>NC_138076.1:101500458-111500458 GCF_964212035.1 Myotis nattereri
CACTAGTTCTGAGCTGTATAAACGTTAATTCTTAATGTTTGAAATCACATTTCAGTGAAAACGCCACTTAAAATAGCCGGACTCGTTAATATTACCAGAATTCGAGTCATTTCAGAGCTTTCTACCTGTAATCTCAGTAATTGAACTCGGCATTAAATGTGGTTAGAATCTATTTACTTCTATTTCAACTGTTAGTTAAGAGTTCATATTATTTTCCTGTAAAGATAATTGTTTATTTTAAGAGATTTACGCCATTTTGAGATTTTGCTTAGCACTAAATACTAGAACCTTCAGGATATACACGGTTTCAGTCAAAACACGTGTGGCCAATTAACCCTCAGTTGTAAACATAAACAGTAATCTCCTCATTTAAAAGCTTTATAAACTAGTTATGAGGTCTATATACATAAATTCTTAGACCGAGAAATCACATTTTAGTGAAAACGGCACTTAAAGTAGCCGAACTTGTTAATATTATCAGAATTCGCGTCATTTCAGAGCTTTCTACCTGTAATCTAGGTAATTGAACTCGGCAATAAATGTGATTAGAATCTATTTACTTGTATTTCAACAGTTAGTTACACGTTCATATTCATTTCCTTGAAAGATAATTGTGTATTTTAAGAGTTTTACCACATTTTGAGATTTTGCTTAGCGGTAAATACTAGAACCTTCAGCATATACACGGTTTCAGTCAAAAAACGCATGGCCAATTAAGCCTCAGTTGTAAACATAAACAGTATTCTCCTCATTTCATAGCTTTATACACTAGTTCTGAGCTGTATAAACGGGAATTCTTAATGTTTGAAATCACATTTCAGTGAAAACGCCACTTAAAATAGCCGGACTCGTTAATATTACCAGAATTCGAGTCATTTCAGAGTTTTCTACCTGTAATCTCAGTAATTGAACTCGGCATTAAATGTGGTTAGAATCTATTTACTTGTACTTCAACAGTTAGTTACACGTTGATATTCATTTCCTGGAAAGATAATTGTGTATTTTAAGAGTTTTACGCCATTTTGAGAGTTTGCTTAGCACTAAATACTAGAACCTTCAGGATATACATGGTTTCAGTCAAAACACGTGTGGCCAATTAAGCCTCAGTTGTAAACATAAACAGTATTCTCCTCATTTCAAAGCTTTATACACTAGTTCTGAGCTGTATAAACGTTAATTCTTAATGTTTGAAATCACATTTCAGTGAAAACGCCACTTAAAATAGCCAGACTCGTTAATATTACCAGAATTCGAGTCATTTCAGAGCTTTCTACCTGTAATCTCAGTAATTGAACTCGGCATTAAATGTGGTTAGAATCTATTTACTTCTATTTCAACTGTTAGTTAATAGTTCATATTATTTTCCTGGAAAGATAATTGTTTATTTGAAGAGTTTTAACACATTTTGACTCTTTCCTTTGAAGTATACACTAGAACCTACAGGATATAGACTGTTTCAGTCAAAAGACACCACGCCAATTAAACCTCAGTCTTAAACATAAACAGTATTCTCCTTATTTCAAAGCTTTCTATTCAAGTTGTGAGCTCTATAAACAGGAACTCTTAATGTCTGAAATCACATTTTAGGGAATCCGCCACTTTAAATAGCCGGAATTGTTAATATTATCAGAATTTTCGTCATTTCAGTGCTCTCTACCTGTAATGTCAGTAATTATACTCGGCATTAAATGTAGTTAGAATCTATTTACTTGTATTTAAACTGTGAGTTAAACGTTCATATTCATTTCCTGGAAAGATAAGTGTGTATTTTAAGAGTTTTACCACATTTTGAGAGTTTGCTTAGTAGTAAATACTAGAACATTCAGGATATAGCCGGTTTCAGTCAAAAAACGCGTGGCCAATTAAGCCTCAGTTGTAAACATAAACAGTAATCTCCTCATTTAAAAGCTTTATAAACTAGTTATGAGGTCTATATACATAAATTCTTAGACCGAGAAATCACATTTTAGTGAAAACGGCACTTAAAATAGCCGGACTTGTTAATATTATCAGAATTCGCGTCATTTCAGAGCTTTCTACCTGTAATCTAGGTAATTGAACTCGGCAATAAATGTGATTAGAATCTATTTACTTGTATTTCAACAGTTAGTTACACGTTGATATTCATTTCCTGGAAAGATAATTGTGTATTTTAAGAGTTTTACGCCATTTTGAGAGTTTGCTTAGCACTAAATACTAGAACCTTCAGGATATACACGGTTTCAGTCAAAACACGTGTGGCCAATTAAGCCTCAGTTGTAAACATAAACAGTATTCTCCTCATTTCAAAGCTTTATACACTAGTTCTGAGCTGTATAAACGTTAATTCTTAATGTTTGAAATCACATTTCAGTGAAAACGCCACTTAAAATAGCCGGACTCGTTAATATTACCAGAATTCGAGTCATTTCAGAGCTTTCTACCTGTAATCTCAGTAATTGAACTCGGCATTAAATGTGGTTAGAATCTATTTACTTCTATTTCAACTGTTAGTTAATAGTTCATATTATTTTCCTGGAAAGATAATTGTTTATTTGAAGAGTTTTAACACATTTTGACTCTTTCCTTTGAAGTATACACTAGAACCTACAGGATATAGACTGTTTCAGTCAAAAGACACCACGCCAATTAAACCTCAGTCTTAAACATAAACAGTATTCTCCTTATTTCAAAGCTTTCTATTCAAGTTGTGAGCTCTATAAACAGGAACTCTTAATGTCTGAAATCACATTTTAGGGAATCCGCCACTTTAAATAGCCGGAATTGTTAATATTATCAGAATTTTCGTCATTTCAGTGCTCTCTACCTGTAATGTCAGTAATTATACTCGGCATTAAATGTAGTTAGAATCTATTTACTTGTATTTAAACTGTGAGTTAAACGTTCATATTCATTTCCTGGAAAGATAAGTGTGTATTTTAAGAGTTTTACCACATTTTGAGAGTTTGCTTAGTAGTAAATACTAGAACATTCAGGATATAGCCGGTTTCAGTCAAAAAACGCGTGGCCAATTAAGCCTCAGTTGTAAACATAAACAGTAATCTCCTCATTTAAAAGCTTTATAAACTAGTTATGAGGTCTATATACATAAATTCTTAGACCGAGAAATCACATTTTAGTGAAAACGGCACTTAAAATAGCCGGACTTGTTAATATTATCAGAATTCGCGTCATTTCAGAGCTTTCTACCTGTAATCTAGGTAATTGAACTCGGCATTAAATGTGGTTAGAATCTATTTACTTGTACTTCAACAGTTAGTTACACGTTGATATTCATTTCCTGGAAAGATAATTGTGTATTTTAAGAGTTTTACGCCATTTTGAGAGTTTGCTTAGCACTAAATACTAGAACCTTCAGGATATACATGGTTTCAGTCAAAACACGTGTGGCCAATTAAGCCTCAGTTGTAAACATAAACAGTATTCTCCTCATTTCAAAGCTTTATACACTAGTTCTGAGCTGTATAAACGTTAATTCTTAATGTTTGAAATCACATTTCAGTGAAAACGCCACTTAAAATAGCCGGACTCGTTAATATTACCAGAATTCGAGTCATTTCAGAGCTTTCTACCTGTAATCTCAGTAATTGAACTCGGCATTAAATGTGGTTAGAATCTATTTACTTCTATTTCAACTGTTAGTTAAGAGTTCATATTATTTTCCTGTAAAGATAATTGTTTATTTTAAGAGATTTACGCCATTTTGAGATTTTGCTTAGCACTAAATACTAGAACCTTCAGGATATACACGGTTTCAGTCAAAACACGTGTGGCCAATTAAGCCTCAGTTGTAAACATAAACAGTAATCTCCTCATTTAAAAGCTTTATAAACTAGTTATGAGGTCTATATACATAAATTCTTAGACCGAGAAATCACATTTTAGTGAAAACGGCACTTAAAATAGCCGGACTTGTTAATATTATCAGAATTCGCGTCATTTCAGAGCTTTCTACCTGTAATCTAGGTAATTGAACTCGGCATTAAATGTGGTTAGAATCTATTTACTTCTATTTCAACTGTTAGTTAAGAGTTCATATTATTTTCCTGGAAAGATAATTGTTTATTTTAAGAGATTTAAGCCATTTTGAGATTTTGCTTAGCACTAAATACTAGAACCTTCAGGATATACACGGTTTCAGTCAAAACACGTGTGGCCAATTAAGCCTCAGTTGTAAACATAAACAGTAATCGCCTCATTTAAAAGCTTTATAAACTAGTTATGAGCTTTATATATATAAATTCTTGGACCGAGAAATCACATCTTAGTGAAAACGGTACTTAAAATAGCCGTACTTGTTAATATTATCCGAATTCGCGTCATTTCACAGCTTTCTACCTGTAATCTAGGTAATTGAACTCGGCAATAAATGTGATTAGAATCTATTTACTTGTATTTCAACAGTTACTTACACGTTCATATTCATTTCCTTGAAAGATAATTGTGTATTTTAAGAGTTTTACCACATTTTGAGATTTTGCTTAGCGGTAAATACTAGAACCTTCAGCATATACACGGTTTCAGTCAAAAAACGCATGGCCAATTAAGCCTCAGTTGTAAACATAAACAGTATTCTCCTCATTTCATAGCTTTATACACTAGTTCTGAGCTGTATAAACGGGAATTCTTAATGTTTGAAATCACATTTCAGTGAAAACGCCACTTAAAATAGCCGGACTCGTTAATATTACCAGAATTCGAGTCATTTCAGAGTTTTCTACCTGTAATCTCAGTAATTGAACTCGGCATTAAATGTGGTTAGAATCTATTTCCTTCTATTTCAACTGTTAGTTAATAGTTCATATTATTTTCCTGGAAAGATAATTGTTTATTTGAAGAGTTTTAACACATTTTGACTCTTTCCTTTGAAGTATACACTAGAACCTACAGGATATAAACTGTTTCAGTCAAAAGACACCACGCCAATTAAACCTCAGTCTTAAACATAAACAGTATTCTCCTTATTTCAAAGCTTTCTATTCAAGTTGTGAGCTCTATAAACAGGAACTCTTAATGTCTGAAATCACATTTTAGGGAATCCGCCACTGTAAATAGCCGGAATTGTTAATATTATCAGAATTTTCGTCATTTCAGTGCTCTCTACCTGTAATGTCAGTAATTATACTCGGCATTAAATGTAGTTAGAATCTATTTACTTGTATTTAAACTGTGAGTTAAACGTTCATATTCATTTCCTGGAAAGATAAGTGTGTATTTTAAGAGTTTTACCACATTTTGAGAGTTTGCTTAGTAGTAAATACTAGAACATTCAGGATATAGCCGGTTTCAGTCAAAAAACGCGTGGCCAATTAAGCCTCAGTTGTAAACATAAACAGTAATCTCCTCATTTAAAAGCTTTATAAACTAGTTATGAGGTCTATATACATAAATTCTTAGACCGAGAAATCACATTTTAGTGAAAACGGCACTTAAAATAGCCGGACTTGTTAATATTATCAGAATTCGCGTCATTTCAGAGCTTTCTACCTGTAATCTAGGTAATTGAACTCGGCATTAAATGTGGTTAGAATCTATTTACTTGTACTTCAACAGTTAGTTACACGTTGATATTCATTTCCTGGAAAGATAATTGTGTATTTTAAGAGTTTTACGCCATTTTGAGAGTTTGCTTAGCACTAAATACTAGAACCTTCAGGATATACATGGTTTCAGTCAAAACACGTGTGGCCAATTAAGCCTCAGTTGTAAACATAAACAGTATTCTCCTCATTTCAAAGCTTTATACACTAGTTCTGAGCTGTATAAACGTTAATTCTTAATGTTTGAAATCACATTTCAGTGAAAACGCCACTTAAAATAGCCGGACTCGTTAATATTACCAGAATTCGAGTCATTTCAGAGCTTTCTACCTGTAATCTCAGTAATTGAACTCGGCATTAAATGTGGTTAGAATCTATTTACTTCTATTTCAACTGTTAGTTAAGAGTTCATATTATTTTCCTGTAAAGATAATTGTTTATTTTAAGAGATTTACGCCATTTTGAGATTTTGCTTAGCACTAAATACTAGAACCTTCAGGATATACACGGTTTCAGTCAAAACACGTGTGGCCAATTAAGCCTCAGTTGTAAACATAAACAGTAATCTCCTCATTTAAAAGCTTTATAAACTAGTTATGAGGTCTATATACATAAATTCTTAGACCGAGAAATCACATTTTAGTGAAAACGGCACTTAAAATAGCCGGACTTGTTAATATTATCAGAATTCGCGTCATTTCAGAGCTTTCTACCTGTAATCTAGGTAATTGAACTCGGCAATAAATGTGATTAGAATCTATTTACTTGTATTTCAACAGTTAGTTACACGTTGATATTCATTTCCTGGAAAGATAATTGTGTATTTTAAGAGTTTTACGCCATTTTGAGAGTTTGCTTAGCACTAAATACTAGAACCTTCAGGATATACACGGTTTCAGTCAAAACACGTGTGGCCAATTAAGCCTCAGTTGTAAACATAAACAGTATTCTCCTCATTTCAAAGCTTTATACACTAGTTCTGAGCTGTATAAACGTTAATTCTTAATGTTTGAAATCACATTTCAGTGAAAACGCCACTTAAAATAGCCGGACTCGTTAATATTACCAGAATTCGAGTCATTTCAGAGCTTTCTACCTGTAATCTCAGTAATTGAACTCGGCATTAAATGTGGTTAGAATCTATTTACTTCTATTTCAACTGTTAGTTAATAGTTCATATTATTTTCCTGGAAAGATAATTGTTTATTTGAAGAGTTTTAACACATTTTGACTCTTTCCTTTGAAGTATACACTAGAACCTACAGGATATAGACTGTTTCAGTCAAAAGACACCACGCCAATTAAACCTCAGTCTTAAACATAAACAGTATTCTCCTTATTTCAAAGCTTTCTATTCAAGTTGTGAGCTCTATAAACAGGAACTCTTAATGTCTGAAATCACATTTTAGGGAATCCGCCACTTTAAATAGCCGGAATTGTTAATATTATCAGAATTTTCGTCATTTCAGTGCTCTCTACCTGTAATGTCAGTAATTATACTCGGCATTAAATGTAGTTAGAATCTATTTACTTGTATTTAAACTGTGAGTTAAACGTTCATATTCATTTCCTGGAAAGATAAGTGTGTATTTTAAGAGTTTTACCACATTTTGAGAGTTTGCTTAGTAGTAAATACTAGAACATTCAGGATATAGCCGGTTTCAGTCAAAAAACGCGTGGCCAATTAAGCCTCAGTTGTAAACATAAACAGTAATCTCCTCATTTAAAAGCTTTATAAACTAGTTATGAGGTCTATATACATAAATTCTTAGACCGAGAAATCACATTTTAGTGAAAACGGCACTTAAAATAGCCGGACTTGTTAATATTATCAGAATTCGCGTCATTTCAGAGCTTTCTACCTGTAATCTAGGTAATTGAACTCGGCATTAAATGTGGTTAGAATCTATTTACTTGTACTTCAACAGTTAGTTACACGTTGATATTCATTTCCTGGAAAGATAATTGTGTATTTTAAGAGTTTTACGCCATTTTGAGAGTTTGCTTAGCACTAAATACTAGAACCTTCAGGATATACATGGTTTCAGTCAAAACACGTGTGGCCAATTAAGCCTCAGTTGTAAACATAAACAGTATTCTCCTCATTTCAAAGCTTTATACACTAGTTCTGAGCTGTATAAACGTTAATTCTTAATGTTTGAAATCACATTTCAGTGAAAACGCCACTTAAAATAGCCGGACTCGTTAATATTACCAGAATTCGAGTCATTTCAGAGCTTTCTACCTGTAATCTCAGTAATTGAACTCGGCATTAAATGTGGTTAGAATCTATTTACTTCTATTTCAACTGTTAGTTAAGAGTTCATATTATTTTCCTGTAAAGATAATTGTTTATTTTAAGAGATTTACGCCATTTTGAGATTTTGCTTAGCACTAAATACTAGAACCTTCAGGATATACACGGTTTCAGTCAAAACACGTGTGGCCAATTAACCCTCAGTTGTAAACATAAACAGTAATCTCCTCATTTAAAAGCTTTATAAACTAGTTATGAGGTCTATATACATAAATTCTTAGACCGAGAAATCACATTTTAGTGAAAACGGCACTTAAAATAGCCGGACTTGTTAATATTATCAGAATTCGCGTCATTTCAGAGCTTTCTACCTGTAATCTAGGTAATTGAACTCGGCATTAAATGTGGTTAGAATCTATTTACTTCTATTTCAACTGTTAGTTAAGAGTTCATATTATTTTCCTGGAAAGATAATTGTTTATTTTAAGAGATTTAAGCCATTTTGAGATTTTGCTTAGCACTAAATACTAGAACCTTCAGGATATACACGGTTTCAGTCAAAACACGTGTGGCCAATTAAGCCTCAGTTGTAAACATAAACAGTAATCGCCTCATTTAAAAGCTTTATAAACTAGTTATGAGCTTTATATATATAAATTCTTGGACCGAGAAATCACATCTTAGTGAAAACGGTACTTAAAATAGCCGTACTTGTTAATATTATCCGAATTCGCGTCATTTCACAGCTTTCTACCTGTAATCTAGGTAATTGAACTCGGCAATAAATGTGATTAGAATCTATTTACTTGTATTTCAACAGTTACTTACACGTTCATATTCATTTCCTTGAAAGATAATTGTGTATTTTAAGAGTTTTACCACATTTTGAGATTTTGCTTAGCGGTAAATACTAGAACCTTCAGCATATACACGGTTTCAGTCAAAAAACGCATGGCCAATTAAGCCTCAGTTGTAAACATAAACAGTATTCTCCTCATTTCATAGCTTTATACACTAGTTCTGAGCTGTATAAACGGGAATTCTTAATGTTTGAAATCACATTTCAGTGAAAACGCCACTTAAAATAGCCGGACTCGTTAATATTACCAGAATTCGAGTCATTTCAGAGTTTTCTACCTGTAATCTCAGTAATTGAACTCGGCATTAAATGTGGTTAGAATCTATTTCCTTCTATTTCAACTGTTAGTTAATAGTTCATATTATTTTCCTGGAAAGATAATTGTTTATTTGAAGAGTTTTAACACATTTTGACTCTTTCCTTTGAAGTATACACTAGAACCTACAGGATATAAACTGTTTCAGTCAAAAGACACCACGCCAATTAAACCTCAGTCTTAAACATAAACAGTATTCTCCTTATTTCAAAGCTTTCTATTCAAGTTGTGAGCTCTATAAACAGGAACTCTTAATGTCTGAAATCACATTTTAGGGAATCCGCCACTGTAAATAGCCGGAATTGTTAATATTATCAGAATTTTCGTCATTTCAGTGCTCTCTACCTGTAATGTCAGTAATTATACTCGGCATTAAATGTAGTTAGAATCTATTTACTTGTATTTAAACTGTGAGTTAAACGTTCATATTCATTTCCTGGAAAGATAAGTGTGTATTTTAAGAGTTTTACCACATTTTGAGAGTTTGCTTAGTAGTAAATACTAGAACATTCAGGATATAGCCGGTTTCAGTCAAAAAACGCGTGGCCAATTAAGCCTCAGTTGTAAACATAAACAGTAATCTCCTCATTTAAAAGCTTTATAAACTAGTTATGATTTCTATATACATAAATTCTTAGACCGAGAAATCACATTTTAGTGAAAACGGCACTTAAAATAGCCGGACTTGTTAATATTATCAGAATTCGCGTCATTTCAGAGCTTTCTACCTGTAATCTAGGTAATTGAACTCGGCATTAAATGTGGTTAGAATCTATTTACTTGTACTTCAACAGTTAGTTACACGTTGATATTCATTTCCTGGAAAGATAATTGTGTATTTTAAGAGTTTTACGCCATTTTGAGAGTTTGCTTAGCACTAAATACTAGAACCTTCAGGATATACATGGTTTCAGTCAAAACACGTGTGGCCAATTAAGCCTCAGTTGTAAACATAAACAGTATTCTCCTCATTTCAAAGCTTTATACACTAGTTCTGAGCTGTATAAACGTTAATTCTTAATGTTTGAAATCACATTTCAGTGAAAACGCCACTTAAAATAGCCGGACTCGTTAATATTACCAGAATTCGAGTCATTTCAGAGCTTTCTACCTGTAATCTCAGTAATTGAACTCGGCATTAAATGTGGTTAGAATCTATTTACTTCTATTTCAACTGTTAGTTAAGAGTTCATATTATTTTCCTGTAAAGATAATTGTTTATTTTAAGAGATTTACGCCATTTTGAGATTTTGCTTAGCACTAAATACTAGAACCTTCAGGATATACACGGTTTCAGTCAAAACACGTGTGGCCAATTAAGCCTCAGTTGTAAACATAAACAGTAATCTCCTCATTTAAAAGCTTTATAAACTAGTTATGAGGTCTATATACATAAATTCTTAGACCGAGAAATCACATTTTAGTGAAAACGGCACTTAAAATAGCCGGACTTGTTAATATTATCAGAATTCGCGTCATTTCAGAGCTTTCTACCTGTAATCTAGGTAATTGAACTCGGCAATAAATGTGATTAGAATCTATTTACTTGTATTTCAACAGTTAGTTACACGTTCATATTCATTTCCTTGAAAGATAATTGTGTATTTTAAGAGTTTTACCACATTTTGAGATTTTGCTTAGCGGTAAATACTAGAACCTTCAGCATATACACGGTTTCAGTCAAAAAACGCATGGCCAATTAAGCCTCAGTTGTAAACATAAACAGTATTCTCCTCATTTCATAGCTTTATACACTAGTTCTGAGCTGTATAAACGGGAATTCTTAATGTTTGAAATCACATTTCAGTGAAAACGCCACTTAAAATAGCCGGACTCGTTAATATTACCAGAATTCGAGTCATTTCAGAGTTTTCTACCTGTAATCTCAGTAATTGAACTCGGCATTAAATGTGGTTAGAATCTATTTCCTTCTATTTCAACTGTTAGTTAATAGTTCATATTATTTTCCTGGAAAGATAATTGTTTATTTGAAGAGTTTTATCACATTTTGACTCTTTCCTTTGAAGTATACACTAGAACCTACAGGATATAAACTGTTTCAGTCAAAAGACACCACGCCTATTAAACCTCAGTCTTAAACATAAACAGTATTCTCCTTATTTCAAAGCTTTCTATTCAAGTTGTGAGCTCTATAAACAGGAACTCTTAATGTCTGAAATCACATTTTAGGGAATCCGCCACTGTAAAAAGCCGGAATTGTTAATATTATCAGAATTTTCGTCATTTCAGTGCTCTCTACCTGTAATGTCAGTAAATATACTCGGCATTAAATGTAGTTAGAATCTATTTACTTGTATTTAAACTGTGAGTTAAACGTTCATATTCATTTCCTGGAAAGATAAGTGTGTATTTTAAGAGTTTTACCACATTTTGAGAGTTTGCTTAGTAGTAAATACTAGAACATTCAGGATATAGCCGGTTTCAGTCAAAAAACGCGTGGCCAATTAAGCCTCAGTTGTAAACATAAACAGTAATCTCCTCATTTAAAAGCTTTATAAACTAGTTATGAGGTCTATATACATAAATTCTTAGACCGAGAAATCACATTTTAGTGAAAACGGCACTTAAAATAGCCGGACTTGTTAATATTATCAGAATTCGCGTCATTTCAGAGCTTTCTACCTGTAATCTAGGTAATTGAACTCGGCATTAAATGTGGTTAGAATCTATTTACTTGTACTTCAACAGTTAGTTACACGTTGATATTCATTTCCTGGAAAGATAATTGTGTATTTTAAGAGTTTTACGCCATTTTGAGAGTTTGCTTAGCACTAAATACTAGAACCTTCAGGATATACATGGTTTCAGTCAAAACACGTGTGGCCAATTAAGCCTCAGTTGTAAACATAAACAGTATTCTCCTCATTTCAAAGCTTTATACACTAGTTCTGAGCTGTATAAACGTTAATTCTTAATGTTTGAAATCACATTTCAGTGAAAACGCCACTTAAAATAGCCGGACTCGTTAATATTACCAGAATTCGAGTCATTTCAGAGCTTTCTACCTGTAATCTCAGTAATTGAACTCGGCATTAAATGTCGTTAGAATCTATTTACTTCTATTTCAACTGTTAGTTAAGAGTTCATATTATTTTCCTGTAAAGATAATTGTTTATTTTAAGAGATTTACGCCATTTTGAGATTTTGCTTAGCACTAAATACTAGAACCTTCAGGATATACACGGTTTCAGTCAAAACACGTGTGGCCAATTAAGCCTCAGTTGTAAACATAAACAGTAATCTCCTCATTTAAAAGCTTTATAAACTAGTTATGAGGTCTATATACATAAATTCTTAGACCGAGAAATCACATTTTAGTGAAAACGGCACTTAAAATAGCCGGACTTGTTAATATTATCAGAATTCGCGTCATTTCAGAGCTTTCTACCTGTAATCTAGGTAATTGAACTCGGCATTAAATGTGGTTAGAATCTATTTACTTCTATTTCAACTGTTAGTTAAGAGTTCATATTATTTTCCTGGAAAGATAATTGTTTATTTTAAGAGATTTACGCCATTTTGAGATTTTGCTTAGCACTAAATACTAGAACCTTCAGGATATACACGGTTTCAGTCAAAACACGTGTGGCCAATTAAGCCTCAGTTGTAAACATAAACAGTAATCGCCTCATTTAAAAGCTTTATAAACTAGTTATGAGCTTTATATATATAAATTCTTGGACCGAGAAATCACATCTTAGTGAAAACGGTACTTAAAATAGCCGTACTTGTTAATATTATCCGAATTCGCGTCATTTCACAGCTTTCTACCTGTAATCTAGGTAATTGAACTCGGCAATAAATGTGATTAGAATCTATTTACTTGTATTTCAACAGTTAGTTACACGTTCATATTCATTTCCTTGAAAGATAATTGTGTATTTTAAGAGTTTTACCACATTTTGAGATTTTGCTTAGCGGTAAATACTAGAACCTTCAGCATATACACGGTTTCAGTCAAAAAACGCATGGCCAATTAAGCCTCAGTTGTAAACATAAACAGTATTCTCCTCATTTCATAGCTTTATACACTAGTTCTGAGCTGTATAAACGGGAATTCTTAATGTTTGAAATCACATTTCAGTGAAAACGCCACTTAAAATAGCCGGACTCGTTAATATTACCAGAATTCGAGTCATTTCAGAGTTTTCTACCTGTAATCTCAGTAATTGAACTCGGCATTAAATGTGGTTAGAATCTATTTCCTTCTATTTCAACTGTTAGTTAATAGTTCATATTATTTTCCTGGAAAGATAATTGTTTATTTGAAGAGTTTTAACACATTTTGACTCTTTCCTTTGAAGTATACACTAGAACCTACAGGATATAAACTGTTTCAGTCAAAAGACACCACGCCAATTAAACCTCAGTCTTAAACATAAACAGTATTCTCCTTATTTCAAAGCTTTCTATTCAAGTTGTGAGCTCTATAAACAGGAACTCTTAATGTTTGAAATCACATTTTAGGGAATCCGCCACTGTAAATAGCCGGAATTGTTAATATTATCAGAATTTTCGTCATTTCAGTGCTCTCTACCTGTAATGTCAGTAATTATACTCGGCATTAAATGTAGTTAGAATCTATTTACTTGTATTTAAACTGTGAGTTAAACGTTCATATTCATTTCCTGGAAAGATAAGTGTGTATTTTAAGAGTTTTACCACATTTTGAGAGTTTGCTTAGTAGTAAATACTAGAACATTCAGGATATAGCCGGTTTCAGTCAAAAAACGCGTGGCCAATTAAGCCTCAGTTGTAAACATAAACAGTAATCTCCTCATTTAAAAGCTTTATAAACTAGTTATGAGGTCTATATACATAAATTCTTAGACCGAGAAATCACATTTTAGTGAAAACGGCACTTAAAATAGCCGGACTTGTTAATATTATCAGAATTCGCGTCATTTCAGAGCTTTCTACCTGTAATCTAGGTAATTGAACTCGGCATTAAATGTGGTTAGAATCTATTTACTTGTACTTCAACAGTTAGTTACACGTTGATATTCATTTCCTGGAAAGATAATTGTGTATTTTAAGAGTTTTACGCCATTTTGAGAGTTTGCTTAGCACTAAATACTAGAACCTTCAGGATATACATGGTTTCAGTCAAAACACGTGTGGCCAATTAAGCCTCAGTTGTAAACATAAACAGTATTCTCCTCATTTCAAAGCTTTATACACTAGTTCTGAGCTGTATAAACGTTAATTCTTAATGTTTGAAATCACATTTCAGTGAAAACGCCACTTAAAATAGCCGGACTCGTTAATATTACCAGAATTCGAGTCATTTCAGAGCTTTCTACCTGTAATCTCAGTAATTGAACTCGGCATTAAATGTCGTTAGAATCTATTTACTTCTATTTCAACTGTTAGTTAAGAGTTCATATTATTTTCCTGTAAAGATAATTGTTTATTTTAAGAGATTTACGCCATTTTGAGATTTTGCTTAGCACTAAATACTAGAACCTTCAGGATATACACGGTTTCAGTCAAAACACGTGTGGCCAATTAAGCCTCAGTTGTAAACATAAACAGTAATCTCCTCATTTAAAAGCTTTATAAACTAGTTATGAGGTCTATATACATAAATTCTTAGACCGAGAAATCACATTTTAGTGAAAACGGCACTTAAAATAGCCGGACTTGTTAATATTATCAGAATTCGCGTCATTTCAGAGCTTTCTACCTGTAATCTAGGTAATTGAACTCGGCATTAAATGTGGTTAGAATCTATTTACTTCTATTTCAACTGTTAGTTAAGAGTTCATATTATTTTCCTGGAAAGATAATTGTTTATTTTAAGAGATTTACGCCATTTTGAGATTTTGCTTAGCACTAAATACTAGAACCTTCAGGATATACACGGTTTCAGTCAAAACACGTGTGGCCAATTAAGCCTCAGTTGTAAACATAAACAGTAATCGCCTCATTTAAAAGCTTTATAAACTAGTTATGAGCTTTATATATATAAATTCTTGGACCGAGAAATCACATCTTAGTGAAAACGGTACTTAAAATAGCCGTACTTGTTAATATTATCCGAATTCGCGTCATTTCACAGCTTTCTACCTGTAATCTAGGTAATTGAACTCGGCAATAAATGTGATTAGAATCTATTTACTTGTATTTCAACAGTTAGTTACACGTTCATATTCATTTCCTTGAAAGATAATTGTGTATTTTAAGAGTTTTACCACATTTTGAGATTTTGCTTAGCGGTAAATACTAGAACCTTCAGCATATACACGGTTTCAGTCAAAAAACGCATGGCCAATTAAGCCTCAGTTGTAAACATAAACAGTATTCTCCTCATTTCATAGCTTTATACACTAGTTCTGAGCTGTATAAACGGGAATTCTTAATGTTTGAAATCACATTTCAGTGAAAACGCCACTTAAAATAGCCGGACTCGTTAATATTACCAGAATTCGAGTCATTTCAGAGTTTTCTACCTGTAATCTCAGTAATTGAACTCGGCATTAAATGTGGTTAGAATCTATTTCCTTCTATTTCAACTGTTAGTTAATAGTTCATATTATTTTCCTGGAAAGATAATTGTTTATTTGAAGAGTTTTAACACATTTTGACTCTTTCCTTTGAAGTATACACTAGAACCTACAGGATATAAACTGTTTCAGTCAAAAGACACCACGCCAATTAAACCTCAGTCTTAAACATAAACAGTATTCTCCTTATTTCAAAGCTTTCTATTCAAGTTGTGAGCTCTATAAACAGGAACTCTTAATGTTTGAAATCACATTTTAGGGAATCCGCCACTGTAAATAGCCGGAATTGTTAATATTATCAGAATTTTCGTCATTTCAGTGCTCTCTACCTGTAATGTCAGTAATTATACTCGGCATTAAATGTAGTTAGAATCTATTTACTTGTATTTAAACTGTGAGTTAAACGTTCATATTCATTTCCTGGAAAGATAAGTGTGTATTTTAAGAGTTTTACCACATTTTGAGAGTTTGCTTAGTAGTAAATACTAGAACATTCAGGATATAGCCGGTTTCAGTCAAAAAACGCGTGGCCAATTAAGCCTCAGTTGTAAACATAAACAGTAATCTCCTCATTTAAAAGCTTTATAAACTAGTTATGAGGTCTATATACATAAATTCTTAGACCGAGAAATCACATTTTAGTGAAAACGGCACTTAAAATAGCCGGACTTGTTAATATTATCAGAATTCGCGTCATTTCAGAGCTTTCTACCTGTAATCTAGGTAATTGAACTCGGCATTAAATGTGGTTAGAATCTATTTACTTGTACTTCAACAGTTAGTTACACGTTGATATTCATTTCCTGGAAAGATAATTGTGTATTTTAAGAGTTCTACGCCATTTTGAGAGTTTGCTTAGCACTAAATACTAGAACCTTCAGGATATACATGGTTTCAGTCAAAACACGTGTGGCCAATTAAGCCTCAGTTGTAAACATAAACAGTATTCTCCTCATTTCAAAGCTTTATACACTAGTTCTGAGCTGTATAAACGTTAATTCTTAATGTTTGAAATCACATTTCAGTGAAAACGCCACTTAAAATAGCCGGACTCGTTAATATTACCAGAATTCGAGTCATTTCAGAGCTTTCTACCTGTAATCTCAGTAATTGAACTCGGCATTAAATGTGGTTAGAATCTATTTACTTCTATTTCAACTGTTAGTTAAGAGTTCATATTATTTTCCTGTAAAGATAATTGTTTATTTTAAGAGATTTACGCCATTTTGAGATTTTGCTTAGCACTAAATACTAGAACCTTCAGGATATACACGGTTTCAGTCAAAACACGTGTGGCCAATTAAGCCTCAGTTGTAAACATAAACAGTAATCTCCTCATTTAAAAGCTTTATAAACTAGTTATGAGGTCTATATACATAAATTCTTAGACCGAGAAATCACATTTTAGTGAAAACGGCACTTAAAATAGCCGGACTTGTTAATATTATCAGAATTCGCGTCATTTCAGAGCTTTCTACCTGTAATCTAGGTAATTGAACTCGGCAATAAATGTGATTAGAATCTATTTACTTGTATTTCAACAGTTAGTTACACGTTCATATTCATTTCCTTGAAAGATAATTGTGTATTTTAAGAGTTTTACCACATTTTGAGATTTTGCTTAGCGGTAAATACTAGAACCTTCAGCATATACACGGTTTCAGTCAAAAAACGCATGGCCAATTAAGCCTCAGTTGTAAACATAAACAGTATTCTCCTCATTTCATAGCTTTATACACTAGTTCTGAGCTGTATAAACGGGAATTCTTAATGTTTGAAATCACATTTCAGTGAAAACGCCACTTAAAATAGCCGGACTCGTTAATATTACCAGAATTCGAGTCATTTCAGAGTTTTCTACCTGTAATCTCAGTAATTGAACTCGGCATTAAATGTGGTTAGAATCTATTTCCTTCTATTTCAACTGTTAGTTAATAGTTCATATTATTTTCCTGGAAAGATAATTGTTTATTTGAAGAGTTTTATCACATTTTGACTCTTTCCTTTGAAGTATACACTAGAACCTACAGGATATAAACTGTTTCAGTCAAAAGACACCACGCCTATTAAACCTCAGTCTTAAACATAAACAGTATTCTCCTTATTTCAAAGCTTTCTATTCAAGTTGTGAGCTCTATAAACAGGAACTCTTAATGTCTGAAATCACATTTTAGGGAATCCGCCACTGTAAAAAGCCGGAATTGTTAATATTATCAGAATTTTCGTCATTTCAGTGCTCTCTACCTGTAATGTCAGTAATTATACTCGGCATTAAATGTAGTTAGAATCTATTTACTTGTATTTAAACTGTGAGTTAAACGTTCATATTCATTTCCTGGAAAGATAAGTGTGTATTTTAAGAGTTTTACCACATTTTGAGAGTTTGCTTAGTAGTAAATACTAGAACATTCAGGATATAGCCGGTTTCAGTCAAAAAACGCGTGGCCAATTAAGCCTCAGTTGTAAACATAAACAGTAATCTCCTCATTTAAAAGCTTTATAAACTAGTTATGAGGTCTATATACATAAATTCTTAGACCGAGAAATCACATTTTAGTGAAAACGGCACTTAAAATAGCCGGACTTGTTAATATTATCAGAATTCGCGTCATTTCAGAGCTTTCTACCTGTAATCTAGGTAATTGAACTCGGCATTAAATGTGGTTAGAATCTATTTACTTGTACTTCAACAGTTAGTTACACGTTGATATTCATTTCCTGGAAAGATAATTGTGTATTTTAAGAGTTTTACGCCATTTTGAGAGTTTGCTTAGCACTAAATACTAGAACCTTCAGGATATACATGGTTTCAGTCAAAACACGTGTGGCCAATTAAGCCTCAGTTGTAAACATAAACAGTATTCTCCTCATTTCAAAGCTTTATACACTAGTTCTGAGCTGTATAAACGTTAATTCTTAATGTTTGAAATCACATTTCAGTGAAAACGCCACTTAAAATAGCCGGACTCGTTAATATTACCAGAATTCGAGTCATTTCAGAGCTTTCTACCTGTAATCTCAGTAATTGAACTCGGCATTAAATGTCGTTAGAATCTATTTACTTCTATTTCAACTGTTAGTTAAGAGTTCATATTATTTTCCTGTAAAGATAATTGTTTATTTTAAGAGATTTACGCCATTTTGAGATTTTGCTTAGCACTAAATACTAGAACCTTCAGGATATACACGGTTTCAGTCAAAACACGTGTGGCCAATTAAGCCTCAGTTGTAAACATAAACAGTAATCTCCTCATTTAAAAGCTTTATAAACTAGTTATGAGGTCTATATACATAAATTCTTAGACCGAGAAATCACATTTTAGTGAAAACGGCACTTAAAATAGCCGGACTTGTTAATATTATCAGAATTCGCGTCATTTCAGAGCTTTCTACCTGTAATCTAGGTAATTGAACTCGGCATTAAATGTGGTTAGAATCTATTTACTTCTATTTCAACTGTTAGTTAAGAGTTCATATTATTTTCCTGGAAAGATAATTGTTTATTTTAAGAGATTTACGCCATTTTGAGATTTTGCTTAGCACTAAATACTAGAACCTTCAGGATATACACGGTTTCAGTCAAAACACGTGTGGCCAATTAAGCCTCAGTTGTAAACATAAACAGTAATCGCCTCATTTAAAAGCTTTATAAACTAGTTATGAGCTTTATATATATAAATTCTTGGACCGAGAAATCACATCTTAGTGAAAACGGTACTTAAAATAGCCGTACTTGTTAATATTATCCGAATTCGCGTCATTTCACAGCTTTCTACCTGTAATCTAGGTAATTGAACTCGGCAATAAATGTGATTAGAATCTATTTACTTGTATTTCAACAGTTAGTTACACGTTCATATTCATTTCCTTGAAAGATAATTGTGTATTTTAAGAGTTTTACCACATTTTGAGATTTTGCTTAGCGGTAAATACTAGAACCTTCAGCATATACACGGTTTCAGTCAAAAAACGCATGGCCAATTAAGCCTCAGTTGTAAACATAAACAGTATTCTCCTCATTTCATAGCTTTATACACTAGTTCTGAGCTGTATAAACGGGAATTCTTAATGTTTGAAATCACATTTCAGTGAAAACGCCACTTAAAATAGCCGGACTCGTTAATATTACCAGAATTCGAGTCATTTCAGAGTTTTCTACCTGTAATCTCAGTAATTGAACTCGGCATTAAATGTGGTTAGAATCTATTTCCTTCTATTTCAACTGTTAGTTAATAGTTCATATTATTTTCCTGGAAAGATAATTGTTTATTTGAAGAGTTTTAACACATTTTGACTCTTTCCTTTGAAGTATACACTAGAACCTACAGGATATAAACTGTTTCAGTCAAAAGACACCACGCCAATTAAACCTCAGTCTTAAACATAAACAGTATTCTCCTTATTTCAAAGCTTTCTATTCAAGTTGTGATCTCTATAAACAGGAACTCTTAATGTTTGAAATCACATTTTAGGGAATCCGCCACTGTAAATAGCCGGAATTGTTAATATTATCAGAATTTTCGTCATTTCAGTGCTCTCTACCTGTAATGTCAGTAATTATACTCGGCATTAAATGTAGTTAGAATCTATTTACTTGTATTTAAACTGTGAGTTAAACGTTCATATTCATTTCCTGGAAAGATAAGTGTGTATTTTAAGAGTTTTACCACATTTTGAGAGTTTGCTTAGTAGTAAATACTAGAACATTCAGGATATAGCCGGTTTCAGTCAAAAAACGCGTGGCCAATTAAGCCTCAGTTGTAAACATAAACAGTAATCTCCTCATTTAAAAGCTTTATAAACTAGTTATGAGGTCTATATACATAAATTCTTAGACCGAGAAATCACATTTTAGTGAAAACGGCACTTAAAATAGCCGGACTTGTTAATATTATCAGAATTCGCGTCATTTCAGAGCTTTCTACCTGTAATCTAGGTAATTGAACTCGGCATTAAATGTGGTTAGAATCTATTTACTTGTACTTCAACAGTTAGTTACACGTTGATATTCATTTCCTGGAAAGATAATTGTGTATTTTAAGAGTTCTACGCCATTTTGAGAGTTTGCTTAGCACTAAATACTAGAACCTTCAGGATATACATGGTTTCAGTCAAAACACGTGTGGCCAATTAAGCCTCAGTTGTAAACATAAACAGTATTCTCCTCATTTCAAAGCTTTATACACTAGTTCTGAGCTGTATAAACGTTAATTCTTAATGTTTGAAATCACATTTCAGTGAAAACGCCACTTAAAATAGCCGGACTCGTTAATATTACCAGAATTCGAGTCATTTCAGAGCTTTCTACCTGTAATCTCAGTAATTGAACTCGGCATTAAATGTGGTTAGAATCTATTTACTTCTATTTCAACTGTTAGTTAAGAGTTCATATTATTTTCCTGTAAAGATAATTGTTTATTTTAAGAGATTTACGCCATTTTGAGATTTTGCTTAGCACTAAATACTAGAACCTTCAGGATATACACGGTTTCAGTCAAAACACGTGTGGCCAATTAAGCCTCAGTTGTAAACATAAACAGTAATCTCCTCATTTAAAAGCTTTATAAACTAGTTATGAGGTCTATATACATAAATTCTTAGACCGAGAAATCACATTTTAGTGAAAACGGCACTTAAAATAGCCGGACTTGTTAATATTATCAGAATTCGCGTCATTTCAGAGCTTTCTACCTGTAATCTAGGTAATTGAACTCGGCAATAAATGTGATTAGAATCTATTTACTTGTATTTCAACAGTTAGTTACACGTTCATATTCATTTCCTTGAAAGATAATTGTGTATTTTAAGAGTTTTACCACATTTTGAGATTTTGCTTAGCGGTAAATACTAGAACCTTCAGCATATACACGGTTTCAGTCAAAAAACGCATGGCCAATTAAGCCTCAGTTGTAAACATAAACAGTATTCTCCTCATTTCATAGCTTTATACACTAGTTCTGAGCTGTATAAACGGGAATTCTTAATGTTTGAAATCACATTTCAGTGAAAACGCCACTTAAAATAGCCGGACTCGTTAATATTACCAGAATTCGAGTCATTTCAGAGTTTTCTACCTGTAATCTCAGTAATTGAACTCGGCATTAAATGTGGTTAGAATCTATTTCCTTCTATTTCAACTGTTAGTTAATAGTTCATATTATTTTCCTGGAAAGATAATTGTTTATTTGAAGAGTTTTATCACATTTTGACTCTTTCCTTTGAAGTATACACTAGAACCTACAGGATATAAACTGTTTCAGTCAAAAGACACCACGCCTATTAAACCTCAGTCTTAAACATAAACAGTATTCTCCTTATTTCAAAGCTTTCTATTCAAGTTGTGAGCTCTATAAACAGGAACTCTTAATGTCTGAAATCACATTTTAGGGAATCCGCCACTGTAAAAAGCCGGAATTGTTAATATTATCAGAATTTTCGTCATTTCAGTGCTCTCTACCTGTAATGTCAGTAATTATACTCGGCATTAAATGTAGTTAGAATCTATTTACTTGTATTTAAACTGTGAGTTAAACGTTCATATTCATTTCCTGGAAAGATAAGTGTGTATTTTAAGAGTTTTACCACATTTTGAGAGTTTGCTTAGTAGTAAATACTAGAACATTCAGGATATAGCCGGTTTCAGTCAAAAAACGCGTGGCCAATTAAGCCTCAGTTGTAAACATAAACAGTAATCTCCTCATTTAAAAGCTTTATAAACTAGTTATGAGGTCTATATACATAAATTCTTAGACCGAGAAATCACATTTTAGTGAAAACGGCACTTAAAATAGCCGGACTTGTTAATATTATCAGAATTCGCGTCATTTCAGAGCTTTCTACCTGTAATCTAGGTAATTGAACTCGGCATTAAATGTGGTTAGAATCTATTTACTTGTACTTCAACAGTTAGTTACACGTTGATATTCATTTCCTGGAAAGATAATTGTGTATTTTAAGAGTTTTACGCCATTTTGAGATTTTGCTTAGCACTAAATACTAGAACCTTCAGGATATACACGGTTTCAGTCAAAACACGTGTGGCCAATTAAGCCTCAGTTGTAAACATAAACAGTAATCTCCTCATTTAAAAGCTTTATAAACTAGTTATGAGGTCTATATACATAAATTCTTAGACCGAGAAATCACATTTTAGTGAAAACGGCACTTAAAATAGCCGGACTTGTTAATATTATCAGAATTCGCGTCATTTCAGAGCTTTCTACCTGTAATCTAGGTAATTGAACTCGGCATTAAATGTGTTTAGAATCTATTTACTTCTATTTCAACTGTTAGTTAAGAGTTCATATTATTTTCCTGGAAAGATAATTGTTTATTTTAAGAGATTTACGCCATTTTGAGATTTTGCTTAGCACTAAATACTAGAACCTTCAGGATATACACGGTTTCAGTCAAAACACGTGTGGCCAATTAAGCCTCAGTTGTAAACATAAACAGTAATCGCCTCATTTAAAAGCTTTATAAACTAGTTATGAGCTTTATATATATAAATTCTTGGACCGAGAAATCACATCTTAGTGAAAACGGTACTTAAAATAGCCGTACTTGTTAATATTATCCGAATTCGCGTCATTTCACAGCTTTCTACCTGTAATCTAGGTAATTGAACTCGGCAATAAATGTGATTAGAATCTATTTACTTGTATTTCAACAGTTAGTTACACGTTCATATTCATTTCCTTGAAAGATAATTGTGTATTTTAAGAGTTTTACCACATTTTGAGATTTTGCTTAGCGGTAAATACTAGAACCTTCAGCATATACACGGTTTCAGTCAAAAAACGCATGGCCAATTAAGCCTCAGTTGTAAACATAAACAGTATTCTCCTCATTTCATAGCTTTATACACTAGTTCTGAGCTGTATAAACGGGAATTCTTAATGTTTGAAATCACATTTCAGTGAAAACGCCACTTAAAATAGCCGGACTCGTTAATATTACCAGAATTCGAGTCATTTCAGAGTTTTCTACCTGTAATCTCAGTAATTGAACTCGGCATTAAATGTGGTTAGAATCTATTTCCTTCTATTTCAACTGTTAGTTAATAGTTCATATTATTTTCCTGGAAAGATAATTGTTTATTTGAAGAGTTTTAACACATTTTGACTCTTTCCTTTGAAGTATACACTAGAACCTACAGGATATAAACTGTTTCAGTCAAAAGACACCACGCCAATTAAACCTCAGTCTTAAACATAAACAGTATTCTCCTTATTTCAAAGCTTTCTATTCAAGTTGTGAGCTCTATAAACAGGAACTCTTAATGTCTGAAATCACATTTTAGGGAATCCGCCACTGTAAATAGCCGGAATTGTTAATATTATCAGAATTTTCGTCATTTCAGTGCTCTCTACCTGTAATGTCAGTAATTATACTCGGCATTAAATGTAGTTAGAATCTATTTACTTGTATTTAAACTGTGAGTTAAACGTTCATATTCATTTCCTGGAAAGATAAGTGTGTATTTTAAGAGTTTTACCACATTTTGAGAGTTTGCTTAGTAGTAAATACTAGAACATTCAGGATATAGCCGGTTTCAGTCAAAAAACGCGTGGCCAATTAAGCCTCAGTTGTAAACATAAACAGTAATCTCCTCATTTAAAAGCTTTATAAACTAGTTATGAGGTCTATATACATAAATTCTTAGACCGAGAAATCACATTTTAGTGAAAACGGCACTTAAAATAGCCGGACTTGTTAATATTATCAGAATTCGCGTCATTTCAGAGCTTTCTACCTGTAATCTAGGTAATTGAACTCGGCATTAAATGTGGTTAGAATCTATTTACTTGTACTTCAACAGTTAGTTACACGTTGATATTCATTTCCTGGAAAGATAATTGTGTATTTTAAGAGTTCTACGCCATTTTGAGAGTTTGCTTAGCACTAAATACTAGAACCTTCAGGATATACATGGTTTCAGTCAAAACACGTGTGGCCAATTAAGCCTCAGTTGTAAACATAAACAGTATTCTCCTCATTTCAAAGCTTTATACACTAGTTCTGAGCTGTATAAACGTTAATTCTTAATGTTTGAAATCACATTTCAGTGAAAACGCCACTTAAAATAGCCGGACTCGTTAATATTACCAGAATTCGAGTCATTTCAGAGCTTTCTACCTGTAATCTCAGTAATTGAACTCGGCATTAAATGTGGTTAGAATCTATTTACTTCTATTTCAACTGTTAGTTAAGAGTTCATATTATTTTCCTGTAAAGATAATTGTTTATTTTAAGAGATTTACGCCATTTTGAGATTTTGCTTAGCACTAAATACTAGAACCTTCAGGATATACACGGTTTCAGTCAAAACACGTGTGGCCAATTAAGCCTCAGTTGTAAACATAAACAGTAATCTCCTCATTTAAAAGCTTTATAAACTAGTTATGAGGTCTATATACATAAATTCTTAGACCGAGAAATCACATTTTAGTGAAAACGGCACTTAAAATAGCCGGACTTGTTAATATTATCAGAATTCGCGTCATTTCAGAGCTTTCTACCTGTAATCTAGGTAATTGAACTCGGCAATAAATGTGATTAGAATCTATTTACTTGTATTTCAACAGTTAATTACACGTTCATATTCATTTCCTTGAAAGATAATTGTGTATTTTAAGAGTTTTACCACATTTTGAGATTTTGCTTAGCGGTAAATACTAGAACCTTCAGCATATACACGGTTTCAGTCAAAAAACGCATGGCCAATTAAGCCTCAGTTGTAAACATAAACAGTATTCTCCTCATTTCATAGCTTTATACACTAGTTCTGAGCTGTATAAACGGGAATTCTTAATGTTTGAAATCACATTTCAGTGAAAACGCCACTTAAAATAGCCGGACTCGTTAATATTACCAGAATTCGAGTCATTTCAGAGTTTTCTACCTGTAATCTCAGTAATTGAACTCGGCATTAAATGTGGTTAGAATCTATTTCCTTCTATTTCAACTGTTAGTTAATAGTTCATATTATTTTCCTGGAAAGATAATTGTTTATTTGAAGAGTTTTATCACATTTTGACTCTTTCCTTTGAAGTATACACTAGAACCTACAGGATATAAACTGTTTCAGTCAAAAGACACCACGCCTATTAAACCTCAGTCTTAAACATAAACAGTATTCTCCTTATTTCAAAGCTTTCTATTCAAGTTGTGAGCTCTATTAACAGGAACTCTTAATGTCTGAAATCACATTTTAGGGAATCCGCCACTGTAAAAAGCCGGAATTGTTAATATTATCAGAATTTTCGTCATTTCAGTGCTCTCTACCTGTAATGTCA
Source organism: Myotis nattereri (assembly GCF_964212035.1). NCBI lineage: Eukaryota > Metazoa > Chordata > Mammalia > Chiroptera > Vespertilionidae > Myotis > Myotis nattereri. The sequence continues at coordinate 101,526,256 of NC_138076.1, forward strand.
GTAATTATACTCGGCATTAAATGTAGTTAGAATCTATTTACTTGTATTTAAACTGTGAGTTAAACGTTCATATTCATTTCCTGGAAAGATAAGTGTGTATTTTAAGAGTTTTACCACATTTTGAGAGTTTGCTTAGTAGTAAATACTAGAACATTCAGGATATAGCCGGTTTCAGTCAAAAAACGCGTGGCCAATTAAGCCTCAGTTGTAAACATAAACAGTAATCTCCTCATTTAAAAGCTTTATAAACTAGTTATGAGGTCTATATACATAAATTCTTAGACCGAGAAATCACATTTTAGTGAAAACGGCACTTAAAATAGCCGGACTTGTTAATATTATCAGAATTCGCGTCATTTCAGAGCTTTCTACCTGTAATCTAGGTAATTGAACTCGGCATTAAATGTGGTTAGAATCTATTTACTTGTACTTCAACAGTTAGTTACACGTTGATATTCATTTCCTGGAAAGATAATTTTGTATTTTAAGAGTTTTACGCCATTTTGAGAGTTTGCTTAGCACTAAATACTAGAACCTTCAGGATATACATGGTTTCAGTCAAAACACGTGTGGCCAATTAAGCCTCAGTTGTAAACATAAACAGTATTCTCCTCATTTCAAAGCTTTATACACTAGTTCTGAGCTGTATAAACGTTAATTCTTAATGTTTGAAATCACATTTCAGTGAAAACGCCACTTAAAATAGCCGGACTCGTTAATATTACCAGAATTCGAGTCATTTCAGAGCTTTCTACCTGTAATCTCAGTAATTGAACTCGGCATTAAATGTCGTTAGAATCTATTTACTTCTATTTCAACTGTTAGTTAAGAGTTCATATTATTTTCCTGTAAAGATAATTGTTTATTTTAAGAGATTTACGCCATTTTGAGATTTTGCTTAGCACTAAATACTAGAACCTTCAGGATATACACGGTTTCAGTCAAAACACGTGTGGCCAATTAAGCCTCAGTTGTAAACATAAACAGTAATCTCCTCATTTAAAAGCTTTATAAACTAGTTATGAGGTCTATATACATAAATTCTTAGACCGAGAAATCACATTTTAGTGAAAACGGCACTTAAAATAGCCGGACTTGTTAATATTATCAGAATTCGCGTCATTTCAGAGCTTTCTACCTGTAATCTAGGTAATTGAACTCGGCATTAAATGTGGTTAGAATCTATTTACTTCTATTTCAACTGTTAGTTAAGAGTTCATATTATTTTCCTGGAAAGATAATTGTTTATTTTAAGAGATTTACGCCATTTTGAGATTTTGCTTAGCACTAAATACTAGAACCTTCAGGATATACACGGTTTCAGTCAAAACACGTGTGGCCAATTAAGCCTCAGTTGTAAACATAAACAGTAATCGCCTCATTTAAAAGCTTTATAAACTAGTTATGAGCTTTATATATATAAATTCTTGGACCGAGAAATCACATCTTAGTGAAAACGGTACTTAAAATAGCCGTACTTGTTAATATTATCCGAATTCGCGTCATTTCACAGCTTTCTACCTGTAATCTAGGTAATTGAACTCGGCAATAAATGTGATTAGAATCTATTTACTTGTATTTCAACAGTTAGTTACACGTTCATATTCATTTCCTTGAAAGATAATTGTGTATTTTAAGAGTTTTACCACATTTTGAGATTTTGCTTAGCGGTAAATACTAGAACCTTCAGCATATACACGGTTTCAGTCAAAAAACGCATGGCCAATTAAGCCTCAGTTGTAAACATAAACAGTATTCTCCTCATTTCATAGCTTTATACACTAGTTCTGAGCTGTATAAACGGGAATTCTTAATGTTTGAAATCACATTTCAGTGAAAACGCCACTTAAAATAGCCGGACTCGTTAATATTACCAGAATTCGAGTCATTTCAGAGTTTTCTACCTGTAATCTCAGTAATTGAACTCGGCATTAAATGTGGTTAGAATCTATTTCCTTCTATTTCAACTGTTAGTTAATAGTTCATATTATTTTCCTGGAAAGATAATTGTTTATTTGAAGAGTTTTAACACATTTTGACTCTTTCCTTTGAAGTATACACTAGAACCTACAGGATATAAACTGTTTCAGTCAAAAGACACCACGCCAATTAAACCTCAGTCTTAAACATAAACAGTATTCTCCTTATTTCAAAGCTTTCTATTCAAGTTGTGAGCTCTATAAACAGGAACTCTTAATGTCTGAAATCACATTTTAGGGAATCCGCCACTGTAAATAGCCGGAATTGTTAATATTATCAGAATTTTCGTCATTTCAGTGCTCTCTACCTGTAATGTCAGTAATTATACTCGGCATTAAATGTAGTTAGAATCTATTTACTTGTATTTAAACTGTGAGTTAAACGTTCATATTCATTTCCTGGAAAGATAAGTGTGTATTTTAAGAGTTTTACCACATTTTGAGAGTTTGCTTAGTAGTAAATACTAGAACATTCAGGATATAGCCGGTTTCAGTCAAAAAACGCGTGGCCAATTAAGCCTCAGTTGTAAACATAAACAGTAATCTCCTCATTTAAAAGCTTTATAAACTAGTTATGAGGTCTATATACATAAATTCTTAGACCGAGAAATCACATTTTAGTGAAAACGGCACTTAAAATAGCCGGACTTGTTAATATTATCAGAATTCGCGTCATTTCAGAGCTTTCTACCTGTAATCTAGGTAATTGAACTCGGCATTAAATGTGGTTAGAATCTATTTACTTGTACTTCAACAGTTAGTTACACGTTGATATTCATTTCCTGGAAAGATAATTGTGTATTTTAAGAGTTTTACGCCATTTTGAGAGTTTGCTTAGCACTAAATACTAGAACCTTCAGGATATACATGGTTTCAGTCAAAACACGTGTGGCCAATTAAGCCTCAGTTGTAAACATAAACAGTATTCTCCTCATTTCAAAGCTTTATACACTAGTTCTGAGCTGTATAAACGTTAATTCTTAATGTTTGAAATCACATTTCAGTGAAAACGCCACTTAAAATAGCCGGACTCGTTAATATTACCAGAATTCGAGTCATTTCAGAGCTTTCTACCTGTAATCTCAGTAATTGAACTCGGCATTAAATGTGGTTAGAATCTATTTACTTCTATTTCAACTGTTAGTTAAGAGTTCATATTATTTTCCTGTAAAGATAATTGTTTATTTTAAGAGATTTACGCCATTTTGAGATTTTGCTTAGCACTAAATACTAGAACCTTCAGGATATACACGGTTTCAGTCAAAACACGTGTGGCCAATTAAGCCTCAGTTGTAAACATAAACAGTAATCTCCTCATTTAAAAGCTTTATAAACTAGTTATGAGGTCTATATACATAAATTCTTAGACCGAGAAATCACATTTTAGTGAAAACGGCACTTAAAATAGCCGGACTTGTTAATATTATCAGAATTCGCGTCATTTCAGAGCTTTCTACCTGTAATCTAGGTAATTGAACTCGGCAATAAATGTGATTAGAATCTATTTACTTGTATTTCAACAGTTAGTTACACGTTGATATTCATTTCCTGGAAAGATAATTGTGTATTTTAAGAGTTTTACGCCATTTTGAGAGTTTGCTTAGCACTAAATACTAGAACCTTCAGGATATACACGGTTTCAGTCAAAACACGTGTGGCCAATTAAGCCTCAGTTGTAAACATAAACAGTATTCTCCTCATTTCAAAGCTTTATACACTAGTTCTGAGCTGTATAAACGTTAATTCTTAATGTTTGAAATCACATTTCAGTGAAAACGCCACTTAAAATAGCCGGACTCGTTAATATTACCAGAATTCGAGTCATTTCAGAGCTTTCTACCTGTAATCTCAGTAATTGAACTCGGCATTAAATGTGGTTAGAATCTATTTACTTCTATTTCAACTGTTAGTTAATAGTTCATATTATTTTCCTGGAAAGATAATTGTTTATTTGAAGAGTTTTAACACATTTTGACTCTTTCCTTTGAAGTATACACTAGAACCTACAGGATATAGACTGTTTCAGTCAAAAGACACCACGCCAATTAAACCTCAGTCTTAAACATAAACAGTATTCTCCTTATTTCAAAGCTTTCTATTCAAGTTGTGAGCTCTATAAACAGGAACTCTTAATGTCTGAAATCACATTTTAGGGAATCCGCCACTTTAAATAGCCGGAATTGTTAATATTATCAGAATTTTCGTCATTTCAGTGCTCTCTACCTGTAATGTCAGTAATTATACTCGGCATTAAATGTAGTTAGAATCTATTTACTTGTATTTAAACTGTGAGTTAAACGTTCATATTCATTTCCTGGAAAGATAAGTGTGTATTTTAAGAGTTTTACCACATTTTGAGAGTTTGCTTAGTAGTAAATACTAGAACATTCAGGATATAGCCGGTTTCAGTCAAAAAACGCGTGGCCAATTAAGCCTCAGTTGTAAACATAAACAGTAATCTCCTCATTTAAAAGCTTTATAAACTAGTTATGAGGTCTATATACATAAATTCTTAGACCGAGAAATCACATTTTAGTGAAAACGGCACTTAAAATAGCCGGACTTGTTAATATTATCAGAATTCGCGTCATTTCAGAGCTTTCTACCTGTAATCTAGGTAATTGAACTCGGCATTAAATGTGGTTAGAATCTATTTACTTGTACTTCAACAGTTAGTTACACGTTGATATTCATTTCCTGGAAAGATAATTGTGTATTTTAAGAGTTTTACGCCATTTTGAGAGTTTGCTTAGCACTAAATACTAGAACCTTCAGGATATACATGGTTTCAGTCAAAACACGTGTGGCCAATTAAGCCTCAGTTGTAAACATAAACAGTATTCTCCTCATTTCAAAGCTTTATACACTAGTTCTGAGCTGTATAAACGTTAATTCTTAATGTTTGAAATCACATTTCAGTGAAAACGCCACTTAAAATAGCCGGACTCGTTAATATTACCAGAATTCGAGTCATTTCAGAGCTTTCTACCTGTAATCTCAGTAATTGAACTCGGCATTAAATGTGGTTAGAATCTATTTACTTCTATTTCAACTGTTAGTTAAGAGTTCATATTATTTTCCTGTAAAGATAATTGTTTATTTTAAGAGATTTACGCCATTTTGAGATTTTGCTTAGCACTAAATACTAGAACCTTCAGGATATACACGGTTTCAGTCAAAACACGTGTGGCCAATTAAGCCTCAGTTGTAAACATAAACAGTAATCTCCTCATTTAAAAGCTTTATAAACTAGTTATGAGGTCTATATACATAAATTCTTAGACCGAGAAATCACATTTTAGTGAAAACGGCACTTAAAATAGCCGGACTTGTTAATATTATCAGAATTCGCGTCATTTCAGAGCTTTCTACCTGTAATCTAGGTAATTGAACTCGGCATTAAATGTGGTTAGAATCTATTTACTTCTATTTCAACTGTTAGTTAAGAGTTCATATTATTTTCCTGGAAAGATAATTGTTTATTTTAAGAGATTTAAGCCATTTTGAGATTTTGCTTAGCACTAAATACTAGAACCTTCAGGATATACACGGTTTCAGTCAAAACACGTGTGGCCAATTAAGCCTCAGTTGTAAACATAAACAGTAATCGCCTCATTTAAAAGCTTTATAAACTAGTTATGAGCTTTATATATATAAATTCTTGGACCGAGAAATCACATCTTAGTGAAAACGGTACTTAAAATAGCCGTACTTGTTAATATTATCAGAATTCGCGTCATTTCACAGCTTTCTACCTGTAATCTAGGTAATTGAACTCGGCAATAAATGTGATTAGAATCTATTTACTTGTATTTCAACAGTTAGTTACACGTTCATATTCATTTCCTTGAAAGATAATTGTGTATTTTAAGAGTTTTACCACATTTTGAGATTTTGCTTAGCGGTAAATACTAGAACCTTCAGCATATACACGGTTTCAGTCAAAAAACGCATGGCCAATTAAGCCTCAGTTGTAAACATAAACAGTATTCTCCTCATTTCATAGCTTTATACACTAGTTCTGAGCTGTATAAACGGGAATTCTTAATGTTTGAAATCACATTTCAGTGAAAACGCCACTTAAAATAGCCGGACTCGTTAATATTACCAGAATTCGAGTCATTTCAGAGTTTTCTACCTGTAATCTCAGTAATTGAACTCGGCATTAAATGTGGTTAGAATCTATTTCCTTCTATTTCAACTGTTAGTTAATAGTTCATATTATTTTCCTGGAAAGATAATTGTTTATTTGAAGAGTTTTAACACATTTTGACTCTTTCCTTTGAAGTATACACTAGAACCTACAGGATATAAACTGTTTCAGTCAAAAGACACCACGCCAATTAAACCTCAGTCTTAAACATAAACAGTATTCTCCTTATTTCAAAGCTTTCTATTCAAGTTGTGAGCTCTATAAACAGGAACTCTTAATGTCTGAAATCACATTTTAGGGAATCCGCCACTGTAAATAGCCGGAATTGTTAATATTATCAGAATTTTCGTCATTTCAGTGCTCTCTACCTGTAATGTCAGTAATTATACTCGGCATTAAATGTAGTTAGAATCTATTTACTTGTATTTAAACTGTGAGTTAAACGTTCATATTCATTTCCTGGAAAGATAAGTGTGTATTTTAAGAGTTTTACCACATTTTGAGAGTTTGCTTAGTAGTAAATACTAGAACATTCAGGATATAGCCGGTTTCAGTCAAAAAACGCGTGGCCAATTAAGCCTCAGTTGTAAACATAAACAGTAATCTCCTCATTTAAAAGCTTTATAAACTAGTTATGAGGTCTATATACATAAATTCTTAGACCGAGAAATCACATTTTAGTGAAAACGGCACTTAAAATAGCCGGACTTGTTAATATTATCAGAATTCGCGTCATTTCAGAGCTTTCTACCTGTAATCTAGGTAATTGAACTCGGCATTAAATGTGGTTAGAATCTATTTACTTGTACTTCAACAGTTAGTTACACGTTGATATTCATTTCCTGGAAAGATAATTGTGTATTTTAAGAGTTTTACGCCATTTTGAGAGTTTGCTTAGCACTAAATACTAGAACCTTCAGGATATACATGGTTTCAGTCAAAACACGTGTGGCCAATTAAGCCTCAGTTGTAAACATAAACAGTATTCTCCTCATTTCAAAGCTTTATACACTAGTTCTGAGCTGTATAAACGTTAATTCTTAATGTTTGAAATCACATTTCAGTGAAAACGCCACTTAAAATAGCCGGACTCGTTAATATTACCAGAATTCGAGTCATTTCAGAGCTTTCTACCTGTAATCTCAGTAATTGAACTCGGCATTAAATGTGGTTAGAATCTATTTACTTCTATTTCAACTGTTAGTTAAGAGTTCATATTATTTTCCTGTAAAGATAATTGTTTATTTTAAGAGATTTACGCCATTTTGAGATTTTGCTTAGCACTAAATACTAGAACCTTCAGGATATACACGGTTTCAGTCAAAACACGTGTGGCCAATTAAGCCTCAGTTGTAAACATAAACAGTAATCTCCTCATTTAAAAGCTTTATAAACTAGTTATGAGGTCTATATACATAAATTCTTAGACCGAGAAATCACATTTTAGTGAAAACGGCACTTAAAATAGCCGGACTTGTTAATATTATCAGAATTCGCGTCATTTCAGAGCTTTCTACCTGTAATCTAGGTAATTGAACTCGGCAATAAATGTGATTAGAATCTATTTACTTGTATTTCAACAGTTAGTTACACGTTCATATTCATTTCCTTGAAAGATAATTGTGTATTTTAAGAGTTTTACCACATTTTGAGATTTTGCTTAGCGGTAAATACTAGAACCTTCAGCATATACACGGTTTCAGTCAAAAAACGCATGGCCAATTAAGCCTCAGTTGTAAACATAAACAGTATTCTCCTCATTTCATAGCTTTATACACTAGTTCTGAGCTGTATAAACGGGAATTCTTAATGTTTGAAATCACATTTCAGTGAAAACGCCACTTAAAATAGCCGGACTCGTTAATATTACCAGAATTCGAGTCATTTCAGAGTTTTCTACCTGTAATCTCAGTAATTGAACTCGGCATTAAATGTGGTTAGAATCTATTTCCTTCTATTTCAACTGTTAGTTAATAGTTCATATTATTTTCCTGGAAAGATAATTGTTTATTTGAAGAGTTTTATCACATTTTGACTCTTTCCTTTGAAGTATACACTAGAACCTACAGGATATAAACTGTTTCAGTCAAAAGACACCACGCCTATTAAACCTCAGTCTTAAACATAAACAGTATTCTCCTTATTTCAAAGCTTTCTATTCAAGTTGTGAGCTCTATAAACAGGAACTCTTAATGTCTGAAATCACATTTTAGGGAATCCGCCACTGTAAAAAGCCGGAATTGTTAATATTATCAGAATTTTCGTCATTTCAGTGCTCTCTACCTGTAATGTCAGTAATTATACTCGGCATTAAATGTAGTTAGAATCTATTTACTTGTATTTAAACTGTGAGTTAAACGTTCATATTCATTTCCTGGAAAGATAAGTGTGTATTTTAAGAGTTTTACCACATTTTGAGAGTTTGCTTAGTAGTAAATACTAGAACATTCAGGATATAGCCGGTTTCAGTCAAAAAACGCGTGGCCAATTAAGCCTCAGTTGTAAACATAAACAGTAATCTCCTCATTTAAAAGCTTTATAAACTAGTTATGAGGTCTATATACATAAATTCTTAGACCGAGAAATCACATTTTAGTGAAAACGGCACTTAAAATAGCCGGACTTGTTAATATTATCAGAATTCGCGTCATTTCAGAGCTTTCTACCTGTAATCTAGGTAATTGAACTCGGCATTAAATGTGGTTAGAATCTATTTACTTGTACTTCAACAGTTAGTTACACGTTGATATTCATTTCCTGGAAAGATAATTGTGTATTTTAAGAGTTTTACGCCATTTTGAGAGTTTGCTTAGCACTAAATACTAGAACCTTCAGGATATACATGGTTTCAGTCAAAACACGTGTGGCCAATTAAGCCTCAGTTGTAAACATAAACAGTATTCTCCTCATTTCAAAGCTTTATACACTAGTTCTGAGCTGTATAAACGTTAATTCTTAATGTTTGAAATCACATTTCAGTGAAAACGCCACTTAAAATAGCCGGACTCGTTAATATTACCAGAATTCGAGTCATTTCAGAGCTTTCTACCTGTAATCTCAGTAATTGAACTCGGCATTAAATGTCGTTAGAATCTATTTACTTCTATTTCAACTGTTAGTTAAGAGTTCATATTATTTTCCTGTAAAGATAATTGTTTATTTTAAGAGATTTACGCCATTTTGAGATTTTGCTTAGCACTAAATACTAGAACCTTCAGGATATACACGGTTTCAGTCAAAACACGTGTGGCCAATTAAGCCTCAGTTGTAAACATAAACAGTAATCTCCTCATTTAAAAGCTTTATAAACTAGTTATGAGGTCTATATACATAAATTCTTAGACCGAGAAATCACATTTTAGTGAAAACGGCACTTAAAATAGCCGGACTTGTTAATATTATCAGAATTCGCGTCATTTCAGAGCTTTCTACCTGTAATCTAGGTAATTGAACTCGGCATTAAATGTGGTTAGAATCTATTTACTTCTATTTCAACTGTTAGTTAAGAGTTCATATTATTTTCCTGGAAAGATAATTGTTTATTTTAAGAGATTTACGCCATTTTGAGATTTTGCTTAGCACTAAATACTAGAACCTTCAGGATATACACGGTTTCAGTCAAAACACGTGTGGCCAATTAAGCCTCAGTTGTAAACATAAACAGTAATCGCCTCATTTAAAAGCTTTATAAACTAGTTATGAGCTTTATATATATAAATTCTTGGACCGAGAAATCACATCTTAGTGAAAACGGTACTTAAAATAGCCGTACTTGTTAATATTATCCGAATTCGCGTCATTTCACAGCTTTCTACCTGTAATCTAGGTAATTGAACTCGGCAATAAATGTGATTAGAATCTATTTACTTGTATTTCAACAGTTAGTTACACGTTCATATTCATTTCCTTGAAAGATAATTGTGTATTTTAAGAGTTTTACCACATTTTGAGATTTTGCTTAGCGGTAAATACTAGAACCTTCAGCATATACACGGTTTCAGTCAAAAAACGCATGGCCAATTAAGCCTCAGTTGTAAACATAAACAGTATTCTCCTCATTTCATAGCTTTATACACTAGTTCTGAGCTGTATAAACGGGAATTCTTAATGTTTGAAATCACATTTCAGTGAAAACGCCACTTAAAATAGCCGGACTCGTTAATATTACCAGAATTCGAGTCATTTCAGAGTTTTCTACCTGTAATCTCAGTAATTGAACTCGGCATTAAATGTGGTTAGAATCTATTTCCTTCTATTTCAACTGTTAGTTAATAGTTCATATTATTTTCCTGGAAAGATAATTGTTTATTTGAAGAGTTTTAACACATTTTGACTCTTTCCTTTGAAGTATACACTAGAACCTACAGGATATAAACTGTTTCAGTCAAAAGACACCACGCCAATTAAACCTCAGTCTTAAACATAAACAGTATTCTCCTTATTTCAAAGCTTTCTATTCAAGTTGTGAGCTCTATAAACAGGAACTCTTAATGTTTGAAATCACATTTTAGGGAATCCGCCACTGTAAATAGCCGGAATTGTTAATATTATCAGAATTTTCGTCATTTCAGTGCTCTCTACCTGTAATGTCAGTAATTATACTCGGCATTAAATGTAGTTAGAATCTATTTACTTGTATTTAAACTGTGAGTTAAACGTTCATATTCATTTCCTGGAAAGATAAGTGTGTATTTTAAGAGTTTTACCACATTTTGAGAGTTTGCTTAGTAGTAAATACTAGAACATTCAGGATATAGCCGGTTTCAGTCAAAAAACGCGTGGCCAATTAAGCCTCAGTTGTAAACATAAACAGTAATCTCCTCATTTAAAAGCTTTATAAACTAGTTATGAGGTCTATATACATAAATTCTTAGACCGAGAAATCACATTTTAGTGAAAACGGCACTTAAAATAGCCGGACTTGTTAATATTATCAGAATTCGCGTCATTTCAGAGCTTTCTACCTGTAATCTAGGTAATTGAACTCGGCATTAAATGTGGTTAGAATCTATTTACTTGTACTTCAACAGTTAGTTACACGTTGATATTCATTTCCTGGAAAGATAATTGTGTATTTTAAGAGTTTTACGCCATTTTGAGAGTTTGCTTAGCACTAAATACTAGAACCTTCAGGATATACATGGTTTCAGTCAAAACACGTGTGGCCAATTAAGCCTCAGTTGTAAACATAAACAGTATTCTCCTCATTTCAAAGCTTTATACACTAGTTCTGAGCTGTATAAACGTTAATTCTTAATGTTTGAAATCACATTTCAGTGAAAACGCCACTTAAAATAGCCGGACTCGTTAATATTACCAGAATTCGAGTCATTTCAGAGCTTTCTACCTGTAATCTCAGTAATTGAACTCGGCATTAAATGTCGTTAGAATCTATTTCCTTCTATTTCAACTGTTAGTTAAGAGTTCATATTATTTTCCTGTAAAGATAATTGTTTATTTTAAGAGATTTACGCCATTTTGAGATTTTGCTTAGCACTAAATACTAGAACCTTCAGGATATACACGGTTTCAGTCAAAACACGTGTGGCCAATTAAGCCTCAGTTGTAAACATAAACAGTAATCTCCTCATTTAAAAGCTTTATAAACTAGTTATGAGGTCTATATACATAAATTCTTAGACCGAGAAATCACATTTTAGTGAAAACGGCACTTAAAATAGCCGGACTTGTTAATATTATCAGAATTCGCGTCATTTCAGAGCTTTCTACCTGTAATCTAGGTAATTGAACTCGGCATTAAATGTGGTTAGAATCTATTTACTTCTATTTCAACTGTTAGTTAAGAGTTCATATTATTTTCCTGGAAAGATAATTGTTTATTTTAAGAGATTTACGCCATTTTGAGATTTTGCTTAGCACTAAATACTAGAACCTTCAGGATATACACGGTTTCAGTCAAAACACGTGTGGCCAATTAAGCCTCAGTTGTAAACATAAACAGTAATCGCCTCATTTAAAAGCTTTATAAACTAGTTATGAGCTTTATATATATAAATTCTTGGACCGAGAAATCACATCTTAGTGAAAACGGTACTTAAAATAGCCGTACTTGTTAATATTATCCGAATTCGCGTCATTTCACAGCTTTCTACCTGTAATCTAGGTAATTGAACTCGGCAATAAATGTGATTAGAATCTATTTACTTGTATTTCAACAGTTAGTTACACGTTCATATTCATTTCCTTGAAAGATAATTGTGTATTTTAAGAGTTTTACCACATTTTGAGATTTTGCTTAGCGGTAAATACTAGAACCTTCAGCATATACACGGTTTCAGTCAAAAAACGCATGGCCAATTAAGCCTCAGTTGTAAACATAAACAGTATTCTCCTCATTTCATAGCTTTATACACTAGTTCTGAGCTGTATAAACGGGAATTCTTAATGTTTGAAATCACATTTCAGTGAAAACGCCACTTAAAATAGCCGGACTCGTTAATATTACCAGAATTCGAGTCATTTCAGAGTTTTCTACCTGTAATCTCAGTAATTGAACTCGGCATTAAATGTGGTTAGAATCTATTTCCTTCTATTTCAACTGTTAGTTAATAGTTCATATTATTTTCCTGGAAAGATAATTGTTTATTTGAAGAGTTTTAACACATTTTGACTCTTTCCTTTGAAGTATACACTAGAACCTACAGGATATAAACTGTTTCAGTCAAAAGACACCACGCCAATTAAACCTCAGTCTTAAACATAAACAGTATTCTCCTTATTTCAAAGCTTTCTATTCAAGTTGTGAGCTCTATAAACAGGAACTCTTAATGTTTGAAATCACATTTTAGGGAATCCGCCACTGTAAATAGCCGGAATTGTTAATATTATCAGAATTTTCGTCATTTCAGTGCTCTCTACCTGTAATGTCAGTAATTATACTCGGCATTAAATGTAGTTAGAATCTATTTACTTGTATTTAAACTGTGAGTTAAACGTTCATATTCATTTCCTGGAAAGATAAGTGTGTATTTTAAGAGTTTTACCACATTTTGAGAGTTTGCTTAGTAGTAAATACTAGAACATTCAGGATATAGCCGGTTTCAGTCAAAAAACGCGTGGCCAATTAAGCCTCAGTTGTAAACATAAACAGTAATCTCCTCATTTAAAAGCTTTATAAACTAGTTATGAGGTCTATATACATAAATTCTTAGACCGAGAAATCACATTTTAGTGAAAACGGCACTTAAAATAGCCGGACTTGTTAATATTATCAGAATTCGCGTCATTTCAGAGCTTTCTACCTGTAATCTAGGTAATTGAACTCGGCATTAAATGTGGTTAGAATCTATTTACTTGTACTTCAACAGTTAGTTACACGTTGATATTCATTTCCTGGAAAGATAATTGTGTATTTTAAGAGTTCTACGCCATTTTGAGAGTTTGCTTAGCACTAAATACTAGAACCTTCAGGATATACATGGTTTCAGTCAAAACACGTGTGGCCAATTAAGCCTCAGTTGTAAACATAAACAGTATTCTCCTCATTTCAAAGCTTTATACACTAGTTCTGAGCTGTATAAACGTTAATTCTTAATGTTTGAAATCACATTTCAGTGAAAACGCCACTTAAAATAGCCGGACTCGTTAATATTACCAGAATTCGAGTCATTTCAGAGCTTTCTACCTGTAATCTCAGTAATTGAACTCGGCATTAAATGTGGTTAGAATCTATTTACTTCTATTTCAACTGTTAGTTAAGAGTTCATATTATTTTCCTGTAAAGATAATTGTTTATTTTAAGAGATTTACGCCATTTTGAGATTTTGCTTAGCACTAAATACTAGAACCTTCAGGATATACACGGTTTCAGTCAAAACACGTGTGGCCAATTAAGCCTCAGTTGTAAACATAAACAGTAATCTCCTCATTTAAAAGCTTTATAAACTAGTTATGAGGTCTATATACATAAATTCTTAGACCGAGAAATCACATTTTAGTGAAAACGGCACTTAAAATAGCCGGACTTGTTAATATTATCAGAATTCGCGTCATTTCAGAGCTTTCTACCTGTAATCTAGGTAATTGAACTCGGCAATAAATGTGATTAGAATCTATTTACTTGTATTTCAACAGTTAGTTACACGTTCATATTCATTTCCTTGAAAGATAATTGTGTATTTTAAGAGTTTTACCACATTTTGAGATTTTGCTTAGCGGTAAATACTAGAACCTTCAGCATATACACGGTTTCAGTCAAAAAACGCATGGCCAATTAAGCCTCAGTTGTAAACATAAACAGTATTCTCCTCATTTCATAGCTTTATACACTAGTTCTGAGCTGTATAAACGGGAATTCTTAATGTTTGAAATCACATTTCAGTGAAAACGCCACTTAAAATAGCCGGACTCGTTAATATTACCAGAATTCGAGTCATTTCAGAGTTTTCTACCTGTAATCTCAGTAATTGAACTCGGCATTAAATGTGGTTAGAATCTATTTCCTTCTATTTCAACTGTTAGTTAATAGTTCATATTATTTTCCTGGAAAGATAATTGTTTATTTGAAGAGTTTTATCACATTTTGACTCTTTCCTTTGAAGTATACACTAGAACCTACAGGATATAAACTGTTTCAGTCAAAAGACACCACGCCTATTAAACCTCAGTCTTAAACATAAACAGTATTCTCCTTATTTCAAAGCTTTCTATTCAAGTTGTGAGCTCTATAAACAGGAACTCTTAATGTCTGAAATCACATTTTAGGGAATCCGCCACTGTAAAAAGCCGGAATTGTTAATATTATCAGAATTTTCGTCATTTCAGTGCTCTCTACCTGTAATGTCAGTAATTATACTCGGCATTAAATGTAGTTAGAATCTATTTACTTGTATTTAAACTGTGAGTTAAACGTTCATATTCATTTCCTGGAAAGATAAGTGTGTATTTTAAGAGTTTTACCACATTTTGAGAGTTTGCTTAGTAGTAAATACTAGAACATTCAGGATATAGCCGGTTTCAGTCAAAAAACGCGTGGCCAATTAAGCCTCAGTTGTAAACATAAACAGTAATCTCCTCATTTAAAAGCTTTATAAACTAGTTATGAGGTCTATATACATAAATTCTTAGACCGAGAAATCACATTTTAGTGAAAACGGCACTTAAAATAGCCGGACTTGTTAATATTATCAGAATTCGCGTCATTTCAGAGCTTTCTACCTGTAATCTAGGTAATTGAACTCGGCATTAAATGTGGTTAGAATCTATTTACTTGTACTTCAACAGTTAGTTACACGTTGATATTCATTTCCTGGAAAGATAATTGTGTATTTTAAGAGTTTTACGCCATTTTGAGAGTTTGCTTAGCACTAAATACTAGAACCTTCAGGATATACATGGTTTCAGTCAAAACACGTGTGGCCAATTAAGCCTCAGTTGTAAACATAAACAGTATTCTCCTCATTTCAAAGCTTTATACACTAGTTCTGAGCTGTATAAACGTTAATTCTTAATGTTTGAAATCACATTTCAGTGAAAACGCCACTTAAAATAGCCGGACTCGTTAATATTACCAGAATTCGAGTCATTTCAGAGCTTTCTACCTGTAATCTCAGTAATTGAACTCGGCATTAAATGTCGTTAGAATCTATTTACTTCTATTTCAACTGTTAGTTAAGAGTTCATATTATTTTCCTGTAAAGATAATTGTTTATTTTAAGAGATTTACGCCATTTTGAGATTTTGCTTAGCACTAAATACTAGAACCTTCAGGATATACACGGTTTCAGTCAAAACACGTGTGGCCAATTAAGCCTCAGTTGTAAACATAAACAGTAATCTCCTCATTTAAAAGCTTTATAAACTAGTTATGAGGTCTATATACATAAATTCTTAGACCGAGAAATCACATTTTAGTGAAAACGGCACTTAAAATAGCCGGACTTGTTAATATTATCAGAATTCGCGTCATTTCAGAGCTTTCTACCTGTAATCTAGGTAATTGAACTCGGCATTAAATGTGGTTAGAATCTATTTACTTCTATTTCAACTGTTAGTTAAGAGTTCATATTATTTTCCTGGAAAGATAATTGTTTATTTTAAGAGATTTACGCCATTTTGAGATTTTGCTTAGCACTAAATACTAGAACCTTCAGGATATACACGGTTTCAGTCAAAACACGTGTGGCCAATTAAGCCTCAGTTGTAAACATAAACAGTAATCGCCTCATTTAAAAGCTTTATAAACTAGTTATGAGCTTTATATATATAAATTCTTGGACCGAGAAATCACATCTTAGTGAAAACGGTACTTAAAATAGCCGTACTTGTTAATATTATCCGAATTCGCGTCATTTCACAGCTTTCTACCTGTAATCTAGGTAATTGAACTCGGCAATAAATGTGATTAGAATCTATTTACTTGTATTTCAACAGTTAGTTACACGTTCATATTCATTTCCTTGAAAGATAATTGTGTATTTTAAGAGTTTTACCACATTTTGAGATTTTGCTTAGCGGTAAATACTAGAACCTTCAGCATATACACGGTTTCAGTCAAAAAACGCATGGCCAATTAAGCCTCAGTTGTAAACATAAACAGTATTCTCCTCATTTCATAGCTTTATACACTAGTTCTGAGCTGTATAAACGGGAATTCTTAATGTTTGAAATCACATTTCAGTGAAAACGCCACTTAAAATAGCCGGACTCGTTAATATTACCAGAATTCGAGTCATTTCAGAGTTTTCTACCTGTAATCTCAGTAATTGAACTCGGCATTAAATGTGGTTAGAATCTATTTCCTTCTATTTCAACTGTTAGTTAATAGTTCATATTATTTTCCTGGAAAGATAATTGTTTATTTGAAGAGTTTTAACACATTTTGACTCTTTCCTTTGAAGTATACACTAGAACCTACAGGATATAAACTGTTTCAGTCAAAAGACACCACGCCAATTAAACCTCAGTCTTAAACATAAACAGTATTCTCCTTATTTCAAAGCTTTCTATTCAAGTTGTGAGCTCTATAAACAGGAACTCTTAATGTTTGAAATCACATTTTAGGGAATCCGCCACTGTAAATAGCCGGAATTGTTAATATTATCAGAATTTTCGTCATTTCAGTGCTCTCTACCTGTAATGTCAGTAATTATACTCGGCATTAAATGTAGTTAGAATCTATTTACTTGTATTTAAACTGTGAGTTAAACGTTCATATTCATTTCCTGGAAAGATAAGTGTGTATTTTAAGAGTTTTACCACATTTTGAGAGTTTGCTTAGTAGTAAATACTAGAACATTCAGGATATAGCCGGTTTCAGTCAAAAAACGCGTGGCCAATTAAGCCTCAGTTGTAAACATAAACAGTAATCTCCTCATTTAAAAGCTTTATAAACTAGTTATGAGGTCTATATACATAAATTCTTAGACCGAGAAATCACATTTTAGTGAAAACGGCACTTAAAATAGCCGGACTTGTTAATATTATCAGAATTCGCGTCATTTCAGAGCTTTCTACCTGTAATCTAGGTAATTGAACTCGGCATTAAATGTGGTTAGAATCTATTTACTTGTACTTCAACAGTTAGTTACACGTTGATATTCATTTCCTGGAAAGATAATTGTGTATTTTAAGAGTTCTACGCCATTTTGAGAGTTTGCTTAGCACTAAATACTAGAACCTTCAGGATATACATGGTTTCAGTCAAAACACGTGTGGCCAATTAAGCCTCAGTTGTAAACATAAACAGTATTCTCCTCATTTCAAAGCTTTATACACTAGTTCTGAGCTGTATAAACGTTAATTCTTAATGTTTGAAATCACATTTCAGTGAAAACGCCACTTAAAATAGCCGGACTCGTTAATATTACCAGAATTCGAGTCATTTCAGAGCTTTCTACCTGTAATCTCAGTAATTGAACTCGGCATTAAATGTGGTTAGAATCTATTTACTTCTATTTCAACTGTTAGTTAAGAGTTCATATTATTTTCCTGTAAAGATAATTGTTTATTTTAAGAGATTTACGCCATTTTGAGATTTTGCTTAGCACTAAATACTAGAACCTTCAGGATATACACGGTTTCAGTCAAAACACGTGTGGCCAATTAAGCCTCAGTTGTAAACATAAACAGTAATCTCCTCATTTAAAAGCTTTATAAACTAGTTATGAGGTCTATATACATAAATTCTTAGACCGAGAAATCACATTTTAGTGAAAACGGCACTTAAAATAGCCGGACTTGTTAATATTATCAGAATTCGCGTCATTTCAGAGCTTTCTACCTGTAATCTAGGTAATTGAACTCGGCATTAAATGTGGTTAGAATCTATTTACTTCTATTTCAACTGTTAGTTAAGAGTTCATATTATTTTCCTGGAAAGATAATTGTTTATTTTAAGAGATTTACGCCATTTTGAGATTTTGCTTAGCACTAAATACTAGAACCTTCAGGATATACACGGTTTCAGTCAAAACACGTGTGGCCAATTAAGCCTCAGTTGTAAACATAAACAGTAATCTCCTCATTTAAAAGCTTTATAAACTAGTTATGAGGTCTATATACATAAATTCTTAGACCGAGAAATCACATTTTAGTGAAAACGGCACTTAAAATAGCCGGACTTGTTAATATTATCAGAATTCGCGTCATTTCAGAGCTTTCTACCTGTAATCTAGGTAATTGAACTCGGCATTAAATGTGTTTAGAATCTATTTACTTCTATTTCAACTGTTAGTTAAGAGTTCATATTATTTTCCTGGAAAGATAATTGTTTATTTTAAGAGATTTACGCCATTTTGAGATTTTGCTTAGCACTAAATACTAGAACCTTCAGGATATACACGGTTTCAGTCAAAACACGTGTGGCCAATTAAGCCTCAGTTGTAAACATAAACAGTAATCGCCTCATTTAAAAGCTTTATAAACTAGTTATGAGCTTTATATATATAAATTCTTGGACCGAGAAATCACATCTTAGTGAAAACGGTACTTAAAATAGCCGTACTTGTTAATATTATCCGAATTCGCGTCATTTCACAGCTTTCTACCTGTAATCTAGGTAATTGAACTCGGCAATAAATGTGATTAGAATCTATTTACTTGTATTTCAACAGTTAGTTACACGTTCATATTCATTTCCTTGAAAGATAATTGTGTATTTTAAGAGTTTTACCACATTTTGAGATTTTGCTTAGCGGTAAATACTAGAACCTTCAGCATATACACGGTTTCAGTCAAAAAACGCATGGCCAATTAAGCCTCAGTTGTAAACATAAACAGTATTCTCCTCATTTCATAGCTTTATACACTAGTTCTGAGCTGTATAAACGGGAATTCTTAATGTTTGAAATCACATTTCAGTGAAAACGCCACTTAAAATAGCCGGACTCGTTAATATTACCAGAATTCGAGTCATTTCAGAGTTTTCTACCTGTAATCTCAGTAATTGAACTCGGCATTAAATGTGGTTAGAATCTATTTCCTTCTATTTCAACTGTTAGTTAATAGTTCATATTATTTTCCTGGAAAGATAATTGTTTATTTGAAGAGTTTTAACACATTTTGACTCTTTCCTTTGAAGTATACACTAGAACCTACAGGATATAAACTGTTTCAGTCAAAAGACACCACGCCAATTAAACCTCAGTCTTAAACATAAACAGTATTCTCCTTATTTCAAAGCTTTCTATTCAAGTTGTGAGCTCTATAAACAGGAACTCTTAATGTCTGAAATCACATTTTAGGGAATCCGCCACTGTAAATAGCCGGAATTGTTAATATTATCAGAATTTTCGTCATTTCAGTGCTCTCTACCTGTAATGTCAGTAATTATACTCGGCATTAAATGTAGTTAGAATCTATTTACTTGTATTTAAACTGTGAGTTAAACGTTCATATTCATTTCCTGGAAAGATAAGTGTGTATTTTAAGAGTTTTACCACATTTTGAGAGTTTGCTTAGTAGTAAATACTAGAACATTCAGGATATAGCCGGTTTCAGTCAAAAAACGCGTGGCCAATTAAGCCTCAGTTGTAAACATAAACAGTAATCTCCTCATTTAAAAGCTTTATAAACTAGTTATGAGGTCTATATACATAAATTCTTAGACCGAGAAATCACATTTTAGTGAAAACGGCACTTAAAATAGCCGGACTTGTTAATATTATCAGAATTCGCGTCATTTCAGAGCTTTCTACCTGTAATCTAGGTAATTGAACTCGGCATTAAATGTGGTTAGAATCTATTTACTTGTACTTCAACAGTTAGTTACACGTTGATATTCATTTCCTGGAAAGATAATTGTGTATTTTAAGAGTTTTACGCCATTTTGAGAGTTTGCTTAGCACTAAATACTAGAACCTTCAGGATATACATGGTTTCAGTCAAAACACGTGTGGCCAATTAAGCCTCAGTTGTAAACATAAACAGTATTCTCCTCATTTCAAAGCTTTATACACTAGTTCTGAGCTGTATAAACGTTAATTCTTAATGTTTGAAATCACATTTCAGTGAAAACGCCACTTAAAATAGCCGGACTCGTTAATATTACCAGAATTCGAGTCATTTCAGAGCTTTCTACCTGTAATCTCAGTAATTGAACTCGGCATTAAATGTGGTTAGAATCTATTTACTTCTATTTCAACTGTTAGTTAAGAGTTCATATTATTTTCCTGTAAAGATAATTGTTTATTTTAAGAGATTTACGCCATTTTGAGATTTTGCTTAGCACTAAATACTAGAACCTTCAGGATATACACGGTTTCAGTCAAAACACGTGTGGCCAATTAAGCCTCAGTTGTAAACATAAACAGTAATCTCCTCATTTAAAAGCTTTATAAACTAGTTATGAGGTCTATATACATAAATTCTTAGACCGAGAAATCACATTTTAGTGAAAACGGCACTTAAAATAGCCGGACTTGTTAATATTATCAGAATTCGCGTCATTTCAGAGCTTTCTACCTGTAATCTAGGTAATTGAACTCGGCAATAAATGTGATTAGAATCTATTTACTTGTATTTCAACAGTTAGTTACACGTTCATATTCATTTCCTTGAAAGATAATTGTGTATTTTAAGAGTTTTACCACATTTTGAGATTTTGCTTAGCGGTAAATACTAGAACCTTCAGCATATACACGGTTTCAGTCAAAAAACGCATGGCCAATTAAGCCTCAGTTGTAAACATAAACAGTATTCTCCTCATTTCATAGCTTTATACACTAGTTCTGAGCTGTATAAACGGGAATTCTTAATGTTTGAAATCACATTTCAGTGAAAACGCCACTTAAAATAGCCGGACTCGTTAATATTACCAGAATTCGAGTCATTTCAGAGTTTTCTACCTGTAATCTCAGTAATTGAACTCGGCATTAAATGTGGTTAGAATCTATTTCCTTCTATTTCAACTGTTAGTTAATAGTTCATATTATTTTCCTGGAAAGATAATTGTTTATTTGAAGAGTTTTATCACATTTTGACTCTTTCCTTTGAAGTATACACTAGAACCTACAGGATATAAACTGTTTCAGTCAAAAGACACCACGCCTATTAAACCTCAGTCTTAAACATAAACAGTATTCTCCTTATTTCAAAGCTTTCTATTCAAGTTGTGAGCTCTATAAACAGGAACTCTTAATGTCTGAAATCACATTTTAGGGAATCCGCCACTGTAAAAAGCCGGAATTGTTAATATTATCAGAATTTTCGTCATTTCAGTGCTCTCTACCTGTAATGTCAGTAATTATACTCGGCATTAAATGTAGTTAGAATCTATTTACTTGTATTTAAACTGTGAGTTAAACGTTCATATTCATTTCCTGGAAAGATAAGTGTGTATTTTAAGAGTTTTACCACATTTTGAGAGTTTGCTTAGTAGTAAATACTAGAACATTCAGGATATAGCCGGTTTCAGTCAAAAAACGCGTGGCCAATTAAGCCTCAGTTGTAAACATAAACAGTAATCTCCTCATTTAAAAGCTTTATAAACTAGTTATGAGGTCTATATACATAAATTCTTAGACCGAGAAATCACATTTTAGTGAAAACGGCACTTAAAATAGCCGGACTTGTTAATATTATCAGAATTCGCGTCACTTCAGAGCTTTCTACCTGTAATCTAGGTAATTGAACTCGGCATTAAATGTGGTTAGAATCTATTTACTTGTACTTCAACAGTTAGTTACACGTTGATATTCATTTCCTGGAAAGATAATTGTGTATTTTAAGAGTTTTACGCCATTTTGAGAGTTTGCTTAGCACTAAATACTAGAACCTTCAGGATATACATGGTTTCAGTCAAAACACGTGTGGCCAATTAAGCCTCAGTTGTAAACATAAACAGTATTCTCCTCATTTCAAAGCTTTATACACTAGTTCTGAGCTGTATAAACGTTAATTCTTAATGTTTGAAATCACATTTCAGTGAAAACGCCACTTAAAATAGCCGGACTCGTTAATATTACCAGAATTCGAGTCATTTCAGAGCTTTCTACCTGTAATCTCAGTAATTGAACTCGGCTTTAAATGTCGTTAGAATCTATTTACTTCTATTTCAACTGTTAGTTAAGAGTTCATATTATTTTCCTGTAAAGATAATTGTTTATTTTAAGAGATTTACGCCATTTTGAGATTTTGCTTAGCACTAAATACTAGAACCTTCAGGATATACACGGTTTCAGTCAAAACACGTGTGGCCAATTAAGCCTCAGTTGTAAACATAAACAGTAATCTCCTCATTTAAAAGCTTTATAAACTAGTTATGAGGTCTATATACATAAATTCTTGGACCGAGAAATCACATCTTAGTGAAAACGGTACTTAAAATAGCCGTACTTGTTAATATTATCCGAATTCGCGTCATTTCACAGCTTTCTACCTGTAATCTAGGTAATTGAACTCGGCAATAAATGTGATTAGAATCTATTTACTTGTATTTCAACAGTTAGTTACACGTTCATATTCATTTCCTTGAAAGATAATTGTGTATTTTAAGAGTTTTACCACATTTTGAGATTTTGCTTAGCGGTAAATACTAGAACCTTCAGCATATACACGGTTTCAGTCAAAAAACGCATGGCCAATTAAGCCTCAGTTGTAAACATAAACAGTATTCTCCTCATTTCATAGCTTTATACACTAGTTCTGAGCTGTATAAACGGGAATTCTTAATGTTTGAAATCACATTTCAGTGAAAACGCCACTTAAAATAGCCGGACTCGTTAATATTACCAGAATTCGAGTCATTTCAGAGTTTTCTACCTGTAATCTCAGTAATTGAACTCGGCATTAAATATGGTTAGAATCTATTTCCATCTATTTCAACTGTTAGTTAATAGTTCATATTATTTTCCTGGAAAGATAATTGTTTATTTGAAGAGTTTTAACACATTTTGACTCTTTCCTTTGAAGTATACACTAGAACCTACAGGATATAAACTGTTTCAGTCAAAAGACACCACGCCAATTAAACCTCAGTCTTAAACATAAACAGTATTCTCCTTATTTCAAAGCTTTCTATTCAAGTTGTGAGCTCTATAAACAGGAACTCTTAATGTTTGAAATCACATTTTAGGGAATCCGCCACTGTAAATAGCCGGAATTGTTAATATTATCAGAATTTTCGTCATTTCAGTGCTCTCTACCTGTAATGTCAGTAATTATACTCGGCATTAAATGTAGTTAGAATCTATTTACTTGTATTTAAACTGTGAGTTAAACGTTCATATTCATTTCCTGGAAAGATAAGTGTGTATTTTAAGAGTTTTACCACATTTTGAGAGTTTGCTTAGTAGTAAATACTAGAACATTCAGGATATAGCCGGTTTCAGTCAAAAAACGCGTGGCCAATTAAGCCTCAGTTGTAAACATAAACAGTAATCTCCTCATTTAAAAGCTTTATAAACTAGTTATGAGGTCTATATACATAAATTCTTAGACCGAGAAATCACATTTTAGTGAAAACGGCACTTAAAATAGCCGGACTTGTTAATATTATCAGAATTCGCGTCATTTCAGAGCTTTCTACCTGTAATCTAGGTAATTGAACTCGGCATTAAATGTGGTTAGAATCTATTTACTTGTACTTCAACAGTTAGTTACACGTTGATATTCATTTCCTGGAAAGATAATTGTGTATTTTAAGAGTTCTACGCCATTTTGAGAGTTTGCTTAGCACTAAATACTAGAACCTTCAGGATATACATGGTTTCAGTCAAAACACGTGTGGCCAATTAAGCCTCAGTTGTAAACATAAACAGTATTCTCCTCATTTCAAAGCTTTATACACTAGTTCTGAGCTGTATAAACGTTAATTCTTAATGTTTGAAATCACATTTCAGTGAAAACGCCACTTAAAATAGCCGGACTCGTTAATATTACCAGAATTCGAGTCATTTCAGAGCTTTCTACCTGTAATCTCAGTAATTGAACTCGGCATTAAATGTGGTTAGAATCTATTTACTTCTATTTCAACTGTTAGTTAAGAGTTCATATTATTTTCCTGTAAAGATAATTGTTTATTTTAAGAGATTTACGCCATTTTGAGATTTTGCTTAGCACTAAATACTAGAACCTTCAGGATATACACGGTTTCAGTCAAAACACGTGTGGCCAATTAAGCCTCAGTTGTAAACATAAACAGTAATCTCCTCATTTAAAAGCTTTATAAACTAGTTATGAGGTCTATATACATAAATTCTTAGACCGAGAAATCACATTTTAGTGAAAACGGCACTTAAAATAGCCGGACTTGTTAATATTATCAGAATTCGCGTCATTTCAGAGCTTTCTACCTGTAATCTAGGTAATTGAACTCGGCATTAAATGTGGTTAGAATCTATTTACTTCTATTTCAACTGTTAGTTAAGAGTTCATATTATTTTCCTGGAAAGATAATTGTTTATTTTAAGAGATTTACGCCATTTTGAGATTTTGCTTAGCACTAAATACTAGAACCTTCAGGATATACACGGTTTCAGTCAAAACACGTGTGGCCAATTAAGCCTCAGTTGTAAACATAAACAGTAATCTCCTCATTTAAAAGCTTTATAAACTAGTTATGAGGTCTATATACATAAATTCTTAGACCGAGAAATCACATTTTAGTGAAAACGGCACTTAAAATAGCCGGACTTGTTAATATTATCAGAATTCGCGTCATTTCAGAGCTTTCTACCTGTAATCTAGGTAATTGAACTCGGCATTAAATGTGTTTAGAATCTATTTACTTCTATTTCAACTGTTAGTTAAGAGTTCATATTATTTTCCTGGAAAGATAATTGTTTATTTTAAGAGATTTACGCCATTTTGAGATTTTGCTTAGCACTAAATACTAGAACCTTCAGGATATACACGGTTTCAGTCAAAACACGTGTGGCCAATTAAGCCTCAGTTGTAAACATAAACAGTAATCGCCTCATTTAAAAGCTTTATAAACTAGTTATCAGCTTTATATATATAAATTCTTGGACCGAGAAATCACATCTTAGTGAAAACGGTACTTAAAATAGCCGTACTTGTTAATATTATCCGAATTCGCGTCATTTCACAGCTTTCTACCTGTAATCTAGGTAATTGAACTCGGCAATAAATGTGATTAGAATCTATTTACTTGTATTTCAACAGTTAGTTACACGTTCATATTCATTTCCTTGAAAGATAATTGTGTATTTTAAGAGTTTTACCACATTTTGAGATTTTGCTTAGCGGTAAATACTAGAACCTTCAGCATATACACGGTTTCAGTCAAAAAACGCATGGCCAATTAAGCCTCAGTTGTAAACATAAACAGTATTCTCCTCATTTCATAGCTTTATACACTAGTTCTGAGCTGTATAAACGGGAATTCTTAATGTTTGAAATCACATTTCAGTGAAAACGCCACTTAAAATAGCCGGACTCGTTAATATTACCAGAATTCGAGTCATTTCAGAGTTTTCTACCTGTAATCTCAGTAATTGAACTCGGCATTAAATGTGGTTAGAATCTATTTCCTTCTATTTCAACTGTTAGTTAATAGTTCATATTATTTTCCTGGAAAGATAATTGTTTATTTGAAGAGTTTTAACACATTTTGACTCTTTCCTTTGAAGTATACACTAGAACCTACAGGATATAAACTGTTTCAGTCAAAAGACACCACGCCAATTAAACCTCAGTCTTAAACATAAACAGTATTCTCCTTATTTCAAAGCTTTCTATTCAAGTTGTGAGCTCTATAAACAGGAACTCTTAATGTTTGAAATCACATTTTAGGGAATCCGCCACTGTAAATAGCCGGAATTGTTAATATTATCAGAATTTTCGTCATTTCAGTGCTCTCTACCTGTAATGTCAGTAATTATACTCGGCATTAAATGTAGTTAGAATCTATTTACTTGTATTTAAACTGTGAGTTAAACGTTCATATTCATTTCCTGGAAAGATAAGTGTGTATTTTAAGAGTTTTACCACATTTTGAGAGTTTGCTTAGTAGTAAATACTAGAACATTCAGGATATAGCCGGTTTCAGTAAAAAAACGCGTGGCCAATTAAGCCTCAGTTGTAAACATAAACAGTAATCTCCTCATTTAAAAGCTTTATAAACTAGTTATGAGGTCTATATACATAAATTCTTAGACCGAGAAATCACATTTTAGTGAAAACGGCACTTAAAATAGCCGGACTTGTTAATATTATCAGAATTCGCGTCATTTCAGAGCTTTCTACCTGTAATCTAGGTAATTGAACTCGGCATTAAATGTGGTTAGAATCTATTTACTTGTACTTCAACAGTTAGTTACACGTTGATATTCATTTCCTGGAAAGATAATTGTGTATTTTAAGAGTTTTACGCCATTTTGAGAGTTTGCTTAGCACTAAATACTAGAACTTTCAGGATATACATGGTTTCAGTCAAAACACGTGTGGCCAATTAAGCCTCAGTTGTAAACATAAACAGTATTCTCCTCATTTCAAAGCTTTATACACTAGTTCTGAGCTGTATAAACGTTAATTCTTAATGTTTGAAATCACATTTCAGTGAAAATGCCACTTAAAATAGCCGGACTCGTTAATATTACCAGAATTCGAGTCATTTCAGAGCTTTCTACCTGTAATCTAGGTAACTGAACTCGGCATTAAATGTGGTTAGAATCTATTTACTTCTATTTCAACTGTTAGTTAAGAGTTCATATTATTTTCCTGGAAAGATAATTGTTTATTTTAAGAGATTTACGCCATTTTGAGATTTTGCTTATCACTAAATACTAGAACCTTCATGATATACACGGTTTCAGTCAAAACACGTGTGGCCAATTAAGCCTCAGTTGTAAACATAAACAGTAATCGCCTCATTTAAAAGCTTTATAAACTAGTTATGAGCTCTATATATATAAATTCTTGGACCGAGAAATCACATCTTAGTGAAAACGGTACTTAAAATAGCCGTACTTGTTAATATTATCCGAATTCGCGTCATTTCACAGCTTTCTACCTGTAATCTAGGTAATTGAACTCGGCAATAAATGTGATTAGAATCTATTTACTTGTATTTCAACAGTTAGTTACACGTTCATATTCATTTCCTTGAAAGATAATTGTGTATTTTAAGAGTTTTACCACATTTTGAGATTTTGCTTAGCGGTAAATACTAGAACCTTCAGCATATACACGGTTTCAGTCAAAAAACGCATGGCCAATTAAGCCTCAGTTGTAAACATAAACAGTATTCTCCTCATTTCATAGCTTTATACACTAGTTCTGAGCTGTATAAACGGGAATTCTTAATGTTTGAAATCACATTTCAGTGAAAACGCCACTTAAAATAGCCGGACTCGTTAATATTACCAGAATTCGAGTCATTTCAGAGTTTTCTACCTGTAATCTCAGTAATTGAACTCGGCATTAAATGTGGTTAGAATCTATTTCCTTCTATTTCAACTGTTAGTTAATAGTTCATATTATTTTCCTGGAAAGATAATTGTTTATTTGAAGAGTTTTAACACATTTTGACTCTTTCCTTTGAAGTATACACTAGAACCTACAGGATATAAACTGTTTCAGTCAAAAGACACCACGCCAATTAAACCTCAGTCTTAAACATAAACAGTATTCTCCTTATTTCAAAGCTTTCTATTCAAGTTGTGAGCTCTATAAACAGGAACTCTTAATGTCTGAAATCACATTTTAGGGAATCCGCCACTGTAAATAGCCGGAATTGTTAATATTATCAGAATTTTCGTCATTTCAGTGCTCTCTACCTGTAATGTCAGTAATTATACTCGGCATTAAATGTAGTTAGAATCTATTTACTTGTATTTAAACTGTGAGTTAAACGTTCATATTCATTTCCTGGAAAGATAAGTGTGTATTTTAAGAGTTTTACCACATTTTGAGAGTTTATTTAGTAGTAAATACTAGAACATTCAGGATATAGCCGGTTTCAGTCAAAAAACGCGTGGCCAATTAAGCCTCAGTTGTAAACATAAACAGTAATCTCCTCATTTAAAAGCTTTATAAACTAGTTATGAGGTCTATATACATAAATTCTTAGACCGAGAAATCACATTTTAGTGAAAACGGCACTTAAAATAGCCGGACTTGTTAATATTATCAGAATTCGCGTCATTTCAGAGCTTTCTACCTGTAATCTAGGTAATTGAACTCGGCATTAAATGTGGTTAGAATCTATTTACTTGTACTTCAACAGTTAGTTACACGTTGATATTCATTTCCTGGAAAGATAATTGTGTATTTTAAGAGTTTTACGCCATTTTGAGAGTTTGCTTAGCACTAAATACTAGAACTTTCAGGATATACATGGTTTCAGTCAAAACACGTGTGGCCAATTAAGCCTCAGTTGTAAACATAAACAGTATTCTCCTCATTTCAAAGCTTTATACACTAGTTCTGAGCTGTATAAACGTTAATTCTTAATGTTTGAAATCACATTTCAGTGAAAATGCCACTTAAAATAGCCGGACTCGTTAATATTACCAGAATTCGAGTCATTTCAGAGCTTTCTACCTGTAATCTCAGTAATTGAACTCGGCATTAAATGTGGTTAGAATCTATTTACTTCTATTTCAACTGTTAGTTAAGAGTTCATATTATTTTCCTGTAAAGATAATTGTTTATTTTAAGAGATTTACGCCATTTTGAGATTTTGCTTAGCACTAAATACTAGAACCTTCAGGATATACACGGTTTCAGTCAAAACACGTGTGGCCAATTAAGCCTCAGTTGTAAACATAAACAGTAATCTCCTCATTTAAAAGCTTTATAAACTAGTTATGAGGTCTATATACATAAATTCTTAGACCGAGAAATCACATTTTAGTGAAAACGGCACTTAAAATAGCCGGATTTGTTAATATTATCAGAATTCGCGTCATTTCAGAGCTTTCTACCTGTAATCTAGGTAACTGAACTCGGCATTAAATGTGTTTAGAATCTATTTACTTCTATTTCAACTGTTAGTTAAGAGTTCATATTATTTTCCTGGAAAGATAATTGTTTATTTTAAGAGATTTACGCCATTTTGAGATTTTGCTTAGCACTAAATACTAGAACCTTCAGGATATACACGGTTTCAGTCAAAACACGTGTGGCCAATTAAGCCTCAGTTGTAAACATAAACAGTAATCGCCTCATTTAAAAGCTTTATAAACTAGTTATGAGCTCTATATATATAAATTCTTGGACCGAGAAATCACATCTTAGTGAAAACGGTACTTAAAATAGCCGTACTTGTTAATATTATCCGAATTCGCGTCATTTCACAGCTTTCTACCTGTAATCTAGGTAATTGAACTCGGCAATAAATGTGATTAGAATCTATTTACTTGTATTTCAACAGTTAGTTACACGTTCATATTCATTTCCTTGAAAGATAATTGTGTATTTTAAGAGTTTTACCACATTTTGAGATTTTGCTTAGCGGTAAATACTAGAACCTTCAGCATATACACGGTTTCAGTCAAAAAACGCATGGCCAATTAAGCCTCAGTTGTAAACATAAACAGTATTCTCCTCATTTCATAGCTTTATACACTAGTTCTGAGCTGTATAAACGGGAATTCTTAATGTTTGAAATCACATTTCAGTGAAAACGCCACTTAAAATAGCCGGACTCGTTAATATTACCAGAATTCGAGTCATTTCAGAGTTTTCTACCTGTAATCTCAGTAATTTAACTCGGCATTAAATGTGGTTAGAATCTATTTCCTTCTATTTCAACTGTTAGTTAATAGTTCATATTATTTTCCTGGAAAGATAATTGTTTATTTGAAGAGTTTTAACACATTTTGACTCTTTCCTTTGAAGTATACACTAGAACCTACAGGATATAGACTGTTTCAGTCAAAAGACACCACGCCAATTAAACCTCAGTCTTAAACATAAACAGTATTCTCCTTATTTCAAAGCTTTCTATTCAAGTTGTGAGCTCTATAAACAGGAACTCTTAATGTCTGAAATCACATTTTAGGGAATCCGCCACTGTAAATAGCCGGAATTGTTAATATTATCAGAATTTTCGTCATTTCAGTGCTCTCTACCTGTAATGTCAGTAATTATACTCGGCATTAAATGTAGTTAGAATCTATTTACTTGTATTTAAACTGTGAGTTAAACGTTCATATTCATTTATTGGAAAGATAAGTGTGTATTTTAAGAGTTTTACCACATTTTGAGAGTTTGCTTAGTAGTAAATACTAGAACATTCAGGATATAGCCGGTTTCAGTCAAAAACGCGTGGCCAATTAAGCCTCAGTTGTAAACATAAACAGTAATCTCCTCATTTAAAAGCTTTATAAACTAGTTATGAGGTCTATATACATAAATTCTTAGACCGAGAAATCACATTTTAGTGAAAACGGCACTTAAAATAGCCGGACTTGTTAATATTATCAGAATTCGCGTCATTTCAGAGCTTTCTACCTGTAATCTAGGTAATTGAACTCGGCATTAAATGTGGTTAGAATCTATTTACTTGTACTTCAACAGTTAGTTACACGTTGATATTCATTTCCTGGAAAGATAATTGTGTATTTTAAGAGTTTTACGCCATTTTGAGAGTTTGCTTAGCACTAAATACTAGAACCTTCAGGATATACACGGTTTCAGTCAAAACACGTGTGGCCAATTAAGCCTCAGTTGTAAACATAAACAGTATTCTCCTCATTTCAAAGCTTTATACACTAGTTCTGAGCTGTATAAACGTTAATTCTTAATGTTTGAAATCACATTTCAGTGAAAACGCCACTTAAAATAGCCGGACTCGTTAATATTATCAGAATTCGCGTCATTTCAGAGCTTTCTACCTGTAATCTAGGTAATTGAACTCGGCATTAAATGTGGTTAGAATCTATTTACTTCTATTTCAACTGTTAGTTAAGAGTTCATATTATTTTCCTGGAAAGATAATTGTTTATTTTAAGAGATTTACGCCATTTTGAGATTTTGCTTAGCACTAAATACTAGAACCTTCAGGATATACACGGTTTCAGTCAAAACACGTGTGGCCAATTAAGCCTCAGTTGTAAACATAAACAGTAATCGCCTCATTTAAAAGCTTTATAAACTAGTTATGAGCTTTATATATATAAATTCTTGGACCGAGAAATCACATCTTAGTGAAAACGGTACTTAAAATAGCCGTACTTGTTAATATTATCCGAATTCGCGTCATTTCACAGCTTTCTACCTGTAATCTAGGTAATTGAACTCGGCAATAAATGTGATTAGAATCTATTTACTTGTATTTCAACAGTTAGTTACACGTTCATATTCATTTCCTTGAAAGATAATTGTGTATTTTAAGAGTTTTACCACATTTTGAGATTTTGCTTAGCGGTAAATACTAGAACCTTCAGCATATACACGGTTTCAGTCAAAAAACGCATGGCCAATTAAGCCTCAGTTGTAAACATAAACAGTATTCTCCTCATTTCATAGCTTTATACACTAGTTCTGAGCTGTATAAACGGGAATTCTTAATGTTTGAAATCACATTTCAGTGAAAACGCCACTTAAAATAGCCGGACTCGTTAATATTACCAGAATTCGAGTCATTTCAGAGTTTTCTACCTGTAATCTCAGTAATTGAACTCGGCATTAAATGTGGTTAGAATCTATTTACTTCTATTTCAACTGTTAGTTAATAGTTCATATTATTTTCCTGGAAAGATAATTGTTTATTTGAAGAGTTTTAACACATTTTGACTCTTTCCTTTGAAGTATACACTAGAACCTACAGGATATAGACTGTTTCAGTCAAAAGACACCACGCCAATTAAACCTCAGTCTTAAACATAAACAGTATTCTCCTTATTTCAAAGCTTTCTATTCAAGTTGTGAGCTCTATAAACACGAACTCTTAATGTCTGAAATCACATTTTAGGGAATCCGCCACTGTAAATAGCCGGAATTGTTAATATTATCAGAATTTTCGTCATTTCAGTGCTCTCTACCTGTAATGTCAGTAATTATACTCGGCATTAAATGTAGTTAGAATCTATTTACTTGTATTTAAACTGTGAGTTAAACGTTCATATTCATTTCCTGGAAAGATAAGTGTGTATTTTAAGAGTTTTACCACATTTTGAGAGTTTGCTTAGTAGTAAATACTAGAACATTCAGGATATAGCCGGTTTCAGTCAAAAAACGCGTGGCCAATTAAGCCTCAGTTGTAAACATAAACAGTAATCTCCTCATTTAAAAGCTTTATAAACTAGTTATGAGGTCTATATACATAAATTCTTAGACCGAGAAATCACATTTTAGTGAAAACGGCACTTAAAATAGCCGGACTTGTTAATATTATCAGAATTCGCGTCATTTCAGAGCTTTCTACCTGTAATCTAGGTAATTGAACTCGGCATTAAATGTGGTTAGAATCTATTTACTTGTACTTCAACAGTTAGTTACACGTTGATATTCATTTCCTGGAAAGATAATTGTGTATTTTAAGAGTTTTACGCCATTTTGAGAGTTTGCTTAGCACTAAATACTAGAACCTTCAGGATATACATGGTTTCAGTCAAAACACGTGTGGCCAATTAAGCCTCAGTTGTAAACATAAACAGTATTCTCCTCATTTCAAAGCTTTATACACTAGTTCTGAGCTGTATAAACGTTAATTCTTAATGTTTGAAATCACATTTCAGTGAAAACGCCACTTAAAATAGCCGGACTCGTTAATATTACCAGAATTCGAGTCATTTCAGAGCTTTCTACCTGTAATCTCAGTAATTGAACTCGGCATTAAATGTGGTTAGAATCTATTTACTTCTATTTCAACTGTTAGTTAAGAGTTCATATTATTTTCCTGTAAAGATAATGGTTTATTTTAAGAGATTTACGACATTTTGAGATTTTGCTTAGCACTAAATACTAGAACCTTCAGGATATACACGGTTTCAGTCAAAACACGTGTGGCCAATTAACCCTCAGTTGTAAACATAAACAGTAATCTCCTCATTTAAAAGCTTTATAAACTAGTTATGAGGTCTATATACATAAATTCTTAGACCGAGAAATCACATTTTAGTGAAAACGGCACTTAAAATAGCCGGACTTGTTAATATTATCAGAATTCGCGTCATTTCAGAGCTTTCTACCTGTAATCTAGGTAATTGAACTCGGCATTAAATGTGGTTAGAATCTATTTACTTCTATTTCAACTGTTAGTTAAGAGTTCATATTATTTTCCTGGAAAGATAATTGTTTATTTTAAGAGATTTACGCCATTTTGAGATTTTGCTTAGCACTAAATACTAGAACCTTCAGGATATACACGGTTTCAGTCAAAACACGTGTGGCCAATTAAGCCTCAGTTGTAAACATAAACAGTAATCGCCTCATTTAAAAGCTTTATAAACTAGTTATGAGCTTTATATATATAAATTCTTGGACCGAGAAATCACATCTTAGTGAAAACGGTACTTAAAATAGCCGTACTTGTTAATATTATCCGAATTCGCGTCATTTCTCAGCTTTCTACCTGTAATCTAGGTAATTGAACTCGGCAATAAATGTGATTAGAATCTATTTACTTGTATTTCAACAGTTAGTTACACGTTCATATTCATTTCCTTGAAAGATAATTGTGTATTTTAAGAGTTTTACCACATTTTGAGATTTTGCTTAGCGGTAAATACTAGAACCTTCAGCATATACACGGTTTCAGTCAAAAAACGCATGGCCAATTAAGCCTCAGTTGTAAACATAAACAGTATTCTCCTCATTTCATAGCTTTATACACTAGTTCTGAGCTGTATAAACGGGAATTCTTAATGTTTGAAATCACATTTCAGTGAAAACGCCACTTAAAATAGCCGGACTCGTTAATATTACCAGAATTCGAGTCATTTCAGAGTTTTCTACCTGTAATCTCAGTAATTGAACTCGGCATTAAATGTGGTTAGAATCTATTTACTTCTATTTCAACTGTTAGTTAATAGTTCATATTATTTTCCTGGAAAGATAATTGTTTATTTGAAGAGTTTTAACACATTTTGACTCTTTCCTTTGAAGTATACACTAGAACCTACAGGATATAAACTGTTTCAGTCAAAAGACACCACGCCAATTAAACCTCAGTCTTAAACATAAACAGTATTCTCCTTATTTCAAAGCTTTCTATTCAAGTTGTGAGCTCTATAAACAGGAACTCTTAATGTTTGAAATCACATTTTAGGGAATCCGCCACTGTAAATAGCCGGAATTGTTAATATTATCAGAATTTTCGTCATTTCAGTGCTCTCTACCTGTAATGTCAGTAATTATACTCGGCATTAAATGTAGTTAGAATCTATTTACTTGTATTTAAACTGTGAGTTAAACGTTCATATTCATTTCCTGGAAAGATAAGTGTGTATTTTAAGAGTTTTACCACATTTTGAGAGTTTGCTTAGTAGTAAATACTAGAACATTCAGGATATAGCCGGTTTCAGTCAAAAAACGCGTGGCCAATTAAGCCTCAGTTGTAAACATAAACAGTAATCTCCTCATTTAAAAGCTTTATAAACTAGTTATGAGGTCTATATACATAAATTCTTAGACCGAGAAATCACATTTTAGTGAAAACGGCACTTAAAATAGCCGGACTTGTTAATATTATCAGAATTCGCGTCATTTCAGAGCTTTCTACCTGTAATCTAGGTAATTGAACTCGGCATTAAATGTGGTTAGAATCTATTTACTTGTACTTCAACAGTTAGTTACACGTTGATATTCATTTCCTGGAAAGATAATTGTGTATTTTAAGAGTTTTACGCCATTTTGAGAGTTTGCTTAGCACTAAATACTAGAACCTTCAGCATATACACGGTTTCAGTCAAAACACGTGTGGCCAATTAAGCCTCAGTTGTAAACATAAACAGTATTCTCCTCATTTCAAAGCTTTATACACTAGTTCTGAGCTGTATAAACGTTAATTCTTAATGTTTGAAATCACATTTCAGTGAAAACGCCACTTAAAATAGCCGGACTCGTTAATATTACCAGAATTCGAGTCATTTCAGAGCTTTCTACCTGTAATCTCAGTAATTGAACTCGGCATTAAATGTGGTTAGAATCTATTTCCTTCTATTTCAACTGTTAGTTTAGAGTTCATATTATTTTCCTGTAAAGATAATTGTTTATTTTAAGAGATTTACGCCATTTTGAGATTTTGCTTAGCACTAAATACTAGAACCTTCAGGATATACACGGTTTCAGTCAAAACACGTGTGGCCAATTAAGCCTCAGTTGTAAACATAAACAGTAATCTCCTCATTTAAAAGCTTTATAAACTAGTTATGAGGTCTATATACATAAATTCTTAGACCGAGAAATCACATTTTAGTGAAAACGGCACTTAAAATAGCCGGACTTGTTAATATTATCAGAATTCGCGTCATTTCAGAGCTTTCTACCTGTAATCTAGGTAATTGAACTCGGCATTAAATGTGGTTAGAATCTATTTACTTGTACTTCAACAGTTAGTTACACGTTGATATTCATTTCCTGGAAAGATAATTGTGTATTTTAAGAGATTTACGCCATTTTGAGATTTTGCTTAGCACTAAATACTAGAACCTTCAGGATATACACGGTTTCAGTCAAAACACGTGTGGCCAATTAAGCCTCAGTTGTAAACATAAACAGTAATCGCCTCATTTAAAAGCTTTATAAACTAGTTATGAGCTTTATATATATAAATTCTTGGACCGAGAAATCACATCTTAGTGAAAACGGTACTTAAAATAGCCGTACTTGTTAATATTATCCGAATTCGCGTCATTTCACAGCTTTCTACCTGTAATCTAGGTAATTGAACTCGGCAATAAATGTGATTAGAATCTATTTACTTGTATTTCAACAGTTAGTTACACGTTCATATTCATTTCCTTGAAAGATAATTGTGTATTTTAAGAGTTTTACCACATTTTGAGATTTTGCTTAGCGGTAAATACTAGAACCTTCAGCATATACACGGTTTCAGTCAAAAAACGCATGGCCAATTAAGCCTCAGTTGTAAACATAAACAGTATTCTCCTCATTTCATAGCTTTATACACTAGTTCTGAGCTGTATAAACGGGAATTCTTAATGTTTGAAATCACATTTCAGTGAAAACGCCACTTAAAATAGCCGGACTCGTTAATATTACCAGAATTCGAGTCATTTCAGAGCTTTCTACCTGTAATCTCAGTAATTGAACTCGGCATTAAATGTGGTTAGAATCTATTTCCTTCTATTTCAACTGTTAGTTAAGAGTTCATATTATTTTCCTGTAAAGATAATTGTTTATTTTAAGAGATTTACGCCATTTTGAGATTTTGCTTAGCACTAAATACTAGAACCTTCAGGATATACACGGTTTCAGTCAAAACACGTGTGGCCAATTAAGCCTCAGTTGTAAACATAAACAGTAATCTCCTCATTTAAAAGCTTTATAAACTCGTTATGAGGTCTATATACATAAATTCTTAGACCGAGAAATCACATTTTAGTGAAAACGGCACTTAAAATAGCCGGACTTGTTAATATTATCCGAATTCGCGTCATTTCACAGCTTTCTACCTGTAATCTAGGTAATTGAACTCGGCATTAAATGTGGTTAGAATCTATTTACTTGTACTTCAACAGTTAGTTACACGTTGATATTCATTTCCTGGAAAGATAATTGTGTATTTTAAGAGTTTTACGCCATTTTGAGAGTTTGCTTAGCACTAAATACTAGAACCTTCAGCATATACACGGTTTCAGTCAAAACACGTGTGGCCAATTAAGCCTCAGTTGTAAACATAAACAGTATTCTCCTCATTTCAAAGCTTTATACACTAGTTCTGAGCTGTATAAACGTTAATTCTTAATGTTTGAAATCACATTTCAGTGAAAACGCCACTTAAAATAGCCGGACTCGTTAATATTACCAGAATTCGAGTCATTTCAGAGCTTTCTACCTGTAATCTCAGTAATTGAACTCGGCATTAAATGTGGTTAGAATCTATTTACTTCTATTTCAACTGTTAGTTAAGAGTTCATATTATTTTCCTGTAAAGATAATTGTTTATTTTAAGAGATTTACGCCATTTTGAGATTTTGCTTAGCACTAAATACTAGAACCTTCAGGATATACACGGTTTCAGTCAAAACACGTGTGGCCAATTAAGCCTCAGTTGTAAACATAAACAGTAATCGCCTCATTTAAAAGCTTTATAAACTAGTTATGAGCTTTATATATATAAATTCTTGGACCGAGAAATCACATCTTAGTGAAAACGGTACTTAAAATAGCCGTACTTGTTAATATTATCCGAATTCGCGTCATTTCACAGCTTTCTACCTGTAATCTAGGTAATTGAACTCGGCAATAAATGTGATTAGAATCTATTTACTTGTATTTCAACAGTTAGTTACACGTTCATATTCATTTCCTTGAAAGATAATTGTGTATTTTAAGAGTTTTACCACATTTTGAGATTTTGCTTAGCGGTAAATACTAGAACCTTCAGCATATACACGGTTTCAGTCAAAAAACGCATGGCCAATTAAGCCTCAGTTGTAAACATAAACAGTATTCTCCTCATTTCATAGCTTTATACACTAGTTCTGAGCTGTATAAACGGGAATTCTTAATGTTTGAAATCACATTTCAGTGAAAACGCCACTTAAAATAGCCGGACTCGTTAATATTACCAGAATTCGAGTCATTTCAGAGTTTTCTACCTGTAATCTCAGTAATTGAACTCGGCATTAAATGTGGTTAGAATCTATTTCCTTCTATTTCAACTGTTAGTTAATAGTTCATATTATTTTCCTGGAAAGATAATTGTTTATTTGAAGAGTTTTAACACATTTTGACTCTTTCCTTTGAAGTATACACTAGAACCTACAGGATATAAACTGTTTCAGTCAAAAGACACCACGCCAATTAAACCTCAGTCTTAAACATAAACAGTATTCTCCTTATTTCAAAGCTTTCTATTCAAGTTGTGAGCTCTATAAACAGGAACTCTTAATGTTTGAAATCACATTTTAGGGAATCCGCCACTGTAAATAGCCGGAATTGTTAATATTATCAGAATTTTCGTCATTTCAGTGCTCTCTACCTGTAATGTCAGTAATTATACTCGGCATTAAATGTAGTTAGAATCTATTTACTTGTATTTAAACTGTGAGTTAAACGTTCATATTCATTTCCTGGAAAGATAAGTGTGTATTTTAAGAGTTTTACCACATTTTGAGAGTTTGCTTAGTAGTAAATACTAGAACATTCAGGATATAGCCGGTTTCAGTCAAAAAACGCGTGGCCAATTAAGCCTCAGTTGTAAACATAAACAGTAATCTCCTCATTTAAAAGCTTTATAAACTAGTTATGAGGTCTATATACATAAATTCTTAGACCGAGAAATCACATTTTAGTGAAAACGGCACTTAAAATAGCCGGACTTGTTAATATTATCAGAATTCGCGTCATTTCAGAGCTTTCTACCTGTAATCTAGGTAATTGAACTCGGCATTAAATGTGGTTAGAATCTATTTACTTGTACTTCAACAGTTAGTTACACGTTGATATTCATTTCCTGGAAAGATAATTGTGTATTTTAAGAGTTTTACGCCATTTTGAGAGTTTGCTTAGCACTAAATACTAGAACCTTCAGGATATACACGGTTTCAGTCAAAACACGTGTGGCCAATTAAGCCTCAGTTGTAAACATAAACAGTATTCTCCTCATTTCAAAGCTTTATACACTAGTTCTGATCTGTATAAACGTTAATTCTTAATGTTTGAAATCACATTTCAGTGAAAACGCCACTTAAAATAGCCGGACTCGTTAATATTACCAGAATTCGAGTCATTTCAGAGCTTTCTACCTGTAATCTCAGTAATTGAACTCGGCATTAAATGTGGTTAGAATCTATTTACTTCTATTTCAA
Organism: Myotis nattereri; assembly: GCF_964212035.1. Classification (NCBI taxonomy): domain Eukaryota; kingdom Metazoa; phylum Chordata; class Mammalia; order Chiroptera; family Vespertilionidae; genus Myotis; species Myotis nattereri. Next base: position 101,565,756 of record NC_138076.1, read on the forward strand.
CTGTTAGTTAAGAGTTCATATTATTTTCCTGTAAAGATAATTGTTTATTTTAAGAGATTTACGCCATTTTGAGAGTTTGCTTAGCACTAAATACTAGAACCTTCAGGATATACACGGTTTCAGTCAAAACACGTGTGGCCAATTAAGCCTCAGTTGTAAACATAAACAGTAATCGCCTCATTTAAAAGCTTTATAAACTAGTTATGAGCTTTATATATATAAATTCTTGGACCGAGAAATCACATCTTAGTGAAAACGGTACTTAAAATAGCCGTACTTGTTAATATTATCCGAATTCGCGTCATTTCACAGCTTTCTACCTGTAATCTAGGTAATTGAACTCGGCAATAAATGTGATTAGAATCTATTTACTTGTATTTCAACAGTTAGTTACACGTTCATATTCATTTCCTTGAAAGATAATTGTGTATTTTAAGAGTTTTACCACATTTTGAGATTTTGCTTAGCGGTAAATACTAGAACCTTCAGCATATACACGGTTTCAGTCAAAAAACGCATGGCCAATTAAGCCTCAGTTGTAAACATAAACAGTATTCTCCTCATTTCATAGCTTTATACACTAGTTCTGAGCTGTATAAACGGGAATTCTTAATGTTTGAAATCACATTTCAGTGAAAACGCCACTTAAAATAGCCGGACTCGTTAATATTACCAGAATTCGAGTCATTTCAGAGTTTTCTACCTGTAATCTCAGTAATTGAACTCGGCATTAAATGTGGTGAGAATCTATTTCCTTCTATTTCAACTGTTAGTTAATAGTTCATATTATTTTCCTGGAAAGATAATTGTTTATTTGAAGAGTTTTAACACATTTTGACTCTTTCCTTTGAAGTATACACTAGAACCTACAGGATATAAACTGTTTCAGTCAAAAGACACCACGCCAATTAAACCTCAGTCTTAAACATAAACAGTATTCTCCTTATTTCAAAGCTTTCTATTCAAGTTGTGAGCTCTATAAACAGGAACTCTTAATGTTTGAAATCACATTTTAGGGAATCCGCCACTGTAAATAGCCGGAATTGTTAATATTATCAGAATTTTCGTCATTTCAGTGCTCTCTACCTGTAATGTCAGTAATTATACTCGGCATTAAATGTAGTTAGAATCTATTTACTTGTATTTAAACTGTGAGTTAAACGTTCATATTCATTTCCTGGAAAGATAAGTGTGTATTTTAAGAGTTTTACCACATTTTGAGAGTTTGCTTAGTAGTAAATACTAGAACATTCAGGATATAGCCGGTTTCAGTCAAAAAACGCGTGGCCAATTAAGCCTCAGTTGTAAACATAAACAGTAATCTCCTCATTTAAAAGCTTTATAAACTAGTTATGAGGTCTATATACATAAATTCTTAGACCGAGAAATCACATTTTAGTGAAAACGGCACTTAAAATAGCCGGACTTGTTAATATTATCAGAATTCGCGTCATTTCAGAGCTTTCTACCTGTAATCTAGGTAATTGAACTCGGCATTAAATGTGGTTAGAATCTATTTACTTGTACTTCAACAGTTAGTTACACGTTGATATTCATTTCCTGGAAAGATAATTGTGTATTTTAAGAGTTTTACGCCATTTTGAGAGTTTGCTTAGCACTAAATACTAGAACCTTCAGGATATACATGGTTTCAGTCAAAACACGTGTGGCCAATTAAGCCTCAGTTGTAAACATAAACAGTATTCTCCTCATTTCAAAGCTTTATACACTAGTTCTGAGCTGTATAAACGTTAATTCTTAATGTTTGAAATCACATTTCAGTGAAAACGCCACTTAAAATAGCCGGACTCGTTAATATTACCAGAATTCGAGTCATTTCAGAGCTTTCTACCTGTAATCTCAGTAATTGAACTCGGCATTAAATGTGGTTAGAATCTATTTCCTTCTATTTCAACTGTTAGTTAAGAGTTCATATTATTTTCCTGTAAAGATAATTGTTTATTTTAAGAGATTTACGCCATTTTGAGATTTTGCTTAGCACTAAATACTAGAACCTTCAGGATATACACGGTTTCAGTCAAAACACGTGTGGCCAATTAAGCCTCAGTTGTAAACATAAACAGTAATCTCCTCATTTAAAAGCTTTATAAACTCGTTATGAGGTCTATATACATAAATTCTTAGACCGAGAAATCACATTTTAGTGAAAACGGCACTTAAAATAGCCGGACTTGTTAATATTATCCGAATTCGCGTCATTTCACAGCTTTCTACCTGTAATCTAGGTAATTGAACTCGGCATTAAATGTGGTTAGAATCTATTTACTTGTACTTCAACAGTTAGTTACACGTTGATATTCATTTCCTGGAAAGACAATTGTGTATTTTAAGAGTTTTACGCCATTTTGAGAGTTTGCTTAGCACTAAATACTAGAACCTTCAGCATATACACGGTTTCAGTCAAAACACGTGTGGCCAATTAAGCCTCAGTTGTAAACATAAACAGTATTCTCCTCATTTCAAAGCTTTATACACTAGTTCTGAGCTGTATAAACGTTAATTCTTAATGTTTGAAATCACATTTCAGTGAAAACGCCACTTAAAATAGCCGGACTCGTTAATATTACCAGAATTCGAGTCATTTCAGAGCTTTCTACCTGTAATCTCAGTAATTGAACTCGGCATTAAATGTGGTTAGAATCTATTTACTTCTATTTCAACTGTTAGTTAAGAGTTCATATTATTTTCCTGTAAAGATAATTGTTTATTTTAAGAGATTTACGCCATTTTGAGATTTTGCTTAGCACTAAATACTAGAACCTTCAGGATATACACGGTTTCAGTCAAAACACGTGTGGCCAATTAAGCCTCAGTTGTAAACATAAACAGTAATCGCCTCATTTAAAAGCTTTATAAACTAGTTATGAGCTTTATATATATAAATTCTTGGACCGAGAAATCACATCTTAGTGAAAACGGTACTTAAAATAGCCGTACTTGTTAATATTATCCGAATTCGCGTCATTTCACAGCTTTCTACCTGTAATCTAGGTAATTGAACTCGGCAATAAATGTGATTAGAATCTATTTACTTGTATTTCAACAGTTAGTTACACGTTCATATTCATTTCCTTGAAAGATAATTGTGTATTTTAAGAGTTTTACCACATTTTGAGATTTTGCTTAGCGGTAAATACTAGAACCTTCAGCATATACACGGTTTCAGTCAAAAAACGCATGGCCAATTAAGCCTCAGTTGTAAACATAAACAGTATTCTCCTCATTTCATAGCTTTATACACTAGTTCTGAGCTGTATAAACGGGAATTCTTAATGTTTGAAATCACATTTCAGTGAAAACGCCACTTAAAATAGCCGGACTCGTTAATATTACCAGAATTCGAGTCATTTCAGAGTTTTCTACCTGTAATCTCAGTAATTGAACTCGGCATTAAATGTGGTGAGAATCTATTTCCTTCTATTTCAACTGTTAGTTAATAGTTCATATTATTTTCCTGGAAAGATAATTGTTTATTTGAAGAGTTTTAACACATTTTGACTCTTTCCTTTGAAGTATACACTAGAACCTACAGGATATAAACTGTTTCAGTCAAAAGACACCACGCCAATTAAACCTCAGTCTTAAACATAAACAGTATTCTCCTTATTTCAAAGCTTTCTATTCAAGTTGTGAGCTCTATAAACAGGAACTCTTAATGTTTGAAATCACATTTTAGGGAATCCGCCACTGTAAATAGCCGGAATTGTTAATATTATCAGAATTTTCGTCATTTCAGTGCTCTCTACCTGTAATGTCAGTAATTATACTCGGCATTAAATGTAGTTAGAATCTATTTACTTGTATTTAAACTGTGAGTTAAACGTTCATATTCATTTCCTGGAAAGATAAGTGTGTATTTTAAGAGTTTTACCACATTTTGAGAGTTTGCTTAGTAGTAAATACTAGAACATTCAGGATATAGCCGGTTTCAGTCAAAAAACGCGTGGCCAATTAAGCCTCAGTTGTAAACATAAACAGTAATCTCCTCATTTAAAAGCTTTATAAACTAGTTATGAGGTCTATATACATAAATTCTTAGACCGAGAAATCACATTTTAGTGAAAACGGCACTTAAAATAGCCGGACTTGTTAATATTATCAGAATTCGCGTCATTTCAGAGCTTTCTACCTGTAATCTAGGTAATTGAACTCGGCATTAAATGTGGTTAGAATCTATTTACTTGTACTTCAACAGTTAGTTACACGTTGATATTCATTTCCTGGAAAGATAATTGTGTATTTTAAGAGTTTTACGCCATTTTGAGAGTTTGCTTAGCACTAAATACTAGAACCTTCAGGATATACATGGTTTCAGTCAAAACACGTGTGGCCAATTAAGCCTCAGTTGTAAACATAAACAGTATTCTCCTCATTTCAAAGCTTTATACACTAGTTCTGAGCTGTATAAACGTTAATTCTTAATGTTTGAAATCACATTTCAGTGAAAACGCCACTTAAAATAGCCGGACTCGTTAATATTACCAGAATTCGAGTCATTTCAGAGCTTTCTACCTGTAATCTCAGTAATTGAACTCGGCATTAAATGTGGTTAGAATCTATTTACTTCTATTTCAACTGTTAGTTAAGAGTTCATATTATTTTCCTGTAAAGATAATTGTTTATTTTAAGAGATTTACGCCATTTTGAGATTTTGCTTAGCACTAAATACTAGAACCTTCAGGATAAACACGGTTTCAGTCAAAACACGTGTGGCCAATTAAGCCTCAGTTGTAAACATAAACAGTAATCGCCTCATTTAAAAGCTTTATAAACTAGTTATGAGCTTTATATATATAAATTCTTGGACCGAGAAATCACATCTTAGTGAAAACGGTACTTAAAATAGCCGTACTTGTTAATATTATCCGAATTCGCGTCATTTCACAGCTTTCTACCTGTAATCTAGGTAATTGAACTCGGCAATAAATGTGATTAGAATCTATTTACTTGTATTTCAACAGTTAGTTACACGTTCATATTCATTTCCTTGAAAGATAATTGTGTATTTTAAGAGTTTTACCACATTTTGAGATTTTGCTTAGCGGTAAATACTAGAACCTTCAGCATATACACGGTTTCAGTCAAAAAACGCATGGCCAATTAAGCCTCAGTTGTAAACATAAACAGTATTCTCCTCATTTCATAGCTTTATACACTAGTTCTGAGCTGTATAAACGGGAATTCTTAATGTTTGAAATCACATTTCAGTGAAAACGCCACTTAAAATAGCCGGACTCGTTAATATTACCAGAATTCGAGTCATTTCAGAGTTTTCTACCTGTAATCTCAGTAATTGAACTCGGCATTAAATGCGGTGAGAATCTATTTCCTTCTATTTCAACTGTTAGTTAATAGTTCATATTATTTTCCTGGAAAGATAATTGTTTATTTGAAGAGTTTTAACACATTTTGACTCTTTCCTTTGAAGTATACACTAGAACCTACAGGATATAAACTGTTTCAGTCAAAAGACACCACGCCAATTAAACCTCAGTCTTAAACATAAACAGTATTCTCCTTATTTCAAAGCTTTCTATTCAAGTTGTGAGCTCTATAAACAGGAACTCTTAATGTTTGAAATCACATTTTAGGGAATCCGCCACTGTAAATAGCCGGAATTGTTAATATTATCAGAATTTTCGTCATTTCAGTGCTCTCTACCTGTAATGTCAGTAATTATACTCGGCATTAAATGTAGTTAGAATCTATTTACTTGTATTTAAACTGTGAGTTAAACGTTCATATTCATTTCCTGGAAAGATAAGTGTGTATTTTAAGAGTTTTACCACATTTTGAGAGTTTCCTTAGTAGTAAATACTAGAACATTCAGGATATAGCCGGTTTCAGTCAAAAAACGCGTGGCCAATTAAGCCTCAGTTGTAAACATAAACAGTAATCTCCTCATTTAAAAGCTTTATAAACTAGTTATGAGGTCTATATACATAAATTCTTAGACCGAGAAATCACATTTTAGTGAAAACGGCACTTAAAATAGCCGGACTTGTTAATATTATCAGAATTCGCGTCATTTCAGAGCTTTCTACCTGTAATCTAGGTAATTGAACTCGGCATTAAATGTGGTTAGAATCTATTTACTTGTACTTCAACAGTTAGTTACACGTTGATATTCATTTCCTGGAAAGATAATTGTGTATTTTAAGAGTTTTACGCCATTTTGAGAGTTTGCTTAGCACTAAATACTAGAACCTTCAGGATATACATGGTTTCAGTCAAAACACGTGTGGCCAATTAAGCCTCAGTTGTAAACATAAACAGTATTCTCCTCATTTCAAAGCTTTATACACTAGTTCTGAGCTGTATAAACGTTAATTCTTAATGTTTGAAATCACATTTCAGTGAAAACGCCACTTAAAATAGCCGGACTCGTTAATATTACCAGAATTCGAGTCATTTCAGAGCTTTCTACCTGTAATCTCAGTAATTGAACTCGGCATTAAATGTGGTTAGAATCTATTTCCTTCTATTTCAACTGTTAGTTAAGAGTTCATATTATTTTCCTGTAAAGATAATTGTTTATTTTAAGAGATTTACGCCATTTTGAGATTTTGCTTAGCACTAAATACTAGAACCTTCAGGATATACACGGTTTCAGTCAAAACACGTGTGGCCAATTAAGCCTCAGTTGTAAACATAAACAGTAATCTCCTCATTTAAAAGCTTTATAAACTAGTTATGAGGTCTATATACATAAATTCTTAGACCGAGAAATCACATTTTAGTGAAAACGGCACTTAAAATAGCCGGACTTGTTAATATTATCAGAATTCGCGTCATTTCAGAGCTTTCTACCTGTAATCTAGGTAATTGAACTCGGCATTAAATGTGGTTAGAATCTATTTACTTCTATTTCAACTGTTAGTTAAGAGTTCATATTATTTTCCTGGAAAGATAATTGTTTATTTTAAGAGATTTACGCCATTTTGAGATTTTGCTTAGCACTAAATACTAGAACCTTCAGGATATACACGGTTTCAGTCAAAACACGTGTGGCCAATTAAGCCTCAGTTGTAAACATAAACAGTAATCGCCTCATTTAAAAGCTTTATAAACTAGTTATGAGCTTTATATATATAAATTCTTGGACCGAGAAATCACATCTTAGTGAAAACGGTACTTAAAATAGCCGTACTTGTTAATATTATCCGAATTCGCGTCATTTCACAGCTTTCTACCTGTAATCTAGGTAATTGAACTCGGCAATAAATGTGATTAGAATCTATTTACTTGTATTTCAACAGTTAGTTACACGTTCATATTCATTTCCTTGAAAGATAATTGTGTATTTTAAGAGTTTTACCACATTTTGAGATTTTGCTTAGCGGTAAATACTAGAACCTTCAGCATATACACGGTTTCAGTCAAAAAACGCATGGCCAATTAAGCCTCAGTTGTAAACATAAACAGTATTCTCCTCATTTCATAGCTTTATACACTAGTTCTGAGCTGTATAAACGGGAATTCTTAATGTTTGAAATCACATTTCAGTGAAAACGCCACTTAAAATAGCCGGACTCGTTAATATTACCAGAATTCGAGTCATTTCAGAGTTTTCTACCTGTAATCTCAGTAATTGAACTCGGCATTAAATGTGGTTAGAATCTATTTCCTTCTATTTCAACTGTTAGTTAATAGTTCATATTATTTTCCTGGAAAGATAATTGTTTATTTGAAGAGTTTTAACACATTTTGACTCTTTCCTTTGAAGTATACACTAGAACCTACAGGATATAAACTGTTTCAGTCAAAAGACACCACGCCAATTAAACCTCAGTCTTAAACATAAACAGTATTCTCCTTATTTCAAAGCTTTCTATTCAAGTTGTGAGCTCTATAAACAGGAACTCTTAATGTTTGAAATCACATTTTAGGGAATCCGCCACTGTAAATAGCCGGAATTGTTAATATTATCAGAATTTTCGTCATTTCAGTGCTCTCTACCTGTAATGTCAGTAATTATACTCGACATTAAATGTAGTTAGAATCTATTTACTTGTATTTAAACTGTGAGTTAAACGTTCATATTCATTTCCTGGAAAGATAAGTGTGTATTTTAAGAGTTTTACCACATTTTGAGAGTTTGCTTAGTAGTAAATACTAGAACATTCAGGATATAGCCGGTTTCAGTCAAAAAACGCGTGGCCAATTAAGCCTCAGTTGTAAACATAAACAGTAATCTCCTCATTTAAAAGCTTTATAAACTAGTTATGAGGTCTATATACATAAATTCTTAGACCGAGAAATCACATTTTAGTGAAAACGGCACTTAAAATAGCCGGACTTGTTAATATTATCAGAATTCGCGTCATTTCAGAGCTTTCTACCTGTAATCTAGGTAATTGAACTCGGCATTAAATGTGGTTAGAATCTATTTACTTGTACTTCAACAGTTAGTTACACGTTGATATTCATTTCCTGGAAAGATAATTGTGTATTTTAAGAGTTTTACGCCATTTTGAGAGTTTGCTTAGCACTAAATACTAGAACCTTCAGGATATACATGGTTTCAGTCAAAACACGTGTGGCCAATTAAGCCTCAGTTGTAAACATAAACAGTATTCTCCTCATTTCAAAGCTTTATACACTAGTTCTGAGCTGTATAAACGTTAATTCTTAATGTTTGAAATCACATTTCAGTGAAAACGCCACTTAAAATAGCCGGACTCGTTAATATTACCAGAATTCGAGTCATTTCAGAGCTTTCTACCTGTAATCTCAGTAATTGAACTCGGCATTAAATGTGGTTAGAATCTATTTCCTTCTATTTCAACTGTTAGTTAAGAGTTCATATTATTTTCCTGTAAAGATAATTGTTTATTTTAAGAGATTTACGCCATTTTGAGATTTTGCTTAGCACTAAATACTAGAACCTTCAGGATATACACGGTTTCAGTCAAAACACGTGTGGCCAATTAAGCCTCAGTTGTAAACATAAACAGTAATCTCCTCATTTAAAAGCTTTATAAACTAGTTATGAGGTCTATATACATAAATTCTTAGACCGAGAAATCACATTTTAGTGAAAACGGCACTTAAAATAGCCGGACTTGTTAATATTATCAGAATTCGCGTCATTTCAGAGCTTTCTACCTGTAATCTAGGTAATTGAACTCGGCATTAAATGTGGTTAGAATCTATTTACTTCTATTTCAACTGTTAGTTAAGAGTTCATATTATTTTCCTGGAAAGATAATTGTTTATTTTAAGAGATTTACGCCATTTTGAGATTTTGCTTAGCACTAAATACTAGAACCTTCAGGATATACACGGTTTCAGTCAAAACACGTGTGGCCAATTAAGCCTCAGTTGTAAACATAAACAGTAATCGCCTCATTTAAAAGCTTTATAAACTAGTTATGAGCTTTATATATATAAATTCTTGGACCGAGAAATCACATCTTAGTGAAAACGGTACTTAAAATAGCCGTACTTGTTAATATTATCCGAATTCGCGTCATTTCACAGCTTTCTACCTGTAATCTAGGTAATTGAACTCGGCAATAAATGTGATTAGAATCTATTTACTTGTATTTCAACAGTTAGTTACACGTTCATATTCATTTCCTTGAAAGATAATTGTGTATTTTAAGAGTTTTACCACATTTTGAGATTTTGCTTAGCGGTAAATACTAGAACCTTCAGCATATACACGGTTTCAGTCAAAAAACGCATGGCCAATTAAGCCTCAGTTGTAAACATAAACAGTATTCTCCTCATTTCATAGCTTTATACACTAGTTCTGAGCTGTATAAACGGGAATTCTTAATGTTTGAAATCACATTTCAGTGAAAACGCCACTTAAAATAGCCGGACTCGTTAATATTACCAGAATTCGAGTCATTTCAGAGTTTTCTACCTGTAATCTCAGTAATTGAACTCGGCATTAAATGTGGTTAGAATCTATTTCCTTCTATTTCAACTGTTAGTTAATAGTTCATATTATTTTCCTGGAAAGATAATTGTTTATTTGAAGAGTTTTAACACATTTTGACTCTTTCCTTTGAAGTATACACTAGAACCTACAGGATATAAACTGTTTCAGTCAAAAGACACCACGCCAATTAAACCTCAGTCTTAAACATAAACAGTATTCTCCTTATTTCAAAGCTTTCTATTCAAGTTGTGAGCTCTATAAACAGGAACTCTTAATGTTTGAAATCACATTTTAGGGAATCCGCCACTGTAAATAGCCGGAATTGTTAATATTATCAGAATTTTCGTCATTTCAGTGCTCTCTACCTGTAATGTCAGTAATTATACTCGACATTAAATGTAGTTAGAATCTATTTACTTGTATTTAAACTGTGAGTTAAACGTTCATATTCATTTCCTGGAAAGATAAGTGTGTATTTTAAGAGTTTTACCACATTTTGAGAGTTTGCTTAGTAGTAAATACTAGAACATTCAGGATATAGCCGGTTTCAGTCAAAAAACGCGTGGCCAATTAAGCCTCAGTTGTAAACATAAACAGTAATCTCCTCATTTAAAAGCTTTATAAACTAGTTATGAGGTCTATATACATAAATTCTTAGACCGAGAAATCACATTTTAGTGAAAACGGCACTTAAAATAGCCGGACTTGTTAATATTATCAGAATTCGCGTCATTTCAGAGCTTTCTACCTGTAATCTAGGTAATTGAACTCGGCATTAAATGTGGTTAGAATCTATTTACTTGTACTTCAACAGTTAGTTACACGTTGATATTCATTTCCTGGAAAGATAATTGTGTATTTTAAGAGTTTTACGCCATTTTGAGAGTTTGCTTAGCACTAAATACTAGAACCTTCAGGATATACACGGTTTCAGTCAAAACACGTGTGGCCAATTAAGCCTCAGTTGTAAACATAAACAGTATTCTCCTCATTTCAAAGCTTTATACACTAGTTCTGAGCTGTATAAACGTTAATTCTTAATGTTTGAAATCACATTTCAGTGAAAACGCCACTTAAAATAGCCGGACTCGTTAATATTACCAGAATTCGAGTCATTTCAGAGCTTTCTACCTGTAATCTCAGTAATTGAACTCGGCATTAAATGTGGTTAGAATCTATTTACTTCTATTTCAACTGTTAGTTAAGAGTTCATATTATTTTCCTGTAAAGATAATTGTTTATTTTAAGAGATTTACGCCATTTTGAGAGTTTGCTTAGCACTAAATACTAGAACCTTCAGGATATACACGGTTTCAGTCAAAACACGTGTGGCCAATTAAGCCTCAGTTGTAAACATAAACAGTAATCGCCTCATTTAAAAGCTTTATAAACTAGTTATGAGCTTTATATATATAAATTCTTGGACCGAGAAATCACATCTTAGTGAAAACGGTACTTAAAATAGCCGTACTTGTTAATATTATCCGAATTCGCGTCATTTCACAGCTTTCTACCTGTAATCTAGGTAATTGAACTCGGCAATAAATGTGATTAGAATCTATTTACTTGTATTTCAACAGTTAGTTACACGTTCATATTCATTTCCTTGAAAGATAATTGTGTATTTTAAGAGTTTTACCACATTTTGAGATTTTGCTTAGCGGTAAATACTAGAACCTTCAGCATATACACGGTTTCAGTCAAAAAACGCATGGCCAATTAAGCCTCAGTTGTAAACATAAACAGTATTCTCCTCATTTCATAGCTTTATACACTAGTTCTGAGCTGTATAAACGGGAATTCTTAATGTTTGAAATCACATTTCAGTGAAAACGCCACTTAAAATAGCCGGACTCGTTAATATTACCAGAATTCGAGTCATTTCAGAGTTTTCTACCTGTAATCTCAGTAATTGAACTCGGCATTAAATGTGGTGAGAATCTATTTCCTTCTATTTCAACTGTTAGTTAATAGTTCATATTATTTTCCTGGAAAGATAATTGTTTATTTGAAGAGTTTTAACACATTTTGACTCTTTCCTTTGAAGTATACACTAGAACCTACAGGATATAAACTGTTTCAGTCAAAAGACACCACGCCAATTAAACCTCAGTCTTAAACATAAACAGTATTCTCCTTATTTCAAAGCTTTCTATTCAAGTTGTGAGCTCTATAAACAGGAACTCTTAATGTTTGAAATCACATTTTAGGGAATCCGCCACTGTAAATAGCCGGAATTGTTAATATTATCAGAATTTTCGTCATTTCAGTGCTCTCTACCTGTAATGTCAGTAATTATACTCGGCATTAAATGTAGTTAGAATCTATTTACTTGTATTTAAACTGTGAGTTAAACGTTCATATTCATTTCCTGGAAAGATAAGTGTGTATTTTAAGAGTTTTACCACATTTTGAGAGTTTGCTTAGTAGTAAATACTAGAACATTCAGGATATAGCCGGTTTCAGTCAAAAAACGCGTGGCCAATTAAGCCTCAGTTGTAAACATAAACAGTAATCTCCTCATTTAAAAGCTTTATAAACTAGTTATGAGGTCTATATACATAAATTCTTAGACCGAGAAATCACATTTTAGTGAAAACGGCACTTAAAATAGCCGGACTTGTTAATATTATCAGAATTCGCGTCATTTCAGAGCTTTCTACCTGTAATCTAGGTAATTGAACTCGGCATTAAATGTGGTTAGAATCTATTTACTTGTACTTCAACAGTTAGTTACACGTTGATATTCATTTCCTGGAAAGATAATTGTGTATTTTAAGAGTTTTACGCCATTTTGAGAGTTTGCTTAGCACTAAATACTAGAACCTTCAGGATATACATGGTTTCAGTCAAAACACGTGTGGCCAATTAAGCCTCAGTTGTAAACATAAACAGTATTCTCCTCATTTCAAAGCTTTATACACTAGTTCTGAGCTGTATAAACGTTAATTCTTAATGTTTGAAATCACATTTCAGTGAAAACGCCACTTAAAATAGCCGGACTCGTTAATATTACCAGAATTCGAGTCATTTCAGAGCTTTCTACCTGTAATCTCAGTAATTGAACTCGGCATTAAATGTGGTTAGAATCTATTTCCTTCTATTTCAACTGTTAGTTAAGAGTTCATATTATTTTCCTGTAAAGATAATTGTTTATTTTAAGAGATTTACGCCATTTTGAGAGTTTGCTTAGCACTAAATACTAGAACCTTCAGGATATACACGGTTTCAGTCAAAACACGTGTGGCCAATTAAGCCTCAGTTGTAAACATAAACAGTAATCGCCTCATTTAAAAGCTTTATAAACTAGTTATGAGCTTTATATATATAAATTCTTGGACCGAGAAATCACATCTTAGTGAAAACGGTACTTAAAATAGCCGTACTTGTTAATATTATCCGAATTCGCGTCATTTCACAGCTTTCTACCTGTAATCTAGGTAATTGAACTCGGCAATAAATGTGATTAGAATCTATTTACTTGTATTTCAACAGTTAGTTACACGTTCATATTCATTTCCTTGAAAGATAATTGTGTATTTTAAGAGTTTTACCACATTTTGAGATTTTGCTTAGCGGTAAATACTAGAACCTTCAGCATATACACGGTTTCAGTCAAAAAACGCATGGCCAATTAAGCCTCAGTTGTAAACATAAACAGTATTCTCCTCATTTCATAGCTTTATACACTAGTTCTGAGCTGTATAAACGGGAATTCTTAATGTTTGAAATCACATTTCAGTGAAAACGCCACTTAAAATAGCCGGACTCGTTAATATTACCAGAATTCGAGTCATTTCAGAGTTTTCTACCTGTAATCTCAGTAATTGAACTCGGCATTAAATGTGGTGAGAATCTATTTCCTTCTATTTCAACTGTTAGTTAATAGTTCATATTATTTTCCTGGAAAGATAATTGTTTATTTGAAGAGTTTTAACACATTTTGACTCTTTCCTTTGAAGTATACACTAGAACCTACAGGATATAAACTGTTTCAGTCAAAAGACACCACGCCAATTAAACCTCAGTCTTAAACATAAACAGTATTCTCCTTATTTCAAAGCTTTCTATTCAAGTTGTGAGCTCTATAAACAGGAACTCTTAATGTTTGAAATCACATTTTAGGGAATCCGCCACTGTAAATAGCCGGAATTGTTAATATTATCAGAATTTTCGTCATTTCAGTGCTCTCTACCTGTAATGTCAGTAATTATACTCGGCATTAAATGTAGTTAGAATCTATTTACTTGTATTTAAACTGTGAGTTAAACGTTCATATTCATTTCCTGGAAAGATAAGTGTGTATTTTAAGAGTTTTACCACATTTTGAGAGTTTGCTTAGTAGTAAATACTAGAACATTCAGGATATAGCCGGTTTCAGTCAAAAAACGCGTGGCCAATTAAGCCTCAGTTGTAAACATAAACAGTAATCTCCTCATTTAAAAGCTTTATAAACTAGTTATGAGGTCTATATACATAAATTCTTAGACCGAGAAATCACATTTTAGTGAAAACGGCACTTAAAATAGCCGGACTTGTTAATATTATCAGAATTCGCGTCATTTCAGAGCTTTCTACCTGTAATCTAGGTAATTGAACTCGGCATTAAATGTGGTTAGAATCTATTTACTTGTACTTCAACAGTTAGTTACACGTTGATATTCATTTCCTGGAAAGATAATTGTGTATTTTAAGAGTTTTACGCCATTTTGAGAGTTTGCTTAGCACTAAATACTAGAACCTTCAGGATATACATGGTTTCAGTCAAAACACGTGTGGCCAATTAAGCCTCAGTTGTAAACATAAACAGTATTCTCCTCATTTCAAAGCTTTATACACTAGTTCTGAGCTGTATAAACGTTAATTCTTAATGTTTGAAATCACATTTCAGTGAAAACGCCACTTAAAATAGCCGGACTCGTTAATATTACCAGAATTCGAGTCATTTCAGAGCTTTCTACCTGTAATCTCAGTAATTGAACTCGGCATTAAATGTGGTTAGAATCTATTTCCTTCTATTTCAACTGTTAGTTAAGAGTTCATATTATTTTCCTGTAAAGATAATTGTTTATTTTAAGAGATTTACGCCATTTTGAGATTTTGCTTAGCACTAAATACTAGAACCTTCAGGATATACACGGTTTCAGTCAAAACACGTGTGGCCAATTAAGCCTCAGTTGTAAACATAAACAGTAATCTCCTCATTTAAAAGCTTTATAAACTAGTTATGAGGTCTATATACATAAATTCTTAGACCGAGAAATCACATTTTAGTGAAAACGGCACTTAAAATAGCCGGACTTGTTAATATTATCAGAATTCGCGTCATTTCAGAGCTTTCTACCTGTAATCTAGGTAATTGAACTCGGCATTAAATGTGGTTAGAATCTATTTACTTCTATTTCAACTGTTAGTTAAGAGTTCATATTATTTTCCTGGAAAGATAATTGTTTATTTTAAGAGATTTACGCCATTTTGAGATTTTGCTTAGCACTAAATACTAGAACCTTCAGGATATACACGGTTTCAGTCAAAACACGTGTGGCCAATTAAGCCTCAGTTGTAAACATAAACAGTAATCGCCTCATTTAAAAGCTTTATAAACTAGTTATGAGCTTTATATATATAAATTCTTGGACCGAGAAATCACATCTTAGTGAAAACGGTACTTAAAATAGCCGTACTTGTTAATATTATCCGAATTCGCGTCATTTCACAGCTTTCTACCTGTAATCTAGGTAATTGAACTCGGCAATAAATGTGATTAGAATCTATTTACTTGTATTTCAACAGTTAGTTACACGTTCATATTCATTTCCTTGAAAGATAATTGTGTATTTTAAGAGTTTTACCACATTTTGAGATTTTGCTTAGCGGTAAATACTAGAACCTTCAGCATATACACGGTTTCAGTCAAAAAACGCATGGCCAATTAAGCCTCAGTTGTAAACATAAACAGTATTCTCCTCATTTCATAGCTTTATACACTAGTTCTGAGCTGTATAAACGGGAATTCTTAATGTTTGAAATCACATTTCAGTGAAAACGCCACTTAAAATAGCCGGACTCGTTAATATTACCAGAATTCGAGTCATTTCAGAGTTTTCTACCTGTAATCTCAGTAATTTAACTCGGCATTAAATGTGGTTAGAATCTATTTCCTTCTATTTCAACTGTTAGTTAATAGTTCATATTATTTTCCTGGAAAGATAATTGTTTATTTGAAGAGTTTTAACACATTTTGACTCTTTCCTTTGAAGTATACACTAGAACCTACAGGATATAAACTGTTTCAGTCAAAAGACACCACGCCAATTAAACCTCAGTCTTAAACATAAACAGTATTCTCCTTATTTCAAAGCTTTCTATTCAAGTTGTGAGCTCTATAAACAGGAACTCTTAATGTTTGAAATCACATTTTAGGGAATCCGCCACTGTAAATAGCCGGAATTGTTAATATTATCAGAATTTTCGTCATTTCAGTGCTCTCTACCTGTAATGTCAGTAATTATACTCGGCATTAAATGTAGTTAGAATCTATTTACTTGTATTTAAACTGTGAGTTAAACGTTCATATTCATTTCCTGGAAAGATAAGTGTGTATTTTAAGAGTTTTACCACATTTTGAGAGTTTGCTTAGTAGTAAATACTAGAACATTCAGGATATAGCCGGTTTCAGTCAAAAAACGCGTGGCCAATTAAGCCTCAGTTGTAAACATAAACAGTAATCTCCTCATTTAAAAGCTTTATAAACTAGTTATGAGGTCTATATACATAAATTCTTAGACCGAGAAATCACATTTTAGTGAAAACGGCACTTAAAATAGCCGGACTTGTTAATATTATCAGAATTCGCGTCATTTCAGAGCTTTCTACCTGTAATCTAGGTAATTGAACTCGGCATTAAATGTGGTTAGAATCTATTTACTTGTACTTCAACAGTTAGTTACACGTTGATATTCATTTCCTGGAAAGATAATTGTGTATTTTAAGAGTTTTACGCCATTTTGAGAGTTTGCTTAGCACTAAATACTAGAACCTTCAGGATATACATGGTTTCAGTCAAAACACGTGTGGCCAATTAAGCCTCAGTTGTAAACATAAACAGTATTCTCCTCATTTCAAAGCTTTATACACTAGTTCTGAGCTGTATAAACGTTAATTCTTAATGTTTGAAATCACATTTCAGTGAAAACGCCACTTAAAATAGCCGGACTCGTTAATATTACCAGAATTCGAGTCATTTCAGAGCTTTCTACCTGTAATCTCAGTAATTGAACTCGGCATTAAATGTGGTTAGAATCTATTTCCTTCTATTTCAACTGTTAGTTAAGAGTTCATATTATTTTCCTGTAAAGATAATTGTTTATTTTAAGAGATTTACGCCATTTTGAGATTTTGCTTAGCACTAAATACTAGAACCTTCAGGATATACACGGTTTCAGTCAAAACACGTGTGGCCAATTAAGCCTCAGTTGTAAACATAAACAGTAATCTCCTCATTTAAAAGCTTTATAAACTAGTTATGAGGTCTATATACATAAATTCTTAGACCGAGAAATCACATTTTAGTGAAAACGGCACTTAAAATAGCCGGACTTGTTAATATTTTCAGAATTCGCGTCATTTCAGAGCTTTCTACCTGTAATCTAGGTAATTGAACTCGGCATTAAATGTGGTTAGAATCTATTTACTTGTACTTCAACAGTTAGTTACACGTTGATATTCATTTCCTGGAAAGATAATTGTGTATTTTAGAGATTTACGCCATTTTGAGATTTTGCTTAGCACTAAATACTAGAACCTTCAGGATATACACGGTTTCAGTCAAAACACGTGTGGCCAATTAAGCCTCAGTTGTAAACATAAACAGTAATCGCCTCATTTAAAAGCTTTATAAACTAGTTATGAGCTTTATATATATAAATTCTTGGACCGAGAAATCACATCTTAGTGAAAACGGTACTTAAAATAGCCGTACTTGTTAATATTATCCGAATTCGCGTCATTTCACAGCTTTCTACCTGTAATCTAGGTAATTGAACTCGGCAATAAATGTGATTAGAATCTATTTACTTGTATTTCAACAGTTAGTTACACGTTCATATTCATTTCCTTGAAAGATAATTGTGTATTTTAAGAGTTTTACCACATTTTGAGATTTTGCTTAGCGGTAAATACTAGAACCTTCAGCATATACACGGTTTCAGTCAAAAAACGCATGGCCAATTAAGCCTCAGTTGTAAACATAAACAGTATTCTCCTCATTTCATAGCTTTATACACTAGTTCTGAGCTGTATAAACGGGAATTCTTAATGTTTGAAATCACATTTCAGTGAAAACGCCACTTAAAATAGCCGGACTCGTTAATATTACCAGAATTCGAGTCATTTCAGAGTTTTCTACCTGTAATCTCAGTAATTGAACTCGGCATTAAATGTGGTGAGAATCTATTTCCTTCTATTTCAACTGTTAGTTAATAGTTCATATTATTTTCCTGGAAAGATAATTGTTTATTTGAAGAGTTTTAACACATTTTGACTCTTTCCTTTGAAGTATACACTAGAACCTACAGGATATAAACTGTTTCAGTCAAAAGACACCACGCCAATTAAACCTCAGTCTTAAACATAAACAGTATTCTCCTTATTTCAAAGCTTTCTATTCAAGTTGTGAGCTCTATAAACAGGAACTCTTAATGTTTGAAATCACATTTTAGGGAATCCGCCACTGTAAATAGCCGGAATTGTTAATATTATCAGAATTTTCGTCATTTCAGTGCTCTCTACCTGTAATGTCAGTAATTATACTCGGCATTAAATGTAGTTAGAATCTATTTACTTGTATTTAAACTGTGAGTTAAACGTTCATATTCATTTCCTGGAAAGATAAGTGTGTATTTTAAGAGTTTTACCACATTTTGAGAGTTTGCTTAGTAGTAAATACTAGAACATTCAGGATATAGCCGGTTTCAGTCAAAAAACGCGTGGCCAATTAAGCCTCAGTTGTAAACATAAACAGTAATCTCCTCATTTAAAAGCTTTATAAACTAGTTATGAGGTCTATATACATAAATTCTTAGACCGAGAAATCACATTTTAGTGAAAACGGCACTTAAAATAGCCGGACTTGTTAATATTATCAGAATTCGCGTCATTTCAGAGCTTTCTACCTGTAATCTAGGTAATTGAACTCGGCATTAAATGTGGTTAGAATCTATTTACTTGTACTTCAACAGTTAGTTACACGTTGATATTCATTTCCTGGAAAGATAATTGTGTATTTTAAGAGTTTTACGCCATTTTGAGAGTTTGCTTAGCACTAAATACTAGAACCTTCAGGATATACATGGTTTCAGTCAAAACACGTGTGGCCAATTAAGCCTCAGTTGTAAACATAAACAGTATTCTCCTCATTTCAAAGCTTTATACACTAGTTCTGAGCTGTATAAACGTTAATTCTTAATGTTTGAAATCACATTTCAGTGAAAACGCCACTTAAAATAGCCGGACTCGTTAATATTACCAGAATTCGAGTCATTTCAGAGCTTTCTACCTGTAATCTCAGTAATTGAACTCGGCATTAAATGTGGTTAGAATCTATTTACTTCTATTTCAACTGTTAGTTAAGAGTTCATATTATTTTCCTGTAAAGATAATTGTTTATTTTAAGAGATTTACGCCATTTTGAGATTTTGCTTAGCACTAAATACTAGAACCTTCAGGATATACACGGTTTCAGTCAAAACACGTGTGGCCAATTAAGCCTCAGTTGTAAACATAAACAGTAATCGCCTCATTTAAAAGCTTTATAAACTAGTTATGAGCTTTATATATATAAATTCTTGGACCGAGAAATCACATCTTAGTGAAAACGGTACTTAAAATAGCCGTACTTGTTAATATTATCCGAATTCGCGTCATTTCACAGCTTTCTACCTGTAATCTAGGTAATTGAACTCGGCAATAAATGTGATTAGAATCTATTTACTTGTATTTCAACAGTTAGTTACACGTTCATATTCATTTCCTTGAAAGATAATTGTGTATTTTAAGAGTTTTACCACATTTTGAGATTTTGCTTAGCGGTAAATACTAGAACCTTCAGCATATACACGGTTTCAGTCAAAAAACGCATGGCCAATTAAGCCTCAGTTGTAAACATAAACAGTATTCTCCTCATTTCATAGCTTTATACACTAGTTCTGAGCTGTATAAACGGGAATTCTTAATGTTTGAAATCACATTTCAGTGAAAACGCCACTTAAAATAGCCGGACTCGTTAATATTACCAGAATTCGAGTCATTTCAGAGTTTTCTACCTGTAATCTCAGTAATTGAACTCGGCATTAAATGTGGTTAGAATCTATTTCCTTCTATTTCAACTGTTAGTTAATAGTTCATATTATTTTCCTGGAAAGATAATTGTTTATTTGAAGAGTTTTAACACATTTTGACTCTTTCCTTTGAAGTATACACTAGAACCTACAGGATATAAACTGTTTCAGTCAAAAGACACCACGCCAATTAAACCTCAGTCTTAAACATAAACAGTATTCTCCTTATTTCAAAGCTTTCTATTCAAGTTGTGAGCTCTATAAACAGGAACTCTTAATGTTTGAAATCACATTTTAGGGAATCCGCCACTGTAAATAGCCGGAATTGTTAATATTATCAGAATTTTCGTCATTTCAGTGCTCTCTACCTGTAATGTCAGTAATTATACTCGGCATTAAATGTAGTTAGAATCTATTTACTTGTATTTAAACTGTGAGTTAAACGTTCATATTCATTTCCTGGAAAGATAAGTGTGTATTTTAAGAGTTTTACCACATTTTGAGAGTTTGCTTAGTAGTAAATACTAGAACATTCAGGATATAGCCGGTTTCAGTCAAAAAACGCGTGGCCAATTAAGCCTCAGTTGTAAACATAAACAGTAATCTCCTCATTTAAAAGCTTTATAAACTAGTTATGAGGTCTATATACATAAATTCTTAGACCGAGAAATCACATTTTAGTGAAAACGGCACTTAAAATAGCCGGACTTGTTAATATTATCAGAATTCGCGTCATTTCAGAGCTTTCTACCTGTAATCTAGGTAATTGAACTCGGCATTAAATGTGGTTAGAATCTATTTACTTGTACTTCAACAGTTAGTTACACGTTGATATTCATTTCCTGGAAAGATAATTGTGTATTTTAAGAGTTTTACGCCATTTTGAGAGTTTGCTTAGCACTAAATACTAGAACCTTCAGGATATACACGGTTTCAGTCAAAACACGTGTGGCCAATTAAGCCTCAGTTGTAAACATAAACAGTATTCTCCTCATTTCAAAGCTTTATACACTAGTTCTGATCTGTATAAACGTTAATTCTTAATGTTTGAAATCACATTTCAGTGAAAACGCCACTTAAAATAGCCGGACTCGTTAATATTACCAGAATTCGAGTCATTTCAGAGCTTTCTACCTGTAATCTCAGTAATTGAACTCGGCATTAAATGTGGTTAGAATCTATTTACTTCTATTTCAACTGTTAGTTAAGAGTTCATATTATTTTCCTGTAAAGATAATTGTTTATTTTAAGAGATTTACGCCATTTTGAGAGTTTGCTTAGCACTAAATACTAGAACCTTCAGGATATACACGGTTTCAGTCAAAACACGTGTGGCCAATTAAGCCTCAGTTGTAAACATAAACAGTAATCGCCTCATTTAAAAGCTTTATAAACTAGTTATGAGCTTTATATATATAAATTCTTGGACCGAGAAATCACATCTTAGTGAAAACGGTACTTAAAATAGCCGTACTTGTTAATATTATCCGAATTCGCGTCATTTCACAGCTTTCTACCTGTAATCTAGGTAATTGAACTCGGCAATAAATGTGATTAGAATCTATTTACTTGTATTTCAACAGTTAGTTACACGTTCATATTCATTTCCTTGAAAGATAATTGTGTATTTTAAGAGTTTTACCACATTTTGAGATTTTGCTTAGCGGTAAATACTAGAACCTTCAGCATATACACGGTTTCAGTCAAAAAACGCATGGCCAATTAAGCCTCAGTTGTAAACATAAACAGTATTCTCCTCATTTCATAGCTTTATACACTAGTTCTGAGCTGTATAAACGGGAATTCTTAATGTTTGAAATCACATTTCAGTGAAAACGCCACTTAAAATAGCCGGACTCGTTAATATTACCAGAATTCGAGTCATTTCAGAGTTTTCTACCTGTAATCTCAGTAATTGAACTCGGCATTAAATGTGGTGAGAATCTATTTCCTTCTATTTCAACTGTTAGTTAATAGTTCATATTATTTTCCTGGAAAGATAATTGTTTATTTGAAGAGTTTTAACACATTTTGACTCTTTCCTTTGAAGTATACACTAGAACCTACAGGATATAAACTGTTTCAGTCAAAAGACACCACGCCAATTAAACCTCAGTCTTAAACATAAACAGTATTCTCCTTATTTCAAAGCTTTCTATTCAAGTTGTGAGCTCTATAAACAGGAACTCTTAATGTTTGAAATCACATTTTAGGGAATCCGCCACTGTAAATAGCCGGAATTGTTAATATTATCAGAATTTTCGTCATTTCAGTGCTCTCTACCTGTAATGTCAGTAATTATACTCGGCATTAAATGTAGTTAGAATCTATTTACTTGTATTTAAACTGTGAGTTAAACGTTCATATTCATTTCCTGGAAAGATAAGTGTGTATTTTAAGAGTTTTACCACATTTTGAGAGTTTGCTTAGTAGTAAATACTAGAACATTCAGGATATAGCCGGTTTCAGTCAAAAAACGCGTGGCCAATTAAGCCTCAGTTGTAAACATAAACAGTAATCTCCTCATTTAAAAGCTTTATAAACTAGTTATGAGGTCTATATACATAAATTCTTAGACCGAGAAATCACATTTTAGTGAAAACGGCACTTAAAATAGCCGGACTTGTTAATATTATCAGAATTCGCGTCATTTCAGAGCTTTCTACCTGTAATCTAGGTAATTGAACTCGGCATTAAATGTGGTTAGAATCTATTTACTTGTACTTCAACAGTTAGTTACACGTTGATATTCATTTCCTGGAAAGATAATTGTGTATTTTAAGAGTTTTACGCCATTTTGAGAGTTTGCTTAGCACTAAATACTAGAACCTTCAGGATATACATGGTTTCAGTCAAAACACGTGTGGCCAATTAAGCCTCAGTTGTAAACATAAACAGTATTCTCCTCATTTCAAAGCTTTATACACTAGTTCTGAGCTGTATAAACGTTAATTCTTAATGTTTGAAATCACATTTCAGTGAAAACGCCACTTAAAATAGCCGGACTCGTTAATATTACCAGAATTCGAGTCATTTCAGAGCTTTCTACCTGTAATCTCAGTAATTGAACTCGGCATTAAATGTGGTTAGAATCTATTTCCTTCTATTTCAACTGTTAGTTAAGAGTTCATATTATTTTCCTGTAAAGATAATTGTTTATTTTAAGAGATTTACGCCATTTTGAGATTTTGCTTAGCACTAAATACTAGAACCTTCAGGATATACACGGTTTCAGTCAAAACACGTGTGGCCAATTAAGCCTCAGTTGTAAACATAAACAGTAATCTCCTCATTTAAAAGCTTTATAAACTAGTTATGAGGTCTATATACATAAATTCTTAGACCGAGAAATCACATTTTAGTGAAAACGGCACTTAAAATAGCCGGACTTGTTAATATTATCAGAATTCGCGTCATTTCAGAGCTTTCTACCTGTAATCTAGGTAATTGAACTCGGCATTAAATGTGGTTAGAATCTATTTACTTCTATTTCAACTGTTAGTTAAGAGTTCATATTATTTTCCTGGAAAGATAATTGTTTATTTTAAGAGATTTACGCCATTTTGAGATTTTGCTTAGCACTAAATACTAGAACCTTCAGGATATACACGGTTTCAGTCAAAACACGTGTGGCCAATTAAGCCTCAGTTGTAAACATAAACAGTAATCGCCTCATTTAAAAGCTTTATAAACTAGTTATGAGCTTTATATATATAAATTCTTGGACCGAGAAATCACATCTTAGTGAAAACGGTACTTAAAATAGCCGTACTTGTTAATATTATCCGAATTCGCGTCATTTCACAGCTTTCTACCTGTAATCTAGGTAATTGAACTCGGCAATAAATGTGATTAGAATCTATTTACTTGTATTTCAACAGTTAGTTACACGTTCATATTCATTTCCTTGAAAGATAATTGTGTATTTTAAGAGTTTTACCACATTTTGAGATTTTGCTTAGCGGTAAATACTAGAACCTTCAGCATATACACGGTTTCAGTCAAAAAACGCATGGCCAATTAAGCCTCAGTTGTAAACATAAACAGTATTCTCCTCATTTCATAGCTTTATACACTAGTTCTGAGCTGTATAAACGGGAATTCTTAATGTTTGAAATCACATTTCAGTGAAAACGCCACTTAAAATAGCCGGACTCGTTAATATTACCAGAATTCGAGTCATTTCAGAGTTTTCTACCTGTAATCTCAGTAATTGAACTCGGCATTAAATGTGGTTAGAATCTATTTCCTTCTATTTCAACTGTTAGTTAATAGTTCATATTATTTTCCTGGAAAGATAATTGTTTATTTGAAGAGTTTTAACACATTTTGACTCTTTCCTTTGAAGTATACACTAGAACCTACAGGATATAAACTGTTTCAGTCAAAAGACACCACGCCAATTAAACCTCAGTCTTAAACATAAACAGTATTCTCCTTATTTCAAAGCTTTCTATTCAAGTTGTGAGCTCTATAAACAGGAACTCTTAATGTTTGAAATCACATTTTAGGGAATCCGCCACTGTAAATAGCCGGAATTGTTAATATTATCAGAATTTTCGTCATTTCAGTGCTCTCTACCTGTAATGTCAGTAATTATACTCGGCATTAAATGTAGTTAGAATCTATTTACTTGTATTTAAACTGTGAGTTAAACGTTCATATTCATTTCCTGGAAAGATAAGTGTGTATTTTAAGAGTTTTACCACATTTTGAGAGTTTGCTTAGTAGTAAATACTAGAACATTCAGGATATAGCCGGTTTCAGTCAAAAAACGCGTGGCCAATTAAGCCTCAGTTGTAAACATAAACAGTAATCTCCTCATTTAAAAGCTTTATAAACTAGTTATGAGGTCTATATACATAAATTCTTAGACCGAGAAATCACATTTTAGTGAAAACGGCACTTAAAATAGCCGGACTTGTTAATATTATCAGAATTCGCGTCATTTCAGAGCTTTCTACCTGTAATCTAGGTAATTGAACTCGGCATTAAATGTGGTTAGAATCTATTTACTTGTACTTCAACAGTTAGTTACACGTTGATATTCATTTCCTGGAAAGATAATTGTGTATTTTAAGAGTTTTACGCCATTTTGAGAGTTTGCTTAGCACTAAATACTAGAACCTTCAGGATATACACGGTTTCAGTCAAAACACGTGTGGCCAATTAAGCCTCAGTTGTAAACATAAACAGTATTCTCCTCATTTCAAAGCTTTATACACTAGTTCTGAGCTGTATAAACGTTAATTCTTAATGTTTGAAATCACATTTCAGTGAAAACGCCACTTAAAATAGCCGGACTCGTTAATATTACCAGAATTCGAGTCATTTCAGAGCTTTCTACCTGTAATCTCAGTAATTGAACTCGGCATTAAATGTGGTTAGAATCTATTTACTTCTATTTCAACTGTTAGTTAAGAGTTCATATTATTTTCCTGTAAAGATAATTGTTTATTTTAAGAGATTTACGCCATTTTGAGAGTTTGCTTAGCACTAAATACTAGAACCTTCAGGATATACACGGTTTCAGTCAAAACACGTGTGGCCAATTAAGCCTCAGTTGTAAACATAAACAGTAATCGCCTCATTTAAAAGCTTTATAAACTAGTTATGAGCTTTATATATATAAATTCTTGGACCGAGAAATCACATCTTAGTGAAAACGGTACTTAAAATAGCCGTACTTGTTAATATTATCCGAATTCGCGTCATTTCACAGCTTTCTACCTGTAATCTAGGTAATTGAACTCGGCAATAAATGTGATTAGAATCTATTTACTTGTATTTCAACAGTTAGTTACACGTTCATATTCATTTCCTTGAAAGATAATTGTGTATTTTAAGAGTTTTACCACATTTTGAGATTTTGCTTAGCGGTAAATACTAGAACCTTCAGCATATACACGGTTTCAGTCAAAAAACGCATGGCCAATTAAGCCTCAGTTGTAAACATAAACAGTATTCTCCTCATTTCATAGCTTTATACACTAGTTCTGAGCTGTATAAACGGGAATTCTTAATGTTTGAAATCACATTTCAGTGAAAACGCCACTTAAAATAGCCGGACTCGTTAATATTACCAGAATTCGAGTCATTTCAGAGTTTTCTACCTGTAATCTCAGTAATTGAACTCGGCATTAAATGTGGTGAGAATCTATTTCCTTCTATTTCAACTGTTAGTTAATAGTTCATATTATTTTCCTGGAAAGATAATTGTTTATTTGAAGAGTTTTAACACATTTTGACTCTTTCCTTTGAAGTATACACTAGAACCTACAGGATATAAACTGTTTCAGTCAAAAGACACCACGCCAATTAAACCTCAGTCTTAAACATAAACAGTATTCTCCTTATTTCAAAGCTTTCTATTCAAGTTGTGAGCTCTATAAACAGGAACTCTTAATGTTTGAAATCACATTTTAGGGAATCCGCCACTGTAAATAGCCGGAATTGTTAATATTATCAGAATTTTCGTCATTTCAGTGCTCTCTACCTGTAATGTCAGTAATTATACTCGGCATTAAATGTAGTTAGAATCTATTTACTTGTATTTAAACTGTGAGTTAAACGTTCATATTCATTTCCTGGAAAGATAAGTGTGTATTTTAAGAGTTTTACCACATTTTGAGAGTTTGCTTAGTAGTAAATACTAGAACATTCAGGATATAGCCGGTTTCAGTCAAAAAACGCGTGGCCAATTAAGCCTCAGTTGTAAACATAAACAGTAATCTCCTCATTTAAAAGCTTTATAAACTAGTTATGAGGTCTATATACATAAATTCTTAGACCGAGAAATCACATTTTAGTGAAAACGGCACTTAAAATAGCCGGACTTGTTAATATTATCAGAATTCGCGTCATTTCAGAGCTTTCTACCTGTAATCTAGGTAATTGAACTCGGCATTAAATGTGGTTAGAATCTATTTACTTGTACTTCAACAGTTAGTTACACGTTGATATTCATTTCCTGGAAAGATAATTGTGTATTTTAAGAGTTTTACGCCATTTTGAGAGTTTGCTTAGCACTAAATACTAGAACCTTCAGGATATACATGGTTTCAGTCAAAACACGTGTGGCCAATTAAGCCTCAGTTGTAAACATAAACAGTATTCTCCTCATTTCAAAGCTTTATACACTAGTTCTGAGCTGTATAAACGTTAATTCTTAATGTTTGAAATCACATTTCAGTGAAAACGCCACTTAAAATAGCCGGACTCGTTAATATTACCAGAATTCGAGTCATTTCAGAGCTTTCTACCTGTAATCTCAGTAATTGAACTCGGCATTAAATGTGGTTAGAATCTATTTCCTTCTATTTCAACTGTTAGTTAAGAGTTCATATTATTTTCCTGTAAAGATAATTGTTTATTTTAAGAGATTTACGCCATTTTGAGATTTTGCTTAGCACTAAATACTAGAACCTTCAGGATATACACGGTTTCAGTCAAAACACGTGTGGCCAATTAAGCCTCAGTTGTAAACATAAACAGTAATCTCCTCATTTAAAAGCTTTATAAACTAGTTATGAGGTCTATATACATAAATTCTTAGACCGAGAAATCACATTTTAGTGAAAACGGCACTTAAAATAGCCGGACTTGTTAATATTATCATAATTCGCGTCATTTCAGAGCTTTCTACCTGTAATCTAGGTAATTGAACTCGGCATTAAATGTGGTTAGAATCTATTTACTTCTATTTCAACTGTTAGTTAAGAGTTCATATTATTTTCCTGGAAAGATAATTGTTTATTTTAAGAGATTTACGCCATTTTGAGATTTTGCTTAGCACTAAATACTAGAACCTTCAGGATATACACGGTTTCAGTCAAAACACGTGTGGCCAATTAAGCCTCAGTTGTAAACATAAACAGTAATCGCCTCATTTAAAAGCTTTATAAACTAGTTATGAGCTTTATATACATAAATTCTTAGACCGAGAAATCACATTTTAGTGAAAACGGCACTTAAAATAGCCGGACTTGTTAATATTATCAGAATTCGCGTCATTTCACAGCTTTCTACCTGTAATCTAGGTAATTGAACTCGGCATTAAATGTGGTTAGAATCTATTTACTTGTACTTCAACAGTTAGTTACACGTTGATATTCATTTCCTGGAAAGATAATTGTGTATTTTAAGAGTTTTACGCCATTTTGAGAGTTTGCTTAGCACTAAATACTAGAACCTTCAGGATATACACGGTTTCAGTCAAAACACGTGTGGCCAATTAAGCCTCAGTTGTAAACATAAACAGTATTCTCCTCATTTCAAAGCTTTATACACTAGTTCTGAGCTGTATAAACGTTAATTCTTAATGTTTGAAATCACATTTCAGTGAAAACGCCACTTAAAATAGCCGGACTCGTTAATATTACCAGAATTCGAGTCATTTCAGAGCTTTCTACCTGTAATCTCAGTAATTGAACTCGGCATTAAATGTGGTTAGAATCTATTTACTTCTATTTCAACTGTTAGTTAAGAGTTCATATTATTTTCCTGTAAAGATAATTGTTTATTTTAAGAGATTTACGCCATTTTGAGAGTTTGCTTAGCACTAAATACTAGAACCTTCAGGATATACACGGTTTCAGTCAAAACACGTGTGGCCAATTAAGCCTCAGTTGTAAACATAAACAGTAATCGCCTCATTTAAAAGCTTTATAAACTAGTTATGAGCTTTATATATATAAATTCTTGGACCGAGAAATCACATCTTAGTGAAAACGGTACTTAAAATAGCCGTACTTGTTAATATTATCCGAATTCGCGTCATTTCACAGCTTTCTACCTGTAATCTAGGTAATTGAACTCGGCAATAAATGTGATTAGAATCTATTTACTTGTATTTCAACAGTTAGTTACACGTTCATATTCATTTCCTTGAAAGATAATTGTGTATTTTAAGAGTTTTACCACATTTTGAGATTTTGCTTAGCGGTAAATACTAGAACCTTCAGCATATACACGGTTTCAGTCAAAAAACGCATGGCCAATTAAGCCTCAGTTGTAAACATAAACAGTATTCTCCTCATTTCATAGCTTTATACACTAGTTCTGAGCTGTATAAACGGGAATTCTTAATGTTTGAAATCACATTTCAGTGAAAACGCCACTTAAAATAGCCGGACTCGTTAATATTACCAGAATTCGAGTCATTTCAGAGTTTTCTACCTGTAATCTCAGTAATTGAACTCGGCATTAAATGTGGTTAGAATCTATTTCCTTCTATTTCAACTGTTAGTTAATAGTTCATATTATTTTCCTGGAAAGATAATTGTTTATTTGAAGAGTTTTAACACATTTTGACTCTTTCCTTTGAAGTATACACTAGAACCTACAGGATATAAACTGTTTCAGTCAAAAGACACCACGCCAATTAAACCTCAGTCTTAAACATAAACAGTATTCTCCTTATTTCAAAGCTTTCTATTCAAGTTGTGAGCTCTATAAACAGGAACTCTTAATGTTTGAAATCACATTTTAGGGAATCCGCCACTGTAAATAGCCGGAATTGTTAATATTATCAGAATTTTCGTCATTTCAGTGCTCTCTACCTGTAATGTCAGTAATTATACTCGGCATTAAATGTAGTTAGAATCTATTTACTTGTATTTAAACTGTGAGTTAAACGTTCATATTCATTTCCTGGAAAGATAAGTGTGTATTTTAAGAGTTTTACCACATTTTGAGAGTTTGCTTAGTAGTAAATACTAGAACATTCAGGATATAGCCGGTTTCAGTCAAAAAACGCGTGGCCAATTAAGCCTCAGTTGTAAACATAAACAGTAATCTCCTCATTTAAAAGCTTTATAAACTAGTTATGAGGTCTATATACATAAATTCTTAGACCGAGAAATCACATTTTAGTGAAAACGGCACTTAAAATAGCCGGACTTGTTAATATTATCAGAATTCGCGTCATTTCAGAGCTTTCTACCTGTAATCTAGGTAATTGAACTCGGCATTAAATGTGGTTAGAATCTATTTACTTGTACTTCAACAGTTAGTTACACGTTGATATTCATTTCCTGGAAAGATAATTGTGTATTTTAAGAGTTTTACGCCATTTTGAGAGTTTGCTTAGCACTAAATACTAGAACCTTCAGGATATACACGGTTTCAGTCAAAACACGTGTGGCCAATTAAGCCTCAGTTGTAAACATAAACAGTATTCTCCTCATTTCAAAGCTTTATACACTAGTTCTGAGCTGTATAAACGTTAATTCTTAATGTTTGAAATCACATTTCAGTGAAAACGCCACTTAAAATAGCCGGACTCGTTAATATTACCAGAATTCGAGTCATTTCAGAGCTTTCTACCTGTAATCTCAGTAATTGAACTCGGCATTAAATGTGGTTAGAATCTATTTACTTCTATTTCAACTGTTAGTTAAGAGTTCATATTATTTTCCTGTAAAGATAATTGTTTATTTTAAGAGATTTACGCCATTTTGAGAGTTTGCTTAGCACTAAATACTAGAACCTTCAGGATATACACGGTTTCAGTCAAAACACGTGTGGCCAATTAAGCCTCAGTTGTAAACATAAACAGTAATCGCCTCATTTAAAAGCTTTATAAACTAGTTATGAGCTTTATATATATAAATTCTTGGACCGAGAAATCACATCTTAGTGAAAACGGTACTTAAAATAGCCGTACTTGTTAATATTATCCGAATTCGCGTCATTTCACAGCTTTCTACCTGTAATCTAGGTAATTGAACTCGGCAATAAATGTGATTAGAATCTATTTACTTGTATTTCAACAGTTAGTTACACGTTCATATTCATTTCCTTGAAAGATAATTGTGTATTTTAAGAGTTTTACCACATTTTGAGATTTTGCTTAGCGGTAAATACTAGAACCTTCAGCATATACACGGTTTCAGTCAAAAAACGCATGGCCAATTAAGCCTCAGTTGTAAACATAAACAGTATTCTCCTCATTTCATAGCTTTATACACTAGTTCTGAGCTGTATAAACGGGAATTCTTAATGTTTGAAATCACATTTCAGTGAAAACGCCACTTAAAATAGCCGGACTCGTTAATATTACCAGAATTCGAGTCATTTCAGAGTTTTCTACCTGTAATCTCAGTAATTGAACTCGGCATTAAATGTGGTGAGAATCTATTTCCTTCTATTTCAACTGTTAGTTAATAGTTCATATTATTTTCCTGGAAAGATAATTGTTTATTTGAAGAGTTTTAACACATTTTGACTCTTTCCTTTGAAGTATACACTAGAACCTACAGGATATAAACTGTTTCAGTCAAAAGACACCACGCCAATTAAACCTCAGTCTTAAACATAAACAGTATTCTCCTTATTTCAAAGCTTTCTATTCAAGTTGTGAGCTCTATAAACAGGAACTCTTAATGTTTGAAATCACATTTTAGGGAATCCGCCACTGTAAATAGCCGGAATTGTTAATATTATCAGAATTTTCGTCATTTCAGTGCTCTCTACCTGTAATGTCAGTAATTATACTCGGCATTAAATGTAGTTAGAATCTATTTACTTGTATTTAAACTGTGAGTTAAACGTTCATATTCATTTCCTGGAAAGATAAGTGTGTATTTTAAGAGTTTTACCACATTTTGAGAGTTTGCTTAGTAGTAAATACTAGAACATTCAGGATATAGCCGGTTTCAGTCAAAAAACGCGTGGCCAATTAAGCCTCAGTTGTAAACATAAACAGTAATCTCCTCATTTAAAAGCTTTATAAACTAGTTATGAGGTCTATATACATAAATTCTTAGACCGAGAAATCACATTTTAGTGAAAACGGCACTTAAAATAGCCGGACTTGTTAATATTATCAGAATTCGCGTCATTTCAGAGCTTTCTACCTGTAATCTAGGTAATTGAACTCGGCATTAAATGTGGTTAGAATCTATTTACTTGTACTTCAACAGTTAGTTACACGTTGATATTCATTTCCTGGAAAGATAATTGTGTATTTTAAGAGTTTTACGCCATTTTGAGAGTTTGCTTAGCACTAAATACTAGAACCTTCAGGATATACATGGTTTCAGTCAAAACACGTGTGGCCAATTAAGCCTCAGTTGTAAACATAAACAGTATTCTCCTCATTTCAAAGCTTTATACACTAGTTCTGAGCTGTATAAACGTTAATTCTTAATGTTTGAAATCACATTTCAGTGAAAACGCCACTTAAAATAGCCGGACTCGTTAATATTACCAGAATTCGAGTCATTTCAGAGCTTTCTACCTGTAATCTCAGTAATTGAACTCGGCATTAAATGTGGTTAGAATCTATTTCCTTCTATTTCAACTGTTAGTTAAGAGTTCATATTATTTTCCTGTAAAGATAATTGTTTATTTTAAGAGATTTACGCCATTTTGAGATTTTGCTTAGCACTAAATACTAGAACCTTCAGGATATACACGGTTTCAGTCAAAACACGTGTGGCCAATTAAGCCTCAGTTGTAAACATAAACAGTAATCTCCTCATTTAAAAGCTTTATAAACTAGTTATGAGGTCTATATACATAAATTCTTAGACCGAGAAATCACATTTTAGTGAAAACGGCACTTAAAATAGCCGGACTTGTTAATATTATCATAATTCGCGTCATTTCAGAGCTTTCTACCTGTAATCTAGGTAATTGAACTCGGCATTAAATGTGGTTAGAATCTATTTACTTCTATTTCAACTGTTAGTTAAGAGTTCATATTATTTTCCTGGAAAGATAATTGTTTATTTTAAGAGATTTACGCCATTTTGAGATTTTGCTTAGCACTAAATACTAGAACCTTCAGGATATACACGGTTTCAGTCAAAACACGTGTGGCCAATGAAGCCTCAGTTGTAAACATAAACAGTAATCGCCTCATTTAAAAGCTTTATAAACTAGTTATGAGCTTTATATACATAAATTCTTAGACCGAGAAATCACATTTTAGTGAAAACGGCACTTAAAATAGCCGGACTTGTTAATATTATCAGAATTCGCGTCATTTCACAGCTTTCTACCTGTAATCTAGGTAATTGAACTCGGCATTAAATGTGGTTAGAATCTATTTACTTGTACTTCAACAGTTAGTTACACGTTGATATTCATTTCCTGGAAAGATAATTGTGTATTTTAAGAGTTTTACGCCATTTTGAGAGTTTGCTTAGCACTAAATACTAGAACCTTCAGGATATACACGGTTTCAGTCAAAACACGTGTGGCCAATTAAGCCTCAGTTGTAAACATAAACAGTATTCTCCTCATTTCAAAGCTTTATACACTAGTTCTGAGCTGTATAAACGTTAATTCTTAATGTTTGAAATCACATTTCAGTGAAAACGCCACTTAAAATAGCCGGACTCGTTAATATTACCAGAATTCGAGTCATTTCAGAGCTTTCTACCTGTAATCTCAGTAATTGAACTCGGCATTAAATGTGGTTAGAATCTATTTACTTCTATTTCAACTGTTAGTTAAGAGTTCATATTATTTTCCTGTAAAGATAATTGTTTATTTTAAGAGATTTACGCCATTTTGAGAGTTTGCTTAGCACTAAATACTAGAACCTTCAGGATATACACGGTTTCAGTCAAAACACGTGTGGCCAATTAAGCCTCAGTTGTAAACATAAACAGTAATCGCCTCATTTAAAAGCTTTATAAACTAGTTATGAGCTTTATATATATAAATTCTTGGACCGAGAAATCACATCTTAGTGAAAACGGTACTTAAAATAGCCGTACTTGTTAATATTATCCGAATTCGCGTCATTTCACAGCTTTCTACCTGTAATCTAGGTAATTGAACTCGGCAATAAATGTGATTAGAATCTATTTACTTGTATTTCAACAGTTAGTTACACGTTCATATTCATTTCCTTGAAAGATAATTGTGTATTTTAAGAGTTTTACCACATTTTGAGATTTTGCTTAGCGGTAAATACTAGAACCTTCAGCATATACACGGTTTCAGTCAAAAAACGCATGGCCAATTAAGCCTCAGTTGTAAACATAAACAGTATTCTCCTCATTTCATAGCTTTATACACTAGTTCTGAGCTGTATAAACGGGAATTCTTAATGTTTGAAATCACATTTCAGTGAAAACGCCACTTAAAATAGCCGGACTCGTTAATATTACCAGAATTCGAGTCATTTCAGAGTTTTCTACCTGTAATCTCAGTAATTGAACTCGGCATTAAATGTGGTTAGAATCTATTTCCTTCTATTTCAACTGTTAGTTAATAGTTCATATTATTTTCCTGGAAAGATAATTGTTTATTTGAAGAGTTTTAACACATTTTGACTCTTTCCTTTGAAGTATACACTAGAACCTACAGGATATAAACTGTTTCAGTCAAAAGACACCACGCCAATTAAACCTCAGTCTTAAACATAAACAGTATTCTCCTTATTTCAAAGCTTTCTATTCAAGTTGTGAGCTCTATAAACAGGAACTCTTAATGTTTGAAATCACATTTTAGGGAATCCGCCACTGTAAATAGCCGGAATTGTTAATATTATCAGAATTTTCGTCATTTCAGTGCTCTCTACCTGTAATGTCAGTAATTATACTCGGCATTAAATGTAGTTAGAATCTATTTACTTGTATTTAAACTGTGAGTTAAACGTTCATATTCATTTCCTGGAAAGATAAGTGTGTATTTTAAGAGTTTTACCACATTTTGAGAGTTTGCTTAGTAGTAAATACTAGAACATTCAGGATATAGCCGGTTTCAGTCAAAAAACGCGTGGCCAATTAAGCCTCAGTTGTAAACATAAACAGTAATCTCCTCATTTAAAAGCTTTATAAACTAGTTATGAGGTCTATATACATAAATTCTTAGACCGAGAAATCACATTTTAGTGAAAACGGCACTTAAAATAGCCGGACTTGTTAATATTATCAGAATTCGCGTCATTTCAGAGCTTTCTACCTGTAATCTAGGTAATTGAACTCGGCATTAAATGTGGTTAGAATCTATTTACTTGTACTTCAACAGTTAGTTACACGTTGATATTCATTTCCTGGAAAGATAATTGTGTATTTTAAGAGTTTTACGCCATTTTGAGAGTTTGCTTAGCACTAAATACTAGAACCTTCAGGATATACATGGTTTCAGTCAAAACACGTGTGGCCAATTAAGCCTCAGTTGTAAACATAAACAGTATTCTCCTCATTTCAAAGCTTTATACACTAGTTCTGAGCTGTATAAACGTTAATTCTTAATGTTTGAAATCACATTTCAGTGAAAACGCCACTTAAAATAGCCGGACTCGTTAATATTACCAGAATTCGAGTCATTTCAGAGCTTTCTACCTGTAATCTCAGTAATTGAACTCGGCATTAAATGTGGTTAGAATCTATTTCCTTCTATTTCAACTGTTAGTTAAGAGTTCATATTATTTTCCTGTAAAGATAATTGTTTATTTTAAGAGATTTACGCCATTTTGAGATTTTGCTTAGCACTAAATACTAGAACCTTCAGGATATACACGGTTTCAGTCAAAACACGTGTGGCCAATTAAGCCTCAGTTGTAAACATAAACAGTAATCTCCTCATTTAAAAGCTTTATAAACTAGTTATGAGGTCTATATACATAAATTCTTAGACCGAGAAATCACATTTTAGTGAAAACGGCACTTAAAATAGCCGGACTTGTTAATATTTTCAGAATTCGCGTCATTTCAGAGCTTTCTACCTGTAATCTAGGTAATTGAACTCGGCATTAAATGTGGTTAGAATCTATTTACTTGTACTTCAACAGTTAGTTACACGTTGATATTCATTTCCTGGAAAGATAATTGTGTATTTTAGAGATTTACGCCATTTTGAGATTTTGCTTAGCACTAAATACTAGAACCTTCAGGATATACACGGTTTCAGTCAAAACACGTGTGGCCAATTAAGCCTCAGTTGTAAACATAAACAGTAATCGCCTCATTTAAAAGCTTTATAAACTAGTTATGAGCTTTATATATATAAATTCTTGGACCGAGAAATCACATCTTAGTGAAAACGGTACTTAAAATAGCCGTACTTGTTAATATTATCCGAATTCGCGTCATTTCACAGCTTTCTACCTGTAATCTAGGTAATTGAACTCGGCAATAAATGTGATTAGAATCTATTTACTTGTATTTCAACAGTTAGTTACACGTTCATATTCATTTCCTTGAAAGATAATTGTGTATTTTAAGAGTTTTACCACATTTTGAGATTTTGCTTAGCGGTAAATACTAGAACCTTCAGCATATACACGGTTTCAGTCAAAAAACGCATGGCCAATTAAGCCTCAGTTGTAAACATAAACAGTATTCTCCTCATTTCATAGCTTTATACACTAGTTCTGAGCTGTATAAACGGGAATTCTTAATGTTTGAAATCACATTTCAGTGAAAACGCCACTTAAAATAGCCGGACTCGTTAATATTACCAGAATTCGAGTCATTTCAGAGTTTTCTACCTGTAATCTCAGTAATTGAACTCGGCATTAAATGTGGTTAGAATCTATTTCCTTCTATTTCAACTGTTAGTTAATAGTTCATATTATTTTCCTGGAAAGATAATTGTTTATTTGAAGAGTTTTAACACATTTTGACTCTTTCCTTTGAAGTATACACTAGAACCTACAGGATATAAACTGTTTCAGTCAAAAGACACCACGCCAATTAAACCTCAGTCTTAAACATAAACAGTATTCTCCTTATTTCAAAGCTTTCTATTCAAGTTGTGAGCTCTATAAACAGGAACTCTTAATGTTTGAAATCACATTTTAGGGAATCCGCCACTGTAAATAGCCGGAATTGTTGATATTATCAGAATTTTCGTCATTTCAGTGCTCTCTACCTGTAATGTCAGTAATTATACTCGGCATTAAATGTAGTTAGAATCTATTTACTTGTATTTAAACTGTGAGTTAAACGTTCATATTCATTTCCTGGAAAGATAAGTGTGTATTTTAAGAGTTTTACCACATTTTGAGAGTTTGCTTAGTAGTAAATACTAGAACATTCAGGATATAGCCGGTTTCAGTCAAAAAACGCGTGGCCAATTAAGCCTCAGTTGTAAACATAAACAGTAATCTCCTCATTTAAAAGCTTTATAAACTAGTTTTGAGGTCTATATACATAAATTCTTAGACCGAGAAATCACATTTTAGTGAAAACGGCACTTAAAATAGCCGGACTTGTTAATATTATCAGAATTCGCGTCATTTCAGAGCTTTCTACCTGTAATCTAGGTAATTGAACTCGGCATTAAATGTGGTTAGAATCTATTTACTTGTACTTCAACAGTTAGTTACACGTTGATATTCATTTCCTGGAAAGATAATTGTGTATTTTAAGAGTTTTACGCCATTTTGAGAGTTTGCTTAGCACTAAATACTAGAACCTTCAGGATATACATGGTTTCAGTCAAAACACGTGTGGCCAATTAAGCCTCAGTTGTAAACATAAACAGTATTCTCCTCATTTCAAAGCTTTATACACTAGTTCTGAGCTGTATAAACGTTAATTCTTAATGTTTGAAATCACATTTCAGTGAAAACGCCACTTAAAATAGCCGGACTCGTTAATATTACCAGAATTCGAGTCATTTCAGAGCTTTCTACCTGTAATCTCAGTAATTGAACTCGGCATTAAATGTGGTTAGAATCTATTTCCTTCTATTTCAACTGTTAGTTAAGAGTTCATATTATTTTCCTGTAAAGATAATTGTTTATTTTAAGAGATTTACGCCATTTTGAGATTTTGCTTAGCACTAAATACTAGAACCTTCAGGATATACACGGTTTCAGTCAAAACACGTGTGGCCAATTAAGCCTCAGTTGTAAACATAAACAGTAATCTCCTCATTTAAAAGCTTTATAAACTAGTTATGAGGTCTATATACATAAATTCTTAGACCGAGAAATCACATTTTAGTGAAAACGGCACTTAAAATAGCCGGACTTGTTAATATTATCAGAATTCGCGTCATTTCAGAGCTTTCTACCTGTAATCTAGGTAATTGAACTCGGCATTAAATGTGGTTAGAATCTATTTACTTGTACTTCAACAGTTAGTTACACGTTGATATTCATTTCCTGGAAAGATAATTGTGTATTTTAAGAGATTTACGCCATTTTGAGATTTTGCTTAGCACTAAATACTAGAACCTTCAGGATATACACGGTTTCAGTCAAAACACGTGTGGCCAATTAAGCCTCAGTTGTAAACATAAACAGTAATCGCCTCATTTAAAAGCTTTATAAACTAGTTATGAGCTTTATATATATAAATTCTTGGACCGAGAAATCACATCTTAGTGAAAACGGTACTTAAAATAGCCGTACTTGTTAATATTATCCGAATTCGCGTCATTTCACAGCTTTCTACCTGTAATCTAGGTAATTGAACTCAGCAATAAATGTGATTAGAATCTATTTACTTGTATTTCAACAGTTAGTTACACGTTCATATTCATTTCCTTGAAAGATAATTGTGTATTTTAAGAGTTTTACCACATTTTGAGATTTTGCTTAGCGGTAAATACTAGAACCTTCAGCATATACACGGTTTCAGTCAAAAAACGCATGGCCAATTAAGCCTCAGTTGTAAACATAAACAGTATTCTCCTCATTTCATAGCTTTATACACTAGTTCTGAGCTGTATAAACGGGAATTCTTAATGTTTGAAATCACATTTCAGTGAAAACGCCACTTAAAATAACCGGACTCGTTAATATTACCAGAATTCGAGTCATTTAAGAGTTTTCTACCTGTAATCTCAGTAATTGAACTCGGCATTAAATGTGGTGAGAATCTATTTCCTTCTATTTCAACTGTTAGTTAATAGTTCATATTATTTTCCTGGAAAGATAATTGTTTATTTGAAGAGTTTTAACACATTTTGACTCTTTCCTTTGAAGTATACACTAGAACCTACAGGATATAAACTGTTTCAGTCAAAAGACACCACGCCAATTAAACCTCAGTCTTAAACATAAACAGTATTCTCCTTATTTCAAAGCTTTCTATTCAAGTTGTGAGCTCTATAAACAGGAACTCTTAATGTTTGAAATCACATTTTAGGGAATCCGCCACTGTAAATAGCCGGAATTGTTGATATTATCAGAATTTTCGTCATTTCAGTGCTCTCTACCTGTAATGTCAGTAATTATACTCGGCATTAAATGTAGTTAGAATCTATTTACTTGTATTTAAACTGTGAGTTAAACGTTCATATTCATTTCCTGGAAAGATAAGTGTGTATTTTAAGAGTTTTACCACATTTTGAGAGTTTGCTTAGTAGTAAATACTAGAACATTCAGGATATAGCCGGTTTCAGTCAAAAAACGCGTGGCCAATTAAGCCTCAGTTGTAAACATAAACAGTAATCTCCTCATTTAAAAGCTTTATAAACTAGTTATGAGGTCTATATACATAAATTCTTAGACCGAGAAATCACATTTTAGTGAAAACGGCACTTAAAATAGCCGGACTTGTTAATATTATCAGAATTCGCGTCATTTCAGAGCTTTCTACCTGTAATCTAGGTAATTGAACTCGGCATTAAATGTGGTTAGAATCTATTTACTTGTACTTCAACAGTTAGTTACACGTTGATATTCATTTCCTGGAAAGATAATTGTGTATTTTAAGAGTTTTACGCCATTTTGAGAGTTTGCTTAGCACTAAATACTAGAACCTTCAGGATATACATGGTTTCAGTCAAAACACGTGTGGCCAATTAAGCCTCAGTTGTAAACATAAACAGTATTCTCCTCATTTCAAAGCTTTATACACTAGTTCTGAGCTGTATAAACGTTAATTCTTAATGTTTGAAATCACATTTCAGTGAAAACGCCACTTAAAATAGCCGGACTCGTTAATATTACCAGAATTCGAGTCATTTCAGAGCTTTCTACCTGTAATCTCAGTAATTGAACTCGGCATTAAATGTGGTTAGAATCTATTTCCTTCTATTTCAACTGTTAGTTAAGAGTTCATATTATTTTCCTGTAAAGATAATTGTTTATTTTAAGAGATTTACGCCATTTTGAGATTTTGCTTAGCACTAAATACTAGAACCTTCAGGATATACACGGTTTCAGTCAAAACACGTGTGGCCAATTAAGCCTCAGTTGTAAACATAAACAGTAATCTCCTCATTTAAAAGCTTTATAAACTAGTTATGAGGTCTATATACATAAATTCTTAGACCGAGAAATCACATTTTAGTGAAAACGGCACTTAAAATAGCCGGACTTGTTAATATTATCAGAATTCGCGTCATTTCAGAGCTTTCTACCTGTAATCTAGGTAATTGAACTCGGCATTAAATGTGGTTAGAATCTATTTACTTGTACTTCAACAGTTAGTTACACGTTGATATTCATTTCCTGGAAAGATAATTGTGTATTTTAAGAGATTTACGCCATTTTGAGATTTTGCTTAGCACTAAATACTAGAACCTTCAGGATATACACGGTTTCAGTCAAAACACGTGTGGCCAATTAAGCCTCAGTTGTAAACATAAACAGTAATCGCCTCATTTAAAAGCTTTATAAACTAGTTATGAGCTTTATATATATAAATTCTTGGACCGAGAAATCACATCTTAGTGAAAACGGTACTTAAAATAGCCGTACTTGTTAATATTATCCGAATTCGCGTCATTTCACAGCTTTCTACCTGTAATCTAGGTAATTGAACTCAGCAATAAATGTGATTAGAATCTATTTACTTGTATTTCAACAGTTAGTTACACGTTCATATTCATTTCCTTGAAAGATAATTGTGTATTTTAAGAGTTTTACCACATTTTGAGATTTTGCTTAGCGGTAAATACTAGAACCTTCAGCATATACACGGTTTCAGTCAAAAAACGCATGGCCAATTAAGCCTCAGTTGTAAACATAAACAGTATTCTCCTCATTTCATAGCTTTATACACTAGTTCTGAGCTGTATAAACGGGAATTCTTAATGTTTGAAATCACATTTCAGTGAAAACGCCACTTAAAATAACCGGACTCGTTAATATTACCAGAATTCGAGTCATTTAAGAGTTTTCTACCTGTAATCTCAGTAATTGAACTCGGCATTAAATGTGGTGAGAATCTATTTCCTTCTATTTCAACTGTTAGTTAATAGTTCATATTATTTTCCTGGAAAGATAATTGTTTATTTGAAGAGTTTTAACACATTTTGACTCTTTCCTTTGAAGTATACACTAGAACCTACAGGATATAAACTGTTTCAGTCAAAAGACACCACGCCAATTAAACCTCAGTCTTAAACATAAACAGTATTCTCCTTATTTCAAAGCTTTCTATTCAAGTTGTGAGCTCTATAAACAGGAACTCTTAATGTTTGAAATCACATTTTAGGGAATCCGCCACTGTAAATAGCCGGAATTGTTAATATTATCAGAATTTTCGTCATTTCAGTGCTCTCTACCTGTAATGTCAGTAATTATACTCGGCATTAAATGTAGTTAGAATCTATTTACTTGTATTTAAACTGTGAGTTAAACGTTCATATTCATTTCCTGGAAAGATAAGTGTGTATTTTAAGAGTTTTACCACATTTTGAGAGTTTGCTTAGTAGTAAATACTAGAACATTCAGGATATAGCCGGTTTCAGTCAAAAAACGCGTGGCCAATTAAGCCTCAGTTGTAAACATAAACAGTAATCTCCTCATTTAAAAGCTTTATAAACTAGTTTTGAGGTCTATATACATAAATTCTTAGACCGAGAAATCACATTTTAGTGAAAACGGCACTTAAAATAGCCGGACTTGTTAATATTATCAGAATTCGCGTCATTTCAGAGCTTTCTACCTGTAATCTAGGTAATTGAACTCGGCATTAAATGTGGTTAGAATCTATTTACTTGTACTTCAACAGTTAGTTACACGTTGATATTCATTTCCTGGAAAGATAATTGTGTATTTTAAGAGTTTTACGCCATTTTGAGAGTTTGCTTAGCACTAAATACTAGAACCTTCAGGATATACATGGTTTCAGTCAAAACACGTGTGGCCAATTAAGCCTCAGTTGTAAACATAAACAGTATTCTCCTCATTTCAAAGCTTTATACACTAGTTCTGAGCTGTATAAACGTTAATTCTTAATGTTTGAAATCACATTTCAGTGAAAACGCCACTTAAAATAGCCGGACTCGTTAATATTACCAGAATTCGAGTCATTTCAGAGCTTTCTACCTGTAATCTCAGTAATTGAACTCGGCATTAAATGTGGTTAGAATCTATTTCCTTCTATTTCAACTGTTAGTTAAGAGTTCATATTATTTTCCTGTAAAGATAATTGTTTATTTTAAGAGATTTACGCCATTTTGAGATTTTGCTTAGCACTAAATACTAGAACCTTCAGGATATACACGGTTTCAGTCAAAACACGTGTGGCCAATTAAGCCTCAGTTGTAAACATAAACAGTAATCTCCTCATTTAAAAGCTTTATAAACTAGTTATGAGGTCTATATACATAAATTCTTAGACCGAGAAATCACATTTTAGTGAAAACGGCACTTAAAATAGCCGGACTTGTTAATATTATCAGAATTCGCGTCATTTCAGAGCTTTCTACCTGTAATCTAGGTAATTGAACTCGGCATTAAATGTGGTTAGAATCTATTTACTTGTACTTCAACAGTTAGTTACACGTTGATATTCATTTCCTGGAAAGATAATTGTGTATTTTAAGAGATTTACGCCATTTTGAGATTTTGCTTAGCACTAAATACTAGAACCTTCAGGATATACACGGTTTCAGTCAAAACACGTGTGGCCAATTAAGCCTCAGTTGTAAACATAAACAGTAATCGCCTCATTTAAAAGCTTTATAAACTAGTTATGAGCTTTATATATATAAATTCTTGGACCGAGAAATCACATCTTAGTGAAAACGGTACTTAAAATAGCCGTACTTGTTAATATTATCCGAATTCGCGTCATTTCACAGCTTTCTACCTGTAATCTAGGTAATTGAACTCAGCAATAAATGTGATT
Source organism: Myotis nattereri (assembly GCF_964212035.1). Classification (NCBI taxonomy): domain Eukaryota; kingdom Metazoa; phylum Chordata; class Mammalia; order Chiroptera; family Vespertilionidae; genus Myotis; species Myotis nattereri. The sequence goes on from NC_138076.1 coordinate 101,609,009, forward strand.
AGAATCTATTTACTTGTATTTCAACAGTTAGTTACACGTTCATATTCATTTCCTTGAAAGATAATTGTGTATTTTAAGAGTTTTACCACATTTTGAGATTTTGCTTAGCGGTAAATACTAGAACCTTCAGCATATACACGGTTTCAGTCAAAAAACGCATGGCCAATTAAGCCTCAGTTGTAAACATAAACAGTATTCTCCTCATTTCATAGCTTTATACACTAGTTCTGAGCTGTATAAACGGGAATTCTTAATGTTTGAAATCACATTTCAGTGAAAACGCCACTTAAAATAACCGGACTCGTTAATATTACCAGAATTCGAGTCATTTAAGAGTTTTCTACCTGTAATCTCAGTAATTGAACTCGGCATTAAATGTGGTGAGAATCTATTTCCTTCTATTTCAACTGTTAGTTAATAGTTCATATTATTTTCCTGGAAAGATAATTGTTTATTTGAAGAGTTTTAACACATTTTGACTCTTTCCTTTGAAGTATACACTAGAACCTACAGGATATAAACTGTTTCAGTCAAAAGACACCACGCCAATTAAACCTCAGTCTTAAACATAAACAGTATTCTCCTTATTTCAAAGCTTTCTATTCAAGTTGTGAGCTCTATAAACAGGAACTCTTAATGTTTGAAATCACATTTTAGGGAATCCGCCACTGTAAATAGCCGGAATTGTTGATATTATCAGAATTTTCGTCATTTCAGTGCTCTCTACCTGTAATGTCAGTAATTATACTCGGCATTAAATGTAGTTAGAATCTATTTACTTGTATTTAAACTGTGAGTTAAACGTTCATATTCATTTCCTGGAAAGATAAGTGTGTATTTTAAGAGTTTTACCACATTTTGAGAGTTTGCTTAGTAGTAAATACTAGAACATTCAGGATATAGCCGGTTTCAGTCAAAAAACGCGTGGCCAATTAAGCCTCAGTTGTAAACATAAACAGTAATCTCCTCATTTAAAAGCTTTATAAACTAGTTATGAGGTCTATATACATAAATTCTTAGACCGAGAAATCACATTTTAGTGAAAACGGCACTTAAAATAGCCGGACTTGTTAATATTATCAGAATTCGCGTCATTTCAGAGCTTTCTACCTGTAATCTAGGTAATTGAACTCGGCATTAAATGTGGTTAGAATCTATTTACTTGTACTTCAACAGTTAGTTACACGTTGATATTCATTTCCTGGAAAGATAATTGTGTATTTTAAGAGTTTTACGCCATTTTGAGAGTTTGCTTAGCACTAAATACTAGAACCTTCAGGATATACATGGTTTCAGTCAAAACACGTGTGGCCAATTAAGCCTCAGTTGTAAACATAAACAGTATTCTCCTCATTTCAAAGCTTTATACACTAGTTCTGAGCTGTATAAACGTTAATTCTTAATGTTTGAAATCACATTTCAGTGAAAACGCCACTTAAAATAGCCGGACTCGTTAATATTACCAGAATTCGAGTCATTTCAGAGCTTTCTACCTGTAATCTCAGTAATTGAACTCGGCATTAAATGTGGTTAGAATCTATTTCCTTCTATTTCAACTGTTAGTTAAGAGTTCATATTATTTTCCTGTAAAGATAATTGTTTATTTTAAGAGATTTACGCCATTTTGAGATTTTGCTTAGCACTAAATACTAGAACCTTCAGGATATACACGGTTTCAGTCAAAACACGTGTGGCCAATTAAGCCTCAGTTGTAAACATAAACAGTAATCTCCTCATTTAAAAGCTTTATAAACTAGTTATGAGGTCTATATACATAAATTCTTAGACCGAGAAATCACATTTTAGTGAAAACGGCACTTAAAATAGCCGGACTTGTTAATATTATCAGAATTCGCGTCATTTCAGAGCTTTCTACCTGTAATCTAGGTAATTGAACTCGGCATTAAATGTGGTTAGAATCTATTTACTTGTACTTCAACAGTTAGTTACACGTTGATATTCATTTCCTGGAAAGATAATTGTGTATTTTAAGAGATTTACGCCATTTTGAGATTTTGCTTAGCACTAAATACTAGAACCTTCAGGATATACACGGTTTCAGTCAAAACACGTGTGGCCAATTAAGCCTCAGTTGTAAACATAAACAGTAATCGCCTCATTTAAAAGCTTTATAAACTAGTTATGAGCTTTATATATATAAATTCTTGGACCGAGAAATCACATCTTAGTGAAAACGGTACTTAAAATAGCCGTACTTGTTAATATTATCCGAATTCGCGTCATTTCACAGCTTTCTACCTGTAATCTAGGTAATTGAACTCAGCAATAAATGTGATTAGAATCTATTTACTTGTATTTCAACAGTTAGTTACACGTTCATATTCATTTCCTTGAAAGATAATTGTGTATTTTAAGAGTTTTACCACATTTTGAGATTTTGCTTAGCGGTAAATACTAGAACCTTCAGCATATACACGGTTTCAGTCAAAAAACGCATGGCCAATTAAGCCTCAGTTGTAAACATAAACAGTATTCTCCTCATTTCATAGCTTTATACACTAGTTCTGAGCTGTATAAACGGGAATTCTTAATGTTTGAAATCACATTTCAGTGAAAACGCCACTTAAAATAACCGGACTCGTTAATATTACCAGAATTCGAGTCATTTAAGAGTTTTCTACCTGTAATCTCAGTAATTGAACTCGGCATTAAATGTGGTGAGAATCTATTTCCTTCTATTTCAACTGTTAGTTAATAGTTCATATTATTTTCCTGGAAAGATAATTGTTTATTTGAAGAGTTTTAACACATTTTGACTCTTTCCTTTGAAGTATACACTAGAACCTACAGGATATAAACTGTTTCAGTCAAAAGACACCACGCCAATTAAACCTCAGTCTTAAACATAAACAGTATTCTCCTTATTTCAAAGCTTTCTATTCAAGTTGTGAGCTCTATAAACAGGAACTCTTAATGTTTGAAATCACATTTTAGGGAATCCGCCACTGTAAATAGCCGGAATTGTTAATATTATCAGAATTTTCGTCATTTCAGTGCTCTCTACCTGTAATGTCAGTAATTATACTCGGCATTAAATGTAGTTAGAATCTATTTACTTGTATTTAAACTGTGAGTTAAACGTTCATATTCATTTCCTGGAAAGATAAGTGTGTATTTTAAGAGTTTTACCACATTTTGAGAGTTTGCTTAGTAGTAAATACTAGAACATTCAGGATATAGCCGGTTTCAGTCAAAAAACGCGTGGCCAATTAAGCCTCAGTTGTAAACATAAACAGTAATCTCCTCATTTAAAAGCTTTATAAACTAGTTATGAGGTCTATATACATAAATTCTTAGACCGAGAAATCACATTTTAGTGAAAACGGCACTTAAAATAGCCGGACTTGTTAATATTATCAGAATTCGCGTCATTTCAGAGCTTTCTACCTGTAATCTAGGTAATTGAACTCGGCATTAAATGTGGTTAGAATCTATTTACTTGTACTTCAACAGTTAGTTACACGTTGATATTCATTTCCTGGAAAGATAATTGTGTATTTTAAGAGTTTTACGCCATTTTGAGAGTTTGCTTAGCACTAAATACTAGAACCTTCAGGATATACATGGTTTCAGTCAAAACACGTGTGGCCAATTAAGCCTCAGTTGTAAACATAAACAGTATTCTCCTCATTTCAAAGCTTTATACACTAGTTCTGAGCTGTATAAACGTTAATTCTTAATGTTTGAAATCACATTTCAGTGAAAACGCCACTTAAAATAGCCGGACTCGTTAATATTACCAGAATTCGAGTCATTTCAGAGCTTTCTACCTGTAATCTCAGTAATTGAACTCGGCATTAAATGTGGTTAGAATCTATTTACTTCTATTTCAACTGTTAGTTAAGAGTTCATATTATTTTCCTGTAAAGATAATTGTTTATTTTAAGAGATTTACGCCATTTTGAGATTTTGCTTAGCACTAAATACTAGAACCTTCAGGATATACACGGTTTCAGTCAAAACACGTGTGGCCAATTAAGCCTCAGTTGTAAACATAAACAGTAATCGCCTCATTTAAAAGCTTTATAAACTAGTTATGAGCTTTATATATATAAATTCTTGGACCGAGAAATCACATCTTAGTGAAAACGGTACTTAAAATAGCCGTACTTGTTAATATTATCCGAATTCGCGTCATTTCACAGCTTTCTACCTGTAATCTAGGTAATTGAACTCGGCAATAAATGTGATTAGAATCTATTTACTTGTATTTCAACAGTTAGTTACACGTTCATATTCATTTCCTTGAAAGATAATTGTGTATTTTAAGAGTTTTACCACATTTTGAGATTTTGCTTAGCGGTAAATACTAGAACCTTCAGCATATACACGGTTTCAGTCAAAAAACGCATGGCCAATTAAGCCTCAGTTGTAAACATAAACAGTATTCTCCTCATTTCATAGCTTTATACACTAGTTCTGAGCTGTATAAACGGGAATTCTTAATGTTTGAAATCACATTTCAGTGAAAACGCCACTTAAAATAGCCGGACTCGTTAATATTACCAGAATTCGAGTCATTTCAGAGTTTTCTACCTGTAATCTCAGTAATTGAACTCGGCATTAAATGTGGTTAGAATCTATTTCCTTCTATTTCAACTGTTAGTTAATAGTTCATATTATTTTCCTGGAAAGATAATTGTTTATTTGAAGAGTTTTAACACATTTTGACTCTTTCCTTTGAAGTATACACTAGAACCTACAGGATATAAACTGTTTCAGTCAAAAGACACCACGCCAATTAAACCTCAGTCTTAAACATAAACAGTATTCTCCTTATTTCAAAGCTTTCTATTCAAGTTGTGAGCTCTATAAACAGGAACTCTTAATGTTTGAAATCACATTTTAGGGAATCCGCCACTGTAAATAGCCGGAATTGTTGATATTATCAGAATTTTCGTCATTTCAGTGCTCTCTACCTGTAATGTCAGTAATTATACTTGGCATTAAATGTAGTTAGAATCTATTTACTTGTATTTAAACTGTGAGTTAAACGTTCATATTCATTTCCTGGAAAGATAAGTGTGTATTTTAAGAGTTTTACCACATTTTGAGAGTTTGCTTAGTAGTAAATACTAGAACATTCAGGATATAGCCGGTTTCAGTCAAAAAACGCGTGGCCAATTAAGCCTCAGTTGTAAACATAAACAGTAATCTCCTCATTTAAAAGCTTTATAAACTAGTTATGAGGTCTATATACATAAATTCTTAGACCGAGAAATCACATTTTAGTGAAAACGGCACTTAAAATAGCCGGACTTGTTAATATTATCAGAATTCGCGTCATTTCAGAGCTTTCTTCCTGTAATCTAGGTAATTGAACTCGGCATTAAATGTGGTTAGAATCTATTTACTTGTACTTCAACAGTTAGTTACACGTTGATATTCATTTCCTGGAAAGATAATTGTGTATTTTAAGAGTTTTACGCCATTTTGAGAGTTTGCTTAGCACTAAATACTAGAACCTTCAGGATATACATGGTTTCAGTCAAAACACGTGTGGCCAATTAAGCCTCAGTTGTAAACATAAACAGTATTCTCCTCATTTCAAAGCTTTATACACTAGTTCTGAGCTGTATAAACGTTAATTCTTAATGTTTGAAATCACATTTCAGTGAAAACGCCACTTAAAATAGCCGGACTCGTTAATATTACCAGAATTCGAGTCATTTCAGAGCTTTCTACCTGTAATCTCAGTAATTGAACTCGGCATTAAATGTGGTTAGAATCTATTTCCTTCTATTTCAACTGTTAGTTAAGAGTTCATATTATTTTCCTGTAAAGATAATTGTTTATTTTAAGAGATTTACGCCATTTTGAGATTTTGCTTAGCACTAAATACTAGAACCTTCAGGATATACACGGTTTCAGTCAAAACACGTGTGGCCAATTAAGCCTCAGTTGTAAACATAAACAGTAATCTCCTCATTTAAAAGCTTTATAAACTAGTTATGAGGTCTATATACATAAATTCTTAGACCGAGAAATCACATTTTAGTGAAAACGGCACTTAAAATAGCCGGACTTGTTAATATTATCAGAATTCGCGTCATTTCAGAGCTTTCTACCTGTAATCTAGGTAATTGAACTCGGCATTAAATGTGGTTAGAATCTATTTACTTGTACTTCAACAGTTAGTTACACGTTGATATTCATTTCCTGGAAAGAAAATTGTGTATTTTAAGAGATTTACGCCATTTTGAGATTTTGCTTAGCACTAAATACTAGAACCTTCAGGATATACACGGTTTCAGTCAAAACACGTGTGGCCAATTAAGCCTCAGTTGTAAACATAAACAGTAATCGCCTCATTTAAAAGCTTTATAAACTAGTTATGAGCTTTATATATATAAATTCTTGGACCGAGAAATCACATCTTAGTGAAAACGGTACTTAAAATAGCCGTACTTGTTAATATTATCCGAATTCGCGTCATTTCACAGCTTTCTACCTGTAATCTAGGTAATTGAACTCGGCAATAAATGTGATTAGAATCTATTTACTTGTATTTCAACAGTTAGTTACACGTTCATATTCATTTCCTTGAAAGATAATTGTGTATTTTAAGAGTTTTACCACATTTTGAGATTTTGCTTAGCGGTAAATACTAGAACCTTCAGCATATACACGGTTTCAGTCAAAAAACGCATGGCCAATTAAGCCTCAGTTGTAAACATAAACAGTATTCTCCTCATTTCATAGCTTTATACACTAGTTCTGAGCTGTATAAACGGGAATTCTTAATGTTTGAAATCACATTTCAGTGAAAACGCCACTTAAAATAGCCGGACTCGTTAATATTACCAGAATTCGAGTCATTTCAGAGTTTTCTACCTGTAATCTCAGTAATTGAACTCGGCATTAAATGTGGTTAGAATCTATTTCCTTCTATTTCAACTGTTAGTTAATAGTTCATATTATTTTCCTGGATAGATAATTGTTTATTTGAAGAGTTTTAACACATTTTGACTCTTTCCTTTGAAGTATACACTAGAACCTACAGGATATAAACTGTTTCAGTCAAAAGACACCACGCCAATTAAACCTCAGTCTTAAACATAAACAGTATTCTCCTTATTTCAAAGCTTTCTATTCAAGTTGTGAGCTCTATAAACAGGAACTCTTAATGTTTGAAATCACATTTTAGGGAATCCGCCACTGTAAATAGCCGGAATTGTTAATATTATCAGAATTTTCGTCATTTCAGTGCTCTCTACCTGTAATGTCAGTAATTATACTCGGCATTAAATGTAGTTAGAATCTATTTACTTGTATTTAAACTGTGAGTTAAACGTTCATATTCATTTCCTGGAAAGATAAGTGTGTATTTTAAGAGTTTTACCACATTTTGAGAGTTTGCTTAGTAGTAAATACTAGAACATTCAGGATATAGCCGGTTTCAGTCAAAAAACGCGTGGCCAATTAAGCCTCAGTTGTAAACATAAACAGTAATCTCCTCATTTAAAAGCTTTATAAACTAGTTATGAGGTCTATATACATAAATTCTTAGACCGAGAAATCACATTTTAGTGAAAACGGCACTTAAAATAGCCGGACTTGTTAATATTATCAGAATTCGCGTCATTTCAGAGCTTTCTACCTGTAATCTAGGTAATTGAACTCGGCATTAAATGTGGTTAGAATCTATTTACTTGTACTTCAACAGTTAGTTACACGTTGATATTCATTTCCTGGAAAGATAATTGTGTATTTTAAGAGTTTTACGCCATTTTGAGAGTTTGCTTAGCACTAAATACTAGAACCTTCAGGATATACATGGTTTCAGTCAAAACACGTGTGGCCAATTAAGCCTCAGTTGTAAACATAAACAGTATTCTCCTCATTTCAAAGCTTTATACACTAGTTCTGAGCTGTATAAACGTTAATTCTTAATGTTTGAAATCACATTTCAGTGAAAACGCCACTTAAAATAGCCGGACTCGTTAATATTACCAGAATTCGAGTCATTTCAGAGCTTTCTACCTGTAATCTCAGTAATTGAACTCGGCATTAAATGTGGTTAGAATCTATTTCCTTCTATTTCAACTGTTAGTTAAGAGTTCATATTATTTTCCTGTAAAGATAATTGTTTATTTTAAGAGATTTACGCCATTTTGAGATTTTGCTTAGCACTAAATACTAGAACCTTCAGGATATACACGGTTTCAGTCAAAACACGTGTGGCCAATTAAGCCTCAGTTGTAAACATAAACAGTAATCTCCTCATTTAAAAGCTTTATAAACTAGTTATGAGGTCTATATACATAAATTCTTAGACCGAGAAATCACATTTTAGTGAAAACGGCACTTAAAATAGCCGGACTTGTTAATATTATCAGAATTCGCGTCATTTCAGAGCTTTCTACCTGTAATCTAGGTAATTGAACTCGGCATTAAATGTGGTTAGAATCTATTTACTTGTACTTCAACAGTTAGTTACACGTTGATATTCATTTCCTGGAAAGATAATTGTGTATTTTAAGAGATTTACGCCATTTTGAGATTTTGCTTAGCACTAAATACTAGAACCTTCAGGATATACACGGTTTCAGTCAAAACACGTGTGGCCAATTAAGCCTCAGTTGTAAACATAAACAGTAATCGCCTCATTTAAAAGCTTTATAAACTAGTTATGAGCTTTATATATATAAATTCTTGGACCGAGAAATCACATCTTAGTGAAAACGGTACTTAAAATAGCCGTACTTGTTAATATTATCCGAATTCGCGTCATTTCACAGCTTTCTACCTGTAATCTAGGTAATTGAACTCGGCAATAAATGTGATTAGAATCTATTTACTTGTATTTCAACAGTTAGTTACACGTTCATATTCATTTCCTTGAAAGATAATTGTGTATTTTAAGAGTTTTACCACATTTTGAGATTTTGCTTAGCGGTAAATACTAGAACCTTCAGCATATACACGGTTTCAGTCAAAAAACGCATGGCCAATTAAGCCTCAGTTGTAAACATAAACAGTATTCTCCTCATTTCATAGCTTTATACACTAGTTCTGAGCTGTATAAACGGGAATTCTTAATGTTTGAAATCACATTTCAGTGAAAACGCCACTTAAAATAGCGGGACTCGTTAATATTACCAGAATTCGAGTCATTTCAGAGTTTTCTACCTGTAATCTCAGTAATTGAACTCGGCATTAAATGTGGTTAGAATCTATTTCCTTCTATTTCAACTGTTAGTTAATAGTTCATATTATTTTCCTGGAAAGATAATTGTTTATTTGAAGAGTTTTAACACATTTTGACTCTTTCCTTTGAAGTATACACTAGAACCTACAGGATATAAACTGTTTCAGTCAAAAGACACCACGCCAATTAAACCTCAGTCTTAAACATAAACAGTATTCTCCTTATTTCAAAGCTTTCTATTCAAGTTGTGAGCTCTATAAACAGGAACTCTTAATGTTTGAAATCACATTTTAGGGAATCCGCCACTTTAAATAGCCGGAATTGTTAATATTATCAGAATTTTCGTCATTTCAGTGCTCTCTACCTGTAATGTCAGTAATTATACTCGGCATTAAATGTAGTTAGAATCTATTTACTTGTATTTAAACTGTGAGTTAAACGTTCATATTCATTTCCTGGAAAGATAAGTGTGTATTTTAAGAGTTTTACCACATTTTGAGAGTTTGCTTAGTAGTAAATACTAGAACATTCAGGATATATCCGGTTTCAGTCAAAAAACGCGTGGCCAATTAAGCCTCAGTTGTAAACATAAACAGTAATCTCCTCATTTAAAAGCTTTATAAACTAGTTATGAGGTCTATATACATAAATTCTTAGACCGAGAAATCACATTTTAGTGAAAACGGCACTTAAAATAGCCGGACTTGTTAATATTATCAGAATTCGCGTCATTTCAGAGCTTTCTACCTGTAATCTAGGTAATTGAACTCGGCATTAAATGTGGTTAGAATCTATTTACTTGTACTTCAACAGTTAGTTACACGTTGATATTCATTTCCTGGAAAGATAATTGTGTATTTTAAGAGTTTTACGCCATTTTGAGAGTTTGCTTAGCACTAAATACTAGAACCTTCAGGATATACATGGTTTCAGTCAAAACACGTGTGGCCAATTAAGCCTCAGTTGTAAACATAAACAGTATTCTCCTCATTTCAAAGCTTTATACACTAGTTCTGAGCTGTATAAACGTTAATTCTTAATGTTTGAAATCACATTTCAGTGAAAACGCCACTTAAAATAGCCGGACTCGTTAATATTACCAGAATTCGAGTCATTTCAGAGCTTTCTACCTGTAATCTCAGTAATTGAACTCGGCATTAAATGTGGTTAGAATCTATTTACTTCTATTTCAACTGTTAGTTAAGAGTTCATATTATTTTCCTGTAAAGATAATTGTTTATTTTAAGAGATTTACGCCATTTTGAGATTTTGCTTAGCACTAAATACTAGAACCTTCAGGATATACACGGTTTCAGTCAAAACACGTGTGGCCAATTAAGCCTCAGTTGTAAACATAAACAGTAATCTCCTCATTTAAAAGCTTTATAAACTAGTTATGAGGTCTATATACATAAATTCTTAGACCGAGAAATCACATTTTAGTGAAAACGGCACTTAAAATAGCCGGACTTGTTAATATTATCAGAATTCGCGTCATTTCAGAGCTTTCTACCTGTAATCTAGGTAATTGAACTCGGCATTAAATGTGGTTAGAATCTATTTACTTGTACTTCAACAGTTAGTTACACGTTTATATTCATTTCCTGGAAAGATAATTGTGTATTTTAAGAGTTTTACGCCATTTTGAGAGTTTGCTTAGCACTAAATACTAGAACCTTCAGGATATACACGGTTTCAGTCAAAACACGTGTGGCCAATTAAGCCTCAGTTGTAAACATAAACAGTATTCTCCTCATTTCAAAGCTTTATACACTAGTTCTGAGCTGTATAAACGTTAATTCTTAATGTTTGAAATCACATTTCAGTGAAAACGCCACTTAAAATAGCCGGACTCGTTAATATTACCAGAATTCGAGTCATTTCAGAGCTTTCTACCTGTAATCTCAGTAATTGAACTCGGCATTAAATGTGGTTAGAATCTATTTACTTCTATTTCAACTGTTAGTTAAGAGTTCATATTATTTTCCTGTAAAGATAATTGTTTATTTTAAGAGATTTACGCCATTTTGAGAGTTTGCTTAGCACTAAATACTAGAACCTTCAGGATATACATGGTTTCAGTCAAAACACGTGTGGCCAATTAAGCCTCAGTTGTAAACATAAACAGTATTCTCCTCATTTCAAAGCTTTATACACTAGTTCTGAGCTGTATAAACGTTAATTCTTAATGTTTGAAATCACATTTCAGTGAAAACGCCACTTAAAATAGCCGGACTCGTTAATATTACCAGAATTCGAGTCATTTCAGAGCTTTCTACCTGTAATCTCAGTAATTGAACTCGGCATTAAATGTGGTTAGAATCTATTTCCTTCTATTTCAACTGTTAGTTAAGAGTTCATATTATTTTCCTGTAAAGATAATTGTTTATTTTAAGAGATTTACGCCATTTTGAGATTTTGCTTAGCACTAAATACTAGAACCTTCAGGATATACACGGTTTCAGTCAAAACACGTGTGGCCAATTAAGCCTCAGTTGTAAACATAAACAGTAATCTCCTCATTTAAAAGCTTTATAAACTAGTTATGAGGTCTATATACATAAATTCTTAGACCGAGAAATCACATTTTAGTGAAAACGGCACTTAAAATAGCCGGACTTGTTAATATTATCAGAATTCGCGTCATTTCAGAGCTTTCTACCTGTAATCTAGGTAATTGAACTCGGCATTAAATGTGGTTAGAATCTATTTACTTGTACTTCAACAGTTAGTTACACGTTGATATTCATTTCCTGGAAAGATAATTGTGTATTTTAAGAGATTTACGCCATTTTGAGATTTTGCTTAGCACTAAATACTAGAACCTTCAGGATATACACGGTTTCAGTCAAAACACGTGTGGCCAATTAAGCCTCAGTTGTAAACATAAACAGTAATCGCCTCATTTAAAAGCTTTATAAACTAGTTATGAGCTTTATATATATAAATTCTTGGACCGAGAAATCACATCTTAGTGAAAACGGTACTTAAAATAGCCGTACTTGTTAATATTATCCGAATTCGCGTCATTTCACAGCTTTCTACCTGTAATCTAGGTAATTGAACTCGGCAATAAATGTGATTAGAATCTATTTACTTGTATTTCAACAGTTAGTTACACGTTCATATTCATTTCCTTGAAAGATAATTGTGTATTTTAAGAGTTTTACCACATTTTGAGATTTTGCTTAGCGGTAAATACTAGAACCTTCAGCATATACACGGTTTCAGTCAAAAAACGCATGGCCAATTAAGCCTCAGTTGTAAACATAAACAGTATTCTCCTCATTTCATAGCTTTATACACTAGTTCTGAGCTGTATAAACGGGAATTCTTAATGTTTGAAATCACATTTCAGTGAAAACGCCACTTAAAATAGCGGGACTCGTTAATATTACCAGAATTCGAGTCATTTCAGAGTTTTCTACCTGTAATCTCAGTAATTGAACTCGGCATTAAATGTGGTTAGAATCTATTTCCTTCTATTTCAACTGTTAGTTAATAGTTCATATTATTTTCCTGGAAAGATAATTGTTTATTTGAAGAGTTTTAACACATTTTGACTCTTTCCTTTGAAGTATACACTAGAACCTACAGGATATAAACTGTTTCAGTCAAAAGACACCACGCCAATTAAACCTCAGTCTTAAACATAAACAGTATTCTCCTTATTTCAAAGCTTTCTATTCAAGTTGTGAGCTCTATAAACAGGAACTCTTAATGTTTGAAATCACATTTTAGGGAATCCGCCACTTTAAATAGCCGGAATTGTTAATATTATCAGAATTTTCGTCATTTCAGTGCTCTCTACCTGTAATGTCAGTAATTATACTCGGCATTAAATGTAGTTAGAATCTATTTACTTGTATTTAAACTGTGAGTTAAACGTTCATATTCATTTCCTGGAAAGATAAGTGTGTATTTTAAGAGTTTTACCACATTTTGAGAGTTTGCTTAGTAGTAAATACTAGAACATTCAGGATATATCCGGTTTCAGTCAAAAAACGCGTGGCCAATTAAGCCTCAGTTGTAAACATAAACAGTAATCTCCTCATTTAAAAGCTTTATAAACTAGTTATGAGGTCTATATACATAAATTCTTAGACCGAGAAATCACATTTTAGTGAAAACGGCACTTAAAATAGCCGGACTTGTTAATATTATCAGAATTCGCGTCATTTCAGAGCTTTCTACCTGTAATCTAGGTAATTGAACTCGGCATTAAATGTGGTTAGAATCTATTTACTTGTACTTCAACAGTTAGTTACACGTTGATATTCATTTCCTGGAAAGATAATTGTGTATTTTAAGAGTTTTACGCCATTTTGAGAGTTTGCTTAGCACTAAATACTAGAACCTTCAGGATATACATGGTTTCAGTCAAAACACGTGTGGCCAATTAAGCCTCAGTTGTAAACATAAACAGTATTCTCCTCATTTCAAAGCTTTATACACTAGTTCTGAGCTGTATAAACGTTAATTCTTAATGTTTGAAATCACATTTCAGTGAAAACGCCACTTAAAATAGCCGGACTCGTTAATATTACCAGAATTCGAGTCATTTCAGAGCTTTCTACCTGTAATCTCAGTAATTGAACTCGGCATTAAATGTGGTTAGAATCTATTTACTTCTATTTCAACTGTTAGTTAAGAGTTCATATTATTTTCCTGTAAAGATAATTGTTTATTTTAAGAGATTTACGCCATTTTGAGATTTTGCTTAGCACTAAATACTAGAACCTTCAGGATATACACGGTTTCAGTCAAAACACGTGTGGCCAATTAAGCCTCAGTTGTAAACATAAACAGTAATCTCCTCATTTAAAAGCTTTATAAACTAGTTATGAGGTCTATATACATAAATTCTTAGACCGAGAAATCACATTTTAGTGAAAACGGCACTTAAAATAGCCGGACTTGTTAATATTATCAGAATTCGCGTCATTTCAGAGCTTTCTACCTGTAATCTAGGTAATTGAACTCGGCATTAAATGTGGTTAGAATCTATTTACTTGTACTTCAACAGTTAGTTACACGTTTATATTCATTTCCTGGAAAGATAATTGTGTATTTTAAGAGTTTTACGCCATTTTGAGAGTTTGCTTAGCACTAAATACTAGAACCTTCAGGATATACACGGTTTCAGTCAAAACACGTGTGGCCAATTAAGCCTCAGTTGTAAACATAAACAGTATTCTCCTCATTTCAAAGCTTTATACACTAGTTCTGAGCTGTATAAACGTTAATTCTTAATGTTTGAAATCACATTTCAGTGAAAACGCCACTTAAAATAGCCGGACTCGTTAATATTACCAGAATTCGAGTCATTTCAGAGCTTTCTACCTGTAATCTCAGTAATTGAACTCGGCATTAAATGTGGTTAGAATCTATTTACTTCTATTTCAACTGTTAGTTAAGAGTTCATATTATTTTCCTGTAAAGATAATTGTTTATTTTAAGAGATTTACGCCATTTTGAGATTTTGCTTAGCACTAAATACTAGAACCTTCAGGATATACACGGTTTCAGTCAAAACACGTGTGGCCAATTAAGCCTCAGTTGTAAACATAAACAGTAATCGCCTCATTTAAAAGCTTTATAAACTAGTTATGAGCTTTATATATATAAATTCTTGGACCGAGAAATCACATCTTAGTGAAAACGGTACTTAAAATAGCCGTACTTGTTAATATTATCCGAATTCGCGTCATTTCACAGCTTTCTACCTGTAATCTAGGTAATTGAACTCGGCAATAAATGTGATTAGAATCTATTTACTTGTATTTCAACAGTTAGTTACACGTTCATATTCATTTCCTTGAAAGATAATTGTGTATTTTAAGAGTTTTACCACATTTTGAGATTTTGCTTAGCGGTAAATACTAGAACCTTCAGCATATACACGGTTTCAGTCAAAAAACGCATGGCCAATTAAGCCTCAGTTGTAAACATAAACAGTATTCTCCTCATTTCATAGCTTTATACACTAGTTCTGAGCTGTATAAACGGGAATTCTTAATGTTTGAAATCACATTTCAGTGAAAACGCCACTTAAAATAGCCGGACTCGTTAATATTACCAGAATTCGAGTCATTTCAGAGTTTTCTACCTGTAATCTCAGTAATTGAACTCGGCATTAAATGTGGTGAGAATCTATTTCCTTCTATTTCAACTGTTAGTTAATAGTTCATATTATTTTCCTGGAAAGATAATTGTTTATTTGAAGAGTTTTAACACATTTTGACTCTTTCCTTTGAAGTATACACTAGAACCTACAGGATATAAACTGTTTCAGTCAAAAGACACCACGCCAATTAAACCTCAGTCTTAAACATAAACAGTATTCTCCTTATTTCAAAGCTTTCTATTCAAGTTGTGAGCTCTATAAACAGGAACTCTTAATGTCTGAAATCACATTTTAGGGAATCCGCCACTGTAAATAGCCGGAATTGTTAATATTATCAGAATTTTCGTCATTTCAGTGCTCTCTACCTGTAATGTCAGTAATTATACTCGGCATTAAATGTAGTTAGAATCTATTTACTTGTATTTAAACTGTGAGTTAAACGTTCATATTCATTTCCTGGAAAGATAAGTGTGTATTTTAAGAGTTTTACCACATTTTGAGAGTTTGCTTAGTAGTAAATACTAGAACATTCAGGATATAGCCGGTTTCAGTCAAAAAACGCGTGGCCAATTAAGCCTCAGTTGTAAACATAAACAGTAATCTCCTCATTTAAAAGCTTTATAAACTAGTTATGAGGTCTATATACATAAATTCTTAGACCGAGAAATCACATTTTAGTGAAAACGGCACTTAAAATAGCCGGACTTGTTAATATTATCAGAATTCGCGTCATTTCAGAGCTTTCTACCTGTAATCTAGGTAATTGAACTCGGCATTAAATGTGGTTAGAATCTATTTACTTGTACTTCAACAGTTAGTTACACGTTGATATTCATTTCCTGGAAAGATAATTGTGTATTTTAAGAGTTTTACGCCATTTTGAGAGTTTGCTTAGCACTAAATACTAGAACCTTCAGGATATACATGGTTTCAGTCAAAACACGTGTGGCCAATTAAGCCTCAGTTGTAAACATAAACAGTATTCTCCTCATTTCAAAGCTTTATACACTAGTTCTGAGCTGTATAAACGTTAATTCTTAATGTTTGAAATCACATTTCAGTGAAAACGCCACTTAAAATAGCCGGACTCGTTAATATTACCAGAATTCGAGTCATTTCAGAGCTTTCTACCTGTAATCTCAGTAATTGAACTCGGCATTAAATGTGGTTAGAATCTATTTACTTCTATTTCAACTGTTAGTTAAGAGTTCATATTATTTTCCTGTAAAGATAATTGTTTATTTTAAGAGATTTACGCCATTTTGAGATTTTGCTTAGCACTAAATACTAGAACCTTCAGGATATACACGGTTTCAGTCAAAACACGTGTGGCCAATTAAGCCTCAGTTGTAAACATAAACAGTAATCTCCTCATTTAAAAGCTTTATAAACTAGTTATGAGGTCTATATACATAAATTCTTAGACCGAGAAATCACATTTTAGTGAAAACGGCACTTAAAATAGCCGGACTTGTTAATATTATCAGAATTCGCGTCATTTCAGAGCTTTCTACCTGTAATCTAGGTAATTGAACTCGGCATTAAATGTGTTTAGAATCTATTTACTTCTATTTCAACTGTTAGTTAAGAGTTCATATTATTTTCCTGGAAAGATAATTGTTTATTATAAGAGATTTACGCCATTTTGAGATTTTGCTTAGCACTAAATACTAGAACCTTCAGGATATACACGGTTTCAGTCAAAACACGTGTGGCCAATTAAGCCTCAGTTGTAAACATAAACAGTAATCGCCTCATTTAAAAGCTTTATAAACTAGTTATGAGCTTTATATATATAAATTCTTGGACCGAGAAATCACATCTTAGTGAAAACGGTACGTAAAATAGCCGTACTTGTTAATATTATCCGAATTCGCGTCATTTCACAGCTTTCTACCTGTAATCTAGGTAATAGAACTCGGCTATAAATGTGATTAGAATCTATTTACTTGTATTTCAACAGTTAGTTACACGTTCATATTCATTTCCTTGAAAGATAATTGTGTATTTTAAGAGTTTTACCACATTTTGAGATTTTGCTTAGCGGTAAATACTAGAACCTTCAGCATATACACGGTTTCAGTCAAAAAACGCATGGCCAATTAAGCCTCAGTTGTAAACATAAACAGTATTCTCCTCATTTCATAGCTTTATACACTAGTTCTGAGCTGTATAAACGGGAATTCTTAATGTTTGAAATCACATTTCAGTGAAAACGCCACTTAAAATAGCCGGACTCGTTAATATTACCAGAATTCGAGTCATTTCAGAGTTTTCTACCTGTAATCTCAGTAATTGAACTCGGCATTAAATGTGGTGAGAATCTATTTCCTTCTATTTCAACTGTTAGTTAATAGTTCATATTATTTTCCTGGAAAGATAATTGTTTATTTGAAGAGTTTTAACACATTTTGACTCTTTCCTTTGAAGTATACACTAGAACCTACAGGATATAAACTGTTTCAGTCAAAAGACACCACGCCAATTAAACCTCAGTCTTAAACATAAACAGTATTCTCCTTATTTCAAAGCTTTCTATTCAAGTTGTGAGCTCTATAAACAGGAACTCTTAATGTCTGAAATCACATTTTAGGGAATCCGCCACTGTAAATAGCCGGAATTGTTAATATTATCAGAATTTTCGTCATTTCAGTGCTCTCTACCTGTAATGTCAGTAATTATACTCGGCATTAAATGTAGTTAGAATCTATTTACTTGTATTTAAACTGTGAGTTAAACGTTCATATTCATTTCCTGGAAAGATAAGTGTGTATTTTAAGAGTTTTACCACATTTTGAGAGTTTGCTTAGTAGTAAATACTAGAACATTCAGGATATAGCCGGTTTCAGTCAAAAAACGCATGGCCAATTAAGCCTCAGTTGTAAACATAAACAGTAATCTCCTCATTTAAAAGCTTTATAAACTAGTTATGAGGTCTATATACATAAATTCTTAGACCGAGAAATCACATTTTAGTGAAAACGGCACTTAAAATAGCCGGACTTGTTAATATTATCAGAATTCGCGTCATTTCAGAGCTTTCTACCTGTAATCTAGGTAATTGAACTCGGCATTAAATGTGGTTAGAATCTATTTACTTGTACTTCAACAGTTAGTTACACGTTGATATTCATTTCCTGGAAAGATAATTGTGTATTTTAAGAGTTTTACGCCATTTTGAGAGTTTGCTTAGCACTAAATACTAGAACCTTCAGGATATACATGGTTTCAGTCAAAACACGTGTGGCCAATTAAGCCTCAGTTGTAAACATAAACAGTATTCTCCTCATTTCAAAGCTTTATACACTAGTTCTGAGCTGTATAAACGTTAATTCTTAATGTTTGAAATCACATTTCAGTGAAAACGCCACTTAAAATAGCCGGACTCGTTAATATTACCAGAATTCGAGTCATTTCAGAGCTTTCTACCTGTAATCTCAGTAATTGAACTCGGCATTAAATGTGGTTAGAATCTATTTACTTCTATTTCAACTGTTAGTTAAGAGTTCATATTATTTTCCTGGAAAGATAATTGTTTATTTTAAGAGATTTACGCCATTTTGAGATTTTGCTTAGCACTAAATACTAGAACCTTCAGGATATACACGGTTTCAGTCAAAACACGTGTGGCCAATTAAGCCTCAGTTGTAAACATAAACAGTAATCTCCTCATTTAAAAGCTTTATAAACTAGTTATGAGGTCTATATACATAAATTCTTAGACCGAGAAATCACATTTTAGTGAAAACGGCACTTAAAATAGCCGGACTTGTTAATATTATCAGAATTCGCGTCATTTCAGAGCTTTCTACCTGTAATCTAGGTAATTGAACTCGGCATTAAATGTGGTTAGAATCTATTTACTTGTACTTCAACAGTTAGTTACACGTTGATATTCATTTCCTGGAAAGATAATTGTGTATTTTAAGAGATTTACCACATTTTGAGATTTTGCTTAGCGGTAAATACTAGAACCTTCAGCATATACACGGTTTCAGTCAAAAAACGCATGGCCAATTAAGCCTCAGTTGTAAACATAAACAGTATTCTCCTCATTTCATAGCTTTATACACTAGTTCTGAGCTGTATAAACGGGAATTCTTAATGTTTGAAATCACATTTCAGTGAAAACGCCACTTAAAATAGCCGGACTCGTTAATATTATCAGAATTCGAGTCATTTCAGAGTTTTCTACCTGTAATCTCAGTAATTGAACTCGGCATTAAATGTGGTTAGAATCTATTTCCTTCTATTTCAACTGTTAGTTAATAGTTCATATTATTTTCCTGGAAAGATTATTGTTTATTTGAAGAGTTTTAACACATTTTGACTCTTTCCTTTGAAGTATACACTAGAACCTACAGGATATAAACTGTTTCAGTCAAAAGACACCACGCCAATTAAACCTCAGTCTTAAACATAAACAGTATTCTCCTTATTTCAAAGCTTTCTATTCAAGTTGTGAGCTCTATAAACAGGAGCTCTTAATGTTTGAAATCACATTTTAGGGAATCCGCCACTTTAAATAGCCGGAATTGTTAATATTATCAGAATTTTCGTCATTTCAGTGCTCTCTACCTGTAATGTCAGTAATTATACTCGGCATTAAATGTAGTTAGAATCTATTTACTTGTATTTAAACTGTGAGTTAAACGTTCATATTCATTTCCTGGAAAGATAAGTGTGTATTTTAAGAGTTTTACCACATTTTGAGAGTTTGCTTAGTAGTAAATACTAGAACATTCAGGATATAGCCGGTTTCAGTCAAAAAACGCGTGGCCAATTAAGCCTCAGTTGTAAACATAAACAGTAATCTCCTCATTTAAAAGCTTTATAAACTAGTTATGAGGTCTATATACATAAATTCTTAGACCGAGAAATCACATTTTAGTGAAAACGGCACTTAAAATAGCCGGACTTGTTAATATTATCAGAATTCGCGTCATTTCAGAGCTTTCTACCTGTAATCTAGGTAATTGAACTCGGCATTAAATGTGGTTAGAATCTATTTACTTGTACTTCAACAGTTAGTTACACGTTGATATTCATTTCCTGGAAAGATAATTGTGTATTTTAAGAGTTTTACGCCATTTTGAGAGTTTGCTTAGCACTAAATACTAGAACCTTCAGGATATACATGGTTTCAGTCAAAACACGTGTGGCCAATTAAGCCTCAGTTGTAAACATAAACAGTATTCTCCTCATTTCAAAGCTTTATACACTAGTTCTGAGCTGTATAAACGTTAATTCTTAATGTTTGAAATCACATTTCAGTGAAAACGCCACTTAAAATAGCCGGACTCGTTAATATTACCAGAATTCGAGTCATTTCAGAGCTTTCTACCTGTAATCTCAGTAATTGAACTCGGCATTAAATGTGGTTAGAATCTATTTACTTCTATTTCAACTGTTAGTTAAGAGTTCATATTATTTTCCTGTAAAGATAATTGTTTATTTTAAGAGATTTACGCCATTTTGAGATTTTGCTTAGCACTAAATACTAGAACCTTCAGGATAAACACGGTTTCAGTCAAAACACGTGTGGCCAATTAAGCCTCAGTTGTAAACATAAACAGTAATCGCCTCATTTAAAAGCTTTATAAACTAGTTATGAGCTTTATATATATAAATTCTTGGACCGAGAAATCACATCTTAGTGAAAACGGTACTTAAAATAGCCGTACTTGTTAATATTATCCGAATTCGCGTCATTTCACAGCTTTCTACCTGTAATCTCAGTAATTGAACTCGGCATTAAATGTGGTTAGAATCTATTTACTTCTATTTCAACTGTTAGTTAAGAGTTCATATTATTTTCCTGGAAAGATAATTGTTTATTTTAAGAGATTTACGCCATTTTGAGATTTTGCTTAGCACTAAATACTAGAACCTTCAGGATATACACGGTTTCAGTCAAAACACGTGTGGCCAATTAAGCCTCAGTTGTAAACATAAACAGTAATCTCCTCATTTAAAAGCTTTATAAACTAGTTATGAGGTCTATATACATAAATTCTTAGACCGAGAAATCACATTTTAGTGAAAACGGCACTTAAAATAGCCGGACTTGTTAATATTATCAGAATTCGCGTCATTTCAGAGCTTTCTACCTGTAATCTAGGTAATTGAACTCGGCATTAAATGTGGTTAGAATCTATTTACTTGTACTTCAACAGTTAGTTACACGTTGATATTCATTTCCTGGAAAGATAATTGTGTATTTTAAGAGTTTTACGCCATTTTGAGAGTTTGCTTAGCACTAAATACTAGAACCTTCAGGATATACACGGTTTCAGTCAAAACACGTGTGGCCAATTAAGCCTCAGTTGTAAACATAAACAGTATTCTCCTCATTTCAAAGCTTTATACACTAGTTCTGAGCTGTATAAACGTTAATTCTTAATGTTTGAAATCACATTTCAGTGAAAACGCCACTTAAAATAGCCGGACTCGTTAATATTACCAGAATTCGAGTCATTTCAGAGCTTTCTACCTGTAATCTCAGTAATTGAACTCGGCATTAAATGTGGTTAGAATCTATTTACTTCTATTTCAACTGTTAGTTAAGAGTTCATATTATTTTCCTGTAAAGATAATTGTTTATTTTAAGAGATTTACGCCATTTTGAGAGTTTGCTTAGCACTAAATACTAGAACCTTCAGGATATACACGGTTTCAGTCAAAACACGTGTGGCCAATTAAGCCTCAGTTGTAAACATAAACAGTATTCTCCTCATTTCAAAGCTTTATACACTAGTTCTGAGCTGTATAAACGTTAATTCTTAATGTTTGAAATCACATTTCAGTGAAAACGCCACTTAAAATAGCCGGACTCGTTAATATTACCAGAATTCGAGTCATTTCAGAGCTTTCTACCTGTAATCTCAGTAATTGAACTCGGCATTAAATGTGGTTAGAATCTATTTACTTCTATTTCAACTGTTAGTTAAGAGTTCATATTATTTTCCTGGAAAGATAATTGTTTATTTTAAGAGATTTACGCCATTTTGAGATTTTGCTTAGCACTAAATACTAGAACCTTCAGGATATACACGGTTTCAGTCAAAACACGTGTGGCCAATTAAGCCTCAGTTGTAAACATAAACAGTAATCGCCTCATTTAAAAGCTTTATAAACTAGTTATGAGCTTTATATATATAAATTCTTGGACCGAGAAATCACATCTTAGTGAAAACGGTACTTAAAATTGCCGTACTTGTTAATATTATCCGAATTCGCGTCATTTCACAGCTTTCTACCTGTAATCTAGGTAATTGAACTCGGCAATAAATGTGATTAGAATCTATTTACTTGTATTTCAACAGTTAGTTACACGTTCATATTCATTTCCTTGAAAGATAATTGTGTATTTTAAGAGTTTTACCACATTTTGAGATTTTGCTTAGCGGTAAATACTAGAACCTTCAGCATATACACGGTTTCAGTCAAAAAACGCATGGCCAATTAAGCCTCAGTTGTAAACATAAACAGTATTCTCCTCATTTCATAGCTTTATACACTAGTTCTGAGCTGTATAAACGGGAATTCTTAATGTTTGAAATCACATTTCAGTGAAAACGCCACTTAAAATAGCCGGACTCGTTAATATTACCAGAATTCGAGTCATTTCAGAGTTTTCTACCTGTAATCTCAGTAATTGAACTCGGCATTAAATGTGGTGAGAATCTATTTCCTTCTATTTCAACTGTTAGTTAATAGTTCATATTATTTTCCTGGAAAGATAATTGTTTATTTGAAGAGTTTTAACACATTTTGACTCTTTCCTTTGAAGTATACACTAGAACCTACAGGATATAAACTGTTTCAGTCAAAAGACAACACGCCAATTAAACCTCAGTCTTAAACATAAACAGTATTCTCCTTATTTCAAAGCTTTCTATTCAAGTTGTGAGCTCTATAAACAGGAACTCTTAATGTCTGAAATCACATTTTAGGGAATCCGCCACTGTAAATAGCCGGAATTGTTAATATTATCAGAATTTTCGTCATTTCAGTGCTCTCTACCTGTAATGTCAGTAATTATACTCGGCATTAAATGTAGTTAGAATCTATTTACTTGTATTTAAACTGTGAGTTAAACGTTCATATTCATTTCCTGGAAAGATAAGTGTGTATTTTAAGAGTTTTACCACATTTTGAGAGTTTGCTTAGTAGTAAATACTAGAACATTCAGGATATAGCCGGTTTCAGTCAAAAAACGCGTGGCCAATTAAGCCTCAGTTGTAAACATAAACAGTAATCTCCTCATTTAAAAGCTTTATAAACTAGTTATGAGGTCTATATACATAAATTCTTAGACCGAGAAATCACATTTTAGTGAAAACGGCACTTAAAATAGCCGGACTTGTTAATATTATCAGAATTGGCGTCATTTCAGAGCTTTCTACCTGTAATCTAGGTAATTGAACTCGGCATTAAATGTGGTTAGAATCTATTTACTTGTACTTCAACAGTTAGTTACACGTTGATATTCATTTCCTGGAAAGATAATTGTGTATTTTAAGAGTTTTACGCCATTTTGAGAGTTTGCTTAGCACTAAATACTAGAACCTTCAGGATATACATGGTTTCAGTCAAAACACGTGTGGCCAATTAAGCCTCAGTTGTAAACATAAACAGTATTCTCCTCATTTCAAAGCTTTATACACTAGTTCTGAGCTGTATAAACGTTAATTCTTAATGTTTGAAATCACATTTCAGTGAAAACGCCACTTAAAATAGCCGGACTCGTTAATATTACCAGAATTCGAGTCATTTCAGAGCTTTCTACCTGTAATCTCAGTAATTGAACTCGGCATTAAATGTGGTTAGAATCTATTTACTTCTATTTCAACTGTTAGTTAAGAGTTCATATTATTTTCCTGTAAAGATAATTGTTTATTTTAAGAGATTTACGCCATTTTGAGATTTTGCTTAGCACTAAATACTAGATCCTTCAGGATATACACGGTTTCAGTCAAAACACGTGTGGCCAATTAAGCCTCAGTTGTAAACATAAACAGTAATCTCCTCATTTAAAAGCTTTATAAACTAGTTATGAGGTCTATATACATAAATTCTTAGACCGAGAAATCACATTTTAGTGAAAACGGCACTTAAAATAGCCGGACTTGTTAATATTATCAGAATTCGCGTCATTTCAGAGCTTTCTACCTGTAATCTAGGTAATTGAACTCGGCATTAAATGTGGTTAGAATCTATTTACTTCTATTTCAACTGTTAGTTAAGAGTTCATATTATTTTCCTGGAAAGATAATTGTTTATTTTAAGAGATTTACGCCATTTTGAGATTTTGCTTAGCACTAAATACTAGAACCTTCAGGATATACACGGTTTCAGTCAAAACACGTGTGGCCAATTAAGCCTCAGTTGTAAACATAAACAGTAATCGCCTCATTTAAAAGCTTTATAAACTAGTTATGAGCTTTATATATATAAATTCTTGGACCGAGAAATCACATCTTAGTGAAAACGGTACTTAAAATAGCCGTACTTGTTAATATTATCCGAATTCGCGTCATTTCACAGCTTTCTACCTGTAATCTAGGTAATTGAACTCGGCAATAAATGTGATTAGAATCTATTTACTTGTATTTCAACAGTTAGTTACACGTTCATATTCATTTCCTTGAAAGATAATTGTGTATTTTAAGAGTTTTACCACATTTTGAGATTTTGCTTAGCGGTAAATACTAGAACCTTCAGCATATACACGGTTTCAGTCAAAAAACGCATGGCCAATTAAGCCTCAGTTGTAAACATAAACAGTATTCTCCTCATTTCATAGCTTTATACACTAGTTCTGAGCTGGATAAACGGGAATTCTTAATGTTTGAAATCACATTTCAGTGAAAACGCCACTTAAAATAGCCGGACTCGTTAATATTACCAGAATTCGAGTCATTTCAGAGTTTTCTACCTGTAATCTCAGTAATTGAACTCGGCATTAAATGTGGTTAGAATCTATTTCCTTCTATTTCAACTGTTAGTTAATAGTTCATATTATTTTCCTGGAAAGATAATTGTTTATTTGAAGAGTTTTAACACATTTTGACTGTTTCCTTTGAAGTATACACTAGAACCTACAGGATATAAACTGTTTCAGTCAAAAGACACCACGCCAATTAAACCTCAGTCTTAAACATAAACAGTATTCTCCTTATTTCAAAGCTTTCTATTCAAGTTGTGAGCTCTATAAACAGGAACTCTTAATGTTTGAAATCACATTTTAGGGAATCCGCCACTTTAAATAGCCGGAATTGTTAATATTATCAGAATTTTCGTCATTTCAGTGCTCTCTACCTGTAATGTCAGTAATTATACTCGGCATTAAATGTAGTTAGAATCTATTTACTTGTATTTAAACTGTGAGTTAAACGTTCATATTCATTTCCTGGAAAGATAAGTGTGTATTTTAAGAGTTTTACCACATTTTGAGAGTTTGCTTAGTAGTAAATACTAGAACATTCAGGATATAGCCGGTTTCAGTCAAAAAACGCGTGGCCAATTAAGCCTCAGTTGTAAACATAAACAGTAATCTCCTCATTTAAAAGCTTTATAAACTAGTTATGAGGTCTATATACATAAATTCTTAGACCGAGAAATCACATTTTAGTGAAAACGGCACTTAAAATAGCCGGACTTGTTAATATTATCAGAATTCGCGTCATTTCAGAGCTTTCTACCTGTAATCTAGGTAATTGAACTCGGCATTAAATGTGGTTAGAATCTATTTACTTGTACTTCAACAGTTAGTTACACGTTGATATTCATTTCCTGGAAAGATAATTGTGTATTTTAAGAGTTTTACGCCATTTTGAGAGTTTGCTTAGCACTAAATACTAGAACCTTCAGGATATACATGGTTTCAGTCAAAACACGTGTGGCCAATTAAGCCTCAGTTGTAAACATAAACAGTATTCTCCTCATTTCAAAGCTTTATACACTAGTTCTGAGCTGTATAAACGTTAATTCTTAATGTTTGAAATCACATTTCAGTGAAAACGCCACTTAAAATAGCCGGACTCGTTAATATTACCAGAATTCGAGTCATTTCAGAGCTTTCTACCTGTAATCTCAGTAATTGAACTCGGCATTAAATGTGGTTAGAATCTATTTACTTCTATTTCAACTGTTAGTTAAGAGTTCATATTATTTTCCTGTAAAGATAATTGTTTATTTTAAGAGATTTACGCCATTTTGAGATTTTGCTTAGCACTAAATACTAGAACCTTCAGGATATACACGGTTTCAGTCAAAACACGTGTGGCCAATTAACCCTCAGTTGTAAACATAAACAGTAATCTCCTCATTTAAAAGCTTTATAAACTAGTTATGAGGTCTATATACATAAATTCTTAGACCGAGAAATCACATTTTAGTGAAAACGGCACTTAAAATAGCCGGACTTGTTAATATTATCAGAATTCGCGTCATTTCAGAGCTTTCTACCTGTAATCTAGGTAATTGAACTCGGCATTAAATGTGGTTAGAATCTATTTACTTGTACTTCAACAGTTAGTTACACGTTGATATTCATTTCCTGGAAAGATAATTGTGTATTTTAAGAGTTTTACGCCATTTTGAGAGTTTGCTTAGCACTAAATACTAGAACCTTCAGGATATACACGGTTTCAGTCAAAACACGTGTGGCCAATTAAGCCTCAGTTGTAAACATAAACAGTATTCTCCTCATTTCAAAGCTTTATACACTAGTTCTGAGCTGTATAAACGTTAATTCTTAATGTTTGAAATCACATTTCAGTGAAAACGCCACTTAAAATAGCCGGACTCGTTAATATTACCAGAATTCGAGTCATTTCAGAGCTTTCTACCTGTAATCTCAGTAATTGAACTCGGCATTAAATGTGGTTAGAATCTATTTACTTCTATTTCAACTGTTAGTTAAGAGTTCATATTATTTTCCTGTAAAGATAATTGTTTATTTTAAGAGATTTACGCCATTTTGAGATTTTGCTTAGCACTAAATACTAGAACCTTCAGGATATACACGGTTTCAGTCAAAACACGTGTGGCCAATTAAGCCTCAGTTGTAAACATAAACAGTAATCGCCTCATTTAAAAGCTTTATAAACTAGTTATGAGCTTTATATATATAAATTCTTGGACCGAGAAATCACATCTTAGTGAAAACGGTACTTAAAATAGCCGTACTTGTTAATATTATCCGAATTCGCGTCATTTCACAGCTTTCTACCTGTAATCTAGGTAATTGAACTCGGCAATAAATGTGATTAGAATCTATTTACTTGTATTTCAACAGTTAGTTACACGTTCATATTCATTTCCTTGAAAGATAATTGTGTATTTTAAGAGTTTTACCACATTTTGAGATTTTGCTTAGCGGTAAATACTAGAACCTTCAGCATATACACGGTTTCAGTCAAAAAACGCATGGCCAATTAAGCCTCAGTTGTAAACATAAACAGTATTCTCCTCATTTCATAGCTTTATACACTAGTTCTGAGCTGTATAAACGGGAATTCTTAATGTTTGAAATCACATTTCAGTGAAAACGCCACTTAAAATAGCCGGACTCGTTAATATTACCAGAATTCGAGTCATTTCAGAGTTTTCTACCTGTAATCTCAGTAATTGAACTCGGCATTAAATGTGGTGAGAATCTATTTCCTTCTATTTCAACTGTTAGTTAATAGTTCATATTATTTTCCTGGAAAGATAATTGTTTATTTGAAGAGTTTTAACACATTTTGACTCTTTCCTTTGAAGTATACACTAGAACCTACAGGATATAAACTGTTTCAGTCAAAAGACACCACGCCAATTAAACCTCAGTCTTAAACATAAACAGTATTCTCCTTATTTCAAAGCTTTCTATTCAAGTTGTGAGCTCTATAAACAGGAACTCTTAATGTTTGAAATCACATTTTAGGGAATCCGCCACTGTAAATAGCCGGAATTGTTAATATTATCAGAATTTTCGTCATTTCAGTGCTCTCTACCTGTAATGTCAGTAATTATACTCGGCATTAAATGTAGTTAGAATCTATTTACTTGTATTTAAACTGTGAGTTAAACGTTCATATTCATTTCCTGGAAAGATAAGTGTGTATTTTAAGAGTTTTACCACATTTTGAGAGTTTGCTTAGTAGTAAATACTAGAACATTCAGGATATAGCCGGTTTCAGTCAAAAAACGCGTGGCCAATTAAGCCTCAGTTGTAAACATAAACAGTAATCTCCTCATTTAAAAGCTTTATAAACTAGTTATGAGGTCTATATACATAAATTCTTAGACCGAGAAATCACATTTTAGTGAAAACGGCACTTAAAATAGCCGGACTTGTTAATATTATCAGAATTCGCGTCATTTCAGAGCTTTCTACCTGTAATCTAGGTAATTGAACTCGGCATTAAATGTGGTTAGAATCTATTTACTTGTACTTCAACAGTTAGTTACACGTTGATATTCATTTCCTGGAAAGATAATTGTGTATTTTAAGAGTTTTACGCCATTTTGAGAGTTTGCTTAGCACTAAATACTAGAACCTTCAGGATATACATGGTTTCAGTCAAAACACGTGTGGCCAATTAAGCCTCAGTTGTAAACATAAACAGTATTCTCCTCATTTCAAAGCTTTATACACTAGTTCTGAGCTGTATAAACGTTAATTCTTAATGTTTGAAATCACATTTCAGTGAAAACGCCACTTAAAATAGCCGGACTCGTTAATATTACCAGAATTCGAGTCATTTCAGAGCTTTCTACCTGTAATCTCAGTAATTGAACTCGGCATTAAATGTGGTTAGAATCTATTTACTTCTATTTCAACTGTTAGTTAAGAGTTCATATTATTTTCCTGTAAAGATAATTGTTTATTTTAAGAGATTTACGCCATTTTGAGATTTTGCTTAGCACTAAATACTAGAACCTTCAGGATAAACACGGTTTCAGTCAAAACACGTGTGGCCAATTAAGCCTCAGTTGTAAACATAAACAGTAATCGCCTCATTTAAAAGCTTTATAAACTAGTTATGAGCTTTATATATATAAATTCTTGGACCGAGAAATCACATCTTAGTGAAAACGGTACTTAAAATAGCCGTACTTGTTAATATTATCCGAATTCGCGTCATTTCACAGCTTTCTACCTGTAATCTAGGTAATTGAACTCGGCAATAAATGTGATTAGAATCTATTTACTTGTATTTCAACAGTTAGTTACACGTTCATATTCATTTCCTTGAAAGATAATTGTGTATTTTAAGAGTTTTACCACATTTTGAGATTTTGCTTAGCGGTAAATACTAGAACCTTCAGCATATACACGGTTTCAGTCAAAAAACGCATGGCCAATTAAGCCTCAGTTGTAAACATAAACAGTATTCTCCTCATTTCATAGCTTTATACACTAGTTCTGAGCTGTATAAACGGGAATTCTTAATGTTTGAAATCACATTTCAGTGAAAACGCCACTTAAAATAGCCGGACTCGTTAATATTACCAGAATTCGAGTCATTTCAGAGTTTTCTACCTGTAATCTCAGTAATTGAACTCGGCATTAAATGTGGTTAGAATCTATTTCCTTCTATTTCAACTGTTAGTTAATAGTTCATATTATTTTCCTGGAAAGATAATTGTTTATTTGAAGAGTTTTAACACATTTTGACTCTTTCCTTTGAAGTATACACTAGAACCTACAGGATATAAACTGTTTCAGTCAAAAGACACCACGCCAATTAAACCTCAGTCTTAAACATAAACAGTATTCTCCTTATTTCAAAGCTTTCTATTCAAGTTGTGAGCTCTATAAACAGGAACTCTTAATGTTTGAAATCACATTTTAGGGAATCCGCCACTGTAAATAGCCGGAATTGTTAATATTATCAGAATTTTCGTCATTTCAGTGCTCTCTACCTGTAATGTCAGTAATTATACTCGGCATTAAATGTAGTTAGAATCTATTTACTTGTATTTAAACTGTGAGTTAAACGTTGATATTCATTTCCTGGAAAGATAATTGTGTATTTTAAGAGTTTTACGCCATTTTGAGAGTTTGCTTAGCACTAAATACTAGAACCTTCAGGATATACATGGTTTCAGTCAAAACACGTGTGGCCAATTAAGCCTCAGTTGTAAACATAAACAGTATTCTCCTCATTTCAAAGCTTTATACACTAGTTCTGAGCTGTATAAACGTTAATTCTTAATGTTTGAAATCACATTTCAGTGAAAACGCCACTTAAAATAGCCGGACTCGTTAATATTACCAGAATTCGAGTCATTTCAGAGCTTTCTACCTGTAATCTCAGTAATTGAACTCGGCATTAAATGTGGTTAGAATCTATTTACTTCTATTTCAACTGTTAGTTAAGAGTTCATATTATTTTCCTGTAAAGATAATTGTTTATTTTAAGAGATTTACGCCATTTTGAGATTTTGCTTAGCACTAAATACTAGAACCTTCAGGATAAACACGGTTTCAGTCAAAACACGTGTGGCCAATTAAGCCTCAGTTGTAAACATAAACAGTAATCGCCTCATTTAAAAGCTTTATAAACTAGTTATGAGCTTTATATATATAAATTCTTGGACCGAGAAATCACATCTTAGTGAAAACGGTACTTAAAATAGCCGTACTTGTTAATATTATCCTAATTCGCGTCATTTCACAGCTTTCTACCTGTAATCTAGGTAATTGAACTCGGCAATAAATGTGATTAGAATCTATTTACTTGTATTTCAACAGTTAGTTACATGTTCATATTCATTTCCTTGAAAGATAATTGTGTATTTTAAGAGTTTTACCACATTTTGAGATTTTGCTTAGCGGTAAATACTAGAACCTTCAGCATATACACGGTTTCAGTCAAAAAACGCATGGCCAATTAAGCCTCAGTTGTAAACATAAACAGTATTCTCCTCATTTCATAGCTTTATACACTAGTTCTGAGCTGTATAAACGGGAATTCTTAATGTTTGAAATCACATTTCAGTGAAAACGCCACTTAAAATAGCCGGACTCGTTAATATTACCAGAATTCGAGTCATTTCAGAGTTTTCTACCTGTAATCTCAGTAATTGAACTCGGCATTAAATGTGGTTAGAATCTATTTCCTTCTATTTCAACTGTTAGTTAATAGTTCATATTATTTTCCTGGAAAGATAATTGTTTATTTGAAGAGTTTTAACACATTTTGACTCTTTCCTTTGAAGTATACACTAGAACCTACAGGATATAAACTGTTTCAGTCAAAAGACACCACGCCAATTAAACCTCAGTCTTAAACATAAACAGTATTCTCCTTATTTCAAAGCTTTCTATTCAAGTTGTGAGCTCTATAAACAGGAACTCTTAATGTCTGAAATCACATTTTAGGGAATCCGCCACTGTAAATAGCCGGAATTGTTAATATTATCAGAATTTTCGTCATTTCAGTGCTCTCTACCTGTAATGTCAGTAATTACACTCGGCATTAAATGTAGTTAGAATCTATTTACTTGTATTTAAACTGTGAGTTAAACGTTCATATTCATTTCCTGGAAAGATAAGTGTGTATTTTAAGAGTTTTACCACATTTTGAGAGTTTGCTTAGTAGTAAATACTAGAACATTCAGGATATAGCCGGTTTCAGTCAAAAAACGCGTGGCCAATTAAGCCTCAGTTGTAAACATAAACAGTAATCTCCTCATTTAAAAGCTTTATAAACTAGTTATGAGGTCTATATACATAAATTCTTAGACCGAGAAATCACATTTTAGTGAAAACGGCACTTAAAATAGCCGGACTTGTTAATATTATCAGAATTCGCGTCATTTCAGAGCTTTCTACCTGTAATCTAGGTAATTGAACTCGGCATTAAATGTGGTTAGAATCTATTTACTTGTACTTCAACAGTTAGTTACACGTTGATATTCATTTCCTGGAAAGATAATTGTGTATTTTAAGAGTTTTACCACATTTTGAGAGTTTGCTTAGCACTAAATACTAGAACCTTCAGGATATACACGGTTTCAGTCAAAACACGTGTGGCCAATTAAGCCTCAGTTGTAAACATAAACAGTATTCTCCTCATTTCAAAGCTTTATACACTAGTTCTGAGCTGGATAAACGGGAATTCTTAATGTTTGAAATCACATTTCAGTGAAAACGCCACTTAAAATAGCCGGACTCGTTAATATTACCAGAATTCGAGTCATTTCAGAGCTTTCTACCTGTAATCTCAGTAATTGAACTCGGCATTAAATGTGGTTAGAATCTATTTACTTCTATTTCAACTGTTAGTTAAGAGTTCATATTATTTTCCTGGAAAGATAATTGTTTATTTTAAGAGATTTACGCCATTTTGAGATTGTGCTTAGCACTAAATACTAGAACCTTCAGGATATACACGGTTTCAGTCAAAAAACGCGTGGCCAATTAAGCCTCAGTTGTAAACATAAACAGTAATCGCCTCATTTAAAAGCTTTATAAACTAGTTATGAGGTCTATATACATAAATTCTTAGACCGAGAAATCACATTTTAGTGAAAACGGCACTTAAAATAGCCGGACTTGTTAATATTATCAGAATTCGCGTCATTTCAGAGCTTTCTACCTGTAATCTAGGTAATTGAACTCGGCATTAAATGTGGTTAGAATCTATTTACTTGTACTTCAACAGTTAGTTACACGTTGATATTCATTTCCTGGAAAGATAATTGTGTATTTTAAGAGTTTTACGCCATTTTGAGAGTTTGCTTAGCACTAAATACTAGAACCTTCAGGATATACACGGTTTCAGTCAAAACACGTGTGGCCAATTAAGCCTCAGTTGTAAACATAAACAGTATTCTCCTCATTTCAAAGCTTTATACACTAGTTCTGAGCTGGATAAACGGGAATTCTTAATGTTTGAAATCACATTTCAGTGAAAACGCCACTTAAAATAGCCGGACTCGTTAATATTACCAGAATTCGAGTCATTTCAGAGCTTTCTACCTGTAATCTCAGTAATTGAACTCGGCATTAAATGTGGTTAGAATCTATTTACTTCTATTTCAACTGTTAGTTAATAGTTCATATTATTTTCCTGGAAAGATAATTGTTTATTTGAAGAGTTTTAACACATTTTGACTGTTTCCTTTGAAGTATACACTAGAACCTACAGGATATAAACTGTTTCAGTCAAAGGAGGCCACGCCAATTAAGCCTCAGTTGTAAACATAAACAGTATTCTCCTTATTTCAAAGCTTTATATACAAGTTGTGAGCTCTATAAACAGGAACTCTTAATGTTTGAAATCACATTTTAGTGAATCCGCCACTTTAAATAGCCGGACTTGTTAATATTATCAGAATTTTCGTCATTTCAGTGCTCTCTACCTGTAATGTCAGTAAATAAACTCGGCATTAAATGTAGTTAGAATCTATTTACTTGTATTTAAACTGTGAGTTAAACGTTCATATTCATTTCCTGGAAAGATGATTGTGTATTTTAAGAGTTTTAACACCTATTGAAGTTTCCTTAGAAGTATATACAAGAACCTTCAGGATAGAAACTGTTTCAAAAAAAGACGCCCTGCCAATACAGTCTCAATTTTAAACATGAACAGTATTCTCTTCATTTCAAAGCTTTATACACTAGTTCTGAGCTGTATAAACAGGAATTCTTAATGTTTGAAATCGCATTTTAGTTAAAACGCCACTTAAAATAGCCGGACTTGTTAATATTATCCGAATTCGCGTCATTTCAGAGCTTTCTACCTGTAATCTAGGTAATTGAACTCGGCATTAAATGTGATTAGAATCTATTTACTTGTATTTCAACAGTTAGTTACACGTTCATATTCATTTCCTTGAAAGATAATTGTGTATTTTAAGAGTTTTACCACATTTTGAGATTTTGCTTAGCGGTAAATACTAGAACCTTCAGCATATACACGGTTTCAGTCAAAAAACGCATGGCCAATTAAGCCTCAGTTGTAAACATAAACAGTATTCTCCTCATTTCATAGCTTTATACACTAGTTCTGAGCTGTATAAACGGGAATTCTTAATGTTTGAAATCACATTTCAGTGAAAACGCCACTTAAAATAGCCGGACTCGTTAATATTACCAGAATTCGAGTCATTTCAGAGTTTTCTACCTGTAATCTCAGTAATTGAACTCGGCATTAAATGTGGTTAGAATCTATTTCCTTCTATTTCAACTGTTAGTTAATAGTTCATATTATTTTCCTGGAAAGATAATTGTTTATTTGAAGAGTTTTAACACATTTTGACTGTTTCCTTTGAAGTATACACTAGAACCTACAGGATATAAACTGTTTCAGTCAAAAGACACCACGCCAATTAAACCTCAGTCTTAAACATAAACAGTATTCTCCTTATTTCAAAGCTTTCTATTCAAGTTGTGAGCTCTATAAACAGGAACTCTTAATGTTTGAAATCACATTTTAGGGAATCCGCCACTTTAAATAGCCGGAATTGTTAATATAATCAGAATTTTCGTCATTTCAGTGCTCTCTACCTGTAATGTCAGTAATTATACTCGGCATTAAATGTAGTTAGAATCTATTTACTTGTATTTAAACTGTGAGTTAAACGTTCATATTCCTTTCTTGGAAAGATAAGTGTGTATTTTAAGAGTTTTACCACATTTTGAGAGTTTGCTTAGTAGTAAATACTAGAACATTCAGGATATATACCCGGTTTCAGTCAAAAAACGCGTGGCCAATTAAGCCTCAGTTGTAAACATAAACAGTAATCTCCTAATTTAAAAGCTTTATAAACTAGTTATGAGGTCTATATACATAAATTCTTAGACCGAGAAATCACATTTTAGTGAAAACGGCACTTAAAATAGCCGGACTTGTTAATATTATCAGAATTCGCGTCATTTCAGAGCTTTCTACCTGTAATCTAGGTAATTGAACTCGGCATTAAATGTGGTTAGAATCTATTTACTTGTACTTCAACAGTTAGTTACACGTTGATATTCATTTCCTGGAAAGATAATTGTGTATTTTAAGAGTTTTACGCCATTTTGAGAGTTTGCTTAGCACTAAATACTAGAACCTTCAGGATATACACGGTTTCAGTCAAAACACGTGTGGCCAATTAAGCCTCAGTTGTAAACATAAACAGTATTCTCCTCATTTCAAAGCTTTATACACTAGTTCTGAGCTGTATAAACGTTAATTCTTAATGTTTGAAATCACATTTCAGTGAAAACGCCACTTAAAATAGCCGGACTCGTTAATATTACCAGAATTCGAGTCATTTCAGAGCTTTCTACCTGTAATCTCAGTAATTGAACTCGGCATTAAATGTGGTTAGAATCTATTTACTTCTATTTCAACTGTTAGTTAAGAGTTCATATTATTTTCCTGTAAAGATAATTGTTTATTTTAAGAGATTTACGCCATTTTGAGATTTTGCTTAGCACTAAATACTAGAACCTTCAGGATATACACGGTTTCAGTCAAAACACGTGTGGCCAATTAAGCCTCAGTTGTAAACATAAACAGTAATCGCCTCATTTAAAAGCTTTATAAACTAGTTATGAGCTTTATATATATAAATTCTTGGACCGAGAAATCACATCTTAGTGAAAACGGTACTTAAAATAGCCGTACTTGTTAATATTATCCGAATTCGCGTCATTTCACAGCTTTCTACCTGTAATCTAGGTAATTGAACTTGGCAATAAATGTGATTAGAATCTATTTACTTGTATTTCAACAGTTAGTTACACGTTCATATTCATTTCCTTGAAAGATAATTGTGTATTTTAAGAGTTTTACCACATTTTGAGATTTTGCTTAGCGGTAAATACTAGAACCTTCAGCATATACACGGTTTCAGTCAAAAAACGCATGGCCAATTAAGCCTCAGTTGTAAACATAAACAGTATTCTCCTCATTTCATAGCTTTATACACTAGTTCTGAGCTGTATAAACGGGAATTCTTAATGTTTGAAATCACATTTCAGTGAAAACGCCACTTAAAATAGCCGGACTCGTTAATATTACCAGAATTCGAGTCATTTCAGAGTTTTCTACCTGTAATCTCAGTAATTGAACTCGGCATTAAATGTGGTTAGAATCTATTTCCTTCTATTTCAACTGTTAGTTAATAGTTCATATTATTTTCCTGGAAAGATAATTGTTTATTTGAAGAGTTTTAACACATTTTGACTGTTTCCTTTGAAGTATACACTAGAACCTACAGGATATAAACTGTTTCAGTCAAAAGACACCACGCCAATTAAACCTCAGTCTTAAACATAAACAGTATTCTCCTTATTTCAAAGCTTTCTATTCAAGTTGTGAGCTCTATAAACAGGAACTCTTAATGTTTGAAATCACATTTTAGGGAATCCGCCACTTTAAATAGCCGGAATTGTTAATATAATCAGAATTTTCGTCATTTCAGTGCTCTCTACCTGTAATGTCAGTAATTATACTCGGCATTAAATGTAGTTAGAATCTATTTACTTGTATTTAAACTGTGAGTTAAACGTTCATATTCCTTTCTTGGAAAGATAAGTGTGTATTTTAAGAGTTTTACCACATTTTGAGAGTTTGCTTAGTAGTAAATACTAGAACATTCAGGATATATACCCGGTTTCAGTCAAAAAACGCGTGGCCAATTAAGCCTCAGTTGTAAACATAAACAGTAATCTCCTCATTTAAAAGCTTTATAAACTAGTTATGAGGTCTATATACATAAATTCTTAGACCGAGAAATCACATTTTAGTGAAAACGGCACTTAAAATAGCCGGACTTGTTAATATTATCAGAATTCGCGTCATTTCAGAGCTTTCTACCTGTAATCTAGGTAATTGAACTCGGCATTAAATGTGGTTAGAATCTATTTACTTGTACTTCAACAGTTAGTTACACGTTGATATTCATTTCCTGGAAAGATAATTGTGTATTTTAAGAGTTTTACGCCATTTTGAGAGTTTGCTTAGCACTAAATACTAGAACCTTCAGGATATACACGGTTTCAGTCAAAACACGTGTGGCCAATTAAGCCTCAGTTGTAAACATAAACAGTATTCTCCTCATTTCAAAGCTTTATACACTAGTTCTGAGCTGGATAAACGGGAATTCTTAATGTTTGAAATCACATTTCAGTGAAAACGCCACTTAAAATAGCCGGACTCGTTAATATTACCAGAATTCGAGTCATTTCAGAGCTTTCTACCTGTAATCTCAGTAATTGAACTCGGCATTAAATGTGGTTAGAATCTATTTACTTCTATTTCAACTGTTAGTTAATAGTTCATATTATTTTCCTGGAAAGATAATTGTTTATTTTAAGAGTTTTAACACATTTTGACTGTTTCCTTTGAAGTATACACTAGAACCTACAGGATATAAACTGTTTCAGTCAAAGGAGGCCACGCCAATTAAGCCTCAGTTGTAAACATAAACAGTATTCTCCTTATTTCAAAGCTTTATATACAAGTTGTGAGCTCTATAAACAGGAACTCTTAATGTTTGAAATCACATTTTAGTGAATCCGCCACTTTAAATAGCCGGACTTGTTAATATTATCAGAATTTTCGTCATTTCAGTGCTCTCTACCTGTAATGTCAGTAAATAAACTCGGCATTAAATGTAGTTAGAATCTATTTACTTGTATTTAAACTGTGAGTTAAACGTTCATATTCATTTCCTTGAAAGATGATTGTGTATTTTAAGAGTTTTAACACCTATTGAAGTTTCCTTAGAAGTATATACAAGAACCTTCAGGATAGAAACTGTTTCAAAAAAAGACGCCCTGCCAATACAGTCTCAATTTTAAACATGAACAGTATTCTCTTCATTTCAAAGCTTTATACACTAGTTCTGAGCTGTATAAACAGGAATTCTTAATGTTTGAAATCGCATTTTAGTTAAAACGCCACTTAAAATAGCCGGACTTGTTAATATTATCCGAATTCGCGTCATTTCAGAGCTTTCTACCTGTAATCTAGGTAATTGAACTCGGCATTAAATGTGATTAGAATCTATTTACTTGTATTTCAACAGTTAGTTACACGTTCATATTCATTTCCTTGAAAGATAATTGTGTATTTTAAGAGTTTTACCACATTTTGAGATTTTGCTTAGCGGTAAATACTAGAACCTTCAGCATATACACGGTTTCAGTCAAAAAACGCATGGCCAATTAAGCCTCAGTTGTAAACATAAACAGTATTCTCCTCATTTCATAGCTTTATACACTAGTTCTGAGCTGTATAAACGGGAATTCTTAATGTTTGAAATCACATTTCAGTGAAAACGCCACTTAAAATAGCCGGACTCGTTAATATTACCAGAATTCGAGTCATTTCAGAGTTTTCTACCTGTAATCTCAGTAATTGAACTCGGCATTAAATGTGGTTAGAATCTATTTCCTTCTATTTCAACTGTTAGTTAATAGTTCATATTATTTTCCTGGAAAGATAATTGTTTATTTGAAGAGTTTTAACACATTTTGACTGTTTCCTTTGAAGTATACACTAGAACCTACAGGATATAAACTGTTTCAGTCAAAAGACACCACGCCAATTAAACCTCAGTCTTAAACATAAACAGTATTCTCCTTATTTCAAAGCTTTCTATTCAAGTTGTGAGCTCTATAAACAGGAACTCTTAATGTTTGAAATCACATTTTAGGGAATCCGCCACTTTAAATAGCCGGAATTGTTAATATAATCAGAATTTTCGTCATTTCAGTGCTCTCTACCTGTAATGTCAGTAATTATACTCGGCATTAAATGTAGTTAGAATCTATTTACTTGTATTTAAACTGTGAGTTAAACGTTCATATTCCTTTCTTGGAAAGATAAGTGTGTATTTTAAGAGTTTTACCACATTTTGAGAGTTTGCTTAGTAGTAAATACTACAACATTCAGGATATATACCCGGTTTCAGTCAAAAAACGCGTGGCCAATTAAGCCTCAGTTGTAAACATAAACAGTAATCTCCTCATTTAAAAGCTTTATAAACTAGTTATGAGGTCTATATACATAAATTCTTAGACCGAGAAATCACATTTTAGTGAAAACGGCACTTAAAATAGCCGGACTTGTTAATATTATCAGAATTCGCGTCATTTCAGAGCTTTCTACCTGTAATCTAGGTAATTGAACTCGGCATTAAATGTGGTTAGAATCTATTTACTTGTACTTCAACAGTTAGTTACACGTTGATATTCATTTCCTGGAAAGATAATTGTGTATTTTAAGAGTTTTACGCCATTTTGAGAGTTTGCTTAGCACTAAATACTAGAACCTTCAGGATATACACGGTTTCAGTCAAAACACGTGTGGCCAATTAAGCCTCAGTTGTAAACATAAACAGTATTCTCCTCATTTCAAAGCTTTATACACTAGTTCTGAGCTGGATAAACGGGAATTCTTAATGTTTGAAATCACATTTCAGTGAAAACGCCACTTAAAATAGCCGGACTCGTTAATATTACCAGAATTCGAGTCATTTCAGAGCTTTCTACCTGTAATCTCAGTAATTGAACTCGGCATTAAATGTGGTTAGAATCTATTTACTTCTATTTCAACTGTTAGTTAATAGTTCATATTATTTTCCTGGAAAGATAATTGTTTATTTTAAGAGTTTTAACACATTTTGACTGTTTCCTTTGAAGTATACACTAGAACCTACAGGATATAAACTGTTTCAGTCAAAGGAGGCCACGCCAATTAAGCCTCATTTGTAAACATAAACAGTATTCTCCTTATTTCAAAGCTTTATATACAAGTTGTGAGCTCTATAAACAGGAACTCTTAATGTTTGAAATCACATTTTAGGGAATCCGCCACTGTAAATAGCCGGAATTGTTAATATTATCAGAATTTTCGTCATTTCAGTGCTCTCTACCTGTAATGTCAGTAATTATACTCGGCATTAAATGTAGTTAGAATCTATTTACTTGTATTTAAACTGTGAGTTAAACGTTCATATTCATTTCCTGGAAAGATAAGTGTGTATTTTAAGAGTTTTACCACATTTTGAGAGTTTGCTTAGTAGTAAATACTAGAACATTGAGGATATAGCCGGTTTCAGTCAAAAAACGCGTGGCCAATTAAGCCTCAGTTGTAAACATAAACAGTAATCTCCTAATTTAAAAGCTTTATAAACTAGTTATGAGGTCTATATACATAAATTCTTAGACCGAGAAATCACATTTTAGTGAAAACGGCACTTAAAATAGCCGGACTTGTTAATATTATCAGAATTCGCGTCATTTCAGAGCTTTCTACCTGTAATCTAGGTAATTGAACTCGGCATTAAATGTGGTTAGAATCTATTTACTTGTACTTCAACAGTTAGTTACACGTTGATATTCATTTCCTGGAAAGATAATTGTGTATTTTAAGAGTTTTACGCCATTTTGAGATTTTGCTTAGCACTAAATACTAGAACCTTCAGGATATACATGGTTTCAGTCAAAACACGTGTGGCCAATTAAGCCTCAGTTGTAAACATAAACAGTATTCTCCTCATTTCAAAGCTTTATACACTAGTTCTGAGCTGTATAAACGTTAATTCTTAATGTTTGAAATCACATTTCAGTGAAAACGCCACTTAAAATAGCCGGACTCGTTAATATTACCAGAATTCGAGTCATTTCAGAGCTTTCTACCTGTAATCTCAGTAATTGAACTCGGCATTAAATGTGGTTAGAATCTATTTACTTCTATTTCAACTGTTAGTTAAGAGTTCATATTATTTTCCTGTAAAGATAATTGTTTATTTTAAGAGATTTACGCCATTTTGAGATTTTGCTTAGCACTAAATACTAGAACCTTCAGGATATACACGGTTTCAGTCAAAACACGTGTGGCCAATTAAGCCTCAGTTGTAAACATAAACAGTAATCGCCTCATTTAAAAGCTTTATAAACTAGTTATGAGCTTTATATATATAAATTCTTGGACCGAGAAATCACATCTTAGTGAAAACGGTACTTAAAATAGCCGTACTTGTTAATATTATCCGAATTCGCGTCATTTCACAGCTTTCTACCTGTAATCTAGGTAATTGAACTCGGCAATAAATGTGATTAGAATCTATTTACTTGTATTTCAACAGTTAGTTACACGTTCATATTCATTTCCTTGAAAGATAATTGTGTATTTTAAGAGTTTTACCACATTTTGAGATTTTGCTTAGCGGTAAATACTAGAACCTTCAGCATATACACGGTTTCAGTCAAAAAACGCATGGCCAATTAAGCCTCAGTTGTAAACATAAACAGTATTCTCCTCATTTCATAGCTTTATACACTAGTTCTGAGCTGTATAAACGGGAATTCTTAATGTTTGAAATCACATTTCAGTGAAAACGCCACTTAAAATAGCCGGACTCGTTAATATTACCAGAATTCGAGTCATTTCAGAGTTTTCTACCTGTAATCTCAGTAATTGAACTCGGCATTAAATGTGGTTAGAATCTATTTCCTTCTATTTCAACTGTTAGTTAATAGTTCATATTATTTTCCTGGAAAGATAATTGTTTATTTGAAGAGTTTTAACACATTTTGACTGTTTCCTTTGAAGTATACACTAGAACCTACAGGATATAATCTGTTTCAGTCAAAAGACACCACGCCAATTAAACCTCAGTCTTAAACATAAACAGTATTCTCCTTATTTCAAAGCTTTCTATTCAAGTTGTGAGCTCTATAAACAGGAACTCTTAATGTTTGAAATCACATTTTAGGGAATCCGCCACTTTAAATAGCCGGAATTGTTAATATAATCAGAATTTTCGTCATTTCAGTGCTCTCTACCTGTAATGTCAGTAATTATACTCGGCATTAAATGTAGTTAGAATCTATTTACTTGTATTTAAACTGTGAGTTAAACGTTCATATTCCTTTCTTGGAAAGATAAGTGTGTATTTTAAGAGTTTTACCACATTTTGAGAGTTTGCTTAGTAGTAAATACTAGAACATTCAGGATATATACCCGGTTTCAGTCAAAAAACGCGTGGCCAATTAAGCCTCAGTTGTAAACATAAACAGTAATCTCCTCATTTAAAAGCTTTATAAACTAGTTATGAGGTCTATATACATAAATTCTTAGACCGAGAAATCACATTTTAGTGAAAACGGCACTTAAAATAGCCGGACTTGTTAATATTATCAGAATTCGCGTCATTTCAGAGCTTTCTACCTGTAATCTAGGTAATTGAACTCGGCATTAAATGTGGTTAGAATCTATTTACTTGTACTTCAACAGTTAGTTACACGTTGATATTCATTTCCTGGAAAGATAATTGTGTATTTTAAGAGTTTTACGCCATTTTGAGAGTTTGCTTAGCACTAAATACTAGAACCTTCAGGATATACACGGTTTCAGTCAAAACACGTGTGGCCAATTAAGCCTCAGTTGTAAACATAAACAGTATTCTCCTCATTTCAAAGCTTTATACACTAGTTCTGAGCTGGATAAACGGGAATTCTTAATGTTTGAAATCACATTTCAGTGAAAACGCCACTTAAAATAGCCGGACTCGTTAATATTACCAGAATTCGAGTCATTTCAGAGCTTTCTACCTGTAATCTCAGTAATTGAACTCGGCATTAAATGTGGTTAGAATCTATTTACTTCTATTTCAACTGTTAGTTAATAGTTCATATTATTTTCCTGGAAAGATAATTGTTTATTTTAAGAGTTTTAACACATTTTGACTGTTTCCTTTGAAGTATACACTAGAACCTACAGGATATAAACTGTTTCAGTCAAAGGAGGCCACGCCAATTAAGCCTCAGTTGTAAACATAAACAGTATTCTCCTTATTTCAAAGCTTTATATACAAGTTGTGAGCTCTATAAACAGGAACTCTTAATGTTTGAAATCACATTTTAGTGAATCCGCCACTTTAAATAGCCGGACTTGTTAATATAATCAGAATTTTCGTCATTTCAGTGCTCTCTACCTGTAATGTCAGTAAATAAACTCGGCATTAAATGTAGTTAGAATCTATTTACTTGTATTTAAACTGTGAGTTAAACGTTCATATTCATTTCCTGGAAAGATGATTGTGTATTTTAAGAGTTTTAACACCTATTGAAGTTTCCTTAGAAGTATATACAAGAACCTTCAGGATAGAAACTGTTTCAAAAAAAGACGCCCTGCCAATACAGTCTCAATTTTAAACATGAACAGTATTCTCTTCATTTCAAAGCTTTATACACTAGTTCTGAGCTGTATAAACAGGAATTCTTAATGTTTGAAATCGCATTTTAGTTAAAACGCCACTTAAAATAGCCGGACTTGTTAATATTATCCGAATTCGCGTCATTTCAGAGCTTTCTACCTGTAATCTAGGTAATTGAACTCGGCATTAAATGTGATTAGAATCTATTTACTTGTATTTCAACAGTTAGTTACACGTTCATATTCATTTCCTTGAAAGATAATTGTGTATTTTAAGAGTTTTACCACATTTTGAGATTTTGCTTAGCGGTAAATACTAGAACCTTCAGCATATACACGGTTTCAGTCAAAAAACGCATGGCCAATTAAGCCTCAGTTGTAAACATAAACAGTATTCTCCTCATTTCATAGCTTTATACACTAGTTCTGAGCTGTATAAACGGGAATTCTTAATGTTTGAAATCACATTTCAGTGAAAACGCCACTTAAAATAGCCGGACTCGTTAATATTACCAGAATTCGAGTCATTTCAGAGTTTTCTACCTGTAATCTCAGTAATTGAACTCGGCATTAAATGTGGTTAGAATCTATTTCCTTCTATTTCAACTGTTAGTTAATAGTTCATATTATTTTCCTGGAAAGATAATTGTTTATTTGAAGAGTTTTAACACATTTTGACTGTTTCCTTTGAAGTATACACTAGAACCTACAGGATATAAACTGTTTCAGTCAAAAGACACCACGCCAATTAAACCTCAGTCTTAAACATAAACAGTATTCTCCTTATTTCAAAGCTTTCTATTCAAGTTGTGAGCTCTATAAACAGGAACTCTTAATGTTTGAAATCACATTTTAGGGAATCCGCCACTTTAAATAGCCGGAATTGTTAATATAATCAGAATTTTCGTCATTTCAGTGCTCTCTACCTGTAATGTCAGTAATTATAATCGGCATTAAATGTAGTTAGAATCTATTTACTTGTATTT
Source organism: Myotis nattereri (assembly GCF_964212035.1). Lineage (NCBI taxonomy): Eukaryota > Metazoa > Chordata > Mammalia > Chiroptera > Vespertilionidae > Myotis > Myotis nattereri. Next base: position 101,653,460 of record NC_138076.1, read on the forward strand.
AAACTGTGAGTTAAACGTTCATATTCCTTTCTTGGAAAGATAAGTGTGTATTTTAAGAGTTTTACCACATTTTGAGAGTTTGCTTAGTAGTAAATACTAGAACATTCAGGATATATACCCGGTTTCAGTCAAAAAACGCGTGGCCAATTAAGCCTCAGTTGTAAACATAAACAGTAATCTCCTCATTTAAAAGCTTTATAAACTAGTTATGAGGTCTATATACATAAATTCTTAGACCGAGAAATCACATTTTAGTGAAAACGGCACTTAAAATAGCCGGACTTGTTAATATTATCAGAATTCGCGTCATTTCAGAGCTTTCTACCTGTAATCTAGGTAATTGAACTCGGCATTAAATGTGGTTAGAATCTATTTACTTGTACTTCAACAGTTAGTTACACGTTGATATTCATTTCCTGGAAAGATAATTGTGTATTTTAAGAGTTTTACGCCATTTTGAGAGTTTGCTTAGCACTAAATACTAGAACCTTCAGGATATACACGGTTTCAGTCAAAACACGTGTGGCCAATTAAGCCTCAGTTGTAAACATAAACAGTATTCTCCTCATTTCAAAGCTTTATACACTAGTTCTGAGCTGGATAAACGGGAATTCTTAATGTTTGAAATCACATTTCAGTGAAAACGCCACTTAAAATAGCCGGACTCGTTAATATTACCAGAATTCGAGTCATTTCAGAGCTTTCTACCTGTAATCTCAGTAATTGAACTCGGCATTAAATGTGGTTAGAATCTATTTACTTCTATTTCAACTGTTAGTTAAGAGTTCATATTATTTTCCTGGAAAGATAATTGTTTATTTTAAGAGATTTACGCCATTTTGAGATTGTGCTTAGCACTAAATACTAGAACCTTCAGGATATACACGGTTTCAGTCAAAAAACGCGTGGCCAATTAAGCCTCAGTTGTAAACATAAACAGTAATCGCCTCATTTAAAAGCTTTATAAACTAGTTATGAGGTCTATATACATAAATTCTTAGACCGAGAAATCACATTTTAGTGAAAACGGCACTTAAAATAGCCAGACTTGTTAATATTATCAGAATTCGCGTCATTTCAGAGCTTTCTACCTGTAATCTAGGTAATTGAACTCGGCATTAAATGTGGTTAGAATCTATTTACTTGTACTTCAACAGTTAGTTACACGTTGATATTCATTTCCTGGAAAGATAATTGTGTATTTTAAGAGTTTTATGCCATTTTGAGAGTTTGCTTAGCACTAAATACTAGAACCTTCAGGATATACACGGTTTCAGTCAAAACACGTGTGGCCAATTAAGCCTCAGTTGTAAACATAAACAGTATTCTCCTCATTTCAAAGCTTTATACACTAGTTCTGAGCTGGATAAACGGGAATTCTTAATGTTTGAAATCACATTTCAGTGAAAACGCCACTTAAAATAGCCGGACTCGTTAATATTACCAGAATTCGAGTCATTTCAGAGCTTTCTACCTGTAATCTCAGTAATTGAACTCGGCATTAAATGTGGTTAGAATCTATTTACTTCTATTTCAACTGTTAGTTAATAGTTCATATTATTTTCCTGGAAAGATAATTGTTTATTTGAAGAGTTTTAACACATTTTGACTGTTTCCTTTGAAGTATACACTAGAACCTACAGGATATAAACTGTTTCAGTCAAAGGAGGCCACGCCAATTAAGCCTCAGTTGTAAACATAAACAGTATTCTCCTTATTTCAAAGCTTTATATACAAGTTGTGAGCTCTATAAACAGGAACTCTTAATGTTTGAAATCACATTTTAGTGAATCCGCCACTTTAAATAGCCGGACTTGTTAATATTATCAGAATTTTCGTCATTTCAGTGCTCTCTACCTGTAATGTCAGTAAATAAACTCGGCATTAAATGTAGTTAGAATCTATTTACTTGTATTTAAACTGTGAGTTAAACGTTCATATTCATTTCCTGGAAAGATGATTGTGTATTTTAAGAGTTTTAACACCTATTGAAGTTTCCTTAGAAGTATATACAAGAACCTTCAGGATAGAAACTGTTTCAAAAAAAGACGCCCTGCCAATACAGTCTCAATTTTAAACATGAACAGTATTCTCTTCATTTCAAAGCTTTATACACTAGTTCTGAGCTGTATAAACAGGAATTCTTAATGTTTGAAATCGCATTTTAGTTAAAACGCCACTTAAAATAGCCGGACTTGTTAATATTATCCGAATTCGCGTCATTTCAGAGCTTTCTACCTGTAATCTAGGTAATTGAACTCGGCAGTAAATGTGATTAGAATCTATTTACTTGTATTTCAACAGTTAGTTACACGTTCATATTCATTTCCTTGAAAGATAATTGTGTATTTTAAGAGTTTTACCACATTTTGAGATTTTGCTTAGCGGTAAATACTAGAACCTTCACCATATACACGGTTTCAGTCAAAAAACGCATGGCCAATTAAGCCTCAGTTGTAAACATAAACAGTATTCTCCTCATTTCATAGCTTTATACACTAGTTCTGAGCTGTATAAACGGGAATTCTTAATGTTTGAAATCACATTTCAGTGAAAACGCCACTTAAAATAGCCGGACTCGTTAATATTACCAGAATTCGAGTCATTTCAGAGTTTTCTACCTGTAATCTCAGTAATTGAACTCGGCATTAAATGTGGTTAGAATCTATTTCCTTCTATTTCAACTGTTAGTTAATAGTTCATATTATTTTCCTGGAAAGATAATTGTTTATTTGAAGAGTTTTAACACATTTTGACTGTTTCCTTTGAAGTATACACTAGAACCTACAGGATATAAACTGTTTCAGTCAAAAGACACCACGCCAATTAAACCTCAGTCTTAAACATAAACAGTATTCTCCTTATTTCAAAGCTTTCTATTCAAGTTGTGAGCTCTATAAACAGGAACTCTTAATGTTTGAAATCACATTTTAGGGAATCCGCCACTTTAAATAGCCGGAATTGTTAATATAATCAGAATTTTCGTCATTTCAGTGCTCTCTACCTGTAATGTCAGTAATTATACTCGGCATTAAATGTAGTTAGAATCTATTTACTTGTATTTAAACTGTGAGTTAAACGTTCATATTCCTTTCTTGGAAAGATAAGTGTGTATTTTAAGAGTTTTACCACATTTTGAGAGTTTGCTTAGTAGTAAATACTAGAACATTCAGGATATATACCCGGTTTCAGTCAAAAAACGCGTGGCCAATTAAGCCTCAGTTGTAAACATAAACAGTAATCTCCTCATTTAAAAGCTTTATAAACTAGTTATGAGGTCTATATACATAAATTCTTAGACCGAGAAATCACATTTTAGTGAAAACGGCACTTAAAATAGCCGGACTTGTTAATATTATCAGAATTCGCGTCATTTCAGAGCTTTCTACCTGTAATCTAGGTAATTGAACTCGGCATTAAATGTGGTTAGAATCTATTTACTTGTACTTCAACAGTTAGTTACACGTTGATATTCATTTCCTGGAAAGATAATTGTGTATTTTAAGAGTTTTACGCCATTTTGAGAGTTTGCTTAGCACTAAATACTAGAACCTTCAGGATATACACGGTTTCAGTCAAAACACGTGTGGCCAATTAAGCCTCAGTTGTAAACATAAACAGTATTCTCCTCATTTCAAAGCTTTATACACTAGTTCTGAGCTGGATAAACGGGAATTCTTAATGTTTGAAATCACATTTCAGTGAAAACGCCACTTAAAATAGCCGGACTCGTTAATATTACCAGAATTCGAGTCATTTCAGAGCTTTCTACCTGTAATCTCAGTAATTGAACTCGGCATTAAATGTGGTTAGAATCTATTTACTTCTATTTCAACTGTTAGTTAAGAGTTCATATTATTTTCCTGGAAAGATAATTGTTTATTTTAAGAGATTTACGCCATTTTGAGATTGTGCTTAGCACTAAATACTAGAACCTTCAGGATATACACGGTTTCAGTCAAAAAACGCGTGGCCAATTAAGCCTCAGTTGTAAACATAAACAGTAATCGCCTCATTTAAAAGCTTTATAAACTAGTTATGAGGTCTATATACATAAATTCTTAGACCGAGAAATCACATTTTAGTGAAAACGGCACTTAAAATAGCCGGACTTGTTAATATTATCAGAATTCGCGTCATTTCAGAGCTTTCTACCTGTAATCTAGGTAATTGAACTCGGCATTAAATGTGGTTAGAATCTATTTACTTGTACTTCAACAGTTAGTTACACGTTGATATTCATTTCCTGGAAAGATAATTGTGTATTTTAAGAGTTTTACGCCATTTTGAGAGTTTGCTTAGCACTAAATACTAGAACCTTCAGGATATACACGGTTTCAGTCAAAACACGTGTGGCCAATTAAGCCTCAGTTGTAAACATAAACAGTATTCTCCTCATTTCAAAGCTTTATACACTAGTTCTGAGCTGGATAAACGGGAATTCTTAATGTTTGAAATCACATTTCAGTGAAAACGCCACTTAAAATAGCCGGACTCGTTAATATTACCAGAATTCGAGTCATTTCAGAGCTTTCTACCTGTAATCTCAGTAATTGAACTCGGCATTAAATGTGGTTAGAATCTATTTACTTCTATTTCAACTGTTAGTTAATAGTTCATATTATTTTCCTGGAAAGATAATTGTTTATTTGAAGAGTTTTAACACATTTTGACTGTTTCCTTTGAAGTATACACTAGAACCTACAGGATATAAACTGTTTCAGTCAAAGGAGGCCACGCCAATTAAGCCTCAGTTGTAAACATAAACAGTATTCTCCTTATTTCAAAGCTTTATATACAAGTTGTGAGCTCTATAAACAGGAACTCTTAATGTTTGAAATCACATTTTAGTGAATCCGCCACTTTAAATAGCCGGACTTGTTAATATTATCAGAATTTTCGTCATTTCAGTGCTCTCTACCTGTAATGTCAGTAAATAAACTCGGCATTAAATGTAGTTAGAATCTATTTACTTGTATTTAAACTGTGAGTTAAACGTTCATATTCATTTCCTGGAAAGATGATTGTGTATTTTAAGAGTTTTAACACCTATTGAAGTTTCCTTAGAAGTATATACAAGAACCTTCAGGATAGAAACTGTTTCAAAAAAAGACGCCCTGCCAATACAGTCTCAATTTTAAACATGAACAGTATTCTCTTCATTTCAAAGCTTTATACACTAGTTCTGAGCTGTATAAACAGGAATTCTTAATGTTTGAAATCGCATTTTAGTTAAAACGCCACTTAAAATAGCCGGACTTGTTAATATTATCCGAATTCGCGTCATTTCAGAGCTTTCTACCTGTAATCTAGGTAATTGAACTCGGCATTAAATGTGATTAGAATCTATTTACTTGTATTTCAACAGTTAGTTACACGTTCATATTCATTTCCTTGAAAGATAATTGTGTATTTTAAGAGTTTTACCACATTTTGAGATTTTGCTTAGCGGTAAATACTAGAACCTTCAGCATATACACGGTTTCAGTCAAAAAACGCATGGCCAATTAAGCCTCAGTTGTAAACATAAACAGTATTCTCCTCATTTCATAGCTTTATACACTAGTTCTGAGCTGTATAAACGGGAATTCTTAATGTTTGAAATCACATTTCAGTGAAAACGCCACTTAAAATAGCCGGACTCGTTAATATTACCAGAATTCAAGTCATTTCAGAGTTTTCTACCTGTAATCTCAGTAATTGAACTCGGCATTAAATGTGGTTAGAATCTATTTCCTTCTATTTCAACTGTTAGTTAATAGTTCATATTATTTTCCTGGAAAGATAATTGTTTATTTGAAGAGTTTTAACACATTTTGACTGTTTCCTTTGAAGTATACACTAGAACCTACAGGATATAAACTGTTTCAGTCAAAAGACACCACGCCAATTAAACCTCAGTCTTAAACATAAACAGTATTCTCCTTATTTCAAAGCTTTCTATTCAAGTTGTGAGCTCTATAAACAGGAACTCTTAATGTTTGAAATCACATTTTAGGGAATCCGCCACTTTAAATAGCCGGAATTGTTAATATAATCAGAATTTTCGTCATTTCAGTGCTCTCTACCTGTAATGTCAGTAATTATACTCGGCATTAAATGTGGTTAGAGTCTATTTACTTGTATTTAAACTGTGAGTTAAACGTTCATATTCATTTCCTGGAAAGATAAGTGTGTATTTTAAGAGTTTTACCACATTTTGAGAGTTTGCTTAGTAGTAAATACTAGAACATTCAGGATATATACCCGGTTTCAGTCAAAAAACGCGTGGCCAATTAAGCCTCAGTTGTAAACATAAACAGTAATCTCCTCATTTAAAAGCTTTATAAACTAGTTATGAGGTCTATATACATAAATTCTTAGACCGAGAAATCACATTTTAGTGAAAACGGCACTTAAAATAGCCGGACTTGTTAATATTATCAGAATTCGCGTCATTTCAGAGCTTTCTACCTGTAATCTAGGTAATTGAACTCGGCATTAAATGTGGTTAGAATCTATTTACTTGTACTTCAACAGTTAGTTACACGTTGATATTCATTTCCTGGAAAGATAATTGTGTATTTTAAGAGTTTTACGCCATTTTGAGAGTTTGCTTAGCACTAAATACTAGAACCTTCAGGATATACACGGTTTCAGTCAAAACACGTGTGGCCAATTAAGCCTCAGTTGTAAACATAAACAGTATTCTCCTCATTTCAAAGCTTTATACACTAGTTCTGAGCTGGATAAACGGGAATTCTTAATGTTTGAAATCACATTTCAGTGAAAACGCCACTTAAAATAGCCGGACTCGTTAATATTACCAGAATTCGAGTCATTTCAGAGCTTTCTACCTGTAATCTCAGTAATTGAACTCGGCATTAAATGTGGTTAGAATCTATTTACTTCTATTTCAACTGTTAGTTAAGAGTTCATATTATTTTCCTGGAAAGATAATTGTTTATTTTAAGAGATTTACGCCATTTTGAGATTGTGCTTAGCACTAAATACTAGAACCTTCAGGATATACACGGTTTCAGTCAAAAAACGCGTGGCCAATTAAGCCTCAGTTGTAAACATAAACAGTAATCGCCTCATTTAAAAGCTTTATAAACTAGTTATGAGGTCTATATACATAAATTCTTAGACCGAGAAATCACATTTTAGTGAAAACGGCACTTAAAATAGCCGGACTTGTTAATATTATCAGAATTCGCGTCATTTCAGAGCTTTCTACCTGTAATCTAGGTAATTGAACTCGGCATTAAATGTGGTTAGAATCTATTTACTTGTACTTCAACAGTTAGTTACACGTTGATATTCATTTCCTGGAAAGATAATTGTGTATTTTAAGAGTTTTACGCCATTTTGAGAGTTTGCTTAGCACTAAATACTAGAACCTTCAGGATATACACGGTTTCAGTCAAAACACGTGTGGCCAATTAAGCCTCAGTTGTAAACATAAACAGTATTCTCCTCATTTCAAAGCTTTATACACTAGTTCTGAGCTGGATAAACGGGAATTCTTAATGTTTGAAATCACATTTCAGTGAAAACGCCACTTAAAATAGCCGGACTCGTTAATATTACCAGAATTCGAGTCATTTCAGAGCTTTCTACCTGTAATCTCAGTAATTGAACTCGGCATTAAATGTGGTTAGAATCTATTTACTTCTATTTCAACTGTTAGTTAATAGTTCATATTATTTTCCTGGAAAGATAATTGTTTATTTGAAGAGTTTTAACACATTTTGACTGTTTCCTTTGAAGTATACACTAGAACCTACAGGATATAAACTGTTTCAGTCAAAGGAGGCCACGCCAATTAAGCCTCAGTTGTAAACATAAACAGTATTCTCCTTATTTCAAAGCTTTATATACAAGTTGTGAGCTCTATAAACAGGAACTCTTAATGTTTGAAATCACATTTTAGTGAATCCGCCACTTTAAATAGCCGGACTTGTTAATATTATCAGAATTTTCGTCATTTCAGTGCTCTCTACCTGTAATGTCAGTAAATAAACTCGGCATTAAATGTAGTTAGAATCTATTTACTTGTATTTAAACTGTGAGTTAAACGTTCATATTCATTTCCTGGAAAGATGATTGTGTATTTTAAGAGTTTTAACACCTATTGAAGTTTCCTTAGAAGTATATACAAGAACCTTCAGGATAGAAACTGTTTCAAAAAAAGACGCCCTGCCAATACAGTCTCAATTTTAAACATGAACAGTATTCTCTTCATTTCAAAGCTTTATACACTAGTTCTGAGCTGTATAAACAGGAATTCTTAATGTTTGAAATCGCATTTTAGTTAAAACGCCACTTAAAATAGCCGGACTTGTTAATATTATCCGAATTCGCGTCATTTCAGAGCTTTCTACCTGTAATCTAGGTAAATGAACTCGGCATTAAATGTGATTAGAATCTATTTACTTGTATTTCAACAGTTAGTTACACGTTCATATTCATTTCCTTGAAAGATAATTGTGTATTTTAAGTGTTTTACCACATTTTGAGATTTTGCTTAGCGGTAAATACTAGAACCTTCAGCATATACACGGTTTCAGTCAAAAAACGCATGGCCAATTAAGCCTCAGTTGTAAACATAAACAGTATTCTCCTCATTTCATAGCTTTATACACTAGTTCTGAGCTGTATAAACGGGAATTCTTAATGTTTGAAATCACATTTCAGTGAAAACGCCACTTAAAATAGCCGGACTCGTTAATATTACCAGAATTCGAGTCATTTCAGAGTTTTCTACCTGTAATCTCAGTAATTGAACTCGGCATTAAATGTGGTTAGAATCTATTTCCTTCTATTTCAACTGTTAGTTAATAGTTCATATTATTTTCCTGGAAAGATAATTGTTTATTTGAAGAGTTTTAACACATTTTGACTGTTTCCTTTGAAGTATACACTAGAACCTACAGGATATAAACTGTTTCAGTCAAAAGACACCACGCCAATTAAACCTCAGTCTTAAACATAAACAGTATTCTCCTTATTTCAAAGCTTTCTATTCAAGTTGTGAGCTCTATAAACAGGAACTCTTAATGTTTGAAATCACATTTTAGGGAATCCGCCACTTTAAATAGCCGGAATTGTTAATATAATCAGAATTTTCGTCATTTCAGTGCTCTCTACCTGTAATGTCAGTAATTATACTCGGCATTAAATGTAGTTAGAATCTATTTACTTGTATTTAAACTGTGAGTTAAACGTTCATATTCCTTTCTTGGAAAGATAAGTGTGTATTTTAAGAGTTTTACCACATTTTGAGAGTTTGCTTAGTAGTAAATACTAGAACATTCAGGATATATACCCGGTTTCAGTCAAAAAACGCGTGGCCAATTAAGCCTCAGTTGTAAACATAAACAGTAATCTCCTCATTTAAAAGCTTTATAAACTAGTTATGAGGTCTATATACATAAATTCTTAGACCGAGAAATCACATTTTAGTGAAAACGGCACTTAAAATAGCCGGACTTGTTAATATTATCAGAATTCGCGTCATTTCAGAGCTTTCTACCTGTAATCTAGGTAATTGAACTCGGCATTAAATGTGGTTAGAATCTATTTACTTGTACTTCAACAGTTAGTTACACGTTGATATTCATTTCCTGGAAAGATAATTGTGTATTTTAAGAGTTTTACGCCATTTTGAGAGTTTGCTTAGCACTAAATACTAGAACCTTCAGGATATACACGGTTTCAGTCAAAACACGTGTGGCCAATTAAGTCTCAGTTGTAAACATAAACAGTATTCTCCTCATTTCAAAGCTTTATACACTAGTTCTGAGCTGGATAAACGGGAATTCTTTATGTTTGAAATCACATTTCAGTGAAAACGCCACTTAAAATAGCCGGACTCGTTAATATTACCAGAATTCGAGTCATTTCAGAGCTTTCTACCTGTAATCTCAGTAATTGAACTCGGCATTAAATGTGGTTAGAATCTATTTACTTCTATTTCAACTGTTAGTTAAGAGTTCATATTATTTTCCTGGAAAGATAATTGTTTATTTTAAGAGATTTACGCCATTTTGAGATTGTGCTTAGCACTAAATACTAGAACCTTCAGGATATACACGGTTTCAGTCAAAAAACGCGTGGCCAATTAAGCCTCAGTTGTAAACATAAACAGTAATCGCCTCATTTAAAAGCTTTATAAACTAGTTATGAGCTCTATATATATAAATTCTTGGACCGAGAAATCACATCTTAGTGAAAACGGCACTTAAAATAGCCGGACTTGTTAATATTATCAGAATTCGCGTCATTTCACAGCTTTCTACCTGTAATCTAGGTAATTGAACTCGGCATTAAATGTGATTAGAATCTATTTACTTGTATTTCAACAGTTAGTTACACGTTCATATTCATTTCCTTGAAAGATAATTGTGTATTTTAAGAGTTTTACCACATTTTGAGATTTTGCTTAGCGGTAAATACTAGAACCTTCAGCATATACACGGTTTCAGTCAAAAAACGCATGGCCAATTAAGCCTCAGTTGTAAACATAAACAGTATTCTCCTCATTTCATAGCTTTATACACTAGTTCTGAGCTGTATAAACGGGAATTCTTAATGTTTGAAATCACATTTCAGTGAAAACGCCACTTAAAATAGCCGGACTCGTTAATATTACCAGAATTCGAGTCATTTCAGAGTTTTCTACCTGTAATCTCAGTAATTGAACTCGGCATTAAATGTGGTTAGAATCTATTTCCTTCTATTTCAACTGTTAGTTAATAGTTCATATTATTTTCCTGGAAAGATAATTGTTTATTTGAAGAGTTTTAACACATTTTGACTGTTTCCTTTGAAGTATACACTAGAACCTACAGGATATAAACTGTTTCAGTCAAAAGACACCACGCCAATTAAACCTCAGTCTTAAACATAAACAGTATTCTCCTTATTTCAAAGCTTTCTATTCAAGTTGTGAGCTCTATAAACAGGAACTCTTAATGTCTGAAATCACATTTTAGGGAATCCGCCACTGTAAATAGCCGGAATTGTTAATATTATCAGAATTTTCGTCATTTCAGTGCTCTCTACCTGTAATGTCAGTAATTATACTCGGCATTAAATGTAGTTAGAATCTATTTACTTGTATTTAAACTGTGAGTTAAACGTTCATATTCCTTTCTTGGAAAGATAAGTGTGTATTTTAAGAGTTTTACCACATTTTGAGAGTTTGCTTAGTAGTAAATACTAGAACATTCAGGATATATACCCGGTTTCAGTCAAAAAACGCGTGTCCAATTAAGCCTCAGTTGTAAACATAAACAGTAATCTCCTCATTTAAAAGCTTTATAAACTAGTTATGAGGTCTATATACATAAATTCTTAGACCGAGAAATCACATTTTAGTGAAAACGGCACTTAAAATAGCCGGACTTGTTAATATTATCAGAATTCGCGTCATTTCAGAGCTTTCTACCTGTAATCTAGGTAATTGAACTCGGCATTAAATGTGGTTAGAATCTATTTACTTGTACTTCAACAGTTAGTTACACGTTGATATTCATTTCCTGGAAAGATAATTGTGTATTTTAAGAGTTTTACGCCATTTTGAGAGTTTGCTTAGCACTAAATACTAGAACCTTCAGGATATACACTGTTTCAGTCAAAACACGTGTGGCCAATTAAGTCTCAGTTGTAAACATAAACAGTATTCTCCTCATTTCAAAGCTTTATACACTAGTTCTGAGCTGGATAAACGGGAATTCTTAATGTTTGAAATCACATTTCAGTGAAAACGCCACTTAAAATAGCCGGACTCGTTAATATTACCAGAATTCGAGTCATTTCAGAGCTTTCTACCTGTAATCTCAGTAATTGAACTCGGCATTAAATGTGGTTAGAATCTATTTACTTCTATTTCAACTGTTAGTTAAGAGTTCATATTATTTTCCTGGAAAGATAATTGTTTATTTTAAGAGATTTACGCCATTTTGAGATTGTGCTTAGCACTAAATACTAGAACCTTCAGGATATACACGGTTTCAGTCAAAAAACGCGTAGCCAATTAAGCCTCAGTTGTAAACATAAACAGTAATCGCCTCATTTAAAAGCTTTATAAACTAGTTATGAGCTCTATATATATAAATTCTTGGACCGAGAAATCACATCTTAGTGAAAACGGCACTTAAAATAGCCGGACTTGTTAATATTATCAGAATTCGCGTCATTTCACAGCTTTCTACCTGTAATCTAGGTAATTGAACTCGGCATTAAATGTGATTAGAATCTATTTACTTGTATTTCAACAGTTAGTTACACGTTCATATTCATTTCCTTGAAAGATAATTGTGTATTTTAAGAGTTTTACCACATTTTGAGATTTTGCTTAGCGGTAAATACTAGAACCTTCAGCATATACACGGTTTCAGTCAAAAAACGCATGGCCAATTAAGCCTCAGTTGTAAACATAAACAGTATTCTCCTCATTTCATAGCTTTATACACTAGTTCTGAGCTGTATAAACGGGAATTCTTAATGTTTGAAATCACATTTCAGTGAAAACGCCACTTAAAATAGCCGGACTCGTTAATATTACCAGAATTCGAGTCATTTCAGAGTTTTCTACCTGTAATCTCAGTAATTGAACTCGGCATTAAATGTGGTTAGAATCTATTTCCTTCTATTTCAACTGTTAGTTAATAGTTCATATTATTTTCCTGGAAAGATAATTGTTTATTTGAAGAGTTTTAACACATTTTGACTCTTTCCTTTGAAGTATACACTAGAACCTACAGGATATAAACTGTTTCAGTCAAAAGACACCACGCCAATTAAACCTCAGTCTTAAACATAAACAGTATTCTCCTTATTTCAAAGCTTTCTATTCAAGTTGTGAGCTCTATAAACAGGAACTCTTAATGTCTGAAATCACATTTTAGGGAATCCGCCACTGTAAATAGCCGGAATTGTTAATATTATCAGAATTTTCGTCATTTCAGTGCTCTCTACCTGTAATGTCAGTAATTATACTCGGCATTAAATGTAGTTAGAATCTATTTACTTGTATTTAAACTGTGAGTTAAACGTTCATATTCCTTTCTTGGAAAGATAAGTGTGTATTTTAAGAGTTTTACCACATTTTGAGAGTTTGCTTAGTAGTAAATACTAGAACATTCAGGATATATACCCGGTTTCAGTCAAAAAACGCGTGGCCAATTAAGCCTCAGTTGTAAACATAAACAGTAATCTCCTCATTTAAAAGCTTTATAAACTAGTTATGAGGTCTATATACATAAATTCTTAGACCGAGAAATCACATTTTAGTGAAAACGGCACTTAAAATAGCCGGACTTGTTAATATTATCAGAATTCGCGTCATTTCAGAGCTTTCTACCTGTAATCTAGGTAATTGAACTCGGCATTAAATGTGGTTAGAATCTATTTACTTGTACTTCAACAGTTAGTTACACGTTGATATTCATTTCCTGGAAAGATAATTGTGTATTTCAAGAGTTTTACGCCATTTTGAGAGTTTGCTTAGCACTAAATACTAGAACCTTCAGGATATACACGGTTTCAGTCAAAACACGTGTGGCCAATTAAGTCTCAGTTGTAAACATAAACAGTATTCTCCTCATTTCAAAGCTTTATACACTAGTTCTGAGCTGGATAAACGGGAATTCTTAATGTTTGAAATCACATTTCAGTGAAAACGCCACTTAAAATAGCCGGACTCGTTAATATTACCAGAATTCGAGTCATTTCAGAGCTTTCTACCTGTAATCTCAGTAATTGAACTCGGCATTAAATGTGGTTAGAATCTATTTACTTCTATTTCAACTGTTAGTTAAGAGTTCATATTATTTTCCTGGAAAGATAATTGTTTATTTTAAGAGATTTACGCCATTTTGAGATTGTGCTTAGCACTAAATACTAGAACCTTCAGGATATACACGGTTTCAGTCAAAAAACGCGTGGCCAATTAAGCCTCAGTTGTAAACATAAACAGTAATCGCCTCATTTAAAAGCTTTATAAACTAGTTATGAGCTCTATATATATAAATTCTTGGACCCAGAAATCACATCTTAGTGAAAACGGCACTTAAAATAGCCGGACTTGTTAATATTATCAGAATTCGCGTCATTTCACAGCTTTCTACCTGTAATCTAGGTAATTGAACTCGGCATTAAATGTGATTAGAATCTATTTACTTGTATTTCAACAGTTAGTTACACGTTCATATTCATTTCCTTGAAAGATAATTGTGTATTTTAAGAGTTTTACCACATTTTGAGATTTTGCTTAGCGGTAAATACTAGAACCTTCAGCATATACACGGTTTCAGTCAAAAAACGCATGGCCAATTAAGCCTCAGTTGTAAACATAAACAGTATTCTCCTCATTTCATAGCTTTATACACTAGTTCTGAGCTGTATAAACGGGAATTCTTAATGTTTGAAATCACATTTCAGTGAAAACGCCACTTAAAATAGCCGGACTCGTTAATATTACCAGAATTCGAGTCATTTCAGAGTTTTCTACCTGTAATCTCAGTAATTGAACTCGGCATTAAATGTGGTTAGAATCTATTTCCTTCTATTTCAACTGTTAGTTAATAGTTCATATTATTTTCCTGGAAAGATAATTGTTTATTTGAAGAGTTTTAACACATTTTGACTGTTTCCTTTGAAGTATACACTAGAACCTACAGGATATAAACTGTTTCAGTCAAAAGACACCACGCCAATTAAACCTCAGTCTTAAACATAAACAGTATTCTCCTTATTTCAAAGCTTTCTATTCAAGTTGTGAGCTCTATAAACAGGAACTCTTAATGTTTGAAATCACATTTTAGGGAATCCGCCACTTTAAATAGCCGGAATTGTTAATATAATCAGAATTTTCGTCATTTCAGTGCTCTCTACCTGTAATGTCAGTAATTATACTCGGCATTAAATGTAGTTAGAATCTATTTACTTGTATTTAAACTGTGAGTTAAACGTTCATATTCCTTTCTTGGAAAGATAAGTGTGTATTTTAAGAGTTTTACCACATTTTGAGAGTTTGCTTAGTAGTAAATACTAGAACATTCAGGATATATACCCGGTTTCAGTCAAAAAACGCGTGGCCAATTAAGCCTCAGTTGTAAACATAAACAGTAATCTCCTCATTTAAAAGCTTTATAAACTAGTTATGAGGTCTATATACATAAATTCTTAGACCGAGAAATCACATTTTAGTGAAAACGGCACTTAAAATAGCCGGACTTGTTAATATTATCAGAATTCGCGTCATTTCAGAGCTTTCTACCTGTAATCTAGGTAATTGAACTCGGCATTAAATGTGGTTAGAATCTATTTACTTGTACTTCAACAGTTAGTTACACGTTGATATTCATTTCCTGGAAAGATAATTGTGTATTTTAAGAGTTTTACGCCATTTTGAGAGTTTGCTTAGCACTAAATACTAGAACCTTCAGGATATACACGGTTTCAGTCAAAACACGTGTGGCCAATTAAGTCTCAGTTGTAAACATAAACAGTATTCTCCTCATTTCAAAGCTTTATACACTAGTTCTGAGCTGGATAAACGGGAATTCTTAATGTTTGAAATCACATTTCAGTGAAAACGCCACTTAAAATAGCCGGACTCGTTAATATTACCAGAATTCGAGTCATTTCAGAGCTTTCTACCTGTAATCTCAGTAATTGAACTCGGCATTAAATGTGGTTAGAATCTATTTACTTCTATTTCAACTGTTAGTTAAGAGTTCATATTATTTTCCTGGAAAGATAATTGTTTATTTTAAGAGATTTACGCCATTTTGAGATTGTGCTTAGCACTAAATACTAGAACCTTCAGGATATACACGGTTTCAGTCAAAAAACGCGTGGCCAATTAAGCCTCAGTTGTAAACATAAACAGTAATCGCCTCATTTAAAAGCTTTATAAACTAGTTATGAGCTCTATATATATAAATTCTTGGACCGAGAAATCACATCTTAGTGAAAACGGCACTTAAAATAGCCGGACTTGTTAATATTATCAGAATTCGCGTCATTTCACAGCTTTCTACCTGTAATCTAGGTAATTGAACTCGGCAATAAATGTGATTAGAATCTATTTACTTGTATTTCAACAGTTAGTTACACGTTCATATTCATTTCCTTGAAAGATAATTGTGTATTTTAAGAGTTTTACCACATTTTGAGATTTTGCTTAGCGGTAAATACTAGAACCTTCAGCATATACACGGTTTCAGTCAAAAAACGCATGGCCAATTAAGCCTCAGTTGTAAACATAAACAGTATTCTCCTCATTTCATAGCTTTATACACTAGTTCTGAGCTGTATAAACGGGAATTCTTAATGTTTGAAATCACATTTCAGTGAAAACGCCACTTAAAATAGCCGGACTCGTTAATATTACCAGAATTCGAGTCATTTCAGAGTTTTCTACCTGTAATCTCAGTAATTGAACTCGGCATTAAATGTGGTGAGAATCTATTTACTTCTATTTCAACTGTTAGTTAATAGTTCATATTATTTTCCTGGAAAGATAATTGTTTATTTGAAGAGTTTTAACACATTTTGACTGTTTCCTTTGAAGTATACACTAGAACCTACAGGATATAAACTGTTTCAGTCAAAAGACACCACGCCAATTAAACCTCAGTCTTAAACATAAACAGTATTCTCCTTATTTCAAAGCTTTCTATACAAGTTGTGAGCTCTATAAACAGGAACTCTTAATGTTTGAAATCACATTTTAGGGAATCCGCCACTTTAAATAGCCGGAATTGTTAATATAATCAGAATTTTCATCATTTCAGTGCTCTCTACCTGTAATGTCAGTAATTATACTCGGCATTAAATGTGGTTAGAGTCTATTTACTTGTATTTAAACTGTGAGTTAAACGTTCATATTCATTTCCTGGAAAGATAAGTGTGTATTTTAAGAGTTTTACCACATTTTGAGAGTTTGCTTAGTAGTAAATACTAGAACATTCAGGATATACCCTGTTTCAGTCAAAAAACGCGTGGCCAATTAAGCCTCAGTTGTAAACATAAACAGTAATGTCCTCATTTAAAGGCTTTATAAACTAGTTATGAGGTCTATATACATAAATTCTTAGACCGAGAAATCACATTTTAGTGAAAACGGCACTTAAAATAGCCGGACTTGTTAATATAATCAGAATTCGCGTCATTTCAGAGCTTTCTACCTGTAATCTAGGTAATTGAACTCGGCATTAAATGTGGTTAGAATCTATTTACTTGTACTTCAACAGTTAGTTACATGTTGATATTCATTTCCTGGAAAGATAATTGTGTATTTTAAGAGTTTTACTCCATTTTGAGAGTTTGTTTACCACTAAATACTAGTACCTTCAGGATATACATGGTTTCAGTCAAAACACGTGTGGCCAATTAAGCCTCAGTTGTAAACATAAACAGTATTCTCCTCATTTCAAAGCTTTATACACTAGTTCTGAGCTGTATAAACGTTAATTCTTAATGTTTGAAATCACATTTCAGTGAAAACGCCACTTAAAATAGCCGGACTCGTTAATATTACCAGAATTCGAGTCATTTCAGAGCTTTCTACCTGTAATCTCAGTAATTGAACTCGGCATTAAATGTGGTTAGAATCTATTTACTTCTATTTCAACTGTTAGTTAAGAGTTCATATTATTTTCCTGGAAAGATAATTGTTTATTTTAAGAGATTTACGCCATTTTGAGATTTTGCTTAGCACTAAATACTAGAACCTTCAGGAAATACACGGTTTCAGTCAAAACACGTGTGGCCAATTAAGCCTCAGTTGTAAACATAAACAGTATTCTCCTTATTTCAAAGCTTTATATACAAGTTGTGACCTCTATAAACAGGAACTCTTAATGTTTGAAATCACATTTTAGTGAATCCGCTACTTTAAATAGCCGGACTTGTTAATATTATCAGAATTTTCGTCATTTCAGTGCTCTCTACCTGTAATGTCAGTAAATGAACTCGGCATTAAATGTAGTTAGAATCTATTTACTTGTATTTAAACTGTGAGTTAAACGTTCATATTCATTTCCTGGAAAGATGATTGTGTATTTTAAGAGTTTTAACACCTATTGAAGTTTCCTTAGAAGTATATACAAGAACCTTCAGGATAGAAACTGTTTCAAAAAAAGACGCCATGCCAATACAGTCTCAATTTTAAACATAAACAGTATTCTCTTCATTTCAAAGCTTTATACACTAGTTCTGAGCTGTATAAACAGGAATTCTTAATGTTTGAAATCGCATTTTAGTTAAAACGCCACTTAAAATAGCCGGACTTGTTAATATTATCCGAATTCGCGTCATTTCAGAGCTTTCTACCTGTAATCTAGGTAATTGAACTCGGCATTAAATGTGATTAGAATCTATTTACTTGTATTTCAACAGTTAGTTACACGTTCATATTCATTTCCTTGAAAGATAATTGTGTATTTTAAGAGTTTTACCACATTTTGAGATTTTGCTTAGCGGTAAATACTAGAACCTTCAGCATATACACGGTTTCAGTCAAAAAACGCATGGCCAATTAAGCCTCAGTTGTAAACATAAACAGTATTCTCCTCATTTCATAGCTTTATACACTAGTTCTGAGCTGTATAAACGGGAATTCTTAATGTTTGAAATCACATTTCAGTGAAAACGCCACTTAAAATAGCCGGACTCGTTAATATTACCAGAATTCGAGTCATTTCAGAGTTTTCTACCTGTAATCTCAGTAATTGAACTCGGCATTAAATGTGGTTAGAATCTATTTACTTCTATTTCAACTGTTAGTTAATAGTTCATATTATTTTCCTGGAAAGATAATTGTTTATTTGAAGAGTTTTAACACATTTTGACTGTTTCCTTTGAAGTATACACTAGAACCTAGAGGATATAAACTGTTTCAGTCAAAAGACACCACGCCAATTAAACCTCAGTCTTAAACATAAACAGTATTCTCCTTATTTCAAAGCTTTCTATTCAAGTTGTGAGCTCTATAAACAGGAACTCTTAATGTTTGAAATCACATTTTAGGGAATCCGCCACTTTAAATAGCCGGAATTGTTAATATAATCAGAATTTTCGTCATTTCAGTGCTCTCTACCTGTAATGTCAGTAATTATACTCGGCATTAAATGTAGTTAGAATCTATTTACTTGTATTTAAACTGTGAGTTAAACGTTCATATTCCTTTCTTGGAAAGATAAGTGTGTATTTTAAGAGTTTTACCACATTTTGAGAGTTTGCTTAGTAGTAAATACTAGAACATTCAGGATATATACCCGGTTTCAGTCAAAAAACGCGTGGCCAATTAAGCCTCAGTTGTAAACATAAACAGTAATCTCCTCATTTAAAAGCTTTATAAACTAGTTATGAGGTCTATATACATAAATTCTTAGACCGAGAAATCACATTTTAGTGAAAACGGCACTTAAAATAGCCGGACTTGTTAATATTATCAGAATTCGCGTCATTTCAGAGCTTTCTACCTGTAATCTAGGTAATTGAACTCGGCATTAAATGTGGTTAGAATCTATTTACTTGTACTTCAACAGTTAGTTACACGTTGATATTCATTTCCTGGAAAGATAATTGTGTATTTTAAGAGTTTTACGCCATTTTGAGAGTTTGCTTAGCACTAAATACTAGAACCTTCAGGATATACACGGTTTCAGTCAAAACACGTGTGGCCAATTAAGCCTCAGTTGTAAACATAAACAGTATTCTCCTCATTTCAAAGCTTTATACACTAGTTCTGAGCTGTATAAACGTTAATTCTTAATGTTGGAAATCACATTTCAGTGAAAACGCCACTTAAAATAGCCGGACTCGTTAATATTACCAGAATTCGAGTCATTTCAGAGCTTTCTACCTGTAATCTCAGTAATTGAACTCGGCATTAAATGTGGTTAGAATCTATTTACTTCTATTTCAACTGTTAGTTAAGAGTTCATATTATTTTCCTGGAAAGATAATTGTTTATTTTAAGAGATTTACGCCATTTTGAGATTTTGCTTAGCACTAAATACTAGAACCTTCAGGAAATACACGGTTTCAGTCAAAACACGTGTGGCCAATTAAGCCTCAGTTGTAAACATAAACAGTATTCTCCTTATTTCAAAGCTTTATATACAAGTTGTGACCTCTATAAACAGGAACTCTTAATGTTTGAAATCACATTTTAGTGAATCCGCTACTTTAAATAGCCGGACTTGTTAATATTATCAGAATTTTCGTCATTTCAGTGCTCTCTACCTGTAATGTCAGTAAATGAACTCGGCATTAAATGTAGTTAGAATCTATTTACTTGTATTTAAACTGTGAGTTAAACGTTCATATTCATTTCCTGGAAAGATGATTGTGTATTTTAAGAGTTTTAACACCTATTGAAGTTTCCTTAGAAGTATATACAAGAACCTTCAGGATAGAAACTGTTTCAAAAAAAGACGCCATGCCAATACAGTCTCAATTTTAAACATAAACAGTATTCTCTTCATTTCAAAGCTTTATACACTAGTTCTGAGCTGTATAAACAGGAATTCTTAATGTTTGAAATCGCATTTTAGTTAAAACGCCACTTAAAATAGCCGGACTTGTTAATATTATCCGAATTCGCGTCATTTCAGAGCTTTCTACCTGTAATCTAGGTAATTGAACTCGGCATTAAATGTGATTAGAATCTATTTACTTGTATTTCAACAGTTAGTTACACGTTCATATTCATTTCCTTGAAAGATAATTGTGTATTTTAAGAGTTTTACCACATTTTGAGATTTTGCTTAGCGGTAAATACTAGAACCTTCAGCATATACACGGTTTCAGTCAAAAAACGCATGGCCAATTAAGCCTCAGTTGTAAACATAAACAGTATTCTCCTCATTTCATAGCTTTATACACTAGTTCTGAGCTGTATAAACGGGAATTCTTAATGTTTGAAATCACATTTCAGTGAAAACGCCACTTAAAATAGCCGGACTCGTTAATATTACCAGAATTCGAGTCATTTCAGAGTTTTCTACCTGTAATCTCAGTAATTGAACTCGGCATTAAATGTGGTTAGAATCTATTTACTTCTATTTCAACTGTTAGTTAATAGTTCATATTATTTTCCTGGAAAGATAATTGTTTATTTGAAGAGTTTTAACACATTTTGACTGTTTCCTTTGAAGTATACACTAGAACCTACAGGATATAAACTGTTTCAGTCAAAAGACACCACGCCAATTAAACCTCAGTCTTAAACATAAACAGTATTCTCCTTATTTCAAAGCTTTCTATTCAAGTTGTGAGCTCTATAAACAGGAACTCTTAATGTTTGAAATCACATTTTAGGGAATCCGCCACTTTAAATAGCCGGAATTGTTAATATAATCAGAATTTTCGTCATTTCAGTGCTCTCTACCTGTAATGTCAGTAATTATACTCGGCATTAAATGTAGTTAGAATCTATTTACTTGTATTTAAACTGTGAGTTAAACGTTCATATTCCTTTCTTGGAAAGATAAGTGTGTATTTTAAGAGTTTTACCACATTTTGAGAGTTTGCTTAGTAGTAAATACTAGAACATTCAGGATATATACCCGGTTTCAGTCAAAAAACGCGTGGCCAATTAAGCCTCAGTTGTAAACATAAACAGTAATCTCCTCATTTAAAAGCTTTATAAACTAGTTATGAGGTCTATATACATAAATTCTTAGACCGAGAAATCACATTTTAGTGAAAACGGCACTTAAAATAGCCGGACTTGTTAATATTATCAGAATTCGCGTCATTTCAGAGCTTTCTACCTGTAATCTAGGTAATTGAACTCGGCATTAAATGTGGTTAGAATCTATTTACTTGTACTTCAACAGTTAGTTACACGTTGATATTCATTTCCTGGAAAGATAATTGTGTATTTTAAGAGTTTTACGCCATTTTGAGAGTTTGCTTAGCACTAAATACTAGAACCTTCAGGATATACACGGTTTCAGTCAAAACACGTGTGGCCAATTAAGTCTCAGTTGTAAACATAAACAGTATTCTCCTCATTTCAAAGCTTTATACACTAGTTCTGAGCTGGAAAAACGGGAATACTTAATGTTTGAAATCACATTTCAGTGAAAACGCCACTTAAAATAGCCGGACTCGTTAATATTACCAGAATTCGAGTCATTTCAGAGCTTTCTACCTGTAATCTCAGTAATTGAACTCGGCATTAAATGTGGTTAGAATCTATTTACTTCTATTTCAACTGTTAGTTAAGAGTTCATATTATTTTCCTGGAAAGATAATTGTTTATTTTAAGAGATTTACGCCATTTTGAGATTGTGCTTAGCACTAAATACTAGAACCTTCAGGATATACACGGTTTCAGTCAAAAAACGCGTGGCCAATTAAGCCTCAGTTGTAAACATAAACAGTAATCGCCTCATTTAAAAGCTTTATAAACTAGTTATGAGGTCTATATACATAAATTCTTAGACCGAGAAATCACATTTTAGTGAAAACGGCACTTATAATAGCCGGACTTGTTAATATTATCAGAATTCGCGTCATTTCAGAGCTTTCTACCTGTAATCTAGGTAATTGAACTCGGCATTAAATGTGGTTAGAATCTATTTACTTGTACTTCAACAGTTAGTTACACGTTGATATTCATTTCCTGGAAAGATAATTGTGTATTTTAAGAGTTTTACGCCATTTTGAGAGTTTGCTTAGCACTAAATACTAGAACCTTCAGGATATACACGGTTTCAGTCAAAACACGTGTGGCCAATTAAGCCTCAGTTGTAAACATAAACAGTATTCTCCTCATTTCAAAGCTTTATACACTAGTTCTGAGCTGGATAAACGGGAATTCTTAATGTTTGAAATCACATTTCAGTGAAAACGCCACTTAAAATAGCCGGACTCGTTAATATTACCAGAATTCGAGTCATTTCAGAGCTTTCTACCTGTAATCTCAGTAATTGAACTCGGCATTAAATGTGGTTAGAATCTATTTACTTCTATTTCAACTGTTAGTTAATAGTTCATATTATTTTCCTGGAAAGATAATTGTTTATTTGAAGAGTTTTAACACATTTTGACTGTTTCCTTTGAAGTATACACTAGAACCTACAGGATATAAACTGTTTCAGTCAAAGGAGGCCACGCCAATTAAGCCTCAGTTGTAAACATAAACAGTATTCTCCTTATTTCAAAGCTTTATATACAAGTTGTGAGCTCTATAAACAGGAACTCTTAATGTTTGAAATCACATTTTAGTGAATCCGCCACTTTAAATAGCCGGACTTGTTAATATTATCAGAATTTTCGTCATTTCAGTGCTCTCTACCTGTAATGTCAGTAAATAAACTCGGCATTAAATGTAGTTAGAATCTATTTACTTGTATTTAAACTGTGAGTTAAACGTTCATATTCATTTCCTGGAAAGATGATTGTGTATTTTAAGAGTTTTAACACCTATTGAAGTTTCCTTAGAAGTATATACAAGAACCTTCAGGATAGAAACTGTTTCAAAAAAAGACGCCCTGCCAATACAGTCTCAATTTTAAACATGAACAGTATTCTCTTCATTTCAAAGCTTTATACACTAGTTCTGAGCTGTATAAACAGGAATTCTTAATGTTTGAAATCGCATTTTAGTTAAAACGCCACTTAAAATAGCCGGACTTGTTAATATTATCCGAATTCGCGTCATTTCAGAGCTTTCTACCTGTAATCTAGGTAATTGAACTCGGCATTAAATGTGATTAGAATCTATTTACTTGTATTTCAACAGTTAGTTACACGTTCATATTCATTTCCTTGAAAGATAATTGTGTATTTTAAGAGTTTTACCACATTTTGAGATTTTGCTTAGCGGTAAATACTAGAACCTTCAGCATATACACGGTTTCAGTCAAAAAACGCATGGCCAATTAAGCCTCAGTTGTAAACATAAACAGTATTCTCCTCATTTCATAGCTTTATACACTAGTTCTGAGCTGTATAAACGGGAATTCTTAATGTTTGAAATCACATTTCAGTGAAAACGCCACTTAAAATAGCCGGACTCGTTAATATTACCAGAATTCGAGTCATTTCAGAGTTTTCTACCTGTAATCTCAGTAATTGAACTCGGCATTAAATGTGGTTAGAATCTATTTCCTTCTATTTCAACTGTTAGTTAATAGTTCATATTATTTTCCTGGAAAGATAATTGTTTATTTGAAGAGTTTTAACACATTTTGACTGTTTCCTTTGAAGTATACACTAGAACCTACAGGATATAAACTGTTTCAGTCAAAAGACACCACGCCAATTAAACCTCAGTCTTAAACATAAACAGTATTCTCCTTATTTCAAAGCTTTCTATTCAAGTTGTGAGCTCTATAAACAGGAACTCTTAATGTTTGAAATCACATTTCAAGGAATCCGCCACTTTAAATAGCCGGAATTGTTAATATAATCAGAATTTTCGTCATTTCAGTGCTCTCTACCTGTAATGTCAGTAATTATACTCGGCATTAAATGTAGTTAGAATCTATTTACTTGTATTTAAACTGTGAGTTAAACGTTCATATTCCTTTCTTGGAAAGATTAGTGTGTATTTTAAGAGTTTTACCACATTTTGAGAGTTTGCTTAGTAGTAAATACTAGAACATTCAGGATATATACCCGGTTTCAGTCAAAAAACGCGTGGCCAATTAAGCCTCAGTTGTAAACATAAACAGTAATCTCCTCATTTAAAAGCTTTATAAACTAGTTATGAGGTCTATATACATAAATTCTTAGACCGAGAAATCACATTTTAGTGAAAACGGCACTTAAAATAGCCGGACTTGTTAATATTATCAGAATTCGCGTCATTTCAGAGCTTTCTACCTGTAATCTAGGTAATTGAACTCGGCATTAAATGTGGTTAGAATCTATTTACTTGTACTTCAACAGTTAGTTACACGTTGATATTCATTTCCTGGAAAGATAATTGTGTATTTTAAGAGTTTTACGCCATTTTGAGAGTTTGCTTAGCACTAAATACTAGAACCTTCAGGATATACACGGTTTCAGTCAAAACACGTGTGGCCAATTAAGCCTCAGTTGTAAACATAAACAGTATTCTCCTCATTTCAAAGCTTTATACACTAGTTCTGAGCTGGATAAACGGGAATTCTTAATGTTTGAAATCACATTTCAGTGAAAACGCCACTTAAAATAGCCGGACTCGTTAATATTACCAGAATTCGAGTCATTTCAGAGCTTTCTACCTGTAATCTCAGTAATTGAACTCGGCATTAAATGTGGTTAGAATCTATTTACTTCTATTTCAACTGTTAGTTAAGAGTTCATATTATTTTCCTGGAAAGATAATTGTTTATTTTAAGAGATTTACGCCATTTTGAGATTGTGCTTAGCACTAAATACTAGAACCTTCAGGATATACACGGTTTCAGTCAAAAAACGCGTGGCCAATTAAGCCTCAGTTGTAAACATAAACAGTAATCGCCTCATTTAAAAGCTTTATAAACTAGTTATGAGGTCTATATACATAAATTCTTAGACCGAGAAATCACATTTTAGTGAAAACGGCACTTAAAATAGCCGGACTTGTTAATATTATCAGAATTCGCGTCATTTCAGAGCTTTCTACCTGTAATCTAGGTAATTGAACTCGGCATTAAATGTGGTTAGAATCTATTTACTTGTACTTCAACAGTTAGTTACACGTTCATATTCATTTCCTTGAAAGATAATTGTGTATTTTAAGAGTTTTACCACATTTTGAGATTTTGCTTAGCGGTAAATACTAGAACCTTCAGCATATACACGGTTTCAGTCAAAACACGTGTGGCCAATTAAGCCTCAGTTGTAAACATAAACAGTATTCTCCTCATTTCAAAGCTTTATACACTAGTTCTGAGCTGGATAAACGGGAATTCTTAATGTTTGAAATCACATTTCAGTGAAAACGCCACTTAAAATAGCCGGACTCGTTAATATTACCAGAATTCGAGTCATTTCAGAGCTTTCTACCTGTAATCTCAGTAATTGAACTCGGCATTAAATGTGGTTAGAATCTATTTACTTCTATTTCAACTGTTAGTTAATAGTTCATATTATTTTCCTGGAAAGATAATTGTTTATTTGAAGAGTTTTAACACATTTTGACTGTTTCCTTTGAAGTATACACTAGAACCTACAGGATATAAACTGTTTCAGTCAAAGGAGGCCACGCCAATTAAGCCTCAGTTGTAAACATAAACAGTATTCTCCTTATTTCAAAGCTTTATATACAAGTTGTGAGCTCTATAAACAGGAACTCTTAATGTTTGAAATCACATTTTAGTGAATCCGCCACTTTAAATAGCCGGACTTGTTAATATTATCAGAATTTTCGTCATTTCAGTGCTCTCTACCTGTAATGTCAGTAAATAAACTCGGCATTAAATGTAGTTAGAATCTATTTACTTGTATTTAAACTGTGAGTTAAACGTTCATATTCATTTCCTGGAAAGATGATTGTGTATTTTAAGAGTTTTAACACCTATTGAAGTTTCCTTAGAAGTATATACAAGAACCTTCAGGATAGAAACTGTTTCAAAAAAAGACGCCCTGCCAATACAGTCTCAATTTTAAACATGAACAGTATTCTCTTCATTTCAAAGCTTTATACACTAGTTCTGAGCTGTATAAACAGGAATTCTTAATGTTTGAAATCGCATTTTAGTTAAAACGCCACTTAAAATAGCCGGACTTGTTAATATTATCCGAATTCGCGTCATTTCAGAGCTTTCTACCTGTAATCTAGGTAATTGAACTCGGCATTAAATGTGATTAGAATCTATTTACTTGTATTTCAACAGTTAGTTACACGTTCATATTCATTTCCTTGAAAGATAATTGTGTATTTTAAGAGTTTTACCACATTTTGAGATTTTGCTTAGCGGTAAATACTAGAACCTTCAGCATATACACGGTTTCAGTCAAAAAACGCATGGCCAATTAAGCCTCAGTTGTAAACATAAACAGTATTCTCCTCATTTCATAGCTTTATACACTAGTTCTGAGCTGTATAAACGGGAATTCTTAATGTTTGAAATCACATTTCAGTGAAAACGCCACTTAAAATAGCCGGACTCGTTAATATTACCAGAATTCGAGTCATTTCAGAGTTTTCTACCTGTAATCTCAGTAATTGAACTTGGCATTAAATGTGGTTAGAATCTATTTCCTTCTATTTCAACTGTTAGTTAATAGTTCATATTATTTTCCTGGAAAGATAATTGTTTATTTGAAGAGTTTTAACACATTTTGACTGTTTCCTTTGAAGTATACACTAGAACCTACAGGATATAAACTGTTTCAGTCAAAAGACACCACGCCAATTAAACCTCAGTCTTAAACATAAACAGTATTCTCCTTATTTCAAAGCTTTCTATTCAAGTTGTGAGCTCTATAAACAGGAACTCTTAATGTTTGAAATCACATTTTAGGGAATCCGCCACTTTAAATAGCCGGAATTGTTAATATAATCAGAATTTTCGTCATTTCAGTGCTCTCTACCTGTAATGTCAGTAATTATACTCGGCATTAAATGTAGTTAGAATCTATTTACTTGTATTTAAACTGTGAGTTAAACGTTCATATTCCTTTCTTGGAAAGATAAGTGTGTATTTTAAGAGTTTTACCACATTTTGAGAGTTTGCTTAGTAGTAAATACTAGAACATTCAGGATATATACCCGGTTTCAGTCAAAAAACGCGTGGCCAATTAAGCCTCAGTTGTAAACATAAACAGTAATCTCCTCATTTAAAAGCTTTATAAACTAGTTATGAGGTCTATATACATAAATTCTTAGACCGAGAAATCACATTTTAGTGAAAACGGCACTTAAAATAGCCGGACTTGTTAATATTATCAGAATTCGCGTCATTTCAGAGCTTTCTACCTGTAATCTAGGTAATTGAACTCGGCATTAAATGTGGTTAGAATCTATTTACTTGTACTTCAACAGTTAGTTACACGTTGATATTCATTTCCTGTAAAGATAATTGTGTATTTTAAGAGTTTTACGCCATTTTGAGAGTTTGCTTAGCACTAAATACTAGAACCTTCAGGATATACACGGTTTCAGTCAAAACACGTGTGGCCAATTAAGTCTCAGTTGTAAACATAAACAGTATTCTCCTCATTTCAAAGCTTTATACACTAGTTCTGAGCTGGATAAACGGGAATTCTTAATGTTTGAAATCACATTTCAGTGAAAACGCCACTTAAAATAGCCGGACTCGTTAATATTACCAGAATTCGAGTCATTTCAGAGCTTTCTACCTGTAATCTCAGTAATTGAACTCGGCATTAAATGTGGTTAGAATCTATTTACTTCTATTTCAACTGTTAGTTAAGAGTTCATATTATTTTCCTGGAAAGATAATTGTTTATTTTAAGAGATTTACGCCATTTTGAGATTGTGCTTAGCACTAAATACTAGAACCTTCAGGATATACATGGTTTCAGTCAAAAAACGCGTGGCCAATTAAGCCTCAGTTGTAAACATAAACAGTAATCGCCTCATTTAAAAGCTTTATAAACTAGTTATGAGGTCTATATACATAAATTCTTAGACCGAGAAATCACATTTTAGTGAAAACGGCACTTATAATAGCCGGACTTGTTAATATTATCAGAATTCGCGTCATTTCAGAGCTTTCTACCTGTAATCTAGGTAATTGAACTCGGCATTAAATGTGGTTAGAATCTATTTACTTGTACTTCAACAGTTAGTTACACGTTGATATTCATTTCCTGGAAAGATAATTGTGTATTTTAAGAGTTTTACGCCATTTTGAGAGTTTGCTTAGCACTAAATACTAGAACCTTCAGGATATACACGGTTTCAGTCAAAACACGTGTGGCCAATTAAGCCTCAGTTGTAAACATAAACAGTATTCTCCTCATTTCAAAGCTTTATACACTAGTTCTGAGCTGGATAAACGGGAATTCTTAATGTTTGAAATCACATTTCAGTGAAAACGCCACTTAAAATAGCCGGACTCGTTAATATTACCAGAATTCGAGTCATTTCAGAGCTTTCTACCTGTAATCTCAGTAATTGAACTCGGCATTAAATGTGGTTAGAATCTATTTACTTCTATTTCAACTGTTAGTTAATAGTTCATATTATTTTCCTGGAAAGATAATTGTTTATTTGAAGAGTTTTAACACATTTTGACTGTTTCCTTTGAAGTATACACTAGAACCTACAGGATATAAACTGTTTCAGTCAAAGGAGGCCACGCCAATTAAGCCTCAGTTGTAAACATAAACAGTATTCTCCTTATTTCAAAGCTTTATATACAAGTTGTGAGCTCTATAAACAGGAACTCTTAATGTTTGAAATCACATTTTAGTGAATCCGCCACTTTAAATAGCCGGACTTGTTAATATTATCAGAATTTTCGTCATTTCAGTGCTCTCTACCTGTAATGTCAGTAAATAAACTCGGCATTAAATGTAGTTAGAATCTATTTACTTGTATTTAAACTGTGAGTTAAACGTTCATATTCATTTCCTGGAAAGATGATTGTGTATTTTAAGAGTTTTAACACCTATTGAAGTTTCCTTAGAAGTATATACAAGAACCTTCAGGATAGAAACTGTTTCAAAAAAAGACGCCCTGCCAATACAGTCTCAATTTTAAACATGAACCGTATTCTCTTCATTTCAAAGCTTTATACACTAGTTCTGAGCTGTATAAACAGGAATTCTTAATGTTTGAAATCGCATTTTAGTTAAAACGCCACTTAAAATAGCCGGACTTGTTAATATTATCCGAATTCGCGTCATTTCAGAGCTTTCTACCTGTAATCTAGGTAATTGAACTCGGCATTAAATGTGATTAGAATCTATTTACTTGTATTTCAACAGTTAGTTACACGTTCATATTCATTTCCTTGAAAGATAATTGTGTATTTTAAGAGTTTTACCACATTTTGAGATTTTGCTTAGCGGTAAATACTAGAACCTTCAGCATATACACGGTTTCAGTCAAAAAACGCATGGCCAATTAAGCCTCAGTTGTAAACATAAACAGTATTCTCCTCATTTCATAGCTTTATACACTAGTTCTGAGCTGTATAAACGGGAATTCTTAATGTTTGAAATCACATTTCAGTGAAAACGCCACTTAAAATAGCC
Organism: Myotis nattereri; assembly: GCF_964212035.1. Taxonomy (NCBI): domain Eukaryota; kingdom Metazoa; phylum Chordata; class Mammalia; order Chiroptera; family Vespertilionidae; genus Myotis; species Myotis nattereri. Next base: position 101,683,616 of record NC_138076.1, read on the forward strand.
GGACTCGTTAATATTACCAGAATTCGAGTCATTTCAGAGTTTTCTACCTGTAATCTCAGTAATTGAACTCGGCATTAAATGTGGTTAGAATCTATTTCCTTCTATTTCAACTGTTAGTTAATAGTTCATATTATTTTCCTGGAAAGATAATTGTTTATTTGAAGAGTTTTAACACATTTTGACTGTTTCCTTTGAAGTATACACTAGAACCTACAGGATATAAACTGTTTCAGTCAAAAGACACCACGCCAATTAAACCTCAGTCTTAAACATAAACAGTATTCTCCTTATTTCAAAGCTTTCTATTCAAGTTGTGAGCTCTATAAACAGGAACTCTTAATGTTTGAAATCACATTTCAAGGAATCCGCCACTTTAAATAGCCGGAATTGTTAATATAATCAGAATTTTCGTCATTTCAGTGCTCTCTACCTGTAATGTCAGTAATTATACTCGGCATTAAATGTAGTTAGAATCTATTTACTTGTATTTAAACTGTGAGTTAAACGTTCATATTCCTTTCTTGGAAAGATAAGTGTGTATTTTAAGAGTTTTACCACATTTTGAGAGTTTGCTTAGTAGTAAATACTAGAACATTCAGGATATATACCCGGTTTCAGTCAAAAAACGCGTGGCCAATTAAGCCTCAGTTGTAAACATAAACAGTAATCGCCTCATTTAAAAGCTTTATAAACTAGTTATGAGGTCTATATACATAAATTCTTAGACCGAGAAATCACATTTTAGTGAAAACGGCACTTAAAATAGCCGGACTTGTTAATATTATCAGAATTCGCGTCATTTCAGAGCTTTCTACCTGTAATCTAGGTAATTGAACTCGGCATTAAATGTGGTTAGAATCTATTTACTTGTACTTCAACAGTTAGTTACACGTTGATATTCATTTCCTGGAAAGATAATTGTGTATTTTAAGAGTTTTACGCCATTTTGAGAGTTTGCTTAGCACTAAATACTAGAACCTTCAGGATATACACGGTTTCAGTCAAAACACGTGTGGCCAATTAAGCCTCAGTTGTAAACATAAACAGTATTCTCCTCATTTCAAAGCTTTATACACTAGTTCTGAGCTGGATAAACGGGAATTCTTAATGTTTGAAATCACATTTCAGTGAAAACGCCACTTAAAATAGCCGGACTCGTTAATATTACCAGAATTCGAGTCATTTCAGAGCTTTCTACCTGTAATCTCAGTAATTGAACTCGGCATTAAATGTGGTTAGAATCTATTTACTTCTATTTCAACTGTTAGTTAATAGTTCATATTATTTTCCTGGAAAGATAATTGTTTATTTGAAGAGTTTTAACACATTTTGACTGTTTCCTTTGAAGTATACACTAGAACCTACAGGATATAAACTGTTTCAGTCAAAGGAGGCCACGCCAATTAAGCCTCAGTTGTAAACATAAACAGTATTCTCCTTATTTCAAAGCTTTATATACAAGTTGTGAGCTCTATAAACAGGAACTCTTAATGTTTGAAATCACATTTTAGTGAATCCGCCACTTTAAATAGCCGGACTTGTTAATATTATCAGAATTTTCGTCATTTCAGTGCTCTCTACCTGTAATGTCAGTAAATAAACTCGGCATTAAATGTAGTTAGAATCTATTTACTTGTATTTAAACTGTGTGTTAAACGTTCATATTCATTTCCTGGAAAGATGATTGTGTATTTTAAGAGTTTTAACACCTATTGAAGTTTCCTTAGAAGTATATACAAGAACCTTCAGGATAGAAACTGTTTCAAAAAAAGACGCCCTGCCAATACAGTCTCAATTTTAAACATGAACAGTATTCTCTTCATTTCAAAGCTTTATACACTAGTTCTGAGCTGTATAAACAGGAATTCTTAATGTTTGAAATCGCATTTTAGTTAAAACGCCACTTAAAATAGCCGGACTTGTTAATATTATCCGAATTCGCGTCATTTCAGAGCTTTCTACCTGTAATCTAGGTAATTGAACTCGGCATTAAATGTGATTAGAATCTATTTACTTGTATTTCAACAGTTAGTTACACGTTCATATTCATTTCCTTGAAAGATAATTGTGTATTTTAAGAGTTTTACCACATTTTGAGATTTTGCTTAGCGGTAAATACTAGAACCTTCAGCATATACACGGTTTCAGTCAAAAAACGCATGGCCAATTAAGCCTCAGTTGTAAACATAAACAGTATTCTCCTCATTTCATAGCTTTATACACTAGTTCTGAGCTGTATAAACGGGAATTCTTAATGTTTGAAATCACATTTCAGTGAAAACGCCACTTAAAATAGCCGGACTCGTTAATATTACCAGAATTCGAGTCATTTCAGAGTTTTCTACCTGTAATCTCAGTAATTGAACTCGGCATTAAATGTGGTTAGAATCTATTTCCTTCTATTTCAACTGTTAGTTAATAGTTCATATTATTTTCCTGGAAAGATAATTGTTTATTTGAAGAGTTTTAACACATTTTGACTGTTTCCTTTGAAGTATACACTAGAACCTACAGGATATAAACTGTTTCAGTCAAAAGACACCACGCCAATTAAACCTCAGTCTTAAACATAAACAGTATTCTCCTTATTTCAAAGCTTTCTATTCAAGTTGTGAGCTCTATAAACAGGAACTCTTAATGTTTGAAATCACATTTCAAGGAATCCGCCACTTTAAATAGCCGGAATTGTTAATATAATCAGAATTTTCGTCATTTCAGTGCTCTCTACCTGTAATGTCAGTAATTATACTCGGCATTAAATGTAGTTAGAATCTATTTACTTGTATTTAAACTGTGAGTTAAACGTTCATATTCCTTTCTTGGAAAGATAAGTGTGTATTTTAAGAGTTTTACCACATTTTGAGAGTTTGCTTAGTAGTAAATACTAGAACATTCAGGATATATACCCGGTTTCAGTCAAAAAACGCGTGGCCAATTAAGCCTCAGTTGTAAACATAAACAGTAATCGCCTCATTTAAAAGCTTTATAAACTAGTTATGAGGTCTATATACATAAATTCTTAGACCGAGAAATCACATTTTAGTGAAAACGGCACTTAAAATAGCCGGACTTGTTAATATTATCAGAATTCGCGTCATTTCAGAGCTTTCTACCTGTAATCTAGGTAATTGAACTCGGCATTAAATGTGGTTAGAATCTATTTACTTGTACTTCAACAGTTAGTTACACGTTGATATTCATTTCCTGGAAAGATAATTGTGTATTTTAAGAGTTTTACGCCATTTTGAGAGTTTGCTTAGCACTAAATACTAGAACCTTCAGGATATACACGGTTTCAGTCAAAACACGTGTGGCCAATTAAGCCTCAGTTGTAAACATAAACAGTATTCTCCTCATTTCAAAGCTTTATACACTAGTTCTGAGCTGGATAAACGGGAATTCTTAATGTTTGAAATCACATTTCAGTGAAAACGCCACTTAAAATAGCCGGACTCGTTAATATTACCAGAATTCGAGTCATTTCAGAGCTTTCTACCTGTAATCTCAGTAATTGAACTCGGCATTAAATGTGGTTAGAATCTATTTACTTCTATTTCAACTGTTAGTTAATAGTTCATATTATTTTCCTGGAAAGATAATTGTTTATTTGAAGAGTTTTAACACATTTTGACTGTTTCCTTTGAAGTATACACCTAGAACCTACAGGATATAAACTGTTTCAGTCAAAGGAGGCCACGCCAATTAAGCCTCAGTTGTAAACATAAACAGTATTCTCCTTATTTCAAAGCTTTATATACAAGTTGTGAGCTCTATAAACAGGAACTCTTAATGTTTGAAATCACATTTTAGTGAATCCGCCACTTTAAATAGCCGGACTTGTTAATATTATCAGAATTTTCGTCATTTCAGTGCTCTCTACCTGTAATGTCAGTAAATAAACTCGGCATTAAATGTAGTTAGAATCTATTTACTTGTATTTAAACTGTGAGTTAAACGTTCATATTCATTTCCTGGAAAGATGATTGTGTATTTTAAGAGTTTTAACACCTATTGAAGTTTCCTTAGAAGTATATACAAGAACCTTCAGGATAGAAACTGTTTCAAAAAAAGACGCCCTGCCAATACAGTCTCAATTTTAAACATGAACAGTATTCTCTTCATTTCAAAGCTTTATACACTAGTTCTGAGCTGTATAAACAGGAATTCTTAATGTTTGAAATCGCATTTTAGTGAAAACGCCACTTAAAATAGCCGGACTTGTTAATATTATCCGAATTCGCGTCATTTCAGAGCTTTCTACCTGTAATCTAGGTAATTGAACTCGGCATTAAATGTGATTAGAATCTATTTACTTGTATTTCAACAGTTAGTTACACGTTCATATTCATTTCCTTGAAAGATAATTGTGTATTTTAAGAGTTTTACCACATTTTGAGATTTTGCTTAGCGGTAAATACTAGAACCTTCAGCATATACACGGTTTCAGTCAAAAAACGCATGGCCAATTAAGCCTCAGTTGTAAACATAAACAGTATTCTCCTCATTTCATAGCTTTATACACTAGTTCTGAGCTGTATAAACGGGAATTCTTAATGTTTGAAATCACATTTCAGTGAAAACGCCACTTAAAATAGCCGGACTCGTTAATATTACCAGAATTCGAGTCATTTCAGAGTTTTCTACCTGTAATCTCAGTAATTGAACTCGGCATTAAATGTGGTTAGAATCTATTTCCTTCTATTTCAACTGTTAGTTAATAGTTCATATTATTTTCCTGGAAAGATAATTGTTTATTTGAAGAGTTTTAACACATTTTGACTGTTTCCTTTGAAGTATACACTAGAACCTACAGGATATAAACTGTTTCAGTCAAAAGACACCACGCCAATTAAACCTCAGTCTTAAACATAAACAGTATTCTCCTTATTTCAAAGCTTTCTATTCAAGTTGTGAGCTCTATAAACAGGAACTCTTAATGTTTGAAATCACATTTCAAGGAATCCGCCACTTTAAATAGCCGGAATTGTTAATATAATCAGAATTTTCGTCATTTCAGTGCTCTCTACCTGTAATGTCAGTAATTATACTCGGCATTAAATGTAGTTAGAATCTATTTACTTGTATTTAAACTGTGAGTTAAACGTTCATATTCCTTTCTTGGAAAGATAAGTGTGTATTTTAAGAGTTTTACCACATTTTGAGAGTTTGCTTAGTAGTAAATACTAGAACATTCAGGATATATACCCGGTTTCAGTCAAAAAACGCGTGGCCAATTAAGCCTCAGTTGTAAACATAAACAGTAATCTCCTCATTTAAAAGCTTTATAAACTAGTTATGAGGTCTATATACATAAATTCTTAGACCGAGAAATCACATTTTAGTGAAAACGGCACTTAAAATAGCCGGACTTGTTAATATTATCAGAATTCGCGTCATTTCAGAGCTTTCTACCTGTAATCTAGGTAATTGAACTCGGCATTAAATGTGGTTAGAATCTATTTACTTGTACTTCAACAGTTAGTTACACGTTGATATTCATTTCCTGGAAAGATAATTGTGTATTTTAAGAGTTTTACGCCATTTTGAGAGTTTGCTTAGCACTAAATACTAGAACCTTCAGGATATACACGGTTTCAGTCAAAACACGTGTGGCCAATTAAGCCTCAGTTGTAAACATAAACAGTATTCTCCTCATTTCAAAGCTTTATACACTAGTTCTGAGCTGGATAAACGGGAATTCTTAATGTTTGAAATCACATTTCAGTGAAAACGCCACTTAAAATAGCCGGACTCGTTAATATTACCAGAATTCGAGTCATTTCAGAGCTTTCTACCTGTAATCTCAGTAATTGAACTCGGCATTAAATGTGGTTAGAATCTATTTACTTCTATTTCAACTGTTAGTTAAGAGTTCATATTATTTTCCTGGAAAGATAATTGTTTATTTTAAGAGATTTACGCCATTTTGAGATTGTGCTTAGCACTAAATACTAGAACCTTCAGGATATACACGGTTTCAGTCAAAAAACGCGTGGCCAATTAAGCCTCAGTTGTAAACATAAACAGTAATCGCCTCATTTAAAAGCTTTATAAACTAGTTATGAGGTCTATATACATAAATTCTTAGACCGAGAAATCACATTTTAGTGAAAACGGCACTTAAAATAGCCGGACTTGTTAATATTATCAGAATTCGCGTCATTTCAGAGCTTTCTACCTGTAATCTAGGTAATTGAACTCGGCATTAAATGTGGTTAGAATCTATTTACTTGTACTTCAACAGTTAGTTACACGTTGATATTCATTTCCTGGAAAGATAATTGTGTATTTTAAGAGTTTTACCACATTTTGAGAGTTTGCTTAGCACTAAATACTAGAACCTTCAGGATATACACGGTTTCAGTCAAAACACGTGTGGCCAATTAAGCCTCAGTTGTAAACATAAACAGTATTCTCCTCATTTCAAAGCTTTATACACTAGTTCTGAGCTGGATAAACGGGAATTCTTAATGTTTGAAATCACATTTCAGTGAAAACGCCACTTAAAATAGCCGGACTCGTTAATATTACCAGAATTCGAGTCATTTCAGAGCTTTCTACCTGTAATCTCAGTAATTGAACTCGGCATTAAATGTGGTTAGAATCTATTTACTTCTATTTCAACTGTTAGTTAAGAGTTCATATTATTTTCCTGGAAAGATAATTGTTTATTTTAAGAGATTTACGCCATTTTGAGATTGTGCTTAGCACTAAATACTAGAACCTTCAGGATATACACGGTTTCAGTCAAAAAACGCGTGGCCAATTAAGCCTCAGTTGTAAACATAAACAGTAATCGCCTCATTTAAAAGCTTTATAAACTAGTTATGAGGTCTATATACATAAATTCTTAGACCGAGAAATCACATTTTAGTGAAAACGGCACTTAAAATAGCCGGACTTGTTAATATTATCAGAATTCGCGTCATTTCAGAGCTTTCTACCTGTAATCTAGGTAATTGAACTCGGCATTAAATGTGGTTAGAATCTATTTACTTGTACTTCAACAGTTAGTTACACGTTGATATTCATTTCCTGGAAAGATAATTGTGTATTTTAAGAGTTTTACGCCATTTTGAGAGTTTGCTTAGCACTAAATACTAGAACCTTCAGGATATACACGGTTTCAGTCAAAACACGTGTGGCCAATTAAGCCTCAGTTGTAAACATAAACAGTATTCTCCTCATTTCAAAGCTTTATACACTAGTTCTGAGCTGGATAAACGGGAATTCTTAATGTTTGAAATCACATTTCAGTGAAAACGCCACTTAAAATAGCCGGACTCGTTAATATTACCAGAATTCGAGTCATTTCAGAGCTTTCTACCTGTAATCTCAGTAATTGAACTCGGCATTAAATGTGGTTAGAATCTATTTACTTCTATTTCAACTGTTAGTTAATAGTTCATATTATTTTCCTGGAAAGATAATTGTTTATTTGAAGAGTTTTAACACATTTTGACTGTTTCCTTTGAAGTATACACTAGAACCTACAGGATATAAACTGTTTCAGTCAAAGGAGGCCACGCCAATTAAGCCTCAGTTGTAAACATAAACAGTATTCTCCTTATTTCAAAGCTTTATATACAAGTTGTGAGCTCTATAAACAGGAACTCTTAATGTTTGAAATCACATTTTAGTGAATCCGCCACTTTAAATAGCCGGACTTGTTAATATTATCAGAATTTTCGTCATTTCAGTGCTCTCTACCTGTAATGTCAGTAAATAAACTCGGCATTAAATGTAGTTAGAATCTATTTACTTGTATTTAAACTGTGAGTTAAACGTTCATATTCATTTCCTGGAAAGATGATTGTGTATTTTAAGAGTTTTAACACCTATTGAAGTTTCCTTAGAAGTATATACAAGAACCTTCAGGATAGAAACTGTTTCAAAAAAAGACGCCCTGCCAATACAGTCTCAATTTTAAACATGAACAGTATTCTCTTCATTTCAAAGCTTTATACACTAGTTCTGAGCTGTATAAACAGGAATTCTTAATGTTTGAAATCGCATTTTAGTTAAAACGCCACTTAAAATAGCCGGACTTGTTAATATTATCCGAATTCGCGTCATTTCAGAGCTTTCTACCTGTAATCTAGGTAATTGAACTCGGCATTAAATGTGGTTAGAATCTATTTACTTGTACTTCAACAGTTAGTTACACGTTGATATTCATTTCCTGGAAAGATAATTGTGTATTTTAAGAGTTTTACCACATTTTGAGAGTTTGCTTAGCACTAAATACTAGAACCTTCAGGATATACACGGTTTCAGTCAAAACACGTGTGGCCAATTAAGCCTCAGTTGTAAACATAAACAGTATTCTCCTCATTTCAAAGCTTTATACACTAGTTCTGAGCTGGATAAACGGGAATTCTTAATGTTTGAAATCACATTTCAGTGAAAACGCCACTTAAAATAGCCGGACTCGTTAATATTACCAGAATTCGAGTCATTTCAGAGCTTTCTACCTGTAATCTCAGTAATTGAACTCGGCATTAAATGTGGTTAGAATCTATTTACTTCTATTTCAACTGTTAGTTAAGAGTTCATATTATTTTCCTGGAAAGATAATTGTTTATTTTAAGAGATTTACGCCATTTTGAGATTGTGCTTAGCACTAAATACTAGAACCTTCAGGATATACACGGTTTCAGTCAAAAAACGCGTGGCCAATTAAGCCTCAGTTGTAAACATAAACAGTAATCGCCTCATTTAAAAGCTTTATAAACTAGTTATGAGGTCTATATACATAAATTCTTAGACCGAGAAATCACATTTTAGTGAAAACGGCACTTAAAATAGCCGGACTTGTTAATATTATCAGAATTCGCGTCATTTCAGAGCTTTCAACCTGTAATCTAGGTAATTGAACTCGGCATTAAATGTGGTTAGAATCTATTTACTTGTACTTCAACAGTTAGTTACACGTTGATATTCATTTCCTGGAAAGATAATTGTGTATTTTAAGAGTTTTACGCCATTTTGAGAGTTTGCTTAGCACTAAATACTAGAACCTTCAGGATATACACGGTTTCAGTCAAAACACGTGTGGCCAATTAAGCCTCAGTTGTAAACATAAACAGTATTCTCCTCATTTCAAAGCTTTATACACTAGTTCTGAGCTGGATAAACGGGAATTCTTAATGTTTGAAATCACATTTCAGTGAAAACGCCACTTAAAATAGCCGGACTCGTTAATATTACCAGAATTCGAGTCATTTCAGAGCTTTCTACCTGTAATCTCAGTAATTGAACTCGGCATTAAATGTGGTTAGAATCTATTTACTTCTATTTCAACTGTTAGTTAATAGTTCATATTATTTTCCTGGAAAGATAATTGTTTATTTGAAGAGTTTTAACACATTTTGACTGTTTCCTTTGAAGTATACACTAGAACCTACAGGATATAAACTGTTTCAGTCAAAGGAGGCCACGCCAATTAAGCCTCAGTTGTAAACATAAACAGTATTCTCCTTATTTCAAAGCTTTATATACAAGTTGTGAGCTCTATAAACAGGAACTCTTAATGTTTGAAATCACATTTTAGGGAATCCGCCACTTTAAATAGCCGGAATTGTTAATATAATCAGAATTTTCGTCATTTCAGTGCTCTCTACCTGTAATGTCAGTAAATAAACTCGGCATTAAATGTAGTTAGAATCTATTTACTTGTATTTAAACTGTGAGTTAAACGTTCATATTCATTTCCTGGAAAGATGATTGTGTATTTTAAGAGTTTTAACACCTATTGAAGTTTCCTTAGAAGTATATACAAGAACCTTCAGGATAGAAACTGTTTCAAAAAAAGACGCCCTGCCAATACAGTCTCAATTTTAAACATGAACAGTATTCTCTTCATTTCAAAGCTTTATACACTAGTTCTGAGCTGTATAAACAGGAATTCTTAATGTTTGAAATCGCATTTTAGTTAAAACGCCACTTAAAATAGCCGGACTTGTTAATATTATCCGAATTCGCGTCATTTCAGAGCTTTCTACCTGTAATCTAGGTAATTGAACTCGGCATTAAATGTGGTTAGAATCTATTTACTTGTACTTCAACAGTTAGTTACACGTTCATATTCATTTCCTTGAAAGATAATTGTGTATTTTAAGAGTTTTACCACATTTTGAGATTTTGCTTAGCGGTAAATACTAGAACCTTCAGCATATACACGGTTTCAGTCAAAAAACGCATGGCCAATTAAGCCTCAGTTGTAAACATAAACAGTATTCTCCTCATTTCATAGCTTTATACACTAGTTCTGAGCTGTATAAACGGGAATTCTTAATGTTTGAAATCACATTTCAGTGAAAACGCCACTTAAAATAGCCGGACTCGTTAATATTACCAGAATTCGAGTCATTTCAGAGTTTTCTACCTGTAATCTCAGTAATTGAACTCGGCATTAAATGTGGTTAGAATCTATTTCCTTCTATTTCAACTGTTAGTTAATAGTTCATATTATTTTCCTGGAAAGATAATTGTTTATTTGAAGAGTTTTAACACATTTTGACTGTTTCCTTTGAAGTATACACTAGAACCTACAGGATATAAACTGTTTCAGTCAAAAGACACCACGCCAATTAAACCTCAGTCTTAAACATAAACAGTATTCTCCTTATTTCAAAGCTTTCTATTCAAGTTGTGAGCTCTATAAACAGGAACTCTTAATGTTTGAAATCACATTTCAAGGAATCCGCCACTTTAAATAGCCGGAATTGTTAATATAATCAGAATTTTCGTCATTTCAGTGCTCTCTACCTGTAATGTCAGTAATTATACTCGGCATTAAATGTAGTTAGAATCTATTTACTTGTATTTAAACTGTGAGTTAAACGTTCATATTCCTTTCTTGGAAAGATAAGTGTGTATTTTAAGAGTTTTACCACATTTTGAGAGTTTGCTTAGTAGTAAATACTAGAACATTCAGGATATATACCCGGTTTCAGTCAAAAAACGCGTGGCCAATTAAGCCTCAGTTGTAAACATAAACAGTAATCGCCTCATTTAAAAGCTTTATAAACTAGTTATGAGGTCTATATACATAAATTCTTAGACCGAGAAATCACATTTTAGTGAAAACGGCACTTAAAATAGCCGGACTTGTTAATATTATCAGAATTCGCGTCATTTCAGAGCTTTCTACCTGTAATCTAGGTAATTGAACTCGGCATTAAATGTGGTTAGAATCTATTTACTTGTACTTCAACAGTTAGTTACACGTTGATATTCATTTCCTGGAAAGATAATTGTGTATTTTAAGAGTTTTACGCCATTTTGAGAGTTTGCTTAGCACTAAATACTAGAACCTTCAGGATATACACGGTTTCAGTCAAAACACGTGTGGCCAATTAAGCCTCAGTTGTAAACATAAACAGTATTCTCCTCATTTCAAAGCTTTATACACTAGTTCTGAGCTGGATAAACGGGAATTCTTAATGTTTGAAATCACATTTCAGTGAAAACGCCACTTAAAATAGCCGGACTCGTTAATATTACCAGAATTCGAGTCATTTCAGAGCTTTCTACCTGTAATCTCAGTAATTGAACTCGGCATTAAATGTGGTTAGAATCTATTTACTTCTATTTCAACTGTTAGTTAATAGTTCATATTATTTTCCTGGAAAGATAATTGTTTATTTGAAGAGTTTTAACACATTTTGACTGTTTCCTTTGAAGTATACACTAGAACCTACAGGATATAAACTGTTTCAGTCAAAGGAGGCCACGCCAATTAAGCCTCAGTTGTAAACATAAACAGTATTCTCCTTATTTCAAAGCTTTATATACAAGTTGTGAGCTCTATAAACAGGAACTCTTAATGTTTGAAATCACATTTTAGTGAATCCGCCACTTTAAATAGCCGGACTTGTTAATATTATCAGAATTTTCGTCATTTCAGTGCTCTCTACCTGTAATGTCAGTAAATAAACTCGGCATTAAATGTAGTTAGAATCTATTTACTTGTATTTAAACTGTGTGTTAAACGTTCATATTCATTTCCTGGAAAGATGATTGTGTATTTTAAGAGTTTTAACACCTATTGAAGTTTCCTTAGAAGTATATACAAGAACCTTCAGGATAGAAACTGTTTCAAAAAAAGACGCCCTGCCAATACAGTCTCAATTTTAAACATGAACAGTATTCTCTTCATTTCAAAGCTTTATACACTAGTTCTGAGCTGTATAAACAGGAATTCTTAATGTTTGAAATCGCATTTTAGTTAAAACGCCACTTAAAATAGCCGGACTTGTTAATATTATCCGAATTCGCGTCATTTCAGAGCTTTCTACCTGTAATCTAGGTAATTGAACTCGGCATTAAATGTGATTAGAATCTATTTACTTGTATTTCAACAGTTAGTTACACGTTCATATTCATTTCCTTGAAAGATAATTGTGTATTTTAAGAGTTTTACCACATTTTGAGATTTTGCTTAGCGGTAAATACTAGAACCTTCAGCATATACACGGTTTCAGTCAAAAAACGCATGGCCAATTAAGCCTCAGTTGTAAACATAAACAGTATTCTCCTCATTTCATAGCTTTATACACTAGTTCTGAGCTGTATAAACGGGAATTCTTAATGTTTGAAATCACATTTCAGTGAAAACGCCACTTAAAATAGCCGGACTCGTTAATATTACCAGAATTCGAGTCATTTCAGAGTTTTCTACCTGTAATCTCAGTAATTGAACTCGGCATTAAATGTGGTTAGAATCTATTTCCTTCTATTTCAACTGTTAGTTAATAGTTCATATTATTTTCCTGGAAAGATAATTGTTTATTTGAAGAGTTTTAACACATTTTGACTGTTTCCTTTGAAGTATACACTAGAACCTACAGGATATAAACTGTTTCAGTCAAAAGACACCACGCCAATTAAACCTCAGTCTTAAACATAAACAGTATTCTCCTTATTTCAAAGCTTTCTATTCAAGTTGTGAGCTCTATAAACAGGAACTCTTAATGTTTGAAATCACATTTCAAGGAATCCGCCACTTTAAATAGCCGGAATTGTTAATATAATCAGAATTTTCGTCATTTCAGTGCTCTCTACCTGTAATGTCAGTAATTATACTCGGCATTAAATGTAGTTAGAATCTATTTACTTGTATTTAAACTGTGAGTTAAACGTTCATATTCCTTTCTTGGAAAGATAAGTGTGTATTTTAAGAGTTTTACCACATTTTGAGAGTTTGCTTAGTAGTAAATACTAGAACATTCAGGATATATACCCGGTTTCAGTCAAAAAACGCGTGGCCAATTAAGCCTCAGTTGTAAACATAAACAGTAATCGCCTCATTTAAAAGCTTTATAAACTAGTTATGAGGTCTATATACATAAATTCTTAGACCGAGAAATCACATTTTAGTGAAAACGGCACTTAAAATAGCCGGACTTGTTAATATTATCAGAATTCGCGTCATTTCAGAGCTTTCTACCTGTAATCTAGGTAATTGAACTCGGCATTAAATGTGGTTAGAATCTATTTACTTGTACTTCAACAGTTAGTTACACGTTGATATTCATTTCCTGGAAAGATAATTGTGTATTTTAAGAGTTTTACGCCATTTTGAGAGTTTGCTTAGCACTAAATACTAGAACCTTCAGGATATACACGGTTTCAGTCAAAACACGTGTGGCCAATTAAGCCTCAGTTGTAAACATAAACAGTATTCTCCTCCTTTCAAAGCTTTATACACTAGTTCTGAGCTGGATAAACGGGAATTCTTAATGTTTGAAATCACATTTCAGTGAAAACGCCACTTAAAATAGCCGGACTCGTTAATATTACCAGAATTCGAGTCATTTCAGAGCTTTCTACCTGTAATCTCAGTAATTGAACTCGGCATTAAATGTGGTTAGAATCTATTTACTTCTATTTCAACTGTTAGTTAAGAGTTCATATTATTTTCCTGGAAAGATAATTGTTTATTTTAAGAGATTTACGCCATTTTGAGATTGTGCTTAGCACTAAATACTAGAACCTTCAGGATATACACGGTTTCAGTCAAAAAACGCGTGGCCAATTAAGCCTCAGTTGTAAACATAAACAGTAATCGCCTCATTTAAAAGCTTTATAAACTAGTTATGAGGTCTATATACATAAATTCTTAGACCGAGAAATCACATTTTAGTGAAAACGGCACTTATAATAGCCGGACTTGTTAATATTATCAGAATTCGCGTCATTTCAGAGCTTTCTACCTGTAATCTAGGTAATTGAACTCGGCATTAAATGTGGTTAGAATCTATTTACTTGTACTTCAACAGTTAGTTACACGTTGATATTCATTTCCTGGAAAGATAATTGTGTATTTTAAGAGTTTTACGCCATTTTGAGAGTTTGCTTAGCACTAAATACTAGAACCTTCAGGATATACACGGTTTCAGTCAAAACACGTGTGGCCAATTAAGCCTCAGTTGTAAACATAAACAGTATTCTCCTCATTTCAAAGCTTTATACACTAGTTCTGAGCTGGATAAACGGGAATTCTTAATGTTTGAAATCACATTTCAGTGAAAACGCCACTTAAAATAGCCGGACTCGTTAATATTACCAGAATTCGAGTCATTTCAGAGCTTTCTACCTGTAATCTCAGTAATTGAACTCGGCATTAAATGTGGTTAGAATCTATTTACTTCTATTTCAACTGTTAGTTAATAGTTCATATTATTTTCCTGGAAAGATAATTGTTTATTTGAAGAGTTTTAACACATTTTGACTGTTTCCTTTGAAGTATACACTAGAACCTACAGGATATAAACTGTTTCAGTCAAAGGAGGCCACGCCAATTAAGCCTCAGTTGTAAACATAAACAGTATTCTCCTTATTTCAAAGCTTTATATACAAGTTGTGAGCTCTATAAACAGGAACTCTTAATGTTTGAAATCACATTTTAGTGAATCCGCCACTTTAAATAGCCGGACTTGTTAATATTATCAGAATTTTCGTCATTTCAGTGCTCTCTACCTGTAATGTCAGTAAATAAACTCGGCATTAAATGTAGTTAGAATCTATTTACTTGTATTTAAACTGTGAGTTAAACGTTCATATTCATTTCCTGGAAAGATGATTGTGTATTTTAAGAGTTTTAACACCTATTGAAGTTTCCTTAGAAGTATATACAAGAACCTTCAGGATAGAAACTGTTTCAAAAAAAGACGCCCTGCCAATACAGTCTCAATTTTAAACATGAACAGTATTCTCTTCATTTCAAAGCTTTATACACTAGTTCTGAGCTGTATAAACAGGAATTCTTAATGTTTGAAATCGCATTTTAGTTAAAACGCCACTTAAAATAGCCGGACTTGTTAATATTATCCGAATTCGCGTCATTTCAGAGCTTTCTACCTGTAATCTAGGTAATTGAACTCGGCATTAAATGTGATTAGAATCTATTTACTTGTATTTCAACAGTTAGTTACACGTTCATATTCATTTCCTTGAAAGATAATTGTGTATTTTAAGAGTTTTACCACATTTTGAGATTTTGCTTAGCGGTAAATACTAGAACCTTCAGCATATACACGGTTTCAGTCAAAAAACGCATGGCCAATTAAGCCTCAGTTGTAAACATAAACAGTATTCTCCTCATTTCATAGCTTTATACACTAGTTCTGAGCTGTATAAACGGGAATTCTTAATGTTTGAAATCACATTTCAGTGAAAACGCCACTTAAAATAGCCGGACTCGTTAATATTACCAGAATTCGAGTCATTTCAGAGTTTTCTACCTGTAATCTCAGTAATTGAACTCGGCATTAAATGTGGTTAGAATCTATTTCCTTCTATTTCAACTGTTAGTTAATAGTTCATATTATTTTCCTGGAAAGATAATTGTTTATTTGAAGAGTTTTAACACATTTTGACTGTTTCCTTTGAAGTATACACTAGAACCTACAGGATATAAACTGTTTCAGTCAAAAGACACCACGCCAATTAAACCTCAGTCTTAAACATAAACAGTATTCTCCTTATTTCAAAGCTTTCTATTCAAGTTGTGAGCTCTATAAACAGGAACTCTTAATGTTTGAAATCACATTTCAAGGAATCCGCCACTTTAAATAGCCGGAATTGTTAATATAATCAGAATTTTCGTCATTTCAGTGCTCTCTACCTGTAATGTCAGTAATTATACTCGGCATTAAATGTAGTTAGAATCTATTTACTTGTATTTAAACTGTGAGTTAAACGTTCATATTCCTTTCTTGGAAAGATAAGTGTGTATTTTAAGAGTTTTACCACATTTTGAGAGTTTGCTTAGTAGTAAATACTAGAACATTCAGGATATATACCCGGTTTCAGTCAAAAAACGCGTGGCCAATTAAGCCTCAGTTGTAAACATAAACAGTAATCGCCTCATTTAAAAGCTTTATAAACTAGTTATGAGGTCTATATACATAAATTCTTAGACCGAGAAATCACATTTTAGTGAAAACGGCACTTAAAATAGCCGGACTTGTTAATATTATCAGAATTCGCGTCATTTCAGAGCTTTCTACCTGTAATCTAGGTAATTGAACTCGGCATTAAATGTGGTTAGAATCTATTTACTTGTACTTCAACAGTTAGTTACACGTTGATATTCATTTCCTGGAAAGATAATTGTGTATTTTAAGAGTTTTACGCCATTTTGAGAGTTTGCTTAGCACTAAATACTAGAACCTTCAGGATATACACGGTTTCAGTCAAAACACGTGTGGCCAATTAAGCCTCAGTTGTAAACATAAACAGTATTCTCCTCATTTCAAAGCTTTATACACTAGTTCTGAGCTGGATAAACGGGAATTCTTAATGTTTGAAATCACATTTCAGTGAAAACGCCACTTAAAATAGCCGGACTCGTTAATATTACCAGAATTCGAGTCATTTCAGAGCTTTCTACCTGTAATCTCAGTAATTGAACTCGGCATTAAATGTGGTTAGAATCTATTTACTTCTATTTCAACTGTTAGTTAAGAGTTCATATTATTTTCCTGGAAAGATAATTGTTTATTTTAAGAGATTTACGCCATTTTGAGATTGTGCTTAGCACTAAATACTAGAACCTTCAGGATATACACGGTTTCAGTCAAAAAACGCGTGGCCAATTAAGCCTCAGTTGTAAACATAAACAGTAATCGCCTCATTTAAAAGCTTTATAAACTAGTTATGAGGTCTATATACATAAATTCTTAGACCGAGAAATCACATTTTAGTGAAAACGGCACTTAAAATAGCCGGACTTGTTAATATTATCAGAATTCGCGTCATTTCAGAGCTTTCTACCTGTAATCTAGGTAATTGAACTCGGCATTAAATGTGGTTAGAATCTATTTACTTGTACTTCAACAGTTAGTTACACGTTGATATTCATTTCCTGGAAAGATAATTGTGTATTTTAAGAGTTTTACGCCATTTTGAGAGTTTGCTTAGCACTAAATACTAGAACCTTCAGGATATACACGGTTTCAGTCAAAACACGTGTGGCCAATTAAGCCTCAGTTGTAAACATAAACAGTATTCTCCTCATTTCAAAGCTTTATACACTAGTTCTGAGCTGGATAAACGGGAATTCTTAATGTTTGAAATCACATTTCAGTGAAAACGCCACTTAAAATAGCCGGACTCGTTAATATTACCAGAATTCGAGTCATTTCAGAGCTTTCTACCTGTAATCTCAGTAATTGAACTCGGCATTAAATGTGGTTAGAATCTATTTACTTCTATTTCAACTGTTAGTTAATAGTTCATATTATTTTCCTGGAAAGATAATTGTTTATTTGAAGAGTTTTAACACATTTTGACTGTTTCCTTTGAAGTATACACTAGAACCTACAGGATATAAACTGTTTCAGTCAAAGGAGGCCACGCCAATTAAGCCTCAGTTGTAAACATAAACAGTATTCTCCTTATTTCAAAGCTTTATATACAAGTTGTGAGCTCTATAAACAGGAACTCTTAATGTTTGAAATCACATTTTAGTGAATCCGCCACTTTAAATAGCCGGACTTGTTAATATTATCAGAATTTTCGTCATTTCAGTGCTCTCTACCTGTAATGTCAGTAAATAAACTCGGCATTAAATGTAGTTAGAATCTATTTACTTGTATTTAAACTGTGAGTTAAACGTTCATATTCATTTCCTGGAAAGATGATTGTGTATTTTAAGAGTTTTAACACCTATTGAAGTTTCCTTAGAAGTATATACAAGAACCTTCAGGATAGAAACTGTTTCAAAAAAAGACGCCCTGCCAATACAGTCTCAATTTTAAACATGAACAGTATTCTCTTCATTTCAAAGCTTTATACACTAGTTCTGAGCTGTATAAACAGGAATTCTTAATGTTTGAAATCGCATTTTAGTGAAAACGCCACTTAAAATAGCCGGACTTGTTAATATTATCCGAATTCGCGTCATTTCAGAGCTTTCTACCTGTAATCTAGGTAATTGAACTCGGCATTAAATGTGATTAGAATCTATTTACTTGTATTTCAACAGTTAGTTACACGTTCATATTCATTTCCTTGAAAGATAATTGTGTATTTTAAGAGTTTTACCACATTTTGAGATTTTGCTTAGCGGTAAATACTAGAACCTTCAGCATATACACGGTTTCAGTCAAAAAACGCATGGCCAATTAAGCCTCAGTTGTAAACATAAACAGTATTCTCCTCATTTCATAGCTTTATACACTAGTTCTGAGCTGTATAAACGGGAATTCTTAATGTTTGAAATCACATTTCAGTGAAAACGCCACTTAAAATAGCCGGACTCGTTAATATTACCAGAATTCGAGTCATTTCAGAGTTTTCTACCTGTAATCTCAGTAATTGAACTCGGCATTAAATGTGGTTAGAATCTATTTCCTTCTATTTCAACTGTTAGTTAATAGTTCATATTATTTTCCTGGAAAGATAATTGTTTATTTGAAGAGTTTTAACACATTTTGACTGTTTCCTTTGAAGTATACACTAGAACCTACAGGATATAAACTGTTTCAGTCAAAAGACACCACGCCAATTAAACCTCAGTCTTAAACATAAACAGTATTCTCCTTATTTCAAAGCTTTCTATTCAAGTTGTGAGCTCTATAAACAGGAACTCTTAATGTTTGAAATCACATTTCAAGGAATCCGCCACTTTAAATAGCCGGAATTGTTAATATAATCAGAATTTTCGTCATTTCAGTGCTCTCTACCTGTAATGTCAGTAATTATACTCGGCATTAAATGTAGTTAGAATCTATTTACTTGTATTTAAACTGTGAGTTAAACGTTCATATTCCTTTCTTGGAAAGATAAGTGTGTATTTTAAGAGTTTTACCACATTTTGAGAGTTTGCTTAGTAGTAAATACTAGAACATTCAGGATATATACCCGGTTTCAGTCAAAAAACGCGTGGCCAATTAAGCCTCAGTTGTAAACATAAACAGTAATCGCCTCATTTAAAAGCTTTATAAACTAGTTATGAGGTCTATATACATAAATTCTTAGACCGAGAAATCACATTTTAGTGAAAACGGCACTTAAAATAGCCGGACTTGTTAATATTATCAGAATTCGCGTCATTTCAGAGCTTTCTACCTGTAATCTAGGTAATTGAACTCGGCATTAAATGTGGTTAGAATCTATTTACTTGTACTTCAACAGTTAGTTACACGTTGATATTCATTTCCTGGAAAGATAATTGTGTATTTTAAGAGTTTTACGCCATTTTGAGAGTTTGCTTAGCACTAAATACTAGAACCTTCAGGATATACACGGTTTCAGTCAAAACACGTGTGGCCAATTAAGCCTCAGTTGTAAACATAAACAGTATTCTCCTCATTTCAAAGCTTTATACACTAGTTCTGAGCTGGATAAACGGGAATTCTTAATGTTTGAAATCACATTTCAGTGAAAACGCCACTTAAAATAGCCGGACTCGTTAATATTACCAGAATTCGAGTCATTTCAGAGCTTTCTACCTGTAATCTCAGTAATTGAACTCGGCATTAAATGTGGTTAGAATCTATTTACTTCTATTTCAACTGTTAGTTAAGAGTTCATATTATTTTCCTGGAAAGATAATTGTTTATTTTAAGAGATTTACGCCATTTTGAGATTGTGCTTAGCACTAAATACTAGAACCTTCAGGATATACACGGTTTCAGTCAAAAAACGCGTGGCCAATTAAGCCTCAGTTGTAAACATAAACAGTAATCGCCTCATTTAAAAGCTTTATAAACTAGTTATGAGGTCTATATACATAAATTCTTAGACCAAGAAATCACATTTTAGTGAAAACGGCACTTAAAATAGCCGGACTTGTTAATATTATCAGAATTCGCGTCATTTCAGAGCTTTCTACCTGTAATCTAGGTAATTGAACTCGGCATTAAATGTGGTTAGAATCTATTTACTTGTACTTCAACAGTTAGTTACACGTTGATATTCATTTCCTGGAAAGATAATTGTGTATTTTAAGAGTTTTACCACATTTTGAGAGTTTGCTTAGCACTAAATACTAGAACCTTCAGGATATACACGGTTTCAGTCAAAACACGTGTGGCCAATTAAGCCTCAGTTGTAAACATAAACAGTATTCTCCTCATTTCAAAGCTTTATACACTAGTTCTGAGCTGGATAAACGGGAATTCTTAATGTTTGAAATCACATTTCAGTGAAAACGCCACTTAAAATAGCCGGACTCGTTAATATTACCAGAATTCGAGTCATTTCAGAGCTTTCTACCTGTAATCTCAGTAATTGAACTCGGCATTAAATGTGGTTAGAATCTATTTACTTCTATTTCAACTGTTAGTTAAGAGTTCATATTATTTTCCTGGAAAGATAATTGTTTATTTTAAGAGATTTACGCCATTTTGAGATTGTGCTTAGCACTAAATACTAGAACCTTCAGGATATACACGGTTTCAGTCAAAAAACGCGTGGCCAATTAAGCCTCAGTTGTAAACATAAACAGTAATCGCCTCATTTAAAAGCTTTATAAACTAGTTATGAGGTCTATATACATAAATTCTTAGACCGAGAAATCACATTTTAGTGAAAACGGCACTTAAAATAGCCGGACTTGTTAATATTATCAGAATTCGCGTCATTTCAGAGCTTTCTACCTGTAATCTAGGTAATTGAACTCGGCATTAAATGTGGTTAGAATCTATTTACTTGTACTTCAACAGTTAGTTACACGTTGATATTCATTTCCTGGAAAGATAATTGTGTATTTTAAGAGTTTTACGCCATTTTGAGAGTTTGCTTAGCACTAAATACTAGAACCTTCAGGATATACACGGTTTCAGTCAAAACACGTGTGGCCAATTAAGCCTCAGTTGTAAACATAAACAGTATTCTCCTCATTTCAAAGCTTTATACACTAGTTCTGAGCTGGATAAACGGGAATTCTTAATGTTTGAAATCACATTTCAGTGAAAACGCCACTTAAAATAGCCGGACTCGTTAATATTACCAGAATTCGAGTCATTTCAGAGCTTTCTACCTGTAATCTCAGTAATTGAACTCGGCATTAAATGTGGTTAGAATCTATTTACTTCTATTTCAACTGTTAGTTAAGAGTTCATATTATTTTCCTGGAAAGATAATTGTTTATTTGAAGAGTTTTAACACATTTTGACTGTTTCCTTTGAAGTATACACTAGAACCTACAGGATATAAACTGTTTCAGTCAAAGGAGGCCACGCCAATTAAGCCTCAGTTGTAAACATAAACAGTATTCTCCTTATTTCAAAGCTTTATATACAAGTTGTGAGCTCTATAAACAGGAACTCTTAATGTTTGAAATCACATTTTAGTGAATCCGCCACTTTAAATAGCCGGACTTGTTAATATTATCAGAATTTTCGTCATTTCAGTGCTCTCTACCTGTAATGTCAGTAAATAAACTCGGCATTAAATGTAGTTAGAATCTATTTACTTGTATTTAAACTGTGAGTTAAACGTTCATATTCATTTCCTGGAAAGATGATTGTGTATTTTAAGAGTTTTAACACCTATTGAAGTTTCCTTAGAAGTATATACAAGAACCTTCAGGATAGAAACTGTTTCAAAAAAAGACGCCCTGCCAATACAGTCTCAATTTTAAACATGAACAGTATTCTCTTCATTTCAAAGCTTTATACACTAGTTCTGAGCTGTATAAACAGGAATTCTTAATGTTTGAAATCGCATTTTAGTTAAAACGCCACTTAAAATAGCCGGACTTGTTAATATTATCCGAATTCGCGTCATTTCAGAGCTTTCTACCTGTAATCTAGGTAATTGAACTCGGCATTAAATGTGGTTAGAATCTATTTACTTGTACTTCAACAGTTAGTTACACGTTCATATTCATTTCCTTGAAAGATAATTGTGTATTTTAAGAGTTTTACCACATTTTGAGATTTTGCTTAGCGGTAAATACTAGAACCTTCAGCATATACACGGTTTCAGTCAAAAAACGCATGGCCAATTAAGCCTCAGTTGTAAACATAAACAGTATTCTCCTCATTTCATAGCTTTATACACTAGTTCTGAGCTGTATAAACGGGAATTCTTAATGTTTGAAATCACATTTCAGTGAAAACGCCACTTAAAATAGCCGGACTCGTTAATATTACCAGAATTCGAGTCATTTCAGAGTTTTCTACCTGTAATCTCAGTAATTGAACTCGGCATTAAATGTGGTTAGAATCTATTTCCTTCTATTTCAACTGTTAGTTAATAGTTCATATTATTTTCCTGGAAAGATAATTGTTTATTTGAAGAGTTTTAACACATTTTGACTGTTTCCTTTGAAGTATACACTAGAACCTACAGGATATAAACTGTTTCAGTCAAAAGACACCACGCCAATTAAACCTCAGTCTTAAACATAAACAGTATTCTCCTTATTTCAAAGCTTTCTATTCAAGTTGTGAGCTCTATAAACAGGAACTCTTAATGTTTGAAATCACATTTCAAGGAATCCGCCACTTTAAATAGCCGGAATTGTTAATATAATCAGAATTTTCGTCATTTCAGTGCTCTCTACCTGTAATGTCAGTAATTATACTCGGCATTAAATGTAGTTAGAATCTATTTACTTGTATTTAAACTGTGAGTTAAACGTTCATATTCCTTTCTTGGAAAGATAAGTGTGTATTTTAAGAGTTTTACCACATTTTGAGAGTTTGCTTAGTAGTAAATACTAGAACATTCAGGATATATACCCGGTTTCAGTCAAAAAACGCGTGGCCAATTAAGCCTCAGTTGTAAACATAAACAGTAATCGCCTCATTTAAAAGCTTTATAAACTAGTTATGAGGTCTATATACATAAATTCTTAGACCGAGAAATCACATTTTAGTGAAAACGGCACTTAAAATAGCCGGACTTGTTAATATTATCAGAATTCGCGTCATTTCAGAGCTTTCTACCTGTAATCTAGGTAATTGAACTCGGCATTAAATGTGGTTAGAATCTATTTACTTGTACTTCAACAGTTAGTTACACGTTGATATTCATTTCCTGGAAAGATAATTGTGTATTTTAAGAGTTTTACGCCATTTTGAGAGTTTGCTTAGCACTAAATACTAGAACCTTCAGGATATACACGGTTTCAGTCAAAACACGTGTGGCCAATTAAGCCTCAGTTGTAAACATAAACAGTATTCTCCTCATTTCAAAGCTTTATACACTAGTTCTGAGCTGGATAAACGGGAATTCTTAATGTTTGAAATCACATTTCAGTGAAAACGCCACTTAAAATAGCCGGACTCGTTAATATTACCAGAATTCGAGTCATTTCAGAGCTTTCTACCTGTAATCTCAGTAATTGAACTCGGCATTAAATGTGGTTAGAATCTATTTACTTCTATTTCAACTGTTAGTTAATAGTTCATATTATTTTCCTGGAAAGATAATTGTTTATTTGAAGAGTTTTAACACATTTTGACTGTTTCCTTTGAAGTATACACTAGAACCTACAGGATATAAACTGTTTCAGTCAAAGGAGGCCACGCCAATTAAGCCTCAGTTGTAAACATAAACAGTATTCTCCTTATTTCAAAGCTTTATATACAAGTTGTGAGCTCTATAAACAGGAACTCTTAATGTTTGAAATCACATTTTAGTGAATCCGCCACTTTAAATAGCCGGACTTGTTAATATTATCAGAATTTTCGTCATTTCAGTGCTCTCTACCTGTAATGTCAGTAAATAAACTCGGCATTAAATGTAGTTAGAATCTATTTACTTGTATTTAAACTGTGTGTTAAACGTTCATATTCATTTCCTGGAAAGATGATTGTGTATTTTAAGAGTTTTAACACCTATTGAAGTTTCCTTAGAAGTATATACAAGAACCTTCAGGATAGAAACTGTTTCAAAAAAAGACGCCCTGCCAATACAGTCTCAATTTTAAACATGAACAGTATTCTCTTCATTTCAAAGCTTTATACACTAGTTCTGAGCTGTATAAACAGGAATTCTTAATGTTTGAAATCGCATTTTAGTTAAAACGCCACTTAAAATAGCCGGACTTGTTAATATTATCCGAATTCGCGTCATTTCAGAGCTTTCTACCTGTAATCTAGGTAATTGAACTCGGCATTAAATGTGATTAGAATCTATTTACTTGTATTTCAACAGTTAGTTACACGTTCATATTCATTTCCTTGAAAGATAATTGTGTATTTTAAGAGTTTTACCACATTTTGAGATTTTGCTTAGCGGTAAATACTAGAACCTTCAGCATATACACGGTTTCAGTCAAAAAACGCATGGCCAATTAAGCCTCAGTTGTAAACATAAACAGTATTCTCCTCATTTCATAGCTTTATACACTAGTTCTGAGCTGTATAAACGGGAATTCTTAATGTTTGAAATCACATTTCAGTGAAAACGCCACTTAAAATAGCCGGACTCGTTAATATTACCAGAATTCGAGTCATTTCAGAGTTTTCTACCTGTAATCTCAGTAATTGAACTCGGCATTAAATGTGGTTAGAATCTATTTCCTTCTATTTCAACTGTTAGTTAATAGTTCATATTATTTTCCTGGAAAGATAATTGTTTATTTGAAGAGTTTTAACACATTTTGACTGTTTCCTTTGAAGTATACACTAGAACCTACAGGATATAAACTGTTTCAGTCAAAAGACACCACGCCAATTAAACCTCAGTCTTAAACATAAACAGTATTCTCCTTATTTCAAAGCTTTCTATTCAAGTTGTGAGCTCTATAAACAGGAACTCTTAATGTTTGAAATCACATTTCAAGGAATCCGCCACTTTAAATAGCCGGAATTGTTAATATAATCAGAATTTTCGTCATTTCAGTGCTCTCTACCTGTAATGTCAGTAATTATACTCGGCATTAAATGTAGTTAGAATCTATTTACTTGTATTTAAACTGTGAGTTAAACGTTCATATTCCTTTCTTGGAAAGATAAGTGTGTATTTTAAGAGTTTTACCACATTTTGAGAGTTTGCTTAGTAGTAAATACTAGAACATTCAGGATATATACCCGGTTTCAGTCAAAAAACGCGTGGCCAATTAAGCCTCAGTTGTAAACATAAACAGTAATCGCCTCATTTAAAAGCTTTATAAACTAGTTATGAGGTCTATATACATAAATTCTTAGACCGAGAAATCACATTTTAGTGAAAACGGCACTTAAAATAGCCGGACTTGTTAATATTATCAGAATTCGCGTCATTTCAGAGCTTTCTACCTGTAATCTAGGTAATTGAACTCGGCATTAAATGTGGTTAGAATCTATTTACTTGTACTTCAACAGTTAGTTACACGTTGATATTCATTTCCTGGAAAGATAATTGTGTATTTTAAGAGTTTTACGCCATTTTGAGAGTTTGCTTAGCACTAAATACTAGAACCTTCAGGATATACACGGTTTCAGTCAAAACACGTGTGGCCAATTAAGCCTCAGTTGTAAACATAAACAGTATTCTCCTCATTTCAAAGCTTTATACACTAGTTCTGAGCTGGATAAACGGGAATTCTTAATGTTTGAAATCACATTTCAGTGAAAACGCCACTTAAAATAGCCGGACTCGTTAATATTACCAGAATTCGAGTCATTTCAGAGCTTTCTACCTGTAATCTCAGTAATTGAACTCGGCATTAAATGTGGTTAGAATCTATTTACTTCTATTTCAACTGTTAGTTAAGAGTTCATATTATTTTCCTGGAAAGATAATTGTTTATTTTAAGAGATTTACGCCATTTTGAGATTGTGCTTAGCACTAAATACTAGAACCTTCAGGATATACACGGTTTCAGTCAAAAAACGCGTGGCCAATTAAGCCTCAGTTGTAAACATAAACAGTAATCGCCTCATTTAAAAGCTTTATAAACTAGTTATGAGGTCTATATACATAAATTCTTAGACCAAGAAATCACATTTTAGTGAAAACGGCACTTAAAATAGCCGGACTTGTTAATATTATCAGAATTCGCGTCATTTCAGAGCTTTCTACCTGTAATCTAGGTAATTGAACTCGGCATTAAATGTGGTTAGAATCTATTTACTTGTACTTCAACAGTTAGTTACACGTTGATATTCATTTCCTGGAAAGATAATTGTGTATTTTAAGAGTTTTACCACATTTTGAGAGTTTGCTTAGCACTAAATACTAGAACCTTCAGGATATACACGGTTTCAGTCAAAACACGTGTGGCCAATTAAGCCTCAGTTGTAAACATAAACAGTATTCTCCTCATTTCAAAGCTTTATACACTAGTTCTGAGCTGGATAAACGGGAATTCTTAATGTTTGAAATCACATTTCAGTGAAAACGCCACTTAAAATAGCCGGACTCGTTAATATTACCAGAATTCGAGTCATTTCAGAGCTTTCTACCTGTAATCTCAGTAATTGAACTCGGCATTAAATGTGGTTAGAATCTATTTACTTCTATTTCAACTGTTAGTTAAGAGTTCATATTATTTTCCTGGAAAGATAATTGTTTATTTTAAGAGATTTACGCCATTTTGAGATTGTGCTTAGCACTAAATACTAGAACCTTCAGGATATACACGGTTTCAGTCAAAAAACGCGTGGCCAATTAAGCCTCAGTTGTAAACATAAACAGTAATCGCCTCATTTAAAAGCTTTATAAACTAGTTATGAGGTCTATATACATAAATTCTTAGACCGAGAAATCACATTTTAGTGAAAACGGCACTTAAAATAGCCGGACTTGTTAATATTATCAGAATTCGCGTCATTTCAGAGCTTTCTACCTGTAATCTAGGTAATTGAACTCGGCATTAAATGTGGTTAGAATCTATTTACTTGTACTTCAACAGTTAGTTACACGTTGATATTCATTTCCTGGAAAGATAATTGTGTATTTTAAGAGTTTTACGCCATTTTGAGAGTTTGCTTAGCACTAAATACTAGAACCTTCAGGATATACACGGTTTCAGTCAAAACACGTGTGGCCAATTAAGCCTCAGTTGTAAACATAAACAGTATTCTCCTCATTTCAAAGCTTTATACACTAGTTCTGAGCTGGATAAACGGGAATTCTTAATGTTTGAAATCACATTTCAGTGAAAACGCCACTTAAAATAGCCGGACTCGTTAATATTACCAGAATTCGAGTCATTTCAGAGCTTTCTACCTGTAATCTCAGTAATTGAACTCGGCATTAAATGTGGTTAGAATCTATTTACTTCTATTTCAACTGTTAGTTAATAGTTCATATTATTTTCCTGGAAAGATAATTGTTTATTTGAAGAGTTTTAACACATTTTGACTGTTTCCTTTGAAGTATACACTAGAACCTACAGGATATAAACTGTTTCAGTCAAAGGAGGCCACGCCAATTAAGCCTCAGTTGTAAACATAAACAGTATTCTCCTTATTTCAAAGCTTTATATACAAGTTGTGAGCTCTATAAACAGGAACTCTTAATGTTTGAAATCACATTTTAGTGAATCCGCCACTTTAAATAGCCGGACTTGTTAATATTATCAGAATTTTCGTCATTTCAGTGCTCTCTACCTGTAATGTCAGTAAATAAACTCGGCATTAAATGTAGTTAGAATCTATTTACTTGTATTTAAACTGTGAGTTAAACGTTCATATTCATTTCCTGGAAAGATGATTGTGTATTTTAAGAGTTTTAACACCTATTGAAGTTTCCTTAGAAGTATATACAAGAACCTTCAGGATAGAAACTGTTTCAAAAAAAGACGCCCTGCCAATACAGTCTCAATTTTAAACATGAACAGTATTCTCTTCATTTCAAAGCTTTATACACTAGTTCTGAGCTGTATAAACAGGAATTCTTAATGTTTGAAATCGCATTTTAGTTAAAACGCCACTTAAAATAGCCGGACTTGTTAATATTATCCGAATTCGCGTCATTTCAGAGCTTTCTACCTGTAATCTAGGTAATTGAACTCGGCATTAAATGTGGTTAGAATCTATTTACTTGTACTTCAACAGTTAGTTACACGTTGATATTCATTTCCTGGAAAGATAATTGTGTATTTTAAGAGTTTTACGCCATTTTGAGAGTTTGCTTAGCACTAAATACTAGAACCTTCAGGATATACACGGTTTCAGTCAAAACACGTGTGGCCAATTAAGCCTCAGTTGTAAACATAAACAGTATTCTCCTCATTTCAAAGCTTTATACACTAGTTCTGAGCTGGATAAACGGGAATTCTTAATGTTTGAAATCACATTTCAGTGAAAACGCCACTTAAAATAGCCGGACTCGTTAATATTACCAGAATTCGAGTCATTTCAGAGCTTTCTACCTGTAATCTCAGTAATTGAACTCGGCATTAAATGTGGTTAGAATCTATTTACTTCTATTTCAACTGTTAGTTAATAGTTCATATTATTTTCCTGGAAAGATAATTGTTTATTTGAAGAGTTTTAACACATTTTGACTGTTTCCTTTGAAGTATACACTAGAACCTACAGGATATAAACTGTTTCAGTCAAAGGAGGCCACGCCAATTAAGCCTCAGTTGTAAACATAAACAGTATTCTCCTTATTTCAAAGCTTTATATACAAGTTGTGAGCTCTATAAACAGGAACTCTTAATGTTTGAAATCACATTTTAGTGAATCCGCCACTTTAAATAGCCGGACTTGTTAATATTATCAGAATTTTCGTCATTTCAGTGCTCTCTACCTGTAATGTCAGTAAATAAACTCGGCATTAAATGTAGTTAGAATCTATTTACTTGTATTTAAACTGTGAGTTAAACGTTCATATTCATTTCCTGGAAAGATGATTGTGTATTTTAAGAGTTTTAACACCTATTGAAGTTTCCTTAGAAGTATATACAAGAACCTTCAGGATAGAAACTGTT
Organism: Myotis nattereri; assembly: GCF_964212035.1. NCBI lineage: Eukaryota > Metazoa > Chordata > Mammalia > Chiroptera > Vespertilionidae > Myotis > Myotis nattereri. The sequence goes on from NC_138076.1 coordinate 101,712,951, forward strand.
TCAAAAAAAGACGCCCTGCCAATACAGTCTCAATTTTAAACATGAACAGTATTCTCTTCATTTCAAAGCTTTATACACTAGTTCTGAGCTGTATAAACAGGAATTCTTAATGTTTGAAATCGCATTTTAGTTAAAACGCCACTTAAAATAGCCGGACTTGTTAATATTATCCGAATTCGCGTCATTTCAGAGCTTTCTACCTGTAATCTAGGTAATTGAACTCGGCATTAAATGTGGTTAGAATCTATTTACTTGTACTTCAACAGTTAGTTACACGTTGATATTCATTTCCTGGAAAGATAATTGTGTATTTTAAGAGTTTTACGCCATTTTGAGAGTTTGCTTAGCACTAAATACTAGAACCTTCAGGATATACACGGTTTCAGTCAAAACACGTGTGGCCAATTAAGCCTCAGTTGTAAACATAAACAGTATTCTCCTCATTTCAAAGCTTTATACACTAGTTCTGAGCTGGATAAACGGGAATTCTTAATGTTTGAAATCACATTTCAGTGAAAACGCCACTTAAAATAGCCGGACTCGTTAATATTACCAGAATTCGAGTCATTTCAGAGTTTTCTACCTGTAATCTCAGTAATTGAACTCGGCATTAAATGTGGTTAGAATCTATTTACTTCTATTTCAACTGTTAGTTAATAGTTCATATTATTTTCCTGGAAAGATAATTGTTTATTTGAAGAGTTTTAACACATTTTGACTGTTTCCTTTGAAGTATACACTAGAACCTACAGGATATAAACTGTTTCAGTCAAAAGACACCACGCCAATTAAACCTCAGTCTTAAACATAAACAGTATTCTCCTTATTTCAAAGCTTTCTATTCAAGTTGTGAGCTCTATAAACAGGAACTCTTAATGTTTGAAATCACATTTCAAGGAATCCGCCACTTTAAATAGCCGGAATTGTTAATATAATCAGAATTTTCGTCATTTCAGTGCTCTCTACCTGTAATGTCAGTAATTATACTCGGCATTAAATGTAGTTAGAATCTATTTACTTGTATTTAAACTGTGAGTTAAACGTTCATATTCCTTTCTTGGAAAGATAAGTGTGTATTTTAAGAGTTTTACCACATTTTGAGAGTTTGCTTAGTAGTAAATACTAGAACATTCAGGATATATACCCGGTTTCAGTCAAAAAACGCGTGGCAAATTAAGCCTCAGTTGTAAACATAAACAGTAATCTCCTCATTTAAAAGCTTTATAAACTAGTTATGAGGTCTATATACATAAATTCTTAGACCGAGAAATCACATTTTAGTGAAAACGGCACTTAAAATAGCCGGACTTGTTAATATTATCAGAATTCGCGTCATTTCAGAGCTTTCTACCTGTAATCTAGGTAATTGAACTCGGCATTAAATGTGGTTAGAATCTATTTACTTGTACTTCAACAGTTAGTTACACGTTGATATTCATTTCCTGGAAAGATAATTGTGTATTTTAAGAGTTTTACGCCATTTTGAGAGTTTGCTTAGCACTAAATACTAGAACCTTCAGGATATACACGGTTTCAGTCAAAACACGTGTGGCCAATTAAGCCTCAGTTGTAAACATAAACAGTATTCTCCTCATTTCAAAGCTTTATACACTAGTTCTGAGCTGGATAAACGGGAATTCTTAATGTTTGAAATCACATTTCAGTGAAAACGCCACTTAAAATAGCCGGACTCGTTAATATTACCAGAATTCGAGTCATTTCAGAGCTTTCTACCTGTAATCTCAGTAATTGAACTCGGCATTAAATGTGGTTAGAATCTATTTACTTCTATTTCAACTGTTAGTTAAGAGTTCATATTATTTTCCTGGAAAGATAATTGTTTATTTTAAGAGATTTACGCCATTTTGAGATTGTGCTTAGCACTAAATACTAGAACCTTCAGGATATACACGGTTTCAGTCAAAAAACGCGTGGCCAATTAAGCCTCAGTTGTAAACATAAACAGTAATCGCCTCATTTAAAAGCTTTATAAACTAGTTATGAGGTCTATATACATAAATTCTTAGACCGAGAAATCACATTTTAGTGAAAACGGCACTTAAAATAGCCGGACTTGTTAATATTATCAGAATTCGCGTCATTTCAGAGCTTTCTACCTGTAATCTAGGTAATTGAACTCGGCATTAAATGTGGTTAGAATCTATTTACTTGTACTTCAACAGTTAGTTACACGTTGATATTCATTTCCTGGAAAGATAATTGTGTATTTTAAGAGTTTTACGCCATTTTGAGAGTTTGCTTAGCACTAAATACTAGAACCTTCAGGATATACACGGTTTCAGTCAAAACACGTGTGGCCAATTAAGCCTCAGTTGTAAACATAAACAGTATTCTCCTCATTTCAAAGCTTTATACACTAGTTCTGAGCTGGATAAACGGGAATTCTTAATGTTTGAAATCACATTTCAGTGAAAACGCCACTTAAAATAGCCGGACTCGTTAATATTACCAGAATTCGAGTCATTTCAGAGCTTTCTACCTGTAATCTCAGTAATTGAACTCGGCATTAAATGTGGTTAGAATCTATTTACTTCTATTTCAACTGTTAGTTAAGAGTTCATATTATTTTCCTGGAAAGATAATTGTTTATTTTAAGAGATTTACGCCATTTTGAGATTGTGCTTAGCACTAAATACTAGAACCTTCAGGATATACACGGTTTCAGTCAAAAAACGCGTGGCCAATTAAGCCTCAGTTGTAAACATAAACAGTAATCGCCTCATTTAAAAGCTTTATAAACTAGTTATGAGGTCTATATACATAAATTCTTAGACCGAGAAATCACATTTTAGTGAAAACGGCACTTAAAATAGCCGGACTTGTTAATATTATCAGAATTCGCGTCATTTCAGAGCTTTCTACCTGTAATCTAGGTAATTGAACTCGGCATTAAATGTGGTTAGAATCTATTTACTTGTACTTCAACAGTTAGTTACACGTTGATATTCATTTCCTGGAAAGATAATTGTGTATTTTAAGAGTTTTACGCCATTTTGAGAGTTTGCTTAGCACTAAATACTAGAACCTTCAGGATATACACGGTTTCAGTCAAAACACGTGTGGCCAATTAAGCCTCAGTTGTAAACATAAACAGTATTCTCCTCATTTCAAAGCTTTATACACTAGTTCTGAGCTGGATAAACGGGAATTCTTAATGTTTGAAATCACATTTCAGTGAAAACGCCACTTAAAATAGCCGGACTCGTTAATATTACCAGAATTCGAGTCATTTCAGAGCTTTCTACCTGTAATCTCAGTAATTGAACTCGGCATTAAATGTGGTTAGAATCTATTTACTTCTATTTCAACTGTTAGTTAATAATTCATATTATTTTCCTGGAAAGATAATTGTTTATTTGAAGAGTTTTAACACATTTTGACTGTTTCCTTTGAAGTATACACTAGAACCTACAGGATATAAACTGTTTCAGTCAAAGGAGGCCACGCCAATTAAGCCTCAGTTGTAAACATAAACAGTATTCTCCTTATTTCAAAGCTTTATATACAAGTTGTGAGCTCTATAAACAGGAACTCTTAATGTTTGAAATCACATTTTAGTGAATCCGCCACTTTAAATAGCCGGACTTGTTAATATTATCAGAATTTTCGTCATTTCAGTGCTCTCTACCTGTAATGTCAGTAAATAAACTCGGCATTAAATGTAGTTAGAATCTATTTACTTGTATTTAAACTGTGAGTTAAACGTTCATATTCATTTCCTGGAAAGATGATTGTGTATTTTAAGAGTTTTAACACCTATTGAAGTTTCCTTAGAAGTATATACAAGAACCTTCAGGATAGAAACTGTTTCAAAAAAAGACGCCCTGCCAATACAGTCTCAATTTTAAACATGAACAGTATTCTCTTCATTTCAAAGCTTTATACACTAGTTCTGAGCTGTATAAACAGGAATTCTTAATGTTTGAAATCGCATTTTAGTTAAAACGCCACTTAAAATAGCCGGACTTGTTAATATTATCCGAATTCGCGTCATTTCAGAGCTTTCTACCTGTAATCTAGGTAATTGAACTCGGCATTAAATGTGGTTAGAATCTATTTACTTGTACTTCAACAGTTAGTTACACGTTGATATTCATTTCCTGGAAAGATAATTGTGTATTTTAAGAGTTTTACGCCATTTTGAGAGTTTGCTTAGCACTAAATACTAGAACCTTCAGGATATACACGGTTTCAGTCAAAACACGTGTGGCCAATTAAGCCTCAGTTGTAAACATAAACAGTATTCTCCTCATTTCAAAGCTTTATACACTAGTTCTGAGCTGGATAAACGGGAATTCTTAATGTTTGAAATCACATTTCAGTGAAAACGCCACTTAAAATAGCCGGACTCGTTAATATTACCAGAATTCGAGTCATTTCAGAGCTTTCTACCTGTAATCTCAGTAATTGAACTCGGCATTAAATGTGGTTAGAATCTATTTACTTCTATTTCAACTGTTAGTTAATAGTTCATATTATTTTCCTGGAAAGATAATTGTTTATTTGAAGAGTTTTAACACATTTTGACTGTTTCCTTTGAAGTATACACTAGAACCTACAGGATATAAACTGTTTCAGTCAAAGGAGGCCACGCCAATTAAGCCTCAGTTGTAAACATAAACAGTATTCTCCTTATTTCAAAGCTTTATATACAAGTTGTGAGCTCTATAAACAGGAACTCTTAATGTTTGAAATCACATTTTAGTGAATCCGCCACTTTAAATAGCCGGACTTGTTAATATTATCAGAATTTTCGTCATTTCAGTGCTCTCTACCTGTAATGTCAGTAAATAAACTCGGCATTAAATGTAGTTAGAATCTATTTACTTGTATTTAAACTGTGAGTTAAACGTTCATATTCATTTCCTGGAAAGATGATTGTGTATTTTAAGAGTTTTAACACCTATTGAAGTTTCCTTAGAAGTATATACAAGAACCTTCAGGATAGAAACTGTTTCAAAAAAAGACGCCCTGCCAATACAGTCTCAATTTTAAACATGAACAGTATTCTCTTCATTTCAAAGCTTTATACACTAGTTCTGAGCTGTATAAACAGGAATTCTTAATGTTTGAAATCGCATTTTAGTTAAAACGCCACTTAAAATAGCCGGACTTGTTAATATTATCCGAATTCGCGTCATTTCAGAGCTTTCTACCTGTAATCTAGGTAATTGAACTCGGCATTAAATGTGGTTAGAATCTATTTACTTGTACTTCAACAGTTAGTTACACGTTGATATTCATTTCCTGGAAAGATAATTGTGTATTTTAAGAGTTTTACGCCATTTTGAGAGTTTGCTTAGCACTAAATACTAGAACCTTCAGGATATACACGGTTTCAGTCAAAACACGTGTGGCCAATTAAGCCTCAGTTGTAAACATAAACAGTATTCTCCTCATTTCAAAGCTTTATACACTAGTTCTGAGCTGGATAAACGGGAATTCTTAATGTTTGAAATCACATTTCAGTGAAAACGCCACTTAAAATAGCCGGACTCGTTAATATTACCAGAATTCGAGTCATTTCAGAGCTTTCTACCTGTAATCTCAGTAATTGAACTCGGCATTAAATGTGGTTAGAATCTATTTACTTCTATTTCAACTGTTAGTTAATAGTTCATATTATTTTCCTGGAAAGATAATTGTTTATTTGAAGAGTTTTAACACATTTTGACTGTTTCCTTTGAAGTATACACTAGAACCTACAGGATATAAACTGTTTCAGTCAAAAGACACCACGCCAATTAAACCTCAGTCTTAAACATAAACAGTATTCTCCTTATTTCAAAGCTTTCTATTCAAGTTGTGAGCTCTATAAACAGGAACTCTTAATGTTTGAAATCACATTTCAAGGAATCCGCCACTTTAAATAGCCGGAATTGTTAATATAATCAGAATTTTCGTCATTTCAGTGCTCTCTACCTGTAATGTCAGTAATTATACTCGGCATTAAATGTAGTTAGAATCTATTTACTTGTATTTAAACTGTGAGTTAAACGTTCATATTCCTTTCTTGGAAAGATAAGTGTGTATTTTAAGAGTTTTACCACATTTTGAGAGTTTGCTTAGTAGTAAATACTAGAACATTCAGGATATATACCCGGTTTCAGTCAAAAAACGCGTGGCCAATTAAGCCTCAGTTGTAAACATAAACAGTAATCTCCTCATTTAAAAGCTTTATAAACTAGTTATGAGGTCTATATACATAAATTCTTAGACCGAGAAATCACATTTTAGTGAAAACGGCACTTAAAATAGCCGGACTTGTTAATATTATCAGAATTCGCGTCATTTCAGAGCTTTCTACCTGTAATCTAGGTAATTGAACTCGGCATTAAATGTGGTTAGAATCTATTTACTTGTACTTCAACAGTTAGTTACACGTTGATATTCATTTCCTGGAAAGATAATTGTGTATTTTAAGAGTTTTACCACATTTTGAGAGTTTGCTTAGCACTAAATACTAGAACCTTCAGGATATACACGGTTTCAGTCAAAACACGTGTGGCCAATTAAGCCTCAGTTGTAAACATAAACAGTATTCTCCTCATTTCAAAGCTTTATACACTAGTTCTGAGCTGGATAAACGGGAATTCTTAATGTTTGAAATCACATTTCAGTGAAAACGCCACTTAAAATAGCCGGACTCGTTAATATTACCAGAATTCGAGTCATTTCAGAGCTTTCTACCTGTAATCTCAGTAATTGAACTCGGCATTAAATGTGGTTAGAATCTATTTACTTCTATTTCAACTGTTAGTTAAGAGTTCATATTATTTTCCTGGAAAGATAATTGTTTATTTTAAGAGATTTACGCCATTTTGAGATTGTGCTTAGCACTAAATACTAGAACCTTCAGGATATACACGGTTTCAGTCAAAAAACGCGTGGCCAATTAAGCCTCAGTTGTAAACATAAACAGTAATCGCCTCATTTAAAAGCTTTATAAACTAGTTATGAGGTCTATATACATAAATTCTTAGACCGAGAAATCACATTTTAGTGAAAACGGCACTTAAAATAGCCGGACTTGTTAATATTATCAGAATTCGCGTCATTTCAGAGCTTTCTACCTGTAATCTAGGTAATTGAACTCGGCATTAAATGTGGTTAGAATCTATTTACTTGTACTTCAACAGTTAGTTACACGTTGATATTCATTTCCTGGAAAGATAATTGTGTATTTTAAGAGTTTTACCACATTTTGAGAGTTTGCTTAGCACTAAATACTAGAACCTTCAGGATATACACGGTTTCAGTCAAAACACGTGTGGCCAATTAAGCCTCAGTTGTAAACATAAACAGTATTCTCCTCATTTCAAAGCTTTATACACTCGTTCTGAGCTGGATAAACGGGAATTCTTAATGTTTGAAATCACATTTCAGTGAAAACGCCACTTAAAATAGCCGGACTCGTTAATATTACCAGAATTCGAGTCATTTCAGAGCTTTCTACCTGTAATCTCAGTAATTGAACTCGGCATTAAATGTGGTTAGAATCTATTTACTTCTATTTCAACTGTTAGTTAAGAGTTCATATTATTTTCCTGGAAAGATAATTGTTTATTTTAAGAGATTTACGCCATTTTGAGATTGTGCTTAGCACTAAATACTAGAACCTTCAGGATATACACGGTTTCAGTCAAAAAACGCGTGGCCAATTAAGCCTCAGTTGTAAACATAAACAGTAATCGCCTCATTTAAAAGCTTTATAAACTAGTTATGAGGTCTATATACATAAATTCTTAGACCGAGAAATCACATTTTAGTGAAAACGGCACTTAAAATAGCCGGACTTGTTAATATTATCAGAATTCGCGTCATTTCAGAGCTTTCTACCTGTAATCTAGGTAATTGAACTCGGCATTAAATGTGGTTAGAATCTATTTACTTGTACTTCAACAGTTAGTTACACGTTGATATTCATTTCCTGGAAAGATAATTGTGTATTTTAAGAGTTTTACCACATTTTGAGAGTTTGCTTAGCACTAAATACTAGAACCTTCAGGATATACACGGTTTCAGTCAAAACACGTGTGGCCAATTAAGCCTCAGTTGTAAACATAAACAGTATTCTCCTCATTTCAAAGCTTTATACACTAGTTCTGAGCTGGATAAACGGGAATTCTTAATGTTTGAAATCACATTTCAGTGAAAACGCCACTTAAAATAGCCGGACTCGTTAATATTACCAGAATTCGAGTCATTTCAGAGCTTTCTACCTGTAATCTCAGTAATTGAACTCGGCATTAAATGTGGTTAGAATCTATTTACTTCTATTTCAACTGTTAGTTAATAGTTCATATTATTTTCCTGGAAAGATAATTGTTTATTTGAAGAGTTTTAACACATTTTGACTGTTTCCTTTGAAGTATACACTAGAACCTACAGGATATAAACTGTTTCAGTCAAAGGAGGCCACGCCAATTAAGCCTCAGTTGTAAACATAAACAGTATTCTCCTTATTTCAAAGCTTTATATACAAGTTGTGAGCTCTATAAACAGGAACTCTTAATGTTTGAAATCACATTTTAGTGAATCCGCCACTTTAAATAGCCGGACTTGTTAATATTATCAGAATTTTCGTCATTTCAGTGCTCTCTACCTGTAATGTCAGTAAATAAACTCGGCATTAAATGTAGTTAGAATCTATTTACTTGTATTTAAACTGTGAGTTAAACGTTCATATTCATTTCCTGGAAAGATGATTGTGTATTTTAAGAGTTTTAACACCTATTGAAGTTTCCTTAGAAGTATATACAAGAACCTTCAGGATAGAAACTGTTTCAAAAAAAGACGCCCTGCCAATACAGTCTCAATTTTAAACATGAACAGTATTCTCTTCATTTCAAAGCTTTATACACTAGTTCTGAGCTGTATAAACAGGAATTCTTAATGTTTGAAATCGCATTTTAGTTAAAACGCCACTTAAAATAGCCGGACTTGTTAATATTATCCGAATTCGCGTCATTTCAGAGCTTTCTACCTGTAATCTAGGTAATTGAACTCGGCATTAAATGTGATTAGAATCTATTTACTTGTATTTCAACAGTTAGTTACACGTTCATATTCATTTCCTTGAAAGATAATTGTGTATTTTAAGAGTTTTACCACATTTTGAGATTTTGCTTAGCGGTAAATACTAGAACCTTCAGCATATACACGGTTTCAGTCAAAAAACGCATGGCCAATTAAGCCTCAGTTGTAAACATAAACAGTATTCTCCTCATTTCATAGCTTTATACACTAGTTCTGAGCTGTATAAACGGGAATTCTTAATGTTTGAAATCACATTTCAGTGAAAACGCCACTTAAAATAGCCGGACTCGTTAATATTACCAGAATTCGAGTCATTTCAGAGTTTTCTACCTGTAATCTCAGTAATTGAACTCGGCATTAAATGTGGTTAGAATCTATTTCCTTCTATTTCAACTGTTAGTTAATAGTTCATATTATTTTCCTGGAAAGATAATTGTTTATTTGAAGAGTTTTAACACATTTTGACTGTTTCCTTTGAAGTATACACTAGAACCTACAGGATATAAACTGTTTCAGTCAAAAGACACCACGCCAATTAAACCTCAGTCTTAAACATAAACAGTATTCTCCTTATTTCAAAGCTTTCTATTCAAGTTGTGAGCTCTATAAACAGGAACTCTTAATGTTTGAAATCACATTTCAAGGAATCCGCCACTTTAAATAGCCGGAATTGTTAATATAATCAGAATTTTCGTCATTTCAGTGCTCTCTACCTGTAATGTCAGTAATTATACTCGGCATTAAATGTAGTTAGAATCTATTTACTTGTATTTAAACTGTGAGTTAAACGTTCATATTCCTTTCTTGGAAAGATAAGTGTGTATTTTAAGAGTTTTACCACATTTTGAGAGTTTGCTTAGTAGTAAATACTAGAACATTCAGGATATATACCCGGTTTCAGTCAAAAAACGCGTGGCCAATTAAGCCTCAGTTGTAAACATAAACAGTAATCGCCTCATTTAAAAGCTTTATAAACTAGTTATGAGGTCTATATACATAAATTCTTAGACCGAGAAATCACATTTTAGTGAAAACGGCACTTAAAATAGCCGGACTTGTTAATATTATCAGAATTCGCGTCATTTCAGAGCTTTCTACCTGTAATCTAGGTAATTGAACTCGGCATTAAATGTGGTTAGAATCTATTTACTTGTACTTCAACAGTTAGTTACACGTTGATATTCATTTCCTGGAAAGATAATTGTGTATTTTAAGAGTTTTACCACATTTTGAGAGTTTGCTTAGCACTAAATACTAGAACCTTCAGGATATACACGGTTTCAGTCAAAACACGTGTGGCCAATTAAGCCTCAGTTGTAAACATAAACAGTATTCTCCTCATTTCAAAGCTTTATACACTAGTTCTGAGCTGGATAAACGGGAATTCTTAATGTTTGAAATCACATTTCAGTGAAAACGCCACTTAAAATAGCCGGACTCGTTAATATTACCAGAATTCGAGTCATTTCAGAGCTTTCTACCTGTAATCTCAGTAATTGAACTCGGCATTAAATGTGGTTAGAATCTATTTCCTTCTATTTCAACTGTTAGTTAAGAGTTCATATTATTTTCCTGGAAAGATAATTGTTTATTTTAAGAGATTTACGCCATTTTGAGATTGTGCTTAGCACTAAATACTAGAACCTTCAGGATATACACGGTTTCAGTCAAAAAACGCGTGGCCAATTAAGCCTCAGTTGTAAACATATACAGTAATCGCCTCATTTAAAAGCTTTATAAACTAGTTATGAGGTCTATATACATAAATTCTTAGACCGAGAAATCACATTTTAGTGAAAACGGCACTTAAAATAGCCGGACTTGTTAATATTATCAGAATTCGCGTCATTTCAGAGCTTTCTACCTGTAATCTAGGTAATTGAACTCGGCATTAAATGTGGTTAGAATCTATTTACTTGTACTTCAACAGTTAGTTACACGTTGATATTCATTTCCTGGAAAGATAATTGTGTATTTTAAGAGTTTTACGCCATTTTGAGAGTTTGCTTAGCACTAAATACTAGAACCTTCAGGATATACACGGTTTCAGTCAAAACACGTGTGGCCAATTAAGCCTCAGTTGTAAACATAAACAGTATTCTCCTCATTTCAAAGCTTTATACACTAGTTCTGAGCTGGATAAACGGGAATTCTTAATGTTTGAAATCACATTTCAGTGAAAACGCCACTTAAAATAGCCGGACTCGTTAATATTACCAGAATTCGAGTCATTTCAGAGCTTTCTACCTGTAATCTCAGTAATTGAACTCGGCATTAAATGTGGTTAGAATCTATTTACTTCTATTTCAACTGTTAGTTAATAGTTCATATTATTTTCCTGGAAAGATAATTGTTTATTTGAAGAGTTTTAACACATTTTGACTGTTTCCTTTGAAGTATACACTAGAACCTACAGGATATAAACTGTTTCAGTCAAAGGAGGCCACGCCAATTAAGCCTCAGTTGTAAACATAAACAGTATTCTCCTTATTTCAAAGCTTTATATACAAGTTGTGAGCTCTATAAACAGGAACTCTTAATGTTTGAAATCACATTTCAAGGAATCCGCCACTTTAAATAGCCGGACTTGTTAATATTATCAGAATTTTCGTCATTTCAGTGCTCTCTACCTGTAATGTCAGTAAATAAACTCGGCATTAAATGTAGTTAGAATCTATTTACTTGTATTTAAACTGTGAGTTAAACGTTCATATTCATTTCCTGGAAAGATGATTGTGTATTTTAAGAGTTTTAACACCTATTGAAGTTTCCTTAGAAGTATATACAAGAACCTTCAGGATAGAAACTGTTTCAAAAAAAGACGCCCTGCCAATACAGTCTCAATTTTAAACATGAACAGTATTCTCTTCATTTCAAAGCTTTATACACTAGTTCTGAGCTGTATAAACAGGAATTCTTAATGTTTGAAATCGCATTTTAGTTAAAACGCCACTTAAAATAGCCGGACTTGTTAATATTATCCGAATTCGCGTCATTTCAGAGCTTTCTACCTGTAATCTAGGTAATTGAACTCGGCATTAAATGTGATTAGAATCTATTTACTTGTATTTCAACAGTTAGTTACACGTTCATATTCATTTCCTTGAAAGATAATTGTGTATTTTAAGAGTTTTACCACATTTTGAGATTTTGCTTAGCGGTAAATACTAGAACCTTCAGCATATACACGGTTTCAGTCAAAAAACGCATGGCCAATTAAGCCTCAGTTGTAAACATAAACAGTATTCTCCTCATTTCATAGCTTTATACACTAGTTCTGAGCTGTATAAACGGGAATTCTTAATGTTTGAAATCACATTTCAGTGAAAACGCCACTTAAAATAGCCGGACTCGTTAATATTACCAGAATTCGAGTCATTTCAGAGTTTTCTACCTGTAATCTCAGTAATTGAACTCGGCATTAAATGTGGTTAGAATCTATTTCCTTCTATTTCAACTGTTAGTTAATAGTTCATATTATTTTCCTGGAAAGATAATTGTTTATTTGAAGAGTTTTAACACATTTTGACTGTTTCCTTTGAAGTATACACTAGAACCTACAGGATATAAACTGTTTCAGTCAAAAGACACCACGCCAATTAAACCTCAGTCTTAAACATAAACAGTATTCTCCTTATTTCAAAGCTTTCTATTCAAGTTGTGAGCTCTATAAACAGGAACTCTTAATGTTTGAAATCACATTTCAAGGAATCCGCCACTTTAAATAGCCGGAATTGTTAATATAATCAGAATTTTCGTCATTTCAGTGCTCTCTACCTGTAATGTCAGTAATTATACTCGGCATTAAATGTAGTTAGAATCTATTTACTTGTATTTAAACTGTGAGTTAAACGTTCATATTCCTTTCTTGGAAAGATAAGTGTGTATTTTAAGAGTTTTACCACATTTTGAGAGTTTGCTTAGTAGTAAATACTAGAACATTCAGGATATATACCCGGTTTCAGTCAAAAAACGCGTGGCCAATTAAGCCTCAGTTGTAAACATAAACAGTAATCGCCTCATTTAAAAGCTTTATAAACTAGTTATGAGGTCTATATACATAAATTCTTAGACCGAGAAATCACATTTTAGTGAAAACGGCACTTAAAATAGCCGGACTTGTTAATATTATCAGAATTCGCGTCATTTCAGAGCTTTCTACCTGTAATCTAGGTAATTGAACTCGGCATTAAATGTGGTTAGAATCTATTTACTTGTACTTCAACAGTTAGTTACACGTTGATATTCATTTCCTGGAAAGATAATTGTGTATTTTAAGAGTTTTACGCCATTTTGAGAGTTTGCTTAGCACTAAATACTAGAACCTTCAGGATATACACGGTTTCAGTCAAAACACGTGTGGCCAATTAAGCCTCAGTTGTAAACATAAACAGTATTCTCCTCATTTCAAAGCTTTATACACTAGTTCTGAGCTGGATAAACGGGAATTCTTAATGTTTGAAATCACATTTCAGTGAAAACGCCACTTAAAATAGCCGGACTCGTTAATATTACCAGAATTCGAGTCATTTCAGAGCTTTCTACCTGTAATCTCAGTAATTGAACTCGGCATTAAATGTGGTTAGAATCTATTTACTTCTATTTCAACTGTTAGTTAAGAGTTCATATTATTTTCCTGGAAAGATAATTGTTTATTTTAAGAGATTTACGCCATTTTGAGATTGTGCTTAGCACTAAATACTAGAACCTTCAGGATATACACGGTTTCAGTCAAAAAACGCGTGGCCAATTAAGCCTCAGTTGTAAACATAAACAGTAATCGCCTCATTTAAAAGCTTTATAAACTAGTTATGAGGTCTATATACATAAATTCTTAGACCGAGAAATCACATTTTAGTGAAAACGGCACTTATAATAGCCGGACTTGTTAATATTATCAGAATTCGCGTCATTTCAGAGCTTTCTACCTGTAATCTAGGTAATTGAACTCGGCATTAAATGTGGTTAGAATCTATTTACTTGTACTTCAACAGTTAGTTACACGTTGATATTCATTTCCTGGAAAGATAATTGTGTATTTTAAGAGTTTTACGCCATTTTGAGAGTTTGCTTAGCACTAAATACTAGAACCTTCAGGATATACACGGTTTCAGTCAAAACACGTGTGGCCAATTAAGCCTCAGTTGTAAACATAAACAGTATTCTCCTCATTTCAAAGCTTTATACACTAGTTCTGAGCTGGATAAACGGGAATTCTTAATGTTTGAAATCACATTTCAGTGAAAACGCCACTTAAAATAGCCGGACTCGTTAATATTACCAGAATTCGAGTCATTTCAGAGCTTTCTACCTGTAATCTCAGTAATTGAACTCGGCATTAAATGTGGTTAGAATCTATTTACTTCTATTTCAACTGTTAGTTAATAGTTCATATTATTTTCCTGGAAAGATAATTGTTTATTTGAAGAGTTTTAACACATTTTGACTGTTTCCTTTGAAGTATACACCTAGAACCTACAGGATATAAACTGTTTCAGTCAAAGGAGGCCACGCCAATTAAGCCTCAGTTGTAAACATAAACAGTATTCTCCTTATTTCAAAGCTTTATATACAAGTTGTGAGCTCTATAAACAGGAACTCTTAATGTTTGAAATCACATTTTAGTGAATCCGCCACTTTAAATAGCCGGACTTGTTAATATTATCAGAATTTTCGTCATTTCAGTGCTCTCTACCTGTAATGTCAGTAAATAAACTCGGCATTAAATGTAGTTAGAATCTATTTACTTGTATTTAAACTGTGAGTTAAACGTTCATATTCATTTCCTGGAAAGATGATTGTGTATTTTAAGAGTTTTAACACCTATTGAAGTTTCCTTAGAAGTATATACAAGAACCTTCAGGATAGAAACTGTTTCAAAAAAAGACGCCCTGCCAATACAGTCTCAATTTTAAACATGAACAGTATTCTCTTCATTTCAAAGCTTTATACACTAGTTCTGAGCTGTATAAACAGGAATTCTTAATGTTTGAAATCGCATTTTAGTTAAAACGCCACTTAAAATAGCCGGACTTGTTAATATTATCCGAATTCGCGTCATTTCAGAGCTTTCTACCTGTAATCTAGGTAATTGAACTCGGCATTAAATGTGATTAGAATCTATTTACTTGTATTTCAACAGTTAGTTACACGTTCATATTCATTTCCTTGAAAGATAATTGTGTATTTTAAGAGTTTTACCACATTTTGAGATTTTGCTTAGCGGTAAATACTAGAACCTTCAGCATATACACGGTTTCAGTCAAAAAACGCATGGCCAATTAAGCCTCAGTTGTAAACATAAACAGTATTCTCCTCATTTCATAGCTTTATACACTAGTTCTGAGCTGTATAAACGGGAATTCTTAATGTTTGAAATCACATTTCAGTGAAAACGCCACTTAAAATAGCCGGACTCGTTAATATTACCAGAATTCGAGTCATTTCAGAGTTTTCTACCTGTAATCTCAGTAATTGAACTCGGCATTAAATGTGGTTAGAATCTATTTCCTTCTATTTCAACTGTTAGTTAATAGTTCATATTATTTTCCTGGAAAGATAATTGTTTATTTGAAGAGTTTTAACACATTTTGACTGTTTCCTTTGAAGTATACACTAGAACCTACAGGATATAAACTGTTTCAGTCAAAAGACACCACGCCAATTAAACCTCAGTCTTAAACATAAACAGTATTCTCCTTATTTCAAAGCTTTCTATTCAAGTTGTGAGCTCTATAAACAGGAACTCTTAATGTTTGAAATCACATTTCAAGGAATCCGCCACTTTAAATAGCCGGAATTGTTAATATAATCAGAATTTTCGTCATTTCAGTGCTCTCTACCTGTAATGTCAGTAATTATACTCGGCATTAAATGTAGTTAGAATCTATTTACTTGTATTTAAACTGTGAGTTAAACGTTCATATTCCTTTCTTGGAAAGATAAGTGTGTATTTTAAGAGTTTTACCACATTTTGAGAGTTTGCTTAGTAGTAAATACTAGAACATTCAGGATATATACCCGGTTTCAGTCAAAAAACGCGTGGCCAATTAAGCCTCAGTTGTAAACATAAACAGTAATCGCCTCATTTAAAAGCTTTATAAACTAGTTATGAGGTCTATATACATAAATTCTTAGACCGAGAAATCACATTTTAGTGAAAACGGCACTTAAAATAGCCGGACTTGTTAATATTATCAGAATTCGCGTCATTTCAGAGCTTTCTACCTGTAATCTAGGTAATTGAACTCGGCATTAAATGTGGTTAGAATCTATTTACTTGTACTTCAACAGTTAGTTACACGTTGATATTCATTTCCTGGAAAGATAATTGTGTATTTTAAGAGTTTTACGCCATTTTGAGAGTTTGCTTAGCACTAAATACTAGAACCTTCAGGATATACACGGTTTCAGTCAAAACACGTGTGGCCAATTAAGCCTCAGTTGTAAACATAAACAGTATTCTCCTCATTTCAAAGCTTTATACACTAGTTCTGAGCTGGATAAACGGGAATTCTTAATGTTTGAAATCACATTTCAGTGAAAACGCCACTTAAAATAGCCGGACTCGTTAATATTACCAGAATTCGAGTCATTTCAGAGCTTTCTACCTGTAATCTCAGTAATTGAACTCGGCATTAAATGTGGTTAGAATCTATTTACTTCTATTTCAACTGTTAGTTAAGAGTTCATATTATTTTCCTGGAAAGATAATTGTTTATTTTAAGAGATTTACGCCATTTTGAGATTGTGCTTAGCACTAAATACTAGAACCTTCAGGATATACACGGTTTCAGTCAAAAAACGCGTGGCCAATTAAGCCTCAGTTGTAAACATAAACAGTAATCGCCTCATTTAAAAGCTTTATAAACTAGTTATGAGGTCTATATACATAAATTCTTAGACCGAGAAATCACATTTTAGTGAAAACGGCACTTAAAATAGCCGGACTTGTTAATATTATCAGAATTCGCGTCATTTCAGAGCTTTCTACCTGTAATCTAGGTAATTGAACTCGGCATTAAATGTGGTTAGAATCTATTTACTTGTACTTCAACAGTTAGTTACACGTTGATATTCATTTCCTGGAAAGATAATTGTGTATTTTAAGAGTTTTACCACATTTTGAGAGTTTGCTTAGCACTAAATACTAGAACCTTCAGGATATACACGGTTTCAGTCAAAACACGTGTGGCCAATTAAGCCTCAGTTGTAAACATAAACAGTATTCTCCTCATTTCAAAGCTTTATACACTAGTTCTGAGCTGGATAAATGGGAATTCTTAATGTTTGAAATCACATTTCAGTGAAAACGCCACTTAAAATAGCCGGACTTGTTAATATTATCCGAATTCGCGTCATTTCAGAGCTTTCTACCTGTAATCTAGGTAATTGAACTCGGCATTAAATGTGATTAGAATCTATTTACTTGTATTTCAACAGTTAGTTACACGTTCATATTCATTTCCTTGAAAGATAATTGTGTATTTTAAGAGTTTTACCACATTTTGAGATTTTGCTTAGCGGTAAATACTAGAACCTTCAGCATATACACGGTTTCAGTCAAAAAACGCATGGCCAATTAAGCCTCAGTTGTAAACATAAACAGTATTCTCCTCATTTCATAGCTTTATACACTAGTTCTGAGCTGTATAAACGGGAATTCTTAATGTTTGAAATCACATTTCAGTGAAAACGCCACTTAAAATAGCCGGACTCGTTAATATTACCAGAATTCGAGTCATTTCAGAGTTTTCTACCTGTAATCTCAGTAATTGAACTCGGCATTAAATGTGGTTAGAATCTATTTCCTTCTATTTCAACTGTTAGTTAATAGTTCATATTATTTTCCTGGAAAGATAATTGTTTATTTGAAGAGTTTTAACACATTTTGACTGTTTCCTTTGAAGTATACACTAGAACCTACAGGATATAAACTGTTTCAGTCAAAAGACACCACGCCAATTAAACCTCAGTCTTAAACATAAACAGTATTCTCCTTATTTCAAAGCTTTCTATTCAAGTTGTGAGCTCTATAAACAGGAACTCTTAATGTTTGAAATCACATTTCAAGGAATCCGCCACTTTAAATAGCCGGAATTGTTAATATAATCAGAATTTTCGTCATTTCAGTGCTCTCTACCTGTAATGTCAGTAATTATACTCGGCATTAAATGTAGTTAGAATCTATTTACTTGTATTTAAACTGTGAGTTAAACGTTCATATTCCTTTCTTGGAAAGATAAGTGTGTATTTTAAGAGTTTTACCACATTTTGAGAGTTTGCTTAGTAGTAAATACTAGAACATTCAGGATATATACCCGGTTTCAGTCAAAAAACGCGTGGCCAATTAAGCCTCAGTTGTAAACATAAACAGTAATCGCCTCATTTAAAAGCTTTATAAACTAGTTATGAGGTCTATATACATAAATTCTTAGACCGAGAAATCACATTTTAGTGAAAACGGCACTTAAAATAGCCGGACTTGTTAATATTATCAGAATTCGCGTCATTTCAGAGCTTTCTACCTGTAATCTAGGTAATTGAACTCGGCATTAAATGTGGTTAGAATCTATTTACTTGTACTTCAACAGTTAGTTACACGTTGATATTCATTTCCTGGAAAGATAATTGTGTATTTTAAGAGTTTTACGCCATTTTGAGAGTTTGCTTAGCACTAAATACTAGAACCTTCAGGATATACACGGTTTCAGTCAAAACACGCGTGGCCAATTAAGCCTCAGTTGTAAACATAAACAGTATTCTCCTCATTTCAAAGCTTTATACACTAGTTCTGAGCTGGATAAACGGGAATTCTTAATGTTTGAAATCACATTTCAGTGAAAACGCCACTTAAAATAGCCGGACTCGTTAATATTACCAGAATTCGAGTCATTTCAGAGCTTTCTACCTGTAATCTCAGTAATTGAACTCGGCATTAAATGTGGTTAGAATCTATTTCCTTCTATTTCAACTGTTAGTTAATAGTTCATATTATTTTCCTGGAAAGATAATTGTTTATTTGAAGAGTTTTAACACATTTTGACTGTTTCCTTTGAAGTATACACTAGAACCTACAGGATATAAACTGTTTCAGTCAAAGGAGGCCACGCCAATTAAGCCTCAGTTGTAAACATAAACAGTATTCTCCTTATTTCAAAGCTTTATATACAAGTTGTGAGCTCTATAAACAGGAACTCTTAATGTTTGAAATCACATTTTAGTGAATCCGCCACTTTAAATAGCCGGACTTGTTAATATTATCAGAATTTTCGTCATTTCAGTGCTCTCTACCTGTAATGTCAGTAAATAAACTCGGCATTAAATGTAGTTAGAATCTATTTACTTGTATTTAAACTGTGAGTTAAACGTTCATATTCATTTCCTGGAAAGATGATTGTGTATTTTAAGAGTTTTAACACCTATTGAAGTTTCCTTAGAAGTATATACAAGAACCTTCAGGATAGAAACTGTTTCAAAAAAAGACGCCCTGCCAATACAGTCTCAATTTTAAACATGAACAGTATTCTCTTCATTTCAAAGCTTTATACACTAGTTCTGAGCTGTATAAACAGGAATTCTTAATGTTTGAAATCGCATTTTAGTTAAAACGCCACTTAAAATAGCCGGACTTGTTAATATTATCCGAATTCGCGTCATTTCAGAGCTTTCTACCTGTAATCTAGGTAATTGAACTCGGCATTAAATGTGATTAGAATCTATTTACTTGTATTTCAACAGTTAGTTACACGTTCATATTCATTTCCTTGAAAGATAATTGTGTATTTTAAGAGTTTTACCACATTTTGAGATTTTGCTTAGCGGTAAATACTAGAACCTTCAGCATATACACGGTTTCAGTCAAAAAACGCATGGCCAATTAAGCCTCAGTTGTAAACATAAACAGTATTCTCCTCATTTCATAGCTTTATACACTAGTTCTGAGCTGTATAAACGGGAATTCTTAATGTTTGAAATCACATTTCAGTGAAAACGCCACTTAAAATAGCCGGACTCGTTAATATTACCAGAATTCGAGTCATTTCAGAGTTTTCTACCTGTAATCTCAGTAATTGAACTCGGCATTAAATGTGGTTAGAATCTATTTCCTTCTATTTCAACTGTTAGTTAATAGTTCATATTATTTTCCTGGAAAGATAATTGTTTATTTGAAGAGTTTTAACACATTTTGACTGTTTCCTTTGAAGTATACACTAGAACCTACAGGATATAAACTGTTTCAGTCAAAGGAGGCCACGCCAATTAAGCCTCAGTTGTAAACATAAACAGTATTCTCCTTATTTCAAAGCTTTATATACAAGTTGTGAGCTCTATAAACAGGAACTCTTAATGTTTGAAATCACATTTTAGTGAATCCGCCACTTTAAATAGCCGGACTTGTTAATATTATCAGAATTTTCGTCATTTCAGTGCTCTCTACCTGTAATGTCAGTAAATAAACTCGGCATTAAATGTAGTTAGAATCTATTTACTTGTATTTAAACTGTGAGTTAAACGTTCATATTCATTTCCTGGAAAGATGATTGTGTATTTTAAGAGTTTTAACACCTATTGAAGTTTCCTTAGAAGTATATACAAGAACCTTCAGGATAGAAACTGTTTCAAAAAAAGACGCCCTGCCAATACAGTCTCAATTTTAAACATGAACAGTATTCTCTTCATTTCAAAGCTTTATACACTAGTTCTGAGCTGTATAAACAGGAATTCTTAATGTTTGAAATCGCATTTTAGTTAAAACGCCACTTAAAATAGCCGGACTTGTTAATATTATCCGAATTCGCGTCATTTCAGAGCTTTCTACCTGTAATCTAGGTAATTGAACTCGGCATTAAATGTGATTAGAATCTATTTACTTGTATTTCAACAGTTAGTTACACGTTCATATTCATTTCCTTGAAAGATAATTGTGTATTTTAAGAGTTTTACCACATTTTGAGATTTTGCTTAGCGGTAAATACTAGAACCTTCAGCATATACACGGTTTCAGTCAAAAAACGCATGGCCAATTAAGCCTCAGTTGTAAACATAAACAGTATTCTCCTCATTTCATAGCTTTATACACTAGTTCTGAGCTGTATAAACGGGAATTCTTAATGTTTGAAATCACATTTCAGTGCAAACGCCACTTAAAATAGCCGGACTCGTTAATATTACCAGAATTCGAGTCATTTCAGAGTTTTCTACCTGTAATCTCAGTAATTGAACTCGGCATTAAATGTGGTTAGAATCTATTTCCTTCTATTTCAACTGTTAGTTAATAGTTCATATTATTTTCCTGGAAAGATAATTGTTTATTTGAAGAGTTTTAACACATTTTGACTGTTTCCTTTGAAGTATACACTAGAACCTACAGGATATAAACTGTTTCAGTCAAAAGACACCACGCCAATTAAACCTCAGTCTTAAACATAAACAGTATTCTCCTTATTTCAAAGCTTTCTATTCAAGTTGTGAGCTCTATAAACAGGAACTCTTAATGTTTGAAATCACATTTCAAGGAATCCGCCACTTTAAATAGCCGGAATTGTTAATATAATCAGAATTTTCGTCATTTCAGTGCTCTCTACCTGTAATGTCAGTAATTATACTCGGCATTAAATGTAGTTAGAATCTATTTACTTGTATTTAAACTGTGAGTTAAACGTTCATATTCCTTTCTTGGAAAGATAAGTGTGTATTTTAAGAGTTTTACCACATTTTGAGAGTTTGCTTAGTAGTAAATACTAGAACATTCAGGATATATACCCGGTTTCAGTCAAAAAAACGCGTGGCCAATTAAGCCTCAGTTGTAAACATAAACAGTAATCGCCTCATTTAAAAGCTTTATAAACTAGTTATGAGGTCTATATACATAAATTCTTAGACCGAGAAATCACATTTTAGTGAAAACGGCACTTAAAATAGCCGGACTTGTTAATATTATCAGAATTCGCGTCATTTCAGAGCTTTCTACCTGTAATCTAGGTAATTGAACTCGGCATTAAATGTGGTTAGAATCTATTTACTTGTACTTCAACAGTTAGTTACACGTTGATATTCATTTCCTGGAAAGATAATTGTGTATTTTAAGAGTTTTACCACATTTTGAGAGTTTGCTTAGCACTAAATACTAGAACCTTCAGGATATACACGGTTTCAGTCAAAACACGTGTGGCCAATTAAGCCTCAGTTGTAAACATAAACAGTATTCTCCTCATTTCAAAGCTTTATACACTAGTTCTGAGCTGGATAAACGGGAATTCTTAATGTTTGAAATCACATTTCAGTGAAAACGCCACTTAAAATAGCCGGACTCGTTAATATTACCAGAATTCGAGTCATTTCAGAGCTTTCTACCTGTAATCTCAGTAATTGAACTCGGCATTAAATGTGGTTAGAATCTATTTCCTTCTATTTCAACTGTTAGTTAATAGTTCATATTATTTTCCTGGAAAGATAATTGTTTATTTGAAGAGTTTTAACACATTTTGACTGTTTCCTTTGAAGTATACACTAGAACCTACAGGATATAAACTGTTTCAGTCAAAGGAGGCCACGCCAATTAAGCCTCAGTTGTAAACATAAACAGTATTCTCCTTATTTCAAAGCTTTATATACAAGTTGTGAGCTCTATAAACAGGAACTCTTAATGTTTGAAATCACATTTTAGTGAATCCGCCACTTTAAATAGCCGGACTTGTTAATATTATCAGAATTTTCGTCATTTCAGTGCTCTCTACCTGTAATGTCAGTAAATAAACTCGGCATTAAATGTAGTTAGAATCTATTTACTTGTATTTAAACTGTGAGTTAAACGTTCATATTCATTTCCTGGAAAGATGATTGTGTATTTTAAGAGTTTTAACACCTATTGAAGTTTCCTTAGAAGTATATACAAGAACCTTCAGGATAGAAACTGTTTCAAAAAAAGACGCCCTGCCAATACAGTCTCAATTTTAAACATGAACAGTATTCTCTTCATTTCAAAGCTTTATACACTAGTTCTGAGCTGTATAAACAGGAATTCTTAATGTTTGAAATCGCATTTTAGTTAAAACGCCACTTAAAATAGCCGGACTTGTTAATATTATCCGAATTCGCGTCATTTCAGAGCTTTCTACCTGTAATCTAGGTAATTGAACTCGGCATTAAATGTGATTAGAATCTATTTACTTGTATTTCAACAGTTAGTTACACGTTCATATTCATTTCCTTGAAAGATAATTGTGTATTTTAAGAGTTTTACCACATTTTGAGATTTTGCTTAGCGGTAAATACTAGAACCTTCAGCATATACACGGTTTCAGTCAAAAAACGCATGGCCAATTAAGCCTCAGTTGTAAACATAAACAGTATTCTCCTCATTTCATAGCTTTATACACTAGTTCTGAGCTGGATAAACGGGAATTCTTAATGTTTGAAATCACATTTCAGTGAAAACGCCACTTAAAATAGCCGGACTCGTTAATATTACCAGAATTCGAGTCATTTCAGAGCTTTCTACCTGTAATCTCAGTAATTGAACTCGGCATTAAATGTGGTTAGAATCTATTTACTTCTATTTCAACTGTTAGTTAATAGTTCATATTATTTTCCTGGAAAGATAATTGTTTATTTGAAGAGTTTTAACACATTTTGACTGTTTCCTTTGAAGTATACACTAGAACCTACAGGATATAAACTGTTTCAGTCAAAGGAGGCCACGCCAATTAAGCCTCAGTTGTAAACATAAACAGTATTCTCCTTATTTCAAAGCTTTATATACAAGTTGTGAGCTCTATAAACAGGAACTCTTAATGTTTGAAATCACATTTTAGTGAATCCGCCACTTTAAATAGCCGGACTTGTTAATATTATCAGAATTTTCGTCATTTCAGTGCTCTCTACCTGTAATGTCAGTAAATAAACTCGGCATTAAATGTAGTTAGAATCTATTTACTTGTATTTAAACTGTGAGTTAAACGTTCATATTCATTTCCTGGAAAGATGATTGTGTATTTTAAGAGTTTTAACACCTATTGAAGTTTCCTTAGAAGTATATACAAGAACCTTCAGGATAGAAACTGTTTCAAAAAAAGACGCCCTGCCAATACAGTCTCAATTTTAAACATGAACAGTATTCTCTTCATTTCAAAGCTTTATACACTAGTTCTGAGCTGTATAAACAGGAATTCTTAATGTTTGAAATCGCATTTTAGTTAAAACGCCACTTAAAATAGCCGGACTTGTTAATATTATCCGAATTCGCGTCATTTCAGAGCTTTCTACCTGTAATCTAGGTAATTGAACTCGGCATTAAATGTGATTAGAATCTATTTACTTGTATTTCAACAGTTAGTTACACGTTCATATTCATTTCCTTGAAAGATAATTGTGTATTTTAAGAGTTTTACCACATTTTGAGATTTTGCTTAGCGGTAAATACTAGAACCTTCAGCATATACACGGTTTCAGTCAAAAAACGCATGGCCAATTAAGCCTCAGTTGTAAACATAAACAGTATTCTCCTCATTTCATAGCTTTATACACTAGTTCTGAGCTGTATAAACGGGAATTCTTAATGTTTGAAATCACATTTCAGTGAAAACGCCACTTAAAATAGCCGGACTCGTTAATATTACCAGAATTCGAGTCATTTCAGAGTTTTCTACCTGTAATCTCAGTAATTGAACTCGGCATTAAATGTGGTTAGAATCTATTTCCTTCTATTTCAACTGTTAGTTAATAGTTCATATTATTTTCCTGGAAAGATAATTGTTTATTTGAAGAGTTTTAACACATTTTGACTGTTTCCTTTGAAGTATACACTAGAACCTACAGGATATAAACTGTTTCAGTCAAAAGACACCACGCCAATTAAACCTCAGTCTTAAACATAAACAGTATTCTCCTTATTTCAAAGCTTTCTATTCAAGTTGTGAGCTCTATAAACAGGAACTCTTAATGTTTGAAATCACATTTCAAGGAATCCGCCACTTTAAATAGCCGGAATTGTTAATATAATCAGAATTTTCGTCATTTCAGTGCTCTCTACCTGTAATGTCAGTAATTATACTCGGCATTAAATGTAGTTAGAATCTATTTACTTGTATTTAAACTGTGAGTTAAACGTTCATATTCCTTTCTTGGAAAGATAAGTGTGTATTTTAAGAGTTTTACCACATTTTGAGAGTTTGCTTAGTAGTAAATACTAGAACATTCAGGATATATACCCGGTTTCAGTCAAAAAACGCGTGGCCAATTAAGCCTCAGTTGTAAACATAAACAGTAATCTCCTCATTTAAAAGCTTTATAAACTAGTTATGAGGTCTATATACATAAATTCTTAGACCGAGAAATCACATTTTAGTGAAAACGGCACTTAAAATAGCCGGACTTGTTAATATTATCAGAATTCGCGTCATTTCAGAGCTTTCTACCTGTAATCTAGGTAATTGAACTCGGCATTAAATGTGGTTAGAATCTATTTACTTGTACTTCAACAGTTAGTTACACGTTGATATTCATTTCCTGGAAAGATAATTGTGTATTTTAAGAGTTTTACCACATTTTGAGAGTTTGCTTAGCACTAAATACTAGAACCTTCAGGATATACACGGTTTCAGTCAAAACACGTGTGGCCAATTAAGCCTCAGTTGTAAACATAAACAGTATTCTCCTCATTTCAAAGCTTTATACACTAGTTCTGAGCTGGATAAACGGGAATTCTTAATGTTTGAAATCACATTTCAGTGAAAACGCCACTTAAAATAGCCGGACTCGTTAATATTACCAGAATTCGAGTCATTTCAGAGCTTTCTACCTGTAATCTCAGTAATTGAACTCGGCATTAAATGTGGTTAGAATCTATTTACTTCTATTTCAACTGTTAGTTAATAGTTCATATTATTTTCCTGGAAAGATAATTGTTTATTTGAAGAGTTTTAACACATTTTGACTGTTTCCTTTGAAGTATACACTAGAACCTACAGGATATAAACTGTTTCAGTCAAAGGAGGCCACGCCAATTAAGCCTCAGTTGTAAACATAAACAGTATTCTCCTTATTTCAAAGCTTTATATACAAGTTGTGAGCTCTATAAACAGGAACTCTTAATGTTTGAAATCACATTTTAGTGAATCCGCCACTTTAAATAGCCGGACTTGTTAATATTATCAGAATTTTCGTCATTTCAGTGCTCTCTACCTGTAATGTCAGTAAATAAACTCGGCATTAAATGTAGTTAGAATCTATTTACTTGTATTTAAACTGTGAGTTAAACGTTCATATTCATTTCCTGGAAAGATGATTGTGTATTTTAAGAGTTTTAACACCTATTGAAGTTTCCTTAGAAGTATATACAAGAACCTTCAGGATAGAAACTGTTTCAAAAAAAGACGCCCTGCCAATACAGTCTCAATTTTAAACATGAACAGTATTCTCTTCATTTCAAAGCTTTATACACTAGTTCTGAGCTGTATAAACAGGAATTCTTAATGTTTGAAATCGCATTTTAGTTAAAACGCCACTTAAAATAGCCGGACTTGTTAATATTATCCGAATTCGCGTCATTTCAGAGCTTTCTACCTGTAATCTAGGTAATTGAACTCGGCATTAAATGTGATTAGAATCTATTTACTTGTATTTCAACAGTTAGTTACACGTTCATATTCATTTCCTTGAAAGATAATTGTGTATTTTAAGAGTTTTACCACATTTTGAGATTTTGCTTAGCGGTAAATACTAGAACCTTCAGCATATACACGGTTTCAGTCAAAAAACGCATGGCCAATTAAGCCTCAGTTGTAAACATAAACAGTATTCTCCTCATTTCATAGCTTTATACACTAGTTCTGAGCTGGATAAACGGGAATTCTTAATGTTTGAAATCACATTTCAGTGAAAACGCCACTTAAAATAGCCGGACTCGTTAATATTACCAGAATTCGAGTCATTTCAGAGTTTTCTACCTGTAATCTCAGTAATTGAACTCGGCATTAAATGTGGTTAGAATCTATTTCCTTCTATTTCAACTGTTAGTTAATAGTTCATATTATTTTCCTGGAAAGATAATTGTTTATTTGAAGAGTTTTAACACATTTTGACTGTTTCCTTTGAAGTATACACTAGAACCTACAGGATATAAACTGTTTCAGTCAAAAGACACCACGCCAATTAAACCTCAGTCTTAAACATAAACAGTATTCTCCTTATTTCAAAGCTTTCTATTCAAGTTGTGAGCTCTATAAACAGGAACTCTTAATGTTTGAAATCACATTTCAAGGAATCCGCCACTTTAAATAGCCGGAATTGTTAATATAATCAGAATTTTCGTCATTTCAGTGCTCTCTACCTGTAATGTCAGTAATTATACTCGGCATTAAATGTAGTTAGAATCTATTTACTTGTATTTAAACTGTGAGTTAAACGTTCATATTCCTTTCTTGGAAAGATAAGTGTGTATTTTAAGAGTTTTACCACATTTTGAGAGTTTGCTTAGTAGTAAATACTAGAACATTCAGGATATATACCCGGTTTCAGTCAAAAAACGCGTGGCCAATTAAGCCTCAGTTGTAAACATAAACAGTAATCTCCTCATTTAAAAGCTTTATAAACTAGTTATGAGGTCTATATACATAAATTCTTAGACCGAGAAATCACATTTTAGTGAAAACGGCACTTAAAATAGCCGGACTTGTTAATATTATCAGAATTCGCGTCATTTCAGAGCTTTCTACCTGTAATCTAGGTAATTGAACTCGGCATTAAATGTGGTTAGAATCTATTTACTTGTACTTCAACAGTTAGTTACACGTTGATATTCATTTCCTGGAAAGATAATTGTGTATTTTAAGAGTTTTACCACATTTTGAGAGTTTGCTTAGCACTAAATACTAGAACCTTCAGGATATACACGGTTTCAGTCAAAACACGTGTGGCCAATTAAGCCTCAGTTGTAAACATAAACAGTATTCTCCTCATTTCAAAGCTTTATACACTAGTTCTGAGCTGGATAAACGGGAATTCTTAATGTTTGAAATCACATTTCAGTGAAAACGCCACTTAAAATAGCCGGACTCGTTAATATTACCAGAATTCGAGTCATTTCAGAGCTTTCTACCTGTAATCTCAGTAATTGAACTCGGCATTAAATGTGGTTAGAATCTATTTACTTCTATTTCAACTGTTAGTTAATAGTTCATATTATTTTCCTGGAAAGATAATTGTTTATTTGAAGAGTTTTAACACATTTTGACTGTTTCCTTTGAAGTATACACTAGAACCTACAGGATATAAACTGTTTCAGTCAAAGGAGGCCACGCCAATTAAGCCTCAGTTGTAAACATAAACAGTATTCTCCTTATTTCAAAGCTTTATATACAAGTTGTGAGCTCTATAAACAGGAACTCTTAATGTTTGAAATCACATTTTAGTGAATCCGCCACTTTAAATAGCCGGACTTGTTAATATTATCAGAATTTTCGTCATTTCAGTGCTCTCTACCTGTAATGTCAGTAAATAAACTCGGCATTAAATGTAGTTAGAATCTATTTACTTGTATTTAAACTGTGAGTTAAACGTTCATATTCATTTCCTGGAAAGATGATTGTGTATTTTAAGAGTTTTAACACCTATTGAAGTTTCCTTAGAAGTATATACAAGAACCTTCAGGATAGAAACTGTTTCAAAAAAAGACGCCCTGCCAATACAGTCTCAATTTTAAACATGAACAGTATTCTCTTCATTTCAAAGCTTTATACACTAGTTCTGAGCTGTATAAACAGGAATTCTTAATGTTTGAAATCGCATTTTAGTTAAAACGCCACTTAAAATAGCCGGACTTGTTAATATTATCCGAATTCGCGTCATTTCAGAGCTTTCTACCTGTAATCTAGGTAATTGAACTCGGCATTAAATGTGATTAGAATCTATTTACTTGTATTTCAACAGTTAGTTACACGTTCATATTCATTTCCTTGAAAGATAATTGTGTATTTTAAGAGTTTTACCACATTTTGAGATTTTGCTTAGCGGTAAATACTAGAACCTTCAGCATATACACGGTTTCAGTCAAAAAACGCATGGCCAATTAAGCCTCAGTTGTAAACATAAACAGTATTCTCCTCATTTCATAGCTTTATACACTAGTTCTGAGCTGGATAAACGGGAATTCTTAATGTTTGAAATCACATTTCAGTGAAAACGCCACTTAAAATAGCCGGACTCGTTAATATTACCAGAATTCGAGTCATTTCAGAGCTTTCTACCTGTAATCTCAGTAATTGAACTCGGCATTAAATGTGGTTAGAATCTATTTACTTCTATTTCAACTGTTAGTTAATAGTTCATATTATTTTCCTGGAAAGATAATTGTTTATTTGAAGAGTTTTAACACATTTTGACTGTTTCCTTTGAAGTATACACTAGAACCTACAGGATATAAACTGTTTCAGTCAAAGGAGGCCACGCCAATTAAGCCTCAGTTGTAAACCTAAACAGTATTCTCCTTATTTCAAAGCTTTATATACAAGTTGTGAGCTCTATAAACAGGAACTCTTAATGTTTGAAATCACATTTTAGTGAATCCGCCACTTTAAATAGCCGGACTTGTTAATATTATCAGAATTTTCGTCATTTCAGTGCTCTCTACCTGTAATGTCAGTAAATAAACTCGGCATTAAATGTAGTTAGAATCTATTTACTTGTATTTAAACTGTGAGTTAAACGTTCATATTCATTTCCTGGAAAGATGATTGTGTATTTTAAGAGTTTTAACACCTATTGAAGTTTCCTTAGAAGTATATACAAGAACCTTCAGGATAGAAACTGTTTCAAAAAAAGACGCCCTGCCAATACAGTCTCAATTTTAAACATGAACAGTATTCTCTTCATTTCAAAGCTTTATACACTAGTTCTGAGCTGTATAAACAGGAATTCTTAATGTTTGAAATCGCATTTTAGTTAAAACGCCACTTAAAATAGCCGGACTTGTTAATATTATCCGAATTCGCGTCATTTCAGAGCTTTCTACCTGTAATCTAGGTAATTGAACTCGGCATTAAATGTGATTAGAATCTATTTACTTGTATTTCAACAGTTAGTTACACGTTCATATTCATTTCCTTGAAAGATAATTGTGTATTTTAAGAGTTTTACCACATTTTGAGATTTTGCTTAGCGGTAAATACTAGAACCTTCAGCATATACACGGTTTCAGTCAAAAAACGCATGGCCAATTAAGCCTCAGTTGTAAACATAAACAGTATTCTCCTCATTTCATAGCTTTATACACTAGTTCTGAGCTGGATAAACGGGAATTCTTAATGTTTGAAATCACATTTCAGTGAAAACGCCACTTAAAATAGCCGGACTCGTTAATATTACCAGAATTCGAGTCATTTCAGAGTTTTCTACCTGTAATCTCAGTAATTGAACTCGGCATTAAATGTGGTTAGAATCTATTTCCTTCTATTTCAACTGTTAGTTAATAGTTCATATTATTTTCCTGGAAAGATAATTGTTTATTTGAAGAGTTTTAACACATTTTGACTGTTTCCTTTGAAGTATACACTAGAACCTACAGGATATAAACTGTTTCAGTCAAAAGACACCACGCCAATTAAACCTCAGTCTTAAACATAAACAGTATTCTCCTTATTTCAAAGCTTTCTATTCAAGTTGTGAGCTCTATAAACAGGAACTCTTAATGTTTGAAATCACATTTCAAGGAATCCGCCACTTTAAATAGCCGGAATTGTTAATATAATCAGAATTTTCGTCATTTCAGTGCTCTCTACCTGTAATGTCAGTAATTATACTCGGCATTAAATGTAGTTAGAATCTATTTACTTGTATTTAAACTGTGAGTTAAACGTTCATATTCCTTTCTTGGAAAGATAAGTGTGTATTTTAAGAGTTTTACCACATTTTGAGAGTTTGCTTAGTAGTAAATACTAGAACATTCAGGATATATACCCGGTTTCAGTCAAAAAACGCGTGGCCAATTAAGCCTCAGTTGTAAACATAAACAGTAATCTCCTCATTTAAAAGCTTTATAAACTAGTTATGAGGTCTATATACATAAATTCTTAGACCGAGAAATCACATTTTAGTGAAAACGGCACTTAAAATAGCCGGACTTGTTAATATTATCAGAATTCGCGTCATTTCAGAGCTTTCTACCTGTAATCTAGGTAATTGAACTCGGCATTAAATGTGGTTAGAATCTATTTACTTGTACTTCAACAGTTAGTTACACGTTGATATTCATTTCCTGGAAAGATAATTGTGTATTTTAAGAGTTTTACCACATTTTGAGAGTTTGCTTAGCACTAAATACTAGAACCTTCAGGATATACACGGTTTCAGTCAAAACACGTGTGGCCAATTAAGCCTCAGTTGTAAACATAAACAGTATTCTCCTCATTTCAAAGCTTTATACACTAGTTCTGAGCTGGATAAACGGGAATTCTTAATGTTTGAAATCACATTTCAGTGAAAACGCCACTTAAAATAGCCGGACTCGTTAATATTACCAGAATTCGAGTCATTTCAGAGCTTTCTACCTGTAATCTCAGTAATTGAACTCGGCATTAAATGTGGTTAGAATCTATTTACTTCTATTTCAACTGTTAGTTAATAGTTCATATTATTTTCCTGGAAAGATAATTGTTTATTTGAAGAGTTTTAACACATTTTGACTGTTTCCTTTGAAGTATACACTAGAACCTACAGGATATAAACTGTTTCAGTCAAAGGAGGCCACGCCAATTAAGCCTCAGTTGTAAACATAAACAGTATTCTCCTTATTTCAAAGCTTTATATACAAGTTGTGAGCTCTATAAACAGGAACTCTTAATGTTTGAAATCACATTTTAGTGAATCCGCCACTTTAAATAGCCGGACTTGTTAATATTATCAGAATTTTCGTCATTTCAGTGCTCTCTACCTGTAATGTCAGTAAATAAACTCGGCATTAAATGTAGTTAGAATCTATTTACTTGTATTTAAACTGTGAGTTAAACGTTCATATTCATTTCCTGGAAAGATGATTGTGTATTTTAAGAGTTTTAACACCTATTGAAGTTTCCTTAGAAGTATATACAAGAACCTTCAGGATAGAAACTGTTTCAAAAAAAGACGCCCTGCCAATACAGTCTCAATTTTAAACATGAACAGTATTCTCTTCATTTCAAAGCTTTATACACTAGTTCTGAGCTGTATAAACAGGAATTCTTAATGTTTGAAATCGCATTTTAGTTAAAACGCCACTTAAAATAGCCGGACTTGTTAATATTATCCGAATTCGCGTCATTTCAGAGCTTTCTACCTGTAATCTAGGTAATTGAACTCGGCATTAAATGTGATTAGAATCTATTTACTTGTATTTCAACAGTTAGTTACACGTTCATATTCATTTCCTTGAAAGATAATTGTGTATTTTAAGAGTTTTACCACATTTTGAGATTTTGCTTAGCGGTAAATACTAGAACCTTCAGCATATACACGGTTTCAGTCAAAAAACGCATGGCCAATTAAGCCTCAGTTGTAAACATAAACAGTATTCTCCTCATTTCATAGCTTTATACACTAGTTCTGAGCTGGATAAACGGGAATTCTTAATGTTTGAAATCACATTTCAGTGAAAACGCCACTTAAAATAGCCGGACTCGTTAATATTACCAGAATTCGAGTCATTTCAGAGTTTTCTACCTGTAATCTCAGTAATTGAACTCGGCATTAAATGTGGTTAGAATCTATTTCCTTCTATTTCAACTGTTAGTTAATAGTTCATATTATTTTCCTGGAAAGATAATTGTTTATTTGAAGAGTTTTAACACATTTTGACTCTTTCCTTTGAAGTATACACTAGAACCTACAGGATATAAACTGTTTCAGTCAAAAGACACCACGCCAATTAAACCTCAGTCTTAAACATAAACAGTATTCTCCTTATTTCAAAGCTTTCTATTCAAGTTGTGAGCTCTATAAACAGGAACTCTTAATGTTTGAAATCACATTTCAAGGAATCCGCCACTTTAAATAGCCGGAATTGTTAATATAATCAGAATTTTCGTCATTTCAGTGCTCTCTACCTGTAATGTCAGTAATTATACTCGGCATTAAATGTAGTTAGAATCTATTTACTTGTATTTAAACTGTGAGTTAAACGTTCATATTCCTTTCTTGGAAAGATAAGTGTGTATTTTAAGAGTTTTACCACATTTTGAGAGTTTGCTTAGTAGTAAATACTAGAACATTCAGGATATATACCCGGTTTCAGTCAAAAAACGCGTGGCCAATTAAGCCTCAGTTGTAAACATAAACAGTAATCTCCTCATTTAAAAGCTTTATAAACTAGTTATGAGGTCTATATACATAAATTCTTAGACCGAGAAATCACATTTTAGTGAAAACGGCACTTAAAATAGCCGGACTTGTTAATATTATCAGAATTCGCGTCATTTCAGAGCTTTCTACCTGTAATCTAGGTAATTGAACTCGGCATTAAATGTGGTTAGAATCTATTTACTTGTACTTCAACAGTTAGTTACACGTTGATATTCATTTCCTGGAAAGATAATTGTGTATTTTAAGAGTTTTACCACATTTTGAGAGTTTGCTTAGCACTAAATACTAGAACCTTCAGGATATACACGGTTTCAGTCAAAACACGTGTGGCCAATTAAGCCTCAGTTGTAAACATAAACAGTATTCTCCTCATTTCAAAGCTTTATACACTAGTTCTGAGCTGGATAAACGGGAATTCTTAATGTTTGAAATCACATTTCAGTGAAAACGCCACTTAAGATAGCCGGACTCGTTAATATTACCAGAATTCGAGTCATTTCAGAGCTTTCTACCTGTAATCTCAGTAATTGAACTCGGCATTAAATGTGGTTAGAATCTATTTACTTCTATTTCAACTGTTAGTTAAGAGTTCATATTATTTTCCTGGAAAGATAATTGTTTATTTTAAGAGATTTACGCCATTTTGAGATTGTGCTTAGCACTAAATACTAGAACCTTCAGGATATACACGGTTTCAGTCAAAAAACGCGTGGCCAATTAAGCCTCAGTTGTAAACATAAACAGTAATCGCCTCATTTAAAAGCTTTATAAACTAGTTATGAGGTCTATATACATAAATTCTTAGACCGAGAAATCACATTTTAGTGAAAACGGCACTTAAAATAGCCGGACTTGTTAATATTATCAGAATTCGCGTCATTTCAGAGCTTTCTACCTGTAATCTAGGTAATTGAACTCGGCATTAAATGTGGTTAGAATCTATTTACTTGTACTTCAACAGTTAGTTACACGTTGATATTCATTTCCTGGAAAGATAATTGTGTATTTTAAGAGTTTTACGCCATTTTGAGAGTTTGCTTAGCACTAAATACTAGAACCTTCAGGATATACACGGTTTCAGTCAAAACACGTGTGGCCAATTAAGCCTCAGTTGTAAACATAAACAGTATTCTCCTCATTTCAAAGCTTTATACACTAGTTCTGAGCTGGATAAACGGGAATTCTTAATGTTTGAAATCACATTTCAGTGAAAACGCCACTTAAAATAGCCGGACTCGTTAATATTACCAGAATTCGAGTCATTTCAGAGCTTTCTACCTGTAATCTCAGTAATTGAACTCGGCATTAAATGTGGTTAGAATCTATTTACTTCTATTTCAACTGTTAGTTAATAGTTCATATTATTTTCCTGGAAAGATAATTGTTTATTTGAAGAGTTTTAACACATTTTGACTGTTTCCTTTGAAGTATACACTAGAACCTACAGGATATAAACTGTTTCAGTCAAAGGAGGCCACGCCAATTAAGCCTCAGTTGTAAACATAAACAGTATTCTCCTTATTTCAAAGCTTTATATACAAGTTGTGAGCTCTATAAACAGGAACTCTTAATGTTTGAAATCACATTTCAAGGAATCCGCCACTTTAAATAGCCGGAATTGTTAATATAATCAGAATTTTCGTCATTTCAGTGCTCTCTACCTGTAATGTCAGTAATTATACTCGGCATTAAATGTAGTTAGAATCTATTTACTTGTATTTAAACTGTGAGTTAAACGTTCATATTCCTTTCTTGGAAAGATAAGTGTGTATTTTAAGAGTTTTACCACATTTTGAGAGTTTGCTTAGTAGTAAATACTAGAACATTCAGGATATATACCCGGTTTCAGTCAAAAAACGCGTGGCCAATTAAGCCTCAGTTGTAAACATAAACAGTAATCTCCTCATTTAAAAGCTTTATAAACTAGTTATGAGGTCTATATACATAAATTCTTAGACCGAGAAATCACATTTTAGTGAAAACGGCACTTAAAATAGCCGGACTTGTTAATATTATCAGAATTCGCGTCATTTCAGAGCTTTCTACCTGTAATCTAGGTAATTGAACTCGGCATTAAATGTGGTTAGAATCTATTTACTTGTACTTCAACAGTTAGTTACACGTTGATATTCATTTCCTGGAAAGATAATTGTGTATTTTAAGAGTTTTACCACATTTTGAGAGTTTGCTTAGCACTAAATACTAGAACCTTCAGGATATACACGGTTTCAGTCAAAACACGTGTGGCCAATTAAGCCTCAGTTGTAAACATAAACAGTATTCTCCTCATTTCAAAGCTTTATACACTAGTTCTGAGCTGGATAAACGGGAATTCTTAATGTT
Organism: Myotis nattereri; assembly: GCF_964212035.1. Lineage (NCBI taxonomy): Eukaryota > Metazoa > Chordata > Mammalia > Chiroptera > Vespertilionidae > Myotis > Myotis nattereri. The sequence goes on from NC_138076.1 coordinate 101,748,684, forward strand.
TGAAATCACATTTCAGTGAAAACGCCACTTAAAATAGCCGGACTCGTTAATATTACCAGAATTCGAGTCATTTCAGAGCTTTCTACCTGTAATCTCAGTAATTGAACTCGGCATTAAATGTGGTTAGAATCTATTTACTTCTATTTCAACTGTTAGTTAAGAGTTCATATTATTTTCCTGGAAAGATAATTGTGTATTTTAAGAGATTTACGCCATTTTGAGATTGTGCTTAGCACTAAATACTAGAACCTTCAGGATATACACGGTTTCAGTCAAAAAACGCGTGGCCAATTAAGCCTCAGTTGTAAACATAAACAGTAATCGCCTCATTTAAAAGCTTTATAAACTAGTTATGAGGTCTATATACATAAATTCTTAGACCGAGAAATCACATTTTAGTGAAAACGGCACTTAAAATAGCCGGACTTGTTAATATTATCAGAATTCGCGTCATTTCAGAGCTTTCTACCTGTAATCTAGGTAATTGAACTCGGCATTAAATGTGGTTAGAATCTATTTACTTGTACTTCAACAGTTAGTTACACGTTGATATTCATTTCCTGGAAAGATAATTGTGTATTTTAAGAGTTTTACCACATTTTGAGAGTTTGCTTAGCACTAAATACTAGAACCTTCAGGATATACACGGTTTCAGTCAAAACACGTGTGGCCAATTAAGCCTCAGTTGTAAACATAAACAGTATTCTCCTCATTTCAAAGCTTTATACACTAGTTCTGAGCTGGATAAACGGGAATTCTTAATGTTTGAAATCACATTTCAGTGAAAACGCCACTTAAAATAGCCGGACTCGTTAATATTACCAGAATTCGAGTCATTTCAGAGCTTTCTACCTGTAATCTCAGTAATTGAACTCGGCATTAAATGTGGTTAGAATCTATTTACTTCTATTTCAACTGTTAGTTAATAGTTCATATTATTTTCCTGGAAAGATAATTGTTTATTTGAAGAGTTTTAACACATTTTGACTGTTTCCTTTGAAGTATACACTAGAACCTACAGGATATAAACTGTTTCAGTCAAAGGAGGCCACGCCAATTAAGCCTCAGTTGTAAACATAAACAGTATTCTCCTTATTTCAAAGCTTTATATACAAGTTGTGAGCTCTATAAACAGGAACTCTTAATGTTTGAAATCACATTTTAGTGAATCCGCCACTTTAAATAGCCGGACTTGTTAATATTATCAGAATTTTCGTCATTTCAGTGCTCTCTACCTGTAATGTCAGTAAATAAACTCGGCATTAAATGTAGTTAGAATCTATTTACTTGTATTTAAACTGTGAGTTAAACGTTCATATTCATTTCCTGGAAAGATGATTGTGTATTTTAAGAGTTTTAACACCTATTGAAGTTTCCTTAGAAGTATATACAAGAACCTTCAGGATAGAAACTGTTTCAAAAAAAGACGCCCTGCCAATACAGTCTCAATTTTAAACATGAACAGTATTCTCTTCATTTCAAAGCTTTATACACTAGTTCTGAGCTGTATAAACAGGAATTCTTAATGTTTGAAATCGCATTTTAGTTAAAACGCCACTTAAAATAGCCGGACTTGTTAATATTATCCGAATTCGCGTCATTTCAGAGCTTTCTACCTGTAATCTAGGTAATTGAACTCGGCATTAAATGTGATTAGAATCTATTTACTTGTATTTCAACAGTTAGTTACACGTTCATATTCATTTCCTTGAAAGATAATTGTGTATTTTAAGAGTTTTACCACATTTTGAGATTTTGCTTAGCGGTAAATACTAGAACCTTCAGCATATACACGGTTTCAGTCAAAAAACGCATGGCCAATTAAGCCTCAGTTGTAAACATAAACAGTATTCTCCTCATTTCATAGCTTTATACACTAGTTCTGAGCTGTATAAACGGGAATTCTTAATGTTTGAAATCACATTTCAGTGAAAACGCCACTTAAAATAGCCGGACTCGTTAATATTACCAGAATTCGAGTCATTTCAGAGTTTTCTACCTGTAATCTCAGTAATTGAACTCGGCATTAAATGTGGTTAGAATCTATTTCCTTCTATTTCAACTGTTAGTTAATAGTTCATATTATTTTCCTGGAAAGATAATTGTTTATTTGAAGAGTTTTAACACATTTTGACTGTTTCCTTTGAAGTATACACTAGAACCTACAGGATATAAACTGTTTCAGTCAAAAGACACCACGCCAATTAAACCTCAGTCTTAAACATAAACAGTATTCTCCTTATTTCAAAGCTTTCTATTCAAGTTGTGAGCTCTATAAACAGGAACTCTTAATGTTTGAAATCACATTTCAAGGAATCCGCCACTTTAAATAGCCGGAATTGTTAATATAATCAGAATTTTCGTCATTTCAGTGCTCTCTACCTGTAATGTCAGTAATTATACTCGGCATTAAATGTAGTTAGAATCTATTTACTTGTATTTAAACTGTGAGTTAAACGTTCATATTCCTTTCTTGGAAAGATAAGTGTGTATTTTAAGAGTTTTACCACATTTTGAGAGTTTGCTTAGTAGTAAATACTAGAACATTCAGGATATATACCCGGTTTCAGTCAAAAAACGCGTGGCCAATTAAGCCTCAGTTGTAAACATAAACAGTAATCGCCTCATTTAAAAGCTTTATAAACTAGTTATGAGGTCTATATACATAAATTCTTAGACCGAGAAATCACATTTTAGTGAAAACGGCACTTAAAATAGCCGGACTTGTTAATATTATCAGAATTCGCGTCATTTCAGAGCTTTCTACCTGTAATCTAGGTAATTGAACTCGGCATTAAATGTGGTTAGAATCTATTTACTTGTACTTCAACAGTTAGTTACACGTTGATATTCATTTCCTGGAAAGATAATTGTGTATTTTAAGAGTTTTACCACATTTTGAGAGTTTGCTTAGCACTAAATACTAGAACCTTCAGGATATACACGGTTTCAGTCAAAACACGTGTGGCCAATTAAGCCTCAGTTGTAAACATAAACAGTATTCTCCTCATTTCAAAGCTTTATACACTAGTTCTGAGCTGGATAAACGGGAATTCTTAATGTTTGAAATCACATTTCAGTGAAAACGCCACTTAAAATAGCCGGACTCGTTAATATTACCAGAATTCGAGTCATTTCAGAGCTTTCTACCTGTAATCTCAGTAATTGAACTCGGCATTAAATGTGGTTAGAATCTATTTACTTCTATTTCAACTGTTAGTTAAGAGTTCATATTATTTTCCTGGAAAGATAATTGTTTATTTTAAGAGATTTACGCCATTTTGAGATTGTGCTTAGCACTAAATACTAGAACCTTCAGGATATACACGGTTTCAGTCAAAAAACGCGTGGCCAATTAAGCCTCAGTTGTAAACATAAACAGTAATCGCCTCATTTAAAAGCTTTATAAACTAGTTATGAGGTCTATATACATAAATTCTTAGACCGAGAAATCACATTTTAGTGAAAACGGCACTTAAAATAGCCGGACTTGTTAATATTATCAGAATTCGCGTCATTTCAGAGCTTTCTACCTGTAATCTAGGTAATTGAACTCGGCATTAAATGTGGTTAGAATCTATTTACTTGTACTTCAACAGTTAGTTACACGTTGATATTCATTTCCTGGAAAGATAATTGTGTATTTTAAGAGTTTTACGCCATTTTGAGAGTTTGCTTAGCACTAAATACTAGAACCTTCAGGATATACACGGTTTCAGTCAAAACACGTGTGGCCAATTAAGCCTCAGTTGTAAACATAAACAGTATTCTCCTCATTTCAAAGCTTTATACACTAGTTCTGAGCTGGATAAACGGGAATTCTTAATGTTTGAAATCACATTTCAGTGAAAACGCCACTTAAAATAGCCGGACTCGTTAATATTACCAGAATTCGAGTCATTTCAGAGCTTTCTACCTGTAATCTCAGTAATTGAACTCGGCATTAAATGTGGTTAGAATCTATTTACTTCTATTTCAACTGTTAGTTAATAGTTCATATTATTTTCCTGGAAAGATAATTGTTTATTTGAAGAGTTTTAACACATTTTGACTGTTTCCTTTGAAGTATACACTAGAACCTACAGGATATAAACTGTTTCAGTCAAAGGAGGCCACGCCAATTAAGCCTCAGTTGTAAACATAAACAGTATTCTCCTTATTTCAAAGCTTTATATACAAGTTGTGAGCTCTATAAACAGGAACTCTTAATGTTTGAAATCACATTTTAGTGAATCCGCCACTTTAAATAGCCGGAATTGTTAATATAATCAGAATTTTCGTCATTTCAGTGCTCTCTACCTGTAATGTCAGTAATTATACTCGGCATTAAATGTAGTTAGAATCTATTTACTTGTATTTAAACTGTGAGTTAAACGTTCATATTCCTTTCTTGGAAAGATAAGTGTGTATTTTAAGAGTTTTACCACATTTTGAGAGTTTGCTTAGTAGTAAATACTAGAACATTCAGGATATATACCCGGTTTCAGTCAAAAAACGCGTGGCCAATTAAGCCTCAGTTGTAAACATAAACAGTAATCTCCTCATTTAAAAGCTTTATAAACTAGTTATGAGGTCTATATACATAAATTCTTAGACCGAGAAATCACATTTTAGTGAAAACGGCACTTAAAATAGCCGGACTTGTTAATATTATCAGAATTCGCGTCATTTCAGAGCTTTCAACCTGTAATCTAGGTAATTGAACTCGGCATTAAATGTGGTTAGAATCTATTTACTTGTACTTCAACAGTTAGTTACACGTTGATATTCATTTCCTGGAAAGATAATTGTGTATTTTAAGAGTTTTACCACATTTTGAGAGTTTGCTTAGCACTAAATACTAGAACCTTCAGGATATACACGGTTTCAGTCAAAACACGTGTGGCCAATTAAGCCTCAGTTGTAAACATAAACAGTATTCTCCTCATTTCAAAGCTTTATACACTAGTTCTGAGCTGGATAAACGGGAATTCTTAATGTTTGAAATCACATTTCAGTGAAAACGCCACTTAAAATAGCCGGACTCGTTAATATTACCAGAATTCGAGTCATTTCAGAGCTTTCTACCTGTAATCTCAGTAATTGAACTCGGCATTAAATGTGGTTAGAATCTATTTACTTCTATTTCAACTGTTAGTTAAGAGTTCATATTATTTTCCTGGAAAGATAATTGTGTATTTTAAGAGATTTACGCCATTTTGAGATTGTGCTTAGCACTAAATACTAGAACCTTCAGGATATACACGGTTTCAGTCAAAAAACGCGTGGCCAATTAAGCCTCAGTTGTAAACATAAACAGTAATCGCCTCATTTAAAAGCTTTATAAACTAGTTATGAGGTCTATATACATAAATTCTTAGACCGAGAAATCACATTTTAGTGAAAACGGCACTTAAAATAGCCGGACTTGTTAATATTATCAGAATTCGCGTCATTTCAGAGCTTTCTACCTGTAATCTAGGTAATTGAACTCGGCATTAAATGTGGTTAGAATCTATTTACTTGTACTTCAACAGTTAGTTACACGTTGATATTCATTTCCTGGAAAGATAATTGTGTATTTTAAGAGTTTTACGCCATTTTGAGAGTTTGCTTAGCACTAAATACTAGAACCTTCAGGATATACACGGTTTCAGTCAAAACACGTGTGGCCAATTAAGCCTCAGTTGTAAACATAAACAGTATTCTCCTCATTTCAAAGCTTTATACACTAGTTCTGAGCTGGATAAACGGGAATTCTTAATGTTTGAAATCACATTTCAGTGAAAACGCCACTTAAAATAGCCGGACTCGTTAATATTACCAGAATTCGAGTCATTTCAGAGCTTTCTACCTGTAATCTCAGTAATTGAACTCGGCATTAAATGTGGTTAGAATCTATTTACTTCTATTTCAACTGTTAGTTAATAGTTCATATTATTTTCCTGGAAAGATAATTGTTTATTTGAAGAGTTTTAACACATTTTGACTGTTTCCTTTGAAGTATACACTAGAACCTACAGGATATAAACTGTTTCAGTCAAAGGAGGCCACGCCAATTAAGCCTCAGTTGTAAACATAAACAGTATTCTCCTTATTTCAAAGCTTTATATACAAGTTGTGAGCTCTATAAACAGGAACTCTTAATGTTTGAAATCACATTTTAGTGAATCCGCCACTTTAAATAGCCGGACTTGTTAATATTATCAGAATTTTCGTCATTTCAGTGCTCTCTACCTGTAATGTCAGTAAATAAACTCGGCATTAAATGTAGTTAGAATCTATTTACTTGTATTTAAACTGTGAGTTAAACGTTCATATTCATTTCCTGGAAAGATGATTGTGTATTTTAAGAGTTTTAACACCTATTGAAGTTTCCTTAGAAGTATATACAAGAACCTTCAGGATAGAAACTGTTTCAAAAAAAGACGCCCTGCCAATACAGTCTCAATTTTAAACATGAACAGTATTCTCTTCATTTCAAAGCTTTATACACTAGTTCTGAGCTGTATAAACAGGAATTCTTAATGTTTGAAATCGCATTTTAGTTAAAACGCCACTTAAAATAGCCGGACTTGTTAATATTATCCGAATTCGCGTCATTTCAGAGCTTTCTACCTGTAATCTAGGTAATTGAACTCGGCATTAAATGTGATTAGAATCTATTTACTTGTATTTCAACAGTTAGTTACACGTTCATATTCATTTCCTTGAAAGATAATTGTGTATTTTAAGAGTTTTACCACATTTTGAGATTTTGCTTAGCGGTAAATACTAGAACCTTCAGCATATACACGGTTTCAGTCAAAAAACGCATGGCCAATTAAGCCTCAGTTGTAAACATAAACAGTATTCTCCTCATTTCATAGCTTTATACACTAGTTCTGAGCTGTATAAACGGGAATTCTTAATGTTTGAAATCACATTTCAGTGAAAACGCCACTTAAAATAGCCGGACTCGTTAATATTACCAGAATTCGAGTCATTTCAGAGTTTTCTACCTGTAATCTCAGTAATTGAACTCGGCATTAAATGTGGTTAGAATCTATTTCCTTCTATTTCAACTGTTAGTTAATAGTTCATATTATTTTCCTGGAAAGATAATTGTTTATTTGAAGAGTTTTAACACATTTTGACTGTTTCCTTTGAAGTATACACTAGAACCTACAGGATATAAACTGTTTCAGTCAAAAGACACCACGCCAATTAAACCTCAGTCTTAAACATAAACAGTATTCTCCTTATTTCAAAGCTTTCTATTCAAGTTGTGAGCTCTATAAACAGGAACTCTTAATGTTTGAAATCACATTTCAAGGAATCCGCCACTTTAAATAGCCGGAATTGTTAATATAATCAGAATTTTCGTCATTTCAGTGCTCTCTACCTGTAATGTCAGTAATTATACTCGGCATTAAATGTAGTTAGAATCTATTTACTTGTATTTAAACTGTGAGTTAAACGTTCATATTCCTTTCTTGGAAAGATAAGTGTGTATTTTAAGAGTTTTACCACATTTTGAGAGTTTGCTTAGTAGTAAATACTAGAACATTCAGGATATATACCCGGTTTCAGTCAAAAAACGCGTGGCCAATTAAGCCTCAGTTGTAAACATAAACAGTAATCGCCTCATTTAAAAGCTTTATAAACTAGTTATGAGGTCTATATACATAAATTCTTAGACCGAGAAATCACATTTTAGTGAAAACGGCACTTAAAATAGCCGGACTTGTTAATATTATCAGAATTCGCGTCATTTCAGAGCTTTCTACCTGTAATCTAGGTAATTGAACTCGGCATTAAATGTGGTTAGAATCTATTTACTTGTACTTCAACAGTTAGTTACACGTTGATATTCATTTCCTGGAAAGATAATTGTGTATTTTAAGAGTTTTACCACATTTTGAGAGTTTGCTTAGCACTAAATACTAGAACCTTCAGGATATACACGGTTTCAGTCAAAACACGTGTGGCCAATTAAGCCTCAGTTGTAAACATAAACAGTATTCTCCTCATTTCAAAGCTTTATACACTAGTTCTGAGCTGGATAAACGGGAATTCTTAATGTTTGAAATCACATTTCAGTGAAAACGCCACTTAAAATAGCCGGACTCGTTAATATTACCAGAATTCGAGTCATTTCAGAGCTTTCTACCTGTAATCTCAGTAATTGAACTCGGCATTAAATGTGGTTAGAATCTATTTACTTCTATTTCAACTGTTAGTTAAGAGTTCATATTATTTTCCTGGAAAGATAATTGTTTATTTTAAGAGATTTACGCCATTTTGAGATTGTGCTTAGCACTAAATACTAGAACCTTCAGGATATACACGGTTTCAGTCAAAAAACGCGTGGCCAATTAAGCCTCAGTTGTAAACATAAACAGTAATCGCCTCATTTAAAAGCTTTATAAACTAGTTATGAGGTCTATATACATAAATTCTTAGACCGAGAAATCACATTTTAGTGAAAACGGCACTTAAAATAGCCGGACTTGTTAATATTATCAGAATTCGCGTCATTTCAGAGCTTTCTACCTGTAATCTAGGTAATTGAACTCGGCATTAAATGTGGTTAGAATCTATTTACTTGTACTTCAACAGTTAGTTACACGTTGATATTCATTTCCTGGAAAGATAATTGTGTATTTTAAGAGTTTTACGCCATTTTGAGAGTTTGCTTAGCACTAAATACTAGAACCTTCAGGATATACACGGTTTCAGTCAAAACACGTGTGGCCAATTAAGCCTCAGTTGTAAACATAAACAGTATTCTCCTCATTTCAAAGCTTTATACACTAGTTCTGAGCTGGATAAACGGGAATTCTTAATGTTTGAAATCACATTTCAGTGAAAACGCCACTTAAAATAGCCGGACTCGTTAATATTACCAGAATTCGAGTCATTTCAGAGCTTTCTACCTGTAATCTCAGTAATTGAACTCGGCATTAAATGTGGTTAGAATCTATTTACTTCTATTTCAACTGTTAGTTAATAGTTCATATTATTTTCCTGGAAAGATAATTGTTTATTTGAAGAGTTTTAACACATTTTGACTGTTTCCTTTGAAGTATACACTAGAACCTACAGGATATAAACTGTTTCAGTCAAAGGAGGCCACGCCAATTAAGCCTCAGTTGTAAACATAAACAGTATTCTCCTTATTTCAAAGCTTTATATACAAGTTGTGAGCTCTATAAACAGGAACTCTTAATGTTTGAAATCACATTTTAGTGAATCCGCCACTTTAAATAGCCGGACTTGTTAATATTATCAGAATTTTCGTCATTTCAGTGCTCTCTACCTGTAATGTCAGTAAATAAACTCGGCATTAAATGTAGTTAGAATCTATTTACTTGTATTTAAACTGTGAGTTAAACGTTCATATTCATTTCCTGGAAAGATGATTGTGTATTTTAAGAGTTTTAACACCTATTGAAGTTTCCTTAGAAGTATATACAAGAACCTTCAGGATAGAAACTGTTTCAAAAAAAGACGCCCTGCCAATACAGTCTCAATTTTAAACATGAACAGTATTCTCTTCATTTCAAAGCTTTATACACTAGTTCTGAGCTGTATAAACAGGAATTCTTAATGTTTGAAATCGCATTTTAGTTAAAACGCCACTTAAAATAGCCGGACTTGTTAATATTATCCGAATTCGCGTCATTTCAGAGCTTTCTACCTGTAATCTAGGTAATTGAACTCGGCATTAAATGTGATTAGAATCTATTTACTTGTATTTCAACAGTTAGTTACACGTTCATATTCATTTCCTTGAAAGATAATTGTGTATTTTAAGAGTTTTACCACATTTTGAGATTTTGCTTAGCGGTAAATACTAGAACCTTCAGCATATACACGGTTTCAGTCAAAAAACGCATGGCCAATTAAGCCTCAGTTGTAAACATAAACAGTATTCTCCTCATTTCATAGCTTTATACACTAGTTCTGAGCTGTATAAACGGGAATTCTTAATGTTTGAAATCACATTTCAGTGAAAACGCCACTTAAAATAGCCGGACTCGTTAATATTACCAGAATTCGAGTCATTTCAGAGTTTTCTACCTGTAATCTCAGTAATTGAACTCGGCATTAAATGTGATTAGAATCTATTTACTTGTATTTCAACAGTTAGTTACACGTTCATATTCATTTCCTTGAAAGATAATTGTGTATTTTAAGAGTTTTACCACATTTTGAGATTTTGCTTAGCGGTAAATACTAGAACCTTCAGCATATACACGGTTTCAGTCAAAAAACGCATGGCCAATTAAGCCTCAGTTGTAAACATAAACAGTATTCTCCTCATTTCATAGCTTTATACACTAGTTCTGAGCTGTATAAACGGGAATTCTTAATGTTTGAAATCACATTTCAGTGAAAACGCCACTTAAAATAGCCGGACTCGTTAATATTACCAGAATTCGAGTCATTTCAGAGTTTTCTACCTGTAATCTCAGTAATTGAACTCGGCATTAAATGTGATTAGAATCTATTTACTTGTATTTCAACAGTTAGTTACACGTTCATATTCATTTCCTTGAAAGATAATTGTGTATTTTAAGAGTTTTACCACATTTTGAGATTTTGCTTAGCGGTAAATACTAGAACCTTCAGCATATACACGGTTTCAGTCAAAAAACGCATGGCCAATTAAGCCTCAGTTGTAAACATAAACAGTATTCTCCTCATTTCATAGCTTTATACACTAGTTCTGAGCTGTATAAACGGGAATTCTTAATGTTTGAAATCACATTTCAGTGCAAACGCCACTTAAAATAGCCGGACTCGTTAATATTACCAGAATTCGAGTCATTTCAGAGTTTTCTACCTGTAATCTCAGTAATTGAACTCGGCATTAAATGTGGTTAGAATCTATTTCCTTCTATTTCAACTGTTAGTTAATAGTTCATATTATTTTCCTGGAAAGATAATTGTTTATTTGAAGAGTTTTAACACATTTTGACTGTTTCCTTTGAAGTATACACTAGAACCTACAGGATATAAACTGTTTCAGTCAAAAGACACCACGCCAATTAAACCTCAGTCTTAAACATAAACAGTATTCTCCTTATTTCAAAGCTTTCTATTCAAGTTGTGAGCTCTATAAACAGGAACTCTTAATGTTTGAAATCACATTTCAAGGAATCCGCCACTTTAAATAGCCGGAATTGTTAATATAATCAGAATTTTCGTCATTTCAGTGCTCTCTACCTGTAATGTCAGTAATTATACTCGGCATTAAATGTAGTTAGAATCTATTTACTTGTATTTAAACTGTGAGTTAAACGTTCATATTCCTTTCTTGGAAAGATAAGTGTGTATTTTAAGAGTTTTACCACATTTTGAGAGTTTGCTTAGTAGTAAATACTAGAACATTCAGGATATATACCCGGTTTCAGTCAAAAAACGCGTGGCCAATTAAGCCTCAGTTGTAAACATAAACAGTAATCTCCTCATTTAAAAGCTTTATAAACTAGTTATGAGGTCTATATACATAAATTCTTAGACCGAGAAATCACATTTTAGTGAAAACGGCACTTAAAATAGCCGGACTTGTTAATATTATCAGAATTCGCGTCATTTCAGAGCTTTCTACCTGTAATCTAGGTAATTGAACTCGGCATTAAATGTGGTTAGAATCTATTTACTTGTACTTCAACAGTTAGTTACACGTTGATATTCATTTCCTGGAAAGATAATTGTGTATTTTAAGAGTTTTACCACATTTTGAGAGTTTGCTTAGCACTAAATACTAGAACCTTCAGGATATACACGGTTTCAGTCAAAACACGTGTGGCCAATTAAGCCTCAGTTGTAAACATAAACAGTATTCTCCTCATTTCAAAGCTTTATACACTAGTTCTGAGCTGGATAAACGGGAATTCTTAATGTTTGAAATCACATTTCAGTGAAAACGCCACTTAAAATAGCCGGACTCGTTAATATTACCAGAATTCGAGTCATTTCAGAGCTTTCTACCTGTAATCTCAGTAATTGAACTCGGCATTAAATGTGGTTAGAATCTATTTACTTCTATTTCAACTGTTAGTTAAGAGTTCATATTATTTTCCTGGAAAGATAATTGTTTATTTTAAGAGATTTACGCCATTTTGAGATTGTGCTTAGCACTAAATACTAGAACCTTCAGGATATACACGGTTTCAGTCAAAAAACGCGTGGCCAATTAAGCCTCAGTTGTAAACATAAACAGTAATCACCTCATTTAAAAGCTTTATAAACTAGTTATGAGGTCTATATACATAAATTCTTAGACCGAGAAATCACATTTTAGTGAAAACGGCACTTAAAATAGCCGGACTTGTTAATATTATCAGAATTCGCGTCATTTCAGAGCTTTCTACCTGTAATCTAGGTAATTGAACTCGGCATTAAATGTGGTTAGAATCTATTTACTTGTACTTCAACAGTTAGTTACACGTTGATATTCATTTCCTGGAAAGATAATTGTGTATTTTAAGAGTTTTACGCCATTTTGAGAGTTTGCTTAGCACTAAATACTAGAACCTTCAGGATATACACGGTTTCAGTCAAAACACGTGTGGCCAATTAAGCCTCAGTTGTAAACATAAACAGTATTCTCCTCATTTCAAAGCTTTATACACTAGTTCTGAGCTGGATAAACGGGAATTCTTAATGTTTGAAATCACATTTCAGTGAAAACGCCACTTAAAATAGCCGGACTCGTTAATATTACCAGAATTCGAGTCATTTCAGAGCTTTCTACCTGTAATCTCAGTAATTGAACTCGGCATTAAATGTGGTTAGAATCTATTTACTTCTATTTCAACTGTTAGTTAATAGTTCATATTATTTTCCTGGAAAGATAATTGTTTATTTGAAGAGTTTTAACACATTTTGACTGTTTCCTTTGAAGTATACACTAGAACCTACAGGATATAAACTGTTTCAGTCAAAGGAGGCCACGCCAATTAAGCCTCAGTTGTAAACATAAACAGTATTCTCCTTATTTCAAAGCTTTATATACAAGTTGTGAGCTCTATAAACAGGAACTCTTAATGTTTGAAATCACATTTTAGTGAATCCGCCACTTTAAATAGCCGGACTTGTTAATATTATCAGAATTTTCGTCATTTCAGTGCTCTCTACCTGTAATGTCAGTAAATAAACTCGGCATTAAATGTAGTTAGAATCTATTTACTTGTATTTAAACTGTGAGTTAAACGTTCATATTCATTTCCTGGAAAGATGATTGTGTATTTTAAGAGTTTTAACACCTATTGAAGTTTCCTTAGAAGTATATACAAGAACCTTCAGGATAGAAACTGTTTCAAAAAAAGACGCCCTGCCAATACAGTCTCAATTTTAAACATGAACAGTATTCTCTTCATTTCAAAGCTTTATACACTAGTTCTGAGCTGTATAAACAGGAATTCTTAATGTTTGAAATCGCATTTTAGTTAAAACGCCACTTAAAATAGCCGGACTTGTTAATATTATCCGAATTCGCGTCATTTCAGAGCTTTCTACCTGTAATCTAGGTAATTGAACTCGGCATTAAATGTGATTAGAATCTATTTACTTGTATTTCAACAGTTAGTTACACGTTCATATTCATTTCCTTGAAAGATAATTGTGTATTTTAAGAGTTTTACCACATTTTGAGATTTTGCTTAGCGGTAAATACTAGAACCTTCAGCATATACACGGTTTCAGTCAAAAAACGCATGGCCAATTAAGCCTCAGTTGTAAACATAAACAGTATTCTCCTCATTTCATAGCTTTATACACTAGTTCTGAGCTGTATAAACGGGAATTCTTAATGTTTGAAATCACATTTCAGTGAAAACGCCACTTAAAATAGCCGGACTCGTTAATATTACCAGAATTCGAGTCATTTCAGAGTTTTCTACCTGTAATCTCAGTAATTGAACTCGGCATTAAATGTGGTTAGAATCTATTTCCTTCTATTTCAACTGTTAGTTAATAGTTCATATTATTTTCCTGGAAAGATAATTGTTTATTTGAAGAGTTTTAACACATTTTGACTGTTTCCTTTGAAGTATACACTAGAACCTACAGGATATAAACTGTTTCAGTCAAAAGACACCACGCCAATTAAACCTCAGTCTTAAACATAAACAGTATTCTCCTTATTTCAAAGCTTTCTATTCAAGTTGTGAGCTCTATAAACAGGAACTCTTAATGTTTGAAATCACATTTCAAGGAATCCGCCACTTTAAATAGCCGGAATTGTTAATATAATCAGAATTTTCGTCATTTCAGTGCTCTCTACCTGTAATGTCAGTAATTATACTCGGCATTAAATGTAGTTAGAATCTATTTACTTGTATTTAAACTGTGAGTTAAACGTTCATATTCCTTTCTTGGAAAGATAAGTGTGTATTTTAAGAGTTTTACCACATTTTGAGAGTTTGCTTAGTAGTAAATACTAGAACATTCAGGATATATACCCGGTTTCAGTCAAAAAACGCGTGGCCAATTAAGCCTCAGTTGTAAACATAAACAGTAATCTCCTCATTTAAAAGCTTTATAAACTAGTTATGAGGTCTATATACATAAATTCTTAGACCGAGAAATCACATTTTAGTGAAAACGGCACTTAAAATAGCCGGACTTGTTAATATTATCAGAATTCGCGTCATTTCAGAGCTTTCTACCTGTAATCTAGGTAATTGAACTCGGCATTAAATGTGGTTAGAATCTATTTACTTGTACTTCAACAGTTAGTTACACGTTGATATTCATTTCCTGGAAAGATAATTGTGTATTTTAAGAGTTTTACCACATTTTGAGAGTTTGCTTAGCACTAAATACTAGAACCTTCAGGATATACACGGTTTCAGTCAAAACACGTGTGGCCAATTAAGCCTCAGTTGTAAACATAAACAGTATTCTCCTCATTTCAAAGCTTTATACACTAGTTCTGAGCTGGATAAACGGGAATTCTTAATGTTTGAAATCACATTTCAGTGAAAACGCCACTTAAAATAGCCGGACTCGTTAATATTACCAGAATTCGAGTCATTTCAGAGCTTTCTACCTGTAATCTCAGTAATTGAACTCGGCATTAAATGTGGTTAGAATCTATTTACTTCTATTTCAACTGTTAGTTAAGAGTTCATATTATTTTCCTGGAAAGATAATTGTTTATTTTAAGAGATTTACGCCATTTTGAGATTGTGCTTAGCACTAAATACTAGAACCTTCAGGATATACACGGTTTCAGTCAAAAAACGCGTGGCCAATTAAGCCTCAGTTGTAAACATAAACAGTAATCGCCTCATTTAAAAGCTTTATAAACTAGTTATGAGGTCTATATACATAAATTCTTAGACCGAGAAATCACATTTTAGTGAAAACGGCACTTAAAATAGCCGGACTTGTTAATATTATCAGAATTCGCGTCATTTCAGAGCTTTCTACCTGTAATCTAGGTAATTGAACTCGGCATTAAATGTGGTTAGAATCTATTTACTTGTACTTCAACAGTTAGTTACACGTTGATATTCATTTCCTGGAAAGATAATTGTGTATTTTAAGAGTTTTACGCCATTTTGAGAGTTTGCTTAGCACTAAATACTAGAACCTTCAGGATATACACGGTTTCAGTCAAAACACGTGTGGCCAATTAAGCCTCAGTTGTAAACATAAACAGTATTCTCCTCATTTCAAAGCTTTATACACTAGTTCTGAGCTGGATAAACGGGAATTCTTAATGTTTGAAATCACATTTCAGTGAAAACGCCACTTAAAATAGCCGGACTCGTTAATATTACCAGAATTCGAGTCATTTCAGAGCTTTCTACCTGTAATCTCAGTAATTGAACTCGGCATTAAATGTGGTTAGAATCTATTTCCTTCTATTTCAACTGTTAGTTAATAGTTCATATTATTTTCCTGGAAAGATAATTGTTTATTTGAAGAGTTTTAACACATTTTGACTGTTTCCTTTGAAGTATACACTAGAACCTACAGGATATAAACTGTTTCAGTCAAAGGAGGCCACGCCAATTAAGCCTCAGTTGTAAACATAAACAGTATTCTCCTTATTTCAAAGCTTTATATACAAGTTGTGAGCTCTATAAACAGGAACTCTTAATGTTTGAAATCACATTTTAGTGAATCCGCCACTTTAAATAGCCGGACTTGTTAATATTATCAGAATTTTCGTCATTTCAGTGCTCTCTACCTGTAATGTCAGTAAATAAACTCGGCATTAAATGTAGTTAGAATCTATTTACTTGTATTTAAACTGTGAGTTAAACGTTCATATTCATTTCCTGGAAAGATGATTGTGTATTTTAAGAGTTTTAACACCTATTGAAGTTTCCTTAGAAGTATATACAAGAACCTTCAGGATAGAAACTGTTTCAAAAAAAGACGCCCTGCCAATACAGTCTCAATTTTAAACATGAACAGTATTCTCTTCATTTCAAAGCTTTATACACTAGTTCTGAGCTGTATAAACAGGAATTCTTAATGTTTGAAATCGCATTTTAGTTAAAACGCCACTTAAAATAGCCGGACTTGTTAATATTATCCGAATTCGCGTCATTTCAGAGCTTTCTACCTGTAATCTAGGTAATTGAACTCGGCATTAAATGTGATTAGAATCTATTTACTTGTATTTCAACAGTTAGTTACACGTTCATATTCATTTCCTTGAAAGATAATTGTGTATTTTAAGAGTTTTACGCCATTTTGAGAGTTTGCTTAGCACTAAATACTAGAACCTTCAGGATATACACGGTTTCAGTCAAAACACGTGTGGCCAATTAAGCCTCAGTTGTAAACATAAACAGTATTCTCCTCATTTCAAAGCTTTATACACTAGTTCTGAGCTGGATAAACGGGAATTCTTAATGTTTGAAATCACATTTCAGTGAAAACGCCACTTAAAATAGCCGGACTCGTTAATATTACCAGAATTCGAGTCATTTCAGAGCTTTCTACCTGTAATCTCAGTAATTGAACTCGGCATTAAATGTGGTTAGAATCTATTTACTTCTATTTCAACTGTTAGTTAAGAGTTCATATTATTTTCCTGGAAAGATAATTGTTTATTTGAAGAGTTTTAACACATTTTGACTGTTTCCTTTGAAGTATACACTAGAACCTACAGGATATAAACTGTTTCAGTCAAAGGAGGCCACGCCAATTAAGCCTCAGTTGTAAACATAAACAGTATTCTCCTTATTTCAAAGCTTTATATACAAGTTGTGAGCTCTATAAACAGGAACTCTTAATGTTTGAAATCACATTTTAGTGAATCCGCCACTTTAAATAGCCGGACTTGTTAATATTATCAGAATTTTCGTCATTTCAGTGCTCTCTACCTGTAATGTCAGTAAATAAACTCGGCATTAAATGTAGTTAGAATCTATTTACTTGTATTTAAACTGTGAGTTAAACGTTCATATTCATTTCCTGGAAAGATGATTGTGTATTTTAAGAGTTTTAACACCTATTGAAGTTTCCTTAGAAGTATATACAAGAACCTTCAGGATAGAAACTGTTTCAAAAAAAGACGCCCTGCCAATACAGTCTCAATTTTAAACATGAACAGTATTCTCTTCATTTCAAAGCTTTATACACTAGTTCTGAGCTGTATAAACAGGAATTCTTAATGTTTGAAATCGCATTTTAGTTAAAACGCCACTTAAAATAGCCGGACTTGTTAATATTATCCGAATTCGCGTCATTTCAGAGCTTTCTACCTGTAATCTAGGTAATTGAACTCGGCATTAAATGTGATTAGAATCTATTTACTTGTATTTCAACAGATAGTTACACGTTCATATTCATTTCCTTGAAAGATAATTGTGTATTTTAAGAGTTTTACCACATTTTGAGATTTTGCTTAGCGGTAAATACTAGAACCTTCAGCATATACACGGTTTCAGTCAAAAAACGCATGGCCAATTAAGCCTCAGTTGTAAACATAAACAGTATTCTCCTCATTTCATAGCTTTATACACTAGTTCTGAGCTGTATAAACGGGAATTCTTAATGTTTGAAATCACATTTCAGTGAAAACGCCACTTAAAATAGCCGGACTCGTTAATATTACCAGAATTCGAGTCATTTCAGAGTTTTCTACCTGTAATCTCAGTAATTGAACTCGGCATTAAATGTGGTTAGAATCTATTTCCTTCTATTTCAACTGTTAGTTAATAGTTCATATTATTTTCCTGGAAAGATAATTGTTTATTTGAAGAGTTTTAACACATTTTGACTGTTTCCTTTGAAGTATACACTAGAACCTACAGGATATAAACTGTTTCAGTCAAAAGACACCACGCCAATTAAACCTCAGTCTTAAACATAAACAGTATTCTCCTTATTTCAAAGCTTTCTATTCAAGTTGTGAGCTCTATAAACAGGAACTCTTAATGTTTGAAATCACATTTCAAGGAATCCGCCACTTTAAATAGCCGGAATTGTTAATATAATCAGAATTTTCGTCATTTCAGTGCTCTCTACCTGTAATGTCAGTAATTATACTCGGCATTAAATGTAGTTAGAATCTATTTACTTGTATTTAAACTGTGAGTTAAACGTTCATATTCCTTTCTTGGAAAGATAAGTGTGTATTTTAAGAGTTTTACCACATTTTGAGAGTTTGCTTAGTAGTAAATACTAGAACATTCAGGATATATACCCGGTTTCAGTCAAAAAACGCGTGGCCAATTAAGCCTCAGTTGTAAACATAAACAGTAATCTCCTCATTTAAAAGCTTTATAAACTAGTTATGAGGTCTATATACATAAATTCTTAGACCGAGAAATCACATTTTAGTGAAAACGGCACTTAAAATAGCCGGACTTGTTAATATTATCAGAATTCGCGTCATTTCAGAGCTTTCTACCTGTAATCTAGGTAATTGAACTCGGCATTAAATGTGGTTAGAATCTATTTACTTGTACTTCAACAGTTAGTTACACGTTGATATTCATTTCCTGGAAAGATAATTGTGTATTTTAAGAGTTTTACGCCATTTTGAGAGTTTGCTTAGCACTAAATACTAGAACCTTCAGGATATACACGGTTTCAGTCAAAACACGTGTGGCCAATTAAGCCTCAGTTGTAAACATAAACAGTATTCTCCTCATTTCAAAGCTTTATACACTCGTTCTGAGCTGTATAAACGGGAATTCTTAATGTTTGAAATCACATTTCAGTGAAAACGCCACTTAAAATAGCCGGACTCGTTAATATTACCAGAATTCGAGTCATTTCAGAGCTTTCTACCTGTAATCTCAGTAATTGAACTCGGCATTAAATGTGGTTAGAATCTATTTACTTCTATTTCAACTGTTAGTTAAGAGTTCATATTATTTTCCTGGAAAGATAATTGTTTATTTTAAGAGATTTACGCCATTTTGAGATTGTGCTTAGCACTAAATACTAGAACCTTCAGGATATACACGGTTTCAGTCAAAAAACGCGTGGCCAATTAAGCCTCAGTTGTAAACATAAACAGTAATCGCCTCATTTAAAAGCTTTATAAACTAGTTATGAGGTCTATATACATAAATTCTTAGACCGAGAAATCACATTTTAGTGAAAACGGCACTTAAAATAGCCGGACTTGTTTATATTATCAGAATTCGCGTCATTTCAGAGCTTTCTACCTGTAATCTAGGTAATTGAACTCGGCATTAAATGTGGTTAGAATCTATTTACTTGTACTTCAACAGTTAGTTACACGTTGATATTCATTTCCTGGAAAGATAATTGTGTATTTTAAGAGTTTTACGCCATTTTGAGAGTTTGCTTAGCACTAAATACTAGAACCTTCAGGATATACACGGTTTCAGTCAAAACACGTGTGGCCAATTAAGCCTCAGTTGTAAACATAAACAGTATTCTCCTCATTTCAAAGCTTTATACACTAGTTCTGAGCTGGATAAACGGGAATTCTTAATGTTTGAAATCACATTTCAGTGAAAACGCCACTTAAAATAGCCGGACTCGTTAATATTACCAGAATTCGAGTCATTTCAGAGCTTTCTACCTGTAATCTCAGTAATTGAACTCGGCATTAAATGTGGTTAGAATCTATTTACTTCTATTTCAACTGTTAGTTAAGAGTTCATATTATTTTCCTGGAAAGATAATTGTTTATTTTAAGAGATTTACGCCATTTTGAGATTGTGCTTAGCACTAAATACTAGAACCTTCAGGATATACACGGTTTCAGTCAAAAAACGCGTGGCCAATTAAGCCTCAGTTGTAAACATAAACAGTAATCGCCTCATTTAAAAGCTTTATAAACTAGTTATGAGGTCTATATACATAAATTCTTAGACCGAGAAATCACATTTTAGTGAAAACGGCACTTAAAATAGCCGGACTTGTTAATATTATCAGAATTCGCGTCATTTCAGAGCTTTCTACCTGTAATCTAGGTAATTGAACTCGGCATTAAATGTGGTTAGAATCTATTTACTTGTACTTCAACAGTTAGTTACACGTTGATATTCATTTCCTGGAAAGATAATTGTGTATTTTAAGAGTTTTACGCCATTTTGAGAGTTTGCTTAGCACTAAATACTAGAACCTTCAGGATATACACGGTTTCAGTCAAAACACGTGTGGCCAATTAAGCCTCAGTTGTAAACATAAACAGTATTCTCCTCATTTCAAAGCTTTATACACTAGTTCTGAGCTGGATAAACGGGAATTCTTAATGTTTGAAATCACATTTCAGTGAAAACGCCACTTAAAATAGCCGGACTCGTTAATATTACCAGAATTCGAGTCATTTCAGAGCTTTCTACCTGTAATCTCAGTAATTGAACTCGGCATTAAATGTGGTGAGAATCTATTTACTTCTATTTCAACTGTTAGTTAATAGTTCATATTATTTTCCTGGAAAGATAATTGTTTATTTGAAGAGTTTTAACACATTTTGACTGTTTCCTTTGAAGTATACACTAGAACCTACAGGATATAAACTGTTTCAGTCAAAGGAGGCCACGCCAATTAAGCCTCAGTTGTAAACATAAACAGTATTCTCCTTATTTCAAAGCTTTATATACAAGTTGTGAGCTCTATAAACAGGAACTCTTAATGTTTGAAATCACATTTTAGTGAATCCGCCACTTTAAATAGCCGGACTTGTTAATATTATCAGAATTTTCGTCATTTCAGTGCTCTCTACCTGTAATGTCAGTAAATAAACTCGGCATTAAATGTAGTTAGAATCTATTTACTTGTATTTAAACTGTGAGTTAAACGTTCATATTCATTTCCTGGAAAGATGATTGTGTATTTTAAGAGTTTTAACACCTATTGAAGTTTCCTTAGAAGTATATACAAGAACCTTCAGGATAGAAACTGTTTCAAAAAAAGACGCCCTGCCAATACAGTCTCAATTTTAAACATGAACAGTATTCTCTTCATTTCAAAGCTTTATACACTAGTTCTGAGCTGTATAAACAGGAATTCTTAATGTTTGAAATCGCATTTTAGTTAAAACGCCACTTAAAATAGCCGGACTTGTTAATATTATCCGAATTCGCGTCATTTCAGAGCTTTCTACCTGTAATCTAGGTAATTGAACTCGGCATTAAATGTGATTAGAATCTATTTACTTGTATTTCAACAGTTAGTTACACGTTCATATTCATTTCCTTGAAAGATAATTGTGTATTTTAAGAGTTTTACCACATTTTGAGATTTTGCTTAGCGGTAAATACTAGAACCTTCAGCATATACACGGTTTCAGTCAAAAAACGCATGGCCAATTAAGCCTCAGTTGTAAACATAAACAGTATTCTCCTCATTTCATAGCTTTATACACTAGTTCTGAGCTGTATAAACGGGAATTCTTAATGTTTGAAATCACATTTCAGTGAAAACGCCACTTAAAATAGCCGGACTCGTTAATATTACCAGAATTCGAGTCATTTCAGAGTTTTCTACCTGTAATCTCAGTAATTGAACTCGGCATTAAATGTGGTTAGAATCTATTTCCTTCTATTTCAACTGTTAGTTAATAGTTCATATTATTTTCCTGGAAAGATAATTGTTTATTTGAAGAGTTTTAACACATTTTGACTGTTTCCTTTGAAGTATACACTAGAACCTACAGGATATAAACTGTTTCAGTCAAAAGACACCACGCCAATTAAACCTCAGTCTTAAACATAAACAGTATTCTCCTTATTTCAAAGCTTTCTATTCAAGTTGTGAGCTCTATAAACAGGAACTCTTAATGTTTGAAATCACATTTCAAGGAATCCGCCACTTTAAATAGCCGGAATTGTTAATATAATCAGAATTTTCGTCATTTCAGTGCTCTCTACCTGTAATGTCAGTAATTATACTCGGCATTAAATGTAGTTAGAATCTATTTACTTGTATTTAAACTGTGAGTTAAACGTTCATATTCCTTTCTTGGAAAGATAAGTGTGTATTTTAAGAGTTTTACCACATTTTGAGAGTTTGCTTAGTAGTAAATACTAGAACATTCAGGATATATACCCGGTTTCAGTCAAAAAACGCGTGGCCAATTAAGCCTCAGTTGTAAACATAAACAGTAATCGCCTCATTTAAAAGCTTTATAAACTAGTTATGAGGTCTATATACATAAATTCTTAGACCGAGAAATCACATTTTAGTGAAAACGGCACTTAAAATAGCCGGACTTGTTAATATTATCAGAATTCGCGTCATTTCAGAGCTTTCTACCTGTAATCTAGGTAATTGAACTCGGCATTAAATGTGGTTAGAATCTATTTACTTGTACTTCAACAGTTAGTTACACGTTGATATTCATTTCCTGGAAAGATAATTGTGTATTTTAAGAGTTTTACCACATTTTGAGAGTTTGCTTAGCACTAAATACTAGAACCTTCAGGATATACACGGTTTCAGTCAAAACACGTGTGGCCAATTAAGCCTCAGTTGTAAACATAAACAGTATTCTCCTCATTTCAAAGCTTTATACACTAGTTCTGAGCTGGATAAACGGGAATTCTTAATGTTTGAAATCACATTTCAGTGAAAACGCCACTTAAAATAGCCGGACTCGTTAATATTACCAGAATTCGAGTCATTTCAGAGCTTTCTACCTGTAATCTCAGTAATTGAACTCGGCATTAAATGTGGTTAGAATCTATTTACTTCTATTTCAACTGTTAGTTAAGAGTTCATATTATTTTCCTGGAAAGATAATTGTTT
Source organism: Myotis nattereri (assembly GCF_964212035.1). NCBI lineage: Eukaryota > Metazoa > Chordata > Mammalia > Chiroptera > Vespertilionidae > Myotis > Myotis nattereri. Next base: position 101,771,859 of record NC_138076.1, read on the forward strand.
ATTTGAAGAGTTTTAACACATTTTGACTGTTTCCTTTGAAGTATACACTAGAACCTACAGGATATAAACTGTTTCAGTCAAAGGAGGCCACGCCAATTAAGCCTCAGTTGTAAACATAAACAGTATTCTCCTTATTTCAAAGCTTTATATACAAGTTGTGAGCTCTATAAACAGGAACTCTTAATGTTTGAAATCACATTTTAGTGAATCCGCCACTTTAAATAGCCGGACTTGTTAATATTATCAGAATTTTCGTCATTTCAGTGCTCTCTACCTGTAATGTCAGTAAATAAACTCGGCATTAAATGTAGTTAGAATCTATTTACTTGTATTTAAACTGTGAGTTAAACGTTCATATTCATTTCCTGGAAAGATGATTGTGTATTTTAAGAGTTTTAACACCTATTGAAGTTTCCTTAGAAGTATATACAAGAACCTTCAGGATAGAAACTGTTTCAAAAAAAGACGCCCTGCCAATACAGTCTCAATTTTAAACATGAACAGTATTCTCTTCATTTCAAAGCTTTATACACTAGTTCTGAGCTGTATAAACAGGAATTCTTAATGTTTGAAATCGCATTTTAGTTAAAACGCCACTTAAAATAGCCGGACTTGTTAATATTATCCGAATTCGCGTCATTTCAGAGCTTTCTACCTGTAATCTAGGTAATTGAACTCGGCATTAAATGTGATTAGAATCTATTTACTTGTATTTCAACAGATAGTTACACGTTCATATTCATTTCCTTGAAAGATAATTGTGTATTTTAAGAGTTTTACCACATTTTGAGATTTTGCTTAGCGGTAAATACTAGAACCTTCAGCATATACACGGTTTCAGTCAAAAAACGCATGGCCAATTAAGCCTCAGTTGTAAACATAAACAGTATTCTCCTCATTTCATAGCTTTATACACTAGTTCTGAGCTGTATAAACGGGAATTCTTAATGTTTGAAATCACATTTCAGTGAAAACGCCACTTAAAATAGCCGGACTCGTTAATATTACCAGAATTCGAGTCATTTCAGAGTTTTCTACCTGTAATCTCAGTAATTGAACTCGGCATTAAATGTGGTTAGAATCTATTTCCTTCTATTTCAACTGTTAGTTAATAGTTCATATTATTTTCCTGGAAAGATAATTGTTTATTTGAAGAGTTTTAACACATTTTGACTGTTTCCTTTGAAGTATACACTAGAACCTACAGGATATAAACTGTTTCAGTCAAAAGACACCACGCCAATTAAACCTCAGTCTTAAACATAAACAGTATTCTCCTTATTTCAAAGCTTTCTATTCAAGTTGTGAGCTCTATAAACAGGAACTCTTAATGTTTGAAATCACATTTCAAGGAATCCGCCACTTTAAATAGCCGGAATTGTTAATATAATCAGAATTTTCGTCATTTCAGTGCTCTCTACCTGTAATGTCAGTAATTATACTCGGCATTAAATGTAGTTAGAATCTATTTACTTGTATTTAAACTGTGAGTTAAACGTTCATATTCCTTTCTTGGAAAGATAAGTGTGTATTTTAAGAGTTTTACCACATTTTGAGAGTTTGCTTAGTAGTAAATACTAGAACATTCAGGATATATACCCGGTTTCAGTCAAAAAACGCGTGGCCAATTAAGCCTCAGTTGTAAACATAAACAGTAATCTCCTCATTTAAAAGCTTTATAAACTAGTTATGAGGTCTATATACATAAATTCTTAGACCGAGAAATCACATTTTAGTGAAAACGGCACTTAAAATAGCCGGACTTGTTAATATTATCAGAATTCGCGTCATTTCAGAGCTTTCTACCTGTAATCTAGGTAATTGAACTCGGCATTAAATGTGGTTAGAATCTATTTACTTGTACTTCAACAGTTAGTTACACGTTGATATTCATTTCCTGGAAAGATAATTGTGTATTTTAAGAGTTTTACCACATTTTGAGAGTTTGCTTAGCACTAAATACTAGAACCTTCAGGATATACACGGTTTCAGTCAAAACACGTGTGGCCAATTAAGCCTCAGTTGTAAACATAAACAGTATTCTCCTCATTTCAAAGCTTTATACACTAGTTCTGAGCTGGATAAACGGGAATTCTTAATGTTTGAAATCACATTTCAGTGAAAACGCCACTTAAAATAGCCGGACTCGTTAATATTACCAGAATTCGAGTCATTTCAGAGCTTTCTACCTGTAATCTCAGTAATTGAACTCGGCATTAAATGTGGTTAGAATCTATTTACTTCTATTTCAACTGTTAGTTAAGAGTTCATATTATTTTCCTGGAAAGATAATTGTTTATTTTAAGAGATTTACGCCATTTTGAGATTGTGCTTAGCACTAAATACTAGAACCTTCAGGATATACACGGTTTCAGTCAAAAAACGCGTGGCCAATTAAGCCTCAGTTGTAAACATAAACAGTAATCGCCTCATTTAAAAGCTTTATAAACTAGTTATGAGGTCTATATACATAAATTCTTAGACCGAGAAATCACATTTTAGTGAAAACGGCACTTAAAATAGCCGGACTTGTTAATATTATCAGAATTCGCGTCATTTCAGAGCTTTCTACCTGTAATCTAGGTAATTGAACTCGGCATTAAATGTGGTTAGAATCTATTTACTTGTACTTCAACAGTTAGTTACACGTTGATATTCATTTCCTGGAAAGATAATTGTGTATTTTAAGAGTTTTACGCCATTTTGAGAGTTTGCTTAGCACTAAATACTAGAACCTTCAGGATATACACGGTTTCAGTCAAAACACGTGTGGCCAATTAAGCCTCAGTTGTAAACATAAACAGTATTCTCCTCATTTCAAAGCTTTATACACTAGTTCTGAGCTGGATAAACGGGAATTCTTAATGTTTGAAATCACATTTCAGTGAAAACGCCACTTAAAATAGCCGGACTCGTTAATATTACCAGAATTCGAGTCATTTCAGAGCTTTCTACCTGTAATCTCAGTAATTGAACTCGGCATTAAATGTGGTTAGAATCTATTTCCTTCTATTTCAACTGTTAGTTAATAGTTCATATTATTTTCCTGGAAAGATAATTGTTTATTTGAAGAGTTTTAACACATTTTGACTGTTTCCTTTGAAGTATACACTAGAACCTACAGGATATAAACTGTTTCAGTCAAAGGAGGCCACGCCAATTAAGCCTCAGTTGTAAACATAAACAGTATTCTCCTTATTTCAAAGCTTTATATACAAGTTGTGAGCTCTATAAACAGGAACTCTTAATGTTTGAAATCACATTTTAGTGAATCCGCCACTTTAAATAGCCGGACTTGTTAATATTATCAGAATTTTCGTCATTTCAGTGCTCTCTACCTGTAATGTCAGTAAATAAACTCGGCATTAAATGTAGTTAGAATCTATTTACTTGTATTTAAACTGTGAGTTAAACGTTCATATTCATTTCCTGGAAAGATGATTGTGTATTTTAAGAGTTTTAACACCTATTGAAGTTTCCTTAGAAGTATATACAAGAACCTTCAGGATAGAAACTGTTTCAAAAAAAGACGCCCTGCCAATACAGTCTCAATTTTAAACATGAACAGTATTCTCTTCATTTCAAAGCTTTATACACTAGTTCTGAGCTGTATAAACAGGAATTCTTAATGTTTGAAATCGCATTTTAGTTAAAACGCCACTTAAAATAGCCGGACTTGTTAATATTATCCGAATTCGCGTCATTTCAGAGCTTTCTACCTGTAATCTAGGTAATTGAACTCGGCATTAAATGTGATTAGAATCTATTTACTTGTATTTCAACAGTTAGTTACACGTTCATATTCATTTCCTTGAAAGATAATTGTGTATTTTAAGAGTTTTACGCCATTTTGAGAGTTTGCTTAGCACTAAATACTAGAACCTTCAGGATATACACGGTTTCAGTCAAAACACGTGTGGCCAATTAAGCCTCAGTTGTAAACATAAACAGTATTCTCCTCATTTCAAAGCTTTATACACTAGTTCTGAGCTGGATAAACGGGAATTCTTAATGTTTGAAATCACATTTCAGTGAAAACGCCACTTAAAATAGCCGGACTCGTTAATATTACCAGAATTCGAGTCATTTCAGAGCTTTCTACCTGTAATCTCAGTAATTGAACTCGGCATTAAATGTGGTTAGAATCTATTTACTTCTATTTCAACTGTTAGTTAAGAGTTCATATTATTTTCCTGGAAAGATAATTGTTTATTTGAAGAGTTTTAACACATTTTGACTGTTTCCTTTGAAGTATACACTAGAACCTACAGGATATAAACTGTTTCAGTCAAAGGAGGCCACGCCAATTAAGCCTCAGTTGTAAACATAAACAGTATTCTCCTTATTTCAAAGCTTTATATACAAGTTGTGAGCTCTATAAACAGGAACTCTTAATGTTTGAAATCACATTTTAGTGAATCCGCCACTTTAAATAGCCGGACTTGTTAATATTATCAGAATTTTCGTCATTTCAGTGCTCTCTACCTGTAATGTCAGTAAATAAACTCGGCATTAAATGTAGTTAGAATCTATTTACTTGTATTTAAACTGTGAGTTAAACGTTCATATTCATTTCCTGGAAAGATGATTGTGTATTTTAAGAGTTTTAACACCTATTGAAGTTTCCTTAGAAGTATATACAAGAACCTTCAGGATAGAAACTGTTTCAAAAAAAGACGCCCTGCCAATACAGTCTCAATTTTAAACATGAACAGTATTCTCTTCATTTCAAAGCTTTATACACTAGTTCTGAGCTGTATAAACAGGAATTCTTAATGTTTGAAATCGCATTTTAGTTAAAACGCCACTTAAAATAGCCGGACTTGTTAATATTATCCGAATTCGCGTCATTTCAGAGCTTTCTACCTGTAATCTAGGTAATTGAACTCGGCATTAAATGTGATTAGAATCTATTTACTTGTATTTCAACAGATAGTTACACGTTCATATTCATTTCCTTGAAAGATAATTGTGTATTTTAAGAGTTTTACCACATTTTGAGATTTTGCTTAGCGGTAAATACTAGAACCTTCAGCATATACACGGTTTCAGTCAAAAAACGCATGGCCAATTAAGCCTCAGTTGTAAACATAAACAGTATTCTCCTCATTTCATAGCTTTATACACTAGTTCTGAGCTGTATAAACGGGAATTCTTAATGTTTGAAATCACATTTCAGTGAAAACGCCACTTAAAATAGCCGGACTCGTTAATATTACCAGAATTCGAGTCATTTCAGAGTTTTCTACCTGTAATCTCAGTAATTGAACTCGGCATTAAATGTGGTTAGAATCTATTTCCTTCTATTTCAACTGTTAGTTAATAGTTCATATTATTTTCCTGGAAAGATAATTGTTTATTTGAAGAGTTTTAACACATTTTGACTGTTTCCTTTGAAGTATACACTAGAACCTACAGGATATAAACTGTTTCAGTCAAAAGACACCACGCCAATTAAACCTCAGTCTTAAACATAAACAGTATTCTCCTTATTTCAAAGCTTTCTATTCAAGTTGTGAGCTCTATAAACAGGAACTCTTAATGTTTGAAATCACATTTCAAGGAATCCGCCACTTTAAATAGCCGGAATTGTTAATATAATCAGAATTTTCGTCATTTCAGTGCTCTCTACCTGTAATGTCAGTAATTATACTCGGCATTAAATGTAGTTAGAATCTATTTACTTGTATTTAAACTGTGAGTTAAACGTTCATATTCCTTTCTTGGAAAGATAAGTGTGTATTTTAAGAGTTTTACCACATTTTGAGAGTTTGCTTAGTAGTAAATACTAGAACATTCAGGATATATACCCGGTTTCAGTCAAAAAACGCGTGGCCAATTAAGCCTCAGTTGTAAACATAAACAGTAATCTCCTCATTTAAAAGCTTTATAAACTAGTTATGAGGTCTATATACATAAATTCTTAGACCGAGAAATCACATTTTAGTGAAAACGGCACTTAAAATAGCCGGACTTGTTAATATTATCAGAATTCGCGTCATTTCAGAGCTTTCTACCTGTAATCTAGGTAATTGAACTCGGCATTAAATGTGGTTAGAATCTATTTACTTGTACTTCAACAGTTAGTTACACGTTGATATTCATTTCCTGGAAAGATAATTGTGTATTTTAAGAGTTTTACGCCATTTTGAGAGTTTGCTTAGCACTAAATACTAGAACCTTCAGGATATACACGGTTTCAGTCAAAACACGTGTGGCCAATTAAGCCTCAGTTGTAAACATAAACAGTATTCTCCTCATTTCAAAGCTTTATACACTCGTTCTGAGCTGTATAAACGGGAATTCTTAATGTTTGAAATCACATTTCAGTGAAAACGCCACTTAAAATAGCCGGACTCGTTAATATTACCAGAATTCGAGTCATTTCAGAGCTTTCTACCTGTAATCTCAGTAATTGAACTCGGCATTAAATGTGGTTAGAATCTATTTACTTCTATTTCAACTGTTAGTTAAGAGTTCATATTATTTTCCTGGAAAGATAATTGTTTATTTTAAGAGATTTACGCCATTTTGAGATTGTGCTTAGCACTAAATACTAGAACCTTCAGGATATACACGGTTTCAGTCAAAAAACGCGTGGCCAATTAAGCCTCAGTTGTAAACATAAACAGTAATCGCCTCATTTAAAAGCTTTATAAACTAGTTATGAGGTCTATATACATAAATTCTTAGACCGAGAAATCACATTTTAGTGAAAACGGCACTTAAAATAGCCGGACTTGTTTATATTATCAGAATTCGCGTCATTTCAGAGCTTTCTACCTGTAATCTAGGTAATTGAACTCGGCATTAAATGTGGTTAGAATCTATTTACTTGTACTTCAACAGTTAGTTACACGTTGATATTCATTTCCTGGAAAGATAATTGTGTATTTTAAGAGTTTTACGCCATTTTGAGAGTTTGCTTAGCACTAAATACTAGAACCTTCAGGATATACACGGTTTCAGTCAAAACACGTGTGGCCAATTAAGCCTCAGTTGTAAACATAAACAGTATTCTCCTCATTTCAAAGCTTTATACACTAGTTCTGAGCTGGATAAACGGGAATTCTTAATGTTTGAAATCACATTTCAGTGAAAACGCCACTTAAAATAGCCGGACTCGTTAATATTACCAGAATTCGAGTCATTTCAGAGCTTTCTACCTGTAATCTCAGTAATTGAACTCGGCATTAAATGTGGTTAGAATCTATTTACTTCTATTTCAACTGTTAGTTAAGAGTTCATATTATTTTCCTGGAAAGATAATTGTTTATTTTAAGAGATTTACGCCATTTTGAGATTGTGCTTAGCACTAAATACTAGAACCTTCAGGATATACACGGTTTCAGTCAAAAAACGCGTGGCCAATTAAGCCTCAGTTGTAAACATAAACAGTAATCGCCTCATTTAAAAGCTTTATAAACTAGTTATGAGGTCTATATACATAAATTCTTAGACCGAGAAATCACATTTTAGTGAAAACGGCACTTAAAATAGCCGGACTTGTTAATATTATCAGAATTCGCGTCATTTCAGAGCTTTCTACCTGTAATCTAGGTAATTGAACTCGGCATTAAATGTGGTTAGAATCTATTTACTTGTACTTCAACAGTTAGTTACACGTTGATATTCATTTCCTGGAAAGATAATTGTGTATTTTAAGAGTTTTACGCCATTTTGAGAGTTTGCTTAGCACTAAATACTAGAACCTTCAGGATATACACGGTTTCAGTCAAAACACGTGTGGCCAATTAAGCCTCAGTTGTAAACATAAACAGTATTCTCCTCATTTCAAAGCTTTATACACTAGTTCTGAGCTGGATAAACGGGAATTCTTAATGTTTGAAATCACATTTCAGTGAAAACGCCACTTAAAATAGCCGGACTCGTTAATATTACCAGAATTCGAGTCATTTCAGAGCTTTCTACCTGTAATCTCAGTAATTGAACTCGGCATTAAATGTGGTGAGAATCTATTTACTTCTATTTCAACTGTTAGTTAATAGTTCATATTATTTTCCTGGAAAGATAATTGTTTATTTGAAGAGTTTTAACACATTTTGACTGTTTCCTTTGAAGTATACACTAGAACCTACAGGATATAAACTGTTTCAGTCAAAGGAGGCCACGCCAATTAAGCCTCAGTTGTAAACATAAACAGTATTCTCCTTATTTCAAAGCTTTATATACAAGTTGTGAGCTCTATAAACAGGAACTCTTAATGTTTGAAATCACATTTTAGTGAATCCGCCACTTTAAATAGCCGGACTTGTTAATATTATCAGAATTTTCGTCATTTCAGTGCTCTCTACCTGTAATGTCAGTAAATAAACTCGGCATTAAATGTAGTTAGAATCTATTTACTTGTATTTAAACTGTGAGTTAAACGTTCATATTCATTTCCTGGAAAGATGATTGTGTATTTTAAGAGTTTTAACACCTATTGAAGTTTCCTTAGAAGTATATACAAGAACCTTCAGGATAGAAACTGTTTCAAAAAAAGACGCCCTGCCAATACAGTCTCAATTTTAAACATGAACAGTATTCTCTTCATTTCAAAGCTTTATACACTAGTTCTGAGCTGTATAAACAGGAATTCTTAATGTTTGAAATCGCATTTTAGTTAAAACGCCACTTAAAATAGCCGGACTTGTTAATATTATCCGAATTCGCGTCATTTCAGAGCTTTCTACCTGTAATCTAGGTAATTGAACTCGGCATTAAATGTGATTAGAATCTATTTACTTGTATTTCAACAGTTAGTTACACGTTCATATTCATTTCCTTGAAAGATAATTGTGTATTTTAAGAGTTTTACCACATTTTGAGATTTTGCTTAGCGGTAAATACTAGAACCTTCAGCATATACACGGTTTCAGTCAAAAAACGCATGGCCAATTAAGCCTCAGTTGTAAACATAAACAGTATTCTCCTCATTTCATAGCTTTATACACTAGTTCTGAGCTGTATAAACGGGAATTCTTAATGTTTGAAATCACATTTCAGTGAAAACGCCACTTAAAATAGCCGGACTCGTTAATATTACCAGAATTCGAGTCATTTCAGAGTTTTCTACCTGTAATCTCAGTAATTGAACTCGGCATTAAATGTGGTTAGAATCTATTTCCTTCTATTTCAACTGTTAGTTAATAGTTCATATTATTTTCCTGGAAAGATAATTGTTTATTTGAAGAGTTTTAACACATTTTGACTGTTTCCTTTGAAGTATACACTAGAACCTACAGGATATAAACTGTTTCAGTCAAAAGACACCACGCCAATTAAACCTCAGTCTTAAACATAAACAGTATTCTCCTTATTTCAAAGCTTTCTATTCAAGTTGTGAGCTCTATAAACAGGAACTCTTAATGTTTGAAATCACATTTCAAGGAATCCGCCACTTTAAATAGCCGGAATTGTTAATATAATCAGAATTTTCGTCATTTCAGTGCTCTCTACCTGTAATGTCAGTAATTATACTCGGCATTAAATGTAGTTAGAATCTATTTACTTGTATTTAAACTGTGAGTTAAACGTTCATATTCCTTTCTTGGAAAGATAAGTGTGTATTTTAAGAGTTTTACCACATTTTGAGAGTTTGCTTAGTAGTAAATACTAGAACATTCAGGATATATACCCGGTTTCAGTCAAAAAACGCGTGGCCAATTAAGCCTCAGTTGTAAACATAAACAGTAATCGCCTCATTTAAAAGCTTTATAAACTAGTTATGAGGTCTATATACATAAATTCTTAGACCGAGAAATCACATTTTAGTGAAAACGGCACTTAAAATAGCCGGACTTGTTAATATTATCAGAATTCGCGTCATTTCAGAGCTTTCTACCTGTAATCTAGGTAATTGAACTCGGCATTAAATGTGGTTAGAATCTATTTACTTGTACTTCAACAGTTAGTTACACGTTGATATTCATTTCCTGGAAAGATAATTGTGTATTTTAAGAGTTTTACCACATTTTGAGAGTTTGCTTAGCACTAAATACTAGAACCTTCAGGATATACACGGTTTCAGTCAAAACACGTGTGGCCAATTAAGCCTCAGTTGTAAACATAAACAGTATTCTCCTCATTTCAAAGCTTTATACACTCGTTCTGAGCTGGATAAACGGGAATTCTTAATGTTTGAAATCACATTTCAGTGAAAACGCCACTTAAAATAGCCGGACTCGTTAATATTACCAGAATTCGAGTCATTTCAGAGCTTTCTACCTGTAATCTCAGTAATTGAACTCGGCATTAAATGTGGTTAGAATCTATTTACTTCTATTTCAACTGTTAGTTAAGAGTTCATATTATTTTCCTGGAAAGATAATTGTTTATTTTAAGAGATTTACGCCATTTTGAGATTGTGCTTAGCACTAAATACTAGAACCTTCAGGATATACACGGTTTCAGTCAAAAAACGCGTGGCCAATTAAGCCTCAGTTGTAAACATAAACAGTAATCGCCTCATTTAAAAGCTTTATAAACTAGTTATGAGGTCTATATACATAAATTCTTAGACCGAGAAATCACATTTTAGTGAAAACGGCACTTAAAATAGCCGGACTTGTTAATATTATCAGAATTCGCGTCATTTCAGAGCTTTCTACCTGTAATCTAGGTAATTGAACTCGGCATTAAATGTGGTTAGAATCTATTTACTTGTACTTCAACAGTTAGTTACACGTTGATATTCATTTCCTGGAAAGATAATTGTGTATTTTAAGAGTTTTACGCCATTTTGAGAGTTTGCTTAGCACTAAATACTAGAACCTTCAGGATATACACGGTTTCAGTCAAAACACGTGTGGCCAATTAAGCCTCAGTTGTAAACATAAACAGTATTCTCCTCATTTCAAAGCTTTATACACTAGTTCTGAGCTGGATAAACGGGAATTCTTAATGTTTGAAATCACATTTCAGTGAAAACGCCACTTAAAATAGCCGGACTCGTTAATATTACCAGAATTCGAGTCATTTCAGAGCTTTCTACCTGTAATCTCAGTAATTGAACTCGGCATTAAATGTGGTTAGAATCTATTTCCTTCTATTTCAACTGTTAGTTAATAGTTCATATTATTTTCCTGGAAAGATAATTGTTTATTTGAAGAGTTTTAACACATTTTGACTGTTTCCTTTGAAGTATACACTAGAACCTACAGGATATAAACTGTTTCAGTCAAAGGAGGCCACGCCAATTAAGCCTCAGTTGTAAACATAAACAGTATTCTCCTTATTTCAAAGCTTTATATACAAGTTGTGAGCTCTATAAACAGGAACTCTTAATGTTTGAAATCACATTTTAGTGAATCCGCCACTTTAAATAGCCGGACTTGTTAATATTATCAGAATTTTCGTCATTTCAGTGCTCTCTACCTGTAATGTCAGTAAATAAACTCGGCATTAAATGTAGTTAGAATCTATTTACTTGTATTTAAACTGTGAGTTAAACGTTCATATTCATTTCCTGGAAAGATGATTGTGTATTTTAAGAGTTTTAACACCTATTGAAGTTTCCTTAGAAGTATATACAAGAACCTTCAGGATAGAAACTGTTTCAAAAAAAGACGCCCTGCCAATACAGTCTCAATTTTAAACATGAACAGTATTCTCTTCATTTCAAAGCTTTATACACTAGTTCTGAGCTGTATAAACAGGAATTCTTAATGTTTGAAATCGCATTTTAGTTAAAACGCCACTTAAAATAGCCGGACTTGTTAATATTATCCGAATTCGCGTCATTTCAGAGCTTTCTACCTGTAATCTAGGTAATTGAACTCGGCATTAAATGTGATTAGAATCTATTTACTTGTATTTCAACAGTTAGTTACACGTTCATATTCATTTCCTTGAAAGATAATTGTGTATTTTAAGAGTTTTACCACATTTTGAGATTTTGCTTAGCGGTAAATACTAGAACCTTCAGCATATACACGGTTTCAGTCAAAAAACGCATGGCCAATTAAGCCTCAGTTGTAAACATAAACAGTATTCTCCTCATTTCATAGCTTTATACACTAGTTCTGAGCTGTATAAACGGGAATTCTTAATGTTTGAAATCACATTTCAGTGAAAACGCCACTTAAAATAGCCGGACTCGTTAATATTACCAGAATTCGAGTCATTTCAGAGTTTTCTACCTGTAATCTCAGTAATTGAACTCGGCATTAAATGTGGTTAGAATCTATTTCCTTCTATTTCAACTGTTAGTTAATAGTTCATATTATTTTCCTGGAAAGATAATTGTTTATTTGAAGAGTTTTAACACATTTTGACTGTTTCCTTTGAAGTATACACTAGAACCTACAGGATATAAACTGTTTCAGTCAAAAGACACCACGCCAATTAAACCTCAGTCTTAAACATAAACAGTATTCTCCTTATTTCAAAGCTTTCTATTCAAGTTGTGAGCTCTATAAACAGGAACTCTTAATGTTTGAAATCACATTTCAAGGAATCCGCCACTTTAAATAGCCGGAATTGTTAATATAATCAGAATTTTCGTCATTTCAGTGCTCTCTACCTGTAATGTCAGTAATTATACTCGGCATTAAATGTAGTTAGAATCTATTTACTTGTATTTAAACTGTGAGTTAAACGTTCATATTCCTTTCTTGGAAAGATAAGTGTGTATTTTAAGAGTTTTACCACATTTTGAGAGTTTGCTTAGTAGTAAATACTAGAACATTCAGGATATATACCCGGTTTCAGTCAAAAAACGCGTGGCCAATTAAGCCTCAGTTGTAAACATAAACAGTAATCTCCTCATTTAAAAGCTTTATAAACTAGTTATGAGGTCTATATACATAAATTCTTAGACCGAGAAATCACATTTTAGTGAAAACGGCACTTAAAATAGCCGGACTTGTTAATATTATCAGAATTCGCGTCATTTCAGAGCTTTCTACCTGTAATCTAGGTAATTGAACTCGGCATTAAATGTGGTTAGAATCTATTTACTTGTACTTCAACAGTTAGTTACACGTTGATATTCATTTCCTGGAAAGATAATTGTGTATTTTAAGAGTTTTACCACATTTTGAGAGTTTGCTTAGCACTAAATACTAGAACCTTCAGGATATACACGGTTTCAGTCAAAACACGTGTGGCCAATTAAGCCTCAGTTGTAAACATAAACAGTATTCTCCTCATTTCAAAGCTTTATACACTAGTTCTGAGCTGGATAAACGGGAATTCTTAATGTTTGAAATCACATTTCAGTGAAAACGCCACTTAAAATAGCCGGACTCGTTAATATTACCAGAATTCGAGTCATTTCAGAGCTTTCTACCTGTAATCTCAGTAATTGAACTCGGCATTAAATGTGGTTAGAATCTATTTACTTCTATTTCAACTGTTAGTTAAGAGTTCATATTATTTTCCTGGAAAGATAATTGTTTATTTTAAGAGATTTACGCCATTTTGAGATTGTGCTTAGCACTAAATACTAGAACCTTCAGGATATACACGGTTTCAGTCAAAAAACGCGTGGCCAATTAAGCCTCAGTTGTAAACATAAACAGTAATCGCCTCATTTAAAAGCTTTATAAACTAGTTATGAGGTCTATATACATAAATTCTTAGACCGAGAAATCACATTTTAGTGAAAACGGCACTTAAAATAGCCGGACTTGTTAATATTATCAGAATTCGCGTCATTTCAGAGCTTTCTACCTGTAATCTAGGTAATTGAACTCGGCATTAAATGTGGTTAGAATCTATTTACTTGTACTTCAACAGTTAGTTACACGTTGATATTCATTTCCTGGAAAGATAATTGTGTATTTTAAGAGTTTTACGCCATTTTGAGAGTTTGCTTAGCACTAAATACTAGAACCTTCAGGATATACACGGTTTCAGTCAAAACACGTGTGGCCAATTAAGCCTCAGTTGTAAACATAAACAGTATTCTCCTCATTTCAAAGCTTTATACACTAGTTCTGAGCTGGATAAACGGGAATTCTTAATGTTTGAAATCACATTTCAGTGAAAACGCCACTTAAAATAGCCGGACTCGTTAATATTACCAGAATTCGAGTCATTTCAGAGCTTTCTACCTGTAATCTCAGTAATTGAACTCGGCATTAAATGTGGTGAGAATCTATTTACTTCTATTTCAACTGTTAGTTAATAGTTCATATTATTTTCCTGGAAAGATAATTGTTTATTTGAAGAGTTTTAACACATTTTGACTGTTTCCTTTGAAGTATACACTAGAACCTACAGGATATAAACTGTTTCAGTCAAAGGAGGCCACGCCAATTAAGCCTCAGTTGTAAACATAAACAGTATTCTCCTTATTTCAAAGCTTTATATACAAGTTGTGAGCTCTATAAACAGGAACTCTTAATGTTTGAAATCACATTTTAGTGAATCCGCCACTTTAAATAGCCGGACTTGTTAATATTATCAGAATTTTCGTCATTTCAGTGCTCTCTACCTGTAATGTCAGTAAATAAACTCGGCATTAAATGTAGTTAGAATCTATTTACTTGTATTTAAACTGTGAGTTAAACGTTCATATTCATTTCCTGGAAAGATGATTGTGTATTTTAAGAGTTTTAACACCTATTGAAGTTTCCTTAGAAGTATATACAAGAACCTTCAGGATAGAAACTGTTTCAAAAAAAGACGCCCTGCCAATACAGTCTCAATTTTAAACATGAACAGTATTCTCTTCATTTCAAAGCTTTATACACTAGTTCTGAGCTGTATAAACAGGAATTCTTAATGTTTGAAATCGCATTTTAGTTAAAACGCCACTTAAAATAGCCGGACTTGTTAATATTATCCGAATTCGCGTCATTTCAGAGCTTTCTACCTGTAATCTAGGTAATTGAACTCGGCATTAAATGTGATTAGAATCTATTTACTTGTATTTCAACAGTTAGTTACACGTTCATATTCATTTCCTTGAAAGATAATTGTGTATTTTAAGAGTTTTACCACATTTTGAGATTTTGCTTAGCGGTAAATACTAGAACCTTCAGCATATACACGGTTTCAGTCAAAAAACGCATGGCCAATTAAGCCTCAGTTGTAAACATAAACAGTATTCTCCTCATTTCATAGCTTTATACACTAGTTCTGAGCTGTATAAACGGGAATTCTTAATGTTTGAAATCACATTTCAGTGAAAACGCCACTTAAAATAGCCGGACTCGTTAATATTACCAGAATTCGAGTCATTTCAGAGTTTTCTACCTGTAATCTCAGTAATTGAACTCGGCATTAAATGTGGTTAGAATCTATTTCCTTCTATTTCAACTGTTAGTTAATAGTTCATATTATTTTCCTGGAAAGATAATTGTTTATTTGAAGAGTTTTAACACATTTTGACTGTTTCCTTTGAAGTATACACTAGAACCTACAGGATATAAACTGTTTCAGTCAAAAGACACCACGCCAATTAAACCTCAGTCTTAAACATAAACAGTATTCTCCTTATTTCAAAGCTTTCTATTCAAGTTGTGAGCTCTATAAACAGGAACTCTTAATGTTTGAAATCACATTTCAAGGAATCCGCCACTTTAAATAGCCGGAATTGTTAATATAATCAGAATTTTCGTCATTTCAGTGCTCTCTACCTGTAATGTCAGTAATTATACTCGGCATTAAATGTAGTTAGAATCTATTTACTTGTATTTAAACTGTGAGTTAAACGTTCATATTCCTTTCTTGGAAAGATAAGTGTGTATTTTAAGAGTTTTACCACATTTTGAGAGTTTGCTTAGTAGTAAATACTAGAACATTCAGGATATATACCCGGTTTCAGTCAAAAAACGCGTGGCCAATTAAGCCTCAGTTGTAAACATAAACAGTAATCGCCTCATTTAAAAGCTTTATAAACTAGTTATGAGGTCTATATACATAAATTCTTAGACCGAGAAATCACATTTTAGTGAAAACGGCACTTAAAATAGCCGGACTTGTTAATATTATCAGAATTCGCGTCATTTCAGAGCTTTCTACCTGTAATCTAGGTAATTGAACTCGGCATTAAATGTGGTTAGAATCTATTTACTTGTACTTCAACAGTTAGTTACACGTTGATATTCATTTCCTGGAAAGATAATTGTGTATTTTAAGAGTTTTACCACATTTTGAGAGTTTGCTTAGCACTAAATACTAGAACCTTCAGGATATACACGGTTTCAGTCAAAACACGTGTGGCCAATTAAGCCTCAGTTGTAAACATAAACAGTATTCTCCTCATTTCAAAGCTTTATACACTCGTTCTGAGCTGGATAAACGGGAATTCTTAATGTTTGAAATCACATTTCAGTGAAAACGCCACTTAAAATAGCCGGACTCGTTAATATTACCAGAATTCGAGTCATTTCAGAGCTTTCTACCTGTAATCTCAGTAATTGAACTCGGCATTAAATGTGGTTAGAATCTATTTACTTCTATTTCAACTGTTAGTTAAGAGTTCATATTATTTTCCTGGAAAGATAATTGTTTATTTTAAGAGATTTACGCCATTTTGAGATTGTGCTTAGCACTAAATACTAGAACCTTCAGGATATACACGGTTTCAGTCAAAAAACGCGTGGCCAATTAAGCCTCAGTTGTAAACATAAACAGTAATCGCCTCATTTAAAAGCTTTATAAACTAGTTATGAGGTCTATATACATAAATTCTTAGACCGAGAAATCACATTTTAGTGAAAACGGCACTTAAAATAGCCGGACTTGTTAATATTATCAGAATTCGCGTCATTTCAGAGCTTTCTACCTGTAATCTAGGTAATTGAACTCGGCATTAAATGTGGTTAGAATCTATTTACTTGTACTTCAACAGTTAGTTACACGTTGATATTCATTTCCTGGAAAGATAATTGTGTATTTTAAGAGTTTTACGCCATTTTGAGAGTTTGCTTAGCACTAAATACTAGAACCTTCAGGATATACACGGTTTCAGTCAAAACACGTGTGGCCAATTAAGCCTCAGTTGTAAACATAAACAGTATTCTCCTCATTTCAAAGCTTTATACACTAGTTCTGAGCTGGATAAACGGGAATTCTTAATGTTTGAAATCACATTTCAGTGAAAACGCCACTTAAAATAGCCGGACTCGTTAATATTACCAGAATTCGAGTCATTTCAGAGCTTTCTACCTGTAATCTCAGTAATTGAACTCGGCATTAAATGTGGTTAGAATCTATTTCCTTCTATTTCAACTGTTAGTTAATAGTTCATATTATTTTCCTGGAAAGATAATTGTTTATTTGAAGAGTTTTAACACATTTTGACTGTTTCCTTTGAAGTATACACTAGAACCTACAGGATATAAACTGTTTCAGTCAAAGGAGGCCACGCCAATTAAGCCTCAGTTGTAAACATAAACAGTATTCTCCTTATTTCAAAGCTTTATATACAAGTTGTGAGCTCTATAAACAGGAACTCTTAATGTTTGAAATCACATTTTAGTGAATCCGCCACTTTAAATAGCCGGACTTGTTAATATTATCAGAATTTTCGTCATTTCAGTGCTCTCTACCTGTAATGTCAGTAAATAAACTCGGCATTAAATGTAGTTAGAATCTATTTACTTGTATTTAAACTGTGAGTTAAACGTTCATATTCATTTCCTGGAAAGATGATTGTGTATTTTAAGAGTTTTAACACCTATTGAAGTTTCCTTAGAAGTATATACAAGAACCTTCAGGATAGAAACTGTTTCAAAAAAAGACGCCCTGCCAATACAGTCTCAATTTTAAACATGAACAGTATTCTCTTCATTTCAAAGCTTTATACACTAGTTCTGAGCTGTATAAACAGGAATTCTTAATGTTTGAAATCGCATTTTAGTTAAAACGCCACTTAAAATAGCCGGACTTGTTAATATTATCCGAATTCGCGTCATTTCAGAGCTTTCTACCTGTAATCTAGGTAATTGAACTCGGCATTAAATGTGATTAGAATCTATTTACTTGTATTTCAACAGTTAGTTACACGTTCATATTCATTTCCTTGAAAGATAATTGTGTATTTTAAGAGTTTTACCACATTTTGAGATTTTGCTTAGCGGTAAATACTAGAACCTTCAGCATATACACGGTTTCAGTCAAAAAACGCATGGCCAATTAAGCCTCAGTTGTAAACATAAACAGTATTCTCCTCATTTCATAGCTTTATACACTAGTTCTGAGCTGTATAAACGGGAATTCTTAATGTTTGAAATCACATTTCAGTGAAAACGCCACTTAAAATAGCCGGACTCGTTAATATTACCAGAATTCGAGTCATTTCAGAGTTTTCTACCTGTAATCTCAGTAATTGAACTCGGCATTAAATGTGGTTAGAATCTATTTCCTTCTATTTCAACTGTTAGTTAATAGTTCATATTATTTTCCTGGAAAGATAATTGTTTATTTGAAGAGTTTTAACACATTTTGACTGTTTCCTTTGAAGTATACACTAGAACCTACAGGATATAAACTGTTTCAGTCAAAAGACACCACGCCAATTAAACCTCAGTCTTAAACATAAACAGTATTCTCCTTATTTCAAAGCTTTCTATTCAAGTTGTGAGCTCTATAAACAGGAACTCTTAATGTTTGAAATCACATTTCAAGGAATCCGCCACTTTAAATAGCCGGAATTGTTAATATAATCAGAATTTTCGTCATTTCAGTGCTCTCTACCTGTAATGTCAGTAATTATACTCGGCATTAAATGTAGTTAGAATCTATTTACTTGTATTTAAACTGTGAGTTAAACGTTCATATTCCTTTCTTGGAAAGATAAGTGTGTATTTTAAGAGTTTTACCACATTTTGAGAGTTTGCTTAGTAGTAAATACTAGAACATTCAGGATATATACCCGGTTTCAGTCAAAAAACGCGTGGCCAATTAAGCCTCAGTTGTAAACATAAACAGTAATCTCCTCATTTAAAAGCTTTATAAACTAGTTATGAGGTCTATATACATAAATTCTTAGACCGAGAAATCACATTTTAGTGAAAACGGCACTTAAAATAGCCGGACTTGTTAATATTATCAGAATTCGCGTCATTTCAGAGCTTTCTACCTGTAATCTAGGTAATTGAACTCGGCATTAAATGTGGTTAGAATCTATTTACTTGTACTTCAACAGTTAGTTACACGTTGATATTCATTTCCTGGAAAGATAATTGTGTATTTTAAGAGTTTTACCACATTTTGAGAGTTTGCTTAGCACTAAATACTAGAACCTTCAGGATATACACGGTTTCAGTCAAAACACGTGTGGCCAATTAAGCCTCAGTTGTAAACATAAACAGTATTCTCCTCATTTCAAAGCTTTATACACTAGTTCTGAGCTGGATAAACGGGAATTCTTAATGTTTGAAATCACATTTCAGTGAAAACGCCACTTAAAATAGCCGGACTCGTTAATATTACCAGAATTCGAGTCATTTCAGAGCTTTCTACCTGTAATCTCAGTAATTGAACTCGGCATTAAATGTGGTTAGAATCTATTTACTTCTATTTCAACTGTTAGTTAAGAGTTCATATTATTTTCCTGGAAAGATAATTGTTTATTTTAAGAGATTTACGCCATTTTGAGATTGTGCTTAGCACTAAATACTAGAACCTTCAGGATATACACGGTTTCAGTCAAAAAACGCGTGGCCAATTAAGCCTCAGTTGTAAACATAAACAGTAATCGCCTCATTTAAAAGCTTTATAAACTAGTTATGAGGTCTATATACATAAATTCTTAGACCGAGAAATCACATTTTAGTGAAAACGGCACTTAAAATAGCCGGACTTGTTAATATTATCAGAATTCGCGTCATTTCAGAGCTTTCTACCTGTAATCTAGGTAATTGAACTCGGCATTAAATGTGGTTAGAATCTATTTACTTGTACTTCAACAGTTAGTTACACGTTGATATTCATTTCCTGGAAAGATAATTGTGTATTTTAAGAGTTTTACGCCATTTTGAGAGTTTGCTTAGCACTAAATACTAGAACCTTCAGGATATACACGGTTTCAGTCAAAACACGTGTGGCCAATTAAGCCTCAGTTGTAAACATAAACAGTATTCTCCTCATTTCAAAGCTTTATACACTAGTTCTGAACTGGATAAACGGGAATTCTTAATGTTTGAAATCACATTTCAGTGAAAACGCCACTTAAAATAGCCGGACTCGTTAATATTACCAGAATTCGAGTCATTTCAGAGCTTTCTACCTGTAATCTCAGTAATTGAACTCGGCATTAAATGTGGTTAGAATCTATTTCCTTCTATTTCAACTGTTAGTTAATAGTTCATATTATTTTCCTGGAAAGATAATTGTTTATTTGAAGAGTTTTAACACATTTTGACTGTTTCCTTTGAAGTATACACTAGAACCTACAGGATATAAACTGTTTCAGTCAAAGGAGGCCACGCCAATTAAGCCTCAGTTGTAAACATAAACAGTATTCTCCTTATTTCAAAGCTTTATATACAAGGTGTGAGCTCTATAAACAGGAACTCTTAATGTTTGAAATCACATTTTAGTGAATCCGCCACTTTAAATAGCCGGACTTGTTAATATTATCAGAATTTTCGTCATTTCAGTGCTCTCTACCTGTAATGTCAGTAAATAAACTCGGCATTAAATGTAGTTAGAATCTATTTACTTGTATTTAAACTGTGAGTTAAACGTTCATATTCATTTCCTGGAAAGATGATTGTGTATTTTAAGAGTTTTAACACCTATTGAAGTTTCCTTAGAAGTATATACAAGAACCTTCAGGATAGAAACTGTTTCAAAAAAAGACGCCCTGCCAATACAGTCTCAATTTTAAACATGAACAGTATTCTCTTCATTTCAAAGCTTTATACACTAGTTCTGAGCTGTATAAACAGGAATTCTTAATGTTTGAAATCGCATTTTAGTTAAAACGCCACTTAAAATAGCCGGACTTGTTAATATTATCCGAATTCGCGTCATTTCAGAGCTTTCTACCTGTAATCTAGGTAATTGAACTCGGCATTAAATGTGATTAGAATGTATTTACTTGTATTTCAACAGTTAGTTACACGTTCATATTCATTTCCTTGAAAGATAATTGTGTATTTTAAGAGTTTTACCACATTTTGAGATTTTGCTTAGCGGTAAATACTAGAACCTTCAGCATATACACGGTTTCAGTCAAAAAACGCATGGCCAATTAAGCCTCAGTTGTAAACATAAACAGTATTCTCCTCATTTCATAGCTTTATACACTAGTTCTGAGCTGTATAAACGGGAATTCTTAATGTTTGAAATCACATTTCAGTGAAAACGCCACTTAAAATAGCCGGACTCGTTAATATTACCAGAATTCGAGTCATTTCAGAGTTTTCTACCTGTAATCTCAGTAATTGAACTCGGCATTAAATGTGGTTAGAATCTATTTCCTTCTATTTCAACTGTTAGTTAATAGTTCATATTATTTTCCTGGAAAGATAATTGTTTATTTGAAGAGTTTTAACACATTTTGACTGTTTCCTTTGAAGTATACACTAGAACCTACAGGATATAAACTGTTTCAGTCAAAAGACACCACGCCAATTAAACCTCAGTCTTAAACATAAACAGTATTCTCCTTATTTCAAAGCTTTCTATTCAAGTTGTGAGCTCTATAAACAGGAACTCTTAATGTTTGAAATCACATTTCAAGGAATCCGCCACTTTAAATAGCCGGAATTGTTAATATAATCAGAATTTTCGTCATTTCAGTGCTCTCTACCTGTAATGTCAGTAATTATACTCGGCATTAAATGTAGTTAGAATCTATTTACTTGTATTTAAACTGTGAGTTAAACGTTCATATTCCTTTCTTGGAAAGATAAGTGTGTATTTTAAGAGTTTTACCACATTTTGAGAGTTTGCTTAGTAGTAAATACTAGAACATTCAGGATATATACCCGGTTTCAGTCAAAAAACGCGTGGCCAATTAAGCCTCAGTTGTAAACATAAACAGTAATCTCCTCATTTAAAAGCTTTATAAACTAGTTATGAGGTCTATATACATAAATTCTTAGACCGAGAAATCACATTTTAGTGAAAACGGCACTTAAAATAGCCGGACTTGTTAATATTATCAGAATTCGCGTCATTTCAGAGCTTTCTACCTGTAATCTAGGTAATTGAACTCGGCATTAAATGTGGTTAGAATCTATTTACTTGTACTTCAACAGTTAGTTACACGTTGATATTCATTTCCTGGAAAGATAATTGTGTATTTTAAGAGTTTTACCACATTTTGAGAGTTTGCTTAGCACTAAATACTAGAACCTTCAGGATATACACGGTTTCAGTCAAAACACGTGTGGCCAATTAAGCCTCAGTTGTAAACATAAACAGTATTCTCCTCATTTCAAAGCTTTATACACTAGTTCTGAGCTGGATAAACGGGAATTCTTAATGTTTGAAATCACATTTCAGTGAAAACGCCACTTAAAATAGCCGGACTCGTTAATATTACCAGAATTCGAGTCATTTCAGAGCTTTCTACCTGTAATCTCAGTAATTGAACTCGGCATTAAATGTGGTTAGAATCTATTTACTTCTATTTCAACTGTTAGTTAAGAGTTCATATTATTTTCCTGGAAAGATAATTGTTTATTTTAAGAGATTTACGCCATTTTGAGATTGTGCTTAGCACTAAATACTAGAACCTTCAGGATATACACGGTTTCAGTCAAAAAACGCGTGGCCAATTAAGCCTCAGTTGTAAACATAAACAGTAATCGCCTCATTTAAAAGCTTTATAAACTAGTTATGAGGTCTATATACATAAATTCTTAGACCGAGAAATCACATTTTAGTGAAAACGGCACTTAAAATAGCCGGACTTGTTAATATTATCAGAATTCGCGTCATTTCAGAGCTTTCTACCTGTAATCTAGGTAATTGAACTCGGCATTAAATGTGGTTAGAATCTATTTACTTGTACTTCAACAGTTAGTTACACGTTGATATTCATTTCCTGGAAAGATAATTGTGTATTTTAAGGGTTTTACGCCATTTTGAGAGTTTGCTTAGCACTAAATACTAGAACCTTCAGGATATACACGGTTTCAGTCAAAACACGTGTGGCCAATTAAGCCTCAGTTGTAAACATAAACAGTATTCTCCTCATTTCAAAGCTTTATACACTAGTTCTGAGCTGGATAAACGGGAATTCTTAATGTTTGAAATCACATTTCAGTGAAAACGCCACTTAAAATAGCCGGACTCGTTAATATTACCAGAATTCGAGTCATTTCAGAGCTTTCTACCTGTAATCTCAGTAATTGAACTCGGCATTAAATGTGGTTAGAATCTATTTCCTTCTATTTCAACTGTTAGTTAATAGTTCATATTATTTTCCTGGAAAGATAATTGTTTATTTGAAGAGTTTTAACACATTTTGACTGTTTCCTTTGAAGTATACACTAGAACCTACAGGATATAAACTGTTTCAGTCAAAGGAGGCCACGCCAATTAAGCCTCAGTTGTAAACATAAACAGTATTCTCCTTATTTCAAAGCTTTATATACAAGGTGTGAGCTCTATAAACAGGAACTCTTAATGTTTGAAATCACATTTTAGTGAATCCGCCACTTTAAATAGCCGGACTTGTTAATATTATCAGAATTTTCGTCATTTCAGTGCTCTCTACCTGTAATGTCAGTAAATAAACTCGGCATTAAATGTAGTTAGAATCTATTTACTTGTATTTAAACTGTGAGTTAAACGTTCATATTCATTTCCTGGAAAGATGATTGTGTATTTTAAGAGTTTTAACACCTATTGAAGTTTCCTTAGAAGTATATACAAGAACCTTCAGGATAGAAACTGTTTCAAAAAAAGACGCCCTGCCAATACAGTCTCAATTTTAAACATGAACAGTATTCTCTTCATTTCAAAGCTTTATACACTAGTTCTGAGCTGTATAAACAGGAATTCTTAATGTTTGAAATCGCATTTTAGTTAAAACGCCACTTAAAATAGCCGGACTTGTTAATATTATCCGAATTCGCGTCATTTCAGAGCTTTCTACCTGTAATCTAGGTAATTGAACTCGGCATTAAATGTGATTAGAATCTATTTACTTGTATTTCAACAGTTAGTTACACGTTCATATTCATTTCCTTGAAAGATAATTGTGTATTTTAAGAGTTTTACGCCATTTTGAGAGTTTGCTTAGCACTAAATACTAGAACCTTCAGGATATACACGGTTTCAGTCAAAACACGTGTGGCCAATTAAGCCTCAGTTGTAAACATGAACAGTATTCTCTTCATTTCAAAGCTTTATACACTAGTTCTGAGCTGTATAAACAGGAATTCTTAATGTTTGAAATCGCATTTTAGTTAAAACGCCACTTAAAATAGCCGGACTTGTTAATATTATCCGAATTCGCGTCATTTCAGAGCTTTCTACCTGTAATCTAGGTAATTGAACTCGGCATTAAATGTGATTAGAATCTATTTACTTGTATTTCAACAGTTAGTTACACGTTCATATTCATTTCCTTGAAAGATAATTGTGTATTTTAAGAGTTTTACCACATTTTGAGATTTTGCTTAGCGGTAAATACTAGAACCTTCAGCATATACACGGTTTCAGTCAAAAAACGCATGGCCAATTAAGCCTCAGTTGTAAACATAAACAGTATTCTCCTCATTTCATAGCTTTATACACTAGTTCTGAGCTGTATAAACGGGAATTCTTAATGTTTGAAATCACATTTCAGTGAAAACGCCACTTAAAATAGCCGGACTCGTTAATATTACCAGAATTCGAGTCATTTCAGAGCTTTCTACCTGTAATCTCAGTAATTGAACTCGGCATTAAATGTGGTTAGAATCTATTTCCTTCTATTTCAACTGTTAGTTAATAGTTCATATTATTTTCCTGGAAAGATAATTGTTTATTTGAAGAGTTTTAACACATTTTGACTGTTTCCTTTGAAGTATACACTAGAACCTACAGGATATAAACTGTTTCAGTCAAAAGACACCACGCCAATTAAACCTCAGTCTTAAACATAAACAGTATTCTCCTTATTTCAAAGCTTTCTATTCAAGTTGTGAGCTCTATAAACAGGAACTCTTAATGTTTGAAATCACATTTCAAGGAATCCGCCACTTTAAATAGCCGGAATTGTTAATATAATCAGAATTTTCGTCATTTCAGTGCTCTCTACCTGTAATGTCAGTAATTATACTCGGCATTAAATGTAGTTAGAATCTATTTACTTGTATTTAAACTGTGAGTTAAACGTTCATATTCCTTTCTTGGAAAGATAAGTGTGTATTTTAAGAGTTTTACCACATTTTGAGAGTTTGCTTAGTAGTAAATACTAGAACATTCAGGATATATACCCGGTTTCAGTCAAAAAACGCGTGGCCAATTAAGCCTCAGTTGTAAACATAAACAGTAATCGCCTCATTTAAAAGCTTTATAAACTAGTTATGAGGTCTATATACATAAATTCTTAGACCGAGAAATCACATTTTAGTGAAAACGGCACTTAAAATAGCCGGACTTGTTAATATTATCAGAATTCGCGTCATTTCAGAGCTTTCTACCTGTAATCTAGGTAATTGAACTCGGCATTAAATGTGGTTAGAATCTATTTACTTGTACTTCAACAGTTAGTTACACGTTGATATTCATTTCCTGGAAAGATAATTGTGTATTTTAAGAGTTTTACGCCATTTTGAGAGTTTGCTTAGCACTAAATACTAGAACCTTCAGGATATACACGGTTTCAGTCAAAACACGTGTGGCCAATTAAGCCTCAGTTGTAAACATAAACAGTATTCTCCTCATTTCAAAGCTTTATACACTAGTTCTGAGCTGGATAAACGGGAATTCTTAATGTTTGAAATCACATTTCAGTGAAAACGCCACTTAAAATAGCCGGACTCGTTAATATTACCAGAATTCGAGTCATTTCAGAGCTTTCTACCTGTAATCTCAGTAATTGAACTCGGCATTAAATGTGGTTAGAATCTATTTACTTCTATTTCAACTGTTAGTTAAGAGTTCATATTATTTTCCTGGAAAGATAATTGTTTATTTGAAGAGTTTTAACACATTTTGACTGTTTCCTTTGAAGTATACACTAGAACCTACAGGATATAAACTGTTTCAGTCAAAGGAGGCCACGCCAATTAAGCCTCAGTTGTAAACATAAACAGTATTCTCCTTATTTCAAAGCTTTATATACAAGTTGTGAGCTCTATAAACAGGAACTCTTAATGTTTGAAATCACATTTTAGTGAATCCGCCACTTTAAATAGCCGGACTTGTTAATATTATCAGAATTTTCGTCATTTCAGTGCTCTCTACCTGTAATGTCAGTAAATAAACTCGGCATTAAATGTAGTTAGAATCTATTTACTTGTATTTAAACTGTGAGTTAAACGTTCATATTCATTTCCTGGAAAGATGATTGTGTATTTTAAGAGTTTTAACACCTATTGAAGTTTCCTTAGAAGTATATACAAGAACCTTCAGGATAGAAACTGTTTCAAAAAAAGACGCCCTGCCAATACAGTCTCAATTTTAAACATGAACAGTATTCTCTTCATTTCAAAGCTTTATACACTAGTTCTGAGCTGTATAAACAGGAATTCTTAATGTTTGAAATCGCATTTTAGTTAAAACGCCACTTAAAATAGCCGGACTTGTTAATATTATCCGAATTCGCGTCATTTCAGAGCTTTCTACCTGTAATCTAGGTAATTGAACTCGGCATTAAAT
This sequence comes from Myotis nattereri, assembly GCF_964212035.1. Lineage (NCBI taxonomy): Eukaryota > Metazoa > Chordata > Mammalia > Chiroptera > Vespertilionidae > Myotis > Myotis nattereri. Next base: position 101,798,589 of record NC_138076.1, read on the forward strand.
GTGATTAGAATCTATTTACTTGTATTTCAACAGTTAGTTACACGTTCATATTCATTTCCTTGAAAGATAATTGTGTATTTTAAGAGTTTTACCACATTTTGAGATTTTGCTTAGCGGTAAATACTAGAACCTTCAGCATATACACGGTTTCAGTCAAAAAACGCATGGCCAATTAAGCCTCAGTTGTAAACATAAACAGTATTCTCCTCATTTCATAGCTTTATACACTAGTTCTGAGCTGTATAAACGGGAATTCTTAATGTTTGAAATCACATTTCAGTGAAAACGCCACTTAAAATAGCCGGACTCGTTAATATTACCAGAATTCGAGTCATTTCAGAGTTTTCTACCTGTAATCTCAGTAATTGAACTCGGCATTAAATGTGGTTAGAATCTATTTCCTTCTATTTCAACTGTTAGTTAATAGTTCATATTATTTTCCTGGAAAGATAATTGTTTATTTGAAGAGTTTTAACACATTTTGACTGTTTCCTTTGAAGTATACACTAGAACCTACAGGATATAAACTGTTTCAGTCAAAAGACACCACGCCAATTAAACCTCAGTCTTAAACATAAACAGTATTCTCCTTATTTCAAAGCTTTCTATTCAAGTTGTGAGCTCTATAAACAGGAACTCTTAATGTTTGAAATCACATTTCAAGGAATCCGCCACTTTAAATAGCCGGAATTGTTAATATAATCAGAATTTTCGTCATTTCAGTGCTCTCTACCTGTAATGTCAGTAATTATACTCGGCATTAAATGTAGTTAGAATCTATTTACTTGTATTTAAACTGTGAGTTAAACGTTCATATTCCTTTCTTGGAAAGATAAGTGTGTATTTTAAGAGTTTTACCACATTTTGAGAGTTTGCTTAGTAGTAAATACTAGAACATTCAGGATATATACCCGGTTTCAGTCAAAAAACGCGTGGCCAATTAAGCCTCAGTTGTAAACATAAACAGTAATCTCCTCATTTAAAAGCTTTATAAACTAGTTATGAGGTCTATATACATAAATTCTTAGACCGAGAAATCACATTTTAGTGAAAACGGCACTTAAAATAGCCGGACTTGTTAATATTATCAGAATTCGCGTCATTTCAGAGCTTTCTACCTGTAATCTAGGTAATTGAACTCGGCATTAAATGTGGTTAGAATCTATTTACTTGTACTTCAACAGTTAGTTACACGTTGATATTCATTTCCTGGAAAGATAATTGTGTATTTTAAGAGTTTTACCACATTTTGAGAGTTTGCTTAGCACTAAATACTAGAACCTTCAGGATATACACGGTTTCAGTCAAAACACGTGTGGCCAATTAAGCCTCAGTTGTAAACATAAACAGTATTCTCCTCATTTCAAAGCTTTATACACTAGTTCTGAGCTGGATAAACGGGAATTCTTAATGTTTGAAATCACATTTCAGTGAAAACGCCACTTAAAATAGCCGGACTTGTTAATATTATCAGAATTTTCGTCATTTCAGTGCTCTCTACCTGTAATGTCAGTAAATAAACTCGGCATTAAATGTAGTTAGAATCTATTTACTTGTATTTAAACTGTGAGTTAAACGTTCATATTCATTTCCTGGAAAGATGATTGTGTATTTTAAGAGTTTTAACACCTATTGAAGTTTCCTTAGAAGTATATACAAGAACCTTCAGGATAGAAACTGTTTCAAAAAAAGACGCCCTGCCAATACAGTCTCAATTTTAAACATGAACAGTATTCTCTTCATTTCAAAGCTTTATACACTAGTTCTGAGCTGTATAAACAGGAATTCTTAATGTTTGAAATCGCATTTTAGTTAAAACGCCACTTAAAATAGCCGGACTTGTTAATATTATCCGAATTCGCGTCATTTCAGAGCTTTCTACCTGTAATCTAGGTAATTGAACTCGGCATTAAATGTGATTAGAATCTATTTACTTGTATTTCAACAGTTAGTTACACGTTCATATTCATTTCCTTGAAAGATAATTGTGTATTTTAAGAGTTTTACCACATTTTGAGATTTTGCTTAGCGGTAAATACTAGAACCTTCAGCATATACACGGTTTCAGTCAAAAAACGCATGGCCAATTAAGCCTCAGTTGTAAACATAAACAGTATTCTCCTCATTTCATAGCTTTATACACTAGTTCTGAGCTGTATAAACGGGAATTCTTAATGTTTGAAATCACATTTCAGTGAAAACGCCACTTAAAATAGCCGGACTCGTTAATATTACCAGAATTCGAGTCATTTCAGAGTTTTCTACCTGTAATCTCAGTAATTGAACTCGGCATTAAATGTGGTTAGAATCTATTTCCTTCTATTTCAACTGTTAGTTAATAGTTCATATTATTTTCCTGGAAAGATAATTGTTTATTTGAAGAGTTTTAACACATTTTGACTGTTTCCTTTGAAGTATACACTAGAACCTACAGGATATAAACTGTTTCAGTCAAAAGACACCACGCCAATTAAACCTCAGTCTTAAACATAAACAGTATTCTCCTTATTTCAAAGCTTTCTATTCAAGTTGTGAGCTCTATAAACAGGAACTCTTAATGTTTGAAATCACATTTCAAGGAATCCGCCACTTTAAATAGCCGGAATTGTTAATATAATCAGAATTTTCGTCATTTCAGTGCTCTCTACCTGTAATGTCAGTAATTATACTCGGCATTAAATGTAGTTAGAATCTATTTACTTGTATTTAAACTGTGAGTTAAACGTTCATATTCCTTTCTTGGAAAGATAAGTGTGTATTTTAAGAGTTTTACCACATTTTGAGAGTTTGCTTAGTAGTAAATACTAGAACATTCAGGATATATACCCGGTTTCAGTCAAAAAACGCGTGGCCAATTAAGCCTCAGTTGTAAACATAAACAGTAATCTCCTCATTTAAAAGCTTTATAAACTAGTTATGAGGTCTATATACATAAATTCTTAGACCGAGAAATCACATTTTAGTGAAAACGGCACTTAAAATAGCCGGACTTGTTAATATTATCAGAATTCGCGTCATTTCAGAGCTTTCTACCTGTAATCTAGGTAATTGAACTCGGCATTAAATGTGGTTAGAATCTATTTACTTGTACTTCAACAGTTAGTTACACGTTGATATTCATTTCCTGGAAAGATAATTGTGTATTTTAAGAGTTTTACCACATTTTGAGAGTTTGCTTAGCACTAAATACTAGAACCTTCAGGATATACACGGTTTCAGTCAAAACACGTGTGGCCAATTAAGCCTCAGTTGTAAACATAAACAGTATTCTCCTCATTTCAAAGCTTTATACACTAGTTCTGAGCTGGATAAACGGGAATTCTTAATGTTTGAAATCACATTTCAGTGAAAACGCCACTTAAAATAGCCGGACTCGTTAATATTACCAGAATTCGAGTCATTTCAGAGCTTTCTACCTGTAATCTCAGTAATTGAACTCGGCATTAAATGTGGTTAGAATCTATTTACTTCTATTTCAACTGTTAGTTAAGAGTTCATATTATTTTCCTGGAAAGATAATTGTTTATTTTAAGAGATTTACGCCATTTTGAGATTGTGCTTAGCACTAAATACTAGAACCTTCAGGATATACACGGTTTCAGTCAAAAAACGCGTGGCCAATTAAGCCTCAGTTGTAAACATAAACAGTAATCGCCTCATTTAAAAGCTTTATAAACTAGTTATGAGGTCTATATACATAAATTCTTAGACCGAGAAATCACATTTTAGTGAAAACGGCACTTAAAATAGCCGGACTTGTTAATATTATCAGAATTCGCGTCATTTCAGAGCTTTCTACCTGTAATCTAGGTAATTGAACTCGGCATTAAATGTGGTTAGAATCTATTTACTTGTACTTCAACAGTTAGTTACACGTTGATATTCATTTCCTGGAAAGATAATTGTGTATTTTAAGAGTTTTACGCCATTTTGAGAGTTTGCTTAGCACTAAATACTAGAACCTTCAGGATATACACGGTTTCAGTCAAAACACGTGTGGCCAATTAAGCCTCAGTTGTAAACATAAACAGTATTCTCCTCATTTCAAAGCTTTATACACTAGTTCTGAGCTGGATAAACGGGAATTCTTAATGTTTGAAATCACATTTCAGTGAAAACGCCACTTAAAATAGCCGGACTCGTTAATATTACCAGAATTCGAGTCATTTCAGAGCTTTCTACCTGTAATCTCAGTAATTGAACTCGGCATTAAATGTGGTTAGAATCTATTTACTTCTATTTCAACTGTTAGTTAATAGTTCATATTATTTTCCTGGAAAGATAATTGTTTATTTGAAGAGTTTTAACACATTTTGACTGTTTCCTTTGAAGTATACACTAGAACCTACAGGATATAAACTGTTTCAGTCAAAGGAGGCCACGCCAATTAAGCCTCAGTTGTAAACATAAACAGTATTCTCCTTATTTCAAAGCTTTATATACAAGTTGTGAGCTCTATAAACAGGAACTCTTAATGTTTGAAATCACATTTTAGTGAATCCGCCACTTTAAATAGCCGGACTTGTTAATATTATCAGAATTTTCGTCATTTCAGTGCTCTCTACCTGTAATGTCAGTAAATAAACTCGGCATTAAATGTAGTTAGAATCTATTTACTTGTATTTAAACTGTGAGTTAAACGTTCATATTCATTTCCTGGAAAGATGATTGTGTATTTTAAGAGTTTTAACACCTATTGAAGTTTCCTTAGAAGTATATACAAGAACCTTCAGGATAGAAACTGTTTCAAAAAAAGACGCCCTGCCAATACAGTCTCAATTTTAAACATGAACAGTATTCTCTTCATTTCAAAGCTTTATACACTAGTTCTGAGCTGTATAAACAGGAATTCTTAATGTTTGAAATCGCATTTTAGTTAAAACGCCACTTAAAATAGCCGGACTTGTTAATATTATCCGAATTCGCGTCATTTCAGAGCTTTCTACCTGTAATCTAGGTAATTGAACTCGGCATTAAATGTGATTAGAATGTATTTACTTGTATTTCAACAGTTAGTTACACGTTCATATTCATTTCCTTGAAAGATAATTGTGTATTTTAAGAGTTTTACCACATTTTGAGATTTTGCTTAGCGGTAAATACTAGAACCTTCAGCATATACACGGTTTCAGTCAAAAAACGCATGGCCAATTAAGCCTCAGTTGTAAACATAAACAGTATTCTCCTCATTTCATAGCTTTATACACTAGTTCTGAGCTGTATAAACGGGAATTCTTAATGTTTGAAATCACATTTCAGTGAAAACGCCACTTAAAATAGCCGGACTCGTTAATATTACCAGAATTCGAGTCATTTCAGAGTTTTCTACCTGTAATCTCAGTAATTGAATTCGGCATTAAATGTGGTTAGAATCTATTTCCTTCTATTTCAACTGTTAGTTAATAGTTCATATTATTTTCCTGGAAAGATAATTGTTTATTTGAAGAGTTTTAACACATTTTGACTGTTTCCTTTGAAGTATACACTAGAACCTACAGGATATAAACTGTTTCAGTCAAAAGACACCACGCCAATTAAACCTCAGTCTTAAACATAAACAGTATTCTCCTTATTTCAAAGCTTTCTATTCAAGTTGTGAGCTCTATAAACAGGAACTCTTAATGTTTGAAATCACATTTCAAGGAATCCGCCACTTTAAATAGCCGGAATTGTTAATATAATCAGAATTTTCGTCATTTCAGTGCTCTCTACCTGTAATGTCAGTAATTATACTCGGCATTAAATGTAGTTAGAATCTATTTACTTGTATTTAAACTGTGAGTTAAACGTTCATATTCCTTTCTTGGAAAGATAAGTGTGTATTTTAAGAGTTTTACCACATTTTGAGAGTTTGCTTAGTAGTAAATACTAGAACATTCAGGATATATACCCGGTTTCAGTCAAAAAACGCGTGGCCAATTAAGCCTCAGTTGTAAACATAAACAGTAATCTCCTCATTTAAAAGCTTTATAAACTAGTTATGAGGTCTATATACATAAATTCTTAGACCGAGAAATCACATTTTAGTGAAAACGGCACTTAAAATAGCCGGACTTGTTAATATTATCAGAATTCGCGTCATTTCAGAGCTTTCTACCTGTAATCTAGGTAATTGAACTCGGCATTAAATGTGGTTAGAATCTATTTACTTGTACTTCAACAGTTAGTTACACGTTGATATTCATTTCCTGGAAAGATAATTGTGTATTTTAAGAGTTTTACCACATTTTGAGAGTTTGCTTAGCACTAAATACTAGAACCTTCAGGATATACACGGTTTCAGTCAAAACACGTGTGGCCAATTAAGCCTCAGTTGTAAACATAAACAGTATTCTCCTCATTTCAAAGCTTTATACACTAGTTCTGAGCTGGATAAACGGGAATTCTTAATGTTTGAAATCACATTTCAGTGAAAACGCCACTTAAAATAGCCGGACTCGTTAATATTACCAGAATTCGAGTCATTTCAGAGCTTTCTACCTGTAATCTCAGTAATTGAACTCGGCATTAAATGTGGTTAGAATCTATTTACTTCTATTTCAACTGTTAGTTAAGAGTTCATATTATTTTCCTGGAAAGATAATTGTTTATTTTAAGAGATTTACGCCATTTTGAGATTGTGCTTAGCACTAAATACTAGAACCTTCAGGATATACACGGTTTCAGTCAAAAAACGCGTGGCCAATTAAGCCTCAGTTGTAAACATAAACAGTAATCGCCTCATTTAAAAGCTTTATAAACTAGTTATGAGGTCTATATACATAAATTCTTAGACCGAGAAATCACATTTTAGTGAAAACGGCACTTAAAATAGCCGGACTTGTTAATATTATCAGAATTCGCGTCATTTCAGAGCTTTCTACCTGTAATCTAGGTAATTGAACTCGGCATTAAATGTGGTTAGAATCTATTTACTTGTACTTCAACAGTTAGTTACACGTTGATATTCATTTCCTGGAAAGATAATTGTGTATTTTAAGAGTTTTACGCCATTTTGAGAGTTTGCTTAGCACTAAATACTAGAACCTTCAGGATATACACGGTTTCAGTCAAAACACGTGTGGCCAATTAAGCCTCAGTTGTAAACATAAACAGTATTCTCCTCATTTCAAAGCTTTATACACTAGTTCTGAGCTGGATAAACGGGAATTCTTAATGTTTGAAATCACATTTCAGTGAAAACGCCACTTAAAATAGCCGGACTCGTTAATATTACCAGAATTCGAGTCATTTCAGAGCTTTCTACCTGTAATCTCAGTAATTGAACTCGGCATTAAATGTGGTTAGAATCTATTTCCTTCTATTTCAACTGTTAGTTAATAGTTCATATTATTTTCCTGGAAAGATAATTGTTTATTTGAAGAGTTTTAACACATTTTGACTGTTTCCTTTGAAGTATACACTAGAACCTACAGGATATAAACTGTTTCAGTCAAAGGAGGCCACGCCAATTAAGCCTCAGTTGTAAACATAAACAGTATTCTCCTTATTTCAAAGCTTTATATACAAGTTGTGAGCTCTATAAACAGGAACTCTTAATGTTTGAAATCACATTTTAGTGAATCCGCCACTTTAAATAGCCGGACTTGTTAATATTATCAGAATTTTCGTCATTTCAGTGCTCTCTACCTGTAATGTCAGTAAATAAACTCGGCATTAAATGTAGTTAGAATCTATTTACTTGTATTTAAACTGTGAGTTAAACGTTCATATTCATTTCCTGGAAAGATGATTGTGTATTTTAAGAGTTTTAACACCTATTGAAGTTTCCTTAGAAGTATATACAAGAACCTTCAGGATAGAAACTGTTTCAAAAAAAGACGCCCTGCCAATACAGTCTCAATTTTAAACATGAACAGTATTCTCTTCATTTCAAAGCTTTATACACTAGTTCTGAGCTGTATAAACAGGAATTCTTAATGTTTGAAATCGCATTTTAGTTAAAACGCCACTTAAAATAGCCGGACTTGTTAATATTATCCGAATTCGCGTCATTTCAGAGCTTTCTACCTGTAATCTAGGTAATTGAACTCGGCATTAAATGTGATTAGAATCTATTTACTTGTATTTCAACAGTTAGTTACACGTTCATATTCATTTCCTTGAAAGATAATTGTGTATTTTAAGAGTTTTACCACATTTTGAGATTTTGCTTAGCGGTAAATACTAGAACCTTCAGCATATACACGGTTTCAGTCAAAAAACGCATGGCCAATTAAGCCTCAGTTGTAAACATAAACAGTATTCTCCTCATTTCATAGCTTTATACACTAGTTCTGAGCTGTATAAACGGGAATTCTTAATGTTTGAAATCACATTTCAGTGAAAACGCCACTTAAAATAGCCGGACTCGTTAATATTACCAGAATTCGAGTCATTTCAGAGTTTTCTACCTGTAATCTCAGTAATTGAACTCGGCATTAAATGTGGTTAGAATCTATTTCCTTCTATTTCAACTGTTAGTTAATAGTTCATATTATTTTCCTGGAAAGATAATTGTTTATTTGAAGAGTTTTAACACATTTTGACTGTTTCCTTTGAAGTATACACTAGAACCTACAGGATATAAACTGTTTCAGTCAAAAGACACCACGCCAATTAAACCTCAGTCTTAAACATAAACAGTATTCTCCTTATTTCAAAGCTTTCTATTCAAGTTGTGAGCTCTATAAACAGGAACTCTTAATGTTTGAAATCACATTTCAAGGAATCCGCCACTTTAAATAGCCGGAATTGTTAATATAATCAGAATTTTCGTCATTTCAGTGCTCTCTACCTGTAATGTCAGTAATTATACTCGGCATTAAATGTAGTTAGAATCTATTTACTTGTATTTAAACTGTGAGTTAAACGTTCATATTCCTTTCTTGGAAAGATAAGTGTGTATTTTAAGAGTTTTACCACATTTTGAGAGTTTGCTTAGTAGTAAATACTAGAACATTCAGGATATATACCCGGTTTCAGTCAAAAAACGCGTGGCCAATTAAGCCTCAGTTGTAAACATAAACAGTAATCTCCTCATTTAAAAGCTTTATAAACTAGTTATGAGGTCTATATACATAAATTCTTAGACCGAGAAATCACATTTTAGTGAAAACGGCACTTAAAATAGCCGGACTTGTTAATATTATCAGAATTCGCGTCATTTCAGAGCTTTCTACCTGTAATCTAGGTAATTGAACTCGGCATTAAATGTGGTTAGAATCTATTTACTTGTACTTCAACAGTTAGTTACACGTTGATATTCATTTCCTGGAAAGATAATTGTGTATTTTAAGAGTTTTACCACATTTTGAGAGTTTGCTTAGCACTAAATACTAGAACCTTCAGGATATACACGGTTTCAGTCAAAACACGTGTGGCCAATTAAGCCTCAGTTGTAAACATAAACAGTATTCTCCTCATTTCAAAGCTTTATACACTAGTTCTGAGCTGGATAAACGGGAATTCTTAATGTTTGAAATCACATTTCAGTGAAAACGCCACTTAAAATAGCCGGACTCGTTAATATTACCAGAATTCGAGTCATTTCAGAGCTTTCTACCTGTAATCTCAGTAATTGAACTCGGCATTAAATGTGGTTAGAATCTATTTCCTTCTATTTCAACTGTTAGTTAATAGTTCATATTATTTTCCTGGAAAGATAATTGTTTATTTGAAGAGTTTTAACACATTTTGACTGTTTCCTTTGAAGTATACACTAGAACCTACAGGATATAAACTGTTTCAGTCAAAGGAGGCCACGCCAATTAAGCCTCAGTTGTAAACATAAACAGTATTCTCCTTATTTCAAAGCTTTATATACAAGTTGTGAGCTCTATAAACAGGAACTCTTAATGTTTGAAATCACATTTTAGTGAATCCGCCACTTTAAATAGCCGGACTTGTTAATATTATCAGAATTTTCGTCATTTCAGTGCTCTCTACCTGTAATGTCAGTAAATAAACTCGGCATTAAATGTAGTTAGAATCTATTTACTTGTATTTAAACTGTGAGTTAAACGTTCATATTCATTTCCTGGAAAGATGATTGTGTATTTTAAGAGTTTTAACACCTATTGAAGTTTCCTTAGAAGTATATACAAGAACCTTCAGGATAGAAACTGTTTCAAAAAAAGACGCCCTGCCAATACAGTCTCAATTTTAAACATGAACAGTATTCTCTTCATTTCAAAGCTTTATACACTAGTTCTGAGCTGTATAAACAGGAATTCTTAATGTTTGAAATCGCATTTTAGTTAAAACGCCACTTAAAATAGCCGGACTTGTTAATATTATCCGAATTCGCGTCATTTCAGAGCTTTCTACCTGTAATCTAGGTAATTGAACTCGGCATTAAATGTGATTAGAATCTATTTACTTGTATTTCAACAGTTAGTTACACGTTCGTATTCATTTCCTTGAAAGATAATTGTGTATTTTAAGAGTTTTACGCCATTTTGAGAGTTTGCTTAGCACTAAATACTAGAACCTTCAGGATATACACGGTTTCAGTCAAAACACGTGTGGCCAATTAAGCCTCAGTTGTAAACATGAACAGTATTCTCTTCATTTCAAAGCTTTATACACTAGTTCTGAGCTGTATAAACAGGAATTCTTAATGTTTGAAATCGCATTTTAGTTAAAACGCCACTTAAAATAGCCGGACTTGTTAATATTATCCGAATTCGCGTCATTTCAGAGCTTTCTACCTGTAATCTAGGTAATTGAACTCGGCATTAAATGTGATTAGAATCTATTTACTTGTATTTCCACAGTTAGTTACACGTTCATATTCATTTCCTTGAAAGATAATTGTTTATTTGAAGAGTTTTACCACATTTTGAGATTTTGCTTAGCGGTAAATACTAGAACCTTCAGCATATACACGGTTTCAGTCAAAAAACGCATGGCCAATTAAGCCTCAGTTGTAAACATAAACAGTATTCTCCTCATTTCATAGCTTTATACACTAGTTCTGAGCTGTATAAACGGGAATTCTTAATGTTTGAAATCACATTTCAGTGAAAACGCCACTTAAAATAGCCGGACTCGTTAATATTACCAGAATTCGAGTCATTTCAGAGTTTTCTACCTGTAATCTCAGTAATTGAACTCGGCATTAAATGTGGTTAGAATCTATTTCCTTCTATTTCAACTGTTAGTTAATAGTTCATATTATTTTCCTGGAAAGATAATTGTTTATTTGAAGAGTTTTAACACATTTTGACTGTTTCCTTTGAAGTATACACTAGAACCTACAGGATATAAACTGTTTCAGTCAAAAGACACCACGCCAATTAAACCTCAGTCTTAAACATAAACAGTATTCTCCTTATTTCAAAGCTTTCTATTCAAGTTGTGAGCTCTATAAACAGGAACTCTTAATGTTTGAAATCACATTTCAAGGAATCCGCCACTTTAAATAGCCGGAATTGTTAATATAATCAGAATTTTCGTCATTTCAGTGCTCTCTACCTGTAATGTCAGTAATTATACTCGGCATTAAATGTAGTTAGAATCTATTTACTTGTATTTAAACAGTGAGTTAAACGTTCATATTCCTTTCTTGGAAAGATAAGTGTGTATTTTAAGAGTTTTACCACATTTTGAGAGTTTGCTTAGTAGTAAATACTAGAACATTCAGGATATATACCCGGTTTCAGTCAAAAAACGCGTGGCCAATTAAGCCTCAGTTGTAAACATAAACAGTAATCTCCTCATTTAAAAGCTTTATAAACTAGTTATGAGGTCTATATACATAAATTCTTAGACCGAGAAATCACATTTTAGTGAAAACGGCACTTAAAATAGCCGGACTTGTTAATATTATCAGAATTCGCGTCATTTCAGAGCTTTCTACCTGTAATCTAGGTAATTGAACTCGGCATTAAATGTGGTTAGAATCTATTTACTTGTACTTCAACAGTTAGTTACACGTTGATATTCATTTCCTGGAAAGATAATTGTGTATTTTAAGAGTTTTACGCCATTTTGAGAGTTTGCTTAGCACTAAATACTAGAACCTTCAGGATATACACGGTTTCAGTCAAAACACGTGTGGCCAATTAAGCCTCAGTTGTAAACATAAACAGTATTCTCCTCATTTCAAAGCTTTATACACTAGTTCTGAGCTGGATAAACGGGAATTCTTAATGTTTGAAATCACATTTCAGTGAAAACGCCACTTAAAATAGCCGGACTCGTTAATATTACCAGAATTCGAGTCATTTCAGAGCTTTCTACCTGTAATCTCAGTAATTGAACTCGGCATTAAATGTGGTTAGAATCTATTTACTTCTATTTCAACTGTTAGTTAAGAGTTCATATTATTTTCCTGGAAAGATAATTGTTTATTTGAAGAGTTTTAACACATTTTGACTGTTTCCTTTGAAGTATACACTAGAACCTACAGGATATAAACTGTTTCAGTCAAAGGAGGCCACGCCAATTAAGCCTCAGTTGTAAACATAAACAGTATTCTCCTTATTTCAAAGCTTTATATACAAGTTGTGAGCTCTATAAACAGGAACTCTTAATGTTTGAAATCACATTTTAGTGAATCCGCCACTTTAAATAGCCGGACTTGTTAATATTATCAGAATTTTCGTCATTTCAGTGCTCTCTACCTGTAATGTCAGTAAATAAACTCGGCATTAAATGTAGTTAGAATCTATTTACTTGTATTTAAACTGTGAGTTAAACGTTCATATTCATTTCCTGGAAAGATGATTGTGTATTTTAAGAGTTTTAACACCTATTGAAGTTTCCTTAGAAGTATATACAAGAACCTTCAGGATAGAAACTGTTTCAAAAAAAGACGCCCTGCCAATACAGTCTCAATTTTAAACATGAACAGTATTCTCTTCATTTCAAAGCTTTATACACTAGTTCTGAGCTGTATAAACAGGAATTCTTAATGTTTGAAATCGCATTTTAGTTAAAACGCCACTTAAAATAGCCGGACTTGTTAATATTATCCGAATTCGCGTCATTTCAGAGCTTTCTACCTGTAATCTAGGTAATTGAACTCGGCATTAAATGTGATTAGAATGTATTTACTTGTATTTCAACAGTTAGTTACACGTTCATATTCATTTCCTTGAAAGATAATTGTGTATTTTAAGAGTTTTACCACATTTTGAGATTTTGCTTAGCGGTAAATACTAGAACCTTCAGCATATACACGGTTTCAGTCAAAAAACGCATGGCCAATTAAGCCTCAGTTGTAAACATAAACAGTATTCTCCTCATTTCATAGCTTTATACACTAGTTCTGAGCTGTATAAACGGGAATTCTTAATGTTTGAAATCACATTTCAGTGAAAACGCCACTTAAAATAGCCGGACTCGTTAATATTACCAGAATTCGAGTCATTTCAGAGTTTTCTACCTGTAATCTCAGTAATTGAACTCGGCATTAAATGTGGTTAGAATCTATTTCCTTCTATTTCAACTGTTAGTTAATAGTTCATATTATTTTCCTGGAAAGATAATTGTTTATTTGAAGAGTTTTAACACATTTTGACTGTTTCCTTTGAAGTATACACTAGAACCTACAGGATATAAACTGTTTCAGTCAAAAGACACCACGCCAATTAAACCTCAGTCTTAAACATAAACAGTATTCTCCTTATTTCAAAGCTTTCTATTCAAGTTGTGAGCTCTATAAACAGGAACTCTTAATGTTTGAAATCACATTTCAAGGAATCCGCCACTTTAAATAGCCGGAATTGTTAATATAATCAGAATTTTCGTCATTTCAGTGCTCTCTACCTGTAATGTCAGTAATTATACTCGGCATTAAATGTAGTTAGAATCTATTTACTTGTATTTAAACTGTGAGTTAAACGTTCATATTCCTTTCTTGGAAAGATAAGTGTGTATTTTAAGAGTTTTACCACATTTTGAGAGTTTGCTTAGTAGTAAATACTAGAACATTCAGGATATATACCCGGTTTCAGTCAAAAAACGCGTGGCCAATTAAGCCTCAGTTGTAAACATAAACAGTAATCTCCTCATTTAAAAGCTTTATAAACTAGTTATGAGGTCTATATACATAAATTCTTAGACCGAGAAATCACATTTTAGTGAAAACGGCACTTAAAATAGCCGGACTTGTTAATATTATCAGAATTCGCGTCATTTCAGAGCTTTCTACCTGTAATCTAGGTAATTGAACTCGGCATTAAATGTGGTTAGAATCTATTTACTTGTACTTCAACAGTTAGTTACACGTTGATATTCATTTCCTGGAAAGATAATTGTGTATTTTAAGAGTTTTACGCCATTTTGAGAGTTTGCTTAGCACTAAATACTAGAACCTTCAGGATATACACGGTTTCAGTCAAAACACGTGTGGCCAATTAAGCCTCAGTTGTAAACATAAACAGTATTCTCCTCATTTCAAAGCTTTATACACTAGTTCTGAGCTGGATAAACGGGAATTCTTAATGTTTGAAATCACATTTCAGTGAAAACGCCACTTAAAATAGCCGGACTCGTTAATATTACCAGAATTCGAGTCATTTCAGAGCTTTCTACCTGTAATCTCAGTAATTGAACTCGGCATTAAATGTGGTTAGAATCTATTTACTTCTATTTCAACTGTTAGTTAATAGTTCATATTATTTTCCTGGAAAGATAATTGTTTATTTGAAGAGTTTTAACACATTTTGACTGTTTCCTTTGAAGTATACACTAGAACCTACAGGATATAAACTGTTTCAGTCAAAGGAGGCCACGCCAATTAAGCCTCAGTTGTAAACATAAACAGTATTCTCCTTATTTCAAAGCTTTATATACAAGTTGTGAGCTCTATAAACAGGAACTCTTAATGTTTGAAATCACATTTTAGTGAATCCGCCACTTTAAATAGCCGGACTTGTTAATATTATCAGAATTTTCGTCATTTCAGTGCTCTCTACCTGTAATGTCAGTAAATAAACTCGGCATTAAATGTAGTTAGAATCTATTTACTTGTATTTAAACTGAGTTAAACGTTCATATTCATTTCCTGGAAAGATGATTGTGTATTTTAAGAGTTTTAACACCTATTGAAGTTTCCTTAGAAGTATATACAAGAACCTTCAGGATAGAAACTGTTTCAAAAAAAGACGCCCTGCCAATACAGTCTCAATTTTAAACATGAACAGTATTCTCTTCATTTCAAAGCTTTATACACTAGTTCTGAGCTGTATAAACAGGAATTCTTAATGTTTGAAATCGCATTTTAGTTAAAACGCCACTTAAAATAGCCGGACTTGTTAATATTATCCGAATTCGCGTCATTTCAGAGCTTTCTACCTGTAATCTAGGTAATTGAACTCGGCATTAAATGTGATTAGAATCTATTTACTTGTATTTCAACAGTTAGTTACACGTTCATATTCATTTCCTTGAAAGATAATTGTGTATTTTAAGAGTTTTACCACATTTTGAGATTTTGCTTAGCGGTAAATACTAGAACCTTCAGCATATACACGGTTTCAGTCAAAAAACGCATGGCCAATTAAGCCTCAGTTGTAAACATAAACAGTATTCTCCTCATTTCATAGCTTTATACACTAGTTCTGAGCTGTATAAACGGGAATTCTTAATGTTTGAAATCACATTTCAGTGAAAACGCCACTTAAAATAGCCGGACTCGTTAATATTACCAGAATTCGAGTCATTTCAGAGTTTTCTACCTGTAATCTCAGTAATTGAACTCGGCATTAAATGTGGTTAGAATCTATTTCCTTCTATTTCAACTGTTAGTTAATAGTTCATATTATTTTCCTGGAAAGATAATTGTTTATTTGAAGAGTTTTAACACATTTTGACTGTTTCCTTTGAAGTATACACTAGAACCTACAGGATATAAACTGTTTCAGTCAAAAGACACCACGCCAATTAAACCTCAGTCTTAAACATAAACAGTATTCTCCTTATTTCAAAGCTTTCTATTCAAGTTGTGAGCTCTATAAACAGGAACTCTTAATGTTTGAAATCACATTTCAAGGAATCCGCCACTTTAAATAGCCGGAATTGTTAATATAATCAGAATTTTCGTCATTTCAGTGCTCTCTACCTGTAATGTCAGTAATTATACTCGGCATTAAATGTAGTTAGAATCTATTTACTTGTATTTAAACTGTGAGTTAAACGTTCATATTCCTTTCTTGGAAAGATAAGTGTGTATTTTAAGAGTTTTACCACATTTTGAGAGTTTGCTTAGTAGTAAATACTAGAACATTCAGGATATATACCCGGTTTCAGTCAAAAAACGCGTGGCCAATTAAGCCTCAGTTGTAAACATAAACAGTAATCTCCTCATTTAAAAGCTTTATAAACTAGTTATGAGGTCTATATACATAAATTCTTAGACCGAGAAATCACATTTTAGTGAAAACGGCACTTAAAATAGCCGGACTTGTTAATATTATCAGAATTCGCGTCATTTCAGAGCTTTCTACCTGTAATCTAGGTAATTGAACTCGGCATTAAATGTGGTTAGAATCTATTTACTTGTACTTCAACAGTTAGTTACACGTTGATATTCATTTCCTGGAAAGATAATTGTGTATTTTAAGAGTTTTACCACATTTTGAGAGTTTGCTTAGCACTAAATACTAGAACCTTCAGGATATACACGGTTTCAGTCAAAAAACGCGTGGCCAATTAAGCCTCAGTTGTAAACATAAACAGTATTCTCCTCATTTCAAAGCTTTATACACTAGTTCTGAGCTGGATAAACGGGAATTCTTAATGTTTGAAATCACATTTCAGTGAAAACGCCACTTAAAATAGCCGGACTCGTTAATATTACCAGAATTCGAGTCATTTCAGAGCTTTCTACCTGTAATCTCAGTAATTGAACTCGGCATTAAATGTGGTTAGAATCTATTTACTTCTATTTCAACTGTTAGTTAAGAGTTCATATTATTTTCCTGGAAAGATAATTGTTTATTTTAAGAGATTTACGCCATTTTGAGATTGTGCTTAGCACTAAATACTAGAACCTTCAGGATATACACGGTTTCAGTCAAAAAACGCGTGGCCAATTAAGCCTCAGTTGTAAACATAAACAGTAATCGCCTCATTTAAAAGCTTTATAAACTAGTTATGAGGTCTATATACATAAATTCTTAGACCGAGAAATCACATTTTAGTGAAAACGGCACTTAAAATAGCCGGACTTGTTAATATTATCAGAATTCGCGTCATTTCAGAGCTTTCTACCTGTAATCTAGGTAATTGAACTCGGCATTAAATGTGGTTAGAATCTATTTACTTGTACTTCAACAGTTAGTTACACGTTGATATTCATTTCCTGGAAAGATAATTGTGTATTTTAAGAGTTTTACGCCATTTTGAGAGTTTGCTTAGCACTAAATACTAGAACCTTCAGGATATACACGGTTTCAGTCAAAACACGTGTGGCCAATTAAGCCTCAGTTGTAAACATAAACAGTATTCTCCTCATTTCAAAGCTTTATACACTAGTTCTGAGCTGGATAAACGGGAATTCTTAATGTTTGAAATCACATTTCAGTGAAAACGCCACTTAAAATAGCCGGACTCGTTAATATTACCAGAATTCGAGTCATTTCAGAGCTTTCTACCTGTAATCTCAGTAATTGAACTCGGCATTAAATGTGGTTAGAATCTATTTCCTTCTATTTCAACTGTTAGTTAATAGTTCATATTATTTTCCTGGAAAGATAATTGTTTATTTGAAGAGTTTTAACACATTTTGACTGTTTCCTTTGAAGTATACACTAGAACCTACAGGATATAAACTGTTTCAGTCAAAGGAGGCCACGCCAATTAAGCCTCAGTTGTAAACATAAACAGTATTCTCCTTATTTCAAAGCTTTATATACAAGTTGTGAGCTCTATAAACAGGAACTCTTAATGTTTGAAATCACATTTTAGTGAATCCGCCACTTTAAATAGCCGGACTTGTTAATATTATCAGAATTTTCGTCATTTCAGTGCTCTCTACCTGTAATGTCAGTAAATAAACTCGGCATTAAATGTAGTTAGAATCTATTTACTTGTATTTAAACTGTGAGTTAAACGTTCATATTCATTTCCTGGAAAGATGATTGTGTATTTTAAGAGTTTTAACACCTATTGAAGTTTCCTTAGAAGTATATACAAGAACCTTCAGGATAGAAACTGTTTCAAAAAAAGACGCCCTGCCAATACAGTCTCAATTTTAAACATGAACAGTATTCTCTTCATTTCAAAGCTTTATACACTAGTTCTGAGCTGTATAAACAGGAATTCTTAATGTTTGAAATCGCATTTTAGTTAAAACGCCACTTAAAATAGCCGGACTTGTTAATATTATCCGAATTCGCGTCATTTCAGAGCTTTCTACCTGTAATCTAGGTAATTGAACTCGGCATTAAATGTGATTAGAATCTATTTACTTGTATTTCAACAGTTAGTTACACGTTCATATTCATTTCCTTGAAAGATAATTGTGTATTTTAAGAGTTTTACCACATTTTGAGATTTTGCTTAGCGGTAAATACTAGAACCTTCAGCATATACACGGTTTCAGTCAAAAAACGCATGGCCAATTAAGCCTCAGTTGTAAACATAAACAGTATTCTCCTCATTTCATAGCTTTATACACTAGTTCTGAGCTGTATAAACGGGAATTCTTAATGTTTGAAATCACATTTCAGTGAAAACGCCACTTAAAATAGCCGGACTCGTTAATATTACCAGAATTCGAGTCATTTCAGAGTTTTCTACCTGTAATCTCAGTAATTGAACTCGGCATTAAATGTGGTTAGAATCTATTTCCTTCTATTTCAACTGTTAGTTAATAGTTCATATTATTTTCCTGGAAAGATAATTGTTTATTTGAAGAGTTTTAACACATTTTGACTGTTTCCTTTGAAGTATACACTAGAACCTACAGGATATAAACTGTTTCAGTCAAAAGACACCACGCCAATTAAACCTCAGTCTTAAACATAAACAGTATTCTCCTTATTTCAAAGCTTTCTATTCAAGTTGTGAGCTCTATAAACAGGAACTCTTAATGTTTGAAATCACATTTCAAGGAATCCGCCACTTTAAATAGCCGGAATTGTTAATATAATCAGAATTTTCGTCATTTCAGTGCTCTCTACCTGTAATGTCAGTAATTATACTCGGCATTAAATGTAGTTAGAATCTATTTACTTGTATTTAAACTGTGAGTTAAACGTTCATATTCCTTTCTTGGAAAGATAAGTGTGTATTTTAAGAGTTTTACCACATTTTGAGAGTTTGCTTAGTAGTAAATACTAGAACATTCAGGATATATACCCGGTTTCAGTCAAAAAACGCGTGGCCAATTAAGCCTCAGTTGTAAACATAAACAGTAATCTCCTCATTTAAAAGCTTTATAAACTAGTTATGAGGTCTATATACATAAATTCTTAGACCGAGAAATCACATTTTAGTGAAAACGGCACTTAAAATAGCCGGACTTGTTAATATTATCAGAATTCGCGTCATTTCAGAGCTTTCTACCTGTAATCTAGGTAATTGAACTCGGCATTAAATGTGGTTAGAATCTATTTACTTGTACTTCAACAGTTAGTTACACGTTGATATTCATTTCCTGGAAAGATAATTGTGTATTTTAAGAGTTTTACCACATTTTGAGAGTTTGCTTAGCACTAAATACTAGAACCTTCAGGATATACACGGTTTCAGTCAAAACACGTGTGGCCAATTAAGCCTCAGTTGTAAACATAAACAGTATTCTCCTCATTTCAAAGCTTTATACACTAGTTCTGAGCTGGATAAACGGGAATTCTTAATGTTTGAAATCACATTTCAGTGAAAACGCCACTTAAAATAGCCGGACTCGTTAATATTACCAGAATTCGAGTCATTTCAGAGCTTTCTACCTGTAATCTCAGTAATTGAACTCGGCATTAAATGTGGTTAGAATCTATTTACTTCTATTTCAACTGTTAGTTAAGAGTTCATATTATTTTCCTGGAAAGATAATTGTTTATTTTAAGAGATTTACGCCATTTTGAGATTGTGCTTAGCACTAAATACTAGAACCTTCAGGATATACACGGTTTCAGTCAAAAAACGCGTGGCCAATTAAGCCTCAGTTGTAAACATAAACAGTAATCGCCTCATTTAAAAGCTTTATAAACTAGTTATGAGGTCTATATACATAAATTCTTAGACCGAGAAATCACATTTTAGTGAAAACGGCACTTAAAATAGCCGGACTTGTTAATATTATCAGAATTCGCGTCATTTCAGAGCTTTCTACCTGTAATCTAGGTAATTGAACTCGGCATTAAATGTGGTTAGAATCTATTTACTTGTACTTCAACAGTTAGTTACACGTTGATATTCATTTCCTGGAAAGATAATTGTGTATTTTAAGGGTTTTACGCCATTTTGAGAGTTTGCTTAGCACTAAATACTAGAACCTTCAGGATATACACGGTTTCAGTCAAAAAACGCATGGCCAATTAAGCCTCAGTTGTAAACATAAACAGTATTCTCCTCATTTCAAAGCTTTATACACTAGTTCTGAGCTGGATAAACGGGAATTCTTAATGTTTGAAATCACATTTCAGTGAAAACGCCACTTAAAATAGCCGGACTCGTTAATATTACCAGAATTCGAGTCATTTCAGAGCTTTCTACCTGTAATCTCAGTAATTGAACTCGGCATTAAATGTGGTTAGAATCTATTTCCTTCTATTTCAACTGTTAGTTAATAGTTCATATTATTTTCCTGGAAAGATAATTGTTTATTTGAAGAGTTTTAACACATTTTGACTGTTTCCTTTGAAGTATACACTAGAACCTACAGGATATAAACTGTTTCAGTCAAAGGAGGCCACGCCAATTAAGCCTCAGTTGTAAACATAAACAGTATTCTCCTTATTTCAAAGCTTTATATACAAGTTGTGAGCTCTATAAACAGGAACTCTTAATGTTTGAAATCACATTTTAGTGAATCCGCCACTTTAAATAGCCGGACTTGTTAATATTATCAGAATTTTCGTCATTTCAGTGCTCTCTACCTGTAATGTCAGTAAATAAACTCGGCATTAAATGTAGTTAGAATCTATTTACTTGTATTTAAACTGTGAGTTAAACGTTCATATTCATTTCCTGGAAAGATGATTGTGTATTTTAAGAGTTTTAACACCTATTGAAGTTTCCTTAGAAGTATATACAAGAACCTTCAGGATAGAAACTGTTTCAAAAAAAGACGCCCTGCCAATACAGTCTCAATTTTAAACATGAACAGTATTCTCTTCATTTCAAAGCTTTATACACTAGTTCTGAGCTGTATAAACAGGAATTCTTAATGTTTGAAATCGCATTTTAGTTAAAACGCCACTTAAAATAGCCGGACTTGTTAATATTATCCGAATTCGCGTCATTTCAGAGCTTTCTACCTGTAATCTAGGTAATTGAACTCGGCATTAAATGTGGTTAGAATCTATTTACTTGTACTTCAACAGTTAGTTACACGTTGATATTCATTTCCTGGAAAGATAATTGTGTATTTTAAGAGTTTTACCACATTTTGAGAGTTTGCTTAGCACTAAATACTAGAACCTTCAGGATATACACGGTTTCAGTCAAAACACGTGTGGCCAATTAAGCCTCAGTTGTAAACATAAACAGTATTCTCCTCATTTCAAAGCTTTATACACTCGTTCTGAGCTGGATAAACGGGAATTCTTAATGTTTGAAATCACATTTCAGTGAAAACGCCACTTAAAATAGCCGGACTCGTTAATATTACCAGAATTCGAGTCATTTCAGAGCTTTCTACCTGTAATCTCAGTAATTGAACTCGGCATTAAATGTGGTTAGAATCTATTTACTTCTATTTCAACTGTTAGTTAAGAGTTCATATTATTTTCCTGGAAAGATAATTGTTTATTTTAAGAGATTTACGCCATTTTGAGATTGTGCTTAGCACTAAATACTAGAACCTTCAGGATATACACGGTTTCAGTCAAAAAACGCGTGGCCAATTAAGCCTCAGTTGTAAACATAAACAGTAATCGCCTCATTTAAAAGCTTTATAAACTAGTTATGAGGTCTATATACATAAATTCTTAGACCGAGAAATCACATTTTAGTGAAAACGGCACTTAAAATAGCCGGACTTGTTAATATTATCAGAATTCGCGTCATTTCAGAGCTTTCTACCTGTAATCTAGGTAATTGAACTCGGCATTAAATGTGGTTAGAATCTATTTACTTGTACTTCAACAGTTAGTTACACGTTGATATTCATTTCCTGGAAAGATAATTGTGTATTTTAAGAGTTTTACGCCATTTTGAGAGTTTGCTTAGCACTAAATACTAGAACCTTCAGGATATACACGGTTTCAGTCAAAACACGTGTGGCCAATTAAGCCTCAGTTGTAAACATAAACAGTATTCTCCTCATTTCAAAGCTTTATACACTAGTTCTGAGCTGGATAAACGGGAATTCTTAATGTTTGAAATCACATTTCAGTGAAAACGCCACTTAAAATAGCCGGACTCGTTAATATTACCAGAATTCGAGTCATTTCAGAGCTTTCTACCTGTAATCTCAGTAATTGAACTCGGCATTAAATGTGGTTAGAATCTATTTCCTTCTATTTCAACTGTTAGTTAATAGTTCATATTATTTTCCTGGAAAGATAATTGTTTATTTGAAGAGTTTTAACACATTTTGACTGTTTCCTTTGAAGTATACACTAGAACCTACAGGATATAAACTGTTTCAGTCAAAGGAGGCCACGCCAATTAAGCCTCAGTTGTAAACATAAACAGTATTCTCCTTATTTCAAAGCTTTATATACAAGTTGTGAGCTCTATAAACAGGAACTCTTAATGTTTGAAATCACATTTTAGTGAATCCGCCACTTTAAATAGCCGGACTTGTTAATATTATCAGAATTTTCGTCATTTCAGTGCTCTCTACCTGTAATGTCAGTAAATAAACTCGGCATTAAATGTAGTTAGAATCTATTTACTTGTATTTAAACTGTGAGTTAAACGTTCATATTCATTTCCTGGAAAGATGATTGTGTATTTTAAGAGTTTTAACACCTATTGAAGTTTCCTTAGAAGTATATACAAGAACCTTCAGGATAGAAACTGTTTCAAAAAAAGACGCCCTGCCAATACAGTCTCAATTTTAAACATGAACAGTATTCTCTTCATTTCAAAGCTTTATACACTAGTTCTGAGCTGTATAAACAGGAATTCTTAATGTTTGAAATCGCATTTTAGTTAAAACGCCACTTAAAATAGCCGGACTTGTTAATATTATCCGAATTCGCGTCATTTCAGAGCTTTCTACCTGTAATCTAGGTAATTGAACTCGGCATTAAATGTGATTAGAATCTATTTACTTGTATTTCAACAGTTAGTTACACGTTCATATTCATTTCCTTGAAAGATAATTGTGTATTTTAAGAGTTTTACCACATTTTGAGATTTTGCTTAGCGGTAAATACTAGAACCTTCAGCATATACACGGTTTCAGTCAAAAAACGCATGGCCAATTAAGCCTCAGTTGTAAACATAAACAGTATTCTCCTCATTTCATAGCTTTATACACTAGTTCTGAGCTGTATAAACGGGAATTCTTAATGTTTGAAATCACATTTCAGTGAAAACGCCACTTAAAATAGCCGGACTCGTTAATATTACCAGAATTCGAGTCATTTCAGAGTTTTCTACCTGTAATCTCAGTAATTGAACTCGGCATTAAATGTGGTTAGAATCTATTTCCTTCTATTTCAACTGTTAGTTAATAGTTCATATTATTTTCCTGGAAAGATAATTGTTTATTTGAAGAGTTTTAACACATTTTGACTGTTTCCTTTGAAGTATACACTAGAACCTACAGGATATAAACTGTTTCAGTCAAAAGACACCACGCCAATTAAACCTCAGTCTTAAACATAAACAGTATTCTCCTTATTTCAAAGCTTTCTATTCAAGTTGTGAGCTCTATAAACAGGAACTCTTAATGTTTGAAATCACATTTCAAGGAATCCGCCACTTTAAATAGCCGGAATTGTTAATATAATCAGAATTTTCGTCATTTCAGTGCTCTCTACCTGTAATGTCAGTAATTATACTCGGCATTAAATGTAGTTAGAATCTATTTACTTGTATTTAAACTGTGAGTTAAACGTTCATATTCCTTTCTTGGAAAGATAAGTGTGTATTTTAAGAGTTTTACCACATTTTGAGAGTTTGCTTAGTAGTAAATACTAGAACATTCAGGATATATACCCGGTTTCAGTCAAAAAACGCGTGGCCAATTAAGCCTCAGTTGTAAACATAAACAGTAATCTCCTCATTTAAAAGCTTTATAAACTAGTTATGAGGTCTATATACATAAATTCTTAGACCGAGAAATCACATTTTAGTGAAAACGGCACTTAAAATAGCCGGACTTGTTAATATTATCAGAATTCGCGTCATTTCAGAGCTTTCTACCTGTAATCTAGGTAATTGAACTCGGCATTAAATGTGGTTAGAATCTATTTACTTGTACTTCAACAGTTAGTTACACGTTGATATTCATTTCCTGGAAAGATAATTGTGTATTTTAAGAGTTTTACCACATTTTGAGAGTTTGCTTAGCACTAAATACTAGAACCTTCAGGATATACACGGTTTCAGTCAAAAAACGCGTGGCCAATTAAGCCTCAGTTGTAAACATAAACAGTATTCTCCTCATTTCAAAGCTTTATACACTAGTTCTGAGCTGGATAAACGGGAATTCTTAATGTTTGAAATCACATTTCAGTGAAAACGCCACTTAAAATAGCCGGACTCGTTAATATTACCAGAATTCGAGTCATTTCAGAGCTTTCTACCTGTAATCTCAGTAATTGAACTCGGCATTAAATGTGGTTAGAATCTATTTACTTCTATTTCAACTGTTAGTTAAGAGTTCATATTATTTTCCTGGAAAGATAATTGTTTATTTTAAGAGATTTACGCCATTTTGAGATTGTGCTTAGCACTAAATACTAGAACCTTCAGGATATACACGGTTTCAGTCAAAAAACGCGTGGCCAATTAAGCCTCAGTTGTAAACATAAACAGTAATCGCCTCATTTAAAAGCTTTATAAACTAGTTATGAGGTCTATATACATAAATTCTTAGACCGAGAAATCACATTTTAGTGAAAACGGCACTTAAAATAGCCGGACTTGTTAATATTATCAGAATTCGCGTCATTTCAGAGCTTTCTACCTGTAATCTAGGTAATTGAACTCGGCATTAAATGTGGTTAGAATCTATTTACTTGTACTTCAACAGTTAGTTACACGTTGATATTCATTTCCTGGAAAGATAATTGTGTATTTTAAGAGTTTTACGCCATTTTGAGAGTTTGCTTAGCACTAAATACTAGAACCTTCAGGATATACACGGTTTCAGTCAAAACACGTGTGGCCAATTAAGCCTCAGTTGTAAACATAAACAGTATTCTCCTCATTTCAAAGCTTTATACACTAGTTCTGAGCTGGATAAACGGGAATTCTTAATGTTTGAAATCACATTTCAGTGAAAACGCCACTTAAAATAGCCGGACTCGTTAATATTACCAGAATTCGAGTCATTTCAGAGCTTTCTACCTGTAATCTCAGTAATTGAACTCGGCATTAAATGTGGTTAGAATCTATTTCCTTCTATTTCAACTGTTAGTTAATAGTTCATATTATTTTCCTGGAAAGATAATTGTTTATTTGAAGAGTTTTAACACATTTTGACTGTTTCCTTTGAAGTATACACTAGAACCTACAGGATATAAACTGTTTCAGTCAAAGGAGGCCACGCCAATTAAGCCTCAGTTGTAAACATAAACAGTATTCTCCTTATTTCAAAGCTTTATATACAAGTTGTGAGCTCTATAAACAGGAACTCTTAATGTTTGAAATCACATTTTAGTGAATCCGCCACTTTAAATAGCCGGACTTGTTAATATTATCAGAATTTTCGTCATTTCAGTGCTCTCTACCTGTAATGTCAGTAAATAAACTCGGCATTAAATGTAGTTAGAATCTATTTACTTGTATTTAAACTGTGAGTTAAACGTTCATATTCATTTCCTGGAAAGATGATTGTGTATTTTAAGAGTTTTAACACCTATTGAAGTTTCCTTAGAAGTATATACAAGAACCTTCAGGATAGAAACTGTTTCAAAAAAAGACGCCCTGCCAATACAGTCTCAATTTTAAACATGAACAGTATTCTCTTCATTTCAAAGCTTTATACACTAGTTCTGAGCTGTATAAACAGGAATTCTTAATGTTTGAAATCGCATTTTAGTTAAAACGCCACTTAAAATAGCCGGACTTGTTAATATTATCCGAATTCGCGTCATTTCAGAGCTTTCTACCTGTAATCTAGGTAATTGAACTCGGCATTAAATGTGATTAGAATCTATTTACTTGTATTTCAACAGTTAGTTACACGTTCATATTCATTTCCTTGAAAGATAATTGTGTATTTTAAGAGTTTTACCACATTTTGAGATTTTGCTTAGCGGTAAATACTAGAACCTTCAGCATATACACGGTTTCAGTCAAAAAACGCATGGCCAATTAAGCCTCAGTTGTAAACATAAACAGTATTCTCCTCATTTCATAGCTTTATACACTAGTTCTGAGCTGTATAAACGGGAATTCTTAATGTTTGAAATCACATTTCAGTGAAAACGCCACTTAAAATAGCCGGACTCGTTAATATTACCAGAATTCGAGTCATTTCAGAGTTTTCTACCTGTAATCTCAGTAATTGAACTCGGCATTAAATGTGGTTAGAATCTATTTCCTTCTATTTCAACTGTTAGTTAATAGTTCATATTATTTTCCTGGAAAGATAATTGTTTATTTGAAGAGTTTTAACACATTTTGACTGTTTCCTTTGAAGTATACACTAGAACCTACAGGATATAAACTGTTTCAGTCAAAAGACACCACGCCAATTAAACCTCAGTCTTAAACATAAACAGTATTCTCCTTATTTCAAAGCTTTCTATTCAAGTTGTGAGCTCTATAAACAGGAACTCTTAATGTTTGAAATCACATTTCAAGGAATCCGCCACTTTAAATAGCCGGAATTGTTAATATAATCAGAATTTTCGTCATTTCAGTGCTCTCTACCTGTAATGTCAGTAATTATACTCGGCATTAAATGTAGTTAGAATCTATTTACTTGTATTTAAACTGTGAGTTAAACGTTCATATTCCTTTCTTGGAAAGATAAGTGTGTATTTTAAGAGTTTTACCACATTTTGAGAGTTTGCTTAGTAGTAAATACTAGAACATTCAGGATATATACCCGGTTTCAGTCAAAAAACGCGTGGCCAATTAAGCCTCAGTTGTAAACATAAACAGTAATCTCCTCATTTAAAAGCTTTATAAACTAGTTATGAGGTCTATATACATAAATTCTTAGACCGAGAAATCACATTTTAGTGAAAACGGCACTTAAAATAGCCGGACTTGTTAATATTATCAGAATTCGCGTCATTTCAGAGCTTTCTACCTGTAATCTAGGTAATTGAACTCGGCATTAAATGTGGTTAGAATCTATTTACTTGTACTTCAACAGTTAGTTACACGTTGATATTCATTTCCTGGAAAGATAATTGTGTATTTTAAGAGTTTTACCACATTTTGAGAGTTTGCTTAGCACTAAATACTAGAACCTTCAGGATATACACGGTTTCAGTCAAAACACGTGTGGCCAATTAAGCCTCAGTTGTAAACATAAACAGTATTCTCCTCATTTCAAAGCTTTATACACTAGTTCTGAGCTGGATAAACGGGAATTCTTAATGTTTGAAATCACATTTCAGTGAAAACGCCACTTAAAATAGCCGGACTCGTTAATATTACCAGAATTCGAGTCATTTCAGAGCTTTCTACCTGTAATCTCAGTAATTGAACTCGGCATTAAATGTGGTTAGAATCTATTTACTTCTATTTCAACTGTTAGTTAAGAGTTCATATTATTTTCCTGGAAAGATAATTGTTTATTTTAAGAGATTTACGCCATTTTGAGATTGTGCTTAGCACTAAATACTAGAACCTTCAGGATATACACGGTTTCAGTCAAAAAACGCGTGGCCAATTAAGCCTCAGTTGTAAACATAAACAGTAATCGCCTCATTTAAAAGCTTTATAAACTAGTTATGAGGTCTATATACATAAATTCTTAGACCGAGAAATCACATTTTAGTGAAAACGGCACTTAAAATAGCCGGACTTGTTAATATTATCAGAATTCGCGTCATTTCAGAGCTTTCTACCTGTAATCTAGGTAATTGAACTCGGCATTAAATGTGGTTAGAATCTATTTACTTGTACTTCAACAGTTAGTTACACGTTGATATTCATTTCCTGGAAAGATAATTGTGTATTTTAAGGGTTTTACGCCATTTTGAGAGTTTGCTTAGCACTAAATACTAGAACCTTCAGGATATACACGGTTTCAGTCAAAAAACGCATGGCCAATTAAGCCTCAGTTGTAAACATAAACAGTATTCTCCTCATTTCAAAGCTTTATACACTAGTTCTGAGCTGGATAAACGGGAATTCTTAATGTTTGAAATCACATTTCAGTGAAAACGCCACTTAAAATAGCCGGACTCGTTAATATTACCAGAATTCGAGTCATTTCAGAGCTTTCTACCTGTAATCTCAGTAATTGAACTCGGCATTAAATGTGGTTAGAATCTATTTCCTTCTATTTCAACTGTTAGTTAATAGTTCATATTATTTTCCTGGAAAGATAATTGTTTATTTGAAGAGTTTTAACACATTTTGACTGTTTCCTTTGAAGTATACACTAGAACCTACAGGATATAAACTGTTTCAGTCAAAGGAGGCCACGCCAATTAAGCCTCAGTTGTAAACATAAACAGTATTCTCCTTATTTCAAAGCTTTATATACAAGTTGTGAGCTCTATAAACAGGAACTCTTAATGTTTGAAATCACATTTTAGTGAATCCGCCACTTTAAATAGCCGGACTTGTTAATATTATCAGAATTTTCGTCATTTCAGTGCTCTCTACCTGTAATGTCAGTAAATAAACTCGGCATTAAATGTAGTTAGAATCTATTTACTTGTATTTAAACTGTGAGTTAAACGTTCATATTCATTTCCTGGAAAGATGATTGTGTATTTTAAGAGTTTTAACACCTATTGAAGTTTCCTTAGAAGTATATACAAGAACCTTCAGGATAGAAACTGTTTCAAAAAAAGACGCCCTGCCAATACAGTCTCAATTTTAAACATGAACAGTATTCTCTTCATTTCAAAGCTTTATACACTAGTTCTGAGCTGTATAAACAGGAATTCTTAATGTTTGAAATCGCATTTTAGTTAAAACGCCACTTAAAATAGCCGGACTTGTTAATATTATCCGAATTCGCGTCATTTCAGAGCTTTCTACCTGTAATCTAGGTAATTGAACTCGGCATTAAATGTGGTTAGAATCTATTTACTTGTACTTCAACAGTTAGTTACACGTTGATATTCATTTCCTGGAAAGATAATTGTGTATTTTAAGAGTTTTACCACATTTTGAGAGTTTGCTTAGCACTAAATACTAGAACCTTCAGGATATACACGGTTTCAGTCAAAACACGTGTGGCCAATTAAGCCTCAGTTGTAAACATAAACAGTATTCTCCTCATTTCAAAGCTTTATACACTCGTTCTGAGCTGGATAAACGGGAATTCTTAATGTTTGAAATCACATTTCAGTGAAAACGCCACTTAAAATAGCCGGACTCGTTAATATTACCAGAATTCGAGTCATTTCAGAGCTTTCTACCTGTAATCTCAGTAATTGAACTCGGCATTAAATGTGGTTAGAATCTATTTACTTCTATTTCAACTGTTAGTTAAGAGTTCATATTATTTTCCTGGAAAGATAATTGTTTATTTTAAGAGATTTACGCCATTTTGAGATTGTGCTTAGCACTAAATACTAGAACCTTCAGGATATACACGGTTTCAGTCAAAAAACGCGTGGCCAATTAAGCCTCAGTTGTAAACATAAACAGTAATCGCCTCATTTAAAAGCTTTATAAACTAGTTATGAGGTCTATATACATAAATTCTTAGACCGAGAAATCACATTTTAGTGAAAACGGCACTTAAAATAGCCGGACTTGTTAATATTATCAGAATTCGCGTCATTTCAGAGCTTTCTACCTGTAATCTAGGTAATTGAACTCGGCATTAAATGTGGTTAGAATCTATTTACTTGTACTTCAACAGTTAGTTACACGTTGATATTCATTTCCTGGAAAGATAATTGTGTATTTTAAGAGTTTTACGCCATTTTGAGAGTTTGCTTAGCACTAAATACTAGAACCTTCAGGATATACACGGTTTCAGTCAAAACACGTGTGGCCAATTAAGCCTCAGTTGTAAACATAAACAGTATTCTCCTCATTTCAAAGCTTTATACACTAGTTCTGAGCTGGATAAACGGGAATTCTTAATGTTTGAAATCACATTTCAGTGAAAACGCCACTTAAAATAGCCGGACTCGTTAATATTACCAGAATTCGAGTCATTTCAGAGCTTTCTACCTGTAATCTCAGTAATTGAACTCGGCATTAAATGTGGTTAGAATCTATTTCCTTCTATTTCAACTGTTAGTTAATAGTTCATATTATTTTCCTGGAAAGATAATTGTTTATTTGAAGAGTTTTAACACATTTTGACTGTTTCCTTTGAAGTATACACTAGAACCTACAGGATATAAACTGTTTCAGTCAAAGGAGGCCACGCCAATTAAGCCTCAGTTGTAAACATAAACAGTATTCTCCTTATTTCAAAGCTTTATATACAAGTTGTGAGCTCTATAAACAGGAACTCTTAATGTTTGAAATCACATTTTAGTGAATCCGCCACTTTAAATAGCCGGACTTGTTAATATTATCAGAATTTTCGTCATTTCAGTGCTCTCTACCTGTAATGTCAGTAAATAAACTCGGCATTAAATGTAGTTAGAATCTATTTACTTGTATTTAAACTGTGAGTTAAACGTTCATATTCATTTCCTGGAAAGATGATTGTGTATTTTAAGAGTTTTAACACCTATTGAAGTTTCCTTAGAAGTATATACAAGAACCTTCAGGATAGAAACTGTTTCAAAAAAAGACGCCCTGCCAATACAGTCTCAATTTTAAACATGAACAGTATTCTCTTCATTTCAAAGCTTTATACACTAGTTCTGAGCTGTATAAACAGGAATTCTTAATGTTTGAAATCGCATTTTAGTTAAAACGCCACTTAAAATAGCCGGACTTGTTAATATTATCCGAATTCGCGTCATTTCAGAGCTTTCTACCTGTAATCTAGGTAATTGAACTCGGCATTAAATGTGATTAGAATCTATTTACTTGTATTTCAACAGTTAGTTACACGTTCATATTCATTTCCTTGAAAGATAATTGTGTATTTTAAGAGTTTTACCACATTTTGAGATTTTGCTTAGCGGTAAATACTAGAACCTTCAGCATATACACGGTTTCAGTCAAAAAACGCATGGCCAATTAAGCCTCAGTTGTAAACATAAACAGTATTCTCCTCATTTTATAGCTTTATACACTAGTTCTGAGCTGTATAAACGGGAATTCTTAATGTTTGAAATCACATTTCAGTGAAAACGCCACTTAAAATAGCCGGACTCGTTAATATTACCAGAATTCGAGTCATTTCAGAGTTTTCTACCTGTAATCTCAGTAATTGAACTCGGCATTAAATGTGGTTAGAATCTATTTCCTTCTATTTCAACTGTTAGTTAATAGTTCATATTATTTTCCTGGAAAGATAATTGTTTATTTGAAGAGTTTTAACACATTTTGACTGTTTCCTTTGAAGTATACACTAGAACCTACAGGATATAAACTGTTTCAGTCAAAAGACACCACGCCAATTAAACCTCAGTCTTAAACATAAACAGTATTCTCCTTATTTCAAAGCTTTCTATTCAAGTTGTGAGCTCTATAAACAGGAACTCTTAATGTTTGAAATCACATTTCAAGGAATCCGCCACTTTAAATAGCCGGAATTGTTAATATAATCAGAATTTTCGTCATTTCAGTGCTCTCTACCTGTAATGTCAGTAATTATACTCGGCATTAAATGTAGTTAGAATCTATTTACTTGTATTTAAACTGTGAGTTAAACGTTCATATTCCTTTCTTGGAAAGATAAGTGTGTATTTTAAGAGTTTTACCACATTTTGAGAGTTTGCTTAGTAGTAAATACTAGAACATTCAGGATATATACCCGGTTTCAGTCAAAAAACGCGTGGCCAATTAAGCCTCAGTTGTAAACATAAACAGTAATCTCCTCATTTAAAAGCTTTATAAACTAGTTATGAGGTCTATATACATAAATTCTTAGACCGAGAAATCACATTTTAGTGAAAACGGCACTTAAAATAGCCGGACTTGTTAATATTATCAGAATTCGCGTCATTTCAGAGCTTTCTACCTGTAATCTCAGTAATTGAACTCGGCATTAAATGTGGTTAGAATCTATTTACTTCTATTTCAACTGTTAGTTAAGAGTTCATATTATTTTCCTGGAAAGATAATTGTTTATTTTAAGAGATTTACGCCATTTTGAGATTGTGCTTAGCACTAAATACTAGAACCTTCAGGATATACACGGTTTCAGTCAAAAAACGCGTGGCCAATTAAGCCTCAGTTGTAAACATAAACAGTAATCGCCTCATTTAAAAGCTTTATAAACTAGTTATGAGGTCTATATACATAAATTCTTAGACCGAGAAATCACATTTTAGTGAAAACGGCACTTAAAATAGCCGGACTTGTTAATATTATCAGAATTCGCGTCATTTCAGAGCTTTCTACCTGTAATCTAGGTAATTGAACTCGGCATTAAATGTGGTTAGAATCTATTTACTTGTACTTCAACAGTTAGTTACACGTTGATATTCATTTCCTGGAAAGATAATTGTGTATTTTAAGGGTTTTACGCCATTTTGAGAGTTTGCTTAGCACTAAATACTAGAACCTTCAGGATATACACGGTTTCAGTCAAAACACGTGTGGCCAATTAAGCCTCAGTTGTAAACATAAACAGTATTCTCCTCATTTCAAAGCTTTATACACTAGTTCTGAGCTGGATAAACGGGAATTCTTAATGTTTGAAATCACATTTCAGTGAAAACGCCACTTAAAATAGCCGGACTCGTTAATATTACCAGAATTCGAGTCATTTCAGAGCTTTCTACCTGTAATCTCAGTAATTGAACTCGGCATTAAATGTGGTTAGAATCTATTTACTTCTATTTCAACTGTTAGTTAATAGTTCATATTATTTTCCTGGAAAGATAATTGTTTATTTGAAGAGTTTTAACACATTTTGACTGTTTCCTTTGAAGTATACACTAGAACCTACAGGATATAAACTGTTTCAGTCAAAGGAGGCCACGCCAATTAAGCCTCAGTTGTAAACATAAACAGTATTCTCCTTATTTCAAAGCTTTATATACAAGTTGTGAGCTCTATAAACAGGAACTCTTAATGTTTGAAATCACATTTTAGTGAATCCGCCACTTTAAATAGCCGGACTTGTTAATATTATCAGAATTTTCGTCATTTCAGTGCTCTCTACCTGTAATGTCAGTAAATAAACTCGGCATTAAATGTAGTTAGAATCTATTTACTTGTATTTAAACTGTGAGTTAAACGTTCATATTCATTTCCTGGAAAGATGATTGTGTATTTTAAGAGTTTTAACACCTATTGAAGTTTCCTTAGAAGTATATACAAGAACCTTCAGGATAGAAACTGTTTCAAAAAAAGACGCCCTGCCAATACAGTCTCAATTTTAAACATGAACAGTATTCTCTTCATTTCAAAGCTTTATACACTAGTTCTGAGCTGTATAAACAGGAATTCTTAATGTTTGAAATCGCATTTTAGTTAAAACGCCACTTAAAATAGCCGGACTTGTTAATATTATCCGAATTCGCGTCATTTCAGAGCTTTCTACCTGTAATCTAGGTAATTGAACTCGGCATTAAATGTGATTAGAATGTATTTACTTGTATTTCAACAGTTAGTTACACGTTCATATTCATTTCCTTGAAAGATAATTGTGTATTTTAAGAGTTTTACCACATTTTGAGATTTTGCTTAGCGGTAAATACTAGAACCTTCAGCATATACACGGTTTCAGTCAAAAAACGCATGGCCAATTAAGCCTCAGTTGTAAACATAAACAGTATTCTCCTCATTTCATAGCTTTATACACTAGTTCTGAGCTGTATAAACGGGAATTCTTAATGTTTGAAATCACATTTCAGTGAAAACGCCACTTAAAATAGCCGGACTCGTTAATATTACCAGAATTCGAGTCATTTCAGAGTTTTCTACCTGTAATCTCAGTAATTGAACTCGGCATTAAATGTGGTTAGAATCTATTTCCTTCTATTTCAACTGTTAGTTAATAGTTCATATTATTTTCCTGGAAAGATAATTGTTTATTTGAAGAGTTTTAACACATTTTGACTGTTTCCTTTGAAGTATACACTAGAACCTACAGGATATAAACTGTTTCAGTCAAAAGACACCACGCCAATTAAACCTCAGTCTTAAACATAAACAGTATTCTCCTTATTTCAAAGCTTTCTATTCAAGTTGTGAGCTCTATAAACAGGAACTCTTAATGTTTGAAATCACATTTCAAGGAATCCGCCACTTTAAATAGCCGGAATTGTTAATATAATCAGAATTTTCGTCATTTCAGTGCTCTCTACCTGTAATGTCAGTAATTATACTCGGCATTAAATGTAGTTAGAATCTATTTACTTGTATTTAAACTGTGAGTTAAACGTTCATATTCCTTTCTTGGAAAGATAAGTGTGTATTTTAAGAGTTTTACCACATTTTGAGAGTTTGCTTAGTAGTAAATACTAGAACATTCAGGATATATACCCGGTTTCAGTCAAAAAACGCGTGGCCAATTAAGCCTCAGTTGTAAACATAAACAGTAATCTCCTCATTTAAAAGCTTTATAAACTAGTTATGAGGTCTATATACATAAATTCTTAGACCGAGAAATCACATTTTAGTGAAAACGGCACTTAAAATAGCCGGACTTGTTAATATTATCAGAATTCGCGTCATTTCAGAGCTTTCTACCTGTAATCTAGGTAATTGAACTCGGCATTAAATGTGGTTAGAATCTATTTACTTGTACTTCAACAGTTAGTTACACGTTGATATTCATTTCCTGGAAAGATAATTGTGTATTTTAAGAGTTTTACCACATTTTGAGAGTTTGCTTAGCACTAAATACTAGAACCTTCAGGATATACACGGTTTCAGTCAAAAAACGCGTGGCCAATTAAGCCTCAGTTGTAAACATAAACAGTATTCTCCTCATTTCAAAGCTTTATACACTAGTTCTGAGCTGGATAAACGGGAATTCTTAATGTTTGAAATCACATTTCAGTGAAAACGCCACTTAAAATAGCCGGACTCGTTAATATTACCAGAATTCGAGTCATTTCAGAGCTTTCTACCTGTAATCTCAGTAATTGAACTCGGCATTAAATGTGGTTAGAATCTATTTACTTCTATTTCAACTGTTAGTTAAGAGTTCATATTATTTTCCTGGAAAGATAATTGTTTATTTTAAGAGATTTACGCCATTTTGAGATTGTGCTTAGCACTAAATACTAGAACCTTCAGGATATACACGGTTTCAGTCAAAAAACGCGTGGCCAATTAAGCCTCAGTTGTAAACATAAACAGTAATCGCCTCATTTAAAAGCTTTATAAACTAGTTATGAGGTCTATATACATAAATTCTTAGACCGAGAAATCACATTTTAGTGAAAACGGCACTTAAAATAGCCGGACTTGTTAATATTATCAGAATTCGCGTCATTTCAGAGCTTTCTACCTGTAATCTAGGTAATTGAACTCGGCATTAAATGTGGTTAGAATCTATTTACTTGTACTTCAACAGTTAGTTACACGTTGATATTCATTTCCTGGAAAGATAATTGTGTATTTTAAGAGTTTTACGCCATTTTGAGAGTTTGCTTAGCACTAAATACTAGAACCTTCAGGATATACACGGTTTCAGTCAAAACACGTGTGGCCAATTAAGCCTCAGTTGTAAACATAAACAGTATTCTCCTCATTTCAAAGCTTTATACACTAGTTCTGAGCTGGATAAACGGGAATTCTTAATGTTTGAAATCACATTTCAGTGAAAACGCCACTTAAAATAGCCGGACTCGTTAATATTACCAGAATTCGAGTCATTTCAGAGCTTTCTACCTGTAATCTCAGTAATTGAACTCGGCATTAAATGTGGTTAGAATCTATTTCCTTCTATTTCAACTGTTAGTTAATAGTTCATATTATTTTCCTGGAAAGATAATTGTTTATTTGAAGAGTTTTAACACATTTTGACTGTTTCCTTTGAAGTATACACTAGAACCTACAGGATATAAACTGTTTCAGTCAAAGGAGGCCACGCCAATTAAGCCTCAGTTGTAAACATAAACAGTATTCTCCTTATTTCAAAGCTTTATATACAAGTTGTGAGCTCTATAAACAGGAACTCTTAATGTTTGAAATCACATTTTAGTGAATCCGCCACTTTAAATAGCCGGACTTGTTAATATTATCAGAATTTTCGTCATTTCAGTGCTCTCTACCTGTAATTTCAGTAAATAAACTCGGCATTAAATGTAGTTAGAATCTATTTACTTGTATTTAAACTGTGAGTTAAACGTTCATATTCATTTCCTGGAAAGATGATTGTGTATTTTAAGAGTTTTAACACCTATTGAAGTTTCCTTAGAAGTATATACAAGAACCTTCAGGATAGAAACTGTTTCAAAAAAAGACGCCCTGCCAATACAGTCTCAATTTTAAACATGAACAGTATTCTCTTCATTTCAAAGCTTTATACACTAGTTCTGAGCTGTATAAACAGGAATTCTTAATGTTTGAAATCGCATTTTAGTTAAAACGCCACTTAAAATAGCCGGACTTGTTAATATTATCCGAATTCGCGTCATTTCAGAGCTTTCTACCTGTAATCTAGGTAATTGAACTCGGCATTAAATGTGATTAGAATGTATTTACTTGTATTTCAACAGTTAGTTACACGTTCATATTCATTTCCTTGAAAGATAATTGTGTATTTTAAGAGTTTTACCACATTTTGAGATTTTGCTTAGCGGTAAATACTAGAACCTTCAGCATATACACGGTTTCAGTCAAAAAACGCATGGCCAATTAAGCCTCAGTTGTAAACATAAACAGTATTCTCCTCATTTCATAGCTTTATACACTAGTTCTGAGCTGTATAAACGGGAATTCTTAATGTTTGAAATCACATTTCAGTGAAAACGCCACTTAAAATAGCCGGACTCGTTAATATTACCAGAATTCGAGTCATTTCAGAGTTTTCTACCTGTAATCTCAGTAATTGAACTCGGCATTAAATGTGGTTAGAATCTATTTCCTTCTATTTCAACTGTTAGTTAATAGTTCATATTATTTTCCTGGAAAGATAATTGTTTATTTGAAGAGTTTTAACACATTTTGACTGTTTCCTTTGAAGTATACACTAGAACCTACAGGATATAAACTGTTTCAGTCAAAAGACACCACGCCAATTAAACCTCAGTCTTAAACATAAACAGTATTCTCCTTATTTCAAAGCTTTCTATTCAAGTTGTGAGCTCTATAAACAGGAACTCTTAATGTTTGAAATCACATTTCAAGGAATCCGCCACTTTAAATAGCCGGAATTGTTAATATAATCAGAATTTTCGTCATTTCAGTGCTCTCTACCTGTAATGTCAGTAATTATACTCGGCATTAAATGTAGTTAGAATCTATTTACTTGTATTTAAACTGTGAGTTAAACGTTCATATTCCTTTCTTGGAAAGATAAGTGTGTATTTTAAGAGTTTTACCACATTTTGAGAGTTTGCTTAGTAGTAAATACTAGAACATTCAGGATATATACCCGGTTTCAGTCAAAAAACGCGTGGCCAATTAAGCCTCAGTTGTAAACATAAACAGTAATCTCCTCATTTAAAAGCTTTATAAACTAGTTATGAGGTCTATATACATAAATTCTTAGACCGAGAAATCACATTTTAGTGAAAACGGCACTTAAAATAGCCGGACTTGTTAATATTATCAGAATTCGCGTCATTTCAGAGCTTTCTACCTGTAATCTAGGTAATTGAACTCGGCATTAAATGTGGTTAGAATCTATTTACTTGTACTTCAACAGTTAGTTACACGTTGATATTCATTTCCTGGAAAGATAATTGTGTATTTTAAGAGTTTTACCACATTTTGAGAGTTTGCTTAGCACTAAATACTAGAACCTTCAGGATATACACGGTTTCAGTCAAAAAACGCGTGGCCAATTAAGCCTCAGTTGTAAACATAAACAGTATTCTCCTCATTTCAAAGCTTTATACACTAGTTCTGAGCTGGATAAACGGGAATTCTTAATGTTTGAAATCACATTTCAGTGAAAACGCCACTTAAAATAGCCGGACTCGTTAATATTACCAGAATTCGAGTCATTTCAGAGCTTTCTACCTGTAATCTCAGTAATTGAACTCGGCATTAAATGTGGTTAGAATCTATTTACTTCTATTTCAACTGTTAGTTAAGAGTTCATATTATTTTCCTGGAAAGATAATTGTTTATTTTAAGAGATTTACGCCATTTTGAGATTGTGCTTAGCACTAAATACTAGAACCTTCAGGATATACACGGTTTCAGTCAAAAAACGCGTGGCCAATTAAGCCTCAGTTGTAAACATAAACAGTAATCGCCTCATTTAAAAGCTTTATAAACTAGTTATGAGGTCTATATACATAAATTCTTAGACCGAGAAATCACATTTTAGTGAAAACGGCACTTAAAATAGCCGGACTTGTTAATATTATCAGAATTCGCGTCATTTCAGAGCTTTCTACCTGTAATCTAGGTAATTGAACTCGGCATTAAATGTGGTTAGAATCTATTTACTTGTACTTCAACAGTTAGTTACACGTTGATATTCATTTCCTGGAAAGATAATTGTGTATTTTAAGAGTTTTACGCCATTTTGAGAGTTTGCTTAGCACTAAATACTAGAACCTTCAGGATATACACGGTTTCAGTCAAAACACGTGTGGCCAATTAAGCCTCAGTTGTAAACATAAACAGTATTCTCCTCATTTCAAAGCTTTATACACTAGTTCTGAGCTGGATAAACGGGAATTCTTAATGTTTGAAATCACATTTCAGTGAAAACGCCACTTAAAATAGCCGGACTCGTTAATATTACCAGAATTCGAGTCATTTCAGAGCTTTCTACCTGTAATCTCAGTAATTGAACTCGGCATTAAATGTGGTTAGAATCTATTTCCTTCTATTTCAACTGTTAGTTAATAGTTCATATTATTTTCCTGGAAAGATAATTGTTTATTTGAAGAGTTTTAACACATTTTGACTGTTTCCTTTGAAGTATACACTAGAACCTACAGGATATAAACTGTTTCAGTCAAAGGAGGCCACGCCAATTAAGCCTCAGTTGTAAACATAAACAGTATTCTCCTTATTTCAAAGCTTTATATACAAGTTGTGAGCTCTATAAACAGGAACTCTTAATGTTTGAAATCACATTTTAGTGAATCCGCCACTTTAAATAGCCGGACTTGTTAATATTATCAGAATTTTCGTCATTTCAGTGCTCTCTACCTGTAATGTCAGTAAATAAACTCGGCATTAAATGTAGTTAGAATCTATTTACTTGTATTTAAACTGTGAGTTAAACGTTCATATTCATTTCCTGGAAAGATGATTGTGTATTTTAAGAGTTTTAACACCTATTGAAGTTTCCTTAGAAGTATATACAAGAACCTTCAGGATAGAAACTGTTTCAAAAAAAGACGCCCTGCCAATACAGTCTCAATTTTAAACATGAACAGTATTCTCTTCATTTCAAAGCTTTATACACTAGTTCTGAGCTGTATAAACAGGAATTCTTAATGTTTGAAATCGCATTTTAGTTAAAACGCCACTTAAAATAGCCGGACTTGTTAATATTATCCGAATTCGCGTCATTTCAGAGCTTTCTACCTGTAATCTAGGTAATTGAACTCGGCATTAAATGTGATTAGAATCTATTTACTTGTATTTCAACAGTTAGTTACACGTTCATATTCATTTCCTTGAAAGATAATTGTGTATTTTAAGAGTTTTACCACATTTTGAGATTTTGCTTAGCGGTAAATACTAGAACCTTCAGCATATACACGGTTTCAGTCAAAAAACGCATGGCCAATTAAGCCTCAGTTGTAAACATAAACAGTATTCTCCTCATTTCATAGCTTTATACACTAGTTCTGAGCTGTATAAACGGGAATTCTTAATGTTTGAAATCACATTTCAGTGAAAACGCCACTTAAAATAGCCGGACTCGTTAATATTACCAGAATTCGAGTCATTTCAGAGTTTTCTACCTGTAATCTCAGTAATTGAACTCGGCATTAAATGTGGTTAGAATCTATTTCCTTCTATTTCAACTGTTAGTTAATAGTTCATATTATTTTCCTGGAAAGATAATTGTTTATTTGAAGAGTTTTAACACATTTTGACTGTTTCCTTTGAAGTATACACTAGAACCTACAGGATATAAACTGTTTCAGTCAAAAGACACCACGCCAATTAAACCTCAGTCTTAAACATAAACAGTATTCTCCTTATTTCAAAGCTTTCTATTCAAGTTGTGAGCTCTATAAACAGGAACTCTTAATGTTTGAAATCACATTTCAAGGAATCCGCCACTTTAAATAGCCGGAATTGTTAATATAATCAGAATTTTCGTCATTTCAGTGCTCTCTACCTGTAATGTCAGTAATTATACTCGGCATTAAATGTAGTTAGAATCTATTTACTTGTATTTAAACTGTGAGTTAAACGTTCATATTCCTTTCTTGGAAAGATAAGTGTGTATTTTAAGAGTTTTACCACATTTTGAGAGTTTGCTTAGTAGTAAATACTAGAACATTCAGGATATATACCCGGTTTCAGTCAAAAAACGCGTGGCCAATTAAGCCTCAGTTGTAAACATAAACAGTAATCTCCTCATTTAAAAGCTTTATAAACTAGTTATGAGGTCTATATACATAAATTCTTAGACCGAGAAATCACATTTTAGTGAAAACGGCACTTAAAATAGCCGGACTTGTTAATATTATCAGAATTCGCGTCATTTCAGAGCTTTCTACCTGTAATCTAGGTAATTGAACTCGGCATTAAATGTGGTTAGAATCTATTTACTTGTACTTCAACAGTTAGTTACACGTTGATATTCATTTCCTGGAAAGATAATTGTGTATTTTAAGAGTTTTACCACATTTTGAGAGTTTGCTTAGCACTAAATACTAGAACCTTCAGGATATACACGGTTTCAGTCAAAACACGTGTGGCCAATTAAGCCTCAGTTGTAAACATAAACAGTATTCTCCTCATTTCAAAGCTTTATACACTAGTTCTGAGCTGGATAAACGGGAATTCTTAATGTTTGAAATCACATTTCAGTGAAAACGCCACTTAAAATAGCCGGACTCGTTAATATTACCAGAATTCGAGTCATTTCAGAGCTTTCTACCTGTAATCTCAGTAATTGAACTCGGCATTAAATGTGGTTAGAATCTATTTACTTCTATTTCAACTGTTAGTTAAGAGTTCATATTATTTTCCTGGAAAGATAATTGTTTATTTTAAGAGATTTACGCCATTTTGAGATTGTGCTTAGCACTAAATACTAGAACCTTCAGGATATACACGGTTTCAGTCAAAAAACGCGTGGCCAATTAAGCCTCAGTTGTAAACATAAACAGTAATCGCCTCATTTAAAAGCTTTATAAACTAGTTATGAGGTCTATATACATAAATTCTTAGACCGAGAAATCACATTTTAGTGAAAACGGCACTTAAAATAGCCGGACTTGTTAATATTATCAGAATTCGCGTCATTTCAGAGCTTTCTACCTGTAATCTAGGTAATTGAACTCGGCATTAAATGTGGTTAGAATCTATTTACTTGTACTTCAACAGTTAGTTACACGTTGATATTCATTTCCTGGAAAGATAATTGTGTATTTTAAGGGTTTTACGCCATTTTGAGAGTTTGCTTAGCACTAAATACTAGAACCTTCAGGATATACACGGTTTCAGTCAAAAAACGCATGGCCAATTAAGCCTCAGTTGTAAACATAAACAGTATTCTCCTCATTTCAAAGCTTTATACACTAGTTCTGAGCTGGATAAACGGGAATTCTTAATGTTTGAAATCACATTTCAGTGAAAACGCCACTTAAAATAGCCGGACTCGTTAATATTACCAGAATTCGAGTCATTTCAGAGCTTTCTACCTGTAATCTCAGTAATTGAACTCGGCATTAAATGTGGTTAGAATCTATTTCCTTCTATTTCAACTGTTAGTTAATAGTTCATATTATTTTCCTGGAAAGATAATTGTTTATTTGAAGAGTTTTAACACATTTTGACTGTTTCCTTTGAAGTATACACTAGAACCTACAGGATATAAACTGTTTCAGTCAAAGGAGGCCACGCCAATTAAGCCTCAGTTGTAAACATAAACAGTATTCTCCTTATTTCAAAGCTTTATATACAAGTTGTGAGCTCTATAAACAGGAACTCTTAATGTTTGAAATCACATTTTAGTGAATCCGCCACTTTAAATAGCCGGACTTGTTAATATTATCAGAATTTTCGTCATTTCAGTGCTCTCTACCTGTAATGTCAGTAAATAAACTCGGCATTAAATGTAGTTAGAATCTATTTACTTGTATTTAAACTGTGAGTTAAACGTTCATATTCATTTCCTGGAAAGATGATTGTGTATTTTAAGAGTTTTAACACCTATTGAAGTTTCCTTAGAAGTATATACAAGAACCTTCAGGATAGAAACTGTTTCAAAAAAAGACGCCCTGCCAATACAGTCTCAATTTTAAACATGAACAGTATTCTCTTCATTTCAAAGCTTTATACACTAGTTCTGAGCTGTATAAACAGGAATTCTTAATGTTTGAAATCGCATTTTAGTTAAAACGCCACTTAAAATAGCCGGACTTGTTAATATTATCCGAATTCGCGTCATTTCAGAGCTTTCTACCTGTAATCTAGGTAATTGAACTCGGCATTAAATGTGGTTAGAATCTATTTACTTGTACTTCAACAGTTAGTTACACGTTGATATTCATTTCCTGGAAAGATAATTGTGTATTTTAAGAGTTTTACCACATTTTGAGAGTTTGCTTAGCACTAAATACTAGAACCTTCAGGATATACACGGTTTCAGTCAAAACACGTGTGGCCAATTAAGCCTCAGTTGTAAACATAAACAGTATTCTCCTCATTTCAAAGCTTTATACACTCGTTCTGAGCTGGATAAACGGGAATTCTTAATGTTTGAAATCACATTTCAGTGAAAACGCCACTTAAAATAGCCGGACTCGTTAATATTACCAGAATTCGAGTCATTTCAGAGCTTTCTACCTGTAATCTCAGTAATTGAACTCGGCATTAAATGTGGTTAGAATCTATTTACTTCTATTTCAACTGTTAGTTAAGAGTTCATATTATTTTCCTGGAAAGATAATTGTTTATTTTAAGAGATTTACGCCATTTTGAGATTGTGCTTAGCACTAAATACTAGAACCTTCAGGATATACACGGTTTCAGTCAAAAAACGCGTGGCCAATTAAGCCTCAGTTGTAAACATAAACAGTAATCGCCTCATTTAAAAGCTTTATAAACTAGTTATGAGGTCTATATACATAAATTCTTAGACCGAGAAATCACATTTTAGTGAAAACGGCACTTAAAATAGCCGGACTTGTTAATATTATCAGAATTCGCGTCATTTCAGAGCTTTCTACCTGTAATCTAGGTAATTGAACTCGGCATTAAATGTGGTTAGAATCTATTTACTTGTACTTCAACAGTTAGTTACACGTTGATATTCATTTCCTGGAAAGATAATTGTGTATTTTAAGAGTTTTACGCCATTTTGAGAGTTTGCTTAGCACTAAATACTAGAACCTTCAGGATATACACGGTTTCAGTCAAAACACGTGTGGCCAATTAAGCCTCAGTTGTAAACATAAACAGTATTCTCCTCATTT
This sequence comes from Myotis nattereri, assembly GCF_964212035.1. Classification (NCBI taxonomy): domain Eukaryota; kingdom Metazoa; phylum Chordata; class Mammalia; order Chiroptera; family Vespertilionidae; genus Myotis; species Myotis nattereri. Next base: position 101,842,841 of record NC_138076.1, read on the forward strand.
CAAAGCTTTATACACTAGTTCTGAGCTGGATAAACGGGAATTCTTAATGTTTGAAATCACATTTCAGTGAAAACGCCACTTAAAATAGCCGGACTCGTTAATATTACCAGAATTCGAGTCATTTCAGAGCTTTCTACCTGTAATCTCAGTAATTGAACTCGGCATTAAATGTGGTTAGAATCTATTTCCTTCTATTTCAACTGTTAGTTAATAGTTCATATTATTTTCCTGGAAAGATAATTGTTTATTTGAAGAGTTTTAACACATTTTGACTGTTTCCTTTGAAGTATACACTAGAACCTACAGGATATAAACTGTTTCAGTCAAAGGAGGCCACGCCAATTAAGCCTCAGTTGTAAACATAAACAGTATTCTCCTTATTTCAAAGCTTTATATACAAGTTGTGAGCTCTATAAACAGGAACTCTTAATGTTTGAAATCACATTTTAGTGAATCCGCCACTTTAAATAGCCGGACTTGTTAATATTATCAGAATTTTCGTCATTTCAGTGCTCTCTACCTGTAATGTCAGTAAATAAACTCGGCATTAAATGTAGTTAGAATCTATTTACTTGTATTTAAACTGTGAGTTAAACGTTCATATTCATTTCCTGGAAAGATGATTGTGTATTTTAAGAGTTTTAACACCTATTGAAGTTTCCTTAGAAGTATATACAAGAACCTTCAGGATAGAAACTGTTTCAAAAAAAGACGCCCTGCCAATACAGTCTCAATTTTAAACATGAACAGTATTCTCTTCATTTCAAAGCTTTATACACTAGTTCTGAGCTGTATAAACAGGAATTCTTAATGTTTGAAATCGCATTTTAGTTAAAACGCCACTTAAAATAGCCGGACTTGTTAATATTATCCGAATTCGCGTCATTTCAGAGCTTTCTACCTGTAATCTAGGTAATTGAACTCGGCATTAAATGTGATTAGAATCTATTTACTTGTATTTCAACAGTTAGTTACACGTTCATATTCATTTCCTTGAAAGATAATTGTGTATTTTAAGAGTTTTACCACATTTTGAGATTTTGCTTAGCGGTAAATACTAGAACCTTCAGCATATACACGGTTTCAGTCAAAAAACGCATGGCCAATTAAGCCTCAGTTGTAAACATAAACAGTATTCTCCTCATTTCATAGCTTTATACACTAGTTCTGAGCTGTATAAACGGGAATTCTTAATGTTTGAAATCACATTTCAGTGAAAACGCCACTTAAAATAGCCGGACTCGTTAATATTACCAGAATTCGAGTCATTTCAGAGTTTTCTACCTGTAATCTCAGTAATTGAACTCGGCATTAAATGTGGTTAGAATCTATTTCCTTCTATTTCAACTGTTAGTTAATAGTTCATATTATTTTCCTGGAAAGATAATTGTTTATTTGAAGAGTTTTAACACATTTTGACTGTTTCCTTTGAAGTATACACTAGAACCTACAGGATATAAACTGTTTCAGTCAAAAGACACCACGCCAATTAAACCTCAGTCTTAAACATAAACAGTATTCTCCTTATTTCAAAGCTTTCTATTCAAGTTGTGAGCTCTATAAACAGGAACTCTTAATGTTTGAAATCACATTTCAAGGAATCCGCCACTTTAAATAGCCGGAATTGTTAATATAATCAGAATTTTCGTCATTTCAGTGCTCTCTACCTGTAATGTCAGTAATTATACTCGGCATTAAATGTAGTTAGAATCTATTTACTTGTATTTAAACTGTGAGTTAAACGTTCATATTCCTTTCTTGGAAAGATAAGTGTGTATTTTAAGAGTTTTACCACATTTTGAGAGTTTGCTTAGTAGTAAATACTAGAACATTCAGGATATATACCCGGTTTCAGTCAAAAAACGCGTGGCCAATTAAGCCTCAGTTGTAAACATAAACAGTAATCTCCTCATTTAAAAGCTTTATAAACTAGTTATGAGGTCTATATACATAAATTCTTAGACCGAGAAATCACATTTTAGTGAAAACGGCACTTAAAATAGCCGGACTTGTTAATATTATCAGAATTCGCGTCATTTCAGAGCTTTCTACCTGTAATCTAGGTAATTGAACTCGGCATTAAATGTGGTTAGAATCTATTTACTTGTACTTCAACAGTTAGTTACACGTTGATATTCATTTCCTGGAAAGATAATTGTGTATTTTAAGGGTTTTACGCCATTTTGAGAGTTTGCTTAGCACTAAATACTAGAACCTTCAGGATATACACGGTTTCAGTCAAAACACGTGTGGCCAATTAAGCCTCAGTTGTAAACATAAACAGTATTCTCCTCATTTCAAAGCTTTATACACTAGTTCTGAGCTGGATAAACGGGAATTCTTAATGTTTGAAATCACATTTCAGTGAAAACGCCACTTAAAATAGCCGGACTCGTTAATATTACCAGAATTCGAGTCATTTCAGAGCTTTCTACCTGTAATCTCAGTAATTGAACTCGGCATTAAATGTGGTTAGAATCTATTTACTTCTATTTCAACTGTTAGTTAATAGTTCATATTATTTTCCTGGAAAGATAATTGTTTATTTGAAGAGTTTTAACACATTTTGACTGTTTCCTTTGAAGTATACACTAGAACCTACAGGATATAAACTGTTTCAGTCAAAGGAGGCCACGCCAATTAAGCCTCAGTTGTAAACATAAACAGTATTCTCCTTATTTCAAAGCTTTATATACAAGTTGTGAGCTCTATAAACAGGAACTCTTAATGTTTGAAATCACATTTTAGTGAATCCGCCACTTTAAATAGCCGGACTTGTTAATATTATCAGAATTTTCGTCATTTCAGTGCTCTCTACCTGTAATGTCAGTAAATAAACTCGGCATTAAATGTAGTTAGAATCTATTTACTTGTATTTAAACTGTGAGTTAAACGTTCATATTCATTTCCTGGAAAGATGATTGTGTATTTTAAGAGTTTTAACACCTATTGAAGTTTCCTTAGAAGTATATACAAGAACCTTCAGGATAGAAACTGTTTCAAAAAAAGACGCCCTGCCAATACAGTCTCAATTTTAAACATGAACAGTATTCTCTTCATTTCAAAGCTTTATACACTAGTTCTGAGCTGTATAAACAGGAATTCTTAATGTTTGAAATCGCATTTTAGTTAAAACGCCACTTAAAATAGCCGGACTTGTTAATATTATCCGAATTCGCGTCATTTCAGAGCTTTCTACCTGTAATCTAGGTAATTGAACTCGGCATTAAATGTGATTAGAATCTATTTACTTGTATTTCAACAGTTAGTTACACGTTCATATTCATTTCCTGGAAAGATAATTGTGTATTTTAAGAGTTTTACGCCATTTTGAGAGTTTGCTTAGCACTAAATACTAGAACCTTCAGGATATACACGGTTTCAGTCAAAACACGTGTGGCCAATTAAGCCTCAGTTGTAAACATGAACAGTATTCTCTTCATTTCAAAGCTTTATACACTAGTTCTGAGCTGTATAAACAGGAATTCTTAATGTTTGAAATCGCATTTCAGTGAAAACGCCACTTAAAATAGCCGGACTCGTTAATATTACCAGAATTCGAGTCATTTCAGAGTTTTCTACCTGTAATCTCAGTAATTGAACTCGGCATTAAATGTGGTTAGAATCTATTTCCTTCTATTTCAACTGTTAGTTAATAGTTCATATTATTTTCCTGGAAAGATAATTGTTTATTTGAAGAGTTTTAACACATTTTGACTGTTTCCTTTGAAGTATACACTAGAACCTACAGGATATAAACTGTTTCAGTCAAAAGACACCACGCCAATTAAACCTCAGTCTTAAACATAAACAGTATTCTCCTTATTTCAAAGCTTTCTATTCAAGTTGTGAGCTCTATAAACAGGAACTCTTAATGTTTGAAATCACATTTCAAGGAATCCGCCACTTTAAATAGCCGGAATTGTTAATATAATCAGAATTTTCGTCATTTCAGTGCTCTCTACCTGTAATGTCAGTAATTATACTCGGCATTAAATGTAGTTAGAATCTATTTACTTGTATTTAAACTGTGAGTTAAACGTTCATATTCCTTTCTTGGAAAGATAAGTGTGTATTTTAAGAGTTTTACCACATTTTGAGAGTTTGCTTAGTAGTAAATACTAGAACATTCAGGATATATACCCGGTTTCAGTCAAAAAACGCGTGGCCAATTAAGCCTCAGTTGTAAACATAAACAGTAATCTCCTCATTTAAAAGCTTTATAAACTAGTTATGAGGTCTATATACATAAATTCTTAGACCGAGAAATCACATTTTAGTGAAAACGGCACTTAAAATAGCCGGACTTGTTAATATTATCAGAATTCGCGTCATTTCAGAGCTTTCTACCTGTAATCTAGGTAATTGAACTCGGCATTAAATGTGGTTAGAATCTATTTACTTGTACTTCAACAGTTAGTTACACGTTGATATTCATTTCCTGGAAAGATAATTGTGTATTTTAAGAGTTTTACCACATTTTGAGAGTTTGCTTAGCACTAAATACTAGAACCTTCAGGATATACACGGTTTCAGTCAAAACACGTGTGGCCAATTAAGCCTCAGTTGTAAACATAAACAGTATTCTCCTCATTTCAAAGCTTTATACACTAGTTCTGAGCTGGATAAACGGGAATTCTTAATGTTTGAAATCACATTTCAGTGAAAACGCCACTTAAAATAGCCGGACTCGTTAATATTACCAGAATTCGAGTCATTTCAGAGCTTTCTACCTGTAATCTCAGTAATTGAACTCGGCATTAAATGTGGTTAGAATCTATTTACTTCTATTTCAACTGTTAGTTAAGAGTTCATATTATTTTCCTGGAAAGATAATTGTTTATTTTAAGAGATTTACGCCATTTTGAGATTGTGCTTAGCACTAAATACTAGAACCTTCAGGATATACACGGTTTCAGTCAAAAAACGCGTGGCCAATTAAGCCTCAGTTGTAAACATAAACAGTAATCGCCTCATTTAAAAGCTTTATAAACTAGTTATGAGGTCTATATACATAAATTCTTAGACCGAGAAATCACATTTTAGTGAAAACGGCACTTAAAATAGCCGGACTTGTTAATATTATCAGAATTCGCGTCATTTCAGAGCTTTCTACCTGTAATCTAGGTAATTGAACTCGGCATTAAATGTGGTTAGAATCTATTTACTTGTACTTCAACAGTTAGTTACACGTTGATATTCATTTCCTGGAAAGATAATTGTGTATTTTAAGGGTTTTACGCCATTTTGAGAGTTTGCTTAGCACTAAATACTAGAACCTTCAGGATATACACGGTTTCAGTCAAAACACGTGTGGCCAATTAAGCCTCAGTTGTAAACATAAACAGTATTCTCCTCATTTCAAAGCTTTATACACTAGTTCTGAGCTGGATAAACGGGAATTCTTAATGTTTGAAATCACATTTCAGTGAAAACGCCACTTAAAATAGCCGGACTCGTTAATATTACCAGAATTCGAGTCATTTCAGAGCTTTCTACCTGTAATCTCAGTAATTGAACTCGGCATTAAATGTGGTTAGAATCTATTTACTTCTATTTCAACTGTTAGTTAATAGTTCATATTATTTTCCTGGAAAGATAATTGTTTATTTGAAGAGTTTTAACACATTTTGACTGTTTCCTTTGAAGTATACACTAGAACCTACAGGATATAAACTGTTTCAGTCAAAGGAGGCCACGCCAATTAAGCCTCAGTTGTAAACATAAACAGTATTCTCCTTATTTCAAAGCTTTATATACAAGTTGTGAGCTCTATAAACAGGAACTCTTAATGTTTGAAATCACATTTTAGTGAATCCGCCACTTTAAATAGCCGGACTTGTTAATATTATCAGAATTTTCGTCATTTCAGTGCTCTCTACCTGTAATGTCAGTAAATAAACTCGGCATTAAATGTAGTTAGAATCTATTTACTTGTATTTAAACTGTGAGTTAAACGTTCATATTCATTTCCTGGAAAGATGATTGTGTATTTTAAGAGTTTTAACACCTATTGAAGTTTCCTTAGAAGTATATACAAGAACCTTCAGGATAGAAACTGTTTCAAAAAAAGACGCCCTGCCAATACAGTCTCAATTTTAAACATGAACAGTATTCTCTTCATTTCAAAGCTTTATACACTAGTTCTGAGCTGTATAAACAGGAATTCTTAATGTTTGAAATCGCATTTTAGTTAAAACGCCACTTAAAATAGCCGGACTTGTTAATATTATCCGAATTCGCGTCATTTCAGAGCTTTCTACCTGTAATCTAGGTAATTGAACTCGGCATTAAATGTGATTAGAATCTATTTACTTGTATTTCAACAGTTAGTTACACGTTCATATTCATTTCCTGGAAAGATAATTGTGTATTTTAAGAGTTTTACGCCATTTTGAGAGTTTGCTTAGCACTAAATACTAGAACCTTCAGGATATACACGGTTTCAGTCAAAACACGTGTGGCCAATTAAGCCTCAGTTGTAAACATGAACAGTATTCTCTTCATTTCAAAGCTTTATACACTAGTTCTGAGCTGTATAAACAGGAATTCTTAATGTTTGAAATCGCATTTTAGTTAAAACGCCACTTAAAATAGCCGGACTTGTTAATATTATCCGAATTCGCGTCATTTCAGAGCTTTCTACCTGTAATCTAGGTAATTGAACTCGGCATTAAATGTGATTAGAATCTATTTACTTGTATTTCAACAGTTAGTTACACGTTCATATTCATTTCCTTGAAAGATAATTGTTTATTTGAAGAGTTTTACCACATTTTGAGATTTTGCTTAGCGGTAAATACTAGAACCTTCAGCATATACACGGTTTCAGTCAAAAAACGCATGGCCAATTAAGCCTCAGTTGTAAACATAAACAGTATTCTCCTCATTTCATAGCTTTATACACTAGTTCTGAGCTGTATAAACGGGAATTCTTAATGTTTGAAATCACATTTCAGTGAAAACGCCACTTAAAATAGCCGGACTCGTTAATATTACCAGAATTCGAGTCATTTCAGAGTTTTCTACCTGTAATCTCAGTAATTGAACTCGGCATTAAATGTGGTTAGAATCTATTTCCTTCTATTTCAACTGTTAGTTAATAGTTCATATTATTTTCCTGGAAAGATAATTGTTTATTTGAAGAGTTTTAACACATTTTGACTCTTTCCTTTGAAGTATACACTAGAACCTACAGGATATAAACTGTTTCAGTCAAAAGACACCACGCCAATTAAACCTCAGTCTTAAACATAAACAGTATTCTCCTTATTTCAAAGCTTTCTATTCAAGTTGTGAGCTCTATAAACAGGAACTCTTAATGTTTGAAATCACATTTCAAGGAATCCGCCACTTTAAATAGCCGGAATTGTTAATATAATCAGAATTTTCGTCATTTCAGTGCTCTCTACCTGTAATGTCAGTAATTATACTCGGCATTAAATGTAGTTAGAATCTATTTACTTGTATTTAAACTGTGAGTTAAACGTTCATATTCCTTTCTTGGAAAGATAAGTGTGTATTTTAAGAGTTTTACCACATTTTGAGAGTTTGCTTAGTAGTAAATACTAGAACATTCAGGATATATACCCGGTTTCAGTCAAAAAACGCGTGGCCAATTAAGCCTCAGTTGTAAACATAAACAGTAATCGCCTCATTTAAAAGCTTTATAAACTAGTTATGAGGTCTATATACATAAATTCTTAGACCGAGAAATCACATTTTAGTGAAAACGGCACTTAAAATAGCCGGACTTGTTAATATTATCAGAATTCGCGTCATTTCAGAGCTTTCTACCTGTAATCTAGGTAATTGAACTCGGCATTAAATGTGGTTAGAATCTATTTACTTGTACTTCAACAGTTAGTTACACGTTGATATTCATTTCCTGGAAAGATAATTGTGTATTTTAAGGGTTTTACGCCATTTTGAGAGTTTGCTTAGCACTAAATACTAGAACCTTCAGGATATACACGGTTTCAGTCAAAACACGTGTGGCCAATTAAGCCTCAGTTGTAAACATAAACAGTATTCTCCTCATTTCAAAGCTTTATACACTAGTTCTGAGCTGGATAAACGGGAATTCTTAATGTTTGAAATCACATTTCAGTGAAAACGCCACTTAAAATAGCCGGACTCGTTAATATTACCAGAATTCGAGTCATTTCAGAGCTTTCTACCTGTAATCTCAGTAATTGAACTCGGCATTAAATGTGGTTAGAATCTATTTACTTCTATTTCAACTGTTAGTTAAGAGTTCATATTATTTTCCTGGAAAGATAATTGTTTATTTGAAGAGTTTTAACACATTTTGACTGTTTCCTTTGAAGTATACACTAGAACCTACAGGATATAAACTGTTTCAGTCAAAGGAGGCCACGCCAATTAAGCCTCAGTTGTAAACATAAACAGTATTCTCCTTATTTCAAAGCTTTATATACAAGTTGTGAGCTCTATAAACAGGAACTCTTAATGTTTGAAATCACATTTTAGTGAATCCGCCACTTTAAATAGCCGGACTTGTTAATATTATCAGAATTTTCGTCATTTCAGTGCTCTCTACCTGTAATGTCAGTAAATAAACTCGGCATTAAATGTAGTTAGAATCTATTTACTTGTATTTAAACTGTGAGTTAAACGTTCATATTCATTTCCTGGAAAGATGATTGTGTATTTTAAGAGTTTTAACACCTATTGAAGTTTCCTTAGAAGTATATACAAGAACCTTCAGGATAGAAACTGTTTCAAAAAAAGACGCCCTGCCAATACAGTCTCAATTTTAAACATGAACAGTATTCTCTTCATTTCAAAGCTTTATACACTAGTTCTGAGCTGTATAAACAGGAATTCTTAATGTTTGAAATCGCATTTTAGTTAAAACGCCACTTAAAATAGCCGGACTTGTTAATATTATCCGAATTCGCGTCATTTCAGAGCTTTCTACCTGTAATCTAGGTAATTGAACTCGGCATTAAATGTGATTAGAATGTATTTACTTGTATTTCAACAGTTAGTTACACGTTCATATTCATTTCCTTGAAAGATAATTGTGTATTTTAAGAGTTTTACCACATTTTGAGATTTTGCTTAGCGGTAAATACTAGAACCTTCAGCATATACACGGTTTCAGTCAAAAAACGCATGGCCAATTAAGCCTCAGTTGTAAACATAAACAGTATTCTCCTCATTTCATAGCTTTATACACTAGTTCTGAGCTGTATAAACGGGAATTCTTAATGTTTGAAATCACATTTCAGTGAAAACGCCACTTAAAATAGCCGGACTCGTTAATATTACCAGAATTCGAGTCATTTCAGAGTTTTCTACCTGTAATCTCAGTAATTGAACTCGGCATTAAATGTGGTTAGAATCTATTTCCTTCTATTTCAACTGTTAGTTAATAGTTCATATTATTTTCCTGGAAAGATAATTGTTTATTTGAAGAGTTTTAACACATTTTGACTGTTTCCTTTGAAGTATACACTAGAACCTACAGGATATAAACTGTTTCAGTCAAAAGACACCACGCCAATTAAACCTCAGTCTTAAACATAAACAGTATTCTCCTTATTTCAAAGCTTTCTATTCAAGTTGTGAGCTCTATAAACAGGAACTCTTAATGTTTGAAATCACATTTCAAGGAATCCGCCACTTTAAATAGCCGGAATTGTTAATATAATCAGAATTTTCGTCATTTCAGTGCTCTCTACCTGTAATGTCAGTAATTATACTCGGCATTAAATGTAGTTAGAATCTATTTACTTGTATTTAAACTGTGAGTTAAACGTTCATATTCCTTTCTTGGAAAGATAAGTGTGTATTTTAAGAGTTTTACCACATTTTGAGAGTTTGCTTAGTAGTAAATACTAGAACATTCAGGATATATACCCGGTTTCAGTCAAAAAACGCGTGGCCAATTAAGCCTCAGTTGTAAACATAAACAGTAATCTCCTCATTTAAAAGCTTTATAAACTAGTTATGAGGTCTATATACATAAATTCTTAGACCGAGAAATCACATTTTAGTGAAAACGGCACTTAAAATAGCCGGACTTGTTAATATTATCAGAATTCGCGTCATTTCAGAGCTTTCTACCTGTAATCTAGGTAATTGAACTCGGCATTAAATGTGGTTAGAATCTATTTACTTGTACTTCAACAGTTAGTTACACGTTGATATTCATTTCCTGGAAAGATAATTGTGTATTTTAAGAGTTTTACCACATTTTGAGAGTTTGCTTAGCACTAAATACTAGAACCTTCAGGATATACACGGTTTCAGTCAAAACACGTGTGGCCAATTAAGCCTCAGTTGTAAACATAAACAGTATTCTCCTCATTTCAAAGCTTTATACACTAGTTCTGAGCTGGATAAACGGGAATTCTTAATGTTTGAAATCACATTTCAGTGAAAACGCCACTTAAAATAGCCGGACTCGTTAATATTACCAGAATTCGAGTCATTTCAGAGCTTTCTACCTGTAATCTCAGTAATTGAACTCGGCATTAAATGTGGTTAGAATCTATTTACTTCTATTTCAACTGTTAGTTAAGAGTTCATATTATTTTCCTGGAAAGATAATTGTTTATTTTAAGAGATTTACGCCATTTTGAGATTGTGCTTAGCACTAAATACTAGAACCTTCAGGATATACACGGTTTCAGTCAAAAAACGCGTGGCCAATTAAGCCTCAGTTGTAAACATAAACAGTAATCGCCTCATTTAAAAGCTTTATAAACTAGTTATGAGGTCTATATACATAAATTCTTAGACCGAGAAATCACATTTTAGTGAAAACGGCACTTAAAATAGCCGGACTTGTTAATATTATCAGAATTCGCGTCATTTCAGAGCTTTCTACCTGTAATCTAGGTAATTGAACTCGGCATTAAATGTGGTTAGAATCTATTTACTTGTACTTCAACAGTTAGTTACACGTTGATATTCATTTCCTGGAAAGATAATTGTGTATTTTAAGAGTTTTACGCCATTTTGAGAGTTTGCTTAGCACTAAATACTAGAACCTTCAGGATATACACGGTTTCAGTCAAAACACGTGTGGCCAATTAAGCCTCAGTTGTAAACATAAACAGTATTCTCCTCATTTCAAAGCTTTATACACTAGTTCTGAGCTGGATAAACGGGAATTCTTAATGTTTGAAATCACATTTCAGTGAAAACGCCACTTAAAATAGCCGGACTCGTTAATATTACCAGAATTCGAGTCATTTCAGAGCTTTCTACCTGTAATCTCAGTAATTGAACTCGGCATTAAATGTGGTTAGAATCTATTTACTTCTATTTCAACTGTTAGTTAATAGTTCATATTATTTTCCTGGAAAGATAATTGTTTATTTGAAGAGTTTTAACACATTTTGACTGTTTCCTTTGAAGTATACACTAGAACCTACAGGATATAAACTGTTTCAGTCAAAGGAGGCCACGCCAATTAAGCCTCAGTTGTAAACATAAACAGTATTCTCCTTATTTCAAAGCTTTATATACAAGTTGTGAGCTCTATAAACAGGAACTCTTAATGTTTGAAATCACATTTTAGTGAATCCGCCACTTTAAATAGCCGGACTTGTTAATATTATCAGAATTTTCGTCATTTCAGTGCTCTCTACCTGTAATGTCAGTAAATAAACTCGGCATTAAATGTAGTTAGAATCTATTTACTTGTATTTAAACTGTGAGTTAAACGTTCATATTCATTTCCTGGAAAGATGATTGTGTATTTTAAGAGTTTTAACACCTATTGAAGTTTCCTTAGAAGTATATACAAGAACCTTCAGGATAGAAACTGTTTCAAAAAAAGACGCCCTGCCAATACAGTCTCAATTTTAAACATGAACAGTATTCTCTTCATTTCAAAGCTTTATACACTAGTTCTGAGCTGTATAAACAGGAATTCTTAATGTTTGAAATCGCATTTTAGTGAAAACGCCACTTAAAATAGCCGGACTTGTTAATATTATCCGAATTCGCGTCATTTCAGAGCTTTCTACCTGTAATCTAGGTAATTGAACTCGGCATTAAATGTGATTAGAATCTATTTACTTGTATTTCAACAGTTAGTTACACGTTCATATTCATTTCCTTGAAAGATAATTGTGTATTTTAAGAGTTTTACCACATTTTGAGATTTTGCTTAGCGGTAAATACTAGAACCTTCAGCATATACACGGTTTCAGTCAAAAAACGCATGGCCAATTAAGCCTCAGTTGTAAACATAAACAGTATTCTCCTCATTTCATAGCTTTATACACTAGTTCTGAGCTGTATAAACGGGAATTCTTAATGTTTGAAATCACATTTCAGTGAAAACGCCACTTAAAATAGCCGGACTCGTTAATATTACCAGAATTCGAGTCATTTCAGAGTTTTCTACCTGTAATCTCAGTAATTGAACTCGGCATTAAATGTGGTTAGAATCTATTTCCTTCTATTTCAACTGTTAGTTAATAGTTCATATTATTTTCCTGGAAAGATAATTGTTTATTTGAAGAGTTTTAACACATTTTGACTGTTTCCTTTGAAGTATACACTAGAACCTACAGGATATAAACTGTTTCAGTCAAAAGACACCACGCCAATTAAACCTCAGTCTTAAACATAAACAGTATTCTCCTTATTTCAAAGCTTTCTATTCAAGTTGTGAGCTCTATAAACAGGAACTCTTAATGTTTGAAATCACATTTCAAGGAATCCGCCACTTTAAATAGCCGGAATTGTTAATATAATCAGAATTTTCGTCATTTCAGTGCTCTCTACCTGTAATGTCAGTAATTATACTCGGCATTAAATGTAGTTAGAATCTATTTACTTGTATTTAAACTGTGAGTTAAACGTTCATATTCCTTTCTTGGAAAGATAAGTGTGTATTTTAAGAGTTTTACCACATTTTGAGAGTTTGCTTAGTAGTAAATACTAGAACATTCAGGATATATACCCGGTTTCAGTCAAAAAACGCGTGGCCAATTAAGCCTCAGTTGTAAACATAAACAGTAATCTCCTCATTTAAAAGCTTTATAAACTAGTTATGAGGTCTATATACATAAATTCTTAGACCGAGAAATCACATTTTAGTGAAAACGGCACTTAAAATAGCCGGACTTGTTAATATTATCAGAATTCGCGTCATTTCAGAGCTTTCTACCTGTAATCTAGGTAATTGAACTCGGCATTAAATGTGGTTAGAATCTATTTACTTGTACTTCAACAGTTAGTTACACGTTGATATTCATTTCCTGGAAAGATAATTGTGTATTTTAAGAGTTTTACGCCATTTTGAGAGTTTGCTTAGCACTAAATACTAGAACCTTCAGGATATACACGGTTTCAGTCAAAACACGTGTGGCCAATTAAGCCTCAGTTGTAAACATAAACAGTATTCTCCTCATTTCAAAGCTTTATACACTAGTTCTGAGCTGGATAAACGGGAATTCTTAATGTTTGAAATCACATTTCAGTGAAAACGCCACTTAAAATAGCCGGACTCGTTAATATTACCAGAATTCGAGTCATTTCAGAGCTTTCTACCTGTAATCTCAGTAATTGAACTCGGCATTAAATGTGGTTAGAATCTATTTACTTCTATTTCAACTGTTAGTTAAGAGTTCATATTATTTTCCTGGAAATATAATTGTTTATTTTAAGAGATTTACGCCATTTTGAGATTGTGCTTAGCACTAAATACTAGAACCTTCAGGATATACACGGTTTCAGTCAAAAAACGCGTGGCCAATTAAGCCTCAGTTGTAAACATAAACAGTAATCGCCTCATTTAAAAGCTTTATAAACTAGTTATGAGGTCTATATACATAAATTCTTAGACCGAGAAATCACATTTTAGTGAAAACGGCACTTAAAATAGCCGGACTTGTTAATATTATCAGAATTCGCGTCATTTCAGAGCTTTCTACCTGTAATCTAGGTAATTGAACTCGGCATTAAATGTGGTTAGAATCTATTTACTTGTACTTCAACAGTTAGTTACACGTTGATATTCATTTCCTGGAAAGATAATTGTGTATTTTAAGAGTTTTACGCCATTTTGAGAGTTTGCTTAGCACTAAATACTAGAACCTTCAGGATATACACGGTTTCAGTCAAAACACGTGTGGCCAATTAAGCCTCAGTTGTAAACATAAACAGTATTCTCCTCATTTCAAAGCTTTATACACTAGTTCTGAGCTGGATAAACGGGAATTCTTAATGTTTGAAATCACATTTCAGTGAAAACGCCACTTAAAATAGCCGGACTCGTTAATATTACCAGAATTCGAGTCATTTCAGAGCTTTCTACCTGTAATCTCAGTAATTGAACTCGGCATTAAATGTGGTTAGAATCTATTTACTTCTATTTCAACTGTTAGTTAATAGTTCATATTATTTTCCTGGAAAGATAATTGTTTATTTGAAGAGTTTTAACACATTTTGACTGTTTCCTTTGAAGTATACACTAGAACCTACAGGATATAAACTGTTTCAGTCAAAGGAGGCCACGCCAATTAAGCCTCAGTTGTAAACATAAACAGTATTCTCCTTATTTCAAAGCTTTATATACAAGTTGTGAGCTCTATAAACAGGAACTCTTAATGTTTGAAATCACATTTTAGTGAATCCGCCACTTTAAATAGCCGGACTTGTTAATATTATCAGAATTTTCGTCATTTCAGTGCTCTCTACCTGTAATGTCAGTAAATAAACTCGGCATTAAATGTAGTTAGAATCTATTTACTTGTATTTAAACTGTGAGTTAAACGTTCATATTCATTTCCTGGAAAGATGATTGTGTATTTTAAGAGTTTTAACACCTATTGAAGTTTCCTTAGAAGTATATACAAGAACCTTCAGGATAGAAACTGTTTCAAAAAAAAGACGCCCTGCCAATACAGTCTCAATTTTAAACATGAACAGTATTCTCTTCATTTCAAAGCTTTATACACTAGTTCTGAGCTGTATAAACAGGAATTCTTAATGTTTGAAATCGCATTTTAGTTAAAACGCCACTTAAAATAGCCGGACTTGTTAATATTATCCGAATTCGCGTCATTTCAGAGCTTTCTACCTGTAATCTAGGTAATTGAACTCGGCATTAAATGTGAGTAGAATCTATTTACTTGTATTTCAACAGTTAGTTACACGTTCATATTCATTTCCTTGAAAGATAATTGTGTATTTTAAGAGTTTTACCACATTTTGAGATTTTGCTTAGCGGTAAATACTAGAACCTTCAGCATATACACGGTTTCAGTCAAAAAACGCATGGCCAATTAAGCCTCAGTTGTAAACATAAACAGTATTCTCCTCATTTCATAGCTTTATACACTAGTTCTGAGCTGTATAAACGGGAATTCTTAATGTTTGAAATCACATTTCAGTGAAAACGCCACTTAAAATAGCCGGACTCGTTAATATTACCAGAATTCGAGTCATTTCAGAGTTTTCTACCTGTAATCTCAGTAATTGAACTCGGCATTAAATGTGGTTAGAATCTATTTCCTTCTATTTCAACTGTTAGTTAATAGTTCATATTATTTTCCTGGAAAGATAATTGTTTATTTGAAGAGTTTTAACACATTTTGACTGTTTCCTTTGAAGTATACACTAGAACCTACAGGATATAAACTGTTTCAGTCAAAAGACACCACGCCAATTAAACCTCAGTCTTAAACATAAACAGTATTCTCCTTATTTCAAAGCTTTCTATTCAAGTTGTGAGCTCTATAAACAGGAACTCTTAATGTTTGAAATCACATTTCAAGGAATCCGCCACTTTAAATAGCCGGAATTGTTAATATAATCAGAATTTTCGTCATTTCAGTGCTCTCTACCTGTAATGTCAGTAATTATACTCGGCATTAAATGTAGTTAGAATCTATTTACTTGTATTTAAACTGTGAGTTAAACGTTCATATTCCTTTCTTGGAAAGATAAGTGTGTATTTTAAGAGTTTTACCACATTTTGAGAGTTTGCTTAGTAGTAAATACTAGAACATTCAGGATATATACCCGGTTTCAGTCAAAAAACGCGTGGCCAATTAAGCCTCAGTTGTAAACATAAACAGTAATCTCCTCATTTAAAAGCTTTATAAACTAGTTATGAGGTCTATATACATAAATTCTTAGACCGAGAAATCACATTTTAGTGAAAACGGCACTTAAAATAGCCGGACTTGTTAATATTATCAGAATTCGCGTCATTTCAGAGCTTTCTACCTGTAATCTAGGTAATTGAACTCGGCATTAAATGTGGTTAGAATCTATTTACTTGTACTTCAACAGTTAGTTACACGTTGATATTCATTTCCTGGAAAGATAATTGTGTATTTTAAGAGTTTTACGCCATTTTGAGAGTTTGCTTAGCACTAAATACTAGAACCTTCAGGATATACACGGTTTCAGTCAAAACACGTGTGGCCAATTAAGCCTCAGTTGTAAACATAAACAGTATTCTCCTCATTTCAAAGCTTTATACACTAGTTCTGAGCTGGATAAACGGGAATTCTTAATGTTTGAAATCACATTTCAGTGAAAACGCCACTTAAAATAGCCGGACTCGTTAATATTACCAGAATTCGAGTCATTTCAGAGCTTTCTACCTGTAATCTCAGTAATTGAACTCGGCATTAAATGTGGTTAGAATCTATTTACTTCTATTTCAACTGTTAGTTAAGAGTTCATATTATTTTCCTGGAAAGATAATTGTTTATTTTAAGAGATTTACGCCATTTTGAGATTGTGCTTAGCACTAAATACTAGAACCTTCAGGATATACACGGTTTCAGTCAAAAAACGCGTGGCCAATTAAGCCTCAGTTGTAAACATAAACAGTAATCGCCTCATTTAAAAGCTTTATAAACTAGTTATGAGGTCTATATACATAAATTCTTAGACCGAGAAATCACATTTTAGTGAAAACGGCACTTAAAATAGCCGGACTTGTTAATATTATCAGAATTCGCGTCATTTCAGAGCTTTCTACCTGTAATCTTGGTAATTGAACTCGGCATTAAATGTGGTTAGAATCTATTTACTTGTACTTCAACAGTTAGTTACACGTTGATATTCATTTCCTGGAAAGATAATTGTGTATTTTAAGAGTTTTACGCCATTTTGAGAGTTTGCTTAGCACTAAATACTAGAACCTTCAGGATATACACGGTTTCAGTCAAAACACGTGTGGCCAATTAAGCCTCAGTTGTAAACATAAACAGTATTCTCCTCATTTCAAAGCTTTATACACTAGTTCTGAGCTGGATAAACGGGAATTCTTAATGTTTGAAATCACATTTCAGTGAAAACGCCACTTAAAATAGCCGGACTCGTTAATATTACCAGAATTCGAGTCATTTCAGAGCTTTCTACCTGTAATCTCAGTAATTGAACTCGGCATTAAATGTGGTTAGAATCTATTTACTTCTATTTCAACTGTTAGTTAATAGTTCATATTATTTTCCTGGAAAGATAATTGTTTATTTGAAGAGTTTTAACACATTTTGACTGTTTCCTTTGAAGTATACACTAGAACCTACAGGATATAAACTGTTTCAGTCAAAGGAGGCCACGCCAATTAAGCCTCAGTTGTAAACATAAACAGTATTCTCCTTATTTCAAAGCTTTATATACAAGTTGTGAGCTCTATAAACAGGAACTCTTAATGTTTGAAATCACATTTTAGTGAATCCGCCACTTTAAATAGCCGGACTTGTTAATATTATCAGAATTTTCGTCATTTCAGTGCTCTCTACCTGTAATGTCAGTAAATAAACTCGGCATTAAATGTAGTTAGAATCTATTTACTTGTATTTAAACTGTGAGTTAAACGTTCATATTCATTTCCTGGAAAGATGATTGTGTATTTTAAGAGTTTTAACACCTATTGAAATTTCCTTAGAAGTATATACAAGAACCTTCAGGATAGAAACTGTTTCAAAAAAAGACGCCCTGCCAATACAGTCTCAATTTTAAACATGAACAGTATTCTCTTCATTTCAAAGCTTTATACACTAGTTCTGAGCTGTATAAACAGGAATTCTTAATGTTTGAAATCGCATTTTAGTTAAAACGCCACTTAAAATAGCGGGACTTGTTAATATTACCCGAATTCGCGTCATTTCACAGCTTTCTACCTGTAATCTAGGTAATTGAACTCGGCATTAAATGTGATTAGAATCTATTTACTTGTATTTCAACAGTTAGTTACACGTTCATATTCATTTCCTTGAAAGATAATTGTGTATTTTAAGAGTTTTACCACATTTTGAGATTTTGCTTAGCGGTAAATACTAGAACCTTCAGCATATACACGGTTTCAGTCAAAAAACGCATGGCCAATTAAGCCTCAGTTGTAAACATAAACAGTATTCTCCTCATTTCATAGCTTTATACACTAGTTCTGAGCTGTATAAACGGGAATTCTTAATGTTTGAAATCACATTTCAGTGAAAACGCCACTTAAAATAGCCGGACTCGTTAATATTACCAGAATCCGAGTCATTTCAGAGTTTTCTACCTGTAATCTCAGTAATTGAACTCGGCATTAAATGTGGTTAGAATCTATTTCCTTCTATTTCAACTGTTAGTTAATAGTTCATATTATTTTCCTGGAAAGATAATTGTTTATTTGAAGAGTTTTAACACATTTTGACTGTTTCCTTTGAAGTATACACTAGAACCTACAGGATATAAACTGTTTCAGTCAAAAGACACCACGCCAATTAAACCTCAGTCTTAAACATAAACAGTATTCTCCTTATTTCAAAGCTTTCTATTCAAGTTGTGAGCTCTATAAACAGGAACTCTTAATGTTTGAAATCACATTTCAAGGAATCCGCCACTTTAAATAGCCGGAATTGTTAATATAATCAGAATTTTCGTCATTTCAGTGCTCTCTACCTGTAATGTCAGTAATTATACTCGGCATTAAATGTAGTTAGAATCTATTTACTTGTATTTAAACTGTGAGTTAAACGTTCATATTCCTTTCTTGGAAAGATAAGTGTGTATTTTAAGAGTTTTACCACATTTTGAGAGTTTGCTTAGTAGTAAATACTAGAACATTCAGGATATATACCCGGTTTCAGTCAAAAAACGCGTGGCCAATTAAGCCTCAGTTGTAAACATAAACAGTAATCGCCTCATTTAAAAGCTTTATAAACTAGTTATGAGGTCTATATACATAAATTCTTAGACCGAGAAATCACATTTTAGTGAAAACGGCACTTAAAATAGCCGGACTTGTTAATATTATCAGAATTCGCGTCATTTCAGAGCTTTCTACCTGTAATCTAGGTAATTGAACTCGGCATTAAATGTGGTTAGAATCTATTTACTTGTACTTCAACAGTTAGTTACACGTTGATATTCATTTCCTGGAAAGATAATTGTGTATTTTAAGAGTTTTACGCCATTTTGAGAGTTTGCTTAGCACTAAATACTAGAACCTTCAGGATATACACGGTTTCAGTCAAAACACGTGTGGCCAATTAAGCCTCAGTTGTAAACATAAACAGTATTCTCCTCATTTCAAAGCTTTATACACTAGTTCTGAGCTGGATAAACGGGAATTCTTAATGTTTGAAATCACATTTCAGTGAAAACGCCACTTAAAATAGCCGGACTCGTTAATATTACCAGAATTCGAGTCATTTCAGAGCTTTCTACCTGTAATCTCAGTAATTGAACTCGGCATTAAATGTGGTTAGAATCTATTTACTTCTATTTCAACTGTTAGTTAAGAGTTCATATTATTTTCCTGGAAAGATAATTGTTTATTTGAAGAGTTTTAACACATTTTGACTGTTTCCTTTGAAGTATACACTAGAACCTACAGGATATAAACTGTTTCAGTCAAAGGAGGCCACGCCAATTAAGCCTCAGTTGTAAACATAAACAGTATTCTCCTTATTTCAAAGCTTTATATACAAGTTGTGAGCTCTATAAACAGGAACTCTTAATGTTTGAAATCACATTTTAGTGAATCCGCCACTTTAAATAGCCGGACTTGTTAATATTATCAGAATTTTCGTCATTTCAGTGCTCTCTACCTGTAATGTCAGTAAATAAACTCGGCATTAAATGTAGTTAGAATCTATTTACTTGTATTTAAACTGTGAGTTAAACGTTCATATTCATTTCCTGGAAAGATGATTGTGTATTTTAAGAGTTTTAACACCTATTGAAGTTTCCTTAGAAGTATATACAAGAACCTTCAGGATAGAAACTGTTTCAAAAAAAGACGCCCTGCCAATACAGTCTCAATTTTAAACATGAACAGTATTCTCTTCATTTCAAAGCTTTATACACTAGTTCTGAGCTGTATAAACAGGAATTCTTAATGTTTGAAATCGCATTTTAGTGAAAACGCCACTTAAAATAGCCGGACTTGTTAATATTATCCGAATTCGCGTCATTTCAGAGCTTTCTACCTGTAATCTAGGTAATTGAACTCGGCATTAAATGTGATTAGAATCTATTTACTTGTATTTCAACAGTTAGTTACACGTTCATATTCATTTCCTTGAAAGATAATTGTGTATTTTAAGAGTTTTACCACATTTTGAGATTTTGCTTAGCGGTAAATACTAGAACCTTCAGCATATACACGGTTTCAGTCAAAAAACGCATGGCCAATTAAGCCTCAGTTGTAAACATAAACAGTATTCTCCTCATTTCATAGCTTTATACACTAGTTCTGAGCTGTATAAACGGGAATTCTTAATGTTTGAAATCACATTTCAGTGAAAACGCCACTTAAAATAGCCGGACTCGTTAATATTACCAGAATTCGAGTCATTTCAGAGTTTTCTACCTGTAATCTCAGTAATTGAACTCGGCATTAAATGTGGTTAGAATCTATTTCCTTCTATTTCAACTGTTAGTTAATAGTTCATATTATTTTCCTGGAAAGATAATTGTTTATTTGAAGAGTTTTAACACATTTTGACTGTTTCCTTTGAAGTATACACTAGAACCTACAGGATATAAACTGTTTCAGTCAAAAGACACCACGCCAATTAAACCTCAGTCTTAAACATAAACAGTATTCTCCTTATTTCAAAGCTTTCTATTCAAGTTGTGAGCTCTATAAACAGGAACTCTTAATGTTTGAAATCACATTTCAAGGAATCCGCCACTTTAAATAGCCGGAATTGTTAATATAATCAGAATTTTCGTCATTTCAGTGCTCTCTACCTGTAATGTCAGTAATTATACTCGGCATTAAATGTAGTTAGAATCTATTTACTTGTATTTAAACTGTGAGTTAAACGTTCATATTCCTTTCTTGGAAAGATAAGTGTGTATTTTAAGAGTTTTACCACATTTTGAGAGTTTGCTTAGTAGTAAATACTAGAACATTCAGGATATATACCCGGTTTCAGTCAAAAAACGCGTGGCCAATTAAGCCTCAGTTGTAAACATAAACAGTAATCTCCTCATTTAAAAGCTTTATAAACTAGTTATGAGGTCTATATACATAAATTCTTAGACCGAGAAATCACATTTTAGTGAAAACGGCACTTAAAATAGCCGGACTTGTTAATATTATCAGAATTCGCGTCATTTCAGAGCTTTCTACCTGTAATCTAGGTAATTGAACTCGGCATTAAATGTGGTTAGAATCTATTTACTTGTACTTCAACAGTTAGTTACACGTTGATATTCATTTCCTGGAAAGATAATTGTGTATTTTAAGAGTTTTACGCCATTTTGAGAGTTTGCTTAGCACTAAATACTAGAACCTTCAGGATATACACGGTTTCAGTCAAAACACGTGTGGCCAATTAAGCCTCAGTTGTAAACATAAACAGTATTCTCCTCATTTCAAAGCTTTATACACTAGTTCTGAGCTGGATAAACGGGAATTCTTAATGTTTGAAATCACATTTCAGTGAAAACGCCACTTAAAATAGCCGGACTCGTTAATATTACCAGAATTCGAGTCATTTCAGAGCTTTCTACCTGTAATCTCAGTAATTGAACTCGGCATTAAATGTGGTTAGAATCTATTTACTTCTATTTCAACTGTTAGTTAAGAGTTCATATTATTTTCCTGGAAATATAATTGTTTATTTTAAGAGATTTACGCCATTTTGAGATTGTGCTTAGCACTAAATACTAGAACCTTCAGGATATACACGGTTTCAGTCAAAAAACGCGTGGCCAATTAAGCCTCAGTTGTAAACATAAACAGTAATCGCCTCATTTAAAAGCTTTATAAACTAGTTATGAGGTCTATATACATAAATTCTTAGACCGAGAAATCACATTTTAGTGAAAACGGCACTTAAAATAGCCGGACTTGTTAATATTATCAGAATTCGCGTCATTTCAGAGCTTTCTACCTGTAATCTAGGTAATTGAACTCGGCATTAAATGTGGTTAGAATCTATTTACTTGTACTTCAACAGTTAGTTACACGTTGATATTCATTTCCTGGAAAGATAATTGTGTATTTTAAGAGTTTTACGCCATTTTGAGAGTTTGCTTAGCACTAAATACTAGAACCTTCAGGATATACACGGTTTCAGTCAAAACACGTGTGGCCAATTAAGCCTCAGTTGTAAACATAAACAGTATTCTCCTCATTTCAAAGCTTTATACACTAGTTCTGAGCTGGATAAACGGGAATTCTTAATGTTTGAAATCACATTTCAGTGAAAACGCCACTTAAAATAGCCGGACTCGTTAATATTACCAGAATTCGAGTCATTTCAGAGCTTTCTACCTGTAATCTCAGTAATTGAACTCGGCATTAAATGTGGTTAGAATCTATTTACTTCTATTTCAACTGTTAGTTAATAGTTCATATTATTTTCCTGGAAAGATAATTGTTTATTTGAAGAGTTTTAACACATTTTGACTGTTTCCTTTGAAGTATACACTAGAACCTACAGGATATAAACTGTTTCAGTCAAAGGAGGCCACGCCAATTAAGCCTCAGTTGTAAACATAAACAGTATTCTCCTTATTTCAAAGCTTTATATACAAGTTGTGAGCTCTATAAACAGGAACTCTTAATGTTTGAAATCACATTTTAGTGAATCCGCCACTTTAAATAGCCGGACTTGTTAATATTATCAGAATTTTCGTCATTTCAGTGCTCTCTACCTGTAATGTCAGTAAATAAACTCGGCATTAAATGTAGTTAGAATCTATTTACTTGTATTTAAACTGTGAGTTAAACGTTCATATTCATTTCCTGGAAAGATGATTGTGTATTTTAAGAGTTTTAACACCTATTGAAGTTTCCTTAGAAGTATATACAAGAACCTTCAGGATAGAAACTGTTTCAAAAAAAGACGCCCTGCCAATACAGTCTCAATTTTAAACATGAACAGTATTCTCTTCATTTCAAAGCTTTATACACTAGTTCTGAGCTGTATAAACAGGAATTCTTAATGTTTGAAATCGCATTTTAGTTAAAACGCCACTTAAAATAGCCGGACTTGTTAATATTATCCGAATTCGCGTCATTTCAGAGCTTTCTACCTGTAATCTAGGTAATTGAACTCGGCATTAAATGTGAGTAGAATCTATTTACTTGTATTTCAACAGTTAGTTACACGTTCATATTCATTTCCTTGAAAGATAATTGTGTATTTTAAGAGTTTTACCACATTTTGAGATTTTGCTTAGCGGTAAATACTAGAACCTTCAGCATATACACGGTTTCAGTCAAAAAACGCATGGCCAATTAAGCCTCAGTTGTAAACATAAACAGTATTCTCCTCATTTCATAGCTTTATACACTAGTTCTGAGCTGTATAAACGGGAATTCTTAATGTTTGAAATCACATTTCAGTGAAAACGCCACTTAAAATAGCCGGACTCGTTAATATTACCAGAATTCGAGTCATTTCAGAGTTTTCTACCTGTAATCTCAGTAATTGAACTCGGCATTAAATGTGGTTAGAATCTATTTCCTTCTATTTCAACTGTTAGTTAATAGTTCATATTATTTTCCTGGAAAGATAATTGTTTATTTGAAGAGTTTTAACACATTTTGACTGTTTCCTTTGAAGTATACACTAGAACCTACAGGATATAAACTGTTTCAGTCAAAAGACACCACGCCAATTAAACCTCAGTCTTAAACATAAACAGTATTCTCCTTATTTCAAAGCTTTCTATTCAAGTTGTGAGCTCTATAAACAGGAACTCTTAATGTTTGAAATCACATTTCAAGGAATCCGCCACTTTAAATAGCCGGAATTGTTAATATAATCAGAATTTTCGTCATTTCAGTGCTCTCTACCTGTAATGTCAGTAATTATACTCGGCATTAAATGTAGTTAGAATCTATTTACTTGTATTTAAACTGTGAGTTAAACGTTCATATTCCTTTCTTGGAAAGATAAGTGTGTATTTTAAGAGTTTTACCACATTTTGAGAGTTTGCTTAGTAGTAAATACTAGAACATTCAGGATATATACCCGGTTTCAGTCAAAAAACGCGTGGCCAATTAAGCCTCAGTTGTAAACATAAACAGTAATCTCCTCATTTAAAAGCTTTATAAACTAGTTATGAGGTCTATATACATAAATTCTTAGACCGAGAAATCACATTTTAGTGAAAACGGCACTTAAAATAGCCGGACTTGTTAATATTATCAGAATTCGCGTCATTTCAGAGCTTTCTACCTGTAATCTAGGTAATTGAACTCGGCATTAAATGTGGTTAGAATCTATTTACTTGTACTTCAACAGTTAGTTACACGTTGATATTCATTTCCTGGAAAGATAATTGTGTATTTTAAGAGTTTTACGCCATTTTGAGAGTTTGCTTAGCACTAAATACTAGAACCTTCAGGATATACACGGTTTCAGTCAAAACACGTGTGGCCAATTAAGCCTCAGTTGTAAACATAAACAGTATTCTCCTCATTTCAAAGCTTTATACACTAGTTCTGAGCTGGATAAACGGGAATTCTTAATGTTTGAAATCACATTTCAGTGAAAACGCCACTTAAAATAGCCGGACTCGTTAATATTACCAGAATTCGAGTCATTTCAGAGCTTTCTACCTGTAATCTCAGTAATTGAACTCGGCATTAAATGTGGTTAGAATCTATTTACTTCTATTTCAACTGTTAGTTAAGAGTTCATATTATTTTCCTGGAAAGATAATTGTTTATTTTAAGAGATTTACGCCATTTTGAGATTGTGCTTAGCACTAAATACTAGAACCTTCAGGATATACACGGTTTCAGTCAAAAAACGCGTGGCCAATTAAGCCTCAGTTGTAAACATAAACAGTAATCGCCTCATTTAAAAGCTTTATAAACTAGTTATGAGGTCTATATACATAAATTCTTAGACCGAGAAATCACATTTTAGTGAAAACGGCACTTAAAATAGCCGGACTTGTTAATATTATCAGAATTCGCGTCATTTCAGAGCTTTCTACCTGTAATCTTGGTAATTGAACTCGGCATTAAATGTGGTTAGAATCTATTTACTTGTACTTCAACAGTTAGTTACACGTTGATATTCATTTCCTGGAAAGATAATTGTGTATTTTAAGAGTTTTACGCCATTTTGAGAGTTTGCTTAGCACTAAATACTAGAACCTTCAGGATATACACGGTTTCAGTCAAAACACGTGTGGCCAATTAAGCCTCAGTTGTAAACATAAACAGTATTCTCCTCATTTCAAAGCTTTATACACTAGTTCTGAGCTGGATAAACGGGAATTCTTAATGTTTGAAATCACATTTCAGTGAAAACGCCACTTAAAATAGCCGGACTCGTTAATATTACCAGAATTCGAGTCATTTCAGAGCTTTCTACCTGTAATCTCAGTAATTGAACTCGGCATTAAATGTGGTTAGAATCTATTTACTTCTATTTCAACTGTTAGTTAATAGTTCATATTATTTTCCTGGAAAGATAATTGTTTATTTGAAGAGTTTTAACACATTTTGACTGTTTCCTTTGAAGTATACACTAGAACCTACAGGATATAAACTGTTTCAGTCAAAGGAGGCCACGCCAATTAAGCCTCAGTTGTAAACATAAACAGTATTCTCCTTATTTCAAAGCTTTATATACAAGTTGTGAGCTCTATAAACAGGAACTCTTAATGTTTGAAATCACATTTTAGTGAATCCGCCACTTTAAATAGCCGGACTTGTTAATATTATCAGAATTTTCGTCATTTCAGTGCTCTCTACCTGTAATGTCAGTAAATAAACTCGGCATTAAATGTAGTTAGAATCTATTTACTTGTATTTAAACTGTGAGTTAAACGTTCATATTCATTTCCTGGAAAGATGATTGTGTATTTTAAGAGTTTTAACACCTATTGAAATTTCCTTAGAAGTATATACAAGAACCTTCAGGATAGAAACTGTTTCAAAAAAAGACGCCCTGCCAATACAGTCTCAATTTTAAACATGAACAGTATTCTCTTCATTTCAAAGCTTTATACACTAGTTCTGAGCTGTATAAACAGGAATTCTTAATGTTTGAAATCGCATTTTAGTTAAAACGCCACTTAAAATAGCGGGACTTGTTAATATTACCCGAATTCGCGTCATTTCACAGCTTTCTACCTGTAATCTAGGTAATTGAACTCGGCATTAAATGTGATTAGAATCTATTTACTTGTATTTCAACAGTTAGTTACACGTTCATATTCATTTCCTTGAAAGATAATTGTGTATTTTAAGAGTTTTACCACATTTTGAGATTTTGCTTAGCGGTAAATACTAGAACCTTCAGCATATACACGGTTTCAGTCAAAAAACGCATGGCCAATTAAGCCTCAGTTGTAAACATAAACAGTATTCTCCTCATTTCATAGCTTTATACACTAGTTCTGAGCTGTATAAACGGGAATTCTTAATGTTTGAAATCACATTTCAGTGAAAACGCCACTTAAAATAGCCGGACTCGTTAATATTACCAGAATCCGAGTCATTTCAGAGTTTTCTACCTGTAATCTCAGTAATTGAACTCGGCATTAAATGTGGTTAGAATCTATTTCCTTCTATTTCAACTGTTAGTTAATAGTTCATATTATTTTCCTGGAAAGATAATTGTTTATTTGAAGAGTTTTAACACATTTTGACTGTTTCCTTTGAAGTATACACTAGAACCTACAGGATATAAACTGTTTCAGTCAAAAGACACCACGCCAATTAAACCTCAGTCTTAAACATAAACAGTATTCTCCTTATTTCAAAGCTTTCTATTCAAGTTGTGAGCTCTATAAACAGGAACTCTTAATGTTTGAAATCACATTTCAAGGAATCCGCCACTTTAAATAGCCGGAATTGTTAATATAATCAGAATTTTCGTCATTTCAGTGCTCTCTACCTGTAATGTCAGTAATTATACTCGGCATTAAATGTAGTTAGAATCTATTTACTTGTATTTAAACTGTGAGTTAAACGTTCATATTCCTTTCTTGGAAAGATAAGTGTGTATTTTAAGAGTTTTACCACATTTTGAGAGTTTGCTTAGTAGTAAATACTAGAACATTCAGGATATATACCCGGTTTCAGTCAAAAAACGCGTGGCCAATTAAGCCTCAGTTGTAAACATAAACAGTAATCTCCTCATTTAAAAGCTTTATAAACTAGTTATGAGGTCTATATACATAAATTCTTAGACCGAGAAATCACATTTTAGTGAAAACGGCACTTAAAATAGCCGGACTTGTTAATATTATCAGAATTCGCGTCATTTCAGAGCTTTCTACCTGTAATCTAGGTAATTGAACTCGGCATTAAATGTGGTTAGAATCTATTTACTTGTACTTCAACAGTTAGTTACACGTTGATATTCATTTCCTGGAAAGATAATTGTGTATTTTAAGAGTTTTACGCCATTTTGAGAGTTTGCTTAGCACTAAATACTAGAACCTTCAGGATATACACGGTTTCAGTCAAAACACGTGTGGCCAATTAAGCCTCAGTTGTAAACATAAACAGTATTCTCCTCATTTCAAAGCTTTATACACTAGTTCTGAGCTGGATAAACGGGAATTCTTAATGTTTGAAATCACATTTCAGTGAAAACGCCACTTAAAATAGCCGGACTCGTTAATATTACCAGAATTCGAGTCATTTCAGAGCTTTCTACCTGTAATCTCAGTAATTGAACTCGGCATTAAATGTGGTTAGAATCTATTTACTTCTATTTCAACTGTTAGTTAAGAGTTCATATTATTTTCCTGGAAATATAATTGTTTATTTTAAGAGATTTACGCCATTTTGAGATTGTGCTTAGCACTAAATACTAGAACCTTCAGGATATACACGGTTTCAGTCAAAAAACGCGTGGCCAATTAAGCCTCAGTTGTAAACATAAACAGTAATCGCCTCATTTAAAAGCTTTATAAACTAGTTATGAGGTCTATATACATAAATTCTTAGACCGAGAAATCACATTTTAGTGAAAACGGCACTTAAAATAGCCGGACTTGTTAATATTATCAGAATTCGCGTCATTTCAGAGCTTTCTACCTGTAATCTAGGTAATTGAACTCGGCATTAAATGTGGTTAGAATCTATTTACTTGTACTTCAACAGTTAGTTACACGTTGATATTCATTTCCTGGAAAGATAATTGTGTATTTTAAGAGTTTTACGCCATTTTGAGAGTTTGCTTAGCACTAAATACTAGAACCTTCAGGATATACACGGTTTCAGTCAAAACACGTGTGGCCAATTAAGCCTCAGTTGTAAACATAAACAGTATTCTCCTCATTTCAAAGCTTTATACACTAGTTCTGAGCTGGATAAACGGGAATTCTTAATGTTTGAAATCACATTTCAGTGAAAACGCCACTTAAAATAGCCGGACTCGTTAATATTACCAGAATTCGAGTCATTTCAGAGCTTTCTACCTGTAATCTCAGTAATTGAACTCGGCATTAAATGTGGTTAGAATCTATTTACTTCTATTTCAACTGTTAGTTAATAGTTCATATTATTTTCCTGGAAAGATAATTGTTTATTTGAAGAGTTTTAACACATTTTGACTGTTTCCTTTGAAGTATACACTAGAACCTACAGGATATAAACTGTTTCAGTCAAAGGAGGCCACGCCAATTAAGCCTCAGTTGTAAACATAAACAGTATTCTCCTTATTTCAAAGCTTTATATACAAGTTGTGAGCTCTATAAACAGGAACTCTTAATGTTTGAAATCACATTTTAGTGAATCCGCCACTTTAAATAGCCGGACTTGTTAATATTATCAGAATTTTCGTCATTTCAGTGCTCTCTACCTGTAATGTCAGTAAATAAACTCGGCATTAAATGTAGTTAGAATCTATTTACTTGTATTTAAACTGTGAGTTAAACGTTCATATTCATTTCCTGGAAAGATGATTGTGTATTTTAAGAGTTTTAACACCTATTGAAGTTTCCTTAGAAGTATATACAAGAACCTTCAGGATAGAAACTGTTTCAAAAAAAGACGCCCTGCCAATACAGTCTCAATTTTAAACATGAACAGTATTCTCTTCATTTCAAAGCTTTATACACTAGTTCTGAGCTGTATAAACAGGAATTCTTAATGTTTGAAATCGCATTTTAGTTAAAACGCCACTTAAAATAGCCGGACTTGTTAATATTATCCGAATTCGCGTCATTTCAGAGCTTTCTACCTGTAATCTAGGTAATTGAACTCGGCATTAAATGTGAGTAGAATCTATTTACTTGTATTTCAACAGTTAGTTACACGTTCATATTCATTTCCTTGAAAGATAATTGTGTATTTTAAGAGTTTTACCACATTTTGAGATTTTGCTTAGCGGTAAATACTAGAACCTTCAGCATATACACGGTTTCAGTCAAAAAACGCATGGCCAATTAAGCCTCAGTTGTAAACATAAACAGTATTCTCCTCATTTCATAGCTTTATACACTAGTTCTGAGCTGTATAAACGGGAATTCTTAATGTTTGAAATCACATTTCAGTGAAAACGCCACTTAAAATAGCCGGACTCGTTAATATTACCAGAATTCGAGTCATTTCAGAGTTTTCTACCTGTAATCTCAGTAATTGAACTCGGCATTAAATGTGGTTAGAATCTATTTCCTTCTATTTCAACTGTTAGTTAATAGTTCATATTATTTTCCTGGAAAGATAATTGTTTATTTGAAGAGTTTTAACACATTTTGACTGTTTCCTTTGAAGTATACACTAGAACCTACAGGATATAAACTGTTTCAGTCAAAAGACACCACGCCAATTAAACCTCAGTCTTAAACATAAACAGTATTCTCCTTATTTCAAAGCTTTCTATTCAAGTTGTGAGCTCTATAAACAGGAACTCTTAATGTTTGAAATCACATTTCAAGGAATCCGCCACTTTAAATAGCCGGAATTGTTAATATAATCAGAATTTTCGTCATTTCAGTGCTCTCTACCTGTAATGTCAGTAATTATACTCGGCATTAAATGTAGTTAGAATCTATTTACTTGTATTTAAACTGTGAGTTAAACGTTCATATTCCTTTCTTGGAAAGATAAGTGTGTATTTTAAGAGTTTTACCACATTTTGAGAGTTTGCTTAGTAGTAAATACTAGAACATTCAGGATATATACCCGGTTTCAGTCAAAAAACGCGTGGCCAATTAAGCCTCAGTTGTAAACATAAACAGTAATCTCCTCATTTAAAAGCTTTATAAACTAGTTATGAGGTCTATATACATAAATTCTTAGACCGAGAAATCACATTTTAGTGAAAACGGCACTTAAAATAGCCGGACTTGTTAATATTATCAGAATTCGCGTCATTTCAGAGCTTTCTACCTGTAATCTAGGTAATTGAACTCGGCATTAAATGTGGTTAGAATCTATTTACTTGTACTTCAACAGTTAGTTACACGTTGATATTCATTTCCTGGAAAGATAATTGTGTATTTTAAGAGTTTTACGCCATTTTGAGAGTTTGCTTAGCACTAAATACTAGAACCTTCAGGATATACACGGTTTCAGTCAAAACACGTGTGGCCAATTAAGCCTCAGTTGTAAACATAAACAGTATTCTCCTCATTTCAAAGCTTTATACACTAGTTCTGAGCTGGATAAACGGGAATTCTTAATGTTTGAAATCACATTTCAGTGAAAACGCCACTTAAAATAGCCGGACTCGTTAATATTACCAGAATTCGAGTCATTTCAGAGCTTTCTACCTGTAATCTCAGTAATTGAACTCGGCATTAAATGTGGTTAGAATCTATTTACTTCTATTTCAACTGTTAGTTAAGAGTTCATATTATTTTCCTGGAAAGATAATTGTTTATTTTAAGAGATTTACGCCATTTTGAGATTGTGCTTAGCACTAAATACTAGAACCTTCAGGATATACACGGTTTCAGTCAAAAAACGCGTGGCCAATTAAGCCTCAGTTGTAAACATAAACAGTAATCGCCTCATTTAAAAGCTTTATAAACTAGTTATGAGGTCTATATACATAAATTCTTAGACCGAGAAATCACATTTTAGTGAAAACGGCACTTAAAATAGCCGGACTTGTTAATATTATCAGAATTCGCGTCATTTCAGAGCTTTCTACCTGTAATCTTGGTAATTGAACTCGGCATTAAATGTGGTTAGAATCTATTTACTTGTACTTCAACAGTTAGTTACACGTTGATATTCATTTCCTGGAAAGATAATTGTGTATTTTAAGAGTTTTACGCCATTTTGAGAGTTTGCTTAGCACTAAATACTAGAACCTTCAGGATATACACGGTTTCAGTCAAAACACGTGTGGCCAATTAAGCCTCAGTTGTAAACATAAACAGTATTCTCCTCATTTCAAAGCTTTATACACTAGTTCTGAGCTGGATAAACGGGAATTCTTAATGTTTGAAATCACATTTCAGTGAAAACGCCACTTAAAATAGCCGGACTCGTTAATATTACCAGAATTCGAGTCATTTCAGAGCTTTCTACCTGTAATCTCAGTAATTGAACTCGGCATTAAATGTGGTTAGAATCTATTTACTTCTATTTCAACTGTTAGTTAATAGTTCATATTATTTTCCTGGAAAGATAATTGTTTATTTGAAGAGTTTTAACACATTTTGACTGTTTCCTTTGAAGTATACACTAGAACCTACAGGATATAAACTGTTTCAGTCAAAGGAGGCCACGCCAATTAAGCCTCAGTTGTAAACATAAACAGTATTCTCCTTATTTCAAAGCTTTATATACAAGTTGTGAGCTCTATAAACAGGAACTCTTAATGTTTGAAATCACATTTTAGTGAATCCGCCACTTTAAATAGCCGGACTTGTTAATATTATCAGAATTTTCGTCATTTCAGTGCTCTCTACCTGTAATGTCAGTAAATAAACTCGGCATTAAATGTAGTTAGAATCTATTTACTTGTATTTAAACTGTGAGTTAAACGTTCATATTCATTTCCTGGAAAGATGATTGTGTATTTTAAGAGTTTTAACACCTATTGAAATTTCCTTAGAAGTATATACAAGAACCTTCAGGATAGAAACTGTTTCAAAAAAAGACGCCCTGCCAATACAGTCTCAATTTTAAACATGAACAGTATTCTCTTCATTTCAAAGCTTTATACACTAGTTCTGAGCTGTATAAACAGGAATTCTTAATGTTTGAAATCGCATTTTAGTTAAAACGCCACTTAAAATAGCGGGACTTGTTAATATTACCCGAATTCGCGTCATTTCACAGCTTTCTACCTGTAATCTAGGTAATTGAACTCGGCATTAAATGTGATTAGAATCTATTTACTTGTATTTCAACAGTTAGTTACACGTTCATATTCATTTCCTTGAAAGATAATTGTGTATTTTAAGAGTTTTACCACATTTTGAGATTTTGCTTAGCGGTAAATACTAGAACCTTCAGCATATACACGGTTTCAGTCAAAAAACGCATGGCCAATTAAGCCTCAGTTGTAAACATAAACAGTATTCTCCTCATTTCATAGCTTTATACACTAGTTCTGAGCTGTATAAACGGGAATTCTTAATGTTTGAAATCACATTTCAGTGAAAACGCCACTTAAAATAGCCGGACTCGTTAATATTACCAGAATCCGAGTCATTTCAGAGTTTTCTACCTGTAATCTCAGTAATTGAACTCGGCATTAAATGTGGTTAGAATCTATTTCCTTCTATTTCAACTGTTAGTTAATAGTTCATATTATTTTCCTGGAAAGATAATTGTTTATTTGAAGAGTTTTAACACATTTTGACTGTTTCCTTTGAAGTATACACTAGAACCTACAGGATATAAACTGTTTCAGTCAAAAGACACCACGCCAATTAAACCTCAGTCTTAAACATAAACAGTATTCTCCTTATTTCAAAGCTTTCTATTCAAGTTGTGAGCTCTATAAACAGGAACTCTTAATGTTTGAAATCACATTTTAGGGAATCCGCCACTTTAAATAGCCGGAATTGTTAATATAATCAGAATTTTCGTCATTTCAGTGCTCTCTACCTGTAATGTCAGTAATTATACTCGGCATTAAATGTAGTTAGAATCTATTTACTTGTATTTAAACTGTGAGTTAAACGTTCATATTCCTTTCTTGGAAAGATAAGTGTGTATTTTAAGAGTTTTACCACATTTTGAGAGTTTGCTTAGTAGTAAATACTAGAACATTCAGGATATATACCCGGTTTCAGTCAAAAAACGCGTGGCCAATTAAGCCTCAGTTGTAAACATAAACAGTAATCTCCTCATTTAAAAGCTTTATAAACTAGTTATGAGGTCTATATACATAAATTCTTAGACCGAGAAATCACATTTTAGTGAAAACGGCACTTAAAATAGCCGGACTTGTTAATATTATCAGAATTCGCGTCATTTCAGAGCTTTCTACCTGTAATCTAGGTAATTGAACTCGGCATTAAATGTGGTTAGAATCTATTTACTTGTACTTCAACAGTTAGTTACACGTTGATATTCATTTCCTGGAAAGATAATTGTGTATTTTAAGAGTTTTACCACATTTTGAGAGTTTGCTTAGCACTAAATACTAGAACCTTCAGGATATACACGGTTTCAGTCAAAACACGTGTGGCCAATTAAGCCTCAGTTGTAAACATAAACAGTATTCTCCTCATTTCAAAGCTTTATACACTAGTTCTGAGCTGGATAAACGGGAATTCTTAATGTTTGAAATCACATTTCAGTGAAAACGCCACTTAAAATAGCCGGACTCGTTAATATTACCAGAATTCGAGTCATTTCAGAGCTTTCTACCTGTAATCTCAGTAATTGAACTCGGCATTAAATGTGGTTAGAATCTATTTACTTCTATTTCAACTGTTAGTTAAGAGTTCATATTATTTTCCTGGAAAGATAATTGTTTATTTTAAGAGATTTACGCCATTTTGAGATTGTGCTTAGCACTAAATACTAGAACCTTCAGGATATACACGGTTTCAGTCAAAAAACGCGTGGCCAATTAAGCCTCAGTTGTAAACATAAACAGTAATCGCCTCATTTAAAAGCTTTATAAACTAGTTATGAGCTCTATATATATAAATTCTTGGACCGAGAAATCACATCTTAGTGAAAACGGCACTTAAAATAGCCGGACTTGTTAATATTATCAGAATTCGCGTCATTTCACAGCTTTCTACCTGTAATCTAGGTAATTGAACTCGGCAATAAATGTGATTAGAATCTATTTACTTGTATTTCAACAGTTAGTTACACGTTCATATTCATTTCCTTGAAAGATAATTGTGTATTTTAAGAGTTTTACCACATTTTGAGATTTTGCTTAGCGGTAAATACTAGAACCTTCAGCATATACACGGTTTCAGTCAAAAAACGCATGGCCAATTAAGCCTCAGTTGTAAACATAAACAGTATTCTCCTCATTTCATAGCTTTATACACTAGTTCTGAGCTGTATAAACGGGAATTCTTAATGTTTGAAATCACATTTCAGTGAAAACGCCACTTAAAATAGCCGGACTCGTTAATATTACCAGAATCCGAGTCATTTCAGAGTTTTCTACCTGTAATCTCAGTAATTGAACTCGGCATTAAATGTGGTTAGAATCTATTTCCTTCTATTTCAACTGTTAGTTAATAGTTCATATTATTTTCCTGGAAAGATAATTGTTTATTTGAAGAGTTTTAACACATTTTGACTGTTTCCTTTGAAGTATACACTAGAACCTACAGGATATAAACTGTTTCAGTCAAAAGACACCACGCCAATTAAACCTCAGTCTTAAACATAAACAGTATTCTCCTTATTTCAAAGCTTTCTATTCAAGTTGTGAGCTCTATAAACAGGAACTCTTAATGTTTGAAATCACATTTTAGGGAATCCGCCACTTTAAATAGCCGGAATTGTTAATATAATCAGAATTTTCGTCATTTCAGTGCTCTCTACCTGTAATGTCAGTAATTATACTCGGCATTAAATGTAGTTAGAATCTATTTACTTGTATTTAAACTGTGAGTTAAACGTTCATATTCCTTTCTTGGAAAGATAAGTGTGTATTTTAAGAGTTTTACCACATTTTGAGAGTTTGCTTAGTAGTAAATACTAGAACATTCAGGATATATACCCGGTTTCAGTCAAAAAACGCGTGGCCAATTAAGCCTCAGTTGTAAACATAAACAGTAATCTCCTCATTTAAAAGCTTTATAAACTAGTTATGAGGTCTATATACATAAATTCTTAGACCGAGAAATCACATTTTAGTGAAAACGGCACTTAAAATAGCCGGACTTGTTAATATTATCAGAATTCGCGTCATTTCAGAGCTTTCTACCTGTAATCTAGGTAATTGAACTCGGCATTAAATGTGGTTAGAATCTATTTACTTGTACTTCAACAGTTAGTTACACGTTCATATTCATTTCCTGGAAAGATAATTGTGTATTTTAAGAGTTTTACGCCATTTTGAGAGTTTGCTTAGCACTAAATACTAGAACCTTCAGGATATACACGGTTTCAGTCAAAACACGTGTGGCCAATTAAGTCTCAGTTGTAAACATAAACAGTATTCTCCTCATTTCAAAGCTTTATACACTAGTTCTGAGCTGGATAAACGGGAATTCTTAATGTTTGAAATCACATTTCAGTGAAAACGCCACTTAAAATAGCCGGACTCGTTAATATTACCAGAATTCGAGTCATTTCAGAGCTTTCTACCTGTAATCTAGGTAATTGAACTCGGCATTAAATGTGGTTAGAATCTATTTACTTGTACTTCAACAGTTAGTTACACGTTCATATTCATTTCCTGGAAAGATAATTGTGTATTTTAAGAGTTTTACGCCATTTTGAGAGTTTGCTTAGCACTAAATACTAGAACCTTCAGGATATACACGGTTTCAGTCAAAACACGTGTGGCCAATTAAGTCTCAGTTGTAAACATAAACAGTATTCTCCTCATTTCAAAGCTTTATACACTAGTTCTGAGCTGGATAAACGGGAATTCTTAATGTTTGAAATCACATTTCAGTGAAAACGCCACTTAAAATAGCCGGACTCGTTAATATTACCAGAATTCGAGTCATTTCAGAGCTTTCTACCTGTAATCTCAGTAATTGAACTCGGCATTAAATGTGGTTAGAATCTATTTACTTCTATTTCAACTGTTAGTTAAGAGTTCATATTATTTTCCTGGAAAGATAATTGTTTATTTTAAGAGATTTACGCCATTTTGAGATTGTGCTTAGCACTAAATACTAGAACCTTCAGGATATACACGGTTTCAGTCCAAAAACGCGTGGCCAATTAAGCCTCAGTTGTAAACATAAACAGTAATCGCCTCATTTAAAAGCTTTATAAACTAGTTATGAGCTCTATATATATAAATTCTTGGACCGAGAAATCACATCTTAGTGAAAACGGCACTTAAAATAGCCGGACTTGTTAATATTATCAGAATTCGCGTCATTTCACAGCTTTCTACCTGTAATCTAGGTAATTGAACTCGGCAATAAATGTGATTAGAATCTATTTACTTGTATTTCAACAGTTAGTTACACGTTCATATTCATTTCCTTGAAAGATAATTGTGTATTTTAAGAGTTTTACCACATTTTGAGATTTTGCTTAGCGGTAAATACTAGAACCTTCAGCATATACACGGTTTCAGTCAAAAAACGCATGGCCAATTAAGCCTCAGTTGTAAACATAAACAGTATTCTCCTCATTTCATAGCTTTATACACTAGTTCTGAGCTGTATAAACGGGAATTCTTAATGTTTGAAATCACATTTCAGTGAAAACGCCACTTAAAATAGCGGGACTCGTTAATATTACCAGAATTCGAGTCATTTCAGAGTTTTCTACCTGTAATCTCAGTAATTGAACTCGGCATTAAATGTGGTGAGAATCTATTTACTTCTATTTCAACTGTTAGTTAATAGTTCATATTATTTTCCTGGAAAGATAATTGTTTATTTGAAGAGTTTTAACACATTTTGACTGTTTCCTTTGAAGTATACACTAGAACCTACAGGATATAAACTGTTTCAGTCAAAAGACACCACGCCAATTAAACCTCAGTCTTAAACATAAACAGTATTCTCCTTATTTCAAAGCTTTCTATACAAGTTGTGAGCTCTATAAACAGGAACTCTTAATGTTTGAAATCACATTTTAGGGAATCCGCCACTTTAAATAGCCGGAATTGTTAATATAATCAGAATTTTCATCATTTCAGTGCTCTATACCTGTAATGTCAGTAATTATACTCGGCATTAAATGTAGTTAGAGTCTATTTACTTGTATTTAAACTCTGAGTTAAACGTTCATATTCATTTCCTGGAAAGATAAGTGTGTATTTTAAGAGTTTTACCACATTTTGAGAATTTGCTTAGTAGTAAATACTAGAACATTCAGGATATACCCGGTTTCAGTCAAAAAACGCGTGGCCAATTAAGCCTCAGTTGTAAACATAAACAGTAATGTCCTCATTTAAAAGCTTTATAAACTAGTTATGAGGTCTATATACATAAATTCTTAGACCGAGAAATCACATTTATTGAAAACGGCACTTAAAATAGCCGGACTTGTTAATATTATCAGAATTCGCGTCATTTCAGAGCTTTCTACCTGTAATATAGGTAATTGAACTCGGCATTAAATGTGGTTAGAATCTATTTACTTGTACTTCAACAGTTAGTTACACGTTGATATTCATTTCCTGGAAAGATAATTGTGTATTTTAAGAGTTTTACGCCATTTTGAGAGTTTGTTTACCACTAAATACTAGTACCTTCAGGATATACATGGTTTCAGTCAAAACACGTGTGGCCAATTAAGCCTCAGTTGTAAACATAAACAGTATTCTCCTCATTTCAAAGCTTTATACACTACTTCTGAGCTGTATAAACGTTAATTCTTAATGTTTGAAATCACAATTCAGTGAAAACGCCACTTAAAATAGCCGGACTCGTTAATATTACCAGAATTCGAGTCATTTCAGAGCTTTCTACCTGTAATCTCAGTAATTGAACTCGGCATTAAATGTGGTTAGAATCTATTTACTTCTATTTCAACTGTTAGT
Organism: Myotis nattereri; assembly: GCF_964212035.1. NCBI lineage: Eukaryota > Metazoa > Chordata > Mammalia > Chiroptera > Vespertilionidae > Myotis > Myotis nattereri. The sequence continues at coordinate 101,881,351 of NC_138076.1, forward strand.
TAAGAGTTCATATTATTTTCCTGGAAAGATAATTGTTTATTTTAAGAGATTTACGCCATTTTGAGATTTTGCTTAGCACTAAATACTAGAACCTTCAGGAAATACACGGTTTCAGTCAAAACACGTGTGGCCAATTAAGCCTCAGTTGTAAACATAAACAGTAATCGCCTCATTTAAAAGCTTTATAAACTAGTTATGAGCTCTATATATATAATTTCTTGGACCGAGAAATCACATCTTAGTGAAAACGGCACTTAAAATAGCCGGATTTGTTAATATTATCAGAATTCGCGTCATTTCAGAGCTTTCTACCTGTAATCTAGGTAATTGAACTCGGCATTAAATGTGGTTAGAATCTATTTACTTGTACTTCAACAGTTAGTTACACGTTGATATTCATTTCCTGGAAAGATAATTGTGTATTTTAAGAGTTTTACGCCATTTTGAGAGTTTGTTTACCACTAAATACTAGTACCTTCAGGATATACATGGTTTCAGTCAAAACACGTGTGGCCAATTAAGCCTCAGTTGTAAACATAAACAGTATTCTCCTCATTTCAAAGCTTTATACACTAGTTCTGAGCTGTATAAACGTTAATTCTTAATGTTTGAAATCACATTTCAGTGAAAACGCCACTTAAAATAGCCGGACTCGTTAATATTACCAGAATTCGAGTCATTTCAGAGCTTTCTACCTGTAATCTCAGTAATTGAACTCGGCATTAAATGTGGTTAGAATCTATTTACTTCTATTTCAACTGTTAGTTAAGAGTTCATATTATTTTCCTGGAAAGATAATTGTTTATTTTAAGAGATTTACGCCATTTTGAGATTTTGCTTAGCACTAAATACTAGAACCTTCAGGAAATACACGGTTTCAGTCAAAACACGTGTGGCCAATTAAGCCTCAGTTGTAAACATAAACAGTAATCGCCTCATTTAAAAGCTTTATAAACTAGTTATGAGCTCTATATATATAATTTCTTGGACCGAGAAATCACATCTTAGTGAAAACGGCACTTAAAATAGCCGGACTTGTTAATATTATCAGAATTCGCGTCATTTCACAGCTTTCTACCTGTAATCTAGGTAATTGAACTCGGCATTAAATGTGGTTAGAATCTATTTACTTGTACTTCAACAGTTAGTTACACGTTGATATTCATTTCCTGGAAAGATAATTGTGTATTTTAAGAGTTTTACGCCATTTTGAGAGTTTGCTTAGCACTAAATACTAGAACCTTCAGGATATACACGGTTTCAGTCAAAACACGTGTGGCCAATTAAGCCTCAGTTGTAAACATAAACAGTATTCTCCTCATTTCAAAGCTTTATACACTAGTTCTGAGCTGGATAAACGGGAATTCTTAATGTTTGAAATCACATTTCAGTGAAAACGCCACTTAAAATAGCCGGACTCGTTAATATTACCAGAATTCGAGTCATTTCAGAGCTTTCTACCTGTAATCTCAGTAATTGAACTCGGCATTAAATGTGGTTAGAATCTATTTACTTCTATTTCAAGTGTTAGTTAATAGTTCATATTATTTTCCTGGAAAGATAATTGTTTATTTGAAGAGTTTTAACACATTTTGACTGTTTCCTTTGAAGTATACACTAGAACCTACAGGATATAAACTGTTTCAGTCAAAGGAGGCCACGCCAATTAAGCCTCAGTTGTAAACATAAACAGTATTCTCCTTATTTCAAAGCTTTATATACAAGTTGTGAGCTCTATAAACAGGAACTCTTAATGTTTGAAATCACATTTTAGTGAATTCGCCACTTTAAATAGCCGGACTTGTTAATATTATCAGAATTTTCGTCATTTCAGTGCTCTCTACCTGTAATGTCAGTAAATGAACTCGGCATTAAATGTAGTTAGAATCTATTTACTTGTATTTAAACTGTGAGTTAAACGTTCATATTCATTTCCTGGAAAGATGATTGTGTATTTTAAGAGTTTTAACACCTATTGAAGTTTCCTTAGAAGTATATACAAGAACCTTCAGGATAGAAACTGTTTCAAAAAAAGACGCCATGCCAATACAGTCTCAATTTTAAACATAAACAGTATTCACTTCATTTCAAAGCTTTATACACTAGTTCTGAGCTGTATAAACAGGAATTCTTAATGTTTGAAATCGCATTTTAGTTAAAACGCCACTTAAAATACCCGGACTTGTTAATATTATCCGAATTCGCGTCATTTCAGAGCTTTCTACCTGTAATCTAGGTAATTGAACTCGGCATTAAATGTGATTAGAATCTATTTACTTGTATTTCAACAGTTAGTTACACGTTCATATTCATTTCCTTGAAAGATAATTGTGTATTTTAAGAGTTTTACCACATTTTGAGATTTTGCTTAGCGGTAAATACTAGAACCTTCAGCATATACATGGTTTCAGTCAAAAAACGCATGGCCAATTAAGCCTCAGTTGTAAACATAAACAGTATTCTCCTCATTTCATAGCTTTATACACTAGTTCTGAGCTGTATAAACGGGAATTCTTAATGTTTGAAATCACATTTCAGTGAAAACGCCACTTAAAATAGCCGGACTCGTTAATATTACCAGAATTCGAGTCATTTCAGAGTTTTCTACCTGTAATCTCAGTAATTGAACTCGGCATTAAATGTGGTTAGAATCTATTTCCTTCTATTTCAACTGTTAGTTAATAGTTCATATTATTTTCCTGGAAAGATAATTGTTTATTTGAAGAGTTTTAACACATTTTGACTCTTTCCTTTGAAGTATACACTAGAACCTACAGGATATAAACTGTTTCAGTCAAAAGACACCACGCCAATTAAACCTCAGTCTTAAACATAAACAGTATTCTCCTTATTTCAAAGCTTTCTATTCAAGTTGTGAGCTCTATAAACAGGAACTCTTAATGTTTGAAATCACATTTTAGGGAATCCGCCACTTTAAATAGCCGGAATTGTTAATATAATCAGAATTTTCGTCATTTCAGTGCTCTCTACCTGTAATGTCAGTAATTATACTCAGCATTAAATGTAGTTAGAGTCTATTTACTTGTATTTAAACTGTGAGTTAAACGTTCATATTCATTTCCTGGAAAGATAAGTGTGTATTTTAAGAGTTTTACCACATTTTGAGAGTTTGCTTAGTAGTAAATACTAGAACATTCAGGATATACCCGGTTTCAGTCAAAAAACGCGTGGCCAATTAAGCCTCAGTTGTAAACATAAACAGTAATGTCCTCATTTAAAAGCTTTATAAACTAGTTATGAGGTCTATATACATAAATTCTTAGACCGAGAAATCACATTTTAGTGAAAACGGCACTTAAAATAGCCGGACTTGTTAATATTATCAGAATTCGCGTCATTTAACAGCTTTCTACCTGTAATCTAGGTAATTGAACTCGGCATTAAATGTGGTTAGAATCTATTTACTTGTACTTCAACAGTTAGTTACACGTTGATATTCATTTCCTGGAAAGATAATTGTGTATTTTAAGAGTTTTACTCCATTTTGAGAGTTTGTTTACCACTAAATACTAGTACCTTCAGGATATACATGGTTTCAGTCAAAACACGTGTGGCCAATTAAGCCTCAGTTGTAAACATAAACAGTATTCTCCTCATTTCAAAGCTTTATACACTAGTTCTGAGCTGTATAAACGTTAATTCTTAATGTTTGAAATCACATTTCAGTGAAAACGCCACTTAAAATAGCCGGACTCGTTAATATTACCAGAATTCGAGTCATTTCAGAGCTTTCTACCTGTAATCTCAGTAATTGAACTCGGCATTAAATGTGGTTAGAATCTATTTACTTCTATTTCAACTGTTAGTTAAGAGTTCTTATTATTTTCCTGGAAAGATAATTGTTTATTTTAAGAGATTTACGCCATTTTGAGATTTTGCTTAGCACTAAATACTAGAACCTTCAGGATATACACGGTTTCAGTCAAAACACGTGTGGCCAATTAAGCCTCAGTTGTAAACATAAACAGTAATCGCCTCATTTAAAAGCTTTATAAACTAGTTATGAGCTCTATATATATAAATTCTTGGACCGAGAAATCACATCTTAGTGAAAACGGCACTTAAAATAGCCGGACTTGTTAATATCCGAATTCGCGTCATTTCACAGCTTTCTACCTGTAATCTAGGTAATTGAACTCGGCAATAAATGTGATTAGAATCTATTTACTTGTATTTCAACAGTTAGTTACACGTTCATATTCATTTCCTTGAAAGATAATTGTGTATTTTAAGAGTTTTACCACATTTTGAGATTTTGCTTAGCGGTAAATACTAGAACCTTCAGCATATACACGGTTTCAGTCAAAAAACGCATGGCCAATTAAGCCTCAGTTGTAAACATAAACAGTATTCTCCTCATTTCATAGCTTTATACACTAGTTCTGAGCTGTATAATCGGGAATTCTTAATGTTTGAAATCACATTTCAGTGAAAACGCCACTTAAAATAGCCGGACTCGTTAATATTACCAGAATTCGAGTCATTTCAGAGTTTTCTACCTGTAATCTCAGTAATTGAACTCGGCATTAAATGTGGTTAGAATCTATTTCCTTCTATTTCAACTGTTAGTTAATAGTTCATATTATTTTCCTGGAAAGATAATTGTTTATTTGAAGAGTTTTAACACATTTTGACTGTTTCCTTTGAAGTATACACTAGAACCTACAGGATATAAGCTGTTTCAGTCAAAAGACACCACGCCAATTAAACCTCAGTCTTAAACATAAACAGTATTCTCCTTATTTCAAAGCTTTCTATACAAGTTGTGAGCTCTATAAACAGGAACTCTTAATGTTTGAAATCACATTTTAGGGAATCCGCCACTTTAAATAGCCGGAATTGTTAATATTATCAGAATTTTCGTCATTTCAGTGCTCTCTACCTGTAATGTCAGTAAATAAACTCGGCATTAAATGTAGTTAGAATCTATTTACTTGTATTTAAACTGTGAGTTAAACGTTCATATTCATTTCCTGGAAAGATAATTGTGTATTTTAAGAGTTTTAACACCTATTGAAGTTTCCTTAGAAGTATATACAAGAACCTTCAGGATAGAAACTGTTTCAAAAAAAGACGCCATGCCAATACAGTCTCAATTTTAAACATAAACAGTATTCTCTTCATTTCAAAGTTTTATACACTAGTTCTAAGCTGTATAAACAGGAATTCTTAATGTTTGAAATCGCATTTTAGTTAAAACGCCACTTAAAATACCCGGACTTGTTAATATTATCCGAATTCGCGTCATTTCAGAGCTTTCTACCTGTAATCTAGGTAATTGAACTCGGCATTAAATGTGATTAGAATCTATTTACTTGTATTTCAACAGTTAGTTACACGTTCATATTCATTTCCTTGAAAGATAATTGTGTATTTTAAGAGTTTTACCACATTTTGAGATTTTGCTTAGCGGTAAATACTAGAACCTTCAGCATATACACGGTTTCAGTCAAAAAACGCATGGCCAATTAAGCCTCAGTTGTAAACATAAACAGTATTCTCCTCATTTCATAGCTTTATACACTAGTTCTGAGCTGTATAAACGGGAATTCTTAAAGTTTGAAATCACATTTCAGTGAAAACGCCACTTAAAATAGCCGGACTCGTTAATATTACCAGAATTCGAGTCATTTCAGAGCTTTCTACCTGTAATCTCAGTAATTGAACTCGGCATTAAATGTGGTTAGAATCTATTTACTTCTATTTCAACTGTTAGTTACACGTTGATATTCATTTCCTGGAAAGATAATTGTGTATTTTAAGAGTTTTACGCCATTTTGAGAGTTTGCTTAGCACTAAATACTAGAACCTTCAGGATATACACGGTTTCAGTCAAAACACGTGTGGCCAATTAAGCCTCAGTTGTAAACATAAACAGTAATCTCCTCATTTAAAAGCTTTATAAACTAGTTATGAGGTCTATATACATAAATTCTTAGACCGAGAAATCACATTTTAGTGAAAACGGCACTTAAAATAGCCGGACTTGTTAATATTATCAGAATTCGCGTCATTTCAGAGCTTTCTACCTGTAATCTAGGTAATTGAACTCGGCATTAAATGTGGTTAGAATCTATTTACTTGTACTTCAACAGTTAGTTACACGTTGATATTCATTTCCTGGAAAGATAATTGTGTATTTTAAGAGTTTTACGCCATTTTGAGAGTTTGCTTAGCACTAAATACTAGAACCTTCAGGATATACACGGTTTCAGTCAAAACACGTGTGGCCAATTAAGCCTCAGTTGTAAACATAAACAGTATTCTCCTCATTTCAAAGCTTTATACACTAGTTCTGAGCTGGATAAACGGGAATTCTTAATGTTTGAAATCACATTTCAGTGAAAACGCCACTTAAAATAGCCGGACTCGTTAATATTACCAGAATTCGAGTCATTTCAGAGCTTTCTACCTGTAATCTCAGTAATTGAACTCGGCATTAAATGTGGTTAGAATCTATTTACTTCTATTTCAACTGTTAGTTAAGAGTTCATATTATTTTCCTGGAAATATAATTGTTTATTTTAAGAGATTTACGCCATTTTGAGATTGTGCTTAGCACTAAATACTAGAACCTTCAGGATATACACGGTTTCAGTCAAAAAACGCGTGGCCAATTAAGCCTCAGTTGTAAACATAAACAGTAATCGCCTCATTTAAAAGCTTTATAAACTAGTTATGAGGTCTATATACATAAATTCTTAGACCGAGAAATCACATTTTAGTGAAAACGGCACTTAAAATAGCCGGACTTGTTAATATTATCAGAATTCGCGTCATTTCAGAGCTTTCTACCTGTAATCTAGGTAATTGAACTCGGCATTAAATGTGGTTAGAATCTATTTACTTGTACTTCAACAGTTAGTTACACGTTGATATTCATTTCCTGGAAAGATAATTGTGTATTTTAAGAGTTTTACGCCATTTTGAGAGTTTGCTTAGCACTAAATACTAGAACCTTCAGGATATACACGGTTTCAGTCAAAACACGTGTGGCCAATTAAGCCTCAGTTGTAAACATAAACAGTATTCTCCTCATTTCAAAGCTTTATACACTAGTTCTGAGCTGGATAAACGGGAATTCTTAATGTTTGAAATCACATTTCAGTGAAAACGCCACTTAAAATAGCCGGACTCGTTAATATTACCAGAATTCGAGTCATTTCAGAGCTTTCTACCTGTAATCTCAGTAATTGAACTCGGCATTAAATGTGGTTAGAATCTATTTACTTCTATTTCAACTGTTAGTTAATAGTTCATATTATTTTCCTGGAAAGATAATTGTTTATTTGAAGAGTTTTAACACATTTTGACTGTTTCCTTTGAAGTATACACTAGAACCTACAGGATATAAACTGTTTCAGTCAAAGGAGGCCACGCCAATTAAGCCTCAGTTGTAAACATAAACAGTATTCTCCTTATTTCAAAGCTTTATATACAAGTTGTGAGCTCTATAAACAGGAACTCTTAATGTTTGAAATCACATTTTAGTGAATCCGCCACTTTAAATAGCCGGACTTGTTAATATTATCAGAATTTTCGTCATTTCAGTGCTCTCTACCTGTAATGTCAGTAAATAAACTCGGCATTAAATGTAGTTAGAATCTATTTACTTGTATTTAAACTGTGAGTTAAACGTTCATATTCATTTCCTGGAAAGATGATTGTGTATTTTAAGAGTTTTAACACCTATTGAAGTTTCCTTAGAAGTATATACAAGAACCTTCAGGATAGAAACTGTTTCAAAAAAAGACGCCCTGCCAATACAGTCTCAATTTTAAACATGAACAGTATTCTCTTCATTTCAAAGCTTTATACACTAGTTCTGAGCTGTATAAACAGGAATTCTTAATGTTTGAAATCGCATTTTAGTTAAAACGCCACTTAAAATAGCCGGACTTGTTAATATTATCCGAATTCGCGTCATTTCAGAGCTTTCTACCTGTAATCTAGGTAATTGAACTCGGCATTAAATGTGAGTAGAATCTATTTACTTGTATTTCAACAGTTAGTTACACGTTCATATTCATTTCCTTGAAAGATAATTGTGTATTTTAAGAGTTTTACCACATTTTGAGATTTTGCTTAGCGGTAAATACTAGAACCTTCAGCATATACACGGTTTCAGTCAAAAAACGCATGGCCAATTAAGCCTCAGTTGTAAACATAAACAGTATTCTCCTCATTTCATAGCTTTATACACTAGTTCTGAGCTGTATAAACGGGAATTCTTAATGTTTGAAATCACATTTCAGTGAAAACGCCACTTAAAATAGCCGGACTCGTTAATATTACCAGAATTCGAGTCATTTCAGAGTTTTCTACCTGTAATCTCAGTAATTGAACTCGGCATTAAATGTGGTTAGAATCTATTTCCTTCTATTTCAACTGTTAGTTAATAGTTCATATTATTTTCCTGGAAAGATAATTGTTTATTTGAAGAGTTTTAACACATTTTGACTGTTTCCTTTGAAGTATACACTAGAACCTACAGGATATAAACTGTTTCAGTCAAAAGACACCACGCCAATTAAACCTCAGTCTTAAACATAAACAGTATTCTCCTTATTTCAAAGCTTTCTATTCAAGTTGTGAGCTCTATAAACAGGAACTCTTAATGTTTGAAATCACATTTTAGGGAATCCGCCACTTTAAATAGCCGGAATTGTTAATATAATCAGAATTTTCGTCATTTCAGTGCTCTCTACCTGTAATGTCAGTAATTATACTCGGCATTAAATGTAGTTAGAATCTATTTACTTGTATTTAAACTGTGAGTTAAACGTTCATATTCCTTTCTTGGAAAGATAAGTGTGTATTTTAAGAGTTTTACCACATTTTGAGAGTTTGCTTAGTAGTAAATACTAGAACATTCAGGATATATACCCGGTTTCAGTCAAAAAACGCGTGGCCAATTAAGCCTCAGTTGTAAACATAAACAGTAATCTCCTCATTTAAAAGTTTTATAAACTAGTTATGAGGTCTATATACATAAATTCTTAGACCGAGAAATCACATTTTAGTGAAAACGGCACTTAAAATAGCCGGACTTGTTAATATTATCAGAATTCGCGTCATTTCAGAGCTTTCTACCTGTAATCTAGGTAATTGAACTCGGCATTAAATGTGGTTAGAATCTATTTACTTGTACTTCAACAGTTAGTTACACGTTGATATTCATTTCCTGGAAAGATAATTGTGTATTTTAAGAGTTTTACCACATTTTGAGAGTTTGCTTAGCACTAAATACTAGAACCTTCAGGATATACACGGTTTCAGTCAAAACACGTGTGGCCAATTAAGCCTCAGTTGTAAACATAAACAGTATTCTCCTCATTTCAAAGCTTTATACACTAGTTCTGAGCTGGATAAACGGGAATTCTTAATGTTTGAAATCACATTTCAGTGAAAACGCCACTTAAAATAGCCGGACTCGTTAATATTACCAGAATTCGAGTCATTTCAGAGCTTTCTACCTGTAATCTCAGTAATTGAACTCGGCATTAAATGTGGTTAGAATCTATTTACTTCTATTTCAACTGTTAGTTAATAGTTCATATTATTTTCCTGGAAAGATAATTGTTTATTTGAAGAGTTTTAACACATTTTGACTGTTTCCTTTGAAGTATACACTAGAACCTACAGGATATAAACTGTTTCAGTCAAAGGAGGCCACGCCAATTAAGCCTCAGTTGTAAACATAAACAGTATTCTCCTTATTTCAAAGCTTTATATACAAGTTGTGAGCTCTATAAACAGGAACTCTTAATGTTTGAAATCACATTTTAGTGAATCCGCCACTTTAAATAGCCGGACTTGTTAATATTATCAGAATTTTCGTCATTTCAGTGCTCTCTACCTGTAATGTCAGTAAATAAACTCGGCATTAAATGTAGTTAGAATCTATTTACTTGTATTTAAACTGTGAGTTAAACGTTCATATTCATTTCCTGGAAAGATGATTGTGTATTTTAAGAGTTTTAACACCTATTGAAATTTCCTTAGAAGTATATACAAGAACCTTCAGGATAGAAACTGTTTCAAAAAAAGACGCCCTGCCAATACAGTCTCAATTTTAAACATGAACAGTATTCTCTTCATTTCAAAGCTTTATACACTAGTTCTGAGCTGTATAAACAGGAATTCTTAATGTTTGAAATCGCATTTTAGTTAAAACGCCACTTAAAATAGCGGGACTTGTTAATATTACCCGAATTCGCGTCATTTCACAGCTTTCTACCTGTAATCTAGGTAATTGAACTCGGCATTAAATGTGATTAGAATCTATTTACTTGTATTTCAACAGTTAGTTACACGTTCATATTCATTTCCTTGAAAGATAATTGTGTATTTTAAGAGTTTTACCACATTTTGAGATTTTGCTTAGCGGTAAATACTAGAACCTTCAGCATATACACGGTTTCAGTCAAAAAACGCATGGCCAATTAAGCCTCAGTTGTAAACATAAACAGTATTCTCCTCATTTCATAGCTTTATACACTAGTTCTGAGCTGTATAAACGGGAATTCTTAATGTTTGAAATCACATTTCAGTGAAAACGCCACTTAAAATAGCCGGACTCGTTAATATTACCAGAATCCGAGTCATTTCAGAGTTTTCTACCTGTAATCTCAGTAATTGAACTCGGCATTAAATGTGGTTAGAATCTATTTCCTTCTATTTCAACTGTTAGTTAATAGTTCATATTATTTTCCTGGAAAGATAATTGTTTATTTGAAGAGTTTTAACACATTTTGACTGTTTCCTTTGAAGTATACACTAGAACCTACAGGATATAAACTGTTTCAGTCAAAAGACACCACGCCAATTAAACCTCAGTCTTAAACATAAACAGTATTCTCCTTATTTCAAAGCTTTCTATTCAAGTTGTGAGCTCTATAAACAGGAACTCTTAATGTTTGAAATCACATTTTAGGGAATCCGCCACTTTAAATAGCCGGAATTGTTAATATAATCAGAATTTTCGTCATTTCAGTGCTCTCTACCTGTAATGTCAGTAATTATACTCGGCATTAAATGTAGTTAGAATCTATTTACTTGTATTTAAACTGTGAGTTAAACGTTCATATTCCTTTCTTGGAAAGATAAGTGTGTATTTTAAGAGTTTTACCACATTTTGAGAGTTTGCTTAGTAGTAAATACTAGAACATTCAGGATATATACCCGGTTTCAGTCAAAAAACGCGTGGCCAATTAAGCCTCAGTTGTAAACATAAACAGTAATCTCCTCATTTAAAAGTTTTATAAACTAGTTATGAGGTCTATATACATAAATTCTTAGACCGAGAAATCACATTTTAGTGAAAACGGCACTTAAAATAGCCGGACTTGTTAATATTATCAGAATTCGCGTCATTTCAGAGCTTTCTACCTGTAATCTAGGTAATTGAACTCGGCATTAAATGTGGTTAGAATCTATTTACTTGTACTTCAACAGTTAGTTACACGTTGATATTCATTTCCTGGAAAGATAATTGTGTATTTTAAGAGTTTTACCACATTTTGAGAGTTTGCTTAGCACTAAATACTAGAACCTTCAGGATATACACGGTTTCAGTCAAAACACGTGTGGCCAATTAAGCCTCAGTTGTAAACATAAACAGTATTCTCCTCATTTCAAAGCTTTATACACTAGTTCTGAGCTGGATAAACGGGAATTCTTAATGTTTGAAATCACATTTCAGTGAAAACGCCACTTAAAATAGCCGGACTCGTTAATATTACCAGAATTCGAGTCATTTCAGAGCTTTCTACCTGTAATCTCAGTAATTGAACTCGGCATTAAATGTGGTTAGAATCTATTTACTTCTATTTCAACTGTTAGTTAAGAGTTCATATTATTTTCCTGGAAAGATAATTGTTTATTTTAAGAGATTTACGCCATTTTGAGATTGTGCTTAGCACTAAATACTAGAACCTTCAGGATATACACGGTTTCAGTCAAAAAACGCGTGGCCAATTAAGCCTCAGTTGTAAACATAAACAGTAATCGCCTCATTTAAAAGCTTTATAAACTAGTTATGAGCTCTATATATATAAATTCTTGGACCGAGAAATCACATCTTAGTGAAAACGGCACTTAAAATAGCCGGACTTGTTAATATTATCAGAATTCGCGTCATTTCACAGCTTTCTACCTGTAATCTAGGTAATTGAACTCGGCAATAAATGTGATTAGAATCTATTTACTTGTATTTCAACAGTTAGTTACACGTTCATATTCATTTCCTTGAAAGATAATTGTGTATTTTAAGAGTTTTACCACATTTTGAGATTTTGCTTAGCGGTAAATACTAGAACCTTCAGCATATACACGGTTTCAGTCAAAAAACGCATGGCCAATTAAGCCTCAGTTGTAAACATAAACAGTATTCTCCTCATTTCATAGCTTTATACACTAGTTCTGAGCTGTATAAACGGGAATTCTTAATGTTTGAAATCACATTTCAGTGAAAACGCCACTTAAAATAGCCGGACTCGTTAATATTACCAGAATCCGAGTCATTTCAGAGTTTTCTACCTGTAATCTCAGTAATTGAACTCGGCATTAAATGTGGTTAGAATCTATTTCCTTCTATTTCAACTGTTAGTTAATAGTTCATATTATTTTCCTGGAAAGATAATTGTTTATTTGAAGAGTTTTAACACATTTTGACTGTTTCCTTTGAAGTATACACTAGAACCTACAGGATATAAACTGTTTCAGTCAAAAGACACCACGCCAATTAAACCTCAGTCTTAAACATAAACAGTATTCTCCTTATTTCAAAGCTTTCTATTCAAGTTGTGAGCTCTATAAACAGGAACTCTTAATGTTTGAAATCACATTTTAGGGAATCCGCCACTTTAAATAGCCGGAATTGTTAATATAATCAGAATTTTCGTCATTTCAGTGCTCTCTACCTGTAATGTCAGTAATTATACTCGGCATTAAATGTAGTTAGAATCTATTTACTTGTATTTAAACTGTGAGTTAAACGTTCATATTCCTTTCTTGGAAAGATAAGTGTGTATTTTAAGAGTTTTACCACATTTTGAGAGTTTGCTTAGTAGTAAATACTAGAACATTCAGGATATATACCCGGTTTCAGTCAAAAAACGCGTGGCCAATTAAGCCTCAGTTGTAAACATAAACAGTAATCTCCTCATTTAAAAGCTTTATAAACTAGTTATGAGGTCTATATACATAAATTCTTAGACCGAGAAATCACATTTTAGTGAAAACGGCACTTAAAATAGCCGGACTTGTTAATATTATCAGAATTCGCGTCATTTCAGAGCTTTCTACCTGTAATCTAGGTAATTGAACTCGGCATTAAATGTGGTTAGAATCTATTTACTTGTACTTCAACAGTTAGTTACACGTTCATATTCATTTCCTGGAAAGATAATTGTGTATTTTAAGAGTTTTACGCCATTTTGAGAGTTTGCTTAGCACTAAATACTAGAACCTTCAGGATATACACGGTTTCAGTCAAAACACGTGTGGCCAATTAAGTCTCAGTTGTAAACATAAACAGTATTCTCCTCATTTCAAAGCTTTATACACTAGTTCTGAGCTGGATAAACGGGAATTCTTAATGTTTGAAATCACATTTCAGTGAAAACGCCACTTAAAATAGCCGGACTCGTTAATATTACCAGAATTCGAGTCATTTCAGAGCTTTCTACCTGTAATCTCAGTAATTGAACTCGGCATTAAATGTGGTTAGAATCTATTTACTTCTATTTCAACTGTTAGTTAAGAGTTCATATTATTTTCCTGGAAAGATAATTGTTTATTTTAAGAGATTTACGCCATTTTGAGATTGTGCTTAGCACTAAATACTAGAACCTTCAGGATATACACGGTTTCAGTCCAAAAACGCGTGGCCAATTAAGCCTCAGTTGTAAACATAAACAGTAATCGCCTCATTTAAAAGCTTTATAAACTAGTTATGAGCTCTATATATATAAATTCTTGGACCGAGAAATCACATCTTAGTGAAAACGGCACTTAAAATAGCCGGACTTGTTAATATTATCAGAATTCGCGTCATTTCACAGCTTTCTACCTGTAATCTAGGTAATTGAACTCGGCAATAAATGTGATTAGAATCTATTTACTTGTATTTCAACAGTTAGTTACACGTTCATATTCATTTCCTTGAAAGATAATTGTGTATTTTAAGAGTTTTACCACATTTTGAGATTTTGCTTAGCGGTAAATACTAGAACCTTCAGCATATACACGGTTTCAGTCAAAAAACGCATGGCCAATTAAGCCTCAGTTGTAAACATAAACAGTATTCTCCTCATTTCATAGCTTTATACACTAGTTCTGAGCTGTATAAACGGGAATTCTTAATGTTTGAAATCACATTTCAGTGAAAACGCCACTTAAAATAGCGGGACTCGTTAATATTACCAGAATTCGAGTCATTTCAGAGTTTTCTACCTGTAATCTCAGTAATTGAACTCGGCATTAAATGTGGTGAGAATCTATTTACTTCTATTTCAACTGTTAGTTAATAGTTCATATTATTTTCCTGGAAAGATAATTGTTTATTTGAAGAGTTTTAACACATTTTGACTGTTTCCTTTGAAGTATACACTAGAACCTACAGGATATAAACTGTTTCAGTCAAAAGACACCACGCCAATTAAACCTCAGTCTTAAACATAAACAGTATTCTCCTTATTTCAAAGCTTTCTATACAAGTTGTGAGCTCTATAAACAGGAACTCTTAATGTTTGAAATCACATTTTAGGGAATCCGCCACTTTAAATAGCCGGAATTGTTAATATAATCAGAATTTTCATCATTTCAGTGCTCTATACCTGTAATGTCAGTAATTATACTCGGCATTAAATGTAGTTAGAGTCTATTTACTTGTATTTAAACTCTGAGTTAAACGTTCATATTCATTTCCTGGAAAGATAAGTGTGTATTTTAAGAGTTTTACCACATTTTGAGAATTTGCTTAGTAGTAAATACTAGAACATTCAGGATATACCCGGTTTCAGTCAAAAAACGCGTGGCCAATTAAGCCTCAGTTGTAAACATAAACAGTAATGTCCTCATTTAAAAGCTTTATAAACTAGTTATGAGGTCTATATACATAAATTCTTAGACCGAGAAATCACATTTATTGAAAACGGCACTTAAAATAGCCGGACTTGTTAATATTATCAGAATTCGCGTCATTTCAGAGCTTTCTACCTGTAATATAGGTAATTGAACTCGGCATTAAATGTGGTTAGAATCTATTTACTTGTACTTCAACAGTTAGTTACACGTTGATATTCATTTCCTGGAAAGATAATTGTGTATTTTAAGAGTTTTACGCCATTTTGAGAGTTTGTTTACCACTAAATACTAGTACCTTCAGGATATACATGGTTTCAGTCAAAACACGTGTGGCCAATTAAGCCTCAGTTGTAAACATAAACAGTATTCTCCTCATTTCAAAGCTTTATACACTACTTCTGAGCTGTATAAACGTTAATTCTTAATGTTTGAAATCACAATTCAGTGAAAACGCCACTTAAAATAGCCGGACTCGTTAATATTACCAGAATTCGAGTCATTTCAGAGCTTTCTACCTGTAATCTCAGTAATTGAACTCGGCATTAAATGTGGTTAGAATCTATTTACTTCTATTTCAACTGTTAGTTAAGAGTTCATATTATTTTCCTGGAAAGATAATTGTTTATTTTAAGAGATTTACGCCATTTTGAGATTTTGCTTAGCACTAAATACTAGAACCTTCAGGAAATACACGGTTTCAGTCAAAACACGTGTGGCCAATTAAGCCTCAGTTGTAAACATAAACAGTAATCGCCTCATTTAAAAGCTTTATAAACTAGTTATGAGCTCTATATATATAATTTCTTGGACCGAGAAATCACATCTTAGTGAAAACGGCACTTAAAATAGCCGGACTTGTTAATATTATCAGAATTCGCGTCATTTCAGAGCTTTCTACCTGTAATCTAGGTAATTGAACTCGGCATTAAATGTGGTTAGAATCTATTTACTTGTACTTCAACAGTTAGTTACACGTTGATATTCATTTCCTGGAAAGATAATTGTGTATTTTAAGAGTTTTACGCCATTTTGAGAGTTTGCTTAGCACTAAATACTAGAACCTTCAGGATATACACGGTTTCAGTCAAAACACGTGTGGCCAATTAAGCCTCAGTTGTAAACATAAACAGTATTCTCCTCATTTCAAAGCTTTATACACTAGTTCTGAGCTGGATAAACGGGAATTCTTAATGTTTGAAATCACATTTCAGTGAAAACGCCACTTAAAATAGCCGGACTCGTTAATATTACCAGAATTCGAGTCATTTCAGAGCTTTCTACCTGTAATCTCAGTAATTGAACTCGGCATTAAATGTGGTTAGAATCTATTTACTTCTATTTCAAGTGTTAGTTAATAGTTCATATTATTTTCCTGGAAAGATAATTGTTTATTTGAAGAGTTTTAACACATTTTGACTGTTTCCTTTGAAGTATACACTAGAACCTACAGGATATAAACTGTTTCAGTCAAAGGAGGCCACGCCAATTAAGCCTCAGTTGTAAACATAAACAGTATTCTCCTTATTTCAAAGCTTTATATACAAGTTGTGAGCTCTATAAACAGGAACTCTTAATGTTTGAAATCACATTTTAGTGAATTCGCCACTTTAAATAGCCGGACTTGTTAATATTATCAGAATTTTCGTCATTTCAGTGCTCTCTACCTGTAATGTCAGTAAATGAACTCGGCATTAAATGTAGTTAGAATCTATTTACTTGTATTTAAACTGTGAGTTAAACGTTCATATTCATTTCCTGGAAAGATGATTGTGTATTTTAAGAGTTTTAACACCTATTGAAGTTTCCTTAGAAGTATATACAAGAACCTTCAGGATAGAAACTGTTTCAAAAAAAGACGCCATGCCAATACAGTCTCAATTTTAAACATAAACAGTATTCACTTCATTTCAAAGCTTTATACACTAGTTCTGAGCTGTATAAACAGGAATTCTTAATGTTTGAAATCGCATTTTAGTTAAAACGCCACTTAAAATACCCGGACTTGTTAATATTATCCGAATTCGCGTCATTTCAGAGCTTTCTACCTGTAATCTAGGTAATTGAACTCGGCATTAAATGTGATTAGAATCTATTTACTTGTATTTCAACAGTTAGTTACACGTTCATATTCATTTCCTTGAAAGATAATTGTGTATTTTAAGAGTTTTACCACATTTTGAGATTTTGCTTAGCGGTAAATACTAGAACCTTCAGCATATACATGGTTTCAGTCAAAAAACGCATGGCCAATTAAGCCTCAGTTGTAAACATAAACAGTATTCTCCTCATTTCATAGCTTTATACACTAGTTCTGAGCTGTATAAACGGGAATTCTTAATGTTTGAAATCACATTTCAGTGAAAACGCCACTTAAAATAGCCGGACTCGTTAATATTACCAGAATTCGAGTCATTTCAGAGTTTTCTACCTGTAATCTCAGTAATTGAACTCGGCATTAAATGTGGTTAGAATCTATTTCCTTCTATTTCAACTGTTAGTTAATAGTTCATATTATTTTCCTGGAAAGATAATTGTTTATTTGAAGAGTTTTAACACATTTTGACTCTTTCCTTTGAAGTATACACTAGAACCTACAGGATATAAACTGTTTCAGTCAAAAGACACCACGCCAATTAAACCTCAGTCTTAAACATAAACAGTATTCTCCTTATTTCAAAGCTTTCTATTCAAGTTGTGAGCTCTATAAACAGGAACTCTTAATGTTTGAAATCACATTTTAGGGAATCCGCCACTTTAAATAGCCGGAATTGTTAATATAATCAGAATTTTCGTCATTTCAGTGCTCTCTACCTGTAATGTCAGTAATTATACTCAGCATTAAATGTAGTTAGAGTCTATTTACTTGTATTTAAACTGTGAGTTAAACGTTCATATTCATTTCCTGGAAAGATAAGTGTGTATTTTAAGAGTTTTACCACATTTTGAGAGTTTGCTTAGTAGTAAATACTAGAACATTCAGGATATACCCGGTTTCAGTCAAAAAACGCGTGGCCAATTAAGCCTCAGTTGTAAACATAAACAGTAATGTCCTCATTTAAAAGCTTTATAAACTAGTTATGAGGTCTATATACATAAATTCTTAGACCGAGAAATCACATTTTAGTGAAAACGGCACTTAAAATAGCCGGACTTGTTAATATTATCAGAATTCGCGTCATTTAACAGCTTTCTACCTGTAATCTAGGTAATTGAACTCGGCATTAAATGTGGTTAGAATCTATTTACTTGTACTTCAACAGTTAGTTACACGTTGATATTCATTTCCTGGAAAGATAATTGTGTATTTTAAGAGTTTTACTCCATTTTGAGAGTTTGTTTACCACTAAATACTAGTACCTTCAGGATATACATGGTTTCAGTCAAAACACGTGTGGCCAATTAAGCCTCAGTTGTAAACATAAACAGTATTCTCCTCATTTCAAAGCTTTATACACTAGTTCTGAGCTGTATAAACGTTAATTCTTAATGTTTGAAATCACATTTCAGTGAAAACGCCACTTAAAATAGCCGGACTCGTTAATATTACCAGAATTCGAGTCATTTCAGAGCTTTCTACCTGTAATCTCAGTAATTGAACTCGGCATTAAATGTGGTTAGAATCTATTTACTTCTATTTCAACTGTTAGTTAAGAGTTCTTATTATTTTCCTGGAAAGATAATTGTTTATTTTAAGAGATTTACGCCATTTTGAGATTTTGCTTAGCACTAAATACTAGAACCTTCAGGATATACACGGTTTCAGTCAAAACACGTGTGGCCAATTAAGCCTCAGTTGTAAACATAAACAGTAATCGCCTCATTTAAAAGCTTTATAAACTAGTTATGAGCTCTATATATATAAATTCTTGGACCGAGAAATCACATCTTAGTGAAAACGGCACTTAAAATAGCCGGACTTGTTAATATCCGAATTCGCGTCATTTCACAGCTTTCTACCTGTAATCTAGGTAATTGAACTCGGCAATAAATGTGATTAGAATCTATTTACTTGTATTTCAACAGTTAGTTACACGTTCATATTCATTTCCTTGAAAGATAATTGTGTATTTTAAGAGTTTTACCACATTTTGAGATTTTGCTTAGCGGTAAATACTAGAACCTTCAGCATATACACGGTTTCAGTCAAAAAACGCATGGCCAATTAAGCCTCAGTTGTAAACATAAACAGTATTCTCCTCATTTCATAGCTTTATACACTAGTTCTGAGCTGTATAATCGGGAATTCTTAATGTTTGAAATCACATTTCAGTGAAAACGCCACTTAAAATAGCCGGACTCGTTAATATTACCAGAATTCGAGTCATTTCAGAGTTTTCTACCTGTAATCTCAGTAATTGAACTCGGCATTAAATGTGGTTAGAATCTATTTCCTTCTATTTCAACTGTTAGTTAATAGTTCATATTATTTTCCTGGAAAGATAATTGTTTATTTGAAGAGTTTTAACACATTTTGACTGTTTCCTTTGAAGTATACACTAGAACCTACAGGATATAAGCTGTTTCAGTCAAAAGACACCACGCCAATTAAACCTCAGTCTTAAACATAAACAGTATTCTCCTTATTTCAAAGCTTTCTATACAAGTTGTGAGCTCTATAAACAGGAACTCTTAATGTTTGAAATCACATTTTAGGGAATCCGCCACTTTAAATAGCCGGAATTGTTAATATTATCAGAATTTTCGTCATTTCAGTGCTCTCTACCTGTAATGTCAGTAAATGAACTCGGCATTAAATGTAGTTAGAATCTATTTACTTGTATTTAAACTGTGAGTTAAACGTTCATATTCATTTCCTGGAAAGATAATTGTGTATTTTAAGAGTTTTAACACCTATTGAAGTTTCCTTAGAAGTATATACAAGAACCTTCAGGATAGAAACTGTTTCAAAAAAAGACGCCATGCCAATACAGTCTCAATTTTAAACATAAACAGTATTCTCTTCATTTCAAAGTTTTATACACTAGTTCTAAGCTGTATAAACAGGAATTCTTAATGTTTGAAATCGCATTTTAGTTAAAACGCCACTTAAAATACCCGGACTTGTTAATATTATCCGAATTCGCGTCATTTCAGAGCTTTCTACCTGTAATCTAGGTAATTGAACTCGGCATTAAATGTGATTAGAATCTATTTACTTGTATTTCAACAGTTAGTTACACGTTCATATTCATTTCCTTGAAAGATAATTGTGTATTTTAAGAGTTTTACCACATTTTGAGATTTTGCTTAGCGGTAAATACTAGAACCTTCAGCATATACACGGTTTCAGTCAAAAAACGCATGGCCAATTAAGCCTCAGTTGTAAACATAAACAGTATTCTCCTCATTTCATAGCTTTATACACTAGTTCTGAGCTGTATAAACGGGAATTCTTAAAGTTTGAAATCACATTTCAGTGAAAACGCCACTTAAAATAGCCGGACTCGTTAATATTACCAGAATTCGAGTCATTTCAGAGCTTTCTACCTGTAATCTCAGTAATTGAACTCGGCATTAAATGTGGTTAGAATCTATTTACTTCTATTTCAACTGTTAGTTACACGTTGATATTCATTTCCTGGAAAGATAATTGTGTATTTTAAGAGTTTTACGCAATTTTGAGAGTTTGCTTAGCACTAAATACTAGAACCTTCAGGATATACACGGTTTCAGTCAAAACACGTGTGGCCAATTAAGCCTCAGTTGTAAACATAAACAGTAATCGCCTCATTTAAAAGCTTTATAAACTAGTTATGAGCTCTATATATATAAATTCTTGGACCGAGAAATCACATCTTAGTGAAAACGGCACTTAAAATAGCCGGACTTGTTAATATTATCCGAATTCGCGTCATTTCACAGCTTTCTACCTGTAATCTAGGTAATTGAACTCGGCAATAAATGTGATTAGAATCTATTTACTTGTATTTCAACAGTTAGTTACACGTTCATATTCATTTCCTTGAAAGATAATTGTGTATTTTAAGAGTTTTACCACATTTTGAGATTTTGCTTAGCGGTAAATACTAGAACCTTCAGCATATACACGGTTTCAGTCAAAAAACGCATGGCCAATTAAGCCTCAGTTGTAAACATAAACAGTATTCTCCTCATTTCATAGCTTTATACACTAGTTCTGAGCTGTATAAACGGGAATTCTTAATGTTTGAAATCACATTTCAGTGAAAACGCCACTTAAAATAGCCGGACTCGTTAATATTACCAGAATTCGAGTCATTTCAGAGTTTTCTACCTGTAATCTCAGTAATTGAACTCGGCATTAAATGTGGTTAGAATCTATTTACTTCTATTTCAACTGTTAGTTAAGAGTTCATATTATTTTCCTGGAAAGATAATTGTTTATTTTAAGAGATTTACGCCATTTTGAGATTGTGCTTAGCACTAAATACTAGAACCTTCAGGATATACACGGTTTCAGTCAAAAAACGCGTGGCCAATTAAGCCTCAGTTGTAAACATAAACAGTAATCGCCTCATTTAAAAGCTTTATAAACTAGTTATGAGCTCTATATATATAAATTCTTGGACCGAGAAATCACATCTTAGTGAAAACGGCACTTAAAATAGCCGGACTTGTTAATATTATCCGAATTCGCGTCATTTCACAGCTTTCTACCTGTAATCTAGGTAATTGAACTCGGCAATAAATGTGATTAGAATCTATTTACTTGTATTTCAACAGTTAGTTACACGTTCATATTCATTTCCTTGAAAGATAATTGTGTATTTTAAGAGTTTTACCACATTTTGAGATTTTGCTTAGCGGTAAATACTAGAACCTTCAGCATATACACGGTTTCAGTCAAAAAACGCATGGCCAATTAAGCCTCAGTTGTAAACATAAACAGTATTCTCCTCATTTCATAGCTTTATACACTAGTTCTGAGCTGTATAATCGGGAATTCTTAATGTTTGAAATCACATTTCAGTGAAAACGCCACTTAAAATAGCCGGACTCGTTAATATTACCAGAATTCGAGTCATTTCAGAGTTTTCTACCTGTAATCTCAGTAATTGAACTCGGCATTAAATGTGGTTAGAATCTATTTCCTTCTATTTCAACTGTTAGTTAATAGTTCATATTATTTTCCTGGAAAGATAATTGTTTATTTGAAGAGTTTTAACACATTTTGACTGTTTCCTTTGAAGTATACACTAGAACCTACAGGATATAAGCTGTTTCAGTCAAAAGACACCACGCCAATTAAACCTCAGTCTTAAACATAAACAGTATTCTCCTTATTTCAAAGCTTTCTATACAAGTTGTGAGCTCTATAAACAGGAACTCTTAATGTTTGAAATCACATTTTAGGGAATCCGCCACTTTAAATAGCCGGAATTGTTAATATTATCAGAATTTTCGTCATTTCAGTGCTCTCTACCTGTAATGTCAGTAAATGAACTCGGCATTAAATGTAGTTAGAATCTATTTACTTGTATTTAAACTGTGAGTTAAACGTTCATATTCATTTCCTGGAAAGATAATTGTGTATTTTAAGAGTTTTAACACCTATTGAAGTTTCCTTAGAAGTATATACAAGAACCTTCAGGATAGAAACTGTTTCAAAAAAAGACGCCATGCCAATACAGTCTCAATTTTAAACATAAACAGTATTCTCTTCATTTCAAAGTTTTATACACTAGTTCTAAGCTGTATAAACAGGAATTCTTAATGTTTGAAATCGCATTTTAGTTAAAACGCCACTTAAAATACCCGGACTTGTTAATATTATCCGAATTCGCGTCATTTCAGAGCTTTCTACCTGTAATCTAGGTAATTGAACTCGGCATTAAATGTGATTAGAATCTATTTACTTGTATTTCAACAGTTAGTTACACGTTCATATTCATTTCCTTGAAAGATAATTGTGTATTTTAAGAGTTTTACCACATTTTGAGATTTTGCTTAGCGGTAAATACTAGAACCTTCAGCATATACACGGTTTCAGTCAAAAAACGCATGGCCAATTAAGCCTCAGTTGTAAACATAAACAGTATTCTCCTCATTTCATAGCTTTATACACTAGTTCTGAGCTGTATAAACGGGAATTCTTAAAGTTTGAAATCACATTTCAGTGAAAACGCCACTTAAAATAGCCGGACTCGTTAATATTACCAGAATTCGAGTCATTTCAGAGCTTTCTACCTGTAATCTCAGTAATTGAACTCGGCATTAAATGTGGTTAGAATCTATTTACTTCTATTTCAACTGTTAGTTACACGTTGATATTCATTTCCTGGAAAGATAATTGTGTATTTTAAGAGTTTTACGCCATTTTGAGAGTTTGCTTAGCACTAAATACTAGAACCTTCAGGATATACACGGTTTCAGTCAAAACACGTGTGGCCAATTAAGCCTCAGTTGTAAACATAAACAGTAATCGCCTCATTTAAAAGCTTTATAAACTAGTTATGAGCTCTATATATATAAATTCTTGGACCGAGAAATCACATCTTAGTGAAAACGGCACTTAAAATAGCCGGACTTGTTAATATTATCCGAATTCGCGTCATTTCACAGCTTTCTACCTGTAATCTAGGTAATTGAACTCGGCAATAAATGTGATTAGAATCTATTTACTTGTATTTCAACAGTTAGTTACACGTTCATATTCATTTCCTTGAAAGATAATTGTGTATTTTAAGAGTTTTACCACATTTTGAGATTTTGCTTAGCGGTAAATACTAGAACCTTCAGCATATACACGGTTTCAGTCAAAAAACGCATGGCCAATTAAGCCTCAGTTGTAAACATAAACAGTATTCTCCTCATTTCATAGCTTTATACACTAGTTCTGAGCTGTATAAATGGGAATTCTTAATGTTTGAAATCACATTTCAGTGAAAACGCCACTTAAAATAGCCGGACTCGTTAATATTACCAGAATTCGAGTCATTTCAGAGTTTTCTACCTGTAATCTCAGTAATTGAACTCGGCATTAAATGTGGTTAGAATCTATTTACTTCTATTTCAACTGTTAGTTAAGAGTTCATATTATTTTCCTGGAAAGATAATTGTTTATTTTAAGAGATTTACGCCATTTTGAGATTGTGCTTAGCACTAAATACTAGAACCTTCAGGATATACACGGTTTCAGTCAAAAAACGCGTGGCCAATTAAGCCTCAGTTGTAAACATAAACAGTAATCGCCTCATTTAAAAGCTTTATAAACTAGTTATGAGCTCTATATATATAAATTCTTGGACCGAGAAATCACATCTTAGTGAAAACGGCACTTAAAATAGCCGGACTTGTTAATATAATCCGAATTCGCGTCATTTCACAGCTTTCTACCTGTAATCTAGGTAATTGAACTCGGCAATAAATGTGATTAGAATCTATTTACTTGTATTTCAACAGTTAGTTACACGTTCATATTCATTTCCTTGAAAGATAATTGTGTATTTTAAGAGTTTTACCACATTTTGAGATTTTGCTTAGTGGTAAATACTAGAACCTTCAGCATATACACGGTTTCAGTCAAAAAACGTATGGCCAATTAAGCCTCAGTTGTAAACATAAACAGTATTCTCCTCATTTCATAGCTTTATACACTAGTTCTGAGCTGTATAAACGGGAATTCTTAATGTTTGAAATCACATTTCAGTGAAAACGCCACTTAAAATAGCCGGACTCGTTAATATTACCAGAATTCGAGTCATTTCAGAGTTTTCTACCTGTAATCTCAGTAATTGAACTCGGCATTAAATGTGGTTAGAATCTATTTACTTCTATTTCAACTGTTAGTTACACGTTGATATTCATTTCCTGGAAAGATAATTGTGTATTTTAAGAGTTTTACGCCATTTTGAGAGTTTGCTTAGCACTAAATACTAGAACCTTCAGGATATACACGGTTTCAGTCAAAACACGCGTGGCCAATTAAGCCTCAGTTGTAAACATAAACAGTAATCTCCTCATTTCAAAGCTTTATAAACTAGTTATGAGCTCTCTATATATAAATTCTTAGACGGTGAAATCACATTTTAGTGAAAACGGCACTTAAAATAGCCGGGCTTGTTAATATTTTCAGAATTCTCATCATTTCAGAGCTCTCTACCTGTAATCTCTCTAATTGAACTCGGCATAAAAAGTGGTTCGAATCTATTTACTCGTGTTTCAACTGTTTGTTACAGGTCCATATTCATTTCCTGGAAAGATAATTGTTTATCTTAAGAGTTTTAACACATTTTGACTGTTTCCTTTGAAGTATACACTAGAAACTTCAGGATATAAACTGTTTCAGTCAAAGTAGGCCACACCAATTAAGCCTCAGTTGTAAACATAAACAGTATTCTCCTTATTTCAAAGCTTTATATACAAGTTGTGAGCTCTATAAACAGGAATTCTTAATGTTTGAAATCACATTTTAGTGAATCCGCCACTTTAAATAGCCGGACTTGTTAATATTATCAGAATTTTCGTCATTTCAGTGCTCTCGACCTGTAATGTCAGTAATTGAACTCGGCATTAAATGTAGTTAGAATCTATTTACTTGTATTTAAACTGTTAGTTAAACGTTCATATTCATTTCCTGGAAAGATAATTGTGTATTTTAAGAGTTTTAACACCTATTGAAGTTTACTTAGGAGTATATACAAGAATCTTCAGGACAGAAACTGTTTCAACAAAAGATGCCATGCCAATACAGTCTCAATTGTAAACATAAACAGTATTTGCCTCATTTAAATGGTTCATACACAAGTTCTAAGCTCTATAAACAGGAATTCTTAATGTTTGACATAACATTTTAGTGAAAACGCCACTTAAAATAGCCGGACTTGTTAATATTATCCGAATTCGCGTCATTTCACAGCTTTCTACCTGTAATCTAGGTAATTGAACTCGGCATTAAATGTGATTAGAATCTATTTACTTGTATTTCAACAGTTAGTTACACGTTCATATTCATTTCCTTGAAAGATAATTGTGTATTTTAAGAGTTTTACCACATTTTGAGATTTTGCTTAGCGGTAAATACTAGAACCTTCAGCATATACACGGTTTCAGTCAAAACACGTGTGGCCAATTAAGCCTCAGTTGTAAACATAAACAGTAATCGCCTCATTTAAAAGCTTTATAAACTAGTTATGAGCTCTATATATATAAATTCTTGGACCGAGAAATCACATCTTAGTGAAAACGGCACTTAAAATAGCCCGACTTGTTAATATTATCCGAATTCGCGTCATTTCACAGCTTTCTACCTGTAATCTAGGTAATTGAACTCGGCAATAAATGTGATTAGAATCTATTTACTTGTATTTCAACAGTTAGTTACACGTTCATATTCATTTCCTTGAAAGATAATTGTGTATTTTAAGAGTTTTACCACATTTTGAGATTTTGCTTAGCGGTAAATACTAGAACCTTCAGCATATACACGGTTTCAGTCAAAAAACGCATGGCCAATTAAGCCTCAGTTGTAAACATAAACAGTATTCTCCTCATTTCATAGCTTTATACACTAGTTCTGAGCTGTATAAACGGGAATTCTTAATGTTTGAAATCACATTTCAGTGAAAACGCCACTTAAAATAGCGGGACTCGTTAATATTACCAGAATTCGAGTCATTTCAGAGTTTTCTACCTGTAATCTCAGTAATTGAACTCGGCATTAAATGTGGTTAGAATCTATTTACTTCTATTTCAACGGTTAGTTAATAGTTCATATTATTTTCCTGGAAAGATAATTGTTTATTTGAAGAGTTTTAACACATTTTGACTGTTTCCTTTGAAGTATACACTAGAACCTTCAGGATATAAACTGTTTCAGTCAAAGGAGGCCACGCCAATTAAGCCTCAGTTGTAAACATAAACAGTATTCTCCTTATTTCAAAGCTTTATATACAAGTTGTGAGCTCTATAAACAGGAACTCTTAATGTTTGAAATCACATTTTAGTGAATCCGCCACTTTAAATAGCCGGAATTGTTAATATTATCAGAATTTTCGTCATTTCAGTGCTCTCGACCTGTAATGTCAGTAATTGAACTCGGCATTAAATGTAGTTAGAATCTATTTACTTGTATTTAAACTGTTAGTTAAACGTTCATATTCATTTCCTGGAAAGATAATTGTGTATTTTAAGAGTTTTAACACCTATTGAAGTTTACTTAGAAGTATATACAAGAATCTTCAGGACAGAAACTGTTTCAACAAAAGATGCCATGCCAATACAGTCTCAATTGTAAACATAAACAGTATTTGCCTCATTTAAATGGTTCATACACAAGTTCTAAGCTCTATAAACAGGAATTCTTAATGTTTGACATAACATTTTAGTGAAAACGCCACTTAAAATAGCCGGACTTGTTAATATTATCCGAATTCGCGTCATTTCACAGCTTTCTACCTGTAATCTAGGTAATTGAACTCGGCATTAAATGTGATTAGAATCTATTTACTTATATTTCAACAGTTAGTTACACGTTCATATTCATTTCCTTGAAAGATAATTGTGTATTTTAAGAGTTTTACCACATTTTGAGATTTTGCTTAGTGGTAAATACTAGAACCTTCAGCATATACACGGTTTCAGTCAAAAAACGCATGGCCAATTAAGCCTCAGTTGTAAACATAAACAGTATTCTCCTCATTTCAAAGCTTTATACACTAGTTCTGAGCTGGATAAACGGGAATTCTTAATGTTTGAAATCACATTTCAGTGAAAACGCCACTTAAAATAGCCGGACTCGTTAATATTACCAGAATTCGAGTCATTTCAGAGCTTTCTACCTGTAATCTCAGTAATTGAACTCGGCATTAAATGTGGTTAGAATCTATTTACTTCTATTTCAACTGTTAGTTAATAGTTCATATTATTTTCCTGGAAAGATAATTGTTTATTTGAAGAGTTTTAACACATTTTGACTCTTTCCTTTGAAGTATACACTAGAACCTACAGGATATAAACTGTTTCAGTCAAAAGACACCACGCCAATTAAACCTCAGTCTTAAACATAAACAGTATTCTCCTTATTTCAAAGCTTTCTATACAAGTTGTGAGCTCTATAAACAGGAACTCTTAATGTTTGAAATCACATTTTAGGGAATCCGCCACTTTAAATAGCCGGAATTGTTAATATTATCAGAATTTTCGTCATTTCAGTGCTCTCTACCTGTAATGTCAGTAATTATACTCGGCATTAAATGTAGTTAGAATCTATTTACTTGTATTTAAACTGTGAGTTAAACGTTCATATTCATTTCCTGGAAAGATAAGTGTGTATTTTAAGAGTTTTACCACATTCTGAGAGTTTGCTTAGTAGTAAATACTAGAACATTCAGGATATAGCCGGTTTCAGTCAAAAAACGCGTGGCCAATTAAGCCTCAGTTGTAAACATAAACAGTAATCTCCTCATTTAAAAGCTTTATAAACTAGTTATGAGGTCTATATACATAAATTCTTAGACCGAGAAATCACATTTTAGTGAAAACGGCACTTAAAATAGCCGGACTCGTTAATATTACCAGAATTCGAGTCATTTCAGAGCTTTCTACCTGTAATCTCAGTAATTGAACTCGGCATTAAATGTGGTTAGAATCTATTTACTTCTATTGCAACTGTTAGTTAAGAGTTCATATTATTTTCCTGGAAAGATAATTGTTTATTTTAAGAGATTTACGCCATTTTGAGATTTTGCTTAGCACTAAATACTAGAACCTTCAGGATATACACGGTTTCAGTCAAAACACGTGTGGCCAATTAAGCCTCAGTTGTAAACATATACAGTAATCGCCTCATTCTAAAGCTTTATAAACTAGTTATGAGCTCTATATATATAAATTCTTGGACCGAGAAATCACATCTTAGTGAAAACGGCACTTAAAATAGCCGGACTTGTTAATATTATCCGAATTCGCGTCATTTCACAGCTTTCTACCTGTAATCTAGGTAATTGAACTCGGCAATAAATGTGATTAGAATCTATTTACTTGTATTTCAACAGTTAGTTACACGTTCATATTCATTTCCTTGAAAGATAATTGTGTATTTTAAGAGTTTTACCACATTTTGAGATTTTGCTTAGCGGTAAATACTAGAACCTTCAGCATATACACGGTTTCAGTCAAAAAACGCATGGCCAATTAAGCCTCAGTTGTAAACATAAACAGTATTCTCCTCATTTCATAGCTTTATACACTAGTTCTGAGCTGTATAAACGGGAATTCTTAATGTTTGAAATCACATTTCAGTGAAAACGCCACTTAAAATAGCGGGACTCGTTAATATTACCAGAATTCGAGTCATTTCAGAGTTTTCTACCTGTAATCTCAGTAATTGAACTCGGCATTAAATGTGGTTAGAATCTATTTACTTCTATTTCAACTGTTAGTTAATAGTTCATATTATTTTCCTGGAAAGATAATTGTTTATTTGAAGAGTTTTAACACATTTTGACTGTTTCCTTTGAAGTATACACTAGAACCTACAGGATATAAACTGTTTCAGTCAAAGGAGGCCACGCCAATTCAGCCTCAGTTGTAAACATAAACAGTATTCTCCTTATTTCAAAGCTTTATATACAAGTTGTGAGCTCTATAAACAGGAACTCTTAATGTTTGAAATCACATTTTAGTGAATCCGCCACTTTAAATAGCCGGACTTGTTAATATTATCAGAATTTTCGTCATTTCAGTGCTCTCTACCTGTAATGTCAGTAAATGAACTCGGCATTAAATGTAGTTAGAATCTATTTACTTGTATTTAAACTGTGAGTTAAACGTTCATATTCATTTCCTGGAAAGATAAGTGTGTATTTTAAGAGTTTTACCACATTTTGAGAGTTTGCTTAGTAGTAAATACTAGAACATTCAGGATATAGCCGGTTTCAGTCAAAAAACGCGTGGCCAATTAAGCCTCAGTTGTAAACATAAACAGTAATCTCCTCATTTAAAAGCTTTATAAACTAGTTATGAGGTCTATATACATAAATTCTTAGACCGAGAAATCACATTTTAGTGAAAACGGCACTTAAAATAGCCGGACTCGTTAATATTACCAGAATTCGAGTCATTTCAGAGCTTTCTACCTGTAATCTCAGTAATTGAACTCGGCATTAAATGTGGTTAGAATCTATTTACTTCTATTGCAACTGTTAGTTAAGAGTTCATATTATTTTCCTGGAAAGATAATTGTTTATTTTAAGAGATTTACGCCATTTTGAGATTTTGCTTAGCACTAAATACTAGAACCTTCAGGATATACACGGTTTCAGTCAAAACACGTGTGGCCAATTAAGCCTCAGTTGTAAACATATACAGTAATCGCCTCATTCTAAAGCTTTATAAACTAGTTATGAGCTCTATATATATAAATTCTTGGACCGAGAAATCACATCTTAGTGAAAACGGCACTTAAAATAGCCGGACTTGTTAATATTATCCGAATTCGCGTCATTTCACAGCTTTCTACCTGTAATCTAGGTAATTGAACTCGGCAATAAATGTGATTAGAATCTATTTACTTGTATTTCAACAGTTAGTTACACGTTCATATTCATTTCCTTGAAAGATAATTGTGTATTTTAAGAGTTTTACCACATTTTGAGATTTTGCTTAGCGGTAAATACTAGAACCTTCAGCATATACACGGTTTCAGTCAAAAAACGCATGGCCAATTAAGCCTCAGTTGTAAACATAAACAGTATTCTCCTCATTTCATAGCTTTATACACTAGTTCTGAGCTGTATAAACGGGAATTCTTAATGTTTGAAATCACATTTCAGTGAAAACGCCACTTAAAATAGCGGGACTCGTTAATATTACCAGAATTCGAGTCATTTCAGAGTTTTCTACCTGTAATCTCAGTAATTGAACTCGGCATTAAATGTGGTTAGAATCTATTTACTTCTATTTCAACTGTTAGTTAATAGTTCATATTATTTTCCTGGAAAGATAATTGTTTATTTGAAGAGTTTTAACACATTTTGACTGTTTCCTTTGAAGTATACACTAGAACCTACAGGATATAAACTGTTTCAGTCAAAGGAGGCCACGCCAATTCAGCCTCAGTTGTAAACATAAACAGTATTCTCCTTATTTCAAAGCTTTATATACAAGTTGTGAGCTCTATAAACAGGAACTCTTAATGTTTGAAATCACATTTTAGTGAATCCGCCACTTTAAATAGCCGGACTTGTTAATATTATCAGAATTTTCGTCATTTCAGTGCTCTCTACCTGTAATGTCAGTAAATGAACTCGGCATTAAATGTAGTTAGAATCTATTTACTTGTATTTAAACTGTGAGTTAAACGTTCATATTCATTTCCTGGAAAGATAAGTGTGTATTTTAAGAGTTTTACCACATTTTGAGAGTTTGCTTAGTAGTAAATACTAGAACATTCAGGATATAGCCGGTTTCAGTCAAAAAACGCGTGGCCAATTAAGCCTCAGTTGTAAACATAAACAGTAATCTCCTCATTTAAAAGCTTTATAAACTAGTTATGAGGTCTATATACATAAATTCTTAGACCGAGAAATCACATTTTAGTGAAAACGGCACTTAAAATAGCCGGACTTGTTAATATTATCAGAATTCGCGTCATTTCAGAGCTTTCTACCTGTAATCTAGGTAATTGAACTCGGCATTAAATGTGGTTAGAATCTATTTACTTGTGCTTCAACAGTTAGTTACACGTTGATATTCATTTCCTGGAAAGATAATTGTGTATTTTAAGAGTTTTACCACATTTTGAGATTTTGCTTAGCGGTAAATACTAGAACCTTCAGCATATACACGGTTTCAGTCAAAAAACGCATGGCCAATTAAGCCTCAGTTGTAAACATAAACAGTATTCTCCTCATTTCATAGCTTTATACACTAGTTCTGAGCTGTATAAACGGGAATTCTTAATGTTTGAAATCACATTTCAGTGAAAAAGCCACTTAAAATAGCCGGACTCGTTAATATTACCAGAATTCGAGTCATTTAAGAGTTTTCTACCTGTAATCTCAGTAATTGAACTCGGCATTAAATGTGGTTAGAATCTATTTACTTCTATTTCAACTGTTAGTTACACGTTGATATTCATTTCCTGGAAAGATAATTGTGTATTTTAAGAGTTTTACGCCATTTTGAGAGTTTGCTTAGCACTAAATACTAGAACCTTCAGGATATACACGGTTTCAGTCAAAACACGCGTGGCCAATTAAGCCTCAGTTCTAAACATAATCAGTAATCTCCTCATTTCAAAGCTTTATAAACTAGTTATGAGCTCTATATATATAAATTCTTAGACGGTGAAATCACATTTTAGTGAAAACGGCACTTAAAATAGCCGGGCTTGTTAATATTTTCAGAATTCTCATCATTTCAGAGCTCTCTACCTGTAATCTCTCTAATTGAACTCGGCATAAAAAGTGGTTCGAATCTATTTACTCGTGTTTCAACTGTTTGTTACAGGTCCATATTCATTTCCTGGAAAGATAATTGTTTATCTTAAGAGTTTTAACACATTTTGACTGTTTCCTTTGAAGTATACACTAGAAACTTCAGGATATAAACTGTTTCAGTCAAAGTAGGCCACACCAATTAAGCCTCAGTTGTAAACATAAACAGTATTCTCCTTATTTCAAAGCTTTATATACAAGTTGTGAGCTCTATAAACAGGAATTCTTAATGTTTGAAATCACATTTTAGTGAATCCGCCACTTTAAATAGCCGGACTTGTTAATATTATCAGAATTTTCGTCATTTCAGTGCTCTCGACCTGTAATGTCAGTAATTGAACTCGGCATTAAATGTAGTTAGAATCTATTTACTTGTATTTAAACTGTTAGTTAAACGTTCATATTCATTTCCTGGAAAGATAATTGTGTATTTTAAGAGTTTTAACACCTATTGAAGTTTACTTAGAAGTATATACAAGAATCTTCAGGACAGAAACTGTTTCAACAAAAGATGCCATGCCAATACAGTCTCAATTGTAAACATAAACAGTATTTGCCTCATTTAAATGGTTCATACACAAGTTCTAAGCTCTATAAACAGGAATTCTTAATGTTTGACATAACATTTTAGTGAAAACGCCACTTAAAATAGCCGGACTTGTTAATATTATCAGAATTCGCGTCATTTCACAGCTTTCTACCTGTAATCTAGGTAATTGAACTCGGCATTAAATGTGATTAGAATCTATTTACTTGTATTTCAACAGTTAGTTACACGTTCATATTCATTTCCTTGAAAGATAATTGTGTATTTTAAGAGTTTTACCACATTTTGAGATTTTGCTTAGCGGTAAATACTAGAACCTTCAGTATGTACACGGTTTCAGTCAAAAACCGCATGGCCAATTAAGCCTCAGTTGTAAACATAAACAGTATTCTCCTCATTTCATAGCTTTATACACTAGTTCTGAGCTGTATAAACGGGAATTCTTAATGTTTGAAATCACATTTCAGTGAAAACGCCACTTAAAATAGCCGGACTCGTTAATATTACCGGAATTCGAGTCATTTCAGAGTTTTCTACCTGTAATCTCAGTAATTGAACTCGGCATTAAATGTGGTTAGAATCTATTTACTTCTATTTCAACTGTTAGTTAATAGTTCATATTATTTTCCTGGAAAGATAATTGTTTATTTGAAGAGTTTTAACACATTTTGACTGTTTCCTTTGAAGTATACACTAGAACCTACAGGATATAAACTGTTTCAGTCAAAGGAGGCCACGCCAATTCAGCCTCAGTTGTAAACATAAACAGTATTCTCCTTATTTCAAAGCTTTATATACAAGTTGTGAGCTCTATAAACAGGAACTCTTAATGTTTGAAATCATATTTTAGTGAATCCGCCACTTTAAATAGCCGGACTGGTTAATATTATCAGAATTTTCGTCATTTCAGTGCTCTCTACCTGTAATGTCAGTAAATGAACTCGGCATTAAATGTAGTTAGAATCTATTTACTTGTATTTAAACTGTGAGTTAAACGTTCATATTCATTTCCTGGAAAGATAAGTGTGTATTTTAAGAGTTTTACCACATTTTGAGAGTTTGCTTAGTAGTAAATACTAGAACATTCAGGATATAGCCGGTTTCAGTCAAAAAACGCGTGGCCAATTAAGCCTCAGTTGTAAACATAAACAGTAATCTCCTCATTTAAAAGCTTTATAAACTAGTTATGAGGTCTATATACATAAATTCTTAGACCGAGAAATCACATTTTAGTGAAAACGGCACTTAAAATAGCCGGACTCGTTAATATTACCAGAATTCGAGTCATTTCAGAGCTTTCTACCTGTAATCTCAGTAATTGAACTCGGCATTAAATGTGGTTAGAATCTATTTACTTCTATTGCAACTGTTAGTTAAGAGTTCATATTATTTTCCTGGAAAGATAATTGTTTATTTTAAGAGATTTACGCCATTTTGAGATTTTGCTTAGCACTAAATACTAGAACCTTCAGGATATACACGGTTTCAGTCAAAACACGTGTGGCCAATTAAGCCTCAGTTGTAAACATATACAGTAATCGCCTCATTCTAAAGCTTTATAAACTAGTTATGAGCTCTATATATATAAATTCTTGGACCGAGAAATCACATCTTAGTGAAAACGGCACTTAAAATAGCCGGACTTGTTAATATTATCCGAATTCGCGTCATTTCACAGCTTTCTACCTGTAATCTAGGTAATTGAACTCGGCAATAAATGTGATTAGAATCTATTTACTTGTATTTCAACAGTTAGTTACACGTTCATATTCATTTCCTTGAAAGATAATTGTGTATTTTAAGAGTTTTACCACATTTTGAGATTTTGCTTAGCGGTAAATACTAGAACCTTCAGCATATACACGGTTTCAGTCAAAAAACGCATGGCCAATTAAGCCTCAGTTGTAAACATAAACAGTATTCTCCTCATTTCATAGCTTTATACACTAGTTCTGAGCTGTATAAACGGGAATTCTTAATGTTTGAAATCACATTTCAGTGAAAACGCCACTTAAAATAGCGGGACTCGTTAATATTACCAGAATTCGAGTCATTTCAGAGTTTTCTACCTGTAATCTCAGTAATTGAACTCGGCATTAAATGTGGTTAGAATCTATTTACTTCTATTTCAACTGTTAGTTAATAGTTCATATTATTTTCCTGGAAAGATAATTGTTTATTTGAAGAGTTTTAACACATTTTGACTGTTTCCTTTGAAGTATACACTAGAACCTACAGGATATAAACTGTTTCAGTCAAAGGAGGCCACGCCAATTCAGCCTCAGTTGTAAACATAAACAGTATTCTCCTTATTTCAAAGCTTTATATACAAGTTGTGAGCTCTATAAACAGGAACTCTTAATGTTTGAAATCACATTTTAGTGAATCCGCCACTTTAAATAGCCGGACTTGTTAATATTATCAGAATTTTCGTCATTTCAGTGCTCTCTACCTGTAATGTCAGTAAATGAACTCGGCATTAAATGTAGTTAGAATCTATTTACTTGTATTTAAACTGTGAGTTAAACGTTCATATTCATTTCCTGGAAAGATAAGTGTGTATTTTAAGAGTTTTACCACATTTTGAGAGTTTGCTTAGTAGTAAATACTAGAACATTCAGGATATAGCCGGTTTCAGTCAAAAAACGCGTGGCCAATTAAGCCTCAGTTGTAAACATAAACAGTAATCTCCTCATTTAAAAGCTTTATAAACTAGTTATGAGGTCTATATACATAAATTCTTAGACCGAGAAATCACATTTTAGTGAAAACGGCACTTAAAATAGCCGGACTCGTTAATATTACCAGAATTCGAGTCATTTCAGAGCTTTCTACCTGTAATCTCAGTAATTGAACTCGGCATTAAATGTGGTTAGAATCTATTTACTTCTATTGCAACTGTTAGTTAAGAGTTCATATTATTTTCCTGGAAAGATAATTGTTTATTTTAAGAGATTTACGCCATTTTGAGATTTTGCTTAGCACTAAATACTAGAACCTTCAGGATATACACGGTTTCAGTCAATACACGTGTGGCCAATTAAGCCTCAGTTGTAAACATATACAGTAATCGCCTCATTCTAAAGCTTTATAAACTAGTTATGAGCTCTATATATATAAATTCTTGGACCGAGAAATCACATCTTAGTGAAAACGGCACTTAAAATAGCCGGACTTGTTAATATTATCCGAATTCGCGTCATTTCACAGCTTTCTACCTGTAATCTAGGTAATTGAACTCGGCAATAAATGTGATTAGAATCTATTTACTTGTATTTCAACAGTTAGTTACACGTTCATATTCATTTCCTTGAAAGATAATTGTGTATTTTAAGAGTTTTACCACATTTTGAGATTTTGCTTAGCGGTAAATACTAGAACCTTCAGCATATACACGGTTTCAGTCAAAAAACGCATGGCCAATTAAGCCTCAGTTGTAAACATAAACAGTATTCTCCTCATTTCATAGCTTTATACACTAGTTCTGAGCTGTATAAACGGGAATTCTTAATGTTTGAAATCACATTTCAGTGAAAACGCCACTTAAAATAGCGGGACTCGTTAATATTACCAGAATTCGAGTCATTTCAGAGTTTTCTACCTGTAATCT
This sequence comes from Myotis nattereri, assembly GCF_964212035.1. Lineage (NCBI taxonomy): Eukaryota > Metazoa > Chordata > Mammalia > Chiroptera > Vespertilionidae > Myotis > Myotis nattereri. Next base: position 101,918,036 of record NC_138076.1, read on the forward strand.
CAGTAATTGAACTCGGCATTAAATGTGGTTAGAATCTATTTACTTCTATTTCAACTGTTAGTTAATAGTTCATATTATTTTCCTGGAAAGATAATTGTTTATTTGAAGAGTTTTAACACATTTTGACTGTTTCCTTTGAAGTATACACTAGAACCTACAGGATATAAACTGTTTCAGTCAAAGGAGGCCACGCCAATTCAGCCTCAGTTGTAAACATAAACAGTATTCTCCTTATTTCAAAGCTTTATATACAAGTTGTGAGCTCTATAAACAGGAACTCTTAATGTTTGAAATCACATTTTAGTGAATCCGCCACTTTAAATAGCCGGACTTGTTAATATTATCAGAATTTTCGTCATTTCAGTGCTCTCTACCTGTAATGTCAGTAAATGAACTCGGCATTAAATGTAGTTAGAATCTATTTACTTGTATTTAAACTGTGAGTTAAACGTTCATATTCATTTCCTGGAAAGATAAGTGTGTATTTTAAGAGTTTTACCACATTTTGAGAGTTTGCTTAGTAGTAAATACTAGAACATTCAGGATATAGCCGGTTTCAGTCAAAAAACGCGTGGCCAATTAAGCCTCAGTTGTAAACATAAACAGTAATCTCCTCATTTAAAAGCTTTATAAACTAGTTATGAGGTCTATATACATAAATTCTTAGACCGAGAAATCACATTTTAGTGAAAACGGCACTTAAAATAGCCGGACTCGTTAATATTACCAGAATTCGAGTCATTTCAGAGCTTTCTACCTGTAATCTCAGTAATTGAACTCGGCATTAAATGTGGTTAGAATCTATTTACTTCTATTGCAACTGTTAGTTAAGAGTTCATATTATTTTCCTGGAAAGATAATTGTTTATTTTAAGAGATTTACGCCATTTTGAGATTTTGCTTAGCACTAAATACTAGAACCTTCAGGATATACACGGTTTCAGTCAAAACACGTGTGGCCAATTAAGCCTCAGTTGTAAACATATACAGTAATCGCCTCATTCTAAAGCTTTATAAACTAGTTATGAGCTCTATATATATAAATTCTTGGACCGAGAAATCACATCTTAGTGAAAACGGCACTTAAAATAGCCGGACTTGTTAATATTATCCGAATTCGCGTCATTTCACAGCTTTCTACCTGTAATCTAGGTAATTGAACTCGGCAATAAATGTGATTAGAATCTATTTACTTGTATTTCAACAGTTAGTTACACGTTCATATTCATTTCCTTGAAAGATAATTGTGTATTTTAAGAGTTTTACCACATTTTGAGATTTTGCTTAGCGGTAAATACTAGAACCTTCAGCATATACACGGTTTCAGTCAAAAAACGCATGGCCAATTAAGCCTCAGTTGTAAACATAAACAGTATTCTCCTCATTTCATAGCTTTATACACTAGTTCTGAGCTGTATAAACGGGAATTCTTAATGTTTGAAATCACATTTCAGTGAAAACGCCACTTAAAATAGCGGGACTCGTTAATATTACCAGAATTCGAGTCATTTCAGAGTTTTCTACCTGTAATCTCAGTAATTGAACTCGGCATTAAATGTGGTTAGAATCTATTTACTTCTATTTCAACTGTTAGTTAATAGTTCATATTATTTTCCTGGAAAGATAATTGTTTATTTGAAGAGTTTTAACACATTTTGACTGTTTCCTTTGAAGTATACACTAGAACCTACAGGATATAAACTGTTTCAGTCAAAGGAGGCCACGCCAATTCAGCCTCAGTTGTAAACATAAACAGTATTCTCCTTATTTCAAAGCTTTATATACAAGTTGTGAGCTCTATAAACAGGAACTCTTAATGTTTGAAATCACATTTTAGTGAATCCGCCACTTTAAATAGCTGGACTTGTTAATATTATCAGAATTTTCGTCATTTCAGTGCTCTCTACCTGTAATGTCAGTAAATGAACTCGGCATTAAATGTAGTTAGAATCTATTTACTTGTATTTAAACTGTGAGTTAAACGTTCATATTCATTTCCTGGAAAGATAAGTGTGTATTTTAAGAGTTTTACCACATTTTGAGAGTTTGCTTAGTAGTAAATACTAGAACATTCAGGATATAGCCGGTTTCAGTCAAAAAACGCGTGGCCAATTAAGCCTCAGTTGTAAACATAAACAGTAATCTCCTCATTTAAAAGCTTTATAAACTAGTTATGAGGTCTATATACATAAATTCTTAGACCGAGAAATCACATTTTAGTGAAAACGGCACTTAAAATAGCCGGACTTGTTAATATTATCAGAATTAGCGTCATTTCAGAGCTTTCTACCTGTAATCTAGGTAATTGAACTCGCCATTAAATGTGGTTAGAATCTATTTACTTGTGCTTCAACAGTTAGTTACACGTTGATATTCATTTCCTGGAAAGATAATTGTGTATTTTAAGAGTTTTACCACATTTTGAGATTTTGCTTAGCGGTAAATACTAGAACCTTCAGCATATACACGGTTTCAGTCAAAAAACGCATGGCCAATTAAGCCTCAGTTGTAAACATAAACAGTATTCTCCTCATTTCATAGCTTTATACACTAGTTCTGAGCTGTATAAACGGGAATTCTTAATGTTTGAAATCACATTTCAGTGAAAAAGCCACTTAAAATAGCCGGACTCGTTAATATTACCAGAATTCGAGTCATTTAAGAGTTTTCTACCTGTAATCTCAGTAATTGAACTCGGCATTAAATGTGGTTAGAATCTATTTACTTCTATTTCAACTGTTAGTTACACGTTGATATTCATTTCCTGGAAAGATAATTGTGTATTTTAAGAGTTTTACGCCATTTTGAGAGTTTGCTTAGCACTAAATACTAGAACCTTCAGGATATACACGGTTTCAGTCAAAACACGCGTGGCCAATTAAGCCTCAGTTCTAAACATAATCAGTAATCTCCTCATTTCAAAGCTTTATAAACTAGTTATGAGCTCTATATATATAAATTCTTAGACGGTGAAATCACATTTTAGTGAAAACGGCACTTAAAATAGCCGGGCTTGTTAATATTTTCAGAATTCTCATCATTTCAGAGCTCTCTACCTGTAATCTCTCTAATTGAACTCGGCATAAAAAGTGGTTCGAATCTATTTACTCGTGTTTCAACTGTTTGTTACAGGTCCATATTCATTTCCTGGAAAGATAATTGTTTATCTTAAGAGTTTTAACACATTTTGACTGTTTCCTTTGAAGTATACACTAGAAACTTCAGGATATAAACTGTTTCAGTCAAAGTAGGCCACGCCAATTAAGCCTCAGTTGTAAACATAAACAGTATTCTCCTTATTTCAAAGCTTTATATACAAGTTGTGAGCTCTATAAACAGGAATTCTTAATGTTTGAAATCACATTTTAGTGAATCCGCCACTTTAAATAGCCGGACTTGTTAATATTATCAGAATTTTCGTCATTTCAGTGCTCTCGACCTGTAATGTCAGTAATTGAACTCGGCATTAAATGTAGTTAGAATCTATTTACTTGTATTTAAACTGTTAGTTAAACGTTCATATTCATTTCCTGGAAAGATAATTGTGTATTTTAAGAGTTTTAACACCTATTGAAGTTTACTTAGGAGTATATACAAGAATCTTCAGGACAGAAACTGTTTCAACAAAAGATGCCATGCCAATACAGTCTCAATTGTAAACATAAACAGTATTTGCCTCATTTAAATGGTTCATACACAAGTTCTAAGCTCTATAAACAGGAATTCTTAATGTTTGACATAACATTTTAGTGAAAACGCCACTTAAAATAGCCGGACTTGTTAATATTATCCGAATTCGCGTCATTTCACAGCTTTCTACCTGTAATCTAGGTAATTGAACTCGGCATTAAATGTGATTAGAATCTATTTACTTGTATTTCAACAGTTAGTTACACGTTCATATTCATTTCCTTGAAAGATAATTGTGTATTTTAAGAGTTTTACCACATTTTGAGATTTTGCTTAGTGGTAAATACTAGAACCTTCAGCATATACACGGTTTCAGTCAAAAAACGCATGGCCAATTAAGCCTCAGTTGTAAACATAAACAGTATTCTCCTCATTTCAAAGCTTTATACACTAGTTCTGAGCTGTATAAACGGGAATTCTTAATGTTTGAAATCACATTTCAGTGAAAACGCCACTTAAAATAGCCGGACTCGTTAATATTACCAGAATTCGAGTCATTTCAGAGCTTTCTACCTGTAATCTCAGTAATTGAACTCGGCATTAAATGTGGTTAGAATCTATTTACTTCTATTTCAACTGTTAGTTAATAGTTCATATTATTTTCCTGGAAAGATAATTGTTTATTTGAAGAGTTTTAACACATTTTGACTGTTTCCTTTGAAGTATACACTAGAACCTACAGGATATAAACTGTTTCAGTCAAAGGAGGCCACGCCAATTCAGCCTCAGTTGTAAACATAAACAGTATTCTCCTTATTTCAAAGCTTTATATACAAGTTGTGAGCTCTATAAACAGGAACTCTTAATGTTTGAAATCATATTTTAGTGAATCCGCCACTTTAAATAGCCGGACTGGTTAATATTATCAGAATTTTCGTCATTTCAGTGCTCTCTACCTGTAATGTCAGTAAATGAACTCGGCATTAAATGTAGTTAGAATCTATTTACTTGTATTTAAACTGTGAGTTAAACGTTCATATTCATTTCCTGGAAAGATAAGTGTGTATTTTAAGAGTTTTACCACATTTTGAGAGTTTGCTTAGTAGTAAATACTAGAACATTCAGGATATAGCCGGTTTCAGTCAAAAAACGCGTGGCCAATTAAGCCTCAGTTGTAAACATAAACAGTAATCTCCTCATTTAAAAGCTTTATAAACTAGTTATGAGGTCTATATACATAAATTCTTAGACCGAGAAATCACATTTTAGTGAAAACGGCACTTAAAATAGCCGGACTCGTTAATATTACCAGAATTCGAGTCATTTCAGAGCTTTCTACCTGTAATCTCAGTAATTGAACTCGGCATTAAATGTGGTTAGAATCTATTTACTTCTATTGCAACTGTTAGTTAAGAGTTCATATTATTTTCCTGGAAAGATAATTGTTTATTTTAAGAGATTTACGCCATTTTGAGATTTTGCTTAGCACTAAATACTAGAACCTTCAGGATATACACGGTTTCAGTCAAAACACGTGTGGCCAATTAAGCCTCAGTTGTAAACATATACAGTAATCGCCTCATTCTAAAGCTTTATAAACTAGTTATGAGCTCTATATATATAAATTCTTGGACCGAGAAATCACATCTTAGTGAAAACGGCACTTAAAATAGCCGGACTTGTTAATATTATCCGAATTCGCGTCATTTCACAGCTTTCTACCTGTAATCTAGGTAATTGAACTCGGCAATAAATGTGATTAGAATCTATTTACTTGTATTTCAACAGTTAGTTACACGTTCATATTCATTTCCTTGAAAGATAATTGTGTATTTTAAGAGTTTTACCACATTTTGAGATTTTGCTTAGCGGTAAATACTAGAACCTTCAGCATATACACGGTTTCAGTCAAAAAACGCATGGCCAATTAAGCCTCAGTTGTAAACATAAACAGTATTCTCCTCATTTCATAGCTTTATACACTAGTTCTGAGCTGTATAAACGGGAATTCTTAATGTTTGAAATCACATTTCAGTGAAAACGCCACTTAAAATAGCGGGACTCGTTAATATTACCAGAATTCGAGTCATTTCAGAGTTTTCTACCTGTAATCTCAGTAATTGAACTCGGCATTAAATGTGGTTAGAATCTATTTACTTCTATTTCAACTGTTAGTTAATAGTTCATATTATTTTCCTGGAAAGATAATTGTTTATTTGAAGAGTTTTAACACATTTTGACTGTTTCCTTTGAAGTATACACTAGAACCTACAGGATATAAACTGTTTCAGTCAAAGGAGGCCACGCCAATTCAGCCTCAGTTGTAAACATAAACAGTATTCTCCTTATTTCAAAGCTTTATATACAAGTTGTGAGCTCTATAAACAGGAACTCTTAATGTTTGAAATCACATTTTAGTGAATCCGCCACTTTAAATAGCCGGACTTGTTAATATTATCAGAATTTTCGTCATTTCAGTGCTCTCTACCTGTAATGTCAGTAAATGAACTCGGCATTAAATGTAGTTAGAATCTATTTACTTGTATTTAAACTGTGAGTTAAACGTTCATATTCATTTCCTGGAAAGATAAGTGTGTATTTTAAGAGTTTTACCACATTTTGAGAGTTTGCTTAGTAGTAAATACTAGAACATTCAGGATATAGCCGGTTTCAGTCAAAAAACGCGTGGCCAATTAAGCCTCAGTTGTAAACATAAACAGTAATCTCCTCATTTAAAAGCTTTATAAACTAGTTATGAGGTCTATATACATAAATTCTTAGACCGAGAAATCACATTTTAGTGAAAACGGCACTTAAAATAGCCGGACTCGTTAATATTACCAGAATTCGAGTCATTTCAGAGCTTTCTACCTGTAATCTCAGTAATTGAACTCGGCATTAAATGTGGTTAGAATCTATTTACTTCTATTGCAACTGTTAGTTAAGAGTTCATATTATTTTCCTGGAAAGATAATTGTTTATTTTAAGAGATTTACGCCATTTTGAGATTTTGCTTAGCACTAAATACTAGAACCTTCAGGATATACACGGTTTCAGTCAAAACACGTGTGGCCAATTAAGCCTCAGTTGTAAACATATACAGTAATCGCCTCATTCTAAAGCTTTATAAACTAGTTATGAGCTCTATATATATAAATTCTTGGACCGAGAAATCACATCTTAGTGAAAACGGCACTTAAAATAGCCGGACTTGTTAATATTATCCGAATTCGCGTCATTTCACAGCTTTCTACCTGTAATCTAGGTAATTGAACTCGGCAATAAATGTGATTAGAATCTATTTACTTGTATTTCAACAGTTAGTTACACGTTCATATTCATTTCCTTGAAAGATAATTGTGTATTTTAAGAGTTTTACCACATTTTGAGATTTTGCTTAGCGGTAAATACTAGAACCTTCAGCATATACACGGTTTCAGTCAAAAAACGCATGGCCAATTAAGCCTCAGTTGTAAACATAAACAGTATTCTCCTCATTTCATAGCTTTATACACTAGTTCTGAGCTGTATAAACGGGAATTCTTAATGTTTGAAATCACATTTCAGTGAAAACGCCACTTAAAATAGCGGGACTCGTTAATATTACCAGAATTCGAGTCATTTCAGAGTTTTCTACCTGTAATCTCAGTAATTGAACTCGGCATTAAATGTGGTTAGAATCTATTTACTTCTATTTCAACTGTTAGTTAATAGTTCATATTATTTTCCTGGAAAGATAATTGTTTATTTGAAGAGTTTTAACACATTTTGACTGTTTCCTTTGAAGTATACACTAGAACCTACAGGATATAAACTGTTTCAGTCAAAGGAGGCCACGCCAATTCAGCCTCAGTTGTAAACATAAACAGTATTCTCCTTATTTCAAAGCTTTATATACAAGTTGTGAGCTCTATAAACAGGAACTCTTAATGTTTGAAATCACATTTTAGTGAATCCGCCACTTTAAATAGCCGGACTTGTTAATATTATCAGAATTTTCGTCATTTCAGTGCTCTCTACCTGTAATGTCAGTAAATGAACTCGGCATTAAATGTAGTTAGAATCTATTTACTTGTATTTAAACTGTGAGTTAAACGTTCATATTCATTTCCTGGAAAGATAAGTGTGTATTTTAAGAGTTTTACCACATTTTGAGAGTTTGCTTAGTAGTAAATACTAGAACATTCAGGATATAGCCGGTTTCAGTCAAAAAACGCGTGGCCAATTAAGCCTCAGTTGTAAACATAAACAGTAATCTCCTCATTTAAAAGCTTTATAAACTAGTTATGAGGTCTATATACATAAATTCTTAGACCGAGAAATCACATTTTAGTGAAAACGGCACTTAAAATAGCCGGACTCGTTAATATTACCAGAATTCGAGTCATTTCAGAGCTTTCTACCTGTAATCTCAGTAATTGAACTCGGCATTAAATGTGGTTAGAATCTATTTACTTCTATTGCAACTGTTAGTTAAGAGTTCATATTATTTTCCTGGAAAGATAATTGTTTATTTTAAGAGATTTACGCCATTTTGAGATTTTGCTTAGCACTAAATACTAGAACCTTCAGGATATACACGGTTTCAGTCAAAACACGTGTGGCCAATTAAGCCTCAGTTGTAAACATATACAGTAATCGCCTCATTCTAAAGCTTTATAAACTAGTTATGAGCTCTATATATATAAATTCTTGGACCGAGAAATCACATCTTAGTGAAAACGGCACTTAAAATAGCCGGACTTGTTAATATTATCCGAATTCGCGTCATTTCACAGCTTTCTACCTGTAATCTAGGTAATTGAACTCGGCAATAAATGTGATTAGAATCTATTTACTTGTATTTCAACAGTTAGTTACACGTTCATATTCATTTCCTTGAAAGATAATTGTGTATTTTAAGAGTTTTACCACATTTTGAGATTTTGCTTAGCGGTAAATACTAGAACCTTCAGCATATACACGGTTTCAGTCAAAAAACGCATGGCCAATTAAGCCTCAGTTGTAAACATAAACAGTATTCTCCTCATTTCATAGCTTTATACACTAGTTCTGAGCTGTATAAACGGGAATTCTTAATGTTTGAAATCACATTTCAGTGAAAACGCCACTTAAAATAGCGGGACTCGTTAATATTACCAGAATTCGAGTCATTTCAGAGTTTTCTACCTGTAATCTCAGTAATTGAACTCGGCATTAAATGTGGTTAGAATCTATTTACTTCTATTTCAACTGTTAGTTAATAGTTCATATTATTTTCCTGGAAAGATAATTGTTTATTTGAAGAGTTTTAACACATTTTGACTGTTTCCTTTGAAGTATACACTAGAACCTACAGGATATAAACTGTTTCAGTCAAAGGAGGCCACGCCAATTCAGCCTCAGTTGTAAACATAAACAGTATTCTCCTTATTTCAAAGCTTTATATACAAGTTGTGAGCTCTATAAACAGGAACTCTTAATGTTTGAAATCACATTTTAGTGAATCCGCCACTTTAAATAGCCGGACTTGTTAATATTATCAGAATTTTCGTCATTTCAGTGCTCTCTACCTGTAATGTCAGTAAATGAACTCGGCATTAAATGTAGTTAGAATCTATTTACTTGTATTTAAACTGTGAGTTAAACGTTCATATTCATTTCCTGGAAAGATAAGTGTGTATTTTAAGAGTTTTACCACATTTTGAGAGTTTGCTTAGTAGTAAATACTAGAACATTCAGGATATAGCCGGTTTCAGTCAAAAAACGCGTGGCCAATTAAGCCTCAGTTGTAAACATAAACAGTAATCTCCTCATTTAAAAGCTTTATAAACTAGTTATGAGGTCTATATACATAAATTCTTAGACCGAGAAATCACATTTTAGTGAAAACGGCACTTAAAATAGCCGGACTTGTTAATATTATCAGAATTCGCGTCATTTCAGAGCTTTCTACCTGTAATCTAGGTAATTGAACTCGCCATTAAATGTGGTTAGAATCTATTTACTTGTGCTTCAACAGTTAGTTACACGTTGATATTCATTTCCTGGAAAGATAATTGTGTATTTTAAGAGTTTTACCACATTTTGAGATTTTGCTTAGCAGTAAATACTAGAACCTTCAGCATATACACGGTTTCAGTCAAAAAACGCATGGCCAATTAAGCCTCAGTTGTAAACATAAACAGTATTCTCCTCATTTCATAGCTTTATACACTAGTTCTGAGCTGTATAAACGGGAATTCTTAATGTTTGAAATCACATTTCAGTGAAAAAGCCACTTAAAATAGCCGGACTCGTTAATATTACCAGAATTCGAGTCATTTCAGAGTTTTCTACCTGTAATCTCAGTAATTGAACTCGGCATTAAATGTGGTTAGAATCTATTTACTTCTATTTCAACTGTTAGTTACACGTTGATATTCATTTCCTGGAAAGATAATTGTGTATTTTAAGAGTTTTACGCCATTTTGAGAGTTTGCTTAGCACTAAATACTAGAACCTTCAGGATATACACGGTTTCAGTCAAAACACGCGTGGCCAATTAAGCCTCAGTTCTAAACATAATCAGTAATCTCCTCATTTCAAAGCTTTATAAACTAGTTATGAGCTCTATATATATAAATTCTTAGACGGTGAAATCACTTTTTAGTGAAAACGGCACTTAAAATAGCCGGGCTTGTTAATATTTTCAGAATTCTCATCATTTCAGAGCTCTCTACCTGTAATCTCTCTAATTGAACTCGGCATAAAAAGTGGTTCGAATCTATTTACTCGTGTTTCAACTGTTTGTTACAGGTCCATATTCATTTCCTGGAAAGATAATTGTTTATCTTAAGAGTTTTAACACATTTTGACTGTTTCCTTTGAAGTATACACTAGAAACTTCAGGATATAAACTGTTTCAGTCAAAGTAGGCCACGCCAATTAAGCCTCAGTTGTAAACATAAACAGTATTCTCCTTATTTCAAAGCTTTATATACAAGTTGTGAGCTCTATAAACAGGAATTCTTAATGTTTGAAATCACATTTTAGTGAATCCGCCACTTTAAATAGCCGGACTTGTTAATATTATCAGAATTTTCGTCATTTCAGTGCTCTCGACCTGTAATGTCAGTAATTGAACTCGGCATTAAATGTAGTTAGAATCTATTTACTTGTATTTAAACTGTTAGTTAAACGTTCATATTCATTTCCTGGAAAGATAATTGTGTATTTTAAGAGTTTTAACACCTATTGAAGTTTACTTAGGAGTATATACAAGAATCTTCAGGACAGAAACTGTTTCAACAAAAGATGCCATGCCAATACAGTCTCAATTGTAAACATAAACAGTATTTGCCTCATTTAAATGGTTCATACACAAGTTCTAAGCTCTATAAACAGGAATTCTTAATGTTTGACATAACATTTTAGTGAAAACGCCACTTAAAATAGCCGGACTTGTTAATATTATCCGAATTCGCGTCATTTCACAGCTTTCTACCTGTAATCTAGGTAATTGAACTCGGCATTAAATGTGATTAGAATCTATTTACTTGTATTTCAACAGTTAGTTACACGTTCATATTCATTTCCTTGAAAGATAATTGTGTATTTTAAGAGTTTTACCACATTTTGAGATTTTGCTTAGTGGTAAATACTAGAACCTTCAGCATATACACGGTTTCAGTCAAAAAACGCATGGCCAATTAAGCCTCAGTTGTAAACATAAACAGTATTCTCCTCATTTCAAAGCTTTATACACTAGTTCTGAGCTGTATAAACGGGAATTCTTAATGTTTGAAATCACATTTCAGTGAAAACGCCACTTAAAATAGCGGGACTCGTTAATATTACCAGAATTCGAGTCATTTCAGAGTTTTCTACCTGTAATCTCAGTAATTGAACTCGGCATTAAATGTGGTTAGAATCTATTTACTTCTATTTCAACTGTTAGTTAATAGTTCATATTATTTTCCTGGAAAGATAATTGTTTATTTGAAGAGTTTTAACACATTTTGACTGTTTCCTTTGAAGTATACACTAGAACCTACAGGATATAAACTGTTTCAGTCAAAGGAGGCCACGCCAATTAAGCCTCAGTTGTAAACATAAACAGTATTCTCCTTATTTCAAAGCTTTATATACAAGTTGTGAGCTCTATAAACAGGAACTCTTAATGTTTGAAATCACATTTTAGTGAATCCGCCACTTTAAATAGCCGGACTGGTTAATATTATCAGAATTTTCGTCATTTCAGTGCTCTCTACCTGTAAGGTCAGTAAATGAACTCGGCATTAAATGTAGTTAGAATCTATTTACTTGTATTTAAACTGTGAGTTAAACGTTCATATTCATTTCCTGGAAAGATAAGTGTGTATTTTAAGAGTTTTACCACATTTTGAGAGTTTGCTTAGTAGTAAATACTAGAACATTCAGGATATAGCCGGTTTCAGTCAAAAAACGCGTGGCCAATTAAGCCTCAGTTGTAAACATAAACAGTAATCTCCTCATTTAAAAGCTTTATAAACTAGTTATGAGGTCTATATACATAAATTCTTAGACCGAGAAATCACATTTTAGTGAAAACGGCACTTAAAATAGCCGGACTTGTTAATATTATCAGAATTCGCGTCATTTCAGAGCTTTCTACCTGTAATCTAGGTAATTGAACTCGCCATTAAATGTGGTTAGAATCTATTTACTTGTGCTTCAACAGTTAGTTACACGTTGATATTCATTTCCTGGAAAGATAATTGTGTATTTTAAGAGTTTTACCACATTTTGAGATTTTGCTTAGCGGTAAATACTAGAACCTTCAGCATATACACGGTTTCAGTCAAAAAACGCATGGCCAATTAAGCCTCAGTTGTAAACATAAACAGTATTCTCCTCATTTCATAGCTTTATACACTAGTTCTGAGCTGTATAAACGGGAATTCTTAATGTTTGAAATCACATTTCAGTGAAAACGCCACTTAAAATAGCCGGACTCGTTAATATTACCAGAATTCGAGTCATTTCAGAGTTTTCTACCTGTAATCTCAGTAATTGAACTCGGCATTAAATGTGGTTAGAATCTATTTACTTCTATTTCAACTGTTAGTTACACGTTGATATTCATTTCCTGGAAAGATAATTGTGTATTTTAAGAGTTTTACGCCATTTTGAGAGTTTGCTTAGCACTAAATACTAGAACCTTCAGGATATACACGGTTTCAGTCAAAACACGCGTGGCCAATTAAGCCTCAGTTCTAAACATAATCAGTAATCTCCTCATTTCAAAGCTTTATAAACTAGTTATGAGCTCTATATATATAAATTCTTAGACGGTGAAATCACATTTTAGTGAAAACGGCACTTAAAATAGCCGGGCTTGTTAATATTTTCAGAATTCTCATCATTTCAGAGCTCTCTACCTGTAATCTCTCTAATTGAACTCGGCATAAAAAGTGGTTCGAATCTATTTACTCGTGTTTCAACTGTTTGTTACAGGTCCATATTCATTTCCTGGAAAGATAATTGTTTATCTTAAGAGTTTTAACACATTTTGACTGTTTCCTTTGAAGTATACACTAGAAACTTCAGGATATAAACTGTTTCAGTCAAAGTAGGCCACACCAATTAAGCCTCAGTTGTAAACATAAACAGTATTCTCCTTATTTCAAAGCTTTATATACAAGTTGTGAGCTCTATAAACAGGAATTCTTCATGTTTGAAATCACATTTTAGTGAATCCGCCACTTTAAATAGCCGGACTTGTTAATATTATCAGAATTTTCGTCATTTCAGTGCTCTCGACCTGTAATGTCAGTAATTGAACTCGGCATTAAATGTAGTTAGAATCTATTTACTTGTATTTAAACTGTTAGTTAAACGTTCATATTCATTTCCTGGAAAGATAATTGTGTATTTTAAGAGTTTTAACACCTATTGAAGTTTACTTAGGAGTATATACAAGAATCTTCAGGACAGAAACTGTTTCAACAAAAGATGCCATGCCAATACAGTCTCAATTGTAAACATAAACAGTATTTGCCTCATTTAAATGGTTCATACACAAGTTCTAAGCTCTATAAACAGGAATTCTTAATGTTTGACATAACATTTTAGTGAAAACGCCACTTAAAATAGCCGGACTTGTTAATATTATCCGAATTCGCGTCATTTCACAGCTTTCTACCTGTAATCTAGGTAATTGAACTCGGCATTAAATGTGATTAGAATCTATTTACTTGTATTTCAACAGTTAGTTACACGTTCATATTCATTTCCTTGAAAGATAATTGTGTATTTTAAGAGTTTTACCACATTTTGAGATTTTGCTTAGTGGTAAATACTAGAACCTTCAGCATATACACGGTTTCAGTCAAAAAACGCATGGCCAATTAAGCCTCAGTTGTAAACATAAACAGTATTCTCCTCATTTCAAAGCTTTATACACTAGTTCTGAGCTGTATAAACGGGAATTCTTAATGTTTGAAATCACATTTCAGTGAAAACGCCACTTAAAATAGCGGGACTCGTTAATATTACCAGAATTCGAGTCATTTCAGAGTTTTCTACCTGTAATCTCAGTAATTGAACTCGGCATTAAATGTGGTTAGAATCTATTTACTTCTATTTCAACTGTTAGTTAATAGTTCATATTATTTTCCTGGAAAGATAATTGTTTATTTGAAGAGTTTTAACACATTTTGACTGTTTCCTTTGAAGTATACACTAGAACCTACAGGATATAAACTGTTTCAGTCAAAGGAGGCCACGCCAATTAAGCCTCAGTTGTAAACATAAACAGTATTCTCCTTATTTCAAAGCTTTATATACAAGTTGTGAGCTCTATAAACAGGAACTCTTAATGTTTGAAATCACATTTTAGTGAATCCGCCACTTTAAATAGCCGGACTTGTTAATATTATCAGAATTTTCGTCATTTCAGTGCTCTCTACCTGTAATGTCAGTAAATGAACTCGGCATTAAATGTAGTTAGAATCTATTTACTTGTATTTAAACTGTGAGTTAAACGTTCATATTCATTTCCTGGAAAGATAAGTGTGTATTTTAAGAGTTTTACCACATTTTGAGAGTTTGCTTAGTAGTAAATACTAGAACATTCAGGATATAGCCGGTTTCAGTCAAAAAACGCGTGGCCAATTAAGCCTCAGTTGTAAACATAAACAGTAATCTCCTCATTTAAAAGCTTTATAAACTAGTTATGAGGTCTATATACATAAATTCTTAGACCGAGAAATCACATTTTAGTGAAAACGGCACTTAAAATAGCCGGACTTGTTAATATTATCAGAATTCGCGTCATTTCAGAGCTTTCTACCTGTAATCTAGGTAATTGAACTCGGCATTAAATGTGGTTAGAATCTATTTACTTGTGCTTCAACAGTTAGTTACACGTTGATATTCATTTCCTGGAAAGATAATTGTGTATTTTAAGAGTTTTACCACATTTTGAGATTTTGCTTAGCGGTAAATACTAGAACCTTCAGCATATACACGGTTTCAGTCAAAAAACGCATGGCCAATTAAGCCTCAGTTGTAAACATAAACAGTATTCTCCTCATTTCATAGCTTTATACACTAGTTCTGAGCTGTATAAACGGGAATTCTTAATGTTTGAAATCACATTTCAGTGAAAACGCCACTTAAAATAGCCGGACTCGTTAATATTACCAGAATTCGAGTCATTTCAGAGTTTTCTACCTGTAATCTCAGTAATTGAACTCGGCATTAAATGTGGTTAGAATCTATTTACTTCTATTTCAACTGTTAGTTACACGTTGATATTCATTTCCTGGAAAGATAATTGTGTATTTTAAGAGTTTTACGCCATTTTGAGAGTTTGCTTAGCACTAAATACTAGAACCTTCAGGATATACACGGTTTCAGTCAAAACACGCGTGGCCAATTAAGCCTCAGTTCTAAACATAATCAGTAATCTCCTCATTTCAAAGCTTTATAAACTAGTTATGAGCTCTATATATATAAATTCTTAGACGGTGAAATCACATTTTAGTGAAAACGGCACTTAAAATAGCCGGGCTTGTTAATATTTTCAGAATTCTCATCATTTCAGAGCTCTCTACCTGTAATCTCTCTAATTGAACTCGGCATAAAAAGTGGTTCGAATCTATTTACTCGTGTTTCAACTGTTTGTTACAGGTCCATATTCATTTCCTGGAAAGATAATTGTTTATCTTAAGAGTTTTAACACATTTTGACTGTTTCCTTTGAAGTATACACTAGAAACTTCAGGATATAAACTGTTTCAGTCAAAGTAGGCCACACCAATTAAGCCTCAGTTGTAAACATAAACAGTATTCTCCTTATTTCAAAGCTTTATATACAAGTTGTGAGCTCTATAAACAGGAATTCTTAATGTTTGAAATCACATTTTAGTGAATCCGCCACTTTAAATAGCCGGACTTGTTAATATTATCAGAATTTTCGTCATTTCAGTGCTCTCGACCTGTAATGTCAGTAATTGAACTCGGCATTAAATGTAGTTAGAATCTATTTACTTGTATTTAAACTGTTAGTTAAACGTTCATATTCATTTCCTGGAAAGATAATTGTGTATTTTAAGAGTTTTAACACCTATTGAAGTTTACTTAGGAGTATATACAAGAATCTTCAGGACAGAAACTGTTTCAACAAAAGATGCCATGCCAATACAGTCTCAATTGTAAACATAAACAGTATTTGCCTCATTTAAATGGTTCATACACAAGTTCTAAGCTCTATAAACAGGAATTCTTAATGTTTGACATAACATTTTAGTGAAAACGCCACTTAAAATAGCCGGACTTGTTAATATTATCCGAATTCGCGTCATTTCACAGCTTTCTACCTGTAATCTAGGTAATTGAACTCGGCATTAAATGTGATTAGAATCTATTTACTTGTATTTCAACAGTTAGTTACACGTTCATATTCATTTCCTTGAAAGATAATTGTGTATTTTAAGAGTTTTACCACATTTTGAGATTTTGCTTAGTGGTAAATACTAGAACCTTCAGCATATACACGGTTTCAGTCAAAAAACGCATGGCCAATTAAGCCTCAGTTGTAAACATAAACAGTATTCTCCTCATTTCAAAGCTTTATACACTAGTTCTGAGCTGTATAAACGGGAATTCTTAATGTTTGAAATCACATTTCAGTGAAAACGCCACTTAAAATAGCCGGACTCGTTAATATTACCAGAATTCGAGTCATTTCAGAGTTTTCTACCTGTAATCTCAGTAATTGAACTCGGCATTAAATGTGGTTAGAATCTATTTACTTCTATTTCAACTGTTAGTTAATAGTTCATATTATTTTCCTGGAAAGATAATTGTTTATTTGAAGAGTTTTAACACATTTTGACTCTTTCCTTTGAAGTATACACTAGAACCTACAGGATATAAACTGTTTCAGTCAAAAGACACCACGCCAATTAAACCTCAGTCTTAAAAATAAACAGTATTCTCCTTATTTCAAAGCTTTCTATACAAGTTGTGAGCTCTATAAACAGGAACTCTTAATGTTTGAAATCACATTTTAGGGAATCCGCCACTTTAAATAGCCGGAATTGTTAATATTATCAGAATTTTCGTCATTTCAGTGCTCTCTACCTGTAATGTCAGTAATTATACTCGGCATTAAATGTAGTTAGAATCTATTTACTTGTATTTAAACTGTGAGTTAAACGTTCATATTCATTTCCTGGAAAGATAAGTGTGTATTTTAAGAGTTTTACCACATTTTGAGAGTTTGCTTAGTAGTAAATACTAGAACATTCAGGATATAGCCGGTTTCAGTCAAAAAACGCGTGGCCAATTAAGCCTCAGTTGTAAACATAAACAGTAATCTCCTCATTTAAAAGCTTTATAAACTAGCTATGAGGTCTATATACATAAATTCTTAGACCGAGAAATCACATTTTAGTGAAAACGGCACTTAAAATAGCCGGACTTGTTAATATTATCAGAATTCGCGTCATTTGAGAGCTTTCTACCTGTAATCTAGGTAACTGAACTCGGCATTAAATGTGGTTAGAATCTATTTACTTGTGCTTCAACAGTTAGTTACACGTTCATATTCATTTCCTGGAAAGATAATTGTGTATTTTAAGAGTTTTACGCCATTTTGAGAGTTTGCTTACCAATAAATACTAGAACCTTCAGGATATACATGGTTTCAGTCAAAACACGTGTGGCCAATTAAGCCTCAGTTGTAAACATAAACAGTATTCTCCTCATTTCAAAGCTTTATACACTAGTTCTGAGCTGTATAAACGTTAATTCTTAATGTTTGAAATCACATTTCAGTGAAAACGCCACTTAAAATAGCCGGACTCGTTAATATTACCAGAATTCGAGTCATTTCAGAGCTTTCTACCTGTAATCTCAGTAATTGAACTCGGCATTAAATGTGGTTAGAATCTACTTACTTCTATTTCAACTGTTAGTTAAGAGTTCATATTATTTTCCTGGAAAGATAATTGTTTATTTTAAGAGATTTACGCCATTTTGAGATTTTGCTTAGCACTAAATACTAGAACCTTCAGGATATACACGGTTTCAGTCAAAACACGTGTGGCCAATTAAGCCTCAGTTGTAAACATAAACAGTAATCGCCTCATTTAAAAGCTTTATAAACTAGTTATGAGCTCTATATATATAAATTCTTGGACCGAGAAATCACATCTTAGTGAAAACGGCACTTAAAATAGCCGGACTTGTTAATATTATCCGAATTCGCGTCATTTCACAGCTTTCTACCTGTAATCTAGGTAATTGAACTCGGCAATAAATGTGATTAGAATCTATTTACTTGTATTTCAACAGTTAGTTACACGTTCATATTCATTTCCTTGAAAGATAATTGTGTATTTTAAGAGTTTTACCACATTTTGAGATTTTGCTTAGCGGTAAATACTAGAACCTTCAGCATATACACGGTTTCAGTCAAAAAACGCATGGCCAATTAAGCCTCAGTTGTAAACATAAACAGTATTCTCCTCATTTCATAGCTTTATACACTAGTTCTGAGCTGTATAAACGGGAATTCTTAATGTTTGAAATCACATTTCAGTGAAAACGCCACTTAAAATAGCGGGACTCGTTAATATTACCAGAATTCGAGTCATTTCAGAGTTTTCTACCTGTAATCTCAGTAATTGAACTCGGCATTAAATGTGGTTAGAATCTATTTACTTCTATTTCAACTGTTAGTTAATAGTTCATATTATTTTCCTGGAAAGATAATTGTTTATTTGAAGAGTTTTAACACATTTTGACTGTTTCCTTTGAAGTATACACTAGAACCTACAGGATATAAACTGTTTCAGTCAAAGGAGGCCACGCCAATTAAGCCTCAGTTGTAAACATAAACAGTATTCTCCTTATTTCAAAGCTTTATATACAAGTTGTGAGCTCTATAAACAGGAACTCTTAATGTTTGAAATCACATTTTAGTGAATCCGCCACTTTAAATAGCCGGACTGGTTAATATTATCAGAATTTTCGTCATTTCAGTGCTCTCTACCTGTAATGTCAGCAAATGAACTCGGCATTAAATGTAGTTAGAATCTATTTACTTGTATTTAAACTGTGAGTTAAACGTTCATATTCATTTCCTGGAAAGATAAGTGTGTATTTTAAGAGTTTTACCACATTTTGAGAGTTTGCTTAGTAGTAAATACTAGAACATTCAGGATATAGCCGGTTTCAGTCAAAAAACGCGTAGCCAATTAAGCCTCAGTTGTAAACATAAACAGTAATCTCCTCATTTAAAAGCTTTATAAACTAGTTATGAGGTCTATATACATAAATTCTTACACCGAGAAATCACATTTTAGTGAAAACGGCACTTAAAATAGCCGGACTCGTTAATATTACCAGAATTCGAGTCATTTCAGAGCTTTCTACCTGTAATCTCAGTAATTGAACTCGGCATTAAATGTGGTTAGAATCTATTTACTTCTATTGCAACTGTTAGTTAAGAGTTCATATTATTTTCCTGGAAAGATAATTGTTTATTTTAAGAGATTTACGCCATTTTGAGATTTTGCTTAGCACTAAATACTAGAACCTTCAGGATATACACGGTTTCAGTCAAAACACGTGTGGCCAATTAAGCCTCAGTTGTAAACATATACAGTAATCGCCTCATTCTAAAGCTTTATAAACTAGTTATGAGCTCTATATATATAAATTCTTGGACCGAGAAATCACATCTTAGTGAAAACGGCACTTAAAATAGCCGGACTTGTTAATATTATCCGAATTCCCGTCATTTCACAGCATTCTACCTGTAATCTAGGTAATTGAACTCGGCAATAAATGTGATTAGAATCTATTTACTTGTATTTCAACAGTTAGTTACACGTTCATATTCATTTCCTTGAAAGATAATTGTGTATTTTAAGAGTTTTACCACATTTTGAGATTTTGCTTAGCGGTAAATACTAGAACCTTCAGCATATACACGGTTTCAGTCAAAAAACGCATGGCCAATTAAGCCTCAGTTGTAAACATAAACAGTATTCTCCTCATTTCAAAGCTTTATACACTAGTTCTGAGCTGTATAAACGGGAATTCTTAATGTTTGAAATCACATTTCAGTGAAAACGCCACTTAAAATAGCCGGACTCGTTAATATTACCAGAATTCGAGTCATTTCAGAGTTTTCTACCTGTAATCTCAGTAATTGAACTCGGCATTAAATGTGGTTAGAATCTATTTACTTCTATTTCAACTGTTAGTTAATAGTTCATATTATTTTCCTGGAAAGATAATTGTTTATTTGAAGAGTTTTAACACATTTTGACTCTTTCCTTTGAAGTATACACTAGAACCTACAGGATATAAACTGTTTCAGTCAAAAGACACCACGCCAATTAAACCTCAGTCTTAAAAATAAACAGTATTCTCCTTATTTCAAAGCTTTCTATACAAGTTGTGAGCTCTATAAACAGGAACTCTTAATGTTTGAAATCACATTTTAGGGAATCCGCCACTTTAAATAGCCGGAATTGTTAATATTATCAGAATTTTCGTCATTTCAGTGCTCTCTACCTGTAATGTCAGTAATTATACTCGGCATTAAATGTAGTTAGAATCTATTTACTTGTATTTAAACTGTGAGTTAAACGTTCATATTCATTTCCTGGAAAGATAAGTGTGTATTTTAAGAGTTTTACCACATTTTGAGAGTTTGCTTAGTAGTAAATACTAGAACATTCAGGATATAGCCGGTTTCAGTAAAAAAACGCGTGGCCAATTAAGCCTCAGTTGTAAACATAAACAGTAATCTCCTCATTTAAAAGCTTTATAAACTAGCTATGAGGTCTATATACATAAATTCTTAGACCGAGAAATCACATTTTAGTGAAAACGGCACTTAAAATAGCCGGACTTGTTAATATTATCAGAATTCGCGTCATTTGAGAGCTTTCTACCTGTAATCTAGGTAACTGAACTCGGCATTAAATGTGGTTAGAATCTATTTACTTGTGCTTCAACAGTTAGTTACACGTTCATATTCATTTCCTGGAAAGATAATTGTGTATTTTAAGAGTTTTACGCCATTTTGAGAGTTTGCTTACCAATAAATACTAGAACCTTCAGGATATACATGGTTTCAGTCAAAACACGTGTGGCCAATTAAGCCTCAGTTGTAAACATAAACAGTATTCTCCTCATTTCAAAGCTTTATACACTAGTTCTGAGCTGTATAAACGTTAATTCTTAATGTTTGAAATCACATTTCAGTGAAAACGCCACTTAAAATAGCCGGACTCGTTAATATTACCAGAATTCGAGTCATTTCAGAGCTTTCTACCTGTAATCTCAGTAATTGAACTCGGCATTAAATGTGGTTAGAATCTACTTACTTCTATTTCAACTGTTAGTTAAGAGTTCATATTATTTTCCTGGAAAGATAATTGTTTATTTTAAGAGATTTACGCCATTTTGAGATTTTGCTTAGCACTAAATACTAGAACCTTCAGGATATACACGGTTTCAGTCAAAACACGTGTGGCCAATTAAGCCTCAGTTGTAAACATAAACAGTAATCGCCTCATTTAAAAGCTTTATAAACTAGTTATGAGCTCTATATATATAAATTCTTGGACCGAGAAATCACATCTTAGTGAAAACGGCACTTAAAATAGCCGGACTTGTTAATATTATCCGAATTCGCGTCATTTCACAGCTTTCTACCTGTAATCTAGGTAATTGAACTCGGCAATAAATGTGATTAGAATCTATTTACTTGTATTTCAACAGTTAGTTACACGTTCATATTCATTTCCTTGAAAGATAATTGTGTATTTTAAGAGTTTTACCACATTTTGAGATTTTGCTTAGCGGTAAATACTAGAACCTTCAGCATATACACGGTTTCAGTCAAAAAACGCATGGCCAATTAAGCCTCAGTTGTAAACATAAACAGTATTCTCCTCATTTCATAGCTTTATACACTAGTTCTGAGCTGTATAAACGGGAATTCTTAATGTTTGAAATCACATTTCAGTGAAAACGCCACTTAAAATAGCGGGACTCGTTAATATTACCAGAATTCGAGTCATTTCAGAGTTTTCTACCTGTAATCTCAGTAATTGAACTCGGCATTAAATGTGGTTAGAATCTATTTACTTCTATTTCAACTGTTAGTTAATAGTTCATATTATTTTCCTGGAAAGATAATTGTTTATTTGAAGAGTTTTAACACATTTTGACTGTTTCCTTTGAAGTATACACTAGAACCTACAGGATATAAACTGTTTCAGTCAAAGGAGGCCACGCCAATTAAGCCTCAGTTGTAAACATAAACAGTATTCTCCTTATTTCAAAGCTTTATATACAAGTTGTGAGCTCTATAAACAGGAACTCTTAATGTTTGAAATCACATTTTAGTGAATCCGCCACTTTAAATAGCCGGACTGGTTAATATTATCAGAATTTTCGTCATTTCAGTGCTCTCTACCTGTAATGTCAGTAAATGAACTCGGCATTAAATGTAGTTAGAATCTATTTACTTGTATTTAAACTGTGAGTTAAACGTTCATATTCATTTCCTGGAAAGATAAGTGTGTATTTTAAGAGTTTTACCACATTTTGAGAGTTTGCTTAGTAGTAAATACTAGAACATTCAGGATATAGCCGGTTTCAGTCAAAAAACGCGTGGCCAATTAAGCCTCAGTTGTAAACATAAACAGTAATCTCCTCATTTAAAAGCTTTATAAACTAGTTATGAGGTCTATATACATAAATTCTTAGACCGAGAAATCACATTTTAGTGAAAACGGCACTTAAA
Source organism: Myotis nattereri (assembly GCF_964212035.1). Lineage (NCBI taxonomy): Eukaryota > Metazoa > Chordata > Mammalia > Chiroptera > Vespertilionidae > Myotis > Myotis nattereri. Next base: position 101,940,946 of record NC_138076.1, read on the forward strand.
ATAGCCGGACTCGTTAATATTACCAGAATTCGAGTCATTTCAGAGCTTTCTACCTGTAATCTCAGTAATTGAACTCGGCATTAAATGTGGTTAGAATCTATTTACTTCTATTGCAACTGTTAGTTAAGAGTTCATATTATTTTCCTGGAAAGATAATTGTTTATTTTAAGAGATTTACGCCATTTTGAGATTTTGCTTAGCACTAAATACTAGAACCTTCAGGATATACACGGTTTCAGTCAAAACACGTGTGGCCAATTAAGCCTCAGTTGTAAACATATACAGTAATCGCCTCATTCTAAAGCTTTATAAACTAGTTATGAGCTCTATATATATAAATTCTTGGACCGAGAAATCACATCTTAGTGAAAACGGCACTTAAAATAGCCGGACTTGTTAATATTATCCGAATTCCCGTCATTTCACAGCTTTCTACCTGTAATCTAGGTAATTGAACTCGGCAATAAATGTGATTAGAATCTATTTACTTGTATTTCAACAGTTAGTTACACGTTCATATTCATTTCCTTGAAAGATAATTGTGTATTTTAAGAGTTTTACCACATTTTGAGATTTTGCTTAGCGGTAAATACTAGAACCTTCAGCATATACACGGTTTCAGTCAAAAAACGCATGGCCAATTAAGCCTCAGTTGTAAACATAAACAGTATTCTCCTCATTTCATAGCTTTATACACTAGTTCTGAGCTGTATAAACGGGAATTCTTAATGTTTGAAATCACATTTCAGTGAAAACGCCACTTAAAATAGCGGGACTCGTTAATATTACCAGAATTCGAGTCATTTCAGAGTTTTCTACCTGTAATCTCAGTAATTGAACTCGGCATTAAATGTGGTTAGAATCTATTTACTTCTATTTCAACTGTTAGTTAATAGTTCATATTATTTTCCTGGAAAGATAATTGTTTATTTGAAGAGTTTTAACACATTTTGACTGTTTCCTTTGAAGTATACACTAGAACCTACAGGATATAAACTGTTTCAGTCAAAGGAGGCCACGCCAATTAAGCCTCAGTTGTAAACATAAACAGTATTCTCCTTATTTCAAAGCTTTATATACAAGTTGTGAGCTCTATAAACAGGAACTCTTAATGTTTGAAATCACATTTTAGTGAATCCGCCACTTTAAATAGCCGGACTTGTTAATATTATCAGAATTTTCGTCATTTCAGTGCTCTCTACCTGTAATGTCAGTAAATGAACTCGGCATTAAATGTAGTTAGAATCTATTTACTTGTATTTAAACTGTGAGTTAAACGTTCATATTCATTTCCTGGAAAGATAAGTGTGTATTTTAAGAGTTTTACCACATTTTGAGAGTTTGCTTAGTAGTAAATACTAGAACATTCAGGATATAGCCGGTTTCAGTCAAAAAACGCGTGGCCAATTAAGCCTCAGTTGTAAACATAAACAGTAATCTCCTCATTTAAAAGCTTTATAAACTAGTTATGAGGTCTATATACATAAATTCTTAGACCGAGAAATCACATTTTAGTGAAAACGGCACTTAAAATAGCCGGACTTGTTAATATTATCAGAATTCGCGTCATTTCAGAGCTTTCTACCTGTAATCTAGGTAATTGAACTCGCTATTAAATGTGGTTAGAATCTATTTACTTGTGCTTCAACAGTTAGTTACACGTTGATATTCATTTCCTGGAAAGATAATTGTGTATTTTAAGAGTTTTACCACATTTTGAGATTTTGCTTAGCGGTAAATACTAGAACCTTCAGCATATACACGGTTTCAGTCAAAAAACGCATGGCCAATTAAGCCTCAGTTGTAAACATAAACAGTATTCTCCTCATTTCATAGCTTTATACACTAGTTCTGAGCTGTATAAACGGGAATTCTTAATGTTTGAAATCACATTTCAGTGAAAAAGCCACTTAAAATAGCCGGACTCGTTAATATTACCAGAATTCGAGTCATTTCAGAGTTTTCTACCTGTAATCTCAGTAATTGAACTCGGCATTAAATGTGGTTAGAATCTATTTACTTCTATTTCAACTGTTAGTTACACGTTGATATTCATTTCCTGGAAAGATAATTGTGTATTTTAAGAGTTTTACGCCATTTTGAGAGTTTGCTTAGCACTAAATACTAGAACCTTCAGGATATACACGGTTTCAGTCAAAACACGCGTGGCCAATTAAGCCTCAGTTCTAAACATAATCAGTAATCTCCTCATTTCAAAGCTTTATAAACTAGTTATGAGCTCTATATATATAAATTCTTAGACGGTGAAATCACATTTTAGTGAAAACGGCACTTAAAATAGCCGGGCTTGTTAATATTTTCAGAATTCTCATCATTTCAGAGCTCTCTACCTGTAATCTCTCTAATTGAACTCGGCATAAAAAGTGGTTCGAATCTATTTACTCGTGTTTCAACTGTTTGTTACAGGTCCATATTCATTTCCTGGAAAGATAATTGTTTATCTTAAGAGTTTTAACACATTTTGACTGTTTCCTTTGAAGTATACACTAGAAACTTCAGGATATAAACTGTTTCAGTCAAAGTAGGCCACACCAATTAAGCCTCAGTTGTAAACATAAACAGTATTCTCCTTATTTCAAAGCTTTATATACAAGTTGTGAGCTCTATAAACAGGAATTCTTAATGTTTGAAATCACATTTTAGTGAATCCGCCACTTTAAATAGCCGGACTTGTTAATATTATCAGAATTTTCGTCATTTCAGTGCTCTCGACCTGTAATGTCAGTAATTGAACTCGGCATTAAATGTAGTTAGAATCTATTTACTTGTATTTAAACTGTTAGTTAAACGTTCATATTCATTTCCTGGAAAGATAATTGTGTATTTTAAGAGTTTTAACACCTATTGAAGTTTACTTAGGAGTATATACAAGAATCTTCAGGACAGAAACTGTTTCAACAAAAGATGCCATGCCAATACAGTCTCAATTGTAAACATAAACAGTATTTGCCTCATTTAAATGGTTCATACACAAGTTCTAAGCTCTATAAACAGGAATTCTTAATGTTTGACATAACATTTTAGTGAAAACGCCACTTAAAATAGCCGGACTTGTTAATATTATCCGAATTCGCGTCATTTCACAGCTTTCTACCTGTAATCTAGGTAATTGAACTCGGCATTAAATGTGATTAGAATCTATTTACTTGTATTTCAACAGTTAGTTACACGTTCATATTCATTTCCTTGAAAGATAATTGTGTATTTTAAGAGTTTTACCACATTTTGAGATTTTGCTTAGTGGTAAATACTAGAACCTTCAGCATATACACGGTTTCAGTCAAAAAACGCATGGCCAATTAAGCCTCAGTTGTAAACATAAACAGTATTCTCCTCATTTCAAAGCTTTATACACTAGTTCTGAGCTGTATAAACGGGAATTCTTAATGTTTGAAATCACATTTCAGTGAAAACGCCACTTAAAATAGCCGGACTCGTTAATATTACCAGAATTCGAGTCATTTCAGAGCTTTCTACCTGTAATCTCAGTAATTGAACTCGGCATTAAATGTGGTTAGAATCTATTTACTTCTATTTCAACTGTTAGTTAATAGTTCATATTATTTTCCTGGAAAGATAATTGTTTATTTGAAGAGTTTTAACACATTTTGACTCTTTCCTTTGAAGTATACACTAGAACCTACAGGATATAAACTGTTTCAGTCAAAAGACACCACGCCAATTAAACCTCAGTCTTAAAAATAAACAGTATTCTCCTTATTTCAAAGCTTTCTATACAAGTTGTGAGCTCTATAAACAGGAACTCTTAATGTTTGAAATCACATTTTAGGGAATCCGCCACTTTAAATAGCCGGAATTGTTAATATTATCAGAATTTTCGTCATTTCAGTGCTCTCTACCTGTAATGTCAGTAATTATACTCGGCATTAAATGTAGTTAGAATCTATTTACTTGTATTTAAACTGTGAGTTAAACGTTCATATTCATTTCCTGGAAAGATAAGTGTGTATTTTAAGAGTTTGACCACATTTTGAGAGTTTGCTTAGTAGTAAATACTAGAACATTCAGGATATAGCCGGTTTCAGTCAAAAAACGCGTGGCCAATTAAGCCTCAGTTGTAAACATAAACAGTAATCTCCTCATTTAAAAGCTTTATAAACTAGCTATGAGGTCTATATACATAAATTCTTAGACCGAGAAATCACATTTTAGTGAAAACGGCACTTAAAATAGCCGGACTTGTTAATATTATCAGAATTCGCGTCATTTGAGAGCTTTCTACCTGTAATCTAGGTAACTGAACTCGGCATTAAATGTGGTTAGAATCTATTTACTTGTGCTTCAACAGTTAGTTACACGTTCATATTCATTTCCTGAAAAGATAATTGTGTATTTTAAGAGTTTTACGCCATTTTGAGAGTTTGCTTACCAATAAATACTAGAACCTTCAGGATATACATGGTTTCAGTCAAAACACGTGTGGCCAATTAAGCCTCAGTTGTAAACATAAACAGTATTCTCCTCATTTCAAAGCTTTATACACTAGTTCTGAGCTGTATAAACGTTAATTCTTAATGTTTGAAATCACATTTCAGTGAAAACGCCACTTAAAATAGCCGGACTCGTTAATATTACCAGAATTCGAGTCATTTCAGAGCTTTCTACCTGTAATCTCAGTAATTGAACTCGGCATTAAATGTGGTTAGAATCTACTTACTTCTATTTCAACTGTTAGTTAAGAGTTCATATTATTTTCCTGGAAAGATAATTGTTTATTTTAAGAGATTTACGCCATTTTGAGATTTTGCTTAGCACTAAATACTAGAACCTTCAGGATATACACGGTTTCAGTCAAAACACGTGTGGCCAATTAAGCCTCAGTTGTAAACATAAACAGTAATCGCCTCATTTAAAAGCTTTATAAACTAGTTATGAGCTCTATATATATAAATTCTTGGACCGAGAAATCACATCTTAGTGAAAACGGCACTTAAAATAGCCGGACTTGTTAATATTATCCGAATTCGCGTCATTTCACAGCTTTCTACCTGTAATCTAGGTAATTGAACTCGGCAATAAATGTGATTAGAATCTATTTACTTGTATTTCAACAGTTAGTTACACGTTCATATTCATTTCCTTGAAAGATAATTGTGTATTTTAAGAGTTTTACCACATTTTGAGATTTTGCTTAGCGGTAAATACTAGAACCTTCAGCATATACACGGTTTCAGTCAAAAAACGCATGGCCAATTAAGCCTCAGTTGTAAACATAAACAGTATTCTCCTCATTTCATAGCTTTATACACTAGTTCTGAGCTGTATAAACGGGAATTCTTAATGTTTGAAATCACATTTCAGTGAAAACGCCACTTAAAATAGCGGGACTCGTTAATATTACCAGAATTCGAGTCATTTCAGAGTTTTCTACCTGTAATCTCAGTAATTGAACTCGGCATTAAATGTGGTTAGAATCTATTTCCTTCTATTTCAACTGTTAGTTAATAGTTCATATTATTTTCCTGGAAAGATAATTGTTTATTTGAAGAGTTTTAACACATTTTGACTGTTTCCTTTGAAGTATACACTAGAACCTACAGGATATAAACTGTTTCAGTCAAAGGAGGCCACGCCAATTAAGCCTCAGTTGTAAACATAAACAGTATTCTCCTTATTTCAAAGCTTTATATACAAGTTGTGAGCTCTATAAACAGGAACTCTTAATGTTTGAAATCACATTTTAGTGAATCCGCCACTTTAAATAGCCGGACTGGTTAATATTATCAGAATTTTCGTCATTTCAGTGCTCTCTACCTGTAATGTCAGTAAATGAACTCGGCATTAAATGTAGTTAGAATCTATTTACTTGTATTTAAACTGTGAGTTAAACGTTCATATTCATTTCCTGGAAAGATAAGTGTGTATTTTAAGAGTTTTACCACATTTTGAGAGTTTGCTTAGTAGTAAATACTAGAACATTCAGGATATAGCCGGTTTCAGTCAAAAAACGCGTGGCCAATTAAGCCTCAGTTGTAAACATAAACAGTAATCTCCTCATTTAAAAGCTTTATAAACTAGTTATGAGGTCTATATACATAAATTCTTAGACCGAGAAATCACATTTTAGTGAAAACGGCACTTAAAATAGCCGGACTCGTTAATATTACCAGAATTCGAGTCATTTCAGAGCTTTCTACCTGTAATCTCAGTAATTGAACTCGGCATTAAATGTGGTTAGAATCTATTTACTTCTATTGCAACTGTTAGTTAAGAGTTCATATTATTTTCCTGGAAAGATAATTGTTTATTTTAAGAGATTTACGCCATTTTGAGATTTTGCTTAGCACTAAATACTAGAACCTTCAGGATATACACGGTTTCAGTCAAAACACGTGTGGCCAATTAAGCCTCAGTTGTAAACATATACAGTAATCGCCTCATTCTAAAGCTTTATAAACTAGTTATGAGCTCTATATATATAAATTCTTGGACCGAGAAATCACATCTTAGTGAAAACGGCACTTAAAATAGCCGGACTTGTTAATATTATCCGAATTCGCGTCATTTCACAGCTTTCTACCTGTAATCTAGGTAATTGAACTCGGCAATAAATGTGATTAGAATCTATTTACTTGTATTTCAACAGTTAGTTACACGTTCATATTCATTTCCTTGAAAGATAATTGTGTATTTTAAGAGTTTTACCACATTTTGAGATTTTGCTTAGCGGTAAATACTAGAACCTTCAGCATATACACGGTTTCAGTCAAAAAACGCATGGCCAATTAAGCCTCAGTTGTAAACATAAACAGTATTCTCCTCATTTCATAGCTTTATACACTAGTTCTGAGCTGTATAAACGGGAATTCTTAATGTTTGAAATCACATTTCAGTGAAAACGCCACTTAAAATAGCGGGACTCGTTAATATTACCAGAATTCGAGTCATTTCAGAGTTTTCTACCTGTAATCTCAGTAATTGAACTCGGCATTAAATGTGGTTAGAATCTATTTACTTCTATTTCAACTGTTAGTTAATAGTTCATATTATTTTCCTGGAAAGATAATTGTTTATTTGAAGAGTTTTAACACATTTTGACTGTTTCCTTTGAAGTATACACTAGAACCTACAGGATATAAACTGTTTCAGTCAAAGGAGGCCACGCCAATTAAGCCTCAGTTGTAAACATAAACAGTATTCTCCTTATTTCAAAGCTTTATATACAAGTTGTGAGCTCTATAAACAGGAACTCTTAATGTTTGAAATCACATTTTAGTGAATCCGCCACTTTAAATAGCCGGACTTGTTAATATTATCAGAATTTTCGTCATTTCAGTGCTCTCTACCTGTAATGTCAGTAAATGAACTCGGCATTAAATGTAGTTAGAATCTATTTACTTGTATTTAAACTGTGAGTTAAACGTTCATATTCATTTCCTGGAAAGATAAGTGTGTATTTTAAGAGTTTTACCACATTTTGAGAGTTTGCTTAGTAGTAAATACTAGAACATTCAGGATATAGCCGGTTTCAGTCAAAAAACGCGTGGCCAATTAAGCCTCAGTTGTAAACATAAACAGTAATCTCCTCATTTAAAAGCTTTATAAACTAGTTATGAGGTCTATATACATAAATTCTTAGACCGAGAAATCACATTTTAGTGAAAACGGCACTTAAAATAGCCGGACTTGTTAATATTATCAGAATTCGCGTCATTTCAGAGCTTTCTACCTGTAATCTAGGTAATTGAACTCGCTATTAAATGTGGTTAGAATCTATTTACTTGTGCTTCAACAGTTAGTTACACGTTGATATTCATTTCCTGGAAAGATAATTGTGTATTTTAAGAGTTTTACCACATTTTGAGATTTTGCTTAGCGGTAAATACTAGAACCTTCAGCATATACACGGTTTCAGTCAAAAAACGCATGGCCAATTAAGCCTCAGTTGTAAACATAAACAGTATTCTCCTCATTTCATAGCTTTATACACTAGTTCTGAGCTGTATAAACGGGAATTCTTAATGTTTGAAATCACATTTCAGTGAAAAAGCCACTTAAAATAGCCGGACTCGTTAATATTACCAGAATTCGAGTCATTTCAGAGTTTTCTACCTGTAATCTCAGTAATTGAACTCGGCATTAAATGTGGTTAGAATCTATTTACTTCTATTTCAACTGTTAGTTACACGTTGATATTCATTTCCTGGAAAGATAATTGTGTATTTTAAGAGTTTTACGCCATTTTGAGAGTTTGCTTAGCACTAAATACTAGAACCTTCAGGATATACACGGTTTCAGTCAAAACACGCGTGGCCAATTAAGCCTCAGTTCTAAACATAATCAGTAATCTCCTCATTTCAAAGCTTTATAAACTAGTTATGAGCTCTATATATATAAATTCTTAGACGGTGAAATCACATTTTAGTGAAAACGGCACTTAAAATAGCCGGGCTTGTTAATATTTTCAGAATTCTCATCATTTCAGAGCTCTCTACCTGTAATCTCTCTAATTGAACTCGGCATAAAAAGTGGTTCGAATCTATTTACTCGTGTTTCAACTGTTTGTTACAGGTCCATATTCATTTCCTGGAAAGATAATTGTTTATCTTAAGAGTTTTAACACATTTTGACTGTTTCCTTTGAAGTATACACTAGAAACTTCAGGATATAAACTGTTTCAGTCAAAGTAGGCCACACCAATTAAGCCTCAGTTGTAAACATAAACAGTATTCTCCTTATTTCAAAGCTTTATATACAAGTTGTGAGCTCTATAAACAGGAATTCTTAATGTTTGAAATCACATTTTAGTGAATCCGCCACTTTAAATAGCCGGACTTGTTAATATTATCAGAATTTTCGTCATTTCAGTGCTCTCGACCTGTAATGTCAGTAATTGAACTCGGCATTAAATGTAGTTAGAATCTATTTACTTGTATTTAAACTGTTAGTTAAACGTTCATATTCATTTCCTGGAAAGATAATTGTGTATTTTAAGAGTTTTAACACCTATTGAAGTTTACTTAGGAGTATATACAAGAATCTTCAGGACAGAAACTGTTTCAACAAAAGATGCCATGCCAATACAGTCTCAATTGTAAACATAAACAGTATTTGCCTCATTTAAATGGTTCATACACAAGTTCTAAGCTCTATAAACAGGAATTCTTAATGTTTGACATAACATTTTAGTGAAAACGCCACTTAAAATAGCCGGACTTGTTAATATTATCCGAATTCGCGTCATTTCACAGCTTTCTACCTGTAATCTAGGTAATTGAACTCGGCATTAAATGTGATTAGAATCTATTTACTTGTATTTCAACAGTTAGTTACACGTTCATATTCATTTCCTTGAAAGATAATTGTGTATTTTAAGAGTTTTACCACATTTTGAGATTTTGCTTAGTGGTAAATACTAGAACCTTCAGCATATACACGGTTTCAGTCAAAAAACGCATGGCCAATTAAGCCTCAGTTGTAAACATAAACAGTATTCTCCTCATTTCAAAGCTTTATACACTAGTTCTGAGCTGTATAAACGGGAATTCTTAATGTTTGAAATCACATTTCAGTGAAAACGCCACTTAAAATAGCCGGACTCGTTAATATTACCAGAATTCGAGTCATTTCAGAGCTTTCTACCTGTAATCTCAGTAATTGAACTCGGCATTAAATGTGGTTAGAATCTATTTACTTCTATTTCAACTGTTAGTTAATAGTTCATATTATTTTCCTGGAAAGATAATTGTTTATTTGAAGAGTTTTAACACATTTTGACTCTTTCCTTTGAAGTATACACTAGAACCTACAGGATATAAACTGTTTCAGTCAAAAGACACCACGCCAATTAAACCTCAGTCTTAAAAATAAACAGTATTCTCCTTATTTCAAAGCTTTCTATACAAGTTGTGAGCTCTATAAACAGGAACTCTTAATGTTTGAAATCACATTTTAGGGAATCCGCCACTTTAAATAGCCGGAATTGTTAATATTATCAGAATTTTCGTCATTTCAGTGCTCTCTACCTGTAATGTCAGTAATTATACTCGGCATTAAATGTAGTTAGAATCTATTTACTTGTATTTAAACTGTGAGTTAAACGTTCATATTCATTTCCTGGAAAGATAAGTGTGTATTTTAAGAGTTTGACCACATTTTGAGAGTTTGCTTAGTAGTAAATACTAGAACATTCAGGATATAGCCGGTTTCAGTCAAAAAACGCGTGGCCAATTAAGCCTCAGTTGTAAACATAAACAGTAATCTCCTCATTTAAAAGCTTTATAAACTAGCTATGAGGTCTATATACATAAATTCTTAGACCGAGAAATCACATTTTAGTGAAAACGGCACTTAAAATAGCCGGACTTGTTAATATTATCAGAATTCGCGTCATTTGAGAGCTTTCTACCTGTAATCTAGGTAACTGAACTCGGCATTAAATGTGGTTAGAATCTATTTACTTGTGCTTCAACAGTTAGTTACACGTTCATATTCATTTCCTGAAAAGATAATTGTGTATTTTAAGAGTTTTACGCCATTTTGAGAGTTTGCTTACCAATAAATACTAGAACCTTCAGGATATACATGGTTTCAGTCAAAACACGTGTGGCCAATTAAGCCTCAGTTGTAAACATAAACAGTATTCTCCTCATTTCAAAGCTTTATACACTAGTTCTGAGCTGTATAAACGTTAATTCTTAATGTTTGAAATCACATTTCAGTGAAAACGCCACTTAAAATAGCCGGACTCGTTAATATTACCAGAATTCGAGTCATTTCAGAGCTTTCTACCTGTAATCTCAGTAATTGAACTCGGCATTAAATGTGGTTAGAATCTACTTACTTCTATTTCAACTGTTAGTTAAGAGTTCATATTATTTTCCTGGAAAGATAATTGTTTATTTTAAGAGATTTACGCCATTTTGAGATTTTGCTTAGCACTAAATACTAGAACCTTCAGGATATACACGGTTTCAGTCAAAACACGTGTGGCCAATTAAGCCTCAGTTGTAAACATAAACAGTAATCGCCTCATTTAAAAGCTTTATAAACTAGTTATGAGCTCTATATATATAAATTCTTGGACCGAGAAATCACATCTTAGTGAAAACGGCACTTAAAATAGCCGGACTTGTTAATATTATCCGAATTCGCGTCATTTCACAGCTTTCTACCTGTAATCTAGGTAATTGAACTCGGCAATAAATGTGATTAGAATCTATTTACTTGTATTTCAACAGTTAGTTACACGTTCATATTCATTTCCTTGAAAGATAATTGTGTATTTTAAGAGTTTTACCACATTTTGAGATTTTGCTTAGCGGTAAATACTAGAACCTTCAGCATATACACGGTTTCAGTCAAAAAACGCATGGCCAATTAAGCCTCAGTTGTAAACATAAACAGTATTCTCCTCATTTCATAGCTTTATACACTAGTTCTGAGCTGTATAAACGGGAATTCTTAATGTTTGAAATCACATTTCAGTGAAAACGCCACTTAAAATAGCGGGACTCGTTAATATTACCAGAATTCGAGTCATTTCAGAGTTTTCTACCTGTAATCTCAGTAATTGAACTCGGCATTAAATGTGGTTAGAATCTATTTCCTTCTATTTCAACTGTTAGTTAATAGTTCATATTATTTTCCTGGAATGATAATTGTTTATTTGAAGAGTTTTAACACATTTTGACTGTTTCCTTTGAAGTATACACTAGAACCTACAGGATATAAACTGTTTCAGTCAAAGGAGGCCACGCCAATTAAGCCTCAGTTGTAAACATAAACAGTATTCTCCTTATTTCAAAGCTTTATATACAAGTTGTGAGCTCTATAAACAGGAACTCTTAATGTTTGAAATCACATTTTAGTGAATCCGCCACTTTAAATAGCCGGACTGGTTAATATTATCAGAATTTTCGTCATTTCAGTGCTCTCTACCTGTAATGTCAGTAAATGAACTCGGCATTAAATGTAGTTAGAATCTATTTACTTGTATTTAAACTGTGAGTTAAACGTTCATATTCATTTCCTGGAAAGATAAGTGTGTATTTTAAGAGTTTTACCACATTTTGAGAGTTTGCTTAGTAGTAAATACTAGAACATTCAGGATATAGCCGGTTTCAGTCAAAAAACGCGTGGCCAATTAAGCCTCAGTTGTAAACATAAACAGTAATCTCCTCATTTAAAAGCTTTATAAACTAGTTATGAGGTCTATATACATAAATTCTTAGACCGAGAAATCACATTTTAGTGAAAACGGCACTTAAAATAGCCGGACTCGTTAATATTACCAGAATTCGAGTCATTTCAGAGCTTTCTACCTGTAATCTCAGTAATTGAACTCGGCATTAAATGTGGTTAGAATCTATTTACTTCTATTGCAACTGTTAGTTAAGAGTTCATATTATTTTCCTGGAAAGATAATTGTTTATTTTAAGAGATTTACGCCATTTTGAGATTTTGCTTAGCACTAAATACTAGAACCTTCAGGATATACACGGTTTCAGTCAAAACACGTGTGGCCAATTAAGCCTCAGTTGTAAACATATACAGTAATCGCCTCATTCTAAAGCTTTATAAACTAGTTATGAGCTCTATATATATAAATTCTTGGACCGAGAAATCACATCTTAGTGAAAACGGCACTTAAAATAGCCGGACTTGTTAATATTATCCGAATTCGCGTCATTTCACAGCTTTCTACCTGTAATCTAGGTAATTGAACTCGGCAATAAATGTGATTAGAATCTATTTACTTGTATTTCAACAGTTAGTTACACGTTCATATTCATTTCCTTGAAAGATAATTGTGTATTTTAAGAGTTTTACCACATTTTGAGATTTTGCTTAGCGGTAAATACTAGAACCTTCAGCATATACACGGTTTCAGTCAAAAAACGCATGGCCAATTAAGCCTCAGTTGTAAACATAAACAGTATTCTCCTCATTTCATAGCTTTATACACTAGTTCTGAGCTGTATAAACGGGAATTCTTAATGTTTGAAATCACATTTCAGTGAAAACGCCACTTAAAATAGCCGGACTCGTTAATATTACCAGAATTCGAGTCATTTCAGAGTTTTCTACCTGTAATCTCAGTAATTGAACTCGGCATTAAATGTGGTTAGAATCTATTTACTTCTATTTCAACTGTTAGTTACACGTTGATATTCATTTCCTGGAAAGATAATTGTGTATTTTAAGAGTTTTACGCCATTTTGAGAGTTTGCTTAGCACTAAATACTAGAACCTTCAGGATATACACGGTTTCAGTCAAAACACGCGTGGCCAATTAAGCCTCAGTTGTAAACATAAACAGTAATCTCCTCATTTCAAAGCTTTATAAACTAGTTCTGAGCTCTCTATATATAAATTCTTAGACGGTGAAATCACATTTTAGTGAAAACGGCACTTAAAATAGCCGGGCTTGTTAATATTTTCAGAATTCTCATCATTTCAGAGCTCTCTACCTGTAATCTCTCTAATTGAACTCGGCATAAAAAGTGGTTCGAATCTATTTACTCGTGTTTCAACTGTTTGTTACAGGTCCATATTCATTTCCTGGAAAGATAATTGTTTATCTTAAGAGTTTTAACACATTTTGACTGTTTCCTTTGAAGTATACACTAGAAACTTCAGGATATAAACTGTTTCAGTCAAAGTAGGCCACACCAATTAAGCCTCAGTTGTAAACATAAACAGTATTCTCCTTATTTCAAAGCTTTATATACAAGTTGTGAGCTCTATAAACAGGAATTCTTAATGTTTGAAATCACATTTTAGTGAATCCGCCACTTTAAATAGCCGGACTTGTTAATATTATCAGAATTTTCGTCATTTCAGTGCTCTCGACCTGTAATGTCAGTAATTAAACTCGGCATTAAATGTAGTTAGAATCTATTTACTTGTATTTAAACTGTTAGTTAAACGTTCATATTCATTTCCTGGAAAGATAATTGTGTATTTTAAGAGTTTTAACACCTATTGAAGTTTACTTAGAAGTATATACAAGAATCTTCAGGACAGAAACTGTTTCAACAAAAGATGCCATGCCAATACAGTCTCAATTGTAAACATAAACAGTATTTGCCTCATTTAAATGGTTCATACACAAGTTCTAAGCTCTATAAACAGGAATTCTTAATGTTTGACATAACATTTTAGTGAAAACGCCACTTAAAATAGCCGGACTTGTTAATATTATCCGAATTCGCGTCATTTCACAGCTTTCTACCTGTAATCTAGGTAATTGAACTCGGCATTAAATGTGATTAGAATCTATTTACTTGTATTTCAACAGTTAGTTACACGTTCATATTCATTTCCTTGAAAGATAATTGTGTATTTTAAGAGTTTTACCACATTTTGAGATTTTGCTTAGCGGTAAATACTAGAACCTTCAGCATATACACGGTTTCAGTCAAAACACGTGTGGCCAATTAAGCCTCAGTTGTAAACATAAACAGTAATCGCCTCATTTAAAAGCTTTATAAACTAGTTATGAGCTCTATATATATAAATTCTTGGACCGAGAAATCACATCTTAGTGAAAACGGCACTTAAAATAGCCGGACTTGTTAATATTATCCGAATTCGCGTCATTTCACAGCTTTCTACCCGTAATCTAGGTAATTGAACTCGGCAATAAATGTGATTAGAATCTATTTACTTGTATTTCAACAGTTAGTTACACGTTCATATTCATTTCCTTGAAAGATAATTGTGTATTTTAAGAGTTTTACCACATTTTGAGATTTTGCTTAGCGGTAAATACTAGAACCTTCAGCATATACACGGTTTCAGTCAAAAAACGCATGGCCAATTAAGCCTCAGTTGTAAACATAAACAGTATTCTCCTCATTTCATAGCTTTATACACTAGTTCTGAGCTGTATAAACGGGAATTCTTAATGTTTGAAATCACATTTCAGTGAAAACGCCACTTAAAATAGCGGGACTCGTTAATATTACCAGAATTCGAGTCATTTCAGAGTTTTCTACCTGTAATCTCAGTAATTGAACTCGGCATTAAATGTGGTTAGAATCTATTTCCTTCTATTTCAACTGTTAGTTAATAGTTCATATTATTTTCCTGGAAAGATAATTGTTTATTTGAAGAGTTTTAACACATTTTGACTGTTTCCTTTGAAGTATACACTAGAACCTTCAGGATATAAACTGTTTCAGTCAAAGGAGGCCACGCCAATTAAGCCTCAGTTGTAAACATAAACAGTATTCTCCTTATTTCAAAGCTTTATATACAAGTTGTGAGCTCTATAAACAGGAACTCTTAATGTTTGAAATCACATTTTAGTGAATCCGCCACTTTAAATAGCCGGACTTGTTAATATTATCAGAATTTTCGTCATTTCAGTGCTCTCTACCTGTAATGTCAGTAAATGAACTCGGCATTAAATGAAGTTAGAATCTATTTACGTGTATTTAAACTGTGAGTTAAACGTTCATATTCATTTCCTGGAAAGATAAGTGTGTATTTTAAGAGTTTTACCACATTTTGAGAGTTTGCTTAGTAGTAAATACTAGAACATTCAGGATATAGCCGGTTTCTGTCAAAAAACGCGTGGCCAATTAAGCCTCAGTTGTAAACATAAACAGTAATCTCCTCATTTAAAAGCTTTATAAACTAGTTATGAGGTCTATATACATAAATTCTTAGACCGAGAAATCACATTTTAGTGAAAACGGCACTTAAAATAGCCGGACTTGTTAATATTATCAGAATTCGCGTCATTTCAGAGCTTTCTACCTGTAATCTAGGTAATTGAACTCGGCATTAAATGTGGTTAGAATCTATTTACTTGTGCTTCAACAGTTAGTTACACGTTGATATTCATTTCCTGGAAAGATAATTGTGTATTTTAAGAGTTTTACCACATTTTGAGAGTTTGCTTACCAATAAATACTAGAATCTTCAGGATATGCATGGTTTCAGTCAAAACACGTGTGGCCAATTAAGCCTCAGTTGTAAATATAAACAGTATTCTCCTCATTTCAAAGCTTTATACACTAGTTCTGAGCTGTATAAACGTTAATTCTTAACGTTTGAAATCACATTTCAGTGAAAACGCCACTTAAAATAGCCGGACTCGTTAATATTACCAGAATTCGAGTCATTTCAGAGCTTTCTACCTGTAATCTCAGTAATTGAACTCGGCATTAAATGTGGTTAGAATCTATTTACTTCTATTTCAACTGTTAGTTAAGAGTTCATATTATTTTCCTGGAAAGATAATTGTTTATTTTAAGAGATTTACGCCATTTTGAGATTTTGCTTAGCACTAAATACTAGAACCTTCAGGATATACACGGTTTCAGTCAAAACACGTGTGGCCAATTAAGCCTCAGTTGTAAACATAAACAGTAATCGCCTCATTTAAAAGCTTTATAAACTAGTTATGAGCTCTATATATATAAATTCTTGGACCGAGAAATCACATCTTAGTGAAAACGGCACTTAAAATAGCCGGACTTGTTAATATCCGAATTCGCGTCATTTCACAGCTTTCTACCTGTAATCTAGGTAATTGAACTCGGCAATAAATGTGATTAGAATCTATTTACTTGTATTTCAACAGTTAGTTACACGTTCATATTCATTTCCTTGAAAGATAATTGTGTATTTTAAGAGTTTTACCACATTTTGAGATTTTGCTTAGCGGTAAATACTAGAACCTTCAGCATATACACGGTTTCAGTCAAAAAACGCATGGCCAATTAAGCCTCAGTTGTAAACATAAACAGTATTCTCCTCATTTCATAGCTTTATACACTAGTTCTGAGCTGTATAAACGGGAATTCTTAATGTTTGAAATCACATTTCAGTGAAAACGCCACTTAAAATAGCCGGACTCGTTAATATTACCAAAATTCGAGTCATTTCAGAGTTTTCTACCTGTAATCTCAGTAATTGAACTCGGCATTAAATGTGGTTAGAATCTATTTACTTCTATTTCAACTGTTAGTTACACGTTGATATTCATTTCCTGGAAAGATAATTGTGTATTTTAAGAGTATTACGCCATTTTGAGAGTTTGCTTAGCACTAAATACTAGAACCTTCAGGATATACACGGTTTCAGTCAAAACACGCGTGGCCAATTAAGCCTCAGTTGTAAACATAAACAGTAATCTCCTCATTTCAAAGCTTTATAAACTAGTTATGAGCTCTATATATATAAATTCTTAGACGGTGAAATCACATTTTAGTGAAAACGGCACTTAAAATAGCCGGGCTTGTTAATATTTTCAGAATTCTCATCATTTCAGAGCTCTCTACCTGTCATCTCTCTAATTGAACTCGGCATAAAAAGTGGTTCGAATCTATTTACTCGTGTTTCAACTGTTTGTAACAGGTCCATATTCATTTCCTGGAAAGATAATTGTTTATCTTAAGAGTTTTAACACATTTTGACTGTTTCCTTTGAAGTATACACTAGAAACTTCAGGATATAAACTGTTTCAGTCAAAGTAGGCCACACCAATTAAGCCTCAGTTGTAAACATAAACAGTATTCTCCTTATTTCAAAGCTTTATATACAAGTTGTGAGCTCTATAAACAGGAATTCTTAATGTTTGAAATCACATTTTAGTGAATCCGCCACTTTAAATAGCCGGACTTGTTAATATTATCAGAATTTTCGTCATTTCAGTGCTCTCGACCTGTAATGTCAGTAATTGAACTCGGCATTAAATGTAGTTAGAATCTATTTACTTGTATTTAAACTGTTAGTTAAACGTTCATATTCATTTCCTGGAAAGATAATTGTGTATTTTAAGAGTTTTAACACCTATTGAAGTTTCCTTAGAAGTATATACAAGAACCTTCAGGATAGAAACTGTTTCAAAAAAAGATGCCATGCCAATACAGTCTCAATTTTAAACATAAACAGTATTCTCTTCATTTCAAAGCTTTATACACTAGTTCTGAGCTGTATAAACAGGAATTCTTAATGTTTGAAATCGCATTTTAGTTAAAACGCCACTTAAAATAGCTGGACTTGTTAATATTATCCGAATTCGCGTCATTTCAGAGCTTTCTACCTGTAATCTAGGTAATTGAACTCGGCATTAAATGTGATTAGAATCTATTTACTTGTATTTCAACAGTTAGTTACACGTTCATATTCATTTCCTTGAAAGATAATTGTGTATTTTAAGAGTTTTACCACATTTTGAGATTTTGCTTAGTGGTAAATACTAGAACCTTCAGCATATACACGGTTTCAGTCAAAAAACGCATGGCCAATTAAGCCTCAGTTGTAAACATAAACAGTATTCTCCTCATTTCAAAGCTTTATACACTAGTTCTGAGCTGTATAAACGGGAATTCTTAATGTTTGAAATCACATTTCAGTGAAAACGCCACTTAAAATAGCCGGACTCGTTAATATTACCAGAATTCGAGTCATTTCAGAGCTTTCTACCTGTAATCTCAGTAATTGAACTCGGCATTAAATGTGGTTAGAATCTATTTACTTCTATTTCAACTGTTAGTTAATAGTTCATATTATTTTCCTGGAAAGATAATTGTTTATTTGAAGAGTTTTAACACATTTTGACTCTTTCCTTTGAAGTATACACTAGAACCTACAGGATATAAACTGTTTCAGTCAAAAGACACCACGCCAATTAAACCTCAGTCTTAAACATAAACAGTATTCTCCTTATTTCAAAGCTTTCTATACAAGTTGTGAGCTCTATAAACAGGAACTCTTAATGTTTGAAATCACATTTTAGGGAATCCGCCACTTTAAATAGCCGGAATTGTTAATATTATCAGAATTTTCGTCATTTCAGTGCTCTCTACCTGTAATGTCAGTAATTATACTCGGCATTAAATGTAGTTAGAATCTATTTACTTGTATTTAAACTGTGAGTTAAACGTTCATATTCATTTCCTGGAAAGATAAGTGTGTATTTTAAGAGTTTTACCACATTTTGAGAGTTTGCTTAGTAGTAAATACTAGAACATTCAGGATATAGCCGGTTTCAGTCAAAAAACGCGTGGCCAATTAAGCCTCAGTTGTAAACATAAACAGTAATCTCCTCATTTAAAAGCTTTATAAACTAGTTATGAGGTCTATATACATAAATTCTTAGACCGAGAAATCATATTTTAGTGAAAACGCCACTTAAAATAGCCGGACTCGTTAATATTACCAGAATTCGAGTCATTTCAGAGCTTTCTACCTGTAATCTCAGTAATTGAACTCGGCATTAAATGTGGTTAGAATCTACTTACTTCTATTTCAACTGTTAGTTAAGAGTTCATATTATTTTCCTGGAAAGATAATTGTTTATTTTAAGAGATTTACGCCATTTTGAGATTTTGCTTAGCACTAAATACTAGAACCTTCAGGATATACACGGTTTCAGTCAAAACACGTGTGGCCAATTAAGCCTCAGTTGTAAACATAAACAGTAATCGCCTCATTTAAAAGCTTTATAAACTAGTTATGAGCTCTATATATATAAATTCTTGGACCGAGAAATCACATCTTAGTGAAAACGGCACTTAAAATAGCCGGACTTGTTAATATTATCCGAATTCGTGTCATTTCACAGCTTTCTACCTGTAATCTAGGTAATTGAACTCGGCAATAAATGTGATTAGAATCTATTTACTTGTATTTCAACAGTTAGTTACACGTTCATATTCATTTCCTTGAAAGATAATTGTGTATTTTAAGAGTTTTACCACATTTTGAGATTTTGCTTAGCGGTAAATACTAGAACCTTCAGCATATACACGGTTTCAGTCAAAAAACGCATGGCCAATTAAGCCTCAGTTGTAAACATAAACAGTATTCTCCTCATTTCATAGCTTTATACACTAGTTCTGAGCTGTATAAACGGGAATTCTTAATGTTTGAAATCACATTTCAGTGAAAACGCCACTTAAAATAGCGGGACTCGTTAATATTACCAGAATTCGAGTCATTTCAGAGTTTTCTACCTGTAATCTCAGTAATTGAACTCGGCATTAAATGTGGTTAGAATCTATTTACTTCTATTTCAACTGTTAGTTAATAGTTCATATTATTTTCCTGGAAAGATAATTGTTTATTTGAAGAGTTTTAACACATTTTGACTGTTTCCTTTGAAGTATACACTAGAACCTACAGGATATAAACTGTTTCAGTCAAAGGAGGCCACGCCAATTAAGCCTCAGTTGTAAACATAAACAGTATTCTCCTTATTTCAAAGCTTTATATACAAGTTGTGAGCTCTATAAGCAGGAACTCTTAATGTTTGAAATCACATTTTAGTGAATCCGCCACTTTAAATAGCCGGACTTGTTAATATTATCAGAATTTTCGTCATTTCAGTGCTCCCTACCTGTAATGTCAGTAAATGAACTCGGCATTAAATGTAGTTAGAATCTATTTACTTGTATTTAAACTGTGAGTTAAACGTTCATATTCATTTCCTGGAAAGATAAGTGTGTATTTTAAGAGTTTTACCACATTTTGATAGTTTGCTTAGTAGTAAATACTAGAACATTCAGGATATAGCCGGTTTCAGTCAAAAAACGCGTGGCCAATTAAGCCTCAGTTGTAAACATAAACAGTAATCTCCTCATTTAAAAGCTTTATAAACTAGTTATGAGGTCTATATACATAAATTCTTAGACCGAGAAATCACATTTTAGTGAAAACGGCACTTAAAATAGCCGGACTCGTTAATATTACCAGAATTCGCGTCATTTCAGAGCTTTCTACCTGTAATCTCAGTAATTGAACTCGGCATTAAATGTGGTTAGAATCTATTTACTTCTATTTCAACTGTTAGTTAAGAGTTCATATTATTTTCCTGGAAAGATAATTGTTTATTTTAAGAGATTTACGCCATTTTGAGATTTTGCTTAGCACTAAATACCAGAACCTTCAGGATATACACGGTTTCAGTCAAAACACGTGTGGCCAATTAAGCCTCAGTTGTAAACATAAACAGTAATCGCCTCATTTAAAAGCTTTATAAACTAGTTATGAGCTCTATATATATAAATTCTTGGACCGAGAAATCACATCTTAGTGAAAACGGCACTTAAAATAGCCGGACTTGTTAATATTATCCGAATTCGCGTCATTTCACAGCTTTCTACCTGTAATCTAGGTAATTGAACTCAGCAATAAATGTGATTAGAATCTATTTACTTGTATTTCAACAGTTAGTTACACGTTCATATTCATTTCCTTGAAAGATAATTGTGTATTTTAAGAGTTTTACCACATTTTGAGATTTTGCTTAGCGGTAAGTACTAGAACCTTCAGCATATGCACGGTTTCAGTCAAAAAACGCATGGCCAATTAAGCCTCAGTTGTAAACATAAACAGTATTCTCCTCATTTCATAGCTTTATACACTAGTTCTGAGCTGTATAAACGGGAATTCTTAATGTTTGAAATCACATTTCAGTGAAAACGCCACTTAAAATAGCCGGACTCGTTAATATTACCAGAATTCGAGTCATTTCAGAGTTTTCTACCTGTAATCTCAGTAATTGAACTCGGCATTAAATGTGGTTAGAATCTATTTACTTCTATTTCAACTGTTAGTTACACGTTGATATTCATTTCCTGGAAAGATAATTGTGTATTTTAAGAGTTTTACGCCATTTTGAGAGTTTGCTTAGCACTAAATACTAGAACCTTCAGGATATACACGGTTTCTGTCAAAAAACGCGTGGCAAATTCAGCCTCAGTTGTAAACATAAACTGTGTTCCACTCATTTCAAAGCTTAAACACAAGTCCTGAGCTCTACAAACTGGAACACTTAATGTTTGAAATCACATTTTAGTGAAAACGCCACTTAAAATAGCCGGACTTGTTAACATTATCAGAATTCGGATCATTTCAGAGCTCTAAACATGTAATCTCGGAAATTGAACTCGTTGTTAAATGTGGTTAGAATCTATTTACTTGTATTTCAACTGTTAGTTACAAGTTGATATTCATTTCCTGGAAAGATAATTGTGTATTTTAAGAGCTTTACGCCATTTTGAGAGTTTGCTTACCACTAAATACTAGAACCTTCAGGATATACATGGTTTCAGTCAAAACACGTGTGGCCAATTAAGCCTCAGTTGTAAACATAAACAGTATTCTCCTCATTTCAAAGCTTTATACACTAGTTCTGAGCTGTATAAACGGGAATTCTTAATGTTTGAAATCACATTTCAGTGAAAACGCCACTTAAAATAGCCGGACTCGTTAATATTACCAGAATTCGAGTCATTTCAGAGCTTTCTACCTGTAATCTCAGTAATTGAACTCGGCATTAAATGTGGTTAGAATCTATTTACTTCTATTTCAACTGTTAGTTAATAGTTCATATTATTTTCCTGGAAAGATAATTGTTTATTTGAAGAGTTTTAACACATTTTGACTCTTTCCTTTGAAGTATACACTAGAACCTACAGGATATAAACTGTTTCAGTCAAAAGACACCACGCCAATTAAACCTCAGTCTTAAACATAAACAGTATTCTCCTTATTTCAAAGCTTTCTATACAAGTTGTGAGCTCTATAAACAGGAACTCTTAATGTTTGAAATCACATTTTAGGGAATCCGCCACTTTAAATAGCCGGAATTGTTAATATTATCAGAATTTTCGTCATTTCAGTGCTCTCTACCTGTAATGTCAGTAATTATACTCGGCATTAAATGTAGTTAGAATCTATTTACTTGTATTTAAACTGTGAGTTAAACGTTCATATTCATTTCCTGGAAAGATAAGTGTGTATTTTAAGAGTTTTACCACATTTTGAGAGTTTGCTTAGTAGTAAATACTAGAACATTCAGGATATAGCCGGTTTCAGTCAAAAAACGCGTGGCCAATTAAGCCTCAGTTGTAAACATAAACAGTAATCTCCTCATTTAAAAGCTTTATAAACTAGTTATGAGGTCTATATACATAAATTCTTAGACCGAGAAATCATATTTTAGTGAAAACGCCACTTAAAATAGCCGGACTCGTTAATATTACCAGAATTCGAGTCATTTCAGAGCTTTCTACCTGTAATCTCAGTAATTGAACTCGGCATTAAATGTGGTTAGAATCTACTTACTTCTATTTCAACTGTTAGTTAAGAGTTCATATTATTTTCCTGGAAAGATAATTGTTTATTTTAAGAGATTTACGCCATTTTGAGATTTTGCTTAGCACTAAATACTAGAACCTTCAGGATATACACGGTTTCAGTCAAAACACGTGTGGCCAATTAAGCCTCAGTTGTAAACATAAACAGTAATCGCCTCATTTAAAAGCTTTATAAACTAGTTATGAGCTCTATATATATAAATTCTTGGACCGAGAAATCACATCTTAGTGAAAACGGCACTTAAAATAGCCGGACTTGTTAATATTATCCGAATTCGTGTCATTTCACAGCTTTCTACCTGTAATCTAGGTAATTGAACTCGGCAATAAATGTGATTAGAATCTATTTACTTGTATTTCAACAGTTAGTTACACGTTCATATTCATTTCCTTGAAAGATAATTGTGTATTTTAAGAGTTTTACCACATTTTGAGATTTTGCTTAGCGGTAAATACTAGAACCTTCAGCATATACACGGTTTCAGTCAAAAAACGCATGGCCAATTAAGCCTCAGTTGTAAACATAAACAGTATTCTCCTCATTTCATAGCTTTATACACTAGTTCTGAGCTGTATAAACGGGAATTCTTAATGTTTGAAATCACATTTCAGTGAAAACGCCACTTAAAATAGCGGGACTCGTTAATATTACCAGAATTCGAGTCATTTCAGAGTTTTCTACCTGTAATCTCAGTAATTGAACTCGGCATTAAATGTGGTTAGAATCTATTTACTTCTATTTCAACTGTTAGTTAATAGTTCATATTATTTTCCTGGAAAGATAATTGTTTATTTGAAGAGTTTTAACACATTTTGACTGTTTCCTTTGAAGTATACACTAGAACCTACAGGATATAAACTGTTTCAGTCAAAGGAGGCCACGCCAATTAAGCCTCAGTTGTAAACATAAACAGTATTCTCCTTATTTCAAAGCTTTATATACAAGTTGTGAGCTCTATAAGCAGGAACTCTTAATGTTTGAAATCACATTTTAGTGAATCCGCCACTTTAAATAGCCGGACTTGTTAATATTATCAGAATTTTCGTCATTTCAGTGCTCCCTACCTGTAATGTCAGTAAATGAACTCGGCATTAAATGTAGTTAGAATCTATTTACTTGTATTTAAACTGTGAGTTAAACGTTCATATTCATTTCCTGGAAAGATAAGTGTGTATTTTAAGAGTTTTACCACATTTTGATAGTTTGCTTAGTAGTAAATACTAGAACATTCAGGATATAGCCGGTTTCAGTCAAAAAACGCGTGGCCAATTAAGCCTCAGTTGTAAACATAAACAGTAATCTCCTCATTTAAAAGCTTTATAAACTAGTTATGAGGTCTATATACATAAATTCTTAGACCGAGAAATCACATTTTAGTGAAAACGGCACTTAAAATAGCCGGACTCGTTAATATTACCAGAATTCGCGTCATTTCAGAGCTTTCTACCTGTAATCTCAGTAATTGAACTCGGCATTAAATGTGGTTAGAATCTATTTACTTCTATTTCAACTGTTAGTTAAGAGTTCATATTATTTTCCTGGAAAGATAATTGTTTATTTTAAGAGATTTACGCCATTTTGAGATTTTGCTTAGCACTAAATACCAGAACCTTCAGGATATACACGGTTTCAGTCAAAACACGTGTGGCCAATTAAGCCTCAGTTGTAAACATAAACAGTAATCGCCTCATTTAAAAGCTTTATAAACTAGTTATGAGCTCTATATATATAAATTCTTGGACCGAGAAATCACATCTTAGTGAAAACGGCACTTAAAATAGCCGGACTTGTTAATATTATCCGAATTCGCGTCATTTCACAGCTTTCTACCTGTAATCTAGGTAATTGAACTCAGCAATAAATGTGATTAGAATCTATTTACTTGTATTTCAACAGTTAGTTACACGTTCATATTCATTTCCTTGAAAGATAATTGTGTATTTTAAGAGTTTTACCACATTTTGAGATTTTGCTTAGCGGTAAGTACTAGAACCTTCAGCATATGCACGGTTTCAGTCAAAAAACGCATGGCCAATTAAGCCTCAGTTGTAAACATAAACAGTATTCTCCTCATTTCATAGCTTTATACACTAGTTCTGAGCTGTATAAACGGGAATTCTTAATGTTTGAAATCACATTTCAGTGAAAACGCCACTTAAAATAGCCGGACTCGTTAATATTACCAGAATTCGAGTCATTTCAGAGTTTTCTACCTGTAATCTCAGTAATTGAACTCGGCATTAAATGTGGTTAGAATCTATTTACTTCTATTTCAACTGTTAGTTACACGTTGATATTCATTTCCTGGAAAGATAATTGTGTATTTTAAGAGTTTTACGCCATTTTGAGAGTTTGCTTAGCACTAAATACTAGAACCTTCAGGATATACACGGTTTCAGTCAAAACACGCGTGGCCAATTAAGCCTCAGTTGTAAACATAAACAGTAATCTCCTCATTTCAAAGCTTTATAAACTAGTTATGAGCTCTATATATATAAATTCTTAGACGGTGAAATCACATTTTAGTGAAAACGGCACTTAAAATAGCCGGGCTTGTTAATATTTTCAGAATTCTCATCATTTCAGAGCTCTCTACCTGTAATCTCTCTAATTGAACTCGGCATAAAAAGTGGTTCGAATCTATTTACTCGTGTTTCAACTGTTTGTTACAGGTCCATATTCATTTCCTGGAAAGATAATTGTTTATCTTAAGAGTTTTAACACATTTTGACTGTTTCCTTTGAAGTATACACTAGAAACTTCAGGATATAAACTGTTTCAGTCAAAGTAGGCCACACCAATTAAGCCTCAGTTGTAAACATAAACAGTATTCTCCTTATTTCAAAGCTTTATATACAAGTTGTGAGCTCTATAAACAGGAATTCTTAATGTTTGAAATCACATTTTAGTGAATCCGCCACTTTAAATAGCCGGACTTGTTAATATTATCAGAATTTTCGTCATTTCAGTGCTCTCGACCTGTAATGTCAGTAATTGAACTCGGCATTAAATGTAGTTAGAATCTATTTACTTGTATTTAAACTGTTAGTTAAACGTTCATATTCATTTCCTGGAAAGATAATTGTGTATTTTAAGAGTTTTAACACCTATTGAAGTTTACTTAGAAGTATATACAAGAATCTTCAGGACAGAAACTGTTTCAACAAAAGATGCCATGCCAATACAGTCTCAATTGTAAACATAAACAGTATTTGCCTCATTTAAATGGTTCATACACAAGTTCTAAGCTCTATAAACAGGAATTCTTAATGTTTGACATAACATTTTAGTGAAAACGCCACTTAAAATAGCCGGACTTGTTAATATTATCAGAATTCGCGTCATTTCACAGCTTTCTACCTGTAATCTAGGTAATTGAACTCGGCATTAAATGTGATTAGAATCTATTTACTTGTATTTCAACAGTTAGTTACACGTTCATATTCATTTCCTTGAAAGATAATTGTGTATTTTAAGAGTTTTACCACATTTTGAGATTTTGCTTAGCGGTAAATACTAGAACCTTCAGTATGTACACGGTTTCAGTCAAAAACCGCATGGCCAATTAAGCCTCAGTTGTAAACATAAACAGTATTCTCCTCATTTCATAGCTTTATACACTAGTTCTGAGCTGTATAAACGGGAATTCTTAATGTTTGAAATCACATTTCAGTGAAAACGCCACTTAAAATAGCCGGACTCGTTAATATTACCAGAATTCGAGTCATTTCAGAGTTTTCTACCTGTAATCTCAGTAATTGAACTCGGCATTAAATGTGGTTAGAATCTATTTACTTCTATTTCAACTGTTAGTTAATAGTTCAATTTATTTTCCTGGAGAGATAATTTTTTATTTGAAGAGTTTTGACACATTTTGACTGTTTCCTTTGAAGTATACACTAGAACCTACAGGATATAAACTGTTTCAGTCAAAGGAGGCCACGCCAATTAAGCCTCAGTTGTAAACATAAACAGTATTCTCCTTATTTCAAAGCTTTATATACAAGTTGTGAGCTCCATAAACAGGAACTCTTAATGTTTGAAATCACATTTTAGTGAATCCGCCACTTTAAATAGCCGGACTTGTTAATATTATCAGAATTTTCGTCATTTCAGTGCTCTCTACCTGTAATGTCAGTAAATGAACTCGGCATTAAATGTAGTTAGAATCTATTTACTTGTATTTAAACTGTGAGTTAAACGTTCATATTCATTTCCTGGAAAGATAATTGTGTATTTGAAGAGTTTTAACACCTATTGAAGTTTCCTTAGAAGTATATACAAGAACCTTCAGGATAGAAACTCTTTCAAGAAAAGATGCCATGCCAATACAGTCTCAATTTTAAACATAAACAGTATTCTCTTCATTTCAAAGCTTTATACACTAGTTCTGAGCTGTATAAACAGGAATTCTTAATGTTTGAAATCGCATTTTAGTGAAAACGCCACTTAAAATAGTCGGACTTGTTAATATTATCAGAATTCGCGTCATTTCAGAGCTTTCTACCTGTAATCTAGGTAATTGAACTCGGCATTAAATGTGGTTAGAATCTATTTACTTGTATTTCAACAGTTAGTTACACGTTGATATTCATTTCCTGGAAAGATAATTGTGTATTTTAAGAGTTTTACGCCATTTTGAGAGTTTGCTTAGCACTAAATACTAGAACCTTCAGGATATACACGGTTTCAGTCAAAACACGCGTGGCCAATTAAGCCTCAGTTGTAAACATAAACAGTAATCTCCTCATTTCAAAGCTTTATAAACTAGTTATGAGCTCTCTATATATAAATTCTTAGACCGTGAAATCACATTTTAGTGAAAAGGGCACTTTAAATACCCGGATTTGTTAATATTTTTAGAATTCTCATCATTTCAGAGCTCTCTACCTGTAATCACTCTAATTGAACTCGGCAAAAAAGTGGTTCGAATCTATTTACTTGTGTTTCAACTGTTTGTTACAGGTCCATATTCATTTCCTGGAAAGATAATTGTTTATTTTAAGAGTTTTAACATATTGTGACTGTTTCCTTTGAAGTATACACTAGAACCTTCAGGATATAAACTGTTTCAGTCAAAGCAGGCCACGCCAATTAAGCCTCAGTTGTAAACATAAACAGTATTCTCCTTATTTCAAAGCTTTATATACAAGTTGTGAGCTCTATAAACAGAAACTCTTAATGTTTGAAATCACATTTTAGGGAATCCGCCACTTTAAATAGCCGGAATTGTTAATATTATCAGAATTTTCGTCATTTCAGTGCTCTCTACCTGTAATGTCAGTAATTATACTCGGCATTAAATGTAGTTAGAATCTATTTACTTGTATTAAACTGTGAGTTAAACGTTCATATTCATTTCCTGGAAAGATAAGTGTGTATTTTAAGATTTTTACCACATTTTGAGAGTTTGCTTAGCAGTAAATACTAGAACATTCAGGATATACCCGGTTTCTGTCAAAAAACGCGTGGCCAATTAAGCCTCAGTTGTAAACATAAACAGTAATCTCCTCATTTAAAAGCTTTATAAACTAGTTATGAGGTCTATATACATAAATTCTTAGACCGAGAAATCACATTTTAGTGAAAACGGCACTTTAAATACCCGGACTTGTTAATATTATCAGAATTCGCGTCATTTCAGAGCTTTCTACCTGTAATCTAGGTAATTGAACTCGGCATTAAAAGTGGTTAGAATCTATTTACTTATATTTCAACAGTTAGTTACACGTTGATATTCATTTCCTGGAAAGATAATTGTGTATTTTAAGAGTTTTAACACCTATTGAAGTTTACTTAGAAGTATATACAAGAATCTTCAGGACAGAAACTGTTTCAACAAAAGATGCCATGCCAATACAGTCTCAATTGTAAACATAAACAGTATTTGCCTCATTTAAATGGTTCATACACAAGTTCTAAGCTCTATAAACAGGAATTCTTAATGTTTGACATAACATTTTAGTGAAAACGCCACTTAAAATAGCCGGACTTGTTAATATTATCCGAATTCGCGTCATTTCACAGCTTTCTACCTGTAATCTAGGTAATTGAACTCGGCATTAAATGTGATTAGAATCTATTTACTTGTATTTCAACAGTTAGTTACACGTTCATATTCATTTCCTTGAAAGATAATTGTGTATTTTAAGAGTTTTACCACATTTTGAGATTTTGCTTAGCGGTAAATACTAGAACCTTCAGCATATACACGGTTTCAGTCAAAAAACGCATGGCCAATTAAGCCTCAGTTGTAAACATAAACAGTATTCTCCACATTTCATAGCTTTATACACTAGTTCTGAGCTGTATAAACGGGAATTCTTAATGTTTGAAATCACATTTCAGTGAAAACGCCACTTAAAATAGCCGGACTCGTTAATATTACCAGAATTCGAGTCATTTCAGAGTTTTCTACCTGTAATCTCAGTAATTGAACTCGGCATTAAATGTGGTTAGAATCTATTAACTTCTCTTTCAACTGTTAGTTAATAGTTCATATTCTTTTCCTGGAAAGATAATTGTGTATTTTTAGAATTTTACCACATTTGAGAGTTTCCTTAGAAGGAAATACTAGAACCTTCAGGATATACACGGTTTCTGTCAAAAAACGCGTGGCAAATTCAGCCTCAGTTGTAAACATAAACTGTGTTCCACTCATTTCAAAGCTTAAACACAAGTCCTGAGCTCTACAAACTGGAACACTTAATGTTTGAAATCACATTTTAGTGAAAACGCCACTTAAAATAGCCGGACTTGTTAACATTATCAGAATTCGGATCATTTCAGAGCTCTAAACATGTAATCTCGGAAATTGAACTCGTTGTTAAATGTGGTTAGAATCTATTTACTTGTATTTCAACTGTTAGTTACAAGTTGATATTCATTTCCTGGAAAGATAATTGTGTATTTTAAGAGCTTTACGCCATTTTGAGAGTTTGCTTACCACTAAATACTAGAACCTTCAGGATATACATGGTTTCAGTCAAAACACGTGTGGCCAATTAAGCCTCAGTTGTAAACATAAACAGTATTCTCCTCATTTCAAAGCTTTATACACTAGTTCTGAGCTGTATAAACGGGAATTCTTAATGTTTGAAATCACATTTCAGTGAAAACGCCACTTAAAATAGCCGGACTCGTTAATATTACCAGAATTCGAGTCATTTCAGAGCTTTCTACCTGTAATCTCAGTAATTGAACTCGGCATTAAATGTGGTTAGAATCTATTTACTTCTATTTCAACTGTTAGTTAATAGTTCATATTATTTTCCTGGAAAGATAATTGTTTATTTTAAGAGTTTTAACACATTTTGACTGTTTCCTTTGAAGTATACACTAGAACCTACAGGATATAAACTGTTTCAGTCAAAGGAGGCCACGCCAATTAAGCCTCAGTTGTAAACATAAACAGTATTCTCCTTATTTCAAAGCTTTATATACAAGTTGTGAGTTCTATAAACAGGAACTCTTAATGTTTGAAATCACATTTTAGTGAATCCGCCATTTAAATGGCCGGACTTGTTAATATTATCAGAATTTTCGTCATTTCAGTGCTCTCTACCTGTAATGTCAGTAAATGAACTCGGCATTAAATGTAGTTAGAATCTATTTACTTGTATTTAAACTGTTAGTTAAACGTTCATATTCATTTCCTGGAAAGATAATTGTGTATTTTAAGAGTTTTAACACCTATTGAAGTTTCCTTAGAAGTATATACAAGAACCTTCAGGATAGAAACTGTTTCAAGAAAAGATGCCATGCCAATACAGTCTCAATTTTAAACATAAACAGTATTCTCTTCATTTCAAAGCTTTATACACTAGTTCTGAGCTGTATAAACAGGAATTCTTAATGTTTGAAATCGCATTTTAGTGAAAACGCCACTTAAAATAGCCGGACTTGTTAATATTATCAGAATTGGCGTCATTTCACACCTTTCTACCTGCAATCTCAGTAATTGAACTCGGCATTAAATGTGGTTAGAATCTATTAACTTCTCTTTCAACTGTTAGTTAATAGTTCATATTCTTTTCCTGGAAAGATAATTGTGTATTTTTAGAATTTTACCACATTTTGAGAGTTTCCTTAGAAGGAAATACTAGAACCTTCAGGATATACACGGTTTCTGTCAAAAAACGCGTGGCAAATTCAGCCTCAGTTGTAAACATAAACTGTGTTCCACTCATTTCAAAGCTTAAACACAAGTCCTGAGCTCTACAAACTGGAACACTTAATGTTTGAAATCACATTTTAGTGAAAACGCCACTTAAAATAGCCGGACTTGTTAACATTATCAGAATTCGGATCATTTCAGAGCTCTAAACATGTAATCTCGGAAATTGAACTCGTTGTTAAATGTGGTTAGAATCTATTTACTTGTATTTCAACTGTTAGTTACAAGTTGATATTCATTTCCTGGAAAGATAATTGTGTATTTTAAGAGTTTTACGCCATTTTGAGAGTTTGCTTAGCACTAAATACTAGAACCTTCAGGATATACATGGTTTCAGTCAAAACACGTGTGGCCAATTAAGCCTCAGTTGTAAACATAAACAGTATTCTCCTCATTTCAAAGCTTTATACACTAGTTCTGAGCTGTATGAACGTTAATTCTTAATGTTTGAAATCACATTTCAGTGAAAACGCCACTTAAAATAGCCGGACTCGTTAATATTACCAGAATTCGAGTCATTTCAGAGCTTTCTACCTGTAATCTCAATAATTGAACTCGGCATTAAATGTGGTTAGAATCTATTTACTTCTATTTCAACTGTTAGTTAAGAGTTCATATTATTTTCCTGGAAAGATAATTGTTTATTTTAAGAGTTTTACGCCATTTTGAGAGTTTGCTTAGCACTAAATACTAGAACCTTCAGGATATACACGGTTTTAGTCTAAACACGCGTGGCCAATTAAGCCTCAGTTGTAAACATAAACAGTAATCTCCTCATTTCAAAGCTTTATAAACTAGTTATGAGCTCTATATATATAAATTCTTAGACCGTGAAATCACATTTTAGTGAAAAGGGCACTTTAAATACCCGGACTTGTTAATATTTTCAGAATTCTCATCATTTCAGAGCTCTCTACCTGTAATCTCTCTAATTGAACTCGGCATAAAAAGTGGTTCGAATCTATTTACTTGTGTTTCAGCTGTTTGTTACAGGTCCATATTCATTTCCTGGAAAGATAATTGTTTATTTTAAGAGTTTTAACACATTTTGACTGTTTCCTTTGAAGTATACACTAGAACCTTCAGGATATAAACTGTTTCAGTCAAAGGAGGCCACGCCAATTAAGCCTCAGTTGTAAACATAAACAGTATTCTCCTTATTTCAAAGCTTTATATACAAGTTGTGAGCTCTATAAACAGGAACTCTTAATGTTTGAAATCACATTTTAGTGAATCCGCCACTTTAAATAGCCGGACTTGTTAATATTATCAGAATTTTCGTCATTTCAGTGCTCTCTACCTGTAATGTCAGTAATTGAACTCGGCATTAAATGTAGTTAGAATCTATTTACTTGTATTTCAACTGTTAGTTAAACGTTCATATTCATTTCCTGGAAAGATAAGTGTGTATTTTAAGAGTTTTAACACCTATTGAAGTTTCCATAGAAGTATATACAAGAACCTACAGGATAGAAACTGTTTCAAGAAAAGATGCCATGCCAATACAGTCTCAATTTTAAACATAAACAGTATTCTCTTCATTTCAAAACTTTATACACTAGTTCTGAGCTGTATAAACAGCAATTCTTAATGTTTGAAATAGCATTTTAGTGAAAACGCCACTTAACATAGCCGGACTTGTTAATATTATCAGAATTCTCGTCATTTCAGAGCTTTCTACCTGTAATCTAGGTAATTGAACTCGGCATTAAATGTGGTTAAAATCTATTTACTTGTATTTCAACAGTTAGTTACACGTTCATATTCATTTCCTTGAAAGATAATTGTGTATTTGAAGAGTTTTACCACATTTTGAGGGTTTGCTCAGCAGTAAATACTAGAACCTTCAGGATATACACGGTTTCAGTAAAAAACACATGGCCAATTAAGCCTCAGTTGTAAACATTAACAGTATTCTCCTCATTTCAAAGCTTTATACACTAGTTCTGAGGTGTATAAACGGGAATTCTTAATGTTTGAAATCACATTTCAGTGAAAACGCCACTTAAAATAGCCGGACTCATTAATATTATCAGAATTCAAGTCATTTCAGAGCTTTCTACCTGTAATCTCAGTAATTGAACTCGGCATTAAATGTGGTTAGAATCTATTTACTTCTCTTTCAACTGTTAGTTAATAGTTCATATTCTTTTCCTGGAAAGATAATTGTGTATTTTTAGAATTTTACCACATTTTGAGAGTTTCCTTAGAAGGAAATACTAGAACCTTCAGGATATACACGGTTTCTGTCAAAAAACGCGTGGCAAATTCAGCCTCAGTTGTAAACATAAACTGTGTTCCACTCATTTCAAAGCTTAAACACAAGTCCTGAGCTCTACAAACTGGAACACTTAATGTTTGAAATCACATTTTAGTGAAAACGCCACTTAAAATAGCCGGACTTGTTAACATTATCAGAATTCTCATCATTTCAGAGCTCTAAACATGTAATCTCGGAAATTGAACTCGTTGTTAAATGTGGTTAGAATCTATTTACTTGTATTTCAACTGTTAGTTACAAGTTGATATTCATTTCCTGGAAAGATAATTGTGTATTTTAAGAGTTTTACGCCATTTTGAGAGTTTGCTTAGCACTAAATACTAGAACCTTCAGGATATACACGGTTTCAGTCAAAACACGTGTGGCCAATTAAGCCTCAGTTGTAAACATAAACAGTAATCTCCTCATTTCAAAGCTTTATAAACTAGTTATGAGCTCTATATATAGAAATTCTTAGACCGTGAAATCACATTTTAGTGAAAAGGGCACTTTAAATACCCGGACTTGTTAATATTATCAGAATTCTCGTCATTTCAGAGCTTTCTACCTGTAATCTAGGTAATTGAACTCGGCATTAAATGTGGTTAGAATCTATTTACTTGTATTTCAACAGTTAGTTACACGTTCATATTCATTTCCTTGAAAGATAATTGTGTATTTGAAGAGTTTTACCACATTTTGAGATTTTGCTTAGCAGTAAATACTAGAACCTTCAGGATATACAAGTTTTTCGTCAAAAAACGCATGGCCAATTAAGCCTCAGTTGTAAACATAAACAGTATTCTCCTCATTTCAAAGCTTTATACACTAGTTCTGAGCTGTATAAACGGGAATTCTTAATGTTTGAAATCACATTTTAGGGAATCCGCCACTTTAAATAGCCGGACTTGTTAATATTATCAGAATTTTCGTCATTTCAGTGCTCTCTACCTGTAATGTCAGTAATTGAACTCGGCATTAAATGTAGTTAGAATCTATTTACTTGTATTTAAACTGTTAGTTAAACGTTCATATTCATTTCCTGGAAAGATAAGTGTGTATTTTAAGAGTTTTAACACCTATTGAAGTTTCCTTAGAAGTATATACAAGAGGAGGAGGAAAATGGCGGAGGTTTAGACAGAGGTGTTGGTGCCTTGTCCAGGAGCAGATAAGGGCGGGCAGCTGGAAAGGGGTAGCATACAGCCCGAATAAGCAGAGGAGATTCAGCTGAGACAGT
The DNA here is from genome assembly GCF_964212035.1 of Myotis nattereri. NCBI lineage: Eukaryota > Metazoa > Chordata > Mammalia > Chiroptera > Vespertilionidae > Myotis > Myotis nattereri. The sequence goes on from NC_138076.1 coordinate 101,975,725, forward strand.
CTGCTGCCAGGAAAGACAGAGAAATCCTAGATAAAGGGAACGGTTAGAGGCTGAGGCTGAAACCTCTCCAGGTGCACTGGCACAGCCGCGGAGACCGTGCCATCTTGGGTGACTGTCACGGGCATCCAGAGACCAGCTACTAACCCGGCAACAACGGCTGTCAAGCAGCGCGACTACGTGAACTCAGAGGAACTCTGCTTCTCCCCACAGAAAGGTTAGACTTTCCCCAAAGGTGTGGTTTGCAGTTTAGGTTGGAGAGTGGAACGCGCGCAGGGGGGTGGGGGCTCTGCGCCCCACAAAGACCGCGGCCGTTGGAGCCAGCGTGACCCACGAGTGTGGAAGGGCACCCCCAGGTTTGCTGGCAGAAGGGAACGCTATAAATAAGCCCACAGTTGGACGGGACACAAACGGGCAGCCTCAGATTACACCAGTTTGCCGGTACTCAGTGCCAGGAGCCAGAGCACGGGCAGAGACTTCGCGCAGATTTGGAAGGTAAAGCGTTGCGAGTTCGCACAACTTCCCAGGCTCTTAAATCTGTGCGTTTGATTGTTGAACCCAGTGCAAGGGACTACCCAGTTAGGGTCAGTCACAGAGCTTGTAAGGGAAGGCTGTTTTGGGGGAGCCTGGGAAACAGAGCGGGGAGTGACTACTGGAAAACCAGCTCTGGGCGGAGGACATTCCAAACCAGCTTCTGGTACAATAGAGAACACCTGGTCAGAGAGGTCCTATTCCCTCAGAGGTCAATCCTGACGCACTGCCACCCAGAGGCAGAGCAACGAACTGACTCTTCTGTAAATACAGATAAGGGCTGTCTGGGAAACCAATGTAGCCTGCCTTAAAATCAGGACTGTGGCTTACAACACGGAGGAACAGTGTATCAGAGGGAAATTCAACATTCTCCTGAATACCTGGTGTGCCAAAAAGAGGAGCAGAAGATCTGAAGCACCTTCATTACAGCCCATTTTTTTTTAATTTTTTTTTTAATTATTGTTTCACCTTTTAACTAAGAAACCATTTATTTTCTTTTTTTTTTCATCACCTGATTTTACCCTTTTAATTACTACATTTTTATTTTTAACCAGTATTATTACTGCTGCCATTTTACCATTTTTTTTTAAGTGTCATTTTATTTTCTCTCTATTTTATTTTGGGACTAAGGTTCTCCATTCTATTTTCATCGTTCCTTTAGCATCATTTTCCTCTACCTCAATTGTGCTGCCGTGCTAAAACTCTCTTCCCCACTTTTCCCCTTTTGCTGTCCTGTTTCTCTTACCCTATTCCTGCTTTAGATTTTCCCTATTCTTCATACGCCCTGTCTAAATTTCACCCTACTTATATATCCCTTTTCCAATCACCTGCTCTAAATCCTTATACACCTCTCCCTTATCTTTCTTCACTATACAAATTTTTTATTCTCTCCTTTTCTCTATTGTTCTGTTGTTGCTTGCTCGATTGTTGAGTATATTGGGTTTTTTTTTCTTTTCTTTTCTTTAAGGATTCTATGTGAGGTTGTTCTGCTTTTTCTTTTTCTTTTTCTGTCTCCCATTCCCCCCCCCCACCCCCCCGGCCAGTTATTTTTGTGCTTCTGCTTTCCCTTGCCCCACTTGATATCATTGGCTGTTTGTAGTTTGTATTCACTCCGGGGATCCGTTGCTGGAATTTGTTGGGATTAGTGGCGGTTCTATCGGAGTTTTCTCCTCATATGAATAGTCTCCTCCCCTCTTCTACTTCATTCTATTTTTCTTTTTTTTTCTTTTTCTTCTTTTTTTTTTCCTCTTTTTTCTGTTTTTCTCTCTATCTTTTTCTCTTCTTTCTTCCTTACCCCCCAACTCTCTTAGCTCGGGTGGCCATCTTTATTTGGGGTTATTAATACCATAATTCATTTGTGTTCAGTGCCTGGTACGTTGTGCCTTGTTGTGTTGTATTGTATTTTGTGCCTTTAAATCAACGCAGCAGATCCAAGCAACAGCGGCCTCCTGATCTCCACACGCTCTGTCTGAGGAACAGCTGCTGTGGGTGAAGCCTCCCTCCACCAGCCAGAAGAGCCACAACAGCTGTGAACAGCACCCATCAGAAGACCCGCTAACAACAGAGGAGCAGCTGCTACCACAACTGCCCAAGGAGCAACCACAGCCCGAGGAGCCACTGCCACCTAGGGAGCAGCCACTGAACGACTCAATATCTATATACGTCAGTGAGATCAAACATGGGTAGACAAAGAAAATCCCAAAGGAAAGAAAAGGAGGACTCACCAGAAAAGCAGCTAAGTGATACAGAGGCATACAACATGACAGAAAAAGAATTCAGAATAAGGGTCCTAGAGTGCATACACCGGATGGAGGAAAAAATCGACAACTTATCCAAGAAGCAAGAAGAAACAGATGAAAAAATCGACAACTTAAGTAAGACCCAAGAAGAAATGAAGTGCGATATAGCTGCAATAAAGAACACCATTGAAAGTATCAACAGTAGACTAGGAGAAGCGGAAGACCGAATTAGTGAATTAGAAGACAGGGAAGCAAAACACACCCAAACTGTACTGCAATTGGAGAAAAAAATTAAAAGACAGGAGGAGAGCCTAAGGGAGCTTTGGGACAACATGAAACGAAACAACATACGAATAATAGGGGTGCCAGAACAACAGAAAGAGGAACAAGGATTAGAAAACCTATTGGAAGAAATAATATCAGAAAACTTCCCTGAGCTGGGGAAGAAAAAAGTCACACAAGCCCAGAGAGTCCCAAGCAAGGTGAACCTGAAAAGACCCACACCAAGACATATCATAATTACCATGGCAAATATTCAGGACAAAGAGAGAATCTTACAGGCTTCAAGAGAGAGACGGAAAGTTACATACAAGGGATCTCCCATTAGATTATCAAATGATTTCTCAACAGAAACACATCAGGCCAGAAGAGACTGGACGGAAATTTACAAAGTGATGCAAAGCAAAGGACTGAATCCAAGAATACTCTATCCAGCAAGGCTATCATTCAAAATTGAAGGGGAAATAAGAAGCTTCACAGACAAAAAAAGGCTAAGGGAGTTTATCACCACCAAGCCAGCAATGCAAGAAATGCTAAAGGGACTGGTGTAAAAAGAAGAAATAAAAATCCCAGAAAGAAAACAGCCACACAAAAAAAAGAAATGGCTACAAACAAGTACCTTTCAATAATAACTTTAAATGTAAACGGGCTAAATGCTCCAACCAAAAGATATCGAGTGGCTGAATGGATAAAAAATCATGACCCATACATTTGCTGTCTACAAGAGACCCACCTCATTAGAAAGGACTCACACAGACTGAAAGTGAAGGGATGGAAAAACATCTTTCAGGCTAATGGAAAAGAAAAGAAAGCTGGGGTAGCAATACTTATATCGGACAAAATAGACCTCAAAGTGAAGGCCATAACAAGAGATACGGAAGGCCACTTCATAATACTAAAAGGATCAATACAACAAGAAGATATAACCCTGATAAACATATATGCACCCAATGCAGGAGCACCCAAATACATAAAAAATCTTCTGGAAGATATCAAAGGAGAGATCGACAACAATACAATCATAGTAGGGGACTTTAATACACCACTGTCATCACTGGATAAGTCCTCTAGACAAACAATCAGCAAAGATACAGCAATACTAAATGACTCACTAGATCAGATGGACTTAATAGACATCTTCAGAACACTTCACCCCAGTGCCACGGAATATACATTCTACTCAAGTGCTCATGACACATATTCAAAAATAGACCATATATTGGGTCACAAGCAAAGTATCCCCAAATTCAAGAAGATTGAAATCATAAAAAGCATCTTCGCAGACCACGATGGCATAATATTAGAAATAAACTACAATAAAAACAACCCAAAATACTCAAACACCTGGAAGCTGAATAGCATGCTATTAAATATTGATTGGGTTACCAATGAAATCAAAGAAGAAATTCAAAACATCCTGGAAACGAATGACAATGAAAACACAACAATCAAAAACCTATGGGACACAATGAAAGCAGTCCTGAGAGGGAAGTTTATAGCTCTACAGGCCTATCTCAAAAAACAAGAAAAAATGGTAGTAAATCAGCTAACCCTACAACTCAAAGAATTAGAAAGAGAGCAACAAGAAAACCCCAGAGTGAGCAGAAGGAAGGAGATAATAAAGATTAGAGCAGAAATAAATAACATAGAGACCAAAAAAATAATACAGAAAATCAATGAAACCAAGAGCTGGTTCTTTGAAAGGATAAACAAGATTGACAAACCTCTAGCCAGACTCACCAAGAAGCAAAGAGAGAGGACCCAAATAAACAAAATCAGAAATGATAGAGGTGAAATAACAACAGACCCCACAGAAATACAAATGATTGTTAAAAAATACTATGGTCAGCTCTACTCCAACAAACTAGACAACCTGGAGGAAATGGACAAATTCCTTGAAAAATACAACATTCCAAAACTCAATCAGGAAGAATCTAAAAATCTCAACAGGCCAATAACTATGGAAGAAATTGAAGCAGTCATCAAAAAGCTTCCAGCAAACAAAAGCCCAGGACCAGACGGCTTCACAGGGGAGTTTTACCAGACATTCAAGGAAGAACTAAAACCTATCCTCCTCAGACTACTACAAACAATTCAAGAGGAAGGAACACTTCCAAGCTCATTCTATGAAGCCAGCATCACCCTAATACCAAAACCAGGTAAAGACAACACAATGAAAGAGAATTACAGGCCAATATCCCTCATGAACATAGATGCCAAAATCCTCAACAAAATCTTAGCAAATCGGATTCAGCAGTACATCAGAAAGATCATACACCATGACCAAGTAGGATTTATCCCAGGGATGCAACGATGGTACAATATCCGCAAATCAATAAACGTGATACATCACATAAACAAATTGAAAGAAAAAAACCACATGGTCATATCAATTGATGCAGAAAAAGCATTTGACAAAATTCAACACCCATTTTTGATAAAAACTCTCAGCAAGGTGGGAGTAGAAGTATCATACCTCAACATAATAAAAGCCATATATGACAGGCCCACAGCCAACATCATACTCAATGGACAAAAACTTACACCATTTCCCCTAAGAACAGGAACAAGACAGGGATGCCCCCTCTCACCACTCCTGTTCAACATAGTACTGGAAGTGTTAGCCATTGCAATTCGGCAAGAAGAAGAAATAAAAGGCATCCAAATTGGAAAAGAGGAAGTAAAACTGTCTTATTTGCAGACGACATGATATTATACATACAAAACCCTAGAGACTCCATCAAAAAGCTACTAGACTTAATACATGAATTTGGCAATGTAGCAGGATACAAAATTAACCCCAAGAAATCTGAGGCATTTCTATACACCAATAGTGAACTTTCAGAAAGAGAGATTATAAAAACAATCCCGTTTACCATCGCACCAAAAAAACTAAGCTACCTAGGAATAATCTTAACTAAAGAGGTAAAAGACCTCTACTCAGAAAACTACAGAACGTTGAAAAAAGATATAGAGGAAGACATAAACAGATGGAAGAACATACCGTGTTCATGGATTGGTAGAATCAACATCATTAAAATGTCCATACTACCCAAAGCAATCTATAAATTCAACGCACTTCCCATTAAAATACCAACGGCATACTTCAGAGATCTAGAACGAACTCTCCAAAAATTCATCTGGAATAAAAAAAGACCCCGAATAGCTTCAGCAATCCTGAAAAAGAACAAAGTAGGTGGGATCTCAATACCAGATATCAAGTTGTATTACAAAGCCACTGTTCTCAAAACTGCCTGGTACTGGCACAAGAATAGGCATATAGATCAATGGAATAGAATAGAGAGCCCAGAAATCGGCCCGAACCAATATGCTCAATTAATATTCGACAAAGGAGGCAAGAACATACGATGGAGCCAAGATAGTCTCTTCAATAAATGGTGTTGGGAAAATTGGACAGATATATGCAAGAAAATGAAACTAGACCACCAACTTACACCATACACAAAAATAAACTCAAAATGGATAAAGGACTTAAATGTACGACAGGAAACCATAAAAATTCTAGAAGAATCCAAAGGCAACAAAATCTCAGACATATGCCGAAGCATTTTCTTCACTGATACAGCTCCTAGGGCACTTGAAACTAAAGAGAAAATGAACAAATGGGACTACATCAAAATAAAAAGCTTCTGCACAGCAAAAGAAACCATCAACAAAACAACGAGAAAACCCACTGTGTGGGAAAACATATTTGCCAATGTCATATCAGATAAGGGCCTAATCTCCAAAATCTATAGGGAACTCATACAACTTAACAAAAGGAAGATACACAATCCAATCAAAAAATGGGCAAAGGACCTAAATAGACACCTTTCAAAAGAGGACATTCAGAAAGCCAAGAGACATATGAAAACATGCTCAAAGTCACTAATCATCCGAGAGATGCAAATCAAAACAACAATGAGGTACCATCTCACACCTGTCAGACTGGCTATCATCAACAAATCAACAAACGTCAAGTGCTGGAGAGGATGTGGAGAAAAAGGAACACTTGTGCACTGCTGGTGGGAATGCAGACTGGTGCAGCCACTATGGAAGACAGTATGGAGTTTCCTTAAAAAACTGAACATGGAACTCCCATTTGACCCTGTGATCCCACTCCTAGGAATATATCCCAAGAAACCAGAAACACCAATCAGAAAGGATATATGCACCCCTATGTTCATAGCAGCACAATTCACCATAGCTAAGATCTGGAAACAACCTAAGTGTCCATCAGTAGATGAATGGATTAGAAAACTGTGGTACATCTACACGATGGAATAATATGCTGCTCTAAAAAGGAAGGAACCCTTACCATTTGCAACGTCATGGATGGAACTGGAGAGCATTATGCTAAGTGAAATAAGCCAGTCAATGAAGGAAACATACCACATGATCTCACTCATTCATGGATAATAGAGAACATTATAAACTTTTGAACAATAATAGATACAGAGGCAGAGCTGCCTCAAACAGATTGTCAAACTGCAGCAGGAAGGCCGGGAAGGGTTGGGGGGCAGGAGGTAGGGGGGTAAGAGATCAACTAAAGGACTTGTATGCATGCATATAAGCATAACCAATGGACATAAGACACTGGGGGATAGGGGAGGCTGGGGGACTGTCTAGGGCGGGGGGATAAAATGGACACATATGTAATACCCTTTGTAATACTTTAAGCAATAAAAAAAAATACTAAAAAAAAAAAAAGAAGTATATACAAGAACCTTCAGGATAGAAACTGTTTCAAGAAAAGATGCCATGCCAATACAGTCTCAATTTTAAACATAAACAGTATTCTCTTCATTTCAAAACTTTATACACTAGTTCTGAGCTGTATAAACAGGAATTCTTAATGTTTGAAATCGCATTTTAGTGAAAACGCCACTTAAAATAGCCGGACTTGTTAATATTATCAGAATTCGCGTCATTTCAGAGCTTTCTACCTGTAATCTAGGTAATTGAACTCGGCATTAAATGTGGTTAGAATCTATTTACTTGTATTTCAACAGTTAGTTACACGTTCATATTCATTTCCTTGAAAGATAATTGTGTATTTTAAGAGTTTTACCACATTTTGAGAGTTTGCTTAGCAGTAAATACTAGAACCTTCAGGATATACAAGGTTTCAGTAAAAAACACATGGCCAATTAAGCCTCAGTTGTAAACATAAACAGTATTCTCCTCATTTCAAAGCTTTATACACTAGTTCTGAGCTGTATAAACGGGAATTCTTAATGTTTGAAATCACATTTCAGTGAAAACGCCACTTAAAATAGCCGGACTCATTAATATTATCAGAATTCAAGTCATTTCAGAGCTTTCTACCTGTAGTCTCAGTAATTGAACTCGGCATTAAATGTGGTTAGAATATATTTTCTTGTATTTTAACAGTTATTTACACGTTGATATTCATTTCCTGGAAAGATAATTGTGTATTTTAAGAGTTTTACGCCATTTTGAGAGTTTGCTTAGCACTAAATACTAGAACCTTCAGTATATACACGGTTTCAGTCAAAACACGCATGGCCAATTAAGCCTCAGTTGTAAACATAAACAGTAATCTCCTCATTTCAAAGCTTTATAAACTAGTTATGAGCTCTATATATGTAAATTCTTACACCGTGAAATCACATTTTAGTGAAAACGGCACTTTAAATACCCGGAATTGTTAATATTTTCAGAATTCTCATCATTTCAGAGCTCTCTACCTGTAATCTCTCTAATTGAACTCGGCATAAAAGTGGTTAGAATCTATTTACTTGTGTTTCAACTGTTTGTTCCAGGTCCATATTCATTTCCTGGAAAGGTAATTGTTTATTTTAAGAGTTTTAACAAATTTTGACTGTTTCCTTTGAAGTATACACTAGAACCATCAGGATATAAACTGTTTCAGTCAAAGGATGCCACGCCAATTAAGCCTCAGTTGTAAACATAAACAGTATTCTCCTTATTTCGAAGCTTTATATACAAGTTGTGAGCTCTATAAACAGGAACTCTTAATGTTTGAAATCACATTTTAGTGAATCCGCCACTTTAAATGGCCGGACTTGTTAATATTATCAGAATTTTCGTCATTTCAGTGCTCTCGACCTGTAATGTCAGTAATTGAACTCGGCATTAAATGTAGTTAGAATCTATTTACTTGTATTTAAACTGTTAGTTAAATGTTCATATTCATTTCCTGGAAAGATAAGTGTGTATTTTAAGAGTTTTACCACATTTTGAGAGTTTGCTTAGCAGTAAATACTAGAATATTCAGGATATACCCAGTTTCAGTCAAAAAACGCGTGGCCAATTAAGCCTCAGTTGTAAACATAAACAGTAATCTCCTCATTTCAAAGCTTTATAAACTAGTTATGAGCTCTATATATATAAATTCTTAGACCGTGAAATCACATTTTAGTGAAAACGGCACTTTAAATACCCGGACTTGTTAATATTTTCAAAATTCTCATCATTTCAGAGCTCTCTACCTGTAATCTCTCTAATTGAACTCGGCATAAAAAGTGGTTAGAATCTATTTACTTGTGTTTCAACTGTTTGTTTCAGGTCCATATTCATTTCCTGGAAAGATAATTGTTTATTTGAAGAGGTTTAACACATTTTGACTGTTTCCTTTGAAGTATACACTAGAACCTTCAGGATATAAACTGTTTCAGTCAAAGGAGGCCACGCCAATTAAGCCTCAGTTGTAAACATAAACAGTATTCTCCTTATTTCAAAGCTTTATATACAAGTTGTGAGCTCTATAAACAGGAACTCTTAATGTTTGAAATCACATTTTAGGGAATCCGCCACTTTAAATAGCCGGACTTGTTAATATTATCAGAATTTTCGTCATTTCAGTGCTCTCGACCTGTAATGTCAGTAATTGAACTCGGCATTAAATGTAGTTAGAATCTATTTACTTGTATTTAAACTGTTAGTTAAACGTTCATATTCATTTCCTGGAAAGATAATTGTGTATTTTAAGAGTTTTAACACCTATTGAAGTTTCCTTAGAAGTATATACAAGAACCTTCAGGATAGAAACTGTTTCAAGAAAAGATGCCATGCCAATACAGTCTCAATTTTAAACATAAACAGTATTCTCTTCATTTCAAAGCTTTATACACTAGTTCTGAGCTGTATAAACAGGAATTCTTAATGTTTGAAATCGCATTTTAGTGAAAACGCCACTTAAAATAGCCGGACTTGTTAATATTATCCGAATTCGCGTCATTTCAGAGCTTTTTACTTGTGATCTAGGTAATTGAACTCGGCATTAAATGTGGTTAGAATCTATTTACTTGTATTTCAACAGTTAGTTACACGTTCATATTCATTTCCTGGAAAGATAATTGTGTATTTTAAGAGTTTTACGCCATTTTGAGAGTTTGCTTAGCACTAAATATTAGAACCTTCAGGATATACACGGTTTCAGTCAAAACACGTGTGGCCAATTAAGCCTCAGTTGTAAACATAAACAGTAATCTCCTCATTTCAAAGCTTTATAAACTAGTTATGAGCTCTATATATATAAATTCTTACACCGTGAAATCACATTTTAGTGAAAACGGCACTTTAAATACCCGGACTTGTTAATATTTTCAGAATTCTCATCATTTCAGAGCTCTCAACCTGTAATCTCTCTAATTGAACTCGGCATAAAAAGTGGTTAGAATCTATTTACTTGTGTTTCAACTGTTTGTTACAGGTCCATATTCATTTCCTGGAAAGATAATTGTTTATTTTAAGAGTTTTAACAAATTTTGACTGTTTCCTTTGAAGTATACACTAGAACCTTCAGGATATAAACTGTTTCAGTCAAAGGAGGCCACGCCAATTAAGCCTCAGTTGTAAACATAAACAGTATTCTCCTTATTTCAAAGCTTTATGTACAAGTTGTGAGCTCTATAAACAGGAACTCTTAATGTTTGAAATCACATTTTAGGGAATCCGCCACTTTAAATAGCCGGACTTGTTAATATTATCAGAATTTTCGTCATTTCAGTGCTCTCGACCTGTAATGTCAGTAATTGAACTCGGCATTAAATGTAGTTAGAATCTATTTACTTGTATTTCAACTGTTAGTTAAACGTTCATATTTATTTCCTGGAAAGATAAGTGTGTATTTTAAGAGTTTTAACACCTATTGAAGTTTCCTTAGAAGTATATACAAGAACCTTCAGGATAGAAACTGTTTCAACAAAAGATGCCATGCCAATACAGTCTCAATTGTAAACATAAACAGTATTCTCTTCATTTCAAAGCTTTATACACAAGTTCTGAGCTGTATAAACAGGAATTCTTAATGTTTGAAATCGCATTTTCGTGAAAACGCCACTTAAAATAGCCGGACTTGTTAATATTATCAGAATTCGCGTCATTTCAGAGCTTTCTACCTGTAATCTAGGTAATTGAACTCGGCATTAAATGTGGTTAGAATCTATTTACTTGTATTTCAACAGTTAGTTACACGTTCATATTCATTTCCTGGAAAGATAATTGTGTATTTTAAGAGTTTTGCCACATTTTGAGAGTTTGCTTAGCAGTAAATACTAGAACCTTCAGGATATACAGGGTTTCGGTAAAAAACACATGGCCAATTATGCCTCAGTTGTAAACATAAACAGTATTCTCCTCATTTTAAAGCTTTATACACTTGTTCTGAGCTGTATAAACGGGAATTCTTAATGTTTGAAATCACATTTCAGTGAAAACGCCACTTAAAATAGCCGGACTCATTAATATTATCAGAATTCGAGTCATTTCAGAGCTTTCTACTTGTATTCTCAGTAATTGAACTCGGCATTAAATGTGTTTAGAATCTATTTACTTCTATTTCAACTGTTAGTTAATAGTTCATATTCTTTTCCTGGAAAGATAATTGTGTATTTTTAGAATTTTCCCACATTTTGAGAGTTTCCTTAGAAGGAAATACTAGAACCTTCAGGATATACACGGTTTCTGTCAAAAAACTCGTGGCAAATTCAGCCTCAGTTGTAAACATAAACTGTGTTCCACTCATTTCAAAGCTTAAACACAAGTCCTGAGCTCTACAAACTGGAACACTTAATGTTTCAAATCACATTTTAGTGAAAACGCCACTTAAAATAGCCGGACTTGTTAACATTATCAGAATTCTCGTCATTTCAGAGCTCTAAACATGTAATCTCGGAAATTGAACTCGTTGTTAAATGTGGTTAGAATATATTTACTTGTATTTAAACTGTTAGTTAAACTTTCATATTCATTTCCTGGAAAGATAATTGTGTATTTTAAGAGTTTTACGACATTTTGAGAGTTTACTTAGCACTATATACTAGAACCTTCAGGATATACACGGTTTCAGTCAAAACACGCGTTGCCAATTAAGCCTCAGTTGTAAACATAAACAGTAATCTCCTCATTTAAAAGCTTTATAAACTAGTTATGAGCTCTCTATATATAAATTCTTAGACGGAGAAATCACATTTTAGTGAAAACGGCACTTTAAATACCCGGACTTGTTAATATTATCAGAATTCTCATCATTTCAGAGCTTTCCACCTGAAATCTCAGAAATTGAACTCGGCATTAACTGTCGTTAGAATCTATTTACTTGTATTTCAACAGTTAGTTACACGTTCATATTCATTTCCTTGAAAGATAATTGTGTATTTTAAGAGTTTTACTACATTTTGAGATTTTGCTTAGCAGTAAATACTAGAACCTTCAGGATATACACGGTTTCAGTCAAAAAACGCATGGCCAATTAAGTCTCAGTTGTAAACATAAACAGTATTCTCCTCATTTCAAAGCTTTATACACTAGTTCTGAGCTGTATGAACAGGAATTCTTAATGTTTGAAATCACATTTCATTGAAAACGCCACTTAAAATAGCCGGACTCGTTAATATTACCAGAATTCGAGTCATTTCAGAGCTTTCTACCAGTAATCTCAGTAATTGAACTCGGCATTAAATGTGGTTAGAATCTATTTACTTCTATTTCAACTGTTAGTTAATAGTTCATATCATTTTCCTGGAAAGATAATTGTTTATTTTAAGAGTTTTAACACATTTTGACTCTTTCCTTTGAAGTATACACTAGAACCTACAGGATATAAACTGTTTCAGTCAAAAGACACCACGCCAATTAAACCTCAGTTTTAATCATAAACGGTATTCTCCTTATTTCAAAGCGTTATATACAAGATGTGAGCTCTATAAACAGGAACTCTTAATGTTTGAAATCACATTTTAGTGAATCCGCCACTTTAAATAGCCGGACTTGTTAATATTATTAGAATTTTCGTCATTTCAGTGCTCGCTGCCTGTAATGTCAGTAATTATACTCAGCATTAAATGTAGTTAGAATCTATTTACTTGTATTTAAACTGTTAGTTAAACGTTCATATTCATTTCCTGGAAAGATAATTGTGTATTTTTAGAATTTTACCACATTTTGAGAGTTTCCTTAGAAGGAAATACTAGAACCTTCAGGATATACATGGTTTCTGTCAAAAAACGCGTGGCAAATTCAGCCTCAGTTGTAAACATAAACTGTGCTCTACTCATTTCAAAGCTTAAAGACAAGTCCTGAGCTCTTCAAACTGGAACTCTTAATGTTTGAAATCACATTTTAGTGAAAACGCCACTTAAAATAGCCGGACTTGTTAACATTATCAGAATTCTCGTCATTTCAGAGCTCTAAACATGTAATCTCGGAAATTGAACTCGTTGTTAAATGTGGTTAGAATCTATTTACTTGTATTTCAACTGTTAGTTACACGTTCATATTCATTTCCTGGAAAGATAATTGTGTATTTTAAGAGTTTTACGCCATTTTGAGAGTTTGCTTAGCACTAAATACTAGAACCTTCAGGATATACACGGTTTCAGTCAAAACACGCGTGGCCAATTAAGCCTCAGTTGTAAACATAAACAGTAATCTCCTCATTGAAAAGCTTTATAAACTAGTTATGAGCTCTATATATATAAATTCTTAGACCGTGAAATCACATTTTAGTGAAAACCGCACTTTAAATACCCGGACTTGTTAATATTATCAGAATTCTCATCATTTCAGAGCTTTCTACCTGTAATCTCGGTAATTGAACTCGGCATTAACTGTCGTTAGAATCTATTTACTTGTATTTCAACAGTTAGTTCCACGTTCATATTCATTTCCTTGAAAGATAATTGTGTATTTTAAGAGTTTTACCACATTTTGAGACTTTGCTTAGCAGTAAATAGTAGAACATTCAGGATATACCCGGTTTCAGCCAAAAACCGCGTGGCCAATTAAGCCTCAGTTGTAAACAAAAACAGTATTCTCCTCATTTGAAAGCATTATACACTAGTTCTGAGCTGTATAAACAGGAATTCTTAATGTTTGAAATCGCATTTTAGTGCAAACGCCATTTAAAATAGCTGGACTCGTTAATATTATCAGAATTCGAGTCATTTCAGAGCTTTCTACCTGTAATCTCGGTAATTGAACTCGGCGTTAAATGTGGTTAGAATCTATTTACTTCTATTTCAACTGTTAGTTAATAGTTCATATTCTTTTCCTGGAAAGATAATTGTGTATCTTAAGAGTTTTACCACATTTTGAGAATTCCCTTAGAAGTAAATACTAGAACCTTCAGGATATACACGGTTTCAATCAAAAACCACGTGGCAAATTCACCCTTAGTTGTAAACATAAACAGTGTTCTCCTCATTTCAAAGCTTAATACACAAGTTCTGCGCTCTATAAACCGGAACTCTTAATGTTTGAAATCACATTTTAGTGGAAATGCCTCCTTAAATAGCCGGACTTGTTAATATTATCAGAATTCTCATCATTTCAGAGCTCTCTACCTGTCATCTCTCTAATTGAACTCGGCATAAAAAGTGGTTAGAATCTATTTACTTGTGTTTCAACTGTTTGTTACAGGTCCATATTCATTTCCTGGAAAGATAATTGTTTATTTTAAGAGTTTTAACACATTTTGACTGTTTCCTTTGATGTATACACTAGAACCTTCAGGATATAAACTGTTTCAGTCAACGGAGTCCACGCCAATTAAGCCTCAGTTGTAAACATAAACAGTATTCTCCTTATTTCAAAGCTTTATATACAAGTTGTGAGCTCTATAAACAGGAACTCTTAATGTTTGAAATCACATTTTAGTGAATCCGCCACTTTAAATAGCCGGACTTGTTAATATTATCAGAATTTTCGTCATTTCAGTGCTCTCGACCTGTAATGTCAGTAATTGAACTCGGCATTAAATGTAGTTAGAATCTATTTACTTGTATTTAAATTGTTAGTTAAACGTTCATATTCATTTCCTGGAAAGATAATTGTGTATTTTAAGAGTTTTAACACCTATTGAAGTTTCCTTAGAAGTATATACAAGAACCTTCAGGATAGAAACTGTTTCAAGAAAAGATGCCATGCCAATACAGTCTCAATTTTAAACATAAACAGTATTCTCTTCATTTCAAAGCTTTATACACTAGTTCTGAGCTGTATAAACAGGAATTCTTAATGTTTGATATCGCATTTTAGTGAAAACGCCACTTAAAATAGCCGGACTCATTAATATTATCAGAATTCGAGTCATTTCAGAGCTTTCTACCTGTAATCTCGGTAATTAAACTCGGCGTTAAATGTGGTTAGAATATATTTACTTCTCTTTCAACTGTTAGTTAATAGTTCATATTCTTTTCCTGGAAAGATAATTGTGTATTTTTAGAATTTTACCACATTTTGAGAGTTCCTTAAAAGGAAATACTAGAACCGTCAGGATATACACGGTTTCTGTCAAAAAACGCGTGGCAAATTCAGCCTCAGTTGTAAACATAAACTGTGTTCTACTCATTTCAAAGCTTAAACACAAGTCCTGAGCTCTACAAACTGGAACTCTTAATCTTTGAAATCACATTTTAGTGAAAACGCCACTTAATATAGCTGGACTTTTTACATTATCAGAATTCTCGTCATTTCAGAGCTCTAAACATGTAATCTCAGAAATTGAACTCGGCGTTAAATGTGGTTAGAATCTATTTACTTTTATTTCAACTGTTAGTTAACAGTTCATATTATTTTCCTGGAAAGATAATTGTTTATTTTAAGAGTTTTAACACATTTTGACTCTTTCCTTTGAAGTATACACTAGAACCTACAGGATATAAACTGTTTCAGTCAAAAGACACCACGCCAATTAATCCTCAGTTTTAAACATAAACAGTATTCTCCTTATTTCAAAGATTTATATACAAGTTGTGAGCTCTATAAACATGAACTCTTAATGTTTGAAATCACATTTTAGAGAAAACGCCACTTAATATCGCCGGACTTTTTACATTATCAGAATTCTCGTCATTTCAGTGCTCTCTACGTGTAATGTCAGTAATTATACTCGGCATTATATGTAGTTAGAATCTATTTACTTGTATTTAAACAGTATTCTCCTTATTTCAAAGATTTATATACAAGTTGTGAGCTCTATAAACAGGAACTCTTAATGTTTGAAATCACATTTTAGTGAATCCGCCACTTTAAATAGCCGGACTTGTTAATATTATCAGAATTTTCATCATTTCAGTGCTCTCTACCTGTAATGTCAGTAATTATACTCGGCATTGAATGTAGTTAGAATCTATTTACTTGTATTTAAACTGTTAGTTAAACGTTCACATTCATTTCCTGGAAAGTTTATTGTGTATTTTAAGAGTTTTAACACCAATTGAAGTTTCCTTAGAAGTATATACAAGAACCTTCAGGACAGAAACTGTTTCAACAAAAGATGCCATGCCAATACAGTCTCAATTGTAAACATAAACAGTATTTTCCTCATTTAAATGCTTCATACACAAGTTCTAAGCTCTATAAACAGGAATTTTTAATGTTTGACATACCATTTTAGTTAAAACGCGACTTAAAATAGCCGGACTTGTTAATATTATCAGAATTCACGTCATTTCAGAGCTTTCTACCTGTAATCTCGGTAATTAAACTCGGCGTTAAATGTGGTTAGAATCTATTTACTTCTCTTTCAACTGTTAGTTAATAGTTCATATTCTTTTCCTGGAAAGATAATTGTGTATTTTTAGAATTTTACCACATTTTGAGAGTTTCCTTAGAAGGAAATACTAGAACCTTCAGGATATACACGGTTGTAAACATAAACTGTGTTCTACTCATTTCAAAGCTTAAACACAAGTCCTGAGCTCTACAAACTGGAACTCTTAATGTTTGAAATCACATTTTAATGAAAACGCCACTTAAAATAGCCGGACTTGTTAACATTATCAGAATTCTCGTCATTTCAGAGCTCTAAACATGTAATCTCGGAAATTGAAGTCGGCGTTAAATGTGGTTAGAATCTATTTACTTGTATTTCAACTGTTATTTACAGGTTCATATTTGTTTCCTGGAAAGATAATTGTGTATTTTAAGAGTTTTACGACATTTTGAGAGTTTGCTTAGCACTAAATACTAGAACCTTCAGGATATACACGGTTTCAGTCAAAACACGCGTGGCCAATTAAGCCGTGAAATCACATTTTAGTGAAAACCGCACTTTAAATACCCGGACTTGTTAATATTATCAGAATTCTCATCATTTCAGAGCTTTCTACCTGTAATCTCGGTAATTGAACTCGGCATTAACTGTCGTTAGAATTTATTTACTTGTATTTCAACAGTTAGTTCCACGTTCATATTCATTTCCTTGAAAGATAATTGTGTATTTTAAGAATTTTACCACATTTTGAGACTTTGCTTAGCAGTAAATACTAGAACATTCAGGATATACCCGGTTTCAGCCAAAAACCGCGTGGCCAATTAAGCCTCAGTTGTAAACAAAAACAGTATTCTCCTCATTTGAAAGCATTATACACTAGTTCTGAGCTGTATAAACAGGAATTCTTAATGTTTGAAATCGCATTTTAGTGAAAACGCCATTTAAAATAGCCGGACTCGTTAATATTATCAGAATTCGAGTCATTTCAGAGCTTTCTACCTGTAATCTCAGTAATTGAACTCAGCGTTCCTTTGAAGTATACACTAGAACCTTCAGGATATAAACTGTTTCAGTCAAAGGAGGCCACGCCAATTTAGCCTCAGTTGTAAACATAAACAGTATTCTCCTTATTTCAAAGCTTTATATACAAGTTGTGAGCCACTTTAAATAGCTGGACTTGTTAATATTATCAGAATTTTCGTCATTTCAGTGCTCTCTACCTGTAATGTCAGTAATTGAACTCGGCATTAAATGTAGTTAGAATCTATTTACTTGCATTTAAACTGTTAGTTAAACGTTCATATTCATTTCCTGGAAAGATAATTGTGTATTTTAAGAGTTTTAACACCTATTGAAGGTGTTAAAACAAGCCGGACTTGTTAATATTATCCGAATTCGCGTCATTTCAGAGCTTTCTACTTGTGATCTAGGTAATTGAACTCGGCATTAAATGTGCTTAGAATCTATTTACTTGTATTTCAACAGTTAGTTACACGTTCATATTCATTTTCTTGAAAGATAAGTGTGTATTTTAAGAGTTTTACCACATTTTGAGAGTTTGCTTAGCAGTAAATACTAGAACCTTCATGATATACACGGTTTCAGTCAAAAAACGCGTGGCCAATTCAGCCTTAATTGTAAACATAAACAGTATTCTCCTCATTTAAAAGCTTCATACACACGTTCTGAGCTATATAAACAGGAATTCTTAAATAAAAAAATTTAAAAAAATAAAAATATATGAAAATTTTAAAAAAAGAATTCAAAATATAGAGCTCAGAACATTCCGTGAATGTCGTTAGTACTCTTACAATTCACGGTAATAGACACTGGAATTGCCCAGAAATAGTTATGGAACCGGTGAATTACAAGTAAATAGAACCGTAATATAAAAATGTCAGCGTAAATACACAGAAAACTGGTTCAAACACCTGTGAAATTATGAGTATACAATTATATTTTTAATTCCTGTCAAGTAGATGGCTTTTCTAAAGGAAAATAGTTATAATCCTTAAGAATTCAAACTTATACAGCTGAGAACACTATGGGAATGTGGTCAGTACTCTTAGAATTCTCAATAATAGACACTAGAATTGTCAGGATATGATTATGAACCCTTGAAATACTAGTAAATAGAACCTTAATTTAAAACGGGCAGCATAGCCAAAACCGGTTTGGCTCAGTGGATAGAGCGTCGGCCTGCGGACTGAAGGGTCCCAGGTTCTATTCCGGTCAAGGGCATGTACCTGGGTTGCGGGCACATCCCCGGTGGGGGATGTGCATCAGGCGGCTGGTCGATGTTTCTCTCTCATCGATGTTTCTAACTCTCTATCTCTCTCTCTTCCTCTCTGTAAAAAATCAATAAAATATATTTTTAAAAAATAAATAAATAAATAAATAAATAAAATGGGCAGCATAAATAAACTGAAAATACGTTAAAACAGGTGTGAAATGACGAGTATACTCATTACATTTTTAATTCCATTCAATTTGATGGCTTTTCTAAAGGAAAAAAGTTACAATCCTTAAGAATTCAACACTATGGGAATGTGATTAGTACTCTTAGAATTCAAAGTAATACACATTGATATTGCCCGGATATGGTTATGGAACAGTTGAAGTACAAGTAAATAGAACCTTAATTTAAAAGGGGCAGCGTAAACACACTGAAAGCAGGTTAAAACAGATGTAAAATGATGAGTATATTGTTTACATTTTTCATTCCAGTTCAATTAGATGGCTTTTCTAAACAAAATTAGTTATAATCCTTACTAATGCAAACTTAGAGAGTTCAGAACACTATGTGAATGTGGGTAGTACTCTTCGATTTCTCAATAATAGACACTATAATTGTCAGGAAATGGTTATGGAACACTTGAAATACTAGTAAGTAGAACTTTAATGTAAAACAGGCAGTGTAAATACACTGAGAATACATTATAACATCTGTGAAATGACGAGTATACTGTTTACATTTTTAATTCCAGTTCAATTAGATGGTTTTTCTAAACGAAAGTATTTATAATCCTTAAGAATTCAAACTTATAGAGCTGAGAACACAATGTGAATGTGGATAGTACTGTTAGAATTCATGGTAATTGACAGTGGAATTGCCCGGAAATGGTTATGGAACAGTTGAATTACAAGTAAATATAACCTTAATATAAAAGGGGCAACGTAAATACACTGAAAACAGGTTCAAACAGCTGTGAAAATGACAAGGATATTGTTTACATTTTTAACTCCAGTTCAATTAGATGGCTTTTCTAAATGAAATTAGTTATAATCCTTAAGAATTCAAATTTATAGAGCTGAGATCACTATGTGAATATGGTAAGTACTTTTAGAATTCACAGTAATAGACACTGGAATTGCCCTGAAATGGTTATGAAACAGTTGAATTACAAGTAAGTAGAAACTTAATATAAAAGAGGAAGCGAAAATACACTGAAAGCAGGTTCAAACAGCTGTGGAATTATGTGTATACTGTTTACATTTTTAATTCTGGTCAATTAGATGGCTTTTCTAAACGAAAATAGTTATCCTTAAGAACTTAAACGTATACAGCCCAGAATACTATGTGCATGTGGTTAGTACTCTTAGAATTCTCAATAATAGACACTAGAATTGTCAGGAAATGGTTATGGAACACATATAATAATAGTAATCAGAACCTTTATGTAAAATGGGCAGAGTTAATACACTGAAAACTGATTCAAACGGCTTTGAAATTACAAGTATCCCGTTAACCTTTTTAATTCAAGTTCAATTAGATGGTTTTTCTAAATGAAAGTGGTTATAATCCTTAATAATTCAAGCTTATAGAGGTGAGAACACTATGTGAATATGGTTAGTACTCTTAGAATTCACAAAAATAGACACTGGAATTGCCCAGAAATGGTTATGGAACAGTTGAATTACAAGTATATAGAACCTTAATATAATAGGGGCAACGTAAATACACTGAAAACAGGTACAAAAAGCTGTGGAATTATGAGTATAGTGTTTATATTTTTAATTCCAGTCAATTAGATGTCTTTTCTAAAGGAAAATAGTTATCCTTAAGAACTCAAACGTATACAGCCCAGAACACTATGTGAATGTGGTTAGCACTCTAGAATTCACAGTAATAGACACTAGAATTGTCAGGAAATGGTTGTGGAACACATGAAATAATAAATAGAACCTTAATAATACAACCTTAATACAAAATGCGCAGCGTAAATACACTGAGAACAGGTTCAAACAGCTCTGAAATGACGAGTATACTATTTACAGTCTTGATTGTGGTCAATTAGATGGCTTTTCTAAAGTAAAGTTGTTAACCCCCTTAAGAATTCAAGCTTATAGAGCTCAGATCACTATGGGAATCTGGTTAGTACTCTTAGAATTCAAAATAATAGACACTAGATTTGTCCAGAAATGGTTATTAATCAGGTGAATTACAAGTAATTAGAACCTTAATATAAAACAGTCAGTGTAAATAAATTGAAAATAAGTTCAAGAAGCTGTGCAATAATGAGTATGCTGTTTACATTTTTAGTTCCAGTTCAATTTGATGGCTTTCTAGAAAAAGTAGCTATAATCCTTAAGAATTCAAAATTATACAGCTGAAAACACTATGTGAATGTGGTTAGTACTCTTAGTATTCTCAATAATAGAAACTAGAATTGTCAGGAAATGATTATGGAACAGTTGAATTAGAAGAAAATAGTACCTTAAAATAAAGCGGGCAGCGTAAATATACTGAAAACAGGTTAAACTGCTGTGAAATGACGAATATACTGTTCACATTTTTAATTCCGGTCAAATAGATGTCCTTTCTAAAGGAAACTAGTTATAATCCTTAAAAATTCAAACTTATACAGCTCAGAACACTATGTGAATATTGTTAGTACTCTTAGAATTCACAGTAGTATACACTGGAATTTCCCGGAAATAGTTATGGAACAGTAGAATTACAAGTAAATAGAACCTTCATATAAAACGGGCAGAGTAAATACACTGAAAAGAGGTTCAAACAGCTGTGGCATGATGAGTATACTGTTTACATTTATAATTCCCATTCAATGAGATGGCTTTTCTAAAGGAAACTAGTTATAATCCTTAAGAATTCTAAATTATACAGCTCGGAACACTACGTGAATGTGGATACTACCCTTAGAATTCACAATAATAGTCACTAGAAGTTTCTGGAAATGGTTATGGGACAGTTGATTTAGAAGTAAATAGAACCTGAATATAAAAAAGGCAGTGGAAATACCCCAAAAAACGGTGAAAACAGCTATGTAATGATGAGTGTACTATTGACATTTTTATTTTCAGTTCAATTAGATTGCTTTTCTGAATGAAAGTAGTTATAATACTTAAGAATTCAAACTTATACAGCTCAGAAAACTATGTGATGTGTTTAGTACTCTTAGGATTCTCAATAATAGACAATAGAATTGTCAGGAAATGGTTATGGAACACTTGAAATACTAGTAAATAGAACCTTATAATAAAAAGGGAAGCGTAAATACACTGAAAACAGGTTCAAACAGCTGTGAAATTACGACTATACAGTTTATATTTTTAATTCCGGTCAATTAGATGACTTTTCTAAAGGAACCCTGATATAATCCTTAAGAATTCGAGTTTATAGAGCTCAGAACACTATGTGAATGTGGTTAGTACTCTTAGAATTCACAGGAATAGTTTTTCCCACTGCAGACACAGCTGATTCTCACAACCAGTTGGCCTGGAGGTCAAATCCCCCTAGTATTAACTACAACAATCAAGGCTTAACTACAACAAGACTGCACACAAAGACCACTAGGGGGTGCACCAAGAAAGCATAAAAAATGCAGAGACAAAGAAACAGGACAAAACTGTCAATGGAGGATATTGAGTTCAGAACCACACTTTTAAGGTCTCTCAAGAACTGTCTAGAAGCCACCGATAAAGTTACTGAGATCCTCAAGAAATCTAATGAGACCCTCGATGTTACGATAAAGAACCAACTAGAAATTAAGCATACACGGACTGAAATAACGAATATTATACAGACTCCCAACAGCAGACCAGAGGAGCGCAAGAATCAAGGCAAAGATTTGAAATGCGAAGAAGCAAAAAACACCCTACCAGAAAAGCAAAATGAAAAAAAAATCCAAAAATACGAAGATAGTGTAAGGAGCCTCTGGGACAGCTTCAAGCGTACCAACATCAGAACTATAGGGGTGCCAGAAGATGAGAGAGAGCAAGATATTGAAAACCTATTTGAAGAAATAATGACAGAAAACTTCCCCTACCTGGTGAAAGAAATAGACTTACAAGTCCAGGAAGTGCAGAGAACCCCAAACAAAAGGAATCCAAAGAGGACCACACCAACATACATCATAATTAAAATGCCAAGAGCAAAAGACAAAGAGAGAATCTTAAAAGCAGCAAGAGAAAGAAACTCAGTTACCTACAAGGGAATACCCATACTACTGTCAGCTGATTTCTCAACAGAAACTATGCAGGCCAGAAGGGAGTGGCAAGAAATATTCAAAGTGATGAATGCCAAGAACCTACAACCAAGATTACTTTATCCAGCAAAGCTATCATTCAGAATTGAAGGTCAGATAAAGAGCTTCACGGATAAGAAAAAGCTAAAGGAGTTCATCACCACCAAACCAGTATTATAAGAAATGCTGAAAGGTATCCTTTAAGAAGAGGAAGAAGAAAAAGGTAAAGATACTAATTATGAACAACAAATATGCATCTATCAACAAGTGAATCTAAGAATCAAGTGAATAAATAATCTGATGAACAGAATGAACTGGTGATTATAATAGAATCAGGGACATAGAAAGGGAATGGACTGACTATTCTTGGTGGGGAAAGGGGTGTGGGAGATGCGGGAAGAGACTGGACAAAAATTGTGCACCTAGGGATGAGGACAGTGGGGGGGTAAGGGCAGAGGGTGGGGTGGGAACTGGGTGGAGGGGAGCTATGGGGGGAAAAAAGAGGAACAAATGTAATAATCTGAACAATAAAGATTTACTAAAATTAAAAAATAAAAAATAAAAAAAATGGGGGGAAAAATTCACAGGAATAGATAATGGTATTCCTGGAAATGGTTACCAATGACTTGAATTACAAATAAATAGAACCTTAATATAAAATGGGGAGCGTAAATACACTGAAAACAGTTACAAACAGCTGTGAAATGATGAGTATACTATTTACAGTTTTAATGCCAGTCAAATAGATCGCTTTTCTAAAGGAAAGTAGTTAACCTCCTTAAGAATTCAAACTTATAGAGCTCCGAACATTATGTGAATGTTGTTACTAATCTTAGAATTTACAATAATAGACACTAGAATTGTCCGGAAATGGTTATGGAACAGTTGATTTGCAAGTAAATGGAACCTTAAAACTGGCAGTGTAAAAACACTGAAAACAGGTTCAAACAGCAGAGAAATGACTAGTATACCATTTACAGTTCTATTTCTGGTCAATTAGATGGCTTTTCTGAAGGAAAATAGTTATAATCCTTTAGAATTCAAAGTTATAGACCTCAGAACACTACGTGAATGTGGTTAGTACTCTTAGTATTCTCAATAATGGTCACTGGAATTGTCAGGAAATGATTATGGAACACATGAAATAATAGTAAGTACAACCTTAATATAAAACGGTCAGCGTAAATAAATATAAAATAAGTTCAAGAAGCTGTGCAATGATGAGTGTGCTGTTTACATTTTTAGTTCCAGTTCAATTAGATGGCTTTTCTAAACCAAATAATTATAATCCTTAAGAATTCAAAATTATAGAGCTGAAAACACTATGTGAATGAGGTTAGTACTGTTAGAATTCACAGTAATAGACACTGGAATTGCCGGGAAGTGGTTATGGAACATTTGAATTACAAGTAACTAGAACCTTAATATAAAACGGGCAGAGTAAAGACACTGAAAACAGGTTCAAACAGCTGTGAAATTACGAGTATAGTGTTTACATTTTTAATTCCAGTCACACAGATGGCTCTTCTAAAGGAACCTAGTAATAATCCTTAAGAATTCAAGTTTATAGAGCTCAGAACACTATGTGAATGTGGTTAGTAGTCTTAGAATTCACAGTAATAGATACTGGAATTCCCAGAAATGGTTACAGAAGACTTGAATTACAAGTAAATAGAACCTTAATATAAAACAGGGAGCGTCAATACACTGAAAACAGTTTCAAACAGCTGTGAAATGAATAGTATACTATTTACAGTTTTAATTCCAGTAAAATAGATGGCTTTTCTAAAGCAAAGTAGTTAGCCTCCTTAAGAATTCAAGCTTCTAGCGCTCAGAACACTGTGTAAATTTGGTTTCTACTCTTGGAATTCACAATTATAGACACTGGAATTGTCCAGAAATGTATATGGAACACTGGAATTACAAGTAAATAGAATGTTACAATTAAAGGGCACTGTAAATACACTTAAAAAGGGTTCAAACAGCTGTGAAAGGACGAGTATACTGTTTACAGCTTTAATTCTGGTCAAATAGATGGCTTTTCTAAAGAACACTAGTTATAATCCCTAAAAATTCAAACTTATAGAGCTGAGAACACTGTGAATATGGTTAGTTCTCTTAGAATTCACAGTTATAGACACTGGAATTGCCCGGAAATGGTTATGGAACAGTAGAATTACAAGTAAATAGTACCTTATTATAAAACTGGCCATGTGAATACACTGAAAACGACTTCGAAAAGCTGAGATATGATGAGTATACTGTTTACATTTTTAATTCCAGTCAATTAGATGGCTTTTCTAAAGGAAAATAATTATGATCCTTAAGAATTCAAAATTATAGAGCTCAGAACACTATGTGAATGTGGTTAGTACTCTCAGAATTCACAGTAATAGACACTGAAATTGTCCGGAAATGGTTATGGAACAGTTGAATTACAAGTAAATAGAACCTTAATATAAAACTGTCCATTTAAATACACTAAAAACGGGTTCAAACAGCTGAGAAATGAGAAGTATGCTGTTTACAGTTTTAATTCTGGTTAATTAGATGGCTTTTCTAAAGGAAAATAGATATAATCCTTAAGAATTCAAACTTATAGAGATCAGAACACTATGTGAATGTGGTTAGTATTCTTAGAATTCTAAATAATAGAAACTAGAATTGTCAGGAAATGGTTATGGAACACTTGAAATACTAGTAAATAGAACCTTAATAAAAAACGGGCAGCGTAAATACACTGAAAACAGGTTCAAACTGCTGTGAAATGACAAGTATACTGTTTACAGTTTTCATTCCATTTCAATTAGATGTCCTTTCCTAAGGAAACTAGTTATAATCCTTAAGAATACAAGCTTATACAGCTCAGAACACTATGTGAATGTCGTTATTACTATTAGATTTCACAATGATACATCCTTGAATTGCCTAGAAATGTATATGGAACACTTGAATTACAAGTAAGTAGAGTCTTAATATCTAAAGTGCAGTGTAAATACACTGAAAACTAACGTTCACACAGCATTGAAATGACGAATATACTGTTTACAGTTTTAAATACGGTTCAATTAGATAGTGTTTCTCAAGGAAACTGTTAAAATTCATAGGATTTCAACATTACAGAGCTCAGAATGCTATGTGAATGTTGTTTTCAATGTTAGAAATCAGAATGATAGGCACTGGAATATTCTAGAAATGCATATCAAACATTTGAATTACAAGTAAAGAGAGCCTTAATATCTAAATGGAAGTGCAAACACACTGAAAACTCACATTCAAACAGCTGTGAAATGACGAGCATTCTGTTAGAGTTTTATTTCCGGTTCAATTAGATGGTGTTTCTAAAGTAAACCAGTTAAAATCATTAAGAATTTAAGCTTATAGAGCTCAGTAAACTATGTGAATGTGGTTATTACTCTTAGAATTAACAATAATCAAAAACGGAATTGTCCAGAAATGTATATGGAACACTTGAATTACAAGTAAATAGAACCTTAATATAAAAAGGGCAGTGTAAATACACTGAAAACACATCCAAACAACTGTGAAATGATGAGTATACTGTTTACAGGTTTTTTTTCTGGTTCAATTAGATGGTCTTTCTAAAGTAAACTAGTTAAAATCCTTAAGAATTCATGCTTATAGAGTTCAGAACACTATGTGAATGTGGTTATTACTTTAGAATTCAAAATAATAGAATCTGGAATTTTCCAGAAATGTATATGGAACACTTTCATTACAAGTAAATAGTACCTTAATATAAAAAGGGCTGTGTAAATATACTGAAAACCCGTTAAAACAGCTGTGAAATGACGAGTATACTGTTTACAGTTTTAATTCTGGTTCAATTAGATGGTGATTCTCAAGGAAACTTGTTAAAATACTTAGGAAATCAACCTTACAGAGCTCAGAATGCTATGTGAATGTTGTTTTTAATGTTAGAAATCAGAATGATAGGAACTGGAATCATCTAGAAATGCATATCAAACACTTGAATTACAAGTAAAGAGAGCCTTAATATCTAAAGGGCAGTGTAAATACACTGAAAACTAATGTTCACACAGCCATGAAATGATGAGTATACTATTTACTGTTTTAATTCCAGTTCAATTAGATGGTGTCTCTTGGAAACTTGTTAAAATACTTAGGAATTCAAGCTTACACAGCTCAGAATGCTGTATGAATGTTGTATTTACCCTGAGAAATCAGAATGATAGGTGCTGGAATAGTCTAGTAATGCATATCAAACACTTGAATTACAAGTAAAGAGAGCCTTAATATCTAAAGGGCAGTGTAAATACACTGAAAACTCTAGTTCAAACAGCTGTGAAATGACGAGTATTCTGATTACAGTTTTATTTCCGCTTCAATTAGATGGCATTACAAAAGTAAATTAGTTAAAATCATTACGAATTCATGCTTATTGATCTCAGAAAATGTTGCGAATGTGGTTATTACTCTTATAATTAACAATGATAGAAACCGGAATTGTCCAGAAATGTATATGGAACACTTGAATTACAAGAAAATAGAACCTTAATATAAAAAGGGCAGTGTAAATACTCTGAAAACTCATAAAAACAGCTGTAAAATGACACATATACTGTTTACACTTTTCATTCCTTTTCAATTAGATGGCGTTTCTATAGGAAACTTGTTAAAATCTTTTAGTATTCAAGCTTATAGAGCTCAGAACACTACGTGAATGTGGTTATTATTCTTAGATTTCACAATGATACACTCTTGAATTGTCTAGAAATGTATATGGAACACTTGAATTACAAGTAAATAGAGCCTTAATATCTAAAGGGCAGTGTACATACCTTGAAAACTCACGTTCAAACAGCTGTGAAATGATGAGTATTCTATTTACAGTTTTATTTCCAGTTCAATTAGATGGTGTTTCTAAAGTAAACTATTTAAAATCCTTAAGAATTCAAGCTTATAGAGCTCAGACCACTATCTGAATGTGGTTATTACTTTAGAATTCACAATAATAGAATCCAAAATTGTCCAGAAATGTATATGGAACACCTGAATTACAAGTAAGTAGAACCTTAATATAAAAAGGGCAGTGTAAATACACAGAAAACCCGTAAAAACAGTTGTAAAATGACTAGTATACTGTTTACAGTTTTCATTCCTTTTCAATTAGATGGCGTTTCTATAGGAAACTTGTTAAAATCTTTTAGAATTCAAGCTTATAGAGCTTAGAACACTATGTGAATGTGGTTATTACTCTTAGAATTCTCAATGATAGACCCTGGAAATCTGTAGGGCAGTACTAAAACACAGAATTCAAGTTCAAACAGCTGGGAAATTATGAATGTACTGTTTACATTTATAATTCTGATTCAATGGGTCGGCGTTTTTTAAGGAAATTGGTTAAAACCCCTAAGAATTCAAGTTTATGAATATGAGAACACTATCTGAATGTGGTAATTTGTCTTAGAAATCACATTGATAGACCCTGGAATTGTATAGAAATGTATATGAAACACGTGGACTACAAGCAAATATAGCCTTAATATCTGAAGGGCAGTACTAAAACACTGAGAATTCACATTCACACAGCTGGGAAATTACGAGTGTGCTGTTTGCATTCAAATTCCGAGTCAATAAGTTGGTGTTTTATAAGGAAAGTGATTAAAACCCTTAAGAATTCAAGTCTATGGCGTGTAGAACACTATGTGAATGAGGGTAAAACTCTTAGAATTCACAATGGTAGACCAGGAATTTTATAGGAATGTGTATGAAATGCTAAACATACTTGTAAATAGGTCTTAATGTCTGTAGGGCTATGCTGAAGCACTGAAAATTCAAATTCAAACAGCTGGGAAATTATGAGTGTACTGTTTACATATATAATTCTGGTTCAATGAGTTGGCATTTTTTAAGGAAACTGGTTAAAGCCCTTCAGGATTCACGTTTATGGAGCTCAGAACACTATCTAAATGTGGATATTCCTCTAAGAAATCCTCTTAGATAGACCCTGGAATTGTCTAAAAATTTATACGAAACATATGGATTACAAATAAATAGAGCCTTAATATCTGTAGGACAGTACTACAACACAGAATTCAAGTTTAACAGCTGGGAAATTAGTAATGTACTGTTTACATTTATAATTCCAAGTCAGTGATTTGGCATTTTTTAAGGAAAGTGATTAAAACCCTTAAGGATTCAAGTCTGTAGAGCTTAGAACACTATGTGAATGAGGTTAAAACTCTTAGAGTTCACAATGGTAGACACTAGAATTATATAGAAATGTGTATGAAACCCTAAAAGTACATGTTAATAGAGACTTAATGTCTGTAGGGCAGTGCAGAAACACTGAGAATTCAAACAGCTGGGAAATTATGAGTGTACAGTTTACATTTATAGTTCCAGATCAACGAGTTGGCATTTTTTAAGGAAAGTGGTTAAAACCCTTAAGAATTCAAGTCTATAGAGCTCAGAACACTATGAGAATGAGGTTAAAACTCTTATAATTCACAATGATGGACCCTGGAGTTGTATAGGAATATATATGAAACACTAAAAACACGTTTAAATATAGACTTAATGTCTGTAGGGCAGTGTTAAAACAGATGTTAAATGATGAGTATACTTCTTACATTTATAATCCGGTTCAATGAGTTGGCGTTTTTTAAGGAAATTGGTTAAAACCCCTAAGAATTCAAGTTTTTTAATATGAGAACACTATCTGAATGTGGTAATTTTTCTTAGAAATCACATTGATAGACCATGTAATTGTCTATAAATGTATATGAAACATGTGGATTATAAGTAAATAGAACCTTAATATCTGAAGGGCAGTACTAAAACACTGAGAATTCATGTTCACACAGCTGGGAAATGAGGAGTGTGCTTTTTGCATTTATAATTCCAGTTCATAAAGTTGGCTGTTTTTAAGGAAAGTAGTTAAAACCCCTAATAATTCAAGTCTATAGAGCTCAGAATACTATGTGAATGAGGTTAAAACTCTTAGAGTTCAAAATGATGAACCCTGCAATTGTATATGTATGTATATGAAACACTAAAAATACATGTAAATATAGACTTAATGTCTGTAGAGCATTAATACCTAAAACACTGAGTACTAAAACACTGAGAATTCAAGTTCAAACAGCTCTGAAGTGACATGTATACAGTTTACAGTTATACTTCCAATTAAGTGAGTTGGGGTTTTTTAAGGAAAATGGTTAAAACCCTTGAGAATTCCAGTTTATAGAGCTTAGAACACTATCAGAATGTGGTTAAAACATTCAGAACTATATGAATGAGTGAAGAACCCTTTGAGTTTACATTGATAAGGCTGGGAAATGTTGATGGATGTATTTGAAACACTTAGATTTCACCTTCAAAGAGCGGACTTATCTGTAGGCAAGTGTTCAAATACTGATATTTCATGTTTATAAGGGCTGTGAAATGTCCAAGATTGTGTTTAAAAGATGTATAATGCACGCCAAAAGAGCTGGTATATAGGTATGTATGTTGTTTAAACACTTAGAATTCACATTGGCAGAGCTCAGAAAGGTTTAGGAATGTGTGTGAATCATAGAGAATTCATATTGATAGACCTTTGATATCTACAGGAAAGTGTTAAACCACTGAGAATTACTGTTAAATGAACTGTGAAAAGGGTAGGATAATGTGTGAAATACCTACAATTCACATTGAGAGCACAGGGAAATATGTTGGATAGTGTTTGAAAACACTTATAGTTTATGCTGTGTATCATTGAATAGCTAGGAAATGAGTGTGGAAGTGTTTAAAACACTTAGAATTCATGTTGTACATCTGTGATATCTCTAGGGAAGCGTGGGAACAATGAGATTTCGTGTTTAAAGGGCTGTGAAATTGTAGTACAGTGAGTAAAACACATAATTCACCCTGGTAGAGCTGGTTTTTAGCGAACAGAGAGGCTTAAACACTTAGGGTTACAGAACTTAGGAAACTGTACAAATGTGTATAAAACCCTTTGAATTTACATTGAGGAAGCTGGGAAATGTTGAGGAATGTTTTAAACACTTAGAATTTATGTTCATAGAGCTGTCATATCTGTGGGCAAGTGTTCAAACACTGAGATTTCACATTTAATGGGCTGTGAAATGTGTAGAATAGTGTTTAAAAGACTTCTGTGGCTGTGTTTTAAACACTTAGAATTCACATAGACATAGGTGTAAATGTTTAGGAACGTTTTTGAAATACTTGGAATACATGATGATAGAGCGCTGGTATCTGTACGGATTTGTTGAAACACTGAGAATTAGCATTCAAAAATCTTTGAAATGTGTAGGATAGTGTTTAAAATACTTAGAATTCATGTTGAAAAACCTGGAAAATATGTATAAAAGTGTTTGAAAAGAGTTATAATTCATGCTGCAAGTGCTGGGATTCATGTAGGAATGTCATTGAAATACTTAGAATTAATGTGTACAGAGCTGTGAAATATGTAAAGTGTTGACACACTGACAATTTGCATTTAAAGAGGTGTGGAATGTGTAGGATAGTGTTAGGGTTAGGGGTATGGTTAGTATTATGTTAATGTAAGGGTTAGAGTTAGTGTTAGAAGTTATTGATAGAGTTAGGGTTAGGGATGGGTTAGGGTTAGGGTTAGCTTTAGGGTTATGTTAGTAGTTAGGGTTAGGGTTAGGGTTAGCATTTAGTGTTCAGGTTTGGGAAAGGTTTACAATATTGTTTGAAACACTTATAATTATCTTTGATAATCCTTGGTAATGTTCATGAAAGTGTTTGAAATACTTAGAATTTACATTTATAGAGCTGTGAAATATGTAGGAAAGTTTTCAAACACTGACAATTCATATTTAAAGAGCTATGAAATGTGTAGGATAGTGTTAAGATTAGGGTGAGGGTTAGGGTTATGGTTATGTTAAGGTTAGAGTTAGAGATAGGGTTAGCTTTCGGGTTAGAGTTAGGGTTAGGAGTTTGGGTTAGGGTTAGCATTCAATGTTAGGGTTAGGGAAATGTGTAGAATAGTGTTTGAAACACTTAGAATTCAGGTTGACAAAGCTATGAAATCTCAAGGGAAGTGTGGAAACACTGAAAATTCATGTTAAAGGGTTGTTAAATGTGCAGCATAGTTTTAAAATGTAACTTATAATTTACACAGTATGAGCTGGGGTTTATGTAAGAAAGCAGTTTAAACACTTAGAATTCGTGTTTAAAGAGCTTAGAAAAATATACGACTGTGTATAAAACACTTGGAATTCACATAGATAGAGCTGGGAAATGTTTAGGAATATGTTTTGAAACACTTGGGATAAATGATGATAGAGCTGTGATATCTGTGGTGCAGTGTTGAAACGCTGAGAAGTTGTGTTCAAAGATCTGTGAAATGTGTAGGATAGTGTTTTAAATACTTAGAATCCACATTGATAGTGCTGGGAAAAATGTGGGAAAGTGTTTGAAAACAGTTATAATTTAGGCTGAAAGTGCTGGGCTATATGTAGGAATGTAGTTAAAACATTGAAATTCATGTTTATAGAACTATGAAATATGTAGGAACTTGTTGAAACTGACAATTTGTGTTTAAAGAGTTGTGAAATGTAAAGGATAGTGTTAGGGTTAGTGTTAGGGTTAAAGTTATGTTAAGGTTAGCGTTAGAGTTAGGTTAAGGTTAGGGTTAGGAGATAGGGTTAGGGTCAGGGTTATGTTAAGGTTAGGGTTAGGTATTGCTTCAGGGTTAGTGTCAGGAGTCAGGGGTAGGGTTAGCATTTAGTGTTAGAGTTAGAGAAATGTGTAGGAGAGTGTTTGAAACACTTGTAGTTCATGCTGAAAGTGCTAGGATATATGTAAGAAAGTGGTTTAAACTCTTAGAATTCTCATTTAAAGAGCTTAGAAAACTCTATGAAAATCTATAAAACACTTGGAATTCACATTGACAGAGCTGGTAAATGTTTAGGAATGTGTTTGAAACTCTTAGAATACATGTTGATAGAGCTGTGACATCTGTTGGGAAATGGGAAACACTGATCATTCACATTTAAAGTGCTTTTTAATGTGTACCATAGTGTTTAAACTACATAGTTTATGATGAATGAGCTGGGATGTATATAGAAAATAGTTTAAACACTCAGAATTCTCATTTAAATACTTGGAATTCACATTGATAGAGTGGGGAAATGTTTAGGAATGTGTTTGAAACACTTGGAATACATGTTGATAGAGCTGTGATATCTCTAGGGAAGTGTTGAAACACTGAGAATTCATGTTTAAAGGGCTGTGAAATGAGTAGGATAATATTTCAAACACTTATAGTTCACACTGAAATAACTGGTATATATGTGAGAATGTGGTTTAAACACTCAGAATTCTCATTTATATACTTGGAATTCACATTGATAGAGCTGGGAAGTGTTTAGGAACTTGTTTGAAACTCTTAGAATACATGTTGATAGAGGTGTGATATCTGTTGGGAAATGTTAAAAACCAAGAATTACTGTTTAAAGGGCTGTGAAATGTGTACCACAATGTTTAAAAACTTCTAATTTACACTGAACAAGCTGGGATTTATGTAAGAAAGTGGTTTAAACACTCAGAATTCGGTTTAAAAAGTTAGAAAATTGCACAAAAGTGTATAAAACAGTGAGAATTCACATTGATGGAACCAAGAAATGTTTAGGAAAGTGTTTGAAACACATGGAACACTTGTTTATAGAGCTGTGATATCTGTAGGGAAGTGTTGAAACAGTGAGAATCTGCATTCGAAGAGCTGTGAAATGTGTAGAATTATGTTTAAAAATACTTAGAATTCATGTTGAAAGTGCTTAGAAAACTGTAAGAAAGTGTATAAAACACTTGGAATTCACATTGATAGAGAGAGAAAATGTTTAGGAAACAGGGTCGAAATGTGTATCACCATGAGGAATTCAGTGAAAAGAAACTGTAAACTGTATCAAAATAGTTAGAAAACACTTGGATATCCCTTTAAACATTAGGAAAGATTGTGGAAATGTGGTTGACAACTGGGGGAAAGTACTGCTAAAGATCAATAAGTGCACTACAGCACAGTGTCAGAAACCACTAGGAATTCACTGAAAAGCAGCAGTAAATAATACCAAATAGTTAGAAAAACACTTGGAAACCACTTCTACTCATCAGGAAAGAGGGTAGAAATGTGCTTCACCACTAAGGGAAAAGCACAGTGTTTGAAACAATGAAGAATTCAGTGAAAAGCAACGGTAAACCATACCAAATAGTTAGAAAACACTTGGAAACCACTTCCAGACATCAGGAAAGATTGTGGAAATGTGTTTGACAACTGGGGGAAAGCACTGCTGAAGAACAGTAAGCCCACTATTGCACAATGTTTGAAACCACTAGAAAATCACAGAAAGGCATATATAAACTATAACAATTAAATTAAAAAACACCTGGAAATCAAATGTAAACATCAGGAAAGAGTGTGGTAATGTGTTTGACAACTGGGGGAAAGCACTGCTAAAGAGCAGTAAGCACACTATAGCACAGTGCCAGAAACCACTAGGAATTCACTGAAAAGCAGCACAAAACAGTATGAAATAGTTTGAAAACAAGTGGAAATCCCTTCTAAACATCAGGAAAGAGAGTAGAAATGTGTTTCATCACTACAGGGAAGCACTGCTAAATAGTAGCACATGATAGCACAGTGTTTGAAACCACAAAAATGTGTGAAAAGCAGCAGTAACCTGTACCAAATAGTTTTTTAAAAAAACACTTGAAATCACTTCTAAACATCAGAAAAGA
Organism: Myotis nattereri; assembly: GCF_964212035.1. Lineage (NCBI taxonomy): Eukaryota > Metazoa > Chordata > Mammalia > Chiroptera > Vespertilionidae > Myotis > Myotis nattereri. Next base: position 102,010,494 of record NC_138076.1, read on the forward strand.
GTGTGGAAATGTGTTTGACAAGGGGGGAAAGCAGTGCTAAAGAGTTGGAAGCACAATAAAGCACAGTATCAGAAACCATTAGGAATTCACTAAAAAGCAGCAGTAAACTGCACAAAATAGAAAGCCAGTGAAAATCACTTCTAAATGTAAGGAAAGAGTGTAGAAATAGTGTGTACAATGCGGGGAAATCCCCACTGAAGATCAGTAAGCACACTTCAGCACAGTGTTAGAAACCACTAGGAGTTCACTGTAAAACAGCAGAAAACTGTACCAATTAGTTAGAAAGCAAATAAAAATTACTTCTAAACATGATGAAAGAGTGTAGAAAGGAGTTTGTACAATGCGAGAAAATCCCTGCTAAAGAGCATTATGCACATTATAGCACAGTTTCAGAAACCACTAGGAATTCACTCTAAAAGCAGCAATATACAGTATGAAATAGTTATAAAACAAGTAGAAATCATTTATAAACATCATGAAAGAGTGTGGAAATGTGATTGACAACTGGAGGAAAGCACTGCTAAAGAGCAGTAAGCACACTATAGCACAGTGTTTGAAACCACTAGGAATTCAGTTAAAAGTAGCCATAAACTGTAACAAATAGTTACAAAACACTTGGAAATCACTTCTGAACATCAGGAAAGAGTGTGGTAATGTGTTTGACAACCAGGGGAAGGCACTGCTGAAGAGCAGTAAGCACACTGTCACACAGTGTCAGAAACCACTAGGAATTCACTGAAATGCAGCAGTAAACCATACCAAATAGTTAGGAAACACTTGGAAACTGCTTCTAAACATTAGAAAAGATTGTGGAAATGTGTTTGACAACTGGGGGAAAGCACTGCTAAAGAGCAAACAAGGGTGTGGGGCCAGGTGACCCCCTGGAAGTGGTCAGCTCAACAAAGGGGAAGGGCTAGGTGAACTGGGGAAGTGGTCATGTGAACAAGGAGACCGGGCTAGTTGAAAAAATGGAAGTGCTCACTTGAACAAAGGGGTGGGGTTAGGTGACCAGCTAGAAGATGTCAAGTCAACAAGCGAGAGGGGCGAGGTAAACAGCCGGAAGTGGTTACCTGAACAAGAGGGTGGGAGGGGTGAACAGCCAAAAGTTGTCACCTAAACAAGGGGTTGGGGCCAGCTGAACAACTGAAAGTGGTCAACTGGATAAGACGGTGGGGCCATGTGAATGTGGAGGATGGTCAGAAGAGGACGAAAATGCCCCACCTTCTTATTGTCCAAAATGGATGGCAGCAAGAAGATCCCTATCCTCAAGGAGGGAGTTCCCAGTGAATGAGAATGAAAGCTAGCCATCAGAACTCGGTGACCAGTAAGTGACACTGGTGGGGGCAGGACAGTGCTCCCTGAATTGAATGGGATTTAGGGTCTTAACGCAGCTTTTCCAGGGTGTCAAGGTCACAAGGAAGTCCAGTGTGAGATGCCCCCATGGTGAGAAGGATGTAAAATCCCAAGACTCATGAAACTTCATGGCTGTCTTAAAGGGGGCTGTCATCCCTCTTCTTGCCACCCTCTCCAATGAGAAGGCAGCCTGTGACCAAAAGATGACCTAGATGTGGGTTTTAGGAACTTAACCCAACTTCCAGAGACTGGGAGATCCACCCCTAAGCCTGAGGAGGAAAACAGCTCTGACAGTATGTCTCAGTGGTAAGGTGAACAAAGGAGCAGGGTCTGAGGAACAGAGGGAGGACCTAGGTGACCAGATGGAAGTGGTCAAGTGAACAACAGCCAGGTGAACAACCAGAAGTGTTCACATGAACAAGGATTTGGGGCCAGGTGAACACCTGGAAGTGGTCAAGTGGATAAGGTGGTGGGGTCAAGTGAATATGGAGGAGGGTTAGAAGAGAATGCAAATGCCCCACCTTCCTGTGGAACACACTCTGGATGGCAGCAAGAAGGTCCCTATCATCAAGGAAGGGCGTTCCCTGTGAATGAGGTAGAAAGCTGGACCTCAGGGCATGGCAAACAGTCAATGATTCTTGAGGGGGCAGAAGAGTTTTCCCAGAATGGAGAGGATTTCAGGGGCTTAACACCACTCTATCCCTGATTTAAAAGGCCACAGGTAGGGCCATCAGGGCCGAGGGGAGTCCAGTGTGAGATGTCACCATGGTGGGGTCAAAGTAGATTCCCCAGGCACATGGCTACCTTAAATAGGGGCTAGCATCACCCTACTTGCCAACATCCCTGCTTGGTAGAAGGGAGCCTGTGACCAGAAGTTGATCTGGGCTGTGGGTTAAAGGCACTTAACCCAACTTCCAGAGATGGGAAAGGTCACCACTAAGCCTGCTGAGCAAAGCAGACCTACCAGTGTTGCTCAGTGGTGAGGTGAAGAGGGAGGCAGAGTCTCAGGAACAGGGGTGCAGTCCAGGTGACGAGACTGAAGTGGTCAAGTGAACAATTGTCAGGAGAACAGTCAGAAGTGGTCACATGAACAAGTGGGTGGGTCTAGGTCATCAGCTGGAAGTAGTCAACTTCACAAGGATTTGGGGCCAGGCGAAGACCTGGAAATGGTCAAGTGGATAAGGTGGTTGGGGCCCGTGAATGCAGAGGAGGGTCACAAGAGGACAGAAACACCTCACCTTCCTGTGTTCCCGACAATGGATGGCAGCAAGAAGGTCTTTGTCCTCAAGGAAGAGTGATCCCAGTGAATAAGGCAAAAAACTAGTCTCAGGGCCCGGCAACTAGTAAGGGACTTCGGAGGGGGCATAAAAGTGCTCCTGGAATGAATGGGATTTCAGGGGTTTAACACAGAACTTTTCCTGATATCAAAGGCCACAGGAAGGGTGTCAGGGTCACAGTTTAGTCCAGGGTGAGATGACAACATGGTGGGGTCGATGTAGGATCCCTAGGAACATGAACCCCCATGGTTATCTTAGAGGGGACCTAGCATCCTTCTTCTTGCCAAACTCCCTGCTAGGTAGAAGGAAGCCTGTGACCAAAAGGTGATCTGGGGCTGTGGGTTTTAGGCACTTGACCCAACTTCCAGAAATGGCAAAGTCCAACCCTATGCCTGAGGAGCAAAGCAGCCCGGCCAGTGTTTCTCAATAGTCCTGTGAACAAAGAGGCAGGTTTTAAGAACAGGGGGAGGGCCCAAATGACCAGCCCGAAGTGGTCAAGTGAACAAGGGCCAGGTGAACAGCTGGAAGTGGTCAATTGGATAACGCTGTGAGGCCCGGTGAATGGGTAGGAGGTTCAGAAGAGGACCCAAGTGCCACACCTTCCTGAGATCCACACTCAGGATGGCAGCAAGAAATCCCTGGCCTCAAAGAAGGGAGTCTCTGTGAATGAGGCAGAAAGCTGGCCCTCAGTGCCTGGCCACCACTAAGTGACTCTTGAGGGGGTAGGACAGTGCTCCCAGAATGGAAGGGCATTTCAGTTGCTTAACACAGCTCTTTCCCTAATATCAAAGGCCACAGGAGGGCTGTCAGTGCCCAAGGAGAGTCCAGTGTGAGATGTACCCATGGTGAGGACTATGTAGGATCCTTAGGCACATGGACCTCCCCAAGGCTTTCTTAAAGGGTGATTGGCATCCCCCTTCTTGCCACACTCCCCACTGCATAGAAGACAGCCTATAACCAGAGGGTGATCTGGGGTTGTGGGATTTAGGGACTTAACTCAACTTCCAGAGATAGAGAAGTCCACCACTATGCCTGAGGAGAAAAGCAGCCTGGCCAATGTGATTCAGAGGTAAGGTGAACAAGGGGCGGGGTCTCAGGAACAGGGAGAGGGCCCCAGTGACCAGCCTGAAGTGGTCAAGCAAACAAGGTCCAGGAGAACAGCTGGAAGTATTGACATGAACAAGGGTATGGGGCCAGGTGTACAGCTGCAAGTGGTCATGCTAAAAAGGGGGTGAGATGAGCTGAAAAGATGGAATTGTACTAGTGAAGAAGGGTTTCAGGCCAGGTGAACTGCTGGAAGTGGTCAAGTGGATAAGCTGGTGGGGCCCAGTGAATGTAGAGGAGGGTCACAAGAGGACAGAAACACCTCACCTTCCTGTGTTCCTGACAATGGATGGCAGCAAGAAGGTCTCTGTCCTCAAGGAAGGGTGATCCTTGTGAATGAGGAAAAAAATTGGTCTGAGGGCCTGTCAAAAGTAAGTGACACCAGAGAGGGCAGAACAGTGATAACCAGAAGGAATGGGGTTTCAGGGGTTTAACACTGATCTTCTCCTGATATCAAAGGCCACAGGAAGGGTGTCAGGGTCACAGTTCAGTCCAGTGTGAGATGCCTCCATGGTAGGGTCCATGTAGGATTCCTAGTCACATGGACCTTCATGGCTATCTTAAATGGGGTTAGCATCCCCCATCTTGCCATCCTTCCTGCTGGGTAGAAGAAAGCCTGTGACCAGAAGGTGATCTGGGGCTGTGAGCTGTAGGCACCTAACCCAACTTCCAGAGATGGGAAAGTCCACCCCTATACCTGCTGAGCAGGGAAGCCGGGACAGTACCCCTCAGTGGTAAGGTGAACAAGGAGGCTGAGTCTCAGTAACAGGGTTTCAACCCTGGTGACCAGGCTGGAGTGATCAAATAAACAACGGCCAAGTGAACAGCCAGAAGTGATCATGTGAATAGGGTTTGGAGCAAAGTGAACAGCTGGAAGTGGTCAAGTGGATAATGCGATGGGGCCAAGTGAATTTGGATACTTAGAAGAGGACCCAAAAGAGGACCCAAATGCCCCACCTTCCTGTGGTCCAGTCTCTGAATGGCAGCAAGAAGGTCCTTGCCCTCAAGGAAGTGAATTCCCTGAGAATGAGGCAGAAACCTGGCCCTTAGTGCCTGGCGAATAGTCAATGACTCTTGAGGTGGCAGAACAGTGTGCCCCAAATGGAATAGGGTTTCAGGGGCTTAACACAGCTCTTTTCCTGATTTCAAAGGCCACAGGTAGGGTCTTAAGGGACTGAGGGGAATCCAGTGTGAGATGTTCCCATGTTGGGTTCGAAGTAGGATCCCCACGCACATGGCGACCTTAAAGGTGGGCTAGCATCCCCCTTCTTGGGTAGAAGGAACCCTGTGACCAGAAGGTGATCTGGGGCTGTGGGTTTTAGGCACTTGACCCAACTTCCAGAAATGGCAAAGTCCAACCCTATGCCTGAGGAGCAAAGCAGCCCGGCCAGTGTTTCTCAGTGGTCCTGTGAACAAGGAGGCGGGTTTTAAGAACAGGGGGAGGGCCCAAATGACCAGCCCGAAGTGGTCAAGTGAACAAGGGCCAGGTGAACAGCTGGAAGTGGTTAATTGGATAATGCTGTGGGGCCTGGTGAATGGATAGGAGGTTCAGAAGAAGACCCAAATGCCGCACCTTCCTGATGCCACACTCAGGATGGCAGCAAGAAATCCCTGGCCTCAAAGAAGAGAGTCTCTATGAATGAGGCAGAAAGCTAGCCCTCAGTGCCTGGCCACCAGTAAGTGACTCTTGAGGGGGTAGGACAGTGCTCCCAGAATGGAAGGGCATTTCAGTTGCTTAACACAGCTCTTTCCCTAATATCAAAGGCCACAGGAGGGCTGTCAGTGCCCAAGGAGAGTCCAGTGTGAGATGTGCCCATGATGAGGACTATGTAGGATCCTTAGGCACATGGACCCCTAAGGCTTTCTTAAAGGGTGACAGGCATCCCCCTTCTTGCCACACTCCCCGCTGGGTAGAAGGCAGCCTATAACCAGAAGGTGATCTGGGGCTGTGGGATTTAGGGACTTAACTCAACTTCCAGAGATGGGGAAGTCCATCCCTATGCACGAGGAGCAAAGCAGCCCGGCCGATGTGGCTCAGTGGTAATGTGAACAAGGAGGCGGCGTCTTGGGAACAGGGAGAGAGATGCAGTGACCAGCCCGAAGTGGACGAGCGAACAAGGTCCAGGAGAACAGGATGAAGTATTCACATGAATAAGGGTATGGAGCCAAGTGAACAGCTGGAAGTGGTCATGCTAAAAAGGGGGTGAGACGAGATGAAAAGCCGGAATTGTACTAGTGAAGAAGGGTTTCAGACCAGGTGAACTGCTGGAAGTGGTCAAGTGGATAAGCTGGTGGGGCCCAGTGAATGTAGAGGAGGGTCACAAGAGGACAGAAACACCTCACCTTCCTGTGTTCCCGAAATGGATGGCAGCAAGGTCTCTGTCCTCAATGAAGAGTGATTGCTGTGAATGAGGTAGAAATCTAGTATCAGGGCCAGGCAACCAGTAAGTGACTCCAGAGGAGGCAGAACAGTGATAACCAGAAGGAATGGGGTTTCAGGGGTTTAACACTGATCTTGTCCTGATATCAAAGGCCACAGGAAGGGTGTCAGGGTCACAGTTCAGTCCAGTGTGAGATGCCTCCATGGTAGGGTCCATGTAGGATTCCTAGTCACATGGACCTTCATGGCTATCTTAAATGGGGTTAGCATCCCCCATCTTGCCATCCTTCCTGCTGGGTAGAAGAAAGCCTGTGACCAGAAGGTGATCTGGGGCTGTGAGCTGTAGGCACCTAACCCAACTCCAGAGATGGGAAAGTCCACCCCTATACCTGCTGAGCAAAGCAGCCAAGCCAGTGCCCCTCAATTGTAAGGTGAACAAGGAGGCTGAGTCTCAGGAACAGGCTTTCTGCCCAGGTGTCCAGGCTGACGTGATCAAGTACACAAGTGCAGTCCCTGAGAATGAGGCAGAAAGCTGGCCCTTAGTGCCTGACAAATCGTCAATGACTCTTGAGGGGGCAGAACAGTGTGCCCCAAATGTAACAGGTTTTCAGGGGCTTAACACGGCTCTTTTCCTGATTTCAAAGGCCACAGGTAGGGCCTTAAGGGGCCTAGGGGAGTCCAGTGCGAGATGTCCCCATGTTGGGCTCGAAGTAGGATCCCCAGGCACATTGCTACCTTAAAGGTAGGCAAGTGAACAATTGCAAGGAGAAGAGTCAGAAATGGTCATGTGAACAAGTGAATGGGTCCAGGACATCAGCTGGATGTAGTAAAGTCAACCATGCTTTGGGGCCAGGCGAACACCTGGAAGTGGTCAAGTGGCCCGGTTAATGGAGAGGAGGGTCACAGGAAGACAGAAACACCTCACCTTCCTGTGTTCCCAACAATGGATGGCAGCAAGAAGGTCTCTGTCCTCATGGAAGGGTGATCCCTGTGAATGAGGAAAAAAACTGGTCTGAGGGCCCGTCAAAAGTAAGTGACACCAGAGAGGGCAGAACAGTGATAACCAGAAGGAATGGGGTTTCAGGCGTTTAACACTGATCTTCTCCTGATATCAAAGGCCACAGGTAGGGTGTCAGGGTCACAGATCAGTCGAGTGTGAGATGCCTCCATGGTAGGATCCATGTAGGATTCCTAGGCACATGGACCCCCATGGCTATCTTAAAGGGGGTTATCATCCCCCATCTTGCCATCCTTCCTGCTGGGTAGATGAAAGCCTGTGACCAGAAGGTGATCTGGGGCTGTGGTTTGTAGGCACCTAACCCAACTTCCAGAGATGGGAAAGTCCACCCCTATACCTGCTGAGCAAAGCAGCTGGGCTAGTGCCTCTCAGTGGTAAGGTGAACAAGGAGGCTGAGTCTCAGGAACAGCGTTTCGGCCCAGGTGTCCAGGCTGAAGTGATCAAGTAAACAAGGGCCAAGTGAACAGCCAGAAGTGCTCATGTGAATAAGGGTTTGGGGTAAAGTGAAAAGCTGGAAGCGATCAAGTGGAGAATGCGGTGGGGCCAAGTGAATTTGGGTACTTAGAAGTGGACCCAAATGCCCCACCTTCCTGAGGTCCAGTCTCTGAATGGCAGCAAGAAGGTCCCTGCCCTCAAAGAAGTGCATTCCCTGAGAATGAGGCAGAAAGCTGGCCCTTAGTGCCTGACAAATAGTCAATGACTCTTGAGGGGGGAGAACAGTGTGCCCAAATTGGAACAGGGTTTCAGGGGCTTAACACAGCTCTTTTCCTGATTTCAAAAGCCGTCAGTGCCGAAGGGAGTCTAGTGTGAGATGTCCCCATGTTGGGTTCAAAGTAGGATCCCCACACATGACTACCTTAAAGGTGGGCTAGCATTCCCCTTCTTGCAAACATCCCTGCTTGGTGGAAGGAAGCCTGTGACCAGAAGGTGATCTGAGGCTGTGGGTTTTAGGCACTTAACCCAACCTCCAGAGATGGGAAATGTCACTCCTATGCCGGCTAAGCAAAGGAGTCCGGCCAGTGCCGCTCAGTGGTAAGGTGAACAGGGAGGCAGAATCTCAGGAACAGGGGTTCAGCCCAGGTGACCAGGCTGAAGAGGTCAAGTGAACAACTGCAAGGGGAAGAGTCAGAAATGGTCACGTGAACAAGTGGGTTGGTCCAGGATATCACCTGGATGTACTAAAGTCAACCATAATTTGGGGCCAGGCGAACACCTGGAAGTGGTCCAGTGGCCCCGTTAATGGGGAGGAGGGTCACAGGAGGACAGAAACACCTCACCTTCCTGTGTTCCAGACAATGGATGGCAGCAAGAAGGTCTCTGTCCTCCAGGAATGGTGATCGCTGTTAATGAGGGAAAAAACTAGTCTCAGGGCTTGGCAACCAGTAAATGACTCCAGAGGGGGTAGAATAGTGCTCCCAGTTTGAATGGGGTTTCAAGGGTTTAACACTGACCTTTCCTGTTATCAAAGGCCACAGGAAGGGTGTCAGGGTCACAGTTCAGTCCAGTGTGAGATGAAAACATGGTGGGGTCGATGTAGGATCCATAGGCACATGAACCCTCATGGCTATCTTAGAGGGGGCCTAGCATCCCCCTTCTTGCCAACCTCCCTGCTGGGGAGAAGGAAGCCTGTGACCAGAAGGTGATCTGGGGCTGTGGGTTTTAGGCACTTGACCCAACTTCCAGAAATGGCAAAGTCCAACCCTATGCCTGAGGAGCAAAGCAGCCCGGCCAGTGTTTCTCAGTGGTCCTGTGAACAAGGGGGCGGGTTTTAAGAACAGGGGGAGGGCCCAAATGACCAGCCTGAAGTGGTCAAGTGAACAAGGGCCAGGTGAACAGCTGGAAGTGGTCAATTGGATAACGCTGTGAGGCCCAGTGAATGGATAGGAGGTTAAGAAAAGGACCCAAATGCCGCCCCTTCCTGAGGTCCACACTCAGGATGGCAGCAAGAAATCCCTGGCCTCAAAGAAGGGAGTCTCTGTGAATGAGGCAGAAAGCTGGCCCTCAGTGCCTGGCCACCACTAAGTGACTCTTGAGGGGGTAGGACAGTGCTCCCAGAATGGAAGGGCATTTCAGTTGCTTAACACAGCTCTTTCCCTAATATCAAAGGCCACAGGAGGGCTGTCAGTGCCCAAAGAGAGTCCAGTGTGAGATGCGCCCATGGTGAGGACTATGTAGGATCCTTAGGCACATGGACCCTGAAGGCTCTCTTAAAGGGTGGCAGGCATCCCCCTTCTTGCCACACTCCCCGCTGGGTAGAAGGCAGCCTATAACCAGAAGGTGATCTGGGGCTGTGGGATTTAGGCACTTAACTCAACTTCCAGAGATGGGGTAGTCTACTCCTATGCCTGAGGAGCAAAGCAACCCGGCCAATGTTGCTCAGTGGTAAGGTGAACAAGGGGCGAGGTCTCAGGAACAGGGAGAGGGCCCCAGTGACCAGTCTGAAGTGGTCAATCGAACAAGGTCCAGGAGAACAGGATGAAGTATTCACGTGAACAAGGGTATGGGGCCAGGTGTACAGCTGCAAGTGGTCATGCTAAAAAGGGGTTGAGATGAACTGAAAAGCCTGAATTGTACTAGTGAAGAAGGGTTTCAGGCCAGGTGAACAGCTGGAAGTGGTCAAGTGCATAAGCTTGTGGGGCACAGTGAATGTGGAGAAGGGTCACAAGAGGACAGAAACACCTCACCTTCCTGTGTTCCTGACAATGGATGGCAGCAAGAAGGTCTCTGTCCTCAAGGAAGGGTGATCCCTGTGAATGAGGAAAAAACTAGTCTGAGGCCCCGTCAAAAGTAAGTGACACTGGGGGGGATGGGGGGGGGCAGAACAGTGATATCCGGAATGAATGGGGTTTCAGGGGCTTACACAGATCTTGTCCTGATATCAAAGAGCTCAGGAAGGGTGTCAGGGTCACAAATCAGTCCAGTGTGAGATGCCTCCATAGTAGGGTTCATGTAGGATTCCTATGCACATGGAGCCCCATGGCTATCCTAAAGGGGGTTATCATCCCCCATCTTGCCATCCTCCCTGTTGGATAGAAGAAAACCTGTGACTAGAAGGTTATCTGGAGCTGTGGGTTGTAGGCACCTACCCCAACTTCAAAAGATGGGAAAACCCACCTCTATTCCTGCTGAGCAAAGCAGCCAGGCCAGTGCCCCTCATTGGTAAGGTGAGCATGGAGGCTGAGTCTCAGGAATAGTGTTTCGGCCCAGGTGACCTGTGGTCAAGTGAACAACTGCCAGGTGAATAGTTGGAAGTGGACACGTGAACAAGTGGGTGGGTCCACGTCATCCGCTGGAAGTAGGCATTCCAACAAGGGTTTGAGGCCTGGTGAACACCTAGAACTGGTCAAGTGGATAAGGTGGTGGTGCCCTGTGAATGTGGAGGAGGGTCACAGGAGTACCGAAACAGCTCACCTTCATGTGTTCCAGAAATGGATGCAGCAAGGTCTCTGTCCTCAAGGAAGGGTGATCACTGTGAATGAGGCAAAAATCTGTTCGCAGGGCCCTACAACCACCGAGAGGGCAGAACAGTGCTCCCGTAATGAATGGTTTTTCAGGGGTTTGACACAGAACTTATCCTGATATCAAAGTCCACAGGAAGGGTGTCAGGGTCACAGTTCAGTCCAATGTGAGATGTCCCCAGGTGGGGTCGATGTAGGATCCCTAGGCACATGAATTACCATGGCTATCTTACAGGGGGCCTAGCATCCCCCTTCTTGCCAACCTCCCTGCTGGGTAGAAGGAAGCCTGTGACCAGAAGATGATCTGGGGTTGTGGGTTTTACGTACATAACCCAACTTCTAGAAATGGGTAAATCCAACCCTATTCCTTAGGTGCAAAGCAGCTGGGCCAGTATTTCTCAGTGGTCAGGTGACCAATGGGAGGGGGGACTGGGGAAATAGAGGAGGGCCCAGGTGAACAGCCAGAAGTGTTCATATGAACAAGGGTTTGGGCCTGGTGAACAGCTGGAAATCGTCAAGTGGATAATGCAGTGGATTCAAATGAATCAGAGGAAGGTCAGAAGAGGACCCAAATGCTCCACCATCCTGTGGTCCAGACTCTGGATGGAAGCAAGAAGGTCCCTGCCATCAAGGAAGGGCATTCCCTGAGAATGAGGCAGAAAGGTGGTCCTCATGCCTAGTGAACAGCCAATGCCTCTTGAGGGGGAAGAACAGTGTGCCCAGAATGGAACAGGGTTTCAGAGGCTTAACACAGCTCTTTTCCTGACTTCAAAGGCCACAGATTGGGCTGTCAGTGTCGAGGGCAGGCCAGTGTGAGATGTCCACATGGTGGGGTCAAAGTAGAATCCCCAGGCACATGGCTACCTTAAAGTGGGGCTGGCATCCCCCTTCTTGCCAACTTCCCTGCTGGGTAGAAGGAAACCTGTTACCAGAAGGTGATCTGGGACTGTGGGTTTAAGGCACTTAACCCAACTCCCAGAGATGGGAAATTCCACCTGTGTGCCTCCTGAGCAAATCAGCCAGGCCAGTGCTGCTCAGTGATAAGGTGAACAAGGAGACAGAGTTGGGAACAGGGGTTCAGCCCAGGTAACCAGGCTGCAGTACTCAAGTGAACAATTGCAAGGAGAACAGTCAGAAGTGGTCACATGAACAAGGTGGTGGGTCTAGGTCAGTGATGGAGAACCTTTTGAGCTCGGCGTGTCAGCATTTTGAAAAACCCTAACTTAACTCTGGTGCCGTGTCACATATAGGAATTTTTAGATATTTCCAACCATAGTAAACCAAAGACATATTTTTGATATTTATTTTTGATATTTAAATGGCATTTAACAAAGAAAAATCAACCAAAAAAATGAGTTCGCGTGTCTGGTCTAGGTCATTAGTTGGAAATAGTCAAGTCAACAAGGTTTTGGAGCTAGGCGAACACCTGGAACTGGTCATGTGGATAAGGTGGTGGGGCTCCGTGAATGTGGAGGAGGGCCACAAGAGGACAGAAACACCTCACCTTCCTGTGTTCCAGACAATGGATGGCAGCAAGAAGGTCTCTGTCCTCAAGGAAGATCGCTCTGAATGGGGCAAAAAAAAATGGTCTCAGGACAGGCAACCAGTAAGTGACTCCGGAGGTTGTAGAACATTGTTCCCGGAATGAATGGGGTTCCAGGGGTTTAACACAGCTCTTTTCCTAATATCAAAGGGCACTGGAAGGGTGTCAGGGTCACAGTTCAGTCCAGTGTGAGATGCCCCCATGGTGAGGTGGATGTAGGATCCCTGGGCACATGGACCCCCATGGCTATCTTAAAGGAGGGCTGGCATCCCCCTTCTTGCCAACCTCCCTGCTGGGTAGAAGGAAATCTGTGACCAGAAGGTGATCTGGAACACAATGAAAGCAGTCCTGAGATGGAAGTTTATAGCTCTACAGGCCTACCTATAAAAACAAGAAAAAATGGTAGTAAATCATCTAACTCTACATCTCAAAGAATTAGAATGAGAGCAACAAGAAAAGCCCAGAGTGAGCAGATGGAAGGAGATAATAAAGATTAGAGCAGAAATAAATGACATAGAGACAAAAAAAAAAAAACCCAATATATAAAATCAATGAAACCAAGAGCTGGTTCTTTGAAAGGATAAACAAGATTGATGAACCTTTAGCCAGGCTCACCAAGAAGCAAAGAGAGAGGACCCAAATAAACAAAATCAGAAATGATAGAGGCGAAATAACAACAGACCCCACAAAAATATAAAGGATTGTTAAAGATACTATGAACAACTCTACTCCAACAAACTAGACAACCTGGACGAAATGGACATATTTCTAGAAAAATACAAGATTCCAAAACTCAGTCAGGAGAATCTAAAAATCTCAATAGGCCAATAACTTTGGAAGAAATTGAAGAAGTCATCAAAAAGCTTCCAGTAAACAAAAGCCCAGGTCCAGATGGCTTCACAGGGGAGTTTTACCAAACATTCAAGGAAGAACTAAAACCTATCCTCCTCAGACTATTCCAACAAATTCAAGAGGAAGGAACACTTCTAACCTCATTCTATGAAGCCAGCATCACCCTAATACCAAAACTAGGTAAAGATAAAACAATGAAAGAGAATTACAGGCCAATATCCCTCATGAACATAGATGCCAAAATCCTCAACAAAATCTTAGCAAATCAGATCCAGCAGTACATCAGAAAGATCATACACCATAACCAAGTAGGATTTATCCCAGGGATGCAAGGATGATACAATATCTGCAAATCAATAAACGTGATACTTCGCATAAACAAATTGAAAGAATAAAAACCACATAGTCATATCAATTGATGCAGAAAAAGCATTTGACAAAATCCAACACTCATTTTTTGATAAAAACTCTCAGCAAGGTGAGAATAGAAGGATCATACCTCAACATAATAAAAGCCATATGTGACAAACCCACAGCCAACATCATACTCAATGGACAAAAACTGAAACCATTTCCCCTAAGAACAGGAGCAAGACAGGGATGCCCATTCTCACCACTCCTGTTCAACATAGTACTGAAAGTATTAGCCATTGCAATTAGACAAGAAGAAGAAATAAAAGGCATCCAAATTGGAATAGAAGAAGTAAAACTGTCCTTATTCGCAGATGGCATGATATGGTACATAAAAATCCCTAAAGACTCCATCAAAAAACTATTAGACTTAATAAATGAATTCAGCAATGTAGCAGGATACAAAACTAACCCCAAGAAATCTATGGCATTTCTATACACCAATAGTGAACTTACAGAAAGAGAGACTAAAAAAAACAATCCTACTTACCATCGCACCAAAAAAATTAAGATACCTAGGAATAAACTTAACTAAAGAGTTAAAAGACCTCTACTCAGAAAACTACAGGACATTGAAAAAAGAGATAGAGGAAGACATAAACAGATGGAAGAACATACCATGTTCTTGGATTGGTAGAATCAACATCATTAAAATGTCCATACTACCCAAAGCGATCTATAAATTCAACGCATTTCCCATTAAAATACCAACAGCATATTTCACAGACCTAGAACAAACTCTCCAAAAATTCATCTGGAATAAAAAAAGACCCTGAATAGCTGCAGCGATCCTGAGAAAGAAGAACAAAGTAGGAGGGATCTTAATACCAGATATAAAGCTTTATTACAAAGCCACTGTTCTCAAAACTGCCTGGTACTGGCACAAGAATATATAGATCAATGGAATAGAATAGAGAGCCCAGAAATCAACCCGAACCAATATGCTCAATTAATATTTGACAAAGGAGGCAAGAGCATACAATGGAGTCAAGACAGTCTCTTCAATAAAGGGTGTTGGGAAAATTGGACAGATACATGCAAAAAAAATGAAAGTAGACCACCAACTTGCAGCATACACAAAAATAAACTCAAAATGGATAAAGGACTTAAATGTAAGATGGGAAACCATAAAAATACTAGAGGAATCCAAAGGCAAGAAAATCTCAGACATATGCTGAAGCAATTTCTTCACCAATACAGCTCCTAGGGCAATGGAAACTAAAGAGAAAATAAACAAATGGGACTACATCAAAATAAAAAGCTTCTGCACAGCAAAAGAAACCATCAACAAAACAACAAGAAAGCCCACTGCATGGGAGAACATATTTGCCAATGTTATCACCAATAAGGGTTTAATCTCCAACATTTATAGGGAACTCATACAACTTAACAAAAGGAAGATAAACAATCCAATCAAAAAAAAGGACAAAGGGCCTAAATAGACACTTTTCAAAAGAGGACATTCAGAAAGCCAAGAGACACGAAAGCATGCTCAAAGTCACTAATCATCTGAGAAATGCAAATCAAAACAACAATGAGGTACCATCTTACACCTGTCATAATGGCTATCATCAACAAATCAACAAACAACAAGTGCTGGAGAGGATGTGGAGAAAAAGGAACACTCGGCACTGCTGGTGGGAATGCAGACTGGTGCAGCCACTATGGAAGACAGTCTGGAGTTTCCTCAAAAAGTTAAAAATGGAACTCCCATTTGACCCAGTGATCCTACTTCTAGGAATATATCCCAAGAAAACAGAAACACCAATGAGAAAGGATATATGCACCCCTGTGTTCCTAGCAACACAATCCACCATAGCTAAGATCTGGAAACAGCCTAAGTGCCCATCAGCAGATAAATGGATTAGAAAACTTGGTACATTTACACGATGGAATACTGCTGTAATACACTGCTGTAAAAAAGAGGGAATTCTTACCATTTGCAACGGCATGGATGGAACTGGAGAGCATTTTGCTAAGTGAAATAAGCCAGTCTATGAAAGAAAAATACCACATGATCTCACTCATTTATGGATAATTAAGACCATTATAAACTGATGAGCAAAAATAGATACAGAAACAGAGCAACATCGCACAGACTGTTAAACTACAGCAGGAAGGCCAGGGAGGGTTGAGGGCAGGATGGGGGATCAGAGATCAACTGAAGGACTTTATGCATGCATATAAGCATAACCAAAGGACACAAGACACTGTGTGGTATGGGAGGCTAGGGGAAGGTCAAGGGGAGAAAAAAAGAGACATACATAATACTGTTTGTAGTACTTTAAGCAATAAAACAATTTTAAAAATAAAAATAAATAAATAAATAAATAAAGGCCACAGGAGGGCAGTCAATGCCCAAGGAGAGTCCATTGTGAGATGCCCCCATGATGGGGACTAAGTAAGATCCTTAGGCACATGGACCCCCGCAAGGCTTTCTTAAAGGGGTTCTAGCATCCCCCTTCTTGCCACACTCCTCAGTGGGTAGAAGGCAGCCTGTGACCAGAAGGTGATCTGGGACTGTGGGTTTTAGGCACTTAACCCAAATTCCAGAGATTTGGAAGTCTACCCCTCTGCATGAGGAGCAAAGCAGCCCGCACAGTGTGTCTCATTGGTCAGCTGAACAAGGGGTCGGGGTCTTGGGAACAAGGGGTGGGCCGAGTTGACCAGCAGAAAGTGGTGAAGTGAAGAAGGGCCAGGGGAACAGCCGGAATTGGTCTCACGTACAAGGTGGTTGGGCTATGTGACCAGCTGGAAGTGGTCTTGAAAACAAGTGTGTGGGGCCAGGTTATTAGCTGGAAGTGGACTGGTCACCAGGGGGAGTGTCTAGGTGAACAGCCAGAATTGGTCACGTGAATCAGGGAATGAGGCCAATTGTACAGCCCCATTTCAAGTGGTCATATGAAAAAGGCTCTGTGGTCAGGTGAACTGCTGGAAGTGGACAAGTCAACAAGCGGGAGGAGCCAGTTAAACAACCAAAAGTGTTTACCTGAATAAGGGGGTGAGAGGGGTGACCAGCCAGAAGTGGTCAAGTGAGCAAGGGCCAGGTAAACAGCCAGAAGTGTCATGTGCACAATGGTGTCAGGCCAGGTGATTAGCTGGAAGTGGTCAGTTACCAAGAGGTTGGGACCAGGTGAACCGCCTGAAGTGGTCATGTGAACAAGGGTTTGGGGCCAGGCGAACAGCTGGAAGTGGTCAAGTGGATAAGGTGGTGGGGCCACGTGAATGCAGAGGAGGGTCACAAGAGGATGCAAACGCCCTACTTTCCTGTGGTCCAGAGTCTGGATGGCAGCAAGAAGGTCCCTTTCCTCAAGGAAGGACGTTCCCTGTGAATGAGGCAGAAAGCTGGCCCTCAGGTTCCAGTGACCAGTAAGTGACACTGGAGGGGGTATGACAGGTCACATTCAATGGAATGGGGGTTCAGGGGCTTAACACAGTTCTTTCCCTGATATCAAATGCTACAGGCAGGACTATCAGGGTCGCAGGACAGGCTAGTGTGAAATGCCCCCATATTAGGGATGATGTGGGGTCCCTAGGCTCATGGATCCCCATGGCTGTCTTAAAAGGGGTTGGCATCCTCCTTCTTGCCACCCTCCCCACTGGGTAGAAGGCAGCCTGTGACCAGAAGGTGATCTGGGGCTGAGGGTTTTAGGCACTTAACCCAACTTCCAGAAATTGAGAAGTCTGCCCCTCTGCCTGAGGAGCAAAGAACCCAGGTCAGTTTGGCTCAGTGGTGAAGTGAGCAAGGGGGCAGGGTCTCAGGAAAAAAGGGGAAGGCCCAGGTGACCAGCTAAAAGTGGTCTCATGAGCAAGGTGGTGGGGCCGGGTGACCAGCTGGAAGTGGTCAAATCAACAAGGGGGAGGGACCAGGTGAAGAGCCAGAAATGGTTACCTGAACAACAGGGTGGGAGGGGTAAACAGCCGGAAGTGGTCACGTGAACAAGAGGTTGGGGGCCAGATGAATAGCTGGAAGTGCTTAAGTGGTAAGGCTATGGGGCTACTTGAATGTGAAGGCAGTTCAGAAGACCACTTAGAATTCAGTGAAAAGTAGCAGGAAACTGTACCAAATAGTTAGAAGACACTTGGAAATCACTTCCAACCAGCAGGAAAGAGTGTAAAAAGGTGTTTGACTACTGGGGGAAATGACTGCTAAAGATCAGTATGCACACTATATCACAGTGTTTGAAACCACATTGAACTGAAGGAAAAACAGTAGTAAACTGTACCAAATAGTTAGAAAACACTTGGAAATCACTTCTAAACATTAGGAGAATAGTGTAGAAAGGTGTTTGACACCTGGGGAAAATCACTGCTAAAGAGCAGTAAGCACACTATAGCACAGTGTTGGATACCACTAGGAATTCAGTGAAAAGAAAAAGAAAACTGTACCAAATAGTTAGGAAATACTTGGAAATCACTTCTAAACCTCAGAGTGTGGAAACGTGGTTGACAACTGGGGGAAATCACTGCTAGAAAACCTTATGCGGACTATAGCACAGAGTTGGAAACCACTAGGAATTCATGGAAATGCTGCTGTAAACTGCACAAAATAGTTAGAAAAGACTTGGAAATCACTTCTAACCAGCAGGAAAGCATGTGGAAAGGTGTTTGACAACTGGAGGAAATCACTGCTAAAGAACAGTAAGCGCACTATACCACAGTGTTGGAAACCACTGGGAATTCAGTGAAAAGCAGTGCTAAACTACCCTAAATAATTAGAAAATACTTGGAAATCACTTCTAAACATAAGTACAAGAGTGTACAAAGGTGTTTGACAAGTGGAGGAAATCACTGCTAAAAAGCAGTAAGCGCACTATTGCACAGTGTTCAACACCACTAGGAATTCGCCAAAAAGCAGCAGTAAAATCTACCAAATAGGTAGAACACTCTTGGAAAATACTTCTAAACTATTTGGTACAGTTTAAAAAGTGTGAAAATGTGTTTGACAACTGGGGGAAATTACTGCTCAAGAGCCTTAAGCGCACTGGAGCACAGTATTGAAAACTACTAGGAATTCAGCAAAAAGCTGCAAACTGTACCACATAGATAGAAAACACTTGGAAATCACTTCTTAACAGCAGGAAAAAGTGTAGAAGGGTGTTTGACAACTGGGGGAAATCACTGCTAAAGAGCAGTAAGTGCACTATACCACAGTGTTTGAAACCACTGGGAAGTCAGTGAAAAGCAGTGCTAAACTATTCTAAATAGTTAGAAACACTTGGAATGCACTTCTAAACATCAGCAAAGAGTGTGAAAATCTGGTTGACAACTGGGGGAAAGTCACTGCTAAAGAGCAGTAAGCACACTATAGCACATTGTTAGAAACCACTTGGAATTCACTGAAAAGCAGCAGTAAACTGTACTAAATAGTTAAAAACACTTGGAAATCACTTCTAAACACTAGGGAAAGAGTGTAGAAAGATGGTTGACAACTGGGGGAAATCACTGCTAAAAAGCCTTAAGCACACTATAGCACATTGTTGGAAACAACTAGGAATTCAGTGAAAATCAGCTGTAAACTGTACCACATAGAAAGCTCTAGGAAATCACTTCTAAATACTAGGAAAGAGTGTGGAAATGTGTTTGACATCAGTGTTTGATACCACTTGGTATTCACTTCCAAATGGTAAGAAATGGTATACAGTGTTTGAAAGCTCATAGAAATCACTGATGAAAATCAGAAAACAGTGTAGAACAGTGTTTGACAAAACCTGAAAATCAGTGTTATAGAGCAGCACAGAGTAGAACAGTGGTTGTAACCACTTGGATTTCACTTCTAAATAGATAGAAACTGTATAGGACTGTTTGAAAACACTCGGAAATCATTGATCAACATCAGGAAACAGTATAGAATATTTGAGAAAACTTGAAAATCACTGCTTTAGAGCAGTTCACTGAGAACAGTGTTTGATACAACTTGGGATTCACTTCTGAATTGCAGGAAACTGTAAAAGTGTTTGAAATCTCATGGATATCACTGATGAACATCAGGAAGCACTGTAGCACAGTGTTTGACAAAACTTGGAAATCACTGCTCCAGAGCAGTTCTCTGTAGAACAGTGTTTGATACCACTTGGGATTCACTTCCAAATGGCAGGAAGTGGTGTAAAAATGTTTTAAAACTAATGTAAATCACAGAACAACATCAGAAAACAGTGTAGAACAGCATTTGTGAAAACTTGGAAAACACTGCAATAGAGCAAGACATGCTAGAACAGTGTTTGACACCACTTGGAATTCACTTCTCAATGGCTGGAAATTGAATAAAAGTGTTTGAAAACACTTGGAAATCACTGATCAATATCTGGAAACAGTACAGGACAGCTTTGACAAAACCTGAAAAAGACTGCTATAGAGCAGTACACTCTATAACAGTGTTTGACACCACTTGGAATTCACTTCTCAATGGCTGGAAATTGAGTAAAACTGTTTGAAAACACTTGGAAATTACTGACCAACATAAACAAACAGTGTAGAAAAGCTTTAGACAAAACATGGAAATCGCTGCTTTAGAGCACTGCATGGTAGAACAGATTTTGACACCACTTGGAATTCACTATTCAATGGCTGGAACCTCTATAAAAGTATTTGAAAACACTTGGAAATCACTGATTAATATCTGGTAACGGTAAAGGACCGCTTTGACAAAACTTGAAAATAGCTGCTTTAGAGCACTGCATGGTAGAACAGATTTTGACACCACTTGGAATTCACTTCTAAATGGCTGGAAGCTGTGTAAAATGTTGTAAAACACTTGGAAATCACAGGCCAATATCAGAAAACAGTGTAAAACAGCATTTGACAAAACTTGGAAATCACTACTACAGAGCAATACACTGTAGATCAGTGTTTGACACCACTTGGAATTCACTTCTAAATGGCTGGAAACTGTGAAAATGTTGGAAAACACTGATCAACATCAGCAAACAGTGTAGAAAAGCATTTGACAAAACATGCAAATCACTGCTATAGAGCAGTAAACTATAGATATATGTAATAAAGTGGTTTAGGCAACACTGAGATTACTTGTTTAAAGGGCTGTGAAATGTTTAGGACTGTGAGTAAAACACATGATTCACTCTCATTGTGCTGGTGTATATGGAACAAAGTGGCTTCAACATTTAGAATTCATGGATATAGAGCTTAGAGAACTGTACAAATGTCTATAGAGCACTTAGAATTTACATTGTTGGAGCTGGGAAATGTTGAGGGGTGTGTTTGAAATACATAGAATTCATATTGAAAGACTTTTGATATATACAGGGAAGTGTTGAAATACTGAGAATTCCCATTAAAAAGGACAGTAAAATGTGTAGGATAGTTTTTGAAATACTTAGAATTCACATTGAAAGCACGAGGAAATATGTTGGAAAATATGGGAAAACATTTATAATTTACACGTATCATTGGAAGAAGTAGAAAATGTTTATGGAAGTGTTTGAAACACTTAGAATTCATGATGTACAGATGTGATATCTCTAGGGAAGTGTTGGAATACAGATTTACTTTGTAAAGAGCTGTGAAATGTGTAGTACAGTGAGTACATGACATAATTCACCCTGATAGAGTGAGAGTATATGTAACAAAGTGGTTTATTCAACAAACCCAAACTGAACTGCAATTGGAGAAAAAAAATAAAGACAGCAGGAGAGCCTAAGGATGCTATGGGACAACATGAAATGAAGCAACATATGAATAATAGGGGTGCCAGAACAACTGGAAGGGGAACAAGGGTTAGAAAACCTATTAGAAAAAATAATGTCAGAAAACTTCCCTGAGGTGGGGAAAAAAAAGTGACACAAGCACAGAGAGTCCCAAACAATATGAACTCGAAAAGACCCACACCAAGACACATCATAATT
Organism: Myotis nattereri; assembly: GCF_964212035.1. NCBI lineage: Eukaryota > Metazoa > Chordata > Mammalia > Chiroptera > Vespertilionidae > Myotis > Myotis nattereri. The sequence continues at coordinate 102,031,752 of NC_138076.1, forward strand.
ACAATGGCAAATGTTCAGGACAAAGAGAGAATCTTAAAGGCTACAAGACAGAGACAGAAAGTTACATACAAGGGATCTCCCATTAGATTATCAAATGATTTCTCAACAGAAACACATCAGGCCAGAAAAAAAATGGAAGAAAATTTAAAAAATGATGTAAAGCAAGGGACTGAATCCAAGAATACTCTATCCAGCCAGGCTATCATTCAAAATTGAAGGGGAAATAAGGAGCTTCACAGACCAAAAAAAAGGCTAAGGGAGTTTATAACTACCAAGCCAGCAATGCAAGAAATGCTAAAGAGAATGCTGTAAAAAGAAGAAATAAAAAGGTAATCAGGAACACAGGTACAAAAATAAAAAAAAATGGCTACAAACAAGTACCTTTCAATAATTACTTTAAACGTAAACGGACTAAATGCTCCAATCAAAATACATCGAGTGGCTGAATGGATAAAAAAACATGACCCATATATATGCTGCCTACAAGAGACCCACCTCAGAACAAGGGCTCACACAGACTGAAAGTGAAGGTATGAAAAAATATCTTTCAGGCAAATAAAAATGAAAAAAAAAAAGCTGAGGTAGCAATACTTATATCCGACAAAATAGACCTCAAAGTGAAGGCCATAACAAGAGATAAGGAAGGCCACTTCATAATACTAAAGGGATCGATACAACAAGAAGTTATAACCCTAATAAACATATATGCACCCAATGCAGGAGCACCCAAATACATTTAAAAAAAAGACTCCTGGAAGATATCAAGGGAAAGATTGACAACAATACAATCATAGTAGGGGACTGTACTACACCACTGACATCACTGGATAAATCCTCTAGAAAAAAATCAGCAAAGAAACAGGAATCCTAAATGACTCACTACATCAGATGGACTTAATTGACATCTTCAGAACATTTCACCCCAAAGCCACAGAGTATAAGTTCTTATCAAGTGCACATGGGACATTTTCAAAGATAGACCACATATTGGGACATAGCCAAAATCTCTCCAAATTCAAGAAGATTGAAATCATATCAACCATCTTCTCAGATCACAAAAGCAGAATATTAGAAATGAACTACAATAAAAACAACAAAAAATACTCAAACATTTGGAGGCTAAATAGCATGTTATTAAACAATGATTTAGTTAACAAAGAGATCAAAGAAGAAATAAAAAAAATGTCCTGGAAAAAAATGGCAATGAAAACACAAGAATCCAAATTTTGTGGGACAAAGTCCTGAGAAGGAACTTTGTAGCATTACAGGCCTACCTCAAACAAACAAACAATAAAAACCAGTAATAAATTATCTAACTCTGTAACTTGAAGAATTAGAAAGAGAGCAACAAAAATAGCCTAGAGTGAGCAGAAGGAAGGAAATAATAATGATCAGAGTGGAAATAAATGACATAGAGACCAAATTAAAACAAATACAAAAGGTCAATGAAACCAAGAGCTGGTTCTTTGAAAAGATAAACAAGATTGATGAACCTCTAGCCAAGCTCACCAAGAAGCAAAGAGAGAGGATTCAAATAAACAAAATCAGAAATGAAAGAAGCGAAATAACAGAACCCACAGAAATACAAAGGATTATTGAAAAATACTATGAACAACTCTATTCCAACAAACCAGACAACCTGGAGGAAATGGACATATTCCTAGAAAAATACAACCTTCCAAAACTCAATCAGAAAAAATCTTAAAATCTCAATAGGCCGATAATTATGGAAGAAATTGAAGCAGTCATCAAAAAGCTTCCAGAAAAAAAAAAAAAAGAAAGAAAAAAAAAAAGCCCGGGCCAGAAGGCTTCACAGCAGAGTTTTACCAAATATTCAAGGAAGAACTAAAACCTATCCTCCTCAGACTATTTCAAAAAATTCAAGAGGAAGGGACACTTCCAAGCTCATGCTGTGAAGCCAGCATTACCCTAATACCAAAACCAGATAAAGACAACACAATTAAAGAGAATTACAGGGCAATAAACCTCATGAACACAGATGCCAAAATTCTCAACAAAGTTCTAGCAAATCAGATCCACCATTACATCTGAAAGATCATATACAATGACCAAGTAGGATTAATCCTGGGGATGCAACGATGGTACAATATCCGCAAATCAATAAACGTGATACATCACATGAATAAATTGAGAAATAAGTCACATAGTCATATCAATTGATGCAAAAAAAAGCATTTGACAAAATCCAACACCCTTTCTTTTTTTAAAATTTCTTTTTTGATTAAGGTATAATATATGTGTCCTTATCCCTCCATTATCCCCCCACTCATGCCCTCACCCCACTGTTGTCTGTGTCCATTGGTTAGGTTTATATGCATGCATACAAATCCTTTGCTTAATCTCTTCCCCTTACCCCCACCCTCCCCTACCTTCCCTCTGAGCTTTGATGTTCTGATCAATGATTCTGTCTCTGGATCTGTTTTTGTTCATCAGTTTATGTTGTTCATTATATTCCATAAATGAGTGAGATCATGTGATATTTATCTTTCTCTGACTGGCTTATTTCACTTAGCATAATGCTCTCCAGTTCCATTCATGCTGTTGCAAATGGTAAAAACTCCTTCTTTTTTACTGCAGCATAGTATTCCATTGTGTAGATGCACCAGTTTTCTAATCCACTCATCAGCTGATGGGCACTTAGGCTGTTTCCAAATCTTGGCTATGGTAAATTGTGCTGCTATGAACATAGGGGTACATATATCCTTTCTGATTGGTGTTTCTAGTTTCTTGGGATATATTCCTAGAAGTGGGATCACTGGGTCAAATGGGACTTCCATTTTTAGTTTTTGAGGAAACTCCATACTGTTTCCCACAGTAGCTGACCAGTCTTCATTCCCACCAGCAGTGCATGAGGGTTCCTTTTTCTCTACATCCTCGCCAGCACTTGTCGTTTGTTGATTTGTTGATGATAGCCATTCTGACAAGTGTGAGATGGTATCTCACTGTTGTTTTGATTTGCGTCTCTCAGATGATTAGTGACTTTGAGCATGTTTTCACCCCTTTGGGGGTCGAACGATCTTTTCACAGGGGTCGCCTAAGACCATTGGAAAGCACATATATAATTACATGTTGTTTTTGTGATTAATCATTATGCTTTAATTATGTTCAATTTGTAACAATGAAAATACATCCTGCATATCAGATTCACATTACGATTCATAACAGTAGCAAAATTACAGTTATGAAGTAGCAACAAAAATAATTTTATGGTTGGGGGTCACCACAACATGAGGAACTGTATTAAAGGGTCATGGCATTAGGAAGGTTGAGAACCACTGGTGTAGGATATTGTTAGGTTAGGGTTAGGGTTAGAAGTTAATGTTAGGGGTTAGGTTTAGGGTTAGGGTTAGGATTAGGGTTTAGGGTTAAGGTTAGGGAAATGTGTAGAATACTGTTTGGAACCCTTAGAATTCACATTGAAAGAGCTGGGAAATGTGTAGGAAAGTGTTAGGGATAGGGTTAGGGTTAGGGGTTAGGGATAGAGTTTGGGTTATGGTTTAGGGATAAGGATAGGAAATGAGTTGGATAGTGTTTGAAGCACTTAGAATTCAAGTTTGAAAATCTGAAAAATGTTCAGGAAAGTGTTTGAAACACTTAGAATTCAAGATTACTGGTAAAGGGCTGGGAAATGTGTAGGATAGTATTAAAGTTAGGGTTAGGGTTAAGGGTTAGGTTTAGGGGTAGGGTTAGTTTAGGGTTAGGATTAGAGTTTAGGGTTATGGTTAGGGAAATGTGTAAGATAGTATTTGGAGCACTTAGAATTCACATTGAAAGAGCTTGGAAATGTGTAGGAAAGTATTTGAAAGCTGTTAGAATTTACATTTAAAGACCTGAGAAAAGTGTAGTATAGTGTTACATACACAATTAGGTTAGGGGTTAGGGTTAGATTTAGTGTTAGGGTTAGGGGTTATGGATAGGGTTTTTGTTATGGTTTAGGGTGAGGGAGATGTGTAGAAAAGTGTTTGAAACACATACAATTCACAATTAAGGAGCTGGGGAATGTGTAGAATTGCTGTAGGGTTAGGTTTAGGGTTAGTTTTAGGGTTAGTGTTAAGGTAAGGGATTAGGGATAGGGTTTAGTTATGGTTTAGGGTTAGGGTTAGGGAAATTAGTTGCATAGTGTTGGAAACAGAATTCACGTTTGAAGAGCTGAACAAGGGGAGGAAAAGATGGTGACTGGTAAGAAGGTAGGGAGGGAGAGTGTATGAGAGAGTGAGGGAGTGATAGAGGAGTGTGTGGATGTGTGTGGTGTGTGTGAGTGAGAGCTAGGGACAGCTAGATCCTACAGGTCTTCCAAGGGGCTGCCAAACCGGGCAGTCTTAGACAGCGAAACCCCGCTGCCACTGCAAACACTCTGGGGAGGACACTGCTGGCACAGAGACCGTGCCATCTTGAAGAACAGAACTACTTGAGACTAGGATCCTAGTCTCGCCACTACCCAATCTGGTCTCAGTCACAAATTGGGACCTTACAGCCACTCTAGTAAAAGACCTGCGACCACAGCTGCAAACCACAGACACCAAGACCCCAGGCACCCCAGCCACAGATTTCTGTGAGTCACAGAGCCAATCCCCCTCCCCACCAGCCCAGTAACTGCTAGACCCTCTCCACACAAACGCACAGCAGCAGCAGGCTCAACCTGAATTTGAGCCTGGGTGTGCAGACTCGGGGCATTTATTTCCCACAACCAGACCCTGCACCCAAGCAGGGAGTCTGCACTGAATTTGAGCCTAGGTGCGCAATCTTGGGGAGTTTGTTTCCTGCGACCAGACCCTGTGCCCACACAGAGAGGCAGTGCTGAATTTGAGCCTGGGTGCACGGACACAGGGAGTTTGTTTCCTGCAGTGCACACCCACGTGACCAGACCCCACTGCCACACTGAGCAGCAGTGCCACCTGACTTTGATTCAGGGCAAGCGCACATGGAAGGCTGTTTTCCACAGGGCAGGAGTGGATCTCCGCCGATACAGTGCGACTGCAACCCGGTCCCCCAAGCAGACTGGGGACCCTGATTCTCCATGCAAGAGGCAGCACTGAGCACCAGTGATTTGACTCTGTTTCTCATCACGCACGCCTAGGATCCCTGATTCCCAGTGCATTCACACTAAGAGCCAGTAACTCTAATTCTTGGCGCATGTGCACACAGGGACCCTGATTCTCATTGCAAGACAGCACCAAGCAAAAGAGACTCTGATATTCGATTCTCGGCACGGACATAGATGGTCTCTTATTCCTGACATGCGCTAGGGGACTCTGAATTTTGGCACACACCAGCGAGGTCTCTGTTTCAGCATGGTGCAGGCAGGGTCCCTGATTCTAGGTGTGCACATGAGGCCACACTAAGTGCCTGTGACTCTGATCCTTGGTGAGCATGGCTCCCACCAACCCATGGCAGCCACACATCTTAGTGTAAGAGCTCTTCAGTGACACTCGGGGGGGGGGGGGCGTGAAGCTCCCACTGCACATGGCCCAGGCCCTCACAACTCAACATTTGAACCTTCTGGTGATAGTCAGAATGGGGAGACAACCAAACAATCCCCAGAGGAAAGAAAAAGAGGAGTCTCCAAGAAAGGAAATTAGTGCAATGGAAGCATGCAACATGACAGAAAAAGAATTCAGAGTAATGGCCATACAGTTCATACACCGGATGGATGAGAAAATCAACAACCTATGCAAAAATCAGGAAGAAATGGCCCTAGCCGGTATGGCTCGGTGGATAGAGCATCAGCCTGCAGACTGAAGGGTCCCAGGTTCGATTCTGGTAAAGGGCACATGCCTGGGTTGTGGGTTCGATCTCCAGTGGGGGGCGTGCAGGAGGCAGCCAATCAATGATTCTCTCTCATCATTGATGTTTCTATCTCTCTCTCCCTCTTCCTTCCTCTCTGAAATCAATAAAAATATTTTTTTTTAAATCAGGAAGAAATGAAAAGTGATATAGCTACAATCAAAAACACCATGGAAGCCCTGGCTGGTTTGGCTCAGTGGATAGAGCGTTGGCCTGCAGACTCAAGGGTCCCAGGTTCAATTCCAATCAAGGGCATGTGCCTTGGTTGCGGGCACATCCCCAGTAGGGCATGTGCAGGAGGCAGCTGATCAATGTTTCTCTCTCATCGATGCTTCTAACTCTATCCCTCTCCTTCCTCTCTGTAAAAAATCAATAAAATATATATTAAAAATAAAAAAACACCATGGACGGTTTCAACAGTAGACTAGAAGAAGCAGAGGACCAAATTAGTGAGTTAGAAGATAAAGTACAGAAACAATCCCAATCTGAACAGCAATTGGAGAAAAAAATTAAAAAGCAGGAGGAGAGCCTAAGGGAGCTTTGGGACAATGCAAAACGAAGTAACTACACATAATAGGGCTGCCAGAAGGACAAAAAGAGCAGCAAGGATTAGAAAATCTATTTGAAGAAATAATGACAGAAAAGTTCCCAGATATGGGGAAGAAAAATGTTACACAAGTACAGAGAGTCCCAAGCAAGATGAATCTGAAAAGACCCACACAAAGACATGTCATAATTACAATAGCAAATGTTAATGACAAAGAGAGAATCTTAAACACTGCTAGAGAGAGACAGAGAGTTACCTACAAAGGATCCCCCAAGAGATTATCAAATGATTTCTCAACAGAAACACATCAAGCTAGAAGGGAATAGAAGGAGGTATACAAGGTGATGCAAAGCAAAGGACTGAGTCCAAGAATATTCTATCCAGCAAGACTATCAATCAAAATTGAAGGGACAATCAGGAGCTTCACAGGCAAAAAAAGGCTAAGGGAGTTTATCACTATCAAGCCATTAATGCAAGAAATGCTAAAGGGAATGCTGTAAAAAGAAGAAATAAAAAGGTAATCAGGAACACAGACACACAAAACAGAAATGGCTACAAACAAGTACCTTTCAATAATAACTTTAAACTTAAATGGACTAAATGCTCCAATCAAAATACATCGAGTGGCTGAATGGATAAAAAAACATGACCCATATATATGCTGTCTACAAGAGGCCCACCTCAGAACAAGGGATTCACAGACTGAAAGTGAAGGGATGGAAAAATATCTTTCAGGCAAATGGAAATGAAAAAAAAGCTGGGGTAGCAATACTTAGATCTCACAAAATAGACCTAAAAGTAAAGGCCATAATAAGAGATAAGGAAGGCCACTTCATAATACTAAAGGAATTGATACAACAAGAGGATATAACCCTGATAAACATATATGCACCCAATGCAGGAGCACCCAAATACATAAAAAAAAAAACTTCTGGAAGATATCAAGGGAGAGATCAACAACAATACAATCATAGTAGGGGGATTTAATACACTACTGACATCACTGGATAAATCCTCTAGACAAAAAATCAGCAAAGAAACAGTAATCCTAAATGACTCACTAGATCAGATGGACTTAATTGACATCTTCAGAACATTTCACCCCAAAGACACAGAGTATATGTTCTTCTCAAGTGCACATGGTACATTTTCAAAAAAAGACCCCATATTGGGTCACAAGCAAAGTATCCCCAAATTCAACAAGATTGAAATCATATCAAGTATCTTCTTAGACCACAATGGCATAATCTACACTAATAAAAGGGAAACATGCAAATTGACCATCCCTCTGCTATGCCCACCAGCCAATCAGGGTGAGTATGCAAATTAACTCAACAAAGATAGCAATGGCCATGGAGCTGGAGGCTTGGGTTTCCCCCAGTGATGGAGGAAGCCAAACTTCCCGCCTGCACTGGCCGCCGCTGGAGGAGTGGCTGGGAGCCTGGGTCAGGGGCGACCCCCAGTTCCAGCCAGCCCTGGCCTCCACTCAAGGAGGGGCTGGGGGCTTGGGTCTCTGGGGGAAACCCAGGCTTCCAGGCTGCCCTGTCTGCTGCTCAAGAAATGGCTGGGGGCGACCCAAGCTTCCAGCAGACCCTGGCCTCCACTCAAGGAGGGGCCTTGGGCCTGGGTCTCCTGGGGGCATGGCCAGCCTGAAAACAGCCCTCAGCCCCTCACGCAGACTGGCCATGCCCCCATGAGGTGAGGGTCCCCGCTGGGGGGCATGGCCAGCCTGCAAACAGCCATCAGCTCCTCATCCAAGCACCCCAGCAGGAACCCCCACCCTGAAGGGGATGTGGCCAGCTTGAAAATAGCCATCAGCCCCTCACCCAGGCTAGCCACGACCCCCCAGCAGGGACCCTCACCCCATGGGGGCATGGCCGGCCTGAAAACTACCACAGGCTCCTCACCCAAGTTGCCCCACGCCCCCAAGGGAACCCCCACCCTGATCCAGGACACCCTTACGGGCAAACCAGATGGCCCCCACCCATGCACCAGGCCTCTATACTAATAAAAGGGTAATATACTAACTGACTGGGAGACCTTCCGGATGTTCTTCTGGACAAAGCCATGGTGGCAGAGTCAAGGTAGAGGCGGTTAGAGGCCAAGAGGGGATGGCAGTTGTGGGTGATGAGGCTGGTGTGGGTGGGCGTTGGGGTGATCAGGCAGGCAGGGGGGGCAGTTAGGGGTGAGAAGACCAGCAGGGAGCCAGTTGGGGGTGAGCAGGCCATCAATGGTGGTCAGTTGGGAGTGATCAGAACTGTGGGGTGGCAGTTTGGAGTGAGCAGGCCAGCGGGGGGGGGGGGCGGGGGCAGTTGCAGGCGAGTACACTGGAACGGGGGGCAGTTGGGGGTAATCAGGCTGGCAGGGGGGCATTTGGGGGTGAGCAGGCTGGCAGCACAATGGTTAGGGGCAATTAGGCAGGCAGGCAGGTGAGTGGTTAGGAGCCAGCAATCCCAGATTGCGAGAGGGATGTCCAACTGCCGGTTTAGGCCCAATCCCGTAAACTGGCAGTAGGACATCCTTCCAGGGGTCCCAGATTGGAGAGGGTGCAGGCCAGGCTGAGGGACAACCCCCCACCCCCACCCATGCACGAATTTAGTGCACCAGGCCACTAGTATTAGAAATAAACTACAATAAAAACAATCCAAAAAACTCAAACACTTAGAAGCTGAATAGCATACTATTAAACAATGATTGGGTTACAAATGAGATCAAAGAAGAAATTAAAAACATCCTGGAAACTAATGACAATAAAAACACAACAATCCAAAACCTATGGGACACAATGAAAGCAGTCCTGAGATGGAAGTTTATAGCTCTACAGGCCTACCTCAAAAAACAAACAAACAAACAAACAAAACAAAACAAACAAACAAACAAAAAAAACAAGAAAAAATGATAGTAAGTCATCTAACTCTACATCTCAAAGAATTAGAAAGAGAGCAACAAGAAAAGCCCAGAGTGAGCAGAAGGAAGGAGATAATAAAGATCAGAGCAGAAATAAATGACATAGAGACCAAAAAAACAATACATAAAATCAATGAAACCAAGAGCTGGTTCTTTGAAAGGATAAACAAGATTGATGAACCTCTAGGCAAGCTCACCAAAAGCAAAGACACAGGACCCAAATAAACAAAATCAGAAATGAACGAAGTGAAATAACAACAGACCCCACAGAAATACAAAGGATTATTAAAAAATACAATGAACAACTCTACTCCAACATATTAGAAAACCTGGAGGAAATGGACATATTCCTAGAAAAATACAACCTTCCAAAACTCAATCAGGAAGAATCTAAAAATCTCAATAGGCCAATAACTATGGAAGAAATTGAAGCAGTCATAAAAAAGCTTCCAGCAAACAAAAGCCCAGGGCCAGACAGCTTCAAAGGGGAGTTTTAACAAACATTCAAGGAAGAACTAAAACCTATCCTCCTCAGACTATTCCAACAAATTCAAGAGGAAGGAACACTTCCAACCTCATTCTATGAAGCCAGCATCACCCTAATACCAAAACCAGGTAAAGATAACACAATAAAAGAGAATTATAGGCCAATATCCCTCATGAACATAGATGCCAAAATCCTTAACAAAACTCTAGCAATTCGGATCCAGCAGTACATCAGAAAGATCATACACCAAGACAAAGTAGAATTTATCCCAGGTTTGCAAGGATGATACAATATCCGCAAATCAATAAACATGATACATCACATAAACAAATTAAGAGATAAAAATCACATAGTCATATCGATGCAAGAAAAGCATTTGACAAAATCCAACACCTTTTCTTGATAAAAACTCTCAGCAAAGTGGGAATAGAAGGATCATACCTCAACATAATAAAAGCCATATATGAGAAACCCACAGCCAACATCATACTCAATGGACAAAAACTAACACCATTTCCCCTAAGAACGGAACAAGACAGGGATGCCCATTCTCACCACCCTTGTTCAACATAGTACTGGAAGTATTAGCCATTGTGATCAGACAAGAAGAAGAAATAAAAACATTCCAAATTGGAAAAGAAGAAGTAAAACTGTCCTTATTCGCAGATGACATGATATTGTACATAGAAAACCCTAAGGACTCCATCAAAAAAAAAAATATCAGACTTAATAAATGAATTCAGCAATGTAGCAGGATACAAAATTAATGCCAAGAAATCTATGGCATTTCTATACACCAATAGTGAACTTACAGAAAGAGAAACTAAAAAAGCAATCCCATTGGCCATCACACCAAAAAATTTAAGACACCTAGGAATAAACTTAACTAAGTAGGTAAAAGACTTATATATGAAAAACTACAGGACATGAAAAAAGAGATAGAAGAAGACATAAACAGAAGAACATACCGTGTTCATGGATTGGTAGAATCAACATCATCAAAATGTCCATACTACCCAAAGCAATCTATAGATTCAATGCAATCCCCCATTAAAATACCAACAGCATATTTCACAGACCTAAAAGGAACTTTCCAAAAATTCATCTGGAATAAAAAAAAAGACCCCGAATAGCTGCAATGATCCTGAGAAAGAAAAACAAAGTAGAAGGGATCTCAATACCAGATATCAAGCTGTATTACAAAGCCACAGTTCTCAAAACAGCCTGGTACTGGCACGAGAACAATCATATAGATCAATGGAATAGGATAGAAAACCCAGAAATCGACCCAAACCAATATGCCCAATTAATATTTGACAGTGGAGGCATGAACATCCAATGGAGTTAAGACAGTCTCTTCAATAAATGGTGTTGGGAAAATTGGACAGATACATGCAAAAAAAATTGAAAGTAGACCACCAACTTACACCATACACAAAAATAAACTCAAAATGGATAAAGGACTTAAACATAAGACGGGAAACCATCAAAAATACCAGAGAAATCCAAAGGCAGCAAAATCTCAGAGATATGCTGAAGGAATTTCTTCACTAATACTGCTCCTAGGGCAATGGAAACTAAAGAGAAAATAAACAGATGAGACTACATCAAAATAAAAAGCTTTTGCACAGCAAAGGAAACCATCAACAAAACAACAAGAAAGCCCACTGCATGGGAGAACATATTTGCCAAAGTTTTCACTGATAAGGGTTTTATCTCCAACATTTACAGGGAACTCATACAACTTAACAAAAGGAAGATAAACAACCCAATCAATGAATGGGCAATGGACCTAAATAGATACTTTTCAAAAGAAGACAGAAGGAAGGCCAAGAGACATATGAAAACATGCTCAAAATCACTCATTATCTGAGAGATGCAAATCAAAACAATAATGAGGACCCTCTCACACCTGTCAGAATGGCTTTCATCAACAAATCAACAAAGGACAAGTGCTGGCGAGGATGCGGGGGGGAAAAGGAACCCTCGTGCACTGCTGGTGGGAATGCAGATTGGTGCAGTCACTGTGGAGAACAGTATGGAATTTCCTCAAAAAACTAAAAACGGAACTCCCATTTGACCCAGTGATACCACTTCTAGGAATATATCCCAAGAAGCTAGAAACACCAATCAGAAACGATATATGCACCTTTATGTTCATAGCAGCGCAATTTACAATAGCTAAGATTTCGAAGCAGCCTAAGTGCCCATCAGCAGAGGAGTGGATTGAAAAAACTGTGGTACATCTACACAATGGAATACTATGCTGGGGTAAAAAAAGAAAGAATTCTTACCATTTTCAAGAGCATGGATGGAACTCGAGAACATTATGCTAAGTGAAATAAGCCAGTCAGAGAAAGATAAATATCACATGATCTCACTCATTTATGGAATATAATGAACAACATAAACTGATGAATAAAAACAGATCCAGAGACAGGGAAACTTTGATCAAACTGTCAAACCTCAGAGGAAAGGTAGGGGAGGGTGGGGATAAAGGGGAGAGATCAACCAAAGGACTTGTATGCATGCATATAAGCCTACCCAATGGACACAGACAACAGGGGGTGAAGGCATGACAGGGGTGAGGGGGTTGGGAGGGTAATGGGAGGATGAGGACACACATGTAATATCTTAATCAATAAAGAAATTTTTAAAAATGCACAAATTTGTGTGTCAAAAAAAGAGCCGAACAATTTTCAGGGTAGAGTTTGAAGCACTTAGAATTCACAATTAAAGTGCTTTGAAATGTGTAGGATAGTGTTTGGGTTAGTGTTAGGGTTAAGGTTTAAGGTTAAGTTTAGGGTTAGGGCTTAAGGTTAAGTTTAGGTTTAGGGTTAGTGTTTAAGTTTAGGGTTAGGGAAATGTGTAGGATAGTGTTTGGAACAGTTAGAATTCACATTGAAAGAACTAGGAAATGTGTAGGAAAGTGAAACACTTAAAATTCATGATTAAAGAGATGGAAAATGTGTAGGATAGGGTTAGGGTTAGAATTATGCTTAGGTGTTATGGTTAGGAAAAGCGTTAGGGATTAGGTTTAGGTTTAGGGTTAGGGTGAGTGTTAGAGTTTAGTGTTAGGATTCGGGAAATTTGTAAGACAGTGTTTGGAACAGTTAGAATTCATGTTGAAAGAGCTGGGAAATGTATAGGAAAGTGTTTGAAACACGGAAAAATTGACATTTAAAGAAATGGGATGTGCGGAAGCACAGGACTTGGTTGGAATGTCTATAAGGAGGATTCTCTGAAAGGGAGGGGCCTCTGAGGGGATCTTCCCGAAGGCAGCACCCCTTCCTTGACTTTCCCAAACAAGTCTGATCACCTGGGGTGTTTTGCTAGAATCTCTATGTTTAGTCTTTAAAGACCTGACCTTGTAGAAGCATATACTTTCTCAAGGATACTTACCCTGCTGATTGTATCTAGAGGTTAATTTGAGTTCAAGCTGTTGTTACAATAAAAAGCCAATGAGGCAGGTTAACAGGCCTGCTTTTACTACTGAAGTTAAAGAGTCCCTTAGCCCTCTCTTTCACAGAAACCTGTGTCAGAGTAATCTGTCATCCATCGCTCAGGGTCTGCTGGTCAGCTCCAGCAATGGAAAATGTGTAGGATAGTGTTAGAGTTAGGGTTAAGGTTAGGATTCGGGTTAGGGTTACAATTAGGGTTAGGGTGAGTTTAGTCTTGGGATTAGGGAAATTTGTAGGATAGTGTTTGGAACAGTTAGAATTCACATTGAAAGAGCTGGGAAATGTGTAGCAAAGTGTTTGAAAACACTTGTAATTCACGTTTAAAGAGCTGTGAAATGTGTAGGATAGTTTCAGGATTAGGGGTTAGGTTTAAGGTTAGAGGTCAAGGTTAGGTTTAGCATTAGCCCTTGGAGTTAGAGTTAAGGTTTGGGTTAGGTTTAGGGTTAGGTTTAGGTAAATGTGTAGGATAGTGTTTGAAACACTTATAATTCACATTTAAAGAGCTTGGAAATGTGTAAGAAAGTTTTTCAAACACTTAAAATTCATTATTAAATGGCTGGGAAATGTGTAGGATAGTATTAGGGTTAGGGTTAGGAGTTTGGGTTAGGTTTAGGGTTAGGGTAAGGGATTAGAAATCGGGTTTGGGTTATGGTTTAATGTTAGGGTTACGGGAAGGAGTTGGATAGTGTTTAAAGCACTTGGAATTAACGTTAAAAGAGCTGGGAAATGTTTAAGGAAGTGTTTGAAAAACTTAGAATTCACCAGTAAAGTGCTGGGGAATGTGTAGGATAGTGTTAGGTTTAGGGTTAGGGTTAGAGGTTATAGTTAGGGTTAAGATTGGGGTTTGGTTTGAGTTAGGATTAGGGTAATGTGTAGGAAAGTGTTTGAAAACACTTGCAATTGGCATTGAAAGTTGATGGGAAATGTGTAGGGAAGTGTTTGAAACACTTAGAATTCATGTTTAAAGGGCTAGGAAATGTGCAGGAAAGCGTTTGAAAACAATTATAACTCAAGTTTAAAGAGGTGGGAAATGTGTAGGAAAGTATTTGAGAACACTTAGAATTTAGAATTATAAAACTTGGAAATATGTAGGATAGTATTATCATCAGGATTAGGGTTAGGGGTTAGGGTTAGGGTTTATGGTTAGGGTTAGAGAATTGTGTAGGATAGAGTTTTTAACACTTAAAATTTGCAATGAAAGAGCTGGGAAATGTGTAGGATAGTATTTGGGTTAGGGTTAGGGTTAGGGTTAGGGGTTAGGGTTAGATTAGGGTTAGGGTTAGAGTTAGGGTTAGGGTCAGTCTACTTTTAATGATTTAATAGGCTGCATATTGTGTGGAGCCTATAGTAAATTTTTTGAAATCTCTTAGTATGAATTCCTAGCCAGTTGGATTTTGGCAAACTCCTTCTAACACAGGCTATATTAATAAAGGATACATGTGCTAATTATGTAATAAATGTTCCATCTTGCTCTTCAAGTAAATGGCATTATATAACAGAATCTCGCAGAAGTTAACACTATTCCACATATTAGGTTCACCTGTGCATTCTTTCAAATGCTAACCATAGTACAACATATAGTCAATGTATTTCAAACATTACTAGCATACTGTGTCTTGAACAGTCTATTTTTACTATTTCCTGTTAGGCAGTGCTTATAGTGGTCTACAAGATAATGTAAAATCAATATTTCTAATTGCAAATCTGTTGAGGATGGTGTTGTTACAATATTTCAATAAGCTGGACATTGAGTGAAACCTGTTGGGTATTTGAACACTCTTGAAAAAAATCAGTACAAAGCAGGATTTGGAACACTATTTCAACACACACACACACACACACACACACACACACACACACACACTGCTGCTGCTGCTGCTTTGAATATAATTACTGCATGAAAGCCCTACTAATTACAAAAGGAATGTTCCAAAATGTTTCCCAGTAAATGGAATAAAAATATTTTACAGAAGGAACCAGCCATCCATGCTCTAGTTTCACCTATGTAATTCTTCAAGGGGTGAAACATATCCCCAGTGGGCAATGCATGTATTAGTGTATGACATAACATGTAATCAATACATTTGTAAATGCTATGGGAGCACACTGTTGTATCAAACCAGTTTTACTATTTTAATGATCAGTGCACTGTGTGAAACATGTAGTGTTTGAACACTCTTAGTATTAGTATATCCAAGTGGATTTTGGAAACATCTTTTTCACACTGACTACAATTACTAATTGAAACTCCTCCTAATTATGTAATAAAAGTTCTGACATACTTCCCCAATAAAGAACATTATATTATATTTCACAGAAGATAGCAGGTTCAATAGTGTATTCCTAGAAATATTGCAACATATTCCCAATAGATAATGCATGTATTAGTCTCTGACATAATGTTTAATCAATACATTTATTACACTACCGCAACACAGTGCCAAAATCAGTCTACCTTTAGTGATTTAATAAGCTGCACATTTTGTGGAACTTGTAGTAACATGTTTGAAACTCTTAGAATGAATTTCTAGCCAGTTGGATTTTGGCAAACTCTTTCTAACACAGGCTATCTACACTAATAAAAGAGAAAAATGGTAATTGGCGTACGGCGATACCTTTTTCATTGGCTAATCAGGGCTATATGCAAATTAACTGCCAACTAAGATTGGCAGTTAACTGCCAACAAGATGGCGGCTAATTTGCATATGTAGGCACAATGCAGGGAGGTGAAAGGGAAAGCAGGAAGAAGCCCCCTGCCACTGACAGTGATTTGAAACCCAGGGGGGAACTAAGAGCTGGGGGGCAGGGCAAAGGCGGCCCTGGGGCCGCCTTTGCCCTGCCCCCCAGCCATGATCGGAGAATCAGGTGCCTTTGCCGCCCTGGCCAGTGATAGCAGGAAGTAGGGGTGGAACCAGCGATGGGAGCTGGGCACGGTCGAAGCTGGCAGTCCCAGGAGCTAGGGGTCCCTTGCCTGGGCCTAAAGCGAAGCCCACGATCGCGGCGCCCCCCGCTGCCACTGCAGGTCCCCGCTGCCTGGGCAGGGGCGGAGCCTGCAACCACGGGGAGCTAGGGGTCCCCTGCCCAGGCCTGACACCTCTTCCGGAGGCCTCAGGCCTGGTCAAGGGGCCCATCCGGTGATTGGTGATCGGAGGGTGATGAGGGTCAACTCCTCTGGCCGAGGCATCAGGCCTGGGTGGGGGGCGGAGCCGGGGATTGGGGGGATATGATGATCCCCTTGCCCAGGCCTGAAACCTGGGTCAGAGGCGTCAGGCTTGGGCGGGGGGTGGAGCAAGCGATCAGAGGGAGATGGGGGTCCCCTGCCCAGGCATGATTCCTGGGCCAGAGGCCTCAGGCCTGGGCGGGGGCCAGAGCCAGTGATCGGGGGGAGATGGGGGTCCCCTGTCCAAGCCTGACACCTCTGGCGGAGGCATCAGGCCTGGGAAAGGGGCCGGTCAGGCGATCGGAGGGTGATGGGGGTCAACGCCTGAGGGCTCCCAGTATGTGAGAGGGGGCAGGCTGGGCTGAGGGACACTCTCCCCCCCACCCCCACCCAGTGCACGAATTTCGTGCACTGGGCCCCTAGTAATTATATAATTAGTAAAGGATACATGTACTAATTATGTAATGAATGTTCCAGCATGCTCCCCAAGTAAATGGCACTACATGACAGAATCTCACAGAAGTTAACATTATTCCACACACTAAGTTCACCTGTGCATTCTTTCAAAGTGTTAACTATATTAAAACATATAGCCAATGTATTTCAAATATTACTAGCATACTGTGTCTTGAACAGTCTATTTTTACTATTTCCATGAGCTGCATTGTGTAAAATCTGTAGCGAAGTGTTGATCACACAAAATTTGTACCAAGTTGGGTGTTGACAACCATTCCCATCACAGATCATCATTACTAAATAATCTCTGTATTATCTAACAGATGTTCCACCACTTTTCTTTTCCCATTAAATGGCATTAGAGTACAATATTGCACAGAAAGTACATGAATTGCACACACTACAGTAACCTGTGTATTTCTACAAACAGTGAAATAAATTCTAAATTGTCTATGACATAATCTCTAAGAAATACATTTGCAAACATTACTTGCATGCTCTGTCTGCCACTGTATAGTTTTAGTGTCTTAATGAGCTATGCAATGTGTAAAATATGTGCTAAAGTGTTTTAAATCTACTAAAATTAATTCCAACCTAGTGTGATTTTGGAAAACTCTTTCTGGCATAGGCTGTAAATACTAAATGATACATCTACTAATTATGGAATCAGTTTCCCAACATGCTTTCCAATTAAGTGGCTTTATGTTTTAATATCTCACTGAAGGTACCAGCATTCCATATGCTAGGTTTACCTGTGTATTATTTCAAAGGGTGAAATATATTTTGCATAGATAATGCATGTATTAGTTTATAAAATCAATATATTTATAAAATTACTAGAGTACTGTTTCTAAAACACTACCAGATATATTATATCAATGCCCCCTGCTTGTTGTGTAAAACCTTTAGTGAAGAATGAATTTGTACCCAATCATAATTTGATAAACTGTTTTTAGGCCAGACTATAATTAGTTAATGGAACTTTTCCTATGTCATGAATAATCCAACATGCTTTTCCAGTAAAGGGCATTAGACAATGTCACTAAAGATATAAAAATTGCACAAACTAGGTCAACGTATGTATTCCTTCAAAGTCTAAACCATTATTCCCCATAGGTCATTCAGGTGTCAGTCTATGACATAAGGTATCAACAACACATTTGAAAATTCTGCTAGCATACTCTTTAGAACAGTCTTGTTCTACCGTTTAAATGAGCTGTGCATTGTGTCACACCTGTAGTAAAGCGTTGGATCTGTCTTAAAACTAATTTGTATCAAGTGAGATTTTCGCACAATGCTTTTGGCACAGGCTAATTAATGAAACTCCTATTAACTATTCCATGAATGGAACAACATGCTAGTTAATTCCGTAAATGGCATTGCATCATATTTCCAAGAAGACATCAACATTGCACATAAGAGGTTCAGCTGTATATTAATTCAAACTCTGAAACATATTCTCCATATGGCAATGCATGTACTAGTTTGTGACATAGTATGTAATCAGTACATTTGTAAACACTGCAATCAAAACTCTTGGATCACCATAATAAGTAAATGTAATAACTGCTGACCACATAATGAACATTCCAACATGCTGCCACTGTATATTGTGTTGTATTATAATATTTCAAAGAAGATACAAGCATTCCGCCGAGACTGGTTTGGCTCAGTGGATGGAGCGTCAGCCTGCGGACTGAAGGGTCCCGGGTTCGATTCCGCTCAGGGGCATGTACCTGGGTTGCGGGCACATCCCCAGTGGGAGATGTGCAGGAGGCAGCTGATCGATGTTTCTCTCCCATCGACGTTTCTGACTGTCTATCTCTCTCCCTTCCTCTCTGTAAAAAATCAATAAAATAAAATAAAATAAAAATAAAAAAAAAGAAGATACAAGCATTCCACACCCTGGGTACACTTGTGTATTCCTTCGAAGAGTAAAATATATTCCAATCAGGCATTGCTTGTAGTGACCTACAAGATATTGTAAAATCAATACATTTCTAAATGCAAAGTCTGTTTAGAAAGTTGTAGTTTTAGTGTTTCAATAACCTGGGCATTGAGTGAATCCTTTTGGGTATTCCTTGAACACTCTTGGAAAAATTAGTACAAAGCAGATTTTGGAACACTGTTTTCTTTTCCATAATGTAATTACTTACTGAAAGCCCTGCTAATTATGTAATTAATGTTCTAAAATGTTCCCCAGTAATTGGAATCAAAATATTTTACAGAAAGAACCAGCCATTCACACACTAGTTTCACTTATATAATTCTTGAAGGGGTGAAATATATTCCCAGTTGGTAATTCATGTATTAGTCTATGACATAACATGTAATCAATACATTTGTAAATGCTATTGTAACACACTGTCTTCTCAAACTAGTTGTATTGTTTTAATGAGCAGTGCATTTTGTGAAACATGTAGTGTTTGAACACTCTTAGTATTAATACATCCAAGCATATTTTGCAACCTGTTTTTCAGACTGGCTATAATAACTAATTGACCATTAGTGTAATAAATGTTCTGGTATACTTCCTCAGTAAAGAACATTATATTATATTTCATAGAAAATACCATCAATGAACAACCATGGAATTTCCCCCTCCATATTTCTACAAAGTGTGAAACATTCAGAGTAGGTAATGGATGTAATATTTTATGGTAGAAGAAGAAAAACAAAAAAGAGAAAACTGGGGGAAGAGAGAATAAATACGAAATAGAAACAAGAAAGAAAGAACATAGAGTTGGAAAGAACAAAAAGTATAGGTAAAGAATAGAAAAAACAAACAGAAAATGTGAGAAAAAAATTAGGAGAGACCAATGAAAGTATAGAGAAAACAGAAAAATGAAAGCACCAAAAGTAAAACAGAAACCTGCCAAGATGGAGAGAACAAAGAGAAGGAAAAGAGACCAAAATGTGAGGAACAAGCATGGAGAAAATAGATAGGACAGGAAAAACAAAGAGAAACAAAGAATACTGGTAATATTAAGGGTAAAATAGAATTTTAACAGTAAAAAAAGGAGGAAAACAACACAAGATTAAAAAAATAGAAATCCAAAATCTTAAAACAAAAAATAAGGCAATAAAGAACCAAAAAAAAAAGAGTCCGTCCGGTGTGGCTCAGTGGTTGAGCATTGACCTATGAACCAGGAGGTTATGGTTTAATTCCTGATCAAGGAATATGCCTGGGTTGCGGGCTAGATCCCCAGTGTGGGGCGTGCAGGAGGCAGCTGATCAAAGACTCTCTCTAATCATTGATGTTTTGATCTCTCCCTTTCCCTTCCTCTCTGAAATCAATAAAAATATGTCCAAAATAAGACATTTATTTTTTAAAAAAAGATAATTAATGCCCTAACCGGTTTGTCTCAGTGGATATAGCGTCAGCCTGCGGACTCAAGGGTCCCAGGTTTAATTCCGGTCAAGGGCATGTACCTTGGTTGCAGGCACATCCCCAGTAGGAGGTATGCAGGAGGCAGCTGATTGATGTTTCTCTTTCATCGATGTTTCTAACTCTCTATCCCTCTCCCTTCCTCTCTGTAAAAAATCAATAAAAATATATTTTAAAAAAATTAAAAAAAGATAATTAAGACAAAAAGGAGGGCAAGAATATGGCGATAACAAAGAAAAAAATATTGAATGGGGCATGGGGAGAGAGAGACAACAGAGAAAATAGTGACAACAAAATGAAAAAATGATAATGGTAAAAAGGGATAGAAAAAGAGAAAACAGAAAAAATCAAAAGAACAAATGGATTAGAAAACAAGAGGAAATTGAGGGAATGAGTAAAGAACAATAGAACAAATAAAAGGCACAGAGAACAGAGGAAACAAGTAAAATAATGGAGTAAATGGAGAGGAAAAGGAGAAAATATAAAGAACAAAGAAAATGGAGAGAGCAAAAGAAGAAACCAGAAACACTGAAAATAAAGAGAGAACAATGAAAATATATCAGAAAAAAAAAATGGTAGCGAGAAGGGGGAAATTAAGAGAACAAAGAGAATGGGAAAAAGACTACAAAAAAACAGATCGTAGAAAAACTGAAAAAAAAACAAAAAGAGAACAAAGATACTGCAAAATGGAGAGAGCAAAGAGAAGATAGAACAGAGGAACAGAGAATAAATAAGAACAGAAAGAGCAGAGAAACTAAGAGAATGTAAAGAGAAAAGAGCGAACAGGGAAAACAAAGGGAACAAAGAAAAATATAGAAAATATTGAGAAAGAAGAGAACCAAAAAGGAGAACCGAGACAAGACAGAAAACAGACATGAGAAAAAACACAAAGAACTAAGAGAAAACAGAGAGAACAAAAAGAAAAGAGAGAACTTAGAAAACAAAGAGAAAAAACTGTACAACGAAAATAGGTACCCAATAGAATTAATTCATACCAAGGGGAATTTTATCAAACTCTTTTTAGCATAGACTGTGATTACTCAATGAAAGTGCAACAAACTATGTGATACATTTTCCAACATGCTCTGTGAAATGGCCTTATAATGTAATATCTAACAAGAGATACCAGCATTCTACACATTAGGATCAATAGTATATTCCTTCAAAGAGTGAAACATATTCCCAATAGGTAATGTACTAGTATAACATTTAATCAATACATTTGTAAGCACTACTGGAATACACTGTCTAAGTCAGTCTACTTTTAGTGATTTAATAAGCTGCGCATTGTATGAAACCTGTAGTAAAGTGTTTGAAAACTCTTAGAATGAATTTCTAGCCAGTTGGATTTTGGAAAACTCTTTCTAACACAGGCTATAATTAGTAAAGGATACATGTACTAATTATGTAATGAATGTTCCAACAAACATACTCCCCAAGTAAATGGCATTGTATTATAGTATCTCACAGAGGGTAACACCATTCCACATATTAGGTTCACCTGGGTATTCTTTCAAATTGTTAACCATACTACAACATATAATCAATGTATTGTAAATGTTACTAGCATACTGTGTCTAGAACAGTCTATTGTTACTATATCAGTGAACTGTATATTGTGTAAAATCTGTAGTGAAATATTTGATCACTTACAATTAATTTGTACCAAGTGGGATTTTGACCAATTGTTTTCAGCACAGATCATCATTACTTAAAAAAACACACAAAGAAACTCCTCCTTACTATGTAACGAGTGTCCCACTATGCTTCTTTTCCCATTAAATGGCATAATAGTACAATATTTCACAGAAGGTACCTGTATTCCACATACTATGGTAACCTGTGTATTCCTGCAAACAGTGAAATATATTCCAAATAGTATAGCCTCTAAGAAATACATTTGCA
The DNA here is from genome assembly GCF_964212035.1 of Myotis nattereri. NCBI lineage: Eukaryota > Metazoa > Chordata > Mammalia > Chiroptera > Vespertilionidae > Myotis > Myotis nattereri. Next base: position 102,053,868 of record NC_138076.1, read on the forward strand.
AACACGAAAAAGAGAAAGACAGCTTGGCTGGTGTTGCTCAGTGGTTGAGTGTTGACCCATGAATCAGGATGTCATGGTGTAATTCCCAGTTAAGGTATATGCCCAGGTTGTCAGCTTGTTCTCCAGCAGAGAGCAGGCAGGAGGCAGCTGATCAATGACTCTCTCTCATCATTGATGTTTCTATCTCTCCCTTTCCCTTCCTCTATCTGAAATAAATAAAAACATATTTTAAAAGAGGAAAGCATTGAAAAAAATAACAAGTGTTGGTGAACATGTGGAGAAAAAAGGGCACCCTTGGGCACTGTTGGTGGGAATATGAATTGGTGCTGCCACTATGGACAATAGTGTGAAGGTTCTTCAAAAAATTAAAAATAGAACTGCCATATGATCCAACAATTCCACTTCTGGGCATTTATCTGAAGAAAAAGAACATACTATATAGTATATATGCACTCCCATACTAATTGAAATATTATTTACAATAGCCAAAATATGGAAACAATTTAAGTGCCAATGCATGGATAAGTGGATAAAGAAAATGTGGTAAGTGTGTATATATATATATATATATATATATATATATATATATATATCATGTAATATTATTCAGCAATAAAAAATAATGAAATCCTGCCATTTGCAACATGATGGGCCTTGAGGGCCTTTTTTAATCTCATGGCACACATAAATTAATTACTAAAAATCTGTGGCACACCAAAAAATATATTATATTTTTTGCTAATGTGACAAGAAAAATAGGTATAATTTTGATTCATTCCCTCTGGACCGCTATTTTTGTGTTGGCTGTTGTCATTTTTTTATTTGACAATCAAAAGGAAAAGAGGTTAATGCCCCTGACTAAATAGTCAGATGTATATTTTAAAATTCTTGAGTTTCACTGGTTGAAAATTGCTGTGCTAGGGGAAATAAGACGCAGAAAGACAAATATCCTATGAACTCTCTTATATGTGGAATAAAAAACAAACACAAAAACAAGTCCCCTCACCCCTCCTCAGACCCAGCCAAGCTCATAGATACAGAGAATAAGAGAACAGATTGGTGATTACCAGAGGCTGAGGTGGGTATGAGTGAAATGGTTAAAGGAGGTCAAAAGGTACAAACTTCCAGCTATAAAGTAAGTACTGTGAACTTAAAGTACAGCATGGCAACTATAGTTAATAGTAGATTGTTTATTTGAAAGTTGCTAAAAGAGTAGATCTTAAATATCCTATCTAATAAAAGAGAAACATGGTAATTAGCCGTACCTCCACTACCCTTCTCATTGGCTAATCAGGGCGATATGCAAATTAACTGCCAGCCAAGATGGCGGCCGGCAGCCAGGCAGCTTGAAGCAAACAGGAGGCTTGCTTGCTTCAGTGACGGAGGACTCCAACGTTCCCCGCCTGCTGCTGCTGGCCTCTGAGCTTGCAGTTTGAAACATTGTTACAAATATAGAAGCTAAACAAAACCCCAGAAACCCGCTTTCAGCCAGCCGGGATCTCAGAGCTGGAGTTGAAACAGTGTTTCGATTATAGAACCCAAACAAACCAGATACCTGCTTTCAGCAGCCGAGGCCTAAGAGCCGGAGCCAAGCCTCAGAGCTAAAGCTGGCCCGGAATAAAAAAAAAAAAAAAAAAAAAAAAAAAAAAAGGAGCGGTTGGGAGCTTCAGTCACCCGCGAGCCTGAAAACAGCCCTCAGCCCCTCACCCAGACTGGCCAGGCACCCCAGTGGGGACCCCCACCCTGAAGGGTGTGTGACCAGCTGCAAACAGCCATATCCCCTCATCCAGGTTGGCCAGGAACCCCAGTGGGGACCCCCACCCTGATCCAGGACACCCTTCAGGGCAAACCAGCTGGCCCCCACCCATGCACCAGGCCTCTATCCTATATAGTAAAAGAGTAATATGCCTCCCAGCACCGGGATCAGCGGAGCTGCGAGGCCTCCCGGCACCGGGATCAGCGTGACAGGGGGCAGCGCCCAAACCCCCTGATCACCCTGCGGCTCTGTGTGTGACAGGGGGTGGGGCCACAACCTCCCTATCCGCCCTGCTCTGTTCGTGACAGGGGAAGGCACCCCAACCCCCTGATGAGCTCTGCTCTGTGCCTGATGGGGGGAGCTCCCCAGACCCCTGATTGCCCTGCGGCTCTGTGTGTGACAGGGTGCGGCACCCCAACACCCTGATCGGCCCTGCTCTGTGAGTGACAGGGGGGAGCTCCTCAACCCCCTGATCGGCCCTGCTCTGTGCGTGACAGGGGGGAGCTCCCCAACGCCCTGATCGACCCTACTCTGTGCATGACAGGGTACGGAGCCACAACCCCCCTGATGGGCCCTGCTCTGTGAGTGACAGGGGGCAGCGCCCCAACCCCCTGATTGGCCCTGCTCTATGCGGGACAGGGTGTGGTGCCACAACCTCCCCATCGACCCTGCCTTGAGTGTGACAGGGGGCGGTGCCCCAACCCCCCAATCGGCCCTACCCTGAGCGTGACTAGGGGTGGCATCGCAACCTCCCGATCCTCCCTACTCTGTGCATGACAGGGGGCAGCGCCCCAACTCCCCAATCGGCCCTGCTCTGAGCCCGACCAGGGGCTGCACCTAGGGATTGGGCCTGCCCTCTGCCACCTGGGAGCAGGCCTAAGCCAGCAGGTCGTTATCTCCCGAGGGGTCCCAGACTGGGAGAGGGCACAGGCCGGGCTGAGGGACCCCCTATCCTCCCCAGTGCACAAATTTTTGTGCACGGGGCCTCTAGTATATATATTAGCCTTCAAAGCTGAGGACCAAAGGGTATTTATTGCTAACCCCTGAGTTAGCAGCATCCCTGATGCCCACCTTTAGTCCTCCTCCTAAAGTTAGATATATTTTAGGCTCATCTATTCTTAGTATAACTATATACAAGGACAGATCAAGGGGTCTGGAAGGGGGCATCCTACACATTTAAAGTGGTGGGAACACACAGTTGTGCTTAGTTACCCAACCCCTCTCAAGACAGTTACCATCTCAGGATCTTGTCTCAACCAACCTCCAAAATGTGAGTTTGAAGGGATTACTTATGCAGTATATAGTTTCCCCAGGAAATAGCACAGAGCCCAGCAGAAAGGAAGAATATAGCTAATATTTACAAACACAAGAATGAACAACTGGCACCCAACAAGCACTCCTTGATTGACTGGGGACTTGAACATCAAAAGAAAGGTTTGCTCTCCCAAACCCTCTTCGCAATAAAGGTTTAGTTCCCTCCCCGGACGTCATCAAGGGTTCAGGAAGCTGGGACTTTGGCCTGAAACCTACGATCCAGGAAATCTGCAGGTATGAATGCCATGCCAACCATGAACACCAGCTTGTAACATCATGTCTTGTTTAGGAAGAGCAGGACCTTGCGCCTGTTCGCAGCCCAGCTTGCTGCCGGGACACCCATGCGGAACTACAAATCCCGAGAGGCCTCGGGCGCCTCCGGCCGCTGATTGGCTGCACGGCACAGGCGTAGTGCGCGCAAGTGGTGGCCCGATGGCTGTTCCTGGTTTGTTTGCCGCGGTCCGTGCGGCGCCTGAGCCCTGGCAGCGGGTGGCGTGCGCGGCCGCAGGGTTCCGGGGCCGCTGCCCTGGAAAGAGTTACGCTGTGGGCCCCGCGCAGGTGAGCCGGTCCGCAGGACTTGTGGTGAGGCCGGGAGCTGCGGGATGGGAGGCCGCGGGTCCAGCCGCTCCAGCCTTCCTGGCCTCCTGGGAAATGGCCGTGCCTGGGCAACTGACTTCAAGTGCTTTTCGTTCTTGCCTTAAGCACCAGTGTTTCTTGCACGCACTGTCTCCCCCTGACTCGAGGCGATTTGGCGGTCTTGCTCAGGGAGAAAAGTTACTCCGCTAGAGCATAAACAAAAGACCCAAAACGTGCACCAAGATTGTGTCATGGCCTCTTGCTGCTCTTCGCCCCCCAAATTACCCGGCCTTTTCTGCCTTCCCGTTTTTTCTGGTCAGGGTATGGTTCATGCACTTCCTCTTTGATTTCCATGATGAGAACCTTTTATGATTTTCAACTGCATTTGAAAGAGATTTGGAGACTCGTGCTAGACTCCCCTTCGGAGCTGCACCTGTAAGGGAACAGGCCAGAGATGAATGTGGTTTTTATGGGGCCTTTTCACTTTGTTCCCATTGGCTTGTGGGCCTGCATGTAATAGGTAGCTGTTAGGTCAGGAGGTGGGGGGAGGGTTTGGGAGAAGAAAACTGGCGCAGAGTCCCTAATTTGTGCCAGGTACTTAAGTGATATCTAATTCTCAACCTTGGAAGTAGGCATGACTCTGGTGTTAGTAAGGAAGCTGAAGTTACAAATCAAGTTGTTTTTCTTTTAAATCTTTATTGTTCAGATTATTACAGTTGTTCCTCTTTTTTTTCCCCCCATAGCTCCCCTTCACCCGGTTCCCACCCCACCCTCTGCCTCCCCCCACCCCCCCACTGTCCTCATCCATAGGTGTATGATTTTTGTCCAGTCTCTTCCCGCATCCCCCACACCCCTTTCCCCCGGAGAATTGTCAGTCCACTCCCTTTCTATGCCCCTGATTTTATTATATGCACCAGTTTATTCTGTTCATCAGATTTTTATTCACTTGATTTTTAGATTCACTTGTCGATAGATATGTATTTGTTGTCCATAATTTTTATCTTTGTTTTGAAGAACTTTTTTAAAATGTCGAACACCTGATATACTATCATGCCAGGACTCTCAGCCAGGTAGTTATATCTGTCACCCTGACTTTCCCCTGAGCCACTTTGCCTTCTAAGTTCACAATGTATGTAATAATGATAATATTTTACATTTGTATAATGCTTTCACAGTAACCCTTTGATGTATTTTAAGTTAAGTACTTATTTTAAAAAAATAGTACTTTGTGCCAGGCATTAAGTACTTCACAACTATATCATTAATCCATATAATTTTCATAGCAACTCCATGAGGTAAGTACTATTATTATTCACACTTTACAGATGGAGGAACTGAGTCACAGAGAGGTTAAGCGACTTGCCCAAGGGCACACAGCTGGTAAGTGGCAGAATATGAAACCCAGAGCAGTCTGGTGCCAGAGTTCTAGCTCTTGTTAGCTATCTTATTGTAATCATTTTGCATATGGAACAGCTAAGATTCAAAGAAGTTAAGTGACTTGACCAGTGTCACAGAGCTAAAAGTACCCAAGCTGGAAGCATAGAATGATAATATATTGATAAAAGCACTGCAAACTAATGACATAAGTATAAAGAATAATTGCCATCATTTATAATTATTATATTGATTCTGGCATCCTGAGATATCTCTGAGTGATTTTTCTGATATCATAGAATTTAAAAGTATTAGCATTTGAGTTGAATCCTGCCTGTACCGTTTACTGGCTGTTTGACCTAAGGCAAAATACTAAGCTTTCTAAGCTTCAGTTTCCTAATATATGTAACTGGTGTGTTACTTACTATGCAGTGTTTTTGTGTGAATATATTTAGGGTACTTTTTATGACAAACTAGAGGCCTGGTGCACGGATTGGTGCACCAGTGGAGTCCCTCAGCCTGGCCTGCGCCCACTCACAATCCAAGACCCCTTGGAGGATGTCAGACTGCTGGTTTTGGCCTGATTAGGCATGTGCCCTGACCAGGATTGGGCCGAAAACGGCAGTCCAACATCCCCCAAGTGATGTAGTAGTATGTGAAGCGGCAGGCAGCTGGGCTGGGCACCACACTGCTCCCGCTCATCCCAGCCCTGCTGTGCCTGCTGCTGCCTCCACTCAGTAGTGCTGCCGTGGAGGCGGAGAGGCTCGTGCGCAGATGCGTTTGCCAGCTGTGAGCCCGGCATCTGGTGCCTGTCAGTCAGCTGAGCGGCACTCCTGCTGTGGGAGCACACTGACCACCAGGGGGCAGCTCCTGGTTGAGCGTCTGCCCCCTGGTGGTCAATGCGCGTCATAGCTACCAGTTGTTCAGTCGCTTAGGCTTTTATATATCTAGATGATATAGAGTACTTTGTACGATGACTGACATATAGTAAGTTATCTCAAATATGGAAGTGATTGGAGGAGACAGTGAAATGGACTATAGTTGTAATGCTGTTTAAAATGGCAGTTGCCAACCGTTGGTCCGCGGACCACTGGTAGTCCGTGAGATCTGAAAGGTTGGCGACTGCTGGTTTAAAACATACCAAGCCAATTCTAGGTAAAAAGCAAAGAAAAAGGAACACCTAAGTAGTCCCTTAGTTTCAAATTAATCTTAAACCACACATTTTATCACTGACAAAATATGAACTTTAATTAGAGGATATGGCCTAATACCCAGGACTAGTTAAAAAACAAAATCAAGTACTATAGAAAAAAAATCAGAATACAGATTGGAGAATGAAGAGAAAAATGAAAAAAAATATATCCCTTTGTTCTTTTCTCTAGGTAGTTTCACTTTTTTTTCTTTCTTATATTTCTTTTTCTTATACCTTCACTTAAAAGAATAGACTTTATTTTTGTAACAGTTTTAGGTTTATAGAAAAATTGGGCAGAAAGTATAGAAAAGTCCCTCCCCACAGTTTCCTTATTATGAACATCTTGCATTATTAGTGTGGCATTTTTTTTTTTTTTATAGTTGTGTATCTTCACTTTTTATGTTGCTGAGTGCCTGGTTCTCTCTTCATTCACCATTCACCTGGGGATCGGAGATGATGATTATTCACTATGTAGTTACAGATGAGGGATTCTTAAGGATGTTGCTAAATTGGTCTGAAACCTTCCTGTTCTAAGTAACAGGAATTGAGGATTCTTATGTCTAAGAGAGAAAATCTTGTGATTATTTAGAATATGGCCACATAAGACCACTAAAACTGTATTGCAGACATCAGCACAGATGAACTTTTTATTTCATTTTTTAAAATATGTAAGTTTTCAGAAATCCAAAAAACAAAATACAGCAGTTTCTTTTTTCTTTTTCTTTTTTTTTTTTTAGTTGATTTCAGAGAGGAAGGGAGAGGGAGAGAGAGAAACATCAATGATGAGAGAAAAATCATTGGTTGGCTGCCTCCTGCATGCCCCCTTCTGGGGGTTGAGCCTGCAACCCAGGCATGTGCCCTTGACTGGAATCAAACCTGGGACCCTTCAGTCCACAGGCTGATGCTCTATCCACTAAGCTAAACCAGCCAGGGCTAGCATTTTCTTGAATAGTGTCATTTTGTCATAAGATTGATGAGGTACTATAGGAACTTAACTTTTGTTAATATCAATTAGTTTTGGTAAAATTGGTTTCATTATATATCACTAGAGGCCCAGTGCATGAAATTCGTGCGGGGGGGGTGGGGGGGGGGGTCTCCTCAGCCCAGCCTGTACCCTCTCCAATCCGGGACCCCTCAGGGGATGTCCAACTGCCTCTCACAATTTGGGACTGCTGGCTCCTAACCGCTTATCTGCCTGCCTGCCTGATCACTCTTAACCCTTCTGCCTGCCTGCCTGATCACCCCTAACCACCTCTGCCTGCCTGCCTGATCACCCCTAACTGCTCCCCTACCAGCCTGATCACTCCTAACTGCTCCCCTGCTGGCCTGATTGCCCCTAACCGCCTCTGCCTTGGCCTGCACCCAGGACCCAGGATTCCCTCCTCCGGCCAGTCGCAGGCACCCGGGACCCGGGCTTCCCTCCCTCTGGCTGGCCGCAGGCACCCAGGACCTGGGCTGGCTTTGTCCAGGCTGGTCACAGCCGCAGGGGACCGTGGGCAGGCAGCTTTGCTCAGGCCGCAGCTGCAGGCGCCCGGGCCCATGGGGCTGGCAGCTTGTCCCTCTCCCTGGCCGCAGGTGCAGCCACTGGCACCTGGGACCGTGGGGACCGTGAGGCATGCGGATTGTCCCTGTCCCAGGCCACAGCCCCAGCTGCTGGTGCCCAGGTCTGCGGGGTGGGTGGCTTGTCCCTCTCTCGGGCTGCAGGCACAGGCGCAGCCTCTGGCACTGGGACCGCGGGATGGGCAGCTTATCCTTCTCCCGGGCCACAGCCTGGCTGGTTCCCATTCCTCTCTTGTGAGCTCATTTGTGCCTGGCTGGTCCCCATTCCTCTCTCCCCAGTGTTGAATGTCTGAGCCATTACAGTGTGAGGGCATGGCCACCATTTGCATATTAGCTCTTTATTATATAGGATTTTGTTTCAAGTCACAAATCCTATTGATGATGTTAAGTGAGGAGGACATACTGTACTATGAAATCTTCCAGATTCAGCAATTATTAACATTTTGCCATACATGCTTTGCTTATCTCCTCAGTCACCCCCCCCCCGCCCCCCTTTTTTGGTGCCTATAAGATTTTAAAACAAATTTCTGATTGCTTGTCATTTCAGCCCTAAATTCTTCTATGTGTACCTATAAGGAAATAAGGACATTTTTAAATATAATCACAATGCTATTATCATATCTAACAACATTAGTAATTACTTAATATTACTTAAAATTCAATCCTTTAAAAATATTCCCTGATTGTGTCAAAATTATGGGCAAATGAGTTTTACATTTACACTTTCAGAACAGTATGCTCTGTGTCCTACAGTACAAGAAGGAAGGTAGATCATGTGCTAGAAAGACAGATTCCTTGTGTCACCAATTCTGTGTTGCCTGGTGTGACTCAGTTTCTTAGGTGTCATCCTGTACAGCCAAGGTTGCTGGTTCAATTCCCTGTCAGGGCACATGCCCACGTTGTGGACTTGATTCCTAGTAGGGGCCATGTAGAAGGCAGTTGATCAATGTTCCACTCTTACATTGATATATCTTTCTCTCCCTCTCCCCCACTCCTTTCCTCTCTAAAATAATCAGTAAAAATATATTTTTTAAGAAGAGTTACCCACTCTTTTCCCTTGAGAAGACATAGGGTGGTCAGAAAGTGCCTGAGGGGGAAGGTCTACCTTATTTTGCTCTAAACCTTCATTTTTGGGGGCATTCAACATTCCGTCAACCTTTATTGAGCACCTACAAGGGTCTAAGCATTGTGCCAGATTTGGGGGTTTGAAGGCAAATCACATCCTCTTTCCCTTTAGACTTGTGCAGTGGTTCTCTTTGAAAAGAATAAGATGATAAAATCTGAAAGGAGATATGGTTCTTTTAACCAGGAAAAATCTATAGAATTTTAAGAGATTTTATGAAGAGAAAAATGAAAAGCAAATGTATCCCTTTGTCCTTTTCTCTAGCTACTTTCACTTTTTTTCTTTCTTATATTTCTTTGTTTTTTTCTTATACCTTCACTTTAAAAAGGCCATTCTGAAACCTGTATATAGAACCCAGTTAGGACCCCGATCCTAGTGGGTTTTGTTGAGGAAAAGAAAGGTGTTGCAGAGATCCTTGAGAGCCATTGGGTGCATGAGTATATTGAGAACAGAGAAGAGCTAGATCTCAGTGGCTGGGGACTGGCAGGAGGTGTTGGATGACCTGGTACCTCCTGGGTCCCTTTTGTGCTTGGAGATGTTGCTGTGTGGGCCCCTGAAGAGCTCTGACTTTGCTGTGAGCTCAATTTGAGGCTGAATTTTTAGTCTAGCATTTGTGAACTGGGTCAATTTGACTAGTTTAATTTTCTCTAAATTTGGTTTCTTTTTCATTTAGTCGATTATCTAGTGAATATATAACGAGCACCATGTATAAACCAGGCTACTTTTGCTAGGTAATGTCAATTGGAGGTAATGACACCTACCCCCAAAGTGTTGGTACAATAAAAATATATAGCTTAGTACAATCCACATGTCTGGGGTGCAGAACCAGCCATTGGAGTAGAGAGAGATGCTGTTTGTTTAAGCATTTCTTGCATGGTATGTGGGACTTTACAAGTTTCTCCTGGCAGCTCTGTTTGCTGGTGGTCAGAAGTGCTATCTTCTTGGTTTGAGTTTCTCTCCTATTTTTCCAGTGTCCCTTCCTACTTCCAGCTTGGCACTGAAGCTGTCATTGTGTAAGGCTGGGAGACTCTGCAGAAGCTAGTGTGAAGGAGTTGGAAGATCCCTCCCTGGGTAGTCTTCCTTGTTCAATGGAGGGGAGATGGGATTATTACTTTGCAGTCTTTTATCAGTGGAAGTGGGGTATCCCTTTCCCCACTGGGAGTGGAGTTCTTATGATATCCTGAGAAAGAGAATTTTCTGAGACTCACATGGGAGGATGAGTGATTTTTATTTGCGTGGAAGTACATACCTGGGTTTCCAGGGCCCCATTTCTCTTAGTCCAGTTATAGAAGTGTAACTAAGGATTCAGTAGAGCTAAAATCAAAGCCAATGTCCAGAGTTTCTGTCCCATGTTGCAGCTGGGTCAGTTCAGCATCAGGCTAGTTACAGTCCATTCGTCCATTGTGTGTGGGAGTCCTCATGGCCATGGGCCACACAGGAGAATGCCAAGAAACAGGAGCAAGAGCCCCACAAGCCAGGAATCAACCAAGAAAGCCCAAGAACCCAAGAGAAATCAAAAGAATGAACTTCTTTGCTCAGGGAATTAAGTTTTCCAAGTCTTCCCACACTTGCAGTTGCCGTGCCCATTCCTCCAGTGATCTGTTCCCAGGTGTGACTGACAGACAAGCACCTTCTCTAGTCCCCCCAAATTTACTGGCATGCATCTAACTCGCCCCTGTCCAATCCCATCCCCCAGTGATCTGTGAGGAATGGACCACTGGTGGCTCCCTGGGGAGTGTAAACCTGCAGCTTCCTGGTGAAGCTGCCTGAATGACATGCCTGTAATATTTGACCTTCCCTATTCTCCCTTCTTGTTATTTATTAATAACTAGGTTAGTTAAAACTGTATCAACTCCATTTTCTATATTTCTTGTTCCAAAAACCCATGTCTCAGCTTCCTTGATCCTACACCTCTTTTTTTGTTGTTGTTAATCATTACCTAAGGATATTTTTCCATTGATTTTTAGAGGGCGTAGAAAGGAGGGGGAGAGAGAGAGACACAGCAATTGATTGCCTCCCCCACTCTCCCAGACCTGGAATCTAGCCTGCAACCAAGGTACATGCCCTTGACTGGAATCCCCCTTGACCAGAATCAAACCTGGGACCCTTTAGTCAGAGGGCTGATGCACTGAGCAAAACCAGCTATGGTGATCCCACACCCTCTTGATTTTCCTCCTCATGCTAGTTGCTGCTCTTTATTCTTTTGCTATTGACTCTTATGTGGCCCATCCTTAAATGGTGATGCTCTTCCTGGTTCTCTGTGAACCACACTTCAGCTCTCACCCTGCTTGTGCTTCTGAGGCTCTCCTGTCTTCTCCTAAGTTTCAGCTGAAAGTAGAGGCCTTCTAGATTTTCATCTCCAGGACCTTCTGTCCAGTACTGACATCTCCACTTGCCTGTGTTGCAGGTCCAAAGTGGGACGTATTTTCTGCCCTCTCCCTCCTCTTAGCTGGTGCTCCTCCTGAATTCCTTGGGTCAATGAGTGATACGTTGCAACATCCACCCTCCCAGGTTCCCAAGCCAAAAAGAGCATGGAGTTTCTGTGGCCCCGCCCTCCTCTCCTGCATCTGATTGTTACCAGGCCTGGTTGTTCTGCCTTCTACTCTGATCTGCCTTATCCTTTCCATTCCTGTTGCAACCACCTAGTAAAAACTACCACCATTATCTCTCTCTTGGATTGCAGTGAATCCTAACTGGTGTCCTTCAACTTGACTCTCTTCAGTTCACTCAATCCATTCTTCACTCTGCAGCCAAGATTTTTCAACAGCAAAAGTCTGATGATGCCATTTTCCTGTTTCAAACTCCTTATTTTATGTTGGCCAATCTTGTCATGGCCAATACTCCCCATCTGCAATAGGTAAGGTACGCCTGATTCAGGCTCTTAGGGTCCCTTATATGCCCTCATCTCTTAATATAATGCTCAGTGTAGAAGGCCCTGTGCTGCTTGTGCTGCTTGTTTAGTTGTCTTCCCTTGAACTGTTAGGCAGAGCCACTTCTACCTGCTTGTCTAGCCTGGTGCTGATTGGGTTCTTAATATGTCCTAATTATGCCCCAATTAATTAATTATCTGCCTAGATTTAGTGGGTCATATGCAGGTGACCAGGGGTCAGCAATAACAGCCTATCCCCTGGTACTTCAATGTCTAGACCAGCCGTGGGCAAACTACGGCCCGCGGGCCGGATCCGGCCCGTTTGAAATGAATAAAACTATTGAAAAAAAAGACCGTACCCTTTTATGTAATGATGTTTACTTTGAATTTATATTAGTTCACACAAACACTCCATCCATGCTTTTGTCCCAGCCCTCCGGTCCAGTTTAAGAACCCATTGTGGCCCTCGAGTCAAAAAGTTTGCCCACCCCTGGTCTAGACAGTTGAGCCAAACCGGAACACATGAACACACAAAACAGAATTAGTATGCAATCACACAAGGTTTATTTACCTATTTCTAGTGGGTCCAAGGCTCCAGCAAAGGCCACCTGGCGATGCACACCGAAAGACAGACAACGAAGACGGAGACAGACAGGCGGCCGCAGTTGGTTCAGGCTCACACAGCAGAGCAGTCAGTCAGGCTCGTCTCACGGAGTGAAGTGGAGTCCTCCTCGTATCAGGCAGGAGATGTCCACTGAAGAAGGTCCAGTGCTTATAAAGCCGGTAGTAAACAACTTGTGTCTTATCAGTGTGGGCCAGACGGTGTGCCTTATGCTAGGAGCAAGGCGTTTACACTTTAAGGGCTTAGGGCATTTACATCAAGATAGTGGGCCATTCACTATGTTTATAACATTTTGGAAGTTACAGAGTATTGGGGTCTCCACACAGCAAACATTTCACACAATAATAATTTCACACATTAGAGGGGTTTCCTTATGACCATAGCATTATAACAATAGATATTGTTAAATGAATGCATATATTTAAATCTTTTGTTGCCCAGCTCAAAATTATCTTATAAAAACCTACCTCTGTTTAATTCTGCTTACTCAGAACTTAATACTTAGGATTGCTTTGCACTTAGGAAAATGAAGCAGTTTTATTGAGTTTTTGTGTCTTAGACTAGTTTGTTCTTTTTTAAAAAAAATTTATTTTACTGTTTAAAGTATTACAGATAGTAGTACATATGTCTCCTTTTTTTCCCCCCAATGACCTTCCCCCCGGCCTCCCTTACGCCCCAGCACATGCCCTCACCCCACTCCCCCAGTGTCTTGTGTCCATTGGTTATGCTTATATGCATGCATATAAGTCCTTCGGTTGATCTCTTACCTCTCCCTCACCCCCCAACGCTCCCCAGCCTTCCCACTGTAATTTGACAGTCTGTTCCATGCTTCTCTGCCTCTGTATCTATCTTTTTGTTCATCAGGTTATAATGTTCTTTATTATCCATAAATGAGTGAGATCATGTGGTGTTTTTCTTTCACTTCCTGGCTTAATTCACTTAGCATAATGCTCTCCAGTTCCATCCATGTTGCTGCAAATGGTAAGAATTCCTTCTTTTTTATAGCAACATAGTATTCCATTATGTAGATGTACCATAGTTTTCTAATCCACTCATCTGTTGATGGGCATTTAGGCTGTTTCCAAATCTTGGCTATTGCAAATTGTGCTGCTATGAACATAGTGGTGCATATATCCTTTCTGATTGGTGTTTCTGTTTTCTTGAGATATATTCTTAGAAGTGGTATTACTGGATCAAATGGCAGTCCATTTTTAAATTTTTGAGGAAACGCCACACTGTTTTCCACAGCGGCTGCACCAGTCTGCATTCCCACCAGCAGTGAAGGAGGATTCCTTTTTCTCCGCATCCTCTCCAGCACTTGTCATTTGTTGATTTGTTGATTATAGCCATTCTGACAGGTGTGAGGTGGTACCTCATTGTCGTTTTGATTTGCATCTCTCGTATGATTAGTGACTTTGGGCATGTTTTCATGTGTCTCTTAGCTTTCTGAGTGTCCTCTTTCGAAAAGATTCTATTTAGGTCCTTTGCCCATTTTTTGATTGGATTGTTGATTTTCCTTTTGTTGAGTTGTATGAGTTCCCTGTAAATGTTGGAGATTAAACCCTTATCGGAGATAACATTGGCAAATATGTTCTCCCATGGAGTGGGCTTTCTTGTTGTTTTGTTCATGGTTTGTTTTGCTGTGCAGACGCTTCTTATTTTGATGTAATCAAAATAAATGTTTTGATGTTTATTGTCTCCTTAGTCTCTCTGTGTCTGTAAAGATATTCCTACGACATATGTCTGCAATTTTGCTGCCTATGGAGTCTTGTAGGATTTTTATGGTTTCCCGTCTTAAATTCAAGTCCTTTAGCCATTTTGAGTTTGTTTTTGTGTATGGTGTAAGTTGGTAATATAGTTTCATTTTTTTGCATGTATCTGACCAAATTTCCCAGCACCATTTATTAAAGAGGCTGTTTTGACTCCATTGTATGCTCTTGCCTCCTTTGTCGAATATTAATTGAGTATAATGGCTTGGGTCAATTTCTGGGTCCTCTATTCTGTTCCATTGGTCTATATGTCTGTTCTTGTGCCAGTATCAGGCAGTTTTGAGAACTGTGGCTTGGTAATATAGTTTGATGTCTGGTATTGTGATCCCTCCAACTTTGTTCATCTTTCTCAGGATAAGCTGTGGCTATTTGGGGTCTTTTTTTATTCCAGATGAATTTTTGGAGAGTTTGTTCTAGATCCTTGAAATATGCCTTTGGTATTTTACTAGGTATTGCATTGAATCTATAGATTGCTTTAGGTAGTATGGACATCTTAATGATGTTGATTCTACCAATCCATGAACATGGTATCTTCTTCCATTTGTTTATGTCTTCCTCTATCTCTTTGTTCAATGTCCTATAATTTTCCAAATACAGGTCTTTTACATCCTTGGTTAAGTTTATTCCTAGGTATCTTAATTTTTTTGTGTGTAATGGTAAATTGGATTGTTTTTTTCATTTCTCTTTCTGTGAGTTCATTATTGGTGTATAAAAAGGCCATAGATTTCTGGGTGTTAATTTTGTATCCTGCTACATTGCAAATTCATTTATTGGGTCTAGTAGTTTTTTGATGGAGTCTTTGGGGTTTTCTATATAATATCATGGCATCTGGAAATAAGGAGAGTTTTATTTCTTCTTTTCCAATTTGGATGCCTTTTATTTTTGCTTCTTGTCTGATGCTATGGCTAGTACTTCTAGTACTATGTCGAATAGGAGTGGTGAAAGTGGGCATCCTTGTCTTGTTCCTGTTCTTAGGGAAAATGGATTTAGTTTTTGACCATTGAGTATGATGTTGGCTGTAGGTTTGTCATATAGGGCTTTTATTATGTTGAGGTATGATCCCTCTATTCCCACTTTGCTGAGAGTTTTTATCAAGAAAGGGTGTTGAATTTTGTCAGATGCTTTTTCTGCATCAATTGATATGATTATGTAATTTTTGTCTGTTTGTTTATGTGATGTATCACATTTATTGATTTGCAGATATTGAACCATCCTTGCATCTCTGGAATAAATCCCACTTGGTCATGGTGTATGATCTTTCTAATGTATTGCTGAATCTGATTTGCTAGAATTTTGTTGAGGATTTTAGCATCTATGTTCATCAAGGATATTGGCCTGTAGTTCTCTCTTTTTGTGGTATCTTTATCTGGTTTTGGGATTAGGGTAATGCTGGCTTCATAGAAAGAGGTTGGAAGTGTTCCTTCCTCTTGAATTTTTTGGACTAGTCTTAGTAGGATAGGTTTTAGTTCTTCTTGAAATGCTTGGTAGAACTCCCCTGTAAAGCCATCCAGACAAGGGCTTTTGTTTGCTGGAAGGTTTTTGATCGCTGTTTCAATTTTTTCGGTAGTTATCGACATATTCAGGTTTTTGGACTCTTCTTGGTTGAGTTTTGGGAGCTTTTTTTCCCTAAGAATATGTCCGTTTCATCTAGGTTGCTCATTTTGTTGGAATAGAGTTGTTCATAGTATTTTTTCATAGTCGTTTGTATTTCTGTGGGATCGGTTGTTATTTCACCTCTTTCATTTCTGATTTTGTTTATTTGGGTCCTCTCTCTGCTTCTTGGTGGGCCTGGCTAGAGGTTCATCATTCTTGTTTATCCTTTAAAAGAACCAGCTCTTGGTTTTGTTGATCTTTTGTATTGTTTTTGGGGTTTTTTTGTGGGTTTTTTGTGTTTTTTTTTTGTCTTTATGTCTTTTATCTCCACTCTGATCTTTATTATTTCCTTCCTTCTGCTTACACTGGGCTTTTCTTGTTGCTCTCTTCCTAACTCTGAGTTGTAGGGTTAGATAATTTATTACCATTGTTTCCTGTTTTCTGAGGCAAGCCTGTAGAGCTATGAACTTCCCTCTCAAGACTGCTTTCACTGTGTCCCATAGATTTTGGATTGTTGTGTTTTCATTGTCGTTTGTTGCCATGATGCTTTTTATTTCTTCTTTGATCTCTCTGGTAACCCAGTCATTGTTTAATAGCATGCTATTTAGCCTCCAGGTGTTTGATTTTTTTATTGTTTTTATTGTTGTTCGTTTCTAGTTTTATGCCATTGTGGTCTGAGATGGTGCTTGATATGATTTCTATCTTCTTGAAGAGACTTTGCCTGTGACCCAATATATGGTCTATCTTTGAAAATGCCCCATGTGTACTTGAGAAGAATGTATATTCTGTGGCTTTGGGTGAAATGTTCTGAAGATGTCAATTAATTCCATCTGATCTAGTGAGTAATTTAGGATTGATGTTTCTTTGCTGATTTTTTGTTTAGAGGATTTGTCCAGTGGTGTTAGTGGGGTATTAAAGTCCCCTAGTATGACTGTATTGCTATCAGTCTCTCCCTTGATATCCTCCAAAAGTTTTTCATGTATTTGGGTGCTTCTGTATTGGGTGCATATATGTTTACCAGAGATATATTTACTTGTTGGATTGCTCCCTTTAGTATAATGAAGGGGCCTTCCTTATCTCTTGTTATGTCCTTCACTTTGAGATCTAATTTGTCCGATATAAGTATTGCTACCCCAGCTTTTTTTTTTTTTTTCATTTCCATTCACCTGAAAAATCTTTTTCCATCCCTTCACCATCAGTCTGTGTGAGTCCTTTTTTCTGAGGTGGGTTTCCTGTAGACAGCAGATATATGGGTCATGTTTTCTTATCCACTCAGCTACTCTATGTCTTTTTATTGGGGCATTTAATCCATTAACATGTAAAGTTATTATTGATAGGTACTTGTTTGTCACCATTTTTATTCTTTATGCCTGTGTTCCTTCTTCGTTTCCTATTTCTTCTATTTACAGCAGACCCTTTAGCATTTCTGAATTGCTGGTTTGGTGGTAATAAACTCCCTTAGTCCTTTTTTGTCTGTGAAGCTTCTGATTTCACCCTAAATTTTGATTGATAGCCTTGCTGGGTACAGTATTCTTAGATTCAGACTTTTCCTTTGCATGACTTTGTATATTTCATTCCATTCCATTCTTGCCTGATGTATGTCTGTTGAGAAATCAGTTGCTAGTCTGATGGGGGATCCTTTGTAGGTAACTTTCTGTCTCTCTCTGGCTGCTTTTAAGATTCTTAGTTTGTCATTGGTTGTTGCCAATTTAATTATAATGTGCCTTGGCATCGGTCTTTTGGGGTTCATTTTGTTTGGGACTCTGTGAGCTTCTTGGATTTCTGTGAGTTTTTTCTTCCCTATATCAGGGAAGTTTTCTGTCATTATTTCTTCAAACAGGTTTTCTATTCCTTGCTCAGTTTCCTCTCCTTCTGGCACCCCTATTATGCAGATGTTGGTTCTTTTCGTGTTGTCCCAAAGTTCTCTTAGGCTCTCCTCCTGTTTTTTAAGTTTTTTTTCTAGATGCTGCTCTGCTTGGGTATTTTTCCTACCTTGTCTTCTAGCTCACTGATGCGGTCCTCTGCTTCTTCTAGCCTACTATTGATGCTTTCCATTGAGTTCTTTATAACAGTGATGTCATTTTCATTTCTTCTTGGTTCTTCCACATATTGTTGAATGTGTCTTCCATTCTTTTCAGCCACCTTATGACCATGTCTTTGAATGATTTCTCTGACATATTGCTTGCCTCCTTTTTGTTTACTTCCTTTTCTGGTGATGCCTCCTTTTTCATTCGCGGGCTGTTGCTTTGTCTCCCCATGATCTCTCTTCTCCGGTGTCTGGTTATGTAGCTCTCTCTCTCCTGCATTGATTTAAAGGCATAAAATACAACACAACAAGGCACAACGCACAAGGCACTAAACACAAATGTATTCATGATACTAATAACCCCAAATAATGGTGACCACCTGAGAAAAGAGAGTTAGAGGATAAGAAAAGAAAAAAAAAGTGCAAAATGATATTGAGAAAATAAAAAAAGTGAGAAAAGAAAGGGAATAACAAAGAAGGGGGGAAACTATTTATATGGGGAGAAAACTCCAGTAGAACAACAACTAATCCCAAAAAATGCAAACAACAAATACCCAGAGATGAATGCAAACTACAAACAACTAATAACAAACCAGGAAAGGAAAAACAGAATAAAAAAATAAAGACAAAAACAAAACAAAAAAGGGAAACAATCTCACAAACAAGCAAAAAAAAAAAAAAACAACCCCAAAAAGAGGGAACCAAGATGGCGTCGTAGGGAGTAGACCTGTGCATTCTGCCTCCCACAACATCATTGAAACTACCAACTATAAGACAAACAACCACCATTCAGAACCATGGGGAAGTTGGCCCAGTCGGAGTTCTACAACTGGAAGGAAAGAAAGAAGTGCAGTGAGATTGAGTAGGATCTACAGAGGTGCCAAAAACAGAGGTACACAGTCGCATGCCGGGCGGGCTGCAACTGGATGCGCGGTTTTTTTTCAATCGGAAGCGGTTACAAATCCTCTGGGCTTGCTCATGGCGGGTCTCTGGGGCCCCAGACCCCATGGGGAGAGGCGGCACAGCCCTGCAGCGGTCGGAGAGCGGGAGAGGCTCTGGCATGCAGCTGCTCGCCGGCACGGGGTCGCGAAGTCCTGGTGTCCCGGAGAGGCGAGGAGCCACAGAAACGCCGCCATTGCTGTTTGTCCCGCCCTGGTGGCTTCCTGATACCCCGCCTTACTCAATTTACATCCCCATCCAAGCTGTGCCAGGTGCACAAAAAGACCCACCTGCGCTTTTGCATCCTCGCCCAACAAATTGCAGACTTCAACTACAGTGGGAAGCCTGGGGAGGGTTTGGGGGTGGGGGTTAAGAGATTAACTAAAGGACTTATATGCATGCATATAAGAATAACCAATGGACACAAGACACTAGGGGGTAGGGGCCGGGAGAATGTCAAAGCGGGGAGAAAAGGAGACATATGTAATACTCTTTGTAATACTTCAAGAAATAAAAATTATTTAAAAAAAAAATCTAATCAACAATCAAGCAAACTAGAACAATAGGCCAGAGAGAAAGCAAGACAAAACAAAACAAAACAAAAAACATAGTACAAAAAAAAAAAAAGCAAAAAAATAACAAAACAAAGAAAAAGGGGGGAAAGGAAAAAAATGTTGATAGTGATGAAGGCGAAGAAAGAGGTGTGTGTGCACTTGGAGCAGGGGATCGGAAATTAGATTTATAAGTAGGATGAATTTTTAACAGGTTGTAAAAAGAAGAAATAGGAAAAATCTAGTGCAGGCATAGAGTAAGAGAACAGGACAACAAAAGGGGAAAAGTGAGGGATGGAGTGTTGGCATAAAGGTAAAGTTGAGATAGTGTAAAAAGATGCTAAAGGAAAAATGAAAATAGAATGCAGAACATTAATCCCAAAATAAAATAAAGAGAAAATAGAATGACACTTTAAAAGAACACTTACAATAGTAGTAGTAATAATACTAATTAAAAATAAAAATGTAATAATTAAAAAGGTAAAATCAGATGAGGAAAAAAAGAAAAAAATTAGTTTCTTAAGTAAAAGGTGAGAAAAAATAAAAATGTGCAGTAGTGAAGGTCATTCACTCCCTCTACTCTTCTGTTTAGCACGCCTTAGTCTTGTCAGGTATTCAGGAGAGTGTTGAAGTTCCCTGCGATACACTGCTCCTCTGTAAACCACAGTCCTGATTTTAATGCAGGCAGTATTTCTTTGTTTCCCAGACTGCCTTTATTTGTGTTTACAGAAGAGTCAATGTATGATTCAGCCCCTGGGTGGCAGTGTTTCTGGATTGACCTCTGGGGCTATAAGTCCTCTCTAGCCAGTATTTAGGTTTTGTTTTCCCTATCGCACTTAATACTGGTTTGGGAGAATCGACTGTCCCAGAGCTGATTCCTTGATCGTTACTCCCCGCTCTGATTCCCAGGTTCCACAAAAACAACTTTCCCCTGCAGTCTCTCTGAGTGTCCCCAATTGGACGATCCTATGTATTGGGTTTAGTAATCAAAAGCAAGGATTTAAAGAGAGGGAAAAAAAGGCCAGACTAAGTGCGCGAGCTCACAACCTCCACTGTCCAGCTCTGCGCACAATTCTCCCAATGTCTCTTCCGCACATCTTCTCTTCCCTGGTACTAAGCAGCCAGTACACTGGCAAAATCTGAGGCTGCCTTTTTGCGCCCAGTCCAGCTATGGGCTGATTCTTAGAGTTCCCTTCTGCCAGCAGCCCTGCAGATCCCCTTCTGCACTCACAGATCACACTGGCCCCATCGGCCACGGACTTTGTGGGGCGCCTACTTCTCCCGCACCTGTTCCTCTCTCCAACCTGAATTACAAACCACACCTTTATCTAGGCAAAATGTGACCTTTCCGTGAGGCGGAGCAGGGCTCGTCCAAGTCCACGTATTCACACTGCTTGAGATCCGGTGTTGCTGGGTTCGTAGCTGGTCCCTGAGTGCCGTGGTTGCAGGGTCCCTGGATGTATATGCTTCCGTCCCCTTCATCTAGTTTGTTCTTTCACCCAAGCTTAGTGAAGGTCTGGAACAGTTTGTCTGTTTTTGGTTGATCCTCACATAGGAACACTATGCACAAAATAAGAATGACTTCACTTAGCACCCAAAAAAGGAGACTAGCAAACAAGTTAGGTTGGATTTTTTTTGACAATTGAAAAACATCTCATAATTAATAGTTTATGAAATAAGAAATTGAATATTTTTCTAAATTCAAGAAATACAGATTAAGATTGAGAAGGCAAATCGAGAGCAGATACCCCCCCCCCCCCCCGCCCTTTTGGCTGCATCACGATAACCACACCCCTGGCTTCTGTAATCTTGCTTCTTGATGGATTGACAGGGAGAGGCAGGGGAGGGGGAAGGCTACCTGTGTGTGCACACAGCACTCTCTGGCCTGGGTCTGGGAACTTCCCCCCCAGGTGCAGATAAGGAACCGAGAGCCCTCCCCCAGTAGCCTAAGCAACAGGCAGCGGCTTTTGAGGCCCAGGACCCAGAGGGTCAGCATGGGCCTGCTCAGCTCCCAGGCCCACCCTGCTGAAGCCCACACCGCAGGCCTGGCGGTAGGCTCCAAGCTGCGGGCACGATGTGGTGGGAGAAACAACGGAGAGCAAGGGGCAATCGTGGGAGGGCAGGCAGTGCCTGGGCATAGGGAGAGGCAGGCTGCTGCCCCACGCCCGGCAGAGGGGTGACCCCTGGCCAGCGCTGAGGGTCCGAGCTCTGCTTAGTTGAGGGCCCCGCCCCCCCCCCCCCCCTTTGCTAACTGCAGCAGATACCCGGAAGCCTAGCATGTAACATAGAAAGAATGTCTAGAATGTGTATGTATGCCATATAAAGGAGACAAGAAACCTAGAAATGTATATAAGGCAAAAACCTTGCTGCATTCAGCGCTCAGCCTCTGGAGAGGACTCTGCTGAGCTAGTACTGGTGCTAATAAACAGTCCTTTTCTGTACCTCCAAGTGCATTTGGTTTATCACTTCCCACTGGCCTGATTTCTGCCATAACAAGATGAGATACTTTTTTTTTTTAATTTATACATTTGATAATTAAACTCTTTGATACATTTGTAAATCAGTATTGGCAAGGGTAAAATGCATTCCATTGGCCATGTAAGTTGATGTGTTTTTGGAAAACAGTTTGTCAGGAGGTGTTACGTCTTTAAAATGTTTGCAGTTTTTTGACTTACTACTCCTACTTTTAAGAATCTAGTTCAAAGAAAAATTGATAATGTGGAAAAATCAGTAAGCATAAAGAGGTTCCTTATAGCATTATTTATAGTAGTAAAAATGTAGAAAACCCTAAATGTCTAATATAGGGGAAACAGTGTTTAGTGGATTATTCACTCACTATATTATGGAGCCAGAAATGATGATTAAGAGGTAGCTGTGTATTGATCTGGAAAGAAAACGAAGACATACCAATTAAATAAAGGAAAGATAGAAAAGAAAGTACAATATAATGCCATTTGTGTGTTAGTTAATAAGAAATTTTGACTATTTATCTATAAAAAAGTTTCTGGAAAATATACAAGAGGGAATAGCACTATGTGGAAGAAGGAGACAAGAACCCTAAAAAATATCTATATCTGTAGTTTTTTAAAAACCCTGTGTGTGTGGTTATAATAAAATTTTAAAAGATGGTTATGAAGGCTATTATAACAGGTAAAAATGCTTGTATGTCAAGCAAAAAGAACAAGATGAAAAATTACACATTTAAAGTATAGTCGTAGCTATATGACAAACAAGAATAGAAAAAATAGATAAAGAGAAAATATTTGCCTGGCCATAATGGTTCATTTGGTTGGAGCTTTGCCCTGTGCACTGAAAAGTTGCTGGTTTGAGTCCCTACCAGGGCACATACCTGGGTTGCGGGTTCAATTCCCAGTTAGGGTGTATATGGAAGGCAACAACAGGTCGATGTTTCTCTCTTTCCACCCCTCCTTCCCTCCCTCTCTCTAAGCATGTCCTTAGGTTATGATTGAAAATTAATTAATTAATTAATTAAAAACAGAAAATATTAATTGATTGTGTTAAAGTGCAGGGATTGCCCACCTGGTGTGGCTCAGTGGTTGAGCATAGACCTATGAACTAGGAGCTCACAGTTCGATTGCCAGTCAGGTCAGTCAGGCACATGCTCGGGTTTCAGGCTTGATCCTCAGTAGGGGCATGCAGGAGGCAGCCAATCAATAAAAATATATTTTTTAAAAATAAAGTGCAGAGATTTATGTTTTGAATTTCTATTTTTCAATTTAAAATTCTTTATATTCATTATGGAAAAATATTTTTTAACATTTTTATTGATTTCCCAGAGGAAGGGAGAAGAAGAGAGAGATAGAAACATCAATGATGAGAGAGAATCATTGATCAGCTGCCTCCTGCATGGCCACACTGACGATTGAGCACTCAACCCTGGTATGTGCCCCAACTGCAATCAAACCGTGACCTCCTGGTTCATAGGTCAATGCTCAACCACTGAAACACGCCAGCTGGGCTGGAAAAATAATTTTTAACAAAATCGCTATGTTTTTAAACATACATGAAAAAGGACCAATTCTTTATTATTGATGGGTTTGCTCTATCAGAAATCCCATTTCCTCATTTTATGTTTCAGGCCCTGGGCAACTTGAGAATGATGTGGAGTTCCTCTTTTTTTTTCTTCTTTTTCTTTAAGAGCATTTATTGGGAAAATTACAGAGGTAGAAGAAGCAATTTCTATAAGAAACGGGCTTAGCAAATAAGTTATGGAGGTAAAGGAAGGGCCCTTGGAGCTTGGGAGTGAGGAAGCTAATGGTAACATGCCTGGGGCTGGAATGGGGAGGGAAAAGGGAAAGTCATGGGCATGCTCCCTGGAGGGAGAGCATTGAGTTCCTCTTTTTTCTCTTTTTAAAATATATTTTTATTGATTTCAGAGAAGAAGGGAGAGGGAGGGAGAGAGAAACATCAATGATGAGAGAGAATCATTGATCGGTTGCTTCCTGCACACCCAACACTGGAGATCGAGCCCACAACCGGGGCATGTGCCCTAATCAGGAATCCAACCTTAACCTGGTTCATAGTTCAAGGTTCAACCACTGGGCCATGCAGGCTGGGCCCAAGTCCCTCTTTTTAAGGGTCTTTTCTTTCCTCCTCTCTGCCTCTTGACTTAGGCAGTGGCGGCTCTGTTCTCTCCTCTGCAGAGCCAGCCTACCTTTGGGTTCCTGTTGGACATCGATGGAGTGCTGGTACGGGGCCATAGAGTGATCCCTGCTGCTCTGAAAGCCTTCCACAGGCTGGTGAATGCCCAGGGGAAGCTGCGGGTGCCTGTGGTCTTTGTCACGAATGCTGGGAACATCTTACAGCATGACAAAGCCCAGGAGCTGTCAGCTCTGCTGGGCTTTAAGGTAAGGAGGCAGCTGAAGACTCAAGGTCCTGGTTCCCCGTGGAACCCCCACTCTTGTTCTGACTAAGCCTTTTTCCCTCGGGTGCAGTACAGTATTGATAAGCCTGAGGGCATGGCCAGTTAGTTCAGTACAAATCTTTCAACCCTGCTTGAAAAATAACTTGAAGTTTAAGCCCAGCCTCATGAGTAGAGCCTCATCAATGGGGTAATTTTTTATATATACATACATGTTAAGCACAAAAATCCTGCCCATGGAGTTGGCAGTTCAGCTCTAGCCTTTATATTCATTTCTTCTGGGCATCAGAGTTGTCTCTTTTGAATTGTCAGCCCCTAGAAAGTAAGGGTTACATTTTTCTTTTCTTAATATGTTTACACTAGTGGGCTGGTGCACGAAATTCATGCACAGGGGAAGGGGTATTCCTCACCCTGGCCTGCACCCTCTCTAATCTGGGACCCCTTGAAGGATGTCCTACTGCCGGTTTACAGGGATCGGACATCCCTCTCGCAATCCGGGACTTCTGGGTCCTAACCACTCACCTGCCTGCCTGATTGCCCCTAACCACTCTGCCTGCCGGCCTGCTCACCCACAGCTGCCCCCTGCCACCGGCCTGCTTGCCTCCAAATGCCCCCCGCCCCCGCCAGTCTGATCACCCCCAACTGCCCCCCCTGCTGGCCTGCTTGCCCCTACCTTCCCTCTCCACTGGCCTGCTCATCCCCAACTGCCCCCCTGCTGGCCTGCTCACTCAAAACTGCCCCCTCCCGCTGTCCTGATCACCTCCAACTGACCCCCACTGATGGCCTGCTTGCCCCCAACTGGCCCCCCTGCTGGTTGGCTTACCCCCCCCAACGACCCCACCCCCACCAGCCTGATCACCCACAACTGCCCTCCCCTCTTGGCCTCTAACTGCCTCTACCTTGGCCCCGCCACCATGGCTTTGTCCAGAAGAACATCCGGAAGGTCTCCCAGTCTAATTAGCATATTACCCTTTTATTAGTATAGATAGTGGCCTGGTGCACAAGTGGGGGCCGGCTGGTTTGCCCTCAAGGGTGTCCCGGATCAGGGTGGTGGTTCCCTTTGGGCGTGGCCAGCCTGGGTGAGGGGCTGAGGGTTGTTTTCAGGCTGCCACACCCCCTTCAGGGTGGGGGTTCCCACTGGGGTGCCTGGCCAGCCTTGGTGAGGGGCTGATGGCTGTTTGCAGGCTGGCCACGCCCCCCAACAGGGACTCTCACCCCATGAGGGTGTGGCCAGTCTGGGTGAGGGACTGAGGGCTATTTGCAGGCTGGCCACGGCCCTGGGAAACCCAGGCTCCCAGACCCTCCTTAAGCAGAGGCCACAGCGGCTGGAAACAGGTATCTGGGATTTATTTATCTTCTATAATTGAAACTTTGTAGCCTTGAGCGGAGCCGGCCAGGGCAGGCAGGAAGCTTGGCTTCCTCCATCACCAGGGGCAACCCAATCCTCCTGTTTGCTCCAGCTCCTTGGCCACAGCCATCTTGGTTGGGTTTATTTGCATACTTGCTCCTGATTGGCTTGTAGGCGTGGCTTGTGAGTGTAGCAGAGGTATGGTCAATTTGCATGTTTCTCTTTTATTAGATAAGATTGATTTTAGAGAGAGAGAGAGGAAGGGGATGAGAGAAACATCAATGAGAGAGAACCATCGATTGGCTGCCTCCTGCATGCTGCCTACTGGGGATTGAGCCCACAACCCTAGACATGTGCCCTGACCAGGAATCAAACCATCAACCTCTTGGTGCATGGGACGACACTCAACCAACTGAGCTATACTAGTCAGAGTGAGGGTCACATTTTTCTAAATCTCCGTATACCAAGTAGGACTCTGAAGTAATGGCCCTTGTTTCTCATAAAGATGCATGCCCGTGAATAAGCGCTGTCCCCTGAAAGCAGTCCCTCTTCACCCACTTTCAACTGCCCATGTATCTCATGTTGACACACTCATTTTTCTTTGTTGAGCGTGCTTGTAGTTTTGGGAAAGAGTACTTGGAACCAAGAAAGTAAATAAAGTGGCTGATTGATGATGGGATGACCCTGTTTGAAGATGAATGCAGGGAGTAAAGACATAAAACTGTTTCCCTTCTGTGGTTTTCAGGGAGGGTTTCAAAAACATTGTGAGAAAAGGCTGTATTGTTGTAATTAGTTTAAATGTTAAAAGGCTAAGTCTTTAAGTAGAACTGAGAACTGAAAGTCAAAGTTAGAGGCAGAGCTCTAAGACAGTGACAGAAAACATGCACACAAACTGCTTTTCAAAGGGGAGTTGAGCAGGACAGGATCGGTGAGTATCAGAACCCATCACTGATGGCATGTCCTGCTTGCTTTTTTTGTTAATCCTTGCCTGAGGATATTTTTTTCCATTGATTTTTAGAGAGAATGGAAGGGGGTGGGGGGGAGAGAGAGAGAGAGAGAGAAGAGAGAAGAGAGGAGAGAGGAGAGAGGATAGAGAAGAAAGAAAAGGGAAGGAAGGGAGGAGAGGGGAGGGGAAGGGAGGGGAGAGGAGGGGAGGGAAGGGGAAGGGGAAGGGGAAGGGAAGGGAAGGAGGGAGGGAGGGAGGGAGGGAGGGAGGGAGGGAAGGAAGGAAGGAAAGGAAAGGAAAGGAAGGAAGGAGAAAGAAAGACTCCCTGACCTGGGGATCGAACCTGCAACCCAGGTAGATGCCCTTGACTGGGAATCAAACCCGAGACCCTTTAGTGCTCAGGCCAACACTCTACCCCTGAGCCACATGGGACAAGGCACTGCTTGCTTGTTTTGTGTGGCAAGAGCCAAATTAGACTTGTGATTGTCATACCCGTTTAGATACTTTCTAGGAGCTAGGAAACCCTCCACCCCCTTTTTTTTTAATCTGGGCAGTTGTTTTTTTTCCTTCCTAGGTGAAAGAAGCTGCTATTTATCTTCCATTATTTCCCCTCAACTCTTCTCTCCTGTCTCATGGCTGTCCCTACAGGTGGAGCCAGATCAAGTTATACTCTCTCACAGTCCCATGAAGCTTTTCTCACAATATCATGGAAAGCGGATGATAGTATCTGGGCAGGGACCCCTGGTGGAAAATGCCCAAGTGTATCCTTTTGATGCTTCTCACTCTGGCTGAAGAGAAAGGGGCAGGACTGGGGACTTTTCTCCCATGGCTGAGGGGGCACCATCATGAGGCATGCTGAATGGAGGCCTCATCGGGTGTGTGGTGGGCTCTTGAGGGCGAGGGACAGCCCTCAGATGTGGCCAGTCCTGGTGGCTGGTGGTTTCCAAAAGCCAGCCCACTGCATCATTACCTTCTGGGGAGCTGAAAATACAGATTCCTGGAGAGTCTGTGTCATTAGGTCTGAGATAAAAATCAACAGTCTATATTTTAAAAAATTAAACTAAGTGATTCTGTAATTAGGTTTGAGAACCACTGCTCCAGGGCTATTCTTCATGGTGCTCAATCAACTTATCTGCAATGTTAATTAAGTATCTACAATGAATTCATCCTTTGGGCGATGTGCATATTCAAAAGGCAGCGAAGATTGTCCTTGTTCTCAAGCAGCTTATTTATTTGCTCCTGCAGACCCTGTCCAGCACTTCCTTTGTGCCAGCACTGTACTATAGGGTCTAAGGGGAGTAGGGGCCAGGAGAAGCACTGTGGAATTTTGAATTAACTGAAGGGCTCATATTTGAAGCACCCTATACAATAAAGGAATATTTCAGATGGCATGGGATTAAAGACTTAAAAGAACAGTATAGGCGGTTCTGGGTGTCACAGGTATAGTTAGGGGGAGGGGAACATCCTTCGAGCAGAAATTGCTTATGGCTTCAAGGAGGGGCAAGGCTATGCCACAGGAGAGGTTTCAGGTTTTCCATGCAGAAGCAGTAAGGAGGCTAGAAAGAGAAGGGATGGTGAGGATCCCTGAAGCAGAAGATTGTAATGGGACAGGGTGGGAAATAAGGATAGGGAGGGTGGTGTAGGAAACTGCAGAAGTAAATACAGGAAGTAACTGAATTTATTATGAGGGCAGTGGGGAGTCTCCAGGTTTATTACTGATGGGGTGGTCTGATGGAAGTATCATTTTTGAAAAATTCATTTTGAGAATAACCTGAAATCATAGCCAGTTAAGGTTACAAGTGGGAATTAAAGACAGAAAAATGGAGGCAGGTCTTGAAGAGCTAAAGCTGAGCTGGCTTACCTCTCCCATGGCCTCCCCATGCTGGTGGAATGCAATTCATCTTAAAGCTTCAGCTCAAGCCTAAATTCTCTAAACCAGCGTTAGCCAACTGGTGGTCCGTGAGGTCCAAAAGGTTGGCAACCGCTGGTTTAAGGAAACCTCTGGAGCAGCTGTCGCCAACCGGTGGTCCGTGGACCACTTGTGGTCCATGAAGTCCAAAAGGTTGGCAACTGCTGCTCTAGACCAAGCATGTCAAACACAAAGGCTAACACAGGCCAAATAAACAAGGTTTAAGTTTATGTGGGCCGCAAAAAAAAAAAAAAAAAAATTCAATTTTCATGGAAAAGTAGGTTTATTTTGATAGAGACATGCGGAATACAAAGGGCTGAAATAAATAAATAATAAGTAATCATTAACATAAAATAATAGAACACCTTAATAAAAATTAATATTTTTTCTTGAACATTAACTTACCAGACACTGAATAACTGCACAAATTAATAAATGTAATGCAAATAAACCTATTTTTCTTGTTCTTCGAAAGCAAAATTTGCCAAGACTAAAGGCGTGGCAATTGCTAGTATTAGTGGAAAGAAATGGCGCGCCTGCACGTAAGGTGTGTAAGGGAAATGAATGCAACACGATTATAGTAATCAGTCATTAGCGAACGTTGTAGCTCATTATTAATAATTATGTATAACAGGATATTGTAAAAATTAAGTTATGAAATTTTTATTAAAACATTTCTTGCATACCATTATATTGGCAAAAATATTTATTGTGGGCCGTGAGTTTGACATGCTTGCTCTAGGCCTTTTGCCCAGCTACCCAGACCACTGAGTAGTCTCCTATTCTGAACTTCTTGGCATACAGTGGCAGCACTTCACAGAGTGCTCTCTGTGATGGGCTTTGGGGAGGTAGTGAGCTCCTTGAGGACAGAGTTTCTTATATGCCGTATGCCCTAGTATTGCCCAGTGTAGGATCTGGCACCTAAAATGTGCCCAGTTTGCAGTGGTATATTGCTTGGAGGGACACAGCCCCGCTCTGCCTATGCACTCATGGACTGCCTGTCAGTACTTTTAGGATTGGTGTTGACCCTGCTGGGCTCATTAGTTAACTCCTGTCTGGGGATTAGGTAGACTAGTTTGATCAGGATTAGGTTGGTTCCCCTTCCTTTAAAGATATTTTTCCCCCAGAACTGCCCAGCTTTGTTTCCCTGATCTTGGTCTAGACTGGGCTTCAAGAATGTGGTTACTGTGGATGAGCTGCGGATGGCCTTCCCTGTGCTTGACATGGTGGATCTCCAACGGCGGCCAAAGACCACGGTAATAAGAACATCTGGTGACTCTTGTTCCTTCATGGGCTCCTCTTGCAACCCTTCACCGTTAGAGCTACAGCTTGTCCATGTTTCACAAATTGCCTTCTTGGAGAAGCACATCTGGCCAAGGATTTGTCCCCCACATATCCAGAATGACTCAGAGGAGCTATATACTCCAAAGGGCTTTCCTTGTTTGTGATTAACTGAGAACCCTTTTATAGAGCCCCAGCATCTCCTCCAGTTGGTAGCTTTGTATTTTAGTAGCTGGCTTTCCCAGTATTGTCTGGGAGAATCGTTAACCTCTGTTAACAAATTCTTCACTGTTCTGCTTTATCCTGAGACAGTTTCCTTGTGAAAAGCAGCCTACTTATAAAAGTAACTGGCAGTTCTGAGTGTCTGTTGTGTTCTCTTTGGGTTCAGCTCATATTTATATTTTCTGATCAGTAGTCACAGAGCATCTTATTGATCCTCTATAGTACGTGACAGCCCCTGACCCTCTTTTTTATGTCAGCTTTATATATTTATATCATATAGCCTATATTATAAGTCTGACTACTATCAAAATGTGATGAAATGTGTTATAAACAGATAAGCTCACTTTTATTCACTTATATAGCTTCTCTCCTTCTCCCAGAGTGTTCCAATTAAAATAGAGTACTTCATTGCCTTTGAGAGCTTTTTTCTAGAACCATGCAAATTATGTGGAGAACCAGAATGTCAGAGTTGGAAAAGATCTTAGAACAGCTCAGAGACTGAGTCTCAGGGGAAGAGACTTACTCCAGGTCATATAGCTGATTAGTGGCAGAGATAAGATTGTAATAGTCTGGGGAAGGAATGGAAGCAGTTGGTAACACAAAAGCTTCTGACTCCTAATCCAACAGCAACAGAAATGGTCCATCACACCCTGAAGGCCTCCTTTTTCTCCAAAGGCTCACCTTCCTCTAGACCAGTGGTTTTGAACCTTCCTAATGCCGCAACCCTTTAATACAGTTCCTCATGTTGTAGTAACCCCCAGCCATAAAATTATTTTTGTTGCTGCTTCATAACTGTAATTTTACTACTGTTATGAATCGTAATGTAAATATCTGATATGCAGGATGTATTTTCATTGTTACAAATTGAACATAATTAAAGCATAGTGATTAATCACAAAAACAATATGTAATTATATATGTGTTTTCCGATGGTCTTAGGCGACCCCTGTGAAAGGGTCGTTTGACCCCCAAAGGGGTTGCGACCCACAGGTTGAGAACCGCTGCTCTAGACTCTTGCTTGGCCCATATCTTGCTTCCTGTCCTTGCAGGAGAAAACAGCTGACCTTTACTAGTATATGTGGTATCCCTTAACCTGTTCTGTGACCAGCCTGGTTCTTCTCTCTTCACCTTTCTTCATGAATCTTCTTCCGCAGTCCTATTTGCTTCTCCTCAGCTTGGGCTACACCATGGGGTAGTCTTCAATCCTGTCTGGAATGCGACTTTCCTCCCACCCACCCTTGGAAACCAGTGTGTAATTGTCCTGTAGTGGAAAGTAATCATTGCATTGATGGGCTTGTTCTTTGTCTCTTGGCAGCCCCTTCCAAGGAATGACTTCCCCGCTATTGAAGGTAATGAGGTCCTCTCCTTGTGTGGGCATGGGACTGGGTTGTTCTTTCTCCTTTCAGGCCCTCCAGATTATTGTAGCCAGGGGGCATTGAGCATTAGATCACCTGGGTTCTGGTGTTGTATCTGCCACTCACTACCTCTGAGATATTTGTTGTTAATCTTTCCTTCTTTATATCATTTGCCTTTTATTCCAGAAGAATCATAAGCTTAGAAAATCTTAGAGTAGAAAGGCACCTAGAGGTAATTTAGTCCAGTGTTCCTTAGGCCCATTAAACCCAGTTTGCTCCTTGTATAACAAAAATATTGTAGTGTCCCCTTTACTAACTTAAAATGAAATTAATAGATAATATATCTTCCTATACACATGTTACAATTAATTAGTTTAATATAATTGTAATAGGGAGAAATAAAGGGAAAACATTTTAGTAAGGTAATATGTACTTCAATATGTAGTAATTTTCCAAAAAGACATAACGAAGTAGTAAAATGATTGAACCAAACATAGAATCACCATGAATGTTACAGCTACAAATGCAGACTGATATATGTTTATAGGTGTGTTTTGTTGGTGACTCAGAAATTAGGGACAGTACCATCATTGGTGAAGTGATTTTGTAAAATAGGGACTAAACTTGATAACATTTTGAAAAAAGAAAAGTACAACCTTCTCTTGACTTATGTGATAGTTACATTTTTTTTGAAAAATTAGTGTTTATGAAAACTACCAAAAAATACTTTGTGTTTACATGGAATTAGGGTTTAGGTTCATTAATTATAAACAGGTTGTTCCCTACATGAATACCAGATGGGACACTCAAATGTTTATAGACATTGGCAGTTTTTGATTGAACAAGACTGTACTGAGCATCTAGCATCCCTGGCCCCCTCCCACAATCCTCACCACTAAGTATCAGTCATTTTAATGATTAAAATACATCCTCCAGCCTCCAGAGCATCTCTCCAGGGGGCAGTGGTTCAATTCACTGGTCTTGTAGCTGATATCACAACTTCCATTTGTTGAGTACCATGTGTCCAGCACAGGTTAAGTGCTTTATTTATTATATCTCCTTTTTATTCTCATAACAATAGTAGGTGTTGTTATTGTAGTTGAAGAAGCTGAGGCTTAGAGAAGGTAAATAACTTGCCCACAATCAGGAAAGTTGGCACAGTCAGCCTTGGAATTCAGGTCTCTATCACTCTGCATCCAGCTCTCCTAGTTGTTAGGTTTATTGGCTCCTGGGGCTCAAAGAGAAGTGGCTGAGAAAAGTGAGCATTTTGCCAAGTACCTATGGGTAGGGTGGTGGGGAGAATATCAGTTAGCAAGAGGAAGTGGGCCTGAGACTCACTGTTGTTTGTCTTGTTTTAAACTTCTGTGAACATGGTGGACACAATAACAGTATGAGCCCTTAGGTCCTAAGGCTTAGGAGGTGCCTTCCCAGTCCCTGGGTTTTGTTCACCTTGGGTGAATAGGTGAGAGGCTCTTTCAAGGCTATTCAGGGAACCATGCCCTTGCCAAGGTGATTGTACTGTAAGGGAAGAGCTTGTGGTTGGGTGGCCTCAGCTGGTCTTCTGAGGGCCTTACTCCCGCCTGCCACAAAGGGCAGGCTAAGTGCCCTGCACCCTTACCCCTATGCCTTTGCTCTTTAAAGGAGTACTCCTCCTTGGGGAGCCAGTACGCTGGGAGACAAGCCTGCAGCTGATCATGGATGTCCTTCTCAGCAATGGGAACCCTGGGACAGGTCTGGCGACGGCCCCTTATCCCCATCTCCCTGTCCTGGCCAGTAACATGGATCTTCTTTGGATGGCTGAAGCCAAGATGCCCAGGTGAGGACATAGTCCCTGGCCTTGACCCTGGTGGCCCATTTCCAGCTATTGCCTGAGCAGTCCTACTGACAGTTTCCCACCGCCATTTGATATTGCAGCTTACTGAACACTGAAGATGTATTGAGATGATTTTTAACAAATAATCCTTGCCCTTCAGAATCTTAACAGAACAAGTTCTTTTTGATTAGAGGAACCCAAATGGTCAGTTTCTGAGGTATATCAATGCAAATTATTCAACTGCTCTTCCTTCTTTGCCTTCACCCTGTAGCATTGATTATTTCAATTCTTTGTTTCCCTTTGCCCTTAAAACATAGGAGCAGGGAAAAGAAATAATTGTTCTGATGTTTATATATACCAGAGAACAGACCCAGTGGATAAGTGACTTTCTCAAAGGCATGCGGGTAGTGAACAGGCTTACACACTCCCTGCGCAGTTGTGTAGAGCTCACCTGTTCTGTCCTTTTCTGAGTTTGAGAATAGTATAGGCATCCCTTTTTCTGGCCCTGGAGGTGCCTTTACTGGAAGGGCGGCTGACGGCTGCTGTGTACTGTTTGGCTGCTCTTATTTGCAAGGCCTAAGTCTAGAGCAAGCATGTCAAACTCAAAGGCTAACACAAGCCAAATAAACAAGGTTTAAGTTTATGTGGGTCACAAAAAACAAAAGCTTCAATTTTCATAGAAACATAGGTGTATTTCAATAGAGACATGCTGAATACAAAGGGCTGAAATAAATGAGTAATCGTTAACATAAAATAATAGAACATTTTAATAAAAATATTTTTTCTTGAACATTAACTTACCAGACATTGAATAAGTGCACAAATTAATAAGCGTAACGCAAATAAACCATTTTTCTTGTTCTCCAAAAGCGAAATATTTCCTGTTGCACACAGCAAACAAGTCAGTCCAAGACTAATAGCGTGGCAATCGGCTGCTAAAATATTCGCTGCTAGTATTAGTGGAGAGAAATGGTGTGCCTGCATGTAAGGCATGTAAGGGAAATGAATGCAACACAATTATAGTAATCAGTCATAAGCGAACGTTGTAGTTTGTTATTAATAACTAGTGGCCCAGTGCACAAATTTGTGCACATTGAAAGGAAATTAATTAGAAGAAATATTTTAATATCGCTACTTGCCCTTTCTCTATAATAGAAGTGTCAACCAAATTCATGATCGACAATGACAGAGGAAACACATGCGTGAGATTGGCGCCAGCAAGAGCTTTATATATATAGATAAACTTGCTTAATTAGACCTGCTTCTGATGTAGCTTAACTTTTCCAGCCCAGTGAAGCACCCCAATTTCTCTTTCAATTGTCAGCAACACAGCAATAAATATCAACACGAAGCAGGGTATTATTGTAGATCACACAGGGAGAACAAAGGGTAAAATATTTAACTGCAGCAGTGTTTGACTATATTCCGTGCAGTGAGAAAACCTGAAGTCATTTTCAGGGTCCACCATTTCTTCTTTTCAGTTGGGTCAGGTTTCTAAATCTCTGTTTTCCAGCTAATAAAAAGAAAATAGGATTCCATCGTGTCTCCTATCTACCTAATCCAGAACTTTTATGAGGATCAAATAAGATGAGGCACAGGAAAACACTTCACAGACATTTGATTAAAGTGTAAAATGTTTGCACCTGGCTATAAAGCAAGTCATGTTCCTGGGCTGAAGAAACTCCAAGGAGGCTAGTTGTCGCTAGGGAGAGGAAGCCAGGCATTGATTGCTATGTGACGTCATTACCCAGATGGACACTTAGCATATTAGCCCTTTATATATAGAGAGGCCCGATGCACAAAATCTGTGCAAGAGTAGGCCTTCCTTCCTCCGGCTGCCGGCACTGGCTTCCCTCCGGCACCCGGGACCTGGGCTTACCTCCGGCCACTGGCACCTGGGACCTGGGCTTCCCTCACAGAGGGAGGCCCCACCCACCTGCCGCAGCCTGCAGTCGGTGGCCTGGGCCTCCCTCTGCAGGGTGATCATGGGGCGATGGCAAGGCCCCCTACCAGTTGCATCACACCCGCCTTGGCTGGCTTGGTGCCAGTGGATGTCATAGCATGGTCCAGGATGTTCATCCCAATGGTTGTTCTGCTGTTCGGCCATTCGGTCGATTTGCATATTAGGCTTTTATTATATAGGATGGCCTGTCACTAAGGAGAGGAAGCCGGGCATTGCTATGTGATGTCATTACCCGGTGCCCACAGCCACCATTTCTGGGCTGGGCTGGGCTTGCACCATGGGGTCTCGGCAGCATCAGCTGCAATTTGGTGGGCTGTTGCTCTGGGGTGGTGGCGGGGCCTGTGTCCCACTTAGGGGAAGCCAAGTGTTGCTCTGTCAGCATCAGGTCTACGTTGCTGTTTCTCTGTAAATGGCAAGTGTGCATCACGGCAGCTCCTGCATTGAGCGTCTGCCCCCTGGTGGTCAGTACATGTCATAGTGACAGTTGGAGGGACACTTAGTGTATTAGCCTTTATATATATAGATTGTGTATAACAGGATATTGTAAAAATTAAGTTATGTAATTTTTATTAAAATGTTTCTTGCATACATTATATTGGCTGGGCCACAAGAATATTCATTGTGGGCCGCATGGGGCCCATGGGCCCCAAGTTTGACATGCTTGCTCTAGAGATTTCTCCCCTCCCCATGACTCCCAGTAAGCTGGATGTGTGATCCATCAATAGGGCAGCAGGGCCCAACACTGCCTCAAGTCAATAGCCCATAAGAGATGGGCCACTCAGTAGCCCATAAGAGATGGAGATTACAGTGTTCTCTCTTGTTAGGTTTCAAGTATTTTCCTATAGCTTGAGGTTAGGTATTTTTTCTGAGTTATTCTTCCAAAATTAGGGTACGCTGACACTAGCTGAAGGGGGTTTGGTTATATAGGCTGGGAACTG
The DNA here is from genome assembly GCF_964212035.1 of Myotis nattereri. Classification (NCBI taxonomy): domain Eukaryota; kingdom Metazoa; phylum Chordata; class Mammalia; order Chiroptera; family Vespertilionidae; genus Myotis; species Myotis nattereri. Next base: position 102,089,789 of record NC_138076.1, read on the forward strand.
AATAGTAAGGGGAAGATTTCAATTTACAAATTACAGATTTGAGGTTAATTTTTCATTCAGTAATTTGAAAATGTAATTTATTACATAAATAAATGACACAAATATAACTTCAATATATTGTGTGGCATCAGTTCAGATTTGGTTTAGTGGCAAGGGATTTAAACCCCCCAAAAAAAGTATCTTAAAAAAGATAAAAGTTTCTTTCTCATGTGAAATAAGTCTGGGGTAGGCTGTCCAAGTCTTGTATGGAAGCTCCACCTGTCAGGAACAGAAGCACCTCTGTCTTCCTGCTGTGCAATCCTTAGCCCTTTACTACATAATCCCAAATGGCTGCCTGAACTTCAGCTATCATATCAGCATTCCAGGCAGAGAGGAACAGGGGAAGGTAGAGAAGAGCATCACCTCCCCAATTTAAGGATACTTCCTAGAAGGTTAGCCCAGCACTTCTAATTTCATTGACTCTTTGGTTATAGTGCAGCCACATGGCCACACACCCTGTTGCAGAGGAGGAAGGGAATATAGTTTTTACACCTGGTAGCACTATGCTCAGTGAAAATTGGCACCAAGAAAGAAGGGGAGAACGGCAACCAGTAGTCTGCCACAATTCTAAAGCAAAAATTAAACTTTCTGGAATACTAACACCTGGGGTATAATCCTAGTGCTACCACCTTGGGCAAGTTACTTAATTTCTTTATGCCTCAGTTTCCTCACTTGTAAAATGAGAACAATGATCTCATAGGGTTTTTCTGAGAATTAAATGTGATTTGTATCTCCAGTGTTAGAACAGTGCTCAATAAATGTTATTAGATAATAGCAGATCATAAATGTAGGCAATAAATGTAATTCTTACTAGAAGTAATTTCATTTTGACCTGTTACCACTGGGGGAGTGAAAGGGTACTGCTCAGAGAATGGCAGGTGGCCTGGAGAGACCAGGGAGTGAAGACTGAGCTGCTGGGCTGTCTTCTCTGGCAGGTTTGGCCATGGCACGTTTCTGCTGTGCCTGGAAACCATTTACCGCAAAGTGACAGGCAAAGAGCTAAGATACAAGGGCCTGATGGGCAAACCCAGCATCCTCACTTATCAGTATGCAGAAGAACTGATCAGGCGGCAGGCGGAGAGGCGGGGTTGGGCTGCCCCCATCCAGAAACTCTATGCTGTAGGGTAAGTTCTACCCATCTCCTCAACTTTCCCTTCCCCTCTCATTCACCTTGTTTCCCTATGTTTAATGCACACTCCTTGCCCCACAATTGTCCTCTGCTCTCTGCACCTTACAACACTGAACTTCAGTTTTCTCCTCTTTTCTTTTCCGGTATGGTTACCCCTACCAGTGATAATCCTATGTCTGATGTCTACGGTGCCAACCTGTTCAACCAGTACCTGCAGATGGCGAAGCATGAGGGGGCAGAGGAGCTGGGGACGAGTGGTCTGTTGAAGCAGCGACCCTCAGCAACCCAGAGCTGTGCCTCCATCCTGGTGTGCACTGGTGTATACAGTCCCAAGGCCCCGGGGTCCACAGAGCCTGCTCAGGGAGGAGAGGAGCCTCCCTTCCATGGGCACCGGGACTTCAGTTTTAGTCCAGGGCTTATAGAGGCATCCCACATTGTGAATGATGTAGATGAGGCTGTGCAGCTGGTTTTCCACAAAGAGGGTTGGGCTTTGTAGTGAGGACTGTGTGTTCCAGGCAGGGTGACAGAGGGTATCTTGGAGCTGTAGGTGAGTCCCATTTACTGGTTTCTGGCCTGGATCACAGGGCAGGGCATCATGTCAGGGCCTGCTCCCCATGACATTCTTCCTGCTACCCCACAGATGTGACACTAGTGATTACTTGGAAGAAGACACTGGCTTTTTCTCCTGCTGAGCAGTAGCCATAGAATTGTACCCTGGGTAGCATTATGGGTAGAACTGTGAGGATTTTCTCGGTCCAATTCCTATATGTTTCTCCTGGCAGTCTGACCTCAGCCCAGTCCCTTTACCTCTGTGCCTTGGTGTACTCCTCATTTCATTAGGGTCTTCTGGGAAAAGGGGAGACAATATGTAATAACATGGAAATTTCTACAGGACCTTTGCCTGCATTAAGTGAACTATTGCATGCCAGCAAGGTGTCTAACACTCAGATACTACATTTTATTGTATTTCAGCTTATCGCTCAGAGACTTTTGAACTTATTTTTTAAATTAAAATGATAATAAATATTCCTTATGCTATCTCTTGTGAAGCTCTATCTGGAACGTACTTAAAAGTCATGTGGGGGAAGGCTAGTGGGTGAGTGGTGTGGGTGACCTTCAGGCAAAGAGATTGGTGGCATTTCACTACCAGAAGGAGTTGATGTCTCCTTTTCCACCTTTACTCCCTCTGACCTCGTCTGGGCAGTGAAGCAAGTCTATTTAGGAATGAGTTATGCCCAGGCTTTGGCATATACTTAGCAACTTCCCTGATATGGAAAAGAAAAAGGATCTTGCCTATGGTTTGTTCTAAAGGAAGGAGCTGACAGGCCCACAGCCAACATCATACTCAATGGACAAAAACTAACACCATTTCCCCTAAGAACAGGAACAAGACAGGGATGCCCACTCTCACCACTCCTGTTCAACATAGTCCTGGAAGTATTAGCCATTGCAATTAGACAAGAAGAAGAAATAAAAGGCATCCAGATTGGAAAAGAGGAAGTAAAACTGTCCAAATTTATTTGCAGACGACATGATATTATACATACAAAACCCTAGAGACTCCATCAAAAAGCTACTAGACTTAATACATGAATTTGGCAATGTAGCAGGATACAAAATTAACCCCAAGAAATCTGAGGCATTTCTATACACCAATAGTGAACTTTCAGAAAGAGAGATTATAAAAACAATCCCGTTTACCATCGCACCAAAAAAATTAAGCTACCTAGGAATAAACTTAACTAAAGAGGTAAAAGACCTCTACTCAGAAAACTACAGGACGTTGAAAAAAGATATAGAGGAAGACATAAACAGATGGAAGAACATACCGTGTTCATGGATTGGTAGAATCAACATCATTAAAATGTCCATACTACCCAAAGCAATCTATAAATTCAATGCACTTCCGATTAAAATACCAATGGCATACTTCACAGATCTAGAATGAACTCTCCAAAAATTCATCTGGAATTAAAAAAGGCCCCGAATAGCTGCAGCGATTCTGAGAAAGAACAAAGTAGGTGGGATATCAATAACAGATATCAAGTTGTATTACAAAGCCACTGTTCTCAAAACTGCCTGGTACTGGCACAAGAACAGACATATAGATCAATGGAATAGAATAGAGACCCCAGAAATCGGCCCGAACCAATATGCTCAATTAATATTTGACACAGGAGGCAAGAACATACAATGGGGCCAAGATAGTCTCTTAAATAAATGGTGTTGGGAAAATTGGACAGATATATGCAAGAAAATGAAACTAGACCACCAACTTACACCATACACAAGAATAAACTCAAAATGGATAAAGTACTTAAATGTACGATGAGAAACCATAAAAATTCTAGAAGAATCTGAAGGCAACAAAATCTCAGACATATGCCGAAGCAATTTCTTCACTGTTACAGCTCCTAGGGCACTTGAAACTAAAGAGAAAATGAACAAATGGGACTACATCAAAATAAAAAGCTTCTGCACAGCAAAAGAAACCATCAACAAAACAACAAGAAAGCCCACTGCATGGGAGAACATACTTGCCAATGTTATCACCAATAAGGGTTTAATCTCCAAAATTTATAGGGAACTCATACAACTTAACAAAAAGAAGATAAACAACCCAATCAAAAAATGGGCAAAGGATCTAAATAGACACCTCTCAAAAGAGGACATTCAGAAAGTCAAGAGACATATGAAAACATGCTCAAAGTCACTAATCATCCGAGAGATGCAAATCAAAACAACAATGAGGTACCATCTCACACCTGTCAGACTGGCTATCATCAACAAATCAACAAACGACAAGTGCTGGAGAGGATGTGGAGAAAAAGGAACACTTGTGCACTGCTGGTGGGAATGCAGACTGGTGCAGCCACTATGGAAGACAGTATGGAGTTTCCTCAAAAAACTGAAAATGGAACTCCCATTTGACCCTGTGATCCCACTTCTAGGAATATATCCTAAGAAACCAGAAACACCAATCAGAATGGATATATGCACCCATATGTTCATAGCAGCACAATCCACCATAGCTAAGATCTGGAAACAGCCTAAGTGCCCATCAGTAAATGAATGGATTAGAAAACTGTGGTACATCTACACAATAGAATACTCTGCTGCTGTAAAAACGAAGGAACTCTTTCCATTTGCAACGTCATGGATGGAACTGGAGAGCATTATGCTAAGTGAAATAAGCCAGTCAATGAAGGAAAAATACCACATGATCTCACTCATTCAGGGATAATAAAGACCATTATAAACTTATGAACAATAATAGATACAGAGGCAGAGCTGCCTCAAAGTGATTGTCAAACTTCAGTAGGAAGGCCAGGGAGGTTTGGGGGGCAGAAGGGAGGGGGGTAAGAGATCAACCAAAGGACTTGTATGCATACATATAAGCATAACCAATGGACATAAGACACTGGAGGGTAGGGGAGGCCAGGGGATTGTCAAGGGCGGGGGAAAAAAAGGACACATATGTAATACCCTTTGTAATACTTTAAGCAATAAAACAATAAATAAATAAATAAATAAATAGTTCATTGTAACATCAAAAAAAAAAAAAATGGAGCTTTTCCTGCAGTGATTCTAGAGCAGCAGTTCTCAACCTGTGGGTCACAACCCCTTTGGGGGTCGAACGACCCTTTCACTGGTCGCCTAAGACCATCGGAAAACACATATATAATTACATATTGTTTTTGTGATTAATCACTATGCTTTAATTATGTTCAATTTGTAACAATTAAATTGGGGGTCACCACAACATGAGGAACTGTATTAAAGGGTCACTCATTAGGAAGTTTGAGAACCACTGTAGAGAGTATGTGTTTTCTTTATTCCTCCCTCTAGGACAGTGATGGCGAACCTTTTGAGCTCGGTGTGTCAGCATTTTGAAAAACCCTAACTTAACTCTGGTGCTGTGTCACATACAGAAATCTTTTGATATTTGCAACCATAGTAACAAAGACTTATATATTTTTTTGATTTGTTATATTTTTAATAGAAATATTAAATGGTACATGAGGTAGCATGATAATTCTAAAGCATTTGGTATAATTTGTTTTTAAAGCTTCAGTTAGGTATTCTAGGTGCTTAGTTTGGTTGGTTGTTTGTTTGTTTTTTTGAGTTTTCAACATCCTTGCTTTTTTTTTTTTTAAGGTATTACAAATGCGTCCTCATCCCCCCCATTAACCCCCAACCTCCCTCTCCCCCCACCCCCTGCCCCGCACACTCATGCTCCCATCTCCCTGTTGTCCATGTCCATTGGTTTGGCTTATATACATGTATACAAGTCCTTCGGTTGATCTCTTCCCCTTACCCCCGCCCTCTCCTACTTTCCTTCTGGGGATTGATAGCCTGATCACTGTTTCTCAGTCTTTGGGTCTATCCCTTTTCATCAGTCTATGTTTTTCTCTATATTCCACAAATGAGTGAGATCATGTGGTATTTATCTTTCTCTGACTGGCTTATTTCACTTAGCATAATACTCTCCAGTTCCATCCATGCTGTTGCAAAAGGCAAGAGTTCCTTTTTTTTTACTGCAGCATAGTATTCCATTGTGTATATGTACCACAGTTTTCTAACCCACTCATCTGCTGATGGGCACCTAGGCTGTTTCCAAATCTTAGCTATGGTGAATTGTGCTGCTATGAACATAGGGGTGCATATATCCTTTCTGATTGGCGTTTCTGGTTTCTTGGGATATATTCCTAGTAGTGGGATCACTGGGTCAAATGGGAGTTCCATTTTTAGTTTTTTGAGGTAGCTCCATACTGTTCTCCACAGTGGCTGCACCAGTCTGCATTCCCACCAGCAGTGCAGAAGAGTTCCTTTTTCTCCACATCCTCTCCAACACTTGTTGTTTGTTGATTTGTTGATGATAGCCATTCTGACAGGTGTGAGATGATAACGCATTGTCGTTTTGATTTGCATCTCTCGTGTAATTAGTGACTTTGAGCATGTTTTCATGTCTCTTGGCCTTCTGTATGTCCTCTTTCAAAAAGTGTCTATCTAGGTCTGTTGCCCATTTTTTTTATTGGATTGTTTATCTTCCTTTTGTTACGTTTCATGAGATCCCTGTAAATGTTGGAAATTAAACCCTTATCGGTGATATCATTGGCAAATATTTTCTCCCATGTAGTGGATCTTCTTGTTGTTTTGTTGATGGTTTCCTTTGCTGTGCAAAAGCTTTTTATTTTGATGTAGTCCCATTTGTTTATTTTCTCTTTAGTTTCCATTGCCCTAGGAGCATTATCAGAGAAGAAATTCCTTCGGCATATGTTTGCGATTTCGCTGCCTGTGGATTCCTCTAGTATTTTTATGGTTTCCCATCTTACGTTTAAGTCTTTTATCCATTTTGAGTTTATTTTTGTGTATGGTGTGAGTTGGTGGTCTAATTTCATCTTTTTGCATGTATCTGTCCAATTTTCCCAACACCATTTATTGAAGAGACTATCTTGACTCCATTGTATGCTCTTGCCTCCTTTGTCGAATATTATTGGGCATAGTGGTTTGGGTCGATTTCTGGGGTCTCTATTCTATTCCATTGATCTATATGTCTGTTCTTGTGCCAGTACCAAGCTGTTTTAAGAACAGTAGCTTTGTAATACAGTTTGATATCTGGTATTGAGATCCTACCTACTTTGTTCTTTCTCAGGATTGCTGCAGCTATTCGGGGTCTTTTTTTATTCCAGATGAATTTTTGGAACGTTCGTTCTAGATTTGTGAAATATGCCGTTGGTAATTTAATGGGAATTGCATTGAATCTATAAATTGCTTTGGGTAGTATGGACATTTTGATGATGTTGATTCTACCAATCCATGAACACGGTATATTCTTCCATCTGTTTATGTCTTCCTCTACCTCTTTTTTCAGTGTCCTGTAGTTTTTGGCATATAAGTCTTTTACCTCTTTAGTTAAGTTTATTCCTAGGTATTTTAATTTTTTTGGTGCAATGGTAAATGGGATTGCTTCTGTAGTTTCACTTTCTGTGAGTTCACTATTGGTGTAAAGAAATGCCATGGATTTCTTAGCATTAATTTTGTACCCTGCTACATTGAATTCATTTATTAAGTCACCAGCGCCATAACTGCCATCCTGTACATGTGATCTGATACGGCCTCTCGACATTTCTGTACACCCAGCCAGTCCGTGGGACTCTCTTGAGCTGCCCCACCAGCCGCAGGAACTGCAGCAGGTTCCCGGCGGGGCCCGAGGCAGCCGTGGAGGAGGCCGCAGCCATCGGCCACCGATCTGCTGGGGGGAGCGAGCCGCGTGCCGCTCAAAGACTTATATTTTTGATATTTATTTTATATATTTAAATGCCATTTAACAAAGAAAAATCAACCAAAAAAATGAGTTTGCATGTCACCTCTCACATGCGTGTCATAGGTTCACCATCACTGCTTTAGGAGTAATCCAGTTCCATTTTTTCATGTTCTGTGTCACCCATGACCTTGCATTTGCCAAATCCCCATATCATTTCTTGCCTTCATCTTTCTACAGCTATCCTTTGTTGTGACAGAAGCTGATTATTCCTTCCCCTCTTCTCAAAACACTCTGTACTTGGCTGTCTGACTGACTTCTTGATACCTCTGTTTACATACCTGGCAGTCATTTAAAGTAGATGGAGCAAAGGAGGTTGAGAAGAGGCCAGTGAAATAGGAGGGACTTGAGAGCTGGTGTTTTGGAGGCTGAATGCAGAACATATTTCATGAAGGAGGTAGTGATGAACTGTGCTCACTCTGTATCAGAAGCTTACCCTGTTCAAAATCAAACACAGCCTGATCCTACCCTAGCACCCCAAATAATCTGGGTCCTGCTGCAGTCCTCTCCACTTCAGACAATAGCAGCTCCTTCCTTGTTCTTTAACTGAAAGCTTGGACTCATCCTTGTCTTCTCTTTCTCTCCCATTTCCCATGTCTAGTCTGTCAGCAAGTCTTGTCAGCTTTGCCTTTAGATCCAGTGTGTGAGCACTTTCCAACTTTCAACACCACCCTGGTTCAGGCTGCTGGCTTCCCTTGTTTGGATTGTTGCTGCAACCTCTTATCTGGCCTACCTGTCTCACCCCTACCCTCTCTCCTCACTGTTTTCCACTCATTGGCCCAGAAGTCAAATCATAAGTTTGATCTATTCTGTGATCAGAACCCTCCTGTGACTTCTTATCTCATTCAGAGTAAAAGCCTAAATTCCTTACCACAGCACAAATCCCATTCTTACCACTTTCCCTTCGATCATTTCATATCAGCCACACTGGCTACTTGCTGGTCCACCATACACAATCCTGCCTCTGGGGCTCTGAACTTGCCGTTCCCTCTGCCTCATTTCCAATATCCACAAGGCTCACTCCATCCATATTCTCCTCCCCCAACCCCATCATTTAACTTTCTGTTAAAAAGTTCTCTTTTGTTACCTAATTTTCCCTGTACCTTATCACCCCATGACTTATATTTAGTCTTTATTCTGTGTCTTCTAAAATATAAGCTCAATGGGCTTTGTTCATATTGTTTTACTCTTGTATCCCCACACCTACATGCTTGGCAGTTGGTAGGGTTACAGACCCTGTACATCCTCGTATAGGGTTTTTAGAGACAAACATGGCTTTCTTTTATTTCTTCTCCCTTGGGGAGTATGGGAAAAGTAACAGACTATGGGTCTTAGAATCAGACAGGCATGGAATCAAATCCCAGGCAGGTCTGTCACTCATTAGACAGATGGCTTTGGGCAATTTCCTTCACTTCTCCAAGCTTCCATTCTCTCATCTGTAAAATTGGCAATGTGTATTTCATAAATGAGCTATTTTAAGTACAGTACTATGTCATTTAGGATTTTGTTCAGCTGCTTGTTACAGAAATATGACTACAGTGGTTTGACCAAATAGATGATTATTTTTATAAACAACAGGAAGTTCAGAGATAGGCATTTCAGGGGTTTCATCAAGGACTCAGATGCTTGCCCACCATCCTTAGCGTTTATGTTTGTCCAGTTGCAAGATGTATTGGTGGTATACTTTCAGGCCTCTTGCCATATTCGAAGGAGGAGAAAAGGGCAAAGATCTTTTATTTTTAAAATATATGTTTATTGATTTCAGAGAGGAAGGGAGAGGGAGAGAAAGATAGAAACATCAATGATAAGGGAGAATCGTTGATCAGCTGCCTCCTGCACACCCCCTCTGGGGATCGAGCTCGAAATCCAGGAATGTGCCCCAACTGGGAATCGAACTATGACCTCATGAGGTTCATAGGTCAACACTCAGAGCACACTGGCCAGGCAGATCTTTTAAAGAACTTTCCCAGAAGTTCCACCTTTGAACTTGCAGTTCTATGTGATTGGCTCCAGCTGGGTCACACAGGCACCACAGTTGTAAGGAGGAAGTGGTGGGGTACATTATTGCTCAAACAAAATCAGAGTCTGTTTGTAAGGAATGCTTGTGGAATGGATATTGGGTAGGCAACTTGCAATACAACTACAATGCCCAGGACCCAGAAGGCATTTAACTGTGATCATTTCTTCAAGAGCTCTAAGGAAATGGGTAAAGCCCTGACCTCTGGTACTTTGTCTGTTATCTGAGCCACTGGGTTGGGTAATAATCTTGCCAATTTATATTTGCTTATTAGGTAACCTTTTCCAAAGCATTTTAAAACAGACATCTGTCCATTCTTTGTTATAGCCCCACAAAACCCCTAATGGAGAGAGACAAATCTTATCTATCCATTTTTATAAATGAGGACATCAAGGTAGAGATCATTCATTTTAGAAACTTTAGTGAAGATCTATGTGCCAAGCACCATTCTAGGCACCATAGTAGTGACCAGTCATTGGTAACAATGCCTGCCCTCATGGAGTTAACCTTTTAGTCATCCAAAGTTAGTAAATGAAGGGGCTGGGCTTGAAATTGGGTCTCCTAACTCTTATCCCAGGGTTCTTCCTGAGATACACACCAAAGACCCTCTCATCCTTAGCCAGCCTACTGCCCTTCCTCCAAGCATAGCTTTATGTCCTGGAGCAGCTGCTATTGTGGAAAGAGACCAGGTAAGATCTCTGTGGGCCAAAGAGGTTGAAGTTACCAACTGGAACAACAGGCGAGTGCACAGTAAGGTGGAAAGTAAATCCAAGTGTGGCTACTTGAGGAGAAGTCTTGCAGAGTTGAGAACCCTTAGGTCCAGATTGAAGTGACAGAAGATAGCATCTCTCTCTGTCTGCCTTGGGTTCTGTGTCTTTGGCTAAGCAGTTGCTTTGACTCTGTGGCCATCTCTCTCTCTTTCTTGTTTGAGTTACCTAAAGATAATGATGAGGAAAATAAGACATTTTTGGGGGGAGGGCCTAGCAGCCTGACTCTGTACCTAGTTAATCAGTATCCCTAATGCACATTCTTGTTAGCCTATAATCATGTCATTGCCCCTTCCTTAATTATCTGGTCTTGCAAGCCCTGTTTACCTAAATACATTTTACAGAGGCCATAAACCATGAATAATATTCAACCCCCAGGGAGGGGATTTATCAGCACTGGCACTAGGCCAGGCCTTTAGGTATGGTCTCACATCCCCCATCCCAACACATGGGGCTTTTTTCAAAGCCTGCAAAAGGTCCGGAAGTATGATTCATATATGGAGGACAAAGAAACCAAAGGGTATAAAGAGAAAGCTTCCTCCATATTGGCTTTCTCATGATTTGGAAACAGGCTCTCCTGACTCACAGTACTAGTACATCTGGAAATAAATGGGTTTTTCCTGTATCTCCGAGTACTCCTGTGTGTATTTTCCGGTCGCGTGGTAAATTTTGTAACAATAACGGAAGATCTTTCAAATCCATGTCAGAAAGCAAGCCAGCCATTCAGCTCCAATGCAGTCTTGTTGTCTATTAGGGGCTTTGTCTGAATTTGTAGAACCAAGACTCACAACCATTTCATTAGCTTAGCCTGAAACTTAATGCAAATGTTACCTTTCTGTGTTTTGATGGAGCCAAATCAGTACCCCAAAAAAACTGGACTTTGTAAGTCAATTTGACCAGGAGGTAAGCTCATATTTATAATAAAATTATTAACCTGGAACAAAACTATACCATCAGGCAGTCACATTGAACAGAGAGAATCACCTTGATTTCTCTAGTTAGTCATTGCCTTGGAGTCGGAACAGGGGCATTTCCTTGCTATTCACCTTTGTGGGAGCAGCTTCTGGCCTCCTGAGGGCCCCTCTTGGCTTCCCAAGGCAGGTACAGTGAACAAACCTGTAATCTGGATTTCCAGCGGAACTAGGGTTGCTATAGCAACTGGATCTTGCCTTGAGGGTGGAATTTTAAAATATCTCAGTTGTAATAGTTATTTTTTCTCCCAAATAACTGTCATTTCTCCAGTGCTGTGTGATTGCTGCTGAGGTTGGGCAATGCTGGTAATAGGGGCAGAAATAGAATGTTGGGGAACCAGCTAGAATTGTAATCAATATTAATCATGCTCTGTTAACTGTGATTGTTTTATTCTGATTAAAGAAGGCACATTCTAACCTTGCCAGCAGCTGCACTCAGGACCTGGGAGCTCACCTGGAAATGCAGCCCATCCTCCTCATCAGGGAGCTGCCTATTATGGAAAGATTAACAACTTTGCTGCAGAAACCAGAATTAGCAGCCTTTTGAAGATCCTCACTAAGCGCTTTGAAGACCCCAGCCCCTTTTGCATATCACTAGCCCTTTGAGGATCCCCAACCAAGTGCTTACCTGTTAACTGCCCGTTTGGCATACCCTATGGCTACTTCCCCATGTAATCTTTGTACTTCTACTCAATATAAGCAGTCGATTTATGGTGGGGTGCAGAACCGATTTTTGTGGATGATCTGCTGTTCTCCTGTACTGCCAGCAGTATTGGAATAAATGTTCATAATGATTCAACCCTGCCTCTGCTCAATTGGCTCAAGTAGTGACAGGCATCATGGACCCATTGTTTGTCCCGTTACATATTCTGATAACCACAAAGGGATGTAAGCAAGGAATTCCCCTAGGGTGAATACCAGGGATCCCACTTGCTGCCTGGACTGGGGGTTTCCAGGGCTGAGGCCTAGACTCTTATTTGCAGCACTGCCTGGAATGTTCCTGTTTTGAGTCCCAGCTGCAACCTCAGCAATCCCTGTCATCTCACCTGAGACCTAAGTTGAATCAAGCATTTTTGTAGGAGGAATTAAGGATATTTGTATGGCATGAGAGTAGTGGCTGCTTCCCATCTGGGCTTCCTTATAAGGAAGCATGTACTGTGTGTACTGTGTATAGCACAGGAGGCATTATACTGCCTCTCATCTGGGCAAGCCTGATCCACTCTGTATGGCAAGAGACCTCCAGTGGTCCTTGACCTGGTCTCCGATCCCTTAGCCTGATCCCTTTTGGGATGAGAGAAATTGCTCTGTTTTGGTGGTTATTTTTGTTGTTTGTTTGTTTGTTTGTTTGTTTTTTATGCAGGGTATTCTGTGGTATCTGTGGTTGGACAGGCAAGGAGCATGGTGTGAAGCTCTTGTCTGTAGGTTGTACACGCCTGTAAATATTGTACATTAAGTGTCTCTGTTGATTGTTGCTTTGTGTGTCTTTGTTGTTTGGTTTAATTTGTTTAAGGATAGGGCACTTCACCTTTGCTGGCAGCCAGCTGCTTGTGGCGGCTGAGTTCATGACAGGGATTGTAGGAACTTAAAGGCATCAGCCATCAGGAAATCTTTATTAGTGAGAGTTCTTGTCATTTGCTATGCTGGGTTAGTGTGAGTTAAGATTCTAAGACTAATGTCCCAGTCCATCCTTTTGAGAGTACTCATTTATTTACTGTAGGGGTTTTCGTTTGTTTGCTTGTCTGTTCCTGTTTGTTTCTCTTCTTATACTTCATGTTGTCACAGTCTACTCAGAAAGAAAAATCCTAGCCCTAACCAGTTTGGCTCAGTGGATAGAGCGTCAGCCTGTAGACTCAAGGGTCCCAGGTTCGATTCCGGTCAAGGGCATGTACCTTGGTTGTGGGCACATCCCCAGTAGGGAGTGTGCAGGAAACAGCTGATCAATGTTTCTCTCTCACCGATGTTTCTAACTCTCTATCACTCTCCCTTCCTCTCTGTAAAAAATCAATAAAATATATTTTAAAAAGAAAGAAAAATCCTATTTAATAAAGAGGTAATATGCAAATTGACTGCCGCACCCTCACACAAGATGGCTGCCCCCATGTGGGCACAAGATGGCTGGCAGGGGAGGGCAGTGGTGGGTGACCAGGCCTGAAGGTGAGGGCAGTTAGGTGCAATCGGGCTGGCAGTGGAGCAGTTAGGCATCGATCAGGGTGGCAGGGGAGTGGTTAGGGGGAGATCAGGCTGGCAGGCAGAAGCGGTTAACGGCAATCAGGCAGGCAAGTGGTTGGGAGCCAGCAGTCCCAGATTGTGAAAGGGATGTCCAACTGCCAGTTTAGGCCTGATCCCTGTGGGGTCCTAGATTGGAGAGGGTGCAGGCTGGGCTGAGGGACACCCCCCCCCCCCTCCAGTGCACTAATTTCGTGCACCGGGCCTCTAGTATGAGAAATAAAACCTTCTAAACACCCCAGTCTTTATCCTAGGAGGACCAGATCTGCTGAAGTGCTTGAACAGTGGGGGGCCACTACCGTTTTTGTAAAGAAAATAGTACTTTCATATTGAAGGCTGGTGAGTTATCCCTGTTACAAACTTTGTCAAGAAAATGCCTTGGGTAATAATAATTGGCTTTAAAATCTCAAAGTTATTAAGACATAATAAATAGATGTAACTAAAATGAAGGGTTTATGACAGCAGTTCTCAACCTGTGGGTCGCGACCCCTTTGGCAGTCGAATGACCCATTCACAGGGGTCACCTAAGACCATCCTGCATATCAGATATTTACATTACGATTCATAACAGTAGCAACATTACAGTTATGAAGTAGCAACAAAAATAATTTTATGGTTGGGTCACAACATGAGGAACTGTATTTAAAGGGCCAGAAGGTTGAGAACCACTGGTTTATGATAAAGCTTTTTAGTGATAATTTTATGCCTAAACATAATTTTCTAAAGTCTTTGGTAACTTAACACTTTGGAGTTTGCTGGGTTATATAATAAAAAGTATTAAATATCTAGGTATATATAATAATAAAAGCATAATATGCTAATTAGACTGGATGTCCTTCTGGACGTCCTTCCGGGGCAAAGCCAGGGCTGCAGCCGTGGATCGAGGCAGCCACAGTGGCTGCGAGGGAGGGATCCAGGCAGCCGCCCCCAGCTTCAAAGGCCTACTCTTGCACGAATTTTGTGCATCAGGCCTCTAGTTTAGAAATAACAGGATACTGAAATATTAATTAATCTGAGTTTGCCTACTTTGGGGTTTTTATTACAGAGAATCTAGAGGATACATTTGAATCTTTTAATGGATATGTATTGTATTTTATTTGAATTATATCTTAAAAATGTGCATGTATTGCTAATCTGAGAAATGTACTTGTCAACTAAAATTTAAGGTTTCTAATAGTTAGAAATTCTAACTAATTGGAAAGAAATATGGTTTTGGTAATAGAAGGCATGAGGTGTGGAGATACATTTTTGAAGGGAAAAGGGAATTTCGTTGTTCTAAAGCTAAATGAATAGTAAGATTTGCAAAGTTATATAAGGCTTGTGAAGAGAAATCTTAAAAGGAAATTACAGGTAATCTGAATAATTTAATTAGATAAGTGAATCTAAAGTAAGCTAATACAGAATTTGTTTAGTCCTTTTCCAGCTTATTAAAAGGGAAAAAGGTTTTCTTGTATTTGCTTAGGAAGCAAAAGTTCTATAAATGGTTGAAATAATTATATATTGTGTTATTTTAATCAGCTACTTAATTACTTAAAAAAGTGATCTTTTGTGGGAAGATAGTGGGAACTGAAGTTTTGCTAGCCTATGTTTGTGTTTTATACCCTTTTGTCACTTTGAATGAATAAATAGTCTAATACTGTTTAATAATAATAATAATAATAATAATATATAATAACTTTTTGATAAAATAAGTTTGACAGTCTTTCCAGAGTTTAAATTTTAAGAAACTTTTTTGACATAGAATTGGCTTTAGATCATTTTGATAGGCCCTAGAATGCCTCAAGGATTTGTCTTCTTTTTTTATGAAAGAAAACTTTATACTTAAGGTACATGGGAAGGTTTGTCAAATAAAGAAATGATAATTATATTTTATTTATATATGCATATTAAATAGATTCTGATATGCTTTGCTTATAACCATTGTTACTTATAATATTGTGAAATATTGTGCTTTGCAGAAAGGATACGATTCCATGTTGTTCGCAATATAATCAAATCCATAACTATGTCATTTTAAATTTCTTCTTGTAATTTAGAGACAGTCACTGTTTTGTTATAATGCATTTGGAAAAATGTTACATCTTCTGTACATTTTCTGAGGGATCCATGGAAAGTTCTCTAATATTTTCAGATCATCCCTTTCAAACTGCATGAAAATTAATAGAACTCTATAGACTATCTGGATTTATAGACATACTAGCAGAAAAAATCAGGAGAAATAAAAAATGATGGGGCTGAATGAACTGAAAATAATTATAGTTTTTGTAACTTTTGTTGAAAGTATTGCTGATTCTTAAACGTTTTGTTTTTCAGATGTAAGGAAGCATTTTTAAAGCAATTTGGTAAATTATTTTTTTCTCCCTACCTGATCCCTCCAATATTTGGCAATTCTTAGTGAGTGAGTCATGGCAATGCATTTCTTTGCATGAATTCAGTAAGACCATTTTCCAGTTGTGGTTTTATTAACCAAGACTTTGTAATGTCATGTCTAACATGCCTGGACTCTGGATGTCACCAGAAAGCTTTAAGGAATGAAGGCAATGTGAGCACCTTGGAGAAAGCCTGATATCTTGCTTGGTCACATGGTTCATGGCAATCTTTCCAAAGGAACGAAGGTTACTTTCCTGAAAGATGGCAAGGAAGGAACATCAAGACATCTTTGGGGACCTCAGCTTGAGGAATGCATTTCTTTGCATGAATTCAGTACAGGTGTACAGGTATTGCAAGAAAACCTAATAGCAGCTAGGTGTCACAGCTTCTTTGTACTGCAGGGCTAATTAAAGCTCAAACATGAGATTCCAGCAAAGCATTTTTTTAAAAAAACCTGTATGAGCAACTGTTATTCTTACTGTGTTCATGCAAATAATCAGGCTGAACTGCAACTAGACTTAATACACTAAGTAAATTGGTCTTAATTTGGCTCCTTACTAAAAATGAGGGTGACTTTTAGGAGGAAAAAATATATTTCAACAGGGAATTATTATAACTGAAATTCTTTTCCCTCCACCAGACCGTTTGTTGTAATTTTTGCTGTTCTAACTTTTGCCCAATAATACTAAATTTTATAACACAGTTTGTCTCCACCAGGTTATAAGCCCTACTCACACTTAGAGAATACCATCTGTAGACACCATTGCTACCTCCTTCTGTTCCCAGGCCTCATCATCCTCTGACAGAGAGCCAGGATCTCTTGGCTCTGAGAGAAGCCTCCATCCCTCTTCAGCATGAAGCAGTTTCAGAAGAGACTCTATGCTCCTTTTCTATGAAAAAATTCAGAGCCAAGATCCTTGAGAGGGGTGTGTTAGGCAGTTACACAGACATAAGCAGAGCAAGGACGATGGGCCAACTGGAGGAGAAATGAACAGGACTCTGAGACATGCTTCTCACCACTCCAACTGCTCTGAAGCTGTCAATGGAGGAACCTATGTAGAATGGACCTTCACATTTTGCCTAATAGGAGTTGGGATACCTATTGTTAATATATATTTTTGGGCATGGGTGTTTTCTCTAAAGGTTGCTGCAGTAACTTCCTGTGGTGAATGTCTGACTTTTATCGAGTGTTCTAGTTTTTGTCTTTAAGTATCTAATAACTACATTATCGATTGTTCTGATAATTTCACCCTCCCATATAGTAATAGACATACTAAGCTGCCAGCCAGTTGATTTCTGATATGTGGGATAAATGTTTATTCATATATGCCTGCCAAGAGCATGGGGGGGTGGGGGGGAGGGGCAGGGAGAGGGGGGCGGGCTTATTCCTTAGGATAACTGACAGTCTTTATGCTTCAGAAACATCACAGGGTCCAAACCAAAAGAGACCTTCTTATGGCCATGGCAACCAGACTGCAATGCCGATCTCCACCTATGGATTTCTGCTGAATATATTACTTTAACCATTTTCATTATGCTGGTAATGGTAGGCACCCTTAATGTAGAAGTGACCCAGCTGACTTGTAGCATGGTAAAAGCCCTGAAAGCCACTTCCAGGGCTGTACATGAGATAAGTCAAGAGCTGAGCCAGGTCAGGGAGGCTGTCCTAGAAAATTGGGCAGCAATAGATTATTTGCTGTTGCAGCATACAACAGTTGTGAAGAATTTAAAGGAATTGTCAACATTTCTGACAATTCTCAATTGATAGAAAACAACATTCTACAAATTAGGAAAACCATCTCCAAGGTAAAACAATGAGAAGGGTTTTTTTGGAGTTGACTTATTCAACCTAACTTTCTGGCTATCAAACCTGTCTGGGTTGCTGGAATTTTTTAAAATTTTTCTCCTGGTTACTTTTTGTAGTTTGTAGTTTGATAGCTTGCTGCTGTATTCAATGTCTTCCTCTTTGGAGATCCTGCATTCATTGTATTCTGTCCCCAAGAACTGCTATCAAGGCAGAAGCAAATGCAGTCCAACAGGATGAGATTTTTCATCTAAAATTAATCTAATAGATATGAGATGATAAAAATAGCAGTGGGGAAATGATAGGAGCAGAAATAGAATATTGGGAAACCAGCTAGAATTGTAAGAAATATTAATCATGCTTTGTTAACCATGATTGTTTTATTCTGATTAAAGAAGCTAACTTGGCTGGCAGCTGCACTCAGGACCTGGGAGCTCACCTGGAAATAAAGCCCATCCTCCTCTTCAGGGAGCTGCCTATTATCATGGAAAGATTAACAACTTTGCTGCAGAAACCAGAATTGGCAGCCTTTTGAAGATCCCAGCCCTTTTTGCATATCACTAGCCCTTTGAAGATTCCCCAACCCAGTGCTTACCTGTTAACTGCCCATTTGGCATACCCTTTGGCTACTTCCCCATATAATCTTTGTACTTCTACCCAATATAAGCAGTCGGCTTACGGAGGGGTGCAGAGCAAATTTTTGTGGATGACCTGCTGCTCTCCTATACTGCCTGCAATACTGGTATTGGAATAAATGCTCATAATGACTCAACCCTGTCTCTGCTCAATTGGCTCAAGTAGTGACAGGCATCATGGATCCATTGTTTGTCCAGTTACACTGGGATGCCTGTTTCTCTGCTTCAGGTTCTTGGCTGCTTTATCAGGCTTTGGAGGTGGAAGGATTGTCTCTGTATAAACTGCTGGGGAGTTGACAATTTCAGCTTTTGCTTCCAGGCTCCTCTAGCACTTGGTTCCAAAAGCCTTATATCATTTTTTTTCTTTTCTGGGAGACGGAGAAGAGGGTTCTAGCTTGAAACTCTCCCACTCTGCCTCCCACTTTGACTTGAGCCTTATTGCTTATACCCTACCAGAGCAGCCTTAGCGTTCCTGGGACTACTCTTTGGAGAGGGAAGGGGCATATCCCTTCTTTTCTGCTTTTCTTTTGGTCTTTATAACTTTTGCTTTTGGCTTCATTCATTCACTACAAATGACTACTGAGCACCTACTAAGCCTCAGGATAAGAAATGAGAAACTACACTTGTCTTGGAGGAGTTCATAACCCTGAACTTGGCCCTATCGGATTTCAAACATTTTTATAAAGTTACAGTAATTTAGTGTTCTGTTGGCAAAGAGGGATACAAATCATGGGCTAAAACAGTACTCAGAAACACATATATGACAAATATAAACATATGACATACTAAAATGTTTATTTCTTGCTCATTTTATAATCTGATGTGGGGTAGGTGGCTATTCTCAGCCTTTCCCTACCATGTGGTAATTAAGGGATCCAGGCACCTTCTATTTTGTGGTGCTGTCATCTTCAGCACATGGTCTCCAAGGTCTTTGTGAAAGAGGGAGAGCAAATAGGTGACTGTGGAGTGATTCATGGCCAGACCTGGTAGTGGTGTACATCACTTCTGTCCATATCCATTGGCCAGCCACATGGTTCCAAAGCAACTCCTGAGAAAATGTGGTCTTTATGCCTAAGAAAAGGAAAGGTATCAGTTGGCATCTAGCCTCTGTTGTCATAATTTACTAGGATAAAGAAGTTGTTTTGCTTAGTTTTTATTTAATTTGTTATGAAGAGCTCAAGAAAGATGAATAAAAAATATAAGAATTATTTTTTGTACAATTAAGTCTTCTCTTTAATCTGTATAGCTTAATTTTTATTTTATTTTATTTTTTGTATTCCCATTATCCCTTCCCTTTGGCAACTATCAGCTTGTTCTCTATATCTGTGTGTCTCTGTTTATTTTATTATTATTTTTTTTAGATTTTGCACATAATAAGTGAAACTATATGGTATTTGTCTTTGTCTGTCTGACTTATTTCACTTAGCATAAAACCCTCTAGGTTCATTCCTGGTTGTTACAAATGGCAAGATTTCATTCTTTTTATTTTATTGCTGAATAATATTCTACTATGTATGTGATATGTGTGTGTGTGTGTGTGTGTGTGTGTAATCTCCATATTCACCCATCTATTTTAATTTTATTGATTGAGAGAGAAAGAGATAGAAATATCAGTTTGTTGTTCCACTTATGCAGTCATTCGTTGATTCTTGTATGTGCCCTGACTGAGGATCAAACCTGCAACCTTGGTATATAAGGATGATGCTCTAACCAGCTCAGTTACCTGGCCAGGGCCTTCCATTCATCTGTTGATGGACATCTAGGTTGCTTCTGTATCTTGGCTATTACTAGTAATGCTACAATAAACATAGGGATGCACATATCTTTTCAAATTAGTGTTTTTGTTTTCTTTGGGTAAATACCCAGGAGTGGAATTTCTGGATTGTATAGCAGCTCTGTTTTCCATACTGTTTTCCATAGTGGCTGCCCTAATTTACAATCCCATCATCAGTGTACAAGGGTTTCCTTTTCTTCGCATCCTCACCAGCACTTGTTATTTGTTGATTTATTGATGACTTAGTGGCCCCAGGCACAGATTCGTGCACATCAAAAGGAAGTTAATTAGAAGAAATATTTTAATATCGCTATTCACCCTTTCTCTATAATAGAAGTGTCAACCAATTCATGATCAACAATGACAGATGGAAACACACGCGTGAGATTGGTGCCAGCGAGAGCTTTATATGTATCGTGCATGCGTGAGTCAGCTTAGCCTTTTATATATACTATATAGAATAAACTTGCTTAATTAGACCTGCTTTCTGATTTAGCTAAACTTTTTCCAACCCAGTGAAGCACCCCAACTTCTTTTTCAGGTAATTGTCAGCAACACAGCAGTAAATATCAACATGAAGCAGATTATTATAGATCACGCAGGGAGAACAAAGGGTAAAATATTTAACTGCAGCAGTGTTTGACTATATTCTGCGCAGTGAGAAAACCTAAAGTCATTTTCAAGGTCCACCACTTCTTTTCAGTCGGGTCAAGTTTCTAAGCTTTCTAAATCTCCGTCTTCTGGCTAATGAAAAGAAAATAGGATTCCACCGAGTCTCCTGTCTCCCTATTCCAGGATATCTGTGCAGATCAAATGAGATGAGGCATAGGAAAATGCTTCACAGACATTTGGTTAAAGTGTGAAATGTTTGCACCTGGCTATAATGCAAGTCAGACACTTAGCCTATTAGCCTTTTATATATATAGATAGCCATTCTGACAGGTGTGAGGTGATAGCTCATTATGCTTTTAATTTGCATTTCCCTGATGATTAGTGATGCTGAACATTTTTTCATATGCTTGTTGGCCATCTGTCCTCTTGGGAGGAATGTCCTCTGTTTAGGTCTTCTGCCTATTTTTAAATTGGATTGTTTTTTTGGTATTAAGATATAGGAATTCCTTATAGATTTTGAATATTAACCCCTTTTTGGATATATCATTTGCAAATATTTTCTCATTCAGTTGATTGCTTTTTCATTTTGTTCATAGTTTCCTTTGCTGTGCAAAAGCTCTTTAGTTTGATGTAGTCCCTTTGTTTATATTTCCTTTTGTTTCCCTCACCTGAGGAGACACCTCCTAAAGGATATTACTGAGTGCTAAGTCAAATGTGTTACTGCTTATGCTTCTAGGAGTTTTATGGTTTCTGGTCTTATTTTCAAGTCTTTAGTCCATTTTGAATTTATTTTTGTATAGTGTAAAAAAATGCTCCAATTTTCATTTTTCTTCATGTATCCATTCAGTTTTCCCAACATCACTTATTAAAGAGACTATCTTTATCTCATTGTATATCCTTGCTTCCTTTGATGCAAAAATAGGTGATGAGACTATTAAGTCTAACTTTATTTTTTTTTAAATTAATTAAATCTTTATTGTTCAGATTATTACATTTGTTCCTCTTTTTTCCCCCCATAACTCCCGTCCACTCAGTTCCCACCCCAACCTCCTCCCTAACTCCCCATCCACTGCCCTCATCCATATGGGCACAATTTTTGTCCAGTCTCTTCCCGCATCAACCTCACCCCTTTCCCCCCCCAAGAATAGCCAGTCCATTCCCTTTCTATGCCCCTGATTCTATTATAATCACCAGTTCATTCTGTTCATCAGATTATTCACTTGATTTTCAGATTCACTTGTTGATAGATGTGTATTTGTTTTTCATAATTTGTATCTTTACCTTTTTCTTCTTCCTTTTCTTAAAGGATACCTTTCAGCATTTCATATAATACTGGTTTGGTGGTGATGAACTCCTTTAGCTTTTCCTTATCTGTGAAGCTCTTTATCTGACCTTCAATTCTGAATGATAGCTTTGCTGGATAAAGTAATCTTGGTTGTAGGTTCTTCGCATTCATCACTTTGAATATTTCTTGCCACTCCCTTCTGGCCTGCAAAGTTTCTGTTAAGAAATCAGCTGACAGTCGTATGGGTACTCCCTTGTAGGTAACTGACTGTCTTTCTCTTGCTGCTTTTAAGAGTTTCTCTTTGTCTTTTGCTCTTGGCATTTTAATTATGATGTGTGTTGGTGTGGTCATCTTTGGATTCCTTTTGTTTGGGGTTCTCTGCGCTTCCTGGACTTGTAAGTCTATTTCTTTCACCAGGTAGGGGAAGTTTTCTGTCATTATTTCTTCAAATAGGTTTTCAATATCTTGCTCTCTCTCATCTTCTGGCACCCCTATAATTCTGATGTTGGTACGCTTGAAGCTGTCCCAGAGGCTCCTTACACTATCTTCGTATTTTTGGATTCTTTTTTCATTTTGCTTTTCCGGTTGGGTGTTTTTTGCTTCTTCGTATTTCAAATCGTTGACTTGATTCTTGAGATCCTCTAGTCTGCTGTTGGAACTCTGCATAATATCCTTTATTTCAGTCAGTGTATGCTTAATTTCTAGTTGGTCCTTTATCACGACCTCGAGGGTCTCAGATTTCTTGTAGATCTCATTAAGTTTATCGGCAGTTTCTAGAAAATTCTTAAAAAACCTTAAAAGTGTGGCTTTGAACTCTATATCCAGTAGTTTGCTTTCCTCCATTTCTGTCATTTGTGTCCTGTTTCTTTGTCTCCGCATTTTTTATGCTTCCCTGTGTTGATAAAGTGGTTTTCTGTGCTGAGTGTCCTCTAGGGCCCAGTGGTTCAGCCTCCCCAATTACCTGAGGAGGACACTCTTGGTGCACCCCCTTGTGGTCTTTGTGCATAGTCTTGTTGTAGTTAAGCCTTGATTGTTGTAGTTATCACTGGGAGGAATTGACCTCCAGGCCAGCTGGTTGTGAGAATCAGCTGTGTCTGCAGTGGGAGAACTTCTGTGCTGGAGATACCCCTCTGGGGCAAGACTTTCTTCAATGGGGTTTTGGTGCTCATGGGGTTGCAGACTGGATGGTCCCACTCTGACCTCTGGGTTTCCTGGCTCCTGGATCTCTAGGGAGGTGCTAATCTAGCCTCTGCCTAAGGCTATCCAGCAAAAGCCTCCCTGCAGGGCTTGGGCGGGGCGGGTCCCACGGGATCAACAGGGCAGGGCTAGCAATTATGGCTGCTCTCAGTCTTGCCTTCAGAGGCTCTGCTTCTCAGTGTCCCAGTAATCACTGCAAGCCCCTTGGGGAGAAAGCTTCCCTCAAGTTCCGACCAATGCCAGACAGTCCCGCTTCTCCCGTATGAGTCTGGGTCCCTAGAGACTTTCCCGGAACTGGAGCTCAGAGCCTGAGACTCCCTCCTGATTGAAAATGACAACCGCGCCCTCAGCCGCCAACCCACTCCACATGCACCTCCACACCTTAGTATTTTACTTCCGTACTGCGCCTCCTCTGAGTCTCGGTATGCTTTTCTCTTTCCTTCTAGTTGTAGAATTTCCACTCAGCCAGCCTTCCTGTGGTTCTGGATGATGTCCGTTCTGTCTTTTAGTTGTATTTTTGAAGTGGTTGTTCGAGGCAGCAAACTCCGGTGTTTACCTATGCTGCCATCTTGGTTACTCCCTCTAAGTCTAACTTTAAATTAAAGCAATACACAAAGGCTTCTCCCACAAGGACAAGTTTTTTTATTTTTTCCTCATCAAAAACCAATTATGTCTCCAGCTGTAGCCTCAGTTTAAGCGGTTTTTAAAAAACAACAAACAACAAAAGTGAAAATTAAAATAAACACCCCAAATCTTGCCTGTGTCAGAGCCAAAGTAAAAAGGAAGTGGGTGCAGAGTCCCTGAAAGAGAAAACTCTAGAAGCAGGTGTGTGTGAGCACATTCAAGTCATGGGGTTAGAGATTATGAGTCCTTGGCAGTAGTTTCTTCCCTTCAATCACTGGGATGTCCATCTTGAGAGGCTTAAAGGTTGCTGGATCCTTGGACAGTCAAGTGGCCTGCACATGGATCAGTTCCATTGGAGAAGGTTTCTGGGCTCCTCTGTAGGCCTAGGTGGCAAAACACCCTCCCAAATCAGATACTGGTCCAAAGAGATCCCATTTATCTTCCAGAATTAATGATGCTAAGATTTGGGCCAGGTGAGGCTGTGGAAGAGCCAGCAGAGAACCAGCATCTAAGCTTCTGCTTAGGGGAAGAGTTAGGGGTGGACTGGGCTGAGGCCAGCAGCTTCTCTTCTCTCATAATCTCTTCACTCTAGTTTTATTTTTTGGAGTTTTTCTGTCATTCAAAGTTACTTGGTCCCCTCAGTGGTAAGGACCTTGGATGTTTATCCAGCATCTCTCTCCCTCTGTCCTGCCTGTTGTTTAAAATGCTGAATGCTCTCCTGGGTCTGTTTTTGTCATCAGAGAATACATGATGACATAGGTGGCTTTAGCCTTTACCATGAGAACCTTGTTCATATTGTCAATGACGGTGATACAATCATGACAGGAGAGAAGATACTGCCTCTTTTTTCTCCACCCTGACAACGTGCTGATACTTGTGCTGTGGAATCACTGACTTCTAGGGGATGCTGCCCATGTCTGATGGTGGAATCACGGGCATTGGGTCCAGAGCATTATCATAGCTGAATGCCTGGTGGTACATCTCAGTGGTCGGGGCATCTTGCCTAGAGGCCCATTAAGTTCAAGAGGAGGCTTCTGATTTATCATGAAGCCATTGAAAGACTGGGATCTAGGTGCTTTTTCTATATGGATTTCAGAACTGAGTCCCTGCCACCAGAATGAAATGTGATGATTATGCTGACAGACAAAGCAAAATTGCTCAGGAAGAGTCTGTCCATTCCAGAGGGTCTGTTTCACCACTGAAATGCTGCCTAAAGCCCTATCTCCAGCACTAAAAGAGGCTCTGAGGACCTAAGTCTTCCTAGAGGCTATGGTGAAGTCAGGACCCAAGCCATGGTGTAAGTGGCACTGTGTCCATGGTGACACTGAAGGCCTAGGGCACTGACCAGGCAGAGCAAGCTGCTGGGCCAATGTTAAGAATTTTTGCACCTATATTCATCAAGGATATTGGCCACTAGTATTTTTTTAATGCCTTTGGTTTTGGTATCAGGGTAATTCTGACTTCATAGAATGAATTTGGAAGCATTCCTTCCTTCCTCTTCAAGTGTAAAAACATCTGTATCATAGGTGTACCAGAAGAAGAGAGAGAGCAAAAAAGAATCTCTAAAAATTTCCCTAACCTGGTGAAAAAAAATAGACATACAAGTCCATGAAGAGCAGAGAATCCCAAACAAGATGAAACCAAAGAGGTGCACAACAAGACACATCATAATTAAAACGCCAAAGGTTAAAGACAGAGCATCTTTAAAGCAGCAACATAAAAGGAGTTAATTACTGCCAAGGGAGCACTTACAAGACTGTCACCTGATTTCCAAACAGAAACTTTCAGGCTAGAAGGGACTGGCACAAAATACACAAAGAAATGAAAAGCAAGAACCGATAACCAAGATAATTCTACCTAGCAAGGCTATCATTTAAAATTGAACATGAAATAGAGCTTCCTAAACAAGAAAAACTAAAGGAGTAGATCACCACCAAAACAGTATTGCAAGAAATATTAAAGGGTCTTCCTTAAAAAGAAAATACATGAATAATAAAATGGCAATAAATACATATCTATCAACAATTACTTTAAATGCAAATGAGTTAAATGTTCCAATCAAAAGACATAGGATGGCTGAATGGATAAGAAAACAGGATCCTTACACATGCTGTCTATAAGAAATCACTTTAGATGGAAAGACATACACTGATTAAAAGTAAATGGATGAGAAAGATATTTCATGAAAATGGAAACAAAAAAATGAAAACTGGAGTAGTAATACTTATACCAGACAAAATAAATTTAAAACAAAGGCTATACCAAGAGACATAAAAGTACCCAGAATTTCTACTTTTGGGTATTTCTCCAAAGAAACCCAAAACGCTAAATCAAAAATTAATATATGCATCCCTATGTTTATTGCAGCATAATTATAATAGCCAAGATATGGAAGCAACTTAAGTGTTCATTAACAGATGAATGGAGAAGAAAGTGATGCATATGCACAATTGAATATGACTCAGCCATAAAAAGAAAAACACTAATGAATCTTGCTATTTGCATCAACAAGGGTGGACCTAAAAGGTATTATGCTGAATTACATAAGCCAAAGAAAGACAAATACCATATTATTTCACCTGTATGTGGAATCTAAAAACCAAAATACATGAGCAAGCAGAATATAAACAGACTCATAGATACAAAGAACATTTTGTCAGTTGCCAGTTCGGAGGAAATTTAGGGGTTAGGTGAAAAGGTGAAAGGATTAAAAATACAAATTAGGTCTAGATTAGAAGATGGTGACAGAGTAGATGGATCTTTCTCCCATCAGCACCCAGAATCTAACTTGAATTAGAACTAAATTGGGAATATTCACTCTTAAATACCATCTGAAGACTGTCTAAAAAGGAGACTTTTATACAAGGAAGGACAGAAACCCTTGAGACTAGTAGGAAGAGGGGTGTGGTGAGGAGCTGGCCCAGCTCTCATGAGTGGTGGGCCAAGGAGGTGCGGGGGGAGGGGGGGAGGTTCAACCAGAGAGTATATAGGCCAGGACCCCAGGCAGGACACCCTAGCCGGGACAAGTCAGACAGCAATAACCGTCCATGCAGCAAAAAGCAGCAGGGCTTCTAGCAGCCAGGAAGTTGAGCCCTCTGCAGAAAAGCCACTTTTTTTAAAAGGGCTGGTGCACAGTATTTTCATTTGCAGACACTCACCCTAGGTTTTGGCTAAGGGAAGGTGGTATGGACTGGAGTCACCTAAGAAAAGATAGTGGTGGAAGAAGTTGAGAGTCATGGGGAGGGCAGCTGCTGAGATGCCAGTGCTGAGTTATTCATGAAATATTGCACCAGCCATTTCTCCTGAGAGACAGAAGCTCCTCCCAACAGCAATACACCTAACCCTCCCTCTCTGGAATCCATTGTGCCACACCTTGCATCTTGACCCAGACTAAGGAGGCAGTAGTCACAAGGAGCAGCAGTCTCAGGGAGAAAAAGTGTCTGGTTTGGGGGCAGGGACATTCCCCTCACATTCCCAGGAACTTGGCTGGCACTTCCCTCTCAAAGGAGAGCTAGTAGAAATTCCAGGCTTCAGATAGACCCCCACTGGCTGGTCTAAGAGGGACTCCGCTTGACCAAGGACAAGGAAATAGTCCAGGAACACACCCATCATCTTTCCTGAAGTTTGCTGCCCTGCCTAAAGGCCCCATGCTGCTAAAAAGCTGGCCTAGGAGCTTAGGTTAGCCCATCTCCTAGGCAGCCAAGCCCAATGAAGGCAGCCACAATCTGTGGATACCTTGAAGCTTCAAACAGGGTGCCAAGGGCCAAACTTGGTCAGCTTCTGACATTGGCTAGCACAAGAGGACCTACCAGGAGACCTGAAACCAGCACACAAAATAGCCTCAGACAACATAAGAACAGGATCTGAGACAAACTTCACTTGGTGTGGGGTTTTTTTCCATTATTTTTTAAAAATATATTTTTATTGAAGGAGTGGGAATGAGCAGGGGCTGTGAGGAAAGCCCGGGTCCCGGGTGCCAGAGGAAAGCCAGTGCTGGCAGCCAAAGGAAGGGCTATTCTTGCACACATTTCGTGTGAGCCTCTAGTATATATCCTATATAATAAAGAGGTAACATGCAAATTGACCATCATGCCCACGCACAAGATGGCCCCCATGTGGTCACAAGATGGCTACCCACATGTGGTCACAAGATGGCCACACCCATGTGGTCATGATGGCTGCCCCCATGTTGTCACAAGATGGCCAGCAGGGAGGGCAGATGGGGGTGACCAGGCCAGCAGGGGAGGGCAGTTGGGGGTGACCGGGCCTTCAGGAGAGGGCAGTTAGGGGCAACCAGGTTGGCAGGGAGGGCAGCTGGGGTCGATCGGGCTGGCAGGGGAGGACAGTTGGGGGCGATCGGGCCGGCAGCTGAGCAGTTAGGCATCGATCAGGCTGGCAGGGTAGTGGTTAAAGGGAGATCAGGCTGGCAGGCAGAAGCAATTAGGGGCAATCAGTCAAGCAGGTGAGTGGTTGGGAGCCAGCAATCCCAGATTGTGAGAGGGATGTCTGACTGCCGGTTTAGGCCTGATCCCTGTGAGCCTAAACCGGCAGTCAGACATCCCCTGAGGGATTCCAGATTGGAGAGGGTGCAGGCTGGGCTGAGGTACACCCCCTCTCCGGTGCACAAATTTCATGCACCAGGCCATATATATATATATATATGTGTGTGTGTATATATATGTGTGTGTGTATATATATATATATATATATATATATATATATATGTATGTTTATGTATTTGAGAGACTAAGGGAGATGGAAAGAGAAACATGGGTGATGAGAGAGAATCATTGATCCACTGCCTCCTGCATGCCTCACACTGGGGATCAAGCCTGCAACCTGGACATATACTCTGACCAGGAATCAAACTATGATCTCCTGGTCCATAGGTTGATGTGCAACCACAGAGCCACACCAGCTGGGCTCCATATTTTTTATTTTTTTATTTGTTATTGCTTAGGTATTATTATTGTTATTTTTTCTATTATCTTTTGTTCCTTTCATATCTCTTATTTGATTCCTTCCTTTTCTAACTCTATTTATCCCCTTTTTTCTTTTCTTTCTTTTGCTTTACCTTTCTTATTTTTACCTTTTCATATTTTTTTTCTCTTTCATCTTTTCTTGTTACCATTTTCCTGTTCCTACTCTTTACTCATTTTTCTTCTCTCTCTTCTTTCCTTTCAGAATCTTCTTTCTTGTAGGCCGGCGAACCTGCGGAACTGGTGAGGAGAAAACCAAGATGGCGGCATAGGTAAACGCCAGAGATTGCAGCTTAGCACAACCACTTCAAGAATACAACTAAAAGACAGAACAGACATCATCCAGAACCACAGGAAGGCTGGCTGAGTGGAAATTCTACAACTAGAAGGAAAGAGAAAAGCATACTGAGACTCAGAGGAGCTGCGGTGCAGAAGTAAAGTACAGAGGTATGGAGGTGCACACGGAGAGGGCTGGCGGCTGAGGACATGGTTGTCTTTTTCAATCAGTAGGGAGTCTCAAGCTCTGAGCTCAAGTTCCCGGTGAGTCTCTGGGGACCCAGACTACTATGGGAGAAACTGGACTGTCTGGCATTGGTCAGAACTCGAGGGCAGCTTTCTCTCGGAGGTGCTTGCAGCGGTTGCTGGGACACTGAGAAGCAGGGCCTCTGAGGGCAGCCATAGCTGCTTGCTCCGCCCTGTTGATCCTGTGGG
Organism: Myotis nattereri; assembly: GCF_964212035.1. NCBI lineage: Eukaryota > Metazoa > Chordata > Mammalia > Chiroptera > Vespertilionidae > Myotis > Myotis nattereri. The sequence goes on from NC_138076.1 coordinate 102,119,254, forward strand.
ACCCCGCCCCGCCCAAGTTGTGCACCGGCTTCTGCATATGAAAGGCCTGGCCCTGTGCAATCTGAAAATTACGTAACAAACTTGCAGCTGGCCCAAGGCCCCACAGCAACTTGCATTGCTTAACAACTGAGCTCCTGCTGGGTAGCCTCAGGCAGAGGCTAGATTAGCACCTCCTTAGAGATCCAGGATCCAGTGTGCCCAGTTGTCAGAGTGGGCCCATCCAGATTGCAGCTCCTCGGTCCATAAAGGACACACTCAGGGGGCAGAATCAGTGAGCACCAAAGCCCCATTGAAACAAGTCTTGCCCCGGAAGGGTGTCTCCAGCACAGAAGTTCTCCCACTGCAGACATAGCTGATTCTCACAGCCAATTGGCCTGGAGGTCAATTCCTCCCAGTGATAACTACAACAATCAAGGATTAACTACAACAAGACTGTGCACAAAGCCCACAAGGGGGTGCAACAAGAGTGTCCACCTCAGGTAATTTGGAAGGCTGAGCCACTGGGCCCTATAGGACACCTAGCACAGAAACCCACTCTATCAACACAGGGAAGCATAAAAAATGCAGAGACAAAGAAACAGGATACAAATGACAGAAATGGAGGAAAGCAAACTACTGGATATAGAGTTCAAAACCACACTTTTAAGGTTTTTCAAGAACTTTCTAGAAACCGCCGATAAATTTAGTAAGACCCTCAAAAAGTCTGGTGAGACCGCCGATTAATGTAGTGAGACACTCAAAAAATCTAGTGAGACCCTCAAGGTTATGAAAAAGGACCAACTAGAAATTAAGCATACACTGACTGAAATAAAGGATATTATGCAGAGTTCCAACAGCAGACTAGAGGATCTCAAGAATCAAGTCAACGATTTGAAATACGAAGAAGCAAAAAACACCCAACCGGAAAAGCAAAATGAAAAAAGAATCCAAAAATACGAAGATAGTGTAAGGAGCCTCTGGGACAGTTTCAAGCGTACCAACATCCGAATTATAGGGGTGCCAGAAGATGAGAGAGAGCAAGATATTGAAAACCTATTTGAAGAAATAATGACAGAAAACTTCCCCTACCTGGTGAAAGAAATAGACTTACAAGTCCAGGAAGCGCAGAGAACCCCAAACAAAAGGAATCCAAAGATGACCACACCAACACACATCATAATTAAAATGCCAAGAGCAAAAGACAAAGAGAAACTCTTAAAAGCAGCAAGAGGAAGACAGTCAGTTACCTACAAGGGAGTACCCATACGACTGTCAGCTGATTTCTTAACAGAAACTTTGCAGGCCAGAAGGGAGTGGCAAGAAATATTCAAAGTGATGAATGCGAAGAACCTACAACCAAGATTACTTTATCCAGCAAAGCTATCATTCAGAATTGAAGGTCAGATAAAGAGCTTCACAGATAAGGAAAAGCTAAAGGAGTTCATCATCACCAAGCCAGTATTATATGAAATGCGGAAAGGTATCCTTCATATAATTGCTATTTATTTTTACTTTTTCTGAACATTCAATACATGTTCTTTTTTTGTTTGTATGTTTAGTTACATATCTGTCACATAGAATATAAAATCTGTCACATAGCAATGATAAAACTTTGGAAAAAATAATGCACATTTTAGTTGTGGGAAAATAATTATATATACACAGTTAAATTTAATAGATCTTAAGGTATCCTTTAAGAAGAGGAAGAAGAAGAAAAAGGTAAAGATACAAATTATGAACAACAAATACACATCTATCAACAAGTGAATCTAAAAATCAAGTGAATACATAATCTGATGAACAGAATAAATTGGTGATTGTAATAGAATCAGGGCTATAGAAAGGGAGTGGACTGACTATTCTTGGGGTAGGGAAGGCGTGTGGGGGATGCGGGAAGAGACTGGAAAAAAATCATGCACCTATGGATGAGGACGGGGTGGAGGGGAGAGGGGAGGGCAGAGGGTGGGTTGGGAACCGGGTGGAGGGGAGCTATGGAGGGTAAAAAGAGGAACAACTGTAATAATCTGAACAATAAAGATTTAATTTTTAAAAAAATAAAAATAAAACAAGGTGAAACACTGCCAATCCTTGAGATTCTGCTTCCTGGCAATTGTCAACAGTTTGGCTCAAATAAACGTACAAAAGGTCTTTAAAAAAAAAAAAAAAGAATCTTCTTTCTTTCCCCTTTTTCTTCTAGTATGTTTATTATTATTATATTCTGTCTTTCTTTATCATTTATTATTCTTGTTCTCTTTTCCCTTTCCTAAGTCTCTTTCCTCTTGTGGTTGTTTTTGCTGTTGTCAGTTTCTTTAGTATATTTTTGTTAGTTTTTTTTTTTTCCTTGGTTGGTTTTGTTTTGTCCTATCAGCACCAGTACAACAACTGACATGATGTGATCTGGGTTGAGCCTCACAGTTAGCCAGCCTGAGAATAGATCTCACTTAAGAATGCAACAACAGTCAAGACCCAATTACAACAGGAAAGCCCAAATAAACCTTAAATTGGTCACTCCTAGAGTACCCAGCTCTGGAGTTTGAGAACACACCAATGGGTACCACAGGACTTTTACTACAAAAGACCACCCCATGAAGACTGTGAGACAGATATATCTAATACATAGAAACAAACACAAAGAGACAAATAAAATGGGGAGACAAAGAAAAACATCCAATTAAAAAAAAAAAAAGGAGGAAAAAACGACCTAAATAAGGTGGACATAAGCAATTTATCAAACACTAAGTTCACTGTAATGATTATAGAAATGCTCAAGGAACTCTTGGAGAACTATAAGGAAATTACTGGTAACTACAAGGAACTTAGTAGTAACTACATGAGCATGAAAAAAGACATAGAAACCATAAATAAAAACTAGCCAGAGCCTGTTCAGCATGGCTCAGTGGGTGAGCATCGACCTATTAACACAGAGGTCATGGTTCAATTCTGGGATAGGGCATATGCCCGGGTTTCAAGCTTGATCCCGAGTGTGGGGTGTGCAGGAGGCAGCCAATCAATGATTCTCTTTCATCGATTTTTAAAAAATTCTTTATTGTTGAAAGTATTACATATGTTTCCCTTTCCCCGAGTGATCTCTCCCAGCCTGCCCCTGTCCCCCAGCACAGGCCTTCACACCCATATTGTCTGTGACCATATGCATGCATATGCATGCATATAAGACTTTTGGTTGATTTCTTACCACACCTTCATACCCTCCCCTGCCTCCCCTCTGAGGTTTGATGGTCTGTTCAATGCTTCTGTGTCTCTGGATCTATTTTTGTTCATCAGTTTATGTTGTTCATTATATTTCACAAATGAGTGAGATCATATGATACTTATCTTTCTCTGGCTTGCTTATTTTGCCGAGCATAATGCTCTCCATGCCCATTCATGTTTTTCAAGGGGTAAAAGTTCTTTCTTTTTTACAGCAGCGTAGTATTCCATTGTGTAGATGCACCACAGTTTTTTAATCCACTTATCTGGTGATGGGCACTTAGGCTATTTCCAAATCTTAGCTATTGTAAATTGTGCTGCTATGAACATAGGAGTGCATATATACTTTCTGATTGGCATTTCTGATTTCTTAGGATATATTCCTTGAAGTGGGAGTACTGGGTCAAGTGGGAATTCCATTTATAATTTCTTTGAGAGAACTCCATACAGTTTTTCACAGTGGCTGCACAAGTCTGCATTCCCACCAGCCGTGTATGATGGTTCCTTTTTCTCCACATCCTCACCAGGACTTGTCATCTGTCGATTTGTTGATGATAGCCATTCTGTCTGTTACCACAATTACCTACCTGACTAAGGGCTAGATGTGTATCTAAAATTGAATAAAAGGTTGGCAAAGCCTGGGCACAAGTGGAAGTCCTTCCCCTTGCTTCCCGCCTGGCCCCCAATATTTCCAAATTATTATTTCTTGTCTCATCTCTGTCATTTGTGCGCGGCCCTTCTCCAGATCCCAAACCCTGAACTACGCAGGACATGGCTCACACATCTGGCACCTCAACAAGGGACATCTGGAGTAGAAGATATCGCCTAGAGCGAAAAATGAAGTTTCACCAGCAAGGTGGGGAAAATTCACCGTAAAGGTGATGAAAATTCACTGCAAGCAAAGCCCACAGTCAGCTGCAGAAATCACGATCTGTAAGTAGGGTGGGAACATCTTTTTTCAGCCAGGCTAATGGGGCAGAATTTGGTTAAAAAGTAAAAAATTTATTGTAGACTTTTGGCTTGCATGCTTAAGAATAAGGGAATTAAAGTGTCAGAAGGTATTCTCTTACAGTTTTTGCATGGTATTGTAGAACATAACCCTTGGTTTCCTGAAGAAGGTACATTAGATCTTGAATGTTGGGAAAGAGTGGTTCAGAACTTGAAAAAAGCTCAGCAGCAGGAGATATTTTAATTTACCAATTAGCTTATGAAAATGCCAATGCTGATTGTAAGAAATGCCTGACACCTCTGAGAAAAAAATAGTACCATAACAGAAATGATTCGAGCATGTCAGGACATGGGGTCAAGCACTTTTCAAGCAAATTTACTCGCTGCTGCTGTAACAGTGGGGAATTAAAAGGTGTTATAATTGTGGAAAACCAGGACATGTTAAAAAAGTATGTAGGCAACCAAGAAGGACACAAGGTGGTGCTCCAGGGAAAGGCACGAGCATTCTGCCTCCAGATTCAATCAGTGTAGCTTCAACCTCTTTTATGTCTTAGATATTAAAAAGGAAATTATTGTGTACTTATCTATTAATTATTATCTGTCTTTGTTGTTTATTGTTAGTTTATTAAGCATAACTTTAATTTAATAAGAAAGAAATGATAGGTGGCCAGGCAATTGCTGAGTTTCCCCAGAACAAACAGAATGCGGGAATGGGGAGAGAGAGAATATGAGCGGTACACATGGCCAATAATACAGGTTCTAGGAAAATTCCCTAGACAAAAGGAAATAATTAAAAAATTACTAGGTCTTTTGGCGATCCTGTAAAATAGGCGCCCACTCAAGAGTGTTATTAAAAGTCTCATTTTTGCCATGTTTTTATTTCACAGTCCGTCATTTAAAATTTAGACAAATGAAACATTTCCCAGAATTTAGGGATGCACCATGAATAGAAAAGCAAGCTTAAGAAAACACGCATGCTCTGCCTGATTTTGGGTGACTTCTTGAGCCCAATCTTTTCACGGATGCTACAGAATAAACAAGACTTTTTTCTTTAAAAAGATAGCAAAAAATGACACAAAGAAAATATACAGGCTGTATTTGGACAATAGGATTAATGTTTCCATAATAATGATAGTTCTTATAAGTACCGCGCTAACCGATTGCGCCACTGGAGCTCCGGCAGATAGTTCTTGAATAATAATGTACCGCATTCCAAGGTCGACTCCCAAATCTTGGAGGCACTCCTGTTTTTATAAAATAACATAAAAATAAAAGTCAATAAGTTAGCTCTGTTATAAAATTTGCCAAAAGAAAATGCCTTGGATTGTAATTGGCTTTGAGATCTTAAAGTTGTTAGAACATAAATAACTAAAATAAAGTAAAGCTTTTCAGTAATAATATATTAATGGTAAAGGGTCAGTCACTCTTCTCCCCATAAAAGTGGAGAAGTTGGTGGCGGCAACAGAAACCTTACATGTTATCTCTAAAGAAAAATGTGGTGGTTTAAAAATTTCCCCCACCCTTGCCTTTTTGCCAGAAACGTAGTTTTCTAAAGCATTCTGTAACTTAAGACTTTAGAACATTGCTGAATTAAATAATAAAAATTATTAGATACCTAGGTATTTTAAAATAACAAGATACTAAAATATTAATCTAAATTTGCCTCATATGAAAAATCTAGAGGATAGAATTGAATCTATTAATTAAATATGCCTTGTATTTTATTTGAATATATCCTTAAAAATGTAAAAGTATTACTAATTTAAGAAATACTAAGTATTTAACTTGCCACCTAAAACAATTAAAGCTTCTAAGAATTTAAATTAAATTGGGAGAAATTATATAGTTGTGTTAACAAAATACATTAAGTTTAAAAATTCATTTTTGAGAAAAATAATTCTGATATTTTCCCTGAAGAAATTAATAGTTCAAAATATATTGTAGTCTGTGTGATAAAATTTCAACCTAAAATATAATATTTAATGTGGTCTAATTAAAAAAAGGATTAATTCTATGGTCTGAACAAAATTTTTTATATAAAAACTGGTTTAAATTTAATTGATCTCTTTTAAAATAATTACAAAAGGTGTGTTGATAAATGTCAATCTAAAAAATGCTGTTTACAGCCACTGAACGACTCAATATCTATATACGTCAGTGAGATCAAACATGGGTAGACAAAGAAATCCCCAAAGGAAAGAAAAGGAGGACTCACCAGAAAAGCAGCTAAGTGATACAGAGGCATACAACATGACAGAAAAAGAATTCAGAATAAGGGTCCTAGAGTGCATACACCGGATGGAGGAAAAAATCGACAACTTATCCAAGAAGCAAGAAGAAACAGATGAAAAAATCGACAACTTAACTAAGACCCAAGAAGAAATGAAGTGCGATATAGCTGCAATAAAGAACACCATTGAAAGTATCAACAGTAGACTAGGAGAAGCGGAAGACCGAATTAGTGAATTAGAAGACAGGGAAGCAAAACACACCCAAACTGTACTTCAGTTGGAGAAAAAAATTAAAAGACAGGAGGAGAGCCTAAGGGAGCTTTGGGACAACATGAAACGAAACAACATACGAATAATAGGGGTGCCAGAACAACAGAAAGAGGAACAAGGATTAGAAAACCTATTGGAAGAAATAATATCAGAAAACTTCCCTGAGGTGGGGAAGAAAAAAGTCACACAAGCCCAGAGAGTCCCAAGCAAGGTGAACCCGAAAAGACCCACACCAAGACACATCATAATTACCATGGCAAATGTTCGGGACAAGGAGAGAATCTTACAGGCTGCAAGAGAGAGACGGAAAGTTACATACAAGGGATCTCCCATTAGATTATCAAATGATTTCTCAACAGAAACACATCAGGCCAGAAAAGAATGGACGGAAATTTACAAAGTGATGCAAAGCAAAGGACTGAATCCAAGAATACTCTATCCAGCAAGGCTATCATTCAAAATTGAAGGGGAAATAAGAAGCTTCACAGACAAAAAAAGGCTAAGGGAGTTTATCATCACCAAGCCAGCAATGCAAGAAATGCTAAAGGGACTGGTGTAAAAAGAAGAAATAAAAATCCCAGAAAGAAAACAGCCACACACACAAAAAAAGAAATGGCTACAAACAAGTACCTTTCAATAATAACTTTAAATGTAAACGGGCTAAATGCTCCAACCAAAAGATATCGAGTGGCTGAATGGATAAAAAATCATGACCCATACATTTGCTGTCTACAAGAGACCCACCTCATTAGAAAGGACTCACACAGACTGAAAGTGAAGGGATGGAAAAACATCTTTCAGGCTAATGGAAAAGAAAAGAAAGCTGGGGTAGCAATACTTATATCGGACAAAATAGACCTCAAAGTGAAGGCCATAACAAGAGATACGGAAGGCCACTTCATAATACTAAAAGGATCAATACAACAAGAAGATATAACCCTGATAAACATATATGCACCCAATGCAGGAGCACCCAAATACATAAAAAATCTTCTGGAAGATATCAAAGGAGAGATCGACAACAATACAATCATAGTAGGGTACTTTAATACACCACTGTCATCACTGGATAAGTCCTCTAGACAAACAATCAGCAAAGATACAGCAATACTAAATGACTCACTAGATCAGATAGACTTAATAGACATCTTCAGAACACTTCACCCCAGTGCCACGGAATATACATTCTACTCAAGTGCTCATGACACATATTCAAAAATAGACCATATATTGGGTCACAAGCAAAGTATCCCCAAATTCAAGAAGATTGAAATCATAAAAAGCGTCTTCGCAGACCACGATGGCATAATATTAGAAATAAACTGCAATAAAAACAACCCAAAATACTCAAACACCTGGAAGCTGAATAGCATGCTATTAAATATTGATTGGGTTACCAATGAAATCAAAGAAGAAATTCAAAACATCCTGGAAACTAATGACAATGAAAACACAAGAATCCAAAACCTATGGGACACAATGAAAGCAGTCCTGAGAGGGAAGTTTATAGCTCTACAGGCCTATCTCAAAAAACAAGAAAAAATGGTAGTAAATCAGCTAACTCTACAACTCAAAGAATTAGAAGGAGAGCAACAAGAAAAGCCCAGAGTGAGCAGAAGGAAGGAGATAATAAAGATTAGAGCAGAAATAAATAACATAGAGACCAAAAAAACAATACATAAAATCAATGAAACCAAGAGCTGGTTCTTCGAAAGGATAAACAAGATTGACAAACCTCTAGCCAGACTCACCAAGAAGCAAAGAGAGAGGACCCAAATAAACAAAATCAGAAATGAAAGAGGCGAAATAACAACAGACCCCACAGAAATACAAATGATTGTTAAAAAATACTATGGAGAGCTCTACTACAGCAAACTAGACAACCTGGAGGAAATGGACAAATTCCTAGAAAAATGCAACATTCCAAAACTCAATCAGGAAGAATCTAAAAATCTCAACAGGCCAATAACTATGGAAGAAATTGAAGCAGTCATCAAAAAGCTTCCAGCAAACAAAAGCCCAGGACCAGACGGCTTCACAGGGGAGTTTTACCAAACATTCAAGGAAGAACTAAAACCTACCCTCCTCAGACTACTACAAAAAATTCAAGAGGAAGGAACACTTCCAAGCTCATTCTATGAAGCCAGCATCACCCTAATACCAAAACCAGGTAAAGACAACACAATGAAAGAGAATTACAGGCCAATATCCCTCATGAACATAGATGCCAAAATCCTCAACAAAATCTTAGCAAATCGGATCCAGCAGTACATCAGGAAGATCATACACCATGACCAAGTAGGATTTATCCCAGGGATGCAAGGATGGTACAATATCCGCAAATCAATAAACGTGATACATCACATAAACAAATTGAAAGAAAAAAACCACATGGTCATATCAATTGATGCAGAAAAAGCATTTGACAAAATTCAACACCCATTTTTGATAAAAACTCTCAGCAAGGTGGGAATAGAAGGATCATACCTCAACATAATAAAAGCCATATATGACAGGCCCACAGCCAACATCATACTCAATGGACAAAAACTTACCCCATTTCCCCTAAGAACAGGAACAAGACAGGGATGCCCCCTCTCACCACTCCTGTTCAATATAGTACTGGAAGTGTTAGCCATTGCAATTCGGCAAGAAGAAGAAATAAAAGGCATCCAAATTGGAAAAGAGGAAGTAAAACTGTCCTTATTTGCAGACGACATGATATTATACATACAAAACCCTAGAGACTCCATCAAAAAGCTTCTAGACTTAATACATGAATTTGGCAATGTAGCAGGATACAAAATTAACCCCAAGAAATCTGAGGCATTTCTATACACCAATAGTGAACTTTCAGAAAGAGAGATTATAAAAACAATCCCGTTTACCATCGCACCAAAAAAACTAAGCTACCTAGGAATAATCTTAACTAAAGAGGTAAAAGACCTCTACTCAGAAAACTACAGGACGTTGAAAAAAGATATAGAGGAAGACATAAACAGATGGAAGAACATACCGTGTTCATGGATTGGTAGAATCAACATCATTAAAATGTCCATACTACCCAAAGCAATCTATAAATTCAATGCACTTCCCATTAAAATACCAACGGCATACTTCAGAGATATAGAACGAACTCTCCAAAAATTCATCTGGAATAAAAAAAGACCCCGAATAGCTGCAGCAATCCTGAAAAAGAACAAAGTAGGTGGGATCTCAATACCAGATATCAAGTTGTATTACAAAGCCACTGTTCTCAAAACTGCCTGGTACTGGCACAAGAATAGGCATATAGATCAATGGAATAGAATAGAGAGCCCAGAAATCGGCCCGAACCAATATGCTCAATTAATATTCGACAAAGGAGGCAAGAGCATACAATGGAGCCAAGATAGTCTCTTCAATAAATGGTGTTGGGAAAATTGGACAGATATATGCAAGAAAATGAAACTAGGCCACCAACTTACACCATACACAAAAATAAACTCAAAATGGATAAAGGACTTAAATGTACGACAGGAAACCATAAAAATTCTAGAAGAATCCAAAGGCAACAAAATCTCAGACATATTCCGAAGCAATTTCTTCACTGATACAGCTCCTAGGGCACTTGAAACTAAAGAGAAAATGAACAAATGGGACTACATCAAAATAAAAAGCTTCTGCACAGCAAAAGAAACCATCAACAAAACAACGAGAAAACCCACTGTGTGGGAAAACATATTTGCCAATGTCATATCTGATAAGGGCCTAATCTCCAAAATCTATAGGGAACTCATACAACTTAACAAAAGGAAGATAAACAATCCAATCAAAAAATGGGCAAAGGACCTAAATAGACACCTTTCAAAAGAGGACATTCAGAAAGCCAAGAGACATATGAAAACATGCTCAAAGTCACTAATCATCTGAGAAATGCAAATCAAAACAACAATGAGGTACCATCTCACACCTGTCAGACTGGCTATCATCAACAAATCAACAAACGACAAGTGCTGGAGAGGATGTGGAGAAAAAGGAACACTTGTGCACTGCTGGTGGGAATGCAGACTGGTGCAGCCACTATGGAAGACAGTATGGAGTTTCCTTAAAAAACTGAACATGGAACTCCCATTTGACCCTGTGATCCCACTCCTAGGAATATATCCCAAGAAACCAGAAACACCAATCAGAAAGGATATATGCACCCCTATGTTCATAGCAGCACAATTCACCATAGCTAAGATCTGGAAACAGCCTAAGTGCCCATCAGTAGATGAATGGATTAGAAAACTGTGGTACATCTACACGATGCAATACTATGCTGCTCTAAAAAGGAAGGAACTCTTACCATTTGCAACGTCATGGATGGAACTGGAGAGCATTATGCTAAGTGAAATAAGCCAGTCAATGAAGAAAAAATACCACATGATCTCACTCATTCATGGATAATAGAGACCATTATAAACTTTTGAACAATAATAGATACAGAGGCAGAGCTGCCTCAAACAGATTGTCAAAGTGCAGCGGGAAGGCCGGGGAGGGTTGGGTGGCAGGAGGTAGGGGGGTAAGAGATCAACTAAAGGACTTGTATGCATGCGTATAAGCATAACCAATGGACATAAGACACTGGGGGATAGGGGAGGCTGGGGGACTGTCTAGGGGGGGGGGGGATAAAATGGACACATATGTAATACCCTTTGTAATACTTTAAGCAATAAAAAAAAATTGTTAAAATAAATAAATAAATAAATAAATAAAAGTAAAATAAAAAAAAATAAATAAAAAATGCTGTTTACTTATAATTATCATTGAAAAATTAAAGTTTAAATATTGTATCTACACTAATAAAAGACAAAGATGCTAATTGACCGTATCTTCGCTATGCCCAAGCCACACCCACCAGCCAATCAGAGCGACTGTATGCAAATTAACCCAACCAAGATGGCAGCTGGGAGCCACGGAGCTAGGGCAAGCAGGAGGCTTCGTTGCCACGGCAATGGAGGAAGCCAAGCTTCCCGCCAGCCCTGGCCAGCTGTGGCCTCCGCAAAAGGCAACAAAGTTTCAATTATAGAAGCTAAATAAATCCCAGATACCTGCTTCCAGCCAGCCTCCACTAGAAGCTTGGGTGGCTGGGGACTGTGGCCAGCCTGCAAACAGCCATCAGCCCCTCACCCAGGCTGGCCACACCCTCAAGGGGTGAGGGTCCTCGCTGTGGGGCTTGGCCAGCCTGCAAACAGCCATCAGCCCCTCACCCAGGCTGGCCAGGCACCCCAACAGGGACCCCTACCCTGAAGGGGCTATGGCCAGCCTGCAAATAGCCATCAGCCCCTTACCCGGGCTGGCCAGGCACCCCACGGGGGCCCCCCACCCTGATCCAGAACACCCTTCAGGGCAAACCAGCCGGCCCCACCCTTGCACCAGGCCTCTATCCCAGTGATGGCGAACCTTTTGAGCTCGGCATGTCAGCATTTTGAAAAATCCTAATTTAACTCTGGTGCTGTGTCACATATAGAAATTTTTTGATATTTGCAACCATAGTAAAACAAAGACTTATATTTTTGATATTTCTTTTATATATTTAAATGCCATTTAACAAAGAAAAATCAACCAAAAAAATGAGTTCGCATGTCACCTCTGACATGCATGTCATAGGTTCGCCATCACTGCTCTATCCTATATAATAAAAGGGTAATATGCAAATTTACCCTAACAGCAGAGCAACTGGGAATAACTGGTCACTATGACACACACTGACCACCAGGGGGCAGATGCTCAATGCAGGAGCTGCCCCCTGGTGGTCAGTGTACTCCCACAGGGGGAGCTCTGCTCAGCCACAAGCCAGGCTGACGGATGCCAGTACAGTGGTGGTGGTGGGAGCCTCTCTCGCCTCCTCAGCAGCATTAAGGATGTCCGACTGCAGCTAGGCCTGCTCCTCGCTGGCAAGTGAACATCCCCCGAGGCCTCCCGGACTGCCAGAGGGATGTCTAACTGCCAGTTTAGGCCCAATCCCCTTGGGGAGTGGGCCTAAGCCAGCAGGTGGTCATTCCCCAAGGGGTCCCAGACTGCAAGAGGGCACAGGTTGGGCTGAGGGACCCTCCTGAGTGCACAAATTTTTGTGCACCCAGCCTCTAGTATTTTTAATAACTGAAGGTATTTACAAGTTAATAACAGAAAAAAAATTAAAGTAAAAATACATTTTTAAAGGACATAAATGGAAGGTTTGAAGATTAATCTAAAAGTATAAAATTTATGAAGGTTATGTATATAATGAAAAAAGAACAAGAATAATTTTTAAAATCTCTTCAGCTACGAAGTAAACTAAAAATTATTGTTCAAGCATTAAATCTCACCATTAATGAGACACCATAAATAAAAAGAAAGTTACTTTTGCTTGGAATGTATGCATGGCAGCATTGGCCAGCATCCAAAAAACAACAAATTTTGTTGCTCGGTTTAAAAGAAAGAAAAAGTTTTTAAAAGAAACTCCCTAAATGTAGCTCAAAGATCACTCTGGGAGGAAATAAAGGGAAATTCCCTTCAGATATTTAGAAACTGTAATTAAAAGTCAATATATTAGGCCTTAAAAAGTAAAAATACAAAAAGAATTGTCTTAAAACCTTAAATTATTTTCAGAAATTATTAGGGGACATTAATTTGGTTAAGATCTTATCTAAAAATCTCTATGGAAGAAATGACAAATTTGTTACTCAGTTAAAATAACTCAGTGACACAAGCTATCATTTCTAGCAATTTTGTAAAAAGTTGAAAATTCAGCACACTGCAGAATTTTCAAAGCCGCTTAATATTATTTAAAACAAAAAAAGGGGGAATATGGAGAAATCGCCTGTAAGTAGACTACACCAAGCCTTAATTACTTTAAATTTTTTCACTTGTGATGCCAATGGCAAGACACCCATGGAAATACACTGGTGTCAGAATAAGCCAAAGGATAAAGGTCTGGTTAAATGGGAGGATCCTGAGTCTGGGTTATGGGAGGGCTCCGATCCCCTCTTAACATTTGGTCAAGAATATGCTTATATATTTTCAGAAAATTTCCCCAAGCCTGTGTGGATTCCCGCAAGAAATATTAAACTTCAACATAGATCTGAGGGAGGAACTGGCCAGGTTAATGAGGACCTTGCACCTGGAGCCATGCCTTACAGCTGCAGACAATCAACTACCCCAGCCGCAGACACCAGCAGCTTCGAACAATCCATTGAAGATAAGGAGTGGGAGGAGGACGAGGAGGAGGACGGCGAATAGCCCAGAGGTCACCTGGGGCGTGGTGAAGAAGACAGTCTAGAAAGCTGAGCAAATTTGTGAGGAGACCAGAACCCCAAGAATGCCTGAGAATGTCTTTCTTGCCATGCTTGCAGTAACCAGCTGTGCGGTAATAATACCGGGGGCAAATGGGTAAGTATTTTGGACTTATGTTCCTGACCCACCATGGGTAAGACCAGTTATGTGGGCTGATCCCCTGTCTAATGTAGTCACCAATAATACCAAACACCTTGGTCACCCAGGGGAACCACGGTGGGGCAAGGAAGTATATGGGCAAAGTATAATTACACAGGTGTCGCCACCCAGCTTCCCTTTTGTATGACACAGAACCAAACCACTGCTCCTTTGTATGTAAAATTAAAGAGAGGCTTCTGGCTAGCATGGACACCAAAGGTAGGGGAAGAAAAAGCCCAAATATGTCTACTATCACTACTTGCTCCGGGGAGAAGTGCAGAAAATGTAACTGTACTAAGACACTCCCCCACCCCCACCCCACCAAGCCATTATGTAAAAAGTCTTATGAATGGCACCCCACTGAGGAAGAAATTAATTGACAAGACTGTTATAGTGATTACTCTACCACCAGAAAACTTAATAACAGTTTTTCCTTTGTGGATTGGAGCCCCTACAGGTCCGCATATAGTAACAATCGCACCCTAAAATGGAAGGGGAACACACCCTATCTATATGTTGAAGCTAATCATTCCATTTCATGGAATGGAGGAGGATTTGTTGTATCTCAATTACAACATGACAGTTGGCCACTACAGAATACGCAATGGAAATTAGCTGTTGCACTTGCACCTATTAAATGGTATAGTTTTAATTATAGCTCAGCTAATTCTATTCATACCCTATGGAGAACTTCCAATAAGACAGTATTTGCCACCACCTGTGTGTTTGATCCATTTTTACTCCTCTCAGGCCCCATCCAGATGCACCTTAATGTTACAAGCCATCTGTATGAGGTGTCATGCACAGGCTGCACATTATACCATTGTATTAATTCTACATTCCAAAAGGATTCCCTCATGATTTTAAAACAACCGGCTTTCTCTTGGGTTCCTACTAACCTAACCGAGCCTTGGGAATCTCATCAAACCTACAAACTGTTACATGATCTGGTAAAAATCTTAAAAAGACAAAAAATATTTCTTGGAATGTTAACTGCAGGAATCTTTGCCCTGGTAATGTTACTTACTTCTGTGGGCATTGCTGCTTCATCCATGATACAAAGTGTTCAAACTTCTCAGTTTGTACAACAAGTTAAGGAAAATGTAACTAAGACGTTGTCTATACAAAAAAGAATTGACAGCCAGTTTGAGATTGAATTGTGGGCACTAAAGCCTACAGTCTTGTGGATGGGTGATAAAATCCACAGCCTAGAGCAAAGAATATCCTTGCAGTGTCATTATAATTTTTCCCAGATTTGTGTTACCCCCCGTTCCCTATAATAGTACCTTACACCCTTGGGAATCAATAAAAAATCACATTCTTGGTGCTTGGGGTAAAGGTAATACAACCCTTGATATTTTAGAAATACAACAGCATATTGGACAATTATCCCAGGCAAACTTACAAACTAATTCCTTAGATGCCTGGCAACAATTTAAAAAGGACATGAAAGAATTTAACCCCTTCCCCTGGATCTCATTACATTTGCCTCTCAACATAACCACTATTGCTTGTCTCATTTTTGTTCTCATATGTTTATGTCTAGTCTGCAGATGCAGAATGAAGAGTTTTAAAAGGACTCAAATCCTTCAGGCGGCATTCACTTTTCAAATTTTACTAAGAAAAAGAAAGATGTAGGAAGCCACCCATTGTCTTCACTATCAGAGAAGTGTAAACAAGGAGCCCGGAACACTGGTGAACCTTGAGTCTTGGCAAGGGCCAGAGCTATGCACCAATTGTTTAGTCCAGACAATGGTGGCTCAAGCAATTTCCTGACCAAATAGTCTCAGAGTAAATCTTTCTAATATTTACTGACTTTTAAGATAGTCTGTTACCACAATTACCTGCCTGACTAAGGGCTAGATGTGTATCCAAAATTGAATAAAAGGTTAGCAAGGCCTTGGCACGAGTGGAAGTCCTTCCCCTTGCATTGGGCTTCCTGCCTGGCCCCCAGTATTTCCAAATTATTATTTCTTGTCTTGTCTCTGTCATTTGCACGTGGCCCTTCTCTAGATCCCAAACCCTGAACCACGCAGGATGTGAGTCATCACAGTTCACCTGCTTAGTTAAGTTTATTCTTGGTATTCTTACTTTTTTTGTTGCAAGGGTAAATGGGATTTTTTTAGTTTCTCTTTCTGTGAGTTCATTATTGGTTATAAAAAAGCCATAGATTTCTGCATGTTAATTTTGTATTCTGCTATGTTGCCAGATTCATTTATTAAATATAGTAGTTTTTTATGGAGTCTTTAGGGTTTCCTATGTACCATATTATGTCATCTGCAAATAATGACAATTTTACTTCTTTTTCAATTTGGATGCCTTTTATTTCTTCTTGTCTGATCACTATGGCTAGCAATTCCAATCCTATATCAAACAGGAGTGGTGAAAGTGGGCATCCCTGTCTTGTTCCTGTTCTTAGGGAAAATGGTTTTAGTATTTTCCCATTGAGTATGATGTTGGCTATAGGTTTGTCATATAAGACTTTTCTTATGTTGAGGTATGATTCCTCTATTCCCACTTTGCTGAGTGTTTTTCTTTTTTATCAAAAAAGGTTATTGGATTTTATCAAATGCTTTTCTGCATCAGTTGATATGATCATGTGTTTTTTTGTGTTTCAATTTGTTTATGTGACATATTATGTTTATTGATTTGCAGATATTGTACCAGCCTTGCATCCCAAGAATAAATCCCACTTGGTCATGGTGTATGGTCTTTTTAATATTTTGCTGGATCCAATTTGCTAATATTTTGTTGAGAATTTTAGCATTTAAGTTCATCTGGGATATTGTCCTGTAATTCTCTTCCTTTGTAGTATCTTTATCTGGTTTTGGGATTAGGGTAATGCTGGCTTCATAGAAAGAGCTTAGAAGTGTTCCTTCCTCTCGAATTTTTTGGAATAGCCTGAGGAGGGTAGGCTTTAGTTCTTCTGTGAATGTTTGGTAAAACTCTCTTGTGAAGCTATCTGCACCAGGGCTTTAGTTTGCTGGAAGTTGTTTTTATTACTGCTTCAATTTCTTCAGTAGTTATTGGCCTATTTAGGTTTTCTGATACTTCCTGATTGAATTTTGGAAGATTGTATTTTTCTAGGAATATGTCTGCTTCATCTAGGTTGTCCACTTTGTTGGAATAAAGTTGTTTGTAGCATTTTTTTTTTTTTACAATCTTTTGTATTTCTATGATGTCGGTTGTTACTTCACCTCTTTCATTTCTGATTTTATTTGGGTCCTCTCTCTGTTTCTTGGTGAGCTTGGCTAGAAGTTCATCAATCTTGTTTATCCTTTCAAAGCACCAGCTCTTGATTCTATTGATCTTTTGTACTTTTTATGGGGAGGTGAGGTCTATGTAATTTCTTTCTGCTTTGATCTTTATTATTTCCTTCCCTCTACTTACTCTGGGCTTTTCTTCTTGCTCTCTATTTCTTTAAGTTGTAGGGTTAGATAATTACCACTTTTTCTTCTTTTTTAAGATGGGCCTGTTGTTTTTTTCTACCTTGTCTTCCAAGTCGCTTCATCAATATTGCTTGCAATTCCTTCCAGTGAATTCTCAATGTCAGGTATATTATTCTTTGCTTCTGGCTAGTTTTTTAAATATTTTTAAATTGATTTCAGAGAGGAAGGGAGATGGAGAGATAGAAACATCAATGATGAGATCCAAAAATAGCAGCCAGCAGGCCAGCAGTGAGGAAGAGAGTTTGAGTGAGTAAAGGAGTGAGAGGGGAGGGTGTGGACATGTGGTGTGTGTGGGGGGGGGTGGGGGGGGTGAGCAAGAGACAGTTAGCTCTTTCAGGAGCCTCAGGGACTGGTGGATCAGGCTCTCCTGGATAGGGACCACCTGCTACCTCCATAGGAAGTCCCAGGCCTGGCACGGCTCTAGCACAGAGCCCATGCCATATTGAAGAGGGACACAGCAGAGGCCAGGAGTGCAGCCACACCGACACCCAGACTGGCCTCAGACACCACCCCAGACTGGCCAGCCATAACTCTCAAGGGATCACTGTTGCAATCCTGCAGTGAGTGGCACACTACCTTGCCATGGCTTCCAGATGTCTGCAGTGAGCAAAAGCCAGACATGCAAATAAAGGGATGGGAAAAAAATTCCAAGCAAATGGAAAAGGAAAAAAAAAAGCAGGGATAGCAATACTTACGTCTGACAAAATAGATTTCCAAACAAAGGCCATTAGCCCTAGCTGGTTTGGCTCAGTGGATAGAACATCAGTCCATGACTGAAAGGTTGGGGGTTCAATTCCAGTCAAAAGCATGTACCTCAGTTGCAGGCTCGATCCATGGCCCTGATCAGGGCATGTGCAGGAGGAAACCAATCAATGTGTCACTCTATTCATGCTTCTTTCTATCTCTGTCTCCCCTTCCTTCCACTCTCTCTAAAAATCAATGGGAAAATATCCCTGGGTGAGGATTAACAAAAAAAACACACACACAAAATAAGGCCATAAAATAGACAAAAATGGTCACTACATAATATTAACAGGATTGTTCCAACCAGAAGAAATAACCCTGGTAAACATATATGCACCCAATATAGAAGCACCTAAAACCTATATAATAAAGAGCCAGGGTGTAATGACCATTATGACCTAAGGCTCGACCAGACCGGAAGTCAGTGCTGGGTTGCCGTGCCTGCGGGTCGGTCCTAGGTGGGAGTCAGTCCCGGTCCTGGCCACGCCAGGCGGAAGTCAGTCCCAGGTGGGAGCCAGTCCTGGGTGGGAGCCAGTCCGGGTGGAAGTCAGTCCTGGGTCATGTAAGTGGAAACTGTAAGAAATAGAAACAAGGCAGACCTATCCCTCCACATGGGGAGATATTGGCAGAAGAATAGCAGGGAGCCAGAACTCCCACCATCTCATAACAATAATGAATACCCATCTCCCTCCCCTGACACACACACCTACAAACCTTGGGCCAAGTGGAGAACCTGGATTTCTACTGTCTTCTTGAAATAATGAGGTGACATCTCACCCTTCCCTTACCAGAGCAATATCAAAGCAAAGCCAGATGAAACATGGTTGAAAAAGATCCAGAGTTTCATAATGCTCAAAATTTCTAGGTTTCAATTATCAAATTATTCATACAAAGAAGCAGAAAGAGCTAAAACTGAATAAAAAAGCTAATAGATACTAACACTGAGATAGTAGAGGTGACAGAGTTATTTGATAATAAGTTTAAAGCAACCATCAAAACAATTTTTACATGAGTGATTTTGAACATCCTTAAATGGGAAAAAAAGAAAGTTATGGCAAGTAAATAGGAAGTCTCAGCAAAGAAAATGAAGCTATAAAGAAAAACCAAATGAAAATTATAGTTCAGTAGAATATAATAACTGAAATAAATAACTCAGTGAATAGGCTCAAAGCAGAATGGATGGAACAGAGGAAACACTCAGGGAACTAGAAAATATAACAATAAAAATATCCAATGAGATAGGGAGAACATGGGATTGAAAACAACAGAAAAAGATCAGAACCACAGGAACCAGTGGAGTCATAACAACAACAAAAATAAATAAATAAATAAATTGATAAATAAATAAATAAAACTGTAACATTTGGAGTTTAGGAAGAAATTAAAGGAGATGGAGCTGAAAGAGTACTTGAAGACTCTTCTACTTGGTCAAAAGACAGAAATCCTCAACTTTAAGAAGGTGACCAAATACAAAATGAGAGAAACCCAAAGATATCAATACCCACATCATATTCAAACTTCTGAAAAATAAAAACAAAGAAAAAAATCTTGAAAGTTCTGAATGACAAATAACACTTTATCTATAAGGAAAAAGTAATTCTCATGACAATAGGTTTTCCATTAGAAACCATAAAGTCTAAAAATAAAAGAACTGTCAACAGAGTACTATTGCCAATGAAAATATCCTTCAGCAATATGGGGAAAATCAAGGCACCTCAGAAATGAGAAAACATAAATGTAAACAAGAATTGATAAAGAATAATATCCAAATCTCAAAAAATAGATGAAATATATTTAATATAGTCTATCCAGGTAAACTCAAATTTATTCCTCCATTACTTACTTACCAGGATAGCTAAAATTAAATAGGCTGATAATATTAATTATTGGCAAGTATCTGCAGGATCTGGATCTCTCATTCACTGCAGGTGGTTGTATAACTTAAATAAAAGGATGCTAAACTGTATCTACTAAAACTAAACATATGCCTACAGCATGACGCATTAAATTTACTGCTTTTATATATCCAAAAGACATGAACAGATAGGTCCTCAAAATCATATGTGAAAGTATGTTTAGCGTACCTTAATTCATAATATTTTTAAATTAGAAACAACTTACAAATCTGCCTACAGGAAAATGGAAGAATGGTAAATTCAAATAATAGAATACTACACACCTAAAAAAAAAGGAATAAAATCCTGATATGAAGAATATTATGGGTTAATTTAATTTCATAGATTTTATCTTGAGCAAAAGAAGTGAGACACAAATGAGAATACATCATATAAATCCACTGATATGAGTTTCATGAACTATGGTACTATCAGTGATTATAAAGGTCACAAAATTAAGAAATTCTGAGGGTAGTAGTCAGAAAGGGGGATGAAAGAAACTTCTAAAATCTTTAAAAAGATTCTGCATCTTATATTGGGTGTTACATATGTAAACAAGTTTGATCTCTACATTTACGTTTCATGCACAGGTGGAGTTAAATATAGGTGTTTTCTTGTCAGGGCCAGCCTGACAGGGTTGAGCCGGGCTGAGGCAGGGAGGTGGGAATTGAGAAAAGAAAGAAAGACAGGAAAGCGGGGTTGGGAGGACCCCAGTTCTCTTGATGAACTGAAGCGAGTTTATTAGCTATACAATCCTATTTATACACGACACACTGAATCGGAGGTCTGTCAAGAGGAATGTATTCTTTGTTCCTCTTAATCTCTAAGGGAGAGATACAGCAGAAGGACACGTTCTCAGTACAGCATATCTCAGTAAATAGTTACAGACTTCTTGGTAAGCTGTGAAAGGCTGTTCTCATTCTACAAATGTTACCCCCATTCTACTGATATCGCCATCCAAACAAGTCTGGGAAAACTGTGTGGGCAAGGGTTCCAGCCTTGCTAGCCCCTGCAGGTGCAAGGACCTTGCCAGCTTACATCTGGCCCCCAACAGATCTCCCTTCTTTGTTTTTTAGGCGAAGTTCATGTTTCAGTGTCTGATAGTTTTTTTTATGTGTACATGTCAGCAGTAATATTTCAGTTCTGGATGGTGGACAAATGGTGGCAATGCAGGTCCGACCCTCTCTAGTTTGGTCCTGGGCAACTTGCAACGATGCACAGCTGCTGACTGCTAGCATGATAAGGTGTCTTCACCATCTTTATTTCTGGACTGCTTCTCTTCTCGTTGTCTCATGAGGCCACTGCTATTCTGTGGCTGGAGCAGTCCTGATAATTCCTCTCTGTTGCAGGAATCCACATGGTCTTGGAGTTGTTTTCTGAAAATATACAAACATATTCTCGACCAAAGGTTAATAAAGGAATCATATCTATTATTTAGACTTGGGATTCTTTTAATTTTTGTCCAAACGATTTTCCTTTGGCTTATTTTGACACCATGTATATTTTCATGGGTGTCTTCCTATTAGCATTATAAATGAAAAAATTAATTTTCAAGTAAAAATATTAAAGCAATTAAGGCATTTACTTAACAGGTTATCATTTACTTAACAGTTTATTATTCCACTATCCCTCCTTTTTTATTTTTTAATATTAGGAGGTTTTTAGAAATTATATAATGCAGTCTAGATAACTTTAAATTTTAATTTTTGTATAAAAATATGACTGCTTTAGGTTTATAGTATGTTAAGCAATTTGTCCATGAAATGAAAATTTTGGCTAATACTTTATGAATAATTACGTATATTAATTAGTAAAATTTAATTAATCTGAAAACTTGACTATTATTTTACTGTTAAATTTAATACTTTAATAACAATCTTAGTTTATACTGTAAATATTAATGGAAAGGATTATTTTGCATCCTTGAGAAGGCCCTGAGCATTCCTTGTGTTAAGCTAGATTTATATGCAGGGTAGTTGCTGTTAGCCAAGTCTCTGTTATCTGGGTACCGATTTCGGCTGGTTTAAGTCTCTTTCTGTTATCTGGGTCCCGATCTGAGCTGGGCATGGGAAGCGCAGCAGCCATGGGGGCAGGAGACCTCCCTCAGAAGGGGCGAGTGTTCAAGCCCCTGCATAGTTGGGGGGGTGAGGATCTCTGCCCCACCTCTGTTGACCCCCAAGTTCTCCCCTGAGGCCCCCTGCGACTGTGCCTGTCTTAGGTCGCCCCTCCCAGAGGGGTCTTACCCGTCGTTGACTAACCAGCCATCCTCCGGGGCCAAACAGGGTGATGTGAGGTTTAGTTTTGTCTCCTTGGTAGCGTATGCCCCTGTGGCCTCCATGCCCAGTAACTGCCTTTGGATCCCCTCGCCTGCTGGCGGGGCCCCGGCATTGATCATGGGGAACCCAGATTTCTTCTCTAGAGAGGGCCCAGCTTACGCCATTGGGCAAGAGACAGATCCATGGTACCAGCCACCATGAGGCTTCAACCTCAGTATGAACAGAGAGCTTAGATAACAGCTGTGGGCAATTGGAAGAGAGACCCCCTTTGGTAAAAAGGGTCAAGAGAGGTCAATATAGAATGCTTAAGTGCCTTCCCAGGGGGCCTTCCACACAGTGGAAGTGATTAAATCCTTTTATGTTCTTATTAAATTGCTACCAAATATTTAAGGAATTTGTAAGTTTGTTTTGGGATAAATGTACAATATGCTGTTGTAAAATATTAAAAGTTATTAATGAGCTTTTATTATTTTAAATTATATCTTAAAATTCTACTGCTGTATTTTAAGAAATATTAAATAAGATAACTTGTTTTGCCTTTTCTTAGAGGCAAAAACTTAAAATATATATTTATTAATATTTATTTTATAAAGCTTTCTATGTGATTTTAAGTATATTAAATTGTCTTTATTAAAAAATCATTTAAGAAAAGAGAATAAACTTTTGAAAACATTCCAGGGCCCATGAAATGTCCTAAAGTAATTCCTTGATTATAGTTTAGAAATCTAACGTAAAAAACTATTAAATATATATGTGTATATATAATTTAAAGATTATATACCTTTTATAATTATTAAGAGATATCAATTAAATTAAAACTGTTCTTTGTATTTAAAAATTTTGGTTGGGATTATAGAATTTATCCTCTTTTTTTCAATTAGATAAATGTTGAAATTTTATTATAATTATATGATTTCTCCCAATTTATGTAACCAGAACTTTAGACTCTTAGCTGGCAAGTTAAATATTTAGTATTTCTTAATCAGTAACATTTTTAAGAATAAACTTCAAAAATACATGACATAATCAAATAGATTTAATTCTGTCCTCTAGATTTTTTGTGAGGGACATTTAGATTAATATTTTAGCATTCTGTTATTTTAGAATATTTAATTTAATTTAGTAAACTCCTAAGCCTTGGGGTGCCATTCACTGAAAACAGGTAACTATTAAAATACAAATTAGTTACATTCTTTCTATTAAGGATGGGAAACTGAGTAGCAAGCCTCTTTTTTAAAGTTGTCACTGGCAGGAAATTTTTGGCCTACCTGCTCTGTTGGGGGAAGGGAGGCTAGCCCTTCCTCTATTAGAAACTGCTTTGGGAAGCCAGCCTTAATTAAAGGGCGTAGCCGTCTTTTACCTGGGCTACTTAGATTTTTATAATTAATATATTTTAATAATTCTTGAGATTTAAATTCAATTTATTATTTTAAGGCATATTCTTTAGTAAATTCTTTTAATAGAGACAATTTTACTAACTTTACTTTTTGGCCTTGAAATTAACCTTTTAATATTCTTTATTAGTATTTAAAAACTGTTCTTTATTATGGAAATGCCAATCCTGCTGCTAGAATCTAGCCAGCATCTTTTTTTCTTTGGGTTAAATTTTGCCATCTTTCTTAGGAAATAATCAGTCTTGGGTTTTATTTTGTATATTTGTAAAGAGATTTTAGCTTGAAACTCTATCTAAATGTCCAAAATCAGACAATGCGCGCCTTAGTTTCAAGCCAGTTTTCTCTTTACACGTGTACAGAAATCCCAGACGCATTTTTAAATTTCAGATCCGGTGGCATTTGCTGTAGCTGTATCGGAAATGCAAAGAAATCATCATTTCTTCTCTATGTGGGAGGTTTTAAATCTAATGATATTTTGTTTATTTCAGTAGGCAAGGGCAGCACCCAGGACAGACAGAATGTCTTATTCCTATGGATCCAAGGCCCAGCCCGGCACTCCCGGGGGCTGCTCGGAATAGCTCTTGTATCTGTTTTGCTCTCTGGGGCGGGCTGGGTGCTGTGCAGCCTGCTGGCCTTGAGACGGCATAGGGACAGGAGGGTAAATAGACAATGTCCCTGTTATTTGCTGTGTCTGGGCTGGCCCCTTTTGGTAGTTTCCCGACTGGTGTTGAGGCAAAGAATGTCCCTGGATATCTGTCTTAGATTTACACTCATTTGCCCAATGTTTTCCTTTTTTACATTTAGGGCATAGTCCAGGTTGTTTGGGACCTCTGCCATTTCCTTTATTAACCCCTTTATTAGAAGGACACTGTTTTGCCATGTGTCCTGTTCCTCCACAAGTGTAACACTTGTGTGTTTGACTTTTCCCTGTGCTAAATTGTTGCTGAAGAATTCCTTCAATGGTGGTTCCCTTTAATGCAGCCGCAATGGCAACTCCTTGTATATATGAGGGGCCAATATCTGCGCAAATGCGGATATAATCTGAGAGAGTCCCCTGTCTTTGATAGGGCCGCAGTGCAGCTTGGCAGGCAGTGTTGGCGTTTTCATATGCCAACTGTTTAACTATTAACATGCCAGCCTCTCCATCCACCACTACTCGGCCAACAGCCTGTAATAGCCGAGAGACAAAATCCTGATACTTTTCATCTGGCCCTTGAATAATTTTTGAGAGCTCCTCTGTTTTCTGACCAGAGGTGGGTAACTTTTTCCAGGCTCTGATCCCAGCTCCATTAATCTGTCCATAAGCTTCCTGGGGGTATTGAATTTGATTGTGGGTATCAGCATAGACTCCTTCACCTACCAGCATTTCATAAGAAATATTAATCTGGGCCGCTCGATTACGAGAAGCTTGTTCCTTAGCCTTTTCATCATATTCTGATTTCCACAAGAGATAATCCCCTCCTGATAAACAAGCCTTGGCAATAGCTCTCCAATCATTAGGTGGGAGAGCCTCTTCGGCCATAGTTTCCAAGATGGTTAAAGTATAAGGGGAAGTGGGCCCATACTGAGCACAGGCTGTTTTTAACTCTTTTAAGGTTTTAAAAGGAAGCGGGTCATAAGCACGCTCACGCTGTCCCGTGTGAGGATTTACCCGTTCCATAACAGGGAAGGCATGAATGCCCAATTCCTCACCACACTTCCGTGCCTCCTGCAAGGCCATCTGGAGAGGGGAAAGTGGAACTGGTGCTGCACAAGGCAGCGGAGAGCGGAGGGAACGGCCCCCGCGGCTTCTCTTTTTCTTGCTAAGAAGCTTTAATGTTTCTAAAAAGGATTCCAACACATCCTCTATATCACTGCCCTCTTTAGTTCCAGCAGAAAAATATTCTTCCTCCTCTTTTGCCTGAACAATACCTGTATTATCATCATGACAAAGAGCAGCAGCTTCCTCAAAATCCTCCTCATCTTGAGGAGTTAAATTGTCTTTAAAAGTTACATTATTTCTTTTTAATATACTGTCTTTTTTAGACACCTGTTTTGTGCTATCACGTTGCTTCTCCTTTTTTTCTGGCTTGAGAGACGGTTGATTATGGTCATGCCTGGGATCTAAATAATCCCGTATTAAATTCGATAAGGAAATGCAGACCTCCTGAATGAATTTTAAAAAATTTTCTACTTGCTTGTCATTAATCTTAGTTCCTCTACTATTGAGCATAAACTTTAGCATTTGGCCATAAAAGGCATTTTCTCTAGATTCTAATTGCCCCATGCTTTACTCCTGATTATCAAAAAATTGCTCCTCCGTTACCTTAACGAGTGCACTCTTTATCCGGAGGAGATCCTCACGTCGTCTCTCCAGGCCGACGGAGTTCCTCACCGTCTTTTTCCCAGTTCCTCAGTCCCTTAGCTCGGGCGCTAGATCTGCCAGGGCCAGCCTGACAGGGTTGAGCCGGGCTGAGGCAGGGTGGTGGGAATTGAGAAAAGAAAGAAAGACAGGAAAGCGGGGTTGGGAGGACCCCAGTTCTCTTGATGAACTGAAGCGAGTTTATTAGCTATACAATCCTATTTATACACGACACACTGAATCGGAGGTCTGTCAAGAGGAATGTATTCTTTGTTCCTCTTAATCTCTAAGGGAGAGATACAGCAGAAGGACACGTTCTCAGTACAGCATATCTCAGTAAATAGTTACAGACTTCTTGGTAAGCTGTGAAAGGCTGTTCTCATTCTACAAATGTTACTCCCATTCTACTGATAATCGCCATCCAAACAAGTCTGGGAAAACTGTGTGGGTAAGGGTCCCAGCCTTGCTAGCCCCTGCAGGTGCAAGGACCTTGCCAGCTTACATCTGGCCCCCAACATTCTCTAGCACTGAAAGTCGCTTATTATTTAAGCTTGGGTTCCTCAACTTTCAGAGTTCATGCTAATCTCCATTATGTCATATTACCATTGAAGATAAATAGTGCCATCAAGATCTAATTCTACAGCTCACTAACCCTGAAAAATGAAAGAGGATTTATCCTGATTAAGAACTCTGAAGAGAGACATACCTTGAAGGAACACAAAACGGACATCATCCAGAACTACAGGAAGGCTGGCTGAGTGGAAATTCTACAACTAGAAGGAAAGAAAAGCACACTGAGAGCCAGAGGAGCTGCGGAAGTAAAGTGCAGAGGTACGGGGGCTCGCGCGCGCGCAAAGGGGCTGGCACCTGAGGACGCGGCTGTCTTTTTGAACCCAGAGGGAGTCACAAGCTCCCAACGGCTCTGAAATCCGGTTCTGGGAAGTCTCTGGGGACCCAGGACTCATACAGGGAGAAACTGGACTGTCTGGCAGCGGGTGAACTTGAGGGAGGCTTTCCCTCAGAGGTGCTTGCAGCCATTACCGGGACACTGAGACACGCGACTCCTTAGGGCAGGGCTAAGGATCCGCCATAGCTGCTTGCTCCATCCTTAGATTCCTTGAGACCCCGCCCCACCCAGGCTGCGGCAGAGGCTTTTGCATATGAATGCCCCGGCCCTTTGCAACCTGATAATTACATAACTGCAGCCGGGTCAGACATACCCAGAACTTCCAAGAGAAGGTCCAAGGCCCCACAGCGGCTTGCATTGCTTCACAGCTGAGCCTCATCAGGGCACCTCCAAACTCCAAAAAAGGAAGGGGAATCTGCAGTTCTCTTCGTAGCTCCTGCTGTGTAACCTCAGGCAGAGGCTAAATTAGCACCTCCTTAGATCCAAGAGCCAGTGTACCCAGTGGTCGGAGGGGGACCATCCAGATTACATCTCCGCAGATCCATAAGGGACACACTCAGGGTGCAGACTCAGTGAGCACCAAAACCCCACTGAAGCAAGTCTTGCCCCAGAAGGGTGTCTCCAGCACAGAAGTTCTCCCACTGCAGACACAGCTGATTCTCACTACCAATTGGCCTGGAGGTCAATTCCTCCCAGTGATCCTACAACAACCAAGGCATAACTACAACAAGACTGTGCACAAAGCCCACAAGGGGGTGCACCAAGAGTGTCTACCTCAGGTAACTGGGGAGGCTGAGACACTGGGCCCTACAGGACACCTAGCACACAAAGCCACTCTATCAACACAGGGAAGCAGCCAAATGCGGATACAAAGAAACAGGTCACAAATGGCAGAAATGGAGGAAAGCAAATGACTGGATATAGAGTTCAAGGCCACGTTTATAAGGTTTTTCAAGAATTTTATGGAAACTGCCGATAAATTTAGTGAGTCCCTCAATAAGTATAGTGAGACCCTGGAGGACATGAAAAAGGACCAACTAGAAATTAAGCATACACTGACTGAAATAAAGAATAATTTACAGAGATCCAACAGCAGACAAGAGGATCCCAAGAATCAAGTCAAAGATTTGAAATACAAAGAAACAAAAAATACCCAACCGAAAAAGAAAAAAGAAAAGAGATTCCAAAAATATGATGATAGTGTAAGGAGCCTCTGGGACAACTTCAGGCGTACCAACATCAGAATTATAGGGGTACCAGAAGAAGAGAGAGGGCAAGATATTGAAAACCTATTTGAAGGAATAATGGCAGAAAACTTCCCTTACCTGGTGAAAGAAATAGACTTACAAGTCCAGGAAGCGCAGAGAACCCCAAACAAAAGGAATCCAAAGATGACCACACCAACACACATCATAATTAAAATGCCAAGAGCAAAAGACAAAGAGAGAATCTTAAAAGCAGCAAGAGAAAGAAACTCAGTTACCTACAAGGGAGTACCCATACGACTATCAGCTGATTTCTCAACAGAAACCATGCAGGCCAGAAGAGAGTGGCAAGAAATATTCAAAGTGATGAATAGCAAGAACCTGCAACCAAGATTACTTTATCCAGCAAAGTTATCATTCAGAATTGAAGGTCAGATAAAGAGCTTTACGGATAAGAAAAAGCTAAAGGAGTTCATCACCACCAAACCAGCATTATATGAAATGCTGAAAGGTATTCTTTAAGAAGAGGAAGAAGAAAAAGGAACTCTTACCATTTGCCACAGCATGGATGGAACTGGAGTGCGGATAAATACCACATGATCTCACTCATTTGTGGAATATAATGAACAACATAAACTGATGAACAAGGACTGATCCAGAGACGGAGAGGCATTGATTGGGCTGTCAGGCCTTGGAGGGAAGGTAGGGGAGGGTGGGGGTAAGGGGGAAAGATCAACCAAAGGACTTACATGCAAGCATATAGGCCTAACCAATGGATACGGACAACAGGGGGGGTGCGGGCATGGGGGGGGTAGAGGGTAACGTGGGGACAAGGACAGATATGTAGTATCTTAATCAATAAAAAATATATTTTAAAAAAAGAACTCTGAAGAAATCATACTAACAATTCAATATAATTCACCAAATATTATGCAAAAAAATCATCTCAATTGGAGTATCATTTATGATTCAATAATTGGAATTTAAGAGGAAGTAAAAGAGTAGGTCTTTTGTTATTCTCATAGTTTGTGGACTCAGTAGTAATACTGATAAACTATTGAAAAAGTAGGTGTTTACTTTTTCTACAAATATTTAAATTGTTTGGGTAAGACTGTACATTTTTAGCCTAAACATACTTTAATATATTTTATTGTTAATTTTAGAGAGGAAGGGAGAGGGAGAGAAAGATAGAAACATCAATGATGAGAGATGCTGGAGTCCATTCATTGTCTTCACTAGCTGAGTTTAGACAGAGACCCCAAAAAGCTAGTAACCTTTGAAGTCCTAGCAAAGGTCAGAACTGTGCACCACCCAGTTAATCTAGGAACCACCCAGTTAATTTAGGTAATAATAGTTGAAGCATCATCCCCACCTTAGTTCACTTAATTCCTTAGATATTTATGTAGATCCTTGTTGATTATTGTTAATCAGATACTCTGCCTACTCCTGGAAATCTATTGATGAGCTAATCAGATACTTTGTCTATTCCTGGAAATTGTCTACTGATCTGTGTGTCATTGAAACCTCCTTACCCTAAGGGCTACTCCAGATCAATAAAAGATTGGAGCAGCCTGAGCAGTGGTGGAAGTCCTTTGGGACTTGTCCGCCTGGTCCCCCAATATTGCAAAATTATCTCTTGTCTTTTTCTCTCATTTGTTGTGCGGCTCCTCTTTCAGATACTGAACCCTACTCCACGCAGAACATGGAGGGAGTCTTATTCGACAGAGAGAGAATCATTGATCGGCTTTCTCCTGCATAACCCACACTGGGGATCTAGCTTGCAACTCGGGCATGTGCCCTGACCAGGAATTGAACTGTGACTTCCTGGTTCATAGGTTGATGCTCAACCACTGAGAAACACCAGCAAGACAGCCTAAACATACTTTAAAAAGTGACTGTCATATATTGGGAAATGAGACATTAAAGTAATATGTAATCCTATATAATAAAAGGCTAATATGCAAATTGACCAAGCAGCAGAATGACAGGTCACTATGACACGCACTGACAACCAGGGAGTAGACTCTCAACACAAGAGCTGCCCCTGCTGGTCAGTGCACTTCCACAAGGGGAATGCCACTCAGCCAGAAGCCCTGAGCCAGGCTCACTGCTGGCAAGTGCAGCAGTGGTGGCAGGAGCCTCTCCCATGGGGATCGGGCCTAAGCCATCAGTAGGACATCCACTGAGGGCTCCTGGACTGAGAGAGGGCACAGGCCAGGCTGAGGACAACCTCCTCCCCAAGTGCATGAATTCTGTGCACCGGGCCTCTAGTATATTATAAAAACTCATGGAGGACATTAAAGGAGAGATCATCAGCAATACAATCACAGTAGGAGACTTTAATACTGCACTTACATCACTGGATAGATCTTTCAGACAAACACACTAGATGAGGTAAATTTAATTGATATTAACAAAACATTTCATCCCAAAACTACAAAATATACATCCTTCTCAAGTGCACATGAAATATTCTCAACAAGCTGGAACTAAGATAGCAGCATAGGTAAACACCGGAGATTGCTGCCTCGCACAACCACTTCAAAAATAGAACTAAAAGACGGAACAGACATCACTCAGAACCACAGGAAGGCTGGCTGAGTGGAAATTCTACAACTAGAAGGAAAGAGAAAAGCATACTGAGACTCAGAGGAGGTGCAGTGCAGAAAATACAAAGGTGCGGAGGTGCGTGCGGAGCGGGCTAGCAGCTGAGGGCGCAGTTGTCTGTTTCAATCGGGAGGGAGTCTCGGGCTCTGAGCTCCAGTTCCGGGGGAATCTCTGGGGACCCAGACTCATACAGGAGAAGCGGGACTGTCTGGCATCCGTCAGAACTCGAGGGCAGCTTTCTCTCTGAGGTTTGCAGTGGTTGCTGGGACTCTGAGAGGCAGAGCCTCTGGGGACGAGACTGAGAGCAGCCATAACTACTTGCTCCACCCACCCTGTTGATCCCCTGGGACCCGCCCTGCCCAAGCCTTGCACAGAGGCATTTGTGGGATAGCCTCAGGCAAAGGCTAGATTAGCACCTCCCTAGAGGACAGAAGTTCTCCCACTTCAGACACACCTGATTCTCACAACCAGTTGGCCTGGAGGTCAAATCTCCCCCCGTATTACCTACAACAATCAAGGCTTAACTACAACAAGACTGGGCACAAAGACCACAAGGGGGTGCACCAAGAAAGCATAACAAATGCAAAGACAAAGAAACAGGACACAACTGACAGAAATGGAGGATATAGAGTTCAAAACCACACTTTTAAAGTCTCTCAAGAACTGTCTAGAAGCCGCCGATAAACTTAGGAAGGCCCTCGAAAAGTCTGGTGAGACCACTGATAAATATAGTGAGATCCTCAAGAAATCTAATGAGACCCTTGATGTTGTGATAAAGAACCAACTAGAAATTAAGCATACACTTACTGAAATAAAGAATATTATACAGACTCCCAACAGCAGACTAGAGGATTGCAAGGATCAAGTCAATGATTTGAAATACAAAGAGCAAAAAACACCCAACCGGAAAAGCAAAATGAAAAAAGAATCCAAAAATACGAAGATAGTGTAAGGAGCCTCTGGGACAGCTTCAAGCGTACCAACATCAGAATTATAGGGGTGCCAGAAGATGAGAGAGAGCAAGATATTGAAAACCTATTTGAAGAAATAATGACAGAAAACTTCCCCTACCTGGTGAAAGAAATAGACTTACAAGTCCAGGAAGCGCAGAGAACCCCAAACAAAAGGAATCCAAAGAGGACCACACCAAGACACATCATAATTAAAATGCCAAGAGCAAAAGACAAAGAGAGAATCTTAAAAGCAGCAAGAGAAAGAAACTCAGTTACCTACAAGGGAATACCCTTACGACTGTCAGCTGATTTCTCAACAGAAACTTTGCAAGCCAGAAGGGAGTGGCAAGAAATATTCAAAGTGATGAATACCAAGAACCTACAACCAAGATTACTTTATCCAGCAAAGCTATCATTCAGAATTGAAGGTCAGATAAAGAGCTTCACAGATAAGGAAAAGCTAAAGGAGTTCATCACCACCAAACCAGCATTATATGAAATGCTGAAAGGTATCCTTTAAGAAGAGGAAGAAGAAAAAGGTAAAGATACAAATTATGAACAACAAATATGCATCTATCAACAAGTGAATCTAAGAAGCAAGTGAATAAATAATCTGATGAACAGAATGAACTGGTGATTATAATAGAATCAGGGACATAGAAAGGGAATGGACTGACTATTCTTGGGGGGGGGAAGGGGTGTGGGAGATGCAGGAGGAGACTGGACAAAAATCGTGCACCTATGGATGAGGACAGTGGGTGGGGAGTGAGGGCGGAGGGTGGGGTGGGAACTGGGAGGAAGGGAGTTATGCGGGGGGGGGGGGAGGAAAGAGGAACAAATGTAATAATCTGAACAATAAATATTTAATAAAAAAAAAAGAAATATTCTCAATGATAGACCACATGTTAGAACACAAAACAAGTCTCTACAAGTTAAGAATACAAGTCATATAAGCATCTTTTCAGATCACAGTGGCATGAAACTAGAAATCAACTACAGTTTCTTTCTTAAATGTATTTTTACTAGTGGCCCAGTGCATGAAATTCATGCACGGGGGGGTGGGGCGGGGAACGGGGAACCCTTTGGGGATGTCCGACTGCTGGTTTAGGCTCCATCCCTGGGATCCCCCTAACTGGCAGCCGCACATCCCTCTTGCAATCTGGGACCACTGGCTCCTAACTGCTCACCTGCCTGCCGACCTGATCTCCCTAACTGCTCTCCCTACTGGCCTGACCCCTCTAACTGCTCTCCCCTGCCAGCCTGATTGTCCTAACTGCTCTCCCCTGCCAGCTTGATCCCCCTAACTGCTCTCCCCTGCCGGCCTGATCTCCCCTAGCCACCTCTGCCTCGGCCCCACCACCATGGCTTTGTCCAAAAGGACATCCAGAAAGTTGTCTGGAAGTTGTTTGTTCTAATTAGCACATTACCCTTTTATTAGTATAGATTGATTTCAGAGAGGGAGGGAGATAGAAACATCAATGATGAGAATCATTGACTGACTGCCTCCTGCACGCCCCACACTGGGGATCAAACCCATAACCCAGGCATGTGCCCTGACCAGGAATTGAACTCTGGGCCCTTCAGTCCTCAGGCAGAGGCTCTATCCATTGAGCAACACTGGCCATGGATACACTTTCCCTTTCCACTGGGACGTGTTCTGTTTGCTGGAGCTGAAACACTGAAGCTGTCTCACTGGGGCAGAGTGGGGTGCAGTGGTTTGGAGTAGGTGAAGCCCCCTGAAAGCTGGAGAGGGGCCTTGTTTAACAGCCAGACTGTTTCACGGCTGTGCTGCCTCGCAGTTGAATGGCCACACTGTTGGGCTGTGTTACTGTCAGTGGGAGTTTACACAACTGAACTGTCTGCACGGATAGCTTCCTCCTCACCACACCCCCAAGCTGGGGGTTCCTCTTAGGGTTGAAGTGACACCGACCACCCTTGGTTAGTAGCCCAATCGGCCACTTTGGAAAGAGAAGTGGGGAATCCTGATTTTACGTGAATGCTCCAATTTCTTAAGTTGGCAACTAATGCGAACTTCAGATGTTTGGGCCAAACCAGAGAGGTGGTCAGGTCTGGTGTCCAGGCCACTTGGCGACACTGGGCTCAGCCCAGCTATAAAGTGACCCTAGGCGTCTGGGCAGGTGAAGGGGTTGGGGGTACGCTTGGGTAATTCTGATGTCACCCCACTTGGTTTTCTGGGTTTTTTTCCCCACTGATCATAATTTATTATAATCTGTTGGCAGCATAGATAGATATTAGTTACCAGAACTATGTCTTCATAGAAGTGGACAGTATGTAGCCATTCTATGGGGAACTGTGTGCACTTAAGCATCAGCATGATCTTTCAGTTTCTTTTTTTGTTGTTAATGAAAATAAGCTTTATTACATCAAGTAATAAATACATACAAAGATGCAAACACTATTAGTCACTGTCTTCCAGATGTTTGGATCCACTGATGGGAAAGGTGGAACTGAAATGTACATACATCCTTAGGGGAAATTTCAGGGGTCCTTGTCAGACGAGGTTCAATAAATTGCTCTTTCTTCTGTATTTATAACTTGTGCATTTTAAAGATTGACTTCAAAGTGCTAATAGTCATGCAAATGCTTCAGCAAAAAAAAAAAAAAAAGTTACATTGAAAAGAATTTATACTGTGTGGTGAATGGGCACTGGCTACTAAAGCGCTGCCTCAGGACTCACTGAAACAAACCCTCAGAGTTGGATCAGCTCAGAAGAGAAACATAAAAGAACCATGTGAGTAACAGAAATGTATCCAGAAGAGAAACACGTATCTGGGGGGCCAACTACAGTTTGCTGTGATAGGTAACTGACATGCATCATGTAAATCAATGCTTAAAAAAACAAAATGCCCTCGGTAGTTCCTAACTAATATGTAAATCTAATAACTGCAAAAAT
Organism: Myotis nattereri; assembly: GCF_964212035.1. Classification (NCBI taxonomy): domain Eukaryota; kingdom Metazoa; phylum Chordata; class Mammalia; order Chiroptera; family Vespertilionidae; genus Myotis; species Myotis nattereri. The sequence continues at coordinate 102,154,011 of NC_138076.1, forward strand.
CTCTTCTCCATCTCAGCGATGGGAGGTTCAGAGCCTGATGAACCATGGGAGGGGCACGGGGAGGAGAAAGCAAGCTGTTACCATTTTGAAACCAAGTTTCATCTGAAGGGGGTGCAAGCATGAGCTGTCACTTCTTGGAAGAAGAGGGAAAGCCTTTCATGCTGACTTAGGGGCTAGGACCTGGTGTTCCGTTCCATCTTGTCCAAGCACTCCCGAACCAGCCTTGTCATGTGGATGATGCCTCGTTTCAGTCTCTCCATCGCGCTCTTGCTGCCCGCTTATGTGAGTCAGATCTCCTTCCCTAGTTCTTCAATGATGACCAGCAGCTCAGCATATTTGCTCTGGGGCACCTGGCTGTTCTCTGTTCCCTGCGTGTTAGAGATGGTGGTCCTAGTCACTCAGCAGCTGGCGTACTGGGAAGACGTTGCCATGCTGGTGGAAGGAGGGTGAACGCTCCCAGAGGCCTTGATGGAGGTGGCGGGCATGTGCATGGTCAAGTTTGGTTTGTAAGACATCCCCCCCCCCACAGCCCCCCCGCCTCCCGCTGTGGAGCGCAGGCCCCATGAGAGGGCATCGCAGCGGTGGTGGTGAGGCCAGGCGGTGGCGAGGTGGGCCTGGGGTCTGTGTGCCTGTCTGTGCGCCTGCCCAGCTCCCGCACACTTTTTGTTGTTGACAGCTCCGGCGCACTGACAAATATGGCTGTCCCCACTGACAAATATGGCTGTCCCCTCACCCTGACACTGCCGCAGTATCATGATCTTTCAGTTTCTTGATGTTCTGCTTGTGCTGCTCAATTTCTTTCTGCAGACGCTCAAGCTCCTTTTTATGATGAGTGATCTCTTCTTCATATTGTTTCTTCAAGGCTGCCAGCTGTTCTTTAATCCGCTCTGGGAAGTATCCTTCCTCTTCAGCCTTCTCCTTTTTTGTGAAGGTCCCCATGGCTTCCCTGATTGCGCCTGCCTTGGAGCTGAAATTATCTGACCATTGCAGCCAAAGCCTCTGGCTTGCATGACCCTCACCCCCCACACTTCAAGCTGCAGATGTGCCACTGACGCAGAGACTGCCCTGGTTGTCAGTGCCGCGCAGTTCTGGACCACCCCACTTAGTTTTAAATGCAAACCTTCCTTGGACAGGCCTTGAAGGTCTTTTTTCCACAGCGATCACAGGGTAGCAGGCCAGCCGGCACCCACGCCTGGGAGGATCCAGGGGTGCCGGCTGGCCTGCACCGGGGCTCTCTCTGCCCCCGATCGCCATGGCAATCACCGGGTAGCAGGCCGGGGCTCTCTCTGCCCCCGATCGCCATGGCGATCACTGGGTAGCAGGCCAGCCAGCACCAACAGCCCCGGGGGTTGGGAGGTGCCGGCTGGCCTGGCTGGGGCTCTCTCTGCCCCCAATGGCCATGGCGATCACGGGGTAGCAGGCCAGCCGGCACCCACAGCCCGGGGGGTCCGGGTGCCGGCTGGCCTGGCTGGGGCTCTCTCTGCCCCTGATCACTATGGCAATCACGGGGAAGCAGCTCTCTCTGCCTCCAATCCACAATGCAATCACTGATCACCGGCTGTCTTTGCCTGCTCCCCACCTCTTGCCTGCCGGCTGGGTTTCCCATCCCTTTCGCCTCCCAGCATTGCTACTATGTATTCAAATTAACCGCCATCTTGGCTGGCAGTTAATTTGCATATCGCCCTGATTAGCCAATGGGAAGGGTAGTGGTTGTACGCTAATTACCATGTTTCTCTTTTATTAGATAGGATTGTTGATAATATTACAGATATCTCCCATTTTCCCCACTTCACACCCCTCCTCCCAGCCCCTAAACCTCCCCACCCCAGGTCTTCATTACCCTGTTTTTCATGTCCATGGGCTATGCTTATAAGTATATCTGTTATTTGGTTTACTTCTTCTCGTCCCCCCAATCCCACATTGAGGTTGTTAAGTCTGTTCCATGCCTCCATGTTTCGGGTCTTATTTTGTTGGTCAATTCATTCTGTTCATTAGATTGCACAAATAAGTGAGATCATGTTATATTTGTCTTTCTCAGATTGGCTTATTTCACTGCACATAATATTTTCCAGGTCCATCCATGCTGTCCCAAAGAGTAAGAGATTCCTCATTTTTACAGCTGCCTAGTATTTTAAAGCTTAAATGTCCCACCGCTTTTTTATCCATTCATCTACTGATAGACAATTGAGCTATTTCCAAATCTTAGCTATTGTAAATAATGCTGCTATGAGCATAAGGGTGTATATATTGTTTCTGATTGGAGTTTTGGGTTTTTAGGATATATTTCCAGAATTGGGAATGCTGGGTCAAAAGGAAGTTCCATTTTTAATATTTTGAGGAAATTCCATACTGTTTTCCATAGTGACTGTACCAATCTGCATTCCCACCAGCAGTGAACTAGAGTTCCCTTGTCTCCACATCCTCGCCAACACTTGTTTGTTGATATTTTAATAATAGTCATTCTGACAGGTGTGAGGTGATATCTCCTTGGGATTTTAATTTGCCTCTCTGATGATTAGGGAGCTTGAGTATTTTTTCATATGTCTCTTGCCATTTGTATGTCCTCTTTGGATAAATGTCTATTTAGGTCTTCTGCCCATTTTTTAATTACATTGTTTGTCTTCCTTTTGTTAAGTGATATGAGTACTTTATATATTTTGGATATTGACTCCTTATCAGAAGTATCATTGGCAAAAATGTTGGTTCCCTTTTCATTCTGATGCTGCAGAAGCTTTTTATTTTGATGTAGTCCTATTTGTTTATTTTCTCCTTTAGTTTCCTTTGCCCTAGGACAGTGGTCGGCAAACTGTGGCTCACGAGCCACATGCGGCTCTTTGGCCCCTTGAGTGTGGCTCTTCCACAAAATATCGACATCTGTGCATGGGCCACGAAGTTTCAATCGCACTGTACATGCGCGCCCACATGTGGTATTTTGTGGAAGAGCCACACTCAAGGGGCCAAAGAGCTGCATGTGGCTCGCGAGCCACAGTTTGCCTACCACTGCCCTAGGAGATGCATCCATAAACATTGCTATGTGAGATGTCTGACATTTTTACTGCCTATGTTCTTCTCTAATATTTCTATGGTGACATACCTTAAATTTAAGTATTTTATCTATCTTGAGTTTATTTTTGTTTATGGTGTAAGTTGGTGGTCTAGTTTCATCTTTTTGCATGTGTCTGTTTAGTCTTCCCATCACCATTTGTTGAAGAGAGTGTCTTTATTCCATTGTATGTTCTTGCCTCCTTTGTCAAATGTTTTTTTTAATTAAATCTTTATTGTTCAGATTATTACATTTGTTCCTCTTTTTTCTCCCCATAACTCCCCTCCTCCCAGTTCCCGCCCCACCCTCCGCCCTCACTCCCCACCCACTGTCCTCATCCATAGGTGCATGATTTTTGTCCAGTCTCTTCCTGCATCTCCCACACCCCTTCCCCCCCCCAAGAATAGTCAGTCCATTCCCTTTCTATGTCCCTGATTCTATTATAATCACCAGTTCATTCTGTTCATCAGATTATTTATTCACTTGCTTCTTAGATTCACTTGTTGATAGATGCATATTTGTTGTTCATAATTTGTATCTTTACCTTTTTCTTCCTCTTCCTCTTCTTAAAGGATACCTTTCAGCATTTCATATAAGACTGGTTTGGTGGTGATGAACTCCTTTAGCTTTTCCTTATCTGTGAAGCTCTTTATCTGACCTTCAATTCTGAATGATAGCTTTGCTGGATAAAGTAATCTTGGTTGTAGGTTCTTGGTATTCATCACTTTGAATATTTCTTGCCACTCCCTTCTGGCTTGCAAAGTTTCTGTTGAGAAATCAGCTGACAGTCGTAAGGGTATTCCCCTGTAGGTAACTGAGTTTCTTTCTCTTGCTGCTTTTAAGATTCTCTCTTTGTCTTTTGCTCTTGGCATTTTAATTATGATGTGTCTTGGTGTGGTCCTCTTTGGATTCCTTTTGTTTGGGGTTCTCTGCGCTTCCTGGACTTGTAAGTCTATTTCTTTCACCAGGTGGGGGAAGTTTTCTGTCATTATTTCTTCAAATAGGTTTTCAATATCTTGCTCTCTCTCATCTTCTGGCACCCCTATAATTCTGATGTTGGTACGCTTGAAGCTGTCCCAGAGGCTCCTTACACTATCCTCGCATTTTTGGATTCTTTTTTCATTCCGCCCTCCAGTTGGGTGTTTTTTGCTTCCTCGCATTTCAAATCATTGACTTGATTCTTGCGCTCCTCTGGTCTGCTGTCGGGAGTTTGTATAATATTCGTTATTTCAGTCTGTGTATGCTTAATTTCTAGTTGGTTCCCCATCATAACATCGAGGGTCTCATTAGTTTTCTTGTAGATCTCATTAAGTTTATCGGCGGCTTCTAAACAGTTCTTGAGAGACCTTAAAAGTGTGGTTCTGAACTCTAGATCTTCCATTGACAATTTTGTCCTGTTTCTTTGTCTCCGCATTTTGTTATGCTTTCTTGGTGCACCCCCTAGTGGTCTTTGTGCGCAGTCTTGTAGTTAAGCCTTGATTGTTGTAGCTAATACCAGGGAGGGTTTGACCTCCAGGCCAAGTGGCTGTGAGAATCAGCTGTGTCTGCAGTGAGAGAACTTCTGTCCTCTAGGGAGGTGCTAATCTAGCCTTTGCCTGAGGCTATCCGGCAAGTGCCTCTGTGCAGGGCTTGGGCGGGGCGGGTCGCACAGGATCAACAGGGTGGGCCAGAGAGAGCAGTTATGGCGGCTCTCAGTCCTGTCCCCAGGGGCTCTGCCTCTCTGAGTCCCAGCAACCGCTGCAAACCTCGGAGAGAAAGCTGCACTCGCTCTGACCGAAGCCAGACAGTCCCACTTCTCCCGTTTGAGTCTGGGTCCCTAAAGACTCGCCCGTATCTGGAGCTCAGAGTCTGCAACTCCCTCCTGATTGAAAACGCCAACCGCGCCCTCCGCCGCCAGCCCGCTCCACGCACTCCGCACCTCAGAATTTGACTTCAGCACTGCGCCTCCTCTGAGTGTCTGTATGCGTTTCTCTTTCCTCCTAGTTGTAGGACTTCCACTCAGCCAGTGTTCCTGTGGTTCTGGGTGATGTCCGTTCCGTCTTTTAGTTTCACTTTTGAAGTAGTTGTTCAAGGCAGCAAACTCCGGCGTTAACCTATGCCGCCATCTTGGTTCTCCCTCAAATGTTAACTGACTGTAATTATATGGGTCAATTTCTAAGGGTCTCTGTTCTGATCCATTGGTCTATATGTCTTTTCTTGTGCCAGTGCCAGGCTGTTTTGGTTATAATGGCTTTGTAGTATAGTTTGATATCTGGTATTGTGATCCCTCCAACTTCCTTCTTCTTTCTCAGTATGTCTGTAGTTATCCATATAAAGTTTTGGAGTATTTGTTCTAGTACTGTGAAGTATGTTGTTGATATTTTAATAGGGATTGTGTTGAATCTATAGATTGCTTTGGGTAGTATAGACCTTTCAATAATGTTAATTATTCCAATCCATGAACATGGTATATACTTACATATGTTTGCATCTTCCTCTATTTCTTTTTTCAATGTTCTATAGTTTTCCAAGTACAGGTCTTTTACCTCCTTGGTTAAGTTTATTCCTAGTTATTTTATTTGTTGTTGTTGTTGCAATGGTAAATGGAATTGCTTTTTTAGTTTCTCTTTCCGAGAGTTCATTATTGGTGTATAAAAATGCCATCAATTTTGTATCCTGCTACCTTGCCGCATTCACTTACTAAGTCTAGTAGTTTCCTAGTGGAATCTAGGGTTTTCTATGTACAATGTCATGTGATCTGCAAATCATGACAGTTTTACTTCCTCCTTTCCAATTTGGGTACCTTTTATCTTTTGTCTGATTGCTCTGGCTAGGACTTCCAGTACTATGTTGAATAAAAGTGGTGAAAGCAGACATTTTTGTCTTGTTCTTGTTCTTGTTCTTAAGGGAAACCCTTTTATTTTTGACCCTTTGAGTATTATGTTGGCTGTAGATTTGTCATATATGGCCTTTCTTATGTTGTGGTATGATCCCTCTTTTCCAACTTTACTGAGTTTTTATTAAAAAAAAAAGTGCTGAATTTTATCGAATGCTTTTTCTGCATCTATTGATATAATCATGTGGTTTTTATCTTTCACTAGAGGTTCGTGCACAAAATTCATGCACGGGTAGGGTTCCTAGGCCTGGCCAGCAATCAGGGCCGATCAGATTCCCCGCCTCCCCACCTTCCCACCTCTCCACCTTCTCCTTCCCTTGCTGCCCGCCTGTGTACCACCACCACACAGTCCCCACCCCCAACCTCCTTCCCTTGCCACCTGTGCACTGCCATCGCAGTTTCCCCTGCCTCCCCACCTCCCCGCCTCCTCCTTCCCTCACTCCCTCAGTGCCCTGCCACTACCGCTGGTCACCCACCATGTTCTGCACTCCCAGTCTCCCAGTCAAACTCCTGGGGGGACACTTTGCATATTAGCCTTTTATATATATAGAATTTCTTTATGTGATGTATCTCATTTATTGATTTGTGACTATTATACCAGCCTTGCATCCCTGGAATAAAACCCACTTGATCATGGTGTATGATCTTTTTAAAATATTGCTGGATTTGATTTGCTAATATTTTGTTGAGAATTTTAGCACCTGTGTTCATCAAAGATATTAGCTTGTAATTTTCTGTCTTTACCTGGTTTTGGAATTATGATAATGCTGGCTTCATAAAAAGATCTTGGAGGTGTTCCTTCCTATTGTATTTTTTGTAATAGTTTGAGGAACGTAGGTGTTAGTTCTTTTTTGAATGTTTGATAATATTCACCTGTAAGTCCATATGGTCCAGGACTTTTGCTTGCTGGAAATTTTTTAATTACTGCTTCAATTTCATCAATAGTTATTAGCCTACTCAGATTTCTGATTCTTCATGATTGAGTGTTGGAAGATTGTATTTTTCTAGGAATTTTTCCCAGGTTGTCCAGTTTGTTGGCAATTATTCATTCATAGTATTTGCTTACAATCCTTGTATTTCTGTGGTGTCCATTTTGTTATATTGCCTCTTTCGTTTCTGATTTTACTTATTTGGGTCATCTTTCTTTCTTGATGAGTCTGGCTAGGGGTTCATCAATCTTATTTATCTTTTCAAAGAACCAGCTTTTGGATTTATTGATCAAGAACCAGATTTTGGATTTATTGATCTTTTGTACTTTTTCTTGTCTTTTTTTTTAGTTTCTATGAAATTTATTTCCACTCTGATCTTTATTATGTCCTTCCTTCTACTTCCTCTGGGCTTTTCTTGCTGTTCTCTTTATAATTTATCTAGTTGTAGGGATAGATAGGTTACTAGTTATTTTTCTTGTTTCTTGAAATAGGCCTGTAGTGCTATTACCTTCCCTCTCAGGACTGCTTTTGCCATGTCCCATAGATTTTATGTGGTTGTATGTTCAATTCATTTGTTTCCAGGATGTTTTTATTTTTATTTTATTTTATTTTTTTGCTTGATCTCATTGACCACCTATCATTGTTTAATAACATGCTATTTAGCCTCCATGTTTTTGAGGAATTTTTTATTATTGTCATTGATTTCTAACTTCATGCCATTGTGATACAAGAAGATGCTTGGTATTATATCAGTCTTCTTGATTTTGCATAGACTTATTTTGTACCCTACATGTGGTCTATCTTTGAGAATGGTCCATGTGCACTTGAGAAGAATGAATATTCTGTTGCTTTGGTGTGAAATGTCCTGTAAATATCCGTTAGATCCATATGATCTAAGTGATCCATTTAAGGCCTATGTTTCCTTGTTAATTTTTTGTCTAGAAGATCTATCCCGTGATGTCAGTGGGGTGTTAAAGTCCCCTACTGTGAATGTATTGCTGTTAATCTCTCCCTTAAAGTCCATCAAGAGTTTTTCATGTACTTGTATGCTCCTATATTGGGTCCATATGTGATTACAAGGGTTATAGTTTCTTGTTGAATCATTTGTTTTAGTATTGTGAATTGGCCTTTTCTCTTGTCATGACCCATATCAGTATAGTCAATTAATCTGCTAATAAAAGCCTAGGTGGCCCTTGCACCTTCACACCCTCACATCATCACAAGATGGCCGCCCCCATGTCATCACAAGATGGTCACCACAAGAGGGCCTCAACAAAGATGGCTGCCAAAAGATGGATGGCAGGGGAGGGCAGTTGGGGGCAACCAGGCCTGCAAGGGGGCAGTTAGGCATAATCAGGCCTGCAGGGGAGCAGTTAGGGAGCGATCAGGCTGGCAGGCAGAAGCTGTTAGGGGCAATCAGGCAAGCAGGCAAGTGGTTAGGAGCCAGCAGTCCCGGATTGTGAGAGGCATGTCTGACCGCTGGTTTAGGCCCTATCCTGACTGCCAATAGGCATTCTGACATCCCCCGAGGGGTCCCAGATTGGAGAGGGTGTAGGCTGGGCTGAGGGACACCCCTCAGTGCACGAATTTTGTACACCAGGCCTCTGGTACAGTGATGGCGAAGCTTTTGAGCTCAGCGTGTCAGCATTTTGAAAAACCCTAACTTAACTCTGGTGCCGTGTCACATATACAAATGTTTTGATATTTGCAACCATAGTAAAACAAATATTTATATTTTTGATATTTATTTTATATATTTAAATGCCACTTAACAAAGAAAAATCAACCAAAAAAATGAGTTCACGTGTCACCTCTGACTAGCATATCATAGATTCGCCATCACTGCTCTAGTATTTGATAAAGAAAGTAAGAGAATACAATGGAGTAAAGGCAGTCTCTTCAATTAAATGGTGTAGGGAAAATTATAAAGATACATGCAAAAAAAAAAATTAAACTAGACCACCAACTTTCACCATACACAAGAATGTACTCAAAATAGATAAAAGACATAAATGTAAGTTACAAAAACCATAAAAATCCTAGAAGAAAACATAGGCAGTAAAATCTCAGACATCTCACAAAGTATAATTTTCACCAATACATCTCCTAGGGCAGGAGAAACAAAGAAAAAAATGAACTACAAAGCTTCTGTACAGCAGAAGAAACCATCTTCAAAATGAAAAGGGAACCCACTGTATGGGAGAACATATTCACCAATGCTACATCTGATAAGGGGCTAATTTCTAAAATATATAAAGAAATCATATAACTCAACAAAAGGAAGACAAACAATCCAATCAAAAAATGGGCAAAGGACCTGAATAGACACTGCTCCAAAGAGGACATACAGATGGCCAATAGACATATGAAAAAATGCTCAATGTCACTAATCATTAGAGAGATTCAAATTAAAACTACAGTGAGGTACCACTTCACACCTGCCAGAATGGCTATCTTCAATAAATCAACAAACAACAAGTGCTGGTGAGGATGTGGGAAAAAGGGAAACCTCATGCACTGTTGATGTAATGCATACTGGTGCAGCCACTGTGGAAAACAGTATGGAAATTTCTCAAGATATTAAAAATGGAATTGCTATTTGACCCAGCAACCCCCACTTCTGGAAATATATCCTAAGAAGCCTGAAACACCAATCAGAAATAATTTATGCACCCTATATTCATAGCAATATTTTTTACAATAGCTAAGATCTGGAAACAGCCCAAGTGCCTATCAGTAGATGAGTGGGTAAAAAAGCTGTGGTACATTTACACAGTGGAATACCTTGCAGCTGTAAAAAAGAAAAATCTCTTACCCTTTGAGACAGCATGGATGCTCTGTTATTATTATGCTAAGTGAAATAAGCCAGTCAGAGAATGAAAAATATAACATGATCTCACTTATTTTAGATGAGCAAAATAGGTCTAGAGATATAGAAACATGGAACAGACTGACAGACCTCAGAGAGAAGGGGGGGGGGGACAAAGGAGGGTAGGAAGAGATTAACCAAAGAATTTATATGCATGTATGCATAGCCCATGGATACAGACAATAGAGCAGTGGAGGCCGGGGGGGGGGGGGGGATGGGAGTCGGGTGGAGGGGGGAAAGGTGGGATAAATATGGGACATCTGTAATACTCTCAACAATAAAAATAAATTTTAAAAAATAAATTATTTCTACAAATTAGGCCTTGGACAGTTGGTTGGAGCATTATCCTATACACCAAAAGATTGTGGGTTTGATTCCCATGCCTGGCATATACCTAGGTTGCATGTTTGATCAGGCACATACAGAAGGCAACTAATCAATGTTTCTCCTTTTCTCTCTCTCTCTCTCTCTCTCTCTCTCTCTCTCTCTCTCTCTTTTCCTCTCTGTAAAAAGCAATAAAAATCTATACTCAGGTGAGGATTAAAAAAAAAAAAGCTATATGTCTAATCACTGGGTTGTGCACCTGAAATGAATATAGTATTGTACATCAACTGTAATTGAAAAATAAAAAATTACATTTAAAAAAAAAGAAAGAATGACAATTTCATTTGGATTAAATGAATTAAATGCTCCAATAAAAAGAAATGGGTTGGCTAAATGGCTAATAGAACAAGACCCATACATATGCTGCCTACCAAGAGACCCACTACAAATCAAAAGATACACACTGAAAGTAAAGGGACTGAAAGTAAAGGGACCGGAAAAGAATTTTCATGTAAATGGAGATGCAAAAAAGAAAGCTAGGGTAGCAATACTTATATCAGACAAAATAGACTTTAAAAGGAGGCTATAAAAGTAATAGAGAAGGGCATTTTATAATGAAAAAGGGATCGATCCAAGAAGAGGACATAACCTTGTAAACATTTACGCAACCAATGCAGGAGCACCTAAAGATATAAAGCAAATATTGATGGACATAAAGGGAGGGATCAACAGTAATACAGTGATAGTAGGGGACTTTAAAAGCACCATTGATGCCCTAGCCAGTTTGGCTCAGTGGACAGAGTGTCAGCCTGTGGATTGAAGGGTCCTAGGTTCAATTCCAGTCAAGGGCATGTACCTTGATTGAGGCTCGATCACTGGCCCTGGCCAGCTGAGGTGCAAATGGTAGGCAACCAATTGATGTGTCTCTTTCACATTGATGTTTCTCTCTGTGTGTCTCTTCCCCTCCCTTCCACTCTCTCTAAAGATCAATGGGAGAAAAGGTATACTCGGGTAAGGATTAGATAAATAAATAAGATACAATACCTAGGAATAAGCATAACCAAGGAGGTAATTCTCAACAAACTTAAAAAGACTGAAATCCTATCAAGTATCTACTCTGACCACAATGGTATGAAACTAGAAATCAATTACAAGAAGAAAAATGAAAAATACAAGAAAATACATGAGGCTAAATAAATTGCTACTAAAAAATAATGTGTTAACAATGAAATCAAGAAAGAAACCAAAAGATACATTTAGACAAATAATGAAAATACAACACCCCAAAAATCTATGGGACACAGCCAAAGCAGTTCTAAGAGGGAAATTCATAGAAATACAGGTCTACCTCAAGAAACAAAAGAGCCCTAGCCAGTGTGGCTCAGTTGGTTGAGCATCATCTCATGCACCAAGAGGATGCTGGTTCAATTCCTGGTCAGGGCACATACCTGGGTTGTGGGCTCAATTCCCAGTAGGGGGCATGCAGGAGACAGTCAACTGATGTTTCTCTCATCTATGTGTTTCTCCCTCTCCCTTCCTCTCTCTCTACAATCAATAAAAACATAATCTTTTTAAAAAAAAAAAAAGAAATAAATAAACAGATCAACATTCAACCTGTGATGCTGAGGCAGCGGGGCTCAGCTCTGTCCGGACATGGTCTGGACTCGCACATAGTTCCATGGTGCATGGATCCCAGGCTGAGATGGAGCAAGAGGAGGAGGTGCTGAACCAGTGGCAGGCAGCTCCACACCAGATGGCAGGGAATATTGAGAAGTCAATGTGCATCTTGGACATGTCTCCATCTCCCAAAAGCAGTGGAGTGCACACCTCTTAGAACCATGGTACATCAGGCATTCAACACATCCTTCAGGGTCCACAGTTGGAGAAGATCCCCTAGGTTTCTGCTCAGGAGCCCAGGCAGAACGCAAATGAAATGGGGCCACAGTTTAGTGTGTTACTGCCTTGAGCATAATGTGAACTTTTGATCCCAAGTGACTTTCCCTCCTTCTGTTATGGGTTGGCTCAGCGAGATAGACCACCGACTCAGAATTTAAGTTTAAGAGCCTTTATTAAGCTGGCCAGCTGACCACAGCACCTATCTCCCCATCTGGGAGCTTCGGAGCATGTGGCAGAGATCAAGGGTGCAGTATGATCCTTTATAGCAAAACAGTGTTACCTTAGAAGTTCACAGAAAGTTCATAAGCACAAAGGGGAGGTAAACGGAGTCACACCTGGCTGGAGCATATCATAACATATTGTTTTTCTAAGACAAGCTAGCAATTTTTCTTTCATGATTCCTAACCCTGACACAATCCTTCTCCATATCCTGACACAATCCCTCTACATACGTCAGTCCCCCCCTCCCAGCACATTCAGTTTCTCATGTTTCATTTCCCCCCCTTAGCACATTCTGTAACATTCTGTAACCCTTCCATGGCTCAGTCCCACACCCTGTAACACTTCCCAAATGATTTACTGTCAGAGAATGTCACCCTCTCAAACAGGAATGATGATTTTCAAGGGGTCCCAAATGATGTCCTTTGGAGAGCCCAATATTCCAAGGGTGGTCCTGACCTTCAGTGGGAATCTAAGCATGCCCCCCATGGGCCACCAGTCACAGCGTTTCACATTCGGACACCAACAATGCATTATTCTGGCCATTCTAATAGAAACCGTTTGACACCTAAAATGTTATTGCCATCTGCTGGGGTCCAGGCAGGGCTCTCCTCTTTGGCTCAGATGTTGCCACCTAGAGATCCCCACAACTGTGGAATGCCCTCAGATGGGTCCTCATCATTGCTGACTTTAAAATCCCTGAACTCTTGTTAGCCAGCCAGCCTCCCAGGAAGACCTGTTCCTATCTGAGCAGCCCATATCTTCTCCACAAAGAGCAGAGCAGAATTGCAGGGTCCCAGAAAGGCTCACAGGAGCAGATCTCCAGTTGCAAGGCCTCACTGCTGCCAGTATGAGAACTTTAGAAAAGCTTACACCAAGCGCTCCCACCTCCTGAGTCACCAACGCAAACACACAGTTGAGAGGCCCTATAAATGTGAGTGGGAAGGTTTTACGTGGTCTTTCTTCCATTCTGATGAGCTTGGACAACATATGTGGATACACGCCAGATACAGGCCACATAGATGTGATCAATGCGGCCAAGAATTCATGAGATCTGACCATCTCAGGCAACACCAAAAGACTCATCTGTGGATTCCAGGATCTCCCAATCCACAGGCCAACGATGAAAAGATGGCTGGTCTTCCTGCTCCTGGTCTTTAGTCAGTCTATTCTTCCCTTCATTTTGGCTTCTCTACCCAGATCCTGCTTGACTCTGACCAGCTAGTCTCTTTAGTAGGTATAAGCTTATTTGCAGACTGAGAAAGATTATGAGGCAGTGTTGAATGAAGCCCATATTAGCTGGACCCCATCAGGAACTCTTCAAAAAATAGATGTCATCACCTCTTTGGGGCCACTTACTGTTGCTGAGTTTATCTACATGGAAAGATGAAGCAAAGTAAAGATTGTGAGCTTTATTAAAAAGCTCTTTATGTCACTCTCCAACTTGAAACTCTTCAGTGACTCTCCTTGCCTGCTACAAAAAATCCAAGATCTTTATTTTGGTCTTCCACAGTTTCCAGAGCCAGGCTATGTTCAAATCCTGAACATACCACTTACTGGCCATAAGACCTTGGCAAAGGTCTTCTGGTAAGTGAAAAAAATACTATTAGACTGTTTGGGACACATCTTATGTATTGAATCAGATTCTGTCCAGAATTCACCAGCCACATGCCCAAAGTTTGTCTCCTCCCACCACTTTTTTTTTTTTAAAACAGTTTCATATTCTTTTTTTTTAAAATATATTTTATTGATTTTTGACAGAGAGGAAGGGAGAGAGATAGAGAGTCAGAAACATTGACGAGAGAAACATCGATCAGCCGCCTCCTGCACATCCCCCACTGGGGATGTGCCTGCAACCCAGGTACATGCCCTTGACCGGAATCGAACCTGGGACCTTTCAGTCCGCAGGCCGATGCTCTATCCACTGAGCCAAACCGGTTTTTGGCTCCTCCCACCACTTTAAGACTTGGATGGAATGGCCCACTGCAGGGCATGGGATCTGGCATTTTGAGTAGGCACTAGCAACACAGAAGCATGGGGGAGTTAATCCTCTTGGGCAACATTTGACTAATGAGAGTTGGGAAAGACCAGGGCATATAAATTCCCTCTTCTTTCCTCCCTTCCTTGAATTGCTGCAAGACACTGTTTCTCCAAATAATACACCCAATGGGGAGATGTCCCAAGTAGCCAGTGAACACACCTGCTGTGCTTCAAGATTTGTCATGAAGCAGGATCCCACCTGATATTACCTTGCATTGCCTCCCATTCTCCCTGCCTTGCTTTTCTTTTCTCCCTCTCACTGCCTTGGGTTTACACCACCAAATATAATATTGGTATGTCATTCTTGTGTTAGGCTCTGTTTTCTAGGTGACTTAGGGGTGGAGGACATTAGAATGGGGCAGAGAAGGACAAACCCACTGTAACTTCACCTTCTCCTTACAGAGCTCAGGTACCAGATACCTTGTATTAAATGGCCTGTTCTGCTCCTCCCCTTGGGTTGAGTGTATAAATGGCTATCCTGACAACTCAACCAGGTACTTCAAACCTCATTTCTGGACTTCTCAGCCAGCGTTTTTCTGACCAGCAAACTAATAGAAAGAAATTTATCCAAGGTCTCAAGTGTACTCTCAAGTAGCAGAGCTGGGATCCCAAGCAGGATTTGTCTACTCCAGGGGTACATCTCTTAGCTATGATGCCTTCTATAGATGTTGCCTGTTCCTACTCTAATGCCAAGCACTGCCAGGTGATTCCACAGTGAGATGGATCAAGACTGGTTCCTGTGGTACAGGAACCATTTGGTCTAGGGCCTAAGAGGTCCACCTAGGTGCAGTAACCATGGAGAGGAGGAGCACCTAAAGGGGAAGATCATAAAGATGTATGCTCCTCAACAAGGGATTGGCCCCACAACCTTGGGTATGTGCCCTGACTGGGAATCAAACCAGCAATTTTTTGGTGCACAGAACCATGCTTAGCCAACTGAGACACACTGGCCAGACTCTGCAAATATTTTTAAGTCTACAGTTCAAAGCTGTGGGGATTCATGGTGGATGGCATGGAAACAACAGTGTGCCAGGGAAGAAGACTTCTCAAGGAGGTGCCCAAATCAGACCTGAAGAGCTCATGGGGCTTAGCCAGACTTGCCATTTCCTGGATGTCTACCTTGGTCATGCTTAGTGCTGGACACTAAGAACTCAGAATATGACAAAATGGCAGCCGAATAGGCAGACATGTCCTGAGCCTTATCCCAGACCAGATAGAAAGAGCATCTAAATCGAATAACATCCACCCAGAATTAGCAAAGTGGACACAGCTGGTGAGACAATTCGCAGCCAGGAAGGGCAAAGGACACCTGGAGAATGGTAGGATCGGGGATCTGGGCTGGAGAGAGTTGCGAGACCTCTGAGCCAAGAGGATTGGAAGGAAGCTGCACGGCACCAAGTCCGCGCCCCTTGGAAACAAGCATAACATCTGACTGTGGAAAGGAACTTCACAGGGCTGCTGGTGGCAGGGGATTCTAGATCTAAGTCCACAGCCGTTAAAGGCTGAGCCCAGACCCCCATTCAGGTTTGGGCCTGAATAACTGCCCAAACGGCATGGTACCAGGGGGAGGGGAAGACGGGGGAGAGGAATTCAGTCATGCGATTGTTTCCCCTCTTTTTGGTCTTTGATTTTATTTGCTAAACCCAGTACATAGGACCTTTCAAATACAAACACTTACCCGTGGCTGAGGTGCAGGTGGAAGTGCGGACTTGTAGAGTTCAGGGAGAGGCTGTGGAGAAGAGCAGGTCAGGAAAAGGTGACCGGGCAACCGGCACTGGGACATTCCTCATACTCCGGACCTAAGCAGCCATTTTTTCCTGTAGAGCTAGCCCTTCTCTTCAGTCTCCAGGCAACCAATACAGCCACGCCCAGACTACATCCTGAAGGGTACAAAAAAAAAATCTGAATAGCCCTTAAGAGCCCTCAGGGACTGGATTGAAGAGAGGTTGTTCAGTCCCAGAGAGCACTACAGCAGCCTCCCTAACTATAGCCCTGTCAGAAACAGCCGCTTAAGAGATTAATATTGAAAGCAGGCAGACAGGCTAACTGGTCAGATTGGTCCTGCCTGCTGACAGTCAAGGTGGTAGAGATAGACACAAACAGAGGAACTTGGAACTTCTACAAAGTACTAGCTATCTAATAGGAAACAAAAGTGACAGACAGTACAGAAGAGTGGGATCTTAAACCAGCCTGTATGGGGCATTAATACTCGACTGAAATGAATGACACTTCACTTTTTAATTTTTACTTTATTTATTTTTTTTAATCTTTAATTTTTTATTTTTACTTTTATTTTATTTTGTTTTTAATCTTTTATTTAAATTTTTTCTTTATTTTCTTTGATTTTCTTGTTTTTTTATTTTTTGTAATATTTTTATTCATTCTATTTTTAATTTTTTAATTGTTATATTATCTTATTTTTATTTTTTATTAAAAACTTTTTTCTTTTTCTTTCTTTTCTTCTCATCCACTCATCCTCTTTCTACCTCCTCTATACTGAACTGAGGTCCTCCCCATATTCATTCAATTCCTTAACCTTATTTTCTGTATATAAGCTCTGCCTCTACAGATTCTGCCCCACCCTCTTTTATGCGTGTTTGTTGTTTGCATTTTTTTGTTTATCTGTTTGTTCTATGGTATTTTCTCCCCATATATATTTTTTTTTCTTTTTCTTCTTTTTCTTTTCTCTTTTACCAGTTTTTACCTCCTCAATATCATTTTTGCTCTTTTTTCTGTCCAGTAATTTCTGTGGTGGTCACTTCTATTGGGGTTATCAGTATTGTGAATACATTCGTGTTTTGTTTCCTTTGTGTTGTGTCATGTCAAGTTGTATTTTGTGATGTTTGGTCAATGTGGTAGAGAGTGAGGCACATAACCAGACACATTGAGAGGAGACTCCATCCACGAACGGGACAATAACACTCAAGACCCAAATACACCAAGAGAACACAAGTACCCAAATAAGAGGCATCCCTAGATTGCCCAGCCAAGAACACTGGAGAGATTGCACCACTGGGTCCCAAAAACATCTACTGTATAATACAAACTCAAAAAATATGGTGGCATAGCAGTTTGATCAAATATGTAGAAACAATCACAAAGGAACAGTAAATATGGGGAGACAAAGAAACAACCCCCAGTTGAAAGAAAAGGAGAAATCACCAGAAAATAAAATAAACAAAATGGAGGCAAGCAATTTGTCAGAGAAAGAATTCAGAGTAATGGTTATAAGGACACTGAAAAGGATGGAAGTCAAATTCAACATGTGTAAGAATCAAGAGGAAATCAAGAAGAATCAAAAGGAAACGAAGAATGGCATAGCATACTTAAGAACACAAAGGACAGGTTCAACAGTACACTAGAAGAACCTGAGACCACATCAGTGAGTTAAAAGACAAGGTAGAAAAAAAACCACCCACACACTGCAGCAACTGGAAAGAAAACTTAAAAGGCAGGAGGAGAGCCTAAGGGAGCTTTGGGACAACATGAAACAAAACAACATCTGCATAATAGGGGTGCCAGAAGGAGAGGAGGTGGAGCAAGGGATAGAAAACCTGTTTGAAGAAATAATGACAGAAAACTTCCTTGATTTGGGGAAGAAAAAAGCCAAATAAGTCCAAAAAGCACATAGAGTCCTAAACAAGATGAACCTAAAATGACCCACACCAAGACACATCATAATTAAATTGGCAAATATCAATGACAAATTAAGAATCTTAAAAGCTGCCAGAGAAAAACAGATACTTACCTAGAAGGAATATCCCATTAGAATATCAACTGATTTTTCAACAGAAACACATTAGGCCAAAGGAAATGGAATGAAATATACAAAGTGATGCAAAGCAAGGGACTGAATCTAAGAATACTCTATCCAGCAAGGCTATCATTCATATTTGAAGAGGAAATCAGGAGCTTCACAGACAAAAAAAGGGCTAAGGAGTTTATTACCACAGAGACAGCAATGCAAGAAATGCTAAAGGGACTGCTGTAAAAAGAAGGAATAGAAAAGGAAATGGGAACAAAGGCATAAAGAATAAAAATGGCAACAAACAAGTACTTAAAAGTAAATGGATTAAATGCTCCTATCAAAAGACATAGGGGTTGATGGGGGAAACAATAAAAAAGAGAGTACCCAAATAAATAAAATCAGAAATGAAAAAGAAGTAACAACTTACACCACAGAAATACAAAGGAGTATAAGAAAATACTATAAACAATTATATGCCAAAAAGTTGGATGACAAGGAAGAAATGTTTAAATTCCTGGAAAGAAACTATTTTCCAAGATGAGACAAGAAGAAAGCAAAGATCTGGACAGAATGATAACTACTAATGAAATTGAATCTATAATCCAGAAATTTACAACAAACCAAGTCTTGGACCAGATGACTTCACAGAATTTTATCACACATTCAAAGGAAAAATGACTATTTTTCTCACACTATTCTAAAAAGTAGACAAGAAAAGAAGGCTTCAAAGCTCATTTTATGAAGCAAACATTACTCTGATTCTAAAACCAGACAAAAACATTTCAAAAGAAGAAGATTATAGGCCAATATCTACTAACACATATGCAAACATCTGCAATAAAATATCAGCAAACCAAATGCAGCAATACATTAAAAGATTATACACCATGATCAGAGGAATGTATTCCTGGTATTCCAGGTTGAGTCTATATCTGCAAATCTATTAATGTGATAAGCCACATAAACAAAATGAAGGATTAAAAATTATATGATCTTATCAATAGATGCAGAGAAAGCATTGGACAAAATCCCACATCCATTTATGATGAAAACTCTCAGAAAAATGGGAATAGAGGGGTCATACCTCAACAGCTATATATGAAAAATGACAGCCAACATCATACTCAATAGGGAAAAACAAAGTGTTTCTCTTAAGATCAGGAACAAGACAGGGACATCTGCTTTCTGCTTTCATCACTCTTATTCAACACAGTACTTGGAGTCCTAGCCACAGCAACCAGACAGAAAAAATAAGTAAATAAAAGGCATCTAAATTGGAAAGAAAAAAGAAAAACTGCTGTTATTTTCAGATGACATGATACTGTGGAGAACCCTAAAGAATACACACACACACAAAAAAAATTATTGGCAAGAGGAAGGAAGATAGTGACTGGAAAGATGGCAGGGAGAGAGAGAGTGAGTGAGTGAGTGAAAGGGGAGTGTGTGCATGTGTGTAGTGAGTGTGTGTGTGAGCTAGGGACAGTTAGATCCTGCAGGACTTTCAGGGGCTGGTGGACCAGGCAGTCTTATACTGCAAGACCCTGCTTCTGCTGCTACTGCAAACACCCCCAAGTGGCTGGCGCTGGCACATAAACCACTGCCATCTTGAAGGACAGAACTGCTGTGACTAGGATTCTAGCCTAACCACCACCCAAACTGGCCTCGGATGCAAACCGGGATACTACAGCCACTCTGGACAAAGACCTGCTGCCACAGCTTCAGATCCAGGGACACCAAGACTCCAGACATCCTGGTCGCAGATTTCTGTGAGTCACAGAGTGCATCCCCCTCCCTGCTGTCCCTCCGCAGTAAGATAGGGCCTGTGCGACCCGTGGCACATGAGCGGGCCTCCCACCAACACATGGAAACTCTGATTATCAATGCGCATGTGCATGGACTGAATCTAGGCATGAGCAAGAGGCCGCACTAAGCGACACTGACTTTGATTCTCCCCGCATGCATGCAGGAACACTGTTTCTTGTCGTGTGTATGTAGGGGGACTCTGATTATTGGTGCACATGCAAGGCCGCACCGAGCACCAAAGACTTTGATTCTTGATTCTTGGCATGCACACATGGAGACTCTGATTCCTGGCACAATCTTGGAGACTCTGATTTTCAGCACACGCATGTAGGGACTCTGTTTCTCAGTGCACGCATGCGGGGAACCTGATTCTAGGTGCGTGCATGAAGCTGCACAGAGTGCCAGTGACTCCAATTCTTGGCACACACATGGGGACCCTGATTCTTGGTGCATGCGCAAGGCTGCACTGAGTGCCCATGACTCTGATTCTTGACGCATGAGGCTCCCACTGACCCACAGCAGGCACACATTGCAGTGTCTGAGCTCTTCAGTGATGCTCTGATGATGAGATGCTCCTGCTGTGCATGGCTCAGGCACCTGCAACTTGGCACTTGGACCTTCTGGTGATAGCAAGAATGGGGAGACAACGAAACAACCCCCAAAGGAAAGAAAAAGAGAAATCACCAAGAAAGGAAGTAAATGAAACAGAGACATGCAATATGTCAGAAAAAAATTCACAGTAATGGTCGTACAGTTCATAAATTGGATGTACAAGAAAATCAACAACCTATGCAAAAATCAGGAAGAAATCACAAGGGATATAGCTACAATTAAAAATGAGATGGAAGGTTTCAACAGTAGACTAGGAGAAGTGAAGGACAGAATTAGTGAGTTAGAAGATGATGTAGAGAAAAAAGCCCAATCAAAAGAGCAATTGTAGAAAAAAATTAAAAGCAGGAGGAGAGCCTAAGGGAGGTTTGAGACAACATGAAACAAACTAACATCTATACTAATAAAAGGGAAATATGCTAAATAGACCGGACATCTTCCAGACGACCTTCTGGGCATCCTTCCAGACAAAGCCATGGTGGCGGGGCTGAGGCAGAGGCAGTTAGGGGCAATCAGACAGGCAGGCAGAGGTGGCTAGGGGCGATCAGACAGGCAGGCAGAGGTGGCTAGGGACGATCAGGCAGGCAGGGGAGCAGTTAGGGACATCAGGAAGGCAGGCAGAATGGTTATGGGCAATCAGGCAGGCAGGCTGGTGAGCGGTTAGGAGCCAACAGTCCCAGTTTGCGAGAGGATGTCCAAGGAGTCCCAGATTGGAGAGATGTAGGACGGGCTGAGGGACCACACCCACCACCATGCACAAATTTTGTGCACTAGGCCTCTAGTATGTTATAATAGGGGTGCAAGAAGGACAAGAAAAGAAGGAAGGATTAGAGAATCTATTTGAAGAAATAATGACAGAAAATTTCCCTGATGTGGGGAAGAAAAAATTCAAACAAGTACAAGAAAGTCCCAAGCAAGATGAACCCCAACAGACCCATACCACATCATAATTACATTGGCAAATATTAATAATAAAGAGAGAATCTTAAAGACTGCAAGAGACAGACAGAGCGTTACCTACAAAGGATCCCCCATCATATTATCAAATGATTTCTCAACAGAAACACATCAGGTGAGAAGGGAATGGAATGAAGTATACAAAGTGATGCAAAGCAAAGGACTGAATCCAATAATACTCTACCCAGCAAGGCTATCAATAAAAATTGAAGGGGAAATAAGGAGCTTCACAGAGAAAAAAAAAGGCTAAGGGAGTTTATCACTACCAAGCCAGAAATGCAAGAAATGTTAAAGGAAATGCTGTAAAAAGAAGAAATAGAAATGGAGGAAGGAACAGAGGCATAAAGAATAGAAATGGCTACAAACAAGTACCTATCAATAATCCATTAAATATAAATGGATTAAATGCTCCAATTAAAAGACATTGAGTGACTGAATGGATAAGAAAACATGACCCATATATATGCTATCTATGAGAGACCCACCTCAGAACAAGGGACTCACAGAGAGTGAAAGGGAAGGGAAGGAAAAATATCTTTCAGGTAAATGGAAATGAAAAAAAAAGCTGGGGTAGCAATACTTATATCTGACAAAATAGAACTCAATGTGAAAACCATCACAAGAGACAAGGAAGGCCACTTCATAATTCTAAAGGTATCAATACAACAAGAGGTTATAACTCTGGTAAACATACATGCACCCAATGAAGGAGCACCCAAATACATAAAAAAAAACTTCTGGAAGATATCAGGGGAGAGATTGACAGCAATAAAATCATACTAGGAGACTTTAATACCCCATTAACATCACTGGATAAATCCTCTAGGAAAAAAAAAAGCAAAGAAATAGCAATCCTAAATGACTCACTAGATCAGTTGAACTTAATTGACATCTTCAGAACATTCTACCCTAAAGCTACAGAATATACATTCTTCTCAAGCGCAATAGGACATTTTCAAACATATACCACATATTGGGACACAGGCAAAGTCTCTCCAAATTCAAGAAGATGGAAATCATATCAAGCATCTTCTATGATCACAATGGCATAATATTAGAAATAAACTACAATAAAAAAAATCCAAAAAAATTCAAACACTTTGAGGCTGATTAGCATGCTATTAAACAATGATTGGGTTACCAAAGAGATCAAAGAAGAAATAGAAAACTTTCTGGGAAAAAAATGACCATAAACACACTCCAATCCAAAATCTATGGGACACAGTTAAAGCAGACCTGAGAGGGAAGTTCATAGCATTACAGGCCTACCTCTAAAAAAACAAACAAACAAACAAAAAACCCAAAACAAAGAAACAAACAAAAAAAAAACAAGGAAAAGTGGTAATAAATTATCTAACACTGCAACTTGAAGAATTAGAAAGAGAGCAACAAGAAAAGCCCAGAGTGAGCAGAAGAGAGGACATAATAAAGATCAGAGCAGAAATAAATGACATAGAGACAAAAAAAAATGAAGATAAATGAAACCAAGAGCTGGTTCTTTGAAAGGACAAACAAGATTGATGAACCTCTAGCCAGGCTCACCAAGAAGCAAAGAGAGAAGACGCAAATAAACAAATCAGAAATGAAAGAGGCGAAATACCAACAGAACCCACAGGAATACAAAGAATCATAAAAAAATACTATGAGCAAATCTATTCCAACAAACTGGACAACCTAGAAGAAATGGACATATTTTTAGAAAAATACGACATTCCAAACTCAACCAGAAACAATAAAAAATCTGAATAGGCTGAAAACTATGAAGGAAATTGAAGCAGTAATAAAAAAAATAAAATAAAACAAATAAAACAAAAAAAAACTTCCATGAATCAGAAACCCTGGACCAGATGGCTTCACAGGGGAGTTTTATCAAACATCCAAAGAAGAATTAAACCTATCCTCCTCAGACTATTCCAAAAAACTCAAGAGGAAGGAACACTTCCAAGCTCTTTTTATGAAGCCAGCATTACCCTAATCACAAAACCAGATAAAGATGATACCAAGAAAATTACAGGCCAATATCCTGCTTGAACATAGATGCCAAAATTCTAGGAAATTAAATCCAGCATTACATTAAAAAGATCATACACCATGACCAAGTGGGATTTATTCCAGGGACGCAAGGATGGTACAATATCCACAAATCAATAAATGTGATACACCACATAAACAAATTGAGACATAAAAACCATTTAATCAAATCCATTGATGCAGAAAAAGCATTTGACAAAATCCAACACCCTTTCTTGATAAAAACTCTCAGCAAGGTGGAAATAGAAGGATCATACCTCAACATAATAAAAGCCATATATGACAAACCTACAGCCAACATCATACTCAATGGGCAATCACTAAAACCATTTCCCCTAAGAACAGGAACAAGACAGGATACCCACTCTCACAATCCCATTCCACATAATTTTGGAAGTACTAGCCATGGCGATCAGACAAGAAGAAATAAAAGGCATCCAAATTGAAAAAGAAGAAGAAGAAGTAAAATTGTCATTATTTGTAGATGACATGATATTGTACATAGAAAACCCTAAAGACTCCAAAAAAAAACTACCAGACTCAATAAATGAATTCAGCAATGTAGCAGGATACAAAATTAACACCCAGAAGTCTATGGCTTTTTTTCACCAGTACACACCAACAATGAACTCACAGAAAGAGAAACTGTAAAAACAATCCCATTTACCATTATAACAAAAAAATTAAGATACCTACAAATAAATTTAACCATGAACGTAAAGCACTTGTACTCAGAAAATTATAGGACACTGAAAACAGAGAAGAAGATATAAACAAATGGAAGAATAATACCATGCTCTTGGATTGGTAAAATCAACATCATTAAAATGTCCATACTTCCCAAAGCAATCTATAAATTCAATGCAATTCTCATTAAAATACCAATGGCATACTTCAAAGACCTAGAACAAACTCTCCAAAAATTCATCTGGAATTAAAAAAAGACCCCAAACAGCTTCAGCAATCTTGATAAAGAAGAACAAAGTTGGAGGGATCAAAACACTGGGTATCAAGCTATACTACAAAGCCACGTTTCTCAAAACTGCCTGCTACTGGCACAAGAACAGACATATAGACCAATGGAATAGAAGAGAGACACAGAAATCAACACAAACCACTATACTCAATTAATATTTGACAAAGGAGGCAAAAACATATAATGGAGTCAAGACAGTCTCTTCAATAAATGGTGTTGGGAAAATTGGACAGATACATGAAATAAAATGAAAGTAGACCACAAACTTACACCATACACAAAAATGAACTCAAAATGAATAAAGGACTTAAACATAAGATGGGAAACCATAAAAATATTAGAGGAATCCACAGGCAGCAAAATCTCAGACATATGATGAGGCAATATCTTCACCGATACAGCTCCTAGGGCAATGAAAACTAAAGAGAAAATAAACAAATGGTATCAAAATTATACATCAAAATAAAAATCTTTTGCTGTGCAGAAACCATCCACAAAACAACAAGAAAGCCCACTTCATGGGAGAACATATTTGCCAATGTTATCACCAATAAGGGTTTAATCTCCAACATTTATAGGGAACTCATACAACTTAACAAAAGGAAGATAAACATTCCAATCATAAAATGGGCAACAGACCTAAATAGATACTTTTAGAAAGAGGACATAAGGAAGGTGAAGAGACATATGAAAACATGCTCAAAGTCACTGATCAACTGAGAGAGGCAAATCAAAATAACAATGAGGTACCATCTCACACCTATCATAATGGCTATCATCAACAAATCAACAAATGAAAAATGCTGGTGAAGATGCAGAAAAAAAGGACCCCTCGTGCACTGCTGGTGGGAATGCAGACTGGTGCAGCCACTGTGGAGAACAGTATGCAGTTTCCTCAAAAAACTAAAAATGGAACTCCGATTTGACCCAGTGATCCCACTTCTAAGAATATATCCCAAGAAACTAGAAACATCAATCAGAAAGGATATATGCACCCCTATGTTCATAGCAGAGCAATTTACAATAGCTAAGATTTGGAAACAGCCTAAGTGCCCATCAGCAGATGAGTGGATTAAAAAACGGTGGTACATCTACACAATGGAATACTACACTGCAGTGAAAAAGAAGGAATTCTTACCATTGCAACAGCATGGATGTAACTGAAGAGCATTATGCTAAGCAAAATAAACCAGTCAGAGAAAGATAAATATCACATGATCACATTCATTTTTGGAATGTAATGAACGACATAAACTGATGAACAAAAACAGATCCAGAGACAGAGAAGCATTGATCAGACTGCCATAACTTAGAGGGAAGGTAGGGTAGGGTGGGGGTAAGGAGGAGAGATCAACCAAAGGACTTGTATGCATGCATATAAGCCTAAACAATGGACACAGACACCAGGGGGGGTGAGGGCATGAGTGGGGGTGGGGGGTTGGGGGCAATAGGGGCAATGAAAACACATACATAATACCTTAATCAATAAAGAAAACAAGCCCTGGCCGTCTTGGCTCAGTGGCTAGAGCGTCAGCCTGCGGACTGAGGGGTCCCAGGTTCGATTCCAGCCAAGAGCACATGCCTGGGTTGCGGGCTCAATCCCCAGTGGTGGGCGTGAAGGAGGCAGCCGATCGATGATTCTCTCTCATCATTGATGTTTCTATCTCTCTCTCCTTCTCCCTTTCTCTCTGAAACCAATAAAGAAATATATTTAAAAAAATAAAGAAAACAAACAAACAAAAAATATTTGACAAAGGAGGCAAGACCATACAATGGAGTCAAGACAGTCTCTTCAATAAATGGTGTTGGGAAAATTGGACAGATACATGCAATAAAATGAAACTACACCACCAACTTATACCATACACAAAAATAAACTCAAAATGGATAAAGGACTTAAACATAAGATGGGAAACCATAAAAGTCTTAGAAGAAGCTATAGTCAGCAAAATAACAGACATTTGTCGCAACAATATCTTTACAGATACCACTCCTAGGGCAATGGAAACTAAAGAGAAAATAAACAAATGGGACTACATCAAAATAAAAAGCTTTTGCACAGAAAAAGAAACCATCAACAAATCAACAAGAAAGACCACTGTGTGGGAAAACATATTTGCCAATGTTATCACCAATAAGGATTTAATCTCCAACAGTTACAGGGAACTCATACAACTTAACAAAAGGAAGATAAACAATCCAATCAAAAAATGGGCAACAGACCTAAATAGATACTTTTAGAAAGAGGACATAAGGAAGGTGAAGAGACATATGAAAACATGCTAAAGTCACTGATCATCTGAGAGATGCAAATCAAAACAACAATGAGGTACCATCTCACACCTGTCAGAATGGCTATTGTCAACAAATCAACATATGACAAGTGCAGGAGATGATGCAGAGAAAAAGGAACCCTCTTGCACTGCTGGTGGGAATGCAGACTGGTGCAGCCACTGTTGAAAACAGTATGGAGTTCATCAAAAAATTAAAAATGGAACCTCCATTTGACCCAGTAATCCCACTTCTAGGAATATATACCAAGAAACCAGAAACGCCAAACAGAAAGGATATTTGCACCCCTGTGTTCATGGCAGCACAATTTACAATAGCTAAAATTTGGAAACAGCCTAAGTGCCCATCAGCAGATAAGTGTATTAGATAACTGTGGTCCATTTACACAATGGAATACTATGCTGCTGTAAAAAAAAAAAAAAAAAAAAAAAAAAAAAAGGAATTCTTACTATTTCCAACAGTATGGATGGAACTGGGGAGCATTATCCTAAGTGAAATAAACCAGTCAGAGAGAGATAAATATCACATGATCTCACTCATTTGTGGAATATAAAGAACATCATAAATTGATGAACAAAAATAGATACAGAGACAAAGAAACATGGAACAGACTGTCAAACTGCAGCAGGAAGGCAGAGGAAGGTTGGGGTCAGGTGATAAGAGATCAACCAAAGGACTTGTATGCATGCATATAAGTGTAGCCAATGGACACAGACACTGGGGGGTGAGGGCATGTGTCGGGGGATAGAGGAGGCCAGGGGGAGGTCAATGGGTGAAAAAGGAGACATATGTAGTACTATTTGTAATACTTTAAACAATAAAAAGAAAAAACTATTGGCACTGAAAAATGAATTCTCTTCTCCTTCTGGCATCCCTATGATGTGGATGTTGGTATGGTTGATGTGAGCTAGAAGTCTTTAAACTCTCCTCAGTTTCTGTTTTTGTTTTTGCTGTCCTGATAGGGTGTTTTCCTCTATCTTCTCTTCTAAATCACTAATTT
Source organism: Myotis nattereri (assembly GCF_964212035.1). Classification (NCBI taxonomy): domain Eukaryota; kingdom Metazoa; phylum Chordata; class Mammalia; order Chiroptera; family Vespertilionidae; genus Myotis; species Myotis nattereri. The sequence goes on from NC_138076.1 coordinate 102,181,622, forward strand.
TATCCTCTGCATCATCTAATAAACTGTTGATTTCCTCTAATGTATCCTTCAATTATTGTATTCATTTCTGACTGGTTATTTTTTGTTTCCTATCTCTTTGTTAAAGTTCTCACTGAGTTCATCTACTATTGCCCTAAGGTCATTGAACATCCTTATAACCAGTGCTTGAACTCTTCATCAGATAGATTGCTTGTCTCCATTTTGTTTAGTTCTTTTTCTGAAATTTTATCCTGTTTTTCATGTTTCTTTGTCTCCTCATTTTGACTGCCTCCCTGTGTTTGTTTATAGGTAGAACTACTGTATCTCTCAGTCTTGGTAGAGTGGCTGTAGGTAGTATGTGTCCTTTTTTTTGGTCATCTGAGCTGGGTACTCCATTGGTATCCCTTTTGTGGATTGTATGTGTCCTCCTGTTATAGTGGAGCCTTGATTGCTGCTGTGACATCACTGGGAGGAATTGATTCTTAAGCTGACTGGCTATGAGAAGTGAGTATGACTGTAGCAAATGACCTATTTGTTGGGGGTCTGACCCCACTGAGTGGGATTTGCTTCAGCTGGGCCCTGGTGCCTACTAAGTCCATCCTTTTGGGTATGTCATTTGTGGAGCTGATTGGGTGGTGCCCTGGTATGTTCTAAAGCCAGGCACCAGGTGTGTTGGTTCTGGGACCTCTGGGGAGGAACTTTGGCATAGGCCAAGTTCAGCCACTGCCTGTGCCTGATTCAGGGCCACCTGGTAGGAGCTGCAAAGTGATCTGTAGTTGACTGTCACCTGTGCTGGGCTTGGAGGGTGCTGGAAAAAGGTAAGCTCTGAACTGAGGCTGGCTGCCACTAGTGCCAGGCTTGGAGCTGTTTAGCAAGAGGTAAAGGATATACCAAGTACAGCTGCTGACTGTTTGGGATTAGTGGGCCTTTGAGATGTTTCAGGAAAGTCCACAGCATGAGGTCAGACAGGTTGTTTGTGTGGGAAAGCCTTCAAATGAGGTTTGGTCTGTGCACTCGAGTTGGGTAGGGTGGGGTCTCAGGGAATCACCAGGATAGGGTGAATGATGTTAACCAAGTTAACAAGTGCCTGCTGGCTTTTGGGGGAAACAATGGTGTTTGCCAGCACTTCCATTCCAACAGAGAGCTGTCCTGACCCCTGACCTTCCAGCCCTCACCCTGAAGCTTGGGAATTCAGCTCCTCCCCCAGATGTCACTGGTGGTTTTCGAGCTGCTGCCCCTGTGATGGAGCCCAGATTGAGTGAGTTTGTGAGTGAGTAAGTCTGTGCTCAGACCCCTCAAGAGGATGGATGCCTTGGTCTCCAAGAGCCTTCAGTCTAACTCAGTTGCAATCCCTGCTACTTCTCTCATACCGATCTCTCTCTCTCTCTCTCTCTCTCTCTCTCTCTCTCTCTCTCTCTCTCTCATAACCTCAGTGAGGATTAAAAAAAAAAAAAAGAATATTAGGTTTCTAAATGAGCCTTATCCAGTGCCTAGCACTTAACTGGTGTTTAGGGAAATATTTTGGTGGGGGGGGGGGAGTGGTGAAACCGGCTTGATTTGTCTCTTTAACCCAGGATGCCTGTGAGCTGCTGCCATCCTAGATATATGAGAAGGAATAGGTGGGTAAGAGTACTGGATTGAGAGTCAGAAGTCTAGCTGTAACCCTAACTCTACCCTTAAGTAGCTGTGTGACTTGGAGTAAGTTGCTTTACCTCTCTGTCTCTCAATTTTCAGTTATTGTATATAAGATATCTAACATGGACCCAAGGTGCTTATGAGGTACTCAGTGACTATGTCTTCCCTTTTCTAGACCCTTCTGGAATGTATGTACTCACTTTATATATCAGAATATCTTTTTGTCCTCCTTCTCATCATCGTCACATCTTTGTCAATCCCTTTCCTGGCTGAAACAAAGCCTCTCCCCCCATCCCACCTCCCCCAACACCGTGTGTGTGTGTGTGTGTGTGTGTGTGTGTGTGTGTGTGTGTGTATACACAGAAGATTAGAAAAAACCCAATGAAAGAGGAAATCCGTCTAATACTCAGACTACCAACTTATTCTATGGTGTACCCTGTTTTCTCATCATTTTTATCTGTGATCTTTTTATTCAAGGCCTCAGACCTGAAAAAAAAAAAAAAGTGGGCTAAAGAATCTCTTATAGAAAGTTAATCTGACTGACTACATTTCCCAGAAATGCAAAGGATAACATCAAAGGGCTGTTACAAGTTATCAGGGAGGAAACCTGTCCTGATGGAGGCACCTGACAGGTGAGAGCAGAAAGGAAGTATCTCTGAGTGACCCCAGAACAAGGGGGCATAGGGGTGAAGGAGTGGGGACAGATTCATCAGTGTTTTCTCAGGAGCCCAGTTCTTAGCTTTCATTAGCTGCTTCTGCTTCTTCAACTGCTTCATTAACTTGAGCAGAAGTTGTTCAGGGTAGCTGTTGGCTGGTGTTTTCTCTGGGAGAGAGCTAGGAGACTGCCTATAATCACTCCAGTTAGCAGTTGGCATCTCCCCAATCTGCTTTCTGGCTTGGACTGGCTCAGTCTTAACATTTGCAGAACCTGAAGCAATGCTCACAAATGAGTGCAGATTGTATCCTTGCCCCATGTGGGTGGGCTTTGGCACCAGCTGGCATAGTTGAATATCTCACACTGAAGCCTGTGAAGACCAGCCCCAAGTACCACTGCTCTTAATGAAAGCAGCTCTGCTCTCTAGCAGTTACTGAAGTGCAAAGCTATGGGGGAGCAGAACTCTGAATGTGGCCTTAGGCAGGGATCCAGCCCAGAAAGCAGTCATTAGTGGCCTGTACTATGAGTAAATGTTCCCTGGGAGGTTAAGACATGAGCTAAATGAAATTATGATGATAATACCACCATAATCAACTACCTTTGACTGAGTACATACTCTGCTCCAGGCACTGGGCTAAAAACCCTTTGAATTCATGTCCTGTCTTTATACAACAGCCTGTTAAGATAGATATTAATACCTTTTTACAGTTGGATAGTTGAAAGCTTAAAAGATGAAGTAACCAGTCCAAGATTACACAAGCTCAGTGGCAGAGCTAAGACTACTGACCCCAGAGCTCAAGCTCTTACCACTCACTATGCTAGTATCTGTTCTGCCTTACATGACTATTGGACAAAGAACTTTCCAAAGGTTGCATGTGCCAGAAGCAGGTGGGAATAATGAAGGTTGTGAGTTCTAAATTCCATACCCCCATGGATTAGTTATACAGACTGACCTCTAACAGACGGGAGAAAGAAGGTTTGGCTCAAACTGACCCTTATTCAAGAGGCAGGTTTAGTGGCAAGCCCTGCGCAACCAACTACTGTGGTTCCACTGATCCCTTCCCTCAGACTCCATGGTGTTGTCTAGGAAGATGAACCTAGCAGCAGAAGGTTTAAAGAAGTCAGGAAACATGCAGTCTGAGGTATGTGGAAGATGAGGGAGTAGGCAAATTTCCAGCCTTGCTTTGATGTGGCTGGGATGTTTGTATTACACATGAGCCTCATCTTTTTTTTTCTCTCTCTCTCTTATTTTTTTTTTCAAGCCCCAACTGCTCTAGTCATTTTTTTCTCCCCTAACTCCCTGAAGGTATAACTCTATCTGCTGCCTTCCAGCTCAGTCATGGACTGAGTCCATGGGGGTGAGTCAGTATGAGTTCCATGCTTGTAGGTGCAGAACCACTGTACCTTCTGTCCACCCTGGCAGGTTGTAACATTTACCATCACCCACTTTGAGACTTTGTTTTTTATCAAGGTACCCCTACCTATAAATGCCTCTTTGTTTTCCTCTCTGCTAGATACATCTTCCTATTGTTTCTAATTCAATAATTATTTTACCTGCTCTCTCTTCCCAAGCAGTTATATTCAGAGAACTACTCCATTCTCTGGAAATTGGGACCTCCCCAATTTCTGAATCCAATGCAGGACACATGAATATGTAGAAATACATGTCTGTGGCTGCTGTTCCTGGTCCTTTTAGTCAGAAAGACCTGACTGCTCTATTAGTTTTTAAGTGCCTTAAAGAGAGGTAGGCTGGTGTGGTGGAAAGGGCACTAGACAGCATAGAGGCCAAAGCTGCCCTAATTCCTGCAAAAGAAACTGCTGACTGGGAATAGAGGCCTGAACCTGTCACCTCAGCCTGGTGCTGGAAGGCATGGTCTGTACTGAGACCAAGGCTATGTGGTCACTAACCACTAATGCTCCAGGAGTTCTGCTGGTGGGGCCTTGAAGAATCTTCTCCAGAAATCCTATGCTTCCTTTAGGTTCCCCCAGCACTGATCCCTCACTTCCTTGTCCCTCCTCCTTGTGACAGCTACCTCCTCCTCCCCTCTCATCCTCCTGGTCCACAGTGCTTCCCACCCCAACAACTCTCCCTCCCCCTTTCTTCCAGCTTATGCAGCCAGCCATGCTTTCTCCGGTCTCTCCTCCTACTCCCTCCCCCCTTAAATCCAGTCCTGGTTTCCCAGAAGCCAGCCTCCCTTTCCTCTTTGCCCCTCCCCCCTCCGCCCTGCAGGTGGCGACTTGGGGTGGTGGTGTCAGCTGGTCATCAACCCAAGCTGGCCCAGTCCGGGCGACTCCAGATCTCGCTGCTGCCCGACCCAGGTAGGACTCCAGAAGCTGGGGAGGTGGGCAGGGTACAGCTGGCAGCCTCCCGGAGGACAATGCACCCAGCTCTTGGCCATCCCCGCTCGGTCTCTGTCTTGTCCTGGTCCAGCTCTGTCCTGCCGCTCCCAGCCGCCACCGGGTCACAGCCCTTCTTCCTCCAGGGGGGTTTCCCTCGTGGCGGGAGAGGCTCCGGCGACAGCAACACCAGCACCAGCGCCAGTACCAGCCTGGGGGAAAGCCGCGGCGGGAGCAGCGGTTCCCCCAGCAGCAGCACCGGCGCAGAGCGGGAGGACAACCACAACCAGAGCGTCAGTATAAGCAAACCACTGGTTCCCACTGCCGCCACTGCCGGGATCGCGGGACCCCTAGCCCCAAACGCTGACCCAGCAGCGCGTGTGGCTTTCTCCTCCTCGGCCGCCACCCCCTCCTCCACGCCCACCTACTCCTGCAGCATGACAGCAGCGGACGTCAGTGGGAGTGCTGCCAGGGGCATCTTCAGTGGGGGTGCTGCCGGGAGTGTTGGGGGCCCTGGGGCCCTCTTGGCTGGGGTTACCACCGGTGGCGCAGAGACCAGCAGCGGCGCCTCCTGCTGTTCGTGCTGCTGCTGGTGTAGCCACAAGGCCCTGGCACCGCCAGACTACAGAGGTCAGCATCACAGTGGCGGCTGCGCCCCTAGTTCGGGGTGTCGTTGGGGCTACCAGGCACTGTCCGTGGTGCTGCTTTTGGCACAGGGAGGGCTACTAGACCTGTACCTCATCGCAGTCACCGACCTGTACTGGTGTTCCTGGATTGCCACCGACCTGGTGGTGGTGGTGGGCTGGGCCATCTTCTTCGCCAAGAACAGCCAGGGCCGTCGGGGCAGTGCTGGGAGCCATCACCAGCACCACAATCATGCCTCGCCGCCTCTGCACCTGCCCGCTGCTTCCATTGGGGCTGCAGCAGGGACCAAGGCTCACGGTGGCTGCAGGGGCTCCGGAGGTCCAGGGGGTGGTTTAGGGGCGGCTGAGGCGGTGGGCGAGTTCACCTTCGCCTACCTGGCCTGGCTCATCTATTCCATCGCCTTCACGCCGAAGGTGGTGCTCATCTTGGGCACGTCCATCCTGGACCTCATTGAGCTGCACGCACCCCTGGGCACCACAGGTTTCCGCCTTACTATGGCGCTGTCGGTGCCTCTGCTCTACAGCTTGGTGCGGGCCATCAGCGAGGTGGGCACTCCCCTGAGTTCAACAGGCCCCTTGATCCTGCAGCCCCAGCAACACCGCGCCTCGGGATGTTTCCTAGGCACGTGTCTGGATCTGCTTGACAGCTTCACCCTAGTGGAGCTGATGTTGGAAGGCCGCGTGCCACTCCCCACACACCTTCGTTACCTGCTCATCATAGTTTACTTCCTCACCCTCTCCTCGCCCGTGCTTTGGCTGTATGAACTCAACGCGGCAGCAGCCGCAGCCGCAGCCGCAGCTTTGTCCTGGGACCAGACTCCTGGACCTGGCAGCTGCAGCCGCCTTCTGCGCCTACTGGGCGGCTGCCTGGTGGACGTGCCCTTGCTGGCGCTGCGCTGCCTCCTGGTGGTGAGCTACCAGCAGCCCCTCTCCATTTTCATGCTCAAGAATCTCTTCTTCCTTGGATGCCGTGGCCTGGAGGCCCTAGAAGGCTGTTGGGACCCTGGAAGTCCAGCTTCTTCCAGTCGGGCTTCTTCCAATCGGGCCCGAGGGTGCTACGCCGCTCCACCCTCTGCCCCGCCTCCACTGCCACCTCCACCACCACCTCAGGGAGACTCTCAGCTGAGTCTCTGTATCACAGAGAACAATGAGGCAGGGGCCCATGGCTATGTCAACACCCTAGATGTGGCCTCACAGAATTAAGGGGAGTAAAGGAGGTGGGGCTTGCTTTTCAGTTAAGAGACCTCAGCTCCCTTGTCCTCTAACCTTCTCTCACCCAGGTTACATCAAGATTTGTTTAGAAGAGGTAACTGTTGTCCAGCCCAAGTGGCTCTAGTGGTTGAGCGTGGACCTATGAACCAGGGAGTCACGGTTCGATCCCCCATCCGGGCACATGTCCAGGTTGAAGATTCAATACCCAGTAGGGGGGTGTGCAGAAGGCAGCTGATCAATGATTCTCTCTCATCATTGATGTTTCTATCTCTCTCTCCCTCTTCCTTCCTCTCTAAAATCAATATATATATTTTAAAAAAGAACAGGTAACTGTTAATAGAGTTAAGGGCTAGTGTGTCCTTTTGCACTCCTTGGGTCAAGACTGCTTGGAGGAAGACCACAGCTAATAGTGAGGGAGGAGGGTCCACTCACTCTATTCTCCCTTCTCCATGCCTGACCCTAATTCTCACTTCTAAGAGTCTGGATACCTCTTCTTCTTGCTTTTGCCACCTCTAACCTAATTCCTAGCCATTGTGTGGAGGAGGGAGGAATGAAGGAAAGGAGGTGCCCAGGCACAGGGTGCTGGGCCTTAGGGCTTCTGTCTTACTTAGAAGTGCCAGCTTCTCTTAGGCTGTGGTTAGTGACCATTTCCCATGCCTTGAAATTGACTCAGAATCCACTGTCCCCTCATGTGTTTATTGGATTTCTTCCAAATGGTAGATGCAAAGTCTATGTCTCTATGTACGTGTAGTATTATTTTCTTATGTCTACCTTGTGGCCCGTTGCAATCAGTAGGAGATCTGGGGAGGCCCAGTCCACTATACATACCACCACCCTCCTTGTTCCTACCTAAACTTGTGGCAATAAATTCCCAGAAAGAGCTGGGCTCCTGGGAGCTGCCCAGTTTCTCTTCTTCAAGAGAGAAGCTCACCCAGGATCTTCCTCTCTTCTCAGCTTATGGAAAAGAGAGTGTCAGACGATTCATATTCTAAGGACCAAACTGCACCCTTTCTTGGGTGAATGGCATTTCTACCTCCATGCTTTTGACTTTTGTTGCATCATGCACTGATGCTGCTTGCAAAAAATAAAGACAAAATACTTGGCAGTTGCATTCAACATGGTCACTGGATCCAGGTGGGATTTTGATGTCAAGGTTGTTACAAGGTCTGTGGAGTATCAGCCATTGGCTTGGCTGTCTCTCTCCCTATGCATCCATATCTCTTTTCCCAAGGTTTGTTATTGGCTCGGTCAGATCTTGGCTCAGAACAGCACCCTTTGTGGGGTTCCTGGATAGATATGAAGTTGGGTCTCTCATGGGCCCACCTGTCCTCCCTGTAGGAAGTTTTGTGAAGACCAGAAATGGTGGTGGTCATTTTTGTCCTTTGCTCTGTTAAGAGAATCCCCAGGGAAAATGCAGGCTTCATGGAATAGGGTAGGCAAACCCACCACTGCCCAGTCTTTCTCTCTGGTATTCCTCTTGTTGAGGTTGATGAGAAGGCACATCCAGGGGTTTCCCACTAATAGTCTTAATGTGGGCATCACTCTTGGAATCTTGGAGGTAGAATAAGTAAGAATAAGTATTTTTAGGGGAGGCAAGAGTGCAATTGGAAGCAAGACCAGGAAATACTCTCCTCCACCCCACAATAGGACAGAGGGGTGAAATTGTAAGAATTTTTGTTTCCCTTTCACTTTCTTATGCTCGGGAAGTTCTGTGTGGTGTAGTAAACCCGGGGCAAGGATCAGAAAAATCATGGATTGTAGTTTTGACTGTCACTTTTGCTTTCTGGGCCTCAGTTTTTTTACATGGGATCACTTTTTCCCAACTTCTTGGGGGCTTGGTGACAGAAAACACCCATGTGGACAGAGACACAAGAGGGGCTCATGGATTAACCAGATACTCTCACAGTGGGGAACAATGGAGAAAAAATCTTTACACTCAATGCACTATCATGCTTCCAACCCCTCACCCTACCAGGTCCAACATAAACTGGTGGAATTTTGCAGCTAATTGGTTTTTCCTCTGTCTTTTCTCCTTTCCGTATTGACTCCTCTTCTTTCTCTTTGAATTTCATGTGCTCAGAGTTCTGGGGCCCAGACCCTGGGTGGGCCCCAATAGCTACTCCCTCTGTTTCCGCATTCTCCCTCCAGCTTTGTTGCTTCCTGCTACCTAATCTCAGTGACTGTGAAAGGACTTCGCATCTGAACCATGTGCGAGCCCCTGGCTGGTCCCCTACCCCACCCCCTTTTTACTGTTCAGATGGTATTCTCCCCACTGAATGACTGACTGTAAAAATCTGAGTGCTATTGGGTTTTCTGGTGAGAGGCTGTGTTAGGTTCCCATGAGCTGCCACTTCCCTAGATACATCAAGAAACTGATAGATGGGGGGATAAGGACACATATGTAATACCTTAATCAATAAAGAAAAATAAAAAGAAAGTTAAAAAAATAAAACTGATAGCAATTGGGCCAATTCTGGTAGATTTGTCTGCCCCCACACCCCCCCACACTCCCCCTAGCTATCCTCTTCCAAATATTTGATGCAAGCACATTGTGTTCAGAGGGTCAGTCCCTCCCTTCCTTCTGGTATGTTTTCCTTGAGTGCTTTTACTTACTTCCCTTGCCCCATTCACAAGAAGAAATTACACCTAAACCTTCATTTTTCTTGCCTTCTAGGAGCATCTGCATTGTAGGAGTCAAATTGGAGATGTTCTCTATGGGTCAGATAAACAGGAGTGCACTTTCTCCTGAGGTTGAGGGGAAGCACAGTTCACAGCCAGGAACCCAGGTTCAGAATTCACACTGCCTGCTTCTAACATTTGAGCAAGTAAGCATGTCCTCACTCTGAGCCGCTGACAGCTTATCTCTTTTAAAAAGGGGTTGGACTACTAGACCCTCTAAAGTCTGGTCTAATTTAACATGTCCTGACTCCAATTTCATGTGCTTTTGTGGAAGAGCTAGCTTGCAGTTAGAGCCTGGAAGAGGGAAAGTGGCACCTCACTAGCATTTATCATGTTTCCCCCCCTTCTCTTTTTACAAATAAAAACAGCTTCTGTTCTGAAAATAAAAACTTGAGATTTATGACAAACTTCCTGTGTGAATCTTTCCTGTCCAGGTTTCCTTACTAAATTCTTAAATGTCACTGTGACATTTGTCACCATTTTATATATCTGTGTTAACATTATGAGTAAACCTTGGTTATTTCCTTCTAGTGGCATGCTACTCAGGGAGGCAGTGTGGCTTTGGCCTTGACCTGGTGTCTAGCCAGGTTTTCTGTAGGCAGAATTAACTCAGATGCAGCCTGTGAGTGATTTCCCCAGCTATCCAGAGCTTTCTCTACAATTTCTTTCTAAAAATAACTTACCAAAGGGGGAAAGACTGAGAACTAATTTTTAAATACTTTGCACTTCTCTATTACTCTTACCCCTTCAGAAGCATGAATCCTTATGTATGAATGAGAACAAAGCCATGTTTTTGTTTTGTTATTTTGTTATTATTTTGTGAAGTCTAAGACAGAACATTGAGTCTGAACAAAAATAAAATTATAGTATTTTTTGTTGTTGTTTTTCTTTAGCACAGAGACAGCCAGCACCTTTCAAACCACTCTATGTTGTTGCCCTATGATGCTCTGGCTGTTCCAAAGTTATAGCATGATCAGAGCCTGGTCACAAGCTTTCTTTGCCTCCAACTTGCTATGCCTTTGGGCTCTCACCTGACCTCCTGGAATGTTTTCATTCTTTATAAAACAGGAGCAATATTACCTACTTTACAAGGCTGTGGTAAGAATTAAATGAGATGACATGTGCAAAAATGGTCCTTTTCCTGAAGACATTTATAATCATAACTAGGGGCCAGATGCACGAAATTCATGCACAGCGGGTGGGTCCCTCAGCCCAACCTGCACCCTCTCCAATCTGGGAGCCCTCAGGGGAGCTCTCTCCAATCCAGGAGTTTCTGTCTGTCTTTGCAATCATATGAGTGAACTAGTGGCCTAGTGCACAAAATTTGTACACATTAAAAGGGGATTAATTAGAGGAAATATTTTAATATTGCTATTTGCCCTTTCTCTATAATAGAAGTGTCATAGATGAAATAAAGTTAGTAAACTGTATATGAAAATCTTCCTCCTGTCAGAGTCAGGGGCGCACCACAGGATCCAGAGTCAAGTCCCCGCCCACACACATGTGCCTCAAAATCACGTGAGACCCAGACCAGGCCAGCGCCACCCCCCCCCCCTTGGGCTAGATCCAGACCCAGCCGGTCCCACCCTTGTCAAGCCCCGCCAGGTGGGGTGCACAGCCTCAGGTCCCCTGGCCCATTGCCGGGGCGGGGGCGCGCCTTGAGGTCCCCCATCAAGCCCTACTGGGCAGGGGGGCACAGACTCAGGTCCCCTGGCCCGGCGCTGGGAGGGGGATGCAGCCTCAGGTCCCCTGTCAAGCCCTGCTGGGTGGGGGGCATGGCCTCAGGTCCCCCGGCCTGGAGCCAGGGCAGGGGCGCTGCCTGAGGTCGCTGGTCAAGCCCTGCCAGGCAGGGGGTGTGGCCTGAGGTCCCACGTCAAGCCCTGCTGGGTGGGGGGACAACAGCCTGAGGTCCCCCAACCTGGCACCAGGGTGGGGGGCACAGCCTGAGGTCCCCTGTCAAGCCCCACAGCGGCGGGGCAGTGGGGGAGGGGCACGGGTGCAGCCTCAGGTCCCTGCTGATTGCTCATTAAGGTTCATTAGGGGAACTTGGCCTCTGTTGTGGGTGCAGACATTTTGTGTTACGGAAACCCCCACCTCCGCTGTGGGCGCTGCCATCTTTGTGGCAGAGTGATGGTCAATTTGCATATCCCCTCTTTATTATATAGGATTGTCTGAGACCCCAACCCAGTTTGGTTTTGTGCTCACAGAATAGTAGAGGTCTTTTTTTTTCTTTGCTCCATTGGTGGAGATTTCTTAGAAGTTGCAGGATACCTTCCTTTTAACTTTTCCTCGACACTGACTTTACTTATGTCTCTCACCTTTGCTTTCCCTCCATCCCCCACCCACAACAGTAACTTGCTCCAGGCTCACTTCGCTCTAGTGTCTAGGAGATCCTGCAATGTGTATGCCACCAGAACTCTGATTCCCAGTATTCCTGGTGCTCCCCGTGCTCTGGGTTTCTCCTTCCAGTTCAGAGGCTGCTACCAGAACTATGATTCCCAGAATTCCTGGTGCTCCCTGCACTCTTGGTTTTCGCTTCCAGTCCAGGGGCTGCAAAAATGAAAAGGACTGAGAACTTCAGCTGCCCCAAGGCCGGGCTGACAGGACCGGACACTCTAGTGGCGTGCCCAGGACCCCGGCTGCTTGGCACCTGCACGCGTATTCCTGGAGTGGCTGGGGGGCTGGAACACCCTCCATGTTGCCACGGCGAAGTGGCGGGTGTCCTGCCCCGCCCTTGGCCACTTGGCACCTGCACGCATGCACACTGCCCACAGGCCCGCCATCTTTGTCGGGTTAATTTGCATACTCACTCCTGATTGGCTGTGGGCATCATGAAGGGATAGTCAATTTATATATTTGTCTATTATTAGTATAGATGAGGGGACAAAATTTACACAGGAAAGAATTACAGTACAACCTAAGGCCATACCTTCATTCCTTCCTAAATCTAGATGTAAAATAAGTTGATTAATTTGACTAAGCATGTTACAAATATTTATACATTTCTCATAGTTAAGCATGCAAGCTCTCATTGATTTTGGTCAGCTAGAGCATATATGAGGCACTTTGGGAAAAGTGAAGAAGTGTAAGCAAGATCTAATTATGAATGGGCCTGACCCTGCAGTTCTGGCCCTAATGAGGAGCATGGAAATATATCTTGTGCTTGATTGTGTCAGGCCCTTGAGGCACGTTGGGTTATTTCATTCTCACAGCCACCTCAAATTAGCTTCATTTCCATTTCCAGAGAAGCTTGCCGAATACCACAACATAGTTAGGAAGGGATCCAGATCTGAATCCAGGTGTGTCTGCTTCCAAAATCTGTACTCCAGGTAGCCTTCAGACTTCAGCTGTTAACAGGTTGAACTTATCCTTCATTAAAGCTATGCAGTTCTGGCTAAAAAGTAGGGGCTAATTTTCATATTCTGTGTGAGTGCCATGGAAGAGGCATTGAGCAAAAGATAACTGGTGAAACACCATGTCAGTGCGCAGGCAAAAGTGGGGGCCAGCCAATTTTGCCTCCCTGTCTCCTTTCTGCTCTCTCATCCTCTCAGGGCACTACAATCTTCTTCCTCTCTTTTCAGAAAGGAAGGATCCAGTAAATTAATTTATACTAAAGTGTTTATAACCTAAGGGGTCATTCCTCCTAGGGAAGGAATCTAGATACCTGGGTAGAGAGCAGGCATATTGGACAAGATTTCTCTGTATCCTTCAAATCATGAGAGAGGATGAACATCTCATCTATCTTCCTCTAACAGGCAAGCTGGCTTAATAAGGTACTCTGCTTGCCTTAACCAACCTAAATTGACAGGATGAGAGTGTGGACCCAGTGCCAAGATCTAGGAGCAGTAGTAGGGCATGGAGAGCTCAGGAGAGGCCAAAAGAAAGGAGGTGAACCTGGAAGCCATTTAGGAGTGATGTTGGAAGCACTGAGTGGGAAGCAGACATTGGACAAGGGTCCCATCTGGCAGAAAGCAATGGAGTACAACTTCACAGCCTATGGGCTGGGGGCAGTTGCTTTATTTTATAGTCTTCTATAACATATAATATATATTGTTTCTATTTTCCCAAAATGAGCATATTCGCTCAGACAACACATTTGTTGAGCTCTTAATATCTGCCAAGTATTAGGTCACACATTACTTTTATAATCTGAAAAGGTAAACATGTGGTAAAAAGAAAAGAAAAGAAAAGCAGTAGCAAGAGGAAAGATAATCAGTACCCTGGGTTCATAAACTGATCTGGCCCAGAATCAGATTAGAGCTCTTCTCCTTGCTCAGAGGCAAAGAGACCTAAAGACACCTCTGGACTCCTTACAAAGGCAGCAGTATGGGAAGGGTGGAAAGGCCTGGACTGACATGGTTATGGCTACAGTGTGTCCAGTGTTACCTGGTGTAGGACACCACCTAAGTCAGTGGTTCTCAACCTTCCTAATGCCACAACCCTCATGTTGTGGTGACCCCCAACCATAAAATTATTTTCATTGCTACTTCATAACTGTAATTTTGCTACTGTTATGAATCATAATGTAAATATCTGATATGCAGGATGTATCTTCATTGTTACAAATTGAACATAATTAAAGCATAGTGATTAATCACAAAAACAATATGTAATTATATATGTGTTTTCTGATGGTCTTAGGCAACCCCTGTGAAAGGGTCGTTTGATCCCCAAAGGGGTCGCGACCCACAGGTTGAGAACCACTGACCTAAGTGCTTCATATGTATGTTTCATCCACTCTTCACAAGACCTCTGTAAGGTAGGAATTCCTGCTGTACCCATTTTAGAGACAAGATGAGACCTGTGAACCCTGACAAAAAAGACAACTGCTAAGAAAGTCTCCTAGTGGCTAACTGGGCTAAAACAAAAATAAAAATAGCCTAGCAGCCATTTCTACACAGGGGCCTCTTATACAAACTATACTTAAGGGAGAAGCCTGCACTGAACTACCTGCCTGCACTGTTTCTGCCATCTGAATCAACTATTATAAAAGCTCCTGGAATCCTATTTTAACCAATAAGACTGAGGTTTTTCCACATACAATTGGAGCTAACAGCTCTGAACAACCAGAGTGGCTCTATTCTGACCATCAGGGCAGTGAGTTTTGGACCAAGCAAACTGGGAGGATATGAAGTCCTCATTTGCATGATGACAGATCAATCAGGGGCCTGGGGTGGGGACTTCTATCTATATAAGCCAGCTCCCCTCTGGCTCTGAAAGTGTACTTTTCCTACACCAAGACTGAGTCTCCTTTGCTGAGCTAAACACCAGAGATGTCTTGCTGGAGCAGAGAGCAGGCCAAAGCAGAATGGAGCAAAGCAGAGCAGCACAGCACAAAGCAGACCTGCATAGAGCAGAGCTATCTGGCCTGAGAAGGGCCTGGCCCCAGAACTGTCCTATAGCTGTGCTGTATCACAATTGAGTTGTTTTGCACTGAGTCAAGTTTCTTTCTTCACCACACCACAAATTAGGGAGTCCTGTTGCTGTTGAATTGGGGCCAATGGTGATCATCAGTTGGCAGGCTTAAGAAAGATATCTTGATTTAAGTCATTTGGCTGGCAAGCAGCAGAGCCAGGGGCCTAAGTTTGTGTTAACTGTCGTCGGCCTTCTTTGAAGGACACTCACTCTCCAACACACCTAACTTGAGGCCCAGGGACAGGGCTGAAACACCAGCTCTGCATTTTACTCTGAGTTCAAGTATACTTGGGTCCCTACTGTCTTGAAGATGCTGGAACAGAACAGATCTGGCTCTCCCCCTGACTTATTTGGGAATGAGAACACCAATTGCTGGGCCTAAAGGTCACAGGATAAAAATCACCCATAATACAGCATCTTTTCCCTTATACCTTATTTAATACTCGAAGATCAGCAGGAAATAAGTGAAAGCCATCATACCCTGGCATTCGGAGATCCCAGCTCAAATTACTATATGCACGTTTAAGTGACTGAACATACCCCCTCAAAACTGAAACACAGCTGAGGGCCTTCCTAGGCAGAGAAACTGGTTTATAAAATCAGTATAAGCAGCATTATATCAAGCAATGTCCAGACTGCCCACTATCTAATTACACTCCCCCCCTCCACCCCCCTAACTAGGATCAAGACAGCTGGCAGAAAAAACTTATGGAAGTCCACCCAAAGCTCAGAGGCTATCATTGGACAGCAGTCACAGACAGCTACTCCCCTGCATGTTTGGTCACAAGGTTGGCTTCTGCCCACCTTGAGCCACCTCTGATACAGTCTATTTAGGAGCAGAGCCAAAGAGGTGGGAGAGTCATAGCTTGGAGGACATCTGTTCTTGGAGGGGCTCTACTGGCCACAGCAGGGTTTTATTTAGCTACTAGAGGCCCGGTGCATGAAATTTGTGCACAGGGGGTGGGGGGAGGTTCCTCAGCACAGCCTGCACCCTCTCCAATCTGGGATCCCTCGGGGGATGTCCGACTGCCTCTCCCAATCTGGGACCACTGGCTCCTAACCAGTCATCTGCCTGATTGCCCCTAACTGCTCCCCTACCAGCCTGATCTCCCCTAACTGCTCCCCTGCTGGCCTGATCACCCCTATCTGCCTCTGCCTCACCCCACACCCAGGATGCAGGATTCCCTCCTCTGGCCGGTCACAGGCACTCAGGACCCCAGCCGCCATACCTCAGGGGACCGTGTGTGGGTAGCTTTGCCCAGACCACAGCCACAGGTGCCCAGGACCATGGGGCAGGTGGCTTGTCCCTCTCCTGGGCCGCAGCCACAGACACTGGCATCTGGGACTGCGGGGCAGGCAGCTTGTCCCTCTCCCAGGCCGCAGGCGCAGGCGCTGGCACCCAGAACCACAGAGCAGGTGGCTTGTCCCTCTCCTGGGCCACAGCCTGGCTGGTCCCCATTCCTCTCTCTCGAGCTCATTTGTGCCTGGCTGGTCCCCATTCCTCTCTCCCCAGTTTATTTATGCCTGGCTGGTCTCCATTTCTCTCTCCTGTGTTGAGTGTCTGAGCAGTTCCAACGTGAGAGAATGATGACCGTTTGCATATTAGCTCTTTATTATATAGGACTAGTAGCCCGGTGCACAAAATTCATGCACATTAAAAGGGAATTAATTGCCCTAACTGGTTTTGCTCAGTGGATAGAGCATCGGCATGTGGACTCAAGCTTGGGTCCCAGGTTCGATTCTGGTCAAGGGCATGTACCTTGGTTGCGGGCACATCCTCAGTGGGGAGTGTGCAGGAGGCAGCTGATAGATGTTTCTCTCTTATCGAGGTTTCTAACTCTCTATCCCTCTCCCTTCCTCTCTGTAAAAAATCAGTAACACATATTTTTTTTAAAAAGGGAATTAATTAGCAGGGATATTTTGACAGCCAGCTGGCCTGGAGGTCAAATCCCCCTAGTATTAACTACAACAATCAAGGCTTAACTACAGGAGGACTGCACACAAAGACCACTAGGGGGTGCACCAAGAAAGCATAAAAAAAATGCAGAGACAAAGAAACAGGACAAAACTGTCAATGGAGGATATTCAGTTCAGAACCACACTTTTAAGGTCTCTCAAGAACTGTCTAGAAGCCGCTGATAAACTTAATGAGATCCTCAACAAATCTAATTAGACCCTCGATGTTATGATAAAGAACCAACTAGAAATTAAACATACACGGACTGAAATAACGAATATTATACAGACTCCCAACAGCAGACCAGAGGACTGCAAGAATCAAGGTAAAGATTTGAAATGCGAAGAAGCTAAAAACACCCAACCGGAAAAGCAAAATGAAAAAAGAATTCGAAAATACAAAGATAGTGTAAGGAGCCTCTGGGACAGCTTCAAACGTACCAACATCAGAATTATAGGGGTGCCAGAAGATGAGAGCAAGATATTGAAAACCTATTTGAAGAAATAATGACAGAAAACTTCCCCTACCTGGTGAAAGAAATAGACTTACAAGTCCAGGAAGCACAGAGAACCCCAAACAAAAGGAATCCAAAGAGGACCACACCAAGACACATCATAATTAAAATGCCAAGAGCAAAAGACAAAGAGAGACTCTTAAGAGCAGCAAGAGAAAGAAACTCAGTTACCTACAAGGGAGTACCCATACGACTGTCAGCTGATTTCTCAACAGAAACTTTGCAGGCCAGAAGGGAATGGCAAGAAATATACAAAGTGATGAATGCCAAGAACCTACAACCAAGATTACTTTACCCAGCAAAGCTATCATTCAGAATTGAAGGTCAGATAAAGAGCTTCCCAGATAAGGAAAAGCTAAAGGAGTTCATCACCACCAAACCAGTCTTATATGAAATGCTGAAAGGTATCCTTTAAGAAGAGGAAGAAGAAGAAAAAGGTAAAGATACAAGTTATGAACAACAAACATGCATCTATCAACAAGTGAATCTAAGAATCAAGTGAATAAATAATCTGGTGATCATAATAGAATCAGGGACATAGAAAGGGAATGGACTGACTATTCTTGGGGGGGAAAGGGGTGTGGGAGATGCAGGAAGAGACTGGACAAAAATTGTGCACCTATGGATGAGGACAGTGGGTGGGGAGTGAGGGCGCATGGTGGGGCGGGAACTGGGAGGAGGGGAGTTATGGGGGGAAAAAAGAGGAACAAATGTAATAATCTGAACAATAAAGATTTAATTAAGAAAAAAAATAATTAGCAGAGATATTTTAATATTGCTATTTGACCTTTCTCTATAATAGAAGTGTGAAGGCCGAAACCGGTTTGGCTCAGTGGATAGAGCGTCTGCCTGCGGACTGAAGGGTCCCAGGTTCGATTCCGGTCAAGGGCATGTACCTGGGTTGCGGGCACATCCCCAGTAGGAGATGTGCAGGAGGCGGCTGATCGATGTTTCTCTCTCATCGATGTTTCTAGCTCTCTATCTCTCTCCCTTCCTCTCTGTAAAAAATCAATAAAATATATTTAAAAAAAAAAAAAAAGGAACTGTGAGGGATGAAAGGAAATTAGTAAAATGTATATGAAAATAATATATAAATTTATTAATAAATAAACAGCAACAAAAGGATATAACAACAGAGGGATGATATAAAAACGACAAAAACATGATATGAAAACAACAAAAACATGATATAAAAACAACAGTGATGCAAACAATGACCGATAAAGTGATTAAACTTGTTCTAATATCTCCCTGTACACCATTAAGAGTTAAAACACTTTCAGACTGCTTGACTAATTTCCCTTGTGATGAAGTACTTAGAACTTTAACTGTAACATCACATGCTCTTCAAACTCGAGAGAAAGCAACATATAACTGACCATGTGCAAAAACGGGTTCAGGTAGGAATATGCCTACTTTGTCTAGAGCAGGGGTGGGCAAACTTTTTGACTTGAGGGTCACAATGGGTTCCTAAACTGGACCGGAGGGCCGGAACAAAAGCATGGATGGAGTGTTTGTGTGAACTAATATAAATTCAAAGTAAACATCATTACATAAGTACCGTCTTTTTTTTTTTAGTTTTATTCATTTCAAACAGGCCGGATCCGGCCCGCGGGCCGTAGTTTGCCCACGGCTGGTCTAGAGTTTGTCCTCGTGATTTATCAATAGTCATCACAAATGCTGGCATCCTGGGAAACCGTCATTGAATCAATATAAATGGGAGGCCAGTGTCAGATGGGGACAAATTAATTCTTGGAATCAGAACAAGCTCTCCCTCTGCAGATCCTGTTAATACTTCAGCTTTAATAATGTTAGGTCGTAATCTTTTTTTTTTTTTTTAATATATTTTATTGATTTTTTACAGAGAGGAAGGGAGAGAGATAGAGAGTTAGAAACATCGATCAGCCGACTCCTGCACATCTCCCACTGGGGATGTGCCCACAACCCAGGTACATGCCCTTGACCGGAATCGAACCCAGGACCCTTCAGTCGGCAGGCCGATGCTCTATCCACTGAGCCAAACTGGTTTTGGCTTAGGTCGTAATCTTTTGATAATAAATCTGGTACCATTACAAAGACCCAATTTACTATTGAGATTTCTCAATAGCATGATGATTGCACCCACTTTCAATTTTAATTTATGACATGGCATTCCCAAAGGAGTAATACTATTAAGAAATTCGATGGGAAAATTTTCCTTTTCAGCATCATCTGTGGAATCAATGGAATCATCACTCAAATATGTGTGAAAATCTCCATTGAGTATATCCAAATTTTCTTCATTTAATTTTTGAACATGCTCATTTTTTGGACAAAGAATTGCACGTTTAGATATATTTTTAATATTATGTATAGCAGTGGTTCTCAACCTTGGCTGCACATTAGAATCACCTGGGAATCTTTTTAAATCCTGATTCCTGGACCTCATCCTCCAGAAATTGTTTCTTTGTTATGGGGAGGGGCCACAACATTAGTAACAAAGAAACAGAATTTCCGGAGGATGAGGCCCAGAAATCAGGATTTTAAAAAGATTCCCAGGTGATTCTAATGTGCAGCCAAGGTTGAGAACCACTGATCTATAGATATAGTATTTCCAAAATTAGCTTCAATAATAGATCAATTACAAATCATTTCACTTCCCTGCTCTGCTCTGAGGGTGGGTTCCAGCCTGAAACCTCGCCCTGAGGGTGGGTTCCTGCCTGAACCTTGCCCTCCAGGAAACAGCTGGGGGAGGGCGCAGCCGTTTCCAAGACGACTGCTGCAGGACTGACTTCCTTCTGGTTGAACGCACTTCTGGCCGTGATGTTACACCCAGGGTTTTTATATAAGTAGATTAAAACTTTATTGTGGGGAGCCGCTAGTGTTTTGGACAGGTTCAAGCCTTGGACTGATGAGAGCGCACAGTGCTCTCATTGCCAGGTGCAAGTCCCAGCTTGGAGGGCAGGGCCTTCCCAGCACAATTGTAGCCAACAGCTATAGTTGTAAGCTTGAACCTATGGTCCCAACATGTGGCCCCACGTGTCTGAGTGATGTAGGCTTGACAGAGCTCAGGTGCATGTAGTTGAGTAGGATTGAAACCCAGGAGAATGTTGTAACCATCTTGGTCACACCCTTACTTTGCCTTGTGGCATCTGCTATAAAATAAAGACACAGCTGTGGGCATGGTTGCTGTCTCTCAGAGAAGCAGCATCCCACTGAGAGCTGGCTTTCATTCTCTTGTCTGCCTTTTCTAAGCCTTTCAGCTGCCCCGACTCAGGTTCACCCTTGGCCATCCTGGCACGGCACACCTTATAAAGATATGCCGCCACGCTCCGAGGGCGGGTTCCTGCCTCAAACCCTGCCCTCACCAGAACAGCTCTGGGGAAAAAGCTCGAGGGAGGGTGCAGCCGTTTCCAATACAACCCCTGCAGGACTGACTTCCTTCCGCTTGGTGGCCAGACTGGTCGTGATGTTACGCCACCCAGGGTTTTTATATAAGTAGATGGTTCAAAATAATGCAAAAAGAAAGGTCTGACTTGCTTTGTAAATATTCTTGAAGCACTTGGCATTTGGCTGACAGCAAACACCACACTCAGATGGACAGAATTTCCAGCACTATGATGACCAGTGTGAGATTTGGGAGCTCCAGGGATTGGGGAGGGAATGTGGAAGCAACAAAAGAATGACATTAAAGAAAGGGTTGCCCTAAGCTAGTTTGGTGCATAGGCCTGCGGACTGAGCCCCAGGTTTGATTCTGGTCAAGGGCATGTACTTCAGTTGCAGGTTCTATCCCCGGCCCTTGTCAGGGCACATACAGAAGGCAACCAATGGATGTATTTCTCTGTCTCTCCCCCTCCTGTCCACTCTCTCTAAAAATCAGTGGGAAAATATCATCAGGTGGGGATTAACAAAAAAAAAGAGAGAGAGGGTCAAGAAGCCTGGGGAACTTTATGATTCCATTTATATATGACATGTCCACAATAGACAAATCCACTGACGGAAACATTAATGGTTGCCTAGGGACAGGATGGTTAAAGGGGGGTAATGATTAAAGGGTGCTGTTTCTTTTGGGAGTAAGAAAATGTTCTAAAATTATATTGATTGCTGAACTCTGAACTCCTAAAAGCCATTGAACTGCACAGGGTCAATGGTATATGAATTATAGCGCAATAATTAAGCTATTGGGGGGGGGGGGGGAAGCAGCAGTCCTGGACATAGAGACATAGTGGACAATGCCAATTAAAAATATCTGGCCTCAAAGGCCAGCAAAGCTAGAATTCAAGGTTTGTGGGGAACACAATCCAAATGGAAGTGTGCTTCCGAGCACAAGGACTACACTTGTTGGACCCTTCTGCTGCCAGATAGAACCCTGACTCCAGCCAGAGAAGAGTCCTCCATGGCATTTCACATGCTGGACATTTAGTAAGTGCTTATTCACAGAGAGCTTGGTAGGCATCTGGACACAATGATGCCCATCTCCAGAATTACTGAAGAAATGAAACCCAGGAGACTGGGAGGGCTGTGCCTTTTCTCCCATTTTTTTCTTTTTCTTACTCCCAGACTATTTTATAGTCTGTTCAGGCTGCTATGACAGGGGCAGACTGCATCCCGGTGTGTCCTTCCAGGAAAAACTTCAAACTCTGGGCCTTAGTGTCTCTCCTTAAATATTTTCTTTGAACATAGACCTTTAAGAACAGAGTGGCACACTTCCCTCTCCCCGAAAAGGATCTGCTCAGTGACCTCCCACTCCCACTCTGCCATGAACACTCCATATCTCACACTCAATTCATTTTGCTGTTGGACCCCACTGGGGAGCTGAGGGCTCCTAGTTAGCAGCCCTGAAGCATTCTTTGCTGTAGCTCTCCCACTAATTAAGAGCTCAGGACTTCAGACTCCTCCCTGATGAATGCTGTTCAGTTTCACATCAGCTGTCTATCTGGTCTCTTTCCAAAATGATCTGAGATGGCTTCCAAATATGTTTGGCTCTCAGCCTCCGCTGCAGGGCAACAGCTTATCACATCCAAGGAGTCCCAGGCCTTCAGGCTGATGTCCCAACTCCAGGCCTGGACTCTGGATAACCCGCCACCACATCTCTCATGCCTCCCTCCTTCCTCTCCAGGCTCAACTAGCAGTGTACTGATGGGTCTGGCTCATACTCATCTCCTAGCCTTTTCCTTCTCCAGGACTTGTGCCTTCTCCAATCACAATCTCTTGGCATAGGAAACTAGCTTCTCCTTCAGCTCATATATCACCCACTCCAGGATTTCTCCGTGGGCCAGGTACTCTTTCTATGTGTTTTCCTAGTCCTGGGCAGGCCTCTATTCAGCCTTTCCATCTTGCATGACCATCCTCTACTTGCTAATCTGTTCCTCTCACTAGATGTTAATTTCCTTAGTGACCAGGCCCAATGACAGGTGCAACTTATCTTTGTATCTCAGGTCCCTGGCACATAGTAGGTACAAAATAAATGTTGAATAAATGAATGAATAACGGAGACTCAAGAACACTGCCACTAGCTCCGGAAATGGGCTGTAGATTTTTGTGGGGATGGAAGATGATCAGATGGTCCCAGAAAGAAAAATTAAGGGGGATCAAAATCAAGATGTCTATATTTTAAAGGTATCATTTCACATATGAATATACATACATATAGAGACACACATATACTCCCTTCTCTCAATGCTCTTGTCTGGGAGGTGCTATGTAACTGGCCTCTCTGGCTCCATACTGTCCCAGCCAGAGTTATTCTGAAGCTCTTGGAAGAAAAGTTGTCGCTGGAGGCTTCTCAGCCTCTCCAGGGCCTCACAGGAGAGTTGCTTGGCAGACTTTCCCAGGTTCTGCTTTCCTTCCTCTCCCTCCATTTCCACCAGTCCATCAGGGGGTTGCGGGGAGCTCCTGGAGATGTAGCCCTGGTCAGACTGCACTGACTCCCGCTGCCCCTCCCCAGGTCTCTCCCACCCCTCTGGGGTCTGGCAGCTCAGACTCTTCTGGGAGAGTGAGAGCATCAAGCCTTCAAGCTGCCCCCTTACATCCTCTGAGAGGTGGTCTGGTAATGCCATAGAGGTGCTGCAGAGAGGTGGGTCCTCTGAGTTCATGGGGAGGAAGAGGACACTGTTCTGCTGAGGGTTACAGCACTCCAGCAGTGGGTAGGCCTCATTTCCTTCCACAATGGCCAACTGACTGGTTGTGCTGCTCCTAATAGCAGGAGGGGCAGGTTCCACAGCTTGAGTGGGAGGGACAGCCTTCAGGGGGAGCACCATGGTTTGAAGGGTTTGGGCCACCAGCTGCCCCTGGGGCTGAATCTTAGGTTGAAGCCTGGCCACTCCTCTGCCTTCCTCAGTGATGAGCAGTGCCACCTCCAGGTGGCCCTCAGCAGCAGGGTCCTGCACCAGGGGCTCCTGCTTCACAATCCCTCTTCCAGGTGGCAGTAGCCACTCTGCAGACACCTCTTCATTTAGGGATGGAAGATCCTGGTCATCTGCTGAGCAGAGGTTCTCAAGCTCAAACCAATCAGGGCACTGAGCCTGCCACTCTCGGAACCTCTCCACAGCTTCCTTGAGCTGCCAGCCACTGGGACTCTGCAGGTAATTCTCCCCTGTGAGCTCCCCAACGCGGTGCATCCGGCCAGGTTCATACATCTCCAGGTCCTGAATCCGGAAGTAAACCTCCTCAAATCTGTCCATGAGTGGGTACCTAGAAGTGATGTTGAAGAGGTCTGGGATATCACTCTCACTGCTGATGTCACTAAAGTAGCATACGATGTAGGTGCCAAAGCAGGCTGGCTTCTTGAAATCTGGCAGGATCATATTCATGGCTGCTGTGAAAAGGTCCCCAGCAAGCTGCTGGTGGTCACATCGAAGCTGGACAACAGGCTCTTCCCAGCCAAGTATGGCCTGCCACTTGGCTCGGGTACCTCGGGAACACAGGATGATGATCTTGGAATTGCTCTCTACCATCTCCTGCTTCTGCCGGCCCACCCAGGTCATGACTCCCATCTCTGAGATGATCTGCTCCTCCAGCAGGTCAAGGGTCACTTCAGTGCCACAGACAGTGAGCAGGAACTGGGCGAACTTTAGGACCACATCCACAAAGAGAGGGTGGTCGGCGGAGTAGACAATCCAAACCTTCCTGGGCTTCAGGGGAGGGGGCATAAGGCCAGTGGTGGGCAGGACATCTGGGGGAAACAAGTCAAGCCAAGCTCACAGGTTCAGATGTGTGTCTGTGCTGACCCTACACCACAGGCCAAGGGGAGGGAACCAGACCAGGCAGAGCTTGGCTCCCTAGATTAAAAAATGCAACCGAGGCCTAGGAGTAAGCCAGATGTTGCTGTTTTACCTATTTTGGCTGCATGAAAAAAATCACAGTCTGGTACCTTCTGGAAAAAAGAATCTCTCACATTTCTATCTGGCCTTCAGCCTAATAAAGTTCATCAAAAAGAAAAAAATAGAAACAAAGACCTGACTATAGAACAGGTATGACCTCTTTTTTTAAAAAATTAAATTTTTATTGATTTCAGAGAGGAAGGGACAGGGAGAAAGAGATAGAAACATCAATGATGAGACTTACTGATTGGCTGCCTCCTGCACATCCCCTATGATTGAGACCATAACCCCGGCATGTGCCCTGACTAGGAATCGAACTCGGAACCTCTTGGTCCATTGGACGACACTCAATCCACTGAGCCACCACAGCTGAGCCAGGGATGACCTTTTTTCACAAAATATGGTTGGTACCTTACCTCCTTCCCTTGTCCAAGTGATTTAAAAAACTTTGCCCCAGCCTTGCCATTTAAGGTGGCCTCTTTGGGGATGAGGTCTTTTGAAGGGACTCAGGAGTTAAACTGCGGAAGGTGACCCACCCATTATCTCAGGAGAACCCTCCATCACATCTTTAAAAATAAACATATACCTCTCTCATCATTGATGTTTATATCTATCTCTCCTCTCCCTTACTCTCTGAAATCAATAAAAAATATATTTTAAAAAAAGTAAGCCTGGCTGGTGTGCCTCAATAGTTGTAAGGGGCATGCAGGAAGCAACCGATCAATGATTCTCTCTCATCATTGATGCTTCTATCTCTCTCTTCCTCTCTGAAATCAATAAAAACATATTAAAAAATAAAAATAAACATATGCTAAACCCAGCGTACCCCCACCAGGAAATACTGACCTGTGTCTCTGGTGTCACTGCCATATTTTTCATGATGAGACCCTGAAATGAAAAACATCAAAGTTCTTTTGAAAAACTAGGGACTAACTCACAGAGGCATCTGACAGAGGAGTGCTTCCCCACCCCTAACAAAGGGCAACTTATAAGGGAAGGCAGCCAGAGGCAGGGAGATCATGCTGTGTGGAGTTACTCAGATGTGAATCTCAGTCAGCCATGACAAGCTGTGAGATATGGGAAAGTTATTAACACCTGAGAAACTCAGTTTCTTCCTCTGTAAAATGGGTCTGTGGTGGGTGATTAAATGAGATTGCTCTGTGCCCGACACATACTCAGTCAGCTGAAGTCACAAGTATTCTGTGGAATGGACCCAGCCAGAACCCCTAGAATGGTGACTGAGGTACCCCATTACAGTCCTGGTTGTACTCTTCCCAGTTTGGCCACTCCCAAGGAGACTCCTCACTTGAGAAAAAGCCCTTCCCCAGAGGTGTCTTTGCAGGAAGCATAAATCTTACAATATATATCCAAAAGTAGCCTCCAACAGGTGCATTTACATTTTCTCCTAGTATTTTTGAGGTGAGGAAAGGAAACCAACATACTTGAGCAATTGCCTCCCTCAGAGATGCAATGAAGGAAACTTAGTGCAGAAGTCAACTCTTTGGTGATACTGATGGGAGAAAGAGAACCCACAGATGGTCAAGGAAGACCTTTACCATAGAGCCTTCATTTTAATCCCCACCCTTTGGGCCTCTTCTCAGAACTATCAAAAGACAAGTCAGATGATGAGGTTTCCTTCCTATCCTTTCCTTTAGCCTGCATGTGGCACTTCAGGAAAGGTCAGAAGTGCAAAAGCAGTAATGAAACAAGAAGTCACCCTGACATCTATAGAGAGCTTTATGGTTTACAAAGCATTTGCAGAGACATTTAACTCATTTTACTGCCAGTAATCCTATGGAGGACCCTCTCCATAGGTCTTTTGGTGTCTGGTTTGGTGTTCTTTCCACCACACAATAATTAATACTGATTAAATACCTAATCCTGATGAGCCTTGTAAGTGTGGAAATGGCCTCCCAGAACAATGAAGGAGTCCAGGGTTGTGGAGGGGCAGGGAAAGGCCAAGTCCCCTAACCTGAAAATCCATGTTCTCTATTAAGAACCTGGCCAGAGAGGGCTGCAGTGTGGCGGGGGAACCAATATTTATTAATACCCACCAAAAAGCACCTTCCCTGCTGTATCATTTAACCCATCCACAGCTGTGAGAGGGAGGCATTATGACTCTATTTTCCAAAAAAGACAACCAAATCTATGGTTTATTAAGCAACTTGCCTATGACTGCAAATCAATGAACTGGGGTACACAGCCCTGTGCTCTGTTCCCCCAGAGCATTCCCTATCATATCATGCTGTCCTTTGTCATCCTACTCTCCCTGACCTCAGGACTACGGTCTGGGGACTGCTGCAGGATGGGGTAGCTCAGGTTACTCCACCTGCCTAGCTGATCATGTCTCATGCAGGAAAACTCCACTCTAGTTCCTTCCAACCTGTTGATTTTTTTAAATTGATTTTAGAGAGAGGAAGGTGGGGGGAGAGAGAAAGAGAGATTGATTTGTTCTTCCACTCATTTATGCACCCACTGGTTGATTCTTGTATGTGTCTTGATCAGGGATTGAACCCACAACCTTGGCATATCAGAATGATGCTCTGTCCAAATGAGCTACCTGGCCACGGCCCCAACCTGTTGATTTTAATATTAATTTCAGTGGCAATAAATATAATTGTGGCTAACATATAATAAGCAAATATGTGCCAAACTGTGCTAAGAATCCATATGCATTATCTCACGTAATCTTTATAATTGTTTGATGATGTGGGTATCATTATAATTTCCATTTTGATAAAAAAGGAACCTGAGGCTTAGAGAATGAAGTAATTTTCCCAGGTGGTAAGTGATGGAGCTGTTATTTGAGCCCAACCAGGTCAACCTTACTGCAAGCTCTAATTGATAACAGAGGTGTAACCTGTACAAATTTGAGATTGAAAGGTGCCTTCTGAGCACAGCATTACAGAAACTGGAGTGGAAAGGGGGAGATGGGAAGAAAGAGAAGAGCAGAGGGAAAACCCCAGGACCCGTACCACAGTGTCTGCCCCTTACCAGATAGCCTCCAGGTCATGCAGAAGATCAGCAGGATGATGCAACCCACCATCAGGATGGAGATGCCCGTGATGAAACCATACACCCACAGGGGTATGTACTCTGTGGCGAGCAGAACAGCATGAGTGATGTGGCAGGGAGGCCTGTTATGCCAACCCTGAGGTCCTCCAGCCCCTAAGCTGGCCTCTCCGGCCTGCACCATGACATACTGGTGATCTCACCCACCCCTGGGCAACTTTGAAAGCCTGGCCCGGCACCAGGCTCCGTCAGGAACTTCTCATATGGCCCCTGAGGAATGTCCCCTTGGGTCTCCCGCAGCACACTATGGGAAGGATCAGTGGCCTTACCTGCAATCGGGTCTGCTATGAAAATAAAGGAAAATAGTATTTCAATTATTAACAGTAATCACAAAACCATTACTGACATTCACTGAGGACCTGCTAATAGCCATGGCCCTATACCAACCACTTTATTTATTTATTTATTTATTTATCCTCACCCAAGAATATTTTTCCTTTGATTCTTAGAGAGAGTAGAAGCAAGGGGGAAAGACAGAGAGAAACATTGATGTGAGAGAGACACATCGATTGGTGGCCTTCCACGTGAGCCCTGGCCAGGGCCAGGGATAAAGCCTGCAACCAAGGTACATGCCCTTGACCAGAACTGAACCCAGGACCTTTCAGTCCATAGGACTCTACCCATTGAGCCAAACTGGCTAGGGCTCAACCACTTTAGATACAGGTTAAACTTGATGAAACCATTTAAACAAAACACCTGAGTTTCTAGGCTACCAAGTAATGCCCCTCCCTTCACTTGGCAGACTGGGGTTTATGTCGAAACCAGTGCAATGCCTGTTGCTTTCTGCTCAGTTTTGACTATAGCCACAAGTTAGGCTTCTGAACAGCCTCTGCCACTTCCTTGGTGTATGATCTTGGACAAGTTACACATCTCTGGGCCTCAGTTTCTTCATCTATGAACCTGGGGGCAGGAGTTTCTACTTCTTGGTTCACAATTTATAAAGATTTTGTTCTGTACATGGAATATAACTGTAACTCTATGACAGTAACAATCCCATTTTTTTCAGTCACAAAAGTTGAGGATCAGAAAGATTAAGTACTGTACTTTACCCAAGTCTACACAGCTAATACAATGCAGTCAGCTGTCCAACCCAGGAGTGTCTCTCTAAAGCCCTGCATCACAGGCCTGAATAACTCCAAGTTAAACTCTGCCCTCACCCTTAGGACCAGGTCAGGGTTCAGCTCAAGTTGTTGACCTTCATTGATTCTCACCCCAATTGTGTTCCAAGATAGACATCTGCTTCCTACCTGGAATTTCTGGACAGGAAACATTCACGGAGTGTCTACGGCAGTCATTCAGACAGCTGCTAAAGAAGGGCTGGATCTGTGAGACCAGAGAAGGGCAGGGAAGACAGGGACTGGGAGACACAGGACCCCCACCAATGCTTTCCTGACAGAAGAGTAATGGACCCTGGCTGACTGCTTCAGTATCTCAGTGTGGCGGTTAGGTGATCATCCATCCATCATCAAGAGGAGCCCTGCCCAGGTGAGGCTGGGAGAGAAGGGCTTCCAGGCAGGGAGTCCCAGATGGTAGTGGTGTTGGATCCTCAGAGAGAGCACAAGTCACAAACTGCCCTCTTCCCCTCCCTCATCCCTCTAGAAGGAATGCCCACCTGTGCATGCTCTCTGTTATATCACACTCACCCACCTGCACTCGGTGGTGGCAGCACCAATTAAAGTTTGGTAGAGTGAGCGTGACATTGGATCGCTGGTGGGAGTCCTCTCGTGTGGGCTGAAGAGAGGGGAGAGGATAGGTGAGGCTAGCTGGATGAGAGCTGGCCACAGTGCTGCAGGAATTGATGACAACATTCCCCACTACTGTCAGTGTGCCTCAAGAGAAATGCCTTCAGGTTTCTGCTCCAGGAAAACGATGTTTCCCTAGGGCATCGGGCCTGTTGTTAACTTATGAACACAGCTAGTGACCAGTACTTCCCTCTTTGCATTGGCTGCTAAGGACCATGGAGACAGATCTGTGCTCATCCCCAGCAGCGTTGCATACATTTTCTGTACTCATCTCACCCTGGCTCCATCTTACTTGCCTCATTTTTATTTCCCCTTGTCTTCATTTCCACATTTAAAAAAATCTTCCAATCTCTTTGAAATAAGTAGAATAAACAAAGTGGAACAAAAAGAGAACAGCGGAGAATGTGGGAGGGAAGGACAAAAAGGATGAAATGGTGAGCAGGGCTAACTACAGATATTGAGAGCAAAAGGAAACCTCAACCACAGAATCAACTACTAGTATGTATCAACTGCATACCAAAGGGCACAGCACTGAGCGCTAGATTTCTGGCAATAGTTTTGTCAGGACTAATAAGGGGACACTGAAGGCTTGGAGAGGTGGCTCTGAGCTATGTTTGAGGGGTTAAGAGTGGCAGACTTACCGCAGGTATATCCAATATGTGTTTGAAACATCTCTGATTCTCTGTGCGTGGGAAACTGTTCAGCAGGATCTGGTAATGGGTAGATTCATCCCACAGAGTGAAGCTCACCCGCAGCCGGTAGGCTTCCAGGGTCTCCACGGTGATGTTAGGATCCCACAGGCTGCCTGCCCAGGGCACAGACATAGGCTGGGAGTGAGGAGAGGGCATGTATGTGTACCCAAATAAAGCTCCCCTGGCATGCCAGCCAAAGTTACCTGAACTCACACAGGGCCTGGTTATCTTCATCCTGGGGTCCTCACAGTCTGCAGAGCCAGAAAAAAAATGACACCATTAAGTCTCTGCCTTATAAAGTTTGCACTTCTTCCAGAATGCTGATACCAAAGATAACATCCTTTTCCGTCTGGGGAGCCTATTCAAGGATGGCCCCTTCAAAGCAAGCTCTAGGACTGGACTGTGGCCATTGACCAGAGTCCCCAGAGCACTGGGGCTGACCTGGTTGTCTCACCCCTCCTCTATCAGGGAACTGTCTAGTTTCAAGTGTATTTCTCCTGAGCTTACTTCATTTATTTATGTATTTATTTATTTTTGTGAGCTTGCTTTAGATAACCATCTCTCCATATTGCAGCTTCCTCTCTAGAGTTGCCTCTGCCTTTTTACGAGGGGACAACTTTGTTCTTTGTTCCTCCATG
Source organism: Myotis nattereri (assembly GCF_964212035.1). NCBI lineage: Eukaryota > Metazoa > Chordata > Mammalia > Chiroptera > Vespertilionidae > Myotis > Myotis nattereri. The sequence continues at coordinate 102,212,094 of NC_138076.1, forward strand.
GCAGTGTTTCTTGAACTTTCATGTGCGCAATCATCAGTAGCTTCTGATTCAGCAGGTCTGGAATGGGTCCTGAGAATCTGCATTCAATGACATTGTTGGTTCTGGGACTACGTTAAGGACCACTGCTCCACAGATATCTTCTTGATCTCCTTCACCAATTTTCTTGACTGTAATTTTACTTTTTTTTTGTTTTTTTAATATATTTTTATTGATTTCAGAGAGGAAGAGAGAGATGGACACATCAATGAGAGAGAACCACTGATTGGCTGCCTCCTGTACGCCCCACATTGGGGATCGAGCCCACAACCCAGGCATGTGCCCTGACCTGGAATCAAACCATGACTTCCTGGTTCACAGGTAAAGACTCAACCACTGAGCCACGTCAGCCAGGCTTTACTTTGGTTTAAGAAGACACGTGACAGGTATGAATTACCATGGAGTGACAGAGACTGAGTCAGTTAATTTTAAGGACAGGGGAGGGAACTGGGGGACATTCATTCATTCAACAAATACTTATGGAGCTCTCAATATGTGCCAGGCACCATTTTAAAAACTGGTAAATAAGACAAAGTCCCTGTCCTCCAGAGATTACATTCCAGTAAAAGAGACCAATAAAAACAAACAATAATGTCCAAATACATTATGAAATGTCAGGGAGTGATGAGTAAGAAAAAGGAAAATAGTAAAAAGGGGGACATCGAGGAACGCTCAGGCTTGGACCATGGCGGACAGCGGCTCGGAGCGGGCTGATGGGCGCATCATCAAGATGGAGGTGGACTACAGCGCCATGGTGGATCAGCGTCTGCCCGAGTGCGAGAAGCTGGCCAAGGAAGGAAGACTTAAAGAAGTCATTGAAACCCTTCTCTCTTTGGAAAAACAGACCCGTACTGCTTCTGATATGGTGTCTACATGCCGTATCTTAGTTGCAGTAGTGAAGATGTGTTATGAGGCTAAAGAATGGGATTTACTTAATGAAAACATTATGCTTTTGTCAAAAAGACGGAGTCAGTTAAAACAAGCTGTTGCAAAAATGGTTCAACAATGCTGTACTTACGTTGAGGAAATCACAGACCTTCCGATCAAACTTCAATTAATTGATACTCTACGAATGGTTACAGAAGGAAAGATCTATGTTGAAATTGAACGTGCTCGACTAACTAAAACATTAGCAACTATCAAAGAACAAAGTGGGGACGTCAAAGAGGAAGCCTCCACTTTACAAGAGTTACAGGTGGAAACCTATGGGTCAATGGAAAAGAAAGAGCCAGTGGAGTTTATTTTGGAGCAAATGAGGCTCTGCCTAACTGTGAAGGATTACATTCGTACACAGATCATCAGCAAGAAAATTAACACCAAATTTTTCCAGGAAGAAAATACAGAGAAATTAAAGTTAAAATACTATAACTTAATGATTCAGCTGGGTCAACACGAGGGCTCCTATTTGTCTATTTGGAAGCACTACAGAGCAATATATGATACTCCCTGTATACAGGCCGAAAGTGAAAAGTGGCAACAGGCTCTGAAAAGTGTTGTCCTGTACGTTATATTGGCTCCTTTTGATAATGAACAGTCAGATTTGGTTCATCGAATAAGTGGTGACAAGAAGTTAGAAGAAATTCCTAAATATAAGGATCTTTTAAAGCTTTTTACCACGATGGAGTTAATGCGTTGGTCTACACTTGTCGAAGACTATGGAATGGAATTAAGAAAAGGTTCTCTGGAAAGTCCTGCAACTGATGTTTTTGGTTATACAGAAGAAGGTGAAAAAAGGTGGAAAGACTTGAAGAACAGAGTTGTTGCACATAATATTAGAATAATGGCCAAATATTATACAAGGATAACAATGAAGAGGATGCACAACTTCTGGATCTATCTGTTGATGAGTCAGAGGCTTTTCTCTCAAATCTCGTAGTAAACAAGACCATTTTTGCTAAAGTAGACAGGTTGGCAGGAATTATCAACTTCCAGAGACCAAAGGATCCAAATAATTTATTAAATGACTGGTCTCAGAAACTGAACTCATTGATGTCTCTAGTTAACAAAACTACACACCTCATAGCCAAAGAGGAAATGATACATAATCTACAATAAGGGGTCTCCATGCCCTGATGCTTTTAGAAAAGAATTAACATTGGAAGTCATTAAAAAAGAAAAGACTGTTATGGTGTATGTGTTGGGTTCTTTTTTCCTATTCTCAACTCCTTTGTCTAAAATTTAAAATATAGTGAATATGTTTGAGGCCCCTTTTCTACCTTTCAACTCCCTAATTTCATTGTTAACTTTTCATTTGTAATTCATACAAAAATAGAATACATTTCTATTGTCTGAGTACTCAAAAAAAAGAAAAAAAAAGAAAAAGGAAAATAAAGTAGGGAATGTGGATAGTGAGTGTGTGTGTGTGTGTGTGTGTGTGTGTGTGGAATCGCTCCACAGATGAAGGTCATCATCATTCTAAGAAGCATTTCCTGATCACCTACTAAATGCAAGCCAATTTGTGAGGTTCTAGTGACTACACAAAAGAGTATGAGAACCAGACCCTGTCCTCAGAGAGGCTGGCGTTCCAGATATAGTTGGTTTTGAACAATAAAAAGTTTTGTAAGTAGTGGCTGAGATTCTGGGGAGGGCAGAAAAATAGAAGGTGCACATTGAATGCTGCTTTAGTAGATAAACCTGGCAGTATTCATAGGCAGGATGGATTAGTGGGGGAGACGGTATCCTACATTGGGTGGTGTTAGATAAATGCAGGCAGGATGTGGGGTAAAAGTGAAGAACAAGGTGATGGAAGCTTGGACGAGGCTGAGATAAGGGTTACAACTCTTCCAAAAGTGGCTTGTCCTCCTGATACTTTCTGGGTAGGAGCATGCTTCTCTAGATAGGAAGGAACTCCAGTTCCCATAAAACTCCTGGGGTCTTGGGCCAATATCCACTGTTTGTGCCAACAGAGAACGGGCTCTGCCTTCAGGGAGTAGAGGTTGAGGCCACATACAGAAGGGCTCCCTATCCCTGGCATCTGTTTGTTCTGTGGGTACCACATGCTGACAATGGCAGTCATTGTCCAGCTGAGCAGGGTGGCTGATGTCTGGGCCACTTGTTGGTTTTTTTCTGCAGAGCCATGTGGTGAAGGGAAGGGCTTGGTATGGCACTCTTACCTGGCACAGGAAAGTTCCTGGATTGGTGGTTTGGGTCCCCATCAGGGATGGGCTTGGGCAGGTGATGAATGGTCACTTCATATTCCTGGCCAGGTTCTACCACAAAGTGGCTAAAGGTAAAATGCCACTGAAGAGAAGGGAGGAAGGGAAGGTTGGACAGGTCACACACCATACCTCTCACACAGCTATGCTCAAAGAACCCCACCCTACCCACTCCCAAAAGATCAGTCAAAAAATAAGAAGAAATAACCATCACAACAAGATCCAAAATCAGAGGTTTCTGTATCTTTGCTCTTTGTTTCCTCTGGTCTTTCCTTCCTATTTCAAAAAACCTAGACCTGGCCTCATCAATAGCTGGCACACAAGAGGCAGCTAAAAACTATTTGTTAAGTGGCTCTTCTTCCTTAAATGGGAAAGCCAGGGATCTCTTAAGATTGTTCCAGAGCATGAAAGTGCAGAGGGAGGGATAGAAAAAGCCCTAGTCATCCTGGGCCTGCAGGCACCTTTGTTGCAGAGATGACAGAATGTGAGTGGAGAGATTTTCTGGAGGGTGCAGATAACAGATACTGACTTCAACCTCCATTCTAATTACCCTGGTGGGATCCTTTGCTTTAAGTATCTAGGCACCTGGTCCTCACCATGCACTCAAGTTTGAGGGCTAATGAAACATGGGAGAGGAAAATGTGTTTGTGGGAAATCTGCAAATGGCCACTTTTTGCAGATGTAAACAAGCAGTTTTCAAACTGAAGCTTGCATCAGAATCACTTGGTGGGCTTGTTGAAGGATTGCCACCTGAGTTTCTGATTCAGCAGGTCTAGGGTAGGGCTCTAGAATCTGCATTTCTGACAAGCCCAGGTCATGCTGATGTGCTGTTCTGGAACCACATTTTGAAAACAACCGCTTTAAACAAACTAAATAAGAATCAACATTTTACCATCTGGCCATGAACAGCAATGTGAGCTGAAATTGTACAGAACTCATTTGCTTGTGCCCTGCCCACTGCAGTTTTCTGGTCTTGGCAAAGTTGTTCTTTTCCAAAGGCAGTGTCCAGATTAATCTCAGTTACAAATAAAGATGGCAGGAAGCAGGGCAGGGGAAGGTGTCTCCTCATTCAACTTACTTTACAATGACTGGCTAGGAAAGGTTGAAAGGAAAAGCAGGGGGTTGGCATGTCTGGGAAGTTTTCAAAAACATGTTCTGCTCCTCGTGATCATCAGAGGAACATAATCCATCCAGGAGCTTGATTCTTACCCGCTTGTCATGATGCTGCAGTTTAGAGAGAAACTCAAACTTGACACACAAACGCTCATTGGTGTTCAGCTGCAGGACAGATAGCTCTGCACCCTCCAGGTAGAGGATGCTGGCTGAAGACCAAAGGGAGGAGAGGAGACACAGATTCAGATGAATAAGACAAACCACTGGGTGTGTCACTTCCCTGTTGGTTAGGCTTGCTCACTCTTGAAAGAAAATCTGCCCATCTTACCCAACCCTGTACTTCCTGCTCCTCCCAGCTCATTCTTTGGTCTAGTTAGCCCCCTGCCCTGCAGATAGTTACTTCCCAGCTACACAGGGACAAGCAACACTTTATACTGGTCTAAAAGCAAAGGCTTTGCAAGTTTGTGGCTAAGGCGTTGGCAACAGGGCTTGGTGTTTAATATGGCCACCCACCATCCTTGAAGATGCTGCAACAGCAGCAGTGGCTGGGGACTTACAAAAAGAACTCCCCCAGGCCTTGTTCACAAATCTAGGGCTGGCTCTTATTAACCTCAATTTTCTCAATTCTGTAACACAACTCTCTATCCCTAAGAGTTTTTTGGGGGGTGTCATTTGAAGAAATGGTAACCTCTAAAGGAAGGAAAAAAGCAGGCTGACAAATGTGTTAACCATTAAATATTTGGTACTGTGGTCACAGAATTAACCATGTGACTTTTTTTCTGGGGTGATAAAGATTTTAGGCTGAAGGAAGATCTTTCATAAAGGATAGTAGGATGGACTATATTGTGGACTAATATCTAAAACACTGAAAAAGTATTCACTGTATGAAATGATGGATCCTTTCAGCACTAATTTGGTCCCTCATGTCTGTGCACAGGACTGGAAAACTAATTCTGAGTCTGATGGGAGAGTCAGATGGTCTAGTCTGTGGGTTCACCTGGAGGTGGACAGAATCCCTCAGGTCTCACTGGCATGGCCACTCACCATCTGTCTGCAGGGTCCATTCAATATGAACCACAGGGACAGAATCTCCATGCTGGGTGTGGGCAAAGTGCAGCTGAACCTGGACATCTTTTGGGGATGAAGGGGTCAATTTTTGAGGCTGGATCCAGCTGTCATCCAGGCAGGTACCTGGAAGCCAGGAAAAACAGAAATCAGAGACTTGCATGCTCTGCAAGACACTACAAGAAACTAAAGCATGCAAGCTAGATGCCCAGCAGTACATCCAGAGAGCTGGACCTTAAACATCAGGGGTGGGGTTCTCAGCTTTCCCATACTGCCCCCTCTTTTCTTGTGTTTCTCCCGGGTCACTGTAAAGCTTTGAAATCTCAAAGGTATATCAAGAGAGAACACAAAGTACACAAGTTGGTTCTGAAATGAAATAGTGGTTAGAAATGGGGACAGAGGAAGGATGGGGTAATGAAAAGAGTTGTTTTATTTTTATGTGCCAGGGTCCCTAATTAGCACAGACACTTAAAATATGTGCCTTCTTGAATTAAAACAAAATCAACCATAGTTGTCACTCATGTTACAGTGACGAGTTCTGGCAAATCAAGCTGAATTACTGACACACCACGGCAGCACGTTAAGGATAATCTGAAAATCCAAAGGGCAGTTTAGCTTCTCACTTCCTGACTTTGGATAATGAATATTCTTTTTTTTAGGTGTTTTTTTAAAAATATTTTTATTGATTTCAGAGAGGAAGGGAGAGGGAAAGAGAGAGATAGAAACATCAATGATGAGAATCATTGATCAGCTGCCTCCAGCATGCCCCCTATGGGGATTGAGCCCACAACCTGGGCATGTGCCCTTGACTGGAATCGAACCTGGGACCCTTCAGTCCGCAGGCCAACAGTCTATCCACAGAGCCAAAGCAGCTAGAGTTGAATATTAATTTTTTAAAAAGCATTATTATTGATTTTTAGAGAGAGGAAGGGAGAGACAGAGACAGAGAGAAACATAAATGTGAGAGTGAAACATCAATCAGCAGCCTCCTGTACGCACCCACGCACCACACCAGGATCAAGCCCACAACCTGGGTGTGTGCCCTGGCAGGAATCAAACCAGCAACCCTTCAGTGAGCTGGATGAGGACCAACCCACTGAGCCACACCAGTCAGGGCATGGATGATGAATATTCTTGAGAAGAAGTGCAGGTGTGCGCATTCAAGGCTCTCAAGGGTACCTCCTGCTGGAAGGTGCAGCCCTCATCCCAGACTGGAAGAGGAAGGGCAGCGCTTTTATCAGCAATCAGCATGAGGTTAGCACTTTATCAAAGCAACAAGAACAACAACAACAAAAAAGATGACTTACTATTCTTGACTGTGCAGTTTAGCCCCTGTGGGAAAAAAAGAAGGAGGTCATTACAGCTGGAAAAGAACTTTAATTCGCAAGCTGGGCTCCAGACACTTTTTTTTTGGCTCATTCTGGCCCTGCTTTCTCACTTTGGGGGGCCAGCCTGGGAAGGGGGATATTATCCTCACACTTTCTCATCATGATGAGAAATAGGATGAGAAGTGGGGATAGTGGGTAACAAAACAGAACTGCTGTTTCCTGAGTAACTCTTATGAGCTGGGAACCTTCCAAATTCATTTATTTATTTTTAAAATATATTTTTATTGATTTCAGAGAGGAAGGGAGAGGGAGAAATAGAAACATGAATGATGAAAAAGAAATCATTGATCTGCCTCCTGCATACCCCCTACAGAGAATCGAGCCTGCAACCTGGGTATATGCCCCAACTGGGAATCAAAACATGACCTCCTGGTTCATAGGTTGATGCTCAAACATTGGGCCACACCAGCGGGACAAACCTTCCAACTTTAAAAACACTGAGAGGGTTCCCCTGGGGTGCACTGGTGATAGGCCTCTAATCCCTTGAGGCTTCCAATCTTCAGTCTGGAAACAGTGCTGAAAGAGGGGAGATGAGAAACTCCAGTCCCTGGTACAGAAATTTCACTAAGTCCCTACAAATTCCCTAAGGAAGATATGCCAGACCATTTACTGCATGAGTTATATACTTTATTGTTTCATGAATCCTCATAAAACCCCTGGAGTTGAGTTGCCTCAAGAAATATAACATTGCCAAGCCTTGATTTCTTCAACTGTAAAATCAGAATAACCACAATACCAACTTCATAGTGTTGTTGAAAATTAAATGAAACAAATAGAAATAAAGATCTTGGGGCAGGAAGTGAGCTAGTAGTGATGGTGGTGTATGTATGGTGCTTTTCACTTCTAATCTGTCTGTATTATGAAAAATTTTGAACAAAGGGAATGAATTCTTGTACTAGTTATGCAACAAAGTAAAATAATACATGCCCCCACACTGTAAAGCAGGAAACTTACTAGAAGCCCTGGGGAAATCATTATGAGAAATTCTGTTGGCTGCAATACCCATCTCACTGCCTGCTAAAAGAGACTAAATTTGTCCAGTGTCTGGCACATAATGGCTGCTCTTTAATTTCTTGTTCCCCTTCTTATAATAAGTCCTCAATAAGTGGGGGAGGGGGAGGCAGGGGTGAGGGCTGGGAGTGGGGCTAAAGGGGGGCAAAACCAGAGACATCTGTAATACTACCAACACTAAAATATATATATTTTTTAAAAATTTAAAAATTTAATACTATTTTTGGTCTTGGTTTCTGATAGCCATTGTTGTATATAAATATGTTCTTTATAGCTTATATATAAACCAGCTCCTGAACCTTATCAAATACCTCTCCAGCATTTATTAACATAACTTCATAGATTTTGTCCTTTATTGATATAATGAATTATGTTGATAGATTTGCTGATAATGGACCAATTTTGAATTACTGGAATAAATCCTACTTGATTATGGAACACTATTCTTTTGATATTTTACTATTACATTTACTAATATTTTAATTTTGATATTCTATTAAATTTACTAATATTTACTAATAGAATTGTTTGCATTTAAATTCATAAGTGAGATCAGTCTGTAGTTTTTTTTTGTATATGACTTATCAAGTTTTAGAATTTAGTTTTGCTAGCTTTAAAAAATACCTTCCCCTCTTTTTCTGTGGTATTGAATACCCATCATAGGGTATGGCTGAATAAAGTAAGATCTAATTTAAATCTCAATGTCCATCAAAACAGAAAAGGTTAAATAGATGGCTTTCTACTCTGGATTATGCAAATATTAAAGAGCATTAGGTACATAAATGTCTATTGAGCTGGAGTGATGACTAAATGTGTTAAAGGGTAAGAAAAATAAGTTGCAAAAACTTTTTATTGTAGAATCGTTTTCTATGGAAATAAGTGATGAAAAAATCCGTGAATATAACTGTATAAACATAGAAAAACATGTGGATAGATATATATCAGACACACTGGTTACTGAGGAATGAAGGAATGGAAGAGATGGAGAGAGGGATAATAAGGGGGAAAGGATGTAATCAAAACAAAAATATAAGTGAAATATAAAATAGCTCCTGAACCTTACCAAATACCTCTCCAGCATTTATTAACATAACTTTGTAGATTCTGTCCTGTGATCTCTAATGGAATATCAAATGGAATTTCTAATGGAATCTCTATAAAATTCCATTAGAGATCACAGAATGTTGACATGTATACATGTATACATATTATCTTCTCCCCATCCCCAAACTATATGAAAGTTATAGGAAAGAGAAAATTTTTATAGGCACTTTATAGGACAAAGAGATGTGAACAAATTTCAAAAAATAACATAAAGACTGGCTCAAGCCCAGGGGAAGAACTTCAATCTGAGCGCTGCAGAATGGAGATGCAGACAAGAAAGAGGCCAGAGACTCATAGAACCCTTCTAAGATCAGGTCTTTTTTTAAAATATATTTTTATTGATTTCAAAGAGGAAGGGAGAGGAAGAGAGATATAAACATCAATGATGAGAGAGAATCATCGATCAGCTGCCCCTTGCATGCCCCCTACTGGGGATCGAGCCCACAACCTGGAATGTGCCCTGACTGGAATAGAACCCAGGACCCTTCAGTCCACAGGCTGGCGCTCTATCCACTGAGCCAAACCGGCTAGGGCAAAAATCAGGTCTTAAAGGTATCAGGTACTTGGGAGGTAGTGTAAAGCAGGCAGGGGGTGGGGTTATATGAAGGTCTACAAATGAGATTTGGGGAACCTTAGCCTTTCTTTCCCTGCCCTGACTTTAGAATGCTGGTGCCAAGCCCAGAGAAAAGATCTCCAGATTTGGACATCTGAGAGTCAACCAGTAGGTAGGCCAGGTTTACCTGGTCCCTATAGTAACCCAATGATCAATAAGTCCTATCTATACAGAGCATTCAATCAGCCTTTAGACCTTTTATTTTAAGATTCTTCTTAAAATAATCTCAGACAGCCAAAGAGTACCAGATATTTGAGGTTTCCGGTGTGAAAAATAGATCAAAACAAAGTTTAAACAACGTTCTTGGAAGAAATAAGACAATGTTGGGAACAGAATAGAATTTTTAAAAATTACAATAATTTTAAAGAGTTAAGAGAGGACACAGAAACCATATGACAAGGACAGGATACTGTGGGGAAATGAGCAAGCAGAGAATAAAAATAAACCGTGAAAATAAAAAATTTCACAGAAGAGTTGGGCTATAAAATTCAGGAAAGTTGTCTGTAAGTAGAACAAATACAAACAAAAATAGGAGAGAGAAAATGTGAATATTAGAGAATCAATTCAGGAAGGATATGGTATTATTAACTGGATTGCTAGAAGAAGATTACAGAGCAAATAGAGTGGAAAAAATTATTAAAAATAAAAGATTCTAGGCTGAGGAGGGGAAGATGGCGGCGATATAGGCAGACGCGTCCCAGGTCCTGTCCCGGAGCAAATGGAGAGAGCAGCTGAAACTAATAGCATCCACCCCGAATTGGCGAAATTGCTCAGCTGGTGAAACGGTTTGCAGCCGGGAAGAGAAGAACTCCCCTGGAAAGGTAAAAAAACCAGGGTTTTGGGCAGGAAAGTTTGCCAGACCTCTGAGCCCAGAGAGTCGGAGTGAGACCGCGTGGCAGACAGCCGCGTCCCTTGGGACAGGCACAGCCCCTGACAGGGGAAAGGAGATCCTCGGGATTCCTGGCGCCGCCGGGGGAATTGAGAGCTGGGTTCTGTGATCACGGAGGACTGAGCCTAAAGGGGGCAGCCTGAAAAGCTGACCAGACCATGCAGTCCCGGTAAGAGAAGAAGCTTACAGAAACCAAGCCTTCCCCGTTTCCGCGGCCGGCGTTTGTTTGATTGTTTTCACTGAATCCTGTTCATGGGACATTTCGGATACAGGCACTCACCTGTGCTGAAGAGAGGGAGAGTGTGCGGAGGAGTGGAATCTGGGGAGAGACTGAAGAGAGAGGGGGGCCGGGAGAGGTGGCAGCGAATTGAGTGCTGAGACACTCCCGAACCCAGGTCTGGGGCAGACATTCTCTCCGGAGGGTGAGACTCCTCCCCCCAGCCCCCAGGCAAGGAGCACAGCCACACCCAGATTCCACCCTGTAGGAGATCAAGGATTAAAATAATCTGATCAATCCCTGGGAGTTAACAGGGTCTGGCCTATAGAGGGATTTTCAATCCCAGCAACAACACAGCGCTGGTAACTAACTATTACGCAGCCAGCTCTGGGCAGTGAACTTCCACTGGACAGAGAGGCCCTATAGCCTCAGAGGCCAACCCCAGAACACTGCCACCCAGAGGCTGACCCACAAACTGACTCTTTGCTAAACACAAAATAAGGCAGTCTGGGATACAAATGCGGCCTGCTTTAAAATAAGGACTGTGGTTTACAACACAGAGGAACAGTGTATCGCAGGGAAACCCAACACTCTCCTGAATACCTGGCAGGTCTAAGGCGAGCCACACTGAAGAATAGAAGAACCGAAGGACCTTCACTACTGCAATTCTTTTTTTTTCTTTTTTCACCTTTTAACTAAGAAACCAATTTTTTTCTTCTTCTTTTTTTTTTTTCCTTCTTTTTCCATCACCTCATTTTACCCTTTTAACTACTACCTTCTTATTTTTAACCAGTATTATTACTGCTACCATTTTACCATTTTTTAAAGTGCCATTTTATTTTCTCTTTATTTTATTTTGGGATTAGTGTTCTCCATTCTATTTTCATCGTCATATTATTGGTTGTTTCTAGTTTGCATTCATCTCCAGGGAGCTGTTGCTGGAATCTGTTGGGATTAATGGCGGTTCTATAGGAGTATTCTCCTCATATTAAAAGTCTCTTCCCCTCTTCCACTTCATTCTCTCTTTTCGCTCTTTTATTTTCTTTTTTTTCTTTTTTCTCCTTTTTTTTTTCTTGTCTTTTCTTTTCTCGCTTTTTTTCCCCCCTCCTTTTTCCCAATTTCATTTTTGCACTCCTTTTTTTGGTCCCTACTTTTCTTTTCTTTTTTCTCTTTTATCTTTTTCCCTTCCATCCTCCTTATCCCCTAATTCTCTTAATTCGGGTGGTCACCTTTATTTGGGGTTATTAATATCGTGAATATATTTGTGTATACTGCCGGGTACGTGGTGCCTTGTTGTGTTGCATTTTGTGCCTTTAAATCAACGCAGCAGATCGAAGCTACAGCAACCTCCAGAGCACCACACCCTCTGCTGAGGAACAGCAGCTGTATGTGAAGCCTCGCCCCACCAGCCAGAAGAGCCACCTCAGCTGTGAACAGCACACACCAGAGGAGCTGCTGCCAACTGAAGAGCAGCTGCTACCGCAACCACCCGAAGAGCAACCACAGACCAAGGAGTCACTGCCACCAAGGGAGCAACCACTGAACGACTCAACGTCTAGATATGTCAGTGAGATCAAACATGGGTAGACAAAGAAACCCCCAAAGGAAAGAGAAGGAGGACTCTCCAGAAAAGCAGCTAAGTAATACAGAGGCATGCAACGTGACAGACAAAGAATTCAGAATAAGGGTCCTAGAGTGCATAAACCGGATGGAGGAAAAAATCGACATCCTCTGCAAGAAGCAAGAAGAAACAGATGAAAAAATCGATAACATATGGAAGAAGCTAGAAGAAACAGATGAAAAAATCAACAACTTAAGTAAGACCCAAGAAGAAATGAAGAGTGATATAGCTGCAATGAAAAACTCCATTGAAAGTATCAACAGTAGACTAGGAGAAGCGGAGGACCGAATTAGTGAATTAGAAGACAAGGAAGCAAAACACACCCAAAATGTACTGCAATTGGAGAAAAAAATTAAAAGACAGGAGGAGAGCCTAAGGGAGCTTTGGGACAACATGAAACGAAACAACATACGAATAATAGGGGTACCAGAACAACAGAAGGATGAACAAGGATTAGAAAACCTATTAGAAGAAATAATATCAGAAAACTTCCCTGAGGTGGGGAAGAAAAAAGTCACACAAGCCCAGAGAGTCCCAAACAAGGTGAACCCGAAAAGACCCACACCAAGACACATCATAATTACCATGGCAAATGTTCAGGACAAAGAGAGAATCTTACAGGCTGCAAGAGAGAGACGGAAAGTTACATACAAGGGATCTCCCATTAGATTGTCAAATGATTTCTCAACAGAAACACATCAGGCCAGAAAAGAATGGACGGAAATTTACAAAGTGATGCAAAGCAAAGGACTGAATCCAAGAATACTCTATCCAGCAAGGCTATCATTCAAACTTGAAGGGGAAATAAGAAGCTTCACAGACAAAAAAAGGCTAAGGGAGTTTATCACCACCAAGCCAGCAATGCAAGGAATGCTAAAGGGACTGGTATAAAAATAATAAAAAGCTCAGAAAGAAAGCAGCCACACACACAAAAAAAGAAATGGCTACAAATAAGTACCTTTCAATAATAACTTTAAATGTAAACCGACTAAATGCTCCAACCAAAAGACATCGAGTGGCTGAATGGATAAAAAAACATGACCCATACATCTGCTGTCTACAAGAAACCCACCTCATTAGAAGGGACTCACACAGACTGAAAGTGAAAGGATGGAAAAATATCTTTCAGGCAAATGGAAAGGAAAAGAAAGCTGGGGTAGCAATACTTATATCGGACAAAATAGACCTCAAAGTGAAGGCCATAACAAGAGATAACGGCCGAGACCGGTTTGGCTCAGTGGATAGAGCGTCGGCCTGCGGACTGAAGGGTCCCGGGTTCGATTCCGGTCAAGGGCATGTACCTGGGTTGCGGGCACATCCCCAGTGGGAGATGTGCAGGAGGCAGCTGATCGATGTTTCTCTCCCATCGATGTTTCTAACTGTCTATTTCTCTCCCTTCCTCTCTGTAAAAAATCAATAAAATATGTTTTAAAAAAAAAACAAAAAAAAAAAAACAAGAGATAACGAAAGCCACTTCATAATACTAAAGGGATCAATACAACAAGAAGATATAACTCTGGTAAACATATATGCACCCAATGCAGGAGCACCCAAATTCATAAAAAAATTCCTGGAAGATATAAATGGAGAGATCGACAACAATACAATTATAGTAGGGGACTTTAATACACCACTGAAAACACTGGATAAGCCCTCTAGACAAACAATCAGCAAAGATACAGCAATCCTAAATGACTCACAAGATCAGATGGACTTAATAGACATCTTCAGAACACTTCACCCCAAAGCCAGGGAATATACATTCTACTCAAATGCTCATAAGACATATTCAAAAATAGACCATATATTGGGTCACAAGCAAAGTATCCACAAATTCAAGAAGATTGAAGTCATAAAAAGCATCTTGGCAGACCATGATGGCATAATATTAGAAATAAACTACAATAAAGACAACCCAAAATACTCAAACACCTGGAAGCTGAATAGCATGCTATTAAATATTGATTGGGTTACCAATGAAATCAAAGAAGAAATTCAAAACATCCTGGAAACTAATGACAATGAAAACACAACAATCCAAAACCTATGGGACACAATGAAAGCAGTCCTGAGAGGGAAGTTTATAGCTCTACAGGCCTATCTCAAAAAACAAGAAAAAATGGTAGTAAATCAGCTAACTCTACAACTCAAAGAATTAGAAAGAGAGCAACAAGAAAAGCCCAGAGTGAGCAGAAGGAAGGAGATAATAAAGATTACAGCAGAAATAAATGACATAGAGACCAAAAAAACAATACAGAAAATCAATGAAACCAAGAGCTGGTTCTTTGAAAGGATAAACAAGATTGACAAACCTCTAGCCAGACTCACCAAGAAGCAAAGAGAGAGGACCCAAATAAACAAAATCAAAAACGATAGAGGCGAAATAACAACAGACCCCACAGAAATACAAATGATTGTTAAAAAATACTATGGACAGCTCTACTCCAACAAACTAGACAACCTGGAGGAAATGGACAAATTCCTAGAAAAATACAACATTCCAAAACTCAATCAGGAAGAATCTAAAAATCTCAACAGGCCAATAACTATGGAAGAAATTGAAGCAGTCATCAAAAAGCTTCCAGCAAACAAAAGCCCAAGACCAGACGGCTTCACAGGGGAGTTTTACCAAACATTCAAGGAAGAACTAAAACCTACCCTCCTCAGACTACTACAAAAAATCCAAGAGGAAGGAACACTTCCAAGCTCATTCTATGAAGCCAGCATCACCCTAATACCAAAACCAGGTAAAGACAACACAATGAAAGAGAATTACAGGCCAATATCCCTCATGAACATAGATGCCAAAATCCTCAACAAAATCTTAGCAAATCGGATCCAGCAGTACATCAGAAAGATCATACACCATGACCAAGTAGGATTTATCCCAGGGATGCAAGGATGGTACAATATCCGCAAATCAATAAACGTGATACATCACATAAACAAATTGAAAGAAAAAAACCACATGGTCATATCAATTGATGCAGAAAAAGCACTTGACAAAATTCAACACTCATTTTTGATAAAAGCTCTCAGCAAGGTGGGAGTAGAAGGATCATACCTCAACATAATAAAAGCCATATATGACAGGCCCACAGCCAACATCATACTCAATGGACAAAAACTAACACCATTTCTCCTAAGAACAGGAACAAGACAGGGATGCCCTCTCTCACCACTCCTGTTCAACATAGTACTGGAAGTGTTAGCCATTGCAATTCGGCAAGAAGAAGAAATAAAAGTCATCCAAATTGGAAAAGAGGAAGTAAAACTGTCCTTATTTGCAGACGACATGATATTATACATACAAAACCCTAGAGACTCCATCAAAAAGCTACTAGACTTAATACATGAATTTGGCAATGTAGCAGGATACAAAATTAACCCCAAGAAATCTGAGGCATTTCTATACACCAATAGTGAACTTTCAGAAAGAGAGATTATAAAAACAGTCCCGTTTACCATCGCACCAAAAAAATTAAGCTACCTAGGAATAAACTTAACTAAAGAGGTAAAAGACCTCTAGTCAGAAAACTACAGGACGTTGAAAAAAGATATAGAGGAAGACATAAACAGATGGAAGAACATACCGTGTTCATGGATTGGTAGAATCAACATCATTAAAATGTTCATACTACCCAAAGCAATCTATAAATTCAACGCACTTCCCATTAAAATACCAACGGCATACTTCAGAGATCTAGAACGAACTCTCCAAAAATTCATCTCGAATAAAAAAAGACCCCGAATAGCTACAGCAATCCTGAAAAAGACCAAAGTAGGTGGGATATCAATACCAGATATCAAGTTGTATTACAAAGCCACTGTTCTCAAAACTGCCTGGTACTGGCACAAGAATAGGCATATAGATCAATGGAATAGAATAGAGAGCCCAGAAATCGGCCCGAACCAATATGCTCAATTAATATTTGACAAAGGAGGCAAGAACATACAATGGAGTCAAGATAGTCTCTTCAATAAATGGTGTTGGGAAAATTGGACAGATATATGCAAGAAAATGAAACTAGACCACCAACTTCCACCATACACAAAAATAAACTCAAAATGGATAAAGGACTTAAATGTATGACAGGAAACCATAAAAATTCTAGAATTCAAAGGCAACAAAATCTCAGACATATGCCGAAGCAATTTCTTCACTGATACAGCTCCTAGGGCACTTGAAACTAAAGAGAAAATGAACAAATGGGACTACATCAAAATAAAAAGCTTCTGCACAGCAAAAGAAACCATCAACAAAACAACGAGAAAACCCACTGTGTGGGAAAACATATTTGCCAATGTCATATCTGATAAGGGCCTAATCTCCAAAATTTATAGGGAACTCATACAACTCAACAAAAGGAAGATAAACAATCCAATCAAAAAATGGGCAAAGGACCTAAATAGACACCTTTCAAAAGAGGACATTCAGAAAGCCAAGAGACATATGAAAACCTGCTCAAAGTCACTAATCATCCGAGAGTTGCAAATCAAAACAACAATGAGGTACCATCTCACACCTGTCAGATTGGCTATCATCAACAAATCAACAAACGACAAGTGCTGGAGAGGATGTGGAGAAAAAGGAACACTCGTGCACTGCTGGTGGGAATGCAGACTGGTGCAGCCACTATGGAAGACAGTATGGCGTTTCCTTAAAAAACTGAAAATGGAACTCCCATTTGACCCTGTGATCCCACTTCTAGGAATATATCCCAAGAAACCAGAAACACCAATCAGAAAGGATATATGCACCCCTATGTTCATAGCAGCACAATTCACCATAGCTAAGATCTGGAAACAGCCTAAGTGTCCATCAGTAGATGAATGGATTAGAAAACTGTGGTACATCTACACGATGCAATACTATGCTGCTCTAAAAAGGAAGGAACTCTTACCATTTGCAACGTCATGGATGGAACTGGAGAGCATTATGCTAAGTGAAATAAGCCAGTCAATAAAGGAAAAATACCACATGATCTCACTCATTCATGGATAATAGAGACCATTATAAACTTTTGAACAATAATAGATACAGAGGCAGAGCTGCCTCAAACAGATTGTCAAACTGCAGCAGGAAGGCCGGGGAGGGTTGGGGGGCAGGAGGTAGGGGGGTAAGAGAACAACTAAAGGACTTGTATGCATGCATATAATCATAACCAGTGGACATAAGGCATTGGGGGATAGGGGAGGCTAGGGGACTGTCTAGGGCGGGGGGATAAAATGGACACGTATGTAATACCCTTTGTAATACTTTAAGCAATAAATTAAAAAAAAAAAAAAAAAAAAAAGATGGCACACCTAACCAGCCCTTCTATTGTGGAAATGAGCAAAGCCAGGTGCAGGCAGTCTAAAATGCCCAAGGTTGCAGAAACTGTAAGTGATGAAGAGGGGTGTAAACCCGGGTCCTCTGAGATCAAGTTTGTGGCTTTAACTCTCCTCGCAACCCCGGCAGAGAGAGAGAAATCTGAGGGGTGTAGTTTCTTTTCTTTTTTTTTCTAATCCTCTTATTTATTTTTAGAGAGAGAGAAACAATCGGTTACCTACCAATTCCCCATGGGGATGGGGAATTGAACCCAAACCTGGGCATGTGCTCTGACTGGAATTGAACCTGCAACCTTTTGGTGTACAGCAAGCATGTCAAACTCACAGCCAGCAGGCAGCATGCCACAAGTTTGATATGCTTGGTGTACAGGATGACTCTCCAATCAAGTGAGCCACCAGGCCAGGGCTAGCTTCTTTCTTTTTAAAGGGCTCAGTCAATGATGCAGGGGAGCAGTTTGTCACAGAAGTGCGCTGTTGGTGAGCTAGTTCTATGCAGAGTTAAGTGGGAGGAGGAAGAGCATGGAGATAGCAGACAAATCTGGCCAATAAACATCTCTTCCCAGCTCTCTCTGGAATCATTCCGTGGCCCTGCTCCCTACTCTCAGTAGCTTTCCACTTAGCAATTAATGTCAAAGTCAGTTAGTCCAGCTCTCATGCCAGCCAGAGAGAATCCCTCCCTCCTTAGCTTCTTTTCTCACTTTCAACCACATACTTTATCCTGCCCAACCAAGGGCTGTGGCTCAGCCCCTTTCCACCAAATGGGATGCTCAACAACTCTATGAGGCTTCTACTTACCCCTCAGGGCTGTTGCACTGTCTTCTCTGCCAGAAAGAACACCCCAGCTGGAAGTAATTTTTCCTTTCCCTGGAATTTTGTACACGCACTGGTTGTACAAAGAGCACTTGCTTCAGGCCACCTTGTATCATAATTACCATCTTCAAGCCTTTTCCCTCTTGGATGACTCAAGTCCCTTGGACATTAGGATTTCTTTATAGTTTCAGTTCCCAGCAATAGTACCTTGCACTTTGTAGGCACCTGACAAATGGCCATCAAAATATGAAGTTGGAATCTTCCATGGTAGAACAGTTCTATACCAAATCTATGGGAAGGATCTGATGAGCATATATCTTCTGCTTTGCCCAATAGTGGGAGTCACAAGGACATATATTTCCTCTGCTAAACTAACTCACAGTCCATCCTCTTTTGGTAAATTCTCTACAAAAATTAGATAAGGAGAAATATCTTTAGAATTGTTTCACATACTTTGACTCAGACACTGAGCAGGGAGGGAGCTGAAGAAACCAGAGAGAAAGTGGAGGAAAGAGGGGGAACACTTTGAGCAAAGAAGCTGTGGAGGCGGGCACTGTGTTTTGCTGTTTCTTCCTTTTAAAATATATATTTTTTTTATCGACTTCAGAGAGTAAGAGAAAAACAGAAACATCAATTATGCGAATCACTGATCTGCTGCCTCCTGCACGCCCCACACTGGGGACCCAGCCCCCAACACGGGCATGTGCCCTGATCAGATGGAATGGTGACCTCCTGGTTCATAGGTCCCCGCTCAACCACTAAGCAACACCCGCCAGGCTGCGGTTTCTTCCCCACCCCACACCCGAACCCCTTAAGTTTGTCGTCCACAACAGGGCCACTACCCGAAGGGTAGGTGTGTCACCTCCTGTGGGCACACGTGGCTACTATTCTACAGTTGTAAAACGGAGATCCCAGGCCCAGGCCCGAGTGGTGGTGGTGATTGTGATGCAGGGCGCTGGAGAGGCGGTGTCTTAATCATCTGCATATTCTCAGGGTTTAGCCCTGCTGGGGAGGTGGCACCAAGTTGCCCGAGTCCGTTGGCCTCCCTTAGACGCTCTCTGCACAGCTGTTCCTTGAAGGTTACAGGCCGCGTCTCAACCGGAGGCTCTGACCCCTGGGCCCCGGAGGCCGCCCAGGCTAGTGCGTAGCGTTGTCCATCCAGAGAGTTTCCCCTTCCCCGCCCCGGCGGGAGCGGGCTAATATCCGCTGGGGCCTCCACCCATCTGGCTGCTGCGGGCTTGCCGGGCTCCTCTGGAGAGGTAGCCTTAGGGTCAAATTATCTTCCAGGGCTCTACATACGAGGCCACTTGGGACTAGCAGGGGGTCTGCAGGGTGCAGGGCGCGGGGGGGGGTGGGGGGGGAGGGCAGTCCCTCCCTCCTGCCCTTTCTAACCAGCTCCGCTCTATCTCTCGGGCGGGCCGCACGCCTCGATCTCTCTCCCCAAACCTTGGAGCCCAGCAGAGGTGTCCCACCCGCCTCCCGCCTCCCGCCTCCCGCCTCACTCCTCACGCCCAGGACGTCAGTCAGGTGGTGCAACATACACCACGCGATCTCTTTTCCCTGCAAACTCCCTCTTCTCCCGGGTCCAAACCTCAACTCCCAACGCTTCGAGTGTCCTCCCTGGTGAGCCAGCTCCTTGTGCCCAAGCCGCGAACCCCCTCGGAGATCCCAACACATACTTCCTGCCGGCCCAGCGCCAGCTTCGAGCCAGGCAGCCTACCCGTCCATCCGCGCTCCCGCCCGCAGCATCCTGGCGACTCCCGCGCCTCCAGGGCGCGACGGGGTCTCACCTGCTGGGAGCAAACTGGTGCCGGGTGGTCCAAGAGCCGCGGGGAAGCGCGACACGGAGCCAGTCGGTACAGCAGCAATAGCAGCAGCCCCAGCCCCAGAGGGGGCTCCAGAATGACAAAAGGTCGGCGGCACAGAGCACCCATAGCCCCCAGCACTGTAGTGGAGCGCGCGGTCCAGAGTTGGGGGCGCAGGGAAGGAACGCCCGAGTCTTCCCCAAGTCCCAGTTGGCAGACTTCGCTCGCTTCCGGCCTCCAACACAGACAAAGGGCGGGCCGCTCCGAGGGGAGGGCTTCCGGCTGGGTGCGTCCCTAGGCTAGTCCCTCCCCAGCCCGCTCCCGAGAGGTGCGCGCTCCCCCCTTCCGGCACCTTCCCAGCGCGCCGGGACACCCGACTCCCTGTCCCCACCCGGCCGGCTCCCCACAACAGACCCCGCCCGGGGGCGGGCCATCAGCTCACCTTCCACCCTCGGGCTGCTCCACATTTCATGCCGCTCTTATAGTCACGCTAAAGTTCGGTTTCCATCCTTTACCACTTTGCTGTCGCCCCTAATCAGACTTCTCTTTTTTTCTTGGCCCTTCGACGCCAGGCCCTTCCCTACTCGAGACTCAAAGGAAGGCTTTCTTTTTAGTCCTGGTCCCTCTTTACGCCCAGCCTCCTTCCCTCCCCCTCTCCCCCCTCTCTCCCTTCCTCCTCCTATTCTCTGGCGTTCCTTTTTTTCTCTCTAGGAGGCAGGGATCGCTTGGGCTCCAGCGCATTCCTGTTCCGCTCGAGAGGAAGTCGGAGCAGTGATTTCCCTCAAGTGTGACGGGAACTTGGGGAGATGAGATCCCTGGCCTCGTACTATTAGTTCCCAACAGCGCCCAGAGTGCCGTGTTCCCGAGAGACTTACTCCTGGTCTGCTGAAGGACTATCTTTGGCCCTTTCCTTCTATTAGTCTCCTGTCGAACATGTGCCAACTGCATCCTCTCCTCTCCATCTGCAATTGGGTGCGATCCCCTGTCCTGGGTTCCCACCATCCCTCCTGCCGGATCCTGGCTTCCAGCCTTACCCTCTCTTTTCATCCTACACACTCCAGACACATTTGCGTTTCGAAAACTGCATTTTTATCCCCTTTCTCCCTCCATCCTAAACCCACAACCAGCCGCATTTCCTTGCCTTTGATGCCCATGGAATCGAGACTCACTTTGCATCTTCCTGTACTTTCCACCCATCTGAATTGGAGCTCCCAGAAATGGGCGGTGGATTTTCTCACTGTCCAAAGCATACACTGCCGTTTCCGCTGCTGGCAGGCTCCTGGTAACCATCTCTGTGGATCCCCGGACATCCCCCAGCCCCCCAACCTCGCACACCATCCCACCCCCTCCTGCCCAAAAGGACCCAGCTGCATTAGGCCTGAAGCTCTGAGGTCTTCAAACACCTTTACTTGTTTATTTCTAAAATAATTTTGGAAAACTTTGCATCCACTCATACATCTTTAAGATGACATCAAAAATTTTCACCCTAAGTTTAAATAGATGTTAATTGTTATTAAAATTTGACATTTGTGGTGGGCAATTTCTAAAATGGCTCTCCATGGTCTCACCTCCTGATAGCCACATCCTTTTGTGTCTCCCCTTGAGTGTGGGCTGGGACTAATGACTTGTTTGCAACATTAGAATATGAATAGAATAAGACAAAAACAATGGATTGAAACCGGATAACCAATGGGTCATGGCTGCTTGTCACCACATGAGACAATTAAGCAGAGACAGGTTTGAATCATATATGAACATTTATTCCAATAATGCCAGCAGTATGGGAAAGAGCAAAAAATCTGCTCTGCACCCTACCATAAGCCAGGTGCTTATATTGGGTAAAAGGACAAAGATTATATAGGAAACTAGCAATTACAGGCATGGGGAAGTAGGCAAGGTAAAATGGTTACAGGACAGGCAATGTAGGATGAGAGGTAGCAAAGGGTAGGCACCTCCTAAACCAGATTGTTTTGGCAACAAGATTGTTAATCTTTCCATGATGATAGGAAGTTCTTGGAAAGGAGAATGAAGCGTATTCTGAGGTTAACTACCATGTCCTGGGGCATACAACTCTCAGACAGATCGAATGTGCTTTCTTTAATCAGAACAGAACAATCACAGTTAACAGAACATGATTAATATTTCTTATAACTGTACCTAGTCCCTATTATTCTCTTTCTGTCCCTAACAGGCTGCCACTTACAAGATTAGGCTACAAAATGGTCCTGGCTTCTGGTAGCTCAGCCATATATCTGACAAAGAACTGATATTCAGGATATATAAAGATCTCCTTAATTCAATAGTAAAAAGACAACTCAAGTTTTAAAAATAGGCAAAACATTTCAACAGCTACTTTACAAATGAATATATATAAATAGGCAATAAACACACAAGAAATACTTAACATTATTATTCAATAGGGAAATACAAATTAAAACAATGAAAAACCACCACATGTGTACTAGACTCGCTAAATTAAGAACTCTGACAACACGAAGGATTTGGACAAATAGAACTTTCATACATTGTTGATGGAAATGTAAGCAAAACATACATCTATCTACCTTGTAATTTAGCTATTCCATCTTATATGTTTACTCAAGAGAAATAAAAAAATATGTACACAAAAAGGCATGTAAAAATGCTCATAGAAGCTTTATTTACAATAGCCCCAAATTAGAAGCAGGTATATATCAACAGGAGAATGAATAAAATGTGGTATAGTTATAAAATGGTTCAAACTATTGTTAGACACAATAAAATGAATAAATCTAAAAAATGATATGTCGGTGAAAAAAGTCTTACTTTATTATTCCAATTTATAAATGTGGACAGTTAAATAGCAGGCAAAACTAATTTATGGTGGAAAAAAACAAATCAAACCAGTGGTTGCATCTAGAGGGTAAGGATCTAGGACTGACTGGAAGGAGTATGAATAGAATTGCCAGACAAAATAAAGGATTCCCACTTAAATTTGTAGACATTTTATTTTTCAATTATAGTTGACATTCAGTATTATTTTATATTAGTTTCAAGTGCACAGTGTAGTAGTTATCTATACTAATAATAGAGGAATATGCAAATTGGCCAGGATGCCATCATGGAACGACCAATCAGGATGGAGGCGGGGCATCAGTGGAGAGCTCTCAGCATGCCTGGGCTGTGTCCAAAGGGCGCAAAGAGGAAGGGAGAGCAGATAGGCAGTTAGGGCAATCAGGCCAGGAGGGGAGAGCAGATAGGCAGTTTGGGCGATCAGGACAGGAGGGGAGAGCAGTTAGGGGAATCAGGCCGGCAGGGGAGCAGTAAGAGGCATCAAGCAGGCAGGCAGGTGAGTGGTTAGGAGCCAGTGGTTCCAGATTGTGAGACGGATCCCAGATTGGAGAAGGTGCAGGCCAGGTAGAGGGACCCCCCCCCCCACCCTGTGCATGAATTTCGTGCACTGGGCCTCTAGTACTATTATATAATTTACAAAGTGTTCCCCTCATAACTCAAGTACCCAGCTAGCACCATACAACATTATTGACTATATTTCCTAATCTGTATTTTACATCTCCATGACTATTTTGTAACTACCAATTTGTACTTTTAATCCCTTCGCCTTTTTAACTGAACCCCTCTCCCTTCAGGCAATCCTCAGTTTGTTCTCTGTATCTATGGGTATGTTTGTTTATTTATTTATTTTTTTAATATATTTTATTGGTTTTTTACAGAGAGGAAGGGAGAGGGATAGAGCGTTAGAAACATTGATGAGAGAGAAACACCGATCAGCTGCCTCCTGCACACTCCCCACTGGGGACGTGCCCGCAACCAAGGTACATGCCCTTGACCAGAATCGAACCTGGGACCTTTGAGTCCGCAGGCCGACGCTCTATCCACTGAGCCAAACTGGTTAGGGCTGTTTGTTTATTTTGTTCTTTAGATTCCACATTGAATGTGTGCTGGGCTGCATATCTGGCGCTTTGGCCAGACGGGTCATGCTGTGCTGTCTGTTCCTAAAACACATAGATAGGAAGGTACTGACGTCAGGCCAGGCCTTGAGATATGGTCTCATGGCCCCTTCCCAGCACGCAGGCCTTCTTTCTCAAAAGGCCCGGAAGTCTCATTCCAAATTTGGGAGACAAAGGACTGGAAAAAGTATAAATAAAGAGAGTTTCCTCCATATTAGGGGGCCCAGAATTTGAAAGACACATTTTCTCTGGGCCTCCACAGAATTTAATAATAAAATATAACTCCTGTAGTCTGTGCTGCAGTTCAGCCTCTGCTTTGGAAGGGTGCTGTAATTGTAGTCAGCTGGCCAGCTTAATAAAGGCTCTTAAATTTAAATTCTGAGTCAGTGGTCTATCTCGCTGAGTGAACCCATAACAAGTGAAATCATATGGTATTTTTCTTTCTCTGTCTGACTTATTTTTCTGAGCATAATATCTTCAAGGTTCATCCATGTTGTTGCAAGTGGTAAGATTTCTTCTTTTTTACAGCCAATTAATATTCCATTGTATATACCACATCTTCTTATTCAATTGTCTATTGACGGGCACTTGAGTTGCTTTCATATCTTGGCTATTATAAATGCTGCAATGAACATAGAGGTGTGTATATTCTTCCAAAATCGTGTTTTGGGTTTCTTCAAACATATACCCTGAAGTTGAGTCTCTGGGTCATAAGTCAGTTCCATATTTAATTTTTAAGAAACCTCCAAACTGTTTTCCATAGTGGCTGGACCAATTTGCATTTCTATCAACAGTACACAAGGATTTCCTTTTCTCCACAGTTTGCCAATACTTACCTGTTAAACAGTAATTTGTGCAACTCTTGCTTAAGTATTTCCCACACTTATACTAAAAAGTATCCATTCTTTATTTGAAATTTAAATTTAACTGGGCATCCTATTATTTTTCTTTGTAAATCTGGCCACCCTAGGAATGAGTGTTGGTAATGTTTATATCTTATAGGAGTTGGGGTTACACATGTATGCATGTTTGTCAAAACTCATCCAATAGTACATTGAGTAGTACTGAATAGTACATTTAAAATGTCTGTATTTAATTGTGAATGTTATTTTAAAATAACATGAACAAATATTGAACTCTAGTAAATATTATGCATGCCAAAGTTCTAAGTGTATTGATGTCTGGCACTTACTTTAAATTCATAAAAATGAGATGGATTGATGGATAGAGGAATAGATAAAGGAATGGATATTCAATAAAGCAAATATCATAAAACTAGAGGCCTGGTGCACAAAATTTGTGCATGGGTAGGGTCCCTAAGCATGGCTGGCGATCAGGGCTGATCTGTGGGGCGACTGGCAGGGCGATTGCCCCCCCCCCTTGGCATCTGCCTTGGCTGGTGGCCTGGTGCCGCCTGCTCGGTGGCCTGGTGCCGCCTGCTCGCTGGCCCCGCCCCCTGCTGACCAGTTGTTTTGCAGGTCGTTCTGCTGTTTGGTCAATTTGCATATTAGGGTTTTATATAGATAGATGTTAGTTTGTGGAATCTAGATGGTGGGTATATGGGTGCTCACTGTACAGTTTTTCTGTGTTTGAAATTTTTCTTACTAAAACAGGAAAAGTTCAGTCATGCAGCTGAAAGTTGTCTAAGAGGTTACCTTTAAAATAGAAGGCACTGATTTGCAAGGAAAAGGCATGAACTTAAACTGTTCCATTACTATAAGACTCCAAGAAAAGCCTGACCTTATTTTTATGGGGCTCAGGGAAGATTGCCCTGGAAGTAGACCCAACTGTTCAGTTATAATTCAAAATCTCTATCACTGGAATCTGTATCTCATTTTAGTCCCAAATTTGGAACTTGGTAGTCCCAGCCAAAGAGAGATGGTAATTCTCATCTACTTGTTAGAGAGTATAAATACAATGCTCTGAAGATTTAGAAATAAGCATGGAGTTAACAAAAAAGTACAGTGAATACACTTAATGTTAGGGTTAGAAATTGCCGGAAGCCGGTCCATCCTTGCTGCTTGACACAGTCGCTGCAGGGAAGAAACATCTGCACAGCATATGTTTCAAGGGACCTGACGTATATGGCATATTTTTCTTAATATGTTTGCTCACCTTCTTGGCGCTATGTGTTTTAACCAAGGTCACCTGTCTGAGAAAGGTTGTTTCCCCAGGTAGGGATTTTTCCCTGAAGTTAGGGAGGGAATAAAACCCCTTAACTAAATGCCAGGCGGGTAGTTAATCACTTTAACTACGAACAATCACCCTTAAGCTACATAATCTTTACTCCCTGGAATGGAGATAAGAAACACCCTAACCTTTGGAATAGAAATTGATAGGATCAAAATCAACTGGTATAAATACAGATGTAACAAGACAATAAAAGACAGAACTTGGCTGGAGATCCTGGCTAGAGATCCTGGATAGGCTGCTGATCAACTGAACACTGTCCCCATGTCATTCCTTCTTCGCCGACTCTGTCCACACCTTTGGGGACCCTGGACCTGTTGAGGTTGGACCCCAACAAGAAATAACATTTTAAATCATTATGGTAATTTGTATGTACTGCTTCTAAGGCATATAAAATATTTAGAAGAATGTTACATTAGAGAATCTGACATATTATACTTGTGATGTTATCTTGTGATGTTAACACAAGAGGATTTAATATAAGTTTTTTGTAATTTATTTGGAAATATGTATAGAATTGAATGATAATAGATTTGGATAATTTGAAATGTGTCTAAAAATCTGATTACTTTTGTAATCAGTGTTTAGATTTTTAAGATAATTTGATTTATGGAATCTTTAAATTAAGACTTAAAGTGTAGGAAAGAAATTTAAGTGCTTAGAATGATTTTGTTGAAAGAAATGTAAGTCTGTTTTATTAGGAGCTTGAAGACCTTGAGAAAGTAAGTACCTTATTTTCATGGCTATAGTTTGAAATGCCAGGAAACCCAAGTAACCAAACTTATTACCATATTTTTCTAAAACATTGATGTTAAATACCTTTTAAAGAATTCTGTTGTTAGCAGCTAAGATAAAATTTTAAAATATATACCATTTTATAATCAAAGTGGTTTGGGGAGTTGGGGATGAGGGAAGGTCCTTTTGTTGAAATCTGAAAGGTTTTTTTTGTTTGTTTGTGGGTGTTATTACCTTTATTTATTTTTTAATTCTTTATTGTTGAAAGTATTATAGATGTTTCGTTTTGTCCCTGTAGTCCTCTCCTAGCCTGCCCCTGTCCCAAAGCCCCGGCCTTCACTAACCCCCCTCCTCCCATTGCCTGTGTCCCTTGGTTATGCTTATATGCATACAAGTTCTTTGGTTGATCTCTTAACCCTTGCCCTTCTCACCCTCCCTCTGAAGTTTGATGGTCTGTTTGATGATTCTGTGTCTCTGGATCTATTTTTTAAAAAAATATGTCTTTATTGATTTCAGAGAGGAAGGGAGAGGGAGAGAGAGAAACATCAATGATGAGAGAGAATCACTGATTGGCTGCTTACTGCATACCCACCACTGGGGATCTAGCCTGTACCCTGGCATGTGCCCTTGACTGGAATTGAACCCAGGACCCTTCAGTCTGCAGGCCGACGCTCTATCCACTGAACCAAACCAGCTAGGGATGGGTCTATTTTTGTTCATCAGTTTATGTTGTTTATTATATTCCACAAATGAGTGAGATCATGTGATACTTATCTTTCTCTGATTGGCTTATTTCGCTTAGCATAATGCTCTCCAGGTCCATCGATGCTATTGCAAATGGTAAGAATGCTTTCTTTTTAAAGGAGCATAGTATACCATTGTGTAGATGTACCACAGTTTTCTAATCCACTCATCTGCTGATGGGCACTTAGGCTGTTTCCAAATCTTAGCTGTAAATTGTGCTGCTATGAACATAGAGATGCATATGTTCTTTTGGACTGGTGTTTCTGATATTTTGGGATATATTCCTAGACTAGAAGTGGGATTACTGGGTCAAATAGGAGTTCCATTTTTCATTTTTTGAGGAAACTCCATAATGTTTTCCACAGTGGCTGCACCAGTCTCCATTTACACCAACAGAGTACGAGGGTTCCCGTTTCTTCACATCCTCACTAGCAGTTGTAATTTGTTGATTTGTTGATGATAGCCATTATGACTGGTGTGAGCTGGTACATTGTTGTTTTGATTTGTATTTCTCAGATGATTAGTGATTTTGAGCATTTTTTCATATCCCTCTTGGCCTTCTGTATGTCCACTTTCAAGAAGTGTCTATTTAGGTCCTTTGTCCACTTTTTGAATATTTATCTTCCTTTTGTTAAGTTGTATGAGTTCCCTATAAATTTGGGAGATTAAACCCTTATCAAATGACATATTGGAAAATGTGTTTTCCAATGCAGTGGGCTCTCTTATTTTTTTTTTAATATATATTTTATTGATTTTTTACAGAGAGGAAGGGAGAGAGATAGAGAGTTAGAAACATCGATGAGAGAGAAACATCGATCAGCCGCCTCCTGCACATCTCCCACTGGGGATGTGCCCGCAACCCAGGTACATGCCCTTGGCCGGAATCGAACCTGGGACCTCTCAGTCCGCAGGCCGACGCTCCATCCAATGAGCCAAACCGGTTTCGGCAAGGCTCTCTTATTTTGTTGATGATTTCTTTTGTGTGCAGAAGCTATTTATTTGTTTTTTTATTTGTTTTTTTTCTTTAAATTTTAATTTATTATGTAAAGTATTACAAATAGTAATACATATGTCTCCTATTTTTCCCATTGACCTTCCCCCAGCCACCCCTACCCCCCAGCACATTCTCTCACCTCCCCCCCACCCCCACTGTCTTGCGTCCATTGGTTATGCTTATATGCATGCATGCAAGTCCTTCGATTGATCTCTTACATCCCCTCCCCGAACCCCGCCACCTCCCCTAGCCTTCCCGCTGTAATTTGACAGTCTGTTTGATGCTTCTCTGCCTCTGTATCTATTTTTGTTCATCAGTTTATAAAGTTCTTTATAATCCATAAATGAGTGAGATCATGTGGTGCTTTTCTTTCACTGCCTGGCTTATCGCTTTTTAAAAAATTAATTAATTAATTAATTTATTTATTTATTTTAAATTTTGTTTTATTGCTTAAAGTATTACAAAGAGTATTACATAGGTTTCCTTTTTTTCCCCTCCCCTTGACCTTCCCTTGGCCTCCCCTACCCCCCAGTGTCTTGTGTCCATTGGTTATGCTTATATTCATGCATACAAGTCTTTCAGTTGATCTCTCACCACCACCACCCCAAACCCTCCCCAGACTTCCCGCTGTAGTTTGACAGTGTGTTCGATGTTGCTCTGCCTCTGTATCTATTTTTGTTCATCAGTTTATAATGGTCTTAATTATCCATAAATAAGTGAGATCATGTGGTATTTTTCTTTCATTGACTGGCTTATTTCACTTAGCATAATGCTCTCCAGTTCCATCCATGCTGTTGTAAATGGTAAGAATTCCTTCTTTTGGGGAAAACTAAGATGGCGGCATAGATAAACACCAGGAAATTGCCGCCTCCCACAACAATTGAAAAATACCGCAAAGGACAGAGCGGACATCACCCAGAACAGCAGGAAAGCTGGCTGAGTGTAAATTCTACAACTAGAAGGAAAGAAAAGCACACTGAGAGCCAGAGGAGCTGCGGAAGTAAAGTGCAGAGGTACGGCAGCTCGCGCGCGCGGAAAGGGGGTGGCACCTGAGGATGCGGCTGTCTTTTTGAATCACAAGCTCCCGACTGCTCTGAACTCCGGTTCCGGGAAGTCTCTGGGGACCCAGGACTCATACGGGGAGAAACTGGTCTGTTGGGCAGTGGGCGAACTTGAGTGTGGCTTTCCCTCAGAGGTGCTTGCAGCAATTATCTGGTCACTGAGACGCTGGACTCCTTAGGGCTGGACAGAGAATCAGCCATAGCGGCTTGCTCCGCCCTTTGATTCCCTGAGACCCCGCCCCACCCAGGCTGCGGCAGAGGCTTTTGCATGTGAATGTACCTAACTGCAGCCAAGCCAGGCAGTCCCGGAACTTCCAAGAGAAGACCCAAGGCCCCGCAGCGGCTTGCATTGCTTCACAGCTGAGCCTCTTCATGGCTCCTGCTGTGTGGCCTCAGGCAGAGGCTGAATTAGCACCGCCTTAGATCCAGGAGCCACTGTACCCAGTGGTCAGAGGGGGACCATCCAGATTGCAACTCCTCAGATCCATAAGGGACACACTCAGGGTGCAGTCTCAGTGAGCACCAAAGCCCCACTGAAGCAAGTCTTGCCCCAGAAGGGTGTCTTCAGCACAGAAGTTCTCCCACTTCAGACACAGCTGATTTTCACAGTCAATTGGCCTGGAGGGCAATTCCTCCCAGTGATCCTACAACAACCAAGGCACCAAGATTGCACCAAGAGTGTCCACCACAGGTAACTGGGGAGGGTGAGCCACTGGGCCCTAAAGGACACCTGGCACGCAGGGCCACTCTATCAACACAGGGAAGCAGCCAAAATGCGGAGACAAAGAAACAGGTCACAAATGGCAGAAATGGAGGAAAGCAAATGACTGGATATAGAGTTCAAGGCCACGTTTATAAGGTTTTTCAAGAATTTTATGGAAACCGCCGATAAATTTAATGAATCCCTCAATAAGTATAGAGAGACCATGGAGGACATGAAAAAGGACCAACTAGAAATAAAGCATACACTGACTGAAATAAAGAATAATTTACAGAGATCCAACAGCAGACAAGAGGATCCCAAGAATCAAGTCAAAGATTTGAAATACAAAGAAACAAAAAATACCCAACCGAAAAAGAAAAAAGAAAAGAGATTCAAAAAATATGAAGATAGTGTAAGGAACCTCTGGGACAACTTCAAGCATACCAACATCAGAATTATAGGGGTACCAGAAGGAGAGAGAGGGCAAGATATTGAAAACATTTTGAAGAAATAATGACAGAAAACTTCCCCTACCTGGTGAAAGAAATGGACTTACAAGTCCAGGAAGCGCAGAGAACCCCAAACAAAAGGAATCCAAAGAGGACCACACCAAGACACATCATAATTAAAATGCCAAGAGCAAAAGACAAAGAGAGAATCTTAAAAGCAGCAAGAGAAAGACAGTCAGTTACCTACAACGGAGTACCCATAAGACTGTCAGCTGATTTCTCAACAGAAACCATGCAGGCCAGAAGAGAGTGGCAAGAAATATTCAAAGTGATGAATAGCAAGAACCTGCAACCAAGATTACTTTATCCAGCAAAGCTATCATTCAGAATAGGTCAGATAAAGAGCTTCACGGATAAGAAAAAGCTAAAGGAGTTCATCACCACCAAACCAGCATTATATGAAATGCTGAAAGGTATTCTTTAAGAAGAGGAAGAAGAAAAAGGAACTCTTACCATTTGCCACAGCATGGATGGAACTGGAGAGCAGATAAATACCACAGGATCTCACTCATTTGTGGAATATAATGAACAACATAAACTGATGAACAAGGACTGATCCAGAGACGGAGAGGCATTGATTGGACTTTCGGGCCTTGGAGGGAAGGTAGGGGAGGGGAGGGGTAAGGTGGAAAGATCAACCAAAGGACTTATATGCAAGCATATAGGCCTAACCAATGGACACGGACAACGGGGGGGTGAGGGCATGAGCGGGGGGGGGGGGTAAAGGGTAATGTGGGGACAAGGACACATATGTAATATCTTAATCAATAAAAAATATATTTAAAAAAAAGAATTCCTTCTTTTTTACAGCAGCATAGTATTCCATTGTGTAGATGTACCACAGTTTTGTAAACCACGCATCTGCTGATGGGCATTTAGGCTGTTTCTTAATCTTAGCTATTGTAAATTGTGCTGCTATGAACATAGGGGTGCATATATCCTTTCTGATTGGTGTTTCTGGTTTCTTGGGATATATTCCTAGAAGTGGTATCACTGGGTCAAATGGCAGTTCCATTTTTAAATTCTTGAGGACATGCCACACTATTTTCCACAGCGGCTGCACCAGTCTGCATTCCCAGGAGCAGTGCAGGGGGGTTTCTTTTTCTCCACATCCTCGTCAGCACTTGTCCTTTGTTGATTTGTTGATGATAGCCATGCTGACAGGTGTGAGGTGGTACCCCACTGTTGTGTTGATTTGCATCTCTCAGATGATTAGTGACTTTGAGCATGTTTTCATATTTGTCTTGGCTTTCTGAATGTCCTCTTTTGCAAAGTGTCTATTTAAGTCCTTTGCCCATTTTTTTATTGTGGTGTTTATCTTTCTTTTGTTAAGTTGTATGAGTTCCCTGTTAATGTTTGAGATTAAACCCTTATCGGAAATAACATTGGCAAATATGTTCTCCCAAGGAGCGGGCTTTCTTGTTTTGCTGATGATTTCTTTTGTTGTGCAGAAGCTTTTTATTTTGATGTAGTCCCACTTGTTTATTTTCTCCTTAGTCTCTCTTGTCCTAGGATCTATGTCTGTAAAGATATTGCTACAATATATGTCTGCAATTTTTCTACGTTTGGAGTCTTCTAGGATTTTTATGGTTTCCTGTCTTACATTCAAGTCTGTTAGCCATTTCATCTAGTTTCATTTTTTTGCATGTATCTTACCAAATTTCCCAGCACCATTCATTAAAGAGACTGTTTTGACTCCATTGTATGCTCTTGCTTCCTTTGTCAAATATTAATTGAGAATAATGGCTTGGGTCCATTTCTGGGTTCTCTATTCTGTTCCATTGGTCTATATGTCTGTTCTTGTGCCAGTAGCAGGCAGCTTTGAGAACCGTGGCTTGGTAATATAGTTTGATGTCTGGTATTGTGATCCCTCCAACTTTGTCCATGTTTCTCAGGATAGTTGTGGCTATTCGGGGTCTTTTTTTATTCCAGATGAATTTTTAGAGAGTTTATTCTAGAACTTTGAAACATGCCATTGGTATTTTAATAGGTATTGCATTGAATCTATACATTTCTTTGGGTAGTATGGACATTTTAATGATGTTGATTCTACAATCCATGAACATGGTATGTTCTTCCATTTGTTTATGTCTTCCTCTATCTCTTTTTTCAATGTCCTGCTGTTTTCCTAGTACAGATCTTTTATGTCCTTACTTAAGTTTATTCCTAGGTATCCTAAATTTTGTTGCAATGGTAAATGGGATTGTTTTTTTTTTTTTTCATTTCTCTTTCTGTGAGTTCATTATTGGTGTATAAAAAGGCCATAGATTTCTTGGTGTTAATTTTGTATCCTGCTTCATTGCCAAATTCATTTATTAGGTGTAGTAGTTTTTTGATGGAGTCTTTGGGGTTTTCTATGTACAATATCATGTCATCTGCAAATAAGGACAGTTTTACTTCTTCTTTTCCAATTTGGATGCCTTTTATTTCTTCTTCTCATCTGTTCACTATGGCTAGTACTTCTAGTACTATGTCAAACAGGAGTGGTGAAAGTTGGCATTCTTGTCTTGTTCCTGTTGTTAGGGGAAATGGGTTTAGATTTTGCCCATTGAGTATGATGTTGGTTGTAGGTTTTCATACAGGGCTTTTATTATGTTGAGGTATGATCCCTCTATTCCCACTTTACTGAGAGTTTATATCAAGAAAGGGCACTGGATTTTGACAAATGCTTTTTCTGCATCAGTTGATATGATTATGTGTTTTTTTTCTCTCAGTTTGTTTATGTGATGTATCACATTTATTGATTTGCAGATATTGTATCATCCTTGCATCCCCAGAATGAATCCCACTTGGTCATGGTATATTATCTTTCAAATGCATTGCTGAATCTGATTTGCTAGAATTTTGTTGAGGATTTCAGCATCTATATTCATCAAAGATTATTGGCCTGTAGCTCTCTATTTTTGTGGTGTTTTTATCTGATTTTGGGATTATGGTAATGCTGGCTTCATAGAAAGAGCTTGGAAGTGTTGCTTCATCTTGAATTTTTTGGAATAGTCTGAGGAGGATAAGTTTTAGTTCTTCTTTGAATGCTTGGTATAACTCCTCTGTAAAGCCATCTGGACCAGGGCTTTTGTTTGCTGGAAGTTTTTTAATTGCTGTTTCAATTTCTTCAGTAGTTATTGAACTATTCAGGTTTTTTGATTCTTCTTGGTTGAGTTTTCGGAGCTTGTATTTTTCGAAGAATCAGTCCATTTCATCTAGGTTGTCCATTTTGTTGGAATAGAGTTGTTTATAGTATTTTTTCATAATCATTTGTATTTCTATGGGATCGGTTGTTCCTCTCCTCTTTCATTTCTGATTTTGTTTATTTGGGTCCTCTCTCTTTGCTTCTTGGTAAGCCTGGCTAGGGGTTTATCAATCTTGTTTATCTTTTTAAAGAACCAGCTCTTGGTTTTGTTGAACATTTTTTATTGTGTTTGGTTTTTTTTTCCTCTCTATCTCTGCTCTGAACTTTATTATTTCCTTCCTTCTGCTTATGCTGGACTTTTCTTATTGCTCTCTTTCTAACACTTTGAGACCTTGAGTTGTACGGTTAGATAATTTATTACCATTGTTTTTTGATGTAGGCCTGTAGAGCTATGAACTTCCCTCTCAAGACTGCTTTAACTGTGTCCCATAGATTTTGGATTGTTGTGTTTTCATTGTCGTTTGTTGCCATGACGCTTTTTATTTCTTCTTTGATCTCTCTGGTAACCCAGTCATTGTTTAATAGCATGCTATTTAGCCTCCAGGTGTTTGTTTTTTTATTGTTTTTTATCATAGTTGATTTCCAGTTTTATGCCATTATTATCTGAGAAGATGCTTGATATGATTTCTATCTTCTTGAAATTGAAGAGACTTTGCCTGTGTCACAATGTATGGTCTGTCTTTGAAGATGACCCATGTGCATTTGAGAAGAATTTATATTCTGTGGCTTTGTGGTGAAATGTTCTGAAGATGTCAATTAATTCCATCTGATCTAGTGAGTCATTTAGGATTGATGTTTCTTTGCTGATTTTTTGTTTAGAGGATTTGTCCAGTGGTGTTAGTGGGGTATTAAAGTCCGTTGGTCTGGCTGTATTGCTGTCAATCTCTCCCTTGATATCCTCCAGAAGTTTTATTATGTATTTAGGTGCTCCTGTATTGGGTGCTTATATGTTTACCAGAGTTATATCTTCCTGTTGGATTGCTCCCTTTAATATTATGAAGTGGCCTTCCTTATCTCTTGCTATGTCCTTTACTTTGAGATCTAATTGTCAGATATAAGTATTGCTACCCCAGCTTTTTTTTTTTCATTTCCATTTGCCTGAAACACCTTTTTCCATCCCTTCACCATCAGTGTTTGTGAGTCCTTTTTTCTGAAGTGGGTTTTCTTAGACAGCAGATATATGGGTCATGTTTTCTTATCCACTCAGCTACCCTATGTCCTTTGATTGAGGCATTTAATCCATTTACGTTTAAAGTTATTATTGGTAGGTACTTGTTTGTTGCCCTTTTTATTCTTTAGGCCTGAGTTCCTTCTTTGCTTCCTATTTCTTCTTTTTATAGCAAACCCTTGAGCATTTCTTGCCTGCTGGTTTGGTGGTAATCAACTCCCTTAGTCCTTTTTTGTCTGTGAAGCTCCTGATTTCACGCTAAATTTTGATTGATAGCCTTGCTGGGTACAGTATTCTTGGATTCAGACCCTTGTTTTACGTGACTTTGTATATTTCATTCCATTCCCTTCTGTCCTGATGTGTTTCTGTTGAGAAATCAGTTGCTAGTCTGATGGGGGATCCTTTGTAGGTAACTTTCTGCCTCTCTCTGGCCACTTTTAAGATTCTTACTTGGTCGCTGGTGTGTGCCAATTAAATTAAAATGTGCCTTGGTGTCAGTCTTTTGGGGTTCATTTTGTTTGGGACTCTGTGAGCTTCTTGGACTTGTGTAAGTTTTTCTTCCCTATATCAGGGAAGTTTTCTGTCATTATTTCTTCAAACATGTTTTCCATTCCTTGCTCAGTATCCTCTCCTTCTGGCATCCCTATTATGTGGATGTTGTTTTGTTTCATGTTGTCCCATATTTCCCTTAGGCTTTCCTCCTTTTTTTAAAGTTTTTTTTTTTTCTAGTTTTGCTCTGCTTCGGTATTTTTTAGTACCTTGTCTTCTAGCTCACTGATGCAGTCCTCTGCTTCTTCTAGTCTACTCTTGATGCTTTCTATTGAGTTCTTTATTGCAGCAATGTCATTTTTCATTTCTTCTTGGTTCTTCTTCATTTCCTCTTGGTTCTTACACATATTGTTGAATTTGTCTTCCAATCTTTTCAGCGAGCTTATAACCATTTCTCTGAATTCTTTCTCTGACATAGTGCTTGCATCCATTTCATTTACTTTCTTTTCTGGTGATGCCTCCTTTTCTTTCATATGCATGCTGTTTCTTTGTCTTCCCCATGATCTCTCCTCTCCAGGTGTCTGGTTATGTAGCTCTCTCTCTCCTGCATTGACTTAAAGGCACACAGTACAACATAGCAAGGCACAACGCACAAGGCACTGAACACAAATGTATTCACGATACTAATAACACCAAATAAAGGTGACCACCAGAGAAAAGAGAATTAGGGAATAAGGGGGGAAAAAAGGAGTGCAAAACTGATATTGAGAAAAGAGAAGAAAGTAAGAGAGAAAAGAAAGAGAATAAAAAAGATGAGGGAAAAAACTATTTATATGGGGAGAAAACTCCAATAGAACAACAACTAATTCAAAAAATGCAAATAATAAACACCCAGAGATGAATGCAAACTACAAACAACAACTAATAACCAACTAGGAGAGGAAAAATAGAAGCAAAAAAAAAAAAACGGAGAAAAAATCACACTAACAATCAAAAAAACCAATCTAATCAACAATCAAACAACAATAGGACAGAGAGAAAGAAGGGCAAAACAAAACAAAATAAAACAAAAAACATAAACAAAGAAACAAACAACAAAAAAAACCCCAAAAAATTGAAGAGAGAAAAATCATTTGGATAGTGAAGAAAGAGAAGAGACAAGTGTATATGGACTTGAAGCAGGGGATTGGAAATTAGATATATAAGTAGGATGAATTTTTAACAGGGAGTAAAAAAGAAGAAATAGGGAAAATCTATAGCAGGAATAGGGTAAGAAAAACAGGACAACTAAAGGGGAAAAGTGAGGAAGAGAGTGTTGGCATAAAGGTAAAGTTGAGATAGAGTAAAATGATGCTAAAGGAAAAATGAAAATAGAATGTAGAACACTAATCCCAAAATAAAATAAAATAAAGAGAAAATAAAAGGACACTTTTAAAAAAGGTAAAATAAGAGTAGTAATAATACTGATTAAAAATAAAAATGTAATAATTAGAAAGGTAAAATCAAGTGAGAAAAAAAGAAAAAAAATTCTTTTCTTACGTAAAAGATGAAAAATTAAAATGTGCAGTAGTGAAGGTCATTCACTTCCTCTACTGTTCTGTTTGGCATGCCTGTTTCCTCTCAGGTATTCAGGACATTATTGAAGTCCCCTGTGTTCCACTACTCCTCTGTGTTGTAAGCCACAGTCCTGATTTTCATGCAGGCAGTATTTCTTTGTTTCCCAGACTGCCTTTTGTTGTATTTATACAAGAGTCAATTTGTGATTCAACCCCTGTGTGGCAGTGTTTCTGGATTGACATCTGGGGCTATAAGTCCTCTCTAGCCAGTATTTAGATTTTGTTTTCCCTGCTGCACTTAATACTGATTTGGGGGAATGGGCTGCCACAGAGCTGTTTTCTGATGTTTCTCCCCTCTCTGATTCCCAGGTTCCACAAACACAACTTTCCCCTGTAGTCTCTGAGAGTGTTTTTAATTGGGTGGTCCTATGTACTGGGCTTAGCAATCAAAAGCAAGGATTTAAAGAGAAAAAAAGAGCCAGAGTAAGCACGCGAACTCGTGACTTTTACCTTCCGGCACTGTGTGCAACTCTGTGAACTTCTCTGCACATGTCTTTTTTCCACTGACACTAAGCAACAGATATACTGGTAAAACTTCAGGCTGCCGTTTTATGCCCAGTCCAGCTATGGGTTGATTTCTAGAGTTCCCTTCTGCCAGCCACCCTGTGGATCCACTTCCACATTCATGGACCATGCTGGCCCCAACAGCCGTGGATTCTGTGGGGCACAGACTTCCTCTGAACCTCTCCTGCTGCGTGCGTTTCTCCCTCTAGCCTGAATCGCAGACCTCACCTTTCTCTAGGAGAAGTCTGACCTTTCCATGAGAAGGTGCAGAGCGCGTACAAGTCCGTGTCTTTGCATTGCTTGAGCCCCGGTGTTTTTTGGTTCACTGCTGGTCACTGGGTGTTGTGGTTGTAGGATCCCAGGAGGTATCCGATCCCTCCTGGTTGAAGGTAAGATGAGGCTTTGATCACAGCCACTCTCCCCTTCAAGATGGCACAGTCTCCATGGCAGAGCTGGTCACTCCTGGAGAGATTTCAGCAGCAGTCTCTCTCTTTTTTTAAATGTTTTTATTGCTTATGGGAAATTACTGCAAGTCTTGCCCCCAGATTTCATATATCTTAAGAGGTTCTCAGGCAGGAGCCAGCAGCAGCGGACGGTGCCCCGGGGCTCACCACATCCTGGGGTTTGCATGGAGGCAGAAGCTTTTTATTTTGATGTAGTCCCATTTGTTTATTTTCTCCTTAGTTTCCATTGTCCTAGAAGATATATCAGTAAACATATTGCTTCGGAGCTATATCTGATATGTTGCTGCCTATGGATTCTTCTAAGATTTTTATGGTTTTCTGTCTTATATTTAAGTCTTTTATCCATTATGAGTTTATTTTTGTGTATGGTGTAAGTTGGTGGTCAAGTTTCATTTTTTTGCATGTATCTGTCCAATTTTCCCAACACCATTTATTGAAGAGACTGTCTTGATTCCATTGTATGCTTTTGCCTCCTTTGTTAAATATTAATTAATCATAATGCTTTGGGTCGATTTCTGAGTTTTCTGTTCTGTTCCATTGGTCTATATATCTGTTCTTGTGACAGTACCATGCTATTTTGAGGACAGTGGCTTTGTAATATAACTTGATGTCTGGTATTGTGATCCCTCCAACTATGTTCTTTTTGCTCAGGATTGTTGTGGCTATATTTTATTCCATATGAATTTTTAGAGAGTTAGTTCTAGGTCTGTGAAATATGCTGTTGGTATTTTAATGGAGATTGCATTGAATCTATAGCTTTGGGTAGTATAGACATTTTAATGATGTTAATTTTACAAATCCGTGAACATGGTATATTCTTCCTCTATTTTTTCAAATGTCCTGTAGTTTTCCGAGTTACAGGTCTTTTATCTCCTTAGTTAAGTTTATTCCTAGGTATCTTAATTTTTCTGTTTTCTGCAATGGTAAATGGGATTGGTTTTTATGTTTCTCTTTTTGTGAGATCATTATTGGTGTATAAAAAAAAAGCCATCAATGTTTGGGTGCTAATTTTGTATCCTGCTACATTGCAGAACTCATTTACTAAATCAAGTAGTTTTTTGATGGAGTCTTTAGGGTTTTCTATGTACAATATCATGTCATCAGTGAATAATGAGAGTTTTACTTCTTCTTTTCCAATTTGAATGCTTTTTATTTCTTCTCCTTGTCTGATCACTATGGCTAGCACTTCCAGGACTGTATCGACAAGGAATGATGAAAGTGGGCATCCCTGTCTTGGTCTCGTTCTTAGGGGAAATGGGTTTAGATTTTGCCCATTGAGTATGATGTTGGCTATAGGTTTGTCATATAAGGTTTTTATTATGTTGAGGTATGATCCCTCTATTCCCACTTTGCTGTGAGTTTTTATCAAGAAAGGGTGTTGGATTTTGTCAAATGCTTTTTCTGCATTAATTGATATGATCTTGTGATTTTTGTCTCTCAATTTGTTTATGTGATAAGCTTACAACCATAGCCTTTTGGCTATAATCATGCTTGGAGGGCTTCGCCACAAATCAGTTGGAGACTTGATCCTGTCAGAACACTGTAGCCACTCTCCACATCTCCCCCTTTTTTGTTTTTAATCACTTCTATTTACATTATTCATCATAATCACTTGGGCTTATAAGGATTATTCCAAAGTTAAGAATTATCTAAAACTTTAAGCTACTACAATAACCATAAAAGTAAAAACGTGCTCCTGTTTACTTGGTATCAAAAGCTTTGGGCAAATTATACAGCATCACCAAAAACATCAAGAACAAAACTCTGTCTAATAACAACAAAATCATGTTAATGTAATACAGCAACAAGAGAGAAACTAAACCACAGATATGTTAACATTTTCAGGACTATTTCCACAAATTGAAAGTTTCTTTTGCTGCTGGTGTATATCTACTTGGAGTCCTCAGATTTGGCTGTGCAAGACTTTACAGAAAACTGGCAGCTCACCAATGCTAGCATAGCCAGAAACATGGCTGAGGGAGTAGCTTCCACTCCTGCTTTTCTACCACCTGCTGGGCCTCAGTCATTAACTTCTTCAGTTGGCCCCATGTTGGCATCTTAGACCCTTGCATAGCCTTCATTATCTTTTTCTTCCACATCACTATCATCTCTGGCACCCAAATCAGCTGAGCTGACTCCAGATTCTGAGGATTAGGCTGCTCAGATGGTTGGCTTTGGGACTGAGCCAACTGGAAAGGCTGCAATGGGGTCAAGAATAAGGTCCCTACTGTTTGGTGGGACTGGGGCTGGCCCCGCTTGAAGTTTCCCTTCCTAGGGGGCAATGGGTTATCATCAACATCAGTCTTAGAGTGGCATTCATTTGTCCAATGCTTTCCTTTCCTGCATCTAGGATATAGTCCAGGCTGCTTTTTTCCACTCCCCATGGCCTTCCAACTTCCATTTTTTTGCTTTTCATTCCTTAACAAAAATGCCCTGGCTTAGCTTTAAGTATTCTGCTAACCAGAGTTTCCCATGTTTTACACCCAGCTGCTACTAAACTGTGCTCCCTACCTTACTTTCACTTTCTGCACGTGCTTCACTGGAGCATCTTTTCACCTTACAATTATAATTCCCCCGTACTCAGGACCCATGTTGGGTGCCACATGAACTGCATCCAGCACGGCCGGGGTGAACCTGAGGAGGGATGGTGAAGGATTAAGGAAAACAGACAAGAGAATACAGTTGGGGCCAGGTGGATCACTGTGCCTGGATGAGGAAACAGTACCCAGCCTGTAAGCTGAAGCTTTATTTTATAGTCAGATCACACAAAGCAAAGCAAGGGCAAGATGTTTTCAAATCTGCTTTTTTCCTGTTGTTACCATTCTCTGAAATCTATCAAGCTTTGTTTTGGCAGCACTTTCTGCACCTCCTGCAGAGTCAGACTATAAGGTCAAGCTTACAACCATAGCCTTTTGGCTATAATTGTGCTGGGAGGACTTTGCCCTCCAAGCTGGGACTTGTATGTGGTTTTGTCACAAGTCAGTCCAAGGCTTGATCCTGTCCGAATGCTGTAGCTGCTCTCCACAATTATGAAGTGACCTTCCATATTTTTTGTTATGGCCTTCACTTTGAGGTCTACTTTGTCAGGTATAAGTATTGCTACCCCAGCTCTTTTTTCATTTTCCGAAAAAATTTTTTCCTGTCCCTTCACTTTCAGTCTGTGTTAGTCCTTTGTTCTGAGGTGGGTTTCTTAAAGACAGCATATATATGGGTCATGTTTTCTTATCCATCCAGCCACCCTATGTCTTTTACTGGAGCATTTAATCCATTTACATTTAAGGTTATTATTGACTAGTGCCCTGGTGCATGGATTCGTGCACATGGAAAAGAAATTAATTAGAAGGTGGCCAGCAAGTGGGACTGGGTGAGACGGGCCATACACGCCCTGGAGCCAACCTTCCATGGTCTCTTCCAGGCCTGCTGCACCTGGAGTGAGCTGGGTCCCTCCAGCAGGTGGGGTCCCTCGGCCTGGCCTGTGGGGATCGGGCTGAAACCAGCTCTCTGACATGCCCCAAGGGGTCCCAGATTGTGAGAGGGCAGTTCTCAGGCTCCCTCCTCTCTGGTTCTGGGTTGCGTCACCCAAGAACCGCCACTGCCAAGTCACCACAGCTCACCAGCTTCTGTGTTGAGTGTCTGCCCCCTGGTGGTCAGTGCACACCATAGCTACTGGTCAGACAGTTGGATGGTGGCTTAGCCTTTTATATATTTAGATAGGTACTTGTTTGTTGCCATTTTTATTCTTTATGCCTGTGTTCTTTGTTCCCTTTCTATTTCTTCTTTTTACAACAGTCCCTTTAATATTTCTTGCATTTCTGACAGCTCTGTCCTGTGACCTGCAATGGACCTCGTCCAAGGTGGCTGCTCTGCCCTGGGGCTGGGTGTAGGGTACACCTGGCTTGCACTTACAGCAGGTGTCCTGAAGCGCAGCTGGGAGGTCTCTCTGGTATGTGCTTGTGGCAGACGTCTGGAAGCCCACTACCAGGAACTGTGCATCTCACTGCCAGGGCGTGATGATGGTTCCATGCAGGTTATGGCTAATAAGTGGTTCCTTGCACAGGTCCAGAAGTCATGTCCGAGGTCAGTCAGGGTATTGGTGTGGCTGTGCACCTGGCCTCCATTGCTCCCCTCCACAAGATGGTGTGGGCTCCAAAGCCATGCCTGCCTGGGAGTTCCTGCAGTAGTAGCAGGGGCTCCCCATCTAGGAGAGCCCAATCTGGCAGTCCCTGGGACTCCTGTGACATCGAACTGTCCTTCACTCACCCACTTACACACTACACATGTCCACACATGCCCCTCTCATTCCTTTACTCTCTCACACTCTCCCCCTCAGCCGCCATGTTCAGGAATTCCTGAAATGTTTTCTTAATGAAATGGCTTTTTAGCAGGGCCCTGAGAAATGAGAGGATGGACGGGAGAAAAGAGCATTTGGGGCAAAGGAAACATTGAAGGAAAGTGAATAGAGTTTTTCCAATTATTGCAAGTAATCCAATGTGACTGGGTCAGCCTGGCCAGTGTGGCTCAGTAGTTGAGTTTACACCCAGGCATCAAGAGGTCACGGGCTGGATTTCTGGTCAGGGCACATGCCCAGGTTGCCGGCTTCATCCCCAGCTGGAGTTGTGCAGAAGGCAACCAATCAATGTTGGTTCTCTTTCATCGATGTTTCTCTCTCTCCTTCTCCCTTTCTCTCTTTCTCAAATCAATGAAAACATTCTTTTTTTAATGGAATAAAGAATTTTTTTGTTTTCTTGAAAAAAAGGTGACTGGGTCATACAGGAGTTATAGTGGGAGAGTGAGGCTGGGCTGTGAGAAGCCACTGAGGTGTGCTGAGTAGGGAAATGGTACTAGGATAACTCTGCCTCAACAGACTTGCCCAGTGGTGAGCTGGACTGGAGCAGTGGGGCCTAGATGCTAGCAGACCAGTTCAGTACTTCGTCCACTTTTCTGTTTATCTGTCCATCCACCCATACAATCTTTCATTATGGATCACTTGCACTGTGTCAGGCTCTGTGCTGGGGGAATATACAGATGATGGGATATGGTCCCTGCCCTCTCGAAGCTCACTGACATGTAGGAAAGACAGACAGTAAGTAGACAATAAGCAGTGTGGCATAGGCTGCTGTGGGCACTTAATATAGGCTTGGAGGACTCACTGTTTGGAGAAATGAGGCAAAGTGCCCTAGAGAAGGGTGAGTACCTGGTTATATCTCTCAGAGGGTAATGTGCTGTTTAGGGTGGTGGCAGTGAACATGGAAAGGGAAAAAATGAAGGAACTTATTCATTTCATCTTCCTATTAAATATTTCAAACATGAAGAAAAGTTGAAAGGATAGTACAACAAAACCTACATACTAACCACTTCAATTCAATAATTAACACTTGGTCATGTTTGCTTTACCTATCTGTGTGTGTGTGTGTGTCTGTGTGTGTGTGTCTGTGTCTGTGTCTGTGTTTGTAAGTTTCAGAAACATTTGAAAGTTGTAGACATCATGACATTTGCCCCAAAAATATTTCCACAATTATCTCCTAAGAGTAAGGACAGCTTACTACATAAC
Organism: Myotis nattereri; assembly: GCF_964212035.1. NCBI lineage: Eukaryota > Metazoa > Chordata > Mammalia > Chiroptera > Vespertilionidae > Myotis > Myotis nattereri. The sequence goes on from NC_138076.1 coordinate 102,256,117, forward strand.
ATAGTGCCTTCACTGCACCTAGAAAATGGACAATAACCCCTCATATTCAGTGCATATTCAAATTTCCCCAATTGTACACCTAAATGTTTTTACCATTGCTTTTCTTAAACCAAAGTTCATTCAAGTTTCACATATTGCATGGGATTGTTATGTCTCTCACTCTAGAATAATTCCCTTTCTTTTTTTTAAATGACATTGAGTATTTTACTTTTTTGGTTTGTCTCACAGTTTCCTTTAAGTGTATCTTAGCATTATATATATATAAATAAAATTTCAGAGAGAGGGAGAGGGAGAGAAGCAACAATGATGAGAGAGAATCATTAATCGACTGCCTCCTGCATGCCCCCTACTCATCATCAAGCCCAAAACCAGGCATGTGGTAATCAAACACTGACTTCCTGATTCATGGGTCGATGTTCAAGCACTGAGCCATCCATCCAGGCTCTTAGCATTATTTTTTCTATTCCCTGTACTTCCTGTAAACTGAAGTAAGGTCAAGAGGCTCGATTTGATTCAAGTTAAACATTTTGGGCAGTAATACCTCCCAGGTGATGCTGTATATTTCACAAAACATCAGATCAGAATATCTATATGGTCAAGTTGTTCCTACTTTTATTATTTTGCCAGAGGCCTGGTGCACGGATTCATGCACCAGTGGGGTCCCTCAGCCTGGCCTGTAGTGATCAGGCTAAAACCGGCTCTCTGACATCCCCCAAGGGGTCTTGGAGTGCCAGAGGGCACAGGCCAGGCCAAGGGACCCCACTGGTGCAGGAACGGGGCCTGAGAGGGACTGTGAGAGGGCTCCAGGGTGTGTCCGGCCCATCTGGCCCAGTTCGGAACAGTCAGAACCCAGCAGCAAGCTAACCTATTGGTAGGAGCATCTATTCTTGTTCATCAAATTATGTTGATCATTATATTCCAAATATGAGTGAGATCATGTGATATTTATCTTTCTCCAAATGGCTTATTTTGCTTAGCATAATGTTCTCCAGTTCCATCCATGTTGTTGCAAATGTTAAAAGTTCCTTCTTTTTTATAGCAGCATAGTATTCCATTGTGTAGATGTACCACAGTTTTGTAAACCGCTCATCTTCTGATGGGCACTTAGAATGTTTCCAAATCTTAGCTATTCCAAATCTTAGGGTAAGGAGGTTTCAATGACACACAGATCAGCAAACAATTTCCAGGAATAGACAAAGGTATTACTGCCCTATGAACATAGGGGTGCATATATCCTTTCTGATTGGTGTTTCTGTTTTCTTGGGATATAGTCCTAGGAGTGGGATTACTGGGTCAAATGGGGGTTCCATTTTTAACTTTTTGAGGAAACGCCATACTGTCTTCCACAGTGGATGCACCAGTCTGTATTCCCACCGCCAGTGCAGGAGGGTTTCTTTTTCTCCACATCCTTGCCAGCACTTGTCATTTGTTGATTTGTCGATGATAGCAATTCTCACAGGTCTGAGATGTTACTTCATTGTTGTTTTGATTTGCATCTCTTAGATGATTAGTGACTTTGAGCATGTTTTCATATGTCTTTCAGTCTTCTGAATGTCCTCTTTTGAAAGGTGTCTATTTAGGTCCTTTGCCCATTTTTTGATTGGATTGTTTATCTTCCTTTTGTTAAGTTGTATGAGTTCTCTGTAAATTTTGGAGATTAAGCCCTTATCAGAAATATCATTGGCAAATATGTTCTCCCATGGAGTGGGCTTTCTTGTTGTTTTGTTGATGGTTTCTTTTGCCGTGCAGAAGCTTTTATTTTGATGTAGTCCCATTTGTTTATTTTCTCCTTCGTCTCCATTGCCCTAGGAGCTGTGTCTGTAAAGATATTACTGCGACATGTCTGCTACTTTGCTGCCTATGGAGTCTTGTGTCGAGTAAGACTCCCTCCACGTTCTGTGTGGAGTAGGGTTTGGTATCTGAAAGAGGGGCCGCACAACAAATGAGAGAAAAGACACGAGATAATTTTGCAATATTGGGGGACCAGGCGGGCAAGTCCCGAAGGACTTCCACCACTGCTCAGGCTGCTCCAATCTTTTATTGATCTGGAGTAGCCCTTAGGGTAAGGAGGTTTCAATGACACACAGATCAGCAAACAATTTCCAGGAATAGACAAAGTATCTGATTAGCTCATCAATAGATTTCCAGGAGTAGGCAGAGTATCTGATTAACAATAATCAACAAGGATCTACATAAGTATCTAAGGAATTAAGGGAACTAAGGTGGGGATGCTTCAACTATTATTACCTAAATTAACTGGGTGGTGCACAGTTCTGACCTTTGCTAGGACTTCAAAGGTTACTAGCTTTTGGGGGGGTCTCTGTCTAAACTCAGCTAGTGAAGACAATGAATGGACTCCGGCATCTCCCCCTTATATTTTCTTTAAAAAATCAAGTATCTGTAGACTAGAAATATAAGAACAAGTCCCAATTTCAATGTCCAACAGTTCTGAGTCCAAGTTTCAATGTCCGACAGTTCATGTGTACATGCCAGCAATGAAATGTTGGTTCTGATTGGTTGAAAATGCAGGTCCGGTCCTTTATGGTCTGGTCCTGGGCACCCTGCAGCAATGCACAGCTGCTGACTGCTAGCATGGCAAGGCATCTTCAACATCTCCATCTCTGAGCTGTCTCTTCTGTCTCTGTGGTTGGCTTTCTGGGATCTGTTGTTACAGGAATCCACATGGTCTTGTAGCTGTTCTCTGAAAGTATAAAAACATATTCTCGACCAAAGGTTAAAGGAAAAATCCTTACTTGGGGTCTTTTCTTTAAAATGATCTTCCCTGGCTTACCCTGGCATAATGTGTGTTTTTTTCTGGGTGTCTCACTAACGAAAAAATTTTAATTTAGTTATAAGATCTATTTTCTTACATGGCATTTTTCCACTATCCCCCTTTTTTTGATTTAATTAGAAGTCTTTTTGGAAATTGTATAATGCAGTCTAGATAGCTTTAAATATTAATTTTTTGCACACAAAAAAAAGGAACCTGAACATGCTTTAGGTTCATAGCATGTTTACCACGAAATGAAAATTTTGGTTAATAGTTTTTGAATAATTACTTACCTCAAATTAGCCAAATTTAATTAATTTGAAAACTTGACTTTAATTTGAAAACTGTTTTGCTGTCAAATTTAATATTTTAACAATAATCTTAATTTACACTGTAAATATTAATGAAAAGGATCACTTTACATCCTTGTGAAGGCTCTGAGCATTCCTGTTGTTAGGCTAGATTTAGACATAGGGTCTGTTAGCCAAGGCTCTGTTTATCTGGATTCTGATTTCAGCTGGACCAAATCTCTTTTGTATTTGGTTCCTGATCTGGGCTGGGCATGGGAAGCAAGAAGCAGCCATGGGGACAGGAGACCTTCCTCAGAAGAGGCGAGTGTTCAAGCCCCTGCACCATTGAGGGGGTGAGGATCTGTGCCCCACCTCTGTTGATCCCCAAGTTTTCTCCTACTGGCCCCCAACTGTGCCTGTCTTAGGTCACCCCACCCTGTGGGGTCTTACCCGTCTTTGACTACCAGCCATCTCTGGGCCAAGTAGGGTGATGTGAGGTTCAGTTCTGTCTCCTTGGTAGCCTATGTCCCTCTGGCCTCCATGCCCAGCAACTGCCTTTGGATCCCCTCGCCTGCTGGCGGGGTCCCGGCATTGATCATAGGGAACCCAGGTTTCTTCTCCAGAGAGGGCCCAGCTTACGCCATTGGGCAAGAGACAGATCCATGGTACCAGCTTTTCATGATCTCAGCTTGAACGGGAGAGCCTAGATAACAGCTGTAGACAACTGGAATCCTTTTGGCAAAAAAAAAGGTCAAGAGAGGTCAATACAGAATGCTTACGTGCCTTCCCAGGAGGGAATAAATCCCTTCACATTCTCAAACATTTAAAGAATTAATTTGTAAGTTTGTTTGGGATAAATGCATAATATACTGTTGTAAAGCATCAAAAATTATTAATAAAACTTGTAGAATAATACCATGTAAGAATATTCTTTGCTCTAGGTCATGACAACTTAAATCTTAAACTCAAGGTTTGGAATGAGGAACCTAGTTTTCAAAAAAAAAGCAATTTACAGAAACGGAGACAGTATGCTATCTAAATTACAGGTTTTTTTGGGTGAACACATTATCTAGAGTCCTTGGTGACCTAGGTTAAACTTAGGCATGTTATATAAATTACGGTTTTGGGTCTAGAACCCTTGAGTGACCTGGGTTAAACTTAGGCACTTAGGCAGTTTTGGGTCTCCGGAACACTGAGTTGACATATTAACTAGAGCCCTCTAACCTTGGGATAGCTGTGCTGTCCTTCCCAGGTAAAGGAAAAATGTGTCTTTTAAGACCAGTATGAAACTATAGTTTTTACCTGAAATGATTGTTACCATACTTCACTTTACCATGCCCCAGGTGGTCTCTGGGCTGTTCCTTTTATTCTGACACCAATGTAGCTCCATAGGTGTCTTTCCATTAGCATCACAAGTGAAAAATTTTAGAGTAATTAAAGCTAGGTGCCGCCTACCCAAAGGTGATTTCTCCATCATCCCCCTTTTTTGTTTTTCAAATTGGAATTTTTAAAAGCTGATGAGACTCTGAAGCCTCTTTTAATAAAGCAACCAATTGATCAGCATGTGCATTTCCCTTAGTTAATAGGCTAGGTAATATGCTGTGAGCCCTGATGTGGGTGATATGAAAAGGGTATTTTCTCTGCTGCACAATCTGTTGAACTTGCTTAAGTAGTAAGAATAAACTTTGGTCACTAAGCCATTTCAACTGGGCAGTTTCAATTCTACTTACTAGGCCCGAAGCATAAGAGGAATCAGAAATTATATTAACAGGCTTTTGTAAATCTTGCAATGCAGCTTTAATACCTTCTAATTCATTTCTTTGCACAGAAGTATGACTGGTCAGTATGACTCGGTCAGAATTTAAAGTATGATAGGCAGCTTTCCCATTTGATGACCCATCAGTAAAAACAGTTAAAGCTCCAGGAATTGGTTCCTGCCTAGTGTTTTTTGGTATAATGATGGAGGTCTTATATAAAAATTGTAGTAGTTTATATTTTAATAGGTGACAGCTAAGTTCCCCTGAATATCCACTTAGCCCAATTTGCCAGTTTTAAGTCAGTTTGAAATAACATTTATTCTTTTAACTTTACTTGTCCTAAGTTATGGACAGTAAATGACATTAAATTTCTGGTATTAGTCTTTGGGTAAATTTACATAAACTTTGTTTAAGGAGGCAAAACACAAATCATTTAATTTAGCTTATGAGGCCCAATATATTGATTTTTAATTTTAGTTAGACATCTGAAGGAAACCTCTTTTTATTTCCTTCCAGACAGCTTTCTTTCTCACACAAGCAACAAATGTAAGGAACATGGTTACCTTTTGAGATTTTAACAAATACTGTCGCAAAGCTATATATTTCAAGTGATTTTTCATTTATGGTGACTAATTATTGTCAGATTTAGTATTTTAACAACAATCTGTAAATGTTAGCAATTATATTTTAAAGAGTATACCCTTTGGCTTATTTGCATATACAGAGGAATCATGGGAAGCCTTCAGTAACCTTTTCAGAAGAATTTACTTTACTAGGATTCAATTGCTTACAAGGATAGTAATAGGCAAAGCGAAGCAAGTAAATTTAGTATTTAGTAAACTTTTGATTTACTAGGGGTAAACACTGCACCACTTCCAGCCTAATTTAAAATGCAGTAGTGAGGAGCTTTTGTTATTTCAAATTACATCTTAAAATTTCACTGCTGTATTTTAAGAAATATTAAACAAAATAACTTGTTTTGTCCTTTCTCAGAGGCAAAAACTTAAAATATATTTATTAATTTTTATTTGATAAAGCTATCCATGTGATTTCAAGTATATTAAATTTAGCTAAATTAAAAAATCCTTTAAAAAGAGAGAATAAACTTTTGAAAAACATTTCAGGCCCTGTGAAATTTCTCAAAGTCATTCCTTGGTTATAGTTTTGAAATCCAACTTGAAAGACCATCAAATATATATAAATATATGTATATGATTTAAAAATTATATACTTATTATAATTATTAAGAGATATCAATTAAATTAAACTGCCTCAGTGAGCAGACACTCCTTTTGTGATTGGTTAAGTCAGAGGGAAGGGCCTTTGCTGTTGCAAGATGGCAGCCCCCAGGGGCGCGATAAGCCATGCGGCCATCATGGTGGCTGCCAAGTCAGGCAGCTCAAAGTGGCAGCTGTCTACACTGTTCTTTGACAGAGCAAACCAAAACCCCTAAAAGATAGATGGCCAACATTATATTCAGACAAGCAGAAATCCCATTATCTGTTTATACGTTTTATAATTATTTTAAAGAATATCAATTAAGTTTAAACTGGTTTTTGTATTAAAAATTTCAGTTGAGATCACAAAATTAATCCTCTTTTTATCAGATCAATAAGCAACATATTTTGAATTCCTAATCATCTAAGAGAAAACACATTTTATTTTTTCAAAAACAAGTTATACATTAGATATTTATTTAATTTCTCCCGATTCAATTTGCACTTTAAACTTTCAGAGCTTATAAGTCAAATATTAGCAGTTCTTTGATTAACTACACTTTTATATTTTTAAGAATAAATTTTAAAATCTAATAATTAACTTTAAACCATGTTTTTTCTGCCTGGGGAAACTGAGAAGCAAACTTGTAGGTATTAAAAAATGACTACTGGAGGAAAGCTGATTTCAAAGGAGCCACCTTTTGGCCACTTGACCTTTTCTGGGAAGGTTGGCTAGCAAAAGGTGTAGCCATTGAAATGCAAATTAACATTCCTAAAGATGGCTGCTGGCGGGAATTGGGTTACCTGCATGCTAGGGGAAGGGCGTGTCTACCCCTCCCTCCATTAAAAAAAGGGTGTAGCTTTAAACATTTTAATGGCAAGAAAAGAGACCTTAAACTTTCAGAGCTTTAAATCTTAGGTAGCAAATTAAATACTTAGCATTTTTCAAATCAATACTTTTACATTTAAGGATACATTTCAAATAAAATATAAGGCATTTTCAATTAATAGATTAATTTCTATCATCTAGACTTCATACTAGGCATACTCAGATCAACATTTCAGTGTTATCAACATCTCAATACTTTTAGATGATTTGAACTTAAAAGTTTTAAGTTTCCAGCCAATAAGCCGGGCATAGCTGCTAAATTTCAAAATGGTCACAATTTTCCTGCTGGGGAAGTCAAGAAGCAAACCTATAGCTATTCACATGTAAACTTGACTATCAACTTCCTGGTGGTACTTGCCTCAGGGTGGGAAATTTCAAAAGAGTTACTTTAAATTGCCTTGGGAAACCAGCCTGTATTTCTTTCTCAGGTTCATCTCCACCATTTTTAAGGCCAAAACAGTCTTGGGTTTTTATTCTGTACACAGCAAAAGGTCAAGTTCAGCTCAAAACTATGCGCACTCGTTTTTAAACTGGCCTTTTCCCTTTACATGTGCACAGAAATCCCGGATGCATTTATGAATTTGTAAAAGCTTTAAGTCATTAGCTGGAAAAAAAGGATAAAGATGGTGAAGATGAGGCGAAAATGTGGCTTTCTTGGGGAGTGATGTCCATATTGGATGACCACGTGAGCTTCTTTCCTTCCTTTCCCCCACATCCTGCTTTGGGGGAAGTTTCAGCAAATGACTCAGGTGGTGTATTTGTTCCCAAAGTCATGCTTAATAGAAAAACAGATTTTAAAATTTTTTTTCCCTTTTCGCTTTCCAAAGTAATAGCTAGCACCCAAGGTGACCTTGTCTAGACTTTGCACTTCCCGACATGTTCTCAGGTAGTTTTTAAACAGAACATTAAGTAATCTCATTGTGGGAGAGCTTATTGCTCTGTGCTCTCCTGCCACCTTTGAATCTCTCCAAACCAGAGAGAGATTTGGCAGCGGGGTTTCATTTCTTATTACAGATAGAATCCAAATACAAATTAAGATTTTAATTTGATTAAGAAAACACATTAAGATGACCATGGCACTATTTTTTCAGCCTGATCTAAAAGAGTACCTTTTTCAAGAAAAACAAAGATTATATTCTATAACAACATGCAAAAACTGTAAAAGATTACCTTCTAAAATTTTAATACTTTAAACATGCAAATCAAAAGCCTATAATAAAGTTTTTTACCTTTTTAAAAGCCAAATATACCTTTATAAAGCCGAATCTACCTTTTTAAAGCCAAATCCTGCCCCGTTTGTTAGCCTGGTTAAGAAAACGTTCCCAGAGTACTTACAGACCTGGGCTTCTGTAGTTGATCCTGGGCATTGCGTGCGGTAGAATTCCCCTCACCTTTTTTAGGTGAGTTTTCCACACCTTTTCGGTGAAAACTTCCTTTTCTCGCTCCAGCGAGGCCTGCACTTCCAGATTACCCGTCGGGTGCCAGATGTCGAGTAAGACTCTCTCCACGTTCAGCGTGGAGTAGGGTTCGGTATCTGAAAGAGGAGCCGCATAACAAATGAGAAAAAAAGACACGAGATAATTTTGCAATATTGGGGGACCAGGCGGGCAAGTCCCGAAGGACTTCCACCACTGCTCAGGCTGCTCCAATCTTTTATTGATCTGGAGTAGCCCTTAGGGTAAGGAGGTTTCAATGACACACAGATCAGCAAACAATTTCCAGGAATAGACAAAGTATCTGATTAGCTCATCAATAGGTTTCTGGGAGTAGGCAGGGTATCTGATTAACAATAATCAACAAGAATCTACATAAGTATCTAAGGAATTAAGGGAACTAAGGTGGGGATGCTTCAACTATTATTACCTAAATTAACTGGGTGGTGCACAGTTCTGACCTTTGCTAGAACTTCAAAGGTTACTAGCTTTTGGGGGGTCTCTGTCTAAACTCAGCTAGTGAAGACAATGAATGGACTCCGGCAGTCTTGTAGGATTTTTATGGTTTCCCGTTTTACATTCAAGTCCGTTAGCCATTTTGATATTGTTTTGGTGTATGGTGTAAGTTGGTGATATAGTTTCATTTTTTTGCATGTATCTGTCCAAATTTACCAGCACCATTTATTAAAAAGACTGATTTGACTCCATTGTTTGCTCTTGCCTCCTTTATAAAATATTGAGCATAATGGCTTGGGTCGATTTCTGGGTTCTCTGTTCTGTTCCATTGGTCTATATGTCTGTTCTTGTGCCAGTAGCAGGCAGTTTTGAGAACCATGGCTTGGTACTATAGCTTGATACCTGGTATTGTGATCCCTCCAACTTTGTTCTTCTTTCTCAGGATTGCTGTGGCTATTCAGGGTCTTTTGTTATTCCAGATTAATTTTTGGAGAGTTTGTTCTAGATCTTTGAAATATGCTGTTGGTATTTTAATGGGGATTGTATTGAATCTGTAGATTGCTCTGGGTAGTATGGACATTTTAATGATGCTGATTCTACCAATCCATGAACATGATATGTTCTTTCATTTGTTTATGTCTTCCTCTATCTCTTTTTTCAATGTCCTGAAGTTTTCCAAGTACAGGTCTTTTATGTCCTTGGTTAAGTTTATTCCTAGGTATCTTAATTTTTTTGGTGCAATGGTAAATGGGATTTTTTTTTTCATTTTTCTTTCTGTGAGTTCATTATTGGTGTATAAAAAGGCCATAGATTTCTTGGTGTTAATTTTGTATCCTGCTACATTGCCAAATTCATTTATTAGGTGTAGTAGTTTTTTGATTGAGTCTTTGGCATTTTGCACGCATTTCTCCCTCCAGCCTGGATCCCAGATCTCACATTTCCCTAGGCGATATCTGACCTCTACTTAATTTGCCAATTCTGGGTGTATATTAATCCATTCAGCTGTTCCTTCTCTCTGCTCTGTGAGAAGGCACAGGGCTGGTCCGCATATTCGCACCACTTTGTCTCCTTCTAGACAGACTTTCTAGGCACCTGCGGTTGGAAAGGCTGGAGTCTTGGTATTCCTGGGTTCACAGCTGAGGCAGCTCATCCCTGGGGGTTGTGGTTGTAGGGTCCCGGGAGGTATCTGAGGTCCCTGGTTGAAGGTAAGGCTGGGCTTCAGATTACTGACACTCTCCCTTCAAGATGGCACAGTTTCCGCGGTGGAGCCGGCTGCTCTGGGAGAGATTTCAGCAGCAGTAGAGGCTACCCGGCCAGGGAAACCTGGTCCGGCAGTCCCCAACAATACCTTGGAATATAACTGCCCCTCACTCACAAATACAGACACTCCCCGCACATCTACACACACTCTTTTTGTTCTTTCACTCACTCACTATCTTGCAGCTTGCCGTCCTGTTGGCAGTCATATTGGATCCTGCACATTTTTTATATTGGATTGTTTACCTTTTTTTTGTTAAGATGTATGAGTTCCCTATAAATTTTGGAGATTAGGCCCTTACAGGATACTAAGGGCCCAGTGCATGAATTTATGCACCTCGAAAGGAACTGGGAGCCTTGCAAGGCTGTGGTGGGCACAGGGACAGGTCTCAGCCCATACTCTGCACCTCCTCTCAGCCCCTCCCATCATTTCCCACAGTTCTCTGTCTGTTGGCAGCTGCGTTCCCGCCACCACCACAGCTACTGCAAGGTGCTGAGGGCTCAGGTCCTGCTCAGCCCTCAGGAGCAGGGGGAGGTTCAGAAGCCCTCAGGGGCTATCAGGGCCAGCAGCCGCCACTTGCACCCACTGATGGCGCCAAGTGATAGGGACTGGCACCAGGCACTGGAGGTGGATGTGAGCTGTGGCTCCGGTGCTGGCAGCTAGTGTGACTGGGGCTGGTGCAGACAGCAGGAGAAGGCACCTGGCGAAACTGTAGTGTGCAAAGCAAAGAATTTTCAGTAATCACCGGAGGCTAGCCCCAATGACAGTTACTGGTGCCCTGCCTTGGTCTGGCACTCCTGCTAACCTGCTCCACCATCCCTCTGTGGCTGATGCCACGCTCTGCCGCCTGCTGCCAACACCCACCACGTTCCACGTCTGCCCCCTGGTGGTCAGTGCACATCATAGCGACTGGTTGTTCAGTTGTTCTGCCTTTTGGTCTATTTGCATATTAGCTTTATCTTATATAGGATAACGTTAGCAAATATGTTCTCCCGTGCAGTGGGCTTTCTTGTTGTTTTGTTGATGGTTTCCTTTTTCTTATTTTTTTTTAAGGTGGGTACATGGATGTTTATTTTCTTGCTAAATTCTTTTTTTAGTTAAATCTTTATTGTTCAGATTATTACAGTTGTTCCTCTCCCCCCCGCCCCCGAAATAGCTCTCCTCCAACCAGTTCCCACCCCACCCTCTGCCCTTACCCCTCCCACTGTCCTCATCCATAGGTGTATGATGTTTGTCCAGTCTCTTCCTGAATCCCCACACTTTTTCACCCAAAGAATTGTTAGTCCACTCCTTTTCCATGCCCCTGGTTCTATTATATTCACCAGTTTACTCTGTTCATCAGATATTTTATTCACTTGATTTTTAGATTCACTTGTTGATAGATATATATTTGCTGTTCATAATTTTTATCTTTACCTTTTTCTTCTTCCTCTTCTTAAAGAATACCTTTCACATTTCATATAATGCTGGTTTTGTGGTGATGAACTCCTTTAGCTTTTTGTTATCCGTGAAGCTCTTTATCTGACCTTCAATTCTGAATGATAGCTTTGCTGGGTAAAGTAATCTTGGTTGTAGGTTCTTGCTATTCATCACTTTGAATATTTCTTGCCACTGCCTTCGGGCCTGCATAGTTTCTGTTGAGAAATCAGCTGACAGTCCTATGGGTACTCCCTTGTAGGTAACTGACTGTTTTTCTCTTGCTGCTTTTAAGATTCTCTCTTTGTCTTTTGCCCTTGGCATTTTAATTATGATGTGTCTTGGTGTGGTCCTCTTTGGATTCCTTTTGTTTGGGGTTCTCTGCGCTTCCTGGACTTGTAAGTCTATTTCTTTCACCCGGTAAGGGAAGTTTTCTGTCATTATTTCTTCAAATGGGTTTTCAATATCTTGCTCTCTCTCTTCTTCTGGCACCCCTATAATTCGGATGTTGGTATGCTTGAAGCTGTCCCAGAGGCTCCTTACACTATCTTCGTATTTTCGGATTCTTTTTTCATATTGCTTTTCCGGTTGGGTGTCTTTTGCTTCTTTGTATTTCAAATCTTTGACTTGATTCTTGGGATCCTCTTGTCTGCTGTTGGATCTCTGTATATTATTCTTATTTCAGTCAGTGTATGCTTAATTTCTAGTTGGTCTTTTTTCATATCCTCCAGGGTCTCACTAAATTTATCGGTGGTTTCCATAAAATTCTTGAAAAACCTTATAAACGTGGTTTTGAACTCTATATCCACTAGTTTGCTTTCCTCCATTTTTGTCATTTGTGACCTGTTTCTTTGTCTCTGCATTTTTTATGCTTCCCTGTGTTGGTAAAGTGGCTTTGTGTGCTAGGTGTCGTATAGGGCCCAGTGGCTCAGCCTCCTCAATTTCCTGAGGTGGACCATCTTGGTGCACCCCTTTGTGAGCTTTGTGCACAGTCTTGTTGTAGTCTTGTTGTAGTTAAGCCTTGATTGTTTTAGGTATCACTGGGAGGAATTGACCTCCAGGCCAATTGACTGTGAGAATCAGCTGTGTCTTCAGTGGGAGAACTTCTGTGCTGAAGACACCCTTCTGGGGCAAGACTTGCTTCAGTGGGGCTTTGGTGCTCACTGAGTCTGCCCCCTGAGTGTGTCCTTTATGGATCTGAGGAGTTGTAATCTGGATGGTCCCATCTGACCACTGGGTACACTGGCTCTTGGATCTAAGGAGGTGCTAATTTAGCCTCTGCCTGCGGTTACCCAGCAGGAGCTACGAAGAGATCTGCAGATTCCCCTTCCTTTTTGGGGGTTTGGAGGTGCCCAAGTGAGGCCCAGCTGTGAAGCAATGCAAGCTGCTGTGGGGCCTTGGGCCTTCTCTTGGAAGTTCTGGGTCTGTCTGGCCCAGCTGCAATTTGTTAGGTAATTTTCAGATTGCAAAGGGCCAGGTCGTTCATATGCAAAAGCCTCTGCCGCAGCCTTGGTGGGGTGGGGTCTCAGGGAATCAACAGGGTGAAGCAAGCAGCTATGGCTGATCCTCAGCCCTGCCGTAAGGGGCCCTGCATCTCAGTGTCCCGGTAATTGCTGAAAGCATCTCTGAGGGAAAGCGGCCCTCAAGTTCAGAGTTCTGCCTGATTCCAGACAGTCCAGTTTCTCCCCGTATGAGTCTTGGGTCCCCAGAGACTTCCCGGAACTGGAGTTCAGAGCAGTCGGGAGCTTGTGACTCCCTCCTGATTCAAAAAGACAGCCGCGTCCTCAGGTTCCAGGCCCTTTCCACGCACGCTCGAGCTTCCGTACTTCTGCACTTTACTTCCGCAGCTCCTCTGAGTCTCAGTGTACTTTTCTCTTTCCTTCTAGTTGTAGAATTTCCACTCAGCCAGCCTTCCTGTAGTTCTGGATGATGTCCGTTTTGCCTTTTCGTTGTATTTTTGAAGTTGTTGTCGGAGGCAGCAATTTCCAGTGTTTACCTATGCCGCCATCTTTGTTTCTCTCTGTTGATGGTTTCTTTTGCTATGCAGAAACTTTTTATTTTGATGTAGTCTGATTTGTTTATTTTCTCCTTAGTTTCCATTGCCCTAGGAGCTGTATCGGTAAAGATATTGCTACAAAATATGTCTGATATTTTGCTTCCTATGGATTCTTCTTAATTTTTTTTTCTTTATTGATTAAGGTATTACATATGTGTCCTTATCTCCCCATTGTACCACCACTCCACACCCCCCACTCATGCCCTTACCCCCCTAATGTCTGTGTCTATTGTATAGGCTTATATGTATGTATACAAGTTCTTTGGTTGATCTCTCCCCTTTACTCCCACCCTCCCCTACCTTCCCTCTGAGGTTTGACGGTCTGATTTGTGCTTCTCTGGATCTGCTTTTGTTCATCAGTTTATGTTTTTATTATATTCCATAAATGAGTGAGATCATGTGATATTTATCTTTCTCCAACTGGCTTATTTCACTTAGCATAATGCTCTCCAGTTCTATCCATGCTGTTGCAAATGGTAAGAATTCCTTCTTTTTTACTGCAGTGTAGTATTCCATTGTGTAGATGTACCACAGTTTTGTAAACCACTCATCTTCTGATGGGCACTTAGGCTGTTTCCAAATCTTAGCTATTGTAAATTGTGCTGCTATGAACATAGGGGTGCATATATCCTTTCTGATTGGTGTTTCTAGGGATATAGTCCTAGAAGTGGGATCACTGGGTCAAATGGGAATTCCATTTTTAATTTGTTGAGGAAACTCCATAGTGTTCTCCACAGTGGATGCACCAGTCTGCATTCCCACCAGCAGTGCACAAGGGTTTCTTTTTCTCCACATCCTTGCCAGCACTTATCGTTTTTGATTTGTTGATGGTAGCCATTCTGACAGGTGTAAGATGGTACCACATTGTTGTTCTGATTTGCATCTACCAGATGATTAGTGACTTTGAGCATGTTTTCATTTGTTTCTTGGCCTTCCTTATGTCCTCTTTCAAATGGTATCTATTTGGGTCTGTTGCCCATTTTTTGTGATAACATTTGCAAATATGTTCTCCCCCGCAGTGGGCTTTCTTGTTGTTTTGTGGATGGTTTCTTTTGCTGTGCAGAAGCTTTTTATTTTGATGTAGTCCCATTTGTTTATTTTCTCTTAGTTTTCATTGCCTTAGGACAGTGATGGCGAACCTATGACACGCATGTCAGAGGTGACACGCGAACTCATTTTTTGGTTGATTTTTCTTTATTAAATGACATTTAAATATATAAAATACATATCAAAAATATAAATCTTTGTTTTACTATGGTTGAAAATATCAAAAAATTTCTATATGTGACACGGCACCAGAGTTAAGTTGGGTTTTTCAAAATGCTGACAAACCGAGCTCAAAAGGTTCGCCATCACTGCCCTAGGAGCTGTATCAGTGAAGATATTGCTTCAGCATATGTCTGAGATTTTTCTGCTTGTGGATTCCTGTAAGATTTTTATGGTTTCCCATCTTATGTTTAAGTCCTTTATCCATTTTGAGTTTATTTTTGTGTATGGTGTAAGTTGGTGGTCTACTTTCATTATTTTTTTTTTCTTGTATCTGACCAATTTTCCCAGCACCATTTAATGAAGAGACTGTCTTGATTCCGTTGTATGCTCTTGCCTCCTTTGTTAAATTTTTTATTTCTTCTTTGATCTCTTTGGCAACAAAATCATTGTTTAATAATATGCTACTTAGCCTCCAAATGTTTGAGTATTTGTTGTTGTTTTTATTGTAGTTAACTTCTAATATTCTGCCATTGTGATCTGAGAAGATGCTTAATATAATTTCAATCTTCTTCAATTTGGAGATACTTTGCCTGTGTCCCAATATGTGGTCTATCTTTGAAAATGTCCCATGTGCACTTGAGAAGAATGTATATTCTGTAGCTTTGTGGTGGAATGTCCTGAAGTTGTTGATTAAGTCCTTCTGACCTAGTGAATCATTTAGGATTGCTGTTTCTTTTCTGATATTTTGTCTAGAGGATTTATCCAGTGATGTCAATGAGGTATTAAAGTCCTCTACTATGATTGTATTGCTTTCACTCTCTCCCCTGATATCTTCCAGATGTTTTTTTATGTATTTGGGTGTTCCTGCATTGGGTGCATATATGTTTACCAGAGTTATATCCTCTTTTTGTATTGATCCCTTCAGAATTATGAAGTGGCCTTCCTTGTATTTTGTTATGGCCTTCACTTTGAGGTCTATTTTGTCAGGTATATGTATTGCTACCCCTGCTTTTTTTTTTCATTTCCATTTGTCTGAAAAATATTTTTCCATCCCTTCACTTTCAGTCTGTGTGAGTCCCTTGTTCTGAGGTGGATTTCCCCTAGACAGAATATATATGGGTCATGTTTTTTTATTCATTTAGCTACTCTATGTTTTTTGATGAGAACATTCAGTCCATTTACATTTAATGTTATTATTGATAATTACTTGTTTGAAGCCATTTTTATTCTTTTTTAAAATTTTACATATATATATTATTGATTTTTTACAGAGAGGAAGGGAGAGGGATAGAGAGTTAGAAACATCAATAAGAGAGAAACATCGATCAGCTGCCTCCTGCACACTCCCGACTGGGTATGTGCCCACAACCAAGGTACATGCCCTTGACCAGAATCGAACCTGGGACCCTTGAGTTCACAGGCCGATGCTTTATCCATTGATCCAAACCAGTTAGGGCGCCATTTTTATTCTTTGTGCCTGTGTTTCTTCTTCCCTTTCTATTTCTTCGTTTTACAACAGTACCTTTAGCATTTCTTGCATTGCTGGCTTGGTAGTGATAAACTCCCTTAGCATTTTTTTTTGTCTGTGAAGCTCCTGATTTCACCTGCAATGTTGATTCATAGCTTTCGTGGATAGAGTATTCTTGGATTCAGTCCCTTGCTATTCATCACTTTTTATACTTCATTCCATCCCCTTCTGGATTGATGATTTCTATTTAGAAATTATTTGATAATCTAATGGGAGATCCTTTGTAGGTAACTCTCTGTCTCTCCCTTGCAGACCTTAAGATTTTCTCTTTGTTGTTAACATTTGCCATTGTAATTACAACATGACTTGATGTGGGTCTTTTGGGGTTTGTCTTGTTTGGAACTCTCTGTGCTTGTGTGACTTCTCTTACTCATATCAGGGAAGATTTTTGTCATTATTTTTTCAAATAGATTCTCTAGTCCGTGCTACTCTTCTTGCCCTTCTGGAACCCCTATTATATGTATATGACTTCGTTACATGTTGTCCCAAATCTCCCTTAGGCTCTCCTCCTGCTTTCTAATATTTTTTTCTCCAATTGCTGTTTAGATTGGGCTTGTTTCTCTTTCTTATCTTCTCACTCACTAAGTCGGTCCTCTGCTTCTTCCAGCCTACTGTTGAAACCTTCCATCGTGTTTTTTTTTTTATTGTAGCTATATCACTTTTGATTTATTTCTGATTCTTACATAGGTTGTTGATTTTTTCATCCATCCAGTTTATGAACTGTATACCATTACTCTGAATTGTTTTTCTGACATATTATATGCCTCCAGTTCATTTAGTTCTTTGGCAGGGGGGGGGGGGCGATTCCTCCTTTTCTTTCCTTTGGTCATTGTTTCATTGTCTCCCCATTTTGCTATCACTGAAGTGTCCAAGCACCCATTTGTGGGTGCCTGAGATGTGGTGGTGGGCTTGGTGGGGGCATCACACACCCTGAGAATCATGGGAGAGCTCAGGCACTGAGAAACCTGGCCATGGTGGGTCAGCAGGAACCCCATGTGTGTCTGAGAGGCAGACTCATGGGTGCTCAGGGCCATGTGACGAGGCTGCAGCATGTTAACAGCAACCTCATGCACCCATGCATAGAGGCAGAGTCATGGGTGTGCTTGGTAGCAGATGTTGTGGCCACCGTGCTTCGACAGCAGCCCTGTGCACAGATGCCGAGAGGCAGAGTCACGGGTGCTCGGAAGCAGGCGGTGCAGATGCTGTGAGTTGGCAGCAGCAGCCCCGTGTGTGCACCAAGAGGCAGATTCATGGGTGCACTTGGGGGCGGGTTGGCCACAGTCCCATTTGTGTGCTTCAAGTATCAGAGTCATGGGCACTTGGGGCCCAGGTGGAGTTGGTGGCACAGCTGCTGCACACCTCCTGTTGGCAGGAGGCCCGCTCATGCACCATGGGATGTGCGGGACATATTCCACTGCAGCGGATCAGCAGGAGAGGAATGTGTTCCGGGATTCACTGGAGCCTGTGGCTGGGATGGCTGATATCTCGGTGTCCGAGGGTCTGCAGCTGTGGTAATAGGTCTGTCCAGAGAGGCTGTAGGGTCCTGGTTTGCGCCTGAGGTCAGTCTGGCTGGTGGTGAGGCTGGGCTCCCAGTCACAGCAGCTCTGCCCTTCAAGATGGCATGGCTTTTGTACCAGTGCCGGCCACCAGGGAGTGCCTGCAGCAGCAGTGGGGTCTTGCCATCCAAGACAGCCCAGTTTTCCATCCCTCGAAAGTCCTGCAGGATCTATTTGTTCCTCACTTTCACACACACACACACACACACACACACACACACAATCACACACACACCCCACATGTCCACACACTCCCCTTTTATTCCCTCACTCTCTCACACTCTCTTCCTCACTGCCATCCTGCCAGTTGCCATCTTTTTCCCCCCAGGATGTTATTTTTAACAGAATGATTCAAGTGTTTCATCCTAGCTGAGACACTTGTGTTGGACTTAAAAGTGAACATTTGGAATATGGCCTATAGAAAACAGGGAAACAAATCCATATAAACATCCATTTTGAAAGAGATGAAAGTTAAAAATGCTATGTTTCTAAGATCTAACAATGTGCATTACAAGGTGGTTTTTTTAGTAGGAAGGAGAATGTTAAAGGACTCAGCCAAAGGAGTACAATCATTGTAGTAACTGACACATCCTCTCCTTGCAAGATACTCATCCATGCTAAGTTTCAGAAGTCAGCCTTCTATAGCCACAGGTACCACATCCATGGATTCAACCAACACCAGATTGAAAATTTGGGCGGGGGGGGGGGGGACCACAGGGAGGACGTTTTGTTTTTGCTGATGTGTACTAGGTAGTTAAGCCTCAGATGGTTGTATCTCTTTTGATGGCTACTTAGGACTACTGTACTGGAAGTTGTCTGGGTTTTACTTTTTAAAGAGCTGTGGAATGGAAACATATTTTTAAGATGGGGAAGGTATGTGATCCTTTAATCTTTTAAAAGGAGCAGTGCTACCTTAAATGAACAAATTTAAAATCTCCCCTCATTTTATAGAGTTTTAACCCAATGAAAGAAGCATATCGGTGGCAAACTATTTTCCACAGAAATCCTGAATTAATGCTGCATGCTTTAGTTTCTTCTTTCCTTTCAGTATAAGAACCTTAAAGTAAAAGCTTGCAATCTTTCTTTGGATATTCATACTTTTAAATAGTACCTTTTAAGTAGCAGTGTGGGACAAGGCTTATAAATATTTTGTCTAAATGTTCCATTGTCACCTTGTGTGCATTTATCATTCTTCTAAATTTAACTTTGCACAAATAACCCATGTAAAAAAATGTATATTTTTCAAAACTTGTAAATAAAAATAACCTTAAAATAAATAATTAAATAAATGAATGAATAAAGTGTACAGTTCTATGTTGCTTAGAGGTCACAGGGTTAACTATGCTACCACAATCTATCCCGCTATTATCAGAGCTAAGTTTGATCATCTGTTTATAGTGATGACCACAAGAGAAGACAGACATTTTAATTTCACAAAGATTTATTGAGCTCAATGAGCCTAACCCTGCATGGGGCACTAGACTCAGAAAGGTAGTAGGACTGAGCATTTAAGTGCAGCCCCAGTGGAGTGGTGTGGATCAAAGTTAAATCCCTTGGAGAAAGTGGGTGCTGGGGAAGTGGAGCTCTCACAAGACAGACTTAATTTGTGAGGTCTTAAAAATCATAGGAAAGCAAGTGGGCATCCAGCACGCCTTTCCTCTCCCTTCCATATACCTGTGTCTTGTTCTCTGCCCCACTGCTCATCTCTTCTAGCCTCTAACACTGTGGTTCTTTGTTTGTTCAGAACAGTTTTGCAGACAATCTCAGGAAATCTGAAGACCTGATGAGGGAATGAGAGGAAACCAGTGTTTGCTGAGCATCAACCCCATGCCAGGCCCCAGCATGGGCTTTGCTCAGGTTACCTTGTTTAATCCTCACTATCACCCTGTGAGTTGGGTATTTTATAGAAGAGCAAACAAGTCTGCAGAGATTAAGTAATGTACCCAGCGTTATACAGCAGGGGTTTTTTGTACATGAGACTTAAGTCTAAATATCAGTTTTGAGGAAGATGGCAAGGTTTTTCCTGTTCCCCCACACCCTCAGTCCCTATTCTTGGTCCTCCTAGGGGTCTTCAGTCCCTGGAACTCTTCTTTATTTCTCCCAGTCTCACAGCTCACAGTGGCCTCTCTTCCTTCTCTACACAGCCTGAATTCAAGGTTGTTCACATGGACCCTCATCAACATTGAGCCAGGCAGGCCATCTCTACTGATAGGGTTCTGGACTCTGGTCTTGATTACTTGGATTCACCTGAGGTCAGTACATAAACAATGCACAGTTCCAGGAAATGCCATCAGTACTGGAATCTATGTGAACGGTGCTTCCTGACATTGTGCAGCACATAGCATAACACCTGAATGCCAGGTCCCAGCTGAGGTTCCTTCCTCCCTCCCTCCCTCCCTCCCTACATGCCTTCTTTTTTTAGTATGGAACCAGCAAACAAGATCTGGACAAGAGATATGTGAGATCAGGGTTATAGTCAATGCAATTAGACCTGGCTACCCAATGAATCCTTGTTCCTTATGGAGGTACTAGAAGCCCGGTGCACAAAAATTTGTGCACTTAGGGGGCGGGGGTCCCTCAGCCTGGCCTGTGCCCTCTCGCAGTCTGGGACCCCTCGGGGGATGTCCACCTGCTGGCTTAGGCCCGCTCCCCGGGGGGGTTGAGCCTAAGCTGGCAGTCAGACATCCCTCTGGCAGCCTGGGAGCCCTCAGGGGATGTCCACTTGCCAGCAGGGAGCAGACCTAAGCTGCAGTCAGATATTCTTAGCGCTGCTGGGGAGGCGGGAGAAGCTCCTGCCCCACCGCTGTGCTGGCAGCCATCAGCCTGGCTTGTGGCTGAGCAGAGCTCCCTCTGTGGGAGCACACTGACCACCAGGGGGCAGCTCCTGCATTGAGTGTCTGCCCCTGGTGGTCAGTGTGTGTCATAGTGACCAGTCATTCCCAGTCATTCTGCTGTTAGGGTCAATTTGCATAGTACCCTTTTATTATATAGGATAGAGGCCTGGTGCATGGGTGGGAGCCAGCGGGTTTGCCCTAAAGGGTGTCCTGGATCAGGGGTCCTGCTGGGGTTCCTGGCCAGCCTGGGTGAGGGGCTGAGTGCTGTTTGAAAGCTGGTAAAACCCCCCAGTGGGGACCCTCACCCCATGGGGGTGTGGCCAGCCTGGGTGAGGGGCTGAGGGCCATTTTCAGGCTGGCCACAGCCCCTTTAGGGTGTGGGGGGGTGTCCCACTGGGGTGCCTGGCCAGCCTGGGTGAGGGGCTGATGGCTGTTTTCAGGCTGCCCACCACCCTTTCAGGGTGGGAGTCCCTACTGGAGTGACTGGCCAGCCTGGGTGAGGGGCTGATGGCCATTTTCAGGCTGGCCACGCCCTGGGCTGGAAGCAGGTATCTGGGATTTATTTATCTTCTATAATTTAAACTTTATAGCCTTGAGCAGAGCTCAGGCCTGGCCAGAGAAGGCAGGAAGCTTGGCTTCCTCCATCACCAGGGCAATCCAAGCTCCCTGTTCACTCCAGCTCCGTGGCCACCGCCATCTTTATGACATAGTGAGGGAGTGACGGAGTGAGAGAATGACTGTTAATTTGCATATTACTCTTTTATTAGATAGGATACCTGAGATTCATTATTCCCAGCTATGTACATAGGAGTGAGAAATCTTCCAGACCAGAGGTACCCATAGGCATAGATATACTGCTTTTTATACTGTTGTTAGGTTAACAGATACCAGGAACTCAGAACCTTCTCTTTTATACAAATCTCTAGTGGATCTACCTGTCAGTCAAGGTTGTGGTGGCCAAGCCATTCCTAAGCTGGTATAGTTCACCCTTAGCACTCCAGAAGGTTGGAATGTGTAGGTGTGTTTCTCTCAAGAGCCTCTGTTTACTAGGTAAGGACCTGGCTTATGTTTGCCTGATAGTTTCCTTGAAGTGTGCCTTAGCATGATGTTGTCTGTTTCCACATAGTTCTTTGAATATCCCTAGTCAACCCTCATAGAATGGGGCTCACCAAGTCACACCCTTATGGCTCCCCCACTACCTGTGGGGGGTTGATGCCTATTTCAGGACACTATTGTAGCAAGATTATCACCAGAATTAGTATGGGACACCCAGGGAGGTCCTTCTCCCCGCTCCCTGGCATTTGGTTCTATGGGGCAATATATATTTTTTTAAATTAAATCTTTATTGTTCAGATTATTACATTTGTTCCTCTTTTTTCCCCCCATAGCTCCCCTCCTCCCAGTTCCCGCCCCACCCTCCACCCTCACTCCCCACCCACTGTCCTCATCCGTAGGTGCACGATATTTGTCCAGTCTCTTCCCGCATCTCCCACACCCCTTTCCCCCCCAAGAATAGTCAGTCCATTCCCTTTCTATGTCCCTGATTCTATTATGATCACCAGATTATTTATTCACTTGATTCTTAGATTCACTTGTTGATAGATGCATATTTGTTGTTCATAATTTGTATCTTTACCTTTTTCTTCTTCTTCCTCTTTTTAAAGGATACCTTTCAGCATTTCATATAATCCTGGTTTGGTGGTGATGAACTCCTTTAGCTTTTCCTTATCTGGGAAGCTCTTTATCTGACCTTCAGTTCTGAATGATAACTTTGCTGGATAAAGTAATCTTGGTTGTAGGTTCTTGCTATTCATCACTTTGAATATTTCTTGCCATTCCCTTCTGGCCTGCAAAGTTTCTGTTGAGAAATCAGCTGACAGTCGTATGGGTATTCCCTTGTAGGTAACTGAGTTTCTTTCTCTTGCTGCTTTTAAGATTCTCTCTTTGACTTTTGCTCTTAGCATTTTAATTATGATGTGTCTTGGTGTGGTCCTCTTTGGATTCCTTTTGTTTGGGGTTCTCTGCGCTTCCTGGACCTGTAAGTCTATTTCTTTCACCAGGTGGGGGAAGTTTTATGTCATTATTTCTTCAAATAGGTTTTCAATATCTTGCTCTCTCTCATCTTCTGGCACCCCTATAATTCTGATGTTGGTATGCTTGAAGCTGTCCCAGAGGCTCCTTACACTATCTTCATATTTTCGGATTCTTTTTTCATTTTGCTTTTCTGGTTGGGTGTTTTTTGCTTCTTCTCATTTCAAATCTTTGCCTTGATTCTTGCGCTCCTCTGGTCTGCTGTTGGGAGTCTGTATAGTACTCATTATTTCAGTCCGTGTATGCTTAATTTCTAGTTGGTTCTTTATCATAACATCGAGGGTCTCATTAGATTTGTTGAGGATCTCATTAAGTTTATCAGCGGCTTCTAGACAGTTCTTGAGAGACCTTAAAAGTGTGGTTCTGAACTCAATATCCTCCATTGACAGTTTTGTCCTGTTTGTCTCCGCATTTTTTTATGCTTTCTTGGTGCACCCCCTAGTGGTCTTTGTGTGCAGTCTTGTTGTAGTTAAGCCTTGATTGTTGTCGGCAATACTGGGGGTGATTTGACCTCCAGGCTAACTGGCTATGAGAGTCTGCTGTGTCTGCAGTGGGAGAGCTTCTGTGCTGGATCTCTAGGGCGGTGCTAATCTAGCATTTGCCTGAGGCTATCCGGCAAATGGCTCTGGGCAGGGCTTGGGCGGGGCGAATCCCCGGGGATCTACAGGGTGGGCCGGAGCGAGCAGCTATGGCTGCTCTCAGTTCCGTCCCTAGGGGCTCTGCCTCACAGAGTCCCAGCAACCGCTGCAAACCTTGGAGAGAAAGCTGCCTTCGAGTTCCGACCGAAGCCAGACAGTCCTGTTTCTCCCATTTGAGTCTGGGTCCCTAGAGACCTGCCCGGATCTGGAGCTCAGAGTCTGAAACTCCCTCCCGATTGAAAACAGCAACCGCGCCCTCCACCTCCAGCCCGCTCCATGTGCACTCCGCACCTTAGTATTTCACTTCAGCACTGTGCCTCCTCTGAGTCTGGGTATGATATTCTCTTTCCTCCTAGCTGTAGAATTTCCACTCAGCTAGCCTTCCTGTGGTTCTGGATGATGTCCGTTCCGTCTTTTTGTTGTTTTTTGAAGTGGTTGTTCGAGGCAGCAATCTCCGGCGTTAACCTATGCCGCCATCTTGGTTTCTCTCTCTGGGGCAATATTCTCTCTGGTGGCTGATCCAATTGCCTTGCAGCAATTTTACCATTAGATTTCAACTCACATCATCCTTGATCTTTCTCAGCCACCTATCCTATGTTCTCTCAATTCTCTGAAATTACCAGACTCCACTTAGTTCCCCTTTTTTTGTGTCACTTATTAGTTGGATATTGGTTTGGCTGAGGACAAAAGACATCCAGAAGAATGTTGACTTAAACATTGTATTTCTTTTGCATGTAAAAGTTCAAATAGATATGGAGGCTCTGTTTTATAAAGCCATCAGCAGGCCAGGCTTCTTCTACCTTTTTATTTCACCATCCCTGTGGGAAGATCCTCCTCTGTGTCTGGGTATGGCATTTCCACCAGTGGAAAGGGGAGAAAGTAGTGGGGAGGGAGAGCCATTTCCATTTGAGGGTATGACCAAGAAGGTGCACACCTAACTTCTACTCACATCCCCATGACAGGAAAGTTTCAAGCTACAAGAGAGGCTGGGAAATGTGGTCTATTCAGATCATCTATATGCCCAGCTAATAATTCTATTCCTATTGAAAAAGGGCAGTAAAGTAGTGCCTGCCACAGTGCTTTCAGAAGTTCCATTTCCATAGGTCATGGTTTGGAGGCTGGTTGTGAAAAAATACTCCCACTTATTTCCTATGGTCTGCATATGTCTCCTCCCACTATCATCCCTTGTGGGGCTGGAGTTCAAGATTTGCCCAAACCATTCTAGGGGAAAGGAAACTTTTTTTTCCCATCTTTCTTTTTTTTAAATCATTCTTTTTACAATATACAAAATAAATCTATTACCAGATTTTATATACAAAATAATTAGCCATGTACATGCAATAAACATTAATATATTTTAAGAAAAATTATTTAAAATATAATAATACTAGTAGCCCTGAACACGAATCTGTGCATGAGTAGCTCCCATAGCTGGTAGCTTGCTGCCCTGCCCTCCTGTAGCTCTTTGCCCACTGCCCTGCCCTCCTGTAGCTCTGCGCAGCTTATAGATTGGTCATGATATTACAGCATACTGGCTAATTTGCATATTCCTCTATTATTATATTAGATTACATGCAATAAATATTAATATTACAAAAAAATATTTTAAATATAATAATATTACCAAAACTGTACTAACATAGTAAAATATCACAAAAGTTGTAGGAAATATTTAAAATCTGCAAATAACAGGATTACTTCTATGATATTCTAAAATATTTTTTTCCTTTGGCTCTATTTTTGTTCATCAGTTTATGTTGTTCATTATATTCCACAAATGAGTGAGATTATGTGATACTTATCTTTCTCCAACTGGCTTATTTCACTTAGCATAATGCTCTCCATGTCCATCTATGCTGTTGCAAATGGAAAGAGTTCCGCGGGAAGGAAACTTTGAGGTAATGGGATACTATGGTCTGTCCAGAATCCACATTCCTTCAGACAGGATGCTGGGCCCCAGCTTCATAGATCCCATAGTCATGCTGCTGAAATGAAAACAGAAGTACTCAATGGAATAATGTCCACATCTACCCCATGTCTACCCCTCCATGTTGAGCTGCATTAAGGAAAGGTTGAATTGAGGATACTCCTCTTTTCCTATTGATAGCTCCTATATGCTCTTCCTGCTTTGGTAGACAGCATGTCCTCTGACTTAGAGTGGGAGTGGTTGTGTGTATTTGCTTTTCTGGAAGTTTATTCCATCTTTTATTTACTTCTGCTGCCTCCTATAGATGGTATGATATGGAGAAAGTCCAGGTTGTGTCCTGAGGGAGGGCCAGTCATACACATCAAGAATGGTGACATGAGCCCTGGCCGGTGTGGCTCAGTGGATAGAGTGTCGCCCTGCAGACTGAAGAGTCCCAGGTTCAATTCCTGGTCAGGCACATGCTTGGGTTGCTGGCTCGATCCCCACTGTGTGGCATACAGGAGGCAGCCTATTGATGATTCTCTCTCATCATTGATTTCTCTCTCTCTCTCTCCTCCTCCTCTTTGAAATAAATAAAAATGTATTTTAAAATAAGAATGGTGACCTGAGTTCTTCCATCAGAGTAATAGTTGTGGTTTCCCACATGCTAACCCATGGTCATTGTTAAGGACCACAAAAGTTGGGGCAGCAGTATCTATTTAAACAAGACAGTGATGCCATGACATGAAAATGGTCTCTCTCAGTTATGGCCTATTGTTTGCATATATCATGCAGTTATGTTATATTGCTGCTCACACCTACCAAATAGCTATGAGACCTATACATTATCATTAGTCAGATGAAGGCCCATTTGGGTCCTGGCCTTGTGGGTGCATTATGAGGGTAGAACAACATCCAAGGTGTGTTTTGGCACTGTCACTGCTTTATTCTTTAATGTTGGATCATGATCTTATGTCCATAGCAACATGGTGACATACCTTCAAAGTCCTGATTCTTTATAAATCATCAGTTGTCCAGGTGAGATGATCCACCTGGATATTTCAGTTGCTCAAGGAGTTGTCCTTAGTAGTGAGTATCAACTGGTTCTCTAATTTGGGGTATTTATTAGCTCCTACCCCACAAGGAATTCCCCTTGATGATCCACCTCTGAGTCTTCTAGACCCCAGATCTTTATTATCCCCACTGTGATGGCCCTGGAACTTTGAATTATAATTTATCTCTTGGCTGATGCTTCAGAAAATACCAACTTAATGTCTGGGGCCTCCATTTGTCAGGGTATATCCTTACTTACTCTTTTTTTTTTTTTAAATTAAATCTTTATTGTTCAGATTATTACATTTGTTCCTCTTTTTTCCCCCCATAACTCCCCTCCTCCCAGTTCCCGCCCCACCATCCGCCCTCACTCCCCACCCACTGTCCTCATCCATAGGTGCACGATTTTTGTCCAGTCTCTTCCCGCATCTCCCACACCCCTTTCCCCCCCAAGAATAGTCAGTCCATTCCCTTTCTATGTCCCTGATTCTATTATAATCAACAGTTCATTCTGTTCATCGGATTATTTATTCACTTGATTCTTAGATTCACTTGTTGATAGATGCATATTTGTTGTTCATAATTTGTATCTTTACCCTTTTCTTCCTCTTCCTCTTCTTAAAGGATACCTTTCAGCATTTCATATAATCCTGGTTTGGTGGTGATGAACTCCTTCAGCTTTTCCTTATCTGTGAAGCTCTTTATCTGACCTTCAATTCTGAATGATAGCTTTGCTGGATAAAGTAATCTTGGTTGTAGGTTCTTGGTATTCATCACTTTGAATATTTCTTGCCACTCCCTTCTGGCCTGCAAAGTTTCTGTTGAGAAATCAGCTGACAGTCGTATGGGTATTCCCTTGTAGGTAACTGAGTTTCTTTCTCTTGCTGTTTTTAAGATTCTCTCTTTATCTTTTGCTCTTGGCATTTTAATTATGATGTGTCTTGGTGTGGTCCTCTTTGGATTCCTTTTGTTTGGGGTTCTCCGCGCTTCTTGGACCTGTAAGTCCATTTCTTTCACCAGGTGAGGGAAGTTTTCTGTCATTATTTCTTCAAATAGGTTTTCAATATCTTGCTCTCTCTCATCTTCTGGCACCCCTATAATTCTGATGTTGGTACGCCTGAAGCTGTCCCAGAGGCTCCTTACACTATCCTCGCATTTTTGGATTCTTTTTTCATTTTGCTTTTCCGGTTGGGTGTTTTTTGCTTCCTCGCATTTCAAATCATTGACTTGATTCTTGCGATCATCTAGTCTGCTGTTGGGAGTCTGTATAATATTCTTTATTTCAGTCAGTGTATGCTTAATTTCTAGTTGGTTCCCCAATATAACATCGAGGGTCTCATTAGTTTTCTTGTAGATCTCATTAAGTTTATCGGCGGCTTCTAAACAGTTCTTGAGAGACCTTAAAAGTGTGGTTCTGAACTCTAGATCTTCCATTGACAATTTTGTCCTGTTTCTTTGTCTCCGCATTTTGTTATGCTTCCTTGGTGCACCCCCTAGTGGTCTTTGTTTGTGGTTTTATAGTTAAATCTTGATTGTTGTAGCTAATTCCAGGGAGGGTTTGACCTCCAGGCCAAGTGGCTATGAGAATCAGCTGTGTCAGCAGTGAGAGAACTTCTGTCCTCTAGGGAGGTGCTAATCTGGCGTTTGCCTGAGGCTATCTGGCAAATGCCTCTGTGCAGGGCTTGGGCGGGGCGGGTCGCACAGGATCAACAGGGTGGGCCGGAGAGAGCAGTTATGGCGGCTCTCAGTCCTGTCCCCAGGGGCTCTGCCTCTCTGAGTCCCAGCACCCGCTGCAAAGCTCGGAGAGAAAGCTGCCCTCGCTCTGACCGAAGCTAGGCAGTCCCGCTTCTCCCGTTTGAGTCTGGGTCCCTAAAGACTCGCCCGGATCTGGAGCTCAGAGTCTGCGACTCCCTCCCGATTGAAAACGCCAAACGCGCCCTCCGCCGCCAGCCCGCTCTGCGCACTCCGCACCTCAGAATTTGACTTCAGCACTGCGCCTCCTCTGAGTGTCCGTATGCGTTTCTCTTTCCTCCTAGTTGTAGGACTTCCATTCAGCCAGCGTTCCAGTGGTTTTGGGTGATGTCCGTTCTGTCTTTTAGTTTCACTTTTGAAGTAGTTGTTCAAAGCAGCAAACTCCGGCGTTAACCTATGCCGCCATCTTGGTTCTCCCCTTACTTACTCTTTTTGTTTTAAATCCTTACCAGAGGATATGTTTTCACTGATATTTTTTTAGAGAGAGACAAAGGGAAAAAGAAAGAGAGAAAGAAAGAGAAAGAGAGAAAGAGAGAAACAACAATGTGAGAGAAAAACATCAGTTGGCTGCTTCCCATATGTGCCCCAATCAAGGATTGAACTGGCAACCTAAGTATGTGCCCTGACTGGGAAGTGAACTTGCAACCTTTTGGTGTATGGGATAATGCTCCAACCAACTTAGCAACCAAGATAGGGCATCATTTACTTACTCATTCAGCTCCTCTAGGCCCTGGTAATACAGAGAACAAAATAGTCCTAAAGTGAACTAGTGTTACAAACTCCCTGCTCTTTTGTGTCTCTTCAAGGTGTATTCATGAGTGTTAACCACCTGGGTAGGGCAACTTGAGGGTTTCCAGGATGTCTTCCTCACCACACAGTGTAGGCCCCCACTCTGACACTATAAACTAGTACCACCTCCCCCAGGTACCCAGAATATCCACCTCTGCTGCTTTTTGGCTGGTCTGCTTCTGAGGGAGTTGCCCCTCTCTGTGCTCAGGCTTATGTGCATACCTCCGGAGTGAAGAAGTGAAAAAGTGTCCTCTAAAACACCTACTCTCATCAAAGGTTGGTCTTGAAATTGTGGTAGACAGTAAGACATGATCAGAGTACAGAAGACAATAGACCAGGTACAGAAGGTCACCAGGGCAGAATGCACCAGGTTCATAGCAAAGAACAATTGTAGGGTGGGACCTTTCTCTTAGGGCAGTGGTTCTCAACCTTGGCTGCACATTAGAATCACCTGAGAATCTTTTTTAAATCCTGATTTCTGGGCCTCATCCTCCGGAAATTCTGTTTCTTTGTTACTAATGTTGTGGCCCCACCCCATAACAAAGAAACAGAATTTCTGGAGGATGAGGCCCAGAAATAAGGATTTTTAAAAGATTCCAAGGTGATTCTAATGTGCAGCCAAGGTTGAGAACCACTGTCTAAGGGTGACTTTTCCTCCCCTAGCATATTTCTGGCATGCAGTTTGAACCCCCTGACCTTTTCTCCCTAGAGATAACATCTATGCCTCAGTTGTATTCCAGCTCAAGCACAGAAGAGCAACAAAATCTACCACAGCTGACCTCAGGACCACCTACATTGAATAATGACTCCCTGCCCTGGTGCCAACCAATCAGTGGAGAACACAATCCTGAAAGGACACACCTGGAAAGCTACTGAATATTCTTTTGAGTTCTTCCCCTATCTAAGGGAATACCTCTTTTAAATGAGAAGACCATAAACTGTGTTCAGCTGCCAGCCCTGTCCTTGTAGGTCAGTGGTTCCCAACCTTGGCTGCACATTAGAATCACCTGGGAATCTTTTTAAAATCCTGATTTCCGGGTCTCATCCTCTGGAAATTCTGTTTCTTTGTTGCTAATGTTGTGGCCCCACCCCATAACAAAGAAACAGAATTTCTGGAGGATGAGGCCCAGAAATCAGGATTTTAAAAAGATTCCAAGGTGATTCTAATGTGCAGCCAAGGTTGAGAACCACTGTTGTAGGTTGTCCTGATGCCCTGAGAGTGCTGTTAGCATTTAGTTCTCCCAAGTTGGGGATGCTAACCAATTGACCAATTCATAGAAAGCTCCTCCCAAAATGCAAAGAGCACACCTGATGAGAGCCCAGCACCTACCAGTCTGCTCCAAATCAGCAAGCTGCACTCTAGGAAAGGCAGCCCTGTGAATGTTCCCCCACGTCCCGTGTGGTTCAGGGTTCAGGATCTAGAAGCAGGGCCACACGCAAATGAAAGAGACGAGACAAGAAATAATTTGGAAATATTGGGGGCCAGACAGGCAAGCCCAACTCAAGGGGAAGAACTTCCACTGGTGCCCAGGCCTTGCCAGCCTTTTATTCAATATTGAAACACATCTAGCTCTTAGGCAGGTAATTGCGGTAGCAGACAATCTTAAAGGTCAGTAAATATTAGAAGGATTTACTCTGAGACTTTGATCAGGAAATAACTTGAGCCTCCATTGTCTGGACTAGACAATTGGTGCATAACACTGGCCCTTGCCATGGGTTCAAGGTTCACCAGCATTCCAGAATCCTCGTTTGCACTTCTCTGCTAGGGAAGACAATGGGCAGCTTCCTGCACAGCCCCTCCCTATTCTTTAAACCTCAGCTCATCTAAACTTCTGGGTCTAGTCCAGCCCACGTTGGGACACTCCCACTGGGCCCACCTCTGAGGCCCTTATCAGACCATCTCTGAGACAGGATGTTACAGGCTTTTGCTCACCTAGAACTTTCCTTGTTCCTGTCTTGAACCACAAGGTCTTTCTTACAAAATCCTGCCAACATCTTCCAATTGGGACCTGCCAGCCCAAAGGCTGGGCTGGCTTTGTTGAGAATTATGACAAAGTTGTTTTCTCTTCATTATATTGTCAATGCAGTACCAACGTTGTACAAAGGCCATTCACGAGGCCAGGATAGAAGTGGAGAGGGCGTTTGGGCTCCCAGTGCCTTCCTTGCTCCTGATAGAGGAACTCTAGAAATTCCATGGTTGTGGTAGCCTTAGGGAGGGAGGAACACACTAGGTCATATCCTCTTAAATCCTCTGCCTCCTGGTTTCTGTAGCCTTCTTCTATCTCTCTGGACATTTGTCACTCTTCCTTTGTGCATTTTTCTCCCAGGCCCAGTATCTATGCAGACCTGGGAAACTGGCTGGCTGGGTGGTAGAAAGCAGTTGCTTTCGTTTGTTTGTTTGTTCTTTTTTTACTTTTTTAAAAAATATATATATTTTATTGATTTTTTTACAGAGAGGAAGGGAGAGGGATAGAGAGTTAGAAACATCAATGAGAGAGAAACATCAATCAGCTGCCTCCTGCACACTCCCTACTGGGGATGGGCCCGCAACCAAGGTACATGCCCTTGACTGGAATCGAACCTGGGACCCTTCAGTCCGCAGGCCAACTCTCTATCCACTGAGCCAAACCAGTCACGGCTTTATTTTTTTTTTATAAATATATTTTATTGATTTTTTACAGAGAGGAAGGGAGAGGGATAGAGAGTTAGAAACATCGATGAGAGAGAAACATCTATCAGCTGCCTCCTGCACATTCCCCACTGGGGATGTGCCTGCAACCAAGGTACATGCCCTTGACTGGAATTGAACCTGGGACCCTTGAGTCCACAGGCCGATGCTCTATCCACTGAGCCAAACTGGCTAGGGCCCTTTTTTTTTACTTTTATTTTTTTTATTGAGCAAGGTATAAGGGTGATTTCTTTCCCAGGTCTTGTCCAGATGGATTCAAAGAATGAAGCCACAGACAAAAGGTGATATATGAGAAGTATAGTAACTTTATTGCAAGCAAAAGAAACTTTATTGCAAGTAGATTAGGAAATCCCCAACTGCCATTGGGGACAGCAGGCATCAATTGTTCTGGCTATTTCCTACTGGACAGGGGTGATGATTGGGGCAGCAGTCAGGGTCCCATCAGAGGTGGGTGACTAGGAGTCCAAGGAAGAAGGAATCGGTGGCCTCCATCTGTGGTTTCATTTCCAGGACCATTTGCAGTTTCAGGGTTTCTAAGTGGTAGGATATGAAATATACCAAAAGGTTAAGTAGGCAAGGGCTAAAGATGAGTAATAAGAATAGTATATACAGAGGGCCAAGAAAGGGGGATATAAGTAGGAGTATTTTATGGTGTTTCTGTGTCCTAGAAGGGTAGAAAAGGTCTCCTCCAGGTACCAGCCTAGGGTTTCAGTGACACTCATAAAAAGACAGAATAAGAACTATTAGGAAGATGAAAATAATGATTATCCAGAAATACCAGAGCATGTTATTTATCTGACACTCATCAACTCTCTAGGATTCTTTCAAAAGAGAAGTTTCCGGTCCTTCAAAGGCTCACACAAGTAGGAGTCCCATGATTCAGATGATGGCAATACAGCTCCATCCTCCTCCTGTGCTGGCTTCCAGGGCTTTATTCAAAACAGATGGATATTATTAGGTCCCATCCCAAAGTTAGTTTAACTGTCTCAGGGATCAGGAGAGCGATGGCTGCCACTGCCCATAAGTAGGAGGGCCAGTCCTTAGCCATAATATTAATTTCCTTACTTAGATATCCTATGGCTGTTGGGTCTGTCCTCTAAGTTGAGTCAGGACTCCCAAGGCTACCCCCCTTTTTGTTATATATAGGTTGAATTCCTGGCCTGTTGGGAAACTTAAAGCTGGTGTCTGTAAAAGGGCTTTTTTTTTTTTTTTTTAAGTTGTTTAAAGGCCTGTTTGGCCTCAGGTTCCCAGACTAAAATAGAGAGGCTGTCCTTCTGTGCCTCTTCAATTAGTTGGCACAGTGGACGTGTTCATTTTCCATAGCCAGGGATGCATAGTCTTCAATATTCAGTGATGCCCAAGAAGCCTCTCAATTGCTTTAGGGTCCAGGGCTGAGGGAAGCTGAGAATAGGGCCTATCTGGTTCTCTCCTAAAGCTCGTGTTCTCTTTGATAGATTAAGGCCTAGGAATTTAACTGAACAGGAACACAACTGGGTCTTGGCTTTGGAAACCTTATAGCCTTTTTCCACCTGGAAATTTAGTAAAGCCTTAGTCCCTTCCTCAGAGATTTCCTCCAATGGGGCACATAGTAAAAGGTCATCTACATACTGGGGGACCTTAGTGCTAGGGAAATTAAACTGCCTTTTGATAAGGCCTGCCCAAATAAATGAGGGCTATTCCGAAAACCCTGGGGCAGCACTGTCCATGTTAGTTGACTGTCCTGATTATTGGGATTTTCAAAGGCAAATAGAAATTGTGGATCAGGATGCAGGGGTACACAGAAAAAGGCATTCTTGAGATCTAGTACTGTAAACTACTGTGTGCTCCAGAATTTGTTTTCTGACATTATTAGGAAGGCATGGGAGAACAGCTCATCCCAGTTATACCCTAAAGGTTGAGATAAATATTTCTTTATTGGCCTTTCAGACACATCTATAATGGTTATTGCCTCTGAAGATAATTGACTAGGGTTAGAGAGAAGTATGGAGAACGTGGTTCCTATGTCGAGGAGGAAATTAATTTTCTTTCCCTCAACTGTCAGGCTTACCAGGGCTCCTGGGTAAAAATGACAGTCCTATGAAGAGCCAGGTAGGGAGACCCCAGGCCCTTTAGTCCTGTTAGGCCAGCTAGGTTGCTGCCCTGCCCCAAAGGACCTTCATCTCCAAGGGCAGTACAACTTCCAGTGGTTTCCTTGACAGACAGAACAGAAATTAGGGGGTTCACCATGCCCCTTGGGGCAACCCAGTCCTATGTCCAATCTGGCCATAGTTGTAAGAGGTGCCTGGGACTGACCACCTGCCTCTTGGCTCTGACTGGGGGCCCTTGTTCTCCCGAAGCATGGCACAAAGGACTTCAGTTCTTGTCTGGTTTCTCCTGTCCTTTCTGTCCTCTTCCTCCTGGTCTCTATTATAGAACACAGAGGTGGCGACTTTCAGGAGATTTCTAAGGTGCTCTTGGACCAATAACCAATTTTTGTAGTTTTCTCCTGATGTCTGGATCTGATTGAATGATAAATTTATCTTTTCTTAAAAACATTTTTTAAAATATATTTTATTGATTTTTTTACAGAGAGGAATGGAGTGGGAGAGTTAGAAACATCAACGAGAGAGAAACATCTATCAGCTGCCTCCTGCACACCTCCTACTGGGGATGAGCCTGCAACCAAGGTACATGCCCTTGACCGGGATCGAACCTGGGACCTTTCAGTCAGCAGACCGATGCTCTATCCACTGAGCCAAACCAGCGAGGGCTAAATTTATCTTTTAAAATTAACTGCCTCTCTAATGAATCTGGGGTTATATTGGTGTGCTTAATCAATGCCTCCCTGAGTTTTTCTAAAAATGTGCCAGAGTTTTTATTTATCTCCTGGATGATGGTAGTTTGTCTGGAGTAATTAATAGGCTTAGACTTGCTTCTCCTGATGACTTTTATTATGTACTAGAGGCCCGATGCATGAAATTTGTGCAAGGGGCTCGGCCCTTGCAGCCATGGCTTTGTCTGGAAGGTCATTTGGCTGTCTGGTCTAATTAGCATATTACCTTTTATTATTATAGAAGCCAGACAGTGTCTAATTTTCCACATGTTAACATCAGGATCCCACTCTGGGTCTGCAAGGGGAACTGCCTGAGACCCTGTCAAGTATTTCTCTTTCTCTTCAGGATTTGTGATGTCTTGTACACAAGAAACATAATAATTATTGCCAAAGTTTGGAGCCTCTGCCAAAATCTTCTCCTCTGTGTGGGACAAGCTTTGCTCTAGGAGTATTAAGTCCTGGTAATATAGGTCAAATATTTGATTTAGGCTCTGAAAGACCTCAATATAACTATCAGGACTATGTGAGAATTTACCCAGGTTTTTCTTTATTTAGCTCAGGTCCTTAAGGCTGAAAGGGGCCTGTACTCTGATACACCCAAAGTCACCCACTTGTTCTATAAGGGTGTAGAGGCCTCCTGGGTGATTCTGTGTAGGGACAGTCTTGAGTGTTAGCTTTTATGCCGGTGGAGGCACTTTTTCTGAAAGTCCAAGATAAGGGAGACAAAATAATTCACATGGGGATTCAGATGGAGGGCAAAAGGGCTCTGGTGGTACTGGAGCCTTTTCATTCTTCTTTTTTTCCTCTGGTGGGTTTTGGGTTACTATTGCCAGGAGGGAGTGATCAAGTTTATAGTTCTTATATAGATTTGGCTTTTCCCTTAGAGCAAAGAAAGCCTGGACATATGGGACTTCTGACCATTTCCCTCCTCTCCTACAGAAAAGATCTAACTACAGGATGGTGTTATACTTAAGGCTTCCCTCTGGGGGACAACACTCCCCATCTGAAAGATGATACTGGGGCCAGGCCTGAGTGCAGAACATCTCTTCTTTAACGTTTGTGAGTAGAAATCATCCCAATGCTTAAGAATACACCCTAAGGGTCTGTCTTTATGCAGTGTGGACAACACACTTCCCATCTATAAGGAAACACACAAAAGGACATTCAGCATCCTTTGTGACTCTCCCTTTGCCCTGAGGGGGATGCCCCCTTCCTGGCTAAGAGTACAGGGAGTTCCCACTGGCAAGGAGTAAAAGATTGACTCACTATGTAGGGTCGCAGATGAGGGTCAGGCAGACTTATCCATACTTACTCTCTGAACATAATTATTATGTTTCTTGTGTACAAGACATCACAAATCCACGCCCATGCCGAGCCATCCTTTCTACTCTCCTTGTCCTGAGGGAAGCGGTGCATATCCAAGTTTGCTTTCTGCTGTGTGCCCAATGATAGGAATATTTCTCTAACACCCTCAGGCCCTCTTGTAAGGCTGATATTAATATCTGCTGCATGCAGATCACTTGGAGTTCCAACCCTAGAATTCCAAGGGATCTGGAGAGCCCTTCTGAACTTAAACTAACCCCCACCGGGATGCTCTCATCAGGAGGCATTGGTCATTAACCTCCTGCAGGATTGTGCCTTTATCATGCCTAATGAATCAAGTACCCTCTTCCACCTGAGGAATTGGCCCCTCAGGTGCAATAAAACCTCTAATTCTGTACACAGTAAAACTGCCTGGGAAAAACCCGCTTGGACTGAGAGTAAATACTTAAAAGACTAAAACCTTCATAGGGCTAGTGGCAGAAATGACAGAGACCTGTAATTAAGTCCTGGTATGCCTGCCGAGAAGATTCAGGGCCAGGATCACATGCTAGGAGTGGGAAGAAGATGGCTGCCCCCCAACTGATGTCTTGGGGAATATTTACCTCGCCTAGGAGATTTCATAGGACTCTGATTCCCTCTATATCAAAGAGGCTTGTACAAATGGAGACTGAGAATTTAGACTTAGTTGGGTCTGGACCGAGGAGACAGTGGTCATACTGGGGGCCCAACTGGTTAGGAACAAAGGGATCCTGGCTGGATGCCATCTGACCTAATACCACTGATAGAAAGCAGAAGAAAAGGCTGAGTGGGATTGTTATGCCCAGATTTCAAGATCCCCCAAAGGACATCACCAGGGAGCGCCGAGTCCGATGCCAAAGCATAGAGTCTATTCAAGCCCGGGGCTTGGTCCCTCTGACTCCCCTACCAATGCAGCAATAGGGTGCGAGAGAGCCCGGAGTTCCAAGAGAACAAGAATTTATAGGGCTTGGGGTCGGGGGGGGGGGGGTGGGGAGACACTCTGACCACTGATTTGGCTGATTCTGGTTGGTTGAGTGAGGGCCGCGGGCTAGTTACGCAAGGGCAGGGTGCAGCTAGGGTCTGGTTACATAAAGACGGGGGGGGGGGGGGTGGCTAGCATACTTTTGGCCTTGGGCTAGTTTCCCCCACTTTCCCATTGGCCGAGATAAGGGCAGGCTGAGTAACTGATACATTCTGTGGCTTTTTCTTGGAAGAGGGGTTAGGGACACAGCTATCAGTCCTGTTCTGTCCTTTCATTCCCCCCTTGTCTTGGAACTTCTGGCTCAATCATGAGATGGACTGAACTATCAACTGAACTACTCCTATACACTCCTTGACAAATTGAACTAGTCTGTTAATAATGCAAGGGCCGAAAGTCAACAGCATCAGGAGGATTACAAGGGGTCCACCAAGGTCCGCTGTCTTCTTGAGGGTGATCTGCAACGGGTGTGTCTGGTCAGAGGTCATCTTCCAGTCAGGCTCCTTGCTGTCCTGGGCACAGAAGGAGCTGGGCTTGTGACCTGGCAGAGACAAACTATAACAAATGGTCCGGTGGAAGGGAAAGAAACCATTTTAGTTTTAACAACCTCTATTGAAATAGGATTTTTCTTCTTAAAATTCCTCTATGGCTATCAAAAAGCCAAATTAAGACTAATTTATCTACTGTATTCAATTTGGCCTGATGTTTGCATAAACACAACAAGAATGGTAACTGACTACCTTTGCTGGAATTTTATAATTGAACTAGAGGCCCAGTGCACAAAAATTTGTGCACGGGGGGCGGGGGGGGGGGTCCCTCAGCCCAGCCTGTGCCCTCTCCCAGTCTGGGACCCCTCGGAAGATAATGACCTGCTGGCTTAGGCCCGCTCCCGGGTGGCAGAGGGCAGGCCCAATCCCTAGGTGCAGCCCCTGGTCGGGCTCAGAGCAGGGCCAATTGGGGAGTTTGGGCGCCACCCCCTGTCATGCACAGAGCAGGGCGATCGGGAGGTTGTGATGCCACCCTCAGTCACCGGGTAGGGCCGATTGGGGGGTTGGGGTACTGCCCCCTGTCACACTCAAGGCAGGGTCGATGGGGAGGTTGCAGCGCCACCCTCTGTCATGCACAGAGCAGGGCCAATCAGGGGGTTCGGGCACTTCCCCCTGTTACTCACAGAGCAGGGCCCATCAGGGGGGTTGGGGCTCTGTACCCTGTCACGCACAGAGCAGGGCCAATCAGAGGGTTGAGGCGCTGCCCCCTGTCATGCACAGAGCAGGGCCCATCAGGGGGTTGGGTCGCCACCCTCTATCACCCACAGAGCAGGGCTGATCAGGGGGTTGGGGCTCCGCCACTCTCACACTCAGGGCAGGGCCGATGGGGAGGTTATGGCTCTACCCCGTCACACACAGAGCAGGGCCCGTGGGGGGGGGGGGGGTTGGGGCGCCGCACCCTGTCACACACAGAGCCGCAGGGCGATCAGGGGGTTGGGGAACTCCCCCTATCAGGCACAGAGCAGGGCTGATCAGGGGTTGGGGCGCCTTCTCCTGTCATGAACAGAGCAGGGTGGATAGGGAGGTTGTGGCCCTGCCTCCTGTCACACACAGAGCCGCAGGGCGATCAGGGGGTTTGGGCGCTGCCCCCTGTCACCCTGATCCCGGTGCCAGGAGGCCTCACGGCTCTGCTGATCCCGGTGCTGGGAGGAATATTACCCTTTTACTATATAGGGTAGAGGCCTGGTGCACGGGTGGGTGCCAGCTGGTTTGCCCTGAAGGGTGTCCTGGATCAGGGTGGGGGTCCCCACTGGGGTTCCTGGCCAGCCTGGGTGAGGGAATGATGGCTGTTTGCAGCTGGTCACACACCCTTCAGGGTGTGGGTCCCCACTGGGGTGCCTGGCCAGTCTGGGTTAGGGGCTGAGGGCTGTTTTCAGGCTGGGGGTGGCTGAAGCTCCCAACCGCTCCTTGTTGTTTTTTTTTGTTTTGTTTTGTTTTATTCTGGGCCAGCTTTAGCTTTGAGGCTTGGCTCCAGCTCTTAGGCCTCTGCTGCTGAAAGTAGGTTTCTGGCCTTTGCTTACAATGTTGCGATCCTGCTGGCTGAACCCTGACGGACTAAAGCAGGTTTCTGGGGTTTTGTTTAGCTTCTATATTTGTTACATAGTTGCTTAGAGTTGCAGCTCAGAGGCCTGCAGCAGCAGGCGGGGAACATTGGAGTCCTCTGTCACTGAAGCAAGCAAGCCTCATGTTAGTTTCAAGCTGCCTGGCTGCCGCCCGCCATCTTCGATGGCAGTTAATTTGCATATCGCCCTGATTAGCCAATGGGAAGGGTAGCGGTCGTATGCCAATTACCATGTTTCTCTTTTATTAGATAGGATCTTAATGTGCCCCGTAGGGCCAGGAAGCCAAGCCATCCAGATGCCATCAGGCCTGCCTGCAGTATCTGCTGCGTTAGGTGAATCTCTCACCTGTAGCAATTCCACCTGAGCCCACGCTCTAGGCTTTAAGGCCCATCTCAGTAGCCCTCCTACTCGTTGCAGCCCAGAGTGTGTGGGGTTCCGCAGGGATGCAGAGGCATCCTTATTGCTCCCCTTCTACTCTGACCAACTGCCAGTGATGGTAGGGCATGGGCCTGACGCTCCAGCGCCAGCCATCTTCAGGGCTCCTAAGTAGGATACCAGGCTTTTCCCGTGGCACTCTTATTGGCTTCAAGTCTTCAGAGTCCAGACAGGTCTCTTTAAAACATGATACTCCAGTCAAAATTTTCCGTTAATAAAACCACTATTAGGAACTAGTCTTATTGAATATATGTCGAGTATGACTCCCTCCACGTTCTGTGTGGAGTAGGGTTCGGTATCTGAAAGAGGAGCCTCACAACAAATGAGAGAAAAAGACACGAGATAATTTTGCAATATTGGGGGACCAGGCGGGCAAGTCCCGAAAGACTTCCACGGATGCTCAGGCCACTCCAACCTTTTATTTGATCTAGGGTAGCCCTAGGGTAAGGAGGTTTGTTTGGGGTAGCCCTAGGGTAAGGAGGTTTCAATGACACAGGGATCAGCGGACAAATTCCAGGAATAGATTAAGTATCTGATTAGCTCATCAATAGGTTTCTGGGAGTAGGCAGGGTATCTGATTAACAATAATCAACAAGAATCTACATAAGTATCTAAGGAATTAAGGGAACTAAGGTGGGGATGCTTCAACTATTATTACCTAAATTAACTGAGTGGTTCCTAGATTAACTGGGTGGTGCACAGCCCTGACCTTTGCTAGGACTTTCAAGCCCTGACCTTTACTAGGACTTTGAAGGGCTACTAGCTTTTGGGGGTCTCTGTCTAAACTCAGCTAGTGAAGACGATTAATGGTCTCCGGCAAATATATGCAAAGAAATGTATTGCCATGATTTATTAAGCATTGCCAAATTTCAGAGGAATTATATAAGGAGAAAAACATACTGATCTGCTCTAAGATTTTCTGATTTTGCTTGCCAGTTTCTTTTCATGGATTCTTCAGAGTTATAACAAAACAGTAACTGTTGGATTTCTTTTATCAGTCCCCCCTAAGTACTTTGGCATAACTATTTACCCTCTGTTTAGGGAGGCAGAATGTAAATTATTTACTCTCTCTGGCTTACTGGCTTGTACTATTTGATTAATTTCTTTTTAACATTTCTTTTTTCCTTCTTATTACGTACACAACCTTTATAAATTTTATACTTTTAAACCAGACTTTAAACCTTCCCTCCATGTCCTTCAAAAATGCACAACCATGACTCAGACCTTCTATTCCAAACAGGCCTTTCCCAGCTCTCTACAGCCGAGGTTTGTACCACCCCTGACATGGGCATGGTCACGCAGGCCTGCAAGACAGTACACAGGCTGCCAACTGTCAACTGTCTCTCAATAGAGACCAAAACCTGATGGGTATTCTTCTTTGCCCATTTGGGCACCTGCCCTCTCGGCAGCTACAGCTACATTCAAACCTATAAGGGAATTGAAGGTTAATATAACATATTAATACAATGAAACATAATATTGGCACCATGGCCAGTTTAGGCAGCTAAATCTTCTGCTACTAAACATGAGATACGGTAGGGCTATACAAACATTTTAGGGAGGTACTAAAGTCTACTCTTGACCTTCCTTTATAGGGCAAAATTGTCATTGTCTCTTTGGAGCCATGTCCATGAAGATGCAGGCATCATTTAAGTTTATTATACAGTTTTCTGCAGGTTACTGTCAGGGCTGTGCACTGCGGCCAGTTCTTTCTAGCTATAAACACAGTCTGTCCAATTTCCTTAAAATGTATTCTGGCACAGGAGAAAGCTGCTTTGCTGTACACAGGCAGCTTAACCCCTATACAACTGGGCTTGGACCTCTGCCCAGCAAACCGCAGTCTACAAGTTCAATACGCAGCCTCCGGTTCTCCCAACCCAACGAGGCCTCGGCCAGTCTCCGAGCCAGACTCATCCTCTCTTGGAGAACTTCAAAGTTCTGATGGCTCCCAGGTCCAGGGAGAGTGCCCTTTTGTTAACCCTGTTTATCAGTTACAGGGCCCTGCTTTTTCTGTCTTCTCACCAGTTCCCTTTGTGGCAGAGCAGCAACCAGGCCTCTTCCAAGGGAGTGCACTGGAAGAGGATATCAGCCCCTCCTCTTCCAGCAGCAACAGGTACTGAACCCTTTCAGTACATTTGCAAACAGGGAGTGTTTGCTAGCTCTATCCACAGCTTTCCCTACTTTGCTTGCTGCTGCTTCTTCTTTCAGGGCCCTAGCAGCTCAGCTCAGGCATCCAGCTCCCCCTTCTTTGACCTGGCTCTCAGGGGCTCAGTCTGCTGGCAAACAGTTCTAAATCACCAGGGTGGCTGCAGACTTCAGCTTTGTTCCTCCTCCGCTTTTCTCCTGGGAGTTTAGTTGTTTTTAACGTATTAGAATTCTTTATTCTTAGAAACCTTAATCTTTTAATAATTACCAAAAGTGAACAGTCAGCAACTTTAACATTTATGAACACATTTTAAAGTACCTTTACTTTTAAGATACATCCAGACCTCCTGTGACAAAACCAAGAATAGGCATCGGTCTAATTTAGCATTGGAAGGGCTAAAAAGAACAAACCAGGGCAGAGAAAGACTAACTGTGCTTACAGTTACTTTTTGTGACCTTGAAGTTCATTGATAAGACCTGCTAGGTCTGCAGTCAGTAGCATAACTCCCAACACCCCTGCCCCCTTCTCTCAGTCCAGTCCGATTGCTTTTAGTCGGCCTGGAAAGATAACGGGTGACAGGGATGTCCCTTGCAGACAGAAAGCCTGGAGACCATCTGAAATCCAGTTACAGATGCTTTCAGAATCAGGATGAGGGAGGAAGGGAAAGACCAGGCCATGTCCTCCATGAGGATTCCAACAAACAACTGAAAACGGCAAGTCAAATAAAACACGTCATAGGCAGGGCTAGGGCCAGTAAATCTCGCCACCCTGCGGAGCTGTAAGCCCTTTGTGTCCACCAAAGAGATAAGAAAATCATAAATAACAAGTTCTTTGAAATTTACTACTTTGTTAATTTGCTAAGCAAACAGTTAACTTGAAAAGACTTCTCTCTTGCTTTTTGTACAAGCAATCTCAGAACTAAGCAATCTTGGAACCTAGCCAACCTTTATTTTAGCCTTTAAATCTATCCTAGAATTTCAAAATTTCAATTTAATACAACGAATTTACAACCCAGGTAAGAGCAACTGATAGACAGAAATTTATATTAACTAAGCGGGCTGATTCCCCTTTAATAGTGAGCAAAAGACTCTGAGAAAAAAATAATTCTCACAGCTGCTAAGAGATTTTGCAAACTATTTCGGGGTCCAGCCCAAACGTTCAGCCAGATGAATTAACAGAAATGCAAAATAAATCAAAGTAGCTTTCACTTCACACAGACCAGTAATGAGCAGCCAAAATAGACAAACACTCGTATTCACACTCTCTCAGTAGACTAGCCCAGACTGGAGCTGAGCAGATAAACAGAACAATGCCCAACTCCCCAGACGGGCGTGGGGGCACTCCTGGCACCCATGTCCCAGAACAGAATTCTCGACCAACGTCTTGGTAAGAACCTACCGGAGGAGTTAAGACTGCATCCAGTCCCCCCTCTCGGTAGCAAATTGGCTAATCCCACACAAACAAACAGCTGTTCACTAATGCTTCCTCAATGTTTCAGCATTAATTCCAATTCCATAATCTCTATTGTATCCCTTTAAAATTCTCT
Organism: Myotis nattereri; assembly: GCF_964212035.1. Classification (NCBI taxonomy): domain Eukaryota; kingdom Metazoa; phylum Chordata; class Mammalia; order Chiroptera; family Vespertilionidae; genus Myotis; species Myotis nattereri. Next base: position 102,299,073 of record NC_138076.1, read on the forward strand.
AACATGTAATTAAGAACAGTAGGTTTACTTTGTCCTGACCTCATGATGATCGGTGACGAGAGACAGACAAGGGAGGGGGTGACCTGTTTTCACAGATCCTCACTCAGATGCCCGCCTGACCGAAGTCGTGGAGCCACACAAAGGAGAGGAGAGGGCAGGCCCCCTCCTATCCACACTCACATACTTTCACCAGACATTCATTCAGCAAAGGCATTTAGCTACCACAACACACAGTTTTTCCCAATTCAATCAGAATCTTAAACTTTTAGCTGGCAAGTCAAATATTCAGCATTTCTCAATCAGTAACATTTTTAAGAATAAACTTCAAAAATGCAAGACATAAGTTTTTTATCATTTGAATTCAGTAAGCTTCAAGGTCCCAAGTTCCCAGCGGTTTTGGAAAACCACACCTGAGGCTGGCAAGCAGGTTTGGCCCAGCCCTTGACTTTAAAACGACCAGAATGCTTAAAGGAGTAGTTTGAGTCTGTCCCATAATGTCCGTCCAGTAAGTCCACAGAAAACAGAAAACAAACAAACACACACACAAACACAGACAAATACAGTCTTCCAACTCTATGGAAGCAAAACCAAAACAGCCTTCTGACTCCGCGGAAGCAAAACTACAGATTAGACGATGGCCATGTGCCACTCATCTCAGATTCTCAAAGGGAACCCACTCCCCCTGTGAGGGGTTTCCACGCCTCTCCAGATGGAGGATCGGAGAGTCCTCTGACTCCTCCCGCCCATGGTCCCCCAGTGCGTCCACCTAGACCGTTTCGGGAACTACAGATTTCAGAAGTGAGCTCACACAGAACAGAACATACAACACACAGAACAGAATGGACAACACACAGACACTTACCGTGGTCAGTCAGACTCTCCAGATCAGGGTCCCTCGTGAGTCTTGGGGGTCCCGCACGAGCCCCCAAATGTTATGCCCAGATTTCAAGATCCCCCAAAGGACATCACCAGGGAGCACCAAGTCTGATGCAAAAGCATAGAATCTTTATTCAAGCCCGGGCTTGGTCCCTCTGCCTCCCCTACCAATCAGCAATAGGGTGCAAGAGAGCCCGGAGTTCCAAGAGAACAAGAATTTATAGGGCTTGGGGTGGGGGGGGGGGGGCACACTCTGACCACTGATTTGGCCGATTCCAGTTGGTTGAGTGAGGGCCGCGGGTTAGTGACGCAAGGGCAGGGTGCAGCTCGGGTCTGGTTACACAAAGCCGGGGGGGGGGGGGGCGGTGGCTAGCATACTTTTGGCCTTGGGCTAGTTTCCCCCACTTTCCCATTGGCCGAGATAAGGGCAGGCTGAATTACTGATAAATTCTGTGACTTTTTCTTGGAAGAGGGGTTAGGGACACAGCTATCAGTCCTGTTCTGTCCTTTCAGGATCTGGGTTGGAGAGTGGACTTGTGTTGTGGGTCCAACTGTGATTTCACATATGTGTCTTGGTTTCTCTCCACAGCTCTCTAGGACAACTGTGAGGGCCCAGAGTGCTAGTGACAAAATTTAAAAAAAAAAAAATACTTTTATTGATTTCAGAGAGGAAGGGTGAGAGTTAGAGAGATAGAAACATTAATGATGAGAGAGAATCATTGATTGGCTACCTCCTGCACATACCCTACTCGGGGGGATCAAGCCCACAACCCAGGCATGTGCCCTTGGCCAGAATTGAACCTGGGACCCTTTAGTCCACAGGCCAACACTCTATCCACTGAGCCAAATCAGCTAGGGCAAGTGAGTGACCAACTCTTATGTGCAATCCCCGGTGGGCCAAAGTTTAATTACAGTTGTATTCCTATGAGGCCTCTGCTGGTCTTAGAGATTGACCCCAGGCACCCCCACTTGGCCCTTACATAAGGACATTCAAAAGGGAGGACTTGCTGCATTTGTTTTTCAGTGCTGGATCCAAGCACTCATTTAATCAATGGCCAGGCTTTGTCTTGCAACTGGTGGGAAGCCTAATACTCTAACCTGACCTATCACCAGTTTAACCTCCCATGGGAGACTTTTTATGTGGTAGTCACCCTTGTGGCTCTTAATTTGACTGACCCATGCCCTCTTTAATTTGGCCCTAGAGGTGGAGCGTGAGTATGGGAGGGAGAATAAAGGAGAAAGGAGAAATACCGGCATAAGATGGCAGCCAGGTTTAAGTGGCTGGCAGATGCCTAATAATATCTGCAAAATTATAAAGGGATAGCAGAGGAAGGGATAGAATCCGTGGGTCCTTCATATGCTCACTGTTTGATGTAAAGAGGTCAGCTTCTAAGTTCCCAGCCAATGCACCAACTAATTCCGGGTTTTTATTGAGCAGGGTTACAGGGGTGATTTCTTTCCTGGGTTCTTGTCCAGATGAATTCGAAGAATGAAGCCATGGACAAAAGGTGGTAGCGAGAAGTACAGAAACTATTGCAAGCAGAAGAAATTTTATTGCAAACAGATGCTATTTTTAAAACCCTAATTCTAATTCTAAGACTGTCTTTCCTGGCATGGAGAGACAGGGTGTGGTGGGGGGTCCCTTAAAGAGGGTGGCCACTGCTTTATTTGTCTTAAGGCATTTATAAAAGCTGTAGCTTTTTGTTTTGTTTTTTATGACCCTTTTTAATTGGACCCTTTCCCAACTTAGGACCTCTGTGCTTTCCTCATTGGTCACTCTGCTAAAGTCAAAGCCCACATGGTTCTCCCCTCTTTCTTTTTCTTTACTTTGCAACATTCCTCTATTCTCTGTGAAAATGTTTCCTTTTCCCCAATATCCTGTGACTTTTTTTTGTCCTTCACATATCCAACTTATTTGTTTAAGTTGGAGTTATTATTTATTTATCTTATTGTACCTAGCAACCTTATCCTGCCAAGCCTTGAGACTGAAACTGCTGTCTGCTGTCTGCTGCCTTCTCTGCTCAAAAAAGTAAAATAGCCTTTTTTTTTTTTTTTCCCCCCAGAGATGTTTTATTACCCCTATAACTCTCCTAGCTGCTCAGGCCAGAAATACCTCTGTCCTTGGTTTATGGTTGTTTTAATTCTTCAGGTCATGATGCTTCTATCCTCTCTAGACCTTATCCCTTCCAGTATTAAACTAATTACTTAACCCTTTTCACAGTTAGGGACCTGGAGCATGAATTACCAAGTGGGATAGAGAAGGGAGGGATTAGGGGCAACTGCATTTATGAAATTGCTGATATTGGATCATTTTTTGACCTCCAAAACAGTCATTTCATCTGGTTCACACTAAAACATAAGAAGTTGCTTCAGTAGGGACCTTGTGCAACTATACTTAAAACAAGGGTATTACAAGCTTAGGTATCTTACACAAAGGTAACAATAAACAATTAAATTAGAAAAAGCTCCTCTTTAAATCTAGCAACATTGTGCCCTGTCCAGTGTGGTTCTGTGGTTGGAGCAATGTTCCAATACCAGAAGGTGGTGGGTTCAATTTCTGGTCAGAACATATACCCAGGTTTCATATTCAATCCATAGTCGGGGCACATGCAGGAGGCAGCTGATCGATTTCTCTCTCTCACATTGATGTTTCTCTCTATCTCCCTTCCTCACTCTTTAATATCAATAAAACATATCTTTAAAAAAAAACTAGCAACATTGCAATTCCATAACATGGTGAGGTGCTGGAGTCTCCTGTGAAATTACATACAGCCAGGCAGTATACTGCAGAGAAGTTTATAGATGATTTACAATCCCCTTGCTATTGTGAGAGGACAATGGTGCAGCAAAGCTCAGGACCTCTGAGACTGGGAAGACTGTCTGAGTAGTTTTTCAGAGTAGGCCTTGAAGTTCCACCATTCTGTTACAGGACATGGGCTGGCCCACAGCAGGTCTGCCTCAGGCCAGCCTATAGTGCGTGGGTTCTTAACTTTATGTAGGAAAGATTTCTTAATACAAGTCCAGGTGGGTTTGAGTATGTTTATCAGCCCTGGGGACAGAGAAACAAAGGAAGAAATTAGGGTAGAAGAAATAACAGGGGGAGCCCAAGTGGTGCTCTGCTTTGGCTTTCTAGGAAAGAAGTGAGCCAAGGCTGGGCTGCTTTAAGTCACTGGGAAGTGAGAGAAAAGGGGGCCTTAGAAACAGGATCAGGGTGTGATCTCAGGTCAAGCTGCACTGCCCAATGCTATCCTGGCTGCAAGTCTCCTGGACATCCTTAGAATTTAGGAAGAAATAAAAAGTTCACGCCTAGGATGGGGCATGGGCCTTCTTTAGAGTGAGCATTGAATCTTTGAACTGAGGTGGTTTTTCTTCTTTCTTTCTCTCTCTCTCTCTCTCTCTCTCTCTCTCTCTCTCTCTCTCTCTCTCCCTCCCTCCCTCCCTCTCTCTCATTTTCTTGCAGATGAGACTCTTAGGGGAGGGTTTTGGTAGAATATTCATCAGCTTGCCAGGTGCATTTTTAATATGCTGAGACCTCAAATGAGTGTATTGGGAGTTTTTTAAATTATTCTTTGGTCTGTTTTATCTTAGGTTTGTCTGGCTTCAACGGGATTTTTATTACTTGTTTCCCACTGTCCTCTGTCCTTGGGTTTAGCTGGCACAAATGTCCTTAATTGGGTCTTTGTTCTCTAGATTCCCAGGCCAGGGTGATTTAAGCTATGTATTTTCTGATTATGGAGGAGGGTATAAACCATTTGCTCTCAAGTGTCCTTGGTTGGAGAAGATAAGGTCATGTGATTCACAAGCTGGCTATAAGTTGCCCAAACTGTTTGGCCTTGTTTAATTTTGTCTGTTTCCTTGTTCTACTTCGCCAGGGATTTTCCTAGCTTCTTACTATCCTGCTACAATTTTATGGGTCTGCACAGCAGGCTGAAAGGAAGACTAGCAGCTAGGATCTTAGAAATAGAATTGGTGAAGACTTGGTACTTCCCAGGTAAGCCCAGATGATTCTCTGAAGAAACAAAGGGCTGATATATAAGGAAGGATCCATTGGAGTGCAGAGGGTGACATGCTACTGCCTGTGGGATCTTAGTCAAGTCAAACACCAAGCCTCATTATCATCTATAAATGAAAATGACAATACTTACCTGTTAACACTGTTAGTCTGCTGGGCTGCTGTTACAAAATACCATAGATGTCTTAACAAATGCCACCTAGTCTAAAAAACAGAAACTCATTTCTTTATAGTCCTGGAGGCCAGAAGTTCAAGACAAAGCTGTTGGCAGGTTTGGTTTCTGGTGAGACTTCTCTTCCTGGCTTATAGATGGCTGCCTTCTCACTGTGTGCTCATGTGGCCTCTCATATATGTGGGTGTCTGGAGGGGACAAGCACTCATATTTCTTCCTCTTCTTGTAAGGACACCAGTTCTATCAGGTTAAGACCCACCCTTATGACCTATTTGAACCTTTATTACCTTCTTATGGGCTGCATCTCTAAATATAGTCTCATTGGTGGTTAGAACTTCGTCAGATAAATTTGGGATGGTGGCACAATTCAGTCCATAGCAGATTTCAGAACATAGATTATCCTCTGAAAATGTTAGCTCTTTTGATGTAGGCCATAGCAGAGGTCAAGCAGGTTACAGAGAATCCAGCTGATAAAAAAATGCTCTGAACAGACCAAGACAAAAAATATCCCCAGATCCTTGGTGAAGAACTGAAAGGCAACACCACACCCCTACTGTCTATTACCAATATTTTGCTACATTTCTCATTATGCTTAAATGAGCTCTTTAATAAACTAGCTCTTTAATAACCTAGGATTCTCTTTTCTCAATGTCACCTTGTCCCTCACTTCCTACATTTATTTATTTTAATGCCCTTGACCAGAATCAAACCTGGGACCCTCCAGTCCACAGGCCTACGCTCTATCCACTGAGCCAAACTAGTCAGGGCTCACTTCCTACATTTAATCAGCCACCAGATGCCCCTTATGTACATTCTTCACTTCCTATTAGTTCAGGCCTCCATCCTTTATGGCTTAGGTGTTAACAGTAGCTTCCTATGTTCATTTGTCTCCATTCATTCTAATCCACTCTCACACCACAGACAGGCTGATCATGTAAAACATAAAATAGATCACGTCACCTCCCTACTTGAAATGTCTCAATGACTTCCTATTATTTTTAATATAAACCCAAATTTTATAACAGGTCTCTTCTGAGAACTGTGGTCAAGATTCAGGAGGCCATAGCGGGAAGATCAAGTTAGCAGCCCTCCTAAAAGTCCCACTATAGCCAGGCTCAGTGCCTCTGCATATGCCTCCAGTTACCCTTACATCTGCTCAAGACTGACTGCTGCTGCTCATTTCTTTGTTCATTTCAATTGAGACAACTAAAAAGGACACTATTCTTAGAGACTATTACACCAGGCTGCCTGCCAAGCTTAACCCAGGTTTCTTTACAACTTTAGTAATGAAACATTGTTTAAACACCCAGTGGCTGACTTTTCTAAAGACAATAATTGTATCTTCAGTCTTGAATGATTTATTATTTATTTACCGTAAGTAAAGGTCAGGAATTGTTATCTTTTAATTTTTTTTTACTCTTTCACTTCATTACTGCTGTGTATGTGCTCCATGTCTGTGACGTAGGTGCTTATGTAGGTGGGTTCCGACTTAGGGCGAAAATCGCGTTACGTCGCACCATAGAAACGGATTTCCGATGTAACCCGAGGACCTAATGTATATACATGTATGAAGCAGACTTTGGTGCACAGCTTGGTCCTTCCTATACACACCCAGGCCCAGTAGAGGGAGCCACAAGCTGTGGATTGCTGATAGCTCCAAACAGGTTGCCCAGAGGCAGTCACAGACAGCATTTGACATTGGCCTGCACCAGGGCCTCACCAAAGAGGCCCAGAACTATTACACCCAGTGACCAGTTCTAGACAACAGAGCAGGATCCAATAAGCTTCACAAACAGTATATCCACAGGGAGATTTCAGCACGCACAGATCCATCCTGAGGCGAATTCCACTTCGTATGATCAGCACCTGCGTAGTAATTTTCATGCTGTATTGGGGGTTGAGCTTCACTACCAGCCAGCCTGAGTGCTGATCCCACACACAAATGGACCAACAGCAATCAAGACTGAATTATGACAGGAGGGCCCATATAACATGCACAAGGGACATTCTTAGAGTACCCAGCTCATGTGATCAAGGAGACTACACCACTGGGTCCCACAGGTCACTGACTACATAAAGCCACCCTACAAAAACAGGGAGCCATAGTAGATCTACTTAAAACATAGAAAAAAACACAAAGAGGCAGCTAAAATGCAGAGACAAAGAAACAGGCCCCAAATGAAGGAACAAGAGGATTCTCCACAAGAAGTGCTAAATGAAATGGAGGTAAGCAATTTATCAAATAAGAGAGTTCAGAGTAATCATTATAAGGATGCTCAACAGCATGACAAAGGATATAGAAATCATAAAAAAGACCAGTCAAGGAGAACCAAGATGGCGGCATAGGTTAACGCCGGAGTTTGCTGCTTTGAACAACTATTTCAAAAGTGAAACTAAAAGACGGAACGGACATCACCCAAAACCACTGGAACGCTGGCTGAGTGGAAGTCCTACAACTAGGAGGAAAGAGAAACGCATACGGACACTCAGAGGAGGCGCAGTGCTGAAGTCAAATTCTGAGGTGCGGAGTGCGCGGAGCGGGCTGGCGGCGGAGGGCGCGTTTGGCGTTTTCAATCGGGAGGGAGTCGCAGACTCTGAGCTCCAGATCCGGGCGAGTCTTTAGGGACCCAGACTCAAACGGGAGAAGCGGGACTGCCTAGCTTCGGTCAGAGCGAGGGCAGCTTTCTCTCCGAGCTTTGCAGCGGGTGCTGGGACTCAGAGAGGCAGAGCCCCTGGGGACAGGACTGAGAGCCTCCATAACTGCTCTCTCCGGCCCACCCTGTTGATCCTGTGCGACCCGCCCCGCCCAAGCCCTGCACAGAGGCATTTGCCGGATAGCCTCAGGCAAACGCCAGATTAGCACCTCCCTAGAGGACAGAAGTTCTCTCACTGCTGACACAGCTGATTCTCATAGCCACTTGGCCTGGAGGTCAAACCCTCCCTGGAATTAGCTACAACAATCAAGGTTTATAAGACTGCGCACAAAGACCACTAGGGGGTGCACCAAGGAAGCATAACAAAATGCGGAGACAAAGAAACAGGACAAAATTGTCAATGGAAGATCTAGAGTTCAGAACCACACTTTTAAGGTCTCTCAAGAACTGTTTAGAAGCCGCCGATAAACTTAATGAGATCTACAAGAAAACTAATGAGACCCTCGATGTTATATTGGGGAACCAACTAGAAATTAAGCATACACTGACTGAAATAAAGAATATTATACAGACTCCCGACAGCAGAACAGAGGAGCGCAAGAATCAAGTCAATGATTTGAAATGCGAGGAAGCAAAAAACACCCAACCGGAAAAGCAAAATGAAAAAAGAATCCAAAAATATGAAGATAGTGTAAGGAGCCTCTGGGACAGCTTCAAGCATACCAACATCAGAATTATAGGGGTGCCAGAAGATGAGAGAGAGCAAGATATTGAAAACCTATTTGAAGAAATAATGACAGAAAACTTCCCTCACCTGGTGAAAGAAATGGACTTACAGGTCCAAGAAGCGCGGAGAACCCCAAACAAAAGGAATCCAAAGAGGACCACACCAAGACACATCATAATTAAAATGCCAAGAGCAAAAGATAAAGAGAGAATCTTAAAAACAGCAAGAGAAAGAAACTCAGTTACCTACAAGGGAATACCCATACGACTGTCAGCTGATTTCTCAACAGAAACTTTGCAGGCCAGAAGGGAGTGGCAAGAAATATTCAAAGTGATGAATACCAAGAACCTACAACCAAGATTACTTTATCCAGCAAAGCTATCATTCAGAATTGAAGGTCAGATAAAGAGCTTCACAGATAAGGAAAAGCTGAAGGAGTTCATCACCACCAAACCAGGATTATATGAAATGCTGAAAGGTATCCTTTAAGAAGAGGAAGAGGAAGAAAAGGGTAAAGATACAAATTATGAACAACAAATATGCATCTATCAACAAGTGAATCTAAGAATCAAGTGAATAAATAATCCGATGAACAGAATGAACTGTTGATTATAATAGAATCAGGGACATAGAAAGGGTATGTACTGACTATTCTTGCGGGGGAAAGGGGTGTGGGAGATGCGGGAAGAGACTGGACAAAAATCGTGCACCTATGGATGAGGACAGTGGGTGGGGAGTGAGGGCGGATGGTGGGGCGGGAACTGGGAGGAGGGGAGTTATGGGGGGAAAAAAGAGGAACAAATGTAATAATCTGAACAATAAAGATTTAATTAAAAAAAAAAAAAAAAGACCAGTCAAAAATGAAGAACGTCAAATCTGAAATCAAGAATACACTGAAGGAATAAACAGAGTGCTCAATGAAGTAGAGGATCAAATCAGCGATTTGGTAAACAAAAAACACCCACTCAAAGCATAAAAAAGAAAAAATAATTTTTAAAAATGAGTATAGTTTAAGGGACCTTGTGACAATGTGAAGTGCAACAAAATCCACGTCATAGGGATACCAGAAGGAAAAGAGAGAAAGCAAGGGATTGAGAACCTATTTGAAGAAATAATGACTGAAAACTTTCCTAACCTGTTGAAGGAAAAAGACATACAAGGAAACACAGAGTTCCAAACAAGATGAACCCAAAGAGGCCCACACCAAGTTACATCATAAATAAAATGGCAAAAGTTAAAGACAGAGAATCTTAAAAGCCACGAGAAAGGAATCTACAAGGAAGCTCTCATAAAACTGTCAGCTGATTTCTCAACAGAAACATTTCAGGCCAGAAGGGATTGGTGTGAAATATTCAAAGTGATAAAAAACAAGGACCTAGAACCAAGACTACTTTACCCAGCAAGGTTATCATTTAAAATTAAAGGAGAAATAAAGAGCTTAAGCTAAAGCACTTTCTTACTAACAAAACAGTATTTTTAAAAAACAGTATTTTAAAAAAAATGTTAAAGGACTTGAAGAACAAGAAGAAAGAGGAGGAAGGGGAGAAGGACAAAGAGAAGGAGAAAGACAAGGAGAAGAGGAAGGAGAAGAAGACTAAGCAAGGAAAAGCCCAGCCAGCGTGGCTCAGCGGTTGAGTGTCGACCTATGGACCAGGTCACAGTTCAATTCCCAGTCAAGGCATATAGGTGGAAGCCAATCAGTGATTCTCTCTCATCACTGATATTTCTATCTCTCTCTCCTTCTCCCTTCCTCTTTGAAATCAATAAAAATATATTTTTTTTAAAATAAAGAGAAGCAAAGGAGAACAAGAAAACAAAACAAAACAAAACCAGGAACATAATTTAAAAAATAAAATGGCAATAAATACATACCTATCAATAATCACTTTAAGTGTAAAGGCTTAAATGCTCCAATCAAAAGACATAAGATAGCTGAATGGATAAGAAAATAAGACTCGTGTATATGTTGCCTTCATGAGGTCCACCTCAGAACAAAAGATACAGACAAAAAGTAAAGGGATGGAAAAAGATATTTCATGCAAATGGAAAAGAAATAAAAGCTTGGGTAGCAATACTATGTAAGAAAATAGACTTTAAAACCAAGGCTATAGTAATAGACAAAGAAGGACATTACATAATGATAAAAGGAGCAATCCACCTACAGGATATAATTCTTGTAAACATTTATGTAACGAACAGTAAGAGCACCTAAATATGTAAAGCAAATCTTGATGGACATAAAAGGAAAGACAGTAATACAGTTATAGTAGGGTATTTTATCACCCCATTGACATCAATAGAAAGATCATCCAAACAGAAAAATCAACAAGGAGACGGTGGTCTTAAGTGACACACCACACCAAATGGATTTAATCAATATCATGAGGGCATTTCACTCCAAAACAGCAGTATATACATTCCCTTTAAGTGTCCATGGTACATTTTCTAGAATAGACCATGTGTTAGGATATAAAACAAATCTCAATAAATTATGACTGAAATCTTATCAAGAATCTTCTCTGGCCATAATGCCATGAAACTTGAAATCAATCACAAGAAGAAAACTGAAAAACCCACAAAGATATGGAGACTAAATTACATATTACTAAACAATGAATCGCTTAACAAAGAAGAAATCAAAAGATACCTTGAAACAAATGAAATGAGAACACAACAACCCAAAATCTGTGGGTAACAGGGAAAACAGTCCTAAAAGAGAAATTCATAGCATTACAGGCCGATCTCAAGAAACAACAAAAAGCGCAAATAAACAATTGAACTTTATACTTAAAGGAATCTGAAGAAAAAAAAAGAAAGCCTAGAGCAGCAGGAAGAAAATAATAAAGATCAGAGTAGAAATGAAATAGCAGTAAGATCAATGAAAGCAAGAGCTGGTTCTTTGAAAAGAAACAAGATTGACAAACCCTTAACAAAACTCATCAAGAAAAAAATAGAGAGGATTCAAATAAAATCAGAAATGAAAGTAACAACTGACACCACAGAAATACAAAGAATTCTAAGAAATATACCAACAAATTGGAAATCTGGAAAAAATGGATAGATTTCTAGAAACATATAATCTTCCAAAACTAAATCAGGAAGAACCAGGGAATGTGATTAGATCACTACTAGTGAAACTGAAGCTCTGGCTGAAGTGGGGGATGAAGGGATTGAGAAAAAGAAGGGAGAACTTACGGACAGGGTCAACAGTGTGGTGATTGCAGCGGGGAGGAAGAAGTTGGAAGAGGGTATATGGGGATAAATGGTGATGAGAAAATAAAATGTAAAAACAAAACAGGCTAAGAAACACAAGTTGGGTGATAGTTACTATAGCTTTCACCTTAATTATTCATTAAGCTTTTCAATTATTCTGTGTGGTTCTATAATGTAATGTTTTATTTTACAATAAAGTTATTTTTTAAAAAAAACATTAAAAAAAAACACCATAAAGTTAAAAAACAAACTAGGAAAATCACTCATATTGTGAACAAAGGACCAATTTTCCCCAAGCATAAAAATTAGCTCTTTAAAAACTGTGAAAAATATCCACAACCCAATAGGAAAACGAAATAAGGACAGAGTTCCCAGAATAGCAAATACAATTGGCCTTTTAACAAATTACAAAAGGTTCAGCCTCACTACTGAAAAGACAGAAGGCAGGTGTTTCAAAACCTGAAAGGTCTTTTCCTATAGTTCATTTGAAAATCTAGGTTAGATCTTTTTTACTTTTTGGCTTAAAACCTGCCAAGGGCTGCCCATGTATGCAGGTAATTGTGTTTGTTATCAACGTGAAATCATTCTCCTGATCTGCTAGCCATGTATCTTTTTTTCTTTCCATCAAAATCAGTTTTGAGGATCTAGTGAAACTGAAGCACCTACTTCTTGTCCTTTCTGCCACTAGCTATGCACTACTTCTTCTGCAGTGATTTATGCATGAGATTGCTCTGTTGCTCCCTAATATAAACTAACCTAACAGCTTTGACCCTCCCCATATGAGTGTGTCCTAGAACAAGGACTGGAAGTGGTTTCATAGTAGTGACTTTGAACACTACTCAGTTTGCCTCTTTAAATTTTCACATATAACAAAGTTGGAAACAGCAGACTGGAAAAATTTTAAGGTGGGGGTGATTAGCTGTCTGGGATGGGGTGGTAGTGGTAGGGGCCGAGCAAGCTATGAAGGAAGAAGGCCTGAGATAAAGCAACCACATCAAAGAACAACTGAACTCATGATCTTCTTCTGTGGCCACAGGTTAGGCAGCCCCAAGCTCAAGCTGCTTGAGTTTCTCCTGGAGCCCTCGAAGCTGGCTTCGACCCCAGTTGATGTGGATCTGGAGACTGGCCATATCTACAGCCAGCTGCAGGCCTAGAGGAAGGGGAGAAATTGTCACCATGGTATCTGTAGTGTGACACATGACTTAAGGGAATCTGGGCATTCCCAGGCATTGGAAAGGCGCTAGGCCTCTATTATTCCTAAAACATTCCAGGTACACTCTTGCAATGGCTTCTCCAAACCTCACTGGACCCACACCCTCACCTTCTTCAGGTCTTTGCTAAAATGTCACCTCCTCAAAAGACTTTCTTGACCCCCTTCTATCACCCACCAGGAACTAATAATCCACAGATCATTACACACACTGTCTCATGCTCTTATTTTCTTCCTTCTTTTCTCCATTACCACAGTCCCTCACGGCTTTCACCCTCACTCCTTCCACCTGTTTTCTCTGCCTCCAACAGTATTCCACACTCTGGATCCACATTTAGGTGGCTTCTGCTTGATGCCTCTGCTGGAATAGCTGCTGCCAAATCCTCTGGGCCTCCATGCCAACCAACGCACTGGCCAGTCCTGTCTTCAGCCTACCTATCCAGCAGCAGAGCTGGCCACACATCTGATCAACTCCATCCAGGAAACACATTCTCCTTTTGGCTTCTGGGACACCTCACCCTCTAGGTGTTACTCCTGCTTCACTACTGCTTCTCAGTCTCCTCTAATGGTTCCCCCCTTCCTCTCCTTCACTTCCTGTCCACCTGCTGATTTTACTCCATCTTAGCTTTAATGCTACATGTGTCAGAAACTTAGGAATTTAAATACCAGAGTTATGTGGTGGGCTCTGAAATCTCTCTCCAGCTGAAGCCTCTTCCAAACTCCAGATGCATGTGTGCAACTGCCCACAGAATCTCCACCACTAGGAACACAACCATACCCTTTCAGCTGATGCTTTGCATTCCTCCCACACCTGGTGAGGGCAGCTCCATCCTCCCAGGATTCCTGGCTAGCCAGTGGGCTCATCCTTCACTCCTATCCTTCCCTTATTCCCAAATGGATTTGTCAGCAAATCCTGGGGGGTTCTATAGAAGGATATTAAGAAGCTAAGAAGATTTCAGTGCAGGAGGAAACTGAGACAAGAAAATTAAACAAGGCCAAACAGCTTGGGCAACTTGCAGCTAGTCTGCAGCAAGATCTTATCTTTCCCAGCCAAGGACACTTGAGAACAGATGGTTAATGCCTCTCCTTCCTAACCAAAGAATGCAGAAAAGGAGGGGGAAGGGAAGGGGAGAGAAGGGAGAGTTTATCTTGCCCACCAAACAAAGAAGTCAGTCATTTGGAAGAGGAGAGTAGAGGGAGTTTTTCTCAAAAGACAGAGAAAGTCAGTAGTCTTGGGACTTGTGAAGATAAAATTGCCAGATGATTCTCATAAATTCTGGGAAAGCCATAAAAAAGTAAAAGGGAGGCCTTGAGATCTAGTATGTACCAACCTCTACCTGCATCTTAAGCCTGGCTGCTCCCTGGTGGCTACTTAATACTTCTGCTCATCTGTTCCCACGCAGAATCCACTGGATTCCTGTCAGGCTGCAAGTCTACCCCATTACTCCCAAAGTCCTCAACAGGGCCTATTCAGCTGTCAAATTATCGGAGCCTAGAGCCCTCTAACCACAGCTCCTGGCTCTCTCTGCTGCACCAACTCTAGTCCACTGGCCTCTTCTCTGCAATGGCCCACACAATCTTGCCTTTTCACCCCAGTTGGCCCCTCTGCTTAGAACACTATTCCCCCAGATCACCTTCATAAAACAGTTCCCCCAGACCATTCCTGTCCCACTTCATCAACAACACCCTATCTTATTTTTGCATAACAATTTTCATTACTTACTTATTTGCAGGTTGTCTTTCTCCCCTCAACAGTATAACATTCTATGAGGATATTTGTCCCTTTCATTTCCTGCTGTATCCCAGCACTGATCATGAGCTTAGAACACTGCCAAGATGCTGTAAATGCTTTCAGAAAAAACAGCAGGCATGCAACAAAAGTATGCAATGGAGAAAACCTGCAAAACCCTTTGTAGACTAATCCCAGTCCTGGCATTAGAGGGTCCAATTTTGGCTTAGAGCCACACGGTCAACTGGCAGAGTCCACTCACCCTCCTGGAAGCTGGCTTGGGCTTGCCGTAGGCTATGTGGAACCAGGATTCCAAACCAGTTCAGAGGGTTTGGGGAGGCTGAGAAGACCTCGGGCTCTGGAATCCTGGTAAGGCCCTTGCGCCTTCGAAGAGCTGGAGAAAGAAAGGGTAGAAGTTGGAATCTTATTACCTGGACCTTAACTTCTGGGTGACAATGTTGAACTCTGAGCTCATGATCCTGGGAAATACTGATGGTTGCAAAATCTCTGCAACCTTTTAAGATCCAAAAAACAGCTTACCACAAAAAAAACCACCGTTCCCCACTTGTGATTCAAATGTGAGACTGTCCATGCATTCTCAAGACTCTCATAAAACCAACCCTTGTTTAGACAAAGTTATACACTGACTGCTGGAAGCTATCCAGTGTCTATACCAGTGGTTCTCAACCTTCCTAATGCCGCGACCCTTTAATACAGTTCCTCGTGTTGTGGTGACCCCCAATTTCATTGCTACAAATTAAATATAATTAAAGCATAGTGACTAATCACAAAAACAATATGTAATTATATATGTTTTCCGATGGTCTTAGGTGACCCTTGTGAAAGGGCGTTCGACCCCCAAAGGGGTCGCGACCCACAGGTTGAGAACCTCTGGTCTACACTATCATGAAAGTGCAAACAGGGAACCCAGAAGGCTGATGGATCTTGAGCTTTGGCAAGGGCTAAAAGCTATGCACCGATTGTTCTGTTGAGACAATGCTGGCTCAAGCAATTTCCTGATGTAATAGTCTCAAAGTAAATATTTACTAATATTTACTGACCTTTAAGATTGCCTGCCTGACTAAGGGCAAGATGTGTGTTCTAAAATTAAATAAAATCTAACAGGGCCTGGGCCCCAGTGAAGCCTTTCCACTAGAGAGCTGTTCTCCGCCAGACCCTCATGATTTCCAAATTCTTATTTCTTGTCTAGTCTCCTCATTTGTGCGTGGCCCTTCTCCAGATCCTGAACCCTAGCCGTGCAGGTTGTGGCTTTCACAACTGATGAACTTTCCCATTTTGCCTGAACATGCTGAAAGGTCAGACAGACCCTCCAACTCCCTGTTCTTTATGAATGACTAGCTGAGATTGAAAGTTTGTCCTTCTGAAAGAGATAAACATTTTCTTTCCAACTGACTGAGACTTCCTGTAACTACAAATCAATCCCAACTGTAAAAGACTTCACCTATTTCTCCCTATAAAAGTCTAAGGCCAAAACCACTATGCTGAGACATTTTGATCTTCAAATCTGGGGCGCTCTATCAAAGCAACTTGAATAAAATCACCTCCTTAATTGTACTTTGTCTTTGACATCGGGAGGGGTCCCTGATGGGAAGCGGGGCTCACCTGCTTCACGGGGCCCCACCTCCTCCGGACTCTGGGCGCCGGCTCTTACCACACGAAACTTCTGGAGTCCATTTTGCGCCTCGCTTAAGAAAGAGAAGGGAGGATGGATCTTTGACAGCCCCACCCTGCGCATTCCCCACCCACCCGATTCAGCAGGCAAGGCTCCTCACCTGGTGCAGACGCAGACCTGGGGCTCCATGCGGGAGGCATACTGCAGGGGCCCTACCGACTTGGCACCCATGGCATAGCGAGCTTTGGAGAGCGAAAGCCAGCCCTGCGGAAAGAGAGAGGATCAGTAAAACTAGGTTTACCTCGGCGTGACCCCCCGCCCGCCCGCCCCTGGCTCCCACCTCCTCCACCCGGGCGTTCAGCGCCACCCGCTTTGACTCCAGCTCTTCCAGGTCCCAGAGCAGCTGCAGCAGCAGCGAGTCCAGCTCCGCCCGTAAATCGGCTGCGGCCATGGCCCACCGCGCTCTAATCTGGAGCCAGTCTCCTTCTAGGTCGCCCAATCACCGCTCACCGTGCCGGTAGTGTAGCCAATGGACGTTCGAGATCGGCCGTCGCTGTGGGCCCAGCGATCACGTAGTGGAAGCCGTGGGGTTGAGAGCCGTGGGAGTCTCGGCTTCTAAGGGCAAGCGTCCTCAGAGCAGCAGCATTGGAACCGAGTAGTCGCTTTCTGCGCTTAGCATCCGAAGCGAATAAGCCAACCGGAAAGTTGGCGAGAGCTGTGGGGTTCTGAGTCGCTTCTGGAAGCGGCTGCATTTTAAAAGTAGGGCTATCGCTGTGGCGAAGGAAGGAGGCGTAGCAACCATTTTAAGGGAGAAACGGCTTTAGATTTAATTCCAAAAGGAGCTGTTAATCAATCCTGCGGCCTACCGTTGTGCTGGCTTTACAGCTGCTGCACTATTTCAAGCCGCCAATGGCATAATAACTAGCGGTACATGATCTTCAATTTGGGCATTCTGCACAGCCGCGACAAATAGTGAAGCCAAAGAAGACATCTTTATTAATGGCAGCCCCAGGCCGCCTAACATCTTGACATTTCCTCTGCCTATTGGTAGCTCCAGTGAGCATGCGCTTCTGGGCTGGCCAATCGCCTTGTGATTCCCATCAGCAGCGTTTAGTAAACCTCTACCCCTTTCTTGGTTGAGGGCGGAAGTGAGGGCTGCGTAGTGCCGGCAGCTCTCGCAGATTCTCCGAAACCCACGTGGGAGCGGCGCCCAGGATGGTAGGGATGTTTGAGCTTCTGTTTTGGAGGTTGGGGGTTCGCGGAGGGCTGGGGATGAGGTCTGTGGGCTCGGGATGGGTGGGCCCCCGGGGCCGAACGTGCATGGAGAAAGAGGCGCTCACCCGACACGCTGTTCCCTAGTTGCGCCGTGAGGCGCGCCTTCGCCGCGAGTACCTCTACCGCAAGGCCCGCGAGGAGGCGCAGCGCGCCGCCTACGAGAGGAAGGAGAAGGTGCGGCGCGCGCTCGAAGGTATGGTCCCCGCTACCCGGCGGCGTCACCCAGCCTTAGCGAGACTGCGGGTTTGCATTTTAAAACCCAATGGAAAAACCAAGTGACTTAATTAGCATTTCTTTGGTAGTATAGTTGGGCATCTTTTCAAGTATTTACTGGTCATTTTCTTTGCCTGCTGGGTCTTTCTGTTGCTTGCAAGTGCTCCTCCAGATGATGGTATGAATTACTTGTCATTTATGCTACAGTATAGAGATTTTACAGCTTGTCTATTTTGCTTACAGTGTGTCTAGTTCTTCTCAAATTTAAAATTATCCCTATGGTCCTTGTAGACGTTCCACTCCCCGTAGTTTTTCATCTCGTTATCTTCTTTAGTACCAGGTACTAAAGCATATCTTGCTGTCTTTTAGTGGTATTATGAGTCCCTTGCATTTTTAAACTGTTAATCCGTATATAATTTAATTTTAGTTGTGTTGTAAATTAGGGTCTAATTTTGCAATGTTTTCCCCACTTTACATTTGCCATACTAATGAAGAGTTTGTCACACATGTCTGATTAAAAATGACATATTTATTCACCCAGTTGTGTTAGTTCTTGTGAAGCTTTGTTTCTTATCTGAAGGTACACCAACTCGGTATCTGATTATTTTAAATTACTTAGATGTTCCTAGTTGTTAGGTATATACATATCTACATATACATATGTGTGTGTATGTTTATGTTAAGCATAATGTTAAACAACTGTAATCTATCCGCCCATCTTAAGAAATGGAAAGTAGTCAGTATACATGGGTTGGCAAAAGTAGGTTTACATTTTTTGTATGGGAAGACATTCAGGTTATTATTACAATAGCTTTATTAACTCAAAGAATGTTACAATGCAACTATAAACCTAGTTTTGTCCACCCCTGTATTGAAATTCAGGAATATTTTCCACAACTTCAATACCACAGTATTGAATATTGTTTAAAAATAAACTGTTTCTTTGGTTTTTTTGTGTGTGCTTATATGGTACGTATTTGTATCCCTAAATCATATTGGTTGATTTTTAGTTTTAAAGGTAGTATTAGGTTATATGTATTCTTTGGCAGTTTTATGTTTTTGTTCAGCATTGTTTCTAAAATCCTTTGAGTATAGTGGAGATTTCCTTCAGGTGAGTATCTTCCATGTGCAAGAATTCCACCAGGGCACGCTAACAAGTGCTGGTTCCAGGAGCACAGTCATGTATAGCCCTATACTCCCAAGGTGGATGTTCCCACAGCCCAGCCCCTATGCCAGGTCAAGCTTTAGTTCACAGAGGAAACTTCTGACCTAGAGTGTCATGATTAGCAGCTTTGTTGTCAGAGAGTTTCAGGATTTCTGGTCCACCTTTATACAGAAAGAGCAGTCTAAAAACCTTCAAGCCATGAGACTTAGGAACTGTAGCAGATTGTTTCCTATAACCATTGTTAACAGGTTAGCATGTAGATAGAAATAGTCCCCAACCTCTCACCCCCCCAGTATCATCTCTGCTCAGAAAGGAGTAAGAAAGGTATTTTTTCCATCAGGTTTGTAAGCCATAGTGTTGTATTAACTGAGACCTTCATCTGTATATCTCACTTATCCCTCTGTCTTTCCCCTGCAGAGAACCGCCTGATCCCCACGGAGTTACGTAGGGAGGCTTTGGCCTTACATGGTTCCCTGGAGTTTGACGACGCTGGTGGTGAAGGTGACCTTCCCCAACACTGGGGCTCACTGGCCTCCATATCTTTCCTCAGACACCTTGAGGAAAGGCTCTGCGACTCATGTTCCTGGAACTGTGCCCCAGAGTCTTCATGGTTCTGCCCTGATGGCTACTCAG
Source organism: Myotis nattereri (assembly GCF_964212035.1). Classification (NCBI taxonomy): domain Eukaryota; kingdom Metazoa; phylum Chordata; class Mammalia; order Chiroptera; family Vespertilionidae; genus Myotis; species Myotis nattereri. Next base: position 102,318,585 of record NC_138076.1, read on the forward strand.
AGGAGCTCGTCCTGAGTGCTCCCAATTCCAATTAGAGACACATATGATACCACCCAACTTACTCTCTGTTTTGCTTTGGTCTCCCTCACTGGAATGTGAATTTTGCTGGTACAGGATAGTGTCCATTATGTTTACTGCCATTTCCCGAGCTCTTAGCACTTCATTGGCACCCAAATGTTTTACTCATTGTGTTATTCAACACATCTGAAAGGAATCACAAATGATGTAAATATTTGTTAGGAGAAATAGGAGTCTGTTACCTTTGGCCTTATTAGAATCTGTACTTATGCTAACACAATAGCCATTAGCCCTGTGTGAATAATACAGCTTAAATGAGTGAAATTAAATCAAATTTAAAAATCCAGTTCTGCATTAAACTTGTGCTTGTAGCCAATATGGCTTGGTGCCACACTATTGCCCAGTGTGGGTGTGGAGCATCCTATCACTGAAGATATTGTTAGATGGTGCAGATCTGAATGGATTCTGCCACTCCCAAGTTAGTATTTCACTTCCCAAGATCATCTCATGTTCTTGCCCCTCATGCATCTAACAGGTGTGACCAATCATGTGGATGATGAATATCGATGGGCAGGGGTTGAGGATCCCAAGGTCATGATCACGACTTCCCGAGACCCCAGTTCACGCCTCAAGATGTTTGCAAAGGTATCAAAAGAAGCAGGGAGTGGAAGATGCTCAGGTACCAGTGGCCTGAGTCCTAACTAGTGTGTGTACACGTGCAGGAGCTGAAGTTGGTGTTTCCCGGTGCCCAGCGCATAAACCGTGGCCGACATGAGGTGGGGGCACTGGTGCGAGCCTGCAAAGCTAATGGTGTCACCGACCTGATAGTTATCCATGAGCATCGTGGCACACCTGGTAAGGCTGGTGGGAGGGAGCAGGGTGTTTGCCGGGTTGGCCATCTGAGAGCAGATAGTCTCTGACTGCCTATCTGGCCCCACCAGTGGGGTTCATTGTCAGTCACCTGCCCTTTGGCCCCACTGCTTACTTCACACTATGCAATGTGCTTATGCGGCATGACATCCCTGACCTGGGCACCGTGTCAGAGGCCAAACCTCACCTCATCATTCATGGCTTCTCCTCCCGTCTGGGCAAGCGGGTGAGTCTGGGATCATGGGACTAGGGCTGGGGGCAGGCGATGCCAGGCTGGGCATTCCCCAGTTTTCTTCTCTCTGCCCCAGGTGTCTGACATACTTCGTTATCTGTTCCCTGTGCCCAAAGAAGACAGCCATCGGGTCATCACCTTTGCAAACCAGAATGACTACATCTCTTTCCGGTGTGTCCATGGGCTGGGCTCTGGGATTGTATCCTCACCTTTGTGTCCCTATACTATTGGTTGTTGACCTATAGCTGCTCCTGCCTCCTCTCACTCCTGCCCTGCCTCCCCTTGCCCCAGACACCATGTGTACAGGAAGACCAACCACCGCAATGTGGAGCTGACCGAGGTTGGCCCTCGCTTTGAGCTCAAGTGTGAGTTTGGACTTTATCTCAGGTCTGTTGGTGGGGAAAAGCTGGCTGTATAGTTGATAATGTCTCTGTTCCCCTCTACCAGTATACATGATTCGCCTTGGCACGTTGGAACAGGAGGCCACAGCAGATGTGGAGTGGCGTTGGCATCCTTACACCAACACTGCACACAAGAGGGTCTTTCTAAGTGCTGAGTGAGCCCATTCTGTTGTCAGGATATGGGCTTGGACCCAGGAGGTGGGGGCGGTCAGAATAAAGTCTGTGTGCCACACCACCCCATTTGCCTCTGTTTGGTTTGGACAGACCAGATGTCAGGGTAAGTATAAAGGATGATGTCCATGGGATCTTCTTAGCTGGGGACCTGACAGCTTGGGGACATTCTCAGGCCTGGTGTTGACATTGTGTGTAGGACAAAGCAGACTCAGCATGTTGGCTTCCTCTTGAGTTATTAGGACGGTTTGGCACTGTCCCTGGGAGAGTTGGAGCTGCTGTTTCTCAGCTGCCCATCTGGGAGGACGATGGGCATGGGTAGCAGGGCCTGTCACATTTGCTCCAAGTAAGCATGAGACTCGGGGGGCTGACACAGAGGATGGGACCTAGTCAGTGCTTCCCAGGATCCCTCTGCCTACTTCAGCACACAGGCACACCTTTCCATTCACTAGGGACACATTGACACTTTAGAGACTACCAGCTGTGCACACCACCTGCTCTCTCGTTAGGGAAGTGTTTATCTGAGGTCAGGGCACGGTCACGGCTGCTCAGGAGATTCTGGGATCTTTACTTGACCTATCCACACTCATTTGCTTTGCCCTTCCTCTCTGCCCACTTCTCTATTATGTATTCAGAGCCCTGGTGTCACACAAAGTGGATGACAAGATCCTACATAATGCACACAGGTTGACAGGAAGGAGAATGATAGCAGTAAGAAAGAGATCTATCATGCCAGGTGCGAACAGGGCTATGAAGAAAAAAGTCAGGAAAATGGAGAGGGAGAGGCCTCTGCAAGTGCCCTGAGATCTACATGATGGCATGAAACAGCAGGGGCCACCTAGATGGTCCATGCAAACTCTTAGGTAGACAGTCCTCATAAGGGTCTCAGGACCAGGAGCAGCCCAGTGGGAGAGGGGTCTTGAGGGAGAGCAGGGGACCCATAGGACCAAATGGGCCATGGCATTCAGGGAGAGGAGGGGATGGGACATCACAGGATGTCTATAATTCTAACTCAACTCATGAGTCCAGTTCCTTCTTCAGGGCTTTTCTGGAGCCTCGCAGCTTGCCACAGCCTCACTTCACAAATGAAGAATATGCTATTAAAAATTTTTTGCAAGTTATGGAGATTTCAAAATACATACAAGAAGTAGAGTAGTATGATCTGTGTTGGTTTCCTGGGGCTACCATAACAAATTACCACGAACTGAGTGTTTGTTTATAGGACGGATGTAGAAGATGAAGGTGTGAGCTCTACCCACAAGCCCTCCATTCCTTACCCCTTCCAGCTTCTGATGGCTGCCAACAATCGTTGGTGCTCCTTGGCTTGTAACTACATCATGCTAGTCTCTGCCTGTGTCTTCATATGACCTTGTACTGTCTGTGGTCTCCCCCCCTTTTTTAAAAAATATTTATTCAGATTATTACAGATGTTACTCTTTTTTCCCCCCATAGCTCCCCTCCACACGGTTCCCACCCCACCCCATGCCCTTATTCCCCCTGACCCCCGACTGTCCTTGACCATAGGTGTAAGATTTTTGTCCAGTCTCTTCCCGCACCCCGCACACCCCTTCCCCCAGAGAGTTGTCAGTCCATTTCTTTTCTGTGCCTTTGATTCTATTATATTCACCAGTTTATTCTGTCCATCAGATTTTTTATTCACTTGATTTTTAGATTCACTTGTTGATAGATATGTATTTGTTGTCACTTTGTTGTTCATAATTTTTATCTTTACCTTTTTCTACTTCTTCCTTTTCTTAAATACCCTTCAGCATTTCATATAATACTGGTTTGGTGGTGGTGAACTCCTTTAGCTTTTTCTTGTCTGTGAAGCTCTTTATCTGACCTTCAATTCTAAATGATAGCTTTGCTGGGTAGAGTAATCTTGGTTGTAGGTTCTTGCTATTCATCACTTTGAATATTTCTTGCCACTGCCTTCTGACCTGCATAGTTTCTGTTGAGAAATCAGCTGACTGTCATATGGGTACTCCCTTGTAGGTAAGTAACTGTTTTTCTCTTACTGCTTTTAAGATTTTGTCTTTTGCCCTTGGCAAAATTTTAATTATGATGTCTTGGCATAATTTTAATTATGATGTCTTGATGTGGTCCTCTTTGGATTCCTCTTGTTTGGGATTTTCTGCACTTCCTGGACTTGTAAGTCTATTTCTTTCACCAAGTAGGGGAGTTTTCTGTCATTATTTCTTCAAATAGGTTTTCAATATCTTGCTCTCTTTCTCCTTCTGGCACCCTCATAATTTGGATGTTGGTACGCTTGAAGTTGTCCCAGAGACTCCTTACACTATCTTCATATTTTTGGATTCTTTTTTTCTTTTTGCTCTTCCATTTGGGTGTTTTTTGTTTCCTCATATTTCAAATCTTTGACTTGATTCTTGGGATCCTCTAGTCTTGTGGGAGGCCGCCCATTGTCTTCACTAGCAGAGAAGTGCAAACAAGGATCCCGGAATGCTGGTGACCCTTGAACCCATGGCAAGGGCCTGAGTTATGCACCGATTGTCTAATCCTGATAATGGGGGCTTAAGCTATTTCTTGGTCAAATAGTCTCAGAGTAAATCCTCCTAATATTTACTGACCTTTTAAGATAGTCTGTTACTGCAATTACCTGCCTGACTAAGGGTTTTATGCTTAACCAAAGTGAATAAAAGGCTGGCGAGGCCTTGGCACTGGTGGAAATCCTTCCCCTTGAGTTGGACTTGCCCACCTGGCCCCCCAATATTTCCAAATTATCTCTTGTCTCTTTCATTTGTGTGCAGCTCCTCTTCTAGATCCTGAACACTGAACCACGCAGGACATGAGGGAAATAAACATACTCTGTTAAACCTCTGTATAGTATTCTTTATTTCAGTCAGTGTATTCTTAATTTCTGTCTGATCCTTTTCCATTTATTTTTGTCATTCTCACTAAGTTCCTTGGAAGTTTCTAGAACATTCTTGAGAGATCTTATAACTGTGGTTTTGAACTCTATATCCAGTATTTTGTTTTCTTCCATTTCTTTCATTTGTGACATGTTTCTTTGTCTCCACATTTTGGCTGCTTCCCTGTGTTTGTTTCTATGTATTGGGTAGCTGCTAAGTCTCCTTGTGTTGATACAGTGGCCTTGTGTGGTAGGTGTCCTATAGGGCCCAGTGGCTCGGCCTCCCCAATCACCTGAGGTAGACACTCTTGGTGCACCCCTTTGTGGGCTGTGTGCACAGTCTTGTAGTTGAGCCTTGATTGCTGTTGGTATCACTGGGAGGAATTGACCGCCAGGCCAATTGGCAGTGAGGACCAGCTGTGTCTACAATGGAAGAGCTGCTGTGCAGGAGACACTCTTATGGGGAAGAACTTGCTTCAGTGGGGCTTTGGTGCTTACTGAGTCTGCCCCTTGAGTGTGTCACTTATGGATGTGAAGAGTTGTAATCTGGTGTGGTCTCACACTGACGACTGGCTACACTTGCTCTTGGATCTCCAAGGAGGTGCAAAGTCAGCCTCTGCCTGGAGTCACCCAGCAGGAGCTACAGAGAGATCTGTAGATTCCTCCTCCTTGTATTGGATTTGGAAGTGCCCAGACGAGACCCAGCTGTGAAGTAAGGCAGGCTGCTGCTGCCAGCCTTGGGCCTTCTTTTAATAGATTTGGGGCTCCCTGACCCAGCGGCTGCCTGTTTGACAGGTTTTAGGCTGAGAAGGAACAGGCTATTCATATGCAAAAGCCACTGCACACAGTTTGGGTGTGGTTGTAAATTGGGTGGGGCGCCTGGTGATCTCAGGAATCACCAGCGGGGAGCAAACAGTAATGGCTGTCAGTTAGCCCTGTGCCTTTGAGGTTCCAGTGCAGGAACAATGACCATTGCCAGCACCTCTGTCAGTCTCAATGTGCTTTCTTCACCTCTCCGGTTGTAGTACCCTCACTCAGCCAGTTTTCCTGCGGTTCTGGATGATAGTTGTAATTTTGATGTGGTTGTGAGAGGCAGCAAGTACAGGTGTTTCCCTTTGCTGCCATCTTGGTTCTCCCCCATTTATTGTATTCTTCATTTCTGATGGGTTCTTGTTTGTTTTCTATCTTCTTTTTTAAACCTTTATTATTGAGATTATTACAGATGTCCCCCTTTTCCCCCCATAGCCTCCTTCCACCTGGTTCCCACTGTGCCCCAAGCCTTCACCACCCTATTGTCTGTTTCCATACATAATGCATATCTACACTAATAAAAGACAAAGATGCTAATTGACCGTACCTTTGCCACGCCCACCAGCCAATCAGAGCAACTATATGCAAATTAACCCAACCAAGAGGCGGCCGGGAGCCACAGAGCTGGAGCAAGCAGGAAACTTGGTTGCCCCAGCGATGGAGGAAGCCAAGCTTTCCGCCTGCTTTGGTGGGCTGTGGCCTCCACAAAAGGCAGCAAAGTTTCAATTATAGAAGCTAAATAAATCCCAGATACCTGCTTCCAGCCAGCCTCCAATGGGAGCTTGGGTGGCTGGGGGCTGTGGCCAGCCTGCAAACAGCCATCAGCCCCTCACCCAGACTGGCCAGGGACTCCAGCAGGACCGTCCACCCTGCAGGGGATGTGGCCAGCCTGAAAACAGCCCTCAGCCTCTCAACCAGGCTGGCCAGGCACCCTAGTGGGACCCCCACCCTGATCTGGGACACCCTTCAGGGCAAACCAGCTGGCCCCCATCCATGCCCAGGCCTCTGTCCTATATAATAAAAGGGTAATATGCAAATTGACCCTAACAGCAGAATGACTGGGAATGACGGGTCACCATGACACACACTGACCACCATGGGGCAGACGCTCAATGCAGGAGCTGCCCCCTGGTGGTCATTGTGCTCCCACAGAGGGAGTTCTGCTCAGCTACAAGCCAGGCTGATGGCTGCCAGCACACCGGTGGTGGCGGGAGCCTCTCCCACCTCCCCGGCAGCGCTAAGGATGTTTGACTGCAGCTTAGGTCTGCTCCCCGCTGGCAAGTGGATATCCCCCGAGGGCTCCCAGGCTACCAGAGGGATGTCTGACTGCAAGCTTAGGCTCAATCCCTTGGGGAGCGGGCCTAAGCCAGCAGGTGGTCATCCCCCGAGGGGTCCCAGACTGTGAGAAGGCACAGGCCAGGCTGAGGGACCCTCCCGAGTGCACAAATTTTTGTGCACCGGGCCTCTAGTCTATATATAAAAGCCTAAGTGACCAAATGACCGGTCAACCAGTCACTCTGATGCACACTGACCACCAGGGGAATGACGCTCAACGCAGATGATTGGGCTCCCTCCTGTCTGGATTGGTTGTGCAGGGATAAGGCTGAAGCCAGCTATCTGACAAGTGGTCCTGGATTGTGAGAGGACACAGGTCAGGCCGAGGGACCCACTGGTGCACGAATCTCTGCACCAGGCCTCTAGTCTATAATAATAAACATGTAACATGCAAATCGACTGAACAGCCAGACAGCGGAACGACCAGACGAAGCTGGGGCTGCGAGGGCCCACTCTTGCACAAATTTTGTGCATCAGGCCTCTGGTATATATATAAGTTGTTTGGTTAATCTCTTCCCAGCCCCACTCCACCTTTCCCTCTGAGATTCATCAGTCTGTTCCATGTTTCCATACCACTCCTTCTGGCCTGCAACGTCTCTGTTGAGAAATCAGCTGACAGTCATATAGGTGCTCACTTGTAGGTTTTTAAAATTCTCTCTTTGTCTTCAGTCTTTGGCATTTTAATTATGATGTGTCTTGGTCCCTTTGGGTTCATCTTTTTTGGGACTCTCTATGCTTCCTGGACTTGTATGTCTGTTTCTTTCACCAGGTAGGGGAAGTTTTCTGACATTTTTTCAAATAGGTTTTTGATTTCTTGCTCCCTCTCTTCTCCTCCCAGTATCCCCAGGATGTGAATGTTGGTACACTTGAAGTTGTCCCAGAGGTTCCTTACACTATTTTCATATTTTTGGATTCTTTTTTCTTTTTGCTCTTCTGGTGGGGTGTTTTTTGCTTTCTTATATTCCAAATCTTTGATTTGGTTCTTGGCTTCCTCTACTCTACCATTGATCCTCTGTAAATTATTCTTTATATCAGTTAGTGTATACTTCATTTTTGACTGGTCCTTTCTTATATTGTTGATGTTCTCACTAAGTTCCTTAAAGTTCCTTTTAAGCATTGTTTTGAATGATGTATCTGGTAGTTTTCTTCCATTTCACTTAATTTTCTCTGGAGATTTATTCTGTTCTTTCATTTGTGACATGTTTCTTTGTCTCTGCATTTTGGCTGCATCCTTGTGTTTGTTTCTATGTATAGGTATATCTGCTATGTCTCCTGGTCTTAGTAGACTGGCCTTATGTAGTAGGTATCTTGTGGGGCCAGTGGCACAGTCTCCCTAAATCACTTGAGCCAGGTGCTCCAGGTATGTCCCTGGGTGGGTTGTGTGTGCCCTGTTCTAGTTGAGCCTTAATTGTTGTTGGATGCCGTAGACCAATTCCAGCATGTCATAATTTTAAGAGTTTCATCAAAAGGTTGATGAGACTTGGGGACTCAACAGGGTTGAGTCACACATGTAGTCACCTGTTGGGAATGCTAAAGGCATTTCCCCAAACCTGAATAGGAAACTGATTGTGGCTGCCAGACAGTTAAAGGGCATCTTAATCTACATGTTATTGCCTCCTACTGGCCAAACACCTGAACAGCCGTAGGCTATTCCCCAAACTGACAATGCTTCTGTACCCTTTGAAACCTTACCTTTGGAAGTGTATTATCTCCTCCTTGCCTTCGGACAAATTGTGTGAATAAAAGCAAGGGTCCTAGGCAAGGAGGGGCTCTTCAGTTCCTTTAGCTGAAGGTCCTCTGACCCCCAATGCCTTTCAAAATTATATCTCGTCTCCGGACTCTTTATTCTCTGGATTCCTATGTCATCTACGTGCAGCCCCTTTCCAGATCCCTGAACCCTTCTTGATGCTGGGACATGAACCCTGGCATAAATAGATGCCCGAAGTGGGACTTTCTGAACCCTGGAAGCAGCGGCCATTGGCATGTCAGTGGACTGTATCTTTTTAATTATGATATGTCTTGGTGTGGGCCTCTTTGGGTTCATCTCATTCATTATAGCAGAGGAGCTGTTGCATAGGGGCTGATCCCATGGAACAGGATTCATTTTAGCAGGGCTCTGGTGCCAGCTGAGCCTACCCTTTTGTGGTTTCATTTGTGAAGGTGGTTGGGTAGTGCTCTGATGTGGTCTGAATCAGGCCACTGGGTGTGTTGGTTCCAGGGCCTCTTGTGAGGAACCAAATTCAGCCATTGCCTTTGCTCTGCCTGGGGCCACTTGGTATGACCTACAAAGTGACCTATAGATGTTTGCCACTTGTGCTGGGCTTAGAGGTGTCTGGGAGAACCTAAGCTGTGAACTGAGGCTGCCTGCCACTAGTGCTAGGCTTGGAGCTGCTTAGCAAGAGGAAGGACAAGGTGTCTACATCAATGATAACTTTTTTTCCCTCAGAAGATTCCTTTATTAAAACTGAGTGACATTGATAAGGGGACAGTGCAAAAAGTTTTGGTCCAGGAAAAAAACAATCCTTATATAATAAAAGCCCCGTATGCAAATTGTTCAACTGGGAGTTTGACTGCTCACTGTGATATGCGCTGACCACCAGCGGGTGGTGCAGAACATGGCATGTGTCGGTGGCGCAGCGCTAGCAGCGGGCGGCAGTGGAGGCACTGCCAACCCTGATGGGCCCTGATAAGAGTGGGACCTTGGTGGGATGGTAGAGCAGGTGAGTGGGCAGCACCAGGCCAAGGCAGGTGCGAGCAGGCACCCGATCACCCCGGAGACGGCTACCTGCATTAGTGGCAGGGGGTGGGGCCACTGCCTGGCTCCCAAGCTCTGAGAGAGCCGGGTGGGGGGCCCAGCTCCGACTGATCATCCCACAGATACCAACCAGTGGCTGGAAGGCACTGATTGCCTGATTGGCCCCAGGCCCCAGGTTGTGACGGAGAACTGGGGGTGGGTGGCAGCGACCAACCTCCCGCGGTGCCCAGGTGGAGGGCTGCAACCTCTCGCCAGACTACCTGGGGGTGTGAGTCCCTGAGACGGAAGTGCGGTGAGAATGTGGGGTGTCCGCCAAGCTTGCTCTCACTCCCCCTGCTACCCTCCCCTGGGACACAGGGCTCATGCACTGGGGAAGCCCCCGTACCCCGGTACCGGTCGCCTGTGAAGAGCCAGGCTGTAGCTGCCAGGACTGCAGGGGGCTGGTCGCGCTCCCCATGGGTACGTGCAGAAGCTGGTCTGCGAGGCCGGCCGGGAGACAGCGCGCTGCCTATCTGGCTTTCGTGTGGCATGGCTGGATGGTCCAGAGGCCCATGCTGTGCCCGGGCCCGTGGTGTCCAGCCACACTCACCACATCTCCTCATGGGGACTTGGGTGCTGTGACTCAGGCGGAGGGGTGCGTGCAGAGGCCCGGGTGCTGCTCAGGGCCCAGAGGTCAGCTGGGACCTGCTCTTCCATGCCAGACACTCATGCTTTGATCACTGGCCAGGCCTAGGGACTGCACCTGTGCACAAATTTCGTGCACTGGTCCTCTAGTACAGTTAAAAAGTTATCTTCAACAGGACACTCTAGGAATGCTGAGCTGCTTTCTCATGGTTCCAGCCCCAAGAACAGAGGTTGTCCAGTCACCAGGGAGAAGCTTTCAAGGAAGGGGTGGGATAATAGCAGGAAGGGGAAGAGAGAGAGAATATTCTGCTGTCCCCACTGTGGAACTGGCATGTGTTGTAAATGTTTCCCACCACGTCCCGCGTAGTTCAGGGTTCAGGATCTGGAAGAGGAGCCGCCCACAAATGAAAGAGAAAAGACAAGATAATTTGGGAATATTGGGGGGCCAGGCGGGTAAGTCCAACTCAAGAGGAAGGACTTCCACCGGTGCTCAGGCCGTACCAACCTTTTATAGTCAGAGGTAAACAAGGCAGTGGTCGCCATAGTTACACAGTTCTTGTGAGTTTCACCTGTTTTGACCATAGTTACACTTCCTGCACTTTCCTCAGCCCATTAGCCTCGCAGATAAGATCCAGGGAGTGTTATAAGGTCAAGCCTAATTAAGCTAAGAGGACTGAGCCCTCTAAGCTGGGACTTGTTTGTGACTTTGCCAGCAGGTCAGTCCGAGGCTCAATCCTGTATCGGTTCCCCACAGCATGGATACCAAGCTGGGGGATGTAATCGCAGGAGCCTGAGGAAGGGGTGGGGAAGCATGGGCTTTATCAGGTCTATGGGTTTAGAGCCCCTGCCCAACAGAATTCCCCTTGCTGTGTTGAGTATGCAAGCCTGGGATTCAGGGAAGGGGTAGACTTGGTGGGGTGACGGCATAATCTGGGTAGTGAACTTGGCCTTTACCAAGGCACAGATGAAAGTCAGGACTACATTGCCACACAGGGACCCCTGCTTCACACCTTGCTAAACTTCTGGTTCCTGGATTAGGAGTTTGGGGTTAAGGTCGGCTTTGGGGGTGGGTCAAGTGTGGCCCTCCTTTTGCCCTGTTACCTTCTCTGTCCCCAGTCTAACCCAAATTACCTCCCTCTCCTGTTACACCTCTTGTTTAGATGATCATGAAAAACATGTATTTGATTTTTAATCAAAAATGCTTTATTTTCTGTAAATGTGTCTTTTGGCACTCATGATCTTTGTTCTCCTCCTTCTTCCCACCTGCCCACATCCTCAGATGAGAGAGATGTGGCTGAATGCAGATATCATGCTCAGGACCCTCCAGATCACCTTTAGAAGGTACTAAAAGGGGAGGAAGAGGCTCTCACATGGGGAGAGCTGTTTCCTGTCTGTTTTCTCATCTGTAAAATGGGCATTAACAGCAATACCCATCTCTTCAGTTATTATCTGTTGGATTTAAATGGAAGGTGTTTAGAACTGGCTCTGACATGTAGTAGGTGCCCAATAAATGCTTTCTTTTTTAAATTCATTGCACCACTTTTCTGTGTTTTAAATATCTCATGTGTATAACAGCTGCAGTATGTGTTCTGGCCAAACAGAGGGGTCCACAGCTATCCTGACTGTATTTTCGCCATGGTGGAGGATCTTGTTACCTCCAGGGATCTGGCCCCAGCCCCCTCTGTGTCCACTGAAGGTTAAGGAAATTGGGGTCTGGTGGGACAGAGGGGACTGGGAATGGGGAAAGGAGGCTTGGAGAGAGTCTTGCAGTTTGAATGCCTATTTTGAGTAACCTGAGACCACACTTGTTCATATTGTATCAACTGAAATTGTTAGCATTTATTGAAGGTCAACTGCCTACTGGGGAGTAAACTCAGGAGTTGCTGCTCAACAGATGTAAGCAATTAAAGAGTTGTCTTATTTTTTAAAATATATTTTTTATTTCAGAGAGGAAGGGAGAGGGAGAGAGCGATAGAAACATTAATGATGAGAGAGAATCACTGATCGGCTGCCTCCTGCCTGCCCCACACTGGGGATCGAGTGTGGGGCAGGCAGGAGGCAGCCGATCAGTGATTCTCTGCAACCTGGACATGTGCCCTGACCAGGAATTGAACCATAATCTCCTGATTTAGAGGTCGACACTCAGCCAATGAGCCCGCCAGCCAGGCAAAAGTTTTCTTCTTTTAAACTAAAATCTGGGGGTTCTGAAAATCAAAAGGCCCCCATTCCCAAATGCCCACTTAAAAGGGATTGTGGGCATGCCTTAACTGGGCTCTGATTCTCGCATTTTAGCATGGGATGTGGATAAACAGGTGTCCTTTGTACTATGGATTATGTGAAACAGTTGCTCCTGACCCAGGTACAATGAGGGCATACGTGTATGCCTGTGCAGTGCAGTCTCCTGCCCCTGAGGGCCTGCTTGCTCTTGTGTCTCATCTCTCTGGCCCTGAGGCTCCCACCTAACTTCAGCCTCTTGGACCTGGTCCTCCCAAAGTGGTAGCAGCAGCCTGCAGTTGTGCAGGCAGAGCGCAGGTACAAGCTCAGGCTTCTCCTTTCAAAGATGCATCCCTCCTTCTCATCTTCCCTTCTCAATGACTTCTTCCCCTGTCAGGAGTAATACAGTTTCCTGTACCATGCTGTGGTTCAGATGGTCTTCTCAGAACTCCAAAACTTGAGTCCCCATTCCCAGAACCTCAAGGCAGTACCAAGGCACCCTTTCCATCCACCAAAACCATCAGACCAAGATCCAGAGCACAGTTGCATGACCACCACCATCACACATCCAGCTTCTGGTCTCCTTTTAGGAGCAGGGACTAACTCACTATGATGTCTACCTTTGTCCTCCTACTTGCTCCCTTCCAGACTATCTCCTCTTCAGCTTACCCCACAGAGCCCACAGTGATTCCATCAGGAGCCTGGCCAGTTTTCTTGAAGCCTCAGGTCCTTCCCTCCTGTCTTTCCCCAGAATTGTGGCCCACTCTTTGATGATGCCATCTTCCTCCAGAGTTTTCTGGCTCTTCCTGCCATGCCTGCCTGGCCTACCTGGTGTTTTCCTCATGTACCTAGCTCCAGTCCCTCATTCTTCCTTTTCTAATTTCTCATGCTGGGAGACTAACCCTTTCCTCATCCTTGAAACACCAGACTCTTTCTTGCTGTTCAGTTCGCTAAATTGATTCATCCTTTCTTTGAATGATCTCTGGGAATCCATGCCAATATGACTCCTTAATCCCAGAGAGCCCATTGCCCCTGCCTCAAAGGCTTGCCCAGTGGTCCCATGTTAGCCCTTTCCTAGCTTCCTCAGTCATTAATCAGCACATATTTCTTTATTTTTTAATTTTGTTTTATTGCTTAAAGTATTACAAAGGGTATTACATATGTCTCCTACCCCTCCGCCCCCCTTGACATTCCCCGGGTCTCCCCTACCACCCCAGTGTCTTATGTCCATTAGTTATGCTTATATGCATGCATACAAATCCTTTGATTGATCTCTTAACCCCCCTCCCCCCCCCCAACCCTCCCCGGCCTTCCCGCTGTATTTTGACAGTCTGTTCAAGGCGGCTCTGCCTCTGTATCTATTTTTGTTCATAAGTTTATAATGGTCTTTATTATCCATAAATGAGTGAGATAATGTATATTTCTTTCATTGACTGGCTTATTTCACTTAGCATAATGCTCTCCAGTTCCATCCATGCTGTTGCAAATGGTAAGAATTCCTTCTTTTTTACAGCAGCATAGTATTCCATTGTGTAGATGTACCACAGTTTTTTAATCCATTCATCTGCTGATAAGCACTTAGGCTGTTTCCAGATCTTCGCTATGGTAAATTGTGCTGCTATGAACATAGGAATGCATATGTCTTTTCTCTTTGGTGTTTCTGGTTTCTTGGGATATATTCCTAAAAGTGGGATCACTGGGTCAAATGGGACTTCCATTTTTAACTTTTTGAGGAAACTCCATACTAACTTCCATAGCGGCTGCACCAGTCTGCATTCCCACCAGCAGTGCACAAGTGTTCCTTCTTCTCCGCACCCTCTCCAGCACTTGTCGTTTGTTGATTTGTTGATGATAGCCATTCTGACAGGTGTGAGATGGTACCTCATTGTTGTTTTGATTTGCATCTCTCGGATGATTAGTGACTTTGAGCAAGTTTTCATATGTCTCTTGGCTTTCTGAATGTCCTCTTTTGAAAGTGTCTATTTAAGTCCTTTGCCCATTTTTTAAAAAAATATATTTTATTGATTTTTTTACAGAGAGGAGGGGAGAGGTATAGAGAGTTAGAAACATCGATGAGAGAGAAACATCTATCAGCTGCCTCTTGCACGCCCCCTACTGGGTATGTGCCTGCAACCAAGGTACATGCCCTTGACCGGAATCGAACCTGGGACCTTTCAGTCCGAAGACCGATGCTCTATCCGCTGAGCCAAACCGGTTAGGGCCTTTGCCCATTTTTTGATTGGGTTGTTTATCTTCCTTTTGTTAAGTTGTATGAGTTCCCTATAAATGTTGGAGATTAAACCCTTATCGGTGATAACATTGGCAAATATGTTCTCCCATGCAGTGGGATTTCTTCTCGTTTTGTTGATGGTTTCTTTTGCTGTGCAGAGCTTTTTATTTTTTATTTTATTTTATTTTTTAAATATATTTTATATTGATTAAGATATTACATATGTGTCCTTATCCCCATGTTACCCCCTATACCCCCCTGCCCCCCTCCCCCCGCTCATCCCCTCACCCCCCCGTTGTACGTGTCCATTGGTTAGGCCTGTATGCTTGCATATAAGTCCTTTGGTTGATCTTTCCCCCTTACCCCCACCCTCCCCTACCTTCCCTCCAAGGACCGACAGTCCAATCAATGCCTCTCTGTCTCTGGATCAGTCCTTGTTCATCAGTTTATGTTGTTCATTATATTCCACAAATGAGTGAGATCATGTGGTATTTATCCGCTCTCCAGTTCCATCCATGCTGTGGCAAATGGTAAGAGTTCCTTTTTCTTCTTCCTCTTCTTAAAGAATACCTTTCAGCATTTCATATAATGCTGGTTTGGTGGTGATGAACTCCTTTAGCTTTTTCTTATCCATGAAGCTCTTTATCTGACCTTCTATTCTGAATGATAGCTTTGCTGGATAAAGTAATCTTGGTTGCAGGTTCTTGCTATTCATCACTTTGAATATTTCTTGCCACTCTCTTCTGGCCTGCATGGTTTCTGTTGAGAAATCAGCTGACAGTCGTATGGGTACTCCGTTGTAGGTAACTGACTGTCTTTCTCTTGCTGCTTTTAAGATTCTCTCTTTGTCTTTTGCTCTTGGCATTTTAATTATGATGTGTCTTGGTGTGGTCCTCTTTGGGTTCCTTTTGTTTGAGGTTCTCTGTGCTTCCTGGACTTGTAAGTCTATTTCTCTGACCAGGTAGGGGAAGTTTTCTGTCATGATTTCTTCAAATAGGTTTTCAATATCTTGCTCTCTCTCTTCTGCGGGCACCCCTATAATTCTGATGTTGGTACGCTTGAAGTTGTCCCAGAGGCTCCTTACACTATCATCATATTTTTGGAATCTTTTTTCTTTTTTCTTTTTTGGTTGGGTATTTTTTTTTCTTCGTATTTCAAATCTTTGACTTGATTCTTGGGATCCCGTCTGCTGTTGGATCTCTGTATATTATTCTTTATTTCAGTCAGTGTATGCTTAATTTCTAGTTGGTCTTTTTTCATATCTTCCAGGGTCTCACTAAATTTATTGGCGGTTTCCAGAAAATTCTTGAAAAACCTTATAAACGTGGTTTTGAAATCTATATCCAGTCGTTTGCTTTCCTCCATTTCTGTCATTTGTGATCTGTTTCTTTGTCTCCGCATTTTTTATGTTTCCCTGTGTTGGTAGAGTGGCTTTTTGTGCTAGGTGTCCTATAGGACCCAGTGGCTCAGCCTCCCCAGTTACCTGAGGTGGACACTCTTGGTGCACCCCCTTGTGAGCTTTGTGCACAGTCTTGTAGTTATCCCTTGATTGTTGTAGGATCACTGGGAGGAATTGACCTCCAGGCCAGTTGGCAGTGAGAATCAGCTGTGTCTGCAGTGGGAGAACTTCTGTGCTGAAGAAACCCTTCTGGGGCAAGACTTGCTTCAGTGGGGCTTTGGTGCTCACTGAGTCTGCGCCCTGAGTGTGTCCCTTAGGGATCTGAGGAGTTGTAATCGGGATGGTCCCCCTCTGACCACTGGGTACACTGGCTATTGGATCTAAGGAGGTGCTAATTTAGCCTCTGTCTGAGGTTACCCAGCAGGAGCTATGAAGAGAACTGCAGATTCCCCTTCCTTTTTTGGAGTTTGGAGGTGCCCTGATGAGGCCCAGCCGTGAAGCAATGCAAGCTGCTGTGGGGCCTTGGGCCTTCCTTGGAAGTTGTGCAATTTGTTAGGTAATTTTCAGGTTGCAAAGGGCCGGGGCATTCATATGCAAAAGCCTCTGCCGCAGCCTAGGTGGGGCGGGATCTCAGGGAATCAAAGGGCGGAGCAATCAGCTATGGCAGATCCTCAGCCCTGCCCTAAGGGGCCCCGAGTCTCAGTGTCCCGATAATTTAATTGCTGCAAGCACCTCTGAGGGAAAGCCGCACTCAAGTTCAGTGTTCTGCCTGCTGCCAGAAAGTCCAGTTTCTCCCCGTATGAGTCCTGGGTCCCCAAAGACTTCCTGGAACCGGAGTTCAGAGCAGTCAGGAGCTTGTGACTCCCTCCTGATTCAAAAAGACAGCCGCGTCCTCAGGTACCAGCCCCTTTCTGCACGCGCTGGTAGCCTCCGTACCTTTGCACTTTACTTCCGCAGCTCTTCTGAGTCTCAGTGTGCTTTTCTCTTTTCTTCTAGTTGTAGAATTTACACTCAGCCAACCTCCCTGTAGTTCTGGATGATGTCCGTTTTGTCTTTTCGTTGTATTTTTGAAGTTGTTGTGGGAGGCAGCAATTTCCAGGTGTTTACCTTTGCCGCCATCTTAGTTTTTTCCAGAAGCATTTTATTTTATTATATTTTATTTTATTTTTATTTTGAAAGAGGAAGAGTTTATTTGTTTTTTTCATATTTTTTTGTTTGTTTGTTTTATTGCTTAAAATACTACATATGTCTCCTTTTTTCCCCCACTCTTGACAATCCCCTGGCCTCCCCTACACCCAGTGTCTTACGTCCATTGGTTATGCTTATATGCATGCATATAAGTCCTTCACTTGATCTCTTACCCCCCACTTTTCCCCCCCTACCCTCCCCGGCCTTCCTGCTGCAGTTTGACAGTCTGTTTGAGGCAGCTCTGCCTGTGTATCTGTTTTTCTTCATAAGTTTATAATGGTCTTTAGTACTCATGAATGAGTGAGATCATGTGGTATTTTTCCTTCATTGACTGGCTTATTTCACTTAGCATAATGCTCTCCACTTCCATCGATGCTGTTGCAAATGTCTAGAATTCCTTCTTTTCTACAGCAGCATAGTATTGCATCATGTAGATGTACCACAGTTTTCTAATCCATTCATCTACTGATGGGCACTTAGGCTGTTTCCAGATCTTAGCTATGGTGAATTGTGCTGCTATGAACATAGGGGTGCATATATCCTTTCTGATTGGTGTTTCTGGTTTCTTGGGATATATTCCTAGAAGTGGGATCACTGGGTCAAATGGGACTTCCATTTCTAGTTTTTTGAGGAAGCTCCATACTGTCTTCCATAGTGGCTGCACCAGTCTGCATTCCCAACAGCAGTGCACGAGTGTTCCTTTTTCTCCAAATCCTCTCCAGCACTTGTCGTTTGTTGATTTGTTGATGATAGCCAGTCTGACAGGTGTGAGATGGTACCTCATTGTTGTTTTGATTTGCATCTCTCGGATGATTAGTGACTTTGAGCATGTTTTAATATGTCTCTTGGCTTTCTGAATGTCCCCTTTTGAAAGGTGTCTATTTAGGTCCTTTGCCCATTTTTTGATTAGATTGTTTATCTTCCTTTTGTTAAGTTGTATGAGTTCCCTATAAATTTTGGAGATTAGGCCCTTATCCGATATGACATTGGCATATATGTTTTCCCATGATGTGGGCTTTCTTGTTGTTTTGTTGATGGTTTCTTTTGCTGTGCAGAAGCTTTTTATTTTAATGTAGTCCCATGTGTTTATTTTCTCTTTAGTTTCAAGTGCCCTAGGAGCTGTATCAGTGAAGAAATTGCTTCGGCATATGTCTGAGAATTTGTTGCATTTAATTCTTCTAGAATTTTTATGGTTTCCTGTCGTACATTTAAGTCCTTTATCCATTTTGAGTTTATTTTTGTGTATGGTGTAAGTTGGTGGTCTAGTTTCATTATCTTGCATGTATCTGTCCAATTTTCCCAACACCATTTATTGAAGAGACTATCTTGACTCCATTGTATGTTTTTGCCTCCTTTGTCAAATATTAATTGAGCATATTGGTTTGGGCCGATTTCTGGGCTCTCTATTCTATTCCATTGATCTATATGCCTGTTCTTGTGCTAGTACCAGGCAGTTTTGAGAACAGTGGCTTTGTAATACATCTTGATATCTGGTATTGAGATCCCACCTATTTTGTTCTTTCTCAAGATCTCTGCAGCTATTCGGGGACTTTTTTTATTCCAGATGAATTTTTGGAGAGTTCATTCTAGATCTGTGAAATATGCCATTGGTATTTTAATGGGAAATGCGTTGAATTTATAGATTGCTTTGGGTAGTATGGACATTTTAATGATGTTGATTCTACCAATCCGTGAACATGGTATGTTCTTCCATTTGTTTATGTCTTCCTCTATCTCTTTTTTCAACGTCCTGTAGTTTTCTGAGTAGAGGTCTTTTACCTCTTTAGTTAAGTTTATTCCTAGGTAGCTTAATTTTTTTGGTGCGAGGGTAAATGGGATTGTCTTTTTAGTCTGTCTTTCTGAAAGTTCACTATTGGTGTAAGAAATGCCATAGATTTCTTTGGGTTTATTTTGTATCCTGCTATATTGCCAAATTCATGCATGTATTAAGTCTAGTAGTTTTTTGATGCAGTCTTTTAGGGTTTTGTATGTATAATATGTCGTCTGCAAATAAGGACAGTTTTACTTCCTCTTTTCCAATTTGGATGCCTTTTATTTCTTCTTCTTGTCTAATTGCAATGGCTAATACTTCCAGTATTATGTTGAACAGAAGTGGTGAGAGTGGGCATCCCTGTCTTGTTCCTGTTCTTAGGGGAAATCGTGTTAGTTTTTGTCCATTGAGTATGATGTTGGCTGTGGGTTTGTCATATATGGCTTTTATTATGTTGAGGTAAGATCCTTCTGCTCCCACCTTGCTGAGAGTTTTTATCAAAAATGAGTGTTGGATTTTGTGAAATGCTTTTTCTGCATCAATTGATATGACTATGTGGTTTTTTTCTTTCATTTTGTTTATGTGATGTATCACGTTTATTGATTTGCGGATATTGTACCATCCTTGCATCCCTGGGATAAAACTTACTTGGTCATGGTGTATGATCTTTCTGATGTATTGCTGGATTTGATTTGCTAAGATTTTGTTGAGGATTTTGATATCTATATTCATGAGGGATATTGGCCTGTAATTGTCTTTCATTGTGTTCTCTTTACCTGGTTTTGGTATTAGGGTGATGCTGGCTTCATAGAATGGGCTTGGAAGTGTTCCTTCCACTTGAATTTTTTGTAGTAGTCTGAGGAGGATAGGTTTTAGTTCTTCCTTGAATGTTTGGTAAAACTCCCCTGTGAAGCCATCTGGTCCTGGGCTTTTGTTTGCTGGAAGCTTTTTGATGACTGCTTCAATTTCTTCCATAGTTATTGGCCTGTTGAGATTTTTAGATTCTTCCTGATTGAGTTTTGGAATGTTGTATTTTTCTAGGAATTTGTCCATTTCCTCCATGTTGTCTCGTTTGTTGGAGTAGAGTTGTCCATAGTATTTTTTAACAATCATTTGTATTTCTGTGGGGTCTGTTGTTATTTCGCTTCTATCATTTTTTATTTTGTTTATTTGGGTCCTCTCTCTTTGCTTCTTGGTGAGCCTGGCTAGAGGTTTGTCAATCTTGTTTATCCTTTCAAAGAACCAGCTCTTGGTTTCATTGATTTTCTGTATTGTTTTTTTGGTCTCTATGTCATTTATTTCTGCTCTAATCTTTATTATCTCCTTCCTTCTGCTCACTCCGGGGTTTTCTTTTTGCTCTCTTTCTAATTCTTTGAGTTGTAGAGCTAGTTGATTTACTACCATTTTTTCTTTTTTATTGAGATAGGCCTGTAGAGCTATAAACTTCCCTCTCAGGACTGTTTTCATTGCGTCCCATAGGTTTTGGATTGTTGTGTTTTCATTGTCATTACTTTCCAGGATTTTTTTAAATTTCTTCTTTGATCTCATTGGTAATCCAATCAATATTTATTAACATGGTATTCGGCTACCAAGTGTTTGAGTATTTTGGGTTGTTTTTATTGTAGTTTATTTCTAATTTAATGACTTTGTGGTCTGAGAAGATGCTTGGTATGATTTCAATCTTCTTGAATTTGGGGAGACTTTGTGACCCAATATGTGGTCTATTTTTGACGATGTCCCATGAGCACTTGAGAAGAGTGTATATTCCGTGGTTTTGGGGTGAAGTGTTCTGAAGATGTCAAATAAGTCCATCTGATCTAGTGAGTCATTTAGGATTGCTGTTTCTTTGCTGATTGTTTGTCTAGAGCAGCCGTGGGCAAACTACGGCCCGCTGGCTGGATCTGGCCCGTTTGAAATGAATAAAACTAAAAAAAAAAAGACCGTATCTTTTTATGTAATGATGTTTACTTTGAATTTATATTAGTTCACACAAACACTCCATGCATGCTTTTGTTCTGGCCCTCCGGTCCAGTTTAAGAACCCATTGTGGCCCTCGAGTCAAAAAGTTTGCCCACCCCTGGTCTAGAGGATTTATCCAGTGATGTCAGTGGTGTATTAAAGTCCCCTACTATGATTGTATTGTTGTCGATCTCTCCTTTGATATCTTCCAGGAGTTTTTTTTATGTATTTGGGTGCTCCTGCCTTGGGTGCATACATGTTTATCAGGGTTATATCGTCTTGTTGTATTGACCCCTTTAGTTTTATGAAGTGGCCTTCCTTATCTCTTGTTATGGCCTTCACTTTGAGGTCTATTTTGTCTGATACAAGTATTGCTACCCCAGCTTTCTTTTCCTTTCCATTTGCCTGAAAGATATTTTTTTATCCCTTCACTTTCAGTCTGTGTGAGTCCCTTCTAATGAGGTGGGTCTCTTGTAGACAGCAAATGTTTTTTTATCCATTCAGCCACTCTATGTCTTTCGGTTGGAGCATTTAGTCCGTTTACTTTTAAAGTTATTATTGAAAGGTACTTGTTTGTAGCCATTTCTTTTTTTGTGTGGCTGTTTTCTTTCTGAGCATTTTATTTCTTCTTTTTACACCAGTCCCTTTAGCATTTCTTGGATTGCTGGCTTGGTGTTGATAAACTCCCTTAGCCTTTTTTTTGTCTGTGAAGCTTCTTATTTCCCCTTCAATTTTGAATGATAGCCTTGCTGGATATAGTATTCTTGGATTCAGACCTTTGCTTTGCATCACTTTGTAAATTTCTGTCCATTCTTTTCTGGCCTGATGTGTTTCTGCTGAGAAATCATTTGATAATCTAATGGGAGGTCCCTTGTATGTAACTTTCCATCTCTCTCTTGCAGCCTGTAAGATTCTCTCTTTGTCCTGAACACTTGCCATGGTAATTATGATGTGTCTTGGTGTGGGTGTATTCAGGTTCACCTTGTTTGGGACTCTCTTTGCTTGTGTGAATTTTTTCTTTGCCCCCTCAGGGAAGTTTTCTGATATTATTTCTTCGAATAGGTTTTCTAATCCTTGTTCATCTTTCTGTTGTTCTGGCACCCCTATTATTCGTATGTTGTTTCGTTTCATGTTGTCCCAAAGCTCCCTTAGGTTCTCCTCCTGTCTTTTAACTTTTTCTCCAATTGCAGTACATTTTGGGTGTGTTTTGCTTCCTTGTCTTCTCATTCACTAATTTGGTCCACCACTTCTCCTAGTCTACTGTTGATACTTTCAATGGTGTTTTTTATTGCAGCTGTATCGCTCATTTCTTCTTGGTTCTTACATAAGTTATTGATTTTTTCATCTGTTTCTTCTTGCTTCTTGCATAAGTTGTTGATTTTTTCCTCCATTTGGTTTATGCACTCTAGGACCGTTATTCTGAATTCTTTTTCTGTCATGTTGAATGCCTTGTATCACTTAGCTGCTCTTCTGGTGAGTCCTCCTTTTCTTTCCTTTGTGTGTTTCTTTGTCTACCCATGTTTGATCTCGCTGCCATATCTAGATGTTGAGTCATTCAGTGCCTGCTCCCTGGGTAGCAGTGGCTCCTTGGGCTGTGGTTGCTCCTTGGGTGGTTGCGGTAGCAGCTGCTCCTCAGTTGGCAGCAGCTCCTCTAGTGGGTGCTGTTCACAGCTGTAGTGGCTGTTCTGGCTGGTTAGGGGAGGCTTCACGTATAGCTTCAGGCGAGACCTGATCTTTCCGTGAGAATCAGGACTCCACGTAGTCGCGCTGTCCTAGATCCGGTGTCTCCGGGTTTGCAGCTGATCTCTGGATACTGGGTCTTTGGGACTACAGTATACGTTTCCAAAAACAGCTACTCAAGATGGCATGGTCTCCGTGGCTGAGCTGGCGATTTGGGGGAGATTTCAGCCGCAGTCTCCAACTTTCAATCCGCTTTCTCAGGATTCCTCCACCGTTCCCAGCTGCAAACTGTCAGCTGAATATCCTCTGCTTATTCGGGCTGTATGTTACCTGCTTCAGCTGCTCACCCTAACAGCTCCGGGACAAGGCACAGGACACATCCATCTATACCTCCGCCATTTCTAAGTCTGTGCGCACAGCCCCCTCAGCCACAGGGACCCACCCAGAAGCTTTTTATTTTGATGTAGTCCCCTTTGTTTATTTTCTCTTTAGTTTCCAGAGCCCTAGGAGCAGTATCAGTGAAGAAATTGCTTCGGCATATGTCCAAGATTTTGTTGCCTTTGGAGCACATATTTCTTGATGCAGCCCACTTGCTGGGCCTCCTGTCCAGTTCTGCAGACATGAAATTGACTCTCCTTTGCAGCAGAAATTACACACCCTTGTCCTTAAGACTGCTGTCCATTTTGAAGCTATCCTTTCCTCCTCTTTATTTATCTTATTTATTTTTTCTTAATCCTCACCCCAGGATATTTTTTTCATTGATTTTTAGAGATTTGAAGGAAGGGAGGGGTGGGGATGGGGGGCTAGAGAGAGAAACATCAACGTGAGAGAAACACATTGATTAGTTGCCTCCGGCACACACCCCAACCAGGGTGGTGGAACGGAATTTTTGGACTGGAAGCCGGATTCTTTGTCCGCTGGAGTTGAAAAATGAGTCCACGACAGAGAATAGTATAGCAAAGGTGGAGATTTATTGAAGAACAAGTACATACTCCCATGTGGGGAGAGGGGAAGAGTCCCACAGAATGGACTCCCACGTGGCGAGGTGGAAAGAGTCCCACCGACTTCTTGTTTCCATGGATTATAAAGGCTGCAGGTCCTATGCCCTGATATCCCTCTGATTGGTCAGTATTCCCTTTTGAATTGGTTACTATAGTAACTCCTGAGCTGAAATGTCAAACATCACATGAGACATGTGAGGTCTTCCTCTCATTGTCCTCCTATTCTCTCTGGGCTTTTTTCCTCCTTTATTTTGTAAATATAGACCTTTGGGGCTATTTCCAGTTCCCATGCCTTATGGAAATGTATTTGTTCCTGCTCCCTTGTCTTATGGAAATGTAACTGCAGCTGGCTTCCTTGTGTTATGGAAATGTACCTTCTCCCAATCTGTATTCCTGTGTTTTTCCATGGACCCCAATTCTAAAAATTCCCTAAACCTGCCTATATTCCTATAAAATTCCTGTTTCAATCCCCCCTCTGATTAGGAAACCCCAAATGCCGTTGGGGACAGGAGATGCCACATCTTTCTGGCTGTTTCCTGCTGGTAATGGGGTCATAGCTTGGGGTGGCAGTCAGAACCCCATCAGAAGTGGGTGGTCTAAGGGTTCACGGAAGATGGATGTAGTGGCCTCCATTTGCTATTCCCTGTGGAGGACCATTTGTCGCTTTAGGGCTTCTAAATGGGAGGATATGAGACATCCCAAAGGTTAAACAGGCAGTGGTTAAAGATGAGTAATAAAAAACAGTATAAACCAAGGTCTGAGAAGGGGAGCTAGCTAATAGGGATGGCATTATATATATCTTTAACTAGAAGCCTGGTGCATGAATTCATGCATGGGTGGGGTCCCTTGGCCTGGCTGGTGATCTGGACCAATCAGGGCTGTCTCTCGCACCTATCAGAGCCTGGGGCTGATTGGGGCAGGCCCGTGGAAGGTTGGCTGGCTGGCCCACCCCAATTGGCCCCGATCCAGGCGGCCGGCCTGCGGGAGTGGCCACCCCATCAGAGCCGATTGGGGCGGGCAGGCCCGGGGAAGGGACCACGGGAGGTTGACCAGCCAGCCCATCCAGTCAGCGCAAATGGGGGTAGGTCTGGAGGGGAGGGGCTGCAGGCCAGCTAGGGGGAGGGGCTGTGGGAAGTTGGCTGGCCACAGGAGGTTGGCTGTGGGAGCACACTGACCACCAGGGGATAGCTCCTGCATTTAGCGTCTTCCCCCTGGTGGTCAGTGCGTGTCATAGCTACTGGCCAGTCATCCAGTCGTAATGGTCACTTAGGCTTTTATGTATATATAGATTGGTGCCCAGACTTCTGGGGCAAGAGGCTATGAGGCCTTCCTTTTAGCTAAGCTGCTTGCAGTAGAGAGTGTTATTCATGGCACAGACTTTGCCCTGCCCAATCGAGGGCTTTTCTGTGAATAAAAATCTGTCAGGCTTACTTGGGGCTCCTTGGAGGAGTAGGTAGTCCTCTGAGGAGCCAGATTGAGAGACCTCCAAGCCCCATCAGTCCTGTTGGGCAAGCTGGTCAGCAGCCCTGTCCCAAGGGACCTCAGTCTCCAGGGGCAGTCCAACTTCCAGTGGTTTCCTTGACAGGTAGAATAGGGCTTTAGGAGTTCACCATGTCCGTTGGGACAATTCCAGCCCATAAGTCCAATCTGCCTACAGTTGTAGCAGGTGACTGGGACTGACCATTCGCCTCTAGGCTCTGACTGGGGGCTCTTGCCTTGCCAAAGCGTGGCACAAGGAACCTTGGTTCTGGCCTGGCTTCCCCTGTTTCTCCTTTTTCCTTATTCTGGTGTCTATTATAGAACACAGAAGTGGTAATTTTCAGGAGATTTTTTTAAAGTACTTTTGGGACCAATAGCCAGTTCTTGCAACCTCCTGATGTCTGGGATAGCCTGAGTGATAAATTTGTCCTTTAAAATTAGCTGTCCCAATTCTGAATCTGGGGTAATGTTGGTACACTTAACCAAAAGCCTTCTTGAGCCTTCCAAAAAAGGTTGAGGGGTTTTTGTTATCTCCTTGACTAATGGTGGTTAATTTAGAGTAGTTAACAGGCTTTGTTTTATTACATTTGAGGCCTTCTATAATACAGAACTGGCAGTGCTTTATTTTCTAGTATATTTTGCTTTACAGTGGCAGAGAGGGTCAGGTGTAATATGAGCATGATATACATTTGGTCTCTATATGAGAGATCAAATACTTGAATGAGGTTTTGGAAGACCTCAATATATTTGCCAGGGTCTTCTGAGAACTTTCCTAGATCACTTTTAATTTGTCTCATGTCCCGGGTAAGAAGGGGATCTAGGCTAAACTATGGCCAGATCCTTCTTCTGTCTTGGGGTAAGCTAAGGTTGGCTCAGCCCTGGGTGGGGGTGCAGTCTCTGCCCTCTCTCTCAGTGGACTTGGGTTGTTATTGCCAGGAGCAAAGGATTAAATTTAGTTTCCCACCTGCCTTTGACTTGGCCCCTAGAATAAAGAAAGCCTGGATATATGGGACTTCCAACTACTTCCCATTTTTCCTACTGAAAAGATTAAAACTTCCTTCTGGGGCTAGTTTTCACTATTTTCTAGTTGGCATTTGAGGCCAAACCTGAGGGCAGAGAGAGATCAGGTGGGTCAATATTATCCCAACTTTGAGGATGTATCCTAAGGGCTGTCTTTTAGGTAAAGTAGATAACATGCTTCCCATCTGAAAGAAGAAAAGAAGAAAGAAAAGAAAAGAAATTATACAAGGATGACCAGCATCCTTGTACCCACAAAGGACATCCTGCATCCACTGTGTACGCCTCTTTTATGGGGGCAGGGGCACATCCCCCTTCCAACCAAGGGTACCTTTGCCAGTGAAACGCCTCCTCTCCTGGCCAAGGGTGTATTTTGGAGTTAAGACCTCACGCGTAAATCTGGAGTGAGTGGCCCTTACTGTGTACGGTCACAGTCAGGTGGAATAACCATACTTTACCACTGCACCCCAACTACCCAAGCTTACGCAGAGGTCGTGGGTTCCTCCCTTGTCTCCTGGGGGAAGTGTGTATAAACCATGTCTTGCTCTGTGATTAAAAAGGGCCTGAGCTGACCATAATGTTTTGAAGTACCCACTGAACTGGATAGGTTGAAGTACCTGCTAAACTAAATTTCCAAGGGGTCTACTCTAGGATGAGGACTTAAGAGAGTTTACACAGTATCCGGAACCCTGGTTCTGCTAGTATCCAGGAAAGTATAAACAGCTCTGATCCCTGCCCCTTGTATGCCCTCAGTATTAAAGGATTTATCCTCTGTCTGATTTTTGGGAAAAGGATGGAATCTCTTTCTGGCCTGATTTTATATTTTAAACTCCCTGTTTATTGGCTTGATTTTTAGTTTTTATTGACCCTTAATTTCTGTTGTTTTATTTCCAAACCTTAAAAATGCCATCTTAAAGATTTTTATCTCCTTTTAAACAGGGCAACCAACTTGGTTGCTCCCCTGAAAAACACCTGGGAGAGGGACATGCTAGTTGCCTTTGCAGGGAACAGTTTAGGTAAAAGGCACATGTTCTTAGTTTTTATTAATGGTGAATATTGGTGGAAAAGATTTTTATTTCCCCCTTTTTAAACTTAAATTTATCCCTGAATATTTTGTGTTCATCTGTATATTTTACTCAGGTATGTTAGAAAGGGGTTACTACCTTCTATATATCTAATAATTCTGTGAAGTTTTACAAATCCTTATTTAATTTAAAGATCTGACCTGCTTAGAAGCCTGCAATTTAGAGTAAGTTAGACTCCTTTCCATGGGTTTTTCTAAAGACTTAAATGCACCAAAGTAAGGCAATGGCTGTCCAATGACAAAATTTAAAAGTGGCATGGTTATATATTTGTTTAAAATGCAATGGATAAAACCTTTACTTTATAATATTCTGAGACAACAACCTTCTAGTACACAAACAATTTGTATATAAAAAAATAACATGTGGCACATGGCTTATTGCCGACCGTATATTAAGTATTGAAACCAATTTATAAATCCCAATAAATGAAATATAAAATACCCAGAGTGTCATTGGCAGCTGCAGAGAATTATTACACTTGCCCTTTTTCCCTGATTGAAAGTTTCCGTTTTGAACTTGGCTTTAAATCTGTGTAAGTTCTTTTCTGAAGTAGACTGAAACCTTTATGACATTCAACGTATATGTATTTAAATAGAACATTTTTATTAATTTTTATTTGACCGAGTTTCCTCATGTAATTTCAAGTATATTGTATTGGTTTAATTTAGTTCAAAAATATTTCTTTATAGGGAGAGAGAATAAATCTTTGCATCACCTCAGGGCCCTTGGGATGTCACAAAGCTGTCTCATTAAATTCTTGAAATATTACACTTGGAAAAGCTGTCAAATATACCCAATTTAAAGATTATTAAAATTTAAACTGGCTTTAACATTAAAGATTTGGTCCAGACCACTCAATTAATTGTTGAATTAACAATTGTTGAATTAACAATTAATAAATTGTTCAGTGGTCCAGACCACTGACTTAATTCTTTTCAATCTGGCTAATAAATTGTTATATTTTAATAATTCCACAGTATACTTTGAATTGTAGAGAAAATGCTAGGAGGACATGATTACCTTCTGCCCATTCCCTTGCTGTCGTGCCCCCAAGGGGAACAGAAGTGGCTGCTCTTTAGCCAGCCTCAGTTCAGCTTAGGCCAGCCTCAGTTCACCCTTAGGCCAGTGGATAAGGGTGTCTCCAGCACAGGCATCATAGGCAGGCACGGACCACGTGGTCCCCAATACCTATGCTGCCTACTGGATGTTTAATGGACATGATGCTGGGCGGGGCCCTGCCTCTTTTCTAAGCACCTGCACAGGTTTCGCCAGTGCTGTCTCTTATTCTGCCACTTTTAGAACCAAAAGCCGCTTGTCTGAGTAAAACTGCTCTTTTTTTTTTTCCTTCTCCCACTTCGCTCCAGGCGGGGAAGACAATGGTTTGTCAACCATGGGTAGGCTACAACTTCAGTTAATGGTCTCTGTTTAAACTTCCCTGGGTTAACATATATGTAACCTTCACAAATTTTACACTTTGAAATTAGCCTTAGAATTTTAAAATCTTAACCCAATAAAATAACCTTTGGTTCTGAGTAACACAGAGCCTACACAGAGCACAGACAGAGGGCTTTCTATGTTCACAAAGACCGTGAAGAGCAAACTAAGCTAGCAAAGCAATCAGTAACCAAGGTACATCACAGACAAAGAGACTCTCAAGATTCAAACCCTGCCACATGTTCAGCCTATCCACAAACAGCTGGGCCCCAGCAAGGTGGGACGTGCCCTATCTTTAAACATTGATTCAACCATCAATAGAAACATTCTTATACACAATATTTACAAGATCGCACAATCCACTGACACTCGACAAAGCACTCCATTAAAAAGCAAAGTCTCGAAGGAAACCAAGATGGCAGCATAGGTAAACACCGGAAATTGCCTCGCACAACCACTTCAAAAATACAACTAAAAGACAAAAAGGACACCATCCAGAACCACAGGAAGGCTGGCTGAGTGGAAATTCTACAACTAGAAGGTAAGAGAAAAGCACACTGAGACTCAGAGGAGGTGCGGAAGTAAAGTGCAGAGGTACAGAGGCGCACACAGAAAGGGCTGGCAACTGAGGACACAGTTATCTTTTTCAATCAGAAGGGAGACACAAGCTCCTGGCCCTGAAATCCAGTTCCGGGCGGGTCTCTGGGGACCCAGACTCATACGGGGAGAAACTGGACTGTCTGGCATCAGTTGGAACTCCAGGGCAGCTTTCTCTCAGAGGTGCTTGCAGTGAATACTGAGGAACACTGAGACCCGGGGCCTCTTAGGGCATAACTGAGGATCAGCCATAGTTGTTTGCCCTGTTGATTCCCTGAGACCCTGCCCAACGCGAGCTGTGCTCAGAGGCTTTTGCATATGAATGACCTGGCCCTTTGTAATCTAAAATTACCTCACAAACTACAGCTGGGTCAGAGAGACCCAGAACATCCAAAAGAAGGCCCAAGGCCCCATAGCAGCTTGCATTGCTTCACAGCTGGGCCTCATCTGGGCACCTCCAAACCCCAAACAAAGAAGAGGAATCTGAAGATCTCTCCATAGCTCCTGCTGGGTAGCCTCAGGAAGAGGCTAAATTAGCACCTCCTTAGAGATCCAAGAGCCAGTGTACCCAGTGGTCAGAGTGGGACCATCCAATTACAACTCCTCAGATCCATAAGGGACACACTCAGGAGGCAGACTCAGCACCAAAGCCCCACTGAAGCAAGTCTTGCCCCAGAAGGGTGTCTCTAGCACAGAAATTCTCCCACAGTAGACACAGCTGATTCTCACAGCCAATTGTCCTGGAGGTCAATTCCTCCCAGTGATACCTAAAACAATCAAGGCTTAAGTACAACAAGACTGTGCACATAGCCCACAAAGGGGTGCACCAAGAGTGTCCACCTCAGGTAATTGGGGAGGCTGAGCCACTGGGCCCTATAGGACACCTAGCACAGAAAGCCACTCTATCAACACAGGGAAGCAGCCAAAATGAGGAGACAAAAAAAGGGTCACAAATGACAGAAATGGAGGAAAGCAAACTACTGGACATAGAGTTCAAAACCACGGTTATAAGGTTTTTCAAGAATTTTCTAGAAACCGCTGATAAATTTAGGGAGACGCTCGATAAATCTAGTGAGACCCTTGAGGATATGAAAAAGGACCAACTAGAAATTAAGCATACACTGACTGAAATAAAGAATATTATACAGAGATCCAACAGCAGACTAGAGGATCCCAAGAATCAAGTCAAAGGTTTGAAATACGAAGAAGCAAAAAACAACCAACCGGAAAAACAAAAAGAAAAAAGAATCCAAAAATATGAAGATAGTGTAAGGAGTCTCTGGGACAACTTCAAGCGTACCAACATCCGAATTGTGGGGGTGCCAGAAGAAGAGAGAAAGCACGATATTTAAAACCTATTTGACGAAATAATGACAGAAAACTTCCCCTACCTGGTGAAAGAAATGGACTTACAAGTCCAGGAAGCACAGAGAACCCCAAACAAAAGGAATCCAAAGAGGACCTTACCAAGACACATCATAATTAAAATGCCAAGAGCAAAAGACAAAGAGAGAATCTTAAAAGCAGCAAGAGAAAGACAGTTACCTACAAGGGAGTACCCATAGGACTGTCAGCTGATTTCTCAATAGAAACTATGCAGGCCCGAAGGCAGTGGCAAGAAATATTCAAAGTGATGAATAGCAAGAACCTACAACCAAGATTACTTTGCCCAGCAAAGCTATCATTCAGAATTGAAGGTCAGATAAAGAGCTTCACAGATAAGAAAAAGCTAAAGGAGTTCATCACCACCAAACTAGTATTATATGAAATGCCGAAAGGTATCCTTTAAGAAGAGGAAGAAGAAGAAAAAGGTAAAGATACAAATTATGAACAACAAATACACATTTATCAACAAGTAAATCTAAAAATCAAGTGAATAAATAATCTGATGAACAGAATAAACTGGTGGTTATAATAGAATCGGGCATAGAAAGGGAGTGGACTGTCAATTCTCAGGGTGGGGGGGAAAGGGTGTGGGGGGTCCGGGAAGAGACTGGACAAAAATCGTACACCTATGGATGAGGACAGTGAGGGGGGGGGGGAAGGGCAGAGGGTGGGGTGGGAACCAGGTGGAGGCGAGCTATGGGGGGAAAGAAGAGGAACAACTGTAATAATCTGAACAATAAATATTTAATTAAAAAAAAAAAAAACCAATGTCCCTTGCCCCTGGTTTGGGGAACTGATCCTCCCAGAACCTCAATATTTTTCCAATGGACTATTTTGGCCATGTGGCTTGCCTGGTTGCCTCGCATATATTCCCCTTGTGTCATTTTCACCATTTTCTAAAGAAAAACCGTCTCTGGCCTATTCTATAGCATCCACGAAGAGATTGGGCTCAGGCCAAGAGGCCAACCAAAATCAGGTGGGGTGTGACCCCTTGAACTAGCCTTTCCCTCTACATGGGTATAGAGAGTCCCAGAAGCATCCCTAATTTGTGAGAAATGGCTCACCAATCCAAATTTCAAATGAGGGACTGGGAAATAAAAACATGGTGAAAATGAGACTTTTAAGAACACTCCTGAGAGTGTGCAACCATTTTACAGAATCACAATAAAGGTGAGAGGCAAGTTACCTAGTAATTAATGGGCTAACTTAACAGCTGTGCCTGGCTGTAATGCTGAATTCTCTAAAAGGCTAAAACTTCTACTGGGTGGTGGCAGAAGTGGCTAAGGGCTGTGATTAATTCCTGTTATGCCTGATGGAAAGATCTAGAGTCACACTCGTATGCCAGAGCGGGAAACAGCTGGTCCCCCATTTCTTAACTCTCACCTAGAGGTTTTTCCCCAGTACCCTTACTATAAAGGCCTGCACAAATGGAGACTGAGGAGTTAAGCTTAGTGGGATCTGGACTGCGGATGCAGTGGTTTTGGCTGGATACTATTTGAACTGACTGAGGTAGAAAGCAGAAGAAAAAGGCAGGTGAAAGGAGCAGTGAAGGAAAGAGAGAAATGCCCGCTTTTAAGACGACAGCCAAGTTTAAGTGCTGGCAGGCATCCGTCAGCTTCCAAAGTTAAACAAGAGACAGAAAAGGCAGAGGGACAGACTCTCTGGCTACTCACCATTCACCATGAAGAGGGTTGACTGACTTACTGAGAAATTCCTGGCCAATGCACCATTTGAAACAGAATTTTTGGACTGGAACCTGGATTCTTTGTCCACTGGAGTCGAAGAACAGAATGGACTCTTTCCCTCTCCCCTTGTGTGAGTCTGTACTTGTTCTTCAATAAATTTCCACCTTTGCTATACTGCCCTCTGTCTGTGGATTCACTCTTCGACTCTGGCAGACAAAGAATCTGGGTTCCAGTCCAAAAATTAAGTTTCAGTGGAGGCCAAACCTGCAAAACAAGTATGTGCCCTTGATCAGGAATCAAACCCATGACCCTTCAGTGCATGGGCCAACACTCTAACCACTGATCAACACTGGCAAGGTCCCCTTTTCTTTAGATGCCTCTTCCTCATTCTTTTATTCGATAAACAGTTACACATGTCAATTGTCTGGCACCAATTCATCTCCAACAGGAATCCCCAATTAAGGGTGTGGTGAAAAAGGAAACATTTTTTCGTGCAGAACAGCTAAAGTGTGATATAGCACAGCTATGAGAATAGCACCACTGTGAGGCAGCCTTAGGGCCAGGCAGGCCTAGGGCCAGCCCCTCTGCAGCAGTCAGCTCCAGACTAGGGAGGGGGAGATGCAGTCTTGAGTTCCAGTGGAAAGGGAAAGATTCCTTTCAGAGCCAGAGGGGAGCTGGCTATATGGACAGAAGTCTCCACCTCTGGTCCCTAATTAGTCTGTTGTCATGCAAATTAGGACTTCAAATCCTCACAGTTTGGTCCAAAAGGCACAGTCCTGATGGGTCAGAACAGAGCTGCTCTGGTTGATTGTAGGTGCCACAACTCTGATTGGATGGGAAAAGCCTCAGTCCTATTGGTTGAAATAGGATTCCAGGAACTCCCTTATAAGGGCTTGCTCAGATAGCAGGAACACAGTTCAGTGCAGGCTTCTTCCTGAAGTGCAGTTTGCAGTAAGAGACCTCTGTGTAGAAATGCCTTCTAAGCACTTTGTTTTTTAAGTTTGAGCCACCAGGAGCCCTTCTTAGTTGGCATCTTCTTTCTCAGCGATCTCACACAGAAAAAACCACCCCTCAATACTAATACTTTGTGCCACTCACCTGCCAAACTGGCCTCCTCTCCATCCACTGACCTTGCCAGTGGCAATGGGGACAGGAAAGGAAAGCCCGTTACCCAGAGACCCCTCCCTCCTCCTCCGCTCCTCTCCCCACAACTGTGGGCTGCCTGACTGCCTGAGGCGGGAAGGAAGCCTGCGGTTTGTGCACTAGGCCTTCCTCCCAAACCCTCCCTCCCCCAGGCGAGCTGTTTCACTTCCTCCCGAACTCCCCTCAGGCAGGAGTATCTCAGTGCCCCACAGCCTTCGCCATGGCTGATACATATGCGGTGGTGCAGAAGCGCAGGGCTACTTCAGGCCCCGGGTCAGGGTCTGGGGCATGCAGCACGGAGGGGGCACCGCTCTACAGCCATGTGACGCCGGGCACCCGCTGGCCGCAGGCACCCACAGAGGAGGGGGCACAACTGGGCGGTGGTGAGTTGACAGGCTGGGGGAGGGGTTGGGGAGGGCCGGCCCCATCTCCTGGGGACTCCCACAGCTGGACCCTCTGCCCCAGGCAGATCTGGCCACCACCTGGCTGCTGGTCACGACCGGAAGTGTCCCAGGCCAAACCACAGGGCCTGCACTGGGTGCGCTTCTCCGGAAGTCACCTTGTTTGAGCAGAGGTCTGGGACCTGCCCCCTCCTCCCTTCTCCCTCATTCCCACCCCCACCCTCTACGGGAGCCCATGCGTGAAGACTGGTTTCCTGCCTGCAGTTCCTGCTGACCCGAGCCCTGCTGGGCCTGGCACATACGAGGACGTGGCTGGTGGATCTCAGACCAGTGGTCTAGGTAAGTCAGACAAAGCCCAAGTTTCTGGGACTCTGCAGCTTTGACTGAATTCTAGAAGTTTGGTGTTTTAAGGATGGTGGCATGGGGCTCTGGGCCTCGGAGTTCTGTGGATGGGGCTGCAGTGAACCAGGAGAGTCTGAAGGCTTGAAGATGGCTGTACCTAAGTTGCTTACCTCTCCACATCTTAACTTCTCCCTGAGACACATGGTGCCCTTCCTTTCCCAGGTTTCAACCTGCGCATTGGGAGGCCTAAAGGGCCCCGGGACCCTCCTGTGGAGTGGACCCGGGTGTGAATGCTGCGCCCAGCCTGCCTGCTACCCCACATGGGTGCCTGGACTGCTGAAGGTTGTGCTCTGCTTTGTGAAGTGTTGGGAATGGAAACACTGGGCCTGGATCAAAATAAAATTTCTCAGAGTGGGAAAAGTGGGGGTTTTGTCCCAGTAACTATAGCATTCAAGGCTTGAGGTGGTAGCTGGGAGATAATGATTGGTGAGACTGAACTGGGTAGTTCAAGAATGAACATTAGGGATGGGTTCAACCCCAAGGGCCCCCCAGTTGTGAAGGGGAGGATGAACAGATAGGCTTCTGGAGACTGCCCCCATCACCACATAATAGACCAGTTCATCTCAGTATCTAAGCCTCCCTTCCTCAGACATTCAGCTGATGATACAGAAAGATGGATGGACCTTGAGAAAGACTATCCCCCACTATTCAGACAGATCCAAGCTAGGCATGACAATAGTCAAGTAGGCTTATTTTATTTTTTAATATATATTTTTATTGGTTTCAGAGAAGAAAGGAGAGGGAGAGAAAGACAAACATCAATGATGAGAGAATCATTGATCAGCTGCCTCCTGCATGCCCCCTACTGGGGATTGAGCCTGCAACCCTGGCGTGTGCCCTTAACCAGAATTGAACCTGGGACCCTTCAGTCCACAGGCCAATGCTCTATCCACTGAGCCAAACCAGCTAGGGCAAGTAGGATGATTTTATTTTATTTTATTTTATTTATTTATTTTAATATATTTTATTGATTTTTGACAGAGAGGAAGGGAGAGGGACAGAGTTAGAAACATCGATGAGAGAGAAACATCGATCAGCTGCCTCCTGCACACCCCCTACTGGGGATGTGCCCGCAACCAAGGTACATGCCCTTGACCGGAATCGAACCCGGGACCCCTCAGTCCGCAGGCCGACGCTCTATCCACTGAGCCAAACCGGTGCTGGCGCAAGTAGGATGATTTTAAACAGGTGAAAAGATCTTCAGATGAGTAGAGAAGAGAGGGAGATCCCCAAGCTGGACAGGCAGATAGCCATACCAGTAGACTTTCAGAGGGACAGTTCACACAGCTGGATGGACACATAGGCATCCTCTTAGCTAGCCAGATATGCCCTCCCCCTGGTGGGCAGACAGACTCCCAGCTAGCTAGATGGATTCCCAGCCAAATAGACAACAGTCACATAGACCCTTCAATACACAGATACCCCAATCAGCCGGCTAGACTCACAACCAGGCAGATAGGTGGACCTCCAGACAGGTGGACAAACTCCACTAAGTCACCAACTACACAGAACCCACATTTTGGCTGACAAATTGCTGTACCTCCTGATGGGAAGACAATCAGGTCAACTCCCAGGCAGTCAACATGAGCATCATGAGCCAGACAGAATCCTGACTACCTCCCAGCTAGGCATACATTGTAGATCAACAGATCCTTCAGACAGACTTCCTACTAGCCAGAGGGACCTCCAGCCCCTCAGAAAAATAGGACTCCAATGACCCTTATTTGGACAGATGGACTCCCATTTCTACAGTGAGACTATCCTCAGCCAGAGAGATAAGTGGACTTCAAGCCAATTGGTTAGTTAAATTCCAAACTAGACAGTCAACTCAAACCAGATGAATGGGTGGACCCTCATCTGGACAGATGACTGATCTCTAGTAAGTCAGATCCTATTTAGAAAGAGCCCAGCCAGAGAGAAAGACCCTCCCCAACCAGACTGTTTCCTTGCTGTTCACACAGACCCCTGGCCAGATAGATCCCCAACCCTTGGAGAACTGAAAGAAGGAATAGATGGACACATTGAGTAGATGGACACATTGTCATCTTGGCAAACAAATCTGTATCCAGCAAGACAGATCTCTAGCCTTATAGACAAATAGACTGACCCAGACAGACATACCAGCTCCTAGCCAAACAGACTCATGAACCTGCAAGTAGATTGATTCAACTGGAAAAATGAGCTCCAGATAGACTGACTCCCAGCTTCATAAGACCCTCAGACAAACCCCTATGTGTGTAGACATGCAAACCCCTGGCCAGAAAGACAACAGACACCCCTCCACCCCACCCCACTCCTCCATCTAGACAGGTAGACACTCAGGAAGCCAGACAAATCTCTATCTGTACACATAGATAGATGAGTCACCCAGCCAGGAAACAGTTTCCCATCCAGATCTTTAAGCTGGCCAGCACTGCAGGTAAATAGAAAGACAAGAGTAAATATACTTGATGCTCTAAAATCCTGCTTCTGCTCTGTGAGATGTCCTTCCCATGTGATCTTCCCAACACTGTCTATCTGACAATGCCATGTTCATCCAGGCAGACTCCCAGCTATCTCTCCCCAACACAGTACCCTGTCCAGGTTATTGAAAAGCTGTCCTGTGTCTGTGATGAGCATGGACCATTAAAGCCTTCACCTGCCACTTGCCCATACAGACCCACATAGCTAACACTAACTGTTTAGTACGTACATGGACTGAGTCAGTGATCTTCAGAACAACTTCACAATAAAGGTGACAAGAAAAATTCTGAGGTGTGCTAAATTAAATTACTGCAGGCAGGAGAGTGAGAGAAAAGACAAGAGTATTTAGCCAGCTGTGGGCTAACTAACAATAGAGTGCTCACATTCCTGAATGTACGTTGGAGCTTTGAATCAACTTCAGGGGGTTATCTGAAAAGAAGTAATGGACCACTAGACATCGCAACATACTGCTTATGCATGAACTTGCAGAACTTGTCCAGCACCAATCAAAAGTGGTAAATATTTCTTCCTTAAGGACTGTACATCTATTCGAGAACTGCCCCCTTCACCTCCCACCGCCTTATCTGTAGCCAACATAAATTCTTTCAAAACAAGTTACATCTTTCTTCCCTGAAACATCCTATCTAATAAAAGAGAAACATGGTAATTGGCGTATGACTGCTACCCTTCCCATTGGCTAATCAGGGCAATATGCAAATTAACTGCCAGCCAAGATGGCGGGCGGCAGCCAGGCAGCTTGAAACTAACATGAGGCTTGCTTGCTTCAGTGACGGAGGAGTCCAACGTTCCCCGCCTGCCGCTGCAGGCCTCTGAATTGCAACTCTAAGCAACTATGTAACAAATATAGAAGCTAAACAAAACCCCAGAAACCTGCTTTAGTCGCCGGGCTTTGGCCAGCAGGATCACAACATTGTAAGCAAAGGCCAGAAACCTACTTTCAGCAGCGGAGGCCTAAGAGCTGGAGCCAAACCTCAAAGCTAAAGCTGACCCAGAATAAAAAGAAAAAAAAAAGAAAAAGGAGCAGTTGTGAGCTTCAGTCACCCCCAGCCTGAAAACAGACCTCAGCCCTTCATCAAGACTGGCCAGGCACCCCAGTGGGGACCCCCACCCTGAAGGGTGTGTGACCAGCTGCAAACAGCCATCATCCCCTCACCTAGGCTGGCCAGGAACCCCAGTGGGGACCCCCACCCTGATCCAGGACACCCTTCAGGGCAAACCAGCTGGCACCCACCCGTGCACCAGGCCTCTACCCTATATAGTAAAAGGGTAATATGCCTCCCAGCACCGGGATCAGCGGAGCCGCGAGGCCTCCCGGCACCGGGATCAGGGTGACAGGGGGCAGCGCCCAAACCCCCTGATCGCCCTGCGGCTCTGTGTGTGACAGGGGGCGGGGCCACAACCTCCCTATCCACCCTGCTCTGTTCGTGACAGGGGAAGGCGCCCCAACCCCTGATCACCCCTGCTCTGTGCCTGATAGGGGGGAGCTCCCCAACCCCCTGATCGCCCTGCGGCTCTGTGTGTGACAGGGTGCGGCGCCCCAACCCCCTGATCGGCCCTGCTCTGTGTGTGACAGGGTGCGGCGCCCCAACCCCATGATGGGCCCTGCTCTGTGCTTGACAGGGGGTGGCGCTGCAACCTCCCCATCGACCCTGCCTTGAGTGTGACAGGGGACGGTGCCCCAACCCCCCAATCAGCCCTACCCTGAGCGTGACTGAGGGTGGCATCACAACCTCCCGATCGCCCAGCTCTGTGCATGGCAGGGGGCGGCGCCCAAACTCCCCAATCGGCCCTGCTCTGAGCCCGACCAGGGGCTGCACCTAGGGATTTGGCCTGCCCTCTGCCACCCGGGAGCAGGCCTAAGCCAGCAAGTCGTTATCTCCCGAGGGGTCCCAGACTGCGAGAGGGCACAGGCCGGGCTGAGGGACCCCGCCCTCCTCTGAGTGCACAAATTTTTGTGCACCGGGCCTCTAGTCTATATATATAAAAAGCCAGTGACTATAATGCCATAATGGCCAGAATGACCGGTCGCTATGACGTCCACTGTGGCCAGCGAACCCACCTGATGGGGGAGGCAGAGCCTGCGGCCCCTCTCCCCGGCTGTCCCTACCCTGATCGGCCTCTCCCACCCCAATCGAGGTCAGGGCAGCTGGCCAAAACCCCAAGGCCCTTCCTCCTAGCCCTCCCACGTGCCCCATCCCTGATTTCCCCCCACCCCAATAGGGGGCAGGGCTGCCCAGCCAATCTCCTGCAGCCCCTCCTCCCACCCGGCCCCACCCCAGATCGGCCCCCCAAACCCAATCAGGGGTGGGGCCGACTGGCCCACCACCTACAGCCCCTCCCCACAGCTGGCCCTGCCTGCCCTCAATCAGCCACTCACCCCAATCGGGGGTGGGCCCACTGGCCAATCACCCTTGGCCCCTCCCCCCAGCCGGCCCTGCCCCAATCCACACTGATTGGGGCTGGGCTGTCCGGACCCCACCCGTGCATGAATTTGTGCACTGGGCCTCTAGTAATATATAAAAGAGTTCATCAACTCCAGGACAGAAGACATATTGTCTTCCCCCTCTAGCTATGCTGCTGGTGGTTTAGACTGCATGCTCGAGAACCTGTCCTTTTTGGGCTAGCATTTGGCTCAACAAACCCTTTCTTTCAGAAAAGACTTCAGGCATAAAAGGTTTTCTTTAACGGAGGTAATTTTTGTTTTGTTTTGTTTTTTTTAATTAAATCTTTATTGTTCAGATTATTACATTTGTTCCTCTTTTTCCCCCCCCATAACTCCCCTCCTCCCAGTTCCCACCCCACCCTCCGCCCTCACTCCCCACCCACTGTCCTCATCCATAGGTGCACGATTTTTGTCTAGTCTCTTCCCGCATCTCCCACACCCCTTTCCCCCCAAAGAATAGTCAGCCCATTCCCTTTCTATGTCCCTGATTCTATTATAATCACCAGTTCATTCTGTTCATCAGATTATTTATTCACTTGCTTCTTAGATTCACTTGTTGATAGATGCATATTTGTTGTTCATAATTTGTATCTTTACCTTTTTCTTCCTCTTCCTCTTCTTAAAGGATACCTTTCAGCATTTCATATAATCCTGGTTTGGTGGTGATGAACTCCTTTAGCTTTTCCTTATCTGTAAAGCTCTTTATCTGACCTTCAATTCTGAGTGATAGCTTTGTAGGTTCTTGGTATTCATCACTTTGAATATTTCTTGCCACTCCCTTCTGGCCTGCAAAGTTTCTGTTGAGAAATCAGCTGACAGTCGTATGGGTATTCCCTTGTAGGTAACTGAGTTTCTTTCTCTTGCTGTTTTTAAGATTCTCTCTTTATCTTTTGCTCTTGGCATTTTAATTATGATGTGTCTTGGTGTGGTCCTCTTTGGATTCCTTTTGTTTGGGGTTCTCCGCGCTTCTTGGACCTCTAAGTCCATTTCTTTCACCAGGTGGGGGAAGTTTTCTGTCATTATTTCTTCAAATAGGTTTTCAATATCTTGCTCTCTCTCATCTTCTGGCACCCCTATAATTCTGATGTTGGTACGCTTGAAGCTGTCCCAGAGGCTCCTTACACTATCCTCGCATTTTTGGATTCTTTTTTCATTTTGCTTTTCTGGTTGGGTGTTTTTTGCTTCCTCGCATTTCAAATCATTGACTTGATTCTTGCGCTCCTCTGGTCTGCTGTCGGGAGTCTGTATAATATTCGTTTATTTCAGTCCGTGTATGCTTAATTTCTAGTTGGTTCCTCAATATAACATCGAGGGTCTCATTAGTTTTCTTGTCGATCTCACTAAGTTTATCGGCGGCTTCTAAACAGTTCTTGAGAGACCTTAAAAGTGTGGTTCTGAACTCTAGATCTTCCATTGACAATTTTGCCCTATTTCTTTGTCTCCGCATTTTGTTATGCTTTCTTGGTGCACCCCCTAGTGGCCTTTGTGCGCAGTCTTGTAGTTAAACCTTGATTGTTGTAGCTAATACCAGGGAGGGTTTGACCTCCAGGCCAAGTGGCTATGAGAATCAGCTGTGTCTGCAGTGAGAGAACTTCTGTCCTCTAGGGAGGTGCTAATCTGGCGTTTGCCTGAGGCTATCTGGCAAATGCCTCTGTGCAGGGCTTGGGTGGGGCGGGTCGCACAGGATCAACAGGGTGGGCCGGAGAGAGCAGTTATGGCGGCTGTCAGTCCTGTCCCCAGGGGCTCTGCCTCTCTGAGTCCCAGCACCCGCTGCAAAGCTCGGAGGGAAAGCTTCACTCGCTCTGACCGAAGCCAGACAGTCCCGCTTCTCCCGTTTGAGTCTGGGTCCCTAAAGACTCGCCCGTATCTGGAGCTCAGAGTCTGCGACTCCCTCCCGATTGAAAACGCCAACCGCGCCCTCCGCCGCCAGCCCGCTCCACGCACTCCGCACCTCAGAATTTGACTTCAGCACTGCGCCTCCTCTGAGTGTCCGTATGCGTTTCTCTTTCCTCCTAGTTGTAGGACTTCCACTCAGCCAGCATTCCTGTGGTTCTGGGTGATGTCCGTTCCGTCTTTTAGTTTCACTTTTGAAGTAGTTGTTCAAGGCAGCAAACTCCGGCGTTAACCTATGCCACCATCTTGGTTCTCCTCTCATTCATTTACTTTTAATCTATATGTGTCTTTATATTTAAAGTGGGTTTTGTTTTTGATTCACCTTCATAATCTGTCCTTTAATTGGTGCATTTGTGCCACTGACTTTCAGAGTGCTTACTGATAGAGTTACTACCATATCAGGTGGCTTCTGGGTCTTCTGGGTCCCACGCATTTGCCTATATCGCCGCCATCTTCTGTCTGTCCAAGAAGTGAATTTAAAGAAGGGATTAGCCAAAGAAAATATATGCACAACTCATGGACACAGACAACAGTATGGTGATGGCCATAGAGAAGTGGGGGGCAAGAGCTGGGTAGATGAGGCAAAAGGGGGGAAATAGGGATATCCTATATCCAATCTAATAATAGACAAACATAGTAATTAACCTTACCTCCGACACGCTTTCCATTGGCTAATCAGGGAAATATGCAAATTAACTGCCAACCAAGATGGCGGACGGAAGCTAGACAGCTGAAGCGAACAGGAGGATTGCTTGCTCCAGTGATGGAGGAAGCCAAGGTTCCCCGCCTGCCCCTGCCGGCCTCTGAGCTAGCACTCTAAGAAACAAAGTTGCAATTATAGAACCTAAACAAACCCCAGAAACCTGCATTTAGCTGCCAGAGCTGGAGCGAGCAGGACTGAAAGAATGTTGCAATTATAGAACCCAAACAAACCCTAGATTCCTCCTTTCAACAGCTGAGGCCTCAAGCTGGAGACGGCCTCAGAGCTAAAGCTGGCTCTCAGCTCCAGTGACAGCCATAGAAGGTAAATAAATCCCAGAATAAAAGAAAAAAAGAAAAAAAGGAGAGGTTGGGAGTTTCAGTCTCCCGCCAGGCTGAAAACGGCCCTCAGCCCCTCATCCAGACTGGCCAGGCACCCCAGTGGGGACCCCCCACTCTGAAGGGGGTGTGACCAGCTGCAAACAGCCATCATCTCCTCACCCAGGCTGGCCAGGCACCCAAGTGGGACCCCCACCCTGATCCAGGACACCACTCAGGGCAAACCAGCTGGCCCCCACCAGTGCACCAGGCCTCTATCCTATATAGTAAAAGGGTAATATGCCTCCCAGCACCGGGATCGGCGGAGCTGCGAAGGCTCCCGAACCCAGGATCAGCGGAGCCGTGAGGCCTCACGCCCCAGGATCAGCGGAGCAGTGAGGCCTGCTAGCACAGGGATCACTTGAGCAGCGAGGCCTCATTGCCTCGGTGTCAAGCAGAGCCGCAAGGTCTCCCAGCACTGGGATCAGCGGAGCCACAAGGCCTCCTGGCTCCTGGAGCAGCATGACAGGGGGCAGCGCCCAAACCCCCTGATCGCCCTGTGGCTCTGTGTGTGACAGGGGGCGGGGCCACAACCTCCCTATCCTCCCTGCTCTGTTCGTGACAGGGGAAGGTGCCCCAGCCCCCTGATTGGCCCTGCTCTGTGCCTGATAGGGGGGAGCTCCCCAACCCCCTGATCGGCCCTGCTCTGTGTGTGAGAGGGGGGAGCTCTCCAACCCCCTGATCAGCCGGCTCTGTATGTGACAGGGGTGGCACCACAACCCCCTGATCCGCCCTGCTCTGTGCGTGACGGGGGTGGTGCCACAACCTCCCCATCAACCCTGCCTTGAGTGTGACATGGGGCA
The DNA here is from genome assembly GCF_964212035.1 of Myotis nattereri. NCBI lineage: Eukaryota > Metazoa > Chordata > Mammalia > Chiroptera > Vespertilionidae > Myotis > Myotis nattereri. The sequence continues at coordinate 102,361,441 of NC_138076.1, forward strand.
GCGCCCCAACTGCCCAATCGGCCCTACCCTGAGCGTGACTGGGGGTGGCATCGCAACCTCCCAATCCGCCCTGCTCTGTGCATGACAGGGGGAGGCACCCCAACTCCCCAATAGGCCCTGCTCTGACCCCGACCAGGGGTTGCACTTAGGGATTGGGCCTGCCCTCTGCTACCCGGGAGCGGGCCTAAGCCAGCAGGTCATTATGTCCCAAGGGGTCCCAGACTGTGAGAGGGCACAAGTGGGGCTGAGGGACACCCCCCCGCCAGTGCACAAATTTTTGTGCACCAGGCCTCTTGTAATAATAATAAAAGGCTAATATGCACATTGCCTGAACGGCAGAATGACCAGTTGCTATGATGTGCACTGGCCACCAGGGGGCAGACGCTCAATGCAGGAGCTGCCCCCTGGTGGTCAGTGCACTTCCATATGGGGAGTGCCACTCAGCCAGAAGCTGGCTCATGGCTGGCCAGTGCAGTGGTGGTGACAGGAGCCTCTCCCACCTCCGTGGCAGCACTAAGAATGTCCAACTAATGGCTTAGACCTGATCCCTTGGGTGCTAATCCTTTAGTCGGACATCCCCAAGGGCTCCCTGGTTGCTAGAAGGCTGTCTGACTGCAAGCTTAGGCCCTATCCCCTAGGGAGTGGGCATAAGTCGACAGGTGGACATCCCCCAAGGGATCCTGGACTGTGAATGGGCACAGGCTGGGCTGAGGGACCACCCACCCCGAGTGCACAAATTTTTGTGCACCGGGCCTCTAGTCCTATCTAATAATAGACAAACATGGTAATTAACGATACCTCCGATACGCTTCCCATTGGCTAATCAGAGCAATATGCAAATTTACTGCCAACCAAGATGGCGGCCGGCAGCCAGGCAGCTGAAGCGAACAGGAGGCTTGCTTGCTCCAGTAAAGGAGGAAGCCAAGGTTCCCCACCTGCCACTGCTGGGCTCTGAGATTGCACTCTAAGAAACAATGTTGCAATTATAGAAACTAAACAAACCCCATGCTTTCAGCCAGCCGGCCGAGCTGGAGTTGCAACAGTGTTTCAATTATAGAAGCCAAACAAACCCAGATACCTGCTTTCAGCAGCCAAGGTCTCAGAGCTGGTGCCGAGCCTCAGAGCTAAAGCCGGCTCTCAGCTCCAGTGACAGCCATAGAAGGTAAATAAATCCCAGAATAAAAAAAAAAAGAAAAAAAAGGAGAGGTTGGGAGCTTCAGTCACCCACCAGCCTGAAAACGGCCTTCAGCCCCTTACCCAGACTGGCCAGGCACCCCAGTGGGGACCCCCACCCTGAAGGGGGTGTGACCAGCTGCAAACAGCCATCATCTCCTCACCCAGGCTGGCCAGGCACCCAAGCGGGACCCCCACCCTGATCTGGGACACCCTTCAGGGCAAAGCAGCTAGCCCCCACCCATGCACCAGGCCTCTATGCTATACAGTAAAAGGGTAATATGCCTCCCAGCACCGGGATCAGTGGAGCCGCGAGGCCTCCCAGCACCGGGCTCAGCGGAGCAGCGAGGCCTCCCAGCACTGGGTTTAGCGGAGCAGCGAGGCCTCCTAGCACCGGGATCAGCAGAGCAGCGAGGCCTCCTAGCACCGGGATCAGCTGAGAATCGAGGCCTCACTGCCCAGTGTCAAGCAGAGCCACGAGGCCTCCCAGCACTGAGATGAGTGGATCCGGGAGGCCTCTTGGCCCCTGGAGCAGCATGACAAGGGGCAGTGCCCAAACCCCCTGATTGCCCTGCGGCTCTGTGTGTGACAGGGGGCGGGGCCACAACCTCCCTTTCTGCCCTGCTCTGTGTGTGGCAGGGGGCAGCGCCCAACCCCCTGATCCGCCTTGCTCTGTGCGTGACAGGGGTGGCGCCACAACCTCCCCATCGACCCTGCCTTGAGTGTGACAGGGGGCGGCGCCCCAACCCCCAATTGGCCCTACCCTGAGCGTGACTGGGGGTGGCATCGCAACCTTCAGATCCGCCCTGCTCTGTGCATGACAGGGGGCAGCGCCCCAACTCCCCAATCGGCCCTGCTCTTAGCCCGACCAGGGGCTGCACCTAGGGATTGGACCTGCCCTCTGCCACCCAGGAGCAGGCCTAAGCCAGCAGGTCATTATGTCCCGAGGGGTCCCAGACTGTGAGAGGGCACAAGTGGGGCTGAGGGACACCCCCCCACCAGTGCACAAATTTTTGTACATCAGGCCTCTAGTCCTATATAATAAGAGAGGAATATGGTAATTAGCCTTTATGCCCTGAGGTGTAAAGACCAAATGCATCACTACCAGATCACAGATCAGCAGAAAATGGGCCAGTGAGGTACAAGCAGGCTGTGGAGAGCTACAGGAGGGGGCAGGGCAGCAAGCTATGGGGAGGGGGGGGGAAGGGGTCAGGGAGCTACAGGAGGGCATGGCCATGGGCAGAGAGCTACAGGAGGGTGGCAGCAACCTACTGGCTACAAGCAGGTGGCAGAGAGCTACAGGACTGGGCAGGGCAGCAAGCAAGTGGGAGGCAGAGAGCTACAGGAGAGGGCAGGGCAACAAGCTATGAGGGCGGGGGCGGGGGGAGCTGCAGGAGGGGGGGCAGTGGACGGAGAGCTACAGGAGGGCGGCAGCGACCTTCTGGTGCGTGGATTCATGCTCAGGGCTACTAGTTTCAATAAAATACGATAACTTGTCTTACATGTTTCCTTAACCTTTCCATACTAGTTCTTTGCTTATGTTAATCATTGCCTTAGAATGACACAGCAACTTTCTTCTTAAGATACTTAATGTTGGGAGCGCAGTCCTTTGTGAGTCTTTTTGGTCCCTGAGCAGTTATAAGCAGCTAGGCAGTTAGGGACCGACTACTGGAGAGAAATGTAAAGGGGAGGTACAGCTGAACCCTGTGGGTGTGAACAGAAACCAGTTTGTCAGCCACACCCTTTTCCATGGAAAAATCATAAGAACAAAGGGCACCTGAAGAGAAATTTTGGATAACATTCTGAAAGGAGTTTTTAGGGATAAAATAGGCAGATTTAGGAAATTTTAAGAATTAGGGGGTCCTTGGGAAAACCACAGGACTGCAAAGCTGGGGGCTGCCAGAAGGTATACATTTACAGAATAAAGGGAAGGAAGCCACTCATTCAGAGAGGGAAGAGGAAGGCCAAAGGGAATAGAAAAACAATAAGGGAGAAGAGAAGGGAAACCTCATGTGGGGTTTCAGCTCTGAAGTTGCTATAGTGACCAATCAGAGGGGATAGCAAGACATAAAGAACTGCAGTCTTTATAAACCTTAGAAAAAGGGACTTAGTGGGACTCTCTCCGCCTCCTCACATGGGAGTTTGTGCTTGTTTCTCAATAAGTTTCCATCTTTTCCTATACTACCTTTTGTCTGTGGTTTCATTCTTCTGACTCCACCTGGACAAGGACCCAGGAATCATCCCACCCAGAGGAACACCACAGGTTCCAGTTCAATTTTCGAGTTTCAATTCCTACACATTTCTGCTGGATGTAGTTGATAGAATAGGCAGTTAGACAGGCATGAGCAGACCAGGAATGATAGGCTAGGTACAGAATGTCACCAGGGTAGAACATCCCAGGTGCCAAGCAATAGGCAAAATTTGGGAAAAAAGTTATAAAAGCTAAGAACTTACTGCCAGGGTGACTTTCTCCCCTAGATGTCTCTAGTCATGAGGTTTAGACCCCCTTAGATAAGGAACAAGGGGGCTAGAGAACAGCCTCAGATGACTCCCATACAAGCCCTTGCATAACCACTCCCTTAAGCATTAAGTTCCCAGAATAGTAAGGTTCTGACCTACATCAAATAATCGGGAACAAAGCCTCAGGTCTGTTGGCTATAGAGATATAGTTCTGGTCCAACTAGAGATAACATCTAGGTCTCAGTTGTGTTTCAGCTCCAGGCCCAGAAAAGCAGCAAAACCAGATGCTGACATCAGGACCAGATGCAATGACTAATTAGCCCCTACCCTATTGCCAATCAATCAGTAGACACAACAACCCTGAAAGGACACACCCTGGAAAGATGATGAATATTCTACTGAGATCCTCCCCTAAAATTCCCACCTTTGGAAAACAGATAAAAGCCCTTAAGACAAAGGACACAGTTCTTGTTCGTTCTCTCTCTCTCTCTCTCTCTCTCTCTCTCTCTCTCTCTCTCTCACCTGTGCCTTTCCTATTCTTCCCTTGGGTGTGTTATCTTTGCTTGCTTTCTCATAAGTTCCAAAGTCCCTTCTTTTGCCTCTGTAACTTATCTCCTGAGTCCTTGCAGACTAGTTGGCTCATTACTTCTACCTCCTTGATTTTCTAAATAAATTTCTTATGCCAGAGTTCTTGGCTCTGAATTCTTTCTTAACTGAACTCAAGAACTGAAGTCTAACTCTGCCCTCAATATAGGGAGTTGAATATCCCCCCTCTCCCCCGCTCCACAATGTCTCAATCTTAACTCTGGGATGTTGTAAAAGTGACCTGATTTGGAAAAAGGGTCTTTACAGGTGTATTAAGTTAATCACCTTGAGATCATTCTGGATTTAGGATGAGCCCAAAATACAATGATTTATGTCATAAGAGAAAGGAGAGGAAATGAAATGCTTGTTCTTTCTGATGGCCTTCAGGCTAATAGCTTCTGCTATAGATATGTTAATTAACTAGAGAAATTCTGCCTGAAGCTTGAGCAGAGCAGCCTCTTTGTCAGTGAAGAGATAGGGAAATATGCACAAAGTAATCACTCTATAACTAGACTCAGATCAGTGGGGGTTGACCAGGAACAGAGATTTAGAAATGAGAAACAAAATGGCAGCTGAATAGGTGGACGTGTCCTGTGCCTTCTCACAGAGCAGATAGAAGAAACAACTAAAGCAAATAACATCCAACTGGAATTGGTGAATTAAATACAGCTGGTGAGACAATCTGCAGCTGGAAAGGACAGAGGATGCCTGGAGAAAGCTAGGATCAGGAAACTGGGCTGGAGAGAGAGAGATGCCCAACTACTGGGACAAGAGGGCCAGAGGAACCTGTGCTGCACCAAGTCTGAGTCCCTTGGCGACACACATAACACTTGACTGTGGAAGGGGGTCCACGGGGCTGCTGGCAGCCAGGGAATCTAGATGTAAGTCCATTGCTGTGAAAGGCTGTGCCCAGAAAGGCAGTCTGAAGAACTGCCCTAGCCACATGGTACCGGGGTTGGGGAGAGAAACTCAAAGCAGCACAGCTGTTTTGCCTTTATATTGTCCTTGCTTTTACTCACTAAACCCAGTTCATAGGACCTTTCTGTTATGCCCAGAATTCAAGATCCCCAAGAAACCACGCCAGGGAGCCAGTCCGATGCAAAAGCAGAAGGTCCTTTATTGAGTTAGCTAACCCAACCCGGGCCTCCAGTTGACGCAGCGACCGGAAACCGAGTGCCACCCATGAGAAAATCAGGGCTTTAATAGTGAGGGGAGGGGAGCTGACTGTGGGCCCTGCCGATTGGCCAGGCGCAAGTTGGGTCTTGTTACACAGGATGTGGTCATCTCTATGGCGCACACATCCCTTGCTTGTCATTGGTTAGTTCAAAGAAATCCCGGGCGTGGCCAGCAGGGGCCTGGGCTTCCGGGAAGAAGGCACTCTTCTGAGCACATGGCCTCTGCCCCAACATGGAGGATCCAGGGTAAGATGGAGGGCATAGCCCTCGCCCTTTCATTCCCCCCTTGTCTTGGAACTTCCGGCTCAATCATGAGACGGACTGCACTTTTATTTCACCGTCGCTAGGGGCCCGTAGTGAGCACACAGAACTATCAACTGAACTATTTTATACACTTAACAAATAGTCCGGTGGAAGGGAAAGAAACCATTTTAGCTTTAACAACTTCTATTGAAATAGGATTTTTCTTCTTAAAATTCCTCCATGGCTATTAAAAAGCCAAATCAAGATTAATTTATTTACTGTCCTGATGTTTGCATAAACACAACAAGAATGGTAACTGACTACCTTTGCTGGAATTTCATGGTTGAACCTTAATGTGCCCCGTAGGGCCAGGAAGCCGAGCCATCCAGCTGCCATCAGGCCTGCCTGCAGTATCTGCTGAGTTAGGTGAATCCCTCACCTGTAGCAACTCCACGTGAGCCCACGCTCCAGGCTTTAAGGCCCATCTCAGTAGCCCTCCTACTCGTTGCGGCCCAGAGTGTGTGGGGGTTTTGCAGGGATGCAGAGGCATCTTTACTGCTCCCCTTCTACTCTTACCAACCGCCAGTGATGGTAGGGCATGGGCCTGACGCTCCAGCACCAGCCATCTTCAGGGCTCCCAGGCAGGATACCAGGCTTTCTTCATGGCATTCTTAGTGGCTTCAAGTCTTTAGAGCTCAGATAGGGCTCTTCAAAACATGATACTCCAGTCAAAGGTTTCCGTTAATAAAACCACTATTAGGAACCAGTCTTACTGAATCTATGCAAAGAAACGTACTTACTTAGCATTGCCAGATTTCGGAGGAATTACATAAGGAGAAAAACATACCGATTTGATTTTTCTTGCTAATTTCTTTTCATGGATTTAAAACAAAACAGTAATTGTTGGTATAAAACCTTCTTTCTATGCATAACCATGCCTCAGACTTTCTAGTCTAAACAGGCTTTTTCCAGCTTTACTACCCCTGACATGGGCATGGTGACTCAGGCCTGCAAGACAGTATTACAGGCTGTCAACTGTTAGCTGTCTCTCAACAGAGACCAAAACCTGATGGGCACCCTTCCCTGCCCAGTTGGGCACTTGTCCTCTTGGCAGCTAGACACCCTTTACTTTTGGGGGTCACCCCACACAGCTCCCTTCCAGGACAGCCAACATACATTCAAACCTGCAAAAGAATCAAAGGTTAATATAACATATCAATACAATGAAACATAATATTGGCATCATGGCCGCTTCAGGTAGCCAAATCTACCACTAAACATGTGATCCTATAAATGGTCCTTGTCTCTTTGGAGCCATGTCCATGAAGATGCAGGCACTATCTAAGTGTATTACACAGTATTGTGGGGGCTCCTGGTGACAGGAGCGATCGCGAGTCATGTTACCGGCATCAGGCAGGTCAAGCACTCCGTAGCTTGAGCTTGAGCGGGTTGCGTTGATCTCGATCGATCGATGCTCCATTTGGTGATGAAGTCTTTCCAGATGGACCCAGGTCGTGACACCGTCTACCTTGAGAGCGGTGGGGGTCTTCAGCACCACAGTGTAGGGACCCTTCTAACGTGGCTCTAGGGTCTCACAGCAGTGCCTTCTGATGTAGACCCAATTTCCTGGTCTGTGCTGATGAGGAGTTGGGGTTGGGCTAGTCCCGTAGATGGCGCGGAGGTGTGACCAAATGTCCTCGTGCACCCTCTGGAAACCTCTCAAGGAAAGAGATTGTTAAAGAGAAGCCACCCAGTCCTCACCAGTCTCTGAGTTAGATTCCTCCTCTCTTGGAGAACTTCAAAGTCCTGATGGCTTCTAGGTAACCCTGTTTATCAGTTACAGCGCTCTGCTTTTTTGTCTTTCTACCAGTTCCCTTTGTGGCAGAGCAGCAACCAGGCCTCTTTCAAGGGAGTGCGCTAGAAGTGGGTATCAGCCCCTCCTTTGCTAGCAGCAATAGGTACCAAACTCTTTCAGTACATTTGACCAGCTTCATTCCCGCCCACCTTTACAGATTCTAAGGTCCATTGTTTTCCTTTAACCAGCAAGCTAAATGACACTGGCCTGTATTAATTCAGCACAGGCAGGGGGAAGGGCCCATGGAATCTCTGCCCTGAGGAACTGTGAGCCCCACCCTTAAATGTCCCAATCAGACTAGAAAAGTCACAAATATCTTTTAAATCTACCCCAGAATTCCAAAACCCCAACCTAGCACAGAATATGTTTCCACACTTACATAAACAAATACAGTCTTGGGATCTTGAGCAGGTAACAGGAACACCGCCCAAGTCCCCTGATGGGGGCCTGACAGGAACAGATGTGGGGGCCTCCCTTTCCCCCGTCCCAGGACGGGATTCTTGACCTATGTCTCATCCAGATAGAAAAGGTACTCATATTGAACAAGGAAATCAAGACTAAATAGACATGATAACTAGATACATTCCCCATTAAGAACTTTGAGGTGCATGCCACATTTATACCACAAAATACCAACAAATCAGTTTCAGTTGTGTCAAGATACAGAACAAGTCCCTGAACAGAGGCGGTAGAAAACTGTCTAGGAATGCTTCTTTTCTATCTTTCTAAAACCCTTAGCCAGTCCGAGTTTCGACTTTCCTCTGGAAGTCCCAGAGACGGTGAATACCATCTAGAAGCCATTCCTCCAGATACAGGACAAGTCCCTTAGAGATTCTTGATAATCTACATCAGTAATCCATTTATACAATCCCCTAAAAGTTAAAGAGGAAGGAAAGAACCATTCAATGTCCTTCAAGAGGATTAAACACATTGGATCCTCTGACGTTTCAGGGGTACCAAGGAAGGAGAAATTAGGCCATATTTAGCCCTTCTCACAATCCATCATTAGTGACCAGTCCCAGCTCACTGGTATATTATTCACTTAACATTTCTTTTTTTTCTCCTATCACACCAAGGCCATGCTTTCCATGTAGCTAGAACTCTTAGCCTTAATTCTTAGGTGATCAGCAATACATTTTAAGAGACACAGAAAAAAGAAAAATCTTTCTTGGGTAACCTAGGTAAAACTTCTTAATATCAATTAAGTTTAAACTGGTTTTTGTATTAAAAATCTTCAGTTGAGGTCACAAAATCAATCCTCTCTTTTCAATCAGATTAATAAGCAAAGGCATTTTCAATTAACAGATTAACTTCTATCATTTAGACCTCATATTAGGCATATTTAGATCAAAATTTCAGTATTATAAATTTCAATGCTTTTAGATGATTTGCACTTAAAAGTTTTAAGTTTCCAGCCAATAAGCCTGGCATAGCTGCTAAATTTCACAAATGGTCACCCTGCTGGGGAAGTCATAGCTATTCATATGTAAACTTGACTATCAACTTCCTGGTGGTACTTGCCTCAGGGCGGGAAATTTCAAAAGAGCTACTTTAAATCGCCTTGGGAAACCAGCCTGTAGTTCTTTCTTAGGTTCATCTTCGCTATTTTTAAGGCCAAAACAGTCTTGGGTTTTTATTCTGTACGCAGCAAAAAGTCAAGTCCAGCTCAAAACTATGCGCACTCGTTTTTAAACTGGCCTTTTCCCTTTACACGTGCACAGAAATCCCGGATGCATTTATAAATTTGTAAACGCTTTTCAATTACAAGAAGGATTTTAATTTTAGAATACTTGGGGAGGGGGTGACCTGTTTCCACAGACCCTCACTCAGGCGGCTGCCCGACCGCCACACAAAGGAGAGGTGAGAGCAGTCCCCCTCCATCCACATTCATACACTTTCACCAGACATTCATTCAGAGTTTAAACAATCCATTCAATTCCTAACAACTTCCCCATTCCTGAGGGAGCTCTAAAGCCTCCCCCAATCTCCTTGAAATTATTAATCCAGCAAGTCCACAAAATAAAACGGAAACACAAACAACTAAAGGGCCCAAAAAAGTACAGCCTTCCAACTCCATGGAAGCAAAAACCGAAAGCTAGACGATGGCTGCGTGCCAACCAACAGGAGCGACCCGCCTTTTCTCAGATTGAGGGGTTGCTACAGACCTTCCGACTCCGCAGAAGCAAAATTTCCCCTCTTCAGATGGAGGATCGAGGCGCCCCCTGACTCCTCCTGCCTGTCTCAGATTAAGGGGGTTTCTACAGACCTTCCGACTCCGCGGAAGCAAAGCTATACCCCTTCAGATGGAGGATCAAGGCATCCCCCGGCTCCTCCCGCCTGTTGATCCTGTGCATCCACTTAGATCATTATTACAGGCATTTACAGGCATTTACAGATTTCAGAAGTGAGCTCACACCGGATAGATAGAAAACAAAACACACACGACACAAACAAGACCTACCGCGGTCAGTCAGGCCCTCCGGGCTGGGGGTCCCCTCGATGGTGTTGGGGATCCCGGCGAGCCCCCAAAATGTTATGCTCAGAATTCAAGATCCCCAAGAAACCACGCCAGGGAGCCAGTCCGATGCAAAAGCAGAAGGTCCTTTATTGAGTTAGCTAACCCGACCCGGGCCTCCAGTCGACGCAGCGACCGGAAACCGAGTGCCACCCATGAGAAAATCAGGGCTTTAATAGTGAGGGGAGGGGAGCTGACTGTGGGCCCTGCCGATTGGCCAGGCGCAAGTTGGGTCTTGTTACACAGGATGTGGTCATCTCTATGGCGCACACATCCCTTGCTTGTCATTGGTTAGTTCAAAGAAATCCCGGGCGTGGCCAGCAGGGGCCTGGGCTTCCGGGAAGAAGGCACTCTTCTGAGCACATGGCCTCTGCCCCAACATGGAGGATCCAGGGTAAGATGGAGGGCATAGCCCTCGCCCTTTTACTTTCAATTAAAACACTCACCAAGGCTGTGGTGAAGGTAGAGGGCAGTATTGTGGAGGCAGGGGAGAGGCTGTGGAGAAGAGCAGGACAGGGAGAGGTGACCAGGAATCTAGCACTGGGACATTCTGGTACCTCCAACCATAAGCAGCCATTTTTCTTCTAAAGAACCAGCCCCTCCCAGCACCCACAGGCAACTAGTGCAGCATACCCAGCCTTGAGCTTTGCAGAGGAAACAAAGAATCTGAATAGACTCAGGGACTGGGTTGAAGCGTCCTTTGGTCCCTGAAACCAATACAGTAACACCACCACCTAAAGCAGCGCGGCCCAGGGTGGATCCAGCCCATTTGAAATGAATAAAACTAAAAAAAAAAAAAAAGACCGTACCCTTTTATGTAATGATGTTTACTTTGAATTTATATTAGTTCACACAAACACTCCATCCATGCTTTTGTTCCGGCCCTCGGGTCCAGTTTAAGAACCCATTGTGGCCCTCGAGTCAAAAAGTTTTCCCACCCCTGGTCTAAACACTGCATAGAGACAGAGAAACCAAGATGGCGGCATAGGTAAACACCGGAAATTGCTGCCTCACATAATCACTTCAAAAATACAACTAAAAGACAAAACAGACATCATCCAGAGCCACAGGAAGGCTGGCTGAGTGGAAATTCTACAACTAGAAGGAAAGAGAAAAGCACACTGAGACTCAGAGGAGGTGTGGAAGTAAAGTGCAGAGGTACGGAGGCAAACGTGGAAAGAGCTGGCAACTGAGGACACGGTTGTCTTTTTGAATCAGGAGGGAGCCTCAAGCTTCCTCCCAAAATCCAGTTCTGGGTGAATCTCTGGGGACGCAGACTCATACGGGGAGAAACTGAACTGTCTGGCATAGGTCGGAACTCAAGGGCAGCTTTCTCTCAGAGGTGCTTGCAGTGATTACTGGGACACTGAGACCCGGGCCTCTTAGGGTAGGACTGAGGATTAGCCATTGCTGTTTGCTATGCCCTGTTGATTCCCTGATACTCTGCCCCACCCACGCTGTGCACAGAGGCTTTTGCATATGAAAGGTCTGGCCCTTTGCAATCTGAAAATTACCTAACAAACTGCAGCTGGGTCAGAGAGGCCCAGAACTTCCAAAAGAAGGCCCAAGGCCCCACAGCAGCTTGCATTGCTTCACAGCTGGGCCTAATCTGGGCACCTCCAAACCCCAAACAAAGAAGAGGCATCTGCCGATCTCTCCATAGCTCCTGCTGGGTAGCCTCAGGCAGAGGCTAATTTAGCACTTCTTTAGAGATCCAAGAGAGAGTGTACCCAGTGGTCAGAGTGGGACCATCCAGATTACAACTCCTCAGATCCATAAGGGACACACTCAGGGGGCAGACTCAGTGAGCACCAAAGCCCCACTGAAGCAAGTCTTGCCACATAAGGGTGTTTCTAGCACAGAAGTTCTCCCACTGTGGACACAGCTGATTCTCATAGCCAATTGGCCTGGAGGTCAATTCCTCCCAGTGATACTTAAAACAATCAAGGCTGAACTACAACAAGACTGTGCACAAAGCCCACAAGGGGGTGCACCAAGAGTGTCCACCTCAGGTAATTGGGGAGGCTGAGCCACTGGGCAATATAGGACACCTAGCACAGAAAGCCACTCTATCAGCACAGGGAAGCATAAAAATTGCAGAGACAAAGAAACAGGATACAAATGACAGAAATGGAGGAAAGCAAACTACTGGATATAGAGTTCAAAACCACACTTTTAAGGTTTCTCAAGAATTTTCTAGAAACTGCCGATAAATGTAGTGAGACCTTCCATAAATCTAGTGAGACCCTCGAGGTTATGAAAAAAGGACCAACTAGAAATTAACCACACACTGACTGAAATAAAGAATATTATACAGACTCCCAACAGCAGACTAGACGATCGCAAGAATCAAGTCAAAGATTTGAAATATGAGGAAGCAAAAAACACCCAACTGGAAAAGCAAAAAGAAAAAAGAATTCGAAAATATGAAGATAGTGTAAGGAGCCTCTGGGACAGCTTCAAGCATACCAACATCCGAATTATAGGGGTGCCAGAAGATGAGAGAGATCAAGATATTGAAAACCTATTTGAAGAAATAATGACAGAAAACTTGCCCTACTTGGTGAAAGAAATAGACTTACAAGTCCAGGAAGTGCAGAGAACCCCAAACAAAAGGAATCCAAAGAGGACCACACCAAGACACATCATCATTAAAATGCCAAGAGCAAAAGACAAAGAGAGACTCTTAAAAGCAGCAAGAAAAAATAGTCAGTTACCTCCAAGGGAGTACCCCTATGACTGTCAGCTGATTTCTCCAAAGAAACTATGCAGGCCAGAAGGGAGTGGCAAGAAATATTCAAAGTGATGAATAGCAAGAACCCACAACCAAGATTACTTTACCCAGCAAAGCTATCATTCAGAATTGAAGGTCAGATAAAGAGCTTCACAGATAAGGAAAAGCTAAAGGAGTTCATCACCACCAAACCAGTATTATATGAAATGCTGAAAGGTATCCTTTAAGAAGAGGAAGAAGAAGAAAAAAAGTAAAGATACAAATTATGAAGAACAAATACACATTTATCAACAAGTAAATCTAAAAATCAAGTGAATAAATAATCTGATGAACAGAATAAACTGGTGAATATAATAGAATCAGGAGCATTGAAAGGGAATGGACTGACTATTCTCGGGGTAAAGGGGTATGGGGGTACGGGAAGAAACTGGACAAAAATTGTACACCTATGGATGAAGACAGTGGGGTGGGGGTGTATGGGCAGAGAGTGGGGTGGGAACCAGGTGGAGGGGACCTATGGGGGGGAAAAAGAGGAACAACTGTAATAATCTGAACAATAAATATTTAATTAAAAAAAATAAAGTCCATATCACCTGAAATAAATATTACTAAAAACAAAAAAAACAAAACTAAAAACAAAACAAAAAACAGTGTGTAGATGGCCCATTTATTCCCAGATATTAATACAGAAACACTGCCACCCAGGGGTTATGTGAGAAATTGACTCTTTTGTAAATACAACTGAAGGCAGGCAGAAACAAAGTGAACAGAGAGATCCTGCCTGCTTGAAAACAAACACTTCTCTCTTCTCTTTCTTCACTATCCAAATTGTTTCTCTTCCTTTTTTTCTTCCTTTGTCTTTCTGTCTGTCTTCTTGTTGTTGTTGGTTTGATTGCTTATTAGTCTCTTTTCTTTTCTTTTTCTGCTTCTGTATTTTCTCTCCTTGCTTGTTCTTTTCTTCTATTAATAGCTTAATTAATTTCAATCACCAACTCAGGCCTATCTACTCTCTATTCTCCTTTTCCAAAAATAGACAAATACATAGATAGATAGATTAAAGAAAGGGGAAGTTTATATATATATTTTTAACATTTATACTTTTTTCTTTTTTGTATTTTGTTTTTTATTTTTCTTCTTATACACCCTTTCTACCTCCTCTATACTGAATTGTGGTGATTTCCCCATTCATTCAATTCCTTGACCTTAAATTCTGGAATTAAGCTCTCTATCCTCAGATTCATCTGGTGTTTGTTGTTTGGTTGTTTGTTGTTTTCATTTTTTGGATTAGTTGTTGTTTCTTGTTTGCATTCATCTCTGGGTGTTTGTTGTTTGCATTTTTTTGATTAATTGTTGTTTTATTGGACTTTTCCCTCACCCCATATACATATATTTTGAACCCTTCTTTTTTCTTCTCTTTACTTTCTCTCTTACATTTTTTCTTTTATTCAATATCATTTTTGCACTATTTTCTCTCCCCTAATTCTCTTTTCTCAGGTGGTCACCTTTATTTGGGGTTATTAGTATTGTGAATACATTTTTGTTTGGTGCCCTGTGCATTGTTTCTTGTCGTGTTGCATTTTGTGCCTTTAAGTCAATGCAGGAGAGAGAGAGCTACATAACCAGACAACCTGAGAGGAGCGATCATGGGGAGGCAAAGAAAGAGCCTGCATACAAAAGTAAAGAAGGAATCACTGCAAAAGGAAGTAAACAAAATGGATGCAAGCAATATGTCAGGGAAAGAATTCAGAGCATTGGTCATAAGGACTCTGAACAGGATGGGAGAAAAATTCAACAATATGTATGAGAACATGAGGAGCTGAAGAAGAACCAAGAAGAAATGAAAAATGACTTGCTGCAATAAAGAAATCAATAGAAAGCATCAATAGTAGACTAGAAGAAGTGAATGACCACATCAGTGAGCTAGAAGACAAGGTAGGAAAAAAATACCCAAGCAGCGAGGCAACTAGAAAAAAAAAAACACCTAAAAATCAGGAGGAGAGCCTAAAGGAACTTTGGGACAATACAAAATGAAACAACATCCTCATAATTGGGGTGCCAGAAGGAGAGGAAATGGAGTAAGGAATAGAAAACCTGTTTGAAGAAAATATGACAGAAAATTTCCCTGATATAGGGAAGAAAAAACTCATACAAGTCCAAGAAGCTCACAGAGTCCCAAACAAGATGACCCCCAAAAAAACAAACACCAAGACACATTATAATTAAATTGGCAAACACCAACAACAAAGACTCTTAAAGGCTGCTGGAGAGAGACAGAAAGTTACCTTCAAGGAATCCCCCATCAGACTATCAACTGATTTCTGAACAGAAACACATCAGGCCAGAAGGGAATGGAATGAAATATACAAAGTCATGCAAAGCAAGGGTCTGAATCCAAGAACACTATATTCAGCAAGGCTATCAATCAAAGTTTGGGGTGAAATCAGGAGCTTCACACACACAAAAGGACTAAGGGAATTTATTACCACCAAACCAGCAATGCAAGAAATGCTCAAGGGTCTGCTATAAAAAGAAGAAATAGGAAAGGACGAAGCAACACAGGCATAAAGAATAAAAATGGAAAAACCAAGATGGCGACATAGGTAAACACCAGAGATTGCTGCCTCACACAACCACTTCAAAAATACAACTAAAAGATGGAACGGACAACATCCAGAACCACAGGAAGGCTGGCTGAGTGGAAATTCTACAACTAGAAAGAAAGAGAAAAGCATACCGAGACTCAGAGGAGGCACAGTGCGGAAGTAAAATAGAGAGGCACATAGGCGCATGCGGAGAGGGCTGGTGGCTGAGGACACGGTTGTCTTTTTCAATCAGGAGGGAGTCTCAAGCTCTGAGCTCAAGTTCTGGGTGAGTCTCTGGGGACCCAGACTCATCTGGGAGAAACTGGACTGTCTGGCATCGGTCAGAACTCGAGGGCAGCTATCTCTCAGAGGTACTTGCAGCGATTGCTGGGACACTGAGAAGCAGGGCCTCTGAGGGCAGGACTGAGAGCAGCCATAACTGCTTGCTCCACCCCGTTGATCCCCTGGAATCCCGCCGTGCACGGAGGCTTTTGCATATGAAAGGCCTGGCCCTTTGCAATCTGATAATTACCTAACA
Source organism: Myotis nattereri (assembly GCF_964212035.1). NCBI lineage: Eukaryota > Metazoa > Chordata > Mammalia > Chiroptera > Vespertilionidae > Myotis > Myotis nattereri. The sequence continues at coordinate 102,377,301 of NC_138076.1, forward strand.
AACTGCAGCTGGCCCAAGGCCACAGAACTTGCATTGCATCACAGCTGGCTCTTGCTGGGTAGCCTCAGGCAGAGGCTAGATTAGCACCTCCTTAAAGATCCAGGAGCAGTGTGCCCAGTGGTCAGAGTGGGACCATCCAGATTGCAGCTCCTTGGATCCATAAAGGACACACTCAGGGGGCAGACTCATTGACCACCAAAGCCCCATTGAAACAAGTCTTGCCCAGAGGGGTGTCTCCAGCACAGAAGTTCTCCCACTGCAGACACAGCTGATTCTCACAGCCAATTGGCCTGGAGGTCAATCCCTCCCAGTGTTACCTACAACAATCAAGGCTTAACTACAATAAGACTGTGCACAAAGCCCTCAAGGGGGTGCACCAAAAGTGTCTACCTCAGGTAATTGGGGAGGCTGAGCCACTAGGACCTATAGGACACCTAGCACAGAAAGCCACTCTATCGACACAGTGAAGCGTAAAAAAATGTGGAGACAAAGAAACAGGACACAAATGACAGAAATGGAGGAAAGCAAACTACTGGATATAGAGTTCAAAACCACACTTTTAAGGTTTCTCAAGAATTTTCTAGAAACCGCTGATAAACTTAATGAGATCCTCAAGAAATCTAATGAGACCCTCGAGGTTGTGATAAAGGACCAACTAGCAATTACCATACACTGACTGAAATAAAGGATATTATACAGACTCCCAACAGCAGACTAGAGGATCGCAAGAATCAAGTCAAAGATTTGAAATACGAAGAAGCAAAAAACACCCAACTGGAAAAGCAAAATGAAAAAAGAATCCAAAAATACGAAGATAGTGTAAGGAGCCTCTTCAAGCGTACCAACATCAGAATTATAGGGGTGCCAGAAGAAGAGAGAGAGCAAGATATTGAAAACCTATTTGAAGAAATAATGACAGAAAACTTCCCCTACCTGGTGAAACAAATAGACTTACAAGTCCAGGAAGTGCAGAGAACCCCAAGCAAAAGGAATCCAAAGAGGACCACACCAAGACACATCATAATTAAAATGCCAAGAGCAAAAGACAAAGACAGAATCTTAAAAGTAGCAAGAGAAAAAAGTCAGTTACCTCCAAGGGAGTACCCCTATGACTGTCAGCTGATTTCTCAACAGAAACTTTGCAGGCCAGAAGGGAGTGGCAAGAAATATTCATAGTGATGAATAGCAAGAACCTACAACCAAGATTACTTTATCCAGCAAAGCTATCATTCAGAATTGAAGGTCAGATAAAGAGCTTCACAGATAAGAAAATGCTAAAGGAGTTCACCACCACCAAAGCAGTATTATATGAAATGCTGAAAGGTATCCTTTAAGAAGAGGAAGAAGAAGAAAAAGGTAAAGATACAAACTATGAACAACAAATACACATTTATCAACAAGTAAATCTAAAAATCAAGTGAATAAATAATCTGATGAACAGAATGAACTGGTGATTATAATAGAATCATGGGCATAGAAAGGGAGTGGACTGACTATTATTGCGGGTGAAAGCGGTGTCGGTGATGCAGGAAGAGACTGAACAAAAATCGTGCACCTATGGATGAGGACATTGGCAGGGGTGAGGGTGGAGGGTGGGGTGGGAAACGGGTGGAGGGGAGCTATGGGGGGAAAAGAACAACTGTAATAATCTGAACAATAAAGATTTAATTTAAAAAAAATAAAAGAAATGATGCAAGAGCAATGTTGGAGCAGCCATGGCAATGCATGCTGCAGACACCAACAAAATTTTCAAGTCAAAGTGGGAAGTTTTGGAGCTAATGGATCACCATTGGGCAGTAGATTATGTTAAAGAGGAACTCATTGTCAAAGATCTCTACTTTGAAAGCATGTTCAAATAGGAATTACAGATCTCTATTTTTTTAAGACAAAGCATGGATTAGCTCTGCTAGGAAGTTGGAGTAGCCCTTCATCTTGTACCTTTTGTTTGAGCTGGAGCCTCTCAGAATGAAGAGAATGCATGAGCTGGTGAGCATGCAGCAAGGATCCTTCTGGTTTGATCTGGGCTCTCATTTATGTTTGAAATTAGAGGAAATGAGGATTATGTGCTGGGTGGCATTTAGGAAAATGCTTTAAAATTTTTTTCTGCCCTAGCCGGTTTTGCTCAGTGGATAGAGCGTCAACCTGCAAACTGAAGGGTCCCAGGTTCAATTCCAGACAAGGGCACATGCCTGGAGTTGAGGGCATGATCCCCAGTGCAGGGCGTGCAGGAGGCAGCCAATCAGTGACTCTCTCATCATTGATGTTTCTATCTCTCTCTCTCCCCTTCTCCCTTCCTCTCTAAAATCAATAAAAAAATGTATTTAAAAAAAATAAATTAAAAAAAAGAATAAAAATGGTGACAAACAAGTTCCCACTTAATAACTTTAAATGTAAAAGGGCCGAAACCGGTTTGGCTCAGTGGATAGAGCGTCGGCCTGCGGACTGAAGGGTCCCAGGTTCGATTCCGGTCAAGGGCATGTACCTGGGTTGCGGGCATATCCCCAGTAGGAGATGTGCAGGAGGCAGCTGATCGATGTTTCTCTCTCATCGATGTTTCTAACTCTCTATCTCTCTCCCTTCCTCTTTGTAAAAAAAAAAAAAAATCAATAAAATATAAAAAAAAAAAATGTAAAAGGATTGAATGCCCAATCAAAAGACACAGGGTAGCTGAGTGGATAAGAAAACATGATCCATATATTTGCTGTCTATAGGAGACCAATCTCAGAACAAAGGACTCACACCTTTGTTGAGAGTGAAGGGATGGAGAAAGGTTTTTCAGGTGAACAGAAATGAAAAAAAGCTGGGGTAGCAATACTTATATCAGACATATTAGTCCTCAAAATGAAGGCCCTGACAAGAGATAAGGAAGACCACTTCATAATACTAAAGGGAACAATTCAACAAGAAGATATAATTCTGGTAAACATATATGTACCCAATACAGGAGCACCCAAATACATAAAAAAAAAAACACAAAAAACTTCTGGAGGATATCAAGGGAGAGATTTACAGCAATACAGTCATGGTAGGGGACTTTAATACCCCACTAACACCACTGGATAAATCCTCTAAACAAAAAATCAGCGAAGAAACATCAATCCTAAATGACTCACTAGATCAGGTAAAATTAATTGACATCTTCAGAACATTTCACTCCAAAGCCACAGAATATACATTCTTCTCAAGTGCATATGGGTCATTTTCAAAGATAGACCACATATTGGGACACAGGCAAAATCTCTTCAAATTCAAGAAGATAGAAATCATATCAAGCATCTTTTCAGATTACAATGGCATAAAATTAGAAGTCAACTACAATAAAAAGAATTTAAAAATTCAAACACCTGGAGGCTAAATAGCATGCTATTAAACAATGATTGGGTTACCCAAGAGATCAAAGAAGAAATAAAAAGCGTCATGGCAACAAATGACAATGAAAACACTACAATCCAAAATCTATGAGACACAGTGAAAGCAGTCTTGAGGGGGAAGTTCATAGCTCTACAGGCTTACCTCAAAAAACAAGAAAAAATTGTAATAAATTTTCTAACTCTACAACTCAATGAGTTAGAAAGAGAGCACCAAGAATAGCCCAGCATAAGCAGAATGAAGAAAATAATAAAGATCAGAGCAGAAATAAATGACATAGAGACCAAAAAAACAATACAAAAGATCAACAAAACCAAGAGCTGGTTCTTTGTAAGGATAAACAAGATTTATTAACCTCTAGCCAGGCTCACTAAGAAACAAAGAGAGAGGGCCCCAAAACAAAATCAGAAATGAAAGAGGTAAAGTAACAACCAATCCCACAGAAATACAAATGATTATGAAAAAATTCTATGAACAACTCTATTCCAACAAAATGGACAACCTAGATTAAATGGACATTTTCTTAAAAACGTACAAGTTACCAAATATCAATCAGGAAGAATTAAAAAACCGGAATAGGCCGATAATTACCGAAGAATTTGAAGCAGCGATAAAAAAATCTTCTGGCAAACAAAAGCCCTGGTCTGGGCATCTTTACAGGGGAATCCTACTATGCATTCAAAGAAGAACTAAAACCTGTCTTCCTCAGACTACTCCAAAAAATTCAAGAGGAAGGCACACTTCCAAGCTCTTCCTGTGAAACCAGCATTACCTAAACCCAAAACCAGATAAAGACATTACAAAAAATGAGAACTACAGGCCAATATTTTTTTTTTAATATTTTTTTATTGATTTTTTACAGAGAGGAAGGGAGACAGAGAGTTAGAAACATCGATGAGAGAGAATCATCGATCAGCTGCCTCCTGCACATCCCCCACTGGGGATATGCCCGCAACCCAGGTACATGCCACTGACCGGAATCGAACCCGGGACCTCTCAGTCCGCAGGCCGACGCTCTATCCACTGAGCCAAACCGGTTTTGGCCAGGCCAATATTTTTGATGAAAGTACATGCTTAAATCCTCAACCAAATTTTAGCAAATCAGATTCTGTATTACATTAGAAAGATGATACGCCATGACCAACTGGGTTTATTCTGTGGATGAAAGGATGATACAATATCTGCAAATCAATAAATGTGATACATCACATAAACAAAGTGAGAGACAAAAATCACATAATCATATTAATCGATTCAGGAAAAGAATTTGACAAAATCCAACACTCTTTTCTTGATTAAAAACTCTCAGCAAAGTAGGAATAGAGGGATTATACCTCAACATAATAAAAGTCATATATGAAAAACCTACAGTCAACACCATACTCAATGGGCAAAAACTAAAACCATTTCCCTTAAGAACATGAACAAGACAGGGATGCTCACTTTCACCATGCCTGTTTAATATAGTATTGGAAGTGCTAGCCATAGTGATCAGACAAGAAGAAGAAAGAAAAAGCATCCAAATTGGAAAAGAAGTAAAACTGTACTTATTTGCAGAAGACATGATACTATATACAAAAAACCTGAAAGACTCCATCAAAAAACTACTAGACTTAATAAATGAATTCGGCCTTGTAGCAGGATACAAAATTAACACCTAGAAATCTATGGCCTTTTTATACACCAATAATGAACAAACAGAAAGAGAAACACACAAACAAAAAAAAATCCCATTTACCATTGCACCAAAAAATTAAGATACCTAGGAATAAACTTAACTAAGGAGGTAAAAGACCTGCACTCGGAAAACTACAAGACATTGAAAAAAGAGAGAGGAAGACATAAACAAAGGGAAGAACACACTGTGTTCATAGATTGGTAGAATAAACATCATTAAAATGTCTATACTACCCAAAGCAATCTACAGATTCAATACAATCCCTATTAAAATACCAATAGCATATTTCAATGATCTAGAATAAACTCTCCAAAAATTCATCTGGAATAAAAAAGACCCTGGATAGCCACAGCAATCCTGAGAAAGAAGAGCAAAGTTGGAGGGATCACAATAAAAGGTATCAGGCTATATAACCAAGCCATGGTTCTCAAATTTGCCTGGTACTGGCACAATAACAGACATATACTAGTAGACCAATGAAACAGAAAAGAGAATCCAGAAATCGACCCAAGTCATTATGATCAATTAATATTTGACAAAGGAGGCAAGAGCATACAATGGAGTCAAGACAGTCTCTTCAATAAATGGTGCTGGGAAATTTGGTCAGATTCATGCAAAAAAAATCAATGAAACTGGATCACAAACTTACACCATACACACAAAAAAACTCAAAATGGCTAAAAAACTTAAATCTAAGAAGAAAAACCATAAAAATCATACAAGACTCCATAGGCAGCAAAATAGCAGACATGTATTGTAGCAATATCTTTACAAACACAGCTCCTAGGGCAATGTCGACTAAGGATAATATAAACAAATGGGACTACATAAAAATAAAAAGCTTCTGCACAGCAAAAGAAACCATCAGCAAAACAACAAGAAAGCCTACTGCATGGGAGAACATATTTGCCAATGATATTTCTAATAAGGGCTTAATCTCCAAAATTTACAGAGAACTCATACAACTTAACAAAAGGGAGATAAAACGGAATATAAACACCTTTATGTCCAATTAAAAAATGGTTAAAGGATGTAAATAGAAACTTTTCAAAAGAGGATATACAGAAGGCCCAGAGAGACATGAAAACATGCTCAAACTCACTAATCATCCAAGAGATGCAAATCAAAACAACAATGAGATACCATCTCACACATGTCAGAATGGCTTTCATCAACAAATCAACAAACACAAATGCTGGCGAGGATATGGAGAAAAAGGAACTCTCCTGCACTGCTGGTGGGAATGCAGACTGGTGCAGCCACTGTGGAGAACAGTATGGAGTTTCCTCAAAAAGTTAAAAATGGAACTCCCATTTGACCAAGTATTCTCTCTTCTAAGAATATATCCCAAGAAACTAGAAACACCAACCAGAAAGGATATATCCACCCTTATGTTCATAGCAGCACAATTTACAATAGCTAAGATTTGGAAACAGCCTAAGTGCCCATCAGCAGATTAGAGGATTAAAAAATTGTGGTACATCTACATAATGGAGCACTATGCCGCTATAAAAGAGAAAAAACTTTTACCATTTGCAACAGCATGGATGGAACTGGACAGCATTATGCTAAGCAAAATAAGCCAGTCAGAGAAAGATACATATCACATGATCTCACTCATATGTGTGGGATATAATGATCAACATAATTTGATGAACAAGAATAGATCCAGAGACAAATGGCAGGGGAGGGTTCGGGGTTAGAGAGCAACCAAAGGACCTGTACGCATGCATATTAGCATAACCAATGGACAGAGACACTGGGGTGGCGGGGTTCGCCCCGAACTGCCCTCCCCTGCAGGCCTGGTCACCCCCAGGTGCCTTCCCCTGCTGGCCTGATCACCCAAAACTGCCCTCCCTTGCTGGCCATCTTGTGTCAGCCATCTTGAGGTGGCCATCTTGGGATGATGTGAGGGTGGCCATCTTGTGGTGGCCATCTTGTGGCGGCCATATTGTGATGATGTGCATGATGCCACCTTGGCTTTTATTATATAGGATTGATTTTAGAGAGGATGGGAGAGGGAGAAAGAGATAGAAATATCAATGATGAGAGAGAATCATTGATCAGCTGCCACCTGCAAGCTCCCCAAGGGAAGTAAGCCTGCAACCTGGGCATGTGGCCTGACCAGAAATAAAACCATGATCTACTGGTTCATAGGTCAATGCTCAATCACTGAGCCATGCCAGCAAGGCTCTTCTCAAATTGTTACAAAAAATTGAAGAGATAGGAACACATCCTAACTCATTCTATGAGTTTGGTATTTTGATACTAAAGCCAGATAAAGACACTAGAAGAAGAGCAATCTATAGACCAATGTCTCTTATGAATATTAATGCAAAAATTTTCAACAAAATACTAACAAGTGAAATTCAACAGTTAAGATGCTGTTTAATGTAATAAAATAATTATACATTATGACCAAGTGGTGATTATTTTTGGCATAAAAGTGAAAGGGCGAGGGCTATGCCCTCCATCTTACCCTGGATCCTCCATGTTGGGGCAGAGGCCATGTGCTCAGAAGAGTGCCTTCTTCCCGGCAGCCCAGGCCCCTGCTGGCCACGCCCGGGATTTCTTTGAACTAACCAATGACAAGCAAGGGATGTGCGCGCCATAGAGATGACCACATCCTGTGTAACAAGACCCGACTTGGGCCTGGCCAATCGGCAGGGCCCACAGTCAGCTCCCCTCCCCTCACTATTAAAGCCCTGATTTTCTCATGGGTGGCACTCGGTTTCCGGTCGCTGCGTCGACTGGAGGCCCGGGTTGGGTTAGCTAACTCAATAAAGGACCTTCTGCTTTTGCATCGGACTGGCTCCCTGGTGTGGTTTCTTGGGGATCTTGAATTCTGGGCATAACAAAAAGAATGTTTCAATGTATAAATATCAATCAATTTAGCATACCACATTAACACAGTAAAGAAAAAATAACATATGATCATTTCATTTGACACAAAAAAAGCATTTGAAAAAATTCAACTTTTTTTGTGATGAAAAGACTCATCAAACTAGGAATAGAAGTAAACTATCTCAACATAATAAAGGCCATATATGGAGGGTTCTCTCTTTTCTGCGTCCAGCATGGCTAGAGAGTGGTCTGGTTCTTTGAGTAGAGGCTGCTGGGGATTGAGAAAATGAAAGAAAGAGACAGACAGAGAGATGGAAGGAAAAGCTGGGACCGGGTGGGACCAGTGCCCTCTTCTGATGGAGAGACAGAGACCCAGCACCAATACAGCATATTTATTTTATACCCCAAATACCAGGAAGTTTCACCAAAGGTCAAGACAAAGGAGATTATGTGCATTCTTGTAATGTCAGTTCTGGGTGGGCCTGAGTCATATTCATTCCTGGTGCTTGGCTGAATTTGCATAATAAAACCCACTCCCTGGCACCTGGGCAGAAATGAAGGTCAAGCTGAGAACACTTCTGCCTTTTGGCAAAATGTGTTTCCAGGACGTGGCTTTGCCTAGTGCCCTGGATTCAGCTGACAATTTATTAAAGAAATGCCCATGTGCCTTCCCAGGGACTCTCTACAGCCATACATGGAACACCCACAATTAACATCATACTTAATGAAGAGAGAACAAAACCTTATCTCCTAAGATTAGGAACAAGACAAGGATGCCTACATTTACCACTGCTGTTTGGCATAGTACTATAAAGTCTAGCCAGAGCAATTAGGCAAGAAAAATAAATAAAAGTCATCCAATTTGAAAAGAAAACAGGAAAAATAATTTTACTTGTTGATGACATGACCTTATATGTATAAATCAAAAATATCACAAAAAACTGTTATAGCTAATAAATAAATTCAGCAATGTTGCAGGATACAAAATTAACACAAAAATCAGTTTGTTTTTATATAGTAGAAATGAACAACCCAAAAATGAATTAAGAAAGCCATTCCATTTATCCTATCTAATAGAGGGAATATGGTAATTAACCCTCATGAGATCGCAAAGATGGCAGTGCCCACAGCCAATAAGGAGGGAATATGCTAATTGACTGCCATGCCCTCAAAGATCGTGGTGCCCATAGCCACAAGATGGTGGTGCCCAATCCCCTCAGCCCCCCAGCTGCCCAAGACTGGCCTAAGGTTCAGGAAAGTCTTGGATGGTGGCTGCCCAGCTGACATCCAAGGCGCAGGCAAGCCTCAGATAGTGGCTGCCCAGCCACCCAGGGCCACCCGAGGCTCAGGTAACCAGGTCAGGCTTGCACTGCCAGCAGTGGCAGCAACAGAGGTGTGATGGGTGCATCGCCTTTCCCTGATTACCGGGTTGCCTCCCACTCCTGAGGGCTCCTGGACAATGAGAGGGGGCAGGCCAGGCTGAGGGACCCCCCCTCCAGTACATGAATTTTCATGCACTGGGCCTCTAGTAATAACATAAAAAAGAATAAAGTACTTAGAGAGATACATTTATTCAAGGAGGTGTAAGACTTGTACACTGGGAGATTTTATTTAAAAAATTTTTTTTAAATTTTTATTTTTAAATGTTTTATTGATCAAGGTCTTACAAATGTGTCTTCATCCTCCCCATTGTCCCCTAATCCCCCGAGTATTGCCCTCACTCTCACCCCCTGTTGTCTGTGTCCATCACTTACGCTTATATGCATGCATACAAGTTCTCTCTTTGATCTCTCTCCCTTACCTCCACCCTCCCCTACCTTCCCTCTGAGATTTGAGCATCTGGTTGATGCTTCTCTGTCTCTAGATCTGTTTTTGTTCATCAGTTTATGTTGTTCATTATAGTCCACATATGAGTGAGATCATGTTATATTTATTTTTCTCTGACTGACTTATTTCACTTAGCATAATGCTGTCCAGCTCCATCCATGCTGTTGCAAATGGTAGGAGTTCCTTCCTTTTTACTGTGGCATAGTATTCCATTGCATAGATGTGCCAAAGTTTTTTAATCCATTCATCTACTGATGGGCACTTAGGCTGTTTGCAAATCTTAGCTATTGTAAATTGTGCTCCTATGAACATAGGGGTGCATATATCCTTTCTGATTGGTGTTTCTGGTTTCTTGGGATATATTCCTAGAAGTGGGATCACTGAGTAAAATGGGAGTTTCATTTTTAGTTTTTTGAGGAAACTACATACTGTACTCCACAGTGGCTGCACCAGTCTGCATTCCCACCAGCAGTGCACGAGTGTTCCTTTTTCTCCACATCCTCTCCAGCACTTGTCATTTGTTGATTTGTTGATGATAGCCAGTCTGACAGGTGTGAGATGGTACCTCATTGTTGTTTTTATTTGCATCTCTCGGATGATTAGTGACTTTGAGCATGTTTTCATATGTCTCTTGGCTTTCTTATGGCTTCTTTCGAAAAGTATCTATTTAGATTCTTTGCCCATTTTTTGACTAGGTTGTTTGTCTTCTTTTTGTTAAATTGCATTATTTCCCTGTAAATGTTAGAGATTAAACCCTTATTGGAGATATCATTGGCAAATATGTTCTCCCATGAAGTGGGTTTTCTTGTTGTTTTGTTGATGGTTTCTTTTGCTGTGCAGAAGATTTTTATTTTGATATAGTCCCATTTGTTTATTTTCCGTTTAGTTTCCATTGCCCTAGGACAGTGATGGCGAACCTTTTGAGCTCGGCATCTCAGCATTTTGAAAAACCCTAAGTTAACTCTGGTGCCATGTCACATATAGAATTTTTTTGATATTTGCAACCATAGTAAAACAAAGATTTATATTTTTGATATTTATATATATTTTGATATTTTATATATTTAACTGCCATTTAACAAAGAAAAATCAACCAAAAAAAATGAGTTCATGTGTCACCTCTGACTCGCATGTCATAGGTTCGCCATCACTGCCCTAGGAGCTGTGTCAGTGAAGATATTGCTTAGGCATATATCTGAGATCTTGCTGTTTGTGGATTCCTCTAGTATTTTTATGGTTTCCCGTCTTACATTTAAGTCTTTTATCCGTTTTGAGTTTATTTTTGTGTATGGTGTAAGTTGGTGGTCTAGTTTCATTTTTTGGCATGTATCTGACCAAGTTTCCCAGCACCATTTATTGAAGAGACTGTCTTGACTCCATTGTAAGTTCTTGACTCCTTTGTCAAATATTGAGCATAGTGATTTCGATCAGTTTCTGGGTTCTCTATTTTATTCCATTGGTCTATATGTCTGTTGTTGTGCCAGTACCAGGCAGTTTCGAGAAGAGTGGCTTCGTAATACATCTTGATATCTGGTATTGAGATCCCTCCTACTTTGTCCATCTTTCTCAGGATCACTGCAGCTATTTGGGTGTTTTTTGTGTGTTTTGTTTTGTTTTTTATTACAGAAGAATTTTTGTAGAGTTCTTTCTAGATCCGTGAAATATGCTGTCGGTATTTTAATGGGGAGTGTATTGAATTTATAGATTGCTTTGGGTAGTATGGACATTTTAATGATGTTGATCCTACCAATCCATGAACCCGGTATGTTCTTCCATCTGTTTATGTCTTCCTCTATCTCTGTTTTCAATGTCTTGTAGTTTTCAATCATTCTTTTTTTTTTTTACTATTAGATGAAGTAGACTTTATTTTTTTTTTAGTTATTACATTTTTTTTTATTGCTTAAAGTATTACAAAGGGTATTACATATGTGTCCTTTTTCCCCCCGCCCTTGACAGTCCCCTAGCCTCCCCTATCCCCCAGTGTCTTATGTCCATTGGTTATGCTTGTATGCATGCATACAAGTCCTTAGGTTGATCTCTTACCCACCTACCGCCAGCCCCCCAACCCTCCCCGGCCTTCCCGCTGCAGTTTGACAATCTGTTTGAGGTAGCTCTGCCTCTGTATCTATTATTGTTCAAAAGTTTATAATGGTCTCTATTATCCATGAATGAGTGAGATCATGTGGTATTTTTCCTTCATTGACTGGCTGATTTCACTTAGCATAATGCTCTCCAGTTCCATCCATGTCGTTGCAAATGGTAAGAGTTCCTTCCTTTTTACAGCAGCATAGTATTCCATCGTGTAGATGTACCACAGTTTTCTAATCCATTCATCTACTGATGGGCACTTAGGCTGTTTCCAGGTCTTAGCTATGGTGAATTGTGCTGCTATGAACATAGGGGTGCATATATCCTTTCTGATTGGTGTTTCTGGTTTCTTGGGATATATTCCTAGAAGTGGGATCACTGGGTCAAATGGGACTTCCATTTTAAGTTTTTTGCGGAAACTCCATACTGTCTTCCATAGTGGCTGCACCAGTCTGCATTCCCACCAGCAGTGCAGGAGTGTTCCTTTTTCTCCACATCCTCTCCAGCACTTGTCGTTTGTTGATTTGTTGATGATAGCCATTCTGACAGGTGTGAGATGGTACCTCATTGTTGTTTTGATTTGCATCTCTCGGATGATTAGTGACTTTGAGCATGTTTTCATATGTCTCTTGGCTTTCTGAATGTCATTTTTTGAAAAGTGTCTATTTAAGCGTATTTTTCGATTGGATTGTTTAACTTCCTTTTGTTAAGTTGTATGAGTTCCCTATAAATTTTGGAGATTAGGCCCTTATCAGATATGACATTGCCAAATATGTTTTCCCATACAGTGGGTTTTCTTGTTTTTTTTGTTGATGGTTTCTTTTGCGGTGCAGAAGCTTTTTATTTTGATGTAGTCCCATTTGTTCATTTTCTCTTTATTTTCAAGTGCCCTAGCAGCTGTATCAGTGAAGAAATTGCTTCGGCATATGTCTGAGATTTTGTTGCCTTTGGATTCTTCTAGAATTTTTATGGTTTCTCATCATACATTTAAGTCTTTTATCCATTTTGAGTTTATTTTCATTTATTTATTTTTTTCTGATTCTATATCATTTATTTTTTTATTTTTATTTTTATTTTTTTATTTCTTGCTTAAAGTATTACAAAGGTTATTACATATGTGTCCATTTTATTCCCCCGCCCCAGACAGTCCCCTAGCCTCCCCTATCCCCCAGTGTCTTATGTCCATTGGTTATGCTTATATGCATGCATACAAGTCCTTAGGTTGATCTCTTACCCACCTACCGCCTGCCCCCCAACCCTCCCCGGCCTTCACGCTGCAGTTTGACAATCTGCTTGAGGTAGCTCTGCCTCTGTATCTATTATTGTTCAAAAGTTTATAATGGTCTCTATTATCCATGAATGAGTGAGATCATGTGGTATTTTTCCTTCATTGACTGGCTGATTTCACTTAGCATAATGCTCTCCAGTTCCATCCATGACGTTGCAAATGGTAAGAGTTCCTTCTTTTTACAGCAGCATAGCATTGCATCGTGTAGATGTACCACAGTTTTCTAATCCATTCATCTACTGATGGGCACTTAGGCTGTTTCCAGGTCTTAGCTATGGTGAATTGTGCTGCTATGAACATAGGGGTGCATATATCCTTTCTGATTGGTGTTTCTGGTTTCTTGGGATATATTCCTAGAAGTGGGATCACAGGGTCAAATGGGAGGTCCATTTTCAGTTTTTTAAGGAAACTCCATACTGTCTTTCATAGTGGCTGCACCAGTCTGCATTCCCACCAGCAGTGCACGAGTGTTCCTTTTTCTCCACATCCTCTCCAGCACTTGTCGTTTGTTGATTTGTTGATGATAGCCAGTCTGACAGGTGTGAGATGGTACCTCATTGTTGTTTTGATTTGCATCTCTCGGATGATTAGTGACTTTGAGCATGTTTTCATATGTCTCTTGGCTTTCTGAATGTCCTCTTTTGAAAGGTGTCTCTTTAGGTCCTTTGCCCATTTTTTGATTGGATTTTTTATCTTACTTTTGTTGAGTTGTGTGAGTTCCCTATAAATTTTGGATATTAGGCCCTTATCAGATATGACATTGGCTAATATGTTTTCCCACACAGTGGGTTTTCTCGTTGTTTTGTTGATGGTTTCTTTTGCTGTGCAGAAGCTTTTTATTTTGATGTAGTCCCATTTGTTCATTTTTTCTTTAGTTTCAAGTGCTCTAGGAGCTGTATCAGTGAAGAAATTGCTTCGACATATGTCTGAGATTTTGTTGCCTTTGGATTCTTCTAGAATTTTTATGGTTTCCTGTCGTATATTTAAGTCCTTTATCCATTTTGAGTTTATTTTTGTGTATGGTGTAAGTTGGTGGTCTAGTTTCATTATCTTGCATGTATCTGTCCAATTTTCCCAACACCATTTATTGAAGAGACTATCTTGGCTCCATTGTATGTTTTTGCCTCCTTTGTCAAGTATTAATTGAGCATATTGGTTCGGGCCGATTTCTGGGCTCTCTATTCTATTCCATTGATCTATATGCCTATTCTTGTGCCAGTACCAGGCAGTTTTGAAAACAGTGGCTTTGTAATACAGCTTAATATCTGGTATTGAGATCCCACCTACTTTGTTCTTTTTCAGGATTGCTGTAGCTATTCGGGGTCTTTTTTTATTCCAGATGAATTTTTGGAGAGTTCGTTCTAGATCTGTGAAGTGTGCCTTTGGTATTTTAACGGGAAGTGCGTTGAATTTATAAATTGCTTTGGGTAGTATGGACATTTTAATGATGTTGATTCTACCAATCCATGAACACGGTATGTTCTTCCATCTGTTTATGTCTTCCTCTATCTCTTTTTTCAACGTCCTGTAGTTTTCTGAGTAGAGGTCTTTTACCTGTTTAGTTAAGTTTATTCCTAGGTAGCTTAATTTTTTTGGTGCGATGGTAAACGGGATTGTTTTTATAATCTCTCTTTCTGAAGGTTCACTATTGGTGTATAGAAATGCCTCAGATTTCTTGGGGTTAATTTTGTGTCCTGCTACATTGCCAAATTCATGTATTAAGTCTAGTAGCTTTTTGATGGAGTCTCTAGGGTTTTGTATGTATAATATCATGTCGTCTGCAAATAAGGACAGTTTTACTTCCTCTTTTTCAATTTGGATGCCTTTTATTTCTTCTTCTTGCCTAATTGCAATGGCTAACACTTCCAGTACTATGTTGAACAGGAGTGGTGAGAGGGGGCATCCCTGTCTTGTTCCTGTTCTTAGGGGAAATGGTGTTAGTTTTTGTCCATTGAGTATGATGTTGGCTGTAGGCCTGTCATATATGGCTTTTATTATGTTGAGGTATGATCCTTCTACTCCCACCTTACTGAGAGTTTTTATCAAAAATGGGTGTTGAATTTTGTCAAATGCTTTTTCTGCATCAATTGATATGACCATGTGGTTTTTTTCTTTCAATTTGTTTATGTGATGTATAACGTTTATTGATTTGCGTATATTGTACCATCCTTGCATCCCTGGGATTAATCCTACTTGGTCATGGTGTATGATCTTTCTGATGTACTGCTGGATCCGATTTGCTAAGATTTTGTTGAGGATTTTGGCATCTATGTTCATGAGGGATATTGGCCTGTAATTCTCTTTCATTGTGCTGTCTTTACCTGGTTTTGTTATTAGGGTAGTGCTGGCTTCACAGAAAGAGCTGGAAGTGTGCTTACCTCTTGCATTTTTTTGAATAGTTTCAGAACGATTGGTTTTAGTTCTTCTTTGAATGTTCGGTAAAACTCCCTTTTGAAGCCATCTGGACCAGGGCTTTTGTTTGCTGGAAGTGTTTTAATTACTGTTTCAATTGCATCAGTAGTTATCGGCCTATTCAGGTTTTTTAATTCTTCCTGATTGAGTTTTGGAAGCTTGTATTTTTCTAGGAATTTGTCCATTTCATTGAGGTTGTCCAGTTTTTTGGAGTAGAGTTGTTCGTAGTATTTTTTTTTTTTTTTTACACAATCCTGTGTATATCAGTAGGGCCAGTTGTTACTTCACCTCTTTCATTTTTGATTTTGTGTATTTTGGTCCTCTCTCTCTGTTTCTTGGTGAGCCTGGTGAGAGGTTCATCAGTCTTGTTTATCCTTTCAAAGAACCAGCTCTTGGTTTCATTGATCTTTTGTATTGTTTTTTTGGTCTCTATGTCATTTATTTCTGTTCTGATCTCTACTATTTTCTTTCTTATGGACACTGTGGGCTTTTCTTGTTGCTCTCTTTGTAATTCTTTAAATTGTAAGGTTAGATAATTTATTACCAGTTTTTGTTGTTTTTTGAGGTAAGCCTGTAGAGCTATGAACTTCCCTCTCAGGACTGCTTTCATTGTGTCCCATAGATTTTGTATTGTAGTGTTTTCATTGTCATTTGTTGCCATGACGCTTTTTATTTCTTCTTTGATCTCTCTGGTAATCTAGTCATTGTTTAATAGCATGCTATTTAGCCTCCAAGTGTTGGATTTTTTTCATTGTTTTTATTGTAGTTGATTTCTAGTTTTATGCCATTGTGATCTGAGAAGATGCTTATTATGACTTCTATCCTGTTGAATTTGAAGAGACTTTGCCTGTGTCCTGATATGTGGTCTATTTTTTAAAATGTTCTGTGTACACTAAGAAGAATGTATATTCTGTGGCTTTGGGGTGAAATATTCTGAGGTTTTCAATTAAGTCCATCTGATCTAGTGAGTCATTTAGGGTTGCTGTTTCTTTGATGATTTTTTGTTTAGAGGATATATCCAGTGGTGTCAGTGGGTATTAAAGTCCCCTACGATGACTGTATTGCTATCTATCTCTCCCTTGATATCTTCCAGAAGTTGTTTTATGTATTTGGGTGCTCCTGTATTGGGTGCATATATGTTTATCAGAGTTATATCTTCTTGTTGAATTGCTCTCTTGAGTATTATGTAGTGGCCTTCCTTATCTCTTATTATGGCCTTTACTTTTAGGTCTATTTTGTCAGATATAAGTATTGCAACCCCAGCTTTTTTCTCATTTCCATTTGCCTGAATTTTTTTTCCATCCATTCACTCTCAGTCTGTGTGAATCCTTTGTTCTGAGGTGGGTCTCTTGCAGACAGCAAATATATGGGTTATGTTTTCTTATCCATTCAGCTATGCTATAACTTTAGATTGGTGCATTTAATCCATTTATGTTTAATGTTATTATTGGTAAGTACTTGTTTGTGTTATTTTTATTCTTAATGTTTGTGTTTCTTTTAGCCTTTCTGTTTCTTCTTTTTACAGCTGTCCCTTTAGCATTTTTTGCATTGCTGGCTTGGTAGTAATAAACTATCTTAGCCCTTTTTTGTCAATGAAGCTCCTAATTCCACCTTCAATTTTGAATGATAGTTTTGCTGGGTATAGTATTCTTGGATTCTGTCCCTTGCTTTGCATCACTTTGTATATTTCATTCCATTCCCTTCTGGCCTGGTGTGTTTCTGTTGAAAAAAATCAGTTGATATTCTAATAGCAACTCCCTTGTAAGAAACTTTCTGTCTCTCTCTCTGGCAGCCTTTAAGATTCTTACTTTGTCATTGGTGTTTGCCAATTTAATTATGATGTGTCTTGGTGTCAGTCTTTTGGGGTTCATCTTGTTTGGGACTCTATGTGCTTCTTGGACTTGCATAGTCTTTTCTTGCCAATATCAGGGAAGTTTTCTGTCATTATTTATTCAAACAGTTTTTCTATTCCTTGCTTCTCTTCCACTCCTTCTGGTACCCCTATTATGCAAATATTGTTCGTTTTGTGTTGTCCCAAAGCTCCCTTAGGCTCTCCTCTTGCTTTTAAAATCTTCTTTCCAGTTGCTGCAGTGTTTGTGTGTTTTTTCCTACCTTGTCTTCTAATTTGCTGATGCGGTCCTCAGCCTCTTGTAGTCTACTGTTTAAGCCTTCCATTGTGTTCTTTATTGCAACTATGTCATTCTTCATCTCCTCTTGATTCTTTTTCATGTTGGTGACATTCTCATTCAGCTCTTTATAATTCTCATTGAGCTGTGTGTATTTGTCATCCAGCCATTTGAGCATCCTTATAACCATTACTCTGAATTCTTTCTCTGATATGTTGCTAGCCTCAGTTTCATTTAACTCGCTTTCTGGTGATTATTCATTTTCTTTCCTTTGGGGATTGCTTTTTTGCCTTCCCTTGTTTTGCTGTAATGTTTTAATTATAGATTTGATTGTTTTGCTACCCAGGTTCTTTTGGGGATGGTGCTACTGGTGTGATCTCTCAGGTCTCCTAGGCTTGGTAATCTAGTGTAGCTCCCTACTTGAGCTATTTGGGTTCTCTTGATGTAGGCCTGTGAGCTGGAAATTCGCAACTGTGGTGTCTAGAAGTCAGCAGCAGCTGTGGAGGGGGTGTACCAATTTTTGCTATCTTACGCCCTTGGTTGAAGTCGCGCATGTCCAGCGGGGACTCACAGTGGCACTGGAAAAGCGTGCAACTCTAGTGTCCAGAGTTCTGCAGCTGTGGGGTGGGCAGACTCAATTTTTACTGCTGCACCTGTGGTGAATAGGCACGTGCTCCCAGTGGCAGCTCACAAGGGCACCAGTGGTGCATTTGCCAGCGTGGAGTACTGAAGCACTCTGAAGGGTCCTGGCACTGAAGGCACATATTTGAGGCATCTGTGGGCAGGTATTCAGGGTGAGTGAATTCAGAATTTCTACTGCTGGGGGGAGTGCATCCCTGTTTGTGCAAGATCGCACCTAGCTGGGGCTTGCAGCAGCTCCTAGGAGCGTCCTGTGGATAGATGGGCTCTGGGTGCCTGCTCATTGGAAATGCATAACTGTGGCAGTGAATTTGCCGGCACAGAGCTCTGACGCACTCTGACGCACTAAAGAAGCACAGCTGGTTGTCTGTGGGCAGTTATTCAGGAAGAGGGAATTCAGAATTTCTACTGCAGAGGAGCCGCCCTTGTCTGTTCAAAATCATATTCAGCAGGGGTTCATAGCAGCATCCAAGAGCTGCCTGTGGAGTGGTGTGCCCTGGAAATCTGTGCATTGAAAATGTGCCAAATGTTGAAACGCATGAATGTGGAAGCCCGAGTTTTGCCCCTGGGAGGGGGAAAGTTGCACTTACTGCTGTGGGAGCGGTGCACCTTAGGAGGTGGAAGTCTCAGGGTCCACGGGTCTGTGGGTGGGGCAGCAGGATTTTGGGTGGAGTGGCTGCTGGGTCGAGGGCAGTATCCAAGGCCTGCCTGGGTGGTGGTGCTGATGAGTTCCTAGAAGAGGCCATTCTCCCCTTCAAGATCTACACTGGGAGATTTTAAATGGCAGTGGAGTAAGTGAAGGCTACACAGACACACTCCCAAGACCAAACAGCAATTACAACTAAAATACAAAAAAATCCTGAATAATCAACTGGAGACTAGCTGGAGAGAATTCTGGTAACCAAAGATGTAAAGTAGAGATCATATAGAGACTGGTAGCAAGGGCAGAGGTGCAAAAGGGCTGGCCCTATACCCACAGACAACAGCTAAAGTTCTGGAGAGATATCTCATCCTTGGGGGATTGTCACTGAGAACACTGGGGTATAATCTCCAAGCTGGGCCCCCCAGCAGAGAGCATCAGGACTGAGAAAGGTGCATGCAGAACATCTAACTGTGAAAAGCAGTAGGGTTGTTGTCTGCCAGCGAGAGATGGCTGAAAATGCAGGCACCTTCTTAAAGAGACAATGCATAACATTTTGTATGCAGTCACTTACCTTGGGCTCCAGCAGAGGGAGGGCAAAGTGGAGTGGAGCTGTGTAAGCATAAGCCAGGGTTGGGGGCTCTCAGGTTAGAGCTTGGAAAGAAGACACCTAGTTTCCCGTGCTGAGTCATTCCCACACACTGCAAAGGTCATCTTTCTCAGGCAGACCTTCGCTATCCGAGCATTTTTTGCCTGGGGGAAAGAGAGTTACCCCACCCTATTGGAAAACCCCTTGCCCTATCCTTTCTGAGACCCATTAAGACAATTAGCCTCCAGGCAGAAGCAATTGCCCCTTCCTGTTGGAAAACCTCTCACCCAACCTGTGAATGATTGTCTGAAGCTATTCAAGATTGAATCCAATCAGTCTGCAAGCAGCAGCAGGTCTCTGGAGGTTTTGAGTCTTTGCCTGATCTAATTAGTCAGAAACAGTTTTGGGGACCAGGCCACAGACACTGCCCCAGATGGTGCAGGGAGGTGAATGCCAGTGAGACCTTGCACATGCCCCGCTGTCTCCTGAAAACCTCCCCCCCTCCTTGCCACAGTCACCACCCTGGACCACAAAGCAAGGCAAATGCCAGTGTGACCACAAGTGCCTGCAGCTGACACCTGTGGGACTAGCTACATGGGGGAATGGAGTACAACTCAGAAGAGGGACAATGAAGGCATGAGACTCAAGGCAGACCTAGCCTCCAGGTAAGGAGTCCCTAACCACTGGACTACTATGGACTCCAACCTCTCATACTCAATCAGGTTGCCCCAGTCTAGAAAGGGACATTGACTCACATTCACCTACACTAGAGAAGCTCCCAGGAGGCCCAGGATAAACACACCAGGGGACCAGATTTAACAACATCAGAGCAGCCCTAACTGGTTTGGCTCAGTAGATAGAGCGTTGGCCTGTGGACTGAAAGGTCCCAGTTCGATTCCGGTCAAGGGCATGTACTTTGGTTGTGGGCCCATCCCCAGTAGGGAGTGTGCAGGAGACAGTTGATCAGTGTTTCTCTCTCATCGATGTTTCTAACTCTCTATTCTTCTCCCTTCCTCTCTGTAAAAAAAAATCATCAATAAAAATATATTAAAAAAAGAAAAAACAACATCAGAGCAAAATCCAGCAAGCCCCACAAATAGCAGTCCCAAAAATCTTTGAGTGTGTGAGAGTGTCTGGTTTTGTTTTTTGGTGTGTGTATGAGTGAATTTTTTTGTTATTTATTTTCCCCCTTTTTTATTCTTTGTTTTTTCTTGCATATCTTTAATTTATTTTCTTTGAGTCTATTCTACTTTAGTCTATAATTATTATTATCAATTTTTCTTATTTCATTTTTTTCCTCATTTTTACTTTTCCTATGTTAATAAACCCATTATTACTATGTTTTAAATTTATCATTATTATTTCATTTATTTTTTGTCTCCTATTCCTTTTTCCTCTGACACTAGTTATTTTAGCTTCCTCCTTTCTTTCATATAACCATTTTTTGGTCTTCTTCTTTCTCCTTTGTTCTTTATAACTCCTCTATGTCATTGGTCATATTCTTATAATACTCTTTTTATTGTTTCTTTGCTTTGATTTGTATTCCTTTCCCTTCTTAGTCTTTCCTGTTATTGTTGCATAGAGTAGCTTGATTTTCATGGTGTTTTTGGTTTGGCCCTGTTGTGTCTTATTCTGTTCTATCAGCACATGTATAACAGCTGACACAATGACATTGGGGTTGAACCTCACTGGCAGCAAGTTGGAGGAGAGATCCCTCCCACATATGGGATATCAACAATCAAGTCCCAATTATGACAGGAGAGCCCAAATAATGCACATAAAGGGCATTCCTAGAGCATTCAGCTCAGGTGAACAATAAGACTGCAACACTGGACCCATCAAGACAGTTTCTGCATAAGGCCATCCTACAAAGCCTGGGAGGCATAGCAGTTCTGCCTAAAACATAGAAGAAAATACAAGGAGACAGCTAAAATGGAGACACAAAGAAACAACCCTCAAATGAGAGATAAGAAGGAATCTCCAGAAAAAGAACTAAATGAGATGGAGGGAAGCAACCTATCAGTAATAGAGTTCAAAGCAATGGTTATAAAGATGCTTAAGGAACTTAGTGCAAATTACAACAGCATGAAAAGGGAAATAGAGGCCATGAACAAGAACCAGACAGAAATGAAGAATGATATATCTGATATCAAGAAAACACTGGAAGGTATTAAAAGTAGATCAGATGAAGCAGAGGATAGATAGAGTCAGCAATTTGAAAGACAAGGTAGAAATAAATATTCAATTATAGCATCAAATATAAAAAAGAATTAAAAAGCAGGAAGATAGCTTAAGGGAGGTCTGGGACAACATGAAATGTAATAACATCCACATTATAGGAATACCAAAAGGGAAGAGGGTGAGCTAGGAACAGAAAACCTGTATGAAGAAACAATGAGAGAAAACTTCCCCAACCTGGTGAAGGAAAATGTCACACAAGTTCAGGAGGCACAAAGAGTCCCAATCAAGAGGAACCCAAAGAGACCTACACATGGAAAGATCATAATTAAAATGGCAAACATTAAAGACAAAGATTGACTGCAATACAATCATAGTAGGAGACTTTAATGCCCCTTTAACATCACTGGACAAATGCTCTAGATAAAAAATCAGCAAAGAAATAGCAATCCTAAACGACTCACTAGATCAGATGGACTTAATCAACAATTTCAGAACATTCCAACACAAAGCTAAAGAATATATATTCTTCTCAAGAGCACATGGGGCATTTGAAAAGATAGACCACATATTAGGACCCAGGCAAAGTCTCTCCAAATTCAAGAAGATTGAAATGATATCAAGCATATTTTCAGATCACAATGGCACAATATTAAAAATAAACTACAATTAAAAAATCACAAAAATTCAAATACTTGGAGGCTAAATAGGATGCTATTAAACAATGATTGGGTT
Organism: Myotis nattereri; assembly: GCF_964212035.1. Classification (NCBI taxonomy): domain Eukaryota; kingdom Metazoa; phylum Chordata; class Mammalia; order Chiroptera; family Vespertilionidae; genus Myotis; species Myotis nattereri. The sequence goes on from NC_138076.1 coordinate 102,399,714, forward strand.
ACCAAAGCATTTATTTATTTATTTATTTAATAATTTTTATTTCTTAAAGTATTACAAAGAGTATTACATATGTCTCCTTCCCGCCCCCCCCCCTTGACATTCCCCCAGTCCCTACCCCCCCCCCGTGTCTTGTGTCCATTGGTTAATCTTATATGCATGAATATAAGTCCTTTGGTTGATCTCTTAATCCCCCCCCCAAAACCCTCCCCAGGCTTCCCACTGTAGTTTGACAGTCTGTTCAATGTTGCTCTGCCTCTGCATCTACTCCTGAAAGCATTTAAAGAAGAAATAAATAACACCTTGGAAAAAAATCTATGGAAAACAGTGAAAGCAGTCCCGAGAGGGAAATTCATAGAATTACAGGCGTACCTCAAAAAAACGAGAAAAGCTGGTAATAAACCATCTAACTCTACAACTTGAAGTATTAGAAAGATAGCAATAAGAAAAGCCCAGAGTGAGTGGAATGAAAGAAATAGTAAAAATTAGAGCAAAAAAATAGAGACAAAAAAAAAATACAAAAGTCAATGAAACCAAATGCTGGTTCTTTGAAAGGATAAACAAGATTGATGAAACTCTAGCCAGGCTCACCAAGAAGCAAAGAGAGAAGACCCAAATAAACAAAATCAGAAATGAAAAAAGCAAAATAACAACAGACCCTTCAGAAATACAAAGAATCATAAAATAATAATATGAGCAAATCTATTCCAACAAACTGTTCAACCTAGAAGAAATGGACATATTCCTAGAAAAATACAACCTTCCAAAACTCAATCAGGAAGAATAAAAAAATCTGAATAGGCTGATAACTATGAAGGAAATTGAAGTAGTAATAAAAAAAACTCCCACCAAACAAAAGCCCAGGGCCAGATGGCTTCACAGGGGAGTTTTACCAAACATTCAAAGAAGAACTAATACCTATACTTCACAAACTATTTCAGAAAGAACAAGAGAATGGAACACTTCCTAACTCTTTTTATGAGGCCAGCATTATCCTAATACCAAAACCAGGGTTAAGATGCTACAAAGAAAGAGAATCACAGACCAATATCCCTGATGAACATAGATGTTAAAATCATCAACACAATATTAGCAAATCGCATCAAGCAATATATTAAAAAGATCATACATCATGATCAAGTGGAATTTATTCCAGGGATTCAAGGCTGGTACAATATTCACAAATCAATAAACGTAATACATCACATAAATGGACTGCAAAACAAAAATCACATACTGATATCAATTCATATAGAAAAAACATTTCACAAAATACCCTTTTAAAATAAAAACTGTCAGCAAAGTGAGAATAGAGGGAACATACCTCAACATAATAAAAGCCATATATGAAAAACCTACAGCCAAGATCATACTCAATAGGCAAAAACTAAAATCATTTCCCCTAAGAACAGGAACAAGACAGGGATACCACTTCCACCACTCCTGTTTGACATAGTACTGGAAGTGCTAGCCATAGTGATCAGAAAGGAAAAAGAAATAAAAGGCATTCAAATTGGAAAAGAAGATGTAAAACTGTCATTATTCATAGATGACATGATATTGTACAAAGAAAATCCCAAAGATTCCATAAAAAAACTACTAGACTTAATAAATAAATTCAGCAATGTAGCAAGATACAAAATTAAACACCCAGAAAACTATGGGTTTTTTTATACACCAATAATGAACTCACAAAAAAAGAAACTAAAAATAACAATGCTATATACCATTGCAACAAAAAAATTAAGATACCTAGGAATAAATTTAACTAAGGAGGTAAAAGACCTGAACTCAGAAAACTGCAGGACATTGAAAAAAGAAATAGAGGAAGACAAACAAATGGAAGAATATACCGTGTTCGTGGATTGGTAAAATCATCATCATTAAAATGTCCATACTACCCAAAGCAATCTATGGATTCAATGAAACACCTATTAAAATATCAATAGCATACTTCAAAGACCTAGAACAAACTCTCCAAAAATTCATCTGGAACAAAAGAAGACCCTGAATAGCTGCAGCAATCTTGAGAAAGAAGAACAATGTTGGAGGGATCAAAATACCAGATATCAAGCTATATTACCAAGCCACAGTTCTCAAAACTGCCTAGTACTGGCACAAGAACAGATATATAGACCAATGGAACAGAACAGAGAACCCAGAAATTGACCCAAGTCATTATGCTCAATAAATATTTCACAAAGGAGGCAAGAACATATAATGGAGTCAAGACAGTCTTGGCAATAAATGGTGTTGGGAAAATTGGAAAGATATGTACAAAAATATGAAACTAGACCACCAATTTACACTACATAAAAATAAACTCAAAATGGATAAAGGACTTAAACATAAGATGGAAAACAATAAAAATCTTAGAAGAAGCCATAGGCAGTAAAATATCAGACATTTGTCATAGCAAAATCTTTTCTGGTACAGCTCCTAGGGCAATGGAAACTAAAGTGAAAATAAACAAATGGCACTACATCAAAATAAAAGCTTCTGCACAGAGAAAGAAACGTCAACAAAACAACAAGAGCGCCCACTGCATGGGAGAACATATTTGCCAATATTACATCTGATAAAGGTTTAATCTCAAAATTTATAGGGAACTCATACAACTTAACAAAAGGAAGATCAACAATCCAATAAAAAAGTGGACAACAGACCTAAATAGACACTTTTTTTTCAAAGAGGACATACAGAAGGCCAAGAGACATATGAAAACATGCTCAAAGTCACTAATCATCTGAGAGATGCAAATCAAAACAACAATGAGGTACCATCTCACACTTGCAGAATAGCTGTCATCAACAAATCAACAAATGACAAGTGCTGGCAAGGATGTGGAGAAAAAGAAACACTTGTGCACTGCTGGTGGGAATGCAGACTGGTGCAGCCACTGTGGAAAACAGTATGGCGTTTTCTCAAAAAATTAAAAATGGAACTCTCATTTGACCCCGTAATCCCACTTCTAGAAATATATCCCAAGAAAACAGAAACACCAATCAAAAAGGATATATGCACCCCTCTGTTCATAGCAGCACAGTTTACAATAGCTAAGATTTGGATACAGCTTAACTGCCATCAGCAGATGAGTAGATTAAAAAACTGTGGTACATCTACACTATGGAATACTATGCTGCTATAAAAAAGAAGGAATTCTTACCATTGCAACTGCATGGATGAAACTGGAGAGCATTATGCTTAGCAAAATAAGCCTGTCAGAGAAAGATAAATATCACATGATCTCACTCATTTGTGAAATATAATGAACAACATAAATGGATGAACAAAAATAGAACCAGTGTCATAGAAGATCGAACAGAGTGTCCAACCTATGAGGGAAGGTGTGGGGTGTGGGAGTAAGAGATCAACCAAAGGACTTGTATACCTGCATATGAGCATAACCAATGGACACAGACTGGAGGGGGAGGGGGGGAGGGCATGTGATGGGGGGTGGGTGATGCCAGGAGTGGTCAACAGGGGGGTGGGGGTGGAGGGAAGGAGACTTATGTAATACTGTAAACAATAAAGATTTTTTAAAAAAGGGTGTTGGATTTTGTCGAATGCTTTTTCTGTATCATTTGATATCAGTATGTGATTTTTGTCTTGCAATCTATTTATGTGCTATATCACATTTATTGATTTGCAAATATTGTACCAGCCTTGCATCCTCAGAATAAGTCCCACTTGATCATGATATATGATCTTTTTAATGTATTGCTGGATCCGATTTGCTAAAATTTTGTTGAGGATTTTAGGGTCTATCTTCGTCAGGGATATTGGCTTGTCTCTTTCTTTGCAGTGTCTTTATCTGGTTTGGGAATTTGGGTGATGCAGACCTCATAAAAAGAGTTCAGAAGTGTTCCTTCCTCTTGAATTTTTTGGAATAGTTTGAGAAGTAGAGGAGTTAGTTCTTTGAATATTTGGTAAAACTCTGCTGTGAATCTGTCTGAACCAGGGCTTTTGTTTGCTGGGAGTTTTTTTCAATTATTGCTTCAATTTTATTGGTAGTTATTGGCCTATTCCAGTTTTTTCATTCTTCCTGATGGAGTTTTGCAAGGTTGTATTTTTCTAGAAATATTTCCATTTTGTCCAGGTTGTCCAGGTTTGTTGGAATAAAGTTGCTCATGGTATTTTATTACAATCCTTTGTATTTCTGTGTGGTCAGTTGTTACTTCTCTTCTTTCATTTCTGATTTTGCTTATTTAGGTCCTCTCTTTTTGTTTCCTGGTGAGGTTGGCTAGATATCTATCAATCTTATTTATCCTTTCGATGAACCAGCTCTTGGTTCTATTTACCTTTTGTATTGTTTTTTGTTGTTGTTTGTTTGTTTCTATATCATTTGTTTCCATTCTGATCTTTATTATTTCCTTCCTTCTACTTGTTTTGGCCTTTTCTTGTTTTCTTCATAATTATTTAAGTTGTAGTGTTAGATAACTTATTACCAGTTTTTCTAGTTTTTTTCAGGTAGGCCTGTAGTGCTGTGAATTTCCCTCTCAGGACTGCTTTCACTGTGTCCTATAGGTTTGGGTTGTTGGGTATTCATTTTCATTTGTTTCCATGATGTTTTTAATTTCTTCTTTGATCTCTTTCCTAACCCATTCTTTGTTTAATAGCATGCTATTTAGCCTCCATGTATTTGATTGTTTTTGAGTATTTTATTATAGCTGATTTTGAATTTCATGCTATTTTGGTCTGGGAAGATGCTTTATATTATTTCAATATTCTTGAATTTATAGAGACTTAGCTTGTGTCCTAAGATGTGGTCTGCCTTTGAAAATTTCCCATGAGAAGAATGTATATTCCGTAGTGTTTGGGGTGGAATATTCTGAAGATGTCAATTAGTTCCAGAGTCTCATTTTGTATTGCTGTTTCCTTGTTGATATTTTTTGGCTATAAGATTTATCCAATGGCCGAAACCGGTTTGGCTCAGTAGATAGAGTGTCGGCCTGCGGACTGAAAGGTCCCAGGTTCGATTCCGGTCAAGGGCATGTACCTGGGTTGCGGGCATATCTCCAGTAGGAGATGTGCAGGAGGCAGCTGATCGATGTTTCTCTCTCATCGATGTTTCTAACTCTCTATCTCTCTCCCTTCCTCTCTGTAAAAAATCAATAAAAATATATTTAAAAAAAAAAGATTTATCCAATGATGTAAGTGGGACATTAAAGACCCATAATATGATTTTTCTTAAATATATTTTTTATTGATTAAGATATTACATATGTGTCCTTATCCCTACCTTACCCCCTATCCCCCCACAACCCCCCCTCATGCCCTTGCACCTGCCCCCCCCACCCCCCCGTTGACTGTGTCCATTGGTTAGGCCTATATGCTTGCATATAAGTCCTTTGGTTGATCTTTCCCTCTTACCCCCGGCCCTCCCCTACCTTCCCTCCAAGGTCTGACAGTCCAATAAATGCCTCTTCGTCTCTGGATCAGTGCTTGTTCATCAGTTTATGTTGTTCATTATATTCCACAAATGAATGAGATCATGTGGTATTTATCCTTCTCTGACTGGCTTATTTCACTTAGCATAATGCTCTCCAGTTCCATCCATGCTGTGGCAAATGGTAAGAGTTCCTTTTTCTTCTTCCTCTTCTTAAAGAATACCTTTCAGCATTTCATATAATGCTGGTTTGGTGGTGATGAACTCCTTTAGCTTTTCTTATCTGTGAAGCTCTTTAGCTGACCTTAAATTCTGAATGATAGCTTTGCTGGGTAAAGTAATCTTGGTTGTAGGTTCTTGCTATTCATCACTTTGAATATTTCTTGCCACTCCCTTCTGGCCTGCATGGTTTCTGTTGAGAAATCAGCTGATAGTCGTATGGGTACTCCCTTGTAGGTAACTGACTGTCTTTTTCTTGCTGCTTTTAGGATTCTCTCTTTGTCTTTTGCTCTTGGCATTTTAATTATGATGTGTCTTGGTGTGGTCCTCTTTGGATTCCTTTTGCTTGGGGTTCTCTGTGCTTCCTGGACTTGTAAGTCTATTTCTTTCACCAGGTAGGGGAAGTTTTCTGTCATTATTTCTTCAAATAGGTTTTCAATATCTTGCCCCCTCTCTTCTGCGGGCACCCCTATAATTCTGATGTTGGTACGCTTGAAGTTGTCCCAGAGGCTCCTTACACTATCTTCATATTTTTGGAATCTTATTTCTTTTTGCTTTTTCGGTTTGGTATTTTTTGTTTCTTCATATTTCAAATCTTTGACTTGATTCTTGGGATCCTCTTGTCTGCTGTTGGATCTCTGTATATTATTCTTTATTTCAGTCAGTGTATGCTTAATTTCTAGTTGGTCTTTTTTCATATCCTCCAGGGTCTCACTAAATTTATTGGTGGTTTCCAGAAAATTCTTGAAAAACCTTATAAACGTGGTTTTGAACTCTATATCCAGTGGTTTGCTTTCCTCCATTTCTGTCATTTGTGACCTGTTTCTTTGTCTCCGCATTTTTTATGCTTCCCTGTGTTGGTAGACTGGTTTTGTGTGCCTGGTGTCCTATAGGACCCAGTGGCTCAGCCTCCTCAGTTACCTGAGGTGGACACTCTTGGTGCACCCCCTTGTGGGCTTTGTGCACAGTCTTGTTGTAGTTATGCCTTGATTGTTGTAGGTATCACTGGGAGGAATTGACCTCCAGGACAATTGGCTGTGAGAATCAGCTGTGTCTGCAGTGGGAGAACTTCTGTGCTGAACACACACTTATGGGGCAAGACTTGCTTCAGTGGGCTTTGGTGCTCACTGAGTCTGCCCCCTGAGTGTGTCCCTTATGGATCTGAGGAGTTGTAATCTGGATGGTCCCACTCTGACCACTGGGTACACTGGCTCTTGGATCTAAGGAGGTGCTAATTTAGCCTCATAGCTCCCAGCAGGAGCTATGAAGAGATCTGCAGATTCCTCTTCCTTTTTTGGGGTTTGGAGGTGCCCAGATGAGGCCCAACTGTGAAGCAATGCAAGCTGCTGTGGGGCCTTGGGCCTTCTCTTGGAAGTTCTGGGTCTGTCTGGCCCAGCTGCAATTTGTTCGGTAATTTTCAGGTTGCAAAGGGCCAGGCAAAAGCCTCTGCCGCAGCCTGGGTGGGATGGGGTCTCTGAATCAACAGGGCGGAGCAAGCAGCTATGGCTGATCCTCAGCCCTGCCTTAAGGGGCCCCGCGTCTCAGTGTAATCACTCCAAGCACCTCTGAGGGAAAGCCGCACCTCTGAGGGAAATCCGCCCTCAAGTTCAGAGTTCTGCCTGCTGCCAGACAGTCCAGTTTCTGCCTGTATGAGCCCTGGGTCCCCAGAGACTTCTCAGAACCATAGTTCAGAGCAGTGGGGAGCTTGTGACTCCCTCCCGATTTAAAAAGACAGCCATGTCCTCAGGTGCCAGCCCCTTTCCGTGTGCGCTCGAGCCTCCGTTCCTCTGCACTTTACTTCTGCGCCTCCTCTGACTCTCAGTGTGCTTTTCTCTTTCCTTCTAGTTGTAGAATTTCCACTCAGCCAGCCTTCCTGTAGTTCTGGATGATGTTCGTTTTGTCTATTTGTTGTATTTTTGAAGTTGTTGTGGGAGGCAGCAATTTCCAGTGTTTACCTATGCTGCCATCTTGGTTTCTCTCTGACCCCTACTGTGATTTTATTGCTGTGATGTCTCCTTTGATATTCTCCTGAAGTTTTTTAAAAAATATATTTAGATGCTCCTGTATTGGGTGCATATATGTTTACCAGAATTATAGTCTCTCGTTGTATCAATCCCTTAAGTGTTATGAAGTGGCCCTCTTTATCACTTGTTAAGCCTTCACTTTAAGGTCTAGTTCGCCAGATATAAATATTGGTACCCCAGCTTTTTTTTTTTTTCATTTCCCTTCGCCTGAAAATTTTTTCCATTCATTCACTTTCAGTCTGTGTGAGTCTTTTGTTTTAAGGTGGGTCTCTTGTAGACAGCATATATATGGGTCATGTTTTCTTATTTATTCATCTACTCCATGTCTTTTGATTGGAGCATTTAGTCCATTTACATTTAAAGTTATTATTGATAGGTACTTGTTTGTTGCCATTTTTATTCTTTATGCCTGTGTTCCTTATGCCCTTTCTTTTTTTTTTTTAAAAAAAATATTTTTATTGATTTTTTACAGAGAGGAAGGGAGAGAGATAGAGAGTTAGAAACATCGATGAGAGAGAAACATTGATCAGCTGCCTCCTGCACACCTCCTACTGGGGATGTGCCCGCAACCAAGGTACATGCCCTTGACCGGAATCGAACCTGGTACCTTTCAGTCCACAGGCCGACGCTATATCCAATGAGCCAAACCGGTTATGGAGCCCTTTCTATTTATTCTTTTTACAACAGCCCCTTTAGCATTCCTTGCATTGCTGGCTTGGTGGTAATAAACTGCCCTGAGGCTACTGGGAGGGGCTTAGCTTTTTGTCTGTGTAGCTACTGATTTTTACTATCAATTTTGAATGATAGCCTTGTGAATACTTGGGTATAGTATTCTTGGATTCAGTCGCTTGCTTTGCATCACTTTGTATACTTCATTCCATTCTCTTGTGTCTGATGTGTTTTTGTTGAGAAATAGGTTGATAGTCTCATGGGAGATCCCTTGTAGGTAACTTTCTGTCCCTCTCTGGCAGTCTTTAACAGTCTTACTTTGTTGTTGAGTTTTGCCAATTTAATTATGATGTGTCTTGGTGTCAGTTTTTTTCAGTTCATCTTGTTTGGGATTGACTTGTGTGACTTTTTTCTTCCCATGTCAGGGAAGTTTTCTGTCGTTATTTCTTCAAACTGGTTTTCTATTCTTTGCTCAGCTTCTTGTCCTTATGGCACTCCTATTATGTGGATGTTGTTTTGTTTCCTATTCCAAAGCTCTCTTAGACTCTCCTCCTGCTTTTTAATTTTTTTCTAGTTGCTGCTTTGCTTGGGTACTTTCATTTTCTTTCTTTTTTTTTTATTGTTTAAAGTATTACAGATATCTCCTTTTTCCTGGCCACTCGCACCCCTGAGAGCAAGCCCTCACTGCCCCCATGTCTGTGTCCATTGGTCATGCTAATATGCATGCATACAAGTCCTTTGGTTGATCTCTAACCCCTCTCCCCTGCCATTTGTCTCTGGATCTATTTTTGTTCATCAGTTTATGTTGATCATTATATCCCACATATGAGTGAGATCATGTGATATTTATCTTTCTCTAAGTGGCTTATTTCACTTAGCATAATGCTCTCCAGTTCCATCCATGCTGATGCAAATGGTAAAAGTTCCTTCTTTTTTATAGTAGCATAGTATTCCATTGTGTAGATATACCACAGTTTTTTAATCTACTCATCTGCTGATGGCAGTTAAGCTGTATCCAAATCTTAGCTATTGTAAACTGTGCTGCTATGAACTGAGGGGTGCATATATCCTTTCTGATTGGTGTTTCTGTTTTCTTGGGATATATTCCTAGAAGTGGGATTCCTGGGTTAAATGGAAGTTCCATTTTTAATTTTTTGAGGAAACTCCATACTGTTTTTCACAGTGGCTGCACCAGTCTGCATTCCCACCAGCAGTGCACGAGGGTTTCTTTTTCTCCACATCCTTGCCAGCACTTGTCATTTGTTGATTTGTTAATGATAGCCATTCTGACAGGTGTGAGATGGTACCTCATTGTTGTTTTGATTTGCATCTCTCGGATGATCAGTGACTTTGAGCATGTTTTCATATGTCTCTTGGCTTTCTGAATGTCCTCTTTTGAAAGGTGTCTATCTAGGTCCTTTGCCCATTTTTTGATTGGATTGTTTATCTTCCTTTTGTTAAGTTGTATGAGTTCCCTATAAATTTTGGAGATTAGGCCCTTATCAGATATGACATTGGCAAATATGTTTTCCCACGCAGTGGCTTTTTTGTTGTTTTGTTGATGGTTTCTTTTGCTGTGCAGAAGCTTTTTAATTTGATGTAGTCCGTAGTAGGGGACTTTAATACACCACTGACATCACTGGATAAATCCTCTAGGCAAACAATCAGCAAAGAAACAGCAATCCTAAATGACTCACTACATCAGATGGACTTAATTGACATCTTCAGAACATTTCACCCCAAAGCCATGGAATATACTTTCTTCTCAAGTGCACATGGGACATTTTCAAAAATAGACTACATATTGGGTCACAAAGTCTCCCCAAATTCAAGAAGATTGAAATCATACCAAGCATCTTCTCAGACCACAATGGCATAATATTAGAAATAAACTACAGGAGGAGAAAATGGCGGAGGTATAAACAGACATGTCCTGTGCCTTGTCCTGGAGCCGATAAGGGTGGGCAGCTGAAACGGGTAACATACAGCCCGAATAGGCAGAGGATTTTCAGCTGAGAGACTGTTTGCAGCTGGGAAAGACCGAGAACCTCCAGAAAAAAAAGGACGTTTGGAGACTGTGGCTGAAACCTCTCTCGGTGCACCAGCTCAGCAGCGGAGAATGCACCATCTTGGGTGGCTGTTGCTGGCATCCAGAGATCAGCTACTAACCTGGAAACAAGGGATCTCAAGCAGCGTGACTGGGTGAACTCAGAGGAGCACTGCTTCTTCTCACGGAAAGGTTAGACTTCCCTTAAAGGTGCAGTTTGCAATTCGGGTTGGAGAGAGGACCGAGCTCGCACGCGTGAGGCGAAATCTGCGCCCCACAGAGTCCGCAGCCGTTGGGACCAGCATGACCAGCGAGTGGGGAAGGGGCCCCACAGGGCTGCTGGCAGAAGGGAACGCTAAAAATAAGCTCATAGCTGGACTGGATGTAAAAAAGCAGCCTTGGACCTTGCCAGTGTGCCGGCTGCTTGGTGCCAGGGGTGAGTGGGCGCGCGGAGACTGTGTGCAGACCTGGAAGGTGGAGGCTTGCGAATTCGCACAACGTATCAGGCTCTTGTTACAGTTCCCCTTAGATCCGTGCATTTGATTATTAAACCCAGTGCATGGGATTCCCCAGTTGGGGTCATTCGCAGAGCCTGTAGGGGAAAGTTCTTTTTGGGGAGCCTGGGAAACAGAGCAGGCAGTAACGTTTAAAAAGAGCCAGCTCTGGGCAGTGGACTTTCCCAAATCAGTTTCAAGTACCATAGAGAAAAAAAACCCTACTGATAGAGAGGACTTATAGCCTCGGAGGTCAATCCAGACACACTGCCACCCAGAGGCAGATCCACGAACTATCTCTTCTGTGATCACAAATAAAGGCAGTCTGGTAAACAAATACAACCTGCCTTAAAATCAGGACTGTGGTTTACTGCACTGAGGGACAGTGTATCGCAGGGAAATTCAACACTCTCCTGAATGCCTGGCAGGACTAAGGCGTGCCAAAAAGAAGAGTAGAAGATCTGAAGCACATTCACTACTGCATATTTTTATATTTCTTTTAAATTCTTTTTTCACCATTTCATTAAGAACCTATTTTATTATTTTTTAAAAATTTTTTCATCACTTGATTTTACCTTTTTAATTACTACATTTTTAAACCAGTATTATTGCTATCATTTTACCACTTTTTCAAGTGTCATTTTATTTTTTATTTTATTTTTCTTTTTCTTTATTTTATTTTGGGATTAGTGTTCTACACTCTATTTTCATCGTTCCTTTAGCATCATTGCTCTCTATCTCACATTTACCCTTAAGCCAACACTCTCTTCCTCACTTTTCCCCTTTTGTTGTCCTGTTTCTCTTACCCTATTCCTGCTTTAGATTTTCCCTATTCCTTCTTTTTACCCACTGTCTAAATTTCACCCTACTTATATATCTAATTTCCAATCCCTTGCTCTAAATCCATATACACCTCTCTCTTATCTTTCTTCACTATCCAATTTTTTTTCTCTCTCTCGCTGTCGTTTTGCTAGTGTTTGCTTGATTTTGAGTATATTGGGTTTTTTAATGCTTGTTTGGGAGATTGTTTTGTTTTTCATTTTCATTTTTCTGTTTTGCTTATTTTTTCTTTCTCTGGTTATTTTTGTGCTTCTGTTTTCCCTTGCCTTCCTTGATGTTAGTGGTTGTTTGTAGTTTGCATTAATCTCCAGGGATCTGCTGCTGGAATTCATTGAGATTAGTTGCGGTTCTCTTAGAGTTTTCTCCCCATACAAATAGCCTCTTCCCCTCCTCTATTTCATTCTCTCTCTTACTTTTTTTTTTGTTTATTTTTTTCTTCTCTCCCTTTTCCCAATCTCATTTCGGCACTCCGTTTTGTTTTTTCTTTTTCTCTTTAATCTTTTTCTCTTTTTTCTTCTTTATCCCCTAATTCTCTTCGCTTGGGTGGTCACCTTTATGTGGGGTTATTAATATCGTGAATACATTTTGTTCAGTGCCTTGTACGTTGTGCCTTGTTGTGTTGTATTTGGTGCCTTTAAATCAACACAACAGAGAGAGAACTACATAACCAAACACCTGGAGAAGAGAGATCGTGGTGAAACAAAGAACCAACCCACATATGAAAGAAAAACAGGCATCATCAGAAAAGGAAGTAAACGAAATGGAGGCAATGGAGGAAAGCAACCTGTCAGAGAAAGAATTCAGAGAAATGGCCATAAGGTGGATGAAAAGAATGGAAGACAAACTCAACAATATATGTAGGAACCAAGAGGAAATGAAGAAGAACCAAGAGGAAATGAAGAGAAACCAAGAAGAAATGAAAAATGACATCACTGATATAAAGAACTCAATAGAAAGCATCAACAGTAGACTAGAAGAAGCAGAGGACCGCATCAGTGAGCTAGAAGACAAGGTAGGAAAAAATACCCAAGCAGAACAGCTTCTAGAAAAAAAATTAAAAAGCAGGAGGAGAGCCTAAGAGAACTCTGGGACAACACTAAATGAAACAACATCCGAATAATAGGGGTGCCAGAAGGAGAGGAAACTGAGCAAGGAATAGCAAACCTGTTTGAAAAAATAGTAACAGAAAATTTCCCTGATATAGGGAAGAAAAAACTCACACAAATCCAAGAAGCTCACAGAGTCCCAAACAAAATGGACCCGAAAAGACCGACACCAAGGCACATAATAATTAAATTGGCAAACACCAACGACAAAGCAAGAATCTTAAAAGCAGCCAGAGAGAGACAGAAAGTTACCTACAAAGGATCCCCCATCAGACTAGCGACCAATTTCTCAACAGAAACACATCAGGCAAGAAGGGAATGGAATGAAATATACAAAGTCATGCAAAGGAAGGGTCTGAATCCAAGAATACTGTACCCAGCGAGGCTATCAATCAAAATTGAGGGTCAAATCAGGAGCTTCACAGAGAAAAACGGTCTATGGGAGTTTATTACAACCAAGCCAGCAATGCAAGAAATGCTAAAGGGTCTGCTGTAAATAGAAAAAATAGGAAACAAAGAAGGAATGCAGCGGTAAAGAACAAAAATGGCGACTAACAAGTTTCTATCAATAATAACTTTAAATGTAAATGGATTAAAGTCCCCAGTCAAAAGGCATAGGGTAAATGAGTGGATAAGAAAACATGACCCATATATCTGCTGTCTACAGGAAACCCACCTCAGAAAAAAAGATGCACACAGACTGATGGTGAAGGGATGGAAAAAGGTTTTTCAGGCCAATGGAAGTGAAAAAAAGGTGAGGTAGCAATACTTATATCTGACAAATTAGATCTAAAAGTGAAGGACATAAAAAGAGATCAAGAAGGCCACTTCATAATACTAAAGGGAGCAGTCCAACAAGAAGAAATAACTCTGGTAAATATATATGCACCCAATATAGGAGCACCCAAATACATAAGAAATCTTCTGGAGGAGATCAAGGGAGAGATTGACAGCAATACAATCATAGTGGGGGACCTTAACACCCCATTATCACCACTGGACAAATCCTCTAAACAGAAACTCAGCAAAGAAACATCAATCCTAAATGACTCACTAGATCAGATGGAATTAATTGACATCTTCAGAACATTTCACCCCAAAGCCACAGAATATACATTCTTCTCAAGTGCACATTTGTCATCTTCAAAGATAGACCATATATTGGGTCACAGACAAAGTCTCTTCAAATTCAAGAAAATTGAAATCATATCAAGCATCTTCTCAGAACACAAAGGCATAAAGCTGGAAATCAACTACAACAAAAACAATCCAGAAAAATCAAACACATGGAGACTAAATAGCATGCTATTAAACAACGACTGGGTTACCAGCGAGATCAAATAAGAAATAAAAAAACATCATGGCAACAAATGACAATGAAAACACAACAATCCAAAACCTATGGGACACAGCGAAAGCAGTCTTGAGAGGGAAGTTCATAACTCTACAAGCCTACTGCAAGAAACAAGAAACAATGAGAATAAATGACCTAACTCTACAACTTGAAGAGTTAGAAAGAGAGCAACAAAAAAAGCCCACTGTAACCAGAAGGAAGGAAATAACAAAGATCAGAGCGGAGATAAATGACATAGAGACCAAAAAACAATACAAAAGATCAACAAAACCAAGAGCTGGTTCTTTGAAAGGATAAACAAGATTGATACACCTCTAGCCAGGCTCACCAAGAAACAAAGAGAGAGGACCCAAATAAACAAAATCAGAAATGAAAGAGGAGAAATAACAACAGACCCCATAGAAATACAAAGGATTGTTAGAAATTACTATGAACAACTCTACTCCAACACACTAGACAACCTGGAGGAAATGGACATATTCCTAGAAAAATACAACCTTCCAAAACTTAACCAGGAAGAATCTAAAAATCTCAATAGGCCAATAACTATGGAGGAAATAGAAGCAGTAATCAAAAAGCTACCAGCAAACAAAAGCCCGGGGCCAGATGGCTTCACAGGGGAGTTTTACCAAACATTCAAGGAAGACCTAAAACCTATCCTCCTCAGACTATGTCAAAAGATCCAAGAGGAAGGAACACTTCCCAGCTCATTCTATGAAGCCAACATCACCCTAATCCCAAAACCAGATAAAGACAATACAATGAAAGAGAATTATAGGCCAATATCCCTCATGAACATAGATGCCAAAATCCTCAACAAAATCCTAGCAAATCGGATCCAGCAGTACATCAAAAAGATCATACACCATGACCAAGTAGGATTTATCCCAGGGATGCAAGGATGGTACAATATCCGCAAATCAATAAATGTGATACATCACATAAACAAATTGAGAGAAAAAAACCACATAGTCATATCAATTGATGCGGAAAAAGCATTTGACAAAATCCAACACCCTTTCTTGATAAAAACTCTCAGCAAGATAGGAATTGAGGGATCATACCTCAACATAATAAAAGCCATATATGACAAACCCACAGCCAACATCATACTCAATGGGCAAAAACTAAAACCATTCCCCCTAAAAACAGGAACAAGACAGGGATGCCCCCTCTCACCACTCCTGTTCAACATAGAACTGGAAGTACTAGCCGTTGCGATCAGACAAGAAGAAGAAATAAAAGGCATCCAGATTGGATAAGAAGAAGTAAAACTGTCCTTATTTGCAGATGACATGATACTGTATATACAGAACCCTAAAGACTCCATCAAAAAATTATTAGACTTAATAAATTAATTCGGCAATGTAGCAGGATACAAAATTAATGCTAAGAAATCCATGGCATTTCTTTAAACCAATAGTGAACTTACAGAAAGTGAAACTACAGAAGCAATCCCATTTACCATTGCACCAAAAAAATTAAAATACCTAGGAATAAACTTAACTAAGGAGGTAAAAGACTTATATGCCAAAAACTACAGGACGTTGAAAAAAGAGATAGAGGAAGACATAAACAGATGGAAGAATATACCGTGTTCATGGATTGGTAGAATCAACATCATCAAAATGTCCATACTACCCCAAGCAATTTATAGATTCAATGCAATCCCCATTAAATTACCAACGGCATACTTCACAAATCTAGAACGAACGTTCCAAAAATTCATCTGGAATAAAAAAAGACCCCGAATAGCTGCAGCAATCCTGAGAAAGAACAAAGTAGGTGGGATCTCAATATCAGATATCAAACTGTATTACAAAGCCACTGTTCTTAAAACAGCTTGGTACTGGCACAAGAACAGACATATAGATCAATGGAATAGAATAGAGACCCCAGAAATCGACCCAAACCACTATGCCCAATTAATATTCGACAAAGGAGGCAAGAGCATACAATGGAGTCAAGACAGTCTCTTCAATAAATGGTGTTGGGAAAATTGGACAGATACATGCAAAAAGATGAAACTAGACCAGCAACTCACACCATACACAAAAATAAACTCAAAATGGATAAAAGACTTAACGTAAGACGGGAAACCATAAAAATACTAGAGGAATCCACAGGCAGCGAAATTGCAAACATATGCCGAAGGAATTTCTTCTCTGATAATGCTCCTAGGGCAATGGAAACTAAAGAGAAAATAAACAAATGGGACTACATCAAAATAAAAAGCTTTTGCACAGCAAAGGAAACCATCAACAAAACAACAAGAAGACCCACTACATGGGAGAACATATTTGCCAATGATACCACCTATAAGGCTTTAATTTCCAACATTTACAGGGATCTCATGAAACTTAACAAAAGGAAGATAAACAATCCAATAAAAAATGGGCAACGGACCTAGATAGACACTTTTCGAAAGAGGACATACAGAAGGCCGAAAGACATATGAAAACATGCTCAAAGTCATTAATTATACGAGAGATGCAAATCAAAACAGCAATGTGTTACCATCTCACACCTGTCAGAATGGCATCATCAACAAATCAACAAACAACAAGTGTTGGAGAGGATGTGGAGAAAAAGGAAGTCTTCTGCACTGCTGGTGGGAATGCAGACAGGTGCAGCCACTGTGGAGAACAGTATGGAGCTACCTCAAAAAACTAAAAATGGAACGCCCATTTGACCCAGTGATCCCACTACTAGGAATATATCCCAAGAAACCAGAAACGCCAATCAGAAAGGATATATGCACCCCTATGTTCATAGCAGCACAATTCACCATAGCTAAGATCTGGAAACAGGCTAAGTGCCCATCAGCAGATGAATGGATTAGAAAACTGTGGTACATCTACACGATGAAATACTATGCTGCTGTAAAAAAGAAGGAACTCTTATCGTTTGCAACAGCATGGATGGAACTGGAGAGCATTATGCTAAGTGAAATAAGCCAGTCAATGAAGGAAAAATACCACATGATCTCACTCATTTATGGATAATAAATACCATTATAAACTTATGAACAAAAATAGATACAGAGGCAGAGCCACCTCGAACAGACTGTCAAACTACAGTGGGAAGGCCGGGAGGGTTGGGGGTAGGTGGGGAGGGTAAGAGATCAACCTAAGGACTTGTATGCATGCATATAAGCATATTCAATGGACATAAGACACTGGGGGGTAAGGGAGGCCAGGGGATTGTCAAGGGCGAGAATAAATGGAGACATATGTATTACTCTTTGTAATACTTTAAGCAATAAAACGATTTTTAAAAAAAGAAAAAAAATATACACTGACCTTGCTGGTATGGATTTCAATTGCTAGACCCCCAAATATCAGGGTTACATTGGAATTAGCCCTTTTTTGCCTTCTCAATCCCAGACAAAATATACTTAAAACAACGGCTATAATAAGAGACAAAGAAGGACCCAGGAATTCTCCTTCTGAGTATTTATCCAAAGAAACCAAAACATTAAATCAAAAATTCAGATATTCATCCCTGTGTTCATTTCAGCATTATTTACAGTAGCCAAGACATGGAAACAACCTAAGTGTCCATCCAGTAGATGACTAAATAAAGAAGTGGTGCAGCCCCAGCTGGTTTGGCTCAGTGGACAGAGCGCCAGCCTGTGGACTTAAGGGTCCTGGGTTCTATTCCAGGCAAGGGCACATGCCAGGTTGCGGGTTTGATTCCTAGTGGGATGGGGGGCATGCAGGAGGTAGCTGGTCAATGACTCTCTCTCCTCATTGATGTTTCTTTCTCTCCCTCTCCCATCCTCTCAGAAATCCATTATATATATACTAGAGGCCTGGTGCACAAAAATTTGTGCACTGGGGGGGTTCCCTCAGCCAGGCCTGTGCCCTCTCGCAGTCTGGGACCCCCTCAGGGAATGACCACTTGCTGGCTTAGGCCTGCACCCCAGGGGATTGGGCCTAAGCTGGCAATCAGACATCCCTCTGGCAGCCTGGGAGCCCTCGGGGGATGTCCACTTGCCAGTGGGGAGCAGGACTAAGCTGCAGTCGGACATCCTTAGTGCTGCTGAGGAGGCGGGAGAGGCTCCCACCACCACTTCTGTACTGGCAGCCATCAGCCTGGCTTGTGGCTGAGCAGAGCTCCCCCTGTGGGAGCGCACTGACCACCAGGGGGCAGCTCCTGCATTAAGCATCTGCCCCCTGGTGGTCAGTGTGTGTCATAGTGACCAGTCATTCCCAGTCTTTCTTCTGTTAGGGCCAGTTTGCATATTAACCTTTTATTATATAGGATAGAGGCCTGGTGCATGGGTGGGGGCCAGCTGGTTTGTCCTGAAGGGTGTCCCGGATCAGGGTGGGGGTCCCGCTGGGGTGCCTGGCCAGCCTGGGTGAGGGGCTGATGGATGTTTGCAGTCTGGTCACACCCCCTTCAGGGTGGGGGTCGCCACTGTGGTGCCTGGCCAGTCTGGGTGAGGGGCTGAGGGCCGTTTTCAGGCTGGCCAAGCCCCGCCCGGCGACGGAAGCTCCCAGCCTCTCCTTTTTCTCTTTTTTATTATTCTGGGATTTATTTACCTTCTATAATTGAAACTTTGTTGCTTTGAGTGTAGCTTAGAGCCGGCCGTGAGAAGCTTGGCTTCCTCCATCATTGGAGCAACCAAGCCTCTTACTTGGTCCAGCTCCGTGGCTGCCAGCCGCCATCTTGGTTGGGTTAATTTGCATATAGTCGCTCTGATTGGCTGGTGGGTGTGGCTTAAGACATAGCAAAGGTAGGTCAATTTGCATGTTTGTCTTTTATTAGTGTACATGAAGTGGTGCATATGGAATATGACTAAGCCATAAAAAAGAATGAAATCTTGCCATTTCAACAACGTAGATGAATCTAGAGGGTATGGTACTTAGTAAAATAAGTCAGACAAAGAAAGATGAATTCCATATGATTTCACTTGTATGTGGAATCTAAAAAACAAAATAAACAAACGAAGATAACAGAAACAAACATAAATACAGAGAACATTTTAATGATTGATAGATGGGATGGGAATTGGGGGGAGAGGTAAAAAACGGGAAGAGATTAAGAAGTACAAATTGGTAGCTACAAAAAAGTATGGCATCTTAAGAGGAATAGTATTCCGAAGGAGGAATGCAAGAAGCCAAAGGTGGTAAGGGATTATAAATTTATTAGGTCATCTGGATACCAGATGGGCTGGGCCCCAAAATGGTGTCTGCATTCAGGGATGGGGAGTCACAAGGTTTTAAAGGAATCTAGGCAGGTTTTTTCTGGGTAGAGAATTCTCTGGGCTGGTCTGGATCTGGTAAAGCCTGGGAAGAAATAATGGTCTTAGGAAATGGAATGTGGTCTTAGCAAGTGGAATGTGGTCTAAGCAAAAGGGAGTGTCCATGGTGAAGTGGTCTAAAGGCCAGTTTCCAGGGAGGGGTATTGATTCAATTATTTAATCAGACCTAACACGACATAGGGAATATAGTCAAAATTATAACTATGTATGGTGTCAGATGGGTACTAGAAACATCAGGGGGAACACTTTGTAAAGGAAACGATTGTCTAACCACTATGCTGTATGCCTAAAACTAATATAATATATTGTGTATCAGCTATAAATAAAAATTTAAAAATTATTAGAAAAAGAATAGTTTACCAATCTAACTTCTGAAATGTGAAATTTCCAGGAGAATTTCTAAAGAGGAAATTTTGGGGTTTCAGAATGAGTCACCCCAAGATGTGCCTC
Organism: Myotis nattereri; assembly: GCF_964212035.1. Classification (NCBI taxonomy): domain Eukaryota; kingdom Metazoa; phylum Chordata; class Mammalia; order Chiroptera; family Vespertilionidae; genus Myotis; species Myotis nattereri. Next base: position 102,419,572 of record NC_138076.1, read on the forward strand.
TGTGGTATGCAGATTATTTTGACCTAAAGGCAACTTCAGCTATATGCTTATGAGAAACTTTTGACCCCTCCCTTAAGTGCTTAGAATAACTTGAGTTAGGAGCCTTGCCTATAATAAGCAATTATGAGAGATAACCTCTTTTGACCTATCTATAAAGCAAGACAAATTTCTATTTACTAAACATCTGATCTTCTTTTTTTTAATATATATATATTTTATTGATTTTTTACAGAGAGGAAGGGAGAGAGATAGAGAGTTAGAAACATCGATGAGAGAGAATCATCGATCAGCTGCCTCCTGCACATCTCCTACCGGGGATATGCCCGCAACCCAGGTACATGCCCTTGACCGGAATCGAACCTGGGACCTCTCAGTCCACAGGCCGATGCTCTATCCACTGAGCCAAACCGGTTTCGGCAACATCTGCTGTTCTTATTTGAAGCCTCCAAGGTTTCATCCCAAGCTCAGACTGTTTTATATTCCTCAACTAGAGGCCCGATGCACGAAATTCGTGCACTGGGGGGTGGGGGTCCCCTCAGCCCATCCTGCCCCTCTCACAGTCCGGGAGCCCTCAGTGGATGTCCTACTGATGGCCACAGTCTGGCAGCAGAGGCTCAGAGCAGGCATCGTGTGTGGTGTGTGTGAGTGTGTGTGTGTGTGTGTGTGTGTGTCCCACTGGGGTTCTGCCCCCAGCCACATTGGAGGCTCAGAGCAGGCACTGTGTGTGTGTGTGTGTGTGTGTGTGTGTGTGTCTTCTGGGGGCCTGCCCCCAGCCACACCATGGAGGCTTGGAGCAGGAGCCCCTCTGTGTTGATCTCTCAGGCTCCTGGCCTCCACTGCATGTTGTACTCTCCCTTGAGCTATGACCAGGATGGTGGTGCTGCTTGCAAGCCGGGCTTTCCTGCTCCAGGATCGCCATGGTGACGGGGGAGCAGGCCCAGCTTGGGGCTGCCCGCAGTCCAGGCTTTCTTGCTCCCTGATCAGGCGCAGCTGGGAGCTGCCTACAGGCCGCACTTTTCTACTTACTGATGGCCAGATCACCACAGCGACCCAGGGCCCAGCAGCACTTTCCTGCTCTCCAGTAGTCATAGGGTCCCGGCTGGGGGCGGGGCTTAGCAGTGCCGGGCTTAGGCGGCACGGGGGTCCTGGCTGGGGGCTCAGGTGGCACATAGGGGTCCCGGCTGGGGGCAGGGCTTATGCCCCGCTGCCCAGGGCTGCACATGGGGCCCGGATGGCAGCTCGTGCTGTCCCGCCCTGCCTGTAGTATAGGATAGAGGCCTGGTGCACAGGTGGGGGCTGGCTGGTTTGCCCTGAAGGGTGTCCCAGATCAGGGTGGGGGTCCTGCTTGGGTGCCTGGCCAGCCTGGATGACAGGCTGATGGCTGTTTTTAGGCTGCCCGCACTCCCTTTAGGGTGGGGGTCCCCACTGGGATGCCTGGCCAGTCTGGATGAGGGGCTGAGGGCCGTCTTCAGGCTGGCGGGTGACTGAAGAGCCCAGCCTCTCCTCTTTTTCTTTTTCTTTCTTTCTTTCTTTTTTTTTTTAATTCTGGGATTTATTTACTTTCTATGGCTGTCACTGGAGCTGAGAGCCGGCTTTAGCTCTGAGGCCAGCTCCAGCTTGAGGCTTCGGCTGCTGAAAGCAGATATCTGGGCTTTGTTTAGCTTCTATAATTGAAACTCTGTTGCCATCACTGCCGCTCTAAGCTCTGAGCCCATGGCTGGCTGAAAGCAGCTATCTGGAGCTTGTTTAGCTTCTATAATTGCAACATTGTTGCATCCGGAGCTCAGAGCTGGGCTGCCCTAGGCCAGGAACCTTGGCTTCCCCCGTCATTGGAGCAAGCAAGCCTCCTGTTCGCTTCAGCTGCCTGGCTGCCGGCCGCCATCTTGGTTGGCAGTTAATTGGCATATCCTGTTGATTAGCCAATGGGAAGCGTTCAGGGGTATGGTCAATTTGCATCTTTCTCTTTTATTAGATAGGATACCCCTTTCTACCTCTGAAGCTCTCCTGTATATGGGGTCGCTGGCTCTCCCATGTATTCATGGTTCCCATACATAGGTATGTATTACATTTGGTTATTTTTCTCTTGCTAGTCTCTTTCATGTCTATTTTATTATGAGACTAGCTAGAAAAACCTTGGGGGAGAGAGAAGTTTGTCTTCTTCCACAGTATATATCACAAGCCAGTTTCTTCTTAGATTTCACTTTCTTCATTAAAAAAAGGGGTCTATGTATAATAATCCACTTATTCTTTTATTTACATAACCAACACTTCATTGGGTGGTACCATGGTACCCATGGTGCATCAGACACTGTGCTTAAGGGTGGAATGCAAAGGCTTGAAAGGAGTATCCCATCCTTGGGAGCACATAGCCAAGCAGAACATAGACATAGAGTCAGTTTTGGCTGCACACCAGAGTCACCTGGACTGCTGAGAAAAAAAAATCTTGATGCTATTCTCAGCCTTGCCTGGGGTTTCTGAGTGAAAAAGGTCTGAGGTGTGGCTTAAAGGAAAACCCAGCCAGTAACACACATTGACCAACACTGCTCTAAAGTCATTCTCAGAAAATTCCTTCACACCTAATTTGTTGCAGAACCATTTCATCAGTGACTGTTTGATGTACTAAGGAAACAGAGGTGGGGTGGTCTGCAATCCTGAGACAGGGTGCCCCCATTCCCACATACCTTATGGCAGCTCAAAATGAGTCAGAAGTTCCCCTGAAAGTCTGATGAGTGAGTTGGCTCCAAATCTTATCTGTTTATAACTGATAACAAGAAAGGACCTTTCCTAGATTGCGAGTCTGCTACCCCACCACTTGGCCTCCAGCTGCTCTTAAGTAACTCCTTCCAGCTGAGACTCATTAATCAAGCAAACCTGGGTTCTTCTGCAGTGAAATGCAAAATTCTTTTTATAAGACCTTTAAGTAAATGAGAGCAAGTGACAGGATGCTGAAAAAGAGGTTTAGCAACTTTATCACCTCTAGGCCATCAGCCCTTTCCCTCCTTAGAGCTGACTGTAGATCTTAAGCAAACAGCCAGAGGTGGGACATTCCATGGCTGTTTCTAGCCTCTCAATCCTGTCTTTCTGGCAAGACATTTCCTTTCCTTTCCTATTTCCATTTATAAAGTGCATATTTTCAAAACCTTATTTGACATAAGAAATATCATGATGTCTGAGATTTGCTTTAAAAACTTAAAGTAAAAGCATGTGGGAAAATAAATCAGATAAGACTGGCAAAAGTTGATATTTATTTGTTGAACCTAGGCAGGTTTATGGGATCATTGTCCTAGCTTTTGTGTAAATTTGAAAGTCCACAATATAAATTTAATTAAAAATAACTGTGGGGGAAAGTTAGATTTTAGCTACTACTTTTAAAATGTTAATATTAGATAATTTAATATATTAATACTAAATATTAATATTTAATATTAGGATTGGATTTAGTGTCATACTGTAAATGGAACAGTTTTTATACTTCTTATTCAAGTATATATAATCCTTTAGCTTATACCTGGTTTCATTTTAGTATATAAGCCAGTTAGTTTATATAGAAGTTTCTATTGATTTAAGGTAATAAAATATACTTACTTGTATGTATAACTAAATTATGAAATTAACAGGAAGTAACCAATTTAATGTGTGTTTGTCATGATTTCAATTACAGATGTTTCATGAAGGTGCCAGGTGTCATCCTCTGCATGTTCTGCCCACTAGGATCTGCTGGTCCCAACCTGGTCCTGGCAGCTCACAGAACCAGTGGTTGGGAGGCCTCACTGCAGCCAGGCTCACTGACTCACTATTGGTTTATTTAACAACCTCTTTAATAAACCTCACATTTAAAGGTTTAAAAATTTAAATCAGTAACAAAGATAGTATCATCCTTGAAGGAAACATGCTATTTTTAGAAAGCAGTTTTTATATTAAAATCACAGAACAATTTGCACCAAAGTTACAGGTGTCCTCTTTAGTGCTGATAAAAGGGCTCTGAGGGTCACTATTTTAGCAATTAGAAAAACTGAGACTCAGAAAGTCTCAAAAGAGTTTGCTAAATCACTCCCTTCTTGGATTCAGATGATGGTGGGTGGCAGTTACTCCTGTGTTCCAGGTCTTTGGATGCTGAGCACCCTAAAACCTTCTTCTCATACTATCTATATATTTCATGTTTTTCAAATATCTAACTGCCACAAGGGTCTTAAACTCTAAGCCTTAGTTGCTTCATTTTTTACCTGGGGGATTAATATTAGTGCTTTCCCAGAGCAGTGCTATATGAAATGAATAATGCATATGACTTATTTACCACTATTCTGGGCACAGAGAAAAGGCTCAGTCTGTGGAAATATTGACATATCCTCAGAAAGCAGGTGTTGAAGTGTCTCCCTTTATATTCATGCTCCCCACTTAAGACTTTTGGGATCCAAGCCTGCTGGTTATGTCCCACACAGCAGCTCCCTTTTCTAGCTGGACCCCCTTCCACCTTCCAGTATAAAGAGTTAGCAAAATAAAATCTCCATTTTCCTATGAAAACATATTTGTTCACATTGGGGTTTTAACTTTTTTTTTTTTCAGTGAGGGAAATACTTGTTGCCTTGGTCATCAATGTTTTACATCGGGGTTAGTTTACTCTTGCTGCTGTCAGCACTGTAAACTGTCCCAGAGAGATTCGGCCATGTCTCCACCCCTTCCTCCAGCTGAGTCTTATTGAGGGGATAGTCCTTGAGGCTCTGCATGGCCCAGCTTCACAACAGGCAATTGCCTAACAGCTTCCACATCGGAACTCAGAGACCTCATTGTTGTGTCCTGTGGCCTAGGCAGAGGGTAGGAAATACCTGAGACTACTGTACTTATCCATCTTGTATCCTGATGCAGATACTCCAGGACCTTAAGTAAAGACACCTTCAAATACAAACACAGTCACCCTCAACTTCCTTGGAAATTGATCTTCAAAATATTGATGAGAGAAGGATACTCTCATACCAGACCTGTCAGTGAGAAAATGACGTGGAGCCACTCTACTAGGTAAGGACAGATCATCTAAATCTTAGAGTCAAGAGGGGCTATTAAAAGCCTCCAGAATAAGTTGCAACACATGCATGATTGTTCCTTCTCGTTAAGATACTGTATGCTTTTTTGATCTCAAAATCTTTCTAGTGATTACAACATAATCAAAATCTACAAGTTACAAAATGATTGCATAATATTTATTATTCATTAAATATTGTATATACCTTTATAATGTGATTGTATTACATTTTAACATATATAAATTTCTGTTTATGCTTTTTTATATTTTAAACTTCAATACTTTTCTTTAAATATTCTAGGCTTCTGCTTATGATCAGTTTAGTGTTACAGATCATCCATTTGGGAAACAGTAAGAAGCATTTTATTTACAATCTTTTAGTTTTTATTGTGTATTTGTTTCTCAATCATTATCAGCCTCATATTTTCAATGTTTTTACAAGGCTATCAAAGAGAGAAACATAAAGGTAGCAGAGAAGAAGTCAACAATGCTACAGTTCAGAAGCTCCAGCAGAAAACACTCAATTGGACTTTGAATAATTTTAGGGAGACGAATGGGAGCGTGGAGAACTGGAGGTCTCAGGACTTGCTTCCCCATTCCAGAGCTTTCCAAGAGCGTAAGTCCCCAGGCTGTTTTAAAGCCTTTGCAATCAGCTCAGTCACTGGACACCAAATTTAGGGTCTGAAAAACGCTGAAATATATTAAAGAAACCCAATAGAGAACATTTTATCATTTTCAAATGATGATACACTATAAAATAAATTTTTTCCTAGTGAGATGTTCTTGTACTCTGGAAAAAGTTTTACTATTTCATTGTAAAACGTTGCATTTGCTCTTTTGAAAAATTTATCTTTATTGTTTAAAGTATTATAGATCCCCCCCCCCCCCCCCGCAATTGACTCCCTCCACCTCGCTTCCCTCCCCCCCCACCCCCACCCCAGGCCTAGAACATGTGTCCATGTGCATTTGCTCTTAAGTGGGTATTTTTCTCAGGTCCAGAAAGATGACTGAAATGTATTTAAAACAAATATCCCAACCCAAGATAATAGCAGACTCTACTTGGCTTATTGCAGGCTCTCAGGTGCCAGATCCCATGTCCTCAGGGGGTCCCTCTGGCGGAGGTAGTGGGGTGGGGTGGGGGTGGGGTGGGGGTTGTGGCGGGTAGAGTGGTATCATTGCACCCGTGGGTGGTCCTGGCCCAGGAGACCTGTCTTCAATCATTGTCAGGAAAGTCACATCCTGAATTTAACATGTGAAAGAAGGAAAGAAAGGAAGGAATGAAGAAGGAAGGGAGGGGAGGAGGGAGGGAAGAAGGGAGAAAGAAAACCCTAAAAACCCTACTGCTGTGGGCAGGGTTTTAGGTCCTGTCATCCGACTTGTTCCTGACCCTACTTCACGCAAGGTAGTTTGTTTTTAATCCTTTGATTAACAAGCAGGCTTTACCTGAGCAAATACACTAATCAGGGAGCTAATTTTATTGCCTCCCCGTGGCGATCTCCTCATGCCCTCTTCTGGCGGACAGCTCACTAAGCTCCCAGCTGACGCCCAGACTACCCTCATAGGTGCACTCCCGCCCCAGCGTTGCTGTATGAACGGCGGCACTTGTGTGCTGGGTAGCTTCTGCGTGTGCTCCGCCCATTTCACCGGCCGCTACTGCGAGCACGACCTGAGGCACAGGTGGGTGCAGAGATGAGCGGGATGGCGGGACCGGAGTGGGGGCGTTCGTGTGGTGAGGCGCGGGGTGGGATGCACGCGCTGGCTGTACTAACGCGGGGTTTCGGCCTCTTAGTGAGTGCGGCACCCTGGTGCACGGATCCTGGACTGTCTGCGGCTGCCGGCTCTGCAGGTGCGTCTTCGGGACCCTGCACTGCCTCCCTCGCCACACTTCCGGTCGCTGTGGTAAGAACACACGCATCCTGTGCTCACAGTCTACACATGCAAACAATTCCTCCTTCATATACACCAATCCATAGAGATCTACCTGTGCCAGGCAACACAGAAATGAGCCTAGTGGGTCGATTCATTATTCGGGAAAGTCACATATATTGTGATTCACATAGTGTATTATCATTTTAAAATTTACAATGCAGTATTATTATATACTATAGTGGCCATCCTGTACATTGCATCCCCGTGAGTTATTTTTATAACTGGAAGCTTGTACCCTCAACCATTTCACCTCCCCTCTCACCCCACCCCCACAACTTTGGCAACCACAAATCTGTTTTCTGCATTTATAAGTTCCCCATTTTTTTTGGTTGCTGTTTAAGATTCTACATATGTGACATCATATGGCATTTGTCTTTCTCTGTCTGACTTATTTCACTTAGCATAATCCCTCAAGGTCCATCTATGCTGTTAGAAATGGCAAGATTTCCCATTTTTTATGATTGAATACTTTTACATATATATGTATACATATATATATATCACATGTATATATATATATAAAATGTGATATATATATATATATATATATATATATATATATATCACATTTTCTTTATCTTGTCATCCACTGATGTACACCTGTATACTTATATATCTTGGCTATTTGTAAATAATGCTGCAAGTGAACATGGGACTGCATATATCTTTTGGAATTAGTGATTTGGACTTCTTCGGATAAATATCCAGAAGTGGGATTGCAGGTTTGTATGGAAGTTCTATTTTTAATGTTTTGAGGAACCTCCATACTGTTTTCCGTAATGGCTGTGTCAGTTTACATTCCCAATAGCAGTACATAAGGGTTCAGGATCTGATTCTCAAACACTGTGCCATTTGTATATTCTACCTATAAGAATAATCATCAATACAAAATAAAGAAGACATTTTTTCTCTTAAAAATTTTTTTAAAAAATTATTGATATTACAGAAAATCTCTCATTTTCTCCCCCTTTCCCCCTTTCTCCCAGCCCCTATCCACTCCCCAGGTCTTTACTCTTCACTACCCTATTGTCCATGTCAATGGGCTATACATACCTTATCTAATAAAGCAGGAATATGCAAATTGACCATCACACCAAGATGGCTGTGCTCACAGCGGAGGCAGGGATTTCATAGCACAAGATGGCTGCCCCCAGAGCAAAGGCCAAGTTCCCATAATGAGCCTTAATGAGCAATCAGCAGGGACCTGAGGCTGCATGGTGCTGGGCTGGGGCAGGGTACCTGAGGCTGCGCCCCCCACCCGGTGAGACTTTATGGGGAATGTCAGGTCACACTCCCTGCCCTGGCACTGGGCCAGGTGACCTGAGGGTGCGCTGGGGGACCTGAGGCTGCACCCCCCCCCCCCCCCGCAGGGCTTGACAGGGGACCTGAGGCTGTGCTCCCCACCCAGGGGGGCTTGACGAGGGCCCTGAGGCTGCACCCCCGCACCCAGCAGGGCTTGATGGGGGCCCTGAGGCTGCACCCCCCCCCACCCAGTGGGGCTTGACGGGTCTAGATCTTGCCCAATGGGGGTGGGGCCAGCCGGGTCTGGGTCTCACGCGATTTTCAGGCACACACAGTTGGGTGGGGACTTGACTCTGGGTCCCATGGCGTGCCCCAGACTCTGACAGGAGGAAGATTTTCATATACATTTTACTAATTTTCTTTCATCTCTGACACTTCTATCATAAAGGGCAAATAGCAATAATAAAATATTTCCTCTAATTAATTCCCTTTTAATGTGCATGAATTTTGTGCACCGGGCCACTAGTAAGTATATAATTTCTTTGGTTTATCTCTTCTCATCCCCTCAATCCCACATTGAGGTTTGTTAGTCTGTTTCATGCCTCCCTGCTTCGGGTCTTATTTTATTGGTCAATTAATTTTGTTCATTAGATTCCACAAATAAGTGAGATCATGTGATATTTGTCTTTCTCAGCTTGGCTTATTTCACTCAGCATAATATTTTCCAGGTCTATCCATGCTGTCCCAAAGGGTAAGAGATCCCTCTTTTTTACAGCTGCCTAGTATTCCATAGTGTAAATATCCCACAGCTTCTTTTATCCATTCACCTACTGATGGGCACTTGGGCTGTTTTCAAATCTTAGCTATTGTAAATAATGCTGCTATGAACATAGGGGTGTATGTATTCTTTCTGATTGAAGTTTTGGTGTTTTTAGGATATATTTCAAGAAGTGGGAACGCTGGGTCAAATGAAAGTTCCATTTTTAAGTTTTTGAGGAAACACCATACTATTTTCCATAGTGGCTGCACCAATCTGCATTCTCACCAGCAGTGAACTAGTGTTCCCTTTTCTCCACATCCTCACCAGCACTTGTTTGTTGATTTTTTAATGATAGCCTTTCTGACAGTGTGAGGTGATATCTCATTGTGGTTTTAATTTGCATTTCTCTGATGATTATGGAGAAATGTCTATTTAGGTCTTCTGCTCATTTTGTAATTAGATTGTTTGTTTTCTTTTTGTTGAGTTGTATGAGTACTTTACATATTTTGGATATTAACCCCTTATTAAATCTATTATTGGAAAATATGTTCTCCCATTCATTCAGTGGACTCCCTTTTTAATTTGATGGTTATTTCTTTTGCTATACAGAAGCTTTTCATTTTGATGTAGTCCCAATTGTTTATTTTCTCCTTTGGGATTTTAATATGGATGGTGTTGAATCTATAGATTGTGTTGGATAGTATAGACATTTTAATGATATTAATTCTTCTAATTCATAAACATTGTATACACTTATATTTGTTTCTATCTTCCTCCATTTTTTTTTTTTCAATGTCCTATAGTTTTCCAAGTACAGGTCTTTTACTTCCTTGGTTAAATTTATTCCTAGGTATCTTTTTTGTTGTTGTTGCAATGGTAAATAGGATTGCTTTTTAATTTTTTTCTCCTGAGAGTTCATTATTTTTTTTTTTTTAATTTTATTGACTTTTTTACAGAGAGGAAGGGAGAGAGATAGAGAGTTAGAAACATCGATGAGAGAGAAACATCGATCAGCTGCCTCCTGCACATCTCCCACTGGAGATGTGCCCGCAACCCAGGTACATGCCCCTGACCGGAATCGAACCCGGGACCCTCCAGTCCGCAGGCCGACGCTCTATCCACTGAGCCAAACCGGTTTCGGCGAGAGTTCATTATTGTTGTGTAAAAATGCCATTGATTTCTGGATGTTGATTTTGTATCCTGATACCTTGCTGAATTCATTTGTTAAGTCTAGTAGTTCCCTGATGGAGTCTTTAGGCTTTTCTCTATACAATATCATGTCATTTGTGAATAATGACAGTTTTGCTTCCTCCTTTCCAATTTGGATGCCTTTTACCTCTTCTCATCTGCTGGCTGTAGCTAGGATTTCCAGTACTATGTTAAATAAGGGTGGTGAAAGCAGACATCCTTGTCTTGTTCCTGTTTTTAAGGGAAACCCTTTTAGTTTTGGCCATTGAGTGTTATGTTGGCTGAAGGTTTGTCATGTATGGGCTTTATTATGTTGAGATATGATCCCTCTATTCTCACTTTGCTGAGAGTTTTTATCAAAAAAGGATGCTGTATTTTGCTTTTTCTGCATCTATTGATATGATCATGTGGCTTTTATCTTTCAATTTGTTGATGTGATATATCACATTTATTGATTTGCAAATATTGTACCAGCCTTGTATCCCTGGAATAAATCCCACTTGATCATGGTGTATGATCTTTTTTATATATTGCTGGATCTGATATGCTAATATTTTGTTGAGAATTTTAGCATCTATGTTTATCAGGGATATTGGCCTGTAATTCTCTTTCTTTGTAGTGTCTTTATCTGGTTTCAGAATTAGGATAATGCTGGCTTCATAATAAAAACTTGGAAGTGTGCCTTCCTCTGGAATATTTTGGAATAGTGTGAGGAGGATAGTTGTTGGTTTTTCTTTGACTGTTTGATAAAATTCACCTGTAAATCCATCGGGTCCAGGACTTTTATTGCTGGAAGTTTTTGAATTACTCCTTCAATTTCATCAGTTGTTATTGGCCTACTCAGGTTTTCTGATTCTTCCTGATTGAGTTTTGGAAGATTGTATATTTCTAGGAATTTGTCCATTTCACCCAGGTTCATCCAGTTTGTTGGCATATAATTATTCATAGTATTTGTTTTCAATCCTTTGTATTTCTGTGTTGTCTGTTATTATATTGGCTCTTTCATCTCTTGTTTTATTTATTTGGGTCCTCTCTCTTTGTTTCTTGATGAGTCTGGCTAGGAGTTCACCAATTTTGTTTATCTTTCAAAGAACCAGCTCTTGGATTTATTGATCTTTTGTACTTTTTTTTTTTTTAGTTTCTGTGTCATTTATTTCTTCTCTGATCTTTATTATTTCCTTCCTTTTACTTCCTCTGGGCTTTTATTGCTGTTCTCTTTCTAATTAATTTAATTTTAGGTTTAGATAGTTCATTATTCTTTTTTTAAAATTTATTTATTGAGTTAGGCCTGTAGTGCTACGAACTTCCCTCTCAGAATGGCATTCGCTGTGTCCCATAGGTTTTGGGTGGTTGTGTGTTCATTTTCATTTGTTTCCAGGAAGTTTTTAATTTCTTGCTTGATCTCATTGGTAACCCTTTCATTGCTTAATAACATGCTATTTAGTCTCCATGTATTTGAGTTTGTTCTTTTTTTGTTTTTTTGTTTTTTATAGTTGATTTCTAATTTCATGCCATTGTGATCCGAGAAGATGCTTGGTATTATATCAATCTTCTTGAATTTGTGTAGGCTTGTTTTGTCCCCTAACATGTGGTCTATTTTTGAGAATGTTCCATGTGCACTGTTGCTTTGGTGTGAACTGTTCTGTAAATATCGGTTAGATCCATCTGATCGACTGTGTTTCCTTGTTATTTAAGGCCTCTGTTTCCTTGTTAATTTTTTGTCTGGAAGATCTATCCAGTGATGTCAGTGTGGTGTTAAAGTCCTACACTATGACTGTATTGCTGTCAATCTCTCTCTTAATGTCCTTTAAGAGTTTTTTAATATACTTGCGTGCTCCTATATTGGATGCATATATGTTTACAAGAGATATTTTCTTGTTGAAACATTCTCTTTAGTATTATGAAGTGGCCTTCTTTATCTCTTGTATGGCCTTCATTTTGAAGTCTATTTTGTCTGATATGAGTATTACTTCTCCAGCTTTTCTTTACTTTCCATTTGTATGGAATATATTTTTCCATTCCTTCACTCTTAGTCTGTGTGTATCTTTTGTTCTGAGGCAGGTCTCTTGTAGACAGTATATATATATATGGGTCATGTTTTATTATCCAGTCACCCTATATCTTTTGACGGGAGCATTTAGTCCATTTACATTTAAGGTTATTATTAATAGGTATTTATTTATTGCCATTTTTATTTTTTTCTTATGCCTGTGATCCTCTCTCTCTCCTTTTCTTCTTCTTCCTAAGGAAGTCCCTTTAACATTGCTGGTTTGGTGGTAATGTACTGTTTTAACCTCTTTTTGTCTGGAAAGCTTTTTATTTTACCTTCAATTTTAAATTATAGTCTTGCTGGATACAGTAGTCTTGCATTTAGACCCTTGCTTTTCGTTACTTGGAGTACTTTAGGCCACTCACTTCTGGCCTAAAGTGTTGGTTTTTTTTGAGAAGTCAGTTGACATTCTAATGGGAACTCCTTTGTATGTAATTTACTCTCTCTCTCTCTCTCTCTCTCTTGCTGCCTTTAAGATTCTTTTTTTGTCTTTAACATTTGCCATTTTAATTATGATGTGTCTAGGTGTGGGCCTCTTTGGATTCCTCTTGATTGGGACTCTCTCTGCCTCCTGAACTTGTGTGGCATTTTCCTTCACTGGGTTGGGGAAGTTTTCTGTCATTATTTCTTTAAACAGGTTCTTTGTTCCTTGCTCATCCTCTTCCCCTTCTGGTATTCCTGTAATGTGAATGTTGTTACATTTCATGTTGTCCTAGAGCTCCCTTAAGCTATCTTCCTGATTTTTAATTATTTTTTCTGTTTGCTGTTCTAATTGGGTATTTATTTCTACCTTGTCTTCTAAGTCACTGGTTTTGTCCTCTGCTTCATCCAATCTGCTTTTAATGCCAGTGTGCTATGAAATTGTGGCTCTCTGGCTCCTCCAGGGACTCCATGCTCAAAAGACCTCCAGGGCCCTATTGAATCAAAGAATGAGAAGCTTTCCTAATCTCAAATATAATACCTTTCCAAGGCATGTTTTTCCATTTTGACTTAGAAGAACATGATTTGTTCCTTTATTTTCTCATGTCAGATGAGGATAGCCTGCCCTTCACCCTCACACAGATGTTGAAGGATAAAATTTGTGCAAAATAATTTTGTTTATTGCTATGGGCTATTTTTGTAATTTTTCTGCTTTAGGACCTAAAATAATGCTTTGTGTATTATAATTCTAAATAAATATTGACTTCTTAGGTCCAAATATATCTCCAAAGAATAATCACCATATAAGCCATTACCTATTACTATATTACAGGTCAAATAATCCTTTCTTGGTGTTCTAAAAACAACATGCTTTAGACAAGTAACTATAATTCTACCATTTTCTTCATTTGCACTTGTTAACATTGCATTTAAAGAGGAAATGTGGCACAATAGAAATAGCATGAAAAATCCCCCAAAGTACTTGTTCAAATTTCCAAAATACTTTTTATAATGTTTATAATCTTGAGAAAGGTTAAAGGACTTTTTTGTGCTTCAGACACCACAGATGCAAAATTGGAGCTGAATATTGCCCATTGTTTGTTAAGAAGCAAAGGCACTGAACCTGTTACATATTATGCACAAAATAATTTATAGTTACTTTATTAACATCACCAAAGTATTTTATTTTTTTATTTTTTAAATTAAATCTTTATTGTTCAGATTATTACAGTTGTTCCTCCTTTATCCCTCCATAGCTCCCCTCCAACTGGTTCCCACCCTACCCTCTGCCCTTACCCCCACCCCCGCCACTGTCCTCATCCACAGGGGTACGATTTTTGTCCAGTCTCTTCCTGCACCCCCCACACCCCTTTCCCCCACGAGAATAGTCAGTCCACTCCCTTTCTATGCCCCTGATTCTATTATATTCACCAGTTTATTCTGTTCAGAGGATTATTTATTCACTTGATTTTTAGATTCACTTGATAGATATGTATTTGTGGTTCATAATTTGTATCTTTACCTTTTTCTTCTTCTTCCTCTTTTTAAAGGATACCTTTCAGCATTTCATATAATACTGAATTTCCTCCATTACTGGTTTGGTGGTGATGAAGTCCTTTAGCTTTTTCTTATCAGTGAAGCTCTTTATCTGACCTTCAATTCTGAATGATAGCTTTGCTGGGTAAAGTAATCTTGGTGGTAGGTTCTTGGTATTCATCACTTTGAATATTTCTTGCCACTCCCTTCTGGCCTGCATAGTTTCTGTTTAGAAATCAGCTGACAGTCATAGGGGTACTCCCTTGTAGGTAACTGACTGTTTTTCTCTTGCTTCTTTTATGATTCTCTCTTTGTCTTTTGCTCTTGGCATTTTAATTATGATGTGTCTTGGTGTGGTCCTCTTTGGATTCCTTTTGTTTGGGGTTCTCTGTGCTTCCTGGACTTGTAAGTCTATTTCTTTCACCAGGTAGGGGAAATTTTCTGTCATTATTTCTTCAAATAGGTTTTCAATATCTTGCTCTCTCTCTTCTTCTGACACCCCTATAATTCGGACGTTGGTACGCTTGAAGTTGTCCCAGAGATTCCTTACACTATCTTCATATTTTTGGATTCTTTTTTCTTTTTGCTTTTCCGGTTGGGTGATTTTTGCTTCTTCGTATTTCAAATCTTTGACTTGATTCTTGCGATCGTCTAGTCTGCTGTTGGAACTCTGTATAATATTCTTTATTTCAGTCAGTGTATGCTTAATTTCTAGTTGGTCCTTTTTTATAACCTCAAGGGTCTCACTAGATTTCTTGAGGGTCTCACTAAATTTATCGATGGTTTCTAGAAAATTCTTGAAAAACCTTAGAAGTGTGGTTTTTAACACTATATCCAGTAGTTTGATTTCCTCCATTTCTGTCATTTGTGACCTGTTTCTTTGTCTCCACATTTTTTATGCTTCCCTGTGTTGGTAGAGTGGCTTTGTGTGCTAGGTGTCCTATAGGGCCCAGTGGCTCAGCCTCCCCAGTTACCTGAGGTGGACACTCTTGGTGCACCCCCTTGTGGGCTTTGTGCACAGTCTTGTTGTAGTTAAGCCTTGATTGTTGTAGGTATCACTGGGAGGAATTGACCTCCAGGCCAATTGGCTGTGAGAATCAGCTGTGTCTGCAGTGGGAGAACTTCTGTGTTGGAGACACCCTTCTGGGGCAAGACTTGCTTCAGTGGGGCTTTAGTGCTCACTGAGTCTGCCTCCTGAGTGTGTCCCTTATGGATCTGAGGAGTTGTAATCTGGATGGTCCCACTCTGACCACTGGGTACACTGGCACTTGGATATCTAAGGAGGTGCTAATTTAACCTTTGCCTGAGGCTACCCAGCAGGATCTATGGAGAGATCTGCAGATTCCTCTTCTTTGTTTGGGGTTTGGAGGTGCTCAGATTGCCGGGGTCCAACCCCAGTGGGTCCAGGGGTCCCCAAAGGTGTAGACGGAGTTGGCAAAGAAGGAAGGACATGGAGACAGTGTTGAGTTGATCAGCAGCCTAGCCAGGATCTCTAGCCAGGATCTCCAGCCAAGTTCTGGTCTGGATCTCCAGAGAGGTTCTGCTCTGGATCTCCAGCCAGGTTCTGTGTCCATGTTGTCTTGCTAGGTTCTCCAGCCAGGTTCTCCAGGTTCTCCAGCCAGGTTCTGTAGCCAAGTTCCCTCACTAGGTTCTCCAGCCAGGTTCTGTCCAGGTTCTCCAGCCAGGTTCAGTCACCAGGTTCTAGTCAGGTCTTGCCAATTTCTGTAGTCAGGTTCAGTCCAGGATCTTTTGCCATGTTCTCTCGCTAGGTTCTGTCTCTAGGTTCTGAGGCCAGTTTCTGTCCAGGATCTTTTGCCATGTTCTCTCCAGTGAAGTTCTTCTGTCTCTAGAGAACGTTCTGTGTAGGTTCTGTGCCTAGGTTCTGTCTCTCTTCGTTCTGTCTTCTTACATCTGTATTTATACCAGTTGATTCCAATCCTATCAATCTCTATTTCAAAGGTTAGGGCGTTTCTTATCTCCATTCCAGGGAGTAAAGATTATGTAGCTTAAGCATGATTGTTCGTAGTTAAAGTGATTAATTACCCACCTGGCACTTAGTTAAGAGGTTTTATTCCCTCCCTAACTTCAGGGGAAAATCCCTACCTGGGGAAACAATCTTTCTCAGAGAGGAGACCTAGGTTATAACACATAGTCCTAGAAGGTGAGCAAACATATTAAGAACAGTATGCCATATATGCCAGATCTCTTGAAACAGCAAGCATGGACCGGCTCCTGGCAAATTCAGTTAATCACTACAAACAATCATGCTTAAGCTACATAATGGACCCCAGCATCAGATGAGACCCAGCTGTGAAGCAATGCAAGCTGCTGTGGGGCCTTGGGCCTTCTTTTGGAAGTTCTGGGTCTATCTGACCCTGCTGCAGTTTGTTAGGTAATTTTCAGATTGCAAAGGGCCAGGCGTTTCATATGCAAAAGCCTCTACACACAGCTTGGGTGTGGTGGGGTCTCAGGGGATCAACAGGGTGGAGCAAGCAGCTATGGCTGCTCCTCAGTCCTACTGTAAGAGGCCCTGCATCTCAGTGTCCCAGTAATCTCTGCAAGCACCTCTGAGAGAAAGCCGCCCTTGTGTTCCGACCGATGCCAGACAGTCCAGTTTCTCCCCGTATGAGTCTGGGTCCCCAGAGACTCACCCGGAACTGGAGTCAGGTCAATCGAGAGCTTGTGTCTCCCTCCTGATTGAAAAAGACAACCATGTCCTCAGTTGCCAGCCCTTTCTGCGTGCGCCTCCGTACCTCTGCACTTTACTTCCGCACCTCCTCTGAGTCTCAGTGTGCTTTTCTCTTTCCTTTTAGTTGTAGAATTTCCACTCAGCCAGCCTTCCTCTGGTTCTGGATGGTGTCCGTTTTGTCTTTTAGTTGTATTTTTGAAGTGGTTGTGTGAGGCAGCAAATTCCAGTGTTTACCTATGCCGCCATCTTGGTTTCTCCTCACCAAAGTATTTTAATCAATACATTGAGGTTAGAATTACTTCATAATCTAGCATTAATTGTAAATTTATTGAAATGTGAAATGAACAACACCCTCTAATACTTGGTTGGCATTAAGTTAATTAGGGTTAAAAAAAGTAAGCTTTCAGCTAATAGGGGCTTTTACTTAGTCCTTGAGCCAGCCAAAGATCTCTTTATACAGCGGGTTGTTCTTCTTACATATAGACCCAAAGAATTAAATATATTTCATTAGTATCAAGAACTAGTTTAATGCTCTAAATAATGACAAAGTGAAGTAGGAAACTCAAATGCCTTCAAAGACAAACAGAAAATGCAAATGTCACATTGTGGTCAGGTCAAGCTTCACTTCTCACTTCAAACTCAGTTTTTAAAAATACATTTCTCACATAAAACAATTAACCAACCTATCAACAAGCAAATAAACATCTGTGGGACAGAGCCAGCCTGTGGGACTGTGGGGGTTGAGGGGCTGTGGCCTGTGTGGCTCAGTCTGTCTGTGACCTGTGGGGAGGATGGCCTGTGCAGGACTTGGCCCCAACCAGCAGTGAGACCATGGTGTGCTGCCTGGGAGAAAGCAGACCTTTTGTTAAGCTCTCCAGGAATAGTCTCCCATGATAGGTGTTGGTCCAATGGGTGAGCTCTCTGGTTTGCACAATAGGAGAGGAAGCCATTTGCCTCCCAAGGGCATCTGTGAGTATCTGCAAATAGGAGTGTTTTGGGAATTCTGGTTCTGGACCTCACTTTGAAGCATGATGTTATTCTCATCCAGGGTGCCGGCCAAACTTTTTTTTTTTAATCTCCCATTCCACCAGTAAAAATATTTGAGCCATTTTTCCATTAAGTAGTGATGACACAGCTGCCATGCTGAGCATGCACAAACTTGATTTCCTTTATAGCTTCCTTTTCACTTATGTGCAGGCTAGTATACATGAGAAAAATCTGGTATGTCTGACTAAAGTCTAAAAAAGGCCATTCAATAAGTGTATAATAAAAATCATCCTATATAATAAAAGTCTAATATGCTAAGTGTCCAGTCGGCCGTTCAGCCAATCAAAGCGTAATATGCTAGTGATATGCTAAAGCTGCTCAACTGCTTGCTATGATGTGCACTGACCACCAGGGAGCAGGTGCTTCAACCAGTAGGTTAGTTTGCTGCTAGGGTCTTACTGATTGGGACTGAGTGAGACCTGCCATGGTCCCTCCCTGGCTGGTCAACCTCCAGTGTCCTTCCCCATCCATGATCGTGCACCGGTGGGGTCCCTTGGCCTGGCCTGTGCCCTCTCGCAATCCAGGACCCCTCAGGGGATGTTGGAGATCCAGTTTTGGCCTAATTCCTGCAGGCCAGGCAGAGGGACCCCACTGGTGCATGAATTCATGCACCGGGCCTTTAGTAGCTTATAATAAATCATTCATCAGTAGCAGAGTTGTGTGTGTGTGTGTATGTATGTGTGTGTGTGTGTGTGTGTGTGTTTGGCATGACATAAAATAATGGTGGGCTTAGAACCACTGATTTCCTAGATTCTAATATACACAGTAAACATTAGAAATGCTCTTCCTATAAATATGTAGTGGAAGTTCTAATATTTTCTCTCTTGGCTCGAAGGGTAACCTTGTGCTCCTTTGGAGGGATACTACATGGTGCTCACAGCCTCGGTTTCAGGACTCCTGCTTGAGGGGCTGACTCAGTCTAACCTAATTCACAAAGCTGACTAAAAATGACCTTCGAGTTTATATACAAGAAAAGACAATTGGTGGGGTCTGAATCCTTCTTTGTGGGCAGTCTGTTTCCTTCTCTCAGGAGAAAATCAGCTCTCAAGTTCAGTACTTGCTGACCCTTTTCTCACCTGAATAGCTTCTTATTTTGTGAGCCCCTATCTTTCAACAGCTCTTCTGGAGCCTCTGCTGGGCCTACATGTTAGGGTTCCTGTTTTGTGGGGTCTAGTACCCTGGAACATCACTCTCACAAGGTGAGGTGGTATGGGGAAGGTGCCTAGGTTTGGAATGGGCCAAACTTTGGTCTCATCTTGAGTCTGGCCTCCTAGACTGCCCACAGTGGCTCACCTGTGAGCAAGTACAGAGTGGAACCCTTCTATGGTGGCTTGTCTTTGTTATTACTTGTTCATTCTACTGTCTCATGCTCACCACAGGTTCTCACGTCCAGGGCATCTCCTAGAGGCATCATAGAGTGTGGGGCTGGGCAGCCCTATTCCAGGAGCAGCAGGTGGTCAGGGGACTGGCTAGCCCAGGGAGAAGTTCTTGTAGGGGGGTCCTTCCTCAACTGTGTGCTTCCCTGCCCAACCAACCCCACATTAGCCCCTGATTTGCTTGTGAGAATGTTTTGGTGGAGTTGGCATTCTTACTTATGACCATACCTATGGGGCTTACCAGCTTCACATGGTAATCACTCACCAATAGGGACTTTAACCAAGACCCCTGCCCAGCTTCAGTACCCCAGACTAGGGGAGATTGACAGTTATTTCTACTCAGCACCCCTGGACTGGAGTCTCAGCCATACAGAAAGCCAGACTCATGGGCCCTTAGAGCTCAGTGAGGTCTGCTGTCGAGGATCCACATTGACAACAGGAGAGGTTAGCACTGTGAGGTGTGGTGCCACAATGCTGTGGAGCTGTTTATTGTTGTTACTTCCTTGTGGTATTTTGCCATTTTTTTAGGGGTGGGCACTTTCCTTCTGTTTACTAAATTGTCCCTAGTTAAAAAAACAATTAGTATTAAGACTATGGAAGAAAGTTGGACCTTCCTTGTACCAGATAGATGCAAGCTATTTTATTGGGTTATATTTTAAATCTGATATATTTGCCCCTGATTGTAAATGACTTGGTTTGGTACTCTGAAAGATCACCTTGGTCAGCTCATGTGCTAAATGAGAGGGGGTGCAGGGTCACTTATTTGTTGTCTTAATGACAATCAGTGAATTCTTCAACAAATCCCAGGTTCCACAAAAATCCCATTGTTTTGGCTTCAGCAAAAGGAATAAAAAAGCTAAAGGCAAGCACATATTCCTTGAGCTGTGCCCCCAAAGGCTGACTTCCTTCTGCGAATCGGTGACCTTTGGTGAACCCGTGCTATGGGCTCTGGGTTTACTCCCATCCAGCCCTAATGCAGGCAAAGCCTAGTTAGGAGGCCAAAGCAGGGAAAGACCTTCATCAGAGCATGTGCAAAAGCCTGTTTCAGTCCCTTAAAACAAGTCTGCAACAGAGTGTCTTACATTTTCTGGTGTTTTTTTTCCCAGACCTGAAGGAATTTCTCACCTCATACTCAACTAGACTAAGCACACAGTGCCTGCTGATTTTTCTCAGCTTCCTGCCCTGCTTCCTCCTGAAATGCATCATCAGTGAAGGAGAGATTTCTGCCTGGCCTGCAAGAGCCTAATTTGAAATTCACACTGGCAGGACCTTAGTGTCCCTGGATCTGTTGAGAAAGCATGTCTTGTGCATCCTCTTTAGTTTTCTGTGATGTAAGTAATATATTTCCTTGATTTTGTATAAACCAAAGTATTACATAAATAATTTTATTAATAAACATTATCATGAAAGAGCCTTTTTTGCTTCCCTAAGCCTTATTTCTAGGTACATGACTTAGCCTCACATGAGTAAACACTAGAGGCAGGGACCTCTTCAACTCTACATCATCTATGATTTCAGAGTAGACTGAGCAGTCAGACCCTCCCAAATAACAACTTCTCTCCAACACCCCTAGCCTCCATGTGTAGATGCAACAGAGATGCTGTAACCTAACCTAAATAGATGCTGTAAATTGCCTATATATGCAGGCAGCCTAGCATAGACTAACTTTTATTTAGAATTCATAACTTTGCTTAGATTAACCTGTAAACCCACTTAGAACACCCTAGGTTTTATAAGGTTTGTGTAACCACATCCTGTAATTTGCTAAGAGTTTAACAGAAGGGACTTAATTGGTTAAACTTCCTTCCATACCTATACCATCCCTGACATTGACGATTGCCAGAACTGTCTTTTCAGGGACAAGCTCAGGATGATTTTTAGAACCAGGGGGTTGATCTGGCTGAAACCACCCAAGGCTGGCCAAAGTGGCCTGGAGGACTCTGTACTGACCTCTTCATGAACTTTTCTCATTATACCCTCACTGTAATACTAAAATGTCCTCCTAGAGGTAGAGATTGTCTGCCATTTTTGAATGAATATGTGATGTATGTATAGACATGTTTTCTAACTGTATATGAGCAGGAATATCCCCACCTATACTTGCAATGAAGAAGCTCTTCTCAATGTTTACGCATGACTTTCCTGAATAAAAACTGTTAATATAAAAACATTCAAACCTATAAAGAATTTTTGTGAGTTTATTTGAGCCAAACTGGCAATTGCCTGGAAGCAGAATCTCAATGGATTGGGATAATGCTACAGAAAATGGCGGCCCTTTACCTTGTTTTACATATCACAATCAAAGGAGGAGACGTAAGTGGGTTACATGAAATCCATTGGTGATAGATTAGGGAGGTGGGAGAGAGCAAAGGGGGAGTACCTCTGGGATTGGATAAAAAGTGCAATGATGGACACAGGCTTCTTTTACATAGGTGGGTATAGGATAGTTAATAGCCGACAATTAACAGCATAACAATAACAAGGGAATTTGTGGTCTCTGTCTTAGTGCCATTTGTTGTGCCCTGAGGGATCCAGGAGAAGGGAAGTTACAAGTTACCCTGATATTCCACAGGTATGTTATCTTAAATGCAAAAAGACATTAGGCTCAGTAAAGATTGAAGTTGATCTTTGTTAGGGAAAATACTGGCCTAGGACATGACTACCCACTATAAACTCCTTTTAGTTAAATTTTTAATTTCAGACCATCATTTGTGGTTTTGAAGCAATGAAGCATAGCAACATTCATCTCGGGTAAAAAACAAACAAACTGCTGTTTGCTGGCTTCTGTACACACCTGCTTGCTTAAACAATAGGGTAGTTACCTCAGTTTCCAGATTGAGACCTGGAAACTTATATAAATCACCCCATTGATTGTGGTTTTACTGGTCTATCAAAACACATTCCTCTGCACCTGGAGACCAGGACAGCACAATTGCTCTAATTGCTTCAGTGGCTCCAGAAAATGTGTTTTCCGTTGACTCAGTGGTCCCAAGACCTGACTAGGACAGCATAATTACTTTAAGTTGCTTCAGTGGCTCCAGATAATGTGTTTCCGTTGACTCAGTGGTCCCAAGACCTGAAACTATAATTAATCTTTGTAGATAACTAACTTGCTCAATTTAGCTTCTGTAACAAACTGCTTTTTGCAAACCAGGTTCCTCATTCCAAACCTCGAGATGTAATCAATACCTTTGTGATATTTGCCTATATAAGTCTGATGTTTCTGCCAAGGGGGCACTATGATATTTGGAGAGCATTTGCCCCCTCGTAGTCCCAGCTTTGAAATAAATGTGGCTCTTTAATTTGACTTCTTGAGGCATCCTTCATGGGGTACATTACAACAGTTTCTTTAGGTCTTTGAGTTTGCCAAACTGCCTTGCAGGCCTTCCCTGAGCTAGTCAGGTTAGCATGTGGCCTTTTTTTTTTTTCCCCTCCACTAAACAAATCCTATCCTTTGTTTGGGAACAGCTGCTTTGGGAGAAGTGACATTCACCTCCCCTTGTGTGTCCTTACTTGCTGGCTATAAACTACATTCCTTCTCATTGTTACAGAGTAGGAAAATTTTTAGGCCTGCTTAATTAACAAACAGATCAACACTCCTGAGCAGCAGACCCACGAAGAACAAACAGATCAAAAGTAAGAATAGTCCTTACCTTTAAGTTACCCAGAAATGAATAACAGGAGGATGATGATTAGCTTGGCTAAAACTATGCAATTAGCTTTTGTAACTTGGCTTTGCTTGCTATGGGAACCTGAATACGGATGTAATTGTCCCCTTTAAATATTGGACTCTGCAGATGGTCGGGGCCACTTCTCTCTTGGGCTTCCCAAGTGGAGGAGTGGACACTGGCCTGTCAATAAAGGCTCTCTAAATTTTAATCAGTCTGGAGTTCTGGTCATTCTGACATTCGCGCTCCACATTTGGAGGCCCCCTGTGAGATAACTAGCCATTGACTGGTCCTGTGACTGTTAAGCCCAGATTTCAGGATCCCAATAGACCACCAGGGAGCCAGCTGAGTCCGATGCAAAAGCAGAAAGAGTCTTTATTCGAGCTAGTTTGAGCTACCTGACCACACTCGCCGACGCAGCGACAGGGGGCAGAGAGAGCTAGCTCTGTGGGAAGAGGGGTTTTATAGGGGGGTTGGAGTAAGGGGAGGAGAGAGGACTGTGGGCCCTGCTGATTGGCCAGGCGCAAGTCTGGGTCTTGTTACACAGGATGTGGTTGTGTCTATGGTGCACACTTCCCTTGATTGTCATTGGTTAGTTTAAAGAAATCCTAGGTGTGGCTAGCAGAGGCTTGGGCTTCTGGGAAAAAGCTCCTTACTGAGCACATGGCTAATGGCTGCTGCCCCAAAATGGAGGATCCGGGGTAAGATGGAGGGCATAGCCCTCGCCCTTTCAGTGACCAGAGTCCAGGGAAGACATCCAAACTCCCGGACCTAGGGGGAGATCTCTGAGAGATGTTCCTCAGCCCTGGGACCAATAGAGTTTGGCAGGACTGTCCGAAAATTGTCTAATTGACTTCAGTTGGAGCCATCTGGATCTGATTCTTACTGGTAAGAAGACTCAATTCTTTTGAGTCCTGATTCTGGTTCTGGGGGCCCATCAGAGGTCTCCAGAAGGCTGGATGCAGCACTACTTCCGTTGAGACCAGATCCCGGTGCACGATGGTGCCCGGTGATCCTGAGTCTGGTTGTTACTTGTCTTGTCTGTGTCTGTTGTTGTGTCCAATTTGTTTTTGTTGCCAGAATAGGTCAATCAGCTTCATGTACTACCTGTACCCCCTTTACATGTTTTTTGAAAAATTTTCAGGACTTCAAGTGAAGAGCCGAGGGCTACAGAGCCCCTGTAATGCTTTTGATTTACAGAAATTCTGTGAGCGTGAATGGCCAATGTTCACGCAGATCGAGTGGCCTCCTGAGGGGTCGACCGATTTGGGTTTAGCCTATCAGGTCCAGGCTATAATTTTTGGAAACCCGGGGCACCCGGACCAAATGGTGTATATTCAAATTTGGATAGATGTCTTAACTGATAATCCTAAATGGCTTTGGGATTGCCAAAAACACTCAGAAAAGAAAAAGAAATTGGGACGGAGACAGACTGTCCTCCTCACTTAACCTCCCAGGGAGGCTGAGAGGAAGCCTCTTGTCCTCCCACCTCCACCAGAGGACCCCATCCTGGCAGAGCTGCCCCCGTACCCATCAGCCCTGGTGGCGGCTCCCCCTGAAGATCCTCTCAGTCCATCTCATTCCCACAGTGGGGCAGAGAACCGACCCATGCTCAGCCCCCTCTCCGGACTCCTCTGGAGCCCCAATGTTGCCTTTGCGCCAGGTGGCCGCCCCCAACGGGGAGGAACGACCTTTTATGGTTTACGTCCCTTTTTCGACCAGTGATCTCTACAACTGGAAGAATCAGAATCCCTCTTTTTCTCAGAATCTGCAGGGATTAATCTCTCTCTTGGAGTCTGTCTTTTTCACCCACTAGCCCACTTGGGATGATTGCCAACAGCTCCTCCAGACCCTTTTCACCTCAGAGGAGAGAGAGCGAGTCAGGTTGGAGGGAAGGAAATTGGTTCTTGGCCCCGACAGCCAATCCTCTTCAGAGTCAGCATGGCTCGAGGCTATCTTCCCACTCTCCCACCCCTCGTGGGACCCCAACATGGAGCGAGGTAAGAAGGCTCTTGATCGGTATTGCCAGACTCTGCTGAGGAGAATCCGAGCGGCTGAGTGGAAACCAACCAATTTGTCTAAGGTAACTGAAACTGTACAGGGACCGAATGAATCTCCCGCCGCTTTTCTAGAGCACCTGTGTGAAGCCTACAGGCTCTACACACCCATAGATCCTGATACGCCTGAGAATCGGCGGGCAGTTAACATCGCTTTCGTGTCCCAGTTGGCCCCAGACATTAGAAAAAAATTACAAAAGTTAGAAGGCTTTGAGGTAAAAGTGCTTTCAGAAATGGTTGAGGTTGATCAAAAGGCATTTAACAATAGAGAAGATTCAGAGACTGTGCAGACTCGGAAAATGACAAAGGTCCTGGTAACTGCCATGCAAGAGGAAAGAGACGGGAATCAGAGAAAGGGAAGGAAGTTCGGGAAAGAGGACAGGCAGCCAAGATGCTCTGATTTAGGGAAGGACCAGTGTGTGTACTGCAAGGAAAAGGGCCACTGGAAGAAAGACTGTCCAAAAAAGCCTCAGCAACACCCAACCCCAGTACTAGCCAAAGAAGTAGACTGATGGGGATGGGGATCCATCTCTATTAGCCCCCAGGAGCCTAGGGGCAAACCCGTGGACTTCCTTATAGACATTGGAGCTACTTACTCCGTCCTACAGCAGGCGGAGAGCCCGGTGTCCAAAGAATGAACCCCCATTCAGGGAACCACGGGGAAGACTAAATCTTACCCATGGACCCAGGCCCAAATTTCCAACCTGGGGGCCGGGACAGTGACCCACTCATTCTTAGTGATGCTGGAGTGCCCGTACCTGCTACTGGGCGAGGACCTTCTCAGCAAACTGCAGGCTACCATCTCCTTCCAAGAGGAGACGGCTACAGTGACTTTCAATCAGAGCCCAGGGGCTGTACTTTTGACTTGCCCCTTGAACAAGGAATAGCTCCTCGCTGAAGGAACCGAGAGCAACAATCCGGTCCCAGATACCCCATTACTCCAAGAGCTGCAACAGAAAATACCTGGATTATGGGCAGAGAGTAACCCCCCAGGATTGGCAGTCCACAGAGCCCCAATTGTGGTACAACTCTCCAGCACAGCAATTCCAGTACAGGTTAAGCAATATCCAATAAGCGAAAAGGCCCGTAGAGGCATCGCAGTCCACATAAAAAGACTGGAAAAAGCAGGAATCTTAGTCCCTTGCTACTCCCCGTGGAATACCCCATTGTTTCCTGTACAGAAACCAGGAATGGAGGACTTCAGACCCATTCAGGACTTAAGAGAGGTCAATAAGAGGGTAGAAACTATACATCCCACAGTGCCTAATCCATATACCCTCCTGAGCCTGTTACCTCCCCATCATCAGGAATACACAGTTCTAGACCTAAAGGATGCCTTCTTCTCCCTGTCTCTAGCCCCATCCAGCCAGCCCATTTTTGCTTTTGAATGGATGGACCCAGACGAAAGGGAATCAGGACAATTGAGCTGGACACGGTTACCCCAGGGGTTCAAAAATTCCCCCACTCTGTTCAACGAAGCCCTCAGCCAGGACTTGGGCCCATTCAGGCAGAAACATCCAGAAGTCATCCTACTCCAGTATGTAGATGACCTCCTCCTTGCTGCAGCAACCCAGAGCAAGTGTAGGGAGGCTACTGAAGCCCTGTTGAGAACCTTGGGCAAAATGGGGTACTGGGTGTCTGCTAAAAAGGCCCAACTTTGCACCCCTAAAGCCACTTACCTGGGGGTATGAACTCAGCGGAGGAAAAAGGACTCTGTCGGCTAGCCGAATACAGGCTATCATGCAAATCCCCATCCTCAAGACAAAGAAGCAGGTGCGGGAATTCCTCAGAGCAGTAGGATATTGCTGCCTTTGGATATTAGGTTTTGCAGAAATAGCAAAACCCCTGTATACCTGCACCGGGGGAAAGACTGAGAAACTAAACTGGACTGAAATTGAAATTAAGGCTTTTCGAGATCTTAAACAAGCCTGTCAGCGCACCAGCGTTAGCACTGCCAGACCTCACAAAGCCATTTCAGTTATATGTGGCAGAGGCTCTGGGAATCACAAAGGGGGTGCTAACCCAATCCCTGGGACCATGGAAAAGGCCTGTGGCATACTTGTCCAAGCGGCTAGACCCCATGGCTGCAGGGTGGCTGGGGTGTTTGAGAGCAGTGGCAGCTACAGCTATATTGGTAAAGGAAGGACTTTACCAATCGAAACTCACCCTCAGGCAGGACTTGCAAGTAGTGGCTCCACATTCCGTGGAGGCACTGTTGCGAAACCCACTGGAGCGCTGGCTCTCGAATGCTCGGATCAGCCAGTATCAGTTACTCTTGCTTGATCCCCCGCGAGTCAGTTTTCTCAAAACGACGGCACTAAACCCTGCTACCCTGTTGCCTGATAACGATCCTGAGCAGCCCCTCCATGACTGCACTGAAACCCTGTCCTCACTCAAGAACCTTCGAGAGGACCTGACGGACCAGCCCATGCCAGACCCTGACGAAACCTATACACTGATGGAAGCAGCTCTGTTGTCGAAGGGACCAGGTACACAGTAGCAGAGGTCGTGACAGCTGACAAGGTAATCTGGTCACAGGCACTGGGGCGAGGGACATCAACTCAGAAGGCAGAGCTAATAGCCCTCACCCAAGCACTATGGTGGGGGAAGGGAAAGGCAGTGACTGTATACACGGACAGCCGATATGCTTTTGCCACTATTCACGTTCACGGGGCCTTATACCAAGAAAGGAGACTCCTAAGGTCAGGAGGGAAGGAAATAAAAAAATGTCCCAGAAATCCTTACGCTCCTTGCGGCCCTTTGGATGCCGAAGGCAGTGGCAGTCATACACTGCAAAGGACATCGGTCAACTGACACCCCGGAGGCACGGGGAAACGCCTTCGCAGGTAAAACAGCCAGGAAAGTCACCCAAAAACCAGTGGGGCCCCTCCATATTTTACCAGTCCTCCCTGCAAGGATCTTTGAGGAGACTCCAGTCTACTCATAGGAGGATACTGCGCTGGGGAAAAGACTCCAGGGAAAAGAAACATCCGGAGGATGGAAAGAATTGCTGGACCAGAGGCTGCTCAGAAAGAAACTCATTTCCCAGATCAATCAGAGTACTCATCTGGGGGGAACCAAGCTGGTAGAACTGCTTAAACGAGATTATTATATTCCTAAGCTCTTTCAGGTCTCAAAGGACATCGCAAGGAGATGTCACATCTGTGCACAGATAAACCTCGGGAAGCGGTCCCCTTTAGTCGAGGGAACCAGACTCAGAGGGAAAAGTCCTGGAGAGCATTGGGAAGTAGACTTTAGCAGTGGTTCTCAACCTTCCTAATGCAGCGACCCTTTAATACAATTCCTCATGTTGTAGTGACACTCAATTTCATTGTTACAAATTGAACATAATTAAAGCATAGTGATTAATCACAAAAACAATATGTAATTATATATGTGTTTTCCAATGGTTTTAGGCGACCCCTGTGAAAGGGTCGTTCGACCCCCAAAGGGGTTGCGACCCACAGGTTGAGAACCGCTGCTTTACAGAATTACCAGGTGTGGGAGGATATCGCTACTGTTGTAATGTACCCCATGAATCACACAAGGATGCCTCAAGAAGTCGAATTAAGGAGTCACATTTATTGCAAATCTGGGACTACGAGGGGGCATTCTGCTCTCCCAAATCTCACAGTACCTTACCCAGCCCCAACACCAGATTTATATAGGCAAAGATAACAAAGGTATTGATTACATCCCAGGGTTTGGAATGAGGAGCCTGGTTTGCAAAAAGCAGTTACAGAAGCAAAATTGAGCCGGTTAGTCATCTACAAAGATTAATTATAGTTTTCGGTCTTGGGACCACTGAGTTGACAGGAACACATTATCTAGAGCCCTCGGGTCTTGGGATAATTGTGCTGTCCTGGTTCCCAGGTACAGAAGAATGTACTTTTTAAAACCAGTATGACCACAACCAATGGGGTATTCACATTACAATCAATAAGGTATTCAATCGAATGGGATGATTTATATAATTCAGAAAATCAAAATAACTTTTTTATTGTTAAACAAAGCAAAGAAGTACAGAAGCCAAACAGCAGGGTTAAAGTTAAACTATAGTTTCTACCTGAGATGACTGCTACCATATTTCATTCCCCACTGGTTTTATGTGCATGAGTCAAATCATGGACTCATCTTTACTAGTTAGGGAATTGTACTGCCCCCTAACTACAAGTAGTTTGACCGAATTAATATTTCTAAACTGCCTGCTTGGCACATTTAGTTTTCTATTTACTCACCCCACTTCTTTTAAGGGCATTCTGTAAAGCAGCGGTTCTCAAGTGTTGTACTGTTGATATTTGGCTCTGTTGACTAATGAGTTTGCTGACCACTGGCCTAGACTAACCTTGGGAGATCTTCAAAGACAAGGTACCTGTCTGCTCTCGCCAAACTTTCCCCTCCAATGGTCTCCCTATGCAGACTCATGTAATCAAATCCATTGGGGAAATAGTAACTTCACTACCTATTACCAAGCGCCTGAGCAGACCTAGTTAGCTTGCACAAATGGCTTAACCAAGTGTGCCTCCTCAGACCTATTCAAAGAAGGTGAGGAGCCCCTTCTCTGTGTCCTAGTCTATATCCTCCCACAGATTTTCATATACAATGAAGACGAAGGAAGAGCCCACATGTACTCAGGCCTTTTACCAAACCAATACAAAAGGGCTCCTGTCTTGGTTCCCCTCCTAATAAGCCTGGGTATTGCAGGATCAACTGCTACTGGGGCCTTGGCTCTAAAAAAAGGGGATATGAATCTGAGGGAACTAAGTAAATAGGTAGATATGGACATAAGACACCTCAAAAGTTCCATCTCCTGTCTAGAGAAGCAAGTAGACTCCTTAGCTGAAGTAATATTACAGAATAGATGAGGACTGGACCTTCTCTTCATGAAACAAGGAGGATTATGCATGGCTCTTGGAGAAACTTGCTGTTTTTATGCCAATAATTTAAGAGTAATCCAAGAAAGCTTGGCCTTAGTGAGAAAAAACTTAGAAGAGAGAGAAAGAAAAAGTGAACCATCAGAAACATGGTTCCAAAGCATGTTTAATTAGTCCCCCTGGTTAACTACCCTCTTGTCTGCAGCAGCAGGACCTCTGGCCCTATTGTTCCTAGCTTTAACCATTGAACCTTGCCTAGTAAACTGCCTCTTAAGAACCATACAGAAAAGAATCAATTCTGTAAAATTACTGGTAGTTAGAGAACAGTGCAAACCTCTCAGTAATGAAGATTGTGAGATTGACTGTGATTTGACTCATGCACATAAAACCAGTGGGAAATGAAGTATGATAGCAATCACCTCAGGTGGAACTAGTTTAACTCTAACCCTGCTGTTTGGCTTCTGTACTTATTTGTTTTGTTTAACAATAGAAAAGTTACTTTGATTTTCTGAACTTATGTGTGCTACCCCAATCGACTGAATTCTTCGCTGTTGGTGGTTTGAATATCCCATTGATTGTGATCTCACTGGTTTTAGAAAGAATATTCTTTTGTACCTGGGAACCAGGACAGCACAATTATCCTAAATTGCCTCAGTGGTTACAGATAATGCATTCCTGTCAATTCAGTGGTCCCAAGACCCAATGGCTCCAGATAATGTGTTCCTGTCAACTCAGTGGTCCCAAGACCCGATGGCTCCAGATAATGTGTTTCCGTTGATTCAGTGATCTGGAGACCCAAAAACTATAATTTAACTAACATGCCTAAGTCTGCTTGTGTAAACTGCTTTTTTGCAAACCAGGTTCCTCATTCCAAACCCTGGGATGTAATCAGTGCCTTTGTGATCTTTGCCTATATAAATCTGGTGGTGGGGCTGGGAGGGGACTACGAGATTTGGAGTGCATGGCTCCCTCATAGTTCCGGATTTACAATAAATGTGACTCCTTAATTCGACTTCTTGAGGCGTCCTTGTGTGATTCGTGGGGTACATTACAACAAAAGCAACACTTGGCTTCCCCCAAGTGGGACACAGGCCCTGCCACCACCCTAGAGCGATAGCCCATCAAATCACAGCCAATGCTGCCAAGACTCCATGGTGCAAAATGCAGCCCACAGCCCAGCCCAGTCTGGAAATGGTGGCTGTGGGCACCGGGCAATGATGTCATGTGGCAGCGCCCAGTTCCTCTTCCTAGCAACTACCTCCTTGGAGTTTTTTCAGCCCAGGAACACGACTTGCTTTATAGCCAGGTGCAAACATTTTACATTTTAATCAAATGTCTGTGAAGTGTTTTCCCGTGCCTCATCTCATTTGATCCTCACAGAAGTCCTGGAGTAGATAGATAGGAGACATGGTAGAATCCTATTTTCTTTTCATTAGCCAGAAAATGGAGATTTAGAAAGTTTAGAAATTTGACCTGACTGAAAAGAAGTAGGAAATGGTGGACCTTGAAAATGACTTTAGGTTTTCTCACTGCACAGAATATAGTCAAACACTCCTGCAGTTAAATATTTTACCATTTTTTTCTCCCTGTGTCATCTACAATAATAATCTGATTCGTGTTGATATTTACTGCTGTGTTGCTGCCAATTACCTGAACGAGAAGTTGGAGTGCTTCACTGGGCTGGAAAAAGTTTAGCTAAATCAGAAAGCAGGTCTAATTAAGCAAGTTTATGCTATATATATAAAAGGCTAAGTTGACTCCTGCATGCCTGATACTTATAAAGCTCTCGCTGGTGCCAATCGCACACATGTGTTTCTATCTGTCATTGTTTATTGTGAATTTGGTTGTTTCTTCTATTATAGAGAAAGGGCAAATAGCGATATTAAAATATTTCTTCTAATTAATTTCCTTTCAATGTTCATGAATCCGTGCACTGGGCCATTAGTGTGATATAAAACTTCATGTACTGGAGATATTTTTGCTGCATGAGGGTGGTTTTGACTCTATCTGGGTGCTAGGGCACTACAAATATAGGTTAATAAAGATTTCTCAGTGTGACCACTGAGGCAGGAAGTCATAGTGAATTAAATGAGCTCCTTGCTATCTTAGTGCTCTGTATAGCATATGTGCATACACACACACACACACACACACACACACACACAGTTTAACAGATATATTTTGAAGCCCACTATAAGCTGCTCTTGGTGGCACAGCCCTTTGAGTAGGGAGACAGAGAGAGAATTGAAATAATGCTAAAATTGTCAGTAATTTGAAGTCCATTGGAATGGGGCCCAGCATGCTGGAGACTCCAGGTATGATGAGAAAGGCCTGTGCATGTAAAGCTGTGCTGTCTAGAATGTCCACTTTGAGAGCATACCCTTCAAATAGATAGTTCCATTTAGTTTTTCAGCTTTTAAAATCCACTTTAGTTCATAAGCCTGTGTAATACAATTATTTAAAAAAAAATCTGTATTGTAAAATAGTTTATTTGCATTTTTAAACTTTTAAATCCTTGGCTGAAAATATGAATTCAGTATAATATTAACAAGTGTAAAAAAAAGAAGATAGACTTAAATAAAGGGTTGACATGAAAAATAATTATTCAAATTTTGAGACATTTCTAGGAAATAATGATTTTTGATAGCAAAGTTGTGTTTAAATTGTTTCAAGTGTATTCTGAGCAGTACCATTTATTACAGCTTAATTATTATAGAAACAAACAACTGATGGACTTAGTAAATTTATTCTAAGAACTTGATGAATATGTTTATACTATGTGTAGAATGTTTACAAAATGCCCATCTTCTACACTTTTATACCATTATGAAGTGTGCTGTATAACATAGGTGGATAAAAAGACACATAATCTTATTTTCAAGGGCTGCACTTAGGAAACTGAACTGAGAGTTTTGTTCCACATTTGAGAGGTTATACAATTGTGGGGAAAATAAAAACCAACACATGTTGATTATTCATGTGACTATATAGGATATAAATACTTATTTACATTTTAAGTAGAAAATTAAGAACCAGGATTATGTATCCTCCTAATAGAATGATTCCTGATTATAAACATAAAACTAAATAACCCTTTTATCTATCTGTTTCTATCTAATCTATCTACTCATTCAACCTATATAAGAAATTAACTAATTAACTAACTAACTAGCTAGGAAGGTTTCACCTACCTAGCTCTAAAAGAACATAAAATCTCATCCAGGAATTGGGAAAAATAAGCTGCCAGCTTTTTCTGTAGTGTTTAGAGAATTTGAGGATAAAGGGTATTTTTCCTGTAAATGATACCCCAGGTGTCCAAAAAGATCATAAAAAAGTAGAAACATCTTAGGAGACAAAGGTGGGCCCTGGGCTCACGGTTTGCATCTTTATATAAATGTGTAATATACCTTATTTGTCTCCTGATGTTGAGGAGAACAGATGAAGACAGCCTTGCTAGGCCGCTATCTCCGAGCTGCCCTGTCTCAGGGCTTTCTCACAGCCCTGGTTTTGCTCACTCTGACAGAGCGTGAGGGAACCTCCCTTTGAAGAAAGCAATAAGCTTTCTCCATTCTGCATTGTTTATATGTGCACTCTCACTAAGGGAACCAACCACACAGAGACACTGAGAGAGGGAACAGGGAAAGCCACAGGATTTTTTTCAGCTACATGGTTTCAGCTCCCTGTCTGTTCAGACCTTTCAATCCATTCCCGCATTAGTGTTTACTCCAGAGCCAAAGCAAATGCCTGCTGGGTGAGAAGCCCTCTTTGTACCCTACAGCCATATCATGTTCTCCCCCTCCTAGTCTGGAAGCAATTAACTTTTCCTGGCTGGCAGCATTCAAAGGAACCTCTGGATGTATTTCAATCTCTGCTGTCTGCTAAAGCCTTTTTGGCACATGCAGCTTTACATCACACAGGCAGTACTACCTTTCTAATGAATTCAGCTATGAATATTTAAAGTTAAGTTCTAGAAGCTTTATATACATAGGCTTTTCTCATTTCAGGTAGACTGCTATTGGGAAAGGAAAAGGAGAGACTGTGTTTCCTCCACTTAGAACTGCTAGGTAATCCACTGATCTCTTGACCAGCAACTGGACACCTATGGGGCCCCAACTAGACATTATGAAAGTTTGTAGCTACAGAGATGGCTGAATCCTCAGCAGTCAAACCACCTCAGCTGTGCTTGGACATGTCTATAGCATTTACACTGGGGTTTATACACTTATATGCAAGTAAATGTTTTAACTCCAAAAAAATTATATATCATTTATTATATATGAAGTATATATAAGCATAGAATTTATAAATAATAAGAAAACATGTAATATTCTTATGTAAACTCAATATAGCCAATAAGCTTTTGTTTATTTTTACCAAATTTTTCATCTATACCCAACCTATAGTGGAAATTAAACCATAATTGACAAATGGTGCTGTATCTTAATTTATTGACTCTTTCTCTAACACATTTATTGTCATTAAATTTGATATGTGATAGATCCTCCCTTCCCCCAACTGGTGGGCAGAGTATGATGTAACCTGAAGCCCAGAAATACCTGAGAGCCTAACCATGTACCTTATATCGACTATACATTGAACCACCAA
This sequence comes from Myotis nattereri, assembly GCF_964212035.1. Classification (NCBI taxonomy): domain Eukaryota; kingdom Metazoa; phylum Chordata; class Mammalia; order Chiroptera; family Vespertilionidae; genus Myotis; species Myotis nattereri. The sequence continues at coordinate 102,454,030 of NC_138076.1, forward strand.
TCAGCGCCTGCCAAGTACCCTAAGCCCCCATTCCTTCCCATTCCTCCCCTCAAAAGGAGTGCTCACCTCTGCATGGATTGCTGCTCTCCCCTTGTGAGACAGCCCGGCAGGTCTTTCTCCTAATAAATCCTTAATACCTTGTTTTCAGCTCCCAACTGATCTTTCAATATGTAACCTGTGAAACAACTTCTAATCTTTATACACACTAGGTTATTTAACTGAAATCCTTTTGAACTTTGGCACTACATATGTGAGATCTTCCCTTGTTTGTCAACATGAATGACTTCGTTGCTCTTTTAAAATGTATCTGGGATTCATTTTAAAAGGAATAGTAAGATATATAGACAGAAATGACTGTCATGAAGTTTATACTCACAGATCCCTAGACACAGGAGACATGGGACACCACACAGGACCACATAGGTGTTAACGTAAAAAAACAATTCAAACCTGTAAAGAATTTTTGTGAGTTTATTTGAGCCAATCTGTTGACAATTGCCAGGAAGCAGAACCTCAAGGAATTGAGATAATGCTCCGGAGAATGGCAGGTTACATCTATATTTACACATTGCAATCAAAGGAAGGGATATAGGTGGGTTACATGAAATCCATTGGTGATAGACTAGAAAGGTGGGGGCAAAGCAGGGAATCCCCTGGGATTGGATAAAAAGTAAAATGATAGACACATATTTAGGTGGGTGCAGGAACAATTAACATGATAACAATAAAGGAATTTGTGGTGTCTGTCCTGGAACCCAGCACATTAGATTGTGCCCCAAGGGGTCCAGAAAAAGGGAAGTTACAAGTTACCCAGACATTTCAGGGGTATGTTATCATAGATGCAAAAAGACAGATAGGCTCAGTTAAGGTAAAAGTTGACCTTGTCAGTGAAGATACCGGCCTAGGATGTAACTACCCACCATAACTGCTTTTAGTTAAAGTTTAATTTCAAACCATCCTTTGTGGTTACTTTAGGTCTCTGAGTTTGCAAAACCGACCTGCTGGCTTTACCTGAGCTTGTCAGGTTAGCATGTGGCTCCTTTTGTCCACATAGGGAAGCACCAAGGTCAGGGAGGAGACAGAGGGAGAGAGGGGAAAATGTAGACAAAAGCCTTAACTGTGGTTTCCATGGAAAGGAATGGGTCAGGCAAGGTGAACAGATTTTGAATTGGCTAGTTGGAGTAATTTTGTTGCAGAAGACCAAATAAAAACCAAGTGATGCTTTAAAGAAAAGGAGGGACACTGTTTTATGTGTCGGCGGACTCTGGGAATAACTTTCCAAATCTGAGTAAAGAAACATGCAGGGAGCTTCTCTTTATATCTCCCTGTGGTCTTTGTCCCACAAATATGGTTATGCTTCCGGTCCTTTTTGCGGGCCTTGCAAGAAGGCCCCCAGATGTTGGGGGTCTCCAGGCCATATCTGATGGTTTGGCCTGGCACCAGCGTTAATAACCCTCCCTCCGGGGCAGTGCAGTGTTCACAGTTTTATGGCCTCTGTAACAGGTTCTGCAAGACCAGTTTCTGGGAAGGAGGTAGTGATTTAATTACAGGTTATCAAGAATGTACACTGACCTTGCTGGCATGGATTCCAATTGCTAGCCCCCAAAATATCAGGGTTACAGTGGAAATAGCCCTTTTTAGCCTTCTCAATTTCAGCAGGCTCTGGGCATAGAGGCTGTCATTAGTTGTGTGGTACATATTCCTCTTGCTCCCTCTGCCTCCTAACCCAGCCTGGTGCTTCCTCATGTAGCCCTTCATGGCATGGTGTATCCCATCCTTTTGAGATCTAAGTATAACAAACTATCTTCTCAATGGCCTAGCTATATCTAAATAATAATAAAACCTATATTTTAAAACAAATAGGCAAGAGCTGTTCATCCATTTAGAACTAAAATGGACTAACGAACTGCTTCTGCATTGTCACTAGGTTGTCATTGCTAACGATCCTGCAAATTTATGGTGTTGACTGAGCTTCCACAAAGGCCAGTCCTAGGTGTAGCCCAGAGGTCTGCATAAAAATGAAGACTAATGAGCATCCACTTGGATATGAAGCATTGTTTTAAGGGAAGCCTGGTGCTGCTTGGGCCTCTGGAGTTGATTATATGCCAAAGGAAAGCTCAATAAACCGGGGGGGGGGGGGGGGGGGGGCGGGGAATCCCAGCAACACTCAAGAAAATTGTCACAGGGCTTAAATGGTCAAAAACCTGTAACTGATAACTTCATCTAAAAATAATTCTCACTTCTGAGCAAGCTTGTGATATTTGATTTATTATGATAAAAGAAATGTCACCACAACTATCTTTGTGTCTTAAGGAGGTGGATGAACTAAGCCACACAACCAGCAAATGGGAAACTGAACATTGCAACTTTTGGTGTCTTGATTCCAAAGCCCATGTGCTTTTTCTTACATCTCTATTGCCTGGAAGAGATTGTAAATTTCTATTATGAATTTGACATAAATTATGATATTCAGATTTTTTTATTGTTGACAGTATTACACATGTTTCCCATTCGCCCCGTCTATTTCTTTGTTACTAATGTTGTGGCTTCACCCCATAACAAAGAAACAATTTCCGGGGGATGAGGCCCAGGAATCAGGATTTTAAAAAGATTCCCAGGTGATTCTAATGTGCAGCCAAGGTTGAGAACCACTGCTATACACAATATTAAAAATATACCTAAACGTGCAATTCTTTGTCCAAAAAATGAGCATGTTCAAAAATTAAATGAAGAAATTTTGTACATACTGGATGGAGATTTCCACACATATTTGAGTGATGATTCCATTGATTCCATAGATGATGCTGAAATGGAAAATTTTCCCATCGAATTTCTTAATAGTATTACTCCTTCAGGAATGCCGTGCCATAAATTAAAATTGAAAGTGGGTGCAATCATCATGTTATTGAGAAATCTCAATAGTAAATTGGGTCTTTGTAATGGTACCAGATTTATTATCAAAAGATTACGACCTAACATTATTGAAGCTGAAGTATTAACAGGATCTCCAGAGGGAGAGCTTGTTCTGATTCCAAGAATTAATTTGTCCCCATCTGACACTGGCCTCCCATTTAAATTGATTCGACGACTGTTTCCCGCAATGCCAGCATTTGTGATGACTATTGATAAATCATGAGGACAAACTCTAGACAAAGTAGGCATATTCCTACCTGAACCCGTTTTTGCACGTGGTCAGTTATATGTTGCTTTCTCTCAAGTTTGAAGAGCATGTGATGTTACAGTTAAAGTTCGAAGTATAGGGTGTCCCAAAATTCACGCAAGAAGTAATTTTGATAGAAAACACAGGTTTATAATTAAAAATTGTAAATTTTTTATTGACTCATAAAGTATACAGTATAGGGTTATGTATCAAATAGCACATCGGATAAATGGTCTCAACAGCTTTGCTGGCACCTATGCAAAGCCGTGGTCTTCATTGTCCCTGCTCCTGGGCCATAATTGGTACTTGGTAATGCTTATCAAATTGAAGGGATTGAAATCAAAGGGCAACAGATATTAGAATCTGATTCAATAAACCAAGTAAAATTAGGCTTTTATTTTGTTGTTGTTAATACTCAATCAAAATTCAAATCTTATGGGGGGGATGTGGACACATTTGTAATACCTTAACTAATAATAATAATAAAAAAAATTCAAATCTTGCTTGAATTTTGGAACACCCTATACTTCATCACAAGGGAAATTAGTCAAGCACTCTGAAAGTGTTTTCACTCTTAATGTGGTGTACAGGGAGATATTAGAATAAGTTTAATCACTTTATCAGTCATTGTTTGCATCACTGTTGTTTTTATATCATGTTTTTGTTGTTTTCATATCATGTTTTTGTTGTTTTTATATCATGACTCTGTTGTTGTTATATCCTTTTGTTACTGTTTATTTATTAATAAATTTATATATTATTTTCATATACATTTCACTAATTTCCTTTCATCCCTCACACACTTCTATTATAAAGAAAGGGAAAATAGCAATATTAAAGTATCTCCACTAATTAATTCCCTTTTTTGAAAAAATATATTTTATTGATTTTTTACAGAGAGGAAGGGAGAGGGATAGAGAGTTAGAAACATCAATGAGAGAGAAACATTGATCAGCTGCCTCCTGCACACTCCCCCTGGGGATGTGCCTGCAACCAAGGTACATGCCCTTGACTGGAATCAAACTTGGGACCCTTGAATCCACAGGCCGATGCTCTATCCACTGAGCCAAACCAGTTAGGGCAATTAATTCCCTTTTAATGTGCACGAATTTCATGCACCGGGCTACTAGTATATATATATATATATATATATATATATATATATATATATATATATCCTCTCTAATAAAAAGAAACATGGTAATTAGCATACGACCGCTACCCTACCCATTGGCTAATCAGTGAGATATGCAAATTAACTGCCAACCAAGATGGCAGCCGGCAGCCAGGCAGCTGACACGAACAAGGAGGCTTGCTTGATTCAGTGATGGAGGAAGCCAAGCTTCCCCGCCTGCCTTGCCGACCTCTCAGCTGCACTCTAAGCAATATTGTAACAAATATAGAAGCTAAACAAAACCCCAGAAACCTGCTTTAGTCCCGGGCTTCAGCCAGCAGGATCACAACATTGTTTCAAATACAGAAGGTAAACAAAGGCCAGAAACCTGCTTTCAGCAGCGGAGGCCTAAGAGCTGGAGCCAAGCCTGAGAGCTAAAGCTGGTCCAGAATAAAAAACAAAAGAAAAAAAGGAGGGGTTGAAAGCTTCAGTCACCCGCCAGCCTGAAAACAGCCCTCAGCCCCTCACCCAGACTGGCCAGGCACCCCAGTGGGGACCCCCCACCCTGATCCAGGACACCCTTCAGGGCAAACCAGCCGGCCCCCACCCATGTACCAGGCCTCTGTCCTATATAGGTAATTAGCATACGTAATATGCCTCCCAGCACCAGGATCAGCGGAGCCAGAGCCCAGAGGCCTCCCAGCGCTGGGATCAGCGTGACAGGGGGCGGGGCCACAAGCTCCCTATCCGTCCTGCTCTGTTCGTGACAGGGGAAGGCACCCCAACCCCCTGATCAGTCCTGCTCTGTTCCTGATAGGGGGAGCTCCCCAACCCCCTGATCACCCTGCGGCTCTGTGTGTGACAGGCTGCGGTGCCCCAACCCCCTGATCGGTCCTGCTCGGTGTGTGACAGGGTGCAGCGACCCAACCCCCCCCCCCTCCCCCACGGGTCCTGCTCTGTGTGTGATGGGGTAGAGCCATAATCTCCCCATTGGCCCTGCCCTGAGTGTGACAGGGTGCGGCGCCCCAACCCCCTGATCCACCCTGCTCTGTGTGTGACAGGGGGCGGTGCCCCAACTCCCCTATCGGCCCTACTCTGTGAGTGACAGGGGGGAACTCCCCAACCCCCTGATCGGCCCTGCTCTGTGCGTGACAGGGTACAGAGCCCCAACCCCCCTGATGGGCCCTGCTCTGTGAGTGACAGGGGGTGGCGCCTCAACCTGCCCATCGACGCTGCCTTGAGTGTGACAGGGGGTGGTGCCCCAACCCCCCAAACGGCCCTACCCTGAGCGTGACTGGGGGTGGAATTGCAACCTCCCGATCCGCCCTGCTCTGTGCATGACAGGGGCGGCGCCCAAACTCCCCAATTGGCCCTGCTCTGAGCCCGACCACGGGCTGCACCTAGGGATTGGGCCTGCCCTCTGCCACCTGGGAGCAGGCCTAAGCCAGCAGGTCGTTATCTCCCGAGGGATCCCATACTGTGAGAGGGCACAGGCCGGGCTGAGGGACCACCCCTCCCCCCGGAGTGCACAAATTTTTGTGCACCGGAATATATATATATATATATATATATATATATATATATATATATATGCCTAACTGATCATCCAACTGTCTGACTGGTAGCTATGATGAGCAATTACCACCAGGAGGCAGACACTTAATGCAAGAGCTGCCGAGCTGTGGTGACTTGGCAGCTGCGGGTCTTGGGTGACACACCCAGAACCAGAGAGGAGGGAGCCTGATTTCTGGTGTGCATCACCTGAAAACCACCCTCTTGCAATCTGGGACCCCTCTGGGAATTTTGGAGAGCCAGTTTTGGCCCAATCCCTGCAGGCCAGGCTGAGGGACCCCACCTGTGCACAAATCCATGCACCAGGCCTCTAGTATGCATATAAGTTCTTTGGTTAGTCTCTCCCTGTCCCCTCCAACCCCTTCCCTCTGAGATCTGTCAGTCTATTCCATGCATCCATGCCTCTGGACCTATTTTGTTCATCAGTTTATTTTGTTTATCTCATAAGTGAGATCATATGATATTTGTCTTTCTCTGACTGGCTTATTTCATTTAGCATAATAATCTCCAGGTCCAACCATGCTGTCACAAGAGGTAAGAGATCTTTCTATTTTGCAGCTGCATAGTATTCCATTGTGTAAATGTACCACTGCTTTTGCCCTGGCTGGTGTTATTAAGTCGTTAGAGCACCATCCCATGTACTGAAGGGTTGCAGGTTTGATTCCCGGTTAAGAGCATGAACCTGGGTTGCAGGTTAGATCCTCAGCCCTGGTCTGGGTGTGTGCAGGAGGCAATCAATCAATCAATGTGTCTCTTTCACATCAATGTTTCTTCTCTCTCTCTCTCTCTCTCTCTCTCTCTCTCTCTCTCTCTCTTTTTCTCTCCCTCACTCTGTCCTTTCTTTCCACTCTCTCTAAAAAAATCAATGGAAAAATACCCTTTGGAGAGGTTAAACAACAACAACAACAACAAAAGTACCACAGCTTTTTTTTATCCACTCATTTATTGGTGGGCACTTGGACTTTGATCATATGAAAATAACAACAAAGAACATCATGGGCACAGTTAATATAGATGGTAGAATGGGAGATTTTTGCCATGTCCAGAATGAACAAAGGGCAGACATGTAGAACATACAAGGAATTCTTCTATATCAACAAGAATAAGACATTGGACCAACTGGCATGTCTCAGTGGTTGAGCGTTGACCTATGAACCAGTAAGTCATGGTTTGATTCCCAGTCAGGGCACATGTTCAGGTTGTGGGTTCGATCCCCAGTGTGGAGTATGCAGGAGGCAGCTGATCAATGATTCTCTCTCATACTTGATGTTTCTATCTCCCTCTCCCTTCCTCTCTGAACTCAATAAAAATATTTTTTTTTTTTTAAAAAAAGAATAAGACATCAGCCCTAAAGGAATATATGAACAGGCAATTTACAAAAGAGGGAATCCAGAAAGCTAACAAGCATATGAAGAGATGCTTAATTTTTAGTAAGTTGAAACATGCAAATTAAAATTAACACAGCAATGAGATTTTAATTCACCCCTAATATATTGGCAACTACTAGGAAGCTGGATAATGCCATGTGAGAATAGTTGACTATGAGGGCAGGGGACAAGGAAATACGTATGGGATATGAGGATAAAGAATCAATCAACCAATCAGACTGTTCTGATGTCTTCATAGCATTTATCACAACCAGAATCTCTGGAGTCAGATTACCTGGGTTCAAATCCCAGCTTCACCATTTACCAAATGTTGGTTACCCACTGTGTCTTAGTTTCCCATTATAAAGTGAAGATAACAATACCATCTATGTCACATGGTTGTTGGCAGGATTAGAGTTATATATAAAGCCTCTGTCAGATAGTAAGTACTCTAATTGTTTGTTGTGTTCTGATGGTATTGTTTACTAGAGGCCCGGTGCACAAAAATTTGTGCACTGGCGGGGGGGGTGTGTGTGTCCCTCAGACCCACTTGTGCCCTCTCACAGTCTGGGACTCCTCGGGAGATAACGACCTGCTGGCTTAGGCCCGCGCCCGGGTGGCAGAGGGCAGGCCCAATCCCTAGGAGCAGCCCCTGGTCGGGCTCAGAGCAGGGCCAATTGGGGAGTTGGGGTGCTGCCCCCTGTCATGCACAGAGCAGGGCGGATCGGGAGGTTGCAATTCCACCCCCAGTCACGCTCAGGGTAGGGCTGATTGGGGGGTTGGGGCGCCACCCACTGTCACACTCAAGACAGGGTTGATGGGGAGGTTGTGGTGCCACCCCCTGTCATGCACAGAGCAGGGCTGATCAGGGGCTTGGGGCCCTGCCCCCTGTCATGCACAGAGCAGGGCCCATCAGGAGGGTTGGGGCTCTGTACCTTGTCACACACAGAGCAGGGTCGATCAGGGGGTTGGGGAGCTCCCCCTTGTCACGCACAGAGCAGGGCCGATAAGGGAGTTGGGGCACTGCCCCCTGTCACACACAGAGCAGGGCGGATCAGGGGGTTGGGGCGCTGCCCCCTGTCATGCACAGAGCAGGGCCCATCAGGAGGGTTGGGGCTCTGTACCTTGTCACACACAGAGCAGGGCCGATCAGGGGGTTGGGGAGCTCCCCCTTGTCACGCACAGAGCAGGGCTGATAGGGGAGTTGGGGCACTGACCCCTGTCACACACAGAGCAGGGCGGATCAGGAGGTTGGGGCACCACCACCTGTCACCCACAGAGCAGGGCCAATCAAGGGGTTGGGGCACTCCCCCCTGTCACACTCAGGGCAGGGCCGATAGAGAGGTGGCGGTTCCAACCCGTCACACACAGAACAGGGCCCATGGGGGGTTGGGGCACCGCACCCTGTCACACACAAAGCAGGGCCAATCAAGGGGTTGGGGAGCTCCCCCCTATCAGGCACAGAGCAGGGCCGATCAGGGGGTTGGGGCACCTTCCCCTGTCATGAACAGAGCAGGGTGGATAGGGAGGTTGTGGCCCCGCCCCTGTCACACACAGAGTCGCAGGGCGATCAGGGGGTTTGGGCGCTGCCCCCTGTCACACTGCTCCAGGGGCCAGGAGTCCTTGTGGCTCTGCTGATCCCAGTTCTGGGAGGCCTTGTGGCTCCACTTGACACCGGGGCAGTGAGGCCTCGCTGCTCCACTGATCCTGGTGCTAGGAGGACTCACTGCTCTGCTGCTCCCGGTGCTGGGAGGCCTCACGGCTTCGCTGATGCTAGTGCTGGGGGGCATATTACCCTTTTACTATATAGGATAGAGGCCTGGTGCATGGGTGGGGGCTGGCTGGTTTGCCCTGAAGGGTGTCCCGGATCAGGGTGGGGGTCCCGCTTGGGTGCCTGGCCAGACTGGTTGAGGGGATGATGGCTGTTTGCAGCTGGTCACACTGCCTTCATGGTGGGGGTCCCCACTGGGGTGCCTGGCCAGTCTGGGTGAGGGGCTGAGGGCTGTTTTCAGGCTAGCGGGTGACTGAAGCTCCCAACCTCTCCTTTTTTTCTTTTTTTCTTTTTTAATTCTGGGATTTATTTACGTTCTATGGCTGTCACTGGAACTGAGAGCTGACTTTAGCTCTGAGGCTCGGCTCCAGCTCTGAGACCTTGGCTGCTGAAAGAAGGGATCTGGGTTTGTTTGGGTTCTATAATTGAAACTCTGTTGCAACTCCAGCTCTGCTGGCTGGCTGAAAGCATGGGGCTTGTTTAGCTTCTATACTTGCAACATTGTTTCTTAGAGTGCAAGCTAAGAGCCCAGCAGCGGCAGGCCAGGAACCTTGGCTTCCTCCTTAACTGGAGCAAGCAAGCCTCCTGTTCACTTCAGCTGCCTGGCTGCCATCCGCCATCTTGGTTGGCAGTTAATTTGCATATCACCCTGATTAGCCAGTGGGAAGCGTGTCGGAGCTACAGTTAATTACCATGTTTGTCTATTATTAGATAGGATGTGTTTAATGTCTGACCCCATCCTACATCTAAAATGCAAATAAAATCAACAGGTTCCTGATGTTTCTAAATTTTCCTTGTATCTTGACATATAAAACAGTGCCTGAGCCCTGGCTGGTGTGGCTCAGTTGGTTGGGCAGTGTCTCCTGAACCAAAGGTTTGCTGGTTCCATTCCTGGTCAGGGAACATGACTGGGTTTCAGACTAAATTCTTGGTGGGGGACATGCAGGAGGAAGCAGATGTATGTTTCCCTCACATCAATGTTTCTCTCCCTCTCTCTTCCTCTCTCTAAAAATAAATTTAAAAATCTTTAAAAACAAACAAAAAACGAAAAAAAACACCAAAAAACAGTGCCTGGTACATAGCAGGCCCTCAACAAATTTTTATTGATTGGAAGGTGAAGGTGGTTGAGGATGAAGCTGGTGGGGTAGGGTCCCCACCCAACCTCCTTGAAGCCCCTGCCCTAGGGATCTAGGGCCACTCACTTGAAAGCAGTCATGAAACAGGTCTGGGAAGGAAACCCTGGCATCAGTATTAGGTTCTTTTCTACTGTTCAGCCATGATCCATCTCCCAGCCTCTGAAGCAGCTACAATAGGGTTGAAGACAAGGAATTGCCTGCCAGCTCAGCTTCTGGACCTGCCCTTGGCTCCTTCCTGTCCATTTTTTAAAATGATTTACTTGTCTTCCGTTTGTTGAGTTGCATGAGTACTTTATATATTTTGGAAATTAACTCCTTATCAGATGTATCGTTGACAAATACGTTCTCCTATACAGTGGATTCCCTTTTCATTTTGAGGATGGTTTCTTTTACTGTGTAGAGCTTTTTATTTTGATGTAGTCCCATTTGTTTATTTTTTTCTTTGTTTCTCTTGTCCTAGAATATGTATCAGGGAAAATTCTGCTACATGAGATGTCTGTGCTTTTACTGCCTATGTTTTCTCCTAGAATTTTTATGGTTTTGTGACTTACATTTAAGTTTTTCATTGATTTTGAGTGTATTCTTGTATATGGTGTAAGTTGGTGGATCTTGTTGCAATTTTTGCATGTTTCTGTCCAGTTTTCCCAGCACCATTTATTGACGAGACTGTTTTTACTCCATTGTATGTTCTTTCCTTTGTCAAATATTAATTGACCAAATATGTGTGGTTTGATTTCTGAGCTCTCTCTTCTGTTCCATTGATCTATATACCTGCTTTTGTGCCAGTACCAAATTGTTTTGATTACAATGGCATTGTAATATAGTTTGATATCTGGTATTGTGATCCCTCCAACTTTGTTCTTTCTCTAAATTGCTGTGGCTATTCTGGGTCATTTTTGGTTCCATATATTTTTGGAATATTTGTTCTGGATCTGTGTACTATACTGATAATATTTTAATAGGGATTGCAATGAACCTATAGATTACTTTGATTAATATGGACATTTTAATAATGTTAATTCTTCCAATCCATGAAGACAGTATATGCTTCCACTTGTTTGTATCTTCCACTATTTCTTTATTTTTAAATGTCCTATAGTTTTCTGAGTACAGGTTTTCTATTTATTTTTTATTTTTTGAATCATATATGAGTGTTTATTTCAATACTGCCAGCAGTTTAGGAGAGTAGGAGGTCATCCTCAAAAATATGCTCTGCCACCTCCCACAACCCCCCTCCCCCGCCCATAAACCAACTGCTTATATAGGGTAGGACAAAGATTACATGGGGAAATAGGGATTATAGGCATAAGGAAGTAGGAGGCTGGGGTGGGACTCCATTATTTGGGCAACAAGGTTGTTAATCTTTCCATGATAATAGGCAGATATTGAATGAGAATGTTCCAAGATTGATTCTCATGTCCAAGGTTGACTCCCATGTTGTGGTGGCATACAACTCCCTGCCAGGTCAGAATGCCCTTTCTTTAACCAACACAAGGCAATCATGTTAACAGAGCATGATTGATATTTCTCAAAACCATAGCTAGTCTCCAATATTCTGTTTTTGCCCCTAACATTTCCCCACTGCTGTTGTGGCAGAATGCATGGGAGAATGATCAGCCAGCACTCTGAAGGAGGGAAGTTTAACCTTTATTTCACAGATCTGCCAGTCCAGGGGAATTCCATATCCAAAGCCTGAACTGACCTCATGGGGAGGCTCTGACCTATAAAGGTCCTCCTGTGGCAGCCCCTGAGGGTCCCCACAGCTCTGCCCAAGTCAGCTGTGGCAGGACCCTTGGGTTAGGCTCTGCAGCTCCTCCCAAGTCAGACAGAGTGGGGAAGTAAGACCACAGTTTTAACCAGATACTGAACTAGGTTGCAAGCCCCCCCCCCCCATTTTCCTTTTCACTGCTATTTCTATCATCTCGTATCTCTATGAGATTAGTTTTAGATTAAAAGTCTCATCCTGCTGGACTGGATTGAAAGCAGTTTCTGGGGATGGAATACACCAAATGCAGGATCTTGGATATGTTTTCTATTTACTGAGAATTGTCAGAAAGATTAAAACAGCACACTACTTGAAATTACTCACAACCATAGTTATGCTGCAACAGCAAATAATCTATTGCTGCCCAATATTCTAGAACTACCTCCCTGACCTGGCTCAGCTCTTGATTTATCCCATGTATAGCCCTGGAGGTGGCATTAGGGCTTTTACCATGCTACAAGTCAGCTGGGTCACTTCTACATTAAGGGAGCCTACCATTACCAGCATAACAAAAATGATCAAAGCAATATATTCAGTAGGGCCCACAGGTGGAGATTGTCATTGCAGTCTGGTGCCATGGCCTTGAGAAAGTCTCTTTTGGTTAAGACTCTGAGTACAAGTTTTTTACATCCTTGCTTAAGTTTATTCCTAGGTATCTTATTTTTTTGCTGTTGTTGCAATGGTAAATTGAAATTTTTTTAGTTTCTCTTTCTGAGAGCTCATTATTGATGAATAAAAATGCCAAGGATTTCTGGATGTTAATTTTGTATCCTGCTACATTGCTGAATTCATTTATTAAATCTAGTAGTTTTTTGGTGGAGTCTTTAGGGTTTTCTAAATACAATATCATGTCATCTGCGAATAATGACAGTTTTACTTCCTCCTTTCCAATTTGGATGCCTTTTATTTTTTATTTTTGTCTGATCACTTTTGGCTAGGACTTCCATTATCCTATATAATAAAGAGGTAATATGCAAATTGACCATCATGACTTTGCACAAGATGGCCGCCCCCATGTGGACAAAGATGGCCACCACAAGATGGCCGGCAGGAAAGGGTAGTTGTGGGTGATCAGGCCAGCAGGGGAGGGCAGTTAGGGGCAACCAGGCCAGAAGAGGAAGGGCAGTTGTGGACGACTGGGTTGGCAGGGAGGGCAGTTGGGGGTTACCAGGCCAGCAGGGGAGGGCAGTTGGGGGCAATCGGGTCAGCAGGGGAGCAGTTAGGCATTGATCAGGCTGGCAAGGGAGTGGTTAGGGGTTATCAGGTAGGCAGGCAGAAGTGGTTAGGGGCAGTCAGGCGGGCAGGCAGGCAAGCGGTTGGGAGCCAGCAGTCCCGGAATGTGAGAGGGATGTCCAACTGCTGGTTTAGGCCCCATCCTACAGGAGTCGGGCCTAAACCGGCAGTCTGACATCCCCTGAAGGGTCCCAGATTGAAGAGGGTGCAGGCTGGGCTGAGGGACACCCTCTCCCCCGCCACCAGTGCATGGATTTCGTAAACCGGGCCTCTAGTGTACTATATTGAATAAGAGTGGTGAAAACGGACATTTCTGTCTTATTCCTGTTCCTAGGGGAAATACTTTCAGATTTTGCCCATTGAGTATGATGTTGGCTGTAGGTTTGCCATATATGACCTTATTATGTTGAGGTCTGATCCCTCTATTCTCACTTTGCTGAGAGTTTTTATAAAAAATGGGTGTTGGATTTTTTTTGAATGCTTTTTTTGCATCTATTGATATGATCATGTGATTTTTATCCTTCATTTTGTTTGTGATGTATCACATTTATTGATTTGTGGATATTACCAACCTTGCATCTCCAGAATAAATCCAACTTCATCATGGTATATGATCTTTTTATATACTGCTGGATCCCATTTGCTAATATTTTGTTGAGGATTTTAGCATCTGTGTTCATCAGGGATATTGGACTGTGATTTTCTTTCCTTGTAATGTCATCATTCTGTGTTGGAATTAGAATAATGCTGGCCTTGTAAAAATACCTTGGAAAGCATCCCTCCTCTTGAATTTTTGGAATAGTTTGAAGTGGATAGATTTTAGTTCTTTGAATATTTGGCAAAACTTTCCTGTGAAGCCATCTGGTCCAGGACTTTCGTTTTTTAGGGGAGTTTTCTTTTTTATTACTGCTTCAAGTTTATTAGTTGTTATTGGCCTACTCAGGTTTTCTGATTTTCCTGACTGAGTTTTGGAAGATTGTAGGTTTCTAGGAATTTGTCCATTTAGCCCAGGTTGCCCATTTTATTGGCATAGTATTTTCTTGCAATCTTTTGTATTTTTGTGGTGTCTGTTGTTACTTCATCTCTTTTATTTCTGATTTATTTATGCCGGAGCCAAAAGAGTGGAGGGTTCTCTTGCTCTCCCCTCCGCTCCTTCACCAGCAGCAGTGTTAACATGGCAACGTCGGGAAACACGGCCGCAGCTCCTTCTTCTGAGTTCAGTTTAAGAACCCATTGTGGCCCTCGAGTCAAAAAGTTTGCCCACCCCTGATCTAGGTCATTTATCTCCACTCTGATTTTTATTATTTTCATCTCTTACTCTGGGAATTTCTTGTTCTCTTTCTAATTCTTTTAGTTGTAGGATTATATCATTTATTTGAACCTTTTCTTGTTTCTTAATGTAGGCCTGTAATGCTATGACCTTCCCTCTCAGGACTGCTTTTGCTGTGTCCCATAGATTTGGGATTGTTGTGTGTTCATTTCCATTTGTTTCCAGGAAGTTTTTTTTATTTCTTCCTTGATGCCATTGGTAACCCATTCATTGTTTAATAACAAGCTATTTAGTCTTCATGTGTTTGAATATTTTTGAGTTTTTAAAATTGTAGTTGATTTTGAGTTTCATGCTATTAAGATCTGAGAAGATGTTTGATATGATTTCAATCTTCTTGATCTTGTAGATACTTGTTTTGTGTCCTAAGATGTAGTCTACCTTTGAGAATGATCTATGTGCACTTGAGAAAAATATATATCCTGTAGCTTTGGGATGAAATGTTCTGTAAACATCAACTAAATCCATCCAATTTAGTGTGTTGTGTAAGGTCTCTGTTTCCTTGTTGATTTTTTGGTCTGGATTATTTATCCAGTGATGTCAGTGGGGTTTTAAAGTCCTCTACTATGACTGTACTGCTGTCAATCTCTTCCTTAAAGTCCTCCAGGAGTTTTAAAATATATTTTAGTGTTCCTATATTGGGTGCATATATGTTTACCAGGTTTATATCCTTTTGTTGAATCAATCCCTTTAATATTATGTAGTGATGTTCTTTGTCTCTTACTATGGATTTTGTTTTGAAATCTATATTGTTAGATATAAGTACTGTTACCCTGTTTGTTTGTTTTTCATTTCCATTTGCATGGAAATTTTTTTTTCCATTCTGTCACTTTCATCCTGTGTGTGAGTGTTATGCTCTGACGTGGGCCTCTTTTTTTATAGCATATATAACTCATGTTTTCTTATCTATTCAGCTACCCTATGTATTTTGATTGGAGCATTTAGTCCATTGACATCTAAGATTATTATTGATAGGTATGTATTTATTGCCATTTTTATTCTTTTGTGTTTATGTTCCTTTTTATTTATTTTTCTTTAGCATTTCTTGTAATGTTGGTTTGGTGGTAATAAACTCCTTTATCCTTTTTTTTTTCTTTTTGGCCTAGGAGCTCTTTATTTCACCTTCAATTTTGAATGATAGCTTTACTAGATAGAGTAGTCTTGGTTTCAGATCCTTGCTTTTCATTACTTTGAATACTTCATCAGATTCCCTTCTGTCCTATAGTGTTTCTGTTAAGAAATCAGCTGACAGCCTTATAGGATCTTGCTTGTAGGTAACTATTACTCTCTTGTTGCCCTTAAGATTCTCTCCTTGTCTTTAATGCTTGTCATTTTAATTATGATGTGTCTTGTTGTGGGTCTCTTTGTGGTAATCTTGATTGGAGCTCTATGTGCTTCCAGAACTCTTGTGACTTTTACTTCACCAGATTAGGGAAGTTTTTTTGTCATTATTTCTTCAAACAGGTTCTCTAGCTTTGCTCACTTTCTTCTCCCTCTGGTACCCCCATGATATGGATGTTATTTCATTTCATGTTGTCATAAAGTTGTCTTCAACTGTCCTCATGCTTTTTAAGTATTTTTTTCCTTTTGCAACTCTAATTTAGTGAGTTTTTTCTACCTTGTCTTATAATTCACTGCTTATAAGCCACTGTTAATTCCTTCTAGGACAGGGGTGGGCAACCCCTGGCACGTGTGCCAAACATGGCACGCCAGTAACTTTTGCTGGCACGGGAAACCCTCTCTTATAAACTTCCATTTACAATTTTTTCTTAATATTGACTTTTTTTATTTTTCAGATAAATTCAGTGTAGGTGCATCTTAGATAAATAAATAATTTTACATAACAAGTTATCTTAAAGACCATAGACATGAATGACTTAAATGTTAAATTACAAGGAACTGGCAAGACACTTGATGTTATGTTTGGTTACATAAAGGCTTTTGAAAAGAAACTGGAAGTCTTTAAGAGGGATGTGGATGGGAGAGATTTAGATATTTCCCAAACCTCAAGAGGCACATCAAAGACCTCCCAAAAGATGACAGAACAGACTGTCAAAGCCTTCAAAAGCTGTTTTTAAACATCATCGAGTCAACTATTCAGCAGTTCTTCTCAAGATTTGCGAAATTCAGAGAACTGGAAGAGACAGCAAAATTCATGAGGTTTCCAGACAGCATGAAACTGGAGGAACTAAACTTACAAATGTTTTCATGGATAGACATGGCTGACTTTGAAATGTAGTTGATTGAATTTCACAGTAGCTCAATTTGGAAGCAGAAATTTATTGACCTTAGAGTTGACTTGGAAAACATTGGAAAAAAGTGATTAGAGACAGGAGTACCAGAGAGAAGTGTCAAAAACAAACTATTGAGGACTTGGAATGCCATTCCAGAAAATTTTTTCTGTTTAAAAAACTTTGCAACAGCATTACTCTCCATGTTTTCATCCACATACACTTGTGAATCTTTGTTCTCAGTGATGAATTTTGTTAAGTCTTGTAATAGGAGTAGCCTGACGGATGAAAGTAGTAGCTCATGCATATCTCTGAAGGTCACTAAATATAAACCTGATGTAAAATCTCTGTATCAGTGATGCAGCAGCAAAAGTCCTACTGATAACATCAAATGGAGTCATAAAGTTTTCTGTTGGACTATCAGTGTACATGTGTACATTAAAAAATAAATGTATTTTTCATCATCATATACTGTGTTTTTGTCACTCGAATGAATTTTATTATTTCTTCAAGGTTCTTCACATACATACACCTTAAGAGATATCAAGTAGGCATAACATGTTCTCAAAAAATTAGGGTTGGCACGCAGAAGAATTTTGAGTCAGAGATTTTGCTGGTTTTTGCACCCACTCACAAAAAGGTTGCCCACCCCTGTTCTAGAATATTCTTTATTTCAGCTATGTCATTCTTTATTTCTGATGAGTGTTTTTCATGGTTTTGATGTCCTTTTTAATGCAGTTGAGCATTCTAAAGACCATTACGTTATATTTTGTTTCTGATAACTTGTTTGCCTCCATTTCATTTAGCTTTTTCTGGAGATTCCTCCTGTTCTTTCATTTGGGGCTTATTTCTTTGTTTTCTAATTTTTTCTATTTCTTAAAAAATATTTTTATTGATTTCTTAGAGGAAGGGAGAGGGAGAGAGAGATAGGAACATAAATGATAAGAGAGAATCATTGATTGACTGCCTCCTGCATACCCCCTACTGGGGATCAAGCCTGTAATCTGGGCATGTGGCCTGGCTGAGAATTGAACAGCCACCTCCTGGTTATAGGTTGATGCTCAACCATTGAGCCATGCTGCCTGGGATGTTTCTTTGTATTTGTTTCTGTGTATTGGATAAGATTAGTATGCCTCCCAGTCTTGGTGGTGTGGCCTTCTGTGTGACCCAGTTGTGTCATCTCCTTGATCTTTAGAGCTGGGTGCTCTAGGAATGTCCCTTGTGTGGGTTATGTGGGCCCTGCTGTTGAATTTGGGTCTTGATTGCTATTGTCCTTTTCATAGGTGGGATCGGCCCTCAGGATTGCTGATTGTGAGCAGCTCCAACCACGTTGCACCAACTGTTATACAGGTACTGACAGAACAGCACAAGACAAAACCAGACCAAACAAAAAACATGAAAAAACTGCCATGAATCAATAACAAAAACAAAACCACAATAAAAAAGACTGAGAAGCCCTGGCCAATTTGGCTCAGTAGATAGAATGTTGACCTGAGGACCAAAGGCTCCCAGGTTTGATGCTGGTCAAGGGCATGTACCTCTGTTGCAGGCTCCTCCATGGCTGGGGCATGTACAGGAGGCAACCAGTCAATGTGTTTCTCTCACATCGAAGTTTCTCTCTGTCTTTCCCTCTTTCTTCCACTCTCTCTAAAAATTAATTGAAAAAAATATCCTTGGGTGAGGATTAAAAAAAAAAAAGACTGAGAAAGTGGGGAAAAAAAGAATACTAAAAAAAGACATGAAACCCAAATTATTAGAGAAAATAAATGAGAATATGAAAGAAATAAGGAAAAAAACAGAATAAGAGAAAAATAATAAATGAAATAACAATAATTTAAAAAGTAACACTAATTAATACAATAAAATATAAATGGGGAAAGAAAAATGGGAAAAGAAAAGACAAAATAATAAAATAAAATAAAAATAGGACAAAGAAAAAAGAATAGAATAAAAGGAAAGAGAGAAATTAGAAAATGTGAAAGAAAAAAAGAAAAGAGAAGGAAAGAAAAAATAACACACTCAAATATTTGGCTGTGCTATTTGTGGAGCTCTCTGGATTTTGTTCTGATGTTGTTGAATGTGGCTCCTTGGTGTGTTGGTCACAGCCAATGTTGCTCTTCTTGCCTGGCCCTGGGCAACCTTGACTGATGCATGGCAGGGCTGAACCCCAGGTAGTCTGGTGGGCAGGGAGTCTGTAGCCCAGAGGCTGGGTTTGTTTTCGGTCTGGCACCTTGAATGTCCTTGTTTTGAGCTGATTTCCCTTCTCCAGGAAACTGGTCTCTGTGGGGTTATCTGTGTCCTGGCCAGGATGTTTTAAAGTCTTGTACTGGGGCTGGTGCTCATAACTTGTAGGGGGCAGTGGGCACTTCCTCTCCTTCCAATGCCTCAGCTCTGCCTGGGTCACTGGCACCACAATGTCACCACCCCAAGCAGGAGAGAGAGAGAAAGAGAAACATCAATGTGAGAGTGTAACATCAATCCCCTGCCTCCTGCCCTCCCCCTACTGGGGATTGAACCCATAACCTGGGCATATGCTCTGACTGGGAATTGAACCAGCAACCTTTTGGTGCATGTTATGATACCCAACCAACTGAGCCACACCAACCAGGGCAGCACTCCAGTATTTTAGCCTAGCCAGGCCTCACCGTGGGGCCTCTCCCCAGGATCCCACCAGGCTGGATGTTTGAGTCCCCCAGACCACCAGGCCCAGCCACATGGGTGCAGATTACCAGTCCATAGCAGTTTTTCAGGTGGGGAAAATGTCACTTCCTCTTCACTCAAGGTGAGGAGAATCGATCCTCTTTCCCAGGGCACTCTGGTACCTGTCCTGCTCTCCATGTAGGTTCTTTCAGAGGATAAATAGTCCTTCAGATTTATTGCTGAGTGAACTGGTCAGACACCTCAGTTGCCCGAGTTCCGCTGCATGGCCCCTCCCATAGACACAGAATAGGACAAACTTCCCAGGCTGCTGTTGTAACAAAGCAAGCACTCTTTGCCTGGAATAGTGCAGTATAGTCTCCCTGGTAGACCAAATCACCCCTGACTCCCACTATCTGATGCTAGGTGGGCCCCCTTTCCTTCTTTGTTGCTATGGAGTGGGGGGTCCCTGAATGAGGCTGAGATCTCATGCTTCCCGGTGGCAAGGGCTGCATGGCCACACCTTCCTTCCTGCTTCTTAGCCACTCAGCTGCTAGGCAGCTATGTGAATTGGTTCACCCACTCTGCTGTCTTCTCCAGTCTCCATGTTCCCTGCTCACAATATTTCAGATCAGCTATTTTTCAACTGGTTTTTCAAGTTGAATGTTCTGCAGTTTATCTACAAGTGTGGTCCAGTGCTAGGAGCAAGTGGATGGAGATTTCCTAGTCTATTGTCATCTTGGACTCTCTCTGGCAGATCAGGAGCTTCAATTATGATTTAATATTTGTTTCAGAGCCTCATTATGTGGGGCAGTTGCCAGGCCTGAGACTGCAGTAATCTTCCCTTAGTCCCAAACCCTTTTGACTTTCAGAGTTAATCCTCCCACAATTTTAAAAGCTTGGTGGTGGATAGGGCTCCTTCCTTTTGCAGGTAGCTCCTGGGGGCAGCCACATGCCACATCAGCTCTTCTAGGAATCTGAGGAAGGATGAGCCTCCAGGAAAAGGGGGGGAAATTCACTGCAAATTTTACCAATCAGGGGTCTAATATTTCACTTCACTTTCATATTTCAAGAATATGAAATACCATTACCTTGTGGAAAATCTGTCTCTCTCACTTGTGCCAGTCATGGTTTCTGTATGGTGAGTAATGAACACTATTAAATAAAAGAAAAGCAAGAGATATTCTTCAGGAATTGAGCATCAGGGTGGGAACTTGGCTTCCTTCCTATGAGGATAAAATAATAGGCCATGCATTGCAAGGTGAGGGAAGAAAAGCTCAGCAATGGGAGAGGAAAAACACCATTCAGATACTTGTCAAAATGACTTTAAAAATTCTTTCTTTTTTGGACCTTTGCAAGGAAATAAGTCTAGTTTGTCACTTTGAGTAAATGTAAGTATAAAATAAGATAAATTATAGCTTGAAGATCATGCATATGTATGAAATATATTATGTTAACCTAAAAAGTGAGAGACAAAAAACATTTATTTGAAATCCAAGAGAATAACTATCTGGGAAGCACTGATACAGGCAGAAATCCAAACAATGTTTACTGTGAACGGCACCAGATTTTAGACCTCCATCCTTGAGTTTTAGCTAAGAAATAATTCAGTTACAAGGCTCAAATATAAGCAAAAAATTTATTTAGGAAGTCACAGAGGTAGAAGTGGATCATGGAAGAAGTGAGCAGTTGGGCTGCGTGGGCTCAGGAAACATGTTACAGAGGCAAAGAAGGGCGAGGGTGTGCACTAGGTCTTTTGTGTTAATGGCTTTTATCTGGAGGTATCAGGGGAGAATCTCAATAGAATATTCATCAGCTTTCCAGGTGTGTCTCCTCAGGGTTGTGTTCTCCAGTGTTTGGTTGGCACCAGAGCAGGGGATCATTAGTCATCCCAGCTGGATCTGATGTTAGCCATGGTTTGTCCCCATCTGGTTTTGCTACTTTTCTGGGTCTAGAGCTGAAACACAAGGCCTAGATGTTATCTTTAATTTGACTAAAACTCTGTCTCTGTGGTCAACAGAGCGAGGTTTTGTTATTAAGACTATGTGATGTGGGTCAGAACCTCACTGTCTTGAGGGCTTAATGCTTAAGGGAGTGGTCATGCAAAGGCTTGTATGGGAGTCATATGAGGTTTTTTTCTCTGCTCCCCTTGTTCATCTTCTAAAGGGGTCTACATGACAGAGAGGAAAGGTCAGGGGAGGGTCTGAATTGCATGACCAGTGATATGCTAGGGGAGGAAATGTTACTCCAGGGGTGAGGTCCTACCTTAGAATTGTGTGGTGTTAGGCACCTGAGGCTTTCCACCACAGGGTTTTCCCATACCTGGTAAAAGTAACAGGAAAGTGTATATCAATGTTACAATTAGGGGGTGAAGGCAAGGGGTTTTATGAGAAGGATAAAGGGAAAATTTCATGAATAGAAGGAAGGAATTTTTATAGATGCAAATCATTAAATTATTCTTTAGGTGTACATAGTGTTGGTAACTCTAAAGAATGTTTATAATCATCAGTCCTGTGGCCAGGAGGTCCTACTCTCCTGTTAGCTTTACAAACACTTGTTTGGAATAAACCTCTTTCCAAAGGTTATTTTGCCCAGTTCAAACATTCCAAAGGTTTGAAGATTAAGACATGTAAGGAAGTTCCTTTGGAATGGCTGCCCTACAACTAATTTATGTCTTTAAAAATTAATTTATTAGGGTGATATTGGTTAATAAAATCATATAAGTTCCAGGTATATAATTATGTAATACATCATCTGTATATTCCATTGTGTGCTCATGACTGAAAGTCTAGTCTTCCTCCATTACCATATATTTGACCCTCTTTATACTTTTTGTTCTCCACCACCTTTTCCCCTCTGATAACCACCATTTTGTTGTCTGTGCCTATGAATTTGTTTTGCTTATTTAGTTGTAGCTTTCTGTTTTACATACCACATATGAGTGAAATCATATGATTCTTGTTCTATTCTGTATTTTGCCTAGATGTTACTTTCAAGATAGGTCCATGTTTTTGCAATGTTGGTATTTCATCCTTTTTTAATGGCTGAGTAGTATTCCATTGGATATAAGTACAGATATTCTTTATCCAATCATCCAAAGAAGGACAATTAGGTTGTTTCCATGTCTTGGCCACAATGAATAATTCTGAATGAACATATATCCTTATGAATAAATGTTTTCAATTTTGTTTGGTAGATATACAGAAGAGGGGTTACTGGGTCATATGGTAACTCTAGTCTTAATTTTCTGAGGAAACGGCATACTGTTTTCCATAGTGGTTGTACCAGTTACATTCCCACAAGCAATGTATAAGGGTTCCTTTTGCTTTACATCCTCTCCAACACTTATTTTTTGTCTTGTTGATAATAGCCATTCTAACAGATGTGAGGTAGTATCTCATTGTGCTTTTGATTTGCATTTAACTTATAGCTAGTAAAGTTGAGCATATTTTCAGATATCTGTTAGCCATCTCTATGTTTCTATTCTTGGGAAAAGTGTCTATTCAGGTCCCCTTTTAAAATCTATTTGTTTAATATTTTTAATATTTTTTTTAGTTGTATGAGTTTTTTATGACTCCTTTATATATTTTTAATATTAGCCCCTTATCGGAGGTATTGTTTGCAAATATCTACTCCCACTCAGTTGGTTGACTTTTTGTTTTGTTGATGGTTTTTTATGCTGGGCAGAAGCATTTTAGATTGGTAAGTCCCATTCATTGATTTTTGCTTTTACTTTCCTTTGGAGTCAAGTTAATAAAATCCTCTCTGGTTCAAACTCCATAATTTAGTACCTATGTTTTCTTTCATGCATTTAATTGTTTTGTTAGCGTAGGTAGCTAGTTATTAATATAAGGCAGGAAGCAAAAGGAAATCAAATAATAAGCTTAATAAACTGGGAAGCTGAAGCAGGTATCAGGACAGCACTCCACCAAGTTTGCTGGGGAAACATAGCATAAACAGACTCATTCACACACTTCAGGGGACTGCTGCTAATGAGACTTAATTCTCAGAGTGGACAGAAAAATGACCCAAGGGCTTCTGCTGGCCTGGTACCAAATTCCCAGAAGGAGGAGGAGGGGAAATTTCTCTGCTCGGCACATGTGCAGTAGAAAACAGATGATGTAACAGAACTTTTGGACATGTGCAGTGAGTGCCAGGGTGACAACACAGAGAGGCAGAGCCTAACCTGGGAAAAACTGGAAAGGCAATCAGATCAGATAGAGGGTGTGGAACCCCAGTAGGTCCAGGAAAATAATTGGTTGGGATGAGGACCTGACTCAGGCCTGAGAAGATATAAAAAGTTGGGTTGGATGGTTTGAATGGTGCTTTGTTCTTTACCATGAACCAAGAAAATATATGGAGTATTAACAGGAGCCTCATGGCAGTTGCTTCTAGAGACTACCTGCCCTCTACATCCCTGAGGGTGTATAAATTTCCTTTACCCCAAATAAAATCTTGCCATCAAGTTTAAACTTCTCCACACACATGCCATTTGAAATTCTTTGCTCTCAACACCACAAAATAACTCATTTCACCAGAAACAGTTTCAGGTCTCATGTTTAAATCTTTAATCCATTTTGAGTTAATTTTTGTGTATATTGTCTGAAAGATTAAACTTGTTGATGCATGGGCAGGCTAAAGAGCAATTTCATAAAGTGAATAAGAACAAATTGAATTTATTTAAAGAAAATGGGGTGAGGGGTGGAGATAGCTAAAGGGACGGACTATATAACACCGAGCCCAAGGGTATTGGGTTGATGAAGGCAACAAAAATATACTTAGGACCATGAAACAAAGAAGGCACGTAGAAGAAGTAACAGGAAAGCCTAGGCTGGGCTGCTTTGGCTCACTGAGGTCATAGAAAAGGGTACCTTAGAGACAAATTCAAGGAGTTAGCCTGGGATGAACTGCTGTTGCCCATTGCTCCCCTGGTTGCAAGTCTCATGGGATCCCTGAAAGGGAAGAAGGGGGAAGGGAATGGCATTGGTGTGCTCCCCTTGGGGAGAGCGCACACTGGGTCCTTCATTCTGAGTGTATTTATCTCTCTCTTTCAGGTGAACATCTTAGGGGAGGTTTCAGAGAAGACTCTCAATAGAATATTCATCAGCTTTCCAGGTGTGTTCTTTTAGGGCCATGGTCTCCACTGATTGGTCACTACCAGGGGAGGGGGTCATTAGTTAATGCAGCTGGTCCTGTGGCAGCCATGGTGTCACTTATCTGGTTTTGCTGCCTTTCTGGGTCTGGAGTTGAAATACAACTGAGGCTTACTAGTAGATGTTATAAGGGAGGAAAAGGTCAGGGGATATAAATTGCATGGCTAGTGATGTGAAAAGTAGGGATCCAAACCACATGACCAGTGATATTCTAGGGCAATGGGGCGGGATTGGGGGTGTGGGGGGGCGGGGAGGGGAGTAGGTTACCCTGGGGGTGAGGTTCTTGTTTTCCCAGTTTTGCCCCTTGCTAGGCATCCAGGGTTTTCTGCCCTGGTGAGTTTCTATACTTGGCCCACCGTCCTTGCTCTGCTCATGTCTGTCTAACAGTGTCAAATAGCAGACTCATTTCATTCTTTTGCAAGTGACTTTGCAATTTTTTCAACACCATTTATTGAATAGGCTTTCTTTTCTCCATTGGATGCTGTTTTGTTGAAAATTAGTTGCCCATATACATTTGCATTTATTTCTGGCTCTCAATTCTGTTCTATTGGTTTGTGTGTCTGTTTCTCTGCCATATTTAGATTATTGTAGCTTTGTAGTATAATTTGAAGTCAAGGAGTGTGATATCTACCTCCAGCACTGTCTCCCTCCCCCCTTTCAGGATTGCTTGGGTTTCATACAAATATGATAGTTTTTTTGTTCTATTTATTTGAAAAATGCCATTGGAATATTGATAGCATTTGCATTAAATCTGTATATTGCTTTAGATAATATGACCATTTCATCCAACCCATGAGAATAAAATATCTTTCCATTTCTTTGTGTCTTCTTCAGTTTATTTCAACAATGGCTTGTGGTTTTCAGTGTATAGGTTTTTCACTTCCTTTGCTAAGTTTATTCCCAGATATTTCATTCTTCTGTTGCAATTATAAATGAAATTGTTTTATTTATTTCTTTTTTGATATTTTATTATTAGTATATAAGAATGCAATGAATTTTAAAAAATATGTTTTATTGATTTTAGAGAGAGAGGAAGGGAGAGGGAGAGAAACATTAATGTAACATTGATTGGCTATCTCCTGCACACCCCGTACTGGGGATTGAGCCCGTAACCTGGGCATATGCCCTGACTGGGAATCGAATTTGTGACCTTTTGGTGTGCCAGAGGACGCTCAACCAACTGAGCCACACTGGCCAGGGCAACACAATGTAATTTTGTATACTGATTTTTGTATCCTGCAATCCTATATAATAAAGAGATATGATGCAAATTAACCCTCACACTGTCACGCCATCACAAGATGGTTGCACCCACAGTAGAGGCGAGGTTCCTGTAAGGAGCCGTAATGAGCGATCAGCAGGGATCTGAGGCTGCGCCCCTCGCCATGGCACTGGGCCGGAGGACCTGAGGGTGTGCGGGGGGACTTGAGGCTGCCTCCCCCAACCCGCTGGGGCTTGACAGGGGACCTGAGACTGTGCCCGATACTCAGCGGGGCTTGATGGGGCACCTGAGGCTGTGCCCCCTGCCTGGCGGGGCTTGACAGGGGTGGGGCCAGCTGGGTCTGGATCTCGCCCAATGGGAGTGGGGCTGGCAGGGTCAGGGTGTCGTGCGATTTCGAGGTGCATCCGGGTGGGTGGGGACTTGACTCTGGGTCTTGCAGTGCGCCCCAGACTCTGACAGGAGGAAGATTTTCATATACATTTTACTAATTTTCTTTCATCTCTGACATTTCTATTATAGAGAAAGGGCAAATAGCAATATTAAAATATTTCCTCTAATTAATTCCCTTTTAATGTGCACGAATTCCATGCACCGGGCCACTAGTTTTACTATATTTGTTTATTTTCTCTAATATAGTTTTTTTACATGACATTTAAGGGTTTTATATATATAGGATCATGTCATCTGCAAAAAATGACAATTTTACTTCTTCCTTACCAATTTGAATGACTTTTATTTCTTTTTTTTTCTTAATTAAATCTTTATTGTTCAGATTATTACATTTGTTCCTCTTTTTTCTCCCCATAACTCCCCTCCTCCCAGTTTCCGCCCCACCATCCGCCCTCACTCCCCACCCACTGTCCTCATCCATAGGTGCACGATTTTTGTCCAGTCTCTTCCCGCATCTCCCACACCCCTTTCCCCCCCAAGAATAGTCAGTCCATTCCCTTTCTATGTCCCTGATTCTATTATGATCACCAGACTATTTATTCACTTGATTCTTAGATTCACTTGTTGATAGATGCATGTTTGTTGTTCATAATTTGTATCTTTACCTTTTTCTTCTTCTTCCTCTTCTTAAAGAATACCTTTCAGCATTTCATATAATACTGGTTTGGTGGTGATGAACTCCTTTAGCTTTTCCTTATCTGTGAAGCTCTTTATCTGACCTTCAGTTCTGAATGATAGCTTTGCTGGGTAAAGTAATCTTGGTTGTAGGTTCTTGGTATTCATCACTTTGAATATTTCTTGTCCCTCCCTTCTGGCCTGCAAAGTTTCTGTTTAGAAATCAGCTGACAGTCATATGGGTACTCCCTTGTAGGTAACTGAGTTTCTTTCTCTTGCTGCTCTTAAGAGTCTCTCTTTGTCTTTTGCTCTTGGCATTTTAATTATGATGTGTCTTGGTGTGGTCCTCTTTGGATTCCTTTTGCTTGGGGTTCTCTGTGCTTCCTGGACTTGTAAGTCTATTTCTTTCACCAGGTAGGGAAGTTTTCTGTCATTATTTCTTCAAATAGGTTTTCAATATCTTGCTCTCTCCCATCTTCTGGCACCCCTATAATTCTGATGTTGTTACGCTTGAAGCTATCCCAGAGGCTCCTTACACTATCTTTGTATTTTCGGATTCTTTTTTCATTTTGCTTTCCTGGTTGGGTGTTTTTAGCTTCTTCGCATTTCAAATCTTTGCCTTGATTCTTGCGGTCCTCTGGTCTGCTGTTGGGAGTCTGTATAATATTCGTTATTTCAGTCCGTGTATGTTTAATTTCTAGTTGGTTCTTTATCATAACATCGAGGGTCTCATTAGATTTGTTGAGGATCTCATTAAGTTTATCAGCGGCTTCTAGACAGTTCTTGAGAGACCTTAAAAGTGTGGTTCTGAACTGAATATCCTCCATTGACAGTTTTGTCCTGTTTCTTTGTCTCTGCATTTATTATGCTTTCTTGGTGCACCCCCTAGTGGTCATTGTGTGCAGTCCTCCTGTAGTTAAGCCTTGATTGTTGTAGCTAATACTAGGGGGATTTGAACTCCAGGCCAAGTGGCTATGAGAATCAGCTGTATCTGCAGTGGGAAAACTTCCGTCCTATGGGGAGGTGCTAATCTAGCCTTTGCCTGAGGCTATCTGGCAAATGGCTCTGCACAGGGCTTGGGCGGGGCGGGTGGGTCGCTCGGGCTCGGGATCAACAGGGTGGGCTGGAGAGAGCAGTTATGGTGGCTCTCAGTTCCATCCCTAGGGGCTCTGCCTCACGGAGTCCCAGCAACCGCTGCAAACCTCGGAGAGAAAGCTGCCTTCGAGTTCGTACTGAAGCCAGACAGTCCTGCTTCTCCCGTTTCAGTCTGGGTCCCTAGAGACTCGCCCGGATCTGGAGCTCAGAATCTGAGACTCCCTCCCGATTCAAAGCACCAACCGCGCCCTCTGCCGCCAGCCCGCTCCGCGCGCACTCCGTACCTGAGTATTTCAGTTCAGCACTGCGCCTCCTCTGAGTCTGGGTATGATATTCTCTTTCCTCCTAGTTGTAGAATTTCCACTCAGCCAGCCTTCCTGTGGTTCTGGATGATGTCCGTTCCGTCTTTTAGGTGTGTTTTGATTTGGTTGTTCAAGGCAGCAATCTCCGGCGTTAACCTATGCCACCATCTTGGTTCGACTTTTATTTCTTTTCTTTTTTTTAAAGTATATTTTATTGATTTTTTACAGAGAGGAAGGGAAAGAGACAGAGAGTCAGAAACATCGACGAGAGAGAAACATCGATCAGCTGCCTCCTGCACATCTCCTACTGGGGATGTGCCCGCAACCCAGGTACATGCCCTTGACCGGAATCGAACCTGGGACCTTTCAGTCTGCAAGCCGACGCTCTATCCACTGAGCCAAATCGGTTTCGGTGACTTTTATTTCTTTATGACTAATTGCTCTGGCTAAGAATTCCAGTACTATGTTGAATAACAGTAGTGAGAGTGGGCATCCTTGTCTTGTTCCTAATCTCAGAGAAAAAGCTTTCAGTTTTCCACCACTGAGTATGATCTGAGCTGAGGGTTTGCCAATATGACCTTTATTATGTTGAGTTTCTTTCCATACCCATTTTATTGAGTGTTTTAATCATAAATGGATATTGTATCTTGTCAAATGCTTATTTCTGCATATATTGATATAATGATACAATTTTAATCCTTAATTTGGTTACAGTGATATAGCACATCAATTAATTTGCATATGTTGAAACATCCTTGACTTGGAATAAACTCCACTTGACAATGATGTATTATCATTTTGATGTATTTTTGTATTTGAATTGCTATTATTGTGTTGAGGATTTTGCATCTAAATTTTAGATATATTGGTCTGTAATTTTTATTTTTTGTGTTGTTTGTGTCAGTTTTTGGTATCAGGATAATGTTTGCCTTGTAAACTAAATTCAGAAGTATTGCCTCTCTTTAATTTTATTTGGAAGAGTTTGAGAAGGATAACTATAAATCTTTGAATGTTTGGTGGAATTCAATGGTGAAGCCATCTTGTCATGGACTTTTGTTGTTTTGGAAGGTTTTTGATGTGTTATTATTATTTTATTTTTAATCCTTGCCTAAGGTTCTTTTTCTTTTGAAATTTATTGTTCTTTTTTTAAACATCACAAATAGGACTTTAAAAAATATATTTTTATTGATTTCAGAGAAGAAGGAAGAGGGAGAGAGAGATAGAAACATCAATGATGAGAGAGAATCATTGATTGGCTGCTTCCTCCACACCCCACACTGGGGATTGAGCCCACAACCCAGGCATGTGACCTGAGAATCAAACCCTGACCTCCTGGTTCTTAGGTTGATGTTCAACCAGTGAGCCATGCCAGCCAGGCAGGACTTTTTTTTTTTAATTTTTTTTAATTGATTTTTAGAGAGGAAGGAAGAGAGATAGATAGATGGAAACATTGATGAGAGAGGAATGTCAATGGTCAACTGCCTCCTGCACTGCCCCTACTGGGGATCGAGCTCACATCCCGAGCCTGTGCCCAGACTGGGAGTTGAACCTGTGATCTCTTGGTTCCTGCTTCAATGCTCAACCGCTGAGACACATCGGCTGGGCCCAAGGTTTTTTTCCCATTGATTTTTAGAGAGAGTAGAAGGGAGGGAGGAGAGAGAGATAAAGAAAAACATCAATGTAAGAGAGACACATCAACTGATTGCCTCCTGCATGCATGAGGTACATGCCCTTGACCAGGAATCAAATCCATGACCCCTTGGTCTACAGCTTATGCTCTAACCACTTAGCGACACTGGCCATGGCCTGATGTCTTTTTCCTTCTTTACTGTTGATTGACCTCTTTAGATTTTCCAGTTCTTCATGATTCCGTTTAGGAAGACTACTAATATATATATTTCTAAGAACTTGTCCATTTCTTCTAAGTTATTGAATTTGGTGGCATATAGCCTTTCATAGTATTCTTGTATAGTCCTTTGTATTTCTGTCCATTGTAATTTCTTCTCTTTCATTTTTGATTTTGTATATTTGAGTCTTTTCTCTTTTTTCCTTAGTGAGTCAAGCTAGAGGTTAGACAAATTTATTTTTCTTTTCAAAGAATCAGTTCTTCGTGGCACTATTACTTTTCTATTGTTTTTCTGTTTTCTATTCCATTTAATTCTGCTCTAATTTTTTTCCTTTTACTGACTTTGGGCTTTATTTATTTATTTATTTATTTATTTATTTATTTATTTATTTTAGTTCTTTAAGATGAAATGTTAGGTTGTTTGAGATTTTTCTTCTTGTTTCTTGAGCTAGGCTTGTAATACTTTAACCTTTTCTTTATTACTGTTTTTGCTGCATCCCCCAAATTTCAATATGTTGTTCTGTCATCCTCATTTGTCTTTACATATCTTTTGATCTCTTGATTTCTTCTTTGACCCAGTTGTTCAGTAGCATGTTGTTTAATCCCCACATTTTTATAGTTTTCCCAGTTCTTTTTTTGCAGTGGACTTTTAGTTTCAAAGCATTATGGTTGGAGAATATGCTTGGTATGATTTCAGTCTTACATTTGTTGAGACTAGTTTTGTGCTGCAACATATAATCTGTTCTTCAGAATGTTTTATATTATTAGAGAAGAATGTATATTCTGATGTTCTGAGGTGAAAAGCTCTGTATATATCAATTATATTCCTTTGTACTAATGTGTCATTTAAGACTGAAATTTCCTTTTTGATTTTCTGTTTGGATGATCTATCCATTGCTGTCAATAAGTATCTAAGTCCTCTACTATAATTGTAGTTTTGTCACTTTCTCTTTTTAGTTCTGTTAGAAGTTGCTTTATAAATTTTGGTGTTCCTTAGTTGGAGATTTTATGTATGTAATATGTGTGTGTGTTCTTGATGTATTGCCCTCTTTATCATTATAAAAAGTCTATCTTTGTCTCTTATTACCTTTAATATCTTAAAATCTATTTTGTCAGATATAAATACAGCTACCCCTGCTCTTCTTTGGATGGCAGGCATTTGCTTGGAGTATCATCTCCCACCCCTTCACTTTGAGTCTTTGTCTTTGCAGTTTTGATGAGTTTCCTGAAGGCAGAAAATAGTTGTGTCTTGTTATTTATTTATTTTTAATATATTATTGATTTCAGAGGGAGGGAGAGGGAGAGAAAGATAGTAACATCAACAATGAGGGAGAATTATTGATCAGCTGCCTCCTGCACACCCCCTACTGGGGATTGAGCCTGCAACCCAGGCATGTGCCCTTAACCTGAATCAAACTCCGGACCTTCAGTCCGCAGGCCATCGCTCTATCCACTGAGCCAAACCGGCTAGGGCAAATTGTGTCTTTTTTTTTTTTTTTTAATCCATCCTGCTATTCTGTGCCTGTTATTGGTGAGTTCAGTCCATTTATATTCAGGGTGATTATTGATATAAGAATATTTCCTATAGCCATTTTATCTTTTGTTTTCTAGTAGCTTTATGTGTACATTTTTATTGTCCCTTGTGTTTCTGACTGTTATTTCAGTTTGGTGGTATTAATGACCCCGCCCCCCCCACCGCCCAACTCCATTCATTATTTATTTTTTAAAATATATTTTATTGATTTTTTACAGAGAGGATGTGAGAGGGATAGAGAGTTAGAAACATCGATGAGAGAAACATAGATTAGCTGCCTCCTTTACACCCCCTACTGGGGATGTGCCCGCAACCAAGGTACATGCCCTTGACTGGAATCGAACTCGGGACCCTTCAGTTTCAGGGCACTATGCTCATGCCGACGCTCTATCCACTGAGCCAAACCGGTCAGGGCACTCCACTCATGTTTTTAAATGTTATGTACCTCAGTTTTATTTATTTATTTTAAAAATTCTTTATTGTTGAAAATATTACACATGTCTCCTTCCCTCCCCCCCTTTTACCTCCTTCAGCCCACCCCCACCTCCTGTCCCAGGACCTTTCCGCCCCATTGTCTGTGTTAATGGGCCATGCATATATGCATACAAGGTCCTTGGTTGATTACCTCCCATCCACCAACCCTCCACCACCTTCCCTCCGAGATTCCATACTCTGTTTCATGCTTCAAGTCTCTGGATCCACTCAGTTCATCAGTTTATTTTGTTACTTAGATTCCACATAAGTGAGATCATGTGATACTTATCTTTCTCTGACTGAGTTATTTTACTTAGCATGATAATCTCCAGGTACCTCCATACTGTCTCAAAGGGTAAGAGATTCTTCTTTTTTACTGCTGCATAATATTCCATGGTATAAATGTACCACAGCTTTTTTATCCACTCATCTACTGATGAGCACTTGGGCTGTTTCCCCGTCTTAGCTATTGTAAATGGTGTTGCTATAAACATAGGGGTGCATACATTCTTTCTGATTTGTATTTTGTGTTTCTTAGGATATATTCCTAGAAGTGGGATCAGTGGGTCACATGGCAGTTCCCTATTTAAATTTCTGAGGAAAATCCATACTATTTTTCATAATGGCTGCACCAGTTTGCATTCCCACCAGAGTGTACTAGGGTTTCCTTTTATCCACATCCTCGCCAGCACTTGTCATTTGTTGATTTGTTGATGGTAGACATTCTGACAAATGTGAGGTGATACCTCATTGTCATTTTAATTTGCATCTCTGTTATGATCAGTGACTTTGAGCATTTTTTTCATATGCCTCTTGGTCATTTGTATGTCCTCTTTGGAAAAGTGTCTATTTAGGTCCTTTGCCCATTTTTTAATTAGATTGTTTGTCTTCCTTTTGTTTGGATATTAACCCTTTATCATATGTATCATTGCCAAATATGTTCTCCCATATAGTGGGCTTCCTTTTCGTTTTGTTGACAGTTTCTTTTGCTGTGGAGAAGCTTTTTATTTTGATGTAGTCCCATTTGTTTATTTTCTCCTTAGTTTTCTTTGACCTTAGAGATGTATCCATGAACATATTGCTATGAGAGATATCTAAGATTTTGTTGCCAATGATTTCTTCTGGGATTTTTTTGGTTTCATGACTTATAAGTATTTTATCCATTTTGAGTTTATTCTTGTGTATGGTGTAAGTTGCTGGTCTACTTTCATTATTTTTTTGCATGTGTCTGTCCAATTTTCCCAACATCATATATTGAAGAGACTGTCTTGACTCTATTGTATGCTCTTGCATTTGCCTCAGTTTTAGACTTTTTTTAAAATTAAATATTTATTGTTCAGATTATTACAGTTGTTGCTCATTTTTCCCCCATAGCTCCTCTCCACCTGGTTCCCACCCCACCATCTGCCCACACTGTCCTCATCCATAGGTGCACGATTTTTGTCCAGTCTCTTCCTGCACCCCACACACCCCTTTCCCCCTGAGAATTGTCAGTCCACTCCCTTTCTATGCCCCTGATTCTATTATATTCACCAGTTTATTTTGTTCATAGGATTATTTATTCACTTGATTTTTAGATTCACTTGTTGATAGATAATGCATTTGTTGTTCATAATTTGTATCTTTACCTTTTTCTTCTTCTCTTCTTAAAGGATACCTTTCAGCATTTCATATAATACTGGTTTGGTGGTGATGAACTCCTTTAGCTTTTCCTTATCTGTGAAGCTCTTTATCTGACCTTCAATTCTGAATGATAGCTTTGCTGGGTAAAGTAATCTTGGTTGTATGTTCTTGGTATTCATCACTTTGAATATTTCTTGCCACTCCCTTCTGGCCTGCAAAGTTTCTGTTGAGAAATCAGCTGACAGTCGTATGGGTATTCCCTTGTAGGTAACTGTGTTTCTTTCTCTTGCTGCTTTTAGGATTCTCTCTTTGTCTTTTGCTCTTGGCATTTTAATTATGATGTGTCTTGGTGTGGTCCTCTTTGGATTCCTTTTGCTTGGGGTTCTCTGTGCTTCCTGGACTTGTAAGTCTATTTCTTTCACCAGGTAGGGAAGTTTTCTGTCATTATTTCTTCAAATAGGTTTTCAATATCTTGCTCTCTCTCATCTTCTGGCACCCCTATAATTCTGATGTTGGTACGCTTGAAGCTGTCCCAGAGGCTTCTTACACTATCTTTGTATTTTTCGGATTCTTTTTTCATTTTGCTTTTCCGGTTGTGTGTTTTTTGCTTCTTCACATTTCAAATCTTTGACTTGATTCTTGCGCTCCTCTGGTCTGCTGTTGGGAGTCTGTATAATATTCTTTATTTCAGTCAGTGTATGCTTAATTTCTAGTTGGTTCTTTATCACAACATTGAGGGTCTCAGATTTCTTGAGGATCTCATTAAGTTTATCAGCGGCTTCTAGACAGTTCTTGAGAGACCTTAAAATTGTGGTTTTGAGCTCTTTATCCTCCATTTCTGTAATTTCTGTCCTGATTCTTTGCCTTGGCATTTTTTATGCTTTTTTGGTGCACCCCCTAGTGGTCTTTGTGCACAGTCTTGTTGTAGTTAAGCCTTGATTTTTGTGGGTAATACTGGGGGTGATTTGACCTCCAGGCCAACTGGCTGTGAGAATCAGCTGTGTCTGCAGTGAGAGAACTTCTGTCCTCTGGGGAGGTGCTAATCTAGCCTTTGTCTGAGGCTATCATGCAAATGCCTCTGTGCAGGGCTTGGGCAGGGAGGGTCGCACGGGGTCAACAGGGTGGGTGGAGCAAGCAGTTATGGCTGCTCTCAGTCCCGTCGCCAGAGGCTCTACCTCTCAGAGTACCAGCAACCACTGCAAACCTCAGAGAGAAAGCTGCCTTCGAGTTCCGACCGAAGCTAGACCATCCCACTTCTCCCATTTGAGTCTGGGTCCCTAGAGACTCACTCAGAACTGGAGCTCAGAGCCTGGGACTCCCTCCTGATTGAAACAGACAACCTCGTACTCAGCCGCCAGCCCGCTTTGCGCGCACCTCCGCACCTTTGTATTTTCTGCACTGCACCTCTTCTGAGTCTCGGTATGCTGTTCTCTTTCCTTATAGTTGAAGAATTTCCCCTCAGCCAGCCTTCCTGTAGTTCTGGGTGATGTCGGTTCCGTCTTTTAGTTGTATTTTTGAAGTGGTTGTGCGAGGCAGCAATCTCCGGTGTTTACCTATCCCGCCATCTTGGTTCCCCCCTCTCTATCATCCTAAAGAATACCTTTCAGCATTTCATATAATACTGGTTTGGTGGTGATGAATACCTTTAGCTTTTTCTTATCTGTGAAGCTCTTTATCTGACCTTCAATTCTGAATGATAACTTTGCTGGGTAAAGTAATCTTGGTTGTAGGTTCTTGGTATTCATCACTTTGAATATTTCTTGCCCTCCCTTCTGGCCTGCAAAGTTTCTGTTGAGAAATCAGCTGACAGTCGTATGGGTATTCCCTTGTAGGTAACTGTGTTTCTTTCTCTTGCTGCTTTTAAGAGTCTCTCTTTGTCTTTTGCTCTTGGCATTTTAATTATGATGTGTTTTTGTGTGGTCCTCTTTGGATTCCTTTTGTTTGGGGTTCTCTGCACTTTCTGGACTTGTAAGTCTATTTCTTTCACCAGGTAGGGTAAGTGTTCTGTCATTATTTATTCAAATAGGGTTCCAATATCTTGCTCTCTCTCTTCTTCTGGCACCCCTATAATTCTGATGTTGGTTCGCTTGAAGTTGTCCCAGAGGCTCCTTACAATATCTTCATATTTTCAGATTCTTTTTACTTTTGCTTTTCCGGTTGGATGTTTTTTACTTCTTCGCATTTCAAATCTTTGACTTGATTCTTGCACTCCTCTTGTCTGCTGTTGGGAGTCTGTATAATATTCTTTATTTCAGTCAGTGCATGCTTAATTTCTAGTTGGTCCTTTTTCATATCCTCGAGGGTCTCACTAGATTTATAGAGGGTCTCACTAAATTTATCGGCGGTTTCTAGAAAATTCTTGAAAAACCTTATAACTGTGGTTTTGAACTCTATATCCAGTAGTTTACTTTCCTCCATTTCTGTCATTTGTGACCTTTTTCTTTATCTCCGCATTTTGGCTGCTTCCCTGTGTTGATAGAGTGGCTTTCTGTGCTAGGTGTCCTATAGGGCCCAAAAGCTCAGCCTCCCCAATTACCTGAGGTGGAGACTCTTAGTGTATCCCTTTGTGGGCTGTATGCACAGTCTTGTTGTAGTTAATCCTTGATTGTAGTTGGTATCATTGGGAGGAATTGACCTCCAGGTCAATTGGCTGTGAGAATCAGCTGTGTCTGCAGTGGGAGAATTTCTGTGCTGGAGACACCCTTATGGGGCAAGACTTGCTTCAGTGGGGCTTTGGTACTCACTGAGTCTGCCCCCTGAGTGTGTCCCTTATGGATCTGAGGAGTTGTAATCTGAATGGTCCCACTCTGACCACTGGGTACACTGGCACTTAGATCTCTAAGGAGGTGCTAATTTAGCCTCTTCCTGAGGCTACCCAGCAGGAGCTATGGAGAGATTAGCAGATTCCTCTTCTTTGTTTGGGATTTGGAGGTGCCCAGATGAGGCCCAGCTGTGAAGCAATGCAAGCTGCTGTGGGGCCTTGGGTCTTCTTTTGGAAGTTCTGGGTCTCTCTGACCCAGCTGCAGTTTGTTAGGTAATTTTCAGATTGAAAAGGGCCAGGCCTTTCATATGCAAAGGCCTCTGTGAACAGCTTAGGTGGGGCGGGGTCTCAGGGAATCAACAGGGTGGAACAAACAGCTATGGCTGATCCTCATTCCTGCCCTAAGATGCCCCGGGTCTCAGTGTCCCACGGTAATCTCTGCAAGCACCTCGACCAATGCTAGACAGTCCAGTTTCTTCCCGCATGTGTCTGGATCCCTAGAGACTCACCTGGAACTGGAGTTCAGAGCAGTCGGGAGCTTATGACTCCCTCCTGTTTGAAAAAGACAACCGTGTCCTCAGTTGCCAGCCCTTTCTGCGTGCGCCTCTGTATCTCTGCACTTTACTTCCACACCTCCTCTGAGTCTCAGTGTGTTTTTCTCTTTCCTTCTAGTTGTAGAATTTCCACTCAGCCAGCCTTCCTGTGGTTCTGGATGATGTCTGTTTGGTCTTTTAGTTGTATTTTTGAAGTGGTTGTGCAAGGCAGCAATTTCAGGTGTTTACCTATGCCGCCATCTTGGTTTCTCTCTAGACTTTTGTTTTGTGGTTAATGTTAGGTTTATGTAAAACAAAATTTCCATATGTATAATAGTCCTTTTACTTCTGATTATATCTTTTCTCCATTCACCTATGCAAATTCATCCCTCCTGCTTTTATGTTTTTGTCATGTCATCACAAATTATCACTTTCTATGCTGTGAGTTTATTTCCAAATTGCAATAGCTATTGTCTTTTTAAAATGCTTTTACCTCATTTAACCTTTTTTTTTAAAAAAAAATATTTCGGTGTTTAATGCCTTATTCTGAACAAGGATTACAATTTCCTGCTTATGTCTGTTAATCATCTTCCTCAGTTTTGTATCCTTTTGCCTTTCATGTTTCAGGTAAAGAAAAACTTTCAGCATTTCTTGAAATGCAGGTCTTGTGGTTGTTAGCTCCCTCAATTTCTGTTTGTCTGGAAAAGTCATTATTTCTCTTCCATATATTTTTTCTTCTTCATATCTTAGAGGATATGTTTGCTGAATATATTATTCTTGGTTGGTGATTTCTCTCTTTCAATATTTTGAATATTCCATTCCACTTTCCCCTAGATTGTAGGTTTTCTGCTGAAAAATCTGATGCCCCTCCTGGTTGCCTTGAGAATTCCTTCTTTGTCATTAATTTCTGACAGCTTTAATATAATGTTTTGGAGAAGGCCTTTTTATTTATTTTATTATTATTATTTAAATTTATCTTTATTGTTGAAAATATTACAGATGTCCTTCTGCCTAAGATGTTCTTAGGTTTCTTGGATTTGAGGGTCCAGTTCTTTCTGTAGGTTTGGGAAGTTCTCGTTGATTATTTGTATGAATAAGCTTTTGTTTCTTTCTCCTTCTCTTCTCCTTCTGGCATACCCATTATTCTTATATTTTTCTTTCTTTCTTTTTTTAAAAAAATATATTTTATTGATTTCTTACAGAGAGGAAGGGAGAGGGATAGAGAGTTAGAAACATCGATGAGAGAGAAACATCAATCAGCTGCCTCCTGCACACTCCCTACTGGGTATGTACCTGCAACCAAGGTACATGCCCTTGCCCGGAATCGAACGTGGGACCCTTGAGTCCCCAGGCTGACACTCTATCCATTGAGCCAAACCAGTTAGGGCTTATATTTTTCTTTCTAATGCAGTCAGTTCTTGTAGAGTTGTTTCATTTTTTCCCCACTCTAGATTTTCTGTCTTCTTCCATCTGGGTCATTCCTAGATTTCTGTCTTTAATATCACTTATTCTTTTATCCATCTGGTTTGGTCTATTTCTTAAGCTCAACAGTTCATTCTTCATCCCATTTATTCAGTTCTTCAGCTCCAGAATTTGTTTTTTGTTTTTTTTTATGGTTTCAGTTTCTTTGGTTAAGTACTCATTTTGTTGTATCATTGAGTTTTTTCAGAACTACAATCTTCAATTCTCTTTCATTTAAATCACAGTCTTCCATGTCTTTAAGTTTATATTCAAGAGATATTTTCTTTTCTTTCTGTACTTCCTTGATACTTTGGTTATTCATCTTATTTGATAGGTTATTTTTCTGTCTGGGCATTTTGAAGAAATAAAATTTTCTTTTTTCCTTTTTTTGGTACTTGTTTCTATTGTTTAGCAGGTTGATAAATAGAGGTCTTTCTTTTGTTTTCCTGAATGTGGTGCTATAGAAGAAGATTTTATTTTGTCTTAGATGTACTTTCAGGACTTCTGGGACAGTGTTGCCTAGGTTGTGGGAAATGTCCTGTATTCCCTAAGGTGTTGGGAGCCCTCTTTATTACCTGGTTGCCTCAGTTTCAGGGAACTATGCTCATGAGGCAGATAATGGGGCTATGGCCTGTGTGTTCCTGATGCCACTTCTCTGTAACTGAAACCTGTGCTTTCTGTACCATTACAACTTACGCTACCAGGCTTTGCTGTGATGTGGTGGTGGTCGTGGTTAGATAGGCTCTCCTGTCTATGGCTCTGCTTCTTCCAGTGGGTTTAACTGCATGAATGCAGCCCCCCAGGCTGAAAATTTGCCTCTGCACCTTTGTGATCAGCCAAATGAGCGCTGCAATAATGAGAGAACAATGGGAAAGGGAGGGGGATAGATTCCTGCCTTTGTGGCTTTGTCTGTTCGGTGATGGTGGCCTGTCGATTTCCACCACCATCTGCCTATTCCCCTGTTTCTGATTCTGGGTTTAGCTTCAATGTGTACCGGTCACTAGAAACTTTAGATGCTTCCACCTCTCAGGACATTCCAGTGGGGTTGTACTCTGACTTTTCACCACTATGGCATTGCTGGGGCCAGGTGAGTGCTGGACTGTGTCTGTTGCTCCCATCTTTGTTCTTCCCCATTCCATGTCCTCTGTTGCTCTGATAGCCCACCTTCAGATTTCTCAATGCTTGGATCTCTCATACATGTTTTATGTTGAGTAGGGAGTTCTTTGTTGAATTATAACTGTCCAACTTGTAACATCAAGGGGAAAGACTTGGAGGTCCTCTCATGCTGCCGTGATGCTGACATAACTCTTGCCCATATTTTAACATTATTCCACTTATGTAAAATTTTCACAGTTGTATTTGAATGGAATTTATTTGCCCACACAAAACAAAGTTAGACTGCTGGACTGAAAATGTCACTTGTTCACCCCTGAAACTTCCTTCTCATGACCAGATTGTCCTAGAAATCCTTCATCTCCAAATCATAGTTTCATGACATCAATAGGGAGGCTCTAAGAATTAAGAGACAGCTACACAGTGGACTCCATGGATGAGTACTCAGAGCCTAGGGCGGGCTCTTATGATGGAAACAATTTAGGAGGGCAGAAGGAAGACACTAGGTTCACCAGGCCATGTGAGGGGGAGAAGTCCCAAAGTTTTGAGATCAGGAGAATCAGTAGAGCATTATCACCTGAGCCCAACCATGGTTGTTTGTCCATACAGCAGTATTTGTGCTCCTTCTGAGTGGGATGGAGGCAGGATATACTGCTATGGCTGGCAAGACCACCACAAGGATGACTCCCTACAAGTCTGGAGTAGAGCTCCTTTCCTTATTTCTTGTTTTCTCCATTTACCCATGTGACATGCCATGCACTTTCTTTCATGACTCTAGCAATTTCAACCAACAGAGATTGGTGAGAAGCAGAAAAGAGAAATCAGGTCTCCATTTCTCCAATGCAGACTGGCCAGGAAGCAGGTCAGCATGGATGGACTATAGGGTTGGGCTACAATGAATATAGGGGTGCATATATTCTTTCAAATTAATGTTTTGGGTTTCTTTGAAGAAATCCTCAGGGTTGGGTTGGAGACTCACAGGCTCTGAGGTCATTTCTTTCTCAGTTTCAATGCACTATCTCATGGGATAGAGACCACTTTTCACCTGCTTCTGGAAGTCACCTTACAACCAGTCCTTGTCTAGACACTGTTGGCGAAAGGTTGGCCCAGAAACATATTTAAACAGTTGAAAGGGCTTGGGCAGCTGCTTCAGCACATTCTAGTTGCAGTGGAAGTGGGGAGGGCACAGGATCCACTGCAGGCAAGCTTAGTAGAGAGATGAGAAGAGAACCTAGAGTTCAGGTGGTCCTTGCTGCTCCCTTTATAACCTGCAGGACATTGGTTTGAATTTCTCTGAAAGTATCTTGGAATTCTCAGGCCCAGACTCTCTCTCTGTGTCCTCCCACTTGTGGGAACAGCAATCGTGGTCATGGGCAAGCCCTGCAAGGGCAATGATTGTGTCATCTATAAGGTTTCCTCACCGTAGTGTTCAGCCTTGGGCAACATCTGATAAATACACCCTTGGACTGGGATCTTGTTCATGTGTGGAAAAAACCCCCTCTCATGTGACCAGGTCCATTGGGCCTTAGATGAATTAAGTTTCTTCCCAGGCTCTCATCCAGATTCAGGGGTCATAAGTGTGTGTTCTATTCCCCTCTGCTATTCCAGCTATAATGGGGTCTATCACACATTTTTCTGGGCCATCTTCACTCTGTTTTCAAGTGGGCCTCTGATGGGAATTCCACTAGGACCTGGATGTTGGCCTTACTGTTTTAATGTCACTAGGGTATCACAGAGATCCTGGATCTTGTATATGTGCCCAGCCCAGTGGATGACTTTGCATGGAAAACCAGGGGAGAAAGGAATATGCCTTCCTCATCATTACATCTTTAGAGATGCATTATCCAGCATAGTATCCACTGGCCAGATGAGCCTACCTACATTTCAATGAATTTAAAATTCAGCCTCTCAGTTACACTAGCCCCATTTCAAGTGGCATCAACTCTATGTGCCAATGCTGCCACATTGGACATTGCAGAGAAAACTTTTGCACCATAACAGATGCTCTTCTGGTTAGCTGTTCTAAGCTCAGCATAGGGTCACTACCTTTGCAATTTATATAATCTGAATATTCAGAAACAGAGAATAGCAACATGCATGTGATTTATTTCCTTTTTATATATTTATTGCTTAAAGAATTACAAAGGGTACTACATATGTGTCCATTTTTTCCACCCGCCCTAGACAGTCCCCTAGCCTCCCCTATCCCCCAGTGTCTTATGTCCATTGGTTATGCTTATATGCATGCATACAAGTCCTTTAGTTGATCTCTTACCCACCTCCCTACTGCCCCCCAACCCTCCCCGGCCTTCACGCTGCAATTTGACAATCTGTTTGAGGCAGCTCTGCCTCTGTATCTATTATTGTTCAAAAGTTTATAATGGTCTCTATTATCCATGAATGAGTGAGATCATGTGGTATTTTTCCTTCATTGACTGGCTTATTTCACTTAGCATAATGCTCTCCAGTTCCATCCATGCCGTTGCAAATGGTAAGAGTTCCTTCCTTTTTAGAGCAGCATAGTATTCCATCGTGTAGATGTACCACAGTTTTCTAATCCATTCATCTACTGATAGGCACTTAGGCTGTTTCCAGATCTTAGCTATGGTGAATTGTGCTGCTCTGAACATAGGGGTGCATATATCCTTTCTGATTGGTGTTTCTGGTTTCTTGGGATATATTCCTAGAAGTGGGATCACAGGGTCAAATGGGAGTTCCATTTTCAGTTTTTTGAGGAAACTGTATGGCTGTCTTCCATAGTGGCTGCACCAGTCTGCATTCCCAACAGCAGTGCACGAGTGTTCCTTTTTCTCCAAATCCTCTCCAGCACTTGTCGTTTGTTGATTTGTTGATGATAGCCAGTCTGACAGGTGTGAGATGGTACCTCATTGTTGTTTTGATTTGCATCTCTCG
Source organism: Myotis nattereri (assembly GCF_964212035.1). NCBI lineage: Eukaryota > Metazoa > Chordata > Mammalia > Chiroptera > Vespertilionidae > Myotis > Myotis nattereri. The sequence goes on from NC_138076.1 coordinate 102,496,438, forward strand.
GATGATTAGTGACTTTGAGCATGTTTTCATATGTCTCTTGGCTTTCTGAATGTCCTCTTTTGAAAGGTGTCTATCTAGGTCCTTTGCCCATTTTTTGATTGGATTGTTTATCTTCCTTTTGTTAAGTTGTATGAGTTCCCTATAAATTTTGGAGATTAGGCCCTTATCAGATATGACATTGGCTAATATGTTTTCCCACACAGTGGGTTTTCTCGTTGTTTTGTTGATGGTTTCTTTTGCTGTGCAGAAGCTTTTTATTTTGATGTAGTCCCATTTGTTCATTTTCTCTTTAGTTTCAAGTGCCCTAGGAGCTGTATCAGTGAAGAAATTGCTTTGGCATATGTCTGAGATTTTGTTGGCTTTGGATTCTTCTAGAATTTTTATGGTTTCCCGTCGTACATTTAAGTCCTTTATCCATTTTGAGTATATTTTTGTTTATGGTGTAAGTTGGTGGTCTAGTTTCATTTTCTTGCATATATCTGTCCAATTTTCCCAACACCATTTATTGAAGAGACTATCTTGGCTCCATTGTATGTTCTTGCCTCCTTTGTCAAATATTAATTGAGCATATTGGTTTGGGCCGATTTCTGGGCTCTCTATTCTATTCCATTGATCTATATGCCTATTCTTGTGCCAGTACCAGGCAGTTTTGAGAACAGTGGCTTCGTAATACAACTTGATATCTGTTATTGAGATCCCACCTACTTTGTTCTTTTTCAGGATTGCTGAAGCTATTCGGGGTCTTTTTTTATTCCAGATGAATTTTTGGAGAGTTCGTTCTAGATCTCTGAAGTATGCCGTTGGTATTTTAATGGAAAGTGCGTTGAATTTATAGATTGCTTAGGGTAGTATGGACATTTTAATGATGTTAATTCTACCAATCCATGAACACAGTATGTTCTTCCATCTGTTTATGTCTTCCTCTAAGTCTTTTTTCAACGTCCTGTAGTTTTCTGAGTAGAGGTCTTTTACCTCTTTAGTTAAGTTTACTCCTAGGTAGCTTAATTTTTTTGGTGCGATGGTAAACGGGATTGTTTTTATAATCTCTCTTTCTAAAAGTTCACTATTGGTGTATAGAAATGCCTCAGATTTCTCGGGGTTAATTTTGTATCCTGCTACATTGCCAAATTCATGTATTAAGTCTAGTAGTTTTTTGATGGTGTCTCTAGGGTTTTGTATGTATAATTTCATGTCATCTGCAAATAAGGACAGTTTTACTTCCTCTTTTCCAATTTGGATGCCTTTTATTTCTCCTTCTTGCCGAATTGCAATGGCTAACACTTCCAGTACTACGCTGAACAGGAGTGGTGAGAGGGGGCATCCCTGTCTTGTTCCTGTTCTTAGGGGAAATGGTGTTAGATTTTGTCCATTGAGTATGATGTTGGCTGTGGGCCTGTCATATATGGCTTTTATTATGTTGAGGTATGATCCTTCTACTCCCGCCTTACTGAGAGTTTTTATCAAAAATGGGTGTTGAATTTTGTCAAATGCTTTTTCTGCATCAATTGATATTACCATGTGGTTTTTTTCTTTCAATTTGTTTATGTGATGTATCACGTTTATTGATTTGCGTATATTGTACCATCCTTGCATCCCTGGGATAAATCCTACTTGGTCATGGTGTATGATCTTTCTGATGTACTGCTGGATCCGATTTGCTAAGATTATGTTGAGGATTTTGGCATCTATGTTCATGAGGGATATTGACCTGTAATTCTCTTTCATTGTGTTGTCTTTACCTGGTTTTGGTATTAGGGTGATGCTGGCTTCATAGAATGAGCTTGGAAGTGTTCCTTCCTCTTGAATTTTTTGTAGTAGTCTGAGGAGGATAGGTTTTAGTTCTTCCTTGAATGTTTGGTAAAACTCCCCTGTGAAGCCTTCTGGTCCTGGGCTCTTGTTTGCTGGAAGCTTTTTGATGACTGCTTCAATTTTTTCCATAGTTATTGGCCTGTTGAGATTTTTAGATCCTTCCTGATTGAGTTTTGGAATGTTGTATTTTTCTAGGAATTTGTCCATTTCCTCCATGTTTTCTAGTTTGTTGGAGTAGAGCTGTCCATAGTATTGATTAACAATCATTTGTATTTCGGTGGGGTCTGTTGTTATTTCGCCTCTATCGTTTCTGATTTTGTTTATTTGGGTCCTCTCTCTTTGCTTCTTGGTGAGTCTGGCTAGAGGTTTGTCAATCTTGTTTATCCTTTCAAAGAACCAGCTCTTGGTTTCATTGATTTTCCGCATTGTGTTTTTTTTTTTTTTTTGTCTCTATGTCATTTATTTCTGCTATAATCTTTATTATCTCCTTCCTTCTGCTCACTCTGGGGTTTTCTTGTTGCTCTCTTTCTAATTCTTTGAGTTGTAGAGTTAGATGATTTACTACTATTTTTTCTTGGTTTTTGAGATAGGCCTGTAGAGCTATAAACATCCCTCTCAGGACTGCTTTCATTGTGTCCCATAGATTTTGGATTGTTGTGTTTTCATTGTCATTAGTTTCCAGGATGTTTTTAATTTCTTCTTTGATCTCATTGGTAACCCAATCAATATTTAATAGCATGCTATTCAGCTTCCAAGTGTTTGAGTATTTTGGGTTGTTTTTATTGTAGTTTATTTCTAATATTATGCCATCATGGTCTGCGAAGACGCTTTTTATGATTTCAATCTTCTTGAATTTGGGGAGACTTTGTTTGTGACCCAATATATGGTCTATTTTTGAATATGTATTATGAGCACGTGAGTAGAATGTATATTCCGTGGCATTGGGGTGAAGTGTTTTGAAGATGTCTATTAAGTCCATCTGATCTAGTGAGTCATTTAGAATTCCTGTATCTTTGCTGATTGTTTGTCTAGAGGACTTATCCAGTGCTGTAAGTGGTGTTTTAAAGTCCCCTACTATGATTGTATTGTTGTCAATCTCTCCTTTGATATCTTCCAGGAGGATTTTTATGAATTTGGGTGCTCCTGCATTGGGTGCATATATGTTTACCAGGGTTATATCTTCTTGTTGTATTGATCCCTTTAGTATTATGAAGTGGCCTTCCTTATCTCTTGTTATGGCCTTCACTTTGAGGTCTATTTTGTCTGCTATAAGTATTGCTACCCAAGCTTTCTTTTCCTTTCCATTTGCCTGAAAGATATTTTTCCATCCTTTCACTTTCAGTCTGTGTGAGTCCCTTCTAATGAGGTGGGTTTCTTGTAGACAGCAGATGTATGGGTCATGTTTTTTTATCCATTCAGCCACTCGATGTCTTTTGTTTGGAGCATTTAGTCGGTTTACGTTTAAAGTTATTACTGAAAGGTATTTGTTTGTAGCCATTTCTTTTTTTGTGTGGCTGTTTTCTTTCTGAGCTTTTTATTTCCTATTTTTATACCAGTCCCTTTAGCATTCCTTGCATTGCTGGCTTGGTGGTGATAAACTCCCTTAGCCTTTTTTTGTCTGTGAAGCTTCTTATTTCCCCTTCAAGTTTGAATGATAGCCTTGCTGGATAGAGTATTCTTGGATTCAGTCCTTTGCTTTGCATCACTTTGTAAATTTCTGTCCATTCTTTTCTGGCCTGATGTGTTTCTGTTGAGAAATCATTTGACAATCTAATGGGAGATCCCTTGTATGTAACTTTCCGTCTCTCTCTTGCAGCCTGTAAGATTCTCTCTTTGTCCTGAACATTTGCCATGGTAATTATGATGTGTCTTGGTGTGGGTCTTTTCGGGTTCACCTTATTTGGGACTGTCTGGGCTTGTGTGACTTTTTCCTTCCCCACCTCAGGGAAGTTTTCTGATATTATTTCTTCTAATAGGTTTTCTAATCCTTGTTCATCTTTCTGTTGTTCTGGTACCGCTATTATTCACATGTTGTTTCGTTTCATGTTGTCCCAAAGCTCCCTTAGGCTCTCCTCCTGTCTTTTAATTTTTTTCTCCAATTGCAGTACATTTTGGGTGTGTTTTGCTTCCTTGTCTTCTCATTCACTAATTCGGTCCTCCGCTTCTCCTAGTCTACTGTTGATACTTTCAATGGTGTTTTTTATTGCAGCTATATCACTCTTCCTTTCTTCTTGGGTCTTACTTAAGTTGTTGATTTTTTCATCTGTTTCTTCTAGCTTCTTCCATATGTTATTAATTTTTTCATCTGTTTCTTCTTGCTTCTTGCAGAGGTTGTCGATTTTTTCCTCCATCCGGTTTATGCACTCTAGGACCCGTATTCTGAATTCTTTTTCTGTCATGTTGCATGCCTCTGTATTACTTAGCTGCTTTTCTGGAGAGTCCTCCTTCTCTTTCCTTTGGGGGTTTCTTTGTCCACCCATGTTTGATCTCATTGACATATCTAGACGTTGAGTCGTTCAGTGGTTGCTCCCTTGGTGGCAGTGACTCCTTGGTCTGTGGTTGCTCTTCGGGCGGTTGCGGTAGCAGTTGCTCTTCAGTTGGCAGCAGCTCTTCTGGTGGGTGCTGTTCACAGCTATGGTGGCTCTTCTGGCTGGTGGGGCGAGGTTTCACGTACATCTGCTGTTCCTCAGCAGAGGGTGTGGTGCTCAGGAGGCTGCTGTTGCTTGGATCTGCTGCGTTGATTTAAAGGCACAAAATACAACACAACAAGGCTCCACGTACCAGGCTCTATACACAAATATATTCACGATATTAATAACCCCAAATAAAGGTGATCACCCGAATTAAGAGAATTAGGGGATAAGGAAGAAAAGAGAGAAAAAGATAAAAGAGAAAAAAGAAAAGAAATGTAGGGACCAAAAAAAGGAGTGCAAAAAGGAAATTGGGAAAAAAGAGGGGGGAAAATAAAGTGAGAAAAGAAAAGAAAAAAAAAGAGCGAAAAGGGAGAATGAAGTGGAAGATGGGAAGAGACTTTTTATATGAGGAGAATACTCCTATAGAACTGCCACTAATCCCAACAAATTCCAGCAGCAGCTCCCTGGAGATGAATGCAAACCAGAAACAACCAATAATATAACAATGGAAATTGAATGGAAAACACTAATCCCAAAATAAAATAAAGAGAAAATAAAATGGCACTTTAAAAAATGGTAAAATGGTAGCAGTAATAACATTGGTTAAAAATAAGAAGGTAGTAATTAAAAGGGTAAAATCAGGTGATGGAAAAAGAAGAAAGAAGAAAGAAGGAAAAAAAAGAAAAAAAGAAGAAAAATAAGAAAAATAATTGGTTTCTTAGTTAAAAGGTGAAAAAAGAAAAAAAAATTGCACTAGTGAAGGTCCTTCGGTTCTTCTATTCTTCAGTGTGGCTCGCCTTAGACCTGCCAGGTGATCAGGAGAGTGTTGAGTTTCCCTGCGATACAGTGTTCCTCTGTGTTGTAAACCACAGTCCTTTTTTTAAAGCAGGCCGTATTTGTTTCCCAGACTGCCTTATTTTGTCTTTAGCAAAGAGTCAGTTTGTGGGTCAGCCTCTGAGACTATAGGGCCTCTCTGTCCAGTGAAAGTTCACTGCCCATAGTTGGCTGCGTAATAGTTACCGGCACTGTGTTGTTGCTGGGATTGTAAATCCCTCTATAGGCCAGACCCTGTTAACTCCCAGGGACTGATCAGGTTATTTTAATCCTTGATCTCGTTCAGGGTGGAATCTGGGTGTGGCTGTGCTCCTTGCCTGGGGGCTGGGGGAGGAGTCTCACTCTCCTGAGAGAATGGCTGCCCCAGTCCTGGGCTTAGGGGTGTCTCAGCACTCAATTCACTGCCACCTCCCTCGGCCCCCCTTCTCTCCTTAGTCTCTCCCCAGATTCCACTCCTCTTCACACTCTCCCTCTCTTCAGCACAGGTGAGTGTCTGTATCCGAAATGTCCCATGAACAGGATTCAGTGAAAACAAACAAACAAACAAACGCCGGCAGCGGAAACGGGGAAGGCTTGGTTTCTGTAAGCTTCTTCTCTTACCTGGACTGCATGGTCTGGTCAGCTCTTCAGGCTGTCCCCTTTAGGCTCAGTCCTCCGTGATCACAGAACCCAGCTCTCAATTCCCCCGGTGGCGCCAGGAATCCCGTGGTTCTCCTTTCCCCCCGTCAGGGGCTGTGTCTGTCCCAAGGGACGCGGCTGTCTGCCACGCGGTCTCCCTCCGACTCTCTGGGCTCAGAGGTCTGGCAAACTTTCCTGCCCAAAACCCTGGGTTTTTTTTTTACCTTTCCAGGGGAGTTCTGCTCTTCCCGGCTGCAAACCGTCTCACCAGCTGAGCAATTTCGCCAATTCGGGGTGGGTGTTATTAGTTTCAGCTGCTCACACAATTTGCTCCGGGACAGGACCTGGGACACGTCTGCCTATATCACCGCCATCTTCCCGTCTCCTGATTTATTTCTTTTTCTGTCTCTTTTTAATTCTCTTTCTTTCCCCTTCATGACTTCCTCTTTGTAGCTCTCCACCGTTCTCTGTTTTATGATTCTCACACAGAAAGACCTGGTCTCATCCAGACAGTGGAGGTCACTTGATCTTCAATGTCTTTAAAATCTCTCTCTAGCCCTCCTCACCCTCGATCGGGCAGGTTTGCTGGCTTCAGTGGTCGTCATAGTGACCAGTTGTTCTGGTCGTTACAGCGTTATGGTCGCTGGATTTTTATATATATAGATTGGTCATCTTGGGGAAGTGTCTATTCAGGTTCTCTGCCCATTTTAAAGTTATACTTTTATTTTTTATTTATTTCTGAGAGGAAGGGAGAGGGAGGGAGAGATAGAAACTTCAATGATGAGAGAGAATCATCTATCGGTTGCCTCCTGTATCTCCCTACTAAGGATCGAGCCCAAAACCCAGGCATTTGCTCTCACTGTGCATGTGGTCGAACCCTGACCTCCTGGTTCATAAGCTGACACTCGATCACTGTGCCACACTGGCAGTGCTATTGTTTTTTGTGGGTTTTTTTTTGTTGTGTGTGTGTGTGTGTGTGTGTGTGTGTGTGTGTATGTGTGTGTCAAGTAGTATGAGTTCCTTATAAATTTTGGATATTAACCCTTTATTAGATGTATCATTGGCAAATATTTTCTTCCACTTAGTAGGTTATCTTTTTGTTTTATTGATGGTTTCTTTGCTGTGCAAAATCTTTTCAGTTTGATGTAGTCCCATTTTTTTATTTTTTATTTTGTTTCCCTTGCCTGAGGAGATATATGAGAAAAAAATATTGCTATGAGAAATGTCTGAGATTTTATTGCTTATGTTTTCCTTTAGGAGTTTTATGGTTTTGAGTTTTATATTTAAATCTTTAATCCATTTTGAGTTTATTCTTGTATATGGTGCAAGAAGGTGGACTAGTTTTATATTTTTCATGTATCTGTCCAATTTTCTCAGTACTAATTTATTAACTAGACTGTTTTACCCCATTGTATGTTCTTTCCACTTTTGTCAAATATTGACGATGAAAACATGGTTTTATTTCTGGGTTCTCTATTCTGTGCCATTAATCTGTATGTCTGTTTTTATGCTAGTACCATGATGTTTTGACTACTATGGACTTGTAGTATAGTTTGATATCAGGTAGCGTGATCCTTCCAACTTTGTTATTTTTTTCTCAATATTGCTGAGCTATTAGAGATTTTTTTGGTCTGGTCCCATATTAATTTTTGGATTTATGTATTCTACTTCTGCATAATATGCCATTGGTAGTTTGATAGGAATTGTGTTGAATCTATAGATTGTTTTGGGTAATATGAACATTTTGTTCTTTAAAATTTTTATTTATTGACTTGAGAGAGAAAGAGAGAGAGAGAGAGAGAAAGAGAGAGAGAGAGAGAGAGAAAGAGAGAGAGAGAGAGAGAGAGAGAGAGAGAGAGAGAGAGAGAGAGATTTGCTGTTCCACTATTTATGCATTCATTGGTTTATTTTTTATGTGCCCAGACCGGGATCAAATCTGCAACCTTGGCATATGGGGACAATACTCTAACCAGCCAGGGTCTGGGTATATGAACATATTAATTATGATAATTCTTCCTATCCATGACCATGGTATATGCTTCCATTTATTTGTATCTCCCTTTATTTTTTTTTTTTAGTGACTTATAATTCTCTAAGTACAGGTCTTTTACCTCTTTAGTTAAATTTATTCCTAGGTATTTTATTCATTTTTTGATGCAATTGTAAATGTAATTGTTTGTTTTGTAGTTTCCATTTCTGATTGTTCTTTATTAGTGTACTAGAGGCCCGGTGCACAAAAATTTGTGCACTTGGGGTAGAGGGGGGTCCCTCAGCCTGGCCTGTGCCCTCTCGCAGTCTGGGACCCCTTGGGAGATAACGACCTGCTGGCTTAGGTCTGCTCCTGGGTGGCAGAGGGCAGGCCCAATCCCTAGGTGCAGCCCCTGGTTGGGCTCGGAGCAGGGCCGATTGGGGAGTTGGGGCGCTGCCCCCTCTCATACACAGAGCAGGGTGGATTGGGAGGTTGCGATGCCACCCTCAGTCATGCTCAGGGTAGGGCCGATTGGGAGGTTGGGGCACCGCCACTGTCACACTCAAGGCAGAGTCCATGGGGAGATTTTGGAGCCACCCCCTGTCATGCACAGAGCAGGGCCGATCAGGGATTTGGGGAGCTCCCCCCTGTCACCCACAGAGCAGGGCCAATCAGGGGGTTGGGGCGCCGCCACTGTCACACTCAGGGCAGGGCCGATGGGGAGGTTGTGGCCAATCAGGGGGTTTGGGCGCTGCCCCCTGTCACACTGTTCCTGGTGCCGGGAGGTCTCTCAGCTCCGCTGATCCCAGTGCTGGGAGGCATATTACCCTTTTACTATATAGAACAGAGGCCTGGTGCATGGATGGGGGCTGGCTGGTTTGCCCTGAAGGGTGTCCTGGATCAGGGTGGGGGTCCCCACTGGGGTGCCTGGCCAGCCTGGGTGAGGGGCTGAGGGCTGTTTTCAGGCTGCGACTGAAGCTCCCAACTGCTCCTTTTTTTCTTTTTCTTTTTTTATTCTGGGCCAGCTTTAGCTCTGAGGCTCCAGCTCTTAGGCCTCCGCTCCTGAAAGCAGGTATCTGGTTTGTTTTGGTTCTCAAAACTCTGTATCAACTCCAGCTCTGAGATCCCAGCCAGCTGAAAGCTGGTTTCTGGGCATCTATATTTGTTACAATGTTTGGAACTGCAGGCTCAGAGGCCTGCAGCGGCTGGCGGGGAACGTTGGAGTCCTCCGTCACTGAAGCAAGCAAGTCTCATGTTAGTTTCAAGCTGCCTGGCTGCCGGCTGCCATCTTGGCTGACAGTTAATTTGCATATTGCCCTGATTAGCCAATGGGAAGGGTAGCGGTCATACACCAATTACCATGTTTCTCTTTTATTAGTGTAGATAAAATGCGAACAATTTCTGAATATTAATTTTGTATCCTGCTACTTTAATGAGTTCATTTATCAGTTCTAATAATTTTTCAGTGGAATATTTAGGGTTCTCTATATACAGTATCATGTCATCTGTAAATAATGACAGTCTTTCATGTTCCTTTCCAATTTGGATACCTTTTACTACTCTTTTTTTGTTAATTGCTTATGGTTAGGACATCTAGTACCATATTTAATAGGAGTAGGCAAGTGGACATTCCTTGTTCCTGATTTTAAGGGAAATAATTTTTGTTTTTAACACATTGAGTATAATGTTAGCTGTGAGTTTATCATATATGGCTTTTGTTATGTTGAGGCATGTTCCCATACCCAATTTGCTAAGAGTTTTAATCATAAATAGGTGCTGAATTTTGTCAAAAGCTATTTCTGCATCTACTGATATGATCATGTGATTTTTATCCTTTATTTTTTTGTATGGTGTATCATGTTAATTGAGTTGCAGATATTGTAACAACCTTGCATCACAGGAATAAACCCCACTTGTTAGTGGTGTGTGATCTTTTTAATATATTGCTGACTATGTTTGCTACTATTTTGCTGAAGATTTTTGCATCCTTAGTAACATGTTCATCAGGGATGTTTGCCTATAGTTTTCTTTCTTAGTAGTGTCTTTACCTGAATCAGGATAATGCTGGTCTCATAAGATGAGCTAGGGAGGTTTTCTGAAATTTTTTGAATATTTTGAGAAGGACAGATGTTCTTCTTTGAATGTTTGGTGAAGTTCACCTGTGAAGCTATATGGTCCAGGACTTTTGCTTGCTGGGAGTTTTTAAATTATTTCTTCAATTTCATTAGTTGTTTTCTACCTATTCAGATTTTCGGATTCTTTGATTCAGTTTTGGAAGATTGTATGTTTCTAAGAATTTATCCATTTCTTCCAGATTGCTCAATATGTGGGCATATAGTTTGTAAGATTTTCTTACAATCCTTTGTATTTCTGTGGAGTCAGTTGTAACTTCTCTCTCCTACTGATTTTATTTATGTGGCTCCACTCCCTTTTTTGTTCTTGATAAGTGTAGTTAAAGGTTGGTCGATCTGGTTTATCTTATCAAAGAACCAGCTCTTGGTTTCATTGATCTTTTGTATTTTTTTTAGTCTCTATGCCATTTATGTTTTGCTCTAATCTTTATTATTTTCTTTCTTATACTCAATTTGGACTTTGTTGTTCTTTTTCTAGTTTCTTCAGGCATAAAATTATATTGTTTATTTGAGATTTTTCTTGTTTCTTGGGGTACATTATATTGCTATGAATTTCACTCTTAGGACTGCTTTCGATGTGTCCCATAGGTTTGAGGTTGTTGTGTGATTGTTTTTATTTTTCTTAAGGTAACTTTTGATTACTTCTTTGATCTCATAGTCCATTCATTATTTAGTATCATGTTGTTATTATTATTGTTATTATTTACAAAATTGTATATATATAATTCAAGTTGGAGAAAGCTGGAAAAGGTGGTTAAGGAGAAAGACCATGACATATCTATATACAACATGGCTGGGACAGTTGAGGAAACTATACAAGGATGTTTGGCATTTTCCCCTTCCCACATGGACTTTAGACTAAGGAAGACAGCATGAGGAAATGGAACAAGAAACACAAAAATTATATACAATTACAAGTGACAGTCAACGAGTCTGGAGGCCAAGATATCTAGGAATCCTGCTCTCTCCATTCCTTGCTCACCAACTTTTTCTTATCCAATCTGAATGACAGCCTGAAAAGTTAATGGCTGGTTAGGAGAGAAGTATATACACATCCCCTCCCATGCACCATCATCAAGTTCATCAGTCATTCTTATTGGGCCAAATGTTTGGCCTATCAGAATTTGTGAGAGGGCAAGAGAAGATTATGGAATATTTCTCTCTTGAACAGGTAGTTAGTTCTCACCCTGACCCTCTCTGTCATAACTAGCAGGTTGCATCCAGTAAGATTCAGGCCAAGCTAGTGATAACTAGATTGAAGATGCTGGACAACTGCAACCCTTTTTCTCCACCTATTCACAAATCAGCATTGCTTCTTCTCATCACACAGGAGCTGGTTTACTGAGCTCTAGAAGGCAGATTTCTATGCTCCTTTTCTTTCTCCTTAACCACCTTTCCCAGCTTTCTCCAACTTGAATTATCTCCTAAGAACATGCTACTCCAGTCCTGCTGTAGCACTAAGCCCCAGAGGCTAGCTCAGTTCATCCCTTTTCTTTTTGTCTCACTAACAATTCACCTGGCATCTGATTACATCAGAAACGTGGGCCTCCATATGAGCAAGACTTAACATGTTTCCTCAGGTCCATAGCTCAGTTGCCAGAACAGCCTTTTTAGCAGCAGAGGGGCAGACTGAAGGCCAGAAAAGTGTGTTGGGCAGAGGCAGAAACTTCCATGACTAATTTCTTAGAATTTTTTTCTTGACCCTAAGACCATGATAATTATGAATCCCTCTTGCCTGAAATTATCAACCCTGCAATCTCTACTTTCTCTCTCTCCATGTAATCTTCAAATGGTTCCCCTGAGTAGCAGCTCACTGATGGGCCTGTCTCATTAGTTTTACAATGAATAGCAGAGTTTTTCAGCTGGCAGTTGCAGAATTTTAAAATCACAATCAACCTTACCCATATTCAACTCTATTTTAAAGATGATGAAATAAAACCTGAGAGGCTAAATGACCAAAGTTACATATCGCTTCTACCTGGAACTAGACCCAAACACAGATATCTTGACTCTTAAATCAGTGCTCCTTCCACTACCCCACATTGTTTTCAAAAGCAATATGCTGGGAGAGAAGATGATAGATAGATAGATAGACCATTTTATATAATGTTTTTCAATCTTTACATTAAGAGCCAGGGAAAACTCTTACAGACTAAGGGAGGTTAAGTGGGCATTGTAGTTTAGGTAAGCAAATCAGTTTTTCTTTTTGAGGATTTTTATAAACCTGCCATAATGGAAACATGAAGCAATAGCAGGCTAAGACAGAACACTTAGAAGCACGGAAAATGGAGCTCATTCAATCTACCTTTCCCAGCAGTGTCAGCCTTGGATGTTAAAACTGCCACATTATTCCCAAGGCTTAGACTATCCAATTTTGAGATATTCTCTTTCAAAAAAAGAAATCATGTCTCCCAGTGTCTTGTACAGAACAAAAAGAGAGTTTGCAGTATTACTTAATCCTAGTTTCCTATTTCTGGGCTACAGTGAGGGTGTGGAAATATCAATTTAACAGAAGAAATGAACTCAGAGTCCCTCTTCAACACACATTGCCTCTCAGCAGCCCCCAGCTGAATCACAGTCATTGCTGGCTAGCAAGCTGAGAAGTTCTCTTTCTAGGTGCAAATTCCATTCCGGCTTATCCTATCTAATAAAAGAGAAACATGGTAATTAGCCGTACCTCTGCTACCCTTCCCATTGGCTAATCAGGGAAATATGCAAATTAACTGCCAGCCAAGATGGCGGCAGCAGCCAGGCAGCTTGAAGCGAACATGAGGCTTGCTTGCTTCAGTGACAGAGGACTCCAACGTTCCCCGCCTGCCACTGCTGGCCTCTGAGCTTGCAGTTTGTAACATTGTTACAAATATAGAAGCTAAACAAAACCCCAGAAACCTGCTTTCAGCCAGCCGGGATCTCAGAGCTGGAGTTGAAACAGTGTTTCGATTATAGAACCCAAAAAAACCAGATACCTGCTTTCAGCAGCTGAGGCCTAAGAGCTGGAGCCAAGCCTCAGAGCTAAAGCTGGCCCAGAATAAAAAAGAAAAGAAAAAAAAGGAGCAGTTGGGAGCTTCAGTAACCCACCTGTGGGAAACTGTTTATTGCCTTCACTGTCTGATAAGCATAGATAGAGAACCCCCCGAAGGCTGGGTGCCTTTGAAGCCCTCCCAAAGGTCGGAGCTAGGCACCACCTCTGTTTGTCCAGACAGTGGTAGCTGAAACTACTCCCCCATTTATTATTATGTAAATCCTTGCTGATGGGCTTGTTACTAGGAGGTCACCTGCCTAAGGGCTATGCTATGGGTGCATCCCAGATGAATAAAAGCTTGGTGAGGCCTGAGCACAGAGGGAAGTCCTTCGGGACTTGCCGCCTGGTCCCCCAATATTGCAAAATTATCTCGTGTCTTTTTCTCTCATTTTCTGTGCGGCTCCTCTTTCAGATACCGAACCCTACTCCACGCGAGTCGTGGAAGGAAACACTCAACACCGCCAGCCTGAAAACAGCCCTCAGCCCCTCATCAAGACTGGCCAGGCACCCCAGTGGGGACCCCTACCCTGATCCAGGACACCCTTCAGGGCAAACCAGCCGGCCCCCACACATGCACCAGGCCTCTATCCTATATAGTAAAAGGGTAATATGCCTCCCGGCACCAGGATCAGCATGACAGGGGGCAGTGCCCAAACCCCCTGATCGCCCTGCGGCTCTGTGTGTGACAGGGGGTGGGGCCACAAACTCCCTATCTGCCCTGCTCTGTTCTTAACAGGGGAAGGCACCTCAACCCCCTGGTCAGCCCTGCTCTGTGCCTGATGGGGGGAGCTCCCCAACCCCTGATCGCCCTACAGCTCTGTGTGTGACAGAGTGCGGCGCCCCAACCCCCTGATCGGCCCTGCCCGGAGTGTGACAGTGGCGGTGCCCCAATCCCCTGATTGGCCCTGCTCTGTGGGTGATAGAGGGCGGCACCCCAACTGCCCCCCACAGGCCCTGCCCTGAGTGTGACAGGGTGCAGCACCCCAACTCCCCTATCGGCCCTACTCTGTGAGTGACAGGGGGGAGCTCCCCAACCCCCTGGTGGGCCCTGCTCTGTGTGTGACAGGGTATGGAGCCCCAACCCCCCTGATGGACCCTGCTCTGTGAGTGACAGGGGGCAGCACCCCAACCCCCTGATTGGCCCTGCTCTGTGCGTGACAGGGGGTGGCGCCGCAACCTCCCCATCAACCCTGCCTTGAATGTGACAAGGGGCGGTGCCCCAACCCCCCAATCGGCCCTACCCTGAGCGTGACTGAGGGTGGCATCGCAACCTCCCGATCTGCCCTGCTCTGTGCATGACAGGGGGCAGTGCCCGAAGTTCTCAATCAGCCCTGCTCTGAGCCCAACCAGGGGCTGCACCTAGGGATTGGGCCTGCCCTCTGCCACCCGGGCACGGGCCTAAGCCAGCAGGTCGTTATCTCCCGAGGGGTCCCAGACTGCGAGAGGGCACAGGCCGGGCTTGAGGGACCCCCCGAGTGCACAAATTTTTGTGCACCGGGCCTCTAGTCCTATATAATAAAAGTGTAATATGCAAATTGACTGAACAGTGGAATGACTGGTCAGAGGGGGGCAGGGCTGGTGAGTAGTCTGTGCCAGGCCAGCCAAGGCGCGTGCCAGCAGGCAGAGGGAAGGGATGGCGATGCTGGGGGTGGGGGGGTGAGGTGGCGACCAGCAGCAGTGGAGGGGCGATCGGGTGGATGGGGCCAGCCGCTCATCAGCCAGTATCAGGCCAACACCATCCCCTGATGGACCTGCTCAGTTGCCTCCCACAGAGGGAGGTCAGTGCAGCGGCAAGTTGATGGGGGTGGAGGTGGCCACTCGCTGGCCAGAGCTTTTCCCTGATTATCCCGCCCAGTTGCTTACTGCAGAGGGAGGCCCAATTGCAACTTAGGCCTGCTCCCCACTATATAAAAGTCCAATGGGTGAGGAAGGGGAGAAGAGGGGCCGAGGTTGCTCCACAAACTTGCTGGGGACGAGTGAGAACTTTCTCTGGGGCAGATCCTGTGGGGTGGGGATGTGGTCCCCAGTCACCTGGTTCTTGTCTGGTCTTGCACTTGGCAGCTGCTTATTCTTTATCTTGGCCTTGTTGTAGTCTTCTGAGTCAAAGTACTTTTGCTGCCTCTCCTTGCCACTCTTTCCACAGGGTTCTCCTCTTCTTGTTTCCGAGACATGGTAGGACTGGGATTGTGGAGTGTAAGGGGTCTAGGAAGTCAAACAGAGAAGGAAAGGGGGAGGGGAAATAGGGACAATCTCTGCTGCTCCTTCAGCTCCTGTCACTAGGGTTGCTCAGTTAAAATGGTGGCCCTTGGCTGTGATGTTGCCTTATTATTTTTTAAAAAATTATTTATTAAAAGTATTACAGATATCACCTTTTTTCCCCCCTTGATCCCCTTCTCTCCAATCCCGCTCCTTCCCAGACCTTCACTGCACTATTATCTGTGTCCATGGGTTATGCATATCCTATACTAGAGGCCCGAGGCCTGAAATTCATGCATGGGGGGGGGGTGTCCCTCAGCCCAGCCTGCACCCTCTTCAATCTGGGACATCCTTCTCACAATCCAGGACTGCTGGCTCCCAACCACTTGCCTGCCTGCCTGCCTGCCTGATTGCCCCTAACTGCTTTTGTCTGCCAGCCTGATCACCTCCTAACCACTCCCCTGCAAGCCTGATCAACACCTAACTACTCCCCTGCCAGCCCGATTTCCCCTAACTGCCCTCCCCTGCAGACCTAGTTGCCCCCAACTGCCCTCCTCTGCTGGTCTGATCACCCCTAACTGCCCTCCCCTGGAGGCCTGAGTCCCCTCCCCCCCTGAACTGCCCTCCCCTGCAGGCCTGATTGCCCCCAATTGTCCTCCCCTACAGGCCTTGTCCCTCCCAACTGCCTTCCCCTGCTGGCCTGACTGCCCACAACTACCATCCCCTGCTGGCCATCTTGTGGCAGCCATATTTGACCACATGGGGGCGGACATCTTGTGTTGGAGTGATGGTCAATTTGCATTTTACCTCTTTATCATATCCTATCCAATAAAAGAGTAATATGCAAATTAACCATCACTCCCTCACTCTGTCACTCCGCCAGAAAGATGGCAGCAGCCACAGAGCTGGAGCAAGCAGGAGGCATGGGTTGCCCCAGTGATGGAGGAAGCCAAGTTTCCTGCCTGCCCTGGCCAGCCCTGAGCTCCGCTCAAGGCTACAAAGTTTCAATTATAGAAGATAAGTAAATCCCAGATACCTGCTTCCAGCCCGCGACTGTGGCCAGCCTGAAAACAGCCATCAGCCCCTCACCCAGGCTGGCCAGGCACCCCAGCAGAACCCTCACCCTGATCCAGGACACCCTTCAGGGCAAACCAGCTGGCCCCCACCCATGCATCAGGCCTCTTTCGTATCCTATATAATAAAAGGGTAATATGCAAATTGACCCTAACAGCAGAACGACTGGGAATGACTGGTCACTATGACACACACTGACCACCAGGGGGCAGACGCTCAATGCAGGAGATGCTCCCTGGTGGTCAGTGCACTCCCACAGGGGGAGCTTTGCTGCCAGCACAGTGGTGGTGGCGGGAGCCTCTCCCACCTCCTCAGCAGCGCTAAGGATGTCCGACTGCAGCTTAGGCCTGCTCCCTGCTGGCAAGTGGACATCCCCTAAGGCAGTGGTTCTCAACCGTCCTAATGCCATGACCCTTTAATACAGTTCATGTTGTGGTGACCCCCAATCAAAATTATTTTTGTTGCTACTTCATAACTATAATTTTGCTACTGTTATGAATTGTAATGTAAATATCTGATATGCAGGATGTATTTTCATTGTTACCACCTGAACATAATTAAAGCATAGTGATTAATCACAAAAACAATATGTAATTATATATTGTGAAATATTTATTTCTAATTACAAATAAATGAAATTTTGTCTTGAAGCATGGTGTAGCATGGGTAACAGTCTTAATATAACAACAGTAAACTACATTGCTACATTTTGCGACAGTATGCGTAAAAAGCCAACGTCAGTGTGAAGGTTGAGATTGCTTCTTTCTCACCAGATCAGAAATTCTCGGGGCAGTCTTTGCAAGAGCACAATGAAGAGCATCTTCCACAACAAGTCTACTTCTGTATTTAGACTTGATAACCAACAAATTGGAAAACCCTGTTTCACAAAGACATGTTGTTGGAAATGGAAGAAGAAGGTGCAACACAGTCTCAGACAGAACAGGATATGACTGCAAACACTTGATCCAGAATTTTGTAACTGGCATTGTAGAGAAATCAGTTCTCCCTGCATCATTGTTAATAAGTTCAATGAACTCCTCTTGTGCTGTCTCAGGAACATATTCAACTTTGACTGTGAATGGGCTTCTGGCAAGTGCAAATGGGGTGTCAGGTAGATTTGGAAAGTATGATGAAATTTCGTCTGCAAGCATGTGCAAGTGTTCTTTCACAGATATTATCATCATAATCCTTTTGTCTGGTTCAATGTCATGTTCCTCAAAGAAAGCAGATAAGGTAGGCAACATGTAAATTTTATGTTCACCCAATTTTTTTGGCCAAAGCTGAAGTTTCATTTGGAATAAAGATCTTTTCAGACAAATCGAGGCATGCTGCATTTGGTCCTTGAAGTGATAAATTTAACTCATTCAAGATAGCAAAGATGTCAACCAAGTAAGCTATTTTCTGCAGTTCACTTTTAGCGCCGAAAAGTGCTTTGAACTGCAGTCTTGCTTTCTGATTAAAAAACGTTTGAGTTCATCACAAAGCTCAAAAACACGTTTTAAAATTTTTCCTCTCGACAACCATCTCACTTCAGTGTGAAATAGCAGAGCATTGTTCGGCGCATCCAACTCGTTGCACAGTTGCAAAAACAGTCGACTGTTTAAAGTGCTCGCTTTTACAAAATTGACACAACTTATGACGCTTTTCATTACTTCTTGTAATTCTTTTTTAAAAAAAATATATTTTATTGATTTTTTACAGAGAGGAAGGGAGAGAGATAGAGAGTTAGAAACATCGATGAGAGAGAAACATCGATCTGCTGCCTCCTGCACATCTCCCACTGGGGATGTGCCCGCAACCCAGGTACATGCCCTTGACAGGAATCGAACCCGGGACCTTTGAGTCCGCAGGCCGATGCTCTATCCACTGAGCCAAACCGGTTTCGGCACTTCTTGTAACTCTTGTGGCAGCATATTAATTGCTAATATTTGCTGATGAATCATACAGTGAGTTCTGATGACTTTCAGTGACTCATTCAGTACCAAATATTGAAATCCAGATCGACATCCTAGCATAGTTGGAGCATCATCTGTGCAAACACCACAAACCTTTCCCCAAGAGATCTTATGCTCTTTCAGAAATTAACCAACTGTGTCAAATACATCACATGCAGTAGTTGTCGTTTCAAGAGGTTTGCAAAAAAGAAACTCATCTTTAAAGTCGCCATCATTAATATACCTCACGTAAACCAGTAACTGTGAACAATTTGCAATGTCTGTAGATTCATCAAGCTGGATACTAAATATTGGAAATGGAGCAGATTTAATTTCCTGGATCACCTGATCAAGAATATCAGCAGACATGTCATCTATTCTTCTGTGGACAGTGTCATTTATAAGGAAACTGCACTCAATTCTGTTACAAATTTGTCTCCGATCATAACTCGAACAATGTCTTTGGTCGCTGGCAACAGTAAATCCTCAGCAATGATGTGAGGTTTCATAGCTCTGGCGATTCTGAGTGCCACCAAATATGAAGTTTCAATGGCTGCTACGTTTTGTTTGTGGTACTTGCCACCAGTGTCAAGTCTGGTTTTCTTGAGTCCATCAGCTTTGCTTCTAAAATAGTTTGTATCCTTGTTGGCAAAGCTTTGATGCTTGCTATCAAAATGGCATTTTAGTTTGTTCGGCTTCATAGATTCAGCTGATAGAACTTCACAACAAATAACACATTGTGGTTTCTCAATTCCTGCTATAATTATTGAGGTAAAACCATACTGTAAAAAATCCTCACTATATTTTCATTTCTTAACGTTCTTCTCTACACGATCCATTGTCATGGGATGGTATGTTTATGAAAATAATATATAACAATAGCTTTAATAATACAAAAGATGATACATGGCATAGTTCAGTCAATACAGTTCATTAAAGTTTCCTGATTTACCATTCTGTGTTGTTGTTTTTTACATACCTGTTACTATCACAAGGGGGCAGTATTCACATCAACCACAGCTGAATATTAAAAGACCAATCAGCATCCAGATTAAGTTCCCATGATACAGATATTTTTTTTTTGCAGTAGTTGATGATTTTACAGTACATGATTTTACATTTACCCAGTAATTATAATTCATTAAGTGTTGTTTAACCTCCAATACTGCTGCTTTCAACACAGTAGCTGCTTTCTACACATGTGTGACTGGTCCACATAAGTACATTATGGCGCCAACCCTGTCACATACATCTGTATTTGTATGGGGTGTATGTGATGAGGCTGGCGTGATGATGTCGTCACATCAGGTACTCATATGTGGGCGTATCTGCATGTGGGTGGACCTGCCTGGAAACGGATAGAGGAGCAGTGTCTCGGTTCCTAAGACCATCCAAAATATGTGTTTTCCAATGGTCTTAGGTGACCCCTGTGAAAGGGTCGTTCAACCCCCAAAGGGGACACGACCCACAGGTTGAGAACCGCTGCCCCAGGGCCTCCCAAGCTGCCAGAGGGATGTCTGTCTGCCAGCTTAGGCCCATTCCCCCAGGGAGGCCCATTCCCCCTGAGGGATCCCAGACTGCGAGAGGGCACAGGCCGGGCTAAGGGACCCCCCTGAGTGCACAAATTTTTCTGCACTGGGCCTCTAGTAGGATAATAAAAGCCTAATATGCTGTGTCCAGTCGTCCGGTTGGCCATTTAACCAATCAAAGCATAATTTGCTAATGATATGCTAAGGCTGCTCAACCACTTGCTATGATGTGCACTGACCACCAGGGGGCAGATGATCCAACTTGTAGGTTAGCTTGCTGCTGGGGTCCGGCTGATCGGGACTGAGTGAGATGGGCTGGACACACCCTGGAGCCCTCCTGTGGTCCCTGCCTGGCTGACCAACCTCCTGCATCCCTCCCTAGCCCCGATTGTGCACTGGTGCAGTACCTCGGCCTGGCTTGCACCCTCTCACAATCTGGGATCCCTTGGGGGATGTCAGAGAGCCAGATTTGGCCTGATGGTAGAACAACCAATCACTATGACGTGCACTGACCACCAGGGGCAGATGCTCAATGCAGGAAGGAGCACTGCTCATCCAGAAGCTGGGCTCACTGCTGGTGAGCGCAGCGGTAGTGGTGGGAGCCTCTCCTGCCTCTGCAGCAGCGCTAAGGATGTCCAACTGCTGGCTTAGGTGGAGAGAAGCCGCCTGGGTCCCGGGTGTCTTGCTGGTGGCTGGAGGGAAGCCACATGGGTCCCGAGTGCCAGAGGGAAGCCAGTGCTGGCAGCCAGGGGAAGGAAGGCCTACTCTTGCATGAATTTTCATGCATCGGGCCTCTAGTGTTGAATAAGAG
Source organism: Myotis nattereri (assembly GCF_964212035.1). Classification (NCBI taxonomy): domain Eukaryota; kingdom Metazoa; phylum Chordata; class Mammalia; order Chiroptera; family Vespertilionidae; genus Myotis; species Myotis nattereri. Next base: position 102,516,999 of record NC_138076.1, read on the forward strand.
TCGTGAAAGCAGACATCCCTGTCTTGTTCCTGTTCTTAGGGGAAATGGTTTTTGTTTTACCCATTCAGTATGATGTTGGCTGTAGGTTTGTCATATATAGCCTTTATTATGTTGAGGAATGATCTCTCTATTTCTACTTTGCTGACAGTTTTTATCAAAAAAGGGTGTTGGGTTTTGTTGAATGCTTTTTCTCTGTCAATTGATATGATCAGATGATATTTTGTCCTTCAATTTGTTTATATGATGTGTCAAATGTATTGATTGGCAAATATTGTACTAGTTTTGAATCTGTGGAATAAATCCCACTTGGTCATGGTGTCTGATCTTTTAATATATTGCTGGATCTCATTTGCTAATACTTTGTTGAAGATTTTAGCATTCATGTTTATCTAGGATATTCTATTTCTTTGTAGTGTCTCTGTCTGGTTTTGCTGTTAGAGTAATGCTGGCCTTATACAGAGAGCTTGGAAGTGTTCCTTCCTCTTGGATTTTTTGAAATAATTTGAAGAGGATAGATGTTAGTTTTTGTTTGTTTGTTTTTTGAATGTTTGGTAAAACTTCACTGGGAAGCTGCCTGGTCCAGGGCTTTTGTTTGCTGAGAGTTTTTTGATTAATGCTTCAATTTCATCAGTTATTATTGGCCTATTTAGATTTTCTGGTTATTCCTGATTTAGTTTTGGAAGATTGTATTTTTCTAGGAATTTGTCCATTTTGTCCAGGTTGCCCAGCTTTTTGGCATATAGCTGTTCATAGTATTTTCTTACAATCCTTTGAATTTCTGTGGTATCAATTGTTACTTCACCTCTTTCAGTTTTAATTTTATTCATTTGGGTCCTCTCTCTTTGTTTCTTGATGAGTCTGGCTAAAGGTTCATCAATGTTATTTAACTCTTCAAAGAACCAGTTCTTGGTTTCATTGATTTTTTGTATTGTTCTTTTTGTCTCTATGTTATTTATTTCCACTCTGATCTTTATTATTTCCTTCCTTCTACTTTGGGCTATCCTTGTTGTTCTCTTTCTAATTCTTTATATTTTAGGGTTAGATAATTTATTAGAAATTTTTTTTGTTTTTTTTTGAGGTAGACCTGTAGTGCTATGACCTTCCCTCTCAGGACTGCTTTTGTTGCGTCCCATAGATTTGGGATTGTTGTGTGTTTATTTTCATTTGTTTCAGGAAGCTTTTGATGTCTTCCTTGATCTCATTGGTAACCCATGCATTGTTTAATAGCTTGCTATTTAGCCTTTGTGTGTTTGAGTTTTTTAAGTGTTTTTATTGTAGTTGATTTCCAGTTTCATGCCATTGTAATTTGAGAAGATTCTTGATATGATTTCAGTCTTCCTGAATTTTTAGAGACTTTGTTTGTGTCCTAACATGTGGTTTGTCTTTGAGAATGACCCATGTGCACTTGAGAAGAATGTGTGTTCTATAGACATGGAGTGGAATGTTCTCTGTCAATTAATTCCATCTGATCTAGTGTGTCATTTAGGATCACTGTTTCCTTGTTGGTTTTTATCTAGAAGCTCTATCTAGTGATGTCAGTGAGGTGTTAAGTTCCCCTACTTTTATTGTATTGTTGTTGATCTTTTCCTTAAAGTCCTCTAGAAGTTTTTTTAATATATTTGCATTCTCCTTTATTAGGTGCATATATGTTTACCAGGGTTGTACCCTATTGTGGTTTGATCTCTTTAGTATTATGTAGTGATCTTCATTGTCTCATATGGCCTTCATTTTGAAGTCTATTTTGTCAGATATCAGTATTGCTACCCAGCTTTTTTTTTTTTCATTTCTGCTTGCATCGAAAAATTTTTCCATCCTTTCACTTTCATCCTGTGTAAGCCTTTGTTCATAGTGAATGTCTTATAGACAGCATATATATGGGCCATGTTTTCTTATACATTCAGCTACCCTATGTCTTTTGATTGGAGCATTTAAGCCCTTTATTTAAGGTTACTATTGAAAGGTACTTACTATTATTTTTAAAAATATTTTTATTGGTTTCAGAGAGGAAGAAATAGGGAGAGAAAGATAGAAACATCAATGATGGTAGAGAACCATTGATTGGCTGCTCCCTCAATGCCTCCTACTGGGGATCTAGCCCACAATTCGGGCACGTGACCTAACTGGGGATCCAACCATGACCTCTTGGTTCATAGGTTGACGATCAACCACTGAGACACTCCAGCCACATGAGAGGTACTTATTTATTGTATCTCTCAATAGTAACCTTAAATGTAAGCCCTTTACATTTTAATTTTTTAAAAGTTATTTTTATTAATATTTTACAGAGAGGAAGGAAGAGGGATAGAGAGTCAGAAACATCGATGAGAGAGAAACATTGATGAGCTGCCCCCTGCATACCCCCTACCGGGGGTCAAGCCCACAACCAAGGTACATGCCCTTGACCAGAATCAAACCTGGACCCTTCAGTCAGGGGCCTGACTCTCTATCCACTGAGCCAAACCAGTCATAGCCATATTTATTCTTTATGCATTTGTTCCTCTCTTTCTTTTCATCTCTTCCTCTTACACCAGTTTAGCATTTCTTGCAATGCTGATTGGGCAGTAATAAATTCCTTTAGCCTTTTTTGTCTGAGAAGCTCTTTATTTCACCTTCAGTTTTAAATGATAGCCTTGTTGGGTATACAACAAGGCAGTGTTGGGTTCAGTCTTTTGCTTTTCATTATTTTGTGTGGTTTATGCCACAACCTTCTGGCCTGAGGTATTTCTATTGAGAAATCACTGGCAGTCTAATGGGAGGTTCCTTTTAGGCAACTTTCTGTCTTTCTGTTGCTACTTTAAGATTCTTTCTTTGTCTTTACCATTTACAAGTTTAATTATGATGTGTCTAGGTGTGAGTCTTTTTCAGTTCATCTTGATTGGGACTCTATGTGCTTCCTGAACTTTTTTCTCTTGTTTAAAATATTACATATAGTATTACATATGTTTCCAGCCCCCCCCCCCATTGACCTCCCCGCATCCACCCCCACTCCCTAGCACATGCCCTCATCCCCCTAGTGTCTGTGTCTAATAGTTATGCTGATATGCATGCATACAAGTCTTTTGGTTGATCTCTTACCCCCTTCCCCCTCCTTCCAACTGAAGTTTGAGGGTCTATTTGATGCTTCTCTGTATTGGTATCATTTGTTCATCAGTTTATGTTGTTCATTATATTCCACAAATGAGTGAGATCGTGTCATATTTATCTTTCTCTGACTGGCTTATTTTGCTTAGCATAATGCTCTCCTGGTCCATCCATGCTGTTGCAAATGGTAAGAGTTCTTTCTTTTTTAAAACAGCTTACTATTCCATTGTGTAGATATACCATAGTTTTTTAATCCACTATTCTGCTAATGGGCACTTAGGCTGTTTCCAAATCTTAGCTATTGTAAATTGTGCTGCTATGAACATAGGGGTGCATATATCCTTTCTGATTGGTGTTTCTAGTTTCTTGGGATATATTCCTAGAAGTGGGATTACTGAATCAAATGTGAGTTCCATTTGGGGGGGGGGAGAAAGGAGAGGGAGGTCAGAGAGAGAGGGAACCCAAGATTTCCATTCATTCATTTTTAATTTTTTGAGGAAACTCCATACTGTTTTCCACAGTGGCTGCATCAGCCTGAATTCCCACCAGCAGTGTATGATGGTTCCTTTTTCTCCACACCCTCACCAGCACTTATCATTTGTTGATTTGTTGATGATAGCCATTCTGACATGTATGAGATGGTATCTCATTGTTTTGATTTGCATCTCTCAAATGATTAGTGACTTAGAGCATGTTTTCATAAGTCTCTTGGACTTCTGTATGTCCCCTTTCGAAAATTCACTATTTAAGTCCTTTGCCCATTTTTGACTGGACTGTTTATTTTCTTTTTGTTAAGATGTATGAGTTCCCTATATATTTTGGAGATTAGTTCTTGTTCGGATATAACATTGGCAAATATGTTTTCCAAGGCAGTGGGATTTCTTGTTGTTTTGTTGATGGTTTCTTTTGCTGTGCAGAAGCTTTTTATTTTGATGTAGTCCCATTTGTTTATTTTCTCCTTAGTTTCTATTGTGTCAGTAAACATATAGCTACCACATATGTCTGATATTTTGCTGCCCATGGATTCTTCTAAGATTTTTAAGGTTTCCCATCTTATGTTTAAGTTCTTTATCCATTTTGAGTTTATTTTTGTGTATGGTGTAATTTGGTGGTCTAGTTTCATATTTTTGCATGTATCTGACCAATTTTTCCAACACCAATTACTAAAGAGACTATCTTGATTCCATTGTATGCTCTTGCCTCTGTTGTAATGTACCCCGCGAATCAGGAAGGACGCCTCAAGGAGTCGAATTAAAGAGTCACATTTATTGCAATCCGGGACTATGAGGGGTCATCCCCAAATCTCATAGTAATAAGATGGTGGCAAAACCAGACTTATATAGGCAAAAATCTCAAAGGTATTGATTACATCTCAGGGTTTGGAATGTGGCACCTGGCTCCCAAAAAAGCAGATTACAGAAGCAGAATTAAGCATGTTAATTATAGTTTCGGGTCTCGGGGTCACTGAATTGACAGAAATACATTATCTAGAGTCCTTGGGTAACCTGGGTTAAACTTAGGCATGTTATCTAAATTACAATTTTGGGTCTCTGGATCACTGAGTTGATAGAAACACATTATCTAGAGCCCTCGGGTCTCCTGACCACTGAGTTGTCAGGACAATTTAGAGTAATTGTGCTGTCCTGGTCTTGGGAACACTGAGGCAGCTGGAACGCACCACCTGTGGCCACTAAAACAATTTTGGGTAATTGTGCTGTCCTGTTTCTCAGGTACAGAAGAATGTGCTCTCTAAGACCAGTATGATAACAATCAATGTAATAGTCATTCAATCAATAAGGCATTCAATCGAATGGGATGACTTATACAATTTAGAAAATCAAAGTAACCTTTCTATTGTTAAGCCAAACAACAGGGTTAGAGTTAAACTACAGTTTCCACCTGAAATGGTTGCTACCATACTTCACCTCTTTGTCAAATATTAATTGAGCATAATGGCTTGTGTTGATTTCTGGGTTCTCTGTTCTGTTCCATTGATCTATACCAGGCAGTTTTGAGAATAGTATATTTGTAATATAACTTGATATTGGGTATCATTATCCCTCCAACTTTGGTTTTCTTTCTCAAGATTGCAGCAGCTATTCAGGGTCCTTTTTAGTTCCATGTGAATTTTTGGAGAGTTTGTTCCAAGTCTGTGAAATATGCTATTGGTATTGTAATGGGGATTGTATTAAATCTATAGATTTGTTTGGGTAGTATGGACATTTTAATGATGTTGATTCTACCAATCCATGAACACAGTATATTCTTCCATTTGTTTATGTCTTCCTCTATCTCTTCTTTCAAGGTCCTGTAGTTTTCCGAGTACAGTCTTTTACCTCCTTAGTTACGTTTATTACTAGGTATCTTAATTTTTTTTTGGTGCAAAGGTAAATAGGATTGTCTTTTTTTAATTCTCCTTCTGTGGGTTCATTGTTGTATAAAAATGTTATAGATTTTTGGGTGTTAATTTTGTATCCTGCTATATTGCCAAATACATTTATTAAATCTAGTAATTTTTTTGGATGGAGTCTTTTAGGTTTTTCTATGTACAGTATCATGTCATCTGCGAATAGTGACAGTTTTACTTCTTCTTTTCCAAATTGTATGCCTTTTATTTCTTCTTCTTGTCTGATCGCTATGGCTAGCACTTCCAGTACTACGTCGAACAGGAGAGGTGAGAGTGGGCATCCCTGTCTTGTTCCTGTTCTTAGGGGAAATGGTTTTAGTTTTTGCCCATTGAGTATGTTGTTGGCTGTAGGTTTGTGATATGATGCTTTTATTATATTGAGTTACGACTCCTCTATTCCCACTTTGCTGAGAGTTTTTATCAAGAAAGAATGTTGGATTGTGTCAAAAGCCTTTTCTGCATCAATTGATATGATTATGTGACTTTTGTCTCTCAACTTGTATATGTGATGTATCACGTTTATTGATTTGTGATTATTGTACCAGCCTTGCATCCCTGGGATAAATCCCACTTGGTCATGGTGTATGATTTTTCAGATGCAATGCTGGATCTGACTTTCTAGGATTTTGTTAAGGATTTTAGCATCTATGTTCATCACAGATATTGGCCTGTAATTCTCTTTCTTTGTAGTGTCTTTATCTGGTTTTTGGATTAAGGTAATGCTGACTTCATAGAAAGAGCTTGGAAGTGTTCCTTCCCCTTGAATTTTTTGGAATAGTCTGAGGAAGAGAGGTTTTATTCTTTAAATGTTTGGTAAAAATCCCCTGTGAAGCTGTCTAGCCCAGGGCTTTTGTTTGCTGGAAGTTTTTTAATTACTGCTTCAATTTCCTCCATAGTTATTAGCCTATTTAGATTTTTTTATTCTTCCTGATTGAGTTTTGGAAGGTCATGCTTTTCTAGGAATATGTTCATTTCTTCTAGGTTGACCAGTTTGTTGGAATACAGTTGTTCATAGTATTTTTTTTTTTTACAATCCTTTGTATCCTGTGGGGTCTGTTGTTATTTCACCTATTTCATTTCTGATTTTGTTTATTTGGGTATTCTCTCTTTGTTTCTTGGTGAGACTGGCTAGAGTTTCATCAATCTTGTTTATCCTTTCAAAGAACCAGCTCTTGGTTTCATTGTATTATCATTTTTTTAAATCTCCATGTCATTTATTTCCATTTGGATTTTTATTATTTCCTTTCTTCTGCTCACTCTGGGCTTTTCTTCTTTCTTTCTAATTCGTTAAGTTGTTCAATTAGGTAATTTATTACTAGTTTTTCTTGTTCTTTGAGGTAGACCTGTAATGCTAAGAACTTCTCTCTCAGGACTCCTTTCACTGTGTCCCATAGATTTTGGATTGTTGTGTTTTCATTGTCATTTGTTTCCAGGATTTTTTTTTTTATTTCTTCTTTGATCGTTTTGGTAACCCAATCATTGTTTAATAACATGCTATTTAGCCTCCAAGTTTATGAATGTTTTTATTGTCTTTATTGTAATTTATTCTAATATTATGCCATTGTGATCTGAGATGCTTGATATGATTTCAACCTTCTTCAATTTGAAAAGACTTTACCTGTGTCCCTATATGGAGTCTATCTTTGAAAATGTCTTACGTTCACTTGAGAAGAATGTATATTCTGTAGCTTCATGGTGAAATGTTAGGAAGATGTCGATTAAGTTCATCTGATCTAGTGAGTTGTTTAGGATTGCTGTTTCTTTGCTGATTTTTGGGCTAGAGGATTTATTCAGTGATGTCAATGTGGTATCAAAATCCCCTATTATGATTGTATTGCTGTCAATCTCTCCCTTGATATCTGCTAGGAGTTATTTTTTAATGTATTTGGGTTCTCCTGCATTCAGTGCATATATGTTTACCAGAGTTATATCCTCTTGTTGTATTGATCCCTTTAGTATTATGAAGTGGCATTTCTTATCTATTGTTATGGCTTTCACTTTGAGGTCTATTTTTTCAGATATAAGTATTGCTACCCCAGTCTTTGTGTGTGTGTGTGTGTGTGTGTGTGTGTTTTTCATTTCTATTTGCCTGAAACATATTTTTTTCATCCCTTCACTTTCAGTCTGTGTGAATCCTTTGTTCTGAGGTGGGTCTCTTGTAGACAGCATATCTATGGCTCCTCTGTTCTTATCCATTCAGTCACTCAATGTCTTTTGATTGGAGCATTTAGTCCATTTGTGTTTAAGGTTATTATTGATAGGTACTTGTTTGTAGCCATTTCTATTCTTTATACCTGTGTTTTCTTTTCCCTTTTTACTTCTTCTTTTTACAATAGTCCCTTTAGCATTTCTTGCATTGCTGGCTGGTAATGATAAACTCCCTAAGCCTTTTTTTTTTTTCTGCAAAGCTCCTGATTTCCCCTTCAATATTGAATGATAGCCTTGATGGATAGAGTATTCTTGGATTCAGTCCCTTGCTTTGCATCACTTTGTGTACTTCGTTCCATTCCATTCTGGCCTGATGTGTTTCTGTTGAGAAATCATTTGGTAATCTAAGGGACCTACACAACAGTTGACATAATCACACTGCAACACATTGGCACCTGAGAAGTATCAGGCTGCATTTATTATGATAATGTGGGGGTGGGAAGGAACCAGAGCATAGGGAGTGGGCCTTCTTACAGACCTTCCTTCTCCCCCAGCTATAGATTACTTCATGATAACCTCCTCTTTCTTCAGGTTTTTCTCATTAATTTTGGTTTCTGAAATCTAAATTTTCTTCTCACCTCCCAACTCATTCAGGTTAATGTTGGGGTGGGAGCCACAGCCCATTGGAAGCTCCTGATGAAACCCACTACAGGGGCCACTTCTAGTCCACCCTCTAGCCCAGATTCACTACCTTGCAGACCCACTCTGCACTCCGACCTCAGTCATGTTATTTGGGGTCTTTCCTTGCCACTGACCAGGAGGAATTCTTGTCCACACTTTGGACACATTAGCTCAAGCCTCTCAAAGGTAGCCTGAGAGAGGGCTAGTCGGCCTGAAGCACCTGGGAATGGCTTGAATTACAAGGAACAACAAAGACCTCTGAGCTTTCTCAAGAGATTTGGGTAGAATTCCTATTCTTCTGTTTATTACTCATGTGACCAGACAAGTTACTTAACCATGCTAGGCCTCGGGTCCAGATCTGTAAAGAGACCAAACCTAGATAAAAGTACTGAGCATTGAGGTTTGTTCCACGCATCAGGGAAGTAGAGCTGTGATTTGGCAGATCTGCAGAGTGGATGGGAGATGTATTCTCTTTCACTGAGTTAGGGGTGCTCAAGTAACTCCATCAAGGGGCAAGCACTCACATCACTCCATGCTCCACAAAGAAGCATGGCTGTTGATGAACAGGCAGAGGTCACTATGAGAAGGATCCAGCATAAGGGCTACCATGGGTTGAAAGGAAAGTGGCCATTCTAGGGAGAGCGGGTGGCCAATGCTCCAAATATGAACTGACCAAATGTTGACCAGCCCCATAACTGAGGTTACCATGAGAGAAGGAATGCTTTTCTTCCCACGTCCAGACACTGCTGAGCTGGAAATAAAATCTCTGCATGTGGGGTATAGGGCAGGGGTGGGCAACCTTTTTGTGAGTGGGTGCAAAAACCAGCAAAATCTCTGACTCAAAATTCTTCTGCGTGCCAACCCTAATTTTTTGAGAACATGTTATGCCTACTTGATATCTCTTAAGGTGTATGTATGTGAAGAACCTTGAAGAAATAATAAAATTCATTCAAATGACAAAAACACAGTATATGATGATGAAAAATACATTTATTTTTTAATGTATACGTGTACACTGATAGTCCAACAGAAAACTTTATGACTCTGTTTGATATTAGCAGTGGGACTTTTGCTGCTGAGAGAAACATAGAAATGTATTCCCCTTTCATTAGTACCGGTGGGCAAAGTGAGAGAGAAGGTTTCATTTTTATAGAGTGAAATTTTGAATAAGTAGGTGAGGCGGTTGTCTTGTCAACGAAAACCCGTTGTGTCTAAGGCTGAAACCAAAACACTCACCTCACATCATGTTTGGCACACGTGCCAGGGGTTGCCCACCCCTGGTATAGGGCTTAGAGCCAGCAAGATTCTGGTGACTGTGTGCATGTGACTTCACCTGTTCTCACCTACTGGTGAGGGTCTGGACTATTTGGGTGACAACAGGATTGGAAAGAATTTGCACAGAATACCTGATGGCACTTTGGACACTGCAACAACTGGGGGTTGCTCCCACATTGTCAAGGGTGGGGAGCTGTGTTTGTGAGGCCCTTGTGAGAGCTCTGCTAACTAATTAAGAGCCTATGACCCAGTTTGTCTGGTATGAGACCCAGGCACCAGGGGTTTCTCAGATATTGCCAGGTGATCCTGATGTGCAGCCACGGCTGAGAATGGCTAGGTCTGAAGGAGACATGGGAAATCTGCATTGGTTGCCTCTGGGAAGGGAAGGAGAAGCATGGAATCAGCAAAAGGAAACTTTAATTTTACTTTAAAACTGAAGCAAAAATGACTATATGTTAGGATTTGTAATTCTGGAAGGTGAGACCACAGGTATTTATTATGTTATTCTTGATTTTTCTCTATTTCTTTATGTTTATAAAAATTTTTAAAGATAAAAAATAAGCTTCTTTGTGAACATGTGTCATTTTGATAAACACAAGAATAATAAAAAAACATTGTTGGTTTTGTTGTATAGAGACAAAGGAAATACTAGTAAACAAACAGAGGCTTCAGATTTGTAACTGCTGAAAACTCAAAAATAAAAAAAAGAGTCTATGACCCAGACATGTTTGTAGGGGGCAGCTTAGGACATGGCTTATGGATTCAGTGCTGGATCAGCAAGTACTGGGTTAGCTAACCCTCAACCACTGCAGGCTATGGCAAATCCACAGGAGATGGTGGGCCTGGTCCCTGGAGACTTGTGGAGGACAAGGCTATTGGTATGGAGGGATTGGCTAAGAGCTGGTTCCTAGAGCAAAGCTCTGAAAACTGCTGGCTGGGACCCTGAACAATCTAATTCAAATAGACCCTCTGTGACTTTTGGGCCTGGAAGATTCTTCTTCATCCTCAACTCAGAGTCCATCTCTAGGAGGACTTTGTTCCCATTATATTGGCCATCAGTGCCCTATAGGTCCTAGGGCATGCCATTTCCTTCACAGGGTGAGGCCCTGGCCTCTGAGTCTGTCAGCTCTTCTGGAAGTCTCCCTGAGGAGGATGACTCATCTCCAGATTGCCAGCCAGCCAGCCACTCATTGTCTTAGTACGTATTTCTCCACCTCAGTCCAGGGAGAAGGGAGACCTTCCTGTATTGAGGAGCTTGGAGCCCAATGGGGTGGGGTTGGTGTGTAGCTCTGATAGATCAGAAACAGGAGCAGGAAGTTGTTAAATTATTTTTATTTTGTCAGTCCTAGAGCAGGCCTCGGGTGGACAGGAGAGCTCAGAGATAGACAGATTTAGGAGAATGCAGGGCCCATCGGCACTAAAGCAGGCATGCTTGAGGATGAGAACTTGAGAGGGGCACTATGTGGTCTGTCACAGAGCCCTGAGGGAAATCAGCAGCAGAGGCACAAGGGTTGTGCAGCTCCTGGGCTTGTGAACAGTGCCCAGAGAATTAAAGTCATCCAAAGCAGGAGGTTTGCTCTGAGGAGGAGCAGAAGAAGGATCAGGATTTGGTGAGGCTTCCTGCTTCTCACTGATCCAGCTGGAGAAGTAGGTGAGTCTGGTGAAGACGCTGGGGCTTATGGGCTGGTGGCAAGCCAAGCTCCAGCTGGATAGCCCCATCAGAAACCAGGTATTGTTCCGCTTGCAGACAAGGGGACCTCCAGAATCTCCCTGAGGAAAAAGAGGGCATACGTTCTTTAGGCAGTGTAAAGAGACTAACCCTTGTCCTCCACTAGAGTGGAGTTTAGGAGGCCTGTATCAAGATGGGGTTATACTTAAGTTCTAATCAGAATCACTTGGGCAATTTGAAAAGTCCAAACACAGGGTCCCACTACAGACCTCCTGGGTAAAATAAAATCTAGGGTGGGGCCTGGAGCCTATTTCACAAAGTTTCGGAAGAGACCCTGAGCATCCCTCCACACTGGCAGTCATCCTATATAATAAAGAGGCAATATGCAAATTGACCCTCACTCCCTCACAAGATGGCTGCCTATGACCAGGCCAGCAGGGGGCTTAGTGAAGGACGACCAAATGACTGAACAAGCAGGCTGCGTGGGGCAACCAGGACTGCAGGGGGGTTAGTGAGGGATGACCAAACAACTGAACAAGCAGACTGTGTGGGGCAACCAGGCCAGTGGGGGGGGGGGGCTGTGAGAGGCAACCAGGCCAACAGAGGAGGGCAGTTAGGGGCAACCAGGCCAGCAGAGGGGGGCAGTTGGGATCAACTAGGCTAGCAGGCAGGGCAGTAAGAGGTGACCAGGATGGCAGGGGGGTGCAGTTGGGGGCAATTAGGCTGGCAGGAGGGGCAGTGAGGGGTGACTAGGCCAGCAGGGGGCAGTTGAGGGAGACCAGGCCAACGGGGAGGGGCAGTTAGGGGTGACCAGGCTGGCAGAGGGGGGCAATTGGGGGAGACCAGGCCAGCAGGGAGGGGGCAGTTGGGGGCAACCTGGCCAGCAATGGGGGGCAGTTAGGGGTGACCAGGCAGGCAAGCAGGTGAGCAATTAGGAGCCAGCAGTCCAGGATTGTGAGAGAGCTGTCCGAGGGATGATCCAGGGATAGGGTCTAAACCGGCAGTCAGACATCCCCGAAGGGTCCTGAATTGGGGAGGGTGTAGGCTGGGCTGAAGGGACCCCTCATCCAGTGCACAAATTTTGTGCACCAGGCCTCTAGTAGACCTATAAGAATGCACATGGAGCCCAGCTGGTGTGGCTCAATGGTTGAGCAACAACCTGAACCAGGAAGTCAAGATTCAATTCCTGGTCAGGGCACATGCCTGCATTGCGGGCTCGATCCCCAGTGTGAGGTGTGTAGGAGGCAGCCAATCAATGATTCTCTCTCATCATTGATGTTTCTATCTCTCTCTCCTTCTCCCTTCCTCTCTGATATCAATAAAAAATATTATATATATATATATATATATATATATATATATATATATGAATGCTCATGGAGACCTCTGGCAGCCCTCTTGCCCTCCCAGCTCTATGTGGGAGAAGGTATCATCTGAGGTTCCAAGGGGCAGCTTATGGCAGGCCTGGGGGCTTGGCCTGCAGACCTCTGCCTAAATCCTCAGCCAGGTACTGAACCCACCTGTGCCTTTGATTTTGCCTTATTAAGGTCTCCAGTTTTTTCTCAATTTCTTAGTTGAGCTTCTTTAGAAAATGCTAATCTGTTAGATATGCTCAGAGGAAAAGAGGGGATGCCCGTGCCCAGGCGGGAAGGTGGTTGGAATTGCAGGACAGCCTAAGACAGCGGTTCTCAACCTGTGGGTCGTGACCCCTTTGGCGGTCGAATGACCCTTTCACAGGGGTTGCCTAAGACCATCCTGCATATCAGATATTTACATAATGATTCATAACAGTAGCAACATTACAGTTATGAAGTAGCAACGAAAATAATTTTATGGTTGGGTCACAACATGAGGAACTATATTTAAAGGGCCAGAAGGTTGAGAACCACTGGCCTTCTAGAAGAATTCTGGGGGCTCAAGTGCAAGACTTCAAGGCAGGTAGGCATAATGCTTTTATCTTATAGGCCAAAAATTGGGAACCAAAGAAACACAGTACCCCTCCAGCCTTCTGTTGAATAAACATGACTGAGCACCCTATATATGCAGGACATAGAGAGGTGGCATACAACACAGACACAGACAATATATCACATATATTCAGATGCAAGATGTGGAACAAAAACATCCAGTGGATAGAAAAGGGCTGCTCTAACTGGGCCATCAGAGAACTTCTCTGAACTAAGACTGGAGGAATGAGCAAGGCTTGGCTCTGCGAGGTGCAGCCAGAGGTAGCCACTGTGCTTGGTGTGGGGGAGGTTGAGCAGTGGAAGGGCTAGCCCTCATGAGCGGGGGGTGTGTGAGTGTGTGTGTGTGTGTGTGTGTGTGTGTGTGTGTGTGTGTGTGTGTAGAGAACACTAAATGACACTTAGCAGGGAAGTGATGTGACCTGATACAGATTCTAAAAGAATGGTAGGATGGTTCTGAGACTGGGTGAGCACAGCCAGTAGCAGGGCATGAATCAGCAGAGGGAGACCATTCAAGGAACTACTGTAGCAGAAAGGTTTATGGAGACAGACAAGAAATGGTTAGGTCCAGGACTGGCAATATCTAACCCTTATCTACATCTAAAAAAAAAAAAATGGAGCAATACAAGAAGCCAGAATGAGTGCTGAGTGGTGGCTCCTTGGTGTGTGGAGGTCAGAAAGAGGAGGAGAGCATGAGACACAGGAAGAGCCACCCTTGGAGTCGGAGGGAAGCACTAAGGTATGCTGCTGAGCACCACAGGGGAAGGAGGTCTGATGTTGGATAGCAGCGCTATGAAAGAGAGAGAGGAGCACAAAAGCTTCATGGGATGGGCTGAGGTGAGAAGGAGAAATGTGGAAGCAAGAGAGGGCAAGTGCCAACAGCCCTGTGGTGAGCCCTGCTAGGACAGTGGTCTGAGAATCAGGACAGTGGGCAGGGGGTTGGGGGAGGAGAGAAGATACACATAAAGTGTTTTAAGGTGGGAATCATGGCAGTATATATCTGAGCTGTTTGGAGATGGCCAAGGAGAGAGAGAAAGAGCTGGAAAGAAGGTGCAAGAGAGGAAGAGAAGACTGTAGGAGGAAGCCTGTAGTGGCCACAGTTCCAAAGGAGGGCATGGCTTCTCCAAGTTTGACTGTGGTCTCACTACCTTGCATTGGACTATCTACTTCCCTCTCTGAGCCTCGGTTTCTCCACCATAAAATGGAAAGATTGCACAGAATGAGAGAAGACATTCATAATACATAAATCCATAATAGCCAATTCAATAGGAAAGACAGAAGATCCCATAGAACTAATGGCAAAAAACTTGAATATATACTGTACAAAAAGGCAATACACATATAAAAAAAATGCTTATCTTCATCATTCACCAGAGAAATGCAAATTAAAAATCACGTGCAATGTTTAAAATGAAAATTGTGGACCACATAAAGTACTGGTGGCAATGTAGAGCAACCTGAACTTTTACCTGCTGTAGGAGTCTAATTGGTACACACAGGTTGGAAATCTGCCCTACAGCATTTATGAGAAGAACATGTACCTATTATATGGCTCAGTAATTCTGCTCCCAGGTTATACCCAACCAAAGTGTGAACCCATGTGCACCAATATACATGCACTAGGATGTTCACAGAGTGCTATTTGTAATGGTCTCATGTGGAAACTACCTAAATGCCACCAACACTAGAATGGATAAATAAAGTGATACTATATTCACACAGTGGAACACTATTCAGCAACAAGATAATATAAACCACACACCAGATGAATAAATCTTACAAACATAACACTGACTGAAAGAGACCCAATGAGAATGTGTCCTGTATGATTCCATGTATAGAAGCCCTGACACTATTTTATGGTGCTTAAGAAGCCAGGCCAGGCTTAGCTGGGGGGAGTTAATTGACAAGATAGGGGTATATAGAGGACCCTTTGGGTGCTGGTTCCAGGAGTGTATCAGTTTCTAAAATGCATCAGATGGCACACTTATAAATGGTGCCCTTTCCTATGAATGCTGTACTTCAACAAAGCTCTTTTAAAAAATGAAGAAAACAGATGGAGTGGACCAGCCGTGGGCAAACTACGGCCCGCGGGCCAGATCCAGCCCGTTTGAAATGAAAAAAACTAAAAAAAAAAAAGACCGTACCCTTTTATGTAATGATGTTTACTTTGAATTTATATTAGTTCACACAAACACTCCATCCATGCTTTTGTTCTGGCCCTCCGGTCCAGTTTAAGAACCCATTGTGGCCCTCGAGTCAAAAAGTTTGCCCACCCCTGGAGTGGACTCTATAGTGGCTTCTGTCCTTTGGCTCTGACACTTCTAACTGGGGTGGGTAAGAAATGAAAAAAACAGAGGCTGAGGAGAGAGAGAGAGAGAGAGAGAGAGAGAGAGAGAGAGAGAGAGAGAACAGATGCCACAGGAGAGGAGAGATAGCCCCGACTGAAGATATGGAGCTGGTCTTACTTACTCGGCAGATGGACTTTCCGGTAATGAGGTCCCCGGCACACAGCATATCCTCATGTAGAGAGTATTTACCGGTGTCTGGCGATTGGAAATAAATTTTACAGACCTCGTTGTCCATGATGCCAACCTCTCCCTCCTGCAGTTGTGAAGGTGGAGGCAGGAACTCTGCAGGGGAGTGATAGTTTGGTCAGATATGAGGTGGAGCCTGGGGGAGAAGCCAGCTGCCTCTCTAACCTGTCTGCTGAAGAAGAGGTCACCATTCTGGCTAAGAAGATTGAGGAAGCCTCTCAGAGGATGTGTAAAGAGCGGGGGTGGGGGCATGGAAATGTTCAAGGCAGACAAGAGAGCAAAAGTGAGCAGCATACAGTTGGAAGGACCAGGATGGAGGTCAGTGTGGTTGTTATGGGGGTGAAAAAAATTAGGCAGTCATAGCAGGATCCAGGGCAAGCAAGGCCTCCTCACCAGGTTGTGAAGTTTGGATTTCATTCTAATTGTACTGGGAAACCACTGAAGAGTCTACTTAGATTTTAAGAACAATTAATCTGGCTGCTATGTGGGGCCAGAAATAGAGGCACAGAGGGTGGAAGCTATGAGTCCTGGCTTGGTCAAGGAGTAGCAGTGATATACCTAGCAGATGCTAGATGGGGTTAGGTGGTATGACAAATAAAACATGGCCTTGCCTCAAGGAGCATCTGGTTTGTGGACACCTTTCCTGTAGATTCTATTTTCAGACACTGCTCACAGATCTGACCTGGTGTTCTCATGAGGCAGCACAGTGTTACAGTGACCGAGCACTCCTATGGAGTATGAGTTGTGTACGGCCCTCACATGTTCTCAGGGACAGCCCAGACCAGCAACTGCAGTCTGGGGGTGGATGGAGTGGAGGGAGAAAGACAATTGAGTCCCTCTTTGATGGCAGCTGCTCCCTGTCCTGGTGGCAGCTCACTTCACTTCATTCCCCAACTCCCATACTCTGACCAGCTTGGAGAATCTTGTTTGGTATGCCAGTGGTTCTTAATGAGTCCATCCAAGGAGGGTGTCTTTGGAAATGTTGGAAGTAGACAGGAGCAGGGATACTGGCACTGGCCTGCACAGCAAAGAAAGTCCTGTCCCCAACGCCTTCACTGAGATGTTCTGCCAAATTTACATCCTATTTTTTCACTCAATGTTATGTTTAAAACAAAAGCATTCATCCCTGTGCAAAAATATTTCCCCAACATTTCTCTTTTCTCCATCTAAAAATATACAAGCCCAGCAAGCAGGCAGAATGGGCAACTTTTACTTCAGTTAGAATAAAGAGAAGTGAAGTTCACAGAGGTAAAAGCTATAAATGTCCAATTCCACCACCCATACCAGAGAGCAGGCCTGCTTCATTTCCTGACTGCTGCCCAAGTACCTACTGTGGCAGTAGGATTTCAAGAGGTGTTTGACAAAGCAAGCTCTGAAGGAGCCTGACCCAAGGAGGACCTGGGAATCAGGGTGGATTCCTGAATGGCTCAAGTTCCTGCTTCCAAAAGTTAAAGATACTCAGATTTATTTGAACAATGAACTAAAGAAAACTTGAAGTTTTAGGACAGGCTGTCAGGGCCCCATGGTGGCCACTGCACCCCCCCTCCTCCTCAGCCTCACTCTCCTCATCTCCCCTATCCTACTCACCTTCTTCAGTGATCATTCCCCAGCCAGTTATCCAGCAAGAGGTATGAGGGGGCAACGTTGCATTAGGCTCTGGGAGGCAGGCAGGGAGGATATGGGAAGTAAAATTCACAGACCTATGTAGTTGCAATAATGCGATGTCACTCCCCATGATGTAGCGCTTATTAAAATCATCGTGGACGATGACTCGGTATACTGTCATCTGCAGGCTGTGCTCGGTGGGATGCTGTAGCTTATGGTACCCTAGCAGGATCTTGTAGTCTGATGGCTCATGGGACCTATTGTGGAGAGGCTCCATTATCACCCATCTCCTCTGGGTGCTGGACCAGCACCCTTACTCTGACTGCTTTCCCCACCCCCTGGTTAGTAATTAGAGCCCACCATTATTCTAGTGGTCTCTTTCTCCTCCCTTCCTAACATTCTCTTGAGGTAGTTTGATTGCTGTCCACAGCCTCAGGACATTTATCCTTTGAAAGTTACTGATGGCTTTCCCAGCATGCCCCAGAATCAAAGGAGCAGAGAATCTTAGTGCTGGAAACATGAAGTTATACCCCTTCATTTTTGAGGAGAGGAGACTTGGCTCATTCCCAACTTTGACCAGAACCCTTGTAAGGTCCCATACCCAGGAGTGAGTCTCAAAGACCCCATTTCCCATCCTAGAATGATTCATCCTCTTCCTTCCCAGTCCACACACACCAATTTCTCTAAAGGCTGATCCCCACCTGGTGACAGGCACTCAACAAGTCTTTGTGGAGCGAATAGAGGAGTGTGTGGTGTCCTGCTTGTGTTGTCCCCTACCCAGACTCCCCATGCCTGAATCCTTCTTCCATAAGGCCCAACATCTGATGAGATCTACAGCACCTCTCTTGACACTTGCTCAGCATCTACCCTCTCACACATTATGGACTCTCTACCCTGGATCACAGTAGTTGGACTGTGTCTTACTTTTCTTATAGGATGAGAAGTTTCAAGTGGAGCCTTGCATCTCTACATCACCCACAGTGGGCTTCACATGGTGCCTGGCACCCATGTTTGCTGAATAAATGAATAGAAGTGGGGTCTCAAAGCCAGCTGACACCAGCAGCCTTGTCTTCCTGACATGGAGCATGATGACTTTATCACTCCCTCTGGGCACAGAATAAGCCCAGGATACACCTGAGGAGCAGCCCACTCTCCTAACTGCATCCATCTCCCGGGACAGAGACCATCTTCTTTATTCCTCACTCTGGTCTGTGAGGACAGTGGTGACAACAGCTGTTCTTAGGCACATAGTTCTACAGAGGTGAAAGAAAGAGCTGAGTTCTAGTTAGGTGTGCAGAGTCCTAGCACACCTCTAGAGAGGAACTGTCAAGTGTGCAAGTAGTCAGGACCCAGGGAAGTTTCAGGCAGTTGTGCTGGAGACAGCCTTCAGACAAGAGGGCAAAATACTTGTTCACAATGGGCCCTGACTGATGTTCCCCACCCCCAGCTTTGGTACTGTCACTCTGACTTACAGCATGAAGCCTGTGCCAGGATGTGGCAAGGGACACTACACACCAACTACCATTTGCACAAGAGGAAACTGAGGCACATTGGAATCTTATGGGGCTATCTAGAGCTGGGCAACATATAGAAACCAGAGTCCACCTTGAGTTGAAACAGGATTTAGATTCCTAAAGTTTAGGGAAAATAAAGAATGAACTGGAGGCAATTATTTTGGAACTAAAGTCTGTTTTCCAGTATTTACTGATAATCATAATTAGAGCCAATTTCCATTTAGCTACTTAAAAATAATGTAGCTGAGACAACCACACCATCTTCGTATATGTTACCACAATATGAAGGGGGGGGGGGTGAAAAGAACATCCCCGTGAGGAGAGATGAGGCAATTATCCTCTGTCCTAGGAGAAATGACTCAAGACAGTCAGAAGACTAGAGTCAGGTGGTGACAGTGATGGTATTCCAGGTAGAGAGGACTGCAACAACACCCAGAGACACCTGGTGGTAGCAAACTATCCCAGAACAAAGCCTAGAAGAAGAAAAAAGCTGCAACCTCCTTTACCCCCTTCTTTTATGGCCATTTGTGCTCCCTCCCTCCCCACCCCCCAGCAGCTGCACCCCTGTGGGAAGACTCACTTTTGGAAACAGTGGGCAGCTGAGATCACCCAAAAGGCACTGATGAGGGCTGCTCCACAGATGTGCTTGCCATGGTAGAGCAGGCTGGCCTGCCATGGCCACCGCTGGTCAGATGCATTCTTGCCACCAAAGATCTTCCCAGTCACTACGGGCCTCCCACACACTGTGGAGATAGTCCCAGTCATGAGGCACAGCCTTGCTGCCTCCATAAACCCAGGGTGAAGTGACATGGCCTATGTGACAAAGGCCACCTGGCTTCACTGGAGTGACAGTGTTAAGGAAGCAGCTTGTGGGTCTGGAGGAGGGGGCAAAGAAGGAGGGGGGGCAGCCAGGTAGGTACAGATCAGAATAGCAGTGAGGAGGTCCAGGCTGGGCATTGGCATTTCCCCAGGTCCTTCCCCAGACCGATTTCACTTAACTAATACACAACTGTTTGAAGTCCCAGAAACTGAGGACTTAAAGAGGAATGCTGTTTGCTCAGGGCTACTGATAATGACCTGTTTGCACACCTCCCACCTCAGTACAATATTCTAGGGAGCCTGAGGCCAAATGATACATACTTTGCTTGATAATCCCCCTCCTGAAGTAGCACTTCCCATTCTTAAAATGAAGAGGCTGTGGGGGGCTGACAGAGACAGGCTAGTGCAGGACCTCTACTCCTGGCCTAGGATACTGAAATCTAGTGGGAAAGAGCTGCAGGGCAGAGGGGGCACCTTGGTCTCCCCTGCCTCTCCCTCCATGGCCCCACCGCGTATGTTCCGCAGAAACCCAGGGACCTTAGAGCCCAACCCCCTTGGCTGCTGTTGAGGGTGGGACATGTCAAAGTGGGTGACCTGGGCTCCCTTGCCCTAGCTGCCCACTCACCAGCCCCAGCCTGAGTGGTCCTCCTGGGCTGGGCGGTGGTCCCCGCAGGCTGGGCGGTGGTCCACGCAGATTGGGCGGTGGACCCCGCGGGCTGGGCGGTCATCCCCGCAGATCGGGCGGTGGTCCCCGCAGATTGGGCGTGCAGCAGTAGTGAACACAGCCAGAGAAGGGCCACAGCCAGGGCGTAGGCTGCCCACCAGCCTGGAACTGCACCCCCCACCCCAGCGTTCGCCATCAGATGGAGCGGACAGCACCTTGGCCACCACGCAGGGGCAGCTGGGAAACCGCCTCCTGGGGGTCGGTGGAGTGCACTGATCTGGACTCAGATGGCCCTGCGCCACACCGGAAGCTGCAGAAGCTGGTGTCAGGTCCAAGAAGGCAGTCCACACTGGGAGTCCCCAGGCTAATAGGGGAAGCAGAAGGTACATAGGTTCCCTCTATCCACAGGACCCCGGTTTGGTGACAGAGTCATCAGGAAGTTACGAGGTAGACCCGGGAATATGCACTAGTTCATCAGAGGTCAGTTGCTTACATAATATCACCAAATATTGCCAATTTGTTTTCAAGATCTGATGTAGTCATCTATACCATCTTCTATGACTAGGTCAGGCCCATGAAGGGTAATATCTCTTTCTGAAACTCACTAGTGCAATACAGCATGACATAATCAAGGAGAGGATATCTCTTCATTCAAGTGTCTCCTCAACTTAGCAGCAGGAAATTATGGGTCAAGGGGAAGCGGGGTCCAACCTCTGTCCTCTAATAACTAGTATCCTTCCTAAATGCAAGATTATTCACTATATCTCAAGGTTCCCAAGTCTCTACCTATTACAGTATCAACACAAAACACAAATTCTCATCTGTTGGTGGAGGTCATCAATAGGACATGACCTCCAGTTAATCACTGAGCTGGACTTCAGCAATTGAAGGTTCCTTACCCCTCCCCTGTCCTTGGACTGTACACTCAGCCAACTGTTCCCACAGTGGGAGCTGTTCCAAGGATGTAACCTTGAGAGATATAGGTATTGTTGAGACAATCTGGATGGTATATTTGACTGAGCCTAGGTATATTCTCTATATAGATTCTGGCAGGTGGAAGTGAGTCTTCTGGTTGTCAAATATGTTGCCTTGTTTATTAAACCTGCCACCTATCTATCTGGAGTGGTCTACTTATTTCTTCCATCTCTTCTTGCCCTCTATGTAGAGGGGCCAGTTTGTGAACCAAAATCATCATCTAAATCTAAATATCATTATCTCATCACCTCAAAGTCCAAGATCTCATCATCTAACTCCTCAAAGTCAGGTGAGAATAAGTTTCCTAGTGATAACTATTAATTTTTTAAAAACATATTTTTTATTGATTTCAGAGAGGAAGGGAGAGGGAGAAAGAGATAGAAACATCAATGATGAGAGAGGATCATTGATCGACTGCCTCCTGCACGCCCCCAACTGGGTATCGAGCCTGCAACCCAGGCATGTGCCCTTGACCAGAATCAAATCTGGGGCCCTTCAGTCCACAGGCCGACACTCTATTCACTGAGCCAAACCAACTTACTAGGCAATAACTATTTAAATACAGCTTTTAAGCACAATTCTTCCTCATCTATAGACCCATGATACTGAAGAAACTACCCACCCAACATTCCCAGCACACAGTGGAGGGACAGGCATGGGTCACAGACATTTCTGTTTAAAAAGGACTGGTGGTGGATGGAAAGTAAAAGGAGTTACTGGTTGTTTTTTTTGTTTTGCTTTGTTTTTTTTTGTTTTGTTTTGTTTTGTTTTTTTCATTAATCATTGCAAAATTTTATTTTTGAAATAATATGCAATTATACTACAATCAACACTTCAACATAAAAAGAACCTAAGATTTTCCCTCCAAGTTACATATAAAATGTGTTCTATATTCATAAAGCAAATATTTAGATATTAGCAATAAAATCGAATGACTTGCTTTGTTTGTGTTACTAATGGTAACTGACAGTCATATGCTTATGCACAGATTTAGGGATACAAGAAATGACATTAAGGTAGATATTTGACCTTTCTGCATCCAAGCCAAAACAACCCCAAACACAGAGGTTGAAGATCAACATCAGTGCTAGGTGCTAGATAGCTTTTCCTTAATTGCTATGTTAAATATATTACATTTTCTACATATTGTTGGTATGCAGGAATTGAGTTTTGCATGTTGATTTTATATCTAGCAATGTTGCAAAATTTTCTCCTAAATTTTAATAGTGTCTCTTATTTTGGGGGCCATTGAAGACCACCATAACAGCTGTGAATAATGACAATTTGTCATTCTTTTATAATGGTTTTCTTTGCATTGCTTTTTTGTTAGGGTGAGGGCCTCAACAATGTTGGATAGAAGCAGAGCTAGCAGTCATCTGTCTTGTTTCTGATTTTTAAAGAGTATGCTTTCAACATTACCTCATTCATTACGAAGTGAGCTAAGTTTTTCAGAGAAACTATGGAAACAAAATTGGAAACTCCGTGTCTTTTCATTCAACAAGTCACATTTTCAACAAGTCCCATATTCTTAGATTCAGCCTGGCTCAAGAAAAGCAGGGGTATGTCAGAGATTAGGAGGCTCTTATAGCATTCGTTAGCAGGAACCTTGAGAAGATTAGGACTATTGGCTCAGTAGGAGAAAGAAACACAGATAAACTTTGCAAATATCTGTGAAACATTTGAAGATGCCAAGAATGTAAATTTTTATTAAAAAAAAATTTGTGGTGAAATACACATAACATAAAGTTTACCATATCCAAGAAATCATTGCGATATCCAATATTATGGACATCCCCCCTATGTTTATTCTGAGTTTTATAGTTTAGGTTTTGGGCCCATTTTGAGTTAGTTCTTGTATATGTTAGGGTCCTACTTCATTCTTTTGTTTGTAGATAACCTGTTGTCCCAGCACCTATTCCATTGTTTCATCTACCTTTTTGTTAGTGTTACATTGTTTTGATTACTAGAGCTTTGCAGTAAGTTTTGAAATTAGGAAATGTGAGACTGTCAACTTTGTTCTGCTTTTCCAAGACTGTTTTGGCTATTTGGGATTCCTTGACACGCCCTATCAATTTTAGGATGGGTTTTTCTATTTTTGCAAAAAAGCATCATTGGGATTTGACATTGATTGCAATGAATCTGTAAGATATAGTAAATCTGGTGTCAAGGCCCTTTTATTTTTTTGTTTTGTTTGTTTTTTATTGCTTAAAGTATTACAAAGGGTATTACATATTACATGTGTCCTCCCCCCCCACCTTGACAATCCCCTGGCCTCCCCTACCCCCCAGTGTCTTATGTCCATTGGTTATGCTTATATGCATGCATACAAGTCCTTCGGTAGATCTCTTACCCCCCTCCCTCCTGCCCCCCCAATCCTCCCCGGCCTTCATGCTGCAGTTTGACAATCTGTTTGAGGCAGCTCTGCCTCTGAATCTATTATTGTTCAAAAGTTTATAATGGCCTTTATTATTCATGAGTGAGTGAGATCATGTGGTATTTTTCCTTCATTGACTGGCTTATTTCACTTAGCATAATGCTCTCCAGTTCCATCCATGCCGTTGCAAATGGTAAGATTTCCTTCCTTTTTAGAGCAGCATAGTATTCCATCGTGTAGATGTACCACAGTTTTCTAATCCATTCATCTATTGATGGGCACTTAGGCTGTTTCCAGATCTTAGCTATGGTGAATTGTGCTGCTCTGAACATAGGGGTGCATATATCCTTTCTGATTGGTGTTTCTGGTTTCTTGGGATATATTCCTAGAAGTGGGATCACAGGGTCAAATGGGAGTTCCATTTTCAGTTTTTTGAGGAAACTCCATACTGTCTTCCATAGTGGCTGCACCAGTCTGCATTTCCACCAGCAGTGCACGAGTGTTCCTTCTTCTCCACATCCTCTCCAGCACTTGTCATTTGTTGATTTGTTGATGATAGCCAGTCTGACGGGTGTGAGATGGTACCTCATTATTGTTTTGATTTGCATCTCTCGGATGATTAGTGACTTTGAGCATGTTTTCATATGTCTCTTGGCTTTCTGAATGTCCTCTTTTGAAAGGTGTCTATTTAGGTCCTTTGCCCATTTTTTGATTGGATTGTTTATCTTCCTTTTGTTAAGTTGTATGAGTTCCCTATAAATTTTGGAGATTAGGCCCTTATAAGATATGACATTGGCAAATATGTTTTCCCACGCAGTGGGTTTTCTCGTTGTTTTGTTGATGGTTTCTTTTGCTGTGCAGAAGCTTTTTATTTTGATGTAGTCCCATTTGTTCATTTTCTCTTTAGTTTCAAGGGCCCTAGGTGCTGTATCAGTAAAGAAATTGCTTCGGCATATGTCTGAGATTTTGTTGCCTTTGGATTCTTCTAGAATTTTTATGGTTTCCCATCGTACATTTAAGTCCTTTATCCATTTTGAGTTTATTTTTGTGTATGGTGTAAGTTGCTGGTCTAGTTCCATTTTTTTGCATATATCTGTCCAATTTTCCCAACACCATTTATTGAAGAGACTATCTTGGCTCCATTGTATGTTCTTGCCTCCTTTGTCAAATATTAATTGAGCATATTGGTTTGGGCCGATTTCTGGGCTCTCTATTCTATTCCATTGATCTATATCTCTGTTCTTTTGCCAGTACCAGGCAGTTTTGAGAACAGTGGCTTTGTAATACAGCTTGATATCTGGTATTGAGATCCCACCTATTTTGTTCTTTCTCAGGATCACTGCAGCTATTCGGGGTCTTTTTTTACTCCAGATGAATTTTTGGAGAGTTCGTTCTAGATCTCTGAAGTATGCCATTGGTATTTTAATGGGAAGTGTGTTGAATTTAGAGATTGCTTTGGGTAGTATGGACATTTAAATGATGTTGATTCTACCAATCCATGAACACGGTATGTTCTTCCATCTGTTTATGTCTTCCTCTATCTCTTTTTTCAACGTCCTGTAGTTTTCTGAGTAGAGGTCTTTTACCTCTTCAGTTGAGTTTATTCCTAGGTAGCTTAATTTTTTTGGTGCGATGGTAAACGGGATTGTTTTTATAATCTCTCTTTCTGAAAGTTCACTACTGGTGTATAGAAATGCCTCAGATTTCTTGGGGTTTTGTATCCTGCTACATTGCCAAATTCATGTATTAAGTCTAGTAGCTTTTTGATGGTGTCTCTAGGGTTTTGTATGTATAATATCATGTTGTCTGCAAATAAGGACAGCTTTACTTCACCTTTTCCAATTTGGATGCCTTTCATTTCTTCTTCTTGTCTAATTGCAATGGCTAATACTTCCAGTAATATGTTGAACAGGAGTGGTGAGAGTGGGCATCCCTGTCTTGTTCCTGTTCTTAGGGGAAATGGTGTTAGTTTTTGTCCATTGAGTATGATGTTGGCTGTGGGTTTGTCATATATGGCTTTTATTATGTTGAGGTATGATCCTTCCACTCCCACCTGCTGAGAGTTTTTATCAAAAATAGGTGTTGGATTTTGTCAAATGCATTTTCTGCATCGGTTTTTTTCTTTCAATTTGTTTATGTGATGTATCATGTTTATTGATTTGCAGATATTGTACCATCCTTGCATCCCTGGAATAAATCCTACTTGGTCATGGTGTATGATCTTTCTGATGTACTGCTGGATCAGAATTGCTAAGATTTTGTTGAGGATTTTGACATCTATGTTCATGAGGGATACTGGCCTGTAATTCTCTTTCATTGTGTTGTCTTTACCTGGTTTTTGTATTAGGGTGATGCTGGCTTCATAGAATGGGCTTGGAAGTGTTCCTTCCTCTTGAATTTTTTGTAGTAGTCTGAGGAGGATAGGTTTTAGTTCTTCCTTGAATGTTTGGTAAAACTCCCCTGTGAAGCCGTCTGGTCCTGAGCTTTTGTTTGCTGGAAGCTTTTTGATGACTGCTTCAATTTCTTCCATAGTTATTGGCCTATTGAGATTTTTAGATTCTTCCAGATTGAGTTTTGGAATGTTGTATTTTTCTAGGAATTTGTCCATTTCCTCCATGTTGTCTAGTTTGTTGGAGTAGAGTTGTCCATAGTATTTTTTAACAATCCTTGGTATTTCTGTGGGGTCTGTTGTTATTTCGCCTCTATCATTTCTGGTTTTGTTTATTTGGGTCCTCTCTCTTTGCTTCTTGGTGAGCCTGGCTTGAGATTTGTCAATCTTGTTTATCCTTTCAAAGAACCAGCTCTTGGTTTCATTGATTTTCCGCATTGTGGTTTGTTTGTTTTTTGGTCTCTATGTCATTTATTTCTGCTATAATCTTTATTATCTCCTTCCTTCTGCTCACTCTGGGCTTTTCTTGTTTCTCTCTTTCTAATTCTTTGAGTTGTAGAGTTAGATGATTTACTACTATTTTTTCTTGGTTTTTGAGATAGGCCTGTAGAGCTATAAACTTCCCTCTCAGGACTGCTTTCATTGTGTCCCATAGGTTTTGGGTTGTTGTGTTTTCATTGTCATTAGTTTCCAGGATGTTTTTAATTTCTTCTTTGATCTCATTGGTAACCCAATCAATATTTAATAACATGCCATTCAGCTTCCAAGTGTTTGAGTATTTTGGGTTGTTTTTATTGTAGTTTATTTCTAATATTATGCCATTGTGGTCTGAGAAGATGATTGGTATGCTTTCAGTCTTCTTGAATTTGAGGAGACTTTGTTTGTGACCCAATATGTGGTCTATTTTTGAATCTGTCCCATGAGCCCTTGAGTAGAATGTATATTCCATGGCTTTGGAGTGAAGTGTTCTGAAGATGTCAAATAAGTCCATCTGATCTCGTGAGTCATTTAGGATTTCTGTTTCTTTGCTGATTGCTTGTCTAGAGGATTTATCCAGTGATGTCAGTGGTGTATTAAAGTCCCCTACTATGATTGTATTGTTGTCGATCTCTCCATTGATATCTTCCAGGAGTTTTTTTTTATGTATTTGGGTGCTCCTGCATTGGGTGCATATATGTTTACCAGGGTTATATCTTCTTGTTGAATTGATCCCTTTAGTATTATGAAGTGGCCTTCCTTATCTCTTGTTATGGCCTTCACTTTGAGGTCTATTTTGTCTGATATAAGTATTGCTACCCCAGCTTTCTTTTCCTTTCCATTTGCCTGAAAGATATTTTTCCATCCCTTCACTTTCAGTCTGCGTAAGTTCCTTCTAATGATGTGGGTCTCTTGTAGACAGCAAATGTATGGGTCACGTTTTTTTATCTATTCAGCCATTCGATGTCTTTTGGTTGGAGCATTTAGTCCGTTTATGTTTAAAGTTATTATTGAAAGGTACTTGTTTGTAGCCATTTCTTTTTTTGTGTGGCTGTTTTCTTTCTGGACTTTTTATTTCTTCTTTTTACACCAGTCCCTTTAGCATTTCTTGCATTACTGGCTTGGTGGTCATAAACTCCCTTATCCTTGTTTTGTCTGTGAAGCTTCTTATTTCCCCTTCAAGTTTGAATGATAGCCTTGCTGGATAGAGTATTCTTGGATTCAGTCCTTTGCTTTGCATCACTTTGTAAATTTCTGTCCATTCTTTTCTGGCCTGATGTGTTTCTGTTGAGAAATCATTTGACAATCTAATGGGAGATCCCTTGTATGTAACTTTCCGTCTCTCTCTTGCAGCCTGTAAGATTCTCTCTTTGTCCTGAACATTTGCCATGGTAATTATGATGTGTCTTGGTGTGGGTCTTTTCGGGTTCACCTTGTTTGGGACTGTCTGGGCTTGTGTGACTTTTTCCTTCCCCACCTCAGGGAAGTTTTCTGATATTATTTCTTCTAATAGGTTTTCTAATCCTTGTTCATCTTTCTGTTGTTCTGGCACCCCTATTATTCGTATGTTGTTTCGTTTCATGTTGTCCCAAAGCTCCCTTAGGTTCTCCTCCTGTCTTTTAACTTTTTTCTCCAATTGCAGTACAGTTTGGGTGTGTTATGCTTCCTTGTCTTCTAATTCACTAATTCGGTCCTCTGCTTCTCCTTGTCTACTGTTGATACTAACAATGGTGTTTTTTATTTCAGCTATATCGCTCTTCATTTCTTCTTGGTTCTTACATAAGTTATTGATTTTTTCATCCGTTTCTTCTTACTTCTTGCATAATTTATTGATTTTTTTCATCTGTTTCTTCTTGCTTCTTGCGTAGGTAGTTGATTTTTCATCTGTTTCTTCTTGCTTCTTGCATAAGTTGTTGATTTTTTCCTCCATCCGGTTTATGCACTCTGGGACCCTTATTCTGAATTCTTTTTCTGTCATGTTGCATGCCTCTGTATCACTTAGCTGCTTTTCTGGCAAGTCCTCCTTTTCTTTCCTTTGGGGGTTTCTTTGTCTACCTATGTTTGATCTCACTGACATATCTAGATGTTGAGTCATTCAATGGCTGCTCCCTGGGTGGCAGTGGCTCCTTGGGCTGTGGTTGTTCCTCGGGCAGTTGCAGTAGCAGCTGCTCCTCAGTTGGCAGCAGCTCATCTGGTGGGTGCTGTTCACAGCTGTGGTGGCTCTTCTGGCTGGTGGCGGGAGGCTTCACGCACAGCTGCTGTTCCTCAGACAGAGGGTGTGGTGCTCAGGATGCTGCTGTTGCTTGGATCTGCTGCGTTGATTTAAAGGCACAAAATACTACACAACAAGGCACCACTTACCAGGCACTGAACACAAATATATTCACGATATTAATAACCCCAAATAAAGGTGACCACCCGAATTAAGAGAATTAGGGGATAAGGAAGAAAAGAGAGAAAAAGATAAAAGAGAAAAAAGAAAAGAAAAGTAGGGGGGGGAAAGGAGTGCAAAAATGAAATTGGGAAAAAGGAGCAGGGGAAGAGGAAAAAAACGAGCGAAAAGAGAGAATGAAGTAGAAGAGGGGAAGAGACTATTTATATGAGGATAAAACTCCAATAGAACCGCCACTAATCCCAACAAATTCCAACAACAGCTCCCTGGAGATGAATGCAAACTAGAAACAACCAATAATATCAAGAGAGGCAAGGGAAAACAGAAGCATAAAAATAACCGGGAGGTGGAGGGAGGGGGGAGGGAGGGGAAAAACCAGCAGAAAAAAATAAAAAGAAAAAGCAAAACAACCTCACAACCAGTCCTAAAACACACACACACACACACACACACACACACACACACAAAATAAAACAAAAAAACAATATACTCAACAATCAAGCAAACAGCAACAAAACAATAAAAAGATAAAAGAAGAGAGAAAAAAATTTGGATAGTGAAGAAAGATAAGGGATATGTGTATAAGGATTTAGAGCAGTAGATTGGAAATAGGATATATAAGTAGGGTGAAATTTTGACAGGAGGTAAACAGAAGGAATAGGGAAAATCTGAAGCAGGAATAGGGCAAGAGAAACAGGACAACAAATTGGGAAAAGTGAGTGAGAGGGTTTTAGCATAGAGGTAAAATTGAGGTAGGAAAATTGATGCTAAAGGAACGATGAAAATAGAATGGAGAACACTAATCCCAAAATAAAATAAAGAGGAAAAAAATGGCACTTTAAAAAATGGTAAAATGGTAGCAGTAATAATACTGGTTAAAAAAAAATGTAGTAATTAAAAGGGTAAAATCAGGTGATGGAAAAAGAAGAAGAAATAAAATTGGTTTCTTAGTTAAAAGGTGAAAAAAGAAAAAAAAATTGCAGTAGTGAAGGTCCTTCAGTTCTTCTACTCGTCAGTCTGGCTCACCTTAGTCCTGCCAGATATTCAGCAGAGTGTTGAATTTCCCTGCGATACACTGTTCCTCCGTGTTGTAAACCACAGCCCTGATTTTAAAGCAGGCCGTATTTGTGTCCCTAACTGCCTTAATTTGTATTTAGCTAAGAGTCAGTTTGTGGCTCAGCCTCTGGGTGGCAGTGTTTTTGGGTTGGCCTCTGAGGCTATACGGCTTCTCTATCCAGTAGCAAGGGTTTATTTTCTCTATTGCACTTAAAACTGGTTTGGGGAGATCAGCTGTCCAGAGCTGGTTCTTTAATCGTTACCCTGCTCTGTGTTGTTGCTGGGATTGAAAATCCCTCTATAGGCCAGACCCTGTTAACTCCCAGGGACTAATCAGATTATTTTAATCCTTCATCTCGTTCAGGGTGGAATCTGGGTGTGGCTGTGCTCCTTGCCTGGGGGCTAGGTGGAGTAGTCCCACCCTCTGGAGAGAATGGCTGCCCCAATCCTGGGCCCAGGGGTGTCTCAGCACTCAAATCGCTGCCACCTCTCCCAGACCCCCTCTCTCCTCAGCCTCTACCCAGATTCCACTTGTCCACACCTTCTCCCTCTCTTCAGCACAGGTGAGTGTCTGTATCCGAAATGTCTTATGAACAAGGTTCAGTGAAAACAAACAAACAAACAAACACCGGCCACGGAAACGGGGAAGGCTGAGTTTCTGTAAGCTCTTCTCTTACCGGCACTGCATGGTCTGGTCAGCTCTTCAGGCTGTCCCCTTTAGGCTCAGTCCTCCGTGATCACAGAACCCAGATCTCAAATCCCGTGGTACCAGGAATCCCTCGGATCTCCTTTCCCCAGTCAGGGGCTGTGCCTGTCCCAAGGGATGCGGCTGTCTGCCACGCGGTCTCCCTCTAACCCTCTGGGCTCAGAGGTCTGGCAAACTTTTTTGCCCATATCCCTGGTTTTTTTTTTTACCTTTCCAGGGGAGTTCTGCCCTTCCCAGCTGCAAACTGCCTCACCAGCTGAGTAATTTCACCAATTTGGGGTGGGTGTTACTAGTTTCAGCTGCTTACTCCATTTGCTCCAGGACACGACCTGGGACGTGTCTGCCTATATCGCCGCCATCTTGTCTTCCGAGTTACTGGTTCTTAAGTATATACATGTATACATGAACAAAACTAATTCTCTCTCTGTGTCCAGATTTCATTTTAAGTTTCATGCTGTGATCTTTGCGACCAACTTCACTGTCCTTAGCAAACCTTCTAGTTGATGTTGATCTGTGTTCCTTAAAATGTAGCCTTAAATATTTTTGTTAGCAACAGCCAGAATGGCCTGACAACTGAGATAAATATCAAACTGGTAAGAGTATCAATTAGGTAAGAGTATCAATTATAAACAATCATTTATCATAAGACCACCAGGAGGGATGCCCCCTGCAACTATTGCATTCTTTGTCTCTTTGTCTTGCCAATCATTATACCTGAGTTATACTATAAAAGAAGTACTGTAATAGGAGTCTGGTAGTGAATAATAACTTAAGAAAAATTGCTGAGTCATCTGTCCACTCTGGCCCAATCTTCCTGTAAGTAAATTACCTTGTAATTCTGTTATTTTCTATGCAGTTGCTTGCTTCATCTTTTGGTCTGAAGATACCTTCTTGTTATGGTGGCCATTAGATTTTTGCCCCACAGTCGACAATAAGTTTTAATGTCTTTCTTTTTATTTTTTGTTAATCCTCACCCAAGGATATTTTTTTCCATTGATTTTTAGAGAGAGTGGAAGGGAGGGGGAGAGAGAGACACAGAATCATCAATGTGAGAGAGACATATTGATTGGTTGCCTCCTGCATGCGCCCAGTCCTGGGGTCAGAGATTAAGCCTGAAACCAAAGTATGTGCCCTTGACTGGAATCGAACCATTACCCTTGAGTCTGTAGACACTCTAACCACTGAGAAAAACTGGCCAGGGACGTTTTAATATCTTTCTAGGAAAACTTGATTAGATCTCAAGGCCTGGGGATGAAATTCTCTGGGAGAATCCAAGATGGCGGCAGAGTATGTTGAAGTTACACTCATCTCCTCCCAGAACCAACCTGGAATTATAACTAAAATATAGACTAATCAACCTGAATAGTCAAATGAAGACGAGCTGAGTTGTACTTTTATCACCAAGGATTTATAAAAGAAGCCACATTTTGATTGGTAGGAAGGGTGGAGATGCAAAAAGAGCTGGCCCTGCACCCACATGCAGCAGCTGAGAATCTGGAGGAATATCTTAGCTGCAAAGATTTACTCCTGAGAAGCTTGGGGTTTTAACCCCACAGCGGGGTCCCCATAAAATACCTACTATAAAAAACTATACCAATACTAGGGACATAGAAGATTTACCTAATACACAGAAACAACTACAGAGAGGCAGCCAAAATTAGGAGACAAAAATGCCTCAAATTAAAGAACAAGAGAAATTCCCCCCCAAAAACAGCTAAATAAAATGGAATATACCAGATACAGAATCCAAAACAATGGTTATAAGGATGCTCAAGGAACTTAGAGAAAGAATGAATGAACTCATTGGGAACTTAAAAAAAAGAGATAGTAAGCGTATTAAGAATACACCAGAAAGAATAAGCAGTAGGTTGTATGAAGCAGAAGATTGAATCGGCGATTCAGAATAAGAGGTAACAGAAATCTCCCAATCAGAACAGAAAAAAGAATTTTAAAAAATGAGAGTAGTTTAGGGGATGTCTAGGACCAGATAAAGAATAACAACATTTGCATCACAGGGGAACCAGAAGGAGAAAAGAGAGAGAAAGGGATTGAAAACCTATTTGAATAAATAATGATTGAAAATTGAAAACTGACATAACCTGGTGTGGGGGCCCTGTCCAACGTACGCCGGATGTTCAAGACCAATCTGAGCAAGGACACAGAAATCTTACTGTATACACTGCACAGGCGTGCCTTTCTATAACCCAAATACTGATGTTACTATTTGGCAAAAAGCCTCTTTTGTTTGAGCTTGTACCTAAGTTGCCACTGACCAGCCAGTTGTTGGCTGTTTTGTTGTAATAAAGCATGTTCCACTTGTCTGCTTGCACCTGAGTGTTCTTCCAATTTCCTGCCCCCAGAAGGGTCAAGTCCCTGGCTGAGGAACTTGGTGTAGTAGTGGGCAGGATTCTGGGGTAAGTACCCCATCTATCCCATTGGAGGACATGTGGCCTCTGACTGGTTTATGGTATCTGGTAGCAGTGGTCCTGATGCCTTGGAAGATTGGGAGTAAGTTAAGGCATTAGAGAAGGCTTTGTTGCCCTTGATGGGCACAATCCCCAAAGACCAGTCGAAGGTTGTCAGGCAGGTAGACTGGTTGCTCCTAATGCCTTGAAACTGCAACACTGAGAGAGCTATCTCCAGCCAAGATGGAGAAGTTAGCCTCAATAATGACCCATCCCTCTTTGGGGCAGTGACTGCAGATCAGTCACTGTTTGGGAGTCAGACAGGGAGATCACTCCCTGATGGATTGGTTAATGGTGGCATCTCGAAGCATTTGGCAGGATGCCGGAGAATTGCCAGAAACCATGAGAAAATGGACTATGAATGTAGATTTAGTGCAAGTGATACAGGAATTGGGCACGAAACAAGCCATGTTTAACTTGAATACTTGTGGTCCTGATGATGAGCATTTTTTGACGCGTAGGAAAGATTTGATTCTCACTGCAGCCCCTCCAGCAGCGTTTGGGTGGCTGGCAGCTATTTTGACCCTTTTCGTAAACCACTGTATACATGAGGTAATTACAGCCATGGCCAGCTTGGGGGATGTGAAAGTCAAGTGATGATAAAAGGGAATAGCGAAACCCATCACTGTGCAAAAGCCTTTGTTACATAAGGCGGTGCCTAAGACCACGGGCTCGGGATCCAGAAAAGTGGTGGGGACAGAACCTGTGAAAATCTCCCGCACGCAAATGTGGGTGGATCTGCTGGCTACAGGGGTTAGGAAAGAGAAGATAGATCAGCAGCCTAATGATGTGCTGCTGGCCTTGTGGAGGCAATTACTGGTAGGAAAGCATTTCCAGAAGCTACTGAAGAAAGGCAGTTCCACCAGTGGTCGCAAACGGCGGCTCGCGAGCCACATGCGGCTCTTTGGCCCCTTGAGTGTGGCTCTTCCACAAAATACCGACTTCTCCGCATGGGCCATGAAGTTTCAATCGCACTGTACATGCACGCCCGCACATGGTATTTTGTGGAAGAGCCACATTCAAGGGACCAAAGAGCCGCATGTGGCTCGCAAGCCGCAGTTTGCCGACCACTGCCCTAGACCAGTATGCCTCTAGGACTATTTAGGTTCCCCTGAGGAGGAGGAGCTTAATGTCCTAGACTGAGGAACAGGCCAAGGAACCCAGTCAGGAGAGGGGACCCGGAGGACTGGCGGCTGTATGTTGAACTCACAATATATTGGTTCTCCCCACCCCACCCCCATCCCTGCAACATGCAATGTATGTTGGCACTGGTTGATATGGGTGCAGACTACAGTTTACTGTATTGTAACCCTGACAGATATACAGACAGATATGGAGGCAGAACTGTTCATGTATGGCAGGCAACCTTGACACTGAGTATTGGCCGCCTTCCGCTGAAAGGCCTATACTGTGTATATATCTCCCATACCAGAATACATCTTGGGAGTGGACTTGCTAAAAGGGTTAACAATTGCAATGACCCAGGGTGAATTCCACCTATAAGTGTGTGTGGTAAAGCCTACCACAAGGGGGCACCTACATCACATGGTGGTGACACTGCCTAATCCCTGCCAGGTGGTGTGGGTGTGGCAGTACCTCCTCCCAGGAGGTCAAGAGGAAATCAGACAGAAGATATTGCAGCTGGAGAAGGCGAAGATCATCTGGCCCACGCACAGCCCCTACATTGTCCAGTATGGCCAGTGAAGTAGCCTGATGGCACCTTGTGAATGACTGTGGATTACAGAGAACTGAATAAAGTGACTACCCATTACATTCCACAATTCCGGTTATAACGGATCTGATCAATCACCTAACTATGTTGTTAGGGTGATTCCACTATGTGGTGGATTTGGCTAATGCTTTCTTTTCCATAGATATAGCCCTGGAGTCAGGAACAGTTTGCTTTTACTTGGGAAGGTTGACAGTGGACTTTTGTTTTCTCCCTCAAGGATATTTACACAGCCCTACTATCTGTCATGGTCTGGTGGCACAAGATTTAGCCACCTAGGGCAAGCCTCCCACAGTGACAATGTTCCATTATATTGATGATATCATGCTAACTTCTGATTCTTTTGCAGATTTGAATAGAGCTTCCAGTAGCCTATGGCAGGCATTGAACTCATGGGTATGGGTGGTTAATGACTGCCAAGGTCCAGGAACCTGGCTTGTCTGGCAAATTCCTGGGAGTTGTCTGGTCTAGTAAGACCAAGGTGATACCTGAGGCAGTTATTGACAAAGTGCAGGCTTTTCCCCGACCTACAACAGTGAAAGTTACAGGCCTATGTTGTCTTTTAGGGTATTGGTGAGTGTTCATCCCCATCTGGCACAACTGTTGTGGCCCTTGTACCTGTTATTCTGGAACAGGGGTGACATGGCACTGGACTCCAGAAGTTGAGGAGGCCTTTCTCATTACCAAGAAGCCCAAAGCTTTCAGGTTGTATATCTAACACAGCCATTCCAGTTGGACATAACTGTTACTCCATCAGGGTTTGGTTGGGATCTATGGCAACAGCATGGGCAGAGAAGGGTGCCTATTGGGTTCTGGTCTCAGCTGTGCAAAGGGGCCAAGTGTCAGTACATCCTCAGTGAGATGCAGTTGGCTGCCATTTATGTAGCCCTGCAGGCCTATGAGGCAATCACAACACAAAGTAAGGTGCTCGGCTTGTGAAGACTGCCTATTCTATAGCCAGTGGCTTAGATCTTGGGTGACCACACCCAAGTCGAGAGTGGCACAAACCCCCAACTTTAGCAAAATGGAGGCCTATTTGGAACAGTGGTGAGTACCAGGCCTCTGTCACAGAAATTGCAAACCCTGTTGGGTCCTGTGACATATGAGACCCTGTCAAGGGATGAAACTCCTATAGAGGAGGTACTCCCTAGTCCAGCCGTGGGCAAACTACGGCCCGGCCCGTTTGAAATGAATAAAACTAAAAAAAACAAAAAGACCATACCCTTTTATGTAATGATGTTTACTTTGAATTTATATTAGTTCACACAAACACTCCATCCATGCTTTTGTTCCGGCCCTCCGGTCCAGTTTAAGAACCCATTGTGGCCCTCGAGTCAAAAAGTTTGCCCACCCCTGCCCTAGTCCATTCTGAGAAGCTATGCCATCTCTCCCAGAGACCATGTAGTACACAGACGGATCAAGTAGGGGGAGCACTGCTACATGTACAGCAGTGGCTGTCCATTTAAATACAGACAAACTGTCATTTGATTCTGGTACTGGGCAAAGTAGCGAATGGACTGAACCAAGAGCAGTCTGGATGGTGTTGACAAAGGAGCCTGGCCCTTTGATCATTGTAACAGACAGCTGGGCTATCTTTAAAGGCTTGACTTTGTGGTTGCCACAATGGCACAAGCAACAGTGGCTGGTAGGACACCGCCCCGTGTGGGGACAGGAAATGTGAAAGGATATATGGAAAGTAGGGACTTCCAAAAAGGCAACAATATATCATTTGAGTGGCCATCGACCATTGTTAGCCCCTGGGAACAATGAGGCAGATGCCTTGGCAAGGGTTTGGGAGGTAGTACCTTTCCCTGAAGATTGGGCTTGGTGGCTCCATTGGAAACTAGGGCACGTGGGACAACAGACAATGATGCAGGTGGCTGAGAGGTGGGGCCTGGCCCTATCCACAGGGGAACCCCTCGCTGCAGTACGAGGTTGTCCCTGCTGTGCTCGGACACCTTCCCCCCGCCCCATCGATATGGCCTCCAGGGGAAGAAGGGCCATGTCCTCAGAGGAGGGACCCCTCTGCAACATTGGCAGGTGGATTTCATTGGGCCTCTCCCTCTGGACTAGGGTTTTAACTATGCCCTGACTGCCACCTGCCTCCTTTTTGCTCACCCTGCAAGAGAGGCCACCCAACGGACAGTTGTCCATGGTTTGGAACACTTGGAGGCCACCTATGAGTGACCCCTTAGCATAGCAAGTGATAATGGAACCCATTTCACAGGCAAGGAGGTACAGAGCTGGGCCAAGGCCCAGGATATAGCTTGGCAGTTTCACGTTCCATATAATCCCCAAGCTGCTGGGGTGATTGAACAGTATAACGGCCTGGTAAAAGACAAGCTCTGCCTAGGGGTGGACCCATCTAGCCTAAAAAGTTGGGCTAGATGATTGAATGAACAGCCAGTGCTTCTCCCTTTGAGTTAATGATGTGGAGGTATCCTCAGATGCTGCATGTGCAGGTGAAAACAACAAATGAACTATTGCGCCCCAAGGTACACCCATCTGGAAACTTTGCTGCTGCCTACACACCTGCCCACTTGGCAGAGGGGAATGAGGCAGTGTGGACCTGGCCATGGACTGTTACTGGGGAAGGGCCCTGGGGAATTGGGTACGACTACAAGTTCCAGTTGCACCCTTTGATCCAGCCCTGGCCAGTAACAGTGCAAGTCCAAGCCAGAAAGCATAGGAGGGGTACATTGTTAAAGGGGACTTACACTATTCCCCTCTGACCAGTGCTCAGATTTCCCATAGCTTCCCTTGTGAAACCGGGCCCCTATGAAGAGGGAGATCCCACTTGGTATCACTGGCCAGGTTGTCCTCTGATTCCAGTCACAGTGCTGTCTAGAAGAGGCACAGTTGCTTGCATCTTTCCAGAAGGCTGTGATCTCTCTATGATGGTTTCAGTTTCTCTTTTGTCTCTTTGATCAGGGCAAGCTTGGCTAACAGCGTAGTGTTCTGGTCACACACCTATGCTCGATGCATAATGTCTCCCATTGTTGGGTGTGCACAGAAATTCCCCCAGGAGTGGCCGGTGGATTTCCATGGCACATCCATCTGGCCACCACTGCCAATTGGACATGGTTAACTGACCAAGACTTCAACAACATCTCCTGGGATTCTGTGTACCAAGCCATAGAGACTCTGATCTGGTGGGACCACCTCAATACTCGCCCCTTTATTGGTTATACAGTGTGGAATGGTTGGGGGTGGTTGCTAGGAGAACAAGTAGAATTAAGAGACCCTGCAGACAGGTGTGTAGAGCAGCAGTGACTCAATAAGAATTGAGTTGTTGGCTGGCTGCCTCCAGACTTGTGTTGTAACATAACTACTAATGTTGAGGTTCAGAAGCGACAGAATGGAAAGCATTATAGCGGCACAAAACCTGTAGATATGATGATTCCAGGATACTTATGGGTGTGTGGAAGGTATGGCTGTCCTTACCTCCCTGTGAATTGGTCGGATCGATGTACCTGGGGTAGGCCCTATATCCCTGGGCAAATTCTTAAGACTTTAGAAGAGATTCCCCATAACTGGGACTCAGTTTACCACTGGTGGCATTGTGTTAAATAGACTTCCTGGTGGTTTTACTCCTTAGCTGTATTCCTTCCTGCGGGAGGAGCAATTAAGGTAGAGTTAGAAGTAACAGCCTTAGCTGAGAATATAGCTAAAGACTTGGGTCAGACCCAGCAAACCCTTACCCTAATGACAGATGAAACCACGTAGATGTGCAAAGTGATACTGCAGAATAGAATAGCACTAGATTTGTTAACTGCTGCACAGGAGGCACCTATGTCATCATACATGTAGAATATTGTACATATATACCTGACAATCAAGGGAATGTAACCAGTGCCCTGGAAGAGATAAACAGGGAAGTGCGAACCATACAAGCCATGTCCCATAACCCCCTCCGAGGTTGGTGGGATAGACTCTTAGGAGTAAGGCATTGGGCATTTGTGAGTGTTGCTATTGGGGCTGGAGTACTGGTTATAACATGTTGTAGTTTGTGTTGCTGTTGTGAACTCTGTGCTCAAGGTGCTGGAAGATAGGCCAGAGAATCCCATAGAAATCACCGGTGTAAGGCGTGGAATGTGGGGGCCCTGTCCAGAGTATACCAGATGTTCAAGGCCAATCTGAGCAAGGACACAGCAATCTTACTGTCTACACTGCACAGGCATGCCTTTCTATAACCCAAATATTTATGTCACTGTTAGGCAAGAAGCCTCTTTTGTTTGAGCTTGTACCTAAGTTGCCACTGACCACCCAAATTGGTAATTACAATATAGCCACAGAGATGTAAATTACAGGGTAGGGAAGATAGCCAATAATCCTATCTAATAATAGACAAACATGGTAATTAACCATACCTCCGCTATGCTTTCCATTGGCTAATCAGCAGGATATGCAAATTAACTCCCAACAAAGATGGCGGCCGGCAGCCACGCAGCTGAAGTGAACATGAGGCTTGGTTGCCCTGGCAATGGAGGAAGCCAAGGTTCCCCGCCTGCCACAGCCTAGCTCTGAGCTCTGGATGCAACAATGTTGCAATTATAGAAGCTAAACAAATCCCAGATACCTGCTTTCAGCCAGCTGGCCTTGGAGCTGGAGCCGCAACAAAGTTTCAATTACAGAAGGTAAATAAATCCCAGAATAAAAAAAGAAAAAGAAAAAAAGAAGAGACTGGGAGCTTCAGTTGCAGGCTTGGCCTGCCTGAAAACAGCCCTCAGCTCCTCATCCAGGCTGGCCAGGCACCCCAGTGGGGACCCCTCCCTGAAGGGGGTGCGGGCAGCCTGAAAACAGTCATCAGCCCCTCACCCAGGCTGGCCAGGCACCCAAGCGGGACCCCCACTCTAATCCAGGACACCCTTCAGGGCAAACCAGCTAGCCCCCACCCAGGCCTCTATCCTATATAGTAAAAGGGAAATATGCAAACTGACCCTAACAGCAGAAAGACGGGGAATGACTGGTCACTATGACACACACTGACCACCAGGGGGCAGACGCTCAATGCAGGAGCTGCCCTCTGGTGGTCAGTGAGCTCCCACATGGAGGAGCTCTGCTCAGCCACAAGCCAGGCTGACAGCTGCCATTACAGCAGTGGTGGTGGGAGCCTCTCCTGCCTCCTCAGCAGCGCTAATGATGTCCGACTGCAGCTTAGGTCTGCTCCCCAATGGCAAGTGGACATCCCCCGAGGGCTCCCGGGCTGCCAGAGGAATGTCTGATTGCTGTCTTAAGCCCAATCCCCTGGGGAGCAGGCCTCAGCCAGCAGATGGTCATCCCCCGAGGGGTCCCAGACTGTGAGAGGGCATAAGCTGGGCTGAGCAACCACCCCCCCCCCGAGTGCAGAAATTGTTTTGCACCTCTAGTCTATATATATATAAGGCTAAGTGACTGACCGCCCATCCATCTGACCGTCTGATGGACTGACTAGCCAGTACATATGACGTGCATTGGCAATCTATATATGTTAAGAGCCAGGGGCTGTCACATTTGAAACAACTGAACAGATGACCGAATAGGCTGAGTAGGGCAACAAGGCTGGCAGGGGGATTAGTGAGCGACAACCAAACGACTGAGCAGCAGGCTGCATGGGGTAACCAGGCTGGCAGGGGGGTTACTGAGGGACAACCAAACGACTGAACACCAGGCTGTGTGGGGCAACTAGGCCAGCAGGGGGGGCAGTAAGGGGCAACCAGACCGGCGGGGGGGGGCAGTTGGGGGTGACCAGGTCAGTAGGGGAGGGCAGTTAGGGGTGACCAGGCCAGTGGGGGGGGCAGTGAGGGGCAACCAGGCCGGGGGGTGGGGGGGCAGTTGGGAGCGACCAGGCCAGCAGAGGGGGGCCATGAGGGACAACCAGGCTTGCATGGGGGCCAGTGAGGGGTGACCATGCGAGCAGTGGGGGGCAGTGAGGGGTGACCAGGCCTGCAGGGGGGCAGTTATGGGCAACCAGGCTGGCAGAAGGGGGCAGTGAGGGGCGACCAGGCTTGCAAGAGGGACAGTTGGGGGCAATCAGGCTGGTGCAAGGGGGCAGTTGGGGGCAACCAGGCTGTTAGGGGGGCAGTTAGAGGCGACCAGGCCAGCAGAGGGGGGCTTTTGGAGTGACCAGGCCAGCAGGGGGGGTAGTTAGGGGTGATCAGGCTGGCAGGCAGGCCAGTTAGGGGTGGTCAGGCAAGCAGGCAGGTGAGCAGTTAGGAGCCAGCGGTCCTGGATTGTGAGAAGGATGTCCAACTGCCAGTTTAGGCCAGATCCTGGGGCCTAAACTGACAGTCAGACATCCCCTGAAGGGTCCTGGATTGGAGAGGGTGCAGGCTGGGCTGAGGGGAGCCCCCTCCCGTGCACAAATTTTGTGCACCAGGCCTCTAGTCCTTTATAATAAAAGGCTAATATGCAAATAGACAGAATGGCAGAACAACCAAACAATCGGTCGCTATGATGTGTGCTGACCACCAAGGAGAGCATGTGGAAAATGGTGGGCATGGGCAGCAGGCAGCAGAGCACAGAACATGGTGGGCATCAGCTGTGGCGGGATGGTGGAGCAGGTGAGCGGGGGTGCCAGACAAAGGCAGGGTGCTGGTCGCTGTCATCAGGACGAGCCTCTGGTAGTTACTGAAAATTCTTTGCTCCCATGCACTGCGGTCTTGCCCAGTGCTCACACCTGCTGCTGGTGCCGTCCCCACTCACATCTGCTGCCAGTGCCCAGGGCCCATTGCTCAGTGCTATAAGTGGGTGCAAGTGGTGGGTGCCAGCCCCGATTGACCCTCAGGGCTTCTTCACCTCCCCCTACTCCTGAGGGGTGATTGGGGCCAGTAGCCACCTCTCGCACCCACTGCCATTGGCAGCCCCGCTTGCACCCACAGCTGGCGCCTGGTTCCAGTCCCGATTGCTCAGGTTGTCAGTGGGTGCAAGCAGCGGCTGCTGGCCCCAATCACCCCTGAGGGCTTCTCCACCTCCCCCTGCTCCTGAGGGGCAATTGGGGCAGCACCCGCAGCTCACTCCTGCTGATGGTGCCAGTCCTGCACCATCAGCAGATGTGAGCGGGGCCGACACTGTCAGCATGTGGGAGTAGCAGTGGTGGGAGCAGTGCTGCTGGCAGACAGGGGACCCAAGACCGTGGCGGGAGGGGCCGGGCGGGGGTGTGGAGGATGGGTCAAGACCCATCCCTGTGCCCACCACAGCCTCGTGGCCCACAGTCCTTTCAAAGTGCACAAATTCATGCACTGGGCCCCTAGTTGTTAATAGCCAGTGTGCTGTTCATTTCCTTTTATGTTAAAAGGAAATGTTCAGAGCCTGAAGCTAAAAAGAACTCAGTCAGCAGTCTCTTTTCTTTCTGAGGGAGGTTTTGAAAGCTATAGAAACCATCTTCTTCTCATGGTTTTGTCTGCTCTCCTGTCATCTTTCTAATGGATATGCTGTATTGTTTCATCTTTTTTTGTTGTTGCTTTTTTTATTAGCTGTCTCAAAGCTACTTTGGAACTGTACCAATCCTATATAATAAAAGGCTAATATGCAAATTGACCAAACGGTGGAACAACAGGTGCGCACTGACCACCAGGGGGCAGGCACTCAATGCAGGAGATGCCCCTGGGTGGTCAGTGCTCTCCCACAGAGGGAGCGGTGCTCAGCCAGAAGCCAGACTCACAGCTGGCAAGCGCAGTGGTGGTGGCGGGACACCACCCAAGGGCTCCTGGACTGTGAGAGGATGCAGGGTGGGCTGAGGGGCCCCCTCACCCCTGAGTGCATGAATTTCATGCACCGGGCCTCTAGTTTAAAAATAAACGTTGACTCACACATGCACGATATTTGTCCCTGTCTGACACTGGCCTCTCATTTAAATTAATTCAAAGACAGTTTCCCATGATGCCAGCATTTGCGATAAGTATTAATAAATCACAAGGACAAATTCTAGACAGAGTAGGAATATTCTGACCTGAACCCATTTTTGGACATGTTCAGTTATATGTTGCTTTCTCTCCAGTTCGAAGAGTGTGTGATGTTAAAGTTGTAAATACTTCATCACAAGGGAAATTAGTCAAGCACTCTGAAAGTGTTTTTACTCTTAATGTGGTATACAAGGAGATATGAGAATAAGTTTAATCCATTTACCAGTCATTGTTTTTATCAATGTTGTTTTTATATCATGTTTTTGTTGTTTTATATTATGTTTTTGTTGCTTTTATATCATGTCTTTGTTGTTATGACATGTTGTTTTTGTTTATTTATTAATCAGTTTATATATTATTTTCATATACATTTTACTAATTTTCTTTCATCTCTGACACTTCTATTATAGAGAAAGAGCAAATAGCGATATCAAAATATTTCTTCTAATTAATTTCCTTTCAATGTCCTCAAATCTGTGCACCAGGCCACTAGTATTAAAATAAATATATATGGCGCCAATTGGCTTCTTGAAGCAGTGGGGGACCATGCTGCAAAGTACATAATTTCCTAACAATTTTGCTGCACATCTGAAGCTAATACAGAATAACAGTGAATATAAAGAGTAATTGAAAAATAAAAACTTATTTAAAATATTTTAAGAAATAAAAATAAAGACCATATGGATACACCCACAGCTAACATCATAGTCAGTGGGGAAAAACTAAAAGCATTTTCCTTAAGATCAGGAACAAGACAGGGATGTTCATTTCGCCACTCTGATTCCACATAGGACTGAAAGTTATAGCCACAGCAATTAGACAAGAAGAAGTAAATGAGAAAAGAAAAAGAAAAAAAAATAAAGGAAGAAATGGGTTCCAAATTGGAAAGGAAGAAGTAAAACTGTAATGATACTATATATAGAGAACCCTAAAGATTCCATCAAAAAACTACTAGACCTAATAAATGAATTCAGTGAAAAAGTAGGAAACAACCGGCCAGTGTGGCTCAGTTGTTGAGCATTGACCTATGAACCAGGAGGTCATGGTTCGTTCCTGGTCAGGGCACATGGCCAGATGT
Organism: Myotis nattereri; assembly: GCF_964212035.1. NCBI lineage: Eukaryota > Metazoa > Chordata > Mammalia > Chiroptera > Vespertilionidae > Myotis > Myotis nattereri. Next base: position 102,560,887 of record NC_138076.1, read on the forward strand.
AGGCTCGATCCCCAGTAGGGTGTGTGCAGGAGGCAGCCAATCAATGATTCTCTCTCATCATTGATGTTTCTATCTCTCTCTCCCTCTCTGAAATCAATTAAAAATACATTTTTATAGAAAGCAGAATATAAAATAAAAATTATGAAATCAGTTGCATTTTTATACACCAATAATGAACTATAAAGAAGGGATATTGAAAAAAATTCCATTTACAGTTGCATCAAAAAATATATAAGGTGAGAAACCAAGATGGCGGCATAGGTAAACACCAGAAATTGCTGCCTCAACAACTTCAAAAATACAACAAAAAGACAAAACGGACATCATCCAGAACTACAGGAAGGCTGGCTGAGTGGAAATTCTACAACTAGAAGAAAAGAGAAAAGCACACTGAGACTCAGAGGAGCTGCAGAAGTAAAGCGCAGGGCTGGTACCTGAGGACGCAGCTGTCTTTTTGAATCGGGAGGGGGTCACAAGCTCCTGACTGCTCTGAACTCTGGTTCCGGGAAGTCTCTGGGGACCCAGGGCTCATACGGGGAGAAACTGGACTGTCTGGCAGCAGGTAGAATGCGGAACTTGAGGACAGCTTTCCCTCAGAGGTGCTTGCAGCAATTACTGGGACACTGAGACGCGCAGCCCCTTAGAGCAGGGCTGAAGATCAACCATAGCTGCTTGCTCCACCCTTTGATTCCCTGAGACCCGGCCCCACCCAGGCTGTGGCAGAGGCTTTTGCATATGAATGCCCTGGCCTTTTGCAACCTGAAAATTACTTAACAAATTGCAGCTGGGCCAGACAGACCCAGAACTTCCAAGAGAAGGCCCGAGGCCCCACAGCAGCTTGCATTGCTTCACAGTTGGGCCTCATCTGGGCACCTCCAAACCCCAAGAAAGGAAGGGGAATCTGCAGATCTCTTCTTAGCTCCTGCTGGGTAACCTCAGGAAGAGGCTAAATTAGCACCTCCTTAGATCCAAGAGCTTGTGTACCCAGTGGTCAGAGGGGGACCATTCAGATTACAACTCCTCAGATCCATAAGGGATACACTCAGGGGGCAGACTCAGTGAGCACCAAAGCCCCACTGAAGCAAGTCTTGCCCCAGAAGGGTGTCTTCAGCACAGAAGTTCTCCCACTGCAGACACAGCTGATTCTCACACCCAATTGTCCTGGAGGTCAATTCCTCCCAGTGATACCTACAACAATCAAGGCATCACTACAACAAGACTGCACAAAACCCACAAGGAGGTGCACCAAGAGTGTCCACCTCAAGTAACTGGGGAGGCTGAGCCACTAGGCCCTATAGGACACCTAGCACACAAAACCACTCTACCAACACAGGGAAGCATAAAAAATGTGGAGACAAAGAAACAGGTCACAAATGACAGAAATGGAGGAAAGAAAACGACTGGATATAGAGTTCAAAACCATGTTTATAAGGTTTTTCAAGAATTTTATGGAAACCACCAATAAATTTAGTGAGACCCTGGAGGATATGAAAAAAGACCAACTAGAAATTAAGCATACACTGACTGAAATAAAGAATAATATACAGAGATCCAACAGAAGACAAGAGGATCCGAAGAATCAATCAAAGATTTGAAATACAAAGAAACAAAAAATACCCAACCGGAAAAGAAAAAAGCAAAAAGAATCCAAAAATATGAAGATAGTGTAAGGAGCCTCTGGGACAGCTTCAAGCGTACCAACATCAGAATTATAGGGGTGCCAGAAGAAAAGAGAGGGCAAGATATTGAAAACCTATTTGAAGAAATAAGGACAGAAAACTTCCCCTACCTGGTGAAAGAAATAGACTTACAAGTCCAGGAAGCACAGAGAACCCCAAACAAAAGGAATCCAAAGAGGACCACACCAAGACACATCATAATAAAAATGCCAAGAGCAAAATACAGAGAGAACCTTAAAAGCAGCAAGAGAAAAAAAGTCAGTTACCTACAAGGGAGTACCCATACGACTGTCAGCTGATTTCTCAACAGAAACCATGCAGGCCAGAAGAGAGTGGCAAGAAATATTCAAAGTGATGAATAGCAAGAACCTACAACCAAGATTACTTTATCCTGCAAAGCTATCATTCAGAAGTGAAGGTCAGATAAAGAGCTTCACAGATAAGCAAAAGCTAAAGGAGTTCATCACCACCAAGCCAGCATTATATGAAATGCTGAAAGGTATTCCTCTTTAAGAAGAGGAAGAAGAAAAAAGAACTCTTACCATTTTCCACAGCATCAATGGAACTGGAGAGCATTATGCTAAGTGAAATAAGCCAGTCAGAGAAGGATAAATACCACATGATCTCACTCATTTGTGGAATATAATGAACAACATAAACTGATGAACAAGGACTGATCCAGAGACGGAGAGGCATTGATTGGACTGTAGGGCCTTGGAGGAAAGATATGGGATGGTGGGGGTAAGGGGGAAAGATCAACCAAAGGACTTACATGCAAGCATATAGGTCTAACCAATGGACACGGACAACGGGGGGGTGAGGCCTTGAGTGTGTGTGGGGGGGTACGGGGTAACGTGGGGATAAGGACACATATGTAATATCTTAATCAATAACAAATATATTAAAAAATATATATATAAGGTACCTAGAAATAAATTTAACCAAGGAGGTAAAAGACCGTACTCAGAAAATTTTAAGACACTGAAGGAGATATCAAAGAAGATAAAAGTAAATGGAAGCATAAATAGGAAGAATTAACATAATAAAAATGTCTATACCACTCAAGTAATCTATAAATTCAATACAATTCCTATCAAGATACCAATGGTATATTTCACAGAACTGGAACAAATAATCAAAAAAAATGTATATGAAACCACAAAAGATCCCGAATAACCACAGCAATTTGAGAAAGAAGGATAAAGTTGGAAGTATTATGCTATCTGACATGAAACTATGCTACAAGACTATGGTAATCAAAACTTATGACCCTGGCATAAAAGCAGAAATATAGATCAATGGAACAGAATAGAGAGTCTAGAAATAAACTGCCTATGTGGGCAATTATTTTTAAATATATATATATTTTTTATTGATTTTAGAGAGAAAGGGAGAGGGAGAGAGAGAGATAGAAACATCAATGATGAGAATCATTGATCGGCTGCCTCCTGCTCGAGCCCACAACCCAGACATGTGCCCTTGGCTGTAATCGAACCCAGGACCCTTCAGTCCACAGGCTGACACTCTATCCACTGAGCCAAACCAGCTAGGGCTGGGCAATTAATTTTTAACAAAGGATACAAGAACATACAATGGGGTAAAGACAGTTTAGTCAATAAATGGTGTTGGGATAATTGGACAGATACATGCAAAAAAACAAACAAAAAAACTAAACCACCAACTTAAACAATATATAAGAATAAACTCCTTCCTTCCTTCCTTCCTTTCTTCCTTCTCTTTTAAACTACTTTATTCCTTTCTACTCTCTGAACTGTTTTGTTTTTCTTTCTTTCTCCTCCCCCCCTTTTTTTGGCCTTTAAGGACAGACAAATTTGCATCCTGGACCCCAGGTGAGTCCACGGAGGCCCATAGGGGCAAAGTAATTTAGCCAAGATCACACAGTTAATGATGAGAGGCAGAGATAGGGTTCCTTTGAAGTCTTCGGACTATAACACCATTGAGAGAGAGAAGGGAGGCAGTGACACTGTGTGGTCAGAGGATCCATGGTTAATGGATGAGGCAACTGTGTCACCTGCTGATTCTGGTCTAGGTGGCATATATAATGCAAGGCTGGCCCTCTCATGACTCAGTCTCTAAAATTCCTGTCTCCCTCTGACCCTAATAACAATCTGGCTGTGCTGAGGAAGGCCCAAGCTCCATGGTAGTTCTCTCTCCAGGTAGGCAGAATTTGGGGGGCCTTGGGTGGGCTGTGGGAGGGCCCAGGGGCATGGAGTAGCAGTGCAGCTGTTTCTGCAGTGATGATAAGAGGATCTGTAAGCAGAGAGGACTGAAGCTCCTGGAGAGTGTGTTGGGAGGTATGGGCTGCACCTGATTAAAACCTCTGGATTTTTGCGACACTTCCATGAGGTTCCCATGAGAAGCATTCACATTTACAAATAAGAAAACAAATGTATACATGTGAGCAAATCTTCTCAAGGCCACACAACCAGGACCTTCAAAGCATGAAGCCTGAGTCCCATCCCTTTGGCCTTCCCACCATGGGCCCAGGCCAATTGCACACAACTGTCTACACCTCTGGATAACCTGAGATGTCCCAGCTGCCTAGCTGACACACACAAGTCTCCTATCCTCTTCTCTCTTCTACTTCCTTCTCTTCCTCTAGCTCAGGGGTCCTCAAACTTTTTAAACAGGGGGCCAGTTCACTGTCCCTCAGTCTGTTGGAGGGCCGGACTATAGTTTTAAAAAAGAAACTATGAACAAATTCCTATGCACACTGCACATATCTTATTTTGAAGTAAAAAAACAAAACGGGAACAAATACAATATTTGTATTTGCATGTGGGCCGCGGGCCGTAGTTTGAGGACGCCTGCCTAGCTTCTATGGGCTTCTATCTGCCAGACTATGGCAGGGAATTCCTACCACATAGGGATCCCACACATGGATGGCTGAGTACTCTTCCATGTGAAGTCCCATGTAGAAGGGTGTGGGACACACACACACACACACACACACACACTGTCCCTCTCATGGGGGCTGTGGCCCAGGGCTCTGTGAGGAAGAGTATGAGCCTGCCAAGGTTTCTCCATCCTGACCTCATTTCCTGTCATGTGCAGCCCCAGTCAGAAGTTAGGCCTGGCAATTCTAGTTCCCAGAAGCTGCTCTTTCTTTTCTAGCCTCTCACCCATGATCCAATCCAATGTAGTGAGTATTGTGCCCTCCCTGCTGGCTTACCAGACAGGTTTGAGGGAAATTGAAATGGGGGACACTTATCAAGAGGTCAGTGACCAACAAATCATCACAATAAACTAATCTGTTTAGGTATACTCACACACACACACATGCAGCCTGGACAGCTAGCAGAGATGTGCATTCGCATGTGAGCATAATTTTGCATTGTTGTTTTTGTTTTTGTTAAACAGTCATTCCTAAGACCTGCCCAAGCCCAGTATCTCTGCAGAAGAGTGGCACTATCAGGACCCCTGTAGATGAGATCCATACCAGGGGCAAGTGCAGAACCAATCACCTATGACAAAGCCTGCCACTCCTGCCAGGAATTATGGGGGTGTCAGTTGGCACCTTGACCCCTGAACACAACAGCCTGTTTAGCCTGACCATCTCATCAGCAAGCTCCCTTGCATGTCCTAGGCAGCCAGCAACACCTCCCTGAGCCCAGGGATCTCAGGGTGTCCATTTCCTGCTGCGCTGGTTCTTCCTCCCTTGGCTCTCCTGGCGGTGGCCATGCTAGTTCTGAGCTGCTGCTGCTGCTGGCTTCCATCTTGCTCTCATATCCAGCCTACATTATCTTTCATATGTTCATCTTCTCCAGTAACCTGGGCAGCTGGTATTCTCACAGACTCTGTCTTCACTACCTACACCAGTGCCACCTTGTCCTTCATGGCCACTGTGCTGCACAGCTACCTAACAGTCGCTCGTCCTCTGCACTTCCTCTCCTTCATATCCTGTGAAGCTATCCATAATGTGGTGGCCTCCTTCTTCCCCATATTTCTCATTTGGCTTTGCAGGATGCCAGGTTGGAGAGCTAGGATTCTCATGCATCAAATAGTTGAGACTGGGCATCAAGTTGAGCCATGGCTCCCTAGTCACTGTCACACACATCTTGTGCATTTTCTTTCTATGCACAGCTCTATCACCTACTGTTTCTGCATGATCTATGCAGGGGTCAGGATTTCAGGTTTCTGGGTTCAGGCTATTCCCAGGAAAGCAGCACTCTCCTTATCCACCAGTGCTAATCACACTGTATGTGAGCTCAGTGGTGGCATTTTCCCTGGATATTGTGCTGACCAAGGAGCACCACATTGATGCCAGGACTGACATATGGCTCACAGCAGCCAGCAGTGAGGTGCTCTTGGCTTCTGATGGCTGCTGGGGATAGTCTGGGGCCACTTCTCATCCAGGAGGCACAGTGACATTTTCACCATTTTTCAGATCTAGACTTCTCAGTCTGGCAGGCGAAAATTAAAGTTCAATGTATCAGCATCCATTTATAGCCAGATCCTCAAAACTGCACAATAATTGTAGGACATGTCAACATAAGAAACATTCAAGCCTGTAGAGAATTTTATGAGTTTATTTGAGCCAAACTGATGGCAATTGCTGGGAAGCAAAACTTCAATGGATTGAGAAAATGCTCCAGAAAATGGCAATTCTGTATCTTATTTTACACATTATAATCAAAAGAGAAGACATAAGTGGATTACATGAAATCCATTGGCAATAGATTGGGGAGGGGGAAAGCAAAGTGGAGAAACTTCTGAGATTGGATAAAAAGTAAAACGATACCCACATACCTCCTTTACACAGGTGGGTACAGGACAATTATGGGTCAACATTTAACATGATAATGACAATGAGGGGATTTGTAGTCTTTGCTCTGTTGTGGTGTCTGTGCTCTGAGGGGGTCTGGAAAAAGGGAAATTACATTGTTTTTGCAAGGACATGTTTATTAGGCATGTTATCCTAGACACAAAAAGACAATAGACAGACTTAGCTAAGGTGAAGACTGACCTTCGCCAGGGAAGAATACTGCCTTAGGATATGACTACCCACTATGCACTACTCTTAGTTAAAAAGCTTTACTTTCAGACCATCCTATATAGTTACTAGAGGCCCAGTGCACAAAAACTTGTGCACCCGGGGGTAGGGGGTCCCTCAGCCTGGCCTGTGCCCTTCCACAGTCTGGGACCCCTCAGGGGTGACCACTTGCTGGCTTAGGCCTGCTTCCCGGGGGATTGGGCCTAAGATGGCAATCAGACATCCCTCTGGCAGCCCTGCAGCCCTTGGGGGATGTCCACTTGCCAGCGGGGAGCAGACCTAAGCTGCAGTCAGACATCCTTAGCGCTGCTGAGGAGGCAGGAGAGGCTCCCACCACCACTGCTGTACTGGCAGCCATCAGCCTGGCTTGTGGCTGAGCAGAGTTCCCTCCTGTGAGAGCGCACTGACCACCAGAGGGCAGCTCCTGCATTGAGTGTCTGCCCCCTGGTGATCAGTGTGTGTCATAGTGACCAGTCATTCCAAGTCTTTCTGCTGTTAGGGTCAGTTTGCATATTTCCCTTTTACTATATTGGATAGAGGCCTGGTGCACGGGTGGGGGCTAGCTGGTTTGCCCTGAAGGGTGTCCTGGATCAGGGTGGGGGTCCTGCTTGGGTGCCTGGCCAGCCTGGGTGAGGGGCTGATGGCTGTTTGCAGCTGGTCACACCCCCTTCAGGGAGGGGGCCCCACTGGGGTGCCTGGCCAGCCTGAATGACAGGCTGATGGCTGTTTGCAGCTGGTCACACCCTCTTCAGGGTGGGGGTCCCCACTGTGGTGCCTGGCCAGCCTGGATTAGGGGCTGATGGCTGTTTGCAGCTGGTCACACCCCCTTCAGGGTTGGGATTCCCACTTGGGTGCCTGGCCAGTCTGAGTGAGGGGCTAAGGGCCGTTTTCAGGCTGGCAGGCGACTGAAGCTCCCAGCCTCTTTCTTTTTCTTTTTTATTCTGGGATTTATTTACCTTCTATAGCTGTCACTGGAGCTGAGAGCCGGCTCCAGCTCTGAGGCCGTGGATGGCTGAAAGCAGGTATCTGGGGTTTGTTTAGCTTCTATAATTGCAATATTGTTGCATCCGGAGCTCAGAGCCCAGCCGCAGAAGGCGGGGAACCTTGGCTTCCTCTATCACTGGAGCAAGCAAGCCTCATGTTTGCTTCAGCTGCATGGCTGCCGGCCGCCATCTTTGTTGGCAGTTAATTTGAATATCCTGCTGATTAGCCGATGGAAAGCGTAGTGGAGGTATGGTTAATTACCATGTTTGTCTATTATTAGATAGGATTTTAGATCTCTGAGTCTGCAGGGTTGTGATGCAAGCCTCTCCTGAGCTTGTCAGACTTATGACCTCTTTTCATCCACAAAGGTCCTCTTTAAGATGACTCCAATTGAAGGTTTTCAACATTTCAGCAGTTTTTAAGTAAAGTGACACCATAACCTACTTATAAATGGAAGCAAATGAAAGAGTTCTGGTCAAAGTGGGTCAAGGTTCTGAACTGTTCCCTTCTCCTGCCTTCCTTCACACCTTTCACGGGCATTGATGAAGCATAGCTGCTGACAAACACACAGAAGCCAAAACATTACTGAAAACCGGAACCCAAGAAGTACACAGGCAGATCTGTTGAATCTGGGACGAGGTGCTCCCATTTTGGCAGCTACTTGGGATGTAGGAGGGAAGAAAGCAAACCCAGGATACACCTACTATGAAGAGTGACATAGAGACTCTATGAAGCTGGGACCCCAGGAGATTACAGTCTCAGAAAAAGGATAAATCAGAACTAAGAAAGCAGCAAGAGAACTACCTGCCTTAATATTGGTGCCATGCAGAAGAGGGAGAAAATTCCTTTAGAATTCTTAAGTAGAAGCTACCCTTCTGACAGAATTAAAGCTAAGTTTCAGGAGAAACAAAATGGCAGTGGAATAGGCAGACGTGACCCGAGCCTTGTCCTGGAGCATATAGGAGCAACTAAATTGAATAACATCCACCCTGAATTGGTGAAGTAGACACAGCTGGTGAGACAATTCACAGCCGGAAAGGGCAGAGGACTCCTGGAGAATGGTAAAATCAGGGATCTGGGCTGGAGAGAATTACAAGACTTCCAAGCCCAGAGGGTCAGAAGGAAGCCACACAGCACCAAGTCCGCATCCCTTGGGACAGGCAGCTGGCAGCAGGGGATTCTAGATCTAAGCCCACAGTCATGAGAGGCTGAGCCCCGAGGAGGCAGCCTGAACAACTGCCCAAGCCACACCGTGTAAGGGGGAGAGGGGTTCACAGTGGCACAGCTCTTTCCCCTCATTGGTCTTTTCTTTTATTCGCTAAACCCAGTTCATAGGACCTTTCAAATACAAACACTCACCCATGGCTGACGTGCAGACTTATGGAGTCTGGGGAGAGGCTGGGGAGAGGAACCGCTCAGGGAAAGGTGGCCAGGAGTCTGGCATTGAGTCATATCTGATGTGCTAGACCTAGGCAGCCATTATCTCCTGAAGAGATAACCCCTCCCTGCAGTCTCCAGAAAACTAATATCGCCACACCCAGACTACACCCTGAGTGCTACAAAGGATACAAAAAAAAATCTGAGAGACCCTTCAGTCCCTAAAAGCCATATGGCAACCTCCCCAACTATAGCCCTGTCAGAAACAGCCACTTGAGAGATTAAGATTGAAAGTGGGCAGATAGGCTTAGTGGGAAGATTGATCCTGCCAGCTGGTAGTCAAGGCTGTGGAAATAGTCACAAACAGAGGACAGTGCGCTGCTTGGAACTTCAACAATCTAACAGGAACTGAGAAGTGGCAGACAGTACAGAAGAATGGGATCTTAAACAGCGCCATGGGGGATTAAAACTTGGTGGACACTTAACTTTTTCATTTTTATTTTATTATTATTTTGTTATCTCTCTTTTTCTTCTTTTTTCTGTATTTCCATTTTTTGTTTGTTTCTTTATTTTTATTTCTTCCCACATTATTTTTCATCATTATATTTCTATTTTTTCTATTTTTATTTTATCCTATTTTTAATTAATTTTTTAAAATTTTTTTCTACTTTCTCTTTCTTCTTATCCACTCATCCTCTTCCTACTTCCTCTATATGAGCTGAGGTCCACCCAATATTCATCCAATTCCTTAACCTTATTTCCTGTATATAAACTCAGCCTCTACAGATTCTGCCCCTGCCCTTTTTTCTGAGTGTTTGGTGTTTGCATTTTTTAGTTTATCTGTTTGTTCTGTGGTGTTTCTCCATATACATATACCGAGCGGCCAGATTATTATGACCACCCCATCAGTACTTCGTTGGGCCACCTTTTGCCTCCAATGCTGTGGTGATTCTTTTTGGTATTGACTCCATGAGATGTTGAAAGGTGATGCAAAGAATCTGACACCATGCCTGATGAATAGCATTGTCCAGTTCTGTGAGATTTGATGGCTGTGCAACCAGCTGCCTGATGGCTCTCTTAACTTCGTCCCACAAATGCTCAGTTGGATTGAGATCTGATTGTAGGGGCCACGTAAGCAAGGTAAAGTCTCCCTCATGTTCTTGAAACCACTCCTGCACAATACGAGCACCGTGGCATGGCGCATTGTCTTGTTGGAAGAAGCCATTTCCATTGGGATACACCATCAACATGATAAGATAAACCTGATCAGCAATGATACTTAGGTATGTTGTGCTATTCAGACATTGTTCTACACGAATTAAAGGGCCCAAATCATGCCAGGAAAACATTCCCCAAACCATAACACTGCCCCCACCAGCTTGAAGGGTTGTACTCATGCATGTGGGGTGCATGCTTTCATGCTGTTTCCGCCAAATTCTCACTCTGCCATCTGCATGATGCAACTGGAAACGTGATTCATCGGACCACATGACTTTTTTCCAATGCTCGACTGTCTAATCCTTGTGTTCCTATGAGAATTAGAGACTTTTTTATCTTGGTAACTGCAGACAGCAAAGGTGTTCGAACAAACCTTCAGCTTCCATATCACATACAATGCAGTGTATGGTTAATTTGCCTACAAACGTCAGGTGGTCATAATAATCTGGCCACTCAGAGTGTGTGTGTGTGTGTGTGTGTGTGTATATTTCCCTTTTTCTTTCTTTTTCTTCTTTTTCTTTTCTCTCTTACCATTTTTTCTCTCCTTGATATCATTTGCACTCTCTTTTCTCTCCCCTAATTCTCTTTTCTCTGGTGGTCACTTATATTGGGTTTATAGGTGTCATGAGTACATTCGTGTTTTGTTTCCTTTGTGTCATATCTTTTTGAGTTGCATTTTGTCCTGTTTGATCAATGTGGTAGAGAGCGAGCCACATAACCAGACACCTGGAGAGGAGACTCCATCCATGAAAAGGTCAATAACACTCCAGACACTCCAGACCCAACTACAGAGGCAGGAAAAAGGCAGCAGTGAGGGAGAGAGTGTGAGTGAGGGAGGGAGAGAAAGGGGAGTGTGTGGATGTGTGTGTGGTGTGTGTGTGTGTGTGTGGTGTGTGTGTGTGTGTGTGTGTGTGTGTGTGTGTGTGTGAGTGAGGAGCAGTTAGATCCTGCAGGACAGGCAGACCGAGCTCGCCTAGATGGGCAGGCTCTGCTACAATTGCAAACAGTCCTGGGGAGGCTGGCTCTACCACAAAGGCTGCACCTTCTTGAAGGGGAGAGCTGCTGTGACTGGGAGCCCAGCCTCACCTCCACCTAGGGTACCCTCAGACACCACCTGGGATTTTACAGCCACCCCTACCAGGGACCTGCTGCCTTGGGTGCAGTCCCACCGTCGCCAAGACTCCAGCCACCCCAGCCACCGGCTCCTGTGAGTTCCAAAGCACATTCCTCTCTGGCTGGTCCAACGCTTTGCACAGGGTACCACAAACACATGAGCAGCAGCAGCGTGAGAAGCCCACCCCCATCTGAGGAGCAGCAGCCACACAGGCAGCCTGCCCCTGTCCAAGGAGCAGCAACTGTGTGAGCTGCCTGCCCCCGTTTGACTACCAGCAGCCACACACAGCTCACCCCCATTTGAGGAGCAGCAGCCATGTGAGCAGCCACCCCTGTCTGATGAGCAGCAACTTCATTAGCTGTCCACACCCATTTGATGAGCAGCAGCCGCACGCAGTCCACCCCCATCTGAGGAGCAGCAGCCACATGAGCTGCCCACCCCCATCCAAGGAATAGCATCCTCGTGAGCAGCTCACCCTGCCTAGGGAACAGCAGCCAGGCGAGCAGCCTGCCTCCGCCAGCCAGAGGAGGCACCACTGCTGCAAAAAGCCACACAAGCAGTGCCCACAAGAAGAGCTGCCACCAACTGAGGAGCAGCTGCTGCTGCAACCGCCCAAGGAGCAGCTGATGCCTGAGGAGCTGCTGCCACCCTAGAAACAGCCCCCACATGACTCAACACCTAGATCCTTAGGCAGAGCAAAAATGGGGAGGCGAAGAAACTCCCAAAGGAAGGGAAAGGAGGAATAGCCAGAGAAGCAACTAAGTGAAATGGAGCCATGCAATATGCCAGAAAAAGAATTCAGAATAAGGGTCATACAGTTCATAAACCAGATGAATGAAAAAAATCAACAACTTATGTAAGAATCAAGGAGAAATAAGGAGTGATATAGCTGCAATAAAAAACACTATGGAAAGTTTCAACAGTAGGCTAGGAGAAGCAGAGGACTGAATTAGCGAATTACAATACAGAGAAGCAAAACACACCCAAACTGACCTGCAATCAGAAAAAAAAATTAAAAGACAGGAGGAGAGACAAAGAAAACTTTGAGACAACAGGAAATGAAGCAACATACGAATAATAGGGGTGCCAGAATGACAGGAAAAGGAACAAGGGTTAGAAAACCGATTTGAAGAACTAATGTCAGAAAACTTCTCTGATGTGGGGAAGAAAAAATATCACACAAGCACAGAGTCCAAAACAAGATGAACCTGAAAATACCCACACCAAGACACGTCGTAATTATGATGGCAAATGTTCAGGACAAAGAGAGAATCTTAAAGGCTGCAAGATAGAGACAGAATGTTATGTACAAGGGATCTCTCATTAGATTATCAAATGATTTCTCAACAGAAACACATCAGGCCAGAAAGGAATGGAAGGAAATTTACAAAGTGATGCAAAGCAAGAAACTGAATCCAAGAATACTCTATCCAGCGAGGATATCATTCAAAATTACAGGAGAAATCAGGAGCTTCACAGACAAAAAAGGGCTAAGGGAGTTTACCACTACCAAGCCAACAATGCAAGAAATGTTAAAGGAACTGATGTAAAAAGAATAAATAAAAACGAAAGAAGGAACACAGGCACCAAAACCAAAAATAGCTACAAATAAGTACCTATGAATAATAACTTTAAACATAAATGGACTAAATACTCCAATCAAAAGATATTGAGTGGCTGAATGGATAAGAAAACATGATCCATATATATGCTGTCTACAAGAGACCCACCTCAGAACAAGGGACTCACACAGGCTGAAAATGAAGGGATGGAAAAATATCTGTCAGGCAAATGCAAATGAAAATAAAAGCTGGGGTAGCAATATTTATATCTGACAAAATAAACCTCAAAGTGAAGGCCATAACAAGAGGGAAAAAAAGGCTACTTCATAATACTAAAGGAATCAATACAACAAGAGGATATAACCCTGGTAAACATATATGGACCCAATGCAGGAACACCCAAATACATAAAAAAATTTCTGGAAGATATCAAGGGAGAAATCAACAATACAATCATAATAGGGAGCTTTAATACACCATTGACATCAATGGATAAATCATCTAGATAAAAAATCAGCAGAGACATAAATCAATCCTAAATGACTCACTAGCTAAGATGGAATTAATTGATATCTTCAGAACATTTCACCCCAAAACCACAGAATATATTTACTTCTCAAGTGTACATGGGACATTTTCAAAGATAGACCACATATTGGGTCACAGGCAAAGTTTCTCCAAATTCACAAAAATTGAAATCATATCAAGCATATTCTCAGACCACAGTATCATAATATTAGAAATAAACTACAATAAAAACAATCAAGAAATTCAAACACTTGGAAGCTGAATAGCATGCTATTAAACAATGATTGGGTTACCAAAGAGATCAATGAAGAAATTAAAAATGTCCTGGAAATGAATGACAATGAAAACACAACAATCCAAAATCTATGGGACACAGTGAAAGCAGTCCTGAGAGGGAGGTTTATAGCTCTACAGGCCTACCTCAAAAAATACGAAAAAATCGTAATAAATCATCTAACTCTACAAAATAAAGAATTAGAAAGAGAGCAAAAATAAAAGCCCAGAGTGAGCAGAATGAAGGAGGTAATAAAGATCAGAGCAGAAATAAATGACATAGAGACCAAAAAACAATACAAAAGATCAATAAAACCAAGAGCTGGTGCTTTGAAAGGATAAACAAGATAAATGAACCTCTAGACCAGTGATACTCAACCTGTGGGTCTCGACCCCTTTGGGGGTCACACAACCCTTTCACACGGGTCACCTAAGACCATCCTGCATATCAGATATTTACATTACAATTCATAACAGTAGCAACATTACAGTTATGAAGTAGCAACAAAAATAATTTTATATGCCAAAACCGGTTTGGCTCAGTGGATAGAGCATCAGCCTGTGGACTGAAAGGTCCCAGGTTCGATTCCGGTCAAGGGCATGTACCTTGGTTGCAGGCACATCTCCAGTAGGGGGTGTGCAGGAGGCAGCTGATCGATGTTTCTCTCTCATCGATGTTTCTAACTCTCTATCTCTCTCCCTTCCTCTCTGTAAAAAATCAATAAAATATATTTTTAAAAAAATAATAATTTTATGGTTGGGTCACAACATGAGGAACTGTATTTAAAGGACCAGAAGGTTGAGAAACACTGCAGACAGACTCACTAAGAAGCAAAGAGAGAGGACCCAAATAAACAAAATCAGAAATTAAAGAGGCAAAATAACAACAGACCCCACAGAAATACCAAGGATTGTTAAAAGATACTATAAACAACTTTATTCCAACAAACTACACAACCTAGAGGAAATGGGCATATTCCTAGAAAAATACAACCTTCCAAAACTCAATCTGGAATAATCTAAAAATCTCAATAGGCCGAGAATTATGGGGGAAATTGAAGCAATCATCCATAAGCTTCCAACAAACAAAAGCCCAGGGCCAGACAGCTTCACAAGGAGTTTTACCAAACATTCAAAGTAGAACTAAAAACTATCCTCCTCAACTATTCCAAAAAATTCAGGAGGAAGGAACACTTCCAAGTTCATTCTATAAATCCAACATTACCCTAATATAAAAACCAGATAAAGACACCATAAAGAAAGAGAATTACAGGCCAATATCTGTGATGAACATAGATGCTAAAATCTTCAACAAAATTCTAGCAAATCAGAACCGGCATTATATCAGAAAGATCATACACCATGACCAAGTAGGATTTATCCCAGGGATGCAAGGATAGTACAATATCCATGAACCAATGAACATGATACATCACATAAACAAATTGAGAGACAAAAATCACATAGTCATATCAATTGATGCAGAAAAAGCACTTGACAAAATACAACACCCTTTCTTGATAAAAACCATCAGCAAAATGGGAATAGAGGGATCATACCTCAACATAATAAAAGCCTTATACAACAAACCTACAGCCAACATCATACTCAATGGGCAAAAACTAAAACCATTTCCCCTAAGAACAGGAACAAGACAGGGATGCCCACTCTCACCACTCCTGTTTTGCACAGTACTGGATGTGCTAGCCATAGCTATCAGACAAGAAGAAATAAAAGACATGCAAACTGGAAAGAAGAAGTAAAACTGTCACTCTGCAGATGACATGATATTCTACATAGAAAACCCTAACGGCTTCATCAAAAAAAACCCTACTAGACTTAATAAATGAATTTGGTAATATAGCAGGATACAAAATTAACACCCAGAAATCTATGGCTTTTTTATACGCCAACAATGAACTCACAGAAAGAGAAACAAACAAAAAAAAATCCTATTTACCATTCCAACAACAACAAAAATTAAGATACCTAGAAATAAACTTAACTAAACAAGTAAAGACTTATACTAGGAAAACTACAGGGTGTTGAAAAAAGAGATAAAGGAAGACATAAACAAATAGAAGAACATACGATGTTCATGGATTGGTAGACTCAACATCATTAAAGTATCCAAACTACCCAAAGCAATCTATAGAATCAATGCAATCCCCATTTAAATACCAATTGCATACTTCATAGACCTAGAACAAACTCCAAAAATTCATATGGAATAAAAAAAGACTTGGAATATTCTGAGAAAGAAGAACAATATTGGAAGGAATCACAATACCAAATATCAAGCTATATTACAAAGCCACTGTTTTCAAAACTGCCTGTTATTGGCACAAGAACAGACTTATAGACCAGTTGAACAGAACAGAGAACCCATAAATCTACCCAATCTATTATGCTCACTTAATATTTGACAAAGGAGGCAAGAGCATACAATGGAGACAAGACAGTCTCTTCAATAAATGGTGCTGGGAAAACTGGACAGATACATCAAAAAAAAAATGAAAGGAGACCCCCAACTTACACCCTTCACAAAAATAAACTCAAAATGGATAAAGGGCTTAAATTTAAGACAGGAAACCATAAAAATCTTAGAAGAATCCATAGGCAGAAAAATATCAGGCATATTTTGTAGTAAAATGTTTACAGATGCAGCTCCTAGGACAGTAATGGCGAACTTATGACACGCATGTCAGAGGTGACACGTGAACTCATTTTTTTGGTTGATTTTTCTTTGTTAAATGGCATTTAAATATATATAATAAATATCAAAAATATAAGTCTTTGTTTTACTATGGTTGCAAATATCAAAAAATTTCTATATGTGACATGGCACCAGAGTTAAGTTAGGGTTTTTCAAAATGCTGACACGCCGAGCTCAAAAGGTTTGCCATCACTGTGACATAGGACAATGGAAAATAAGCAGAAAAAAAAACCAAATGGACTACATCAAAATAAAAACTTCTGCACAGCAAAAGAAACCATCTACTAAATAAGAAAGCCCACTGCATTGGCAACATTATTTGCCAATGCTGTCTCTGATAAGGGTTTAATATCCAAAATTTATAGGGGACTCATACAATTTAACAAAAAGAAGGTAAACAATCCAATCAAACAATGGGCAAAGGACCTAAATAGACCCCTTTCAAAAGAGGTCATATAGAAGGCCAAGAGACATGCAAACATGGTCTAAGTCACTAATCATTGGAGCGATGCAAATAAAAATGACAATGAGGTATCACTTCATACCTGTCAGAATGGCTATCATCAACAAATCAACAAGTGCTGGCAAGGATGTGGAGTAAAGGGAACCCTTGTACACTGCTAGTGGGAATTCAGACTGGTGCAGCCACTTTGGAAAACAGTATTGAGTTTCTTCAAAAAATTAAAAATGGAACTCCCATTCGACCCAGTAATTTCACTTCTTTTTTTTAAAATATATTTTATTGATTTTTTACAGAGAGGAAGGGAGAGAGATAGAGAGTTAGAAACATCGATGAGAGAAACATCGATCAACTGCCTCCTGCACACCCCCCACTGGGGCTGTGCCAGCAACCAAGGTACATGCCCTTGACCAGAATTGAACCTGGGACCTTTCAGTCTGCAGGCTGATGCTCTATCCACTGAGCCAAACCGTTTTCAGTGTAATTTCACTTCTAGGAATATATCCAAAGAAATCAGAAACACCAATCAGAAAGGAAATATGCACCCCTATGTTCACTGCAACACAATTTACAATAGCTAAGATTTGGAAACAGCCTAAGTCCCCATCAACAGATGAGTGGATTAAAACACTGTGGTTTACAATGGAATACTATGCTGCTGTAAAAAGAAGGAACTGTTACCATTTGCAACAGCATGGATGGACCTCGAGAGCATTATGCTAAGCAAAATAAGCCAGTCGGAGAAAGACAGATATCATATGACCTCAGTCATTTGCAGAATATAATGAACAACATAATCTGATGAACTAAAATAAATCCAGAGACAGAGAAGCATTGAACAGACCATCCAACCTCAGAAGGAAGACGGTGGGCCCCCAGGGGGTGAGAGATCAACCAAAGGGGTCCCAGATTAGAGAGGATGCAGGCTGGGCTGAGGGACACCCCCCCCCCACTACAGTGCATGAATTTCATGAACCGGGCCTCTAGTAATAAATAAAAAAGTGTAGTGAAGTCTTGTTCATTTCAACCTAGTGTAATGCCCCATGGGAGCTGGCTTAGGACTCCACTCTTCTTTTCTTTCTGCCAATTTGGGGTTCCTATTAGGTACTTAGGTTCCAACCACTGTCAGACACTGTCTTTTTGCTTTTAGAACCTTGCTTGATGCTCCAAGCAATTCACTGGTCCACTGCTTGTGTCTATCTCCACAGGCCTTGGCTGCAAGCAGAAGAGGCCATTCTCCCCGCTTTGCCTATCATCCAGCTGTCAATCTCAATCACTCATCACTCAAAAGTTTGTTTCTGACAGGGCTTTCGGTGGGGATGGTGCTGTTTTGCTTTCAGGGAATATGATAGGTGTTTTTTCTTATCCCAGAAGTACTCCTCTGCAAGTGAACAAAAAATATTACTCTGCCTTTGGCTGGACAGAGATAGTTGTATGGAGCCTAATGGGGTCAGCTGAGACCCTGGAGTTTATATCAGTCTGGTTCCTAGAATAGTGGGGTGGATGGTACTTCTCCAGTCCCGTCACTAAGGTGACGAAGCAAGCATTCCACCAGGCCACTCATGCTGCCCACTCTCAGAGGCTGCCCTTCCCCGGGACTGGGGGACTCTGGCAGGGCTGAGAGGACTGGGCGCTGACAATCTTTGTGATGGAGTGATGGTTAATTTGCATATTACCCTTTTATTTGATAGGATATATATATCATGGTCTGAACCATACTTCTTATTTCTCTGGTAATAAAAACAAAACAAAACACCAAGGCAAGAGAGTCAGTGGTAGGTAAATGAATGCTCAATTTATTGGAAATGACTCCATCTATTTGCCTTTCTTTGCTGTTTAGTGTAGAGAAAGAATACTGCTCATTACCATGTGGTTTTCATCTGTCTTCATTAACAAGAGAGACTCAGACTTCTTCCTTCACCAAACTAAAGCCTCTATTCTGGCTAATTAGATGTGAGCAGAAGAATTATGTGGAACTCTGGAGAAGGCTGCTTAGATGGAGCATACATGGCCATGTAGGAAATTTATCCCTTTATCTTTTCTTCTTCCTGCTTCAGAAATGTAGACATTGTGGCTGGTTCAGGCTGGTGCCCCAGCAGCCATTTTGCAACAAGAGACAGCCTGAGGATAGACACCATCTAGAAGTGCTGTGACAGAAAGATAGATGATGCCCTTCTGTTAGGTTGGACAGTCAAGAGTCAGCAGGGACTGTTCATATACATACTTCTCTTACATGAGAGTGACAGGGATCTACCACTTGTTTGTACCTGTATCATCCAATCTTAAGGAAATTTCTAGCTTTGCCTTCAAATTGTGTGAACTTGGATGAGTAACTTCCCAAACCTGGGGAACATTCTCATATCCACCATGGTGGATGCAGTGGTGACATTATGCATAGTATTCTAAACACCCCATACCTTCACCCACTCCACATACATTTCAATTTCTAGTATTTTCTGAGCCTCAGTTTCTCTTTGAGGAACTACCTCTCCTCCCTTGGTTTGCAAGGTTAAGTGAGGCTGAAACGCTTTCATGGCTGCAAAGAAGAGGGGCCTAAAAAATCATTGGAGCATGACCACCCAGTGAGGAAGGTCAGAGGGTGCTCCTGGAACCCACAACAACACCTTTACCAGGGATCTGGTAGCCTGGACTGCCTATAGGCTGGGTGCAGGTTTCTGCAGTTTATTGTGCAATGCATCTTTGTACAACTGTGAAAGTAAAGACCAGAGAGGAGCAGGGATAGGCCCAAGCTACTCAGGGGCAGAATGCTAAGGTGAAGGGAAAGTTTGAGTCTCCTAAAGCAGGGCTTCACTCTGCACATGGGATTTGTTTTGGTATGAGAGCCATCCAACCTCATGTGGGGTCACTTCCTCTGGGGATACACACAGACACACACACTCACATCAGAGGAAATGGCCTTATGGCATGAGATCAGAGGAGAAGTGAATCTTGAGCTGGTGAAAAAGCCAAAAGAAGAAAGAAAATAGAGACAGCTCCACCACAGGACAGGAGTATCCAGTCTCCTAGAACATAACCAGGATCTACAGCATGGGGAGGGGAGGGAATCCAAGAATGATGGGCTTGGGTACCCAAGACCATGCCCAGGGCAGGCATAAGATGACAGGGCCTGGGGTCTGAAATCTACAGCTCTGGGTATGAGAAACAAGAATAAGTTACTTCCTCCAAACTCTCCGCCCAATAAGATGGAGGAGGTTAAGGAAGAGAAGTCTTTGGTTTCCTCGTCTAAAAATTGGAGAGCTTGGAGTAGAGGACCTCAGGAGTACCTCAGGTTCAGAAATACTACTATTGGTTCTCTATCCATAACTCCCTATGCTCCTAGACCCATGGAGAATGCTTTCTCTGTTCTGGAGATCCTTCTAAGTATAGAAAAGTTCAGCACTTTTAGAGTTAAGAACTGGGGGTAAAGTAGCCAATGGCAGAGTACTAGACCACTCACCCTTGGACTAGGGCAAAGTTCCCCTTTCCGGAGTCTTGATACCTCATTTGTAATCGGGGCCAGAATCACCACACTGGCTGTAGTGAGGAGGCCTCATGAGTGAATTAGGAGAACCCAGAGAAATGCAGACAGGAGAAAGATAAGGGAAACTTCTGAGGTCCTTCTTAACCCTTCTAGATTCTGCAGGTTCTACTCCTTTACCCTCTGGGGCCAGAAGAATTAATGCCTTGAACACTCTAAAAGAAAGGTGTGTTTTCAAACTAAAAGTGAAGGACTGGAAAAAATATTTTCCATTAAAAACAGAAATGAAAAGAAAGCTGGGGTAGCAATACTTAGACAAAATAGTCTTTAGAACAAAGAATGCAAAAAGAGGAAAAATTTTCTTAAAAATATGGTTTTATTGATTTTCAGAGTGAGAGATAAAGGGAGAGGGAGAGGGAGAGAGAGAGGGAGAAACATTGATCAATTGCCTTCTATATGCACCCAGACATGCATATCTGCCATCACCAGAATCAAACCAGTGACCTTTTTGTGCCCAGGACAACACTCAACCAAGCCACACCAGTGAGGGTGGAAATTACATAATTTTAAAGGGCTCAATAAAAGAAGAGGATATAACAATTGTCAATGCCTACTGACCCAATATAGGAACACCCAAGTATATAAAAAGCAAATATTAATAAACACAAAGTCAAGAATCCTAGATAATAAAAGCCTAGGTGGTGTCACACCCTCATGCGATGCCCTCATGCAATGTCATCACAAGATGGCCACCACAAGATGGCCGCACTCACAGCAGAGGTGAGGCCTGGGGGTCCAGCAGCTCTGCGTGGCATAGAGAAGGCCAGTCCTGGCGTCTCCGCCACCTTGAGCAGAGGAGGCGGGTCCCCACGGAGGAGGCAGGTCATGGCAGGGGAGGGCAGTTGTGGGCAATCAGGCCAGCAAGGGAGCACTTAGCCATCAATCAGGCCAGCCTGGGAGCAGTTACAGGGTGATCAGGCTGGCAGGCAGAAGTGGTTAAGGGGCAATCAGGCAGGCAGGTGAGCGGTTAGGAGCCAGCGGTCCAAGATTGTGAGAGGGGTGTCTGACTGCCGGTTTAGGCCCGATCTGGCAGTTGGACATCCTCCAAGGGGTCCCAGATTGGAGAGGGTGCAGGTTGGGTTGAGAGACACCCCGCTATTTGCACAAATTTCATGCACTGGGCCTCTAGTTAACAATAATATAATAATAGTTGGAACTTTAATACTCCATGTATCTCAATGGAAGATCATCCAGACAGAAAATTAATAAGGAAATAATAGCCTTAAATTCCACATTAGATCAGTTTGACTTCATAGATATTTAGAGAGCATTTCATCCCAAAATTTCAGATTACACATTTTTCTCAAATGTACCTGAAACATTTTCCAGGATAGATCACATACTAGGCCACAAAACAAGTCTCAATAAATTCAAGAAGATTGAATTATACCAAGCATATATTCTGACCACAATGGCCTGAAAATAGAAATCAACTATAGAAAGAAAACTAGAAAAAAATATGTGGAGATTAAACAACATGCTTCTAAACCAGCCGTGGGCAAACTACGGCCCGCGGACCGGATCCCGCCTGTTTGAAATGAATAAAACTATTGAAAAAAAAGACCGTACCCTTTTATGTAATGATGTTTACTTTGAATTTATATTAGTTCACACAAACAAACACTCCATCCATGCTTTTGTTCCGGCCCTCCGGTCCAGTTTAAGAAACCATTGTGGCCCTCAAGTCAAAAAGTTTGCCCACCCCTGTATCTAAACAATGAACCTAAGAGGAAATCAAACAGGAACTTGAAAACTATCTTGAGACAAATGAAAATAAAATGAAAATAAAAACACTATAACCCAAAACTAATGGGACACAGCTACAGTTCTAAGAGGAAAGTTCATAGCTATGCTGGCCTACCATAAAGCAGGAAAAATATCAAATAAACAGCTTAAATTTACACCTAAAGGGATTATAAAAATAACAGACAAAAACCAAAGTAAGTAAAAATAAATAATAAATAAATAAATAAATAGCAGAGAAGAAATAAACAAATAGAAAAGCAATAGGAAAGATTAATGAAACTAAGAGATGGTTCTTTAAAAGAATAAACAAAATTGAAAAGCCTCTAGCAACAATCCATCAAGAAAAAAGAGAGAATACAAATAAATAAAATCATAAATGAAAGAGGAGAGATTACAACTGACATCACAATAATAAAAAGTATCATTAAAGAATATTATGAATAATTACATGCCAACAAATTTGGCATTTATAGAAACATACAAAATTGCAAGACTAAACCATGAAGAAACAGAGAATCTGAATAGATTAATTACTAGCAATGAAATTGTAATTAAAAAAAAAACTCCCCACAAATAAAATCCCAGACCAGGTGGCTGCACAGGTAAATTCTACCAAAGATTTAAAGAAGAATTAATAACTATTCTTCTCAAATTTTTCCAAAAAATTGAAGAGGAAAGAACACTTCCAAACTCATTCTATGAAGCCAACATTCCCCTGGTACACAAACCAGACAAAGACACTTTAAAAATATAACTAGAGGCCAATATCCCTGATAAACATAGATACAAAAATTGACAACAAAATACTAGCAAACCGAATTTAACAAATAAAATGGACATCATCACCAGATATGCAAGTAATCACATCTGCAAAAAAGTAATGTGGTTCATCCCATACAAAGCCAATGATAAAAATTGTATAATTATCTTAACAGATGCAGAAAAAGCATTGCAGAAAATTTAACATTCATTTATGATAAAACTCTCAACAAACTGGGTATTGAAGGAACTTACCTCAACTTAATTAAGGTTATATATATGACAAGTTCACAACTAACATCTCACTCAGTACTAAAAAGCTGAAATTTTCTCCTCTGATTGGGAACAAGACAAGGATGCCCACTCTCACCACTATTACTCAATATATTACTGGAAGTCCTAGCCACAAAAGTCAGATCAGAAAAAGAAATAAAAGTCATCCAAATTGGAAAGAAGAAAAACTCACTATTTGTAGATGACATGACACTATATATAGAAAATTCTAAAGAACCCACCAAAATTAATATAATTAATAAATGAATTTAGTAAAGTTGTAGGATGAAAAGATAATATACAGAAATCTGTTGCATTCTTATACACTAATAATGAACAATTAGAAAGAGAAATTAAGAAAAACAATCTTATTTACAACTAGAGGCCCAGTGAACAAATTTGCACACAGGTGAGGTCCGGCCGGCCTGGCCCCAAACAGGGTGGATTTGAGGCCAGACCTGTCAGGAGGAGGAGACAGCAGGAGGTTGGCCGGCCAGCCTGCCCTGATCAGGGTTGGGGGGCCAATCTGGGGTGGGGCTGGGCGGGGGGAGGAGCTGCAGGAGGTTGGCCAGCTGGCCCTGTCCCCTATTGGGTTGGGGGGCAATCAGGGGCATGGCCAGCTGTGGGGAGGGCTGTGGGCCCATTAGGGTGGTGGGGGTCCAATGGGGGAGGGGCTGCAGGAGGTTGGCTGGTAAGCCCCACCCCCTATTGGGGTGGGGGGGGCAATCAGGGGCATGGCCAGCTGGGGGGAGGGGCTGCAGGAGGATCAGGCCAGTTCGCTGGCTGCAGTGGGCATCATAGTGACCAGTCGTTCTGGTCGTTCTGGCATTCCAATTGCTGACTTTTTATATATATAGACTAGAGGCCTGGTGCATGAAAATCGTGCATGGGGTGGGAGGGGCAGGGGGGCCCATCAGTCCGGCCCGCACCCTTTCCAATCTGGGACCCCTCAGGGAATGTCCGACTGCCAGTTTGTGCCCACACTTTTAACAGATGACAGCTCCATTGTTGTTTCTTTATTTTCATGCTTAAACCCATTGAAATTAGAAGGTATTCAAAGTGTGTATACATTTTAGGGGGACACCCTGTATATCTCTAGTCAGCCGTGCAAGGAACCAACGGCAAATTTGGAACTCCCAGACAGGGAACCTCGCTCACTCCCCGCATGTCTCCCCACTCCATTTTTCACCTTCGCGGACAGTGGGAGAATCAATGTTTTCTCTCATTAACTCGGAAAAGCACGTCCTGTGACCTGTTGCCCGGCAGGAGTGCACTAGGCCCCAAACGAGTGAGGCTCAGTCAGGGAAGCCTTCACTCATGGGTGCCGGCACCCAAAGTGCACATTCCTCCTCTGCAGTTGCCCTGACTATCCCACCATTTCACTGAGAGGACGGAACTCCTCACCTCCTCTGGGTTCCCGATCTTGAACGCTGACTGAAGACACTTCAGCAAGGGCCTCCCACACCCACCAGGTGAGTCTGTCCACACCTGCTCCCACCTCAGCACCTGCATTAGCCCCACAGAGGTGATCTCGTCACTGGCGTCCACGGGAACAGGACATCACCACTCCGCCCTCTAACAGGCGCCCACCCTCAGCTCCTAGAATACCCAGACACTCTCCAAAGGATGTGAGCATGCCGGAAGGGACATGCACACGCCCTGTGGGAGATGTAGGCATGCTGGGGTTGATGGAAGTGTGGCGGAGGGGTGGGGGGAACTTGTGTGCGCCAAGGTCCGGGACTGTTGCAGGCACACGCTGGGTGACAGCACACTGGGGGACGTTCACACGCCATGGGGGGAGGAGAGGATTGCGCACTGGAGGCCTGCGGCTTTGCAGGTCCACAAACCCCCATGGCGCAGCAAAGAGGATGTCAATCTGGCCCGCTACAGTGGCTGTCCCTGCAATCGCGCACCTTCTGGGCCAGGAGGTGGGACTTGCACAGCTACTCCTTGGCGCTGATGGCCTGCAGGCACTACTTCTGCTTGGCCCACAGGCTCCACTTGGTGTGCTCACGGCTGCCACCACCGTCATGTGGGGAGTACAGGCTGCCCTCCGCCAGCCCATGTCCCCTGCCCAGAGGCTCTCCGTGTGCGCTGCCCACCAGCCCAGAGTGGCCTGGGAGGGGCAGGACACCTGTGCATGCTGCCCACTGGTCTGAAGCAGATGGGGTGGGGTGGGACGCCTGGCTCTCCATGCCTGTGCGCTGCCCACAGGCCCTCTGCGGGCAGGGTGGGTGGAACACAAGCATCCCGGCCCGGCCACCACCATCTTTGTTGCAGAGTGGCCCTCGATTTGCATATTCCCTCCTTATTGACTGTGGGTACTGCCATCTTTGTTTGCAGAGTTACAGTTAATTTGCATATTACTCTTTTATTAGATAGGATTGCATCAAAAGAATAAAATACCTGAGAATAAATTTAACCAAGTAGATAAAAGACCTGTACTTTGAAAAGTATAAGATATGGAAGAAAGAAATCAAAGAAGACTCAAATAAATGAAAGGATATATCATGCTCATGGCTTGGCAGAATTAATAGTATTAAAATGACCATAATTATTCAAAGCTATCTACAGTTTAATGAAATTCCTATCAAAATATGTATAGGCACATACTTAGATTACGGGTTCAATTCCCTAGTAGAGGAGCATGCAGGAGGCAATCAGTGAATCTCTTTCACTAGATGTTTCTCTCTCTCTCTCTCTCCTCTCTTCTCTCTTCTCTCTCTGAAATTAATAAGCATATCCTCACATGAGGATAAAAAGTGTTGTTGTTTTTTAAATTATGAGTGACATTCTTCTCAGAACTAGGACAAGAAATCCTAAAATGTATATAGAACTACAAATAGCCAAAGAAAACTTGAGAAAGAACAAGGTGAGAGGTATAACACTTCCTGATTTCAAACTATGCTGCAAAGCTATCATAATTAAAACAGTGTGGTACTCACACTAAAACAGACAAATAGATAAATGGAATAGAATAAATCCCAGAAATAAACCTTCACTTACATGGTCAATTAACCTACAACAAAGGAGTCAAGAATATACAATCAAGAAAAGACAATCTCTTCAACATGTGGTGTTGATTAAACTAAACAATTATATGGGAAAAATGAAATTGTACCACTCTCTTACACCATATACAAAAATAAATTCAAAATAGATTAAAGACTTAACTGTAAGACCTGAAACCATAAAACTCCTAGAAGAAAACATAGATAGCAAACTGACACCAATCAGTCTTAGTAATACTCTTTTAGCTATGTCCCCTGGTGCAAATGAAACATAAGCAAAAATAAACAAATGGAACTTCATAAAACTAAATAGTTCTGTACATCGAAGGAAACCATCAACAAAACAGAAAGACAACTTACTGAATGAGAAAATATATTCACAAATAATAAGGGGTTGATATCCAAAACATATAAGGAACTCATGCAACTCAATAACAAAAAAATAAAAAATCCAATCAAAAATGACCAGAGAATATGATGAGATATTTTTCCAAAGAGGACACAGATAGCCAACAGAGATATGAAAAAGTGCTCAACATCACTAATCATCAGAGTCATGCAAATCAAAACCACAATTATATATAATCTCACCCAGTCAGAATGGCTATTATAAAAAAGTCAACAAATAACGTGTTGGTAAGGATGTGAAGAAAAAGGAATGTTTGTTTACTGCTGGTGGGATTGCAAATTGGTGCACCCACTATGGAAAACAATATGGAGATTCCTCAAAAGACTAAAAATATATCTACTATATGAACCAGCAATTCCCCTTCTGGGTATTTATCTAAAGAAAATAAAAGCACTAATTTAAAAATATATATGCACCCCTATGTTCATTGCAATATTACTTACAATAGCCAAGATATGAAAGCAATCTAGATGTCCATTGATAAACAGATACAGAAGATGTGGTACATACGGAATGGGGCAAAAGTAGGTTTATTGTTGTGAATATGTGAAATACAGTTTATTCTTGTATTATTAGTTATTAATTACTAGAGGCCCAGTGCACGGATTCGTGCACTGGTGGCATGGCTTGTGGGATTGGCAGCTGTGGGAGTGCTACTCATTCTGGTCAGCCGAGCTGTGTTCCCACTGTGGGAGCACACTGACCACCAGGGGGCAGCTCCTGCATTGAGTGTCTGCCCCTTGGTGGTCAGTGCGCATCATAGCGACTGTTCAACCAGTCGTTTTGGTTGTTCCGCCATTCAGTCACTGGGCTTTAATATATATAGACTAGAGGCCTGGTGCACGAAATTCATGCAAGGGAAGGGGGTGTCCCTCGGCCCGGCCTGCACCCTCTCTAATCTGGGACCCCTCGGGAGATGTCCAACTGCCCAGATCCTCCTAACTTCTCTCCCCTACCAGCCTGATCACCCCTAACTGCCTCTGCCTTGGCCCCACCACCATGGCTTTGTCTGGAAGGATGTCTGGTCTAATTAGCATGTTACCCTTTTATTAGTATAGATAGAGGCCTGGTGTATGGGTGGGGTCCAGCTGGTCTGCCCTGAAGGGGGTCCTGGATCAGGGTGGGGGTCCCCTTGGGGGGTAGGGCTGGCCTAGGCAAGGGGCCTGGGGTGGTTTGCAAGCTGGCCACACTCCCATTGGGGTGGGGGTCACCACTGGGGGCAGTGCTGGCCTGGGTGAGGGGCTGAGGTGGTTTATAGGCCAGCCAAGCCCCCATTGGGATGGGGGAGTCTCTGCCAGGGGCGGGTCCAGCCTGGGTGAGGGGTTGAGGGCCGTTTGCAGGCTGGGAACACCCCCATTAAGGTGGGGGTCTCCTCTGGGGAGCAGGCGGCCTGGGCGAGGGGCCTGGGGCAGTTTGCAGGCTGGCCAGCCCCCTAATGGAGTGGGGGTCCCTGCTGGGGGAGGGTGGCCTGGGCCGGGGAGCGGGGTGGCCTGGGCAAGGGCCTGGGGGTGGTTTGCAGGCTGGCCAAGCCCCGGCTTTGTCCGGAAGGATGTGCGGAAGGTCTTCGGAAGGTCTCCCGGTCTAATTAACATATTATCATTTTATTAGTATAGATTGTATTATTTTCCATACAAACAACTGTAAACCTACTTTTGACCCACTCTATATATACAATAAAATATTACCTAACAATAAAAGAAAACACAATATTGCCATTTGTGACAACATAAATGGACCTACAGGGAATTATGCTTAGTGAAATAAGTCAGACAGAGTAAGACAAATACTGTGTTGTTTCACTTATATGTGGAAAGTACAAAAACAAAACAAATGAACAAACAAAACAAAAACACACTCCTAGAAACAAAGACCAAAGTGATGGTTGCCAGAGAAGAAGGGAATGGGGGATGGATGAAAAAGGTGAAGGGGAATAGTCAATAATATTGTGGTAAGTTTGCATGGTAACAGATAATTACTAGAAATAATGAGGTAAGGTATAAAAATGTTGAATCTCTATATTGTACACCTAAAACAAATATAATCAATATAATAGTATAACCAGCTATATTTAAATAAAAAATAAAATAAATAAATAAAATACAAGAACAAGAAACCACCCAGTCATAACAATGGACTACTTCATCTGACAGTACCCCTTAATACTAGTTTGTTTAAGATTGGGGAGGACATCTTTCTGCAGGGGAATCAATCTGAGTACTACAGTGTCTCTGGCCATGACCATCCTTGGAGCCATTGTTCCTCCTCCTAATCCAGTTATCTTCTCCAAATTGTGCTCCCCTCACCCCCTGTGAGGCCTGTGCTTCTCCTAGTAGACAGTCCCAGTCCTGCCAGCCTTTCTTAGAGGTATGAGGTCCAGTGCCCTAACCCCCCAGTCCTCTAAGTCCACAAGGAACTTTGTTTTCTCAGTCTACAAACCTGGATTGTAACCCCACTTGTGCAGCCTACTGGATCAGCTGTTGCCACATTTGTGCTCATCATCAAGTGAAATTCTTTTGGTCTGTCAGGAAAGCAATGAATTTGGCCATAAAGTCTGAGATCCTCAGTGTACAATTCAGTGTCAAGTGATCAAGAAGCAAGTTCTGAAAACCCTAAGGGTCTATGCCAGGAAAGGAAAAGATAACAGGGTGTCAGGGTATTATAAAAGGAACATAAAGTTAAATTTACATTAGAACAATATTAATGAAAAAATCATTCAGTGTACCTGAACTTGGAAATATTAGTCCTTGGAAAGTTAGATATATATAACTTTTGTTTTGTAAGGAGGTTTTAAAATCTCTGAAAAGACAAAGTCGGTTGCTTAGAATAGTGGTCACTGGCCAAAGGGTGGCAAGATGAGCACAGAAAAAACAATTATCACTAATTGGGAGAAGTTGAGTCCATACTATCCTCAAACAGAGAAAAATTTAAGAAATATAAAAAGTCCTTATAATCCAGAAGAGGGGGAACCTCTCTAGGAGAGGTTGTTTATTAACTTTAACTAGCAAGGACTGTGGAATCTGTGGGATTCTGTCCTTGATTCAGGATGTATGCAGCAATGAGGAATAAGTCTACCTTTGTTTCTACCTAACAGCAGAAGAATTGATTCAGGGAAATCTGATGGTCAGAAACTTCCTGGAAAAGTCAGGACTACACCAACATGGAGGCGGGGAGAGGTCATCTGAGGTCACACTGAGTCAGTCATCAGGTAGAAAAACGGTTCAACTAAAAGAAGTGCAAGAATGTGTGCTCACCGTGGATGATGCTTGCTGGAAGAGAGACCTGCAGCAGAGCCACTTCAAGATGACTTAATTTATAAAGAAGGTAGATGTGTTATGACAAAGCCAGTCCAAGCCAAGGTGGTACAACTTATGTATCCAGGTTTTTTAGATGGGGACAGGGCGGAAGCCCATTAGGTTCAAAGAAAGGCAGGGCCTTTGTCATTTGTCTGAGTCTGAACCTGCTTTGGGCTTCATTCAGCCCAAGCCTGGACTGGGTGATCCCGCCTTCTATCCTCTCATAGCTCATTGCCAGTGCTCAACTTCTGTGATGTGGGATCAAGTCCCCTCACCTCACTTACCCCAACCTTTAGGATCAGCCATCTCACCAGCACCAGCTGTGCACTCTGGCTCCCCCTAACTCCTACACACTGTGCTCTTGGCATTGCTTCCTGAGCCATTCTAGAGTTACTAATCCATACTTTATTCCTGCCTCCCAGCGTCCTGTAGACCCTCTGTCCTCAGCTTTTCAGGGAGAGAGTCCTACATTTCTGTTACTTCCCCAAGACTGCGGCAGGGTGTAGCCCCAGCACAGCCCATACAGTGAGTACCTGTAAGGGAAGCGCCTCCTTCCTCCCCAATAATAATATAATTGGGCCCAAGAAAGACAGTCTGTATAGAAGGTTCTGGAAGACTGCCCTGCGTCCTGAGATTGGCCTGACCCGTCTCCGAATCCTGGGTAGAACTCATGACTAGGCATTGTGTGACCGAGGCCTTCCGAGAAGGTTGGTGTTAAATCTTCCTGTACGCTAGGGGCTGTGAGGGTAAGGACAACTACATTTATGAGCTCTGAGGACGTCAGGCCCGGTGCAGGAATGAGGCAACTGGGCTGATGTCCCTTCTAGCAGAACAGGCAGCTGGGCCTAAGGAATGCAAAACTACATCCCTGCGGGTAGGCAGAGACAGAGACACGGAGAAACAAAAACAAAGCGAGATCCAATGGGGACGGCGGCAGTGGGGCACCGAGACTGCAGCTTCTATTCCAGCCCCGCGAGCTTCACTTCTCCCACTGCTGAGCAATGGCACCTCCCACTGCTGCATTCTCGGCAGAAGCCCGCCCTCTCGCGGACTAATCTTCCCCAGCTGGTTGCGGCTGGAGCTGCCCAGCGGAGTCCAGCGGGTCGTGAGAACCACACTAGACTCGAAAGTGGGATCTGGCCGTGGTGCTGACCGAGCAGCTCGGTCCGGGGAGCGGCTCCTGACCAGACTCAGGCAGTGTCCTGCGACACTCCCTGCCCCAGCGGTAAGTCGCCAAGGCCCGGAGGTTGTACGCTAGGTCGGGGGGAGGAGGGGGGCGGGAGAGCAGTGATTTGGAAATTTTTGTGCGTTCTTTCACATAATAGGAAGGATGGTGGAGGGAGTAAGGTCTACACTCTCTTCACCCTGTGGTGCCTTGTTCTGATGGTTGGGGTCTGGAGTCTGGGGACATTGATCCTTTTAGGTCTGCACTAGAGAAGGGAAGAAATCCTCCATCCGTGGTTGCCATTGCGGGAATTGGGAAAGAAAGGATAAGACTGGAGATATATTCTGTTGGTTGGGCAGGCCAAGAACACCCAAAGACTCCCTTAGAGGAGGTGGGCCAGAACCTTTGCTCTGCAAAGGACCCTTTGTCTCCCCAGCGTGGGGGTTGGGTGAATTGATGATGCTCACTGCAGTTTCTGCTCTGTTCCTCACCCCACACCCACTCCAGAACACGGAGGCTTTTCCTCCCCACAATAACCTTCACTTCATCCATCAGAGAGATCTCTGCTTTCTTAATACCACCCACCTGGAAATTAGGGGTGGAGCAGGGGAAAACTTGGAAAATACCAAAACTATTAGTCAAAAATATTTTTATGTCTCGAAATCATTTCTGTAGCATATCTCAAGGTTTTTATTTTGCTCCGTGAAACACCCAGTCACTGTTATGTTAAAAATGGGGGAAAAAAGCTCAGAATTGCCTTACCAACGGGAAAAAAGAATCATAGGCTGTTGAGATAGTCATCATGAAGAAAAGCAGCCAGTAGAATTATTTTATTTGCTCCATTTGCAATAAATCTATATGCATGTGCATTCTCTGTGTAAAGCATTGAGAAAGAAGGTTTATACATGTGAGATATCTCTACCACCACATTTTTTCCATGGACACTGCTCTGGCTTCTAACCTGAACTTTTGCCTCTACTCCTGCCCCTACTTTCCATTCTCACTTACAGTGGGAGTAATCTGTTAAAACTGAAAATTGGCCCATGTCACTCACCCTTCATGTTTGGCTCCCAATGGCACATAGGATAAAGGCCAAGACCCTCCCTGACACCTCAGACCAGGTGTGGTCTGCCTTGCCTATCTCCTGCTGCATCCCACTTCTTGCTCTGGTCACCTGGGCCTGCTTTTAGATCTTTAACTGTTCTCCCTCCCATGCTCCTCGATGCTTTTTCTCAGATGTTCCCTCTACCTGGAATATGCTTCCCTCATCTTTTGCCTGGTTGTCTTCAGCTATCTTTTAGGTCTTGGTTTAAATAATACATCCTTGAATCAGAATTGATTAAGTAAGTACATGGTGTGGTTCCTGTTCTCATAGAATATGCAAGTTCATTTTAGGGGTGAAAGACTCAATTCAAGGTCTTGGTATCACTGAGACCCATCTTAGAAAATGATGTGCATAAACTGTAAAATTAAAAATTCCAGACCCAACATCCTATTTAAGGAAACTTAGATGTAACTATATGGCTAAGATGTCTCAAAAAACCATAAATACTTCATTTAAATAAGTAGTAGCTCTAGTTACTACAGTTGTAATCCTGAACCTTTGATAAATTTTCACAATCATTGGGTGAGGTTGAAGACCAAGTAAGCACCAGAGTGAGGCGCCAGTGATCACTGAGTGCTATAGACAAGAAGACACCAAGCTGGGGGAGGGACAGGTCTGCTTTGTCTTTTGGGCAGGGACATGGCACATAGCTTAATTCTGGACTCCACTGTTAGGACTTTTTAACTAGAGGATTACAAAGCAGAATGTGCATTTTTGCAGCTGAGAACCTGGTCTTATTTGGCCTCTGCCATCAGGCAGTGACAGTGCTAGCATCTGGCTGTCCAGATAAATCCCACTATGACCCTGAAACTGT
Organism: Myotis nattereri; assembly: GCF_964212035.1. Lineage (NCBI taxonomy): Eukaryota > Metazoa > Chordata > Mammalia > Chiroptera > Vespertilionidae > Myotis > Myotis nattereri. Next base: position 102,593,925 of record NC_138076.1, read on the forward strand.
CATGGAAGGTGACTGCTCAGCCTGTCTCCATTTGGGTAGTGAGCCCTTTGACCTCTCAGAAAGTTCCTACCCAAAGAGTCATGCCCTGATAAAATATTATAATGTGGAAATTGACTGGACTGAATACACACTGAATTTCATGATTGCTCCAGAATTTTGCAAGCTTCTGGTTCATTGTCGTGGATCTTAGTGCTTATTATCATATCTTGCAAAATGTTAAATTAACTCAGGAAACGGGGTGAGCAATATTAGTGACTGAGTCCAGTCTTCTACAGCAATGACATTTACTTTGATCTATCATTTTCCAAGTTCAGAGTGCAGTGACATTTCCAACTATTCATGATTTTAAATCAGTTAACGTTTCCAATAATTAAGAAACCAGTAATTTTATTTATAGAGATCAATAACAAAGGAATAATCTTAGCTCTTGTGGTTGCAAAATTCTGCACACAGTGAAATAATTTCTATCATGCCTTGAAATTATTTCCAAGAGTATGGTAATAAAAACATTTTCCTAAAACAAAAAAGAATAAATTCAATAGATATCTCATAATTTCTCCAAAATTTCTTGCCACAGAAATTATACTGCCTTCAATTTCAATTTTTCTAAATTTTTGTTAGGTACATTTTTGCTTTTACTTTTCATTTTTATTATGCTTTTAAAAATTTCTCACGAAAACACATTTATTATTCCACTTTTAGATTTGCCATTAAGGGGAAGTTTGAGCTATTTGTTCATAAAATATCTATCATTGTTAAGAGCATAGGCTCTTATCCTGGCTCTGTCACTTACCACTCAACTCTGTATGACCTGGGCCAATCCATTGACTTTTCTGGACCTTAATTTCTTGTTTATAAAATGGTGTTATACTACTATGCCTCTTATGAAGTTATGGGCCAACCACTCTACCTGGTTAAGTAAATGTAACCAAGACTCAAATTGGGTCCTTGGACCCTAAAACCCAGTTAGTAACAACTATGCTTTGTGCATCCACCCCTCCCCCTCTAAGTGCTGAGGGAGGCCTAGATAAGGCCTCCCTCAATATAAGGCCTCCCTCTAGCCCAAAATATTTGGGTGGATCAGAAATGGGGTCTACAGGTGTAGGGTGGGAAAGGTTTGAGTACATGCCACCTGGCAGGAAGCAGAAAGCAGAAAGCAGAAAGCAGCTTGAGGCACTGTCCTGCTGACCAGGATGTTCCCACCAAGAGCTGAGCTCTCGCTACTCCCAAGGCCAGGTTTTGTAGCGTTCCCTGGCATAGTGCCTGCTCCTTTTCTTATCCTTCAGTTAAAAGTGTCCCAGGTGTCTGCTGCAGGGGAGGAAGCACTGTTCAGTGGGGAGTATGGTGGAGAACTCTGGTGAATCTCTGCAATGCCAGTTTTGCCACACCTTCTCATCCTTTTTGGCTTTAATGTTGCCTAGTAGGCTGAGAGGCAGCTCCTCTGCCTGCCTCTGGATCCTCATGTTAAAGCATTTCAGAGACTTTGGAGTTGACTCTGGTCAGCTTATAGCTGTCAAACAGCTCTCTGGAGGTAGCTATGAGGCTTCCTTGTCAGTGAGTGTGAAAGGTGTGTAGGCTGGCAGAGCCTTATGCTTTCACATCTGCTTCATTCCTCTTTCACAAACTGTGGCCTGAGAGGAAGTGAATTCAGGTGCTCTCTATGGAGCAGTGAAAGAGAGTCACAGAAACTAGCCCAAAATTCTCTTCTCTAATCTCTCCCTGGCCAGAATGACATAGGCCCAACCTGTAGATCACTCACTGCCATGGTGAAGAACTGAGCATGTGAAGTGAGTGCCTGTGAGGGTGCAGAGTGGGAGCTGGGGTGGTTCTCAGGCCTTGCCTTCTTTTGGTATGGTCTTGTGGGTCTCCAAATTCACCCCAAAGGTAACATATTTAAAACTAAACCCTTTCTTCTCTCCCTCAAACCAGCTCTTAGCACAGGCCCTTTCCTCATATTTGCTCAATTCTCCATTTCCTTTCCTTTCCCAACTTCTCATTGTTCCCTTCTCTTGGTATGAATCCAGGCCTCAGTGTTTACAACTTCTGGCCTGCTTCTCTTTCTGTATTCAGTTGCTGAATCCTAGTGTTTCTTTCTTTGAAAGACCCTATAACTTGACATCTATTTTTCATGCTTATGACTACAGCCTCCATCTGGACCTTATCTCTATACAGTCAGCCAATTTTAGCTGTCTCTTTTGAGTCCTCTTTGTTCAGAGCCTCCCTCTTAATTTATTCTGTCCCTACTCAGATGAATGGTATAGATTACCAACTTCTTTATGCCACTGCTTCCACTCACTCATTCAGAAGACTTTCATACTTCTTTGTTGATCTCAGGGTAAGGCCAAAACCCTCAGGTGTGCAAATATAATCAAATTGGTAGCTATCGCACCACCTTCTCAGTTCCACACCCAGGACAGACATCAACAAGAGATCTCAGCACCCTAGCCCACTGAACTCAGACTGGACATCAGAAAGCTTCTCTGGATGATATTCCAGGCATCAATATATTTCAGTTAGGCTGTGCACAAAAGGTGATACATACCTACTTTTTCAGCCATGATGTTCTGTGTCTATCCAATATGCCTGTTCCTGACCTCATGCTTGCCTCCTCTCTTTGGCTTTCTACCATGATACTCTCTGTCATCTCAGTGATCAAGATCGGCATGCACCATCATATGCTTAACTGTGCCTTGCCTGATGGCATCTGTGTAGATTGAGTCTTGCCTCTTCAAACAGATGCAACAGTCCTAGAGGACAGTATATGTGCCTTCCCCTCTGACTGATGGACGACACTATCTAATCCAGGAAGCAAGCTTGGGTTTCCCTTTGAGCTTTGTCTCTTAGACATAGGCGGCAACTTTTTTATTTAATTATCTCTCCATTCACTTACAAAGACCATGATACTTCCCTATAAGGATGTGGTGCTATGTGTAGAGTGCCTGGGCCTGGAAATGGGAGTCTGACTTGGCCAGATATCTCTGAGAGGATGCTTGGGTAAGTTAAGAGATCACAAATTCAAGAGCACCAGACACTTCTGAAATCAATTTGGGTACTACTGTTGCCTTTAGTCATGTGACTTAACTTCTCTCAGCATTAGTTGTCTATAAAGGCTAGATAGTGAGCATGGATGGGCTGCTCCCATCTCCCTCTCTACCACCTCCAAGGAGAATCCAAGCTTAGATATCAGAGTTCAGCTCCAACACCACTGTGGGCTAGAACCATGGATACTAAGTGCCTCATGCTTTCCCCCACAACAGCTAACAGCACTGGAAGCATGGAGCTGAAGAGAGGGAAGACTTTCATCAAATCCAGCTTTCACATTTCTCATGAGAAGTCCCCAGGCCCAGCAGCAACTGCCCCAGCCTGGGACAATGCAGACCCCTGGTCAGTCTCACCTGGAGGGCAGCAGCAGATCCATGGTGAAAGAGGCCCCCAAGCCAGTCCTAATACCCACGGATATAACATATACTCCAAAAAGGGAGCACAGCCAGAGCCTGAGGGTGGTGCCACAGACCTCTGTGGTGCCACCTTCAAATTGGTATGGAAGAGCAAGACTCACAACAGCGTGTCTGGGGCAAGCAGGATGGTCGCAGCCACAAGGCAACTGGTAGGCAGCACGAGCTTCCCAGGGCCCTCTGGCAGCCAGCGCATTATTGATTACCGCCACTTTGTGCCCCAAATGCCTTTTGTGCCAGCCGTGGCTAAGAGCATCCCAAGGAAGAGGATTTCCCTGAAACGACCCAAGAAGTGCTTTCAGAACCTATTCCACATTCGTAGAAACAAGACTGAGAACTTGGCTTCACTGGCAACCAGGGGAAAGAGCCTGCCTTCCCCCAGAATCCCATCAGAGGCTGGAGGGCAGCGAGGCAAAGCCTTTTTCCCCTTGGGTGAGGGACTGGGACTGGATGGCTTGTGCCAGGACCTATCTGACAGTGAGTTCCTGCCTGACTCCTCTTTCGACTTCTGCAGAGCCCTGTGTGAGGACGTGGCTTCACTTAAGAGCTTTGACTCACTCACAGGCTGCGGGGAGATCTTTGCAGATGAAAGCTCAGTGCCATTCCTGGACCTGAATGAGGGCTTGGAGAGCTCAGCCAAGTCATCGCAGGCCCTTGAGAGCAAGGTTTCTAGTGGCCCCTTCCAGGGCAGCATGGAGAAGCTGGTGTCTCCTGCCCAGGATGACATGTCTGACTTTGCCAAGTTCTGGGATAGTGTGAATCACTCTGTGAGGCAACAACAGCACACCCAACTGAGCCCATGGCTGGATGGTCCTCAGGGAACAGATACAGCCCAGCCTGGGCTTGATTCAGCTGGGCTCATTGAGTTCCCTCTGTGTCCCTGCAGGGACCTCTTCAGTGGCTCCAAAGCCAGCTCCATAAACACAGGCACCACCAGGAGCGAGCAGCCAGAATCTGTGTCCACAAGTGACGAGGGCTACTACGATGCCTTTTCATCTAGCCTCGAGGAGGATAGGAAGGAAGCCATGAGCCCAGGCACCCCTGCAGCTGCCTTCCCTCGGGAGAGCTATAGTGGAGATGCCCTCTATGAGCTTTTCTGTGACCCTAGTGAGGGCCCTGTTGGCCTTGATGATGACCTGTGCGTGTCTGAGAGTCTCTCAGAGCCAGCACTGGGAATGCCACTGTCTATTTGCAGCTTCCACATGGGGGCAGAGGAGGACTTGGCCTCGGGACCAAGCCCAGACCTGCTCAGCCAGGGTTTCTTGCAGAGCTCCTGGAAGGGCAAGGAGTGCCTGCTGAAGCTCTGTGACACTGAACTCACCATCACCATGGGTATTATCAACTGGCTTCGCCGTAGTCCTGAGCTCCATGCTCCTCCTATCTCAACCCCTGGGGATCCTGCAACCCCATTCAGGGGATTGGTGGAGAATCTGGGAGCTGGCTCTGAGAAGAAAGGTCCCAGTCTAGTGAAGCTGGAGGTCAGGGGGGCCCACGCCTCAGATGCAGGTGGGATCACAGTAAGCTCAAGACCTAGTAGGCAGGAGCTGTGGGCACATTTGGGTACCAAGAGCCTGCTTGCTGGAGAGAGCAAGGTTTTAGCATGGCCTGAGCAGGAGACCAGCTCTCTGTCCAGGGATTCATCTCTGAAATGTGTGCAGGTCTCAGGGGAAGAAGGGACACGAGGTTGCCACGAAGGTTTGTTCTCCTCTTTGGGATCCGCAATCTCCATGGTGACAGGCACTTCTAGCCAAAACAAGATCAAAAATAAGATCATAAACCCCTTCACCTGGCCCCACTCCCAGGAGCTAAGGGCACCTAGAAAGATGGGGTGTTTTCGAGATCAGCAAAGGCCAAGTCTTAGGGAAAGTACTCTGGATACAGAGCCCTCCCTGAAAGATTGTGTGGCCGAGGTTGCAGCCCTACAGATCCACCCAGACTGCAAGCCTTATTCTGTGCAACCCCCAAGGCAGGACACAAGCAGTAGGTTCTGTAGGCAGCCTCAGGCCAGGGACATTACCATTTCACAGCAGAAACAGTCTTAACAGCTTTCCTGGAGTGGCTGCCATCTGTAGCCTGCCCTCCTTGACCAGCCCACTCCACAGCCCACAGGATCAGAAGTGCCCAGGCCTTTTCCTGGACATAAGCCAGCTCAGGATGGAGCTCACCAGGCTGGATGCCTAGGCCCATGCCTCAGTGGAGGAGCAGTACTTGTAGCTCAGCTTGAAGGCCAGGAAGCAGGTGGCACCTAGGGATCAGTTGAACTTATAGTACTCTTGGCCCTGCTACCTGGCTGAGCCCCTAGGGCCACCTGTCAGGACTCATGAGCCTCACTTCATCATAGCCAATATGAGAGGGTTTCCTCTGCAAGTACCCAGAAAGCTGCTGCAGCTTTCTGACTCACAGTAGAAGCCCCCAGGTAAGCCAACGTGAAACTCCCACTGCAGGATGGCCTTGTAGTCACCAGAAGCTGCATCTTTGTGGCCACATTCAAGAGAACCTAAGACCAAAATCTCCATCTTTTGTCCTTGATATGAGAACTGTGTTTGAGGAAGATGGGTTGGCAGGACTCAGGCAAGTAGGGCAGGGCATTTTATTGTGAAGGCAGAACCAACAAGCTCATCCAGACCAGGTACTGACAGCCTAAGACCAAGGAAAGTTGGGAAGCTGCCAGCACTTTCAAAATATGCCTCACTGATTTCCTACAAGGAAATAAAGAGTCTATTCCCACTGTTGGCTGTGAAGTGGCTACACCTGGCTGTTCCTTATATAGCATGCCAGAGTGGAGCTCAGGCTTGAAACTGATGGGAAGGAAACATCCATATTGTGAATGGGAAGTGGAGGAGCCAATAAGTTTGCATAAGGGTTGAGAATAATAAATGAGTGAGTGTGGGGTCCAAGACTCAGATGTGGGACATTGAGAGTTTGGTGACAGGCAAGATACAGGGCCACAGATGAGCTCTGGAGTACCCTCTGGTCTCTCCCCAGCCTGCTCTCTGCCCCTAGACAAGCAGCCATGAAGTACTGGGAGCCTGAAAGGACTTTTCTGTGTGAATAAGAAGGACCAGCTTCATCTCAGCAAGAGCCTTGAACAAACAGACACCATATATTACTGTGCAATATAGCCACCTGCCCCTGGCCAAAAATCATCCCATAAAAACAATAATTTCCCCCAACTTGCACTCTTTAATGGGAGCCATGGACAGCATAATGTTTAGAAAGAACTGATTGATTCTCCACATCTCTTTCACTTGGGCCCTCTAAATCAGGGGTCCTCAAACTATGGCCCGCAGGCCACATGCAAATACAAATATTGTATTTGTTCCCATTTTGGTTTTTTACTTCAAAATAAGATATGTGCAGTGTGCATAGGAATTTGTTCATAGTTTTTTTTTTAAACTATAGTCCGGCCCTCCAATGGTCTGAGGGACAGTGAACTGGCCCCGTTTAAAAATTTTGAGGACCCCTGCTCTAAATCATCAGCATCCTTGCCCCCCCCTTCAGGAAAACTTACCTTTAAATGGGGGCTGGACCTCTGTCATCCCCCTTCTCCCAAAGCCACAACACATCCATAGCACCAGGCATTTAGAGTAGGGAAAGAAAAGATGACCCATGTCCTCAGGAAGAAGAGGCATCCATTCTGTCCAGTGTTGGGACATGAGGTGTAATGACAGATTGCCCATCAAGGTTCTCTGTGATTAGACCCCACCTTGCTGACACACTGCAGTGAGGCATGAAGGATGGGATGCCACAGGCTGCCTATACCATTATTTCTACAGGAAAGGTCAGCACAGAAAAGAGGTAGGTCAGCTATGGGGTGGAATTCCACACTGAGGTATGCAGTCTGACAGCTGACCACAAGCTGTGTCTCTCCTGATTGTCTGAGGCTTTGTTTCAGGTGAGAAAATGCTCTGCAGCCCTCAGTAAAAACTGCTTGCTGGGGCTGACTGTGCACAGGACACAGGTGGCACGTTGTAGGCTCTAAAACTTATATCAAGGTTCCTGAGTAGGTCCATCCAAACCTGAACACTGAGGAAAGTCAGGAAGGTCAGCCTTCCTGGGAAGCCACAATGATCCCTTCTCTCGGGCCTGCCACAGATGACCCCAACAGTGTTATTGGGCCTGGCTGCATTAATAATGAATCCTTCACCTCGTCCCTGCATCAGCCTAAGTTCAGTTGTCATCCTCAATGCTCAGACATGGAAATCAAGGACAGAGTGCTGATGTGACTTGCCCCTGGATGCACATGGCTAGTGAGTTGGGTTGATGGGATTTGAGTCCCAACCACTGGCTCCAAAGTCCAGCTCTTCACCAAACTCCAGAACTACTCCCATCTTGCAGTGAATGTCTCTTTCTTCTCTCTCTCTCTCTCTCTCTCTCTCTCTCTCTCTCTCTCTCAAGTTTGTCTCCTTTTTCCCTGCTTGACCCCCCTGCCCCAGCCATTCCCACCCCGGGCAAGCCCCCACTGCCCCAGTGTCTGTGTCCATTGATTATGCTAATATACATGCATACAAGTCCTTTGGTTGCTCTCTAGCCCCGCCCACCCACCTCCCCTGCCATTTGTCTCTGGACCTAATTTTGTTCATCAAATTATGTTGATCATTATATCCCACATATGAGTGAGATCATGTGACATTGAATGTCTCTTTCAAAGCCTTCACTTCTCCTTTCTTCAAGGGCACAGATGTCTGAGCACCCTCTGAATGCCAGCCTTGTGTCTCCCTGTAATTAGGCTTAAAACTCCAGGGACAAGGAATGCCTCTCACTCTCAGTCATAGCCCTGTCACTTTGTACTGCACCTGAGCAAAGCAGGTATCCAGTAAATAGTTGTAGAAAGAATGAAATATCAAAAGACTGCACATGATTTTCTGACCTCTTATTGATCGCGAGGCATGTGTCTGGAGAGTAGCCCAGTTAAGGTTTTACCTTGGCAGAAATACTAATGGAGCATTTCCTTAAAGTCACACTGACTGGTGATGACTGGGGGACGGGGGAGGTGGAGTGGAACCCAGCCAGCCAAAACCACTGGGAGGACAGGAACCAAGGTGGTTCAGGCATGGTCAGGAGGGGGCTATGCCTTGCTATGCAGTGACCCATAGTATGGCAACAGAAATAAGGAACTAGGGTGGTGCCTACACTGGCCCAGTGTATCTCAATGTGGGGAGCATCTTAGATTAGTATGGCACCATGGAGATTCTCGTTCTCAGAAATCTGGGGGGAGGTCCTAGCAGTAGCCTGATAGGCACCTTGCTGGAAGAATAGGGGAAAGTGTGACCTTTCTCTTGTGTGCACTAAATCCAAGTCTCCTCAATCCATCTCTCTCTTCACACCCCATCCCTCAGATTGCCCTCCCTGGCAAGAGAGGCCCAGGCAGCACTAGTCTGACTGGCATCTGTAGGCCTCAAGGATATCTTTAAGGTGATCCACTAAGGGGAAACAGGGGAGCTTTGGAACCAGTTTCTAGGATAGGCACCTAGTCTAATTCTGGAAGTGGAAGAGGCCTAGACAAGGCATTTTCATAACTCTGGTCATTTCTAACCCTCTCATTCACTCATGGTTGTAGAGGTTATAGGAGGTTTGAGGTTTTGTACCTGGTAAAGTGCATTCTACAAAGTAGGTCCAGTTTTCCCCAGCTCACAGCTGTTCCACAGAGCCCAAGTGACTAACCCAGGGTCACACAGTGGTAAGTTGGGAGCTGGGGTTCAACCTGTGTTCTGTGCCTTCCAACCCTTCACCATTGCGCTAGGAACTTGGAGATGCTGGAAAGGAGCCAGGCAGCTTCCAGCCTACTCTAACAGTGGGAGAGGCCTGGGCTTTACAGCAGGTTTTCTCAGGTGTGGGGGTGTTGATGGTGGTGGTGATGGGGGTGGGCCAGGAGGGCAGGGAATAAGGCAGAGGGAGGTGCCCCAATAGGGTACACTGGCATAGGTTGGAGAAGAGCCTGTGAACTACCATCAGGGATGTTGCTTACCTTACCTGGTTTTTTATTTTACATTTGTAATGGAAAGGGGATAAAAAAAACTCAAAAGGCACAGAAAGGAAAACAATGAAAATTGAGTCTCCTTTCTTCCTCCTTTACCCTGTTATTTTTATTATAAAATGAATTGTCTCTTAGTAAAAAATCCAAACACCACCAAGTTCTGAACCTTTTCTTCCTGTCCTCCTCAAACACTGGGTGTGTCCTCAGACCCTTTCTATGCCCATGGCATAAACATGCATGAACTTTAATCTTTTTTACTACACGGCAGATTGCATACATCTTCTTAGCAGACACCAGTAGCAGGCAGTTTCTCCATTCTCTTGAATAACTGCACAGCAGTCTCCTGTAAGTATCAATTAATTTAAGCACTCTCCTGTAGATGGATATTCAAGTTATTTCCCATTTTGCTGTTATAAACAATGCTTCTCTTACTCTTTTACCCTCCTAAATGTTCTCTATTAAAGCCCTCTTTAAAATTATAGAATGAAACTTACCTCAACAATGAAAAGATGCATTAAAAAAAAAGAACAGTGCATTCTGTTATCCTGCTTTCATGTCTTTACTCAACTGCCCAGTTGTCCTGAAGCCCTAATGTTATTGGTCTTGGATCCATGCTGATTCAGACACACATCCATATTTCAGAGGGGAAAAGTGTTTTGTTTTAAATAATATGTAAGACCTTAGATGTTGCCATTCCCCTCCTTACAACAAGAAAAATCTAGACAAACTGAGTATCTATGACTTTTCTTGATCTGTCAGAGGTTGTAGGGCAAACAACTTCTCTGAATTCTGGAGAGACAAGTGCATCCAGAGATAAACAATAACCAAGACAGGAGCAGAAACCTCAAGATGCCAAAAACTGGTAGGAACACTTAGAGAGTAATTTTGACAAATTGTTTCTTGCTAAGTAAGACTCTGGGGGTGGGTGGCAGGATAGTTAAAGGGAGGCCTATACTTTTATAGGCTTTTCCTCCAGAAATCACACTAGTTTTCAGGGTGAGGATAGAAAAATATCTCCTCATGGGCCTGGCAGAGGGAGAGCAAGAATAGCCATTGTGAAACCCCCCAGACCATTCTTTCTAACAGGTCTACTCTTAAAATCTTCTCCAACTGAAGGAAGGAACAGTCCTCCCCAGCTTTCTCATCTCACATAATGTAAATAGGTAAACAAGTAAGTGAGAATCAACTAGGAGATAATTTCAAGAAAACAAACTGGAAATGGTAGGCCAGAAGTGTATAGGACTTCTGAAAATTTAACCCCACCCCCAAGGCACAGGCCTATAAAAGACTGAGACCTAAGTAAAATCTTAGAAGATAATAGAATAACCCTCCCCTCCTTACCCCACTCACTCACCCTATCAACTCATGAATAAACCTCCAGTAATAATAATAGTGGATTACAATTAAAAGAGACAAAGATTCTCTCCAAGGACCAGAATAAAAGAAAGTCACAAGAATGGAGAATAAAAGTAAACCCACTAGAGTAATATCAAGCCTCTGGTGCCTATATCTATGACAGATTAGCTAGGTTAACATAAATTCTTACTACTAAAAGCCTATTCAGTATCTATTACCCTTTATAACATATCTGGCTTTCAACAAAAAATTATAAAACCTACTAAAGGCAAGAAGAAACAAAGTCTGAAGGACAAAGTTATCATCACAATCAGACTCACAGAAGTTGGAATGATCATGTAATGATTATAAAATAAGTATGGTTAATATATTTAGAGCTTTAATAAGAAAAAGTAGACAATATGCAAGAACAAGTGGTAATATAAGTTGACAGGAAGTATTCTAAGAAATAAATCAACTGAAAATGCTAGAAATCAGACACTGTAACAGCAATGAATAATTCCTTTTATAGGTTCATCAATAGACTCAACATAGTTGAATAAAGAATCAGGGAGTCTTATTAGAAAATATCTTAAGATAAATAAAATGGATACTAAAAATAATAGTTTTTCTATTACTTTTTTAGTAAACAACCCAAAAGTTGGTTCCTTGGAAAGATCGACTAAATTAAAAAATTTTCAACTAGATTAACTGAGAACAAAAGAGTCCAAACTCAAAATAATAAAATAAAAAATAAAAGTGGGGGGAAATGATACCAATTTTACAAAACTAAAAATGACTATAAGAGAATGTTATAACCATTTATGTCAACAAATTGGATGACCTAGATGAAATGGGAAAATTCCTAGAAACACACATCTACCAAATTGGGTCATGAACAAGTAGAAAAGCTGAACACACCTATATATAACTAGTAAGGAAATTGAATCAGTAATTTTTGATTACACAACAAAGAATAGTCCCAGACAAGATGACTTCACTAGTGAATTCCACCAAACATTTAAAGAAGATTTAACACCATTCCTTCTCAAACTCTTCCAAAAAAATAGAAGAGGTAAAAACCATTCTAACTCATTTCATGAGGACAGCACTGCCCTGATACCAAAGCCAGAAACAGACAGTACAAGAAACTATACCCCAATATTATTTATAAATATGTAGATATAAAAATTTTCAATATAATACTAGCAAACTGAACTCAGCAGCATATTTAAAAAATTACACAAGAAGACCAAGTAAGTTTTATTCTTGTTTATTTAACATACAAAAATCAGATCAATAAGATGAAGGGAAAATAGCACATGAATATTTCAATTAATGAAGGAAAAACATTTGATAAAGTCCATCACCCTTTCATGAATAAAAATACTGAACAAACTAGAAATAGAAGGAAATGTTCTCAACATGATAAGCATCATTTATTAAAAACTCACAGCTAACATCATCCTAAATGGTAAAAGACTGGAAATTTTTCCTCTAAGATCAGGAACAAGACAAAGATGCCCACTTACATCCCTTCTTTAAATGTAGTATTAGACGTTTCAATTTGAATAGTTAGGCAAGAAAAGAAAATGTATCCAAATTAAAAAAGAAGTAAAATTATTTCTCTTTACAGATCATATAATTTTGTATGTAGAAAATTCTAAAGATCCACAAGAAAAAACCTTAAAGCTAATAAATTACTTCAGGAAGTTGCAGGATACAAAATCAACACATGAGTATCAGTTGCAATTTTGTACACTAACAATGAAAAATTAAAAAAGTTAATACAGCAATTTTATTTACAATAGCTTAAAAATACTTAGGAATACATTTAACCAAGGAGGCAAACAATTATACATTGTAAAATATAATACATTGCTAAAACAAAATTTAAAAGACATAAATAAATAAAAAGACATTCCATGTTCATGGATTGGGAGACAATATTGTTAACATGACAGTACTGCCTAAAGCAATCTAAAACTTCAATGCAATCCCTATGAAAACTGCAATAGCTTTTTTTCCCTTTGAAGAAATAAAAAAAGAATCCAAAGATCCATATGGAATCTCAAAGTATGTAAATAGCCAAACAATTTTGAAAGACAACAAAATTATAGAACTCATACTTCCTGACCTGAAAACTTACTTCAAAGCTACAGTAATCAAAACAAGGTGCGAAGGAGAGGAAAATGGCGGAGGTTTAGACAGACGTGTTGGTGCCTTGTCCCGGAGCAGATAAGGGCGGGCAGCTGAAACGGGTAGCATACAGCCCGAATAAGCAGAGGAGATTCAGCTGAGACAGTCTGCAGCCAGGAAAGACAGAGAAATCCTAGATAAAGGGAACGGTTAGAGGCTGAGGCTGAAACCTCTCCAGGTGCGCCGGCACAGCCGCGGAGACCGTGCCATCTTGGGTGACTGTCACCGGCATCCAGAGACCAGCTACTAACCCGGCAACAACGGCTCTCAAGCAGCGCGACTACGTGAACTCAGAGGAACTCTGCTTCTCCCCACAGAAAGGTTAGACTTTCCCCAAAGGTGCGGTTTGCAGTTTAGGTTGGAGAGTGGAACGCTCGCAGGGGGGTGGGGGCTCTGCGCCCCACAAAGACCGCGGCCGTTGGAGCCAGCGTGACCCACGAGTGTGGAAGGGCACCCCCAGGGCTGCTGGCAGAAGGGAACACTGTAAATAAGCCCACAGTTGGACGGGACACAAACGGGCAGCCTCAGATTACGCCAGTTTGCTGGCTACTCGGTGCCAGGAGCCAGAGAGCGCGCAGAGACTTCGCGCAGATTTGGAAGGTAAAGCGTTGCGAGTTCACACAACTTCCCAGGCTCTTAAATCTGTGCGTTTGATTGTTGAGCCCAGTGCAAGGGACTACCCAGTTGGGGTCAGTCACAGAGCTTGTAAGGGAAGGCTGTTTTGGGGGAGCCTGGGAAACAGAGCGGGGAGTGACTACTGGAAAACCAGCTCTGGGCGGAGGACATTCCAAACCAGCTTCCGGTACAATAGAGAACACCTGGTCAGAGAGGTCCTATACCCTCAGAGGTCAATCCTGACGCACTGCCACCCAGAGGCAGAGCCACGAACTGACTCTTCTGTAAATACAGATAAGGGCTGTCTGGGAAACCAATGTAGCCTGCCTTAAAATCAGGACTGTGGCTTACAACACGGAGGAACAGTGTATCAGAGGGAAATTCAACATTCTCCTGAATACCTGGTGTGCCAAAAAGAGGAGCAGAAGATCTGAAGAACCTTCATTACAGCCCATTTTTGTTTAATTATTTTTTTTTAATTATTGTTTCACCTTTTAACTAAGAAACCATTTATTTTCTTTTTTCATCACCTGATTTTACCCTTTTAATTACTACATTTTTATTTTTAACCAGTATTATTACTGCTGCCATTTTACCATTTTTTTTTTAAAGTGTCATTTTATTTTCTCTTTATTTTATTTTGGGACTAAGGTTCTCCATTCTATTTTCATCGTTCCTTTAGCATCATTTTCTTCTACCTCAATTGTGCTGCCGTGCTAAAACTCTCTTCCCCACTTTTCCCCTTTTGCTGTCCTGTTTCTCTTACCCTATTCCTGCTTTAGATTTTCCCTATTCTTCATACGCCCTGTCTAAATTTCACCCTACTTATATATCCCTTTTCCAATCACCTGCTCTAAATCCTTATCCACCTCTCCCTTATCTTTCTTCACTATCCAAATTTTTTATTCTCTCCTTTTCTCTATTGTTCTGTTGTTGCTTGCTCGATTGTTGAGTATATTGGGGTTTTTTTTCTTTTCTTTTCTTTAAGGATTGTATGTGAGGTTGTTCTGCTTTTTCTTTTTCTTTTTCTGTCTCCCATTCCCCCCCCGCCCCGGCCAGTTATTATTGTGCTTCTGCTTTCGCTTGCCCCACTTGATATTATTGGCTGTTTGTAGTTTGTATTCACTCCAGGGATCCGTTGCTGGAATTTGTTGGGATTAGTGGCGGTTCTATCGGAGTTTTCTCCTCATATGAATAGTCTCCTCCCCTCTTCTACTTCATTCTATTTTTCTTTTTTTTTCTTTTTCTTCTTTTTTTTCTCTTTTTTCTGTTTTTCTATCTTTTTCTCTTCTTTCTTCCTTACCCCCCAACTCTCTTAGCTTGGGTGGCCATCTTTATTTGGGGTTATTAATACCATAATTCATTTGTGTTCAGTGCCTGGTACATTGTGCCTTGTTGTGTTGTATTTTGTGCCTTTAAATCAACGCAGCAGATCCAAGCAACAGCGGCCTCCTGATCTCCACACGCTCTGTCTGAGGAACAGCTGCTGTGGGTGAAGCCTCCCTCCACCAGCCAGAAGAGCCACAACAGCTGTGAACAGCACCCATCAGAAGACCCGCTAACAACAGAGGAGCAGCTGCTACCACAACTGCCCAAGGAGCAACCACAGCCCGAGGAGCCACTGCCACCTAGGGAGCAGCCACTGAATGACTCAATATCTATATACGTCAGTGAGATCAAACATGGGTAGACAAAGAAATCCCCAAAGGAAAGAAAGGAGGACTCACCAGAAAAGCAGCTAAGTGATACAGAGGCATACAACATGACAGAAAAAGAATTCAGAATAAGGGTCCTAGAGTGCATACACCGGATGGAGGAAAAAATCGACAACTTATCCAAGAAGCAAGAAGAAACAGATGAAAAAATCGACAACTTAAGTAAGACCCAAGAAGAAATGAAGTGCGATATAGCTGCAATAAAGAACACCATTGAAAGTATCAACAGTAGACTAGGAGAAGCGGAAGACCGAATTAGTGAATTAGAAGACAGGGAAGCAAAACACACCCAAACTGTACTTCAGTTGGAGAAAAAAATTAAAAGACAGGAGGAGAGCCTAAAGGAGCTTTGGGACAACATGAAACGAAACAACATACGAATAATAGGGGTGCCAGAACAACAGAAAGAGGAACAAGGATTAGAAAACCTATTGGAAGAAATAATATCAGAAAACTTCCCTGAGGTGGGGAAGAAAAAAGTCACACAAGCCCAGAGAGTCCCAAACAAGGTGAACCCGAAAAGACCCACACCAAGACATATCATAATTACCATGGCAAATATTCAGGACAAAGAGAGAATCTTACAGGCTGCAAGAGAGAGACAGAAAGTTACATACAAGGGATCTCCCATTAGATTGTCAAATGATTTCTCAACAGAAACACATCAGGCCAGAAGAGAATGGACGGAAATTTACAAAGTGATGCAAAGCAAAGGACTGAATCCAAGAATACTCTATCCAGCAAGGCTATCATTCAAAATTGAAGGGGAAATAAGAAGCTTCACAGACAAAAAAAGGCTAAGGGAGTTTATCACCACCAAGCCAGCAATGCAAGAAATGCTAAAGGGACTGGTGTAAAAAGAAGAAATAAAAATCCCAGAAAGAAAACAGCCACACAAAAAAAAAGAAATGGCTACAAACAAATTCCTTTCAATAATAACTTTAAATGTAAACGGGCTAAATGCTCCCACCAAAAGATACCGAGTGGCTGAATGGATAAAAAATCATGACCCATACATTTGCTGTCTACAAGAGACCCACCTCATTAGAAAGGACTCACACAGACTGAAAGTGAAGGGATGGAAAAATATCTTTCAGGCCAATGGAAAAGAAAAGAAAGCTGGGGTAGCAATACTTATATCGGACAAAATAGACCTCAAAGTGAAGGCCATAACAAGAGATACGGAAGGCCACTTCATAATACTAAAAGGATCAATACAACAAGAAGATATAACCCTGATAAACATATATGCACCCAATGCAGGAGCACCCAAATACATAAAAAATCTTCTGGAAGATATCAAAGGAGAGATCAACAACAATACAATCATAGTAGGGGACTTTAATACACCACTGACAGCACTGGATAAGTCCTCTAGACAAACAATCAGCAAAGATACAGCAATACTAAATGACTCACTAGATCAGATGGACTTAATAGACATCTTCAGAACACTTCACCCAAGTGCCACGGAATATACATTCTACTCAAGTGCTCATGACACATATTCAAAAATAGACCATATATTGGGTCACAAGCAAAGTATCCCCAAATTCAAGAAGATTGAAATCATAAAAAGCATCTTCTCAGACCACGATGGCATAATATTAGAAATAAACTACAATAAAAACAACCCAAAATACTCAAACACCTGGAAGCTGAATAGCATGCTATTAAATATTGATTGGGTTACCAATGAAATCAAAGAAGAAATTCAAAACATCCTGGAAACTAATGACAATGAAAACACAACAATCAAAACCTATGGGACACAATGAAAGCAGTCCTGAGAGGGAAGTTTATAGCTCTACAGGTCTACCTCAAAAAACAAGAAAAAATGGTAGTAAATCAGCTAACCCTACAACTCAAAGAATTAGAAAGAGAGCAACAAGAAAACCCCAGAGTGAGCAGAAGGAAGGAGATAATAAAGATTAGAGCAGAAATAAATAACATAGAGACCAAAAAAATAATACAGATAATCAATGAAACCAAGAGCTGGTTCTTTGAAAGGATAAACAAGATTGACAAACCTCTAGCCAGACTCACCAAGAAGCAAAGAGAGAGGACCCAAATAACAAAATCAGAAACGATAGAGGCGAAATAACAACAGACCCCACAGAAATACAAATGATTGTTAAAAAATACTATGGACAGCTCTACTCCAGCAAACTAGACAACCTGGAGGAAATGGACAAATTCCTTGAAAAACACAACATTCCAAAACTCAATCAGGAAGAATCTAAAAATCTCAACAGGCCAATAACTATGGAAGAAATTGAAGCAGTCATCCAAAAGCTTCCAGCAAACAAAAGCCCAGGACCAGACAGCTTCACAGGGGAGTTTTACCAAACATTCAAGGAAGAACTAACACCAATCCTCCTCAGACTACTACAAAAAATTCAAGAGGAAGGAACACTTCCAAGCTCATTCTATGAAGCCAGCATCACCCTAATACCAAAAACAGGTAAAGACAACACAATGAAAGAGAATTACAGACCAATATCCCTCATGAACATAGATGCCAAAATCCTCAACAAAATCTTAGCAAATCGGATTCAGCAGTACATCAGAAAGATCATACACCATGACCAAGTAGGATTTATCCCAGGGATGCAAGGATGGTACAATATCCGCAAATCAATAAACGTGATACATCACATAAACAAATTGAAAGAAAAAAACCACATGGTCATATCAATTGATGCAGAAAAAGCATTTGACAAAATTCAACACCCATTTTTGATAAAAACTCTCAGCAAGGTGGGAGTAGAAGGATCATACCTCAACATAATAAAAGCCATATATGACAGGCCCACAGCCAACATCATACTCAATGGACAAAAACTTACACCATTTTCCCTAAGAACAGGAACAAGACAGGGATGCCCCCTCTCACCACTCCTGTTCAACATAGTACTGGAAGTGTTAGCCATTGCAATTCGGCAAGAAGAAGAAATAAAAGGCATCCAAATTGGAAAAGAGGAAGTAAAACTGTCCTTATTTGCAGACGACATGATATTATAAATACAAAACCCTAGAGACTCCATCAAAAAGCTACTAGACTTAATACATGAATTTGGCAATGTAGCAGGATACAAAATTAACCCGAAGAAATCTGAGGCATTTCTATACACCAATAGTGAACTTTCAGAAAGAGAGATTATAAAAACAATCCCGTTTATCATCGCACCAAAAAAACTAAGCTACCTAGGAATAATCTTAACTAAAGAGGTAAATGACCTCTACTCAGAAAACTACAGGATGTTGAAAAAAGATATAGAGGAAGACATAAACAGATGGAAGAACATACCGTGTTCATGGATTGGTAGAATCAACATCATTTAAATGTCCATACTACCCAAAGCAATCTATAAATTCAACGCACTTCCCATTAAAATACCAACGGCATACTTCAGAGATCTAGAACGAACTCTCCAAAAATTCATCTGGAATAAAAAAAGACCCCGAATAGCTGCAGCAATCCTGAAAAAGAACAAAGTAGGTGGGATCTCAATACCAGATATCAAGTTGTATTACAAAGCCACTGTTCTCAAAACTGCCTGGTACTGGCACAAGAATAGGCATATAGTTCAATGGAATAGAATAGAGAGCCCAGAAATCGGCCCGAACCAATATGCTCAATTAATATTTGACAAAGGAGGCAAGAACATACAATGGAGCCAAGATAGTCTCTTCAATAAATGGTGTTGGGAAAATTGGACAGATATATGCAAGAAAATGAAACTAGACCACCAACTTAATTCATACACAAAAATAAACTCAAAATGGATAAAGGACTTAAATGTACGACAGGAAACCATAAAAATTCTAGAAGAATCCAAAGGCAACAAAATCTCAGACATATGCCGAAGCAATTTCTTCACTGATACAGCTCCTAGGGCACTTGAAACTAAAGAGAAAATGAACAAATGGGACTACATCAAAATAAAAAGCTTCTGCACAGCAAAAGAAACCATCAACAAAACAACGAGAAAACCCACTGTGTGGAAAAACATATTTGCCAATGTCATATCAGATAAGGGCCTAATCTCCAAAATCTATAGGGAACTCACACAACTTAACAAAAGGAAGATAAACAATCCAATCAAAAAATGGGCAAAGGACCTAAATAGACACCTTTCAAAAGAGGACATTCAGAAAGCCAGGAGACATATGAAAACATGCTCAAAGTCACTAATCATCCGAGAGATGCAAATCAAAACAACAATGAGGTACCATCTCACACCTGTCAGACTGGCTATCATCAACAAATCAACAAACGACAAGTGCTGGAGAGGATGTGGAGAAAAAGGAACACTTGTGCACTGCTGGTGGGAATGCAGACTGGTGCAGCCACTATGGAAGACAGTATGGAGTTTCCTTAAAAAACTGAAAATGGAACTCCCATTGGACCCTGTGATCCCACTTCTAGAAATATATCCCAAGAAACCAGAAACACCAATCAGAAAGGATATATGCACCCCTATGTTCATAGCAGCACAATTCACCATAGCTAAGATCTGGAAACAGCCTAAGTGCCCATCAGTAGATGAATGGATTAGAAAACTTGGTACATCTACACGATGGAATACTATGCTGCTCTAAAAAGGAAGGAACTCTTACCATTTGCAACGTCATGGATGGAACTGGAGAGCATTATGCTAAGTGAAATAAGCCAGTCAATGAAGGAAACATACCACATGATCTCACTCATTCATGGATAATAGAGACCATTATAAACTTTTGAACAATAATAGATACAGAGGCAGAGCTGCCTCAAACAGATTGTCAAACTGCAGCGGGAAGGCCGGGGAGGGTTGGGGGGCAGGAGGTAGGGGGGTAAGAGATCAACTAAAGGACTTGTATGCATGCATATAAGCATAACCAATGGACATAAGACACTGGGGGATAGGGGAGGCTGGGGGACTGTCTAAGGCGGGGGGATAAAATGGACACATATGTAATACCCTTTGTAATACTTTAAGCAATAAAAAAAAAAAAAACAAGGTGCTACTGGCATGAAGACAAATATACAGGACACAAGGCTCCAATACACAAACAAGAAATAAAATTATACATATTTGGTACTCTTTGACAAGGATTCCCAAACTATTCAATGGAGGAAGGATTTTATTTTTAATTAATGATGCTGGAAAAATTAGATAGTTACATGCAAAAGTATAAAGTTGGATCCTAACATTATACCAATACAAACATTAACTCAAAATGGATTAAAGACCTAAATTGAAAAACTGGCTTGTCGCAGGCACCTGGGACCCGGGCTTCCCTCCCTCTGGCTGGCCACAGGCACCCAGGACCCAAGCCAGCTTCACCTGGGCTGGCTGCAGCTGCAAGCGCTGGCACCCGGGACCACAGGGCGGGTGGCTTGTCCCTCTCCTGGGCTGCTGCCACAGACACTGGCTCCCAGGACCACGAGGCGGGAGGCTTGTCCCTCTCCCGGGCCACATCCTGTCTGGTCCTCATTCATCTCTTGTGAGCTCATTTGTGCCTGGCTGAGCCCATTCCTCTCTCATAAGCTCATTTGTGCCTGGCTGGTCCCCATTCCTCTCTCCCCAGTGTTGAGTGTCTGAGCCATTACAGCAGGATGGCATGAGGGTGTGACAACCATTTGCATATTAGCTTTTTATTATATAGGATAAAGACATTAACTCTCCAAGAAGATACAACAATCCTAATGATATGCACAACAGTAAAACATCAAAATACATGAGACAAAACTTGATTGAGCTAAAAAGGAGAAATAGATAAGCCCATTACAGTTGGAGACTTTAACACTACTTTGTCAGTAATTGATAGATCAAACAGGTAGGAGATCAGTAAGGATACAAAGGACCTGAACAGCACTATCAATCAACTTGATCTAATTGACGTTTACAGAACACTCTATCCAATAATAGCAGAACACACCTTTTCCTCAAGCATACATGGAACATTTATGAAAATAGACCACATATGGGCCATGAAACACAACTTAACATATTGAAAGGTATAGTAATTATACAAAGTATTTTTCCATGAAGGCACAGATTAAAAATTCAAAATCCACTGTATATGTACCAGGGACTAAACAAATGAGTAAAGGGATGATAGCTGGAAGATGGTGGGAGCCAGGTTCTCACTGTTGGAGTTGAAGTTCACAGATAAGCAAGGACAGCAGGGGTAGAGTCAGAGATGTTAGTATGAACTTGTGTTTAGATTAATGTAGGTACTGTTAGACAAATATAAACCTAGTTATAGATATCTGTGTACATTCAGTTTATTATACATACAAATATGTCCTAGCTCTGTCTACTGATAGGCCCTAAAAGAAATGATACCACAGTAAATGGAGCATATCCAGCCCCTAGAACTCAGTTTATAATACTATTCTCTAATAACAGAACCTTTTCTTTTTGTAGAAACAGCTAATTCAAGGACTAGAGAGAGAATATACAAGATGAGCCCAAAGCATCAGAAAGTAAACACACACACACACACACACACACACACACACACACACACACACAGTGATGGAAGGAACACAGAAGACAAATGAAAAAGCTACCAATGACTAAAGCTTAAACAATTTGAGCAACAAAACAAATAATATAGTACTGCACTGTAGGTCAAAGAATGTGTAAGCTGTGCTTATTGACCTGCTTTTAGAGTGCAGTGTAGAAAGAGGGTATAAAGTAACTTTATAGTGCATAAACCCGGAAAATATTTTCCTAGCTAAGTAATTAAAGATAAATCCTATTGAAATCATGTACTTTGATATTACATAGTGAGAATGACACTTTAGTTCTATAGTCTTTCTTCCAAAAAACCATCCCTCAGTCTAACGACAACACACACACACACACACACACACACACACACACACACACACACATGCACACACACAACCACATAGATACACATCAGACAAATCCAATTTAAGGGACATTCTATAAAATACCTCCTCAGTATTGCCAAATCATCAAAACAGGAAGTCCAAAAAACTGACATATCCCCTAAGAGACTAAAGGGACATGACAATTAAAGGTAATGTGATACTGTAGGGACACCAAATTTGAATGCTCCATTAAATTGAATAACACCATTCATCCTGCCCTGATAATTCCAGATACCCTAGCCCATGAGATTCACAATGAGCCAGAACCATTTTCAACTGTATTTTCACAAAAATAGCCAGCCTCCACACATACTATGGGCATTCCTAAAATCTGTCAAAGGTTCACAAACCCCAAACAAGAAACGTCTGACCTGAGCATGCCCTGTACTTGTTTAAGTGACCCCAGGTGCTGCACAAGTGACAGATGACCTTCGTTTGCAACTTAGCTTCTTCCAGGCACCATTAAGCCTGGCACAGGTGGCAACCATATGCATATCACTTTGTAGCACTTACCAAGGAGCTCTAGGGCAGGGACACACACTGGCTGACTTGTCCTGCACTGGAGCCCCTCCCAAGAGGCCCTAGAACCAACATACCTGGTGGCCAGCTTCAGGCTACAACAGCACACCACCAATTTAGCTCCACAAATGACAAACCCAAAAGGTAGTCTAGTCAGCCACCAGAGGCCCACTGGAGTGAGTCCCCCTCTGTGAGGTCAGTCCTTGCACAGAAGCCTGACTGCTGTGGTCATAGCAGTCCTCACAGCCAGTCAGCCAGCCTAAGGGTCAAACCCACCAACTGACATGCTGGCAAAAATCAAGACTCAACTACAACAGCAGGGCACACACAACCCCCACAGTGACATTCATGGAGAACCTGACTCAGGTAACCAGAAAGATGGAGCAACTGGGCCCCACAGGACTCCTACTATATAAGGCCTTGCTGAAAAGACTAGGAAATGTGGAAGATTATATATATACTAGAGGCCGGTGCACAAAAATCTGTGCACTGGGGCAGGTCCCTCAGCCCAGCCTACCCCCTCTCAGTGTCCGGGAGCCCTCAGGGGATGGGGAGCGGGCCTAAGCCGCAGTCTGGTCTCCCTCTATGGGAAGCGACCAGGCTGATCAAGAGAAGGCACCGCCCCCATCACCCCTCTGCTGATGCCACTGCCGGCTGTGGCAGCTGCAAGGCCTGAGCCCTGGACCTCACAACCACCAGGGTTCACATCTGCCTGAGCCCTGGGTCTCATCCCTGGGCCTCGTAGCTGCCTGAGCCCATGGCTGCCTGAGCCCAGCACTGCCGTGAACCCTGGGCCTGGGTTCCAATGGACATCCAGATGGACATCAGGAAGACATCCGCCCTAATTAGCATATTACCCTTTTATTAGTATAGATGACGTGAAAACAAACACAGAGAGGGAGCCAAACACAGAGAGGCAGCCAAAATGAGAAGACAAAGAAATATGCCCCAAATAAAATAACCAGACAAAACTCAAGAAAAAGAAAAAATGTATTGGAGATGAGGAATTTACCTAATTCAAAGTTCAAAACACGAGTTATAAGAATGCTCAAGAAACTTAGAAGAGTGGATAGATTTAGTGAGAACTTCAACAAAGAGGGAGAAGAGAGAGTCAAGAGGGCTGCAGAGTAGCTGGAAGGTGCATGTCCTTGCTCCCAGCAAGTGACCAAATTTATAGTTAAAATACTGTGCAATCAACTTGAAAAAACAAGCAATTGGACATATTATATCTAAGGAGGGCTAAAGAAACCACATAGAGACTGGTAAGAGGAGTGAGGTATGGAAAGGGGAAGACCCCTGGAGCAGGTGCAGCAGCTGAAAGTCCCAAATGATTTCAGACCCAAAATTTCCTCCTCATGGGAGTATGGGGTCTCAACTCTACACAGAGATCCAAACTCTAGGGCAGAGAAAAAATTCCTGAAAAAATTAAGACTTGCTGGAGAGAATCCTGAAGACTTGCTGGAGAGAATCCTGATAAATGAGGACTGAAAGTGGAGACTGCATAGAAACTGGTAGGAGGGGTGGAGACATGAAAAGGCGGGCTGGGCTCTGCAACTGAAGTTCCAGAAAGATATCTCAGCTGTGGGCGGTTCCATTGAGAACTCTCGTGTCTAATCTCCAAGTTGGGCCACCCAGCAGAGAGGACCAGAACTGAGATGGGTCCCCACATGACATCTGGCTGTGAAAAGCAGCAGGGTTTCTGCCTGCCAAGGAGAGTCCACTGGAAATGCAGGCACCCTCTTAAATGGCCAACATACAAAATTCTGGCAGAGGGAGGGCAGAGTGAGGGCAGAGTGGACTGGAGCTGTGCAAGCAGAAGCCAGGGTAGGGGAATCTGGGGTTAGAGCTCAGAAGGCAGACACCCTGTTTTCCTGTGCTGAGCCATTCCCTCACCCTGAAGAGGTCATTTTTCTCACAAAGACATTAGCTATACAGTTAAGGAGGAAGAAAGTAGACCCACCATATTGGAAAACACCTTGCCTCATGGTATGGAGTTTCTGGGGTCCAATAAGAAACTGAGAATAACAATTAGTCTCCAGGCAGAAGCAATTGCCCCACCCTATTGGGAAAAACTCTAGCCACACCTGTGGATGATTGCCTGATGGCTATTCATGACTAAATGCAATCAGTTTGCAAGCAGAGGGGTCTCTGGGGGCTTAGAGTCTTTGCCTTATCTAATTAGTCAGAAACAGCATTTGCTTCGTCCTGCACTAGAGATTGAGAGGCATAGCAGATCTACCTAATACATAGTCACAAACCGAAACAGGCAGCCAAAATGAGGAGACAAAGAAACAAACCGCAAATGAAAGAACAAGAGAATTCTCAAGAAGAGAGAAATGAAATGGAGATAAGAAATTTATCTGATATAGAGTTTAGAATAATGATGGTAAAGATGCTCAACAGCATGGAAAAGATATGGTAACTACAAAAACAGAAGTAAAGAATGACATAGTACAAATAAAGAATACATTTGAAGGAATATACAGCATCTTAGGGGAAGCTGAAGATCAAATCAGTGAATTAGAAGACTGGATAGAAAAAATCAGAGAACCAAAAAGAAAAAACAATTAAAAAACAGGAGGAAAATTTAAGGGAGCTGTGGGACAACATGAAACATAACAATATTTGCAAAATAGGTGGGCCAAAAGAGACAGAAAGGAAGAAAGGGATAGAGAATGTGTTTGAAGAATTTATGGCAGAAAACATCACTGACCAGGTGAAGAAAAAATTCAAACAAGTTCAGGGGCACAAAGTGTCTCAAGCAAGAAGAACTGAAACAGGCCCACTCCCAGACACATCATAATTAAAATGCCAAAAATTAAATCAAAGAGAGAATCTTAAACTATTACCTAGAAAGGAGCTCCCATAAGGCTGTCATCTGATTTATCATTAGAAACTTTACAGAGCAGAAGGGCATGGCATAAAGTACTCAAGGTAAAGGAAAGCAAGGATATGCAACCAAGATTACTATATCCAGCAAGGCTATCATTAAAAATAGATGGTAAAATAACTTTCAAGGCAAGACAGCATTACAAGAAATGCTATAGGGACTACTGTAATGAGAAGAAGAAAGAGACAGAGAAACATATGCATACAAAATTAAAAGGGCAATAAGAAAGTACTTATCAAAAATAAGCTTAAATGTAAATGGACTAAATGCTTGAATCAAAAGACATAGGGTGGCTGAATGGATACAAATACATGACCCAACAATATGATGTTTATAAGAGTCCCTCCTCAGAAAAAAAGACTCACACAGGATGAGACTGAAGGGATGGAAAATATTTTTCCATGCAAATGGAAAAGAAAAAAAAAAGCTAGGATAACAATACACATATCCAACAAAATATACTTTAAAATGGAGGCCATCACAAGAGACAACAAAGTACTTCACATAATACGAAAAGGATAGATACACAAGAAGATATAACCCTGGCAAACATATATGCACCCAACATAGGGATATATATATATATATATATATATATATATATATATATATATATCTGAAGATTTTAAGAGAGAGATCAACAACAATCCAGTCACAGGAGGGGACATTAACACTCCACTGATTTCACTGGATAGATCTTCCAGACAAAAAAATTAACAAGGAAACAGTGACTCTAAAGGACACACTGGATCAGATGGATTTAATTGACATTTATAGAACCTTTCACCCCAAAGCTGCAGAATATACATTCTTCTCAAGTACACATGGATCATTCACAAAAATAGACTACATGTTAGGACACAACACAAGTCTCTACAAGTGCAAGAAGTTTGAAATCATATCTGCATCTTCTCAGATCACAGTGAAATGAAATTAGAAATCAACTACAGTAAAAACTCCCCAGAACATTCAAACACATGAATGATAAATAGCATATATTTAAAAAATTAATGGGCCTCCTGCTGACCTGCTGCTGCAGCCACAGGCCCTGTGCATCCTGGCACCTGGACCCTTTGGTGAGAGGAAAAATGGGGAGACAAAGAAATAACTGCAAAAGGAAAGAAAAGGAGGAATCGCCAGAAAAGGAACTAAATGAAATGGGGGCATGCAATTTTTAAAAATTTCTAAAAAATAATTCAGAGTAAGGGACATACAGTTCATAAACTGGATGGATGAGAAAATCAAAAACTTATGTGAGAGTCAAGGGAAGGTCAAGAATGATATAGCTACAATAAAAAACACTATGGAAGGTTTCAACAGTAGATTAGAAGTGACACACCACGTTAGTGAGTTAGAAGACAGGGTTGAAAACACACCCAATCAGAATAGCAATTGGAAAATAAATTAGAAAATAGGAGGAGAGCCTAAGAGAACTTTGGGACAACATGAAATGAAGCAACATACTTATAATAGGGGTGACAGAAGGACAAGAAAAGGAGCAAGGGATTAGAAAACCTATTTGAAGAAATAATGACAGAAAATTTCCCTGATTTGGGGGAGAAAAAACTCACACAAGGACAAAGTCCCAAACAAGATGAACCCAAAACGTCCCACACAAAGACATGTTGTTATTACAATGACAAAGTTAATGACAAAGAGAGAATCTTAAAGGTTGCAAGAGAGGGACAGAGAGTTACTTACAAGGGACCACACATTAGATTATTAAATGATGCCTCAACAGAAACACCTCAGGCCAGAAGGGAATGGAATGAAGTATACAAAGTAATGCAAAGCAAGGGACTGAATCCAAGATTACTCTATCCAGCAAGGCTAGCATTCAAAATTGAAGGGGAAATCAGGAGCTTTGCAGGAGAAAAAAGGCTAAGGGAGTTTATCACTATCAAGCCAGCAATGCAAGAAATGCTAAAGGAACTGTTGAAAAAAAAGAAAGATATAGCAAGGGAAGAAAGAACACAGGCACAAAGAATAAAAATGGCAACAAACAAGTACCTACCAATAATAACCCTACACATAAATGAATTAAATGGTCTAATCAAAAAATATAGTGTGGCTGAATGGATAAGAAAATATGACACATATATTTGCTGTCTACCAGATATCCACCTAAGAAAAAGGACTTACACAGACTGATAGTGAAGGGATGGAAAAAAATTTTTTCAGGCAAATGGAAAATAAAAAGAAGCTGGGGTAGCAATACTTATATCTGACAAAATAGTCCTCAAAGTGAAGGCCATAACAAGATATAAGGAAGGGCACTTCATAATACTACAGGGAGCAATTCAACAAGTGGATACAACTCTGGTAAACATATGTGCACCCAATAAAGGAGTATCCAAATACATAAAAAAACTTCTGGAAGATATCAAGGCAGAGATGGACAGCAATACAATCATAGTAGGGGACTTTAGTACTCCATTGAAACCACTGGATAAATCAGTAAAGAAACAGCAATGCTAAATTACTCACTGGATCAGAAGGAATTAACTGACATCTTCAGAACATTTTATAACAAAGCAACAGGTTATATATTCTTCTCAAGTATATATAGGACATTTAAAAAATAGACCACATATTGGGACACAGGCAAAGCCTCTTCAAATTAAAGAAGATAGAAATTATATCAAGCATCTTCTCAGATCACAATGGCATAAAATTAGAAATCAACTATAATAAAAACAATGAAGAAAAAAATCGAAAACTTGGAGACTAAATAGCATGTTATTAAACAATGATTGGGGAGAAACCAAGATGGCGGCATAGGTAAACACCGGAAATTGCTTCCTCCCACAACAACTTCAAAAATACAACTAAAAGACAGAACGGACATCATCCAGAACCACAGGAAGGCTGGCTGAATGGAAATTCTACAACTAGAAGGAAAGAGAAAAGCATACTGAGACTCAGAGGAGGTGTGGTGCGGGAGTAAAATACAGAGGTACAGAGGCGCATGCAGAGAAGGCTGGTGGCTGAAAACACGGTTGTCTTTTTCAATTGGGAGGGAGTCTCAAGCTCTGAGCTCCAGTTCTGGGCGAGTCTCTGGGGACCAAGACTCATATGGGAGAAACTGGGCTGTCTGGCATTGGTCGGAACTTGAGGGCAGCTTTCTCTTGGAGGTGCTTGCAGCAATTGCCGGGACACTGAGAAGCAGGGCTTCTGAGGGCAGGACTGAGAGCAGACAGAACTGCTCGCTCGGCCCTGTTAATCCCCTGGGACCCCGCCCCGCCCAAGCCCTGCACAGAGGCTTTTGCGTATGAAAGGCCTGGCCCTTTGCAATCTAATAATTACCTAGCAAAGTGCAGCTGGCCCAAGACCCCAGGGCAACTTGCATTGTGTCACAGCTGGCTCCTGCTGGGTAGCCTAAGGAACAGCCTAGATTAGCACCTCCTTAGAGATTCAGGAGCCAGAGTGCCTGGTGGTCAGAGTGGGACCATCCAGATTGAAGCTCCTTGGATCCATAAAGGACACACTAAGGGGGCAGACTCAGTGACCACCAAAGCCCCATTGAAGTAAGTCTTGCCCCGGAGGGGTGTCTCCAGCACAGAAGTTCTCCCACTTCAGACACAGCTGTTTCTCACAGCCAATTGGCCTGAAGGTCAATCCCTCCCAGTGTTACCTACAACAATTAAGGCTTAACTACAATGAGACTGTGCACAAAGCCCACATGGGTGCACCAAGAGTGTCCACCTCAGGTAATTGGGGAGGCTGAGCCACTGGGACCTATAGGACACCTAGCACAGAAAGCCACTCTACCAACACAGCGAAGCATAAAAAAATGCAGAGACAAAGAAACAGGACACAAATGACAGAAATGGAGGAAAGCAAAGTACTGGATACAGAGTTCAAAACCACAGTTTTAAGGTTTTTCAAGAATTTTCTAGAAACCGCCGATAAACTTAATGAGACCCTCGAGGTTGTGATAAAGGACCAACTAGAAATTAACCATACACTGATGGAAATAAAGAATATTATACAGAGTTCCAACAGCAGACTAGAGGATTGCAAGAATCAAGTCAAAGTTTTGAAATACAAAGAAGCAAAAAACACCCAACCGGAAAAGCAAAAAGAATCAAAACAATGAAGATAGTGTAAGGAGCCTCTGGAACAGCTTCAAGCATACCAACATCTGAAATATAGGGGTGCCAGAAGAAGAGAGAGAGCAAGATATTGAAAACCTATTTGAAGAAATAATGACAGAAAACTTGCCCTACCTGGTGAAAGAAATAGACTTACAAGTCCAGGAAGCGCAGACAACCCCAAACAAAAGGAATCCAAAGAGGACCACACCAAGACACATCATAATTAAAATGCCAAGAGCAAAAGACAAAGAGAGAATCTTAAAAGCAGCAAGAGAAAGACAGTCAGTTACCTACAAGGGAGTACCCATACGACTGTCAGCTGATTTCTCAACAGAAGCTTTGCAGGCCAGAAAGGAGTGGCAAGAAATATTCAAAGTGATGAATACCAAGAACCTACAACCAAGATTACTTTACCCAGCAAAGCTATCATTCAGAATTG
The DNA here is from genome assembly GCF_964212035.1 of Myotis nattereri. Classification (NCBI taxonomy): domain Eukaryota; kingdom Metazoa; phylum Chordata; class Mammalia; order Chiroptera; family Vespertilionidae; genus Myotis; species Myotis nattereri. The sequence goes on from NC_138076.1 coordinate 102,624,061, forward strand.
AAGGTCAGATAAAGAGCTTCACAGATAAGGAAAAGCTAAAGGAGTTCATCACCACCAAACCAGTATTATATGAAATGCTGAAAGGTATCCTTTAAGAAGAGGAAGAAGAAGAAAAAGGTAAAGATACAAACTATGAACAACAAATACAGATCTATCAACAAGTAAATCTAAAAATCAAGTGAATAAATAATCTGATGAACAGAATAAACTGGTGATTATAATAGAATCAGGGGCATAGAAAGGGAGTGGACTGACTATTCTTGGGGGGGAAAGGGGGGGATGCGGGAAGAGACTGAACAAAAATCGTGCACCTATGGATGAGGATAGTGGGGGGGTGAGGGTGGAGGAGGGGTGGGAAACGGGTGGAGAGGAGCTATGGGGGGGAAGAGGAATAACTGTAATAATCTGAACAATAAAGATTTAATAATAAAAAAAAAACAATGATTGGGTTACCAAAGAGATCAAAGAAGAAATAAAAAGCATCCTGGAAACAAATAACAATGAAAACACAACAATCCAAAATCTATGGGACACAGTGAAAGCAGTCCTGAGAGGGAAGTTCATAGCTCTACAGTCCTACCTCAAAAACAAGAAAAAATGGTAATTAATTATCTCACCCTGCAACTTAAGAAATTAGAAAGAGAGCAACAAGAAAACCCCAGAGTAAATAGAAGGAAGGAAATAATAAAGATCAGAGGGGAAATAAATAACATAGAGACAAAAAAAATACAAAAGATCAATAAAACCAGAGCTGGTTCTTTGAAAGGATAAACAAGATTGAAACTCTAGCCAGGTTCACCAAGAAACAAAGAGGGTTGACCCAATAAACAAAATCAGAAATGAAAGAGGAGAAGTAACAACTGACCCAACAAACATACAGAAGGATTGTTAAAACAAAAAAACAACAACTATGAGCAGCTCTACTCCAACACACTGGACAACCTAGATGAAATGGACATAGTCCCAGAAAAATACAATCTCCCAAAACTCAATTAGGAAGAATTAATAAAAACCTGAATAGGCCAATAGCTACCAATGAAATTGAAGCAGTTATCAAAAAACTTCCAGCAAACAAGTGCCCTGTCTGGATGGTTTCACAGGGGGATTTTACCAAACATTCAAAGAACTAAAACCTTCTCTCCTCAGACTATTCCAAAAAATTCAAGAGCAAGGAACATTTCCAAGCCCTTTTTATGAAACCAGCATTACCCTAATCCAAAAACCAAATAAAAACTACAAAGAATGAGAATTATAGTCCAACTAGAGGCCCAGTGCATGAATTCATGTACAAGTGCCATCCAGCCAGCCTGGCCCCAGTTGGGGCATAACGGAGCTGGGCCTGTCAAGAGGAGGAGACGGCAGGAGGTTGGCAGGCCGGCCCACCCCAAAAGGGGCTCATCAGGGCTGGGCTGGCTGGGGGGCTTGTTGTGGGCAATTGGCCAGTGGGCCCCGTCAAGAATGGGGTGGGGGGTTGACTGGGGGTCAGTAGCTGGGGGAGGGCATGTAGGAGGTTGGCCAGCCAGCCGCACCCCGATTGGTGTGGAGGGGGTAATCAGGGGCAGAGCTGGCTGTGGAGAGGGGCCGTGGGTCAATCGGGGTGATGGGGGCAATAGGGGGTGGGGCCAGCCATGTGGTGGGGCTGTAGGTGGTGGGCCAGCTGGCCTCGCCCCCAAATGGGGTGGGGGCGCCAATCGGGGGCAAGCAGCATGAGGGAGAGTACATGGGTGATTGGCCAGCCAGCCCTGCCCTTGATCAGAGTGGGGGGCCGATTGGGGGGCAGAGCTGCTGGAGGAGGGGCTGCAGACCAATCACAGTGATGGGGGCCCATCAGGGGTGGGATCAGCTCGGGGGAGGGGCTTCAGGTGCTTGGCCAGCAGGCTCTGCCCCTGATCGGGGTGGGGGGGCCAATCTGGGGTGGAGCTGGGTTGGGGGAAGGGCTGCAGGAGGTTGGTGGCTGGACCCGCCCCCTATTGGGGTAGGAGGTGGCATTCAGGGATGGGGCTGGCTGGGAGGAGGGGCAGTGGGCCGATTGGGTTGGTGGGGGCCCATCAGAGGTGTAGCTAGCCAAGGGGCTGCGGGAGGTTGGCCACATTGGGCATCATAGCAAACGGTTGTTCTGGTCATTGCAGCCTTATGGTTACTGGCTTTTTATATGTAGAGATATCACTGATGAACATAGATGCTAAAATCCTCAACAAAATTCTAGCAAATCGGATCCAGCATTACATTAGAAAGATCAAACACCATAACCAAGTGGGATTTATTCCAGGGATGCAAGGATGGTACAATAACTGCAAATCAATAAATATGATACATTATATAAACAAACTGAGAGACAAAAATCCCATAATCATATGAATTGATGCAGAAAAAACATTTGACAAAATCCAACACCCTTTCTTGATAAAAACTCTGAGCAAAGTGGGAATAGAGGGCTCATACCTCAACATAATAAAAGCCTTATATCACAAACTTACAGCCAACATCATACTCAATGGGCAAACACTAAAACCATTTCACCTAAGAACAGGAATGAGACAGGGATGCCCACTTTCACCATTCCTGTTCAACATAGTAGTGGAGGTGCTAGCCATAGTGATCAGACAGGAGAAGAAAAAAAAGGCATCCAAATTGGAAAAGAAGTAGTAAAATTGTCACTCTTTGCAGATGACATGATCTATACTAATAAAAGGGTAATATGCTAATTAGACCAGACATCTTCTGGACGTCTTTCTGGACAAAGCCTCGGTGGTGGGGGCCAAGGCAGAGGCAGTTAGGGGCAATTAGGCCAGCAGAGGAGAGCAGTTGGGAGCAATCAGGCTGGCAGGGGAGGGCAGTTAGGGTGCGATCAGGCTGGCCGGGTAAGGCAGTTAGGGCCAATCAGGCTGGCAGGGGAACAGTTAGGGACATTAGGCTGGCAGGCAGAGGTGGTTTGGGGTGATCAGGCAGGCAGGCAGGCGAGCGGTTAGGAGCCAGCAGTCCTGGATTGCAAGAGGGATGTACAAGGGGTCCACAGATTGAAGAGGGTGCAGGCCATATTGGAGAGGGTGCTGTCATTTTAATTCTTTATGCCTATGTTTCTCTCTCTTTCTCTCTCTCTCTCTCTCTCTCTCTCTCTCTCTATATATATATATATATATATATATATATATATATATATATTTTGTGCAAGGAGCCCCTTGCATGAAATTTGTGCAAGAGTAGGCCTTCCTTTCCCTGGCTGCCGGTACCAGCTTCCCTCTAGCACCTGTGACCCGGGCTTCCCTCACAGCCCTGACTTCATCCAGAAGGTCGTCTGGAAGGATGTCTGGTCTAATTAGCATATTATGCTTTTATTATTATAGATATACTAGAGGCCTGGTGCACAAAAATTTGTGCACTCAGCGGGGCGAGGGGGGTCCCTCAGCCTGGCCTGTGCCCTCTCGCAGTCTGGGACCCCTCAGGGGATGACCACTTGCTGGCTTAGGCCTTCTCCCCGGGGAAATTGGGCCTAAGATGGCAATCAGACATCCCTCTGGCAGCCCAGCCGCCCTCGGGGGATGTCCACTTGCCAGCGGGGACCAGGTCTAAACTGCAGTCAGACATCCTTAGCGTTGCTGAGGAGGCAGGAGAGGCTCCCACCATCACCGCTGTACTGGCAGCCATCAGCCTGGCTTGCAGCTGAGCAGAGCTCCTCCATGTGGGAGCTCACTGACCACCAGAGGGCAGCTCCTGCATTGAGCGTCTGCCCCCTGGTGGTCAGTGTGTGTCATAGTGACCAGTCATTTCCAGTCATTCTGCTGTTAGGGTCAGTTTGCATATTACCCTTTTACTATATAGGATAGAGTCCTGGTGCATGGGTGGGGGCCGGCTGGTTTGCCCTGAATGGTGTCCCGGATCAGGGTGGGGGTCCCGCTGGGGTGCCTGGCCAGTCTGGATGAGGGGATGATGGCTGTTTGCAGCTGGTCACACCCCCTTCAGGGTGGGGGTCCCCACTGGGGTGCCTGGCCAGCCTAGGTGAGGGACTGAGGGCCGTTTTCAGGCTAGTGGGCAACTGAAGCTCCCAACCTCTCCTTTTTTTCTTTTCTTTTTTTAATTCTTGGATTTATTTACCTTCTATGGCTGTCACTGGAGCTGAGAGGCAGCTTTAGCTCTGAGGCTCGGCTCCAGCTCTGAGACCTTGGCTGCTGAAAGCAGGTATCTGGGGTTTGTTTGGCTTCTATAATTGAAACACTGTTGCGGTCCTGCTCTCTCCAGCTCTGACGGCTGAAAGCAGGTACCTGGGGTTTGCTTAGCTTCTATAATTGCAACATTGTTCTTAGAGTGCAGCTCAGAGCCGGGCTGCGGCCAGCGGGGAACCTTGGCTTCTTCCATCACTGGAGCAACCAAGCCTCATGTTTGCTTCAGCTGCGTGGCTGCCGGCCGCCATCTTGGTTGGCAGTTAATTTGCATATCTTGCTGATTAGCCAATGGGAAGCGTGTTGGAGGTACAGTTAATTACCCTATTTGTCTATTATTAGGTAGGATAGTAGGAGCCCGGTGCACAAAATTCATGCACTGGGGGGTAGGGTCCTTCAGCCCAGTCTTCCCCCCTCTCACAGTCCGGGAGCCCTCAGGGGATGTACTACTGATGGCTTAGGCCTGCTACCTGTGAGGAGTGAGCCTTAGCCACAGTCTGGCTGCGGAGGGTCAGAGCAGGTGCCCCATGTGTGCTGTTTTCGCTGGGGGCCTGCCCCCAGCCACGCTGCAGAGGTTTGGAACAGGCATCCTGTGTGTGTTTGTGTATGTATGCGTATGTGTGTTTGTCTGTCTGCTGGGGGCCTGCCCCCAGCTGTGCCATGGAGGCTCAGAGCAGGTGCCCTGTTGAGGGATGTTTAATGAACTGAAGACACAGAGGTAAGACGAGCGTACAGGTGATTGATTGCCAGACAGAGGGCTACAGCTCGCTCAGGCATGTAACAACCTCTGTACCCTTAACCATTGCTTTTATTGGGGTTTGGCACGAGGTTGGTGCATCAGCAGTTAATCAACTAAATCCTGTTTTGTTCTATATTATTACAATAACGCATTGAAGACAACTTGCAGCTGTGCCCTCACTTTCTGCTCTACACCCACGACTATTTAATCTTATCCTTTCTCAGGGAGGTAAATGTTCCGGGAACTCAAGATTGTGTGCAATCTTGACCCAGCATGACTCGCTTGCAAGTCATGCAGTGCTCCTGATGGAACATCCACTTCTTCTTAGCAGGACTTCTTCAGATCCTTGTTTACAAATGTCCAGCTACAGTGCCCCATGTTTGTGTGTGTGTGTGTGTGTGTGTGTGTGTGTGTGTGTGTCCACTGAGGGCCTGCCCCCAGCCGGATTGGAGGCTCAGAGCAGGCACCCCTCTGTGTTGATTTCTCAGGCTCTGGGCTGTGCCTGCGTGTTGTTCTCTCAGGCTCAAGGCCGCACCCAGGCCCTCCCTCTGAGCTGGTTGTTACCATTACAGAGTCCCAACCTCATTTGCATTATATATATACTAGAGGCCCAGTGCACAAAAATTTGTGCACTTGGGGTGGGGGGAGGGAGGTCCCTCAGCCCGGCAGGTGCTCTCTCACAGTCTCGGACACCTCAGGGGATGACCATCTGCTGGCTGAGGCCTGCTCCCCAGGGGATTGGGCCTAAGATGGCGATCAGACATCTCACTGGCAGCCCGGCAGCCCTCGGGGGATGTCCACTTGCCAGCGGGGAGCAGACCTAAGCTGTAGTCAGATGTCCTTAGTGCTGCTGAGGAGGCAGGAGAGGCTCCCACCACCACCGCTGTACTGGCAGCCATCAGCCTGACTAGTGGCTGAACAGAGCTCCTCCAGAGGACAGCTCCTGCATTGAGCATCTACCCCCTGGTGGACAGTGTGTGTCATAGTGACCAGTCATTCCCAGTCTTTCTGCTGTTAGGGTCAGTTTGCATATTACCCTTTTACTATATAGGATAGAGTCCTGGTGCACGGGTGGGGGCTGGCTGGTTTACCCTGAATGGTGTCCCGGATCAGGGTGGGGGTCCCCACTGGGGTTCCTGGCCAGCCTGGATGAGGGGCTGATGGCTGTTTTCAGGCTGCCTGCACCCTCTTCAGGTGGGGATCCTCACTGGGGTTCCTGGCCAGCCTGGATGAGGGGCTGATGGCTGTTTTCAGGCTGCCTGCACCCTCTTCAGGTGGGGATCCTCACTGGGGTTCCTGGCCAGCCTGAATGAGGGGCTGAGGGCTGTTTTCAGGCTGGCGAAGCCTTCAACTGAAGGTCCCAGTCTCTCCTTTTTTTCTTTTTTTTTTTTAATTCTGGGATTTATTTACCTTCTGTAATTGAAACTTTGTTGCGGCTCCAGCTCCGAGGCCGGCTGGCTGAAAGCAGGTATCTGGGGTTTGTTTAGTTTCTATAATTGCAACATTGTTGCTTAGAGTGCAGCTCAGAGCCCGGCTGTGGCAGGCGGGGAACCTTAGATTCCTCCATCACTGGAGCAAGCAAGCCTCATGTTCACTTCAGCTGCCTGGCTGCTGGCCGCCATCTTGGTTGGCAGTTAATTTGCATATCTCGCTGATTAGCCAATTGGAAGCATAACGGAGGTATGGTTAATTACCATGTTCGTCTATTATTAGATAGGATACATATAATCTTCTTATTTCCACTGTCCCTTTAACATTTCTTGCAATGCTTGTTTGTTGGGGATAAACTCCTTTAGTACTTTTTTCTGGAAAGCTTTTTATTTCACCATCTATTTTGAATGATGGCCTTGCTGGATAGAGTAGTGTTGGTTTCAGATCCTTGCTTTTTATTATCTTGAATACTCCATGTCATTCTCTCTGGCCTGTAGAGTTTCTGATGAGAAATCAGCTGACAGTCTTATGGTAGTTCCTTAGTATGCAACAAATTGCTTTTCTCTTGTATATAACAAATATTCTCTCTTTGTCTTTAATTTTTGGCATTTTTATTACAATGTGTCTGTGTTCTTCTTGCTTGGGACTCTCTATGCCTGCTGAACTTGTATGACTTTTTTTCTTCACCAGGTTAGGGAAGTTTTCTTTCATTATTTCTTCAAACAGGTTCTCTATCTTTTGCTCAGTTTCTTCTTTTTCTGGAACACCTATGATGCAGATATTGTTATGTTTCATTTTGTCCCACAGCTCCCTTGGAGCTGTCCTCCTGTTGTTTTTTTTATTGTGTTCTTCTTTTTGGTTCTCTGATTGAGTGATTTTTTTCTACCCTGTCGTCTAATTTGCTTATCTGATCCTTGGCTTTCTCTAATCTGCTGTTTATTTCTTCCAATGTATTCTTTATTTCTGCTTTTTCATTCATCATTTGACTGGTCATTTTTCAAAGTATCTATATCTTTTGTCATGCCTTTGAATATCCTTATAATAATTACTCTGAACTCTATATTGATGAGTTGCTTATATCCATTTCATTTAGCTCTTCTTCTGGAGAATTCTCATTCTTTCATTTGGGTCATGTTTTTTTGTTTCCACATTTTGGCTGCCTGTTTAGGTTTATTTTTATGTATTAGATAGATCTGTTACAACTCACAGTCTTTTTAGAGGGTCTCTTGTACAGTCCAATGTCAGACACTACTTGTGACTGGTCCTGTGTACCCTGTTTGGAGCTATCAGTGCTCCACAACTTGTGGCTTCCTGTGCTGGGAATGGGTGCATTTGGGAAGGACCAAGATGCATACTGAGGTATGCTTTTGCTAGCCCAGTGTCCAGAAGCAGATCAGGTGAAGATTCAAAGCACCCTACCTCTGTCTGCAGGCTGATTGTTAGTCTCAGTCTGTTAATGAGCCACAGGCTGTAGATCACAGCAAAACATAAAGTCCACAGAGTGAGGCAAGAGGTTTTCCAATGGGTGGGGCAATTGCATCTCCCTTCAGGAAAAAGCTGCCTGGATGGTAAAAATCTACCTGAGAAAAATGTCATCTGCAGTACGGAGGAATGACAGCACAGGACACCAGGTGGTTGTCCTATGAGCTCTATCCCCAGAGCCAACAACCCTAGACTCTCCTCACACAGCTCCCATCCACTCCGCCCTCCCCCTGCTAGAGCCCAAGGTGACTGGAAGCACACAAAATTTTGTGCATTGACCCTTAAAGGCAATACCTGCATATCTATCTGTCTGTCCTTGGAAGGCAGAAACACCACTGCTTTTTACAGCCTTATATTATGTGGGCACCTTTCTCAGTTCTGGTGCTCTGAGCTTGGGAGCCCCACTTGGCATTTAGACCCCAGCGATCTGAGGTATACCTTTGGAACTTCAGCTGCTGCCTGTGAGAGCCCAGCTAGCCCTCTTGCATCTCAGCACTTCCTATCCATCTCTATGAGGTCCCACATTACAACCTTTGTTATCAGGGTTCTCTCCAGCTAGTCTTCAGTTAGTTTTTCAGGATGGTTTTTTCCTCTTTTAGTTATAATTCCAGTTTAGTCCTGGGAGAATATCAGTGGAGCTTTCACTTAATTCACTGCCATCTTCGAATCTCTCCTTTGGGGTTTTATGGAGGCTTCATCTCATAGGCATTATTGATTTTTATATATATATATATATATATATATATATATATATATATATATGTATGTATAATTAATATGATTAAATCATTAGTAATTACTTAAACTGTTAGCCTCTTGCCCATCCCCAAAGGACAGAGGTGTAAGACTGACAATTAAAACCCTCCAGACAAAGTTGAGTCATCTGGTGACCAGCCCCCAACCTTAGATTACTTAAGGTCTTTCCTGAAAGTCACTTCAATAACATAACAAAAGAAACTTTTTATCACAGAAATTTTCAAGAGTTTTTGAAGCTCTGTCCCATGAAAGGGTTGGAGTCTAATGTAATTTTTATTATAAATCAAAATATCACAGATTCCAACCGCAAACAATACATAAAAATTGTTCTCAAGTGCATTAAAACTTCAATGTCAAAAGAAAAACTATAAAACATTAAATCATCACATAGGAAAACATCTTTATGACTTTGAAGTAGGGAAGCATTTTCTAAACACAAAAAATATATAAGGCATTCAAGACAAGATTGATAAATTTGTCTATATTAAATTAAGAACTTATGTTCATCAAAAGCACTTTAAAGAGACAACCAAAGCCACAAAGTAGTATAGTATCCTTGTGACATCTATGGGTGACAAAGATTTATTATTCAAAATGGAGGGAAGGAATTCATATTATATACATATATACATACACAGAAATGTATTTTTATATCAATGATTAAAGATAACCCAATAGACAGACATTTTATGTTAAAAGAACTACAAATGACTCAAACATATTTAAGATGTTCAACTCATTAGCAATCAGAGAAATGTAAATTAAAACTAGAGTAAAATACCATATCATACCCATCAGCCTGTCAAAATTTTAAATGTCTGATAATGCCAATCCCAAGAGTTGACTAGGATTTAGAGTGATGGTGTTGACCAGTAACAGACAGCCAGATATTTCTCCAGCAAAATGAGTTTATTCAGGAAAAATGAAAAGTTGAAATTCAGAATATATAGTCTACTGGTAAACTACTCACAAGTCCAGAGAAACAAAGGAGAGGAGTGGGTGTTGTTTATTTAAAATATATTTTTATTGATTTGAGAGAGAGAGAGAGAGAAACATCAATGATGATAGAAAATCATTGATCAGCTGATTCCTGCATGCTTTGAACTGGGGATTGCCGGGGTCCTGCCCCAGCAGGTCCAGGGGTTCCCAAAGGTGTGGACGGAGTTGGCGAAGAAGGAATGACACGAAGACAGCGTTCAGTTGATCAGCAGCCTAGCCAGGATCTCCAGCCAAGTTCTGGTCTGGATCTCCAGCGAAGTTCTGTTTAGGATCTCCAGCCAGGTTCTGTGTCCATGGTCTCTTGCTAGGTTCTCCAGCCAGGTTCTCCAGGTTCTCCAGCCAGGTTCTGTAGCCATGTTCGCTCGCTAGGTTCTCCAGCCAGGTTCTGTCCAGGTTCTCCAGCCAGGTTCAGTCACCAGGTTCTAATCAGGTTCTCTTGCCAATTTCTGTAGTCAGGTTCAGTCCAGGATCTTTTGCTATGTTCTCTCGCTAGGTTCTGTCTCTAGGTTCTGAGGCCAGTTTCTGTCCAGGATCTTTTGCCATGTTCTCTCCAGCGAAGTTCTTCTGTCTCTAGAGAAGGTTCTGTGTAGGTTCTGTGCCAATTTCTGTCTCTCTCTCCCCATTCTGTCTTCTTACATCTGTATTTATACCAGTTGATTCCAATCCTATCAATCTCTATTTCAAAGGTTAGGGCGTTTCTTATCTCCATTCCAGGGAGTAAAGATTATGTAGCTTAAGCATGATTGTTCGTAGTTAAATGCCGGGGTCCAACCCCAGCAGGTCCAGGGGTTCCCAAAGGCGTAGACGGAGTCGGCGAAGAAGGAAGGACACGGAGACAGTGTTCAGTTCATCAGCAGCCTAGCCAGGATCTCCAGCCAGGATCTCCAGCCAAGTTCTGGTCTGGATCTCCAGAGAGGTTCTGCCGTTTATTGTCTTGTTACATCCGTATTTATACCAGTTGATTTTAATCCTGTCAATTTCTATTACAAAGGTTAGGGCGTTTCTTATCTCCATTCCAGGGAGTAAAGATTATGTAGCTTAAGCATGATTGTTTGTAGTTAAAGTGATTAACTACCCGCCTGGCACTTAGTTAAGGAGTTTCATCCCCTCCCTGACTTCAGGGAAAAATTCCTACCTGGGGAAACAACCTTTCTAGGAGAGGCATCCCCTCCCTGACTTCAGGGAAAAATTCCTACCTGGGGAAACAACCTTTCTCGGAGAGGTGACCTTGGTTAAAACACACAGCGCTAAGGGGAGCAAACATATTAAGAACAGTATGCTATATACGCCAGGTCCCTTGAAACATATGCTGTGCAGATGTTTCTTTCCTGCAGCGACTGTGTCAAGCAGCAAGGATGGACCGGCTTCCGGCAGTTAAAGTGATTAATTACCCACCTGGCACTTAGTTAAGAGGTTTTATTCCCTCCCTAACTTCAGGGGAAAATCCCTACCTGGGGAAACAACCTTTCTCAGAGACCTTGGTTAAAACACATAGTGCCAAGAAGGTGAGCAAACATTTTAAGAACAGTATGCCATATATGCCAGGTCCTTTGAAACAGCAAGGATGGACCGGCTCCCGGCAGGGGATCAAGCCCCAAATCTGGACATGTGCCCTGACCTAGAATACAGTCATGACCTCCTGATTCATAGGTCAATGCTCAAACACTGAGCAACACCAGCTGGGCTACATTTACCCCTTTTGATCAAGATTGTTCTCTGAAAGCATCACTGAACAAGAGTCAGGTTTTTCCAGATTCAGTGGCCTTTTGTCTTTCAATGCCAAGAAGGAGTTTTCCTGGGTGTCATGTTCCATATCAGAGGGAAAGTGCACAAAATGAAAATTTATGGTGATCACATTTGAGTAACATGAGAGGTAGAAGGGTGGTCAGCTCTTTCAGGAATCTTCATATAAATCTGTATCTTAGATGAGTGAATATGCCAAAGATACACTCAGAATTGAAAAAAAAATGAAGCAAGAATTTTGGGAAGATATATATGCACGTGTAAAACAGAAAATGATTTTGTTATCTCAAAAGAAACTGGAACAAAATGTCTCATCAATAATACAACCTGTAGGTTGCCAATTTAGAGATTTATGAATTGGATATGAATTGAGAATCTAATCTAATAAAAGAGAAATATGCAAATTGACTGCACCTCCACTACACCCAAGCCACGCCCACCAGCCAATCAGAGCAAATATATGCAAATTAACCCAACCAAGATGGTGGCCAGCAGCCATGGAGCTGGAGCAAGCAGGAGGCTTGGTTGCCCCGGTGATGGAAGAAGCCAAGCTTCCCGCCTGCCCTGGCTGGCTGAGGCCTCCACTCAAGGCAACAAAGTTTCAATTATAGAAGATAAATAAATGCCAGATACCTGCTTCCAGCCAGCCAACACTGGGAGCTTGGGTGGCAGGGAGCCGTGGCTAGCCTGCAAACAGCCATCAGCCCCTCACCCATGCTGGCCACACCCTCATGTGGTGAGGGTCCCCACTGGGGGGCTTGGCCAGCCTAAAAACAGACCATCAGCCCCTCACCCAGGCTGGCCAGGCACTCCAGCAGTATCCCCCACACTGAAAGGGGTGTGTCCAGTCTGAAAACGGCTCTCAGCCTCGCACCCAGGCTAGCCAGCCACCCCAGTGGGGACCCCAACCCTGAAGGGGCTCTGGCGAGCCTGTGAACAGCAATCAGCCCTTCACCCAGGCTGGACAGGCACCCTAGCGGGGAAACCAACCCTGAAGGGGCTGTAGCCAGCCTTCAAACAGCCATCAGCCACTCATCCAGGCTTGCCAGGCACCCCAGCAGGACCACCCTCCCTGAAGGGGTGTAGCCAGCTTGAAAAAGGCCCTCAGCCTCTCATCCAAGCTGGCCAAGCACTCCAGAGGGGACCCCAACCCTGAAGGGGCTGTGGTCAGTCTGAAAAGCACCCTCAGCCCCTTACCTAGGCTGGCCAGGCACCCAAGCGGACCCCCACCCTGATCTGGGACACCCTTCAGGGCAAACCAGCCGGCCCCCAACCATGCACCAGGCCTCTACCATCCTATCTAATAAAAGACGAAAAAGGTAATTAACTGTACCTCCGCTACATTTCCCATTGGCTAATCAGTGAGATATGCAAATTAACTGCCAACAAAGATGGCGGCCAGCAGCCACGCAGCTGAAGCGAGCATGAGGTTTGCTTGCTCCAGTGATGGAGGAAGCCAAGGTTCCTCACCTGCCAGGGCCCAGCTCTGAACTCCGAAAGCAACATCTCCAAAAGCAACAAAGTTTCAATTATAGAAGCTAAACAAATCCCAGATACCTGCTTACAGCCAGCCACGGCCTCAGAGCTGGGAGCACCAGTGATTGAAACAGAGTTTAAATTATAGAAGGTAAATAAATCCCAGAATTAAAAGAAAAGAAAAAAAGGAGAGGCTAGGAGCTTCAGTTGCAGGCCAGCCTGAAAACAGCCCTCAGCCCCTCACCCAGACTGGCCAGGCACCCCAGTGGGGACCCCCACCCTGAAGGGGGTGTGACCAGCTGCAAACAGCCATCAGCCCCTTACCCAGGCTGATAAGGCACCCTAGTGGGAACCCCCACACTGAAGGGGGTGTGATCAGCCTGCAAACACCCATCAGTCCCTCACCCAGGTGGCCAGGCACCCAAGCGGGACCCCCACCCTGATCTGGACACCCTTCAGGGCAAACCAGCCAGCCCCCACCTGTGCACCAGGACTCTATCTTTTATAGTAAAAGGGTAATATGCAAACTGACCCTAACAGCAGAAAGACTGGGAAGGACTGGTCAGTATGACACACACTGACCATCAGGGGGCAGACACTTATTGCAGGAGCTGCCCTCTGGTGGTCAGTGTGCTCTCACCTGGAGGAACTCTGCTCAGCCGCAAGCCAGGCTGATGGCTGCCAATACAGCAGTGGTGGTGGGAGCCTCTCCTGCCTCCTCAGCAGCACTAAGGTCATCCAACTACAGCTAAGGTCTGCTCATCGCTGGCAAGTGGACATCCCCTGAGGGCTGCCAGGCTGTCAAAGGGATGTCTGATTGCCAGCTTAGGCCCAATCCCCTGGGGTGCAGGCCTAAGCCATCAAGTGGTCATCCCCTGAGGGGTCTCAGACTGCACGAGGGCACAGGCCGGGCTGAGGGACCACCTCCCTCACACAAATTTTTGTGCACCAGGCTTCTAGTAACTAATAAAAGAGAAACATGCAAATTGACTGCATCTCTGCTATAGTCACAAGCCATGCCCACAAGTCACACCCACCAGCCAATCAGAGCGGCCATATGCAAATTAACCCAACCAAGATGGCAGCCAGCAGCCGCAGAGCTGGAGCAAGCAGGAGCCTTGCTTGCCCCGGCGATGGAGGAAGACAAGTTTTCCGCCTGCCCTGGCCAGCTGTGGACTCCACTCAAGGCAACAAAGTTTCAATTATAGAAGATAAATAAATCCCAGATATTTGCTTCCAGCCCGCGGCTGTGGCCAGTCTGAAAACGGGACACCCTTCAGGGCAAACCAGCTGGCCCCCAACCATGCACCAGGCCTCTATCCTATATAATAAAAGGAAAATATGCAAATTGACCCTAACAGCAATACAACTGGGAATGACTGGTCACTATGACACACACTGACCACCAGGGGGCAGATGCTCAATGCAGGAGCTGCCCCTTAAAAGTCAGTGTGCTCCCACAGGGGGAGCTCTGCTCAGCCACAAGCCAGGCTGACAGCTGCCAGTACAGCAGTGGTGGTGGGAGCCTCTCCCACCTCCTCAGCAGCATTAAGGATGTCCGACTGCAGCTTAGGCCTGCTCCCCACTGGCAAGTGGACATCCACTAAGGGCTCCCGGGCTGCCAGAGGGATGTCTGACTGCCAGCTTAGGCCCAATCCCCGGGAAGCAGGCCTAAGCCAGCAGGTGGTCATCCACCGAGGGGTCCCAGACTGTGAGAAGGCACAGGCCGGGCTGAGGGACCCCCCTGAGTGCACAAATTTTTGTGCACGAGGCCTCTAGTCAGGTAATAATCTAGACCAAAGAGAAACGTGAATTTAAACCTTCCATCTGATCTGAACATCTTGGGAAAGCTATCTTGTCAGATGTCATCTGTTTTTATTCCAATAAATATTTACTTTCCAAACACCAGATGATGTGCATGTCTAGTCAGGGTTAGGTGCTCTTTCAATGTGTCATGTGAATCTAGGAGTCTATACTCTGATATTTGCCTGCACATGGTTGTTTGCAGTACCTAGTAGGGGCCTGTTCAGAAATATTGAAGGAATTCCTTCTGAAGGTGTCTTTTTCAGTAGATAAAAGTCCCCAAGTTACAAAATATATTGCTTAAGGTCTTCATCTCCCTGGAATGTACTGTGAAAAGATCGCACTACAAGAACATGGTTAAATTTTATAGAAGAAATTGGGCCTTTAAAGTATTGAAGTATATCTCCTTTTATCAGCTAAAGATTAAGAGGCAGGGAAGGAAAAATGGCGACCAGCAGGAAGGTAGGGAGGGAGAGAGTGTGAGAGCGCAAGGACGTGATAGAGGAGTGTGTGGACGTGTGTGGTGTGTGTGTGTACGAGCTAGGGACAGTTAGATTCTGCAGGACTTCTAAGGGGCTGCTAAACTGGGCAGTCTTAGGCAGCAGCGTCCCTCTCCCTGCGCAGACACTCCTGGGCGGCCAGCACAGGCACAGCGACCACGCCATCTTGGGAAACAGAGCTGCTTGAGACTAAGATCCTGGCCTCAGCACCACCCAGTTTGATCTCAGATGCATACCAGGACCCTGCAGCCACTGGGGACAGAGACCTGTGACGACAGCTACAGACCTGCGGACACCAAAAGTTCAGAAATCCCCACGGCAGATCCGTGTGTAACAGAGCCCATCCCCCCTTCCCGCAGGCTTGCGGGCAGCGCCAGAGTAACTAACTGATAGACCCACCCCTTGCCAGGGCCTCAGCGCTCCAGGAACTTTAGCCTGGAAGTGCGGGAGCACCTTGGAACTGATCCCGCGTAGGGCTGGGTTCAGGAGTCCTGGGCTGGGAGCAATCCCACGAACACTGGGAACTGGTCCTGCTCGCACTTCCTGCTCCAGGAACCCAGGGCTGGGAGCAAACGTGCGTGAACCCCTGGAACTGATCCTACGGACACTGCCGGCTTTGGAGCCCTGGGCTGGGAGCAATCATGCAAACACCGGAATTGGTCCCGCATAACATAGGCCCAGGGACCCCGATTCTCTGGGCAGGAGGCAGCACCAAGCACCAGTGACTTGACTGTGTTTATTATCACCTGCGTCTGAGATCCTGATTCCCTGTGCATTCATACTAAGAGCCAGTGACTCCATTTCCTGGTGCAGGGGCACACAGGGAACCTGATTCTCAAGGCGAGGTCGCGCAAAGCAACAGAGACTCTGATACTGGATACTTGGGGAACTCTGACTCCTGGCGCACGCTAGGGGGCTCTGGTTTTCAACACGCTCCAGGGGGTTCTCTGTTTCAGCATGGTGCAGAAAGGGTCCCTGATTCTAAGGGCGTGTATGAGACCACATTGAGCGCTGACTACACTGACTCTGAGCGAGCCTGGTTCCCACCAACCCACAACAACCACACATCTTAGTGTCAGAGCTCTTCAGTGACACTAGGGTGGTGGGAGGCTCCCACTGCACACAGCCCAGGCCCACGCAATTCAACGTTTGAACCATCGGGCAATAATCAGAATGAAGAGACGACACAACACCCAGAGGAAAGACAATGAGGAGTTGCCAAGAAAGGAAATTAATGAAGTTGAAGCATGCAACATGACAGAAAAGAATTCAGAATAATGGTTGTACAATTCATTCACCGGATGGATGAGAAAATCAACAACCTATGCAAAAATCAAGAAGAAATGAAAAGTGATATAGCTACAATCAAAAACACCATGGAAAGATTCAACAGCAGACTAGAAGAAGCAGAGGACCGAATTAGTGAGTTAGAAGATAAGGCAGAGAAACAAGCTCAATCTGAACAGCAACTGGAGAAAAAAATTAAAAAGCAGGAGGAGACCCTAAGGGAGCTTCGGGACAACATGAAACGAAGTAACATACGCATAATAGGGTTGCAAGAAGGACAAGAAGAGCAGCAAGGATTAGAAAATCTATTTGAAGAAATAATGACAGAAAACTTCCCAGATATGGGGGAGAAAAAAGTTATACAAGTACAGAGAGTCCCAAGCAAGAAAAATCCCAAAATACCCACACCAAGACACATCATAATTATAATGGCAAATCTTCATGACAAAGAGAGAATCTTAAAGGCTGCAAGAGAGAGACAGAGAGTTACCTACAAAGGATCCCCCATCAGATTATCAAATGATTTCTCAACAGAAACACATCAAGCTAGAAGGGAATGGAAGGAGGTATACAAAGTGTTGCAAAACAAAGGACTGAATCCAAGAATACTCTATCCAACAAGACTATCAATCAAAATTGAAGGGCAAATTAGGAGCTTTGCCAACAAAAAAAGGCTAAGGGAGTTTATCACTACCAAGCCAGCAATGCAAGAAATGCTAAAGGGAATGCTGTAAAGAGAAGAAATATAAAGGTAAGAAAGAGGAGGCGGAGGAAGATGGCGGCAATATAGGCAGACGCGTCCCAGGTCCTGTCCCGGAGCAAATGGAGAGAGCAGCTGAAACTAATAGCATCCACCCCGAATTGGCGAAATTGCTCAGCTGGTGAGACGGTTTGCAGCCGGGAAGAGAACTCCCCTGGAAAGGTAAAAAAACCAGGGTTTTGGGCAGGAAAGTTTGCCAGACCTCTGAGCCCAGAGAGTCGGAGTGAGACCGCGTGGCAGACAGCCGCGTCCCTTGGGACAGGCACAGCCCCTGACAGGGGAAAGGAGAACCGCGGGATTCCTGGCGCCGCCAGGGGAATTGAGAGCTGGGTTCTGTGATCACAGAGGACTGAGCCTAAAGGGGGCAGCCTGAAAAGCTGACCAGACCATGCAGTCCCGGTAAGAGAAGAAGCTTACAGAAACCAAGCCTTCCCTGTTTCCGCGGCCAGCGTTTGTTTGTTTGTTTTCACTGAATCCTGTTCATGGGACATTTCGGATACAGTCACTCACCTGTGCTGAAGAGAGGGAGAGTGTGCGGAGGAGTGGAATCTGGGGAGAGACTGAAGAGAGAGGGGGGCCGGGAGAGGTGGCAGCGAATTGAGTGCTGAGACACCCCCGAACCCAGGTCTGGGGCAGACATTCTCTCCGGAGGGTGAGACTCCTCCCCCCAGCCCCCAGGCAAGGAGCACAGCCACACCCAGATTCCACCCTGTAGGAGATCAAGGATTAAAATAATCTGATCAATCCCTGGGAGTTAACAGGGTCTGGCCTATAGAGGGATTTTCAATCCCAGCAACAACACAGCGCTGGTAACTAACTATTATGCAGCCAGCTCTGGGCAGTGAACTTCCACTGGACAGAGAGGCCCTATAGCCTCAGAGGCCAACCCCAGAACACTGCCACCCAGAGGCTGACCCACAAACTGACTCTTTGCTAAACACAAAATAAGGCAGTCTAGGGTATAAATGCGGCCTGCTTTAAAATAAGGACTGTGGTTTACAACACAGAGGAACAGTGTATCGCAGGGAAACCCAACACTCTCCTGAATACCTGGCAGGTCTAAGGTGAGCCACACTGAAGAATAGAAGAACCGAAGGACCTTCACTACTGCAATTCTTTTTTTTTCTTTTTTCACCTTTTAACTAAGAAACCAATTTTTTTCTTCTTCTTCTTCTTTTTTTTTTCTTCTTTTTCCATCACCTCATTTTACCCTTTTAACTACTACCTTCTTATTTTTAACCAGTATTATTACTGCAACCATTTTACCATTTTTTAAAGTGCCATTTTATTTTCTCTTTATTTTATTTTGGGATTAGTGTTCTCCATTCTATTTTCATCGTCATATTATTGGTTGTTTCTAGTTTGCATTCATCTCCAGGGAGCTGTTGCTGGAATCTGTTGGGATTAATGGCGGTTCTATAGGAGTATTCTCCTCATATTAAAAGTCTCTTCCCCTCTTCCACTTCATTCTCTCTTTTCGCTCTTTTATTTTCTTTTTTTTTCTTTTTTCTCCTTTTTTTTCTTGTCTTTTCTTTTCTCACTTTTTCCCCCCCTCCTTTTTCCCAATTTCATTTTTGCACTCCTTTTTTTGGTCCCTACTTTTCTTTTCTTTTTTCTCTTTTATCTTTTTCCCTTCCATCCTCCTTATCCCCTAATTCTCTTAATTCGGGTGGTCACCTTTATTTGGGGTTATTAATATCGTGAATATATTTGTGTATACTGCCGGGTACGTGGTGCCTTGTTGTGTTGTATTTTGTGCCTTTAAATCAACGCAGCAGATCGAAGCTACAGCAACCTCCAGAGCACCACACCCTCTGCTGAGGAACAGCAGCTGTATGTGAAGCCTCGCCCCACCAGCCAGAAGAGCCACCTCAGCTGTGAACAGCACACACCAGAGGAGCTGCTGCCAACTGAAGAGCAGCTGCTACCGCAACCGCCCGAAGAGCAACCACAGACCAAGGAGTCACTGCCACCAAGGGAGCAACCACTGAATGACTCAACGTCTAGATATGTCAGTGAGATCAAACATGGGTAGACAAAGAAACCCCCAAAGGAAAGAGAAGGAGGACTCTCCAGAAAAGCAGCTAAGTAATACAGAGGCACGCAACATGACAGACAAAGAATTCAGAATAACGGTCCTAGAGTGCATAAACCGGATGGAGGAAAAAATCGACATCCTCTGCAAGAAGCAAGAAGAAACAGATGAAAAAATCGATAACATATGGAAGAAGCTAGAAGAAACAGATGAAAAAATCAACAACTTAAGTAAGACCCAAGAAGAAATGAAGAGTGATATAGCTGCAATGAAAAACTCCATTGAAAGTATCAACAGTAGACTAGGAGAAGCGGAGGACTGAATTAGTGAATTAGAAGACAAGGAAGCAAAACACACCCAAAATGTACTGCAATTGGAGAAAAAAATTAAAAGACAGGAGGAGAGCCTAAGGGAGCTTTGGGACAACATGAAACGAAACAACATACGAATAATAGGGGTACCAGAACAACAGAAGGATGAACAAGGATTAGAAAACCTATTAGAAGAAATAATATCAGAAAACTTCCCTGAGGTGGGGAAGAAAAAAGTCACACAAGCCCAGAGAGTCCCAAACAAGGTGAACCCGAAAAGACCCACACCAAGACACATCATAATTACCATGGCAAATGTTCAGGACAAAGAGAGAATCTTACAGGCTGCAAGAGAGAGACGGAAAGTTACATACAAGGGATCTCCCATTAGATTGTCAAATGATTTCTCAACAGAAACACATCAGGCCAGAAAAGAATGGACAGAAATTTACAAAGTGATGCAAAGCAAAGGACTGAATCCAAGAATACTCTATCCAGCAAGGCTATCATTCAAACTTGAAGGGGAAATAAGAAGCTTCACAGACAAAAAAAGGCTAAGGGAGTTTATCACCACCAAGCCAGCAATGCAAGGAATGCTAAAGGGACTGGTATAAAAATAATAAAAAGCTCAGAAAGAAAGCAGCCACACACACAAAAAAAGAAATGGCTACAAATAAGTACCTTTCAATAATAACTTTAAACGTTAACGGACTAAATGCTCCAACCAAAAGACATCGAGTGGCTGAATGGATAAAAAAAAAAAAGGCCCATACATCTGCTGTCTACAAGAAACCCACATCATTAGAAGGGACTCACACAGACTGAAAGTGAAAGAATGGAAAAATATCTTTCACGCAAATGGAAAGGAAAAGAAAGCTGGGGTAGCAATACTTATATCGGACAAAATAGACCTCAAAGTGAAGGCCATAACAAGAGATAAGGAAGGCCACTTCATAATACTAAAGGGATCAATTCAACAAGAAGATATAACCCTGGTAAACATATATGCACCCAATGCAGGAGCATCCAAATTCATAAAAAAACTCCTGGAAGATATCAAAGGAGAGATCAACAACAATACAATCATAGTAGGGGACTTTAATACACCACTGACAGCACTGGATAAGTCCTCTAGACAAACAATCAGCAAAGATACAGCAATCCTAAATGACTCACTAGATCAGATGGACTTAATAGACATCTTCAGAACACTTCACCCCAGTGCCACGGAATATACATTCTACTCAAGTGCTCATGACACATATTCAAAAATAGACCATATATTGGGTCACAAGCAAAGTATCCCCAAATTCAAGAAGATTGAAATCATAAAAAGCATCTTCTCAGACCACGATGGCATAATATTAGAAATAAACTACAATAAAAACAACCCAAAATACTCAAACACCTGGAAGCTGAATAGCATGCTATTAAATATTGATTGGATTACCAATGAAATCAAAGAAGAAATTCAAAACATCCTGGAAACTAATGACAATGAAAACACAACAATCAAAACCTATGGGACACAATGAAAGCAGTCCTGAGAGGAAAGTTTATAGCTCTACAGGCCTATCTCAAAAAACAAGAAAAAATGGTAGTAAATCAGCTAACTCTACAACTAAAGTAATTAGAAAGAGAGCCACAAGAAAACCCCAGAGTGAGCAGAAGGAAGGAGATAATAAAGATTAAAGCAGAAATAAATGACATAGAGACCAAAAAAACAATACAGATAATCAATGAAACCAAGAGCTGGTTCTTTGAAAGGATAAACAAGATTGACAAACCTCTAGCCAGACTCACCAAGAAGCAAAGAGAGAGGACCCAAATAAACAAAATCAGAAACGATAGAGGCGAAATAACAACAGACCCCACAGAAATACAAATGATTGTTAAAAAATACTATGGTCAGCTCTACTCCAACAAACTAGACAACCTGGAGGAAATGGACAAATTCCTATAAAAATACAACATTCCAAAACTCAATCAGGAAGAATCTAAAAATCTCAACAGGCCAATAACTATGGAAGAAATTGAAGCAGTCATCCAAAAGCTTCCATCAAACAAAAGCCCAGGACCAGACGGCTTCACAGGGGAGTTTTACCAAGCATTCAAGGAAGAACTAAAACCTATCCTCCTCAGACTACTAAAAAAAATTCAAGAGGAAGGAACACTTCCAAGCTCATTCTATGAAGCCAGCATCAACCTAATACCAAAACCAGGTAAAGACAACACAATGAAAGAGAATTACAGGCCAATATCCCTCATGAACATAGATGCCAAAATCCTCAAAAAAATCTTAGCAAATCGGATCCAGCAGTACATCAGAAAGATCATACACCATGACCAAGTAGGATTTATCCCAGGGATGCAAGGATGGTACAATATCCGCAAATCAATAAACGTGATACATCACATAAACAAATTGAAAGAAAAAAACCACATGGTCATATCAATTGATGCAGAAAAAGCATTTGACAAAATTCAACACCCATTTTTGATAAAAACTCTCAGCAAGGTGGGAGTAGATGGATCAAACCTCAACATAATAAAAGCCATATATGACAGGCCCACAGCCAACATCATACTCAATGGACAAAAACTAACACCATTTCCCCTAAGAACAGGAACAAGACAGGGATGCCCCCTCTCACCACTCCTGTTCAACATAGTACTGGAAGTGTTAGCCATTGCAATTCGGCAAGAAGAAGAAATAAAAGGCATCCAAATTGGAAAAGAGGAAGTAAAACTGTCCTTATTTGCAGATGACATGATATTATACATACAAAACCCTAGAGACTCCATCAAAAAGCTACTAGACTTAATACATGAATTTGGCAATGTAGCAGGATACAAAATTAACCCCAAGAAATCTGAGGCATTTCTATACACCAATAGTGAACTTTCAGAAAGAGAGATTATAAAAACAATCCCGTTTACCATTGCACCAAAAAAATTAAGCTACCTAGGAATAAACTTAACTAAAGAGGTAAAAGACCTCTACTCAGAAAACTACAGGACGTTGAAAAAAGAGATAGAGGAAGACATAAACAGATGGAAGAACATACCGTGTTCGTGGATTGGTAGAATCTACATCATTAAAATGTCCATACTACCCAAAGCAATCTATAAATTCAACGCACTTCCCATTAAAATACCAACGGCATACTTCAGAGATCTAGAACGAACTCTCCAAAAATTCATCTGGAATAAAAAAAGACCCCGAATAGCTGCAGCAATCCTGAGAAAGAACAAAGTAGGTGGGATCTCAATACCAGATATCAAGTTGTATTACAAAGCCACTGTTCTCAAAACTGCCTGGTACTGGCACAAGAATAGGCATATAGATCAATGGAATAGAATAGAGAGCCCAGAAATCGGCCCGAACCAGTATGCTCAATTAATATTTGACAAAGGAGGCAAGAACATTCAATGGAGCCAAGATAGTCTCTTCTATAAATGGTGTTGGGAAAATTGGACAGATATATGCAAGAAAATGAAACTAGACCACCAACTTACACCATACACAAAAATAAACTCAAAATGGATAAAGGACTTAAATGTACGACAGGAAACCATAAAAATTCTAGAAGAATCCAAAGGCAACAAAATCTCAGACATATGCCGAAGCAATTTCTTCACTGATACAGCTCCTAGGGCACTTGAAACTAAAGAGAAAATGAACAAATGGGACTACATCAAAATAAAAAGCTTCTGCACAGCAAAAGAAACCATCAACAAAACAACAAGAAGACCCACTGTGTGGGAAAACATATTTGCCAATGTCATATCTGATAAGGGCCTAATCTCCAAAATTTATAGGGAACTCATACAACTTAACAAAAGGAAGATAAACAATCTAATCAAAAAATGGGCAAAGGACCTAAATAGACACCTTTCAAAAGAGGACATTCAGAAAGCCAAGAGACATATGAAAACATGCTCAAAGTCACTAATCATCCGAGAGATGCAAATCAAAACAACAATGAGGTACCATCTCACACCTGTCAGACTGGCTATCATCAACAAATCAACAAACGACAAGTGCTGGAGAGGATGTGGAGAAAAAGGAACACTTGTGCACTGCTGGTGGGAATGCAGACTGGTGCAGCCACTATGGAAGACAGTATGGCGTTTCCTTAAAAAACTGAAAATGGAACTCCCATTTGACCCTGTGATCCCACTTCTAGGAATATATCCCAAGAAACCAGAAACACCAATCAGAAAGGATATATGCACCCCTATGTTCATAGCAGCACAATTCACCATAGCTAAGATCTGGAAACAGCCTAAGTGCCCATCAGTAGATGAATGGATTAGAAAACTGTGGTACATCTACACGATGGAATACTATGCTTCTCTAAAAAGAAAGGAACTCTTACCATTTGCAATGTCATGGATGGAACTGGAGAGCATTATGCTAAGTGAAATAAGCCAGTCAGTGAAGGAAACATACCACATGATCTCACTCATTCATGGATAATAGAGACCATTATAAACTTTTGAACAATAATAGATACAGAGGCAGAGCTGCCTCAAACAGATTGTCAAACTGCAGCGGGAAGGCCGGGGAGGGTTGGGGGGCAGGAGGTAGGGGGGTAAGAGATCAACTAAAGGACTTGTATGCATGCATATAAGCATAACCAATGGACATAAGACACTGGGGCATAGGGGAGGCTGGGGGACTGTCTAGGGCGGGGTGATAAAATGGACACATATGTAATACCCTTTGTAATACTTTAAGCAATTAAAAAAAAAAAGAAAAAAAAATAAAGGTAAGAAAGAACACAGGCACCAAAATAGAAATGACTACAATCAAGTACCTTTCAATAATAACTTTAAACATAAATGGACTAAATGCTCTAATCAAAAGACATCTAGTGGCTGATTGGATAAAAAGACATGACCCATATATTTGCAGTCTACAAGAGACCCACCTCAGAATAAGGGACTCACACAGACTGAAAGTGAAGGGATGGAAAAATATCTTTCAGGCAAATGGAAATGAAAAAAAAGCTGGGGTAGCAGTACTTATATCTGATAAAATAGACCTCAAAGTGAAGGCCATAATAAGAGATAAGGAAGACCACTGCATAATACTAAAGGGATGAATACAACAAGAGGATATAAAACCCTGACAAACATATACGCACCCAATGCAGGAGCACCCAAATACATTAAAAAAAAACTCCTGGAAGATATCAAGGGAGACATTGACAACAATACAATCATAGTAGGGGACTTAAACACACCACTGACATCATTGGATAAATCCTCTAGACAAAAATCAGCAAAGAAACAGCAATACTAAATGACTCACTAGATCAGATGGACTTAATGACATCTTCAGAACATTTCACCCCAAAGCCACAGAATATACGTTCTTCTCAAGTGCACATAGGACATTTTCAAAAATAGACCACATATTGGGCCACAAGCAAAGTCTCCCCAAATTCAAGAAGATAGAAATCATACCAAGCATCTTCTCAGACCACAAGGGCATAATATTAGAAATAAACTACAATAAAAACAATCCAAAAAACTCAAACATTTGGAAGCTGAATAGCATGCTACTAAATAATGATTGGGTTACCAATGAGATCAAAGAAGACATTAAAAACACTCTGGAAACTAATGACAATAACAGCAAAACAATCCAAAATCTATGGGACACAATGAAAGCAGTCCTGAGAGGGAAGTTTATAGCTCTACAGGCCTACCTCAAAAAACAAAACAAAACAAAATGATGGTAAATCATCTAACTCTACAACTCAAAGAATTAGAAAGAGAGGAACAAGAAAAGCCAAGAGTGAGCAGAAGAAAGGAGATAATAAAGATCAGAGCAGAAATAAATGACATAGAGACCAAAAAAACAATCCAAAAGATCAATGAAACCAAGAGCTGGTTCTTTGAAAGGATAAACAAGATTGACAAACCTCTAGCCAGGCTCACCAAGAAGCAAAGAGAGAGGACCCAAATAAACAAAATCAGAAATGAAAAAGGTGAAATAACAATAGATGCCACAGAAATTTAAAGGAATGTTAAAAATACTATAAACAACTCTACTCCAACAAACTAGACAACCTAGAGGAAATGGACATATTCCTGGAAAAATACAACCTTCCAAAACTCAATCAGAAAGATTCTAAAAATCTCAACAAGCCAATAACTCTAGAAGAAAATGAAGCAGTCATCAAAAAGCTCCCAGGAAACAAAAGCCCAGGGCTAGACGGCTTCACAGGGGAGTTTTACCAAACATTCAAGGAAGAACTAAAACCTATCCTCCTCGGACTATTCCAAAAAATTCAAGAGGAAGGAACACTTCCAAGCTCATTCTATGAAGCCAGCATCACCCTAATACCAAAACCAGAAAAAGACAACACAACAAAAGAGAATTACAGCCCAATATCCCTCATGAACATAGATGCCAAAATAATCAACAAAATTCTAGAAAATCGGATCCAGCAATACATCAGAAAGATAATACACCATGACCAAGTAGGATTTATCCCATGGATGCAAGGATGGTACAATATCCGCAAATCAATAAACGTGATACACTACATAAAAAAATCGAGAGATAAAAATCACATAGTCATATCAATTGATGCAGAAAAAGCATTTGACAAAATCCAATACCCTTTCTTGATAAAAACTCTCAGCAAGGTAGGAATAGAAGGATCATACCTCAATATAATAAAAGCCATATATGACAAGCCCACAGCCAACATCATAATCAATGGGCAAAAACTAAAACCATTTCCCCTAAGAACAGGAGCAAGACAGGGATGCCCACTCTCACCACTCCTGCTCTACATAGTACTGGAAGTACTAGCCATTGCAATCAGACAAGAAGAAGAAATAAAAGGCATCCAAGTTGGTAAAGAAGAAGTAAAACTGTCTTAATTGCAGATGACATGATACTGTACATAGAAAACCCTAAAGACTCCATCAAAAAATTATTAGACTTAATAAATGAATTTGTCAATGTAGCAGGATATGAAATTAATGCCTAGATATCTATAGATCAATGGAATAGAATAGAGAACCCAGAAATTGACCCAAACCACTATGCCCAATTAATATTCGACAAAGGAGGCAAGAGCATACAATGGAGTCAAGACAGTCTCTTCAATAAATGGTGTTGGGAAAATTGGACAGATACATGCAAAAAGATGAAACTAGACCACCAACTTACACCATACACAAAAACAAACTCAAAATGGATAAAGGACTTAAATGTAAGACGGGAAACCATAAAAATACTAGAGGAATACACAGGCAGCGAAATCGCAAACATATGCCGAAGGAATTTCTTCTCTGATACTGCTCCTAGGGCAATGGAAACTAAAGAGAAAATAAACAAATGGGACTACATCAAAATAAAAAGCTTTTGCACAGCAAAGGAAGCCATCAACAAAAGAAAAAGAAAGCCCACTGCATGGGAGAACATATTTACTAATGTTATCACCGATAATGGTTTAATCTCCAACATTTACAGGGAACTCATACAACTTAACAGAAGGAAGATAAACAATGCAATCAAAAAATGGGCAAAGGACCTAAATAGACACCTTTCAAAAGAGGACATACAGAAGGCCGAAAGACATATGAAAACATGCTCAAAGTCACTAATCATCCAAGAAATGCAAATCAAAACAACAATGCATTATCATCTCACACCTGTCAGAATGGCTATCATCAACAAATCAACAAACAAGTGTTGAAGAGGATGTAGAGATAAAGGAACCCTTTTGTACTGCTGGTGGGAATGCAGTCTGGTACAGCCACTGTGGAGAACAGTATGGAGTTTCCTCAAAAAACTAAAAATGTAACTCCCATTTTACCCAGTGATCCCACTTCTAGGGATATATTCCAAGAAGCTAGAAACACCAATAAGAAAGGATATATGCATCCCTATGTTCATAGCAGCACAATTCACCATAGCTAAGATTTGGAAACAGCCTAGGTGCCTATCAGCAGATGAGTGGAATAAAAAAATGTGGTATATCTACACAATGGAATACTACACTGGGGTAAAAAAAAAGGAATTCTTGCCATTTGCAACAGCATGGATGGAACTGGAGAGCATTATGCTAAGTGAAATAAGCCAGTCAGAGAAAGATAAATAACACATGATCTCAGTCATTTGTGGAATATAGAGAACAACATAGACTGATCAACAGGGACAGATCCAGAAACAGCGAAGCAGCAATCAGACTATCAATCCCCAGAGGGAAAGTAGGGGAGAGTGAGGGTAAGGGGGAGAGATCAACCAAAGGACTTGTATGCATACATATATATAAGCCAAACCAATGGACATGGACAACAGGGGGATGAGAGCATGAGTAGGGGGGTGGTTAGGGGTTAATGGGGGGGGGGGGATGAGGACACATTTGTAATGCCTTAACCAATAAAGAAATTAAAGATTAAAAAAAAGAAAAAAAACATTGTCTCAGAGAAACTCTGAGATGTATGCATAATCTGGTATTGTTTATACCAGCCACAATACAGGAAACAACCCACTGTTCTCCTGAAGTACAATGGATATGTAAAATTTGAAATATTCATAAAATGCAAGACTGCGTCAGAGAGAATGAGTCAATCACAACTACATGAGCAGTTGAATAAAAAAATCCAGTCAGAGAACAAAAGCTATTTATATAAGATCAAACCATGCAAAATTTAACAGAAATAAATGATTAAACAAAGAGAAATGTGTGATTTATAAAAAGTTGGGGATATTGGACATTTATCTAAAAGAGATAGAAGGGAAAAGGATTGCAGTAGGGTATACAGAAGGTTGAATTCTAAGCTTCTGGTATTTCTCTTATGCAGGATTATAAGTACCATGGGTGTTTATATTATTAACTAGAGGCCGATGCACGAAATTCGTGCAAGGGGCGCGGCCCTCACAGCCCTGGCTGTCTGGAAGGACATCCTTTTGGAAGTCTGGAAGGTCTTTTGGCTGTCCAGTCTAATTAGCATATTACACTTTTATTATTATAGATTGCCAACTATAATTGCATTTATTTAATGTATATTTCTTTGGCTATATTATATAACTATATTTCATAATATCTTTTTCATAATAAATTGTTAGTATTTTTAAGGGCCTTATACTATTCTTGACACACTGGTAAATGGTTTTGAACTAGATTCAACTGGTGGGGACTCTGAGTGTCATGATATGGCAGATATTTGGGTTTCCTTCTTTACAGAGTTGGTGGGTACCGAATAGTAGATGATTAAAGTGATGGTGTGAAAGTTGACCAGGGAACTCTTTCAACCAGACCATGTTTTTGTAGCAAGAATGGTTTGAGAAACTAGTTTCAGATCTTCTCCCTCCTCTCAAAGAAGGAGCGTTTATCCTGAAAAGTTTTGTGTTATTTTCTGCATGTCCCCTTCCCTCTGCTCCACTTTGCCAACTGGCCTCTCTCCTTCCAGCCATCCTTGATGAAGCTCTGAACATGGTCATCCATGCTGACAACACAGGAAGTGAGGAAGACCTTTATGAAAATATGCACAGATCCAACCACCACTACACCCACCCTAGAGGGGGCAGTGAGCAGCTGTCTTTCAATAAGGTAGAGTTGGGGCTGTGTGGGTGAAGGGAGGGGGGCTGGGATAGATGGCTTGATTGTCAAGACAACTCCATCACACTCATCCAGGCTTAGATGTTCACAGTGTCTGTCTTATAAGCAGATGGCAGTGGTAATAGTGCACACTGCACAGTTCTACCCTGTGGCATCCACTTTAGGATATAATGTCCAACAGCAGAGCTTTTCCAAATACAGGCCTCTCACTTGTGCCTACAAGGGACTCAGAATAAGAGGGATCTACAGGGGATCCAGGATATACAGTACCTAAGATATAAAAGTGCTGAGTTCTCCTACAAAGTAGCCCCTGTAAAACCATCCTGGATGGAAGAAGCTCTACTTGGTAAAAAGAAAGGCCCCTGACCCTCCAAAAAGTTGTCTGGGCAGCACTGGGGGCAACACAAGTGAAAACTGATTTCTTTCCTCTTGACATCAAGAGTTCAAAAAGTATTGCTGTTGCTGTGACAGCTGTGTGCAAGTTACCTTTCTTTCTTTCTTTCTTTCTTTCTTTCTTTCTTTCTTTCTTTCTTCTTTCTTTCTTTCCTTCCTTCCTTCCTTCCTTCTCTCTCTCTCTCTCTCTCTCTCTCTCTCTCTCTCTCTCTCTCTCTTTCTCTCTTCCTTTATTTTATTTTCTGTTCTTACATAAGTAGAAGAAATTAGTAAGAAACTTCACCTAGAAAAACTGGTTCCCATACCAAGTTCTCCTTTGCCATTCTCCAAGAAGAGAGAAATTTTGAGACCTTGACTCTCTGTTTTTCTCAATTGTATTCTTATTTTCTACCCCTGTTCTTTGGTACTTGATTCAGAGGGGCTGTAGGATATAACATGGTAGTTATCTGGCATAATCACACTTCCATAGCAACATCAGGTTCTCCTCCTGGTTAGGATATACTGTGTATTTCTGCTTCATTAAAAC
Organism: Myotis nattereri; assembly: GCF_964212035.1. NCBI lineage: Eukaryota > Metazoa > Chordata > Mammalia > Chiroptera > Vespertilionidae > Myotis > Myotis nattereri. The sequence goes on from NC_138076.1 coordinate 102,654,055, forward strand.
CATAATATGAGAACCCAGGATCTTGCAGCACCAGATTTTTTTCCTCAGGAGGAAATCAACTTACAAACAGCCTTTAATTTTTCTGTAAATGAATGGGCTGGTCAGAAACCCTTAAATAGTGTAGTGTCCCCATTAATTACTTGACAGATGAGTACACACTGTCAACTGTGGACAAACTCTTTTTACAGGCCCAGCTCTGAATAACAATGTTTAAAAATCATTAAATAAAGCTTTTCAAAATCCATAATGCATAAGGAATAAACATCCAATTAAGTTGATTTTTCCAATAAAGCCTTTGTTTAAGTGCTTCTCATAAGCTATTTGAAAGGTATTCTAAAATTGTAATCTTAAGCAAAATTCACAGACACTGGTTTTGTTTTTCCTTAAAGACTCTGTCTATTTTTGTTCAACCATGTGTAATGTTCTTTATTATCCATAAATGAGTGAGATCATGTGGTATTTATCTTTCACTGACTGGCTTATTTTACTTAGCATAATGCTCTCCATATCCATCCATGCTGTTGCAAATGGTAAGAATTCCTTATTCAGAATGGGGAGATGACACAATCCCCAGAGGAAAGAAAATGAGGAGTCATCAAGAACGGAAATAAGTGAAATGGAAGCATGCAACATGACAGAAAAAATTTAGACTAATGGTCACACAGTTCATGCACCGGTTTGTGAGAAAACCAAAAACCTATGCAAAAATCAGGAAGAAATCAAAAGTGACATAGCTACAATCAAAAACACCATGGAAGGTTTAAACAGTAGACTAGAAGAAGCAGAGGACAGAATTAGTGAGTTAGAAGATAAGGTAGAGAAACAAGCTCAATCTGAACAGCAACTGGAGAAAAAAATTAAAAAGCAGGAGGAGAGCCTAAGGGAGCTTCTGGACAACACGAAATGAAGTAACATACACATAATAGGGCTATCAGAAAAACAAGAAGAGCAGCAAGGGTTAGAAAATGTATTTGAAGAAATAATGACAGAAAACTTCCCAGATATAGGGAAGAAAAAAGTTACATGAGTACAGAGAGTCCAAAGCAAGATGAATCTTGTGGTTTTGTTGATGGTTTCTTTTGCTGTGAAGAAGCTTTTTATTTTGATGTAGTCCCATTTTTTTATTTTCTACTTAGTCTCCATTGCCTTAGAAGCTCTGTTGGTAAAGATATTGCTAAGACATATGTTTGCTATTTTGCTGCCTATGGAGTCTTGTAGGATTTTTATGGTTTCTCATATTACTTTTAAGTCCTTTATTCATTTTGTGTTTGTTTTTGTGTATGGTGTAAGTTGGTGATCCAGTTTTATTTTTTGCATGTATCTGACCAAATTTCCCAGTCCAATTTATTGAAGAGATTGTCTTGACTCCATTGTATGCTCTTTCCTCCTTTGTCAAATATTAATTGAGCATAATGGCTGGGGTGGATTTCTGGGTTCTCTGCTCTGTTCCATTGGATTATATGTTTGTTCTTGTGCCAGTACCAGGCAGTTTTCAGGACTGTGGCTTGCTAATAAAGCTTGATATCTGGTATTGTGATCCCTCCAACTTTGTTCTTCTTTCTCAGGATTGCTGTGGCTATTCAGGGTGTGTTTTTATTCCAGATGAATTTTCGGATAGTTTGTTCTAGATGTTTGAAATTTGCCATTGGTATTTTAATTAAGAATACATTGAATCTGTAGATTGCTTTGGGTAGTATGGACATTTTAATCATGTTGATTCTACCAACCCATGAACATGGTATGTTCTTCCATTTGTTTACGTCTTCTCTCTCTTTTTACACTGTATTGTAGTTTTCCAAGTACAGTTCTTTTATGTCCTTAGTTGAGTTTATTCCTAGGTATCTTAATTTTTTTTGGTGCACTGGTAAATGGGATTGTTTTTTTCGCTTCTCTTTCTGTGAGTTCATTATTGGTGTATAAAAAGGCCATAGATTTCTTGGTGTTAATTTTGTATCTTGCTACATTGCCAAATTCATTTATTAGGTCTAGTAGTTTGTTGATGGAGTCTTTGGGGTTTTCTATGTATAGTATCATGTCATCTGCAAATAAAGACAGTTTTACTTCATCATTTCCAATTTGGATGCCTTTTATTTCTTCTTGTCTGATTGCTATGTCTAGCACTTCCAGTACTATATTGAACAGGAGTGGTGAAAGTATGCATCCCTGTCTTGTTCCTGTTCTTAGAAAAAATGAGTTTAATTTTTTCCCATTGAGTATGATGTTGGCTATAGGTTTGTCATATAAGGCTTTTATTATGTTGAGGTATGATCCCTCTATTCCCACTTTTCTGAGGGTTTTTATCAAGAAAAGGTGTTGGATTTTGACAAATGCTTTTTCTGTATTGATTGATATGATTATGTGATAATAATAGTTAAAAATAAAAATATAGTAATAAACAAGATAAAATCAAATGAGAGAAAAAAATTTAGTTTCTTAAGTAAAAGATAAAAAATAAAAATGTGAAGTACTGGATAGATTGGAACCAAGATGGCGGCATAGGTAAACACCGGAGATTGCTGCCTCGCACAACCACTTCAAAAATACAACTAAAAGACGGAACGGACATCACCCAGAACCACAGGAAGGCTGGCTGAGGGGAAATTCTTCAACTAGAAGGAAAGAGAAAAGCATACCGAGACTCAGAGGAGGTGCAGTGTGGAAAATACAAAGGTGCAGAGGTGCGTGTGGAGCGGGCTGGCGGCTGAGGGCGTGGTTGTCTGTTTCAATCGGGAGGGAGTCTCAGGCGCTGAGCTCCAGTTCTGGGCAAATCTCTAGGGACCCAGACTCAAACAGGAGAAGCGGGACAGTCTGGCTTCGGTCGGAACTCCAAGGCAGCTTTCTCTCCGAGGTTTGCAGCGGTTGCTGGGACTCTGAGAGGCAGAGCCCCTGGGGATGGGACTGAGAGCATCCAAGACTGCTCACTCTGCCCACCCTGTAGATCCCGTGCCACCCGCCCCACCCAAGCCCTGCACAGAGGATTTTGCCAGATAGCCTCAGGCAAAGGCTAGGTTAGCACCTCCCCAGAGGACAAGAGTTCTCTCACTGCAGACACAGCTGATTCTCACAGCCAGTTGGCCTGGAGGTCAAATCACCCCTGGTATTACCCACAACAATCAAGGCTTAACTACAACAAGACTGTGCACAAAGACCACTCGGGGGTGCACCAAGAAAGCATAAAAAATGCCGAGACAAAGAAACAGGACAGAAATGACAGAAATGGAGGATATAGAGTCAAAACCACAATTTTAAGGTCTCTCAAGAACTGTCTAGAAGCCACTGATAAACTTAATGAGATCCTCAAGAAATCTAATGAGACCCTCGATGTTGTGATAAAGAACCAACTAGAAATTAAGCATACACTGACTGAAATAAAGAATATTATACAGACTCCCAAAAGCAGACCAGAGGACCGCAAGAATCAAGGCAAAGATTTGAAATGCGAAAAAGCAAAAAACACCTAACCGGAAAAGCAAAATGAAAAAAGAATCCGAAAATACGAAGATAGTGTAAGGAGCCTCTGGGACAGCTTCAAGCGTACCAACATCAGAATTATAGGGGTGCCAGAAGATGAGAGAGAGCAAGATATTGAAAACCTATTTGAAGAAATAATGACAGAAAACATGCCCTACCTGGTGAAAGAAATAGACTTACAAGTCCAGAAAGCGCAGAGAACCCCAAACAAAAGAAATCCAAAGAGGACCACACCAAGACACATCATAATTAAAATGCCAAGAGCAAAAGACAAAGAGAGAATCTTAAAAACAGCAAGAGAAAGAAACACAGTTACCTACAAGGGAATACCCATACGACTGTCAGCTGATTTCTCAACAGAAACTTTGCAGGCCAGAAGGGAGTGGCAAGAAATATTCAAAGTGATGAATACCAAGAACCTACAACCAAGATTACTTTATCCAGCAAAGCTATCATTCAGAATTGAAGGTCAGATAAAGAGCTTCACAGATAAGGAAAAGCTAAAGGAGTTCATCACCACCAAACCAGTATTATATGAAATGCTGAAAGGTATCCTTTAAGAAGAGGAGGAAGAAGAAAAAGGTAAAGATACAAAGTATGAACAACAAATACACATCTATCAACAAGTGAATCTAAAAATCAAGTGAATAAATAATCTTATGAACAGAATGAACTGGTGATTATAATAGAATCAGGGACATAGAAAGGGAATGGACTGACTATTCTTGGGGGGAAAGGGGTGTGGGAGATGCGGGAAGAGACTGGACAAAAATCATGCACCTATGGATGAGGACAGTGGGTGGGGAGTGAGGGCGGTGGGTGGGGTGGGAACTGGAAGGAGGGGAGTTATGGGGGGGAAAAAAGAGGAACAAATGTAATAATCTGAACAATAAAGATTTAATTTAAAAAAAATGTGAAGTAGTGAAGGTTGTTCACTTTCTCTACTGTTCTGTGTGGCACATCTGTTTCCTTTCAGGTAGTCAGCACAGTAATGAAGTTCCCTGTGATCTACTGCTCCTTTGTGTCCTAAGCCTCAACCCTATTTTCAAGCAGGCAGGATCTCTCTGCTCTCTTTGGTTCTTAGCCTGCCTTTAGTTGTATTTACACACAAGAGTCATTTCTTATACAATCCCTGGGTGGCAGTGTTTCTGTGTTTTTTGAAAAAATATATTTTTATTGATTTCAGAGAGGAATGGAGAGGGATAGTGAGATAGAAATATCAATGATGAGAGAGAATCATTGATCAGCTGCCTCCTGCCTGCCCCCTACTGCGGATCAAGCCCACAACCCAGGCATGTGCCCTTGGCCAGAATCAAACCTGGGACCCTTCAGTCTGCAGGCCGACACTCTATCCACTGAGCCAAACTGACTAGGGCTGTTTCTCTCTTAATATCCGGGGCTAAAAGGCCTCTCAACCCAGTATTCAGATTTTGCTTTTCCTGCCACAATTAATAGTGGGTTGGAGAGATGGACAGCCCCAGAGTTGGTTTTCTGTTCATCTCTCCCCACTCTGATTCCCAGTTTCCACAAAAACAACTTTCTCCTGCAGTCTCGCTGAGTATTTTTAATTGGAAGATCCTATGTACTGGACTTAGCCAGCAAAAGTAAGGATTTAAAAAGAAAAAAAAAAGCCAGAGGAGGCACACAGATTTGCAACTTTTTCGCCTGGCTCTGAGCATGTCTCTGTGTTCATCTCTGCACGCGTCTTTTTTTTTTTTTTTCTGCACGCGTCTTTTTCCCCTGGCACTGCACAGCCGGTACAGAACTTCAGGCTGCCCTTCTGAGCCCAGTTCATCTGTGGGTTAACTAACTCTACAACTTAAAGAATTAGAAAGAGAGCAACAAGAAAATCCCAGAGTGTGCTGGGGCCACACAGAGAATTGCATGCCAGAGGCTGTGGGTCCTCACAAGGAGTTGCACATCAAAGCAACTGTGAATCCACTTCCACCACCTCAAGCATCTGAAACAGACAACTGAGAGACCACATCCATGGGAGAAGGGGATACAACTCATAGCAGAGACAATAAAGATGTGAGACTCTTTAATAAAGGCAGGCCCAGCCTCTGGACTCACGATTTCCGGACCACTGCCCTGATAGGATCTACAACCACTCAAACCCCAAGCAGGGCACCAGGGCCAGGGAGACAGAAAAAAATGGGGAGACAAAGAAACAACCCACCAAGGGAAAAAAAGGAGGCATTGCCAGAAAAGGAAATGAAACAGAGGCATGTGATATGTCAGAAAAAGAATTCAGAATAAGGGTCGTACAGTTCATAAACTGGATGGGTGAGAAAATCAACAACTTATGTAAGAATTAAGAGGAAATAAAAAATTACATAACTGGAATAAAAAATACAATGGAAGATTTCAACATTAGACTAGAGGAAGCAGAGGACCAAATTAGTGAGTTAGGAGACAGAGCAGAAATACAAACCCAATATGAACTGCAATTGGAGAAAAAAATTAGAAAGCAGAAGGAGAGCCTAAAGGAGCTTTGGGACAACATGAAATGAAGTAACATATATATAATAGGGGTTCTAGAAAAACAAGAAGTGGAGCAAGGGTTAGAAAACCTATTTGAAGAAATAATAACAGAAAACTTCCCTGATTTGGGGAAAGAAAATGTCACACAAGCACAGAGAGTCCCAAACAAGATGAACACAAAAAGACCCATACTAAGACACATCATAATTACAATGGCAAACGTTAATGACAAAGAGAGAATCTTAAAGGCTGCAAGAGAGAGACAGAGAGTTACTTAAAAAGGATCTCTCGTTAGATTGTCAAATGATTTCTCAAAAGAAACACATCAGGCCAGAAGGGAATGGAATGAAGTATACAAAGTGATGCAAAGCAAGGGACTGAATCCAAGAATACTCTATCCAGTAAGGCTATCATTCAAAATTGAAGGGGAAATCAGGAGCTTCACAGACAAAAAAAAAAAAAGCATCCAAATTGGAAAAGAAGATATGAAAATGTCATTATTCACAGATGACATGATATTATACATAGAAAACCCAAAGACTCCATCAAAAAAGTACTAGACTTAATAAATGAATTTGGCAATGTAGCAGGATATAAAATTAACAACCAGAAATCTATGGCTTTTTTATACACCAACAATTTACTCAGCGAAAAAGAAACTGAAAAAAAATCCCATTTATCATTGCAACATAAAAATTAAGATATCTAGGAATAAATTTAACCAAGGAAGTAAAGGACCTGTACTCAGAAAATTACAGGATGCTGAAAAAAGAGATGGAGGAAGACATAAATAAATGGTAATATACTGTGCTCATGGATTGGTAGAATCAACATCATTAAATATCCATACTACCCAAAGCAATCTATAGATTCAATGAAATCTGCATTAAAATACCAACGGCATATTTCACAGACCTAGAACAAACTCTCCAAAAATTAATCTGGAACAATAACAAAAAAAAGACCCCGAATAGCTGCATCAATCTTGAGAACGAAGAACAAAGTTGGAGGGATCCCAATACCAGATAGCAAGCTATACTACAAAGCCACTATTCTCAAAACTGTCTGGTACTGGTAGAAGAACAGACATATATGCCAATGGAACAGAACAGAGACCCCAGAAATCCACCCAAGCCATTATTCTCAATTATTATTTGACAAAGGAGGCAAGAGCATACAATGGAGTCAAGACAGTCTCTTCAATAAATGGTGTTGGGAAAGTTGGACACATACGTTTTTTAAAAATGAAAATAGGCCACCAACTTAATTCATACACAAAAATAAACTCAAAATGGATAAAGGACTTAAAAGTAAGACAGGAAACCATAAAAATCTTAGAAGAATCCATAGGCAGCAAAATATCAGACACATGTGGTAGCAATATCTTTTCTGATACAGCTTTTGGGTGTAGGTTGCTCTGGGTTGCACAGTCAGAGCTCCCCTGTGGCCTGGACTGGGGCATGTTATGAATTTCTCCAGGTCACCCAAATAGTAGGTCCCAGGGCTGAGTGCTGCGTGGCCCTGGGTCAGGCAAGCAGCACCGTCTGGGGTGGGGGTGGGGTAGAGGGTTCCCCCTAGATTGCACTCACTGCAGGGTCTTGGAGGCAGATCCTAGGATGCTAGATCCCAGTGAGCTGGTGAGGGGGCCTGGCGTGGGATCTCACTCTGGTGGCATGCACTCCCTGCAGATGCCTGGGAGCCTGCCAGGAGGTACTGGGCCACTCACTGCCAGGACACGGTGGTTCCACACGGGTTATGGCTCGCAAGCAGCATTCTCCGCCCTTCCTTATTAAAAATTGTCCCCTCAGCTGTGTCTAATTTGTTAATTTAGGATGGATGGTCTCTGATTTAGTTGCTTTTTTTTGGCTGGCCCCAGGAGGAGGTGCATGACACTGCTGCCTATTCAGCCACCATTTTACATCTGAAGCTATTTTCATCTTAATGTTAGATTTTGGTGTTTTGTGATTACATACATTTTCATCAAATTCTTTTTTATAGTTATCATCAAGCAGGAAGTTCCTATAAAATGTCAGCAGGATTTCTTTTGTAGATGTGGCCAACAAAGTATGCCCATTGATGATTCCTTCTTTATTTAAAGAGCAAAGGAGAATAATTATTGTACTTTATCCTCTTGAATTAGAACTGTTCCACCAGCCCAACTTCCACCTAAGAGCTGGTCCAGGGTTGGGAATCTGATTGATACCAGCAGTTGTCCATTATATACCAACAGTCTGCGATGAACACCAGTCGACAGTTGTCTGTACCACCAGCTCTAGGACCCCTCTTCTGGAAACTGGTGATGGGCTATTCTTACTGGCTGCCACTACAGACCCAGTATACTCAGTGCTGGTGCAGCAGGTTTCCACAGCCGCCATCTTAGACCTTCCCTGCATAGACCCATTACATACTCACTTGTATTTTTTTAAGAACATGTAAGTGTCATGTTCTAAGTTGTGACAATTTCTTAATCATATTGACCTCAGAAGGAGAGATCACTTCTAAATTCCCTAAACAAGAGGGATCCCAAACCAAGTGGCCTTAAGAGCAGCAGACACAGGGGAGAACAGTGAGGTACTTTTGTGGGAATATATGAGTAAGTGTGTGTGCCCACACACATGTACATGTGAAGGCTATGAGTGTGATGCATGTGACTCATTTACTGAGTATTTAATATGTATGAGTGCCCTTGCCAGGGCTCAGTTAGTTGGAGCATCATCCCATGCATCCAAAGATTGTGGTTTTGATTCCCATTTAGGGCACATACCTAGGTTGTGGGTTGATTCCCTGTTGAGACAAGTAGGAGAGGCAACCAATCAGTGTTTCTCTCTCACATCAATGTTTCTCTCTCTCTCAATTAAAAAACATGAATCCTGTATGAATGTGTGTGTGTATGTGTGTGTGTTGAGTCCTAGAATACAGCTGTGCAAAAGGTGTAGGACTGTTGCGGGGGGGGGGGGGGAGGCATGCAGCGCATGTCTGTATGGGCACCTATACTTTCTGTATGTGCCCTGATGAACATGAGAAGGGGGCACAGTGTCTGTTCATTCTATATTCCCTGCATCTAACTTATGCATTGCACCTTGTGATTGTCCTGTCCCTACAAAATGAGTTAACTTCAGTGGCCAGAAGTGTCTCTCTCTTTTTTTATCATTGCCTCTATACTTCATCCTACAGATGTTGATGACCTGGGCCTACCCAATTCCTCAGCTTTCTTCCATCCTCTCCCTGCCTCAGGTCTGGTATGAGCAGTCATCCTTGCAGTCAGGCCTGAGGGCATCCTTAGCCCAAGAATTTTTTCTGAAGAGTTGAGGACTAAAGGTAGGATGTGTCTTTGGAAGATACTGTTCCCTTTTCATTTCCGCTCAGCTATCCATCCCTGCCCCAAGTTGGGCGGTGGAACCAGAGGAGAGGAGGGCATGGCTCCTGACCAGGAGGCTTAGGATCTCCTAATGCCTACTGCACTGACCTGCGGATAGCAGTGTCTCACCCACAGGCTAGCACAGCTGTGCTAAAGGAGGGCACATATGTGGAGCTCGACTTCCCTTCAGTTCTCCCCACTCCCTGCATGACTCTGAGGGCCTTGGTGTGTTCAGGTTCTCTCCAAGCATCTATCCATAGAGCTTCTCTGATGTCCTGATCCAGGAAGGTAAGAGAAGGGGGACTGGGGCAGCTCCTGGATTATTATTAAGAGACTAATGGCCTGGTGCACAAATATTTGTGCACTCGGGGGGGGGTGGGGGGCGGGGGGGGCGTGTCCCCTTAGCCCGGCCTGCATCCTCTCCAATCTGGGACCCCTGGAAGGATGTCCTACTGCCGGTTTTCAGGGATCAGGCCTAAACTGGCAGTCGGACATCCCTCTCACAATCTGGGACTGCTGGCTCCTAACCACTCACCTGCCTGCCTGCCTGATTGCCCCTAACCACTCTGCCTGCCAGCCTGCTTGTCCCCAACTTCCCCCCACCACCAGCCTACTCGCCCCCAAATGCCCCCCCCCCCGCCAGCCTGATCACCCCCAACTGTACCCAGTACCAATGTACTCACCCAAACTACCCCCCTTTCCAGCCTGCTCACCCCTAACTGCCCGCCCCTGTTGGCCTGCTTGCCCCCAACTGCCCCCCTGCTGGCCTGCTCACTCCAAATGGTTCCATCTTCTATTCCATTTGTGTCCTTTCCACCCCTAAGTTAATGTTGTGTCCTTAATATGTGGTTATGAGATGGCTCTGTGACTGAATTGGGAAACATTTCACGTTTCTCTTTCCTTTCCTTTCATCTCAGGATAACTGAGCTCTGCAGTTTGTGTGGGACCAAAGGCCCTGGGAATACAATGCTGAGCCCTCTGAAATTTTATTCTTTATTGTATTATTTGATTCCTGGGGCTGAATTAAACATGAAACAGAAGAAAATATACCCTTAGATATAGAATCTGAGTCATTACCTGGAGATTTCTGAGGGAGTTGACACTGAGGCATGAGACACATGTGTTTATTGGTCAGTTTCCTCAACTATGGAATGAAGGTTGATCCTGCCCCTTGGATCATTTGGAGGTTGGATATGATGCATCCAGAGGGATTAACTGGCAGCTCGGAGAGTAAGATCAGAAGTCAACAGACACTTGTTTCCTTTACCCAGGCAGAGTTAGAAAAACACAACTCCTTTTATCATAACAGCAGCAAGGGCCATGCCTGTGGGAGGAGGAGTAGGGAACCAGCGCTTCCCCCTTGCTCCTTCCCCGCCCTCCTGCCCTCCATCCCTGCACTGGTCCAGCTGCTATCACTATCATGGAACCGCTCAACACAGGCTCTGGCCCCGTCCATCTCACAGGGAGGAGCATGTGCAGTTTCTTGCAGACACAGAAGCAGCTGTGGAGTAGGGAGGTGGCAGTTATTGCCCTGAGCAGGCGCTGAAGTCCTTGTTGAAGTCTCTACTCCGGAGCCTGCGAGTCCGAGTCCTTGGAGGCTGCACAGTGGAGGTGCCACATTCCTTTCAGTAGAAAGTAAAGATTGATAGGAGCCTGCCAGCTGGGGGGAAGGACCAGGAGGTCTGCCTTGCACCCATTCGCCAATCCCCAGTCCCGCTTCGCTGATCGAGCTGTCTGAGCCCCGTTGGCCGCCGGGGACGCACACGGGGCAGGGCCCCTGCGATCACCACGCCCGCCTGAGCCCTGCCAGCCGGGGCCGCACATGGGGGCCTGGATGGCAGCTCCCACTGTCCCGCCCTGCCTGTATTATGCAAATTAACCGCCATATTTGTTGGCGGTTAATTTGCATATCGCTCTGATTGGCTGGTGGGCATAGTGAGGGTACGGTCAATTTGCATCTTTGTCTTTTATTAGATGGGGGTGCAGCCAGAATTGTAGGGCAGACAGACCTGAAGTTTGTCCTCTAGCTATGGTTTAAAGCATAGAAGGAGTTCTTCCAATATCAGGCCAGCATAGCAGGTTGGGAGCACGGCTGCCCAGCCCACCAGGCCATAGGGCCGCTGAGGTTAGAAGTCCTGCTGTCCTCATGCTCCCAACACTTCTTCATGAAAAACCTAAAGGATACTGCTAGATACAGGTGAGCTCGTGACTGCCGCTCTGTAAAGTCATTTGTCCTACTCTTGGTGCTTCTGTCTTCCCCAGTGCATGTTACCCTAGTGTGGCCATGTGGTACCTGGGGAGGCCAAGGTGAAGCATAGTAACCTCCATCTTGGGTAAAAACTGCTGTTTAAAATTTTAACCCTGCTATTTTGGCTTCTGTAAACGTTTGCTTGCTTAAATAATAGGGAAAAATAAGACTACTCCCATTCCAGAGAGGCCATAAACTATGTTCCAGATAGAGCTATCAGTGCTGGTGCCAGGCCAGACATTGAGATGTGGTCTCATGGCCCCTTCCAAGCAAACAGGACCTCTTTCTCAGAAGGTCTGGAAGTCTCATTCCAAATTTGGAAGACAAAGAACTGAAAAAAGTATAAATAGGAAAGACTTCCTCTATTTGGAGCCCAGAATTTGACAGAGACACTCTACTCTGAGCCCGCTAGTACTAGTGTAATAATAAAAGACTCCAAATTAATTTGGCTTATTAAGGCGTCTTCTGGTTTACAATATAACAAAGGGAGGCCTTAACCCAATACCAGGGTCCAGGTTCATACCATGGCCCAAGAAAGGATTTGGGAGTATTACAGAAACATTTAGCAAAGCACAGTAAATTTATTAAAGCAATAGTATGCACTTAAGAAGTGAGTGCAGGTGATCCTGGAGAACAAAATGCCCCATGGTGTCTGGGTGGAAAGTTTTTATTAAACACTAGAGGCCCAGTGCATGAAAATTCATGCACTGGAGAGGCGGGCAGTTCCTCAGCCTAGCCTGCTCCCTCTCACAGTCTGGGAGCCCTCAGGGGTGGGAGGTGACCTGGCGATCAGGGGCAGGCGACGTCCCCATCACACCTCTGCTGCTGCCACTGCTGGAAGCACAAGCCTCGGCCGGCTCTGGTTACCTGAGTCTCAGATGGCCCTGGGCAGCTGGACAGCCGCCATCCAAGGCTTGCCTGAGCCTCGGGCTGGCCCTGGGTGGCTGGGCAGCCACCATCCGAGGCTTGCCTGGGCCTCAGACGTCAGCTGGGCAGCCGCCATCTGAGGCTTGCCTGTGTCTCGGGCCAGCCCTAGGTGGCTGGGGGCTGAGGGGACTGAGGGACTCCAGAGGCAGGCGTGCGGCAAGGCCGGGCCCAGGCCCGGCCTTGCCGCATGCCTGTCACCCCGGCGGGACTGAGGAGACTGGGTGTCACCATCTTGTGGCTGTGGGTGCCACCATCTTTGAGGGTGGGGCAGTCAATTAGCATATTCCCTCCTTATTGGCTGTGGGCACTGCCATCTTTGAGGGCGGGAAAGTCAATTAGCATATTCCCTCCTTATTGGCTGTGGGCGCCATCATCTTTGTGACAGTATGAGGGTCAATTAGCATATTCCCTCTTTATTAGATAGGATGTGTGGGATGGGGGGGTAGGGTGATCCTCAGGCTTCTGATGCTGGTGGGGTGACTGCTGGCGGTTTGTCTTCATCGATCCTCTCCAGATAGAGATTTCATTTTTGGTCCCTATGAAAGTTCCTGGGGAGGTCTCAAAACCATAATGCCAATTTATTATAAAGATATTATAATGGCCCTGTTGGTCACTTTTAGATCAGAATAGCTGCTGAATCTACTTGAGACCAGTTTACTTTATCTCAATTACAGGAAATTGGGGAGGGGAAAGCAGAGGGTAACAAGTGGTCAGTGAAGGCCACGTCTGCAATGTTTCAATCAAGAAGAAAAAGGGGAGTGGCCTTTGTTTCCTATTCTAACTATGCTGCCTCACTAGATATTTGTACCCAAGTCTGGCCTGGTTCCTGTACCCCTCCCCTACCCAGGGAGGATCCCAATGCTAGTCTGGGCTCCAGATGCCTCTTACACACCATGTTGTTGGACAACTGGACTTAGGTCTCTGTGAGACAGGCCAGAGCAGCTTACAGCCCCAAGGGCCAGGACTGCAAGTTGTCTTGCCATCAGCACATCCAGAGCAGATTTCCTCTCCCCATTCAAAGCTACAGCATGGAGGTGCAGCCCTCATTTGTCCCAGACTATTCCTTTTCCTCAGTAGACCCACCCAACCAGGCTAGATAGGATACTCCCTATTGCTGTCTCCACTTTACCTCCCCTCCCTTGCTTGGAGCCATCCAGCTTGAATCCCTCAAGGGCCTAGGCCTTTGCTTTTAAGCTCTTTGGCTTTTTTTTTGTTGTTCATGCAACATACACACAAAGGTTTTTGCCCTGAAAATCACCAACATCTCAGGCCAGGCAGGGCAGAGGTGATGATTCAGTCCTTGGTTCTAGACCTGGTTCTGAGGTTCTCCTGCTACATTAAACCCTCCCCAGTCTGCTCAGTTGCATGGGGGGACAGAGGCCTTGTCCCAGAACTGCACCTTGGATGAAGCCCTAAAAGTCACCCCTGGGGCCAGCACAGTAGCAGGCAGGGTGCTATACACCCTTAGCATTTTGCACTGCACTGACCAGTGGGTTTCCTGAGCTGGCCTGCCCAAGGCCTGAGGACACACAGGCCTCTGTGCCCTCCTTCTGGGATGTCTGATGGCTCTAGAACCACAGAGTTACCACAAAACATTGGACCCACACACACCCCACTAAAGGGCATGCCATATAGTCTTAGAGTACTGGAATTTGGGGTGGCTGGGAGCTAGCTACCTCTGTTCCCCCAAAATCTTCTTGAGAGGTTGATGGAGCAAATCTTGAACCTGGTTTTTAGAATTGGGTAGGAACAGAAAGAAGATTTCCCCCTGTCGGGTCTAAGCCGCTCTACCAAGGGCTGGACCTTCTTGAACATGAGTGGTAGAAGAAGACATGAAAAGTTGTACTAGTAGATATATAAGAAAGTATTGTAGAAGCCAGTGGCCATGTAGCCATTGCTAACAAGGAGCCACTAGCCAAAACAGTCCTTCAAAGCAAAGTCCCATACAGCAGGTAGGTGCACATTGGCTAGGTAACAATACATCTTTCCCACACAGCAGCAGCAGTCTCTGTCCACAGACATTATCTGAGCAGCCACGTACTGCCTCTAGACCCACAGCCTCTCATAGTAGCTGCATCTCTCCTGAGCTCACTCTGCAGCCTTAGTAATATACTTTAATACTACTTACACAAAAAAGGCTTCTAGCCAAATAGTGACATCAATCATTTGGGTTATAGAAGGGCATGTATGTGCCATGTACTGTGAGATTGCTGTGTCCTTGCTGTGCACTTGCATAGTCCTTGGACACCCTGATTAAGATTCCCATGCTTAGAGAGTGGCCTTAGCCATCTGGCATACTCTAGAGAGGGCTTTCACACTCTAATTGGCCTGGGCCATCCAGCGTACTCTGGCATGGTTCCCACACCCCCCAACCAACCAGATGGGGCCAGGCAAACCTTCAGATATGAGGTAGGCAGACAGCCTTTCCAAATACATTTCCACCTCTCCTCTGCCATAACACAGATATCACCCCTACACATATACCTCACACATCTACTTGGGGTCTTCAGTAGGATGGTCATGTCCACAGTGCACTCATCAATACTCACTCATGTGCATGTTGTACACACACACACACACACACACACACACACACACAGAAACTTGGACATACAGAGATAAAATCATCCACATGTGAACACCCAGCCTCTGCACATACTCCGATTCCTCCCAGAAGTCACAGTGCTGAGCATGGAGATTGGAAATCTCCGTCTACTTCTGAACTGCTTTTAAGTCTCCTCAGCCCATTAGCTTCAGCCTTCTGATCCATCAGAGGGGCACGGTGACTGTGACAGAACTAGCTGTTGTGGATGGATAAGAGCCAACTGTACATGAGCTTTGAACCTTACAGGGCTAAAGTTACAGGCTCTGTCAGCGAGGCAGTGGACTCCTCCCCGCCTTTTTAAGCTGCTTAATCTAATGAAGAATGAAATTCAATCCTTATGTCATACACAAAATGAAACTCAAAATGGGTTAAAAACTTAAATGTAATGTGAAACCATAGAACTACTAGAAATGGGAAAAGCTTCCTAACATTGGTCTTGGCAGTAATTTTTTTTGGATATGATACCAAAAGCATAAGCAACAAAACAAAAGTAGTCAAACTTTGGTGCAGCAAAGAAAACAATCAACAGAATGAAAAGGCAATGTACAGAATGAGTGAATATATTTGCAAACTGTATATCTGATAAAGGATTATATCTAAAAATAATAAGTAACTCAATAGCAAAAAAAAAAAAAATTTAAAAATGGGCAAAAAACCTAAATAGACATCTTCCAAAAGAAGATATACAAATGGCCAATAGGCACATAGCTGCTCAACATCACTAGTCATCAGGGAAATGCAAATCAAAACCACAATGAGATATCACCTCACACCTGTTACAATGACTATTATCAAAAAGAAAAAGAGAAGTATTGGTGAGGATGTGGAGAAAAGGGAAACCCTGTTGGTGGGAATGCATATTAGTGCAGCCACTATGGAAAACACTATGGAGGTTCTTAAAAAATTAAAAACAGAACTGTTACAGGCACCTTTCACAGAAAGGTGTTATCAGACAGCCCCGAGTCAGAGGGAGAGTGCTATCTCCACCTAGTTTTTTGTTATGCTCATGTAAATGAATTCAAATGAATGACTCCAGATGATTGCATTGTGATAAAGCCAATTTATTAAAGCATGCAAATTTATTACAAAGCTAGGCAAGTGAATCTATACATCTGGCTTATGAAATGCAAATGGGCTCTCAGCTAATCTAGAGAGCAAGTGAGGTGGGGGCTTTCTGCCTTACATACTTTTCTGTCTATAAATTTTAAAATTCCTCTGCTAGATATCCTGGCACAGGTTAACTCTAAAGTCTCTCGTTCATTTACGTTGTTATGGCTTTCTCTGAATTTATGAGAAGCACCTAGCAATTAAATCCCAAGACTGCTGACTTTTCTATTTAAACAGTGGGATGAGATAAGACTGCACTTTTCCTCCCCCTTTTCCCTCCTCTCTGCTGTTAGTTTTAGGGTGATTTAAACCATGTATACTCAGGTTGTGGAGAAGAAGCATCAAAACTCCCTTTCTCTTTCCCTTTCCTTCCCACTCCTTTCCTTCATTCTTTGCAGAGACATTAACCATTTGCTTAGATAAGGGCTTGCTATTTACAAGCTGGCTGCAGGCTGCCAAACAGGCCTTGTTTAATTTTCTTGTCTCAGTTTCCCTATTCCTCTTGCCTTGGAATTTTTCTAGCTTTTCCCTATCCTATAACAGGACTACCATATATGGCAGCAATCCCATTTCTGGATATATATCCAAAAAAATGAAATCAGAATGTCTAAGAGATATCAGCACTTCCATGATCACTGCAGCATTATTCACAATAGCCAAGATACAGAAACAACATAATATCTTTCGACAGATAAATGGATAAAGAAAACCTGATAGATATATATAGATATAGATATAGATATATATCTATAGATATATATCTATCTCTCTCTCTCTCTCACTCTCTCTCTCTCTCTCTCTCTCTCTCTCTCTCTCTATATATATATATATATATATATATATATATATAATTCAGTCTTAAAAAAAGGAAATCCTGTTCTTTGTTACAACATGGATGGAGCTGAAAGATATTATGCTAAGCAAAATATGCCAGACACATAAAGATAAATACCATATGTTCTTACATGTGGAATCTAAAAGTCAAATCAGAAACAGAGAGTAATGCTGGTTGCCAGAGACTTGAGGAGAGAGGAAATAGGGAGATGTTAGTTATTGGATGAAAAGTTACAATTATGTGGAATGAATAAATTCTGGGGATGTAATGTACAATATGATGAGTATAGTTAATAATACGGTTGATAAGGGTTAACTAACTAGCTTAATACAGGAAGGGAGAGGGTTCAGAGAGGGTTCTCAACCTTGGCTGCACATTAGAATCACCTGGGAATCTTTTTAAAATCCTGATTTCTGGGCTTCATCCTCCGGAAATTCTGTTTCTTTGTTATGGGGTGAGGCCACAACATTAGTAACAAAGAAACAGAATTTCTGGAGGATGAGGCCCAGAAATCAGTATTTTAAAAAGATTCCCAGGTGATTCTAATGTGCAGCCAAGGTTGAGAACCACTGGGATAGAGGCAACTTGGCCTGGACAATTAAAACAGCCATAAACCAAGGACAGAGGTATCTCTGGCCTGAGCAGCTGGGAGAGCCATAGGGGTAATAAATCTCGGGGGGGGGGGGGGCGGGGAGAAAGAGAGAGAGAGAGAGAGAGAGAGAGAGAGAGAGAGAGAGAGAGAGAGAGAGACCATTTTACTCTTTGAGCTGAGAAGCCAGCATTTTCAGTCTCAAGACTTGGCAGAATAAGGTTGCTAGGTACCATAAGGTAGATCAAAAGTAACTCCAGCTTAAACAGATAAGATGGATATGTGAAGGACAAAGAAAAGACACAGAATATCGGGAAAAAGGAAACTTATTTCCACAGAGGGTAGAGGACTGTTACAAAATAAGGGGAAAGAAGGAGGGGGGTACAACATGGGCTTTAGCCTTTGCAGAGTGGCCAATGAGGAAAGCATGGGGATCCTAAATTGGGGAAGGGTCCAATCAGACAATGCCTCAAGACAAAGAAAGCAGTGGGTTTGTCCATAGCTTCATTCTTCAAATCCATCTGGACAAGAACCTGGGAAAGAAATCACCCTTGTACCCTGCTCAATAAAAAAACCCTCAAATCACTATATTGTACACTTGAAATTTGCTAAGACAATAGATCTTAAATGTTGTCACCACACATACAAAATGGTTAACTATGTGAGGTGATGGGTATGGTAATTAGCTTGATTGTGGTGATTATTTCTCAATGTATACCTATATCAAAACATCAAGTATACATTTTAAATATATACAATTTTTATTTGTCAATTATAACAATAAAACTGGGGGGTTTGGGGTGGATAGCAGCTGAAGAAGCCAGCTGCTTTCCTACAGGAACAAAATGATTCTCTGATGGACAAGGTCAGTAAGGAGATATCCTGAGTCAGGGCCTTCCTGAAGTGCCTCAGCATGGATCAACCTCAGTCAGCCCAGAGTTAAAATCCTAGCTCCGCGCCATCCCTATATTCCTGTGTGATTTGATGGCTGCACAAATTCCCTGACCTTTCAGAGCTGCATTTACTTATCTGTGAAGTGGGGGACCAAGGGCAGTTCTTGGTGTTAGTTAAGAATCACGTCCCCACAGCCCAAGTCACCACAGCCACCATTCCTGCGCTTGGCAGTCTGGATTCCCTGAGCCATCCCACCGAATCGCCAAGGTCAAGTATCTGCACTCGCCGGAGTCCGCGTGACCCTGACAGCACACTCCGCCTCGGTGCTGGGTTCTGTCGGGGCTGGGCGCCCTGGCGCGCACACGCCGGCTGCGCAGAAGCCGGTCTGAGGCACCGCGGCTCCGCCCCCGCGGTCCCCGCGCTCCAGTCCCTGCTGCTGTCCCTGCTCCTGGGTTCTCTGGGCAGGCGCTCAACGGAGAGTCGGAGAGTTGGCGCTATGGCCAGGGTGTCCCAGACCCGGCCCCGCCCCGCGGCCCCAGGAAGCGCCCTGCGTGCTGTGCTGTGCTGCAACTTGCCACCAGGCGCTCAACGTGTGGTGGTCTTCGCCGTGCTGACGCTCCTCGTCCTCATAAACGTCGTGCTGGTGTTCCTGCTGGCCTTCTGCTGACTGCCAAGGCCAGGCGCCCCGGGCTTCTCTTGGTGAGTGGCGCCTCCATTGCCCACCCTCCGCGCCCCGCATCTCCCCTAGCCCCATCTAGCTGTATAGGCCCACTCCCAACGCAGTGACCCGAGGTGGTGAAGCTATGACCCAGCAAGCCCCAAACAGATGGTGCTTGTGGAGGGTGCCCCTGCCTGCCTGGAGTTTGGTGACACATGTGCCATGGGTCCTTCCATCTGTCATCTGTAGTGTGTGTGTGTGTGTGTGTGTGTGTGTGTGTGTATGACTAAAATGCTCATCTCTGTGGGTGACTGGAGATCCGTATGTAGCTGTGGCCTTGGCTGCTGTGGTTGTCTGAAAACTGCTTATGTGACTAAAGTATGAGTGGAACTGGACATGCATTTCTGTGTAGGTTTAAGAGATGTCTGTGGAAGATGCGTGGGCTCTTCTTCACATGTTACCAGCTTTTCCCATTTTCGGTCTTAAGTGGTCTCAGCGTGCCCCAACCCACTACAGGCAGAGCTCCCACCCCTTGTAGGTGGCACTCTGAACAGCCCTCAGCCCTGGCTGCTCAAAGGCCTGCCAAATTGCATTCCTAGATTGTCCATTACAATCCTACCTCAGCCTGCACATGTGAGAAGAGGAGATGGGGCAGGGTGGGCAGGATGGTGGGTGGTCATCAGGGGGCACTTTGAGGCAGAGCCTGCTTTCCCTAGGCCTATCAAAATCTCAGGGGCACAGGAGGAGATCCTGCCCCTTGTCGCTCCTTGTCTCAGTCTTGAACTTGTTCTTCCACTAGGACAGTCCCCTACCTGCCACACATAAACATCCTATACCTCAGAGCCAGCTTCTACCCACTGCCAGCCCAAGAGTAAGCCTAATCCTCCCCCTCAGCCTGCCGGGGTCGTCTTGGCTTCCATGCAGCTGCACCTTTTAGAGTGGCCAGGAAGGCCCTCTGCCCAGAACCCCACCCTGCTTAGGCCCAGGTAGCCTCTGGGCTCTCCTGAAGGTAGAATGCTTCTCAGAGCAGGCAGAACTACATTGTCTTGGTGACATCACATACACAGTTAATGCCATTGCTATAATTCAACAGAATGCCTCCCATTGTGGATCTACACAAGAGCTTTGTGACCCATGTGGAGCACATTTTTACTGTAGGCATCCATGGGGACTGAGGCACAGGGACATCAAGGGAGTTGCTTCAGGCTGAGTGTCTACCAGATGCCTCTTGTGCTGGCAAGGTGCTGGAACAAGGAAGTGACAAAGGTGACCAACCCCTCTACCACCACCATCATCGAGGGCTTTCAGGTGATTGGGAAGTACAGGTATAGGGGCATGTCTAAAAAAGTGTATAGGCATCCTGGTCTCTCTCAGAAGCCCTGTGTGTCTGCTATACCTGTGCCCTTTCCCACAGCTATGTAGGAAACCACCTGTGCAGAATTGTGCCTCTCTGTAAGGGCTGGCAAAAATAAAACAGGGGAGAAGGCACTGGGCCATATAAGAAGGGCTTTAGCTCAGGGCTCACTTGAAGGAAGCTGGGGCAGGGGCAGATGCCTGATCTGGTTAATATCAGGCAGAAACAACCTAGGAAGGGAAACTGTAGCTGGGCTGTGTTGGGTGTGTCAGCATTACTTCCTCCTGCCTGGGCTCCAGTAGTGAGGGCAGCCTGAATGCTGTCCTGGAGACTTATATGTGCAGTTGTTGCGAACTGAGGATAGAAAGAATCTACAACCTCTTCTCAGAAGATCAAAGTGTAGCATCTAATAGTGAGCATGTGAATATGTGCTGGTAGGTGGATTCCAGGGGCTGTGCAGCAAGGGGGAGTCTTAGAGCACCCACTTCTCCAGGATCAAAACTACAAAGCTTAAGCAAAAAGTTCTGTTACCTGCTGGATCCAAACCTCAGTTTATCCAAGAAGTTCCATTGTCTCGGTAACTCATCACTCAAAACATACAAATCTTCATAATGCACATATGTGCCTATGGTCACACAGGCTCTGTTGTAATGCTCATGCTTACTAGTGGTCACACGCCCTCTGTCCTGATGCTCACGCTCATCTGTGCCCTCTGTGCTACTGCTCAACTCACTAGTGGTCAAACATGCCCTCTATTCTGATATTACTCATCCATAGTCACATGGACCCTCAGTCCTGATGCTTAAGTCACTTGTGGTCACACATACCCTCTGTTCTGATGCTCATACTAACCCATGGTCACTGCCCCTGGAATGGGGACATTAACCTGCAGCCTGCATTCTCATTGGCTCTTAAACACCACCTTTGAGTACTCTGCTTCTTTTTTGTCCTCAGGCCAGACCCCCAGGCCTGGTGTGGTGGCCTGCTTGTGTACATTGTGCACTGCAAGTTGCCCCATCAAGTGCCTGCACCCTACATGCAGCAGGCTGGCTCTTCTCATGTGGCCTCGCTGAATCCTCTTATCTTACCCTGTCTCTATTGCAGTCAGGAGCTCTTGATCCTGGGGCCAGGCATCTCTGCAGAAGGGCCTATAGTATTTTTAGCTGGGTAAGTGCAATGGTCCTTTAAGGAGACTTGCAGCCTCCCAGGAATAGTCCAATGCTCTGTGCCCTGGGTCCCCGGGTGGGCCTCAGGACTCTGCCACCCATGAGAGGCTGCTGCATGTGAGAGCAGGTGTACACATAGTCTCTGAATTATTCTCAGGAGTGGTTTCATCAGAGTCTGGAGCAGGTTTTACTCTCAGAAATCATGAAGAACTGGTGGTTTCTGAATGGGCTTGCTCAGGCCCTATTTGGAGTAAAGGCCCAATCTGAGTGGCCTCCCATGCCTAGGTGGCCTGCCCACCCCTCACCCTACCCATTTGGGGCATAGTAAACACTTGTTAGACAGCAACTGGACTCAGGTGAAGACCTACACATTCCTGCTCAGACATGTTTAGCTCCCATTTCTATGTGAGGATGAGCATGCACACTGCCTGGGAGCACCCAGGGAAGGCCCCAGTGGGCCTGAAGCCAAGGGGGAACTAAACCCCATGAAGGGTAGAGAAGGCAGCTGAGTTCACAGGGCATGTATGGTGACTCCCAAAGCCTTGATTTTTTTTTTTTAATCCTCAACTGAGGATATGTTCATTTATTTTAGAGAGAGAGGAAAGCCGAGGAGAGGAGGGAAGGGGTGGGAACAGGAGGGAAGGGGAGGGGAGAGAAGTGAGGGAGAGAGAAAGAGAAATATTGATGTGAGAAACATGGATCAGTTGCCTCTTGTTGCCCTGACTGGGACTGAACCTGCAACCTAGGTAGTGCTCTGAGAATTGAACCTGCAACCTTTTGGAATATGAGATGATGCTCCAACCAACTGAGCCAACTGGCCAGGGCAAGGTCTCAACTTCTTAGCCAAAGAGCCAGCCCATGACTGTGAAAACCAGAGCCACACTTGGTCCCAACAGAGAGGGGCATGGACCTCACCTCCCATGCAATCCTTAGAACATACCTCCTCTTGCCCTAAGTCCCCAGAGACATTCATTATTCAAGGAGCAGAAACTGGACCCACATTCCAGGAAAACAGGTGTCAGCTCAATGGCAAATGGAGCTGGGAGCACAAGGGTTGCCTGCATTTCTAGGTGAGGTCCATGCACACCGTCTGGACCTCCTGATGTGAGTTCAATGACCATGCAGGAAGATAGATTCACACCAATTATTGCAGCAGATGGAAATTAATACACAGAGTGTTAGCCATATATAAAGTGTCTGACTCATTAACCAACTGCACAAGAACACCCTTGAAGTATCTGTTGCAGAGGGAGCAATATGTACCTATCTTTCCTAGACCCAGGGAATAAAGGAAAGAGGTTGGAACAATTAGAACTGAAAATTCTGTGGGTGTAGGACCTAGAACTCTGAGGAGGGTTGCTGCTCAGCTGGTGTTGATGGGGGGTGGGGGTGGCGAGGAGGGGAATGCCATGAGACTGGTTCTGCAAGTGTTCAAAAAACACTGCAAATGGGATCCAGCTGCTGCAATGTCTGGGCACCGCTATACCTAGGTGAAGCAGCATTGTTGCTTGTAGGTGACCTGACAGGTACTGCAAGTCCACAAGAACACAGCAGGAGGGAGCAGCTTTTTGGTCCCCTCCAATGTCACATTAGGAGAACCTAACAGGGAATAGCTGGCACAGCAGAAATGCAGCTTGAAGTGTCCTAGCCCCACTATCACAGAGCAGAGATGAGAGATGAAGCTGCGAGACAATAGTTTAACCACTGGCCCAATCGAGATGGGAGGTAGGTGTGTCCTATACAGGGACATGCTCGACTTTCAGATTCTGTGGCTCACCAAGATCCTAGTGGTCAAGTTCACTTCAGTCTTCATCATGAACCCTGCCAGTCTAGACATGCCTAGGACATAGCCCTGGCCCCCAAAGAGTAGCTGGTTCGAGGGAGTCTCCATCCCCTCCTCTGTGATATGAGTCAGGATCTCCTCTTCCCAGGGCTGCTGAGGGGTGGGGTGCAGAGGGCAGGAGCACCCTGCCCCATGAAGTCCATGGCAGCCTTACTCCACTGATCTGCCTGTCCATGGTTCTCTCCACAGCTCATTAGCAATGGCAGTGTGGTCTGTGCTGAAGCACTCTGGGACCATGTCACCATGGATAACCAGGAACTGGGCTTCAAAGCTGGGGATGCCATTGAAGTAATGAATGCCACCAACAGAGAGTGATGGTGGAGCCATGTCACTGTTGCGGAGGGCTGGTTTCCAGCTAGCTTCGTGTGGGTATGGCACTGGCCTGAGCTTTTCCAAAGCCCATAAAGAGCCAACTGGCTCTGCTCAGAAACTCAAGCCTGAAACTGCTCTAGTGTTGGGCATGGACTTCCCATTCACGGCTGTGGATTGGGTGGGTGGGGGTCATGAAGAACAGTCCACCTCCAGCAGAGCTGTCACTAACTCCAACCCCCTTCTCCCACCCCTCCCTCCAGGGGGCCCTCAGTAGCCAGAGAGGAATAGGTCAGAAATGAAGGTATGTGGATCCCTCCAAGGGGGAATCTGCATGTCAGAACACCACCACAAACAACTGGGTTTACCAAGCATTTATCAAGCATCGTGCAGGACATTCACCTGGATCCTCTTACTTATAACTTTCACAACAGCCCTGCAAGCTGAAAACTTCACTTATACCTGAGGCCTGGACAAGTTAAGTCCTTAGCCCAATAGTTCACAGGGAGGGACCCAGATTCTCCCTAAGGAGGCCTTTAGTCTCTAAGGAAGGAATCCAGGTGCAGACTCCAAAAGGCTAGCAGAGGGCAGTAGGGAGGGGAGATCCCAGGCCCTGGAATTCAGTTTGTCATCCCTGCCCAGATGTCAGTGGTTGGCAAACTGTGGCTTGCGAGCCACATGCAGCTCTTTGGCTTCTTGAGTGTGGCTCTTCCACAAAATACCGACTTCTGCGCATGGGCCATGAAGTTTCAATCGCACTGTACATGCGCGCCCGCACGTGGTATTTTGTGGAAGAGCCACACTCAAGGGACCAAAGAGCCGCATGTGGCTCACAAGCCACAGTTTGCCGACCACTGCCCTAGATCAACTGTCTGTGGTGTACTCCAAGCCTTTCCTAGTTATGGGTCAGAGAGCCAACAAGGCCACATCACCATCCACTTCTCTCCTGGTCTCTACAGATAAAGAGCCCAGTATGAGCAAGCACAGTTCAGAAACTGTAGTGGGCAATCCTTTATTCCAAGCCATGCGTCCAGCACAAGCCAAATGTAAGCAGAGCACCTTCGGAGGAGACATGGTCTCAGATGTCACCGACAACTGCAATGGTCATCGGACCTGTAGTCCCCCTGTCCAGATGAGCATTGTTTGAGGGTGGTGGGAGCTTGTCCCTGTGTGCCCTAACAGCTCTCAGAGCCCCAGTTACTACACAGCCACAGGCATGAGAGGCATCGACCCTTGCTTGGCACTGACCAGCCGCCTTGCCTGTAGCTGTGGGTGAACCAGGATAAGCCCTGGGACAAGGGCAGGCAATGGTGGGGCTGAGGCTCGAAATAGCAGCAGGAACCAGATGCACAGTCATCAGCGAGATCCTCAGCAGGGAGTGGGACTATATCAAGCACCTATGGGATAGCTGCGAGGTGAGGCCCTCTGCGGTGCGGTGGGGTTGAGGAGGGACCTGACCGCCGGATCCTGTCCCCAGGGCTACATCAGGCAGTGTCACAAATGCACCAACATGTTCAGTGAGGAGCAGCTGCGCACCATCTTCGGGAACATCGAGGACATCTATGGGTGCCATAAGGCCTTTGTGAAGGCACTGGAGCAGAAGTTCAACACGGAGTGCCCCCACCTGAGCGAGCTGGGTGCCTGCTTCCTAGAGCACATGAGCACACCTGCATCTGGCCCTGCCCACCCACCTGTGCTGGAGGCTCCTCTGCCTGCCTGCTGCCCCGGCCCACCTGCCTGCTCAGAAGTTGCCCTGCAGGCTAAAGACCGGGCAACATGTTACTCTTTTCCAGGAATCTTCTAGGTTCCACTCCCTCACCTGCCCAAATGCCCTCATCCTTCAACATTGTTTTAGAAGTGTCCCTAGTTCTGTGGGAGATTAAGTCAGAGAAGGCTCCTTGGAGCAGGGGGCTTGGGATCAGCCCCAGGATTTCCTTGGGCCAGAGTAGAGAGCAGGAGTAGGATGGGCTGCCTCTTGAACATCCTGTGGGCTGTTCATAGCAAATTTTGGATTTCTTCATACAGTGAGCAAATTTATGTGTCTTTTACAGTGTTTATTTACACTCCAAATGCCAACTGGCATTTAGCCAAGGTTCACTGGACTGGTTAGATGGACTCCTTCCTTCTGGCCTTGTCCGATAGGGAAAGCACAAGTTTTATCTCCTATGAAAGTTGTTGGGGTGAGCAGATGTCAAGTCCAGCCCACTGGGGACAATGTGGGTTCCTTCCTGGTTATTACCTGTAGGGGGTTGGAAGACCCTGCCAACCTCTTTCCAATGGCAGGAGAACTGGGAAGGGAGACCTTGGTCTGTCCATGCACAGGAGTAGATTGGGTCTAAGCACTAGAGTGAGTATGGGATCGGGGTCCAGTTATTCAGCAGGCAGTGTTGTGACTAGAGGGATGGGAACAAGCAATTTATTAATATCACCTAGTGTGAGTATCACAGCAACCCATCACCAGCCAGCAGCTGTTATCCTCTTTGCTCACCTAAGTCCATGATGTCATAGGTCACTACATGGCAGACCTGGCCTTTCTCTGGCTCCAGGTAGATGAGGCTTAAAAACAAAAAGGAAAGAAAGAGGCCAGAACTTTTGTGAGGAAGAAGCAGGGCACTGGGCTGAGAATGAAAACTCAGGTGGCACAGCCATGGACTAACATCCATTTAATCTTTCCCTCCCTCCCTCCCACCCTCCTTCCCTCCCTCCCTCCTTCCCTCCCTGCCTCCCTCTCTCCCTCCCTCCCTTCCTTCCTCCTTCTCTTTCTTCCTCTCTCACCCTCTCTCTCTCCTTTTTGGCCTTCCTTATTAGCATCCTTGATTTCATCCAAAAAATATATATATATTTACTGTATGTCAAAGTTATATGCTGAGGGTCCTGCTGAGAAAGCCTGATGGTGACAGGGATAGTACATGCTGTATTTTCAGAGGTTGTGTCCCTGGGCATGACGCACCATAGCTTGGGCCAATACTATTGTAGAGCTTGGGCCCCCTGAGTGCAGCTCCTGAAGGAAATGCAGAGGCTCCCACTCCCTTTCTCCCCACACATGTTAGGTGCCTGCTGGAGAGACAGCCACCCTAACTTCCAGTTGTGCTCCCCAGAAAGCAAACTTCCAGATTTACTCAGAGTATTCCAACAACCATCCCAACACATGCATGGAGTTCTCCTGGCTCACCAAGCTCAGCCAGTACATGTATTTCCGTGAGGCCTGCTGGCTGCTGCAAAAGATAACTGACATCTCCCTCAATAGCTTCCTGCTGACCCTAGTGCAGAAGATCTGCAAGTACCCACTGCAGTTGGCCAAGTTGCTCAAGTATACCCACAGGTAGGAGGCTGCTGAGGGAGAAAGGACAGCCAGGGGGCTCCTCACACCCTGGGTCAGCCAGTTTGTTGAGTACTCCTGGTGAGCTGGGCACTACTATAGATACTGGGGTGACAACACAGAGTAAAACCATCCCTGCTCTCACAAGCTATTGTTGAGATGAGGGAAGAGGACAGAAATAGGATATTACATGCTGCCTTGTGTGGCACTTATGGAGAAGATGGGGGTGTGCATTGACAGGTGAAGGAATTGACAGGTCAGTGGCACAGCCCCAGAGGGAAGCAGCTCCACATGCGGTTCCAGGAGGCTCCCAGCGCTTCTCTGCTCTCCACCTCTCAGCCCTCTTCCATTTCTGTTCTTCCTCAGGTATTTCAAGGATGTGGAAGCTGCTTTACATGCCGTGAAGGATGTGGCCCAGCTAATCAACGAATGGAAATGGAGACTTGAAAACATCAACAAGATTACTCAGGGGCAGAGCTCCATAGAGGACTGGGAGGTGAGGGCCTGACACTCCAGAAAATACTATGGGACTTGACCACTTCCTTTAAAATCATACTTCTGAAAAATCTAGGAGGGAGCTGGGGCAAGGAGCTATGCTCCTGGAACTAGCAAACAAGAGCTGGTAGCAGGAAATCCACTCACCTGAGCTCTGGGCCTCAGTCCCTTAGTGCTGCCACCTAAAGCAGGCCTGGTGGCCTCTTTCCTGGAGAAGAGTGTGTGGGAGCTGACTCACATTACACAGCCACAAGAGATTAAGTATGATGCTGCTCCCAAAGTGCAGCCAGCCAGCCCAGCAAGAGGGAGCTGTCCCTCTGCCCTCAGGGGACAGGCCAGATCCCCAAATGTGAGGATTCCCAACAGAGGGTGCAGGCCTGCCAGAGCATCACCACAGATGGATCACTATGAATCAGAGCGTCCTGGTTCTTTTTTTCTGGCTTGCACATTCCACTTGTATCTGCCAATCTTGTCTTCTAAGGCAGCATGGAGGTCTGAACTAATGGTGACATTTCAGTCCTCCAAGAGGCATTCCTTTTTTTTTTTTAATTGCACGTATTGCAGTGACACTGGTTAACAAAATTATACAGGTTTCAGGTGCACACTTCTACAACACATCAACTGTACATTGTATTGTGTTCACCTCCCCAAGTCAGGTATCTATCCATCACCATGTATCCCCTGTGTGCTCCTCCACGTCCCTCCATCCCTCCTCTGCTGGGCAATCACCACAAATGTCTGTGTCCATGAGTTTTTCCTTTTTTTTCCTCTTTTTTTGCTCAATCCTTCTACTTTCCCTGCAGCCCCCATCCCAAAAGCTGTCAGACTGCTCTTTATGAGTCTGTCACCATTTTGCTTGTTAGCTCATTATGTTCATTAGATTCCACATAAAAGTGAAATCATACAGTGCTTGTCTCTCACTGGCCTATTTCACTTAGTATAATGCTCTCCAGGTCCATTCATGCTGCCACTAAGGATAAGGTTTCCTTATTTATTTATTTATTTGTTTTTTAACAGCCAAGTAGTATTCTATTGTGTAAATGTATCACACCTTTTTTACCCACTTATCTACTGATGGAAACCAGTTGCTTCCAAATCTTGGCTATATAAATAATGCTGAATGAACACAGGAGTGCATATATTCTTTCGAATTAGTGTTTCTGGTTCCTTTGGATAAATTCCCAGAAGTGGAATCAGTAGGTCATAAGGCAGTTCCTTTTTTTTTTTTTTTTTTGAGGTAACTCCATACTGCTTTCCACGATGATTGTACCAATATGCATTCCCACCAACAGTGCACCAGGGTTCCATTTTCTCCACATCCACACCAACACTTGTTGATTTATTGATGATAGTCATTCTGACAGGCATCAGGTGATATTTCATTGTAGTTTTAATTTATATTACAGATTAGTGCCATTGAGCATCTTTTCATATGGCTGTTTGGCCATTTGTATGTCCTCTCCAGAAAAGTGTCTATTCAGGTCCTTTGCACATTTATTTAATTGGATGGCTTGGGGGTTTTTTTGGTATTGAGTTTTATATTTTGGATATTAATCCTTTATCACATGTAAATTGGCAAATATGTTCTCCTATCCAGTGGGTTGGCTTTTCATTTTGTTGGTTTACTTTGCTGTACAAAAAATTTTTAGTTTGATGTTGTCCCCTTAATTTTTTCCTTTGTTTCCCTTGCTCGAAATTGCTACAAGAAATGTCCGAGATTTTACTGCCTGTTTCCTTCTAGGAGTTTTATGATTTCGAGTCTAACATTTAAGTCTTTAATCCATTTTGAGTTTATTCTTGTGTATGGTATAAGAAGGTAGTCTAGTTTTACTTTTTTGAACAAATTATCCCAACACTAATTATTGAATACACTAGTAGCCCGGTGCGTGAAATTCGTGCACTGGGGTGGGGGGGTGGGAGGTAAAGGACCCCTCAGTCTGGCCTTCACCCTCTCCAATCTGAGACCTCTCAGGGAATGTCCAACTACCTGTTTGTGCCCACACTTTTAACAGATAACAGCTCATTGTTTTTTCTTTCTTATGCTTAAAACCATTGGAATTAGTAGGTATTCAAAGTGTGTATACATTTTGGGGGGACATTAATTTGGAAAAGCACGTCCTGTCACCCGCTGCCTGGCAGGAGTGCGCTAGGCCCCAAGCAAGCGAGGCTCAGTCAGGGCAGCCTTCGCTCATGGGTGCTGGCACCCAAAGTGCACATTCCTCCTCTACAGTCACCCCGACTATCCCACTGTTTCACTGAGAGGACGGAATTCCTCTCCACCTCTGGGTTCTTGATCTTGAACGCTGACCAAAGGCACCTAAGCGAGGGCCGTCCGTGCCCACCAGGTGTGTCTGTCTGCATCTGCTCCCGCCTCAGCACCTGCATTAACCCCCTAGAGGTGATCTCGTAGCTGGACTGCCTTCCATGGGAACAGGGCATCACCACTCTGCCCTCTCACTGTCATCTCACAGGTGCCCACCCTCAGCACCCAGAACACCCAGACACTCTCCAAAGGACGTGAGTGCATCAGAGGGGATGTGTGCACATCCTTTTGGGGTGTTAGGCATGCTGGGTTGATGGAAGTGCAGTGGAGAGGCGGGGGGAACTTGTGCATGCCTTGGTTTGTAACTGTTGCAGGCGCAGGAGGGTGACAGTGTGCTGGGGGATGTTTGCACACCAGGGTGGAATGTGCACACCGGAGGCCTCTGGCTTTGCAGATCCACAAACCCCCGTGGTGCGGCCAGGAGGACGTCAGTCTGGCCCGCCACAGTGGCTGTCCCTGCACTTTCTGGGCCAGGAGGCGGATCTTGCGCAGCCACTCCTGGGCGCTGATGGCCTGCAGGCGCTACTTCAGCTCAGCCTGCAAGCTCTGCTTGGCGCACTCACAGATGTCACCACCGCCATGTGGGGAGTACAGGCCGCCCTCCGCCGGCCTGCCTCCCCTGTCCAGAGGCTCTCTGTGCTGCTCACCGGCTCAGAGTGACTGGGGCTGGGTGGAAGCCAGGTGTCCTGCCCTGCCCAACCCCGGCCGATCCACCCCTGTGTGAGCTGCCGCCCCGCCGGGAAGGGTCATGGATCCAGGTCCCGGGACCGCGGACAGCCTCAAGCACTGCCTCCCACCCGGTGGGGTCACAGATCCGTGTCTTGGTCCCGCGGACAGCCTCAAGCACTGCCCCCCACCCGCCAGGTCATGGATCTGGGTCCCAGACCGCGGACAGCCTCAAGCGCTGCCCCCCCACCTGGCAGGGTCACAGATCCGGGTCCTGGGACAGCGGACAGCCTCAAACACTGCCCCCCGCCCGCCAGGTCACAGATCCGGGTCCCGGACCGCGGACAGCCTCAAGCGCTGCCCCCCGCCCAGCAGGGTCACAGATCTGGTCCCGGACCGCGGACAGCCTTGCCTGCTGCTGCCTGCCTTCAGTATGCAAATTAGCCGCCATCTTGTTGCTTCAGGGTGGGGGTCCCCACTGGGGTGCCTGGCCAGTCTGGATGAGGGGATGATGGCTGTTTGCAGCTGGTCACACCCCCTTCAGGGTGGGGGACCCCACTGGGGTGCCTGGCCAGTCTGGGTGAGGGGCTGAGGGCCGTTTTCAGGCTGGCGGGCGACTGAAGCTCCCAACTTCTCCTTTTTTTCTTTTTATTCTGGGATTTATTTACCTTCTATGGCTGTCACTGGAGCTGAGAGCCGGCTTTAGCTCTGAGGCCTGGCTGCAGCTTTAAGGCCTCGGCTGCTGAAAGCAGGTCTCTGGGTTTGTTTGGATCCTATAATTGAAACACTGTTTCAGCTCCAGCTCCGAGGCCAGCCAGCTGAAAGCAGGTTTCTGGGGTTTATTTACCTTCTATAATTGCAACATTGTTTCTTAGAGTGCAGCTCAGGGGCCGGCAGCGGCAGGCGGGGAACCTTGGCTTCCTCAATCACTGGAGCAAGCAAGCTTCCTGTTTGCTTCAGCTGCCTGGCTGCCGGCCGCCATCTTGGTTGGCAGTTAATTTGCATATCACCCTGATTAGCCAATGGGAGGCGTGTCAGAGGTACGGTTAATTATCATGTTTGTCTATTATTATATAGGATTATCTTTACCCATGGTATTATTTGCCTCCTGTGTCAAATATTAATTAAGAATAAAGGCTTGGGTTTACTTCTGGGCTCTCTATTCTGTTCTACTGATATGTCTATTTTTTGCCAGTACCATGTTGTTATGATTACTATGGCTTTGTAGTATAGTTTGACATCAGGTAGCATTATTCCTCCAACTTTGTTCTTTTTTCTCAACATTGCTGTGGCTATTCAGGTCTTTTGTGTTTCCATATAAATTTTAGTTCTAGTTCTGTGAAATACCAAGATAAACCACTAGTATCTTCATAGCTGAATGTATAGATTGCTTTGGGTAGGTAGTATGGACATTTTAATGATGTTAATATTTCCTTTCCTTGAACATGGTATATGCTTCCACTTACTTGTATCTTTCATTTATTTCTTCATTGTCTTCTAATAATTTTGCAAGTACAAGTCTTTTACATCCTTGGTTAAATATATAACCAGGTATTTTATTCTTTTTGAAGCAATTGTGAATGGAATTGTTTTCTTAGTTTCCCTTACTGATATTATTGGTGTAAAAATGAAACTCATTTCTGGGTATTTATTTTGTATTCCCCTGCTTTACTAAATTCCTTTATCAGTTCTAGTTTTTTTGGTGGAATCTTTAGGGTTTTCTATATACAGTATCATGTTATCTGCAAATAATGGCAGTTTTACTTATTTCCAATTTGGTTGCCTTTTATTTCTTCTTCTTATTTGATTGTTTGGTTAAGACTTCCAGCACTATATTGAATTAGAGTGGTGAAAGCAGACATCCCTGTCTTTTTCCTGATCTTAAGGGAGCCAGTTGTAGTTTTTGCCCACTGAATATGATATTGGTTATGGGTTGGTCACATATGGCCTTTATTATGTTGCAGTATGTTCCCTCTACTTCCACTTTGCTGAGAGTTTTTATCATAAATAGGTGCTGGATTTTATCAAATATTTTTCTGCATCTATTGATATAATTAGGTTTTTATCCTTCATCTTATTTATGTGGTCTATCATGCTTATTGATTTACAGATATTGTACCAACCTTGCATCCCCAGGATAAATCCTATTTGATCAAGGTGTAGGATCTTTTTAATGTATTACTGAAACCAGTTTGCTAAAATTTTGTTGAGGATTTTAATATCTATGTTCATCAGGGATATTGGCCTATAATTCTTTCCTTGTAGTGCCTTTATATGGTTTTGGAATCATGATGATGCTGGCCTCATAAAATAACCTTGGAAGTCTTGCCTCCTCTTGAATTATTGTAATAATTGGAGAAGGTTATATGTTACTTCTTTTCTGAATGTTTGAAAAAATTTACCTGTGAAGCCATCCAGTTCAGGACTTGTATTGGGAGTTTTAGGTTACTGCTTCCATTACTGTCTATTCAGGTTCTCTGATTCTTTCTTATTTGGTGTTGGAAAATTGTATTTTCCTAGGAGGTTTTTCCTTTTGTCCAGATTGTCCAATTGTTGGCACACAGTTGTTCAGATTATCTTATAATCCTTTGTATTTTTTAAAAAATTATTCTAGAGAGATAAAAGGGAGAGAAACATTATTGCTCCATCCAACTATACATTCATTGGTTAATTCTTGCCCTGACCATGGATCAAATCCACAACTTGGTACACTGGGACAACACTCCCAACTAATTTAACTACCTGGTCAGGGTGCTTTGTATTTCTTTGGTGTCAGTTGTTACTTTTCTTTCATTTCTGATTTTTGGGGTCCTCTCTTTTTTTCTCGGTAAGTCTGGTTAAAGGCTTGTCGATCAAGCCCTGGCCAGGTTGGCTCAGTGTTTAGAGTATTGGCTTGTGGACCAAAGGGTCACTGGTTTGATTCCCACTCAAGGACATGTACCTGTGTTGCAGTTTTGATCCCTGGGAGCAGCCAGGACTTGTGCGGAAGGAAACCAATCGATGTGTCTCTCTTTCCCTCCCTCCCTTGCACTTCCTCTAAAACAGATTCTCAGTCCCTTGCTCTCTTCTTCTTGCGGATGTTGTTATGCTTCTTGTTTTTCCAATGGTCCCTTAAACTATTCTTTTTTTTAAATATATTTTATTGATTTTTTTACAGAGAGGAAGGGAGAGGGATAGAGAGTTAGAAATATCGATGAGAGAGAAACATCGATCAGCTGCCTCCTGCACACTCACTACTGGGGATGTGCCTGCAACCAAGGTACATGCCCTTGACTGGAATCAAACCTGGGACCCATGAGTCCACAGGCCGACGCTCTATCCACTGAGCCAAACCGGTTAGGGCTATTCATTTTTTTATTTGAAAAAATACCCTTAGGTGAGGATTAACAACAACAACAAAAAGGCTTGTCAATCTTATCTTTCCAACGAACCTTCTCTTGGTTTTATTAATCTTTTGTATATTTTTTAGACTATTTTTTAATTCGTGCTTGGATCTTTATCATTTCTTTCCTTCTACTCACTTTGGGCTTTTTTCACTGTTTCTCATAAATACTGGGTTATTGTATTCTCATTTTCATTTGTTTCAAAGTATCTTTTGATTTCTTCCTTGATAGCATTAACTCGCTCGTTGTTTAAGAACATGTTATTTACCTCCATGTCTTTGTGTGTTTTTCAGATTTTTCTTGTAATTGCTTTCTAGGTTCATAGCCTTATGGTCAGAAAAGATGCTTGATCTGATTTGAACCTTTTTAAATTTACTGAGACTTGTTTTGTGTCCTATCATGTAGTCTATCCTAGAAAATGTTTCATGTGCATTTTAAAAGAATATATATATATATATATATATATATATATATATATATTGAATGAATATATATATTGAATGAATATATATATTGAATGAATATATATAATGAATATATATATATATATATATATATATATATATATATATATATATTCATTCTGCTGCTTTGGGTGAAATGCTCTCAAGATTTCAATTAAATTTGACTGATCTAATGTGCTATTTGAAGCCACAATCCATTCCCTACTATGACTGTTGATCTCTCCATTTATATCCATTAAGATCTGCTTTACATATTTAGGTGCTCCTATGTTGGGTGCATAAATGTTTACCAGGGTTATATCCTCTTGCTAGATTTCTCTCTTTATCATTATGCATTGTCATTCTTTGTCTCTTACTATACCAATTTAAAGACTCTTTTGTCTGATATGTGTTACCCCAGCTTTTATTTTGCATTTTCATTTGCATGAAATATTTTTCCATCTTTTTACTTTTAGTCTACATTTTTCATTCTGAAGTGGGTCTTTTGTAGACAGCATATATATGGGTTTTGTTTTCTTATCCATTCAGGTACACTATGTTGTTGTGTGTTTTTTTATTGGAGCACTTATACCACTTACATTTAAAGTGATTATTGACAGATATGTATTTATTGCTATTTTTTTTACTAAGTTGTTGGGTTTTCTCTTATTATTTTTTCTTTATTGATTAAGGTATTACATATGTCCTTATCTCCTATTGCCCCCCCACCCCACTCCCATTCATGCCCTCACCGCCCCCCACCCACCCACCCCCAGTGTCTGCATCCATTGGTTATGCTTATATGCATGCATACAAGTCCTTTGATTGATCTCTCCCCCACCCTCCCCTACCTTCCCTCTAAGGTTTGAGCATCTGCTCCATGCTTCTCTGTCTCTGGATCTGTTTTTGTTCATCAGTTTATGTTGTTCATTATAATCCACAAATGAGTGAGATCATGTGATATTTATCTTTCTCTGACTGACTTCTTTCGCTTAGCATAATGCTCTCCAGCGCCATCCAAGCTGCTGCAAATGGTAGTTCCTTTTTACAGCAACATAGTATTCCATTGTGTAGATGCACCATGGTTTTTTAATCCACTCATCTGCTGAAGGGCATTTAGGCTGTTTCTAAATCTTAGCTATTGTAAATTGTGCTGCTATGAACATAGGGGTGCATATATCCTTTCTGATTGGTGTTTGTAGTTTCTTGGGATATATTCCCAGAAGTGGGATCACTGGATCAAATGGGAGTTCCATCTTTAGGGGGGTTTTTTTGAGGAAACTCCATACTGTTCTCCACAGTGGCTGTACCAGTCTGCATTCCCACCAGCAGTGCACGAGGGTTCCTTTTCTCCACATCCTCGCCAGCACTTGTCATTTGTTGAATTGTTGATAACCATTCTGACAGGTGTGAGATGATACCTCACTGTTGTTTTGATTTGCATGTCTCGGATGATTAGTGAGTTTGAGCATGTTTTCATATGTCTCTTGGCCTTCTGTATGTCCTCTTTCAAAAAGTATCTATTTAGGTCCATTGCCCATTTTTTTATTGGGTTGTTTATCTTCCTTTTGTTAAGTTGTATGAGTTCCCTGTAAATGTTGGAGATTAAACCCTTATCGGAGATAACATTGGCAAATATGTTCTCCCATGTAGTAGGCTTTCTTATTGTTTTGTTGATGGTTTCTTTTGCTGTGCAGAGCTCTTTATTTTGATGTAGTCCCATTTGTCTATTTTCTCTTTAGTTTCCATTGTCCTGGGAGCTGTATCGGTGAAGATACTGCTTTGGCAAATATCTGAGATTTTGCTGCCTGTGGATACTCTTATTATTTTTTTAAATCTCACCTGAGAATATGATTTTTATTCATTTTAGAGAGAGAGGAGAAGGGAAGAAGAGTAAGGGGGAGGGAGGGGGGAAGGGGGGAAGAGAGAGAGAGAGAAACATCAATGTGAGAGAAACATCTATCAGTTGCCTCCTATATGTGTGTATGTGCCTACAATTGAACCAAGAACCTTGGGTGTACACAATGACACTCCAAACAACTGAGGCATCCAGCCAAGGGCTGCCTCCTCTTCTTGATGCAGGCACTTTCACATTTCTTGTAATACTGGTTTGGTGGTAAGAAATTCTTTAGCTTTTTCTCGTCTGGGAAGCCCTTAATTTCTCCTTCAATATTAAATGATAGCCTTGCTGACTAATGCAGTCTTGGCTGTAGTTCCTTACTTTTCTTCACTTTGACTGTTTCATGCTAATCCCTTCCAGTGTGAAATGTTTCTGTTGAGAAATCAGCTGACAGTCTTATGGGAGCACCTCATAACTGTCTCTTACTGCTTTTAAGATTCTCTTTGTCTTTAATGTTTGCCATTTTAGTTATGTCTTGGTGTAGGCCTCTTTGGATCCCTCTTGTTTGGGGTTCTGTGCACTTACTGGACTTGTATCTTTTTCCTTCACCAGGTTAAGGAAGTTTTGGTCATTATTTCTTCAAATAGATTCTCAATCCCTTGCTCTCTCTCTTCTTCTGGTACCCCTATCACAAGGATGTTATGCCTCATGTATTCCCAATGGTCCCTTAACCTATTCTTTTTTACATTTTTGCTGCTCTGATTGAGTATTTTTTTTCTTCCTTGTGTTGAAAATCGCTGATTCAATCCTTTGCTTCATCCAACCTGTATTTCTTTTTTTTTAAATTAAATCTTTATTGTTCAGATTATTACATTTGTTCCTCTTCCCCCCCCCCCCCATAACTCCCCTCCTCCCAGTTCCCGCCCCACCCTCCGCCCTCACTCCCCACCCACTGTCCTCATCCATAGGTGCACGATTTTTGTCCAGTCTCTTCCCGCATCTCCCACACCCCTTTCCCCCCCCCCAAGAATAGTCAGTCCATTCCCTTTCTATGTCCCTGATTCTATTATAATCACCAGTTCATTCTGTTCATCGGATTATTTATTCACTTGATTCTTAGATTCACTTGTTGATAGATGCATATTTGTTGTTCATAATTTGTATCTTTACCTTTTTCTTCCTCTTCCTCTTCTTAAAGGATACCTTTCAGCATTTCATATAATACTGGTTTGGTGGTGATGAACTCCTTTAGCTTTTCCTTATCTGTGAAGCTCTTTATCTGACCTTCAATTCTGAATGATAGCTTTGCTGGATAAAGTAATCTTGGTTGTAGGTTCTTGGTATTCATCACTTTGAATATTTCTTGCCACTCCCTTCTGGCCTGCAAAGTTTCTGTTGAGAAATCAGCTGACAGTCGTATGGGTATTCCCTTGTAGGTAACTGACTTTCTTTCTCTTGCTGTTTTTAAGATTCTCTCTTTATCTTTTGCTCTTGGCATTTTAATTATGATGTGTCTTGGTGTGGTCCTCTTTGGATTCCTTTTGTTTGGGGTTCTCCGCGCTTCTTGGACCTGTAAGTCCACTTTCACCAGGTGGGGGAAGTTTTCTGTCATTATTTCTTCAAATAGGTTTTCAATATCTTGTTCTCTCTCATCTTCTGGCACCCCTATAATTCTGATGTTGGTACGCTTGAAGCTGTCCCAGAGGCTCCTTACACTATCCTCGCATTTTTGGATTCTTTTTTCATTTTGCTTTTCCGGTTGGGTGTTTTTTGCTTCCTCGCATTTCAAATCATTGACTTGATTCTTGCGCTCCTCTGGTCTGCTGTCGGGAGTCTGTATAATATTCGTTATTTCAGTCCGTGTATGCTTAATTTCTAGTTGGTTTCCCAATATAACATCGAGGGTCTCATTAGTTTTCTTGTAGATCTCATTAAGTTTATCAGCGGCTTCTAAACAGTTCTTGAGAGACCTTAAAAGTGTGGTTCTGAACTCTATATCTTCCATTGACAATTTTGTCCTGTTTCTTTGTCTCCGCATTTTGTTATGCTTCCTTCGTGCACCCCCTAGTGGTCTTTGTGCGCAGTCTTGTAGTTAAGCCTTGATTGTTGTAGCTAATACCAGGGAGGGTTTGACCTCCAGGCCAAGTGGCTATGAGAATCAGCTGTGTCTGCAGTGAGAGAACTTCTGTCCTCTAGGGAGGTGCTAATCTAGCCTTTGCCTGAGGCTATCTGGCAAATGGCTCTGCGCAGGGCTTGGGCAGGGCGGTTCTCACAGGATCAACAGGGTGGGCCAGAGAGAGCAGTTATGGTGGCTCTCAGTCCTGTCCCCAGGGGCTCTGCCTCTCTGAGTCCCAGCACCCGCTGCAAAGCTCGGAGAGAAAGCTGCACTCGCTCTGACCGAAGCCAGACAGTCCCGCTTCTCCTGT
This sequence comes from Myotis nattereri, assembly GCF_964212035.1. Taxonomy (NCBI): domain Eukaryota; kingdom Metazoa; phylum Chordata; class Mammalia; order Chiroptera; family Vespertilionidae; genus Myotis; species Myotis nattereri. The sequence continues at coordinate 102,692,798 of NC_138076.1, forward strand.
TTGAGTCTGGGTCCCTAAAGACTCACCCGGATCTGGAGCTCAGAGTCTGCGACTCCCTCCCGATTGAAAACACAAACCGCGCCCTCCGCCGCCAGCCCGCTCCGCGCACTCTGCACCTCAGAATTTGACTTCAGCACTGCGCCTCCTCTGAGTGTCCGTACGCGTTTCTCTTTCCTCCTAGTTGTAGGACTTCCACTCAGCCAGCGTTCCTATGGTTCTGGGTGATGTCCCTTCCGTCTTTTGGTTTCACTTTTGAAGTAGTTGTTCAAAGCAGCAAACTCCAGCGTTAACCTATGCCGCCATCTTGGTTCTCTCTCCAACCTGTATTTCTTCCAGTGTATTCAGTTTTGGTATTGTATTCTTCATTTCTGATTGGTCCTTTTTTTATGGTTTATCTTTTTCCATGCTTTGAGCAACCTGTAACCATTAGCCTGAACTCTATTTCTGATAAATTGCCTCCCTCTGTTTCATTTAGCTATTTTTCTGGAGATTTCCTTGTTCTTTAATTTGGGGCCTGTTTCTTTGTCTTCCCAGTTTAGCTGCCTTTGTTTGTTTTGTACTAGATAGATTTGTTATGACTCCCAGTCTTCATGGGGTGGCCTTTACGTAGTAGGTGTTCTGTGGGGATCAGGGGTGCCGTGTTCTTGACACCTGAACTGGGTGGTCCAGGACTGTTCCTTGTATCAGTTGTGTGGGCCCTCCTGTGGTAATTGCGTCTTGAGTGCTGTTGACTTATTTGTGCATGGCATTGACCTGAGGCTCAAGTCTGATCACAGGTGCTGACCACATGAAGTGAAATTTGCCTCTACAGTGTCTGGTACCTACCAATATCTCTCTGTGGATATGCTGCTTATGAAGCTTCTTGGGTACTGCTCTGATGTTGTCTGAAGCTCGTGGCTCTCTTTGCTGTCTCTCACGGGGAAGATCTTCTGGCCAGGAGCTCCGAACTCATCTACTCAGGGAAGCTGATTCGAGTTACACAGCCACAAGCCAAGAGCCAGCAGAGGATGTTTTTTCTCTTTGACCACCAACTCATCTACTGTAAGAAGGTACAGTAAGAAGGTCTCTCTTTCCTGCTGGACAGCCTATTTAGAGCAGAAATGGAGAAAGTGAAGCTAAGGGCTAGAAGCAGCTGCCCAGAGAAAAGATGACACACACAGGCACCTTTTTTCCCAGAGCCTTAAGTATGGCAGGCCTTCCCTGGTCTTGCCCTTAGGGCCAGAATGACGGTGGGAGAGTGAGTAGCCCAGGGACTATGGGGTGGCCCTCGCAGCCTGACCAGGGCCCAGTACTATAAGAACACCCTCCTCTCTGAACAAAACCCAGCTTCCCCTCCCTAGCCCTGGAGTCTTCTGCTCCAGTAGCTTTCCTACCTCCTCTGTGCTGCTAGCTCTACTTCTCTTTTAAAACATTGCTAAGAAACTCTATCCAGAAGCCCTCCTGACAACTGACTTGGCCCAGGTATACCTGGTGCTCTTCTCTGCTGTGGTATGGACCCTGGCTCACTATCTGTATAAGTACCGCGCGCTAACCGATTGCGCCACTGGAGCTCCATGGCTCACTATCTGTATCCATGGCTGCTTGCCCACAAAACTACAGGTGCCTTTAAAGACCCTCAGTCTAGCCAATAACTTAACTAAAGGAGTGAGGCTCTTCATCATAGATTTGGCACATAATTGGGGGCTGTACTAGGCTCACTATGCCCTTGTGAGCTCATCCTCTGCTAGGGAGGTAGGTGTGTGGCCCATCAGCCCTTCCAGTTACAGGACAGTGAGTGACACAGGGTCTTAGAGATAGTCAGGAGAGCAGTTCAAAGTTTGGGGAGGGATCCAACAAGCAGGCTGGGCTGGCAGCTCATGGTGCCTCTGGCAGGACCTTCTACACCAGGGTGTGCTGTATTATAAGGGCCGAGTGGACATGGATAGCTTAGAGGTAGTGGATCTAGAGTACTGGAAGGATAAAGACCTCCACATGAGCATCAAGAATGCCTTCCAACTGCACTATGAAACCATGGGAGAGAGCTACCTGCTGTGTGCCAGGAAGCCTGCAGAAGCAGTGCTGGCTCAAAGCCTTTGCCAGGGAGAGGGAGCAGGTGTGGCTGGACCAAAAGACAGATGAAATACCCCCTCTCAACTTTGCTGCACTGCAAGGGCCCACCAGGCCTCCTTACCCTGGAATGCAAGGTCAGGACAACCATTGACTGGGACTGCATGTCTCATAGACCAAGGATCTCAGGGTTTGGTGAGGCTCCAGGGTCTCTTGATTTCAGCCCCAGGGAATGGTTCTGCTGGCCTTTTGTGGGGGGAGGGGTTGCTTCCAACACAAGTACACTCAAGTGTGCTCAGTTGCAGGGATAATACTGGAGTGGGAGGTGGGACTGACCTCCAGAAGCCTGTCCCATCCCCATATGAGCAGGGTATCTCCCCACCACATTCCCCTCCTGTCCATGTGCCCCTTGTCCTCATACTCAGCAGTGACCAGATTGGCTCTTGGCTTGGGAAAAGCCTCTGGTGAAAGATAGGGTAGGGCAAGGGGAGAATGTGGGGAGGGCTCTGAGAAGGGCACCAGGAGGAGCACCTTGGCTCTATCTGGAGCCAAGGCCAGCTGGCTGAGCAGGACACAGTCCCTGCAGCATGATGAGCCCTGCGCACTGTAGAACGAGTATGGTACACAGAGGACTGCCCCATGGCCAGGAAGCATAGGACAAAAGGACTGTGGGCAGGGGCGGAGGGGAAAGTAGAAGAGCAGCAAAGTCCTGGCAGGGAAGCAGGTATCTCATTTGTGCCCCTCGCTCCCAGACTTCTCCATCACTAAGCTGCAGAGGGAGCAGGCCATGCTGAATGCCAGCAAGCAGCAGGCACCCAGGAAGCCCAAAGGTAAGCAGGTGGTAGTCCCATATCCACTTTAGCAGCCTACTCCTGATCAAACCCTTCTCTGACACCCAAGATAAAGTGAGCTAGCACCTAGGTCCTCAGTTACTCATTGCCCTTTGCAGGTGTTTGTTCCCAAAGGCTGGTGATAAGGGGTCATCACTGATGAAACTTATGTCAGTATGCATTTGGAATTCTTGCTCTCCATCACCTCAGACAACCCTGTCCCCAAGCAATACCATTAGTAATAGTGACAGTGTTCACTTCCTCAGGCCTGCTTTGTGGCAGTCATCCTCACAGCCACCTTACATCCCCATTTCCACAGAGGCACTGAAACTGCCTTGCACAGAGCCTATGCCATGGAGAAGCTGCAGGGCCTCACACCTTCCAGGTCCCTTAGCCCTCATCTCTGCACACTACAAGAAGGTGGCTCAGGCTCCTGGGTGTAATAACCCCACTGGAAGCAAGTTCCCTACCATGGGAGTCTGAGGCAGAGCCTTGGGACAGGTCCCATGCTACCACCCCACAGCAGAGGATGCCATTCTGCCCTGTACTAATGACTCTCTAGGCACTTATATAACCCCTTCTGTCTCCTTACCCAGCCCTCAGACAGCCCTGCTATCTGATGCACCAAGAGCACCTGACATTGCTAACCAGCCTGCCCCAGCAACAGGTCTTGGTGATGAAAGAGCCCAAGTAGAAGCCATCCACCTTCTGGTATAGCATTAGCGGCTGGCACCCTTCCCCAAGTGAGCCTATTCCCCACCAACAGCACTGTCTTGGCCTGCTCTGCCAGCTAGTCTCCAGCTTTCCCTCCCCAAGGTTCACCCATGGCTTCCGGCCCTTCTCTGCCTACTCTGCAAACTGGAAGTGAGCAGGGCTGAGCAAGGAAATGGCTTGGTGTCACCAGTTCGTACCAGGCTCTGCACCTATTCTTGGTTCTTCCTCACTACTGATGCACTACATACACAAGCTGGAGGGGCAGGAGACCCACAGCACAGGAGCGCCTCCTGCCACCCTCCCTACCTTTGTGGGGCCTCCTGGAAACTACAGCTGAGAACCATCAGCAAGATGGACATGTGTAAAAGGACTGACTACTTTAGACTCTCTTCTTCATACATCTAATCATTCCTCCTCCTGTTTTCTCTGGGCAGGAGGAGGCTGTCTGCCTTCCACCACTTGGAAAACTGGGCTGTGTGCCCCTCTGCCCTCCAATTCTCCTTGCAGGCCTCTAGCTGATGGTGCCAGGCAGCTGACATCTCTGGAGGGTGGGAACCGGGTGTTCTGCATATGGCCCCAGAGCCCATCCATTTTGTCTCCCAGTTCCTCTCTAGACACTCTCTTCACTTGTAATGTGTTTATAATCAACTGCAAACTTCTATCAGGGTATGTCCACATGTAGCTGTGTGTTGACTCCAGAACCTGGTTCCATTTTTTTTTGTTTGTATTTTGTTTTTCAAAATGGAGAAAAAGAACTGTTAGTGACACAGGAAGATTGCCTTACCCTAAGTGAGCATGAGAAGCCATAAGGACTGAGTTCTATAGCCCAGCATGCAGGACTGACCTGTCCACCCAGAAGCCAGTGAGTATGTGGGTAGGAGGGGTAAGCCTACATCCCACCCCAAGGAAGGGTGCCCATGAGTACATCCAGGGCCTGGCTTGTGGGTGCAAAGTGCCAAGCAGCCCCTCTGGCCCATGGGAATTCAGCAGCATTTAGTCACTTGCACTACTCTACCTTCTCCAAGCCAAACATTACATTTAATTTCATAAAAAAAAACTTGTAAAAAATAAGCTGGCTGCCAGCCCTTGTTTTCTATGGATGTCTATGCATTTTCTCCTCTGTATGCCCACCTTTCCTTAACCTGGAGTAAATAATCCCAGTAGCACCCAGAATTGGGAGTAGGGCCTCACGGTTTTAGTGAAAAGAGGCTAAAGTGGCTAGGCTAACTACTTGAAAGAGGCTCAGGGCCACTGGGAGCTGTCCAAGTGAGGTATGGCTGGCTCAGCCGCTCTCCCCCCTTAGGGCCTAGAAGCCCACTCCCTCCCTGACTGCTCTCAGAGTTTATATTTAGCTGAAATTTGCAAATGTGTTAGGGGAACAGGCAGTCCATAATCTTTCTGTGTCCCAGCATCTTCCTTAGTGAAAGGGGGAAGAATGTGTCTTCCCAGGAGGACCTGAGCTACAGGGCCAGAAGAAGAGGAATGAGGGTGGCTTTCCTCCCCCTTCCCACCTAGGGAAACAGTCCTCACAACCTGTGGCCTCCACAAAACCTTACACACTGCCAAGGTCAAGAGTACCTGGGAAGGAGCTGAGCACTACAGGGCTTTTGCTCGAAACCACTGGATTTCCTAACTTTAGAGAAACTACACCACCTCCCAGGCAGGTAAACCACCTTGAGACAAAACCTACAGGGAAAAATCATGAAAACCATAATATGCAACACAAGTCAATCTTTATTCAAAACTGCAGTGTTAATACATAGCTCTTGTTACAATAAACGTGCTTTTAATATTTTTAAATCTAAGCTCATCTACTTATCAGATTGCATAAGAAATTAAAATAGTATGAATTTACAGACAATAGAACTAGATCAGGATGGACATTCCATTCCTTTGTATTGATTGACATCTAAGTTCAATGCAGAGGTGAGGGATGCCTTTAACACTGGAAGACAATGCTGACGTAAATTTAAAAATGTACCAAGAGAACAGTCTAAAAAACAGTATTTAGAAATGATTTTTAAAAATTTTTTTAAAGGAACCATTTCCTGGTCAGTCATAACCTATGTGGCTCCTTGTTGCCTCTCCTTCAAGTGGCTGTCAGAACAATCCTGCAGGGTGCACAAGAGTGCTGGCCTCAGATCCAGTTTGACTATTCACTCATCTACACAAGGACCTGGGGAGACTCCAACAGGGCTCAGGAGGCAGAGATGAGCTGCCTATCATCTCCAATGTACAAATCCTGGAGAATACCATCTCCCATAGTTCATTAGGGTTCCCTGGATAGAGATGTCCACATCTCCTCTGTCATTGTCCCAAGTGAGTTGACTTTAGTCCTGGGGACTTTTATAAAGTGATGACATCCACAGGTTTTCTGTTCAAGTGAATAGAGTGGATAAAGAGATAAATTCTCTGAAACATCTAAGATCAACTTGTAACTTTCTACCTGAAAAGATCAGACCCTCCTCTGAAGCATGTCATTTGCAGTCTGCTCAAGTCAGATGGACACACACACACATACTTGAAATGTGTCAGAGAGAAGAGCTAAACAGCCTGCCCTTTCCCTAAGCCAACCACATTCCTATTTATAGATTATCCCCATTCCATAGAAGCACCATAGAAGGACCAGAAGTTGCCTCTCACCTCAAGCCATGCATCCTTAAACCACCCTTGCAACCAATGGAGGGTGTCAGACAGATGTCCTGTCCTGTATGGGCAATGCTCAAGCTAGCAATGACTGAGGTGCCCAGCTGCCAGATGGAGAGAAGGTGGCCTAACTGGTCCGAGTAATACTGTTTCCAAAGGACAGGAGAAATTTGGGTTTCCTTTTTAAAGCAGACTCCACTACTGATGTGGCCTGTGTTTACCACCCTTCCACAATCAATCACTGGCAGGCACACTCACAGAAACCCACATAAAGGAACGACATTGCCAGATATTTGCATTTCCAAAGTGCCTTAAGAATATATTTCCTTTCATTATTAAAGTCATGATGCTACCCTAGGCATTGTCTGCCCAGCTTGGCAAGGACAGGATGCTTAATAACCAGGTGCCCATCCCAAGCCTTAGGGACCTTCCTCAATCTCCTGTAAACACTATGTTTGCTTTGTACACAAGAAAGTCACAGAATAGCAACTGGTAAGTCTAATAACCACACCAACAAGAAGGCTCTGTAAAGATTTATCATAAGAAACATAAAAGGTTCTGGAAGTACCTATGTGCCTGTTTTATCACAAATGGCCCTGGCCCTGATGTTATCCTCCCTTCTCAGAGGCAGCAAGTTAATGGGATTATGGCTTGCTCATTGCTAAACAGTCAGTCATCCAGTCCAGAGCATTTCCATAAGCGGAGAAACGGACCTCCTAAACTTTAGGAAAGAGGCTGTAAAAACAAAACAAATTAAATATCCATGATGATGTCCATGTTTATAGGAATTAGGATCCTTTGCTTGCCTGTCTCAATTTCTAAAAGAACTATAATTCAGCTAAAATGATCTCAAATTAGGAAGCAAAATTTCTTTAAATGTTCCACTATTGTGCTTTACATATCAAATTATGCAAGTTTATAACAGGACTTTTATTCCTTAATTAATTTTACTAGAAAGAATTTAAAACGCTGCTAAAATTACAACCTATAATACTTTTATTATTCATAAGTCCAGATTCATACATACTAGACAAGGTCTACCTTTCACCCATATTTGATAGCTGATGCCCTGATAGTTTCAACTGAAAAGGTATATTCCGTAACACAAAAGTATCTGATAAAGTCTCTCAGCTCAACTTGACAAAAGGGAAAAGGTTTAAAAAGAAAATTAGGGGGAAAGTGTCATGATACTGATATAAATGGGGGGAAATGAAACCCATTCTGCTTTCTCTTGAAAACACCATTTAATTTAGTGCTCATGAAAACACTCACCCTAAGTCTCAAGTACGCCTGAAGAAACATCCTATATAACTTCTAATAGATTCTTCTTGATTTCAAATGTCTCCATCCCTAGGTAGAGTGTGTGTGTGTGTGTGTGTGTGCGCGCGCGTGTGTGTATTCCCATTTTTTTGTTTGGGGCATTTTAAAAGCATACACTAAAATCACATTTTCTCCTATCAACTAATTACACTAACTTGAGGAAACTGAGTTTTCTGTTACTTGTACCTGGAACCTATTGATATTACAAACCATCCACTATATAGAAGGAATTACAACACAAATTTTAAGAAGTGTGCACAAACTGTACACACACACGGGTTAAGTGCTTATGAAGCAATTTAAAGTTCTTTTTAGTAGATACACTATGTTAACAGGTATTAGGAATAAGAAATCTGCCGGAACCGGTTTGGCTCAGTGGATAGAGCATCGGCCTGCGGACTGAAGGGTCCCAGGTTCGATTCCAATCAGCGGCATGTGCCTGGGTTGTGGGCACATCCCCGGTGGGAGATGTGCAGGAGGCAGCTGATCGATGTTTCTCTCTCATCGATGTTTCTAACTCTCTATCTCTCTCCCTTCCTCTCTGTGAAAAATCAATAAAATATATTTTTTAAAAAAAGAGGAATAAGAAATCTTTTCTTTACATGATCCATGTAAAAATATTCCTAAACTTATTATAAAATAAAATGTGAAAAAGTTACAAAGAATACTTACTATAAAAAATAAGATTACCAAAGGCTCAGGGATGAGGTGTCCCACTCACCAATCTGGATGAAAGCCTAACCAAAATTAGAGCCCTGACCTAGTTGCCAGAGACATAAGAAGAGTAGACTCCCCTTCCCAACCAAAGCACACAGCACTTGAAACAATGATGGGGTAGAACAGGGGCATATTCCTCCACCTGCCTGACAAACTGCTAAGAGGAGACAAAACCTCTCCTCACACTCCCTCTGACTCTATCCGAGAACAGACTAACTCCCATCAATATAAGTTGAACCCATGTTGTTGTTGTTTTTCAAAAAAAAAAAAAAATTCCTCAATTTCTTATATACAATATTCATATTTTAACCACAAAATCCATTCCATAATAATCCTTGCCAGGTAAATGCATTTTGATGCTGCCTGACCCTTTGTTGTCTATACCTGCTTTGTGTTGAGTGCTCTCAGTTGCCAGAAGAGATGGCAAAAGAGGCTCACAGACAATGGACATCAGACCTCCCCACACCTGTCTCCAGATGGTCTCAGAGGATTAAGTCTCCATCAAGTGGATAGGCCTAAACATAATGGCAGCCTCACCCAATTTCAAATAAAGTTTTGTTCCCTTTTTAATAGTTCTTAAATATACAACTTTCTTCAGAACACACAGCTGAAATCTTACCCTTCTTTGTGGGGGAAAGAACAGCAATGCCTACATATATTTTCAGCTAACACAAATATTTCTCAGCAAAGAAAAAAAAGGGGAAATGATTTTCTAAACTAAATCAAGAAGAGAACAATAACTCCTCCAAGTTTTTCTGTTTATTTCACTTATCTTCCATCCTAGGAAAATAACTTAATTCTACATAGGGCTTTTCCAATAAAGATATAGAAAACAGCATCTCTATCTGTAAAGAGCTTTGTAATGGTAATTGACATAGCAATCCAGAGAAAACTGGTTTGCTGATGGACAAACTGCAAATTGCCCCTAAATGTACTGGCCATACAACTCTAGTCTCTCATGATAATCTTTTAAGAATGTCTACATCAAACTGACCCCGCAAGCCTAAATTAAAAGATAGTGATGCCCATTAACCTGGCTACCCCAAGTAGCTGTGGCCCACCCTATACTCTCCCAGACCCTACAACTCTCTCCCAGTGCAATCAGTATGAAATAAACTGATGGCTAAAAACTAAAATTTCATGTTTCCAACTGGCAACCTACATCAACCCCAAAGGATGAAGAATCACTTAAGAGATTTCAGATGCTCTATGAAAAATTCACTTTAACACTTACATCTTTAAGACTCTGCATACATTACAACACTGCATTAGTGATACAAGTTATAAAATATTTTCCATTCCTTTGGATTTTGCATATGATGGTTTTGCATCAATCACTGCAGGTAGTTTGAGCAAGTTTTGTTTTTGTGTTTGTTTTTTTAAACATGCATTCAACTAGATATGATTTCAGAATACATTAATACTCCCTTTTCATCATTACAGTTAGCAAAAAAAATTGCCAGGCAGCCCCAAAACATGACTTGCTTTAAGACCAACTCATAGTTAGTTGGAGACTAATGGTGCTGAGATCTGCAAGGCTGGACCATAGTAGTATTTAGCTAAGTGTCGAGAGCATTAAGAAGAGAAAGTCCTGGTTGGAGGCACAAGGCCTGCAGCACCAGCTGTGGAATATCCAGGATGTGACTGCACAGCTCCATCCTCAAACCTGGGCAGGAGGGAGAAAGACACACAATCACAGAGCTCCTCTGGCACTGCTGCTATGAAAAGGAGGCATTTCAATTAGAGGAGGATGAAATCCAAAAAGGGCAGCAGAAAGAAAATGTTCCTGATACCCGTGGACCTCACAGAGGCTTCCAATTACAACTGGAATACTACTTATTTTGCAGGAGGCAGGTACAAGAAACATAGTATAGCAAGTACTCAATGGTTTCCTTCTTTTTTCTACTTTGTAGAGACCCAATATGAGCAAAAATTTAAACACTTGGATGAACAGTCAGGTAGCATTTTTCTCATTAGTGCTTAAATTATGGTAGACTTGCCATTCTCCACTGGTAAAAAAAAAAATGCACTTTAGTCAAGAGCCAACCTAGGCTTCACCAGTCACTTACATTTGCAGGTGATCACCACTGAGGGGGCACGTAGCTGTAGGTGGGCGTTCCTGGACCCCGATAGGTGGGCACAGTGACTGGGTGGGGGGCGACAGGAGTTGGGGAGTGGGCAGTAAGCAGGGTACCTGCAAGAAAGAGGAGTGTGTGGCAGGTAGCACTGCCCACAGTCAAAGCTGTCCTTACATCATCACTACACAACTTTATGCTGCCTCTGACAAGGAGGAAGGTAAGGAAGAGGGAAAGGGCCTTGGACCTTGACTGCTGTCAGAACTCTGATTATATAAGAACTACTCAAAGATGTATAAACACAGAAAGCTCATAATGGTAATACATTTGTGGAAACCTTTATGTTTTCCTTTCATATAAACACACTCAATTATTTTTGTGGATCAGATGATAAAAGACAAAATAAAAATATTATTCAGCCTTTAAAAGGAAGAAATCTGTCACATGTTACAACTCATATGAACCTTGAGAACATTATGCTAGGTGAAAAAAACCAGTCACAAAAAGACAAATACTGTATGATTCCACTTATTTGAAGTCCCTAGAGTAGTCATTGATAGAGACAGAAAGAATGCTGGTGTCAGGGTTGGCGGGCAGGGGGGAAGAAAAGTTGTTTAATGGGAACAGCGCTTCAGTTTTGCAAGATAAAAAAAGTTCTGGAGGTGTTTCTTTTTTTTTTTTTCCCCAATATATTTTATTGATTTTTTACAGAGAGGAAGGGAGAGAGATAGAGAGTAAGAAACATCGATGAGAGAGAAACATCAATCAGCTGCCTCCTGCACATCTCCTACTGGGGATATGCCCGCAACCCAGGTACATGCCCTTGACCGGAATCGAACCCGGGACCCCTCAGTCCGCAGGCCGACGCTCTATCCACTGAGCCAAACCGGTTTCGGCTGCAGGTGTTTCACAACAGTGTAAATATACTTAACACTACTGAACTGTACCCTTAAAAATTATTAATATGAAACAGCCGAAACCGGTTTGGCTCAGTGGATAGAGCGTCGGCCTGAGGACTGAGGGGTCCCAGGTTCGATTCCAGTCGAGGGCATGTACCTGGGTTGCAGGCACTTTCCCAGTGGGAAATGTGCAGGAGGCAGCTGATCGATGTTTCTCTCTCATCGATGTTTCTAACTATCTCTCTCCCTTCCTCTCTGTAAAAAATCAATAAAATATATTAAAAAAAATTATTAATATGAAACAAATAAATGGAAGAGAGGGATTGAGGGAGATTCCAAACCATATAAACTTCAGAGTACATTAAGCTAAATGTGTTTTTCCCTAACCTGAAGAAAAGGCAGCGATTATCTGAGTCCATTTGCAGACAAGCACTACCTCAAAAATAACAGCCTTCACTCTCTTCACTCTCCTGTCTCCCTGCCCACACTCATCCCAGACCTGTCTTCCCTTCCATCTACCTGTCACAAACATGTACATGACAGAAAGTATAATCTCTTTTGCCTTCAAAGATAAGTATGGGAAAACCAAATAAAATAGAGACTAAGAAGAAACACCTTTCTCTCTGGCATGATTTTCTTAATTGAAGTAAAGTTTAGAAAACATAGAGCGAACAATATACATTTTTTTTAATCCCAGTCCTGGGCAACCAAGTGCATCGTGTGTACCTGGCCCCTGCCACAGAGGTGCCAGGACTCCAGGTAGATGTGTCCATCCTAGCCAGGGTTCGCATCTCTCAGTGGTTTATTTTCCTTGGGAAATAAAGTCAATGAATGCCAAAGGATTTCTACAAGTAGCTGTGATGTCAATTAACACAAGACTAGCTTTCCTAGACAGACAATTTGGCCTGCAAAGGAACCCATACTAAAAGGTCCAATCCCCCAGAATATAAAGTTGCCCTTCTGCTTTACAGAGGAGATCTGGTCACAGAGGAGATGCTCACAGAGGAGCATCTGGTCACTCCTAGTTCCTACTGTCAAACGGCTCAACTCAGCAACAAAGTAGCCGTCTGAAATTCAGAGAGTGCCATCCAGTCATACTCTACCAGGAGGGTACTTGGTTCATGATTTATTACTCTAACCCCCACTTCTGTCTTGTCTCAACTGAAAGGAGGAGGAAAAAAGAAAAATATAATATGGTATTCCATCTCAAAAGAATATGTCCTTCCACACAATTCTAGAAATAAAATATCAAGGCCAGGGGTCAGAGTATTAGTGAGCTCTCCCTTCCCAGCTCTCCTGCCACCATAGAACAGGAAACCCAGAGTCGACTCACCTGCCGACATGGCCATAGTGGTCCCAGCCACCATACCCATGGTGACCCCGTTGCCTCTTGGAGGAGGGATGGGAGCAGGGTACACTGTCGCCGGCATGCCGTTGGGCTGCACCACTGTGGTGTGGTGGATGACGTGAGGGGGTGCTGCATACAGGTGCTGTGTGTAGAATGTGCCTTGCTGTGGGGAGGAAGAGCGACAACTTTAACAGGACTCTACACCCAGTGGGTAAGACCCCAGATGGGATCTACATATACAGTGCCCAAGAACAGTATCAAGAGCCTTACAGTGCACCCAAGGCCTACCTGTGCATATGGGCTTTGCTGGGGGTAGGCACTTCGCACAGGGTATACAGCAGTCTGGTATGGGTTGGGGGAGGAGGAATATGGTGGCACCGCCCCACTGGTGGGGGAACAGGACACTTTATAAGGTGTGCCAGGAGTGTAACCTAAAACAAAGAAGCCCAATGAACTTTTCACAAATCCACATTTGCCAGACAAAAGGAAGGAACCAAGTATACAGTGATAAGCGACTCAGTTTTCCAGCCCTGACCAAACAACATATGACACCATTGTGGCCCCATATGAGCTCCACTAAGATCTGACTTCGTTACTTAATGTATAAGAATGTGTGTGTAGGGTGGGAGTCACTTTGGAAGAAAGAATAAAAACAGAAGGAAAAAGTAATTCTGAAAGTACATTCACCCTGGCTGGCATGGCTCAGTGGTTGAGCATCTACCTATGAACCAGGAGGTCACGGTTTGATTCCTGGTCAGGGCATATGCCCGGGTTGTGGGCTCAATCCCTGGAGTGGGGTGTGCAGGAGGAGACCGATCAATGATTCTCTATCATCATTGATGTTTCTATCTCTCTCTCCCTGTCCCTTCCTCTCTGAAATAAAATAATAATTTTTTTTAAGTACACTCATAGGAAAAGGGAAAAAACACCTATCCTGATGGAATATAAATTGGTACAGCCTTCTTGGAGCATACTATGGCATTAGGTCCATAATTTCACTTATAAAAATTTGTTTTGAAGAAATAAGCATGGGCTGCCAGTCGAGGTGGCAATGTAGGTAAACTCAATACTGAAACCTCCCACAATAACAAGAATTACAACTAAACTACAGAACTATCACTCAGAACACCTGATATCTAGCTAAACAGACAGGTGTCCTATAACTAAGGACATAAAGAAGAAGCTACATCAGACTGATATGAGGGATGAAGATGCTGAACAGGCTGGTCCCACACCCACATGGAGCAGTTACTAGGTGTACCGGTTAATAATGGTGGATTTTGTAATCAAAGAAAACACAATAATTTCAAGAGAAACATCAAAAGTGCTTTATTCAAAGTAATGTCCATTCACTAGCTACACATTTCCCCCATCTTTCAGGTAATTTGTGGATACCGTCCCAATAGAACTTTTCTTGTTTTGAAGCAAACCATTCAGAGACCCAATTTTCCACTTCTTTGTACGTTTTGAAGTGCTGCTCAGAAAGTGTGTGTGCCATCGATCAGAACAAATGGTAATCTGAAGGAGCAAGGTCTGGTGAACAGGGCAGGTGGGTTAATACTTCCCAGGCAAGATCTTTTAATGTGTCTTTAACTGGTTTTGAAGTGTGTGATGGTGCGTTATCAGGAAGCAAAATTATTTTGCCCTGTCTTCTGGCCCATTCTGATAGTTTCACGATCAAAGCATGGTTCAAATTGATTATTTGTTGTCGGTAGCAATCAGTATTAATGGTTTCACCTGGTTTTACAAGCTCATAATACACCACACCTTCCTGATCCCACCAAACGCAGAACATTGTCTTCTTTCTGAAGCGATTTGGCCTTGCAGTCGATGTTGATGGTTGACCTGGATCAACCCATAATTTTGTGCATTTGGGATTCTCAAAATAAATCCACTTTTCATCACCAGTCACAATTCGATGCAAAAAAGACTTTCTTTCGTGCCGTTGAAGCAACATTTTACTGATGACTTTTTGGTTTTCCATTTGTCTTTTGTTCAGTTGATGTGGCACCCATTTTCCTTCCTTTAAAATCTTTCCCATTGCTTGTAAATGATAGGAATTTGTTTGCTGAGCAACGTTTAATCTTTCTGCAAGTTGTTTTTGAGTTTGCCATGCATCTTCATCCAATAATGTTTGTAATTGTTGGTCTCCAAACTTTTTCGGTTGACCTGGACGTTCTTTGTCTTTCACATAGAAATCATCACTTATAAGGCATTTAAACCAGCCTTCTCAAGTAGTATCTTGAGATGGAGCATGTTCACCATAAGCTTCCTGAAGTATACAATAACTTTTTCTTCAAAATAAAGAATTAAAACTTCCCACAAATGTTCTTTTTTTGGCATGAAATTAGACATTTTTAAGCATAAAAATATCTATGATGCTAACACCTTCAGCAAATTTGACATGAAGTTTTGAAGCTTGCTGTCAATACAACAAAATAGCATACATATCAAATCCCATATATATCACCATATGTGTAACTCCATCTATCGAAAAAAATCCGCATTATTAACTGGTACACCTAGTAAAAATCAGGAAAAATATCTCAACTGTGGAGCAAGGAGTCCTAGTGGTGGGAGAAGTCCCCATAATTTTTGACTGTGAAAACCTGCAAGGGTTGTAGCTGAGTGAGACAAAGGGCTCCTGAAGTCCCAGATGTTCCTCTTAAAGAGCCTGTGCAGGGACTTACTTGAACTCATGCAGTATGAGCTCCAGCGCTGGAGCAGAAGCTAAAAAAGTGCCAGGGACAAATGGGGAGGAACTCAATTGCCTGGCATTAAGGCAAGGGTTGGAGGGGCAGCTTTCCCCACAGAAAGAAGTGCTGGCAGAAGCCATTGTTTCTTTGCTGAGCCCTCCCACACAGCCCGCAGAAGGCCGTGATATCTGAATCTCCAACAACCTGGTGATTCCCTGCAACCCTGCCCCATCCAACTTGCTGGCCCACCCAAACCCTTCCCAGTGGCTTTTCCTTACAACTGCCTGTCTTAGCTCATGCAGCAGATTTTCCTAAAATCTCTCAAACAAGCACCATCTGGCCTCTGTGTACCCCATACCTCTTCTAAGTGGCCCCAGACCTGACACAAGTAGCAGCCTAACTTGGTTTGCAGCTTGGCCTATCTTGGGCACCTCCAAGGCCAGCACAAATAGCAACCATCTAAAGAATGCTTTGTAGCTCATGCCAGGTGGCCCTGGGGAGAGCACAAGCAGCAATTGACCTTGGACTGCAACTATTAGGAGGCCCAAGAGCCAGCACACCAGGTGGAGAGCTTCAGACCACATCAAAGCACCACCAAACCACCTCCATGAGAGACATACTTGAGGGGTGGACTCAGAAGGTACCTAAGCCCCACTGAAGTGAGTTCTGCTCCATGGGGTCGGCCCTTGCACAGCAGATCCTCTAGTGGTCCCAGCCAGTCCTCACAGCTGATCAAGAAGGTGCACACAACCCACATAAGGAGCACAGTCTGGAGTGCCCAGCTCGGATTACTGTGGAGACTGAGCCACTGGGCCCTAAAGACGCCATCTACATAAGACCACTCTACCAAGACTAGAAGACATACAGCAGCGGTTCTCATCCTGTGGGTCGTGACCCCTTTGGCAGTTGAACAACCCTTTCACAGGGGTCGCCTAAGACCATCCTGCATATCAGATATTTACATTATGATTCATAACAGTAGCAAATTACAGTTATGAAGTAGCAACGAAAATAATTTTATGGTTGGGTCACAACATGAGGAACTGTATTTAAAGGGTCAGAAAGTTGAGAACCACTGACAATCAGGCTCAACCTAATACACAGAAACAAACACAGGGAAGCGGCCAAAATAACAACACAAATGAAACATGTCCCAAATGAAAGAACAGAACAAAACTTCAGAAAAAGAGCTAAACAAAATTAAACCGAGCAATCTACCAAAAGCAAAGCTCAAAACACTGGTTATAAGGATACTCACTGAACATAAGGAAAATGTAGAAAAACTCAGTGAGAACTTCAATAAAGAGATAGGAAACATAAAAATGGAGATAGAAAACATAAAAAAGATCCAGTTAGAAATGAAGAATATACTAACTTAAATGAAGACTACATTAGAGGGAATCACAGTAGAGAATCAAATCAATGACTTGAAAGGTAAGAAAGAAGAAAACACTCCTCAGGACAACAAAACGAAAAAAATGAAGATAGTGTAAGGAGCTTCTGGAACAATTTCAAGCTTACCAACATTCATATCATGAGGGCACCAGAAGAAGAAGAGAGCAAGAAATTGAAAACCTGTTTGAAAAAAAATAACGACATGCCCTAACTGGTTGCTCAGTGGTTAGAGCATTGGCCCATGGACTGAAGGATCCCAGGTTCAATTCTGGTCAAGGACACGTACCTTGGTTTGCAGGCTCGATCCCTGGCCCCAGTTGGGGCGTGTGTGGGAAGCAAGCAATCAATGTGTCTCTCTTACAGTGATGTTTCCCTCTGAGTGAAATAAGTCAGACAGAGAAAGACAAATACCAGGTGATTGTTGCCTCTCCCCCTCCCTTCCACTCTCTCTAAAAATAAATGGGGAAAAATATACTTGGGTGAGGATTAACAAAAAAACAAACAAACAAAAAATAATGACACAAAACTTCTCTAACCTGGTGAAGGAAATAGACACAAAAGTCCAGGAAGCACAAAGTACCAAACAAGATGAACCCAAGGAGGCAAACACCAAGACACATCATAATTAAAATGCCAAAGTTTAAAGACAAAGAGAGAATATTAAAAGTAGCAAGAGAAAAGCAGTTAGTTATCTACAAGGGAGCTTCTATAAGACTGTCAGCTGATTTCTCAATAGAAACTTTGCAGGCCAGAAAGGCTTGACACAAAATATTCAAAGTGATGAAAAAGCAAGGACCCACAAACAAAATTACTCTACCCAGCAAAGCTCCATTTAGAATCAAAGGGTAGATAAAGAGCTTCCCAGAAAAGAAAAAGCTAAAGAATTCATCACCACTTAATCAGCATTACAAAAAATGTTAAAAGTCTTCTTTAAGAAAATAAAATTTTTTAAAAGATAGAAAATATGACTAAAATGCCAATAAATACATATTTATCAACAATTATTTTAAATGCAAATGGATTAAAGTCTCCAATCAGAAGACATATGGCAGCTGAATGAATAACAACATAAGACCCTTAACATATGGTATCTACAAGAGACTTGTTTCAGATCAAAAGACACAGGCTAAAAGTAAAGGTATGCAAAAGATATTTCATGAAAATAGAAACAAACAAACAAAAAAGCTGGGGTAGCAATACTTATACCAGACAAAACAGACAAAGGCTATACCAAGAGACAACGAAGGACCCAGCAATTCTACTTCTGGATATTTATCCGAAGAAACCCAAAAAATTAATTCAAAAAGGCTTATATATCCGTATGTTCGATGCATCATTTACAATGGCCAAGCTATGGAAGCAACCTAAGTGTCCATCAATATTATTTTTAAAAAAGAATTATGCATGGTAGTGACATTAGCATCATGGTAGCATGAGATGCTCCCTTATCTCTCCCCTTCTATCAGTAACAAGTAAAGCATCCATGACTCAACAAAGTCTCCTCACCCAACACACCAGGACATTGGAAAGATCCACGCATCTGTACAGCTGAAAATGTGGACTGAAACACATAAAGGAGTAGGAATGGGGGAACAGCAGAGGTGCCACCTCCAACCCTGTTCCCACCACTACGACTCTGGCTACCCCAGAGTCAACATACATGACTTCAGCCTCCCAGCCACAGTGCCACAGGCAACCCCAGCTCTGTGGGAAACCGCCTATTGTCTTCACTGGCAGAGAAGTGTAGACAAGGAACCTGAAGGCTGGTGATCCTTGAAGCCCTTGCAAAGGTCAGGACTGTGCACCCATTGTTAATCCAGACAATGGTAGCTGAAGCAACTTCCCCATTTATTATTATGTAAATCCTTGCTGATGGGCTAGTCTGCCTGTTACTGGAAATTGCCTGCCTAAGGGCTATGGGTGTATCCCAAACCAACAAAAGGTTGGCTCGGCCGGGGGTCCTTCTCCTTGAGTTGGACTTCCTGCCTGGTCCCCCAATATTCCCAAATTATCTTTTGTCTCTACTATCTCATTTGTGTGCGGCTCCTCTTCCAGATCCTGAACCCTGAACCACGAGGGACGTGGAGGGAAACATTTACCACACAGCTCTCTCCATCCTCCAACCTCCATCGCACTGCCACAGCAGTACCCACAACCAGATGACATAAGATGTGGTGGAGGCAACTGCTATCCTGGTGACTCTGATATGTGACCCCAGCGACACTAGCAGCAGCAAGACACTAGTTATCCCAGAGTAACAAACAGCAATGACAAGGCACCAACGACACCTTTGGTGGAGAGAGTAAAGCACTAGTTCTCAAATATAGCCAGAGGCATGTCAGGTAGGAGAAACCAAAAATATGTGCTATGGCACCATGTACTGGAAAACTAAAAACACCTCTAATTACCAACCTGATGGACTCTTAGGATCAAAGTAAACAACAAAGCTGTACCAAAATAAGAAAGGTATTGGCTACTTCAAATGCACCTAGAGGAATAACTCATCAAACACCATAAAAAAAAAATCATGGTTACACGGTAGCAGATAAAGAAAATAATAATCCTCCCAAAACCACACTTAAAGTCATAGAAGATTGTGATCTAACTGAGAGAGAATTCAAAATAGGCAACGTGAAGAAACTACATGAAAACTCAGAAATTCAGATCAATGGGTTCAATAATAAAATTAATAAGCAGAATAAGTAAATTAACAAAGACCTAAACAGAAATTCTGCAGCTGAAGAACTCAATAAATGAGATGATGAATGCTTTGGAAATATAGCAGATCATATGGAATAGAGAATTGTGGGAGCTCCAGAGTAGATCATATAGAAGAGAGAATTGTAGGCTGGCAGATAGAAATCTATAAATAATTCAGGCAGATGATTAGCAAGAACTATGATTTTTTTCAAAAATGAAGAACTCTATGAGAACTATCCAACTCCATTAGAAAGGGCAACAAAATGAAAATGGGTATTCCAGAAGGATAAGCGAGGGAGAACGAAGCAGAGAGCTTATTTAGAGAAATAATAGATGAGAACTTTCCACAACTGAGGTAGGAATTCAATATACAAAGTCCATGAAACTAACAGAACACCTAAATATCTCAATGCAAACAAAACAAAACAAAACCTTCTCCAAGACACATCAAAACTGTCAAAAGTCAATGATAAAAAATTTTATGCCGAAACCGGTATGGCTCAGTGGATAGAGCGTCGGCCTGCGGACTGAAAGGTCCCAGGTTCGATTCCGGTCAAGGGCATGTACCTGGGTTGCGGGCACATCCCCAGTAGGAGACGTGCAGGAGGCAGTTGATCGATGTTTCTCTCTCATCGATGTTTCTAACTATCTCTCTCCCTTCCTCTCTGTAAAAAATCAATAAAATATATTAAAAAAAAAATTTTAAAGGCAGCCAGAGAATAAAAGATGGTAACCTACAAATGTACCACCATCAGGCTATCAGCTGATGAAACCTGTGGACGAAAGGGGCCACATGCTGACCTGACAAGCTCAGGAGAGGCCTGCATGGCAGTTTTGCAGACTCGGAGACCTAAAGTAACCACAAAGAATGGTCTGAAACTAAACCTTAACTAAAAGCAGTTATGGTGGGCAGTTATGTCCTAGGCCAGTATCTTCACTGAGAAGATCAACTTTGATCCTTACTGAGCCCATTTGCCTTTTTGCCTCTAAGATAACATACCCTTGAAATGTCTGGGTAACTTGTAACTTCCCTTTTTCTGGAGCCCCTGGGGCATAACCAAATGTTCTGGGCGCCAGGACAGATACTACAAATTCCTTCATTATCATGTGAATTGATCCTGCACCCAACTAAGTATGTGTCCATCATTTTACTTTTTATCCTATCACAGAGGTTTCCCCGCTTCGATTAATCCCACCTCCTTAAATCTGTCACCAATGAATTTCATGTATAAATACGGATGTAACCCTGCCATTCTCCGGAGCACTATCTCAATTCGTTGAGGTTCTGCTTCCTGGCATATGTTGACAATTTGGCTCAAATAAACTCACAAAAATTCTTTACAGGTTTCAATGGTTATTTTTACGTTAACAAACCCTATAGGCCAGGAGAGTGAAATGACATTTAAAATACTAAAAGATACAAAATGTTAGTCAAGAATACTCTATCAAGCAAAGTTATCCTTTAGATATGAAAAAGAAGTGAAGTCTTTCCCAGATAAACGAAAGCTGAGGGAGTTCATAACAACTAGATTTGCCTTGCAAGAAATGCTTAAAGGAAGGAGCTCTTCTACCTAAAATAAAAAGCACAAGTACCCAAAACTCTGAGTAAGGTGATAAGAAAACAGAATCAGAAGTTTGTGGTTCAATATCAGAAAAGGTTGTTAGACAATTACAGTATAAAGGTTAAGGAAAAACAAAAAGCATTCTAAATAACTACAGCTACTTCAACCTGGTAACAAACTCAATATCAAAAAGCAACAATTTGTGCCAGCTCAGTGGTTGAGTGTCGAACCATGAACTAAGAGGCCACTGGTTTGATTCCTAGTCACGGCACATGCCCAGGTTGTGGGCTCATTCTCTAGTAGGGGCCATGTAGGAGGCAGCCGATTGATGATGTATCTCTCTCAGCTATGTTTCTATTTATCTATCCCTTTCTCTTCCTCTCTCTCTAAAAAAATCAATAAAAGCATATTTTAAAATTAAATAAATGAACAGCTATATGACAACAAATTGGATAATCTAGAAAAAAATGAATCACACAACCTTCCAAAATTGAATCATGAAGAAACAGAGAATCTAAATAAACCAATCACCAGTATGGTGATTGAAACAGTAATCAAAAACCAAGAGTCCAGGACCAGATATGGGCTCACTGGTGAATTCTACCAAACATTCAAAAAACATTAAATACCCATCTTCCTCAAACACTTCCAAAAAATTAAAGAGGAGGGAATGCTTCCAAACTCATGTTACAAGGCCAATATTATATTGATATCAAAAACAGATAAAAACCCTAACAAATAATATTATTCGGATAAAAAATAAATACAAAAATCCACAACAAAATATTAGCAAACTGAATAAAACAATACATTAAAAGAATAATATGCATGGTCATGTGAGACTTATTCCAGAGATGCAAAAATGGTTCAATTTCTGCAAATCATTGTGATACACATTAACAAAATAAAGGATAAAAATCATTACCTTCTCGCCCTGGCCTGATGGCTTAATCAGTTGGAGAGTCATCCCGTATACTAAAAGGTTGAGAGTTCAATTCCTGGTCAGGACCCTTACCTAGGTTGCAGATTTGATCCCCGGTCCAGGAATGTAAAGGAGGCAACCAACTGATGTTTCTCTCTCACACACTGATGTTCTCTCTCTCTCTCTTTCTCTCTCTCTGTCTGTCTCTCTATCTCCCCTCCTTCCTCTCTTCCCAAAATCAATAAAAACATATCCCTGGGTGAGGATTTGAAAAACAAACAAACCATCTTTAACAACAACAATGAAAAGCCCTAGCCGGTTGCTCAGAGTGTTGACCCATGAACTAAAGTCCACCACTTTTACTGGAAGTCCTAGAAGGAGCAATTAGGCAAAATAATAATAATAATGATTAATATAAATGAATAAATGGCATCCAAATAGGAAAGGAAGAAGTAAAACTGGTGACATGATTATATACAGAAAACCCTAAAGACTACCAAAAAAATTCTTAGAAATTATTAATAGATACAGTTAAGTACAGAGTACAAAATCAATTTACAAAAATTGTGGTGGCTCTATATACTACTTACAAACTACAAGAAAGAAAAATTAAGAAACAATCCTATTTAAAAATCACAAGAAGAGTAAAATATTTAGGAATAAATTTCACCTAAGAGTTGTGAAATGCCTGTACAATGAAAGCTATAAGACATTTAAAAAATGAAGATGACACAAAGAAATGGAAAGATATTCCATGTTCATGTACTGGAAGAATTAACATTACAAAATTGTCCATATTACCTAAAGCAATCTACAGATTTAATGCAATCACTATAAAATTCCAATGGGATTTTTCACAGAAATAGAACAACAACAAAAACAAAAAACCCTCAAATTTGTACAGAACCACAAAAGATCCCAAGCAGCCAAAGCAATCCTGAGAAAGAAACAGAGAGAGAGAGAGAGAGGAGAAGGAATGAAGGAAGGGAGGGAGGGAGGGAGGAGAGAAACAAGCTTGAGAGGAGGAAGGAAGATGGCTGCGACGGGAAGGCAGACTGCAAGATAGTGTGAGAGAGAGAACAATATAACCGGACACCCGGAGGAGAACATGGGGAGACAAAGAAACAGCCCGCATATGAAAGAAAAGCAGGAATCACCAGAAAAGGAAGTAAACGAAACTGAGGCAAGCAACCTGTAAGAGAAAGAATTCAGAGAAATGGACATAAGGTGGATGAAAAGAATCAAAGACAAATTCAACCATATGTGTAAGAAACAAGAGGAAATGAAGAAAAACCAAGAAGAAATGAAAAATGACATCACTGCTATAAAGAACTCAATAGAAAGCATCAACAGTAGACTAGAAGCAGCAGAGGACTGCATCAGTGAGCTAGAAGACAAGGTTGGAAAAAATATCTAAACAGAGCAGCTTCTAGAAAAAATAATTAAAAAACAGGAGGAGAGCCTAAGAGACCTTTGGGACAACACAAAATGAAACAACATCTGCATAGCTGGGATGCCAGAAGGAGAGGAAACTGAGCAAGGAATAGAAAACCTGTTTGAAGAAATAATGACAGAAAACTTCCCCAATAAAGGAAAGAAAAAACTCACAAAAATCCAAGAAGCTCACTGAATCCCAAAAAAAATTGAACCCATAAAGACTTACGCCAAAGCACAATATAATTAAATTGGCAAAAACCAACGACAAAGTAAGAATACTAAAAGCAGCCAGAGAGAGAGACAGAAAGTTACCTTTAAAGGATTCCCCATCAGACTAGCGACTGATTTCTCAACAGAAACACATCAGAACAGAAGGGAATGGAATGAAATATACAAAGTCATGAAATGGAAGGGTCTGAATCCAAGAATACTGTACCCAGCAAGGCTATCAATCAAAATTGAGGGTGAAATCAGGAGCTTCACAGACAAAAAAGGACTGAGGGAGTTCATTACCACCAAACCAGCAATGCAAGAAATGCTGAAGGGTCTACTGTAAAAAGAACAAATAGGAAACGAAGAAGGAACACAGGGATAAGAATAAAAATGGTGACAAGTACCTATCAATAATAACTTTAAATGTATATGTATGAAATGCACCAATCAAAAGAAATAGGGTAACTGGGTGGATGAGAAAACATGACCCATATATCTGCTGTCTACAGGAACCCCACCTCAGGAAAAAAGACCCACACAGACTGATGGTAAAGGGATGGAAAAAGGTTTTTCAGGCGAATGGAAATGAAAAAAAAAAAAAAAAAAAGCTGGGGTAGCAATACTTATATTTGACAAATAAGATCTCAAAGTGAAGGACATAAAAAGAGATAAGGAAGGCCACTTCATAATAGTAAGTAGAGCAATCCAACAAGAAGAAATAACTCTGGTAAACATATACACACCCAATACAGGAGCACCCAAATACATAAACAAACTTCTCGAGGATATCAGGGGGGAGATTTAAAGTAATACAATCATAGTAGGGGACTTTAATAGCCCACTATCAACCATTGGACAAATCCTCTAAACAAAAAAATCAGCAAAGAAACATCAATCCTAAATGACTCATAGATCAGATGGAATTAATTGACATCTTTAGAACATTTCACCCCGAAGCTACAGAATATACATTCTTCTCAAGTGAATATGGGTCATTTTCAAAGATAGACCATGTATTTGGTCACAAGCAAAGTCTCTTCAAATTCAAGAAGATAGAAATCATATCAAGCATCTTCTCAGATCACAATGGCATAAAAGTGAAAATCAACTACAATGAAAACAGTCCAAAAAAATCAAACACATGGAGACTAAATAGCATGCTATTAAACAATGACTGGATTACCGGAGAGATCAAAGAAGAAATAAAAAACATTATTAGCTGAAACCGGGTTGGCTCGGTGGATAGAGCGTCGGCCTGCGAACTGAAGGGTCCCGGGTTCGATTCCAGTCGGGGCATGTGCCTGGGTTGCGGGCATATCCCCAGTGGGAGATGTGCGGGAGGCAGCTGATCGATGTTTCTCTCTCATCGATGTTTCTGACTCTCTCTCTCCTTTCAATAAAATATATTAAAATAAATAAACAAACATTATGGCAACAAACGACAATGAAAACACAACAATCCAAAACCTATGGGACACAGCGAAAGCAGTCTTGAGAGGGAAGTTCATAGCTCTACAAGCCTACTGCAAAAAAATAAGAAACAATGGTAATAAATTACCTAACCCTACAACTCAAAGAGTTACAAAGAGAGCAACAAGAAAAGCCCAGTGAAAGCAGAAGGAAGGAAATAATAATGATCAGAGCAGAGATAAACGACATAGAGACAAACAAAACAATACAAACGATCAACAAAACAATACCAACGATCAACAAAATGAAGAGCTGGTTCTTTGAAAGGATAAACAAGATTGATGAACCTCTAGCCAGGCTCACCAAGAAACAAAGAGAGAGGACCCAAATAAACAAAATCAGAAAGAGGAGAAATAACAGTACACCCCATAGAAATACAAAGGATTGTTAAAAAAAATACTATGAACAACTCTACTCCAACAAACTGGACAACCCGGAGGAAATGGACATATTCCTAAAAAAACACAACCTTCCAAAATGTAATCAGGAAGAAGCTAAAAATCTCAATAGGCCAATAATTATGGAAGAAATTGAGGCAGTAATCAAAAAGTTTCCAGCAAACAAAACCCCGGGGCCGGACGGCTTCACAGGGCAATTTTACCAAACATTCAAGGAAGAACTAAAAGCTATCCTCCTCAGAATATTCCAAAAAATTCAAGAGGAAGGAACACTTCCAAGCTCATTCTATGAAGCCAGCATCACCCTAATACCAAAACCAGATAGAGACAACACAATGAAAGAGAATTACAGGCCAATATCCATCATGAACATAGATGCCAAAACAATCAACAAAATCCTAGCAAATCGGATCCAGCAGTACATCAGAAAGATAATACATCAGGACCAAGTAGGATTTATTCCAGGGATGCAACGATGGTACAATATCCACAAATCAATAAACATGATACATCACATAAACAAATTAGGAGATAAAAATCACATAGTCATAATAGTCATATCAATTGATGCAGAAAAAACATTTGACAAAATCCAACACCCATTTTTGATAAAAGCTCTCAGCAAGGTGGAAATAGAAGGATCATACCTCAACATAATAAAAGCCATATATGACAAACCCATATATGACAAACCCAACATAAAAAAAGCCATACATGACAAACCCACAGCCAAAATCATACACAATGGGCAAAAACTAAAACCATTTCACCTAAGAACAGGAACAAGACAGGGATGCCCACTCTCACCACTCCTGTTCAGCATAGCACTGGAAGTATTAGCCATTGTGATTAGACAAGAAGAAGAAATAAAAGGCATCCAAAATGGAAAAGAAGAAGGAAAACTGTCCTTATTCGCAGATGACATGCTATTGTACTTAAAAAATCCTAAAGACACAATCAAAAAACTATTAGACTTAATAAATGAATTTGGCAATGTAGCAGGATACAAAATTAACGCCAATAAATCTATGACATTTCTATACACCAATAGTGAACTTACAGAAAGAGAGACTTAAAAAGCAATCACATTTACCATCACACCAAAAAAATTAAGATACCTAGGAATAAACTTAACTAAGGAGATAAGAGACCTCTACTCAGAAAACTACAGGACGTTGAAAAAAGAGATAGAGGAAGACATAAACAGATGGAAGAACATACCATGTTCTTGGATTGGAAGTATCAACATCATTAAAATGTCCATACTACCCAAAGCAATCTATAAATTCAATGCACTTCCCATTAAAATACAAACAGCATATTTCACAGATCTAGAACGAAATCTCCAAAAATTCATCTGGAATAAAAAAAGACCCCGAATAGCTGCAGCAATCCTGAGAAAGAACAAAGTAGGTGGGATCTCAATACCAGATATCAAGCTGTATTACAAAGCCACTGTTCTCAAAACTGCCTGGTACTGGCACAAGAACAGACATATAGATCAATGGAATAGAATAGAGAACTCAGAAATCGACCCGAACCAATATGCTCAATTAATATTTGACAAAGGAAGCAAGGTCATACAATGGAGTCAAGACAGTCTCTTCAATAAATGGCCTTGGGAAAATTGGATGGATACATGCAAAAAAAATGAAACTAGACCACCAATCTACACCATACACAAAAATAAACTCAAAATGGATAAAGGACTTAAATGTACGATGGGAAAGTATAAAAATACTAGAGGAATCCAAAGGCAACAAAATTCAGACATATGCCGAAGCAATTTCTTCACCTATACAGCTCCTAGGGCATTGGAAACTAAAGAGAAAATAAACAAGTGGGACTACATCAAAATAAAAAGCTTCTGCACAGCAAAAGAAACCATTAACAAAACAACAAGAAAACCTACTGCATGGGAGAACATATTTGCCAATGTTATCACCAATACAGGTTTAATCTCCAATATTTAAAGGGAACTCATACAACTTAACAAAAAGAAGATAAACAATCCAATCAAAAAATGCGCTTAAATAGACACTTTTCAAAAGATGACATTCAGAAAGCCAAAAGACATATGAAAACATGCTCAAACTCACTAATCATCTGAGACATGCAAATCAAAACAACAATGAGGTACCATCTCACACCTGTCAGAATGGCTATCATCAACAAATTAACAAATGAGAAGTACTGGCGAGGATGCGGAGAAAAAGGAACCCTCGTGTACTGCTGATGGGAATGCAGACTGGTGCAGCCACTGTGGAGAACAGTATGGAGTTTCCTCAAAAACACTAATAGTGGAACTCCCATTTGACCCTGTGATCCCACTTCTAGGAATATATCCCAAGAAACCAGAAACACCAATCAGAAAGGATATATGCATCCCTACGTTCATAACAGCACAATTTACCATAGTTAAGATTTGGAAACAGCCTAAGTTCCCATCAGCAGATGAATGCCCATCAGCAGATGAATGGATTAGAAAATTGTGGTAAATCTACACAATGGAATACGATGCTGCTGTAAAAAAGAAGGAATTCCATTTATGGATAATAAAGACCATTATAAACTGATGAACAAAAATAGATACAGAGGCAGAGCAGCATCAAACAGACTGTCAAAGTACAGCGCGGAAGGCTGGGGAGGTTTGGGGGGGGGGGTGCTGGGGTGGTAAGGGATCATCCGAAGGACTTGTATGAATGCATATAAGCATAACCAATGGACACAAGACACTGGGGGGTAGGTGAGGCCAGGTGAAGGTCAAGGGAAAAACAAAAGGAGACATATCTACTACTCTCTGTAATACTTTAAGCAAGAAAACAAAATTTAAAATAAAGAAACTTGACTTCATCCTATCTAATAAAGAGGGAATATGCTAATTGACCATCATGCCCTCACAAGATGACTGCCCCTACAGCCAGTAAAGGATTATGCTAATTGACTGCCACACCCTCAAAGATGGCGACACCCACAGCCACAAGATGGTGGCACCCAGTCCCCTCCGCCCCACCTGGGCAGTGGCCGCTCTGCACACCTGCCTCTGGAGTCCCAGGTCACTTCAGCCCACGTAGCTGCCCAGGACTGGCCTGAGGCACAGGCAAGCCTCAGATGTTGGCTGCCCAGCCACCCAGGGCTGGCCCAAGGCTCAGGCAACCACGGCCAGCCGAAGCTTGCATTGCCGGCAGTGGCAGCAGCAGAGTTGTGATGGGGGCATCGCCTTCCCCTGATCACCGGGTTGCCTCCCGCCCCTGAGGGCTCCCAGACTGTGAGAGGGGGCAGGCTGGGCTGACGGACCCCCTCCTCTAATGCATGAATTTTCCTGCATCAGGCTTCTAGTACTATAATAAAAGCTACAATAATCAAAAGAATATGGTATTGGAATAAATTCACACACAGACCAAAGGAACAAAACTAAAAGGCCAAAACTAAGCTCACACACATATAGTCAACAAGTTTATGACAAAGGAGTCAAGAACATACAACTCAGAAAGAATACTCTCGTCAATAAATGGTGTTGGAAAAACTGAACAGCACTTGTAAAAGTATGAAACCAAATTACTACCTTATAAAAATTAATTCAAAAATTGATTAATGACTTGAATGTAAGGCCTGAAACCATAAATTGCATAGCAAAAACATAGGTGTGCTAAGATCCTTGACCTTAGCCTCAGTGATATTTTTTACTCCAATGGCAAGAGAAACAAAAACAAAAACAAATAGGACTATATCAAACTGAAAACATTCTACACAGCAAAGGACATAGTCATCAAAAACAAAAATGAAACCTACAAAATAAAAAAAGATATTTGTGAATCATACATTGAAATGGGGTTAATATCCAAAATATACAAAGAAATCATACAACTCAACAACAACAATTAAAAGTGGACAGATGGCCTGACACCAGAAAAGCTCCTTCCCCAAGACCTAGTAGCTGTTAAGCACGTGTTTCTAGGAATTGATAAGGGCTATGATCTGGAAGGGTGGCTGACAGTCTATCTGGAAGGAGTGAGATGCCTGGCTCCCCTTCCTGGTCCCCTCATCTTAACAGAGAATAGGGGTTTATTCTCCTGGGAGGGTAAAAGAATGTAAAAGAACTGCTATTTCCATAGCAGCTTTATTCATAATGACCAAATGTCCACCAGCAACTGAGTTACAGCCACACAAAGAAATACTATTCACTAACCAAAAGGATAAAACTTCTAATACACACAACATGAGGTAATTCTCAAAAAGTATATATGGCGCGAGTGCACGTGCGCATGTGGCGGGCTTTCTCCAGAGCCCTCGGAGGTGATTAATTAGTAGTTGACCAACATGCAAAAGTAAGTGGTAAAAAGCAGCAGAGCTGATCCGTCATGAGGATGTAAGTATGTTTGAAGGCTCTCACACCCTCTACTCCAAAAATCATGAATAAACTAGAGGACAAGAAGGACCAGATGATACCATGAAGAGAAGTTTACAAGCTCTCTATTGCCATTTGTTAAAAAAAAAAGGCAAACAATCCAGGCCGGCCAGCGCTGGCACAGAAACCGCACCATCTTGAAGGGCAGAACTACTTGCGACTAGGATCCTAGCTGCACCACCACCCAGTCTGGCCTTAGACACAAATCGGGACCCCACAGCCACTCGGGATAAAGACATGCTACCACAGCTGCAGACCTACGGACACCATGACTCCAGACATCCCGGCTGCAGATTCCTGTGAGTCACAGAGCACATCCCTCTCCACGCCGGCCCGCTGCAGTGGCATAGGGCCTGCTAGACCCACACCATGCTGGCAGGCCTCCTGCTGACACAGGAGAGCTGTGCAACTTGACTTTGACTCTGGGAGTGTTTCCCATAGCATGCGAGTGGGCCTCCCACCTACACTGGGAGGCTGTGCAAACTGGCCCCCCAAACAGACCAGGGACCCTGATTTTCCACACAAGAGGCCACACTGAACATCAGTGATTTGACTCTCGGCATGCACACACGAGGACTCTGTTTCTCATTGTGTGTGCAAGGGCTCACCGATTATCAGTGCGTGTACACTGAGTGCCAGTGACTCCAATTCAAGGTGCATGCGTGCACAGGGACCCTGATTCTCGGTGCAAGGTCACACCAAGTAACAGAGACTCCGATACTCGATACTTGATTCTCAGTGCACACACATGGGGACTCTGATTCCTGGCACATGCTAGGGGGCTCTGATTTTCGGCGCACGCCTGCAGGAACTCTTTCTCAGCATGGCGCATGCGGGGACCTTGATCTTAGAGCGTGCAGGAGGCAACATGGAGCGCTGGTGGCTCGGATTCTCGGTGCACGTGGCTTCCACCAACTTACGGCAGCCACATGTCTCAGTGTCAGAGCTCTTCAATGACACTCAGATGGCACAACGCTCCCACTGCACAAGGCTCAGGGCCCTGCAACTCAGCACTTAGAAAAAGAGGCATTGCCAAGAAAGGAAATAAGTGAAATGAAGGCATGAAATATGACAGAAAAAGAATTCAGAGTAATGGTCAGACAGTTCACAAACCAGGACAAGGAAATCAACAACCTAGGCAAAATTCAAGAAGAAATCAAGAGTGATATAGCTACAATCAAAAACGCTATGGAAGGTTTCAACAGTAGACTAGAAGAAATAGAGGACCGAATTAGTGAGTTAGAAGATAAGGTAGAGAAACAAGCCCAATCTAAACAGAAACTGAAGATAAAAAGCAGAAGAGCCTAAGGGACCTTTGGGACAACACAAAATGAAGTAGCATACATAATATAGGGGTGCCAAAAGGACAAGAAGAGCAGCGAGGACTAGAGAATCTACTTGAAGAAATAATGACAGAAAACTTTCCAGATATGGGGAAGAAAAATGTCACACAAGTACAGAGAGTCCCTAGCAAGATGAACCCTAACAAACCCACACCAAGACACGTCATAATTATAATGGAAAACGTTAATGACAAAGAGAGAAGCTTAGTGTCTGCAAGAGAGAGAGACATAGAGTTACCTACAAAGAATCCCCCATTAGATTAACAAAGGATTTCTCAACAGAAACACATGAAGGCAGAAGGGAATGGAATGAAGTGTACAAACTGATGCAAAGCAAAGGACTGAATCCAAAATACTCAATCCAGCAAAGCTATGAATCAAAATTGAAGGGGAAATCAGGAGCTTTGCAGACAAAAAAAGGCTAAGGGAGTTTATAACTACCAAGCCAACAATACAATACTAAAGGGAATACTGTAAAAAAAGAAATAGAAAAGGAAGAAACACAGGCATAAAGAACAAAAATGGCTTTAAACAAATACTTATCATATATAATAAAAAGGTAATATGCAAATTGACCATCAAACCCTCGCACAAGATGGCCGCCCCCATGTGGTCAAAGATGGCAGCCAGAAGATGGCTGGCAAGGGAGGGCAGTTGTGGGCGATCAGGCCAGCAGGGGAGGGCAGTTGGGGGTGACCGAGACTGCAGGAGAGGGCAGTTGGGGGCAATCGGGCCGGCAAAGGAGGGCAGTTGGGGGTGATCGGGACAGCAGAGGAGGGCCATTGGGGGTGATCAGGCTGGCAGGGGAGCAGTTAGGCGTTCATCAGGCTGGCAGGAGAGTGGTTAAGAGGTGATCAGGCTGGCAGGCAGAAGCAGTTAGGGGCAATCAGGCAGGCAGGCAGGCAAGCAGTTGGGAGCCAGCAGTCCCAGATTGTGAGAGGGATCCAAAATTGGAGAAGGTGCAGGCTGGGCTAAGGAACAACACCCCCCCCCCCACCGGTGCACGAATTTCGTGCACCGGGCATCTAGTCAATAATACACTGAAACATAAATGGACTAAACACTCCAATCAAAAGACATTGAGTGGCTGAACGGATAAGAAAACATGACCCATATATATGCTGTCTACAGGAGACCCACCTCAGAACAAGGGAATCACACAGGCTGAAAGTGAAGGGATGGAAAAATATTTTTCAGGCAAATGGAAAGGAAAAAAAGTTGGGGTAGGAATACTTATATCTGACAAAATAGACCTCAACGTGAAGACCATAACCAGAGACAAGGAAGTCCTCTTCATGATTCTAAAGAGATCGATACAACAAGAGGACATAATTCTGGTAAACATATATGAATCCAATGTAGGAGCACCCAAATAGATTAAAAAAAAAAAAACTTCTGGAAGATATCAGGGGAGAGATTTACAGCAATATAATCATAGTAGGAGACTTTAATACCCCATTAACATCACTGAATGAATCCTCTAGAAAAAAAAAAAATTAGCAAAGAAACAGCAATCCTAAATGACTCACTAGACCAGACGGACTTAATACATATCTTCAAAACATTTCACCCCAAAATACAGAAAGTACATTCTTCTCCAGCGCACATGGGACATTTTCAAAGAGACCACATATTGGTACACAGGCAAAGTCTCTCCAAATTCAAGAAGATAGAAAAATATCAAGCATCTTCTCATATCACAATGGCATAAAATTAAAAATCAACTAAAATAAAAACAATCACAAAAATGCAAACACTTGGAGGTTGAATAGCACACTATTAAACCATGATTGGGTTACCAAAGAGATAAAAAAAGAAATAAAAAACATCCTGGAAACAATTGACAATGAAAGACAGCAATCCAAAATCTTTGGGACACAGTTGAAAGCAGTCTTGAGAGGGAAGTTCATAGCATTATAGGCCTACCTAAAAAACCAAGAAAAACTCAAAATAAACTATCTAACTTGAAGAATTAGAAAGACAGTAACAAGAAAAGCCCAGTGTGAGCAGAAGGAAGGAAATAATAAAGATCAGAGCGGAGATAAACGACAGAGACAAAAAAAATAATAATACAAAGGATCCATGAATCCAAGAGATGGTTCTTTGAAAGGATAAATAAGATTGATGAACCTCTAGCCAGGCTCACCAAGAAGCAAAGAAAGAGGACACAGGTAAACAAAATCAGAAATGAAAGAGGCAAAATAACAACAGACTCCACAAAAATATAAAGAACCATAAAAAAATACTATGAGCAACTCTATTCCAACAAACTGGTCAACCTAGAAGAAATGGACATATTCCTAGAAAACTACGACCTTCGAAAACTCAACCAGGAAGAATAAAAAAATCTGAATAGGCCTATAACTATGGAGGAAACTGAAGCAGTAATAAATTTCCAACAAACAAAAGCCCTGGATCAGATGGCTTCACAGGGGAGTTGTATCAAACATTAAAAGAAGAAATAAAACCTATCTTCCTCAGACTATTCCAAAAACTTTAAGAGGAAGGAACACTTCCAAGCTCGTTCTACGAAACCAGCATTACCCTAATCCCAAAACCAGATAAAGACAATACAAAGAAAGAGAATTACAGGCCAATATTCCTCATGAACAAAGACACCAAAATGCTCAACAAATTTCTAGCAAACCCAATCCAGCATTACATTAGAAAGATCATATATCATGACCAAGTGGGATTTATTCCGGAGATACATATATGGTACAATATCCACAAAGCAATAAATGTGATACACCACATAAACAAACTGAGAGATAAAAAACATATAATCATATCCATTGATGCAGAAAAAGCATTTGACAAAATCCAAAACCTTTCTTGATAAAAACTCTCAACAAGGTGGGAATAAAAGGTTCATACCTCAACATAATAAAAGCCATATATGACAAACCCACAGCCAACATCATACTCAATGGGCAAAACTAAAATGATTTCCCCTAAAAACAGGAACAAGACAGGGATGCCCACTCTCACCACTTCTGTTCAACATAGTACTGGAAGTGCTAGCCACTGCGATCAGACAAGAAGAAGAAATAAAAGGCATCCAAATTGGAAAAGAAGAAGTAAAATTGTCATTATTCGCAGATGATATGATACTATACATAGAATAACCCAAAGACTCCATCAAAAAAGTACTAGACTTAATAAATGAATTTGGCAATGTAGCAGGATACAAAATTAACACGCAGAAGTCTATGGCCTTTCTATACACCAATAATGAATTCAGAAAGAGAAACTAAAAAATCAATCGCATTTACCATTGCAACAAAAAATTAAGATACCTAGGAATAAATTTAGCAAAGGAGATAAAGGACCTGTACTCAGAAAATTTCAGGACACTGAAAAAGGGGATAGAGGAAGACATATACCATGTTCGTGGATTGGTAGAATCAACATCATTAAAATGTCTATACTACCCAAAGCAATCTATAAATTCAATGCAATCCCCATTAAAATACCAATGGCATACTTCAAAGACCTAGAACAAAGTCTCCAAAAATTCATCTGGAATAAAAAAAGACCCTGAATAGCTGTAGCAGTCATGAGAAAAAAGAACAATGTTGGAGGAATCCCAATACAAGATATCAAGCTATACTAAAAAGCCACTGTTCTCAAAACTGCCTGGTATTGGCAGAAGAACAGACATATAGACCAGTGGAACAGAACAGAGAACCCAGAAATCGACCCAAGCATTATGCTCAATTAATATTTGACAAAGAAAGAAAGAGCATACAATGGATTCAAGAGAGTCTCTTCAATAAATGGTGTTGGGAAAATTGGATACATACAAAAAAAAAAAATGAAACTAGACCACAAACTTACACATACAGAAAAATAAACTCAAAATGGATAAAGGACTTAAACGTAAGACAGAAAACCATGAAAAAAAATTAGAGGAATCCACAGGCAGCAAAATCTCAGATATATGGCGAAGCAAGATCTTCACCGATACAGCTCCTAGGGCAGTGATGGCAAACCTATGACACACATGTCAGAGGTGACACACGAACTCATTTTTTGGTTGATTTTTCTTTGTTAAATGATATTTAAATATATAAAATAGATATCAAAAATATAAATCTTTGTTTTACTACGGTTGCAAATATCAAAAAATTTCTATATGTGACACGGCACCAGAGTTAAGTTAGGGTTTTTCAAAATGCTGACACGCCGAGCTCAAAAGGTTTGCCATCACTGTCCTAGGGCAATGGGAACTAAAGAGAAAATAAACAAATGGGACTACATCAAAATAAAAAGCTTCTGCATAGCAAAAGAAACCATCAACAAAACAATAAGAAAGCCCACTGCATGGAAGAACATATTTGCCAATGCTGTCTCTGATAAGGGTTTAATCTCCAACATTTACAGGGAACTCATACAACTTAAAAAAAGGAAGATAAACAACCCAATCAAAAAATGAGCAATGGATCTAAATAGATACTTTTTGAAAGAAGGCATAAGGAAGGCCAAGAGACATATGAAAACATGCTCAAACTCACTAATCATCTGAGACATGCAAATCAAAACAACAATGAGGTACCATCTCACACCTATCAGAATGGTTATCATCAACAAATCAACAAATGACAAGTACTGGCGAAGATGCGGAGAAAAAGGAACCCTTGTGCACTGCTGGTGGGAATGCAGACTGGTGCAGCCACTGTGGAGAACAGTATGGAGTTTCCTCAAAAAAAAACCCTAAAGATGGAACTCCCATTTGATCCAGTGATCCCACTTCTAGGAATATATCCCAAGAAACTACAAACACCAATCAGAAAGGATATATGCACCCCTATGTTCATAGCAGCACAATTTACAATAGCTAAGATTTAGAAACAGCCTAAATGTCCATCAGCAGATGAGTGGATTAAAAAACCACGGTGCATCTACACAATGTAATACTATGCTGCTGTAAAAAGGAAGGAACTCTACCATTTGCAGCAGCTTGGATGGCGCTGGAGAGCATTATGCTAAGCGAAAGAAGTCAGTCAGAGAAAGATAAATATCACATGATCTCACTCATTTGTGGAATATAATGAACAATATAAACTGATGAACAAAAATAGAACCAGAGACAGAGAAACATGGAGCAGATGCTCAAACCTCAGAGGGAAGGTAGGGGAGGGTGAGGGTAAGGGGGAGAGATCAACCAAAGAACTTGTATGCAGGCTTATAAGCACAACCAATGGATGCAGACACTAGGGGGTTGAGGGCATTAACGGGTTTGTGGTGGGGGGCACTGGGGGAATAAGGACACGTATGTAATACCTTAATCAATAAAGAAAAAAAAAAGAATCAACCAATGAATGCACAAATAAATGGAGCAACCAAGCAATGTCTTTCCGTCTGTCTATCTGTCTGTCTCTCTCTCTCTCCCTCCCTTTCTATAAAATCAATAAGTAAAATTAAAAATAAAAACTAAGTATATGCCAGGCACCTTCCATTTTTCTGTTATATTAACACTAGATCCATTGTATTACATCAGAAAGCCTCATTAGGAACATTACAAACTTAAAATGCAGACATATATACACACTAGTGGCCCGGTGCACAAAATTTGTGCACATTAAAAGGGGATTAATTAGAGAAAATATTTTAATATTGCTACTTGCCCTTTCTCTATAATAGGTGTCAGAGATGAAAGAAAATAAGTAAAATGTATATGAAAACCTTCCTCCTGTCAGAGTCTGGGGTGCTCCACGGGACCCAGAGTCAAGTCTCCGCCCACCCACGTGCACCTCGAAATTGCGTGTGACCCAGACCCAGCCGGTCCCACCCTTGTCAATCCCTGCCAGGTGGGGTCGCAGCCTCAGGTCCCCCAGCCCAGGCCAGGGCGGGGGGCATGCCTTGAGGTCCCCCATCAAGCCCTGCCAGGTGGGGCATGTGGCCTGAGATCCCCCATCAAGCCCTCCAGGACAGGGGCGCGGTCTGAGATCCCCGGTCAAGCCCCGCTGGGATGGGGGCGCAGCCTCTGGTCCCCCATCAAGCCCCGCCAGGATGGAGGCGCAGCCTCAAGTCCCCCGTCAAGCCCTGCTGGGAGGGGGACTCAGCCTCAAGCCCCGCTGGGCAGGGGGGCGCAGCCTGAGGTCCTCCGGCCCAGCACCGGGGCGGGGGGCACACCATGAGGTCCCCCGTCAATCCCTGCCGGGCAGGGGGCATGGCCTGAGGTCCCCTGTCAAGCCCCACCAGGTGGGGGATGCGGCCTCAGGTCCTCCAGCCCAGTGTCAGGGTGTGGTTGTGGCCTCAGGTCCCCCGGCCCGGTGCCAGGTTGCGGCCTCAGGTCCCCTGGCCCGGTGCCAGGGCGGGGGGCACGGCCTGAGGTCCCCCATCAGCCCCACCGGGCAGGGGGTATAGCC
Organism: Myotis nattereri; assembly: GCF_964212035.1. Classification (NCBI taxonomy): domain Eukaryota; kingdom Metazoa; phylum Chordata; class Mammalia; order Chiroptera; family Vespertilionidae; genus Myotis; species Myotis nattereri. Next base: position 102,730,311 of record NC_138076.1, read on the forward strand.
TGAGGGCCTCCGGCACACCCTGCCAGGTGGAGGCGTGGCCTGAGGTCCCCCAGCATCTGCTGTGGGCACTGCCACCTTTGTGGCAGAGTGATGGTCAATTTGCATATTCTGTCTTTATTATATAGAACTGAAGGCCCAGTGCACAAAATTCATGCACTGGGGGACCCCCTCATCCCAGCCTGCACCCTCTCCAATCTGGGACCCCTTGGGGGATGTCCGACTGCCGGTTTAGATTGGGCCTAAACCGGCAATTGGACATCCCTCTCACAATCCGGGACCACTGGCTCCTAACTGATCACCGGCCTGCCTGCCTGATCACCCCTACTGGCCCCCATGCCAGCTGGATCACCCCTAACCGCCTCTGCCTGCTGGCCTGGTTACCCCCAACTGCTCCCCCCACCGGCCTGGTCGCCCCTAACTGCCGCCCCCGCCAGCACAGTCACCCCTTACTGCCCCCCTGCTGGCCTTGTCACCCACAACTGCCCCCACAGCTGGCCTGGTCGCCCCTCACTGCCCCCCCTGCCAGCCTGGTTGCCGCTAACTGCGCCCCCTGCCAGCCTGGTCACTCTTCTAACTGCCCCCCCTGCCGGCCTGGTTGCCCCATGCAGCCTTCTGCTCAGTCATTTGTTCGTCCCTCACTAACACCCCTGCCGGCCTGGTCACCCCACAAAGCCTGCTGCTCAGTCGTTTGTTCATCCCTCACTAACACCCCTGCCGGTCTTGTCGCCCCATTCAGCCTGTTTGGTCATCCGTTCGGTCGTCCGTTTGGTTGTGATGGCCCCTGGCTCTTTATATATATAGATAATTCAAAGGTCCAAAACAGACACTACCAATCTGAAATAATTCTCAGACTTGCCAACCATTCACAATACAAAACTAAATATATTAATTACTAGGCCTTTCAAAAACAGTAATAGCTTTCCAGGTTCTCCTTTCCTAAAAAGACAACCTCTACTGATGCAACACCCCAAAATAATTAGAACCTTTCTCCTTTTACTCACCAAACATGTGTCACCGTGGGCTGACTTCCTCTCAGGAAAAAACTTATATTCTTAGGCTGCTAACTGTGGGATGCCAGATATTTTTATATTTGAATGGATCATTTTTTCCAAAAGTACTGCATACCACACAGATTTTACATACTTTTCTGAGTATAAAAAATATTTAGAAAGTTTGGAAAAATAAGAAACATAAAGTTTGTGAGAAAAGGAAAGAGCTGTACTGAACACAGCATCATGAAATTTCAGAACACTGAAGACAAAAATGTCTCAGAGCACCAAAGATAAACCAAAGGTTTCAGTCAATCAAGCATCAGCAATCAGTAGCAACAATGGAAGCTGCAAAACAATGAAGGAATGTTCTCAACATTCTGGGTGAAAATAATTGCTGGCCTTGAATTCTATATCCAGACAAACTGTTTATGAAGGTGTCAGTGCAGAATAAATTGTTTTCAGACATGAAAAATATCAAAATTGTGACTCTTTCATACTCTCTTGGGAGATTACTGAAGGAGATCCTCCAATAAAACCAAAGAGTACTAATAAACTGAGAAAGACCAAGGAATCAAATAGAAGGGAAAGGCAAAAGAATGCCTTTGGGTGATAAAGAAGAAGAATCTGAGGGTAAGGCCCAGAGGACAAGCAGTCCAGATTAGAGCAGGAGAGGGGGTTTCAAAAGAGGTCACCAATAAAATAAAACGCAAAAATCCTCATGTGGCATAATATACTAACAAGAGTTCCCCACACCTGAAGGATGTTAGAGTTTTAATAAATAATATGGTTATAGTAATCTAATCAAGAATACCAGGTCCAGGGAGGAAAAAGTAGTTGCAGAATAGCCACACATTCACAGCAGTGCACAATGCTCACATGGTTACAATAATAAGAATGGGAACGAGAGTGAGGGAATCTTTAAACTATTTGCATGTAAACCTTTAATTTAAGCAAGAGGGAGATAGATCCCATGACCTCACAACCCGTTAACATTCTAACGCCTTTATCTCCTGTGTGGCTGCCATGTGAAGTTTAATTTTTAAAGAAACCCAGGGTCAGACTTCATGTACCTAATTCTAGGGTTTAAAAAAAAAAGTGGTGTTGGGGGGGGGGGGAGATAATGGGGGGGTAAATGGGGGATAAAGACACATATATAATACCTTAATCAATAAAGAACTTTTTAAAAAAGTGGTATACTGTAAAGCATTTTACTTATTAAAGACCCTTCATAAACAAGTAGTAAGACTAGTTAAACACTGTGAAATAAGCCAACAGTTTAATTAAACATTGCTTTGTTATTAGATAAAGCTGCACTTGTACATTAATATTTGCATACCTGATTATTCTTTTAGTATACATTCCTAGAAGTGAGTCAAAAGGACTCATTTTTAAGCTTCTTTCTAATACATTGCCAAATTGTCCTCCAAAAATATACCTAAGTAATCCTCCATCCAGCCACACATGGTAGCAACAAAGGAAGCTATTTAATCACTCTTAGCAACATCTTCATCTTTTTTAAATTATGTGCCAATGGGCGGTTCCAGTCAAAATGGAGGAGTAGGTAAACACTATGCTAACCTCCTCCCATGACCACATCAAAATTAAAACTTAATTATAGAACAATGAACATGGAGAGCCATCTGAAGACTAGCTGAACAGAAGTTCTATAACTAAGGATATACATAAGAATCCATGTCAAGAATGACAGGAGGAGATGAGATATGAAAAGAGCTGGCCCCTCAGACATGTTTGGCAGTTGTGAACTGGGAGGGATATTTCAACTGCAGAGGTCTCCCCGTAAAAGCAAGGGGTCTCAATCCCACACCAGGCTCCGCAGCCTAGAGCACCAGTGCTAGGAAGAGGAGCCCCTATAACATCTGGCTCTACAAAGGGCAGGGATTCTGTACATCCAGGTGTAACGGAAGGCTGGTGGAAACCCAGGCATCCTCTTAAAGGGATGCTAGAGATATACAGGGAGAAACTGAGTTGTGTGGCTTCAGGCCAAAGACTGAAAAAACAGCTGCCACTGTCTCTTTTGAGCCCTCCTCCTGCACAGCAGGCAGGTGGGTGCCATCTTTCTTCTGTTGAACCTACCCCTACATGGGCCAAATCTGAATCTGCATAAGTCTGGTGAACATCACTAGCTCCACCCTGAGACCATGCCCCCACCCAACTCACAGGCAGCCAAAGGCAGGCAGCTGTCCTTAGCCGCAGTCTTTCTTAAAAATTCTCAAAGTCCACAGGACCCAAGCAGGCAGTGTTCATGAATGGCCTCAGTCTGAGTATCCTCATATTCTGCACTGGCACCAATTCTGAATCTACATTAACCTGGTGAATACCCACTTACCCCATCTTCGTGATTCTGAAACCCTACCTCACCCAACTCACCTTACCCAACTGGCCTATCACCCGAGGCTCTTTCAGTGAGCCTTACAGGCGTGGCAGGCCTTGAGGTGCAGACCTCCAGGTGGCCTTTTGCTGACCAGCCCCTGGCCTGGTACTGGTGGCAGCTGGTCATGGTTCACAGCGTGGCCTCTCCCACACATCTCTAGGCCCAGCACAGGCAGCTACCAATCATGGATAACTTTTTAACTTTTACCAGGTAACTCCAGGCTGGGCCCAGGCAGTGGCTACCCTTGGCCTGCACCCAGCACCTCTTAGAGGCCCCAGAACTAACACACCCTATGACTAGCTTCAGAACACCATCCAATTAGCTCCACAGTCCCATTTCATGGGGTCAACCTCTGCACAGCAGCTCACACACTATGGTTCTGGCCAATCCTCATAGCCAGTTGCCTGACAATCAATCCCACCCAGTGACATGCCAATAGCAACCAAGGCTTAACTACAATAGGAGGGCATACACAACTCACACAGAGACAATCCTGGAGCACCTGGCTCAAGTGATCAAAAAGACTGAACCATTGAACCTCACAGGACACCTATTACGTAAGACCACTCTGCCAACACTGGGAGACACAGCAGATCTATGTAATACATAGAAACAAACTCAGGAAGTCAGCCAAAATGAGGAGACAAAGAAACATAACACAAACAAAAGAACAGAAGAAGTCTCCAGAAAAAGAACTAAAAGATGTACACACACACACACTTAAGCAAAGACATACAAATGGCAAATAAGCACATGAAAAGATATTCAATATTACTAGTCATTAGATAGCCTCAAATTAAAACTACAATGAAGCTTTGCGCAGTTGACAGTATTGTAGCCGATAAGGTTTATCCAAGACATGAGTATTGCTAATTGGAAAAAAAAAATACAATGAAGTATCACTATACTAGGATGGCTCAAATAAAAAAGCACGACCATATCAAGTGTTAATAAGGTTAGGAACTGGAACTACTGCTGGTGGGAACATAAAATAGTACAAACACTTAGGAAGACAGTTTGGCAGTTTCTTACAAAGTTAAACATACCCCTGCCTTAAAAACCAGCTATACCTCTCCTTTGTATTTGCTTAAGAAAATGAAAGCATATGTCTACACAAAGACTTGTATATAAATATACATAGTAGTTTCATTTGTAACAGCCAAATGCTGCAAACAATCCTAATGTCCATCCACTGGTAAACAGATAAGCAGATTGTGGATGTTCATACAATGGAATACCACCCAACAATAAAAAGGAATAATAAACTATTGATATACACTTCAACATACATGTCAAAATAATTGTGATAAAAGAAGTCAGCTCTTCCCAAAAAAGTATATTCTTCCCCATTCCAAAAAAATAGTATATTTCATATGAATCATTATTATAAAATTTTAGAGGAGAAAAAATGGTGGAGGTTTAGACAGACGTGTCCCGTGCCTTGTCCCAGAGCAGATAAGGGTGAGCAGCTGAAGCGGGTAACATACAGCCCAAATAAGCAGAGGATATTCAGCTGAGAGGCAGTTTGCAGCTGGGAAAGGCGGAGGACTCCAGGAGAAAGGGGACTGTTGGAGATGGAGGCTGGAATCTCTCCCGGAGCACCGGCTCAGCCACAGAGAATGCACCATCTTGAGTGGCTGTTACTGGAAGCATTTACATCCAAAGACCCCTCATCCAGAGATCGGCTGCTAACTCGGAAACACCGGACATGGGACAGCACGACTATGCGGAGGCCTGCTTCTCACGGAAAGGTCAGAATTCGCCTGAAGGTGTGGTTTGCAATTCAGGTTCGGGAGAGGAACGCGCGGGGGAAATCTGCGCTCCACAAAGTCCACAGGCCTTGGGGCCAGCGTGATCTGCGAGTGCGGAAGGGCTCCCGCAGGGCTGCTGGCAGAAGGGAACGCTAAAATAAGCCCATAGCTGGACTGGATGCAAAAAGGCAACCTCGAATTTTGCCAGTGTGCCGGCTGCTTGGTACCAGGGGAGAGAGGGCTCGCAGAGAAGACTGCCCACAGTGCTGGAAGGTGGAGGGTTGCGAATTCGCACAACTTCTCAGGCTCTTGTTTTATTCACTTCCCCTTAAATCTTTGAGTTTGATTATTAAACCCAGTGCATGGGATTGCCCAGTTGGGGACACTCACAGAGACTGCAGGGGAAAGCTGTTTTTGTGGAACCTGGGAAACAGAGCGGGGAGTAACGATTAAAGAACCAGCTCTGGGCAGTGGACTTTCCCAAACCAGTTTTAAGTACAATAGAGAAAATAAACCCTAACTGCTGGATAGAGAGGACTTATAGCTTCGGAGGTCAATCCAGATACACTGCCACCCAGAGGCAGAGCCACAAACTGACTCTTCTGTAAACACAAATAAAGGCAGTCTGGGAAACAAATACAGCCTGCTTTAAAATCAGGACCGCGGTTTACAACACGAGAAACAGTGTATTGCAGGGACATTCAACACTCTCCTGAATACCTGGCAGGACTAAGGCGTGCCAGACAGAAGAGTAGAAGAACTGAAGGACCTTCACTACTGCACATTTTATTTTTTTTATTCTTTTTTCACCTTTTAATTAAAAAAACCAATTCTTTTTCTTTTTTCATCACGTGATTTTACCCTTTCAATTACTACATTTTTATTTTTAACCAGTATTATTACTACTACCATTTTACCATTTTTTAAAATGTCATTTTATTTTCCTTTATTTTATTTTGGGATTAGTGTTCTTAATTCTATTTTCATTGTTCCTTTAGCATCATTTTTCTCTACCTCAACTTTAGCCTTATATTTTTCCTATTCCTTCTTTTGACCTGCTGTCTAAATTTCACCCTACTTATATATCTAATTTCCAATCCCCTGCTCTAAATCCATATACACCTCTCTCTTATCTTTGTTCACTATCCAAATCTTTTTTCTCTCTGTTGTTTTGTTATTGTTTGCTTGATTGTTGAGTAAATTGGGTTTTTTTAATGCTTGTTTGTGAGATTGTTTTGCTTTTGCTTTTTATTTTTCTGTTGGTTTTATTTTCCACTGGTCATTTTTGGGCTTCTGTTTTCCCTCGCCTCGCTTGATAGGTTATTTGTACTTTGAATTCATCTCCACAGATCTATTGCTGAAATTGGTTGGGATTAGTGGCGGTTCTATTGGAGTTTTCTCCCCATATAGCTCTTCCCCTCTTCTATTTCATTCTCTCTCTTTTTTCTCTTACTTTTTCTTTTCTTCTCTCCCTTTTCCCAATTTCATGTTTTCACTCTTTTTTTTTCTTTTTTTCTCTTTTATTTTTTTCTCTTCTTTCTTCCTTATCCCCTAATTCTCTTGGCTCGGGTGGTCACCTTTATTTGGGGTTATTAATATCATGAATACATTTGTGTTCAGTGCCTTGTACGTTGTGCCTTGTTGTGTTGTATTTTGTGCCTTTAAATCAATGCAGCAGAGAGATAAACTACATAACCAAACACCTGGAGAAGAGAGATCATAGTGAAACAAAGAAACAGCCTGCGAATGAAAGAAAAATGGACATCACCAGAAGAAGAAGTAAACGAAATGGACACAATGGAGGCAAGCAACCTGTCAGAGAAAGAATTCAGAGATATGGCCATAAGGTGGATGAAAAGAATGGAAGACAAATTCAACCATATGTGTAAGAACCAAGAGGAAATGAAGAAAAACCAAGAAGAAATGAAAAATGACATCACTGCTATAAAGACCTCAATAGAAAGCATCAACAGTAGAATAGAAGAAGCAGAGGACCACATTAGTGAGCTAGAAGACAATGTAGGAAAAAATACCCAAGCAGAGCAGCTTCTAGAAAAAATAATTAAAAAGCAGGAGGAGAGCCTAAGAGAACTCTGGGACAACACGAAATGAAACAACATCCGAATAATAGGGGTGCCAGAGGGAGAGGAAACTAAGCAAGGAATAGAAAACCTGTTTGAAGAAATAATGACAGAAAACTTCCCCGATCTAGGGTAGAAAAACCCACACAAACACAAGAAGCTCACTGAGTCCCAAACAAAATGAACCCAAAAGACCGACGCCAAGGCACATAATACTTAAACTGGCAGACATCAACGACAAAGCAAGAATCTTAAAAGCAGCCAGAGAGAGACAGAACATTACCTAGAAAGGATCCCCCATCACACTAGTGACTGATTTCTCAACAGAAACACATCAGAACAGAAGGTAATGGAATGAAATATACAAAGTCATGAAATGGAAGGGTCTGAATCCAAGAATACTGTACCCAGCAAGGCTATCAATCAAAATTGAGGGTGAAATCAGGAGCTTCACAGACAAAAAAGGACTGAGGGAGTTTATTACCACCAAACCAGCAATGCAAGAAAAGCTAAAGGGTCTGCTGTAAAAAGAAAAAATAGGAAACGAAGAAGGTAAACAGGGGTAAAGAATAAAAATGGCGACAAACAAGTATCTACCAATAATAACTTTAAATGTAAATGGATTAAATGCTCCAATCAAAAGACATAGGGTAACTGAATGGCTAAGAAAATGTGACTCATATATCTGCTGTCTACAGGAAACCCACCTCAGAAAAAAAGCAGCACAGACTGATGGTGAAGAGCTGGAAAAAGTCTTTTCAGGCGAATAGAAGTGAAAAAAAAAGCTGGGGTAGCAATACTTATATCTGACAAATAAGATCTCAAAGTGAAGGACATAAAAAGAGATAAGGGAGGCCACTTCATAATACTAAATGGAGCAATCCAACAAGAAGAAATAACTCTAGTAAACATATAAGCACCCAATATAGGAGCACCCAAATACATAAGAAATTTTCTGGAGGATATCACAGGAGAGATTGACAGCAACACAATCATAGTAGGGGACTTTAACACCCTACTACCACCATTGGACAAATCCTCTAAACAAAAAATCAGCAAAGAAACAAAAATCCTAAATGACACACTAGATCAGATGGAATTAATTGACATCTTTAGAACATTTCACCCCAAAGCCACAGAATATATATTCTTCTCAAGTGAACATCAGTCATTTTCAAAGGTCACAGGCAAAGTCTCTTCAAATTCAAGAAGATTGAAATCATATCAAGCATCTTCTCAGACCACAATAGCATAAAACTGAAAATCAACTACAATAAAAACAATCCAAAAAAATCAAACACATGGAGACTAAATAGCACGCTATTAAACAATGACGGGGTTACCAGAAAGATCAAAGAAGAAATAAAAAACATCATGGCAACAAATGACAATGAAAACACAACAATCCAAAACCTATGGGACACAGCGAAAGCAGTCTTGAGAGGGAAGTTCATAGCTCTACAAGCCTACTGCAAGAAACAAGGAACAATGAGAATAAATTACCTAACCCTACAACTCAAAGAGTTAGAAAGAGAGCAACAAGAAAAGCCCAGTGTAAGCAGAAGGAAGGAAATAATAAAGATCAGAGCGGAGATAAATGACATAGAGACCAAAAAAACAATACAAAAGATCAACAACATCAAGAGCTGGTTCTTTGAAAGGATAAATAAGATTGATGAACCTCTAGCCAGGCTCACCAAGAAACAAAGAGAGAGGACCCAAATAAACAAAATCAGAAATGAAAGAGGAGAAATAACAACAGACCCCACAGAAATACAAAGGATTATTAAAAAAATACTATGAACAACTCTACTCCAACAAACTAGTCAACCTGGAGGAAATGGACATATTCTTAGAAAAATACAACCTTCCAAAACTTAATCAGGAAGAAGCTAAAAATTTCAATAGGCCAATAACTAAGGAGGAAATTGAAGCAATAATCAAAAAGCTTTCAGCAAACAAAAGCCTGGGGCCAGAAGGATTCACAGAGCAGTTTTACTAAACATTCAAGAGAGAACTAAAACTTATCCTCCTCACACTATTCCAAAAAATTCAAGAGGAAGGAAAACTTCCAAGCTCATTCTAGGAAGCCAGCATCACCCTAATACCAAAACCAGGTAAAGACAACACAATGAAAGAGAATTACAGCCCAATATCCCTCATGAACACAGATGCCAAAATACTCAATAAAATCCTAGCAAATGGGATCCAGCAGTACATCGGAAAGATAATACACCATGACCAAGTAGGATTTATTCCAGGGATGCAAGGATGGTACAATATCCGCAAATCAATAAACGTGATACATCACATAAACAAATTAAGAGAAAAAAAAATCATACCAATTGATGCAGAAAAAGCTTTTGACAAAATTCAAGACCCTTTCTTGATAAAAACTCTCAGCAAGGTAGGAACAGAAGGATCATACCTCAACATAATAAATGCCATATATGACAAACCCACAGCCAACATCATAATCAATGGGAAAAACTAAAACCATTCCCCCTAAAAACAGGAACAAGACAGGGATGCCCCCTCTCACCACTCCTGTTCAACATAGTACTGGAAGTACTAGCCATTGCGATCAGACAAGAAGAAGAAATAAAAGGCATCCAAACTGGAAAAGAAGAAGTAAAATTGTCCTTATCTGCAGATGACATGATACTGTACATAGAGAAACCTAAAGACTCCATCAAAAAATTATTAGCCTTAATAAATGAATTTGGCAATGTAGCAGGATACAAAATTAAGGCCAAGAAATCCATGGCATTTCTTTACACCAATAGTGAACTTACAGAAAGTGAGACTAAAAAAGCAATCCTATTTACCATCGCACCAAAAAAAATGTAAGATACCTAGGAATAAACTTAACTAAGGAGTTAAAAGACTTATATGCGAAAAACTACAGGACACTGAAAAAAGAGATAGAGGAAGACATAAACACATGGAAGAACATACTGTGTTCATGGATTGGTACAATCAACATCATCAAAATGTCCATACTACCCAAAGCAATCTATAGATTCAATGCAATCCCCATTAAATTACCACTGGCATATTTCACAGATCTAGAATGAACGTTCCAAAAATTCATCTGGAATAAAAAAAGACCTCGAATAGCTGCAGCAATCCTTAGAAAGAAGAAGAAAGTTGGTGGAATCTCAATACCAGATATCAAACTGTATTACAAAGCCACTGTTCTTAAAACAGCCTGGTACTGGCACAAGAACAGACATATAGATCAATGGAATAGGATAGAGAACCCAGAAATCGACCCAAACCACTACGCCCAATTAATATTCAACAAAGGAGGCAAGAGCATACAATGGAGTTAAGACAGTCTCTTCAGTAAATGGTGTTGGGAAAATTGGACAGATACATGCAAAAAGATGAAACTAGACCACCAACTCACACCATACACAAAAATATACTCAAAATGAATAAAAGACTTAAACGTAAGACGGGAAACCATAAAAATACTAGAGGAATCCACAGGCAGCAAAATTGCAAACATATGGCGAAGGAATTTCTTCTCTGATACTGCTCCTAGGGCAATGGAAACTAAAGAGAAAATAAACAAATGGGACTACATCAAAATAAAAAGCTTTTGCACAGCAAAGGAAACCATCAACAAAACAACAAGAAGACCCACTACATGGGAGAACATATTTGCCAATGATATCACCGATAAGGGTATAATCTCCAACATTTACAGGGAACTCATGAAACTTAACAATAGGAAGATAACAATCCAATCAAAAAATGGGCAACGGACCTAGATAGACACTTTCCAAAAGAGGACATACAGAAGGCCGAAAGACATATGAAAACATGCTCAAAGTCACTAATCATCCGAGAGATGCAAATCAAAATGACAATGCGGTATCATCTCACACCTGTCAGAATGGCTATCATCAACAAATCAACAAACAACAAGTGTTGGAGAGGATGTGGAGAAAAAGGAACCCTTCTGCACTGCTGGTGGGAATGCAGTCTGGTACAGCCACTGTGGAGAACAGTATGGAGCTTCCTCAAAAAAACTAAAAATGGAACTCCCATTTGACCCAGTGATCCATCCCACTTCTAGGAATATATCCCAAGAAACCAGAAACACCAATCAGAAAAGATATACGCACTCTTATGTTCATAGCAGCACAATTCACCATAGCTAAGATTTGGAAACAGCCTAAGTGCCCATCAGCAGATGAGTGGATTAGAAAACTGTGGTACATCTATACAATGGAATACTATGCTGCGGTAAAAAAGAAGGAACTCTTGCCTTTTGCAACAGCATGGATGGAGCTGGAGAGCATTATGCTAATGAAATAAGTCAGTCAGAGAAAGATGATCTCATGATCTCACTCATTTGTGGATTATAGAGAACATAGACTGATGAACAGGGACAGATCCAATGACAGAGAAACAGCAATCAGACTATCAATCCCCAGAGGGAAAGTAGGGGAGGGAGGGGGTAAGGGGAAGAGATCAACCAAAGGACATGTATGCATGCATATAAGCCAAACCCATGGACAACAGGGGGATGAGAGCATGAGTGGGGGGGCGGGGGGGATGGGGGTTTAATGGAGGGGATGAGGACACATTTGTAATACCTCAACTAATAATTAAAATATATATATATATATATATATATATATATATATATATATATATAAAATTTTAGAAAATACAAATGGTCTATAATGAGAGAAAACGGATTGGTGATTTCCCAGAGCCTAGGTGAGATTACAAAGGGCCAACAACAGAAAACTTATGGGTGAGAGATATGCTTACTTTCAGTTGTGAAGGTGGTACATATTAGATCATAAGTTACCAAACTATATACTTTTAAGTATGTGCAATTTACCACATGTCATTTATAGCTCAAGAGAGTTGTTTTTTAAAAGTTAAACAAAGTGAGACTTTTTTTATCTTTATTTATTTATTTTTTAATTTTATGCAGCGTTTCTCAATCTGTGGGTCGCGACCCCTTTGGGGGTCAAACGACCCTTTCACAGGGGTCGCCTAAATACATCCTGCATATCAGATATTTAGATTATGATTCATAACAGTAGCAAAATTACGGTTATGAAGTAGCAGCGAAAATAATTTTATGGTTGGAGGTCACCACAACATGAGGAACTGTATTAAAGGGTCGCGGCATTAGGAAGGTTGAGAACCACCGGTTCAAGATATTACAAATAGTAGTACGTATGTCTCTTTCTCCCCCGCGCCCCCCCCACCCCCACCCCCCCCCCACCCCCGCACCACTGACCTCCCCAAAAGGTGAGATATTTTATGTAAGGAGATGGGTAGTGCCATTTGGCCTAAAAATCCAGTGTATAACACTGTTAACACCAGGGAAGGGATAGTCCATAACAACCCCCAAAAGACAGATGCAAAGTAGCAGGTTCTCTAGTTCAGGTAGGAGAAAAAGAGTGAATAAAAGCTAGGCAATATAAAAACAACTATTTGATAAAGAAGAAGCCATCTCTGTGTGTGAGCTTTGGCTGAACAAAGATGGTCAGAGTGGAAATAAAAAGGAAAAGATGGATAAAAGGAAGAACTTTATGATTAAAAAATAGAAATAATATGGGAAAAGGATATTACTGCTGTCCTCTCTTCTGTAAAGTTAAGTGTGTGAGGCTATGGGTTCCGAAGGACAAAGAAGCGCCCAGCGGACCAGTGAGGCTGAGCCTTCAAGTCAGAGCATGGGCCACCATTGCTGCATCAGATTCACAAAGTCCAGTCTCGGTAAATAAAGCCTGGAATGAGCCAACACCATAGTGCAGGCTCGCAGAGAAAAATTCCACTAAATAAACTATCTTTACCAGGTTCAGACCCAAACTAATTCCAATTTCATCACTAATTTTAAAATGTGAAAAGATTCTCATGCACAGGAAATAAGACTTTTAGAAACAAGAATAGCAACAACAAAAACCACACAAAAAATAAAATAAGACTTTCTTTGAAAACCATATAGAATACTTACATAGAACATAAGACTTTCTTTTAACACTGTAAACCAGGGGTGGGAAAACTTTTTGACTCGAGGGCCACAATGGGTTCTTAAACTGGACCGGAGGGCCGGAACAAAAGCATGGATGGAGTGTTTGTGTGAACTAATATAAATTTAAAGTAAACATCATTACATAAAAGGGTACGGTCTTTTTTTTCAATAGTTTTATTCATTTCAAAAGGGCCGGATCCGGCCCGCGGGCCGTAGTTTGCCCACGGCTGCTGTAAACAAAGGACTAAAATGATCTTAAATATCTAAAAATGTTAGTAACATTGAAATTCCACCTATTGACATAGCAAGATGATCTTCAGTTCCTTGTAATCAACTCTATTTCATAAATACATGTTCTGGTACAACTATTTACCTGTAACAATCTATATTTAGAATGAAGATCTGTGTTGTGAAAGGACATCAGAAATGCTATACCTAGCCCTAGTCAGTTTGGCTCAGTGGATAGAGCGTCAGCCTGCTGACTGAAGGGTCCCAGGTTCGATTCCAGCCAAGGGCACATGCCCGGGTTGAGGGCTCGATCCCCACTAGGGGGCATGCAGGAGGCAGCCAATCAATAATTCTTTCTCATCATTGATGTTTCTATCTCTCTCTCCCTCTCCCTTCCTCTCTGAAATCAATAAAAGAAATATATTTTTTAAAAGAAATGCATTATCTAAAGCGTTACATGAAAGAATTAAGCTTTGATTGTCCTTATCAACAAGGCTAATCTTATGAACCAAGAAATCAACCCCAAATCCTAATTCTATAACCACTCCCCTCAAAATCCACCCACCTTATATTCTCCCCAGCTGCATGGACAAAGCATTTTTTGCCACCCATCACATACAACCTGCATACCTGTTTGGAAGGTAGGATTTGCTCCAGGGTACATGTTGGGGGAGTAGGCAGGAGCTGCTGCTGCATAGCTCATGGGGAAACCAGCTGGAGAAAAACACACAGAATAATCTGATGTTATCACTTGAAGAAGTAACATGATTTTACAACCAGGGTGCCCATAGGCACAGTCACTCTTACCTTCTTCATCAGAACTCCAGACTAACTTAGGCAGCCCAACAGCACTATGTAAGCTGATCAGTTTGTCTCTAGTTGTCTCTCCTTTTCTCAGAATTGTGATCGGTCACAATCCTAATCATGTATTTTAAACCAATGAGTAATGTTTACAACTTTTGCCCTGGCCAGTGTGACTCAGCTGGTAGAGCGTCATCCTGTACACCAAAGGATCACTGGTTTGATTCCAGGTTAGAACACATGTCAAGGTTATGGGTTCCATCCCTAGTTGGGGTGCATGTGGGAGGCAATGGATTGATGTCTCTCTCTCTCTAAAAATCAATAAAAACATATTTTAAAAAATACTTACAACTTTCAACAATGGAAAAAACTGGGCAGAAACTAAGTTAGAATACAAAATAACACATATAGGTATATACTAGTCAGAGAACTGCCAATTTTATCCTAGATTCTAATTCCATAATATAAGAGTTATAAAAGCATTGAGTGCTGAAGGGGCTCTAACAGTGACCCATGGAACTGGCAAAAAGCCAATCTCATGATCTACTTGGAAGCAACCTTGCATTTATTAATACTAACAAGTAATCCTTTATAAAACTAAACCACAGCCACTAATAATTCATCTGAACACAAAAGAAACAGCAAATAAGACATTAATTTGTCTTTCTCTGTCTGACTTATTTCACTTAGCATAATACCCTCAAGATCAGTGATTCTCAACCTTTCTAATGCCGCAACCCTTTAATACAGTTCCTCTTGTTGTGGTGACCTCCAACCATAAAATTATTTTTGTTGTTATTTCATAACTGTAATTTTGCTACTGTTATGAATCTTAATGTAAATATCTGATATGCAGGATGTATTTTCATTGTTACAAATTGAACATAACTAAAGCATAGTGATTAATCACAAAAACAATATGTAATTATATATGTGTTTTCCGATGGTCTTAGGGGACCCCTGTGAAAGGGTCGTTCGACCCCCAAAGGGGGCGCGACCCACAGGTTGAGAACCGCTGCTCTAGATCCTTTCATGTTGTGCAAATGGTAAGATTTCATTATTTTAATAGCTGAGTAATATCCCATTGTATATAGTACTACCTCTTCTTTATCCAATCATCTATTGATGGGCATTTGGGTTGCTTAAAAAACTTGGCTATTGTAAATAATGCTGCAATGAACATAGAGGTACATATATAGTTTCAAATTAGTGTTTCGGATTTATTCAGAGATATTCCCAGGAGTGGAATGCTGGACCAAATGGTAATTCTATTTTTAATTCTTTGAGGACCCTCCATACTGTTTTCCATAGTGGCTGCGCCAATTTGCAATCCCACCAACAATGCACAAGGGTTTCTTTTTCTCCACATCCACACCAACACTTGTTTGTTGATTTATTGATGACAGCCATTCTGTCAGGTATGAGGTGATATTTCATTGTGGTTTTAATTTGCATTTCTCTGATGATTAGTGGCATTGAGCATCTTTTCATATGTCTGTTGGCCATCTATATGTCATCTTTATATAATTTCACTTACATGTGAAATCTAAAGAACAAAACAAACAAACAAAAATAGATTCATGGATACAGAGAACAAACTTAAGGTTGCTGTTCTTGGTCTTTTGATTCTGTATCAATCTGAGAATTGGCTAATAAGGTACTAAAAAAACTCTGCTGAGATTTCTATTGGAATCACATTGAATTTAGGTATAAATTTGGAGGGTGATGACGTCTTTACAAAACTGAGTCTTCCCTTCCATAGATAGGTGCATATATTTCCATTTATTTAGATATTCATAAATATTTTCCAACAAAAAAAAAAGACATTAAGGTTATAGTCAAAATCCCGGCCATCAACAGATGAAGAATTATGTAGTAGTATTATGTAAAATATAAAAAGAACAACCTCTGTGAATTGATTGGAAATGGTTCCTAGAATGCACTAAGCTGACAAAGCAAAGTGAACTCAACCTGCATTTCTATTCCAGAAAAGAACCTGTGGTTCAGCATGTGGAGTATGTGGGCCAACAGTCTCTAGCAGCAGCACCTTCCAGGGCCACTTTGGCCTAATGAGGGCCTCCTCTCACTGCCAATCCTTGACCCAGAGCTCCCGTTCAGTTGGCTGAGACTTTGGCAAATGTGTATCACAATTCTGAGGCTCCCCTACCAATTCTGCTGCTTCCCCAGTGGACCTTTCAAAAGTGTTATCCTCCCCTAAAATGTCTGTATTTCTAATGCCATCAAGTATGTACCATCTTTTGTATAACAAAGAAGAAAATAGAATGTATGGATGCAGTTGGCCTCACATGGACTGAATGTCTGTGTTCCCTCCAAAATTGTATGTTGAAACACTAACTCCCAATGTGATGGTATTTGGAGATACTCAACAGTAATCATTTCACAATGTATACATATATTAAATCATCACAAACATCTTTATAAAACACTAGTGACCCAGTGCACGAAATTCGTGCACATTAAAAGGGAATTAATTAGAGGAAATATTTTAATATTGCTATTTGCCCTTTCTCTATTATAGAAGTGTCAGAGATGAAAGAAAATTAGTAAAATGTATATGAAAATCTTCCTCCTGTCAGAGTTTGGGGCGAGCCACGGGAACCAGAGTCAAGTCCCTGCCCACCCACATGCACCTCAAAATCGCACGAGACCCAAACCTGGCCATCCCCATCCCCATTGGGCTAGATCCAGACCTGGCCAGCCCCACCCCCATCAAGCCCCGCCAGGTGGGGGGTGCAGCCTGAGGTCCCCCCATCAAGCTCCACCGGGCAGGGGATGTGGCCTGAGGTCCCCATCAAGCCCTGCCAGGCGGTGGGTTCAACCTGAGGCCCTCCAGCTTGGAGCCGGGGCAGGGGGCACAGCCTGAGGTCCCCCAGCCTGGAGCCAGGGCGGGGGGCACGGCCTGAGGTTCCCTGTCAAGCCCCACCAGGCAGGGGGCACAGCCTTAGGTCCCCTTGCCCCGGCCCAGCACTATGCAGCCTCAGGTCCCTGCTGATTGCTTGTTAAGGCTCATTATGGAAACTCAGCCTCCGCTGTGGGTACAGCCATCTGGTGTTATGGGATCCCTGCCTCTGCTGTGGGTGCAGCCACCTTTGTTATGGCGTGATGGTCAATTTGCATATTCCCTCTCTATTAGATAGGATGTTGTAGAAACTAGGCATATATTATTTTTGTATATCATTCCT
The DNA here is from genome assembly GCF_964212035.1 of Myotis nattereri. Lineage (NCBI taxonomy): Eukaryota > Metazoa > Chordata > Mammalia > Chiroptera > Vespertilionidae > Myotis > Myotis nattereri. Next base: position 102,747,766 of record NC_138076.1, read on the forward strand.
CAATATAGGTGGGGGGGGGGGGAAATGATCAATCAACATGCTATCTGCCTAACAAAAGAAAACATCAACTGCACTACCTATGACTTTTAATACACTGTGTATTACATTCAATGTAAAAACAACAGGAACCCCAAGAGACAGGACCATGTAGCTGAAAACAAAAGAAAAGACACACTGACAATAGAAACAGACCCACAGGTGAACCAGCCAACAGGTTTTTAAAATAACTATGAGTAGTATATTAAAGAAAACAGAAAATGAAAAACCTTGATTCAATACATAAGCAGAATTAGCAAAATGAAAACAGATCAGGACAAAATTATATTAAAGCTCACAGACAAAACAATGGAAATAGAAAAAGGATGTAAAAGACATGAGGCAAAGTAAAATGACCTAATCCTATCTAATAATAGACAAAGATTGAAATTAACCGTACCTCCACTATGCTTCCCATTGGATAATCAGCGGGATATGCAAATTAACTGCCACAAAGATGGCGGCCGGCAGCCACGCAGCTGAAGCAAGCAGGAGGCTTGCTTGCTCCAGTGATGGAGGGAGCCAAGGTTCCCTGCCTGCCACAGCCCAGCTTTGAGCTCTGAAAGCAACAAAGTTGCAATTATAAAGCTAAACAAACCCCAAATACCTGCTTTCAGCAGGCCGTGGCCTTGGAGCTGAAACGGCAACAAAGTTTCAATTATAGAAGGTAAATAAATCCCAGAATAAAAAAAAAAGAAAGAAAAAGAAGAAAAGGAGAGGCTGGAAGCTTCAGTCGCCAGCAGGCTTGGCCAGCCTGAAAACCCTCAGCCCCTCATCCAGACTGGCCAGGCACACCAGTGGAGACCCCCACATTAAAGAGGGTGTGGCCAGCCTGAAAACAGCCATCAGCCCTTCATCCAGGCTGGCCAGGCACCCAAGCAGGAACCCCCACCCTGATCCAGGTTTGCCCTTCAGGGCAAACCAGCCAGCCCCCACCCATGCACCAGGCCTCTATCCTATACAGTAAAAGGGTAATATACAAACTGACCCTAACAGCAGAAAGACTGGGAATGACTGGTCACACAATGACCACCAGGGGGCAGATGCTCAATGCAGGAGCTGTCCTCTGGTGGTCAGTGAGCTTCCCACATGGGGGAGCTCTGTTCAGCCACAAGCTAGGCTGATGGCTGCCAGTACAGCAGTGGTGGTGGGAGCCTCTCCTGCCTCCTCAGCAGCACTAAGGATGTCCGACTGCAGCTTAGGCCTGCTCCCCGCTGGCAAGTGGACATCCTCTGAGGGCTGCTGAGCTGCCAGAGGTATGTCTGATTGCCAGCTTAGGCCCAATCCCCCGGGGAGTGGGCCTAAGCCAGCAGGTGGTCATCCCCCGAGGGGTCCCAGACTGCGAGAGGGCACAGGCTGGGCTGAGGGACCTCCCCCCACACCCCCGAGTGCACAAATTTTTGTGCACCAGGCCTCTAGTATACTTATAAATGGAGTTCCAGGACAGAGAGAAAGGGGCAGGAAAAAAAATATTTGAAGAGCTACTGTTATGCTGGAATAAATTAGCCCACATGATTCAAGAAGCTCTGTGAGCACTAAGCAAGAGAAATATAAAAAATCAAACAAACAAAAAAACTAGTCATGTCACAGTAAAAACAAAGATATTTTAAAAGTAGTGAGGAAATTAAGGGGTGAAGTGAGAGCGATGGGGGAGGGACATGTTAACTTCAAAGAAAAAATAATAATTATCACAGAAACCAGAAGACAATGCAATTATACCTTTAAAGTGCTAAAAGAAAGTAACTGCCAATCAAAATTATATACACAGTGTGGTGAGCAAAAAATGCCCCTCCCCCCACAAAGATACTACAAATCAAATCCCTGGAACTTGTAAATAATACCTTATTTGGAAACAGGGCCTTCTTGGACATAAGTTAAGAGTCTGGAGATAAGATCATCATGGATTACCCAGGTGGGCCCTAAATCCAATGATAAGTGTACACATAAAAAACACACAGAAGGGCTTCTAGTCAAGATGGCTGATAGGTAAATGCTGCACTTGCCTCCTTCCATAACAACATCAAAATTACAACTAAGTTACAGAACAAGCATCAGTGAGAACTGTCTGAGATTTAGTTGAACAGAAGTCCTGTAACTAAGGATATACATAGGAAGGCACGTTGAGACTAGTAGGAGGGGCAGAGAAACAGAACACATTGGTCCCACACTCACATGTGGCGGATAAAAATCTCGGCTGTGGAAGTCACCCCTGAAGAGTGAGGGGTGCCAGCCCCACACAAGGCTTCCTGAGCCCAGGCTTCCAGTGCCGGAAGAAAGTCCCCATAAATTCTGGCTGTAAATTAGTTTAGATTGTGGCTGAATGAGATGGAGGAGTCCTAGAGTCCCAGGAGTTCCTTTTAAAAAGCCCGCACAGACACTTGGACTGACTCGCTCTGAGCTCCAACACTGGGGCAGCAGCTTGAAAAGCACCAGGGAAACATGGGGAGGAAATGAATTGTCTGGCATCAGTGTGAGGGCTACAGGGCTAAAGCGGCATCTTTCTCCATTGTCCCTTTGCTGATCCTTCTCCCCAAAGAGACCACAGGCAGGAGCCATAGCTGAGTCACCATCAACCTAGCTAAAATTGCTCTCCACCCCTTAATGATTACCTGATACTCTGCCACACCCAACTTACAGGCCCAATCAAGCTGCCTCCAGGGGCTTTACTATACTAAATGCCTGTCTTGGCTCATTCTGTGGACTTCCCTAAAATCTTTCAAAGGTTCACAAACTCCAAAAAAGCAGCATGTAGCCTCAGGGTGGGCAGCCCTAAGCCTGGCACTAGCAAAAGTCAGCCTCTGTTAGCAGCTTAGTATCTCTCAGGCACGCCCATACCCAGCACAAGTGGCAACCATCTGCAGAAGACTTTGTAGCTCATAAGAGATGGTCCCAGGCAGGGCACAAGCAGCAGCTGATCTTGGTTTGCACCTCCCAAAAGACCTAAGAACCAACATACCCAGTGGCCAGCTTCAGATCATAACAGAGCACCATCTAACCATCTCCACAAATAAAACACTAAAAGATCAGACTAGGCAAGCACCAATGGCTCACTACAGTGAATCCTGCTACACAGGGTCAACCCCTACACAACAGCTGCTCGACTGTAGTCATGGACAGTCCTCACAACCAATCAGATTGAGGGTCAATGTTCCCCAACAGCAATCAAGGCTCAACTTCATTGGTGGGCACACATCACTCATACAAGGGGCACCCCTGGAGCATGTGACTCAGGTGACCAGGGAGACTAAACTACTCGGTCCCACAAGACACTACTCCATGTAGAATGGGAGACATAACAGCTCTACCTAATACATATAAACAAACACAGAGACATGTACCAAGTGAAAGAACAGAACAAAACTCCACCAACAAAACAACTAAACAAAATGGAGACAAGCAATCTCCCAGATGCAGAGCTCAACCCAAGTTGCTATAAAGATGCTCAATGATCTCAGAGAGAACTTCAACAAAGAAACAGGAAACATAAAAATGGAGATAGAAAACCTAAAAATACAATCAGTCATAAATGAAGAATACAAATACATTAGAAGAAATCAACCTAGATGAAGCAAAGGATCAAATCAGTAATTTAAAAGATAAGGTAGCAGAAAATACACAATCAGAAAAGCAAAAAGCAAAAAAAGAATAAACTGAGGATAAAAATGAGGATAGTTTAAGGAGCCTCTGGGATCATCAAGCATAATAACATTCGAGGAGGAGGAGAGGAGGAGGAGGAGAAAAGGAGGAGGAGGAGGAGGAGGAGGAGGAGGAGGAGGAGGAGGAGGAGGAGGAGGAGAGGAGGAGGAGGAGGAGGAGAAGATGAGGAGGAGGAGGAGGAGGAGGAGGAGGAGAAGATGAGGAGGAGGAGGAGGAGAAGAGGAAGAGGAGGAGGAGGAGAGGAGGAGAAGATGAGGAGGAGGAGGAGGAGGAGGAGAGGAGGAGGAGGAGGAGGAGGAGGAGGAGGAGGAGGAGGAGGAGAGGAGGAGGAGGAGGAGAAGATGAGGAGGAGGAGGAGGAGAAGATGAGGAGGAGGAGAAGATGAGGAGGAGGAGGAGGAGGAGAAGAGGAAGAGGAGGAGGAGGAGAGGAGGAGGAGGAGGAGGAGAAGATGAGGAGGAGGAGGAGGAGGAGAAGAGGAAGAGGAGGAGGAGGAGAGGAGGAGGAGGAGGAGGAGAAGATGAGGAGGAGGAGGAGGAGGAGAGGAGGAGGAGGAGGAGGAGAGGAGGAGGAAGAAGAGAAGGAGAGGAGGAGAAGAGGAGGAGGACGAGGAAGAGGAGGAGGAAGAGGAGGAGGACGAGGAAGAGGAGGAAGAAGAGAGCAAGAAATTAAAACCTATTTGAAGCCCCACCCTAGGTGATACACCCTCAGGAGCCCTGTCTGCCACACCCTGCATTTTGAGATTCTCAGCAAAAACAAAAGCACAGGCCAAACTTATGGGTTGAACAGTATCAATGAGTCCTGAGTGACTAGATTGGGGAGGGATCAGTGGACCCATTATCCTGGAAACCACACTGATACTTTCCCAACCGAGAACTGATAAAAACTCCAGGTTTCCAGCCAGCCCAGTTGGTCTCCATACAAGGATCTCTGTGCAGCCAAGGGCAGAGTAACAATTTGGACCATGTGGGGAGGAGTAATTTTGGGAAATGGAAATACACCAACCATAATCCCTGAAAGCTAAACAGCAACTCCATCAACTAAAGCCCTTTCAGAAACACACTTTTGAATGATTAAATTGACAGCTGGCTAACAGGCAAAGGTGGGCAGAGGAGCCCAGGAAATACGGGGCACTTTGCTGAACCAGCCATGGAATCCGTGCTGCTAAAAACTTACTTCAGAGGGCAGACTGGCCCCTCCTGCTTGCAGCCAAGTCCTGTGGAGACAGACAAAGGCAGTGGATGTCTTAGAGCAGTGGTTCTCAAACTTGGCTGCACATTAGAATCACCTGGGAATCTTTTTAAAATACTGATTTCTGGGCCTCATCCCCTCCAGAAATTCTGTTTCTTTGTTATGGGGAGAGGCCACAACATTAGTAACAAAGAAACAGAATTTCCGGAGGATGAGGCCCAGAAATCAGGATTTTAAAAAGATTCATTACTAATGTTGTGCCCCCCCCCGCCCCCCCATAATAAAGAATCAGAATTTCTGGAGGATGAGGCCCAGAAATCAGCATTTTAAAAAGATTTCCAGGTGATTCTAATGTGCAGCCAAGGTTGAGAACCACTGTCTTAGAGCTTCAAGCAGGTTGCTAAAAGCCAAAAGACAGTGCCTAACAATGGTTAGCATCTAAGTTCCTAACAGAAAGCCCAGAACTGGCAGACAGAACAGAAGAGTGGGATCAGAAGCAAGTTCACATGGGGCACTAAACTTGGCTGAAACAAATGCCACTTCATTTTTTATTACTTTTTCCCCTTTTTTGCTTCTTTTTCTCCTTTTTTCTTATTGTTTTTTCTCTTTCCATGCTTTTTTCCCCTTTTTAAATTTACCTTTTGATAGATCCTCCCTTCCCCCAACTGGTGGGCGGGGTATGATGTAACCTGCAGCCCAGAAATACCTGAGTGACTAACCAGGTACCTTATATGGACTATACATTGGACCACCAATCCACACCTGCCAAATACCCTAAGCCCTTGTCCTATATGGACAATACAGTAAACCACCAATCAGTGTGCGCCGAGTACACTAAGCCCCCCACCCCTTCCCATTCCGCCCCTCAAAAGGCGGGCCCACCCCTGCACGTGCTGCTGTCTTCCCTTTGTGAGGCAGCCCGGCAGGTGCTTCTCCTCTAATAAAGCCTGTAGTCCTGGTTTTAGGCCTCCGTCTGATCTTTCATTTTGGTGCCGAAGACCCGGGAGAGGTGAACAGGAGCGTGGACGATCCTCGAACCTAGGCCCGAGCTTCTGATTCCTGCTCTGGCTCTGCTCGGTGGTACGGTTCTGAGTTGATTGGCCCGCTCCGGACACCTCTCGAACCCTGCCGCTCCAGGACACGTGGGGATCTCGTCGCTTCCCTTCTCCGGTAGGCTTCAGGGACCCCCCACCCCCCGCCACCTTTTTTTGCTAGCTCCCTGTGACCTGGAGGGGCATTAGGGCCTACAGAGTTTCCCGTCTACTCGGCTACACGTTTCGTGCGTTCTACGAAAGCCCAGGCGCCTGGCCGGGAATTCTCTTCTACTCCGCGGGAAAGGTCTCGGGGTGACGACCTTGGAACCTTTTCTCGTCTCTCTCTTGCGCTACAGGTTGGCTGAGGGAACAGGAGGACACTCCTTGTTCCTTCCCCAACTTCCAATCGCCCTTCCCTCCGGTCATGGGGACCTCTCAGTCCAAACCCCCTCGAAACACACCCTTAGGGTGTCTCCTCGCCAATCTCTCGACCCTTGGTCTTTCTGGCTATATCAAACCAAAGAAGCTCGTTTTTTTCTGTAACACTGCCTGGCCACGATATAAACTCGACAATGGTTCTCAGTGGCCCGAAAACGGCACTTTTGATTCCAATATCCTCCGAGATCTAGATAATTTTTGCCACCGGACAGGGAAAGCTTCTGAAATCCCCTATGTGCAGGCTTTCTTTTTCCTCCGCTCTCGCCCCTCTCTTTACTCCTCATGTTCTACTCATCAGATCCTCCTCGCAAAGTCCTCTTCACCTCCTCAAACCGGTCCTCAGCCCCTTTCTATGTCCTCTGACTCTTTCGACCCAGCCGACCATTCCTCTCCACCTCGCCCGCTCTCACCACCTCCTTACAATCCCACCACGAAACCTGCATCCCATGCTTTACCCCCCGAGAACCCTAACCGCCCACCTTCCCCTGTACGCTCTCCGCCGAACCTCCGCCCCCGTGATCGCCCGCAACCGAATTCAGAGGTGGCTGGCCAGTTCCCTTTGCGTGAGGTCGCAGGGGCGGAGGGTATTGTTCGAGTATCCATTCCCTTCTCACTCTCTGATCTTTCACAAATTGAAAAACGTCTTGGCTCTTTTTCCTCTGACCCAGATACCTACATCAAAGAATTCAAATACCTCACTCAGTCTTATGATCTTACCTGGCACGACATTTTCATTATTCTTACTTCCTCTCTAACACCATCAGACAAAGACCGAGTCTGGGACATGGCTCAGCAAATTGCAGACGAGGCCCACACACGTAACAACTCCAACCCTATTGGCACCCTTGCAGTTCCCCGGGAAGATCCCGACTGGAACTACCAACCTGGGCATCAGAATAGAGAGGCACGGAACCGCATGCTTGATTATATTACCCAGGCTCTTCATGGGCTGGCTAATAAGGCGGTAAATTATGATAGAATGAAGGAGATTATCCAGCGTCCAGAGGAAAACCCTGGGGAATTCCTTGAACGTCTCTCACAGGCGCTTTTAAAATATACCCGTATTGATCCTACTTCCCCGGCGGGGACGGCTTTACTACACTCACATTTTATATCCCAGTCGGCCCCAGACATAAGAAAAAAACTAAAGAAGCTTGAGGATGGGCCCGAGACTCCCCAAAGAGAACTGCTTAATGTGGCCTTCAAGGTCTTCCATAATAGAGAAGAACAGGAAAAGGAGGACCTTAAAAAAAGAGATCAGGAAAAATACCTTATGCTGGCGAAGGCCCTACAGGGCTCCACATCCCAAGGCTCCAAGCCAACACAGAAAGAAAGGCCTACATCAACCCCACCGGGTGCCTGCTTCAAATGCAAGCAGCATGGACATTGGGCAAGACAATGCCCAAATCCAAGACCCCCTCCCGGCCCCTGTCCACACTGCCATGTGGAGGGACATTGGGGAGTCGATTGCCCTAGTCGCCGAAGGGGGGCTGGATCTTCCTCCCTAATGAAAACCCCCACCTCCGGATCCCTAACAGATCTGCTGGGACTGGCAACAGAGGACTGACGGGGCCCTGGGTCTCTGGCCCCGGTGGTGATCACGCATCAGGAGCCTAGGGTAAATCTTCGCGTGGCAGGTAAGCTGATCTCTTTCCTTGTTGATACTGGGGCCACTTATTCCACCTTGCCCGAATTTTCGGGCCCCTTAACGCCATCTACCACTACTATTGTGGGAGTCTCGGGAACAAAGACCATCCCTCTATTAACTCAACCACTACTCTGTACTTTCGAAGGAATACAATTCACACACCGCTTCTTAGTCATTCCCCAATGCCCCACCCCTTTACTGGGGAGAGATATCTTATCTAAATTCCATGCAACAGTTTCACTGACTCCCTCTACCTACACACCCTCGGCCTCCGTCTTTCTTGTCTCTGCTGCTGACTCAGACTCGGCCTCGGTCGTTCCCCCATTACCCCCAGATAAGGTCCACCCTATAGTCTGGGACACCTCTAATCCATCCATAGCCAAACACCATACTCCCGTCCTTATCCACCGCAAAAACCCTGACTCCTTCCCTTTCGTCCCCCAATACCCTGTCCCAACCAAACATCTACTTGGCCTTAAACCTACTATTTCCAAACTTCTTAATTCAGGTCTTCTAAGGCCCACAAATTCTCCCTTCAACACTCCCATCCTTCCCGTCATTAAACCAAATGGCTCATATCGCCTGGTTCAAGACCTCAGAGCCATTAACTCAGCAGTACTGCCCATAGCCCCTGTTGTGCCCAATCCTTATACCATTCTGTCTTCTATTCCCCCTTCCTCCTCCTTTTTTACAGTCCTTGATCTAAAAGATGCCTTCTTCACTATCCCTTTAGATCCACAATGTCAGGATCTCTTTGCTTTCACCTGGACTGACCCAGAAACTAGACACTCGCAGCAGCTCACATGGACAGTTCTACCCCAGGGGTTTAGGGATAGCCCCCACTTCTTTGGGCAGGCACTAGCAAAGGACTTGCGGGATCTGGCGCTGCCCAGAAGCTCTCTCCTACAATATGTAGATGACCTTCTACTGTGCAGCCCTGATCTCCAAACCTCCCAGGAGAACACGTGTCTACTCCTTAACTTTCTTGCCCAACGTGGTTATCGGGTTTCAGCAACCAAGGCTCAGCTCTCCCAGTCAGCAGTAACATACCTCGGGGTTAAAATTTCACAGGACCGGAAGGAGATTACTGCAGACCGTAAAAGTCTTATCTCTTCCTTACCGACACCGACCACCAAATCTGACCTCCTTTCCTTTCTGGGGGTGGCTGGCTTTCTCCGCTCCTGGATCCCTAATTACAGTAACCTAGCCAGACCTCTGTATGAGGCGACTAAGGGGGACTCCAATGAGCCTCTAGACCCATCTAAACCCATAGAATCGGCCTTCAAATCCTTACAGCAGGCACTTGTCCAGGCCCCCGCACTACACCTTCCCGACCTCTCACAGCCGTTCATACTATACACTCATGAAAATCATGGCCTGGCTCTGGGGGTTCTAGGACAGAACAAAGGTCCCTCATTTGCCCCAGTGGCCTACCTATCAAAACAACTGGACCCCACCTGTAGGGGCTGGGCCCCTTGTCTCAGAGCCCTAGCGGCGGCAGCTACTCTAGCCCTAGAAAGCTCTAAACTTACCTTTGGGCAGCACACAACTATCAAATCCCCTCATCATCTTCAGGACCTTGTAACCCACAAGGCTATACAACATCTCTCACCTTCACGACTTCAGGCATACCATCTAGTTTTCGTTGAAAACCACCAGTTTTCTTTCACTCCTTGTTCTCCCTTAAATCCTGCTACTCTCCTCCCCGTTGGGGCAGATCCTCCTCTCCACTCCTGCATTGAAACAATTAACCAGTTCATATCTCCCTTTCCTCATATTTCACCCACTCCTCTCTCCACACCCGAACAGACCCTCTACATCGACGGAAGCTCCACCCGTACAAAGGAGGGACTATGTAAAGCAGGATATGCTATAGTATCTAGCGATCCATCCATAATAGAAGCTAGACCTCTCCCCCCCAACACAACATCTCAGCAAGCAGAACTCATAGCCCTTACCAGAGCCCTAACCATCTCGGTTGGCAAGTCCATAAATATCTACACTGACTCTAAATATGCATACCACATAATTCACTCTGGTGCCAGCATATGGCGCGAAAGGGGATTTCTAACCACCAAAGGCAATCCCCTACATAACCATACATACATTAAAGCCTTACTCAATGCAGCCTTGCTGCCCAAAGCAGCTGCCATCATACATTGCAAAGGACATCAGAATTCTACGGACCCTATTGCTATTGGCAATAACCTGGCAGACAGGACAGCAAAAAGAGTTGCCCAGTCAGGCACCACCCAAACTAACTTAATACTACTGGCCTTACCTACAATCTCCCCACAATACTCAAAGGAAGAACATCTCAAGTATCTAGGATACACCCAGAAGCAAGGGTGGTACATACAGGCAGGAAAATTCATCCTCCCACAGGCCCAAGCAACAGAGATACTCCAGGGAATCCATAACACTTTCCATGTGGGACAAAAACCCCTTCTGCTGTACGTTACTAGCTTCCTGACTTTTCCGTCTTTATCCTCCTTAATACAGAAGATAACCAGCACATGTGATATCTGTAATCCCTGCTCTCCTCAGGGTGGAGCCCGCCCTCGCTCTTTCCCAACACACCAGATAAGAGGAAACCTCCCAGGGCAGGACTGGCAGATAGACTTCACACACATGCCCCCTCATAAAAAACACCGTTATCTCCTCACTCTAGTTGACACATTTTCAGGATGGATAGAAGCCTATCCCACCAGTAGGGAAGATGCTCAAACAGTAGTGGTAGCCCTCACCCATGACATCATTCCCCGCTTTGGCTTTCCGATGTCTCTGCAATCTGATAATGGCCCCGCTTTCGTCTCTCAGATAACGCAGCTAGTCTCTCAAACACTAAACATCAAATGGAATCTCCACATCCCCTACCACCCTCAGTCTTCGGGTAAAGTAGAAAAGGCCAATCATCTCTTAAAAACACATCTAACCAAACTATCCTTAGAGCTCCATATGCCGTGGACTGAACTTCTCCCCCTGGCACTAATGAGACTGAGGGCCATGCCACGACAACCACTACTTCTAAGCCCCTTCGAGATCATGTATGGGCGGCCTTTTGTCCTCCAAACCCCGGAGGACAATTCCCTTCCCCTGGGAGATTACTTCCCTGCTTTTACCCATATGAGGGCACTCTTACAACAACACGCTGATAATCTTCTCCCTCGTCCCTTTCCTACAACTTCTACTCATCTCTCAGTCCTCCCTGGGGACTTGGTCTATGTCAAGAAAAAAGGAAAGGCATCCTTAACACCCACATGGGAGGGGCCTTTCCCAGTCATACTATCTACCCCTACGGCAGCAAAGGTACAGGGAATACACCACTGGTATCACCTCTCTCACATTAAGCCATACAAACCTCTACACAAAACATTACCTTCCTACACTTCTACCCCCACAGGACCCACCTCTCTCAGGTTCACCAAATGTCTCCCCACCATCTCGGAAGAGGACTTAACGACACCATCCAGGACCTGATGACCCATCATTCCTTACAGGCTAAATTCTACTATTTCCTGCAGTGCATCCTGGAGGACTGGTCCTGGTGGAGACCACGATCTGCTTCCCCAGAAGACATACACTCATGGATGGTAGATCTTACCTGGCAAGGGACCCTCCAATTTTTTACACCGGAAGAAGCTCAGGTTTTCGAATTCCTTTTTATATGTATCGTCTCCTCACCATAATCCTCCTACAGGCAGTTAGCAATGAGTGCACCAATGAAGGGTTTTGGTCTTTTCAGGTGAAACGGACTTGGGATGATGAGGGAGTCATCAATTCTACTGTCTGGAACGGGAAATCCTCTAGTGTCACTCTTTATTTCGATGCCTGCGCGGCCATGGCCCCGGGGTGGTCTAGCTGTGGTGGGTGGTATCAGGCCTATGCCACCGACCACAAATATCTATGCATGCAATATCGCCAGAAAGGGGATTGTGACGATGTAGGGGAGTTCTACTGTCCATATTGGCAGTGTTCTTACTACCACTCTGGTGCTTTACGTAGTCCGCTAGTAAACCTCAGACCCCCCTTGGACTGTGGCCCCCTTACGTGTAATCCTGTCAGCTTTACCATATCAAACCCAGCGGACCCACTCTGGAACCAGGCTCAGCCAGCAGGAATTAGGATAGATGGGAGAGGTAGAGACCCCGGTGGTATAATTGTCTTTATCAAAACCTACATTAATCCTCGACCTATCCCTCCCCCTCTAAAGGACATTCTCTCTCGCCCTGCAGACGCCGAACCTACTCCCTTGCCCACCCTCATCAACACAACATTCCATCTACTCTCTAACATCAATCCCTCCTTTTCTACATCCTGCTGGATTTGTCTGTCACTAGCTCGAACCCTCATCATAGCCACTCCAATCCCAACCTATTGGACTACTAACTTAACTCTCTCCTATACCAGACCCCAACGCACCCTATACAACATCTCTCTCTTTAATACGGAAAACACTACCTGTTTAACAAATACCTCTCAAATCACTACCTCAATTACTCCAGCACCTTACTACTGTACACAATCTATAAATTTACCCCCTGCTTTAGCCTGCCCTCCACCGGGTATTTTTCTCCTCTGTGGGACTACAGCCTACACCTGTGTCCCCCGGGACCTGTCACACTCGCTCTGCCTTTATGTCTTCCTAACTCCCAACCTTTCTATCAGAACAGAGGGAGAACTCGAATCCTCTCTTGGTCTTCTCAGACCTCGCCACAAAAGGGCAGCCCTTGTTCCCCTCTTAGTGGGTACAGGAGTTCTCACTGCAGTAGGGACAGGCGTAGGAGGCATTTCCTCCTCTGTTCATTTCTACCACAAATTGTCTGCTGAATTTTCAGAAGATATCTCCATCATTAGCAATTCCCTTGAATCCCTTCAAAGGCAGGTAGACTCCTTAGCAGCGGTAGCCCTACAGAACCGGCGTGCTTTAGATCTCTTGACAGCTGAAAAAGGAGGTACCTGTGTCTTTCTTGGGGAAGAATGCTGCTACTTTGTAAATGAATCAGGAATTGTCAAAGATCACATTAAATCCCTCCGGGACAGGATTGACCAAAGACGACGTAACCAGCTAGAAGGGGGATATGACATCTTTGGCTCACTTATACCATGGCTCCTCCCACTATTAGGCCCACTGGTATTTATTCTTTTAATCTTGCTCTTTGGCCCCTGTCTCATGCGCTGTTTCACTAGTTTCTTGCAGAAAAGAATGCAGGCGTTCGCCAACCAGAAGGTGGGAGAAATCTATCTGGCCTTGAATTCAGAACCTAGAGACACCTATGTCACCGGAATCTTTGAGACCCCGGGCAGATGCCCCTGACGACGTCCCCTCTCAGCAGGAAGTAGCTATGGAAGACAGACCTTCGCCCCCTGACCTTGCCCGGACTCTCAATTTTTTTTTACTATTACCAAAAGCCTGGAATGATAGATCCTCCCTTCCCCCAACTGGTGGGCGGGGTATGATGTAACCTGCAGCCCAGAAATACCTGAGTGACTAACCAGGTACCTTATATGGACTATACATTGGACCACCAATCCACACCTGCCAAATACCCTAAGCCCTTGTCCTATATGGACAATACAGTAAACCACCAATCAGTGTGCGCCGAGTACACTAAGCCCCCCACCCCTTCCCATTCCGCCCCTCAAAAGGCGGGCCCACCCCTGCACGTGCTGCTGTCTTCCCTTTGTGAGGCAGCCCGGCAGGTGCTTCTCCTCTAATAAAGCCTGTAGTCCTGGTTTTAGGCCTCCGTCTGATCTTTCACCTTTATATCTATCTACTTTATTGATTTGTTGTTATTCTAGTCTCTGTTCTTTCATTCATATATCTAATTTTCCTCTTCCCTTTTCGTACTCAATTTTTTCTTTTTTTCACTACTCAATCTTTTTTATCTCTTTTCTTTCGCTTTTCTTTTTCTACTGCTTTCTCATCCTTTCTCTTTATCTTGTTTTAGGTCTAATTGCTTTCTTTTCTACTTTCCTTTTTAAAGTTTTTCCTTGTATTTTCATTTCTTTCCTCCCTCCTTTATTTTAAACCGATTTGCTTCCCTTATTCCTCTAATTCTTTATTCTTATTTTCTTTACTTAAGCTCGACATATACATATTCTGCCCCCACTTTTCTTGTTTTTTGTTTCTGCTTTTTTTATTTGTTTTGCTTTGTTTTCTCCTAGTATTTTTTTCTCTCTTTTTTACTGTCATTCTTGCTCTATGTTTCTCTTTCCTAATTCTCTATTCTCTGGTGGTTGCTTTTGTTGGTGCTGTAGGGGTTTTGTGTATGTTTTGGTTTTGTTTCTTCTGTTTTATTTTATTCTGTTCAGTCAGCATCTCCACAACAGCTCAAAAGATGTGGTTAGGGTTGAGCCAGCCTGAGAGGAGACTCCATCCAGGGATAGGACAATAACATTCAAAACCCAACTTCAGCCGAAACCGGTTTGGCTCAGTGGATAGAGCGTCGGCCTGCAGACTGAAGGGTCCCAGGTTCGATTCCGGTCAAGGGCATGTACCTTGGTTGCGGGCACATCCCCAGTGGGGTCCCACAAAATACCTACTACATTAGACCACCCCACAAAATCTGGGAGGCATAGCAGTTTAATGTAATGGGTAGAAATGAATACAAAGGGATAGCAAAAATGGGAGACAAAGAAACAACCCCCAAATCAAAGAAAAGGAGGAATATCCAGAAAGGAAACTAACTTACCAGGTGCTATGTATGCATGTTCATTTCCTATTCTCACAGCCCCACAACTTCTTCAAATCTGTATCTAAACTTTGGGTCTCTAGAGACCTTCAGTCTGGGCAGGAGTGATTGCTTACTTGGCTCTCTACTGGGGTACCCTACACTCCAAGACACATGAGCCAGGAGCCAGAGGGGAAGCACAGGGGCAGGAGGGCTATGTGTCTGAAGGAAGGACTACTTAGACTTGGGGATATGAACCTGATTCTAGCATGCAGAGGAAGCCAGGGATACTCTAAGAACCCAAGTTCTCACTCTTTCCAGGAGACCTGATCAGAAAAATGTCATTTGTCTTTGGCCCCCCAAGATGCATTCCAGCCAGAGTGCTCATTCCTAAATCCATTTTGATTAATCTTATGTTCTTGTCTCTAGCTTTGATCTCAACTGTCAAGTGCACAGAGACAACCCAGAACTGGTAAATAATGATAACAAATGGATAAATGTTACATTCTAGAGGACTATTGTCATTAACCCAGGTCTGAACCACTAGGTAAAGTGGCTTGGCTTGGATAGACCATCCACTTGCCTATCAGTATTCTGCTTTTATTGTTAAAAATAATTACTTTGTTATTGCAATAAACTATAATAAGTTATATAAATAAATAGTAAAATTAAATTATATTCAGGTGAAATGAAGAGCTTCCCAGACAATAAAAAGACTACCCTAGCTGGTTTGGCTCAGTGGATAGAGTGTCAGGCTGTGGACTGAAGGGTCCCGGGTTCGATTCTGATCACGGACACATACTCGGGTTGTGGACTTGACCCCCAATAGGGGGTGTGCAGGAGGCAGCCGATCAATAATTCTCTCTCATCATTAATGTTTCTATCTCTCTCTCCCTCTCCCTTCCTCTCTGAAATCAACAAAAATATATATATTTTTTAAAACTTTGAAAAAAAAAAAAGACTAAAGGAGTTCATTACCACCAAACCATCATTGCAAGAAATGTTAAAGGGACTGCTCTTTGAAGAAGAAGAAATAGAGAGGAACGTAGACATAAAAAATAAAAATGGCAATAGAAAGGTACCTATCAACAATCTTAAATGTAAATGAATTAAATGCTTCAATCAAAATACATAGAGTAGCTAAATGGATAAGAAAACATGACCCATATATATATGCTGTCAACAGGAAAGCCACCTCAGAACAAAACACTCACACAGGATGATGGTGAAGGAATGAAAATTTTTTTCCATGCAATTGGAAATGAAAAAAAAAAAAAAAACAGCAATCCAGGAATAACAATACTTATATCTAACAAAATAGATTTCAAAAAAAAGGCCATAATAAAAGACAAAAAAGATCACTGAATAATACTAAAGGGATTGTTCCAACATGAAGATATAACCCTAGTAATACATATATACACCCAAAATAGGAGCACCTAAATATGTAGAAATCTCTTGGAGGACAATGAAAGATTGACAGCAATACAGTCATGGTAGGGGACTTTGACAGCCCACTGACATCATTGGATACATCTTCCAGATAAAATTCAACAAGGAAACAGCAACCTTAAACAACACACTAGATAAAATGGGTTTAACTGGTATTTACTAAACATTTCATCCCAAAGCAAGAGAATATACATTTTGCTCAAGTGCACATGGAACTTTCTCCAAGACAGACCACATATTAGACAACAAAATAAATCTTAAGTTCAAGTAGACTGAATTCATACCAATCAAGCATCTTCTCAGATCACAAGGGCATGAAACTAGAAATCAACGACAATAAAAACAGTCAAACACATGGAGATTAAAGAGCATGTTATTAAACAACGAAGGGCTTCACAATGAGATCAAGAAAGAAAAAAAAACTACTTGGAAACAAAAGGAAATGAACACACAATAAACCAAAGTCTATTGGACACAGTGAAAGCAGTCCTGAGAGGTAAGTTCATAGCATTACAGGCCTATCTCAGTAAACCAGAAAAATCTCACTTAAATAATGTAATCCTACAATGAAAAGACCTAGAAAGAGAACAAGAAAAGACCAAAGTAGGAAGGAAGGAAATAATAAAGATAAGAGTAGAAATAAATGACATAAAAACTAAAATAAAATACAAAAGATCAATAAAGAGAACCAAGAGGGCGGCATGCCTCTCACAACCACATCAAAACTACAACTAAAAGACAAAACATCGATCATCCAAAACCACAGGAAAGCTAGCTCAGTGGAAGTTCCACAACTAGAAGGAAAGAAAAAAGCGCATTGAGACTGATAGGAGGTGCGGAGGTGCAGAGGTGCGGAGGCGCGTGCGAAACAGGCTGGCAACTGGGTGCACTGTTGTTGTTTTTCAATTGGAAGGGAGATACAAGCTCCTGATTGCTCTGAACTCCAGTTCCGGGTGAGACTCTGGGGAACCAGACTCATATGGGAGAAACAGGACTATCTGGCATCGGGTTGGAATGCAAGGGCTGCTTTCTCTCAGAGGTGATCACAGCGATCATTGTTCCTGCGAGGGGGCGTGGATCGCAGAGACGCGGGGACCTCTCCAGTGCAGGGCTGACTGGCAGCCATTGCTGACTGCTCCACCCTGGTGATTCCCTGAGACCCCGCCCCACGCAATTTACAAACCCACCCAAGCTGTGCACAGTGGCTTTTGCATATGAATGGCCCATCCTTTTGCAGCATAAAACCTAACAAACTGCAGCTGGGTCAGAGAGCTCCAAATCTTCTAAAAGAAGGCCCAAGGCTCAGCAACAGCAACCAGCCTTGCTTTCCAGCTGGACCTTCATATGGGCACTTACAAACCCCAAACAAAGAGGAGAAATCTGCAGATCTCTCTGTAGCTCCTGCTGGGTGGCCTCAGGCAGTGGCTGACTTAGCACCTCCTTGGAGATCCAAGAGCCAACGCACACAGTGGTCAGTGTGAGACCATACCAGACTACAACTCTTCACATCCATAAGTGACACACTCAAGGGGAAGACTCAGTGAGCACCAAAGCCCCACTGAAGCAAGTCCTGCCTCATAAGGGTGTCTCCAGTACAGCAGTTCTTCACATAATAATAATCTGAACAATAAAGATTTATTAATTAAGAAAAAAGATGATTGTTTAAAATTTAAAAAAAGATCAATGAAACCATGAGCTGATTCTTTGAAAAGATAAGATTGATGAACCACTAGCCAGACTCATAAAGAAACAGAGAGGACCCAAATAAATAAAAGTAGAAATGAAAGAGATGAAGTAACAACTGACATCACAGAAATACAAAGTATTGGAAGAAAATACTATGAACAAATTCAACAACCTGCACAAGATGGACAAATTTCTAGAAATATACAATATTCCAAAACTAAATAAAAAATTAAAAAAAACAAATAACAATAAAGAAGCAGTGATTAAAAAAAAAATCAAAGAAAATAAAAAGTCCTAGACCAGATCGCTTTACAGGTGAATTTTTCCAAACATTCAAGGAAGAACTAACACCTATCCTCCTCAAATATTTCAAAAGATTCCAGAGGAGGGAAAACTTCCAAGCTCTGTTCACGAAATTAGCATTCTCCTAATTCCAAAACCAGATAAAGACACTACAAAGGAAGAAAACTACAGGCCAATATCCCTGATGAACACAGATGGTAAAAACTTAAAAAATGCTAGCAAATAAATCCACATATACCATGACCAAGTGGGATTTATTTTGGGGATGCTAAGCTGGTACAATATTCACCAATCAGTAAATATGATATATCACAGACAAAATGAAGGATAAAAATCACATGATCTTATCAATAGACACAGAAAAAGCAGTGACAAAATCCAGCACCCATTTATCATAAAAACTCCAAAGTGAAAATAGAGGGATCATACCTAAATATGATAAAGACCATATATGACAAACCTACAGCCAAATTCAGACTCAATGGGCAAAAACTAAAAGTGTTTCCCTTGATATAAACAAGACAGGGATGTCCGCTTTCACTACTCTTACTCAAAATAGTACTGGAAGTCCTAGACACAGCGATCAGACAAAAAGAAAACAGAAAAGGCATCCAAATTAAAAAGGAAGAAGTAAAACTGCCATTATTCGCAGACATGATATTGTACATAGAAAACCCTAAAGACTCCACCACAAACTACTAGATTTAATAAATGAATTTGGCAAAGCAGCAGGATAAAAAATTAACATCCAGAAATTGATGTCATTATTGTACACCAATAATGAACTATAAGGGAAACTTAAAAAAAAATCCCATTTATCATTGCAACAAAAATGAAACCTATGAATAAACGTAACTAAAGAAGTAAAAGACCTGTACTCAGAAAACTATAGGACATTGAAAAAAGAAACAGAGGAAGATACAAAGAAGTGGAAGCATTTACCGTGTTCATGGATTGGAAGAATTAACATCATTAAAATGTCCCTATTACCCAAAGCAATCTATATATTCAACACAATCCCTATTAAAATAGCAACAGCAGCCTGGCCAGGTATGGCTCAGTGACTGAGCATCAACCTATAAACCAGGAGGTCACAATTCGATTCCCAGTCACGGCACATGTGTGGGTTGTGGGCTCAATCCCCAGTGGGGGGAGTGCAGGAGGCAGCCAATCAATGATTCTCTCTCATCATTGATGTTTCTATCTCTCTCTCCCTCTCCCTTCCTCTCTGAAATCAATAAAAATATATTTTTTAAAATATCAACAGCATATTTCACAGATCTAGGACAAATATTCCAAATATTTATATGGAACCAAAAAAGACCACAATTGCCACAGCAATCTTGAGAAAGAAGAACAAAGTTGGAGGGATTACAATACCAGATAAACAAGGCCATTGTAATCAAAACAGCCTGGTAATGGCATAAGAACAGGAATGTAGATCGATGGAACAGAACTGAGACTCCAGAAATTGACCCTCGTGATTATGGTCATTAATACTTGACAAAGGAAGCAACAGCATAAAATGGAGTACAGACAGTCTCTTCAATAAATGGTGAGGGGAAAACTGGACAGGCCCATGCAAAAAAAATGAAACTAGACCACCAACTTATATCATGCACAAGAATAAACTCAAAATGGATAAAAGACAGGTATAAGTCACAAAACCATAAAAGTCCTAGAGGAAACCATAGGCATTAAAATCTCAGACATCTCATGTAGCAGTATTTTCACTGATGCATCTCCTAGAGAACCAAAGGACAATATAAACAAATGGGATTATATCAAACTAAAATGCTTCTGCACAGCAACAAAAACCATCAAAAACATGAAAAGGGAATCCACATATGGGAGAACATATTCACCAATGGTACAACTGATAAGGAGTTAATTTTTAAAATATATAAAGAACTTATACCTTATACAACTCAACAGCAGGAGAACAAACAATCCAATTTAAAAAATGGGCAAAGGACCTGAACAGCCACTTCTCTAAAAGGGACATAAAGATGGCCAATAGACAAATGAAAAAATGCTCAATGTCACTAATCATCAGGGAGATGCAAATTAAAACTACAATGAGGTATCACCTCACACTTGCCAGAATGGCTACCATCAATAAAATCAGCAAACAAGTTCTGGCAAAGTTGTGAAGATAATGGAATCCCAGCGTACTATTGGTGGGAATGCAGACTAGTACAGCCACTGTACCGGTATGGAGTTTCACTAAAAAATTAAAAATGGAACTGCTGTTTGACCTAGTGATCCCACTTCTGGGACTATATCCTAAGAATCCCAAAACACCAATGAGAACTAATATTTGTGCCCCTATGTTCATAGCAGCGTTATTTACAATATCTAAGATCTGGAAACAGTCCAAGTGTCCATCCATAGATGAGTAGATATAAAAGCTGTGGTACATTTCCACAATGGAATACTATGTGGCTATAGAAAAGAAGGAACTCTTACCTTTTGTGACAGCATAGAGGGAAGTAGAGATTATAACACTAAGTAAAATAAGCCATTCAGAAAAAGACAAATATCACATGATCTCACTTATATATGTCTAATGATCAAAATAAATTGATGAACAAAATAGGTCCAGAGGCACAGATGCATAGAACAGACTGACAGATCTCAGAGGGGAGGGTAGTGGGTAGGGCAGGAAGAGATAAAACAAAGAACATATATGTGTATATGCATAGCTCATGGTTGCTGACAATAGTGTGATGAAGGTCTGGGGTGGGTTGAGTTGGGCAAAGGGGGGTAAAATGGGGGAAATATGTAATACTATCAACAATAAAAAATAATAATTAAAATATGTATTTGATTTTTCAAAAGTCAAAAGAAAGTGAACAAAAACAGGTGGTATCAATCTGAAAATAGTAAGATGGTACATATACATCCAGTTATGTGAGAAATTACATTACTACAATTAAAAGATGAAGAAGGTGGAAGGTGTTCCTCCCTTTCCATTACATATATTTTAAAAAGTTATACATCAGTCTGTCCATTTGCTGGTAAGGCTATAAAATGATATAAAAGCACTTTCCTGTAATGTCTTATCAGTTTGGGGTATTGAAGTCATGGTAGCTTTTAAATTCTGTAGGCACATTAATTCCCTATATTGACACCCCATCCCTGCATTTAAAATACCCAGAATGACTATTAGTTCTTGCATTGTACCTTTCCTGACATAGAGTATTATCAAAGTCAAGGAAACTAAAATACCAAAAATCATAAAAATAGACAAGATACTGGTAAGTGTAAAGAAATAGATAAAATAGGAGAAACTATACAAAACTATACATAATTTACAACTGCTTTAATATTACAGAAATTTTCTTTTAAATATAATTTCAAGACACCAAAAAACCAAACAAACAAATAAAACCTCTTAAAAAGTGTTTTATTCCAATGCTCCTGACCAGAGATCATCGAACTACAAGCCATAGGACAATGTAGCCCACTGTCTGTTTTCAGTTGCTCTGAAAGAGACACACTCACTTACATAATTCTGTAATTACAGAATTGAGTAATTACCAAAGAGACAGTATGACCCACAGACCCTGTATACTTCCTGGACCTTTACATAAAGTTTGCCATTCCCTGCTTTTGACCAACCAAAGAGCAGAACAAAATTTATGCATATATCTTTAGTATTCTCACAGCCTGGACCAGACAATCAATCAATCAATGTTTTATTATATGGACTCTCAGGTAATGCCT
Source organism: Myotis nattereri (assembly GCF_964212035.1). Lineage (NCBI taxonomy): Eukaryota > Metazoa > Chordata > Mammalia > Chiroptera > Vespertilionidae > Myotis > Myotis nattereri. The sequence goes on from NC_138076.1 coordinate 102,769,613, forward strand.
ATTTCACTCAGAATTCTCTTCAGCTATTTAGCATTTTGCTTAGTGTTAATATTTTAAAGACAGGTCTTATCACTAAATTACCTTTCATCAATTATGGAAAATTCTGTTGTTTCTTTTCTTCTAGATTCTACCTAATCCTTCTAGAGCTCTTAATTCTCAAATCTTTCATTCTAACATGTTTATATCTTAACCAGTCTATTTCCCCCTTTCCTTATGCCTTTTTTCTGTTTAGCAATGTTTTACCTGCAATTTAACCTAAATTTTGTTCAAATGCCTTTTTCCCCCATTTAAGGTCCAGTTGGTTCATTTTGTTCACCCAGTATCTCATTCCCCTCTCATGTTTTAAGTCATTGTTTTACATCTGTTATTCTAGCATTTTGTGTGACATGACTTCTTTTTGATAAATTATGTCACGTGTTTTATAATGATTTTGCACTGGTTTTGTTTGTTTTTACTGAGAATACTTTATTTGCTGGTTGAAACTGCTAAAAATGCATAGAACAAATACCAATAGAAAATGTATTGTATTTGAATCTCTCTATTCTATATAAAATGAATGGTGTACAGCATCTGTTAGAAAAATGGCTGCATGGACATTTCTTATTTTATGCCTCTGTTAAAAATAAAAATAAACCTTTTTATTCAAGAGTATATAAAATCTGGGAATACATATCCATAGACGGTTTGTGAATTTTGGCAGAGATGCACTGTCTTAATTTCATCTTAGCTTGTCAATTTTCTGCTCCTCCATAATTCTGTAAATCCAATAGTAGAACACAAATGATGAAGTCAGTCTTGCTGAGGTAACATTCACCAACAGTCCCTTGAGTAATTTACATGCTCCTCTTCTGTCACTGTAAAAGGGAACTGACCTCAATCACTTGATTAAAAAACAAATCACATCACATCAAAAGTATGTTTTTCCCATAACACCTATCACAGTACATAGGTCTCTAGCTCTAAATAATAGAGTTCCAGACTTGTAAATTTTCTTCAGACTTCAAAACATAGGCATTCCAAATCCTGATTCACCTTCTATGACAGCTGTAGAATCAAGGATATCTGGCCTCACCTGAGCTCTTTCACTGACTTCTTGATGGGGGGAAATCAATAATCATGGTGTCTTCAAATTTTCATTCTAACTGGCTCCAGAATGACATCATCACATCTTCAAAGATGGGCTCAGCATATTCTTCCATTAGGGCCCAAACAGCATGCCTTACTCCAGTTCTCTCTCATGTAGTTCATTCCTGTTTTGTCTTTCCGATTTAAGTCTTCTAAGTTTGGCTTGCTTAACCAAGAGATCGGCATTTGGGATTGTGTAAAAAGTCAGGTTCAGAAACATGTTCAGCCCTAACCGGTTTGGCTCAGTGGATAGAGCATTGGCCTGTGGACTGAAAGGTCCCAGGTTTGATTCCGGTCAAGGACATATACCTTGGTTGCGGGCACATCCCCAGTAGGAGGTGTGCAGGAGGCAGCTGATCGATGTTTCTCTCTCGTCGATGTTTCTAACTCTCTATCCCTCTCCCTTCCTCTCGGTAAAAACTCAATAAAAATATATTTATAAAAAAAAAGAAAAAGAAACATGTTCAGATTCAGGTTTCTGAATCTGCCCTCCCATGGGCCAGCTATTCTCTTGCAGGACAGTGGAAGTGAGTTGTGGTGCTGTCAGGGGTCCAGGAGTCTGAATCATGGTGTCAGTCCTATTTAGCCACGTATTATCCAGACTTTCATCTTCTACTTATTTCTTGTGATGTGGGGATTGTCCTTTCTTACTCCTTACTGAAGATGTTTGGCTGCTACTTCCACTGTTCACAGACATTCTATCATCTTCACCTCTGATGACTAACACATTTCTACTAATATAAGAGATTAATAGAAGCCATACATCTTCCCACCTTTCCATCATCTGCTCTGTAAGGATTTTTTTTCTAGGTATGAATGAACAGTCCTTTTTTCCTGTCGAAAAAATTTAGAAGAAAATTCTCTTAGTACTTCCAGCAAAGCCAGATTAGGTGGTGGACATTCTGTCCTTTCTGATTTTGGTGTTTAAAGGCAAATTCTATGCCATTCCTGTAAAGTGTGGCAACTGATTCTTGTGTGTCTTGATTTGATCCAGTCCAAATGCAAGAGCAAAGAGACATGCCAATTCTTTTATGCCACTGACATAGGGAGATGTCCTAGGTAGCTTGGGACCTTGCTCTTGAACAAGTTCATTAAACAACTGCTGTAAATTGAGAATGAGGGTCTTGGCATACTGAATTTTATCAGTCTGCCTGGTTTTACTAGTGTTTCCTTAGTAATATCACCATATTCATTGTAATGCTTCATGCAGTGTTTAAAGATGTCTGCAGCTGCATGCATGTCAAAAATATCATAAATGATATCTTTGTTGAAACAACAAGTAGATTCCTTATTTTATGTAAGGACTCAATTTTATTTGCTTCATCTTCTTCATCCCCTCCATGCTCTGGTTCTCCTCATCCTGTTCAATGAAAACATGACCCATTACAAAACTGAGGAGCTCAAACTTCAGTCCAGTATCTGGATTAAACCCCAAAGGCTGAAGGGCCTTCCTGCTACCTGGTGGCTAAAAATCATCAAAAGATCACAGAGTAACATGAAAGCTTCCAAGAAAGAAAAAAAACAACAGCATCATAATGAGATTCCTGTTTGAACTGTTCTTTCCCCTCCTTTTCACTAATGTTTCTTCTCTTTGTGGGTCATGTCTGCTGAAAATCTTTTTGTGAAGGATTCTCCAGCTCCATAGCAACAGGCAATGTGCTAAGTCTATCAAGTGGTAAACATTTTCATAGTCTTCAACACAAAGAGATTTACTTCCATGAAATATCAGAGTAACCAATCAAATAGCTTCCACAGCAACATCATATTCCTTATCAAGTGTCATTGATACAATGCAATCCTTGAATTGGCTTATGACTAGCTCCAATTTGGGGAATAATTCTCTATTGGCATAAAGACTCCAGAGCTTTCAAAAATTCAACCTGACTTCTCTTTGCCTGTCATGAAGAGTTCAACCAACATATTTTAGGTAACTGTCATTTAAGAAGGCATCACTATACATTTTCTTCCATACAACAGTTTCTTCAATACAAATGGCTCTAATCTCAGTAACAGCATCACAGTATCTATGAACAAATAAACCCTTAAAAATAGAGTTCATCATATTTTCGATTTCATCCTGATTTTCTTATACCTCTTTGCATTTCTGAAGTAGTAGCTCTAACCTTTCATTGGCTCTTTTCCCAATCATTTTATTTCTTTCAGCTTCATACTGTTTCTGTGTATTATCCTGATAAATTCTGAGGTGTAAGGCAACATTCACCAAAGCAGTCATGAGCTTCACAGCAGCAAGGGTGCTTGTATGCCTAAAAACTCTGATCTGGGAGTCTGACAAACCAGTCAAAAGGGAGATTACTGGGTCCATCATATATTCATCATAAATTATGCTGTATTAATACTGTCAAATCATGACTCCAGTAAATTCACAAATTTTTTTTCACTGAGGTTGAGGCATGGTAAGGAGATAATCACCCCTGTCCTCATCAAATTCTTCAGTAATTTTTCTGATGATTTCTGCATTCTACATATTTCAAAACATGTCTATTCTCACAGTACCACAACATTCTAAACACTGGGTAAAAAAGTTGATGCCGTTTTGGCTCAGTGGATAGAGTACTGGCCTGAGGACCAAAGGGTCCTGGGTTCGATTCCAGTCAAGGGCGCGTACATCGGTTGCATACCCTGATCAGGGCATGTGTAGGAGGCAACCAATAGATGTGTTTCTCTCACATCGATATTTCTCTCTATGTTTCTCTCTCTTCCACTCTCGTGGAAAAATATCCTCAGGTAAGGATTAAAAAAAAAAAAAGTTGATTAAATTCAGAAGTGCAATGTCTCTGTCTTGTTTATATGATTTAATCCAGTTATCCACCAGTACTGCACTGCACTTTCCCCATTTCACTATTTCAAATAATGTGACAGACTCCCCTTTGTCATTCTACTGAGGGTGCCCATTTTTCCATGGCTTCAATTCTAACTCCAGCTTCAATTCTACTGTTCTTCCCTGGAGATTTTCAAAGTTTCTTATTTGTAGATGGAAGCTGGCCGGGATAACCCCATTTTCTTTTTCCTTTGACTTCTGTTTCTTCAAGTTCACTGCCAGCATCAGAATGAGCAATAGTTTCATTTGTTGAATCCTGTAACACTGGTAACTCTGAAGTAATAATTGTGGAGAGGTGTTTTCACAATGGAGGGAAAGAATGAAGCACTGTACAACTCAAAACTTGAAAAATAACCTCAAAGGCAATCCTCAGCTACCTATCCAGGCGCTGCAGCCATTGACATAGTTACGCCTCAAAAGTCTTCGGTGTGTTATTCCTGTGTTATTCCAGTTGCCAGGGTTTAGGAGAAGGGGAGGGCCTCAACCCAGCTGCAATCCTAACTTGCCATCTGGTAGCATTTCCCACATGCCAGTGGCACAGGTCTGCTGATAGGCTCAGAAAAGGGAGGTAATTGGGGGCCACTACAGGAAAATGCACTAACTCTTTCCAAAGGGGATTGAGTGCACACCAATAATTTTGCACTAACAGAAAGAAGTTTATGGAAACCCTCAAAACCTGGATTGAGAACAACTGCCTCTACAGAGTTCTGCATTTGCTGCTGCCAGGTGCTATAGGAAATTTTGCAGGATAAAAACTTTTTTTTTTTTATGTTACATATTCTTAGGAAATATTTTCCCCATTTCCAAAGCCCAAGCAAAAACTAATTTCCTTCTGAGCCAGTGAATGGAATGCTTCAGTCTACCTCTTCACTGGGAGTATCACCCTCTGGAGAAACCAGATTGATGAGAGCTCCCAGCCTCACAAAGGGCTTAATGCCTCATTTTCTGTACCCATGTGGGTTATTTAAACCCACAAAGAGAAAATGTCCCCAGGACAGGCCTAACATCAGCTCAATGGCCAAATGTACTGGTTTGCTATTTTTGACCAACCAGCTCTTATTCCCCCAAATTTTGCTTCATCCCTCCCTCTCAGCCCATGTTTGACTAGTTGACTCTAATAAGGGTGAAAAATGTAGTTCAGACTTAAATTAACCAAAGACTTCCATCCCTAGCTGAGTCCAGTCAGAACAAAGCACAGGACTGGTTTGAATAGAAAACAAGAAGGCCCATGGGGCTTTCCTATAGAGCAGGAAAGAGATAAAAATGCTGCTAGCCAAGGGACTGATGGGAAGGGCTAAACAGACTATCCACAATGGGGAGAAGTGTGACCTGTGACCAACACTGAGCTAATACTGAAGAAGTAATGCTGAGCCCAGGAGGGCTAGGTCCTAGTCCCAAACCACTGGAGTCACCAGAGCTTCTGATTTTCTAGTACCATGATTTTTCAGTTCCATGAGCCAATACATTTTCTTCCTTACCTAAGACACTTTGAGCTGGGTTTGTCAACTGAAAGCATTCTTAGTGACATGGAAATTCACCAGCATTCAAATTCAAAGTTCAATAATGAAAACAAAATTGTACTTGCTTACCTGGATAACCAATTCCTTTGGCATTTGTATAGGGAACCCCAGAAGAACTAGGACTATAAACAGGATTCATGACTTTGAGAACTAAAAAAGAAAAAGAAAGATTTAGTCAAACACTATTGTTCTCAGTTTTTCCTCCAGCATCAATCTCAAAAAAAGCAGGTAATAAGAGTCCTTCCTCTCCTTTACATAAGTAAGGCATCTCACTCCGCTGCCAACCAACAGTAAACAGAAAAGCAACAGCAATGTCCGAAGGCACCCACCAGGACACTGTAAACTTTCCTTTAAAACTGCTTTCAGAGCATTAGAAGCTAAGAAAAAAAAGTGGTGTTCTCTACCTCCCTGCTTAAAACAGTGAAAAAAAAACAACTGTAAATAACCTAAATGTCCTCATAAAGATAAGAATAGTTAAGTAAAACATATCTACCCAAAACATGAAATATCGGTTCAGTTGCTTTTAAAAATGGTAAGTGAAGAAATACCTGGCGGGGGAGGCGAAGATGGCGGCTGGCAGGACAAGGGTGAAGGAGAGGGTGTGAATGAGTGAGGGGATGAAAGGAGAGTGTGTGGATGTGTGTGGTGTGTGTGTGAGTGAGGGACAGTTAAATCCAGCAGAAATATCAGAAGCTGGCAGACCAGGCTCTCCTGGACAGGGAACACCTACCGCCACTGCGGGCACTCCCCGGGCTACAGGGCTCGGGCACAAAACCCACGCCATGAGAGCGGCCACTTCTAGGAACCCATCAACACCACCACCCAGACTGACCTTGGACACTGCCTGTGACCCTGCAGCCACTCCAGCCAAAATCCTGCTGCCCCACCCGCAGACCTGCAGACCCGAGGACGTTCACCTCCAAGGGTGCACAGGTCCCTCAGCAATAAGTGCAACTTCCCTCTTCTTGGATGCTGACCTCAGGATACCTCAGTTGCGCCTTCCCAGCATGCAGGCCTCCTGAGCCAACCACCCCACAGGCTGTTCTAGGGTGCCTCTGTGAGCCTCCGGTGGGCATGCTCATATCCAAACAAAGAAGCAAGGCCCCAGCAGTAGAAATTCAGACTTCCCCCTTGCCAGCTGCCTGCCCACAGACACCAAGGTCACATGGTTTCAGCATGAGGGCCCCTCTGCATGCACCGCCCTGGCAAACGGCCCCCGGGTGACTCTGTAGGCCAACGCTGGGCATGCGCAAATCCAACCAAGGGTGCAAAGCCCCCGACAGCAAAAACTGAGTCTTCCCCATCCACAGCTGCCAACCGCCGGACACCACAGTCATGCCTTTCTAGCACACAGGCCTCCTGAGCCTCACCACCCTGACAGGCGGCTCCCAGGTGCCTCTGTGAGGCCCCGTTGGGCACGCGTGAATCCAACCAAGGCTGCAAGGCACCAAAAATTGAGACATCTCCCTCCCCAGCTGCTGACCTCTAAACACCACAGTTGCACCTCTCCAGCATGCAGGCGGCTCCTGGGTGCCTCCTTGAGCCCCAGATGGGAGTGCTCATATCCAAACAAGAGTGCACGGCCACAGCAGTAGAAATTCAGACTTTCCCCTTCCCAGCTGTCTGCCCCATGGTTGCGTGATTTTAGCACATGGGCCCCCTGAGTCCACCGCCCCAGCAGGCGACTCCTGGGTGCCTCTGTGAGCCGCCACTAGGCACACTCATATTCAACCAAGGGCACAAGGCCCAGGCAGCAGAAACTCAGACTTCCCCCTCCTCAACTTCCAACCTCTGGTCACTGCAGTCGCACCGATCCAGTGCGCAAGCACCCTGAGCCCACAGCCCCAGCAGGCAGCCCCCAGATGCCTCTCTGAGCCACCAAAAGGCACAAACCCTGCTGCCAGCATCCAGTCCATACAGTAGTGCCAATCCAGCACATGGGCCCCATGAGCCCACTGCCCAAGCAGACAGCTCTTGGGAACCTCAGTAAGCAGTCACTGGTCATGAGTATCCAACCAAGGAGTACACCTTCCGAAGCAGAAACTGGGATTTCTCCCTCCACAAGGCCGGTGGCACACCACAATCACTCCAATCCAGCGTGTGGGCACCACAAGCACACACCCCTGGCAGACGACTCCTGGTCCCCTCAGTGAGCTGCCACTGGGTGTGTGTCTCTCCAACCAAGGGTGCGCAGCTCCCTCAGTAGGATCCACAACATCCCCGTCCCGACTGCCTACCTCTGGACACCTTGGTGAGTTACTGAGGGCTCGCTTCCCTGGACAAGGCCACATTGTTTCAGCCACAGACTCCGAGATTCCCACATCCACAGCTGTTGGCTCCTGAACCCCCTCGTGATTCAGAGAGGGAAATCATTTTGGCCAGAGTACCACTGTCACAGTCTCTGGGACCCTCGTAGTAAGTTTCAGAATGACACTAATCCAGCAAGAATCAAACAACACCTGCCAAAGGTCACAGTACCTGAGTCTCAGGCCCCAAGACTCCTTACTCCCAGGCCATGAACTCTGGAAACACAAAGTGAGCACATACCAGTGAGACATAAGGCAACCATTTTCACAAGAGCCAGAACCACAATCACATCCAAAACAGCAGACACAATGAAGCCAGGGGTGAATCACATTTCCAATCCATGAAGAGACTTCATCCATGAATAACAAACTAACATTCAAAACCCAAATATATCAAGAGAACCCAAATGACTCAAGTAGGGGGCTCCGCTAAATCACCATATCCAGGAGACATGAGAGACTGCACCACTGAGTCCCAAAAATCACCAACTACATAGCAACACCCCCAAAAGAACCTGGGTAGCAAAGCAGTTGGATCTAAGACATAGTAACAATTAAAACGTTACAGCAAAAAATGGGAGACAAAAAAATCCCAAAAGGAAAGAAAAATAGAAATCACCAGAACGGGAATTAAATGAAATGGAGGCAAGTAACATGTCACAGAAAGAATTCAGTGTAACGGTTATAAGGATGCTCTAATGGCTGGATGACAAATACAGCTCAATAAGAATTATAAGGAGCTGAATGAGAATGTCACCAATATGAAAAGGACCCAAGAGGAAATGAAGAATGACCTAGTTGCAATAAAGAACAAAATGAAAGTCTTATACAGTAGACTAGAAGAGGCTGAGGACCACATTAGTGAATTAGAAGACAAGGTAGGAAAAAACACACAAAAACATCAGCAACTGCAAAGAAAACTTAAAAAGCAAAAGAAGAGCATAAGGGAGCTTTGGGAAAACACAAAATGAAACAACATTCGCATAATAGGGGTAACAGAAGGAGAGGAAGCAGAGGAAAAAATAGAAAACCTGTAAGAAAAAATAATGACAAAAAATTTCCCTGATGTTGCCAAGAAAAAAAAACCACACAACCCCAACAAGCAAATAGAGTTCCAAACAAGATGAACCCAAAAAACTGTCAAGCCACATCGTAATTAAATTGGCAAACATCAATGAGAAAGAAACTTAAAGGTTGCCAGAGAGAGACAGAAAGCTACCTGCAAGGGATCTCCCATGAGAATATCAACTAATTTCTCAACAGAAACACACGAGGAAAGAAGGGAATGAAATTAAATATACAAAATGATGCAAAGCAACGGACTGAATCCAAAAATACTATACCCAGCAAGGCTATCATTCAAACTTGAAGGTGGAATCATCAGCTTCACAGAAAATAAAGGGCTAAGAGAGTTTATTACCACCAAGCCAGCAATACAAGAAATGCTAAAGGGACTGCTGTAAAAAGAAGAAATAAAAAGGCAAGAAGGAACACAAGCATAAAGAATAAAAATGACTACAAATAAGTACTTATCAATAGTAACATTAAATGTAAATGGATTAAATGCTCCAATCAAAAAACATAGGGTAGCTAAATGGATAAGAAAACATGACCCATATATTCATTGTCTGCCAAGAGACCCACCTCAGAACAAAGGATTCACACAGATTGATAGGGAAGTGATGGAAAAAAAATTTTCAGGCAAATGGAAATGAGAAAAAAACTGGGGTAGCAATTCTTATATCTGACAAAATAGACTTTAAAGTAAACGCCATAACAAGAGATGAGGAGGGCCACTTCATAATACTGAAGGGAGCAATTCAACAAGAGGATATAATTCTGCTAAACATATAGCCACCCAATACAGGATCAACCAAACAACTTTGTAAGATGTCAAGGGAGAGATCAACAGCAACACAATCATAGTAGGGGACTTTAATATCTCATTGACAAAACTGGATAAATTCTCTAAACCAAAAAATCACCAAAGAAACAGCCATCCTAAACAACTCACTAGATCAGAAGGACTTAATTAACATCTTCAGAACATTTCACCCCGAAGCTACAGAATATACATTCTTCTCAAGTGCACACCGGACATTTTCAGATAGACCACATAATAGGACACAGGCAAAGTCTCTTAAATTCAAGGAGATAGAAATCATAATAAGCATCTTCTCATATCACAATGGCATATAACTAGAAGTCAACTACAATAAAAAAAAACCAAACACTTGGAGGCTAAATAGCATTCAACTGAACAATGATTGGGGTACCAAATAGATCAAAGAATAAAAAGCATCCTGGAAACAAATGACAGTGAAAACACAACAATCTAAAATCTATGGAACACAATGAAAGCAGTCCTGAGAGGGAAGTTCATAGCCCTACAGGCCTACCTCCAAAAGACAAGAAAAAAATGGTAATAAATTGTCTAACCTTGCAACTTAAAGAATTAGAAAGAGAGCAACAAGAAAAGCCCACAGTAACCAAAAGGAAAGAAATAATAACGATCAGAGCAGAAATAAATGGCATAGACACCAAAAACACATTACAAAAGATAAATGAAACCAAGAGCGGGTTCTTTGAAAGGATAAACAAGATTGATGAACCTCTAGTCAGACTCACCAAGAAGCAAAGAGAGAGGACCCAAATAAACAAAATCAGAAATGAAAGAGGTGAAGTAACATCCGACTCCCAGACATACTAACAATTGTAAAAAAAATACCACGAACAACTCTACTCCAACAAACTGGATAACCTCAACGAAATGGACATATTCATAGAAAAATACGCTTCCAAAACTCAACCAGAAAAAATAAAAATAAAAAACCTGAATGGGCCAATAACCACTGATGAAATTGAAACAGTAAACAAAAAGCTTCCAGCAAACAAAAGCCCTGGACCAGAGGGCTTCACAGGGGAGTTTTACCAAAATTTCAAAGAAGAACTAAAACCAATTTTTCTCAGACTATTCCAAAAATTCAACACGAAGGAATACTTCCAACCTCTTTCTATAGAGCCAGCATTACCCAAATCCCAAAACCATATTAAGACACTCTAAAGAAAGAGAATTCCAGGCCAATATCCCTGATGAACATAGATGCTAAATTCCTCAACAAAATTCTAGCAAACCGGATCCAGCATTACATTAGAAAGATCATACACCATGACCAAGTGGGATTTATCCCAGGGATGCAAGGATGGTACAATATCCGCAAATCAATAAATGTGATACATCACATAAACAAATTGAGAGACAAAAATCACATAATCATATCAATTGATGCAGAAAAGGCATTTCACAAAATCCAACACCCTTTTCTGATAAAAACACTCAGCAAAGTGGGAATAGAGGGATCATACTTCAACATAAGAAAAGCTTTATATGACAAACCTACAGCCAACATCATGCTCAATGGGAAAAAACTAAAGCCATTTCCCCTAAGAAGAAGAACAAGATAGGGATGCCCTCTTTCACCACTCCTGTTCAAGATAGTACAGGAAGTGCTAGCCATAGTTATCCGACAAGAAGAAATAAAAGGCATCCAAATTGGAAAAGAAGTAAAACTGTCCTTATTCTCAGATGACATGATATTGTACATCGAAAACCCTAAAGACTCCATCAATAAACTACTAGACTTAATAAATGAATTTGGCAACATAGGAGGATACAAAATTAAGACCTAGAAATCTATGGCTTATTTATACACCAGTAATGAACTCACAGAAAGAGAAACTAAAAAAAAAATCCCATTTACCATTGCAACAAAAAAATTAGTATATGTAGGAATAAATTTAACCAGAGATATAGGACCTGTACTCAGAAAATTACAGGACCCTGAAAAAAGAGATAGAGGAAGACATAAACAAATGGGAGAATATACCATGTTCATGGATTGGTAGAATCAACATCATTAAAATGTCCATACTACCAAAAGCAATCTATACATTCAATGCAATCCCCATTAAAATACCAATGGCATATTTCGAAGACCTAGAAAAAACTCTCCAAAAATTCATCTAAAGCAAAAAAAAACCCTGATTAGCTGCAGCAATATTGAGAAAGAAGAACAATGTTGGCCGAACCGGTTTGGCTCAGTGGATAGAGCGTCGGCCTGCGGATTCAGGGGTCCCGGGTTCGATTTCGGTCAAGGGCATGTACCTTGGTTGCAGGCACGTCCCCACTGTGGGGCATGCAGGAGGCAACTGATCGATCTCTCTCATCGATGTTTCTCACTTTCTATCCCTCTCCCTTCTTCTCTGTAAAAAATCAATAAAATATATTAAAAAAAAAAAAAACAATGTTGGAGGGATCACAATACTAGATATCAAGTTATACTACAAAGCCACTATTCTCGAAACTGCCTGGTACTGGCACAAGAACAGACACATAGACCAATGGAACAGAACAGAGAACCCACAGATTGACCAAAGCCATTATGCTCAATTAATATTTGACAAAGGATGCAAGAACATACAATGGAGACAAGACACAAAAATAAATTCAAAATGGATAAAGGACTTAAACATAAGACAGGAAAATATAAAAATCTTAGAACACTCCATAGGCAGCAAAATAGCAGACATATGTCGTAGCAATATCTTTACCAATACAGCTCCTACAGCAATGGAAATTAAAGAGAAAATAAACAAATGGAACTAATTCAAAATAAAAAGCTTCTGCACAGCAAAAGAAACCATCAACTAAACAACAAGAAAGCTCACTGCATGAGGGAACATATTTGCCAATGCTGTCTCTAATAAGGGTTTAATCTCCAACATTTACAGGGAACTCATACAACTTAACAATAGGAAGGTAAACAACCCAATCAAAAAATGGGCAAAAGACCTAAATAGACACTTTTCGAAAGAGGGCATACAGAAGTTCAAGAGACAAATGAAAACATGCTCAAAGTCACTAATCATCTGAGATATGCAAATCAAAACAACAATGAGGTATCATCTCACACCTGTCAGGATGGCTATCAGTAACAAATCAACAAACAAGTGCTGGAGAGGATGTGGAGAAAAAGGAAACCTCGTGCACTGCTGGTGGGAATGCAGACTGGTGCAGCCACTGTGGAGAACAGTATGGAGTTTCCTCAAAAAACTAAAAATGGAACTCCCATTTGACCCAGTAATCCCACTTCTAGGAATGTATCCCAAGAAACCAGAAACACCAATCAGAAAGGATATATGTTCATAGCAGCACAATTTACAATAGCTAAGATTTGGAAACAGCCTAAGTGCCCATCAGCAGATGAGTGGATTAGAAAATCGTGGTACATCTACATAATGGAATACTACGCTGCTGTAAAAAAGAAGGAATTCTTACCATTTGTAACAGCTTGGATGGAACTGGAGAGCATTATTGTAAGAGAAATAAGCCAGCCAGAGAAAAAAAAATATCACATGATCTCACTCATTTGTGGAATATAATGAACAACATAAACTGATGAACAAAAATAGAACCAGAGACAGAAAAGCATGGAATAGACTGTACAACCTATGAGGGAAGGCAGGGGGAGAAGGGGTAAGAGATCAACCAAAGGACTTGTATGCATGCATATGAGCAAAACCAATGGACACAGCCAGTAGGGTGGGTGAGGGCTTTTGTTTGGGGGAGGGTATGGCGGGGGAGAGGTCAATGGGGGAAAAAGGAGACTTACATAATACTTTAACAATAAAAAAAATTTTTTTTAAATGTTAAGTAAAAAAAGAGGACAATATTTCATTATGTACCTTTAGAGGTATAGGCATGGCACTCCCACCAGAAACAGAAAAAAAGGTTATGAGGAAATGAAAATATAAAAAATAACATTCTCTAGATGGGGTGGGTTTCATATTCTTTTTGCACTTTTCTCTGTTTCTTAAATACCTTCTGTTAAATATACATATATTTCCTAAGAAAAAGATAAATTTGCTACAGTCCAGCAACTCTATTACCCATTCAATGTTCTATCATTCATAATCTTTTTTTTTCCTAAAAAGTTCAAGAACTTGCACAGCTACAATTATGATTTTATCCCTTTCCCAATAGAAACGATTATCCTTAATATCTCCATCAAGCTCTCTGGATTTTATCACCTAGTTTATTTTTAAAGTGTGAGCTTAACTAAGACTTCAGTATTCTCATCTAGTAAATCGTTCACTGATTTATGTGGCAGTAAGGATTAAGGTAACCTTGCATTTAACAGCACAGGGGAGGGAGGGACAAGGAGTGGGCAACTGAAAGTACATGGTACCGTCTGCTTAATTATGCTATGACTCTAAAAAATAAGGTCTATTTTCAAGGGGGAAAAAAAGAGAGAGAGAGAGATATTTAATACTCTTTGCAATGCTTTAAGCAATAAAACAAAATTTTTTAAAAAATAAGGTCTATTTAAAAAATAAAAACACATAAAATGCACATGCATCTAATTGTTTAGCCTTCCCCACCACATCACCAAAACTAGAATGTAGCCTCATGCAGGTAGAAAACAGGGACTTGGATCTATTTACTGTAGTCTCCAGCACCAGTAACAATGTCTCGCACAAAATAGGTGCAACTACCTGCTGACTTTCTAAAAAAAAAAAAAAAAACACATGTACCTCAAAACTCTAATCAAATTCCATTACAAAGACAAAATACAAGAATGAACCACTTCAAATTGTCAACTCACCTGACTCAGACTATTCATAATCAAGCAGTTCCACATATAAAAATATATAATTGGTCACATCCTTAACCTTTGTAATAAGTTCTAATGCAAATTAGGAATAAACTGGGGGTATTAGTGACTGGGACATTAACTACCTGAATCACTGTCTAATATTTTTAAACTTCTAAACCAAAGGCAGATGCCAATTTTACCATGACATCTACAACTACAGCTAAGAGATAAATAAGTCTAGATCCATGCTGTCCAGCAGACTTTTTACAACAATGCAGATATTCTCTACCAGTGTGGTCCACTATGGCAGCCATTACCTAAAAAGGACTACTGAGCACCCAAAAAAAATGTGGCTAGGATAAGATCTGTCTTTTTAGTTTTATTAAATTTAAATTTACTCAAATGTAACTAGGGGCTACCACATTGTGCTAGGGTCTTTCCGCATTAAGGGTTCAGGAATCTGGAGAAGGGCTGTGTGTAAATTAATAAACTAGACAAGAAATATAAATTTGGAAGGCATGGGGGAAAGCCAGGTGGAAACTTAGCTCTAGTGACTAAGATCCCTGAATCTCCAGGCCCAGGGCTTTTTATTCACACATTTTGCCCTTTAGCAAAGCAGATATACATATCAAAGGTAAGGTTTGGTAAACAGTAAAGGATTATCAGGTTGGGGGAACTGCCCTCAGCTGTCTGGCAGCAGGCAATAACATGTAGATCTTCAGCCCTGCTGAAGGCGTCCATCAGCCTTCTGATGTACTTCTCGCATTTTATTGTGCCCTAAATTTATTCAAATGTGGCTAGGGGCTACCATATTGAACAGTGCAGGTCTACGAAACACACTAAAGAGAAAACAAGAATAGGAAGGTATATGACAAGCAAGCAGGAGAATCAATTGTGAATTTTTACCCCATAGCTTAAGAGTAACCAAATTGGCAACTGCCAATCCCTTTATCCTGCACTTTTAACCCATTCTTGGCAAACCTACAACATAAGTATTGTGGAGTCCTTCACATATTTAATCTAGTTTTCTGGTTAAACTATTAACTCTCAAGAAGGTAGTATTTTCCAAAACTAGTTCTCTATTCTGTTCCAGGATCTAACATTTTCTTAATTGAATTCAAGAGAAGCAAAACACTATGCAAAAGCTATAGAGAAAACAAAAAAAACAAGTCATAGTCCCTGTTCTGAGTTTACAATCTACAAACATGCTGTCCACTAGAACTTTCTGTGAAGATGGAAATGTGCCTGCTCTGTCCACATATCAAACAGCTCCTTAAGTTACTTGTTCAAATGAGAGTTTCCCTCCCTGGCCAGTGTGGCTCAACTGATTGGAGTGTTGTCTGATTTCAGGTTCAATTCTCATTCAGGCACATACGCAGTTTGTAGGTTCGATCCCAGGACAGGCCATGTTCAAGAAGCAACCGACCTTGATCTTTCTCTCTCTCTCTCAATTAAAAAAAATAAAAATAAAAAAGAGAGATTCCCTCTCAATAATGTATGCCTCAAGAGCAGGGAAAATACCTTCTTCAGCACTGTCTCCCTGCATAATGCTTGACACAGAAGTGGCTCATAAATACCTTCAGAAAGTGCTTGAATAAAAGAACTATCCAATAGGAAATATAGGACTTTTCATAGCAATAAATATAATGTTAAGACATTTTAAAATCTAATTAAGAATTGATGAAATACATCTATTTACTAGTTAGTGAATATGGAAGCTGAATCCACTGACCAATCTTAACATGACTAAAAGTCAAAGTAATTAACGTTACGTGCATCCTCATGTTATATTACTCTGCATTATCTAAAGTATACTGCAACAAAAACACTAAAATCTGAATCAAATGGAGCCATTACATAACTTCTGGTTTATAGGAAAAGACAGGAGTTGGAGGAATATGCCTAACAATACCATGAAGCAATCAGACAAACCCAAAAGATGGGGCTTTCTAGAGGACAAATGACCCAGTTACTTCAGTAAGTCAATGGTCTGCAAAAAGATGGAGGGGTGGGAAGGGCAGTTCTAGATTTACACAACTTTAGACATAAAGACCATAGGTGAGAGAATGAAAGGAGAGTGTGTGGCCAAATTGGTTTGGCTCAGTGGATAGAGCGTCAGCCTGTGGACACAAGGGTCCCAGGTTCGATTCCGGTCAAGGGCATGTATGTACCTTGGTTGCGGGCACATCCCCAGTGGGGGGTGTGCAGGAGGCAGCTGATCGATCTCTTTCATCGATGTTTCTAACTCTCTGTCCCTCTCCCTTCTTCTCTGTAAAAAATCAATAAAATATATTTAAAATAAAAGAAAGGAGAGTGTGTGGATGTACGGGGAGTGTATATTTGTGGGTGAGGGACAGTATACTCCAAGGGACTATTGGGGATGGCCAGACCAGGTTCCCTGACCCGGCAGCCTCCACTGCTGCTGAAATCACTCCCGAGTGACCAGCTCTGCCGCAGAGACCGCGCCATCTTGAAGGGGAGAGTGGCTGTTATCAGAAGCCTATACATCCTGGGACTCTACAACCACAACACCCAGGGACCAGCTGCGACCCCAGGAACACCAGATCTCAAGCAGCACAAATACGCAGACTCAGATGAGCTCTGCACCTTCTAACGGAAAGGTCAGATTTCGCCTAGGGAAAGGTGAGGTCGGCGATCCAGGCAGGAGAGAGAAACCCGCCAACAGGATCTAGAGGTTCGAGGGAAGTCTACACCCCACAAAATCCAGGGCCGTTGGGGCTAGTGTGATCCGTGAATGTGGAAGGGGATCCGCAGGGCTGCTGGCAGAAGGTAACTCTAAAAATCAACTCATA
Source organism: Myotis nattereri (assembly GCF_964212035.1). Taxonomy (NCBI): domain Eukaryota; kingdom Metazoa; phylum Chordata; class Mammalia; order Chiroptera; family Vespertilionidae; genus Myotis; species Myotis nattereri. The sequence goes on from NC_138076.1 coordinate 102,786,872, forward strand.
GCTGGACTCGGTGCAAAAAGGCAGCCTGAAATTTTACCAGTGTGCCCACTGCTTAGTGCCAGGGGAAAAAAAGACAACACAGAGACGTTCACAGAGTTGGGCGCAGTGCCAGAGGGTAAAAGTCACGAGTTCGCGCACTTACTCTGGCTCTTTTTTTCTCTTAAAATCCTTGCTTTTGATTATTAAGCCCAGTATATAGGATCACCCAATTGGGGACACTCTAAGAGACTGCAGGGGAAAGTTGTTTCTGTGGAACCTGGGGATCAGAGCGGGGAGTAACGATCAGAGAACCAGCTCTGGGGCAGTCCATTCTCCCAAACCACTATTAAGTGTGACAGGGAAAACAAAATCTAAATACTGGCTTATAGCCCCGGAGGTCAATCCAGAAACACTGCCACTCGGGGGATGAATCACAAATTGACTCTTATGCAAACACAAATAAAGGAGTCTAAGAAACAAAGAAATACTGCATGCTTGAAAATCAGGACAGTGGCTTACAACACAGAGAAGCAGTGGAACGCAGGGAACTACAATACTGTCCTGACTACCTACAGGAAACAGGCATGCCAAACAAACAGTAGAAGTGAATGATCTTCACTACTGCACATTTTTATTTTTTAATCTTTTACTTAAGAAACTAAATTTTTTTTCTTTTTTCCTCACTTGATTTTACCTAATTATTATATTTTTATTTTTAATCACTATTATTACTACTACTATTTTATGTTTTTTTTAAGTGTCATTTAATTTTCTCTTTATCTTTATTTTGGGATTAGTGTTCCATATTCTATTTTCATTTTTCCTTTACCATAATTTTACTCTATCTCAACTTTACCTTTATGTCAACAATCTCTTCATCACTTTTCCTATTTTCTTGCCCTGTTTCTCTTACCCTATTCCTGCTTTAGATTTTCCCTATTACTTCTTCTTATCCTGTTAAAAATTTATCTTACTTATATATCTAATTTCCGATTCACTGCTCTAAGTCCATACACACCTCTCTCTTCTCTTTCTTCACTATCCAAATTTTTTTCTCTTCCTTTTTTTTTTGTTGTTGTTGTTACTGTTTTCTTGTTTTGTTTTGTTCTAGGTTTTTTGGGTTTATTTTGTTTTGTTTTGCCTTGCTTTCTCTCTGTCCTATTTTCGTTGTTCGCTTGATTGTTGATTAGACTGGGTTTTTTTGTGCTTGTTGGTGAGATCCTTTCTCTTTTTGTTTGTGCTTTTTTTCTTTGTTGTTTTTTTTTTTTTTTTTGCTTCTGTGTGTCTTCTACTCACTTGTTATTAGTTCTTGTTTGTAGTTTGCATTCATCTCTGGCTGTTTGTTGTTTGCATTTCTTGGGATTAGTGGTTGTTCTATTGGAGGTTTCTCCCCATATAAATAGTTTCACCCCCCCCCTTCTTTTTTACTCTCTTTCTTTTCTCTTACTGCTTTTTCCTTTTCTCAATATCATTTTTGCACTCCTTTTTTTCCTTTGTTTTATTTTTCTTATCCCCTAATTCTCTTTTCTCTAGTGGTCACCATTATTTGGGGTTATTAGTATCGTGAATACATTTGTGTTCAGTGCCTTGTGTGTTGTGCCTTGTTTTGTTGTATTTTGTGCCTTTAAATCAACGCAAGAGAGAGCTACATAACCAGATGCCCGGAGAAGAGAGATCATGGGGAGGCAAAGAAACAGACCACAAATGAAAGAAAAGGAGGCATCACCAGAAAAGGAAGTAAACAAAATGGAGACAAGCAACCTGTCAGAGAGAGAACTCAGAGAAATGGTCATAGGGTCGCTGAAAAGAATGGAAGACAAATTCAACAACATGGATAAAAACCAACAGGAAATGAGGAAGAACCAAGAAGAAATGAAAAATGACATCACTGCTATAAAGAACTCAATAGAAAGCATCAACAGTAGACTAGAAGAAGCAGAGGACTGCATCAGTGAACTAGAAGACAAGGTAGGAAAAAATACCCAAGAAGAGCAGCATCTAGAAAAAAAATTTAAAAAACAGAAGGAAAGCCTAAGAGAACTTTGGGACAACATGAAACAAAACAACATCCGCATAACGGATTCCAGAAGGAGAGGAAACTGAGCAAGGAATAGAAAACCTGTTTGAAGAAATAATGACAGAAAACTTCCCCGATCTAGGGTAGAAAAACCCACACAAACGCAAGAAGCTCACTGAGTCCCAAACAAAATGAACCCCAAAAGACCGACGCCAAGGCACATAATACTTAAACTGGCAAACACCAACGACAAAGTAAGAATCTTAAAAGTGGAAAAGGAAGACAGAAAGTTACCTACAAAGGATCCCCCATGAGACTAGTGACTGATTTCTCAACAGAAAACATCAGGCCAGAAGGGAATGGAATGAAATATACAAAGTCATGCAAAGGAGGGGTCTGAACCCAAGAATACTGTACCCAGCAAGGCTATCAATCAAAATTGAGGGTGAAATCAGGAGCTTCACGGACAAAAAAAGGACTAAAGGAGTTTAATACTACCAAACCAACAATGCAAGAAATGCTAAAGGGTCTGGTTTAAAAATAAGAAATAGGAAGCAAAGAAGGAACACAGGTGTAAAGAATAAAAATGGTGACAAACAAGTACCTATCAATAATAACTTTAAATGTAAATGGATTAAATGCCCCAATCAAAACACAAAGGATAGCTGAGTGGATAAGAAAACATGACCCATATATCTGCTGTCTACAGGAAAACCACCTCAGAAAAAAGTACTCACCTGACTGATGGTGAAGGGATGGAAAAAGGTTTTTCAGGCAAATGGAGATGAAATAAAAGCGGGGGTAGCAATACTTATATCTGACAAATTAGGTCTCAAAGTGGAGAACATAACAAGAGATAAGGAAGGCCACTTCATAATACTAAATGGAGCAATCCAACAAGAAGAAATAACTCTGGTAAACATATACGCACCCAGTATAGGAGCACCCACATACATAAAAAAAACTTCTGGAGGACATCAAGGGAGAGATTCACAGCAATACAGTCATAGTAGGGGACTCTAATATCCCATTAACACCTTTGGACAAATCCTCTAAACAAAAAACCAGCAAAGAAACATCAATCCTAAATGACTCACTACATCAGATGAAATTAATTGACATCTTCAGAACATTTCACCCCAAAGCCACAGAATATACATTCTTCTCAAGTGCACATGGGTCATTTTCAAAGATAGACCATATATTGGGTCACAGGCAAAGTCTCTTCAAATTCAAGAAGATAGAAATCATTTCAAGCATCTTCTCAGACCACAAAGGCATAAAACTAGAAATCAACTACAATAAAAACAATGAGAGAAAAAAACACCTGGAGGCTAAATAGCATGCTATTAAACAATGACTGGGTTACCAGAGAGATCAAAGAAGAAATAAAAGGCATCAGGGCAACAAACAACAATGAAAACAAAACAATCCAAAATCTATGGGACACAGTGAAAGCTGTCTTGAGAAGGAAGTTCATAGCTCTACAAGCCTACCACAAAAAAAAACAAGAAACAATGGTAATAAATTACCTAAACCTACAACTCAAAGAGTTAGCAAGAGAGCAAGAATAAAAGCCCAGCATAAGCAGAAGGAAGGAAATAATATAGATCAGAGCGGAGATAAATGAAATAGAGACCAAAAAAACAATACAAAAGATCAACAAAACCAAGAGATGGTTCTTTGAAAGGATAAACAAAATTGATGAACCTCTAGCCAGGCTCACCAAGAAGCAAAAAAAAACAAAATCAGAAATGAAAGAGGTAAAATAACAACCGATCCCCCAGAAATATGAACGATTATGAAAAAATACTATGAACAACTCTATTCCAACAAAAAGGACAACCTAGATAAAATGGACATACTCTTAGAAAAATACAAGCTCCCAAAACTCAACCAAGAAGAATCAAAAAGCCTAAATAGGCTGATAACTACCGAAGAAATTGAAACAGCGATCAAAAATCTTCCAGCAAACAAAAGCCCTGGTCCAGATGGCTTTACAGGGGAGTTCTACCAAGCATTCAAAGAACTAAAACCTATCCTCCTCAGACTATTCCAAAAAATTCAAGAGGAAGGAACACTTCCAACCTCTTTCTATGAAGCCAGCATTACCCTAACCCCAAAACCAGATAAAGACGCCACAAAAAAAGAGAACTACAGGCCAATATCCTTGATGAATATAGATGCTAAAATACTCAACAAATTCTAGCAAATAGAATTCAGCAACACATTAGAAAGATTATACACCATGACTAAGTGGGATTTATTCCACGGATGCAAGGATGGTACAATATCCGCAAACCAATAAATGTGATACATCACATAAATAAACTGAGAGACAAAAATCACATAATCATATCAATTGATGCAGAAAAGGCATTTGACAAAAACCAACACCCTTTCTTGATAAAAACTCTCAGCAAAGTGGGAATAGAGGGCTCATACCTCAACCTAATAAAAGCCTTATATGACAAACCTGCAGCCAACATTATACTCAATGGGCAAAAATGAAACCCCCCTAAGAACAGGAACAAGACAAGGATGCCCACTTTCACCACTCCTGTTTGACATAGTATTAGAAGTACTAGCCATAGTGATTAGACAAGAAGAAGAAATAAAAGGCATCCAAATTGGAAAAGAAGAAGTAAAACTATCCTTATTTGCAGATGACATGATACTATACATAGAAAACCACAAAGACTCCATCAACAAACTACTAGACCTAATAAATGAATTTGGCAATGTAGCAGGACACAAAATTAACACCCAGAAATCTATGGCCTTTTTATACACCAATAATGAACTCACAGAAAGAGAAATGAAAAAAACAATCCCATTTACCACTGCACCAAAAAAATTAAGATACCTAGGAATAAACTTAACCTAGGACGTAAAAGACCTGTACTCGGAAAACTACAGGACATTGAAAAAAGAGATAGAGGAAGACATAAACAAATGGAAGAACAAATAAACAAATGTTCATGGATTGGTAGAATCAACATCATTAAAATGTCCATACTACCTAAAGCAGCGGTTCTCAACCTGTGGATCGCTACCCCTTTGGGGGTTGAACAACCCTTTCACAGGGGTCGCCTAAATACATCCTGCATATCAGATATTTACATTATGATTCATAACAGTAGCAAAATTACAGTTATAAAGTAGCAACGAAAATAATTTTATGGTTGGAGGTCACCACAACATGAGGAACTGTATTAAAGGGTCGTGGCATTAGGAAGGTTGAGAACCACTGACCTAAAGCAATCTATAGATTCAATGCAATACCTATTAAAATATCAATGGCATATTTCAAAGATCTAAAACAAATTCTCCAAAAATCATCTGGAATAATAAAACAAAAAGACCCCGAATAGCCACAGCTGTCTTGAGAAAGAAGGACAAAGTTGGAGGGATCACAATACCAGACATCAAACTACATTACCAAGCCACTGTTCTCAAAACTCCCTGGTACTGGCACAAGAACAGACATATAGACCAATGGAACAGAATAGAAGACCCAGAAATTGACCCAAGCCATTATACTCAATTAATATTTGACAAAGGAGACAAGTGCATACAATGGAGTCAAAACTACCTCTTTAATAAATGGTGCTGGGAAATTTGGTCAGATACATGCAAAAAAAATGAAACTAGATCACCAACTTACACCATACACAAAAACAAACTCAAAATGGCTAAAGGACTTGAATGTTAGACGGAAAACCATAAAAATCCTACAAGGCTCCAAAGTAAGCAAAATTGCAGATATATATTGTAGCAATATCTTTACAGACAGAGATCCTAGGGCAAGAGAGAATAAGGAGAAAATAAACAAATGGACTACATCAAAATAAAAAGCTTCTGCACAGCAAAAGAAACCATCAACAAAACAACAAGAAAGTTCACTGCATGGGAGAACATATTTGCCAATGTTATCTCCAATAAGGGTTTAATCTCTAACATTTTCAGGGAACTGATACAACTTAACAAAAGGAAGATAAACAATCCAATCAAAAAAGGGGCAAAGGACCTAAATAGACACTTTTCGAAAGAGGACATACAGAAAGCCAAGAGTCACATGAAAACATGCTCAAAGTCACTAATAATCTGAGAGATGCAAATCAAAACAACAATGAGGTAATATCTCACACCTGTCAGAATGGCTATCATCAACAAATCAACAAACGACAAGTGCTGGAAAGGATGCGGAGAAAAAGGAACTCTCCTTCACTGCTGGGAGGAATGCAGACTGGTGCAGCCACTGTGGAAAACAGTATGGAGTTTCCTGAAAAATTTAAAAATGGGGGAGAAACCAAGATGGCGGCATAGGTAAACACCAAAATTGCTGCCTCCTACAACAACTTCAAAAATACAACAAAAAGACAAAACAGACATCATCCAGAACTACAGGAAGGCTGGCTGAGTGGAAATTCTACAACTAGAAGGAAAGAGAAAAGCACACTGAGAGTCAGGAGCTGCGGAGGTAAAGTGCAAAGGTACAGAGGCTCGAGCGCGCGCGGAAAGGGGCTGGTACCTGAGGACGTGGCTGTCTTTTTGAATCAGGAGGGAGTCACAAGCTCCCAACTGCTCTGAACTCCAGTTCCGGGAAGTCTCTGGGGACCCATGACTCAAAGGGGGAGAAACTGGACTGTCTGGCAGCGGGCAGAACTCAGAACTCAAGGGCGGCTTTCCCTCAGAAGTGCTTGCAGCAATTAAATTACCGGGACACTGAGATGCAGGGCCCCTTAGGGCAGGGCTGAGGATCAGTCATAGCTGCTTGCTCAGCCCTGTTGATTCCAGGCTGCGGCAGAGGCTTTTGCATATGAATGCCCTGACCCTTTGCAACCTGAAAATTACCTAACAAATTACAGCTGGGCCAGACAGACCAGAACTTCCAAGAGAAGGCCCAAGGCCCCACAGCAGCTTGCATTGCTTCACAGCTGGGCCTAATCTGGGCACCTCCAAACTCCAAAAAAGGAAGGGGAATCTGCAGATCTTTTCGTAGCTCCTGCTGGGTAACTTCAGGCAGAGACTAAATTAGCACCACCTTAGATCCAAGAGCCAGTGTACCCAGTGGTCAGAGTGGGACCATCCAGATTACAATTCCTCAGATCCATAAGGGACACACTCAGGGGGCAGACTCAGTGAGCACCAAAGCCCCACTGAAGCAAGTCTTGCCCCAGAAGGGTGTCTTCAGCACAGAAGTTCTCCCACTGCAGACACAGCTGATTCTCACTGCCAACTGACCTGGAGGTCAATTCCTCCCGGTGATACCTACAACAATCAAGGCTTAACTACAACAAGACTGTGCACAAAGCCCACAAGGGGGTGCACCAAGAGTGTCCACCTCAGGTTATTGGGGAGGCTGAGCCACTGGTCCCTATAGGACACCTAGCACACAAAACCACTCTACCAACACAGGGAAGCATAAAAAATGCGGAGACAAAGAAACAGGTCATAAATGACAGAAATGGAGGAAAGCAAACTACTGGATATAGAGTTCAAGGCCACGTTTATAAGGTTTTTCAAGAATTTTATGGAAACTGCCAATAAATTTAGTGAGACCCTGGAGGATATGAAAAAAGACCAACTAGAAATTAAGCATACACTGACTGAAATAAAGAATAATATACGGAGATCCAACAGCAGACAAGAGGATCCCAAGAATCAAGTCAAAGATTTGAAATATGAAGAAACAAAAAATATCCAACCGAAGAAGCAAAAACAAAAAAGAATCCAAAAATATGAAGATAGTGTAAGGAGCCTCTGGGACAGCTTCAAGCGTACCAACATCAGAATTATAGGGGTGCCAGAAGATGAGAGAGAACAAGATATTGAAAACCTATTTGAAGAAATAATGACAGAAAACTTCCCTTAGTTGGTGAAAGAAATAGACTTACAAGTCCAGGAAGCGCAGAGAACCCCAAACAAAAGGAATCCAAAGAGGACCACACCAAGACACATCATAATAAAAATGCCAAGAGCAAAAGACAGAGAGAATCTTAAAAGCAGCAAGAGAAAAAGAGTCAGTTACCTACAAGGGAGTACCCATACGACTGTCAGCTGATTTCTCAACAGAAACCATGCAGGCCAGAAGAGAGTGGCAAGAAATATTCAAAGTGATGAATAGCAAGAACCTACAACCAAGATTACTTTATCCAGCAAAGCTATCATTCAGAAGTGAAGGTCAGATAAAGAGCTTCACAGATAAGAAAAAGCTAAAGGAGTTCATCATCACCAAACCAGCATTATATGAAATGCTGAAAGGTATTCTTTAAGAAGAGGAAGAAGAAAAAGGAACTCTTACCATTTGCCACAGCATGGATGGAACTGGAGAGCATTATGCTAAGTGAAATAAGCCAGTCAGAAAAGGATAAATACCACATGATCTCACTCATTTGTGGAATATAATGAACAACATAAACTGATGAACAAGGACTGATCCAGAGACGGAGAGGCATTGATTGGACTGTCGGGCCTTGGAGGGAAGGTAGGGGAGGGTGGAGGTAAGGGGGAAAGATCAACCAAAGGACTTATATACAAGCACATAGGCCTAACCAATGGACACGGACAACGGGGGGGGTGAGGGCATGAGCGGGGGGGTGGAGAGGGTAGGGGGTAACGTGGGGATAAGGACACATATGTAATATCTTAATCAATAAAAAATATATTAAAAAAAATTTTTAAATGGAACTGCCATTTGACCCAGTAATACCACTTCTAGGAATATATCCCAAGAAAACAGGAACACCGATCAGAAAAGATATATGCACCCCTATGTTCATAGCAGCACAATTTACAATATCTAAGATTTGGAAACAGCCTAAATGCCCATTAGCAGATGAGCAGATTAGAAAACTGTGGTACATCTACACAATGGACTACTACGCTGCTACAAAAAAGAAGGAATTCTTACCATTTGCAGCAGCCTGGATGGAACTGGAGAGCATTATGCTAAGTGAAATAAGCCAGGCAGTGAAAGAAAAATACCACATGATCTTACTCATTTATGGATAATAGAGAACATTATAACCTGATGAACAAAAAGATAGATACAGAGGCAGAGAAGCATCGAATAGACTGTCAAATTACAGCGGGAAGGCTGGTTAGTTTTGGGGGAAGGGGGGGTGGTAAGAGATCAACCAAAGGACTTGTATGCATGCATATAAGCATAACCAATGGACACAAGACACTGGGAGGGTGGGGTAAGGGCATGTGCCGGGGGTAGGGGAGGCCGGGGAAGGTCAATGGGGAAAAAAATGAGACATATGTACTACTATTTGTAATACTTTAAACAATAAAATAAAATTTTTAAGAAAAAGACCATAGGTGGATTTTGTTTGTATTCTGATTTACATTGAAAATATTGTAAAATGGTATTTTAAAGATTTTGGGACACAACTGAATATGGACTGGTATCAAATGACATTAAACAATTATTAATTTTGTTAAGTGTGATAATAGTATTTTGGTTAATAAAGGTCTTTTTTTAAGAAATCTATACTAACGCACACAAGACTAAAAATGACATGATGCCTATAGTAATTAAAAATATTCTCAGTAAAAGGGAAACTACAACAAAATGCTAATAATTGTCCCATCAAGATGTTGGGTACGTGACTGTACATTGTATTGTTGTTACACTTTTTAAATGTGCATAATGAAAATATAGGGGGAAAAAAAACCCAGCTTGATGAAAAGAGGGAACTGTGAAGTTGAAGTCAAGAGCAGGACAAGAGCATGGATCAAATGTCAGGAGCCTAAGTGGGAATCAGGTAGAAGGGCCAGAGGGAGGAGGATGAGATCAACCAAAGAGGCGAGGGAAGAATCTTGCAAACATGTATAATATATGTCTTGATCACTGCTGTTGTGACAATACCTATTACTGTGACTAGCATATACAGTAAGTGCTCTGAAGTTATTTGTTTAACCATATACACCATGGTCCTTTAATGGAAATGTGTGTGTATGGGTGGGGTGGGGAGAGGGGGGATCTATCCACACTATTAGCAAAATAATCACAATCATTCCACCAATGGAAATTTATTATTTTGGGCACTGAGGTTACAAAAGTGGACAAGGCAAGCAAGCTCGGCACCTCAGAACATACCAACAAACAAGTCAACGGGCATATAGAGCATAATTTAGATGGTGGTGAGTTGGAGACAAATGAAGTCACCTAAGGGGGAAGTGATATATGGCTGTTACTTTCCATTGGGCAGTCATGCTCAATGATGAGTATCCCCTGAGGAGAGAGACCTGAAGGGAGTAGGGAGACTAACCATTTTGGTATCTGAGTGAGGAGCATTCTAGGCAGAAAGAAAGGCATGTGCAAAGGTCCTGATTCCAGGGAGGATTCAATAGATTTCCAGATCGTGTGGCTGGAACAGAACATTCAAGGGCAAAATGGTTGAAGATGAGGTTAAAGAAGTACCTGGTCATGTGATGGGCATTTGAGCCATTGGGTATTATTCAGAATGCAACAGAAACCAATCTTTTTGCATGAGTCACTTCTGCTGACATCTGTCTCACCTATCATACATTGACTTCTTGCCTTACAAAAGCTCTGCTGGCTTTGTTGCCTGACCCTGCAAATCATGTTATGTGGACTCCACTGCTCTAGCCAAGCATAGAACCATTAACAACAATTAAAATACTTAGGTGATGAATGAATTATTGGTGTGGCCCAACATATGAGGTTGGGGTCAGTTCTAGTCTATTCTTAAGGAATGATTAGAAGAAAGTCTGATGAGCTGTATTGTTCATCATGCCATTGCTTAAAGTGCCTGTCTGTGTGCCTTTCTCCTACCACTGGACACAGAAGTAATCAGTTTTACTTGGTGCTCCTTTTGTCCATTGGGAGTGAAAATATCATTGGAACTGGATTCAAAATGTCTGGCACTGGAGTTTCAGGACATGAGTTTTGGAACTAGACAGATCTCAGTTTGTGACGGATTAATCCATCTTCCTTTGTAACTTTTAAAATAGGGATAAAAAAAGTATAATATGTAAGAGTTAGAATTATTTGTATAAAGAATTTATCACGACACCTAGCATTTAGCAAATGCTAAATAAATATTAAGATTTTTAAAAATGTATAAAAGATGCTTGAGCATCTGATGTAATAACTTCACAATCAGCAGGTATTTATTACGATCTGTCAGGGACTTTCCACAGTTGGGTTTACATTATGGTTATTTTTTCCAGTGTGTAGTCTCACACTCATGTGTGTATTCCTTGAGGTGATAATGATAAGCATGTGATTTTTATGCTCAGTATCCAATACTCTGTATCTGAAAAGGTAAAAGCTCAATAAATGTGTGTTGAGAGCATGGGCAAAAAAAACACACACCATCACTACTCTGCCTGGGATTCTAGTGCCACTGGCCACTCAGAAACTCACAATTACCCAGTCTGATTTGATTGGTATAGACCAGGGGTGGGCAAACTTTTTGACTCAAGGGCCACAATGGGTTCTTAAACTGGACCGGAGGGCCGGAACAAAAGCATGGATGGAGTGTTTGTGTGAACTAATATAAATTCAAAGTAAACATCATTACATAAAAGGGTATGGTCTTTTTTTTTTTTTTTTTTTTTTTTTTTTAGTTTTATTCATTTCAAACAGGCCGGATCCGGCCTGCAGACCATAGTTTGCCCACGGCTGGTATAGACCAAGAATCCCAATTCCAAGGCTAGATCTAGAGGGTCATACTTTTTTTATATATATATATTTTCCATTTGGAATGACTCAACTGTCAGAATTCCTGAGTGGTTTGACACCTGCATCAGAAGAAAAATCTCAGATTTATCTTTAAAAGAGATGGCATCAAAGTCTTTGATTTGAAAATCCAATAATAACCAGAGGAAAAGTATATTTAAAACCCACAACTGTACTACTATCTCTAGTTTCAAAACATGCTATGGCCTAAATAAAGTTCCCCCACAAAATAGTAATTATAAAATTTTAAAGGCCTTATACCTTAGTATTTCATGTCAGCAAAACTAATATCAAGGGGCTTAAATTCTCTCTGAGACACCAATATACAAGATACAATACCCCTTCATACAATCAACATCAGAAATTCTCAGTGATGTATGGTATCATCAAGAGTGTATAATAGGAGAACGTTCTCAACTTCCACAAATTTTACCTTCACTACCAAGGTTTGCAATCTATTGGGAGAAATTTATGTATTTTTACATAGAACAACTGGAGAGATTTCTACGATATAGAGTGGAACAAATGTACTGCCTTTTTAAATTGTTCTCAACTGATCCAGGAAAAGAAGTTGTTCATATAAGAAAAGTTTGATTCACAAAAATTTCCCTTTAAACTACACAACCAATAAAAAGTTAAAATCATATTTTTAAGAGCACTTAAGTTTTTTTTTTTTTTTTCAATTCTAATCCTCTAGTTCTATGGCATTACACTACTCACTGTCCCAATGTTTGAAAATTCAAATAATTCTGGCATTACAATTCTGTCTAACCTTAAAACAGAAATGAGTTGAAAAGCAGTTGTAGAGCGGAACAACTGAAAATCCTAACAAATACAGGAGAGCCTGATAGGAGGGCAGGGGTAGCAACTGCAGCAGATGATGCATCCTCCTTTCTCATGAGTGTCAGGCACTTGCCCTACACACATTGCCAATCCTTCCACTATTATGAAGAGCAGAAGGCAGGAAGAGGGAGCACTATGTGCTGGGCACTTCTAGTAACTACTGCACCAAAAACACCCAGCCCAACCCAAGGAAGCAGGCTGTTTCCAATTCTTAAAGCTTTCAGGGACCTCTACCAGACCTTAGTTTCACAAAAGGGCTAAACATAAGTAACATATGCAAACACTCGTTGCAGGCCCGAGTAACTTAAAATCTTCACAATGTGAACCACCGTAGCTTCAACATTAGAAAAAAAATAGCTTTGACTTGTTCAATTGTTAGCTTAAAATGCAAAAATAACCCATCTATATGTACCAAAGTTTAAAAATGTGCTCCTATTATTGCCGAAAACAAAAATTATTAATCTAGTGTTTCATACAATATTTGGGAAAGTACCTGAAATTACAAACACAAGGATGACTTGAAAATTTAAGAAGTGGGAAACAAACCTTTCCATCTAAAAAATTTTCTTGCATGCCAAAACACTCCAAAATATTTTCATGTACGACTTTAGTTAAACATTATACAATCCGTTATGTGCACACTTATATACACTATAAAGGAAAAATAGCCTGTTTGTAGACAGTTTGTAAAACTGCACCTTTTTCAAAGTTAAGCCAGACTGGGCCACAAAATGTCCTTTCTGACGAAAACATTAAAAGCTTTTCAAGCTGGAGGGCAAACACTAAGCTTCTGCCAGGCAAATAGAATAATTTTTGCTTCGTGGATAGACAAAGTGAATAGATTACATATATGAAATTATCAAAATCATAAGAACCCAAACCTAACTTACAGAAACAAAAACCCGCTGCTTTTTCATTTTTCAACCAATTTCCTGATCTGATCTAATTCAGACCTTAAAGAACCCAGAGAACATTTTTGTGCAAAGACTTCACCTAGGCAGCAGCCCTCGCAGCCCACACCGCACCTGCCCGCGCCCCGCTCCGCCTACCAGGCTCTGGGTCCCAGGACCCCGTACCTAACACCGCCCAGCCCGGCCCTGCGGAACAAAGTGCCGCGGATCCCTTCCAGGGCACGGAAGGACCCGAGAGACGGACTCGACCTTGGTGCCGCCCCAGGGCGGCTACACAAAGAGCCGCACTTCCGGCCAGACAGCCCACCCCCACTCACGGCGCTTTGGTGGCGTCCTGGGTCTGGAGGACCGGCTTGGCGAAGGGGCTCCGCAAGGGGCAAACACCGCGAGGCTTGCTTCTTTGCGTGGGTTGAACTTTGAAGCTCCGTCTCCGCCAACCCCGCCGCCTCCGCCTGGCCTGCCTCTCCACAGCCCGCGCTCCCCGCCCAAGCTGCGCAGCTGGGCCTCGGACTTCACTTCCGCCTGGAGCGCGCCGCCGCGAGGGGCGCGCCTGCGCGGACACCCACTGCACCTTCCAGGCTCTGGAGATGAGGTGCAGGCTCCCGTCTGTGTCGGAGGGTCCCTCTGTGCCTGATGGAGAGATGGAAAGAAACCAAGTGGTGTGGCGACCCTCCAAGGTACAGATAGCGGTTCTCAACCTGCTGGTCGCGACCATCCGAAAACACATATAGAATATCAGATATTTACATTACGATTCATAACAGTAGCACAATTACAGTTATGAAGTAGCAACGAAAATAATTTTATGGTTGGGGGTCACCACAACATGAGGAACTGTATTAAAAGGTCGTGGCATTAGGAAGGTTGAGAACCACTGAAGGTGGATAGCCAGAGAGGCCCATGTCGCCAGCGGGTCGTCCCTGTTGATCTTTTTTAATAAACGCTTATATGGAATGTTTTTCCTCAACCTATTTTTGCTGTTCCTACTCATGTATTATGGAAGGAACATATTGGAACATAATTGTAGCGTTTTCTTAATATCTTATTTAAAGGTCAGACGGAGGCCTAAAACCAGGACTACAGGCTTTATTAGAGGAGAAGCACCTGCCGGGCTGCCTCACAAGGGGAAGACAGCAACACGTGCAGGGGTGGGCACGCCTTTTGAGGGGCGGAATGGGAAGGGGTGGGGGGCTTAGTGTACTCGTGCACACTGATTGGTGGCTTACTGCATTGTCCATATAGGACAAGGGCTTAGGGTATTTGGCAGGTGTTGATTGGTGGTCCAATGTATAGTCCATATAAGGTACCTGGTTAGTCACTCAGGTATTTCTGGGCTGCAGGTTACGTCACACCCCGCCCACCAGTTGGGGGAAGGGAGGATCTACCACTTATTATTGCTGGAAATGGAGTATCCCTTTCCCCACTCTGCTGGGTGTGGGGTCCTTACTATATCTGAGGAAAAATAATTTTCTGAGACTCGCATAGGAGGGTGAGTAACTTTTATTTGCATGGAATTAGATCTCTGGATTTCCAAAGTCCCATTTCCCTTAAATTAGTCCTGGAAGATGTGTAGCGGGATTCAGTAGAGCTAGAAGCAAAGTCAGCATCCAAAGTTTTCTTTCCATGGTGTAGTTGGGTCTAGTGCAGCATCAGGCTAGTTGCAGGTCTATTAGTCCATTGTGTGGTTACACACATAGCCTGTGAGCCATGTGGGCGAATGCAAGGTATCTAAGAGAGTGCCAGAAGCCAAGAGGGCAAGAAATCAAACTTTTTGTTTAAGTGATTAAATATCTCAAATCTTCCCATGCCAGCAGTGGCCGTGCCTTTGCTGACCAATGACCTGTTCTTAGGTGTGACTGATAGACAAACACCTTCCCTATTTCACCCAGACTTTACTGGGCATGTGTCTATTCTCCCCTTGTTCAGTCCCTTTCCACAGCAATCTGCAAGAAATAGACCTAGGGAGTATTAAACTGCAGCTTCCTGGCAAAGCTGCACACAGGATATAGCTATAATATTTGGCCTTCCCTTTGCTCCATTCCTGTTATTAATAGCTAGGTTAATTACAATGTATTGAAATAGGAGTTTTTAGGGGTGAAATAGGCAAGTTTAGGGAATTTTTAAAAATTAAAGGGGTTCATGGAAAAAGCACAGGCTACCCAGCTGCAAAAAGTTACATTTCCATAAGACAAGGGAATTGGGGGAAGCAGAAGTTACATTTCCATAAGACAAGGGAGCTGGAAGTAGCAAAAGATACACATTTACAAAATAAAGGGAAGGAAGCCCCTCATTCAAAGAAGGAAAATTAGGAAAACAATAAGGGAGGAGGACCTCACATGTCCCATGTGAGGTTTGACCTTTTGAGCTCAGGAGTTGCTATAGTGACCAAATCAAATCAAAGAGGGATAGTGGCCAATCAGAGGGGATATCAAGGCACAAAAAACTGCAGCCTTTATAAACTGGAAGAAGGGACTAGGTGGGACTCTTTCCCCTTCCCCACATGGGAGCCTGTACTTGTTCTTCAATATATTTCCACCCTTGCTATACCATCTTCTCTCTGTGGTTTCTGTTAGGTCTGATCAAATAATTGACTCATGTACCACCCCGGGAACTGGCTTTGCAGGCCATTTCACTATGGACATTCCCTTTGCTGAGACCACATTTCACTTGCAGGGACCACATTCCATTATCTCCCCTCTGGGTATGCACAAAGAATTCTCTGCCCAGAAGAAGCCCTTCAAAAGTCCTTTAAAAGCTGCTGACTCCCATCACTGGGTTCTGGAGCCATCCAGACTCAGCCACCTGGTGTGGGGATGATTGAATAAATTCGTAATCCCTCACCATTCTGCCCTCGTGCGTTCCTCCTTCAGCGACCTAACAGTCTTCGACTCTGACGGACAAAGAGCCCAGGGAACACCACGTGTTCCAGTCCAAAATTCCCGTATCATAATCATTATGAGAAAATGTATTTGATTTTATATTTAAAAACAGCCACTGCCTACAAAAACCTTCATGTAAACAAGCAAAGGGGCTATGCTGATGGGTGACCAATAGACAGCTGAGCACCAGGCTTACCTACTGAAGCCAGGGCTGATCTAGCGGTGGTGAGGATAGGGGTAAATGCTACCTCACCAAGAGCACGCTTCAGTCATGACGGAGAGGTACCACACAATGGACACAGCACACACTGCCAGACACTTTTCAATGCTATGAATTCATTAAGTCATTTAATGCACATAATAAATTATTTTACAAATGAAGAAATTAAGACAAAGAAGTTGACAAACTTCCTCAAGAACACACAAGTACTAGGAAGCTGACCCAGGATTTAAAACCCAGTTTCTGACCTCAGAGTGTTTGCTCTTAAAGTGATTTTAGCTTTCCTAGGTTGATCCCCAAGAAGGAATATACCTGTCAAAAACAATTTCTGATAACTGGACCCAAATTCATAGCCAGAGTTTAGCAGCCTTTATTACAGAGGCATGTCAGGAAAAATCTGAAACTAAGCTGCCACGCCTCCTCCACTACATTCCTGCCTTCTGAGCCCAATCTTATAAAGGAGTTCCTGGAATCCTATTTTGGCCAATGGTCTGAGACCTGCCCTATCCAATTAGAGATACAAAGGTATATCTTTATTTGCATCTCCATCCTGATGTAGTGACTCCATAAGGACCAATCACAACAGTGCAATTTGGACTAATAAAACTGTAGAAGTTTGGATTGCATAAAAATGGACCAATCAAGTATAGGACTCAAGGACCCAATGAATTATTAACATGGGGGAGAAGATATGCATGTGTTTCTACCACCAAGGGCCACTGTAGATTCCAGCTCGTTAGATTAAACCCTAACATGGCATGGCACAGTGACTACCAGAACTCCTCTGGCCACTGTATCTACAAAATCAGAACTAGAGCAGTGAACACACTTCACAGACTCTGACATTCCAAAGCAGAAAGTCCACTGCCTCCCTCTGTCTTCTATAGCCAGTAAAACAAAAAAGGGGGAGATGTGGGGAAGAATGGGACTTGGTTGGAAAGTCTGTAAGGAGGAGCCTACAAAAGGTCAGGGGCCAGCGATCTTGCCAAAGGCAGAAGCCCCTGCCTTGAATTTTCCAAACAAGTTTGAGCCCCCCGGGGGTTTTACTGAAATCTTTAGACATCCTTGCTTGAAGGACACTGCAGATACATGTGTTTTCTCAAGGATACTTACCCTGCTGACAGTACCTAGAAGTTAATTTTAGTTCAAACTATTGCTACAATAAAAGCCCAATGAGGCAGGTGAATGGGGCTGTTTGGTTCCTATAGCCAAGCAGTCTCATAGTCCTCTCTCTTTCACAGAAATGTGTGCCAGAATAATCATTCATCCATTGCCCAGGGTCTGCTAGTCAGCCCCGGCAATCAAGGACTAGAACAAGTACTTTCTCTGTGAGCCAGCCTCCTGTCTGTGGGAGTGTGCCTTCCATTTCTGGTGGAGTCTGCATTTTCCTGTTCACCTGAATTAAGTCTCTCCTTTTACTGCACCTGAAAATGGGGACTCCTGTTGACATTGGATTGGTGGCAGTGACCTTTTGTTGACACTCAGAACTGTTCTCACTGTAGCACTAATAGGACCCACAAGTTCCCTGCCTTAGCTCAGAACCAGGGGGTCTTCCTCAAAGGGTAGAGTCTGGGATGGGCCATCTGGCTAGGGCCCAGAAAGAGCAGGACAACTCTGTGGGACTGTACTCATCAGAAAGAGCCCAGGCAGTTTAGCTTGCCCTGAAGGAGCAGAAAACAACTGGATCTCAAGGAACACTCCCTATAGTCCCTAAAGACTTTCCTAGACATCTGTAAGATTTCAGTACAAATTAAATTAGTTGCAAAATATGTTATTTCTGGCACACTAAATGTATACAGTTTTAAATAAAACTGGATATCATTCTTTCAAATATCTCTTGGAATATAGAGACCATGGTGATTTGATTGCTGCTATTGGTCATTTTAAAAATACATAATTTCATAACAGTATGAAATTATATTGTTCTTTTTTCTCTTTGAATTCCTGTTTCAATTCCACTTCTACAGAATTTTACCCTAATATATTAGTATATTGGACATCTTTATTTTTTAGTTGCTTGTATCTGTCAAGATACCCAGGAAATGCTGCAGTAACAACAAGTTCAAAATTTCAGTATCTTCACACAACAAAATATTATTTCTCATTTAAGCATTGGGTCCAAAGCTGGTGGAGTCATTTAAAGAAGAACACAAAAAATAAAAGAATTTGTCAACAAGTAGTAATCAAAATGAAAAAAAAAAAAACACACCTAGTATTTAAATAACAATTAGAAGATATAATGGAAAAAAAAGATTTATTTTGTACAAGGTTACTTATAGGGAAAATAAATATAAAAATATAATGCCTAGCAATAAACTTTTATAGGAGTCATTTAAATCTATATGAATAAAAGTTTAACAACCAAATGGCACAAAAGAACATGGAGAAAAACATCATATTCTAGGATAAGCAGATTTAATATCAGAGTAATGTCAATTCTCCCTAAATTCATGAATTTAATATAATTCCTATCAAACAATAATTATTTTTAATTGAAGTGTTTTTAATTAACATATGGGAAAAAGAATCAGCCAAAAAATCAAAAGCAAGAATATGCCAGGAAAACTCTGAAAATAAAGAGTAATAGGGAGGGACGACAAAAGATGGAGGCATAGGTAAACGCCTGTACTCACCACCTCGCACAACCACATTAAAATTACAACTAAAATACAGAACAACCATCATCCAGAACTACTGGAAAGCTGGCTGAATGGAAGTCCTACAATTAGAGAAAGAAGAAAGCACACAGAGACTGGTAGGAGATGTGGAGGTGCGGAATGGGCTGGTCCAGCACCCATGTGTACCGCTTTTTTAATCAGGAGGTAGATGGTCTTTGTGGAGGCTTCCCAGAGGAGCAAGGGGTCCCTGCCCCACATCAGGCCACAGCCCAGGGTCTCAGAGCTGGGGAAAGAAGTCCCCATAATTACAGGCTGTAAAAACCAGAGCAGATTGGAGCACAGTGGCACAGAGGCTGCTGGAGATCTAGCTATTCCTCTTAAAAGGCCAGGACCACGAACTGAACTTACAAGGTCCTGCTTCCTCTGCGCTCCAGCACAAGCTCGAGGCTCTGGGGGACACATTTGTCTGGCATCTGGGCAGAAACTTGGGGGCGGCTTTCTGCTAGACAGAGGTACTTGGAGGGATTATTGTTCCTGTGCTGGGACCTCCCCATTGCAGGGCTGACTGGCAGCCATTTATCTTTGCTTCACCCTGGTGATTCCCTAAGACCCCACCTCATCCAATTTACAAGCCCACCCAGGCTGCCTACAGCAGATTTTGCATATGAATGGCCTGTCCTTGAAAATCTCAAACAAGCTGCAGCTGGGTCAGGGAGTCCAAAACCTATCAATAAAAGGCCCAAGAGCTGGCACTAGCACCAGCATGTCTTGCTTCATAGCTGGGCCTCATCTGGGCACTTCTAAATCCAACAAAAAGAGGAGAAATCTGCAGATCTCTGTAGCTCCTGCTGGTGACTCCAGGCAGGGGATGACTTTGCACCTCCCTGGAGACCCAAGAGCCGATGTACCCAGTGGTCAGTGTCAGACCATACCAGATTACAACTCTACACATCCATAAGTGACACACTCAGTAAGCACCAATGCCCAACTGAAGCAAGTCCTGCTCAATAGGGGTGTCTCCTGCATAGCAGCTCTCCCACTGTAGTCGCAGCTGGTCCTCACAGCAAATTGGCCTGGAGGTCAATTCCCCCTAGTGACGATCAAGTCTCAACTACAACAAGACTGTGTTCACACCCCACAAAGGGGTGCACCTAGAGTTCCCAGCTCAGGTGACTGGGGAGGCTGAGCAACTGGGCCCTATAGCACACCAACTACACAGGCCACTCTATCAACTGAAGGAGGAGACATAGCATCTCTATCCAACACATAGAAACAAACACAGGAAAGCACAAATTATAAGGTTAATCAAGAATCTTCTAGAAACCTCCAAGGAACTTAGTGAGACTTTCAAAAATCTTTGTGATAATGTCAAACACATGGAAAAGGACAAGTCAGAAATTAAACATACACTGACTAAAATAAAGAATAATATTCAGGATCCAACAGTAGAGTAGAGGATTCTGATAATCAAATCAATTATTTGAAATATGAGGATGCAAAAAACACCCAACCAGAAGAGCAAAAAGAAATAATAATCCAAAAATATGAAGATAGTGTAAGGACCCGCTGGGACAACTTCAAGCATACCAACATCCGAATTATGGGGGTGCCAGAAGAAGAGAGAGAGCAAGATATTGAAAACCTATTTGAAGAAATAATGACAGAAAACTTCCCCTACCTAGTGAAAGAAATAGACTTGCAAGTCTAGGAAGCACAGGGAGTCCCAAACAAGAGGAACCCAAAGAGGACCATACCAAGACACATCATAATTAAAATGCCAAAGGCTAAATACAAAGAATCTTAAAAGCAGCAAGAGAAAAGCAGTTAGTTACCTACAAGGGAATGCCCATACGGCTGTCAGCTGATTTCTAAACAGAAACTATGCAGGCCAGAAGGGAGTGGTAAGAAATATTCAAAGTGATGAATAGAAAGGATCTACAAGATCGATCTAGAGACAAATGGTAGGGGAGGGGAGGGTTAGAGAGCAACCAAAGAACTTGGATGCATACATATTAACATAACCAATAGACACAGACACTGGGGCGGTGGGGGCTTGCCCAGGGTGGGAATGGCTGGCGGGGGGCAGGGAGGGGGCATCAATTGGGGAAAAAAGACATATGTAAAACTTTAGACAATACAAAGAAAGAAAGAAAGATGAAGGAAGGAAGGAAGGAAGGAAGGAAGGAAGAAAGGAAGGAAGGAAGGAAGGGAGGAAGGAAGGAAGGAAGGAAGAGAGAATCTACAACCAAGATTACTCAACCCAGCAAACCTATCATTTAGAATTGAAGGTCAGATAAAAATTTTCACAGATAAGAAAAAAAATGAAGGAGTTTATCATCACCAAACCAGTATTATATAAAACTAGAGGCCCGGTGCACAAAATTCGTGCACTGGAGGGTGGGGTTCCCTCAGTCCAGCCTGCCCCTCTCACAGTCCAGGAGCCCTCAGTGGATGTCCTACTGATGGCCACAGTCTGGCAGCAGAGGCTCAGAGCAGGCATCCCGTGTGTGTATGTGTGTGTGTGTGTGTGTGTGTATGTGTGTGTCTGTCTGCTAGGGCCTGCCCCAAGCCACACCACATAGGCTCGAAGCAGTTGCCGTGTGTGTGTGTGTGTGTATGTGTGTGTGTCTGTCTGCTGGGGGCCTTCCCCCAGCCACACCATGGAGGCATGGAGCAGGAGCCCCTCTGTGTTGATCTCTCAGGCCCCTGGCCTCCACTGCATGTTGTACTCTCCCTTGAGCTATGGCCAGGATGGGGGTGCTGCTTGCAAGCCGGGCTTCCCTGCTCCCGGATCACCATGGCGACCGGGGAGCAGGCCGAGCTGGGGGCTGCCCACAGGCCAGGCTTTCCTGCTCCCAGGTCTCCAGGGAGCAGGCCCAGCTTGGAGCTGCCCACAGGCTAGGCTTGCTCTCCTGCTCCCGGATCCTCATGGCGACCAGGGAGAAGGCATAGCTAGGGGCTGCCCTCAGGCCAGGCTTGCTTTCCTGCTCCTGGATCAGGCGCAGCTGGGGGCTGCCTACAGGCTACACTTTTCTACTTACTGATGGCTGGATCACCACAATGACCCAGGGCCCAGCGGAACTTTCCTTCTCTCCAATAGTCATAGGGTCCCAGCTGGGGGCAGGGCTTAGCAGTGCGGGGCTTAGGCGGCACGGGGGTCCCAGCTGGGGGCTCAGGTGGCACACAGGGGTCCCGGCTGGGGGCGGGGATTATGCCCCACTGCCCAGGGCTGCACATGGGGCCCAGATGGCAGCTTGCGCTGTCCCGCCCTGCCTGTAGTATAGGATAGAGGCCTGGTGCATGGGTGGGGGCCGGCTGGTTTGCCCTGAAAGTGTCCTGGGTCAGGGTGGGGGTCCCGCTTGGGTGCATGGCCAGCCTGGATGACGGGCTGATGGCTGTTTGCAGCTGGTCACACCACCTTCAGGGTGGGGGTCCCCACTGGGGTGCCTGGCCAGTCTGGGTGAGGGCCTGAGAGCCATTTTCAGGCTGGAGGGCAACTTAAGCTCCAGCCTCTCCTTTTTTTCTTTTTTTCTTTTTATTCTGGGATTTATTTACCTTCTATAGCTGTCACTGGAGCTGAGAGCTGGCTCCAGCTCTGAGGGCTGAAAGCAGGTTTCTGGGTCTGTTTGGCTTCTATAATTGAAACTCTGTTGCCATCACAGCAGCTCTAAGCTCTGAGGCCGAAGCTGGCTGAAAAACAGTCTCTGAAACTTGTTTACCTTCTATAATTGCAACATAGTTGCTTAGCGTGCAGCTCAGAGGCTGGCAGCAGCAGGCGGGGAACCTTGGCTTCCTCCGTCACTGGAGCAAGCAAGCCTCCTGTTCGCTTCAGCTGCCTGGCTGCCGGCAGCAATCTTGGTTTGCAGTTAATTTGCATATCCTGCTGATTAGCCAATGGGAAGGGTGTCGGGGTTATGGTCAATTTGCATGTTTCTCTTTTATTAGATAGGATATTGAAGGGTATTCTTAATAAGAGGAAGAAGAAAAATAAAAAGTTACGAAATATGAACAACAAAATGGCACCAAATACATTTCTATCAACAATTAAATCTAAAAATCAACATAAATGAATAAGAAATCTAATGAACAGAATATCCTGGTGAATAAAATAGAATCAGAGGCATGGAAATGGAACAGACTGATGATTCTCAGAGAGAAGGGGGGTGGGGGGCAGGAAGAAATTAAACAAAGATCTTATATGCATATATGTATTAACTATGGACACAGAAAATAGGGTGGCAAAGGCCTAGGGTGGGAACCAGATTGAGGCAATGTGGGGGGGAAAGACAATAATCTCAACAATGGAAAGAGAGAAGATGGTGACCGGCAGGAAGGCAGGGAGGGAGAGAGTATGAGAGCACGAGGGAGTGATAGAGGAGTGTGTGGGCGTGTGCGGTGTGTGTGTGTGTGTGTGTATGAGCTAGGGACAGTTAGATTCTGCAGGTCTTCTAAGCGGCTGCTAAACCGGGCAGTCTTAGACGGCAGAGCCCCCCTCCCAGCACGGACACTCCTGGGCAGCCAGCAGGGGAACAAAGACTACACCGTCCTGAGAAAGAGAGCTGCTTGACACTAGGATCCTGACCTCAGCACCACCCAGTCTGGTCTCGGACACAAACCAGGACCCTACAGCCACTGGGGACAGAGACCTGTGACCACAGCTACAGAGCCACAGACACCAAGAGTCCAGAAATCCCCGCGGCAGATCCATGAGTAACAGAGCCCATCCCCCTCCCTGCAGGCTCACGAGCAGCGCCATAGTAACTGATAGACCCACCCCTTGTCCGGGCCTCAGTGCTGCTAAAGGGACCTTTGCCTGGAAGTGTGCGAACACCCGGAACTTGTCCCGCACAGCACAGGCTAAAGGAGCCTTGGCCTGAAGTGCGCAAACACCAGGAACTTGTCCCGCGCTGCACAGGCTAGGGGAGCCTTGGCCTGGGAACTAACGCGCGAACAGTAGGAACTTGTTCCTCGCAGCATGGGCACCAGGACCCCGATTATCCGGGCAGGAGGCAACACCAAGCACCAGTGACTTGACTGTGTTTATTATCACCTGCGCCTAGGATCCCTGATTCCCTGTGCATTCATACTAAGAGACAGTGACTCCAATTCTTGGTGATGTGCACACAGGGACCCTGATTCTCAATGCAAGTCTGCACGAAGCAACAGAGACTCTGATACTGGATTCTTGGGGTACTCTGACTCCTGGCGCACACTAGGGGGCTCTGATTTTCAACATAATCCTGGGGGGGTCTCTTTTTCAGCATGGTGCAGGTGGGGCCCCTGATTCTAAGTGCACATACGAGGCCACATTGAGCGCTGGTAACGCTGACTCTGAGCGAGCCTGGTTCCCACCAACCGACCACAACCACACATCTTAGTGTGGGAGCTCTTCAGTGACACTAGGGTGGTGCGAAGCTCCCACTGCACACAGCCAAGGCCCATGCAACTCGATGTTTGAACCATCTGGAGATAATCAGAATGGGGAGACAACACAACTGCCAGAGGAAAGAAAATGAGGAGTCGCCAAGAAAAGAAATTAGTGAAATTGAAGCATGCAACATAACAGAAAAAGAATTCAGCATAATGGTTGTACAATTCATTCACCGGATGGATGAGAAAATCAACAACCTATGCAAAAATCAAGAAGAAATGAAAAGTGATATAGCTACAATCAAAAACACCATAGAAGGTGTCAACAGCAGACTAGAAGAAGCAGAGGACCGAATTAGTGAGTTAAAAGATAAAGTAGAGAAACAAGCTCAATCTGAACAGAAACTGGAGAAAAAAATTAAAAAGCAGGAGGAGATCCTAAGGGAGGTTAGGGACAACATGAAACGAAGTAACATACACATAATAGGGCTGCTAGAAGGACAAGAAGAGCAGCAAGGATTAGAAAATCTATTTGAAGAAATAATGACAGAAAACTTCCCAGATATGGGGGGAAAAAAAGTTATACAAGTACAGAGAGTCCCAAGCAAGATGAATCCCAAAAGACCCACACCAGGACACGTCATAATAACAATGGCAAGTGTACACAACAAAGAGAAAATCTTAAAGGCTGCAAGAGAGAGACAGAGAGTTACCTACAAAGGATCCCCCATCTGATTATCAAATGATTTCTCAACAGAAACACATCAAGCTAGAATGGAATGGAAGGAGGTATACAAAGTGTTGCAAAACAAAGGACTGAATCCAAGAATACTCTATCCAACAAGACTATCAATCAAAATTGAAGGGCAAATTAGGAGCTTTGCCGACAAAAACAGGATAAGGGAGTTTATCACTACCAAGCCAGCAATGCAAGAAATGCTAAAGGGAATGCTGTAAAGAGAAGAAATATAAAGGTAAGAAAGAACATAGGCACCAAAATAGAAATGACTACAATCAAGTACCTTTCAATAATAACTTTAAATGTAAACGGACTAAATGCTCCAATCAAAAGACATCCAGTGGCTGAATGGATAAAAAGACATGACACATATATTTGCTGTCTACAAGAGACCCACCTCAGAACACGGGACTCACACTGACTGAAAGTGAAGGGATGGAAAAATATATTTCAGGCAAAGGAAATGAAAAAGTAGCTGGGGTAGCAATACTTATATCTGACAAAATAGACCTCAAAGTGAAGGCCATAACAAGAGATAAGGAAGGCCACTTCCTAACACTAACAGGATCAATACAACAAGAAGATATAACCCTGATAAACATATATGCACCCAAAGCAGGAGCACCCAAATACATAAAAAAAAACTCCTGGAAGATATCAAAGGAGAGATCAACAACAATACAATCGTAGTAGGGGACTTTAATGAACCACTGACATCACTGGATAAATCCTCTAGACAAACAAACAGCAAAGAAACAGCAATCCTAAATGACTCACTAGATCAGATGGACTTAATTGACATCTTCAGAACACTTGACCCCAAAGCCATGGAATATACATCTTTCTCAAGTGCTCATGGAACATATTCAAAAATAGACCACATATTGGGTCACAAACAAAGTCTCCCCAAATTCAAGAAGATTGAAATCATACCAAGCATCTCCTCAGACCACAAAGGCATAATATAAGAAATAAACGACAATAAAACAACCCAAAATACTCAAACACTTGGAAGCTGAATAGCATGTTATTAAATATTGATTGGGTTACCAATGAGATCAAAGAAGAAATTAAAAACATCCTGGAAACTACTGACAATGAAAACACAACAATCCAAAACCTATGGGACGCAATGAAAGCAGTCCTGAGAGGGAAGTTTATAGCTCTACAGGCCAATCTCAAAAAACAAGAAAAAAATGGTAGTAAATCATCTAACTCTACAACTCAAAGAATTAGAAAGAGAGCAACAAGAAAAGCCCAGAGTGAGCAGAAGGAAGGAGATAATAAAGATTAGAGCAGAAATAAATGACATAGAGACCAAAAAAACAATACAGAAACACAATGAAACCAAGAGCAGGTTCTTTGAAAGGATAAACAAGATTGACAAACCTCTAGCCAGGCTCACCAAAAAGCAAAGAGAGAAAACCCAAATAAGCAAAATCAGAAATGATAGAGGTGAAATAACAACAGACCCCACAGAAATACAAATGATTCATAAGCAATACTATGGACAACTCTATTCCAACAAACTAGTCAACCTGGAGGAAATGGACATATTCCTAGAAAAATAAACATTCCAAAACTTAATCAGGAAGAATCTAAACATCTCAACAGGCCAATAACTATGGAAGAAATTGAAACAGTCATCAAAAAGCTTCCAGCAAACAAAAGCCCAGGACCAGACGGCTTCACAGGGGAGTTTTACCAAACATTCAAGAAAGAACTAAAAAGTATCCTCCTCAGACTCCTAAAAAAATTCAAGAGGAAGGAACACTTCCAAGCTCATTCTCTGAAGTCAGCATCATCCTAATACCAAAACCAGGTAAAGACAACACAGTGAAAGAGAATTTCAGGCCAATATCCCCCATGAACATAGATGCCAAAATCGTCAACAAAATCTGAGCAAATTGGATCCAGCAGTACATCAGAAAGATCATACACCATGACCAAGTAGGATTTAGCCCAGGGGTGCAAGGATGGTACAATATCCGAAAATCAATAAACGTGATACATCACATAAACATATTGAGAGGAAAAAACCACATAGTCATATCAATTGATGCAGGAAAAGCATTTGACAAAATCCAACACCCATTTTTGATAAAAACTCTCAGCAAGGTGGGAATAGAAGAATCATACCTCAACATAATAAAAGTCATATATGACAAATCCACAGCCAACATCAGACTCAATGGACAAAAACTAACACCATTTCCCCTAAGAACAGGAACAAGACAGGGATGCCCACTCTCACCACTCCTGTTCGATATAGTACTGGAAGTATTAGCCATTGCAATTAGACAAGAAGAAGAAATAAAAGGCATCCAAATTGGAAAAGAAGAAGTAAGACTGTCCTTATTTGCAGACGACATGATATTATACATAAAAACCCTAAAGACTCCATCAAAAAACTATTAGACTTAACAAATGAATTTGGCAATGTAGCAGGATACAAAATTAACGCCAAGAAATCTATGGCATTTCTATACACCAATAGTGAACTTACAGAAAGAGAGACTAAAAAAACAATCCCATTTACCATAACACCAAAAAAATTAAGCTACCTAGGAATAAACTTAACTAAAGAGGTAAAAGACCTCTACTCAGAAAACTACAGGATGTTGAAAAAAGAGATAGAGGAAGACATAAACAGATGGAAGAACATATCATGTTCTTGGATTGGTAGAATCAACATCATTTAAATGTCCATACTACCCAAAGCAATCTATAAATTCAATGCACTTCCCATTAAAATACCAACAGCATATTTCACAGACCTAGAACAAACTCTAAAAATTCATCTGGAATAAAATAAAAAAAAGACCCCAAATAGCTGCAGTGATCCTGAGAAAGAACAAAGTGGGTGGGATCTCAATACCAGATATCAAGCTGTATTACAAAGCCACTGTTCTCACCGAAACCGGTTTGGCTCGGTGGATAGAGCGTCGGCCTGCGGACTGAAAGGTCCCAGGTTCGATTCCGGTCAAGGGCATGTACGTTGGTTGCGGGCACATCCCTAGTGGGGGATGTGCAGGAGGCAGCTGATCGATGTTTCTCTCTCATCGATGTTTCTAACTCTCTATCTCTCTCCCTTCCTCTCTGTAAAAAATCAATAAAATATATTAAAAAAAAAAAAGAAAGCCACTGTTCTCAAAACTGCCTGGTATTAGCACAAGAACAGACATATAAATCAATGGAATAGAATAGAGAGCCCAGAAATTGGCCTGAACCAATATGCTCAATTATTATTTGACAAAGGAGGCAAGAACATACAATGGAGTCAAGATAGTCTCTTCAATAAATGTTGGGAAAATTGGATGGATATATGCAAGAAAATGAAACCTGACCACCAACTTACACCATACACAAAAATAAACTCAAAATGGATAAAGGACTTAAATGTACAATGAGAAACCATAAAAATACTAGAAAAATCCAAAGCAAAAGAATCTCAGACATATGCCTAAGCAATTTCTTCACCGATACAGCTCTGAGGGCACTTGAAACTAAAGAGAAAATAAACAAATGGGACTACATCAAAATAAAAAGCTTCTGCACAGCAAAAGAAACCATCAACAAAACAACAAGAAAATCCACTGCATGGGAAAACATATTTGCCATTGTTATATCTGATAAGGGCCTACTATCCAAAATTTGTAGGGAACTCATACAACTTAACAAAAGGAAGATAAACAATCCAATCAAAAAATGGGCAAAGAACCTAAATAGACACCTTTCAAAAGAGGACATTCAGAAAGCCAAGAGACATATGAAAACTTGCTCAAAGTCACTAATCATCCGAGAGATGCAAATAAAAACAACAATGAGGTACCATCTCACACCTGACAGAATGGCTTACATCAACAAATGACAAGTGCTGGAGAAGATGTGGAGAAAAAGGAACACTCGTGCACTGCTGGTGGGAATGCAGACTGGTGCAGCCACTATGGAAGACAGTATGGAGTTTCCTCAAAAAACTAAAAATGTAACTCCCATTTGACCCTGTGATCCCACTTCTAGGAATATATCCCAAGAAAACAGAAACAGCAATCAGAAAGGATATATGCACCATATGTTCATAGCAGCACAATTCACCATAGCTAAGATCTGGAAACAGCCTAAGTGCCCATCAGTAGATGAATGGATTAGAAAACTGTGGTACATCTACACGATGGAATACTATGCTGCTCTAAAAAAGAAGGAACTCTTACCATTTGCAATGGCATGGATGGAACTGGAGAGCATTATGCTAAGTGAAATAAGCCAGTCAATGAAGGAAAAACACCACATGATCCTACTGACTCATGGATAATAAAGACCATTATATACTTATGAACAAAAATAGATACAGAGGCAGAGCTGCCTCGAACAGACTGTCAAACTACATCTGGAAAGCCAGGGACGGTTGAGGGATGGGAGGCGGGGCGGAGTGGTAAGAGATCAACCGAATGACTTGTATGCATGCATATAAGCATAACCAATGGACATAAGACACTGGGGGGTAGGGGAGGCCGGGGGATTGTTAAGGGCAGGAAAAAAAGGAGACATATATAATACTCTTTGTAATACTTTAAGCAATAAAACTATTAATATAAACAAAACAAAACAAACAAACAAACAAACAAAAAAACCATTTTGAGCCCTGGCCAGTTTGTCTCAGTTTGATGGGCATCATCCCTTGTACTGAAGGGCTGCCAATTTGATTCCCGGTCAGGGCATATGCTCAGATTTGGGGCTTGATCCCCAGTAGTGTGTGAAATAGGAATTTTAGGGCTAAAATAGGACAGGTTTAGGAAATTTTAGAAGTTTTGGAAATTAAGGGGACCATGGAGGAAGTACAGGGCTGCAGAGCAGCAGAAGGTATATTTCCATAGAATAGGGAAGCTGAAAAGCTGCAAGAGGTACATTTCCATAGAATGAGGGAGCTGGGAACAACAAAAGGTCTAATTTACAAAATAAAGAGAAGAAAGCCCTTCATTCAGAAGGAGAAGAAGAAAGCCCAAAGGGAATAGGAAAACAATAAGGAAGGCGTGGAGGAGAACCTCACATGTCCCATATGAGTTTCAATCTTTGAGCCTAGGAGTTACTATAGTAACCAGTCTAAGGGAATAGTGACCAATCAGAGGGGATATCAAGGCACCAGGATCTACAGCCCTTATAAGCCATGGGGAAAAGGAACTCAGTGGGAACCTTTTCCCCTCCCCATGTGGGAGTCCATTCTGTGGGACTCTTTCCCTCTCCCCATATGAGAGTCTATACTTGTTCTTCAATAAATCTCCACCTTTGCTATACTACCCTCTGTCCGTAGATTCATTCTTCGATTCTGGTGGACAAGGAATCTGGGTTCCAGTCCAAAAATTCCATTTCAGGGGCATGTAGGCAAGACCAATGTTTCACTCTCACATCAATGTCACTCTTTCCCTTTCTTACTCTTTAAAAATCAATTTTTAAAAAGCATTGTATATAAAGGGAGAAATGAAAATATATGTTTGTTTTTACTCATATACAAATGCAACAAGTTTTAAAAATCCAATAAACTAATGACAGTGATTACCTGCAGTGAAGCTAGGTACAGAGTGGGCCCTGAGCAAATGAAAAAGAGGGGTGAGAAGATAATTTTCTTTTTTAAAAAAAATTTTGTAAAAAGTATTTGTCATTTAGAATTGAAAGGACAGAACAGGACTGATAGCTGTGTCCTTATCCCCTCTTCCAAGAAAAAGCTGCTGAATGTATCAGTTACTCAGCCTGCCCTTATCTCAGCCAATGGGAAAGCGGGGGAAACTAGCCCAAGGCCAAGAGTATGCTAGCCACCCCCCTGTCTTTGTGTAACCAGACCCTAGCTGCACCCTGCCCTTGCATCACTAGCCCCCGGCCCTCACTCAACCAAATGGAATCGGCCAAATCAGTGGTCAGAGTGTGCCCCCACCCCCCGACCCCAAGCCCTATAAATTCTTTGTTCCCTTGGGACTTGGGGCTCTCTCTTGCATCCAGTAATGGAGGCATGGGGGGGGACCAAGTCCCGGGCTTGAATTAAAGACTCTATGCTTTTGCATCGGACTCGGCTCCCTAGTGGTCTGTCTTGGGGGATCTTGAAATCTGGGCATAACATTTGGGGGCTCGTGCGGGACCCCCAAGACTCACGAGGGACCCCGATCCGGAGAGTCTGACTGACCGCGGTAAGTGTCTGTGTGTTGTCTATTCTGTTCTACGTGTTCTGTCCTGTGTGAGCTCACTTCTGAAATCTGTATTGCCCGTAAAGGCCTAGGTGGATGCACTGGGGGGCCACAGGCAGGAGGAGGCGGGGGATGACCCAATACTTCATCTGGAGGGGCCGAGAAACCCCTCAATCTGAGACGAGTGGTGCATGGCCATCGTCTAATCTGTAGTTTTGCTTCCGCGGAGTCGGAAGGTTATTTTGGTTTTGCTTCCCTAGAGTTGGAAGACTGTATTTGTCTGTGTTTGTATTTTTTTTTTCTGTTTTCTGTGGACTTACTGGACGGACGTTATGGGACAGACTCAAACTACTCCTTTAAGCATTATGGTCGTTTTAAAGTCAAGGGCTGGGCCAAACCTGCTTGCCAGCCTCAGGTGTGGTTTTCCAGAACTGCTGGGAACTTGGGACCTTGAAGCTTACTGAATTCCAATGATAAAAAACTTATGTCTTGCATTTTTGAAGTTTATGCTTAAAAATGTTACTGATTGAGAAATGCTAAATATTCGCTAAAAATTTGAGATTTAAATTGGGAAAAATTGTATATTGTGATAACTAAATGCCTTTGCTGAATGAATGTTTGGTGAAAATATATGAATGTGAAGGGAGGGGGCCTGCCCTCTCCTCTCCTTTGTGTGGCTCCACGACTTTGGTCAGGTGGGCAACTGAGTAAGGATCTGTGAAAACAGGTCACCCCCTCCCTTGTCTGTCTCTCGTCACCTATCATCATGAGATCGGGACCAAGTAAACCTGCTGTTCTTAATTACATATTAAAATTTTTTTTAAAGGGGTACAATAAAAATTGTGGAATTGGAATGAATGCCGAAACATTGAGGAAGCCTGAGTGAACAGCTGTTTGTTTGTGTGGGACTAGCCAATATGCTACCGAGAGGGGGGACTGGACGCAGTCTTAACTCCTCCGGTAGGTTCTCACCAAAACGTTGGTCGAGAATTCTGTTCTGGGACATGGGTGCCAGGAGTGCCCCCATGCCCGTCTGGGGAGTCGGGCATTGTTTTGTTTATCTGCTCAGCTCCAGTCTGGGCTAGTCTACTGAGAGAGTGTGAATACGAATGTTTTGTCTATTTTGGCTGCTCATTACTAGTCTGTGTGAAGTGAAAGTTACTTTGATTTATTTTGCATTTCTGTTAATTCATCTGGCTGAACGTTTGGACTGGACCCGCGATGGGCTGCAAGAATCTCTAGCAGTTCTCAGAGTCTTTTGCTCGCCATTACAGAAGGAATCAGCCCATTTAGTTAATATAAATTTCTGTCTATCAGTTGCTCTTACCTGGGTTGTAAATCGCTGTAATTCCAAGATTGCTTAGTTCTGAGATTGCTTATAAAAGAGTAAAAGAGAAAAAAATCTGTGAGGAAAAGCAGCCTGGGCTGAGAGAAGTGGGGTGGGGGGCGTTGGCAGTTATGCTGCTGGCTGCAAACCTAACAGGTCTTATCAATGAACTTCAAGGTTACAAAAAATAACTGTAAGCACAGTCTTTCTCTGCCCTGGTTTATACTTTTAACCCCTCCAATGCTGAATCAGACCGATACCTGTTCTTAGTTTTATCACAAAAGGTCTAGATATATCTTAAGAGTAAAAGTACATTTAAAATATGTTCATAAATATTAATCTAAAATTGCTGAATGTTCACTTTTGGTAATCATTAAAGGATTAAGGTTTCTAAAAATAAAACAACAACTGAACTCCCGCTAGAAAAGCGGAGGAGGAACAAAGCTAGAATCCGCAGCCCCCCTGGTGATTTAGAACTGTTTGCCAGGCAGACTCAGCCCCTGAAAGCCAGGTCAGAGAAGGGGGGGGGGGGGCTGAATGCCTGAGCTGCCTGCAAGGCCTGGAAGCCCCTGGTGGAGAAGAAGCGGCATGTGCGCGGATCAACGAGAGCCTACAGGAGCTGCAGCAGCTGCTGGCGGGCACCGAGGTGAGGCTGGCGGGCTGGTGCCCAGGGGATGCTGAGCGAGCGGACGGGGGTCAGGGCATAGCCTGGCCTCACCTCCCTCCCCCACCTGGCGCCCCTGCCGGTGCAGGTGCAGGCTAAGCTAGAGAACGCCTAGGTGCTGGAGCTGAAGGTGCAGCATGTGCTGCAGGAGTGCTGCGGGGCAGAGCTTTCAGGCGCAAGCAGCTGCAGGCAGAAGCCAGCGAGTGCTTCACTGCCGGCTACATCCAGTGAACCCCCTGCTTGAGTCCATACCACTGCAAAAGGGCAGCAGCTTCCGGGATTTGCTGGGGGACGCTCTGGCTGGGTCCCTGGGAGACCCTAGGCAGAGCAGCTGGCTCAGAGGAGGGGCTGATATCCCCTTCTAGTGCACTCCCTTGAAAGAGGCCTGGTTGCTGCTCTGCCACGAAGGAAACTGGTAAAAAGGCAAAAAGCAGGGCTCTAAGGGTTAACAAAAAGGCACTCTCCCCAGACCTGGAAGCCATCAGGACTTTGAAATTCTCCAAGAGAGGAGGAGTCTGACTCAGAGACTGGCTGAAACCTCGTTGGGTTAGAAAAACCGGAGGCTGCATATTGAACTTATAGACTGCAGTTTTCTGGGCAGAGGTCCAAGCCCCGTTATATAGGGGTTAAACTACCTGTGTACAGCAAAACAACTTTCTCCTGTGCCAGAATACATTTTAAGAAAATTGAATGCATATTAGACCAGTAAGCTGGGACAAGTAAAATAGGGAAACTGAGCAGAAATCCTATCTTCCCTAAACCAATGACACTTGGGAGTAAATGCTTTGCATTTGCCTCCCTGAATAAAGGTGAAATCGTTTATGTCAATCTGATTAGTGTCATTTGTTGTCCACACCCAGGGACAAATGAAGTTAGAAAATAAACCTTATTTTGATTAGTTCTTTTATTCAGGAGGAGCCAACCCGGTCCCTCCCTACAACATGAATGATAAAATGTATGTTAAAAAATTTTAAAATTGCTCAAACCTCGCTGCCTTGGGTCCAGTTCTGCGTGTGTAAGAAGGGACAGAGTAAAGTTTAGTAGCAGGCCAGAAGAAGCTGGCAAGGCCATCCAAACCACCCAGCCACTATTGGCCAGAGCTGCCTGAGGCAGACCTCCTCGGATTGGCAACAGCTGACTCTGACTAGGACAGACTGGGCTTTTTCCAACTGGGCCCCCATGAGCCAATGGTCAAAATGAAAATCGGGGGCCAGACTGTGAACTTTATGATTGATATAGCGGCAGAGCACTTGGTAGTTACTCAGAAGGTAGCTCCCCTCTCAGGAGAGGAAGTCACCATTATTGGAGCCAGTACGGTACCACAGCTGCAGACTTTTCTGCCGCCCCCGCCGATATCAGTTAGGCAGCCATCAGGTGGTTCATGAATTCCTATATTTACCAGTTGACCTGGTCCCTCTAATGGACAGAGACCTTTTAGCCAAAATGGAAGCAGAAACCACTTTTGCCCCAGATGGCTCAGCACAGCCTTGCCTAGGTGAAGAAACCTCTCCAATGATCCTGTCCTTAGCAGTGCTGAGAGAGAAAGAATGGAGACTGTATACCCCCCAGCCAAAGGCCCCCACATCTATTCTTGTCAGGCGCCCATCAGGGGACTTGGGCAGTGTTCCTGTTATCTGCCAAAATTCCCAAGACTGTAAAAGTACTTGTTCACTGAAAAGGTGTAAATGTGGATGTTTATTTGATGTTTATATGTCTACTTAGGTATAAATATTTGTAGATAAATAGAACCCCCAGGTAATTTTCTGGTGTATTCTGGAGCAGCCTATTCAGTCTTGACAGAGCCAATGGGACCAATAGCATCTAAGAAGACACCAGTTCTAAGAGCCACCGGACAAACTGCCTTTTTCCTTGTACATCAAAGAGGACTGTGGACCTCAGAAAGAACACGGTAACTCATTCGTTTCTAGTCATGCCAGAATGCCTGTACCCCTTACTTGGACGTGATCTCTTACAGAAATTACAAGCCACCCATAAGCTTGTTCGAGATGCCCTGCCAGTGCCACCTCGGACTCTGTACATCCTTTCCAGCCTGGGGACTCGGTGTGGGTAAAGAAGTTCTCTACCCCAGGACTCACCCCAACTTGAAAAGGACTATACCTGCAGAAAATTGTATAATAGACTCAGATGATGCCTGCATCTTCATAGACATGGCTTCAGAAAGACAAGGACAATTTTACCTTATATAAAAAGGTCAAAGAATGGACTTTAGTCACCTCCCTAAAATGTTTGTATAGCCCTGCCATATCTCATGTTTAGTAGCGGAGGATTTAGCTGCCTGAAGCGGCCATGGTGCCAATATTATGTTTCATTGTATTAATATGTTGTATTAACCTTCAACTCTCTTACAGGTTTAAACGTAGCTGTAGCTGTGGACCAGTGATGGTCTACAGTCTTTGGTAGTCTTTGGGAATAACCAGCAAGTGTCCAGTCTCCCACACTGAGGGACATTGTTATAGCTATGTGTTAGCTGTCCTAGAAGGGACTATATGGAATGAACCCCAAAAGTAAAGGGTGTCTGGCTGCCAAGAGGGCAGATGCCCAACTGGACAAAGAAGAATACCCATCAGGTTTTGGTCTCTATTGAGAAACAGCTGACAGTTGGCAGCCTGTGTACTGTATTACAGGCCTGCATGACCATGCCGATGTCAGGGGTGGTACAAACCTTGGCTGTAGAGAGCTGGAAAAGGCCTATTTAGAATGGAAGGTCTGAGGCATAGTTATGCATTTTTAAAGGACTGACAAGAAAAATCAGAAGATCTTAGAGCAGATCAGTATGTTTTTCTCCTTATATAATTCCTCTGAAATCTGGCAATGCTTAATAAGTCATGGCAATACATTTCTTTGCATGAAATCAATAAGACCAGTTTTCAATAGTAATTTTATTAACCGGAAACTTTGACTGGAGTATCATGTTTTAAAGAAACCTGTCTGAGCTCTGAAGACTTGAAGCCAATAAGAGTGCCATGGAGAAAGCCTGGTATCCTGCTTGGGAGCCCTGAAGATGGCTGGCGCTGGAGCGTCAGGCCCATGCCCTACCATCACTGGCGGTTGGTAAGAGTAGAAGGGGAGCAATAAGGACGCCTCTGCGTCCCTGCAGAACCCCCACACACTCTGGGCTGCAACGAGTAGGAGGGCTACTGAGATGGGCCTTAAAGCCTAGAGCATGGGCTCAGGTGGAGTTGCTACAGGTGAGGGATTCACCTAACGCAGCAGATACTGCAGGCAGGCCTGATGGCAGCTGGATGGCTTGGCTTCCTGGCCCTATGGGGTACATTAAAATTCAATCATGAAATTCCAGCCAAGGTAGTCAGTTACCATTCTTGTTGTGTTTATGCAAACATCAGGCCAAATTAAATACAGTAGATAAATTAATCTTGATTTGGCTTTTTGATAGCCATAGAGGACTTTTTAAGAAAAAAACAACTCTATTTCAATGGAGGTTATTAAAACTGAAATGTTTTCTTTCCCTTCCACCAGACCATTTGTTATAGTTTGTCTCTGCCAGGTCACAAGCCCAGCTCCTTCTGTGCCCAGGACAGCAGGGAGCCTGACTGGAAGGTGACCTCTGACTAGACACACCCGCTGCAGATCACCCTCAAGAAAACAGCGGACCTCGGCGGACCCCTTGTAATCCTCCTGCTGCTGTTGACTTTCGGCCCTTGCATTATTAACAGACTAGTCCAATTTGTCAAGAAGTGTATAAAAGTAGTTCAGTTGATAGTTCAGTCCGTCTCATGATTGAGCCGGAACTTCCAAGACAAGGGGGGAATGAAAGGACAGAACAGGACTGATAGCTGTGTCCTTATCCCCTCTTCCAAGAAAAAGCCGCTGAATGTATCAGTTACTCAGCCTGCCCTTATCTCAGCCAATGGGAAAGCGGGGGAAACTAGCCCAAGGCCAAGAGTATTCTAGCCACCGCCCTGTCTTTGTGTAACCAGACCCTAGCTGCACCCTGCCCTTGCGTCACTAGCCCCCGGCCCTCACTCAACCAACCGGAATCGGCCAAATCAGTGGTCAGAGTGTGCCCCCAGCCCCTGACCCCAAGCCCTATAAATTCTTTGTTCCCTTGGGACTTGGGGCTCTCTCTTGCATCCAGTAATGGAGGCATTGGGGGGGGGGGGGAACCAAGTCCCGGGCTTGAATAAAAGACTCTATGCTTTTGCATCGGACTCGGCTCCCTAGTGGTCTGTCTTGGGGGATCTTGAAATCTGGGCATAACAGAATTGACATATAATATTATATTATTTTCAGGTGTACAAGATAGTGATTACATTTTTATATAACTTACAAAATGATCACCCCAATAAATCTAGTGTCCATCTGACACCATACATAGTTATTACAATATTAATGGCTATACTTCCTATGCTGTACTTTATATCCCCATAACTATTTTTATAACTGGCAATTGTACTTCTTAATCCCTTTTGCCTTTTTCACCCATCTTGGCAACTGCCCTCCTATCTGGCAACCATCAGTTTTTTTCTCTGTATCTCTGAGTTTGTTTCTGTTTTGTTTGTTTATTTATTTTGTTTTTTAGATTCCACTTATAAGTGAAATCATATGGTATTTGTCTTTCTCTGTCTGACTTATTTTACTTAGCAAAATGCCCTATCATTCCATCCATGTTATTGCAAATGGCAAGATTTCATTCTTTCTATAGCTGAATAACATTCCATTGTTTATATTCCATGTGTGTTTATCCATCATCTATTGATGGACAAGTCTTGGTTATTTAAACAATGCTGCAATGAACAC
The DNA here is from genome assembly GCF_964212035.1 of Myotis nattereri. Lineage (NCBI taxonomy): Eukaryota > Metazoa > Chordata > Mammalia > Chiroptera > Vespertilionidae > Myotis > Myotis nattereri. Next base: position 102,825,109 of record NC_138076.1, read on the forward strand.
AGGGGTGCATTTATTTTTTTAATTAGTGTTTAATATTCCTTCGGAATATACCCATAAGTGGAATTTGAGTCATATGATAGTGAAACAGCAATTTTTAGGAGTGAAAAAGACAAGTTTTAGGAAATTTTAGAAATTTTAGAAGTTAAGGAGACCATGGAAGAAACAGGCTGCAGAGTAGCAGAAGGTATATTTCCATAGAATAAGGAAGCTGAAAAGCTGCAACAGGTACATTTCCATAGAATGAGGGAGCTGGGAACAGCAGAAGGCTTATATTTATAAAATAAAGGGAAGGAAGCTCCTCATCCAAAAGGAGAAGAAAGCTCAAAGGGAATAGGAAAACAATAAGAAAGGAGGGGACTTGTGAGCTCAGAAGTTACTATAAACCAGTCCAAGGATATAGTGACCAATCAGAGGGGATATCAAGGCATCAGGATCTATAGCCTTTATAAGCCATAGGGAAAAGTAACTCAGTGGGACGCTTTCCCTTTCCCCACGTGGGAGTCTGTACTTGTTCTTCAATAAATTTTCACCTTTGCTATACCACCTTCCATTTGAGGTTTTCATTCTTTGATTCCCACGGACAAAAAGCCTGGGAATCAGTCTGCCCAGAGGAATACCATGTGTTCCGATCCAAAAATTCCATTTCAATAGTTCTATTTTTTATTTTTTGAGGAAAGTCCATACTATTTTCCATAGTGGCTACAACAATTTACATTCCTACCAAGAGTATATGAGGGTTCCCTTTTCTCCACATCACTATCTTCTACACTAGACACCAATATAATATTTATGTCAATTATAATTGACAAATAAATTTTTACAAAATTAAGAAAAAGAAAATTATCCTTTCATTCATGTTTCTCATTTGCTCAGGGCATAGTCTGTACCTAACCTCACTGTAGGCAATCACTGTTTTTCTTTTCTTGGATCTTTTTTAAAAAATATATATTTTATTGATTTTTTACAGAGAGGAAGGAAGAGGGATAGAGAGAAACATCAATTAGAGAAACATCAATCAGCTCCATCCTGCACACCCCTCACTGGGGATGTGCCTGCAACCAACATAATTGCCCTTGACCAGAATCGAACCTGGGACCTTTTAGTCCACAGGCCAATGCTCTATCTACTGAGCCAAACTGGTCAGGGCCATTTCTTGGGTATTTGAAACTATTTCTGCAATTGTATACCAGTAAAAACAACATATATTTTCACTTGTTATTTTTGGATTTATTAATAATAGTCATTCTGACAAGTTGGATATGATATCTCATTGTGGTTTTAATTTGCATTTCCCTAATGATTAGTGACGTTGAGCATCTTTTTATGTTTACTAAGAGGCCCGGTGCATGATTTTGTGCACTGTGGGCAGGGGTGTTTCTCAGCCCAGCCTGCACCCTCTCGCAGTCCAGAACCCCTCAGGGGATGTCTGGGACCCCTCGCTCCTTACTGCCCTCCTGCTTGCTGCTCCTTACCGCTCAACTTGCTGCTCCTTAGGTTTGCCGTGGAGGTGGGAGTGGTTCCTGCCACCATCGCTGTGCTCACCAGCCATGAGCCCAGCTTCTGGCTGAGCAGCGCGCCCCCTGTGGGAGTGAACTGACTACCAGGGGGCAGCTCCTGAATTGAGTGTCTGCCCCCTGGTGGTCAGTGCACTTCATAGTGACAGGTCATTCTCATTATTCCACCATAGTGGTCTCTTAGCCTTTTTTTTCTTTTTTAAAAAATATTTTTATTGATTCCAGAGAGGGAGAGGGGAGAGAGTTAGAAACATCAATGATGAGAGAGAATGATCAATCGGCTGCCTCCTGCAGACCCCCACTGGAGATGGAGCCCACAACCAGGGCATGTGCCCCTGAATGGAATCAAACATGGGACACTTCAGTCTGCAGGCCGACACCTCACCCACTGAGCCAAACCAGACAGGGCTCGCTTAGGCTTTTATTATATATAGACTAGAGGCCCGGTGCACAAAAATTTGTGCACTCAAGGGGTCCCTCAGCCAGGCCTGTGCCCCCTCGCAGTCTGGGACCTCTTGGGGGATGACCACCTGCTGGCTTAGGCCCACTCCCCAGGGGATTGGGCCTAAGCTGACAGTCAGACATCACTCTGGCAGCCCGGCAGCCCTCGGGGGATGTCCACTTGCCAGCGGGGAGCAGACCTAAGCTGCAGTCAGACATCATTAGCGCTGCTGAGGAGGCGAGAGAGGCTCCCACCACCACTGCTGTACTGGCAGCCGTCAGCCTGGCTTGTGGCTGAGCAGAGCTCCCCATGTGGGAGCACACTGACCACCAGGGGGCAGCTCCTGCATTGAGCATCTGCTCCCTGGTGGTCAGTGTGTGTCATGGTGACCAGTCATTCCTAGTCGTTCTGCTGTTAGGGTTAATTTGCATATTACCCTTTTATTATATAGGATAAAAGTCTGGTGCACGGGTGGGGGCCGGCTGGTTTGCCCTGAAGGGTGTCCCAGATCAGGGTGGGGTTCCTGCTGGGATGCCTGAACAGCCTGGGTGAGTGGTTGATGGCTGTTTGCAGGTTGGCCACAGCTCCTTCAGTGTGGGGGTCCCCACTGGGGTGCCTGGCCAGCCTGGGTTGGGGCTGAGGGCCATTTTCAGGCTGGCCACACCCCATTCAGGGTGGGGGAGTCCTGCTGGGGTGCCTGGCCAGTCTGGGTGAGGGGCTGATGGCTGTTTGCAGGCTGACCACAGCACCCAGCCATCCAAGCTCCCAGTGGAGGCTGGCTGGAAGCATGTATCTGGGATTTATTTATCTTCTATAATTGAAACTTTGTTGCCTTGAGCGAAGACCACAGCCAGCCAGGTCAGGCAGGAAGCTTGGCTTCCTCCATCGCTGGGGCAACCAAGCCTCCTGTTTGCTCCAGCTCTGTGGCTGCTGGCTGCCATCTTGGTTGGGTTAATTTGCATATAGTCGCTCTGATTGGCTGGTGGGCATCGTTTGGGGCATAGCATAGGTGCGGTTAATTTGCATGTTTGTTTTTTATTAGATTAGACTAGAGGCCCGGTGCACAAAATTCGTGCCTGTGCCCTCTCGCAATCCAGGAACCCTCGGGTAGGGTCCCTAGGCCTGGTCAGCAATCAGGGCCTATTGGGGCTTTTCTTCCCCCAGCTACCAGCAGCTGGCTCCACCCACACCGCTGCCGCTGCTTGCCATCTTTGCAGTGCTGCCCCACCCCCAACACTAGTCACCTCTCTCTGCGGGCAACAGGCATGGGGTGAGATCGCTTGGCTGGCCTGGGCCTCCTTCTGTGGCCACCGGCCAGGTGGCTTGTGCCTCAGTCTTTGGGGCAATCGATCGCGGGGCTCTGCGATTGATTGCCCAGCAGAGGGAGGCCCCACCCACCCAGCGAGGGTTCTGCAATTGATCACTGCACAGATGGAGGCCCTGCCCACCTGGCTGGGGCTCCATTATCCATCGGCACACAAAGGGAGGCTCCGCCACAGCACTGCTGGCTAGGTAGCCTGGGCCTCCCTCTTTGGGACAATCGATCGCATGACCCTACTATTGGTCACCCCAAAGTGGGAGGCGTCGCCCACAAGGCCGAGGATCTGCCATCGATTACTGCACAGAGGGTGGCCTGTGGAACAGGGGGTCCCTTGGGGGTGAGGACGACAGAACCCAACGCGCTGGGGCGCTTGCATGCACAACTCCGGAGACCAGGTTCAGAAACACAGATCTAAGGTTATTGAGGAAGTATAGCCATATATAAAGGGATAAGCAGCCAATGCAATAGGGACACACTTGCTATGTTATCCAATGGGCTTGAGGGTAGGGGCTAAGAGTAGGTGGCTCTTGGAGATTTGTCAGGCGGGTGTTGCCACTTCCTGGTGTGCCAAGGAAGCCTGTTCGCTGGAGTGTGCTCACAGCGTTGCTTTGGCCGCAGCCCTGAGATAAATCTCTTGAGCTCTGCCCACAGGCCTGGGCATCACTCTTTGGGGCAATCGCAGAGCACGCCCCTACCTCCCCCACATCAGTTGTCCTGCTGGCCAGTGGCCTGGGCCTCCCTCTGTAGGGCGATCATTGGGCAATGGCTGGGCCTCCCCGACCAATTGCACCTGCCTTGGCTGGCCTGGTGCCAGTGCGTGTCATAGCATGGTCATCTGGAAGGTTATCCAGACAGTCATTCTGCTGTTCGGTTGTTCAGTTGATTTGCATATTACTCCTTTATTATTATAGACTAGAGGCCCAGTGCACAAAAATTTGTGCACTGGCGGGGGATTGGGTGTCCCTCAGCCCCACTTGTGTCCTCTCACAGTCTGGGACCCCTCGGGAGATAATGACCTGCTGGCTTAGGTCCACTCCCTGGTGGCAGAGGGCAGGCCCAATCCCTAGGTGCCTGCCCCGCAGCTCCTGGTCGGGCTCAGAGCAGGGCCGATAGGGGAGTTGGGGTGCCGCCCCCTGTCGTGCACAGAGCAGGGTGGATCAGGAGGTTGCGATGCCACCCTCAGTCACGCTCAGGGTAGGGCCGATTTGGGGGTTGGGGCGCTGCCCTCTGTCACACTCAAGGCAGGGTCGATGGGGAGGTTGCGGCGCCACCCCCTGTCACGCACAGAGCAGGGCCCATCAGGGGTTTGGGAAGCTCTCCCCTATCAGGCACAGAGCAGGTCCGATTAGGGGGTTGGGGCGCCTTCCCCTGTCACACACAGAGCCGCAGGGCGATCAAGGAGTTTGGGCGCTGCCCCCTGTCACGCTGCTCCAGGGGCCAGGAGGCCTTGCTGCTCTGCTGATCCCAGTGCTGGGAGGCGTCGCAGTTCCACTTGACACTGGGGCAGTGAGGCCTTGCGTCTCCGCTGATCCCGGTGCTGGGAGGCCTCGCTGCTCTGCTGATCCCAGTGCTGGGAGGCATATTACCCTTTTACTATATAGGATAGAGGCCTGGTGCATGGGTGGGGGCCGGCTGGTTTGCCCTGAAGGGTGTCCTGGATCAGGGTGGGGGTCCCCACTGGGGTGCCTGGCCAGCCTGGGTGAGGGGATGAAGGCTGTTTGCAGCTGGTCACACCCCCTTCAAGGTGGGGGTCCTCACTGGTGTGCCTGGCCAGTCTGGGTGAGGGGCTGAGGGCCGTTTTCAGGCTGGCGGGTGACTGAAGCTCCTCCAACCTCTCCTTTTTTCCTTTTTTTTTTTTTTAAATATATTTTATTGATTTTTTACAGAGAGGAAGGGAGAGAGATAGAGAGTTAGAAACATCGATGAGAGAGAAACATCGATCAGCTGCCTCCTGCACATCTCCTACTGGGGATATGCCCGCAACCCAGGTACATGCCCTTGACCGGAATTGAACCCGGGACCTTTCAGTCCGCAAGCCGACGCTCTATCCACTGAGCCAAACCGGTTTCGGCCCTTTTTTTTTTTATTCTTGGATTTATTTACTTCTATGGCTGTCACTGGAGCTGAGAGCTGGCTTTAGCTCAGACCTCGGCTGCTGAAAGCAGGTTTCTGGCTTTGTTTACCTTCTGTATTTGAAACTTTGTTGCGACTCCAGCTCTGAGATCCTGGCTGACTAAAAGCAGGTTTCTGGGGAATGTTTAGTTTCTATATTTGTAACAATGTTTCTTAGAGTTGCAGCTCAGAGCCCAGCAGCAGCAGGCGGGAACGTTGGCTTCCTCCGTCACTGGAGCAAGCAAGCCTCCCTGTTCACTTCAGCTACCTGGCTGCCGGCCACCATCTTGGCTGGTAGTTAATTTGCATATCTCACTGATTAGCCAATGGGAAGGGTAGCGAAGTTATGGTTAATTACCATGTTTCTCTATTATTAGATAGGATAGGCCATCTCTCTTTTCTCTTTGTAGGTATGTCTATTCAAGTCCTCTGCTCATTTTTTAATCAGATTGTTTTTTTGTTGCTAAGTTGCATGAATTTAAAATAAATTTTGGATATTAACCCCTTATCAGATGTATCATGGAAAATATCTTCTCTCATTCAATAGGTTGTCTTCTCATTTTGTTAATAGTTTTCACAGTGTGCAAAACCCTTTAGGTTTATGTAGTCCTACTGATTTATTTTTCTTTTGTTTCCATTGCCAGAGCAGCTTACTAAGAACAATGTATTACTATTACTAAGAACAATGTCACAAAGTCTAATACCTATTTTTTTTTCTACAAGTTTTATGGTTTAGGTCATACATTTAAGTCTTTAATTCATTTTGAATTTATTCTTGCATATTGAAAGAAAGGGATTCATTTTATTATTTTGCATATGTCTTACCAGTTTTCCAAAACCACTATGGAATAGAGTGTCTTTAACCCATTATATATTTATGCCTGCTTTGTCATAGATTAATTGACCATATAGGCATTGGTTTATTTCTGGGTCCTCTGTTTTGTTCCCTTGTGTCTCTTTTATGCCAGTACCATGCTGTTTTGATTACCTTAGAGTTATGGTTTGATAATGGTAGCAGCTTGGTTCTTCTTTCTTAAAATTGTTTTGGCTGTTTGGGATATCTTGTTGTTCCACATATATATTAGCATTTTTAAATTGAATTTATTGGGATGACATTGGTTAATAAAATTATATAGGTTTCAGGGGTATTCTATAATATAAGTTTTAGGATTATTTGTTCTAGTTCTGTGAAAATGCCATTGGTATTTTGATAGGGATTGCATTGAATCTGCAGATTGATTTAGACATTTTTATGATGTTAATTCTTTTAATCCATGAGCACAGTATATGAGAAAGATAATTTTCAAGGTTTGTTTTTTATTTTAACTATGAATATCACACATTCTACAATTAAATTAAAATAAATAAAAATCTCACATTTTTTATGGGAGTGTAAAATGGTATTTTCAATTTAGCAAAAGGTCTTTTGATTTCTTTTAAAAAAATTAAACATACACCTATCCTATCATCCAGCAAATTTATGTACCTATCAAACAGAAATGAAAGCATACATTCATGCAAAGAACTATACAGTAATGCCCATAACAGTTTTATTGATAATAGGTAAAAACTGAATTGAGTTCATGTCTGTCATCAGGAAAACAGGTAAACAAGTTCAGTGATATTGACTGCTTACAATCTCTTATTCTGTTTCCTGAAAGTCAAAAGACACACCATCAGGAATTTGGCAAGCAATTTTCCAGGCACAGTCATTACTAATATTAAATCATAGAACTTTTGTATTAAAAACAAAAGGAACAAATACTCAAACCTCATCCATTCCTAATTATTTTACTTTTGCCTGTGCCCTAAATCTTGCTGCTCTTGGATCTGCCAGTGGAAATGCCCTATGATACTGGGTTGCAAGGCTTCCCTCTCACCCACCTTCAGTGATGTCACCTTAGCAGCCTAAAACCACTGTGGTAGGAATATTACACCATGAAAATTGTCAACTAATGTTAATCAGGGCTCCATTCACTGTTTGTTAATTTTACAGATGTCAACAAAAGGTCACTGTCACCAATCCATTGCCAAAAGTTCTCCAATTTGGGTGCTGTAAAGAGAAACTTTATTCAGGTAAACAGTTTGCTAACCAGGGAAATGCAGTCTCCAGAAACAACTGAAATTTTGCTACCCCTGAAAAAAAGGGAAGGACCACAACATAAATTGCCTGCACTAGTCCCCTGATTGGTCCATTTATAAAAATTATATTTTATTAATTTCAAAGAGGAAGGGAAAGAGAGAGATAAAAACATCAATGATGAGACAGAATCATTGATTGGTTGCCTCCTGCACGCCCCACACTGGGCATCAAGCCTACCTATGACCTAACCAGAATCACACTGTGACCACCTGGTTCATAGGTCAATGCTCAACCATTGAGCCTGGCCAGCAGGGCTGATAGGTCCATTTTTATGCAAATGAAAAATCCATATCTACACAGTTTTATTGGTCCAAATAACACGGTCCTGATTCATCAGAATCACATGTTCTGATTGGTTGTTTTGGAGCAACTCTGATTAATTAGTACAGATGCAAATGAGGATATAGCTGTCACACCCAATTAGATATGGCAGGTCTCAAATGGTGAAAATACAATTCCAGGAATTTTGTTTTCTTTTTCTGTTGTTGTTGTTTTGTTTTTTTCTTTTTTTAACACTTTATTATATTTTTTGTTACAATATACAAACTAAATCTATTACCAGATTATACATACAAAATAATTAGCCATTTACATGCAATAAATATTAATATTTCAAGAAAAAAATTTAAATATAATGTTACATGCAATAAACATTAATATCTCCAGATAAACAATTTTAAATATAATAATATAACATGAAATAAACATAAATATTTCAAGAAAAAAGATTTTAAATATAATAATATTATTCAAACTGAACTTGCCTAGGTCTGACCAGCAGATCCTGAGCAGCAGATGAATAGATTACTCTGACACACGTTTCTGTGAAAGAGAAGGCTAAGGGTCTTGTTTGGCTTTAGGAACCCAAACAGTAACGATTGCCTGCCTCCTTAAGCTTTTATTTTAACAACAGCTTGAACTAAAATTAACCTCTAGATACAATCAGCAGGGTAAGTCTACTTGAGAAAGCACATGCTTCTACAAGGTCGGGTCTAAAAAACTAAACATAGAGATTCCAGTAAAACACCCAGGTGTCAGACTTGTTTGGAAAAGTCAAGGTAGGGGCTACTGCCTTCAGCAAGGTCCCCCTAAGAGGACCCCGATCTTTCGGAGAATCCTCCTTAGAGACTTTCCAACCAAGTCCCATGCTTCCGCACATCTGCCCCCTTTTTGTTTTGCTGGCTGTAGAAAACAGAGGGAGGTGAAAAACTCTGCTTTGGAATGTGTGGGTTCACAAAGCGCATTCACTGATTGAGTTCTGATTTTGTAGACTATAAGAAAAAAAAAGAAAATTACAGTGACAGCAATGGTTAGTCCAATCAGGTACGAATTGATTTTGGGAAACAATGTGGTATGGTCTATCCACTCCAAAAGCTGCTTTACCGTATTCCAAGCAGTAGTCTGATTTCCATGTTTATTGATAGCAAGTAAGGACTCTCTAGTTTGCATTTGCAACATGTTTACTTCTTCAATAAGGTTATCATGAAAGACTCCCCATAGATTTTTTTTAATTTAAATATATTTTTAATAAATCTTTATTGTTCAGATTATTACAGTTGTTCCTCTTTTTCACCCCCATAGCTCGCCTCCACCCAGTTCCCACCCCACCCCATCCATGCCCTTACTACTCCCCCACTGTCCTCGTCCATAGGTGTAAGATTTTTGTCCAATCTCTTTTCTCACCCTGAACACCCCTTTCCCCGCAAGAATTGTCAGTCCACTCCCTTTCTATGCCCCTGATTCCATTATATTAACCAGTTTATTCTGTTCATCAGGGTTTTTATTCATTTGATTTTTAGATTCACTTGTTGATAGATATGTATTTGTTGTGATTTTGTTCATAATTTTTATCTTTACCTTTTTCTTCTTCCTCTTCTTACCCTTCAGCATTTCATATAATGCTGGTTCGGTGGTAATGAACTCCTTTAGCATTTTTTTCTTGTCTGTGAAGCTCTTTATCTGACCTTCAATTCTAAATTATAGCTTTACTGGGTAGAGTAATCTTGGTTATAGGTTCTTGCTATTCTTCACTTTGAATATTTCTTGCCACTCCCTTCTGGCCTGCATCGTTTCTGTTGAGAAATCAGCTGACAGTCGTATGGGTACTCCTTGTAGGTAACTAATTGTTTTTCTCTTGCTGCTTTTAAGATTCTCTCTTTGTCTTTTGCCCTTGGCATTTTAATTATGATGTATCTTGGTGTGGTCCTCTTTGGATTCCTCTTATTTGGGGTTCTCTGTGCTTCCTGGACTTGTAAGTCTATTTCTTTCACCAGGTAGGGGAAGTTTTTTGTCATTATTTCTTCAAATAGGTTTCTAATATCGTGCTCTCTCTCTTCTTCTGGCACCCCCTCATAATTTGGATTTTGGTACGCTTGAAGTTGCCCCAGGGGCTCCTTACACTATCTTCATATTTTTGGATTCTTCTTTCCTTTTGCTTTTCTGGTTGGGTGTTTTTTGCTTCTTTGTATTTCAAATCTTTGCCTTTATTCTTGGGATCCTCTAGTTCAGTGATGGAGAACCTTTTGAGCTCAGCGTGTCAGCATTTTGAAAAACCCTAACTTAACTCTGGTGCCGTGTCACATATAGAAATTTTTTGATATTTGCAACCATAGTAAAACAAAGATTTATATTTTTGATATTTATTTTATATATTTAAATGCCATTTAACAAAGAAAAATCAACCAAAAAAGTGAGTTCGTAGGTTCACCATCACTGCTCTAGTTTAATGTTGGATTTCTGTATATTATAATTTATTTCAGTCAGTGTATGCTTAATTTCTAATTGGTCCTTTTTCATATCCTTGAAGGTTTCACTAAATTTCTTGGAGGTTTCTACAAGATTCTTGAGTAACCTTATAACCGTGGTTTTGAACTCTATATCCAGTAGCTTGCTTTCATCCATTTCTTTCATTTGTGACATGTTTCTTTGTCTCCGCATTTTGGCCGCTTCCCTGTGTTGATAGAGTGGCCTTGTGTGGTAGGTTTCCTATAGGGCTCAGTGGCTCAGCCTCCCCAATAACCTGAGGTGGACACTCTTAGTGCACTCCTTTGTGGGCTGTGTTCACAGTCTTGTTGTAGTTATGCCTTGATTGCTGTTGGTATCACTGGGAGGAATTGACCTCCAGGCAAATTGGCTGTGAGAACCCACTGTGTCTACAATGAAAGAACTGCTGTGCTTGAGACACCCTTATGAGGCAGGACTTGTTTCAGTGGGGCTTTGGTGCTCACCGAGTCTGCCACTTGAGTGTGTCACTAATGGATGTGAAGAGTTGTAATCTGGTATGGTCTCAAACTGACCACTGGGTAAAATGGCTCTTGGATCTCCAAGGAAGTGAAAAGTCAGCCACTGCCTGAGGCCACCCAGCAGGAGGTACAGAGAGATCTGCAGATTACTCCTCTTTGTTTGGGGTTTGGAAGTGCCCATATGATGCCCAGCTGTGAAGCAAGGCAGGCTGCTGCTGGGCCTTGGGCCATCTTTTGGAAGCTTTGGAGCTCTCTGACCCAGCTGCAGTTTGTTAGGTTTTAGGCTACAAAAGGACAGGTCATTCATATGCAAAAGCCATGTGTACAGCTTGGGTGGGGTTGTAAATTGGGTGGAGCGTGGTCTCAGGGAATCACCAGGGTGGAGCAGTCAGCAATGGCTGCCAGTCAGCCCTGCACTGGAGAGGTCCTCGGGTCTTTGTGTCCCATGGCCCCGTGCAGGAACAATGATTGCTGCAAGCACCTCTGAGAGAAAGCCATCCTCGCATTCCAGCCCAAAGCCAGAGAGTCCAGTTTCTCCCTGTATGAGTCTGGGTCCCCAGAGTCTTGCCCGGAACTCGAGTTCAGAGCAATCAGGAGCTTGTATCTCCCTCCCGATTGAAAAAAAACAACAGTACACCCATTTGCCAGCCCATTTCACGCATGCCTCCGCACCTCTGCACCTCCGCACCTCCACACCTCCTACCAGTCTCAATTCCCTTTTTTCTTTCCTTCTAGTTGTAGAACTTCCACTCAGCCAGCTTTCCCGTGTTTCTGGATGATATTTGTTTTCTTTCTTAGTTGTAGTTTTGATGTGGTTGTGAGAGGCAGCAAGTATAGGTGTTTACCTACGCCGCCATCTTGGTTGTCCCCCCATAGATGATTTTTAATGTCAATCCACTGATGGTGACTTCTGTTCCATTTTAAGGGGTGACACATATGTGCTTATGCTCCCAATCACAATTAAGCATTGCCTGTATGCTATAGCATCCTGTCTTTCCCCTAGATATTCAATAGCTGCCTCTATCACCTGTAGTCTAGCTAATATTTTTTTTTATCTATGTGCTGTTGTATAGTGAATTCCCTAGTTACATTATAGGCCATATTGTCTACAGTGTGGCAGTCTGCACAGACTCAGAAAGGGCCACCACAGCGATGCTGGCAGTAGTAAGAAAAACAACAGCCAAGATGATGGCTGTAATGAGCATTCTCAAAAATCTTTTGGGCCATAATTAGCTCAATGATTTTTCTAAGATTTCAATAGCTGATGAGCCTTGCCATTTCCTGGTGAGATTAACAGGTATTAGGATTTCTGCTTCTTTTCTAAGTACCATAATAATGCTGATGTTCAAAGAAGTAATGTTCTGGGTGGTAATACAGGATGTAAAATAAGGTCCTTCTTCAAGCTGTACTAGAAAAGATGAACTATGGTTTATTGGTAGATTGGGGCCCATAACAAAGACATAGGGGTGAGTGGTGCAAATCAGGCTATTGTCATTAAGATTATTAGTAAAATTATGCTATAGAGGCCAGAGGAGTTCTGGCAGTCACTGTGGCATGCCATAGGGTTCAATCCGACAAGTTGGAATCCACCAGGGCCCTGTGGGGGTAAAAACACACGCATATCCTCTCCTCCATGTTAATAATTCACTGGGTCCTTGAGTCCCATATTCCCCCTTTTATGTTTTACTAGTATGCTCTTTAATGTTGAATGGGCACTTTCGATAATGGCCTGCCCGTGTGAATTGTAAGAGATTCCCTTAGAATGCTGGATGGACCAACTCCTGCAAAAGGTGACAAAGGCATGGCTGCTATAAGCAGCCTTATTACTAGTTTTTATCTTGGTTAATATAGCTACAATTGGAAACAGGTCTTATTGAATTCATGCAAAGAAATGTATTGCTATTTATTAAGAACTAGAGGCTTGGTGCATGAAATTTGTGCATGGGTAGGGTCCCTAGGCCAGGCCAGCAATCAGGGTCGATTGGGGCCTTCTGGCTGCCCACTGAGGCTTTCTTCCCAACTGCTGGCCTTCCTTCCCTGGCTGCAGCTGCCAGCTGTGCCCTTCCTTCCCCTGCTGCGATTGCTGGCCAGGGCCTTCCTTCGTTCCATGCCACCCCCTGGTGGTCAGTACACGTCATAGTGAGCAATTAAACTCCTGGTCTCCCAGTCAAACTCCTGAGGGGACACTTTGCATATTAGCCTTTTATATATATATATTGCTAAATTTCAGTGGGACAGGTAGGGAGAAAAATATATAATTTATCAAATTGCTTTAAAAATACTTATATCTGAAAAACAAAAAGTTTAAGAATTAGTAATAATTTTAACAAAAGTTACAAAAACTATATAATTATTTTTGTATTCAGCTTTATAATAAAAGTAGAGGTCCGGTGCACAAAAATTTGTGCACTCGGTGGGGAGGGGGGGGTCCCTCAGTCCGGCCTGTGCCCTCTCGCAGTCTGGGACCCCTCAGGAGATAATGACCTGCTGGCTTAGGCCTGCTCCCGGGTGGCAAAGGGCAGGCCTAATCCCTAGGTGCAGCCCCTGGTCGGGCTCAGAGCAGGGCCAATTGGGGAGTTGGGGCGCCGCCCCCTGTCACACTCAAGGCAGGGTCGATGGGGAGGTTGCGGCGGCACCCTCTGTCACACACAGAGCAGGGTCCATCAGGGGGTTGAGGAGCTCCACCATGTCACTCACAGAGTAGGGCCGATAGGAGAGTTGGAGCACCGCCCCCTTTCACACACAGAGCAGGGTGGATCAGGGGGTTGAGGCACTGCCCTCTATCACCCACAGAGCAGGGCTGATCAGGGGGTTGGGGTGCCGCCACTGTCACACTCAGGGCAGGGCCGATGGGGAGGTTATGGATCTACCCCATCACACACAGAGCAAGGCCCATGGTGGGGGGGGAGAGGGGGGGTTGGGACGCCACCCTCTATCACCCACAGAGCAGGGCCAATCAGGGGTTTGGGGCGCTGCCACTGTCACACTCAGGGCAGGGCTGATGGGGAGGTTATGGCTCTACCCCGTCACACACAGAGCAGGGCCTGTGGGGTTGGGGGCTTGGGGTGCCGCACCCTGTCACACACAGAGCCGCAGGGTGATCAGGGGGTTGGGGAGCTCCCCCGTATCAGGCACAAAGCAGGGCCGATCAGGAGGTTGGGCGCGCCTTCCCCTGTCAGGAACAGAGCAGGGCCGATAGGTGCCGGGGTCCAACCCCAGCAGGTCCAGGGGTTCCCAAAGGTGTAGACGAAGTCGGCGAAGAAGGAAGGACATGGAGACAGTGTTCAGTTGATCAGCAGCCTAGCCAGGATCTCCAGCCAGGATCTCCAACCAAGTTCTGGTCTGGATCTCCAGAGAGGTTCTGCTGTTTATTGTCTTGTTACATCCGTATTTATCCCAGTTGATTTTAATCCTGTCAATTTCTATTACAAAGGTTAGGGCGTTTCTTATCTCCATTCCAGGGAGTAAAGATTATGTAGCTTAAGCATTATTGTTTGTAGTGATTAACTACCCGCCTGGCACTTAGTTAAGGAGTTTCATCCCCTCCCTGACTTCAGGGAAAAATTCCTACCTGGTGAAACAACCTTTCTAGGAGAGGCATCCCCTCCCTGACTTCAGGGAAAAATTCCTACCTGGGGAAACAACCTTTCTCGGAGAGGTGACCTTGGTTAAAACACACAGCGCTAAGGGGAGCAAACATATTAAGAACAGTATGCTATATACGCCAGGTCCCTTGAAACATATGCTGTGCAGATGTTTCTTTCCTGCAGCGACTGTGTCAAGCAGCAAGGATGGACCAGCTTCCGGCAGATAGGGAGGTTGTGGCCCTGCCCCCATCACACACAGAGCCGCAGGGCGATCAGAGGGTTTGGGCGCTGCCCCCTGTCATGATGATCCCGGTGCCGGGAGGCCTCGTGGCTCCGCTGATCTTGGTGCTGGGAGGAATATTACCCTTTTACTATATAGAATAGAGAGAGGCCTGGTGCATGGGTGGGGGCTGGCTGGTTTGCCCTGAAGGGTGTCCTGGATCAGGGTGAGGGTCCCCACTGGGGTGCCTGGCCAGCCTGGGTGAGGGGATGATGGCTGTTTGCAGCTGGTCACACACCCTTCAGGGTGGGGGTCCCCACTGGGGTGCCTGGCCAGTCTGCTTGAGGGGCTGAGGGCTGTTTTCAGGCTGGCAGGTGACTGAAGCTCCCAACCGCTCCTTTTTCTCTTTTTTCTTTTTTTTATTCTGGGCCAGCTTTAGCTCTGGCTCCAGCTCTGAGGCCTCAGCTGCTGAAAGCAGGTATCTGATTTGTTTAGGTTCTATAATCGAAACTCTGTATCAACTCCAGCTCTGAGATCCTGGCCGGCTGAAAGCTGGTTTCTGGGGTTTTGTTTAGCTTCTATATTTGTTACAATGTTTCAAACTGCAAGCTCAGAGGCCGGCAAGGCAGGCGGGGAACATTGCAGTCCTCCATCACTGAAGCAAGCAAGCCTCATGTTCAGTTTAAACTGCCTGGCTGCCGGCCGCCATCTTGGCTGGCAGTTACTTTGCATATCGCCCTGATTAGCCAATGGGAAGGGTAGCGGTCGTACGCTAATTACCATGTTTCTCTTTCATTAGACAGGACTAGAGGCCTGGTGCACAAATTTTTTCGGGGGGGTCCCTCAGCCCGGCCTATGCCCTCTTGCAATCTGGAACCCCTCAGAGGATGTCCACCTGCTGGTTTAGGCCCGCTCCCTGGGGGATTGGGCACAAGCTGGCAGTCCAACATCCCTCTGGCAGCTCGGCAGCCCTCGGGGATGTCCACTTGTCAGCGGGAAGCAGGCCTAAGGTACAGTCAGACATCCTTAGCGCTGCTGAGGAGATGGGAGAAGCTCCCACCACCACTGCTGTACTGGCAGCTGTCAGCCTGGCTTGGAGCGCACTGACCACCAGGGAGCAGCTCCTGCATTGAGCGTCTGACCCCTGGTGGTCAGTGTGTGTCATAGTGACCAGTCATTCCCAGTCTTTCTGCTGTTAGGGTCAGTTTGCATATTACCCTTTTATTACATGGGATAGAGGTGTGGTGCATGGGTGGGGGCCGGCTGATTTGCCCTGAAGGGTGTCCTGGATCAGGGTGGGGGTCCCGCTGGGGTGCCTGGCCAGCCTGGGTTAGGGGCTGATGGGTGTTTGCAGGCTGGTCACACCCCCTTCAGGGTGGGGGTCCCTATTGGGGTGCCTGGCCAGTCTGGGTGAGTGGCTGAGGGCCATTTTCAGGCTGGCCAAGCCCCCGGTGACAGAAGCTCCCAGCCTCTCCTTTTATTCTTTTTTTTTTATTCTGAGATTTATTTACCTTCTATAATTGTAACTTTGTAGCCTTGAGAGGAGCTCAGAGCCAGCCAGGGCAGGCAGAAGGGAAGCCTTCTTCTCGCTCCAGCTCCATGGCCATGGCTGGCCGAAAGCAGGTATCTGGGGTTTATTTACCTTCTATAATTGAAACTTTGCTGCTTTGAGTGGAGCTCAGAGCCACCCACAGCATGCAGGAAGCTTGGATTCCTCCATCATTGGGGCAACCAAGCCTCCTGCTTGCTCTAGCTCCGTGGCTGCCAGCCGCCATCTTGGTTGGGTTAATTTGCATACAGTCACTCTGATTGGCTGGTGGGCGTGGCTTAAGGCATAGCAAAGGTATGGTCAATTTGCATGTTTGTCTTTTATTAGTGTAGACTAGCAACCTGCTGCAACTTTTTGCAGCAAGGATTCAGGATCCGGAGAAGGGGCTGCACATAAACAGATATACCAGACAAGAAATATAAATTTAGGAGGCATGGGGAGAACCAGGTGGAGACCTTACTCTCCAGTGGAGAGGTCCCCAGACTTTTCAGTCCCTTTTGCTTTTTATTTACTAGAATACACATTTGCCCTTTAGGAATGTAAACAAGCATATCAAAGATAAGGTTTGGTAATCAAAAAAAAATGATCAAGTGAGGGGATTGCCCTGAGCCACCATTATCTCGACAGAACAATTGGTACATAGCTTTTAGCCCTTGCTAAAGCCCAAGGTCCACCAGCCTCCTGTGTTCCCTGCTGCACTTTCATGATAGTGTAGGCAATGGGTAGCTTCCACATCTCCCCCTATTTTTGTTTTTTAAATAAATTTTAAAAGATATATGCCGCCTGAAGAGCTTAAGTCCTTTTAAGACTTTTAGATTCAATGAAAAGGATTGAGTTCTTTCATGTCCTTTAAAATTGCTGCCAGGCATCAAAGGAACTAGTTTGCAGCAAGCTCCTTTCTGGGCCATTAGTTCTTTGAATCCTCTTCCCAATCACTGTCCCCTGTGACATGACAGCAATGATATTCCAGTTCTAGATGGTGGACAAATGGTGGGCAATGACAATGCAGGTCCGACTTTCTCTGGCTTTGTCCAGAGCAACCTGCACCGATGCACAGCTGATGACTGCTAGCATGGCAAGGCGTCTTTACCATCCCCCATCTCTGGACTGTTTCTCCTCTGTTTCATCAGTGTGTTGCTTGGGGCCACTGCTATCTGTGGTTGGAGTAGTCTGGCCAGTTTCTCCCTCAGATCCATTGTTGCAGGAATCTGCACTGGCTTGGAGGAATTTTCTGGAAATACACAAGCATATCCTCAACCAAAGCTTAATAAAGGGACCCTTCTATAAACTAGACTTGGGATCTTTTCATTTTACCAAGCTATTTTCCTTTGGCTTATTCTGACACCAGTGTAATTTCATGGGTGTCTTGCCATCAGCATTACAAGTGAAAATTTTAAAGTGAAAAAACTAAATGTAATTAAGGCTTGATATAGTTTACTTACAGGAGATTACTCCACTATTCCCTCATTTTTTTAAAATATATTTTTATTGATTTTTTACAGAGAGGAAGGGAGAGGTATAGAGAGTTAGAAACATCAATGAGAGTGAAACATCAATCAGCTGCCTCCTGCACAGCCCCTACTGGAGATGTGCCCGCAACCAAGGTACATGCCCTTTACCGGAATCGAACCTGGGACCCTTCAGTCCGCAGGCCAATGCTCTATCCACTGAGCCAAACAGGTTAAGGCCCCCTTTTTTGTTTTAACATGTAAGGGGGACAATTTTTTTTTCTTGCTGTACAATATTTTGGCTTCTGAAAATTCTCCATGCAGCCTTGATATCTTCTAATTCAATTCTTTGCACAGACGTATGACTGGTCTGGATGACTTGGTCTGAATTCATTGCATGATAAGCAGTTTTATTATGCGATGAACCATCAATAAAAAATAGTTAATGCTCCAGGAATAGGTTCCTGCCTAGTACAACTAAGTTCCCCTGAATATTCACTTATTTCAATTTGCCAATTTAAATCAGTCTCAAATAAGCTTATTTTCTAACTTCATTTGTCCTTGGGTGTGGACAGTAAATGACACTAATTGAATTTCTGCTACCAGTCTTTGAGTATATTGACATAAGCTTTGTTAGGGACACAGAATGCAAATTATTTACTTTTCTTTTTGAGGCCTAATACATTGACTTTTATTTTTAGTTTTCCAGATATTTGAAGGGCATCTCCTCCCCCCCCCCCCCCAGAGTAATTTCAAGGCCACATTTAGGGAGTTTCTTTTAAAAAAACTTTCTATTTCTTTTAAACAGAGTAATGAACTCAGTTGCTTTTCAGATGCTGGCCAATACTGTAATGCATACATATCAAGTAAACATAACTCTCTTTTTACTTATGGTGTCTTATTAATGGTAAGATTTAATGCTTGAATAATAACTTTTAGTTTACTTTGAAAATAGTAGTGGAAGAGATTTTAGAGTTTCTCCTTTTTATTAAGCTTAAAATTTACTTTTAAACAGCATTCTTTTGGGCTAGTGCTCATTTGCATACATATGCAAATTTTTACTTTGGCCTTTGTTAGACCCAATTAGTTATAAAAAATATTGGCTTCTCATATAACTGAATTTATATGAGACCTTGATTATATTATAAAGGCTACTTTATTAAGTAACTAAAGTAGGCATCTTTATTAAAAAAGCAAAGTAAGCAAACTTATACATTTGACCTATGGAGTACAGCTGCCGTCCCCTCCCCCAGCCTATTTAAAGAGCAGGCTGTCAGGGCTCCTGTTTTAAAATTCCACTGCTGAATAATCCGGTTTATCTTTTCTTTTCTTTTTAATATATTTTATTGATTTTTTACAGAGAGTAAAGGAGAGGTGTAGAGAGTCAGAAACATCGATGAAAGAGAAACATCGATCAGCTGCCTCCTGCACACCCCCTACTGGGGATGTGCCTGCAACCAAGGTACATGCCCTTGACCGGAAATGAACCTGGGACCCTTTATTCCTCAGGCCGACGCTCTATCCACTGAGCCAAACCAGTTAGGGCTAATCTGGTTTTTCTTAAGAAGTATTCAGCAACTTTGTCTTGTCCTCCCTTAGAAGTTGAGACTTTTATAACATTTAAAATATATGTATGTAAATAGAATGTAGTTATTAATTCTTATTTGATAAAGCTTCCCACATGATTTCAAGTATATTAGATCGGCCTAATTTAGTTCAAAAACATTTAAGAAGCCAAAACCGGTTTGGCTCAGTGGATAGACCGTCAGCCTGCGGACCGAAGGGTCCCAGATTCGATTCCGGTCAAGGGCATGTGCCTGGATTGCGGGCACATCCCCAGTGGGAGATGTGCAGGAGGCGGCTGATCGATGTTTCTCTCTCATCGATGTTTCTAACTCTCTATCCCTCTCCCTTCCTCTCTGTAAAAAATCAATAAAATACATTTTTAAAAAAATATTTAAGAAGGGAGAATAAATCTTTGAATAATTCCAGGGCCCTTGAAATGTCCCAAGGCTATATCTCGGTTAAAGTCTTGAAATTTAACTATTTAACTTGGAAAGACTATCAAATATACATAACGTAAAGATTATATTATATACTTTTTGTAATTATTCTAAAATATATTAATTAAATTTTAACTGGTTTTTATATTAAATCACACATAGTACACATAAAGACTATAATATTTTAAATTACTAATTTCTCTAGAGAAAATACAAGAATTATTTTTTCAAAAATAAATTTCTATACTTTATGCATTTTGTTATCACAACCATCTGATTCCTCTCAACTTAATTTGAACTTTAAACTCTTAGAAGCCTTAAATTTTAGGTGGCAAATTAAATAATTAGCATTTTTTAGATTAGTAATACCTTCACATTTTTAAGGATATATTTCAAAAATACAAGACATATTTAATTAATAGATTCAATTCTGTCCTCTAAATTTTTTTTTCTTTTTTTTTAATTGCTTACAGGGTATTACATATGTGTCCCTTTTTCCCCCCTCCCTTGACAATCCCCTGGCCTCCCCTACCCCCCAGTGTAGATTTTTCATAAAAGGCAAACTCAGATTAACATTTCAGTATTTTGTTATTTTAAAATACCTAGATATTTAATAATTTTTATTATTTAATTCAGTAAACTCCAAAGTTTAAGTTACCAAAGACTTTGGAAGTTGGCCTGTAGCCGTTTGAATTTTAAAACCTCCACATTATTCCTTAGATATAATATCTAAGGTTACTGCTGCGGGAAACACGGCCGACCCCTCCTTCAACAGAGAGCAAAGTCAGTCTCCCCATGGGCGACTGGACCCCCACTATCAATATACCTATAATTCTCATTGAAAAGCTCCACTACAAATCCTTTATTTTAGTTACATCTATTTATCCATGTTTCAACAATTTTGAGATTTTAAATCCAATTATTATTATCTAAGGCATTTTCTTCGGCAAATTCTGTAACAGATATAACTTACTGACTATTGGTAGCTTTAATGTTAATCTTGGAATGCAATCCATTATTATTAAAGAACTACCCATTATTATGGAAATACTAATCTTGTTGCCTGAAAGGACAGAGCAGGATTGATGGCTGTGTCCTTAACCCCTCTTTCCAAGAAAAAGCCGCAGGGTGTATCAGTTACTCAGCCTGCCCTTATCTCGGCCAATGGGAAAGCGGGGGAAACTAGCCCAAGGCCAAAAGTATGCTGGCCACCTCCCCTGTCTTTGTGTAACCAGACCCTAGCTGCACCCTGCCCGAACCCCCGACCCCAAGCCCTATAAATTCTTTGTTCTCTTGGGATTCGGGGCTCTCTCTTGCATCCAGTAATGGAGGCAAGGGGGGGACCAAGCGAGCTTGTATAAGAGACCCTCTGCTTTTGCATCGGACTGGCTCCCTGGCGTGGTTTCTTGGGGATCTTGAATTCTGGGCATAACATTTTGGGGGCTCGTCCGGGATTCCCAACACCATTGAGGGGACCCCTAGTCCGGAGGGCCTGACTGACCGCGGTAGGTCTTGTTTTGTTTGTGTTTTCCCCATCTGAAGAGGGGAAATTTTGCTTCCGCGGAGTCGGAAGGTCTGTAGGAACCCCTCAATCTGAGAAAAGGCGGGTCGCTCCTGCTGGTTGGCGCACAGCCAACGTCTGGCTTTCGTTTTGTTTTTGTTTTTTGTTTTTTGTTTTTGCTTCCATGAAGTTGGAAGGCTGTACTTTTTTCGGCCCTTTAGTTGTTTGTGTTTCCGTTTTATTTTGTGGACTTGCTGGATTAATAATTTCAAGGAGATTGGGGGAGGCTTTAGAGCTCCCTCAGGAATGGGGAAGTTGTTAGGAATTGAATGGATTGTTTAAACTCTGAATGAATGTCTGGTGAAAGTTTATGAATGTGGAGGGAGGGGGACTGCTCTCACCCCTCCTTTGTGTGGCGGTCGGGCGGCCTCCTGAGTGAGGGTCTGTGGAAACAGGTCACCCCCTCCCCAAGTATTCTAAAATTAAAATCCTCTTGTAATTGAAAAGCGTTTACAAATTTATAAATGCATCTGGGATTTCTGTGCACATGTAAAGGGAAAAGGCCAGTTTAAAAACGAGTGCGCATAGTTTTGAGCTGAACTTGACCTTTTGCTGTGTACAGAATAAAAACCCGAGACTGTTTTGGTACAGGCAGGTTTCCCAAGGCGATTTAAAGTAGCTTTTGAAATTTCTCGCCCTGAGGCAAGTACCACCAGGAAGTTGATAGTCAAGTTTACATGTGAATAGCTATGGTTTTGTTTCTTGACTTCCCCAACAGGAAAATTGTGACCATTTTAGCAGCTATGCCAGGCTTATTGGCTGGAAACTTAAAACTTTTAAGTGCAAATCATCTAAAAGCATTGAAATTTATAATACTGAAATGTTGATCTAAATATGCCTAATATGAGGTCTAAAGGATAGAAGTTAATCTGTTAATTGAAAATGCCTTTGCTTATTAATCTGATTGAGAAGAGAGGATTGATTTTGTGACCTCAACTGAAGATTTTTAATACAAAAACCAGTTTAAACTTAATTGATATTAAGATAATTATAAAAAGTATAAACAGCTAATGAGATTTCTGTTTGTCTACAATATAATGTTGGCCATCTATCTTTTAGGGATTTTGGTTTGCTCTTCCCTTGTTGATTGTGAGAATAAGGAAATCATCTTTTCTGTCAGAGAACAGTGTAGACAGCCACAATGTTGAACTGTGTGACTTGGCAGCCACCATGTCAGCCACATGGCATGCCGCACCCCTGGGGGCCGCCATCTTGGAACAACAAAGGCCCCGCCCTCTGATTTAGCCAATCACAAAAGGAGTGTCTGCTTACTAAGGGAGGATAGAATTTCAGAGGTGGAGTTTTAAGGCGGAGTTTTACTGCGGAAATGTGGATGGGGCAAAAAGTGTGCTAGCCTCGCGGATTTATTTAATACTTAATAAATTAGCAATCATGGTCTTAATATAATTTCAGTGGTATGGTAGACCAATGTTTTGAGCAGTTGGCTTTATAAGGGCCAACAATAGAGCTCGTATTTCTTAAAAGGCTTGTAGATAGAGACATTTTTAAAAGATATCTAAAATTCTCAGTCATACACAAATTAAGAGTAATTGATTCCATGGTCAAGACTAAATCCTATTATGTTGAGAACTGTTTTTAAGTGTTGAAAATGTTTTCCTAAGTTTTACCTAGGTTACCCAAAAAAGATTTTTCTTTTTTTCTGTGTCCCTTAAAATGTATTGCTAATCACCTAAGAATTAAGGCTAAGAGTTCTAACTACCTAGAAAGCATGGCCTTGGTGTGAATAATATACCAGTGAGCTGGGACTGGTCACTAATGATGGATTGTGAGAAGGGCTGAACATGGCCTAACTTCTCCTTCCTTGGTACCCCTGAAACATCAGAGGATCCAATGTGTTTAATCCTCTTGAAGGACATTGAATGGTTCTTTCCTTCCTCTTTAACTTTTAGGGGATTGTATAAATGGATTACTGATGTAGATTATCAAAAATCTCTAAGGGACTTGTCCTGTATCTGGAGGAATGGCTTCTAGATGGTATTCACCATCTCTGAGACTTCCGGAGGGAAGTCGAAACTCGGACTAGCTAAGGGTTTGAATCTAGCCTATCTTTTAGAAAGATAGAAAAGAAGCATTCCTAGACAGTTTTCTACCGCCTCTGTTCAGGGACTTGTTCTGTATCTTGACACAACTGAAACTGATTTGTTGGTATTTTGTGGTATAAATGTGGCATGCACCTCAAAGTTCTTAACGGGGAATGTATCTAGTTATCGTGTCTATTTAGTCTTGATTTCCTTGTTCAATATGAGTACCGTTTCTATCTGGATGAGACATAGGTCAAGAATCCCGTCCTGGGACGTGGGAAAGGGAGGCCCCCACATCTGTTCCTGTCAGGCCCCCATCAGGGGACTTGGGCGGTGTTCCTGTTACCTGTTCAAGATCCCAAGACTGTATTTGTTTATGTAAGTGTGGAAATATATTCTGTGCTAGGTTGGGATTTTGGAATTCTGGGGTAGATTTAAAAGATATTTGTGACTTTTCTAGTCTGATTGGGACATTTAAGGGTGGGGCTCACAGTTCCTCAGGGCAGAGATTCCATGGGCCCTTCCCCCTGCCTGTGCTGAATTAAATAATACAGGCCAGTGTCATTTAGCTTGCTGGTTAAAGGAAAACAATGGACCTTAGAATCTGTAAAGGAATGAAGCTGGTCAAATGTGCTGAAAGAGTTTGGTGCCTGTTGCTGCTAGCAAAGGAGGGGCTGATACCCACTTCTAGAGCACTCCCTTGAAAGAGGCCTGGTTGCTGCTCTGCCACAAAGGGAACTGGTAAAAAGACAAAAAGCAGAGTGTTGTAACTGATAAACAGGGTTACCTAGAAGCCATCAGGACTTTGAAGTTCTCCAAGAGAGGAGGAATCTGACTCAGAGACTGGCGAGGACTGGGTGGTTTTTCTTTAACTATCTCTTTCCTTGAGAGGGCTCCAGAGGGTGCACGAGGACATTTGGCCGCGCCTCCGCGCCATCTATGAGACCAGCCCAACCCCAACTCCTCATCAGCACAGACCAGGGGATTGGGTCTACGTCAGAAGGCACCTCCGGGAGACCCTAGAGCCACGTTGGAAGGGTCCCTACATTGTGGTGCTGACGACACCCACCGCTCTCAAGGTAGACGGCGTTGCGACCTGGGTCCATCTGGAAAGACTTCATTACCAAATGGAGCATCGATCGATCGAGATCAACGCAACCCGCTCAAGCTCAAGCTACGGAGTGCTTGACCTGCCTGATGCCGGTAACATGACTCGCGATCGCTCCTGTCACCAGGAGCCCCCACAACACTGTGTAATACACTTAGATAATGCCTGCATCTTCATGGACATGGCTCCAAAGAGACAAGGACCATTTATAGGATCACATGTTTAGTGGTAGATTTGGCTACCTGAAGCGGCCATGATGCCAATATTATGTTTCATTGTATTGATATGTTATATTAACCTTTGATTCTTTTGCAGGTTTGAATGTATGTTGGCTGTCCTGGAAGGGAGCTGTGTGGGGTGACCCCCAAAAGTAAAGGGTGTCTAGCTGCCAAGAGGACAAGTGCCCAACTGGGCAGGGAAGGGTGCCCATCAGGTTTTGGTCTGTGTTGAGAGACAGCTAACAGTTGACAGCCTGTAATACTGTCTTGCAGGCCTGAGTCACCATGCCCATGTCAGGGATAGTAAAGCTGGAAAAAGCCTGTTTAGACTAGAAAGTCTGAGGCATGGACCAACAATTACTGTTTTGTTTTAAATCCATGAAATGAAATTAGCAAGGAAAGTCAGAAAATCTTAGAGTAAATCAGTATGTTTTTCTCCTTATGTAATTCCTCCGAAATCTGGCAATGCTAAGTAAGTACGTTTCTTTGCATAGATTCAGTAAGACTGGTTCCTAATAGTGGTTTTATTAACGGAAAACTTTGACTGGAGTATCATGTTTTGAAGAGCCCTATCTGAGCTCTAAAGATTGAAGCCACTAAGAATGCCACAAAGAAAGCCTGGTATCCTGCCTGGGAGTCCTGAAGATGGCTGGCGCTGGAGCGTCAGGCCCATGCCCTACCATCACTGGCGGTTGGGAAGAGTAGAAGGGGAGCAGTAAAGATGCCTCTGCATCCCTGCAGAACCCCCACACACTCTGGGCCGCAACGAGTAGGAGGGCTACTGAGATGGGCCTTAAAGCCTGGAGCGTGGGCTCAGGTGGAGTTGCTACAGGTGAGGGATTCACCTAACGCAGCAGATACTGCAGGCAGGCCTGATGGCAGCTGGATGGCTTGGCTTCCTGGCCCTACGGGGCACATTAAGGTTCAACCATGAAATTCCAGCAAAGGTGGTCAGTTACCATTCTTGTTGTGTTTATGCAAACATCAGGACAGTAAATAAATTAATCTTGATTTGGCTTTTTAATAGCCATGGAGAAATTTTAAGAAGAAAAATCCTATTTCAATAGAGGTTGTTAAAGCTAAAATGATTTCTTTCCCTTCCACCGGACCATTTGTTAAGCTTATAAGAATAGTTCAATTGATAGTTCTGTGTGCCCAGTACGGGCCTCTAGCAACGGTGGAATAGAAATGCAGTCCGTCTCATGATTGAGCCGGAAGTTCCAAGACAAGGGGGGAATGAAAGGACAGAGCAGGACTGATGGCTGTGTCCTTAACCCCTCTTTCCAAGAAAAAGCCGCAGGGTGTATCAGTTACTCAGCCTGCCCTTATCTCGGCCAATGGGAAAGCGGGGGAAACTAGCCCAAGGCCAAAAGTATGCTGGCCACCTCCCCTGTCTTTGTGTAACCAGACCCTAGCTGCACCCTGCCCGAACCGCCCCCCCCCACCAACCCCCCCACCCCCCCCCCCCCCCCCCGACCCCAAGCCCTATAAATTCTTTGTTCTCTTGGGATTCGGGGCTCTCTCTTGCATCCAGTAATGGAGGCAAGGGGGGGACCAAGCGAGCTTGTATAAGAGACCCTCTGCTTTTGCATCGGACTGGCTCCCTGGCGTGGTTTCTTGGGGATCTTGAATTCTGGGCATAACATTGCCTAAATTCAGCCTCTATATTTTCCTTGTGTCATTTTCGCCATCTTTTAAAGAAAAACAGTCTTGGGTTTTTTCTATAGTATCCATAAAGAGATGGAGCTCAGTTTTAAGAGGCCACCCAAAATCGGGCATGGCACGCCTTCTCTTAATCTAGCCTTTTTCTCTTCACGAGTACAGAAATCCCAGACGTATACCTAAATTCTGCCAAATTTCAAATGATGGACTGGGAAATGAAAACATGGTGAAAATGAGACTTTTAATAGCACTCTTGGGAGTAGGCATCCATTTTACAGGATCACCAAAAGACTTAGTAATTAATAGGCTGGGGTCTTTTTCAGTTACTTCCCTTTGTTTCGTATGACATTTACCACCCCCCACGTGTCTCCCCACCCCCACATTCTGTTTGTTCTGGGGAAATTCAGTAAATGGCCTGGCCACCTAGGTTTCTTTTCTTATTAAATTAAATCAAAGGCATGCTTAATAGACTAACAATAAACAAAAAAGAGATAAAACAATAATGAACAGACAAGCACCCATAACATTAGACAAGACTTAATAAATCAGAGTTCTTTTCATGAATCTTTTCAGATGTTTTATATTTGCCTGGGACTTACAGCCAGAATGCAGCCTAGATCTCAGCTTATTGTTTACAGATCTTATCTTTTCCTGCTCTTCATAGCATTGACTGGCGCCTTAAAGTTGTTTTAGCTAAAATCTGCATGTCCCAAAGCATCATATGGAATTTTCAGACAAAGCATTAAAGAATCCTTTTGTAAAATGACAGATAGCTCCATTTTCTTTAGCTGTTGAGTCTTTCCACACTAGAGGCAAAGGATCTGGGGCCTTAAGTATTACATAATTTTGATCCCCAATATGAATTAGGCATAATGCAATTTGAACAAGAACCCACATAGTCAAAGATGACAAGGGCACTCGTTTTCCTTGAGTCTGATTTAAGAGAGTACCTTTTGACATTTTAATTTCTTTATCCTTGAGCAAAGAAGTTAAAAATTTACAATGATATTTTTTGCCTTTTGGTCAAATTCTTCCCCATTATAGCCTGGCTTGAAAAAGACATTCCCATCCACTTCGAATTGTGAATTCCGAAGCTTGGCATGGGCTCTATGTGCAGTGAGTCTCCCCACCATTTTCGGTGAATCCCACCTTTCCTGTGAACTATCTTCGTTTTTCACTCCATCGAATCTTCTTCTCCAGATGTCCCTTTTGAGGTGCCAAAATGCCACAACCATTTGCAGCAAGGATTCAGGATCTGGAGAAGGGGCTGCATATAAACGGATATACTAGACAAGAAATATAAATTTAGAAGGCATGGGGGAGCCAGGTGGGGATCTTACTCTCTAGTGGAGAGGTTCCCTGACTTTTTGGTTCCCTTTGCTTTTTATTTACTAGAATAGACATTTGCCCTTTGGGAATGTAAACAAGCATATAAAAGGTAAGGTTTAGTAAATAATAAAAGATTATCAGTTTAGGGGATTGCCATGAGCCGCCATTGTCTCGACAGAACAATCGGTGCATATCTTTAGCCTTTGCTAAAGCCCAAGGTCCATCAGACTTCTGTATTCCCTGCTGCACTTTCATGATAGTGTAGAAATGGGTAGTTTCCAGCAGAGGCCAAATGCACAAAATTTCGTGCAAAGGGCTTGGCCCTCACAGCTGCGATGGCTCGCCTCAGCCCTCGCAACTGCGGCAGCTTGCCTTGGCCCTCACATCCACGGTGGCTCCCCTCAGCCCTCCCAGCCCTGGCTTTGTCTAGAAGGTCATGAGGAAAAACACCCAGAAGGTCGTTCTGTTGTCAAGTCTAATTAGAATATTATGCTTTTATTATTACAGACTAGAGGCCCAGTGCATGAAATTCATGAATGGGTGGAGTCCTTAAGCCTGGCCTGGACCCTCTTGCAATCTGGAACCGCTGGCTCTTAACTGCTCGCCTGCCTGCCTGATCACCCCTAACTGCCTCAGCCCCTGCCTGCCATGGCGGCTACCTCTGCCTCAGCCCCTGCCACAGTGGCTTCGTTCAGAAGGTCATCTGGAAGGATGTCCAAAAGGTCGTTGCACTGTCTGGTCTAATTAGCATATTACACTTTTATTATTATAGATTATATATATTTTTATTTTACCTGCTAGCATCTCTATAAATTTAGATACTTTATAGAGTAATGCCAATGATATGAAATCTTGTCCTTTCTGTAAAACACAATATTCTATAATATAACTTACTAGAGGCCCGGTGCACAAAAATTTGTGCACTCGGGGGGTCCCTCAGCCCAGCCTGTGACCTCTCACAGTCTGGAACCCCTCGGGGGATGACCACCTGCTGGCTTAGGCCCCCTCCCCGGGGGATTGGGCCTAAGCTGGCAGTAAGACATCCCTCTGGCAGCCCAGCAGCTCTCAGGGGATGTCCACTTGCCAGGGGAAAGCAGGCCTAAGTCGGACATCCTTAACGCTGCTGAGGAGGTAGAAGAGGTTCCCAACACCACCACTGTACTGGAAGCTCTCAGTCTGGCTTGTGGCTGAGCAGAGCTCCCTCTGTGGGAGTGCACTGACCATCAGGGGACAGCTGCGACATTGTGCGTCTGCCCCCTGGTGGTCAGTGTGTGTCACAGTGACCAATCATTCCCAGTCCTTCTGCTGTTAGGGTCAGTTTGCCTATTACCCTTTTACTACATAGGATAGAGGCCTGGTGCACGGGTGGGGGCCGGCTGGTTTGCCCTGAATGGTGTCCCGGATCAGGGTGGGGGTACCGCTGGGGTGCCTGGCCAGCATGGGTGAGTGGCTGAGAGCCATTTTCAGAATGGACACACCCCCTTCAGGGTGGGGGTCCCTGCTAGAGTGCCTGACCAGCCTGGGAGAGGGGCTGAGGGCCGTTTTCAGGCTGGCCACACCCCCTTCAGGGTGGGAGGTCCTGCTGGGGTTCCTGGCCA
The DNA here is from genome assembly GCF_964212035.1 of Myotis nattereri. Lineage (NCBI taxonomy): Eukaryota > Metazoa > Chordata > Mammalia > Chiroptera > Vespertilionidae > Myotis > Myotis nattereri. The sequence goes on from NC_138076.1 coordinate 102,854,208, forward strand.
GTCTGGGTGAGGGGCGGATGGCTGTTTGCAGACTGGCCAAGCCACCCAGCAGGGACCCTCACCCCATGAGGGTGTGGCCATCCTTGGTGAGGGGTTGATGGCTGTTTTCAGGCTGGCCACAGCCCCCAGCCACCCAAGCTCCCAGTGGAGGCTGTCTGGAATCAGGTATCTGGTATTTATTTATCTTCTATAATTGAAACTTTGTTGCCTTGAGTGGAGGCTACTGCCGGCAAGGGCAGGTGGGAAGCTTGGCTTCCTCCATCGCTGGGTCAACCAAGCCTCTTGCTTGGTCCAGTTTAGTGGCTGCTATCTGCCATCTTGGTTGGGTTAATTTGCATATCGTCGCTCTGATTGGCTGGTGCGCATGGCTTGGGGCGTAGCGAAGGTATGGTCAATTTGCCTGTTTCTCTTTTATTAGATTAGATAACAATCTATCCTATCTAATAAAAGGCAAAAAGGGTAATTAAGCGTACCTCCGCTACGCTTCCCATGGGCTAATCAGAGTGATATGCAAATTAACTGCCAACAAAGATGGCAGCTGGCAGCCACGCAGCTGAAGCGAGCAGGAGGTTTGCTTACTCCAGTGATGGAGGAAGCCAAGGTTGCCCGCCTGCCACGGCCTGGCTCTAACCTCGGAAAGCAATAGCTCCGAAAGCAACAAAGTCTCAATTATAGAAGCTAAACAAATCCCAGATACCTGCTTTCAGCCAGCTGCGTTCTCAGAGCTGAGAGCGCCAGTGAAGGCAACAGAGTTTCAATCATAGAAGGTAAATAAACCCCAGAATAAAAAAAGAAAGAAAAAAAGGAGAGGCTGGGAGCTTCAGTCGCAGGCCAGCCTAAAAACGGTCCTCAGCCCCTCACCCAGACTGGCCAAGCACCCCAGTGGGAACCCCCACCCTGGGGTGTGTGATCAGCTGCAAAAAGCCATCAGCCCCTCATTCAGGCTGGCCAGGCACCCAAGCGGGACCCCCACCCTGATCCGGGACACCATTCAGGGCAAACCAGCCAGCCCCCACCCGTGCACCAGGCCTCTATCCTATATAGTAAAAGAGTAATATGCAAACTGACCTTAACAGCAGAGAGACTGGGAATGACTGGTCACTATGACACACACTGACCACCAGGGGGCAGATGCTCAATGCGGGAGCTGCCCTCTGGTGGTCAGTGAGCTCCCACATGGAGGAGCTCTGCTCAGCCACAAGCCAGGCTGACGGCTGCCAGTACAGCAGTGGTGGCGGGAGCCTCTCTTGCCTCCTCAGCAGCGCTAAGGATGTCCGACTGCAGCTTAGGTCTGCTCCCCGCTGGCAAGTGGACATCCCCCAAGGGCTGCCGAGCAGCCAGAGGGATGTCTGATTGCCAGCTTAGGCCCAATCCCCCGGGGAGTGGGCCTAAGCCAGCAGGTGGTCATCCCCCGAGGGGTCCCAGACTGCAAGAGGGCACAGGCCGGGCTGAGGGACACCCCCCACACACACCGAACGCACAAATTTTTGTGCTCCAGGCCTCTAGTCCTATCTAATAAAAGAGAAACATGGTAATTGGCGTACGACCACTACCATTCCCATTGGCGAATCAGGGCGATATGCAAATTAACTGTCAGCCAAGATGGCGGCCAGCAGCCAGGCAGCTTGAAACTAACATGAGGCTTGCTTGTTCAGTGACGGAGGAAACCAACGTTCCCTGCCTGCCTTGCAGGCCTCTGAGCCTTTAGTTTGAAACATTTTAACAAATATAGAAGCTAAAAAAACCCCCAGAAGCCAGCTTTCAGTGAGCTGGGATCTCAGAGCTGGAGTCAGAGCTGGAGTTATAAATTGTTTCGAACCAAAACAAACCAGATACCTACTTTCAGCAGTGGAGGCCTAAGAGCTGGAGCCTCAGACCTAAAGCTGGCCTAGAATTAAAAAAAGAAAAAGAAAAAAGGAGCGGTTGGGAGCTTCCGTCACCCGCCAGCCTGAAAACAGCCCTCAGCCCCTCAAGAAGACTGGCCAGGCACCCCAGTGGGGACCCCCACCTTGAAGGGTGTGTGACCAGCTGCAAACAGCCCTCAGCCCCTCACCCAGGCTGGCCAGGCACCCCAGTGGGGACCCCCACCCTGAAGGTTGTGTGACCAGCTGCAAACAGCCATCAGCCTCTCACCCAGGCTGGCCAGGCACCCCAGTGGGGACCCCCACCCTGATCCAGGACACCCTTCAGGGCAAACCAGCCAGCCCTACCCATGCACCAGGCCTCCACCCTATATAGTAAAAGGGTAATATTCCTCCTAGCACTGGGATTAGCGGAGCCGAGAGGCTCCCGACACCGTTATCAGTGTGACAGGGGGCAGTGCCCAAACCCCCTGATCGCCCTGCAGCTCTGTGTGTGACAGGGGGCCGGGCCAAAACCTCCCTATCCGCCCTGCTCTGTTTGTGACAAGGGAAGGCGCCACAACCTCCTGATCAGCCCTGTTCTGTGCCTGATCCGGAGGAGCTCCCCAACCCCCTATTCGCCCTGCGGCTCTATGTGTGACAGGGCGCGGCGCCCCAACCCCCTGATCAGCCCTGCTCTGTGTGTGACAGGGTGTGGCGCCCCAATCCGCCCTCCCCCCCACGGGCCCTGCTCTGTGCATGACAGGGTAGAGCCATAACCTCCCCATCGGCTCTGCCCTGAGTATGACAGTGGCGGCGCCCCAACCCCCTGATCGGCCCTGCTCTGTGGGAGATAGAGGGCGGCACCACAACACCCCCTATGGGCCCTGCTCTGTGTGTGATGGGGTAGAGCCATAACCTGCCCATCGGCCCTACCCTGAATGTGACAGTGGCGGCCTCCCAACCCCCTGATCCGCCCTGCTCTGTGTGTGAAAGGGGGCGGCGCCCCAACTCCCCTATCGGCCCTACCCTCTGAGTGACACGGGGGAGCTCCTCAACCCCCTGATGGGCCCTGCTCTGTGTGTGACAGGGGGGAGCTCCCCAACCCCCCTGATGGGCCCTGCTCTGTGTGTGACAGGGGGCAGCGCCCCAACCCCTGATTGGCCCTGCTCTGTGCGTGACGGGGTGGCGCCACAACCTCCCCATCCACCCTGGCTTGAGTGTGACAGGGGGCGGTGCCCAAACCCCCCAATCGGCTCTACCCTGAACATGACATGGGGTGGCATCGCAACCTCCCGATCCGCCCTGCTCTGTGCATGACAGGGGGTGGTGCCCCAACACCCCAATCGGCCCTGCTCTGAGCCCGACCAGGGCCTGAACCTAGGGATTGGGCCTGCCCTCTGCCACCCGGGAGCAAGCCTAAGCCAGCAGGGCATTATCTCCCCAGGGGTCCCAGACTGTGAGAGGGCACAGGCCAGGCTGAGGGACCCCCCCCTTATCCCTGAGTGCACAAAATTTTTGTGCACCGGGCCTCTAGTTTACACTAATAAAAGAGAAACATGGTAATTGGCGTATGACTGCTACCCTTTTCATTGGCTAATCAGGGCGATATGCAAATTAATTGCAAACTAAGATGGTGGTTAATCGCCAACAAAGATGGCGGTTAATTTGCATATGTAGGCACAATGCAAGGAGGTGAAAGGGAAAGCAGGAAGAAGCCCCGTGTCACTGACAGTGATCGGAAACCCAGGGGGGAGCTAAGAGACGGGGGGCAGGGCAAAGGCGGCCCTGGGGGCCGCCTTTGCCCTGCCCCCCAGCCATGATCAGAGAATCGGGCGCCTTTTCCGCCCTGGCCAGTGATAGCAGGAAGTAGGGGTGGAGCCAGCGATGGGAGCTTGGCACGGTTGAAGCTGGCAGTCCCAGGAGCTAGGGGTCCCTTGCCTGGGCCTAAAGCGGAGCCTGTGATCGCGGGGCCGCTGCAGCTGCGGGTCCCCGCTGCCTGGGCGGACACCTCAGCCAGAGGCGTCCTGCGGGGGCAGGGGCATAGCCCGCGCAATCGAGGCCCCGCTGCCACTGCGGGTCCCCGCTGCCCGGGCCAGATGCCTCGGCCAGGGGCGTTAGACCTGGGCAGGGGCGGAGCCTGCAACCGCGGGGAGCTGGGCATCCCCTTCCCAGGCCTGACACCTCTGCCAGAGGCTTCAGGCCTGGACAAGGGGCCGATCGGAGGGTGATGAGGGTCAACTCCTCTGGCTGAGGCATCAGGCCTGGGTGGGGGGTGGAGCCGGGGATTGGGGGGATATGATGGTCCCCTTGCCCAGGCCTGGTGCCTGGGCCAGAGGCATCAGTCTTGGGCTGGGGGCAGAACCAGTGATGGGGGGAAATGAGGGTTCCCTGCCCAGGCCTGACGCCTCTGGCAGAGACGTCTGGCCTGGGCAAGGGGCCGATCCTGCGATTGGAGGGTGATGGGGGTCAATGCCTGAGGGCTCCCAGTATGTGAGAGGGGGCAGGCTGGGCTGAGGGACACTCCCCCCCACCCCCACCCAGTGCATGAATTTCGTGCACCGGGCCCCTAGTATAATATAAAGAGCCAATGTCTGTAACATCTAAAACGACCAAAGGCTTGACCAATCACCAGGCTGCGTGCGCAGCATGCCAAGTGGGCTGAATTGCTGACCTCTCGATGAGAGAGGCGGGGACTTGCATTGGGGACTTGTATGAGGCTGCCTCATGGCACCCCGCAACCCTCCCTAACAGACCACTGCGACTCCAAGCCAGCAAGGGCTGCCTCCAGGCCAAAGCCCTAGGTCCCTTGCCCCCACCCCAGGCTCAAGAGCACAGTGCCGGGCAGGGGTGCCCAAGGGTCCAGGAATGTGGCGCAACAAATTGGTGCAGCATGAGGGGCTGTGTTTACACCGCCAAGTTCCTCACTTTTGCCCTAGCCCACACATCCTTCCTCCCTCCCCTCGGCAGCCCAGCTTCTGCTTACATGCCTGTCGGGCAGGCCTGAATGCACCAGGGAGTGAGCCATGGTGATTGGGACGGCCATTTCCTGGGACAGGACAGCCGGGCCACAGCAATTCACGAGGGCGAGACCCACGGGGCACGCGCAGCCCTCGGATGGCAGGGGCAGCCAGCCAAGCCAAGTCTGGCTTCGGTGTGGCCAGTGGGAGCCCGAGACCACCCTAGCCCCCACAGGTCCCAGGCTGGACTGTGGTTCAGTGGCAAGCGGTGTCTCCATGCATGATGCCTAGGGCGGCCACGAGCTACTGCGACCCCACCCCACACTTCAGGGAGGGGTGGAGGCTCGGGGCCACGCACTGCTGACTGTTGGTCTGGCAGGGTCCAGACCGGGCAAGCTGCTACCGCCCCCCCCCCCCCCCCCCCCCCGTGGTGGAACAGGGAGGAGGGCGCTGAGTGTAGGGAGGGGACCTCAGCCGGGATCCTTCTGGCATGGGGAAGGGGCCTGCCTGGGCCCGGTGGTGAGCTTAGGAAGTCTGGCTGAGCAGGCTCTGGTTCATACCAACTCTTACTGTGCCATCTTCCTCCAGCTCTCCAAGCTAGTCCCCCTGCCTCACCTGCCTGGGGGAATTTGCTCTGGGAGATCTCCCTGAGGGCAGACTGTGGACCCGGAGACCTCGAGGAAGACTGCCCGACGGGGCCTGGGCCGGGGCCGGTGCAGAATTACCAGGCAGAGCTGCTTCAGTGTCTTGGTGGAGTTTGCAACAGACCCAAGGAGGAAACCAAAAGGGGAAATGCCAGGAGGCATGAATTCCCAGCCCTTTAGCCACTTGAAAACAGCTCTGCTTGAAATGTGAGGCGGCTGTATGTTCAGCTGAGAAGTGAGGGGGCTGACCCCCACCGTCGCTGGGCTCCTGTTGGTCCAAGGCCCGAGTGTCCACCACGACAAGGAAAAAACAGAGAGAGGGGCCCGGAGGAAGGGAGGATAATTGAAGGAAACTGTGTCTAGACTTTCCCCAGCCCTCTCTCTCTCTTTACACTGCCTACAAAAGCCCCAAGCCTGGCCACAGTTCTGTCTCCACCTTTTAGTCCCCTATTCTAAAACCACAGAGAAAAGAAATAAGGTAGGAGTTCGTGCTGCCTTCAGAAAGTATCTATATACCTGAACGACTGGTTGCCTCCCACAGAGGGAGGCCAGACTGCGGAAAGTGGGCCTAAGCTGTCAGTAGGATATCCCGTGAGGGCTCCTAGACTGAGAGGGGGCAGGCCAGGCTGAGGGACACCCTCCCTCCCAGTGCACAAATTTTCGTGCATCAGGCCACTAGTTATTTATAAATGAAAGCATATTAGAATTTATATAATATGCATATATAAATAAAATATAATTATTATTTCTTTATTTGACAGAGCTTCCCATATACCTTAAGTATAAAATTTTTTATCATACGGAGAGGAAGCAAATTTTAAAATTTAAACCATGGGAAGGTAATAAAATATTATTATTATCATTATTATTAAACAGTATTAAGTAATTTATTTATTTAAAGTAATCAAGTTCCTGATTAACATAATATATATATATATATATATATATATATATATATATATATGCACACACACACACACACACATATATATATATGCACACACACACACACATACATACTAGGGGCCCGGTGCACAAAATTCGTGCACTGGGTGTGTGTGGGGGGGTGTCCCTCAGCCCAGCCTGCCCCCTCTCATATACTGGGAGCCCTCAGACATTGACCCCCATAACCCTCCAATCGCAGGATCGGCCCCTTGCCCAGGCCTGACGCCTCTGCCAGAGGTGTCAGGCCTGGGCAGGGAACCCCCAGACCCCTTCGATTGCTGGCTCTGCCCCTTGCCGAGGCCTGATGCCTTGGCCAGAGGCATAGACCCCCATCACCCTCCGATCGCCTGATTGGCCCCTTGCCTAGTCCTGACGCCTCCGCCAGAGGTGTCAGGCTTGGACAGGGGACCCCCATCTCCCCCCGATCACTGGCTCTGACCCCCGCCGAGGCCTGAGACCTCTTGCCCAGGAATCATGCCTGGGCAGGGGACCCCCATCTCCCCCTGATCGCTTGCTCCACCCCCCGCCCAAGCATGACGCCTCTGACCCAGGCTTCAGGCCTGGGCAAGGGGACCATCATATCCCTCCAATCCCCGGCTCCGCCAACCACCCAGGCCTGATGCCTCTGGCCCAGGCATCAGGCCTGAGGAGTTGACCCTCATCACCCTCCGATCACCAATCACCGGATCGGCCCCTTGACAAGGCCTGAGGCCTCCAGCAGAGGTGTCAGGCCTGGGCAGGGGACACCCAGCTCCCCGCGGTCGCAGGCTCTGCCCCTGCCCAGGCCTAGCGCCTCTGGCCAAGGCATTAGGCCTGGGCAGGGGACTCTCAGCTACCCGTGAACTCCCGCTCTGCCCCTGCCTAGGCCTAACGCCTCTGGCCGAGGCGTCTGGCCTGGAGAGCAGGGACCCGCAGCGGCAGCAGCACCGCGATCTCCCGATCTGCCCCTGCCCAGGCCTAACACCTCTGGCCAAAGAATTAGGCCTGGGCAAGGGACCCCCAGCTCCCCGCGGTTGCAGGCTCCGCCCCTGCCCAGGCCTAACGCCTCTGGCCTAGGCTTCCAGCCCGGGCAGCGGGGACCTGCAGTGGCAGCGGGGGGGCGCCGCCATCATGCGGGCTCTGCCCCTGCCCCTGCAGGACGCCTCTGACTGAGGCGTTCGGCTCGGGCAGCGGGGACTCGCAGCTGCAGCGGCCCCGTGATTGTGGGCTCTGCTTTAGGCCCAGGCAAGGGACCCCTAGCTCCCGGGACTGCCAGCTTTGACCGTGCCAAGCTCCCATCGCTGGCTCCACCCCTACTTCCTGCTATCACTGGCCAGGGCGGCAAAGGCGTCTGATTCTAGGGTAGCGCCTAATGCCAATTACCATTTTTTTCTTTTATTAGTGTAGATAGTGTAGAAGTGAGGGGGCTGACCCCCACCGTCGCTGGGCTCCTGTTGGTCCAAGGCCCGAGTGTCCACCACGACAAGTAGTGTAGATATCTACACTAATAAAAGAGAAAAATGGTAATTGGCGTACAGCGATACTGTTTTCATTGGCTAATCAGGGCTATATGCAAATTAACTGCCAACTAAGATGGCAGATAACTGCCAACAAAGATGGCAGCTAATTTGCATATGTAGGCACAATGCAGGGAGGCGAAAGGGAAAGCAGGAAGAAGCCCCCTGCCACTGACAGTGATCAGAAATCCAGGGGGGAGCTAAGAGCCGGGGAGCCCTGCCCCTCAGCCATGATCAGAGAATCAGGCGCCTTTGCCGCCCTGGCCAGTGATAGCAGGAAGTAGGGGTGGAGCCAGCGATGGGAGCTGGGCACGGTCGAAGCTGGCAGTCCCAGGAGCTAGGGGTCCCTTGCCTGGGCCTAAAGCGGAGCCCACGATCGCGGCGCTCCCCGCTGCCACTGCAGGTCCCCGCTGCCTGGGCTGGATGCCTAGGCCAGAGGCATTAGGCCTGGGCAGGGGCGGAGCCTGCAACCGCGGGGAGCTGGGGGTCCCCTGCCCAGGCCTGACACCTCTGCTGGAGGCCTCAGGCCTGGTCAAGGGGCCTATCCGGTGATTGGTGATCGTAGGGTGATGAGGGTCAACTCCTCTGGCTGAGGCATCAGGCCTGGGTGGGGGGCGGAGCCGGGGATTGGGGGGATATGATGGTCCCCTTGCCCAAGCCTGAAGCCTGGGTCAGAGGCGTCAGGCTTGGGCGGGGGGTGGAGCAAGCGATCAGGGGGAGATGGGGGTCCCCTGCCCAGGCATGATTCCTGGGCCAGAAGCCTCAGGCCTGGGCGGGGGCCAGAGCCAGTGATCGGGGGGAGATGGGGGTCCCCTGTCCAAGCCTGACACCTCTGGCAGAGGCATCAGGCCTGGGCAAGGGGCCGATCAGGCGATCGGAGGGTGATGGGGGTCAACACCTGAGGGCTCCCAGTATGTGAGAGGGGGCAGGCTGGGCTGAGGGACACTCTCCCCCCCCCCCCCACCCAGTGCACGAATTTCGTGCACCAGGCCCCTAGTATATATATATATAAATTTTGTAGATTTTCACTGGCCACCACACCCGGGAGCCCTCTGGGCTGCATTCCAGTTGTAAATCTTGGGCACTAAAAGACATATATATATATATGTATAAAACACACATATATAAAACCTTTGCTTCTTAGGCAAATACAGGAAAAAAGTTTTTTTTTCCTTTACTTTTATAATAGGTTTATTTTTCCAATGCAAAATTTATTTATATTCTTAAGAAGCATAACAGAGATAACATGACCTTGACAACTTTTAGGAATCTGGAGAAAGGATGGGTATGTATGTGGGGAGATAGCAAGTCCTGAGGTTTGTTCCCAGGACTGCAGTAACTCCTGGGCCTCTATGACTTTACTGCAAAAGTACCATTTTTTTTGTCTTTACAGGGAGAGTGCCCCCCTACCCTGCTGCTGCTGCTTCTGCAACCTATTCAAGGGCTCTGGCCCTCTAGGATAAATACTTGGGGAGTTTAAATAATTATTTCCCATATTTTTCTCTTTTTATGATATGAAATCTTGGAAATAAGAAGAGATTTTAAAAACAGAAACAAAAAAATAAAACACCCTACAGTAAATGAATGAGTACTCACAAAAGGGTGGACTGAAACATTAGCCTTAGAATCTTATTTTACAGTAACCTAGCATAGTAAAGAGCCTCAATTAGTAACCAATTTATATTATAGACAGACAAAAACTTCTAGCTAAGAGTTTCTAGTGGCTGATGTCTTGAGAAGGAGAGCAGGAAGATTAAGAGTTCTTGGCAGCTTCTGGGAAGTTCCAGTAATCCCTGCCATGAGTTCAGCCTATTACAAGTAGCTGGGGACCCTAGCAAAGTGAAATATGCCCTATCTTTAAATAAATTAAACCAAACAACAAATACACAAAACAACAATCAACAGAGACACTCTACATACAATATTTATAGGTGTGCAACCTACAGATAAGACTTAATAAATCAGAGTCCTTTCTATGGATCTCTCAGACGATGTCTTTTAGTGTCCAAGATTTACAACTGGAATGCAGCCCAGAGGGCTCCCGGGTGTGGTGGCCAGTGAACATCTACAAACAACCTGTTGGTCACATATCTCATTATATTCTGCTCTCCATAATAAATGTTGACTCGCATCTAGAGTTGTTTTGGCTAAAATCTGCCAGTCCCAAGGAGTCATGTGATAATTTTCAGACGAGGCATTAAGGAGTCCTTTTGTAAATGGACTGTTAGCCCCATTTTCTCTAATACTTTTCCTTATTTCTTTAAAGGTATTAAAGGAGAGCAGCTCACAAACTCTATTACCTTGTTGATCTTGCACAACTGGCAAGCCAAAAGCTCTCCTTCTAAAGTGGCTTGCCTGACACAGGACCCCATAACTAAAGATCTAGTTGATGAGCCTTCCCACACCAGAGGCCAAGGATCGGGAAATATTTCTTCCAGCAGTGGGGCTTTAGGTATTACAGGCTCTACAGGCTCTGCTTTAGGAGGAGGGGGCGGTGGTAAATCTGCCTGCCACTCTCAATCTTCAATATGCTTTTGATCTTCAATAGGCTTTTGATCTTCAATATGAAGTGGGGAAAATGCAGCTCGAACAAGAGCCCACATAGTTAATGATGATAAGGGCACTTGTTTTCCCTGGGCCTGATTTCTTTTTAAATTCCTGCCCACTTGTTCCCAGAGATTAAGGTCTACCGTTCCAGCATCAGGGAACCAAGGATTATAAATTATAACAATTTTTAATAAGCTTTTTAGTTGATCTTCTGTAACAGAGGCACCACATGCTTTTAATAACTGTTTCAGCACTGTGATATATTGCTGCTGTTCTGTGGACAACTGTTGTCCCATTATGAAACCTTAGCTGAGAAAGAATTCCCTTAAACTTGGAAATCCCAAACAGAACCAATGACTTACTGCACATTTACTTTTGTTTTCTTCCTCTTTGTTTTCGTGGCTTCCACCACATTTTGTTGCGTTCCTGGCTCCTCACACAGGGCACCAGTAGGCAGTGAGCAATGGATGAACAGATTATTCTGACACACGTTTCTGTGAAAGAGAAGGCTATGGGGCTTATTTGACTTTAGGAACCAAAACAACCCTGATTGCCTGCCTCCTTAGGCTTTTATTGTAACAACAGTTTGAACTAAAATTAACCTCTAAATACAATCAGCAGGGTAAGTATCCTTGAGAAAGCACGTGATTCTACAAGGTTGGATCTAAAAGACTAAGCATAGAGATTTGAGTAAAATACCCAAGGGCTCAGACTAGTTTGGAAAAGTCAAGGCAGGGGCTGCCACCTTCAGCAAGGTCCCACTAAGAGGCCCCAGACCTTTCGGAGAATCCTCTTTATAGACTTTCCAACCAAGTCCCAAGCTTCCCCACATGTATTAACATAGCATCATATCACAAAAGTTGGAGGAAATATTAAAAATCTGCACCTAGCCCTAGCCGGATTGGCTCAGTGAACAGAGCATCAGCCTGCGGACTGAAGGGCCCGGGTTCCAGTCAAGGGCACATGCCTGGGTTTCGGGCTTAGTCTCCAGTAGGGGGCCTGCAGGAGGCAGTCGATCAATGATTCTCTCTCATCACTGAAGTTTCTATCTCTCTCTTTCTCTCTCCCTTCTTTGAAATCAATAAAAATATATTTTTTTAAAAATTTGAGACTAACAGGATTACTTCTATTATATTCTAAAATATATTTTTTCCTCTGGCTCTATTTTTGTTCATCAGTTTATGTTCATCATTATATTCCACAAATGAGTGAGATCAGATCATATTTATCTTTCTCTGACTGGCTTATTTCACTTTGCATAGTGCTCTCCAGGTTCATCCATGCTGTTGCAAATGGTAAGAATTCCTTCTTTTTTTACAACACTGTAGTAGTCCATTGTGTAGATGTACCAGAGATTTTCAGTCCACTCATCTGCTGATGGGCACTTAGGCTGTCTCCAAATATTAGCTATTGTAAATTGTGCTGCTATGAACATAGAGGTGCATATATCCTTTCTTATTGGTGTTTCTGATTTCTTGGGATATATTCCTAGAAGTGGGATTACTGGTCAAATGGGAGTACCATTTTGAATTTTTTGAGCAAACTCCATACTGCTGTACAGAGTGCTTGCACCAGTCTGTATTCCCACCAGCAGTGCACGAGGGTTCCTTTTTCTCTGCATCCTCTCCAGCACTGGTCATTTGTTGATTTGTTGATGATAGCCATTCTGACAGGTGTGAGATGGTACATCATTGTCATTTTGATTTGCATCTCTCAGATGATTAGTAACTTTGAGCATGTTTTCATATGTCTCTTGGCTTTCTGTATGCCCTCTTTAGAAAAGTGTCTATTTAGGTCCTTTGCCCATTTTTTTTGACTGGATTGTTTATCTTCCTTTTGTTAAGTTGTATGAGTTCAATGTAAATTTTGGAGATTAAACCCTTATCAGAGACAGCATTGGCAAATATGTTCTCCCATGCAGTGGGCTTTCTTGTTGTTTTGTTGATGGTCTCCTTTGCTGTGCAGAAGCTTTTTATTTTGATGTAGTCCCATCTTTTTTTTTTTCTCCTTAGTTTCCGTTGCCCTAGGAACTGTATCGGTAAAGATAGTGTTATGACATATGTCTGCTATTTTGCTGCGTAAGGAGGATTCTAAGATTTTTATGGTTCCCCGTCTTACTTTTAAGTCCTTTATCCATTTTGAGTTTATTTTTGTGTATGGTGTAAGTTGGTGGTCCAGTTTCATTTTTTTTGCATGTATTTGTCCAATATTCCAAACAGCATTTATTGAAGAGACTGTCTTGACTCCATTGTATGCTCTTGCCTCCTTTGTCAAATATTAATTGAGCGTAATGGCTTGAGTAGATTCTGGGTTCTCTGTTCTGTTCCATTGATCTCTATGTCTGTTCTTGCAACAGTACCAAGCAGTTTTGAGAACAGTGGCTTTGTAGTATAGCTTGATATCTGGTATTGAGATCCTTACAACTTTGTTCTTCTTTCTCAGGATTGCTGTGGCTATTTGGAGTCTTTTTCTACTTCATATGAATTTTGGGAGAGTTTGTTCTAGGTCTGTGAAATATTCTGTTGGTATCTTAATGGGGATAGTAATAAATCTATAGATTGCTTTGGGTAGTATGGACATTTTAATGATGTTGATTCTACCAATCCATGAACATGGTATGTTCTTCCATTTGTTTATGTCTTCCTCTATCTATTTTTTCACCATCCTGTAGTTTTCCCAGTACAGGTTTTTACCTCCTTAGTTAAGTTTATTCCTAGATATCTTAATTTTTTGTTGCAATGGTAAATGGGATTTTTTTTTTAGTTTCTCTTTCTGTGAGTTTATTATTGGTATATAAATAAGCCATAGATTTCTGGGTGTTAATTTTGTATTCTGCTACATTGCCAAAGTCTAGAATTTTTTTGGTGAAGTCTTTGGGTTTTTCTATGCGCAATATCATATCATCTGTGAATAATGACAGTTTTACTTCTTCTTTTCCACTTTGGATGCTTTTATTTCTTCTTTTTGTATGACTACCAGTACTATGTCAAATAGGAGTGGTGTAAGGTCCCAAGACCCCCGGTGAGTCCGACGGAGGGGGCGACGACCCCAAGTCAAACGCGGAGACCGAAACTTGATGCAAAAGCAAGAGGATTTTTATTACAAGCGCGGCGCAGGGGCTCTCAGGCAGACAGACAGCAACACAAGGGAAGCGCTGGCTGACTGGAGCCCTGAGCAATTGCAGAACATGAGTTTATAAAGGCAAAAACCACACGCAGGTGGCCGAAAAACAGGGAACTAGGTTAACAGTTAACTCATCTCCTGCAGGGACAGACCTTTGTTAGTAGTTGCCTAAGGGGCAGGGTGGTTTGTCTTTACACAAACCGATCCCAGGAAGAGATAAGATAGCTATGCTATGACCAGACCAGGGCACCAGAGCTTACTGGAAAAGTTAGTTAAGAGGGGGAAGGGAGGTTTCAGCGGCCTTACAGTGGTAAAGTAGGCATCCTTGTCTTGTTCCTGTTCTTAGGGGAAATAGTTTTAGTGTTTGCCTATCGAGTATGATGTTGTTGGTAGGTTTGTCATATGTGGCCTTTATCATGTTGAGATATACTCTCTCTATTTTCACTTTGCTGAGAGTTATAATAAAAGATGGGTGTTGGATTTTGTCAAATGCTTTTTCTGTGTCTCTTGATATGATCATGTGATTTTTGTCTTTCAATTTGTTTATCTGATGTATCATGTTTATTGATTTTTGAATATTGTACCAGCTTTGCATCTCTGCAATAAATCCCACTTGACCATGGAGTATGATCTTTTTAATAGATTGCTGGATGCGATTTGCTAGAATTTTGTTGAGAATTTTATCATCTATGTTCATCAGAAATATTGGCCTATTATTCTCTTTCTTTGTAATGTCTTTATCTGGTTTTGGAATTTGGAGAATGCTGGCCTCATAAAAAGAGTTTGGAAGTGTTCCTTCCTCTTTGATTTTCTGAAATAGTTTGAGTAGTATAGGTTTTAGTTCTTCTTTGAGTGTTTGGTAAAACTCCCCTGTGAAGCCATCTAGGCCTAGGCTTTTGTTTGATGAGAGTTGTTTTTTTTTTTGTTTTGTTTTTTTTTTTTACTGGTTCTATTTCATCAGTTGTTATTGGCTTTGTGGACGAAAGGGGCCACATGCTGACCTGACAAGCTCAGGAGAGGCCTTCATGGCAGTTTTGCAGACTTGGAGACCTAAAGTAACCACAAAGGATGGTCTGAAATTAAACCTTAACTAAAAGCAGTTGTGGTGGGCAGTTACGTCCTAAGCTGATATCTTCACTGATAAGGTCAACCTTTACCGTAACTGAGCCTATCTGTCTTTTTGCATTTATGATAACATACCCTTGAAATGTCTGGGTAACTTGTGATTTCCCTGTATCTGGAGCCCCTGGGGCACAACCAGGTGTGCTGAGCCCAGGACAGATGCAACAGATTCTTTCATTTATCATGTTAATTGTTCCTGCACCCACCTAAGTATGTGCCCATCATTGTACTTTTTATCCTATCACAGATGTTTCCCCGATTCGCTTAATCCCACCTCCTTAAATCTGTCACCAATGAATTTCATGTATAAATACGGATGTAACCCTGCCATTCTCCAGAGCATTATCTCAATTTGTTGAGGTTCTGCTTCCTGGCATATGTTGACAGTTTGGCTCAAATAAACTCACAAAATTCTTTACAGGTTTCAATGGTTTTTTTACGTTAACAGCTTATTCAGGTTTTTTTATTCTTGAAAGGGCGAGGACTACGCCCTCCATCTTGCCCCAGGGTAAGGGCTACGCCCTCCATCTTACCTTGGCCATGTGCTTGGCAAGGCTTCTTCCCGGAAGCCCAAGCCTCTGCTAGCCACACCCAGGACTTCTTTAAACTAACAATCAAGGGAAGTTGCCATAGATATGACCACATCCTGTGTAACAAGACACCGACTTGCGCCTGGCCAATCGGCAGGGCCCACAGTCCTTTCTCCTCCCCTTACTCCAACCCCCCTATAAAACCTCTCTCCACACAGAGTTCTCTCTCTTTGCTACTTGGCTTGCTGTTGCATAGGTGAGTGTGGTCAGGGAGCCGAGCTAGCTCGAATAAAGACTCTTTGCTTTTGCATTGGACTCCGCTGGCTCCCTTGTGGGCTTTTCGGGATCTTGAAATCTGGGCATAACATTCTTCCGAATTCAGTTTGGGGAGATTGCTTTTTTCTAGGAATTTGTCTATTTCATCCACATTGTCCAGCTTGTTGGCACACAGTTGTTTATGGTATTTTCTTACAATTCTTTGTATTTCTGTGGTGTCAGTGGTTACTTCTCCACTTTTGTTTCTGATTTTATTTATTTGGGTCCTCTCTCTTTGTTTCCTGTTGAAGCAAAGGCTAATGGTCTATCAATTTTGTTTATCTTTTCAAAGAACCAGCTCTTGGTTTCATTGATTTTTTTGTATTTTTTTAGTCTCTATGTTATTTATTTCTGCTCTAATCTTTTATTATTTCCTTCCTTATGCTTACTCTGGGCTTTTCTTGCTCTCTTTCTAGATCTTTATTTTTATTTTTTATTTTTTATTTTTTAATATATTTTATTGATTTTTTTACAGAGAGGAAGGGAGAGAGATAGAGAGTCAGAAACATCGATGAGAGAGAAACATAGATCAGCTGCCTCCTGCACATCTCCTACTGGGGATATGCCCGCAATCCAGGTACATGCCCCTGACCGGAATCGAACCCGGGACCCTTCAGTCCGCAGGCCGACGCTCTATCCACTGAGCCAAACCGGTTTTGGCGTAGATCTTTAACTTATAGGGTTACATAGTTGATTGCTGATTTTTCTTATTTTATTTATTTATTTATTTATTTATTTATTTATTTATTTATTTATTTTGAGGTAGGCCTGTAGTGCTATAATCTTCCCTCTCAGGACTGCTTTTGCTGTGTCTCAGAGATTTTGGGTTGTTGTGTGTTCATTTTCATTTGTTTCCAGGAAGTTTTTGATTTCTTTCTTGATCTCGTTGATAACCCATTCATTGTTTAATGACATGGTCTTGAGCCTCCATGTGTTTGAATGTTTTTGGGTGTTGTTACTGTAGTTTATTTCTAATTTCATTTCCCTATGATCTGAGAAGAGGCTTGATATGATTTCAATCTTTTTGAACTTATAGAGACTTGTTTTGTGTCCTAACATGTGGTCTATCTTTGTGAATGATCCATGTGCACTTGAGAAGAATGTATCTTCTGCAGCATTGTGGTGACAAGTTCTATAATTGTCCATTAAATCCATCTGATCCAGTGTGTACTTAGAGTCCTTGTTAATTTTTTGTCTGGAAGATCTATCCAGTGAAATCAGTGTGGTGTTAAAGGTCCCTACTATGACTGTGTTGTTGTTGATCTCTCCCTTAAAGTCATTTTATAAAGTGATTTTATATATTTATGTGCTCCTATATTGGGTGCATATATGTTTACCATAGTTATATCCTCTTGTTGGATTGATCCCTTTAGTATTATGTAGTGACTTTTGTTGTCTCTTTTGATGGCCTTCATTTTAAAGTCTATTTTGTCAGCTACTCCGGCTTTCTTTTCCATTTGCATGGAAAATTTTTGTCCATCCCTTCACTCTCATCCTGTGTGAGTCTTTTTTTTTTAAATATATTTTATTGTTTTTTTACAGAGAGGAAGGGAGAGAGATAGAGAGTCAGAAACATCGATGGGAGAGAAACATCGATCAGCCGCCTCCTGCACATCTCCCACTGGGGATGTGCCCACAACCCAGGTACATGCCCCTGACTGGAATCGAACCTGGGACCCTTCATTCTGCAGGCCAACGCTCTATCCACTAAGCCAAACCGGTTTCGGCCTGTGTGAGTCTTTTATTTTGAGGTGGGTCTCTTGTAGACAGCATATAGTTGGGTCATGTTTTTGTATCCACTCAGTTACCCTATGCCTTTTGATTAGAGCACTTAATCCATTTATATTTAGGGTTGTTATTGAAAGGTATTTATTTATTGGCATTTTAATTCTGTATCACTAGGTTTCTCTCTCTCTGTTTCTCCTTCTCATTACAGCAATCCCTTTAGCATTTCTTGTAATGCTGGGTTGGTGGGGATGTACTCCTTTAGTCTTTCTTTATGTTGGGGAAGCTCTTTATTTGACCATCTATGTTGCTGGATATAGTAATCTTGGTCTCAGATCCTTGTTTTCCATTACCTTGAGTACTTCATGCCATTCCCTTCTGGCCTGTAGAGTTTTTGATGAGTAATCAGGTGTCAGTCTTATGGGAACTCCTTTGTAGGCAACAGTTTTATTTTCTCTTGCTGGCGTTAAGATTCTCTCTTTGTCTTTAATTTTTGGCATTTTTAATTATGATGTGTCTGGGTGTGGGCCTCTTTGGGCTCTTCTTGTTTGGGGTTCTCTATGCCTCCTGAACTTGTGTGACTTTTTCCTTTACCAGGTTAGGAAAGTTTTCTGCCATTATTCCTTCAAACACCTTCTCTATTCATTTCTTCTCCCTTTCTGCTTCTGGCACACCTATTATTCTAATACTAGTGGCCTGGTGCACAAAAGTTTGTGCACTCACGGGGGGTGAGGGGAGAATGTCCCTCAGCCCGGCCTGCATCCTCTCCAATCTAGGATCCCTGGAAGGATGTCCTACTGCCGGTTTACAGGGATCAGGCCTAAACTGGGAGTTGGACATCCCTCTCACAATCTGGGACTGCTGGCTTCTAACCACTCACATGCCTGCCTGCCTGCCTGATTGCCCCTAACCACTCTGCCTGCCAGCCTGCTTGCCCCCAACTTCCCCCTGCTGCCAGCCTACTCGCCCCAAATGCCCCCCCCCCCCCGCCAGCCTGATCACCCCCAACTGCCCTCTGTATCAGTGTGTTCACCCCAACTACCACCCCTGCCGGCCTGCTCGCCCCTAACTGCCCCCATTACTGGCCTGCTTGCCCCAACTGCCCCCCAGCTGGCCTGCTCACTCCAAATGGCTCCATCTTCTATTTCACTTGTGTCTTTTCCACCCCTAAGTTAATGTTGTGTCCTTAATATGTGGTTATGACATGTCTCTGTGACTGCGCTAGGAAACCTTTCACGTTTCTCTTTCCTTTTCTTTCATCTCAGGATATCTGAGCTCTGCAGCTTGTATGGGACCAAAGGCCCTGGGAATACAATGCTGAGCCCTCTGAACTCATTTTATTCTTTACTAGAGGCCTGGTGCACAAAAATTTGTGCACTTGGGGAGAAGGGGGGGTCCCTCAGCCCAGCCTGTGACCTCTCGCAGTCTGGGACCCCTCAGGGGATGACCACCTGCTGGCTTAGGCCCGCTCCCCGGGGGGATTGGACCTAAGATGGCAATCAGACATCCTCTGGCAGCCCAGCAGCCCTCGGGAGATGCCCACTTGCCAGTAGGGAGCAGACCTAAGCTGCAGTCGGACATCCTTAGCACTGCTGAGGAGGCAAGAGAGGCTCCCACCACCACCGCTGTACTGGAAGCCATCAGCCTGGCTTGTGGCTGAACAGAGTTCCTCCCATGTGAGAGCACCCTGACCACCAGGGGGAAGCTCCTGCATTGAGCATCTGCCCCCTGGTGGTCAGTGTGTGTCATAGTGACCAGTAATTCCAAGTTCTTCTGCTGTTAGGGTCATTTTGCATATTATCCTTTTACTATATAGGATAGAGGCCTGGTGCATGGGTGGGGGCCGGCTGGTTTTCCCTGAAGGGTGTCCCAGATCAAAGTGGGGGTCCCGCTTGGGTGTCTGGCCAGTCTGGGTGAGGGGCTGAGGGCCGTTATCAGGCTGGCGGGTGACTGAAGCTCCCAACCTCTCCTTTTTTTCTGTTGTTTTTTGTTTGTTTGTTTGTTTGTCTTATTCTGGGATTTATTTACCTTCTAAGGCTGTCACTGGAACTGAGAGCCAGCTTTCGCTCTGAGGCTTGGCTCCAGCTTGAGGCCTCGGCTGCTGAAAGCAGGTATATGGGTTTGTATGGGTTCTATAATTGTAACACTGTTGCAGTCCTGCAAGCTCTAGCTCTGATAGCTGAAAGCAGGTTTCTGGGGTTTATTTACCTTCTATAATTGCAACATTGTTTCTTAGACTGCAGCTCAGAAGCCGGCAGCGACAGGTGGGGAACCTTGGCTTCCTCCATCACTGGAGAAAGCAAGCCTCCTGTTCGCTTCAGCTGCCTGGCTGCCAGCTGCCATCTTGGTTAGCAGTTAATTTGCATATCTCGCTGATTGGCCAATGGGAAGGGTAGCGAAGTTACGGTTAATTACCATGTTTCTCTATTATTAGATAGGATTGTATTATTTGATTCCTGGGGCTGAATTAAACATGAAAACAGAAGAAAATATACCCTTAGATATAGAATCTGAGTCATTACACGGAGATTTCTGAGGGAGTTGACACTGAGGCATGAGACACATGTGTTTATTGGTCAGTTTCCTCAACTATGGAACAAAGGTTGATCCTGCCCCTTGCATCCTTTGGAGGTTGGATATGATGCATCCAGAGGGATTAACTGGCAGCTCGGAGAGTAAGATCAGAAGTCAATAGACGCTTGTTTCCTTTACCCAGACAGAATTAGAAAAACACAACTTTTTTTATCATAACAACAGCAAGGGCCATGCCTGTGGGAGGAGGAGCAGAGAACCAGGGCTTCCCCCTTGCTCCTTCCCCACCCTCCCGCCCTCCATCCCTGCACTGGTCCAGCTGCTATTGCTATCATGGAACTGCTCAATTCAGGCCCTGCCCATCTCACAGAGAGGAGCATGCGCAGTTTCTTGCAGACACAGAAGCAGCTGTGGAGTAGGGAGGTGGTGGTTATTCCCCTGAGCAGGCGCTGAAGTCCTTGTTGAAGTCTCCACTCCAGAGCCTGCGAGTCTGAGTCCTGGGAGGCTGCACAGTGGAGGTGCCACATTCCTTTCAGTAGAAACTGAAGATTGATAGGAGCCTGCCAGCTGGGGGGAAGGACCAGGAGGTCTCCCTTGCACCCATTTGCCAATCCCCAGTCCCGCTTTGCTAATCACCCCTCCTGCGCCCCGCGCCAGCTGGGGCCGCAACTGGGGCAGGGCCCTTGTGATCGCCACGCCCCGCCTGAGCCCCACGCCACCCAGCCCACACACAGGGACCTGGATGGTGGCTCCCACTGTCTCGCCCTACCTACAGTATGCAAATTAACTGCCATCTTTGTTGTCAGTTAACTTGCATATTGCTCTGATTAGCCAATGGGGGCGTAGCGAAGATACGGTCAGTTACCATGTTTGTCTATTATTAGATAGGATTGTTACATTTCACATTGTCCCACAGCTCCCTTAAGCTGTCTTTCTGTTTTTTCATTATTTTTCTCTTTTTGGTTCTCTGATTGAGTGATAGTTTCAACTCTGTCTTCTAATTCACTGATTTGATCCTCAGCTTCCCCTAATCTGCTGTTTATTCCTTCCAATGTGTTCTTTATTTGTATTATGTCATTCTTTTTTTTTTAATATATTTTATTGATTTTTCACAGAGAGGAAGGGAGAGAGAAAGAGAGAGTTAGAAACATCGATGAGAGAGAAACATCGATCAGCTGCCTCTTGCACATCCCCCACCGGGGATGTGCCCGCAACCCAAGTACATACCCTTGACCGGAATCGAACCCAGGACCTCTCAGTCCGCAGGCTGACGCTCTATCCACTGAGCCAAACCGGTTTCGGCTGTATTATGTCATTCTTTATCTCAGACTGTTCTTTTTTCATAGTTGCTATATCTTTTTTCACGTTGTTGAGCATTTTAACCATCATTACTCTGAACTCTGTTTCAGATAAAGTTTTTATCTCTGTCATTTATCTCTTCTTCTAGAGAATTCTCTAGTTCTTTCATTTGGGGGTTGTTTCTTTGTCTTCTTATTTTGGCTTTCTGTTTGGGTTTGTGACTATGTATTAGATAGATCCTCTACACCTCTCAATCTCTAGTGCAGGACAGTGTTAAAGGTTGTATCTGGCTAATTAGATCAAGCAAAGACTCAAAGCCTCTAGAGACTGCCTCTGCCTACAGACTGATAGGATTCCGAATTGAATTGCCCCACAGGGAATCATCCTCAGGTGTGGAGAGAGTCTTTTTCAACAGAGCAGGGCAGTTACTTCTTCCTGGAGACCAATTGTTATTTTTAATCTCTTAAGTGGCCTTAGGGCAAGATATTTTCCAATAGGGTATGTCAACTATCATCCTCCCCAGCAAGGCAAATGTCTGTGTGGGAAAGATGTCCTGTGCTGCAAGAGGTAATGATTCAGCCCAGGAAACTAGGGATGTCTGCCTTTTGAGCTCTATCCCCCAAGGCCCTAGTCCTGGCTTCTGCTCTCACAGCTCCAGTCCACTTTATCCTTCCTCTGCCTAAGCATGTTATGCCCAGAGTTCGGGGTCCCCAATAATCCACCACCCCAATAATCCGATGCAAAAGCAGAGAGTCTTTAATACAAGCTCGCTTGGTCCCCCCCACTGCCTCCATTACTGGATGCAAGAGAGAGCCCCGAGTTCCAAGAGAACAAAGGTTATATAGGGCTAGTTATTTGGGTGGGCTTAGGGGGTGACGTGGGTTACAGAGATTGGTCATTTAGGTCAGGGTTTTTCATCAGGGTCTTACAGCACAAAGGTCAGGAAGTGACCAGCACATTCTGAGGCTTGGGCCGTCCCCCACTATAGCCTTATCAGGACCGTAGCTGCATTCCTGTAGCTTCATTGGTCCACTCAGGTGGTGGTTGGGGGAGTTAGGTCAATACCGGCATTCTTGTGGTCACTCAGAAAAGGTGGGGGCTTGGGCTGAGGGCCCAGCCCTACAAGGCAAGATAGGGGAGAGGGAGGGGAGCTCCTTTTTATTGGCTTCAAGTCTTTAGAGCTCAGACAGGGCTCTTTAAAACATGATACTCCAGTCAAAGTTTTCTGTTAATAAAACCATTATTAGGAACCAGCCTTATTGGATTTATGCAAAGAAATGTATTGCCATGATTTAGTTAGCATTGCCAGATTTCGGAGGAATTACATAAGGAGAAAGACATACTGATCTACTTTAAGATTTTCTGACTTTCCTTGCTAATTCCTTTTCATGGATTTAAAACAAAACAGTAACTGTTGGTATAAAACCTTTTTTCTATGCATAATCATGTCTCAGATCTTTTATTTTAAACAGGCTTTTTCCAGCTTTACTACCCCTGACATGGGCATGGTGACTCAGGCCTGCAAGACAGTATTACAGGCTGCCAACTGTTAGCTGTCTCTCAACAGAGACCAAAACCTGATGGGCACCCTTCCCTGCCCAGTTGGGCACCTGCCCTCTTGGCAGCTTGACACCCTTTACTTTTGGGGGTTACCTCATACAGCTCCCTTTCAGGACAGCCAATATACATTCAAACCGGCAAAAGAATCAAAGGTTAATATAACATATCAATACAATGAAACATAATATTGGCATCATGGCTGCTTCAGGCAGCCAAATCTTCCGCTACTAAACATGTGATACTAAAGTCTATTTCTGATCTTTCTATGAATTGTCCTTGTTATTTTGGAGCCATGTTCATGAAGGTGCAGGCATTATTTAAATCTATTTAATGTTACCAGCATTAGGCAGGTCGAGCACGCTGTAGCTTGAGCTTGAGCGGGTTGTGTTGATCTCGATCAATGCTCCATTTGGTGATGAAGTCTTTCTGGGTCATGGATGGGTCTGCTGACCGGACATGAGTGTGATGGACCCAGGTGGTGACGCTGTCTACCTTGAGAGCAGTGGGGGTTGTCAGCACCATAGTGTTGGGACCCTTCCAACGTGGCTCTAGGGTCTCCCGGCGGTGCCTTCTGATGTAGATCCAATCTCCTGGTCTGTGCTGATGAGGAGTTTGGGTTGGGCTGGTCTCGTAGATAGCGTGGAGACATGGCCAAATGTCCTTGTGCGCCCTCTGGAGCCTTCTCAAGGAAAGAGATAGTTAAAGAAAAGGTTTTTATAGGGGGTGGCCTGCCAAACATGATAGGAGAGCCACCCAGTCCCTGCCAGTCTCCGAGTTAGGTTCCTCCTCTTTTGGAGAACTTTAAAGTTCTGATGGCTTCTAGGTAACCCTGTTTATTAGTTACAGCGCTCTGATTTCTTGCCTTTCTACCAGTTCCCTTTGTGGCAGAGCAGCAACCAGGCCTCTTTCAAGGGAGTGTGCAAGAAATGGGTATCAGCCCCCCTTTGCTAGCAGCAACAGGTACCAAACCCTTTCAGTATATTTGACTAGCTTCATTCCCGCCCATCTTTACAGATTTTAAGGCCTATTGTCTTCCTTTAATCAGTAAGCCAATGACACTGGCCTGTATTATTTAATTTACCACAGGCAGGGGGAAGGGCCCACGAAATCTCTGCCCTGAGAAACTGTGAGCCCCACATTTAAATGTCCCAATCAGACTAGAAAAGCCACAAATACCTTTTAAATCTAGCTCAGAATTCCAAAATCCCAACCTAGCACAGAATATTACATAGCAAATCAAAGTTCCCAGCAAACAAACAGACAGATGTTTACTAGTTAGGCGGGCTGATTCCACCTCTGACAGAGAGCAAATGCCCTTGGAGAAAGATCCCAGTGGCCACTCAAGGCGCTTTGCTATCGGTCAGAGCACTCAGCCTTAAAGAAATCCAGTATGTGCCTTTTTTCCCACAGATTTTCACATTTATATGAACAAATAATTATATCCAAGTAGACATACAAACATTAAATAAATATTTACATTTACATTCTTTCAGTGAACAAGTACCTTTACAGTCTTGGGATCTTGAGCAGATAACAGGAATATAGCCCAAGTCCCCTGACGGGGGCCTGACAGGAACAGATGTGGAGGCCTCCCTTCTCACGTCCCAGGACGGGATTTTTGACCTATGTCTCATCCAGATAGAAATGGTACTCATATTGAACAAGGAAATCAAGACTAAATAGACATGATAACTAGATATATTCCCCATTAAGAACTTTGAGGTGCATGCCACATTTATACCATAAAATACCAACAAATCAGTTTCAGTTGTGTTGAGATACAGAACAAGTCCCTTAGAGATTCTTGATAATCTATATCAGTAGAACCACAGGAAGGCTGGCTGAGGGGAAGTCCTACAACTAGGAGGAAAGAGAAACGCATACCGAGACTCAGAGGAGGCACAGTGCTGAAGTCAAATACTAAGGTGCGGAGTGCATGCGGAGCGGGCTGGTGGCTGAGGGCGCGGTTGGCATTTTCAATCAGGAGGGAATCGCAGACTCTGAGCTCCAGATCTGGGTGACTCTTTAGGGACCCAGACTCAAACGGGAGAAGCGGGACTGTCTGGCTTTGGTCGGAACTCAAAGGCAACTTTCTCTCCGAGGTTTGCAGCAGTTGCTGGGACTCTGAGAGGCAGAGCCCCTGGGGACGGGACTGAGAGCAGCCATAACTGCTCACTCCGGCCCACCCTGTTGATCCTGTGCCACCCACCCCGCCCAAGCCCTGCACAGAGCCATTTGCTGGATAGCCTCAGGCAAAGGCTAGATTAGCACCTCCCTAGATGACAGAAGTTCTCCCACTGCAGACACAGCTGATTCTCACAGCCAGTTGGCCTGGAGGTCAAATTCCCGCCAGTATTACCTACAACAATCTATGCTTAACTACAACAAGACTGCGCATAAAGACCACTAGGGGTTGCACCAAGAAAGCATAAAAAATGCGGAGACAAAGAAACAGGACGCAGATGTCAGAAATGGAAGATATAGAGCTCAAAACCACACTTTTAAGGTCTTTCAATAATTTTCTAAAAACTGCCGATAAATGTAGTGAGATCCTCAAGAAATCTAATGAGACCCTCAATGTTGTGATAAAGAACCAACTAGAAATTAAGCATACACTGACTGAAATAAAGAATATTATACAGACACCCAAAAGCAGACCAGAGGAGCGCAAGAATCAAGTCAAAGAATTGAAATGTGAAGAAGCAAAAAACACCCAACCGGAAAAGCAAAATGAAAAAAGAATCCGAAAATACGAAGATAGTGTAAGGAGCCTCTGGGACAGCTTCAAGCGTACCAACATCAGAATTATAGGGGTGCCAGAAGATGAGAGAGAGCAAGATATTGAAAACCTATTTGAAGAAATAATGACAGAAAACTTCCCCCACCTGGTGAAAGAAATAGACTTACAGGTCCAGGAAGCGCAGAGAACCCCAAACAAAAGGAACCCAAAGAGGACCACACCAAGACACATCATCATTAAAATGCCAAGAGCAAAAGACAAAGAGAGAACCTTAAAAGCAGCAAGAGAAAGAAAGTCAGTTACCTACAAGGGAATACCCATACGACTGTCAGCTGATTTCTCAACAGAAACTTTGCAGGCCAGAAGGGAGTGGCAAGAAATATTCAAAGTGATGAATGCCAAGAACCTACAACCAAGATTACTTTATCCAGCAAAGCTATCATTCAGAATTGAAGGTAAGATAAAGAGCTTCACAGATAAGGAAAAGCTAAAGGAGTTCATCACCACCAAACCAGTATTATATGAAATGCTGAAAGGTATCCTTCAAGAAGAGGAAGAGAAAGAAAAAGGTAAAGATACAAATTATGAACAACAAATATGCATCTATCAACAAGTGAATCTAAGAATCAAGTGAATAAATAATCTGGTGATCATAATAGAATCAGGGACATAGAAAGGGAATGGACTGACTATTCTTGGGAGGGAAGGGGTGTGGGGGATGCAGGAAGAGACTGGACAAAAATCGTGCACCTATGGATGAGGACAGTGGGTGGGGAGTGAGGGCGGAGGGTGGGGCGGGAACTGGGAGGAGGGGAGTTATGGGAGGAAAAAAGAGGAACAAATGTAATAATCTGAACAATAAAGATTTAGTAAAAAAAAAAAAAAAAGAAATAGATCCAGAGACAAATGGCAGGGGAGGGGGGGGGGAGGTTAGAGATCAACCAAACGACTTGTATACATGCATATAAGCATAACCAATGGACACAGACACTGGGGCTTGGTGTCTTGCCTTCGGGGGTGGGAGTTACCGGGGTGTGTGGTGAGGTCAATCCGGAAATAGGAGACATATGTAATACTTAAACAATAAAAAAAGAAAGAATGAAAGAAAAAACTTCCACAACCTGGTGAAGGAAAATGTCACACAAGTTCAGGAGACTCAGAGTCCCAAACAAGAGGAACCCAAAAAGTCCCACACCTAGACACATCATAATCAAAATGGCAATGTTAAAGACAAAGAATCTTAAAGGCAACGAGAGAGAGAGACAGAAAATTACCTACAAAGGATTTCCCATTAGAATGTCAACTGACTTCTCAATGGTATCATTACAGGCCAGAAGGGAATGGCATGAATTAATCAAAGTAATACAAAGCAAGGGCCTAAATCCAGACTACTGTATCCAGCGAGGTGATCATTTGAAATCAATGGTGAAATAAAAAGCTTTCCAAACAAAAATAGTTTCAAGGAGTACATTAACACCCAATCAGCAATGTAAGAAATGTAAGAAATGTTAAAAGGACTGCTTTAAGAAGAAATA
This sequence comes from Myotis nattereri, assembly GCF_964212035.1. Classification (NCBI taxonomy): domain Eukaryota; kingdom Metazoa; phylum Chordata; class Mammalia; order Chiroptera; family Vespertilionidae; genus Myotis; species Myotis nattereri. The sequence goes on from NC_138076.1 coordinate 102,881,122, forward strand.
AAGGAGAGAGAGAGAGGGAGGATGATAGGCATAAGGAAAATAAAAACAGCAATAAATAAATACCTATCAATAATTACCTTAAACATAAATGTATTATATACTCCAATCATAAGATATAGGATGACTGAATAAGAAAACATGACTCATATATAAGCTGTCTACAAGATACCTGCCTCAGAACAAAAGATATACACAGACTGAGAGTGAAGGGATGAAAAAATATATTCCATGCAAATGGAAAGGAAAAAAAAAGCTGGCATAGCAATTCTCCTATCAGACAAAATAGACATCAAAATAAAGGCCATACAAAAAGACAAAGAAAACCACTACATAATATTATAGGGAATGATTCAACAGGAAAATATAACCCTTGAAAATATATATACACCAAATATTGGAGCACCAAAGTACATAAAAAAAAAAACTCTTGAAGGAATTTAAGGGACAGATGGACAGCAATACAGTCATAGTAGTGAACTTGAACACATCACTGACACCACTGGATAGATCTTCCAGACAAAAAAATCAACAAGAAAACAAGCCTTAAATGGCACCTTAGATCAGATGGATGTAAGTGATATTTACAAAACATTTTACCCCAAAGCAACACAATATACATTCTTCTCAAGCACACATGGAACATTCTCAAAGATAGATCACATGTTAGGGCACAAAACAAGCCTTTACAAATTTAAGAAGATTAATATAATTCCAAGCATGTTCTCAGATCACAATGGCATGAAATTAGAAACCAACTACAATAAAAAAAAAAAAAAACTTAAAACACTCAAATACATGAAGGCTAAATAGCATGTTATTAAACTACAAATAAATTACCAAAGAGATCAAGGAAGAAATTTAAAACTTCCTGGAAACAAATGAAAAAGAACAAAGAAACCACACAAGGCTATGGGAGATGGTGAAAGCAGACCTGAGAGGGAAATTCATAGCACTACATGCCTACCTCTAGAGACAACAAAAAGCACTAATAAACTAACCCTACAACTAAATGGATTAGAAAAAGAACAACAAGAAATGCACCAAGGAAATAGAAGAAAGGAAATTATAAAGATCAGAGTGGAAGTAAATGACACCGAATATAAAAAGAAAAAAAAAACAGTACAAAAGAGTAATGAATCCAAGAGCTGGTTCTTTGAATAATAAAGATTGATGAACCCCTTGCCAGAGCCATCAAGAAATAAAGAGAGAGAACCCAAATAAATAAAATCAGAAATGAAATGATAGAGGCAACGTAACAACAGACTGCACAGAAATACAAAGGATTGTAAGCACATACTATGAACAAGTGTATGCCAACAAACTGGACTACCTGGGACAGATGGACAAATTACTAGAAACATACAATCTTCTAAAAATGAATCAGAAAGAATCAGAAAACCTGAGTAAGCTAATAATAACCAATGAAATTGAAGCAGGAAATTAACAACTTCCAGCAAACAAAAGTCCTAGAGCAGATGTATTTATAGGAGAATTTTACCAAACATTCAAAGAAGAACTAATACTCATCCTGCTCAAACTATTCCAAAAAATCCAAGAGGAAGGAACACTTCCTAGCTCTTTTTATGAAGCCAGCATTATCCTAATTCCAAAATCAGATAAAGACACTATAAAGAAAGAAAACTACAGACCAATATCCCTGATGAACAGATGCTAAAATCCTCAACAAAATACTAGCAAATTGGATCCAGCATATATTAAAAAGATCACATACCATGATCAAGTGGGATTTCTTCCAGGGATGCAAGACTGGTACAAAAACTGCAAATCAATAAATGTGATACAACACATAAACAAATTGAAAGACAAAAATCACATGATCATATCAATAGATGCAAGAAAAGCATTCAACAAAATCCAGCATCTTTTTTTTTTATAAAAACTGTCAAGAAAGTGGCAATAGAGGAATCATACCTCAACATAATAAAGGCCATATATGACAAACCTACACCCAGCATAATACTCAATGGTCAACATTGAAATCCTTTCCCTTAAGAAAAGGAAGAAGACAAAGATGTCCATTTTCACCACTCTTATTCAACATAGTCTGGAAGTCCTAGTCACAGCAATCAGGCAAGAAGAAGAGATAAAAGGCATCCAAATTGGAAAGAGTTAGTAAAATTGTTATTATTTGCAGATGACATGATATTGTAGATAGAAAACCTTCAAGATGCCACGAGGAAACTACTAGACTTAATAAATGAATTCAGCAAGGTAGCAGGATACAAAATCAACATCCAGAAATCCATGGCATTTTTTTATACTATTAATGTACTCTCTGAAAGAGAAATTAAAAAATCAATTTCATTTACCATTGCAACAACAATAAAATAACATACCGAGGAATAAACTTAACTAATGAGGTAAAAGACCTGTACTTGGACAACTATATTTCACTGAAAAAAAAAATTGAGGATGATATAAAAAAATGGAAACGTATACCATGTTTATGAATTGGAAGAATTAACATCATTAAAATGTTTGTACTACCCAAAGCAATCTATAGATTCAATGCAATTCCTATTAAAATACCAATGGCATACCTCACAAAGCTAGAACAAATACTCCAAAAATTTATATGGAGCCATAAAAGACCCTGAATAGCTGCAATCTTGAGAAAGAAGAACAAAGTTGGAGGGATCGCAATACTAGATATCAAACTATACTACAAAACCTTTATAACCAAGACAGTCTGGTACTGGCATTAGAACAGGCATATAGAAAAATGGATCAGAACAGAGACCCCAGATATTGACCCACACCATTTTGGTCAATTAATATTTGACAAAGGAGGCAAGATCATACTATGGAATAAAGACAGCCTCATCAACAAATGGTGTTGGGAAAACCAAATAGCTACATGCAAAAAGTTTAAATGAGATCTCCAACTTACACCATACACGAGAATAAACTCAAAATGTGTAAAAGACTTAAATGTAAGACATGAAACCATAAAAATTTTAGAAGAAAACAAAGGCAGTAATATCTCAGACATCTCACATAGCAGAATTTTTGCTAATACATCTCCTAAGGCAAAGGAAATAAAGGAGACAATAAATAAATGGGACTACATCAAAATAAGAAGCTTCTGCACAACAAATGAAAAGGGAACCCACTGTATGGGAGAACATATTTGCCAATGATACAACTGATATTACTGATAGTAACACCTTTGTTAATATCCAAAATATATAAAGCACTCGTACAACTCAACAAAAGGAAGACAATCCAATAAAAAAAAAGTAGGCAGAAGACCTGAATAGATAGTTCTCCAGGAGGACGTACTAATGAACAAGAGACATATGAAAAAATGCTCAAAGTTCCTAATCATCATATAAATGCAAATTAAAACCACAATGAGAGATCACCTCACATCAGTCAGAATGGCTGACACACAAAAAATCAACAAACAGCAAGACTGATGAGGATGCAGGGAAAAGGAAATACTAGTTCATTGATGGTAGAAATGCAGATTGGTGCAGCCACTATGGAAAACTGTATGGAGTTTCCTCAAAAAATTAAAAATGGAACTGCCATTTGACCCAATGATCCTACTTCTTTGAATATATCCTAAAAAATTAGGAAACACCAATCAAAAAGAATATATGCACCCCTATGTTGATAGCAGTGTTATTTACAATAGCTAAGATTTGGAAACAACCCAAGTGTTCATTAGTAGATGAATGGATAAAAAAATGGTGGAACATTTACACAAGGGAATAGGCAGCTGTAAAAAAGAGGGACCTTGGTATAGCATGGATGCACCTGGAGAATTTTTTAAAAATAATTCTTTATTGTTGAAAGTATTACATATGTCCTCTTTTTTCCCATGTTGACCCCCTCCAACTCACTCCTGCACCACCTCCCCAGGCCTTCAGCGCCCTATTTTCTGTTTCCATGGGTTATGGATATACGCATACAAGGTTTTTAGTTGATTACCTCCCACTCACCCACCCACCCTCCCCCACCTTCCCTCTGAGATTCCACACTCTATTCCGTGCTTCCACATCTCTGCATCCACTTCATTCATCAGTTTTTTTTGTTACTTAGATTCCACATATGTGTGCGGTCATGTGATACTTGTCTTTCTCTGACAGACTTATATCACTTAGCATGATACTGTGACCTGGAGAATATTATGCTCAGTGAAATAAGCCAATCTGAGAAAGATAAATATCATATGATTTCACTTATTTGTGGAATCTAATGAACAAAATTAATTGACCAATACAATAAGACCCAAAGCATAAAGGCATGGAACAGACTGACATACCTTCATGTGAGGGTGGGGGGATGAGAAAAGATAAACCAAAGAACTTATATACTTACTAGAGGCCCAGTGCACAAAAATTTGTGCACTCGGGGGGGAAAGGGGGGCCCCTCAGCCCGGCCTGTGCCCTCTTGCAGTCTGGGACCCCTCGGGAGATAACGACCTGCTGGCTTAGGCCTGCTCACGGGTGGCAGAGGGCAGGCCCAATCCCTAGGTGCAGCCCCTGGTCAGGCTCAGAGCAGGGCCAATTGGGGAGTTGGGGCACCTTCCCCTGTCATGCACAGAGCAGGGCAGATTGGGAGGTTGCGATGCCACCCTCAGTCACGCTCAGGGTAGGGCCGATTGGGGGGTTGGGGCACTGCCCCCTGTCACACTCAAGGCAGGGTCGATAGGGAGGTTGTGGCACCACCCCGTGTCATGCACAGTGCAGGGCCAATCCGGGGGTTGGGGTGCTGCCCCCTGTCATGCACAGAGCAGGGCCCATCAGGTGGTTGGGGAGCTCCCCCTGTGATGCACAGAGCAGGGCCCATCAGGTGGTTGGGGAGCTCCCCCAGTCACGCACAGAGCAGGGCCCATCAGGGGGTTGAGGAGCTCCCCCCTGTCACTCACAGAGTAGGGGGGATAGGGGAGTTGGGGCACTGCCCCCTGTCACACACAGAGCAGAGCGGATGAGGGGGTTGGGGCACCACCCTCTTTCACCCACAGAGCAGGGCCGATCAGGGGGTTGGGGCGCTGCCACTGTCACACTCAGGGCAGGGCCGATGGGGAGGTTATGGCTCTACCCCATCGCACACAGAGCAGGGCCCGTGGGGGGGGGGGGTTGGGGCACCACACCCTGTCACACACAGAGCCACAGGGCGATCAGGGGGTTGGGGAGCTCCCCAGTATCAGGCACAGAGCAGGGCTGATCAGGAGGTTGGGGTGCCTTCCCCTGTCACAAACAGAGCAGGGCCTATAGGGAGGTTGTGGCCCCACCCCCTGTCACACACAGAGCCGCAGGGCGATCAGGGGGTTTGGGCGCTGCCCCCTGTCATGCTGATCCCGGTGTCGGGAGGCCTCGCGGCTCCGCTGATCCTGGTGCTAGGAGGCATATTACCCTTTTATTATATAGGATAGAGGCCTGGTGCACGTGTGGGGGCCAGCTGGTTTGCCCTGAACGGTGTCCTGGATCAGGGTGGGGGTCCCCACTGGGGTGCCTAGCCAGCCTGGGTGAGGGGATGATGGCTGTTTGCAGCTGGTCACACACCCTTCAGGGTGGGGGTCCCCTCTGGGGTGCCTGGCCAGCCTGGGTGAGGGGCTGAGGGCTGTTTGCAGCTGGTCACACACCCTTCAGGGTGGGGGTCCCCACTGGGGTGCCTGGCCAGTCTGCTTGAGGGGCTGAGGGCTGTTTTCAGGCTGGTGGATGACAGAAGCTCCCAACTGCTCCTTTTTATCTATTTTTCTTTTTATTCTGGGCCAGCTTTAGCTCTGAGGCTCCAGCTCTTAGGCCTCCGCTCTTGAAAGCAGGTATCTTGTTTGTTTCGGTTCTATAATCGAAACTCTGTATCAACTCCAGCTCTGAGATCCTGGCTAGCTGAAAGCAGGTTTCTGGGGTTTTGTTTAGCTTCTATATTTGTTACAATGTTTCTTAAACTGCAGGCTCAGAGGCCGGCAAGGCAGGCGGGGAACGTTGGAGTCCTCCGTCACTGAAGCAAGGAAGCCTCATGTTAGGTTCAAGCTGCCTGGCTGCCGGCCACCATCTTGGCTGGCAGTTAATTTGCATATCTCACTGATTAGCCAATGGGAAGGGTAGCGGTTGTACACCAATTACCATGTTTCTCTTTTATTAGATAGGATATGCGTAGCCCATGGACATGGGCAATAGGGTGGTAAAGACCTGGGTTGGAGGTAGGGGTTGGATGGAGGGGACTAAGGGTGGGGGGGCTTGTAAATGGGAGATATCTATAATACTATAAACAATAAAAATATACCAAAAAAAGTGACAGACTTTTCTCGAGAGGAGAAAAGGAAGATGGTACTAAAAGTGGTGCCCTAGCACAAGATTGTTGCTGCATAGCCCACTCCCATGATAAAATAGGGGGCAGGGAGAGACCTCCGAAGACATTTAAAATAGGTATACCATTTGATTTACTTTACTTTGGAGCTCATTTTCAAGGTTTGCCTTCGAGTTCTTTTAGTGTGAGTGTCCTCACGGGGCTAAATCTAAACATGGATGAAGAATTCCCTTTTTTGAGAGAGAAACTAAGATGGCGGCATAGATAAACACCGGGAAATTGCTGCCTCCCACAACAATTGAAAAATCTTCTAGGAACACAAAACGGACATCATCCAGAACTACAGGAAGGCTGGCTGAGTGTAAATTCTACAACTAGAAGGAAAGAAAAGCACACTGAGAGCCAGAGGAGCTGCGGAAGTAAAGTGCAGAGGTACGGGGGCTCGCGCGCGTGGAAAAGGGCTGGCACCTGAGGACGCGGCTGTCTTTTTGAATCCGGAGGGAGTCACAAGCTCCCGATGGCTCTGAACTCCAGTTCCGGGAAGTCTCTGGGGACCCAGGGCTCATACAGGGAGAAACTGGACTGTATGGCAGTGGGCGAACTTCAGGCCGGCTTTCCCTCAGAGGTGCTTGCAGCCGTTACCGGGACACTGAGACGCGCGACTCCTTAGGGCAGGGCTAAGGATCCGCCATAGCTGCTTGCTCCGCCCTTTGATTCCTTGAGACCCCGCCCCACCCAGGCTGAGGCAGAGGCTTTTGCATATGAATGCCCTGGCCCTTTGCAACCTGATAATTACCTAACTGCAGCCGGGCCAGACAGACCCAGAACTTCCAAGAGAAGGCCCAAGGCCCCTCAGCGGCTTGCATTGCTTCACAGCTGAGCCTCATCAGGGCACCTCCAAACTCCGAAAAAGGAAGGGGAATCTGCAGTTCTCTTCGTAGCTCCTGCTGGGTAACCTCAGGCAGAGGCTAAATTAGCACCTCCTTAGATCCAAGAGCCACTGTACCCAGTGGTCAGAGGGGGACCATCCAGATCACAACTCCTCAGATCCATAAGGGACACACTCAGGGTGCAGACTCAGTGAGCACCAAAACCCCACTGAAGCAAGTCTTGCCCCAGAAGGGTGTCTTCAGCACAGAAGTTCTCCCACTGCAGACACAGCTGATTCTCACTGCCAATTGGCCTGGAGGTCAATTCCTCCCAGTGATCCTACAACAACCAAGGCATAACTACAACAAGACTGAGCACAAAGCCCACAAGGGGGTGCAACAAGAGTGTCTACCTCAGGTAACTGGGAGGCTGAGACACTGGGCCCTACAGGACACCTAGCACACAAAGCCACTCTATCAACACAGGGAAGCAGCCAAAATGCAGAGACAAAGAAACAGGTCACAAATGGCAGAAATGGAGGAAAGCAAACGACTGGATATAGAGTTCAAGGCCACGTTTATAAGGTTTTTCAAGAATTTTATGGAAACCGCTGATAAATTTAGTGAGTTCCTCAATAAGTATAGTGAGACCCTGGAGGACATGAAAAAGGACCAACTAGAAATTAAGCATACACTGACTGAAATAAAGAATAATTTACAAAGATCCAACAGCAGACAAGAGGATCCCAAGAATCAAGTCAAAGATTTGAAATACAAAGAAACAAAAAATACCCAACCGAAAAAGAAAAAAGAAAAGAGATTCCAAAAATATGAAGATAGTGTAAGGAGCCTCTGGGACAACTTCAAGCGTACCAACATCAGAATTATAGGGGTACCAAAAGAAGAGAGAGAGCAAGATATTGAAAACCTATTTGAAGAAATAATGACAGAAAACTTCCCTTAGTTGGTGAAAGAAATAGACTTACAAGTCCAGGAAGCGCAGAGAACCCCAAACAAAAGGAATCCAAAGAGGACCACACCAAGATACATCATAATTAAAATGCCAAGAGCAAAAGACAAAGAGAGAATCTTAAAAGCAGCAAGAGAAAGACAGTCAGTTACCTACAAGGGAGTACCCATACGACTGTCAGCTGATTTCTCAACAGAAACCATGCAGGCCAGAAGGGAGTAGCAAGAAATATTCAAAGTGATGAATAGCAAGAACCTGCAACCAAGATTACTATATCCAGCAAAGCTATCATTCAGAATAGAAGGTGAGATAAAGAGCTTCACGGATAAGAAAAAGCTAAAGGAGTTCATCACCACCAAACCAGTATTATATGAAATGCTGAAAGGTATTCTTTAAGAAGAGGAAGAAGAAAAAGGAACTCTTACCATTTGCCACAGCATGGATGGAACTGGAGAGCGGATAAATACCACATGATCTCACTCATTTGTGGAATATAATGAACAACATAAACTGATGAACAAGGACTGATCCAGAGACGGAGAGGCATTGATTGGACTGTCGGGCCTTGGAGGGAAGGTAGGGGAGGGTGGGGGTAAGGGGGAAAGATCAACCAAAGGACTTACATGCAAGCATATAGGCCTAACCTATGGACACGGACAACGGGGGGGTGAGGGGATGGGGGGGGGTAGAGGGTAACGTGGGGACAAGGACACATATGTAATATCTTAATCAATAAAAAATATATTAAAAAAAAAAGAATTCCCTTTTTTGGCAGCCACCATATGGACCCATTGCAAAACTAGATACAAGATTCCTTTCCTTGGTTTGCCACCATATGGACCAACATGAATTATACGGTGTGTGTGTGTGTGGGTGTGTGTGTGGGGGGGGGGTGGAGGGGGAGGTTACTTCTCTGTCTAAAAACATGGATTGGGGGGAGGGGCTCGAGGGGGGGTGCTTCCTTCTTTGTTTAAATACATGGATTGTGGCTGAAACTGGATGAGGGTCCAATACCTAAAGTAGAAAGGTTCTTTGAGACCTCAATTGAAATCGTGAGACATGTTGAATCAGAGAGGACTTACCCAAGAACTTTAGGCACTGCTGAGAAAATACCCTAGCTAGGGGCTCATGCAGGTACTAATGCATTAGTTTAAGATTGCATTGGGAGGAAAGTCTATGTCATTTCAGATTCCACCACTGCCATGAAGTAATGTCAACAAAAATTTCCAAAGAGATGTAAAAAAAGGAAAAACATTCAGATGGATAGGCACTTATTTCAGTTACTGTCCCTCTTTACAGGCTTGTTTCTTAACAACTTTCCCCTATCCCCTGTTAAATAATAACTTTTAAGTTTGAATTTTTAAAAAAGACTTTATTGGGCCATATGCTACTAGAAAGAAAGCAAAACAGGTTCTGGGATATCAATCTGAACCATCAGTGACAGGGCTAGAAATTGAAGACAGACATGTCTTCCATGCTGAGATTAATGGGATTCTTTTATACAATAAGTTTTGAGATGTAAGTTGTTTTGAAAAAAATGTGCAGTGGCTGTAGATAAGGGGGATGGGTGGGAAAATGAAGCAGGGCTAATTCTGGGATAGGTATATAGTCAATAAGGAAGAAGTGTTTGCTAATTTTCATTGATTGTGGACAACAATCTGGGAAGTTCATGCATAAGCAGGATGCAGTGATGTCAGGTGGCTGGCTATTGTCTCTAGATAAAAGATAAGATAGCTGTATGAAAGCTGATTCAAAGTTTCAACAATCATTCAGGAATGTGAGCAGTCTTTTGCAGGTTTCTGACTATGGCTCTTTTAACTGATTAACTTTCCTTTTCCCTTTTTTTTTCCACCCTCAGGCCTGTTGTTAATTTAATTTAGGACATCTCAGGATTTTTTTTTCTTGTCACTGCACCATCACATCTACTCTGGGTTGCAGTTTTTTCTGTTGTTTTAACCATCCACATAAAAGTGAGTTCCTCACCTCCCTAACCCCACCAAAGCCTGCCTCTACTACTGCTTATGTTGGCAGTGCTGCTTCTATTTCATTGAAATTTAAGAAGAGAATAGAAGACAAAAGTGTGTTAGTGTGTAATCTTGAATCAGAAGTTTCTATCCCAATAGCTTTCTATTGTACTCATCTATCAAAAAATGTTTGGTTAACTGATAGTGTCATTAACTTGTCTCTAGAAATATTTGGGACTTATTTTTTAAAAAATACCTTTCCGCCCTGACCGGTTTGGCTCAGTGGATAGAGCGTCGGCCTGCAGATTAAATGGTCCCAGGTTCGATTCCGGTCAAGGGCATGTACCTTGGTTGCAGGCACATCCCCAGTGGGGGCTGTGCAGGAGGCAGCTGATTGATGTTTCCCTCTCATCAGTGTTTCTAGCTCTCTCTCCCTCTCCCTTCCTCTCTGTAAAAAATCAATAAAATATATTTTAAAAAAAATACCTTTCCTTTTTACCTTAATGCAGTCTTGGAAAAGAAGATACATAGATGTGTATGCTCAATTTTATGTGCTGACCCAAGACAGATTTTTGCAATAAAAAAACAAAACAAAAAACTTTGCTTTAAGCCGAAACCGGTTTGGCTCAGTGGATAGAGCTTCTGCCTGCAGACTGAAGGGTCCCAGGTTCTATTCCGGTCAAGGGCATGTACCTTGGTTGTGGGCACATCCCCAGTGGGAGATGTGCAGGAGGCAGCTGATTGATGTTTCTAACTCTCTATCTCTCTCCCTTCCTCTCTGTAAAAAATCAATAAAAAATATATTTAAAAAAACACACACAAAAAAACTTTGCTTTAAGCATGATGGTGAACAGAAAACAGTGCTTTTAAAAAATTAAACCCTCAATTTATATATAGAAGAAACTATACCTTTATAGTTGAATCCTCATTATTAATATTTTATTTTATAATCTTAAGTCTGAAATGTAGACCCCAATAAAGAATATATCTGCCTAAAAGGAATCCTCATGTTTAACTGGCCAAAATTCATAATCAGAGCTAACTGTCATTGTCATGTCCGGGGAAAACTAAAAACTGAGCTGTCAAGTCTCCTGCACTGTGTTCCTGCCTTTTGAACTGAATCTTATTAAAAAAATTCCTGGCCTCTGGACTGTGTGGCTCAATGGATAGCATGTCAGCCCATGCACAAAAGGGTTTGGGGTTTAATTCCCTGTCAAGGGCAGGTACCTGGGTTGCAGGTTTGATCCCCAGCCCCAGTTGGGGTGTGTGCTGGAGGCAACCAATCAATGTGTCTCTGTCACACAGATGATTCTCTCTCTCTCTCTCTCTCTCTCTCTCCTTCCCTTCCTTTAAAAAAACAAAACGAAACCTGGAATTACAACTAAAATATGAAAAACTCCCTGAATAATCAACAGAAAACTCACAGGAGAGAACCCTGATACCTGAGGATCAAAAGAGGAGACCACATACAGACTGGTAGGAGGGACAGAGGCGGGAAAGTGCTGGCTGGGCACCCACAGACAGCAACTGAAGTCCTGGAGAGATATCTCAGCTGTGGAGAGTTGCCACTGAGAACTTTGGGATCTAAGCCCCTAGCTGGATGCCCCAACAGAGAGCAGCAAAACAGAGGATACCCACATAACATCTGGCTTTGAAAAGCAACAGGGTGCTGTCTGCCAGGGAGTAACAGCTGAAAACTCAGGCACCCTCATAAAGGGTCAACACACTAAATTTCCTGTGAAGCTACCCACCTTGTGCTTGAAAGGTCAAAGCAGAAACATACTCCCCTCTCTCTCCCCTATCTTGCCTTGTAGGGCTGGGCCCTCAGCCCAAGCCCCCTCCTTTTCTGAGTGACCACAAGAATGCCGGTATTGACCTAACTCCCCCAACCACCACCTGAGTGGACCAATGAAGCTACAGGAATGCAGCTACGGTCCTGATAAGGCTATAGTGGGGGACGGCCCAAGCCTCAGAATGTGCTGGTCACTTCCTGACCTTTGTGCTGTAAGACCCTGATGAAAAACCCTGACCTAAATGACCAATCTCTGTAACCCACGTCACCCCCTAAGCCCACCCAAATAACTAGCCCTATATAACCTTTGTTCTCTTGGAACTCGGGGCTCTCTCTTGCATCCAGTAATGGAGGCAGTGGGGGGGACCAAGCGAGCTTGTATTAAAGACTCTCTGCTTTTGCATCGGAAGAGGCTCCCTCGTGGTGGATTATTGGGGACCCCGAACTCTGGGCATAACATTTGGGGGGCGTGTCTGGGATCCCCAAAACCCACGAGGGACCCTACTCCGGAGAGTCTACTGACCACGGTAGGTGTCTGCGTCATTGTGTGTTTTGTATTTGTCCTGTGTGAGCTCACTTCTGAAATCTGTAATCGTAATCGCCCACAATGATCTAAAGTGTGGACGCACAGGGGGATCAAGGGCGGGAGGAGTCGGGGGACGCCTCGATCCTCCATCTGAAGGGGTGCATTTTTGCTTCCGTGGAGTCAGGAGGTCTGTAGGAACCCCTCTATCTGACACAAGGCGGGTCACTCCCACTGGTTGGCGCGCAGCCATCATCTAGCTCTCGGTTTTTGCTTCCATGGAATTGGAAGACTGTACTTTTTTGGGGCCCTTTAGTTGTTTGTGTTTTTGTTTTATTTTGTGGACTTGCTGGATGGACATTATGATGGACTCAGACTGCTCCTTTGGGTATTGTGATAGATCATTTCAAGAAGCTTCGGGGAGGCTGTAGAGCTCCCTCAGGAGTTGGGAAGTTATTATTGTTTAAACTCTCAATGAATGTCTGGTGAAAATGTGCAAGTGTGAAGGGAGGGGGACTGCCCTCCCCCCTCCTTTGTGTGGCGGTCGGACGGCCGTCTGAATGAAGGTCTGTGAAAACAGGTCACCCCCTCCCCAAGTAAATGCATCTGGGATTTCTGTGCACGTGTAGGGAGAAAAGCTGGCTTAAAACTAATGTGCACACCATCCGATTTTGGATAGAATTTTAAGGTGGAATCTCCTTTCAAATGTGCAGGATGGATCCCAAGACTAATCAGGGAAAAAAGATGCTAGCTAAATTCTAGCAGCAGGATTAGCATTTCCATAATAAAAAACAGATTTTCCAAATGGGAAAAAAAAACACCCAAAAAAACTGGTCCTTTGTTAATTAAGAAAGCTTTTCTTAATGGAGGAAGGGCTAACCTCCCTTCCCCCAACAGAACAAGCAGGTGGGCGGAAATTTCCTGCCAGTGGCAACTTCTGAAAACCGGTTTGCTTCCCAGTTTCTCATCCTTGGGAAAAGAATGTAACTAATTTGCATTTTAATGGTTACCTGCTTCCAATCAAAGGCAGCCCAAGGCTTTGGGAGTTTGCTAAATTGAACAAATGATAAAATGTCTTGCATTTTTGAAGTTTATTCTTAAAAATGTTACTGATTAAGAAATGGTGAATACTTGACTTGCCAGCTAAAAGTTTAAGGTTCGGATTGAATTGGGAAAAATTCTATAATTATAATAACTAAATGCCTTTGCTTATTGGTCTGACTGAGAAGGGAGGATTAAATTTATGACCTCAACTGAAGGTTTTTAATACAAGAACCAATTTAAACAGCAAAGGTCCCTCCCTCTGATTTAATCAGGGGTGGAGCTTTAAGGCGGAGTTTTGCTGCAGAAATGTGGATGGGGCAGGAAGTGTGCTTGCCTCGGGGATTTATAATAGAATCAGGTGCATAGAAAGGGAATGGAGTGACTATTCTTGGGGGGGGGGGAAGGGGTGTGGGGGATGCAGGAAGAGACTGGACAAAAATTGTGCACCTATGGATGAGGACAGTGGGTGGGGAGTGAGGGAGGAGGGTGGAGTGGGAACTGGGAGGAGGGGAGTTATAGGGAGAAAAAAGAGAACAAATGTAATAATCTGAACAATAAAGATTTAATTTAAAACAAACAAACGCACAAAAAAAAAAGAAATGGCTACAAACAAGTACCTTTCAATAATAACTTTAAATGTAAATGGACTAAATGCTCCAACCAAAAGACATCAAATGGCTCAATGTTAAAAACCATGACCCATACATTTGCCGTCTACAAGAGACCCAACTCATTAGAAGGGACTCAACACAGACTGAAAGTGAAGGGATGGAAAAATATCTTTCAGGCAAATGGAAAGGAAAAGAAAGCTGGGGTAGCAATACTTATATCGGACAAAATAGACCTCAAAGTGAAGGCCATAACAAGAGATAAGGAAGGCCACTTCATAATACTAAAGGGATCAATACAACAAGAAGATATAACCCTGGTAAACATATATGCACCCAATGAAGGAGCACCCAAATACATAAAAAAACTCCTGGAAGATATCAAGGGAGAGATTGACAACAATACAATCATAGTTGGGGACTTTAATACACCACTGACATCACTGGATAAATCCTCTAGACAAACAATCAGCAAAGAAACAGCAATCCTAAATGACTCACTAGATCAGATGGACTTAATTGACATATTCAGAACACTTCACCCAAAAGCCACGGAATATACATTCTACTCAAGTGCTCATGGGACATATTCAAAAATAGACCACATATTGGGTCACAAAGTCTCCCCAAATTCAAGAAGATTGAAATCATACCAAGCATCTTCTCAGACCACGATGACATGATATTAGAAACAAACGACAATTTTTAAAAACAACCCAAATTACTCAAACACTTGGAAGCTGAATAGCATGTTATTAAATATTGATTGGGTTACCAATGAGATCAAAGAAGAAACTAAAAACATCCTGGAAACTAATGACAATGAAAACACAACAATCCAGGAGAACCAAGATGGCGGCATAGGTTAACGCCGGAGTTTGCTGCTTTGAACAACTACTTCAAAAGAGAAACCAAAAAATGGAAGGGACATCACCCAGAACCACAGGAATGCTGGCTGAGTGGAAGTCCTACAACTAGGAGGAAAGAGAAACGCATACGGACACTCAGAGGAGGCGCAGTGCTGAAGTCAAATTCTGAGGTGCGGAGTGCACGGAGCAGGCTGGCGGCGGAGGGTGCAGTTGGCGTTTTCAATCGGGAGGGAGTCGCAGACTCTGAGCTCCAGATACAGGCGAGTCTTTAGGGACCCAGACTCAAACGGGAGAAGCAGGACTGTCTGGCTTCGGTCAGAGCGAGTGCAGCTTTCTCTCCGAGCTTTGCAGCCGTTGCTGGGACTCAGAGAGGCAGAGCCCCCGGGGACAGGACTGAGAGCGGCCATAACTGCTCTCTCCGGCCCACCCTGTTGATCCTGTGCGACCCGCCCCACCCAAGCCCTGCACAGAGGCATTTGCCGGATAGCCTCAGGCAAAGGCTAGATTAGCACCTCCCTAGAGGACAGAAGTTCTCTCACTGCTGACACAGCTGATTCTCATAGCCACTTGGCCTGGAGGTCAAACCCTCCCTGGAATTAGCTACAACAATCAAGATTGAACTATAAGACTGCGAACAAAGACCACTAGGGGGTGCACCAAGAAAGCATAACAAAATGCGGAGACAAAGAAAAAGGACAAAATTGTCAATGGAAGATATAGAGTTCAGAACCACACTTTTAAGGTCTCTCAAGAACTGTTTAGAAGCCCCCGATAAACTTAATGAGATCTACAAGAAAACTAATGAGACCCTCGATCTTATATTGGGGAACCATCTAGAAATTAAGCATACACTGACTGAAATAAAGGATAATATACAGACTCCCGACAGCAGACCAGAGGACCGCAAGAATCAAGTCAATGATTTGAAATGCGAGGAAGCAAAAAACACCCAACCAGAAAAGCAAAATGAAAAAAGAATCCGAAAATACGAAGATAGTGTAAGGAGCCTCTGGGACAGCTTCAAGCGTACCAACATCAGAATTATAGGGGTGCCAGAAGATGAGAGAGAGCAAGATATTGAAAAACTATTTGAAGAAATAATGACAGAAAACTTCACCCACCTGGTGAAAGAAATGGACTTACAGGTCCAAGAAGTGCGGAGAACCCCAAACAAAAGGAATCCAAAGAGGACCACACCAAGACACATCATCATTAAAATGCCAAGAGCAAAAGACAAAGAGAGAATCTTAAAAACAGCAAGAGAAAGAAACTCAGTTACCTACAAGGGAATACCCATACGACTGTCAGCTGATTTCTCAACAGAAACTTTGCAGGCCAGAAGGGAGTGGCAAGAAATATTCAAAGTGATGAATGCCAAGAACCTACAACCAAGATTACTTTATCCAGCATAGCTATCATTCAGAATTGAAGGTCAGATAAAGAGCTTCACAGATAAGGAAAAGCTAAAGGAGTTCATCACCACCAAACCAGTATTATATGAAATGCTGAAAGGTACCCTTTAAGAAGAGGAAGAGAAAGAAAAAGGTAAAGATACAAATTATGAACAACAAATATGCATCTATCAACAAGTGAATCTAAGAATCAAGTGAATAAATAATCTGATGAACAGAATGAACTGTTGATTATAATAGAATCAGGGACATAGAAAGGGAATGGACTGACTATTCTTGGGGGGGAAGGGGCGTGGGAGATGCGGGAAGAGACTGGACAAAAATCGTGCACCTATGGATGAGGACAGTGGGTGGGGAGTGAGGGCAGAGGGTGGGGCGGGAACTGGGAGGAGGAGAGTTATGGGGGGGAAAAAAAGAGGAACAAATGTAATAATCTGAACAATAAAGATTTAATTAAAAAAAAAAAACACAACAATCCAAAACCTATGGGACACAATGAAAGCAGTCCTGAGAGGGAAGTTTATAGCTCTACAGGCCTATCTCAAAAAATAAGAAAAAATGGTAGTAAATCATCTAACTCTACAACTCAAAGAATTAGAAAGAGAGCAACAAAAAAATCCCAGAGTAAGCAGAAGGAAGGAGATAATAAAGATTAGAGCAGAAATAAATGACATAGAGACCAAAAAAAAAAAAATACAGAAAATCAATGAAACCAAGAGCTGGATCTTTGAAAGGAAAAACAAGATTGACAAACCTCTAGCCAGGCCCACCAAGGAGCAAAGAGAGAGGACCCAAAGAAACAAAATCAGAAACGATAGAGGCGAAATAACAACAGACCCTACAGAAATACAAATGATTGTTAAAAAATACTATGGACAGCTCTACTCCAACAAAGTAGACAACTTGGAGGAAATGGACAAATCCCTAGAAAAATACAACATTCCAAAACTCAATCAGGAAGAATCTAAAAATCTCAATAGGCCAATAACTATGGAAGAAATTGAAGCAGTAATCAAAAAGTTTCCAGCAAACAAAAGCCCAGGACCAGACGGCTTCACAGGGGAGTTTTACCAAACATTCAAGGAAGAACTAAAACCTATCCTCCTCAGACTACTACAAAAAATCCAAGAGGAAGGAACACTTCCAAGCTCATTCTATGAAGCTAGCATCACCCTAATACCAAAACCAGGTAAAGACAACACAATGAAAGAGAATTACAGGCCAATATCCCTCATGAACATAGATGCCAAAATCCTCAACAAAATCTTAGCAAATCGGATCCAGCAGTTCATCAGAAAGATCATACACCATGACCAAGGAGGATTTATCCCATGGATGTAAGGATGGTAAAATATCTGCAAATCAATAAACGTGATACATCACATAAAGAAATTGAAAGAAAAAAACCACTTGGTCATATCAATTGATGCAGAAAAAGCATTTGACAAAATCCAACACCCATTTTTGATAAAAACTCTCAGCAAGGTGGGAATTGAAGGATCATACCTCAACATAATAAAAGCCATATATGACAGGCCCACAGCCAACATTATACTCAATGGACAAAAACTAACACCATTTCCCCTAAGAACAGGAACAGGACAGGGATGCGCACTCTCACCACTCCTGTTCAACGTAGTACTGGATGTATTAGCCATTGCTATTAGACAAGAAGAAGAAATAAAAGGCATCCAAATTGGAAAAGAGGAAGTAAAACTGTCCTTATTTGCAGACAACAAGATATTATACATACAAAACCCTAGAGATTCCATCAAAAAACTACTAGACTTAATACATGAATTTGGCAATGTAGCAGGATACAAAATTAACCCCGAGAAATCTGAGGCATTTCTATACACCAATAGTGAATTTACAGAAAGAGAGACTAAAAAATCAATCCCATTTACCATCACACCAAAAAAAATTAAGCTACCTAGGAATAAACTTAACCAAAGAGGTAAAAGACCTCTACTCAGAAAACTACAGGACGTTGAAAAAAGAGATAGAGGAAGACATAAACAGATGGAAGAACATACCGTGTTCATGGACTTGTAGAATCAACATCATTAAAATGTCCATACTACCCAAAGCAATCTATAAATTCAACGCACGTCCCATTAAAATACCAACGGCATACTTCACAGATCTAGAACGAACTCTCCAAAAATTCATCTGGAATAAAAAAAGACCCAGAAAGGCTGCAGCGATCCTGAGAAAGAACAAAGTAGGTGGGATCTCAATACCAGATATCAAGCTCTATTACAAAGCCACTGTTCTCAAAACTGCCTGGTACTGGCACAAGAACAGACATATAGATCAATGGAATAGAATAGAGAGCCCAGAAATTGGCCCGAACCAATATGCTCAATTAATATTTGACAAAGGAGGCAAGAACATACAATGGAGCCAAGATAGTCTCTTCAATAAATGGTGTTGGGAAAATTGGACAGATATATGCAAGAAAATGAAACTAGACCACCAGCTTACACCATACACAAAAATAAACTCAAAATGGATAAAGGACTTAAATGTACCACGGGAAACCATAAAAATTCTAGAAGAATCCAAAGGCAACAAAATCTCAGACATATGCCGTAGCAATTTCTTCACTGATACAGGGCACTTGAAACTAAAGAGAAAATGAACAAATGGGACTACATCAAAATAAAAAGCTTCTGCACAGCAAAAGAAACCATCAACAAAACAACAAGAAAACCCACTGCATGGGAAAACATATTTGCCAATGTCATATCTTATAAGGGCCTAATCTCCAAAACTTATAGGGAACTCATACAACTTAACAAAAGGAAGATAAACAATCCAATCAAAAAATGGCCAAAGGACCTAAATAGACACCTTTCAAAAGAGGACATTCAGAAAGCCAAAAGATATATGAAGACATGCTCAAAGTCACTAATCATCCGAGAGATGCAAATAAAAACAACAATGAGGTACCATCTCACACCTGTCAGAATGGCTATCATCAACAAATCAACAAATGACAAGTGCTGGAGAGGATGTGGAGAAAAGCGATCATTCGTGCACTGCTGGTGGGAATGCAGACTGGTGCAGCCACTATGGAAGACAGTATGGAGTTTCCTCAAAAAACTGAAAATGGAACTCCCATTTGACCCTGTGATCCCACTTCTAGGAATATATCCCAAGAAACCAGAAACACCAATCAGAAAGGATATATGCACCCCTATGTTCATAGCAGCACAATTCACCATAGCTAAGATCTGGAAACAGCCTAAGTGCCCATCAGTAGATGAATGGATTAGAAAACTGTGGTACATCCACACGATGGAATACTATGCTGCTGTAAAAAAGAAGGAACTCGTACCATTTGCAGCGGCATGGATGGAACTGGAGAGCATTATGCTAAGTGAACTAAGCCAGTCAAGGAAGGAAAAATACCACATGATCTCACTCACTCATGGATAATAAAGACCATTATAAACTTTTGAACAATAATAGATACAGAGACAGAGCTGCCTCAAACAGATTGTCAAACTGCAGTGGGAAGGCTGGGGAGGGTTGGGGGCAGGAGGGAGGGGGGTAAGAGATCAACCGAAGGACTTGTATGCATGCATATAAGCATAACCAATGGACATAAGTCACTGGGGGGTAGGGGAGGCCAAGGGATTGCCAAGGGTGGGGGCGGGGGGGAAGGACACATATGTAATACCCTTTGTAATACTTTAAGCAATAAAAAAACAACAACACAAAAAACCCCAAAAAAGTAAAAGTCTAATGATAATAAAAATAAAATAAAGAAAAAATTTGTTTAGTAAAAGGTAAAAAATAAAAAAGTGAAGTAGTGAAGGTCATTCACGTCAGCTGAGTTTTAATGTCCCCTAGCAGCTGGTTTAAGACCCCTCTCAACTGTTCTGTCTGTCATGTCTCAGTTTCCTGTTAAATAGCACCATGTTGAAGTTTCCAGTGACCCATCGCTCCTCTATGTCAGATTCCACAGACTTATTTTCAAGCAGGGGGCATCAATCTGCCAGCTTTGTTTGTCTGCCTTCTTTCAGACATACAGTGGGGCCTTGACTTCCGAGTTTAATTCATTCCGTGACAGAGCTCGTAACTCAAATTACTCGTATGTCCAATCAATTTTCACCATTACAATGAATTGAAATGCCATTAATCTGTTCCGGACACCCAAAAAACACCGCAATTGTTTTGTTAAATGTTTTTAAATAAGAAAAATGTATTTAAAAATAACGAATTTTATATAAAAACACAATACTGAACAATAGAATGTAGTGCAATAAACTTGTTTTATTAAGTTTAATGTACAGCAGTTACCTTGGAGATCAAATGACTTAAAGATGCTGATGGAGTTGGAGGAGCTCCTTTAGCTCCTGCGTTGTCAGTTCCTTGGAGTGCTCCTCAATGAGCTCATTGATGTCACCTTCCTTTATATCTGCGCTCGCTGCCTCACCATGTCTGACAACGGAGTGAATGCCGGTCCTCTTTTTAAAATTTTCGAACCAGCCCCGACTGGCTTTAAAGGGCTTGCCTGATGCCTCGTCCATTGAAGTGCCTGGGGTCTGTTGCAGCAAATCAGCGTAAATAGCTCGGGCCTTTTCGCAGATTATAGCCTTCATCACGGTATATCCTGCGAGCTGCTTCTCCGTTAACCACACCATTAGCAGATTCTCCATATTTTCATGGATAGATGTCCACTGTTTAGAAATTATTTTAATGCCCTTGGCTGGAGTTGTAGCCTGTATCGACTCCTTCTGCTTCAGTATGGTGCAGATCATAGAAGTGCTATGCTCGTACTGCTTCGCCACGTCGATTACATGCACACCTTGGTCATCTTTTTCGATAATTCCTTTCTTTAATTCAATGCACATCATCTGCTTCTTCTTCTCAGCACTGTCCTTCGCACTTACTTTCTTCAGATCCATGGTTGAAAAAATGAAGTTTTGCAAAATAACTGCAAGCACAAATGCGAGCACAACACTGATGCTTCAACTAAGAGCTAACTGCTTAAAGTGAACGAGTGAGACACGTGATCCTGGGCTGATGTTGTGGCATTCACTGTGATGTTCGCTGTGCCAACTAGCGGTGGGGTATCTGAAGCTGGCTCGTATCCCGAATTTTAGCTCGCAACTCAAAGCAAAAAATCGGCTGAGAGATGGCTCGTATCTCGACAACCTCGTTAGTCAGGACACTTGGAAGTCAAGGCCCCACTGTATTTACAGAAGCGTCTATTTCTGATACAGGCTCTAGGTGGCAGTGTTGCTGTATTAGTTTCTGGGACCAAATTGCCACTCAATCCAGTCTCTAAGGGCTCCCTGGGGGAATTCAGAATCCTTGTTTCCCTGCCTAGTCCAAGGCTAGGTGCGGCTGCGCATCCAGGAGGAGCCTGGTCCGCAGGAGAAAAATGGATGTTCAAGGTTAGAGGGACTGGAACAGAGCTGGCTTCCTGGTCACCTCTCCTTATTTTGCTCCCCTGCTTCCACAAAACCACCTTCCCCTGCATTGCAGCCTCGGTTAGTGTTTGAATTGAAAGATCCTATGTACTGGGTTCAGTGAGCAAAAGCAAGGAAAATATAAAGACAGAGCAACTGTGCCACTGCGCCCCCCCCTGCCCCCTCGCCCCCGACACTGCACAGCCGGTGCAGAACTTTAAGCTGCCTCTCTGGGCACAGCCGCCCATGGCTGTGGACCCAGATATAGAGTCCCCCGCTGCCAGCAGCTCTGTGGACCCCCTTGCACATTCGAGTGTTACACGTCCCCAAGGGATGCGGACTTGGTGCAGCGCAGTTTCCTGCGGACCCTTTCACAAGGGTCACCTAAATACATCCTGCATATCACATATTTACATTATGATTCATAACAGTAGCAAAATTACAGTTATGAAGTAGCAATGAAAATAATTTTATGGTTGGGGGTCACCACAAAATGAGGAACTGTATTAAAGGGTCGCGGCATTAGGAAGGTTGAGAACCACTGCCTAGCCCAGTGATGGCGAACCTTTTGAGCTCAGCGTGTCAGCATTTTGAAAAACCCTAACTTAACTCTGGTGCCGTGTCACATATAGAAATTTTTTGATATTTGCAACCATAGTAAAACAAAGACTTATATTTTTGATATTTATTTTATATATTTAAATGCCATTTAACGAAGAAAAATCAACTAAAAAAATTAGTTCGCGTGTCACCTCTGACACACATGTCATAGGTTTGCCATCACTGGGCCCTAGCCAGTGCTTCTCAACCTTCTGGCCCTTTAAGTACAGTTCCTCATGTTGTGACCCAACCATAAAATTATTTTTGTTGCTACTTCATAACTGTAATGTTGCTACTGTTATGAATAATGTAAATATCTGATATGCAGGATGGTCTTAGGCAACACCTGTGAAAGGGTTGTTCTACCGCCAAAGGGGTCGCGACTCACAGGTTGAGAACCACTGGCCTAGACCCTGTTGCTTGCTTCTCTCTCCAGCCCAGTTCCCTGATCCTACCATTCTCCAGGCATTCCTCGTCCTTTCCGGCCATGGATTGTCCCACCAGCTGTATTTAGTTTGCCAATTCTGGGTGGATGTTATTCAATTCAGCTGTTTCTTCTATCTGCTCCGTGAGAAGGCGCAGGACATGTCCACCTACTTGGCCACCATTTTGTTTCCCTCTGGACAAACTCCTTAGGAGCCTGCTGCCGGGGAGGCTGGAGTCTCGGCTTCCCTGGGTTCGCAGCTGAGGCATCAGGTCCCTGGTTGGTGTGGCTGTAGGCTCCCGGGTGGCATCCGAGGTCTCCCCAGGTGGAGGTGAGGCTGCTCTCCCCTTCAAGATGGCATGGTCTCTGGGATACCCTGGGAGACTGCAGCAGTAGTAGAATCTGCCCAGCTAGGGGAGCCTGATCTATCAGCCCCCAACAGTCCTGTGGAATATAGCTGTCCCTTACACACACACACACACACACACACACACACACACACGCCCCACACTCCCCTTTCGCTCCCTCTCACTCATACTCTTCCCTCACTGCAATCCTGTTGGCTGCCATCTTCCATTCCCTTGAAGCAGTTTTTGAACCATCCTTTTTTAAAAAATATATATTTTTATTGACTTCAGAGAGGCAGGGAGAAGGAGAGATAGAAATATCAATGATAATAAAGAATTATTAATTGTCTGCCTCCTGCACACCCCCTACTAGAGACCGAGCCCACAACCTGGGCATGTGCCCTTGACCAGAATCGAACCTGGGACCCTTCAGTCTGCAGGCCGACGCCCTATACACTCAGCCAAAGCAGCTAGGGCTGAACCATCATTTTTAACCTTATTTTCATGGTAAAATGCCTCGTTGGTTCCAAACAACTGATTTATAAACCAGCTTGGATGAAACTCACTTGTAAGTTGAAGATGGGCTGCATGCTTCCGGTATAAATATCTATGTGGTTCTACCGATGAGATTTCCAGGAAATGTAAAGTCCTCAGAGAGCAGGGAGAGGATTTTTTTTGCTTGTACATGGAGAGCACTCTATTACTATGTCAACTGATCATGGGATGAGTTTCAAATAAAGAAAATAGAGCATACAGAAAGAAAACCTAGGCAGAATAAAATCTGGGAATGTATTTTTTGTGACTATCAAAACATTAACTGGAATATTCAAAATCAGTGACAAATGTATCACTTTATAGAGTCCTTTATTGGATTAACATAGTAAAATAATTTGTGGATTTCATGCCTTTGTACAAGCACAAAGCAACATACTAAACTGCTTCTTCAGGGTATTTAGCTGTCAATAAAATGGATAACCTTGTAAGTATAATTTTTTTTTGATACATGAAGTGGTAGCATTATCTAACCATTTTGAAAGCCTTTATTGGACAATTGCAATTTAAGATGTTATGGAGATACACAAAGAAAATAAAAGGCAAGATCCCTACTCTTAAGAAAATTATAACTGGATAAAGAAAATGGAAACTAGAACTGGAGAATGAACTATGAATAGTGGAAGTACACAACTATATAGAATTAGAGATGTCCAGAAGCACAGTACCATCCAGGTATGATCTCAAGTCAAATAAACTCCAAAATAAGTATTATATAAGAACAAATAAAAAAAACACCAAAATAACAAAACAAAACAAGTCAAAGAAAATAAATGACCAAGTTGTCTGGTATTAATCAGATTATACTCTCAATTTTGATAATGCCCCATGATCTTTTGTTTCCTATTTTTTGTTTCAAGAGAAGCATGACTACTGGCTACTTGTATGATCTTGAGCAAATTACTTGTCTAAACCTATTTCTTCATTTGTGAGGTGGGAGTAATTTGATCAAATTAAACATTGCATACAAAACTTTTTTTTTTAAATTAAATCTTTATTGTTCAGATTATTACATTTGTTCCTCTTTTTCCCCCCATAACTCCCCTCCTCCCAGTTCCCACCCCACCCTCCGCCCTCACTCCCCACCCACTGTCCTCATCCATAGGTGCACAATTTTTTTGTCCAGTCTCTTCCCAAATCTCCCACACCCTTTTCCCCCCAAGAATAGTCAGTCCATTCCCTTTCTATGTCCCTGATTCTATTATGATCACCAGATTATTTATTCACTTGATTCTTTGATTCACTTGTTGATAGATGCATGTTTGTTGTTCATAATTTGTATCTTTACCTTTTTCTTCTTCTTCCTCTTCTTAAAGGATACCTTTCAGCATTTCATATAATCCTGGTTTGGTGGTGATGAACTCCTTTAGCTTTTCCTTATCTGTGAAGCTCTTTATCTGACCTTCAGTTCTGAATGATAGCTATGCTGGATAAAGTAATCTTGGTTGTAGGTTCTTGGCATTCATCACTTTGAATATTTCTTGCCACTCCCTTCTGGCCTGCAAAGTTTCTGTTGAGAAATCAGCTGACAGTCGTATGGGTATTCCCTTGTAGGTAACTGACTTTCTTTCTCTTGCTGCTTTTAAGGTTCTCTCTTTGTCTTTTGCTCTTGGCATTTTAATGATGATGTGTCTTGGTGTGGTCCTCTTTGGATTCCTTTTGTTTGGGGTTGTCTGCGCTTCCTGGACCTGTAAGTCTATTTCTTTCACCAGGTGGGGGAAGTTTTCTGTCATTATTTCTTCAAATAGGTTTTCAATATCTTGCTCTCTCTCATCTTCTGGCACCCCTATAATTCTGATGTTGGTACGCTTGAAGCTGTCCCAGAGGCTCCTTACACTATCTTCGTATTTTCGGATTCTTTTTTCATTTTGCTTTTCTGGTTGGGTGTTTTTTGCTTCTTCACATTTCAAATCTTTGCCTTGATTCTTGCGGTCCTCTGGTCTGCTGTTGGGAGTCTGTATAGTATTCGTTATTTCAGTCCATGTATGCTTAATTTCTAGTTGGTTCTTTATCATAATATCGAGGGTCTCATTAGATTTCTTGAGGATCTCACTACATTTATCGGCGGCTTCTAGACAGTTCTTAAGAGACCTTAAAAGTATGGTTCTGAACTCAATATCCTCCATTGACAATTTTGTCCTGTTTCTTTGTCTCTGCATTTTTTATGCTTTCTTGGTGCACCCCCTAGTGGTCTTTGTGCGCAGTCTTGTTGTAGTTAAGCCTTGATTGTTGTAGGTAATACTGGGGGGGGGGGGGGATTTGACCTCCAGGCCAACTGGCTGTGAGAATCAGCTGTGTCTGCAGTGGGAGAACTTCTGTCCTCTAGGGAGATGCTAATCTCACCTTTGCCTAAGGCTATCCGGCAAATGGCTCTGTGCATGGCTTGGGCGGGGATCTACAGGGCGGGCCGGAGCGAGCAGTTATGGCTGCTCTCAGTTCCGTCCCTAGGGGCTCTGCCTCACAGAGTCCCAGCAACCGCTGCAAACCTCAGAGAGAAAGCTGCCTTCGAGTTCCGACTGAAGCCAGACAGTCCCGCTTCTCCTGTTTGAGTCTGGGTCCCTAGAGACTCGCCCGGATCTGGAGCTCAGAGTCTGAAACTCCCTCCCAATTGAATACAACAACCTCGCCCTCCGCCTCCAGCCCACTCCGCATGCACTCCACACCTTAGTATTTCACTTCAGCACTGCGCCTCCTCTGAGTCTGGGTATGATATTCTCTTTCCTCCTAGTTGTAGAATTTCCACTCAGCCAGCCTTCCTGTGGTTCTGGATGATGTCCGTTCCGTCTTTTAGTTGTTTTTTGAAGTGGTTGTTCGAGGCAGCAAACTCCGGCGTTAACCTATGCCGCCATCTTGGTTTCTCTCTCTGCATACAAAACTCTTATCACAGTTTCTTGCACACAGTAAAATGATAGTAGCTAGTATTTTCACTTTTGCTATGGCTACTTTTTTTTGTTTTGTTAGCAAGCTCTGAAATGTCAACAAGCTAAACTACCTTTTCTCTCACAGACTGCCTGAGATTCCATACTATGCTGTTAGCTTCAGTAAATTTGTTATTAGAAAGGTACACTGGTATCAAGGATATCAGAAACCTTTCTTAATAGTGTTCCTGGATAAAAAAATATTGACACTTCCACTCAAAATTCTTATTACGTTTCAAATATGCATTCTATCACCAGCATACAGAGAACAGCAAATTGTTTTATTGTCTTATAGTCCCATTAAGGATCTTATTTTTGGTTCAAGGCCTTTACTTTAATTTTTGTAAATGCTCATGGTCATTCTTTTATTTGCTTTCTATCATTTCTATTTGCATAATTAGCCTTGCTTTGTTCTGTTCACTTACGTGACTTAAGTGCTCTCAAAATCTGATAGTAAATGAAGTTTAATCACTTCCTAAGTATTAAGTGTTCACCATATGCTAAGCACTGTACTGGGAATACTAATTTGGGAAAGTAATGGTTTCTATTTTCTAGAAGCCTATTGTCTAATGCAGATGTAATGGTATTGTTGTTGAAACTACTCGGAAAATTTTATCTTTAAAGTGTTATATTTAATGTATTTTGGTAACTTTTTATTTACATATCTGCAATTTTTGTACTTTCAGGAACTGGTAGCATAGATAAAGAGAGTAGACTTTGGATCCGGACTACATGGACTAGAACAGTGATGGCGAACCTATGACATGCGTGTCAGAGGTGACACGTGAACCCATTTTTTTGGTTGATTTTTCTTTGTTAAATGGCATTTAAATATATAAAATAAATATGAAAATATAAATCTTTGTTTTACTATGGTTGCAAATATAAAAAAATTTCTATATGTGACACAGCACCAGAGTTAAGTTAGGGTTTTTCAAAATGATGACACGCCGAGCTCAAAAGGTTTGTCATCACTGGACTAGAATAATGATTCCACTATTGCCTAGCTGTGTGACCTTGGGCAAGTAAACCCTTTGTTGCCTCACTTTTTCCTCTTTTGTTACAAAAGTTAGATGAGTCGTTTTGTACTAAGAGCTTAGAACAGTGACTGCGATACACTAAGCACTCAATGTTAGGTATTATTATTAGTTTCTCTAAAACATCAAAGTGATGTTTTTAGGAGTTCATTTATTTTTTAATTGCTATATATGAGTCTTTACAGTATCTCAAAAAAAGGCTTCTGATGTTAAGTACATTTATTAATATTAAAATACTTTTACTTTTTAATAAAAAATTTCCAATTTCTAATGACATAAACTCAAGAGGGAAGGTGGGAAGGGAGTAAGTACAATCTATACCAGTGATGGTGAACCTTTGACACGCGTGTCAGAGGTGACACGCGAACTCATTTTTTTGGTTGATTTTTCTTTGTTAAATGGCATTTAAATATATAAAATAAATATCAAAAATATAAGTCTTTGTTTTACTATGGTTGCAAATATCAAGAAATTTCTATATGTGACACGGCACCAGAGTCAAATTAGGGTTTTTCAAAATGCTGACATGCTGAGCTCAAAATGTTCGCCATCACTGATCTATACTAATAAAAGGGTACTATGCTAATTAGACTGGACATCTTCTGAACGTCCTTCCGGACAAAGCCACAAAGGTGGGGACTGAGGTGGTTAGGGGCCATCAGGCCAGCAGGGGAGGGAAGTTAGAGGCCATCAAGCCGGCAGGGGAGGGCAGTTAGGGGCCATCAGGCCAGCAGGGGAGGGCAGTTAGGGGCCAGCAGGCCAGCAGGGGAGGGAAGGCAGTTAGGGGGCGATCAGGCTGGCAGCGGGGAGCAGTTAGGGGATGACAGGCTGGCAGGGGGGAGCAGTTAGGGGGTGATCAGGCCAGCAGGCAGAGGCAGTTACGGGCGATCAGTCCAGCAGGGGAGCAGTTAGGGGGTGATCAGGCTGGCAGGGGAACAGTTAGGGGGTGGTCAGGCCATCAGGCAGAGGTGGTTAGGGGCAATCAGGCTGGCAGGGGAGCAGTTAGGGGCATTAGGCCGCCAGGCAGAGGTGATTAGGGGTGATCAGGCAGGCAGGCAGGCGAATGGTTAGGAGCCAGTGGTCCCAGGCTGTGAGGGATATGTCCTGGATTGGAGAGGGTGCAGGATGGGCTGAGGGACCCCCCCATGCACGAGTTTCATGCACCAGTCCTCTAGTACACATATATAAATTAGGAAGGAGAAAAATAAGACAGTGGATACCTTTATGACTGAGCCTATATCCTCATCTTTAATGTATAAATTGTATATATTTAAACATATGTTAACACTGACTTCCAGTCAAAATGGCAGTGTAGGTAAATGTGGTTCTCGCATCCTCCTACAAATGCATGAAAATTACAAACAAACTACAGAACAACTATCCTTCAGAATGCCCTGAAATCTAGCTGAATGAAGTCCTACTACAACTAAGGATATAAAGAAGCCACATGGACACTGGTAGAAGGGGCAGAAAGGCAGAAAAGCTAGTTCCACACCCATGTCTGATGATAAAAATTGGGAGGGATATCTCAGCTGCAGGCTACCCATCCCCACACCAGACATCTGCAACACAGAGTTCCAGTGCCAGGAAGAGAAGTCCCCATAACTTCTGGCTATAAAAACCAGTGGGGATTTTGGCTGAGATGGAGGCTGCTGGAGTCTCAGGCAGTTCCTTTTAAAGGGCCTCTAAATGGTCTTACCAGGACTCATTTGTTCTGAGCTCCAGCAGTGGGGCAGGTGCTCAAACAGCACCAGGGACATACAGGGCAGAACTGAATTATCTGGCATCAGAGTAAGATATGGAGGGGCAGCTGAAAGTGCTAGCAGAGGCCATTATTCCTTTTCTGAGACTCCTATCCCCACAGACCCAGCAGGCAGGCGCCATATGTTCATCTCCATCAACATGGCTCACATTCTTTGCCCTGCCTTGGTAATTCCCTGAGACCCTGCCCAACCCAACGATTGGGCCCACCCAAGCTGTTTCCAGTGGCATTCCCATACAAATGGCCCGTCTTGGCTCATGCTTCATACTTTCCTAGGATCTCTCAAACAAGCATTATCTGGTCTCAACATGCCTCAGACCTATCACTAAGTGGCCCCAGGCTCGGAACTAGCAGCAACTGGCCTTGCGTTGCAGCTTGGCCTCACCTGGGCACCTCTAAGCCATGCACAAGTAGCCACCATCTGAAGATTGCTTTGCAGCTCATGCTGGTGGCCACAGGAAGAACAGAGGCAGTGGCTGACCTTGGTCTGCACCTTCCAGGAGGCCCCACAGCCAGCACTCTCAGTGGACAGCTTCAGACCACATCAAAGCCACACTACCCAACCACCTCGACAAGTAACACACTCAAGGGGAATACTCAGTGGGAACCAGAGCCCTGCTAAGTAAGTCCTGCTCTGTGGGGTGGGCCCCTGCACAGCTAATACTCCACAGTGGTGAGTGGTAACAGCAAGTCCTTGCAGAAGATTGATCTGGGGATAAATCCCTCCCATTGATGTGCCAACAGTAATCAAGGCTAAACTATATCCCACATAATGGGGTTCGGGGGTGCACCTGGAATGTCCAGCTTGAGTGATCGGGGTCTGTGCCACTGGACCCTACAGGGCACTTACTAAATAAGGCCACTCTACCAAGCCTGGGAGATGTAGCAGATCTACCTAATACACAGAAAAAAATCACAGGGAGTCTACCAAAATAAGGAAATAAAATGAAAGTTCTGTTCTGTCCCAAATGAAAGAACAGAACTCCAGAAAAAGAATTAAACAAAATGGAGACAAGTAATCTACTAGATGCAGGGTTCAAGACACTGGTTGTAACAGTGGTTCTCAACCTTCCTAATGTCGCAACCCTTTAAAACAGTTCCTCATGTTGTGGTGACCCCATTTCATTGTTACAAATTGAACATAATTAAAGCATAGTGATTCATCACAAAACAATATGTAATTATATATGTGTTTAGGCAACCCCTGTGAAAGGGTCGTTTGACCCACAGGTTGAGAACCGCTGGGTTATAAGGATGCTCAATGAAATCAGTGAGAGCTTCAAAAGCATAAAAAGGGACATGGAAATCATAAAAAAGAAGCAGTCAAAAATGATGGATATGCTAACTGAAATGAAGATAACTCACAGGGAATCAACAGTAAATAAAGTGGAGAATCAAATCAGCCATTTGGAATATAAGGAATCAAAAAACCCAATCAGAACAGCAAAAAAAAAAAAAAAAAAAAGCCCCCTTCTCTCCCCCTCCCCACCCCGCCTCATAATGAGGATAGTGTATAAGCCTCTAGAACAGCGGTTCTCAACCTGTGGGTCATGACCCCTTTGGGGGTCGAACGACCCTTTCACAGGGATCGCCTAATTCCATCGGAAAACACATATATAATTACATATTGCTTTTGTGATTAATCACTATGGTTTAATTATGTTCAATTTGTAACAATGAAAATACATCCTGCATGTCAGATATTTACATTACAATTCATAACAGTAGCAAAATTACAGTTATGAAGTAGCAACGAAAATAATTTTACGGTTGGGGGTCACCACAACATTAGGAACTGTATT
This sequence comes from Myotis nattereri, assembly GCF_964212035.1. NCBI lineage: Eukaryota > Metazoa > Chordata > Mammalia > Chiroptera > Vespertilionidae > Myotis > Myotis nattereri. The sequence continues at coordinate 102,912,323 of NC_138076.1, forward strand.
AAAGGGTCGCGGCATTAGGAAGGTTGAGAACCAGTGCTCTAGAACAACTTCAAAGGTACCAACATTTGCATTATAGGAGTGCTGAAAGGAGAAGAGAGAGAGCAAGAAATTAAAAACCCTTTTGAAAAAATGACAGAAAACTCCCCTAATCTAGTAAAAAAAAACAGACATACAAGTCCAGGAAGTAAAGAGAGCCCCAAATAAGATGAGCCCAAAGAGACCTACACCAAGACACATCATAATTAAAATACAAAAGGTTAAAGACACAGAATCTTAAAAGCAGCAAGAGAAAAGCAGTTACTTACCTACAAGGGAGTCCTCCCATAAGACTGTCAGCTGATTTCTCAATAGAAACTTTGCAGGCCAGAAGGGAGTGGCAAGAAATATTCAGTTATGAAAGCAAGAACCTACAACCAAGATTTCTCTACCCAGCAAAGCTATCATTTAGAATTGAACAATATATAAAGAGCTTTCCAGACAATTAAAAAGTAAAGGTCATCATCACCAAACCAGTATTACATGAAATGTTAAAGGGTATTATGAAAGAAGAAGAAAAAAGGATAAAAATGACAATAATAAAAGAAAATATAGACAGAAAAATATGAACAGTAAAATGACAGTACATATCTATCAACACTTTAAAACAAAACAAAACAAATGAAGCAGAATAGAAACAGACTTGTAGATACAAAAAACATTTCGAAGGTTGCCAGATGGGAGGAGTTAGGGAGGATGGATGAAAAAGGGATTAAAAGGTACAAATTAGTTGTTACAGAATAGTCATGGGGATGTAAAGTATAGCATAGGGAATATAATCAATAATATTCTAATGACTATGTATGGTGTTAGATGGGATGAGATTTATTGGATGATCACTCAGTAAGTTATCTAATGTGTGTACCTGAAACTCATATAATTTTGTATATCAACTGTAATTGAAAAATAATGATTTAAAAAATAAATCACATATTTCCATGCCTTTAAAAAACAAAATAAATATATATTAACTTTATTTTGTTATTGTTTTAAATCCTCACCTGAGGATATGTTGTTATTGATTTTAGAGAGGAAAGAAGAAAAAGAGAGAAAAACATCAATGTGAGAAACATCGACTGGTTGCCTACTGTATGCACCCCAATTAGGCATCGAACCTGCAACCTAGATATGTGCCCTGACTGGGAATCAAACCAGCAAACTTTTTTGGTGCATGGGACCATGCTTCAACCAACTGAGCCACCTGGCCAGAGCTGTTAACTTTATTTTTAAATCTCTAAACACCGTTACATGGTTGTGGTTTATATTTAAGTTTGTGAGAATTATGCAAGGTACCTTAGAGCAGAAATAACTGCTTCTGTCTTGCTTAAAAATTATATTTCTCAGATTCATAGTGATAATCTAAATAAACAGAATTGCTAAAGCAAAAGAAAATCTGACTTTTGTTACAAATACCTTAAAATTTGTTTTGGTCCAAAAGATGTATAAAAATTTTTACTTATGGCAGTGAATTCTTGAAAATTATCAAAAGGCAGACAATGGCATAGGCTTATCTCAGCTTTATTTAAAATTTTAATTCAAATGAAATAATGTTACAATAATACATAATACAATAAAAAATAGCAAATAACCTAATTCATTTTCCTGGTTCGTTCAAGCCTCCAGGCACCAGTCAAATATCGGAGTCGTATAAAAAGTAGGTCCTTGCCCATTTGTAGCCAGCTCCAAAATGGAACTAATTTAGAACCTGCGATTAAATAACAATTAAAAATAAATTTATTTAAACTCAAAAAATATATACATTTACAATTATATTTTAGAAGTCAGTCTACATGACTTTTGGGAGCTTCTAGGCACCTTAATTTTATTTATATTATGCATGTATGTTAAACACTTATGTCCATCTGTTCATTTAAAAGTGATTTTGGGGGGAGAAATTTTCATGTTTTAAACACCATTTTTCAGGCTCATATGTACTACATTGAATTAAGTATACCTCCACAAATAATACAAGTCTAGATTAATAATCTGCAATATGAAATCTAAGACAAAAACCTAATTTTTGTCCTAATTCTACCAAAGGCAAAATCAGCTAAAATAAATGCCACCCTAGCTAGGCCATCTTCTTGTCCTGTAATATCCAAATGGCAATGTGCCAAGTCCAGCTAATTATATAAAATACACATCTGAGCATGTTTTAATATTTTACATTTCTTGATTTCACTGTCTTTTTAGTATATCAGGAATAGAGCCTCCCTGTCACCCTGCAATTTTACAGATTAGGTCATGGATACTGGGTGGTAAGGTGACATGGCCAAGATCAACCACAATACTAATAAAACTGACAATTTTCAGATTTAAGGCCAAGTGCTCTGGCTTCTTTCTCTTTATTTTTTCCTAGCTTTACTGAGGTGTAACTGACAAATAAAATGGAAATATATTTAAAGTGTACCATGTAATCATTTCATACATATATATATATATTGTGAAATGATTACCAAAATCAAGTTAATGAACACACCCACCTTATTTATAAGTGATGGACATAAGAATTAAACATCTTCAATGTTAAAGTATTTTCTATGAAAAACAAGAAAATCTAAACAACCTGAAGTGAACTGAAATTTGGGAGGATCTAAAGCAGTGATGGCAAACTTTTTGAGCTCGGCGTGTTAGCATTTTGAAAAACCCTAACTTAACTCTGGTGCTGTATCACATATAGAACTTTTTTGATATTTGCAACCATAGTAAAACAAAGATTTATATTTTTGATATTTATTTTACATATTTAAATGACATTTAACAAAGAAAAATCAACCAAAAAAATTAGTTTGCATGTCACCTCTGACACACGTGTCATAAGTTCGCCATCACTGATCTAAAGAGAAAATTTCAGATGGCCCTGCAATATGGCCATCATTGAGTGATGACATAATACAATACTAAAAAAAATGGTGATAAAAATAAGTTTATCTCAAAAGACAATCAAGCTCCCTGTGTGTGCACAAGAAATAAATCATGTGAGCACAGCAAGATGGCAGCTGCCTACAAGTCAAGAAGAGAGGCCTCAGCCCTAACCGGTTTGGCTCAGTGGATAGAGTGTCAGCCTGCGGACTGAAAGGTCCCAGGTTCAATTCCGGTCAAGGGCATGTACCTTGGTTGCAGGCACATACCCAGTAGGGAGTGTGCAGGAGGCAGCTGATTGATGTTTCTCATCGATGTTTCTCTCTATCCCTCTCCCTTCCTCTCTGTAAAAAATCAATAAAATATATTAAAAAAAAAAAAAAAAAAAAGAAGAGAGGCCTCAGAGTGAAACCTTTCTTGCCAGACCTTGGTTTCAAACTTCCTAGCCTCCAGAACTGTGAAAAATAAATTTCTGTACTCAAAAAAAAAAAAAAAAAAAGAAAGAAAGAAAGAAAAAGAAAAAAAAAAACACCTCGCTTCTAACCTCAGATCTTGTCTTTTGTTGTTAGTTTTACTGAATTTCTTGGGCAGGACGGTAGGCCTACCGAAGACCCAAGACTGAAAAAACATAGAAAGCAGTAAGGCAATAGGCAGTGTGCTCTGTGGAACTGCTGCTCAGAGTTAAGACAGCTGAGGAGGCCCTGATGGAGGAAGGAGGAACATTAGAGCCAGCTGACTTTACTGGGCAACTGTATTTTCTCATGTTTCCCCCACCCCTCTTAAAATCAGTTAAATATATAGTACTCACCTTCAATTTCAGTCCAATTGACAGCAATTTCTGCTATTGGAATTTTAAAGAACTGTGCTATGTAAAGCAGTTCTACATCAAATGCCCTGAAATACAAATATATTGGTATTTATTTTTAAAAAGAGTGTAACTAAATCTCTATCTTGGCATGTTTTAAAAAAACTTGCATGGCAGATGTAAAGCTTCTATCATCAAACTGATGGTCGGATTGACATAGATCAAATAAAAGCTAAGCAGTTCAGGAGCTTTAAGGCAAATAAAATAATTTGGTGTCATTGTATAACACTTAAATGAGAAATATCTCTACCACAACTCCAAAACTCCCAGAGATAAAAACAGCCCGTTGGCCCTAAGAAAACATTTAATTTTGGAAAGTTATAACTGATGGTTTTCAGTCCCAGTTTTAACTAACTCAAGGTACAGAATCGAGAGCATTTTCAACTGATTTAGAGAGCTAATAAAACAGAACTCTGAGAAGCTTTTGGACAGAATGTCCTCAATGACTTTAGAGTTGCTTGATTACACAATTCTCCTACCAAAGGATCAAGGTTTCTTTACTAAATACAGGGTCCTTAGGGTCTGTCTTTTCTTTTTCCCTTCCCCAGGCCATCCTGGACAATAACAGTATCAATTATTACTAAAAGTGAAAAGCCAGTATAAACTGAATGCCCTTTGCATATAATTAAATACATGCATAGGAATTAAATAAAGTCTTGTTTTTACATACAATGTTAAAATCATCTCTTGTCTGAATTCCCAGTTTATCCTTCCTTCTATTCATGAGATAGGTTCTTTCTTAAAGCTCTGCTTCAATCAGCCCCTTGGTATAGGTAAAATCTGTTCTTACAGTTTTTGAATCCTGACTCAGTTTTTCTGAAATCTACTTAAAAATTTCTCTCAACCAGATGCTTCCTTTCACTGGCACTAAGATAAAAAAGAGAAGCATGCCTACCTGTGCTATACTTCGCCACACTCTTTTAACTGTCTCTACAGCATAGATGTTCATCCTTGAGTCATTATGACCCTACTTTCCAGACTGCATGGAACACACTTCAAACTTCCAGTGCTCAAAACCCACTTCTATCTGATTTCCCTGATCCCAGACAACCAGAATTTTGAGGGTTTTTTTCTTGACAATACTAACACCACCATCCAATATGCAACTAGTTTAAATCCCAAATATTTGGATAATTCAATATGAAAACAATTTAAAAAAATATGTTTTTATTGATTTCAGAGAAGGGAGAGGGAGAGAGAGAAACATCAGTGATGAGAGAGAATCATTGATCGGCTGCCTCCCACATGTCCCCTCCTCTCCCAAAGGGGATTGGGCTTGCAATCTGGGCTTGTACCCTTAACTGGAATCAAAACCGGGACCCTTCAGTCCACAGGCCGATGTTCTATTCACTGAGCCAAACAAGCTACGGTGAAAACAATTTTTTAAAACACTTAATCTTTTTCTCATCATAGTAAAAATATCTACTTGAGAGGATAAAATAATCTATAAAAGTGTTCTGTGTGTTTGTAAAAGAACTATGTAAAACTCCTGTAAACTAAAATTGTGACACTCATGAAAGAAGGAAATACTTTGAATATTATGGCAGCTGAATAGGCAGACCTGTCATGTACCTCCTCCCAGGGCCAGACTGGAAATATAACTAAATTGGAGAACATTCACCTGGAATTACAAACTGAATTCCAGCTGAGGAGGAGATATATCAAGAGAGGAGAGAAAACACCTGGAGACCACACCTCCACAACTGCTCCCTTCACATGGTCAGAGGTGAACCACATAGTCAGCCAGCCTGAGAGGAGATTCCATCCACAAACGGAACAATAACATTCAAGACACAACTACAACAGGAGAACCCAAATAACTCAAGCAAGAGACTTTCCTAAAGCAACCAGCTCAGGAGATCTAAGAAATTGCACCACTGGGTCCCACAAAACACTTACTACATAAGACTACCTCACAAAGTCTGGGAGGCATAGCAGTTTGATCTACTACATAGAAACAGAAACAAAAGAGCAGCAAAATGGGGAGACAAAGAAACAACCCCAAATGAAAGAAAAGGAGGAGTAGCCAGAAAAGTAATTAAATGAAATGGAGGCAAGCAATATGTTAAAGAATTCAGAGGAATGCAATAAGGGTGCTCAAATAATTCAGTAAGAAGTACCAGCAAGGTAATGAGAATTATAAGGAAATTAAGGAGAATATTTATGGAATTTATTGAGAGCTACACCAATATGAAAACAGAGTTTGGAAGAATAAATAAGAATCAATTGGAAATGAGGAACAATAACTGAAATAGGGAACACCCTGGAAGGATTCAACAGTAGACTAGAAGAAGTTGAGAACCAAACCCATGAATTAGGAGTTAGGGTTGAAAAAAACACATTCAGAGCAGCAAGTGGGAAAAAAAATTAAAAAGCAGGATGAGTGTTTAAGGAAGCTGTGAGATAGCATGAAATGAAACAATATTCTCATTATAAGAGTACCAGAAAGAGAAGAATCCAAGCAACTAATACAGAAACTGGAGAAACAATGGCAGAAAACTTCCTTAACCTGGTAAAGGAAAAAGTCACCCAAGTTCAGGAAACACAGAGAGTCCCAGCCAAGATGAACCTCAAAAGACCCACACCTAGACACATAATAATTAAAATGGCAAACATTAAAGACAAAGAATCTTAAAGTCTGTAAGAGAGAGACAGAAAGTTATCTACAAGGGAGCTCCCATTAGACTGTCAGCTGATTTCTCAATAGAAACACTTCAGGCCAGAAGGGAGTGGCATGAAGTATAGCAAGTAATGAAAACCAAGGGAATGAACACAGACTAATCTAATCAGCAAGGCTATCATTCAAAATTGAAGGTGAAATAAAGAGGCTTCGCAGACAAAACAAGTCTAAAAGGGTTTATTCCCACCAAACCAGCAGTGCAGTACATGCTAAAGGAAATGGTTTAAGAAGAAGAAAGAGAAGAACATAGGCATAAAAAGTAAGAATGGCAACAAATAAGTACCTATCAATATTAACCTTAAATGTAAATGGCATAAATGGTCCATTCAAAAGGTACAGAGTAGCTGAATGGATAAGAAAAAATGAGCCTAAGCTGTCTAACCTCAGATCAAAAGACTCACAGAAAATGAAAGTGAAGGGATGGAAAAAATTTTCCAGGCAAATGAAATTGAAAAAAAGAAAAGCTGGGCTAGTAACAATAATATCTGACAAAATAGACATCAAAGTGATGGCCATAACAAGAGACAATGAAGTCCACTTTACAACACTAAAGAAATCAATACAGCACCAAATACAAATATATAAAAAAACTTCTGGAGAATTTGAAAGGAGAGATGCACAGCAATTCAATCACAGTAGAGGACTTCAACAATGCATTTACATTGCTAGATGGATGTTCTAGACAAATAATCAACAAGGAAACAGTAATCCAAAACAACACACTAGACGAGAAGGAATTACATTTTCAGAACATTTCATTCCAAAGCTACAGAAGATACATTCTACTCAAGTGCACATGGGACATTTTCAAAGATAGACCACATGTTAGGAAACAAAGGAGTCTTTATAAGTTTAAGAAGACTGAAATCATATCAAGTATCTTCGTAGATCATAATGGCAAGAAATTAGAAACCAACTAAAATAAAAGCACTCAGAAATATTCAAACACATGGTGGTGAAATAGCATGTTATTAAACAATGAAGGGATTACCAAAGAGATCAAGAAAGAAATCAAAAACTTCCTGGAGGAGAGAAACCAAGATGGCGGCATAGGTAAACACTGGAAATTACTGCCTCCCACAACAAATTAAAAAACACAACTAAAAGACAAAACGGACATCATCCAGAACCACAGGAAGGCTGGCTGAGTGGAAATTCTACAACTAGAAGGAAAGAGAAAAGCACACAGACTCAGAGGAGGTGCGGAAGAAAAATGCAGAGGTACGGAGGCGCACGCGGCAGAGGCTGGCGACTGAGGACGCGGCTGTCTTTTTGAATCGGGAGGGAGTCACAAGCCCCTGACTGCTCTGAACTCCAGTTCCGGGTGAGTCTCTGGGGACCCAGACACATACAGGGAGAAACTGGACTGTCTGACATCGGTTTGAACTCAAGGGGGGCGTCCTCTCAGAGGTGCTTGCACCGATTACCGGGACACTGAGACCCAGGGTCCCTTAGGGCAGGGCTGAGGATCAGGCATAGCTGCTTGCTCCGCCCTGTTGATTCTCTGAGACCGTGCCCCACCCAAGCGGCGGCAGAGGCTTTTGCATATGAATGCCCTGGCCCTTTGCAATCTGAAAATTACCTAACAAACTGCAGCTGGGCCAGACAGACCCAGAACTTCCAAGAGAAGGCCCAAGGCCCCACAGCAGCTTGCATTGCTTCACAGCTGGGCATCATCTGGGCACCTCCAAACCCCAAACAAGGAAGGGGAATCTGCAGTTCTCTTCGTAGCTCCTGCTGGGTAACCTCAGGCAGAGGCTAAATTAGCACCTCCTTAGATCCAAGAGCCACTGTACCCAGTGGTCAGAGGGGGACCGTCCAGATCACAACTCCTCAGATCCATAAGGGACACACTCAGGGTGCAGACTCAGTGAGCACCAAAACCCCACTGAAGCAAGTCTTGCCCCAGAAGGGTGTCTCCAGCACAGAAGTTCTCCCACTGCAGACACAGCTGATTCTCACTGCCAATTGGCCTGGAGGTCAATTCCTCCCAGTGATCCTACAACAACCAAGGCATAACTACAACAAGACTGAGCACAAAGCCCACAAGGGGGTGCAACAAGAGTGTCCACCTCAGGTAACTGGGAGGCTGAGACACTGGGCCCTACAGGACACCTAGTACACAAAGTCACTCTATCAACACAGGGAAGCAGCCAAAATGCGGAGACAAAGAAACAGGTCACAAATGGCAGAAATGGAGGAAAGCAAACGACTGGATATAGAGTTCAAGGCCACGTTTATAAGGTTTTTCAAGAATTTTATGGAAACCGCTGATAAATTTAGTGAGTTCCTCAATAAGTATAGTGAGACCCTGGAGGACATGAAAAAGGACCAACTAGAAATTAAGCATACACTGACTGAAATAAAGAATAATTTACAAAGATCCAACAGCAGACAAGAGGATCCCAAGAATCAAGTCAACGATTTGAAATACGAAGAAGCAAAAAAAAAAAAACAACAACACCCAATCGGAAAAGCAAAATGAAAAAAGAATCCAAAAATACGAAGATAGTGTAAGGAGCCTCTGGGACAGCTTCAAACATACCAACATCCGAATTATAGGGGTGCCAGAAGAAGAGAGAGAGCAAGATATTGAAAACCTATTTGAAGATATAATGACAGAAAACTTCCCCTACCTGGTGAAAGAAATCGACTTACAAGTCCAGGAAGTGCAGAGAACCCCAAACAAAAGGAATCCAAAGAGGACCACACCAAGAAACATCATCATTAAAATGCCAAGAACAAAAGACAAAGAGAGAATCTTAAAAGCAGCAAGAGAAAGACAGTCAGTTACCTACAAGGGAGTACCCATACGACTGTCAGCTGACTTCTCAACAGAAACTTTGCAGGCAAAAAGGGAGTAGCAAGAAATATTCAAAGTGATGAAAAGCAAGAACCTACAACCAAGATTACTTTATCCAGCATAGCTATCATTCAGAATTGAAGGTCAGATAAAGAGCCTTACAGATAAGGAAAAGCTAAAGGAGTTCATCACCACCAAACCAGTATTATATGAAATGCTGAAAGGTATCCTTTAAGAAGAGGAAGAAGAAGAAAAAGGTAAAGATACAAATTATGAAGAAAAAATACACATCTATCAACAAGTGAATCTAAAAATCAAGTGAATAAATAATCTGATGAACAGAATGAACTGGTGATTATAATAGAATCAGGGGCATAGAAAGGGAATGGACTGACTATTCTTGGGGGGGGGAAAGGGGTGTGGGGAATGTGGGAAGAGACTGGACAAAAATCGTGCACCTATGGATGACAACATTTGGGGGGCGGGGTGAGGGCAGAGGGTGAGGTGGGAACCGGGTGGAGGGGAGCTATGGGGGGAAAAAAGAGGAACAACTGTAATAATCTGAACAATAAAGATTTAATTAAAAAAAATCAAGACAAACAAACAAAAAACTTCCTGGAAACAAAGGAAAATGATCACAAAACAACCCCAAATCTCTGGAACACAGCAAAAGCAGTCCTGAAAGGGAAGTTAATAGCCCTACAGGCCTACCTCCAAGAACAAGAAGAATTAATAAAACAAAAAAATCAATGAAACCAAGAGCTGGTTCTCTGAAAAGATAAATAAGATTGATGAACTGTTAGTCAGACTCATCAAGAAGCAAAAAGAGGACCCAAATAAACAAAATCAGAAATGAAAGAGGTGAAGTAACAACTGACCCCACAGAAATACAAAGTATTGTGGAAAAAAAATACTATGAACAACTATATAACAACAAGTTGGTCAACCTGGGCAAAATGAACATAATCCAAGAAAAATAAAATCGTCTAAAACTCAATCAGGAACAATCACAAAACTTGAATAGGCCCATAACTACTGATGAAATTGAAGCAGTAATAATAATTAAAAAAACCCTCCCAGTAAACAAAAGCCCCAATCCAGATGGCTTCAAAGGGATTTTTAACAAACATTAAAAGAACTAACATCTAGCCTCCTCAAACTACTATAAAAAAATCCAAGAGGAAGGAACACTTCCAAGCTCTTTTTTACGAGAATATCATTAGCTTAATTCCAAAACCGGACAAAAACACCACAAAGAAAAAGAATTACAGGCCAATATCCCTCATGAACATAGAGGCTAAAATTCTCAACAAAATATTAGCAAATCAAATCCAGGAATACATTGACAAGATCATACACCATGACCAAGTGGGATTTATTCTGGGGATGCAAGGCTGGTACAGTATTCTCAAAGCAATAAATGTGATACATCACATAAAAAACTTGGAAAACAAAAACCACATGATCATATCAATTGATGCTGAAAAAGCATTTGACAAAATCCAACAATCTTTTTTGACAAAAATTCTCAGCAAATGGAAATATAGGGATCATAACTCAACATAATAAAGGCCATATAACAAACCTACAGCCAACATGATACTCAATGAGCAAAAACTAAAACCATTTCTCTTAAGAATAGGAATAAGACAGGGATGTCTGCTTTCACTATTATTCAATATAGTACTGGAAGTACTAGCCAGTTTTTAGAGAAGAAATAAAGCCATCCAAATTGGAGAGGAGAAAGTAAAACTGTCATTAGTTGCAGATGATGAGATATTGTATATAGAAAACCTAAGGATTCCACAAAAAACTACTAGATTTAATAAAAGATTTTGGCAATGTAGCATGATACAAAATTAACACTCAGAAATCGATGGCACTTTTATACACTAAGTAGAGGCCAGGTGCACAAAATTCATGCACAGGGGGTGAGGGGTAGGGGATTCCCTCAGCCTGGCCTGCACCCTCTCACAATCTCAGATTGCTGGCTCCTAATTGCTGACCTGCCTACATGCCAGATCGCCCCTAACCACTCTGCCTGTCTGCCTCATTGCCCCTAACTGCTCACCTGCTTGCCTCATCACCCATAACTGTCTCTGCCTGCCTGCCTGACCGTCCCTAACCGCAACTGCCTTGGTCCCGGCCGACGCAGTTTCATCCAGAAGGACGTCTGAATGATGTCCAGGAGATCGTTCGGCTGTCCAGTCTAATTAGCATATTATGCTTTTATTATTATAGACTAGAGGCCCAGTGCACAAAAATTTGTGCACTTGGGGGGGGGGGTTTGGGGGGAAGTCCCTCAGCCCGGCCTGTGCCCTCTCGCAGTCTGGAACTCCTCAGGGGATGACCACCTGCGGGCTTAGGCCTGCTCCCCAGGGGATTGGGCCTAAGATGGCAATCAGATATCCCTCTGGCACCCTGGCAGCACTTGGGGGATGTCCACTTGCCAGCGGGGAGCAGGCCTAAACTGCAGTAAGACATCCTTATTGCTGCTGAGGAGGCAGGAGAGGCTCCCACCACCACCGCTGTACTGGCAGCCATCAGCCTGGCTTGAGGCTGAGAAGAGCTCCTCCCATGTGAGAGCACCCTGACCACCAGAGGGCAGCTTCTGCATTGAGTGTCTGCCCCCTTATGGTCAGTTTGTGTCATAGTGATCAGTCATTCCCAGTCGTTCTGCTGTTAGGGTTAATTTGCATATTACCCGTTTACTACATAGGATAGAGGCCTGGTGCATGGGTGGGGGCCGGCTGGTTTGCCCTGAAGGGTGTCCCGGATCAGGGTGGAGGTTCCACTTGGGTACCTGGCCAGCCTGGATGAGGAGATGATGGCTGTTTGCAACTGGTCACACCCCCTTCAGGATGGGGTCCCCACTGGGGTTCCTAGACAGCCTGGATGATGGGATGATGGCTGTTTGCAGCTGGTCATACCCCATTCCGGGTGGGGGTCCCCACTGGGGTGCCTGGACAGCCTGGATGACAGGCTGATGGCTCTTTGCAGCTGGTCACACCCCCTTCAGGGTGGGGGTCCCCACTGGGGTGCCTGGCCAGTCTGGGGGAGGGGCTGAGGGCTGTTTTCAGGCTGGTGGGCGACTGAAGCTCCCAGCCTCTCCTTTTTTTTTTTTATTCTGGGATTTATTTACCTTCTATGGCTGTCACTGGAGCTGAGAGCCGGCTCCAGCTCTGAGGCCGTTGCCGGCTGAAAGCAGGTATCTGGGTTTGTTTAGATTCTATAATTGAAACTCTGTTGCCATCACTGGCCGCTCTAAGCTCTGCGGCCCCGCTGGCTGAAAACAGGTACGTGGGGTTTGTTTAGGTTCTATAATTGCAACATTGTTGCATCTGAAGCTCAGAGCTGGGCTGCGGCAGGCGGGGAACCTTGGCTTCCTCTGTCACTGGAGCAAGCAAGCCTCAATATCGCTTCAGCTGTGTGTCTGCCGGCCGCCATCTTGGCTGGCAGTTAATCTGCATATCTTGCTGACTAGCCAATGGGAAGGGTAGCGAAGTTACAGTTAATTACCACGTTTCTCTATTATTAGATAGGATAACGAACTCACAGAAAAAGAAACTAAAAAATACTCACATTTACCATGGCAACAAAAAGTTAAGCTAAATAGAAGTAAACTTAAGGAGATAAAAGACCTGTAGTTAGAAAACTTACAGGACAAGTAGAAGAAAATACTGTACGCATGGACTGGTAGAATCAACATCATTAAAATGTCCATACTACCCAAAGCAACTTGTAGATTCAATGTAATCCCTATTAAAATTCCAACAGAATATTTCACAGATCTAGAACAAATACCCCAAAAACTTATATGGAACCAGAAAGACCCCATATAGGTGCAGCAATCTTGAGAAAGAAGAACAAAGTTGGAGAAATCACAATACCAGATATCAATGTATACTATAAAGCCACCGTAATCACAACAGCCTGGTATTGGCACAAGAACAGGCATATAGATCAATGGAACAAAACAGAGACCCCAAAATCAACCCAATCCATTATGCTCAATTAATATTTGACTAAGGAGGCAAGAGCATACAATGGAGTCAAGACAGTCTCTTCATAATTGGTGTTGGTAAAGCTGAACAGGTACTAGTACATGTAAAAAAATGAAACTAGACCACTAATTTACAACATAGAGAAGAATAAACCAAAATAGATAAAAGACCTAAATGTAAGTCGTGAAACCCTAAACATCTTAGAAGAAACCATAGGCAAAAAAATTTCCGACATCTCTCGTAGCAATTTGTTTATGGATACATCTCTTACGGCAAAGGAAACTATAGAGAAATTAAACGAATGAGACTACATCAAAAGAAAAAGCTCTGGCCAAAACCGGTTTGGCTCAGTGGATAGAGCATCGGCCTGCGGACTGAAAGGTCCCAGGTTCGATTCCGGTCAAGGGCATGTACCTGGGTTGCAGGCACATCCCCAGTAGGAGATGTGCCGGAGGCAGCTGATCGATGTTTCTCTCTCATCAATGTTTCTCACTCTCTATCTCTCTCCCTTTCTCTCTGTAAAAAATCAATAAAATATATTAAAAAAAAAAGAAAGAAAGAAAAAGCTCTGTACAACAAAAGAAACCATCAACAAAATGAAAACAGAACCCACTGCATAGCAGTACATATTTGCCAAGGATACATCCGATAAGGGGTTAATTTCCAAAATATGTAAGAAACTCATATAACTTAACAAAAGGAAGACAAATAATCCAATTTTAAAAATGGGCATAGGACCTAAATAGACACTTCTCCAAAGCAAACATACAGAAGACATGAAAAAATACTCAAAGTCACTAATCATCAGAGAGATGCAAATTAAAACTGACAATGAGGTTTCACTTCACACTTATCAGAATGGCTATCATCAACAAATCACAAGTGTTGGCAAGGGTGCGTAGAAGAGGACACCCCTAGTGCACTGCTGGTGGGAATGCAGACTGATTCAACCATTATGGAAAACAGTATGGAGTTTCCTCACAAAATTAAAAGTGAAACTCCCATTTGATCCAGTGATCCCACTTCTAGGAATATATCCCAAGAAACCAGAAACACCAATCAGAAAGGATATATGCACCCCTATGTTCATAGCAGCACAATTTACAATAGCTTAGATTTGGAAACAGCCCAAGTGTCCATCAGCAGATGAGTGGATAAAAAACTGTGGTACATTTACACAATAGAATACTATGCAGTGGTAAAAAAGGAACTCTTACCATTTCTAACAGCATGGATGGACCTGGAGAGTATGATGCTAAGTCAGATAAGCCAGTAAGAGAAAGATATGTGCCACATGATCTCACTTACATGTGGAATCTAATGAACAAAATTAACTGATGAACAAAATAGATCCAGAGACATAGAACCAGGAACAGACTGATGAATTTGTGAGGGAAGGTGGGGGTGGGAGATGTGGGAGAGGGAAAGATTAACGGGGGAACTTATACGCATACATGCATAGTCCATGGACATAGACAATTATGTGGCAAAGGCTTGGGAGGGGTAGGTCTGGAGAGAAGGGGGTCAATAGGGAAAATAACAATAAAAAGCTGACATCTGTTGTACTTTCAACAATAAATTAAAAAAAAATAACCATGTTAAGCCCTGGAGGTGTGGTTCAGTTGGTTAGGTGTTGTCGCATGCACTGGAAGGCTACTGGTACGATTCCTGGTCAGGTCCCATACCTATGTTTCAGGCTGGGTCCCAGAAGCGGACATACAGGAGGTAGCCTAATGGCATTTCCCTCTCTAAAAACCAGTAAAAAAAGTCTTTTAAAAAATGGACATATTAAGTTCCTGAATACTTCCAAAGGTGATGGGTGGAGATGGGGGTATGTGGAGACAACATACCATAGTACCGTATCAAGATTCACATCATCTACAGAACTGAACTACATAAAAACACTTATTTCCAACCCAATTTTTTCTCCAGCTAACTATTAAGTAAATTTGAGACTAAAGATACCTCTTCCCATGCAACATCTCAAAGTTGCCTTCTCAAAATATAGGGAATTGAATAGAGGATGTGCTCCATTACAATAAGAGTGTAATCCAAGGAAAAGGAGAGGGAGAATAGAAACTGTATAGGAGGCCAGAGAACTAGAAAGTAACAGCCAAGGAAGAGAATTTGTACTGACGGATTATCCTATCTAATAATAGACAAACATTGTAATTGACCGTACCTTTGCTACGCCTCCCACTGGCTAATCAGCAAGATATGCAAAATAACCGCCAACAAAGGTGGCGGTTAATTTGCATACGTAGGTGCGAAGCGGCGGAGCGAAGACTGAAGGCAGCTCTGGCCAGAGCGGCGAAGGCTTGAAGGCGGCTCCGGCCGGAGTGGCGAAGACTGAAGGCGGCTCCGGCCGGAGCGAAGGCCTGGGTCCTGGGTGCTGGAGGAAAACTGGTGCTGGCAGCCAGGGGAAGGGAAGGCCTATTGCACGAATCTTTTCGTGCAACAGGCCTCTAGTGTAATATAATATAATATAATTATCAAAAACGTAAGATAGCTATTATCTTTTTAAATAATTTTTTAATCCTCACCTGAGGATATGCTTATTGATTTGAGAGAAAGGGAGAGAAATATCAATGTGAGACACATCATTCAGTTGCCTCCCATACATGCCCCAACCAGGGATTGAACCCACAACCTAGATATGTCCCTGACTGGGAATTGAATCCGCAACCTTTTTGGTGCATGGGATGATGCTCCAACTGAGTCACCTGGCTGAGGCAATAGTTATTATTTGTAGAAAAACAAAAAGTATTACAAGAAAGGTAATATTCATATTGCACCCTGTGGTTTTCTAAAATATATTTTTTATTGCTGATAGTATTACAGATATCTCCCATTTCCCCCCCTTTACCACCTCCTCTCAGCTCCTAACTGCCCCCTCCCTGAGGTAAACGTAAATTATCTTTACATAGCTGTAACAATTACATCAATACTGATATAACCAAAAATTATTTTTAAACTATACTGGGAGAATAAGTGTGGAGGGTGCACAGAAATTTAAGAGAACTAAATAAGTATCCATTAATTTTCTATTTTGAAAAGCAGTATCTAAAATTGAAAAATGGACACATAGCTATGCAGATCCATTCTGAATATGAAAACAAATACTACAAAAAACAGTACAGTGTTGAAAGTGGCTGTAGTTAGAGAGTATGAATTGGGGATGGTGGAAAATGGCTTTAGGGACAACTGTTTTATTTTGGTTATAATCCTTATGGGGCTGACTTTAAATTAGAAACATGTATAACATTTATTAAAAATAGAAAGTATTTATCAGAAGAAAGTACATTTCAAAAGAATTCATTTTTAAACTTACTCATAAATTGGGTCAAATTACACCTTAACATTAAATAGAAAGAATTTAGCTGAGGTACATGTGAGGATGGAGATTCTATACATATATATTTACTAGAGGCCCCGCTCCCTGTCACCACGCAACCCCGGTTCCCCGTTCACCATTGAGTGGTCAGTGTACCTCATACTGACTGGTCGTGGGGTCGTTCCGGTCATTCTGCCGTTAGGGTCAATTTGCATATTACCCTTTTATTATATAGGAGAGAGGCCCACTGCATGGGTGGGGGCTGGCCGGCCTGCCCTGATGGGATCCCCAGATCGGGGTGGGGGTGCCCACTGGGAGTTGGGGCCAGCTGGGATGAGGGGCCATGGATGGTTTGCAGGCTGGCCATGCCCCTGATGGGGGTGGGTGTCCCCATTGCGTGGCAGGGCTGGCTGGGGTGTGGGGCCGCGGTTGTTCTGGTCTCTGGTCATTCTGCCATTATGGTCGCTGGGCTTTTATTATATAGAACTAGTGGCCCGGTGCATGAAATTCATGCATGGGGGAGGGTGTGTTCCTCAGCCTGGCCTGCACCCTCTCCAATTTGGGACCCCTAGAAAAATGTCCTGCCAGTTTACAGGGATCGGGTCTAAACCAGCAGTTGGACATCCCTCTCGTAATCCAGGACTCTGGCTCCTAACCGCTCACCTGCCTGCGTGCCTGCCTGATTGCCTCTAACCACTCTGCCTGCCGGCCTGCTCGCCCCCAACTCCCCCCCCCTCCCCCGCTGCCGGCCTGCTTGCCCCCAAATGCCCCCCCCCCCGCCATCCTGATCACCCCAAACTGGCCCCCCTGGTGGCCTGCTTGCCCCTACCTTCCCTCCCCACTGGCCTGCTCATCCCCAACTGTCCCCCTGCTGGCCTGCTCACTCCAAACTGCCCCCCCCGTCCTGATCACCTCCAAGTGACCCCCACTGATGGCCTGCTTGCCCCCCAACTGGCCCCCCTGCTGGTCTGCTTACCCCAAACGGCCCCGCCCCCCACCAGCCTGATCACCCACAACTGCCCTCCCCTCTTGGCCTCTAACCTCCTCTACCACCATGGCTTCGTCCAGAAGAACATCTGGAAGGTCTCCTGGAAGGTCTCCGAGTCTAATTAGCATATTAATCTTTTATTAGTATAGATATATTTGTATGTAAATATGATTATGATTGCAGATATGAGTAGGACCAGGTAAAATTTTATAGAATGGGCCTTTTATTACAGATGGTTTGCCATGTATGCATTTTTTCTAAAGAAGTCAAAATTACTTTAAAAAATGTTTCAGGAAGACTTTGAGAAATTTACAGTATCTGCTTTTCTTCCAAGAAAGTTGTCACTTTTATGCCAGAGTGAGAATTATTTGTATGCTTTGTATGTCAGCATTGGGCCACTGTGACTGGGGGGCACTTAGCTTGACTTGAGAGTTATTATCTTACTCAATGGCCGAGAGGGAGGGTGTGTGGCAGAGGAGATAAATACTAGGTTCTGGATTATTCATAGATTGCTGACTTTCTGGATTGATTGTGCAAGCCCTTCCTTTTATTGATGTCCACCTTCTGTTGACAGATATCTACCCTGGGAGAGAAATGAGATGAAACTCTCTTTCTTATCATTGTAAAAAGCATTTGAATTCCTCAGGTGTGAAAAGGCCACCCAGCCATCCACAGTCAAGGTACACATTTTCATGGAGGATGTTCCCACTCTTGAATAAATTAAAACACTTTTTTTCTTTTAATTTAAACTTTCTTCTATAACTGTTTTCTTGTTACTTAAAAGCTAGATGTTGTTTTTTTGAAACTGCTTCCAAAGCTTTTCAAGCTGTATATGTCCTTGGAATGAATTTATAAATAAGAATTGAGCCCGGCGGGTGTGACTCAGTGGTTTAGCATCGACCAATGAACCAGGAAGTCACAGTTTGATTCCAGATCAGGCCACATGCCCAGGTTTTGGCCTGATCCCCAGTAAGGGGTGTGTAGAGGCAGCCAATCAGTGATTCTCTCTCATCATTGATGTTTCTATCTCTCTCCCTCTCCCTTCCTCTCTCAATCAGTAAGAAGATATTTTAAAGAGAGAGAGAGATAGAGGAGAAGTGTATATATGTTTATAAATAAGAAAACATGTATTTGATGCTCTTAGAAAGTCTTATTTTCTTTCATTAAAACTTGTGCAGTATAGGGAACTCCATAGATTCACTTAATTTGAAGAAAGTTAGAGGGAAAGGTACTAAGTCAGAGTTCCTTGGGAAAATGTATCACTTATATATTTTTTTTAAATCAAAAACAAATATTTTCTATTCAGAAAACATATTTGGATCTAAATATCTTCTATAATTTTAATCCTAAAATATCAATTTAAATATTTTAAAAATGGTTGGGATGTTTGTTTTTTTAAATAAGTTAGGTTACTAAAGTTCTACATGTTACTGGATCACCTGGGGTAATTTTCTGATTGGAAAATTAAGAATTATAGTTAGAGGGAAGGACATTAGAATTTTAAAAGAATATATTCAATTTACTTTAGGAGCTGAACCTCTCTTATCATGTGACTTGTTTTGTATGTTTGTTAAACTATATTATCACATAAGCATTGCTGCTATTGGGACAGTGACAATTGATTCAGGTCATTTGAATGTCCACTGTCTGTTTTAATTTGTATGTTCGTTTTGTGTCTGTCATATGCTCAATCTTCAGTGGAAGTCATGAGAATCTATTATTTTTGCCTGCTCCCTCCTTTACGTTGGATAAATTCTTTTTTACCCAGAGGGACCTTAACTTTGATGTAAGGGATTGTTTCGTTGCCAACTTTTTGATTCCTTGCCAAGTAAGAGAGTTGTGAACTCTTCAGTGATGCCTTCCCCGGGATATTTGCAGATGTGGTTGGGAAAAGTCATTTCATCCCTGACCTTTGCATGTCAGGTGCTGGGGTGCCTGGGTGCCGCCTGGCCTGCGCCCCGGCTCTCTCTCCCTCCGATTGCCATGGGGATCACGGGGCTGCAGGCCAGCCGGCAACCCGGCCCCCGGAGGTCTGGGGTTGCCGCCTGGCCTGCGCCCCGGCTCTTTCTCCCTCCGATCGCCATGGGGATCACGGGGTCGCAGGCAGCAGGCACTCCTGGTCAGGGGGTGTTACCTGGCCTGCTGCCTGGCTTTCCGATGGCGATCACTGGCTGCAGGGCGGGCAAAGGCGGCCTTTGCCCGCCCCCCAGCTCTTGCCTGGTGCCTGGGTTTCCGATCACCGTTCTTCCATCTTTCCCCTTTCGCCTCCCATCATTGTGCATATGCAAATTAACCGCCATCTTTGTTGGCAGTTAACTGCCATCTTTGTTGGCAGTTAATTTGCATATCGCCCTGATTAGCCAATAGGAAGCGTAGCAGAGGTATGGTTAATTACCCTTTTTGTCTTTTATTAGATAGGATATTTAACATTATCTATACTCAAGTCTGTAATTCAGAATAAAAGAAATGTCCAGTCTTTTAACTTCAGCTACATGTTTTCTAATACCTAGAAATTCAACTTGGGTTTTAATGAAATTTATTTGAAAAATCTGAATGAATCTTTTAGGATAAATTCTTTAAGAAACAAGTCCCTGGTGATGTATGGAAATAAACAGATGCACAACTTTATTTCTACAATTTATACTACATAAAAAATCTTTTCTTTAGTCTTTCTTGACTGAAAAAGTGTAGATGATTTTGATTTAAAGAAATGTTTAAATGACAACTATTGATGAAAAGTGATAAAGAGAATACTGCTAATTAAGGTGATACATGCATATTTGGTAGTTCTCTTTTACAGGTCCAAATTAAACATAATTGGACCATAAAGAAATGTGAGAGGCTAAAATTTTAAGTCAGGTCAGTACTATGCCAACCAAGGCAAAATAAATAATTTAAAAGGAATGCACATGAGCATAACACTTAAAGAAGAAAAACAAAATTTTTAAATGTAACTAAAAATTTCCCAATATCCTGGAACTATGTTGTCCAATACAGTAGCCACCATGTGGCTACTGGACACTTGAAATGTAGCTAGTCTGAATTTAAATGTATTGTAATTTGAAGACAATACAAAGAAATGAATGTTAAACATCTCAATACTTTTTCACACTGAGTACACACTGAAATGAAAATATTTTTGTTAAGTATATTATTAAAATAAATTTCAGTTTTCTTTTTTTAATTGATTTTTTTTAGAGAAAGGAAGGAAGAGATAGCTAGCTAGCTAGCTAGCTAGCTAGATAGATAGAAACATCAATGTGAGAAAGAAACATCAATCAGTTGTCTCCTGTACACCATCCAGGCATCAAACCCAAAACTTTGGTATGTGCCCTGACAGGAATCAAATGGGAGACCTTTTGGTGTATGGGTTTACACTCAACCAACTGAGTCACACTAACCAGGGCTCTTTTTACTTTCTTAATGTGGCTTACTAGAAAATATAAAATTACAAAAATGGCTTGCATTCGTGTCTTATATTTTATTTCTTTTGGCAGAAGCTGCTATAGAACAAACCTAATGAGGAACCTTCATGACTTTTAAGTTATCAATCCTAACCCTAATGTTTTCCATTTGTAAATCCTTCCTTTAAACTACAAGGTACCTAGTTCTCTGACCCTAGTTCTAGAAGTAACAGCTGACTGAGAAATATGTAATGCAGAGGGAGGGCTTTACTTTGAGTGGCTTCTTAAATTAGATTCTAATTTTAGAGTTCATTAACTATCAGCATATTTTATTCTTCAACACAACAAAGCATGTATCTTAATTTGAAGACCAAATATAGATTTAAAAATTTTAAATCTAGTTAAAAATTTTAAAAACCATGTTTGAATGATAATTTTAATTCTGAAACTATAGTTTCTCTAAAGATTTTTGGTGGTATAAGATATCTATATCTAGGGAAATAATAGATCTTTGCAATATAAATGCACAGAAGTTGAGAGAATACAAAAAGGACATTTACCGGACTATGCAGATTTTCCCCATGGTCCCCATGAACAGAATTCACACAGAACCCATGGCTAACACTAAGTGTTAATTTTTTCAACAATATTTTTGAGTATCTATGATGTGCCAGGCACTATATTAGACATACTATATTAATAAGCAAAATCAGATGGAGTTCTAGCTTTTGTGCAGCTTATGTTTTAGCCGAGATAAACATTACACGGGAAAATACTATATATATGATATGTGTTACAAAGAAAGGCTTATGGTACTGCGATAGCATAGAATTAGGGGCCTCTGATCAAGTCTGGAAACTAAGGGCCAGATGATCTAAAGAAGCTGAGAAGGGGAGTATTGAGAAGTCTCCGCATGTGGAGACTCAGGTGGGCCAAACTAAGGAATCAATACTGATACTGCTTATCAGTCTACTTCCAAGGCCATGGGAAGCCACTGAAGGATTGTAGGCAGAAAGGGTGCATTTGGTTGATCATTTTAATTTTTGAAAAGATCCCTTAGGATGAAGCATAGGAAATGATGATATACTCAGTAGTGTTGGTGAACATGAAAAGGAATGGAGGAACATAAAACTAAAATCCCCAGGCCTTGATCATGCATTGGATATGTTGAAATGCCATGGGAAGTGTTGGGGCTGAATCCAAGGTTTCAAGCTTCTGTGTGACAGTGTTAGTCACTAAACAGGTTAAGAATTGAGAGATGGGGGATAAAGATATGCTGAGGGAACAGCATATTTCAAGACAGAGAGTTCAGAAGTATTCAGAGCTGCTGATGGGTTAATTAAGACAATAAATGGTCATATAAAACTTGATCACTGAATTTAACAACATGAAGGTAAGGATGAGGGAAAATTCATATTAAGGTTGGGTGAAGAGTGAGTGGGAAATGAGAAAATGGTGAGAGTGAATACAGACCACTCTTTCAAGAAAAGGTCAGATATGAAAGCATACAGGGCTAGAGCTGAAGGGATGCTGGGAGGGGGCAGAGTCAATAGAATTTTTTTTTAATGGCAAGAGAAATTTAAACTTGTTTTAAAAACTGATGGGAAAGATATGGTTGGGGGGAAAAGGCTAAATGTATAACTGAGGAAAGCAAACAAGATTAGGTTCTTAGAAGGTGGAAGGAGATGCAGAAGATTGGTTTTAGGCAGGAGAGAGAACTTAACTCCTGTAAAAGGAAAGAAAGAAAAAAAAGAAAGCTTAAGGACACAGGATTTTTCAGTCTTCCCAATTTATACTGTCAATAATTAAAATGAATTCATAACTTTATATCCAACCAGTAGAAGTATAAAGGAACAGATTACATATAAAAGTGTCAATTCTGTTTAAACCTGGATGTTCATTATGAGAATACAGGCCTGCTTCTCATTACTTGACATAACACTGTATAATAGGATATACCAGATACATTCCAGTTAGGAACCTACCATCGTTCAATGTGTAGAGATGAAAACGTCCGTAAAGCTGCTTCTCGAGTTAATAATTTGAACCCACACTGTGTGTCCCTGATTCCTTTGACACAAAGGAACCACACCAGGAAGTGGAATCCATACATGAGCAGAGTACGGAAGTAAGAACGCTGAAACAAAGACAATAAAAATGACTTTTCCATTTACCTATAAAGGAGACAGTGAAAACACCTGTTGTAGACAACTGCAATTAATATGTAATTGGCTGGGAAGATCTTACATGTGAACTCCATTGTTCCATTAGCTTTACTGGCAAAGTGTATCATAGAAACTGTGAAGATACTGTCTGCTTAAAGCAGGGCAGAGGCACTCTGGAAGTTGAGTTAGACAAGAAGAATCACAGTAGCTGTGAGAGATCAGAGCCTGAATTTATCAGAAGCATAGCATAGCAGTTTGAGCTGCTATAACAGTGGTTCTCAACCTTGGCTGCACATTAGAATTACCTGGGAATCTTTTTAAAATCCTGATTTCTGGGCCTCATCCTCTGGAAATTCTGTTTCTTTGTTATGGGGTGGGGCCACAACATTAGTAACAAAGAAACAGAATTTCCGGAGGATGAGGCCCAGAAATCAGGATTTTAAAGATTCCCAGGTGATTCTAATGTGCAGCCAAGGTTGAGAACCACTGTGCTATAAGCAAAGAGAACATCTCATTCACCTATCTTGTCTCTCTTTGTCCCAAATATACTTCAGTTTCAAAAAAGGTGACAGTTACCAGAATATCTTGAAAAAGCAAACAGTAAAATTTGAACCTGAAGTTCAATACCTAGCTAATAAAAATAATGATAAAAGAGGTTCAGCATAATATCAGAAAAGTTTCAGACTAGAAAGGAATTTGAAACAAAAACCCAGTATGTCTTATTAGGCATGACATAGCTGATTAAATATATTTTAACAAGTTCTTTAATACTTTAGATACTAAACTTAAGTAATCTTTACTCCTGTTTATTAATTATTGTTATTAGTAATTAATTTCATTATTAGTAGCAACAGGACATAATATTCTATTATTCATTAAACACTGAAAACTTTAAAACATAAGAATAATAGATCATTAATTATCTCTATATTTAAGACTTTCATATTTGGAATTATAAAAGATAGGATCTCTCAACATGGGTTAATAGACCTATGAAATGATACATTAGATATTTATATAAACAACCTATTATGAGTCTATGTAAACTATTTAATATCGCATACCAGTAGATAAAGGTCCGTTCCTCCTTTTGTTCTTTTATAATTGTAATCTTTAGTATCATTCTTTATTCGCATAGCTTTTTCTATCATTGAACAGAACCACAACTCATTGATAACATACGTAGAAAAAAATCCACTGAACTAAGAGACCTATATTCAAATTCATTAATAATTAGGGTAACCATGAGCAAGTTACTTACACTCTCTGTCTCACTTTCCTCTTCTGAAAATGGGAATGAAAATGCCTACTTTCAGATGTTTTTACAAGAATTAAATGAGATAATATTAAAGCCTTTAGCCAAGTATTTGGCACAGAAAGTAATAGGAACTCAATAAATAATTTTAATAAGGAAAATGTGAAAGCTCATTTTAACCTTTTGACCATAATTTCACTCATGTAAATAGGCCAAGAAAGGAAGGAAGAATAAAATATTTATAAGGTATTAAAATATTTACAAATAAGCTTTTTGAAAGGATCTAGCACTTCTCATTTATCACCTAGAATCTCTAGTTATGTTTTGATATAATTATGTCCTACTTCTCTAAGTAGATAGGGCAGAAACCTAATCTTAAAATACTGTGGGAATTTCATAACACCTTGCCTTCCATATAAAATATTTCCAGTAAATACTGGTTGACTGATTAATCCTCCAAAAGAGCACTTATGCTTAGGAAAGGAACAAGTAGAAATTCAAAGACAGAAAAATAAAACCTAAAAGGTAGAAAAACAATAGCTATAAATTATTTTTCTTGAATGTGATTTAGGTGACCTTACTAGTTATAAATAAAAATACTCAAGATTGTTTTTGCTTCGATGTGAATACAAGATTTTTGTTTGTTTTAGAATAATGGCTATTTTTTAAATCTAGAAATGTGAAGTTCACATGAATACCTTAAATTTGATGTGTAGCATATTTAAATGTATAACAATAAACTACAAAGAAGATCTTCCTTTAATTTTAAAAACCTGGCAAAATATCTTAAATTTAAAAGACAACTGAAGGTATATTATAGGATAAACTTAGTAAAATAAAGCTAACAAAGTCATAGAATAGCATTATATGAACTTCTGGTGGACATCTAAAAACATCAAGGAAAAAGACATTCACTACTTCAATATTAAAAATAATCTTTCTAATGTTATGAAATATAAACAAGGAATTCAGGTAAAATTTAAAGGAATTTCATTATCTTAAAATAAGAAGTTCAAAGAAGTCCCAAGATGTCTTCAAAGAAAATCTAAAGACATCACATAGTAATAGATTCTATTTTGAATCTTTTAAAGGATAAATTCAAGAATACCCACACAATATAAACATTATTATTATAACTGTTACACAGAACAAATGGAAATATGAATACATTTAAGGGTGCTAAAAGACTCCATCAGTGCTGTATCAGGTTTTACTTCTAAGGGAGCAGAACACATGGTAGCGTTAACTGAGAATATGTATAAATGTATTTAGAAAAGATAAGTCTGAAATCTATGCAATTAAGCTATTGAAGTCACAGTTTATTATTTTTAATTCTTTTTTTATTTTTTTAATTTTATTCATTTTTTACATAGAGGAAGGGAGAGGGATAGAGAATTAGAAACATCGATGGGAGAGAAACATCGATCAGCTGCCTCCTGCACACCTCCCACTGGGGATGTGCCCGCAACCAAGGCACATGCCTTTGACCGGAATCGAACCCGGGACCCCCCAGTCAGCAGGCTGACGCTCTATCCACTGAGCCAAACTGGTCAGGGCTTTATTATTAATTCTTTTGTAACTTTTTCACTATCCACAATACAGGGGTTTATGTTAGCTACAGCACATTCAGAAAAAACCTGAGTGCTCACAAATGGGAGGCCATGCTGCAGTTTCTTGGACATGTGGCAGAAGGATGTGTTGTTTCTTGGAAAGGACATTCACCAAGATTTAGTTCTGGAAACTCTCACTTCTGAACAACATGGTGGCATAAGTAAGAGTGGTACTCACCTCTTCCCACAATCACATCAAAATTACAACTAAATTACAGACTAACCATCATTCAGAACCAATTGAATCTGGCTGAAGGGAAGTCCTACAACTAGGAAATTAAAGAAGAAGCCATATCCAGACTGTTAAGGGAGGTGAAGATGTGGAACAGGCTGGTACCACACCAAAATGTGGCAGATAAAAATTGGAAGGGATATCTCAGCTGTGGAGCCGCACCTTGAGGAGCAAGGAGTCCCAGCCTTACACCAGCGTCCCCAGCCCCCCAAACCTGGGTTCTAGTGCTAGGAAGAGAAGTCCTCATGATTTCAGGTTGTAAAACCAGCAGGGATTGAAGCGGAGGAAGACAAAGGCTGCTGGAATCCCAGGCAATTCCTCTTAAAGAGCCCATGAAGGGACTTACTCAGACTCACTCCCTCTGAGCTTTAGTGCTGGGACTGCAGCGTGAAAAGCAACAGAGACATATGGGGAGGAACAAAATCGTCTGGCATCAGGGCAAGAGTTGGGCAAACAACCTTCTCCCAGACAGAAGTGCTGGCAGAGTCCATTGTTCCTTGGATGAGCCTTCCCTCACAGAGCTGGCATGTGGGAGTCATATCCAAGTCTCCATCAGCATGGCTCACACTGTTTGTCCTTGCACACACACTCCCCTCCCCCACAGTGATTCCTTGAGGCCCCATGACATATAACGTCACAACTTTCGGGCTCACCTAAGCTGTTTCCACCAGCTTTTCCATACAAATGGCCTGTATACTTCAGATTCTCCTAAAAATCTCTCAAACGAGCAGCAGCTGGCCTCAGCATGCCCCATACCTCTTGCTAAGTGGCCCCACAGCAGCAGGCCTTGGGCCTCTCCTGGGCACTCCAAACCCAGCACAAGTAGCAGCCATCTGCAGACTGCTTTGTAGCTCACGCTGGGTGGCCCCAGGCAGAACAAAAGCAATGGTTGATCTTGGCCTGTACCTCTGGGAAGCCTCACAGACAGTAACTCAGTGGACAGCTTTAGACTATGTGAAAGCATCATGGCTCAACCACCTCATAGGCAACACACTCAAGGATCAGATTCAGCAAGCACTATAGCCCCACTGGAGTAAGTCCTGCGCTATGAGTTGGGCCCCTACACAGTTGATTATTCACAGTGGTCAAAGGTCAGTGGTTGGTGGTCAGAGCCAGTCCTTCCAGCTGATTGACCTGGGGGTAAATCCCACCTACTGATAAGCCAACAGCAATCAAAGTTAAACTACAAGAGGAGGGAGTACATAGCCCACATGGGAGATGCCCCTTGAGGGCTCTGCTTGGGTGATCAGGGAGGTTGTGCCACTGTAACCTATGGAACACCTACTATATTAGGCCACTCTACCAAGTTGGGAGATGTAGCAGCTCTACTTAATACATAGAAACAAACACAAGGAGGCTGCCAAAATGAGGAGACAAAGAAATGTCCCAAATGAAAGAACAGAACAAAAAAACTAAACAAAATGGAGACAAGCAATATACTAGATGCAGAGTTCAAAACACTGCTATAAGGATGCTTAATGTATTGAGTGAAAACCTCAACAGCATAAAAAAATACTAGTCAGAAATTAAGGATAAACTAACAGAAGTGAAAAATAATTTACAGAGAATCAATACTGAGTAGATGAAACCAAAAATCAAATCAGCTATTTGGAATATAAGGAGGCAAAAAACACCCAATCAGAACAGAAAAAATAAAAAATAATAATAAGACTGAGGAGACAAGATGGCAGCGGAATAGGCAGACACGTCCCAGGGGTTGTCCTGGAGCAAATGGAGTGAGTAGCTGAAACTAATAACACCCACCCCGAATTGGCAAAGTATACTCAGCTGGTGAGACAGTTTGCACCGAGAAGGGCAGAGTTCTCCTGGAGAGATAAAAACCAGGGATCTGGGCAGCAAAGTTTGCCAGACCTCTGAGCCCAGAGGGTCAGAGGGAGACCGAGTGGCACACAGCCGCGTCTCTTGGGACAGGCACAGCCCCTGACTGTGGAAAAGAGATCCGAGGGACTGTTGGCGCCGGGGGATTTGAGATCTGTATTCCGAAATTACGGAGGACTGAACCTAAAAGGGGCAGCCTGAAGCGCCAACCAGACCATTCAGTGCCAGTAAGAGAGGAGCTCACAGAGACTCAGCCTTCCCCGTTTCTGTGGCCAGCGTTTGTTTGTTTGTTTTCACTGAACCCTGTTCACAGGACATTTTGGATACAGACACCTGGCTGAAGAGTGGGAGAAGGTGCGGACGAGTAGAATCTGGGGAGAGTGGGGGGGGGGGCAGGAGAAGTGGCAGCAAATCAAGTGCTGAGTCACCCCTGAGCCCAGGACCTGGGCAGCCATTTTCTCCTAAAGTTATAATCCCACCCCTCCCTCCAGCCCCCAGGCAAGGAATACAGCCACACCCAGATTCCACCCTGAATGAGATGAAGGATTAAAATAATCTGATTAGTCCCTGGGAGTTAACAGGGTCTGGCCTATAGGGGGGCTTTCAGTCCCAGCGGCGGCGACGACGACAACGACAACAACAACAAAATCACAGACATTCCAGAAAACTGGGAACTTAAGCCAGCCAAAGGAATGACATTTCAATTTTTCATTTTTATTTTTTCATTATTATTTTGTTAGGTTTTGTGTTTGTTTTTTTCCCCTTTTTTCTTTGTTTTTTGTTTGTTTATTCCTTTATTTCCTACTTTTTTTCACATTACTTTTTCAACCACGTGAACAGCAGACACGTGAGTGGCACGCTCTTGTGCAGGGAGCATCAGCCCTGTGAGCAGCCTGCCTCGAGCCTAAGAGCAGCAGCCTCATGTGGCCTGGCCCTGTCCAAGGAGCAGCAGCTGTGTGAGTGGCCCACTTCCCCGTCCAAGGAGAAGCAACCACGCGACCATTCTGACCTGTCCGAGGAGCAGCAGCCACATGAGCAGTCTTCCTACGTTTGAGGAGCGGCAGCCCTGCGCAGCCTGACCTCATCTGAGGAGCAGCAGCTGCGCACACCCTGCACTAGTCCGAGGAGCAGCAGCTGCACAAGCATCTTGCCCTCGTCCAAGCAGCAGCAGCTGCACGAGCAGCCTGCCGAATCTGAGGAGCAGCAGTTCTGCAAGCGGTCCGCACCTATTTGAGGAGCAGCAGCAGCCCACCCCAGTCCGAGGAGCAGCAGCCACACGAGCAGACCTCCCA
Source organism: Myotis nattereri (assembly GCF_964212035.1). Classification (NCBI taxonomy): domain Eukaryota; kingdom Metazoa; phylum Chordata; class Mammalia; order Chiroptera; family Vespertilionidae; genus Myotis; species Myotis nattereri. The sequence continues at coordinate 102,941,692 of NC_138076.1, forward strand.
CATCCGAGGAGCGGCAGCCCTGCACAGCACGCGCCGGTCCGAGGAGCAGAGCCACAACAGCCTGCACTTGTCCGATGAGCAGACGCCAGGTGAGTGGCACATCCTGTCCAAGGAGGAGCAGCCATGCATGCAGCTCACTCCTGTCCAAAGAGCAGCATCCTCACAAGCAGCCCACCCCCATCTGAAGAGCAAACAGACTTGCAATCAACCTGTCCAAGTCCTAGGAGCAGTAGCCCCACAAGCAGCCCACCACATCAGATGAACAACAGCAGCGTGCAGCCAGCCCTCATCCAAGGATCAGCAGCCACGTGAGCAGTCTGCCCCAGTTCAAGGAGTAGCAGCTGCGTGTGTAGCCCGCCTCCATCAAAGAACAGCAGCCTCGTAATCAGCACACCCTCTGTCTGAGGAACAGCAACTGTGTGTGAAGCCTCCCCCGACCAGCCAGAGGAGCCACCACAGCTGTGAACAGCACCCACCAGAGGAGTTACTGCCAACTGAGGATCAGCTGCTACCACAACCGCCCGAGGAGCAACCCCAGCCCGAGTAGCCACTGCCACCCAAAGAGCAGCCCCTGAACGACTCAATATCTAGATATGTCAGTGAGATCAAACATGGGTAGACAAAGAAACCCCCAAAGGAAAGAAAAGGAGGACTCACCAGAAAAGCAGCTAAGTGAAACAGAAGCATTCAGCATGACAGAAAAAGAATTCAGATTAAGGGTTCTAGAATGCATAAACTAGATGAAAGAAAAAAATCAACAACTTATGCAAGAAGCAAAAGGAAACGGATGAAAAAATCAACAACTTATGTAAGAACCAAGAAGAAATGAAAAGTGATATAGCTGCAATAAAAAACACCATGGAAAGTTTCAACAGTAGACTAGGAGAAGCGGAGGACCGAATTAGCAAATTAGAAGACAGGGAAGCAAAACACACCCAAACTGAACTGCAATTAGAGAAAAAAATTAAAAGACCGGAGGAGAGCCTAAGGGAGCTATGGGACGACATGAAACGAAACAACATACGAATAATAGGGGTGCCAGAACAACAGAAAGACGAACAAGGGTTAGAAAACCTATTTGAAGAAATATCAGAAAACTTCCCTGAGGTGGGGAAGAAAAAAGTCACACAAGCACAGAGAGTCCCAAACAAGGTGAACCCAAAAAGACCCACACCAAGACACATCATAATTACCATGGCAAATGTTCAGGACAAAGAGAGAATCTTAAAGGCTGCAAGAGAGAGATGGAAAGTTACATACAAGGGATCTCCCATTAGATTATCAAATGATTTCTCAACAGAAACACATCAGGCCAGAAAAGAATGGATGGAAATTTACGAAGTGATGCAAAGCAAAGGAATGAATCCAAGAATACTCTATCCAGCAAGGCTATCATTCAAAATTGAAGAGGAAATAAGAAGCTTCACAGACAAAAAAAGGCTAAGGGAGTTTATCACCACCAAGCCAGCCATGCAAGAAATGCTAAAGGGACTGGAGTAAAAAAGAAGAAATAAAAAGCCCAGAAAGAAAACAGCCACAAAAAAATAGAAATGGCTACAAACAAGTACCTTTCAATAATAACTTTAAACGTAAATGGACTAAATGCTCCAATCAAAAGACATCGAGTGGCTGAATGGATAAAAAAACATGACCCATATATTTGCTGTCTACAAGAGACCCACCTCAGATAAGGGACTCACACAGACCGAAAGTGAAGGGATGGAAAAATATCTTTCAGGCAAATGGAAAGAAAAAGGAAGCTGGGGTAGCAATACTTATATCGGACAAAATAGACCTCAAAGTGAAGGCCATAACAAGAGATAAGGAAGGCCACTTCATAATACTAAAGGGATCAATACAACAAGAGGCTATAACCCTGATAAACATATATGCACCCAATGAAGGAGCACCCAAATACATAAAAAAACTCCTGGAAGATATCAAGGGAGAGATCGACAACAATACAATCATAGTAGGGGACTTTAATACACCACTGACATCACTGGATAAATCCTCTAGACAAACAATCGGCAAAGAAACAGCAATCCTAAATGACTCACTAGATCAGATGGACTTAATTGACATATTCAGAACACTTCACCCCAAAGCCACAAAATATACGTTCTACTCAAGTGCTCATGGGACAGATTCAAAAATAGACCACATATTGGGTCACAAAGTCTCCCTAAATTCAAGAAGATTGAAATCATACCAACCATCTTCTCAGACCACAAGGGCATAATATTAGAAATAAACTACAATAAAAACAACCCAAAATACTCAAACACTTGGAAACTGAATAGTATGTTACTAAATATTGATTGGGTTACAAATGAGATCAACAAGTGAAAAACATCCTGGAAACTAATGACAATAAAAACACAACAATTCAAAATCTATGGGACACAATGAAAACGGTCCTGAAAGGGAAATTTATAACTCTACATGCCTACCTCAAAAAACAAGAAAAAATGGCAGTAAATCATCTAACTCTACAACTCAAAGAACTAGAAAGAGAGCAACAAGAAAAGCCCAGAGTGAGCAGAAGGAGGGAGATAATAAAGACTAGAGTAGAAATAAATGACATAGACCCCAAAAAACAATACATAAAAATCAATGAAACCAAGAGCTGGTTCTTTGAAAGGATAAACGAGATTGATGAGCCTCTAGCCCAGCCGTGGGAAAACTGCGGCCCGTTTGAAATGAATAAAACTAAAAAAAAAAAAGACCGTACCATTTTGTGTAATGATGTTTACTTTGAATTTATATTAGTTCACACAAACACTCCATCCATGCTTTTGTTCCGGCCCTCCGGTCCAGTTTAAGAACCCATTGTGTCCCTCGAGTCAAAAAGTTTGCCCACCCCTGCTCTAGCCAGACTCACGAAGAAGAAAAGAGAGAGGACCCAAATAAACAAAATCAGAAATGATAGAGGCAAAATAACAACAGACCCCACAGAAATACAAATGATTGTTAAAAAATACTATGGACAACTCTACTCCAACAAACTAGACAACCTGGAGGAAATGGACAAATTCCTAGAAAAATACAACATTCCAAAACTCAATCAGGAAGAATCTAAAAATCTCAATAGGCCAATAACTATGGAAGAAATTGAAGCAGTCATCAAAAAGCTTCCAGCAAACAAAAGCCCAGGACCGGACGGCTTCATAGCGGACTTTTACCAAACATTCAAGGAAGAACTAAAACGTATCCTCCTGAGACTACTACAAAAAATTCAAGAGGAAGGAACACTTCCAAGATCATTCTATGAAGCCAGCATCACCCTAATACCCAAACCAGATAAAGACAACACAATGAAAGAGAATTACAGAGACTTGCTTACAGGAGCTTGGAAGAGACCTGATGCACTTTTAACCTGGGGGAGAGGATATGCTTGTATATTTTCCACAGGCCGACCTTATGTCTCACTGCCCTCCGTCTAGCCCTCACCCTAGCACACCTGACTAGTGCCCGTGTGCAGCAGATGTGCAGCCCTGAACTGGAACAATTTGTCCATTGGGAGGATCACAGGTGCCTCCTTTTTGTCTGTCCATATGTCCTCCATATCGGCCGACCCAGAGGGCACAGCTGACTCCTCCCCGGACACCAACACCACCATCAAGCACGGCCCTGATGGACCCTCTGATGCAGCCCTTCAACTCGCTGACGCTTTGGGAAGCCCATTGCCCATGATGCTGCCCGCTAGCCAGATCAACAAGGACAACCAAACCCCCGACTTGAGGCCAGCTGAAATCCCTTGACTGAAGAGGCCAGCAACCTTCTAAAGAAACAAGGCTCCTTGTGGACTGCATCCACTATGTTTATAGCTATGCTCGCTATCACTGCTTGTCAGTCTTCTTCCGAGTCTTAACCCAATCCGAGAGGTGGCCGCTGATTTACATGCGCTATCATTTAAAAAATAAAAAAGGGGGAATTTGCCGGAAGCCAGTCCATCCTTGCTGCTTGACACAGTTGCTGCAGGGAAGAAACATCTGCACAGAATATGTTTTAAGGGACCTGGCGTATATGGCATATGTTTGCTCCCCTTCTTGGCGCTATGTGTTTTAACCAAGGTCACCTCTCTGAGAAAGGTTGTTTCCCCAGGTAGGGATTTTCCCCTGAAGTTAGGGAGGGAATAAAACCCCTTAACTAAGTGCCAGGCGGGTAGTTAATCACTTTAACTACGAACAATCACGCTTAAGTTACATAATCTTTACTCCCTGGAATGGAGATAAGAAACGCCCTAACCTTTGGAATAGAAATTGATAGGATTAAAACCTACTGGTATAAATACAGATGTAAAAAGACAATAAGACACAGAACCTGGCTGGAGAACCCAACTATGCTGATCAACTAAACACTGCCTACGTGTTATTCCCTCTTCACCGCCTCTCTCCATACCTTTGGGAACCCCTGGACCTGCTGGGGCTGGACCCCAACAGGGAACATTTTTACTTTTTGACCAGTGGGTTTGATGTTGGTTGTGCGTTTGTCATATATGGCCTTTATTATGTTGAGGTGTGATCCCTCTATTCCCACTTTGCTAAGAGTTTGTTATCTATCATAAATGGGTGCTGGATTTCATCAAATGTTTTTTCTGCATCCATTGATGTGATTATGTGATTTTTATCTTTCATTTTCTTTATGTGATGTATCATACTTATTGATCTGCGAATATCGTACCAATTGTGCATGTCCAGAACAAATCCCACTTGATCATGGTGTATGGTGTTTTTAATGTATTGCTGGATCTTGTTTGTTAATATTTTGTTGGAGATTTTAACATCAGGGACATTTGCCATAATTTTCTTTCTTTGTAATGTATTTAATTGCTTTTGGAATTAGGATAATGCTGGGCTCATAAAATGAGCTTGGGTATCTTCTCTCCTCTTGAATTTTTTAAAATAGTTTGGGGAAGGATATGTGTTTGTCCTTCTTTGAATGTTTGGTAAAATTTGCCTGTGAAGCCAGTGCAGGACTTTTTTTGGGGGAGGGCGGGTATTACTGCTTCAATTTCATTAGTGTTGTAATCAGTCTATTCAGAGTTTCTGCTTCTTTCTAATTCAGTTTTAGAAGATTGTATGTTTCTAAGAATTTGTCCATCTCACTCAGGTTGTCCGATTTGTTGACAGATAGTTGTTTATAGTGTTTTCTTACTATCTTTTGTACTTCTGTGGTGTCAGTTATTACTTCTCTTTCATTTCTGATTTTACTTATTTGGGTACTCTTTGTTTCTTGATGAGTCTAGTTAGCGGTCCATCAATCTAATTTATCTCTTGATTTTATTGATCTTTTGTATTGTTTTTTTAGAATCTATGTCATTTATTACTGCTCTGGTTTTTATTTTTCTTTCTTCTACTTACATTGTGCTTCATTTGTTATTCTTTTTCTAGTTGTTTTAGGTGTAGGGTTAGCTGTAATAGATTTATATAATGAAATACCACTCTATCGTAAAAATAAAGGATGTCATACCCTTTGCAACAACATGGATAGACCTGGGATTATTATGCTAAGTGAAATAATCAAACATGTAAATATAGGAAAAATAAAATGATGCAAATATTTGATTAATACATAAGTCATGAAAAGAGAAGAAAGGAAAATAAGGCAGGTGGGTCAAATAAAAAGCAAGTAATAAGATGGTAGATATAAATACAACTATGTCAGTAAGTATATTAAATGTAAATGGTCTAAATATTCCATGAAAACGATTAATACTGTCAGTCAAAATTTTTAAAATCCAAATATGTGCTGCTTATAAGAGACAGCCTTTAGCTATCAGGACACAGGAAGTTTAAATGTGAAGGGATAGAAAAAGATATGCTGGGAAAACCAAATGTGTTTGTTATATAAGCTCCATACAGGCATAAATTATAGTGCTACTGGCTATGAATTCAACGTCAATTGATCAACAATATATATGAAACAGATGTCTTTAATAAATAATTACTTAACAATGAAAAAAAAGAAAAAAAGAAAGAGAATTACAGACCAATATTCCTCATGAACATAGATGCCAAAATCCTCAACAAAATCTGAGCAAATTGGATCCAGCAGTACATCAGAAAGATCATACACCATGACCAAGTAGGATTTATCCCAGGGATGCAAGGATGGTACAATATCCGCAAATCAATAAACGTGATACATCACATAAACAAATTGAAAGAAAAAAACCACATAGTCATATCAATTGATGCAGAAAAAGCATTTGACAAAATCCAACACCCATTTTTCATAAAAACTCTCAGCAAGGTGGGAATAGAAGGATCATACATCAGCATAATAAAAGCCATTTATGACAAATCCACAGCCAACATCAGACTCAATGGACAAAAACTAACACCATTTCCCCTAAGAACAGGAACAAGACAGGGATGCCCACTCTCACCACTCCTGTTTGACATAGTACTGGAAGTATTAGCCATTGCAATTAGACAAGAAGAAGAAATAAAAGGCATCAAATTTGGAAAAGAAGAAGCAAAACTGTCCTTATTTGCAGATGACATGATATTATACATACAAAACCCTAAAGACTCCATCAAAAAACTATTAGACTTAATACATGAATTTGGCAAGGTAGCAGGATACAAAATTAACACGAAGAAATCTATGGCATTTCTAAACACCAATAGTGAACTTACAGAAAGAGAGACTAAAAAAAAAATCCCATTTATCAACGCACCAAAAAAATTAAGATACCTAGGAATAAACTTAACTGAAGAGGTAAAAGACTTCTACTCAGAAAACTACAGGACGTTGAAAAATGAGATAGAAGAAGACTTAAACAGATGGAAGAACATACCATGTTCTTGGATTGGTAGAATCAACATCATTTAAATGTCCATACTACCCAAAGCAATCTATAAATTCAAAGCACTTCCCATTAAAATACCAATGGCATATTTCACAGACCTAGAACAAACTCTCCAAAAATTCATCTGACCCCGAGTAGCTGTAGCAATCCTGAGAAAGAACAAAGTAGGTGGGATCTCAAGACCAGATATCATGTTGTATTACAAAGCCACTGTTCTCAAAACTGCCTGGTACTGGCACAAGAACAGACATATAGATCAATGGAATAGAATAGAGAGCCCAGAAATCGGCCCGAACCAATATGGTCAATTAATATTTGACAAAGGAGGCAAGAACATACAATGGAGTCAAGATAGTCTCTTCAATAAATGGTGTTGGGAAAATTGGACAGATACATGCAAGAAAATGAAACTAGACCACCAACTTACACCATACACAAAAATAAACTCAAAATGGATAAAGACCTTAAATGTACAATGAGAAACCATAAAAATTCTAGAAGAATCCAAAGGCAACAAAATCTCAGACATATGCCGAAGCAATTTCTTCACCAATACAGCTCCTAGGGCATTGGAAACTAAAGAGAAAATGAACAAATGGGACTACATGAAAATAAAAATCATCTGCACAGCAAAAGAAACCATCAACAAAACAACAAGAAAACCCACTGCATGGGAGAACATATTTGCCAATGTTATCACCAATACGGGTTTAATCTCCAACATTTATAGGGAACTCATACAAATTAACAAAAGGAAGAGAAACAACCTAATCAAAAAATGGGCAAAGGACCTAACTAGACACTTTTCAAAAGAGGACATTCAGAAAGCCAAGAGACACATGAAAATATGCTCAAAGTCACTAATTGTCCGAGAAATGCAAATCAAAACAACAATGAGGTACCATCTCACACCTGTCAGAATGGCTATCATCAACAAATCAACAAACGACAAGTGCTGGAGAGGATGTGGAGAAAAGGAACCCTCGTGCACTGCTGGCGGGAATTCAGACTGGTGCAGCCACTATGGAAGACAGTATGGAGTTTCCTCAAAAAACTAAAAATGGAACTCCCATTTGACCCTGTGATCCCACTTCTAGGAATATATCCCAAGAAATCAGAAACACCAATCAGAAAGGATATATGCACCCCTATGTTCATAGCAGCACAATTCACCATAGCTAAGATCTGGAAACAGCCTAAGTGCCCATCAGTAGATGAATGGATTAGAAAACTGTGGTACATCTACTCGATGGAATACTATGCTGCTGTAAAAAAGAAGGAATTCTTACCATTTTCAACAGCATGGATGGAACTGGAGAGCATTATGCTAAGTGAAATAAGCCAGTCAATGAAGAAAAAATACCACATGATCTCACTCATTTATGGATAATAAAGACCATTATAAACTTATGAACAAAAATAGATTCAGAGGCAGAGCAGACTCCAACAGACTGTCAAACTACAGTGGGAAGGCTGGGGAGGGTTGGGGGGCAGGAGGGAGGGTAAGAGATCAACTGAAGATCAACTTGTATGCATGCATATAAGCATAACCAATGGACATAAGACACTGTGGGGTAGGGGAGGCCAGGGGATTGTCAAGGGTGGGGAAAAAGGAAACATATGTAATACTCTTTGTAATACTTTAAGCAATAAAACAATTAAAAAAATAATAATAAAAAATGAGGATAGTTTAAGGAGCCTCAGGGACAACTTCAAGTGTACTAACACTCACAACTTGGAGGTGCTGGAAGGAGAAGAGAGGGAGCAAGAAATTGAAAACCTGTTTGAAAATATGACAGAAACCTTCCCTAACTTGGTTGAGGAAACAGACATAAAAGTCCAGGAAGCACAGAGTCCCAAACAAGATGAAACCAAAGAGGCCTACACCAAGACAAACCATAATTAAAATACAAAATGTTAAAGACAAAGAGAGAATCTTAAAAGCAGCAAGAGAAAACAGTTAGTTACCTACAGGGGAGTCCTCCCATAAGACTGTCAACTGATTCTCAACAGAAACTTTGCAGGCCAGAAGGCTGTGGCAAGAAATATTCAAAGTGATGAAAAGCAAGGACCTACAACCAAGATTTCTCTATTCAGCAAAGTTATCATTTAGAATCAAAGGACAGATATAGCTTCCCAGGAAGAACAAGCTGGAGGAATTAATCACTACCAAACCAATATTATATGAAATGTTAAAGGGTCTTCTTAAGGAGGAAAAAAAAGAAAAGATAAAAAAATATGAATGATAAAATGGCAATAAATATATACATATCAATAATTGAATCTAAATACAAAAATAAACAAACAAGCAGAACAGAAACAGACTCATAAATGCAGAGAACATTTTGACAGTGGCCAGATGGGCAGGAGATTAGCAAGATGGGTGAAAAAGCTGAAGGGATTAAGAAGTATAGAATAGTCATGGAGATGTAAAGTACAGCACAGGGAATGCAGTTAATAATATTCTAATAACTATGCATGTTGTCAGATGGGTGAAAAATTTATTGGGATGACTGACGAATAAGTTATGCAATATCTAATAACTGGGTGTAAACCTAAAACTAATATAATAATGTATGTCAACTGTAATTAAAAGAACAAAAATGAAAATGAGTGGATTAAAAACATGTGGTACCTCTACACAATGGAATACTATGATGCTATGAAAAAAAAGGAACTTTTACCATTTGCAACAGCATAGATGGAACTGGAGAGCATTAATGCTAAGCAAAATAAGCCCGTAGGAGAAAGATAAGTATCACATGATATCACTCATATGTGGGATATAATGATCAACATAAACTAATGAACAAAAATAGATCCAGAGACAAGGTAACACTGAACAGACTGTCCAACCTAAGGGAGAAGGCAGGGGAGGGGAGAGGGATAGAGATCAACCAAAGGACTTGTATGCATGAATATGAGCATAACCAATGGACACAGACACAGTGGTGGTAGGGGCTTGTCCTGCAGGGTAGAAGTGGCGGGGGGGGGGGTGTTGGGGGATTAATTGCGGAAAAGGATACATATGTAATACTTTAAACAATAAAAAACGGAAAAAATGATTTAAAAATGGAAAAAAAGACAGGTATAGTTCTATGAGATCATCTGGAATTGAACTACAAGCCTTCTGAATAGCAGTTATGCATAGCATCTGCAGTAGACAATAGCAAATCCTTCGTGGATAAATTTATCCTTTCATTCTATACAGTAGCAGCCAATTCTGTTGGGTCCAAAAGCAATAAATCAATCAGTTAAGTTTTCAAATTGTTTGTTTGTTTAGACATCTATTTGTTGTTCCACCCATGCATTCATTGGTTGCTTTTTGTATATAACCTTACTGGAGATTGAACCCACAACCTTGGTGTATATGGATGATGCTCTAATCAACTGATCTACCTGACTGGGGTAAATCAGTTAGTTTTAGAGTTGGAGGGATGGATGTAACATAAGATAAATTATAAGCATACAGATCATGAGACAGAGCCCTTGATGTCTGCCTAAAACCAGAATTGGGTAAAATAAGATTTAGACCTTACACAGTCGCATTTAAATACTATTCTAATAAAAACTGAAAGAATTTTCAACTAATGGGGGTTCTAAGTGAAAAGAATTTAGAGCATTAAAACCAAAACCAAAAAACAGTCCCCTTTATATTGTCAAAAATATAGGTTGCAACTATCTCTTGCTTTGATCTCTTCAATAGCTTCCTAATTATTGCTTCCTATTTCTCTCATCTATCTTTATCTTTTACCAAGTAGAATATCCTTTTTTCCTACATTGATATAGTTTTTTTTAATATATTTTATTGATTTTTTACAGAGAGGAAGGGAGAGCGATAGAGAGTTAGAAACATCGATGAGAGAGAATCATCGATCAGCTGCCTCCTGCACATCTCCTACTGGGGATATGCCCGCAACCCAGGTACATGCCCTTGACCGGAATCGAACCCGGGACCTCTCAGTCCGCAGGCTGATGCTCCATCCACTGAGCCAAACCGGTTTCGGCTGATATAGTTTTTTAAAGGAAAAAATTTATTCACAAAACCATCCTATATAACAAAAGGGTAATATGCAAATTGACCTCAATGGCGGAACAACCGGTTGCTATGACGTGCACTGACCACCAGGGGGCAGACACTCAGCGCAGGAGCTTCACCTGGTGGTCAGTGCGCTTCCACAGGGGGAGCGCTATTCAGCCAGAAGACGGCTCACAGCTGGCTAGCGCAGTGGTGGTGGCAGAAGCCTCTCCTGCCTCCACGGCAGCATTAAGGATGTCTGGCGGGGAGCAGGCATGAGCCATTAGTTGGACATCCCCTGGGGGCTACTAGGCTGCCAGAGGGATGTCTGACTGCCAGCTTAGGCCCACTCCCCTGGGAAGTGGGCCTAAGTGGTCAGTTGGACATACCCCGAGGGGTCCTGGATTGCGAAAGGGCGCAGGCCAGGCTGAGAGACACCCCCACGAGTGCACGAATTTTCATGCACCAGACCTCTAGTCTATCTGTATAAAAGGCTAATATGCTAAGTGTCCTTCCCTCTGTCTGGGTAATGATGTCAAGTAGCAGCACCTGGCTTCCTCTCCCTAGCGATGAATAGCCTCCTTGGAGTTTCTTCAGCCCAGAAAAACGACTTGCTTCATAGCCAGGTGGAAACACTTTACACTGTAACCAAATGTCATGAAGCATTTTCCTGTGCCTCATCTGATTTGATCCTCACAGAAGTCCTGGAGTAGATAGATAGGAGACTCAGTGGAATCCTATATTCTTTCATTAGCCAGAAAACGGAGATTTAGAAAGCTTAGAAAATTGACCCGACTGAAAAGAAGTAAGAAATGGTGGACCTTGAAAATAACTTCTGGTTTTCTCACTGCGCAGAATATTGAGTGAAACACTGCTACAGTTAAAATATTTTACCCTTTTTTCTCCCTGCATGATCTACAATAATAATGTGCGTCATGTTGATATTTACTGCTGTGTTGCTGACAATTACCTGAAAGAGAAGTTGGGGTGTTTCACTGGGCTGGAAAAAGTTTAGCTAAATCAGAAAGCCAGTCTGATCTATATCTATAAAAGGCTAAGTTGACTGGCACATGTGTGATACACATAAAGCTCTTGCTGGCGCTAACTGCACGCGTATGTTTCCATCTGTCATTGTCGATCATGAATTTGGTTGACACTTCTATTATAGAGAAAGGGCGAACAGGGATATTAAAATATTGCTTCCAATTAATTTCCTTTCAATATGCACAAATTCGTGCACCGGGCCACTAGTCTATATCCTATCTAATAAAAGAGAAACATGGTAATTAGCCATACCTCCACTACCCTTCCCATTGGCTAATCAGGACAATAAGCAAATTAACTGCCAACTAAGATGGCGGTTAACCGCTAACAAAGATGGCGGCTAATTTGCATACTGAAGGCAGGGTAGGACAGGGCAAGCCGCCATCCAGGCCCCCGTGTGCCATCAGGGCGGGGGCTGTGGCTAAGGCAAGCGGTGCTGATCACTACACCGGAGCCCTCCCCCGCCCACCAAAGACACAGGACCCACTCCTGTGTGTGATCCAGGAGGGTGGGCGAGGGCTGGGGCCAAGGCAAGAGGTGCCGATTGCTTCGCCCGCCTACCAGAGACAGGGGGCCCACTTCTGTGTGCGACCCGGGCGTGGGCGGGGGATCAGCGGCATTGCTTGCCTTAGCATGAGCCCCGCCCGCAGGGAGCCATCCAGCCTAGGGCCAGGAAGGCAGGAGGCAACCCTGGAGCGCTGAAGCCACCCGGCTCTCCCAGCTGTCCGTGCTTCATGAATCCCAATTTTCCGTGGAGGCGACGGCTGCAGGACGCAGAGCGGGAGACAGGGGAGCGGGCCAAGAGTGGCTCTGGCTCTGGCTGGATGGAAGGCACCGGCGTGGAGGAGCTCTCCCCAATGGGCAGTGACTCCCCCTGCCGCCGGGGAGATCTCCTCTGCGCCGGTGCCCTCTGTCCAGCCCGAGCCGCACTCAGCCTGCTCCCCTGTCTCCTGCTCTGCGTCCTGCAGCTGCTGCCTCTGGGGAAACTTGCGATTCATGAAGCGAGGGCGGTGAGGAGGAGGAGGCACCTAAGAAGTCCCCAGCCACTGGTGCCAGGAGCTGGGAACTTTGTGCTGGGGCGCTCCTGGAGGGGCCGTGGCAGAGGGGAGCTGGGACTCTGGCCACCACCACAGCCGCCCCCCAGCTGGCTCTGGGCACTTGGCGCACTGGCTACTGCTGCTGCTTTGGCTGCTGGAAGCTCTGCTGCTGCTTGGGGTCCAGGTGCAGGAGGCTGGCCAGGGGCCTGGGCCAGGTCAGCAGCCCCCGCCGACGCCTCAGCAGCAACAGAGTGGGCAGCAATACAATGGTGAGCAGCTCAGCAGCAATACAGGGGGCAGCAATACAATGGTGAGTGGGGCCTGAGCCCCGCCCTCCCGCCCGGACACAGGGCCCTCTGAGAGAGAAAGAGAGAAAGCACGAGAGAGAGAGAGAGAGAGAGAGAGAGAGAGAGAGAGGCGGATTTGGCACTCTGCATCTCTCCCTGATCAACCACTGTGATTCAGGCCAGTGAGGGCTGCCTTCAGGCTGCAGCTCCAGGTCCCTCATCCCCACCCCATGCCCTAGAGCACAGTAGTGCTGGGCAGAGGCACACAGTGGTTCGGGAATGCAGCGCAGAGAGGGGCCGGCACAAGGTGGGGGGGGCTGTGTTTACACCACCAAGTTCCCCACTTCTGCCCTGGCCCACATCCCTCCTCCTTCCCCTCAGAGGCCCAGCTCCTGCCTACATGCTTGCTGGGCAGGCCCAACTGCACCAGAGAGTGAGCTATGGCAATCAGGATGGCCACTTCCTGGGATGGGATGGCCAGACCACAGGGATTCATGAGGGCGATGAGGCCCATGGAGCATACACAGCCTTCCGGCAGAAGGGGTGGCCGGCCAAGCCGAGTCTGGCTACAGTGGGGTCAGTGGGAGCCCGAGGCCATTCCAATCCCCACAGGTCCTGGGCAGAAGGTGGCTCAGTGGAGAGTGGTATCTCCATGCATGGTGCCCAGGGGTGGCTGTGAGCTGCTGCAACCCCACCCCATGCTTCAGGGAGGGGGAGAAAGCTCGCAGCCACCAGCACCCTAGGATGCACCGCCAGGCCTGTGCCTCAGCCTGCCAGGTTGGCAGGGTCCAGAGAAGGTGAGCTGTTCCCTTCCCCCAGTGGTAGAACAGGGAAGAGAGCGGTGGGTGCAGGGAGGGAACCTCAGCTGGGATCCTCCTGGTATGGACCCGGGCAAGGGTTGATGCAGAAGTACCAGGGCACAGTTGCTTCGGTATCTTGGTGAAGTCTGCAACTGACCCAAGGAGGAAACCCGAGAGGGGAAAGGCCGGGAGGCATGAATTGCCAGCACTGTAGCCACTTGAAAACAGCTCCACCTGGAAAGTCAGGTGGTTGTATGTTCAGCTGAGAAGTAAGGGGCCTGAACTCCACCGTAGCTGGGGTCCTGTTAGTCCAAGGCCCAAGTGTCCACCACGACAAGGAGAGAAAAGAGCATGGGGCCCACAGGAAGGGAGGATAATTGAAGAAAACCATGTCTAGACTTTCCCCAGCCCTCTCCTTTCTGCTGCCTACAAGAGCCCCAGGCCCGGCCACAGTTCTGTGTCCATCTTTTAGTCCCTTATTCTCCAATCACAGAGGAAAGAAATAAGGAAGGAGTCTGTGATGCCTTCAGAAAGTATCTATATACCTAATGGGCCAGTTACCTTCCACAGGGAGGCCAGACTGCAGCTTAGGCCTGCTCCTCACAGGGACATCAGTAGGACATCCTGTGAGGGCTCCCGGACTGTTAGAGGGGGCAGGCTGGGCTGAGGGATGCCCCTCGATTGCACAAATTTTTATGCACCGGGCCACTAGTCTACACTAATAAAAGAGAAACATGGGAATTGGCGTACGACCGCTACCCTTCCCATTGGCTAATCCCCCTGTCACTCACAGAGTAGAGCTGAGATATGCAAATTAACTGGCAGCCAAGATGGCGGCCGGCAGCCAGGCAGCTGATGCGAACAGGGAGGCTTGCTTGCTTCAGTGACGGAGGACTCCAGCGTTCCCCGCCTGACTTGCTGGCTTCTCAGCTGCAACTCTAAGCACCTATGCTACGAATATAGAAGCTAAAAAAACTCCAGAAACCTGCTTTACTCAGCGGGGCTTCAGCCAGCTGGACCACAACATTGTATCAAATACAGACGGCAAACAAAGGCCAAAAACCTGTTTTCAGCAGCCGAGGCCTCAGAGCTAAAGCTGGCCCAAAAGAAAAAAAGAAAAAAAGGAGCAGTTGGGAGCTTCAGTCCCAGCCTGAAAACAGCCCTCAGCACCTCAGCCAGACTGGCCAGGCACCCAGTGGAGACCCCCACCCTGAAGGGTGTGTGACCAGCTGCAAACAGCCATCATCCCCTCACCCATGCTGGCCAGGCACCCCAGTGGGGACCCCGACCCTGATCCAGGACACCCTTCAGGGCAAACTAGCCAGCCCCACCCATGCACCAGGCCTCTACCCTATATAGTGAAAGGGTAATATGCCTCCCAGCACCAGGATCAGCGGAGCCGCGAAGCCTCCCGGCACCGGGGTCAGCGTGACAGGGGGAAGCGCCCAAACCACCTGATGGCCCTGCAGCTCTGCGTGTGACAGGGGGCGGGGCCCCAACCCACCCCCCCGCTCCCCACGGGCCCTGCTCTGTGTGTGACGGGGTAGAGCCATAACCTCCCCATTGGCCCTGCCATGAGTATGAGAGTGGCGGCACCCCAACCACCTGATCGGCCCTGCTCTGTGGGTGTTAGAGGGTGGTGCCCCACCCCCCCCCACGGGCCCTGCTCTGTGTGTGATGGGGTAGAGCCATAACCTTCCCATTGGCCCTGCCCTGAGTGTGACAGTGGCAGCGCCCCAACCACCTGATCGGCCCTGCTCTGTGGGTGATAGAGGGCGGTGCACCAACCCCCTGATCGGCCCTGCTCTGTGGGTGATAGAGGGCGGCGCACCAACCCCCTGATCGGCCCTGCTCTGTGGGTGATAGAGAGCAGCGCCCCAACCCCCTGATCGGCCCTGCTCTGTGGGTGATAGAGGGCGGCGACCCAACCCCCTGATCCGCCCTGCCCTGAGTGTGACAGGTGGCGGTGCCCCAACTCCCCTATCAGCCCTACTCTGTGAGTGACAGGGGGGAGCTCCTCAACCTCCTGATCGGCCCTGCTCTGTGCATGACAGGGTATGGAGCCCCAACCTCCCTGATGGGCCCTGCTCTGTGCGTGACAGGGGGTGGCACCGCAACCTCCCCATCGACACTGCCTTGAGTGTGACAGGGGGCGGTGCCCCAACCCCCCAATCGTCCCTACCCTGAGCGTGACTGAGGGTGGCATCGCAACCTTCCAATCTGCCCTGCTCTGTGCATGACAGGGGAAGGTGCCCCAACTCCCCAATTGGCCCTGCTCTGAGCCTGACCAGGGGCTGCACCTAGGGATTGGGCCTGCCCTCTGCCACCCAGGAGTAGGCCTAAGCCAGCAGGTTGTTATCTCCCGAGGGGTCCCAGATTGTGAGAGGGCACAGGCCGGTCTGAGGGATCCCCCCTTCCCCCAAGTGCACAAATTTTTGTGCCCCGGGCCTCTAGTATATATATAAAAGCCTAAGCGACTGAACAACCAGTTGACCGGTCATTATGATGCACACTGATCACCAGGGGGCAGATGCTGAATGCAGGAGCTGCCCCCTGGTGGTCAGTGTGCTCCCACAGTGGGAGAGCAGCTCAGCTGACCAACCAATCCCAGCAGCCAACCAGTTGGGCAGCAGACACTCATTCCCTCAGTAGTTCTGCAGGTACAATCTCCAGAGGACGACCCAGGCATCGACGGACCTGTCCAACTGGCATGATCCCAACAGAGCCGCCAGGCTCCTGGAAGTCGGCCTTGGGCACTGCAACTGCTACCCCTCCCTAGACGCTCCGAAAGGAAGAAATGATATAAAAGGAGCAGCCAGGTGTCTCCCGACAAAAGGCGCCAACATTAGCGGGATGGATCTGGATCCCAGGGTGGCAAGGCATCCCACCGCCTGCCCGGAAGGCCAATTATGTCCTGGAACCCTCAATTCCCCTGAAGACAGGCAGCAGACGCGGGGCTCACGGCTGGCAACAGCCGCTGTGGCAGCGGGAGCCTCTCCTAATTGCGACTGACTGGGATGAATGGAAGTGGTAGGCAAGAGTGGCAGGCAGGAGCAACAGGCGGCATTGGACTGGAGGTTTCCGCCCAATCCCCGTAGATCAACCCGAGGAACACAACCTGTGCACGAATTCGTGCACAGGGTCTCTAAATTAATATGAGTCTATTTCCTTTTTTTAAGTCTTTATTGTTCAGATTATTACAGCTGATCCTTTTTTCTCCCCATAGCTCCCCTTCATTCAGTTCCCACCCAAACCCATGCCCTTACCACCCCTCCATTGTCCTCATCCACAGGTGTATGAATTTTGTCCAGTCTATCCCTGCACCGCCCATACCCTCTTCCCCCCGAGAACTGTCAGTCCACTCCTTTTATGACCCTGATTCTATTATGTTCACCAGTTTATTCTGTTCATCAAAATTTTTATTCAATTGATTTTTTTAGATTCACTTGTTGATAGATATGTATTTGTTGTTCATAATTTTTATATTTACCTTTTTCTTCTTCCTCTTTTGAAAGAATACCCTTCAGCATTTCATATAATACTGGTTTGGCAGTGATGAACTCCTTTAGCTTGTTCTTATCTGAGCTCTTTATTTGACCTTCAATTCTAAATCATAGCTTTGCTGGGTAGAGTAATCTTGGTTGTAGGTTCTTGCTATTCATCACTTTGAATGCTTCTTGCCACTCCCGTCTGGCCTGCATCATTTCTATTGAGAAATCAGCTGACAGTCGTATGGGTATTCCCTTGTAGGTAACTGTTTTTCTCCTGCTGCTTTTAGGATTCTCTCTGTCTTTTGCTCTTAGCATTTTAATTACGATGTGTCTTGGTGTGGTCCTCTTTGGATTCCTTTTGTTTGGGGTTCTCTGCGCTTCCTGGACTTGTAAGTCTATTTCTTTCACAAGGTAGGAGAAATTTTGTTATTATTTCTTCAAATAGGTTTTCAATATGTTGCTCTCTCTCTTCTTCTGGCACCCCTATAATTCAGATGATGGTACGCATGAAGCTGTCCCAGGGGCTCCTTACACTATCTTCATATTTTTGGATTCTTTTTTCATTTTGCTTTTCTGGTTGGGTGTTTTTTGCTTCTTCGTATTTCAAATCTTTGACTTGATTCTTGGGATCCTCTAGTCTGCTGTTGGATCTCTGTATGTTATTCTTTTTTTTTTTTTAAATATGTAACACTTCATGAATTTACATGTCATCCTTATGCAGGGGCCATGCTAATCTCTGTATCATTCCAATTTTAGTATATGTGCTGCCAAAGCGAGCACATTCTGTATATTATTTTTTATTTCATTAGTGTATGCTTAATTTCTGATTGGTCCTTTTTCATAAGCTTGAGGTTCTCACTATATTTCTCAGAGGTTTGTAGAAGATTTTTTTTTTAAAATTAAATCTTTATTGTTCAGATTATTACATTTGTTCCTCTTTTTCCCCCCATACCTCCCCTCCACCCAGTTCCCATTGCACCCTCCACCCTCACTCCCCACCCACTGTCCTCTTCCATAGGTGCACGATTTTTGTCCAGTCTCTTCCTGCATCCCCCTCACCCCTTTCCCCCTCAAGAATAGTCAGTCCACTCCTTTTCTATGCCCCTGATTCTATTGTAATCACCAGTTCATTCTGTTCATCAGATTATTCACTTGATTTTTAGATTTACTTGTTGATAGATGTGTATTTGTTGTTCATCATTTGTATCTTTACCTTTTTCTTCTTCTTCCTCTTCTTAAAGAATGCCTTTCAGCATTTCATATAATACTGGTTTGGTGGTGATGAACTCCTTTAGCTTTTCCTTATCTGTAAGGCTCTTTATCTGACCTTCAATTCTGAATGATAGCTATGCTGGATAAAGTAATCTTGGTTGTAGGTTCTTGCTATTCATCACTTTGAATATTTCTTGCCACTCCCTTCTGGCCTGCAAAGTTTCTGTTGAGAAATCAGCTGACAGTCGTATGGGTACTCCCTTGTAGGTAATTAACTTTATTTCTCTTGCTGCTTTTAAGATTCTCTCTTTGTCTTTTGCTCTTGGTATTTTAATTATGTGACTTGGTGTGGTCCTCGTCGGATTCCTTTGTTTGGGGTTCTCTGTGCTTCCAGGGCTTTTAAGTCTATTTCTTTCACCAGGTGGGGGAAGTTTTCTGTCATTATTTCTTCAAATAGGTTTTCAATATCTTGCTCTCTCTCTTCTTCTGGTACCCCTATAATTCGGATGTTGGTATGCTTGAAGCTGTCCCAGAGGCTCCTTACACTATCTTCATATTTTTGGATTCTTTTTTCATTTTGCTTTTCTGGTTGGGTGTTTTTTGCTTCTTCGCATTTCAAATCGTTGACTTGATTCTTGCGATCATCTAGTCTGCTCTTGGGAGTCTGTGTAATATCCTCCATTTCAGTCAGTGTATGCTTAATTTCTAGTTGGTCCTTTATCATATCATCGAGGGTCTCACTAGATTTGTTGAGGATCTTACTACATTTATTAGTGGTCTCACCAGACTTTTTGAGGGTTTTACTAAGTTTATCGGCGGCTTCTAGAAAGTTCTTGAAAAACCTTAAAAGTATGGTTTTGAACTCTATATCCAGTCGTTTGCTTTCCTCCATTTCTGTCACTTGTGACATGTCTCTTTGTCTCCACATTTTTTTTGCTTCCCTGTGTTGATGGAGTGGCTTTCTATGCTAGGTGTGTTATAGGGCCCAGTGGCTCAGCCTCCCCAATTACCTGAGGTGGACACTCTTGGTGCACCCCCTTGTGGGCTGTGTGCACAGTCTTGTTGTAGTTAAGCCTTGATTGTTGTAGGTATCACTGGGAGGAATTGACCAATTGGCTGTGAGAATCAGCTGTGTCTGCAGTGGGAGAACTTCTGTGCTGGAGACACCCCTCCGGGGCAAGACTTGCTTCAATGGGGCTTTGGTGCTCAATGAGTCTGCCCCCTGAGTGTGTCCCTTATGGGTCCGAGTGGTTGTAATCTGGATGGTCCCACTGTGACCATCGGGTATACTGGCTCCTGGATCTCTAGGGAGGTGTTAATCTAGCCTTTGCCTGAGGCTACTCAGCAGGAGGTTAGCTGTGAAGGAATGCAAGTTGACCTGGGGCCTTGGGCCAGCTTCAAATTTGTTAGGTAATTTTCAGATTGTAAAAGCCTCCGTGCACAGCTTGGGCGGGGCGGGGTCCCAGGGGATCAATAGGGCGGAGCAAACAGCAATGGCTGATTGTCAGTCCTTCCCTAAGAGGCCCCGAGTCTCAGTGTCCGGGTAATCGCTGCAAACACCTCTGAGACAAAGCTGCCCTCGAGACGCAAACAATGCCAGACAGTCTAGCCCAGGGGTGGGCAAACTATTTGACTCGAGGGCCACACTGGGTTCTTAAACTGGACCAGAAGGCCGGAACAAAAGCATGGATGGAGTGTTTTTGTGAACTAATATAAATTCAAAGTAAACATAATTACATAAAAGGGTACGGTCTTTTTTTTGTTCGTTTTATTCATTTCAAACAGGGCGGATACGGCCTGCGGGCCATAGTTTGCCCACGGCTGGTCTAGCCTCTCCCCCTATCAGTCAGGGTCCCCAGAGACTTGCCCAGAACTGGAGTTCAGAGCAGTCAGGAGCTTGAGACACCGTCCTGATTGAAAAAGCCAACCCTGTCCTCAGCCGCCAGCCTTTTCCGCGTCTGCCTCCGTACGTGTGCACTTAACTTCCGCACCGCATCTCCTCTGACTCCCGGTATGCTTTTCTCTTTCCTTCTAGTTGTAGAATTTCAACTCAGCCAGCCTTCCTGTGGTTCTGGATGAGGCCGGTTTTGTCTTTTAGTTGTATTCCTTTTTTATATTGCTTAAAGTATTACAAAGAGTATTACATATGTCTCCTTTTTTCCCCCCCGTTCTTGACAATCCTCTAGCCTCCCCGACCCCCCAGTGTCTTATGTCCAATGGTTATGCTTATATGAATGCATACAAGTCCTTCGGTTGATCTCTTACCCACAACCCTCCTGCCCTTGCATCCTCCCCGGCCTTCCTGCTGTAGTTTGACAGTCTGTTCGAGGCAGCTCTGCCTCTGTATCTATTTTTGTTCATAAGTTTATAATGGTCTTTATTATCCAAATATGAGTGAGATCATGTGGTATTATTCCTTCATTGACTGGCTTATTTCACTTAGCATAATGCTCTCCAGTTCCATCCATGCTGTTGCAAATGGTGGGAGTTCCTTCTTTTTTACAGCAGCATAGTATTCCATCATGTAGATGTACCACAGTTTTCTAATCCATTCATCTACAGATGGGCACTTAGCTATGGTGAATTGTGCTGCTATGAACATAGGGGTGCATATATCCTTTCTGACTGGTGTTTCTGATTTCTAGGGATATATTCATAGAAGTGGGATCACAGGGTCAAATGGGAGTTCCATTTTTAGTTTTTTGAGGAAACTCCATACTGTCTTCCATAGTGGCTGCACCAGTCTGCATTCCCACCAGCAGTGCACAAGTGTTCCTTTTTCTCCACATCCTCTCCAACACTTGTCCTTTGCTGATTTGTTGATGATAGCCAGTCTGACAGGTGTGAGATGGTACCTCATTGCTGTTTTGATTTGCATCTATCAGATGATTAGCAACTTTGAGCATATTTTCATATGTCTCTTGGCTTTCTGAATGTCCTCTTTTAAAAGGTGCCTATTTAGGTCCTTTCCCATTTTTTGATTGGACTGTTTATCTTCCTTTTGTTCAGTTGTATGAGTTCCCTATGAATGTTGGAGGTGAAACCCTTATCAGTGATAGCATTGGCAAATATGTTCTCCTCTGTAGTGGGCTTTCTTGTTGTTTTGTTGGTTTCTTTTGCTGTGCAGAAACTTTTTATTTTGATGTAGTCCCATTTGTTTATTTTCTCTTTAGTTTCCAATACACTAGGATCTGTATCTGTGAAGAAATTGCTACGGCATATGTCTGAGATTTTGTTGCCATCGGATTCTTCTAGTATTTTTATAGTTTCCTGTCGTATATTTAAGTCCTTTATCCATTTTGAGTTCATTTTTGTGTATGGTGTAAGTTGGTAGTGTACTTTCATTTTCTTGCATGTATCTGTCCAATTTTCCCAACACCATTTATTGAAGAGACTATCTTGACTCCATTGTATGTTCTTACCTCCTTTGTCAAATATAAATTGAACATATTGGTTGGGGCTGATTTCTGGGCTCTCTCTTCTATTCCATTGATCTATAGGTTTGTTCTTGTGCCAGTACCAGGCAGTTTTGAGAACAGTGGCTTTGTAATACAGCTTGATATCTGGTATTGAGATCCCACCTACTTTGTTCTTTCTCAGGATCACTGCAGCCTTTCGGGGTCGTTTTTTATTCCAGATGAATTTTTGGAGAGTTAGTTCTAGGTCTGTGAAATAATCCATTGGTATTTTAATGGGAAGTGCATTGAATTTATATATTGCTTTGCGTAGTATGGACATTTTAATGATGTTGATTCTACCAATCGAAGAACACGGTATGCTCTTCCATCTGTTTACGTCTTCATCTATCTCTTTTTTCAACGTCCTGTAGTTTTCTGACTAGAGTTCTTTTACCTTTTTAGTTAGGTTTATTCCTAGGTAGCTTAATTTTTTTTGGTGCAATGATAAATGGGATTGCTTTTTTAGTCTCTCTTTCTGTAAATTCACTATTGGTGTATACAAATGCCTCAGATTTCTCGGGGTTAATTTTGTATCCTACTACATTGCCAAATTCATGTATTAAGTCTAGTAGTTTTTTGATGGAGTCTCTAGGGTTTTGTATGTATAATATCTTGTTGTCTGCAAATAAGGACAGTTTTACTTCCTCTTTTCCAATTTGGATGCCTTTTATTTCTTCTTCTTGTCTAATACCAATGGCTAATACATCCAGTACTACGTTGAACAGGAGTGGTGAGAGTGGGCATCCCTGTCCTGTTCCTGTTCTTGGGGGAAATGATGTTAGTTTCTGTCCATTGAGTATAATGATGGCTGTGGGCCTGTCATATATGGCTTTTATTATGCTGAGGTATGATCCTTCAATTCCCACCTTGCTGAGAGTTTTTATCAAAAATGGGTGTTGAATTTGTCAAACGCTTTTTCTGCATCAATTGATATGACCAAGTGGTTTTTTTCTTTCAATTTCTTTATGTGATGTATCACGTTTACTGATTTGCGGATATTGTACCATCCTTGCATCCCTGGGATAAATCCTACTTGGTCATGGGGTATGATCTTTCTGATGCACTGCTGGATCCGATTTGCTAAGATTTTGTTGAGGATTTTGGCATCTATGTTCATGAGGGATATTGTCCTGTAATTCTCTTTCATTGTGTTGTCTTTACCTGGTTTTGGTATTAGGGTGATGCTGGCTTCATAGAATGAGCTTGGAAGTGTTCCTTCCTCTTGAATTTTTTGGAATAGTCTGAGGAGGATAGGTTTTAGTTCTTCCTTGAATGTTTGGTAAAACTCCCCTGTGAAGCCGTCTGATCCTGGGCTTTTGTTTGCGGGAAGCTTTTTGATGACTGCTTCAATTTCTTTCATAGTTATTGGCCTATTGAGATTTTTAGATTTTTCCTGATTGAGTTTTGGAATGTTGTATTTCTCTAGGAACATGTCCATTTCCACAAGGTTGTCTAGTTTGTTGGAGTAGAGCTGTCCATAGTATTTTTAAACAATCATTTGTATTTCTGTGGGGTCTGTTGTTATTTCGCCTCTATCGTTTCTGATTTTGTTTCTTTGGGTCCTCTCTCTTTGCTTCTTGGTGAGCCTGGCTAGAGGTTTGTCAATCTAGTTTATCCTTTCAAAGAACCAGCTTATGGTTTCATTGATTTTATGAATTACTTTTTTGGTGTCTATGTCATTTATTTCTGCTCTAATCTTTACTATCTCATTCCTTCTGCTCACTCTGTGCTTTTCTTGTTGCTCTCTTTCTAATTCTTTGAGCTGTAGAGTTAGATGATTTACTACCATTTTTTCTTGTTTCTTGAGATAGGCCTGAAGAGCTATAAACTTCCCTCTCAGGACTGCTTGCATTGTGTCCCAAAGGTTTTGGATTGTTGCGTTTTCATTGTCATTAGTTTCCAGGATGTTTCTAATTTCTTCTTTGATCTTATTGGTAACCCAATCAATATTTAATAACATGCTATTCATTTTCCAAGTGTTTGAGTATATTGGGTTGTTTTTATTGTAGTTTATTTCTAATATTATGCCCTTGTGGTCTGAGAAGATGCTTGGTATGATTTCAATCTTCTTGAATTTGTGGAGACTTTCTTTTTGACCCAATATGTGGTATATTTTTGAAGATGTCCCATGAGCACTTGAGAAGAACGTATATTTTGTGGCTTTGGGGTGAAGTGTTCTGAATATGTCAATTAAGTCCATCTGATCTAGTAAGCCATTTAGGATTGCTGTTTCTTTGCTGTTTGTTTGTCTAGTGGATTTATCCAGTCCTGTCAGTGGTGTATTAAAGTCCCCTACTATGATTGTATTGTTGTCGATCTCTCCCCTGATATCTTCCAGGAGTTTTCTTTTGTATGTGGGTGCTCCTTCATTGGGTGCATATATGTTTATCAGGGTAATATCCTCTTGTTGTATTGATCCCTTTAGTATTATGAAGTGGCCTTCCTTATCTCTTGTTATGGCCTTCACTTTGAGGTCTATTTTGTCCGATATAAGTATTGCTACCCCAGCTTTCTTTTCATTTCCATTTGCCTGAAAGATATTTTTCCATCCCTTTACTTTCAGTCTGTGTTGAGTCCCTTCTAATGAGGTGGGTCTCTTGTAGACAGCAAATATATGGGTCATGTTTTTTTATCCATTCAGCCACTCGATGTCTTTTGATTGGAGTATTTAGTCCATTTACGTTTAAAGTTATTATTGAAAGGTACTTGTTTGTAGCCATTTCTATTTTTTTGTGGCTGTTTTCTTTCTGGGCTTTTTATTTCCTCTTTTTACACCAGTCCCTTTAGCATTTCTTGCATGGCTGGCTTGGTGGTGATAAACTCCCTTAGCCTTTTTTTGTCTGTGAAGCTTCTCATTTCCCCTTCAATTTTGAATAATAGCCTTGCTGGATAGAGTATTCTTGGATTCAGTCCTTTGCTTTGCATCACTTTGTAAATTTCTGTCCATTCTTTTCTGGCCTGATGTGTTTCTGTTGAGAAATCATTTGATAATCTGATGGGGGATCCTTTGTAGGTAACTCTCTGTCTCTTTTGCAGCCTTTAAGATTCTCTCTTTGTCTTGTACATTTGCCATCGTTATTGTGACGTGTCTTGGTGTGGGTCTTTTGAGGTTCATATTGCCTGGGACTCTTTGAACTTGTGTAACTTTTTTCTTCCCCATATCTGGGAAGTTTTCTGACATTATTTCTTCAAATAGATTTTGTAATCCTTGCTGCTCTTCTTGTCCTTCTTGCAGCCCTATTATGTGTATCTTACTTCATTTCATGTTGTCCCGAAGCTCCCTCAGGCTCTCCTCCTGCTTTTTAATTTTTTTCTCCAGTTGCTGTTCAGATTGAGCTTGTTTCTCTGCCTTATCTTCTAATTCACTAATTTGGTCCTCTGCTTCATCTAGTCTGCTGTTGACACCTTCTATGGTGTTTTTAATTTTAGCTATATCACTTTTCATTTCTTCCTGATTCTTGCATAGGTTGTTGATTTTCTCATCCATCTGGTGAACGAACTGTACAACCATTACTCTGATTTCTTTTTCTGTCATGTTGCATGTTTCAACTTCATTAATTTCCATTCTTGGCGACTCCTCATTGTCTTTCCTCTGGGTGTTGTATCGTCTCTTCATTCTGATTATCTCCCGATGGTTCAAACGTCGAGTCGCGAGGGCCTGGGACGTGTGCAGTGGGAGCCTCCCACCACCCTAGTGTCACTGCAGAGCTCTGATACTAAGATGTGTGGTTGTTGTGGGTTGGTGGGAACCAGGCTCGCTCAGAGTCAGTGTTGTCAGCGCTCAATGTATCCTCGTATGCACCCTTAGAATCAGGGACCCTTTCTGCACCATGCTGAAACAGAGACCCCCCAGGAGTATGTTGAAAACCAGAGCCCCCTAGTGTGCGCCAGGAGTCAGAGTTCCCCAAGAATTCAGTATCAGAGTCTCTGTTGCTTCACATGACCTTGCCTTGAGAATCAGGGTCCTTGTGTGCCCTTCCACCAGGAATTGGAGTTACTGGCTCTTAGTATGAATGCACAGGGAATCAGGATCTCAGGCGCAGGTGATAAGAAACACAGTCAAGTCACTGGTGCTTTGTGCTGCCTCCTGCCCAGAGAATCAGGGTCCCTGGGCCTGTGCTACGCGGGACAAATTCCCGGTGCCCAGGGCTCCGAAGCCGAAGCCAGCAGTGCGTGTAGGACCCGTTCCCGGTGTTCGTGCGTTTGTTCCCAGCCCAGGACTCCTGAACCTGGCCCTACGCCGGATTAGTTCCAAGGTGCTCGCGCATATCCAGGGTAAAGTTCCTGGAGCGCTGAGGCCCCAGCAAGGGGTGGGTATATCAGTTAGTTACTCTGGCACTGCCTGAAAGCCTGTGGGAAGGGGGGATGGGCTCTGTTACTCACGGATCTGCCGCGGGGATTTCTGAACTTTTGGTGTCTGCAGGTCTGTAGCTGTGGTCACAGGTCTCTGTCCCCAGTGGCTGCAGGATTCTGGTATGTGTCTGAGATCAGACTGGGTGGTGCTGAGGCCAGGATCCTAGTCTCAAGCAACTCTGTTTGCCAAGATGGCGTGGTCACCATGCCTGTGCTGGCCGCCCAGGAGTGTCCACGCAGGGAGCGGGACTCTGTCGCCTAAGACTGCCTGGTTTAGCAGCCCCTTAGAAGACCTGCAGAATCTAACTGTCCCTAGCTCATACACACACACGACACGCGTCCACACACTCCTCTATCACTTCCTTGCGCTCTCACACTCTCTCCCTCCCTACCTTACTGCTGGTCGCCATTTTCCGGTATCTTTCAGTTGTATTCTTGAAGTGGTTGTGCAAGGCAGCAATCTCGGTGTTTACCTATGCCGCCATCTTGGTTTTTCCTTTAGAAGATTCTTGAGTTACCTTATAACTGTGGTTCTGAACTCTATATCCAGTAGTTTGCTTTCCTCCATTTCTTTTGTTTGTGACATATTTCTTTGTCTCTGCATTTTGGTTGCTTCACTGTATTGGTAGAGTGGCTTTCTGTGCTAGGTGTCCTATAGGGCCTAGTGGTTCAGCCTCCATAATTACCTGAACTGGACACTCTTGGTGAACCCCTTGGTGGGCTGTGTCCAGTCTTGTTGTAGTTAAGCCTTGATTGCTTTTGGTGTCACTGGGAGGAATTGAACTCCAGGCCAACTGGCTGTGAGGACCAGTTGTGTCTACAATGAGAGAACTCCTGTGCTGGAAACACCCTTATGGGGCAGGATTTGCTTCAGTGGGGGTTTGGTGCTCACTGAGTCTGCTCCATGAGTATGTCTCTTATGGATCTGAAAAGTTGTAATCTGGTGTGGTCTCACTCTGAACACTGGGTTCACTGGCTCTTGGATCTCCAAGGAGGTGCAAAGTCAGCCACTCCTTGAGGCCACACAGCAGGAACTACAGAGAGATCTGCAGATTCCACCTCTTTGGGGTTTGGAGGGGCCCAGAAGAGGCACAGCTATGAAGCAATGCAGGCTGCTGAGGAGGGTTAGGCCTTCTTTTGGAAGCTCTGGGGTTCTTTGACCCAGCTGCAGAGGTTGGCTGTGGTAGTGCACTGATCACCAGGGGTCAGCACATGCGTCGAGCATCTGCCCCCTAGTGGTCAGTGCACATTATAGCGACTGGTGACAGGTTGTTCCGGTTGTAACCGTCACTTAGGATGTTATATATAGAGAAGATAATACTAATTTTTATACAACTTCATATTTTAGGTATTTTCCCATGTTGTATAGTCTCCATTTTCATCTATTTTATTGTTTGCATGACATTTCACCCAGGGGAAACACCTATATTTTCTAGTGTTGGAATTTAGTATTTTACAGCTTCTAGTATTTTATAATTATAACTAATGTGCTAAATATCTTATGTATTTTCCTTTCTTTATCCCACACATATCTGTAACGTGAAAAAGTTGGACTAGCCCATCTCTAAACTCTTCCAGTTTTAAACTTCTAAAAGTATGATATTTTCTTTAATTAATAGATTAACCTTTTTGAAACACCAATGGAAATCCATCCTATCTAATAAAAGAGAAACATGGTAATTAGCGTACGACCGAAACTCTTCACATTGGGTAAGCAGGGCGATATGCAAATTAACTGCCAGCAAAGATGGCGGCTGGCAGCCAGGCAGACTGAAACTAACATGAGGCTTGCTTGCTTCTGTGACGGAGGACTCCAACGTTCCCCGCCTGCCTTGCCGGCCTCTGAGCCTGCAGTTTTAAACATTGTAACAAATATATAAGCTAAACAAAACCCCAGAAACCTGCTTTCAGTGAGCCGGGATCTCAGAGCTGAAGTTATACATTGTTTTGATTATAGAACCCAAACAAACCAGATACCTGCTTTCAGCAGCAGAGGCCTCAGAGCTGGAGCCAGAGCTAAAACTGGCCCAGAAAAAAAAAAAGAAAAGAAAAAAAGGAGCAGTTGGGAGCTTCAGTCACCCGCCAGCGTGAAAACAGCCCTCAGCCCTCATCCAGACTGGCCAGGCACACCAGTGGGGACCCCCACACTGAAGGGTGTGTGACCAGCTGCAAACAGCCATCATCCCCTCACCTAGGCTGGCCAGGCACCCCAGTGGGGACCCCCACCCTGATCCAGGACACCCTTCAGGGCAAATCAGCCAGCCCCACCCATGCACCAGGCCTCTATCCTATATAGTAAAAGGGTAATATGCCTACCAGCACTGGGATCAGCAGAGGCGAGAGGCCTCCCAGCACCGGGATCAGTGTGACAGGGGGCAGCGCCCAAACCCGCTAATCGCCCTGCGGCTCTGTGTGTGACAGGGGGCAGGGCCACAACCTCCCTATCCGCCCTACTCTGTTCGTGACAGGGGAAGGCGCCCCAACCTCCTGATCAGCCCTGCTCTGTGCCTGATACGGGGGAGCTCCCCAACCCCCTGATCACCCTGCGGCTCTGTGTGTGACAGGCTGCGGCGCCCCAACCCCCTGATCGGCCCTGCTCTGTGTATGACAGGGTACGGCGCCCCAACGCGCCACGCCTTCCCCCACAGGCCCTGCTCTGTGTGTGACAGGGTAGAGCCATAACCTCGCCATCGGCCCTGCCCTGAGTGTGAGAGTGGCGGCGCCCCAACCCCCTGACCGGCTGTGCTCTGTGTGTGACAGGGGGCGGTGCCCCAACTCCCTTATCGGCCCTACTCTGTGAGTGACAGAGGGGAGCTCCTCAACCCCCTGATGGGCCCTGCTCTGTACGTGACGGGGGGACCTCCCCAATCCCCTGATCGACCCTACTCTTTGCGTGACAGGGCAAGGAGCCCCAACCCCCCTGATGGGCCCTGCTCTGTGCGTGACGGGGGCAGCGCCCCAACCCCCTGATTGGCCCTGCTCTGTGCGTGACAGGGGGTGGCGCCGCAACCTCCCCATTGACCCTGCCTTGAGTGTGACAGGGGGCGGTGCACCAACCCCCCAGTCGGCCCTATCCTGAGCGTGACTGAGGGGAGCATCGCAACCTCCCGATCGCCCTGCTCTGTGCATGACAGGGGGTGGCGCCCCAACTCCCCAATCAGCCCTGCTCTGAGGCCGACCAGGGGCTGCACCTAGGGATTGGGCCTGCCCTCTGCCACCCGGGAGCAGACCTAAGCTAGCTGGTAGTTATCTCCCGAGGGGTCCCAGAGTGCGAGAGGGCACAGGCCTGGCTGAGGGACCCCCCCCTTCCCCTGAGTGCACAAATTTTTGTGCACCAGGCCTGTAGTAGGAATATAAAATACTGAATACTACATGGGGAAGATGTTAGAGAAATTTCTTTCTTAAAAAAGGAGAGTCTAGGTTTCCACATTTAAACATAGTCCTTAAGAGGCTCTATAACTTTGCCATCAGTTTATCTTGAAAAATGAAATTATAATTGATTTTTTCTTTATTAAGGTATTACATATGTGTCCTTATCTCCCCACTGCCATCCCACACCACTTCCGTTTGTGCCATCACACCCCTGGTTTCTGTGTCTAGAATTTCTTATTTCATAATCATTGAGGGAAAGTTTCAAACTTTTATTCTGGTGGTTCTCAAACTTTGGTATGCATAAGAGTAATCTGGGAAATTGTTTAAAATGCAAACTCCTAGCCCCATGGCTAGAGTCTTATTTAGAGTGTCTGGGATTAGCCTAGAAATATGCATTTAAAAAAGAAACTCCCCAGATAATTTTGACCTTGCAATAAAAAATATAACTTGATTTTTAATCCACTTGACTATTCTAAGAGATGAGCCATTAAGAATATAATGGACAATTACTGGGCTTGATATACTGGGCATTTTTTTAAGTGAAACAATTCCAAAAATTGCCTAATACTACATTGTACACCTGAAACTAATAATATTGTATGTTAACAGTAACTGAAAAATTAAAAAAAAATTAAAAATCACCAAAATATTGCATAGGATGATTCCTTATTTATTCTTTCAAGTCATTCCTATAGTGTTTCTCTAAGAGGAATAAAGTTAAACAAAATTTAAACTTTGCATGAAACTCAAAATATAGTATTTAAGTATGCCAATATGGAAAAACTAAAAGCAAGCTGATATGTTCAAAATGCATCATTTAGGAAAATTTGACTTATATTATAATTGAATGGGGACCCCTCTTTTGTGTCTTTAAAATAAAAATCAAAGAACGTTGCTTTTAAAGTGAATTTTTCTTGTACTCATTAAATGAAAAATCATTCCTAAAAGTGCAAGTCCTTCATATACTCTACAAAATAAAAATTTTCTTTTTTTGAGGATCTTAATTTTTGTGGTATTAAGTATAAAAGTTTGATTTGTGCTACTGTATATGTAAAAGAAGAAAGAACTACTGATCTATTCAGTTAATGAAAGCCTTACCTGAGCAATTGATTCTGTTTGCAAATGAGCTCGAGATCCACATGCAATAGCCATTTGATCCTGAAGAAAAAGCAATTATATGTTTCAGTATTTAAATATCAGTAATAAAAATATTTATTTCAAAAGTGAATATTTTGAAAAATGAATTTTTTAGAAACTAACTTTTTGAGAAAGTAACATTAAACATCATTAAAGAAGTGTATTGAGGAGTTTAGAATATGTACAGTGTCAAGAAGCCTAATGAAACTTACTAAGAGGATACTATTAAGGGCTAAAGATTACTTAGGGGCATGTATTACTTCAAAATTCATAAAAAACTTTTTCTGATTAAAAATACTATCCTATATAATAAACAGGTAATATGCAAATTAACTCTCACACCATAACACCATCACAAGATGGAAGTGCACAAGGGCAGGGCTGGCTGCTCTGTGCACCTGCCGCCACAGTTCTTGCAGCCCTGTGGGGAGGCAGGAGGCCCGGCGGCTGCTCAGCGAACCTGATGCTGGGGTTCCCGTGGCCGAACCACCGGGTGGGGCCAAGCTGCAGGTGTGTGGCTTCCCTGGAATTCCCCTGGCACTGCCGGGGGGCGGGTCCTGGCTGCTGCTCTGTGTAGTTTCCACCAGGGTGACCAGTCCGGCAGGGGAGGGTAGTTGGGGGTGATCGGGCCAGGACAGGAGGGCAGCTGGTGGCTATCGGGTCGGCAGGGGAGGGCAGTTGAGGAGATTGAGCTGGCAGGGGAGGGCAGTTGGGGGCAACTGGGCCAGAAGGGGAGCAGTTAGGGGGTGATCAGGCTGGCAGGCAGAAGCAGTTACGGGCAATCATGAAAGCAGGCAGGCAAGCGGTTAGGAGCTAGCAGTCCCGGATTGTGAGAGGGCTGTCGGACATACCCCAAGGGGTCCCAGATTGGAGAGGGTGCAGGCTGGACTGAGGGACACCCTCCCCCAGTGCACGAATTTTGTGCACTAGGCCTCTAGTGTTAATATAATTATAAAGAAGAATCAGTGGTATTAGAAAGAAAAGAGTTTTCTACAAATGTTATCAACCTATTCTATATATAATAAAATCTCAATGAGCAAATGGTAGAACAACCAGTCGCTATGACACGCACTGACCACCAGGGGGCAGACACTCAATGCAGGAGCTGTCTCCTGGTGGTCAGTGCACTCCCACAGTGGGAGCGCCGCTTGGCTGACTGGAATGAGTGGCACTCCCACAGCAGGCCAATCCCCGCAGGCCATGACCCCCACCAGTGCACGAATCCTGTGCACCGGGCCGCTAGTCCTACGTAATAAAAGCCTAATATGCAAATCAACCTAACAGCAGAAGGACCAGTGTAATGACCAGTTGCTATGATGTGCACTGACCACCAGGGGGCAGACGCTCAATGCAAGAGCTGCCCCCAGCCCTCAGGTCCCAGGCCAGCCAAGGTGGGTGCCAGCTGGGGCCCCCCCACGCCGGTCGCTCCACAGATCAGCCCTGATTGCCTAGGCACCCTACTCGTGCACAAATTTTGTGC
This sequence comes from Myotis nattereri, assembly GCF_964212035.1. NCBI lineage: Eukaryota > Metazoa > Chordata > Mammalia > Chiroptera > Vespertilionidae > Myotis > Myotis nattereri. The sequence goes on from NC_138076.1 coordinate 102,974,201, forward strand.
ACTGGGCCTCTAGTTTTATATAAAATCATTACATTCTGAAGAATCCAAGAATATCAACTTAAAAACTATTAGAAGTAATAAATAAATTTAAAACAATGAGTAGGTATAAAATGAATATATACCTATACACAATATTTTAGCATTCAGATATATAGACAATAATCAAGTTACAATGGAGGACAAAAAATGGCATTTATAACATCATTAAAAAAATCTAGAAATAAATTTTACAAGATCTGTAACAAGACCTGTATAAAGGAAACATGTAAATGCTACCAAAGGAAATAAATTAATCCAACACATAAAAGAGCATACGATGATCCTGGATAAGAGGATGTGACGACAGCTTTAAAAAGTCAATGTTCCCTAAGTTTATCTTTAAATTGAAGGCCATAAAAATAGAAATACCAAAATAATTTTTCTTTAAATTAGACAAGTGGATCCGACAGTTAATGCTGAAAAATAAACAACCAAGAAGAGCCAAAAAATTGTAAGAGTGAGGAAGGACTACTTCCAGAGGATTAAAAAATATGTTAAAAAGATACAATGATTAAAACTAAGATACTAGAATATAAATATCCACAGAACAGAATGGAGAGGCCAGTAATACACATACACAAAACACATGGGTACTTAAACTTAAAATAGGATAAAGATGACACTTTCAATCAGGGGGAAAAAATATCGTGAGGCATCTTAGTGGCAATTTGAAAACAAAATTAACACATTGTATGCGGGAAACGTATTTATACGTTTTATGTATTTATACGTTCTACCAGTGTAGTAGAGCGTGAGACAAGTATTAATACGTTTTTTATAGACAAGCGGTAGAATGCGGGTAACATATAAATACGTAAACTAAAGTTATCGTAATTTTACTGAATGTTGCCATTGTGCAAAAAATTAGCAAAAATGGCCCGTGCCACCTGTTAGCGTGCGATAAAAACTACCCAGAAACAATGTGTTAAAGTGGACCTGAGCCTCATACTGACTAGGATAGTAGCATTTCCAGATACATACAATATTCAAATGTAAAATATGAATAAAAATTAAAATTTCAAGGAAGGCAAAAGCACATAAAATCTAGATCAATTATTCCTATATAATAAAGAGGTAATATGCAAATTAACCATCACTCCACACACAAGATGGCCCCCCCCATGTGGCCACAAGATGGCCTGTAGGGGAGGGCAGTTGGGGGTGACCAGGCCTGCAGGAGAGGGCAGTTTGGGAGGACCAGGCCTGCAGGGGAGGGCAGTTGGGGGGAACAGGCTGGCAGGGGAAGGCAGTTAGTGGGGACTGGGCCTGCAGGGGAAGGCAGTTGAAGGGGGGGGGGGCCCAGGCCTGCAGGGGAGGGCAGTTTTAGGTAACCAGGCCAGCAGGATAGGGCAGTTGTGGGCAATCAGGTCAGCAGGGGAGGCAATCGGGGGCGACTGGGCCAGCAGGGGAGCAGTTAGGCGTTGATCAGGTTGGCAGGGGAGTTGTTAGGGGGTGATCAGGCTAGCAGGCAGAAGCGGTTAGGGGTGATCAGGCAGGCAGGAGAGCGGTTGGGAGCCAGGAGTCCTGGATTGTAAGAGGGATGTCCGACTGCCCATTTAGGCCTGATCCTGTGGGATCAGGCCTAAACAGGCAGTCGGACATGCCTCAAGGGATCCCAGATTGGAGAGGGTGCAGGCTGGGCTGAGGGACACTGCACCCACTCCCAGTGCATGAATTTCGTGCACTGGGCCTCTAGTTTAATAATAAAAAACATGTGTGGTAGGACCACCAAAATTCATCCACATTAAACATTAAGAGACAAATAAATTGGTGGAAAATATTTGTAATTTATATTATAGACAAAATGCTAATTTCCTAAATGCATAATGAGCTCCTACAAATTATTAAGAATGTTACTCAATAACTGAGTTGGAATACAGGCATGGCCTAGAAATAGAATTCACAAGAGGAAGTGAAAATAGCTCTTAAAAAAATGAAAAGATCCTCAATCACATTTATACTGAAAGCAATGCAAATAAAATTTTTACACTATACAGAGAGCAATCTGAAAACTGTTACCAAAATCATATACATACAATTGGACCCGGTAATCCCAAAGCTAATTCTTCGATTATTCTTATTGTTTTTTATATATATGTTTTATTGATTTTTTACAGAGAAGAAGGGAGAGGGATAGAGAGTTAGAAACATCGATGAGACAGATCGATCAGTTGCCTCCTGCACACCAACCCAGTGGGGATGTGCCCGCAATCAAGATACATGCCCTTGACCGGAATCGAACCTCGGACCATTCAGTCCGCAGGCCGACGGTCTATCCACTGAGCCAAACCGGTTCGGCTAATTCTTCCTATTAAATGAAATTGCATATGTGTAAATTGATACTCATGCAAGATTAATCATTTCAGTACTGTTTGAAGCAGGAAACCTGTATGTCAATCCAAAGGGACTAGCTAAGAAGCTGTGAAAAAATAAAGTGCTTTGATGTAAACATATGGTTCAATCTACAAAATATATTGTTAAATAGAAACAACAAAACAGTGTATAGTGCATTATAATTTGCATGTTTAAAAAGAATACAGCCCTAGCTGGTTTGGCTTAGTGGATAAAGTGTTGGCCTGTGGACTTGAAGGATCCCGGGTTCCATTCCGCTCAAGGGCACATGCCTAGATTGCGGGCTCGATCCCCAGTGGGGGTGTGTGGAAGGTAGCTGATCAATGATTCTCTCTCACCATTGATGTTTCTCTCTCTCTCTCTCTTTTCCTGTTCTTTCCTTTCTGAAATTGATAAAAATATTTTTTTAAAAAAAGAATACGTATGTACATCTTTTAAATGGGTATATAAAAAATGGGCAACTGGTAACTTCTGGGAGTAACTGGTGATTGAAAAATGAGTAGTTTTGCTGTATGTACCATTCGAATTTGAAACTATTCACTAAAATAAAATTTAAAAGTGCTCATTGTAAAAAATATGGCAAACTTATAAATTTATATGTATACAATAAAACTTTATTATGAAAAGTCATGCATAATGTCACTACTTAAAAGCATTAGTGAACAAAGTCACTAATCATCGGAGAAATGCAAATCAAAACAACAATGAGGTACCATCTCACACCTGTCAGAATGGCTATCATCAACAAATCAACAAACGACAAGTGCTGGAGAGGATGTGGAGAAAAGGAACCCTCGTGCACTGCTGGTGGGAATTCAGACTGGTGCAGCCACTATGGAAGACAGTATGGAGTTTCCTCAAAAAGTTAAAAATGGAACTCCCATTTGACCCCATGATCCCACTTCTAGGAATAAAACCCAAGAAATCAGAAACACCAATCAGAAAGGATATATGCACCCCTATGTTCATAGCAGCACATTTCACCATAGCCTAAGTGCCCATCAGCAGATGAGTGGATTAGAAAACTGTGGTACATCTACACAATGGAATACTATGCTGCTGGAAAAAAGAAGGAACTCTTACCATTTGCGACAGCATGGATGGAACTAGGGCACATTATGCTAAGTGAAATAAGCCAGAGAGTGAAAGAAAAATACCACATGATCTCACTCATTTATGGATAATTAAGACCATTATAAACTGATGAGCAAAAATAGATACAGAGGCAGAGCAACATCGAACAGACTGCCAAACGACAGTGGGAAGGCTGGGGAGGGTTGGGGGTGGGGGCGGGGGGTAAGAGATCAACCGAAGGACTTGTATGCATGCATACGAGCATAACCAATGGACACAAGACACTGGGGGGCATGGGAGAGTCAAGGGGAGAAAAAAAAAGGAGACATATATAATACTCTTTGTAATACTTCAAGCAATAAAAAAATAAATAAATAAAAATTAAAAAAGAAAAGCCAGCCACTGCTAACGTTTTGTATATTTCTCCTAGGTATTTAAAAAAAAAACGCCATAGCTGAAATTTACCCATGTATATCATGCTCTTTCTAATTTCAATAACCTTAAAATTTCATATATTCAAGTTCATTGCTTTTGGACATTTTCTTGTATGTATTTTCAAACATACACAAAAGTAGAGAGAAAAGAAAATGAAGCCCTATGTACCCACTACCTGGTAATCTTGCTTCCTCTAAAGGCCCTCACTACCACCCTACCCAAACTAGGATTATATTGAAAAAAATTCTAGGCATATTATGAATTGACTAGAGGCTTGGTGCATGATATTGATGCACTCGGGGCGGTGGGGTTCCTCAGCCAGGCCTGTGCCCTTTTGCAGTACTGGAGACCTCAGGGAATGTCCAACTAACAGCTTAGGCCTGCTTGCAGACATCCTCAGTGCTGCTGTGGAGGCGGGAGAGGCTCCCACCACCGCCGCTGCGCTCGCCAGCTGTGAGCGCAGCTTCTGTCTGAGCAGCACTCTCCCTGTGGGACCGCACTGACCACCAGGGGACAGCTCCTGCATTGAGTGTCTGCCCCCTGATGGTCAGTGTGCATCATAGTGAATGGTAGTTTCCCCATTCAGTCGATTTGCATATTAGCCTTTTATTATATAGGATTATATAGGATATGTAGTTCAATACCAATACCAACATCATATTGAAAACATTAATAATAATTCCTTAACCACCATCAGATATAGTTTTCTAATTTGCCCAATTATAAATATTTTTAGTGTGTTTGAATCGAGTCAAATAAAATTCATTCAAACTGGTTGGCATTTCTTTTACCCATGAGTTCCTCTTACCTCTTAACTTTTTTTTTTTTTTTTTCAGTTCTTGAACTTAATTCATTCAGGTAGGCTGTTTAGAGTTTTTTGAAAACTGAATCATTTTTTTCTCATAGAAATAATGAAAATTGAATTAATCCATTCCAGACCCCCACATGATTTGCTGTTTTAACCTTTCTTATATACAGTATATATCTCATATACTGTTTAATCTATAAATACTTTAAAAAACAAAAGAACATGAAATGTAAATGAAAATTTAACAAGAAGGAAATGAAATGTATAGATTACACATGTGAACACCTCTACCATACTTTGTAATTAATTCTTTTTAAAGCTATATTGTTGTTCTCACAGCTTTTCTTTTTCACTTTGCTATCACTAACTTTCTTATGACTCATGGTGACTTAATGCACGTATTTAATAATAGTAAGCAGCAATTAAAGCAAAAGAAAACCATCAAAACACATGAAAATATTCATAGCACAATTTCCTGAGATGTAAACAATGCGTACTGGTAAGTTCACTCATACTAGCGCATTCTTTGGTTTGTCACTGAGAGACTCGTGACTGATCATACTGGCATCAACAAGAAAGAGTTGTGAGGTCACGAAGTGAATTGCTACAGATGGGGGATGTTCATGAACTGAGGTGTGTAATCTATTTGTTGAAGAAACCATGTAATTTTTCTGTAGTGTTTCCTACATTTTAGATTTTTTTGATTACACCTAACATGTTCCTCTGTCTTCTACACATTCTGTAAACTGGTTGATAAAAGGGGCTTGATAAGATTTAGGTTTATTTTACAAGAATTTATCATAGTAGCATTATGTTTCTGTCTCTCTTTTTTGTGTCAATAAGTGCAACATAGTATTTCACTATTTAGATTACCATACCTTCACTATTTGTCTATGTGCTGACCATTTTGAATTTGATATTATTACAATGATGCCTAAAAGAACATTTTTTTAATATAAAACTCTAGTTGCATTTTGGTTTTCTTTTTTTGGAGAGTCATACAGGTAGAATACTACCAAGTTAAAAGTATGGATGCTTTGTAATGTATACGGACAAATTGTTTTTTTAAAGGCTCCTTATATTCCCACTAACTGGATATGATTTTTTTTTTTTTTTTTAGTTTTTTAAAAATTGATATTTAGAAAGGAAGGGATAGTGGGAGAGAGAAACAGTGATGTGAGAGTGAAACATTGATCTGTTGCCTCCTGCAGGTCCCCCTAACAGGGATTGAGCCCACAACCAGGCATGTGCCCTGACAGGGAATTGAACTTTTGTTTGTTTGTTTGTTGTTTTAAATATATTTTATTGATTTTCTACAGAGAAGAAGGGAGAAACATCGATCAGCTGCCTCTTGCTCACCCCCTATTAGGGATGTGCCCGCAACCAAGGTACATGCCCTTGACTGGAATCAAACCTGGGACCCTTCAGTCCGCAGGATGACACCCTATCCACTGAGCCAAATGGGTTAGGGCAGGAATTGAACCTTTTGGTGCATGGACAATGCCCAACTAAACTGAGCGATACTGACCAGGGCAGATTCACTATTTCATCAAATTCTTGCCAATACTAATTATTTTCATTTTATTTGTGTGTTTTACAAATTTTTATTTATTTGAGAAAAAAGGGGGTGGTGGGAGAGAATTGTTGGTCCAACTATATATGCATTCATTGGTTGATTCTTTGTAAGTGCCCTAACCAGTGACTGAAACCACAACCTTCTGGCCAAGGATAACTATTCTCATTTTAAATTTGCTAACCACACATGATCTCATTTCCTTTTTTTTTTTTTTTGAAATACTTTTAATCCAAAAAGAGCAGTAACATTATTGGCAATAGATAGAAAAGGACATCCTTCCAGCTTTCAGAGAGTAGGTAGAGTTAAAATATCATCTAATTAAGCCCCCAAGAAAATCAAAACCAAAAGCTTTCATTTAAAATATCATTTCCTTTCACCATAAATCTATAAAAGCTTTTAAGAGTTTTGTATACTTGAAGTTCTGACATAAAAACTGAATCCCTAATACTCATTTTAACATCAGGTGGAAATCATCAATAGCTTTTATTATTTTTTAATTTTATTGTTTAAAGTCTTACAAATAGTAGTACATTATGTCTCTTTTTTTCCCCCAATGACCTTCCCCCGGCATCGCCTACCCACCAGTACATGCCCTCACCCCACAACCCAGTGTGTTGCGTTCACTGGTTATGCTTATATGCATGCATACAAGTCCTTTGGTTGATCTCTTGCCTCGCACTCGCAACCCTCCCCAGCCTTCCTCCTGTAGTTTGACAGTCTATTAGATGCTTCTCTGCCTCTGTATCTATTTTTGTTCATCAGTTTGTAATGTTCTTTATTGTACATAAACTAGAGGCCCGATGCACAAAAATTTGTGCACTCGGGAGGGGGGGAAGAGGGGTCCCTCAGCCGGCCTGTGCCCTCTCGGACTCTGGGACCCCTCGGGAGATAACGACCTGCTGGCTTAGGCCTGCTCCCGGGTGGCAGAGGGCAGGCCCAATCCCTAGGTGCAGCCCCTGGTCGGGCTCAGAGCAGGGCCGACTGGGGAGTTGGGGCGCCACCCCATCATGCACAGAGAAGGGCGGATCGGGAGGTTGCGATGCCACCCTGTCACGCTCAGGGTAGGGCCAATTGGGGGGTTGGGGCACTGCCCCGTCACACTCAAGGCAGGGCCGATGAGGAGGTTGCGGCGCCACCCCGTCACGCACAGAGCAGGGCCAATCAGGGGGTTGGGGCTCCGTACCCTGTCATGCACAGAAGAGGGCCCATCAGGGGGTTGGGGAGCTCCCCCCTGTCAAGCACAGAGCAGGGCCCATCAAGAGGTTGGGGAGCTCCCTCCTGTCACGCACAGAGAGGGCCCATCAGGGGGTTGGGGAACTCCCCCGTCATGCACATAGCAGGGCCCATCAGGGGGCTGAGGAGCTCCACCCTGTCAATCACAGAGTAGGGCCGATAGGGCAGTTGGGGCACCGCCCCCTGTCACACACAGAGCAGGGCGGATCAGGGGTTGGGGTGCTGCTCTCTATCACCAACAGAGCAGGGCCAATCAGGGGGTTGGGGCGCCGCCAGTCACACTCAGGGCAGGGCCGATGGGGAGGTTATGGCTCTATCCCGTCACACACAGAGCAGGGCCCGTGAGGGGGTGGTGGGGGGTGGGGGTGCCGCCACTGTCACACTCAGGGCAGGGCTGATGGGAAAGTTATGGCTCTATCCCGTCACACACAGAGCAGGGCCCGTGAGGGGGTGGTGGGGGGTGGGGGCGCCGCCACTGTCACATTCAGGGCAGGGCCGATGGGGAGGTTATGGCTCTACCCTGTCACACACAGAGCAGGGCCCCTGGAGGGGGGGGGGGTTGGGGCGCCGCAACCTGTCACACACAGAGCAGGGCCGATCAGGGAGTTTGGGCGCTGCCCCCTGTGACGCTGATCCCAGTGCCGCGAGGCCTCGCGGCTCCGCTGAACCCGGTGCTGGGAGGCATGTTACCCTTTTACTATACAGCATAGAGGCCTGGAGCACAGGTGGTGGTCGGCTGGTTGGCCCTGAAGGGTGTCCTGGATCAGGGTGGGGGTCCCCAACTGGGGTTCCTGGCCAGTCTGTGTGAGGGGCTGAGGGCTGTTTTCAGGCTGTCGGGTGACTGAAGCTCCCAACTGCTCCTTTTTTTCTTTTTCCTTTTTTTATTTTGGGCCAGCTTTAGCTCTGAGGATCCAGCTCTGAGGCCTCTGATGCTGAAAGCAGGTATGTGGTTTGTTTGTGTTCTATAATCGAAACTCTGTATCAACACCAACTCTGAGATCCCCAGCTCGCTGAAAGCAGGTTTCTGGGGTTTTGTTTAGCTTCTATATTTGTTACAATGTTTAAAACTGCCTGCTCAGAGGCCAGCAAGGCAGGGGGGGAACGTTGGAGTCCTCCGTCACAGAAGCAAGCAAGCCTCATTCATGTTCGCTTTAAGCTGCCTGGTTGCCAGCCGCCACCTTGGCTGGCAGTTCATTTGCATATCTCGCTGATTAGCCAATGGGAAGGGTAGCGGTCATACACCAATTACCATGTTTCTCTTTTATTAGATAGGATGAGTGAGATCATGTGGTGTTTTTCTTTCACTCTCTGGCTTATTTCACTTAGCATAATGCTCTCTATTTCTATCCATGCTGTCGCAAATGGTAAGAATTCCTTCTTTTTTACAGCAGCATAGTATTCCATTGTGTAGATGTACCACAGTTTTCTAATCCATTCATCTGCTGATCGGCACTTAGGCTGTTTCCAGATCTTAGCTATGGTGAATTGTGCTGCTATGAACATAGGGGTGCATATATCCTTTCTGATTGGTGTTTCTGTTTTCTTGGGTTATATTCCTAGAAGTGGGATCACGGGGTCAAATGGGAGTTCCATTTCGAACTTTTTGAGGAAACTCCATACTGTCTTCCATAGTGGCTGCACCAGTCTACATTCCCACCAGCAGTGCACAAGTGTTCCTTTTTCTCTACATCCTCTCCAGCACTTGCCATTTGTTGCTTTGTTGATGAGAACCATTCTGAAAGGTGTGAGGTGGTACCTTATTGTCATTTTGATTTGCATTTCTTGGATGATTAGTGACTTTGAGCATGTTTTCATGTGTCTCTTGGCTTTCTGAATGTCCTCTTTCAAAAGTGTCTATTTAGGTCCTTTGCCCATTTTGATTGGATTGTTGATCTGTCTTTTGTTAAGTTGTATGAGTTCACTGTAAATTTTTGAGATTAAACCCTTATTGGAGATAACATTAGCAAATATGTTCTCCCATGCAGTGGGCTTTCTTGTTGTTTTGTTGATGGTTTCTTTTGCTGTGAAGAAGCTTTTTATTTTGATGTAGTCCCATTTGTTTATTTTTTCCTTAGTTTCCATTGCTCTAGGAGCTGTATCGGTAAAGATATTGCTATGGCAAATATCTGCTATTTTTCTCCCTATGGCTTCTTCTAAGATTTTTATGGCTTCCCATCTCACGATTAAGTCCTTTATCCATTTTGAGTTTATTTTTGTGTATGGTGTAAGTTGGTGGTCTAGTTTCATTTTTTTGCATGTCCAGTTTTCCCAACATCATTTATTAAAAAGACTATCTTGACTGCATTGTATGCTCTTGCCTCCTTTTGCCATAATTAATTAAGCACAATGGCTTGTGTCGATTTTTAGGTTCTCTGTTCTGTTCCACTGGTCTATATGTCTCTTCTTGTGCCAGTACCAGGCAGTTTTGAGAAGAGTGGCCTTGTAGTATAGCTTGATATCTGGTATTGTGATCCCTCTAACATTGTTCATCTATCTCAAGATTTCTGCAGCTATTTGGGTCTTTTTAATTCCAGAAGAATTTTTGGAGAATTTGTTGTAGGTCTTTGAAGTATGCTGTTGGTATTTTAATGGGGGATTGCATTGAATTTAGATTGCTTTGGGTAGTATGGACATTTAAATGATGTTGATTCTATCAATCCATGAACATGGTATATTCTTCTATTTGTTTATGTCTTCCTCTGTCACTTTTCTCAGCATCCTGAAATTTTCAGAGTACATGTCCTTTATCTCCTTGGATAAGTTTATTTCTAGGTTTCTTAATTTTTTTGCTGCAATGGTAAATGGGATTGCTGTTTTAATTTCTATTTCTATGAGTTCATTATTGGAGTATAGAAAAGCCATACACTTCTCGGTGTTAATTTTGTATCCTGCTACATTGCCGAACTCTTTTATTAAGTATAGGAGTTTTTGATGGACTCTGCAAATAAGGACAGTTTTACTTCTTTTCCAATTTGGATGCCTTTTATTTCTTCTTGTCTGATCGCAGTGGCTAGTACTTCCAGTACTATGTCGAACAGGAGTGGTGAGTGTGGGCATCCGTCTTGTTCCTGTTCTTAGGGGAATGGTTTTAGTTTTTGTCCATTGAGTATGATGTTGGTTGTGGGTGTGTCATATATGGCTTTTATTATGTTGAGATATGATCCATTTACTCCCACCTTGCTGAGAGTTTTTATCAAGGGTGTTGGGTTGTGTCAAATGCTTTTTTTGCATCAATGGATAAGAATAAATGACTTTTATCTCTCAGTTTGTTTATGTGGTATATCAGATTTGATTTACGTATATTGTACCATACTTGGTCATGGTGTGTGATCTTTCTAATGTAATACTGTATTCAAATTTCTAGAACTTTGTTGAGAATTTTGGCATCTATGTTCATGAGGGATATTGGCCTGTAATTCTCTTTCTTTGTATTGTCTTTATCTGGTTTCGGGATTAGGGTAATGATGGCTTTGTAGAAAGAACTTGTAAGTGCTCCTTCATCTTGCATTTTTTGGAATAGTCTGAGAAAGACAGGTTTCATTCCTTCTTTGAATGTTTGATAAAACTCGCCTGTGAACCCATCTGATCCAAGGCTTTCGTTTGTTAAAAGTTTTTTAATTACTGCTTCAATTTCCTCCATAGTTATCGGCCTATTGAGACTTTTTTATTTCTCCTGGTTGAGTTTTGCAAGGTTGTATTTTTCTTGGAATATGTGCATTTCTTCTAGGTTGATCAGTTTGTTGGAGTAGAGTTGCTCACAGTAGTTTTTATGATTCTTGGTATTTCAGTGGGTTCTGTTATTTCACCTTTTTGTTTCTGACTTTATTTGGGTCTTCTCTCGTTGCTTCTTGTGAGACTGGCTAGAGGTTTATCAATTTTGTTTAACCTTTCAAAGAACCAGCTCTAGTTTTCTTGATCTTTTGTATTGTTGTTTTTTTTTTGGTCTCTACGTCATTTATTTCTGCCGTTCTTTATTATTTCCTTCCGTCTGCTAAAACTGTACTTTTCTTGTTGCCCTCTTTCTAATTCTTCAAATTGCAGAGTTACATGCTTTATCATCAGTTTTTCTTGTTTCTTGAGGTACGCCTGTAATGCTATGAGCTTCCCTCTCAGTATTGCTTTCACTGTGCCCAAAGATTTTGCATTGTTGTGCCTTCATTGCCATTTGTTTCCAGGATTTTTAAAATTTTTTCCTTCATATCTTTGCTAATCCACTCACTCATTGCTTAATAGTATGCTATTCAGCCTCCAAGTTTTTTGAATTTTTGTGATTTTTATTGTAGTTGATTTCTAATTTTATGCCATTGTGATCTGAGAAGATGCTTGATATGTCCCAATATGTGGTCTATCTTTAAAAATGTCTGATACACGCTTGAGAAGAATGTATATTCTGTAGTGTTGGGGTGGAATGCTCTGAAGATGTCGATTAAGTTCATCTCATCAAGTGAGTCATGTAGGATTGAAATTTCTTTGCTAATTTTTTGTCTAGAGGATTTATCCAGTGTTGTTAATGGGGTATAAAAGTTTCATACTATGTTTGTTTTGTTGTCATTCTCTTCCCTGATATCTTTGAGAAGTTTTTATGTATTTGGGTGCTTGTGCATTAGGTGCATAAATGTTTACCTGAGTTTTATCATCTTGTTGTATTGATCTCTTTAGAATTATGAAGTGACCTTCCTTGTCTCTTGTTATGGTGTTCACTGTGAGGTCTATTTTTTTTTTCCAGTAGAACATTATATATTTTATTTCCAACATACTGATACAGTAGCAACAAATATGCTCAAGAACTTTAGTAAAATAATTGGGAAGTGGCAATTTTTATACATTATCAACAATTTTTTTAAAGTACAATGGATTTAAATGTACATTTTTTAAAAATATATTTTATTGATTTTTTACAGAGAGGAAGGGAGAGGGACAGAGAGTTAGATACATCGATGAGAGAGAAACATCCATCAGCTGCCTCCTGCACACTCCCTACTGGGGATGTGCCCCCAACCAAGGTACATGCCCTTGAGTGGAATCAAACCTGGGACCCTTGAGTCCACAGGCTGACGCTCTATCCACTGAGCCAAACCAGTTAGGGCTAAACGTATATTTTTTTAAACATATGCTTTTGGTGGTCCGTACATGCATGCATCCCTGAAATCAAGTTCCTTCTCTATTTCTCGTTTCTTCTTCCTCGGCATATGGAATAACTGCTGCAAGAACATATTCTGTCTTCGTAATTGGTTATCTGAAATATACCCATATAAGGAAAACATTTACAAAACCACATGAATCCTATTCTTGCCTTCCATCTTACCTATTATTATGGTGGTTCCTGTATCTCTCTATTCCCGGAGATGTTAGTGGGTTATTTTACATAAAATTCTAGATATATGTGGCCATGCACAGATAGCAGTGGGTCAGAGCCTCATCTCTATAATGCCTAGATTGCATGATCCATCCCAGGTCAGGGCAATAAGAAGAATCAAGCAAAGAATGTATAAAATTGGTGGAACAGAAAATTGATCTTTCTCCCACTCTCCCCATTTTTCTAGGACAATAAAATCAATACATTTGTTTTATTCACCCAGTTAGTCCACACCCACGTGAACACCAACACAGCACAGAGACCCCGTGGTGACCAGAAGCCAGGGTTCTCATGAGGGCAGAGCACGACATGACTGAGGTGAAATAGGGGAGGTGCCATTGCTGTCAGTGTAGCAGGTGCGGAACCTGGGTAGGCTACACAATCACCCACAAGGAATGATGATGTCAGTGTGCTCCCTGAAACTAAAACTGAAGCGGCCAGGAGAAGCTCTGGGCCTGGACAAGCCCCTTGTGGTCTCTGCACTGTCCAGCCAGGTGTTGAGGTGGGGCTTTGAGGTCTATTTTGTCAGATGAAAGTATTGCTACAACAGGTTTTGTTTGCACTTCCATTTGCCTAATAGATATTTTTCCATCCCTTCACTTTCAGTCTGTGCGAGTCCCTTGTTCTGAGGTGGGTCTCCTGTAAACAGCAAATATATGGGTCATGTTTTCTTATCCATTCAGTCACTCGATGTCTTTTGATTGGAGCATTCAATCCATTTACCTTTAATGTTATTACTGACAGGTACTTGTTTGTAGCCATTCTGTACTTTATGCCTGTGTTCCTTCCTCCCTTTCTATTTCTGCTTTTTACAGCATTCCTTTAGCATTTCTTGCAAAGCTAACTTGGTAGTGATAAACTCCCTTCACCTTTTTTTGTCTGCAAAGCTCCTGATTTCCCCTTCAATTTTGATTGATAGTCTTGCTGGATAGAGCATTCCTGGATTCATTCCTTTGCTTTGCATCACTTTGTATACTTTATTCCATTCCCTTATAGCTTGATGTGTTTTTGTTGAGAAATTGTTTGATAATCTGATGGGGGATCCTTTGTAGGTAACTTTCTGTCTCTCTCTCTTGCAGCCTTTAAGATTCTCTCTTTGTCGTTAACATTTCCCATTGTAATTACGACGTCTTGGTGTGGGTCTTCTTGGATTCATCTTGCTTGGGACTCTCTGTATATGTGTAACTTTTTCCCATATCAGGGAAGTTTTCTGTCATTTCTTCAAATAGATTCTCTCATCCTTGCTGCTCTTCTTGTCCTTCTGGCCGCCCTATTACACGCATGTCACTTCATTTTATGTTTTCCCAAAGCTCCCTTAGGCGCTCCTCCTGCTTTTTAATTCTTTTCTCCAGTTGCTGTTCAGATTGGTCTTGTTTCTCTACCTTATCTTCTCACTCACTAATTTGGTCTTCTGCTTCTTCTAGTTTTATGTTGAAACCTTCCATGGTGTTTTTTTATTGTAGCTATATCACTTTTGATTTCTTCCTGATTTTTGCATAGATTGTTGATTTTCTCATCTATCCGGTTTATGAACTGTACGACCATTACTCTGAATTCTTTTCCTGTCATGTTGCATGCCTCCGTTTCACTTATTTCCTTTCTTGGAAATTTCAATTTTTCTTTCCTCTGGGGATTGTTTCATTGTCTCCCCATTGTAACTATCACCAGAAGGTCTAGTCTCCGAGTTGCGGGAACCTGGGCATGTGCAGTGGGAGCTTCGTGCCAAATAATTGTCACTGAAGAGCTGCGACACCAAGACACATGGCTGCTGTGGATCAATGGGAGCCACACTCGCCCAGGATTAGACTCACCAGTGCTCACTGCAGCCTCATGCGTGCACCTAGAATCAGGGACCCCGCCTGCGCCATGCTGAAAAAGAGACTCCGCTGGAGTGTACCGAAAATCAGAGTCCCTTAGCACACGCGAGGAGTCAGTGTCCCTGTGCCCGCGCCGAGAATCGAGTATTGGAGTCTCTGTCGCTTGTTGTGGCCTCACGATGATAATTAGGAACCCTGTTTGCGCATGCTCTGAGAATTAGAGGAACTGGTTTTTAGTGTGCTTGCACTGGAAATCATGGATCCCGTGTGGGCGCAGTGAGAAACAGTGTCACATAACTGGTGCTCAGTGCTGTCTCTCATACGGAGAATCAGTGTGCAGGTCTGCTTGGGGTATTGGGTTGCACAGCAGCTCTGTGTCGGCAGGAAGTGCACTCCTAGGCTGTGGGAAACAGATTCCCGTGTGCGCTCGTCCCGAATCAAAGTCAGGTGGCACAGCTAACCTTGTGGGCCTGGAGTCTGGGCGTGTGGACATGGGGAGTTTGTATCTCACATTACGAAATGTATATAAACATGGAGTCTCTTTCTTTTAAGCCTCTTTCAGAGTATCACTGAATTTATGGCCTAAAAAAATAAATATTAAACAAACAAAATATTTCAGTTACTATGACAGCTGGGTTTTTGAAGTGGTAAAAAGTGGTGTTGTATCGTATACTACGAAGAAATGTTTAATCAGAATCTCTTTCCTAGTACTTCTTTTGTTAAGTCTTTTCTCACCATTCATGGAGAAAGAAATTGACTAAAAGACTAGGTAAAGACAATTTGTGTTAACGATTATAAATAGTAACATCAGAATTCTGAAAACCAAGCACAAAGATTTAATGTTAATAATTTAGAGGTAACAGTCAGTGACTAGTGAATATATGTTAAACACTAGAAAATCATTCAAAAAATTTTAAGCATTACCTCAGGATTATGAACTTGGGCTCACTGTCTATGTATCAAAGATGAGGAAAGTGAGGTAGACAGATTAAATTGCCCAAGCTTCCATGAAATTTGAACTTAGGTTTATTTGACTACACATCCAAAGTTAAGAAAGATACTGAAATGGAAATGGAAATTGGCAAAGGAACTTGAAAAGACAAAACTGACTCTAAATGTGATCAAGATCTAAAAATGAAGTTGAAATGATTTAGAAATTAATTTTAAAAAAGTCAAATAGTAAGATTAATCATATTTATCCAATATGGACAGGAATAAAAAACATGGTATATTAAGCAAAGTACTGAGTTAAGAAAAAGTTTTATTTATTAAATACATAGAGGTTTCTTTAGCCTCACAGGCATGGCTCAGTGGTTGAGTGTTGAACTATGAACCAAGAGTTCATGGTTCGATTCCCTGTCAGGGCACAGGCCCAGGTTGTGGGCTCAGCCCCCAGTGGGGGAGTGCAGGAGGCAGCCAATCAATTATTCTCTCATCACTGATGTTTCTATTTTTCTTTCACAATCTGAAATCAATAAAAATATATTTAAAAACAAAAAAATCCTTTCCCCTTAGATGCAATACAAGTTCACTGTTCAAAACAAACAATACAATTAATATAAAAAAAACTTTGAAAAGATACTCACTATCCCACTATACAGAGATAATTGATGTTAACTCATCATTTTACATATATATATATGTATATACATATATCTTCAGATGCTCAAAATTTGCTTTTTTTTCCACTTAATTATGTACAATAGTCATCCTATATAATAAACTTAACCAGTATAACTTATTATTGTACATTTTAAATTGTTTCTAGTTGTTTCTTTTTATTAAAAAACACTACTATATAAAAAATAAGCAGAACTCCTTAACACATTGCGTACCACATAGAAATCTCTAAGACATACGCCAGGGATCGCACGTTTTTGGGCAAACTACACGTTATTTAAATCATCATAATGCACTTTAAGTGTTTTTTTTTTCAATAATTATAACATTTTTATTTACAAAAACAATTAAACAAAGTTCCTAGTACTTTTTTAACGTATGGTAGTGTGTAAAACATTTTCCTCTATGAAGAGGGACCAAACAAAATTTACATAAGTATCTAGATACGCTCCTTTTTCCATGGGCATGAAAAATGAGAACACTCATGAGCGGTCCTTAACAGATGGCACGCGAAACACAAGAAAACTCCTGAGCGGTACGAAATGTGTTAAAAATGTATTACACACATTTACAATTATTTCCCTAAGATAAATTTCTCAAAGCTGTGTCAATGGATATGTATTTTGGGGTCAATGGATGTGAGTTAACTAAAGCTTGATTCATATTTCCAACTTGTTCTAAAAAAATATTGTATCAATCTGCCCTAACTCAACCAACGCTGTGTATTAACAATGCAAATATGCTTAATCATAATCAAATATTTTAGTTTTTTAAAAATATATATTTTTATTGACTTCAGAAAAGAGAGAAACATCTAATAATAGAGGAATATGTAAATTTGTCCATTACAGCATCACGTCACGAGCTGGTCAGCAGGCTGTGTCCCTGCCCTCTGCTCAGGCAGCTGCAAGGCCTGGGGTAGGATAGAGTACAATAGGAGGGGAAGGAAACTGCACGTGGAAGGGGGTGGCAACCTCAGGGGGGGCGGAGCAGTTGCGCCTAGCGAGGGGCAGGGTGCAGGAGGCACGGAGCAGGGATCCCTGCCCAGATGCGGGAGGAGGGAAGTGGCGGCTGTTGGCTGGGAGGCACCCACGGGTCCGTGACGGAGTGGAGGATGGTCTGAGGCCTTCTGGGCAGAGGTCCTCCTACTTTGCGGTAGTAGTGCCTGGACCACTCAGGCCTCGGCCACCCCTGCTGGGTCGGCGTCCCAGGCAAGGAATGGGAGCAGGAGGGGAGGCCAGGAAAGGGGGAGGGGGGAAGCAAACACCTGGCTAGGGCTGAGCCCTGGGCTGGGGTTAATGCACCCCCCCCCCAATGGAAGCTTTAAGAAGGGAAGGAGGGAGGGAAGAACTTTATAAAGCAGTCAGTAGAAAGCAGAGTTAAAGAAGGAAAGAGGATATGTAAGTGAACTGTGGGACCTATAATGAAAATCAAGTATAGTTGTATACTGGGGACACATTTTAAAAGTAGGAGTCAGAAAAGAAAAAGATAAATGATAGTGAATAATTAGGCAGATAGATAGATATTAAAACAGTGGAAGTAAGTAGAGAAGAATGTGGATGAGAGAGAAAGAGGGAGGGAAGAAAAGTTTTAAACGGGAGCTAGTAGAGCTTAAAAAGAGAGTGGGAAGAAGGAAGAAATGGGCTAGGAAGCAAAGCAGGTCCAAGCGAGGAAGTGAAGAAAAAGATTAAGGTGGGAAGGAAGGAAAAGGGGAGGAAGGGCAGGGGTAAAGATAAAGGAAAGAAGGAATGTGGGGAGGGGGGGAGGGTAGGAGAAAGATAGGAAGAAGGATGATGGAACAAAAGTAGGAAATGTGGAGGAAAGTTTATAAATGATGAGTCAGTAGGAAAAAGTGTTACATAAAGGAGAGAAAAATTGTGTGACAGGGAGAAGCCAATAAGGAAGTCAAATACAATTCTGTATGAAGGGGATAAGATTAAAAAAAAAAAGTTAATAGGGGCGACCAGGCTGTTAGGGGAGGGCAGTTAGGGGGATCAGGTCAGCAGGGCAGTTAGGGGGATCAGGCAGGCAGGCAGGAGAGCGGTTAGGAGCCAGAGGTCCCGGGTTGGTAGAGGGATGTCCAACTGGCAGTTGGACAGCCCCCAAGGGCTCCCAGATTGGAGAGGGTGTAGGTCCCAACTGAGGCCCCCCCCCCCCCGTGTGCACGAATTTCATGCACCAGGCCTCTAGTCAATGATGAAAGAGAATCGATTGGCTGCCTCCTGCATGCCCCCCACTGGGGATCAAGTTGCAATCAAACCTTGACTTCCTGGTTCAAGGGTCGATGTTCAATCACTGTGCAATACCAGCCAAGCCAAATGTTCTAGTTCTTTAAAATTCAACATTTACAGTAACAAAGCAATAAATTAAATTATAATAAAGAAAAAAGATGACATTATTTTTCTTCGTTTTATTTGATGAAGTGCCTTGTTTTTCTATCTATTATAAGAGTATTCTCTCTTGAAAAACATGAGGATATTAAATTTATGAAAATTTCTGTGGTTAGCAAAAATTATGTTTAAGGGGATCGCTTTTGGAAGCCTGGTCATATACCTACATATTGAGAAGATGAAACAAATATACGAGGCTCTTACACCTGTCCACATGGTCCACAAAAAAGGGAAGTAGTTATTATGTTCTTTTGTTTAAGGGACAATCAAACTATGCATATACATATGAAACTATGGTGTACCAAAACTACAGTTGGCCAAGGATTACTATACTGAAGGCAAAGGAACATTCAGGGTCATTAGCTAGCAATCATTCCAAACTGAGTTGTGTCTGAGTGTGTAATTTTATTACGTATCTGTTTAATAAAAGCTACCTTTAATCATTTGTAGCCTTAAATTCTAAAATCTAAGATTGCTGAAATGATATCTAATTGAGAATTTAAGATGCAAGTCATGGCCTGTGAGGAATTACTCTACGATTACGGTGTACAGAATTCTTGTCATCTATTTTGCCTGTTTAGGGATTTCTGATTCTATTTCGAATAATTAAGCCACTAAACAAGTGATCACTAAAGGCTTTCTTTAGAAAAATTACGATAAAATCAAGCACATTTTTTAAGAAGAAGTAGAATAATTTTTGTTTAGGAAACTGAAGAGCTTAGCAGCGGTTCTCAACCTGTGGGTCGCGACCCTTTTGGCGGTCAAATGACCCTTTCACAGGGGTCGCCTAAGACCATCCTGCAGATCAGATTTTTACATTACGATTCATAAAAGTAGCAACATTATAGTTATAAAGTAGCAACGAAAATAATTTTATGATTGGCTCACAACATGAGGAACTGTATTTAAAGGGCCAGAAGGTTGAGAACCACTGGCTTAGAGAAAAGCTTTTCACTTAAAAAGTACAAATAAAATATTTGGAACTAAATGTAAAGTCCTATTTTATTTATTTGTCATACAAAGCTACACTTAAATTATAAAAGAACAATTATCTTCAGAGAAGGAATTGCAGGCAACTTTTCTAAGATCATCATGTAAGAATAACCAGACCAGAATATGTAAGAATAACAAATTTCCTTTTGTTGCAATTAAAAATAAAATCAGCTGAGAAGGAAACATTAGAATATAATGAATCACATAATGGAAAACCTATAAAGACAATACTGTAAAACGGCAATTTTCAACCAGTATGCCACAAGAAATTTTAAAACATACAATATCTAACTATTGAGTCAGAGGTACTGATCTTTCTACCCTTACACCCAACATCTTTACCAGCTGAATTTTTCTTTTAGGTTATCATGATTTACTAACTGGTAGAAGAAGAAATATTTTTTTAGTAAGAGTGAATATTATAAGGTATCCATTAATTTTATATGATACTAGAGGCCCGGTGCATGAAATTCATGCACTTGGGGTGGGTCATCCCTCAGCCCGGATTGCGAGAGGGCTCAGGCCAGTCCAAGGGACCCCACCAATGCACAATCGGGGCCAGGGAGGGATGCAGGAGGTTGGACAGCCAGGGAGGGACCACGGGAGGGCTCCAGGGCATGTCTGGCCCATCTTGCTCAGTCTCAATTGGCCAGACCCCAGCAGCAAGCTAACCTACGAGTTGGAGCGTCTGCCCCCTGGTGGTCAGTGCACGTCACAGCGACTGGTCGACTGGTCAACTGTTTGCCCCCTGGTGGTCAGTGCACATCATAGCAAGCAGTTGAACAGCCTTAGCACATCATTAGCATATTACACTTTGATTGGTTGAATGGCTGACCAGACAATCAGACACTTAGCATATTAGGCTTTTATTATATAGGATACTAGAGGCCCAGTGCACAGTATATGGGAAGGGGGGAGTTCCTCAGCCCAGTCTGCCCCCTTAGGCCTGCTGGAAGAGGGACTAAGCCGCAGTCTGGCCTCCCTCTGTGGGAGACAACCTGGCTGGTCAGGGGAAGGAGCCAGTCCCATCATCCTGCTGCTGCAGCCACTGCCAGCTACTGCAGCCGCCAAGGTGTTTTAATCAACACAGACTCCAGTCCTTTCACCATGAAAAAAAATGACAACTTTCTTTAGGCATTTTCAAGATGTGTCTTTCATAGGATATGACATTTCTTTCTTTTTTTAATCCTAACCTGAGGTTTGTTTCCACTGATTTTTAAAGAATGTGGAAGAGAGAGGAAAAGACAGAGAGAAACATCAAGGCGAGAGGGACACTTTGATTGGTTGCCACCTGCATGAGCCCTGACCTGGGCCCCGGCCAGGGAGGAGCCTGCAACCTAGGTACATGCCCTTGATCAAAATCAACCTGGACCCTGCAGTGGGCAGGCCGAGGCTCTATCCACTAAGCCAAACCGGCTAGGGCAGGATATGACATTTCGTAGCCCTCCAGCAGTGTACCTTTGTTTTTTCCTCCAGGAGTGAGGTAGAAAAACCCTAGATCACCTTTTTGAATTCTTGTTACCCAAGTTACCAAGAACATTAGTAGTGGCATACAGGGAGCTTAGCCAATGAACTGTCAGAAAAGGTGTTTACTCTGCAGCTCACCTGCAGAGGCACGACTGCTGGCAAGCCTAGGCTGGCAAACCCCCTGTCTCTGGGACTGCTCAAGCCTCCAATGTGGATTGGACAGGTGTGGGAAACAGTTTATTGCCTTCACTATCTGATAAGCATAGATAGAGAACCCCCCGAAGGCTGGGTGCCTTTGAAGCCCTAGCAAAGGTCGGAGCTACGCGCCACCTGTTTGTCCAGACAGTGGTAGCTGAAACTACTCCCCCATTTATTATTATGTAAATCCTTGCTGATGGGCTAGTCTGCTTGTTACTAGGGGGTCACCTGCCTAAGGGCTATGCTATGGGTGCATCCCAGATCATTAAAAGCTTGGTGAGGCCTGAGCACGGAGGAAGTCCTTTGGGACTTGCCGCCTGGTCCCCCAATACTGCAAAATTATCTCGTGTCTTTTTCTCTCATTTGGTGTGCGGCTCCTCTTTCAGATACCGAAACCTACTCCACACAGAACGTGGAGTGAGTCTTACTCGACATCTGGCACCCGACGGGTAATCTGGAAGTGCAGGCCTCACTGGAGCGAGAAAAAGGAAGTTTTCACCGAAAAGGTGTGGAAAACTCACTGAAAAAAGGTGAGGGGGATTCTACCGCACGCAATGCCCAGGATTAACTACAGAAGCCCGGATCTGTAAGTACACTGGGAACATTTTCTTAACCAGGCTAACAAACGGGGCAGAATTTGGCTTTAAAAAAGTAGATTCGGCTTTAAAAAGGTATATTTGGCTTTTAAAAACTAAGAAACTTTACTATAGGCTTTTGATTTGCATGTTTAAAGTATTAAAATTTTAGAAGGTAATCTTTTACAGTTCTTTGTGTGTTATTATAGAACATAACCTTTGTTTTTCTTGAAAAAGGTACTCTTTTAGATCAGGCTGAAAAAATAGTGCCATGGTCATCTTAATGTGTTTTCTTATCTTAATTTGTGTTTGGAATCTAAAATCTGTAATAAGAAATGAAATCCCACTGCCGAATCCGCCTCTGGTGTGGAGAGATTCAAAGGTGGCAGGAAAAGGCAGAGCTATAAGCTCTCCCACAATGACATTACTCAATGTTTTATTTAAAAATTACCAGAGAACATCTTATGACAACCAAACTTTGGATAAGATAACCTTGGGTGCTAGCCATTGCTTTAGAAAGTGAAATAGGGAAAAACTTAAAATGTCTTTTTCAATTAAGCATGACTTTGGGAAAAATACGCCATCTGAGTCTTTTGCTGAAACTTCCCCCAAAAGCAGGATGTGGGGAAAGGGAAGAAGGAGCATGTGGCAATCCAGTGTGGACGCCCCCTCCCCAAGTATTCTAAAATTGAAGTCCTTCTTGTAATTGAATAGCTTTTACTAATTCATAAATGCATCCGGGATTTCTGTGCACATGTAAAGGGAAAAGGCCAGCTTAAAAACGAGTGCATATAGTTTTGAGCTGAACTTGACCTTTTGATGTGTACAGAATAAAAACCTGAGACTGTTTTGGCCTTAAAAATGGCGGAGATGAACCTGAGAAAGAAATACCGGCTGGTTTCCCAAGGCGATTTAAAGTAGTACTTTTGAAATTTCCTGCCCTGAGGCAAGTACCACCAGAAAGTTGATAGTAAAGTTTACATGTGAATAGCTACGGTTTTGCTTCTTGACTTCCCCAGCAGGAAAATTGTGACCATTTTGAAATTTAGCAGCTATGCCAGGCTTATTGGCTGGAAACTTAAAACTTTTAAGTTCAAATCATCGAAAAGTATTGAGATTTACAATACTGAAATGTTGATCTGAGTATGCCTAGTATGAAGTCTAGAAGATAGAAGTTAATCTATTAATTGAAAATGCCTTATATTTTATTTGAAATGTATCCTTAAATGCAAAAGTATTGATTTGAAAAATGCTAAGTATTCAATTTGCTACCTAAGATTTAAAGCTCTGAAAGTTTAAGGTAAAAATTGAATTGGGAGAAATTAATTAAATATCTAATGTATAACTTGTTTTTGAAAAAATAAAATGTGTTTTCTCTTAAATGATTAGGAATTCAAAATATATTACTTCTTGGTCTCATTTAAAAAAAGAGGATTAATTTTTAAGATCTCAACTGAGATTTTTAATACAAAAACCAGTTTAAATTTGATTAATATTCTTTAAGATAATTATAAAGGGTATAAAGAGCTAATGAGATTTCTGTTTGTCTACAATATAATGTTGGCCATCTATCTTTTAGGGATTTTGGTTTGCTCTTCCCTTGTTTATTGTGAGAATAAGGAAATCATCTTTTCTGTCGGAGAACAGTGTAGACAGCCACAATGTTGAGCTGTGTGACTTGGCAGACGCCATGTTGGCCGCATGGCTCACCGCGCCCCTGGGGGCCGCCATCTTGAAACAGCAAAGGCCCCGCCCTCTGATTTAGCCAATCACAAAAGGAATGTCTTCTCACTGAGGCAGGATGGAATTTCAGGGATGGAGCTTTAAGGCGGAATTTCACTACAGAAATTCGGATGGGGCAGAAAGTGTTTCTAATCTCTTAAATCTAGAAAACCCTGCTTTCCTTAAACTAAGGACAATTAAAGGTTATATGTTCCCTCCCTAAACAAAAGTTAAATAGCTTATGTCAAAGCATTAAAAGGGACTGATAACAGTAATCCAATTTCTGTGACCCCAGCTAAAATTTTAAAACCAGTTTAAATTTAACTGATATCTCTTAATAATTACAATAAGTTTATAATTTTTAAATCATATATATATATATATATATTTATATATATTTGATGGTCTTTCAAGTTGGATTTCAAAACTATAACCAAGGAATGACTTTGAGAAATTTCACGGGCCTTGAAATGTTTTCAAAAGTTTATCCTCTCTTTTTAAAGGATTTTTAAATTTAGCTAAATTTAATACACTTGAAATCACATGGAAAGCTTTATCAAATAAAAATTAATGAATATATTTTAAGTTTTTGCCTCTGAGAAAGGGCAAAATAAGTTATTTTGTTTAATATTTATTAAAATACAGCAGTGAAATTTTAAGATGTAATTTGAAATAACAAAAGCTCCTCACTACTGCATTTTAAATTAGGCTGGAAGTGGTGCAGCACTTGTCCCTTGTGAATCAGAAGTTTACTAAATACTAAATTTACTTGCTTTGCTTTTTAAAAAATACTTACTTAAATTACTATCCATGTAAGCAATTGAACCCTAGTAAAGTAAATTCTTCTGAAAAGGTTACTGAAGGCTTCCCATGATTCCTCTGTATATGCAAATAAGCCAAAGGGTATACTCTTTAAAAATATAATTGCTAACATTTACAGATTGTTGTTAAAATACTAAATCTGACAATAATTAGTCACCATAAATGAAAAATCACTTGAAATATATAGCTTTGCCACAGTATTTGTTAAAATCTCAAAAGGCAACCATGTTCCTTACATTTGTTGCTTGTGTGAGAAAGAAAGCTGTCTGGAAGGAAATAAAAAGAGGTTTCCTTCAGATGTCTAACTGAAATTAAAAATCAATATATTGGGCCTCATAAGCTAAATTAAAATGATTTGTGTTTTGCCTCCTTAAACAAAGTTTATGTAAATTTACTTAAAGACTAATACCAGAAATTTAATTAATGTCATTTACTGTCCATAACTTAGGACAAGTAAGTTAAAAGAATAAATATTATTTCAAACTGACTTAAATTGGCAAATTGGGCTAAGTGGATATTCAGGGGAACTTAGCTGTCACCTATTAAAATATAAACTACTACAATTTTTATATAAGACCTCCATCATTATACCAAAAAACACTAGGCAGGAACCAATTCCTGGAGCTTTAACTGTTTTTACTGATGGGTCATCAAATGGGAAAGCTGCTTATCATACTATAAATTCTGACCAAGTCATACTGACCAGTCATACTTCTTTGCAAAGAATTGAATTAAAAGCTATTAAGGCTGCGTTGCAAAATTTCCAACAGCCTGTTAACATAATTTCTGATTCCTCTTATGCTTCGGGCCTAGTAAGTAGAATTGAAACTGCCCGGTTGAAATGGCTTAGTGACCAAAGTTTATTCTTACTATTTAAGCAAGTTCAACAGATTGTGCAGCAGAGAAAATACCCTTTTTATATCACCCACATCAGGGCTCACAGCATATTACCTAGACCATTAACTAAGGGAAATGCACATGCTGATCAACTGGTTGCTTTATTAAAAGAGGCTTCAGAGTCTCATCAGCTTTTAAAAATCCCAACTTGAAAAACAAAAAAGGGGGATGATGGAGAAATCACCTACAGGTAGGCTGCACCTAGCTTTAATTACTCTAAATTTTTTCACTTGTGATGCTAATGGAAAGACACCTATGGAGCTACATTGGTGTCAGAATAAAAGGAACAGCCCAGAGACCACCTGGGGCATGGTAAAGTGAAGTATGGTAACAATTAATTCCGGTAAAAACTATGTTTCATATGTCTTAGAAGGCACATTTTTCCTTTACCTGGGAAGGACAGCACAGCTATCCCAAGTTCAGAGGGCTCCAGTTAGCATGTCAACTCAGTGTTCTGGAGACCCAAAACTACCTACGTGCCCAGGTTTAACCCAGGTCACTCAAGGGTTCTAGACCCACAACTGTAATTTAGATAACATGCCTAAGTTTAACCTAGGTCACCAAGGACTCTAGATAATGTGTTCATCCAAAACTGTAATTTAGATAGAATACTGTCTCTGCTTCTGTAAATTTCTTTTTTTTTTTTTTTTGAAAACTAGGTTCCTCATTCCAAAGCTTGAGACAGCCAGTTTAGAAAATTAAGTTGTCATGAGCTAGAACAAAGAATATTCTTACATGGTATTATTCTACAAGTTTCATTAATAATTTTTGATGCTTTACAACAGTATATTGTGAATTTATCCCAAACTTACAAATAATTCAATTAATATTTAAGGACATGAAGGGATTTATTCCCTCCTGGGAAGGCACTTAAGCATTCTGTATTGACCTCTCAATTTTTTTTTTGACAAGAGGAATCCAATTGCCTACAGCTGTTACCTGAGCTCTCCGTTCAAGCTGGGATCATGAAAAGCTGATACCATGGGTCTGTCTCTTGCCCAATGGCGTAAGCTGGGCCCTCTTTGGAGAAGAAACCTGGGTTCCCTATGATCAATGCCGGGACCCCGCCAGCAAGCGAGGGGATCCAAAGGCAGTTGCTGGGCATGGAGGCCAGAGGGACATAGGTTAACAAGGAGACAGAACTGAACCTCACATCACCCTACTTGGCCCAGAGATGGTTGGCAGTCAAAGACGGGTAAGACCCCAAAAAGTGGGGCGATCTAAGACAGGCACAGCTGGGGGCTAGTAGGAGAAAACTTGGGGTTCAACAGAGGTGGGGCACAGATCCTCACCCGCCCCCCCCCCCAATGGTGCAGGGGCTTGAACACTCGCCCCTTCTGAGGAATGTCTCCTGTCCCCATGGCTGCTTCTTGCTTCCCATGCCCAGCCCAGATCAGGAACCAAATAACAGAAGAGACTTGGTCCAGCTGAAAATGGTACCCAGAAAAACGAAGGCTTAGTTTAACAGACTCTAAATTTAAATCTAGCCTAACAACAGGAATGCTCAGGCCTCCTCAAGGACGGAAAGTGATCCTTTCAATTAATATTTACAGTGTAAATTAAGATTATTGTTAGAATATTATATTTGACAGTAAAATAGTTGTCAAGTTTTCAAATTAATTAAATTTGGCTAACTTGAAACAAGTATTCATATAGTATTAACCAAAATTTTCATTTCATGGTAAAATTGCTTGACATGCAATGAACCTAAAGCAGTCATATTTTTGTGCAGAAAAAAAAATAAAAATTTAAAGTTATCTAGACTGCATTAAAAAATTTTCCATAAGCTTCCTAATTAAATCAAAAAAGGGGAATAGTGGAAGAATACCATGTAAGGAAAAATATCCTGTAACTAAATTACATCTAGAAAATTTTTTTTTTTCATTTTGTAATGCTAACAGCAAGACACCCATGAAAAACATATGTGGTGTCAAAATAAGCCAAAGGAAAATCATTTGGGCAAATATAAAAAGGATTCCCCAAGTTAAATTTCCTTCATTAACCTTTGGTCGAGAATATGTTTGTATACTTTCAGAAAACAACTCCAAGAACATGTGGATAACTGCAACAAGGGATCCCGGAGAAAAACTGACCAGATTGCTCCAGCCACAAAGACAGGAGAGACAGTTCAGAGATGGAGATGGTGAAGACGCCTTGCCATGCTAGCAGTCAGCAGCTGTGCGGCACTGCAGGGTGCCCAGGACCAAACCAGAGAGGACCGGACCTGCATTTGTCCACCATCCAGAACCAGCATTTCATTGCTGGCATGTACACATGAACTGTCGGACATTGAAACTTGGACTCAGAACTGTTGGACATTGATTTTGGGACTTAAACATTTTTTGTTCTTATATGTTTATTTCTGGTTTTTTAAGGAAAAAAAAAAGGGGGAGATGTGGGAAACAGTTTATTGCCTTCACTATCTGATAAGCATAGATAGAGAACCCCCCGAAGGCTGGGTGCCTTTGAAGCCCTAGCAAAGGTCGGAGCTACACGCCACCTCTTTTTGTCCAGACAGTGGTAGCTGAAACTACTCCCCCATTTATTATTATGTAAATCCTTGCTGATGGGCTAGTCTGCTTGTTACTAGGGGGTCACCTGCCTAAGGGCTATGCTATGGGTGCATCCCAGATCATTAAAAGCTTGGTAAGGCCTGAGCACGGAGGAAGTCCTTTGGGACTTGCCGCCTGGTCCCCCAATATTGCAAAATTATCTCGTGTCTTTTTCTCTCATTTGTTGTGCGGCTCCTCTTTCAGATACCAAACCCTACTCCACGCAGAACGTGGAGGGAGTCTTACTCGACAGACAGGACCCACCAGCTCTGCCCAAGGCTTGGGCAAGGCCACCTACCTCTCCTCCACTCAGGCCCTGCTCAAGCCCCTGCAGCTTGGGCAGGGCCCCCCAACACCAATCAAGCCTCTGCTGCAGCTTGGGCAGCCCCCCCATCCATGACCCCGCTCTGATCAAGCCTCTACCAGGGCTTGGGCAGGGCCCACTGGCTGCGATGAAGCATCTGCCATAGCTTGGGCAGGGCCCCGGCTCCAATCAAGCCTCTGCCACAGCTTGGGCAGGGCGCCCTGGCCAATGAAGCATCTGCTGCGGCTTGGGCAGGGCCCCCACGGCTCTGATCAAGCCTCCGCTGTGGCTTGGGCAGGGTCCCCGGGCTCTGATTAAGCCTCTGCTGCAGCTTGGGCAGGGCCCCGCTCTTCTCTGGCCCTGCTCAAGCCTCTGCTGCAACCCCCGCCCCGCCCCCCAGGGCGCCAAGGCCAGGAGTGGCCAGGGTTGTTCTGGGACTGAGCCCGCTCAGGTCCTACGCTGGGGCCTGCAGGCTCTGAGCTGCCTGGGTCCCTAAAATGTTCCGGGGACGTAGGCCGCTGGGCACCTGTGTATGCAAATTAACCCATCAATTTGCATGTTTACCTACTATTAGACAGGATTATAAGGAGGCACTGTCCAACAGAATTTCTGTAATGATGGAAATGCTCCATAATTGTGTGAGCCAGTAAGTTAGGCTACTAGACACACATATCTAATCCTATCTAATAATAGACAAACATGGTAATTGAACATACATTCGCTACGCCTCCCACTGGCTAATCAGCATGATATGCAAATTAACCGCCAACAAAGATGGCCGCTAATTTGCATAATGCTGGCAGGGCAGCGCGAGCCGCCATCAAGGCCCATGTGTGCAACCCCAGAAGCCGCCTGCCTGCCACCCATGATCGGTTCTAATCCCAGGCCGCCGGCCAGCCCAAGAAGCCCCAGAAGCTGCCTGATATGGTAGTAACTATATCAGTAAGCACTCTGAAAGTCAGTGGCACAAATGCACCAATTAATAGACAGATTATGAGGGTGAATCAAAAACAAAACCCACTTTAAATATAAAGACACATATAGATTAACAGTTAATGAATTAAGCTGCAGCCTGTTTTGCTCAGTGGATAGAGCATTAGCCCGTGGACTGAAGGGTCCCAGGTTCGATTGCAGTCAAGGGCATGTACTTCAGTTGATGGCTTGATCCCCAGTCCCGATCACAGCATGTGCAGGAGGCAACCAATCAATGTGTCTCTTCCTTTCCCTTCACTCTCTCTAAAATTCAATGAAAAAATATCCTCGGGTGAAGATTAACAAAAACAAAGTAAATGGATTAAGTAACATTAAAGAGATGATAAGAAAAGTATATTCCAAATTTTGTTAGCTGTGTAATGGTTATGTTTAAATTATTAACACCTAAGAAATTGGGTGAAAGGTACATATAATATGCTGTAGTATTTTATAGTTTTTTTACATGTATGAGATTATTTCAAATTAAAATATTAAAAAATTAAAAATTAATAAAATATTAATTGAAATGTATCTTCATTACATGAAAAATCTCCTAATTGCTTCTAACATAATTTATTAAATTGTGCTAAAATTTACAAGGGTTCACTTAAAAAATATCTTAATTCAACATAACATAATAGAAAATATACAATAGTGCAGTTATAAGAACTTATCTGAAAATAAAAATTTAAAGAAGTGAATTTAAAGAAGGGATTAGCCAAAGAAAATATATGCACAACCCATGGACACAGACAACAGTAATGTGATGGCCAGAGAGAAGTGGGGGGCAAGAGCTGGGTAGAAGGGGCAAAAGGGGGAAATAGGGACATCCTATATAATAATAATAAAAGGCTAATATGCACATTGACTGAACGGCAGAATGATCGGTTGCTATGATGCGCACTGGCCACCAGGGGGCAGACACTCAATGCAGGAGCTGCCCCCTGGTAGTCAGTGCATTTCCATATGGGGAGTGCCACTCAGCCAGAAGCTGGCTCATGGCTGGTCAGCGCAGTGGTGGTGGCAGGAGCCTCTCCCACCTCCATGGCAGCACTAAGAATGTGCTGCCATGGAGGTTTAGACCGGATCCCTTGGGGGCCTAAGCCTTTAGTTGGACATCCCCCGAGGGCTCCCTGGCTGCCAGAAAGATGTCTGACTGCAACCTTGGGCCTGATCCCCCGGGAAGTGGGCCTAAGTTGACAGGTGGACATCCCACAAGGGGTCCTGGACTACAAATGGGCACAGGCTGGGCTTAGGGACTCCCCGCCCCCCCACCCCCTCCCCAAGTGCACAAATTCTTGGGCACGGGGCCTCTAGTTTGAAATGTGGCTAGTGCTCTGGAAGAACTAAAATTTTATTAAATTTAAATTTAAATAGTCACATGTGGCCAGTAGCTACTGTTCTGAATAGCACTAATAAAAGTGATGTTTTCTGAACAAATTATATTAGTTAACTCATTTAGTATCTTTAAATAAAAACTGCTGGAAAGAAAGGGAGAGTTCATGATGGTGGAGGTAGAAACAGAATACATTACAAACCATCGAAGTAAATATGTATGTATGTCTAGGAAGTAGGATTTGAGGTGAGTTTTTGTAATTATTAAATTTTATTTTGGGGTTTTTTCTTTAATAGGTTTTATATGTGTTTTACATTTTTTATTGTTTGGTTATTGGTAATAAATAGGGGTTGTTTTAACAAATATACAATAATCAGTTCTAATTAGAATTCTGTATTTCATTCCTGGAATGTTCTACTTACTGATTTGATTTTATTCTGATGTATTTTATTCTTCTCTGTGGATTACATTTCAAGACTGATCTTTCTTTGTATGAAACTTTAATTCTTTTTTTGTAGTAATATATTCATGTTGGTGACATGATTAACACGGATATTTCTCATATAGCATAGGCGAATTCACATTTCCTTGTTCCTTTTTTCCCATCAGAACTAGAGTTTCAAGGCCTGTGTATTGTAACTGAGGAACAATTGGGGTTGGGGGGGGGGGGCGGGATGAGATCTATGTAGTTCTGTGGGTTACTTGCTGTTGTGATATTTCATTGTGTCCTGTAAAAGGGTATACACCAGCGAGAAATAGGCCAAAATCACATGGATCTGTGCCCCAAAAGTAGCTTGAAACCCTGAAAATGGCAAGACCAAGCAATTTTTCTTGCTTCTGCTAAAATCTTGACATGCTGTGTGATAGTAGGAAGGTGTACTGTTTGATATTGTCTAAGGGTGCTTATTCATTCTCTGGTTATTTCCAGATTGGGAATATTTGATAAAAAGCTCAGAATCTGGCCAAACTGGTGGGGCTCAGTGGTTGAGCATTAACTCAGGAACCAAGAAGTCACTAGTTTAATTCCTGGTCAGGGCACATGCCCAGCTTGCAGGCTTGATCCCCAGTAGCGGTCGTGTTGGAGGCAGCCAATTGAAGATGTTTCTCTCTCATTGGTGTTTTTATCTGTCTCTTCCCTTCTCTTTATATTATAAAACAAAAAATCAAAAACATATTTTTTAAAAAGCTCAGAATTTGGTAAACTCATCAATTCATCTTCTTTCTCAAAATGGCTTTTTTTAAAAAAAAATTCTCACCCAAGGATATGTTTATTGATTTTAGAGAGAGGAATGGAGAGGGTGTAAGAAAGAGAAACATCGATGTGAGAGAGAAACATTGATTGGCTGCCTTTCCTGCCCTGACCAAGGATTGAACCCAAAACCTAGGAATGTGCCCTACTGGGAATTGAATCTGCAAACTTTTTGGTGTATGGGACAATGCTCCAACCAACTGAGCAATGGGGCCAGGTCTCTATATGGCGTTTAAAAGGCAGGAGTGGCACAAAAATTTTCTTCCTTTCCTCATCTTGCACCTTTTTTTTAAAACATGGATGTTAATACTGAATTTATTTGTAGTTGTCAAATGTTAAAAACAGCCCAAATGTCCTTCAACAGTTGAATGAATAAACAAGCTGAGATGCTCCCATACAATGGCATACTACTTAGCAATTAAAAGGACCAAATTATTGGTATTTACAGCAGTAACGTTAAATCTCAAATGCATTATGCCAAGTGAAAGTCAACCTTTACTTCTAGTTTTTCAAACAACAGACATTTATTTCTCAAAGTTCTGGAAGCTGGAAGTACAGGATCAAGGTGCTGGCTAACTTGGTTCCTGGTGAAAGCTCTCTTCCTGCCTATAGATAGTCGCCATTTTGCTAACTCCTCACATGGAGGAGAGAGTTATCTTTCGTGTCTCTTCTTATAAGTGTGAGTGGCAAAAGGCACCAGAACATTACTGGCGATTGGAACTCAGTTCAGCAACTTGAGTCCTTGAGCTGTGGCTAAGAAAGAATTCAGAGCCAAGACTAAAATATAAGCAAAGTATATTTAGAAAGTCACATATGTAGAAGTGAGCTGTGAAGGGAGCCATGTGGGCTGTGTGGGCTCAGGAAACATGTTACAGAGGCAAAAGAAGGGCCCTTGGAGCTTAGGAGGAAAGGCAAAGAGATACACCCAAAGGAAGAAGGCACACGCAGCTTTAGAGTGAGAGAGAAAGAGAGAGAGAGGTGAGGAGGGAGAGAGGGAGCCAGGCCTTTACTCTTTGAAGTTATGGCATGAAGTTGCACAGAAACTTAAAAAAAAATTTTATTAGGGTGACACTGCTAACAAAATTATATAGGTTTCAGATGCACAATTGTACAACACATCATAAGTGCAATGTATCCTGTGTTCACCACCCCAAGTCTTCAAACATTCCCATTCATCCCCGATACCCTTCAAACATCCCCCCAATACATGCTCTCCCTGGCAATCACCACATTTGTCCCTGTTAATGAGTTATTTCTTTTTTCTTTTAACTCAATCACTCCAGCCCTCATAACCAGTGCTGACACCTCCTTCCTGTAACCTGTCAGCCTGCTTTTCATTTATGAGTGTCTTTATTTTGCTTGTTAGTTCATTAGATTCCTTATATAAGTGAAATCATATAGTATTTGTCTTTCTCTGACTGATCTATTTCAGTTAGCAGAATGCTATGTAGGTCCATCTATACTGTTGCAAAGGGTAAAATTTCATTTTTTATTTTTTTTTTACAGCCAAGTAGTACTCAATTGTGTACATGTATCACAGCTTCCTTATCCACTCATCTACTGATGGGCACTTAGCTGCTTCTAACTCTTGGCTACTGTAAATAAAGCTGCTATGAACATAGGGGTGCATATATTCTTTTGAATTAGTACTTCAGGTTTCTTCAGCTAAATTCTCAGAAGTGGAATAGCAGCTTCAGTCATAAGGCAGTTCCATTTTCAATTTTTTGAGGTAACTCCATACAGCTTTCCAGTGTCTGCACCAATCCACAGACCTAGCAACAGTACATGAGGGTTCCCTTTTCTCCACATCCTTACCACTTGTTGGTTAACTTATCAATGATAGGCATTCTGACAGATGTGAAGTGATATCAAATTGTGATTTAATTTACATTTATCTGATGATGAGTAAAGTTGAGCATCTCTTCATATGTCTCTTGGACATGTGTATCTTTGGAGAAGTGTCTATTCAGGTTCTTTGCCCATTTTTAAATTGAATTGTTTTTTGGTGCTGAGTTTTCTAAGTTCTTTATAAATTTTGAATACCAACATGTTCATTCAATGGGGAGTATTTTCATTTTGTTGATGGTTTCCTTTGCTGTGCAAAAAATTTTTAGTTTGATGCAGTCCAATTTGTTTATTTTTTACTAGAGGCCTGGTGCATGAAATTTGTGCATGGCTAGGGTCCCTAGGCTTGGCCATCGATCAAGACTGATCTGTTGGGAGACCGGCGGGGCGATCGGGGCCCCCACTCCCACCTGCCTTAGCCTGGCACTGCTTGTTCACCAGCCCCGCTCCCCGCTGGTGCCGGTTCCTGTCTGTGGGGTGACCAGTGGGGTGATTGGGGTCCCCGCTTGCACCTTCCTTGGCCTGACGCCGTGCACTCACCTGCTCCACCATCCCACTGCAGTCCCACACTTGTCAGGCCCTATTGGGGCCAGCAGCACCCCCACTGCTGCCCGATTCCAGTGCCGCCGTTGCTCACCATGTTCCACGCTGCACCCTGATGGTGGTCAGTGCACGTCTAACTCCCGGTAGGTCAAACTACTGCCCGTTTGCATATTAGCTTTTTATTATATAGGATTTTGTTTCCCTTGACTGAAGAGATACATCAGATAAAAAACTGCAATGAGAAATGTCCAAGATTTTACTGCCTAGGTCAGGGGTGGGCAACCCCTGGCATGCGTGCCAAACATGGCACACCATTAACTTTTGCTGGCACGTGAAATCCTCTCTTATAATCTTCCATTTACAATTTTTTTCTTAATATCAACTTTTTTATTTTTCAGACAAATTCAGTGTAGGTGCATCTTAGATAAATAATTTTACGTAACAAGTTATCTTAAAGACCATAGACATGGATTGATGAGAGAGGGGAAGAGCAATTTCTATGCCTCTGACTTAACTATCCCTGCCTTCGTAGATCTGACCAGTGTTTTGGTTTCATCCACATACACTTGAGAATCTTTGTTCTCACTGATGAATTTTGTTAAGTATCGTAATAGAAGTAGCCTGACGGTTGAAAGTAGTAGCTCGTACATATCTCTGAAGGTCACAAAATATAAACCTGGTGTAAAATCTGTCATCAGTGATGCAGCAGCAAAAGTCCCACTGGTAATATAAAACGGAGTCATAAAGTTTTCTGTCGGACTATCAGTGTACATGTGTACATTAAAAATAAATGTATTTTTCATCATCATATACTGTGTTTTTGTCAGTAGAACGAATTTTATTATTTCTCCAAGGTTCTTCACATACGTATAACTTAAGAGATATCAAGTAGGTGTAACATGTTCTCAAAAAATTAGGGTTGGCACGCAGAAGAATTTTAAGTCAGAGATTTTGCTGGTTTTGGCACGCACTCACAAAAAGGTTGTCCCCCCCTGGCCTAGGTTTTCATCTAGAATTTTTATGGTTTTGAGTCCAACATTTAAATTTTTAATCCGTTTTGAGTTTATTCTTGTATATGCTGTAAGAAGGTAGTCAGTTTCATTTTTTACATGTATGGGTCTAATATTCTCAACACTATCTATTGAGTAGACTATGTATACCCCATTGTAAGTTTTTGCCTTTTTTGTTAAATATTAATTAACTATAAAGTCATAGGTTTATTTCTGGGCTCCTGTTCTGTTGCATTGCTGTATATTATCTGTTTTTATTCCAGTACCATGCTCTTTTGTTTACTATGGCCGTGTAGTAGAGTTTGATATTAGGTAGAGCAATTCCTCCAACTTTGCTCTTTCTCAAAATTCCTGAGGCTATTTGGGGTACTTTGTACTTCCATATAAATATTTGGAATATTTGATCTAGATCTGTGAAATACAGTTTGATAATATTTTGTTGAGGATTTTTGCACCTATGTTCATCAGGGATATTGGCCTATAATTTTCTTTCTTTGTAGTGTGTTTATTTGGTTTTGAAATTAGGATAATGCTGGTCTTGCAACATGTGCGTGGGAGTCTTCCCTCCTCTTGAAGTTTTGAAATAGTTTTAGGAGGATCGGTGTTAGTTATTCTGTGAATTGTTGGTAAAAGTCACTTGTAAAGTCATCCAATCCAGGAATTTTGTTTAGTGGAAGTTTTTTGATTACTGTGTTGATTTTATTAGTTGTAATAGATCTATTCAGACTCTCTAATTCTTCCTAATTCAGTTTTGGAAGATTGTATGTTCATAGGAATTTATCTGTTTTTGTCCAGTGTCCAATTTGTAGGCATATAGTTCTTTGGAATATTTTCTTATAGTTCTTTTTATTTCTTTGCAGTCAGTTGTTACTTCTCCACTTTCATCGTGATTTTATTTACTTGGGTCCCCTTCTCTTTCTTTCTTTCTTGATAAGTCTGGTTGAAGGTTTGCCAATCTTGTTTATCTTTTCAAAGAACCAACTTTTGGTTTCATTGATCTTTGTAATTTTTTTTTTTAGACTCTATTTTCTTTATTTCTGCTCTGATTATCTTTACCTTTCCTCTACTTACTCTAGTCTTTGTTTGCTGTTCTTTTTCTTTTTCAAGTTCTTTTAAGTGTAAAATTAGACTGTTTCTTTAGATAGGATTGTAATGCTATGAATTTCCCTCTTAGGACTGCCTTCACTGTTTTCCATAGATTTTTGACTTGCGTTCTCATTTTCATTTGTTTCAAGGTATCTTTTGATTTCTTTCTTGATCTCATTGTTAAACCATTCATTGTTTAATAACATATAATTTAGCCTCCATGTCTTTGTGTGTTTTTTAAATTTTTTTCTTGTGATAGATTTCTCGTTTCAGACCATAATGGACAGAGACAATGCTTGATATGATTTGAACTTTCTTAAATTTATTGAGATTTGTTTTGTATTATAATGTGGTCTAACCTAGAAAATATTCCATGTGCACTTACTGGTGCTTTGGGATGAAATGCTCTGAAAATATCAATTAAATGCATTTGGTCTATTATGTCATTTAAGGCTGCAGTTTCCTTGTCAAATTTTTTTTTTAAATGGCCCCGCACAAGTTTTTCTAGGCAGCGCACGGGCCGGGGAGAGAAGGGCAGGCGAGGGAAGTGGGTGGGGAAAGTTGGCTTCCTCGTCAATTTTCTACCTGGAAGATCTATCCACTGATGTCAATGGGGAGTTAAAATCTCCCACTAGGACTGTATTACTTTCAATCCCTTTCAATCAAGACTTGCCTTACATCCTTAGATGCTCTTATGTTGGGTGCATAAATGTTACAAAGGTTATATCCTCTTGTTGCACTGCTCCTTTTATCATTTTGTACTATCCTTGTCTTTTACTATGTTGTTTTGAAGTCTACTTTGTTAGATAAATTTATTGCTACCCCAATTACTTTAAATTTCCATTTGAACAAAGTATCTTTTTCCATCCCTTTATTTTAGTTTGTATCTTTTGTTCCGAGGTGTGTCTCCTGTAGAACGCACATATATGGGTCTTGTTTTCTTATCCATTCTGCTCCCTTGTCTTTTGATTGGAGCATTTAAACCATTTACATTTAAATTGATTATGAACAGGTATGTATATTGCCATTTTACTCTTTTAACTATTTCCTCTTTTTTTTTTTCCTTCTTCTAAAGCAGGCTCTTTAACATTTTAAGTAATACTGGTTTGGTGATAACAAACTCCTTTAGCTTTTTGTTGTCTAGGAACCTCTTTATATGTCCTTCAATTTCAATGATACCCTTGCTGGATAGAGTTGTCTTGGTTATAGGTCTTTGCTTTTCATCACTTTGAATATTTCATGCCAATCCCTTGGGTAATGAAATGTTTCTGTTGAGAAATCAGCTGACAATTCAAATGGGAACTCCTTTTGTATATAACTAATACTCTTTCCCATACAGCTTTTAAGCATCTTTGTCTTTAATCTTTATTATGATGTGTCTTGGTGCCGGTTTCTTTTGTCCATCTTGTTTGGTACTCTCTCTGCCTCCCGGGCTTGTATGTCTTTTTAGTTCACCTCGTTATGGAAATTTTCAGTCATCATTTCTTCATATAGGTCTCAATTACTTGCTCCCTCTCTCTTTCTTCTTGTACCCCTACAATGTGGATGTTGTCACACTTCATGTTGTCCCAAAGGTCCCTTAAGGTATCCTCATTTTTTAAAATTCTATTTGCTGCTATGATTGGGTATTCTTTTCTACTGTCATCAAATCCTGCTCCTCTGCTTCATCTAACCAACTGTTTATTCCTTCTAGGTTATTCTTCATTTCTGACTGGTCCTTTTTATGATTTCTATGTCTTTTCTCATGCGGTTGAGCATCCTTATAACAATTACTTTGAATTCTGTATCTGATAAATTGTTTGCCTCCATTTCACTTAGCTCTTTTTCTGGAGATTTCTCCTGTTCTTTCATTTGAGATATGTTTCTTTGTCTTGCCATTTTGGCTGCCTCTTAGTGTTTGTTTCTAGTATTAGAATTGCTATGTTTCCCAGTGTTTGTGGGGTGGCCTTATGTAGTAGGTGTTCTGTGGGGTCCAGTGGTCCAGTTTCTTTGATCACCTGGGCCAGGCACTTCATGAGTGTCCCATGTGTGGGTTATGTGGGCCCTCCTCTTGTAACTGAGTCTTGATTGCTATTGGTCCATTCATGCGTGAGATTGTCCCTCAGCCTGGCTGACTGTGAGTCTCAACCCTGACCACAGTGTGTGAGCTGCTGACCACAAGAACTGGAATTCACCTAACCAGGGTTTTGTGCCTGCCGATCGCCCTTTGGATATGCTTCTTGTAAAGCTTATTGGATCCTGCTCTGTTTTTATCTATGGCTGACCACTGGGCATACTGGTTTTGGGCCTCTTGAAATGAACTCTGGTGCAAGCCAATGTCAGACACTGCTTGTGACTCGCCCTGGGTAACTTGTTTGGAACAGTCTTGATGTGGTTTCCTCTGTAAAACCTTGGTTACAAGGCTTCTCTTCAGCTACTTGTCAGTCATTCGAGATGACTGTTCTATAATTTAATTGTAATTCCAGTTTGGTCCTGAAGGATGAGTGTAGCTTCCACCTACTCTGCAGCCATCTTGGATCCTTTTATTGGCAAATAATCTTTTTTGATTAGTTGCTACTCGTATTCGTTTGCTTTATCACAAACAAGATTCATTTCACATCTTTAGCTGGAAGTCTCAGTCTATGCTTTTAATTTAATATGTACATATTAAATAAGACAAGCAATTAAAGTTAAGCAATTTATGAGTTAAGCAATAAAAAATTGATGGCCAGAATATTAAATAATTGTCAAGTGAAACTCAGAACATCAGTTAATGTTTATAACAAAACAATTAGCTCTTCTGTGAGACTGTACAGAATTTTACACCCAAAATAACCCCTAGTTTTTTAACCTACAGGTAACCTTCATATTCATTTTACTTTAGATCCCATTTATTCTTGATTGAATAGAATTTAAAGTTTAAATTTTAAACTATACTAGAGGCTCGGTGCATGTAATTTGTAAACTTCGGGGGGTGTCTCTCAGCCTGGCCTGCGCCCTCTCGCAGTCCAGGAGCCCTTGGGGGATGTCTGACTGACGGCTCCCCGTGGGCATCGGGCCTAAGCAGTCAGTCGGACAGTCTTAGCACTGCTACAGAGGCGGAAGAGGCTCCCACTGTCACTGGGGCGGGAGAGGCTGCTCTCACTAGCCTCTAAGCCTGGCTTTTGGCTAACAGGTGCTCCCCTTGTGGTAGTGCACTGACCACCAGGGGCAGCTCCTGCATTGTCTGCCACCTGGTGGTCACTGCATATCATAGTGACTGGTCATTCTGCCATTCTATTTGTGGGCTGCAAAGCTGCGGTGGGCACAGAGGCGGGTCTCGGCCCATCCTCCACGCACCATCCGGACCCTCCTGCTATGGCCCCTGGACCTCTGTCTGCCAGCAGTCCTGCTCCCGCCACTCCCACACCCTGACAGTACTGGCCCCACTCGCACACGCTGATGGCGTGGAGCGATTGGGGCTGGTGCCAGCAGCGTGTGCGATCGGTGGCTGCTGCCCCGATTGCCCGCAGGAGCAGGGCGAAGTGGAGAAGCCCTCAGGGGCGAATGGGGCTGGCAGCCAGCGATTGCATCCACTGACGCCTAGCAATTGGGACCGGCACCAGGCACCAGGCACCAGCAGCGGGTGTGAGCGACAGCTCTGGCACCGACTGTGGGTGTGAGCGGGGTCGGCGCTGGCAGTGAGTGTGAGCAGCGGCTGCCAGTCCTGATTGCCCCTAAGATGCAGGGGGAGGTAGAGAAGCCCTGAGGGGCTATCAGGCTGGCAGCCACCACTCCCACCCGCTGATGGAGCCGTGTGATTGGGGCCAGTGCTGGGTGCCAGCAGCGGGTGCAAGAGGGGCTGGAACTGGGAGCAGGTGTGAGTGCCCAGCAGGACCATGGCGTGTGGGATCAAAGAATTTTCAGTAACTACCAGAGGCTTGCCCCAATGACAGCGATCGGCGCCCTGCCTTGGTCTGGCGCCCCTGCTCACCTGCACCACCATCCCGCCATGGCCAACGCCCACCATGTTCCACGCACTGCCGCCTGCTACTGACGCCCACCATGTTCCACGCGCGCCCCCTCGTGATCAGTGCACGTCATAGCAACCGGCTGTTCGGCTGTTTGGTTTATTTGCATATTAGGGTTTTATATATATATAGATTCTTATACTCACAGGCCAAGGCTGTAGATCCTTAAGTCCCTTTTCTAATTTCTCAACATCTGGAAACTTTGTGGCTCCATCAGCATCTGCCATAAGGATCTTTTCTCCTCGAGAACTGAATATACCCTGTATTTAAAAATTTCAATTAAAACAAAGTTGCTTAAAATTAAGGTTAAATTCAATGACATATCAGTCTATTCAGCTTTACTTAAAATATCTAAGAGTGAAATAACAGGTATAAAATGACAGGAGGCCAAAGTTCACTTAAAACAAATTAGATTGATTGGCTCTTCCTACATGTATGTAATGCCTATTTCACAGTTTTAAAAACTTTGTGAGGTCATACAACTAATACCTTAGAAGCTAAGAATACTTTTAGATAAATCAAAGATATTGAATTAATAAGATTAAAAATGTGAAATGTCGCCGAAACCGGTTTGGCTCAGTGGATAGAGCGTCGGCCTGCGGAATGAAAGGTCCCAGGTTCGATTCCGGTCAAGGGCATGTACCTGGGTTGCGGGAACTTCCCCAGTGGGGGATGTGCAGGAGGCAGCTGATCGATGTTTCTCTCTCATCGATGTTTCTAACTCTCTATCTCTCTCCCTTCTCTCTGTAAAAAATCAATAAAATATATTTAAAAAAAAAGTGAAATGTCATCATATATAATATGTATGCATTGTTTATATATCACGGCGCTTAGCACAGCATATTAAGAACATATTTATGGCCCGTCTGGTGTGGCTCAGTGGTAGAGCATCTACCTATGAACCAGGAGGTCACAGTTCAATTCCCCGTCAGGGCACATGCCCAAGTTGCGGCTCGATCCTCAGCAGGGCATGCAGAAGGCAGTCAATCAATGATTCTTCCTCATCACTGATGTTTCTATTTCTCTCTCTCCCTCTCCCTTCCTCTCTGAAAGCAATAATAAAAAAAGAACATATTTATGAAGACTGAACAAATATATACAAATTTTCTGTGAAATGCATAGCAATTTTTTATTCTTTATTTTGAATCTAAAATATTTTAAATAAACTTGAATAAAGAAATATGGAATATCACTAAAATTTAGGAAATGTGGATATATCCATATATATTCTGTTATATTAGGCAGCTGACACTTAGCAAAATCATGCACTCAATTCTGAATTGGTCATTTGTGCAAAATATGGCACAGAAATAAACTACATATATATATATATATATACACACACACACATATACACACATATATACATATATATACATCAACTCCTAATTTCATGATGCACTTGAGTGAATTAATTTTTCCTTAAGTACAAATATATTTATGACTTGATATTGTAAAATACAGCTTTGATATCATTTAAAAGTGTTACTGCAGATAAAATATATATAAATGTAGATAGAAATTTGATCATTTATTCTATGGAATAGGTCCACTAATTAGTGTCTGTAATGTTTATCATACACATTAATTAGTATATGGGTAAAAAAAGAAACAAAAATGTTATATTTAACACCTGAACATATATGAAGATTTAGAAAAACATTACAAGGTATAAAATCTGCTTAATACGGAAAAACAAATAATAAAGGACTATTTCAATGATACATGATAACAGTGAACTGGAGATCATTAATGGAAAACTGCCCTTGGCTCTCTAACATGTTAACACTGCCTCATCAATTTTGTAAAGGAGGGTTCTTTAATGCTTGCTACTCTTCCTTCTGCTATTGATGGCTTTCACTGTCATTCAGTCACTTCAAATCCTTTCAGACTACTGATTTTTCTTCTTCCTTATGTGGCGGCTCATTTCCCAAGGCTTGGTTCCTGGCCCTTTTTTATTCCCTCTTCCTTGCCAATTTAATGGCTTCAACTATCATCTGATGTATGTGGATGATTCATTCATCATCTTCTTTCGCCCCGGCTATTCTGAATACCGCTACTTGGTACCTCAAATTTAATATGGCTCCAGCTTAACTCAACATACAGTACTGACTAATTTTTAAAAATATATATATATACACACACACACACACACACACACACATACGCGCGCGCGTATATATATATATATATATATATATATATATATATATATATGTATTGATTTCAGAGAGGAATGGAGGAAAGAGAGATAGAAACATCAATAATGAGAATAATTGATTGGCTGCCTCCTCCATGCCCTATACTGTAGATCGAGCCAGCAACCCGGGCATGTGCCCTGACTGGGAATCGAACCATGACCTGGTCTTTAGGTCAACACTCAACCACTGAGCCATGCTGGCTGGGCTACAGTACTATCTTTTAAATCAGCTACTCCTCCATTGTCACCCAAGGCCATTGGTAACTCATTCTTCTCCATTACCTGATCCTATGTGGCCTAATTTTAAATACCTCGTACATTTATCTTCTTCTGTTTTATTACTATCATAATCCAAGTAATATTCATTATCTTGCCTAAACTACTACCCTGGCCGCTGTTGCTCTGTCAATGGTAAAAGTCTAAAAGCCCCTAGCCTAAAGTTCATGATAAGAACCCACCTACCCCTCTGGCCTTATTTCTAGAGTCAAACCACAAGTACCACTAATAGTTCCTTTATTGTGCCTCT
The DNA here is from genome assembly GCF_964212035.1 of Myotis nattereri. Lineage (NCBI taxonomy): Eukaryota > Metazoa > Chordata > Mammalia > Chiroptera > Vespertilionidae > Myotis > Myotis nattereri. The sequence goes on from NC_138076.1 coordinate 103,017,187, forward strand.
GGTCATGTTCCTCCTCTGCAAATGTAATAGCTATGGGACCCTAAGTAATCTACTCTACCTATCTATACCTCAATTTCCTCATTTTTATAATCAAAATAATAGGACCTAACTCATGATACAACACTAGGAGGATTAAATGTGGTAATTATGTTGAAGTGGTTTACTGTCCAGCTCAAAATAATCAGTAAGCAAGTGAAAGCCAGCATTCACCATCATTAGAGGTCTGGTAACAGCCAACATCTTCTTTGTGAAGTCTGCTATTTTCCTCATGTGCCTGAGACTGTTATTGATTTATGCTAATATCTTTCCTTTCCTTCTTTGGAACCTTGATTTAGTCAAGAATGAGTATGTTAGAAAAAACATTTTTTAGCCTTCCTTGGAAATAGAGGTGGCCCTGTGATAATGTTCTGGCTAGTGAAATTTACCTAAGTCATTGGGCAGAGCATCTGGAAATGCTCCTTAAAAGGTAGCAAACCAGTTGGCAAGCATCTTCTGCCCTTTGTCCTTCCACCTTTCTGGAATGTGGATGTAATTAATAGTGCTCCAGGCATCATCTTGCATGTATGAAGAAAAGGGAGTGAAAAGATAGGAGCTAGATTTCTGATATTGTGGAGTTGTTGAACAAGCCTTGGATTGTCTCTCTCTCTCTCTATATATATATAGACTGCTTTTATGGAGGGCTGGGGGAGGTGCTAAATAAATAAATAAAACTCCAAACTCCAAGTCATTTAGGGAATTATTATTGGAAACTTTTTTTCTCATAACTGACTTTTGGCTTTTTTGTTAGTGTATCTTGATTACTGCCTGATATGCTTCAGGTGAAAGTAATCTCTTCTTTCTTGGAATTTCTATAGCACTTCATTTGTTTTGCTCTCATAAGTACAATCACCTTTTCTATTAGACCAGTGGTTCTCAACCTTCTGGCCCTTTAAATGCAGTTCCTCATGTTGTGACCCAACGATAAAATTATTTTTGTTGCTACTTCATAACTGTAATATTGCTACTGTTATTAATCATAATGTAAATATCTGATCTGCAGGATGCTCTTAGGTGACCCCTGTGAAAGGGTCGTTCAACCGCCAAAGGGGTCACGACCCAAAGGTTGAGAACTGCTGTATTAGACTATGATAGACTATATCAGATTGGTCTTAGTTCATGGTACCCTGCTTAGCACAGTGCCTTCATATAGATAAAATTTAATACACAAAAGCATGTTGTAAACTGCAAAATAAATAAATAAACAAATAAACAAACCACATAATCTTATTATCCAATCACTCTACGAAAGACAGAGACAGAAAAATGGTAACATTTTAAACTCTGATTAAGATAAACGTATTTTTGTGAATTACCCAGTATGTTATAGATACCAAATATTTTCAGATTTGATCAAATATACCTATACATATAAAGTTATTACTAAAAATAATTTCCCACTAATTTGAAATCCTGGTATTCAACTAGCTAGCTATAGAATTCACATGTACTACAGTCTGCAAGAGGTTATTCAAAATATCTTTGTATTTTTTAAATCTTCAGCCGAGGATATTTTCTCCACTGATCTTTTTTTAGAAGTGTTAAATACTCTTTATTTGATATTATACATCAGGGGTCCTCAAACTTTTTAAACAGGGGGCCAGTTCATTGTCCCTCAGACCGTTGGAGGGCCAGACTATAGTTTAAAAAAAAAACTATGAACAAATTCCTATGCACACAGCGGCGGCAAAACACCTGGCGGGCCGGATAAATGTTTTCAGCGGGCCGCATGTGGCCCGCGGGCCGTAGTTTGAGGACCCCTGTTATACATAAACCACACTAAAATGTCTTTCATTCAATAAAAGGCAATAGTTTGGATACAGGGAATTTTATTAAATTGGCATAGTTTTGATCAAAAAGATAAAATGGTCACTACCAGTTTATCTGCAGCCCTTGCCTTTTAACAGACTAATGAACACAGTTTGAAACACAAGCAAGTCTTGCAGGTCTAAGAGACAGTGAAGGGATTTCTTCAGAATTTAAACGTATTAACACAACCAATTATATAAATCTAAATATAAGCCAATCTTCTATAGGTTTTGAGATGGCATTCACCACCTCTGTGAAAAGTTAAACATTATGAATCAAGTCCAATCATATTTTTAGAAAAGGGCAGTGATAGCGCTTTCTGAACCAAAATTACCATCAAAGCTCAAAAAGCTGACCATATTCATTTAACCACAAGCCAATCTTATTTAAATCAGGACTGCCCCAAAGAAATGTTCTATTAGCCATTCATGATCTGAATTGTGGTGTATGAGATCAATTTAAAGATGGTACACATAAAAAAAATCATGAGACATTTGTAATAAATAAGGCAGTGGCCAACTATTCCTCATTAGTAGCTTTCTTGAGATAAGCTATCAAGTCTGCCCTTTCTACACTCTTCTTAATGTCAGCAAATATTGTTTTTATTCTAGGGATGTACTTCTTGGGATTCTCCAAATACTCCACTGCCGGGAGCCGGTCCAACCTTGCTGTTTCAAGGGACCTGGCATATATGGCATACTGTTCTTAATATGTTTGCCCACCTTCTTGTCACTATTTGTTTTAACCAAGGTCACCTCTCTGAGAAAGGTTGTTTCCCCAGGTAGGGATTTTCCCCTGAAGTTAGGGAGGGAATAAAACCCCTTAACTAAGTGCCAGGCGGGTAATTAATCACTTTAACTATGAACAATCATGCTTAAGCTACATAATCTTTACTCCCTGGAATGGAGATAAGAAACGCCCTAACCTTTGGAATAGAGATTGATAGGATTGGAATCAACTGGTATAAATACAGACATAACAAGACAACAGGACACAGAACCTAGACACAGAACCTAGAGACAGAAGAACTTCGCTGGAGAGAACATGGCAAAAGATCCTGGACAGAAACTGGCCACAGAACCTAGAGACAGAAGCTAGCGAGAGAACATGGCAAAAGATCCTGGACAGAAACTGGCCTCAGAACCTAGAGATAGAACCTAGCGAGAGAACATGGCTGAAGAACCTAGAGACAGAACCTGGCTACAGAACCTGACTAGAACCTGGTGACTGAACCTGGCTGGAGAACCTGGACAGAACCTGGCTGGAGAACCTAGCAAGAGAACATGGACACAGAACCTGGCTGGAGATCCTAACTAGAACTTCGCTGGAGATCCTGAACAGAACTTTGCTGGAGATCCTGAACAGAACTTTGCTGGAGATCCTGAACAGAACTTGGCTGGAGATCCTGGCTAGACATCCTGGTTAGGCTGCTGATCAACTGAACCCTGTCTCCGTGTCATTCCTTCTTCGCCGACTCCGTCTACACCTTTGGGAACCTCTGGACCTGCTGGGGTTGGACCCCAGCACTCCATCAGTGTAGCATCTCCCCAAGTGAGACCTTGTTCTTGTTGGCCTTTGTTCTTTCTTTCTGTGTAAGAAAATCCAGGGGCCTGACCTGTCTTTTGCCCAAATAGACCATGGAGATTTGGCCCAGGCTTGTGTTTGCCTCCCTTTTCCACAGTATGGCACTGGGCACACTTCTGGACAAAAATCTTCTTGCCCCTTTCAACATTACCCATTTTTAAATCGATCGTTAGTCACGTGCAACACAGAGGTTCCCACTTGCAAGCCAGATGTCACACTCTCTAACTCCACTGATTTTTAGAGAGAATGGAAGAGAGGGAAGGAGGAAGGGGACACACACACACACACACACACACACACACACACACACACACACACCAATACGAGAGAGAAACATCAATTGGTTGCCTCCTGCACGTGCCCCAACCAGGGTTGGGGATCGAACCTGCAACCTGTGTCCTTGACTGGGAATTGGTTCCGATGCTCTAATCACTGAAACACAAGGCCAAAATATCTTTATATTTTAGATAAAAATACTGAAACTATGTATTACCATTTTAATAGCTCCACCTTTCCCACGATTCTTCACCAGTGTTATCACTCGTATTTTGTCACTTCCATATTTCTGGCAATATTTAAAAGCTACCTGTCAAATTATATAAAAGTGAGAAAAAATTAACTTGGATTACAAAATAGTAATATAAAGTGGGTTTCTTATTTTGGCTTAACGAGTTAACTGCCACACGTCAAAAATGGAAACCATCCCCACACGCCACGATATTTTGAATTTAATTAAAAAATAAATTTGCAATAAATATTATAAAAAATATTACAATTCGGGTGGTCTTGAATATTTTCAGTTGAAAATTCTCACGAAAAATGATTTTAATGTTGGTCTATAGATGCTTATGGCAGGCAAATGGTTAAACACTGCTATTCCAGTTGCCTTCTTCTTGTGACTCAATTATACCCACCATGCATTTTGGTGGCCCAGGGGAGTTGCTGAATTCTTGGTGTAAAAATATGACACCAGGAATTGACCCACTAGGCTGAAGTTAGACTTCACCTCCCTGCAGAGGAACCAGTTGAACAGGCAGCTGCTGTCCCCTTATTATCTCAACTCTTCTACCTAAACTACTGAGCTTCCAGAAAAAAACAAAATCTATTTGCTAACATACACACTTGTGACCTAAGCCTACAATACTGCTCAATGACTTGTTTGTCAACAACCAATCTCAGTCCCCAGAGAGGTTGTTTGTATTCTAGACCATTTCCCTCAAATCTCACTTGAATTTCTCTTTCTCATCAGATATCCATGCCATAACTTATCCTCTTCTGAATCTTCAATCTCTTCCTCTCTGCTGGCTCCACAGCTTTAAGCATGCTTAAGACTCCAGCATACTAAAAACTTCCCTTTGATTTCACTATTACCTCAAGAAACTGTCAGTATTCTTTTATTTATAATCAAAGTCTTGAAATAGTGATCTACATCTATTTATATATTCTTTAATTTATAATCAAAGTCATAAAATAATGATCTACATCTATAATATATATAAATCTATATACTGCCATCTACATCTCTTCCTCATGTTTAGTCTTCAAACCAGTGCAGCACGACTCATATCCTTTGCTTTTCCACATTAAATCTCTTAACGTTCTCTTGTTTCCATTTAACCTCCTAATCAACAGTACCCTCTCCTTTTGGCACTCAATTCCATAGGCAGTTGTGAAGTTATTCTACTCTGGTGTTTGCCCTCCTGTCGGGCCAGCTTAAGATGCAGCTCAAACACCATGTCTTTTTCCTAGCTTCTATGCTCATTCTCACCTTCCCCTCCAGGAAAAAGGAAAGTGATTCTAACTGGTTCAAAAGGCATTTTCTCGTTTAACTGTTACTTTACTCATCACATAATGTAACTGCAGACCTTGCCCACCAGGCAGTGGGCTACTTAAAGGCTAAACTTACTATTTCTAGTGTCTGATACATAGTCTAGAATTGATTAATCTCAATGAACAAATGCAGCCACAGTCCTTTGTACATACTCCTATTACAGCATTGTGGTAGGCACTGTTAGCTACTTACCCAACAAACAATGCCTCCTTCTTCCTTACTATTATGACTCCAGTCTTACATAGTCACAGTGTGTACAGGACTAGACAATGAATCATGATTGGTCTAAATCTGCTTTGCCAAGTACTTTCCCAGTCCTCCTTTCAGGTATGGGTTGTCATGTCACCAAGTTCTGGCTCATGAAGTCTACTGCAGGTCTGCTGGAGGATAAGGCTTCTGGTAAAGCTTTCTATTTCCAATTAAAAAGGACAGAGGCGCCAAAACCGGTTTGGCTCAGTGGATAGAGCGTCGGTCTGCGGACTGAAGGGTCCCGGGTTCAATTCTGGTCGGGGGCGTGTGCCTGGGTTGCGGGCACATCCCCAGTGGGAGATGTGCAGGAGGCAGCTGATCGATGTTTCTCTCTCATCGATGTTTCTAGCTCTCTATCTCTCTCCCTTCCTCTCTGTAAAAAATCAATAAAATACATTCAAAAAAAAAAAAAAAAGGACAGAGGCACTCAAAGATAAATCTTAATGTTCTGGCTGTCTCTTACAGCTTAGGACTTGTGATAATTGGAGCTGTGATAATTTTGTGGTGAGGGAGAATATGAGAATTGAAAAGCTGCTTTTCCTCAGCTGGGCTGCTGCTGCTTCTGCAATCTCAGCAACAAGTGATGGATGCTTATTTTCTATGCCCTTCCTTCCATATAATTAACAAATTTCTGGAATAGTCTGTGTTTATGTTTTTCGTATCACATTCATTATTCAAAGTGCAGCACCTAATCTTCCTAAAGCAGATCCCATAATACTGACTGGCCACAATGCCTTTGTTTACACTATATTTTCAATCTGAAAATACTATCCTCCATGTTCTTAGTCATAACCATCCTTAAAAGTTCAGTTCAAAAGTCACTTCTCTTTCTCTCAAATTCTTTACAATATTTTATTTTCAGCACTTTTTACCTGCAATATAGAATTTATGGGCATGTTAAACAACTGTCCTGAAGGCTTCTTGCACAAAGGAGTGGGCTCATGTATTTGTATGGTTCCTCCAGTGTCTAGAACTTCTTGTATACTTGGTATTTAACAAAAAATCATTACTGAAGAATAATCAAGTAAACAGGTGTTTCCCTGTATACTTATTGTAAGGAATGGCTATAGGGTTAAGCCTCAGATTGACCTGTTGGCAAAGTCACAAACAAGTCCCAGCTTAGAAGGCACAGCCCTCTTAGCATAATTAGGCTTGACCTTATGATGCTCGCTAGATCTTATCTGGGTAGCTAATGGGCTGTGGGAGGTGCAGCAAGTGCTGCCAAAACAAGTGAAACTCACAAGAACATTGTAACTATGGTGACCATTACCTTGTTTACGTATGGCTATAAAATAAAGGCTCAGCTTGCTGTCTGGATCTTTCTCTGTGGACTCAGCCAGGCACAGGAGAGCCACCTAGACCAGGGGTGGGCAAACTTTTTGACTCGAGGGCCACAATGGGTTCTTAAACTGGACCCGAGGGCCGGAACAAAAGCATGGATGGAGTGTGTGTGTGAATTAATATAAATTCAAAGTAAACATCATTACATAAAAGGGTGCGGTCTTTTTTCTCAATAGTTTTATTCATTTCAAACGGGCCAGATCCGGCCCGCGGGCCGTAATTTGCCCACGGCTGACCTAGACCCAGCTTATTCTCTTTGTCTTTTCTAAATCCTTCGACACCTCCCCTCAGGCTCACCGGACACTTGGCTGTGCTGGCCCGGCAACCTTATTATAAGGTACACTAGAGGCCCAGTACACAAAAACTTGTGCACTCGGGGGGGGGGGGGGGGAGGTTGTCCCTCAGCCCGGCCTGTGCCCTCTTGCAGTCTGGGACCCCTCAGGGGATGACCACCTGCTGGCTTAGGCCTGCTCCCCAGGGGACTGGGCCTAAGATGGCAATCAGACATCCCTCTGGCAACCCGGCAGCCCTCGGGGGGATGTCCACTTGCCAGCGGTGAGCAGACCTAAGCTGCAGACATCCTTAGTGCTGCTGAGGAGGCAGGAGAGGCTCCACCACCACTGCTGTACTGGCAGCCTGGCTTGTGGCTGAGCAGAGCTCCCCCATGTGGGAGCGCACTGACCACCAGAGGGCAGCTCCTCATTGAGCGACTGCCCCCTGGTGGTCAGTGTGTGTCATAGTGACCAGTCATTCCCAGTCTTTCTGCTGTTAGGGTCAGTTTGCATATTACCCTTTTAATATATAGGATAGAGGCCTGGTGCACGGGTGGGGATAGGCTGGTTTGCCTTAAAGGGTGTTCCGGATCAGGGTGGGGGTCCCGCTTGGGTGCCTGGTCAGCCTGGGTGAGGGGCTGATGGCTGTTTGCAGCTGGTCACACACCCTTCAGGGTGGGGGTCCCCACAGGGGTGCCTGGCCAGTCTGGGTGAGGTGCTAAGGGCTCTTTTCAGGCTGGCCAGTGACTGAAGCTCCCAGCCTCTCCTTTTTTTCTTTTTATTCTGGGATTTATTTACCTTCTATAATTGAAACATTGTTACCATCACTGGTGCTCCCAGCTCTGAGGCCTCTGCCGGCTAAAAGCAGGTATCTGGAGTTTGTTTAGCTTCTATAATTGAAACATTGTTGCTTTTGGAGCTCAGAGCCGGGCCGCGGCAGGCGGGGAACCTTGGCTTACTCCATCACTGGAGCAAGCAAACCTCATGTTTGCTTCAGCTGCGTGGCTGCTGGCCGCCATCTTGTTTGGCAGTTAATTTGCATATCACTCTGATTAGCCACTGGGAAGCGTAGTGGAGGTACAGTTAATTACCCTTTTTGTCTTTTATTAGATAGGATTATGTTGCTATTTAACAAGAATATTAATAGCACCATAAATGAATCTTTTATGTGAAGCATTAATAATAAAAACACTTAAATGTTTTAAGATTAATTTATCAGGATCACTTGCAAGATTTAATAAAATGTTTAAAGATTAATTTATCAGGATCACTTGCAAGATTTACTGCAAAACTAGGTGGACCTGGGTCTGGCAACTACAGGTCTAAAAATGGAGGAATGAGAGGAGATAATACTCAAAAACACTGTTACCTCCTACGGGTAAATCTAGATGGGGGTATGACAAAGGACATATCTGATACTCAGTGGGGATAGGAAGGCATCTTCCTATTTAAATGACTGCATTAGAATCTGTCAGGCAAGGTGTAGCATAAAGAACAGAATCATGCTTAAAAAAAGAGGCACTATAAATTGACAGGAAAAGAGGGTTTCCCAGAGGCCAAGGTGAATTGTTGTTGTGCATGTTCTCTCCCATTTGGTGATCTTCAAAGCTTTCCTGGTTTTATGGAATAGTGGAATAGCAAGTATAGTTTCCAGCTTTCCATAAATAAAATCTCTCTGCTTCTTCTACTACCCATACTATAGTAATGGAGAGTATTTAGCAAAACTTTAGGGTTCTCTGATGAAGCAAAACTAAGATTTTACACTTGCTAAATTATTCCATATTTTCTATCTACTGGCAATTCTAAAAGCAAGTTTACTTACCTTCGAAGTCTGGTCTTTGCTGCCATCATCTACTACTATCACCTCATAAGTAAAAGTAGGATCTTGTTTCTGTAAGAAGCAAAAATAACATACCACAATTTGGCATAACTGCCATAAAAAACTAAAAAAATTTAAAAAATAACTGTAGTGTTAATGTGTATATATAGTAGTGAATAAATCACAGAAAATAAAAAGGCCAGAACAAACAGGAGAGACCCTGGGTAGGAGTAGACGGTGGATACTAAGTCTCTGTGAGCATCCTGCTCTTCCTGTGGCATGTCAGTGAAGGAGCCAGGTTCTTGTGGTGCCGAGTACATCTGTGAGATGCTACCAGGTGTATGAGAAAAAAGTCCAAGAGGTTTGAAGTTAGAGAGTGTAGATTCCAATTTGGAGGTACTTCTTAGCCTTACGACCTTAGGCAAGTTAACATTTTTGGCCCATTTTCTCATTAAAAACAACAACAACAAAAACCTAGTCTATGTGGCTGTTGTAAAAGAGGTAGTAGCCTCACCTACAATAAGATCTCAATTCTCTTTCTCTTTTCTTTAAATTTAATTTTTGAGCATATAATATGAGCTCCTCTTTCGATGACTCTTCTATCTTCCCTTTACACACACCAAAAAAACCAAAGTAAGTCAAAACAAGGAATTTTGTTTAAAGAGATTCAGCCACCGTAACTGGTTTGGCTCAGTGGATAGAGCGTCGGCCTGTGGACTGAAAGGTCCCAGGTTCGATTCCGGTCAAGGGCATGTACCTTGGTTGCGGGCACATCCCCAGTAGGGAATGTGCAGGAGGCAGCTGATCAATGTTTCTAGCTCTCTATCCCTCTCTCTTCCTCTCTGTAAAAAATCAATAAAATATATTAAAAAAAAAAAAGAAGAATCAGCCACAAAGCTTACTTGTTTTCTTAAACTCTACAAGGAGATTCCAACAGCAGCTAATGCCATAAAACAGTGGCACATATTACCTTTTCTTAGCAGGGAAAGAAGAGGAAAATAAATGAGGGGGGACTCTTAAGAATAATAAAGAAATACAAAATAATTTTGCCTTAATTGTGTCTTTCAAATAAATTTATTAAAAAATCACAAAAGTGGCCGAAACCGGTTTGGCTCAGTGGATAGAGCGTCAGCCTGCGGACTGAAAGGTCCCAGGTTCGATTCCGGTCAAGGGCATGTACCTGGGTTGCGGGCACATCCCCACTGGGAGATGTGCAGGAGGCGGCTGATCGATGTTTCTCTCTCATCGATGTTTCTGACTCTCTATCTTGCTCCCTTCCTCTCTGTGAAAAATCAATAAAATATATTTAAAAAAAAAAAATCACAAAACTGAAAGCAGCATTGTGCTACCATACAAAGTCTACAGGCATTCTATCACTCAATTTTATGTATAAAATCAGGCAAGAGAGGATAAAATGTAGGTAGGAGGGTACATATGAGAAATGTCAGCTTTGCAGCTTGCTTTCAGGTCACTACCTGCCTCTGGAAGTAGTGAGCTATGTGCTGGGGTTGCCTAGCAACAAGCTGAGAACAGGGGCCAGTGATAATGATGGCCCAAGCAGAACCAACATTGCCTTTCACAGTGGATCTCACCTGGGATCCACAAGTTGGTAACCTTGTCTAGTTTAATTGGAGACATTATATTGAAAGAGAAAACATGATACCTGTCTCTCTTCTAGATAGCCCAGAGCTTCATCCATCATTATAGGCACTTAAAGAAAAAAAAAGGTACATTAAAAATTGCTTTTGAAATTGTTAACAGGATTCCAGGGCAGAAGGAATAGGGAAACTGCGATAGGAAAGTTAAATCAAGGTCAAACACTGTGGATAATTTGCAGCCAGCTTATAACTAACAAGCCATTATCTTCCCGAGCCAAGGACACTTGAGAGCAAATGGTTAAAAAACTCAGTAAGAGAATTCAAAAAAGGAGGGAAAAAGGGATAGGAAAAAAGGACACTTTTACTCCCTAAGCAGAGAAGCCAGCAGTCTCAAGGCTTGGCAAGGTAAAGTTGCCAGGTGTTTCTCATGATTTCTGGGAAGGTCACAACAAAGTTAAAAAAAGGGACCTTGAACCCTAGCTGGTTTGGCTCAATGAATAGAGTGCTGGCCTGTGGACTGAAGGGTCCTGGGTTGTTCATTTCCAGTCAAGGGCACATGCCCATGTTGTGGGCTTGATTCCCAGTAGGCAGCTGATCAATGATTCTCTGTCATCATTGATGTTTCTATTTCTCTATCCCTCTCCCTCTCTGAAATCAATTAAAAAAGGGGGGGGGGGGACCTTTCAAATTAATCTGTACCAAAATATTCAGTAAAGGAATTTTGAAGCCTATAGAAAGGAGGGTATATAACACCCTGGACCCCCATCCAACCTGCTCTTCAGATTAGTTGAGAACCCATCTGTGCTTCAGGAGCCAGATATATAGGTTTGCTTGCTTTGCTTTTTCAATAAAGGTGCATGCTTTAATAAACTGGCTTTTCACACTGCAATCATGGTCTCTCATATAAATTCATTTATATGAGAAGATAAGGATCAAGGTTGGGAATAGTCCTTTCCCACAGACTCAGGAGGCTGTCTGGGAACGCCTCACTGGTGTTGATGAGAAGTGTCTCTAACAAAATGATTTATCAAGGTCTAACACACTCAGAGTTTACTTTTGGAAAAAATCCATATAATCTAAGAAGCGATTCTGGGACCTTCCTGCACTAACCATTTTCATTTGGAACACCTGTCCTCTGTTCACAACTTGTTCATTACTCCTCAAGTCCACTTCGGTCTCACTATTTTATGCTGCTGCTCATAGCCTCATAGCTAATATTCTATTTTCCTCTTCTGAGCTGCAACTACCAACTAACTAGATACTCACCATAGCCCACATCTACTAATGTTCTGGGAAAGGCAGTAAAATACAATACTATAAATTTCCTTTTCTTCCCAAATCATCCCTTACCAGAAAATCAAAAAGGGCTTACACCGCTTTTCTTCATTGTATGAAGGTACAACAATAGAAAGCTGTTTAGTAGGTGAGTCCCTTATGGTAGGTAGAGTTTCCTTCTGTCCTCTGGCATTTAAGAAGAACTTCTCTTCTTCATGTCGATGAAGAGGTGGCATTTCTGTAGCAGTTACAAATGCAACAAAGGAAATCTAAAAGCAGATATGTTAAAAAGAAATTGTTAGGTTCACCTGTTTTACATTTGTTATGTTCGAACGCTGTATGATTTATGTAATCCCCCCCCCCCTTGGTTAGAATATTTATTCTCAGTTTTTAGTCCATTAACAATAATCTGGAGGTGACTCCAAAATTCAAACCAGTCTTAAGAATGATGATTGTCCTTTTACCCATTAGTAATGTCTTAAGAGAGACTGTCTCTTCCCACTTGTCATTCTCTAGGGCTGTCATCCCAGATCTAATAGGGAACAAATTACAGAAGTACAATCTGCTCTTAGATGTGCCAAACCCCCAATCCTGGGCACACATTGAGTGAGGTTCTATCCCTACTTGGAGCCTACAGGTGACAGAGGACAAGTTCATATAACAATTGGAACATGTGGGATGAAGGCAGACCTCGCATCCAGGACCAGATTGACCCAGGGTATAAAGGGAAGATTCTCCCAATCCCCATAGTGGGGACTAATAATGCTTAAGAATTCTTGGCACTTACCCCAGATTTCAACTCAGAATACAGTATTTTCTGGAGTAAAGTATCAAACTTGTAGAATATGTATCAAATATTGGTAAATGTCATGCACTATTAATATTATATAGCTCCCTTCCACATATGATTAGGAGCTAGCTTTGGAAATAGCTATTCTTTGGAATACTACGTCTATTGGCACACCTTCTATTTCTAAACAATCAATCTACATATTATCATTTGTAATTTGACAATCATGTATAATGTTCCATTGGGTACATACTGAAATTGCATATGCATTTGATTGGTGTGAGCATGGACAGTATCCAGACTAGTGGGTCCAAGTTATTGCTCTGCACCTCAGGTATCCAGATTGTGTTTTCTAAATTCCATCTCCCACTAGAAGCAACCAGTGTTCCTAAGAGGAATGTCTGGTTCAAGTTGGGGCAGGAAATGGGCAATGGTGGAATAGCACATCAATGATAATGAGGACGATGCAAAAAGTAGCCAACTTGAGGGGCTCTCATTGCCTTATGATGGGAGGATTTGAGCATCAAATTACTGCAAATCCATTGAAACAAATGAAAAGTATTTTAAATCATGTATTCATAATACTAAAAATAAAAAATTAATTGGTCACCTTTGTTAAGATGCCAGGGAACTATGTCATTATTTTGAAAACTTGCTTTTTATCTTACCTTTTATATATGAACAGTATTTCAGGTTAACCGGTAGCTGAGGATTAAATTATTTTTCATTATAGGTTTCTAGGTAATATATGAAGGAATGATAAATTAGAATATTCTACTTTTGCCAGTGAAATAATGAATTTAGGTATATTCCCAGTGAAATAATATATTTAGGTAGTGATCATCAATGACTGCTAAAACCTTTAGGTAAATGACAAATTTTATAACTGGTAGGTCAGACTAATAACATCTTAACACCAAAGAAATCACACATTATAAATCTCCTGATGTTATAAAAGAGGAAGTATTCAGCATCACTCACACACTTTCCTTGATTTAAAAAAGTCAAACATTTATTTCATAAGTCTCTAGATGTAACTACTAGTTTACAAGAAATTCAGGAGTCAGAGATGTTAAAAGGCACCAAATGAGTGCAGTTAGTAAAATGCAGACTGTGAGAAATTCTACAGAAAAAATGACTACTTATTAAAGATAAGGGGGGCGGGGAAGGGAAGAGAAATTGTTATAGATCAAAAGACTTGAGACATATCAATGAAGTGCTAAGTGTGTGTGAATGCTGACTGGAAAAAACTGACTATTCTAAGACATACATCAAGCATTGGAACTGATATGTATTTAAAACCACTAAATAATGGTTAATGTAAAAAATAATTTGTGAGAATCCTATTGCCATTATATTTTCAAAGGGGTCCTATCTTTTTAGATAAATGCTAAGGCTTTACAGGTAAAATATTATGTCTTGGATTTGCTTCAAAATAATCCAGAAAGAAGTGGGGTGGGGAGAAAGTATGTATGGAGGGTGGAGATAAATATAACATACTAGTGGCCGGTGCATGGACTCATGCACATTGAAATTAATTATAAGAGCTTTATAGCCGAAACCGGTTTGGCTCAGTGGATAGAGCGTCGGCCTGCGGACTGAAGGGTCCCGGGTTCGATTCCGGTCAGGGGCATGTACCTGGGTTGCGGGCATATCCCCAGTGGGAGATGTGCAGGAGGCAGCTGATCGATGTTTCTCTCTCATCGATGTTTCTAACTCTCTATCTCTCTCCCTTCCTCTCTGTAAAAAATCAATAAAATATATTTTTTTAAAAAAAAGAGCTTTATAGCGAGAACTTTATATGTATCGCGCATGTGCCAAGTCAACATTTATTTTTCAATTGCCAGTGGGCTCATATGTACCGGCTGTGGTTGGGCAGTCAGACGGACGTAAGGTTGGTCACTTAGCTTTTTATATATATATAGATAGATAAAACAAGATTTGTGGGTTTTTTTGGTAATAATTATCCGCTCTGACATTTTAAAAAACAAAGTTCCAGGAGCTGTGTGACATTTGTGCATATGAGCTCTTTAACCTGAGTTTCCGCACCAAATAAAGCTAGTATTTGTCAGTGTTGTTCTAAGATCAAATTTATTGAATACTTACAATACATTGGAAGTATTCAATAAATGGTAGCTCTTATAATCACTTCAAGCCATGGGGTCAACTAGTTCTAGTATAAACTCAAAATGTACACATGTAAATCTGTAACAGATTCAATATGAGGCAGATCAATTTAGGATTTTCATCAAACCCTAACCTGCACACAGCTGACTTGCTCAAAACCCTGGAAAAAATCCGAAATCTCCATATACCAAAAGCGAGGACTCCTCTCTCACTCAGACACAAATCACCCCAAAGAAATCAAGATAAAGTGCTTTTTCTCTAGCTAAACTGTTCCTAAGTTGTGAGTTTACAGACTTTCTGGCAAGATGACAGAGACCTTCCTGGCTGCTAATCTGAATGTCAAGGGAGCTGAAACTTCTTCATTAACTAACTAGAGAGCAGGCTCATTCCAAATCATATGGGAGAAAGTTCACTTGGCAAACTTTCTACTACTTATGGATCAGCAAATATTTACAATCTGTTTCCAGAATAATGGCAAAATATGAGTTTGAATCTTACTGTACTGCATCATTTCGAGGCAGCTAATTTAGGATGTTTAACTCTGGGACATAACGACCCCCCAAACAGATGTTAACATCAGGCTTTGCCTATCTTGATCTTCCTGTGTTCCTAGTGGGTCTTTTTGATCCACTAATTTATTTCAATCTGTAATAGATAGCTTCTATTAGTGCTCTGTTACCGCTACCTGCTTAACCACATAAGGAAAAGGGGGACTAGAGAGCACTCACCTTCTGGGGGCTTAAGACCTCCCCGGCGGGGCAAGATTGAAGAGGATACAGACCCGGAAGGAAGTCTTGGAGAGGTTGGGATGGACAGAGGGTCCGGGGACAAAGGGGCTAGCGAGGAGTGGGTGGGCACGTCTCAAAGTGAACAAAGGTATAAGGCTCTGAGTACGTAGGGACATAGAGCTCCAAAGTAAAAATAAACAAGGAAGAAAGGGGGTGTGAAATTCAGAAGAGGAATTCTGGGGTAAAGGGTGGGGATAAGCATGGTGAAAGAAGACACAGAAGAGCCGGCAGCGCGGAGAGAATACCTGGGCCTAGTCTCCAGAAGAGCAACGAACCCAGGCCCGCGTTAGTCCCCAACCCCTCTTCTCACCAGTATCAGGGCTGCGGCCGCCAGCGCCACGCCGAGCACCGCGCCGAGCACCACCAGCTGCAGCGGTAGCGAAGCCATCCTTTAAGCACCGGCTGCAGCCGCCCTATCCGGCACCCACACGCGCACGCGGAAGTGGGCCGCACAGCCCCGCCTCCCGCCCGCAGAGAGGCCGCGGCGCCGGGCACCTGCCGCCCACAGCGCCCTCGCGCGGCGAGGCGAAGAACACGTAGTAGTTGTGTGCCCGGTGCCTTGTTCCAAAGTAGGATTGCCAGAATTCGCAAGTAAAAACACACGCTGTCCACTTAATTTGAATTTCAGATAAACAACGTGTTATTTTTAACATCCTTATTAAAATATAATTGCACAACCATATAACCCACCCATTTAAAAGTTTTGGTATGTCATATAATTTTTTAAAATGGTGATAATTTTTTGATATTTTAACCATTTTAAATGTACAATACGGTGGCATTAATTAAATTAACAATGTTCTGCAACCATCACCATCATTTCTAAAACCTTCCCGGCTCTCCAGCCCTTGGTAACAACCACTAACATACACCACTGGAAGCGTACTCCTAGTAGGAAATTACTTTATCTGACATTCAAATTTAATTGGCTGTACTTTATTTTCTGGCAACCCTATCCAGAAGGGAGGTGGAAGCCTTTGAGCCACGACACAGCCTACAAAATCAGCAGCTCCTTTGGAGCCCGCCCGGGAACTTGCAAAGTGTCACCGCAGGAAATTTACGTAATCTCCGGAGCTGCGAGCTCTTTACTTAGGAGAATTAAAACGCGGGCCTAGCCTGACAGAGGCGGGAAAGGGCGTAGAAGTTTTGCAGTAATGCTTCACACTCAGTACTGTATTATTTTCTATCAATTCAATTTTCTTTCAAACTCTTGAACTACCCGACTGTTTCTAAAGATAGACGCTCATCACTTATCTAATAGCTGATTCGTCAAAACCTGTAGAAGGCAAAGAAACCAAAAGAGACTTCTAGCAAGAGACTGTGGAAACTAAGGCGGGTCAATAACCACCGTAGTTTCACCTTCTGCGTCTCATGCTACGGGAGAAGGGCACTCGGTTCCTCGTCGACAGTGTGGGGGCGGAGCAGGCGCGCGTCCTGGAGACGGAAGTCGCCCCCGCGCAAGCGAAGGCTCGCGAGAAGATGGCGGCCGGGTTCAAGTGAGTGTTGGCGGCTGGCGTGCACGAGTTTGTTCCCTGGCAGAGGGTGGCTTCCCTTAACCGTTAGCTGGGGTTTCCTCACCTGGAGGCCACCCCACCAGGTTCCCACTTATCCCCGCGGAAGCCGGCCATGGGGCCGGGAGACCTGGAGGTGATCGTAGGAAAAGGAAAAGAGGGCTCCTTCCCGCCAGTGAGACGGAAGGTGGACGGGTGTGTGTGTGTAGAGTTCAGTACCCGCTGGAAGTGTTGTCGGTGTAGGTGGGGTAGCCCCTTCCTCATTGCGTGCTTGGGGTGGGGTATGGCCTTCCCTTTGTTCCTTTCCGGTTATTAATAACTAGATTATTTCAAGGGTATCAGGAGCACTGTGGCTCGGTAGTGGATGTGCAGCTCCTGGAGACACAGTTGTATGTTTGTAAGAGTGTTGCATCAGGCCGCGCTGGCGTGGCTCAGTGATTGAGCATCGACCTATGAACCCGGAGGTCAAGGTTCGATTCCTGGTTAGGGCACATGCCTGGGCACTTGTGGGCAAGTGTTGCATCAGAACCACATGCCACTTCATTCTCCTTCAGTAATTTATTCCTCAAAGGACTGTGCCTTGTTTGGCAGTTTATTACATAAGCCTTTTTGTGTGTGTGTGCCACTCTGGTTAAACCAATAGATTTTCATTCTTAGAGTCAAGTTTTTAAGCATATAAATAGGAATCCAAAGGAAATCGATTTTATCAAAACAGTTACCTATTTCTATAAAATCTCAAGTGTATGATATACTGTTGGACATAAACCTGCTCTAAAATTAACTTTCTTAAGCAAGATCTAGTGGGGATTCTATAACTCCTATAATTTAAAAATAACTATTAGTCCACATACCTTCGACAAATTATTAAATAAAAATGAAAACTTCCAGTGTCTGTAGTTGTTAAAGTTGCAGGTACAGCTAATATAATAGTTTATTGCCCACAGTCATAATTGAAGAATATACTGAATTCAGTTACTGGATAGTAAAAATAAAGATGTAACTTTTTTTCATTCTCGCTAAGAATCCCTTCTTCAGAGAGAGAGTGATAGTAACACCTGAATTAATCCTCTTAAAGATGCCCAAGGTCTTTGAGCTCCAATACTGTAATTGTTTCAGGCAGAGTTAAGGACAGCAGTTAATAACTATGATTGCTACAGAAAGAGTATCTACTTTTAGTAAACAGTTATATGTGGCAGCATACACCTCAGAATTTATGAAAAACTTACATATTTTGGAGACTTATTCTGTCTCACTACACTTTTAAGATCTTTGCCAGTTTCTGGGTTTATGTTAAGATTCACTACTTCATGCCCTAACCAGTTTGGCTCAGCTGATAGAGCATCAGCCTGCAGACTCAATGGTCCCAGGTTTGATTCCGGTCAAGGACAGGTACCTTGGTTGCGGGCACATCCCCAGTAGGGGGCGTGCAAGAGGCAGCTGATCAATGTTTCTCATTGATGTTTCTAACTCTATCCCTCTCCCCTCCTCTCTGTAAAAAAATCAATAAAATATATTAAAAAAAGGTTCACTACTTCACATATTTTTCATATGTTTCAGAACTGTGGAACCTCTGGAGTATTACAGGAGATTTTTGGTGAGTAAAAGGGGTTATGTAGATGTTATGCCTTTTGATAGTATATGCTTTAAAGACAATTTCATATATACAAATAATGAACATTGTTACATTGTACAACTGAAACAATTGTTATGTCAATTATATAAAAAAATTGAGAAGTAATTTCAACTAACAAGGCTTAATGTGTTTTCCCTGGTTCTGTATAAAATATACACATAGATGTGCTTTACTTTCGTATAAATTTATTTAGAAAGAGAACTGCCGTCCTGATGGAAGAGAACTTGGTGAATTCAGAACCACAACTGTCAACATAGGTGAGGATATTTTGAGTTCTAAAATAAGAATGTTGAAGTTGCTTCAGTTTTGAAAATACAATTTTTCTTGTTTTTTTTTTTAATACTAGTAAAGAATTTTTATTTGTAAAGGTTTTTTAAAACTCACTGTTCTCTCAATTTATATGCTCTTTATTTACAATTTTAAAGTAACTATAAAGAGTTTTTCACCATTCCTTCCATACCTCCAAGACATGGATTTGTTATGTTTTAAACCTGCTGTTGCAAATACGTAATTTTCCAATTTTACCTTTATGGCATTCCCAAATTTTAGCCTCTGAGCCACTTAAACAGTATTTTGGCCAAATTCTACCATGTTTAAGGGATTCCAGTGATTTTGTGTAAAGAGATTTTTTATCTGTGCACTGCTGTGCCTGAACGAAAAAATGATTGACTCAAATTCAAGGAAAGGTGAATAATTCTTAAAACAGTAGTTTTAAGTAGTTATACCACTTTTTAAAAACTTGAGCTAGTAATAAATTTCATAAGCTACTGGCTTATGTAGCAATATAAAATCATGTAGAAAACAAAAACACTTTTTATGGACTTTTTCATTTTGTTTAAATACTTTTCAGGTTCAGTTAGTACTGCAGATGGTTCTGCTCTAGTGAAGCTGGGAAATACTGCAGTCATTTGTGGAATTAAAGCGGTAGGTTTAATATATGTTTTACTGAAATGAGTTACCAGATTATCTTCATATTAGAGGCCCGGGGCATGAAATTCGTGCGGGGGAGTGGTGGGGTAGCCTTGTCTGACTGCCGATCTGGCCTAAACCAGCAGTCAGACATCCCTCTCGCAATCCGGGATGCTGCATGCACCAGTGACCATACTTTTCATACAGGTGAAAGGCATCTTGCTGTTGTATGGGCAGCTACATTTTTTTGCCCTGATTATCAAAAGTAGTACATAACATGATCTTTCCGGGGCAGTAGTACCATTTTCCCCATCTTATGGGTGGAAAATCTGAAGTAGAGAGAAGTTAAGTAATTGGCTTTGTCACACAGTTGTAGTCAGAATCAGGGCGGACCACAAAATGTGCAAGCCAGAATGCATGCATGTCATTGCTGCATCATCCTGTTTTTTTACTGTTGAAGAGTAGCCTTGCCAGTTCTAATTTTTTTTTTAATATATTTTATTGATTTTTCACAGAGAGGAAGGGAGAGAGATAGAGTTAGAAACATCGATGAGAGAGAAACATCGATCAGCTGCCTCTTGCACATCCTGTGCCCGCAACCCAGGTACATGCCCTTGACCGGAATCGAACCCGGGACCTCTCAGTCCATAGGCTGACGCTCTATCCACTGAGCCAAACCAGTTTCGGCAGCCAGTTCTAATTTTTAAATCTAAGAGACTGTTCCCAATATATAGGGAAGGGTCCCTAGGCCTGGCCAGTTATCAGGACCGATATGTGGGGCGACTGGCGGCCGGGCGCCACCCACTGGCCAGCCCTGCCCACTCCAATCATCGCCGCCACAGGTCGTCTTCCTGGGGGTGGGGGTGGGGGGGGACGGGGGGGGGGGATTTGACTCTCAATGCAGGAGCTGCCCGGTCAGTCAGTGCGCATCATAGGGACTAGTCGTTCCGCTGTTCAGTCCATTTGCATATTAGGGTTTTATTATATAGGACTAGGGGCCCGATGCACGAAATTCGTGCACTGGGTGTGTGTGTGGGGGGGGAGTGTCCCTCAGCCCAGCCTGCCCCCTCTCACATACTGGGAACCCTCAGGCGTTGACCCCCATCACCCTCCAATCACAGGATCGGCCCCTTGCCCAGGCCTGATGCCTCGGTCAGAGGCGTAGACCCCCATCACCCTCCGATCGCCTGATCGGCCCCTTGCCCAGGCCTGACGCCTCTGCCAGGCTTGGACAGGGGACCCCCATCTCCCCCCAATCACTGGCTCTGGCCCCCGCCCAGGCCTGAGGCCTCTGGCCCAGGAATCATGACTGGGCAGGAAACCCCCATCTCCCTCTGATCGCTTGCTCCACCCCCCGCCCAAGCCTGACGCCTCTGACCCAGGCTTCAGGCCTGGGCAAGGGGACCATCATATCCCCCCAATCCCCGGCTCCGCCCCCCACCCAGGCCTGATGCCTTGGCCAGAGGAGTTGACCCTCATCACCTTCCGATCACCAATCACGGATTGGCCCCTTGACCAGGCCTGAGGCCTCTGGCAGAGGCGTCAGGCCTGGGCAGGGGACCCCCAGCTCCCCGCGGTTGCAGGCTCTGCCCCTGCCCAGGCCTAACGCCTCTGGCTGAGGCGTCCGGCCCAGGCAGCAGGGACCCGCAGCTGCAGCAGCCCCGCGATCGTGGGCTTCGCTTTAGGCCCAGGCAAGGGACCCCTAGCTCCCGGGACTGCCAGCTTCGATCATGCCCAGCTCCCATCGCTGGTTCCACCCCTACTTCCTGCTATCACTGGCCAGGGCGGAAAAGGCCCCTGATTCTCCGATCATGGCTGGGGGGCAGGGCAAAGGCGGCCCCCCAGCTCTTAGCTCCCCCCTGGGCTTCCGATCACTGTCAGTGGCAGGGGGCTTCTTCCTGCTTTCCCTTTAGCCTCCCTGCATTGTGCCTACATATGCAAATTAACTGCCATCTTTGTTGGCAGTTAATTTGCATATATCCCTGATTAGCCAATGAAAAGGTTAGCGTCGTATGCCAATTACCATTTTTCTCTTTTATTAGTGTAGATACTGATTAAATTATAATATACACTAGTAATTCTGTTGACTAGGCAGGCAGTCAGGTGTCAGCTTTTAGTATTTTTCATTTCCAGAGAGCTTTCATCTTTGAGTATTAGATAAGATGACCCAAGTTTAATGACTCAGTTATAATTTATGGGTATTCATCAAATGTTTTGAAATCAAATAATTTTCAAAATTTGACTACCTTTATTTTTTTAAGAATTTGGGTATAATTTGAGAGATTAAGAGATTTTTGGTGACATCCTTTTGTCCAGTGCTGGTATTTAATTCATGCAAATATGTAGAAAATTGAGATTGTTCAAAAGAAAATTGTGAGGGAATAATAGCTACCATGTGTTGTGTACCTGTTATGTTTCAGGCACCTTATATTAGGTACTTTACAAAATCAAGTTTAATCCTCAGAACAGTTTTTGAGGTATAATTTCTGTCTCCTGTTTTACATGAGGTTCAGTAACTTGTCCAGGAACATAAGGCTCATAAATAAATAGAACTTCTAACTACACTGCACCCTTACTTCACCCAAGCTCAGATTCTTCCTCGGTAAAGCTGGGGTGATATCTAACAATAAGATTTGAACTGCCAAATTTTATATTACGGACTTAACAGCATTATCTCATTTGACCCTCATTAACAGTCCTTAAAAGTAGATCTCATTAACTTCCCATTTTGCAGATGAGGAAATTGAATGGTAAGAGGTTAAGTAACTTACCCAAAGTCTCTCAGCCAAAAAGTATGGGTCTGACATATGAAACAGGTGATTCCAGAGCTTTTGCTTAGTTCCTTTATTTGTTACCATCATTTCCTAAATCTGGCTGTGCCAGTATCACATTGGGGTTTAAGTTAAAGATTCGTGGCTACTGAATTAGTGCAAGTGAGGATGGAGGAGAAATCCAAATAATATTTTTTTAATTTTGATGAGTAGCACTGTAGTGTAACTATGCTGTACTGCCTCATTACTGGAGAGCTAAAGTGAGTGTTGGTGCCATTAGAGTCCCTGACACAACTCCCTAAGCATAGTAGATGCTCATGATGTGGTAAACTAGTTAATATGTTTTTTGGTAGAGCCTTCCATAACTAAGGCTTTCTTCACAATTATTTAGTAGCTTCTTTGATTGGAAACATTTGTTTGCTTCTGTAGGAATTTGCAGCACCACCACCAGATGCCCCTGATAAAGGATATGTTGGTAAGTTACGATTTTGTAATTTTAATACAAATGCTTTAACACATTTAATACAAATATTGTAGTTAAGTACTAATAGTTGAGAAAATTATTCATAATCAAAATATATAGGAATGAAGCAGACATTCCTGAAGTTTTCTACTGGAAGATAACATGAGAATTTTGTAATTTTTCAAACTCGTTCAAATCAGTTTTTGTTTATACATTCAGATGTCATCAACCAAGAAAATAGAATCTCCTAGGAAAAGGCTGTAATTGGAGACTTTGTGATTTTTTTTTTTAATCCTCACCCAAGGATATGTTTTTATTGAGAGAGAAACATAAATGTGAGAAACATCGATTGGTTGCCTCCAGCACACCCCACCCGGGTATCAAACTTGAAAGCTAGGTTTGTGCCCTGACTGGGGAATCAAACCCACAAATCTTTTTGTGCATGGGGATAATGCTCTAATTAACTCAGCCACTCGGCCAAGGCCCACTATGCCATCATTTTTCTTGACTTGGGCTGTCCTTTTATGGTAGGAACCAATATTTTTAAAATGCAGAACAGTTGGGTATGAGTAGAGGGGCTACCTTCTGCGACAGATTGAGGTATTTCGAAAGAAAGAAAACTTGTGAAGGATTTAAACCTTAAATGCTTTTTAAAAATATATATATTTGTGTGGTAAAAAGTCAGAAATATAGATTTTACTTTATCCAAGCTTAATAGTCTTAAAAAAAGACTAAAAATATAATTGATGTCTTATAATCCTTTCCACTTGGAAAAAGCTATCCATGGTGACAGTCCCCTTGCAGTGGATTTACATTTAACATTTTCATAAACCAGAAGTGAAGTTTATTTCATAGTTGCAGAGTGTTTCTTTCAGTTCCTAATGTGGATCTACCACCTCTGTGTTCGTCGAGATTTCGGTCTGGACCTCCTGGAGAAGAGGCCCAAGTAGCTAGCCAGTTCATTGCAGATGTCATTGAAAAGTAAGATAATCGGGATAAAGTATTACTATCATTCGTTTTCAGACAGTTTTGACCTTTCCTTTACTGTGTTGTCATTCAGTTCACAGATAATTCTGAAAGAGGACTTATGCATTTCTCCAGGGAAGGTAAGAATAATAGAGAAGCTATAAGCTTTTATTAATTGTTTTGTGGAGAGTAGACAGGGAAATTAACAAAACCACAGTAGCCTTCAATACAGATGTCTTATTTTTAGATGAAGTTCAGGAAAAACATGTCTTATTCTGTAACTATGTAGTTCATATAAAGACAACCAATTTTGACTAATTTATTGCCTGAGTTGGAGCTACATTAAGCTGAGGGTAATTCTTTTCCCCTTTTACCACAAACATTCTTTTTTTTTTTTCTTTATAGATTACTGGTATCTGATTAGCTAATGCGTTTAAGGCACTATAAATTCTAACTCTATTGGAAAACTTAGAACTAAGTTGACTAGAACCTATAGGATTTTTCTCTTTGATTACATATTTACTTGTAAAACAGTGGTTCTCAACCTTCCTAATGCTGCGACCCTTTAATACAGGTCCTCATGTTGTGGTGACCCCCAACCATAAAATTATTTTCGTTGCTACTTCATAACTGTAATTTTGCTACTGTTATGAATCATAATGTAAATATCTGATATGCAGGATGTATTTTCATTGTTACAGATTGAACATAATTAAAGCATAGTGATTAATCACAAAAACAGTATGTAATTATATATGTGTTTTCCGATGGTCTTAGGCGACCCCTGTGAAAAGTTTCTCGTTCAACCCCCAAAGGGGTCGCGACCCACAGGTTGAGAACTGCTGTTGTAAAACCTACTAAGCATTTTTTTTTTTAAAGGGAAACCACCTTTTTTCCTCCCCCACCCCGAGAGAAAGGGAGGAGAGATAGAAATATCAATGACAAGAATCATTAATTGGCTGCCTCCAGCATTCCCCCTACTGGGGTTTGAGACTCCAATCCCAGCATGTGCCATGACCAGGATCTAACTGACCTGGTTTGTAGGTTGACGCTTAGCTACTGAGGAACACCAGCCAGGCCCTACTAAGCATTTGATGTATTAAGGTTTCTTTGGGAAAGTATATTTTGATTTTCGTTTGGGACTTTCTAAAGTATTTCCCTCATCTGACTTAGCAACAAGAATGGAAATGTTTGTCACTTGTCAGCTTGGTAGTCAGAAGGCAGCTTTCATCAACCATAACCACTTTTTTGGGTTTATTTCTTAAAGGTAAAGGTTTTTCTTTTCTTTGTAAGTTTTTGAGCCTTGAAGGTTATCTTGTTTAAGGGTTCTGTGGTGTATAAGTTGAAGCAAATCCCATGTTCTACCCATCAGAAGACTTTAATTTGCTTTGTGTAAACTCTATTTTAGCTTGCTTGGGTTCTATACTGTGATCTCATTTGCCTTGACTATGATGGAAATATTTTGGATGCCTGTACATGTGCTTTGTTGGCAGCTTTAAAAAATGGTAAGCAATCTTAATAAAAGGCAATATTCCTCCTCTTGTGTCAGAATATTCTGTTTTGTTAAACTTTCTCAAACTTTTTAGGCTTTAGTTATGATTTAGCCACCATTCATTTTAGTCTTTCTAAATTAACAAAAATGTTTATATACACTGTATTTATCTTAATGTTCTAAGGTATTTTTTTTCTAAAAGATTACTTCTGGAAAAGTGAACTTAGTAAAAGCCATGTTTGTTACTTACACTAGAGATACTAACATATTTGCCTTTCTAGTACAGTTGCCTGAAGTTACTATAAATGAAGAAACTGCTTTAGCAGAAGTTAATTTAAAGAAGAAACGTTATTTGAACATTAGAACTCATCCAGTTGCTACCTCCTTTGCGGTCTTTGATGAGTAAGTTAAATGTACAAAAACTGTTTTAAGTATTCTTCTAAAATAAAATGTTTCATAGATTGATAATTTACACTTCAAAAAAATTTTTAAATAGCACTCTGCTCATAGTGGACCCTACTGGAGAGGAGGAACATCTGGCAACTGGAACCCTAACAGTAGTAATGGACGAGGAAGGCAAGCTATGTTGTCTTCACAAACCAGGCATGTTCCTTCTATTTCAGTCCTAAATATTTGGATGAAAACTCTATGTGAGCTT
This sequence comes from Myotis nattereri, assembly GCF_964212035.1. Lineage (NCBI taxonomy): Eukaryota > Metazoa > Chordata > Mammalia > Chiroptera > Vespertilionidae > Myotis > Myotis nattereri. Next base: position 103,043,109 of record NC_138076.1, read on the forward strand.
CTTTACATAGGAGTGGGACAAATGGAACATGGGATATTTTACCGTGTACCTAATGCAGAAAGTTTAAAATGACAGTTTGTTACCTCAAATTCCTTATGTTTTTATGTTGTTTACCAGTGGTTCTTATGGCATGCATTGGAATCACTTGGAGGTCTTAAAACGTAACTTGGCAATCTTAACCATACCCCCTGGTTTACATTACTGAAAGTTTAGGTCTATAACTTGACATGTTGATCATTAAAAGTACAATAGCATATATTAACAGTGTTGGTACAATAATTTTTCAGGTGGAAGTGGGCTGACTGGAGCTAAACTTCAGGACTGTCTGAGCCGAGCAGTTACAAGGCACAAAGAAATAAAAAAACTGATGGATGAAGTAATTAAGAGTATGAAAGCCAAATAACTACGTTTTCAAAACATATTTGTAAAAACTGTATTTATTACACTGTGCACAAATCTTTCATACTAAATAAATATCAAACTACATTTTTCTGAAGGACATTTCTAGTATTTCTTAGGCCACTTCAACATGTTTTATGTGTAGGAACAATTTTGAAAAAGCAGTGTCTTAAGCAAATGAACCCTAATGGTTTGTTAAAGCATTTCCCTGTTTTTATTTAAAAATCATAGGGTTGTGCTTCTGTATAAAGTTTGTACATCAAACAATGTAAAATACTGATTATGTTTTAAAAAACAAAAATGAAGTAGAAACTCAATCCTTTTGATTCATTGCTCTTGTTTTTAAAAAAGAAAAATAATAATGCAAGACTCAGAATTTTGGAGTGGTTGGTGTGCCTCTCTTCATTTTACTTTTTGACTGGCTGCCTGTATGCCGTTGACGATGTAGCTGAGCTGTTTGTGCTGTTGCTGCTGCCATAGCCATTTGATGCTGTAAGAATCGCAACTGCTGCAAAAGGGGGGAGGAGAGGGAAATCAAGGTACGTTAAATGTAAGCAGGTATAAAAAGGTGCTTTTCCTGAGAGAGATGAAAACAAAAGTGAAAGGGAGAAAGCACTAAGATAACAAAAGGGGACTATACCACATTCAGACAATGCACAATCAAACAGCACCAGTGGCACAGAAGCCTGCTGAGGGTTTTTAAAATGGTTCTTGGTACACTTCAAAAATACATGTTACTTTGCCCTGCCAGTCTATATTGTAGTAACTCAGCAACTTCAGTTACCATTTTGTTGTATGATAGTTTATAGCAATTTAAACCACCCTGCATATAAAAGATAGTCAACTACAATATGCTGACTTCCTGAGATAATGGAATGACATTTTTCTAAAACAGGTATGACATTTACTAATAGGAACACTGGCATTCTTGTCTTTTTCTGCAGTACAAATTAACCATTGGCACTGTCAACTGTCTATTTCAAAATATAATGCAAACTACAAAAATGGGATGTTAATGTGCCACCAGCACTTCATGAAAGATATTAAGTTAAGTATGGCTTAAATGTACAAAATATATTCAGTGCTCCAATCTGACTGGCTAAAATGTCACACTTAAATAAAATTTGCTAAACTATCTATTACTATATAGTCTTAAAAGACAATAAAATAAAACTAAGGTTTTTTGAGGTACTTTTGGAGCAGAGTATCTTTAAAATGTAATCAGAGTGAAGTTGCTGGATTACTTGTATCTGTTGCTGCTGCTGTTGAAAGGCAGAGGAGAGCTGGAATCTCTGCTGAGGAAGGCATTGCTCAGGTCTGTTCTCGGCAGAGCCAAGCTGAGACAACACTACAGAGAGGAGAAGGGGAAAGCAGGCCAGTCAAAAGTTTGAAGGCTACCAGGATTAGAAAAGGACAACACAGAAAATGAAATAGAAGAGTCATCAGCATGATTAATATTAAGTATCAAATCACAGACATTTCAGAATACATTTAGTCTCCTGTTAGTTGAGGGCACTTCCTGGACATACAAGGGGAAGGAAGTGCAAATGTGCTAAGCACTGTATCCCTTCATGCATCTCACTGAAATTTGGTAATGGTGCTTTTTGTTTAGAAGGCTTTCTTGTAGAATGTAAAATACATGACTTATTTTAAAATATAATTAATAAAGTAGGAAAGGGGGGAGAAATCCAAGCTACCATAATGACATAACTGGTAAACAAGTGCTATTAAAAGATACTGCAATGAGTATCAGCCTAAATTAGTAGCAACAGAGATGGAGAACTGAGCCTGTGCATTATTACTTTTTGAGCTGAGTGCGACCACAATAATTAGTTCAACCTTCTCATTGTAAAAAGGAAGAAATTTCAGGTGTAGATGATTTGAATGACTCAGGCAATTAGTGGCAGGTCTGGAGCATGGAGCATTTTTATGATTTTTCAGTCTAGAGTTCTTTCCACTAAATTATATAAGAACTTTAGAAAATATATATCTTGTGGGGGGGGGGGGTAAAGGATTATAAAAATAACTTTCAAAAATTCTCTAGCTCTAAATCTCTACATGTAAGACCTTGCTTATTCTAAATTCAGACACTGGGAGTTACCTGTATATGATTATAAAGGCACCAATGATAATTCAAAATGTTGACATGATCTCACTCATTTAATCCTCAAACTCTGTAATTACTATTTTCAATTGACAAGATAATCTTCACTAAAGACTATGGTTCACTATAACTGGTTCACCATTTTACTGTTGGAAGTGGTAAGCAGTCATTTAGTATAATCTCACTTTCTTACAAATGACAAAAAGTGGCTTATAGAAGTTACATTTACTGACATTATATCTTAATTCATGCAAGTACAAGATACCAGAATGAGAAAAAAATATTATGCAATATATAAATGCCCATAAAAAACTAAGGAGTTAACAACTTTGGTAGCTTCTTAGTAAGTTGGATAATTGTATAAAATTTTGCCAACAAACTAACACAAGGAAAACACAACTGTTAATATATGTAGTGTAGAATCACTTTAAATTAATCAACTGTCAGTGGGAAAAAACTGAGGGCTATCAATAAATTGATTTAATAGTTCGCAAGTAAATATACCTATACTTTTTCCTACTTAATGCTTGCAAGAGAAGGAAAATAATTTTAAAAGGTGAGATCCCAACTAGATTAAATAGTAAACTCAACATATGAAGTCATGAAGATACCAACCAGCTGCCTGTGACTGCATAAAACTTCCTACTCCAGCAAGATTAATAACAGCAGCATGCTGAGCAGATAAGACCTTTTCTTGACTGGTTGAGCCTTGTTCAGAACCCTAAATAAAAATCATACATGAGTTGTATAAAAAGAAAAATCATTTGTGTTGGAAAGAAGAAATTAATATTTTCCTTACAGGACAAAAAAAATATCAGTTTTAGACTCATAAAAACAGTAACATAAGGAAAAGACTTCAGAAGAATTAGCAAGAACAAATCCTATATAATAAAAGCCTAATATGCTAAGTGTCCGGTCATCCAGTCGTCGGTTCAACCAATCAAAGCATAATATAACCACTCACTATGATGTGCACTGACCACCAGGGGGCAGACGGTCAATGGAGGAGCTGCCCCCTGGTGGTCAGTGCACTCCCACAGCTAACCTCCCATTGCCAGCCAACCTCCCGCGGTCCCTCCCTCTGGGCCAGCCAGCCCCCACCATCAGCCCAATCGCAGGCCAGGCCAAGGGACCCCACCTGTGCACAAATTTGTGCACCAGGCCTGTAGTACAAAATAAAGTTACAATTCCATAATACAAAACATGGAAAGCTAGTAAAGCACATACCTGCTCCACTGGCTGTTGAGGACTGGAAGTTGTGGGTTGCTGAGGTTGTTGGGGTGTAAATTGAGAGAGCTGCTGCTGCTGCTGCTGCAGAGTGTTGAAAATTAGTGAACCACCTGGAAGCTATTAAGAATTTAAACATGAATTAATCAATTTCACACTGTTTAAATTTCTTTCTTCCGCAAGTATTTTTGGAACATTCACTATGTGTCAAGTACTCTTCTAGATATTGAGGAAACAGAGGTAAACAAAAATAAAAGTAAACATCTCTGCCCTTTAAAAGAAAGGTTTGAAAACAATTTTTAAGTGTTATTACTAAGGGCTCTCAAATATGTTAACACTGTCAAATCATTCTGCTTCAATTTAGTGACATATACAAATATGCACATGGCTTTTAACTTTTTTATACCTCAATACAAAACAGCATTAAGTACATTAGAAAGTAAACAAGAAGCCAGTGAAAATCAGAGACATACTTATGAAAACTCATCTCTCAAAATTTGTTCTAGCTTTGCCAAATCCCAGGACTTCATGGATGCTTATATAATATAGTGAGAAATTCCAAAGCTGAAAAGAAAGTGCATTAGATGTCCATATTTAGTTTGGAGACATTACCAGCTTTGTCATTCAGAATCTAAATTAAGTTAAATTAAGAAAAGGTTTTAAAAAGAAGTATTCAGAAAAATTTATGTTAAAAATTAAAACTAGAAATCTCAAATGAATCAGGAAACAAATGGTTTTTCTTTTTTATTCTATAGGGGTTTAAATTATAAGCACTTTGAAGTCCTTAAGAACAGTCCAAATAAATACCAAATACAGAATTCTGAGATCTGTAGAGTTAAAAAGTAAAAAAATAAAAATGGTGTCCTTGGGTCAAAATCTCTACACCCAGCACAGCTTATTGTTAAGTAAATTTGGGCACAGCACAGGTCAGATGTTCCTTCCTCAATCAGTTAGATAATAAATGTAGCAAAATTAATTTTTATGGTGGCTTTGTCATTATTCTTTATTATCAGTTCTATTAAGGAATTCCATTCCTCTTTTCACTAAGACTAATCCCTGACAGAAATTCCAACAGCAATATGTAGGAAAGTTGAATAAACCAATGTGATTTGTGATTTGTCCATATTGCAAGTAAATTATTGTTATTATAGTCTGTATATAGTAACACTGTGTTTGAATCTTGGACAAGAAGTTTTAAGTTTTGGATCTAAACACATTTCCTGATTTATTTCTGAACTAGAGGCCTGGTGCACAAAATTCGTGCACAGGTAGGGTCCCTAGGCCTGGCTGGCGTTCAGAGCTGATTTGTGGGGCGACCGGTGGGGTGATTGAGGGCCCCCCACTGGCACCCGCCTTGGCCGCATTGGGGCCTGTGGGCTGGGGGCAGCTCCTGCATTGAGAGTCTGCTCCCTGGTGGTCAGTACGCGTCATAGCAACCGGGTGTCATATCGACCAAGCATTTTGCTGTTCAATTTGCATATTACACTTTTATTATATAGGATACCAGATTGAGTTGATTTGTCTTTTATTGTTATTTCCCAATTTTGTGACTCTAAATCTTTATATTCTTGTCTACCTTTTCTAAATTCTCTGTAGATAATCCTATAAATTTCCAACCTGGGATAATAATGGAGTCCAAACCTTACAAAGGACCTAGAGCCTAATACCCTAAATATTTTAAGTTCACACTCAACATGTATGAAATCTCCACTTTTGATCTCTCTTTATATGCTATGTTGGCATTGATATCATTTATAAGAAAAGCCTCATCATTAGACACAAATTGTACTCTAACGAATATTTACCAAATGATTCTTAGGTGCCTGGCACTGTGTTAAGAAATCATTCTCCTCAGGAAAAGAACAAAGCTATTTTTAAATCCTCTATTCAAGTACAAAATCTTTTGTAAGCAAAAAGTACTACATATACGTAGACACAAAATATTTATTGAGAGAGGAATTATTTTTTAAGTATAGGTACTACTGCTATTGTAGGCAACTGTTCACTTTGTAGTTGTCAATTCTCTGCATCAAAACATTGAGTTCTTGATTTGACAGAGGTCAATGAAAGTGTAATATGTAGGACACCCATTCTTTCTTCCTACCCTCTCAACCATACAAAAGTAGCAATTATAATCATATCCTCAGAAGATTCTGAACCATCTCAAAATTTCAAATGCTGACATATATAGGTATGCACTGTTACAAAAAAATCAAAGTATGAAAACTTTAATCAAGAGCAGTGTTTCAGGTTTACCTGAAGTAGATTCAAGGGCCTGAGACTTGAAGTAGTTTTTAAACCAAATGGAACACCTATTAAATACAATTCCTGGTTATAACAGGGAATTAAAACTATTAAACATGAAAACACTTTATACTAATATAGCATTTTAAGTACTTTCTGCATAGATTTGCTTTATTTTCTATACTTTTAAAATGATCTTAAAAACAATACCCATCAATACTGAGATCAAAGATGTGAGCAATACATGTACATTTTATTCTATATTTGAGAAACTGAGACTTCTTTATCACTATTTTGACTATTAGCTGGAAAAAGTTATCTAGACATAGGCAGAAGCCATAAATATAATTAAACTAGCACAGTTATGGCAAACACATTTCAGGTGTTGGCTTCTATTGACATTCCTAAGTGCTATACACTATATAGTACACAATAATCTTAACAACCATATCTCTGAGAACCAGTGTGCTCCATGCAATTATTTTAAAGTACAAATGCTAATATGAATAATACTAAAGTACAATGATTTTTGTTTGTAGGATCAAACTAATAGGAAATAATACTGTTGATTTTGTGACAACATAGAGCACATCATAAATCGGGGTTGGCAAACTTTTTCAGTAGGCCAACTGACTAAGTTTTGTTGGATATTCTTCCTCTTCATTTTTCTTTACATTTTAAACACATCCTTAAAAATGTAAAATCTACTTTAGACTGTAAGATTTTTTATTTGCTGACCCTGGTCTCAAAGTACATGTATATTTTTCTCACAAACGATATATACCAATTTGAACACTAATGAAAAATGTATCTAGTCTGCTAAGCAAATTTTATTTTAAAAGGTAAGAGGCAGGCCCTGGCAAGGTAGCTCAGTTGGTTGGAGCATTGCAGGTTTGATTCCTGGTCTGGGCACATAAGGGAGGCAACTGATCAATGTTTCTCTCTCACACAGATGTTTCTCTTTCCATTCCTCTCTCTCTCTAAAAATCAATAAAAAACAGTCTCAGATTAAATAAGTAAATAAATAAACAGATAAATAAGTAAATAATAAAAAGGTAAGAGGCAGGAAATTTTTGTATAAGAAACTTAAAAAAAGCATAATCAGATGAAAATATGACACTATTGATTTTCCTTTTGGGAATTCTCATGAAAAGAATTGACAAAACTCCCTTTAAGGGTAAATAACAACTATATAATGCTTATTGCTTATCAAAGGCACTTCATTTATTAATCTGAAATACCTATTGTAGTTAGAGAAATTTACCCATACTTTACATCAAATGAAATGGAATCTAAGGAAGAAATACTGACTTCTTTCAGGACCCACAGTTTTAGCATCTGAAGCCATGTAAACATGAACATTCTAAATTCAATATCTGATTCCATTTCCAGTGCTTCCACCACTATAGCACATTAAAATAACATCAGCCAAAATTAGGAAATTACAGAAATATGTTAACATGCTTGTATGATATTCTTCGGGCTCTCTTAAGTCAGTGATTTTCAATTGATATGCTGCAAGAATATTTAAGACATGCAAGGGGTACGGACCTCTTTTCGCTAGATTGTTAAATAAAACAAATGACAACAGCCTACACAACAATAGCCATCTGGTGTGAATGCTCTGTCTTGAACCATAAATATATGTCATATTATAGAGTTGTATCATAAGGTTGCATCTGATTGGTCAATTCTTGGTACCAGAAATCCTTATATACAAGTATAGGCACCTGATTTTTTTTTTAATCCTCACCCAAGAATATGTTTTTATTTTTTAGAGAGAGCGCAAAACATCAATTGGTTAACTCCTATATGCTCCCCAACTGGGGATTGTGTGTGCCCTGACCAGGAATCAAACCCCCAACTTTTTTTTTTTAATTTTATTTTATTGTTTAAATTATTACAAATAGTAGTACATATTTCTCCTTTTTTTTCCCCCCATAAGCTCCCAACTTTTTGATGTATGGGGTGACGCAACTGAGCAACCCAGCCAGGGCTAGATACTTTGTAGCAAAAAGGGTAGGTAATTACTATCATTATTTCTTTTTGTAAATCAATCAAAATTATACCTATTTTTTGTCAGATCGGCAAAAATATATTTTTTGGTGTGCCTGCCACAGAATTTTAGTAATTAGTTTATGTGTGCCATGAGGTGAAAAAGGTTGAAAATTATTATCTTAAATCATATAAAGTTTTTGATTAATTTTCTTACTATGTCAAGTTTGTTTTTCCTATTAAATTTTTTCTTAGCAGAAAACTGGATTGTGCCAAGATATTACATTACATTCTCTTAAGGAGCATTAAAAAATAGCACAAGCTGTTATAGCTGTTTTCCAGTATATGAATTAACAGTTACTACTACAATAAAACTACTATTGATGGTAGCGAATATTTTTTAATGCTTAGGTCTAAGGTATAATTTAAGCACTTCATCTGTATATACTCATTTAATGCTCATAATTAAGAGGCAATAAGGTATTATTATTATCCCTATTTTATTTATGAGAAAAGTGAAGCACAAAGGTAACTTTCCCATGATTACACAAAAAGTTAAGTTACACAACTGGGATTCAAACTCAGGCAGTCTGCCTCCAGAACCTGGGCTTTTAATTGCCACGCTATGTCACCTTTTTTGCACAATGTATGTTTTCAAGATACATTCCTTTTACCTGGAATAAGACTACACTGATAATAATAAGACTATCAATGTTAACTTTATTATAATGTGTAGAAGGCAAAGATATAATCTGCAAAGATTTATAGGCTTATCAAGTTTCTTTCCAGAAGTTGATTGCTAGATGATTTTTAATTTAAATATCAGAACTTTAAAGGCTTTCAACATTAGCCTTTCCTTTAAAAAGAGCCTTTTTGACATGATACTATGTTAAATATTTTTAACAACAGCATTAAAATGACATTTTTACATCAGCATGTATTTTAATTTTTTAAAGAGATTATTATATTCAATATTCTGACCTGCTTGAGAAGCTGCCTGCATTGTGCCAGGTAATGCATTTGGTAGCAGACCTCCTGAGGGGAGAAGGCCACTCAGGCTTATTCCTGCAGGAGTTATGGCACCAGTGTTACAGCCCAGCATAGAATTTGAACCATTCATCAAAGCCTGAGCTCCACTACAGGAGAATAGACAAAGCATTAAACTTACAATATATATAAAAAAAAATCAGACTTAATTCCTTACATTAAAAAAAGAAAAAACAACACCACTATTAAACCAATTAGATAATTCTATCCTAAATATTAATTTCAAGGCTGTTTCCTTTTTATGCTAGAAAGTTACAGCAAGGTTAGCTAAAATTAAGTACACATACTGCATATTAATCAAGGTTATAATATAATTTCAAAGAGTAAAGCATTAAAAGATAGTAACAGAAGACGAACAGAAAAATCTAAGCTACTGTCAATATGTAATAGTATTGTATCAGTGCATATAAACAGATGTATTACCTAAAATTAAAACATACTTGGTTGAGATAGCTTCTATCCATATTTAAAGTATTTTCTTTCAGTTTCAGTAACATGATTTTATTCTTAATTTCACAATGAGAATTCATTCAGATTTGTGAGAATATCTTTTGAAAAAATCAGGGCATCAATGAAGACTTACCAAACAGAGCCCACTACATTGATGAAGTTAAGTCCAGCAGAGTTTGCCATGACCTGGGTGGCTGTGGTTCCTGGGGTTATAGATGTTACCATGGTGGAAAGAGGAATGGTCGTTACAGGCATTGCCTGGCTCAGAGACCTTTGCTGCTGAGCAAACTGAGTTAACAAAGTGGGCTGAGGGGTGAAGCCTGAATCTTGGGGAGTAGGGGTAGTTGAAGGGGTAATAGGAGTTGAGCTCTGAGCATCAGGAGGGTATGGGGTCGATGAAAGGGTTGGTGTAGGAGTAGATGGCTTAGGAGTTCCAGATCCTGCTCATTGAGAAAAATAAAAATTGCTAGGTTGTTATAAATGGCCAGTCTTTTTAAAAATAAGGTTAATGGAATTTTACTTAGCACTGACAATTTGTTTCAGTTTTTTTTTTAAAGCAGTTAACTGCAAGTGTTAATTTCTACACATGATACATGAGTGTTGCTACACTCAATTACAATTAAGGATGCAGTATATCACCTAAAACTCCCATCAGATGTTATTATAGTAATAGTAAAAATATACATTTGTATTCTACCACATTACCCATTTAAGTTATTTTCCTATATGCTACCTCTGGTCTAAAAAGTTTAAAAGGAATTCAAATTAATTTTTTGTTATTCACAATTTCACTAATTTAGGACTTCATTTAAAAATATTGCTTATTTTCTGTAACAGTCTGAGATAAACACTGAACATATTTAATAAATTACATATGGTTAACAGTCATATTTGGCACCTAAATATACATGTTTAGGTCCTAACACATCAAGTTTATCCTGACAAGCAAATTACAAAACACAGCAATAAAGCAAATATTTGATAGATAATACTGCATCTTTAACAGTAACTGTGTACTCTATTTAATTGTAGAATGTATAGAAAATCTGTTGTGAATGAAGTATGCACAGTTTATCAACTTTTTAAGAAAAAACAAAAACCAAAAACCAAAAAAGTAAAACCAAAAGCTCTTGAGGTGTTTTCTTTTTTAGCTTTCATGTCCTGCAGAAAGAAAGGAAAGAAATGTGAATGTCCAGAAGCTGTCACTCAACCCTTACTTAAAGTAACAACTGTGTGCAGATTAGCATAATTCATACCCACAACATAAGAAGTGTGAATAAGACTTTCAGGAAATTGATATATTTTTCTTTGTGCAAAACAAGAAGGCAGAAAAATTACACCTTTTGAGCTATCAAGATGAAGATGTTTATATCTAATGAGAAGACCACCCTATCACTGTGCAGTGTACTAAAACTTTCAGCACACTTTAGTTACCTATAAAAAAAAATTTTAAAAACTGGAATGCTTTCTTGCAAATTGGGATTGAAATACCTCAGATATTTATTAATTTGAAGAAATTCTCCCAAAAGAATTCTTATAAAACTCTTCTTAATGATAAAAAAAAGTATTCAGTACTAAAAATTACATTTTAGTTATCTTCAGAATAATGCTTTATAATCATCACGTTTTACTAGCTGACAATTTATAAGAGTGTAGAGTGTTTCAGAAAAATTGGCTTTCAGTTTATTGTATCACCACCTTGGAAATAGTTGGTTTCTTACATATACAAAGACAGGACTGCAACAAGAACTCTTACGACATTTTTTTCATATTAGCCCCACAGTTTACATAAAATGTAAAGTGACCCTAGAATAAAATGAAATAAAAAATATTTTGGAATCTTATTGCCATATCTAACTACCAGATTTTTTAAAAGGAGATGTATAGGCTGTAAGTCTATAAGAAAGGTTTACACAAGGTGCATACATAAATATAGAAAAACAAATAGAATTATATTAAACACATAATACATACAATCAACAAGAGATTTGCCTCAAGATTATCAAAACTTATACATTTTGGGTACACAGTTCATCCAGATTTCACTATTTCACTGGTCAAAAAAGCTATCTAAGAAACACTAATGCTAAAGCTTATGAAGAGTTAATGTGAGAATTTAAATCAGGACTCACTTTGTGATGAACTGGCAGGTGACAGGGCAGCTGGAGAAAGCATGCTAACTTGACTGAGATCCACAGATGACTTTCGAGAAAGACTTGGAGGCTTAGAAGCTGGAGGAGGAGTTGGAGATTTAAGAAAGCTGCTGGCCTGTTGTGGCGTAAAATAGTTACCTAGAATATAAAATTGTTTCTTATAATTCAAAATTTTATGAAAATCAAAATATGAGTAAAATTTTAAAAACAAGTTATGACCATATGCTATTTCTTACACTAGATTACAGAAAAGTAAGGAATGTAATACCTGTGGAACTATTTCCTGAGCTTGAGGGAAGTTTAATGGGTGGAGGTCGATGTTTTATTCCTTTCCCTAGTATTGAAGACTGAACTGAAACGGTCTCAGGCTGTAAAAAACAATGACATTAAGTATACTTGTTACAATTAAGGTCAAATCAGTATCTCATAAATTAATACCACTATAATTCCCAGAAGAAAAAACATTTTATTTTTTAAAAATATTTTTATTTCAGAGAGGAAGGAAGAGGAAGAGAGAGATAGAAACATCAATGATGAGAAAGAATCATTGATTGGCTGCCCCCTGCACGCCCCCTTCTGGGGATAGAGCCCGCAACCCAGGCATGTGCGCTTGACTGGAATAGAACCAAGGATCGTTCAGTCTGCAGGCTGATGCTCTATCCATTGAGCTGGGCAGAAAAAAAACATTTTAAAACTGCAAAGTACTTTCAGTGGTTATAGAGATTGAATATTATAGATGTTACAAAAGAATAAATTTCAAATGAGGACATCTTAAACAGAAACAACGAAGGAAAAATTTCCGAGTAAGAGAATAGGGAGAAAGAGTTTGTGAGAAAGGGGCAGAGGAGTAAGATGGAAACAAAGCTTAATCCTTAAATCTTTTCCAGAAAAGTAGTAACTATTGAAGCCAGGTGATTCATTACACCTTTTGCTCTACCTTCGTGTATATTTGAAAATTTCCATTATAAAAAGTTAAATATAAAGTTAAAAGTAAAAACAAAACAATTGCTACATCCCTCAAAAAATAACATATCAGACAGCCAGCTGGCCTGGAGGTCAAATCCCCCTAGTATTAACTACAACAATCAAGACTTAGCTACAACAAGACTGCACACAAAGACCACTAGGGGGTGCACCAAGAAAGCATAAAAAATGCGGAGACAAAGAAACAGGACAAAACTGTCAATGGAGGATATTCAGTTCAGAACCACACTTTTAAGGTCTCTCAAGAACTGTCAAGAAGCCGCTGATAAACTTAATGAGATCCTCAACAAATCTAATGAGACCCTCGATGTTATGATAAAGGACCAACTAGAAATTAAACATACACGGACTGAAATAATGAATATTATACAGACTCCCAACAGCAGACCAGAGGACCGCAAGAATCAAGGCAAAGATTTGAAATGCGAAGAAGCTAAAAACACCCAACCGGAAAAGCAAAATGAAAAAAGAATCTGGGGGGGAGAACCAAGATGGCGGCATAGGTTAACACCGGAGTTTGCTGCTTTGAACAACTACTTCAAAAGTGAAACCAAAAAATGGAAGGGACATCACCCAGAACCACAGGAACGCTGGCTGAGTGGAAGTCCTACAACTAGGAGGAAAGAGAAACGCATACGGACACTCAGAGGAGGCGCAGTGCTGAAGTCAAATTCTGAGGTGCGGAGTGCGCGGAGCGGGCTGGCGGCGGAGGGCGCGGTTGGCGTTTTCAATTGGGAGGGAGTCGCAGACTCGGAGCTCCAGATACGGGCGAGTCTTTAGGGACCCAGACTCAAACGGGAGAAGCGGGACTGTCTGGCTTCGGTCAGAGCGAGTGCAGCTTTCTCTCCGAGGTTTGCAGCGGGTGCTGGGACTCAGAGAGGCAGAGCTCCTGGGGACAGGACTGAGAGCCGCCATAACTGCTCTCTCCAGCCCACCCTATTGATCCTGTGCGACCCGCCCCGCCCAAGCCCTGCACAGAGGCATTTACCAGATAGCCTCAGGCAAAGGCTAGATTAGCACCTCCCTAGAGGACAGAAGTTCTCTCACTGCAGACACAGCTGATTCTCACAGCCACTTGGCCTGGAGGTCAAACCCTCCCTGGTATTAGCTACAACAATCGCTTAACTATAAGACTGCGCACAAAGACCACTAGGGGGTGCACCAAGGAAGCATAACAAAATGCGGAGACAAAGAAACAGGACAAAATTGTCAATGGAAGATATAGAGTTCAGAACCACACTTTTAAGGTCTCTCAAGAACTGTTTAGAAGCCGCCGATAAACTTAATGAGATCTACAAGAAAACTAATGAGACCCTCGATCGTATATTGGGGAACCACCTAGAAATTAAGCATACACGGACTGAAATAACGAATATTATACAGACTCCCGACAGCAGACCAGAGGAGCGCAAGAATCAAGTCAATGATTTGAAATACAAAGAAGCAAAAAACACCCAACCGGAAAAGCAAAATGAAAAAAGAATCCAAAAATGCGAGGATAGTGTAAGGAGCCTCTGGGACAGCTTCAAGCGTACCAACATCAGAATTATAGGGGTGCCAGAAGATGAGAGAGAGCAAGATATTGAAAACCTATTTGAAGAAATAATGACAGAAAACTTCACCCACCTGGTGAAAGAAATGGACTTACAGGTCCAAGAAGTGCGGAGAACCCCAAACAAAAGGAATCCAAAGAGGACCACACCAAGACACATCATAATTAAAATGCCAAGAGCAAAAGACAAAGAGAGAATCTTAAAAACAGCAAGAGAAAGAAACTCAGTTACCTACAAGGGAATACCCATACGACTGTCAGCTGATTTCTCAACAGTAACTTTGCAGGCCAGAAGGGAGTGGCAAGAAATATTCAAAGTGATGAATACCAAGAACCTACAACCAAGATTACTTTATCCAGAAAAGCTATCATTCAGAATTGAAGGTCAGATAAAGTGCTTCACAGATAAGGAAAAGCTAAAGGAGTTCATCACCACCAAACCAGGATTATATGAAATGCTGAAAGGTATCCTTTAAGAAGAGGAAGAGGAAGAAAAAGGTAAAGATACAAATTATGAACAACAAATATGCATCTATCAACAAGTGAATCTAAGAATCAAGTGAATAAATAATCTGGTGATCATAATAGAATCAGGGACATAGAAAGGGAATGGACTGACTATTCTTGGGGGGGAACGGGGTCTGGGAGATGTGGGAAGAGACTGGACAAAAATCGTGCACTTATGGATGAGGACAGTGGGTGGGGAATGAGGGCGGAGGGTGGGGCGGGAACTGGGAGGAGGGGAGTTATGGGGGGTGGGAAAGAGGAACAAATGTAATAATCTGAACAATAAAGATTTAAGAAAAAAAAAAAAACATATCACAGATTACCTGAGAAATAATTAGGCACAAATAAGAAAAAACACAAAAAATATTTTGCATAAAAAAGAAAACAGGAAAAACCAAGATGGCGGCATAGGTAAACTCCGGACTTTGCTGCCTCGCACAGCCACTTCAAAAATACAACTAAAAGATGGAACGCGCATCATCCAGAACCACAGGAAGGCTGGCTGAGTGGAAATTCTACAACCAGAAGGAAAGAGAAAAGCATACCAAGACTCAGAGGAGGCGCAGTGCGGAAGTAAAATACTAAGGTACAGAGGCGCACACGGAGCGAGCTGGCGGCTGAGGGCACGGTTGTCGTTTTCAATCGGGAGGGAGTCTCAGGCTCCGAGCTCCAGTTCTGGGCGAGTCTCTGGGGACCCAGACTCATACGGGAGAAGCGGGACTGTCTGGCATCGGTCGGAACTCGAGGGCAGCTTTCTCTCGGAGGGGCTTGCAGCGACTGCCGAGACACTGAGAAGCTGGGCCTCTGAGAGCAACCATAACTGCTAGCCCTGTCCTGTTGATCCCGTGGGACCTGCCCCGCCCAAGCCCTGCAGGGAGGCTTTTGCTGGATAGCCTCAGGCAGAAGCTAGATTAGCACCTCCCTAGAGATCCAGGAGCCAGTGTACCCAGAGGTCAGAGTGGGACCATCCAGTTTGCAGGTCCATGGAACCATAAAGGACACATTCAGGGGGTGACTCAGTGAGCACCAAAGCCCCATTGAAGCAAGCCTTGCCCCGGAGGGGTGTCTCCAGCACAAAAGTTCTCCCACTGCAGACACAGCTGATTCTCACAGCCAATTGGCCTAGAGGTCAATTCCTCCCAGTGATACCTACAACTAAGGCTTAACTACAACAAGACTGTGCACAAAGACCACAAGGGGGTGCAGCAAGAGTGTCCTCCTCAGGTCACTGGGGAGGCTGAACCACTGGGCCCTAGAGGACACTTAGCACAGAAAACCACTTTATCAACACAGGGAAGCATGAAAAAATGTGGAGACAAAGAAAAAGGACACAAATGACAGAAATGGAGGAAAGCAAACTGCTGGATATAGAGTTCAAAACCACGGTTATATGGTTTATCAAGAATTTTCTAGAAACTGCCGATAAACTTAATGAGATCTACAAGAAATCTAATGAGACCCTCGAGGTTGTGATAAAGGACCAACTAGAAATTAAGCATGCACTGACTGAAAGAATATTATACAGACTCCCAACAGCAGACTAGAGGATGGCAAGAATCAAGTCAATGATTTGAAATACAAAGAAGCAAAAAACACACAACCAGAAAAGCAAAATGAAAAAAGAATCCAAAAATACGAAGATAGTGTAAGGAGCCTCTGGGACAGCTTCCAGTGTACCAACATCCGAATTATAGGGGTGCCAGAAGAAGAGAGAGAGCAAGATATTGAAAACCTATTTGAAGAAATAATGACAGAAAACTTCCCCTACCTGGTGAAAGAAATAGACTTACAAGTCCAGGAAGTGCAGAGAACCCCAAACAAAAGGAACCCAAAGAGGACCACACCAAGACACATCATAATTAAAACGCCAAGAGCAAAAGACAAAGAGAGAATCTTAAAAGCAGCAAGAGAAAGAAAGTCAGTTACCTACAAGGGAGTACCCATACGACTGTCAGCTGACTTCTCAACAGAAACTTTGCAGGCCAGAAGGGAGTGGCAAGAAATATTCAAAGTGATGAATACCAAGAATCTACAAGCAAGATTACTTTACCCAGCAAAGCTATCATTCAGAATTGATGGTCAGATAAAGAGCTTCACAGATAAGAAAAAGCTAAAGGAGTTCATCACCACCAAACCAGTATTAGATGAAATGCTGAAAGTTATCCTTTAAGAAGAGGAAGAGGAAGAAAAAGGTAAAGATACAAATTATGAACAACAAATACACATCTATCAACAAGTGAATCTGAAAATCAAGTGAATAATCTGATGAGCAGAATGAACTGGTGATTATAATAGAATCAGGGGCATAGAAAGGGAGTGGACTGACTATTCTCGTGGGGGGAAAGGGGTGAGGGGGATGCGGGAAGAGACTGGACAAAAATCGTGCACCTATGGATGAGGACAGTGGGTGGAGAGTGAGGGAGGAGGGTGGGGTGGGAACTGGGTGGAAGGGTGTTATGGGGTGAAAAAAGAAGAACAAATGTAATAATCTGAACAATAATAAAGATTTAATTAATAAAAAAAGTAATCAACTAAAAGACTTGTATGCATGCATATAAGCATAACCAATGGACCTAAGACACTGGGGGATAGGGGAGGCTAGAGGACTGTCTAGGGCGGGGGGGTAAAATGGACACATATGTAATACCCTTTTTAATACTTTAAGCAATAAAAAAAAAATAAAATAAAAAAATTAAAAAAAAAATAAACAAACAAAAAAAGAAAACAAACACACACTTCTGTTTCTTTCCCTGGAGAAAGCTGACTCATGCTGGCTGAGCCACTGGAGCTGTGCAACATCTTGACTGGACACTTGGCTTCATTCTGGACCAATTCCTGGTACTGATTAACTACCCTAAAATATTAGAAAAAGAAAAAAACAACACGTAAGAATTACTTAACTCTTTTAAACATAAATTTATTATGTAGAAAATAAGAAGTGTTAATTAAAAAGTTGCATCAAGTTAACACAAAAATTAAAATTTGACAGTTTACCTTTTTGTTAAAAGTACTCTTTTAATCTTTTCAATTACAAGCTAATGCTCAAAATCTTTTGCACTTAAATTAGCAATCTTAAAATATATTTTCAGTATCTTATTTCAAATACAGAAATTGCATGGGTTATTTTTTATCAATAAGCAGTCAAAAAATTACCCCCTTCACTTAACATTCTGATTAAAGTGCTACATAGAAAGCATCTTCCTTACCTACAATAGATATGTCTACATTTTTTTATTTAAACTAAAGCTCTATTTTAAACATTATTCTTTTAGTTGTTACTTCCCTAATTCTATTTTTTTAAATGCTACTAAAACCTATGGCATAACTAAAATCAAACTTCTGATTCCTAATGAAGTACTCTTTATCCTCTAAGAGGGAAGATTTTCATATCTATCTAGATCAAAAATAAAGAAGCTAGTATTTTTACCGTTCAGCATCAGTCTTGGATCCTATAATGAACCTAAAATATTTAAAGAAAGAAAAGTATTAGATAAGAGTTCTCTTAGGAAGCACTGCGATTACTTTTGAAGGCTTCCATATTTTACTGACAGTAACTTAATAAATTAAAATCCACCAAGATATGAAACAAATTTAAAATAAATATATAGCAAAATTTGGCATTGCAAAATAAATAATATTGTGAATAATTTGGCTGGTTTAATTTAAGGAGGATTTATTTTGCCACAAAACTTAAGTATCAAAATATAATCTGGGCTGAAAGTTACCAAGTGCTATACAACCCTACAAGTGTCTGTTCTACAACAAAATTCACTGAACTGTGTGCAAGGCCTTCTTTTCACTTTAACCTATAGCAGCTCTTCAGCTATAGTCCCAGCTGATTATTGCAACCAATGGTTTTAGAAGTCATCAGTCTACATAGCAGGAACACAATATATTTTAGACAAGGAAGATAGTTTACTGGCAACTCAGAAAAAAATGTCTTTGCTACGTCTTTAAAGAGTTTGACATTTATGTGTTTTCTTAACAGATTTTAATAGTGAGTTTATTTTTTTTAATTACCAATTTGAATGATCTTCTGTGGAGGAGCTGAAATACAAAATGTAAAAAAAAAAACAAACAAACAAACAAAAAAACCTGGTTAATGCAGCTCAAACTTTAACTTCATAGTTATTAAATCAAATAATTTATGAATATGGAGAATGGCTGAAAGATAATAAACCATACAGCATTTTTGCAGCAACTTCCTAATATAAAGGCAAAAAAATTTTATTTTCTTCTTGCCAAATCTAATTGGGTAGCTTTCTTAACTAATTTTTAAAAATAAGAATGTATGTTATTCCCTTGTGTTTAAAAAAAGTTCATAAATTGCCCTGACCGGTTTGGCTAAGTGGATAGAGCGTCGGCCTTCGGACTGAGGGTTCCCGGGTTCGATTCGGGTCAAGGGCATGTGCCTTGGTTGTGGGCACGTCCCCGGTGGGGAGCGTGCAGGAGGCGGCTGATAGATGTTTCTCTCTCATTGATGTTTCTAGCGCTCTATCCCTCTCCCTTCCTCTCTGTAAAAAATCAAAAAAAAAAAAAAAGTTTATGAATTGATTTAAAATGACCAATATATATCTTTAAGGGGAAGATTTATACAAATAAAGGTAATAAAAATATCGGATCCTTCTAAATTAGTATACAATAGAAACTGCTAATGTAAAAAAAATTAGCAGAGAACTCCTGACCGCTACTGTTTCCTCCCATCGACTTTTACTTAGAGCAGTGGTTCTCAACCTTCCTAATGCCGTGACCCTTTAATACAGTTCCTCATGTTATGGTGAACCCCAACCATAAAATTATTTTTGTTGCTACTTCATAACTGTAATTTTGCTACTGTTATGAATCGTAATGTAAATATCTGATATGCAGGATGTATTTTCAATTGTTACAAATTGAACATAATTAAAGCATAGTGATTAATCACAAAAACAATATGTAATTATATATGTGTTTTCCGATGGTCTTAGGCAATCCCTGTGAAAGGGTCATTCGACCCCCAAAGGGGTCGCGACCCACAGGTTGAAAACTGCTGAGTTAAATATTTGTGAGGTTATTCTTTAAAATCCATCTTTCTGCTGTAGTTTCAATTAGTATTTTGTGTACATAAAGACTTTATAAACAATTCAACACAGATCTGGTCCCTGCTTTTTTCTCCTTTTTGTTATTTCTTATTTTCAAAACATTATCAACTTGATTAAAACAGAAAACTAATAAAAACAAAACTAAATACTGGTACCTTATACTAAATATATGTAGTTCATAAATTTAGGCAGCCAAATCTAATTAATGTATTTAAGTAACAAATGAATCCCCAAGGGAGTTTTATTCATTAATGGTTTATCAGTAGTTGCTAAATGAATTCTGATGATTGTTTTTGTTAATTACATGTATTTAACAGAACTCACTGGGATGGAGAAATCTGGCTGTCAATCTCTTCATCTTTACATGGCTGAATTTTACCATAGTAAAGTGGATCACCAAGTGACTGCAAAATGGTCAGCTTTGTTTTCTGATTACCAGCTTCACATTCAAATACATAATCATCTTTGACATCCTGAAAAAAGATAGAGCATCCCATTATGAACAAAAGGGGGCTATGGAGACATCCAGTAAAGATGGTGGCACAGGCAAACGTGGTACTCCCCGCCTCCTACAACCACATTGAAATTTACAACTAACACACACAACAACCATCATTCAGAACCACCTGAAATCTAGCTGAATGAAAGTCCTACAGCTAGGGAATTAAAGAAGAAGCACATCAAGTCTGGTAGGAGGGGCGGAATTGTGGACCTGCTGGTCCCACACCCATGTGTGGCAGTTTAAAATTAGGAGGGATATGTTAGCCATGGAGGTTTCCCTGAGGAATACAGGGTCGCTGGACCACATCAGGCCCCCCAGCCTAGGGTTCCAGAGCTGGGAAAAGAAGTCCCCATAACTTCTTGCTGTAAAAACGAGCAGGGAGTGTGGTTGAGTGACATGAAGGCGGCGGGAGTCCCAGGCAGTTCCTCTTATAGGGCCCACGCACAGACTTACTTGGTCTCACTCCCTCTGAGCTCCAGTGCTGGAGCTGCAGTTTGAAAGGAACCTGGGACAATTGGGGAGGAACTAACTTGTCTGGAATCAAGGCAAGAGCTGGAGGGGTAGCTTTCTCCCAGACAGAAGTGCTGCCAGAGGCCAGTGTTTCTGTGCTGAGCTCCCCCTATCATAGAGCTGACAGGCTGGGCCATATCTGAATCTCCTTCAACATGGCTTACACTTCTCACCCACCCTGGTGATCCCCGAGACACCCTCCCTACTTGCAGATTCATCCAAGCCATTTCCAGTGGCTTTTCCATATAACTGGCCTCTCCTGCCTCTTCTTTGGATTTTCCTAAAATCTCTCAAACAAGTAGCAGCTGACATCAGCGTTCCAGGTACTTCTCAGTAAGGGGTCCCAGGCCCTGCATTCGCCACAGCCCGCCTTGGTTCACAGCTTGGCCTCTCCTGGGCACCTCCAAACTCAACATAAATAGCAGCCATCTACAGACTGCTTTGTAGCTCATACTGGGTAGCCCCAGGTAGGGCACAGGCAGAGGCTGACTTTGCACCTCCTGGAAGGGCCCAGAGGCAGTGCAACTGGTGATCAACTTCGACTACACGAGATTACAAACCTACCACTTTCATAAGTGACACTGAAAGGGTGGACACAGTGAACACCAAAGCCCCACTGAACCAAGTCCAGTTCCATAGGGTTGGCTCCTGCACAGCATCCCTTCAACTATAGTCCCAGCTGATTACCACAACCAATTGGCATGGAGGTCAATCCCTCCCAACGATACCAATACAAATCAAGGCTCACCTATCTTATGACAGTGCACATAGTTCATACAGGGGTGCTGCTGGGGTGCCCAGCTCAGGAAACTGGTGAGGCTGAGCCACTGGGCCCTAGAAGATACTTACCAAGTCTAGGAGACATAGCAGATCTACCTAATACATAGAAACAAACACAGGGAAGCAGCCAAAATGCAGAGACAAATATGTCACAAATGAAAGAAATCTCCAGAAAAAGAACTAAAGGAAATGGAAGCAAAAAACTAATAGATACAGAGTTCAAAACAATGGTTATAATGATACTCAAGGAACTTAATGAGAACTTTAAGAAACTTAATGAGATCAACAACATAAAAAAGGACCAGAGAGAAATGCAGCATACACTAACTGAAATAAAGAATAATTTACAGGCCTTCAACAGTAGAGGAGAGGATGCTGAGTCAAATCAATAATTTGGAATATAAGGAAGCAAAAAAACACCCAATTAGAACAGCAAAATGAAAAATCCAAAAATATGAACATAGTGTAAGGAGCCTCTGGGACAACTTCAAGGGTACCAACATTCACATCATGGGGGCACCAGAAGGAGAAGAGAGGGATCAAGATAACCTATTTGAAAAAATAATGACAGAAAATTCCCCTATCTGGTGATAGAAATAGACATATAAGTCCAGGAAGCACAGAGAGTCCCAAACAGATGAACCAAAGAAGCCTACATCAAGGCACATCACAATTAAAATGCAAAACATGAAAGACAAAGAGAGATTCTTAAAAGCAGCAAGAGAAAAGCAGTTAGTTACCTACCAAGGGAGCACCTGTAAGACTGTCAGCTGGTTTCTCAACAGAAACTTTTCAGGCCAGAAGGGAGTGACAAGAAATATTCAAAATGATGAAAAGAAAGGACCAATATTACTCCACCCAGCAAAGCTATCATTTAGAATTAAAAGTCAGATAAAGAGCTTCCCAGATAAGGAAAAGCTAAAGAAGTTCATCACCATCAAATCAGTATCATATGAAATGAAGAAGAAGAGGAGGAAGAGGAGGAGGAAGAAGAGGAAGAGGAGAGGAAGAAGAAGAAGAAGAAGAAGAAGAAGAAGAAGAAGAAGAAGAAGAAGAAGAAGAAAGAAGGAAGAAGAAAGAAAGGAGGAGGAGGAGGAGGAAAGAAAAAAGAAAGGAAAAGAAGGAAGAAGGAAGAAGAAGAAGAAAGAAGAAAAAAGAAGAAGGTGAAGAAAAGGAAGAGAAAGAAGAGGAGGAGGAAGAGGAGGAAGAAGGAAGGAAGAAGAAGGAGGAGAAGAGGAGGAGGAGGAGGAGGAGGAGGAGGAGTGAGGAAGGAAGGAAGGAAGGAAGGAAAGAAGGAAGGAAGGAAGGAAGGAAGGAAGGAAGGAAGGAAGGAAGGAAGGAAGAAAGAAAGAAAGAAAGAAAGAAAGAAAGAAAGAAAGAAAGAAAGAAAGAAAGAAAGAAAGAGAAGGAGAAGGAGAAGAAGAAGGGAAGGAAGGAAGGAGGGAAGGAGAGAGAAGAAGGAAGAAGAAGGAGAAGAAGGAGGAGGAGGAGGAGAAAATATGATCAGTAAAATCGCAATAAATGCATATCTATCAACAGTTGAATCTAAAAATCAAAATAAATGAACAAGGAATCTAATGAAAATAGAACCAGATGCATGGAAACATGGAACGGACTGAGGAATCTCAGAGGGAAGTGGGTAGTAGAGCCAGGAAGAGACTGACTAAAGAATTTATATGCATATACGCTTTACCTATGGACACACAATAAGGTGATGAAGGCTTGGGGTTAGATGGAAACTGGGTAGAGGGGGGCAATGGGGAGATAAAAAGGAAGACATCTATAATACTCTCAAAAATAAAGATTTTTGGGTTTTTTAAAGAAAAATCTCAAGATATCAGCTGATATCAGGAAAAGCGCACAAGAAAATTCAACATCTGTTCATGATTTCTAAAAACCACTGGGAAAATAGAAATAGAAGGAAACTTTCTCAAGAAAGAGCATCTACAAAAGTATAAAATAAAGAAATCTATGGCTAACATACTTAATGGTTAAAGACTGGCCCTGGCCAGGTATCTCAGTTGGTTAGAGCATCTTCCTGATACACTAAGGTTGTGAGTTGGATCCCAGGTCAGGGCACATGTGAGAATCAACCAATGAGTGCAAAAATTAAGTGGAACAACAAATCAATGTTTCTCTCTCTCTCTCCCCACCCCTTCCTCTCTCACTGAAAACAACAACAAATCAATAAATAAAAGTTTTTAAAAAGGGGGGGACTATCTGGCAGACCTGACAAACTCAATAAGTGAAGGTAACCACATGGAATGTTCTGATCATAAAAACTCCTAACTGATTATGTTATAATGAAAGTCAGGTCCTAGCACCTATTTATGATAAATTAGTCTTTTACCTTATCCATTGTTTTTGCACGTCTAAGATAACATACTTAAAATGTCAGAATGATCTCTTCCCCAAACCTCCAGAGATAAACACCCAAGGCCTGGGGTAAAACAACCCCATCATTCCTATCTTTCACCTGCATACCTCTGTAAACCATGTTATATTCGATGTTAACTATCCTGCAGCCACCAGTGGAAAAAAAAAAAATTACCACTCTTTTACTTTTTATCCAATTCAAGAGATTTCCCTGCTTTACCATCTCCTGCTTCCTTAATTTACCACCAATGACTTTCATGTAACCTTCCTTCTTGTCTTTCCCTTTGATTAAAACATATAAAGTAAGCTATAAAACTTATTCTTTAGGGTATTCTCTCAATCTTTTGAGATTTTGCTTCTGGATCTGGCCTTTAGCTTTGGCTCAGATAAACTCTTTAAACCGTTCTTTCCTAGACTCCAGACAAACACCTCTAGTAGACACAATCAGAATTAACAAAAATCAGACATAAATGACATACTAACAGATTTGGCAATAGGAAGACATTTCACTTCCACATTTACTTTATTTAATAAATTATGCCCATTTCTCCCGTTATTATTACAAATAGGGAAACTTACATAGAATACTTCCTTAGGAAACATACTTAAAATAACTTACTACTTACTAATTTGAAGCAAAACAAATCAGAACCATCAATATGCAACCAAAGCAAAAGTAAAAATGCAGTTATGCATTAAAATTAAAATTACCTTTTAAACTGGAAGCCACACTTTGTTTAAAAAATTCAGATCCCAGATTAGGAACATTAGAAATGAAGACTATAATGGTTACTTACATGGGCTGGCCAGACTGTTGGTTGTGAGTCATCAGATTTGATAGACTTTTCCACTTTAGCATATTTCTCCACCTAAGCAATCAAATCAAGAGATACGAGATATAATGAAATCAGTATTAAGACCAAAGAGAAGAATCTAAGTAACAATACAATATACTTTTTAGCACAAGAATTCTTGAGTCACTAATATCACTGACTACCATCTTAAGTAGTTTAAAACTTTCCTGATATATTCAATTACACCAGGGGTCCTCAAACTTTTTAAACAGGGAGCCAATTCACTGTCCCTCAGACCATTGGAGGGCCGGACTACAGTTTAAAAAAAATTATGAACAAATTCCTATGCACACTGCACATACCTTATTTTGAAGTAAAAAAACAAAACGGGAACAAATACAATATTTGTATTTGCATGTGGCCCGAGGGACGTAGTTTGAGGACCCCTGAATTACACTAACTGGTTTTTAAAATAAAACAAAATTAGAATCAAATTATTTGCCATTAAACAAACACAATAAATACAGTACTTTCTTAGAGAGTGCCTCTTCTTTTTATTCCATAAATTGTATCACATTTGTCCTTTAGGAAAATCAGAATGTCTGAGAGGTGATTAGGATCAGCATCTTTCCCATTGGTTGGATTTTTAATGAAACAGGAGCTAGCATGTAACAGTGGGGACAAAACTGGAAGGGAACTAGGGAAGTTACATTAAACTTGATCAAATCTATATGAACCTTTCCCAGTTTTTAGTCAACTTGGGCCATATATATTGTATATTTCCTACTAATCTGTGCAAGTCAAATGCTCTCATATTTCTGATAACCATGACCTTGTTTATGTTTTTTTTTAATCCTCACCTGAGGATATTTTTCCATTGATTTTTAGAGAGAGTGGAAGAGAGAGGGAAAGACAGAGAGAAATATCGATGTGAGAGAAACACATCAATCGGTTGCCTCCTGCACACTCCCTAAAGAGGGCCCAGGCTGGGGAGCAGCCTGCAACTGAGGTACATGCCCCTGACCAGAATCAAACCCAAGACCCTTTACTCCAACACTCTATCCACTGAGTCAAACCAGCACAGGGGTCGGCAAACTCATTAGTCAACAGAGCCAAATATCAACAGTACAATGATTGAAATTTCTTTTGAGAGCCAAATTTTTTAAACTTAAACTATATAGGTAGATACATTGTCATTAACTTAATTAGGGTGCTCCTAAGGCTTAGGAAGAGCCACACTCAAGGAGCCAAAGATTTGCATGTGGCTCGCGACCCGCAGTTTGCCGACCACTGGCTAAGGCTAACTATGAACTTAAGAGTAACTTAGACTCACCTGGGTAACTGGTAAAAATTGGGATTTCCATGTCCCTAGCCTGGAGATCTGATTCAGTAAGTAGGTATGAAGTGAAGCTTGAAATCTATGTTTAACTGGTATCCTGGACGATTTCATTTAATTAAGCCAGATTGAGAAACTGTGTATTAGGGCTTTGTTACTCAAAGTGTGGTTTGTGGACCTCAGTACAACACAACCTAAGAGCTTGTCAGCACTGCAGCATTTCAGGCCCGAGCCCAAGCTTGCTAAATTGGAATCTGTAAGCAATCCAGGTGATTCGTATATACATTAAAGTTTGGTAAGCACTGCTTTAGATATCCAGCCTGCCCTCTAAATCTATATTTCACCCTTTGGTAGTTACACTAAATATCTCTTTCACAGGCTGCGTTCCTAGAGGAGTACATAAATTACCAAAAGATAATGTGGCTTACTCTGAGTTACATATTCAGTCTACTTTTAATGATTTTGGCTTTGTGCTTTCCACAATTTTTTTTTAAATCATCCTAATAAAAGAGAAACATGGTAATTGGCATACGACCGCTACCCTTCCCATTGGCTAATCAGGGCGATATGCAAATTAATTGCCAGCCAAGATGGCGGCCGGCAGCCAGGCAGCTTAAACTGAACATGAGGCTTGCTTGCTTCAGTGACGGAGGACTGCAACGTCACCGCCTGCCATGCCGGCCTCTGAGCTTGCAGTTTAAAAAACAGTGTAACAAATATAGCGGCTAAACAAAACCCCAGAAACCAGCTTTCAGAGAGCTGGGATCTCAGAGCTGGAGTTGATACAGAGTTTCGATTATAGAACCAAAACAAACCAGATACCTGTTTTCAGCAGCTGAGACCTCAGAGCTGGAGCCAAGCCTCAGAGCTAAAGCTGGCCCAGAATAAAAAAAAAGAAAAAGAAAAAAAGGAGCGGTTGGGAGCTTCAGTCACCCGCCAGACTGAAAACAGCCCTCAGCCCCTCACCCAGATTGGCCAGGCACCCCAGTGGGGACCCCCACCCTGAAGGGTGTGTGACCAGCTGCAAACAGCCATCATCCCCTCATCCAGGATGGCCAGGCACCCCAGTGGGGACCCCCACCCTGATCCAGGACACCCGTCAGGGCAAACCAGCTGGCCCCCACCATGCATCAGGCCTCTATTCTATATAGTAAAAGGTAATATGCCTCCCAGCACCGGGATCAGCGGAGCTGAGAGGCCTCCCGGCACCGGGATCAGCGTGAAAGGGGGCAGCGCCCAAACCCCCTGATCGCCCTGTGGCTGTGTGTGTGACAGAGGGCGGGGCCACAACCTCCCTATCGGCCCTGCTCTGTTCGTGATAGGGGAAGGCGCCCCAACCCCCTGATCGGCCCTGCTCTGTGCCTGATAGGGGGGAGCTCCCCAACCCCCTGATCACCCTGCAGCTCTGTGTGTGACAGGGTGCGGCGCCCCAACCTCCCCACCCCACGGGCCCTGCTCTGTGTGTGACGGGGTAGAGCCATAACCTCCCCATCGGCCCTGCCCTGAGTGTGACAGTGGCGGCGCCCCAACCCCCTGATCCGCCCTGCTCTGTGTGTGACAGGGGGCGGTGCGCCAACTCCCCTATTGGCCCTACTCTGTGACAGGGCGGAGCTCCTCAACCCCCTGATGGGCCCTGCTCTGTGTGTGACAGGGGGGAGCTCCCCAACCCCCTGATCGGCCCTGCTCTGTACGTGACAGGGTGCAGCGCCCCAACCCCCTGATTGGCCCTGCTCTGTGCGTGACAGAGGGTGGCGGCACAACCTCCCCATCGACCCTGCCTTGAGTGTGACGGGGCAGTGCCCCAACCTCCCCATCGGCCCTACCCTGAGCGTGACTGAGGGTGGCATCGCAACCTCCCAATCCGCCCTGCTCTGTGCATGACAGGGGGCGGCGCCCCAACTCCCCAATCGGCCCTGCTCTGAGCCCAACCAGGGGCTGCACCTAGGGATTGGGCCTGCCCTCTGCCACCCGGGAGCAGGCCTAAGCCAGCAGGTCATTATCTCCCGAGGGGTCCCAGACTGCGAGAGGGCACAGGCTGGGCTGAGGTACCCCCCTCTCTCCCCCGAGTGCACAAATTTTTGTGCACCGGGCCTATAGTCCTATATAATAAAAGGCTAATATGCAAATCGACCAGTTGCTATGACGTGCACTGACCACCAGGAGACACTCAACTCAGGAGCTGCCCCCTGGTGGTCAGTGTGTTCCCACAGGGGAGAACTGCTCAGCCAGAAGCCGGGCTCACGGCTGGTGAGCGCAGCGGCAGTGGCAGGAGGTTCTCCTGCCTCCATGGCAGCACTAAGGATGTCTGACTTCTGGTTTAGGCCCGCTCCCCATGGAGTCGGACATCCCCTGAGGGCTCCCGGACTGCAAGAGGGCACAGGCCGGGCTGAGGGATCTTCCAAGTGCACGAATTTCATGCACCAGGCCTCTAGTAGATAATAAGAATAGTACATGTGTTAGCTTGGAAAGAATGCAGAAGAACAAACATCTGTTAAAATAACTAACCAATTATAAAAAGTTGAGTAAATAATAAAAAATCCAGGAGAAAGGAATAGGAAAATAAAATAACTAGAGACATCAGAAGATCCCTTTCCTGTCTTTGATCATGCATATTATAGACCACCAAAGAATACCACCCAAGGTTCCTCATCTTGGCCACTGCTCTAATATTGTTAATTTTTAAATTTACCCAGTTTGAGGAAGAAGCATTGCTAGAAAATTATGATAAAATATTAAAAACAAAAAGAGGCATTTTATGCATATTATATAATATGTATCAACTTTTCCCATGATTTAAAATTCTTTGGTTATTATTCCTGCTCTAAACACAGACCTATATTAAGGAGTTACAGTCTTATTACACAAGTAAATGTAAAAGAAGAATATACCTTCTAAAACTGAGCAGCTTGTTTAAAGAACAATTCATTATTTTGTTTTTTAAAAAAAAGTAAGATTCTTTGTTTGCCCAAAGTATAAGCTACTATTAATTAAACTTAGGAACCTTATATAAAAATAAGTGAAATTCATGAATCAACTTACATCCACTTCAGAAGGTACAGTCAAGTTACAGGGACTCCTTTTCCACATATCTACACACTGAAAAATTAAAAACAGTATAAAGATTCTGAAAATTCAAAATAAGGCAAGGCTTTTGGCATAACAATAAGCTTCATTTTAAAAATATACTACTTACATTTCCTGCTTTAGAAATTTTGAGGTCATAATGCTGACCTACTTTTCTTTCCTTTCTTTTTTGTAAGAAATCAAGTAACTTTAGCTGAGGAGGTGGACAATGAGACAGATCCTGCTGTCGATTCAGAGAGGACCTGGAATACCTCTTGAAACACCTGAAATATTAAGAGATTTGAAATAAACTAAGCTAATAAAAGAAATTCAGAATAAATATGGGTTTAAATAAGTAAGCATTAAATATGTAATTAAATCACAAGTATCTGTAGAATACCACCACTTGCCAAGCATGGTCCTAGGCACCAGTGAAATAAAAATGAACAAGACAAACAAAATTCCTGCAACCATGGAGCTGACAGTCCAGTGTGGAAGATAGACATTCAGGTATAAACAGGTAAAATCATTTCAGATAGCAATAAGCAGTAGCAGAAAAACAGGATATTGAAGTAAGAGACAAGAAAGGCAATATTAGAGAAGGAAAAGACTGAAGAAATGAAATGTGACGGGAGACATGAATGACAAGGAACCAGCTATACAAAATTAGGATATTAGTATTTGAAGTAGAAAGAATTTTAAAAGGTGCTGAGATAGAAACAAACTTATTTTGTTTTAAAAGCAGAAAAGATAGGTGCATCAGGGTCCACATAGGAGATGAGGTCAGAGAACAAGGCCTTACAGATCAATGATAATGTGTTTAGATTTAGTACGAGTGATGGAATGCTTTTAGGTAAATTTAGACAAGTGGTAGCATGATCTGCTTTGATGTTTTAAGATTACTCTGGCTTGCTTACATAACGAATAGACCAGAAGGGATCAGAGGTGAAAGCAGGAAAATCAATCAGGAAAGAGCTTATTATAGAAGCTATGATGATTATGGTGGCCTGGACCAACGTAATGGCATTGGGCATGAAGAGATGTGGACAAGAATACAAGGAGACTCTTTAGGGCTTCTGACAGATCCAATATAGCTTTATTTCATTATTTCTAAAGACATATCATTTCCTCAGCATATCTTATTTCAATAATAAGTCAATGATTTAGAAAATGCATAGGTGTTTTAAGCTCCTTCAAATTTGGTGAAGATCCAAAATGGGCAACTCAAACAGTTATGTAAAGAGAACTTAATGATGAACCAATTATAACTGCAGTCCAAATTTATATGCATTAGTTTTATTAAGAAGAAATAAAACATTTAAAGATAAATTACCATGTTATAAAAAAGCATTTAGTTATAAACTGACTTCTAAAACTGTATTTTTCTATATCTCAAAATAAATTTTTTATCGTTTCTTTAAAAGTAATATTAACAAAATTTAAACTGGTTACTAGAGATTAGGAAGTAAAAAAAAAGTAATTATTTCTGTTCATAAATGTCTTTATCGTTTTGGTGAATAGACTCTAAACTTATAGAGATTTTGTTCTTCAAAAGAATACAGCCTCACCAGCATGGTTCAGTGCCTGAACATCGACATTATGAACCAGGAGGTCGTGGTTCGATTCCCAGTAAGGGCACACTGCCTGGGTTGCAGGCTCAATCCCCAGTGGGAGGTGTGCAGGAGGCAGCAGATCAATGATTCTCTCTCATCATTGATGTGTCTATCTCTCTCCCCCTCTCCCTTCCTCTCTGAAATAAATATAATCAATAAAAATATATTTTAAAAAAATACAAAGAATGCATCACTTCAATACAAAACCAAAAGTATTAAGAAACTTATAATACACAAAGAAAGTAATACAAAGCAATTAAAAATCCTATTTAAAAAACAAATACACAGCACTTACATACTTTGAGAGGGATAAGGTACCAGAAATAGCAAAATTTAGGGCTACTTATTTAGGCACATCTTTTGGTTTACTTTCCAAAAAGGTAATTACCGTTTCATTGGGTGTGTGTTCATCTTCTGCTTGTTATAGAGCAATCTATTTGCAGTACATGTTACAGCTATAGAAGGATCTAGACACAGTGGTTCAGTTGTAGCTAGGATCAGTTGGCTCTCAAGCAAAAGTTTGTCTTCCTGAAATGTGTAAGAGCACATGTCAGTACCAAACTTAAGATTTTCAAATCAAACATATCACTTAATCTAGAATATATTCCTCTGAGCTCTGCTAAGGATTACAGAAAATATATTATTTCAAGTTCTAATTCAGTGGGTAAACTTCAGGAACTTGACATCATAATGAAACTACTAATAGAAATTCAGTAATCAGTACAGTATACAAAGTGGTCAAATTGTAAGGATGCTTTTCCTTAATCCAGCAAATATTTACTGAACACCTACTATGTGTTAGGCGTTGTTCTAGGAGTGGGGGATAAAGTAGTGAACAAAACAGTTAAAATCCTCTTCTACAAAGCTTATAGGGTGATCAAGATGGGATCAGAGCATTTGTAATAACTAGGAAGTAATAGACCCAATTATATACTCAGCCTCATTTCATTATAAAAAAACTAGAGGCCCAGTGCACAAATTCGTGCACGGGTGAGGTCCGGCCAGCCCACCCTAATGGGGGCTCATTGGGGCCAGGCTGGCTGAGGGGAGGGGTCGTGGGTGGTTGGCCAGCTGGCAATGCCCCCAATTAGGGTTGGGGGAGCCGATTGGGGGTGGGGCCAGCTGGGGGTGGGGCCACGGGAAGTTGGGGGGCGGCAATTGGCCACCATATTGCACATCATAGCAACTGGTTGTTCTGGTCATTCCACTGTTCCAGTCGCTTGGCGTGTGTGTGTATGTATGTGTGTGTGTGTGTGTGTGTGTGTGTGTGTGTATATATATATATATATATATATATATATATATATATATATATATATACACACACATACACAGACACACACATATATATATTAGAGGCCCAGTGAACAAAAATTTGTGAACTTGGGGGGGGTCCCTCAGCCCGGCCTGTGCCCTCTCATAGTCTGGGACCCCTCGGGAGATAATGACCTGCTGGCTTAGGCCTGCTCCCGGGTGACAGAGGGCAGGCCCAATCCCTAGGTGCAGCCCCTGGTCGGGCTCAGAGCAGGGCTGATTGGGGAGTTGGGGCGCCGCCCCCTGTCATGCACAGAGCAGGGTGGATTGGGAGGTTGGAATGCCACCTCAGTCAGGCTCAGGGTAGGGCCGATTGGGGGGTTGGGGCACCGCCCCGTCACACTCAAGGCAGGGTGGATGGGGAGGTTGTGGCGCCACCCTGTCACGCACAGAGCAGGGCCAATCAGGGGGTTGGGGCGCTGCCCCCTGTCACTCACAGAGCAGGGCCCATCAGGGGGGTTGGGGCTCCGTACACTGTCACACACAGAGCAGGGCAGATCAGGGGGTTGGGGCGCCGCACCCTGTCACACTCAGGGCAGGGCTGATGGGGAGGTTATGGCTCTACCCCATCACACACAGAGCAGGGCCCGTGGGGGGCGGTTGGGGCGCTGCCCTCTATCACCCTAAGAGCAGGGCCGATCAGGGGGATGGGGCGGTGCCACTATCACACTCAGGGCAGGGCCGATCAGGGGCTTGGGGAGCTCCCCCCTATCAGGCACAGAGCAGGGCCGATCAGGGGGTTGGGGCGCCTTCCTCTGTCACGAACAGAGCACGGCGGATAGAGAGGTTGTGGCCCCACCCCGTCACACACAGAGCCGCAGGGTGATCAGGGGGTTTGGGTGCTGCCCCGTCACGCTGCTCCAGGGGCCAGGAGGCCTCTCGGCTCCGCTGATCCCGGTGCTGGGAGGCATATTACCCTTTTACTATATAGGATAGAGGCCTGGTGCACAGGTGGGGGCTGGCTGGTTTGGCCTGAAGGGTGTCCTGGATCAGGGTGGGGGTCCCGCTTGGGTGCCTGGCCAGCCTGGATGAGGCGATGATGGCTGTTTGCATCTGGTCACACCC
This sequence comes from Myotis nattereri, assembly GCF_964212035.1. Lineage (NCBI taxonomy): Eukaryota > Metazoa > Chordata > Mammalia > Chiroptera > Vespertilionidae > Myotis > Myotis nattereri. The sequence goes on from NC_138076.1 coordinate 103,076,205, forward strand.
CCTTCATGGTGGGGGTCCCCACTGGGGTGCTGGCCAGTCTGGGTGAGGGGCTGAGGGCCATTTTCAGTCTGGTGGGTGACTGAAGCTCCCAACCGCTCCTTTTTTCCTTTTTTTTTTATTCTTGGATTTATGGCTGTCACTGGAGCTGAGAGCCGGCTTTAGCTGTGCGACCTCACTGCTGAAAGCAGGTTTCTGGCTTTGTTTACTTTCTGTATTTGAAACTTTGTTGCGACTCCAGCTCTGAGATCCTGGCTGACTGAAAACAGGTTTCTGGGGTTTTGTTTAGCTTCTATATTTGTAACAATGTTTCTTAACAGCTCAAAGCCCAGCAGCGACAGGCGGAGAATGTTGGAGTCCTCCGTCACTGAAGCAAGCAAGCCTCCTGTTCGTGTCAGTAGCCTGGCTGCTGGCCGCCATCTTGGCTGGCAGTTAATTTGCATATTGCCCTGATCAGCCAATGGGAAGGGTAGCGGACGTACGGCTAATTACCATGTTTCTCTTTTATTAGATAGGATATATATACATATATATATATATATATGCATATGTATATGTATATGTATGTGTGTATGTGTATATATATATATATTTATAGACGAGTGGTCCGGTACACAAAATTCATGCATGGGGTTGGGGGTGTCCTTCAGCCCAGCCTGCACTCTCTCCTATTTGGGACCCCTCAGGGGCTGTCCGATTGGCCAGCCCTCTCGCAATCTGAGACCACTGGCTCCCAATCGCTCACCTGCCTGCCTGCTTGATTGCCCTAATCACTCTGCCTGCCAGCCAGCTCGCCCCCAACTGCCGCCCTCCCGCCAACATGCTCACCCCCAACTGGTCCCCCTTGCTGGTCTGCTCGCCCCCAACTGCCCTCCCCTCCTGGCCTGATCACCCCTAACCGTCTCTGCCTCGGCCCTGCCACCATGGCTTTGTCCGGAAGGTCTCCCAGTCTAATTAGCATATTACCCTTTTATTAGTATAGATGACTACACTAATACTATGTAAACCCTACATACATAATTCCAAAGAGTATATAGGATGTACCAACACCCAATTTTATTTAACTACTTGCCCCTCTAAATTTTTTTGTTTTTGTTTTGCTGGAATAATTTAAAATACATCTCTGACACTATTATTTCACCTGAAAACACTTCAGCGTGCACTGTTAACTGATAAGGGCTACTAATATCCAGTCTACAAAATTCCCATTATCTCAAAAATGTATTTTTAATTGGTTTGTTTGAATTGGAACTCAAATAAGACCTACACATTGTATTTTAGTTTTTCTCTCTTAAACATCTTTCTTTTATTCTGTAATGATAACATTTTTTTTCTAACATAACTGATTTGTTGGATTTGACCACTTCCTTCCCCATGATACCATTTTTAACTGAATCTCGCTGGTTGCTTCATCTTGCCATTAATTTCTTTTATTCCCTAAATTCTCTATAACTGTTAGATGTAGAGGAGAGACTTAATTCAGGTTCTATATTTTTAGACAAGAGTTCATTGGTATTATTGTGTACCTTTTCAGGCATCACACCAGGACATACACAATGATTATCCTACTTTTAGACCAGTGGGTTTAGTCAGATCACTCCATTATAAAAATTCCTATTAACCTATAATCTAATGGTTTTTTTCAAATCTGAAAATTTCAGCTGTCTAAATTCATTATTTAATTAAGATAGCCAAGTGATGATATTTTCAAGTCTATCATTTCTTTTGTAGCTATTAGCTGAAATTGTTCTAAAGAAGAATTACCTTTAGTTACTATTGGGCTATCTAATGTATAAATCCTACAGAAAAACAGAATAAATACTATAGTTTGTCGATTTATTTATCAATTTTCAGTGTAAGAAACTAATGCCCTTACAACCTTCAGTGGTACCCAACGAGTTTTTTTTGAATATTCTTTTAATGTTTTTAATGTTTTGTTTTAAACAGAAAGATTATAGTCCGAAAGTATAACACAACACTTGATAGTTATTGATAAACTGAATCTTACTTTATAATATTTTCATAGATTAAATAATTCTAATTATTGATATTTTCTTTGGTTTAGTAACTATTTCTCTCTATAGCAGCAGAGAAATAAGTGAACATTCCTGTGAGTGGGCCTTTCAGATATATTGAGCCAGCACTGGAGGGGTACTGGCTATTCTCAGGAGCAAGAGTATCCCACTATGAATGGTAAAGACAGACTAAGCCTGTTTTAGAATCCTAGATGATAGAAAATCAGTATCTATTTATAACCACTGTACAAACAAAACATCTTTCTTTTCTTTGAGAGGGGTTTAAAAAACTAAGTTTCACATTGGGCAGATAAAGTCAACCTGACCCTATTTCACCATGTCCTAAAGCAAATGGGATTAAACTGTTTTAGTTCCTTGAGGTATTACTACACATACAGAGACCCTTAACTTCTAAAGCTTATAAAGAAATCCCAAACTTGCCCTGACTGGTTTGGCTCAGTGGATAGCGCATCGGACTGAGGGGTCCCGGGTTCGATTCTGGTCAAGGGCATGTACCTTGGTTGCGGGTACATCCCCAGTGGGAGGTGTGCAGGAGGTGGCTGATCGATGTTTCTCTCTCATCGATGTTTCTAACTCTCTATCTCTCTCCCTTCCTCTCTGTAGAAAATCAATAAAATATATTTAAAAAAAAAAAAAAAGAAATCCCAAACTTTACACATGAATAAAATTATGAGCAGAAAGTATCCTTCGCTTAACTTAATGATAAGTGTCGTTTTATCCTCTATTTTGCCTGTATGGGATTTAAAAACAACACAACTAACCTGGGTCCATTTATGGTTATCACTTGTTATTGAATGTACATCACAGATTAAAGTCTAGAACAAATAAAAAATTTAAAAACACATTAATGTATAGGCATACAAACATATGAAGACATTTAATAAAAATTTTTCAAATAAATTCTAAATAATACTTCTTAAACATGCCTTACCTGCATTGTTGGACGTAAGAGAATGTGCTTACTTTGGTAACCTGGAGATTTCATATTGCTGGACTGCCTGTAGTCACGTATTTCTGCTATGACACATCCACAATGAAAAATATTAACCTGTTTTAAGTGAAAATACTTGAGTAAATGTCCTTTTTCAAAAGCCTAAATAAGTGGGTTTATATTGAATGTTTCTGATTCTTTACACTCTCATGCAGTGTTTCTGTTCCCTAACATACTCCTAAACAGCTTTTCTTGGAGGGTTTACCACTACATACATAAACCCTTTAAAAGGAACTATTTCCTGTTCATTACTCTGACCCAAGAAGCAATTTAAAATGATTTCTAGTTATAGACTGACTTTTGGTATTTGTATTTATATTACAGATCATTGAAATTGCTGTTAATTGGCTCAGTTATACTTTGCTCATTTTTTCAGTATTGTCCATCAACCCTGTTAGAGTTTCAGCTTAGAGATAAAATTGCTATTATTTGCTAAAATTTCCAGCGGTCTTTATTAATAAAAGGAAGAAAGCAAACTATAAATTAAAATAATATTCTGTTAAAAATAGTTTCCTAGTCCTTTTTCTAAGTCCAAAGAGCCTTTATGGCTTAAATCTTTCTAATTATCACTTGTCAATCACTCACAGTATTGTTTTTTCTCCCATTCAGATTTTAAGTGGGAACTGGGCCTCCATGCTATCTGTTATGCTTTTTAACAAATATTTATTGAGTTACTACAATATGAACTATGTACCAGGCACTATCCAAAAAGCTTCACAGATACAGTGGTGAGACAACACTTGTTCTCAGTGTGGGAAGACAGGTAATAAACATGTAAAAAAATAAAATAATTTTAGACAGTGATGAATACTACAAAGGAAATAAAACAGGAAGGGGCTAATTTAGATTGTTTGCCGAGATAAACACCTCTCTGAAGAAGTGATGTTTCAGCAGAGATCTGAATCGCAACAATGCCAGGTATGTGGAATAGATCACTCCAGACAGAAAGAATAGCAGATCAATAAGCTTGGTGTTTTAGTTTGGAAAAAAGGCACACATGACTGGAGTGTAATGAGTAGAAATGAGAATCAGAATGTGAAGAAGGCGGCAGGGGTTTTGTGCATTGAGAGGACACTACAGAACTTCAAGCAGGGACCTCTTTTTGTTTTTGTTTTGTAAGCTTAATCTCTGGAAAATTTATTTCTCGGGTTCTAATATGAAAGCAGGAAGTTTAGCAAAGTAACTACAGCAGGTCATAACCATATATTTTCAAGATACAGTTGATATTTGCATATTGAGCTAGGTGTAAAAGGTAAGAGTAGGGTAACCCTTTAAAGATTCAAAATACTGGCAACAAAACTGGTTTAGGAGGTAAAATAAAAAGTTGTGTTTTGTCATGTTAAGTTAAAGAGCTTATTACATATCCTAGTAAATATGTGTTTGGAATGGTAACTGTGAGAGAGATAAGCAAGAAATTAAATGTCATTTTAAATTTCATAAAGCTGGTTGAAATCAACCATGGAGAGAGTGTTACTAAAGAATACAGTGCCTAGGAATGAACCCAAAATCAAACATATTTATGGGTGGAAGAGTTAACAGCAAAGATGACTGAAGCATTACAGAGAAAAGAGGACAACCACAAATGTGATGTCTCAGAAGCCAAAAGAAAGTTATTTCAAGAGGGAAGTAGTCATCTGCACTGAGTTTTGCAAAGAGACCAATTCAGATGCAAACAGAAAAGGATTTTTCAAGTTAAGAGATAATACTAATATGCCCGTATTTTTTTTTTAACTAAAAGAGAGAGAACAGATGATAGAAGAGAGGGAGCAAGGTCATAGTAGCAAGCCACTGAAAAGGAGGAGGATCCAGAAAAAAAAAAGGAGGAGATGCCTTAGGAGCAGCTTACTTCATCCATTTCAATAGGAAGGCAGGCAGAAAGTGGGGACAGAGATGTGGAGATGCTGGTAAACTAGTGCTAGGAAGAAAACATCTCCTAGCACTCATCTGATGGCTTCCTTTTCCTCAGTAAAGAACAGAATATGGCTGGGGTGAAGCCAAGAGAATAAGTGGTTTCTTCCATAATTTATTTATTGAAGTTAAAGGGAGATTTCCTGGGGATGAGCTAATTTTCATAGCAATTATAAAAGAATCAACTAAATCTACACATTTCAGTGTAGCCTAAAGGATACATAAGCCACAATAAACCAATTTTCATATTGTTTCTGATAATGTTTCATTTCATGTCCTAAGCACTGTTGAGAATACAAATAAATATCCTTTATTATAAAACAATATAGTTGACAAATCTAAGGACATGTTTAAAAGAAAAAATTTGCACCTGAGATTTTTCTAGGAGATCAACCAAGATAGGAGGCAATTCTTCTGCATCCAAGTATTCAAGCAATTCCCCTTCTTCATAAGGCAGTCGAATGGTCTCAGAATCTTAATTTAAAAAAAAAAGTTTCTGAAAAGTATGAGGCTGGGTGCATAATTTAAATGAGTTTTCTAAAAAAGAAATCCAAAGAGAATAAAGCCAAAAGGCTCTCCTAAAGGCCTTCTTTCTGCATGTCTTATAAAAGAATCACTTTACATATTGCTAAAAGACTTGAATTTTAGATTAGGGTGCCTGGCCAGTATGGCTCAGTGGTTAAGCATTGAACAAAAACCAAGAGGTCACCAGTTGGATTCCCTGCCAGGTTGCTGGCTCCATTCCCAGTGCAGGTGTGCAGGAAGCAGCCAATTGATGTTTCTATCTCTCTATCCTTCTCCCTTCCTCTCTCTCTAAAATCAGTAAAAACATAGTTTAAAAGAAAAAAGAATTTTAGATCAGAAAGGAGAAAACCACCTAGCATAACATCTAGCATGGGAAAACATCTAGCATAACAATCAAAATACAAATTATGACCAGCAGTACAATAATTAGAATATGACAAAATTCCAATGTCTAATAACTGAAAAGTCATTGAAGACTGCTTAATCTAATCTGGAAATCAGTGATAATTTGGTACCTAATGTGAAAAATGGTCATTACAGAACAAAATTCTCTTGGTGTAACATTTTACAATTATCAACACTTAACCAGGTGAGTTCCTTGTAGAACTCATAATATCACCATACCAAAATTTGTGATGGCCCTTTAATGAAATCTAAGATTATATATATTTTAAAACTCTATTTTCATATTCACACTAAAATAAAATGTTAACATATGTAAATTACTCAAAAGGCAATAAGTCTGCCTAATTTTTAAAGTTTCAGATTCAGTATATTCAAACTGTAGAAGAAAAACATAACTTAAAACACCTTATGCTATCTTAAAATATTAACAGCAATTGAATGAAAGGGTTTTGACATTTTTAAATTACATCTTTTACAATTTAACTACAATGACCTGTCTCAATCAGAACAATCCTCAAACACGGAACAGACCGTCCAACCTCAGAGGGAAGGCAGGGGGAGGGAAGGGGTAAGAGATCAACTAAAGGACTTGCATGCATGCATACTAGCATAACCAATGTACCTGGACACTGGGGTAGCGGGGGCTTGTCCTGGGGGATGGGAGTGGCCGGGGAGGGGTCGATGGGGGGGTGGGGGGGAGACATATATAATACTTTGAACAATAAAATACAATTAAAAAATAGGGGAAAAAAAACACTTTTCAGTGGCTTCCACTGCACCAAGAATAAAATCTGAAGTTCTCCCCGCCCCCCCCCGCCAAAAAAACACTCCTCAAATGCATATTTCAGGAAGGTTAATCATATTAGAGATAATTTCTAATATTCTAACAAAATATAGAGGAAAAGTTGGGATCAAAGTCTTCTTTCATCATGTCATCACTGATCTGAAGGACAGACCATTTACCAGGTTAAGAAAATCCTTCTAAAGGACAGCACATCTGCCCAGGTGGCATGGCTCAGCGGTTGAACATCAACCTATGAACCAGGAGGTCACAGTTCAATTCCAGGTGAGGGTACATGCCCAGGTTCCAGGATTGATCCCCAGTAAGGGGCGTGCAGGAAGCAGCCCATTGATGATTCTCTCTTATTGATGTTTCTATCTCTCCCTCTCCCTTTCTCTTCCTCTCTGAAATAAATAAAAATATATTAAAAGAAAAAGACAGCACATTCTGCCAGGCAGAGGGACTTTTGTGGCTGCTGCCCTCTGGAGGTTCTTACCTGATCCATTTTTCCCCCTGAGCATCAAAGAATATCCCTCATTTCCTGGGTACAGGTTGACCACTAAGCATGACAATGTCTCTTGCATGACAAGCTTCTCTAACAAGTTCACATTTCTTCTTAATTTCTGCTTTAAAAATAAGCAGAGCTCATGAAAATAATCCAGCATAATCTTACCAAAAAATACTATGATTTAACAAAAGCAGACCTGAATTAATCTCTTAGAGCTCATTCCACAATATGATGCTGAATACATAGGGAAGAGTCACAAACACTATAGTTGCCAAGTACATAACATCTATGTAAACTTAATTTTCTATTGCTGTTTTGTGCAAATTAATTTATATCACAAAGAAAAAAACAGTGATCTATAAAACAAAAAAAGTGAAATAATTCTATATAAACAAATGAAGAACTTGGGGCATTCTCTTTGGTTGTACTGTTACAGGAGCACATTTCTTAAATATTTTATGACCTAAATTAGATTTATACAAGTTCAACAGCTCAAATTTATTGAATGTTAAACTAAAAAATACCTAATTGTTAAGAGGAAGTGGGCAATTAAAGCAATTTTCTGTAAATTCAATTTAACTACTCCTTAGAAACCACTTTGTTAGAGAGAAATCCATCAGAGTCCTAGCCACCTAGCTCAGTTGGTTAGAAAATTGTCCCAATACACTAAGGTTGCAGGTTTGATCCTGGTTAGGGCACATACAAGAATTAACCGATGAATGCACAAATAAGTGGAACAACAAATCAATGTTTCTCTCTCTCTCTCTCTCCCTTCTTCTCTCTAAAAAAAATTAAAATTTAAAAATTTTTAAAAAGCAAAGAAAAAAATCCATTAGAAAATATAATATGCATATTTCAAAATCCATTATTTTAGAAATGTACATGACTTAAAATAAAGCCCAATTACACATAAACAATTCCTGCCATGAAATCTTATTTGCGAAAGATATCAGTCAATAGAATATTTATTTTTACATGATCTCAAAAAACATGTTTTGAGTATCATATATTAAAAATTTATAGTCATATGCAGAAAGTAATTATAAATTCTTGATCTGTTGTCACCACAGACTCAAAACACTGCATTTTCAAATTTGAAAAAGTGGCAAAATAACTTTTAACCACTTTGATATAAAAAATAACGACTAAGGTTACTAAAATTTTAAAGTCTTTTCAAATGTTGAAAAAAACCTCACAATCTGACATTAGACAGAATAGTTAGATAAATTTTGACAATATGCATACTCTTCAAGATAACCGGTTGGTTCATGAATGGTGTGGCTAAGTTGGCTGGAGTGGCATCCCATGCTGGGTTTGATTCCCAGGCAGGGCACATACCCAGATTGCAGATTCAATCATCGGTCAGGGTGTATGTGGGATGCAATTGATCCTTCTTTCTCTCTTTTTCTCTCTTTCTCTCTCTCTCTCTTCCTCCCCCCCCCCTCCCCCCACCTACCCCCAACCCCAGCCTCAATTTAAAAACAAAAACAAAACAAGTTGGTTCCCATGTAGTTCTGGAGTGAACATACATATCAGAGGACAGAAAATTTCTTAAAGGACAAGCAGTATCTTCAGGCTTGAGGGCCATATGGCCTGTGTTGCTCAGGTCTGTCATTGCATTGTAAAATCAGCCATAGAAAAGATATCATAAGCCAATAGGTGGTGGCTGGATTCCAATACAACGTTATTTACAAAATACACAGTAAACCAGATTTGGCTGGTGGACAATGGTTGCCAATCCTAATATAGAATCTTTATATATCTCTCTTATCTTAGTTCTGTCTCTGAGGTGAAGATAATGTTCATTAAATTGATTATCGTGATAGTTTTATGGGTGTATACATGTCAAAAATTATAAAATGTGTATTTATATTATTTTATTAATGTAAAATTTATTATACATCAATTATACCTCAACAAAACTTATGCAAAACTTACTGTAAGATTTATTTATAGTTTAATAATCATTTTTCTCCTAATGTGAAGATTTCAAAGGTTAGGCACTGGGAATTCCACTGATTTTTTTTTAACCTAAATGGTAAAATGATACTCATTTTTAAATGGACAGATAACAGAAGCTCCCAAAGCCCTTTAAGGTCCTTACAACTTAAGAGCACAATAAATATCAAGGTATCAATTTTTTATTACATTTCAACTGCCCATATTTTTATGTTAAATTAAAAAAATTAATTTAACCTGGCCATGAACTAATTTTGTGACCAAATTCACCTTTTATTGCCACAACTGAATTTTCTACATGCCCTATATTAGCTCTAACTTTCCAGTACAAATACCATGAGGAAAACAAGTTACTTTCCTCCTGTCTTCAGTCATTAAATGCTTTCTCAGAAGGGAAAAGAAACAAAGAATATACAGGGTGGGGCCTAACCAGTTTGGCTCAGTGGACAGAGTGTTGACCTATGGACTGAATGGTCTCAGGTTTGATTCCAGTGAAGGGCACATCCGCAGTAGGGCTTAATCCCCAGTAAGAGGGGTGCAGGAGGCAGCTGATCAATGATTCTGTCTCATCATTAATGTTTCTCTCTCTCCCTCTCCCTTCCTCTCTGATATCAATTTTTTATATATATGTATATGTATGTGTATATATATATATATATATATATATATATATATATATATAAATACGAGAGGCCTGGTGCACAAAAATTTGTGCACTCGGGGGGGAGGAGTGGGTCCCTCAGCCAGGCCTGTGCCCTCTCGTAGTCTGGGACCCCTCGGGAGATAACGACCTGCTGGGTTAGGCCCACTCCCGGGTGGCAGAGAGCAGGCCAAATCCCTAGGTGCAGCCCCTGGTCGGGCTCACAGCAGGGCTAATTGGGGAGTTGGGGCGCCAGCCCCGTCATGCACAGAGCAGGGCAGATCGGGAGGTTGCGATGCCACCCTCAGTCACGCTCAGGGTAGGGCCGATTGGGGGGTTGGGGCATCGCCCCCTATCACACTCAAGGCAGGGTCGATGGGGAGGTTGCGATGCCACCCCCTGTCACTCACAGAGCAGGGCCCATTGGGGGGGGGGAGGTTGGGGCGTTGCCCTCTATCACCCACAGAGCAGGGCCGATCAGGGGGTTGGGGCGTCGCACCCTGTCACACACAGAGCCGCAGGGCAATCAGCGGGTTGGGGAGCTCCCCCGTATTAGGCACAGAGAAGGGCTGATCAGGGGGTTGGGGCACCTTCCCCTGTCACGAACAGAGCACGGCGGATAGGGAGGTTGTGGTCCCGCCACCTGTCACAGAGCCGCAGGGCGATCAGGGGATTTGGGCACTGCCCCCTGTCACGCTGATCCCGGGCAAGGGAGGCCTCTCGGCTCCGCTGATCCCAGTGCTGGGAGGCATATTACCCTTTCACTATATAGGATAGAGGCCTGGTGCACGGGTGGGGGCCGGCTGGTTTGCCCTGAAGGGTGTCCTGGATCAGGGTGGGGGTCCCCACTGGGGTGCCTGGCCAGTCTGGGTGAGGGGCTGAGGGCTGTTTTCAGGCTGGCGGGTGACTGAAGCTCCCAACCACTCCTTTTTATCTTTTTTTTTTTATTATTCTGGGCCAGCTTTAGCTCTGAGGCTTGGCTCCAGCTCTTAGGCCTTGGCTGCTGAAAGCAGGTATCTGGTTTGTTTGGGTTCTATAATCGAAACATTGTTTCAACTCCAGCTCTGAGATCCCGGCTGGCTGAAAGCAGGTTTCTGGGGTTTTGTTTAGCTTCTATATTTGTTACAATGTTTCAAACTGCAAGCTCAAAGGCCGGCAAGGCAGGCGGGAAATGATGGAGTCCTCTGTCACTGAAGCAAGCAAGCCTCATGTTCGCTTCAAGCTGCCTGGCTGCCAGCCGCCATCTTGGCTGGCAATTAATTTGCATATCGCCCTGATTAGCCAATGGGAAGGGTAGCAGAGGTACAGCTAATTACCATGTTTCTCTTTTATTAGATAGGATACACACACACACACACACACACACATAAATAAAGAATACACAGGGTAGGGCAATAGATTTACAATTGTTCATATGGAAAATAATACAGCTAGTAAGTAATAATGTATAAGAATAAACTCTGTTTCACTTACTTGGAACTGTAAACCTCCTTTTGCCCCACACAATATACTAGTATACTTCTTCTGATTTACCAATGGGATATTCTGTTACTCAGTATACACTGTTCCCATCTCCTACCTAAGCAGGTGATCTCTACCTTTTAGCCTAAGCATGTGATCTCTACCTTTTAGCCGGAGCTCTGAGTCAGCTGTAAAACTGGCTAGAATTTGGCTGGAAAAGATGTTAGCTCATTCACAAAAATATAAATATCTGCTTCAAATGTAACCCTTTCAAATTACCCTCTTCCTCTACAGTTTTTCCCCCTCTACATTTCAAAAGCCGTAATAATATAAAAAAAGTATACTTACCTTAACCTCAGGCTCTTTTTCACATTCTTCAATATATAAGTCATAAAGTTTTTGAAATACAGATTTTCTAAAATTTAATAAAGACAATATAAAAAATGTGAATATAATCATTATAAAATAAATGTTATCAAATTTTCTCATCCTCCCCATCCCCAAATTCCCAAAGATTGGAGGTGAAGTGGACATGGCTAACATCAACTAAGAAAGTTTTAATATATGCAAAGTACCTATAATATAACATCTCTAGTACTGCCTATTTAGAATGCAATAAATGGTGGCTCTCATCACATTTCAATGAATCTAAAGTCATCAATTAATGAAGTATTCATACCTTCCACTAGATAAGTATTTCCTTTTAGGAGGTCTCTGTCGGGCACTTTCAATGACATACTAAAAAAGAAAAGTTTATGAAATAGCTTGCCTTTTACTTAGTGAAGGAACACTGTTTTAAGTATGTTTAAAACACATGTAAGGCTAAAAAGGCTATTCAGTCACTCAAGTCTCTGATTCCTATTAAATTATACATTGTAAGAAAACCTATTTAACTTCTAAATAGTTTAACTATGTTATAAATAAGTAAAATTTAAACTGCACTAAAATTTAGCATAATATTTCAATGCTATAAGCAAATGTGATTTCACAACTCAGAAATATTCTCAGTATATTTTATGGTTGTTCAGAATAAGCAGAGCATATCCAATTGCAAGGACTTTATTTCCCCCTTCAATTGAGCAATCAGAAAACTTGTCAAAATAGGAAAACATGATTTTAGAAATTCTATGTCTGTTTAAATAATATTTATACTGAAGTATTATTTAATTTTTATTCTATAGCATTAACTGAGAACTTCAAGTAACAGTTGATTCAAACATTGCCCCGTATTTATATATTTACATATATTTATATATTTATACATATTTATAGAAAATTTGCATATTTGCCCTAAAATGATATTCATGTATTCCTTTGACATCAGACAAAAATCTCTTAAAACAGTTTTGTCAATTAATGTCAATACTATGTCAATACATAACTTAGTCACATCTTACCTCTGCACGATCCAAAGCTAGTTCTAAAGCTTGTTGCTGTAAAAAAGTAAATAGTGTATTTGGCAATGTTAGCTATTTTCACAAAAAATAATAATATACATGTAACATCTGTAATTAAGTAAGTTTAATTTTCTAAAATAAGTCTAATATATTTCCTTTTCTCTCCCCCACATCCCCCACTGTATGCTCAATATCTATATATGTAAAAACCTAAGCAACCGAATGACCAAACCACCAGTCAACCGGTCGCTATGATGCACACTGACCACCAGGGGCACGCGCTCAATGCAGAAGCTGCTCCCTGGTGTAAGTGCGCTCCCACAGCCAACCTCCCACGGTCCCTCCCCCTGGCCAGCCAACCGGCCCCAATCAAGCCAGCTGGTTAACCTCCTGCAGCCCTTTCCCCAGCCAGTTAACCTCCCGCGGCCCCAATGGCCCCAATTGGGCCAGTCAGGCTGAGGGACCCCACCCACGCACAAATTTGTGCACTGGGTGTCTAGTATATTATAAAGAAAAAAATATGGCAGTCTTAGGCACCTGATTATGACAACAAATTAGATAAATACTAAAATAGCTTTCTTTGGCCACGGCATGAGACTGATACAGGGTAATGGGCTGGATATAGTAACTACTACCATTTTATAAACTTTAGCTTCTTCAACATTCTAAGAGCACCATTCAGTAAAATATATTGGACATCAAGTATGCAATTCAAGTAAAGCAAAGACTAAACTCTCCTAATCTTCTAAGAATCCTGAAAATTGGGGGTGCTTACTATGTTGATACCTATCATCAACTTAGAAAGTCCTAATATATTAATGCAGAGTCTTTAACATGTTTTTAGGTCAGTGCCTAGTAGAATTCAATAAATAATGGCTAATTATCATATTTCAACAACTTTAAGATACTATCAACTATAAGCACACATCATTAATGTAGGTAACATTTAAAAAAATGTGCTATCAGTTATAATTGTAAGATGTCATTGATTGTAGATTCATCCTCAATTCAGAAATATTAAAATGTAAAAGAGAATGAATGTACCTTAGAGTTGATAAAATATAGTATTATTAGTACATGTACAATTTAAGATCTACTAGTTGGTTCCCATCCTTCATCTGTTATTTGGAGACCCTTATTTTAAGGTAAGAGGGAAAAATGAGAAAATAATTTCTATCTTTCCTATCTGTAAAGTTTCTTTTTAAGGATAAAAAAAAATAAAAAAGTACTAGGTTTTAAACAAAATTAAGCAAATATACCGCCAGTGATTTCTATTCCTAGTTTTGTGGTTTGGGTACTGCACAGGGTTACTGTATTTTTCATTCACAATGATAGTCATTTTTAATGACTGAGAGGCACAGAACTTTCATTTTTTTATTTACAAGGATCTAAAATGTTCTCTTTTATTTTGTAGACTCCAACAATTCAATCTACCAAGTTGCATGGGGTAAAATCTCTCAGCATCCACCAAAACCCAAAAGGGTAAAGGGAGAATAAATATTGCCAGACTTTGGAAATCATGGAAAGGTTTAAGTGATCCTGCCACCCTAGTCCTAAGGAAGAAGAAATCAAATGATTACAAAAATAGCTGGCCTTTTAATTTAGACTGCAATAAAAAACAATCCACATTATCAAACACCTAAAATGTAATAAGTGAAATATATACTTTCAAAAGATTCAGTTATAATAAATGTTTCGCAATTTATTTTAAAAATCTTATGAGGGTCAGATTCCCAACAAAACTGGGCAAGATGACATTCCTGAGTATAAAACATTTTCCAGCACAAAAACATCATTCTGGATATATATACTTGACAAATACATAAGGCTCTTTTAATTATTTGGTCACAAAACCTTAAAATTTATATAAAAGAATTATAATAAACATAGTCAAACATACACTCTAGGACAATTTAAAATAGTAAATCTTCTCAAGTAAATATTTCACTTCTGAAATCAAAACTTCAAAAAATTTAGTGAGATATAACTATATCCATAAATACAAACATCATTTATATACTACCTTCTTCAAATACTTTAGAAAGAAATGATTAGCTAATACAAAATATAAAGCAAGGTGTGAACCTCACTGCAACTGCTCTACTTGTCTCTAATAGAGCAGGGGTAGAGAAGCAAGATCCCAAGGAAGAAGGGAGACAAATGTTTTCTGAGGCTAATTCAACATGGTCAGTGTTTATTTATTCTGTTATTTAAACATTAGAAAGTGTTTTTCCCCCCTTTGTTTTTAATTTTTAGTTACAAAAGTTAAACCCTACATATGTTTAGTGACTGTAAGTCAGTGAACAGAAATGTGCCATTAGAAGACTAAAACTGATGTTCTTAAATGTTATTTACAGTAAGCACATTACATTCGTTTAAATTTTTTTTAATCTAAATTAAGAGAAACTTTAAAATATGAGAAACCCCCAAAACTATCATATTTATACCCATCTTCCTTGCCAATGATTTGGACTATGATAAATAGAAGTACGTATTACTTAATGTTTCATAAAGATAAAGACAGGTGGATTATCTGTATAACCTGGATGTAATAATTTTAACACAGAATTGAGATGAGCCCCCTATTTTGTGGAGAAAATTTTGCATGTAATTACTAAGTAATTTCTCAGTTAGGAAACTTGAACAGATTACAAGAGGATTTCTATATCTATAATAGATATTTTTATGGAAATAAAAGAAAGAGAACAATCTAAAACATAAATAACATACTGAGCTGTAGCTTACCATTGTAGTATAAAATAGGGGTCCAAAATGAAAATTTAACTGCGTTGATGAAGTAGGGTGAAAACCATGCCTTTAATATAAATTATATAGCACTGTAAAAGCAAAACCAAAACCCCCATATTAACATAAAGCTAATAAGAGAAATGATATAATTTAGTAAGTAATAAGAAACATTATTTGAGATATGTGTTTTTCTAACACACTTTTTAATAATCAGCAATAATGAAATTCATGTGCCACAATCTATCCATTCACGGTTGAAAAGTACACTTTTAACTAGGTAGGGCAAAATACAGTTTGCAAGTTAAAATGATTACTTTCTTCAAAAATATTTAATAGCCAGGAGAGAAAAGAATTGCCGAAACCGGTTTGGCTCAGTGGATAGAGCGTCGGCCTGCGGACTGAAGGGTCCCAGGTTTGATTCTGGTCAAGGGCATGTACCTGGGTTGCGAGCACATCCCCAGTGGGAGATGTGCAGGAGGCAGCTGATCGATGTTTCTCTCTCATCGATGTTTCTAACTCTCTCTCTCTCTCCCTTCCTCTCTGTAAAAAATCAATAAAATATATTTTAAAAAAAAAAGAATAAAAGTTCACTGTTACTGGTCTCATTGGTTTCTCTAGTAACCACCTTTCCACTGGCCTTGATTGCTCTACAGTTCACTTTACAAATCATACTTTCATCATATCTGCTGATAATTCCCCCAAATACCCTAAAGGCTACATTTTCCAGATGCAGCTACAGTCCCTCAAGCAAACTGGATACACTCCTGAAGAATCGCATTTAACACAAGGGTTCTCATTCTGGCTGCAAAACACAGTAACCTCAGGAGCTTTAAAAAAATGGAATACCCATGTATCACCCTCCAGTGAGTTTCATTAACTGGTCTGGAGTAGGGCCCAGGGATCAACATTTTTGGAATTCCCCAAGTGATTCAAAGGTGCTGTCAGAGTTAAAGTCCACTGCTGTATGTCTGCTCTGAGAGTGATGCTAAATAAATAAGGCTTACTTTCAATCAAATTCTTTACCTAATTCCTTGTAACCCATGTCTGTCTGTCTATACAGGTAAACTAAAAGCACATCTTCAAATTTCAGAAAATAGTATTTTCCATGTAAAATTCTTTTGGCTTGTTTTGGTGAATCCAAAGCTTAGGTTTTGCCAGTTTAGGTTTATTAAAAGGGGCGGGGGGGGGGGGGGGGGGGAGACAGGTAGAGTGGAGGTGGAGGGAAAAAACGACCCAAACTAGGAATAATCACTAAAAAATGATTAAGACATTAATCCTACTCTTAAAGAGTTTGAGATTTAATATGAATTCAGGTCAAGATGAAAAATTTGACCAATGAATCTAAAGATGAAATACTATACATACAGACAAAATGTAAAATTAGATCTCTAATAGCTTCTCAGTCTTTTGGCTAACATCAAGTGTAAAATTAGATCTCTTGTCACTAAACTGGGGGAATGGGGTGAGGAAGGCTTAGTGACTTTAAATTATTTAAGTATTATAGACAAAAACCAATTACTATCACTTACAAACTAAACATTCTTACGTTATACTGGAAGTCTGAGAAAACCCTTGTAATCCTCGTCTTTATAGAATAAGGCACTCAGAACCAGTGACTTTCCCAAGGTCACACTAGTGGAATTCAGATCACTAACAATTTTTAATTTTAGACTCTTTCTACTAAATCTTACAACCTTCAGGCCAGTCAACCCAGCTTCTGTTTTTAGATTTTTAAAAGCAAAGCATTTAAAATAAAGACCCGATTCTGTTCAGATTAACATAACTTTTTTCTTAATTTTGCTGTAAGTTTACATCATGGTTATTAAACCACCGTACTGTACTTAATTTAACTTGGAAAATCATGCTAAACATTTTGTATTTCATGTATTGTATTCAGAGAAATACAGTCCCTCCCACACGGTGGTTCCGGGGGATGGCTTCCAGGGGCAGTTATTCACCAAGATCGTTTCTCAACTCCCGGTAACCATGGCGAGAACCAGTAATTAATACAATTGTCACATCACAATCGATTCCATCGATTTCTGTGATAGACCCGAGTTTCCTCCAACTGTTCGAGCTTTTGTAACAACTTAGGCTTTACCTGCAATACGCCGCAACTCAAAAGCGAAGGAACAGCCTTTATTCAATATGGACACCAAGAAACCCGCCCCCAAAGTAGCGCTACGTGAAATTACTGCGCTTCAAAATACCTGTAACTGGAACCCAAAAGTCAAACTAAAGTGAAGAGCGTGCTTCGTGGCATCGTGAAAGTCAACGAAGGTGGCCGCTGGGACGGTGGCTGCCTCAGCTTGGCCCGAGTCTCCGGGGACACCGTCTTCCTTTTCCGGCCTCCGGAAAGCGACGTAACGCTATTCGGGAAGCGGCTCGCTCACCTCTGACCTCGGCCGCCGACTCTCGCGCGACTACCCCGCAGGCTGTGGCCCACTAGTGCCGACCGCCGCTCGGCTGGGACTCGCGAGGGCGAGGGGATTCGCTCCCTGCCGCCACCGCGCACGCCCTCTAGTGGGCGCGGTCCAGGGCCTGTTCCGGCGCCCCCATTTCCGTCCGGCTGCTGCGGGGCGGGCGCTGGCGACAGCGAAAGGAGAAGGTGGAGCTAGAGGACAGGGCGGTTGGGAGCGTGGGTGGCAGGGGGCGTGGCCGCCAGGGTTTGGTTAACACTCTCCACCTCCCACCCCCACCCACTGTCCTGGTTCATCCTGATTCCAAGCCCTGCAAGCCTAGTCTCCTGGTCCCTAATATGCAGGTAGTGTTACAGGCACCTTTTACAGACTTGGGAGAGGTGTTATCTGGCAGTCCCATGAGTCAGAGGGAGAGGGCTGTCTCCACCTCAATTCTTGTCATGCTCATATAAATGAATTTAAAGGAGAGGCCCTGATTGTGTTGTTTTAAAGTGAATTTATTTAAAAAAAATTAAAGCATGCACGTTTATTAAAGAAGCGAGGCAAGCAAACCTATACATCTGGCTTATGCAGTGCAGATGGGCTATAAACCCCTCTGAAGAGCAAGTGGGGTGGGGTTTCTGCCTTATATACCCTCATGTCTATAAGGCTTTTTAAAGTAATTTATACTTTATGATATTATTATTTTTTGTACACTCCAGTGACCAGATATTACACAACTTACTATGTGATCATCCCAATAAATCCCGCACCCATCCAGCACCACACCTAGTTATTATAATACTAGAGGCCCGGTGCACGAATTCATACACGGGTGGGGTCCCTCTGGGTGGCCTGCAGGGACTGGATCGAAACCTGCAGTCCAATGCCACCTGTAGCTCCTACCTGCCTCTCCTGCTCATCCCGGCCCCACCGTGGACCCATGCCCAACCAGTCCCTATTGGGAGAGGCTTGCGTTGCTGCAGCAGCACTCACCAGCCATGAGCCCTGCATCTAGTAGCCCTCCCAAGGGGAGTGGCCTGTGGGATCTGGCTGAAACTAGATCTGCAACATCCCCTGAGGGGTCCCAGATTGTGAGAGGGCACAGGCCATGCTGAGAGACTCCAGTGGTGCATGATCCGGCCAGGGAGGGACCAAGGGAGGGCTCCAGGGCTTGTCTGGCCCATCTTGCTCAGTCCAGATTGCCCAAACCCCAGCAGCAAGCTAACCTACCAGTCGGAGCATCTGCCCTCTGGTGGTCAGTGCATGTCATAGCAAGCAGTTGAGTAGCCTTAGCATATCATTAGCATATTACGCTTTGATTGATTGGTTGTTCTGCCATCTGGTCTATTTGCATACTACCCTTTTATTATATAGGACTAGAGGCCCAGTGCATGAAATTCATGCATGGGGGCAGGGGGGTTCCCCTCAGCCCAGCCTGCACCCTCTCCAATCCGGGACTGCTGGCTCCTAACTGCTCACCTGCCTGCCTGCCTGATTGCCCCTAACTTCCCCCCTTGCCAGCCTGATCACCCCTAACCGACTCTGCTTGCTGGCCTGATAGCCCCCAACTGCCCCCTTGCTGGCCTGGTCACCCCCAACTGCCCCTCCCACAGGCCTGGTCACACCCAACTGCTCCCCCTGCCAGCCTGGTTGCCCCACACAGCCTGCGTTTGGTTGTCCCTCACTAATCCCCCTGCCAGTCTGGTTGCCCCACACAGCCTGCTGTTTAATCATTTGGTCGTCCCTCACTAACACCCCTTGCCAGCCTTGTCGCACCAGGCAGCCTGCTGGTCGTTACTGTTATGATGACAGTGTCCTGGACAATTTGCATAATCTTCTATTATTAGTATAGATTATTGACTATATTCCCTGTTTGTTTGTTTTTTTAATTCCCCTGTTAGATATCCTGGTACAGATTAACTCTGAAGGTCTCCCTTTTCTTTGTTATGGCTTTTTCAATTTATGAGAAGCACTTGGCAATTAAATCTCGAGACTGTTGGCTTCTCTGTTTAAACAGTGGGATGAGAAAAGACTGCACTCCTCCCCCTCCTCCCTCCTCTCTTCTGTCTTTTAGTTGGTTTTAGAGTGATTTAAATTACATGTTTTACCCTGGCTGATGTTGCTTAATGGTTAGGATGTTGGCCCTGTGCACAGAAGGGTCCCATGCTCAATCCTTGGTCAAAGGCATGTGCCAGAGTTGCAGGTTTGATCCCAGGCCCAGGTCAGAGTGCATTCGGGAGGCAACCAATAATGTGGCTCTCTCACATTGATGTCTCTCTATCTGTCTGTCTGTCTGTCTCTCTCTCCTTCCCTCCATCTCTTCCACTCTATCTAAAAATCAATGGAAAAATATCCTTGGGTGAGGATTAACAAAAAATAAAAATAAAGAAATTATGTATTCTCTAGTTGAATTAAGATTCCTCCTCCTCTCCTCCTTCCCTTTCCCCTTCTCTCCTGCATTCTTCTGTTAGGAGAGGTTTTAACCCTTTGTCCTTAAGATAAGGTCCTGCAACAAGCAGCCTGCAAAACTTTTTAGCTTTGTTTAATTTTCCTACCTCAGTTTCCCTATACCACTTGTCCTGGAATTTTGCTAGCTTTTCATTGTCCTGTAACAGTAGGATATGGCTGTTATTTGAGGTGTAGGGTGCCCTGTAGAATTTCTAGGGTGAAAAAACTTGGGACTAGCTTTTGTTGCCCAGCCCATCCAATGGAAAGGGAATGATATGATTCCTACATTTACTAGTCCAAGCCATGTAGCCTTTTTTTTTTAATTGATTAAGTTATTACATATGTGTCCTTATCCCCATGTTATCCCCGATACCCCCCACTCATGCCCTCACCCCCCTGTTATCCATGTCCATTGGTTAGGCCTATATGCTTGCATATAAGTCCTTTGGTTGATCTCTTGCTCTCCTGGTTGCAAGTCTCATGGGGTCCCTTGGAGTTTAGGAGATACTTGCCTGTGAGGCAGGGGTCCTCAAACTACGGCCCGCAGGCCACATGCAAATACAAATATTGTATTTGTTCCCGTTTTGTTTTTTTACTTCAAAATAAGATATGTGCAGTGTGCATAGGAATTTGTTCATAGTTTGTTTTTAAACTATAGTGCGGCCCTCCAACGGTCTGAGGGACAGTGAACTGGCCCCCTGTTTAAAAAGTTTGAGGACCACTGCTGTGAGGGAAGGAGAGAGGGAAGGGGATGGGAGGGGCATGCTGGGACTGTCATTGTCAAGGGTTTTAAAGGCTGGGTGTTTAAAGGAAGTCTTAGAGGAAGCCATGTAGCCTTTGATAGTATATCAAGCACCAATGAATTTAATGTTGAAGGGGAAAAAAAAAACCCTCACTGAACAGTTTGTAAAATTCAGAAACTGAATAACAAGCACACATTGCAATATTTGTAATTCTGCACCTTTAAACAACTTTGGTTGTTGGGTTATAAACTTTTTAAAAATGTTATTGAAGTGAAATCCACAGAACATAAAATGAAGCATTTTGAACTATACAATTCAGTAGCATTTAGTACATTCACAATGTTGCACAACTATCAACTCTACCTAGTTCCAGATTATTTTTGTCATTCCCATTAAGCAGTTATTCTCTTTTCTTTCCTCTTCCAGGGCCCAGCAAATACCAATTCCTTTCAGACTCTCAGACTCTATGGTTTTACCTAATCTGGATAGTTCACATAAATGAAATATGTGACCTTTTTGTGTCTTACTCAGCATAATGTTTTACAGATTCATCAACCATGTAGCAAGTATCAATATTTCATTCCTTTTTATGGATAATATACTATTCCACTATATGTATATACCACAATTTTATCCATCTATCCATTCATGGACATATGGATTATTTACACTTTTGAGCTGTTGTGAATAGTGTTGCTATGAATGCTTGTGTGGAAGTGTGTCAATTCTTTTGTGTATATTCTATTAAAGAAAACTAGAGGGAGATGGAAGATGGCACCCAACAGGACAGCATTGAGAAAGAACGTGAGTGAGTGAGAGAGCGAAAGGGGAGTGCATGGACGTGTGGGGTATGTGTATATGTGTGATTGAGGGACAGTTATATTCCGCAGGACTGTTGGGGACTGGCAGACCAGGTTCCCCTAGCCAGGCAGCCTCTACTACCACTGCAATCTCTCCCACAGCAGCTGGCTCTGCCGCAGAGAATGCACCATCTTGAAGGGGAGCGTGGCTGTGACTGGGACCCAAGCTTCACCTCCACCTGGGGAGACCTCAATTACCTCCTGGGACCCTACAGCCACATCACCCAGGGACCACCTGCTGGCTGCAAACTCACAGGCACCGCGACTCCAGCCTCCCGGGCCACAGGCTCCTAAAAAGTTTGTCCAGAGGGAGACAAAATGGCAGCCTAATAGGTGGACAGGTCCAGTGGCTTCTTACGGAACAGATAGGAGAAACAACTGAATCGAATAATATCCACCCGGAATTGGCGAATTAAACCCATCTATCCATGGATAGAAAGAACAAAGGTCACCTGGAGAGAGGTGGGATCGGGGATCGGGGATCTGGGCTAGAGAGAGAAATGTGCACAGCTGGGAATAGAGTGTCAGAGGGAGACTGCACTGCACCAAGTCCACGTACATTGCGGACACGTGTAGTGTTCGACTGTGGAAGGGTGTCCACAGAGCTGCTGGCAGCGGGGGATTCTAGATCTAAGCCCACAGCCATAGGAGGCTGTGCCCAGAAAGGCAGCCTGAAGTTCTTCACCAGCTGTGCAGTGCTGGGTGGGAGTGGGTGTGGCGGGGGGAGAGATGCACAGTGATGCGATTGCTCTGTCTTTATATTTTCCTTGCTTTTACCTGCTAACCCCAGAATCTTTCGATTACAAACATTCACCTAGGCTGCAGTGCAGCAGAAGGTGGTTTTGTGGAAGCTGGGGAACAAAATAGGGAGAGGCAATCAGGAAGCCAGCTCTGGGACAGTCTGATCCCTCCAAACCTGAACAGACATTTTTCTCCTGAAGACCAGGCCCCTCCAAGCAGCGCAGCCGCACCCAGCCTTGAGCTCGGTAGGGAAACAAAGATTTGAAATACCCCCAGGGAGCCCTCCTGGACTGAGTTGAGGGGTCATTTGGTCCAGGAAACTAATACAGAAACACTGCCACCTAGAGGCCATGTCAAAGTAGACACGTGTAAACACGACTTAAAGCAGGCAGACAAACAAAGTGGTCAGATTGGTCCTGGCTGGCTGAAACCAAGGCAGTGGCATCTGATGCAGAGGAGCAGTGGATCGCTGGGAGCTTCAATATGGTGCTGGCTATCTAGCAGGAAGCTGAGATGTGGCAGACAGAACACTGGAGAGGGGTCTTAGACCAGGCCCCTCAGGACATTAAATACTCAGCTGAAGCAAGCAAACTTCACTACTTCACTTTTTTTATCTTTTACTTAAGAAACTAAAAAAAAATTTTCTTTTCTTTATTGTATTATTTTAATTATTATTATTATTATTATTATTATTATTATTATTATTTTATTATTACCATTAGAGGCCCAGTGGTAATAATAAAAGATTTGTGCACCAGTGGGGTCCCTTGGCCTGGCCTACAGAGGATCCGGCAGAGGCCAGCAGTCCAACATCTCCTGAGGGATCCTAGAGTGTGAGAGAGCACTCTGCAAAGTTGTTATGCTTGGCAGCTCCTGCATTGAGCATCTGCTCCCTGGTGGTCAGTGCACATCATAGCTACCAGCCAGTCAGCCAGTCAGCCAGTCAGCCAGTCGACTGGTCATTTAGGCATATATATATATATATATATATATATATATATATATATATATATATATATTTAGATTAGTGTTCTACATTCTATTTTTATTTATTATTATTTTTTATTTTTATCATCATTATTTTAATCTAATTTTTTCCTTTATGCTAACCCTTTCTTCCTCACTTCCCACTTTTTCATCCTGTTTCTCTTTTCATGTTCCTGCTTTAGTTTTTCGCTCTCCTTTCTTTTTACTCCTTGTTAAAAATTGATATTCTTTATCTGCTCTATTGATGCATTACTATATAGTAATCTCTGTTGGCTTTCTCATATATCTAATTTCCTCTCCCCTGCTCCAAGTTCATGCACCCTTCTCTTTTCTCTTTTTTTGCTAGCCAATTTTTTTCCTTATTGGTGTTGTTTTTTGGTTATTTGTTAGTTTTTGTTTTTGTTTTTTATTTTATGGTTTTGTTTTTTCTCTCCTAGCTTGTTCTCTTCTTCTACTAATACCTTAATTACTTTCACTCACCAACTCAGGCCTATCTGCTCCCTACTCTATTCTCCTTTTCCAAAAATTGATGAATGTATAGATAGATAGATTAAAGAAAGGGAAAATTTATTATTATTGTTATTTTATGTATATAAATATGTATTTTTAATATGTTTTTAATTATTATTTTTAAATTATTATTTTTTATTGAGTATTTTGCTTTTTTACTTTTCTTCTTATACACTCATTCTCTTTCTATCTCCTCTATACTGAATCCTGGCTATTCCCCCATTCATTCAATTCCTTTACCTTACATTCTAGAAATAAGCACTGCCTCTTCAGATTCAGCTCCCCTCCTTTTTTTCTGGGAGTTTGTTGTTTGCATTTTTTGGTTTAGTTGTTGGTTTTGTGGAGGTTTCCCAGCATATATGTTTATTTATTTTTTTTTAATTTTCCCTTTCTCTTTTCTTCTTTATCTTTTCTCTCTTACCTTTTTTCATTTTCTCAATATCATTTTTGCACGCTTTTCTCTTCCTTAATTCTCTTTTCTCTGGTGGTCACCCTTATTTGGGGTTATTGGTGTTGTGAAAACACTTGTATTTTATTCCCTCTGTGTTGTGTCTTCTCGAGTTGTATTTTGTACCTTTTGGTCAACATGGTAGACAGTGAGCCACATAACCAGATGCCCTGAAAGGAGTGAAAATGGGGAGACAAAGAAACAGCTGCTAGATGAAAGAAAAGGAGGAGTCACCAGAAATGGAAGTAAACAAAATGGAGGCAAGCAATTTATCAGAGAAAGAATTCAGAGCAATGGTCATAGGACACTGAAAAGGATGGAAGATAAATTCAACAACATGTGTAAGAATCAAGAGGAAATGAAGAACCAAGAAGAAATTAAGAATGACTTAGCTGCAATAAAGAACACAATAGAAAGCATAAATAGTAGACAAGAAGAAGCTGAGGACCACATCAGTGAGCTAGAAGACAAGGTAGGAAAAAACACCTAAGCAGAGCAGCAACTGAAAAAAAAAAAAAAAAACTTAAAAAACAGGAGGAGAGCCTAAGGGAGCTTTGGGAAAACAAAAAACAGAACAACATCTGCATAATAAGGTTGCCAGAAGGAGAGAAAACCGAGCAGAGAATATAAAAACTGTTTGAAGAAATAATGAAAGAAAATTTCCCTGATATTGGGAAGAAAAACCTCCCAAAAGTCCAAGAAGATCACAGAGTCCGAAACAACATGAACCCAAAAAGACTGACATCAAGACACACAATAATTAAATTGGCAAACACCTACGACAAAGTAAGAATCTGAAAGGTTCCCAGAGAAACACAGAAAGTTACCTACAAGGGATCTCCCATTACACTATCAACTGATTACTCAACAGAAACACATCAAGCCAGAAGGGAATGGGATGAAATAAACATAGTGATGCAAAGCAAGGGACTGAATCCAAGAATACTATACGCAGCAGGGTATCATTCAAAATTGAAGGTGAAATCAGGAGCTTCACAGACAAAAGAGGGCTAAGAGAGTTTATTACCACCAAGCCAGCAATGCAAGAAATGCTAAAGGAACTTCTGTAAAAAGAAGAACTAGAAAGGGAAGAAGGAACACAGGCATAAAGAATAAAAATGGTGCCAAACAAGTACCTATCAATAATAACCTTAAATGTAAATGGATGAAATGCTCCAATCAAAAGACATAGGGTAGCTGAATGGATAAGAAAACATGACCCACATATCTGCTGTCTACAAGAGACCTACCTCAGAACAAAAATCACAAAGACTGATAGTGAAGGGATGGAAAAAAATTTCAGGTGAATGGAAATGAAAAAACAAACAAACAAACAAAAAAAACCAAGCTGGGGTAGCAAAACTTATATCTGACAAATTAGACCTCAAAGTGAAGGCCATAACAGGAGATAAGGAAGGCCACCTCATAATACTAAAGGGAATAATTTAACAAGAGGATATAACGCTAGTAAACATATATGCACCTAATATAGGAGCACCCAAATACATTAAAAAAAAAAACTTCTGGAAGATATCAATGGAGAGATTGACAGCAATGCAATCATAGTAGGGGACTTTAGTACCCCATTGACACAACTGGATAAACAAAAAATCTAAACAAAAAATCAGCAAAGAAACATCAATCCTAAATGACACACCATTGGGACACAGGAAAATTCAAGAAGATAGAAATCATATCAAGCATCTTCTCAAACCACAATGGCATAAAACTGGAAATCAACTACAATAAAAACAATGAAAAAAAATCAAACACTTGGAGGCTAAATAGCATGCTATTAAATAATGATTGGGTTACCAAAGAGATCAAAATATGAATAAAAAGCATCCTGGTAACAAATGACAATGAAAACACAACAATCCAAAATCTATGGGACACAGAGAAAGCAGTCTTAAGAGGGAAGTTTATAGCTCTACAGGCCTACCTAAGAAAAAATAAAATGGTAATAAATTATCTACCCCTACAACTCAAAGAATTTGAAACAAAGCAACAAGAAACCCCAGAGTGAGCAGAAGGAAGGAAATAATAAAGATCAGAGTGGAAATAAATGACATAAAGACAAAAACAAACAGAGAAAGAGAAAAGATGGCGGCAATATAGGCAGACCCATCCCAGGTCCTGTCCCGGAGCAAATGGAGTGAGCAGCTGAAACTAGTAACACCCACACCGAATTGGCGAAATTGCTCAGCTGGTGAGACGGTTTGCAGCTGGGAAGAGCAGAACTCCCCTGGAAAGGTAAAAAAAAACCAGGGATTTGGGCAGGAAAGTTTGCCAGACCTCTGAGCCCAGAGAGTCGGAGGGAGACCGCGTGGCAGAAAGCCGCGTCCCTTGGGACAGGCACAGCCCCTGACGGGGGAAAGGAGAACTGCGGGATTCCAGGCGCCCCCAGGGGACTTGAGAGCTGGGTTCTGTGATCAGAGAGGACCGAGCCTAAAGGGGGCAGCCTGAAGAGCTGACCAGACCATGCAGTCCCGGTAAGAGAAGAAGCTTACAGTAACCAAGCCTTCCCTGTTTCCGCGGCCGGCATTTGTTTGTTTGTTTTCACTGAATCCTGTTCATGGGACATTTCGGATACAGACACTCACCTGTGCTGAAGAGAGGGAGAGTGTGAGTAGGAGTGGAATCTGGGGAGAGACTGAGGAGAGAAGGGGGGCCGGGAGAGGTGGCAGCGAATTGAGTGCTGAGACACCCCTGAGCCCAGGACTGGGGCAGCCATTCTCTCCAGAGAGTGAGACTCCTCCCCCCAGCCCCCAGGCAAGGAGCACAGCCACACCCAGATTCCACCCTGTAGGAGATCAAGGATTAAAATAATCTGATCAGTCCCTGGGAGTTAACAGGGTCTGGCCTATAGAGGGATTTTCAATACCAGCAACAACACAGGGCTGGTAACTAACTATTATGCAGCCAGCTCTGGGCAGTGAACTTCCACTGGACAGAGAGGCCCTATAGCCTCAGAGGCCAACCCCAGAACACTGCCACCCAGAGGCTGACCCACAAACTGACTCTTTGCTAAACACAAAATAAGGCAGTCTGGGAAACAAATGCGGCCTGCTTTAAAATAAGGACTGTGGTTTACAACACAGAGGAACAGTGTATCGCAGGGAAACTCAACACTCTCCTGAATACCTGGCAGGTCTAAGGCGAGCCACACTGAAGAATAGAAGAACTGAAGGACCTTCACTACTGCAAATTTTTTTTTTCACCTTTTAACTAAGAAACCAACTTTTTTTTCTTCTTCTTCTTCTTCTTTTTTTCTTTTTTTTTTCTTCTTTTTCCATCACCTGATTTTACCCTTTTAATTACTACCTTCTTATTTTTAACCAGTATTATTACTGCTACCATTTTACCATTTTTTAAAGTGCCATTTTATTTTCTCTTTATTTTATTTTGGGATTAGTGTTCTCCATTCTATTTTCATCATTATATTATTGGTTGTTTCCAGTTTGCATTCACCTCCAGGGAGCTGTTGCGGGAATTTGTTGGAATTAGTGGCTGTTCTATAGGTGTATTCTCCTCATATAAAAAGTCTCTTCCCCTCTTCCACTTCATTCTCTCTTTTCGCTCTTTTTCTTTTCTTTTCTTTTCTTTTCTTTTCTTTTCTTTTCTTTTCTTTTCTCGCTTTTATTCCTCCCCCCCCCCGTCCTTTTTCCCAATGTCATTTTTTCACTCCTTTTTTTGGTCCCTACTTTTCTTTTTTCTCTTTTATCTTTTTCTCTTCCTTCTTCCTTATCCCCTAATTCTCTTAATTCAGGTGGTCACCTTTATTTGGGGTTATTAATATCGTGAATATATTTGTGTATAGTGCCTGGTACGTGGTGCCTTGTTGTGTTGTATTTTGTGCCTTTAAATCAACACAGCACATCCAAGAAACAGCAACCTCCTGAGCACCACACCCTCTGCTGAGTAACAGCAGCTGTACGTGAAACCTCGCCCCACCAGCCAGAAGAGCCACCACAGCTGTGAACAGCACCCACCAGAGGAGCTGCTGCCAACTGAAGAGCAGCTGCTACCGCAACTGCCCGAAGAGCAACCACAGACCAAGGAGTCACTGCCACCAAGGGAGCAACCACTGAACAACTCAACGTCTAGATATGTCAGTGACATCAAACATGGGTAGACAAAGAAATGCCCAAAGGGAAGAGAAGGAGGACTCTCCAGAAAAGCAGCTAAGTAATACAGAGGCATGCAACATGACAGAAAAAGAATTCAGAATAAGGGTCCTAGAGTGCATAAACCGGATGGAGGAAAAAATCGACAACCTCTGCAAGAAGCAAGAAGAAACAGATGAAAAAATCGATAACATATGGAAGAAGCTAGAAGAAACAGATGAAAAAATCAACAACTTAAGTAAGACGCGAGAAGAAATGAAGAGTGATATAGCTGCAATGAAAAACTCCATTGAAAGTATCAACAGTAGACTAGGAGAAGCGGAGGACCGAATTAGTGAATTAGAAGACAAGGAAGCAAAACACACCCAAAATGTACTGCAATTGGAGAAAAAAATTAAAAGACAGGAGGAGAGCCTAAGGGAGCTTTGGGACAACATGAAACGAAACGACATACGAATAATAGGGGTACCAGAACAACAGAAGGATGAACAAGGGTTAGAAAACCTATTAGAAGAAATAATATCAGAAAACTTCCCTGAGGTGGGGAAGAAAAAAGTCACAGAAGCCCAGAGAGTCCCAAACAAGGTGAACCCGAAAAGACCCACACCAAGACACATCATAATTACCATGGCAAATGTTCAGGACAAAGAGAGAATCTTACAAGCTGCAAGAGAGAGACGGAAAGTTACATACAAGGGATCTCCCATTAGATTGTCAAATGATTTCTCAACAGAAACACATCAGGCCAGAAAAGAATGGACGGAAATTTACAAAGTGATGCAAAGCAAAGGACTGAATCCAAGAATACTCTATCCAGCAAGGCTATCATTCAAACTTGAAGGGGAAATAAGAAGATTCACAGACAAAAAAAGGCTAAGGGAGTTTATCACCACCAAGCCAGCAATGCAAGGAATGCTAAAGGGACTGGTATAAAAAGAAGAAATAAAAAGCTCAGAAAGAAAACAGCCACACAAAAAAAGAAATGGCTACAAACAAGTACCTTTCAATAATAACTTTAAACGTAAACGGACTAAATGCTCCAACCAAAAGACATCGGGTGGCTGAATGGATAAAAAAACATGACCCATCCATTTGCTGTCTACAAGAAACCCACCTCATTAGAAGGGACTCACACAGACTGAAAGTGAAAGGATGGAAAAATATCTTTCAGGCAAATGGAAAGGAAAAGAAAGCTGGGGTAGCAATACTTATATCGGACAAAATAGACCTCAAAGTGAAGGCCATAACAAGAGATAAGGAAGGCCACTTCATAATACTAAAGGGATCAATACAACAAGAAGATATAACCCTGGTAAACATATATGCACCCAATGCAGGAGCACCCAAATTCATAAAAAAACTCCTGGAATATATCAAAGGAGAGATCAACAACAATACCATCATAGTAGGGGACTTTAATACACCACTGACAGCACTGGATAAGTCCTCTAGACAAATAATCAGCAGAGATACAGCAATCCTAAATGACTCACTAGATCAGATGGACTTAATAGACATCTTCAGAACACTTCACCCCAATGCCACGGAATATACATTCTACTCAAATGCTCATAAGACATATACAAAAATAGACCATATATTGGGTCACAAGCAAAGTATCCCCAAAGTCAAGAAGATTGAAATCATAAAAAGTGTCTTCGCAGACCACGATGGTATAATATTAGAAATAAACTACAATAAAAACAACCCAAAATACTCAAACACCTGGAAGCTGAATAGCATGCTATTAAATATTGATTGGATTACCAATGAAATCAAAGAAGAAATTCAAAACATCCTGGAAACTAATGACAATGAAAACACAACAATCCAAAACCTATGGGACACAATGAAAGCAGTCCTGAGAGGGAAGTTTATACCTCTACAGGCCTATCTCAAAAAACAAGAAAAAATGGTAGTAAATCATCTAACTCTACAACTCAAAGAATTAGAAAGAGAGCAACAAGAAAAGCCCAGAGTGAGCAGAAGGAAGGAGATAATAAAGATTAGAGCAGAAATAAATGACATAGAGACCAAAAAAACAATACAGAAAATCAATGAAACCAAGAGCTGGTTCTTTGAAAGGATAAACAAGATTGACAAACCTCTAGCCAGACTCACCAAGAAGCAAAGAGAGAGGACCCAAAGAAACAAAATCAGAAACGATAGAGGCGAAATAACAACAGACCCCACAGAAATACAAATGATTGTTAAAAAATACTATGGACAGCTCTACTCCAACAAACTAGACAACATGGAGGAAATGGAAAAATTCCTAGAAAAATACAACATTCCAAAACTCAATCAGGAAGAATCCAAAAATCTCAACAGGCCAATAACTATGGAAGAGATTGAAGCAGTCATCAAAAAGCTTCCAGCAAACAAAAGCCCAGGACCAGACGGCTTCACAGGGGAGTTTTACCAAACATTCAAGGAAGAACTAAAACCTATCCTCCTCAGACTACTACAAAAAATTCAAGAGGAAGGAACACTTCCAAGCTCATTCTATGAAGCCAGCATCACCCTAATACCAAAACCAGGTAAAGACAACACAATGAAAGAGAATTACAGGCCAATATCCCTCATGAACATAGATGCCAAAATCCTCAACAAGATCTTAGCAAATCAGATCCAGCAGTACATCAGAAAGATCATACACCATGACCAAGTAGGATTTATCCCAGGGATGCAAGGATGGTACAATATCCGCAAATCAATAAATGTGATACATCACATAAATAAATTGAAAGAAAAAAACCACATAGTCATATCAATTGATGCAGAAAAAGCATTTGATAAAATTCAACACCCATTTTTGAAAAAACTCTCAGCAAGGTGGGAGTAGAAGGATCATACCTCAACATAATAAAAGCCATATATGACAGGCCCACAGCCAACATCATACTCAATGGGCAAAAACTAACACCATTTCCCCTAAGAACAGGAACAAGACAGGGATGCCCCCTCTCACCACTCCTGTTCAACATAGTACTGGAAGTGTTAGCCATTGCAATTCGGCAAGAATAAGAAATAAAAGGCATCCAAATTGGAAAAGAGGAAGTAAAACTGTCCTTATTTGCAGACGACATGATATTATACATACAAAACCCTAGAGACTCCATCAAAAAGCTTCTAGACTTAGTACATGAATTTGGCAAGGTAGCAGGATACAAAATTAACCCCAAGAAATCTGAGGCATTTCTATACACCAATAGTGAACTTTCAGAAAGAGAGATTATAAAAACAACCCCGTTTACCATCGCATCAAAAAAATTAAGCTACCTAGGCATAAACTTAACTAAAGAGGTAAAAGACCTCTACTCAGAAAACTACAGGACATTGAAAAAAGATATAGAGGAAGACATAAACAGATGGAAGAACATACCGTGTTCATGGATTGGTAGAATCAACATCATTAAAATGTCCATACTACCCAAAGCAATCTATAAATTCAACGCACTTCCCCTTAAAATACCAACGGCATACTTCACAGATCTAGAACGAACTCTCCATAAATTCATCTGGAATAAAAAAAGACCCCGAATAGCTTCAGCAATCCTGAAAAAGAACAAAGTAGGTGGGATCTCAATACCAGATATCAAGTTGTATTACAAAGCCACTGTTCTCAAAACTGCCTGGTACTGGCACAAGAACAGGCATATAGATCAATGGAATAGAATAGAGACCCCAGAAATCGGCCCGAACCAATATGCTCAATTAATATTTGACAAAGGAGGCAAGAACATACAATGGAGCCAAGAGAGTCTCTTCAATAAATGGTGTTAGGAAAATTGGACAGGTATATGCAAGAAAATGAAACTAGACCACCAACTTACACCATACACAAAAATAAACTCAAAATGGATAAAGGACTTAAATGTACGACAGGAAACCATAAAAATTCTAGAAGAATCCAAAGGCAACAAAATCTCAGACATATGCCGAAGCAATTTCTTCACTGATACAGCTCCTAGGGCACTTGAAACTAAAGAGAAAATGAACAAATGGGACTACATCAAAATAAAAAGCTTCTGCACAGCAAAAGAAACCATCAACAAAACAACGAGAAAACCCACTGTGGGGGGAAACATATTTGCCAATGTCATATCTGATAAGGGCCTAATCTCCAAAATTTATAGGGAACTCATACAACTCAACAAAAGGAAGATAAACAATCCAATCAAAAAATGGGCAAAGGACCTAAATAGACACCTTTCAAAAGAGGACATTCAGAAAGCCAAGAGACATATGAAAACATGCTCAAAGTCACTAATCATCCGAGAGATGCAAATCAAAACAACAATGAGGTACCATCTCACACCTGTCAGACTGGCTATCATCAACAAATCAACAAACGACAAGTGCTGGAGAGGATGTGGAGAAAAAGGAACACTCCTGCACTGCTGGTGGGAATGCAGACTGGTGCAGCCACTATGGAAGACAGTACGGAGTTTCCTCAAAAAACTGAAAATGGAACTCCCATTTGACCCTGTGATCCCACTTCTAGGAATATATCCCAAGAAACCAGAAACACCAATCAGAAAGGATATATGCACCCCTATGTTCATAGCAGCACAATTCACCATAGCTAAGATCTGGAAACAGCCTAAGTGCCCATCAGTAGATGAATGGATTAGAAAACAGTGGTACATCTACACGATGGAATACTATGCTGCTCTAAAAAGGAAGGAACTCTTACCATTTGCAACGTCATGGACGGAACTGGAGACCATTATGCTAAGTGAAATAAGCCAGTCAATGAAGGAAACATACCACATGATCTCACTCATTCATGGATACTAGAGACCATTATAAACTTTTGAACAATAATAGATACAGAGGCATAGCTGCCTCAAACAGATTGTCAAACTGCAGCGGGAAGGCCGGGGAGGGTTGGGGGGCAGGAGGCAGGGGGATAAGAGATCAACTAAAGGACTTGTATGCATGCATATAATCATAACCAATGGACATAAGACACTGGGGGATAGGGGAGGCTAGGGGACTGTCTAGGGCGGGGGGATAAAATGGACACATATGTAATACCTTTGTAATACTTTAAGCAAAAAAAAAAAAAAGACAAAAACAAACAAACCAAAAGAACAACAACAAATCAAAAGATCAATAAAACCATGAGCTGGTTCTTTGAAAGGATAAAGAAAATTGATGAACCTCCAGCCAGGCTCACCAAGAAGTAGAGAGAGGACCCAAATTTAAAAAATCAGAAATCAAAGGGGTGAAGTAACAACTGACCCCACAGACACAAGAGATTATGAAAAAATACTACTATGAATAATGCTATCACCACAAACTGGACAACCTAAATGTAATGGACATATTCTTAGAAAAATACTTCCAAAACTCAATCAGGAACAATCAAAAAACCTGAATAGGCCAATAACTACTGAAGAAATTGAAGCAGTAATAAAAATCTTCCAGCAAACAAAAGCCCTGGTCCAGTCAGCTTTACAAGGGAGTTCTACCAAACATTCAAAGA
Organism: Myotis nattereri; assembly: GCF_964212035.1. Classification (NCBI taxonomy): domain Eukaryota; kingdom Metazoa; phylum Chordata; class Mammalia; order Chiroptera; family Vespertilionidae; genus Myotis; species Myotis nattereri. The sequence continues at coordinate 103,110,321 of NC_138076.1, forward strand.
AGAACTAACCTTATCATCCTTGGACTATTCCAAAACATTCAAGAGGAAGACACTTCCAAGATCTTTCTGTGAAGCCAGAATTACTCTAATTCCAAAACTAGATGAAGACACCACAAAGAAAGAAACCTACAGGCCAATATCCTTGATGAACATAGATGCTAAAATCAACAAAATTCTAGCAAATCGGATCCAGCATTACATTAGAAAGATCATTCACCATGATCAAGTGGGATTTATTCTGGGGATGCAAGGATGGTTCAATATCCGCAAATCAATAAACATGATACATAAACAAACTGAGAGACTAAAATCACATAATCATATCAATCAATGTAGAAAAAACATTTGACAAAATCTGACACCCCTTCTTGATAAAAACTCTCAGCAAAGTGGGAATAGAGGGATCATACCGCAACATGAAAGCCTTATATAACAAACCTACAGTCAACATCATACTCCATGAGCTAAAAATTTAATTCATTTCCCCTAAGAACAGGAACAAGACAGGGATGCCCACTTTCACCACTCCTGTTTGATATAGTACTAGAAATGTTAGTCAGAGTGATCAGACAAGAAGAAGAAATAAAAGGCATCCCAATTGGAAAAGAATAAGTAAAGCTGTCATTATTCGCAGATGACATGATACTGTACATAGAAAACCCCAAAGACTCCATAAAAAAAACTATTAGATTTAATAAATGAATTTGGCAATGGAGCAGGATACAAAATTAACACCCAGAAATCTATGGCTCTTTTTATACGCCAATAATGAACTCAAGAAAAAGAAACTGAAAAAACAATCTCATTTACCACTGCACCAAGAAATTTAAGATATCTAGGAATAAACTTAACTAAGGAGGTAAAAGACCTCTACTTGGAAAACTACAACACATTGAGAAAAGAGATAGAGGAAGACATAAACAAATGGAATAACATAATGTGATCATGGATTTCTAGAATCAACATCATTAAAATGTCCATACTACCCAAAGCAATTTATAGATTCAATGCAACTCCTATTAAAATACCAATGGCAGGAGAAACCAAGATGGCGGCATAGGTAAACACCAGAAATTGTTGCCTCACACAACCACTTCAAAAATACAACTAAAAGACAAAAAGGACATCATCCAGAACCACAGGAAGGCTACCTGAGTGGAAATTCTACAACTAGAAGGTAAGAGAAAAGCACACTGAGACTCAGAGGAGGTGCGGAAGTAAAGTGCAGAGGTACAGAGGCGCGCACGTAGAAAGGGCTGGCAACTGAGGACACGCTATCTTTTTCAATCAGGAGGGAGACACACGCTCCCACTCTGAACTCCAGTTCTGGGTGAGTCTCTGGGGACCCAGACTCATACGAGGAGAAACTGAACTGTCTGGCAGTGGGCGGAACTTGAGGGCAGTTTTCTCTCAGAGGTGCTTGCAGCAATTACCATGGGACACTGAGACCCACTGGAGCCTCTTAGGGCAGGACTGAGGAACAGCCATAGCTGTTTTCCTGCCCTGTTGATTCCCTGAGACCCCGCCCCACCCAAGCTGTGTGCAGAGGCTTTTGCATATGAATGCCCTGGCCCTTTGCAATCTGAAAATTACCTAACAAACTGCAGCTGGGTCAGAGAGACACAGAACATCCAAAAGAAGGCCCAAGACCCCACAGCAGCTTGCATTGCTTCACAGCTGGGCCTCATCTGGGCACCTCCAAATCCCAAACAAGGAAGAGGAATCTGCAGATCTCTCCATAGCTCCTGCTGGGTAGCCTCAGGCAGAGGCTAAATTAGCACCTCCTTAGAGATCCAAGTGCCAGTGTACCCAGTGGTCAGAGTGGGACCATCCAGATTACAACTCCTCAGATCCATAAGGGACACACTCAGGGGGCAGACTCAGTGAGCACCAAAGCCCAACTGAAGCAAGTCTTGCCCCAGAAGGGTGTCTCCAGCACAGAAGTTCTCCCACTGCAGACACAGCTGATTCTCACAGCCAATTGGCCTGGAGGTCAATTCCTCCCAGTAATACCTACAACAATCAAGGCTTAACTACAAGACTGTGCACAAAGCCCACAGAGGGGTGCACCAAGAGTGTCCTCCTCAGGTAACTGGGAAGGCTGAGCTACTGGGTCCTATGGGACACCTAGCACAGAAAGCCACCCTATCAACACAGGGAAGCAGCCAAAATGCAGAGACAAAGAAACAGGTCACAAATGACAGAAATGGAGGAAAGCAAACTTCTGGATATAGTGTTCAAAACCACGGTTATAAGGATTTTCAAGAATTTTCTAGAAAACGACGATAAATTTAGTAAGACCCTCAGTAAATCTAGTGAGACCCTCGAGGATATGAAAAAGGACCAACTAGAAATTAAGCATACACTGATTGAAATAAAGAATATTATACAGAGTTCCACCAGCAGACTAGAGGATCACAAGAATCAACTCAAAGATTTGAAATACGAAGAAGCAAAAAACACCCAACCTGAAAAGCAAAAAGAAAAAAGAATCCAAAAATATGAAGATAGTGTAAGGAGCCTCTGGGACAACTTCAAGCGCACCAACATCTGAATTATGGGGGTGCCAGAAGAAGAGAGAGAGCAAGATATTGAAAACCTATTTGAAGAAATAATGACAGAAAACTTCCTCTACCTGGTGAAAGAAATAGCCTTACAAGTCCAGGATGCACAGAGAACCCCAAACAAAAGGAATCCAAAGAGGACCACACCAAGACACATCATAATTAAAATGCCAAGGGCAAAAGACAAAGAGAGAATCTTAAAAGCAGCAAGAGAAAGACAGTCAGTTACCTACAAGGGAGTACCCATACGACTGTTAGCTGATTTCTCAACAGAAGCTATGCAGGCCAGAAGGGAGTGACAAGAAATATTCAAAGTGATGAATAGCAAGAACCTACAACCAAGATTACTTTACCCAACAAAGCTATCATTCAGAATTGAAGGTCAGATAAAGAGCTTCACAGATTAAAAAAAAAACGCTAAAGGAGTTCATCACCACCAAATCAGTATTATATGAAATGCTGAAAGGTATTCTTTAAGAAGAGGAAGAAGAAGAAAAAGGTAAAGAGAAAAATTATGAACAACAAGTACATATCTATCAACAAATGTATCAAAAAATCAAGTGAATAAAAAATCTGAGGAACAGAATAAACCCGTGAATATAACAGAATCAGGGGCCTAGAAAAGGAGTGGACTGGCAATTCTCAGGGGGAAAGGGGTATAGGGGGTGCAGGAAGAGACTGGAGAAAAATCATACACCTATGGATGAGGACAGTGGGGGGAGGACAGAGCGTGGGGTGGTAACCCAGTGGAGGGGAGCTATGGGGGTGAAAAAAAAGGAACAACTGTAATAATCTGAACAATAAAGATTTAATTTAAAAAATACCAATGGCATATTTCACAGACCTAGAACAAACTGTCCAAAAATTCATCTGCAATGAACAAAGACTCTGAATAGCCATAGCAATCCTGAGAAAGAAGAACAAAGTTTGAGGGATCAATACCAGATATCAGGCTGTACTACAAAGCCATGGTTCTCAAAACTGCCTGGTACTGGCACAGCAACAGACATATAGACCAATGGAACAGAACAGAAAACCCAGAAATAAACCGAAGCCATTATGCTCAATTAATATTTGACAAAGGAGGCAAGAGCATAAGTCACTTCAATAAATGGTGCTATGAAATTTGTCAGATACATGGAAAAAAATGAACCTAGATCACCAACTTACACCATACATAAAAACAAAGTCAAAATGGTTAAAGGATTTAAATGTAAGACAGGAAACCATAAAAATCTTAGAAGACTCCATAAGCAGCAAAATGTCAGACATATGTCATAGCAATATCTTTACCAAACAGCTCCTAGGACAATGGAAATTACGGAGAAAATAAACAAATGGGACTACATCAAAATAAAAAGCTGCACAGCAAAATAAACCATCAACAAAACAACAAGAAAGCCCACTGCATGGGAGAACTTATTTTCCAATGCTATTTCAGATAAGGGTTTAATCTCCAACATTTACAGGGAACTCACACAACTTAACAAAAGGAAGATAAACAATCCAATCAAAAAATGGGCAAAGGACCTAAATAAACACTTTTCAAAAGAGGAAATACAGAAGGCCAAGAGACATATGGAAACATGCTCAAAGTCACTAATCATCAGAAAGATGCAAATCAAAATAACAATGAGGTACCATCTCACACCTGTTAGAATGGCTTTCATCAACAAATCAACAAACAACAAGTACTGGTGAGGATGTGGAGAAAAAGGAACCCTCGTGCACTGCTGGTGGGAATGCAGAGTGGTGCAGCCACTGTGGAAGACAGTATGGAATTTCCTCAGAAAGTTAACAATTCAAATCCCATTTGCTCCAGTAATCCCACTTCCAGGAATATATCCCAAGAAACCAGAAACACCAAATAGAAAGGATATATGCACCCCTATGTTCATAGCAGCACAATTTACAATAGCTAAGATTTGGAAACAGCCTAAGTGCCCATCAGCAGATGAGTGGATTAGAAAACTGTGGTACATCTACACAATGGAATAATACTATGCTGCTATAAAAAAGAAGGAACTTTTACCAGTTGCAACAGCATGGATGGAACTGGAGAGCATTATGCTAAGTGAAATAAACCAGGTTTAGAAAGATAAATATCACATGATCTCACTCATATGTGGGATATGAGCAACATAAACTGATGAACAAAAATAGATCCAGAGACAAGGTAACAGTGAACAAACAGTCCAACCTCAGAGGGAAGACAGGGGAGGGGGGGTTAGAGATCAACCAATGGACTTGTTTGCATGCATATTAGTGTAACTAATGGACACAGACACCAGGGCGGTGGGGGCTTATCCTCTGAGGTGGGAGTGGCCTGGGGGGAGGGTCAATCAGGAAAAAAGGAGACATGTAGTACCTTAAACAATAATTTAAAAAAAGAAAGAAAATTAGAGCCTGCCAGTTGTTTAAGTGGTAAAGACTTTATCTCATTCAGGAACTATTGCAATTAGGGGAAGAGAGACCTCAGTATAGAACCAGACTCAATTCCAAATACATCATGGGCAAGTGGGGAATTTAGAACCAAGGAACAGGGTGGGGTAAATGGATGGAAATTTCCTAAAAGGAAATATCAGGAGTAAGGGGGCATTCTGGATAAACATACTTGACAGAATTCTGACTCAAAACAGATCAGGCTTTTCAGATTCCAAGAATGTGGGGGGAGGGGATGAAGAATTTGATCAGATGTTGAGAGTGAACAGATATCAAGGTATCAGTTCTTGCTACCACTGGTTGATGCAGGTCCCACACGGTGGATGCTGGCTTAGAGAAGCATGGCTAAAGTTTAGTGAAGAAGAGACTGCTGGTTAATAAGTACCTAGAGGTGGAATTGCTTAAATATCTGAAGAATCAATACACTCTTTCCACAGTGATGGAGACATTTTACATGCTAATAGAATTGTACTGCAGTTCCAATTTCTCCACATTCTCCCCAACACTTGCTTTGAAAATTATTATTTTCATAGCCATCATAGTAGGTATAAAATATTTCATTGTGATTTTGATTTGCATTTCCTTAATGTTGCACATCTTTTCATGTCCTTGTTTGCATTAGTATATCTTCTTTGGAGAACTATCTACTCAAGTCTGTTGCCCATTTTTAAATTGGGTTGTTTGTCTTTTTGTTAAGTTATGACTTCTTTACATATATGCATGCTAGATCCTTATCAGATATATGACTCACAAATATCCAATGCCCCCGATTCTGTAGGTTATCTTTTCATTTTCTTGCTAATTCCTTTTGATGCACAAACGTTTTCATTTTTGATGTTCTAATTCATCTATTTTTTCTCTCTCCTGTGGCTCGTCCTATTTTGTCATACTTAAGAATCCATTCCCAAATCCAAATTTTTCAAAAACCCACTCTTCACACTGAATAAAACAAAGCAGAAAGGAGTTTATTACAAGTTTTTACCTACAAACCTGGAATCTCAAGACTAAGGAGCAATAACTTTCAAGTTGCTAATAGACTAAAGGGTAAATGTGGAAGGTGTTTGGCTTTTTCCACTTACTGTTTTCCTAGTAGTCTTCTTCTTTATTTGTATCAATGTAGCTGAGTTCAAAGAACAGAAAGTCCAAAGATGGCATGAACAGACTTGGTGTGTGGGGCTTAGCTGGCATCCTGTCCTGATTTTTGAGAAGAGCTATAAATCCTGAAACTTACATTAGGCAAGGTTAAGTTTCTTTAATGTGCTTATCTTGGTCAACTCCATTTTGTCACCAACATAAGTAACTCCAATTTAGTTTTGGTTATACAGTATTTACTCCTAAGTTTTCTTCTAAGGATTTTATGGTTTTAACTCTTATATTTATTTCTTGTTTGATTTTGAGAGAGAAAGAGAGAGAGAGAGAGAGAGAGAGAGAGAGAGAGAGAGAGAGAAGTACTGATTTGTTCCACTTATTTATGCATTCATTGGTTGATTCTTGTTTGTGCCCTGACCAGGGATCAAACCAGCAACCTTGGTGAATTGGGACGACACTCTGACCAACTGAGTTTCCTAGTCAGGGCTTAGCTCTTATATTTAAACTAGAGGCCCGGTGCATGAAATTTGTGTGGGGGTCGGGGCAGAACCCTCAACCCGACCTGCACCCTCTCCAATCTGGGAGTCCAGAAGTTATGTCCCCATTTTTGGCATCTGTGGTATGTAGGGCAAGGCTGGCATCTCCACAGATCCCAGAGCAGGTAAGGGGTGGGGGAGAGAGAATGGGTGAAAAGAGAGAGAGAGAGAGAGAGAGAGAGAGAGAGAGAGAGAGAAGAGAGAGAGAAACAGAATAGTCATATACCTGTCTGAGAGAGAGAGAGAATGTATATATGTCTATAGAGAAACAATAGTTGTGTATGTATCTATGAGAGAGAGAGAGGATCTGGAAGATAGGGTTCTGGGTGTGTTTCTGTGTAAGATATGGGGAGAGAAAAAGATTGAAAAGAAGGGGAAAAAGGGGAGACAGACTCTACCTTCCCCTTAGGGGACCCCCTTCTCCTTGCCATGTAGTCAGCAACCCTAGCACTGAATCGGCTCGGGTAGGGTGACCCCCATTTGCCCTTTCCATCTTGTGCTTCTCCTGTGTCTGGGGCTTGTCCTCTGGATGCCTTTGTCCTTTCATCAGGAGTCACCTCGTGAGCCCCCACCTGTGGCCCTGAAGGATGAGATCAGTTGGAAGTGTCAGAATGAACGCTCCCTGGTCCTTCTGTTGGGGACATCACTGAGGATGGGGTCACAGCCTCCTTCCAGCTGCCATTTGCCCTCATTTCCTGAGGGCTGCTCATCTGGCCTTCCTGAGGTTATCTCCGTAGCCCCCTGGGCCCATCGAGTGTCGAGTGATTCCATCTGGGAAGCAGGGTAGGAATCTCTGTTGAGCCCGGGCATCCCCAGAAACATGTCTCCGGATCCTGAAAGATTGAAAGAACCGCCAGAGCCTGCAGAGGAAGGGGGTGTCAGGGAGCTGGTGCGGCTGTGGCCCTCCTGGCTGACAGACACTGCGGTCTTGATGGCATAGATGTTTGCCTCCTCTTGAAACTTTCCGATATTTTTCTTATAGAAAATCTGCTTGTTGCCAAACCAGTTGGAGACCTGAGAGCTGGTGATGCCACACTTCTTGGAGAGCTTCTCCTTAGCCTCCTCACTGGGATACGGGTTACTCAGGTGGGAATAGAAATACTCATTTAGGATCTTGGTGGCCTGTTTGCTGAAGTTCTGGCATTTCCGCCTGGCATTCAGGAACCGGAGCGCAGGATCATGATGGCCTCACAAGTGGCCATTTCTGCCAGGGGCCGCTCCTAGGCCAGGCAGCACAGTGTGCCTGTTCGTGACCTTTGGCCAGGGTGGCTTCCGGTCTGGGCAGCGCTGGGAAACACGCATCTGCCCAACCGGTGGCCACTTCCACTGGAGGCTGCTCCTGGGCCGCGCCTGACTGGTCGTGACTATTAAGCACCTGACTGGTTGTGACTAATTAGCACATATGGCTAATTAGCATATTTCTCTCTTATTATATAGGATAATTGATCCATTTTCAGTTAATTTTTATATATATATATTTCATTGATTTTTTACAGAGAGGAAGGGAGAGAGATAGTTACAAACATCGATGAGAGAGAAACATTGATCAGCTGCCTCCTGCCCACTCCCTACTGGGGATGTGCCCGCAACCAAGGTACATGCCCTTGACTGGAATAGAACCTGGGACCCTTGAGTCCACAGGCTGATGCTCTATCCACTGAGCCAAACTGGTTAGGGCAGTTAATTTTTTTTTCATAATTTTTATTTCTTAAAGTATTACAAAGAATATTACATATGTCTCCTTTTCCCCCCCTTGACATTCCCCCATCCCCTGACCCCCCCCTCCCCCCCGCCGGTGTCTTGTGCCCATTGGTTAATCTTATATGCATGGATATAAGTCCTTCGGTTGATCTCTTAATCCCCCCCGAAACCCGCCCCAGGCTTCCCACTGTAGTTTGACAGTCTGTTCAATGTTGCTCTGCCTCTGCATCTGCCCCTGTTCATCAGTCTATACTGGTCCCCATTATCTGTCCCAACCTCACTGGAGCAGTCCCAACCTCACCGGGGCCGTCTCAGCCTCACCGGGGCCGTTTCAACCTCACCGGGTCTGTCCCTACCTCACCGGGGTCGATTCAACCTCACTGGGGCCGTCTCGACCTCCCCGAGGCCGTTTCAACCTCACCGGGTCCGTCCCTCCCTCACCAGGGTCGATTCAACCACACTGGGGCAGTTTCAACCTCACCAGGGCCGTCCCGACCTCACCGGGGCCATTTCAACCTCACCGTGGCTGTCCCAACCTCACCAGGCCGTTTCAACCTCACCAGGGCCCTCCCAACCTCACCGGGGCAGTTACAACCTCACCGAGGCCGTTTCAACCTCACTGGAGCTGTCCCGACCTCACCGGGGCTGTTTCAACCTCACCGGGGTCATCCTGGCCTCACTGGGGTTGTTTCAGCCTCACCAGGGCCATCCCGACCTCACCCAGGCCATGTCAACCTCACCGGGGCCGTCCCGACCTCACTGGGGCCGTTTCAACCTCACCGGAGCCGTTTCAGCCTCACCAGGGCCGTCCCTACCTCACCAGGGCCGTTTCAACCTCACTGGGGCCGTTTCAACCTCACCGGGGCCATCCCGACTTCAGGGCTGTTTCAACCTCCCCGGGGCCATCCCAACCTCACTGGGGCCATCCCGACCTCACCAGGGCTGTTTCAACCTCACCGGGGCCATCCCGACCTCACCAGGGAAACACGAAGTTTGGCCCTCTGTCCCCTGCCGAGCGGCTCCCTGCCAGACAAAATGTCCAGACGTTTCTGGTGGCTGAACATTCAGCACTCCTGCTCGGGCCACGCCCTCCACCAAGTGCACAGACTGCCCGTCTGTCATCCCCCAGTGTCCCACAGGAGACTGGAACTGGTGGGCATGTTTGTGCGCCTGCTGGTACAGCGGTTCCACAACGCCAGCCCAGCCAGGCCCAGCCCCGGCCTGCCACGAACCCGACTCTGGCCCCCCCCCCCCGCCCCCCCCGATTGCATCCCTCCGGATGCGAGGAGCTGAAATCTGCAGCCTGCTGGGTTGGGCTCTGTACTTGGTGCCTCTGCACATCCTACTCAGTCTCAATGCTCTTCTTTCTATGCGAGGAGTTGAAATCTGCAGTTTGTTGGGTTGGGCTCTGTACTTGGTGTCTCTGCACATCCTACTCAGTCTCAATGCTCTCCTTTCTTTCCTTCCAGTTGTAGAGCTTCCACTGGGCCAGATTTCCCATGGTTCCGTATGATAGCTGTTTGTCCTATAGTTGGTAGTTTCGATTTTGTGTGAGGCAGCACACACAGGTCTCTTCCTTACACCGCCATCTTGGTTCTCCTGGGTCTGCTTCTTGAGTGTGTCTCCCATGGCTGCGAGTAGTTGAAGTCTGCAATTTGTTGGGTTAGGCTGCAAAAGCGCAGGTGGGTCTTTTTGTGCACCTGGCACAGCTTGGATGGGTATGTAAATTGATTAGGCTGGGTCTCAGGGAGTCGCCAGGGAGGAGCAAATAGCACTAGCGTCTCGGTGGCTCCTTGCCTCTCCGGGACAACGGGGCTTCGCGTTCCCCAGTGCTGGCGAGCAGCTGTGCGAGGGAGCCTCCCTCGCTTTCTGACGGATGCAAGGCCCTGCCACCTCTCCCTGTAGGGTCTGGTGCCTCATGATCCCGCCCAAACCAGCTCAGTGGATTTGAGAGTTTGCAAAAGCACAGGCGTTTCCTCTTGTGCCTCTGGCACAGCCTGGATGGGGATGTAAATTGAGTAGGGCGGGATCTCAGGGAGTTGCCAGGGCAGAGTCTCAGCAGCCCCTTGCCTACCCGGGACACCGGGACTTTGCGTCCCCCAATGCCAGCAAGCAGATGCGCGCCAGAGCCTCCCTTGCTTTCTGACCGCTGGAAGGCCGTGCAGTCTCTCCCATGGGGCCTGGGGCCTCAGAGACCCGCCTGAACCAGCTCAGTGGATTTGAGAGTTTGTGAAAGCACAGACATTTCCTCTTGTGCTTCTGGCACAGCCCGGATGGGGATGTAAATTGAGTAGGGCGGGGTCTCAGGGAGTCGCCAGCATGGAGGAAATAGCAATGGTGGCGTCTCGGTGCCCCTCGCCTCCCTGGGACACCAGGACTTCGCGTCCCTCAGTACCGGCAAGCAGCCGCGCGTCAGAGCTTCCCTCGCTTTCCGACTGCTGCAAGGCCGTGGTCGCCTCTCCCCGTGGGATCTGGGGCCTCAGAGACCCGCCCCGAGCAAGCCCAGAGGATTCGAGGGTTCATAAACTCTTCTGATTGAAAAAAAACCCGCGAATCCAGTTGCAGCCCGCCTGGTGTGTGACTGCGTACCTCTGTTTTTGGCGCCTCCATAGCTCCCACTCAGTCTCACTGCGCTTCTTTCTTTCCTTCCAGTTGTAGATCTCCCACTGGGCCAACTTCCCCATGGTTCTGAGTGGTGGTTGTTTGCCTCATATTTGGTAGTTTCAATGATGCTATGAGAGAGCAGCACACACAGGTCCACTCCCTACGCTGCCATCTTGGTTTTTCAGGGCAGTTAATTTTTATATGGGTTGTGTGGTAGGACCCCGTTTCATTATTTTGTATGTGTCCCAAACCACTTGTTGAACAGACTATTCTTTTCCTCAAAGAATAATCTTGATCTTTTTGCAAAACAATCAATTGGCTATAGATGTATTGGTTTGTTTCTGCACTATTAATTCTATTCCTCTGGTCTAGATGGTTATCTTATGCCATTACCATACTGTTTGGATTACAGTAGCTTTGCAGTAAGTTTTGAAATTGAGAGGTCTTCCAGTTTTGTTCTTTTCCTCCAATATTGTTTTGGCTATTCAGGCCCTCTTGCAATTTTATTATATTGATCAGCTTTTCTATTTGCAAAAAAAGCCATTGGGGTTTTGAGGGGGATTACATTGAATCAATAGGTAACTTTCAAAATTATTGATATCTTAAAATATTCAGTCTTCTAATCCATGAGCATGATATCTTTCCATTTATTTAGGTCTTTAATTTATTTCAGCAATATTTTATATTTTTCAGTGTGCAAGTCTTTAATCTCCTTAGTTAAATTTATTTCTAATTATTTCATATTTTCGAAAGCTATCTTAATCTTCTTGATTCCAAAACAAAATATCACAGATTGGGTACCTTAAATAACAAAAATGTCTTACTATTCTGGAGAATGAAAGGTCCAAGATAGGTCTTGGCTGATTTGATTTCTGGTGAGAGTTTTTTTTTTCCTGGCTTATAGACAGCTGTCTTCTCACTAGGTTCCACATAATGGGGAGGAACAGTGAGTGAGGGGGAAGAGTGAGCTCCAGGGTCTCTTCTTATAACTGTTACTGGTGCCGTGGGAGTCTTGCCATCTCTCAAGGTAGAAATCAAGAGAGATTACCAGAGTCCAATATAGAGCTTAGTGCATTGGATTTGCCAAGAATAGAACCCAGGTTTCCCACATGGCAGGCAAGAATCATACCATTGACCCACCCTGGGATCTTAGGAACTCCTGAGGTAGGAATCAAAAGAGTTCTTTATAATAAAGTAGTCTTCAGGTAAGAGGTTTATTATATATAGCTCATGTGCATAGGGAGAAAGAGAAATGTTGTTCTCCAAATAAAAGCTGGGGAACAGTTTTAAAGCAGTTGAGGTGGGCAAGATATGTTTAAGTGTGATATCTAAATATATAGAGACTAGAGGCCCAGTGCACAAAAATTTGTGCACTCGGGAGGGGGGGGGGTGTCCCTCAGCCTGGCATGTGCCCTCTCCCAGTCTGGGACTCCTTGGGGGATGACCACCTGCTGGTTTAGGCCCGCTTCCTGGGGAATTGGGCCTAAGCTGGCAGTCAGACATCCCTCTGGCAGCCTGGGAGCCCTCGGGGGATGTCCACTTGCCAGCGGGGAGCAGGCCTAAGCTGCAGCCGGACATCCTTAGCGCTGCTGAGGAGGCAGGAGAGGCTCCCACCACCACTGTTGTGCTGGCTTGTGGCTAAGCAGAGCTCCCCCAGTGGGAGCGCACTGACCACCAGGGGGCAGCTCCTGCATTGAGTATCTGCCCCCTGGTGGTCTGTGTGTGTCATAGTGACCAGTCATTCCCAGTCTTTCTGCTGTTAGGGTCAATTTGCATATTACCCTTTTATCATATAGGATGGGGACTCTTTGTGCTTGCACAGTACAGTACATCCTTCTTCAAGCTTTGCATGATTCATTAGCATTTTAAATGTCTATATAGGAGTATGATTTTTAACACTTAAATGAGGGAAGTTCATGGACAGGACAGTCTTTCTTGCTAGCACATATGTGTGAGTGAAAGGAACAACATTTAAGCCCACTAAGGTAAATCTTTCAGACAGCATTTTCCTTCATTCTAGCTGCTAATTGATTGTTAGGAGAAGGTAAAAACAACTAGGGCAATTAATGAGTTCCTGGCTTCCTGCCAGCTGGGCCCCGGGAGTAGCCTGCCTGTCTCATAGGATACTATCCTATCCGATCAGGGCCTTAGCCTTATGACCACATTTAACATTAATTACCTCCTTACAGGACCTATCTCAAAAAACAATCACATTGGAGGTTGGGACTTCAACATATGAATTTTTTAGGAACACAATTGAGTCAATAGCAAATGCTATTATAAGTGAAATTTTTACTTAATTCTGTTTTGGATTATTCATTGTTGGTATATAAAAAACAACTGTTTTTGAGTGTTGATCTTGTACTCTGAAAATTTGCCAAATTTGTTTATTAGCCATAATAGTTCTGTGTGTTCTTTAGGTTTCTATGTATATAGAATCATGTTATCAATTCATTGAGATATTTGTACTTCTGCCTTATAACTTGGATGCCTTTTATTAATTTCTTTTGCCTAATTACTCTGGTTAGAGTAATTTTTTTCATTGTAAAGAATTCCTACGTAATTGTGGAGACTGGCAAGTCTGAAATTGGTAGGGAAGGCGGATAGACTGAAAACTAAGACAGTAGTTGATTCTGTAATCTTGAGACAGATTTTCTTTTTCTCAATGAAATCTCAGTTTTTGCTCTTTAGGCCTTCATCTGATTGAAAAAGGCCTACCAACATTATCAAGAGTAGTCTCTTTTACTTAGAGTCAAGCAGTTTTAAATGAAAAACACATCTACAAAATGGCTTCACAGTAACACCTAGATTAGTGGGTACTATAGCCTAGCAAATGTGACACATAAGAGGAGATTAAAAATGGCAGCGGAAAACCAGGTAAAGACAACACAATGAAAGAGAATTACAGGCTAATATCCCTCATGAACATAGATGCCAAAATCCTCAACAAGATCTTAGCAAATCAGATCCAGCAGTACATCAGAAAGATCATACACCATGACCAAGTAGGATTTATCCCAGGGATGCAAGGATGGTACAATATCCGCAAATCAATAAATGTGATACATCACATAAATAAACTGAAAGAAAAAAACCACATAGTCATATCAATTGATGCATAAAAACAGTGTGACAAAATTCAACACCCATTTTTGATAAAAACTATCAGCAAGGTGAGAATAGAAGGATCATACTTCACCATAATAAAAGCCATATATGACAAACCCACAGCCAAGATCAGACTCAATGGACAAAAACTAACACCATTTCCCCTAAGAACAGGAACAAGACAGGGATGCCCACTCTCACCACTCCTGTTTGACATAATACTGGAAGTATTAGCCAATGCAATTAGACAAGAAGAAGAAAAAAAAGGCATCCAAATTGGAAAAGAAAAAGTAAAACTGTCCTTATTTGCAGACAACATGATATTATAAATGAAAAAACCCTAAAGACTCCATCATAAAACTATTAGACTTAATAAGTAAATTTGGCAATGAAGCAGGATACAAAATTAACGCCAAGAAATCTATGGCATTTCTATACACCAATAGTGAACTTACAGAAAGAGAGACTTAAAAAACAATCCCATTTACCACCGCACCAAAAAAATTAAGATACCTAGGAATAAACTTAACTAAAGAGGTAAAAGACCTCTACTCAGAAAACTACAGGACGTTGAAAAAAGAGATAGAGGAAGACATAAACAGATGGAAGAACATACCATGTTCTTGGATTGGTAGAATCAACATCATTAAAATGTACATTCTACCCAAAGCAATCTATAAATTCAACGCACTTCCCATTAAAATACCAACGGCATACTTCACAGATCTAGAACGAACTCTCCAAAAATTCATCTGGAATAAAAAAAGACCCCGAATAGCTGCAGCAATGCTGAGAAAGAACAAAGTAGGTGGGATCTCAATACCAGATATCAAGCTGTATTACAAAGCCACTGTTCTCAAAACTGCCTTGTACTGGCACAAGAACAGACATATAGATCAATGGAATAGAATAGAGAGCACAGAAATTGGTCGAAACCAATATGCTCAACTAATATTTGACAAAGGAGGCAAGACCATACAATGGAGTCAAGATAGTCTCTTCAATAAATGGTGTTGGGAAAATTGGACAGATAAATGCAAGAAAATGAAACTAGACCACCAACTTGCACCATACACAAAAATAAACTCAAAATGGATAAAGGACATAAAAATACTAGAAGAATCCAAAGGCAACAAAATCTCAGACATATGCCGAAGCAATTTCTTCACTGATACAGCTCCTAGGGCATTGGAGACTAAAGAGAAAATAAACAAATGGGACTACATCACAATAAAAAGCTTCTGCATAGCAAAAGAAACCATCAACCAAACAACAAGAAAACCCACTGCATGGGAAAACATATTTGCCAACGTCATATCTGATAAGGGCCTAATCTCCAAAACTTATACGGAACTCATACAACTTAACAAAAGGAAGATAAACAATCCAATCAAAAAACGGGCAAAGGACCTAAATAGACACCTTTCAAAAGAGGACATTCAGAAAGCCAAGAGACATGAAAACATGCTCAAAGTTATAATCATCCGAGAGATGCAAATCAAAACAGCAATGAGGTACCATCTCAACAAATGGTCAGAATGGCTATCATCAACAAATCAACAAATGACAAGTGCTGGAGAGGATGTGGAGAAAAAGGAACACTCCTGCACTGCTGGTGGGAATGCAGACTGGTGCAGACACTATGGAAGACAATATGGAGTTTCCTCAAAAAACTAAAAATGAAACTCCCATTTGACCCTGTGATCCCACTTCTAGGAATATTTCCCAAGAAACCAGAAACACCAATCAGAAAGGATATATGCATCCCTATGTTCATAGCAGCACAATTCACCATAGCAAAGATCTGGAAACAGCCTAAGTGCCCATCAGTAGATGAATGGATTAGAAAACTGTGGTACATCTACACGATGGAATACTATGCTGCTGTAAAAAAGAAGGAACTCTTACCATTTGCAATGGCATGGATGGAACTGGAGAGCATTATGCTAAGTGAAATGAGCCAGTCAATGAAGGAAAAATACCACATGATCTCACTCATTCATGGATAATAGAGACCATTATAAACTTTTGAACAAAAATAGATACAGAGGCAGAGCTGCCTCGAACAAACTGTCAAACTACAGCGGGAAGGCTGGGGAGGGTTGGGAGGCGGGAGGGAGGGGGGTAAGAGATCAACCAAAGGACTTGTATGCATGCATATAAGCATAACCAATGGACATAAGACACTGGTGGGTAGGGGAGGCCAGGGGATTGTCAAGGGCGGGGGAAAGAAAGGAGACATATGTAATTCTCTTTGTAATACTTTAAGCAATAAAGCAATTTCAAAAAATGGCAGCGGAGTAAGTGCATGCTACATGGACACACTCTCGGGACCAAATTTCCTGAATAATCAACGAAAGACTTTCTGGAGATAATGGCAAATTGAGATTGCATAGAGACTGGTAGGAGGGGTGGAGGTGAGAAAGGGCTGGCAGGCTCCCACAGACAGCAACTGAAGTTCAGGAGAGATATCTCAATGTGGGGGGTCGCCACTGAGAACTCTGGGGTTTAATCTCCAAGCCATGCCCCCACCAGAGAGCACCAGAGTTGAAAAGAGTACCCACACAACATCTGACTGTGAAAAGCAGCAGGGTTGCTGTCTGCCAGGTAGAGATAACTGGAAATTCAGGCACCCTCTTAGAGGGCCAATGCACAAAATTCTCTATGGAGCCATTCACCTTGTGCTCTGGCAGAGGGAGGGCAGAGTGGACTGAAGCTGTGTGAGCAGAAGCAAGGATTGGGGGCTCTGGGGTTAGATCTCAAAAGTCGGACACCAGGGTTTCCTGTGCTTGTCATTACCTCATGCTGTGGAGGTCATCTTTCTCATGCAGACATTTTTTGTACAGGCATCTTTGCCTGGGGGAGGACAGTTGACCCTTCCTATTGGAAAATACCTTTCCCCAAGGTGAGGAGTTTCTGAGGCTCAATAAGAGACTGAGAATAACAATTAGCCTTCAGGCAGAAGCAATTGTCAGAACCTGCTGAAAAAAAAACTCTCACCACACCTGTGAACAATTGCCTGAGGGCAATTCAAGACAATCCTATCAGTCTGCAGGCAGAGGAGTCTTTAGAGCAGTGGTTCTCAACCTTGGCTGCACATTAGAATCACCTGGGAATCTTTTTAAAATCCTAATTTCTGGGCCTCATCCTCTAGAAATTCTGTTTCTTTGTTATGGGGTGGAGTCTTTGCCTGATCTAATTAGAAAGAAGCTGTATTTGATACTGTCCTGCACTAGAGATTGAGAGATGTAGCAGATCTACCTAATACATAGTCACAAACCCAAACAGTTAGCCAAAATGAGGAGACAAAGAAACAACCCCCCAAAGAAAGAACAAGAGAATTCTCCAGAAGAAGAGATAAGTGAAATGGAGATAAGAAATTTACCTGATGTAGAGTTCAGAATAATGATGGTAAAGATGATCAACAGCATGAGAAAAGATATACTAATGATGAAAGCAGAAATAGAGAATGACATAGCACAAATAAAGAACACACTGGAAGGAATACACAGAAGATTAAGGGAAGCTGAGGATTGAATTAGTGAATTAGAAGACAGGATTAAAAAATCACTTGGGAGAATCAAGATGGTGGCATAGGTAAATGCCCGTACTTGCTGCCTCCCACAACCACATCAAATTTACAACTAAATTACAGAACAACTATCATACAGAACCATGGGAAAGCTGGCTGAGTGGAAATACTACAACTAGACAGGTAAAGAAGGAAGTACATTAAGACTGGTAGGAGGTGTGGAGGCGCAGAACGGGCTGGTCCAGCATCTGTGTGTGCAGCTTTTTTAATTGGGAGGAGATTGCCTCTGTGAAGGCTGCCTGGAGAATGGGGGGTCCCAGCCCCACACCAGACCCCCAGCCCAGGGTTTCAGAGCTGGGGAAAGAAGTCCTTATAGGAAGTAAGAACTAAGGACTGTAAAAATCAGTGCAGACTGGGGTTGAGTGGCACACAGGCTGCTGGAGACTCAGCTGCTCCTTTTAAAAGGCCAACATCATGAACTGAATATACAAGCTCCCACTTTCTTTGAGCTCCAGTGTCAGGCGAGGCTCTAGGGGACCCAGGGAAATATGGGGAGAAACTGGACTGTCTGGCATCAAGGCAGGAACCTGGGGGTGGCTTTCTTCCAGACTGAGGTGCCTGCAGTGGTCATTGTTTCTGTGCTGGGACCTCCCAGGTACAGGGCTGACTGGCAGCCATTTCTGTTTATTCTGCCCTAGTGATTCCCTGAGACCCCACCCCACCCAATTTACAACCCCATCCAAGCTCTGTGCAGTGGCTTTTGCATATGAATGATCTGTCCTTTCTCTGGCTAAAACTCTGTCAAACAAGCTGAAGCTGGGTCAGGGAGTCCCAAACCTATCAATAAAAGGCCTTGCTTCACAGCTGGGCTGCGTCTGGGCACTTCCAAACCTGATACAAAGAGGAGGAATCTGAAGATCTCTCTGTAGCTCCTGCTGGATGGCCCCAGGCAGTGGCTGACTTTGCACATCCCTGAGACCCAAGAGCCAGTGTACCCGGTGGTCAGTGTGAGACCATACCAGATTACAACTCTTCACATCCATAAGTGACACACTCAAGGGGCAGACTCAGTGAGCACCAAAGTCCCACAGAAGCAAGTTCTGCTTCATAAGGGTTTCTCCTGAACAGAAGCTCTTCCAATGTAGTCACTGCTCGTCCCCACAGCCAATGGGTCTGAAGGTCAATTCCTCCCAGTGACACAAACGGCAATCAAGGTTTAACTACACAAAACTGTGCACAAAGCCCACAAAGGGGTACACCAAGAGTGCCCACCTCAGGTGATTGGGGAGGCTGAGCCACTGGCCCAATAGGAACCTACTACACAAGGCCACTCTATCAACTCAAGGAGATTTAGCAGCTACCCAATACATAGAAACAAACACAGAGAAGCCAAAATGTGGAGACAAAGAAACATGTCACAAATGAAAAAATCGAAGAAAGCAAACTACTGGCTGGAGTTCAAAACCACAGTTATAAGGTCACTCAAGAATCTTCTAGAAACCTCCGAGGAACTTAGTGAGACTTTCAAGGATCTCTTGTGAATGCCAAAAAAATGGAAAAGGACCAGTTAGAAATTAAGCATACACTGACTAAAATAAAGAATAATATACAGGGGTTCAACAGTAGACTAGAGAATCCTGAGAATCAAGTCAATGATTTGAAATATGAGGAAGCAAAAAACACCCAACAGAAGAGCAAAAAGAAAAAAAGAATCCAAAAATATGAAGATAGTGTAAGGAGCCTCTGGGGCAACTTCAAGGGTACCAA
Organism: Myotis nattereri; assembly: GCF_964212035.1. Taxonomy (NCBI): domain Eukaryota; kingdom Metazoa; phylum Chordata; class Mammalia; order Chiroptera; family Vespertilionidae; genus Myotis; species Myotis nattereri. Next base: position 103,129,664 of record NC_138076.1, read on the forward strand.
CATCTGAATTATGGGGGTGCCAGAAGAAGAGAGAGAGCAAGATACTGAAAACGTATTTGAAGAAATAATGACAGAAAACTTTCCTTACTTGGTGAAAGAAATAGACTCACAAGTCCAGGAAGCACAAAGAACCTCAAACAAGAGGAATCCAAAGAGGACCACACCAAGACACATCATAATTAAAATGCCAAGAGCAGAAGACAAAGAAAGAATCTTAAAAGCAGCAAGAGAAAAGCAGTTAATTACCTACAAGGGAGCATTCATATGACTGTCAGCTGATTTCTCAACAGAAACTATGCAGGCCAGAGGGGAGTGGCAAGAAATGTTCGAAGTGATGAGTAGCAAGAACCTACAACCAAGATTACTCCACCCAGCAAAGCTATCATTTAGAATTGAAGGTCAGATAAAGAGCTTCACATACAAGAAAAAGCTAAAGTAGTTCATCACCACCAAACCAGTATTGAATGAAATGCTAAAGGGTATTCTTTAAGAAGAGGAGGAAGAAGAAAAAGGTAAAGATAAAAAATATGAACAACAAAAAGACAACAAATACATATCTATCAACAAGTGAATCTAAAAATCAAATGAATAAAAAATCTGATGAACAGAATAAATGGGTGAATGGAATAGAATCAGGGGCATGGAAATGAAACAGACTGACGATTCTCAGAGGGAAGGGGGTTTGGGGGGTGTGGGAAGAGATTAGACAAAGATCTTATATGCATGTATGCATTAGCTATGGACACAGATGATGTGGTTGCAAGTACCTGGGGTGAGGTGGGAATTAGGTGGAGGCGAGCTATGGGGTGGGGGAGAGGGACATCTGTAATAATCTCAACAATAAAGATTAATTTTTAAAAAAATCATTCAATCAGAGAATCAATAAGAAAAAACAGCCGGAACCGGTTTGGCTCAGTGGATAGAGCGTCGGCCTGCGGACTGAAGGGCCCCGGGTTCGATTCCGGTCAGGGGCATGTGCCTGGGTTGCGGGCGCATCCCCAGTAGGAGATGTGCAAGAGGCAGCTGATCGATGTTTCTCTCTCATCGATGTTTCTGACTCTCTATCTCTCTCCCTTCCTCTCTGTGAAAAATCAATAAAATATATTTAAAAAAAAAAAAGAAAGAAAAAACAATTAAAAACAGGAGGACAGCTTGAGAGTGCTGTGGGACAATGTGAAATGTAACAATATTCTAGTAGCAGGTGTACCAGAAGAGGCAGAAAGGGAGAAAGAGATAATTTTGAAGCAATAATGGCAGAAAATTTCCCTAACCTGGTAAATCTAAAAGTCACACAAGTTCAGGAGGCACAGAGAACTCCAAGCAAGAAGAACACAAACAAGCCCAGACCCAGACACATCATAATTAAAATGCCAAAAATTAAAGACAAAGAGAGAATTTTAAAGGTAGCAAGAGAAAAGCAAACTGTTACCTACAAAGGAGCTTCCATAAAGCTGACACCTGAGTATTCATCAGAAACTCTACAGGCCAGAGGGAATGGCATGAAGTACTCAAGGTAATGGAAAGCAATGATATGAAACCAAGATTACTATATCCAGTAAATCTATCATTCAAAATAGTCAAATAAAGAGCTTTCCAGACAAAAGAAGGCTAAAGGAGTACATCACCACCAAACCAGCATTACAAGAAATGCTAAAGGGACTGCTGTAATGAGAAGAAGAAATAGAGAGAGAAACCTAGGTATACAGAATTAAAATGTCAATAAATAAGTACCTATCAATAAAAACCTTAACACTTTGTATGCCATAACCATCTATAGATGCTTTAAAAATTATCTTCAACTAAAATATTTAAGAACACCCGATTTGTGAGTAATATATTTATTTTTATAATATTCATTGCAAAGTTATTTTTTAAATTAAATTAAAAGTATTGTGGCATGTGGGGATGGTTTTCGTGTTTTTTTTTATTGTTTTATTGCTTAAAGTATTACAAAGGGTATTACATATGTGTCCTTTTTTCCCCCCACCCTAGACAATCCCCTGGCCTCCCCTACCCACCAGTGTCTTTTTTTTTATTGCTTAAAGTATTACAAAGGGTATTACATATGTGTCCTTTTTTCTCCACCCCCCTAGACAGTCCCCTAGCCTCCCCTACCCCCCAGTGTCTTATGTCCATTGGTTACGCTTATATGCATGCAGACAAGTCCTTCGGTTGATCTCTTATCCCCCTCCCTCCCGCCCCCAACCCTCCCCGGCCTTCCCACTGCAGTTTGACAATCTGTTTGAGGCAGCTCTGCCTCTGTATCTATTTTTGTTCAAAAGTTTATAATGGTCTCTATTATCCATGAATGAGTGAGATCATGTGGTATTTTTCCTTCATTGACTGGCTTATTTCACTTAGCATAATGCTCTCCAGTTCCATCCATGACGTTGCAAATGGTAAGAGTTCCTTCTTTTTTACAGCAGCACAGTATTCCATCGTGTAGATGTACCACAGTTTTCTAATCCATTCATCTACTGATGGGAACTTAGGCTGTTTCCAGATCTTAGCTATGGTGAACTGTGCTGCTATGAACATAGGGGTGCACATATCCGTTCTGATTGGTGTTTCTGGTTTCTTGGGAAATATTCCTAGAAGTGGGATCACAGGGTAAAATGGGAGTTCCATTCTCAGTTTTTTGAGGAAACTCCATACTGTCTTCCATAGTGTCTGCACCAGTCTGCATTCCCACCAGCAGTGCAGGAGTGTTCCTTTTTCTCCACATCCTCTCCAGCACTTGTCATTTGTTGATTTGTTGATGATAGCCATTCTGACCATTTGTTGAGATGGTACCTCATTGTTGTTTTGATTTGCATCTCTCGGATGATTAGTGACTTTGAGCATGTTTTCATATGTCTCTTGGCTTTCTGAATGTCCTCTTTTGAAAGGTGTCTATTTAGGTCCTTTGCCCGTTTTTTGATTGGATTGTTTATCTTCCTTTTGTTAAGTTGTATGAGTTCCGTATAAGTTTTGGAGATTAGGCCCTTATCAGATATGACGTTGGCAAATATGTTTTCCCATGCAGTGGGTTTTCTTGTTGTTTTGTTGATGGTTTCTTTTGCTGTGCAGAAGCTTTTAACTTTGATGTAGTCCCATTTGTTCATTTTCTCTTTAGTTTCAAGTGCCCTAGGAGCTGTATCAGTGAAGAAATTGCTTCGGCATATGTCTGAGATTTTGTTGTCTTTGATTCTTCTAGAATTTTTATGGTTTCCCGTGGTACATTTAAGTCCTTTATCCATTTTGAGTTTATTCTTGTGTATGGTCCAAGTTGGTGGTCTAGTTTCATTTTCTTGCATATATCTGTCCAATTTTCCCAACACCATTTATTGAAGAGACTATCTTGGCTCCATTGTATGTTCTTGCCTCCTTTGTCAAATAATTGAGCATATTGGTTCGGGTTGATTTCTGGGCTCTCTATTCTATTCCATTGATCTATATGTCTGTTCTTGTGCCAGTACCAGGCAGTTTGAGAACAGGGGCTTTGTAATACAGCTTGATATCTGGTATTGAGATCCCACCTACTTTGTTCTTTCTCAGGATTGCTGCAGCTATTCGGGGTCTCTTTTTATTCCAGATGAATTTTTGGAGAGTTCGTTCTAGATCTATGAAGTATGCCGTTGGTATTTTAATGGGAAGTGCGTTGAATTTGTAGATTTCTTTGGATATTATGGACATTTTAATGATGTTGATTCTACCAACCCATGAACACGGTATGTTCTTCCATCTGTTTATGTCTTCCTCTATCTCTTTTTTCAATGTCCTGTAGTTTTCTGAGTAGAGGTCTTTTACCTCTTTAGTTAAGTTTATTCCTAGGTATCTTAATTTTTTTGGTGCGGTGGTAAATGGGATTGTTTTTTAAATCTCTCTTTCTGTAAGTTCACTATTGGTGTATAGAAATGCCTCAGATATCTTGGGGTTAATTTTGTATCCTGTTATATTCTCAAATTCATGTATTAAGTCTAGTAGTTTTTTGATGGAGTCTCTAGGGTTTTGTATTTATAATATCATGTCTGCAAATAAGGACAGTTTTACTTTTTCTTTTCCAATTTGGATGCCTTTTTCTTCTTCTTCTTGTCTAATTGCATTGGCGAATACTTCCAGGACTATGTTGAACAGGAGTGGTGAGAGTGGGCATCCCTGTCTTGTTCCTGTTCTTAGGGGAAATGGTGTTAGTTTTTATTCATTGAGTATGATGTTGGCTGTGGGCCTGTCATATATGGATTTTATTATGTTGAGGTATGATCCTTCTATTCCCACCTTGCTGAGAGTTTTTGTCAAAAATGGGTGTTGGATTTTGTCAAATGCTTTTTCTGCATCAATTGATATGACCACGTGTTTTTTTTTCTTTCAATTTGTTTATGTGATTCATCACATTTATTGATTTGCGGATATTGTACCATCCTTACATCCCTGGGATAAATCCTACTTGGTCATGGTGTATGATCTTTCTGATGTACTGCTGGATCCGATTTGCTAAGATCTTGTTGATGATTTTGGCATCTGTGTTCATCAGGGATAATGTCCTGTAATTCTCTTTCATTGTGTTGTCTTTACCTGGTTTTGGTATTAGGATGATGCTGACTTCAGAGAATGAGCTTGGAAGTGTTCCTTCCTCTTGAATTTTTTGTAGTAGTCTGAGGAGGATAGGTTTTAATTATTCCTTGAATGTTTGGTAAACCTCTCCTGTGAAGCCGTCTGGTCCTGGGCTTCCGGGAGCCAGTCCATCCTTGCTGTTTCAAGGGACCTGGCATATAGGACATACTGTTCTTAATATGTTTGCTCACCTTCTTGGCACTATGTGTTTTAACCAAGGTCACCTCTCTGAGAAAGGTTTCCCCAGGTAGGGATTTTCCCCTGAAGTTAGGGAGGGAATAAAACCCCTTAACTAAGTGCCAGGCGGGTAATTAATCACTTTAAATATGAACAATCTTGCTTAAGCTACATAATCTTTACTCCCTGGAATGGAGATAAGTAACACCCTAACCTTTGGAATAGAGATTGATAGAATTGGAATAAACTGGTATAAATACAAATGTAACAAGACAGCAACACACAGAACCTAGACACAGAGCCTACACAGAACCTAGAGACAGAAGAACTTCGCTGGAGAGAACATGGCAAAAGATCCTGAACAGAAACTGGCCACAGAACCTATAGACAGAACCTAGCGAGAGAACATGGCAAAAGATCCTGGACAGAAACTGGCCACAGAACCTAGAGACAGATCCTAGCGAGAGAACCTGGTAGGAGAACCTGGACAAAACCTGGCTGGAAAACCTAGTGAGAGAACATGGCAACAGAACCTGGCAACAGAACTTGGCAGGAGAACCTGGATAGAACCTGGCTGGAGAAACTAGCGAGGGAACATGGCTACAGAACCTGGCTGGAGAACCTGGAGAACCTCGCTGGAGAACTTAGCAAGAGAACATGGACACAGAACTTCGCTGGAGATCCAGACCAGAACTTGGCTGGAGATCCTGGCTAGAGATCCTGGCTAGGCTGCTGATCAACTGAACGCTGTCTCCGTGTCATTCCTTCTTCGCTGACTCCATCACACCTTTGGGGACCCCTGGACCCGCTGGGGCTGGACCCCAGCACTGGGATTTTGTTTGCTGGAAGATTTTTGATGACTGCTTCAATTTCTTCTACAGTTATTGGCCTATTGAGATTTTTAGATCCTTCCTGATTGAGTTTTGGAATGTTGTATTTTTCTAGGAATTTGTCCATTTCCTCCAAGTTGTCTAGTTTGTTGGAGTAGAGTTGTCCATAGTATTTTTTAACAATCATTTGTATTTCTGTGGGGTCTGTTGTTATTTTGACTCTATCATTTCTGATTTTGTTTATTTGGGTCCTCTCTCTTTGCTTCTTGGTGACCCTGGCTAGAGGTTTGTCAATCTTGTTTATCCTTTCAAAGAACCAGCTCTTGGTTTCATTGATTTTCTGTATTGTTTTTTTTGGTCTCTATGTCATTTATTTCTGCTCTAATCTTTATTATCTCCTTCCTTCTGCTCACTCTGGGGTTTTCTTGTTGCTCTCTTTCTAATTCTTTGAGTTGTAGAGTTAGCTGATTTACTACCATTTTTTCTTGTTTTTTGAGGTAGACCTGTAGAGCTATAAACTTCCCTCTCAGGACTGCTTTCATTGTGTCCCATAGGTTTTGGATTGTTGTGTTTTCATTGTCATTAGTTTCCAGGATGTTTTTAATTTCTTCTTTGATCTCATTGTTAACCCAATCAATATTTAATAACATGCTATTCAGCTTCCAGGTGTTTGAGTATTTTGGGTTGTTTTTATTGTAGTTTATTTCTAATATTATGCCCTTGTGGTCTGAGAAGATGCTTGGTATGATTTCAATCTTCTTGAATTTGGGGGAGACTTTGCTTGTGGCCCAATATCTGGTCTATTTTTGAATATGTCCCATGTGCATTTGAGTGGAATGTATATCCGTGGCTTTGGGGTGAAGTGTTCTGAAGATGTCAATTAAGTCCATCTGATCTAGTGAGCTATTTAGGATTGCTGTTTCTTTGCTGATTGTTTGTCTAGAGGATTTATCCAGTGATGTCATTGGTGTATTAAAGTCCCCTACTATGATTGTATTGTTGTCGATCTCTCCTTTGATATCTTCCAGGAGTTTTTTTTTTTTTGTATTTGGGTGCTCCTGCATTGGGTGCATATATGTTTACCAGGGTTATATCTTCTTGTTGTATTGATTCCTTTAGTATTATGAAATGACCGTCCTTATCTCTTGTTATGGCCTTCACTTTGAGGTCTATTTTGTCCGATATAAGTATTGCTACCCCAGCTTTCTTTTCCTTTCCATTTGCCTGAAAGATATTTTTCCATCCTTTCACTTTCAGTCCGTGTGAGTACCTTCTAATGAGTTAGGTCTCTTGTAGACAGCAAATGGATGGGTCATGATTTTTTATCCATTCAGCCACTCAATGTCTTTTGTTTGGAGCATTTAGTCCATTTACATTTAAAGTTATTATTAAAAGGTACTTGTTTGTAGCCACTTCTTTTTTTGTGTGGCTGTTTTCTTTCTGAGCTTTTTATTTCTTCTTTTTACACCAGTCCCTTTAGCATTTCTTGCATGGCTGGCTTGGTGGTGATAAACTCCCGTGGCCTTTTTTTTGGTCTGTGAAGCTTCTTATTTCCCCTTCAAGTTTGAATGATAGCCTTGCTGGATAGAGTATTCTTGGATTCAGTCCTTTGCTTTGCATCACTTTGTAAATTTCCGTCCATTCCATTCTGGCCTGATGTGTTTCTGTTGAGAAGTCATTTGATAATCTAATGGGAGATCCCTGTATGTAACTTTCTGTCTCTCTCTTGCAGCCTGTAAGATTCTCTCTTTGTCCTGAACATTTGCCATGGTAATTATGATGTGGCTTGGTGAGGGTCTTTTTAGGTTCACCTTGTTTGGGACTCTCTGGGCTTGTGTGACTTTTTTCTTCCCCACCTAAGGGAAGTTTTCTGATATTATTTCTTCTAATAGGTTTTCTAATCCTTGTTCCTCTTTCTGTTGTTCTGGCACCCCTTTATTCATATGTTGTTTTGTTTCATGTTGTCCCAAAGCTCCCTTAGACTCTCCTCCTGTCTTTTAATTTTTTTCTCCAATTGCCGTACAGTTTGGGTGTGTTTTGCTTCCTTGTCTTCTAATTCACTAATTCGGTCCTCTGCTTCTCCTAGTCTACTCTTGATACTTTCAATGGTGTTTTTTATTGTAGCTATATCGCTCTTCATTTCTTCTTGGGTCTTACATAAGTTATTCATTTTTTCATCTGTTTCTTCTTGCTTCTTGCATAAGTAGTTGATTTTTTCATCTGTTTCTTCTTGCTTCTTGCATAAGCTGTTGATTTTTCTCTACATCCCATTTAAGCGCTCTAGAACCCTTATTCTGAATTCTTTTTCTGTCATGTTGCATGCCTCTGTATCACTTAGCTGCTTTTCTGGAGAGTCCTCCTTTTCTTTCCTTTGGGGGCTTCTTTGTCTACACATGTTTGATCTCACCAACATATATAGATGTTGAGTCGTTCAGTGGCTGCTCCCTGGGTGGCAGTGGCTCCTCGGGCTGTAGTTGCTCCTTGGGCAGTTGTGGTAGCAGCTGCTCCTCCGTTGGTAGCAGGTCCTCTGTTGGGTGCTGTTCACAGCTGCGGTGGCTCTTCTGGCTGGTGGGGGGAGGCTTCACACACAGCAACTGTTCCTCAGACAGAGCATGTGGTGATCAGGAGGCCACTGTTGCTTGGATGTGCTGTGTTGATTTAAAGGCACAAAATACAACACACCAAGGCATAACGTACCAAGCACTGATCACAAATGTATTTATGGTATTAATAACCCCAAATAAAGGTGGCCACCCGAGCTAAAAGAGTTGGGGAATAAGGAAGAAAGAAGAGAAAAAGATAGAAGAGAAAACAAAAATAAAGTAAGAGAGAAAAGAGAATGAAGTAGAAGAGGGGAGGATCCTATTTATATGAGGAGAAAACTCCAGTAAAACCGCCACTAATCCCAACAAATTCCAGCAACGGATCCCTGGAGATGAATACAAACTACCAACAACCAATAATATCAAGTGAGGCAAGGGAAAACAGAAGCACAGAAATACCCGGGGGTGGGGGGGCTGGGGTGGGAAACAGAAAAATAAAAATAAAAAGCAGAACAACCTCACAAACAATCCTAAAAAAACCCCAATATACTCAACAATCAAGCAAACAACAAAACCATAGAGAGAGAAAAGAAGAGAAAAAATTTGGATAGTGAAGAAAGATAAGGGAAAGGTGTATAAGGATTTAGAGCAGGGGATTGTAAATTGGATATATAAGTAGGGTGAAATTTTGACAGGGGGTAAAAAGAATAGGGAAAATCTAAAGCAGGAATAGAGTAAGAGAAACAGGACAACAAAAGGGGAAAAGTGGGGAAGAGGGTTTTAGCACAGAGGCAAAACTGAGGTAGAGAAAAATGATGCTAAGGGAATGATGAAAATAGAATGGAGAACACTAGTCCCAAGATAAAATAAAGAGAAAATAAAATGGCACTTTAAAAAATGGTAAAATGGTAGCAGTAATAATACTGGTTAAAAATAAAAATGTAGTAATTAAAAGGGTAAAATCAGGTGATGAAAAAAGAAAAAAATGGTTTCTTAGTTAAAAGGTGAAAAAATAATAAAAAAATAATTAAAAATGTGCAGTAATGAAGGTGCTTCAGATCTTCTACTCTTCTTTTTGGCAAGCCAGGTATTCAGGAGAATATTGAATTTCCCTCCGATACACTGTTCCTCCATGTTGTAAGCCACAGTCCTGATTTTAAGGCAGGCCATATTGGTTTCCCAGACAGCCTTTATCTGTGTTTACAGAAGAGTCAGTTCGTGGCTCTGCCTCTGGGTGGCAGTGTGTTTGGATTGACCTCTGAGGCTATAAGTCCTCTCTGATCAGGAGTTCTCTATTGTACCTGAAACTGGCTTGGGAAAGTCCTCCGCCCAGAGCTGGTTCCCCAGTCGACACTCCCCGCTCTGTTTCCCAGGCTCCCCCCCAAACAACCTTCCCCTACAGTCTCTGCAAGTGACCCCCAACTGGGTAATCCGATGCACTGGGTTCAACAATCAAACGCACAGATTTAAGAGGAAGTGTAAAAAGAAGAGCCTGGGAAACTGTGCGAATTTGCAGGGCTTCACCTGTGGAGTCTCCTCGCATGCTCTGGCCCCTGGCACCAAGTAGCCAGCAGACTGGCAAAATCTGAGGCTGCCCGTTTGCATCCAGTCCAACTATGGGCTTATTTATAGCATTCCCTTCTGCCAGCAGCCCTGGGGGAGCCCTTCCACACTCGTGGGCCACGCTGGCCCCAACAGCCGCGGACTTTGTGGACCGCAGATCCCTCCCCCCCCCCCCCCCGCGCGCATTCCACTCTCCAACCTAAATTGCAAACCGCACCTTTGGGGGAAGTCTAACCTTTCTGTGGGGAGAAGCAGGGCTCCTCTGAGTTCACGCAGTTGCGCTGCTTGAGAGCCATTGCTTCTGGGTTAGTAGCCAATCTCTGGATGCCGGTAACAGCCACTCGAGATGGCGTGGTCTCCGTGGCTGAGCCGGCACATCGGGAGGTGTTTCAGCCTCAATCTCTAACCGTTCCCTTTTTCTAGGAGTTCTCTGTCTTTCCTGGCTGCAGACTATCTCTCAGCTGAGTCTCCTCTGCTTATTCGGGCTGTATGTTACCCATTTCAGCTGCTCGCCCTTATCTGCTCCAGGACAAGGCACCGACATGTCCGTCTAAACCTCTGCCATTTTTCCTGTCTTTCGGTTTTCGTTTTCGATACATGGCAGTTAACTGGGTAAATGTAAATCGATTCAATAATTCAATCAAAAGACCCAACTATAAGTTGTCTATAATAGACCCACCTCGGAACAAAAGACACACACAGGATGAGAGTGAAGGGATGAAAAAAAAGTTTCCATTTGGAAAAGAAAAAAAAGCTGGAGTAGAAATATTCATATTCGACAAAATAGACTTCAAAATGAAGGCCATCACAAGAGACAACAAAAGTCACTACATAATACTAAAGGGATCTATCCAACAAGAGGATATAACCCTGGTAAACATATATGCACCCAACATAGGAACACCTAAGCATATAAAAAAACACTTCTTGAGGACTTTAAGGGAGAGATCAACAACAATACTGTCACAGTAGGGGAATTTAACACCCCACTGACTTCATTGGATAGATCTTTCAGGCAAAAAATTAACAATGAAACAGTGACTCTAAAGGACACACTGGATTGAGGAGGAAACTGGTCTTGCAAGGCATGTCAGGCCATAAAAACTGTGAACAATGCACTGCCCTGGCGGGGGGGAAGGTCATTATCGCTGGCCCCAGGACAGATCATCGGATATGGCCTGGAGACCCCCAACACCTGGGGGCCTTCCTGTAAGCCCACGAAAGGAGGCAGAACCATATCTGCAAGACAAAGACCACAGAAGGTTATAAAAAGTGAAGCCCTCTGCATGTTACTTCACTCTGATTTGGAAATTATTCCCGGAGTCCACTAGTATTAATAAAAGGGTCCCTCCCTTTCTCTAGGAAGCGTGCTTGGTATTTCTTTGGTATTCTGCAACATTTGGTTCCCTGACCGTGAAGCTAACCGCATCTGGCTCTTGCCTCCAGTGAGTGGATGGGGTTTGGGGCCCAGGGGCGTGAGACAAGCCTCCAGAAGGTGCGCGCTGCTGATTTTAGCAGAATTGAACTGGGGTGGGGGGAACTCCAGGCACTCCAGGACCTCAGCCCAGGACCCGGCCAGCATCTGGAGAAAGTGGAAGAACATTTCTGGACCTGTCAACAGAATTGGTAAGGTGGGGGCCCCAGTCACCCTTGTCTGTCTCTTGCCACCGATCATCATGGAGTTGGGACAAAGTAAACCCACTGTTTTCAATTGCATGTTGGGAATTTTTGAAAAGGGTTTTATTGAGGACTATGGTATTAAAATGAACCCCAAAACACTGAGGAAATTCTGTGAATTAGATTGGCCAGCCTTTGGGGTTGGTTGGCCCCCAGGAGGCTCTTTAGATGGAGGACTGGTCAGGGTGGACTGGAATGTAGTCACAACAGACCCTGGACACTCCAAGTGAGTGGAAGGGGAAGCTTGATCACTTCCTTGGAAGTCATAGGACTTCGTCAGGTAAATCAGGAATTAGGACTCTGGAGGTGAGTGAATTCAGATTCGATTAAGGAATTATGGGTTTACTCTTCTGTTTGTTTGTGTGTGGGACTAACCCAATTTGCTACCGAGAAGGGGGGCTGGACTCAGTCTTAACTCCTCCAGTAGGTTCTCACCGAGACGTTGGTCGAGAATTCTGTTCTGGGGCATGGGTGCTGTGAGTGCCCCCATGCCCTGCTGGGGAGTTAGGCATTATCTGCTCAGCTCCAGTCTGGGCTAGTCTACTGAGAGAGTGTGAGTGTGGATGTTTGTCTGTCTTGGCATAATTATCTGCTGATTAACTGGTCTGTGTGAAAGCGAAAGCCACTTTGATTTTCTGTTTGCTCATCTGGTTAAAATGTTTGATTTACTGAAGGCTGAACCCATGATGGTCTGCAAAAGTCTCAAGCAGCACTGTTGAGTTAGTTTTCTCAGAGATGTTTGCTCTCTATCACGGAGGGACAGTTGATAAAAATTTCTGTCTATGTTTGTGTACTAGGGGCTTTGGTTTGCTCTGTGATTTTGCTGTGTTAGGTTGAAATTTTGGAATTCTGGGGTAGACTTAAAGGTATTCAAGGCTTTTCTTGTCTCTTTTGGCTGGCTGGGACTTTCAGGGGCGGGGCTCACAGCTCCACAGGGCAGAGAGATTTTACCCACCCTGCCCCTGCCTGTGCTGGTTAAGGATCTTTTCTTTAAGGAGACCCTCCAGGCTTTTAGTAAATTTCCCTGCACCCTTGTCTGTCTCTCGCCACCGATCATCATGGGGTTGGGACAAAGTAAACCCACTGTTCTCAGTTGCATGTTGGAAAATTTTGAAAAGGGTTTTATTGAGAACTATGGTATTAAAATGAACCCCAAAACACTGAGGAAATTCTGTGAATTAGATTGGCCAGCCTTTGGGGTTGGCTGGCCCCCAGGAGGCTCTTTAGATGTAGGACTGGTCAGGGCAGTCTGGAATGTAGTCACGACAGACCCTGGACTCCCAGATCAGTTCCCTTACATAGACGGCTGGTTAGGAATTGCTCAAACCTTGCTGCCTTGGGTCCGGTTCTGTTAGTAGGAGAAAAGAAACAGGTCTCTCAGGATGGAACCCAGCCCCTTGTACTGTCAGGATCCCCTGAGGAAGTCCCGCTAGTTTTACCATCTCCATATTACCACAGGCAGCACCAAGTGCTTCCCCAGCTGGTCTGAAAGGTCCAGAAACACTGCCTGCTTCCGTTTCTCCTCAAACAGGCTCCCCAGAGCCAGTTGGGTGGTGCTTGCATTCAGCCGATCAAGGGCCCAGGCCACAACCAGCACGTCAGATGCCTCTAAGGTAGATTCGGGGTGCCAAAGTAGTTGGTGAAGATGGGAACTTGCAGGAGGGAGGGCCAGTCTATTATTATCAGCCCTTTATCACCAGTGACATCGTGAATTGGAAGCATCACACCCCAGCTTATTCTGAAAAGCCTCAGGCCATGATAGACCTCCTAGAAATGATCTTCCAGACCCAGAAGCCCACCTGGGTGGACTGCAGGCAGCTCCTTTTCACGTTCTTTAACACTGAGGAGCATATGAGAGTAGTAACAGAGGCTCGGAAGTGTCTCCAGACCCAGGCCCTGGCAGGAATATTAGATACAGACAGATGGACCAGGAAGGCCTTCCCAGGCGAGAAACCCAGTTAGAACCCAAACTCAGAATATGGAAGGACCTGGCTAGAAAGATATTGGCTGGCCTTCCTCCAGGGGATCAGGGCAGGAGCCAAGAAGCCCACCAACATGGCTAAAATCTCTGAGGTTTTCCAGAATCCTGATGAAAGTCCAGCAGCTTTCTATGAGAGCCTATGTGAGGCATACCCGATCTACACCCCTTTTAGACCTGAGGCTCCAGAAAATCAAACCATGGTAAATGCCGTTTTTGTAGTCCAAGCCCAGCCTGCCATCAGGAGAAAATTATAGAAACTGGAAGAGTTTGCAGGAAGAATGCTACTGAACTGTTAGAGATAGTTAACAAGGTTTTCATCAATCGAGACAGTGAAGTAAGGAAGGAGGAAGAAAAGAGAATACAAAGAAGGGCCAATATAATAGCAGCAGCTTTTAGAGGCTCAGGCTCCCAGACAGATCAGCAAGGATACAGACCAAGGTGAAAAGGAAGAGTGAGCCTGGGACAAGACTAGTGTGCCTATTGTAAGGAAACAGGACACTGGGAGAATGAATGTCCCAAATGGCAAAGTCAAAAGACTGGGCCCCCTTTTCCGCCCAGTTGCTATCAACCAGAGCCACCTGAAGCAGATCTCATTGGGCTAGCAATGGCTGATTCTGACTAGGACAGACCGGGCTCACTTCAGCTAGGCCCCCACGAGCCCATGGTCAGAATGAAAACTGAGGGCCAGACTGGATTTTATGGTTGATAAGGGAGCTGAGCATTCAGTAGTCACTCAGAAAGTAGTGCCTCTCTCAGGAAAGGAGGCCACCATTATTGGAGCTACTGGAGACCAGACCTGTAGACCATTCTGCTGCCCTCGCCGATGCCAATTTGGTGGTCATCAAGTTATTCATGAATTCCTGTACTTGCCAGACTGTCCAGTGCCTCTAATGGGTAAAGAACTTTTAGCCAAAATGGGGGCAGAAATCACTTTTGCTCCAGATGGCTCAGCATAGCTTCGCCTAGGTGAGGAGACCTCCCCAATGATCCTGTCCTTAGCAGTGCTGAGGGAGGAAGAATGGAGACTTTATACCCCCCAGACAAAGGCCTCATCATTAGAACCTGAATTAGAGAAGGAATTCCCACTGGTCTGGGCAGAAGGGAATCCTCCAGGCCTTGGTAAGGAACACATCCCGGTGCTAATCGAGTTAAAGCCTGGGGCACAGCCTGTTGAAATCTGCCAATATCCAATTCCAAGGGAAGCACGCCTAGGAATCCAGGTCCACTTAGATCGGCTGCTTCAGTGGGGACTTGTTAAATGATCAGTGGGGACTTGTTCAGCAGGTCTCCATGGAACACACCTCTCTTGCTTATCAAAAAGCCTGGGACTAACGACTACGCCCGGTGCAGGATCTACGGGCTGCTAATGAGTCTGTTATAACCCTACATTCAGCACTGCTGAACCTCTACACTCTACTGGGACTCATCCCATCAGAGGAAGAATGGTTTACATGCCTAGATCTGAAAGATGCCTTTTTCTGTGTTCGATTAGCGCCTTCCAGTCAGCCTCTCTTCGCTTTCGAATGGGAAAACCCAACTACAGGGGCCAGACTGCCACAAGGGTTCAAGAACTCCCCTACTCTTTTTAAAAAAATATATTTTATTGATTTTTTACAGGGAGGAGGGGAGAGGGATAGAGAGTTAGAAACATCAATGAGAGAGAAACATTGATCAGCTGCCTCTTACACACCCCCCACTAGGGATGTGCCCACAACCAAGGTACATGCCCTTGACCAGAATCGAACCTGGGACCCTTGAGTCCTCAGGCCGAGGCTCTATCCACTGAGCCAAACCGGTAAGGGCTCCCCTACTCTTTTTAGTGGAGCACCAGCATCTGATCTAAGTTCCCAGGGTAGGACTTGGGGTGTGTTCTACTCCAGTATGTAGACAACCTCCTACTGGCCAGCTCCACACGAGCTCAGTGCTGGGAGGGAACATGAGCCCTTCTGAGCCTACTAACTGAAAGAGGTTATCGGGTGTCTAAGAAAAAGGCACAGATTTGTCAGAAAGAAGTCAAGTATCTAGGCTTCCGGATCACCCAAGGGAAACAAAGGCTAGGGACTGAAAGGAAGCAGGCAGTATGTGCTATCCCAGTCCCTAGCACCCGGCGGCAGATTTGGGAATTCCTGGGAGGGGCAGGATTCTGGCGAATTTGGATCCCAGGGTTTTCAGACCTGGCCAAGCCTCTCTATGAAGTTTTAAGAGGAGAAGAGATGGCACCCATCGACTGGGGTCCCAAACAGGAGAAAGCCTTTGTAACCATAAAGGCAAAGCTCACTGAGGCCCCGACACTAGGGCTAATAGATGTGATGTGAGACTTCAATCATTTTTTCCCTCAATTTATTATATTATTATTTTAAATTAAATCTTTATTGTTCAAATTATTACAGTTGTTCCTCTTTTTCCCCCCCATAGCTCTCCTCCACCCAGTTCCCACCCCACCCTCTGCCCTTACCCCTCACACTGTCCTCATCCATAGGTGTACGATTTTTATCCAGTCTCTTCCTGCACCCACACACACCTTTCCCCACAAGAATTGTCAGTCGACTCCCTTTCTATGCCCCTGGTTCTATTATATTCACCAGTTACTCTGTTCATCAGATTTTTTATTCACTTGATTTTTAGGTTCACTTGTTGATAGATATGTATTTGTTGTTCATAATCTATATCTTTACCTTTTTCTTCTTCTTCCTCTTCTTAAAGAATATCTTTCAGCATTTCATATAATACTGGCTTGGTGGTGATGAACTCCTTTAGTTTTTTTTTTAATCTGTGAAGCTCTTTACCTGACCTTCAATTCTGAATGATAGCTTTGCTGGGTAAAGTAATCTTGGTTGTAGGTTCTTGCTATTCATCACTTTGAATATTTCTTGCCACTCTCTTCTGGCCTGCATAGCTTCTGTTGAGAAATCAGCTAACAGTCGTATGGGTACTCCCTTGTAGGTAACTGACTGTCTTTCTCTTGCTGCTTTTAAGATTCTCTCTTTGTCTTTTGCCCTTGGCATTTTAATTATGATGTGTCTTGGTGTGGTCCTCTTTGGATTCCGTTTGTTTGGGGTTCTCTGTGCATCCTGGACTTGTAAGGCTATTTCTTTCACCAGGTAGAGGAAGTTTTCTGTCATTATTTCTTCAAATAGGTTTTCAATATCTTGCTCTCTCTCTTCTTCTGGCACCCCTATATTCAGATGTTGGTGCTCTTGAAGTTGCCCCAGAGGCTCCTTACACTATTTTCATATTTTTGGATTCTTTTTTCTTTTTGCTTTTCTGGTTGGGTATTTTTTGCTTCTTCATATTTCAAATCTTTGAGTTGATTCTTGCAATCCTCTTGTCTGCTGTTGGATCTCTGTATATTATTCTTTATTTTAGTCAGTGTATGTTTAATTTCTAGTTGGTCTTTTTTCATATCCTCCAGGGTCTCACTAAATCTATCTGCGGTTTCTAGAAAATTCTTGAAAAACCTTATAACCGTGGTTTTGAACTCTATATCCAGTAGTTTGCTTTCCTCCATTTCTGTCATTTGTGACCTGCTTCTTGGACTTCACGTTTTTTATCCTTCCCTGTGTTGGTAGAGTGGCTTTGTGTGCTAGGTGTCCTATAGGGCCCAGTGGCTCAGCCTCCCCAAGTACCTGAGGTGGACACTCTTGGTGCACCCCTTTGTGGGCTTTGTGCACAGTCTTGTTGTAGTTAAGCCTTGATTGTTGTAGGTATCACTGGGAGGAATTGACCTCCAGGCCAATTGGCTGCGAGAATCAGCTGTGTCTACAGTGGGAGAACTTCTGTTCTGAAGACACCCTTATGGGGCAAGACTTACTTCAGTGGGGCTTTGGTGCTCACTGAGTCTGCCCCCTGAGTGTGTCCCTTATGGATCCGAGGAGCTGTAATTTGGATGGCCCCACTCTCACCACTGGGTACACTGGCTCTTGGATCTAAGGAGGTGCTAATTTAGCCTCTTCCTGAGGCTACCCAGCAGGAGCTATGGAGAGATCTGCAGATTCCTCTTCCTTGTTTGGGGTTTGGAGGTGCCCAGATGAGGCCCAGCTGTGAAGCAATGCAAGCTGCTGTGGGGTCTTGGGCCTTCTCTTGGAAGTTCTGGGTCTGTCTGGCCCAGCTGCAGTTTGTTAGGTAATTTTCGGATTGCCAAGGGCCAGGGCATTCATATGCAAAAGCCTCTGCCTCAACTTGGGTGGGACGGGGTCTCAGGGAATCAACAGGGTGGAGCAAACAGCCATGGCTGATCTTCAGCCCTGCCCTAAGAGGCCCCACGTCTCAGTGTCCTGGTAATCGCTGCTAGCACCTCTGAGAGAAAGCCACCCTCGAGTTCCGAGTTCTGCCTGCTGCCAGACTGTCCAGTTTCTCCCCGTTTGAGTCTGGGTCCCAAGAGACTTCCCAGAACTGGAGTTCAGAGCAGTTGGGGACTTGTGACTCCCTCCTGATTCAAAAAGACTGCCTTGTCCTCAGTTGCCAGCCCTTGCTGCGTGCGCCTCCGTACCTGTGCATTTTACTTCTGCACCTCCTCTGAGTCTCAGTGTACTTTTCTTTTTCCTTCTAGTTGTAGAATTTCCACTCAGCCAGCCTTCCTGTAGTTCTGGATAATGTCCGTTCTGTCTTTTAGTTGTATTTTTGAAGTGGTTGTGGGAGGCAGCAATTTCCGGTGTTTACCTATGCTGCCATCTTGGTTTCTCCGAGACTTTAATCTTTTTGTTCACGAGAACAGTTGGGTAGCCCTAGGAGTTCTAACCCAGGAGTTTGGACCCTGGCAAAGACCAGTAGTCTATCTCTCTAAGCGGATTGTCCCAGTTGCCTCCAGGTGGCTTCCTTGCCTCAGGGCCCTTGCACCCACAGCATTATTAGTCAAGGAAGGGGATAAGCTTACCTTAGAACAAAACTTAAATGTTAAAGTACCTCATGCTGTTGTCACCCTGATGGAAGCAAGGGGGCAGCACTGGCTGACTCATGCTCGAATGACTCAGTATCAAGGGCTGTTATGTGAAAATCCGCAGGTACAGTTAGAATCAGTGAGAACACTTAATCCTGCCACCTTTCTACTCATCACTGAGGGGGCCCCTGAGCATGATTGCCTAGAAGTCCTAGAGGAGGTTTATTCCTGCTGGCCAGACCTGCAAAACATGGACTTGGTATTGTTCACAGATGGCAGCAGCTTCTTCGATGAAGGGAAAAGACGAGCCAGATATGCAGTGGTATCAAACTTTGAGACAATTGAAGCACAGACCCTGAATGAAGGATGGTCAGTGCAGAGGGAAGAACTTTGGGCCCTAGTAAGAGCCCTAAAACTCAGTAAGAATAAGTGTGCCAACATCTACACTGACTCGCTATGGCTTTGCTACCCTGCATGTCCATGGGACCATATATAAGGAAAGGGTGCTCTTGACAGCAGGAGGAAAAGGAATAAAAAAATCAGAATGAGATTTTAAAGTTACCGGAAGCAGTCTGGGATCCCAAGGAAATAGCTGTCATCCATTGCAAAGGTCACCAGAAAGGGAAAGACTCAGTGTCAGAAGGAAATCAGCATGCTGACGCCACAGCAATGTTGGCTGCTAAAGAACAAGCAGCACTGGCATGGATCATGTTGGCCCTCGAATTACCTGAACCTCCAAAATACACTCCTCAGGAAGAGAAATGGGCCCAGAAAGAAGGGGGCAAGAGAACCATGGAAGGCTGATGGATACTTCCAGATCATAGGGTCTATGTCCCAGAACAGTTAGCCCATGAGGTAGTCCTCCAGCAGCATGAACTCACTCATTTAGGAAAGGCTGCCCTGGAAGCTTTGTTAGGCAGGTTCTACCTAATTGCCTGTCTACCCTCCTTGTGTGCCTCAATCTCTCAGCGTTGCCTCCTCTGTGCTCAGAACAATGCCTAACAGGGTCCCGTGGTACTGATAGAAATTCAGCGCTGTGGGCAAGCTCCTTTTGAGGACTTAGAAGTAGATTTTGCAGAAATAGGGCCTAGCAGAGGGAGTAAATACCTGCTAGTCTTTGTTTACACCTTTTCAGGTTGGGTCGAGGCATATACCACTTGCACTGAAAAGGCGAGAGAAGTCACCCAGGCATTGCTGTAGGATATAATTCCACGGTATGAAATGCCTCTGACCATAGGGTCCGATAATGGCCCAGCCTTTGTAGCAGAAATAGTACAGCAGATAGCCAAGGCTTTAGGAATTAAATGGAATCTACATACAGCTTACAGGCCTCAGAATTCAGGGAAAGTGGAGGGCATGGACCAGACTCTAAAGCAGACTATGCCTAAGCTATGCCAAGAGACAACCTTACCCTGGACAGATATCTTGCCTCTTGTACTCCTGCAGGTACGCTGTTCCCCAAGGGCCAGGGTAAGTTTCTCTCTTTTTGAAATTCTATACAGTAGACCCCATCCCATAATTCGGCCAAAGGGAGATTTGGGGGAAATAGGGAACTTAGAAATCCAGAAACAACTACAAGGACTTGGAAAAACTGTCTTTGAGGTCCATAGGTGGGTTATTGACTGACTACCCATCTCTCTAGGAACAGTTGTACATCCTTATAAACCTGGAGACCAGGTTTGGGTAGAGGAATGGAAAAAGGAGCCCCTCAAGCCTACATGGAAGGGACCCTATTCAGTCATATTAACCACCCCCACAGTTCTTAAGGTTGCAGGACTAAACACCTGGATCCACCACTCCAGGGTGAAGGCAGCCCACTAGCTGAGTGACATCCAGTCTGAGTGGAAGGTGTCCTTTGACCAGAAACACCCCCTGTGGATCACCTCAAGAAGACAACAGACCTGGCCGAGCAACCTTCTCCAAGGAATTCAGATAACACTCTGCTGAATTCTCCCTAACACTAATCTTTCTTTCTTATCTCCTCCTAATGTAACATGCTCTAGTATTTCTGTATAATCACTGGTTTTATCTAATAATTCTTATTTTGTCTTTTTATGAATGTCAGCAGGATCTGAGACTAGTACCAGGAGGAGAACCCATCTGCTCTTGCTGGGACACAGAAGCACCATAAAATTACTGCCCCCCACACAGCAAGGAAACAAAGGCCTTATCATGAATTGTTGGACTAAACCTTGTCATGTTATCCTTTGCTCTTTGCTTAGAAACTTGCTACCAAATATGCTAGACTGGGTAGTCCACGAGAAAACCCAATCAAGCCAGATTTTCATTAGCTATACTTATCAGCCTGTGGCATGTTACGACTCTACTACCAAATGTACGTGGGGAGGGGGGATTGTATTGGATAGGACCTATCACAGCCAATGTGCAGCTAACTAATGTTGCTTCTATTTGTTTCAGCAGTACGCAGGGCCAACATCCAACAGGTCACCTCCCAGAGGAACTATGCAACTCTACCCCCAAGGCTGAAAACACCACTAACCCCTAGTGTCCCCTGCAGGAACATTCTATGCATGTGGGACAACTGCTTATCTCTGCCTGCCTGAAACCAGAAGAACTCCCTACAAACCCCTCAGAGAGGAAGAAGAGGGATGCTAACCCCTTGGTCATTATCCCTTTCCAGCAGGAAGTGGCTAAGAGTGGTCGTCACCCCTGTTAAACATAACATCCCGTGGTCATTGCTCCACAAGGCTAAAAGAAGCTTGTGGGACAAGTGCAGGGGGATGAGGAGGAAACTGGTCTTGCAAGGCATGTTCAGGCCATAAAAACTGTGTACAATGCACTGCCCTGGGGGGGGGCGAGGTCATTATCGCTGGCCCCAGGACAGATCATCGGATATGGCGTGGGGACCCCCAAAACCTGAGGGCCTTCCTGTAAGCCCACGAAAGGGGGCAGAACCATATCTGCAAGACAAAGACCCCAGAAGGTTATAAAAAGTGAAGCTGCCCTGACTGGTTTGGCTCAGTGGATAGAGCGTTGGCCTGTGGATAGAAGGGTCCCAGGTTCGATTCCAGTCAGAGGCGTGTACCTTGGTTGTGGGCACATCCCCAGTGGGGGGTGTGTAGGAGGCAGCTGATCAATGTTTCTCTCTCATTGATGTTTCTTTTTTTTTATTGCTTAAAGTATTACAAAGGGTATTACATATGTGTCCATTTTATCCCCCTGCCCTAGACAGTCCCCTAGCCTCCCCTATCCCCCAGTGTCTTATGTCCATTGGTTATGCTTATATGCATTCATACAAGTCCTTCTGTTGACCTCTTACCCCACTACCTCCTGCCCCCCAACCCACCCCGGCCTTCCCGCTGCAGTTTGACAATCTGTTTGAGGCAGCTCTGCCTCTGTATCTATTATTGTTCAAAAGTTTATAATGGTCTCTATTACCCATGAATGAGTGAGATCATGTGGTATTTTTCCTTCATTGACTGGCTTATTTCACTTAGCATAATGCTCTCCAGTTCCATCCATGACGTTGCAAATGGTAAGAGTTCCTTCCTTTTTAGAGCAGCATAGTATTCCATTGTGTAGATGTACCACAGTTTTCTAATCCATTCATCTACTGATGGGCACTTAGGCTGTTTCCAGATCTTAGCTATGGTGAATTGTGCTGCTATGAACATAAGGGTGCATATATCCTTTCTGATTGGTGTTTCTGGTTTCTTGGGATATATTCCTAGAAGTGGGATCACAGGATCAAATGGGAGTTCCATTTTCAGTTTTTTGAGGAAACTCCATACTGTCTTCCATAGTGGCTGCACCAGTCTGCATTCCCACCAGCAGTGCACAAGTGTTCCTTTTTCTCCACATTCTCTCCAACACTTGTCCTTTGCTGATTTGTTGATGATAGCCATTCTGACAGGTGTGAGATGGTACCTCATTGTTGTTTTGATTTGCATCTCTCGGATGATTAGTGACTTTGAGCATGTTTTCATATGTCTCTTGGCTTGCTGAATGTCCTCATTTGAAAGGTCTCTATCTAGGTCCTTTGCCCAATTTTTGATTGGGTTGTTTATCTTCCTTTTGTTAAGTTGTATGAGTTCCCTATAAATTTTGGAGATTAGGCCCTTATCAGATATGACATTGGCAAATATGTTTTCCCACACAGTGGGTTTTCTCGTTGTTTTGTTGATGGTTTCTTTTGCTGTGCAGAAGCTTTTCATTTTGATGTAGTCCCATTTGTTCATTTTCTCTTTAGTTTCAAGTGCCCTAGGAGCTGTATCAGTGAAGAAATTGCTTCGGAATATGTCTGAGATTTTGTTGCCTTTGGATTCTTCTAGAATTTTTATGGTTTCCTGTCGTACATTTAAGTCCTTTATCCATTTTGAGTTTATTTTTGTGTATGGTGTAAGTTGGTGGTCTAGTTTCATTTTCTTGCATATACCTGTCCAATTTTCCCAACACCATTTATTGAAGAGACTATCTTGGCTCCATTGTATGTTCTTGCCTCCTTTGTCAAATATTAATTGAGCATATTGGTTCGACCGATTTCTGGGGTCTCTATTCTATTCCATTGATCTATATGCCTGTTCTTGTGCCAGTACCAGGCAGTTTTGAGAACAGTGGCTTTGTAATACAACTTGATATCTGGTATTGAGATCCCACCTACTTTGTTCTTTTTCAGGATTGCTGCAGCTATTCGGTGTCTTTTTTTATTCCAGATGAATTTTTGGAAAGTTCGTTCTAGATCTCTGAAGTATGCCGTTGGTATTTTAATGGGAAGTGCATTGAATTTATAGATTGCTTTGGGTAGTATAGACATTTTAATGATGTTGATTCTACCAATCCATGAACACGGTATGTTCTTCCATCTGTTTTTGTCTTCCTCTATCTCTTTTTTCAACGTCCTGTAGTTTTCAGAGTAGAGGTCTTTTACCTCTTTAGTTAAGTTTATGCCTAGGTAGCTTAGTTTTTTTGGTGCAATGGTAAACGGGATTGTTTTTATGATCTCTCTTTCTGAAAGTTCACTATTGGTGTATAGAAATGCCTCAGATTTCTTGGGGTTAATTTTGTATCCTGCTACATTGCCAAATTCATGTATTAAGTCTAGTAGCTTTTTGGTGGAGTCTCTAGGGTTTTGTATGTATAATATCATGTTGTCTGCAAATAAGGACAGTTTTACTTCCTCTTTTCCAATTTGGATGCCTTTTATTTCTTCTTCTTTCCTAATTGCAATGGCTAACACTTCCAGTACTATGTTGAACAGGAGTGGTGAGAGGGGGCATCCCTGTCTTGTTCCTGTTCTTAGGGGAAAAGGTGTTAGTTTTTGTCCATTGAGTATGATGTTGGCTGTGGGCCTGTCATATATGGCTTATATTATGTTGAGGTATGATCCTTCTACTTCCACCTTGCTGAGAGTTTTTATAAAAAATGGGTGTTGGATTTTGTCAAATGCTCTTTCTGCATCAATTGATATGACGATGTGGTATTTTTCTTTCAATTTGTGTATGTGATGTATCACCTTTATTGATTTGCGGATATTGTACCATCCTTGCATCCCTGGGATAAATCCTACTTGGTCATGGTGTATGATCTTTCTGATGTACTGCTGGATCCGATTTGCTAAGATTTTGTTGAGGATTTTGGCATCTATATTCATGAGGGATATTGGCCTGTAATTCTCTTTCATTGTGTTGTCTTTACCTTTTTGTGGTTTTAGGGTTATGCTGGCTTCATAGAATGAGCTTGGAAGTGGCCCTTCCTCTTGAATTTTTGGTAGTAGCCTGAGGAGGATAGGTTTTAGTTCTTCCTTGAATGTTTGGTAAAACTCCCCTGTGAAGCCATCTGGTCCTGGGCTTTTGTTTGATGGAAGCCTTTTGATGACTGCTTCAATTTCTTCCATAGTTATTGGCCTGTTGGCATTTTTAGATTCTTCCTGATTGAGTTTTGGAATGTTGTATTTTTCTAGGAATTTTTCCATTTCCTCCATGTTGTTTAGTTTGTTGGAGTAGAGCTGTCCATAGTATTTTTTAACAATCATTTGTATTTCTGTGGGGTCTGTTGTTATTTCGCCTCTATCGTTTCTGATTTTGTTTCTTTGGGTCCTCTCTCTTTGCTTCTTGGTGAGTCTGGCTAGAGGTTTGTCAATCTTGTTTATCCTTTCAAAGAACCAGCTCTTGGTTTCATTGATTTTCTGTATTGTTTTTTTGGTCTCTATGTCATTTATTTCTGCTCTAATCTTTATTATCTGCTTCCTTCTGCTCACTCTGGGCTTTTCTTGTTGCTCTCTTTCTAATTCTTTGAGTTGTAGAGTTAGATGATTTACTACCATTTTTTCTTGTTTTTTGAGATAGGCCTGTAGAGGTATAAACTTCCCTCTAAGGACTGCTTTCATTGTGTCCCATAGGTTTTGGATTGTTGTGTTTTCATTGTCATTAGTTTCCAGGATGTTTTTAATTTCTTCTTTGATCTCATTGTTAACCCAATCAATATTTAATAGCATGCTATTCAGCTTCCAGTTGTTAGAGTATTTGGCGTTGTTTTTATTGTAGTTTATTTCTAATATACCATCACGGTCTGCGATAACGCTCTTTATGATTTCAATCTTCTTGACTTTGGGGATACTTTGCTTGTGACCCAATGTATGGCCTATTTTTGAATATGTCTTATGAGCATTTGAGTAGAATGTATATTCCGTGGTATCGGGGTGAATTGTTCTGAAGATGTCTATTAAGTTCATCTGATCTAGTGAGTCATTTAGGATTGCTGTATCTTTGCTGATTGTTTGTCTAGAGGACTTATCCAGTGCTGTCAGTGGTGTATTAAAGTCCCCTACTATGATTGTATTGTTGTCGATCTCTCCTTTGATATCTTCCAGGAGTTTTTTTATGAATTTGTGTGCTCCTGCATTGGGTGCATGTATGTTTATCAGGGTTATATCTTCTTGTTGTATTGATCCCTTTAGTATTATGAAGTGGCCTTCCTTATCTCTTGTTATGGCATTCACTTTGAGGTCTATTTTGTCCGATATAAGTATTGCTACCCCAGCTTTCTTTTCCTTTCCATTTGCCTGAAAGATATTTTTCCATCCTTTCACTTTCAGTCTGTGTGAGTCCCTTCTAATGAGGTGGGTTTCTTGTAGACAGCAGATGTATGGGTCATGTTTTTTTATCCATTCAGCCACCCGATGTCTTTTGGTTGGAGCATTTAGTCCGTTTACGTTTAAAGTTATTATTGAAATGTACTTGTTTGTAGCCATTTCTTTTTTTGTGTGGCTGTTTTCTTTCTGAGCTTTTTATTTCTTCTTTTTATACCAGTCCCTTTAGCATTCCTTGCATTGCTGGCTTGGTGGTGATAAACTCCCGTGGCCTTTTTTTTTGGTCTTTGAATCTTCTTATTTCCCCTTCAAGTTTGAATGATAGCCTTGCTGGATAGAGTATTCTTGGATTCAGTCCTTTGCTTTGCATCACTTTGTAAATTTCTGTCCATTCTTTTCTGGCTTGATGTGTTTCTGTTGAGAAATCATTTGACAATCTAATGGGAGATCCCTTGTATGTAACTTTCCGTCTCTCTCTTGCAGCCTGTAAGATTCTCTCTTTGTCCTGAACATTTGCCATGGTAAGTATGATGTGTCTTGGTGTGGGTCTTTTCGGGTTCACCTTGTTTGGGACTCTCTGGGCTTGTGTGACTTTTTTCTTCCCCACCTAAGGGATGTTTTCTGATATTATTTCTTCTAATAGGTTTTCTAATCCTTGTTCATCCTTCTGTTGTTCTGGTACCCCTATTATTCGTATGTCGTTTCGTTTCATGTTGTCCCAAAGCTCCCTTAGGCTCTCCTCCTGTCTTTTAATTTTTTTCTCCAATTGCAGTACATTTTGGGTGTGTTTTGCTTCCTTGTCTTCTAATTCACTAATTCGGTCCTCCGCTTCTCCTAGTCTACTGTTGATACTTTCAATGGAGTTTTTCATTGCAGCTATATCACTCTTCATTTCTTCTCGCGTCTTACTTAAGTTGTTGATTTTTTCATCTGTTTCTTTTTGCTCTTGCATAGGTAGTTGACTTTTTCATCTGTTTCTTCTTGCTTCTTGTAGAAGTTGTTGATTTTTCCTCCGTCCGGTTCATGCACTCTAGGACCCTTATTCTGAATTCTTTTTCTGTCATGTTGCATGCCTCTGTATTACTTAGCTGCTTTTCTGGAGAGTCCTCCTTCTCTTTCCTTTGGGCATTTCTTTGTCTACCCATGTTTGATCTCACTGGCATATCTAGACGTTGAGTTGTTCAGTGGTTGCTCCCTTGGTGGCAGTGACTCCTTGGTCTGTGGTTGCTCTTCGGGTGGTTGTGGTAGCAGCTGCTCTTCAGTTGGCAGCAGCTCCTCTGGTGGGTGCTGTTCACAGCTGTGGTGACTCTTCTGGCTGGTGCGGCGAGGTTTCACGTACAGCTGCTGTTCCTCAGCAGAGGGTGTGGTGCTCAGGAGGTTGCTGTTCCTTGGATCTGCTGCGTTGATTTAAAGGCACAAAATACAACACAACAAGGCACCCCGTACCAGGCACTATACACAAATATATTCACGATATTAATAACCCCAAATAAAGGTGACCACCCGAATTAAGAGAATTGGGGGATAAGGAAGAAGGAGGAGAAAAAGATAGAAGAGAAAAAAGAAAAGAAAAGTAGGGACCAAAAAATGGCGTGCAAAAATGAAATTGGGAAAAAGGAGGGGGGAAAATAAAAGCGAGAAAAGAAAAGAAATGAAAAGAAAACAAAAGGAAAAAAAAGAGCGAAAAGAGAGAATGAAGTGGAAGAGGAGAAGAGACTTTTTATATGAGGAGAATACGCCTATAGAACAGCCACTAATCCCACCAAATTCCAGCAACAGCTCCCTGGAGATGAATGCAAACTAGAAACAACCAATAATATAACGATGAAAATAGAATGGAGAACACTAATCCCAAAATAAAATAAAGAGAAAATAAAATGGCACTTTAAAAAATGGTAAAATGGTAGCAGTAATAATACCGGTTAAAAATAAGAAGGTAGTCATTCAAAGAGTAAAATCAGGTGATGGAAAAAGAAGAAAAAAAAAAGAAGAAAAAAAAAGAAAAAAAAATTGGTTTCTTAGTTAAAAGGTGAAAAAAGAAAAAAAATATTGCAGTAGTGAAGGTCCTTCGGTTCTTCTATTCTTCAGTGTGGCTCACCTTAGACCTGCCAGGTATTCAGGAGAGTGTTGAGTTTCCCTGCGATACACTGTTCCTCTGTGTTGTAAACCACAGTCCTTATTTTAAAGCAGGCCGCATTTGTTTCCCAGACTGCCTTATTTTGTGTTTAGCAAAGAGTCAGTTTGTGGGTCAGCCTCTGGGTGGCAGTGTTCTGGGGTTGGCCTCTGAGGCTATAGGGCCTCTCTGTCCAGTGGAAGTTCACTGCCCAGAGCTGGCTGCATAATAGTTAGTTACCAGCCCTGTGTTGTTGCTGGTATTGAAAATCCCTCTATAGGCCAGACCCTGTTAACTCCCAGGGACTGATCAGGTTATTTTAATCCTTGATCTCCTACAGGGTGGAATCTGGGTGTGGCTGTGCTCCTTGCCTGGGGACTGGGGGGAGGAGTCTCACTCTCTGGAGAGAATGGCTGCCCCAGACCTGGGCTCAGGGGTGTCTCAGCACTCAATTCGCTGCCACCTCTCCCGGCCCCCCTTCTCTCCTCAGTCTCTCCCCAGATTCCACTCCTACACACACTCTTCCTCTCTTCAGCACAGGTGAGTTTCTGGATCCAAAATGTCCCATGAACACGATTCAGTGAAAACAAACAAACAAACGCCGGCCGCGGAAACAGGGAAGGCTTGGTTTCTGTAAGCTTCTTCTCTTACCGGGACTGCATGGTCTGGTCAGCTCTTCAGGCTGCCCTTTTAGGCTCAGTCCTCTGTGATCACAGAACCCAGCTATCAATTCCCCCGGCGGCGCCTGGAATCCCGCAGTTCTCCTCTCCCCCGTCAGGGGCTGTGCCTGTCCCAAGGGACATGGCTGTGTGCCACGCGGTCTCCCTCCGACTCTCTGGGCTCAGAGGTCTGGCCAACTTTCCTGCCCAAATCCCTGGTTTTTTTTTTTACCTTTCCAGGGGAGTTCTGCTCTTCCCGGCTGCAAACCGTCTCACCAGCTGGGCAATTTCGCCAATTCGGTGTGGGTGTTATTAGTTTCAGCTGCGCACTCCATTTGCTCCGGGACACGACCTGGGACGTGTCTGCCTATATCACCGCCATCTTCCATCTCCCCTGATGTTTCTAACTCTACCCCTCTCCCTTCCTCCGTGTAAAAAATCAATAAAATATATTTTTTTAAAAAGTGAAGCCCTCTGTGTGTTACTTCACTCTGATTTGGAAATTATTCCCGGAGTCCACTAGTGTTAATAAACAGTGTCCCTCCCTTTCTCTAGGAAACATGCTTAGTATTTCTTTGGTCTTCTCCAACAGGATCAGGTGGATTTAATTGAGATTTATAGAACATTTCACTCCAAAGCTGAAGAATACACATTCTTCTCAAGTGCACATGGATCATTGACAAAGATAGACCACGTGTGAAGATACAAAAGAAGTCTCTACAAGTTTAAGAAGATTTAAATCATATCAAGCATCTTCTCAGATCACAGTGGAATGAAATTAGAAACCAACTACGTAAAAACACCCCAAAACTTTCAGACACGTGGAGGCTAAATAGCATGTTATTAAACAATGAATGGATAAAATGAGATCAAGAAAGAAATTAAAAAATTCCTGGAAACAAATGAAAATGAACACACAACAACCCACAATCTCTGGGACACTGAAAAAACAGTGCTGAGAGGGACATTCATAGTACCACAGGCCTACCGCAAAAAACAAGAAAAATGAACAATAAACTACTTAACCCTATCAACTTAAAGAACTAGGAAGAGAACAACAAGAAAAGCCCAGAGTAAGTAGAAGGAAGGAAATAATAAAGATAAGAGCAAAAATAGATGAAAAAAAATTACAAAAATCAATGAAGCCAAGAGCTTGTTCTTTGAAAGGATAAACAAAATTGATGAACCATTAGCCAGACTCATCAAGAAACAAATATAGAGCACCCAAATAAATAAAATCAGAAACGAAGTAACACTGACACAACAGAAATAGAAAGGATTGTAAGAAAATACTATGAAAAAGTATATTCCAACAAGCTGGACAATGTGGATGAAATGGACAAATTCCTAGAAAAATACAATCTCCCAAAACTGAATCAGGAAAAATTAGAAAACCTGAATAGGCCAATAACAACTGATAAAATAGAAGCCAGTATTCAAAAAATCCCAGCCAACAAAAGCCTGGGTCTGGACAGCATCACAGGAGAGTTTTACCAAACACTCATAGAAGAACTAAAGAAATTAAAAAATTGGTTGTTAAATGTTGGAGTCTCAGCCTATTTGAATATTCCTCTATTATTAGTATAGATATGAAGTTAAAAATTTTTAAATTTTGTTATCAAGCCTCCATGTGGCATAAACCTACAGAGCCAGCAAACCCATGTCATAACTATTACTATGATCTCTAATAACCAGTTATATGTTGGGTTAATGCATTTAGGTTTAGACATATCAAATGGTTGGGTCTTTTGCTATATTTCTAATGTGAAAGGCTAGGGGGAGTCAATAGATACTCTAAACTCATACTTGCTCTCGAAAATTTTTACTCCTTGCTGATTCATTACTTGGCCTCAGAAAACCATTATCATCCTTGGCTGTTTGGAGAGATAATTTACCTCATATGGAGAAGCACTTTAATCCAGACGGAGTAGTGTCATTAGCCTGCATCTCAGAAATACTTTTGTTTTTTAGTGCTGATAGCTTCTTTCAACTGCCCAGAGGACTAATCATCTTATTTATACTAATAAAAAGGTAATATGCTAATTAGACCAGACATCTTCCAGACATCCTTCTGGACAAAGCCATAGTGGTGGGGCCAAGGCAGAGGTGGTTAGGGGCGATCAGGCCTGCAGAGGAGCAGCTGAGGGCATCAGGCAGGCAGGCAGAGTGGTTAGGGCTATCTGGCAGACAGGCAGGTGAACAGTTAGGAGCCAGTGGTCCCGGATTGTAAGAAGTGTAAGTATAAATCCAATGACATAATATAATGTTTGTATTCAAAGCAATTAAGTTACCATTTCAATTTCTGCTCTGTAAGATAAATTGCAGTAAGAAACTCTGAAAAGAGCACTGGCCAGTGTGGCTCAGTTGAATGGAGCATCGTCCAGCACACTGAAGGGTCATAGTTCAATTCCCGGTCAGGGCACTTACGCAGGTTGTGGGTTCAATTTCTGGTCAGGGTGCATACAGGAGGCAACCCAATTGATGTTTCTCCCTCTCACTCTCTTTTCCTCTTTCTCTCTCTAGTCAATGAAAAACATTTCATTGGGTGAGAATTGAAAAAATAAAAAGAAGAAAAAACTCTGTAAGAAAATGGACAAAGACCTTGAATAGACATTTTTCAAAATATGTACAAATGACCAATAAACATGAAAATATGCTCAATATGACTAATTATTAGGGAAATGCAAATAAAAACCACAGTAAGATACAACTTCACTTCCATTGGGGTAGCTTATATCAAGAAAACAGAAAATAACAAGTGGAGATATTAGAATCTTTTGACACTGCTGGTGGTCATGTAAATTGGTACAGCAATTGTGTATAACAGTATGGTGTTTCCTTTAAAATTTCAACATAGAATTACTAGGAGATGCAGCAATTCTACTTCTAGGTATAGTCCCAAAAGAATTGAAAGCGGACACTTGAACAGATATTTTTACACCAATGTTCATAGTAGCATTATTCACAAAAGCCAAAATGTGGGAACAACTACAATGTCCATCAGCAGATAAATACTTTAAAAATGTGGTATAATACATACAAAGGAGAATTTTTCAGCTGTAAAAAATGAAGTTCTGTTTTATACTACTACATTCATAAACCTTGATAACATTATTCTAAGTGAAATAAGTTAAACACAAAGGACAATTATATGGTTCCACTTAATGAGGTACATCAAGCATGTCAAACTCAAAGGCTAACACGGGCCAAATAAACAAGGTTTAAGTTTATGTGGGCTGCAAAAAAACAAAAGCTTCAATTTTCATAGAAACGTAGGTTTATTTCAATAGAGACATGCTGAATACAAAGGGCTGAAATAAATAAGTAATCTATATATATAAAAGCCCAAGCAACCATTACGACCAAACAACCGAAACGACTGGAACGGCTGATTGACCAGTTGCTATGACGTGCACTGACCAACAGGGGGCAGATTCTCAATGCAGGAACTGCCCCCTGGTGGTCAGTGCGCTCCCACAGCCAACCTCCCGCAGCCGGCCAACCTCCCACGGCCCCTTCCCCCTCTCCCCAGCCCTGCCAGCCCCAATTGGTGTGGATCAGGACTTGGCAAGATGCCCCAATTAGCTCCAATTGCCTGCCAGGCCGAGGGAACCCACCTGTGCACGAATTCGTGCACCAGGCCTCTAGTAATTAACATAAAATAATAAAACATTTTAATAAAAATTAATATTTTTTCTTGAATGTTAACTTACCAGACACTGAATAACTGCACAAATTAATAAGCGTAATGCAAATAAACCTATTTTTCTTGTTCTCCAAAAGCAAAATATTTCTTGTTGCGCACACCAAACAAGCCAGTACAAGACTAATGATGTGGCAATCAGCTGCTAAAATATTCACTGCTAGTATTAGTGGAGAGAAATAGTGCACCTGTGTGTAAGGCACGTAAGGGAAATTAATGCAACACGATTATAGTAATCAGTCATTACCAAACATTATAGTTTGTTATTAATAATTATGTATAACAGGCTATCGTAAAAATTAAATTACAAAATTTTTATTAAAACGTTTTTTATATACCGTTATATTAGCTGGGCTGCAAAAATATCCATTGTGGGCCACATGTGGCCTGTGGGCCATGAGTTTGACATGTTTGAGGTACGTAGAAGAATCAAGTTCATAGACATAGAAAGTAGAACAGTTTACCACGGCTGTGGGGAGGGAAGAATAGAAAATTATTGTTTAGTGGATAAAGTGTTTCCTCTTTGGAAGGTGAAAAAATTCTGAAAATAGATAATGCTGATGGTTGCACAACATTTGTAATGTACCTAACAACATTACATAGTAAATTTCATTCTTTTTTATATTTTGAAATTTATCTTTATTGTTGAAAGTATTTCAGATGTTCCCTATTTCCCCCCATTGACCTCCTCCCCCTGTTCCCACTCCCTTCCCAGGCCCCCACCACACTATTGCCTGTGTCCATAGGTTATGAATATAATTCTTTTGGCTAATATCTTCCCTCCCACTTCCTCCTTCCCGCTGAAATACCTCAGTCTTTTGCATGCTTCAATGTCTCTGGATGTATTTTGTTCATCAGTTTATTTTATTCACTAGATTCCACATATACATGAGATCATGTTATAGTAGGTCCTTGGGTTACGTTGGAGATCTGTTCCTACGGTACGATGTAATTCAATTTTCACTGTACGTTGGAACCCACCTACATAAGCGCGTAAGGCGCATAAGGGAAATTAATGCAACACTAGTCTTTCTCTGACAGGCTTATTTCACTTAGTATACAGAAAGTCCTCAGGTTACATCGGACTCGACGTACGACGTTTCTTGGTTATGTCGCCATCTCCCATTTATTTATTAAAAAAAAGTTCCATCACCAAAGGACTTGTATGCATGCATATAAGCATAACCAATGGACATAAGACACTTGGGGATAGGGGAGGCTAGGGGACTGTCTAGGGCTGGGGGGAAAAAATGGACACATATGTAATACCCTTTGTATTACTTTAAGCAATAATAAAAAAAATAAATAAAAATAAAAATAAAAAAATGTTCCATCATTTTGACATAGGTACATATGTGCTTTATGTTTTTTATTATTTATTTACCACAAGTAAAGGTCAGGAATTGTTATCTTTCATTTATTTATTTATTTATTTATTTATTTATTTATTTATTTATTTTTACTGTTTCACTTCATCACTGGTGTGTATGTGCTCCATGTGAGTGACGTAGGTGCTTATATAGGTGGGTTCCAACTTATGGTGAAAATTGCGTTACATCGCGCAGTAGGAATGGATCTCCAATGTAACCCAAGGACCTACTGTAATATTCTCCAGGTCCCTCCAGGCTGTCTCAAAGGGTAAGAGATCATTCTTTTTTTATAGCTGTATAATATTCCATTGTGTAGATGTACCACAGCTTTCTTTTTTTAAAAACCTCAACCGAGGATATTTTTTCCATTGATTTTTAGAGAAGGTGGAAGGGAGAGGAAGAGACAGAGAGAAACACCGATGTGAAAGAGACACATCTATTGGTTGCCTCCCACATGCCCCTGACCAGAGCCGAAAGCCTGCAACCAAGGTACAGTCCCTTGACTGGAATCGAACCCAGGACCCTTCAGTCTGCAGGCTGACACTCTACCCGCCGAGAAAAACCTGCTAGAGCATGTATCACAGCTTTTTTTTTTTTTTTTTTTTTTATCCATTCATCTACTGATGGGCACTTGGGTTGTTTCCAGATCTTAGCTAGTATAAATAAAGCTGCAATGAACATAGGGGTGCATATATTCTTTCTGATTGGTGTTTCAGGCTTCTTAGGATATATTCCTAGAAGTGGGATCACTGGGTCAAATGGCAGTTCCATATATAATTTTTGGAGGAAATGCCTCACTGTTTTCCATAGTGGTTGTACCAGTCTGCATTCCCACCAACAGTGTACTAGGGCTTTTTTTCATCCACATCCTCACCAGCACATGTTTGTTGATTTACTGATGGTAGTCATTCTGGTAGGTATGAAGTGGTACCTCACTAACGTTTTAATTTGCATCTCTCTGACAATTACTGACAGTGAGCATTTTTTCATATGTGTCTTGGCCATTTGTATGCCCTCTTTGGAGAAGTATCTATTCAGGTCCTCTTCTCATTTTTTAAATTGGGTATTTTGTCTTCCTTTTGTTGAGTTGTATGAGTACTTTAATATTTTGGAAATTAACCCATTATCAGGTGTATCATTGTAAAATATGTTTTCCCATACAGTGGGTTCCATTTTTATTTTGATGCTGGTTTCTTTACTGTGCAGAAGCTTTTTATTTTGATGTAGTCCCATTTGTTTATTTTCTTTGTTTCTTTTGCCTTCAGAGATGTATCTGTGAAAATTCTGCTACATAAGATGTCTGATATTTTGCTGCCTATGTTTTCTTCTAGGATTTTTAGTGTTTCATGATTTAACATTTAAGTCTTCTATCCATGTTGAGTTTATTCTTGCGTATGGTGTACTAGTAAGTTTGTGGTCTGGTTCATTTTTTTTTGCATGTACCTGTCCAATTTTCCCAGCACCATTTATTGAAGAGACTGTCTTTATTCCATTGTTTTCTCTTGCCTGCCTTATTAAAGATTAATTGAGCATAATGACTTGTGTCTATTTCTGGATTCTCTGTTCTGTTCCACTGACCTATATGTTTGTTCTTGTGCCAGTACCAGGCTGTTTTGATTATAATGGCTTTGTGGTATAACTTGATATCTGGTATTGTGATCCCACCAATGTTGTTATTCCTTCTCAAGATTGCTTAGGCTATTTGGGATCTTTTTGGTTCTATATGAATTTTTGGAGTATTTGTTCTAGATCTGTGAAATGTGTCATTTAATAGGAATTGTATCAAATCTATAGGTTGCTTTGGGTAGTATGGACATTTTAATTTTATTAATTCTACCATCCATGAACATGGTACAATCTTCCACTTCTTTATATCTTTTTCTGTCTCTTTTTCAATGTCTTATAGTTTTCTAGGTACAGGCATTTTACCTCCTTAGTTAAGCTTATTTCTAAGTATCTTAAATTTTTTGTTGCAATGGTATATGGAAGTGGTCGGCAAACCACAGCTCGTGAGCCACATGCGGCTCTTTGGCCTCTTGAGTGTGGCTCTTCCACAAAATACCACATGCAGGCGTGCACATACAGTGCGATTGAAACTTTGTGGCCCATGCGCAGAAGTGGGTTTTCGGCCTGGGCAAGTCTATTTTGAAGAAGTGGCATTAGAAGAACTGGAGGGTGTCAGTCGGTCGTGCAACAGGATACGCGGTGCAGGCGGGCCGTAGGATACGCAGCGCGGGTGAGGTATATTGTTTTGAGGTATGTTCCCTGAGGTCGACTCCTTCCAACTCTCCCATCCACACTCATTTATCTGAAACAAGTATACAAGACGAGTGTGGATGGGAGAGTTGGAAAGGGCCGACCTCAGTGAACGTACCTCAATCAAATTGAGGACGTTTTTAGCAAAGGCCAGCTTAGGAGTACCCTAATTAAGTTAATAACAATGTACCTACCTATATAGTTTAAGTTTAAAAAATTTGGCTCTCAAAAGAAATTTCAGTCGTTGTACTGTTGATATTTGGCTCTGTTGACTATGAGTTTGACAACAATTGGTATATGGGATTGTGTTTTTGTTTTGTTTTGTTTCTCTTTCTGAGAGATCATTATCAGTGTATAAAAATGCCATCGACTTCTGGGTGTTAATAATGTATCTTGCTACATTGCTGAATTCATTTATTAAATCTAATAGATTTTGGTGGAGTCTTTATGGCTTCTATGTACAATATCATGTCATATGCGAAAAATGACAGTTTTACTTCCTCCTTTCCAATTTGGATGCCTTTTATTTTTACTTCTTGTCTGATTGCTGTGGCTAAGACTCATAGTTGAATAAGAGTGGTGAAAATGGACATCCTTGTCTTCTTCTTAGGGGAAATCCATTTAATTTCTGCCCATTGAGCATGCTATTGGCTATAGTTTTGTCATATATGGCCTTTATTATGTTGAGGTATGATCCCTCTATTCCCACTTTGCTGAAAATTTTTATCAAAAATGGTTTTCGGGCTACCCAGAACCACAGGAACGCTGGCTGAGTGGAAGTCCTACAACTAGGAGGAAAGAGAAACGCATACGGACACTCAGAGGAGGCGCAGTGCTGAAGTCAAATTCTGAGGTGCGGAGTGCGCGGAGCAGGCTGGCGGCGGAGGGCGCGGTTGGCGTTTTCAATTGGGAGGGAGTCGCAGACTCTGAGCTCCAGATCCGGGCGAGTCTTTAGGGACCCAGACTCAAACGGGAGAAGCGGGTCTGCCTGGCTTCGGTCAGAGCGAGTGCAGCTTTCTCTCCGAGCTTTGCAGCGGGTGCTGGGACTCAGAGAGGCAGAGCCCCTGGGGACAGGACTGAGAGCCACCATAACTGCTCTCTCCGGCCCACCCTGTTGATCCTGTGCGACCCGCCCCGCCCAAGCCCTGCACAGAGGCATTTGCCGGATAGCCTCAGGCAAACGCCAGATTAGCACCTCCATAGAGGACAGAAGTTTTCGCACTACAGACACAGCTGATTCTCATAGCCACTTGGCCTGGAGGTCAAACCCTCCCTGGAATTAGCTACAACAATCAAGATTTAACTATAAGACCACGAACAAAGACCACTAGGGGGTGCACCAAGGAAGCATAACAAAATGCGGAGACAAAGAAACAGGACAAAATTGTCAATGGAAGATCTAGAGTTCAGAACCACACTTTTAAGGTCTCTCAAGAACTGTTTAGAAGCCGCCGATAAACTTAATGAGATCTACAAGAAAACTAATGAGACCCTCGATGTTATATTGGGGAACCAACTAGAAATTAAGCATACACTGACTGAAATAAAGAATATTATACAGACTCCTGACAGCAGAACAGAGGAGCGCAAGAATCAAGTCAATGATTTGAAATGCGAGGAAGCAAAAAACACCCAACCGGAAAAGCAAAATGAAAAAAGAATCCAAAAATGCGAGGATAGTGTAAGGAGCCTCTGGGACAGCTTCAGGCGTACCAACATCAGAATTATAGGGGTGCCAGAAGATGAGAGAGAGCAAGATATTGAAAACCTATTTGAAGAAATAATGACAGAAAACTTCCCTCACCTGGTGAAAGAAATGGACTTACAGGTCCAAGAAGCGCGGAGAACCCCAAACAAAAGGAATCCAAAGAGGACCACACCAAGACACATCATAATTAAAATGCCAAGAGCAAAAGATAAAGAGAGAATCTTAAAAACAGCAAGAGAAAGAAACTCAGTTACCTACAAGGGAATACCCATACGACTGTCAGCTGATTTCTCAACAGAAACCTTGCAGGCCAGAAGGGAGTGGCAAGAAATATTCAAAGTGATGAATACCAAGAACCTACAACCAAGATTACTTTATCCAGAAAAGCTATCATTCAGAATTGAAGGTCAGATAAAGAGCTTCACAGATAAGGAAAAGCTAAAGGAGTTCATCACCACCAAACCAGGATTATATGAAATGCTGAAAGGTATCCTTTAAGAAGAGGAAGAAGAAGAAAAAGGTAAAGATACAAATTATGAACAACAAATATGCATCTATCAACAAGTGAATCTAAGAATCAAGTGAATAAATAATCCAATGAACAGAATGAACTGGTGGTTATAATAGAATCAGGGACATAGAAAGGGAATGGACTGACTATTCTTGGGGGGGAAAGGGGTGTGGGAGATGCGGGAAGAGACTGGACAAAAATCATGCACCTATGGATGAGGACAGTGGGTGGGGAGTGAGGGCGGAGGGTGGGGCGGGAACTGGGAGGAGGGGAGTTATGGGGGGGGGAAAGAGGAACAAATGTAATAATCTGAACAATAAAGATTTAATTAAAAAAAATGGTTTTCGGATTTTGTTGAATGCTCTTTCGGCTTCTATTGATATGATCATGTGATTTTTGCCATTCAATTTGTTTATGTGATTATCACATTTATTGATTTGCATATATTGTAACAGCCTTGCATCCCTGGAATAAATCCCACTTGGTCATGGTGTATGATCTTTTTAGTATATATTGCTGGATCTAATTTGTTAATATTTTGTTGAAAATTTTAGCATCTGTGTTCATCAGGGGTATTGGCCTGTAATTCTCTTTCTTTGCAATGTCTTTATCTGCTTTTGAGATTAGGATAATGCTGGCGTCATAATAAAAATTTTAAAGTGTTTCTTCCTCTTGGATTTTTTTGAATAGTTTGAGAAGGATAGGTGTTACTTCTTCTTTGAATGTTTGGTAAAACTCTCCTGTGAATCAATCTAGGGCTTTAGTTTGCTGGGAGTGTTTTGATTACTGCTTCAATTTCATCAGTTGTAATTGGCCTATTCAGGTTTTCTGATTCTTCCTGATTTAGTTTGTGAAGATCGTATTTTTCTAAAAATTTGTCCAGGTTTTCCAGCTTGTTGGCAAATAGTTGAACATAGTAATTTCTTAAAGTCCTTTGTATTTCTGTGGGGTCAGTTGCTACTTCACTTCCTTCATTTCTATTTTTATTCACTTAAGTCCTTTCTCTCTGTTTCTTGATGAGTTTGGGTAAGGGTTCATCTATCTTGTTTATCTTTTCAAAGAACCAGCTTTTTGATTCATTGAATATATACATATATATAATATATCATATATCATATATATCTATATCTATCTATCTATTTATCTATCTATCTATCTATCTATCTATCATCTATCTATATATTTATCTATCCATCTATATATATAATTGGTTTTTATGTCATTTATTGCTGCTCTGATCTTTATTATTTCCTTCTACTAATTCTGGATTTTTCTTGTTGTTTTCTTTTCTTTTTTGTTGTTGTTTTCTTTCTAATTCTTTTAGTTGTAGTGTTGAATAGTTTATTAGAGCCTTTTCTTGCTTCTTGAGTTAGACCTGTAATGCTATGATCCCTTTCAGGACTGCTTTGGCTGTGTCCCATAGGTTTCGGGGGTCCTGTGTGCTCATTTTTTTTTGTTTTCAGAAAGTTTTTTATTTTTTCTTTGATTTCATTGGAAACCCACTCATTGTTTAATAACATGTTATTTAGCTTCTATGTGTTTGAATATTTTATTGTAATTGATTTCTAGTTTCATGTCATTGTGACCCAAGAAGATGCTTGATATGATTTCAATTCTCTGGAACTTGTAGAGACTTATTTTGTGTCCTAAAATGTGGTCTATCTTTGAGAATGTCCCAATGTGCACTTGAGAAGAATCTATATTCTGCAGCTTTGGGGTTGAATGATCTGTAAATGTCAATTAAATCCATCTGATCTAGTGTGTCTTTTAAGATCTTCATTTCCTTGTTAATTTTTTCCAGTGATGATAGTGGGGTGTTAACATTCCCTACTCTAATTGTATTGCTGTTCATCTCTCTCTTAAAGTGTTCCAAGAGCTTTTTTATATATTTGGATACTCTTATTTTTGGACTGTATATTTTTACCAGGATTACATCCTCTTGTTTTGTTTTTTAAAATTAAATCTTTACTGTTCAGATTATTACAGTTGTTCCTCTTTTTTCCCCCTATAGCTCCCCTCCACCTGGTTCCCACCCCACCCTCTATCCTTACCTCCCCCACTGTCCTCATCCATAGGTGTATGATTTTTGTTCAGTCTCTTCCTGCACCCCCCACACCCCTATCCACCCTGAGAATAGTCAGTCCACTCCCTTTCTATGCCCCTGATTCTATTATATTCACCAGTTTGTTCTGTTCATCAGATTTTTTATTCACTTAATTTTAAGATTCACTTGTTGATAGATGTGTATTTGTTGTTCATAATTGGTATCTTTACCTTTTTCTTCTTCCTCCTCTTCTTAAAGGATATCTTTCAGCATTTCATATAATACTGGTTTGGTGGTGATGAACTCCTTTAGCTTTTTCTTATCTGTGAAGCTCTTTATTCGACCTTCAATTCTGAATGATAACTTTGCTGGGTAAAGTAATCTTGGTTGTAGGTTCTTGCTATTCATCACTTTGAATATTTCTTGCCACTCTCTTCTGGCCTGCATAGCTTCTGTTGAGAAATCAGCTGACAGTAGTATGGGTACTCCCTTGTAGGTAACTGACTGTCTTTCTCTTGCTGCTTTTAAGATTCTCTCTTTGTCTTTGGCTCTTGGCATTTTAATTATGATGTGTCTTGGTGTGGTCCTCTTTGGATTTCTTTTAATTGGGGTTCTCTGCACTTCCTGAACTTGTAAGTCTATTTCTTTCACCAGGTAGGGGAAGTTTTCTGTCATTATTTCTTCAAATAGGTTTTCAATATCTTGTTCTCTCTCTTCTTCTGGCACCCCTATAATTCTGATGTTCGTATGCTTGAAGCTGTCCCAGAGGCTCCTTACACTATCTTTGTATTTTTGGGTTCTTTTTTCATTTTGCTTTTCTGGTTGGGTGTTTTTTGCTTCTTCATATTTCAAATCATTGACTTGATTCTTGCGATCCTCTAGTCTGTTGTTAGAACTCTGCATAATATCTTTTATTTCAGTCAGTGTATGCTTAGTTTCCAGTTGGTCCTTTACCATAGCCTTGAGGGTCTCACTAGATTTCTTGAGGGTCTCACTACTTTTATCAGCGGTTTCTAGAAAATTCTTGAAAAACCTTATAACCGTGGTTTTGAACTCTATATCCAGTAGTTTGCTTTCCTCCATTTCTGTCATTTGTGACCTGCTTCTTGGACTTCACATTTTTTATCCTTCCCTGTGTTGGTAGAGTGGCTTTGTGTGCTAGGTGTCCTATAGGGCCCAGTGGCTCAGCCTCCCCAAGTACCTGAGGTGGACACTCTTGGTGCACCCCTTTGTGGGCTTTGTGCACAGTCTTGTTGTAGTTAAGCCTTGATTGTTGTAGGTATCACTGGGAGGAATTGACCTCCAGGCCAATTGGCTGTGAGAATCAGCTGTGTCTACAGTGGGAGAACTTCTGTGCTGGAGACACCCTTCTGGGGCAAGACTTGCTTCAGTTGGGCTTTGGTGCTCACTGAGTCTGCCCCCTGAGTGTGTCCCTTATGGATCTGAGGAGTTGTAATCTGGATGGTCCCACTCTCACCACTGGGTACACTGGCACTTGGATCTAAGGAGGTGCTAATTTAGCCTCTTCCTGAGGCTACCCAGCAGGAGCTACGAAGAGATCTGCAGATTCCCCGTCCTTGTTTGGGGTTTGGAAGTGCCCAAATGAGGCCCAGCTGTGAAGCAATGCATGCTGCTGTGGGGCCTTGGGCCTTCTCTTGGAAGTTCTGGTTCTGTCTGGACTAGCTGCAGTTTATTAGGTAATTTTCAGATTGCAAAGGGCTAGGGCATTCATATGCAAAAGCGTCTGCTGCAGCTTGGGTGGGGCGGGGTCTCAGGGAATCAACAGGGTGGAGCAAGCAGCTATGGTTGATCCTCAGCCCTGCCCTAAGGGGCCCCACGTCTCAGTGTCCCAGTAATCACTGCAAGCACCTCTGAGAGATAGCCACCCTCGAGTCTGAGTTCTGCCCACTGCCAGACCGTCCAGTCTCTCCCCACACGAGTCCGGGTCCCCAGAGACTTCCTGGAACCGGAGTTCAGAGCAGTTGGGGACTTGTGACTCCCTCCCAATTCACAAAGACAGCCCCATCCTCAGTTGCCAGCCCCTGCCGCATGCACCTCTGTACCTCTGCACTTCCACACCTCCTCTGAGTCTCAGTGTGCTTTTCTCTTTCCTTCTAGTTGTAGAATTTGCACTCAGCCAGCCTTCCTGTGGTTTTGGATGACGTCCATTTTGTCTTTTAGTTGTATTTTTAAATTTGTTGTGGGAGGCAGCAATTTCCGGTGTTTACCTATGCCGACATCTTGGTTTCTCCCTCCAGATCTTAACTATTGTAAATTGTGCTGCTATGAACATAGTGGTGCATATAGCTTTTCTGAGTTTTTTTTCTGTTTTCTAGGATATATTCATAGAAGTGAGATCATTTGGTCAAATTAATTGATAGGTACTTATTTATTGCCTTTGATTCTCTCTCTCTCTCTCTATTTCTTCTTCTTAAAGCAGTTGCTTTAACATTTCTTGTAGTACTGGTTTGGTGCTGATGAACTCATTTAGTTTTTTTTTTTCCGTCTGGGAAGCTTTTAATTTTACCTTCAATTTTGAAGGACACCTATTCTGCATGGAGTATTCTTGGTCTTGGGTCCTTGCTTTTTATTACTTTTAATATTTTATGCCAATATTTTCTGGTCTGAAGGGTTTTGGTGAGAAATAAACTTACAGCCTTATGGGAATTGTTTTTATACATAACTGTTTCTTTCATGGCCTTTAAGATTCTCTCTATGTCTTTAACCTTTGTCACTTTAATTATGATATGACTTGGTGTAGGTCTCTTTCAGTTCATCTTGTTTGGGACTCTGTGCTTCCTGAACTCATGTGACATTTTTCTTCAGCAGTGTAGGGAAGTTTTCAGTCATTATTTCCTTGAACAGGTTCTCTGCCCCATGCTCACTTTCTTCTCCTTCTGAAAACCTTATGATGTGGATGTTGTTATGTTTCACGTTGTCCCGAAGTTTCCTTAACCTCTTCTCATTCTTTTACATTCTTTTTTCTTTTTGCTTCTCTGATTGGGTGATTTTTTTCTTCATTGTCTTCCAAATCATTGATTCAATCCCCTGCTTCATCCAACTTACTTTTATTTTTCCACTGTATTTTCTTTTTTTACTCTTTTCTCCATTCTATCATTTTTTAAAAAATATATTTTATTCATTTTTCACAGAGAGGAAGGGAGAGAGATAGAGAGCTAGAAACATCGATGAGAGAGAAACATCGATCAGCTGCCTCCGGCACATCTCCCACTGGGGATGTGCCCGCAACCCAGGTACATGCCCTTGACCGGAATCGAACCCGGGACCTTTCAGTCCACAGGCCGACGCTCCATCCACTGAGCCAAACCGGTTTTGGCAATTCTATCATTTTTTATTTGCAATTAGAGTTGACATAAATTATTCCATTAGTTTCAGGTATACACCCCAGTGATTAGATATAGCATAACTTTTTAAGTGATCATTCCAAGAAATCTCACACCCATCTGGCACCATACATGGTTATTAGACTATTATTATTATTATTTTTAAATTGTATATTGATTAAAGTATTAAATATGTCTCCTTCCCCCTGCCCCCATTGACCTCTCCCCAGCCACTCTCACCCTCCCAGAAAATGCTCTCAACCTTCTAGTGTCTGTGTCCATTGGTAATGCTTATATTCATGCATACAAGTCCTTTGGTTGATCTCTTACCACCCTTCCCTGCCCTCCCTCTGATATTTGACAGTCAGTTCGATGTTTCATAGCCGCACAATTTACAATAGCTACGGTTTGGAAGCAGCATAAGTGCCTGTCAGCAGACGAATGGATTAAAAAACTGTGGTATGTCTACACAATGGAATACTATCCTGCTGTACAAAAGAAGGAACTCTTACCAGTTACAACAGCATGGATGGACCTGGAGAGCATTATTCTAAGTGAAATAAGCCAGTCAGAGAAAGATAAATATAACATGATCTCACTCATTTGTGAATATAATGAACAACATAAACTGATGAAAAAAATAGATCCAGTGTATTTTTGATGTCATATATGGTATTTATTCATTTCTGACTGTTTCTTATTCATAGTCTCTATGTCCTTTTTCATGCTGTTATATTTCCAACTTTTTCCTTGTAATTCTCACTAAATTCTTTGAGCATCATAACAATTGCTTTGAATTCTTTATCTGATAAATTGCTTGCCTCCATTTCATTTACCTCTTTTTCCTGGAGTTTTTTCCTGTTTTATCATTTGGAGCCTGTTTCTTTGTTTCTCCATGTTGGCTGTCCTTTTGTGTTTGTTTCTATGTATTAGATAGAAATGTTTTGAGTCAATGTCTTCATTGGGAGGGCTTATATAGTAGGTGTTATGTGGGGCCCAGTTGCACAGTCTCCTTGATCTTCTGAGCTCTATGCTCTAGGAATGTCCCTTGTGTTGGTTATATGGGCTCTTCTGTTGTAATTGCATATTTATTACTGTTGGCCTGTTCTTGGTGGGATTCACCCTCAGGCTGGATGACTGAGAGGCTT
Organism: Myotis nattereri; assembly: GCF_964212035.1. NCBI lineage: Eukaryota > Metazoa > Chordata > Mammalia > Chiroptera > Vespertilionidae > Myotis > Myotis nattereri. The sequence goes on from NC_138076.1 coordinate 103,173,808, forward strand.
AACTTCGACCACACTGTGCAAGTTGTTGTTCAGGTGTGTGAGTGTATCTTCAGAAGAGCTCCAGGCACAGTACAGGAAAAAATGCCTTGTTCACAGACTAATCAGAACAGATTCTAGCAACTGTACTGAGCAGGACCTTCTCTGGATATGCAATCAAAATTGTGGTCATTTTGACTTTTCTCTTTTTCTCACACTCACAGTTAGCTGTCAGTAAATCCTGTCAGCTCTACATTTGAGATATCAATAAATATGACCACTTCTCCCCATGCTGTCCAGGCCACCATCTTCCTTACTGTAAATTATTATAATAGCTTCCTAACTAGTTGCCCTGTTTTCATCTTTGCTTGTCATCTTCTTTTTAGAGAGAATGACCTTTTAAACATATAAATCTGATTGTTCAGTTCTCTGCAAAAATACTCTGATGGCTTCCAATCTTATATGGGCAAACATCATTAAAAATCCCACAAAACCCTATGTTTCCAACACCCCAAGAAGACATCTTCTTAAAATTTGCCTTTGCAGCTGTACATTTTTCTACTTGTAATTGTTGTTTTAATATTTAAAAATTCCAATAGTAAACACTTCACATATAGTATAAAGAGATCATTTTAAAAGTTATCATAATATCAATATCACACCTAAAAAATAAACTATAATTCCTTAATGTCATCTGATATTCAAAGCTTATATTTTTCTAGTTTTCACACTAGAAGAGAAAATTTGTTCAAATCAGAATCCAAAGGCTATACATTGAATTTTCTTAATATGTCTCAAGACGCTTTTACTTTTTTATATTAACATGCATATTTATTTAGTAAAAGGCATATTGTACTACAAGGTGTATCAATTTTTTATCTCCATGTTTACACACTGGAAAACAAAATGAAAGGTTGCATGACTTTGTTGGTAGGACTCTGGATCCAAATTAGATATATAGCTCTCCACTGGTTTAACTGCCCACATCCTTGAATTTGATTATGGAGCTACAAAAAGAATCATAGCACTTTGCAAATCCAAGCCTAATCAGAGCATAATAAAGTTACTTTTGGAAGGTATATTAACAAGCAATTAGGACCCATTTAATAAATGAACCCTATGGAACACTTTGAACTATAGTGGTCTAAAGAGGTTAATGCACCTCTCACAACTGAGTGTTCCTCACTTTCCAAGAGTAACTTCAAGGCCATAGTTAATTAAAACCTTCTTCTCATTAATGGCTTCTTACTTTTGAGCCATTTCTGTAATCTGGCATCAGTAAGCCCACATACTTGCATTTCCCCTGCTTCATTTTTTCCCCATTGCTTTTTAAAATTGAACTTATTTGGGTGACATTGGTTAATAAAATAACATAAGTTCAGGTGTACAATTCTATAATACATGATCTGATATTGTACAGTGTGTTCACCACCCCAAGTCAAATTTCTTTGCATCATGATTTATTTCCCCTTTTTTCTCTTCTACTGCATTCACCCCCCTTTCCTTCTGGCAGTCACCAAACTAATGTCTTTCTATTAGTTGTTGTTGCTTTTGCTTAATCCCTTCTCTCTTCTCTCCCAGCCTCTCAACTCCTCTCCCTCTGACAGCTGTCAGTCTGTTCTCTGTATCTATTAATATATTTCTATTTTGATTGTTTATTCTGTTTATTAGATTCCACACATATAAGTGAAATGACATGTTATTTTCCTTATTCTGACTGGCTTATTTCACTTAGCATAATACTCTTAGGCCCATCCATGCTATTACAAAAGATGAGATTACCTTCTTTTTATGGCCAAGTAGTATTCCATTGTGTAAATGTACCACAACTTTTTATCCATTCATCTACTGGTTGCTTCCATAGCTTTGCTATTGTATATATTCTTTGGAATTAGTGTTTCAAGTTTCTTTGGATAAATTGCCAGGAGTGGAATCGCTAGGTCAGATGGCATTTCCATTTTTAATTTTTGAGATAAATACATAATGCTTTTCAAAGTGGTTACACCAATCTGCATTTCCACCAACAATGTACGAGTGTTTCCATTTCTCCACATCCTCACCAACACTTGTTGTTTGTTCATTTATTGATGAATAGAGGCCGCTTGGCCTGGTCTGCAAGGATTGGGCTGAAACTGGCTCTCTGACATCCCCCGAGGGGTCCCGGATTTCGAGAGGGTGCAGGCCAGATTGAGGGATTCATGCACTGGGCATCTAGTATGCATATACTGTAAGATCTTTGGTTAATCTCTTCCCGCCCTCCCCCTCCCCCCTTCCCTCTGAGATTCATCAGTCTGTTCCATGTTTCTATGCCTGTAGTTTACACTCCTGTGTTGAGCATCTGACCCCTGGTGGTTAGTAAGTGTCACAGCTACTGGACAGTTGGCTTAGGCGTTTATATATACAGACTAGGGGCCCGGTGCACGAAATTCGTGCACTGGGTGGGGGGGGAGTGTCCCTCAGCCCAGCCTGCCCCCTCTCACATACTGGGAGCCCTCAGGCGTTGACCCCCATCACCCTCCAATCGCAGGATCGGCCCCTTGCCCAGGCCTGACGCCTCTGACAGAGGCGTCAGGCCTGGGCAGGGGACCCTCATTTCCCCCCATCACTGGTTCTGCCCCCAGCCCAGGCCTGAGGCCTCTGACCCAGGCTTCAGGCCTGGGCAAGGGGACCATCATATCCCCCCAATCCCCGGCTCCGCCCCCCACCCAGGCATGATGCCTCAGCCAGAGGCGTAGACCCCCATCACCCTCCAATCACCAATCACCAGATCGGCCTGGGCAAGGGGACCATCATATCCCTCCAATCCCCAGCTCCGCCCCCCACCCAGGCTGATGCCTCTGACCCCCAGCCCCCCGCCCAGGCCTGATGCCTCAGCCAGAGGAGTTGACCCTCATCACCCTCCGATCACCAATCACCAGATCGGCCCCTTGACAAGGCCTGAGGCCTCCAGCAGAGGTGTCAGGCCTGGGCAGGGGACCCCCAGATCCCCGCGGTTGCAGGCTCCACCCCTGCCAAGGCCTAACGCCTCTGGCCTAGGCATCTGGCCCGGGTAGCGGGGACCTGCAGTGGCAGCGGGGGGGCGCCGTGATCGTGGGCTTCGCTTTAGGCCCAGGCAAGGGACCCCTAGCTCCTGGGACTGCCAGCTTCGACCGTGTCCAGCTCCCATCGCTGGCTCCACCCCTACTTCCTGCTATCACTGGCCAGGGCAGCAAAGGCGCCTGATTCTCCGATCATGGCTGGGGGGCAGGGCAAAGGCGGCCCTGGGGCCGCCTTTGCCCTGCCCCCCAGCTCTTAGCTCCCCCCTGGGTTTCTGATCACTGTCAGTGGCAGGGGGCTTCTTCCTGCTTTCCCTTTCACCTCCCTGCATTGTGCCTACATATGCAAATTAACCGCCATCTTGTTGGCAGTTAACTGCCAATCATAGTTGGCAGTTAATTTGCATATAGCCCTGATTAGCCAATGAAAAGGGTATCGTCGTACGCCAATTACCCTTTTTCTCTTTTATTAGTGTAGATGGCTGATCTGACAGGTGTGAGGTGCTATCTCATTGTGGATTTAATTTGCATTTCACTGATGATTACTGATGTTGAACATCTTTTGATAGGTTTATTGGCCATATGTATGTCCTCTTTGGAGAAGTATCTCTTCCAGTCTTTTGCCCATTTTTAAAATAGGATTGTTTGTTGTAGTGATGTTGAGTTTTATAAGTTCTTTGTAAATTTTGGATATTAACCCCTTATCAGATATTCTGATTGGTAAATATATTCTACCATTCTGTGGTTTGTTTCTTCATTTTGTTGATGGTTTCTTTTGTTAAGTGAAATAAACCAGTTAGTTTCATGTAGTCCCATTGCTTATTTTTCCCTTTGATTTCCTTGCCCAAGGAGACATACCAGCCAAAAGTTTGCTATGAAAAATGTCAGAGAGTTTACTGTCTATTTTTTCTTCTAAGATTTTTTACAGTTTCTAGTCTAGCATTTAAGTCTTATCCATTTTGAGTTTATTCTTGTGTGTGGTGTCAGAAGGTGATCTAGTTTCATTTTTCATGTATCTGTCGAATTTTTCCAACACCATTTATTGAACATACTATCTTTTCCTCCATTGTATCTTCTTGCCTTCTTTATCAATATTGTTTGACTATATAAACATGGGGTTTTTTTTTGGCTCTCTATTCTGTTCCCTTGATCTATATGTCTGTTTTCATGACAGTACCATGCTGTTTTGATTACCTTGGCCTTGTAGTATAGTTTGATATTAGTTTTGTGTGATACCTCCAACTTTTTTCTTCTGTCTTAAGATTGCTGTGGCTATTTGGGGTCTTTCGTGGTTCCATATAATTTTCTGGAATATTTGTTCTAGTTGTGTGAAGTGCACCCTTAGTATCTTGATAAGAATTACATTGAATCTATAGATTGCTTTGGGTAGTATAGACATCTTAATGATCTCAATTATTCCTATACATGACCACATTATATACTTCCACTTATTTGTATAATTTTCAATTTTCTTCTTTAGTGACATATTTTTCTGATGCAGGTCTTTTACATTCTTGGTTTAATTTATTTCTAGGTATTTTTTTTGATGCAGTTGTAAATGGGATTGTTTTCTTATTCTCCCTTTCTGATAGTTTACTATTGGTGTATAAAAATGCAAGTGATTTCTGGATATTTATTTTGTATCCTGCTACGTTACTGGATTCATTTATCAGTTCTAGTAGATTTTTTTTTGTTGGAATCTTTATGGTTCTCTATATACAGTATCATGTCATCTGCAAATGATGAGAGTTTTACTTCTTCCTTTCCATCTTTAAGTGTATCCTTTCTCATCATTTTTTAAATGCTCTTTGTTTATTTTCATTCTTTCTTTGTATTTTTTTAAAGACTGTGTTTTTTGTGGGGTAGAATTTCCCATTCAGTTGGATATTGTTTAAGAGACTTATCTCCTGTTTATTCCCCTAACCTGGTTGTAGATTAGATCTGGAGGCTAGATCAGATTCAAGTTTTATTGTTTTTCTACAAATATTTTATAGGTGGATCTGTATCTCGTCGATTGCATTACATTAAGGAGGTTATAATACATGGCTCTTTATGTAATTAAGATATGCAGTAAATTCCCATATTGAATTAATTCAGTTTAGCCACTAGAGGTCAGGAATTCATTTTAAAAATAAGCACTTCATGAAAGATTTAGACTTGTTTTCTAAAAAAGTGGGGGAAAAACACTATATGAATAAAGTGGAATTATTTGGAATTTCTGGATAAGCTTTTCTGACTATTAAATATAAATGTTGGTCACTTTAAAACATTAAGTATAATTTTTGCAATATAGTTTTTCTATTTTTAAAGATGTTGAAGTCCATTTGTGTGCTGCTTTAACGGCATATGTTACTCTGACTCAAATGATAAAAGAGGAAATATAGAAGCAAGAATACTAGTGAAATCAAATATGGAAAAAAAAAGGACCGAGCAACCAAGGAAAGGGAGAAGTAAGGTAAATTTCCATACCTGTGGCTACTTTGGGAGCCTTAAGCTGTGCTTCCTCTTAGAGACTGTTCTTAGGCTCATTGCCAAGCGCTCTCCCTAGCACTTTATATGAAACATGCCTTGCTATTGGTTGAGTAGCCTCAAGAGTCCAAAGTGTTCTTAAATTTAATCATATTAAGACTTTTGATTAGGGATGCTGATATGTGTTGTTTGTTTTCTTAACAAGTGGGAGAAATTTAATTCAGGAATGTAACTATAATGGTAAATTACTGGCTAAAGCCTGATATCAAAACAAAAGATATTTGATTATAACAATAATTCATACAATAAAGAGGTAATATGAAAATTAACCCTCATGCCCTCACAAGATGGCTGCCTATGACCAGGCCGGCAGGGGGATTAGTGAGGGACAACCAAATGACTGAACAAGCATGATGAGTGGGGCGACCAGACCGGCAGGGGGTTTAGTGAGGGACAACCAAACGACTGAACAAGTAGGCTGTGTGGGGTGACCAGGCCGGCAGGGGGTTAGTGAGGGACGACCAAACGACTGAACAGCAGGCACCGGGCCTCTAGTATATAGATATTTAGAATTGTATCCTTTCTACAGTTACCATCCTATAGGGGTGGAGAAACATGGACTACACCCAGACAATATAGTGTTTAGATTCTGGCACTCCTTTAACATGATCACTTTGAGCTTCTGTTTATCTCTTATAAATTAGGACCAATTAGACCTAGAGCTTCCAGGGTGATTGCGTGGATTGGATTTTCTGCTTATCTTATTGGTTGCTTCTATTTAGTCTCCCTTGTTGGTCCCACAGAGTCCCAGCTTCATTTCTTTTTATTGTCAACTAGAGGCCTAGTGCACAAATTCATGTATGGGTGGGGTCCCTTGGGGTGGCCTGTGGGAATCGAGCCCCAGCTCATGCCCCCAGGCTCTCAGCCCCAGCTCATGACCCCAGCCTCAAAGCCCCGCAGCCCCACCTGGCACCCTGCCGTGGCCTGGTGCTGCCCCCTCACCTACTCTACCATCCTGCCTGCAGGGTAATTAATCAGGGGTGGGCCCCCCACCTGGCTCCCTCAGTGCCTGGTAGCCAGGTGGTGGCCCCTCTCCCTGATGCCATGCCACCACTGGTCTCCATCTGTGGTGTGATCAGCGGGGCAATTGGGCCCCTGCTTGCACCCACCTTGGCCTGGTGCCGCCCGCTCACCTGCTCCACCATCCCGCTGTGGTCCCACTCGTGTCAGGGCCGGCAGCACCTCCACTGCTGCCTGCTGCCAGCTCCATGTCACTGAGGTCCACCAAGTTTTGCACCGCCCACTCATGGTCAGCACACATCATAGCGAGCAGTCGAACTCCTGGTTGAACTCCCACTCGAACAACTGACCAAGGGGACAATTTGCACATTAGGCTTATAATTATACTAGTAGCCCGGTGCACGAAATTCATGCACATTAAAAGGGAATTAATTGCCTTAACTGGTTTGGCTCAGTGGATAGAGCATCAGCCTGTGGACTCAAGGGTCCCAGGTTTGATTCCACTCAAGGGCATGTACCTTGGTTGCGGGCACATCCCCACTAGGGAGTGTGCAGTAGGCAGCTGATCGATGTTTCTCTCTCATCGATGTTTCTAACTCTCTATCCTTCTCCCCTCCTCCCTGTAAAAAATCAATAAAATATATTTTTTTAAAAAAGAGAATTAGTGGAGATATTTTAATATTGCTATTTGCCCTTTCTCTATAATAGAAGTGTGAGAGATGAAAGTAAGTTAGTAAAATGTATATGAAAATAATATAAAAATTTATTAATAAATAAACAGTAACAAAAGGATATAACAATAACAGAGGTATGATATAAAAATGACAAAAACATGATATGAAAACAATAGAAACATGATTTGAGAACAACGAAAACATGATATAAAAACAACAGTGATGCAAACAATGACTGATAAAGTGATTAAACTTATTCTAATATCTCCCTGTATACCACATTAAGAGTGAAAACACTTTCAGAGTGCTTGACTAATTTCCCTTGTGATGAAGTATTTAGAACTTTAACTGTAACGTCACATGCTCTTCAAACTCGAGAGAAAGCAACATATAACTGATCATGTGCAAAAATGGGTTCAGGTAGGAATATGCCTACTTTGTCTAGAGTTTGTCCTTGTAATTTATTAATAGTCATCACAAATGCTGGCATCATGGGAAACTGTTGTCAAATCAATTTAAATGGGAGGCCAGTGTCAGATGGGGACAAATTAATTCTTGGAATCAGAACAACCTCTCCCTCTGCAGATCCTGTTAATACTTCAGCTTCGATAATGTTAGGTCGTAATCTTTTGATAATAAATCTGGTACCATTACAAAGACCCCATTTACTATTGAGATTTCTCAATAGCATGGTGATTGCACCCACTTTCAATTTTAATTTATGACACGGCTTTCCCGAAGGGGTAATACTATTAAGAAATTCTATGGGAAAATTTTCCTTTTCAGCATCATCTGTGTAATCAATGGAATCATCACTCAAATATGTGTGAAAATCTCCATCGAGTATATCCAAATTTTCTTCATTTAATTTTTGAACATGCTCATTTTTTGGAAAAAGAATTGCATGTTTAGATATATTTTTAATATTATCTATAGCAGTGGTTCTCAACCTTGGCTGCACATTAGAATCACCTGGGAATTTTAAAAATCCTGATTCCTGGGCCTCATCCTCCGGAAATTCTGTTTCTTTGTTATGGGGTGGGGCCACAACATTAGTAACAAAGAAACAGAATTTCCGGAGGATGAGGCCCAGAAATGAGGATTTAAAAAAGATTCCCTGGTGATTCTAATGTGCAGCCAAGGTTGAGAACCACTGATCTATAGATATAGTATTTCCAAAGGTAGCTTCAATAATAGATCCATTAAAAATCATTTCACTTCCACGCTCCATTCCAAGGGCGGGTTCCTGCCTGAAATCTCGCCCTCCTGGAAACAGATGGAGGAGGGCACAGCTGTTTCCAAGATGACCCCTGCAGGACTGACTTCCTTCTGGATGGTCGCGCTTCTGGCTGTGTTGTTACACCCAGGGTTTTTATATAAGTAGATACTAGAGGCCCGGTGCACAAAATTCATGCACGGGTGGGGGGAGGTCCCTCAGCCTGGCCTGCACCCTCTCACAATCAGGGACCACTGGCTCCTAACCACTCACCTGCCTGCCTTATCTCCCCTTACCCCTCTGCCTGCCTGCCTGATCACCTCTAACTGCTTGACTGCCTGCCTAATCACCACAACCACTCGTCTGACTGCCTGATTGCCCCTAACCACTCGCCTGCCTGCCTGATCGCCCCTAACCACCTCTGCCTCAGCCTTGCCTCTGCAGCTTTGTCTGGAAGGATGTCCAGAATGATGTCTGGAAGGTCGTTTGGCTGTCTGGTCTATTTAGTATATTACTCTTTTATTATTATCGATGACTAGAGGCCTGGTGCACAAAATTTGTGCATGGGTAGGATCCCTACGCTTGGTGGGCGATCAGGGCCCATCAGGTTCCTTCTGCCTCCCTGCCTCCTCCTTTCCTTGCTCCCTCAGCACCCTGCTAGTGGTTGCCTGCCATGTTCCCCACTGACCCCTAGTGGTCAGCGCACATCATATTGAGCGATCGAACTCCCTGTCTCCTGGTCGAACTCCTGAGGGGACACTGCATATTAGGCTTTTATATATATAGATAATATTCCACTGTATGGATATATCTCATTTTATTTATTTATTCATTAGCCTGTAGACATTTGGTTGTTTTCACTTTTGGGCTATTGTTGTTATAAATATCCATGTACAAGTTTTAGTGTGTGTATACATTTTCTTTCTTTTTTTGTGTGTGTATACATTTTCATTTCTCTAGGGTATTTACCCAGGAGTTGTATTACTAAGTCATATGGTAACTATATAGTTAACATTTTGAAGAAGTGCCAGACTGTTTTTCAAAGTGACTGTACCATTTTACATTCCCACCAACAGTGTATGAGGGGGATCCAATTTTTCCAAATCTTTGGCAACATTTATTGTTTGCCTTTTTTATTACAGCCATCCTAGTGGATGTGAACTGGTGTCTCACTGTAGTTTTTATTTGCATTTCCCTAATGGCTGATGATGTTGAGCATTTTATTGTGTACTTATTGTCCATTTGTATATCTTCTTTGGAGAAATGTTTATCCCAATTTTTCTCCATCTTTTATTTAGGTTATTTGTCCTTTTATTGCTGAGTTGTAAGAGTAATTTATATATTCTGAATTATAGTTCTTTATCAGATACTAGAGGCCCGCTGAAAGAAATTTGTGCACTTGAGGCGGGAGGTTCCCTAGGCTGACCTGTGCCCTCTCACAGTGTGGGAGCCCCATGATTAATCACCCCAAAGACATAGGCCCCACCCACCCATCCAGGGCTCCTCGATGGATTGCCCCAAAGAGGAAGGCTGGAGCCAGGGGACCCACCTCCATGGCGGGCATGGGGCCACGGGAACCCCAGTGGAAGCCACGCATAGCGGCCACCTGCACCCACCTCCACTGTGCGTGCAGCCATCTTGTGACTGCATGAGGGCATCACGGTGTGATGGTGTGAGGACCACCTAGGCTTTTATTAGTAAGACTAGAGGCCCGGTGCACAAAAATTTGTGCACTTGTGGGGATTGTCCCTCAGCTCAGCCTGTGCCCTCTCACCGTCTGGGACCCCTCGGAGGATGTCCACCTGCTGGCTTAGGCCTGCTCCCCGGGGGATTGGGCCTAAGCTGGCAATCAGACATCCCTCTGGCAGCCCGGGAGCCCTCGGGGGATGTCCACTTGCCAGTGGGGAGCAGGTCTAAGTTGCAGTCTGACATCCTTAGTGCTGCTGAGAAGGTGGGAGAGGCTCCCACCACCACCGCTGTACTGGCAGCAGTCAGCCTGGCTTGTGGCTGAGCAGAGCTCCCCCAGTGGGAGTGCACTGACCACCAGGGGGAAGCTCCTGCATTGAGCATCTGCCCCCTGGTGGTCAGTGTGTGTCATAGTGACCAGCCATTCCCAGTTGTTTTGCTGTTAGTGTCAGTTTGCATATTACCCTTCTATTATATAGGATAGAGACCTGGTGCATGGGTGGGGGCTGGCTGGTTTACCCTGAAGGGTGTCCTGGATCAGGGTGGGGGTCCCGCTGGGGCACCTGGCCAGCTTGGGTGAGGGGCTGATGGCTGCTTGCAGGCTGGTCACACTCCCTTCAGGGTGGGGGTCCCCACTGGGGTGCCTGGCCAGCCTGTGTGAGGGGCTGAAGTCTGTTTCCAGGCTAGTCAAGCCCCCCCCCCAGTGGGGACCCTCACCCCATGGAGGTTTGGCCAGCCTGGGTGAGGGGCTGAGGGTCGTTTTCAGGCTGGCCAAGCCCCCCCCCCCCCCCCAGTGACAGAAGGTCTCAGCCTCTCCTTTTTTTTTTAATTCTGGGATTTATTTACCTTCTATAATTGAAACTTTGTTGCTTTGAGTGGAGCTCAGAGCCTCTGTGGCAAGAGGGAAGCTTGGCTTCCTCCATCATTGGGGCAGAGTCTGGGGCATGCTGTGGGACCCAGAGTCAAGTCCCCGCCCACCCATGTGCACCTCGAAATCGCGCGAGACCCAGACCTGGCCGGCCCCACCCCCATTGGGCAAGAGCCAGATCCGGCCAACCCCACCCTGTCAAGCCCCACTGGGCAGGGGGTGCAGCCTCAGGTCCCCCAGCCTGGTGCCGGGAAGGAGGCACAGACTCAGGGCCCCCTTCAAGCCCTGCTGGGTGGGGGGGGGCATAGCCTCAGGTCCCCCTGTGCACCCTCAGGTTCCCAGGCCTGGCACTGGGGCGGGCACACAGCCTCAGTCCCCTAGCCTGGAGTTGGGTTGGGGGGAGCAGCCTGAGGTTCCCATTCAAGCCCTGCCGGGTGGAGACCTTGACCTGAGGTCTCCCATCACACCCCGCTGGGCAGGGGGGAGCGGCCTGACGTCCCCCGTTATTCCTGCTGGGCCAGGGGAATGGCTTCATGTACTCCACCTTGGCCCGGTGCCACGCAGCCTCAGGTCTCTGTTGATCGCTCGTTACAGCTTGTTACGGGAACCCCGCCTCTGCTGTGGGTGCAGCCATCTTGTGATAGTGTGATGGAGGGTCACTTTGCATATTACCTCTTTATTATATAGGATTATTTACTATATTCCTTATGTTATACTTTATATCCCTTGACTCTTGTGTGACTACCAATTAGTAATTCTTAATCCCTTCACCTTTTTCACCAAGCCCCCTAACACCACTCCTTGCTGGCAACCATCAGTCTATCCCAGCCATGGACAAACTACGGCTCGTGGGCCTGATCCGGCCCATTTGAAATGAATAAAACTGAAAAAAAAAAAAAGACCATACCCTTTTATGTAATGATGTTTACTTTGAATTTGTATTAGTTCACACAAACTCTCCATCCATGCTTTTGTTCCGGCCCTCCGGTCCAGTTTAAGAACCCATTTTGGCCCTCGAGTCAAAAAGTTTGCCCACCCCTGGTCTATCCTCTGCATCTATGAGTCTGTGTCTATTTTATTTTTCATTAATTTTGTTCTTTATATTTCACACACACTCATCAATTGATGGGCACTTGGGTTGCTTCCATAGCTTTGCTATTGTAAATAATGCTGCAATAAACAATGGGTGCATATATTCTTTTGAATTAGTGTTTCAGGTTTCTTTGGATAAGTTGCCAGGAGTGGAGTGGCTAGGTCAGATGGCATTTCCATTTTTATTTTTTGAGATAACTCTGCATTGCTTTTCAAAGTGGCTATACCAATCTGCATTCCCACAAACAGTGTATAGGGGTTCTGTTTCTCCACATCCTCACCAACACTTGTTTGTTCATTTATTGATAATGGCCATTCTGACAGGTGTGAGGTGCTATCTCATTGTGGATTTAATTTGCATTTCATTCATGTTTACTGATGTTGCACATCTTTTCATAGGTTTATTGGCCATCTGTATGTCCTCTTTGGAAAGTGTCTTTTCAGGTCTTTTGCCCATTTTTAAATAGGATTGTGTGTTGTAGTGGTATTGAGTTTTATAAGTTCTTTATAATTTTTGGATATAAACCCCTTATCAGATATTCTGATTGGTAAATATGTTCTCCCATTCTGTGGTTTGTTTCTTTATTTTGTTGATGGTTTCCTTTGCTGTGCACAATGTTTTTAGTTGGATGTAGTCTCATTGCTTATTTTTCCCTTTGATTTCCTTGCCTGAGGAGACATACCAGACAAATGATTGCTATGAACAATATCAGAGAGTATTTTTTAATTGTTTAAAGTATTACATATGTCTTCTTTTTCCCTGATTGAACCCCCCTGGCCACTCCCACTCCCCCCAGGAGAAGCCCTCAACACCCAGTGTCTGTGTCCATTGGTTATGCTAATATGCATGCATACAAGTACTTTCATTGATCTCTAACCCTCCCCACCCCCACCCTGCCTTCTCTCTGAGGTTGGACAGTCTGTTCAGTGTCACCTTGTTCCTGGATTTATTTTTGTTCATCAGTTTATGTTGTTTATTATATCCCACACATGAGTGAGATCATGTGATATTTATCTTTCTCTGACTGGCTTATTTCACTTAGCATAATTCTCTCCAGTTCCATCCATGATGTTGCAACTGGTAAAAGTTCCTTCTTTTTTATAGCAGCATAATATTCCATTGTGTAGATGTACCACAGTTTTTTAATACACTCATCTGCTGGTAGGCACTTAAGCTGTTCCTAAATCTTAGCTATTGTAAATTGTGCTGCTATGAACATAGGGGTGCATATATCCTTTCTATTTGGTGTTTCTGGTTTCTTGGGATATATTACTAGAAGTGGGATTACTGGGTCAAATGGGAATTCAATTTTTAACCTTTTGAGGAAACTCAATACTGTTTTCCACAGTGGCTGCACCAGTGTGAATTCCCACCAGCAGGTGCACAAGGGTTCCTTTTTCTCCGCATCCTCTCCAGTACTTGTTGTTTGTTGATTTGTTGATGAGAGCCATTCTGACAGGTGTGAGATGGTACTCACTGATGTTTTGATTTGCATCTATCAGATGATTAGTGCTTTGAGCACAGTTTCTTATGTCTCTTGGCCTTCTGTATGTCCTCTTTTGAAAAGTGTCTATTTATGTTCTTTGCCCATTTTTTAGTGGATTTTTTAAATCTTCCTTTTGTTAAGTTGTATGGGTTCCCTGGAACTTTTGGAGATTAAACACTTATTTGAGATAGCATTGGCAAATATGTTCTCCCATGCAGTGGGCTTTCTTGTTGTTTTGTTGATATTTTCTTTTACTTTGCAGAAGCTCTTTATTTTGATGTAGTCCCATTTGTTTATTTTCTCTTTAGTTTTTATTGCCCTAGGAGCTATATTGGTAAAGATATTGCTACAACATATGTATGATATTTTGCTGCCTATGGAGTTCTCTAAGTTTTTTATGGTTTTCCATCTTTAAGTCCTGTAGCTATTTTGAGTTTGTTTTTGTGTATTGTGTTAGTTGATTCTAGTTTCATTTCTTTTTGCATGTATCTGACCAATCTTCTCAGCACTATATATTGAAGAGACTGTTTTGACTCCATTGTATGCTCTTGCCTCTTTTGTCAAATATTAATTGAGCATAATATTTATGCTCTGTTCCATTGGTCTATATGTCTGTTCTTGTGTCAGTACCACGAAGTTTTGAGAACCATGGCTTTGTAATATAGCTTGATGTCTGGTATTGTGATCCCTCTAACTTTATTCTTCTTTCTCAGGATTGCTGTGGCTATTCAGGGTCTTTTTCATTGCAGATGAATTTTTGGAGACTTCTTTCTAGGCCTGTGAAATATGTCATTGGTATTTTAATGGGGATTGCACTGAATCTATAAATTGCTTTGGACATTTTAATGATGTTGATTCTACCAATCCATGAATACGGTATGTTCTTTCATTTGTTTATTTCTTCCTCTATCTCTTTTTCCAATGTCCTCTACTCTTCTGAGTATGGTCTTTTACCTCCTTAGTTAAGTTTATTCCTATGTATCTTAATTTTTTTGTTGCAATGGTAAATTGGGTTGTTTTTTTTTTTCTCTTTCTGTGAGTTAATTATTGGTGTATAAAGAAGCCATAAATTTCTGGGTATTAATTTTGTATCCTGCTACATTGCCAAATTCATTTATTAAGTCTATTAGTTTTTTGATGGAGCCTTTAGGGGTTTCTATGTACAATATCATGTCATCTGCAAATAATGACAGATTTACATCTTTTCCAATTTGGATCCCTTTTTATTTCTTCTTCTTGTCTAATTGCCATGGCTAGCACTTCCAGTACTATGCCAAACAGGAGTGGTGAAAGTGGGCTTCCCTGTCTTGTTCCTGTTCTTAGGGGAAATGGTTTTAGTTTTTGCCCATTGAGTATGATGTTGGCTGTAGGTTTGTCATATAAGGCTTGTATTATGCTGAGGAATGATCACTATATTCCCACTTTGCTGAGAGTTTGTACCAAGAACAGGTGTTGGATTTTGTCAAATGCTTTTTCTGCATCGATATGATTATGTGACTTTTGTCTCTCAATTTGTTTATGTGATGTATCATATTATTGATTTGCAGATATTGTACCATCCTTGCATCCCTGGAATAAATCCCACTTGGTTATAGTGTATTATCTTTCTAATGTAATGCTGGATCAATTTGCTAGAATTTTGTTGAGGATTTTAGCATCTATGTCAGTGAGGGCGAACCTTTTGAGCTCGGCGTGTCAGCATTTTGAAAAACCCTAACTTAACTCTGGTGCCGTGTCACATATAGAAATTTTTTGATATTTTCAACCATAGTAAAACAAAGACTTATATTTTGATATTTATTTTATATATTTAAATGCCATTTAACAAAGAAAAATCAACCAAAAAAATGAGTTCGTGTGTCACCTCTGACACGCGTGTCATAGGTTCGCCATCACTGATCTATGTTCATCAAGTATATTGGCCTGTAGTTCTCTTTCTTTATGGTGTGTTTATCTGGTTTTGTAAGTAGGGTAATGTTGGCTTCATAGAAAGAGCTTGGAGTGTTCCTTCTTCTTGAAATTTTTGGAATAGTCTGAGGAGGATAGGTTTTATTTCTTCTGTGAATGCTTGGTAGAACTACCCTGTCAAGCAGTCCAGATTAGGACTTTGGTTTGCTGGAAGATTTTTGATTATTGCTTCAATTTCTTCAGTAGTTATAGGCCTATTCAGGTGTTTTGATTCTTCCTGATTGAGTTTTGGAAGCTTGTATTTTTCTAAGAATACGTCCAATAATTTAAGTTGTCCAGTTTGTTGGAATAGAGTTGTTCATAGTATATTTTCATAATTTTTTTTTGTATTTCTGTGGGGTTGGTTGTTACTTCACCTTTTTCATTTCTGATTTTGTTTATTTGAGTCCTCTCTCTTTACTTCTTGGTTAGCCTGGCTAGAGCTTTATCAATCTTGCTTATTCTTTCAAAGAACCATCTCTTGGTTTTATTAATTTTTTTGTATTTTTTTAATCTCTATGTCATTTATTTCTGATCTGATCTTTGTTATTTCCTTGCTTCTGCTTACTCTGGGCTTTTCTCATTTCTCTCTTTCTAATTCTTTGAGTTGTGGAGTTATATAATTTATTACTATTTTTTTTCTTTCTTTTTAGGTATGTCTATAGAGCTATGAACTTTACCCTCAAGACTGCTTCCATTGTGTCCTATAGATTTTTGATTGTTGTGTTTTCATTGTCATTTGTTACAAGGATGATTTTTATTTCTTTTTGATATCCTTGGTAACCAAATCATTGTTTAATAGCATGCCTTTAGCCTCCAAGTGTTTGAATTTTTTCATTGTTTTTATTGTAGTTGATTTCTAATTTTATGCCTTTGTGATCTGAGAAGATGCTTGATATGATTTCTATCTTCTTGAATTTGAAGAGACTTTGCCTGTGTCCCAATATGTGGTCTATCTTTGAAAATGTTCCGTGTGCACTTGATAAGAATGTATATTCTGTATCTTTGGGGTGAAATGTTCTGAATATGTCAATTAATTCCATCTGATCTAGTGAGTCATTTAGGATTGATGTTTCTTTGATGATTTTTTGTTTACAAGATCTATCCAGTGTTGTCAGTGGGGTATTAAAGTTCCCTACTATGACTTCATTGCTGTTTATCTCTCCCTTGATATCTTCTAGAAGTTTTTTTTTTTTTTTTACATATTTGGATGCTCCTGTATTGGGTGCATATATGTTTACCAGGGTTATATCCTCTTGTTGAATTGCTCCCTTTAGTATTATGAAGTTGCCCTCCTTATATCTTGTTATGGCCTTCACTTTGAGGTCTATTTTGTCAGATATAAGTATTCCTACTCCTACCCCAGCTTATTTTTTATTACCATTGGCCTGAAAAATATTTTTCCCTCTCTTCACTATCAGTCTGTGTGGGCCCTTTTTTTCTGAGGTGCATCTCTTGTAGACAGCAGATATATGGGTCATATTTTCCTATCCATTTAGGTACACTTTGTCTTTTGATTAGAGCATTTCATCCATTTATGTTCAAGGTTATTATTTACTAGAGGCCCGGTGCACGAAATTCCTGCACTGGGGGTGGGCGTCCCTCAGCCCAGCCTGCTCCCTCTCCAATCTGAGACCCCTCGGGGGATGTCCAACTGCTGGTTAGGTTCTATCTCTATGGGATCGAGCCTAAACTGGCAGTTGGACATCCCTCTAACAATCCCTCTCACAATCCGAGACTGCTGGTTCCCAACCACTCGCCTTCCTGCCTGCCTGATTGTGCCTAACCACTTCTGCCTGGCAGCATGATCACCCCCTAACCACTCCCCTGCCAGCCTGATCGCCCCCAACTGCCCTCCCCTGCAGGCCTGGTCACCCCCAACTGTCCTCTCTCTGTCCCGGTAACCTCTAATTGCCCTCCCCTGCTGGCCTGATCACTCCCAACTGTCCTCCCATGCTGGCCATCTTGTGGCGGCCATCTTGTGACCACATGGGGATGGCCATCTTTGACCACATGGGGGTGGCCATCTTGTGCAATGGTGTGATGGTCAATTTGCATATTACCGCTTTTTTATATAGGATAGTCACATGTTTGTTGCCATTTTTATTCTTTATTCTTGTGTTCCTTCATCCCATCCTATTTTTTCTTCTCACAGAAGTCCCTTTAGTATTTCTTGCATTACTGGCTTGGTAGTAATAAACTCCCTTAGCCCTTTTTTTGTCTGTGAAGCTCATGATTTCACCTTCAATTTTGAATGATAGCCTTGCTGGGAATAATATTCTTGGATTCAGTCATTTGTTTTGCATCCCTACATATATTTCATTCCATTCCCTTCTGGCCTGATGTGTTTCTGTTGAGAAATTAGTCTATAGTCTAATGGGAGATCCCTTATAGGTAACTTTCTGTCTCTCTCTAGCAGTCTTTAAGATTCTTACTTTGTTGTTGATGTTTGCCAACTTAAATATGATGTGTCTTGGTTTCAGTCTTTTTGGGTTCATTTTGTTTGGGACTGTGTAACTTCTTGGAATTTTTGAGTTTTTTCTTCCCAATATCAGGGAAGTTTTTTTTTTTTTTTTTTTTTTTTTTTTTTTTTTTTTTTTTTTTTTTTTTTTTTTTACTGTTCATCAGATTATTTATTCCCTTGATTTTTAGATTCACTTGTTAATAGATGTGTATTTGTTGTTCATAATTTGTATCTTTACCTTTTTCTTCTTCTTCCTCTTCTTAAAGGATACCTTTCAACATTTCATATAATAAGTGGTGATGAACTCCTTTAGCTTTTTCTTATCTGTGAAGCTCTTTATCTGGCCATCACTTCTGAATGATAGTTTTGCTGGATAAAGTACTCTTGGTTGTAGGTTCTTGGTATTCATCACTTTGAATATTTCTTACCACTCCCTTCTGGCCTGCAAAGTTTCTGTTGAGAAATCAGCTGACAGTCGTATGGGTACTCCCTTGTAGGTAACTGATTTCCTTTCTCTTGCTGCTTTTAGGATTCTCTCTTTGTCTTTTGCTCTTGGCATTTTAATTATGATGTGTCTTAGTGTGGTCCTCTTTGGATTCCTTTTGTTTGGGGTTCTCTGCGCTTCCTGGGCTTGTAAGTCTATTTCTTTCACCAGGTAGGGGAAGTTTTCTGTCATTATTTCTTCAAATAGGTTTTCAATATCTTGCTCTCTCTCTTCTTCTGGCACCCCTATAATTCGGATGTTGGTATGCTTGAAGCTGTCCCAGAGGCTCCTTACACTATCTTTGTATTTTTGGATTCTTTTTTCATTTTGCTTTTCCGGTTGGGTGTTTTTTGCTTCTTCGTATTTCAAATCTTTGACTTGATTCTTGCGATCCTCTGGTCTATTGTTGGGAGTCTGTATAATGTTCTTTATTTCATTCAGTGTATGCTTAATTTCTCGTTGGTCCTTTATCACAACATCAAGGGTCTCATTAGATTTCTTGAGGATCTCACCACATTTATCGGCGGTCTCACCAGTCTTCTTGAAGATCTCACTACATTTATCGGCGGTCTCACCAGTCTTTTCGAGGGCCTTATTAAGTTTATCGGCAGCTTCTAGACAGTTCTTTAAAGACCTTAAAAGTGTGGTTTTGAACTCTATATCCAGCAGTTTGCTTTCCTCCAATTCTGTCGTTTGTGTCCTGTTTCTTTGTCTCGGCAGTTTTTATGCTTTGCTGTGTCGATAGAGTTCCTTTCTGTGCTAAGTGTCCCAATTACCTGAGATAGACACTCTTGGTGCACCCCCTTGTGGGCTTTGTGCACAGTCTTGTTGTAATGAAGCGTTGATTGTTGTAGTTATCACTGTGAGGAATTGACCTCCTGGCCAATTGGCTGTGAGAATCAGCTGTGTCTGCAGTGGGAGAACTTCTTTGCTGGAGACACCCCTCTGGGTCTAGACTTGCTTCAATGGGGCTTTGGTGCTCACTGAGTCTGCCCCCTGAGTGTGTCTTTTATCGTTCCACAGAGCTGCAAACTAGATGGTCCCACTCTGACCTCTGGGCTTCCTGGCTCCTGGATCTCTAGGGAGGTGCTAATCTAGCCTTCGCCTGAGCCTATTCAGCAAAAGTCTCCATGCAGGGCTTGGGCGGGGCGGGTCCCACAGGATCAACAGGGTGGGGTTAGCAATTATGGCTGCTCTCAGTCTTGCCCTCAGAGGCTCTGCTTCTCAGTGTCCCAGTAATTGCTGCAAGCCCCACGGAGAGAAAGCTGCCCTAGGGTTCTGAGCGATGCCAGACAGTCCCGCTTCTCCCATATGAGTCTGGGTCCCTAGAGACTCGCCTGGAGCTGGAGCTCAGAGTCTGAGACTCCCTTCTGATTGAAAACAACAACCACGCCCTCAGCCGCCAGCCCGCTCTGCATGCACTCCGCACCTTAGTATTTTACTTCAGCACTGCGCCTCCTCTGAGTCTCAGTATGTTTTACTCTTTCTTCCTAGTTGTAGAACTTCCACTCAGCCAGCCTTCCTGTGGTTCTGGATGATGTCCGTTCTGTCTTTTAGTTGTACTTTTGAAGTGGTTGTTCGAGGCAGCAAACTCCGGTGTTTACCTATGCTGCCATCTTGGTTTCTCTCAGGGAAGTTTTCTGACATTATTTTTCAAACAGGTTTTCTATTTCTTGCTCAGGTTCTTCTCATTCTGGTACCTCTATTATGTGGATGTTGTTTTGTGTCATATTGTCCCACACCTTCTTTAGGCTCTTCTCCTGGTTTTTAAGTGTGTGTGTTTTTTCCCCCAGTTACTGCTCTTCTAGGTTGTTTTTTCCTACCTTGTCTTCTAGCTCACTGATGCAGTCCTCAGCTTCTTCTAGTCTACTGTTGATGTTTTCTATTGTGCTCTTTAATGCAGCGATGTCATTTTTCATTTCTTCTTGGTTTTTCTTCATTTCCTCTTGATTCTTACACATGTTGTTGAAGTTGTCCTTCATCCTTTGCAGCATCCTTATTACCATTGCTCTGAATTCTTTCTCTGATGAATTGCTTGCCTCCATTTCATTTACTTCCTTTTCTGGTGATTCTTCCTTTTCTTTCCTTTTTTTTTTTTTAAACATGATACACTTTATTGAAAAGGGCCCACAGCAAGATCTGTAGCATCATATTATTTATGTAAATTAAACTCATAAATAAGCAATCATGTATATTATTGTTATTCAAGGATGAACATATATCCAAGTCCCTGTGACAAATGCATGGGTTTTCATCTTTAGTGAGGCTGGAGGGATGTGTCCAGTGGCTCAGACTGGGGGTGAAAGGAAATACTAAGAGAGGAGCCTGTGGACTGTTATGATCCTGTGCTAGAGATTGAAGATGAGGGAAATTGGGTTCTCAGCAGTTGAGATCCAGAAGCCAGTCTGTACATCAGCAGAAGCTGGTAAGGGAAAGAGTGGGCACAGGGGCACAGCATCTTACTGCACTTACTGTCCCTGCCTATGGCAGGTCGGGGAGGAGGAATGCCTTCTTTAAGCTTTTCCTAAACTGCTTTCATTTCCCCCCGCAGGAATGAGCTACTGTAATAGCTTGTTGCTGCTTTTTGAAATAAAACATGCCCACCAGTGTAAATGAGCGCGTTAATATTTCATGTGGGAACTTGATTTAACTTTAAACATATCCAAAAGCTTTGGAAATTAAGCTGGGGGGGGAGCACCCCTATTAGCTTCAGAGAAAGCTAGTTTGTTACATCTTAGGTAAAAGGTTTCTTCATAAACCTTCAAATTAGTGTCTGTAATCATGTTGTATCATCCTTTACATTTTCAATGTAGAAAAGAGCTTGTGTTTTTAAGGAGCAAAGAGACTTCCTATCCCCTTTCTTGGTCTCTTAGTGATTCTTTTTTTCTTTTCTTTTTTTTATTGCTTAAAGTATTACAAAGAGTATTACATATGTGTCCATTTTATCCCCCTGCCCTAGACAGTACCCCAGCCTCCCCTATTCCCCAGTGTCTTATGTCCATTGGTTAGGCTTATATGCCTGCATACAAGTCCTTTAGTTGATCTCTTACCCCCCTACCTCCTGCCCCCCAACACTCCCCGGCCTTCCCGCTGCAGTTTGACAATCTGTTTGAGGCAGCTCTGCCTCTGTATCTATTATTGTTCAAAAGTTTATAATGGTCTCTAGTATCCATGAATGAGTGAGATCATATGGTATTTTTCCTTCATGAACTGGCTTATTTCACTTAGCATAATGCTCTCCAGTTCCGTCCATGACGTTGCAAATGGTAAGAGTTCCTTCCGTTTTAGAGCAGCATAGTATTCCATCGTGTAGATGTACCACAGTTTTCTAATCCATTCATCTACTGATGGGCACTTAGGCTGTTTCCAGATCTTACCTATGGTGAATTGTGCTGCTATGAACATAGGGGTGCATATATCCTTTCTGATTGGTGTTTCTGGTTTCTTGGGATATATTCCTAGAAGTGGGATCACAGGGTCAAATGGGAGTTCCATTTTCAGTTTTTTAAGGAAACTCCATACTGTCTTCCATAATGGCTGCACCAGTCTGCATTCCCACCAGCAGTGCACAAGTGTTCCTTTTTCTCCACATCCTCTCCAACAGTTGTCATTTGTTGATTTGTTGATGATAGCCAGTCTGACAGGTGTGAGATGATACCTCATTGTTGTTTTGATTTGCATCTCTCGGATGATTAGTGACTTTGAGCATGTTTTCATATGTCTCTTGGCTTTCTGAATGTCCTCTTTTGAAAGGTGTCTATTTAGGTCCTTTGCCCGTTTTTTGATTGGGTTGTTTACCTTCCTTTTGTTAAGTTGTATGAGTTCCCTATAAATTTTGGAGATTAGGCCCTTATCAGATATGACATTGGCAAATATGTTTTCCCACACAGTGGGTTTTCTCGTTGTTTTGTTGATGGTTTCTTTTGCTGTGCAGAAGCTTTTTATTTTGATGTAGTCCCATTTGTTCATTTTCTCTTTAGTTTCAAGTGCCCTAGGAGCTGTATCAGTGAAGAAATTGCTTTGGCATATGTCTGAGATTTTGTTGCCTTTGGATTCTTCTAGAATTTTTATGGTTTCCTGTCGTACATTTAAGTCCTTTATCCATTTTGAGTTTATTTTTGTGTATGGTGCAAGTTGGTGGTCTAGTTTCATTTTCTTGCATATACCTGTCCAATTTTCCCAACACCATTTATTGAAGAGACTATCTTGGCTCCATTGTATGTTCTTGCCTCCTTTGTCAAATATTAATTGAGCATATTGGTTCAGGCCGATTTCTGAGCTCTCTATTCTATTCCATTGATCTATATGCCTATTCTTGTGCCAGTACCAGGCAGTTTTGAGAACAGTGGCTTTGTAATACAACTTGATATCTGGTATTGAGATCCCACCTACTCTGTTCTTTTTCAGGATTGCTGCAGCTATTCGGGGTCTTTTTTTATTCCAGATGAATTTTTGGAGAGTTCGTTCTAGATCTGTGAAGTATGCCGTTGGTATTTTAATGGGAAGTGCGTTGAATTTATAGATTGCTTTGGGTAGTATGGACATTTTAATGATGTTGGTTCTACCAATCCATGAACACGGTATGTTCTTCCATCTGTTTATGTCTTCCTCTATCTCTTTTTTCAACGTCCTGTAGTTTTCTGAGTAGAGGTCTTTTACCTCTTTAGTTAAGTTTATGCCTAGGTAGCTTAGTTTTTTTGGTGCAATGGTAAACGGGATTGTTTTTATGATCTCTCTTTCTGAAAGTTCACTATTGGTGTATAGAAATGCCTCAGATTTCTTGGGGTTAATTTTGTATCCTGTTACATTGCCAAATTCATGTATTAAGTCTAGTAGCTTTTTGGTGGAGTCTCTAGGGTTTTGTATGTATAATATCATGTTGTCTGCAAATAAGGACAGTTTTACTTCCTCTTTTCCAATTTGGATGCCTTTTATTTCTTCTTCTTTCCGAATTGCAATGGCTAACACTTCCAGTACTATGTTGAACAGGAGTGGTGAGAGGAGGCATCCCTGTCTTGTTCCTGTTCTTAGGGGAAATGGTGTTAGTTTTTGTCCATTGAGTATGATGTTGGCTGTGGGCCTGTCATATATGGCTTTTATTATGCTGAGGTATGATCTTCTACTCCCACCTTGCTGAGAGTTTTTATCAAAAATGGGTGTTGGATTTTGTCAAATGCTTTTTCTGCATCAATTGATATGACCATGTGGTGTTTTTCTTTCAATTTGTTTATGTGATGTATAACGTTTATTGATTTGCGGATATTATACCATCCTTGCATCTCTGGGATAAATCCTACTTGGTTTTGGGGTATGATCTTTCTGATGCACTGCTGGATCCGATTTGCTAAGATTTTGTTGAGCATTTTGGCATCTATTTTCATGAGGGATATTGTCCTGTACTTCTCTTTCATTGTGTTGTCTTTACCTTTTTGTGGTTTTAGCATTATGCTGGCTTCATAGAATGAGCTTGGAAGTGGCCCTTCCTCTTGAATTTTTGGTAGTAGCCTGAGGAGGATAGGTTTTAGTTCTTCCTTGAATGTTTGGTAAAACTCCCCTGTGAAGCCGTCTGGTCCTGGGCTTTTGTTTGCTGGAAGCTTTTTGATGACTGCTTCAATTTCTTCCATAGTTATTGGCCTGTTGGCATTTTTAGATTCTTCCTGATTGAGTTTTGGAATGTTGTATTTTTCTAGGAATTTTTCCATTTCCTTCATGTTGTCTAGTTTGTTGGAGTAGAGCTGTCCATAGTATTTTTTAACAATCATTTGTATTTCTGTGGGGTCTGTTGTTATTTCGCCTCTATCGTTTCTGATTTTGTTTCTTTGGGTCCTCTCTCTTTGCTTCTTGGTGAGTCTGGCTAGAGGTTTGTCAATCTTGTTTATCCTTTCAAAGAACCAGCTCTTGGTTTCATTGATTTTCTGTATTGTTTTTTTGGTCTCTATGTCATTTATTTCTGCTCTAATCTTTATTATCTCCTTCCTTCTGCTCACTCTGGGCTTTTCTTGTTGCTCTCTTTCTAATTCTTTGAGTTGTAGAGTTAGCTGATTTACCACCATTTTTTCTTGTTTTTTTGAGATAGGCCTGTAGAGCTATAAACTTCCCTCTCAGGACTGCTTTCATTGTGTTTCATAGGTTTTGGATTGTTGTGTTTTCATTGTCATTAGTTTCCAGGATGTTTTGAATTTCTTCTTTGATTTCATTGGTATCCCAATCAATATTTAATAGCATGCTATTCAGCTTCCAGGTGTTTGAGTATTTTGGGTTGTTTTTATTGTAGTTTATTTCTAATATTATGCCATCGTGGTCTGCGAAGACGCTTTTTATGATTTCAATCTTCTTGAATTTGGGGATACTTTGCTTGTGACCGAATATATGGTCTATTTTTGAATATGTGTCATGAGCATTTGAGTAGAATGTATATTCCCTGGCTTTGGGGTGGAGTGTTCTGAAGATGTCTATTAAGTCCATCTGATCTAGTGAGTCATTTAGGATTGCTGTATCTCTGCTGATTGTTTGTCTAGAGGACTTATCCTGTGCTGTCAGTGGTGTATTAAAGTCCCCTACTATGATGGTATTGTTGTTGATCTCTCCTTTGATATCTTCCAGGAGTTTTTTTATGAATTTGGGTGCTCCTGCATTGGGTGCATATATGTTTACCAGGGTTATATCTTCTTGTTGAATTGATCCCTTTAGTATTATGAAGTGGCCTTCCTTATCTCTTGTTATGGCCTTCACTTTGAGGTCTATTTTGTCCGATATAAGTATTGCTACCCCAGCTTTCTTTTCCTTTCCATTTCCCTGAAAGATATTTTTCCATCCTTTCACTTTCAGTCTGTGTGAGTCCCTTCTAATGAGGTGGGTTTCTTGTAGACAGCAGATGTATGGGTCATGTTTTTTTATCCATTCAGCCACTCGATGTCTTTTGGTTGGAGCATTTAGTCCGTTTACATTTAAGGTTATTATTGAAAGGTACTTGTTTGTAGCCATTTCTTTTTTTGTGTGTGGCTGTTTTCTTTCTGAGCTTTTTATTATTTTTATACCAGTCCCTTTAGCATTCCTTGCATTGCTGGCTTGGTGGTGATAAACTCCCGTGGCCTTTATTTTTGGTCTGTGAAGCTTCTTTTTTCCCCTTCAAGTTTGAATGATAGCCTTGCTGGATAGAGTATTCTTGGATTCAGTCCTTTGCTTTGCATCACTTTGTAAATTTCTGTCCATTCTTTTCTGGCCTGATGTGTTTCTGTTGAGAAATCATTTGACAATCTAATGGGAGATCCCTTGTATGTAACTTTCTGTCTCTCTCTTGAAGCCTGTAAGATTCTCTCTTTGTCCTGAACATTTGCCATGGTAATTATGATGTGTCTTGGTGTGGGTCTTTTCAGGTTCACCTTGTTTGGGACTCTCTGGGCTTGTGTGACTTTTTCTTTCCCACCTAAGGGATGTTTTCTGATATTATTTCTTCTAATAGGTTTTCTAATCCTTGTTCATCCTTCTGTTGTTCTAGTACCCCTATTATTCGTATGTTGTTTCGTTTCATGTTGTCCCAAAGCTCCCTTAGGCTCTCCTCCTGTCTTTTAATTTTTTTCTCCAATTGCAGTACATTTTGGGTGTGTTTTGCTTCCTTGTCTTCTAATTCACTAATTCGGTTCTCTGCTTCTCCTAGTCTACTGTTGATACTTTCAATGGAGTTTTTCATTGCAGCTATATCACTCTTCATTTCTTCTTGGGTCTTACTTAAGTTGCTGATTTTTTCATCTGTTTCTTCTTGCTTCTTCCATATGTTATCAATTTTTTTCATCTGTTTCTTCTTGCTTCTTGCAGAGGTTGTCGATTTTTTCCTCCATCCGGTTTATGCACTCTAGGACCCTTATTCTGAATTCTTTTTCTGTCATGTTGCATGCCTCTGTATTACTTAGCTGCTTTTCTGGAGAGTCCTCCTTCTCTTTCCTTTGGGCATTTCTTTGTCTACCCATGTGTGATCTCACTGACATATCTAGACGTTGAGTTGTTCAGTGGTTGCTCCCTTGGTGGCAGTGACTCCTTGGTCTGTGGTTGCTCTTCGGGTGGTTGTGGTAGCAGCTGCTCTTCATTTGGCAGCAGCTCATCTGGTGGGTGCTGTTCACAGCTGTGGTGGCTCTTCTGGCTGGTGGGGCGAGGTTTCATGTACAGCTGCTGTTCCTCAGCAGAGGGTGTGGTGCTCAGGAGGTTGCTGTTTCTTGGATGTGCTGTGTTGATTTAAAGGCACAAAATACAACACAACAAGGCACCCCGTACCAGGCACTATACACAAATATATTCACGATATTAATAACCCCAAATAAAGGTGACCACCCGAATTAAGAGAATTAGGGGATAAGGAGGAAGGAAGGGAAAAAGATAAGAGAGAAAAAAGAAAAGAAAAGTAGGAACCAAAAAAAGGAGTACAAAAATGAAATTGGGAAGAAGGAGGGGGGGAAAATAACATTGAGAAAAGAAAAGAAAAGAAAAAAAAAGAAAGAGAAAAAAGAAAAAAAAAGAGCAAAAAGAGAGAATGAAGTGGAAGAGGGGAAGAGACTTTTAATATGAGGAGAATATTCCTATAGAACGGCCATTAATCCCAACAGATTCCAGCAACAGCTCCCTGGAGATGAATGCAAACTAGAAACAACCAATAATATAACGATGAAAATAGAATGGAGAACACTAATTCCAGAATGAAATAAAGAGAAAATAAAATGGCACTTTAAAAAATGGTAAAATGGTATCAGTAATAATACTGGTTAAAAATAAGAACGTAGTAATTAAATGGGTAAAATCAGGTGATGGAAAAAGAAGAAAAAATATTGGTTTCTTAATTAAAAGGTGAAAAAAGAAAAAAAAAATTGCAGTAGTGAAGGTCCTTCGGTTCTTCTATTCTTCAGTGTGGCTCACCTTAGACCTGCCAGGTATTCAGGAGAGTGTTGGGTTTCCCTGCGATACACTGTTCCTCTGTGTTGTAAACCACAGTCCTTATTTTAAAGCAGGCCGCATTTGTTTCCCAGACTGCCTTATTTTGTGTTTAGCAAAGAGTCAGTTTGTGGGTCAGCCTCTGGGTGGCAGTGTTCTGGGGTTGGCCTCTGAGGCTATAGGGCCTCTCTGTCCAGTGGAAGTTCACTGCCCAGAGCTGGCTGCGTAATAGTTAGTTACCAGCGCTGTGTTGTTGCTGGTATTGAAAATCCCTCTATAGGCCAGACCCTGTTAACTCCCAGGGACTGATCAGATTATTTTAATCCTTGATCTCCTACAGGGTGGAATCTGGGTGTGGCTGTGCTCCTTGCCTGGGGGCTGGGGGGAGGAGTCTCACTCTCTGGAGAGAATGGCTGCCCCAGACCTGGGCTCAGGGGTGTCTCAGCACTCAATTCGCTGCCACCTCTCCCGGCCCCCCTTCTCTCCTCAGTCTCCCCCCCGTATTCCACTCCTCCGCACACTCTCCCTCTCTTCAGCACAGGTGAGTGTCTGCATCCGATATGTCCCATGAACAGGCTTCAGTGAAAACAAACAAACAAACGCCGGCCGTGGAAATGGGGAAGGCTTGGTTTCTGTAAGCTTCTTCTCTTACCGGGACTGCATGGTCTGGTCAGCTCTTCAGGCTGCCCCCTTTAGGCTCAGTCCTCTGTGATCACAGAACCCAGCTCTCAATTCCCCTGGCGGCGCCAGGAATCCCTTGGTTCTCCTTTCCCCCGTCAGGGGCTGTGCCTGTCCCAAGGGATGTGGCTGTGTGCCACGCGGTCTCCCTCCGACTCTCTGGGCTCAGAGGTCTGGCAAACTTTCCTGCCCAAAGTCCTGTTTTTTTTTTTTTCCTTTCCAGGGGAGTTCTGCTCTTCCCGGCTGCAAACCGTCTCACCAGCTGAGCAATTTCGCCCATTCGGGGTGGATGCTATTAGTTTCAGCTGCTCACTCCATTTGCTCCGGGACAGGACCTGGGACGCGTCTGCCTATATCGCTGCCATCTTCCCTTCTCCGAGTCTTCCTTTTCTTTTGAATGTGAGCTGTGTCCTTGTCTCCCCAATTTTGCTCCTCTTAGGATGTCTGTTTATGTGAGTCATTCTCGAACATGTTGATCAAAAAGTACAAAATACAACTTGACAAGACATGACACAGAGGGAACAAAACACGAATGTATTCACAACACTGATAACCCAAAATAAAGACCACCAGAGAAAAGAAAATTAGGAGAGAGAAAAGAGTACAAAAATGATATTGAGAAAAGAAAAATAGGTAAAAGAGAAAAGGAAAAGAATAAAAAAGAAGAGAAAATATATGTATATGGGCAGAAAACTCCACAAAACAAACAAATAAACCAAAAAATGTAAACAACAAACACCTAGTAAAAAAGTGGGGGTTGGGTGGGGGTTGGGACCGAAGAACCAGAGCTTATTTCCAGAAGGTAAAGTAAAGGAATTTAATGAATGGGGGAATGGCCATGATTCAGTATAGAGAAGATAGAAAGAGAATGAGTGTATAATAAGAAAAGTAAAAAACAAAAGAATCAATAAAATAAAAAAGTAAAAAATAACATAAATAGAAAATTAATTAAAAAATAATTAAATTAAAAAATATTAAAAATATATAAATGTTTCCCCTTTATTTAATCTATCTATCTAGATATTCATCTATTTTTGGAAAAGGAGAATAGAGTAGAGAGCAGATAGGCCTGAGTTTGGTGAGTAAAACTTAAGCTATTAGTAGAATAAGAGAGCAAGCGAAGAGAGGAAAAATAAAAACTTAAAAGAAAAACGAAAACAAACAAGCAAATTAGCAATCAAACAAACAATAATAACAAAAAAAATTGGCTAGTGAAGAAAAAAGAAGAGTGCATGAACTTGGAGCAGGGAAGAGGAAATTGGATATATGAGTAAGCCAACAGAGACTACTATAAAGCAAATAAAGAAAATCAATTTTTAACAAAGAGTAAAAAGAAAGGAGAGAGAAAAACTAAAGCAGGAATATGAGAAGAGAAGCAGGATGTTAAAGGGAGAAGTGTAAAAGAAATGGTTGGCAAAAAGGAAATATGAGATAAAGTAAAATAATGATAAAAAAATATATAATGTAGAACACTAATCCCAAAAAATAAAAGATTAAAAGAACAATATTAATAATAATAAATAAAAATAATAAAAAATAAAATAAAGAAAAACAAAAATAGATAAAATTTAATTTCTTTAGTAAAAAATAAAAAAGTGAAGTAGTGAAGTATCGTTCGCTTCAGTTGAGTTTTAATGTCCCATGGAGGCTGGTTTAAGACCTCTCTCTACTGTTCTGTCTGCCATGTCTCAGTTTCCTGTTAGGTTGTCAGGCACCATGTTGAAGTTCCCAGCGATCCACTGCTCTGTGTCAGACTCCACAGCCTTGATTTTAAGAAGTTGGGATCAATCTGCCTGCTTTGTTTTTTCTTCTGCTTTCAGTCATATTTACACAAGCATCTATTTCTGACATGGGCTCTAGGTGGCAGTGTTGCTGTATTAGTTTCCAGGACCAAATGGCTCCTCAACCCATTCCCTGAGTGCTCCCTGGGAATAGTCAGAATCCTTGTTTCCCTCCCAATCTCAAGGCTGGGTGCAGCTGTGCTGCTAGGAGGAGCCTGATCTTCAGCGTTGGAGAGACCGGACTGACCCAGAGCTGGCTTCCTGGTTGTATTTTTTTATTTTGTTCCCCAGCTTCCACGAAACCACCTTCCCCTGCATTGCAGCCTCGATGAGTGTTTGTAATGGAAAGATCCTATGTACTGGGTTTAGTGAGTCAAAGCAGGGAAAATATAAAGATAGAGCAACCATGATGCTCCCTTCCTCCCACCCCTCCCCGGCACTGCACAGCTGGTGCAGAATTTCAGGCTGCCTTTCTGGGCACAGCCTCCTAAGGCTGTGGATCTACAGTCCCTGGTTGCCAGCAGCCCTGGGACAATCGAGTATTACACGTGTCCCCACGGGACGTGGACTTGATGCAGAGCAGTTTCCTTCTGACCCTCTAGTCCTGCTTGTGCATGTCTCTCTCTCCAGCCTAGAACCCCGATCCTACCATTCTCTGGGTGTCGCCTTTCCTTTCCAGCCCTGGATTGTCTCACCAGCTGTGTTTAATTCACCAATTCCAGGTGGATGTTATTTGATTCAGGTGTTTCTTCTATTTGCTCCATGAGAAGTCACAGGACATGTCCACCTATCTGGCCACCATTTTGTCTCCCACGTGTCAGAGATTTTACTGCCTATATTTTCTTGTAAGATTTTTTATGGTTTTGAGTCTAGCATTTAAGTCTTTTATCCTTTTTGAGTTTATTCTTGTGTGTGGTGTCAGAAGGTGGTCTAGTTTCATTTTTTTCCATGTATCAGTCCAATTTTCCCAATGCCATTGTTAATTTTCCTTGTTTTTTGAGGTAGGCCTGTAGTGTTATGAACTTCCCTCTTAGGACTGTTTTTGCTATGTCCCAGATATTTGGGGTTGTTGTGTGTTCATTTTCATTTGTTTTCAGAAAGTTTTTGATTTCTTTCTTGATCTCGTTGGTAACCCATTTATTGTTTAATAACATTCTATTTAGCCTCCATGTGTTTGAAAGTTTTTGGGTGTTTTTACTGTAGTTGATTTCTAATTTCATTCCACTGTGATCTGAGAAGATGCTTGATATGACTTCAATCTTCTTGAACTTGTAGAGACTTTTTTGTGTCCTAACATGTGGTCTATCTTTGTGAAAGATACATGTGCACTTAAGAAGAATGTAAATTCTGAAGCTTTGGAGTGAAATGTTCGATAAATGTCAATTAGGTCCATCTGATTCATTGTGTACTGTAGAGTCACTGTTTCCTTGTTAATTTTTTGTCTGGAGGAACTATCCAGTGAAGTCAGCAGGGTGTTAAAGTCCCCTAATATGACTGTATTGTTGTCGATCTCTGCCCTAAAGTCCTCTAGAAGTTTTCTTAAAAATATATTTAGGTGCTCCTATGTTGGGTGCATATATGTTTACCAGGGTTATATCCTCTTGTTGGATTTATCCTATTAGTATTTCATAGTGACCTTTGTTGTCGCTTGTGCTGGCCTTCATTTTGAAGTCTATTTTGCCAAATATGAGTATTGTTACTCCAGCTATTTTTTTCTTTGCCATTTGCATGCAAAAATGTTTTCCATCCATTCACTCTAATCTTGTGTGTCTTTTGTTCTGAGGAGGGTCTTTGTAGCCATCATATAGTTGGGTCATGTTTTTGAATTCATTCAGCTACCCTGTGTCTTTTGATTGGAGCATGGAATCCACTTACATTTAAGCTTTGTATTGCTAGGTACTTACTTATTGCCATTTTAATTAATTATGTTTAGGTTTCACTCTCTATTTCTTCTTCACATTACAGCAGTCCTTTTAGCATTTTTTGTAATGCTGGTTTGGTGGTGATGTACTCTTTTAGCCTTTCTTTCTTTCTTTCTTTCTTTCTTTCTTTCTTTCTTTCTTTCTTTCTTTCTTTCTGGAAGCTCTTTATTTGACTGTTTATTTTGAATGATTGCCTTGCTGGGTATGGTAATCTTGGTTTCAGCTCCTTGCTTTTCTTTCTCTTGAGTACTTCATGCCATTCCCTTCTGGCCTGTAGAGTTTCTGGTGAGAAACAGGTATCAGCCTTATGGGAGCTCCTTTGTAGGTAACAGTTTGCTTTTCTCTTGCTGCCTTTAAGATTCTCTCTTTGTCTTTAATTTTTGGCATTTTAATTATGATGTGTCTGGGTGTGAGCCTGTTTGCGTTCTTCAAGCATGGGACTGTCTGTGCCTTCTGTACTTGTGTGACCTTTTTTCTTACAATGTTATGGAAGTTTTCTGCCATTATTGCTTCAATAATGATCTCTATTTCTTTCTCTCTGCCTCTTCTGGCACACCTGTTATTCAAATATTGTTATGTTTCATATTGTCCCACAGCTCCCTTAAGCTGTCAATTTTTAAATTGTTTTTTTCTTTTTTGGTTCTCTGATTGAGTGATTTTTTTAAATATATTTTTTTATTGATTAAGACATTACATATGTGTACCCTCTACCCCCCCCCCCCGCTCGTCCCCTCACCCCCCCCGTTGTCCGTGTCCATTGGTTAGGCCTATATGCTTGCATATAAGTCCTTTGGTTGATCCTTCCCCCTTGCCCCCACCCTCCCCTACCTTCCCTCCAAGGCCCGACAGTCCAATCAAAGCCTCTCCGTCTCTGGATCAGTCCTTGTTCATCAGTTTATGTTGTTCATTATATTCCACAAATAAGTGAGATCTTGTGGTATTTATCCGCTCTCCAGTTCCATCGATGCTGTGGCAAATGGTAAGAGTTCCTTTTTCTTCTTCCTCTTCTTAAAGAATACCTTTCAACATTTCATATAATGCTGGTTTGGTGGTGATGAACTCCTTTAGCTTTTTCTTATCCGTGAAGCTCTTTATCTGACCTTCCATTCTGAATGATAGCTTTGCTGGATAAAGTAATCTTGGTTGCAGGTTCTTGCTATTCATCTCTTTGAATATTTCTTGCCACTCTCTTCTGGCCTGCAAAGTTTCTGTTGAGAAATCAGCTGACAGTCGGATGGGTACTCCCTTGTAGGTAACTGACTGTCTTTCTCTTGCTGCTTTTAAGATTCTCTCTTTATCTTTTGCTCTTGGCATTTTAATAATGATGTGTCTTGGTGTGGTCCTCTTTGGATTCCTTTTGTTTGGGGTTCTCTGCGCTTCCTGGACTTGTAAGTCCATTTCTTTTACCAGGTGGGGGAAGTTTTCTGTCATTATTTCTTCAAAAAGGTTTTCAATATCTTGCCCTCTCTCTCCTTCTGGTACCCCTATAATTCTGATGTTGGTATGCTTGAAGTTGTCCCAGAGGTTCCTTACACTATCTTCATATTTTTTGAATCTCTTTTCTTTTTTCTTTTTCGGTTGGGTATTTTTTGTTTCTTTTTATTTCAAATCTTTGACTTGATTCTTGGGATCCTCTTGTCTGCTGTTGGATCTCTGTAAATTATTCTTTATTTCAGTCAGTGTATGCTTAATTTCTAGTTGGTCCTTTTTCATGTCCTCCATGGTCTCACTATACTCCTTGAGGGATTCATTAAATTTATCGGCGGTTTCCATAAAATTCTTGACAAACCTTATAAACGTGGCCTTGAACTCTATATCCAGTCGTCTGCCCTCCTCCGTTTCTGCCAATTGTGACCTGTTTCTTTGTCTCCGCATTTTGGCTGCTTCCCTGTGTTGATAGAGTGGCCCTGCGTGCCAGGTGTCCTGTAGGGCCCAGTGGTTCAGCCTCCCCAGTTACCTGGGGTGGACACTCTTGGTGCCTTGGTTGTTGTAGGATCACTGGGAGGAATTGACCTCCAGGCCAATTGGCTGTGGGAAGCAGCTGTGTCTGAAGTGGGAGAATGGTCCCCCTCTGACCACTGGGTACAGTGGCTCCTGGATCTAAGGAGGTGCTAATTCAGCCCCTGCCTGAGGCCACACAGCCGGAGCCACGGAGAGGCTCAGCTGTGAAGCAATGCAAGCCGCTGCGGGGCCTTGGGCCTTCTCTTGGAAGTTCCGGGTCTGCCTGGCTGGGCTGTAGTTTGATAAATTCACATGCAAAAGCCTCTGCTGCAGCCTGGGTGGGGCGGGGTCTCAGGGAGTCAAAAGGGCGGAGAAAGAAGCTATGGCTGATTCTCCGCGCCCGGAGTCGCGCGTCTCAGTGTCCCGGTAACGGCTGCAAGCACCTCTGAGGGAAATCCGCCCTCAAGTTCGCCGGCTGCCGCCTGACAGAGCAGCCTCTCCCCGTATGAGTCCTGGGTCCCCAGAGACTTCCCAGAACCGGAGTTCAGAGCAGTCGGGAGCTTGTGATTCAAAAAGACAGCCGTGTCCTCAGGTGCCACCCCCTTTCCGCGCGCGCGAGCCGCCGCCGTACCTCTGCACTCAGCCTCCGCAGCTCCTCTGGCTCTCAGCGTGCTTTTCTTTTCTTCTAGTTGTAGAAATTACACTCAGCCAGCCTTCCTGTTGTTCTGGACGATGTTTGCTCCGTCCTTTGGGATATTTATCAATTGTTGTGGGAGGCGACTATTTCCCGGTGTTTATCTATGCTGCCATCTTAGTTTCTCCGATTGAGTGATTTTTTTAACCCTGTCTTATAATTCACTGATTTGATCCACAGCTTCCCTTAATCTGCTGTGTATGCCTTCCAATGTGTTCTTTATTTGTGCTCTGTCATTCTCTATTTATGTTTTCATAGTACATCTTTTCTCATGCTGTTGTGCATCTTTACCATCATTATTCTGAACTCTATATCAGGTAAATTTCTTATCTCCATTTCATTTATCTCTTCTTCTGGAGAATTTTCTTGTTCTTTTATTTGGGGGCGGTTTCTTTGTCTCCTCATTTTGTCTGTTTGGGTTTGTGACTATGTATTAGGTAGATCTGCTACATCTCTCAATCTCTAGTGCAGACAGTATCAAATACAGCTTCCGTCTAATTAGATCAGGCAAAGACTCAAAGCCTCCAAAGACTCCTCTGCCTACAGACTGATAGGATTCTGTCTTGAATTGCCCTCAGGCAATTGTTCACAGGTGGGGCAATTGCTTCTGCCTGGAGGCTGATTGTTATTCTCAGTCTCTTATTGGGCCTCAGAAACTCCTCACCTTGGGACAAGGTATTTTCCAATAGGAAGGGTCAACTATCTTCCCCCCATGCAAAGCTGCCTGTATAGCAAATGTCTGCATGAGAAAGATGACCTCTATGGTGTGAGGGAATGACTCAGCACAGGAAACCCTGGTGTCTGCCTTTTAAGCTCTAATCCCAGAGCCCCGATCCTTGCTTCTGCTCACACAGCTCCAGTCCATTCTGCCCTCCCTTTGTCAGAGCACAAGGTGAGTGGCTCCATAGGAAATTTTGTGCATTGGCCCTCTTAATGGGTGCCTGAATTTCCAGCCATCTCTCCCTGGCACACAGCAACCCTGCCGCTTTTCACAATCATGTTGTATGGGTACTCTTTTCAGCTCTGGTGCTCTCTGGTGGGGGGCATGGCTTGGGGATTAGACCCCAGAGTTCACAGTGGCAACCCCTACAGTTGAGATATCTCTCTTTTACTTCAGTTGCTGTCGGTGGGAGCCCGGCCATCCCTTTCTCACCTCCGCCCCCTTACTAGTCTTTAGGTGATCTCCATTTTCCATCCTTGGATATTAGGGTTCTCTCCAGTGAGTGTTCCATTGATTATTCAGGAAGTTTTCTGTATTTTAGTTGTAATTCTAGTTTGGTCTTGGGAATGTGTCTATGCAACATCCACTTATTCCACTGCCATTTGTAATTCATTCAGTTATTATTTTTTTAATAGGTTCTCTATCCCTTGATTTCTTTCTTCACCTTCTGGTACCCTTATGATGTAGAAGTTGTTACTCTTCATGTTATCCCAAAAGTCTTTTAAAGTGTTCTCATATTTTTCAAATTCTTTATTCTGCTCTTATTCAGTGTTTTCTTCTAGTTTGTCTTCCAAATCACTGATTTGATCATCTGCTTTGTTCAACCTACTTTTTATTCCTTTTAGTGTATTCTTCATTTTATATATTGCATCCTTTATTTCTTTTTGGTTCTTTTTTTATAGCTTTTATGTCTTTTTATGTTTACTCGTTTCTTGGTTAAGTTTCATCCATTCTTCCCTAAGTTTCTTGAAAATTATTATAACTATTATTTTGAATTCTATATCTGTTAATTTCTTTCCTCTATTTCATTTAGCTCTTTTTCTAAAGATTTTTCTTATTCTTTCCTTTGGGGCATGTTTCTTCTTCTCTTCATTTGGGTGCCTGCTTTTTAAAAAAAATATATTTTATTGTTTTTTTACAGAGAGGAAGGGAGAGGGATAGAGAGTTAGAAACATCGATGAGAGAGAAACATCGATCAGCTGCCTCCTGCACATTCTCTACTGGGGATGTGCCCACAACCAAGGTACATGCCCTTGACCGGAATCGAACCTGGGACCCTTCAGTCTGCAGGCTGATGCTCTATCCACTGAGCCAAACTGGTTAAGGCTGTTTTTGTTTCTATGTATTAAATAGATCAGCTATGACTCCCAGTCTTGGTAGGGTGGCCTTATGGAGTAAGTTTCCTGTGGGACACCTTGGCACTATCTCCTTGATTACATGTATTGGATCCTCCAGGATTGTCTCTATGTGGGTTCTGTTTGCCCTTCTGTTGTAGTTGAGTCTTGATTGCTATTGATTCATTCATGTATTTGGTAAACCTTCAGGCATAGCATTTGAGCTTCTGTGCAGGTGCTGATGTTTTACATTGTTAGTTATTGGACTCTTGTTTATCTAATATTCAGGTGGTTCTTCAAGCTGCTTGTTCTTTAATTTACATATAATTTTGAAGTGGTCATGGGAGGTGGCATCATAGTGTCCACCTACTCTACCATCTTGACCAGATTCAGTTTTTAATTCTAATATTTGTATCATTAGTTTAAAATAGTATTATATATCACAATATTTTTCCATTAATTTTTTTTCTATAATACTTTAAGAGAGCACCCCCAAGAGGGATACTCAGAATGATTGATAGATAAATCATCTAGTGTGTTTATTATTTGGATCGGGGAATATTTTAAGAACCTGGATTTTAGAGCCGTATTATGTACCAGGAACTTTATTGTTGACATAAGAATGAGAAGTGTGGCTTCTATCTTGAAGAATTTACTATGATATAGTTCTATATTTGGTAGAATGGATTTGTTCATATAGTAATGTGAACAAAGAAGATGACATTTGCTTGGGAAAGTATGGGAATGTTTTGTCTATGAGCATTTGAAGATCAAGAATGTGAGTGCCCTAAGAAAATTGGGGATTCATAGGTCATGCATTAAAAAAAATGCACTATGTCTATTAAAGAGAAGATTGGGGAGCTTGGCTTTTAGGCAATAAGATTATCTGAAAATTTAAAGGAATTTGTACAGATTTGTATTCTGAAAATGGCAAGACAAATATTGCATATATAAATGATACAATCTTTACTATTATTTAATAGAGTTTTTGAGTACGTTTAAGAGTAGGGACTATGAAGGGTAAATTAAAATGGGATGTAATATAGCCTGTGAGGGATACTTGAAATAATTGATGGATAAACACTCTAGTATGTTTGTGTTTGAATTGGGTAGTATTTTAAGAATCTGGATTTTAGGATAAGCCTTGTTACCAAAGCTGTAATGTTCTCTACAGTTGTATAGAAGCCCAAGGAAGCCAACAAAAACAGAATTCCAGTACTGAGACTAAATTGGTATTCTTTTTTTTTTTTTTTATTGGTGTTCTTTGTATCAGACTGAGTTAAAGTTATCTGTATTGGGATTTAAACAAATATCTTTCCCCTTTAATTGTCCCACACAGAAAATGTTAATATGGATTTGGGGAAATTAAATTGGAAGTTATAAAATAGTCTATGTGAAATTTATATAGAGAGAGGCATTAACATAGTGAATAAAGGGAACATTGTAATTAAAGGTTATTATTGAATGCTGGAATAGATTATCAAAAAGGTTGTAGATTTCTTGTAAGAGCTTTAAACATACAATATAGATCCATTTAAACTAGCAACATTTTAGAACGACCTCTGGCTTTGTGCATGTGGTTACAGAAGACCCGAGAAAATCCAAGCAATGCTTAGAGAAAGGGGAGTCACATTTTATTGTAATTATGCATAGGCCCAGAGAAAAATGTGTCTTTCAAATTTGGAGCCCCCCAACATGGAGGAAACTTTCTCTATACTTTTTCCAGTCCTTTGTCTCCCGTATTTGGAATGAGGCTTCTGAGAAAGGCCTGTGTGCTGGGAAGCAGCCATGAGACCATATCTCAAGGCCTGGTCTGGTGCCAGCACTGACAACTCTGCCTGGGGCATAATTTATGGCCTCTCTGGAATGGGAGTAGTATAGCTGGACATTTGTAAACAAGGATCTGAAGTCCTGCCAAGAAGAGGTGAATGTCTATCAGGAACAACCATGTGACTTGCAAGCAAGTCACGCTGGGTCAAGATTGCACACAATCTTGAGTTCCCAGAACATTTACCTCCCTGAGAAAAGATAAGATTAAAAAGTTGTGGGTAGAGCAGAAAAGGGAATGCTCAGCTGCAAGTGTCTTCAATGTGCTATTGTAATAATATAGAACAAAACAAAATTTTGTTGATTAACTGCTGATGCACTAACCTCGTGTGAAACCCCAATAAAAGCAATGGTTGAGGGTACAGAGTTTGCTACATGCCTGAGCCAGCTGTAGCCCTCTGCCCGGCATCAATTGCCTGTGTGCTCGTCTTACCTCTGCATCTTCGGTTCATTAAACATCCCTCAACAGAGTAGTCTTATTTTCCTTATTATTTAAGCAAGCAAGTGTTTACAGAAGCCAAAATAGCAGGGTTAAAATTTCAAACAGCAGTTTTTATGTACAATGGATGCTTCAGTTATACTAATGAAGTCTCTATGACCCAACTCAATTATTACTTTCACTAAAGAAGCCATTCCTTAGCCATTCACACAGATTTGACTATTTCTTCCTTTGTATTTTCCTGTCATATTATCACAACATGTATCAAATTTAGGGTAATTCTTTGTGTATTGTCTTCCTTTCCTATATTATAGTTCTTTGAGGGTCAAAACTCTCTTATTTATCACTTGTATTTCAGGATTCTAGTTGAGTGGTGACAAAATAGATAATCAGTATTTTAAAAATCCCTACCTCCTTAACTCTTTCATTCTAGCAAAGCTAGAATTATATAGGAACTGGCTAAGAACATTTCAATTTTATGTGTTTATATCATTTCCCTTATTTTGGAATGCACTTTCTCCTTTTCTGTTTGTATGTCTTACCATATTATTCCAAAGTTAGCACAAATCTCACATCCTTTAAAGAGTCCCCTGAAGATACAAAACCTACCAAAAAACTACTGGAAATGATAAGTATTTTCAGTAAAAAGAAGGATATAAAATTAATGTAAGTTGGTGGCATTTTTATACACCAATAATGAACTATCGGAAAGAGAAATTAAGCCCTGACCAGTTTGGCTCAGTGGCTAGAGTGTCGGCCTGTGGACTGAAGAATCCCAGGTTCGATTCCAGTCAAGGGCATGTACCTTGGTTGTGGGCACATCCCCAGTAAGGGGTGTGCAGGAGGCAGCTGATCGATGTTTTGCTCTCATCGATGTTTCTAACTCTCTATCCCTCTCCCTTCCTCTCTGCAAAAAATAAATAAAATATAAAAAAAGAAAGAGAAATTAAGAAAACAATCCCATTTATAATTGCAGCAAAAAAATAAGGTACCAAGAAGATAAAAAAATCTGTATTCAAATAATTATAGGATACTAAAGAAATAAATTAAGGAAGATACAAATAAGTGGAAGCATATAGCATGTTCATGGATGGGAAGAATTAACATCATTAAAATGTCCATACTACCCCAAGAAATCTATAGATTCTTCACAATTCCTATTAAAATACCAATGGCATATTTCACAGATATAGAACAAATATTTTAAAAATTTATATGGAAAAAGAAAAGAATCTGAATAGCCACAGCAATCTTCAGAAAGAACAAAGTTGGATTCACACTTGATATCAAACTATACAACAAGGCCATTGTAATAAAAATGGCCTATTACTGGTTTAAGAACAGGCATATAGATCAATGGAATAGAACAGAGAGCTTTTATGATTAATATTTAACAAAGGAGGCAGGAATATACAATGGAGTAAAGACAATCTCTTCAATAAATGGTCTTGGGAAAATTGAACAGGCGCATGCAAAAAAATGAAACTAGAAACCAATTTAAACAATACATAAGAATGAACACAAAATAGGCTAAATGCATACATGTAAGTCACAAAATAATAAAAATTATAGAAGAAAACATAGGCAGTATGATCTCAGACATCTCTTGTAGCAAGAATTTTGCCTATATGTCTCATCAGGAAAGGGAAATAAAGGAAAACATAAACAAATTGGACTACATCACACTAAAAAGCTTATGCCCATGAACTGGAGATTGAAACTGCAACCTAGGTATATGCCCTGATTGGTAATCAAACTTGCCACCTTTTGGTGTATTGGGGGAGGGGGGTGTTGGGTGATGCTCTAACCGACTGATTCACCGGGCCAGGGCTTGAGCCACCATTCTTTCCTTGGAAATTCTAAAGTATTTATTTGCATATTTGATTTACTTATTTTTAAATGTATGTCCTGTGACTTCTCAAATAGTTTCTTGTTCCTCTTCATGCCACAAATCCCTAGACTGGTGCTCTATTCAGAGTAGCTTGTCAATAATAAATAATTGTTTGTAATAAGGGAGGTAAGAAAAATTGTCAATTTGAGCACTTATATAACTTTCTGTTTTATTTCTAATACTGATACTAAATCTAGTTTCTAAAACAGACATAATGAAGAAACAGGACCAACAATTCCAATATTAAATGGTACAGGTCTTAGCCCTCATTTAGAACCCTTGGAACCAGATTGTTTTGGAATTTAGAATGATTCCTCTTCACCTGGGTAGCACCTATTAATATTTCACAAGTGGGTAAATAAAGACAACAAAGACCATAAATATGCTCATATCAGTTCAGATAAAGTTTGAGTTAGTAAAGTGAACCTTGATACTGATGCTTAATCTATAAATCATTTTATTGACCTTAGAAATTGGTCAGAGTCTGAAAGTTAGACTTTGTAATTATTTAGTATTCTTTTTAGTTTAAAGTGGGAGATTCCATCTTATATAATAAAAGCCCAGTGGCCATTACAGTGTAACAATGAGAATGTCCAATGACCAGACCACCAGCCGGTAGCTATGATGAGCACTGACCCAGACCTAGCTGTTGGTGCCCTGACAACCCCAAATCTTGTTCACCCACAAAGGAGGGAG
This sequence comes from Myotis nattereri, assembly GCF_964212035.1. Taxonomy (NCBI): domain Eukaryota; kingdom Metazoa; phylum Chordata; class Mammalia; order Chiroptera; family Vespertilionidae; genus Myotis; species Myotis nattereri. Next base: position 103,215,069 of record NC_138076.1, read on the forward strand.
GAGGGAGCCAGATACCCATACCTGGACCCTGACAGCAGGGAGGCAGGAGCCCAATTCCTCATGGAATCGGCCATTGGTCAGCTTGCTCTCTGTGCTCTGACAGCCCTGAATCCTGTTCATCTGTACCCTGGACCTTGACAGCAGGGAGGAGGGAGCCCCATTTCTCGCAGAATTGGCCTTGGTCAGCTTGCTGTTGGTGCCCTGACAGCCCCGAATCCCATTCACCCACACCCATGACCCTGACAGGAGGGAGGAAGGAGCCAGGAGTCAGATACCCACACCCCAGACCCTGATAGCAGGGAGGTGGGAGCCCCATTCCTTGCTAAATTGGCCATTGGTCAGCTTGCTGTCCGTGCCCTGACAGCCCTGATCCTGTTCACCCGCACCCCAAACCCTAACAGCAGGGAGGTGGGAGCCCCATTCCTTGCTGAATCAGCCATTGGTTAGCTTGGTGTCTGTGTCCTGACAGCCCAGAATCCTATTCACCAGCACCCCAGACCCTGACAGGAGAAAGGATGGAATATGTCTAAAGACCAACTATAGGCTGAAAGTACCTCTGAAGCTGAAAGAAGCCAGTGTCAGTGACAGAATATATCTGAAGACCAACTATTAGAACAAGGTACCTCTGCAGCTGAAAGAATGCGGCATCATCAATAGAATATGTCTGAAGACCAACTATTGGCACAACGTACCCCTGAAGCCAAAAGAAGCTGGCATCATTGACAGAATATGTCTAAAGAACAATCATCAACAAGTACTACCAATACTGGTAGAAACTGCCTTCAGAGCAAAAATGGAATAAGTGAGGATGGAACACAGTTGTGGTGAAGTGAATGTTACATGTCAATTTTGCCTATCACTAAACTTCTCTGATGAAAAACCATCTGATGGAAACTTTACTTGATGTTGTAACAAAGGTAAAATTTGTCCAAATGATGTACATTTTCCAGAATACCCGGCATATTTTAAAAATTTAATGATAAATTAAGATTCTAAAAGTAAGAATTTCATGGAAAATATTCATTCAATAAATAGTTCTGATGGAGAAAAAGATGGTGACCAGCAAGAAGGTAGGGAGGGAGAGTGTGTGAGAGTGAGGGAGAAATAAAGGAGTGTGTAGACATGTGTGTGTGTGTGTGTGAACTAGGGACAGTTAGATCTTGCAGGTTTTCCAGGGGGCTGCCACTGTGGACACTTCGGGGGCGACCAGCATGCTCACAGAGACCACTCCATCTTGCAAAACAAAACTGCTTGACACTAGGATCCTAGCCTTACCACCACACAATCTGGTCTCAGACGAAAAACAGGACCCTAGAGCAGTGATGGTGAACCTTTTGAGCTCGGCGTGTCAGCATTTTGAAAAACCTTAACTAACTCTGGTGCCGTGTCACATATAGAAATTTTTTGATATTTGCAACCATAGTAAAACAAAGACTTATATTTCTGATATTTATTTTATATATTTAAATGCCATTTAACAAAGAAAAATCAACCAAAAAAATGAATTCGCGTGTCACCTCTGACACGCGTGTCATAGGCTCACCATCACTGCCCTAGAGCCACTAGGGACAAAGACCTGCGACCACAGCTGCAGACCCACAGACACCAAGAATCCAAACATCTCTGCCAAAGATTTCTGGGAGTCACAGAACCCCTCCCCCTCCCCACAGGCCCAATGTAGTGACATAGGAACTCCTAGACCCGCTTCGTACAAGCAGGCCTCCTGCCCACACAGGGCGGCTGCACTACCTTTGAGCCTGGGCATGCAGACACAAGGAATCTGTTTCCCCGCAGTGTGCACTCGCACAACCAGACCCCACGCCCACACAAGGTGGTTGTACTACCTGAATTTGAGCCTGGGTGCGTGGACACTGGGAGTCTGTTTCCGGCAGCATGCACTCGCACGACCAGACCCCACACCCACACAGGGCAGCTGCAAAGCAAAGGAATGAATCCAAGAATACTCTATCCAGCAAGACTATCAAATCAAAATTGAAGGGGAAATCAGGAACTTTGCAGACAAAAAAAAAGGCTAAGGGAGTTTATCACTACCGAGCCAGCAATGCAAGAAATGCTAAAGGGAATGCTGTAAAAAGCAGAAATAGAAAGGGAGGAAGGAACACAGGCATAAAGTACAGAAAAGGCTACAAACAAGTACCTATCAATAATAACATTTAACCTAAATGGATTAAATGCTCCAATAAAAAGACGTAGAGTGACTGAATGGATAAGAAAACATGACCCCTATATATGCTGTCTACAGGAGACCCACCTCAGAACAAGGGACCCACACAGACTGAAAGTGAAGGGATGGAAAAATACCTACCAGGAAAATGGAAATGAAAAAAAAAAAAAAGCTGGGGTAGCTATACTTATATCTGACAAAATAGACTTCAAAGTGAAGATCATAAAAAGAGGCAAGAAAGGCCACTTCATAATTCTAAAAGGACTGATACAACAAGAGGATATAACTCTGATAAACATTTATGTACCCAATGCAGGAGCACCCAAATACATAAAAAAATCTTCCAGAAGATATCAGGGGAGAGATTGAAAATAACACAAACATAGTAGGGGACTTTAATACCCCATTACCATCACTGGATAAATCCTCTAGACAAAAAATTAGCAAAGAAACATCAATCCTAAATGACTCACTAGATTAGATGGACTTAATTGACATCTATAAAACATTCCACCCCAAAACTACAGAATATACATTCTTCTCAAGTGCACACGGGACATATTCAAAGATAGACCACATATTGGGACACAGGCAAAGTCTCTCCAAATTCAAGAGGATTGAAATCATATCAAGCATCTTCTCAGATCACAATGGCATAAAATTAAAAATCAACTACAGTAAAAACAATCACAAAAATTCAAACACTTGGAGGCTGGATAGCATAATATTAAACAATGACTGTGTTATCAAAGTGATCAAAGAAGAAATAAAAAACATCCTGGAATCAAATGACAATGACAATGAAAACACAACAATCCAAAATCTTTGGGACACAGTGAAAACAATCCTGAGAGGGAAGTTCATAGCATTACAGGCATTACAGGCCTACCTCAAAAAAAACCCCACAAAAACCAAACAAACAAAAAAAAATAAAAAAAACCCCAAAAAACAAAAACAAAAAAAAGCAAAAGAAAAGAAAAAGAAAAAATGGTAATAATCCATCTAACTCTGCAAGAATTAGAAAGAGAGCAACAAGGAAAGCCCAGTGTGAACAGAAGGATGAAAATAATAAAGATCAGAATGGATATAGAGACCGAAAAAACAATACAGAACATCAATGAAATCAAGAGCTGGTTCTTTGAAAGGATAAACAAGATTGATGAACCTCTAGCTAGGGTCACCAAGAAGCAGAGAGAGGACCCAAATAAACAAAATCAGAAATGAAAGAGGTGAAATAACAACAGACCCCACAGAAATACAAAGAATCATAAAAAAATTCTATGAGCAACTCTACTCCAACAAACTGGTCATCCTAGAAGCAATGGATATATTCCTAGAAAAATACGACCTTGAAAAACTCAGCCAGGAGGAATAAAAAAACCTGAATAGGCCAATAACTATGGAGGAAATTGAAGCAATAATAAAAATATCTTCCAACAAACACAAGCCCTGGACCAGATGATTTCACAGGGGAGTTTTATCAAACATTCAAAAAGAGAAGGAAAATGGCGGAGGTATAAGCGGACGTGTCCTGTGCCTTGTCCTGGAGCAGATAAGGGTGAGCAGCTGAAACGGGTAACATTCAGCCCGAATAGGTAGAGGATTTTCAGCTGAGAGATTGTCTGCAGCTAGGAAAGACTGAGAACCCCCCAGGGAAAAAAAAAGGACGGTTGGAGACTGCGGCTGAAGCCTCTCCGGGTGCGCCAGCTAAGCAGCGGAGACTGCGCCATCTTGGGTGGTTGTTGCCGGCATCCAGAGAACAGCTACTAACCTGGAAACAAGGGATCTCAAGCAGCGTGACTGCGTGAACTCAGACAAGCATTGCTTCTTCTCACGGAAAGGTTGGACATCCCCTAAAGGTGCGGTTTGCAGTTCGGGTTGGAGGGAGGACCGAGCTCGCACGCGCGCGCGGCGGAATCTGCGCCCCACAGAGTCCACAGCCGTTGGGACCAGCGTGACCCGCGAGTGAGGAAGGGGCCCCACAGGGCTGCTGGCAGAAGGGAACGCGAAAAATGAGCCCATAGCTGGACTGGATGTAAAGGAGCAGCCTTGGACTTTGCCAATCTGCTGGCTGCTTGGTGCCAGGGGCGAGTGGGCACGCGGAGAGTGCGCGCGGAGACTGTGCCCAGACCTGGAAGGTGGAGGCTTGCGAATTCGCACAACTATCAGGCTCTTGTTACAGTTCCCCTTAGATCCGTGCATTTGATTATTAAACCCAGCGCATGGGATTCCCCAGTTGGGGTCATTCGCAGAGCCTGTAGGGGAAAGTTCTTTTTGGGGAGCCTGGGAAACAGTGGACAGTGGCAAGGAACCAGCTCTGGGCAGTGGTCTTTCCCGAATCAGTTCCAAATACCATAGAGGACAAAACCCTACTGATAGAGAGGACTTAGAGCCTCGGAGGTAAATCCAGACACACTGCCACCCAGAGGCAGAGCCACGAACTGTCTCTTTTGCAATCACAAATAAAGGCAGTCTGGTAAAAAAATACAACCTGCCTTAAAATCAGGTCTGTGGTTTACTGCACGGAGGGACAGTGTATCGCAGGGAAGTTCAACACTCCCCTGAATGCCTGGCAGGACTGAGGCATGGCAAAAAGAAGAGTGGAAGATCTGAAGCACCTTCACTTCCGAATATTTTTATATATATATATTTTTAATTCTTTTTTCACCATTTCATTAAGAACCTATTTTATTTATTTATTTATTTTTTATTTTTTTCATCACCTGATTTTACCTTTTTAATTACTACATTTTTTAACCAGTATTATTGCTATCCTTTTACCATTTTTTCCAAGGGTCATTTTATTTATTATTATTTTTTTATTTATTTTTCTTTATTTTATTTTGGGATTAGTGTTCTACACTCTACTTTCATCGTTCCTTTAGCATCATTTCTCTCTATGTCACATTTACCCTTAAGCCAAAACTCTCTTCCTCACTTTTCCCCTTTTGTTGTCCTGTTTCTCTTACCCTATTCCTGCTTTGGATTTTACCTATTCCTTCTTTCTACCCACTGTCTAAATTTCACCCTACTTATATATCTAATTTCCAATCCCTCGCTCTCCCCATACAAATAGCCTCTTCCCCACCTCTATTTCATTCTCTTAATTTTTTTTTGTTGTTGTTGTTGGTTTTTTTTTTTTTTGGTCTTTTTGTGTGTTTTTTTTCTCTCCCTTTTCCCAATCTCATTTCGGCACTCCTTTTTGTTTTTTATTTTTCTCTCTAATATTTTTCTCTTTTTTCTTCTTTACCCCTAATTCTCTTCGCTCGGGGGGTCACCTTTATTCGGGGTTATTAATAGCGTGAATGCATTTAGTTCGGTGCCTTGTACGTTGTGCCTTGTTGTGTTGTATTTTGTGCCTTGTTGTGTTGTATTTTGTGCCTTTGAATCAGCGCAACAGAGAGAGATCTACATAACCAAACACCTTGAGAAGAGAAATCATGGTGAAACAAAGAACCAACCCAAATATGAAAGAAAAACAGGCATCATCAGAAAAGGAAGTAAACGAAATAGAGGCAATGGAGGCAAGCAACCTGTCAGAGAAATAATTCAGAGTAATGGTCATAAGGTGGATGAAAAGAATGGAAGACCAATTCAACAGTATGTGTAGGAACCAAGAGGAAATGAAGAAGAACCAAGAGGAAATGAAGAGAAACCAAGAAGAAATGAAAAACGACATCACTGCCATAAAGAACTCAATAGAAAGCATCAACAGTAGACTAGAAGAAGCAGAGGACCGTATCAGCGAGCTAGAAGACAAGGTAGAAAAAAATACCCAAACAGAACAGCTTCTAGAAAAAAAAATTAAAAAGCAGGAAGAGAGCCTAAGAGAACTCTGGGACAATGCTAAACGAAACAACATCTGAATAATAGGGGTGCCAGAAGGAGAGGAAACTGAGCAAGGAATAGAAAACCTGTTTGAAAAAATAGTAACAGAAAATTTCCCTGATATAGGGAGGAAAAAACTCACACAAATCCAAGAAGCTCACAGAGTCCCAAACAAAATGAACCCGAAAAGACCGACACCAAGGCACATAATAATTAAATTGGCAAACACCAACGACAAAGCAAGAATCTTAAAAGCAGCCAGAGAGAGACAGAAAGTTACCTACAAATGATCCCCCATCAGACTAGTGACCGATTTCTCAACAGAAACACATCAGGCAAGAAGGGAATGGAATGAAATATACAAAGTCATGCAAAGGAAGGGTCTGAATCCAAGAATACTATACCCAGCGAGGCTATCAATCAAAATTGAGGGTCAAATCAGGAGCTTCACAGACAAAAACGGTCTACGGGAGTTTATTACAACCAAACCAGCAATGCAAGAAATGCTAAAGGGTCTGCTGTAAATAGAAAAAACAGGAAACAAAGAAGGAACGCAGCGGTAAAGAACAAAAATGGCGACTAACAAGTTTCTATCAATAATAACTTTAAATGTAAATGGATTAAATTCCCCAGTCAAAAGGCATAGGGTAAATGAGTGGATAAGAAAACATGACCCATATATCTGCTGTCTACAGGAAACCCACCTCAGAAAAAAAGACGCACACAGACTGATGGTGAAGGGATGGAAAAAGGTTTTTCAGGCCAATGGAAGTGAAAAAAAAGCCGGGGTAGCAATACTTATATCTGATAAATTAGATATCAAAGTGAAGGACATAAAAAGAGATCAAGAAGGCCACTTCATAATACTAAAGGGAGCAGTCCAACAAGAAGAAATAACTCTGGTAAATATATATGCACCCAATATAGGAGCACCCAAATACGTAAGAAATCTTCTGGAGAAGATCAAGGGAGAGATTGACAGCAATACAATCATAGTAGGGGACCTTAACACCCCATTATCGCCACTGGAGAAATCCTCTAAACAGAAACTCAGCAAAGAAACATCAATCCTAAATGACTCACTAGATCAGATGGAATTAATTGACATCTTCAGAACATTTCACCCCAAAGCCACAGAATATACATTCTCCTCAGGTGCACATTTGTCATCTTCAAAGATAGACCATATATTGGGTCACAGACAAAGTCTCTTCAAATTCAAGAAAATTGAAATCATATCAAGTATCTTCTCAGACCACAAAGGCATAAAACTGGAAATCAACTACAACAAAAACAATCCAAAAAAATCAAACACATGGAGACTAAATAGCATGCTATTAAACAACGACTGGGTCACCAGTGAGATCAAAGAAGAAATAAAAAACATCATGGCAACGAATGACAATAAAAACACAACAATACAAAACCTATGGGACACAGCAAAAGCAGTCTTGAGAGGGAAGTTCATAGCTCTACAAGCCTACTGCAAGAAATAAGAAACAATGAGAATAAATGACCTAACTCTACAACTCGAAGAATTAGAAAGAGAGCAACTAAAAAAGCCCACTGTAAGCAGAAGGAAGGAAATAACAAAGATCAGAGCGGAGATAAACGACATAGAGACCAAAAAAAACAGTACAAAAGATCAACAAAACCAAGAGCTGGTTCTTTGAAAGGATAAACAAGATTGATACACCTCTAGCCAGGCTCACCAAGAAACAAAGAGAGAGGACCCAAATAAACAAAATCAGAAATGAAAGAGGAGAAATAACAACAGACCCCATAGAAATACAAAGGATTGTTAGAAAATACTATGAACAACTCTACTCCAACACACTAGACAACCTGGAGGAAATGGACATATTCCTAGATAAATACAACCTTCCAAAACTTAACCAGGAAGAATCTAAAAATCTCAATAGGCCAATAACTATGGAGGAAATTGAAGCAGTAATCAAAAAGCTTCCAGCAAACAAAAGCCCGGGGCCAGATGGCTTCACAGGGGAGTTTTAGCAAACATTCAAGGAAGAACTAAAACCTATCCTCCTCAGACTATGTCGAAAGATCCAAGAGGAAGGAACACTTCCCAGCTCATTCTATGAAGCCAACATCACCCTAATCCCAAAACCAGATAAAGACAATTCAATGAAAGAGAATTATAGGCCAATATCCCTCATGAACATAGATGCCAAAATCCTCAACAAAATCCTAGCAAATCGGATCCAGCAGTACATCAAAAAGATCATACACCATGACCAAGTAGGATTTATCCCAGGGATGCAAGGATGGTACAATATCCGCAAATCAATAAACGTTATACATCACATAAACAAATTGAGAGAAAAAAACCACATAGTCATATCAATTGATGCGGAAAAAGCATTTGACAAAATCCAACACCCTTTCTTGATAAAAACTCTCAGCAAGATAGGAATTGAGGGATCATACCTCAACATAATAAAAGCCATATATGACAAACCCACAGCCAACATCATAATCAATGGGCAAAAACTAAAACCATTCCCCCTAAAAACAGGAACAAGACAGGGATGCCCCCTCTCACCACTCCTGTTCAACATAGTACTGGAAGTACTAGCCATTGCGATCAGACACGAAGAAGAAATAAAAGGCATCCAGATTGGAAAAGAAAAAGTAAAACTGTCCTTATTTGCAGATGACATGATACTGTACATACAGAACCCTAAAGACTCCATCAAAAAATTATTAGACTTAATAAATGAATTCGGCAATGTAGCAGGATACAAAATTAATGCTAAGAAATCCATGGCATTTCTTTACACCAATAGTGAACTTACAGAAAGTGAAACTACAGAAGCAATCCCATTTACCATTGCACCAAAAAAACTAAAATACCTAGGAATAAACTTAACTAAGGAGGTAAAAGACTTATATGCTGAAAACTACAGGGCACTGAAAAAAGAGATAGAGGAAGACATAAACAGATGGAAGAATATACCGTGTTCATGGATTGGTAGAATCAACATCATCAAAATGTCCATACTACCCAAAGCAATTTATAGATTCAATGCAATCCCCATTAAATTACCAACGGCATATTTCACAAATCTAGAACGAACGTTCCAAAAATTCATCTGGAATAAAAAAAGACCCCGAATAGCTGCAGCAATCCTGAGAAAACACAAAGTAGGTGGGATCTCAATACCAGATATCAAACTGTATTACAAAGCCACTGTTCTTAAAACAGCTTGGTACTGGCACAAGAACAGACATATAGATCAATGGAATAGAATAGAGACCCCAGAAATCGACCCAAACCACTATGCCCAATTAATATTCGACAAAGGAGGCAAGAGCATACAATGGAGTCAAGACAGTCTTTTCAATAAATGGTGTTGGGAAAATTGGACAGATACATGCAAAAGGATGAAACTAGATCACCAACTCACACCATACACAAAAATAAACTCAAAATGGATAAAAGACTTAAACGTAAGATGGTAAACCATAAAAATACTAGAGGAATCCACAGGCAGCGAAATCGCAAACATATGCCGAAGAAATTTCTTCTCTGATAATGCTCCTAGGGCAATGGAAACTAAAGAGAAAATAAACAAATGGGACTACGTCAAAATAAAAAGCTTTTGCACAGCAAAGGAAACCATCAAAAAAACAACAAGAAGACCCACTACATGGGAGAACATATTTACCAATGATACCACCGATAAGGGTTTAATTTCCAACATATACAGGGATCTCATGAAACTTAACAAAAGGAAGATAAACAATCCAATAAAAAAATGGCCAACGGACCTAGATAGACACTTTTCGAAAGAGGACATACAGAAGGCAGAAAGACATATGAAAACCTGCTCAAAGTCACTAATTACACGAGAGATGCAAATCAAAACGACAATGCGTTATCATCTCACACCTGTCAGAATGGCTATCATCAACAAATCAACAAACTACAAGTGCTGACAAGGATGCAGAGAAAAAGGAACCCTTCTGCACTGCTGGTGGGAATGCAGACTGGTGCAGCCACTGTGGAGAACGGTATGGAGCTACCTCAGAAGACTAAAAATGGAACTCCCATTTGACCCTGTGATCCCACTCCTAGGAATATATCCCAAGAAACCAGAAACGCCAATTAGAAAGGATATATGCACCCCTATGTTCATAGCAGCACAATTCACCATAGCTAAGATTTGGAAACAGCCTAAGTGCCCATCAGCAGATGAGTGGATTAGAAAACTGTGGTACATATACACAATGGAATACTATGCTGCGGTAAAAAAAAAAGGAACTCTTGCCTTTTGGAACAGCATGGATGGAACTGGAGAGCATTATGCTAAGTGAAATAAGCCAGTCAGAGAAAGATAAATACCACATGATCTCACTCATTTGTGGATTATAGAGAACAACATAGACTGGTGAAAAAGGACAGACCCAAAGACTGAGAAACAGCCATCAGGCTATCAATCCCCAGAAGGAAAGTAGGGGAGGGCGGGGTAAGGGAAAGAGATCAACAGAAGGACTTGTATACATGTATATAAGCCAAACCAATGGACATGGACAACGGGGGGATGGGAGCATGAGTTTGTGTGTGGGGGGGAGGTTGAGGGTTAAAGGGGGGGATGAGGACATATTTGTAATACCTTAACTAATAATAAAAAAATAAAAATAAAATAATACCCATCACAAAAAAAGAGTATATCTTCCAAAAAAAAAACATTCAAAAAGAAATGAAACCTATTTTCCTCAGATTATTCAAAAAAAATTCAAGAGGAAGGAGCACTTCCTAGCTCTTTCTATGAAGCCAGCATTACCCTAATCCCAAAACCAGATAAAGACACTACAAAGAAAGAAAATTACAGGCCAATATCCCTCATGGACATAGATGCCAAAATCCTCAACAAAATTCTAGCAAATCCAATCCAGCATTACATTAGAAAGATCATACACCATGAGAAAGTGGGATTTATTCCAGGGATGCAAGGATGTTATAATATCCACAAATCAATAAATGTGACACACCACATAAACAAACTGAGACATAAAAATGTATAATCATATCCATTGATGCAGAAAAAGCATTTGACAAAATCCAACACCCTTTCTTGATAAAAGCTCTCAGCAAGATGGGAATAGAAGGACAATACCTCAACATAATAAAAGCTATATATGACAAACCCACAGTCAACATCATACGCAATGGGCAAAAAATAAAACCATTTCCCCTAAGAACAGTAACAAGACAGGGATGTTCACTCTCACCACTCCTGTTCAACATAGTACTGGAAGTACTAGCCATTGGGATCAGACAAGAAGAAATAAAAGGCATCTAAATTGGAAAAGAAGTAAAACTGTCCTATTCACAGATGACATGATATTGTACGTAAAAAACCCCAAAGACTCCATAAAAAAAATACTAGGCAGAGAAGCATTGATCAGACCGTCAAATCTCAGAGAGAAGGTAGGGCAGGGTGGGGATAAGGGCGAGACATCAACCAAAGGGCTATATGCAAGCATATAGGCCTAACCAATGGACACAGACAACAGGAGGGTGAGGGCATGAGTGGGAGGGATAGGGGGTAATGTGGGGATAAGGACACATATATAATAACATAATCAATAAAGAAATTAAAAAAATTATGATGCACCAGCTTACCTCCTCTCCACTCACTATTCAAGTTTTGATGATAAAATAAAAAATAAAAATTTTTTATTGAAAAAAACAACAACTACTAGACTTAATAAATAAATTCGGCAATGTAGCAGGATAAAAAATTAACACCCAGAAGTCTATGGCTTTTCTATACACCAATAATTAACTCACAGAAAGAGTAATTAAAAAAAGAATCCCATTTACCATTGCAACAAAAAATTAAGATACCTAGGAATAAACTTAACCAAGGAGATAAAGGACCTGTATTCAGAAAATTTCAGGACACTAAAAAAAGAGATAGAGGAAGACATGAACCATGGGAGAATATACCATGTTCATGGATTGGTAGAATCAACATCATTAAAATGTCCATACTACCCAAAGCAATCTATAAATTCAATGCAATCCCCATTAAAATACCAACGGTATACTTCAAAGACCTGGAACAAATTCTCCAAAAATTCATCTGGAATAAAAAAAGACCCCGAATAGGTGAAGCAATCTTGAGAAAGAAGGACAATGTTGAAGGGATCACAATACCAGATATCAAGCTATACTACAAAGCCACTGTTCTCAAAACTGCCTGATACTGGACAAGAACAGACATATAGACCAGTGGAACAGAACAGAGAACCCATAAATTAATACAAGCCATTATGCTCAATTAATATTTGAGAAAGGAGGAAAGAGCATACAACGGCCATAAGACAGTCTCTTCAATAAATAGTGTTGGGAAAACTGGAGAGATACTTGCAAAAAATGAAACTAGACCACTAACTTACACCATACACAAAAATAAACTCAAAATGGATAAAGGACTTAAACATAAGATGGGAATCCACAAAAATCTTAGAAGAAGCCCCAGGCAGCAAAATAGCAGACATTTGTCATAGCAATATCTTTACCAATTCAGCTCCTAGGACAATGGAAACTAGGAGAAAATAAACAAATGAGACTACATCAAAATAAAACCTTCACAGCAAAAGTAACCACCACCAAAACAACAAGAAAGCCCACTGCATGGGAGAACATATTTGCCAAAGTTATCTCCGATAAGGGTTTAATCTCCAACATTTATAGGGTACTCTTACAACTTAACAAAAGTAAGATAATCCAATCAAAAATGGGCAAAGGACCTACCTAAATAGACACTTTTCAACAGAGGACATTCAGAAAGCCAAGAGACATATGAAAACATGCTCAAAGTCACTAATCATCCGAGAGATGCAAATCAAAACAACAATGTGGTACCATCTCACACCTGTCAGAATGGGTATCATCAACAAATCAACAAATGGCAAGTGCTGGAGAGGATTCAGAGAAAAAGGAACCCTCCTTCACTGCTGGTGGGAATGAAGACTGGTGCAGCCACGGTGAAAAACAGTATGGAGTTTCCTCAAAAAATTAAAAATGGAACTGCCATGTGACCCAGTAATACCACTTCTAGGAATATATCCCATGAAACTTGAAACACCAACCAGAAAGGATATATGCACCCCTATGTTCATAACAGTACAATTTACAATAGCTAAGATTTGGAAACAGCCTAAATTCCCATCAGCAGATGAGTGGATTAGAAAACTGTGGTACATCTATACAATTGAATACTATGCTTCTGTAAAAAAGAAGGAATTCTTACCGTTTGCAACATCATGGATGGAGCTGGAGAGCATTATGCTAAGTGAAATAAGTCAGCCAGTGGAAGATAAATACCACATGATCTCGCTCATTTATGGAATATAAAGAGCATATTAAACTGTTGAACAAAAATAGATAGAGGCAAAGAAGCATTGAACAGACTGTCAAACCACAGCGGGAAGGCAGGGGAGGTAAGAGATCAACTGAAGGACTGTAATCACATGGATGTAATTGCATGCATGTAATCACAACCAATAGATGCAAGACACTGGGGGCGGGGTGGGGACGGCAAGTGCTGGGGCGTAGGGGAGGCTGGGGGGAAGTCAAGGTGGGGGGAAGGAGATATATGTACTACTATTTCTAATACCTTAAACAATAAAAAAAAATAGTTCTTTTGCTTAAATGGGTCCACATATTGCATCACCATCAGAATATGGGCCATACTGTTGTAGAATACACGGACAAGTTTATTACTGTACTGGAACTTTATATCCTTCAGATGGTGTTTCTCAGAAGGTTGCTCAACTCTATATTTTAGATATGTCCGAAGGGATGAGTAAAATATTAGCAATGCCAGAAAAGCAAGGTTCACTCAGAAAGACTCATGATCAACATCAACAACCTCATGTATGAAATAAATGAATTAAGAAAAGCATACATGAGGTGGAAAAGGAAGCTCAATCTGAAGCAGCAGCGAAAGGTATTGTTCCCACAGAAGTAACAATGGCGATTAAATACGATCACAACAGTGATCCGGGTAGATGTAATTATCCACATGTAACCAAAGTTGCCATCATATTCAGAAATGAAGATGGAGAACTTCCTTTTGAAAGGGACTTGCTCATTCATTGTAAACCAGATTCTAATAATCAGAATGCCACTAAAATGAAACAAATCAGTATCCTGTTTCCTACATTAGATGCAATGCCGTAGACTATTCTTTTACCACATGGTGAAAAAGGCTGGGGAACAGATATTGCATTAAGCCTCAGAGACGACAGTGTAATCGACAATAATACTAGATGAAATGTAAGGACATGAGTCACATAAATGCAGTATTATGGATTTCATCTCTCTGTCCAGGACACATTCAACCCCATTTTAAATGCAGGAAAATTAACTCAACAGTATATTATCAATTTATATTAAAAAATGGAAGCCAATCAGATAAATATCATTAAAGCAAACCAATCTAAGTTGAGAGTTGAAAAAAATATAGTGGTTTGATGGATTATCTCACATCTAGATCTGAAAATGACAATGTGCTGATTGGTAAAATGATAATACTTCCGTCGTCTTTTGAGGATAGTGCCAGAAATATGCAGCAGCGATATCAGGATGCTATGGCAATTGTAACGAAGTATGGCAAGCCCAATTTATTCATAACCATGACGTACAACCCAAAATAGGCAGATATTACAAACAATTTACAATGCTGGAAAGAAGTTGAAAACAGACCTGACTTGGTAGCCAGGGTTTTAAATATTAAGCTGAATGCTCTTTTAAATGATATATGTAAATTCGATTTATTTGGCAAAGTTACAGCTAAAATTCACGTCATTGAATTTCAGAAATGTGGACTGCCTTATGCTCACATATTATTGACATTAGATAGTGAATCCAAATTACGAACAGAAGATGACATTGACCATATAGTTAAGGCAGACATTCCAGATGAATACCAGTGTTCCCGACTTTTTCAAATTGTAAAATCAAATATGGTACATGGACCATGTGGAATACAAAATCCAAATAGTCTATGTATGGAACATGGAAAATGTTTAAAAGGATATCCGAAAGAATTTCAAAATGCGACCATTGGAAATATTGATGGATATCCCAAATACAAACAAAGATCTGGTAGCACGATGTCTATTGGAAATAAAGTTGTCGATAACACTTGGATTATCCCTTATAACCCGTATCTGTGCCTTAAATATAATTGTCATGTAAATGTTGAAGTCTGTGCATCAATTAAGAGTGTCAAATATTTATTTAAATACGTCTATAAAGGGCACAATTGTGCAAATATTCAAATTTCTGAAAAAAAAAATTATTAGTAATGACGAAGTACAGGACTTCATTGACTCCAGGTATGTGAGTGCTCCTGAGGCTGTTTGGAGACTTTTTGCAATGTGAATGCATGACCAATTTCATGCAATCACAAGATTAGCTATTCATTTGCCAAATGATCAGCATTTTTATTTACATACCGATGATTTTGCTGAAGTTATAGATAGGACTAAAAGGCATAACTCGACTTTGATGGCTTGGTTTTTATTAAATAGAGAAGATTCTAGTGCAATCTTCTATTTATCTATTATTATTGGGAGATTCCACAACATTAATGTGTTTAATAATTCTTCGTGGAGAAAACGCCAAAAGGACGGGAATAAAGTATTAGGTGGACTGTTCACTTTAGAGAACCAGAACAATATTACCTTAGACTTTTGCTTCTGCATGTAAAAGGTGTGATAAGTTTTGCTGATCTGTGAACTGCAGGAGGTGTAATTTATGATACATTTAGTGAAGCTGCTAAACATAGAGGATTATTAATCGACAATACTATCTGGAAAGATATGATTGAAGATGCAATCATCCTTAATATGCCCAAACAACTACGGCAACTTTTTGCCGTATTTGGATGTCCTTCTGATGCAGACAAATTATGTGATGAGAATAAGTCTCATTTTATTGAAGATTTTTGTTGGAAATTACACCAAAGAGAAGGTGCCTGTGTGAACTGTAAAATGCATGCCCTTAACTAAATTCAAGAAGTATTCACATTGCATGGAATGAAATGTTCACATTTCAAACTTCTAGACTATCCTTTATTAACGAATACAACTACATGTGATGAATCATACGAGCGACAACAAGCAGAGGTTTTGAAAAATTCTCTGAACAATGAACAGTTGGCAGCCTTTCAGACTATAACTTCTGCCTTCAAAGATCAAACTGTACACTCCAAATGCTTTTTCTTGGATGGTCCAGGTGGTAGTGGAAAAACATCTTTATAAAGTTTTAATATATTATATTAGAGGTCGTGGTGGTACTGTTTTACCCACAGCATCTACAGGAATTGCTGCAAGTTTACTTCTCAGTGGAAGAACCTTTCATTCCCAATATAAATAACCAATTCCATTAAATGAAACTTCAATTAATAGACTCAATACAAAGAGTGAAGTTGCTAAAACCATTAAAAAGGCCCAATTTCTCATTATTGATGAATGTGCCATGGCATCCAGTCATGCTATAAAAGTCATAGATAGATTACTAAGAGAAATTATGAATTTGAATGTTGCATTTGGTGAGAAAGTTCTCCTTCTAGGAGAGGATTTTCAACAATGTCTCAGTATTGGTGTTGCATGCTATGGGATCAGCCATAGTACAAATGAGTTTAAAGTACTGCAAAGTTTGGGAATGTTTCAGAAAATTGTCTCTTAAAACAAATATGAGATCAGAGGATTCTGCTTATAGTGAGTGGTTAGTAAAACTTGTAACTAAGTTTACAAGATGGCAAACTTGATAGCAGTTTTCATTTAGGAATGGATATTATTGAAATCCTCCATGAAATGATTTGTAACGGATCTATTATTGAAGCTACCTTTGGAAATAGTATCTATAGATAATGTTAAAAATATATCTAAATGTGCAATTCTTTGCCCTAAAAATGAGCATGTTCATAAATTAAATGAAGAAATTTTAGAGAGGAACCAAGATGGCAGTGTAGGGAGTAGACCTGTGCGTTCTGCCTCCCACAACATCATTGAAACTACCAACTATAAGACAAACAACCACCATTCAGAACCATGGGGAAGTTGGCCCAGTGGGAGTTCTACAACTGGAAGAAAAGAAAGAAGAGCAGTGAGACTGAGTAGGAGCTACAGAGACGCCAAAAGCAGAGGTACACAGTCACGCACCAGACGGGCTGCAATTGGATGCGCGGTTTTTTTTTTCATTTGGAAGTGGTTATGAACCCTAGAATTCTCTGGGCTTGCTCGGGGCGGGTCTCTGAGGCCCCAAGCCCCACGGGGAGAGGCAGCACAGCCCTGCAGTGGTGGGAGAGTGGGGGAGGCTCTGGCGCAACGCTGCTCACTGGCAATGGGGGATGCGAAGTCCTGGTGTCCCCGAGAGGAGCCGCAGCGAAACACCACCATTGCTGTTTGCCCCGCTCTGGTGGCTTCCTGAGACCCCGCCCTACTCAATTTACATCCCCATCCAGGCAGTGCCAGAGGAACAAGAGGAAACGCCTGCGCTTTTACAAACTCTCGAATCCACTGAGCTGGTTCGGGCAGGATCATGAGCCACCAGACCCTACGGGGAGAGGCGACACAGCCTTGCAGAGGTCAGAAAGCGAGGGAGGCTCTATCGCGCGGCTGCTCACCGGCACTGGGGGACGCGAAGCCCCAGTGTCCCGGAGAGGCGAGGAGCCGCGGAGACACCACCATTGCTATTTGCTCCACCCTGGCGACTCCCTTTGACTCAGCCCTTATCAATTTATATCCCCATCCAAGCTGTGCCAGGGGCACAAAAAGACCCACCTGCGCTTTTGCAGCCTAACCCAACAAATTGCAGACGTCAACTCCTCACACCCATGGGAGACGCGCTCAAGAAGCATACCCAGGAGAACCAGGATGGCGGCGTAAGGAAGAGACCTGTGCTTGCTGCCTCCCACAACAACATCGAGGCTACCAACTATGGGACAACCAGCTATCATACAGAACCATAGGAAAGCTGGCCCAGTGGAGGCTCTACAACTGGAAGGAAAGAAAGGAGAGCATTGAGACTGAGTAGGATGTGCAGAGACACCAAGTACAGAGCCCAACCCAACAAACTGCAGATTTCAACTCCTCGCATAGAAAGAAGAGCAATGAGACTGAGTAGGATGTGCAGAGGCACCAAGTACAGAGCCCAAGCCAGCAGGCTGCAGATTTCGGCTCCTCGCATCTGGGAGGGATGCACTCGGGGGGCGGAGTTGGGTTCAGGGCAGGCCGGGGCCGGGCCAGCTGGGACAGCGATGTGGAACCGCTGTACCAGCAGGCACACAAGCACGCCCACCGGTTCCAGTCTCGCGTGGGACGCTGGGGATGGCAGACGGGCAGTCTGTACACTTGGTGGAGGGCGAAGTCTGAGCAGGTGTACTGGATGTTCAGCCACCAGGAAAGCCTGGAGATTTTGTCTGGTGGGGAGCCGCCTGGCAGGGGACAGAGTGCCAAACTTCGTGTTTCCGCAGTGAGGCTGGGATGGCCCCGGTGAGGTCTGGGTGGCCCCGGTGAGGCCAAAACGGCCCCAGTGAGGTCGAGACTGCCCTGGTGATATTGGGACGGCCCTGATGAGGTCGGGACAGCCCCAGTGAGGTCAGGATGGCCCCGGTGAGGTTGAAACAGCCCTGGTTAGGTTGAAATGGCCCCGGTGAGGTCGGGACGGCCCTGGTGAAGTCAAGACAGCCCTGGTGAGGACGGAATGGCCCCGGTGAGGCTGGGACAGCTCCAGTGAGGTTGGGACAGATAATGGGGACCAGTATAGATTGATGAACAGGGTTAGATGCAGAGGCAGAGCAGCATTGAACAGACTGTCAAACTACAGTGGGAAGCCTTGGGAGGGTTTGGGGGGGTTAAGAGATCAACCGAAGGACTTATATGCATGCATATAAGAATAACCAATGGACACAAGACACTAGGGGGTAGGGGCCGGGGGAATGTCAAGGGGGGGAAAAAGGAGACATATGTAATACTCTTTGTAATACTTCAAGCAATAAAAATTATTTTAAAAAAAGAAATTTTGGATATACTCGATGGAGATTTTCACACATATTTGAGTGCTGATTCCATCGATTCAACAGATGATGCTGAAAAGGAAAATTTTCCCATCAAATTTCTTAATAGTATTACACCTTCGGGAATGCCATGTCATAAATTAAAGTTGAAAGTAGGTGCAAGCATCATGCTATTGAGAAATCTTAATAGTAAATGGGGTCTTTGTAATGGTACTAGATTTATTATCAAAAGATTGTGACCTAACATAATTGAAGCTGAAGTATTAACAGGATCTTTAGAAGGAAAGGTTGTTCTGATTCCAAGAATTGATTTGTCCCTACCTGACACTATCCTCCCATTTAAATTAATTCGAAGACAGTTTCCCATGGTGCCAGCACTTGCGATGACAATTAACAAATCACAAGGACTAGACAGAGTAGGAATATTCCTACCTGAACCTGTTTTCGGACATGGTCAGTTATATGTTGCTTTCTCTCAAGTTCGAAGAGCGTGTGCCGTTAAAGTTAAAGTTGTAAATATTTCATCACAAGGGAAATTAGTCAAGCGCTCTGAAAGTGTTTTTACTCTTAATGTGGTATACAGGGAGATATTAGAATAAGTTTAATTAATTTATCAGTCATTGTTTGTATCAATGTTGTTTTTATATCATGTTTTTGTTATATCATATTTTTATATCATGTTTTTGTTGTTTTTATATCATATCTTTTTTTAAAATTTCTTTATTGGTTAAGGTATTACAAATGTGTCTTCATTTCCCATTAACCCCCAACCTCCCCGCCCCCCGCCCCCACTCATGCTCTCATCCCCTTATTGTCCATGTCCATTAGTTTGGCTTATATGCATGCATACAAGCCCTTTGGTTGATCTCTCCCCCGTACCCCCTCCCTCCACTAGTTTCCCTCTGGGGATTGGTAGTCTGATCACTGTTTCTCTATCTTTGGATCTTTCCCTGTTCATCAGTCTATGTTGTTCTCTATATTCCACAAATGAGTGAGATCATGTGGTATTTATCTTTCTCTGACTGGCTTATTTCACTTAGCATAATGCTCTCCAGTTCCATCCATGCTGTTGCAAATGGCAATAATTCCTTCTTTTTTACTGCAGCATAGTATTCCATTGTGTAGATGTACCACAGTTTTTTAATCCACTCATCTGCTGATGGACACTTAGGCTTTTTCCAAATCTTAGCTATGGTGAATTGTGCTGCTATGAACATAGGGGTGCATATATCATTTCTGATTGGTGTTTCTGGCTTTTTGGGATATATTCCTAGAAGTGGAATCACAGGGTCAAATGGGAGTTCCATTTTTAGTTTTTTGAGCAAACTCCATACTGTTCTCCACAGTGGCTGCACCAGTCTGCATTCCCACCAGCAGTGCAGAAGGGTTCCTTTTTCTCTGCATCCTTGTCAGCACTTGTAGTTTGTTGATTTGTTGATGATAGCCATTCTGACAGGTGTGAGATGATAACGCATTGTCGTTTTGATTTGCATCTCTCGTGTAATTAGTGACTTTGAGCATGTTTTCATATGTCTTTCGGCCTTCTGTATGTCCTCTTTTGAAAAGTCTCTATTTAGGTCCATTGCCCATTTTTTGATTGGATTGTTTATCTTCCTTTTGTTAAGTTGCATTAGTTCCCTGTAAATGTTGGAGATTAAACCCTTATCAGTGATATCATTGGCAAATATGTTCTCCAATGCAGTGGGCTTTCTTGTTGTTTCGTTGATCGTTTCCTTTGCTGTGCAAAAGCTTTTAGTTGTTTTTATATCATGTTGTAATTGTTTATTTATTAATCAAGTTATATATTATTTTCATATACAGTTTACTAATTTTCTTTAATCTCTGACACTTCTATTATAGAGAAAGGGCGAATAGCGATATTAAAGTATTTCTTCTAATTAATTCCTTTTCAATGTGCATGAATTCGTGCACTGGGCCACTAGTGTTAATATAAATGTCACCAGAAGACTATAAGTCAGGATCTCAATAGTTTGCAAATAACCATTCTTAGCTTTTGACTGACTTATACATATAGGAAAATTTATGTGTCTTAGCTATTTTTTTTGTGAGAATTCTGATAAGAGTTTTTAAGACACTGTTCAAAAAAACTGCCTGTTTAGACAGAGTGATCTTGAAAGATAATAAACGTCTAAATGCAGGAAAAAAAACCTTTTAGTTGGTTGACTTTCTCAGTAGTACAATGCTGATTTTCTATTTTTTAAGTGTTTGAAGAGGCTTTAGAAATTAACCGTGTTTCTATTGGACCTGAACTATGTACAGCATTTTTTATTCCCAGCCTCTACTCTTCTTGAGTAGAATTTAATTATATTCTCTAATCCAACATTCATGGCATGGATTTAGTTGAGCAATCTCTTTTGGCATGTATTTAGGTCAGTTTATTTTTTACAAAATTGTCACTTTCATGGAAGTACTTAGTGTATTATTTAACTAGAAAACATTTTTATTAAGTTAAAATATTATACCACACAGTTTTCTACTTTTTATTCTTATCATAAAATTGCTCAGAGGAATATTGCTATAGAGCAAAATCTGCTTTTTCAAATCTGATTTTCTTTAAAAATAAAACAAAACTTTGACAGGATGTACTCCATACAGGATAGTGAGTTAACTGGACTTTTAAAATACAACTTGATATAATGCCTAGGGCAAGAGAAACAAAGGAAAAAATAAACAAATGGGACAACATCAAAATTAAAAGCTTCTGCACAGCAAAATAAATCAGCATTAAAATGAAAAGTGAACCCACTGTATAGGAGAACGCATTTGTCAATGATGCATTTGGTAAGGGATTAATTTCCAGAAATATAAAGTACTCATACAATGCAACAAATGGAAGACAAAGAATCCAATTAAAAAATGGGCAGGAGACCTAAATAGATACTTCTCCAAAAAGGACATACAAATGACCATGAAAAAATATGACAAAAATGCTCATCACAAATCATCAGAGATATACAAATTAAAACAACATGAGGTACCACTTCACACTTGCCAGAATAGTTACTATCAACAAATCAACAAACAAGTACTGGTGAGGATGTGGAGAAAAATGAACCCCAGTATAGTGCTGGTGGGAATGCAGGCTGGTGCAGCTACTATGGAAAACAGTATGGAGTTTCCTCAAGAAATTAAAAATGGAACTGATATTTGACCCTGTGATCCCACTTCTAGGAATATATCCCAAGAAAACAGAAACATCAATCAGAAAGAAAGTATGTGCCCCTATGTTCATAGCAGCACTATTTACAATAGCTAAGATCTGGAAACAGCCCAAGTGTTCATCCATAGGTGAGTGGATAAAAAAGCTGTGGTACATTTACACAGTGGAACACTGTGCAGCTGTAAAAAAGAAGGCTTTCCCCTAACTGCCATATTCTAGTGAAGAACTGAGAGGACTCATAGATCATTATGAGATTATATAAATAGTTATAAATATTATAGCTAAATAATAAATATTACACATTTTATTTAATAATTTATTGACTTGATGTTATACCTTTTAAACATTTAGACGTGTGGTGTTGACAGAGTCTCCCTGACCAAACAGCCTTTTTCTTGACTAAGCCTTAACCTTTGACCCCAGTCCTTGCTGGGCTTGCCAGTTTTAGCAAAAATTTTGGTAAGTCAGTTTACGGAGAATATTCCATCCTGATCTGCCATCAGCAAGAATTAGGTTGAGTTGGTTTAGCAAGAATACCCGTACCCTTGATATCTTTCTCATTTTAGTAATGTTCCATCCACTGATCTCTTCACCCTGGTCTTTGGTTATAAATTCCTACTTATCCTACTTACATTGATAATTGAATTCAATTCCATAATGAAATCTGTTTTCCCCAATTGCAATAGTTTCTGAATAAAATGCATTTTTACCACTTGTTTTTATTTTGGATCTCTTTGCCAGTATAAGAGACTTATTTATATAACTCTCCAGGTTCCATAAATATTATGTGTGGGCCTTTTAATTAAGCATTTATTATTTTCCAGTCACAATATCAAGTGCTATTTATCATTTGATCCACCCAATAGCCAATTGGTAGGTCCTATTGCTAACCTCAGTTTACAAACAATGAAACTGGGGCATAGAGGGGTTAAGTAACTCTGTCAAAGATTCTCCCAGCTCAAGAGTCAGAGCGGAGGCTGAGATGGAGCTCTGGCCTCAGAGACAGAGCTCAAAATGGCAGTCATGATTCTCATTCATTTAGAATGAAATAAAATTAGACTCATTAACCACAAATAGTAAGGTTGTCTGGAAATAATAATCATCTGGGAATCGCCAACAAATTGTTCAGACTTCAAGATTTGCCTTTTCAGACTTGAAATTATAAAAACTGCTTACATTATCTTGTAATAGTTTTGACTTAAGTAGTTTAACTGCACAATGGAAAGGGTGGATGATCTTGCTCAGATGTGTTTCCTCAATAAAGGAGCAAAGGAATTAAAGGAATTGACTTGAAATCTAAAGGAAGTAGCTCCCTATCATTTATCAAGGAGAGTTAATAGATATGGGGAAGCTGGTCTTTTGTTATTCTTGAGATGGAATGACTGCTCAATAATTCCATTAACATATATATATATATTTTACTCCTCATATTAAGAATGTGCACTAGCAGGCAGGATACACAGTGTGTGTCTTTAATTACTGAGCATTAGAATAAGTCTTTACCCACACAAATGCTAGAATTGTCATCTAATAGTAAGGTTGTCTGGAAATAATCATCTGGGAATCTGCAACAAATTGTTCAGACTTCAAGATTTGCCTTTTCAGACTTTAGAACAGTGCTCTTCTATTGCTCCTTGTTAGAGCTTGTCCCTAGGCGAAGCTATAGATCTGCAGGCAAGGCTAGCTTAGTGGCTTGCTTCTTTGCTCATCATATTTATGTTTGTTCCTAACAATATCAGTTTTTAATTTGAGGAATGAAATTGACATCTTTTTTTGGCTCTTTATATGACCATGGATGTCCCAAGCTTCCAGTGATTTGTAAAGCACAAGATACAGCAGCTGAAATGCATTAGTTCAATAATAAATGCAGGGAACAATTTTATCATTTAAAGTAGCAATTATGCAAATACCTCACACCAAATAGTAGACTTAATAGTGGCAATGTTTCAGCCACAGCTGGTTTCCCTATGTACTTCAAGAGATTTTTTGCATGTGATTTTAACATTCTAAATTATTTCCAGGATAATTCAGTCTCTTTAAGATTTTTCTGCTTGTCCCTTACCAGGCTTTAGCTTTCACAGTATTACTGAATAGTTATCTAAATAAAGCATGGAGGAAATCTTAAATCATAGATGGAATCAGCAGTGGAAGTATCTGTTCTGTCTCAAACCAGTGAGGAAAGGAAGAATTATTTAGGATGGGCTGAAGGGCAAAGGAGACCATCAGAGGACCCCTTGGTGGTAGATTAAAGCCACATAACTATATAAAAAGAATCAGTTGAATTGATACACACACACACACACACACACACACACACACACACATACACACACTGAGTGGCCAGATTATTATGACCACCTGATGTTTGTAGGTAAATTAGCCATAATTTCGCGCTGAAGTTGCTAAAGGGCCAGACCATTATAAATAGGGAAGCAGGTTGTTTACCACGACAGTAGAAGGGATTTTTTTCTGAATATATAAGTAAACAATGCGATTTAACAGCCTTTGAACGTGAGATATATTTGAACGTGAATGGCCAGATTATTATGACCACCTGATGTTTGTAGGAAAATTAGCCGTACAATGCATCATATGGGATATGGGAGCTGAAGGTCTGTTTGAACATGTTTGCTGTCTGCAGTTACCAAGATAAAATGTCTCCAATTTGCATAGGAACACAAAGATTGGACAGTCGAGCATTGGAAAAAAGTCATGTGGTCTGATGAATCACGTTTCCAGTTGCATCATGCAGATGGCAGAGTGAGAATTTGGCGGAAACAGCATGAAAGCATGCACCCCACATGCATGAGTACAACCCTTCAAGCTGGTGGGGGCAGTATTATGGTTTGGGGCATGTTTTCCTGGCATGATTTGGGCCCTTTAATTCATGTGGAACAATGTCTGAATAGCACAACATACCTAAGTATCGTTACTTCATCCTATCATGTTGATGGTGTATCCCAGTGGAGATGGCTTCTTCCAACAAGACAATGCGCCATACCATGGTGCTCATATTTTGAAGGAGTAGTTTCAAGAACATGAGGGAGACTTTACCTTGCTTAGGTGACCTCCACAATCACCAGATCTCAATCCAATTGAGCATTTGTTGGATGAAATTAAAAGAGCCATCAGGCAGCTGGTTCCACAACCATCAAATCTCACAGAACTGGACAGTGCTATTCATCAGGCATTGTGTCAGATTCCTCGAATCACCTTTTAACATCTCATGGAGTCAATGCCAAGAAGAATCGCTGCAGTATTGAAGGCAAAATGTGGCCCAACGAAATACTGATTGGGTGGTCATAATAACTGATGGGGTGGTCATAATAATCTGGCCACTCATGTTCAAATATATCTCATATTCAAAGGCTGTTAAATCACATTGTTTACCCATATCTTCAGAAAAAAATCACTTCTACTGTTGTGGTAAACAACCTGCTTCCATATTTATAGTGGTCTGAACCTCTAGAAACTTCAAACATCAGGTGGTCATAATAATATGGCCACTCAGTATTTCCACAATCCAATAACTTCTTATTCTCTTAGCCTGATCCTAACTAACCATGATCACTTGAGTACCTAGATTATTGTGGTAGAGACTAACTGGGCTTTCTGTTTCAATCTTTCTCATTGTCATTCAATCTCTTTTCCACAGAAAACTCAGAGTGATTCCATTAAATCTGAGTCAGATATTGCCACTCATCTGCCAAAAACTATGTAATAGTTCTTCAACTCATTTACAAGAAACTCTCCTCTGTTCCACCTCCAGTTCTCTGACCTCATCTCCCATTGCTCCATCTTCCAGCTTTGCTGGCTCTCGTGCCAAATCTTAAATACTCTTGGTGTGTCTTTGCTTTTGAGCTTTTGTACTAGTTGAAATGCTCCTTCAACTCCATGTTTTTGCTCGAATGGCATTTTCTAAGTGAGGGATTCTTTGAGTACTCTGTTTATATTTGTAACTGCAGACAATCCTTCTTATTCCTTCCACTGTATTATTATTTATCATAATGCCAGTAATTATCATCTTCTAAATAATTGAATTTACTTGATTCTCTTATTTATTTCCCCCCTGTAAGGTAGAGTTTTTCTGCCAAGGGTCATTTGGATATTTATAACATTATTTGCGGGCCATACAAAATTATTACCTTAAAAATTAGCCTGCTATATTTGGTCAAACATTTAATTAATTCATCCCTAATGCCCTGGCAGGGTCAGACCAAATTATTTAATGGGCCTCATATGGCCTGTGGGCCAGATGTTCCCCACCCCTGCTCTAAGGTATAGATTCT
Source organism: Myotis nattereri (assembly GCF_964212035.1). NCBI lineage: Eukaryota > Metazoa > Chordata > Mammalia > Chiroptera > Vespertilionidae > Myotis > Myotis nattereri. The sequence goes on from NC_138076.1 coordinate 103,241,616, forward strand.
ATAGCAGTAGGAGGTTTTTGTTTTGTCATTAGATATTTTTGTTTTATTTTTTGATCCCCACCTGAGGATGTTTTTTCCCCATAGCTTTTCAGAGAGAGTGTAAAAGAGAGCGAGAGGGAGAGAAGGAGAAGAGAGCGGGGGACACATTGACTGGCTGCCTCCTGCACAGAAACCTCAACCCAGGTAGGAGCCCTTGACCTTGTCAGGGAATCGAACCCTCGACCCTTCAGTGTGTGTACCAATGCTCTAACCATGGAACACACCAGCCAGGGCAAATATTTTTAAGTATTCATTAAACTTTGTGAAATTATAAGAAATCATAAAAACAAAAAAAGAAATCATTTCACACATCAACCTCCCTTTCCCTCTGGCGATGACCATGCTGTTGTCTGTGTCTTTTTTTTTTTTTTTTAAATCCCTTCACCTTTTTCACCCAGTCCCTCAACCCTGCTCCCTTCTGACAGCTGTCAGCTTGTTCTCATTAGTTCTTAGGGAATGTTGGTACAGAAGATATTGGAAGAAGGGAATGAGTGTGAAGGACCTAGGAAAGTTCCATTCACCGATATTAATAAAATAGCCAGCATTCCTTCTTTTCCACTCCTGTTTTAAAAATGTCTCCTTGCCATTTTGCAAATTTATTTTTGTTTTCTAGTTTCTTTTTTTTATTGTTTTATTGCTTAAAGTATTACAAAGGATATTACATATGTGCCCTTCCTCCCCCGTCCCCGCCCTTGACAATCCCCTGGCCTCCCCTACCCCCCCAGTGTCTTATGTCCATTGGTTATGCTTATATGCATACATACAAGTCCTTCGGTTGATCTCTTATCCCCCTCCCTCCTGCCCCCACAACCCTCCCTGGCCTTCCTGCTGCAGTTTGACAATAAGTTTGAGGCAGCTCTCCCTCTGTATCTATTATTGTTCATAAGTTTATAATGGTCTTTATTATCCATGAATGGGTGAGATCATGTGGTATTTTTCTTTCATTGACTGGCTTCTTTCACTTAGAATAATGCTCTCCGGTTCCATCCATGTCATTGCAAATGGTAAGAGTTCCTTCTTTTTTACAGCAGCATAGTATTCCAACGTGTAGATGTACCACAGTTTTCTAATCCATTCATCTACTGATGGGCACTTAGGCTGTTTCCAAATCTTTGCTATGGTGAATTGTGCTGCTATGAACATATGGGTGCACATATCCTTTCTGATTGGTGTCTCTGGTTTCTTGGGATATATTCCTAGATATAGGAATCACAGGATTCCTATTCCTATTCCTATTTCTTGGGATCACAGGGTCAAATGGGAGTTCCATTTTTAGTTTTTTGAGGAAACTCCATACTGTTCTCCACAGTGGCTGCACCAGTCTGCATTCCCACCAGCAGTGCACGAGTGTTCCTTTTTCTACACATCCTCTCAAGCACTTGTCGTTTCTGGATTTGTTGATGATAGCCAGTCTGACAGGTGTGAGATGGTACCTCATTGTTGTTTTGATTTGCATCTCTTGGATGATTAGTGACTTTGAGCATGTTTTCATATGACTCTTGGCTTTCTGAATGTCCATTTTTGAAAGGTGTCTATTTAGATCCTTTGCCCATTTTTTGATTGGATTGTTTATCTTCTTTTTGTTAAGTTGAATGAGTTCGCTATAAATTTTGGAGATTAGGCCCTTATCAGATATGACGTTGGCAAATATGTTTTCCCACGCAGTGGGCTTTCTTGTTATTTTATTGATGGTTTCTTTTGCTGTGCAGAAGCTTTTTATTTTGATGTAGTCCCATTTGTTCATTTTTCTCTTTAGTTTCAAGTGCCCTAGGAGCTGTATCAATGAAGAAATTGCTTTGGCATATGTCTGAGATTTTGTTGCCCTTGGATTCTTCTAGAATTTTTATGGTTTTCCATGGTACATTTAAGTCCTTTATCCATTTTGAGTTTATTTTTGTGTATGTTGTAAGTTGGTGGTCTAGTTTCATTTTCTTGCATATATCTGTCCAATTTTCCCAACACCATTTATTGAAGAGACTATCTTGACTCCATGTATGTTCTTGCCTCCTTTGTCAAATATTAATTGAGTATATTGATTTGGGCCGATTTCTGGGCTCTCTATTCTATTCCATTGATCTCCATGTCTGTTCTTGTGCCAGTACCAGGCAGTTTTGAGAACAGTGGCTTTGTAATACAACTTGATATCTGGTATTGAGATCCCACCTACTTTGTTCTTCTTTCTCAGGATTGCTGCAGCTATTTGGGGTCTTTTTTTATTCCAGATGAATTTTTGGAGAGTTCGTTCTAGATCTGTGAAGTATGCTGTTGGTATTTTAATGGGAAGTGCGTTGAATTTATAGATTGCTTTGGGTATTATGGACATTTTAATGATGTTGATTCTACCAATCCATGAACACGGTATGTTCTTCCATCTGTTTATGTCTTCCTCTATATCTTTTTTCAACGTCCTGTAGTTTTCTGAGTAGAGGTCTTTTACCTCTTTAGTTAAGTTTATTCCTAGGTATCTTAATTTTTTTGGTGTGATGGTAAATGGGATTGTTTTTATAATCTCTCTTTCTGAAAGTTCAGTATTGGTGTGTAGAAATGCCTCAGATTTCTTGGGGTTAATTTTGTATCCTGCTACCTTGCCAAATTCATGTATTAAGTCTAGTAGCTTTTTGATGGAGTCTCTAGGGTTTTGTATGTATAATATCATGTCGTCTGCAAATAAGGACAGTTTTACTTCCTCTTTTCCAATTTGGATGCCTTTTATTTCTTCTTCTTTCCGAATTGCAATGGCTAACACTTCCAGTACTATGTTGAACAGGAGTGGTGAGAGGAGGCATCCCTGTCTTGTTCCTGTTCTTAGGGGAAATGGTGTTAGTTTTTGCCCATTGAGTATGATGTTGGCTGTGGGCCTGTCATATATGGCTTTTATTATGTTGAGGTATGATCCTTCTACTCCCACCTTGCTGAGAGTTTTTATCAAAAATGGGTGTTGGATTGTGTCAAATTATTTTTCTGCATCAATTGATATGACCATGTGGTTTTTCTCTTTCAATTTGTTTATGTGATGTGTCACGTTTATTGATTTGCGGATATTGTACCATCCTTGCATCCCTGGGATAAATCCTACTTGGTCATGGGGTATGATCTTTCTGATGTACTGCTGGATCCGATTTGCTAAGATTTTGTTGAGGATTTTGGCATCTATGTTCATGAGAGATATTGGCCTGTAATTCTCTTTCATTGTGTTGTCTTTACCTGGTTTTGGTATTAGGGTGATGCTGGCTTCATAGAATGAGCTTGGAAGTGTTCCTTCCTCTTGAATTTTTTGTAGTAGTCTGAGGAGGATAGGTTTTAGTTCTTTCTTGAATGTTTGGTAAAACTCCCCTGTGAAGCCGTCTGGTCCTGGGCTTTTGTTTGCTGGAAGCTTTTTGATGACTGCTTCATTTTTCTTCCATAGTTATTGCCCTATTGAGATTTTTAGATTCTTCCTGATTGAGTTTTGGAATGTTGTATTTTTCTAGGAATTTGTCCATTTCCTCCAGGTTGTCTAGTTTGTTGGAGTAGAGCTGTCCATAGTATTTTTTAACAATCATTTGTATTTCTGTGGGGTCTGTTGTTATTTCGCCTCTATCGTTTCTGATTTTGTTTATTTGGGTCCTCTCTCTTTCCATCTTGGTGAGCCTGACTAGAGGTTTGTCAATCTTGTTTATCCTTTCAAAGAACCAGCTCTTGGTTTCATTGATTTTCTGTATTGTTTTTTTTTTGTGTCTATGTTATTTATTTCTGCTCTAATCTTTATTATCTCCTTCCTTCTGCTCACTCTGGGGTTTTCTTGTTGCTCTCTTTCTAATTCTTTGAGTTTTAGGGTTAGATGATTTACTACCATTTTTTCTTGTTTTTTTGAGATAGGCCTGAGCTTTAAACTTCCCTCTCAGGACTGCTTTCATTGTGTCCCATAGGTTTTGGATTGTTGTGTTTTCATTGTCATTAGTTTCCAGGATGTTTTTAATTTCTTCTTTGATCTCATTGTTAACCCAATCAATATTTAATAACATGCTATTCAGCTTCCAAGTGTTTGAGTATTTTTGGTTGTTTTTATTGTATTTTATTTCTAATATTATGCCATTGTGGTCTGAGAAGATGCTTGGTATGATTTCAATCTTCTTGAATTTGGGGAGATTTTGTTTGTGACCCAATATGTTCTCTATTTTTGAATCAGTCCCATGAGCACCTGAGTGGAATGTATATTCCGTGGCTTTGGGGTGAAGTGTTCTGAAGATGTCAATTAAGTCCATCTGATCTAGTGAGTCATTTAGGATTACTGTTTCTTTGCTGATTGTTTGTGTAGAGGATTTATACAGTGATGTCAGTGGTGTATTAAAGTCCCCTACTATGATTGTATTATTTTCGATCTCTCCTTTGATATCTTCCAGGAGTGTTTTTATGTATTTGGGTGCTCCTGCATTGGGTGCATATGTTTTTACCATGATTATATCTTCTTGTTGTATTGATCCCTTTAATATTATGAAGTGGCCTTCCTTATCTCTTGTTATGGCCTTCACTTTGTGGTCTATTTTGTCCGATATAAGTATTGCTACCCCAGCTTTCTTTTCCTTTCCATTTGCCTGAATGATATTTTTCCATTCCTTCACTTTCAGTCTGTCTGAATCCCTTCTTCTGAGGTGGGTCTCTTGTAGACAGCAAATGTATGGGTCATGATTTTTATTCAGTCAGCCACTCGATGTCTTTTGGTTGGAGCGTTTAGTCCATTTACATTTAAAGTTATTATTGAAAGGTACTTGTTTGTAGCGATTTCTTTTTTTGTGTCGCTGTTTTCTTTCTGAGCTTTTTTATTTCTTCTTTTTACACCAGTCCCTTTAGCATTTCTTGCATGGCTGGCTTGGTGGTGATAAACTCTCTTAGCCTTTTTTTGTCTGTGAAGCTTTTTATTTCCCCTTCAAGTTTGAATGATAGCCTTGCTGGATAGAGTATTCTTGGATTCAGTCCTTTGCTTTGCATCACTTTGTAAATTTCCGTCCATTCTTTTCTGGCCTGATTTGTATCTGTTGAGAAATCATTTGATAATCTAATGGGAGATCCTTGTATGTAACTTTCCATCTCTCTCTTGCAGCCTGTAAGATTCTCTCTTTGTCCTGAACATTTGCCATGGTAATTATGATGTGTCTTGGTGTGGGTCTTTTCGGGTTCACCTTGTTTGGGACTCTCTGGGCTTGTGTGACTTTTTTCTTCTTCACCTCAGGGAAGTTTTCTGATATTATTTCTTGGAATAGGTTTTCTAATCCTTGTTCCTCTTTCTGTTGTTCTGGCACCGCTGTTATTCATATGTTGTTTCGTTTCATGTTTTCTCAAAGCTCACTTAGACTCTCCTCCTGTCTTTTAGTTTTTTTCTCCAATTGCAGTACAGTTTGGGTGTGTTTTGCTTCCTTGTCTTCTAATTCACTAATTCGGTCCTCGGCTTTTCCTTGTCTACTCTTGATACTTTCAATGGTGTTTTTATTGAAGCTATATCACTCTTCATTTCTTCTTGGGTCTTACATAAGTTATTCATCTTTTCATCTGTTTCTTCTTGCTTCTTGCATAAGTTGTTGAATTTTTTCTCCATCCAGTTTATGCCCTCTAGGACCCTTATTCTGAATTCTTTTTCTGTCATGTTGCATGCCTCTGTATCGCTTAGCTGCTTTTCTGGCGAGCCCTCCTTTTCTTGCCTTTGGGGTTTTCTTTGTCCACCCACGTTTGATCTAGTTGTTGAGTCGATCAGTGTCTGCTCCCTGGGTGACAGTGGCTCCTTGGGCTGTGGTTGCTCCTTGGGTGGTTGTGGTAGCAGCTGCTCCTCCATTGGTAGCAGGTCCTCTGTTGGGTGCTGTTCACAGCTATGGTGGCTCTTCTGGCTGGTGATGGGAGGCTTCACACACAGCAACTGTTCCTCAGACAGAGTGTGTGGTGATCAGGAGGCCGCTGTTGCTTGGATCTTTGGGGTAAGTCTAACCTTTCTGTGGGGAGAAGCAGGGCTCCTCTGAGTTCACATAGTCACGCTTCTTGAGAGCCGTTGCTTCCGGGTTAGTAGCCGATCTCTGGATGCCGATAACAGCCACTCAAGATGGCGCGGTCTCTGGGGCTGAACCGGCGCTCCGGGAGAGGTTTCAGCCTCAATCTCTAACCTTCCCCTTTTTCTAGGGGTACTCTGTCTTTCCTGGCCACAGACTGTCTCTCAGCTGAATCTCCTCTGCTTATTCCGGCTGTATGTTACCCGCTTCAGCTGCTCGCCCTTATCTGCTCCAGGACAAGGCACTGACATGTCCATCGAAACCTCCGCCATTTTTCAATCTCTAGTTTCTTTATAACAACTTATGACTTGTCTGGATTTTCCATTAATATTTTACATAGTAAGGGACAAAGTGTTTTAAATCCTATGATTCTGCTGTGCCTAAGCTAAGTTATACATGAGAACTGTGCCCAGGAGTTAAAAATCTGGCAGTCAAAACTTGAATTCTGTACAGGATTTCTACTGTTCCTTGGAATCATTCAATATGAATTCATTCTTGAATATGTTTTTATTGATTTCAGAGAGGAAAGAAGAAGGAGAGAGAGAGAGAAAAACATCAATAATGAGAGGGAATCATTGATTGACTGCCTCCTGCATGCCTCCCACTGGGGATTTATCCCACAACCTGGGCATGTGCCCTGACCAGGAGTCAAACTGTGGCCTTCTGGTTCATAGGTCACTGCTCAACCACAGAGCCATGCCAGTTGGGCAATCAATACGAATTCTTGATAGTTGAGCAGCTCTACCTCCTCTTTTGTAATTCCTGAGGATTTTAAAGTTGAAAGTCAGATAAAAAAACAAAACAAACAAAACTGAAGATGTGACTTTATTTAGAAAAGTTGTGATTTAATTTTACATATTTCAGATATGTGCTATTTTTTGTGACCAAGGTAAAGCTATAAATATATTAAGAAAAAAGTCTACATATAAATGTGTGCACAATTAAAAAATCTGTTAGCTTTAAAACAAAATGTTTTATTGTCTTCTGTCTTTATGTAGCAGATTATTGTTACTCTGTGAGAGGTTCACAACCTGGTAACTAAAGCACTTGCACATGAAATTGGGGGAAGAGTTAATGGCAAAGAGTGAAGAATGGGAATATTTTGAGAAGTTGTTATTGTGTAAATACTTTATTAGATGCTCCACTTACTTTAATTTATTTAATACTTACTGCAATTCTTTGAGGTAGTTGTTATTTCTCCTAATTTACTAAGGAATTTAAGTTTCAAATTGGGTAACTGGCCTAAGGCTGTGCAGAAATTGTGGCTGAGCTGTGGCTCAAAGATGCCTTGGCTTGTAGAACTCTGAAGCTAGAATCCTGTAAATCCTCTGGGGCAGAAATGGGAGACCAGGAGCTTGTTTTCTGGCCCAGTCTTTGACTCACCTGCTTTCTTAGCCATTATCTCTACCTGGTTTATTGAGAATCATGGTGCCATCTCTTGGGCTTTTTCCTATCATCTCTATGGTTATTTCTTTATTGAGTTTAGTCAAAGATTTTCCTCCCTGATAGTTAAGTTGAAATGTCTTTTTTTAAAGCTATTTTTTTTAATGCAATCTTTTAAGTATAAGTAGCATTCCACATGCTAGTCCTGATAAAACTCTGGCTAAACAAAAAATTGTAGTAAGATTTAACCAAAATACTGAGGAAATCTAGACTGAATTGGTTCTGAGCATTTACTCAGAAGAAGTGAGACAAGCTCTAGCATAAAAATCTATATAATTTTAAATATCTTTCCCTTCTTCAATATTATCATGAGAATTTGCATCATGATAAGGAGATGGGATAGGAACTGAGCACTGTACTGCTAATGAGACAATAGCATTGAATTTGGGGAGCAATGGCAGAGGGGCAGGAGAGAGGAGTACAACTTAGGGTTGGTATTCCTATTCTTCCTTATTTTCTCACATAACAAGTTCTGTTCCCAAATTTTTGGATTTGCAACAACCTGAGGTGAGAGAAAGAGCTAACCCCTGGCCACTCCCAGCATTCATAGAGGTCCTGCATGTGAGACTCTATTCACCTCTCAGTAAGTCCATCTCTGGTCCTGGCAATTCAAAAATAATCATCAAATGTTATGGGTTTTTGTCTCATATGTTTTTTTTGAATTAATTTTCTGGACTTCTTATTACCTTTTCCCAAGAAATGGAGCTCTTTTATTAGAAGTGGCCTTTTGAGGCACAAGATCTTTCTAATTAAAACAAAAAATGTTTTTTGGCCATAGCATTGGATGGACTATTGTCATCATAGTGGCTATTTGGCGTGAACACAATCTCCTTTTGGAAATATTTAAATAGCATGCAAAATAAACAATGAAAATCTGTTTTAAATAAATAATGCTGTCATTAAGGGATTTAACTGAAGTTTATGTAACATTACCCAGAATCAATTACTTCAATTGAAAAAAAATCTTGGCCATGATTAAATTTTGTTGAAGGATTTAAGTCCTCTTCCTTAATGCTTGGTTGAAGTAAACCAGTAATTTTATTGACAACACCACTGAATGTAAGGTTTTTCCACACTCTGCTCCAAACTAAATGAGCCTTTTATGACAAAAAAGCTGCTGGTTTTCTTATTTTGCAGTGCCCTGTACATTTCTGCTCAGACATGTGGGCAAAGACATTGAAAGAAACCATTGAAATTAGGCTGTTTAGGGTAGTATTAAAAAGTGGCAGCAGAGTAGTACCTCATTGCAATGTGCTGAGTTTTTCTTTCTTCATGAAAGAACATTTTCTGCCATTGTTCTGCATCTGTTCTCTCATTTTGAAACTGTTAATGTAAAAAAAAACAAACAAAAACAAACACATTCAAACCTGTAAAGAATTTTTGTGAGTTTATTTGAGCCAAACTGTCAACAATTGTCAGGAAGCAGAATCTCTAGCGAATGGAGTTTTTGTCCCCCACCCCCCATGTTTTATACATTACAATCATAAGGAGAAATGTAAGTGGGTTACATTAATTCCATTGGTGATGGATTACAGAGGCAGGAGAGAGCAAAGCAGGGGCAACCTCAGGGATTGGATAAAAAGTAAAATGATAGACACATACTTCTTTTACTTAGATGGGTGCAAAATAATTAACAGTCAAGAATAAACTCAATAATAATGAGGGAATTTGTGGTCTCTGTAGAGTGGTGCCTGTGCTTTGAGGGGTTTGGAAAAAAGGAAAATTGCTTTGACAATCCAATGATATGTTATTGTAGATGCAAAAAGACAATAGGCTCAGTTAAGGTAAATATTGAACGTTGTCAGGTGTAGGGTGTGACTACCCATCATAAACTGCTTTTTAATTAAAATGTTTTAATTTTAGACCAACATTTGTGGTTACTTTAGGTCTCTGAGTTTGCGAAACTGCCGCATAGGCCTTCCCGGAGTTAGTCAAGTTAGCATGTGGCCTCTTTTCAATAAACTTGCATTTTGTTTATTAAAAATAATACACAAAAAGCAAACAAACAGAGGATCACAATCTGATGGCCAGCAGGATGGCAGTGAGGGAGAGAGTGAGAGTGAGTAAAAGAGTGAGAGGGGAGTGTGTAGAGGTGTGTGGTGTGTGTGTGTGGGTGAGTGAGGGACAATTAGATCTTTCAGGAGTCTTGGAGACTGGTGGATAGGGCTCTCCTGGAAGGGGAGCCCCTGCTACTGTGGTGGGCACTCCCATACCAGTGCAACTTGGGCATGGAGACCATGCCATCTTGAAGGGGGAGCAATGGAGACCAGGAGCACAGCCACACCAACAACCACACTGTCCTCAGACACCACACTGAACTGGTGCAGAGAGCCGTTTGCCTGCCACCCCTGCAGTAAGTGGCGCCCTCCCTCACTGCCAGCTCCCAATAGTGACCACAGGCTAGAGAGACCTCCCATGTTGTACCTCCCCACCCTTGCAACTGGTCCCTGAACTTCAGAACTCCATGCATTGGGACTTGGAGAATTAGGGATGCCACGTGCTGGGATGAAGCATGCCCAGTTGCCAAGCCAGCACCCTGTGCACCAACAGCCCACATGCCAGAACCCAGCTCACCAGGACCACACCTGGAACCCATGTGACCTGGCGTAGCATACCAGGTCCCTGCGCACCTGGAGTCAGACCTTCAGGGACCTCTGCACACCCAGCCCCTGTGCAGCCGGACCCATGCTGGAGTCACATATCAGAAGAAGTGTGCACATGACCCCACCAACCTGAGAACCTGCATCAGACAATTGAGGAACCAGATCTGAAGGGGAAAGGAAACAACTCAGAGCAGAGACACAGGCATGAGACTCAAGGAAGACCCAACTTCTGGGGTAAGGAGTCCTGAACCATTGGACTGCTAGGGGCTTCAACTTCTTGGATCTCAAACAGGTTGTCCAGGGCCAGGATCCTTCCTATGCAACTCACGGAACATAGAAATAAATACAAAGAGACAGAAAAAATGGGGAAACAAAGAAACAATTTCCAAAGGAAAGAAAAGAAGAAATAGCCAGAAAATAAAATAAATGAAATGGAGGCAAGCAATTTGTCAGAGAAACAATTCAGAGTAATGGTTATACAGATGCTCAAAAGGCTGGATGAGAAATTCACCAACAAGTGCAAAAATCAAGAGGAAATGAAGAATGACATAGCTGCAAAGAAGAACACAATGGAAGGTTTCAACAGTAGACTAGAAGAGGCTGAGGACCAAATAAGTGAGTTAGAAGACAAAGTAGAAAATACATCCAAGCAGAGCAGCAACTGGGGAAAAAAAGTAAAAAGCAAGAGGAGAGTCTAAGGGAGCTATGGGACAATATGAAACGAAACAACATCTGCAAAATAGGGGTGCCAGAAGGAGAGGAAGCTGAGCAAGGAATAGAAAACCTGTTTGAAGAAATAATGAGAGAAAATTTCCTTGACAAAGGGAAGAAAAAACTCACACAAGTTCAAGAAGCACACACAGTCCCAAGCAAGATGAACCCAAAGAGACCAACACCAAGACACATTGTAACTCAATTGGAAAACATCAAAGTAAGAATCTTAAAGGCTGCCAGAGAGGAGAAACCAAGATGGCGGCATAGGTAAACACTGGAAATTGCTGCCTCGCACAACAACTTCAAAAATAAAACTAAAAACCAAAACGGACATCATCCAGAACCACAGGAAGGCTGGCTGAGTGGAAATTCTACAACTAGAAGGAAAGAGAAAAGCACACTGAGACTTAGAGGAGGGGTAGAAATAAAGTGCAGAGGTATGGAGGTGCACGTGGAAAGGGCTGGCAACTGAGGACGTGGTTGTCTTTTTCAATCCGGAGGGTGTCTTAAGCTCCAGACTGCTCTGAACTCCAGTACCAGGCAAGTCTCTGGGGACCCAGACTCATACGGGGAGAAACGGGACTGTCTGGCATTGGTCGGAACTCAAGGGTGGCTTTCTCTTAGAAGTGCTTGCAGCAATTACTGGGACACTGAGACTCGGGGCCTCTTAGCGTAGGACTGAGGAGCAGCCATAGCTGCTTGCTCCACCCTGTTGATCCCCTGAGACCCCACGGCACCCAAGCTGTGTGCAGAGGCTTTTGCATATGAAAGGCCTGGCCCTTTGCAACCTAACAATTACCTAACAAACTGCAGCTGGATCAGAGAGACCTAGGACTTCCAAAAGAAAGCCCAAGGACCCACAGCAGCTTGCATTGCTTCACAGATGGGCCTCATCTGGGCACCTCCAAATCCCAAACAAATAAGAGGAATCTACAGATCTCTCCATAGCTCCTGCTGGGTAGCCTCAGGAAGAGGCTAAATTAGCACCTCCTTAGAGATCCAAGAGCCAGTGTACCCAGTGGTCAGAGTGGGACCGCCCAGATTACAACTCCTCAGATCCATAAGGGACACACTCAGGGGGCAGATTCAGTGAGCACCAAAGCCCTACTAAAACAAGTCTTGCCCCAGAAGGGTGTCTCCAGCACAGAAGTTCTCCCACTATAGACACAGTTGATTCTCAGCCAATTGGCCTGGAGATCAATTCCTCCCAGTGATACCTACAACAATCAAGGTTTAACTACAACAAGACTGTGCACAAAGCCCACAAAGATGTGCACCAAGAGTGTTCACCTCAGGTAATTGGGGAGGCTGAGCCTCTGGGCCTTAGAGGACACCTAGCACACAAAGCCACTCTATCAACACAGAGAAGCATAAAAAAATGCGGAGATAAAGAAACAGGTCACAAATGACAGAAATGGAGGAAAGCAAATTACTGGATATAGAGTTCAAAACCACGGTTATAAGGATTTTCAAGAATTTTCTAGAAACCGCTGATGAATTTAGTGAGACCCTTCATAAATCTAGTGAGACCTCAAGGATATGAAAAAGGACCAACTAGAAATTAAGCATAAACTGACTGAAATAAAGAATATTACACAGAGTTCAAACAGCAGACTAGAGGATTGCAAGAATCAAGTCAAAGATTTGAAATACGAAGAAGCAAAAAACACCCAACCAGAAAAACAAAAAGAAAAAAGAATCCAAAAATATAGAGATAGCGTAAGGAGCCTCTGGGACAACTTCATGCGTACCAACATCTGAATTATAGGGGTGCCAGAAGAAGAGAGAGTGCAAGATATTGAAAACCTATTTGAAGAAATAATGACAGAAAACTTCCCCTACCTGGTAAAAGAAATAGACTTACAAGTTCAGGAAGCGCAGAGAACCCTGAACAAAAGGAATCCAAAGAGGACCACACCAAGACACATCATAATTAAAATGCCAAGAGCAAAAGACAAAGAGAGAATCATAAAAGCAGCAAGAGAAAAACAGTCAGTTACCTACAAGGGAGTACCCCTATGACTGTCAGCTGATTTCTAAACAGAAACTATGCAGGACAGAAGGGAGTGGCAAGAAATATTCAAAGTGATGAATAGCAAGGACCTACAACCAAGATTACTTTACCCAGCAAAGCTATCATTCAGAATTGAAGGTCAGGTAAAGAGCTTCAAAGATAAGAAAAAGCTCAAGGAGTTCATCACCACCAAACCAGTATTATATGAAACTAGAGGCCTGGTGCACAAAAATTTGTGCACTTGGGGGGCGGGGGTCCCTCAGCCCGGCCTGTGCCCTCTCGTAGTCTGACCCCGTGGGAGATAATGACCTGCTGGCTTAGGCCTGCTCCTGGGTTGCAGAGGGCAGGCCCAATCCCTAGGTGCAGCCCCTGGTCGGGCTCAGAGCAGGGCTCATTGGGGATTTGGGGCACCACCCCCTGTCATGCACAAAGCAGGGTGGATCGGGAGGTTGTGATACCACCTTCAGTCATGCTCAGGGTAGGGACAATTGGGGGGGTTGGGCTCCGTTCCCTGTCATTCACAGAGCAGGGCCCATCAGGGGGTTGGGGAGCTCCCCCCATCACTCACAGAGTAGGGCTGATAGGGGAGTTGGGGCACCGCCCCCTGTCACACTCAGGGCAGGGCCAATGGGGAGGTTATGGCTCTACCCCATCACACATAGAGCGGGGCCCGTCGTGGGGGGGTTTGGGGCGCCGCACCCTGTCACACACAGAGCCACAGGGCGATCAGGGGTTTTGGGCGCTGCCCCCTGTCATGCTGATCCCGGTGCCGGGAGGCCTCGCGGCTCCGCTGATACCGGTGATTGGAGGCATATTACCCTTTTATTATATAGGATAGAGGCCTGGTGCACGGGTGGGGGCTGGCTGGTTTGCCCTGAAGGGTGTCCTGGATCAGGGTGGGGGTCCCCACTGGGGTGCCTGGTCAGCCTGGGTGAGGGGCTGAGGGCTGTCTTCAGGCTGGCGGGTGACTGAAGCTCCCAACCGCTCCTTTTTTTCTTTTTTTTAATTCTGGGCTAGCTTTAGCTTTGAGGCTTGGCTGCTGAAAGCAGGTTTCTGGGGTTTTGTTTAGCTTCTATATTTGTAACAATGTTTCAAACTGCAAGCTCAGAGGCCGGCAGTGGCAGGCAGGGAACTTTGGAGTCCTCCGTCACTGAAGCAAGCAAGCCTCATGTTCGCATCAAGCTGCCTGGCTGCCGGCCGCCATCTTGGCTGGCAGTTAATTTGCATATCACCCTGATTAGCCAATGGGAAGGGTAGCGGAGGTACGGCTAATTACTATGTTTCTCTTTTATTTGATAGGATGCTGAACGGTATCCTTTAAGAAGAGGAAGAAGAAGAAAAAGGTAAAGATACCAATTATGAACAACAAATACACATCTATCAACAAGTGAATCTAAAAATCAAGTGAATAAATAATCTGATGAACAGAATAAACTGGTTTATATAATAGAATCAGGGGCATAGAAAGGGAGTGGACTGACTATTCTTGGGGGGGAAAGAGGTGTGTGGGGTTTGGGAAGAGACTAGACAAAAATCGTACACCTATGGATGAGGACAGTGTGAGGTGGGTTGGGAACCGGGTGGAGGGGAGCTATGGGGGGAAAAAAGAGGAACAACTGTAATAATCTGAACAATAAAGATTTAATTTTTTAAAAAAAGGCTGCCAGAGAGAGACAGAATGTTACCTAGAAGGGATCTCCCATTAGACCAGGGGTCCTCAAAGTACTGCCCACGGGCCACAGGGAAATACTAATATTGTATTTGTTCCTGTTTTGTTTTTTTACTTCAAAATAAGGTATGTGCAGTGTGCATAGGAATTTGTTCATAGTTTTTTTTTAAACTATAGTCCGGCCCTCCAACGGTCTGAGGGACAGTGAACTGGCCCCCCGTTTAAAAAGTTTGAGGACCCCTGAGACTATCAACCTATTTTTCAACAGAAACACATCAGGCCAAAAGGGAATGGAATGAAGTATACAAAGTGATGTAAAGCAAGGGATTGAATCCAAGAATACTCTATCCAGCAAGGTTATCATTCAAAATTGAAGGTGAAACCAGAAAATTTACAGTAAAAAAAAGCTAAGGGAGTTTATTTCCACCAAGCCAGTAATGCAAGACATGCTAAAGGAACTGCTGTAAAAAGGTGAAATAGAATGGGAAGAAGGAGCACAGTCATAAAGAATAAAAATGGCAAAAAACAAGTACCTATCAATAATAACCTTAAACCTAAATGGATTAAGTGCTCCAATAAAGAGACAGGGTAGCTGAATGGATAAGAAAACATGACCCATATTTATGATGTCTACAAGAGACCAACCTCAGAAAAAAGGACTCACACAGATTGAAAGTGAAGGGTTGGAAAAATATTTTCAGGCAAAAAAAAAAAAAAAAGTGGTTGCAATACTTATATCTGACAAAATAGACCTCAATGTGAAGGCCATAAAAAGAGATAAGGGACTGACGCGGCCGTGGTGGGAGCTGAGCCAGAGCCAGACTTGCAGAGATGTGGAAATATGGAGGCCTCTGCCACTCTCTTGTCCCTGAGTTGGAAGCAGATCTCCCTGCCGGCTGAGACAGGTTGTCTTGTGGAAATGAAGGTTTAAGGACAAGTTGTCTACCAGATTAGAAGATGGGATCAAACAGCAGCAGAATTGGTGATCTTCTTAAAAATGAGTACTTAAAAAAGTTATCAGGCACAGAATCTGTCTCTGAGAATGACCCGTTCTGGAATCAGCTTCTCTCATTTTCTTTCCCTGCACCAACCAGCAGTACTGATTGAAGCTCTTGGAGGAGGCAACTATTTCAGTCTGCAGGTCTTTAGTTGAAAACAATCCTCAAACAGGAGACCTTGGTGCATTGATTAAGGTCTTCCTTTCTAGAACCAAAGAACTAAAACTTTCAGCAGAATGTCGGAATCACATCTTCATTTGGCAGACAGACAATGCTTTGTTTATTATTTGTTATTTGCTGAAAGTGTTCATCTGTGAGATGTCAGAAGAGGAATGACAACTTCATTTTACTTATGAAGAAAAATCTGGCAGTTACAGTTCTGACTCAGAAGATCTTTTGGAAGAATTAGGCTGCTGTTTGATGCAGTTAATCACTATTATTCCACTCATAGACCTTACATATGAAATATCAGTGGAAGCTTTATCAACAATGGTTGTTTTCCTTTCCTGCCAACTATATCACAAGGAAGTTTTGCGACAGAGCATTAGTCACAAGTATTTGATGCGAGGTCGATGTCTTCCATACACCAGCAAACTTGTGAAAACTTTATTGTATAACTTCATCAGACAAGAAAAGCCACCTCCTGCAGGCGCTCATGTTTTCCCTCAGCAGTCAGATGGGGGAGGACTGCTGTATGGACTTGCATCAGGTGTAGCAACTGGACTCTGGACTGTCTTCACCCTGGGTGGCGTGGGAAGCAAAGCGGCCAACACGGTGGCACTTTCTTCCCCACTTGCCAACCAGTCTCCTGCTCCTGCTGGTGCTGGCCAACCTGACAGATGCTGCAGAAGCCCCAAACCCCTACAGACAGGCCATCATATCCTTCAAGAACACACAAGATAACAGTCCTTTCCCCTCGTCAATTCCACATGCTTTCCAGATTAATTTTAACAGTTTGTACACGACTCTCTGTGAGCAGCAGACGTCTGATCAGGCAACTCTCCTATTGTATACATTGCTTCATCAGAGTAGTAATATTAGAACGTACATGTCGGCTCGCACAGATATGTAAAATCTTGTTTTACCAATTCTTGAGATTCTGTATCGTGTTGAAGAAAAAAAACTCACACCATGTTTATATGGCACTTATAATATTGTTTATCCTTACAGAAGATGATGGCTTCAATAGGTCCATTCACGAAGTGATATTAAAAAATATTACTTGGTATTCAGTACGGGTTTTAACAGAAATTTCACTGGGGAGTCTCCTAATACTGGTCGTAATAAGAACCATTCAGTACAACATGACAAGGACAGGAGACAAGTACCTTCACACAAATTGTTTGGCAGCTTTAGCAAATATGTCAGCCCAGTTCTGTTCTCTCCATCAGTATGCTGCCCAGAGGATCATCAGTTTGTTTTCCCTGCTGTCTAAAAAAACACAACAAAGTTCTGGAACAAGCTACACAGTCCTTGAGAGGTTTGCTAAGTTCCAATGATGTTCCTCTACCAGATTATGCACAAGACCTAAATGTCATCGAGGAAGTGATTCGAATGATGTTAGAGGTCATCAATTCCTGCCTGGCAACTTCTCTTCACCACAACCCAAACGTGGTGTATGCACTGCTTTACAAATGAGATCTCTTTGAGCAATTCCAAACTCATCCTTCATTTCAGAATATAATGCAAAATATTGATCTGATGATCACCTTCTTCAGCTCCAGGTTGCTACAGGCTGGAGCTGAGCTCTCGGTGGAATGGGTCCTGGAAATCATCAAGCAAGGAATTGTTGCTCTTTCGAAAGACAGGCTGAAGAAGTTTCAGGAATTGAAATTCAAGTATGTGGAAGAGGAGCAGCCCGAGGAGTTCTTCATCCCCTATGTCTGGTCCCTGGTGTACAACTCTGTCCCCAGCCTGTACTGGAGCCCGCAGGACATCCAGCTGTTCACGATGGTCTCTGACTGAGGGCAGCCCCACCTGCCCTGCCACCAAGCACCTTCTTGTTTTTTCTTTCTGGCGAACAGACCAGGGAGATGGCCTGGTGTCTTCTGTTAGGATCAGGAAACAGGCGTGTTTCCCTTGCACACTCGGATGTGGAGCATCGGTGCCAGTTGTTAATAGATCACTTGGCTTCGATTATAGTACAAAAGCGGGGGGAGGGGCACAACAATAATAAATATCCAACCTGCTGTCAATGAAAAAAAAAAGATAAGGAAGGCCACTTCATAATACTAAGGGGAGCAATTAAACAAGAAGATATAACTCTGGTAAACATATATGCACCAAATACAGGAGCACACAAATACATAAAAAAAAACTTCTGGAAGGTATCAAGGAAGAGATCAACAGCAATACAATCATAGCAGTGGACTTTAATACCTCATTGACACCACTGGATAAATCCTCTAGACAAAAAAATCAGCAAAGAAACAGCAATCCTAAACAACCCACTAGATCTGATAGAATTAATTTTTTAAAAAATGTATTTTATTGGTTTTTTACAGAGAGGGAGGGAGAGGGATAAAGAGCTAGAAACATCGATGAGAGAGAAACACCAATCAACTGCCTCCTGCACACTGCCTACTGGAGATGTGCCCAAAACCAAGGTATATGCCCTTGAGTGGAATCGAACCTGGGACCCTTCAGTCTGCAGGCCAATGCTTTAAACACTGAGCCAAACCAGCCAGGGCCAACAGAATTAATTGACATCTTCAGGACATTTCACCCCAAAGCTACAGAATACACATTTTTCTCAAGTTCACATGGGACATTTTCAAAGACAGACCACATGGTAGGACACAGACTAAGTCTCTACAAATTCAAGAAGGTAGAAATCATCTTTTCAGATTACAGTGGCATAAAATTAGAAATCCACTACAATAAAAACAATCAAACACATGTAGGCTAAATAGCATGCTATTAAACAATGAACGGATTATCAAATAGATCAAAGAAGAAATAAAGAACATTCTGGAAACAAATAAAAATGAAAACACAACAATTCAAAATGTGTGGGACACAATGAAAGCACGCCTGAGAGGGAAGTTCACACTAGCACTACAGGCCTACTTCAAAAAAACAAGAAAAACTGGTAATAAGTTATCTAACCCTACAACTTAAAGAACTAGAAAGAGAGCAACAAGAAAAGCCCAGGGTAAGTAGAATGAAGGGTATAATAATGATCAGAACAGAAATAAATGACATAGAGACAAAAACAAAACAAACAAACGAACAAAACAAAACACCAAAAAAAACCAAACCCACCCCAAAAATCCCCACAGAAAAACAATACAAAAGATCAATAGAATCAAGAGCTGGCTCTTTAAAAGGATAAACAAGATTGATGAATCTCTAATCAGGCTCATCAAGAAACAAAGAGAGAGGACCCAAATAAACAAAATCAGAAATGAAAGAGGTGAAGTCACAAATGACACCACAGAAATACAAAGGGTGTTAAAAAGACACCGAAACAGACTTCTTTTAGTCTTTATTGTAACTTTGTACTATCTTTAAAAAACTAGAACCTTGGAAGAATTTTCAAAGAATTAATGCATCATTATATATGAATCTAAATGAGGAACATTAACATTGAAGTGCTAAATGAGAGAAAATTTTCAAATGGGCTGAAAATGTCCATTTCTAGAACATATTCACATATGTGCAATATTAATATGTATCATGTTTACATGCATACATATACATATACATAGAATTGTACTGAAGCATCCTATCTAATAATAGAGAAATATGGTAATTAGCCGTACCTCCGCTACACTTCCCATTGGCTAATCAGGGCGATATGCAAATTAACTGCCAGCCAAGATGGCCATTAACGCCAACAAAGATGGCGGTTAATTTGCATACATAGCCGCAATGCTGGGAGGCCAAAGTGCCGGGGTCCAACCCCAGCAGGTCCAGGGGTTCCCAAAGGCGTAGACGGAGTCAGCGAAGAAAGAATGACAGGGAGACAGCGTTCAGTTGATCAGCAGCCTAGCCAGGATCTCCAGCCAAGTTCTGGTCTCGATCTCCAGAGAGGTTCTGCTGTTTATTGTCTTGTTACATCCGTATTTATACCAGCTGATTTTAATCCTGTCAATTTCTATTACAAAGGTTAGGGCATTTCTTATCTCCATTCCAGGGAGTAAAGATTAGGTAGCTTACGCATGATTGTTTGTAGTTAAAGTGATTAATTACCCGCCTGGCACTTAGTTAAGGAGTTTCATCCCCTCCCTAACTTCAGGGAAAAATTCCTACCTGGGGAAACAACCTTTCTCGGAGAGGTGACCTTGGTTAAAACACACAGCGCTAAGGGGAGCAAACATATTAAGAACAGTATGCTATATACGCCAGGTCCCTTGAAACATATGCTGTGCAGATGTTTCTTTCCTGCAGCGACTGTGTCAAGCAGCAAGGATGGACCGGCTTCCGGTACCAAAGGGATCAGAAACCCAGGCAGCAGGCAAGAGGTGGGGGGCAGGCAAAGGCAGCCGGTGATCAGTGATTGCATTGTGGATTGGAGGCAGAGAGAGCCGCTGGCCTGCTTCCCTGTGATCGCCATGGTGATCGGGAGCAGAGAGAGCCCTGGCGCAGGCCAGCCGGCACCCTGGGACCCCCGGGGCCGGGGGTGCTGACTGGCCTGCTACCCAGTGATCAACATGGCGATTGGGGGCAGAGAGAGCCCCGGTGCGGCTGGCCTGCTTCCCCGTGATCACCACGGCGATCTGAGGCAGAGAGAGCCCTGCCACAGGCCAGCAGGCACCCCTGGACTCCCCGGGGCTGTGGGTGCCAGCTGGCCTGCTACCCAGTGATCGCCATGGCGATCGGGGGCAGAGAGAGCCCCGGTGCCGGCTGTCCTGCTTCCCTGTGATAGCCATGGCGATTGGAGGCAGAGAGAGCCGCTGCGCAGGCCAGCCAGCACCCCTGACCCCGTGGGTGCTGGCTGGCTTGCTACCCCGTGATTGCCGTGGAAAAAAGACCTTCAAGGCCTGTCCAAGGAAGGTTTGCATTTAAAACTAAGTGGGGTGGTCTGGAACTGCGTGGCACTGACAACCCGGGCAGTCTCTGCGTCAGTGGCACATCTGTGGCTTGAAGTGTGGGGGGTGAGGGCCATGCAAGCCAGAGGCTTTGGCTGCAATGGTCAGATAATTTCAGCTCCAAGGCAGGCGCAATCAGGGAAGCCATGGGGACCTTCACAAAAAAAGAGAAGGCTGAAGAGGAAGGATACGTCCCAGAGCGGATTAAAGAACAGCTGAAAGCCTTGAAGAAACAACATGAAGAAGAGATCATTCATCATAAAAAGGAGATTGAGCGTCTGCAGAAAGAAATTGAGCAGCACAAGCAGAACATCAATAAACTGAAAGATCATGATACTGCAGCAGTGTCAGGGTGAGGGGACAGCCATATTTGTCAGTGCGCCCGAGCTGTCAACAACAAAAAGTGTGCGGGAGCTGGGCAGGTGCACAGACAGGCACACAGACCCCAGGGCCACCTCGCCACCGCCTGGCCTCAGCCGCCACCGCTGCCGATGCCCTCTCATGGGGCCTGCGCCCTGCAGCGAGAGGCGGGGGGGTGGGGGGTGGGGGTGGGGATGTCTTACAAACCAAACTTGACCATGCACATGCCCGCCACCTCCATCAAGGCCTCTGAGTGACTAGGACCACCATCTCTAACACTCAGGGAACAGAGAAAAGCCAGGTGCCCCAGAGCAAATATGCTGAGCCGCTGGTCATCATCGAAGAACTAGGGAAGGAGATTTGACTCACATAAGCGGGCAGCAAGAGCGCGATGGAGAGACTGAAACGAGGCATCATCCACACGACAGGGCTGGTTCGGGAGTGCTTGGACAAGATGGAGCGGAACACCAGGTCTACTAGCCCCTAAGTCAGTGTGAAAGGCTTTCCCTCTTCTTCCAAGAAGCGACAGCTCATGCTTGCACCCCGTTCAGATGAAACTTGGTTTCAAAATGGTAACAGCTTGGTTTCTCCTCCCCGTTCCCCTCCCGTGGTTCATCAGGCTCTGAACCTCCCCTCGCTGAGATGGAGAAGAGATTTTTGCAGTTATTAGATTTACATATTAGTTAGGAACTACCCAGGGCATTTTGTGTGTTTTTTTTAATCATTGATTTACATGATGCATGTCAGTTACCTATCACAGCAAACTGTAGTTGGCCTCCCAGATATGTGTTTCTCTTCTGGATACATTTCTGTTACTCACATGGTTCTTTATGTTTCTCTTCTGAGCAGATCCAACTCTGAGGGTTTGTTTCAGTGAGTCCTGAGGCAGCGCTTTAGTAGCCAGTGCCCATTCACCACACAGTATAAATTCTTTTCAATGTAACTTTTTTTTTTTTGCTTAAGCATTTGCATGACTATTAGTATGTTGAAGTCAATCTTTAAAATGCACAAGTTATAAATACAGAAGAGCAATTTATTGAACCTCGCCTGACAAGGACACCTGAAATTTTCCCTAAGGATGTATGTACATTTCAGTTCCACCTTTCCCATCAGTGGATCCAAACATCTGGAAGACAGTGACTAATAGTGTTTGCATCTTTGTATGTATTTATTACTTGATGTAATAAAGCTTATTTTCATTAACAACAAAAAAAAGAAACTGAAAGATGATGCTGATGCTTAAGTGCACACAGTTCCCCATAGAATGGCTACATACTGTCCACTTCTATGAAGACATAGTTCTGGTAACTAATATCTATCTGTGCTGCCAACAGATTATAATAAATTGTGATCAGTGGGGAAAAAAACCCAAAAAACCAAGTGGGGTGACATCGGAATTACCGAAGCGGACCCCCAACCCCTTCACCTGCCCAGACGCCTAGGGTCCCTTTATAGCTGTGCTGAGCCCAGTGCCCCCCAGCGGCCTGGACACCAGACCTGACTACCTTTCTGGTTTTTCCCAAACATCTGAAATTCGCATTAGTTGCCAACTTAAGAAATTGGAGCATTCACGTAAAATCAGGATTCCCCACTTCTTTCCAAAGTGGCTGATTGGGCTATCAACCAAGGGTGGTCAGTGTCACTTCAACCCTAAGAGGAACCCCCAGCTTGGGGGTGTGGTGAGGAGGAAGCTATCTGTGCAGACAGTTCAGTTGTGTAAACTCCCACTGACAGTAGCACAGCCCAACAGTGTGGCCATTCAACTGCGAGGCAGCACAGCCATGAAAGAGTCCAGCTGTTAAACAAGGCCCCACTCCAGCTTTCAGGGGGCTTCACCTACTCCAACCCACTGCACCCCACTCTGCCCCAGTGAGACAGCTTCAGTGTTTCAGCTCCAGCAAACAGAACACGTCCTAGTGGAAAGGGAAAGTGTATCCATGGGCAGTGTTGCTCAATGGATAGAGCCTCTGCCTGAGGACTGAAGGGCCCAGAGTTCAATTCCTGGTCAGGGCACATGCCTGAGTTATGTGTTTGATCCCCAATGTGGGGTGTGAAGGAGGCAGTCAGTCAATGATTCTCTCTCATCATTGATGTTTCTATCTCCCTCTCTCTCTGAAATCAATCTATACTAATAAAAGGGTAATGTGCTAATTAGAACAAACAACTTCCAGACAACTTTCTGGATGTCCTTTTGGACAAAGCCATGGTGGTGGGGCCGAGGCAGAGGTGGTTAGGGGCGATCAGGCTGGCAGGGGAGAGCAGTTAGGGGGATCAAGCTGGCAGGGGAGAGCAGTTAGGACAATCAGGCTGGCAGGGGAGAGCAGTTAGGGAGATCAGGTTGGCAGGCAGGTGAGCAGTTAGGAGCCAGTGGTCCCGGATTGCAAGAGGGATGTCCGGCTGCCAGTTAGGGGGATCCCAGAGATCGGGCCCAAACCAGCAGTCGGACATCCCCCAAGGGTTCCCCGATTAGAGAGGGTGCAGGCTGGGCTGAGGGAACCCCAGCACCCGTGCACAAATTTTGTGCACCGGGCCACGAGTCTATATAGATAAAAAACCAGCGACTGGAACCCCAGAACCACCAGAACAACCAGTTGCTATAACACCCACTGTGGTCAGCCAACCTGCCCAATCAGGGGCAGGGCTGGCTGGCCAACCTCCCACGGCTCCTCCCCCGAGCTGGCCTGGCCACAATCGGCATCCATTGAGGCAGGCAGGCCAGACTCCACCAGTGCATGAATTCGTGCACTGGGCTTCTAGTTTTTAATAATAAAGAATTAGACACTACCTAAATGCCCTTAGTTAAGAAACTGGTTTATTAAATAATGGTGATAAGATTAACTTGAAATGCAGGCATATAGTGCAGGGGTCCAGTGTAAATCAAAGATGGGTGGAACATAGGCAGGGGCAGACATGGCAGTTTGAGCAAGCCTAATCAAAGGAACCAACCACGCAGAAATAATAAAATGTTTCTGGACTCAAAGTGGGAGGCATGAGAAAACAAGGGAGGGCCTGCAGCAACAAAGTGTATAAACACATAGAAACAGAGAAAGTTCAGCATAGAAACAGAGAAATTTCAGCATAGGAACAAAGAAAGAATACATAGAAGCAGGGAAAGTTCAGGTCTGTTGCTGGGTAAGAACACTTGGGAAATCAATTAGGTGAGAACATGGATAGACATAGAGCAGGTTTGTAGCAAATATATACCCCTAGAGTACAAGGCTCCACAGGCAGCCCATTATTGGGCCCCACTCCCTGTGTGGGGAGTCTGAATCTGCTTGTAATAAATTTTCCACACTTTTGCTTAAATCTTCTGGTCCAAGGAACTCATTCTTTGGTGTCATGAGACACAACCCTGGGAAAAAACCTGGGCTCATGGTTCAGTTATTACCTTTGATGGCTCAGTCTGAGAATCAATCTCTCTCCATCAAATGGTGAGCCTATTGACCCTATCACTTCTTTTTATGTTTCCTTTGTTATTTTGGAAGCCTTGTTGGGTGTCTGTCAGCCACAAATCAGGTTGCTGTCTCCAAGGGGAACTTTTCTTTTTCAATTTCCAAATGCAGTCTAAGGCTTTTGTGCCATTTAAAAGCAGGCTTGGGTTAGCCAGTTAAAAACTATTAGGGTGGCTGCCACATAAAGAGGCTCCCATGGAAGGATGAACTGGCTTTTGGACCGGATTAGAAAGCAGTAGGCTTCCTGCCAGTTGCAAGACCAAGTCTGACCAATGACTAAATGAGTGCTTGGATCCTTACGCAGGCTCCGAAGATCAAAGAGGCAAATTCCTCCCTCTGGTTTGAGAATCTCAAATGTTCTTATGAGTAATGACCTCGCAGAGATGTCTGGGGTTAATCCCTAAGACGTGCAGGGGCCTCATAGGGACTAGAGAATACAACCGTGATTAAATTCTGACCTGTCCAGGGAGTGCACAAAAGAGCTGGTCACTCAGTGCTCCGAGTCCTCATGGTTGTTTTAGACAGCTTGGGAAAGAAACTGAGACACGTAAAAGGAGGAAATGACCAGAGGTTTCACTGCCTCTGGGAGTTCCCTTCATAAATAGCATACTTGGACACACTACATACAGCCCAACCCCGGCCTGTTCCCTTGTTAGGATTTCTATTGCCAAAGATCTGCTCAAACTTTCATGCCTTTTTCCTCCTCCTGCCCAAGGTTGGGGGTGAGGGAATGCTAAATTCTTCAGATCCTGGCCCAGGATGGTTGATCTGTCATTCTTTTTTTTTTTTTAATTAAATCTTTATTGTTCAGATTATTACATTTCTTCCTCTTTTTTCCCCCCCATAACTCCCCTCCACCCTGTTCCCACCAAACCCTCCACCCTCACTTCCCACCCACTGTCCTCATCCATAGGTGCACGATTTTTGTCTAGTCTCTTCCCGCCTCTCCCACACCCCTTCCCCCACCAAGAATAGTCAGTCCATTCCCTTTCTATCCCTGATTCTCTTATAATCACCAGTTCATTCTGTTCATCAGATTATTTATTCACTTTATTCTTAGATTCACTTGTTGATAGATGCATATTTGTTGTTCATAATTTGTATCTTTACCTTTTTCTTCTTCTTCCTCTTCTTAAAGGATACCTTTCAGCATTTCATATAATACTGGTTTGGTGGTGATGAACTCCTTTAGCTTTTCCTTATCTGTGAAGCTCTTTATCTGACCTTCAATTCTGAATGATAGCTTTGCTGGATAAAGTAATCTTGGTTGTAGGTTCTTGGTATTCATCACTTTGAATATTTCTTGCCACTCCCTTCTGACCTGCAAAGTTTCTGTTGAGAAATCCGATGACAGTCCTATGCATATTCCCTTGTAGGTAACTGACTTTCTTTCTCTTGCTGCTTTTAAGATTCTCTCTTTGTCTTTTGCTCTTGGCATTTTAATTATGATGTGTCTTGGTGTGGTCCTCTTTGGATTCCTCTTGTTTGGGGTTCTCTGCACTTCCTGGACTTGTAAGTCTATTTCTTTCACCAGGTAGGGGAAGTTTTCTGTCATTATTTCTTCAAATAGGTTTTCAATATCTTGCTCTCTCTCATCCTCTGGCACCCCTATAATTCTGATGTTGGTATGGTTGAAGTTGTCCCAGAGGCTCCTTACACTATCTTCGTATTTTTGGATTCTTTTTTCATTTTGCTTTTCTGGTTGGGTGTTTTTTGCTTCTTCGCATTTCAAACTTTGACTTGATTCTTGCCCTCCTCTGGTCTGCTCTTGGGAGTCTGTATAATATTCTTTATTTCAGTCAGTGTATGCTTAATTTCTAGTTGGTTCTTTATCACAACACCGAGGGTCTCATTAGATATCTTGAGGATCTCACTACATCCATCAGCAGTTTATAGAAAATTATTGAAAGACCTTAAAAGTGTGGTTTTGAGCTCTATATCTTCCATTTCTGACATTTGCCTCCTGTTTCTTTGTCTCCGCATTTTTTTGTGTTTTTTTGGTGCACCCCCTAGTAATCTTTATGCGCAGTCTTGTTGTAGTTAAGCCTTGATTGTTGTAGGTAATACTAGGCGGGATTTGCCCTCAGGCCAAGTGGCTGTGAGAATCAGCTGTGTCTACAGTGAGAGAACTTCTGTCCTCTAGGGAGGTGCTAATCTAGCCTTTGCCTGAGGCTATTGGCAAATGGCTCTGTGCAGGGCTTGGGCGGAGCGGGTCCCAGGGGATCTACAGGGCAGGTGAGTGAGCAGTTATGGCTGCTCTCAGTCCTGTACCCAGGGGTTCTGCCTCTCAGAGTCCCAGCAACCGCTGCAGACCTTGGAGAGAAAGCTGCCTTCAAGTTCCGACCGAAGCCAGACAGTCCCACTTCTCCCATTTGAGTCTGGGTCCCTAGAGACTCTTCTGGATCTGGAGCTCAGAGTCTGAGACTCCCTCCCAATTGAAATAGACAACAACGCCCTCAGCTACCAGCCACTCGGCATGCACTCCACACCTTAGTATTTGACTTCAGCACTGCGCCTCCTCTGAGTCTCGGTATGCTGTTCTCTTTCTTTCTAGTTGTAGAACTTCCACTCAGCCAGCCTTCCTGTGGTTCTGGGTGATGTCCGTTCCATCTTTTAGTTGTATTTTTGAAGTGGTTGTTTGAGGCAGTAAACTCCGGCGTTAACCTATGCCGCCATCTTGGTTTCTCTCCTCCTACTTTCTCGATCTGTCATCCTTGATGTCCGCTACTACAGTTAGGTCCAGCCATGTGTGAATGGAGGATTCCTTCATCTCCTCAATGCCTCCTTGGACCTGACCCCCACAGACCTGATTTCTTCCAGCTCCTTGCAATGGCCTTGTGGGGATAAGAAGGGATTTGGGCCTTCAATAGAATGTTATTGGATCCAAGGAGGGAATGCCCTTGCCTGAGGGGCATAGCTTGACCTGGTGTTCACACAACACCATGTGCTAGTGAGCATTTAAAGTAGGATGGAGAGGTAGGTCAGGGCATTTTCCACACATTAGGGCATTAGATCACCAGAAAGAATGGAGGAGGACTGCAGGGTTTGAATTTACAACAATGCTTAAGGCCCTTCAGCACTTTCTACAGTGCTCCCTGTGGTTCTTAGGACCTTTGAAATACAAGTACCTGTTTCAAAATTCTAGTCTGGCCATCTTTAAAGGCACAAGTTCTTAGGAAATACTTAGCCACGTGTGCAAATCAAATTAACTCATTTCAGTTTTGATTGCTAGATCGCCTGCTTTTATCTTTATTGCTAAAAGTCTGTAAAGTGGATTTAGAGCTGTTATAATGTCTTTTGCTTTGTTGAGAATGTACTTTGAAACTAAGTATGTTTAAAATAGGTTCATAAAGGTCAATCTAAGAAATGCTGGTTATTTGCTTTCCTGGTTATTGAGGTTTGATGAGACTTCTAGAAATTATTAATTGGAGATTATGTAATTTTGGTAATAAAAACATGGTACATAGAGATGCATTTTAAAAACTAATTATTTCTAAAAATTGTAAAAAGGTTTATAAGGAAAAATGTTAAAGGAAATTAAAATAAAGCCAAACTATGTGGGCAATTTGCAGCCAATTTGTAACTAACAAACCATTATTTCCCTCAGCCATGGACAGACAGCAAATGGTTAAAAATAAAAACCTCCCAACAGAAAGGGAGGGCGGAAGGCAAAAGGGAAAAAAGCTCTTTTACTCCCTAGGCAGAGAGGCTGGTAGTCTCAAGGCTTGTCAAGGTCAAGTTGCCAGGTGTCTCATGATTTCTGAAAAGACTACAACAAAATAAGAGGGAATCTTAAGAATTGATATGTACCAGAGTATTCAACAGAGCAATTTTAGGAGGTTGTATAATGCCTTGGACCCCGACCCAGACTGCTTTTCGGATTGGCTGGAGGCCCATCTATACTTCATGAGCCAGATGTATAGTTTTACTTGCTTTGATTTTTCGATGGAGATACATACTTTTATTGCCTTAGTTGACTAGTTTTTCACAATACAGTCAAAGTCTCTCATATAAATTCAGTTGTGTGAGAAGACAAAATTCAGTTTTATGACTTTTGGTAAAAGTATTCCTAATTTTTGATCTTTGTTTTTCAAGTACAGGGAAACAAGGCAATTTATTAAAATATATATTTTTCTCCCTACTTAATCCCTCTGGATTTTGGCAATCCACAATAAATAAGTCATAGCAATGCATTTCTTTGCATGAGTTCAATAAGACCAGTTTCCAATAATAGTTTTATTAACCAAGACTTTTGCTGGGGTGTCATATCTGAGAGAGACATGCCTGAACTCCGGGTGTCACCAGAAGACTTAAAGCCAATGTGAGCACTTTGGAGAACAGCCTGATACCTCGCTTGGTCACATAGTTCATGGCAGTCTTTCCAGGTAAGAAAAGAAGGTTACTTTCCTGAGAGATGGCACAAAAAAGAACCTCAAGACATCTGTGAGGACTTCAACTTGAGGAATGCATCCCAAATCTTCAGGTATTAAAGGAAAGCCTGATGGCAGCTAGGAAGCTGACTTCTTTGCCCTGAGGGGATCATTAAAGCTCTATTATGAGAATCCACTAAAACAGGTTTTAAAAGAGCCTATACAGTCAATTACTGTTCTTGTATTCATGCAAACCTTCAGGCCAAATTAAAACTAGACTTAATACAATAAATAAGTTGGTCTTTAATAAAAATAAGGGTAATTTTAGGGAGAAAAATCATGTTTTAACAGACTCTATAGTACACAATAATGAGTTGATTCCAATTAATTGTTTAGAAGTTTTATCTTACACCTATGAATTGAACTGAATCCTAAGTTTGTCTAGTTTTCTTGGATGTTGATCTACAACTCTCCAAACTAATACTTGCTTTTCTCCCACCCTTATCCTTGGAATCATTGAACACTAAAACACTTTTCCTTTCACAGGACCACTTGTCATAATTCTTGTTGTTCAGTTTGTCTCCACCAGGTTACAAGCCCTACTCACACACAGGGAATATCACCTCTAAATACCATTGCCATCTCCTTCCATGCCCAGGCCTCATCATCCCTCTAACAGAGAACAAGGATTTTTTGGCTCTGAAAAAAAATGTCACCCCCTTTAATGTGGGATCTGTTTAGTCCTTTTCCAGTCTGTCAAAAAGAAAATTGTGTGTTTTATATATAATCTTTTGGTCAAATTAGTTTGACAAGCTTCCCAGGGTTTGAATTTTAAGAATCTAGACAGATTTGTAGGAATCGGCGCAAGTCTTAGTCATTACCAGAATTATAGGAAAACCTAGAATAAAGTACCCCTGCTCGAGAGGCATAGCATGCTTCTGATGCTTACACCTTCCTGGAGTTGAGGGCTTTTTCTTTCATGAGAAAAGCAAGTAGAGCAGAGAACTGGAAAGGCAGGGGGACAAAAGAGACTAAAATAAGCCCTCCAGCACTATTTGCAGTGCCCCTCTATGTTCCCAGGTAAATAATATACTAGACACCTGTATTATCTAGAAGATTACCTTACCAGTGGATGTAAAACTGTAGCCTTAACTAAAGTAGGGGGGAGTGGAAATATAAGTCCCTCATTGCTGAAAGACTAGGGAGACCAGAATGAAGAAGATAGATCTTTTGATAGCGAGGGTGTACATAGGATTAAGGCTGGAGCTGTTTGTATTCTCCCTGGAGCTCTGGGTAGTGGCCACCCCAGAGTTTTGGGTACTGGCTGAACTCTCCCAGCCCTCGGCCTAGAGTCACTTCCTTTTAAACTTCCAAACACATTAGAACCATCTCAGACACTTTCAATCAGGTATATGGCTTAGTACAGGCTTTCCCACTTCAAAAACATTAGAACCATCTCAGACACTTTCAATCAGGGACACGGGTTAGTACAGGCTTCCCCACACCTGGAGCAGGATGGGTGCTTGGTAAGAACACGGTGGTAAGTGGGCACAGTCCAGTAGGTCAGTTCTGTTAGTGGGCACATACTAACAGATTTTCTTGCCCTAGATCTTGCTGGTAAGTGTGACTAGGTCTGGCAGATCCTCTTTTGTAGTCGCACACAAAGAGGCATTCACCAGACATCTCTTATCTAGGAGGGAGAGAGGGAGGCAAGGAGGCCTGGAGAACTGCTGAGAAACACAAAGAGAGACAGATACTAGAGAGACTGGGATGGAGAGATAGAAACAAAACAGACTGGGCCTGAAGAGGCCTGGATGGAAGGGAGGCCTGTGGAGGACAGGAACTGAAATGTTTCACCAACCCCTCCCCAACTCATGTGTGGTGCTCAGAAATGAGCAGGGGAGCCAAAGCCACAGGCAGGGATGGAGAAGGGTGCCCTCCCTCTGGAGACTCCCAATATCTTCAAACTGCCTCCCCAAGGTGTCCCAAGTCCCTCAGTGGCAGTGAGTCCTGGGTCGCCATGACTCCCGCGGCACAGGACTCTCTGCAGGGGCACCAGGAGAGACAGTGCCTGGCACTCACACTCACTCACAACTGCACACGCACAGACACCCACAGTGCCCACCAGCTCACAGCCATTTCTCCCTTACTTTCCCTCCCTCCCAGCTAGCTCTCAGAGCCTCTCTCAGAATGAGGCCCCAGGGCGGGCAGAAGGTGGAGCTGCCTACACTGGCCCGGCCCCCTCCCAGCCAGGAAAGAGGAAGAGGGAGAGAGGGAGGCAGGGGGCCTGGAGGACTGCTGAGAAAAACAAGGAGAGACAGAGACTGGGAGAGACTGGATGGAGATATGGAAACAAAATAGCAATATTAAAATATTTCCTTTAATTAATTCCTTTTAATGTGCACGAATTTTGTGCACCAGGCCACTAGTATATGCATAACCCATGGACAGACAATAATGCAGTGAAGGCCTGGGGAGGGGACAGGAGTGGGAAATAGGGGGCCAATGGGGAAAAAGGGGGACATCTGTAATACTTTCAACAATAAAGATAACTTTTTTAAAAAAAGAGAGAGTAATTCCCCTACACCCATCCATTGCTTTTCTTTTTCAGAAAATTTCTGGCTATTTGTTTATTTTTTTTAATTTTTATTAATTTTTTAAATATATATTTTATTGATTTTTTTACAGAGAGGAAGGGAGAGGGATAGAGAGTTAGAAACATCGATGAGACAGAAACATCGATCAGCTTCCTCCTGCACACCTCCTACTGGGAATGTGCCCGCAACCAAGGTACATGCCCTTGACCAGATTTGAACCGGGGACCCTTCAGTCCGCAGGCCAACGCTCTATCCACTGAGCCAAACCAGTCAGGCTATTTGTTTATTTTTGTAGACAAACTTTACAATCTATGTGTTTAATTCTTTTTAAATCTGAAAATATTTTTCATTATCATGTCATTATATTTATAAATTATATTAGAATATTTGAACGAATAACCTTTCTGAAATGTTTATCAAGAACCTTAAAATTGTTGGTACTATTTTTGACTAGTGCCTCCCTTTTAACAAGTCTAAGGTAGTAACATGTAATTGTGAACAAATAATGTTATGTGAAAGTAATGTCATTTAAGTTTATATTTATAAAACATTCTTAATGATTTGATAAGAAGTGTGCTATATAAACAGGGTAAAAATAGAAACGTAGTTACCAGCAATATTTTAAAATGAATAAAGAAAAATAACAAAATGTCAAATGATGGGAGAAAACTAAGATGGCGGCATAAGTAAACACCAGAGTTTGCTGCCTCGCACAACCACTTCAAAAATACAACTAAAAGATGGAACGGACATCACCCAGAACCACAGGAAGGCTGGCTGAGTGGAAATTCTACAACTAGAAGGAGAGAGAAAAGCATATCGAGACTCAGAGGAGGCCCAGTGTGGAAGTAAAATACTAAGGTGCGGAGTTACATGCGGAGCGGGCTGGCAGCTGAGGGTGCGGTTGTCTTTTTCAATTGGGAGGGAGTCTCAGGCTCTGAGCTCCAGTTCCAGGCGAGTCTCTAGGGACCCAGACTCATATGGGAGAAGCAGAACAGTCTGGCAGCGGTTGGAACTCGAGGGCAGGTTTCTCTCCAAGGGGCTTGCAGGGATTACTGGGACATTGAGAAGCAAAGCCTCTGAGTGCAAGACTGAGAGCAGCAATAACTGCTAGCCCCGCCCTGTTGATCCTGTGGGACCCACCCCGCCCAAGCCCTAAAGGGAGGCTTTTGCTGGATAGCCTCAGGCAAAGGCTAGATTAGCACCTCCCTAGAGATCCAGGAGCCAGTGTACCCAGAGGTCAGAGTGGGACCATCCAGTTTGCAGCTCCGTGGAAACATAAAGGACACACTCAGGGGGCAGACTCAGTGAGCACCAAAGCCCCATTGAAGCAAGTCTAGCCCCAAAGGGGTATCTCCAGCACAGAAGTTCTCCCACAGCAGACACAGCTGATTCTCACAGTCAACTGGCCTGGAGGCCAATTCCTCCCAGTGATACCTACAACAATCAAGGCTTAACTACAACAAGACTGTGCACAAAGACCACAAGGGAGTGCACCAAGAGTGTACTCCTCAGGTAATTGGGGAGGCTGAACCACTGGGCCTTAGAGGACAATTAGCACAGAAAATCACTTTATCAACACAGGGAAGCATAAAAAATGTGGAGACAAAGAAAAAGGACACAAATGACAGAAATGGAGGAAAGCAAACTACTGGATATAGAGTTCAAAAAAACACTTTTAAGGTCTTTCAATAATTTTTGAGAAACTGCCAATAAACTTAATGAGATCTACAAAAAATTTAATGAGACCCTCAATGTTGTGATAAAGAACCAACTAGAATTAAGCATACACTGACTGAAATAAAGAATATTATACAGACTCCCAACAGCAGACTAGAGGATTGCAAGAATCAAGTCAACGATTTGAAATACAAAGAAGCAAAAAACACTCAACCAGAAAAGCAAAATGAAAAAGGAATCCAAAAATACGAAGATAGCGTAAGGAGCCTCTGGGACAGCTTCAACCATAACAACATCCGAATTATAGGGGTGCCAGAAGAAGAGAGAGAGCAAGATATTGAAACCTATTTGAAGAAATAATGACAGAAAACTTCCCCCACCTGGTAAAAGAAATAGACTTACAAGTCCAGGAAGTGCAGAGAACCCCAAACAAAAGGAATCCAAAGAGGACCACACCAAGACACATCATAATTAAAATGCCAAGAGCAAAAGACAAAGAGAGAATCTTAAAAGCAGCAAGAGAAAGAAAGTCAGTTACCTACAAGGGAATATGCATAGGACTGTCATCGGATTTCTCAACAGAAACTTTGCAGGCCAGAAGAGAGTGGCAAGAAATATTCAAAGTGATGAATAGCAAGGACCTACAACCAAGATTACTTTATCCAGCAAAGCTATCATTCAGAATTGAAGGTCAGATAAAGAGCTTCACAGATAAGGAAAAGCTAAAGGAGTTCATCACCACCAAACCAGTATTATATGAAATGCTGAAAGGTATCCTTTAAGAAGAGGAAGAAGAAGAAAAAGGTAAAGATACAAATTTTGAACAACAAATACACATCTATCAACAAGTGAATCTGAAAATCAAGTGAATAATCTGATGAACAGAATGAACTGGTGAATATAATAGAATCAAGGGCATAGAAAGGGAGTGGACTGACTATTCTTGGGGGGGGAAAGGGGTGTGGGGGATGCGGGAAGAGACTGGACAAAAATCGTGCCCCTATGGATGAGGACAGTGGGTGGGGAGTGAGGGAGGGGGGTGGGGTGGGAACTGGATGGAGGGGAGTTATGAGGGAAAAAAAGAGGAACACATGTAATAATCTGAACAATAAAGAATTAATTTAAAAAACGTCAAATGATGGAGAGTTTCATTGATTGGAAGAAGTTCCTGGCTACAAAGATAGTAGGGTGTCAAAGCATGATTCGGTGTGGAGGGGTGTCCAGGCAAGAAGTGGTGGCCAGCATTGAGTTGTAAACATCACTGAGTGCTAAACATCTATTAACTCAATCTATATCTATATCTATATCTATATCTATATCTATATCTATATATATATATATATATATATATATATATATATATATAGTGTGTACCATGTTCCAGACTTTGAACTAGATTCCAGGGATTCAAAGATGTCCAAAGCATTGACTCTTCCCTAAAGGCATGTTCAATTGAAATAGAGGCAGATATAGATAGAGATAATTACATAAGAATCATTATGGCCGAAACCGGTTTGGCTCAGTGGATAGAGCGTCGGCCTGCGGACTGAAGGGTCCCAGGTTCGATTCTGGTCAAGGGCATGTACCTGGGTTGCGGGCACATCCCCAGTGGGAGATGTGCAGGAGGCAGCTGATCGATGTTTCTCTCTCATCGATGTTTCTAGCTCTTTCTCTCCCTTCCTCTCTGTAAAAAATCAATAAAATATATTTAAAACAAAAAAAAAGAATCATTTATGTACATAAGAATCACCTGAGCAATTGCTACAAATGTAATTTGTGGTCCTGCATCCAGATATTCTGCTTTGTTCAGTATGGGTGGGAGCCTGAGAACTCCATATTTAATGTTTTTAAAGTGATTCTGATGGAACCAGAAATTTGAGACATACTGACAGAAAATTTTATGGGAATACTCAAGTTATCTAAGCCAGTTAAAAAGAATTACTGTTTGAGCTGGTTAAAGAAAAATGAATGGGTTACCAAACAAAGGCCAGGTAGAAAGTTAGATTCCCCCAAAAAGTGATAACTGCATAGATAATTATGTTTAAGTAACTTAAAAGATAAGTGTGGGGACTACAGAGTCAGATAATGGAAAATTTTAAATTAATTAAAACGTTCTGGTCTGGTGTTAGTTTGACCATAGACAAGCTGGGCAACTGACGAGCTTTTCTTAACACCAGTGATTTCTCTGGTCTTTATTGCATGTCTTTATTTTTTATTTTATTTTTTCTTTATTGATTAAGGTATTACATATGTGTCTTTATCTGCCCCCCCCCCATTGCCCTCCTCCCCCGACCCTATTGCATGTCTTTAAATCAGACAAATCCAAGAAGAAGTGATAGATATCC
Source organism: Myotis nattereri (assembly GCF_964212035.1). Taxonomy (NCBI): domain Eukaryota; kingdom Metazoa; phylum Chordata; class Mammalia; order Chiroptera; family Vespertilionidae; genus Myotis; species Myotis nattereri. The sequence continues at coordinate 103,276,947 of NC_138076.1, forward strand.
AGTAGAATTAACTTCTGACTCATTGGCCCAGTTCACAGACCTAACATTGTATTACTCAAATTGACCATGCCTTCTCTTCTATTTCTGAGCTTTTAGATTCTCAACCTTTTGCTCAGTCTTCTGTTCTGGACTGAAGCACTGTACCTCTAATTTAGTAATTTATATAGGTGGTTTAGTAATCTCTTGAACAGTTTCTCCTCAACCTGTATCCTCTCTACTCCTACCAGTGCTTGAGGTCACTATGCATTATAGTGGTCACTTTTCTTCAACAGATCTGCATCCCCTAGCCTTGAGGGAGGTTTAGATATCTATGAAATTGTAACTAGAAAACCTTTTAAATATGAAAATGTAAATCCTTAGAAAAACTTGCACAAAGCCTTTATTTTCATTGGTCATTGTGTTCTATTTAGTAAGCTAATGAGTCTCTAAGTATATAAAGAAAGTTCTACACATACCTCACTTGGAAGGCATCTATTTCAGCTGAGTTCAATCATAATTTAAAACACAGATTGGATTTTATGATCCTTTGAAATGTCTAAAAATATTAATCTTAATGAAAGATGTGGCACCCAACATAGGTGTTTTGCAGATTTTCTTAGTCAATGTAATGATGATGTACACATGTTATGTGAAGAATTTTTGTGGGGGTTTTTATTATAATTTCAATAATTTTCAGATTATGCACCAAAAAGAGTGCTATTTTTAAGCTGGTTGATATCAGGAAACATGTTCTATTAACTAATGCCTAATACCTAAAGCAGTTTTATGAGGTGTGTAGTATTATGTGTGCTTAAACTTGGCTTGAAATATCTTCCTAGAAGGTATTATGCTGGTTATTCTGTCAGTTTATTAAATTCCAAGTTATATCAAGCACTGACTTATAACTTCAGAGTACACAATCAGCCCACATCTTTTTCTTCCTTGCCTTAATTCTCTTATAAAGTCTTCTGTAACCTCCATCTTTAAAAAGTTGTTTCCATCCCTAAAACCCTCCAAGACCTGTGCTGGACTGCATATCTGGCACTTTGGCCAGACGGGTCATGCTGTGCTGTCTCTTCCTAAAACACACAGATAGGAAGGTACTGACATCAGGCCAGGCCTTGAGATATGGTCTCATGGCCCCTTCCCAGCACTCAGGCCTTCTTTCTCAGAAGGCTCTGAAGTCTCATTCCAAATTTGGGAGACAAAAGACTGGAAAAAGTATAAATAAAGAGAGTTTTCTCCATATTGGGGGGCCCAGAATTTGAAAGACACATTTGTTTCTGGGCCTCCACAAAATTTAATAATAAAATGTAACTCCTGTAGTCTGCGCTGCAGTTCAGCCTCTGCTTCGGCAGGATGCTGTAACTGTAGTCAGCAGGCCAGCTTAATAAAGGCTCTTAAATTTAAATCCTGTCGGTGGTCTATCTCCCTGAGTGAACCTATAACAGACCTTTATTTGTACATTTTCTTTCACATTATGCCTTCTAACATAGGATCTTAGATAAAATATAAACCCCTGGGTGGGGGCATCAAGATAGTGGCTGGCAGGACAGCAGTGAGAGAGAGAGTGTGAAGGAGGGAGGGAGCAAAAGGGGAGTGTGTGGATGTGTGTGATGTGTGTGTGTGTGTGTGTGTGTGTGTGTGTGTGTGTGAGTGACAGATCCTGCAGGAGTCTCAGGAGCTGGCAGACTGGGCTCTGCTAGAAGGGGAGGCCCTGCTACTGCAGCAAGCACTACCACGGTGGCTGGCTCTGGCACAGAAAGCATGCCATCTTGAAGAGGAGAACTTCTCTGACTAGGATCCCAGTCTCACCACCACCCATACTGGCCTCAGACACCATCCTGGACCCTACCGCCATTCTGGCCAAAGACCTGCTACCTCATCTGCAGACTCACAGACTCCAGGACTCCAGCCACTCAGGCTGCAGGCTCCTGTGAGACCCAGAGAATGCTTCCCTCCTGCCAACCCTCTGCTTCAGTCACAGGTCCCACACAACTCAGCAACTGGACCCTTTGGTGAGGCTTAGAGTGTGTGACCCTCCCACCAAGCCCTCACTTCATCCACAGTCTTGGTGAGATTCGGCATCCACACCCTTTGGTGAAAGCAAAAATTGGAAGACAAAGAAACAACCCCAAAAGGAAAGAAAAGGAGGAATTGCCAGAAAAGGACCTAGATGTCACGGAGGCATGCAATATGTCAGAAAAAGAATTCACAGTAAGGGTCATAGTGTTCCTAAACTGGATGGATGAGCAAATCAACAACTTATGTAAGTACCAAGAGGAAATAAAGAATTATATAGCTATAATAAAAACACATTGGAAGGTTTAAACAGTAGACTAGAAGAAGCAAAGGATGTAATTAGCGAGTTAGAAGACAGGGCAGAGAAACAAAACCCAATTTGAACAGCAATTGGAGAAAAAAATTAGAATGCACACAGAGAGCCTAAGAAAGCTTTGGGACAACATGAAACAAAGTAACATCTATATAATAGGGGTGCCAAAAGGATAAGAGGAGAGCAAGAATTAGACAACCTATTTAAAAAAATAATGACAGAAAATGTCCCATATTTGGGCAAGAAAAAAGTCACACAGGCACAGAGAGTCCCAAACAAGATGAACAAAAAAGACCCACACCAACACGTGTCATAATTACAAAGGAAAACGTTAACCACAAAGAGAGAATCTTCAAGGCTGCAAGAGAGAGACAGAGAGTTACCTGCAAGGGATCTCCCATTAGATTATCAAATGATTTCTCAACAGAAAAACATCAGGCCAGATGGGAATAAAATGAAATATACAAAGTGATGTAAAACAAGGGACTGAATCCAAAACTAAATACTGTTAGGAAAGATATCATTTACTAGAGGCCTGGTGCACAAAACTCATGCACGGGGGTGGGGGTGGGGGTAGGGGTGGGTGTGTCCCTCAGCCCAGCCTGCACCCTCTCCAATCTGGGACATCCCTCTCAATCCAGGACTGCTGGCTCCCAACTTCTCGCCTACCTCCCTGCCTGATTGCCCCTAACCACTTCTGCCTGACAGCCTGATCACCCCCTAACCACTCCCCTGCCAGCCTGATCAATGCCTAACTGCTCCACTGCCAGCCCGATTGCCCCCAACTGCCCTTCCCTGCAGGCCTGGTCCCCCCAATAGCCCCCCTCTCCAGGTATGGTCCCCACAACTGACTTCCCCTGCAGGGCTGGTCCCCCCAACCCCAACTTCCCTCCCCTGTAGGCCCGGTCATCCCCAACAGCCCTCCCATGCCAGCCTGGTCACCCCTAACTGCCCTCCCCTGCCAACCTGGTCACCCCTAACTTCCCTTCCCTGCAGGCCTGGTTGCCCCCAACTGCCCTCCCTCCCCAGCAAGTCTGGTCACCCCCAACTGCCCTCCCCTGCAGGCTATCTTGTGGCCACATGAGGGTGGCCATCTTTGACCACATGGAGGCAGCCATCTTTGGCACATGGGGGTGACCATCTTGTGTTTTGGAATGATGGTCAATTTGCATATTACCTCTTTATTATATAGGATAATTGATGGGGAAATCAGGAGTTTTGCAGACAAAAAAAGGCTAAGGGAGTTTATTACCATCAAACAAGCAATGAAAGAAATGCTATAGGGAATGTTGTAAAAAGAAGAAATAGAAAGGCAAGAAGGAACATAGGCACAAAGAATAAAAATGGCAAAAAACAAGTACCTATCAATAATAACCTTACACATAATGAATTAAATGCGCCAATCAAAAGATGTCCAGTGGCTGAATGGATAAGAAAACATGAGCCACATATATTCTGTATACAAGAGACCCACCTCAGAACAAGGGACTCACAGAGACTGAAAATGTAGAGATGGAAAAATATTTTTCAAGCAAATAGAAATTAAAAAAGCTGGGTAGCAATACTTATATCTGTCAAAATAGACCTCAAAGTGAAGGCCATAACAAGAGACAAAGAGGACCACTTCATCATAATAAAGGGATTGATACAACAAGAGGATATTACTCTGGTAAACATATATGCACCTAATACAGAAGCACCCAAATATTTAAAAAACTTCTGGAGGATATCAAGGAAGAGATTGACATAAATACAATCATATTAGTGGACTTTAATACTCCATTAACATCACTGAATAAATCCTGTAGACAAAAAAATCAACAAAGAAACAGAAATCCTAAACGACTTAGTAGATCAGATGGACTTATTGACATATTCAGAACATTTCATCCCAAAACTACGGAATATACATTATTCTCAAGTGGACATGGAACACTTTCAAAAATAGACTACATATTGGAACACGGGCAAAGTCTCTTCAAATTCAAGAAGATTAAAATCATATCAAGCATCTTCTCAGATCACAACAGCATAATATTAGAAATCAACTACAGTAAGAACAATCACAAAAATTCAAACACTTGGAGGCTGAATAGCACACTATTAAACAATGAGCGGGTTACCAAAGAGATCAAAGAAGAAATAAAACACATCCTGAAACAAATGACAATGAAAACACAACGATCCAAAATCTTTGAGACACAGTGAAAGCAGTCCAGAGAGGAAATTTCATATCATAGGAGGCCACTCCCCCGCAAAAGAAAAGAATTGTGATAAATTATTTAATCCTAGAACTTAAAGAATTAGAGAGAGAGAGCAACAAGAAAATCCCAGAGTGAGCAGAAGGAAGGAAATAATAAAGATCAGAGGGGAAATAAATGACATAAAGACCAAACCAAACCAAACAAAACAAAAAAATAAAACCAAAACAGCAACAACAAAAAACTATATATAAAAGATCAATGAAACCAATAGCTAATTCTTTGAAATGATAAACAAGATTGATGAACCTCAAGCCAGGCTCACCAAGAAGCAGAGAGAAAACCCAAATAAGCAGAATCAGAAATGAAAGAGATGAAGTAACAACTGACCCCACAGACATACAAAGGATTGTTAAAAAATACTATGAACAACTCTATCCCACTATACTTGTCAACCTAGAAGAAATTGACATATTCCTAGAAAAGCACAACCTTCCAAAACTCACTCAGGAAAAATAAAAAAAATCTGAATAACTAAGGAGGAAATTGAAGCAGTCATCAAAAAACTTCCAGCACACAAGAGCCCTGGTCTAGACAGTTTCACAGGAGAGTTATACCAAATAATCAAAGTAGAACTAAAACCAATCCTCCTCAGACTATTCCAAATAGTTCAAGAGGAAGGAACACTTCCAAGCTCTATCTGTGAAGCCAGCATTACCCTATTCCGAAAACCAGATAAAGACACTACAAAGAAAGAGAATTACAGGTGAATATTACTGATGAACATAGAAGTTAAAATCCTCAACAAAATTCTAGCAAATACAATCCAGCATTACATTAGAAAGATCATACACCAGGATCAAGTAGGATTTATTCTGGGGAGCAAGGATGGTACAATATCTGCAAATCAATAAATGTGATACATCACATAAACAAATTGAAAGATAAAAAACACAGAATCATAGCAATTGATGCAGAAAAGGCATTTGACAAAACCCAACACCATTTCTTGATAAAAAACTCTCAGCAAAGAAGGAATAGAGGGATCATAACTCAACAGAATAAAAGCCTTATATAACAAACATAGAACCAACATCATACTCAATGGGCAAAAACTAAAACCATTTTCCCTAAGAACAGGAACAAGACAGAAATATCCACTTTCACCACTCCTATTCAGCATAGTACTGGAAGTGATAGCATAATGATTAGACAAAAATAAGAAATAAAAAGGCATCCAAATGGGAAAAGCAGAAGTAAAGCAGCCATTATTCACAGAGGACATTATATTGTACTTAGAAAACCCTAAAGACTCCATCAAAAACTACTAGATTTAATAAAATGAGTTGGCAATGTAGCAGGATATAAAATGAACACCCAGAAATCTATGGCTTTTTTTTAAATACACCAATAATGAACTCACAGAAAGAAAAGTATAAAAATAAGCCATTTGCTATTGCAACAAAAAATTAAGATACCTAGGTATAAACTTAACTAAGGAGGTAAACGACCTGTACTCAGAAGATTACAGGACATTGGAAAAAGAGATAGAGGAAGACATAAACAAATTGAAGAATATACCATTATCATGGATTGGTAGAATCAACATCATTAAAATGTTGATACTACCCAAAGCGATCTATAGAGTCAATACAATCTTCATTAAAATACCAATGGCATATTTCACAGACATAGAAAAACCTCTCCAAAAATTCATATGAAATCACAAAAGATCCTGAATAGCTGTAGAAATCCTGGGAAAGAAGAACAAAGTTGGAGGGATCTCAATACCTGATATCAAGCTATACTACAAAGCCACTGTTGTCAAAACATCCTGGCATGGCACAAGAACAGACATATAGACCAATGGAACAGAACAGAGAACCCAGAAATAGACTCAAGCCATTTTGCTCAATTAATATTTGTCAAAGGAGGCAAGAGCATACAGTGGAGTCAAGGCAATCTCTTTAATAAATGGTGCTGGGAAAATTGGACAGATATCTGCAAATATATGAAACTAGAGCAACAACTTACACCATACACAAAAATAAACTCAAAATGGATAAAGGACTTAAACATAAGATGGAAAACCATAGAAGTCTTAAAAGAATTCATAGGCAGCAAAATATCAGACATTTGTCATAGCAATATCTTTACTGATACAGCTCCTAAGACAGTGGAAACTAAGGAGAAAATAAATGGGACTACATCAAAATAAAAAGATTCTTCAGAACAAAAGAAACCATGAACAAAACAACAAGAAATCCCACTGCATGGGAAAACATATTTACCAATATTATATCCAATAAGGAGCTAATATCCAAAATTTATAGGAACTCATACATCTTAACAAAAGGAAGATAAACAATCCAATCAAAAATGGGAAAAGGACATAAAGAGACATATTTGTAAACTGGACATACAGAAGGTGAAGAGACATATGAAAACATGTTCAAAGTCACTAATCATCCGAGAAATGCAAACCAAAATGTCACTGAAGTATCATCTCACGCCTGTGAGAATGGCTATCATCAACAAATCAGCAAACAACAAGTACTGGTGAGGCTGTGGAGAAAAATGAACCTTCATGCATTGCTGGTGAGTATGCAGACTGGTGCTGCCACTGGGGAAAATAGCATGTAGTTTCCTCAAAAAATTAAAAATAGAAATGCAATGTGACCCAATAATCCCACTTCTAGGATTATATCTCAAGAAATCAGAAACACCAAATCAGAAAGGATGTATGCACCCCTATGTTTATAGCAGCACAATTTACTATAGGTAAGATTTGGAAACAGCCTAAGGGCCCATCAACAGATGAGTGGATTAGAAAACTGTGGTACATCTACACAACGGAATACTATGCTGATGCAAAAAAGAAAGAACTCTTACCATTTGCAAAGGCATGGATGGACAAGGAGAGCATTATGCTAAATGAAATAAGCCAGTCAATGAAAGAAAAATACCACATGATCTCACTCATATGTGGAATATAATGAACGACATAAACTGGTGAACAAAAATAGATCCAGAGACAGAGAAGCATCGAACAGACCATCAAAATGCAGGAAGTAAAACTATTATTATTTGTAGATGACATAATATTATACATAGAAAACTCTAAAGCCTTCATCAAAAACTACTGGATTTAATAAATGAATTCAGCAACACAGCTGGAAATAAAATTAACACCCAGAAATCTAAGGCATCTTTATACACCAATATTGAACTTTCAGAAGGAGAAACTAAAATAAAAATCCCATTTACCATTGCAACAACGAAATTAAGATACTTAGGCATATATTTAACCAAGGAGGTAAAAGACCTGTACTCTGAAAAATACAAAAAGTTGAAAAAAGAGATAGAGGAAGATATGCACACGTGGGAGAACATACCATGTTCATGGATTAGTAGATTCAACATCATTAAAATGTCCATACTACCCAAAGCAATACCTACTAAAATACCAATGGCACATTTCATAGACCTAGAACAAACTCCCCAAAAACGTATATAGAATCAAAAAAGATCCCAATAGGTGCAAAAATTTTGAGAAAAAAGAACAATGGTGGAGAGATCACAATACCAGATATCAGGTTGATACTACAAAGCCACTATATTCAAAACACCCTGGTACTGGCACAAGAACAGGCATGTAGATTAATGGAAAAGAACAGAATCCAGAAATCAACCCAAGCCATTATGCTCAATTAATATTTAACAAAGAAGGTGAGAGCATACAATGGAGTCAAGACAGTCTCTTCAATAAATGGTGTTGGAAAAATTGGACAAATACATGCAAAAAAAATGAAACAAATCACCAACTTACACCATATGCAAAAAATAAACTAGAAATAGATAAAAGACTTAAACCTAAGACGGGTAACCATAAAAATCTTTGAAGAATCCATAGGCGACAAAGTATCAGACATATCTTATAGCATTATCTTTGCCAATACATCTTCTAGGACAATGGAAACTAAGGAGGAAACAAACAAATGGGATTACATAAAAATGAAAAGCTTCTGCACTGCAAAAGAAAACAGCAAGAAAATGACAAGAGAGCCCCCTACATGGGCAAGCATATTTGCCAATGATATATCCAATAAGGGATTAATCTCCCAAATATATAGGGAACTTATACAACTTAACAAAAGGAAGATTAATAATCCAATTAAAAAATGGACAAAGGACCTAAATAGTCATTTCTCCTAAGTGGACATACAGAAAGCCAAGAAACATATAAAAAAATGCTCAAAGTCAATAATCATCTGAGAGATGGTAATCAAAATGACAATGAGATATCACTTCTCACCTGTCAGAATGGCTATCATCAACAAACCATCAAACAACAAGTGTTGGTGAGGTTGTCGAGAAATGGGAACCCTATTACACTACTGGTGGGAGTACATACTTGTGCAGCCATTATGCAAAACAGTATGGAGTTTCCTCAAAAAATTAAAAATGGAACTCCCACTTGACTTAGTAATCCCACATCTAGGAATATATCCCATGAAACCCAAAACACTAATCAGAAAGTATACATGCACCCCTATGTTCATAGCAGCTCAATTTACAATAGCTAAGATGTAGAAACAGTCCAAGTGCCCATCTGCAGATAAGTGGATTAGAAGACTGTGGTACATCTACACAATAGAATACTATGCAACTGTAAAAAAATAAAGAACTCTTGCCCTTTGCAACAGCAGGGATGGACCTGGAGAGCATTATGCCAAGTAAAATAAACCAATCAGAGAAAGATAAGTATCACATGATTTCACTTATATGTGGAATCTAATGAACAACATAAACTGATAACAAAAATACATCCAGAAACAAACTGTCAAACCTCAGAGGGAAGGTAGGGGAGCATGGGTGAGTGGGAAGAGATCAATGAACTTGTATGTATATATACATAACCCATAGACACAGACAATAGGGTGGTAAAGGCCTGGGGTGGGGATGCGAATTGGGCTGGGAGAACTCAATGGGGGGAAAAGGGAGGATAATGTATTACTTTCAACAATAAAGATTAATATATATATTTATATATATATATATATATATATATATATATATATACACACATATATATATACACACACATATATATGTATACACACACACACACACACACACACACACACACACACACACTGAGTGGCCAGATTATTATGACCACTCCATCAGTACTTCGTTGGGCCACATTTTGCCTTCAATACTGCAGCTATTCTTCTTGGCATTGACTCCACGAGATGTTGAAAGGTGATGTGAGGAATCTGACACCATTCCTGATGAATAGCACTGTCCAGTTCTGAGACTTGATGGTTGTGGAACCAGCTGCCTGATGGCTCTTTTAACTTCGTCCCACAAATGCTCAATTGGATTGAGATCTGGTGATTGTGGGGGCCACCTAAGCAAGGTAAAGTCTCCCTCATGTTCTTGAAACTACTCCTGCACAATACGAGCACCGTGGCATGGCACATTGTCCTGTTGGAAGAAGATATCTCCATTGGGATACGCCATCAACATAATAGGATGAACTTGATCAGCAACAATACTTAGGTATGTTGTGTCATTCAGACATTGTTCCACATGAATTAAAGGGCCCAAATCATGCCAGGAAAACATGCCCCAATCCATAACACTGCCCCCACCAGTTTGAAGGGCTGTAGTCATGCCTGTGGGGTGCATGCTTTCATGCTGTTTCTGCCAAATTCTCACTCTGCCATCTGCATGATGCAACTGGAAACGTGATTCATCAGACCACATGATTTTTTTCCAATGCTCGACTGTCCAATCCTTGTGTTCCTGTGCAAATTGGAGATGTTTTATCTTGGTAACTGCAGACAACAAAGGTTGTAGGGAGCCGATATAGGGTTAAGCCTCGGACTGACCTGTGGGCAAAGTCACAAACAATTCCCAGCTTAGAGGGCACAGTCCTCTTAGTATAATTAGGCTTGACCTTATGAGGCTCCCTAGATCTTATCTGGGAAGCTGATGGGCTGAGGAAGTGCAGGAAGTGTAACCATGGTGTAAACAAGTGAAACTCACAAGAACAAAAACAAGTAAAACTCACAAGAACAGTGTAACTTTGGAAGCCACTACCTTGTTTACCTCTCACTATAAAATAAAGGCTCAGCTTGCCTTGGGATCTCTCTCTCTGTGGCCTCAGCCAGGCACAGGGAAGATCCACGGAGACTAAGGAAAGCTAGAGAGTTTTGACCGCTGTCTCCATGTAAAACATTCGTCGCCGACTCCGTCCACACCTTTGGTAACCCCTGGACCCGCTGGTACTGGACCCCAGCATATGGCGCCTGGACAGGCCGAACAGGATGCCCCTAGGTAAGTCCCCCCCCCACATTGAGAGCCCCCGCACTCGGGATGGATAGGACTCCACCATAGGGTGCTGCAGACCCCCATATAGAGGATAAGTAGGGTAAGTGGGTGGATAGTACAGAACTTAGATTGAGAAGATGTGCCATACTGAGTCTAGAAGAAAGAAGACTCTGTATTGATCTGTAGAATGAGAAGTTGTGCCATACTTAGTCTAAAGGAAAAAAGACTCTGTATTGATCTTTAAACACATATGCTTGCTAGCAGAGGAGTTAAGGTTACTCCTAGTCAGACGGAACGTTTTATACAAGTGTGTCCATGCTTTTCTGAGGAAGGAAAAGTGCTGGAAAGGTAAATGTAAAGGCATGGGAGAAGGTAGGCCCAAGGAGCCTTATCCTTAACCCCACTGCAGCCTTTCCACCCCGGGAAAGTGCAGGATTGGCAAGCTCTCCCTGGGGTGATAGATCAGGACTCAGGTAATAGCAGAAAGCGACAATCCTATTCTTAAAATGGATATAAGAGAGCATTTGGGGTTTTTCTTTTTAATGCCTGCTTTGGATTGAGTAAATGCATTTTACTTAGTTTTAACACATCAAAGTTAGCTCTCCAGATCTGTAGGTAGGCTGGGAACGTTTTCTTAACCAGGCTAACAGGGCAGGATTTGGCTTTAAAAAAGTACATTCGGCTTTTAAAAAAAAGTAAGAAACTTTATGATAAACTATTATTTTGCATGCTTAAGGAGTTAAAGTTTCAGAAGGTAATCTCTTACAGTTTTTGCTTCTTATTATGGAACATAACCCTTGTTTTCTTGAAAAAGGTACATTAGATATTAAAAGTTTGCCAAAAAGTTAGTCAGAACTTGAAAAAAAAAAAAAAAAGAGTGCCATGGTCACCTCAATGTAGTTTCTTGTTCAAATTAATATCTTAATTTGTATTTGGAATCTAAAATCTGTAATAAGAAATGAAACCCCACTGCTGAATCCGCCTCTGGTATGGAGAGATTCAAAGGTGGCAAGAGAGGGCAGAGCTGTAAGCTTTCCCACAATGAGATTACTCAATGTTTTATTTAAAAATTACCGGAGAACATCTTATGACAACCAAACTTTAGCTAAGATAACCTTGGGTGCTAGCCATGACTTTAGAAAGCGCAATAGGAAAAAATTTAAAATGTCTTTTTCTATTAAGCATGACTTTGGGAAAAATATGCCATCTGAGTCATTTGCTGAAACTTCCCCCAAAGCAGGGAAGGGAAGAAAGAAGCTCATGTGGCCATCCAGTGTGGATGCCCCCTACCCAAATATTCTAATTTAAAGTCCTTCTTGTAATTGAAAATGTTTTACGAAATTTAGAAATGCATCCGGGATTTCTGTGCACATGTAAAGGGAAAAGGCCAGTTTAAAAACGAGTGCGCATAGTTTTGAGCTGAACTTGACCTTTTGCTATGCACATAATAAAAACCTGAGACTGTTTTGGCCTTAAAAATGGCAGAGATGAACCTGAGAAAGAAATACAGGCTGGTTTCCCAAGGCGATTTAAAGTAGCTCTTTTGAAATTTTCCGCCCCTGAGGCAAGTACCACCAGGAAGTTGATAGTCAAGTTTACATGTGAATGGCTATGGGTTTGCTTCTTGACTTCCCCAGCAGGAAAATTGTGACCATTTTGAAATTTAGCAGCTATGCCATGCTTATTGGCTGGAAACTTAAAACTTTTAAGTTCAAATCATCTAAAAGTATTGAGATTTATAATACTGAAATGTTGATCTGAGTATGCCTAGTATGAAGTCTAGATGATAGAAATTAATCTACTAATTAAAAATGCCTTATATTTTATTTGAAATGTATCCTTTAATGTAAAAGTATTGATTTGAAAAATGCTAAGTATTTAATTTGCTACCTAAGGTTTGAAGCTCTGAAAGTTTAAGGTCTCTTTTCTTGCCATTAAAAAGTTTAAAGCTACACCCTTTTTTAATGGAGGGAGGGGTAGACACGCCCTTCCCCTAGCAAGCAGGTAATCCAATTCCAACCAGCAGCCATCTTTAGGAATTTTAATTTGCATTTCAATGGCTACACCTTTTGCTAGCCGACTTTCCCAGCAAAGGTCAAGCGGCCAAGAGGTGGCTCCTTCGAAATCAGCTTTCTGCCAGTAGTCATTTTTTAATACCTACAAGTTTCCTTCTCAGTTTCCCGGACAGAAAAAACATGGTTTAAAGTTAATTATTAGATTTTAAAATTTATTCTTAAAAATATAAAAGTGTAGTTAATCAAAGAACTGCTAATATTTGACTTGTAAGCTCTGAAAGTTTAAAGTGCAAATTGAATTGGGAGAAATTAATTAAATATCTAATGTATAACTTGTTTTTGAAAAAATAAAATGTGTTTTTTCTGAAATAATCAGGAATTCAAAATATGTTACTCATTGGTCTGATTAAAACCAAAAAAAAAGGGGGGGGGGAGAATAATGTTATATGTTAGACTTTTTGGAAATACATTGCAGAGGGTTGTACAGCAGCCAAAAGGCATCGGGCCTCCTGTACAATAGCCTCTGCCGACTTAGCCCAGTGGAAGGATGCAAACCAGACAAGAGTTTTACAAGATCTAGTAATGATGTGGGGAAGAGGTTGTGTTTTGTATCTTTCCAGAAGGAGCAGCCTCTGCTTCCCTCCTGGGGACCGTCACCCCTGGGAGGCTGAGTTAGCACACCTGACCAGTGCCCGTCTACAGCTGATGTGCAGCCCTGAGCTGGAACCACCTGTCCGTTGGAAGGATCACGTGTGCCTCCTTTTTGTCTGTCCATGTGTCCCAGCTTTGCCCCACATCTCCTATCCTTTTTCTTTTTTTTCTTAATCTGACTACTTGTTTGCTGGTTCTTTGGCCTTTCTCCTTCTCTCCTGAACACAGCCTTTTCTAGAATATCCCTACCCTACTGTTCCAGGAAGGGCACCTCCCTTTTCTGCCGTGACTGGGAGTGTCTGGTATACGCCCCATACGTGGAGTTGTCTTGTACCAAGAGCCCGAGATCCTGGGCTGAGAAAGCCCTGTCCCGGGCCCACAGCTGTTGCCTGAGTTCTCTGTTCTTGCTGAGGTCACGGTGGCTGGTACCATGGATCTGTCTCTCGCCCAATGGCATAAGCTGGGCCCTCTCTGGAGAAGAAATCTGGGTTTCCCAAGATATGTGATCAATGCCGGGGCCCCGCCAGCAGGCGAGGGGATCCCAGGGCAGTTGCTGGGCATGGAGGCCACAGGGGCATAGGCTACCAAGGAGACAGAACTGAACCTCACATCACCCTACTTGGCCCAGAGATGGCTGGTAGTCAAAGACGGGTAAGACCCCACAGGGTGGGGCAACCTAAGACAGGCACAGCTGGGGGCCAGTAGGAGAGAACTTGGGGTTCAACAGAGGTGGGGCATAGATCCTCACCCCCCCAATTGTGCAGGGACTTGAACACTCGCCCCTTCTGAGGAAGGTCTCCTGCCCCCATGGCTGCTTCTCGCTTCCCATGTCCAGCCCAGATCGGGACCCAGATAACAGAAAGAGACTTGGCCCAGCTCAGATCGGGAACAGAAAGAGACTTGGCCCAGCTCAGATCGGGACCCAGGTAAAGACAGAGACTGGCTGACAGCAGCTGCCCTCTCACTGCAACAGGACTTGTTTCCCATTTCTACCTTGGACCACAGGGAAAGGGGCAGCTGAAGGAAAGGGCTGTGTCAGGATGCTGCCTTCTTCCTTTCTTCTTCCTATTTTTTCTAAACACTTCTATGCCTTGTAGTTCTTTTGCTTTCTCTTCTTTTCCCCAACTACCCTCCATCTCCGCCTCCTCCTCCTCCTCCCCAGTATCATCCATTTCAGCTGACCCAGAGGTCACAGTTGACTCCTCCCCGGACACTGACACACCATCAAACACGGCCCTGATGGACCCTTTGATCCAGCCATACAACACGGTGACACTTTGGGAAGCCCGTCACCAGTGACACCGCCTGCTAGCCAGATCAACAAGGACAACCAAACCACTGACTTGGGGTCAGCTGAAGAGGTTAACAACTGAGGCCCAGCAGACGGTAGAAAAGCAAGAAGTGGAAGCTACTCTCTCAACCAAGTTGGAGGACTCTTGAGTAAATCGGCAAAAGAACCTTTCATTTGGTAGAAAAATGTTACTGTGGTTTGATTTCTCACTTATTGCTGTTTTGCATTGCCATTATTTTATTATTATTACTAGTTTTAAAAATGTTATGTTCAAGTTTTAAAATGTTTTGGGTTTTGCATTGGCATTGTTTTGTTATTGTTTTTTAATAGCCAGAGTTTTCTTCTTGATTCTTAAGTTTGATGCTTAAGTTTTACTGTCATTTTGGTAGCTTAAAAACTCTCATTATAGTAGCTTAAAAAATAAAAGAAGGGTGAGATGTAGGGAGCCGATATAGGGTTAAGCCTCGGACTGACCTGTGGGCAAAGTCACAAACAATTCCCAGCTTAGAGGGCACAGTCCTCTTAGTATAATTAGGCTTGACCTTATGAGGCTCCCTAGATCTTATCTGGGAAGCTGATGGGCTGAGGAAGTGCAGGAAGTGTAACCATGGTGTAAACAAGTGAAACTCACAAGAACAAAAACAAGTAAAACTCACAAGAACAGTGTAACTTTGGAAGCCACTACCTTGTTTACCTCTCACTATAAAATAAAGGCTCAGCTTGCCTTGGGATCTCTCTCTCTGTGGCCTCAGCCAGGCACAGGGAAGATCCACGGAGACTAAGGAAAGCTAGAGAGTTTTGACCGCTGTCTCCGTGTAAAACATTCGTCGCCGACTCCGTCCACACCTTTGGTAACCCCTGGACCCGCTGGTACTGGACCCCAGCAAAAGGTGTTCAAACAGGCCTTTGGCTTCATATCCCATATGATGCAGTGTACGGCTAATTTGCCTACAAACATCAGGTGGTCATAATAATCTGGCCACTCAAAATATATATATATATATATATATATATATATATATATATATATATGAAACTTATTCAAACAAACAATTTGAAAACAGTAGAGATATAGCCTCTAATGGAAAACAGAATTGGACTCTCTCCACCTCAGGCAAAAGGGGAAGCCACATTTTATAGGAGTACCTGCCTAAGTCCCTAGTCTATTTTTATCAAAGACTAGAGGCCCAGTGCATGAAATTCATGCACTGGGTGTGTGTGGGGGGGCATTCCTCAGCCCAGCCTGCACCCTCTTGCAGTCTGGCACCCCTCAGGGGATGTAGCAGTGTGCCAAGCAGCAGGCAGACAGGGAGGAGCCCAAATCAGGGCTGGGCGGCACTCGTGCTCATTCTGGCCTGCTGTGCCTGCTGCCGCAAAGTCGGGAGAGGCTTCCACCATGGCAGCTGTTCTTGCAAGCTCTGAGCCTGGCTTCTGGATGAGTGGTGCTCCCCCTGTGGGAGCGCACTGACCACCAGGGGGCAGCTCCTGTGTTGAGTGTCTGCCCCCTGGTGGTCAGTACACATCATAGTGACCGGTCATTCTGGTCATTCCTCCATAATAGTTGCTTAGGCTTTTATTATATAGGCTAGAGGCCTGGTGCATGAATTCATGCACCAGTGGGGTCCCTCAGCCTAACCTGTAGGATTGGGCCAAAACTGGCTCTCCAACATCCCATGAGGGGTCCCAGATTGAGAGAGGGTGCAGACCAGGCCGAGGGACCCCATCAGTGCATGATCAGGTCCGGGGAGAAATGCGGGAGGTTGGCCAGCCAGGGCGGGACCGCAGGAGTGACTCCATGGCATGTCTGGCCCATCTTGCTCAGTCCTGCTTGGCCAGACCTCAGCAGCAAGCTAACCTACTGGTCAGACTGTCTGCCCCCAGTGGTCAGTGCACATCATAGCAAGCGGTTGAGCAGCCTTAGCATATCATTAGCATATTATGCTTTGATTGGTTGAACAGCTGACCGGTCGACTGGACACTTAGCATATTAGCTTTTATTTTATAAGATGGCATCCAAATTTACATACTCTGTTTGGTCTTAATAGAACTGTCCTGATTGGTCAGAATTGTGTGTCCTTGTTGGTCATTATGAAGCCACTTTGAATTTTCAGTAAAATGCAAATGAGCATATAGTTGTACAGCTTTTACTGGACTTGTCAGGTCTCTACCCATTGGTCTAAAGATGATTCCAGGAACCCCTTTATGAGGGTTGGCTCAGACAATAGAAACACATTGAAGGAGTTTGGGCAGATCAATCTGTGGCTTTTCCCTGATATGCAGTGTGCATGAGAGGCCTCTTTTAGCAACCCCTGCTAGACTCTGGTTATAAATTTGAGCCCAATTAATCAGAAGTCCTTTTCTTGGGTCCACAGTTTCCATCTATCTTTTATGTTGTTTAGAACTGATGTTCTAGAGTCCCAACTAGTTTGGTAATAGGAAATGAGGAGTACACTTGAAAAGATTTAGCGAAGGGTATAATAAAGCTGAAGTGCTGAGACCAGAAGTTTCACAAGACCAGACTTTTTTTCTTTCTTTTTTTTTTTTTTGCAGTGAAAACATTTGTTTTACACAGTTGTCTTTATTTTAAGTCAGCATTCAGACATATAAGATGGAGATCACCATGCAAAACCATTATAATTCTTCAGCCTGGCCCTCAGGTGTGTACATGAGAATCAGGGCCTGTGGTACCACCAGCTCAGCTCAGCTGGGTTCCAGTAACAGGACAAAACCAACACAGGCAATGCTTTCCATGCAGTGTACTTAGTTTTTAAAAATAATGTAAATATATTTCAGTGCAAATTGCCTCCCTTCACTTAGTGTGAAACATGAATCCATTTTCTAGGGAAACAAAATCTACCAAAGTTGTACCTGTAGGACCCGGGCCCATCCCTTCCTGGAGGGTGGGCTCCATGGGCCTGTTCCCCCCACCCCCAACCCCCTTTGGCCCAGCCAAAGCAACCTGTGGTCCTGGAAAACAGACCATTTTAGAATGCAATTTGGTCTCTGATTGTATATGATGCTTAGAAAATTGGTTTTAAAGTTTCCAAAGCAGTACGGGTTCCTACCACATCCTAGATGGCATACAGGGACACTCACCTGTGGGTTAGGTGATCATGATGGAAGGGCCCCCAGGAATGAGCACCCTACCCTGGAGAAGCCAATAATGGCCACTGCAGCGGTCTTAGGTGTCATGCCAGCTGTCCACACAAACCCTAGGTACACAGAAGTGTAAGTGGTCTCCTCTCTGCACCCAGCAGAGACCTTTTTCCTGCCCCGAGAAAGACCAGACTTTCAAGCCACATTTCTGCTACTACTCAGAGTCAGAACTATTGGGAAAAATCTCCATCCTTGTGGTAACAGTTTTTAGAGTCAATGGTAACTAAAAACCGTAAACCCTGACATAATCTGTGATCATTTGGTGTTTTGGGAAAAAGTATTGTTTCTTTCTCTTACTTTAATTAAGTTGTTACATTATTTAAATGATAATCACAAGATATATCAGACCTATTCCAATTATCTTAGAGATATTTAATAAAATCCTAATGCATGCAAAAATTAGTCTATTAGAGGAGATAACACTTAAGCATCAATGTTCAAAATACCACTCAACATATAATATGTGAAATATAATTGACAAAATATATTGTAATTAGAAATGTATTTAAAATAACTAATTGGTAAGTAGAGAGCAAGTGCTACTCCTGAGTGAGATAGACTCCATAGTGCTTAAATAAGTGTTGAAAGAAAATGCACAGGTTTTAAACTGAAGCCTTTCCATTGTTGGGGTCAAGGGGGAGCATGAAGGTGCAAAGAAAACAATATAAGTAAAATTATGCAGGCCAAAAACACAGTGCATACATATGAAAATTATGAATGGGAGAGATGGGTCATTACACTGGTTTTGTGATAAATATTACTGAAAATTAAAAGAAGCTGGAGATCACAGGGTTAGTGAGCCAAGTTAGTGAGTCTGAACTTTACTCAGTCACTTACAGAAGGCATAACTAACATACAGTATAGTGGTTAAGAGTATAGGTGCTTGTCCCCTAATCTATCCCCAGCCTCCCACTGCCAGTCTTTGACTCCTGACCTTTTTTTAAAAAAATAAGCTATCTTGAGTGAGTTGATGAACTCATAAGGCTCATTGTTCTTGATGGTAAAATAATGCTTGCTATCTCAAAGGAACCTAGGATCCCTTTGAGGATTAATAAAGTCTATCTAAATAAACAATTTAGAGAAAAAACCAAGATGGCGGTATAGGTAAACATCGGAGTTTTCTGCCTCGCACAACCACTTCAAAAATACAACTAAAAGACGGAGCAGACATCATCCAGAACCACAGGAAGGCTGGCTGAGTGGAAATTCTACAACTAGAAGGAGAGAGAAAAGCATACCGAGACTCAGAGGAGGAGCAGTGCAGAAGTAAAATACTAAGGTGCGGAGGTGCATGCAGAGCAGGCTGGCAGCTGAGGGTGTGGTTGTTGTTTTCAATCGGGAGTGAGTCTCAAGCTGTGAGCTCCAGTTCCGGGTAAGTCTTTGGGGACCCAGACTCATAAGGGAGAAGCGGGACTGTCTGGCAGCGGTCGGAACTTGAGGGCAGCTTTCTCTTGGAGGTGCTTGCAGCGATTACCGGAACACTGAGAATCAGAGCCTCTGAGGGCAGGACTGAGAGCATAACTGCTCGTTCCACCCTGTGGATCCCGTGGGACCCGCCTAGCCCTGCCCAAGCCCTGCATGGAGGCTTTTGCTGGGTAGCCTCAGGCAAAGGCTAGATTAGCACCTCCCTAGATGTACAGGAGCGAGTGTCCCCAGTGGTCAGAGTGGGACCATCCAGTTTGCAGCTCCTCGGACCTTTAAAGGACACACTCATGGGTCAGACCCAGTGAGCACCAAAGCTCCATTGAAGCAAGTCTTGCCCCAGAGGGGTGTCTCCAGCACAGAAGTTCTCCCACTGCAGACACAGCTGATTCTCACAGCCAATTGGCCTGGAGGTCATTCCCTCCCAGTGTTAACTACAACAATCAGGGCTTAACTACAACAAGACTGTGCACAAAGACCACAAGGGGGTGCAGCAAGAGTGTCCTCCTCAGGTAATTGGGGAGGCTGAACCACTGGGCCCTAGAGGACACTTAGCACAGAAAACCACTTTATCAACACAGGGAAGCATAAAAAATGCGGAGACAAAGAAACAGGACACAAATGACAGAAATGGAGGAAAGCAAACTACTGGCTATACAGTTCAAAACCACACTTTTTTTTTTAAAATATATTTTATTGATTTTTTACAGAGAGGAAGGGAGAGAGATAGAGAGTCAGAAACATTGATGAGAGAGAAACATCGATCAGCTGCCTCCTGCACATCTCCTACTGGGGATATGCCCGCAACCCAGGTACATGCCCTTGACCGGAATCGAACCTGGGACCTTTCAGTCCGCAGGCCGACGCTCTATCCACTGAGCCAAACCGGTTTCGGCTCAAAACCACACTTTTAAGGTTTTTCAAGAACTTTCTAGAAGCCGCCGATAAATATAGTAAGACCCTCCAAAAGACTGTTGAGACCGCCGATAAATGCAGTGAGATCCTCAAGAAATCTAGTGAGACCCTCGATGTTATGATAAAGGACGAACTGGAAATTAAGCATACACTGACTGAAATAAAGAATATTATAAAGACTCCCAACAGCAGACCAGAGGAGCGCAAGAATCAAGTCAAAGAATTGAAATATGAAGAAGCAAAAAACACCCAACCGGAAAAGCAAAATAAAAAAAGAATCCAAAAATACGAAGATAGTGTAGGGAGCCTCTGGGACAGCTTCAACCATACCAACATCAGAATTATAGGGGTGCCAGAGGATGAGAGAGAGCAAGATATTGAAAACCTATTTGAAGAAATAATGACAGAAAACTTCCCCCACCTGGTGAAAGAAATAGACTTACAAGTCCAGGAAGTGCAGAGAACCCCAAACAAAAGGAACCCAAAGAGGACCACACCAAGACACATCATAATTAAAATGCCAAGAGCAAAAGACAAAGAGAGAATCTTAAAAGCAGCACGAGAAAGAAACTCAGTTACCTACATGGGAGTACCCATGTGACTGTCAGCTGATTTCTCAACAGAAACTTTGCAGGCCAGTAGGGAGTGGTAAGAAATATTCAAAGTGATGAATGCCAAGAACCTACAACCAAGGTTACTTTATTCTGAAAAGCTATCATTCAGAATTGAAGGTAAGATAAAGAGCTTCACAGATAAGGAAAAGCTAAAGGAGTTCATCACCACCAAACCAGTATTATATGAAATGCTGAAAGGTATCCTTTAAGAAGAGGAAGAAGAAGAAAAAGGTAAAGATACAAATTTTGAACAACAAATACACATTTATCAACAAGTGAATCTAAAAATCAAGTGAATAAATAATCTGATGAACAGAATGAACTGGTGATTATAATAGAATCAGGGACATAGAAAGGGAATGGACTGACTATTCTTGGGGGGGGGGAAGGGGTGTGGGGGGTGCGGGAAGAGACTGGACAAAAATCGTGCACCTATGGATGAGGACAGTGGGTGGGGAGTGAGGGTGGAGGGTGGTGTAGGAACTGGGTTGAGGGGAATTATGGGGGAAAAAAGAGGAACAAATGTAATAATCTGAACAATAAAGATTTAATTAAAAAATAAATAAACTACTTAGAATTGTGCTAACACATAGTAAGACCTTCATAATTGCTAGCTATTAAAACTGAGCTTAAAGTAATGTAACCAAAGTAAAGTAATGTACACCAAAGATTTAGGAAGTTTCTAAATGCATTGCATTGGAGAAGGGTTACTGTAAGAGATGAGATCATCCTACCATGTGGCTCAGTTGGTTGGGGAGAAGTCACATGCACCAAAAGGTTGCGGGTTTGATTTCTGTTTGGGGCACATATGGGAGGCAACAGATCGATGTTTCTCTCTCACATCTATGTTTCTATCTCTTTCTCCAAAATCAATAAGAACATATCATTGGATGAGGATTAAAAAAGGAGAAAAGAAATGAGACCAATAAAGAGAATACCACCAATTGCAGTGGGAAAATACAGAAAGAAAAAGATGTCAGAACCATCCCAAAGGTAAATTTTTTAGGACTTAGGGATTTCTGAGAGACAATAAAAAGCAATGAGTCAAATATGGCTCCAAGATTTCATTACTGAAGAAATAGAGCCTCCTTTATAAAAATCAGGAAATAAATTAGGAGAGTGAGAGATAATTTGAATGAAAAGATCATGAGTTCCTTCTTAAGCATGATCAGTTAGAGGTACTTGTAATACATCAGGTGGAAATGTCCACCTCACCCCTGACAGTGCAGAACTGGAGCTTATGTAAGAGAGGACTAATTAGAGAAGTAAAAAACATCAGCTTGAAGGTGATAGTATATAATATGGATGGGTAGGGTATTAGGTGAATTTGGAAAAAAGAGAGAGGGACTGGGATATGACTTTGGAGAATGTCAATTTTGACAGGGCCAAAAAAAAAAAAAAAGGGTAACTCACTTTTTTTTCAGATAAGGAATAATCTGAGGCCAAACAGTAAGTTTCCCAGTATGTGTTAGTTATCATAGCATAATACTAAGGAAATGAAATAATATAATTATTAATAAAAAGTTGTAATGTATTTATCCCCTGGAATTGCATTGGTGATTCTTGAGAACAGATTTAAAAAAAAATGAAGAAGAGTGAAGACAGATTGCGAGGACTAAAGGATAAATTATGAAGGCATCAAATGTAGACTATGCTTTTAAAACATAAAATGTTTGACCACAAAATAAATTGGACAGAGTAGACTTAAATAAATAGAAGTTCCAAGAGGTAATTAGTTTTGGTATGATTTTTTGTTTGTTTTCCTTTATCTTACAGCAAAAGCAAAGGGGTAATATGCTAGGGCATCTCCCAGTGAGAACAGAAGCTTAACCAATCAGAAGAGATGCAGGTGGAAGGTCACACGAATGCAAACATTTGAATGAGCCTTGTTTTTAAGAACTGGAAGACCTGAACATGAGGAAAAAGAGAAAGAATAGTAAAGAGGCAGAGAGACATAAGAGACAGAAGAGATAATTGACTCAACAATCTTATGGAAAATGTTTTAAAAAAGTGGTATAGAGTGCACAAGAGACAATTTAGTCATGAAAAGAGAAGAGCTACATTCTCCCCTTGGATAGAAAAAGAGGTGAAGATACAGGAAAATACAAGGTTATGGGAAAAGAGTGATAACAGAGGTATCTGAGGACAAGGGGAGAAAACTTGCCAGAACTCATTTTGGATGACATGTACAGGGCAAGGAAGGGTCATCTCTTAGAGTGAGGGAGATGTCATAGGATTCGAAGTTGAAATGTGTAGAAAATCTAAAACAGCTGTCATGAGGAATGCAATAAAAATTCAACAAGCAAAGAAAAAGAAAGTTGCATTCTTTATGGACAAGTAGCATTAATAGCTCAAAAGACGTAGGATAGCATGAATTTGAAGTTGACCAAGTCTACACACTTTCATGACTTTCTGTAATACCCAGCAAGTTATATCATATGGCCTTACCAGTTGTTTCTCAATGAATACTTTTGTTTTTAATTTTTTCCAATATACTTTTAAATGAATCCAGAAATGTATTAAAAACCCACATAATATTTGATGAAATCTATGTAGCACAATACTAGAAAGATAAAATTATGTTTAACCCAATAGAGTATAATTTTGCCTCCAACTATAATTCTTATTCTCAAAATATTATGTGAGTAAATGATCAAATAATTATTCCTGTCTATTCAAATAAATCACAAAAATATGCTAACATAATTACCATAATAAATAAAAATGCAATCCAATTTTTTACTATAACTGATATTCATATTTTATACACCCCACAAGCTAAACCCTATCTACCATCTGTTTTTTTTAATTAATTAATTAAAAAAACTTTATTGTTGAAAGTATGACATAGGTCCTCCTTTTCCCCCCATTAACCTCTTCCAGCCCACTCCAATCCTTCCCTACTCCAGGCCCTCACCAGCCCATTGTCTGTGTCTATGGGTTATGCATATGCATACAAGTTCATTGGTTGATCTCTTCCCACCCTCCCTCCCCTACCTTCCCTCTTAGGTTCAATAGTCTGTTCATGCTTCTATGACTCTGGGTCTATTTTTGATCACCGATTTATTTGGTTCATTAGATTTCACATATGAGTGAGATCATGTGATACTTATCTTTCTCTGACTGGCTTATTTTGCTCAGCATAATACTCTCCAGGTCCATCCATGCTGTTGCAAATGGTAAGAGTTCTTTATTTTTTACAGCCACATAGTAGTCCATTGTGCAGATGTACCAGTTTTTTAATCCAATCATCTTAGGCTGTTTACAAGTCTTAGCTATTATAAATTGTGCTGTTATGAACATAAGGGTGCATATATTCTTTCTGAGTGTTTCAGGTTTCTTATGATATATTTCTAGAAGTGGGTAGATTGGGTCAAATGTAAGTTTCATTTTTAATTTTTTGAGGAAACTCCATACTGTTTTCCACAGTGACTGCACCAGTCTGCATTTCCACCAGCAGTATACTAGAGTTTTCCATCTTATTTTGTTCACCTATTAACTAAGAATGATTTTCACCATTTTGAATGGTTGAAAAAAATCAAGAGTACTTTGTGATGTGAAAAATTATATGAAATTCAAATTTCTATGTCCATAAATAATTTTATTAGAATACATCCATGCTCATTATTTATATATTTATGTGGCTGCTTTTGCACTACAAGGACAACACTGAGTAGTTGCAGCAGGACCATGTTGCTTACAAAGCCTAAAACAATTACTATCTGGCCCTTTTCAGAAAAAGTTTGAGGACCCCTGTCCTATTCATCCACTTAACCAATATTTATTGAACACCAACTGTGCATTAGGTGCTGTTCTAAGTGTTTGGAAAATAGAAAGATAAAAAAGGCACATAGTTCCTACCCTCAAGGAGATTACAATCTTTCAATGGTGATAAATTAATGCCATTTTAATGGTGTTTGAAAGTTTCAAATCCAATTTTTATCATACGGCAATGGACCCTCTCTGCACTGCATGCCCCTTACATATTTTCCAGAAAAATAAAACTAAAATTTTATGTGTGTATGTGGAATATTCACAATTGCACACTTCATAAGTAATAAAGTGGAATCTAGAATCCCAGGCTTGTGATGCCAGCCAATTGCACCATCTCACATCCCTCATATCAGTAAAAAAAGGGATGATATATTGAATTATGAGGTCTATGTGAGTATTGCAAAAGATAATTTGAATGAATTTTTAAATGAGTAAACTTTTAAAGCTATCAAAATTATACAAATGCAAAAAAGTATACTATTACAAAGTAATCAGAAAGAAGGTCATATGGACAATTAATAAATGACAATGTGTAAAGTGTCACTGTACAAAGAAATTGCTACAATGACCCATTTTGCAAAGATCACAGTTCAATGAGGGTATCAAGAAAAATTTCATGAAGAGGACAAGCTAGAAGGATGAATTAGCAAGGCTTTATTAAGGGATAAATAAAAGGATCAATACACTGCTTATGATTTCATTTAGAAAAATGTTGAAGTTATTCCTTCCTCAAAACCATTCTTCTAGCTCCCAGTGTTTGGTTTCAGTTTATTTATAGAATTATATGAAAATTAAATATATGCAACCATAGGCCACCTCTGTTAGTATGTAGAGACCAGACAGAATAGGCTGCCACTTCATCCCCTGACACATGGGAGGTACTAATCACTTGATTACTACACTTCTTCCTGGAAGGCAAGACCAGCCTGGAAATCATTTTCCCCATAGCTCCTCAAGCAGTACCATATAAGTTAAAACCCGTGTGACAGCTTTGGACATTAAGAAATAAAACAGTTAACATCATATTATACTTCAGAAGAATTTGTTTAAAAAATGTGTTATTATTGGAGCCAAGATAGTGGCCAACAGGATGGCAGGCTGCAAGATAGTATGTGAGTGAGAGAGCAAAAGGAGAATGCATGGACGTGCAGGGAGTGTCTGTGTTTGTGAGTGAGGGACAGCTATATCCCACGGGACTGTTGGAGACTGGTGGACCAGGCTCCCCTGGCAGGGCAGCCTCTATTACTGATGAAATCTCTCCTGGAGAAGACGGCTCTGCTGCAGAGACTGTGCCATGTTGAAGGGGAGAGAGGCTGTGATCAGAAGCCCAGCCTTACCTTCAACCAGGGAGACCTTGGATACCTCCCGAGACCCTACAACCACAACACCTAGGGACCAGCTGCCTCAGCTGCGAACCTACGAACACCGAGACTCCAGCCTCCCAGGCTGCAGTCATCTAAAACGTTTGTTCAGGAGGAGACAAAGCGGTGAAGAATATGTGTATGGACCCTGCAGCTGAATCGAATAACACCCACCTAAAATTGGTGAATTAAACACAGCTGGTGAGGCAATCCTTGGACGGAAAGGTCAGAGATCTCCTGGAGAAAGCTCTGCCTCCTCATATTCAGCTGGGTGTTTGTTGTTTGGGTATTTGTTGTTTGCATTTTTGGATAAGTTGTTGTTTGTTGTTTTCATTTTTTTGGATTAGCTGTTGTTTTTTTGGAATTTTCTCCCCATATACATATATTTTCCCCCTTCTTTTTTTCTTCTCTTTCTTTTCTCTCTTACATTTTTCCCCTTTTTCTCAATATCATTTTTGAACGCTTTTCTCTCCCCTAATTCTCTTTTCTTTGGTGGTCACCTTTGTTTCGGGTTATTGGTATTGTGAATATATTTGTGTTTGGTGCCCTGTGCATTATGTTGTGGCATGTTGTATCTTGTGCCATTAAGTCAACACAGGAGAGAGAGAGCTACATAACCAGACACCCTGAGAGTAGCAAACATGGAGAGACAAAGAACAGCCCCCATATAAAAGAAAAGGAGGAATCACCTGAAAAGGAAGTAAATTAAATGGAGGCAAGAAATACATCAGAGAAAGAATTCAGAGCAATAGTCATAAGGATGCTGAAAAGGATGGAAGACAAATTCAACAATATGTGTAAGAATCAAGAGGAAATGAAGAAGAACCAAGAAGAAATGAAAAATGACATTGCTGAAATAAAGAACAAAATAGAAAGCATCAACAGTAGACTAGAAGAAGCGGAGGACTGCATCAGTGAGCTAGAAGACAAGGTAGGAAAAACTACCTAAGCAGATCAGCAACTGGAATAAAAAGTTAAAAAACAGGAGGAGAGCCTAAGGGAACTTTGGGACAACATGAAATTAAACAACATCTGCATAATAAGGGTGCCAGAAGGAGAGGAAACTGAGCAAGGAATAAAAACCCATTTGAAGAAATAATGACAGAAAACATCCCTGATATTGGGAAGAAGAAAAAACTCACACAAGTCCAATAAGCACACAGAGTCTCAAACAATATGAACCCCAAAAGACTGACACATTATAATTAAATTGGCAAATACCAATGACAAAGTAAGAATCTTAAAGGCTGACAGAGAGAGACAGAAAGTTACCAACAAGGGATCTCCCATTAGACTATCGACTGATGTTTCAACAGCAACACATCAGGTGAGAAGGGAATGGAAAGTTATATACAAAGTCATGCAAAGCAAGGGTCTGCATCCAAGTATACTGTACCCAGCAAGGCTATCAATAAAAGTTGAGGGTGAAATCAGGAGCTTCACAGACAAAAGAGGACTAGGGGAATTTATTACCACCAAACCAGTAATGCAAGAAATTATAAAGGGACTGCTGTAAAAAGAAGAAATAGGAAGGGAAGAAGGAACACAGGCATAAAGAATAAAAATGGTAACAATTACCTATCAATAATAACTTTAGATGTAAATGGATTAAATGCCCCAATCAAAAGACATAGGGTACCTGAGTGGATAAGAAAACATGACCCATATATCTGCCATCTACAGGAGACCCACATCAGAACAACAGACTCACACAGACTGATGGTGAATGGATGGGAAAAGGTTTTTCAGGTGAATAGAAATGAAAAAAAAAAAAGCTGGGGTAGCAATACTTATACCTGACAAATTAGACCTCAAAGTGAAGATCATAACAAGAGATAAGGAAGGACACTTCATAATACTAAAGGGAGCAATTAAACAAGAAGTTGTAATTCTGGTAAATAATATATGCGCCCAATACATAAAAAACTTCTGGAAGATATCAAAGGAGAGATTGAGAGCAATACAGTCATAGTAGGGGACTTTAATACCCCACTAACACCACTGGATAAATCCTCTAAACAAAAAATCAGCAAAGAAGCATCAATTCTAAATGATTCAGTAGATCAGATGGAATTAATTGACATCTTCAGAACATTTCACTCCAAAACTACAGATTATACATTCTTCTCAAGTGCACATGGGTCGTTTTCAAAGGTAGACCACATGTTGAATCACAGGTAAAGTCTCTTCAAATTTAAGAAGATAGAAATCATATTAAGCATCTTCTCACATCACAATGGCATAAAAGTAGAAATCAACTACAATAAAAACAATGAAAAAAATCAAACACCTGGAAGATAAATAGCATGCTATTAAACAATGATTGGGTTACCAAAGAGATCAAAGAAGAAATAAAAAGCATTATGGCAACAAACGACAATGAAAACACAACAATCCAAAACCAATGGGACACAATGAATGCAGTCTTGAGAGGGAAGTTCATAACTCTACAGGCCTACCTAAAAAAAAACAACAAAAAAAACAACAAGAAAAAATGTTAATAAATTATCTAACTACAGCACAAAGAGTTAGAAACAAAGGATCAAGAAAAGCCCAATGTAAGCAGGAGGAAATAATAAAGATCAGAGCAGAAATAAACAACATAGACCAAAACAAACAAACAAACAAACAAACAATACAAAAGATCAATAAAACCAAAAGCTGGTTCTTTGAAAGGATAAACAAGATTGATGAACCTCTAGCCATGCTCACCAAGAAGCAAAGAGAGAGGACCCAAATAAACAAAATCAGAAATGAAAGGGGTGAGGTAACAACCGATCCCATAGAAATACAAAGGATTATGAAAAAAAAAATACTATGAAAAACTCTATTCCAACAAAATGGGCAACCTAGATGAAATGGACATATTCTTAGAAAAATACAAGCTCCCAAAACTCAATCAGGAAGAATAAAAAAACCCGGAAAAGGCCAATAACTACTGAAGAAATTGAAGCAGTGATCAAAAATCTTCCAGCAAACAAAAGCCCTGGTCCGGAAGGTTTTACAGGGGAGTTCTACCAAGCATTCAAAGAAGAACAAAAACCTATCCTCAGACTATTCCAAAAAATTTAGGAGGAAGGCACACTTCCAAGCTCTTTCTATGAAGCCAGCATTACCCTAATCCCAAAACCAGATAAAGACAACACAATGAAAGAGAATTACAGGCTAATATCCCTGAACATAGATGCTAAAATCCTCAACAAAATTCTAGCAAATTGGATTCAGCATTACATTAGAAAGATCATAGACCAGTGATGGCGAACCTATGACACCGTGTCAGAGGTGAAATGCAAACTCATTTTTTTGGTTGATTTTTCTTTGTTAAATGGCATTTAAATATATAAAATAAATATCAAAAATATAAATCTTTGTTTTACTATAGTTGCAAATAGAAAAAAATTTCTATATGTGACACGGCACCAGAGTTAAGTTAGGGTTTTTCAAAATGCTGACACGCCAAGCTCAAAAGGTTCACCATCTCTGTCATAGACCATGACTAAGTAGGATTTATTCTGGGGATGGAAGGATGGTACAATATCTATAAATCAATAAATGTGATATATCACATAAACAAATTGAGAGACAAAAATCACATAATCAGATCAATTGATGCAGAAAAAGCATTTGACAAAATCCAACATCTTTTCTTGTTAAAAACTCTCAGCAAAGCAGGAATAGAGGGATCATAACTCAACATAATAAAAGTCTTATATGACAAATGTACAGCCAATATCATACTCAATGGGCAAAAACTAAACTCATTTCCCCTGAGAATGGGAACTACACAGGGATGCCCACTTTCACCACTTCTGTTTGACATAGTACTGGAAGTACTAGCCATGGTGATCAGACAAAAAGAAGAAATAAAAGGCATCCAAATTGGAAAAGAATAAGTAAAACTGTCCTTATTTGCAGATGAAATGATACTATACATACAAAACCCCAAAGACTCCATAAAAAAACTACTAGACCTAGTTAATGAATTTGGCAATGTAACAGGATACAAAATTAACACCCGGAAATCTATGGCCTTTTTATACACCAATAATGAACTCACAGAAAGAGAAACAAACAAACAAAAAATCCCATTTACCGTTGCAACAAAAAAATTAAGATACATAGGAAAAAACGTAACTAAGGAGGTAAAGACCTAAGCTCAGAAAACTACAAGATATTGAAAAAAGAGATAGAGGAAGACATAAACAAATGGAAGAACATACCATGTTCATGGATTGGTAGAATGAACATCATTAAAATGTCCATATTACCCAAAGTAATATACTGATTCAATGCAATACCTATTAAAATGCCATGGCATACTTCAAAGATCTAGAACAAACTCTCCAAAAAATTCACCTGGAATAAAAAAAGACCCCAAATAGCCACAGCAATCCCGAGAAAGAAGAACAAAGTAAGAGGGATCACAATACCAGATATCAAGCTATATTACCAAGCCAAGGTTCTCAAAACTGCCTAGTACTGGCACAAGAACAGATATATAGACCAATGAAACAGAACAGAGAACCCAGAAATCGACCCAAGCCATTATGCTCAATTAATATTTGACAAAGGAGGCAAGAGGATACAATGGACTCAATGCAGTCTCTTCAATAAATGGTGCTGGGAAATTTGGTCAATACTTGCCAAAAAAAGAAAAAAAAAAAAGAAACTATATCACCAACTTACACCATACACAAAACAAACTCAAAATGGCTAAAGGACCTAAATGTAAGTTGGGAAACCATAAAAATCCTACAAGGCTTCATAGGAAGCAAAATAGCAGATATATGTGGTAGCAATATCTTTACCGACACAGCTCCTAGGGCAATGGAAACTAAAGAGAAAATAAACAAATGGTACTACATCAAAATAAAAAGCTTCTTTACAGCAAAAGAAACCATCAAAAAAACAACAAGAAAGCCCACTGCATGGGAGAACATATTTGCCAATGCTGTCTCTGATAAGGGTTTAATCTCCAAAATTTACAGAGAACTCATATAACTTAACAAAAGGAAGATAAACGATCCAATCAAAAAATGGGCAAAGGACTTAAATAGACACTTTTCAAAAGAGGACATACAGAAGGCCGAGAGACATATGAAAACATGCTCAAAGTCACTAATCATCTGAGACATGCAAATCAAAACAACAATGAGGTACCATCTCACACCTGTCAGAATGGCTATCATCAACAAATCAACAAATGACTAGTGCTGGCGAGGTTGTGGAGAAAAAGGAACCCTCCTTCACTGCTGGTGGGAATGCAGACTGGTGCAACCACTGTGAAAGACAGCATGGAGTTTCCTCAAAAAACTAAAAATGGAACTCCCGTTTGACCCAGTAATCCCAATTCTAAGAATATATCCCAAGAAACCAGAAACACCCATCAGAAAGGATATATGTACCCCTATGTTCATAGCAGCACAATTTACAATAGCTAAGATTTGGAAACAACCTAAGTGCCCATCAGCAGATGAGTGGATTAAAAAACTGTGGTACTTTTACAGAGTGGAATACTACTCTGCTATGAAAAAAAGGAACTTTTACCATTTGCAACAGCATGGATGGAACTGGAGAGCATTATGCTAAGTGAAATAAGCTAGTGGGAGAAAGATAAATATCACATGATCTCACTCATATGTGGGATATAATGATCAACATAGTTTGATGAACAAGAATATATCCAGAGACAAATGGCAAGGGGAGGGGGGGGGCGTTAGAGAGCAACCAAAGGACTTGTATGCATGCATATTAGTGTAACCAATGGACACAGACACTGGGGTCGTAGGGGCTTGCCTAGGGTGGGAATAGCTTGTGGGGCGGGGGGTGGGGGGCAAGTGGGAAAAAAGGAGACATATGTAAAACTTAGGATAATAAATAAATTAAAAATATCTGTTATGATTGAGTGCAATTTCTCTGGGAGTGTACCAGATGGTTCAATTTGGTCTATTTGTAGAGTGTGAAATTATTTCCAACTAGATGTCCGGTGCACGAATTCGTGCACCAGTGGGATCCATTGGCCTGGCCTGCAGGATCAGGCCAAAACCGGCTCTCCAACATCCCCTGAGGGGTCCTGGTTTGAAAGAGAGTGCAGGCCAGGGCGAGGGACACCATCAGTGCACGATTGGGGCTGGGGAGGAATCTGGGGTGTTGGCAAGCTAGGGAGGGACCTTGGGCAGGCTCCAGGGTGTGTCCAGCCTGTCTCACTCAGTCCCGATCTGCTGGACCCCAGCAGCAACCTAACCTACCGGTCGGAGCATCTGCTCCCTAGTAGTCAGTGCATGTCATAGTGACTGGTCAAATGATCGACTGTCTGCCCGCTGGTGGCCAGTGCACATCATAGCAAACAGTTGAGAGTGGTCTTAGCATATCGTTAGCATATTATGCTTTGATTGGTTGAACCAACAACTGGACACAGCATATTAGGCTTTTATTATATACTAGGGGCCCGGTGCACGAAATTCGTGCACTGGGTGTGTGTGTATGTGGGGGGAGTGTCCCTCAGTCCAGCCTGCCCCCTCTCACATACTGGGAGCCCTCAGGTGTTGACCCCCAACACCCTCCAATCGCAGGATCTGCCCCTTGCCCAGTCCTGACGCCTCTGCCAGAGGTTTCAGGCCTGGGCAGGGGACCCACATTTCCCCCCATCACTGGTTTTGCCCCCAGCCCAGGCCTGATGCCTCTGGCCCAGGCATCAGGCCTAGGCAGGGGACCCCCAGACCCCTCCGATTGCTGGCTCTGCCCCTTGCCCAGGCCTGATGCCTCGGCCAGAGGCGTAGACCCCCATCACCCTCTGATCGCCTGATCGGCCCCTTGCCTAGGCCTGATGCCTCCGCCAGAGGTGTCAGGCTTGGACAGGGGACCCCAATCTCTCCCCCTATCACTGGCTCTGACCCCCGCCCAGGTCTGAGGCCTCTGGCCCAGGAATCATGCCTGGGCAGGGGGCCCCCATCTCCCTCTGATCGTTTGCTCCACCCCCCGCCCAAGCCTGATGCCTCTGACCCAGGCTTCAGGCCTGGGCAAGGGGACCATCATATCCCTCCAATCCCCAGCTCCGCCCCCCACCCAGGCTGATGCCTCTGACCCCCAGCCCCCCGCCCAGGCCTGATGCCTCAGCCAGAGGAGTTGACCCTCATCACCCTCCGATCACCAATCACCAGATCGGCCCCTTGACCAGGCCTGAGGCCTCCGGCAGAGGTGTCAGTCCCGGGCAGGGGATCCCCAGCTCCCCGCGGTTGCAGGCTCCACCCCTGCCCAGGCCTAACGCCTCTGGCCAAGGCATTAGGCCTGGGCAGGGGACTCCCAGCTCCCCGCGATCTCCCGCTCTTCCCCTGCCCAGGCCTAACACCTCTGGCCGAGGCGTTAGGCCTGGGCAGGGGACCCCCAGCTCCCTGCGGTTGCAGGCTCCACCCCTGCCCAGGCCTAACGCCCCAGGGCCACCTTTGCCCTGCTCCCCACCTCTTAGCTCCCCCCCGGGTTTCCGATCACTGTTGGTGGCAGGGGGCTTCTTCCTGCTTTCCCTTTCACCTCCCTGCATTGTGCCTACATATGCAAATTAGCCGCCATCTTTGTTGGCAGTTAACTGCCATCTTAGTTGGCAGTTAATTTGCATATAGCCCTGATTAGCCAATGAAAAGGGTAGTGCCGTACTCCAATTACCATTTTTCTCTTTTGTAGTGTAGAAGTTATGTGTACTCTTCACTACAAATGAATGATATACCCTGAGGCAGATTCTGACAGCAACTTCATGTTCAAGCTTGGAATGTATTGCATGATTATAATTACTCTACATTTGAAAGTAAATTTAGAAAACTATCATTATTCTATGAGACTGTCCTTGGATTTACTATTCTTTTCTATGTCCTCATCAGTATTTCTAATGGTAATTGGGATATTTTGACTCTTTTTTTTCTTTCTTTTTTTCATTTACTCAATATTTTATTATTTTTCTTTAAAAATTTATTGTTTTTAAAAATTTTATCTTTATTGTTGAATGTATTACAGATATCCCCTTTGTTTTTTTTCCCCATTGACCCCCTCCATCCTGCACCTGCCCCTCCCATGCCTTCACACTTGTCTGTGTCCATGGGCTATGCATATATGCATATAAGTTCCCTAGTTAATCTCTCTCCTCCTACTCCCATCCCCCCTTCCATCTGAAATTCATTAGTCTGTTCCATGTTTCTATGTTTCTGGATCTACTTTGTTTATCAATTTATATTGTTCACTAGATACCACATGGTAAGTGCATGTGATACTTATCTTTCTCTGACTGACTTAACTTGCTTAGCAAAATATTCTCCAGGTCCACCCATGCTGTTGCAAAAGGTAAGAGTTCTTTATTTTTTACAGCTGCACAGTATTTCATGGTGTAAATGCCAGAGCTTTTTCATCCATTCATCTACTGATGGGCACTTGGGATGTTTCCAAATCTTAGCTATTGTAAATTGCACTGTTATGAACATAAGGGTGCATTTATTCTTTCAAATTGGTGTTTCTTAGGATATATTCCTAGAAGTGGGATGAATGGGTCAAATGGGAGTTTCATTTTTAATTTTTCTTAGGAAACTCGATATTGTTTTCTTCAGAGGCTGCACCAGTCTGCATTCCTACCTGAAATGTACAAGAGTTCCTTTTTCTCTACATCCTCACCAGCACTTGTCGTTTGTTGATTTATTGATGATAACCATTCTGACAGATATGAGGTGATACTTCATTGTTGTTTTAATTTCCATCTCTTGGATGATTAGTGACTTTGAGCATTTTTTCATATATCACTTGGCCTTCTATATTTCCACTTTGGAGAAATGTCTATTTAGGTCCTTTGTCCATTTTTTAATTGGATTGTTTGTCTCCCATTTGTTAAGTTTTATAAATTCTTTTTAGATTTTGGAAATTAACCCCTTATCAGATGTATCATTGCCAAAATGTTTGCCCATGCAGTGGGCTGTCTTTTCATGTTGTTCATGGTTTCTTTTGCTGTGCAGAAAATTTTTATTTTGATGTAGTCCCATTTGTTTATTTTCACCTTAGTTTCCTTTGCCCTAGGTCTAGGAGATGTATCTGTAAACATATTGCTATGAGAGATGTATAATATTTTACTTTTCTAATTCACCTGGTTAAGCACAGTAGAAGAGGGCGTCCATATTGGGAATAGTTCATCATTCTTAACCAAACTAAAAGTGAGAATAATGATATGATCTGAAAAGTTCAAATATCCCATTAACTCTTTTTCCTAAAACACTGGAAGAAATTACTTCTATTAATCCAATTTATTATAACAGATTATTCCTTCTTCAAAAAAATCAAATATTTAATAAAATAATTAAAAATGAAGATTCAAATTCAATATACAAGTATCCTGTATTGTCCATTTATAATCTTATTCAAAATCACTGGTATTAAGGATTGGAGTAGTTACTTGATTGATGAAGAAAATTATAGTCTGCTTCATCCTCACCTTGCCTTTCATGCACCTCATGTGAAGTAAGCATTTTCAGTGAGTGAAGGCATGATTGTCACTGTATAAAAGTCTACACTTTTGCAGATAATCAAGAGATGTCTGTTTTCTGTAAAAATTAAAGTTATACAATATATTGGCTACATTACCAACAAACATTAAAATATTTTTGTTTATTCCTTTATCTGGAATGCATGCCACATTTTAATTAAGTTTTATTTAATAAATGAATAAGTCTACAGTAATATTTTCTTCCTTTTAAAATTTTTTTAATTGATTAATTTATTACATGTGTGTCCCTATGCACACATTACCCCCACCCCCACCCCTCATACCCTCACCCCCCTGTTGTCTGTGTCCATTGGTTAGGCCTATATGCTTACATATAAGTCCTTTGGTTGATGTCTCCCCCTTACCCCAACTCTCCCCTATCTTCCTTCTGAGGTTTGATGGTTTGATTGATGCTTCTTTGTCTCTGGATCTGTTTTTGTTCATCAGTTTATGTTGTTCATTATATTTCACTAATGAGTGAGATCATGTGATATTTATCTTTCTCTGACTGGCTTATTTCACTTAGCATAGTGCTCTCCAGTTCCATCCATGCTGTCACAAATGGTAAGAACTCCTTTTTTACCACCGCGTAGTATTCCATTGTGTAGATATACCACAGTTTTCTTTTTTTTTTTTTATTGCTTAAAGTATTACAAAGGGTATTACATATGTGTCCATTTTATCACCCCGCCCTAGACAGTCCCCTAGCCTCCCCTATCCCCCAGTGTCTTATGTCCATTGGTTATGCTTATATGCATGCATACAAGTCCTTTAGTTGATCTCTTACCCCCCTACCTCCTGCCCCCCAACCCTCCCCTGCCTTCCTGCTGCAGTTTGACAATCTGTTTGAGGCTGCTCTGCCTCTGTATCTATTATTGTTCAAAAGTTTATAATGGTCTCTATTATCCATGAATGAGTGAGATCATGTGGTATTTTTCCTTCATTGACTGGCTTATTTCACTTAGCATAATGCTCTCCAGTTCCATCCATGACGTTGCAAATGGTAAGAGTTCCTTCCTTTTTACAGCAGCATAGTATTCCATCGTGTAGATGTACCACAGTTTTCTAATCCATTCATCTACTGATGGGCACTTAGGCTGTTTCCAGATCTTAGCTATGGTGAATTGTGCTGCTATGAACATAGGGGTGCATATATCCTTTCTGATTGGTGTTTCTGGTTTCTTGGGATATATTCCTAGAAGTGGGATCACAGGGTCAAATGGGAGTTCCATTTTCAGTTTTTTAAGGAAACTCCATACTGTCTTCCATAGTGGCTGCACCAGTCTGCATTCCCACCAGCAGTGCACAAGTGATCCTTTTTCTCCACATCCTCTCCAGCACTTGTCGTTTGTTGATTTGTTGATGATAGCCAGTCTGACAGGTGTGAGATGATACCTCATTGTTGTTTTGATTTGCATCTCTCGGATGATTAGTGACTTTGAGCATGTTTTCATATGTCTCTTGGCTTTCTGAATGTCCTCTTTTGAAAGGTGTCTATTTAGGTCCTTTGCCCACTTTTTGATTGGATTGTTTATCTTCCTTTTGTTGAGTTGTATGAGTTCCCTGTAAATTTTGGAGATTAGGCCCTTATCAGATATGACATTGGCAAATATGTTTTCCCACACAGTGGGTTTTCTTGTTGTTTTGTTGATGGTTTCTTTTGCTGTGCAGAAGCTTTTTATTTTGATGAAGTCCCATTTGTTTATTTTCTCTTTAGTTTCAAGTGCCCTAGGAGCTGTGTCAGTGAAGAAATTGCTTCGGCATATGTCTGAGATTTTGTTGCCTTTGGATTCTTCTAGAATTTTTATGGTTTCCTGTCGTACAATTAAGTCCTTTATCCATTTTGAGTTTATTTTTGTGTATGGTGTAAGTTGGTGGTCTAGTTTCATTTTCTTGCATATATCTGTCCAATTTTCCCAACACCATTTATTGAAGAGACTATCTTGGCTCCATTGTATGTTCTTGCCTCCTTTGTCAAATATTAATTGAGCATATTGGTTCGGGCCGATTTCTGGGCTCTCTATTCTATTCCATTGATCTATATGCCTATTCTTGTGCCAGTACCAGGCAGTTTTGAGAACAGTGGCTTTGTAATACAACTTGATATCTGGTATTGAGATCCCACCTACTTTGTTCTTTTTCAGGATTGCTGCAGCTATTTGGGGTCTTTTTTTATTCCAGATGAATTTTTGGAGAGTTCGTTCTAGATCTGTGAAGTATGCCGTTGGTATTTTAATGGGAAGTGCGTTGAATTTATAGATTGCTTTGGGTAGTATGGACATTTTAATGATGTTGATTCTACCAATCCAGGAACACGGTATGTTCTTCCATCTGTTTATGTCTTCCTCTATATCTTTTTTCAACGTCCTGTAGTTTTCTGAGTAGAGGTCTTTTACCTCTTTAGTTAAGTTGATTCCTAGGTAGCTTAATTTTTTTGGTGCAATGGTAAACGGGATTGCTTTTATAATCTCTCTTTCTGAAAGTTCACTACTGGTGTATAGAAATGCCTCAGATTTCTTGGGGTTAATTTTGTATCCTGCTACATTGCCAAATTCATGTATTAAGTCTAGTAGCTTTTGGATGGAGTCTCTGGGGTTTTGTATGTATAATATCATGTCGTCTGCAAATAAGGACAGTTTTACTTCCTCTTTTCCAATTTGGATGCCTTTTATTTCTTCTACTTGCCGAATGGCAATGGCTAACACTTCCAGTACTATGTTGAACAGGAGTGGTGAGAGGGGGCATCCCTGTCTTGTTCCTGTTCTTAGGGGAAATGGTGTTAGTTTTTGCCCATTGAGTATGATGTTGGCTGTGGGCCTGTCATATATGGCTTTTATTATGTTGAGGTATGATCCTTCTACTCCCACCTTGCTGAGAGTTTTTATCAAAAATGGGTGTTGAATTTTGTCAAATGCTTTTTCTGCATCAATCGATATGACCATGTGGTTTTTTTCTTTCAGTTTGTTTATGTGATGTATCACCTTTATTGATTTGCGGATATTGTACCATCCTTGCATCCCTGGGATAAATCCTACTTGGTCATGGTGTATGATCTTTCTGATGTACTGCTGGATCCGATTTGCTAAGATTTTGTTGAGGATTTTGGCATCTATGTTCATGAGGGATATTGGCCTGTAGTTCTCTTTCATTGTGTTGTCTTTACCTGGTTTTGGTATTAGGGTGATGCTGGCTTCATAGAATGAGCTTGGAAGTGTTCCTTCCTCTTGAATTTTTTGTAGTAGTCTGAGGAGGATAGGTTTTAGTTCTTCCTTGAATGTTTGAGATATACCACAGTTTTCTAATCCACTCATCTGTTGATGGGCAATTAGCCTGTTTCCAAATCTTAGCTATGGTGAATTGTGCTGCTATGAACATAGGAGTGCATATGTCCTTTCTAATTGGTGTTTCTAGTTTCTTGGGATGTATTCCTAGAAGTGGGATTACTGCATCAAATGGGAGTTCCATTTTTAGTTTTTGAGGAAACTCCATACTGTTCTCCACAGTAGCTGCACCAGTCTGCATTCTCACCAGCATTGCACGAGGGTTCCTTTTTCTCCACATCCTCACCAGCACTTGTCGTTTGTTAATTTTTTGATGAGAGTCATTCTGACAGGTGTGAGATGGTACTGCATTGTTGTTTTGATTTGCATGTCTCAGATGATTAATGACTTTGAATATGATTTCATATGTGTTTTGGCCTTTCTTCTGTCTTCTTTCGAAAAGTATCTGTTTAGGTTCATTGCCCATTTTTTGATTGGGTTGTTTATCTTCCTTTTGTTAAGTTGTATTAGTTCCCTGTAAATGTTGGAGATTAAACCCTATTGGTGATAACATTTGCAAATATGTTCTCCCATTCAGTGGGGTTTCTTGTTGTTTTGTGGATGGTTTCCTTTGCTGTGTCAAAGCTTTTTATTTTGATGTAGTCCCATTTGTTCATTTTCTCTTTAGTTTCCAGTGCCCTAGGAGCAGTATCAGTGAATAAATTGCTTCGGCATATGTCTGAGATTTTGCTGCCTGTGGATTCCTCTAGTATTTTTATGGTTTTCTGTCTTATGTTTAAGTCCTTTATTCATTTTGAGTTTATTTTTGTGTATGGTGTAAGTTGGTGGTCTAGTTTCATTTTTTTTGCTTGTATCTGTCCAATTTTTTTAAAATTTCTTTATTGCTTAAGGTATTACAAATGTGTCCTCATTTCCCATTAACCCCCAACCTCCATACACCGCCCCCACTCATGCTCTCATCCCCCTGTTGTCCATGTCTATTCGTTTGGCTTATATGCATGCATACAAGTCCTTTGGTTGATCTCTCCCCCTTACTCCTTTCCTTCCCTAGTTTCCCTCTGGGGATTGATAGTCTGATCATTGCTTCTCTGTCTTTGGATCTGTCCCTGTTCTTCAGTCTATGTTGTTCTTTATATTCCACAAATGAGTGAAATCATGTGGTATTTATCTTTCTCCCACTGCCTTATTTAGCTTAGCATAATGCTCTCCAGTTCCATCCATGCTGTTGCAAATGGTAATAATTCCTTCTTTTTTACTGCAGCATAGTATTCCATTGTGTAGATGTACCACAGTTTTTTAATCCACTCATCTGCTGATGGACACTTAGGCTGTTTCCAAATCTTAGCTAGGGGGAATTGTGCTGCTATGAACATAGGGGTGCACAAATCATTTCTGATTTGTGTTTCTGGCTTCTTGGGATACATTCCTAGAAGTGGAATCACGGGGTCAAATAGGAGTTCCATTTTTAGTTTTTTGAGGAAACTCCATACTGTTCTCCACAGTGGATGCACCAGTCTGCGTTCCGACCAGCAGTGCAGGAGGGTTCCTTTTTCTCCACATCCTCTCCAACACTTGTTGTTTGTTGATTTGTTGATGATAGCCATTATGACAGGTGTGAGATGATACTGCATTGTCGTTTTGATTTGCATCTCTCGTATAATTAGTGACTTTGAGCATTTTTTTTTAAAGGAGGAAACGCTTTCCAATTTATTTTATAAAGCCAACATAACTCTGATACAAAAACCTCGTAAAGATATTACAAGTATGAACCATGAGAAGAAAAAATAAGACATCTACTAAGAAGTGCTCCTGGTGACTAAGTGGGCTCAGATAAAAAGCAGAGCCTAGCCATAACAAGACCAAAGGAAGACCACTTCATAATATTAAAGGGATCAATACAACAAGAAGATATAACCCTGGTAAACATATATGCACCCAAGGCAGGAGAACCCAAACACATAAAAAAACTCCTGGAAGATATCAAAGGAGAGATTGGCAACTATACAATCATAGTAGGGGACTTTAATACACCACGGACATCACTGGATAAATCCTCTAGACAAACAATCAGCAAATAAACAGTAATCCTAAATGACTCACTAGATCAGATGGACTTAATTGACATCTTCAGAACACTTCACCCCAAAGCCATGGAATATATATTCCATTCAGATGCTCATGGGGAATATTAAAAAATAGACCACATATAGGGCCACAAGCAAAGTCTCCCCAAATTTAAGAAGATTGAAATCATACCAAGCATCTTCTCAGACCACAATGGCATAATATTAAATATAAAATACAATAAAAACAACCCAAAATACTCAAACACTTGGAAGCTGAATAGCATGTTATTAAATATTGATTGGGTTAACAATGAGATCAAAGAAGAAATTAAAAACATCCTGGAAACTAATGACAATGAAAACACAACAATGCAAAACAAATGGGACACAATGAAAGCAGTCCCGAGAGGGAAGTTTATAGCTCTACAGGCCTACCTCAAAAAACAAGAAAAAATGATTGTAAATCATCTAACACTACAACTCAAAGAATAAGAAAGAGAGCAACAAGAAAAGACCAGAGTGAGCAGAAAGAAGGAGATAGTAAAGATCAGAGCAAAAATAAATGACATAGAGACCAAAAAAACAATACAAAAGATCAATGAAACAAAGAGCTGGTTCTTTGAAAGGATAAACAAGATTGACAAACCTCTAGCCAGGCTCACCAAGAAGCAAAGAGAGAGGACCCAAATAAACAAAATCAGAAACGATAGAGGCGAAATAACAACAGACCCCACAGAAATACAACTGATTGTTAAAAAAAACTATGGACAACTCTAGTCCAACAAACTAGAAAACTTGGAGGAAATGGAAAAATTCCTAGAAAAATACAACCTTACAAAAATCAATCAGGAAGAATCTAAAAATCTCAACAGGCCAATAACTATGGAAGAAATTGAAGCAGTCATCAAAAAGCTTCCAGCAAACAAAG
This sequence comes from Myotis nattereri, assembly GCF_964212035.1. Taxonomy (NCBI): domain Eukaryota; kingdom Metazoa; phylum Chordata; class Mammalia; order Chiroptera; family Vespertilionidae; genus Myotis; species Myotis nattereri. Next base: position 103,318,786 of record NC_138076.1, read on the forward strand.
GCACAGGACCAGACGGCTTCATACGGGAGTTTTACTAAACATTCAAGGAAGAACTAAAACCTATCCTCCTCAGACTACTACAAAAAATTCAAGAGGAAGGAACACTTCCAAGCTCATTCTATGAGGCCAGCATCACCCTAATACCAAAATCAGGTAAAAACAGCACAATGAAAGAGAATTACAGGCCAATATTTCTCATGAACATAGATGCCAAAATCCTCAACAAGATCTTAGAAAATCGGATCCAGCAGTACATCAGAAAGATCATACCCCAAGACCAAGTAGGATTTATCCCAGGGAGGCAAGGATGGTACAATATCCGCAAATCAATAAGCGTGATACATCAAATAAACAAATTGAAAGAAAAACACCACATGGTCATATCAATTGATGCAGAAAAAGCATTTGACAAAATCCAACACCCATTTTTGATAAAAACTCTCAGCAAGGTAGGAATAGAAGGATCATGCCGCAACATAATAAAAGCCATATATGACAGGCCCACAGCCAACATCATACTCAATGGACAAAAACTAACACCATTTCCCCTAAGAACAGGAACAAGACAGGGATGCCGACTCTCACCACTCCTGTTCAACATAGTCCTGGAAGTATTAGCCATTGCAATTAGACAAGAAGAAGAAATAAAAGGCATCCAAATTGGAAAAGAAAAAGTAAAACTGTCCTTATTTGCAGACAACATGATATTATACATACAAAACCCTAGAGACTCCATCAAAAAACTACTAGACTTAATACATGAATTTGGCAATGTAGCAGGATACAAAATTAACCCCAAGCAATCTGAGGCATTTCTATACACCAATACCGAACTTTCAGAAAGAGAGATTATAAAAACAACCCCATTTACCATCGCACCAAAAAAAATTAAGATAGCTAGGAATAAACTTAACTAAAGAGGTAAAAGACCTCTACTCAGATAACTACAGGAAGTTGAAAAAAGAGATAGAGGAACACATAAACAGATGGAAGAACATACCGTGTTCATGGATTGGTAGAATCAACATCATTAAAATGTCCATACTACCCAAAGCAATCTATAAATTCAACACACTTCCCATTAAAATACCAACGGCATACTTCAGAGATCTAGAACGAACTCTCCAAAAATTCATCTGGAATAAAAAAAGACCCCAAATAGCTGCAGCAATCCTGAGAAAGAAGAACAAAGTAGGTGGGATCTCAATACCAGATATCAAGCTCTATTACAAAGCCACTGTTCTCAAAACTGCCTGGTACTGGCACAAGAACAGACATGGAGATCAATGGAATAGAATAGAGAGCCCAGAAATCGGCCCAAACCAATATACTCAATTAATATTTGACAAAGGAGGCAAGAACATACATGGAGTCAAGATAGTCTCTTCAATAAATGGTGTTGGGAAAATTGGACAGATATATGCAAGAAAATGAAACTAGACCACCAACTTACAACATACACAAAAATAAACTCAAAATGGATAAAGGACTTAAATGTACCATGGAAAACCATAAAAATTCTAGAAGAATCCAAGGGCAACAAAATCTCAGACATATGCCAAAGCAATTTCTTCATTGATACAGCTCCTAGGGCACTTGACACTAAAGAGAAAATGAACAAATCGGACTACATTCAAGTAAAAAGCTTCTGCACAGCAAAAGAAACCATCAACAAAACAACAAGAACACCCACTGCGTGGGAAAACATATTTGCCAATGTCATATCTGATAAGGGCCTAATCTCCAAAATTTATAGGGAACTCATACAACTTAACAAAAGGAAGATAAACAATCCAATCAAAAAAATCAGGAAAGTATCTAAATAGACACCTCTCAAAAGAGACATTCAGAAACCCAAGAGACATATGAAAACATGCTCAAAGTCACTAATCATCTGAGAGATGCAAGTAAAAACAACAATGAGGTACCATCTCACACCTGTCAGACTGGCTATCATCAACAAATCAACAAATGACAAGTGCTGGAGAGGATGTGGAGAAAAAGGATCACTCATGCACTTCTGGTGGGAATGTAGACTGGTGCAGCCACTATGGAAGACAGTATGGAGTTTCCTCAAAAAACTAAAAATGGAACTCCCATTTGACCCTGTGATCCCACTTCTAGGAATATTTCCCAAGAAAAGAGAAACACCAATCTGAACGGATATGTGCACCTATATCTTCATAGTAGCACAATTCACCATAGCTAAGATCTGGAAACAGCCTAAGTGCCCATCAGTAGATGAATTGATTAGAAAACAGTGGTACATCTACATGATGGAATACTATGCTGCTCTAAAAAAGAAGGAACTCTTACCATTTGCAATGGCATGGATGGAACTGTAGAGTATTATGCTAAGTGAAATAAGCCAATCAATGAAGGAAAAATACCACATGATCTCACTCATTCATGGATAATAAAGACCATTATAAACTTATGAACAAGAATAGATACAGAGGCAGATCTGCTTCAAACTGATTGTCAAACTGCAGCGGGAAGGCCAGGGAGTTTGGGGGGCAGGAGGGTGAGGGGTAAGAGATCAACCGAAGGACTTGTGTGCATGCATATAAGCATAACCAATGGACATAAGACACTGGGGTGTAGGGGAGGCCAGGGGATTGTCAAGGGTGGGGGTAAAAAAAAAGACACATATGTAATACCCTTTGTAATACTTTAAGCAATAAAAAAAAGAAATAAACCTAAGTACATGTATGCATATAAGCAAAACCAATGTACACAGACAATGGGGGTGGTGAATGCCAAGACGGGGGAAAAGGGGCAAGGTGGAACAGGACACTGCAATGAAAAGTTGACATATGTAATACTTTCAACAATAAAGAATTAAAAATGTAAAATAAAAAAAAAGCAGAGCCTAGTAGTTATTTCTGCACTTGGGCCTCTCACATAAACTGCTCTTCAGGGAGAAGCCATTGCTGAGCTGCCTGCCTCAGTGCTGAACTAACTGCCTGCACTATCTTGAGCATGTTTTCATATGTCTTTCGGCCTTCTGTATGTCCCCTTTTGAAAAGTGTCTATTTAGGTCCGTTGCGCATTTTTTGATTGGATTGTTTATCTTTCTTTTGTTAAGTTGCGTGAGTTCCCTGTAAATATTGGAGATTAAACCATTATTGGTGATATCATTGGCAAATATGTTCTCCCATGCAGTGGGATTTCTTGTTGTTTTGATGATGGTTTCCTTTGCTCTAAAAAAGCTTTTTATTTTGATGTAGTCCCATTTGTTTATTTTCTCTTTAATTTCCATTGCCCTAGGAGCAGTATCAGAGAAGAAATTCTTTTGGCATATGTTTGCGATTTCATTGCCTGTGGATTCCTCTAGTATGTTTATGGTTTCCCATCTTACGTGTAAGTCCTTTATCCATTTTGAGTTTATTTTTGTGTATGGTGTGAGTTGGTGGTCTAGTTTCATCTTTTTGCATGTATCTGTCCAATTTTCCCAACACCATTTATTGAAGAGCCTGTCTTGACTCCATTGTATGCTCTTGCCTCCTTTGTCAAATATTAATTGGGCATAGTGTTTTGTGTCGATTTCTGGGTTCTCTATTCTATTCCATTGATATATGTGTCTGTTCTTGTGCCAGTACCAAGCTGTTTTGATAACAGTGGATTTGTAATACAGCTTTATATTTGGTCTTCAGATCCCACCTACTTTGTTCTTCTTTCTCAGGATTGCTACAGGTATTTGGGATCTTTTTTTATTCCAGATGAATTTTTGGAAAGTTTGTTCTAGGTCTGTGAAATATGCCATTGGTATTTTAATGGGGAATACATTGAATCTATAGATTGCTTTGGGTGGAATGGACATCTTGATGATGTTGATTCTACCAATCCATTATGTTCTTCCATCTGTTTATGTGTTCCTCTATCTCCTTTTTTCAGTGCCTATAGTTTTTCTCATATAGGTCTTTTACCTCCTTAGTCATGTTTATTCCTAGGTATCTTAATTTTTTTGGTGCGATCATAAATGGGATTGCTTTTTTAGTCTCTCTTTCTGTAAGTTCATTATTGGTGTATAGAAATGCCATAGATTTCTTGGTGTTAATTTTGTATCCTGCTACACTGCCAAATTCATTAATTAAATCTAAAAATTTTCTGATGGAGTCTTTAGGGTTTTCTATGTACAGTATCATACCATCTACGAATAAGGATAGTTTTGCTTATTTTTTTTCCAATTTGTTTGCCTTTTATTTATTCTTCTTTTCTGATCACAGTGGCTAGTACTTCCAGTACTATGTTGAACAGTAGTAGTGAGAGTGGGCATCCTTGTCTTGTTCCTGTTCTTAGGGGAAATGGTTTTAGTTTTTGCCCATTGCGTATGATGTCGGCTGTTGGTTTGTCATATATGACTTTTATTATGTTGAGGTATGATCCTTCTATTCCCACCTTGTTGAACGTTTTTATCAAGAAAGGGTGTTGGATTTTGTCAAATGCTTTTTCTGCATCAATTGATATGAATATGTGATTTTTATCTCTCAATTTGTTTATGTGATGTATCATGTTTATTGATTTGCGGATATTGTGCCATCCTTGCATCCCCGGGATAAATCCTACTTGGTCATGGTGTGTGATCTTTCTGATATACTGCTGGATCTGATTTGCTAGAATTTTGTTGAGGCTTTTGGCATCTAATTCGTGAGGGCTATTGGCCTATAATTCTCTTTCATTGTGTTGTCTTTATCTGGTTTTAGTATTAAGGTGATGCTGTCTTCATAGAATGTGCTTGGAAGTGTTTCTTCTTCTTGAATTGTTTGGAATAGTCTGAGTAGGATACGTTTTATTTATTTATTTATTTATTTATTTATTTTTATTTTTTATTTTTAAATATATTTTATTGATTTCTTACAGGGAGGAAGGGAGAGGGATAGAGAGTTAGAAACATCGACGGGAGAGAAACATCGATCAGCTGCCTCCTGCACACCCCGTTCCTGGGGATGTGCCCGCAACCAAGGTACATGCCCTTGACCAGAATCGAACCTGGGACCCTCAGTCTGCAAGCCAATGCTCTATCCACTGAGCCAAACCTGTCAGGGCTATTTTGTTTTTTAATATATTTTTATATTGATTTTTTTACAGAAAGGAATGAAGAGGGATAGAGAGTTAGAAACATCAATGAGTGAGAAACATCAGCTGCTTCCTGAACACCATCTACTGGGGATGTGCCCGCAACCCAGGTACATTCCCTTGACCGGAATCGAACCTGGAACCCTTCAGTCTGTAGGCCGATGCTCTATCCACTGAGCTAAACAGGTCAGGGCGAGGAGGATACGTTTTATTTCTGCCTTGAATGTTTGGTAAATCTCCCCTGTGAAGGCATCTGGCCCCGGGCTTTTGTTTGATGGAAGCTTTTTGATGACTGCTTCAATTTCTTCCATAGTTATCAGCCCACTGAGACTTTTAGAATCTTTCTGATTGAGTTTTGGAGGGTTTTACTTTTCTAGGAATATATCCATTTCCTCCAGGTAGTCCAGTTTGTTGGAATAGAGCTGTCCATAGTATTTTTTTTTTAACAATCTTTTGTATTTCTCTGGGGTCTGTTATTTTGCCTCTTTCATTTCTGATTTTGTTTATTTGGGTCCTCTCTCTTTGCTTCTTGGTGAGCGTGGCTAGAGGTTCATCAATCCTGTTTATCCTTTCAAAGAACCAGCTCTTTGTTTCATTGATCTTCTGCATTGATTTTTTGGTCTCTATGTCATTGAATTCTGCTCTGATCTTTATTATCTCCTTTGTTCTGCTCACTCTGGGTTTTTCTTGTTGCTCTCTTTCTAATTCTTTGAGTTGTTGAGTTAGATGATTTATTACCATTTTTTCTTGTTTTTTTGAGGTAGGCCTGTAAAGCTATATATAAAGTTTCCTCTCAGGACAGCTTCCATTGTGTCCCATAGATTTTGCATTGTTGTGTTTTTAATGTCATTAGTTTCCAAGATGTTTTTAATTTCTTCTTTGATCTCTTTGGTAACCCAAGCATTGTTTAATAGCATGCTTCTCAGCTTCCAAGTGTTTGAATTTTTGGGTTGTTTTTAATTGTAGTTTGTTTCTAATATTATGCCGTTGTGGTCTGAGAAAATGCTTGATATGATTTCAATCTTCTTGAATTTGGGAAGACTTTGCTTGTGACCCAATATGTGGTCTATTTTTCAGAATGCCCCATGTGCACTTGAGAAGAAGGTATATTCTGTGGCTTTGGGGTGAAATGTTCTGAAGATGTCAATTAAGTCCATTTGATCTAGTGAGTCACTTAAGGCTTGCTGTTTCTTTGCTGATTGTTTGTCTAGAGGATATATCCAGTGATGTCAGTGGTGTAGTAAAGTCCCCTAATATGATTGTATTGCTGTCAATTTCTCCCTTGATATCTTTCAGGAGTTTTTTTTAATGTATTTTGGTGCTCCTGCATTGGGTGCATATAAGTTTATCAGGGTTATATCCTCTTGTTGTATTGATCCCTTTAGTATTATGAAGTGGCCTTGCTTATCTCTTGTTATGGCCATCACTTTGAGGTCTATTTTGTCTGATATAAGTATTGCTACCATAGCTTTTCTTCAGTTCCATTTTCCTGAAAGATATTATTCCATCCCTTCACTTTTAGTCTGTTTGAGTCCCTTATTCTGAGGTGGGTCTCTTGAAGACAGCAAATATATGGGTCATGTTTTTTTTTTTTTTTTATCCATTCAGCCACTCGATGTCTTTTGATTGGAGCATTTAGTCCATTTACATTTAAAGTTATTATGGAAAGGTACTTGTTTGTAACCATTTTTATATTTTGTGCCTGTTTTCTTTGTTAGCTTTTTCTTTCTTCTTTTTACGCCAATCCCTTAAACATTTCTTGCATTGCTGGCTTGGTGGTGATAAACTCCGTTAGTTTTTTTTTTTTTTGTCTGTGAAGCTTCTTATTTCCTCTTCAATTTTGAATGATAACCTTGCTGGATAGAGTATTCTTGCATTCAGTCCCTTGCTTTGCAACACTTTGTAAATTTCTGTCCTTTTGTTTCTGGCCTGATATGTTTCTGTTGAGAAATCATTTGATAATCTAATGGGAGATCCCTTGTATGGAACTTTCTGTCTCTCTCTTGCAGCCTTTAAGATTCTCTGTTTGTCCTGAACATTTGCCGTGGTAATTATGATGTGTCTTGGTGTGGGTCTTTTCGGGTTCACCTTGTTTGGAACTCTCTGTGCTTGTGTGACTTTTTTCTTCCCCACCTCAGGGAAGTTTTCAGACATTATTTCTTCAAATAGGTTTTCTAACCCTTGTTCCTCTTCCTGTTGTTCTGGCACTCTTATTATTCATATATTGCTTCGTTTCCTGTTGTCCCATAGCTCCTTTAGGCTCTCCTCCTGTCTATTATTTTTCTCCTCCAATTGCAGTTCAGTTTGGGTGTGTTTTGCGTCCCTGTCTTTTAATTCGCTAATTTGGTCCTCCACTTCTCCTAGTCTACTGTTGAAACTTTCCATGGTGTTTTTTTATTGCAGCTATATCACTCTACATTTCTTCTTGATTCTTACATAAGTTATTGATTTTTTCATCCATTTATCTTTTTTTTAAATTAAATCTTTATTGTTCAGATTATTACATTTGTTCCTCTCTTTCCCCCCCATAACTCCCCTCCTCCCAGTTCCCGCCCCACCCTCCGCCTTCACTTCCCACCCACTGTCCTCATCCATAGGTGCACGATTTTTTGTCCAGTCTCTTCCCGCATCTCCCTCACCCCTTTCCCCTGAAGCATAGTCAGTCCATTCCCTTTCTATGTCCCTGATTCTATTATGATCACCAGATTATTTATTCACTTGATTCTTAGATTCACTTGTTGATAGATGCATGTTTGTTGTTCATAATTTGTATCTTTACCTTTTTCTTCTTCTTCCTCTTCTTAAAGGATACCTTTCAGCATTTCATATAATACTGGTTTGGTGGTGATGAACTCCTTTAGCTTTTCCTTATCTATGAAGCTCTTTATCTGACCTTCAATTCTGAATGATAGCTTTGCTGGATAAAGTAATCTTGGCTGTAGGTTCTTGGCATTCATCACTTTGAATATTTCTTGCCACTCCCTTCTGGCCTGCAAAGTTTCTGTTGAGAAATCAGCTGACAGTCGTATGGGTATTCCCTTGTAGGTAACTGAGTTTCTTTCTCTTGCTGCTTTTAAGATTCTCTCTTTGTCTTTTGCTCTTGGCATTTTAATTATGATGTGTCTTGGTGTGGTCCTCTTTGGATTCCTTTTGTTTGGTGTTCTCTGTGCTTCCTAGACCTGTAAGTCTATTTCTTTCACCAGGTAGGAGAAGTTTTCTGTCATTATTTCTTCAAATAGGTTTTCAATATCTTGCTCTCTCTCATCTTCTGGCACCCCTATAATTCTGATGTTGGTACGCTTGAAGCTGTCCCAGAGGCTCCTTACACTATCTTCATATTTTTGGATTCTTTTTTCATTTTGCTTTTCTGGTTGGGTGTTTTTTGCTTCTTTGCATTTCAAATCTTTGTCTTGATTCTTGCGCTCCTCTGGTATGCTATTGGGCATCTGATAGTATTCATTATTTCAGTCCGTGTATGCTTAATTTCTAGTTGGTTCTTTATCATAACATCAAGGGTCTCATTAGTTTTCTTGAGGATCTCACTACATTTATTGGCAGCTTCTAGACAGTTCTTAAGAGACTTTAAAAGTGTAGTTCTGAACTCAATATCCTCCTTTTAAAGTTTTGTCCTGTTTCTTTGTCTCCGCATTTTTTATCTTTTCTTAGTACACCCCCTAGTGGTCTTTGTGCGAAGTGTTGTTGTACTTAAGCCTTGATTGTTGATGGCAATACCGGGGGTGATTTGACCTCCAGGCTAACTGGCTATGAGAGTCCGCTGTGTCTGCAGTGGGAGAGCTTCTGTGCTGGATCTCTAGGGCGGTGCTAATCTAGTGTTTGCCTGAGGCTATCTGGCAAATGGCTCTATGCAGGGCTTGGGCGGGGCGGGTCCCAGGGGATCTACAGGGAGGGCCAGAGCGAGCAGTTATGGCTGCTCTCAGTTCCGTCCCTAGGGGCTCTGCCTCTCAGAGTCCCAGCAACCGTTGCAAACCTCGGAGAGAAAGCTGCCTTCGAGTTCCGACCAAAGCCATACAGTCCCGCTTCTCCTGTTTGAGTCTGGGTCCCTAGAGAATCGCCCGGATCTGGAGCTCAGAGTCTGAAACTCCCTCCCGATTGAAAACAACAACCGTGCCCTCCGCTGCCAGCCTGCTCGCGCACACTCTGCAGCTGAGTATTTCACTTCAGCACTGCGCCTCCTCTGAGTCTGGGTATGATATTCTCTTTCCTCCTAGTTGTAGAATTTCCACTCAGCCAGCCTTCCTGTGGTTCTGGATGATGTCCGTTCCGTCTTTAGTTGTTTTTTGAAGTGGTTGTTCGAGGCAGGAATCTCCGGCGTTAACCTATGCCGCCATCTTGGTTTCTCCCCACGTATAATTTATCTTATATGTTGGAGCTAAAAGTCAAAACAAAAGCCAGACTCAGACAATAGACTGGTGGTCAAAAGGTAAAAAGAAAGCCATGGCTGGTGTTGTTCATGGTTAGAGTGTCAGCCAAGCACAGCTCATCCATTTATCTTGATTCTTACATAAGTTGTTGATTTTTTCCTCCATCCAGTTTATAAACTCTAGGACCCTTATTCTGAATTCTTTTTCTGACATATCGCATGCCTTTGTTTCACTTAGCTGCTTTTCTGGTGATCCTCCTTTTCTTTCCTTTGGGGGATTGTCTACCCATTAATTTTTATTTTTTTATTTGTAAATCTTTATTGTTCAGATTATTACAGTTGTTCCTCTTTCTCCCCCCATAGCTCCACTCCACCCGGTTCCCACTCCACCCTCTCCCTCACCCCCCATCCTCATCAATAGGTGTAAGATTTTTGTTGAGTCTCTTCCCACACCCCCCACACTTCTTTCCCCGTGAGAATTGTCAATCCACTTCCTTTCTATGCCCCTGATTCTATTATATTCACCAGTTTATTCTGCTCATTAGATTTTTTATTCACTTGATATTTAGATTCACTTGTTGATAGATGTGTATTTGTTTTTCATAATTTGTATCTTTACCTTTTTATTCTTCTTCCTCTTCTTAAAGGATACCTTTCAACATTTCATATAATACTGGCTTGGTAGTGATGAACCCCTTTAGCTTTTTCATATCTGTGAAGCTCTTTATCTGACCGTCAATTCTGAATGATAGCTTTTCTGGGTAAAGTAATCTTGGTTGTAGGTTCTTGGCATTCATCACTTTGAATATTTCTTGTCACTCCCTTCTGGCTTGCATAGTTTCTGTTGGGAAATCAGCTGACAGTCGTATGGGTATTCCCTTGTAGGTAACTGAGTTTCTTTCTCTTGCTGCTTTTAAGATTCTCTCTTTGTCTTTTGCTCTTGGCATTTTAATTATGATGTGTCTTGGTGTGGTCCTCTTTGGATTCCTTTTGTTTGGGGTTCTCTGTGCATCCTGGACTTGTAAGGCTATTTCTTTCACCAGGTAGAGGAAGTTTTCTGTCATTATTTCTTCAAATAGGTTTTCAATATCTTGCTCTCTCTCTTCTTCTGGCACCCCCATAATTCAGATGTTGGTGCGCTTGAAGTTGTCCCAGAGGCTCCTTACACTATCTTCATATTTTTGGATTCTTTTTTCGTTTTGCTTTTCCAATTTGGTGTTTTTTACTTCTTTGTACTTCAAATCTTTGACTTGATTCTTGCAATCCTCTAGTCTGCTCTTGGATCTTTGTATAATATTCTTTATTTTTGTCAGTGTATGCTTAATTTCTAGTTGGTCCTTATTTATATCCTCGAGGGTCTCACTATTCTTATTGAGGGTCTTACTAAATTTATTGTCGGTTTCTAGAAAATTCTTGAAAAACGTTAAAAGTGTTGTTTTGAACTCTATATCCAGTAGTTTGCTTCCCTTCATTTCTTTCATTTGTGACCTGTTTTTTTGTCTCCCCATTTTGGCTGCTTTCCTGTGTTGATAGAGTGGTTTCTGTGCTAAGTGTCCTATAGGGCCCAGTGGCTCAGCCTCCCCAATTACCTGAAGTGGACACTCTTGGTGCACCCCTTTGTGGGCTTTCTGCACAGTCTTGTTGTAGTTAAACCTTGATTGTTGTAGGTATCACTGGGAGGAATTGACCTCCAGGCTAATTGGCTGTGAGAATCAGCTGTGTCTGCAGTGGGAGAGCTTCTGTGCTGGAGAGACACTTATGGGACAAGACTTGCTTCAGCAGGGCTTTGGTGCTCACTGAGTCTGCCCCCTGAGTGTGTCCCTTATGGATCTGAGGAGTTGTAATCTAGATGGTCCCACTCTGACCACCGGGTACACTGGTACTTGGATCTCTAAGGAGGTGCTAATTTAGCCTCTGCCTGAGGGTATCCAGTAGAGGCTATGGAGAGATCTTCAGATTCCTCTTCTTTGTTTGGTATTTGGAGGTGCCCAGATGAGGCCCAGCTGTGAAGCAATGCAAGTTGCTGTGGGGCCTTGGGTCTTCTTTTGGATGTTCTGGGTCTCTCTGACCCAGCTGCAATTTGTTAGGTAATTTTAGATTGCAAAGGACCACGCCATTCATATGCAAAAGCCTCTGCACACAGCTTGGATGGGGTGGGGTCTCAGGGAATCAACAGGGTGGAGCAAACAGCTATGGATGATCCTCAGCCCTGCCCTAAGTGGTCCTGGTTATCAATGTCCAGTGGTAATCACTGCAAGAACCTCTGAGAGAAAGCCGCCCTCAAGTTCCACCCGCTGGCAGACAGTCCAGTTTCTCCCCGTATGAGTCTGGTTCCCCAGAGACTTGTCCAGAACTGGAGTTCAGGGCTGTCGGAAGGTTGATACTCCCTCCCAATTGAAAAAGACAGCCGCGTCCTCTGTTGCCAGCCCTTTCAGTGTGCGCGCTTCCGTACCTCTGCACTTTACTTCCCCACCTCCTCTGAGTCTCAGTGTGCTTCTCTCTTTCCTTCTAGTTGTAGAATTTCTACTCAGCCAGCCTTCCTGCGGTTCTGGATGATGTCCGTTTTGTTTTTTAGTTGTATTTTTGAAGTGGTTGTGTGAGGCAGCAATTTCAGGTGTTTACCGATGCTGCCATCTTGGTTTCTCTCTCTGTCTACCCATTTTTGTCTCACCAAGTGATCTAGATGTTGTCATTCATGGGCTGCTCTTTGGGTGGCAGTGGCTCCTCGGGCTGCAGTTACTCCTCAAATGGTCGCAGTAGTGGCTGCTCCTCAGTTGGCAGTGGCTCCTCTGGGTGCTGTTCACAGTAGTGGTATCTCCTCTGGCTGGTAGGGGAGGCTTCTCGCACAGCTGCTGTTCCTTGTACAGGTGTGGACTGATCACGAGGCTGCTGCTCCTCAGATTGGGGCGGGCTGAGTGTGGCTACTGCTCCTTGAACAGGGGCGGGCTGTTCACTTGACTTCTGCTCCTCAGATGGGCGTGGACTGCTCATATGGCTGCTGCTCCTTGCATCGGGGCTGGCTCCATGCTCCTGCTGTTCCTCACATGGGGCAGGCTGTTCATGAGGCTGCTGCTCTTTGGACAGGGACAGAGTGCTTACAGGGCTACTGCTCCTAGTATGGGTGTGGGCTCCTTTCACAGCTGCTGCTCCTCAGATGGGAGACAGGCTGCTTGCCTGGCTGCTGCTCCTTGGGCAGAAGTGAGCTGAACATGCGGCTGTTCCACCTTGGATGGGGGCAGGATGCTCACCCAGCTGCTGCTCGTTGGACAGGTGCAGAGTGCGTGTGGCTGCTGCTTCTTGAACCAGTGTAGGCTGTGCAGGGCTGCCGCTTCTCAGATGTGGGTGGTCTGCTTGTGTGGCTGCTGCTCCTCGGACAGGGGCAAGCTGCTCGGGCAGCTCCTACTCCTGGTATGGTGGTCTGCTCACGTGGCTGCTGCTCCTCAGATGTGGGACTGGCTGGTTGCGTGGCTGCTGCTGATCGGGCGGGAGCAAGTTGCATGTGCAGCTGCTGCTCCTCAGTTGGGGGAGGCTGCATGTGTCTGCTGCTCCAAGGACCAGTGTGGATTGTGCAGGGGTGCCACTCCTCAGATGTGGGTGGTCTGCTCATGTGGCTACTGCTCCTTGGACTGGGGCAGGCTGCTTGGGTGGCTACTGCTCCTCGAATGGGGTTGGGCTGCTTGTGGTGCTGCTGTTCCTCATACAGGTATGGGCTGCACACATCGCTGCTGCTCCTCTTATGGGGGGAGGCTGCTCATGCAGCTGCTGCTCCTTGGATGGGGGCAGGTTTCTCACACACCTACTGCTCTTCAGACAGGTGCAGGGTGTGGGCTGAGCAGCTGCTGCTCCTTTGATGGGGGTGGGCTGCATGGGGCTGCCGCTCCTCAATTGTGGGTAGGCTGCTCGTGTGGCTCCTGCTCCTCAGATGGGGCAGGGTATTTACGTGGGTGCTGCTCCTCAGACGGGGGAGTGGGCCGCTCACACAGCTGATGCTCCTTGGATAGGGGCAGGCCACCTGAGGCTTTTGCTCTTAGGCCTGGGGCCGGCTGCTCATGGGGCTTCTGCTCCTTGGACAGAGGTGGGCTGCTCACGTGTCTGCTGCTTGCGTGGTTGCAGTGTCCTGGGCTAAGGCATTGGGCGGGTCAGAGGGGAGCACGCTTCAGAACTCACAGGAGCCTGTGCTCAGAGTGGCTGGAGATTTGTTGACAGTGGGACCACAGCCGAGGTAGCAGGTCCCTTAGCAGGGGTGTCTGTAGAGTCCCAGGTGTTATCTGAGGGCACTCTGGGTGGAGGTGAGGCCTGGATCCCAGTTACAGCAGCTCTCTCCTTAAAAAGGCTAGGCCTCTGAGGATGAGGCGGCCTCCTGGTACTGTTTACAATGGTAGTAGAGGCTGCCTAGTTAGGCAAGCCCATTTAGCCTGCCCCCGAAGGTCCTGCGGGATCTAACTGTGCCTCACTCACATACACACACACACACATCCCACATGATCACACACTCCTCTTTTGCTCCCTCACTGACTCATGCTCTCTCCCTCACTGCCGCCTTCTTCCTGCCTCTGTTGTTGGGCCTGGGATGTTATTGACCCGTTTGTGGATGGAGTTTCTCTCCAGGTGTCTGGTTATGAGGCTCACACTCTAGCACCTGGCCAGACAGGATAAAATTCACCTCGACAAGACACAGCACAAAGGGAACAATGCATGAATGTACTCACGACAATAATAACCCCACTATAAGTGACCACCTGAGAAAAGAGAATTAGGGGTGAGAAAAGAGAGCATAAATGATATCAAAGAGAGAGAAAAAGATAAGGGAAAAAGAAAAAGGAAGAAAAAGGAAAATATATATGGGAAAATACCATAGAACCAATAGATAAACAAACACAACAAACAAACAAAAAACAAACAAACAAATAACAAAAAAATACAAACACCAAAACCCCAGCAAAGGGGTGGGGGCCAGAATCTGTAGAGGCTGAGCTTATATACAGAAGATAAGGTTAAGAATTGGATGAATATGTGGAGTATCTCAGTTCAGTATATAGGAAGTAGAAAGGGGATGAGTGGATAAGAGGAAAGAGAATGAGAAGAAAATAATAATAAATTTACAAAAAATTTGATTTCAAAAATGGTATAAAATTAGCAAATAAACTACAATAAAATAGAGTGATGGAAAAATAATGTGAAAAGAAATAGAAAATAAAGCAACAATCAAAAACAAGGAAACAAAGAAAAAAGAAAAAAAGAGATAACAAAATAATAATAAAAAAATAAAAATAAGAATAAAAATCAAAAAGTGAAGTGCTCCTTTGGCTGGCTTAATATCCCAGTCTTCTGTACTGTAGTGTTTCTCAGGTTCTGGTTGCTGGGACTGAAAGTCTCTCTTTAGGCCAGTCCCTTTGGACTCTCAGGGACTATTTAGGTTTTGTTTTGTTTTTTTCAATCCTTTGTACCATTCAGGGTGGAATCTGGGTGTGGCTGTATTAGTTGCTTGGATACTGGAGGAGGGGCTATCTCTTCAGGACGAAATGGCTGCCCAGGTCCCAGGCTCAGGCATGACTCAGCACCAAACTCGCTGCCACTTCTCCTGAACCCCCTTCTCTCCCCAGATTCCACAAGTCCACAACTTCTCCCACACTCCAGCCACGGGTAAGTGTCTGTATCTGGAAGGTCCTATGAACTAGGCTAAATGAAGAAAGGCACAAGCCACAGAGGGGCGAAAGGCTGCACCTCTGCACACTCCTCTCCTGGTGGCACTCTTCAGCCTTCTTAACTATGGACCCAGATCTAGAATCCCCTGCCGACCAGCAGTTCTGCGGACCTTCTTTCCACAGCCAGACACTGTGCCTGTCCCAAGGGACGCGGCTCAAGCCAGTGCCGTGTGGATTCCCTCTGACCTTTAGGGCTCAGAGGTCTGGCAGATTATCCTTCCCAGAGCCTTGATTTTACCTTTCTTCAGGGGTCCTCTGCCCTTCCCAGCTGCAAACCGTCTCCCAGCTGAGTCTCCTTTGCCAATTTCGGCTGGATGTTACTCATTTCAGCTGCTCACCCTATCTGCTCTGGGACAAGGCTCGGGACATGTCCATCTATACTGCCGCCATTTTGTCTCTCCTATTTTCTACCTTTTAATTTGCTCTTCTATATGCTGTGCTCTTCTGTAATCAAAGCACCATGTTACCAAGATCTTTGTGGCAGGGTTCAGGATCTAAAGGAGGGGCTGACGCACAAATGAAAATACTATACAAGAAATATGAATTTAGTAGGCATTGGGGGCCAGGTAGAGCCTCTTTCTTGAAGAAACACACCAAGACTGGGTCCCGCCTGCTTTTTATTCAGTTTTAGATACATCTTGCCCTCAGTAAAGCAAACAGGTAGCAGACAGACCCTCTCAAACATCAGTAAAGATCAGTAAAGATCAGTAAGGTCCAGTAAATATTTACTTGGAGGCTATCAGGTCAGGAAATTGCTTTGAGCCACCACTATCTCAACACGAACAATCAGTGACTAGTGTCAGCCCTGCTAATGCTCAAGGCCCATCGGCCTCCTGTGTTCCTTGGTGCACACTCATGACAGTATTGGAAAGTGGTGGCTTCCCACATCATGTGAGAGCTCTAAGGGATTGCCTATTAGTGTCACTTGGCTTTTAAATGGTTTAAATTTGCATGTATTAGTAACTACCTTCTGAATAAAATTGGTAGCTCTTTATTATTATTTTAAAAAATAATTTTATTATAAAATGTTACAAACATGCAGATAATTGCAGGGAATCACATAATGGACACCAAACTCTATGATGCCTTAATGTTTTGTCATATTTGGTTCATATTTTAAAATAAGTAAGATTACCAGTAGAGTTGCAGCCTTCTGCTATCCTGTTATTTCTCTTATCAGAGGTAACTTTAATTCAAATTTGAATTTATCTTTTTCAGACTACTTTTATGACTGCAGTGTATGTATCCCTAGACATCATGTTATGGGTTCACTTCAGCCAGATAGACCACTGACTCAGAATTTAAATTTAAGAGTCTTTATTAAGCTGGCCAGCTGACTACAGTCACAGCACCCTGCCAAAGCAAAGGCTGAACTGCAGCCCTGACTGCCAGAGGTATAGCATTTTTATTTGCAAAAACCACAAAATTACAAAGCCTTGTTTACACAATTAGTTCCAGACACAGTATAGCATCATTACCTTCCTATCTATGTGTTTTAGGAACAGACAGCACAGTGCGCCCCATCTGGCCAAAGTGCCAGATATGCAGCCCAGTACATTCCCCACTGGTTTTATGTACATGAGTCAAATCATTGACTCTTTTGGGTTATTGTTGGAGAGGGACCCCTGAGGACTATAAGCTTGATAGAATTAATTCTTTGCCAAATAATGTCAGTGGGCCTGTTTATAAGATAAGGGCCTGGAGTAATCTTCAGAGGGTCCGAAGAGTCCTGGACTCTCTATTTTGCCTGGGCTGTCTTAAGCCAGGTGTGATGAAGCCACATCAGGATCCCTTCGACCTTGACTGCCGTGGGGGTGGTCCTTTCCAGGTAGGATTCAGCCCTTGGGTGGCAAATTTCTTTACCCAAACAGAGTCACCAGGTTGGAAGGGACGAACTGGATACAGGCAGAACATCTTGGATGTGCTTCTGGTCTGCTTTCTGAGTAGACTGTAAAGCCTGAAAGAACTTGAGTAAACTGGTGAGATGAGTAGTTCAGCATCTGGAATAGTCACTATAATCTATAAAGGCCCCACTGGTTTTAGGGCAGCCTCCTGGGCTGCTTTATCTGCAGCCTAGTTCCCTCTTGCTTCTGGCGAGTCCCCTTGTCTTACATAGAGGTGGAAAGACTTAGTTACATCTGGTAGTGCCAATCGGCCTATCGTCCTTGCTCTGCTCATGTCTGGCTCTGAATTCTTTCAGGGAAAATGGGCGTTGAATTTTCTTCTGTAACTGCTTCATGCTGAGGAGGGTCAGAAGTTTCTCTCAGAGCCAAGAAATCCTTGCTGTCTGTCAGAGGGACAATGAGTCCTGAGCATAGAAGGAGGTGGGCTAGTGACCTGGCAGAGACAAACTGTAACAAATGGTCTGGTGGGAAGGAAAGAAAACATTTTAGTTTTAATAACCTCCACTGAAATAGAGTTTTTCTCCTTGAAATTATCCTTCCGTTTATTAAAATACTAATTTATTTACTGTATTCAATTTGGCCTGATTGTTTGCATAAACACAACAAGAATGGTAACTGACTACCTTTGCTGGAATCTCATGATTGAATCTCAATGTGCCCCATAGGGCCAGGAAGTCAAGCCATCCAGCTGCCATAAGGCCTGCCTGCAGTATCTGCTGCCCATTGTCCTTGCTTTAAGGCCCATTCCAGCAGCCCTCCTACTCCTCGCAGCCCAGAGTGCATGGGTGTTCCATGCTCCCCTTCTACTCTGACCAACCACCAGTGATGGTAGGGCATGGGCCTGACGCTCCAGCGCCAGCTATTTTCAGGGCTACCAAGCAAGATACCAGGCTTTCTCCATGGCACTCTTATTGGCTTTAAGTCATTAGAGCTCAGGCAGGGCTCTTTAAAACATGATACTCCAGTCAAAGTTTCCAGTCAATAAAGCCACTATTGGAAACTGGTCTTATTGAATTTATGCAAAGAAATGTATTGCCATGACTTATTTAGCATTGCCAAATTTCGGAGGAATTATATAAGGAGAAAAAGCCACTGACCTGCCTTAAGATCTTCTGATTTTCCTTGCCAGTCCTTTTTATGGACTCTCCAGAGTTATAAAAAAACAGTAACTGTTGTATTTCTTTTATCAGTCTCCCCTAAGTACTTTGAAAATTATTTACTCTCTCTGGCTTACTGGCCTGTACCATTTGATTAATTTCCTTTCAACATTTCTCTTCTCCTTCTTATCACATACACAACTTTTCTAAATTTAATACTTTCAAATTAGCCTTTAAACCTTCTTTCTATGTCCTTTAAAAATGCATAACCATGCCTCAGACCTTCTATTCCAAACAGGCCTTGCCCAGCTCTCTACAGCCGAGGTTTGTACCACCCCTGACATGGGCATGGTCATGCAGGCCCGCTAGACAGTACACAGGCTTGCCAACTGTCAACTGTCTCTCAATAGAGACCAAAAACTGATGGGTATTCTTCTTTGCCCAGTTGGGCACCTGCCCTCTTAGCAGCTAGACACCCTTTACTTTTGGGGTTCATCCCACATAGCCTCCTTCCAGGACAGCTAACACATAGCTATAACAATGTCCCTCAGTGTGGGAGACTGGAAACTTGTCAGTTACTCCCAAAGACTACTAAGGACTGTAGACCATCACCAGTCTACAGCAGCTGCTGTCAGTTATAGCTACATTCAAACCTGTAAGAGAATCAAAGGTTAATACAACATATTAATACAGTGAAACATAATATTAGTACCATGGCCGCTTTAGGCAGCTAAATCTTCTGCTACTAAACATGAGATATGGTAGGGCTATACAGACATTTTAGGGAGGTAACTAAAGTCTACTCTTGACCTTTCTATTTAAGGCAAAATTGTCCTTGTTTCTCTGGAGCCATGTCCATGAAGATGCAGGCACCATCGAAGTCTATTATACAGTTCCGCAGGCCACTGTCAGGGCTGTGCATTGTGGTCAGTTCTTCTTTTTAGCTATAAACACAGTCTGTACAATTTCTTTAAAATGTATTCTGGCACAGGAGAAGTTGTTTTGCTGTACACAGGCAGCTTAACCTCTATACAACTGGGCTTGGACCTCTGCCTAGCAAACCGCAATCTATAAGTTCAATATGCAGCCTCCGGTTCTCCTAGCCCAACGAGGTTTTGGCCAGTCTCTGAGTCAGACTCCTCCTCTCTTGGAGAATTTCAAAGTCCTGATGGCTCCCAGGTCTAGGGATAGTGCCCTTTTGTTAACCCTGTTTATCAGTTACAGGGCCCCACTTTTTCTGCCTTCCCACCAGTTCCCTTTGTGGAAGAGCAGCAATCAGGCCTCTTCCAAGGGAGTGCACTGGAAGAGGATATCAGCCTCTCCTTTTCCAGCAGCAACAGGTACTGAACCCTTTCAGTACATTTGCCAACAGGGAACTTTCTCTAGCTCTGTCCGCAGCTCTCCCTACTTCTCTTGCTGCTGCTTCTTCTTTCAGGGCTGCAGCAGGCAGCTCAGGCATCCAGCCCTGTTTCTTTGACCTGACTCTCAGGGGCTGAGTCTGCCTAACAAACAGTTCTAAATCACCAGGGTGCCTGCAGACTTCAGCTCTGTTTCTCCTCCGCTTTTCTCCTGGGAGTTTAGTTTTTTTTTGTTTTTTTTTTTAATGTATTAGAATTCTTTATTCTTAGAAACCTAAATCTTTTAATGATTACTAAAAGTGAACATTCAGCATTGGTGCTCACAAAAAAACTTGTGACCTTGAAGTTTGTTGATAAGGCACCTGCTAGCAGTCTGCAGCCAGTAACATAACTGCTAACACCCCCGCCCCCCTTCTCTCAGCCCAGGCCGGTTGTTTTCCCTCACAGATTTTTTTTCCCTTTACTCTTGATCTCTCCGACCAATACCCCCAACCCCCAGTCCAGTTCTTGTCTCCCTTTAAACAATGGGAGTTTCGAAGAAAACCACAGATTGCTCCTGTAGTAGCCCTCCCTCCCAGAGGCTGGGGTCTGACCTGTGGGGAAACATGACTCTTAGTCGGCCTGGAAAGATAACGGGTGCATAGAGAGGTTTTTTTGCAGACAGAAAGCCTGGAAACCATCTGAAATCCAGTTACAGATGCTTTCAGAATCAGGATGAGGGAGGAAGGGACAGGTTACGTCCTCTATGAGGATTCTAATAAATAATTGAAAACAGCAAGTCAAACAAAACACGTCACAGGCAGGGTTAGGGCCAGTAAATCTCTCCTCCCTGTGGAACTGTAAGCCCTTTGTGTCCACCAAAGAGATAAGAAAACCATAAATAACAAGTTCTTTGAAATTTCCTACTTTGTTAATTTGCTAAGCAAATAGTTAACTTGAAAAGACTTCTCTCTTGCCCCCCCCCCCTCTTTTTTTAATAAGCAATCTCAGAACCAAGCAATCTTGGAACCTAGCCAGCCTTTATTTTAGCCTTTAAATCTATCCTAGAACTTCAAAATTTCAATTTAATACAGCTAATTTACAACCCAGGTAAGAGCAACTGATAGACAGAAATTTATATTAACTAGTGGGCCGATTCCCCTTTAATAGTGAGCAAAAGACTGAGAAAGAATAATTCTCGCAGCTGCTAAGAGATTTTGCAGACTATTTCGGGGTCCAGCCCAAATGTTCAGCCAAGCGTATCAACAGAAGAGTAGAATAAATCAAAGTAACTTTCACTTCACACAGACCAGTAATGTTTTATACTTTCTTAGTAGACTAGCCCAGGATGGAGCTGTATCCAGTCCCCCTTCTCTGTAGTGAATTGGCTAGTCCCACACAAACAAACTTTGTCCCGACCCCATGATGATCGGTGACGAGAGACAGACAAGGGTGGGGGGTGAACTGTTTTCACAGATCCTCACTCAGATGCCTGCCTGGCCACGTCCCTTGGGAGCTTAGATTCGTCTTAGCTAAGGTGCACTCGTATAAACCCTGGGCCTGGTCACCTCCACGTGGGGGTGAGTCACCGTTATGCCATATGACGAATCGCGGAACCGCAGGTTGGGGCCCACTCAGATTCCGTAACCGAAGTCGTGGAGCCACACAAAGGAGAGGAGAGGGCAGGCCCCCTCCCTCCATACTCACACTTTCACCAGACATTCACTCAGAGTTTAAACAATCCACCCAATTCCTAACAATTTCCCAATTCCTGAGGGAGCTCTATAGCTTCCTGGGAGGTGATCAAGCTCCCCTTCCACTCACCCGGAGTGGGCCTGACTGATAGGGGGTCGAGGAAGATGACTGACCCTATTCCATTTGACAAAGACAAAGACAACAAAGAACAAAGACAAAACAAATCAGCCAAATGAACCTAAGGTTGCTGGGAACCTGCAGCTCACTCCTTGAAGTCCTGAAAATTCTTCAAAAAACATTGCAGCGGGGAGCACACAGAAGCAGACGACGACTGCCCCATTTTGACAACAAACACCAAACAACAAATACCAGACAGACAAACACTAGACAGACAAACCTGGTGCAGCCTAGAGCCGCACAAACCAGGACCCCGGCCACCGTCGTGGCCGTGGGTCAGGACCAGGAGTACCGCTGCCTCCAGCCCTCCTTATAGGTCCTTCCGTGGGACATCCCAATTCTTGTTTAACAACCAGTCCTTACCTCTCTCGAGAGTCCAGGTGGCTCGGTTTCCGAATTGAAAGTTTTTGGGTGGACTGG
Organism: Myotis nattereri; assembly: GCF_964212035.1. Lineage (NCBI taxonomy): Eukaryota > Metazoa > Chordata > Mammalia > Chiroptera > Vespertilionidae > Myotis > Myotis nattereri. The sequence continues at coordinate 103,340,581 of NC_138076.1, forward strand.
AGGCCTCCTTGGTAGTCGTTCCCCACAGGGATGTGGGGTATCTCGCTGCATGCCGGGTGATAAATGGGGGAGAGCCTCCTGCCTTAAATAGGGGGTCCCTCTCACCCCAGCCGGGTATCTCCCTGCGGCCTCCAAATGTTATGGGTTCACGTCAGTGAGATAGACCACCGACTCAGAATTTAAATTTAAGAGTCTTTATTAAGCTGACCAGCTGACCACAGTCACAGCACCCTGCCAAAGCAAAGGCTGAACTGCAGCCCTGACTGCCAGAGGTACAGCATTTTTATTTGCAAAAACCACAAAGTTACAAAGCCTTGTTTACACAATTAGTTCCAGACACAGTATAGCATCATTATCTTCCTATCTATGTGTTTTAGGAACAGACAGCACAGCGCGCCCCGTCTGGCCGAAGTGCCAGATATGCAGCCCAGTACAATCATATAGTACTGCTATTCATTCTTTAAAAAAGTTGAAAGAAAAGATAAATATGTTCGATGCAAGATCCTCTATGCCTTCAATTTCTCCCTCATGTCTACTAAAAGAAGAGAGTTAATTAGAAGCTTCAGAGGAATTTGGGGCTATGGTGTAGAAAGGACCTGTGTTATCTTCTTGGAAAAGGTCTAAAGAAGCAAGCTAGGTTCTAAAAATTCCCCTAATGTAGAGGAGAGAGGTTGGGAGGGAGCACATGGGACAAAAACAGGAGCGCCTGCTGTTACCTGACTAGGACACTTGCAGTTCTGGAGTGATGTGGGAAGCAGCCAAATTTTCCTACCTCCCTGGCACCAGGGACTAGTGGACTTAAGGACTTTCTGGTTAGGCAAGAGCACTAGAATGTGTGAACCAGAGCCTAATCAGAAAACTGACTATTCAAGGGATGGGAATATAGAGGACAAGGTACATCTCTAGAGATGAGAAACTTGACAGATGACAACAAGTGGTTAAATGTGTTTCCCAATTCTATCACATGGAGAAAAACTGAAGTTACTGGATTTAAATGTGAAGTCATTGAGTTTACCCAGAATGTACTAAAAATATGTGTTCATTCATAAGGGATCAAAACAGAGATAAATACATTATTTAAAAAGTAAAAACATACTACATAATATATGTTTAGAATACATATTGTTATGCAACTTGATTCTTTCACTCAACTGTTGATAACACATATAGATTCAGTTCATTTCTTTTAGCTACTGTGTTTTATTTAATTGTAGAAGTATACCAAATTATTTATCAATTCACTTATTGAAGGACATTTATACATTATTCAATTTTACATGATTACAATTCTGTGATAAACATCTTAGTATATTCTCCTTGTACACAAGTGGAGAATATCTTTAGGGGAAATAACTGGAAGTGAATGACTGTAAAATATGGTAAATACATCCACAGGATACTTTGATTTAGTTGTTTAATTGCTTTTGAAATTGCTTCTAAAACTAGAGATTTGAAATAGTGTAACCAACCAAACAAACAAAAAAACAGAAAATGGAGGTTTGGTTACCTGCTACAATGAAAGCCAAAGTCCTGAGGCAAGTACTAGTTCAAAAAGAAAGCAATTTTCTTCAGAAGCCATATGACCTGGGAGAATGGTGGATTCCTATCACAAAGACAAATCTATCTTCCTGCTCAAGCTTACCTTCTTAGAATGATAGGGAAGGGAAGGCTTCTTTTTTCTCTATTCAATTATCTTTGTAGCTTTTGGTATGCTCAGGCCCTATCCATGCATATTTCTAGCTTTTGGCACACTCAGTTTAAGGAACTCCTGTTCCCCACCTCCCCCGATCCCCTGCACCTTAGCCAATGGGGGAGACTTCCCTGTTCTATGGTAACAACTCCTCACTTCAAAACTCCTGACTCTTGTAATCTTACAAGGGCAAATGAATGAAGGTCTCATCTTTTGTAGTTTCTTCCTGCTTACCAATCCCTGGGTACAGAGCTTTTTACTACCTAATACAAGAAGAAAGGGGTCAAGAATGGAAGAAAGCCTTTATATGCGGGAGGAGGATTGCTGTCTTCAGAAGGCAGTATATGCAGTGTCTAGCAGCGGTTCTCAACCTGTGGGTCGCGGACAATGAAAATACATCCTGCATATCAGATATTTACATTATGATTCACAACAGCAACAAAATTATAGTTATGAAATAGCAACGAAAATAATTTTATGGTTGGGGGTCATCACAACATGAGGAAGGGTCGCAGCATTAGGAAGGTTGAGAACCACTGGACTCTAGAGGATGGCACTGCTGAACAAGTGAAGCTGGTAAACTGCTTTTTAAATTTTATTTTATTTCAAGAGATGGTGTTGCCAGTTGGCTTCTAAAGTAAGACCTATTGTGCAGACAAACAACCAATTGTTTAGTGAGGGGTATGCCTAGTAGTGAAGGGGAAATTGTAGTGAAATTAGAAACTGGAGAGACTAAAGAATTCCTATTGTCTAATCCTGAGTGGGGCTTTGTGTGGCACACCCAACTGGGATGTTTGCTGAAGAAGCCACTGTCTGGGAAATGCAAAATAAAAAATAGTAACATTGTCACTTGGTTTTGGGAGGCATTGTCCCTTTCCAAACAAGGAATTTTAAATTTCCTTTAATAGTGCAGGTCCAGCTTTCCCTTGCAGTATCAATAACAGCAGCAAGATCTGAGTCCTCTTCAAGTGGCACCAGCTTTATCCATGTGTGGTGGATCCAAGGTTTGATTTCCAAGTGCTTTAGGTAAGCATGTGTTGTCAGCAGGACATCAAAGGGACTGGTCCATTGCTCAGCTAACTGATGTGCTGTTCAGGACCTTGAGTCTTCCAGGTCTTTAGTAAGTTCAGTCTCCCAGTTGAAATAGGTGTAAGAGCTCATCAGATGGGTAGATGGACCTGCAATGAGCAAACTTGTGCAGAATTGTTCATGTTTGCCCTAGATATTGTACATATTGTTTGATTTTTGATTCATGTTTTAAATCTAAAAGGGTATTCCTAAAACAGAAACTTGGAAGTATCTCCCATAAACTATTTCAAAAGGGCTTAATTTAAGCCCACATTGGGGCACTGTCCTAATTTGGAGCAAGGCAATAGGGAGTTCCTGGTCCCATTTCAGATGTGTTTCCTGGCATATTTTCACCAGGTTTATTTATTGTGCAGTTCATTTTATCTGTCTTTTCTGTAGATGGTCTCCAGGAATGTATGTAGTTTCCACTGAATCTATAGTGCCTGTACTATCTTCTGGGAGATTTCTGAAGTGAACAATGGTCCATTGACTCTTTGAATGCTATAAGGACTCTTTGAATGCTACCTCTTTGAGTAGAGGTTTTGCTACCTCAGTTTGCTATCTCAGTTCTAGTGGGGTATGACTCTACCTATCCAGAAAATATGTCTACAAAAACTTAAGAAAATTTAAAGTTTCTTATGGTTTTGGGCATCTGTGTAAAGTCAACTTGCCAGTCCTCAAGTAGGCATAACCCTTTATATTGTACTCCTTTCCTTTTGGGGCATGTTCTGTCTTAGGATTGTTGTTGATGTGTATTTGACAGGCTTGGGTAATATTTTGGTTGGTCCTTTGTAAATGAGAGCCCTTCAAATGTGGCCTGATGAGGTCCAAGCATCCCTTCCAAAATGGGTTCCTTCATGTAGGTGTTTGAGAATGAGATATACAAGAGCTTCAGGGGGTAAGATTTTTTTTTTTAATATATTTTATTGACTTTTTTTTTACAGAGAGGAAGGGAGAGGAAAGAGAGTTAGAAACATCGATGAGAGAGAAACATCCACCGGCTGCCTCCTGCATACCTCCTACTGGGGATGTGCCCGCAACCAAGGTAACATACCCCTGACCAGAGTCAAACCTGGGATCTTTCAATCTGTAGGCCGATGCTCTATCCACTGAACCAAACCAGTTAGGGCAGGGAGTAAGATCTTACCATGAATTTTGATCTTCCATATAGAACTAGGGTCAGTGGTAGAGAATCCACATTCATGGGCCTGTTAATCATTTCATTCTGCATACTGAGGTTTAAGTTATGAAAAGTTCAGGTGAGGAATTAAAGTCCCAAGAAGTGTTGGCCCTCAGGCAGCATGGATTGCTGCTTTATTGGCAGTTTGGTTTCCCTGGCTTGTTTGGGAACCATTCTTCTGGTTTTCTGGGAAGTACATCATGGCAATCTGGTTTGGTAGATTTACTGCCTCTAGAAATTTAAAAATCTCTTTTGCATGTTTGATGTACTTATTCCTCAAGGTTAAGAGCCCTGTTTCTTTCCATATTGCCCCATGGGTGTGGACCACCAGAAAGGCATATCTAAGAGTTAAAGTAGATGTTAATATTTTCCCCCTGGGATGATTCTAAGGCTCTTCATTCTGTTCCATTGACCTATATGACTCTTTTTATGTGCCAGTACCTTGTTGTTTTGCTTACTATGGCCTTGTATTATAGTTTGGTATTAGGCAACATGATACTTTCAACTTTGTTCTTCTTTCTCAAGATTGCTAAGGCTATTCAAGGTCTTCTGTGGTTACATATAAATGTTTGGAATATTTGTTCTAGTCCTGTGAAATATGCCATTGTTATATTGATAGAAATTGCATTCAATCTTTAGATTGCTTTGGGTAGTATGGACATTTAATTATCTTAATTTTTCTCATCTATCAGCACAGTATATGCTTCCACTTTTATGTATCTTCCTTAATTTATTTCTTCACTATCTTATAATTTTCCAAATGCAGGTCTTTTACCTACGTGCTTAAATTCCTAGGAACCTTATTTTTTGATGCAATTATAAATGAGTCTGTCTTCAGTTTCTCTTTCTGATAGTTCATTATTGATTTATAATTATGGTACCATTTCTGAATATTTATTTTGTATCCTGCTACTTACTGAATTTATTTGTCAATTCCAATAATCATTGGTAGAGTCTTTATGGCTATTTATACACAGTATCGCATTATCTACAAATAATGACTATTTTACTTCTTCCTTTCCAATTTGGATGCCTTTTACTTCTCTTTGATTTGTGATTGCTGGTACTAAAACTTCCAATACTATATTGAATAAGGATGGTGAAAGTGGATATCTCTGTCTTGTTACTAATCTTATGGGAAACACTTTTTATTTTTTGCCTGTTGAGTCTGCTGTTGGTGAGTTTGTCATATATGGCTTTTATTAACAGGTATCATTCATCTAGTACCACTGTGTTAAGCCTTTTATCATAAATGGGTACTGAATTTTATCAAATCCTTTTTTTGCATTTATTGATATCATCATGTGATATTTGTCCTTTATTTTGTTTATGTGGTATATCACATTTATTGATTTGCAAATATTATGCCAAACTTTCATCCCTGGATAAATCCAACTTGATCATGGTGTGTAATCTTTTTAATGTATTGCCAAATTCAGTTTGGAGACATCTGGTTCAGGATTTTAGCATCTATGTTCATCACAGATACTGGGCTACAATTTTATTTCTTTGTAGTGTCTTTATTTGCTTTTGGAATTAAGATAACACTGGCCTCATATAATGAGCTTTGGAGTCTTTCCTTTCTTTGAATTCTTTGGAACAGTTTGAGAAAGATTGGTATTTGTTCTTTTTGAATGTTTGGTAAAATTTACCTGTGAGGCCATTGGTCCAGGACATTTGTCTTCTGGGAGTTTCTTGATTACTGCTTGATCTTGTTAGTTGTAATTTTTCTATTAAGATTTTCTGATTCTTCCTGATTCAGTTTTGGAAGATTGCATATTTCTGGGAATTTATCCATTTCATCCAGGTTGTCTAATTTATTGGCATATGGTTGTTCATAATATTTTCTTTTTTAAAAAATTATTTTATTTATTTTATTTTATTTTTATTTTATTTTTTTTTTATTGCTTAAAGTATTACAAAGGGTATTACATATGTGTCCATTTTATCACCCCGCCCTAGACAGTCCCCCAGCCTCCCCTATGCCCCAGTGTCTTATGTCCATTGGTTATGCTTATATGCATGCATACAAGTCCTTTAGTTGATCTCTTACCCCCCTACCTCCTGCCCCCCAACCCTCCCCGGCCTTCCCGCTGCAGTTTGACAATCTGTTTGAGGCAGCTCTGCCTCTGTATCTATTATTGTTCAAAGTTTATAATGGTCTCTATTATCCATGAATGAGTGAGATCATGTGGTATGTTTCCTTCATTGACTGGCTTATTTCAATTAGCATAATGGTCTCCAGTTCCATCCATGACGTTGCAAATGGTAAGAGTTCCTTCCTTTTTAGAGCAGCATAGTATTCCATCGTGTAGATGTACCACAGTTTTCTAATCCATTCATCTACTGATGGGCACTTAGGCTGTTTCCAGATCTTAGCTATGGTGAATTGTGCTGCTATGAACATAGGGGTGCATATATCCTTTCTGATTGGTGTTTCTGGTTTCTTGGGATATATTCCTAGAAGTGGGATCACAGGGTCAAATGGGAGTTCCATTTTCAGTTTTTTAAGGAAACGCCATACTGTCTTCCATAGTGGCTGCACCAGTCTGCATTCCCACCAGCAGTGCACAAGTGTTCCTTTTTCTCCACATCCTCTCCAGCACTTGTCGTTTGTTGATTTGTTGATGATAGCCAGTCTGACAGGTGTGAGATGGTACCTCATTGTTGTTTTGATTTGCATCTCTCGGATGATTAGTGACTTTGAGCATGTTTTCATATGTCTCTTGGCTTTCTGAATGTCCTCTTTTGAAAGGTGTCTATTTAGGTCCTTTGCCCATTTTTTGATTGGATTGTTTATCTTCCTTTTGTTAAGTTGTATGAGTTCCCTATAAATTTTGGAGATTAGGCCCTTATCAGATATGACATTGGCAAATATGTTTTCCCACACAGTGGGTTTTCTCGTTGTTTTGTTGTTGGTTTCTTTTGCTGTGCAGAAGCTTTTTATTTTGATGTAGTCCCATTTGTTCATTTTCTCTTTAGTTTCAAGTGCCCTAGGAGCTGTATCAGTGAAGAAATTGCTTCGGCATATGTCTGAGATTTTGTTGCCTTTGGATTCTTCTAGAATTTTTATGGTTTCCTGTCGTACATTTAAGTCCTTTATCCATTTTGAGTTTATTTTTGTGTATGGTGTAAGTTGGTGGTCTAGTTTCATTTTCTTGCATATATCTGTCCAATTTTCCCAACACCATTTATTGAAGAGACTATCTTGGCTCCATTGAATGTTCTTGCCTCCTTTGTCAAATATTAATTGAGCATACTGGTTCGGGCTGATTTCTGGGCTCTCTATTCTATTCCATTGATCTATATGCCTATTCTTGTGCCAGTACCAGGCAGTTTTGAGAACAGTGGCTTTGTAATACAACTTGATATCTGGTATTGAGATCCCACCTACTTTGTTCTTTTTCAGGATTGCTGCAGCTATTTGGGGTCTTTTTTTATTCCAGATGAATTTTTGGAGAGTTCGTTCTAGATCTCTGAAGTATGCCGTTGGTATTTTAATGGGAAGTGCGTTGAATTTATAGATTGCTTTGGGTAGTATGGACATTTTAATGATGTTGATTCTACCAATCCATGAACACGGTATGTTCTTCCATCTGTTTATGTCTTCCTCTATATCTTTTTTCAACGTCCTGTAGTTTTCTTTTTTTTTTTTTCTTTTTTTTTTTTTTAATTCCTTAAAGTATTACAAAGGGTATTACATATGTATCCATTTTATCCCCCCGCCCTAGACAGTCCCCCAGCCTCCCCTATCCCCCAGTGTCTTATGTCCATTGGTTATGCTTATACGCATGCATACAAGTCCTTTAGTTGATCTCTTACCCCCCTACCTCCTGCCACCCAACCCTCCCCGGCCTTCCCACTGCAGTTTGACAATCTGTTTGAGGCAGCTCTGCCTCTGTATCTATTATTGTTCAAAAGTTTATAATGGTCTCTATTATCCATGAATGAGTGAGATCATGTGGTATTTTTTCTTCATTGACTGGCTTATTTCACTTAGCATAATGCTCTCCAGTTCCATCCATGACGTTGCAAATGGTAAGAGTTCCTTCCTTTTTAGAGCAGCATAGTATTCCATCGTGTAGATGTACCACAGTTTTCTAATCCATTCATCTACTGATGGACACTTAGGCTGTTTCCAGATCTTAGCTATGGTGAATTGTGCTGCTATGAACATAGGGGTGCATATATCTTTTCTGATTGGTGTTTCTGGTTTCTTGGGATATATTCCTAGAAGTGGGATCACAGGGTCAAATGGGAGTTCCATTTTCAGTTTTTTAAGGACACTCCATACTGTCTTCCATAGTGGCTGCACCAGTCTGCATTCCCACCAGCAGTGCACAAGTGTTCCTTTTTCTCCACATCCTCTCCAGCACTTGTCGTTTGCTGATTTGTTGATGATAGCCAGTCTGACAGGTGTGAGATGGTACCTCATTGTTGTTTTGATTTGCATCTCTCGGATGATTAGTGACTTTGAGCATGTTTTCATATGTCTCTTGGCTTTCTGAATGTCCTCTTTTGAAAGGTGTCTATTTAGGTCCTTTGCCCATTTTTTGATTGGATTGTTTATCTTCCTTTTGTTAAGTTGTATGAGTTCCCTATAGATTTTGGAGATTAGGCCCTTATCAGATATGACATTGGCAAATATGTTTTCCCACACAGTGGGTTTTCTCGTTGTTTTGTTGATGATTTCTTTTGCTGTGCAGAAGCTTTTTATTTTGATGTAGTCCCATTTGTTCATTTTCTCTTTAGTTTCAAGTGCCCTAGGAGCTGTATCAGTGAAGAAATTGCTTCGGCATATGTCTGAGATTTTGTTGCCTTTGGATTCTTCTAGAATTTTTATGGTTTCCTGTCGTACATTTAAGTCCTTTATCCATTTTGAGTTTATTTTTGTGTATGGTGTAAGTTGGTGGTCTAGTTTCATTTTCTTGCATATATCTGTCCAATTTTCCCAACACCATTTATTGAAGAGACTATCTTGGCTCCATTGTATGTTCTTGCCTCCTTTGTCGAATATTAATTGAGCATATTGGTTCGGGCCGATTTCTGGGCTCTCTATTCTATTCCATTGATCTATATGCCTATTCTTGTGCCAGTACCAGGCAGTTTTGAGAACAGTGGCTTTGTAATACAACTTGATATCTGGTATTGAGATCCCACCTACTTTGGTCTTTTTCAGGATTGCTGTAGCTATTCGGGGTCTTTTTTTATTCCAGATGAATTTTTGGAGAGTTCGTTCTAGATCTCTGAAGTATGCCATTGGTGTTTTAATGGGAAGTGCGTTGAATTTATAGATTGCTTTGGGTAGTATGGACATTTTAATGATGTTGATTCTACCAATCCATGAACACGGTATGTTCTTCCATCTGTTTATGTCTTCCTCTATCTCTTTTTTCAACGTCCTGTAGTTTTCTGAGTAGAGGTCTTTTACCTCTTTAGTTAAGTTTATTCCTAGGTAGCTTAATTTTTTTGGTGCGATGGTAAACGGGATTGTTTTTATAATCTCTCTTTCTGAAAGTTCACTATTGGTGTATAGAAATGCCTCAGATTTCTTGGGGTTAATTTTGTATCCTGCTACATTGCCAAATTCATGTATTAAGTCTAGTAGCTTTTTGATGGAGTCTCTAGGGTTTTGTATGTATAATATCATGTCATCTGCAAATAAGGACAGTTTTACTTCCTCTTTTCCAATTTGGATGCCTTTTATTTCTTCTTCTTGCCGAATTGCAATGGCTAACACTTCCAGTACTATGTTGAACAGGAGTGGTGAGAGGGGGCATCCCTGTCTTGTTCCTTTTCTTAGGGGAAATGTTGTTAGTTTTTGTCCATTGAGTATGATGTTGGCTGTGGGCCTGTCATATATGGCTTTTATTATGTTGAGGTATGATCCATCTACTCCCACCTTGCTGAGAGTTTTTATCAAAAATGGGTGTTGAATTTTGTAAAATGCTTTTTCTGCATCAATTGATATGACCATGTGGTTTTTTTCTTTCAATTTGTTTATGTGATGTATCACGTTTATTGATTTGCGGATGTTGTACCATCCTTGCATCCCTGGGATAAATCCTACTTGGTCATGGTGTATGATCTTTCTGATGTACTGCTGGATCCGATTTGCTAAGATTTTGTTGAGGATTTTGGCATCTATGTTCATGAGGGATATTGGCCTGTAATTCTCTTTCATTGTGTTGTCTTTAACTGGTTTTCGTATTAGGGTGATGCTGGCTTCATAGAATGAGCTTGGAAGTGTTCCTTCCTCTTGAATTTTTGGTAGTAGCCTGAGGAGGATAGGTTTTAGTTCTTCCTTGAATGTTTGGTAAAACTCCCCTGTGAAGCCGTCTGGTCCTGGGCTTTTGTTTGATGGAAGCTTTTTGATGACTGCTTCAATTTCTTTCATAGTTATTGGCCTGTTGAGATTTTTAGATTCTTCCTGATTGAGTTTTGGAATGTTGTATTTTTCTAGGAATTTGTCCATTTCCTCCAGGTTGTCCAGTTTGTTGGAGTAGAGCTGACCATAGTATTTTTTAACAATCATTTGTATTTCTGTGGGGTCTGTTGTTATTTCGCCTCTATCGTTTCTGATTTTGTTTATTTGGGTCCTCTCTCTTTGCTTCTTGGTGAGTCTGGCTAGAGGTTTGTCAATCTTGTTTATCCTTTCAAAGAACCAGCTCTTGGTTTCATTGATTTTCTGTATTGTTTTTTTGGTCTCTATGTCATTTATTTCTGCTTTAATCTTTATTATCTCCTTCCTTCTGCTCACTCTGGGGTTTTCTTGTTGCTCTCTTTCTAATTCTTTGAGTTGTAGAGTTAGCTGATTTACTACCATTTTTTCTTGTTTTTTTGAGATAGGCCTGTAGAGCTATAAACTTCCCTGTCAGGACTGCTTTCATTGTGTCCCATAGGTTTTGGATTGTTGTGTTTTCATTGTCATTAGTTTCCAGGATGTTTTGAATTTCTTCTTTGATTTCATTGGTAATCCAATCAATATTTAATAGCATGCTATTCAGCTTCCAGGTGTTTGAGTATTTTGGGATGTTTTTATTGTAGTTTATTTCTAATATTATGCCATCGTGGTCTGAGAAGATGCTTTTTATGATTTCAATCTTCTTGAATTTGGGGATTCTTTGCTTGTGACCCAATATATGGTCTATTTTTGAATATGTGTCATGAGCACTGGAGTAGAATGTATATTCCGTGGCACTGGGGTGAAGTGTTCTGAAGATGTCTATTAAGTCCATCTGATCTAGTGAGTCATTTAGGATTGCTGTATCTTTGCTGATTGTTTGTCTAGAGGACTTATCCAGTGCTGTCAGTGGTGTATTAAAGTCCCCTACTATGATTGTATTGTTGTTGATCTCTCCTTTGATATCTTCCAGGAGTTTTTTTTATGAATTTGGGTGCTCCTGCATTGGGTGCATATATGTTTACCAGGGTTATATCTTCTTGTTGAATTGATCCCTTTAGTATTATGAAGTGGCCTTCCTTATCTCTTGTTATGGCCTTCACTTTGAGGTCTATTTTGTTAGATATAAGTATTGCTACCCCAGCTTTCTTTTCCTTTCCATTTGCCTGAAAGATATTTTTCCATCCTTTCACTTTCAGTCTGTGTGAGTCCCTTCTAATGAGGTGGGTTTCTTGTAGACAGCAGATGTATGGGTCATTTTTTTTTATCCATTCAGCCACTCGATGTCTTTTGGTTGGAGCATTTAGTCCGTTTACGTTTAAAGTTATTATTGAAAGGTACTTATTTGTAGCCATTTCTTTTTTTGTGTGTGTGGCTGCTTTCTTTCTGAGCTTTTTATTATTTTTATACCAGTCCCTTTAGCATTCCTTGCATTGCTGGCTTGGTGGTGATAAACTCCCTTAGCCTTTTTTTGTCTGTGAAGCTTCTTATTTCCCCTTCAAGTTTGAATGATAGCCTTGCTGGATAGAGTATTCTTCGATTCAGTCCTTTGCTTTGCATCACTTTGTAAATTTCTGACCATTCTTTTCTGGCCTGATGTGTTTCTGTTGAGAAATCATTTGACAATCTAATGGGAGATCCCTTGTATGTAACTTTCTGTCTCTCTCTTGCAGCCTGTAAGATTCTCTGTTTGTCCTGAACATTTGCCGTGGTAATTATGATGTGTCTTGGTGTGGGTCTTTTCGGGTTCACCTTGTTTGGGACTCTCTGGGCTTGTGTGACTTTTTTCTTCCCCACCTCAGGGAAGTTTTCTGATATTATTTCTTCTAATAGGTTTTCTAATCCTTGTTCATCCTTCTGTTGTTCTGGTACCCCTATTATTCGTATGTTGTTTCGTTTCATGTTGTCCCAAAGCTCCCTTAGGCTCTCCTCCTGTCTTTTAATTTTTTTCTCCAATTGCGGTACATTTTGGGTGTGTTTTGCTTCCTTGTCTTCTAATTCACTAATTCGGTCCTCCGCTTCTCCTAGTCTACTGTTGATACTTTCAATGGAGTTTTTCATTGCAGCTATATCACTCTTCATTTCTTCTTGGGTCTTACTTAAGTTGTTGATTTTTTCATCTGTTTCTTCTAGCTTCTTCCATATGTTATCGATTTTTTCATCTGTTTCTTCTTGCTTCTTGCAGAGGATGTCGATTTTTTCCTCCATCCGGTTTATGCACTCTAGGACCCTTATTCTGAATTCTTTGTCTGTCATGTTGCATGCCTCTGTATTACTTAGCTGCTTTTCTGGAGAGTCCTCCTTCTCTTTCCTTTGGGGGTTTCTTTGTCTACCCATGTTTGATCTCACTGACATATCTAGACGTTGAGTCGTTCAGTGGTTGCTCCCTTGGTGGCAGTGACTCCTTGGTCTGTGGTTGCTCTTCGGGCGGTTGCGGTAGCAGCTGCTCTTCAGTTGGCAGCAGCTCCTCTGGTGTGTGCTGTTCACAGCTGAGGTGGCTCTTCTGGCTGGTGGGGCGAGGCTTCACATACAGCTGCTGTTCCTCAGCAGAGGGTGTGGTGCTCTGGAGGTTGCTGTAGCTTCGATCTGCTGCGTTGATTTAAAGGCACAAAATACAACACAACAAGGCACCACGTACCCGGCAGTATACACAAATATATTCACGATATTAATAACCCCAAATAAAGGTGACCACCCGAATTAAGAGAATTAGGGGATAAGGAGGATGGAAGGGAAAAAGATAAAAGAGAAAAAAGAAAAGAAAAGTAGGGACCAAAAAAAGGAGTGCAAAAATGAAATTGGGAAAAAGGAGGGGGGGAAAAAAGCGAGAAAAGAAAAGACAAGAAAAAAAAAGGAGAAAAAAGAAAAAAAAGAAAATAAAAGAGCGAAAAGAGAGAATGAAGTGGAAGAGGGGAAGAGACTTTTAATATGAGGAGAATACTCCTATAGAACCGCCATTAATCCCAACAGATTCCAGCAACAGCTCCCTGGAGATGAATGCAAACTAGAAACAACCAATAATATGACGATGAAAATAGAATGGAGAACACTAATCCCAAAATAAAATAAAGAGAAAATAAAATGGCACTTTAAAAAATGGTAAAATGGTTGCAGTAATAATACTGGTTAAAAATAAGAAGGTAGTAGGTAAAGGGTAAAATGAGGTGATGGAAAAAGAAGGAAAAAAAAAAAGAAGAAGAAAAAAAATGGTTTCTTAGTTAAAAGGTGAAAAAAGAAAAAAAAAGAATTGCAGTAGTGAAGGTCCTTCGGTTCTTCTATTCTTCAGTGTGGCTCGCCTTAGACCTGCCAGGTATTCAGGAGAGTGTTGGGTTTCCCTGCGATACACTGTTCCTCTGTGTTGTAAACCACAGTCCTTATTTTAAAGCAGGCCGCATTTGTATCCCAGACTGCCTTATTTTGTGTTTAGCAAAGAGTCAGTTTGTGGGTCAGCCTCTGGGTGGCAGTGTTCTGGGGTTGGCCTCTGAGGCTATAGGGCCTCTCTGTCCAGTGGAAGTTCACTGCCCAGAGCTGGCTGCGTAATAGTTAGTTACCAGCCCTGTGTTGTTGCTGGGATTGAAAATCCCTCTATAGGCCAGACCCTGTTAACTCCCAGGGATTGATCAGATTATTTTAATCCTTGATCTCCTACAGGGTGGAATCTGGGTGTGGCTGTTCTCCTTGCCAGGGGGCTGGGGGGAGGAGTCTCACTCTCTGGAGAGAATGGCTGCCCCAGTCCTGGGCTCAGGGGTGTCTCAGCACTCAATTCACTGCCACCTCTCCCGGCTCCCCCTCTCTCCTCTGTCTCTCCCCAGATTCCACTCCTACTCACACTCTCCCTCTCTTCAGCACAGGTGAGTGTCTGTATCCGAACTGTCCCATGAACAGGATTCAGTGAAAACAAACGAACAAACGCCGGCCGCGGAAATGGGAAAGGCTTGGTTTCTGTAAGCTTCTTCTCTTACCGGGACTGCATGGTCTGGTCAGCTTTTCAGGCTGCCCCCTTTAGGCTCAGTCCTCCGTGATCACAGAACCCAGCTCTCAATTCCCCTGGCGGTGCCAGGAATCCCTTGGTTCTCCTTTCCCCTGTCAGGGGCTGTGCCTGTCCCAAGGGACGCGGCTGTCTGCCACGCAGTCTCACTCCGACTCTCTGGGCTCAGAGGTCTGGCAAACTTTCCTGCCCAAAACCCTGGTTTTTTTACCTTTCCAGGGGAGTTCTGCTCTTCCCGGCTGCAAACTGTCTCACCAGCTGAGCAATTTCGCCAATTCGGGGTGGATGCTATTAGTTTCAGCAGCTCTCTCCATTTGCTCCGGGACAGGACCTGGGACGCGTCTGCCTATATCGCCGCCATCTTCCTCCCGCCTATTTTTTTTTATTTTAGAAAATCTTTATTGTTCAGATTATTACATTTGTTCCTCTTTTTTTCCCCCCATAGCTCCCCTCCACCGAGTTCCCACCCCACCCTCTGCCCTTACCCCGCCACTGTCCTCATCCCTAGGTGCACAATTTTTGTCCAGTCTCTTCCCGCATCTCCCACACCCCTTTCCCCACCAAGAATAGTGAGTCCATTCCCTTTCCATGTCCCTGATTCTATTATAATCACCAGTTCATTCTGTTCATCAGATTATTTATTCACTTGATTCTTAGATTCACTTGTTGATAGATGCATGTTTGTTGTTCATAATTAGTATCTTTACCTTTTTCTTCTTCTTCCTCTTCTTAAAGGATATCTTTCAGCATTTCATATAATACTTGTTTGGTGGTGATGAACTCCTTTAGCTTTTCCTTATCTGTGAAGCTCTTTATCTGACCTTCAATTCTGAATGATAGCTTTGCTGGATAAAGTAATCTTGGTTGTAGGTTCTTGGCATTCATCACTTTGAATATTTCTTGCCACTCCCTTCTGGCCTGCAAAGTTTCTGTTGAGAAATCAGCTGACAGTCATATGGGTATTCCCTTGTAGGTAACTGACTTTCTTTCTCTTGCTGCTTTTAAGATTCTCTCTTTGTCTTTTGCTCTTGGCATTTTAATTATGATGTGTCTTGGTGTGGTCCTCTTTAGATTCCTTTTGTTTGGGGTTGTCTGCGCTTCCTGGACCTGTAAGTCTATTTCTTTCACCAGGTAGGGGAAGTTTTCTGTCATTATTTCTTCAAATAGGTTTTCAATATCTTGCTCTCTCTCATCTTCTGGCACCCCTATAATTCTGATGTTGGTATGCTTGAAGCTGTCCCAGAGGCTCCTTACACTATCTTCGTATTTTCAGATTCTTTTTTCATTTTGCTTTTCTGGTTGGGTGTTTTTTGCTTCTTCGCATTTCAAATCTTTGCCTTGATTCTTGCGGTCCTCTGGTCTGCTGTTGGGAGTCTGTATAATATTCGTTATTTCAGTCGGTGTATACTTAGTTTCTAGTTGGTTCTTTATCATAACATCGAGGGTCTCATTTGATTTCTTGAGGATCTCAGTAACTTTATCGGCGGCTTCTAGACAGTTCTTGAGAGCCCTTAAAAGTGTGGTTCTGAACTCAATATCCTCCATTGACAGTTTTGTCCTGTTTCTTTTTCTCCGCATTTTTTATGCTTTCTTGGTGCACCCCCTAGTGGTCTTTATGTGCAGTCTTGTTGTAGTTAAGCCTTGATTGTTGTAGTTAATACTAGGGGGATTTGACCTCCAGGCCAACTGGTTGTGAGAATCAGCTGTGTCTGCAGTGGGAAAACTTCTGTCCTCTAGGGAGGTGCTAATCTAGCCTTTGCCTGAGGCTATCCGGCAAATGGCTCTGCGCAGGGCTTGGGCGGGGCGGGTCACACGGGATCAAACAGGGCGTGCTGAGGGAGCAGTTATGGCTGCTCTCAGTCCCGTCCCCAGAGGCTCTGCCTCTCAGAGTCCCAGCAACCGTTGCAAACCTCTAAGAGAAAGCTCCCCTCTCGTTCCGACCGATGCCAGACAGTCCCGCTTCTCCTGTTTGAGTCTGGGTCCCTAGAGACTCGCCCAGAACTGGAGCTCCATGCCTGAGCCTCCCTCCCGATTGAAACGGACAACCGCACCCTCAGCTACCAGCCCGCTCCGCACATACCTCTGCACCTTTGTATTTTCCGCACTGCGCCTCTTCTGAGTCTCGTATGCTGTTCTCTTTCCTTCTGGTTGAAGAATTTCCCCTCAGCCAGCTTTCCCATGTTTCTGGGTGATGTCTGTTCCGTCTTTTACTTGTATTTGTGAAGTGGTTGTTCGAGGCAGCTAACTCCAGTGTTTACCTATGCCGCCATCTTGGTTTTCTCCTAATATTTTCTTATAATCCTTTGTATTTCTGTGATATCAGTTGTTACTTCTCCTATTCAATTCCAATTTTATTTACTTAGTTCCTCTCAATTTTTTTCTTGATGAGTCTAATTAAAGATTTTTGAAATGTTGTTTACCTTTTCAAAGCGATAGCTCTTAGTTTTATTGATCTTTTGTATTGTTTATTTAGTTACATAATTTATTTCTTCTCTAATCTTTATTTCCTTTCTTCTAGTTACTCTGGGCTTTGTTGTCCTTTTTCTAATTATTTAGGAATAGGGTTAAACTGTTTATTTGTGATTTATCTTGCTTCTTGAGGTAGGTCTTTAATGCTATGAATTTCCCTCTTACTCATACTTTTGCTGTGTTATATAGATTTTGGGTTATTCTGAGTTCATTTTCATTTGTCTCAAGGTAACTTTTGATTTCTTGTTTGATCTCATTGTTGGTCCATTCATTATTTGGTAACATGTTATTTAGCCTTTATGTGTGAGAGTCTTTTTCAGTTTTTTTTTTTATTGTAATGGATTTCTAGTTTTACACCATTGTGGTCAGAGAAGATGCTTGATATGATTTCAAACTTTTTGAATTTATTAAAACTTGTATTGTGACCTAACAGGTGGTCTATCCTAGAGAATGCTTTTGTACACTTGAAAATCCTCAAAATATATGCTGCTACTTTGGGATTAAATATTCTATAAATATCAGTTAAATCTACTTGGTCCAGCCTGTCCTTTAAGGTAGGTGTTGCCTTGTTAATTTTTTGGTGTGGAAAATCTATCCACTGATTGCAGTGGGTGTTAAAATCCCCTGAAATGACTGTATTACTGTTGGTCTCTCTCCTTATGTTCACCAAGATTTTATTTTTTTATTCCTTATTGGGTGTTTATACTTTGTTTGATTGATTCCTTTATTATTTTCTAATTCCTTCTTTTTCTCTTGTTATGGCTTTTGCTTTAAAGTCAGCTTTCCTTTGTTTTCATTTGCATAAATTATTTTTTTCCATCCAAGCATTTTCAGTCTATGTGTATCATTTGCTCTGATGTGGGTCTCTTTAGACAGTGTATATATAGGACGTGTTTTCTTATTCGTTCAGCTGTCCTATGTCTATTGAATGGATTATTTAATTCATTTACTTTTTCTGTTGGTTATTTCCATTTATTTATTTATTTATTTATTTTCGTTATTAATTAAGGTATTATATATGTGTCCTTATTCCCCCATTGACCCCTACTCCCCACTCATGCCTTCACCCCCTAGTGTCTGTGTCCATTGGTTATGCTTATATGCATGCATACAAGTCCTTTGGTTGATCTCTCCCTCTTACCCCCACCTTCCCTTGACTTCCCTCTGATGGTTGACGGTCTGACCGATGCTTCTCTGACTCTGGATCTGTTTTTGTTCATCAGTTTATGTTGCTCATTATATTCCACAAATGAGTGATATTTATCTTTCTCCAACTGACTTATTTCACTTAGCATAATGCTCTCCAGGTGCATCCATGATGTTGCAAATGGTAGGAGTTCCTTCCTTTTTACAGCACCGGAGTATTCCATTGTGTAGATGTACCACAGTTTCTAATCCCCTCATCTGCTGATGGGCACTTAGGCAATTTCCAAATCTTAGCTATGGTAAATTGTGCTGCTATGAACATACGGGTGTACATATTCTTTCTCATAGGTGTTTTTAGTTTCTTGGGATATATTCCTAGAAGTGGGATCACTGGGTCAAATGGGAGTTCCATTTTTAGTTTTTCGAGGAAGCTCCATACTGTTCTCCACAGTGGCTGCACCAGTCTGCATTCCCATAAGCAGTGCACAAGGGTTCCTTTTTCTCTGCATCCTTGCCAGCGCTTGTCATTTGTTGATTTGTTGATGACAGCCATTCTGACAGGTGTGAGATAGTACCTCATTGTTGTTTTGATTTGCATTTTTTGGATGATTAGTAACTTTGAGCATGTTTACATATGTCTCTTGGCCTCTGTACATTCTCTTTTGAAAAGTATCTATTTAGGTTTATTGCCCATTTTTTGATTTGGTTGTTTATCTTCCTTTTTTTAAGTTGTATGAGTTCCCTGTAAATGTTGGAAATTAAACCTTTATCAGAGATAACACTGGCAAATATGTTCTCCCATTCAGTGGGCTTTCTTGTTGTTTTGTTGATGGTTTCTTTGGTTGTGCAGAAGCTTTTTATTTTGATGTAGTCCCATTTGCTTATTTTCTTCTTAGTTTGCATTACCCAAGAAGCTGTATCGGTGAAGATATTGCTTCAGCATATGTCTGATGTTTTGCTGCCTGTGGATTCCTCTAAGATTTTTATGGCTTCCCATCTTATGTTTAAGTCCTTTATCCCTTTTCAGTTTATTTTTGTGTGTGGTTTAAATTGGTGGTCTAGTTTCATTTTTTGGCATGTATCTGTCCAATTTTCCCAACACCATTAATTGAAGAGACTCTCTTAACTCCATTGTATGTCTTGCCTCCTTTGTCAAATATTAATTGAGCATAGTATTTTGGGTCAATTTCTTGGTTCTCTATTCTATTCCATTATTTTATATGTCTGTTTTTGTGCCAGTACCAGGCAGTTTTGAGAACAGTGGCTTTGTAATATAGCTTGATATCTGCTATTGAGATCCCTCTTACTTTGTTCTTCTTTCTCAGGATTGCTGCAGCTATTTGGGGTCTTTTTTAAAAATTCCAGATGAATCTCTGGAGAGTGCATTGAGTCTATAGATTGATTTGGGTAGTATGGACATTTAATGATGTTAATTCTACCAATCCATAAACACAGTATGTTCTTCCATCTGTTTATGTCCTCCTCTAACTCTTTTTTTCAGTGTCCCGCAGTTTTCGAATGCAGGTCTTTTACTTCCTTAGTTAAGTTTATTCCTAGGTATCTTAATTTTTTTGGTTCAATGGGATTTTTTTTAAATCTCTCTTTCTGAAAGTCCATTATTGGTATGAAAAAAATGCCATAGGTTTCTGGATATTAATTTAATATCCTGTTATGTTGCTGCATTCAGTTATTAAATCTAGTAGTTTTTTTTATGGAGTCTTTAGGATTTTCTACATACAGTATCATGTCACCTGCAAATAATGCCATCTTTATTTCTTACTTTCCAGTTTGTATGCCTTTTATTTCTTCTCTTTGTCTGATTGCTATGGCTAGTACTTCCAGTATTATGTTGAACGGGAGTGGTGAAAGTGTGCATCCCTTTCTTGTTCCTGTTCTTAGGGGAAATGCGTTTAGTTTTTCACATTGAGTATGATGTTGGCTATAGGTTTGTGATATATGGCTTGTATTCTGTTGAGGTATGATACCTCTATTCCCACTTTGCCGAGGGTTTTTATCAAGAAATGGTGTTGGATCTTGTCAAATGCTTTTTCTGCATCTATTGATATGATCATGTGATTTTTGTCTTGCAATCTGTTAATATGTTGTATCACATTTATTGATTTACAGATATTATACTGGCCTTACATCCATGGAATAAATCCCACTTGTTCATGGTGTATGATATTTTTAATGTATTGTTGAATCTGACTTGCTAAAATTTTTGAGGATTTTAACATCTATATTTATTAGGGATATTTGCCTGTAATTCTCTTTCTTTTTTCTGTCTTTATCTGGTTTGGGATTTGGGTAATGTTGGCTAATGCAAAGAGCTTGGAAGTGTTCCTTCCTCTTTAATTTCTTGGAATAGTTTGAAGAAGATAGGTGTTAGCTCTTATTTGAATGTTTGGTAAAACTCTCCCGTTAAGCCATCTGGACCAGAACTTTTGTTTACTGGAAGGGTTTTGATTAATGCTCCAATTTAATCAATAGTTATCAGCCCATTCAGGTATTCTGATTCTTCCTGATTGAGTTTTGGAAGATTGCATTTTTCTAGAAATAAGTCAATTTCCTCAAGGTTGTCCATTTTGTTGGATTACAGTTTTTCCATAGTATCTAAAAAAAAAAAATCCTTTGTATTTCAGTGGGGTCAGTTGTTACTTCATCCCTTTCATTTCTTATTTTGTTCATTTGGGTCATCTCTCTTTGTTTCTTGGTGAGTCTCAGTTTATCCTTTCAAAGAACCAGTTCTTGGTTTTATTGGGCTCCATGTAATTTATTTCCACTATGATCTTTATTATTTCTTTCCTTCTACTTACTCTGGGCTCTTCTTTCTAATTATTTAAGTTATAGGGTTAGATATCTTATTACAAATTTTTCTTGTTTTCTGTGGTATGCTGGTACTGCTATGAACTTCTCTCTCAGTATTTCTTTCACACATGGAGAGTTTGGATTGCTGTGTTTTCCTTGTCATTTGTTTCCAAGATGTTTTTTCTTTCTTTTTTTTTCCTTTCTTTTTTTAAAAATTAAGTCTTTATTGTTCAGATTATTACATTTGTTCCTCTTTCCCCCCCCCCATAAGTCCCCTCCTTCTAGTTCCCACCCCACCCTTCGCCCTCACTCCCCACCCACTGTCCTCATCCATAGGTGCACGATTTTTGTCCAGTCTCTTCCCGCATCTCCCACACCTCTTTCCCTCCCAAAAATAGTCAGTCCATTCCCTTTCTATGTCCCTGATTGTATTATAATCGACAGTTCATTCTGTTCATCAGATTATTCATTCACTTGATTCTTAGATTCACTTGTTGATAGATGCATGTTTGTTGTTCATAATTTGTATCTTTACCTTTTTCTTCTTCTTCCTCTTCTTAAAGGATATCTTTCAGCATTTCATATAATACTGGTTCGGTGGTGATGAACTCCTTTAGCTTTTCCTTATCTGTGAAACTCTTTATCTGACCTTCAATTCTGAATGATAGCTTTGCTGGATAAAGTAATCTTGGCTGTAGGTTCTTGGCATTCATCACTTTGAATATTTCTTGCCACTCCCTTCTGGCCTGCAAAGTTTCTGTTGAGAAATCAGCTGACAGTCGTATGGGTATTCCCTTGTAGGTAACTGAGTTTCTTTCTCGTGCTGCTTTTAAGATTCTCTCTTTGTCTTTTGCTCTTGGCATTTTAATTATGATGTGTCTTGGTGTGGTCCTCTTTAGATTCCTTTTGTTTGGGGTTCTCTGCACTTCCTGGACCTGTAAGTCTATTTCTTTCACCAGGTAGGGGAAGTTTTCTGTCATTATTTCTTCAAATAGATTTTCAATATCTTGCTCTCTCTCTTCTTCTGGCACCCCTATAATTCTGATGTTGGTATGCTTGAAGCTGCCCCAGAGGCTCCTTACACTATCTTCGTATTTTCGGATTCTTTTTTCATTTTGCTTTTCTGGTTGGGTGTTTTTTGCTTCTTTGCATTTCAAATCTTTGACCTGATTCTTGCGGTCTTCTCGTCTGCTGTTGGGAGTCTGTATAATATTCTTTATTTCAGTCGGTGTAGGCTTAGTTTCTAGTTGGTTCTTTATCATAGCATCGAGGGTCTCATTAGATTTCTTGTAGATCTCATTAAGTTTATTGGCGGCTTCTAGACAGTTCTTGAGAGCCCTTAAAAGTGTGGTTCTGAACTCTATATCCTCCATGGACAATTTTGTCCTGTTTCTTTGTCTCCGCATTTTTTATGCTTTCTTGGTGCACCCCTTAGTGGTCTTTGTGCGCAGTCTTGTTGTAGTTAAGCCTTGATTGTTGTAGTTGATACTGGGGGGATTTGACCTCCAGGCCAACTGGTTGTGAGAATCAGCTGTGTCTGCAGTGGGAGAACTTCTGTCTTATTTCTTCTTTGATCTCTTTGGTAACCCATTCACTGTTTAATAGCATGCTATTTAGCCTCCATGTGTTTGATTGTTTTTTATTGTTTTTCATTAGTTGATTTCTAATTATATGCCATTATGATCTAATAAGATGCTTGATATGATTTCTACCTTCTTGAATGTGTATAAACTTTGCCTGTGTCCTAACACATGGCCTGTCTTTGAAAATGTCTCATGTAAACTTGAGAAGAATGTATATTCTGTATCTTTGAGGTGAAATGTTCTGAAGATGACAATTAGTTCCATCTGATCTAATGACTTGTTTAGGATTGCTGTTTTTTTCTTGATTTTTTTGTCTAGCAAATGTATCCAGTGATGCCAATGGGGTATAAAATCATCTACTACGATTGTATTGCTGTCAATCTCTCCCTTGATATTTCCAGAAGTTTTTCTTTTCATGATCTGTAACTTTGTTTTTAATTATCTTGAGCCTTATGATGACATACTTTATAATTTTGTGTTGATGATCCATTCTCTACTTTTATCCTAGTGAGCTGGAAAAAGCACCATTATCAATCACACACAAATATAGTAAATTAATAGCTGTTCAAGACAATCCTGAATTATAACTTAGTCTGACTTAAAGAATTCACAGTTTGCTACTATATCTTGTCATCCTGAATTTTAAAGGCACCTGACCTTAAAGATCATCTGTAAATGTAGAAATGTTAAATACTCTTTTTTAATATTATACATAAACCACACTAACATGACTTTCATTCAGTAAAAGGCAACAGTTTGGATATAGGGAATTTTATTAAATTGGAATAGTTGGGACTAAAAGGATAAAATAGTCACTGCCTGCTTAACTGCAACCCTTACCTTTTATTAGGTGAATGAACACAACTTGAAACACAAGTCTTGCAGGTCTAGGAGACAGTGAAGGGATTTCCTGAGAATTTAGACATATAACACAACCAATTATATAAATCTAAATATAAACCAATCTCCTACAGATTTTCAGATGGCACTCACCACTTCTGTGAAAAGTTGAACACCTTGAATCAAGTCCAGTCATATTTTTAGAAGGGAGGACAGTGATAGCACTTGCTGAACCAAAATTACCATCAAAGCTCAAAAAGCTGACCATCTTCATTTAACTACACGCCAATCTTATTTAAATCAGGACTGCCCAAAAGAAATGTTCTATTAGCCATTCTGATCTGAATTCTGGGGTATGAGATCAATTCAAATATGGCACACATAAAAGAAGTCATGAGACATTTGTAATAAATAAAACAGTGGCTAACTATTACTCATTACTAGCTTTTTGGAGATAAGTTATCAAGTCTGTCCTTTCTGCACTCTTAATGCCAGTGAAGATCATTTTTGTTCCAGGAGTGTACTTCTTGGGATTCTCCAAATACTCCATCAGTGTAGCCTCTCCCCAGGTGAGATATTTGTTCTTGTTGGCATCCATGTAAGAAAACTCAGGGGCCTGACCTGTCTTTCACCCAAAAAGACCATGGAGATTTGGCCCAGTCTGGTGCTTTCCTCCCTTTTCCACAGTATGGCATTGGCCATACTTTTGAAAAAAAATCTTCATGCCCTTCTCAACATCACCCATTTTTAAATCGCTCATTAGTTGTGTGTGACACAGAGGTTCCCACTCACCAGCTGGACATTTGCTCTCTCCAGAGGTTTTTTTTTTTTTAATGCTTTTGGCTGCTCCTGTATTGGGTGCATATATGTTTACCAGAGTTATATCCTCTTGTTGTGTCAATCCCTTTAGTATTATGAAGTGGCCTTCCTTATCTCTTGTTATGGCCTTCACTTTGAGGTAAATTTTGTCAGTTATAAGTGTTTCTACGCCAGCTTTCTTTTCATTTCCATTTGCCTGAAGAATTTTTTTCCATCTTTCATTGTAAGTCTGTGTGAATCTTTTGTTCTGAGAAGGTCTCTTTTATTTATTTTTTATTTTTTAATATATTTTTTATTGATTAAGATATTACATATGTGTCCTTATCCCCACGTTACACTCTACCCCCCCCCCCCCCCCGCTCATGCCCTCACCCCCCCACCCCGTTGTCCGTGTCCATTGGTTAGGCCTATATGCTTGCCTATAAGTCCTTTGGTTGATCATTCCCCCTTACCCCCACCCTCCCCTACCCTCCCTCCAAGGCCCGACAGTCCAATCAATGGCTCTCCGTCTCAGGATCAGTCCTTATTCATCAGTTTATGTTGTTCATTATATTCCACAAATGAGTGAGATCATGTGGTATTTATCCGCTCTCCAGTTCCATCCATGCTGTGGCAAATGGTAAGAGTTCCTTTTTCTTCTACCTCTTCTTAAAGAATATCTTTCAGCATTTCATATAATACTGGTTTGGTGGTGATGAACTCCTTGAGCTTTTTCTTATCTGTGAAGCTCTTTATCTGACCTTCAATTCTGAATGATAGCTTTGCTGAATAAAGTAATCTTGGTTGTAGGTTCTTGGCATTCATCACTTTGAATATTTCTTGCCACTCCCTACTGGTCTGCAAAGTTTCTGTTGAGAAATCAGCTAACAGTCATATGGGTACTCCCTTGTAGGTAACTGAGTTTCTTTCTCTTGCTGCTTTTAAGATTCTCTCTTTGTCTTTTGCTCTTGGCATTTTAATTATGATGTGTCTTGGTGTGGTCCTCTTTGGGTTCCTTTTGTTTGGGGTTCTCTGCGCTTCCTGGACTTGTAAGTCTATTTCTTTGACCAGGTAGGGGAAGTTTTCTGTCATTATTTCTTCAAATAGGTTTTCAATATCTTGCCCTCTCTCTTCTTCTGGTACCCCTATAATTCTGATGTTGGTATGCTTGAAGTTGTCCCAGAGGCTCCTTACGCTATCTTCATATTTTTGGATTCTTTTTTCTTTTTTCTTTTTCGGTTGGGTGTTTTTTGTTTCTGCGTATTTCAAATCTTTGATTTGATTCTTGGGATCTTCTTGTCTGCTCTTGGATCTCTGTATATTATTCTGTATTTCAGTCAGTGTATGCTTAATTTCTAGTTGGTTTATTTTCATATCCTCCAGGGTCTCGCTAAATTTATCGGCGGTTTCCATAAAATTCTTGAAAAACCTTATAAACGTGGCCTTGAACTCTATATCCAGTCATTTTCTTTCCTCCATTTCTGTAATTTGTGACCTGTTTCTTTGTCTCTGTATTTTTTATGCTTCCCTGTGTTGGTAGAGTGGTTTTGTGTGCTAGGTGTCCTGTAGGGCCTAGCCTCTCCAGTTACCTGAGGTGGACACTCTTGGTGTACCCCCTTGTGGGCTTTGTGCACAGTCTTGTTGTAGTTATGCCTTGATTGTTGTAGGTATCACTGGGAGGAATTGACCTCCAGGCCAATTGGCAGTGAGAATCAGCTGTGTCTGCAGTGGGAGAACTTCTGTGCTGAAGACACCCTTCTGGGGCAAGACTTGCTTCAGTGGGGCTTTAGTGCTCACTGAGTCTGCTCCCTGAGTGTGTCCCTTATGGATCTGAGGAGTTGTAATTTGGATGGTCCCCCTCTGACCATTGGGTACACTGGCTCTTGGATCTAAGGAGGTGCTAATTTAGCCTCTGCCTTAGGTTACACAGCAGTAGCTATGAAGAGACCTGCAGATTCCCCTTCCTTTTTTGGAGTTTGTAGGTGCCCTGATGAGGCCCAGTTGTGAAGCAATGCAAGCCGCTGTGGGGCCTTGGGCCTTCTCTTAGAAGCTCTGGGTCTGTCTGGCCCAGCTGCAGTTTCTTAGGTAATTTTCAGGTTGCAAAGGGCCAGGGCATTCATATGCAAAAGCCTCTGCCGCAGTCTGGGTCGGGCGGGGTCTCAGGGAATCAAAGAGCGGAGCAAGCAGCTATGGCTGGTCCTCAGCCCTTCCTTAAGGGGCCGCGGTTCTCAGTGTCTGTAATTTAATTGCTTCAAGCACCTCTGAGGGGAAGCCGCCCTCAAGTTCCGAGTTCTGCCTGCTGCCAGACAGTCCAGTTTCTCCCCGTATGAGTCCTGGGTCCCCAAAGACTTCCCGGAACTGGAGTTCAGAGCAGTCAGGAGCTTGTGATTCCCTCCCGATCTAAAAAGACAGCCGCGTCCTCAGGTGCCAGCCCCCTTCCGCATGCACGAGCCTCCGTACCTCTGCACTTTACTTCCGCAGCTCCTCTGGCTTTCAGTGTGTTTTTCTCTTTCCTTCTAGTTGTAGAATTTCCACTCAGCCAGCCTTCCTGTAGTTCTGGATGATGTCCGTTCTGTCTTTTAGTTGTATTTTTGAAGTTGTTGTGGGAGGCAGCAATTTCGGTGTTTACCTATGCCGCCATCTTAGTTTCTCCTATTTATTTATTTTAAATATATTGTTATTGATTTCTGAGAGTCAGGGAGAGAGAGAGAGAGATAGAAACATCAATGATGAGAGAGAATCATTGATTGGCTGCCTCCTGCACACCTCCTACTGGGGATTGAGCTTGCAACCCAGGCATGTGCCTTTGAATGTAATGGAACTTGGGATCCTTCAGCCTGCAGGCCAAGCTAGGGTGAGGTAGGTCTCTTTTAGATAACATATATATGGGTCATGTTTTCTTATTCATTCAGCTACCCTATGTCCTTTTATTGGCACATTTAATCCATTTACATTTAAGGCACTTAGTGGCACTTTTATTCTTTATGCCTGTGCTCCTTCCTCTCTTTCTATTTCTTCTTCTTATAACAGTCCCTTTAAGATTTCTTACATTGCTGGTTTGGTGGTAATAAATTCACTGATTGGTTCCACAGCTTCTTTTAGTGTACGGTTGAAACCTTCTACTGTGTTCTTTATTGCAGCAATGTCATTCTTCATTTCCTCTTAATTCTTACACATAGTGAATTTCCATCCAGACATTTGAGCATCCTTATAACCATTGCTTTGAATTCTTTATCTGACAAGTTACTTGCCTCCATTTCATTTAGTTCCTTTTCTGGTGATGCCTCCTTTTTTTTTCCCCCTTTGGGGGATTGTTTCTTTGTCTTCCCATTTTTGCTGTCCCTTTGTATTTGTTTCTATGTCTTGGATCAAACTGCTATGCCACCCAGATTTTTTTTGGGTGGTCCTATGTAGTAGGTGTCTTGTGGGACCCATTGGTGCAGTCTCTCAGATCTCCTGAGCTGAGTATTCTATAAAAGCCCCCTATTTGAGTTATTTAGATTCTCCTGATGTAGTTGGGTCTTGAATGTTATTGTCCCATTAATTGATGGAGTCTTTTCACAGGTTGTCTGACTGTGAGTCTCACCCCTGACCTCATTATGCAAGATGCTTTGGGTGTGCTCAGGGTCACAATTCCTGTGGCTAGGTTTGTCTGTGAGGTCTCACTGGCATGTGACCCACTGTGGGGTACTGGAGACAATGGTGGGGGGCCCTTGTGAGGTCCTGTTTGCATTCAGCTCACTGCATGGGTCCAGGATAGTGGTTAAGGCCTATCTGGGTGGTGTTCGCCATTTTTTTCTTTATACCCATCTTCTTTTTCCCTTTGTATTTTCTTTTCTTCTTCTTAAAGAAGGCTGTTTAACAAATCTTGTATTCCAGGTTTGGTGGTAATAATCTAATAAATTCTCTCTCTCTCTCTCTCCCTCTCTCTCTCTCTCTCTCTCTCTCTCTCTCTCTCTCTCTCTCTCTATATATATATATATATATATATATATATATATATATACTAGGGGCCCGGTGCACGAAATTCATGCACTGGGTGTGTGTGTGTGTGTGTGTGTGTGTGGGGGGGGAGAGTGTCCCTCAGCCCAGCCTGTCCCCTCTCACATACTGGGATCCCTCAGGCGTTGACCCCCATCACCCTCCGATCGCCTGATCGGCCCCTTGCCCAGGCCTGACGCCTCCTCCAGAGGTGTCAGGCTTGGACAGGGGACCCCCATCTCCCCTCGATCACTGGCTCTGGCCCCTGCCCAGGCCTGAGGCCTCTGGCCCAGGAATCATGCCTGGGCAGGGGACCCCCATCCCTCTGATCGCTTGCTCCACCCCCCGCCCAAGCCTGACGCCTCTGACCCAGGCTTCAGGCCTGGGCAAGGGGACCATAATATCCCCCCAATCCCCGGCTCCGCCCCCCACCCAGGCCTGATGCCTCAGCCAGAGGAGTTGACCCTCATCACCCTCCGATCACCAATCACCGGATCGGCCCCTTGACCAGGCCTGAGGCCTCCGGCAGAGGTGTCAGGCCTGGGCAGGGGACCCCCAGCTCCCCGCGGTTGCAGGCTCCGCCCCTGCCAAGGCCTAATGCCTCTGGCCTAGGTGTCCAGCCCAGGCAGTGGGGACCTGCAGTGGCAGTGGGGGGCGCTGCGATCGTGGGCTCCGCTTTAGGCCCAGGCAAGGGACCCCTAGCTCCTGGGACTGCCAGCTTCGACCGTGCCCAGCTCCCATCGCTGGCTCCACCCCTACTTCCTTCTTTCACTGGCCAGGGCAGCAAAGGCGCCTGATTCTCTGATCATGGCTGGGGGGCAGGGCAAAGGTGGCCCCAGGGCCACCTTTGCCCTGCCCCCCAGCTCTTAGCTCCCCCCTGGGTTTCTGATCACTGTCAGTGGCAGGGGGCTTCTTCCTGCTTTCCCTTTTGCCTCCCTGCATTATGCCTACATATGCAAATTAGCCGCCATCTTGTTGGCAGTTAACTGCCAATTTTAGTTGGCAGTTAATTTGCATATAGCCCTGATTAGCCAATGAAAAGGGTATCGCCGTACGCCAATTACCATTTTTCTCTTTTATTAGTGTAGTATGGCCTTGGAAGGTCTTATTTTACCTGCATTTTTAAATGATACTCTTGCTGGATAGAGTAGTCTTTATTTTAGGTCCTTACTCTTAATCACATTGACTATTTCATGTTAATCCTTTCTGTCCTGAAGTGTTTATGTTGAAACATCAGCTGGAAGACTAATGGGAGCTCCCTAGTAGGTAATAAACTGTCTTTCTTTTGTTACTATTAATGTTATCTCTTTATCTTTAACCTTTGCCATTTTAATTATGATGTATCTTTGTGTGGACCTCGTTGGGTTCATCTTGTTTAGAATTCTCTGCTCTTCCTGGTCTTGTGTTTATTTTTCTTTCACCATGTTATGGAAGTTTTTAGCCATTATTTTTTCAAATAGGTTCTCAATCTTTTTTTCTCTCTCTCCTTTAGGTATCACTATGATGCAGATTTTATTACACTTGCTGTTGTTCCAGAGGTCCCTTAATTTTTTTTTCTTTCTGCTGCTCTTTTTTTAAGTTATCTTGTCCTCTCAATTACTGATTAGATCATCTGCCTTTTTAAACATGCTTTTGATTCCTTCTTGTGTATTCTTCATTTCAAATATTGAGTTCTTTATTTCAGACTGGTTCTTTTTTTCTGGTTTCTATAGAAACTATCCCTGTGGTTAAGTTCTAACTGAGACCATTTATTCTTCCCCAGGGTCATTGAGCATCTTTATAACTATTGTTGTTAACTCTTCATCTGGTATTTTGGTTGCTTTCATTTCATTTAATTCATTTTTTTACTTTCATTTTATTTAATTCATTTTTTTTTCTGGTAATTGCTCTTGTTCTTTTATTTGGGGCATGTTTCTTTCTCTTTCCATTTTGTTTATTTACTTTTGTTATTCACTGTGTATTAGGTAGAATTATGACTGCCAAACTTGTTATGGTAATTTTATTTAGTACAGTGGTGTCCAACCTTTTGGACCTTACGTACCACCAGTTGTCCTCGGACCACCGGTTGGCGACTGCTGCTCCAAAGGTTTCCTTAAACCAATGGTTTCCAACCCTTTGGACCTCATGGACCACCAGTGGTCCACTGGTTGGCAACCACTGATTTAATAGGTTTTTTGTAGGACTCAGTGGCACAATCTTCTAGATTACCTGAGCTAGGTTCTTTGGAAATATCTCTTATGTGGGTTATGTGTGTCCTCTTGTTGTAGTTGAGTCTTGAATGCTTTTGGCCTATTCTTGGGTGGTGTTAACCCTCAGGGTAGCTGAATATAAAGGTAGACCTTGATCACAGTTTAAGAACCACTGTGAGGGGGCTGTCCTTTTAAATGGAGTTGTTTCCATCAGGTTCTAATGTCTGCTGGGATCTCTTCTGGGGTGTGCTGCTTGTGTGATTATTTTGGTCATACTCTGAAGATTTACACTGGTTGTGTTTGATTTGGGCTCACTTTGGTGGGGTTCCACTGCAGGTTGATTTTTGATGCTCCTATAACCAGCTTAGAGATACCTAGCTGGAATATGATGCAATTTGCTGTTTTGGGCTGTCCCCACTGGGCCTGGGTGTGCATGGGAGTGACCAACCTCTGTACAAGGCTCAGCATTTTCCAGCTCTGAACTGGGGTAGGTCAGTAAAATTTCAAGGCACCCTGATTTTTTCCTCCTCTTATTTGCCACCCCTTCAGATTACCTGGTCTTCCTTGGGAGCCTTCTGTAGAAAGACTGTAGAATGGGCCTAGGCTGACTATAACCCACAGACCCTTTCACAAGTTGTGACCATTGGGGGTGGTGACCATTGTCAGGAGAACAGGGCTAATGGGTCTCCTTTTTGGGTGCAGCACGGTCAGGCACTCAATGGGGTAGGGGGGAGTATCCCCTTCTCCACAGCCAAACCACTGTATCTACTGGGTCTCCAACCCAGCTGCCCCCAAAAGTTCAGGTTGGGTGAAGAAAGCCAACCCCACTGCAGAAGGAAGCTCAGCAGGGCTGGCCCATCAGGACTTTGGAGGACAGATCAAAAGACCTTTTTTTTGCGGGGGAGTGGAACTTTTCAAACCTATAGGGAGGACAAGAATGTATTCTCTAACTTGTTCATAAGCCACACAATGAAGATCTCATTTGAGTCCTGGATGAGAGCTTCCTGGATGTGCTCTGAAGGTCCCACCTATGATTTGCACTGAAATACCTCCTGTAGGACTGAGCTCAGCAGGTTAGGGCCACTGGTTGTTGGAAGGAGAGATCAAATGAGTCTCCCATTGAAGAATGGCCTAGGCCAGTGATGGTGAACCTTTGACATGCGTGATGACATGCAAACTCATTTTTTTGGTTGATTTTTCTTTACTAAATGGCATTTAAATATATAAAATAAATATCAAAAATATAAATCTTTGTTTTACTATTGTTGCAAATATCCAAAAATTTCTATATGTGACATGGCACCAGAGTTAAGTTAGGGTTTTTCAAAATGCTGACACGCCGAGCTCAAAAGGTTCACCATCACTGGCCTAGGCTGACCTCACAGGGGAGATATGAGTGGCACCCCATAATGTAGCCACAAAACCCAGTTTTTGTCCGCTTGAGTCCTGAATAAGATTATTCCAGGAAGACACATTTTAAAGGTCCCAGCTCTGTGCAGTACTCTTAAATCATACACTACCGAGCCAAGCAGGGTGAAGCCACCAGTTGTTGAAGGATATGTCAAATGAGTTTTCCACTGAGGGAGTGGAATAGGATGAGATAAGAGTGACCCCATTCACTGGGACCACACAAACCAGTGCACTTCTGAGTCCCAGACAAGAGCTCCTGGGGAGATGAGCTCTAAAGGTCTCAGCTCTGTGCAATACCCAGTTGCCGGGGTCCAACCCCAGCAGGTCCAGGGGTTCCCAAAGGCGTAGACGGAATCGGCGAAGAAGGAAGGACATGGAGACAGTGTTCAGTTGATCAGCAGCCTAACCAGGATCTCCAGCCAGGATCTCCAGCCAAGTTCTGGTCTGGATGTCCAGAGAGGTTCTGCCTAGGATCTCCAGCCAGGTTCTGTGTCCATGTTCTCTTGCTAGGTTCTCCAGGTTCTCCATCCAGGTTCTGTAGCCATGTTCCCTCGCTAGGTTCTCCAGCCAGGTTCTGTGTCCATGTTCTCTTGCTAGGTTCTCCAGGTTCTCCAGCCAGGTTCTGTAGCCATGTTCCCTCGCTAGGTTCTCCAGCCAGGTTCTGTCCAGGTTCTCCAGCCAGGTTCAGTCACCAGGTTCTAGTCAGGTTCTCTTGCCAATTTCTGTAGTCAGGTTCAGTCCAGGATCTTTTGCCATGTTCTCTCCAGCGAAGTTCTTCTGTCTCTAGGTTCTGTCTTCTTAGTTCTGTGTCTTGCTGTCTTCTAAGTTCTGTCTTCTCAGTTCTGTGTTCTAAGTTCTGTGTTGTTACATCTGTATTTATACCAGTTGATTCCAATCCTATCAATCTCTATTCCAAAGGTTAGGGCATTTCTTATCTCCATTCCAGGGAGTAAAGATTATGTAGCTTAAGCATGATTGTTCATAGTTAAAGTGATTAATTACCCGCCTGGCACTTAGTTAAGAGGTTTTATTCCCTCCCTAACTTCAGGGGAAAATCCCTACCTGGGGAAACAACCTTTCTCAGAGAGGCGACCTTGGTTAAAACACATAGTGCCAAGAAGGTGAGCAAACATATTAAGAACAGTATGCCATATATGCCAGGTCCCTTGAAACAGCAAGCTTGGACCGGCTCCCGGCACCCAGTCCCTTCGGTGGGAATCTTCTCAGTTGGGAAAACCCCTGTGGGACTGAGCTCAACAGGTGGAGCCACAGGGACTGGAAGAACTGGCCAAGTGTTTCAACAGGTGGGGGATTGTTGGCTGTGCATGCAAGATAGGAAAGAATGGCCCTAATCCAAAGTTACACATCTCAATTACAGTCTGAACCTCTGCCAAGAGCTTCTCTGAAAAACAAACAAAAAAAAAGCTCCCAGTGAGTGAGAGAATGAAAGGAGAATGCATGGACATGCGGGGATGTCTGTATTTGTGGGTGAGGGACAGCTATATTCCACGGGACTTTTGGGGACTGGCGGACAGGCCTCGCCTTGCCAGGTAGCCTCTACTGCTGCTGAAATCTCTCCTGGAGTGGCTGGCTCTGCTCCAGAGACTGTGCCATCTTGAAAGGGAGACCAGCTGTGATCAGAAGCCCAGCCTTACCTTCAACTGGGGAGACTTCGGATACCTCCCGGAACCCTACAACCACAATGCCCAGGGATCAGCTGCCTCAGCTGAGAAGCCATGAACACTGGGACTCCAGCCTTCCCCACCGCAGGCGCCTAAAAAGTCTGTCCAGGGAGACAAAATTGCGGCAGAATAGACGAAAGTGTCCTGAGCCTTGTCCCGGAGCAGATAGAATGAGCAACTAAATTGAATAACATCCAGCTCGAATCTGCGAAATAGACACAGCTGGTG
Source organism: Myotis nattereri (assembly GCF_964212035.1). Classification (NCBI taxonomy): domain Eukaryota; kingdom Metazoa; phylum Chordata; class Mammalia; order Chiroptera; family Vespertilionidae; genus Myotis; species Myotis nattereri. The sequence goes on from NC_138076.1 coordinate 103,374,044, forward strand.
AAACAGTCCACAGCCGGGAAGGGCAGAGGACGCCTGGAGAAAGGTAAAATCAGGGATCTGGGCTGGAGAGAACTGTGAGACCTTCGAGCCCAGAGGGAAACCTCATGGCACAGAGGTCGTGTCCCTTGGGACAGGCACATCTTTTAACTGTGGAAAGGAAATCCGCAGGACTTCTGGTAGCAGGGGATTCTAGATCTGGGTCCATAGTCACAAGAGACTCATCCCAGAGGAAGCATTCTGGATGGCTGCCCAGACCATGCTGTCCCAAGAGGAGAGGCTCACAGAGGCACAGCTTTTCCCCCTCTTTGTGGTCCTTGCTTTTCTTCACTGAATCTAGTTCATAGGACCTTTTGGATATGGACACTCACCCATGGCTGAGGTGCAGGAGGAGGTGTGGACTTGTGGAGTCTAGGGAGAGGCTTGGGAGAGGATTGGGCCCAGTTGAGGTGGCAATGAGTCTGGTGCTGAGTCATATCTGATGTGGGGGACCTAGGTAGCCATTTTCTCCTGAAAAGATAGCCCCTCCTTGCAGTCTCCAGGCAACCAATGCAGCCACACCGAGACTACACTCTGGGATAATTAAAAAAAGAAAATCTGAATAGTCCCTGAGAGTCCATAGGGGCTAACCTAAAGAGAGGCCTTCAGTCCCAGCAACAGGAAACTGAGAAGCCACAGACAGTACAGAAGAGTGGGATCTTAAACCAGCCAAAGGAACGACACTTCACTTTTTCGTTTTTATTTTATTTGATTATTATTTTGTTATAATAATATTTTGTTAAAATATTATTATTTTGTTCTTTATTTTTTTTGTTTGTTTCTTTATTTTATATTTCTTTTCTCATTATTTTTCCATAATTCAAATTTATTTTTATCCTAATTTTTAATCATTTTTTAAAAAAATTATTATTATTATTATATTATTATTATTATTTTCTTCTCTCTCTTTCTTCTTATTCGCTCATCCTCTTTCTACTTCCTCTATACTGAACTGAGGTCCTCCCCATATTCATCCAATTTTTAACCTTACTTTCTGTATATTAGATTCTGCCCCCACCCTCTTTACTGAGTACTTGGTATTTGTATGTTTTAGTTTACCTGTTTGTTCTCTGGTGTTTTCTCCATATATATATATATATATATATATATATATATATATATATATATATTCCTTTTCCTTTTTTTTCTTTTATCTTATACCATTTTTTTTCTCTCTTTGATATCATTTGTGCTCTCTTTTCTCTCCCCTAATTCTCTTTTCTCTGGTGGTCACTTATATTGGGGTTATTGGTGTCATAAATACATTTGTGTTTTGTTCCCTTTGTGTCATGTCTTATCGAGGTGAATTTTATCCTGTTTGGCCAATGTGCTAGAGAACGAGCCACATAACCAGACACCCAGAGAGGAGACTCCATCCATGAACGGGTCAATAACACTCCAGACCCAAATACAGAGGCAGAAATAGGTGACAGTGAGGGAGAGAGCTCAAGTGAGGGGGCAAAAGAGGAGTGTGTGGTATGTGGATGTGTGTGAGTGAGGCACAGTTAGATCCTACAGGACCTTTGGGGAAGGCTAGCTGGGATCACTGAACTATTTGCAAATAGTCCCAGAGAGGCTGGCTCTTCCTCAGAGGCCTTGCCTTTTTGAAGGGGAGAGCAGCTGTGACTGGGAGCCCAGCCTCACCTCCAACCAGGGTGTTCTCATATAATACCTGGGACAATACAGCCACCCCTGCCTGGGACATGATGCCTCGGCTGTAGTTCCATGGTTACCAAGACTCCAGCCATCCCGGGCGCAGGTTCCTGTGAGTTCTGAAGCATGCTCTCCTCTGACTGGACCAACACTTTAGCCCAGGGCATTGCAACCACTCGAGCAGCAGCCACGTGAACAGCCCGCTCCTGTCCAAGGAGCAGCAGCCCTGTGAGCAGCCTGCCCCAGGCCGAGGAGTGGCAGCCTCACATGGCCTCCCCCTGTCAAAGGAGCAGCAGTTGTGCAAGCGGCCCACCCCTCATCTGAGGAGCAGCAACCTTGCATGCAGCCCACCTGCATCTGAGGAGCAGCAGCCACGCAAGCAGCCTGCCCCTGTCCAAGGCGCAGCAGCTATGTGAGTCGATGCCCCTCTCCAATGACCAGCAGCTCCACACGCAGCTCACCCCTGTCCATGGAGCAGCAGCCTTGTGAGCATCTTGCCCTTGTCCGAGGAGCAACAGATGCGTGAGCAGCCCTCCCTGCTCTGAGGAGCAGGTTGCCCCTGCCCGAGGAGCAGCAGCTGCGTGAGCAGCCTGCCCCCATCTGAGGAGCAGAAGCTGTATGAGTGCCCCCCCTCCAACCATTTGAAGAGCAGCAGCCTCATGAGCAGCCCGCCCCCATATGAGGAGCAGGAGCTGTGTGAGCAGCCTTCCCTGTCCAAGGAGAAACAGCTGTATGAGCAGCCCACTCTAGTATGAGGAGCAGCAGCCTAATGAGCAGCCCAACCCTGTCAGAGGAGCAGCAGCTGCAAGAGCAGCCTGTCTGCACCAGCCAGAAAAGCCACCACTGCTGCGAACATCTCACACCAGAATAGCCACTGCCAACTGAGGAACAGGCCCTGCCGCTACAGCCGAGGAGCCATTGGCACCCAAGTAGCAGCCCCTGCAGAGTTCGACACCTAGATCCTCCAGTGAGACCAAAAATGGTTAGACAAAGAAACCCCCAAAGGAAAGAAAAGGAGGCATAGCCAGAAAAGCAGCTAAGTGAAATGGAGGCATGCCATATGTCAGAAAAAGAATTCAGAATAAGAGTCATACAGTTCATACACAGGATGGATGAAAACATTAACAACTTATGTATGAATCAAGAAGAAATAAAGGGTGATATAGCTGAAATAATAATAATAATAAAAACACCATGGAAAGGTTCAACAGTAATCTAGGAAAAGTGGAGGACCAAATTAGTGAATTGGAAGACAGGGAAGCAAAACACATCCAAACTAAACTGCAATTGGAGAAAAATATTAAAAGAGAGGGGAGAGCCTAAGGGAGCTTGGGACAACATGAAACGAAGCAACATACAAATAATAGGGGTGCTAGAATGACAGGAAGAGGAACAAGGGTTAGAAAACATATTTGAAGAAATAATGTCAGAAAACTTCCCTGAGGTGGGGAAGAAAAAAGTACCACAAGCACAGAGAGTCCCAAACAAGATGAACCCAAAAAGACTCACATCAAGAAACATCATAATTAAGATGGCAAATGTTCAGAACAAAGAGAGAATCTTAAAGGCTGCAAGAGAGAGACAGAAAGTTACATACAAGGGATCTCCCATTAGATTATCAAATGATTTCTCAACAGAAACACACCATGCCAGAAAAGAAAGGAAGGAAATTTACAAAGTGATTCAAAGCAAGGGACTGAATGCAAGAATACTCTATCCAGCAACTCTATCATTCAAACTTGAAGGGGAAATAAGGAACGACACAGACAAGAAAATAAGCTAAGGAAGTTTATCACTACCAACCCACAATGCAAGAGATGCTAAAGGGATTGGTGTAAAAAGAAGAAATAAAAAGAGAATATGGGCACAAAAATAAAAATAGATACAAACAAGTACCTATCAATAATAAATTTAAATGTAAATGGGCTAAATGCTCCAATCAAAAGACATCTAGTAGCAGAATGGATAAAAAACATGACCCAGACATTTGTTGTCTACAAGAGATCCACCTCAGAACAAGGGACTCACACAGACTGAAAGTGAAGGGATGGAAAAATATTGTTAAGGCAAATGGAAATGAAAAAAAAGCTGGGGTAGCAATACTTAAAGCTGACAAAAAAGACCTCAAAGTAAAGGCCATTTCAAGAGATAAGGAAGGCCACTTCATAATACTAAAGGGATCGATACAACAAGAGGATATAACCCTGATAAACATATATGCACCCAATGCAGAAGCACCCAAATACATAAAAAACACCTGGAAGATATCAAGGGAGAAATAGACAACAATACAATCATGGTAAGGGACATTAATACCCCACTGCCATCACTGGATAAATCCTCTATACAAAAAATCAGCAAAGACATCAATTGTTAATGATACACTAGATCAGATGGACTTAACATTTCACCCCAAGTCATGGAATATACGTTCTTCTCAAGTGCACATGGGACATTTTCAAACATAGACCACATGATGGGTCACAAGCAAAGTCTCCCCAAATTCAAGAAGATTGAAAACATATCAAGCATCTTCTCAGACCACAATGACATAATATTAGAAATAAACTACAATAAAAGCAAAAGAAAAAATTCAAACATTTGGAAGCTGAAGAGCATGCTATTAAACAATGATTTGGTTATGAAAGAGATCAAAGAAGAAATTAAAAACACCCTGGAAACTAATGACAATAAAAATACAACAATCCAAAATGAAAGCAGTCCTGAGGGAAGTTTATAGCTTTACAGACCTACCTCAGAAAATAAGGAAAAATGGTAGCAATCATCTAACTCTACAACTTAAAGAATTAGAAAGAGAGCAACAAAAAAAGCCCAGAGTGAGCAGAAGGAAGGAGATAATAAAAGATCAGAGTACAAATAAATGACATAGAGACAAAAAAAAGCAAAAACAACATAAAAGATCAATGAAACCAAAAGCTGGCTCTTTGAAAGGATAAAGAAGTTTGATGAACCTCTAGCCAGGATCACCAAGAAGCAAAGAGAGAGGACCCAAATAAACAAAATTACAAATGAAAGATGTGAAATAACAACAGACCCCACAGAAATACAAATGATTGTTAAAAAATACTATGAAAAACTCTATTTCAACAAACGGGACATCCTGGAGGAAATGGACATATTCCTAGAAAAATAGAACCTTCCAAAACTCAATCAGGAAGAATCTAAAAATCTCAATAGGCTGATAACTATGGAAGATATTGAAGAAGTCATCAAAAAGCTCACAGCAAACAAAAGCCTGGGGCCAGACTGCTTCACTGGGGAGTTTTACCAAACATTCGAAGAAGAACAAAAACCTATTCTCCTCAGACTATTCCAAAAAATTCAAGAGGAAGGAACACTTCCAACTCATTCTATGAAGCCAGCATTATTTTAATACCAAAACCAGATAAAGACAACACAATGAAAGAGAATTACAGGCCAATATCCCTCATGAACATAGATGCCAAAATCCTCAACAAAATCTTAGTAAATTGGATCCAGCATTACATGAGAAATAACATGCACCATTACCAGGTAGGATTTATCCCAGGGATGCAAGGATGGTACAATATCCTCAAATCAATAAACGTAATACATCACATGAACAAACTGAGAGATAAAAATCACATAGTCACATCAATTGATACAGAAAAAGCATTTGACAAAATCCAACACCCTTTGTTGACAAACACTCTCAGCAAAGTGGGAATAGAGGGATCATACATCAACAGAATAAAAGCCTTATATGACAAACCTACATCCAACTTTATACTCAATGGATAAAAACTAAAATCATTTTCCCTAAGAACGGGTAGAAGACAGAAATGCCCACTCTCACCACTCCTCTTCAACATAGTTCTGGAAGTGCTAGCCATAGCAATTAGATAAGAAGAAGAAATAAAAGATATCCAAATTGGAAAAGAAGACATAAAACTGTTATTATTCACAGATGACATGGTACGGTACATAGTGTTGTGGACCAACATTCGTGAGAATAAGACCACCAACTCCAATTAGGTTTTAAATAGTAAGTGAGGATTTATTGAACTGGCCAGTGACTTCCACAGGCTTTCCCCTGTAACAGCCCCGAGCTTTGTCTTCCATGAGCTTTTATCCCCAGAAAATACAAACGTCCTTGATTTACAGTTACAAGGCTCTAATCAGGACCTTGACGCCGATGTCTGGGAGTGGGAGACTTGGAGTTATGCCTGGTTACCTATCCTTGACCCCATCCTTGTTAAAATTTTTTACTGACATTCAATTCATCACAATAGAAAATCCTAAAGATTCCATAAAAAATTATTAGACTTAATAAATGGATTTGGCCATGTAACAGGGTACAAAATTAATGCCAAGAAATCTATGGCATTACTATACACCAATAGTGAACTTACAGAAAGAGAGACTAAAAAAAAATCCCATTTACCATCACACCAAAAATATTAAGATACCTAGGAATAAACTTAACTAAGGAAGTAAAAGACTAGTACTTGGAAAACTACAGGATACTGAAAAAAGAGATAGAGTAAGACATAAATAGATGGAAGAATATACTGTGTTTATGGATTGGTAGAACCAACATCATTAAAATGTCCATACTACCCAAAGCAATCTATAGATTCAATGCATTCCCCATTAAAATACCAATGGCATATTTCACAGACCTAAAACAAACTCTCCAAAAATTCATCTAGAATAAAAAAAGACCCCAAATAGTTGCAGCAACCCTGAGAAAGAAGAACAAAGTAGGAGGAATCTCAATAGCAGATATCAAGCTGTATTACAAAGCCACTGTTCTCAAAACTGCCTGGTACTGGCACAAGAACAGACATATAGACCAATGGAATAGAATACAGAACTCATAAATCCCCCAAAACTACTATTTCCAATTAATATTTGACAAAAGAGGCAAGAACATACAATGGAGTCAAGCAGTCTCTTCAATAAATGGTGTTGGGAAAATTGGACAGATAACGCCAAAAAATGAAACTAAACTACCAACCTTAACTTGGCTTTTTCTTAATATTCTTATTTAAAGGACTTCTATTCAGATAGATTTCACTTGGTTCCCAATGATGGTTGTTCTATGGTTTAGTTGTAATGTTTTTTTTGTTTAATTGTAATTTTGATGTGATTGTGGGAGGAGATAAGAACAGCATTTACCTATGCTACCATTTTGACCGAAATCCTAAGTCTTCAGTTTGCTAATATTTTGTTGAGGATTTTTGCATCTATGTGCATCAGGTATATTGGTTTATAATTTTATTTCTTATTAGTATCTTTATCTGGTTTTGAATTAAGATAATGCTGGCCTGCACAATTTACAATAGCTAAGTTCTGGAAATAGCCCGAGTACCCATCAGTAGATAAGTGAATAAAAAAGCTGTGGTACATTTATACCATAGAATACTATGCAACAGTAAAAAAAAAAAAAAAAGAAGAAGAAGAAGAAGAAGAAGAAGAAGAAGAAGAAGAAGAAGAAGAAGAAGAAGGAGAAGAAGAAGGAGAAGAAGAAGAGGAATCTCTTACCCTTAGAGACAGCATGGAGGGAGCTGGGGAGTATTATGCTAAATGAAATAAGTCAATCAGAGAAAGACAAACATCACATGATCTCATTCATATATGGAATCAAAGTAACAAAGTAAACTGATGAACCAAATGGATCCAGAGACATGGAAGCATGGAACAGAATGCATAATCTTTCAGGGAAGGTGGAGGAGGGTGGTTGGGAAGTAATCAACTAAGAACCTTGTATGCATATATACATGACCCATGGTCACAGACAATGGGGCTGTGAGGGCCTGGGGCAGGAGGTGGGGACAAATCTTAGCTATTGTGAATTGCGCTGCTATGAACATAGGGGTGCATATGTCCTTTCTGATTGGTGTTTCTTATTTCTTGGGATATAATCCTAGAAGTGGGATTACTGGGTCAAATGAAGTTCCATTTTTAATTTTTTGAGGAAACGCCATACTGTTTTCCACAGTGGCTGTACCAGTTTGCATTCCCACCAGCAGTGCACAAGGGTTCCTTTTTCTCCAAACCCTTGCCAGCACTTGTCGTTTGTTGATTTGTTGATGATAGCCATTCTGACAGGTGTGAAATGGTATCTCATTGTGGTTTTTATTTGCATGTCTCAGATGATTAGTGACTGCACATGTTTTCATATGTCTCTTGGCCTTCTGTATGCCTACTTTCCAAAAGTGTCTATTTAAGTTCTTTGCCAATTTTTTGGATTGGATTGATTATCTTCATTTTGTTAAGATTTATGAGTTCCTTATACATTTTGGAGATTAGGTCCTTATCATATATAACATTTGCAAATATATTCTCCCATGCAGTGGGCTTTCTTATTGTTTTGTTTATGGTTTCTTTCCCTGTGCAGACACTTTTTATTTTGATATAGACCCATTTGTTTATTTTCTTTTTAGTTTCCATTGTCTTAGGAGCAGTATTGGTAAGATATTGCTACAATATATGTCTGAAAATTTGCTGCCTGTGGATTCATCTAAGATTTTTATGGTTTACCATTTTATGTTAAGTCCTTTATCCATATTTAGTTTATTTTTGAATATGGTGTGAGTTAGGGGTCTAGTTTCATTTTTTTGCATGTATCTGTTCAATTTTCCCAACACCACTTATTGAAGAGACTGTCTTGACTCCATTGTATGCTATTGCCACCTTTGACAAATATTAATTGAGCATAATGGCTTGGGTCAATTACTGGGCTCTTTGTTCTGTTCCAGTGGTCTATATATCTGTTCTTGTGCCAATACCAGGTAGTGTTGAGAACAGTGGCTTTGTAATATAGCTTGATATCTGGTATTATGATTCCTCAAACTTTGTTCTTCTTTCTCAAGATTGCTGTGGCTATTCAGGGTCTTTTTTTAAAAATTCCAGATGAATTTTTGGAGAGTTTGTTCTAGGTCTGTGAAATATACCATTGGTGTTTCAATGGGGAGTGCATTGAATCTATAGATTGCTTTGGGTAGTATGGACATTTTAATGATGTTAATTCTACGTATCCATGAACATGGTATGTTCTTCCATCTGTTTATGTCTTACTCTATCTCTTTTTTTCCAATACCTGTAGTTTTCCTATTACAGGTCTTTTACCTTCTTAGATAAGTTTAATGCTAGGTATCTTATTTTTTTTTGTTAAATCATAAATGGATTGTTTTATTGTTTCTCTTTCTGTGAGTTTATTATTGGTGTATGAAAAAGCCATAGATTTCTGGGTGTTAATTTTGTATCCTGCTACATTACCAAATTCATTTATTAAGTCTAATGGGTTTTTTTGATGGAGTCTTTAGGGTTTTCTATGTACAATGTCATGTCCTCTGCAAATAATGATAGTTTTACTTCTTCTTTTCCAATTTGGATGCCTTTTATTTCTTCTTTTTGTCTTATCGCTATGGCTAGCACTTCCAGCACTATTTCGAACAGGAGTGGTGAGAGTGGGCATACCTGTCTTCTTCCAGTTTTTAGGGAAAACGATTTTAGTTTTATCCATTGAGTATAATGTTGGATGTAGGTTTGTAATATAAGGCTTTTATTTTGTTGATGTATGATCCCTCTATTCCCACTTTGCTGAGAGTGTCAAGAAAGGGTGTTAGATTTTGTCAAATGCTTTTTCTGCATCAATTGATATGATTATGTGGTTTTTATCTCTCCATTTGTTTGTGTGATGTATCACATTTATTGATTTGCAGATATTGTACCATTCTTGCACCCCCAGAATAAATCCCAGTTGGTCATGGTGTTTGATCTTTCTAATGTAATGCTGGGTCTTATTTATTAGGATTTTGTTGAGGAATTTAGCATCTATGTTCATTACAGATATTGGCCTGCAATTCTCTTTCTTTGTAGTATCTTTATCTGGTTTTGGGATTAGGGTAATGCCGGCTTCATACAAATAGCTTGGAAGTATTCCTTCCTGTTGAATTATTTGGGATAGTCTGAGGAGGATAGGTTTTAATTATTCTTTGAATGTTTGGTAAAACTCCCCTGTGTAGCCATCTGGTCCGGGGATTTTGTTTGCTGGAAGTTTTTGGATGACTGCTTCAATTTCCTCCATAGTTTGGCCTATTCAGATTTTTTGAGTCTTCCTAATTGACTTTTGGATGTCATATTTATCTAGGAATATGACCATTTCTCATGGGTTTACCAGTTTATTGGAATAGAGTTGCTCATTGTATTTTTTTTTTTTACAATACTGTATCTATTGTTATTTTGACTCTTTCACTTCTGATTTTGTTTATTTGCGTTCTCTCTCTTTGTTTCCTGGTGAGCCAGGCTAGAGGTTCATTAGTCTTGTTTATCCTTTCAAAGAACCAGCTCTTGGTTTCATTGATATTTTGTATTGATTTTTTGGTCTCTATTTCATTTATTTCCACTCTTATCTTTATTATTGCCTTACTTCTTTTCACTCTGGGCTTTTCTTGTTGCTCCCTCTCTAATTATTTTTTAAGTATATATTTTTTATTGATTTCAGAGAGAAAGGGAGAGTGACAGAGAGATAGAAACATAAATGAGGAGGGAAAGGGTCATTGATATTTTTTTGGGGGGGATATTTATTTATTTATTAATTGTTTAATGCTTAAAGTATTACAAAGAGTATTATATATGTCTCCTTTTTTTTTCTTTTCTCCCCTTGACCTTCTCCTAGCCTCCCATACCCCCCAGTGTCTTGTGTCCATTGGTTATGCTTATATGCATGCATACAAGTCCTTCGGTTGATCTCTTAACCACCCCCACAACCCTCCCCGGCCTTCCCTCTGTAGTTTGACAGTCTGATCAATGTAGCTCTGCTTCTGTATCTATTTTTGATCATCAGTTTATAATGGTATTAATTATCCATAAATGAGTGAGATCATGTGGTATTTTTCTTTCATTGACTGGCTTATTTCACTTAACATAATGCTCTCCAGTTCCATCCATGCTGTTGCAAATGGTAAGAATTCCTTCTTTTTTTACAGCAGCATAGTATTCAATTGTGTAGATGTACCACAGTTTTCTAATCCCCTCATCTGATGATGGGCACTTAGGCTGTTTCCAGATCTTAGCTATGGTAAATTGTGCTACTATGAACACAGGGGTGCATATATCCTTTCTGATTGGTATTTCTGTTTTCTTGGGATATATCCCTAGAAGTGGGATCAGAGGGTCAAATGGGAGTTCTATTTTTAACTTTTTGAGGAAACTCCATACTGTCTTCCATAGTGGCTGCACCAGTCTGCATTCCCACCAGCAGTGCACAAGTGTTCCTTTTTCTCCACATCCTCTCCAGCACTTGTCGTTTGTTGATTTGTTGATGATAGCCATTCTGACAGGAGTGAGATGGTACCTCATTGTTGTTTTGATTTGCATTTCTCCGATGATTAGTGACTTTGAGCCTGTTTTCATATGTCCCTTGGCCTTCTGCATATCCTCTTTTGAAGAGTATCTATTTAGGTCCTTTGCTCATTTTTTGATTGGATTGTTTATCTTCCTTTTGTTAAGTTGTATGAGTTCCCTATAAATGTTGGAGATTAAACCCTTATCAGAGATAACATTGGCAAATATGTTCTCCCATGCAGTGGGTCTTCTTGTTGTTTTGTTGATGGTTTCTTTTGCTGTGCAGAAGCTTTTTATTTTGATGTAGTCCCATTTGTTTATTTTCTCTTTAGTTTCCAATGCCCTAGGAGCTGTATCAGTGAAGAAATTCCTTCGGCATATGTTTGTGATTTTTTTGCCTTTGGATTCCTCTAGTATTTTTATGGTTTCCCCTTGTACATTTAAGTCCTTTATCCATTTTGAGTTAATTTTTGTGTATGGTGTAAGTTGGTGATCTAGTTTCATTTTTTAGCATGTATCTGTCCAATTTTCCCAACATCATTTCATGAAGGGACTGTCTTGACTCCATTGTAAGTTCTTGCCTCCTTTGTAAAATATTAATTGAGCATATTGGTTCAGGTCGATTTCTGGGCTCTCTATTCTATTCCATTGATCTATATGTCTGTCCTTGTGCCAGTTCCAGGCAGTTTGAGAACAGTGGCTTTGTATTACAGCTTCATATCTGGTATTGAGATCCCACCTACTTTGTTCTTTCTCAGGATTGCTGCAGCTATTCGGGGTCTTTTTTTTTTTTTATTCCAGATGAATTTTTGGAGAGTTCATTCTAGGTCTGTGAAATATGCCGTTGGTATTTTAATGGGGAATGCATTGAATTTATAGATTGCTTTGGGTAGTATGGACATTTTAATGATGTTGATTCTACCAATCTAAGAACATGATATGTTGTTCCATCTGTTTATGTCTTCCTCTATCTCTTTTTTCAACGTCCTGTATTTTTCTGAGTAGAGGTCTTTTACCTCTTTAGTTAAGTTTATTCCTAGGTATAAGTCTTAATTTTATTGGTGCAATGGTAAATGGGATTGCTTTTTTGGTCACTCTTTCTGTAAGTTCACTATTGGTGTATAGAAATGCCTCAGATTTCTTAGCATTAATTTTGTATCCTGCTACATTGTCGAATTCATTTATTAAGTCTAATAGTTTTTTGATGGAGTCTTTAGGTTTTTCTTATGTACAATATCATGCCATCTGCAAATAAGGACAGTTTTACTTCTTCTTTTCCAATTTGGATGCTTTTTATTTCTTCTTCTTGTATAATTGAAATGGCTAATACTTCCAGTACTATGTTGAACAGAAGTGGTCAGAGTGTGCATCCCTGTCTTGTTCCTGTTCTTAGGGGAAATGGTTTTAGTTTTTGTCCACTGAGTATGATGTTGGCTGTGGGTTTGTCATATATGGCTTTTATTATGTTGAGGTATGATCCTTCTATTCCCACCTTGCTGAGAGTTTTTATCAAAAATGGGTGTTGGATTTTGTCAAAAGCGTTTTCTCCATCAATTGTTATGACTATGTGGTCTTTTTCTTTCAATTTGTTTATGTGATATATCACATTTATTGATTCGCAGATATTGTACCATCCTTGCATCCCTGAAATAAATCCTACTTGGTCATGGTGTATGATCTTTCTGATGTACTGCTGGATCTGATTTGCTAAGATTTTGTTGAGGATTTTGGCATCTTTGTTCGTGAGGTATATGGACCTGTAATTCTCTTTCATTGTGTTGTCTTTACCTGGTTTTGGTATTAGGGTGATGCTGGCTTCATAGAATGAGCTTGGAAGTTTTCCTTCCTCTTGAATTTTTTGGAATAGTCTGAACAGGATAGTGTTAGTTCTTCCTTGATTGTTTGGTAAAACTCCCCTGTGAAGCCGTCTCTCCCTGGGTTTTTTTTTTTTGCTGGAAGCTTTTTGATGACTACTTCAATTTCTTCCATAGTTATTGGTCTTTTGAGATTTTTACATTCTTCCTGATTGTGTTTTTGAATGTTGTATTTTTCTAAGAATATGTCCATTTCCTCCTGGTTGTCTAGTTTTTTGGAGTAGAGTTTTTCATAGTATTTTTTAACAATCATTTTTATTTCTGTTGGGTTCTTTGTTATTTTGCCTCTATCATTTCTGATTTTGTTTATTTGGCTCCTCTTTCTTTGCTTCTTGGTTATCCTGGCTAGAGGTTCATCAATCTTTTATTTTATTTTTTATTTTATTTTATTTTTAATCTTTAAATTCTTTATTAATCAAGGAATTACAAATGTGTCCTCATTCACGCCCATTTACCCCCATCCTCCTTCCCTCCCACTCATGCGCTCATCGTCCTGTTGTCCATGTCTATTGGTTTGGCTTATATGCATGCATACAAGTCCTTTGGTTGATCTCTTCCCCTTACCCCCATCCTCCCCTAGTTTCCCTCTGGGGATTAATAGTCTGATTGCTGTCTTTCTGTCTTTGGATCTGTCCCTGTTCATGTCTATGTTGTTTTCTATATTCCACAAATGAGTGAGATCATGTGGTATTTATCTTTCTCTGACTGGCTTATTTCACTTAGCATAATGCTCTCCAGTCCCATCCAAGCTGTTGCAAAAGGCAAGAGTTCCTTCTGTTTTAGAGCAGCATAGTATTCCATTGTGTAGAAGTACCACAGTTTTTTAATCCACTCATCTGCTGATGGGCATTTAGGCTATTTCCAGATCTTAGCTATGGCGAATTGTGCTGCTATGAACATAGGGGTGCATATATCCTTTCTGATTGCTGTTTCTGTTTTCTTAGGATATATTCCTAGAAGTGGGATCACTGGGTCAAATGGGACTTCCAATTTTAGTTTTTTGAGGAAATTCCATACTGTTCTCCACAGTGGCTGCACCAGTCTGCATTCCCACCAGCAGTGCAGAGGGTTGCTTTTCCTCCACATCCTCTCCAACACTTGTTGTTTGTTGATTTGTTGATGATAGCCATTCTGCCAGGTGTGAGGTGACACCGCATTGTCATTTTGATTTGCATCTCTAGTAGAATTAGTGACTTTGAGCATCTTTTCATATGTCTTTTGGCCCTCTGTATGTCCTCTTTCGAAAAGTGTCTATCTAGGTCCATTGCCCATTTTTTTTATCGGATTGTTTATCTTCTTTTTATTAAGTTTCAAGAGTTCCTTGTAAATGTTGGAGATAAAACCTTTGTCGGTGATATCATTGGCAAATATGTTCTCCCATGCAGTGGGTCTTCTTGTTGTTTTGTTGATGGTTTCCTTTTCTGTGCAAAAGTTTTTTCTTTCAATGTAGCCCCATTTGTTTATTTTCTCTTTAGTTTCCATTGCCCTAGGAGCATTATCAGAGAAGAAATTCCTTCAACATATGTTTGCTATTTCACTGCCTATGCATTCCTCTAGCATTTTTATGGTTTCCCTTCTTACATTTAAGACTTTTATCCATTTTGAGTTTATTTTTGAGTATGGTGTGAGTTGGCGGTCTAGTTTCATCTTTTTGCATGTATCTGTCCAATTTTCCCAACACCATTTATTGAAGAGACTGTCTTGACTCCACTGTATCCTCTTGCCTCCTTTGTCAAATATTAATTGGGCATAGTGTTTTGGGTTGGTTTCTGGGTTCTCTATTCTATTCCATTGATCTATATGTCTGTTCTTATGCCAGTACCGAGCTGTTTTAAGAACAGTGGCTTTGTAATACAGTTTGATATCTGGTCTTCAGATCCCACCTACTTTGTTCTTTTTTCTCACGATTGCTGCAGCTATTCGAGGTCTTTTTTTATTCTAGATGACTTTTTGGAACATTCATTCTAGATCTGTGAAATATGCCATTGGTATTTTAATGGGGATTGCATTGAATCTATAGACTATTTTGGGTAGTATGGACATTTTGATGATGTTGATTCTACCAATCCATGACCACAGTATGTTCTTCCACCTGTTTATGTCTTCCTCTATCTCTTTTTTCAACGTCCTGTAGTTTTTCACATGTAAGTCTTTTACCTCTTTAGTTAAGTTTATTCCTAGGTATCTTAATTTTTTCGGTCCAATGGTAAATGGGATTTCTTTTATTAGTCTTCCTTTCTGTAAGTTCACTATTTGTGTAAAGAAATGCCTTTAATTTCTTGGCATTAATTTTGTATCCTGCTACAATGCTGAATTCATTTATTAACTCTAATAATTTTTGATGGAGTCTTTAGGGTTTTCTATGTACAGTATCATGTCATCTGCAAATAATGACAGTTTTACTTCTTCTTTTCTAATTTGGATGCCTTATATTTCTTCTTCTTGTCTGATCGCAATGGCTAGTACTTCCTGTACCATGTTAAACATGAGTGGTGTGAAGGGGCATCACTGTCTTGTTCCTGTTCTCAGGGGAAATGGTTTTAGTTTTTGCCCATTGATTATGATGTTGGCTGTGGGTTTGTCATATATGGCTTTTATTATGTTGAGGTATGATCCTTCTATTTCTACCTTGCTGAGAGTTTTCATCAGGAAAGCGTGTTGAATTTTGTCGTAAGCTTTTTCTGCATCAATTGATATGACAATGTGGTTTTTAGCTCTCAATTTGTTTATGTGATGAATCACATTTATGGATATGCAGATATTGTACCATACTTGCATCCCTGGGATGAATCCTACTTGGTCATGGTGTATGATCTTTCTGATGTATTTCTGGATCCGATTTGCTAGAATTTTGTTGAGTATTTTGGCATCTATGTTCATGAGGGATATTGGCCTATAATTCTCTTTCATTGTGTTGTCTCTATCTGGTTTTAGTATTAGGGTGATGCAGGCTTCATAGAATGAGCTGGAAAGTGTTTCTTCCTCTTGAATTTTTTTTGGAATAATCTGAGGAGTATATGTTTTAGTTCTTCCTTGAATATTTGGTAAAACTCCCCTGTGAAGCTGTCTGGCCCCAGGCTTTGTTTGTTGGAAGCTTTTTGATGACTGCTTCAATTTCTTCCATCATTATTGGCCTGTTGAGATTTTTAGAATCCTCTGGATTGAGTTTTGGAAGATTGTATTTTTCTAGGCATATGTCCGTTTTCTCCATGTTGTCTAGTTTGTTAGAGTAGAGTTGTTCATAGTATTTTTTAACAATTCTTTGAATTTCTGAGGCGCCTGTTGTTATTTCGCCTCTTTCATTTCTGATTATGTTTATTTGAGTCCTCTCTCTTTGCTTCTTGGTGAGCCTGGCTAGAGGTAATCAATCTTGTTTACCCTTTCAAAGAACCAGCTCTTGCTTTCGTTCATCTTTAGTATTGTTTTTTGGTCTCTATGTCATTTATTTCTGCTATGATCTTTATTATCTCCTTTCTTCGGCTCACTCTGGGCTTTTTTTGTGGTTCTCTTTCTAATTATTTGAGTTGTAGAGTTAGATGATTTACTATCATTTTTTCTTGTTTTTCAAGGTCGGCCTGTAGTGATATAAACTTTCCTCTCAGGACTGCTTTCATTGTGTCCCATAGATTTTGGGTTGTTGTACTGTTATTGTCATTAGTTTCCAGGGTGTTTTTAATTTCTACATTGATCTCACTGGCAACCCAATCATTATGTAGTAACATGCTATACAGCTTCCAAGTGTTTGAGTGTTTTGCGTTGTTTTTATTGTAGTTTATTTCTAATATTATGCCATTGTGGTCTGAGAAGATGCTTGGTGTGATTTCAATCTTCTTGAATTTGGGGAGACTTTGCTTGTGACCTAATATGTGGTCTATTTTTTAAAATGTCCCATGTGCACTTGAGAAGAACGTATATTCCATGGCTTTGGGGTGAAATGTTCTGAAGATGTCGATTAAATCCATCTGGTCTAGTGAGTCATTTAAGATTGCTGTTTCTTTGCTGATTTTTTTGTCTACAGGATTTATACAGTGATGTCAGTGGTGTATTAAAGTCCCCTACTATGATTGTATTGTTGTTGATCTCTCCCTTGATATCTTTCAGGAGTTTTTTTATGTATTTGGGTGCTCCTGCATTGCTTGCATATATGTTTACCAGAGTTATATCCTCTTGTTGTATCGATCCCTTTAGTATTATGAAGTGGCCTTTTTTGGTCTATTTTGTCAGATATAAGTATTGCTACCCTAGCTTTTGTTCATTTCTATTTGCCTGAAAGATATTTTTCCATCCCTTCACTTTCAGTCTGTGTGAGTCCCTTATTCTGAGATGGGTCTCTTTTAGACAGCAAATATATGGGTCATGTTTTTTTTATCTATTCAGCCACTTGATGTCTTTTGGTTAGAGCATTATTCCATTTACGTTTAAAGTTATTATTAAAAGGTACTTGTTTGTAGCCATTTCTATTTTTTGTGCCAGTGTTCTTTCTTAGCTTTTTATTTCTGCTTTTTACACCAGTCCCTTTAGCATTTCTTTCATTGCTGGCTTGGTGGTGATAAACTCCCTTAGCCTTTTTTTTTGAATCATAGCCTTGCTGGATAGAGTATTCTTGCATTCAGTCCCTTGCTTTGCAACACTTTGTAAATTTCTGTCCATTTTTTTCTGGCCTGATGTGTTTCTGTTGAGAAATCATTTGATAATATAATGGGAGATCCCTTGTATGTAACTTTCTGTCTCTCTCTTGCAGCCCTTAAGATTCTCTGTTTGTCCTGAACATTTGCCATGGTAATTATGATGTGTCTTGGTGTGGGTCTTTTCAGATTCATCTTGTTTGGGACTTTCTGTGCTTGTGTGACTTTTTTCTTCCCTACCTCACAGAAGTTTTATGACATTATTTCTTTAAATAGGTTTTCTAAGACTTGTTTCTCTTCTTGTTGTTCTGGCACCACTATTATTTGCATGTTGCTTTGTTTCATGCTGTCCCATAGTCCCTTAGGCTCTCCTCCTGTTTTTTAATTTTTTTCTCCAATTGCAGTTCAGTTTGTGTGTGTTTTGCTTCCCTGTCTTCTAATTCACTAATTTGGTCCTCCGCTTCTCCTAGTCTACTGTTGTAACTTTCCATGGTGTTTTTTATTGCAGCTATATCACTCTTCATTTCTTCTTGATTCTTACATAAGTTATTGATTTTTTTCATCAATTTCTTCTTGATAATTACATAAGTTGTTGATTTTTTCATCCATTTCTTCTTGATTCTTGCATAAGTTGTTGTTTTTTTCCTCCATCCTACTTATGCACTCTAGGACCCTTATTCTGAATTCTTTTTCTGACATGTTGCATGCCTCTGTTTTACTTAGCTGCTTTTCTGGCAAGTCCTCCTTTTCTTTCCTTTGGCGGTTTCTTTGTCTTCCCATGTTTGATCTCACTGACAGATCTAGATGTTGAGTCATTCAGGGCCTGCTCCTTGGGTCGCAGGGGCTCCCTGGGCTGTGGTTGCTCCTTGGGCGGTTGTGGTAGCAGCTGCTCCTCAGTTGGCAGCAGCTCCTCTGGTGGGTGCTGTTCACAGTTGTGGTGGCTCCTCTGGCTGGTGGGGGCAGGCTGCTCTCATAGCTGCTGTTCCTCAGGGGGGTGTGCTTATCACGAGGCATATCTTCCTTGCTTGGGGGCAGGCTAAACATGCAGCTGCTACTCCTTGAACTGGGGCAGACCGCTCACGTGGCTGTTGTTCCTTGAATGGGGGCTGGCTGCACACTGCTTTTGTTCCTCTTATGTAGTGGGCTGCACGTGTGGCTGCTGCTCCTCGGACATGGGCAGGTTGATTGCAAGGCTTCTGCTTCTTGGATGGGGAAGTGGGCTGCTCACTCAGCTGCTGCTCCTTGGACAGGGGCAGGCCACATTAGGCTGCTGCTCTTAGGCCTGGGGAAGACTGCTCATGGGGCTGATACTCCTTGGACAGGAGTGTGCTGCTCACGTGTCTGCTGCTCACATTGTTGCAGTGCCCTGGACTAAAGCATTGGGCTGGTCAGAGGGAAGCATGCTTCAGAACTCACAGGAACCTGCACCTGGGGTGGCTGGAGACTTGGTGACCATGGGACCACAGCAAATTTAGCATGTCCCTGGCAGGGGTGTCTTTAGAGTCCCAGGTGTTACCTGAGGAAAGCCTTCGTGGAGGTGAGGCATGGGTCTCAGTTACATCATCTCTCCCTTTCAAAAAGGCAAGGCCTCTGAAGAAGAGCTGGCCTCCTGGTCCTGTTTTCAATGGTAGCAGAGGCTTCTAGTTAGGCAAACCCGGTTAGCCTGCCCACGTAGGTCCTGCAGGGTCTAACTGTGCCTCATTCACACACACACACACACACACACACACACACACACACACACCACAACCACACACTACTCTTTTGCTCCCTAGCTGCCTCCTTCTTCCTGCCACTGTAGCTGGGTCTAGGGTGTAATTGACCTGTTTGTTAATGAAGTTTCCTCTCCAGGTATATGGTCATGTGGCTTGCTTTCTATAACTTCAGTCAGACAGGATAAAATAACCCAAAGGGAACAATGCATGAATGTACTCATGACACCGATAACCCCAATGTAAGTGACCACCTGAGAAAAGAGAATTAGGGGAGAGGAAAGAGATCACAAACGATATCTAGGAGAGAAAAAAAATATATAGGACAGAAAATAAAAAGGAGAATATATATATATATATACATATACTAGAGGCCCGGTGCACAAAAATTTGTGCACTCGGGGGGAAGGGGGGGTCCCTCAGCCTGACCTGTGCCCTCTTGAAGTCTGGGACCCCTCGGGAGATAATGCCCTGCTGACTTAGGCCTGCTCCCGGGGGGCAGAGGGCAGGCCCAATCCCTAGGTGCAGCCCCTGGTGGGGCTCAGAGCAGGGCCGATTGGGGAGTTGGGACACCGCCCTCTGTCATGCACAGAGCAGGGCGGATTGGGAGGTTGTGATGCCACCCTCAGTCACCCTCAGTGTAGGGCCGATTGGGAGGTTGGGGCACCACCCCCTGTCACACTCAAGGCAGGGTCGATGGGGAGGTTGCGGCACCACCCCCTGTCATGCACAGAGCAGGGCCAATCTGGGGGTTGGGGTGCTGCCCCCTATCATGCACAGAGCAGGGCCCATCAGGGGGGTTGGGGCTCCTTACCCTGTCACACACAGAGCAGGGCCCATCAGGGGGTTGAGGAGCTCCCTCCTGTCACTCACAGAGTAGGGCTGATAGGGGAGTTGGGGCACCGTCCCCTGTCACACACAGAGCAGGGCGGATCAGGGGGTTGGGGCATTGGGGCACCGACACTTTCAGACTCAAGGAAGGTCCGATGGGGAGCTTATGGCTCTACCCCATCACACACAGAGCAGGGCCTGTGGGGGGGGGGTTGGGGCACTTCCCTCTATCACCCACAGAGCAGGGCCGATCAGGGGGTTGGGGCGCTGCCAGTCTCACAATCAGGGCAGGGCCGATGGGGAGGTTATGGCTCTACACTGTCACACACAGAGCAGGGCCCGTGGGGTGGGGGTTGGGGGGTTGGAACGCCGCACCCTGTCACATGCAGAGCTGCAGGGCTATCAAGGGGTTGGGGAGCTCCCCTGTATCAGGCACAGAGCAGGGCTGATCAGGAGGTTGGGGCACCTTCCCCTGTCACACACAGAGCCGCAGGGCGATCAGGGGGTTTGGGCGCTGCCCCCTGTCACGCTGATCCCGGTGCCAGGAGGCCGCTCAGCTCTGCTGATCCCAGTGCTGGGAGGCCTTGCGGCTCCACTGATTCCGGTGCTGGGTGCACATTACCCTTTTACTATATAGGATAGAGGCCTGTTGCATGGGTGGGGCTGGCTGGTTTGCCCTAAAGGGTGTCCTGGATCAGGGTGGGGGTCCCCAATGGGGTGCCTGGCCAGCCTGGGTGAGGGGATGATGGCTGTTTGCGGCTGGTCACAACCCTTCAGTGTGGGGGTCCCCACTGGGGTCCCTGGCCAGTCTTGGTGAGGGGCTGAGGGCTGAAGCTCCCAACTGCTCCTTTTTTTCTTTATTCTGGGCCAACTTTAGCTCTGGTTCCAGCTCTGAGGCCTCTGCTGCTGAAAGCAGGTATCTGGTTTTTTTGGGTTCTATAATCGAAACAATGTATAACTCCAGCTCTGAGATCCCGGCTCGCGGAAAGCAGGTTTCTGGGGTTTTGTTTAGCTTCTATATTTGTTACAATGTTTCAAACTGCAGGCTCAGAGGCCGGCAAGGCAGGCAGGGAACGTTGGTTTCCTCTGGGCTCAGTCTTCCATAATTATGGAACCCAGATCTCAAATCCCCTGGCGCCAACAGTCCTGTGGATGTCCTTTCCCCAGTCAGAGGCTGTGCCTGTCCTAAGGGATGCGGGTGCGTGCTGTGCAGTTTCCCTCTGACCCTCTGGGCTCAGAGATCTGGCAAACTTTCCTTCCCAGATCCCTGGTTTTTACCTTTCCAGGGGAACTCTGCCCTTCCCGGCTACAAACTGTCTCACCAGCTGAGTCTCCTTCACCAATTCGGGGTGGATGTTATTCGTTTTAGCTGCTCATTCTATTTGCTCTGGGACAAGCCTTGGGACGCGTCCACCTATTCCGCCGCCATCTTCGGAAGTCTCAAGGGTTATTGATTGGCTGCCTCCTGCACACCCCACACTGGGGATCAAGCCCGCATATGCCCTGACTGTTAATCGAACTGTTTCTTCCTGGTTCATAGGCCGACGCTCAATTACTGAGCCAGGTTGGCTGGGAACTCTTTCTAATTCTTTAAGTTGTAGACTTAGATAATATAATACTAGTTTATTGTTTGTTTTGTTTTTTG
This sequence comes from Myotis nattereri, assembly GCF_964212035.1. Taxonomy (NCBI): domain Eukaryota; kingdom Metazoa; phylum Chordata; class Mammalia; order Chiroptera; family Vespertilionidae; genus Myotis; species Myotis nattereri. Next base: position 103,395,756 of record NC_138076.1, read on the forward strand.
AGGTAGGCCTGTAGAGCAATAAACTTTCCTCTCAGGACTGTTTTTACCATGTTCCATAGATTTTGAATTGTTGTGCTTTCATTGTCATTTGTTTCCAGGATATTTTTAAATTTCTTCTTCGATCTCTTTGGTAACCCAATAATTGTTTAATAACATGCTATTTAGCCTCCAAGTGTTTGAATTTTTATGATTGTTTTTATTGTAGTTTTTTTCAAATATTATGCAATTGTGATCTGAGAATATGCTTGATATGATTTCAATCTTCTTGAATTTGAAGAGACTTTGCCTGTGTCCCAATATATGGTTTGTCTTTGAAAATGTCCCATGTGGACTTGAGAAGAATGTACATTTTGTAGCTTTGGGGTGAAATGTTCTGAAGATTTTGATTAAGTCTATCTAATCTAGTGAGTTATTTAGGATTACTATTTCTTTGCTGATGTTTTGTCTAGAGGATTTATCCAGTGATGTCAATGGGGTATTATAGTCCCCTACTATGATTGTATTGTTGTTGTTCTCTCCCTTGATATCTTCCAGGAGATTTTTTTTTATGTATTTGGGTGCTCCTGCATTGGGTGCATATATGTTTACCAGAGTTATATCCTCTTGTTGTATCGATCCCTTTAGTATTATGAAGTGGCCTTCTTTTTCTCTTGTTATGGCTTTCACTTTGAGGTCTATTTAGTCCAATTTAAGTTTTGCTATGCCAGCTTTTCTTTCATTTCCATTAGCCTGAAATATATTTTCCCATCTCTTCATTTTCAGTGTGTGTGAGTCCCTTGTTCTGAGGTGGGTCTCTTCTAGATAGTATGTATATTGGTCATTTTTCTTATTCATTCATCCACTCTATGTCTTTGGAATATTTATTCCATTTACACTTAAGATTATTATTGATAAGTACTTGTTTGTAGCCATTTTTAATCTTTATGCCTGTGTTCCTTCTTCCCCTTCTATTTATTCTTTTCACAACAGTTCCTTTAGCATTTCTTGCATTGCTGGCTTGTAGTGATAAACTCTATTAACCTTTTTTTGTCTGTGAAGATCCTGATTTCCCCTTCAATTTTGATGATAACCTTGCTGGATAGAGTATTTTTGGTTTCATTCACTTGCTTTGCATCACTTTGTATACTTAATTCCATTCCCTTCTGGCCTTATGTGTTTCTGTTGAGAAGTTATTTGATAATCTAATGGGAGAGCCTTTGTAGGTAACTTTCTGTCTCTCTCTCTTACAGCCTTTGCTATTCTCTCTTTGTCATTAATGTCTGTCTTTGTAATTACAATGTGTCTTGGTGTGCATCTTTTTTAGTTCATCTTGTTTGGTACTCTCTGTGCTTGTGTGACTTTTTTCTTCCCCAAATCAGAAACCTTTTCTGTTATTATTTCTTCCAATATGTTTTCTAATCTTTGCTCCTCTTCTTGTGTTTCTGGCATCCCTACTATATGGATGTTACTTCATTTCATGGTGTCCCAAAGTTTCCATAGGCTCTCCTCCAGCTTTCTAATTTTTTTCTCTAATTGCTGTTCAGGTTTGTGGGTTTCTCTGCCCTCTCTTCTAACTCACTTATTCTATCCTCAGCTTCTTCTAGTTTATGGTTGAAACCTTCAATTAGGTTTTTTTATTGTACTTATATCATTTTTTATTTCTTCTTGATTCTTATACAAGTTGTTGATTTTCTCATCCATCTGGTTTATGAACTGTATGACCATTATTCTGAATTATTTTTCTGACACATTGCATGCCTCTGTTTCATTTCGTTCCTTTTCTGGTTATTTCCCTTTTCTTTCCTTTGGGGTTTTTTGTCTCTGTATTTCAGCTATCACTGAAGGGTGCAGGCCCCGAGTTGCCTAGGGCCTGAGCTTAAAGTGGAGCATCTGGTGTGAGGGTTTTGTACCTTGAGAGTTCAGGTGCTTGTTGCGTGGGGCCTGTGCCACTGCAACAGGTCAGTGGGAGTGTCATGTGTCCTGAGAGTCATGGGAGAACCCTGATGCCAGATTCGTGGGGCCTGTGCCATGGCAGTAGGTCAGTGGGAACATCATGCACTCCACAAGTCACGGGAGAGACCAGGCGCCAGGATGCATGGTGCGTGTGCCGTAGCTGCAGGTGGCAGGAGGGTAACATGCTCCAGGACTCACAGGTGCCTGTGGCTCAGGAGACTGGAGTCCTGATGTCCATTGGTTTGCAGCTGCAGTAACAAGTCTTGGCTAGAGTGCCTGAGTTGCCCAGGTGGTGTCTGAGGCCAGTCTGGGTGGTGGTAAGGCTGGATTCCTAGTCACAGCAGCTCTCCCTTTCAAGATAGTGTGTGGTCTGTGCTAGTGCTGGCCACCCAGGTGTGCTGGCAGTGATAGCAGGGGCACCCCATCTAAGAAAGCCTAGTCTGCCAGCCCCCCAAAGTCCTGCAGGATCTAACTGTCACACACACACACACACATACACCACATGTCCACACATTCCCCTTTCACTCTCTAACTCACTCACACTCTCTCCTTCACTGCTGGCTACCATCTTGATGCTCCATTCTCCCACACTTTTATAAAATGGTTCTGATTAGCCCGGCCAGCATGGCTCAGTGGTTAAGTGTGGATGTATGAACCAGGAGGTGATGGTTTGATTCCTGGTGAGGGCACATGCCTGGGTTGTGGGCTCAATTCCTAGTGTGGGACATGGGGGAGGTAGCTGATTAATGATTCTCTCTCATCATTAATGTTTCTATCTCTTTCTTCCTCTCCCTCTCCCGTCCTCTTTGAAATAAATAAAAATATATTTTAAAAAATGATTCTGGTTAAAGGTTTATCAATCTTATTTATATTTTCAGAAAGACAGGTCTTGGTTTCATTGATTTTTTAAATTTTTAGACTTTATTTTGTTTATTTCCACCTTGATCTTTATTATTTTCCTTTTCTAGTCACTTTGGGCTTTGTTGTTCTTTTTTTCTAGTTTCTTTAAGTGTAAAGTTAGCTTGTTTATTTAAGATTTTTCTTGCTTCATGTGGTACATCTATGTTGCTATGAATTATTCTCTCAGAACTACTTTTACTGTGTACCAAGGTTTTGGTTTATTGTGTTTTCATTTTCATTTGTTTCTAGGCATCTATTTTTTTTAATTTTGTTTTATTGCTTATAGTATTACAAAGAGTATTACATATGTCTCCTTTTTTTTCCCCTTGACCTTTCCCCAGCCTCCCCTACCCCCCAGTGTCTTGTGTCCATTGGTTATGCTTATATGCATGCATACAAGTCCTTCGGTTGATCTCTTACCCTCCGCCCCGAACCTCCCCGGCCTTCTTGCTGTAGTTTGACAGTCTGTTCGATGCTGCTCTGCCTCTGTATCTATTTTTGTTCATCAGTTTATAATGGTCTTAATTATCCATAAATGAGTGAGATCATGTGGTATTTTCTTTCTCTGACTGGCTTATTTCACTTAGCATAATATTCTCCAGTTCCATCTTGATTTCTTCCTTCATTTCATGGTTAACTGATTCATTGTTCGGTAGAGTGTAATTTAACTTTCATGTGTTTGTGTGTTTTTAAAGTTTTTTTTCTTCTGATTAATTTCTAGTTTCATGTCGTTGTTAGAGAAAATGCTTGGTATGATCTCAATATTATCAAATTTATGGACATTTGTATGCTAACATTTCTGTACTTAAGAATGTTTTATTATGTTTACTTGAAAAGAATGTATATTCTGTTGCTTTGTGGTGAAATGCTCTGAAAATATCAATTAAATACATCCGGGCTAATGTTTCATTTAAGGCTGCTGTTTTCTTGTTGATTTTCTGTCTTGAAAATCTATCCATTGATGTTCTTAGTGAGCTAAATTCCCCTACTATGACTTATTACTGTAAATCTCTCCCTTTACATCCATCAATATTTGCTTTATATATGTAGGTTCTCCTGTGTTGGGTGCATAAATGTTTACAAGAGTTATATTCACTTGTTGGATTGTTTCTTTTATCTTTAAATAATGTTCTTTTTTGTCACTTGTCATAACCTTTGTTTTAAAGTCTATTTTGCCTAATGTAAGTATTGCTGCTTTAGTTTTTTGTTTGTTTGTTTGATTTCATTTGAATAAAATTCCTCTGTCCACTTTTTTCCCTTACTTAAGGTTTTTGTGTGTTTTTACGTCTGAGGTATGTCTTATAGACAGCAATATATATGTGAGCTGCTACGGTCTGAAGACAGCCATCAGGTTTGCTGATTCTAGGGCTTTTTGCTAGGAATTGCAGTGCAAATTGTCATCAAATGTGCCTGTGACCAGCTCTGGGATACCTGTTAGGAGATAAAATGTTATTCATGGTCGGTAGCTATTTGTGCTTGGCCTGGGTACATATGGGAAATGCTGCACTGTGTATTGAAGCTGGTTGCCACCAGCACTGAGCCCGGGGAAGTCAGCAAAAAGCCCAAGACACCATAAGATCTGCCACTGTCTGCCTGCTCCCCATTTGGCTCAGCATCTAAAAGAGACTCAGTTGCATGAGGCAATTTCTCAGTGAGTAACAAAGTTGGGGTGAGTGTTGTTTACCAGTTTGATACAGATTCAAATTTGTTGCCAGTGCTTGGTTTGGAGCCACTCAGCCAAATTTTAGAGTGCATCAATTGCTGTTGCTATCTGCCTGGGGCCTGCAAACTGTTGTAGTGGGGCAGGGTCTCAAGGAGTCATCATGGTGGAGCTAGTAGACTCCATTAGAGTAAAACAGATTAATATTTGGCCATGTTGTGTGAAAATGCTGGCATGTATTAAGAGTTTTTCAAGAAAACTTGCAACAAGGGCCTTTGCAGTAAGTTATGAGCTTTCACAGCAGGCCCTCAAAGAGTGATGTTAGTGCATCTCACCAGGCTGATGCTGTGGAGGAGTGTGGGAAAATCCACCACAGGAATGGTTGAACATGTGGTGAAAATTGGCCCACATCTCTGTCTCTCCTTGTGTGTTTCTGGCATCCCCTGATATTGCCTGAAATTCCTTGAGGATTTTTCAAGAAAGACTGCAATGCAAGCCCAGCCTAGCTATTTAGAGCAGATCTCTCTGCCTAGTGATAGCTTGGAAGGGTTGGGCATCAGAAAGTTAGTAGGGTGGTGCTAATACATTTCCCCAGGCTGATGCTGTATTGAGGGGAGTGTTCAAGTTAAGAAAGATGTCATCTGTGGGTGGTGTGGGAGAGAAATTCAGCACAAGGGTGTCAGGGCCAGCCTGACAGGGTTGAGCCGGGCTGAGGCAGGGAGGTGGGAATTGAGAAAAGAAAGAAAGACAGGAAAGCGGGGTCGGGAGGACCCCAGTTCTCTTGATGAACTGAAGCGAGTTTATTAGCTATACAATCCTATTTATACACAACACACTGAATCGGAGGTCTGTCAAGAGGAATGTATTCTTTGATCCTCTTAATCTCTAAGGGAGAGATACAGCAGAAGGACAAGTTCTCAGTACAGCATATCTCAGTAAATAGTTATAGACTTCTTGGCAAGCTATGAAAGGCTGTTCTCATTCTACAAATGTTACTCCCATTCTACTGATAATCGCCATCCACACAAGTCTGGGAAAACTGTGTGGGTAAGGGTCCCAGCCTTGCTAGCCCCTGCAGGTGCAAGGACCTTGCCAGCTTACATCTGGCCCCCAACACAAGGGCATTTGCAGTTGTCCTTCCGGCCCTCTCTCTGAGGCCACACAAGCAAACTTCTCTTTGTATGACTCTGGTCCCCTCTGAGCAACTGCCAGAGCTTCGGGTGATTGTCCCTTTAAGAAGGTGCCTGGGTTTCCAGCAATCTCCCATCTCACTGGGGAGGAAAGAATCTCTGCTGATTATCACAGCTGGATGTTATGTGAGTTTCTCTTCCCTGCCCTAGTGTAGGGAAGCATGAGACTGTTGGAAAGTTTGTAAGGAGGAAATTCTGACATAGGAGAGTTGGCTGAAGGTAGCCATCCCTAATTGTTCCTTGACCTTTCCAAACAAGTCTGTGTACATGCAAATCCTCAGATGTTTACCAGAATCTTTTATGCATAATCTTTAGATATCCTTGCTTGAAGGACACTGCAGTCACATGTGTCCTCCCAAGATTAATTACCCTACTGATTGTATCTAAAAGATAAACATTATCCCAAACTGCTGTTATAATAAAAGCCTGAAGAAGCAGGCAAACAAGGCTGTCTAGTTCCTATAGCCAGGTAGTCCCTTAGCCCTCTCTTTCACAGAAATCTGTGTCAGAGTAATCATTCATCCATCACTCAGGGTCTGATTATCAGCCCCAGTACTCTGGAGCTTTGGGCTGAGGAGTCTGGACTGGGTTCAAGACCACTTGCTCCTCAAAGGGTATTATTTTAGCTGAGGTTATCCCTATGGATTCTCAACTGCTGCATGTGGGTGTGGGGCCAGCATTTTTTTTGACTGTCTTCCCTTTTTACCACTGTTGATGTGGCTTCTTCTGTATATTCTTAGTTATAAGACTTCTGTCCAGTTAGTTTTCATTTGGTTATTTAGGTTGATTGGTTTATGATTTAGTTGTATTTCCAATTTGGTTCCAGGAAGAGGTTGGTTTAACTTCCACCTACTCCACTATCATCTTGGATCCTCCTCTTTTCAGCATTTTAAATATGTCATTTCATTGTCTTTTAGATTTCATGCTGTCATTTGAAAAGTTAGCTGTTAGTGTTCTTGTTTATTTTATTCCCTGGAGGTAGTGTATGCTTTTTTTCTCTAATTGTTTCTAAGTTTTTTCTATATTAGGGTTTCAGCAGTTTTGTCATTAGTGTTGGTGTGTGGTTTTTTTTGTATTTATCTTGCTATAGGCTTGCTATACTTCTTGAATATTTGTGTGACTATTATGTATAAGTTTTTGTAATTTTTTGGCTATTATCTCTTCAGATATTACTTCTGTCTTGATTTTTTATTTATTTATCATCTTTTGGACTTCAGTTTACATTAGAGCTCTTAACTGTGTCTTATATGTTTCTTATTCTTTGGGTGTTGTCTTCCCACTCCCCCATCCCCATGCCTCAGATTGCATATTTTCTAGTGACTTGTCTTTGAGTTCAGTAATCCTGTACTTTGCTTGCTGTTAAACACTTATTACTAATTCTTAATTTCAGATATAGTTTTCAGATTCAGTATGTCCATTTGATGATATTAATTCTGCCAGAGATGGTATCTCTTTTTTTTGTTTTTGTTTTTTGTTTTTGTTAGGCAGATAATAAGAAGAACTATTATCTTAATCCAATACAAGATGAACCTGTATTGGTTTTGGATTGCAGTTTTAGTAAGACTGAACCAACCTGTGTTTTGATCCTATTCCTTGATCTCCCACATTTGTAATTGAGAGCCTTGCAAGTCTCCATCTTTTTAAACTTGAGAAACTGGGATATTCAGTTGGACCCTTAAGACATTTTTAGTATAATCGTTGGGTTTCCCATAACATGTATAATCATTGGTTTCCCATAACAAAATCAGGCAAAGGTCTTCAGGAAAAGACTAATGAAGTGTTTGAATCTGGCTGTCTCACTCTAGTGGACTTTTGTCTTCTAGTTACCATAGACTGTAGGCATTTTACTTTGTTTTTAGCCTAGAACAATTCAGCTCTTGTGATACTCCAGAATTCAAAAAATATCTCCTGATAATTTCAGGCTTACTCTAATTTCAATGCATCATTATAATCCACATGAACTTCAAAAGATTCACTGATTCCCTTTCATCAGAATACCTCTATCTAATCCAAGCTGGAACTGTTAGAGTAGGAAGATAGAAATATATGAAGTGGGAGAAGTAGTTGGGGTTTGGAGGAAATAAGTGGGAGACAGAACAAACTGAAAATAGACAATGGAGGTGGTAGGCCCCTATGTGAGCAAGAAAGAGTCAGAGCCCTCCAAAATGTTGTCTAACCAGTGGGTATAACACCTAGATGAAGGAGCCTTGTAACTTAAAGATATTAAAGATACATTTTTTTAAGACATGAGGAGGTGGGTGACTTGTTCCTTGCCTAGGGGTATTCAAGCCTAGTGGTATAAATCCTCTAAACTCCCAAATATCAGATCACTGGGTTGGATTTCTGCCAACTGAGTTGCCTGCTCAGATCCTCTCTGAGTGTATTGCTTTCCTACAAATAAATCTTCTTCTGCATTTGCTGTTATTTGTTGTCTCTTGTTTGAATGTATTCCTACAAGCAAGATACAAACTGAGGGTTCAGAGTACTGTCTCTGGCCAGAGGCTATCGCCATTCAGAGACCCCCTTGTCCACCGCTGACAGAACCTCAGCTTGCTCTTAAACTAAGAAAATTACCCCAGGTTCAAAAACATCTGAAGATTATCAGCTCACTTAGGAAGAACTAGAGTTTCAGTTTTCAAAGTCCTCTTTGTTTTTGTAGCTTTATGTCTTTAAAATATAATTATTATAAATGTATCCATTTTTTTTTTCTAGCTGAGTCAGTGGGAATATTGGCCTACTGCCACATATTATATTCTACTGAGAAGTATAAGTTTTATGGCAGATTTTTGGATAATGTTCCTGGAAGCCCAGACTAAAGTTTGGTCCTATAGCCTTCCCAATTTTTCTTCAAACCATGTAAAATCCTTTCATAACTCTTCTCCCCACCTCTTCCCCCAAATTCATGCAGAACCTATTTTTGTTGCCTATAACATAGAAACTTAACTATGGAAATGGAAGTTGGAGAAGAAAAGAAAATGCTGAGAGAATCATTGGTTATAAGAAGATTGAGTTTGGAATAATAAGGCCACAGTAGGTGTGACCATTTCAGGACTGCAAGGAAAGTGAAGTTCCATGATTATTAGAAGCACATGTAAACCCAACTCTAAATAGACTGACTGGGAGTAGTTACATGTCTGTGGTACTGAGGCAGGATAATAAGAAGCTAGGAAAATTAATGAGAATGTGGAATAGGAAAACTGAGACAAGACAATTTAAAAAGGTCAAAAAAAAAAAAGGCAAAAATAAATAAATAGGAGAACCAAGATGGCGGCACAGGTTAACGCAGGAGTTTGCTGCTTTGAACAACTACTTCAAAAGTGAAACCAAAAAACGGAAGGGACATCACCCAGAACCACAGGAACGCTGGCTGAGTGGAAGTCCTACAACTAGGAGGAAAGAGAAACGCATACGGACACTCAGAGGAGGTGCAGTGCTGAAGTCAAATTCTGAGGTGCGGAGTGCGGAGCGGGCTGGCGGCGGAGGGCGCGGTTGGCGTTTTCAATCGGGAGGGAGTCCCAGACTCTGAGCTCCAGATACAGGCGAGTCTTTAGGGACCCAGACTCAAACGGGAGAAGCGGGACTGTCTGGCTTCGGTCAGAGCGAGTGCAGCTTTCTCTCCGAGGTTTGCAGCAGTTGCTGGGACTCAGAGAGGCAGAGCCCCTGGGGACAGGACTGAGAGCCGCCATAACTGCTCTCTCCGGCCCACCCTGTTGATCCTGTGCGACCCGCCCCGCCCAAGCCCTGCACAGAGGCATTTGCCGGATAGCCTCAGGCAAAGGCTAGATTAGCACCTCCCTAGAGGACAGAAGTTCTCTCACTGCTGACACAGCTGATTCTCATAGCCACTTGGCCTGGAGGTCAAACCCTCCCTGGAATTAGCTACAACAATCAAGATTTAACTATAAGACTTCAAACAAAGACCACTAGGGGGTGCACCAAGAAAGCATAACAAAATGCGGAGACAAAGAAACAGGACAAAATTGTCAATGGAAGATATAGAGTTCAGAACCACACTTTTTTTTTTTTAAATATATTTTATTGATTTTTTACAGAGAGGAAGGGAGAGAGATAGAGAGTTAGAAACATCGATGAGAGAGAAACATCGATCAGCTGCCTTCTGCACACCTCCTATTGGGGATGTGCCCGCAACCCAGGTACATGCCCTTGACCGGAATCAAACCCGGGACCTTTCAGTCCGCAGGCCGACGCTCTATCCACTGAGCCAAACCGGTTTTGGCGAGAACCACACTTTTAAGGTCTCTCAAGAACTGCTTAGATGCCGCCGATAAACTTAATGAGATCTACAAGAAAACTAATGAGACCCTCGATCTTATATTGGGGAACCAACTAGAAATTAAGCATACACGGACTGAAATAACGAATATTATACAGACTCCCGACAGCAGACCAGAGGAGCTCAAGAATCAAGTCAATGATTTGAAATGCGAGGAAGCAAAAAACACCCAACCGGAAAAGCAAAATGAAAAAAGAATCCAAAAATGCGAGGATAGTGTAAGGAGCCTCTGGGACAGCTTCAAGCGTACCAACATCAGAATTATAGGGGTGCCAGAAGATGAGAGAGAGCAAGATATTGAAAACCTATTTGAAGAAATAATGACAGAAAACTTCCCCCACCTGGTGAAAGAAATGGACTTACAGGTCCAAGAAGCGTGGAGAACCCCAAACAAAAGGAATCCAAAGAGGACCACACCAAGACACATCATAATTAAAATGCCAAGAGCAAAAGACAAAGAGAGAATCTTAAAAGCAGCACGAGAAAGAAACTCAGTTACCTACAAGGGAATACCCATACGACTGTCAGCTAATTTCTCAACAGAAACTTTGCAGGCCAGAAGGGAGTGGCAAGAAATATTCAAAGTGATGAATACCAAGAACCTACAACCAAGATTACTTTATCCAGCAAAGCTATCATTCAGAATTGAAGGTCAGATAAAGAGCTTCACAGATAAGGAAAAGCTAAAGGAGTTCATCACCACCAAACCAGGATTATATGAAATGCTGAAAGGTATCCTTTAAGAAGAGGAAGAGGAAGAAAAAGGTAAAGATACAAATTATGAACAACAACTATGCATCTATCAACAAGTGAATCTAAGAATCAAGTGAATAAATAATCTGATGAACAGAATGAACTGTTGATTATAATAGAATCAGGGACATGGAAAGGGAATGGACTCACTATTCTTGGTGGGGAAAGGGGTGTGGGAGATGCGGGAAGAGACTGGACAAAAATCATGCACCTATGGATGAGGACAGTGGGTGGGGAGTGAGGGCGGAGGGTGGGGCGGGAACTGGGAGGAGGGGAGTTATGGGGGGGGGGGAAGAGGAACAAATGTAATAATCTGAACAATAAAGATTTAATTAAAAATAAATAAATAAATAAATAAATAAATAAAAGGCCAAATAATTTTAACAACTTACAACCAGCTAGTGAATCACAAGACCTTATCCTCCCTAAACAAAGGACACTTGAGAGCAAATGGTTTATACCTCTGCTCCCTAACCAGAGAATACATAGCTTAAATCACTGTGGTCAGGAAAATAAAGAACAGAGATTCAATTAATGCTATTTGTGCCAGCTAAACCCAAGGACAGATGAAGTCAGGGGAACAAATAATTAAAGCCTGATTAAAACCAGACAGACTCAACATAAAAGAAAAACAGTAAAGCAGACCAAAGAATAATTCCAAATTACCATATAAGCTCATTTTGATGTATCAACATATTAAAAACACACACATGGAAAGCTGGTGAATATTCTACTAAAACCTTTCCCTAAAGATTCTCAGAGAAATATAAAAACCCTCAAGACAAAGACCTGTTGCTGGCTCGCTCTGTCTAGACTCTAGAGCATGCCCATGTTCCTTCCTGGGCATGAACTTTTTACTTCCTCCTAAGTTCTAAGGGTCCCCATGAGACTTGTAATCAGGCGAGCAGTGGGCAGTGGCATTTCAATCCAGGCTTACCCCCTTTTCTCTGACTTTCTAGTGAGCTAAAAGCAGCCCAGCCTTAGCTCATTTCTGTCATTGTGAACTTTACTTCCTAGTGAGATAACAGCAACCCATCCTTGGCTCACTTTTTTCCTATAACATTCCTAGGGAGCCAAAACAGAACACCACCTAGACTCTTTCCTATTGCTTCTTCTACCCTAAATACCCCAGCTTTAATAAGCATACTCTCAAAATTACCTGGACTCATGTTGTGACATCTTTCCTATACAAAGTCAAGAACCCCCACACAGGCTGCCTGAGGCAGATCTGCTCCAACCCTGGGCACTGTTCAGTAACATCACTACTTTAGCAATGTAGTGATCAGGCAGGCCTGGATTCATATTAGCAGATACAATGAGAACAGAGGTCAATATTCTGACCAAATGGAATGAATCATGCAATTAGAGGAAGTTCTAAGAACCAGACATGTCCTGCCCTTTGCTAATTGGAAATTTAAATTTATATTATACCTAGAGGCCATGTTAGCAATAAGGATTTGGAGGGAAAACACAAATCTGGAAATGGAGTAATTACTCTAAATAGACTATTTTCAAATAAAACCACTAGGATAATTTGGTTAGCAAATTTGGAAAGACAGCATGAGAGCCAAGGTGAGGTAAGTAATTTAAAAAACAGAAAATCATATTTCTGCATGTCTGAGTATATAGACTGTAGATTTTAACCCCCTGATAATACTGGTGAGACATAGTCTAATGGTACAGGAAATATTATTTTTTTCCTTTGGCTGTGGTAGACAAGAACTAAAAATTCAGTTCAAGCTTATAAAAAATATGTGTAATCTTATTGAACATTAATTTTACTAACAAAAATGGGTTTTTGGCCAGTGAACACAAAAGTACTTGTTTATCATGAAGTGACTAATTATAGGAAGCACTGCAAACTCTATCTTCTAATAAGCTTCTGTATAAGGAATACATGATCTCTAAGAATACCTGTTGTTTTCATACCTATTACATTCTTTCATTTAAAAAATAACTTAGAATTTTTTTCTTTCTGCCCTGCCTCCAAAAAAAAAAAAAAAACATTGTGAAAAGGAGGATGGATAATCTTTAGATCAGAGCTTGAATTTTTTTTTTTTAAAAAAAGTAGATAAGAGAAAGCTAAAACAAAATGTTACCTCCCTATTTATTAAAAAAGTCATCTGCACATTAGACAGTCTAAATGAAAACATCTAAGCTCTTTGTTTTGGCTTTTCCAGAGAATAAACACTTAGTTTACATTAATTAATTAGGTTTATTCTAAATAAATGTTTTGTTTATTAAATGGCCTGGACTTAGTGTTGCATAAGTAGGAAGTGAGTACTTCTCTCCTATTACTCCCGCACCCCTCCACACTCCAGCTTCAAATATGCTCTACAACATTTCCCTTCCTGTCCCTGGATGACAGCTTGGAAAGATCCCTAACCTTTTAGTAACTTTCATATCTGAGAAATTTTTTATTTTCAAGTTACATACGGTGGGACCACAGGTCTTCAGATGCTGGGTATTAGACGGAGATATGAGCAGTCATAGGCATATAAAGGAGGCTTTATTGCAGACCATTGTTATTGCTAACAAGGAGCCAGTAGATAAAACTATTCTTCAAAGAAGCATAATAAAGCAGCTGCTAACAAAGCTGTTACATAAAGCAGTCCAGCAACCAGCTGGTCAATAGCACATCTTTATACCAATTTAGACAAAAGAGGATTCTTGCCAAATAGTGACATCAATATTTGGGTTACAGAAAAGTATGCCTGCATAGTGCATACAGTACAATAACTGTGTCCTTGCTTTTACACCTGCATATGGCAAATTGGCCTTGAACATCCGGTGTAGTCTGGACAAGGCCCCAAGTCTTGAACATCCGGCATACTTTGATTAGGTTCCCACATCTACTACAAATATCTTAGGTAACATACTGAGAGTACTTCTAGCCCAAACTACATCGAAGTTTTAATCTCATATCCCAAAGAAAGATTCTCCAAGAGCTAGGCCAAGAGAATAGAGGAAAAGGGATAACACCTTAACTTAGCTGAGGGACTTTCTCCTCTGGCGCACCCTGTCCTAACTTGATACCTTCTTTCATGGCTGGAGTCCAAATACTGTTTCCGCAATGTGATATATTAGGTTCTTCCAAGATGCTCCTCTTTCTACTCCAACCTCCACATTATTCCAGTCCCTGATGCAGGCAGTGTAGTTACTGTAATGTCTTTTCAGACCTAGCCCTAATTTATGATAGAAATTCCTGCTTGGTGTCCATCTTTCTTGGAGGTGTCCACCTGGCCTTTAGCTTTGAGAAAGAGGAAGATGTTAGAAAAATAAGGAAGCATTTGGCATTATAGGTATTCTTAAAGTACATTTAATTTAGCATCAATCAAGATTGCATATTAATTTTTGGGGAAATGAGAAACAAACCCATTTTAACTTTTCTATTTAGTTTTTTTCTAATATTTAAATATTTCTATAATTCTGTATTTTTAGTTTAAAAACTTACACATTACTAAGGTATAAGGGAGAAAAACATAAAACTGGTCTAAAATGTAAAGAATAGCAGGTACCCTGCATTGTTTTGGAGGGGTGGGAAGGAGTAAATTTTCAAATCTTAACACAAAACATTTTTTACATGGATTTAAAATAGTCCTACTTAACAAATTTGCTTTTGTTTTCCTGCTCACCTATAGACCCTGAAGAATTATAAATAATGGATTACAAGTGGGTTTAAATAACATTAAATTTATCTGACAGAGTTTGACCCCAGCTACTATTGTTTCTTTTGCATAATGTTTTCTTTTTACCCTGTTCTCCTTGATTCCATATATGTTGCTACAAAGGACTTTTGCAAATTTCTAAAAATTATATTGTGTAGAGTAAATATGGAAGAAGAGAATATTATTTTCAGCTTTGAAGCAAATTCCATACATCAAACTTTCCTGTGGTAAAGCCAGATACAAATACAGAGCAATTAAATGACACAAACGAGAAACACAGAACTTGACCACATGTATGGTATTTCTTCTTCCTTTTAGTAATATATTTAAGCAGTTGATAACTATTTTTTGAAAAGAAAACTTTATGCAGTGTTAAACGCATTATAATTCATGCGACATGGCATATTCATTTGGGCAAGAAGAACTTTTGAGAAACTTAGACTCCCTAAAACAAACAACTTAAAAAAAAATAATACATCTACCAAAGCCTCTCTTTACTTTAAAAAATTGTATGAATAAAAGATTTAAATGTAAGTCATGAAACCATAAAAATCCTAGAAGAAACCGGAGATAGCAAAATTTCAGACATTTCTCCTAAAAATATATTTATGGATACATCTCCTAGGGCAAAGGAAACTAAGGGAAAATAAAAACAAATGGGACTACGTGAAAATAAAAATCTTCTGCACAGTAAAAAATAAACCATCCACAAAATGAAAAGGGAGCCCACTGTATGAGAGAACATATTTGGCAATGATACATCTAATAAGTGATTAATATCCAAAATATATAAGGAACTCATAAATCTTAACAAACGGAAGACAAGCAATCTAATTCGAGAGTGGGCGAAGCACCTAGGCACTTCTACAAAGCAGATATACAGGTGGCCAAGAGACATATGAAAAATGCACAAAGTCAGTGATCATCAGAGAGATTCAAATTAAAATGATAATGAGGTATCACCTCACATCTGTCAGAATGTCTACCATCAACAAATCAACAAATGACAAGTGCTGGCAAGGATGTGACAAAAGGTAATCCTAGTACACAACGGGTGGGAATGCAGACTGGTGCAGCCAGTATTATGGAAAACAGTATGGAGTTTCCTCAAAAAATTAAATATAGAACTGCCATTTGACCCAGTGTTCCCACTTCTAGGAATATACCCTAAGATATCCACAACACCAATCAGAAAGAATATATGCACCCCTAAGTTCAGAGCAGCACAATTTACTATAGCTAAGATTTGGAAACAGCCCAAGTGACCATCAGGAGATAAGTGGATAAAAAAGCTGTGGTACATTTACACCATGGAATTCTATGCAACAGTAAAAAGGAAAGACCTCTTACCTTTTGCAACAGCATCGATGGACCTGGAGAGTATTATGCTATGCAAAATAAGCCAGTCAGAGAAAGACAAGTATCACATGATCTCACTCATATGTGTAATCTAATGAACAAAATAAACGAATGAACAAAATAGATCCAGAGACATAGAAGCATAGAATAGACTGTGGAATCTCAGAGGGAAGGTGGTGGATGGTGCGTGGGAGGAAAGTTTTCAACTAAAGAACTTGTATGCATGTATATATATATATATGCATAATCTTTGGATACAGCCAATAGGGTGGTGAAGGCCTGAGGTGGGGGGTGAGGGGGGTGGTAAAAGGGGTCAATGGGAGATAGAGGGAGTATATGTAATACTTTCAACAATAAATATTTTTAAAAAGAAAAAAACATTAATAATGAGAGAGAATCATTGATTAGCTTCCTCTTGTATGCCCCTACTAGGAACTGAAACCCAGGCATGTGCCCTGACCAGGAATCAAACCGTGAACTCCTAGTTCATGGGTGGATGCCCAACTATTGAGCCAAACTGGCTGTGCTCTCTACCCATTTTTAATTGGATTGTTTGTCTTACTTTTGTTTAGCTGTATGAATACTTTATATATTTTGGAAATTAACCTCTTATCAGATGTATCATTTGTCAAATATGTTCTCTCATACAGTGGATTCCCTTTTTAATTTGATGGTGGTGGCATTTTAGTTTGTTGCAGTCCCATTTATTAATTTTGTCCTTTGTTTCTCTTGCCTTAGGTAATGTATTGGTGAAAACTCTGCTATGTGAGATGTCTGAGCTTTTGCTGCCTATGTTTTCTTCTAAGATTTTTATGATTTCATAACTTACATTTAAATATTTTTTAATTTTTTTCTTTATTGATTAAGGTATTACATATGTGTCCTTATTGCCCCACTGCCCCCCCCACCCCCCATTCATGCCCCCCCCCACCGTTGTCTGTCTCCATTGGTTAGGCTTACATGCATGCACACAAGTCCTTTGGTTGATCTCTCCCCCTTACCCCCACCCTCCCCTACCTTCACTCTGATGTTTGAGCATCTCATTGATGCTTCTCTGTCTGGATCTGTTTTTGTTCATCAGCTTATGTTGTTCATTATAATCCGCAAATGAGTGAGATCATGTGATATTTATCTTTCTCTGACTGGCTTATTTCAATTAGCATAATGCTCTCCGGTTCCATCCATGCTGTTCCAAATGGTAAGAATTCCTTCTTTTTACCGCAGCATAGTATTCCATTGTGTAGATGTACCACAGTTTTGCTGATGGGCACTTAGGCTGTTTCCAAATCTTAGCTATTGTAAATTGTGCTGCTATGAACATAGGGGTCCATATATTCTTTCTGATAGGTGTTTCTAGTTTCTTGGGAAATATTCCTAGAAATGGGATCACTGGGGCAAATGGGAGTTTTACTTTTAGTTTTTTGAGGAAACTCCATACTGTTCTCCACAGTGGCTGCACCAGTGCACATTCCCAACAGCAGTGCACAAGGGTTCCTTTTTCTCTGCATCCTCACCAGCACTTGTCATTTGTTGATTTGTTGAAGAGAGCCAATCTGACAGGTGTGATATGGTACTGCATTGTCGTTTTGATCTGCATCTCTTGGATGATTAGTGACTTTGAGCATATGTCTCTTGGCCTTCCTTATGTCTTCTTTCAAAAAGTATCTATTTAGGTCCGTTGCTCGTTTTTTGGATTGGGTTGTTTATCTTCCTTTTGTTAAGTTGTATGAGTTCTCTGTAAATGTTGGAGATTAAACCCTTATTGGTGATTACATTGGCATATATGTTCTCCCATGCAGTGGGCTTTCTTATTGTTTTCATGATGGTTTCTTTTGCTATGCAAAAGCTTTTTATTTTGATGTAGTCCCACTTGTTAATTTTCTCTTTAATTTCCATTGCCATAGGAGCTGTATCGATGAATAAATTTCTTCGCCATATGTCTGAGATTTTGCTGCCTGTGGATTCCTCTTTTTATGGTTTCCCATCTTATGTGTAAGTCCTTTATCTATTTTGAGTTTATTTTTGTGTATGTTGTGAGTTGGTGGTCTAGTTTCATCTTTTTGCATGTATCTGTCCAATTTTCCCAACACCATTAATTGAAGAGACTGCTTGATTCCATTGTATGTTTTTCCTCCTTTGTCAAATATTAATTGAGCATAGTGGTTTGAGTCAATTTCTGTGTTCTCTATTCTATTCCATTGACCTCTATGTCAGTTCTTGTACCAGTACCAGGCAGTTTTGAGAAAAATGGCATTGTAATACAGCGTCATATCTGGTATTGAGATCCCTCCTATTTTGTTCTCCTTTCTCAGGATTCCTGCAGCTATTTGAAGTCTTTTTTAATTCCAGATGAATTTTTGGACAGTTTGTTCTAGGTCTGTGAAATATGCCATTGGTATCTTAGTGGGGAGTGCATTGAATTTATACATTGCTTTGGGTAGTATGGACATTCTGATGATGTTAATTCTACCAATCCATGAACACAGCTTGTTCTTCCATTTATGTCTTCCTCTATCTCTTTTCTCAACGTCCTGTAGTTTTCTGAGTAGAGGTCTTTTACCTCCTTAGTTAAGTTTATTCCTAGGTATCTTAATGTTTTTGGTGTGATGGTAAATGGGATTTTTTATTTTTTAGTCTCTCTTTCTGTAAGTTCACTATTGGTGTATAGAAATGCCATCGATTTCTTGGTGTTAATTTTGTATCCTGCTTCATTGTCGAATTCATTTAGTAAGCCTAATAATTTTTTGATGAAGTCTTTAGGGTTTTCTATGTACAGTATCATGTCCTCTGTGAATAATGACAGCTTTACGTCTTCTTTTCCCATTTGGATACCTTTTATTTCTTCTTCTTATCTAATTGCTGTGGCTAGTATTTCCAGAACTATGTTGAACAGGAGTGGTGAAAGTGGGCATCCCTGTCTCATTCCTGTTCTTAGGTGAAATGGTTTTTGTTTTTGCTCATGTTGGCTGCAGGTTTGTCATAGAAGGCTTTTATTAAGTTTAGGTATGACCCCTCTATTCCCATTTTGCTGAGGGTTTTTATCAAGAAAGGGTGCTGGATTTTGTCAAATGCTTTTTCTGTATCAATTGATATGACTATGTGATTTTTATCTCTCAATTTTTTTATGTGATGTATCCCATTTATTGATTTGAGGATATTGTGCCATCCTTGCATCCCCGGGATAAATCCTACTTGGTCATGGTGTATGATCTTTCTGATGTACTGCTGGATTCGATTTGCTAGAATTTTGTTGAGGATTTTGCCATCTATGTTCATGAGGGATATTGGTCTGTCATTCTCTTTCATTGTCTTGCCTTTATCTGGTTTTGGTATTAGGGTAATGCTGGCTTCATAGAATGAGCTTGGAAGTGTTCCTTCCTCTTGATTTTTTTTGGAATAGTCTGAGGAGGATAGGTTTTAGTACATGTTGTTGATGGGTTTTCCCTCCACATTCCGCGTGGGTCAGGGTTCGGGAACTGGAAGAGGAGCCTCACACAGATGAAAGAAAGGAGACAAGAGACAAGAGATAATTTGGAAATATTGGGGAGCCAGGCGGGCAAGTCCAACTCAAGGAGAAGGACTTCCCCTGAGGACTTCCACTGGAGCTCAGGCCTCACCAAGCTTTTATTGGTATGGGATAGCCCTTAGGCAGGGAGGTTCCAGTTGCACACAGACTATCTTATCAATAAGGATTTACCTGAGTAAAAGGTCAGGAGGATGCTTCAGCTACCATTATCTAGATTAACTGGGTGGTGCACAGCTCCGACCTTTGCTAGGGCTTCAAAGGTCACCAGCTTTTGGGGTCTCTACGCTTCTCTGCTAGTGAAGACAATAGGTGGTCTCCGACATCTCCCCCTTCTTTTTTCCTTAAAAAATCTTGTATCTGTAGACAAGAAATAAACATATAAGAACAAAAAATGTTTAAGTCCCAATTTCAATGTCCAACAGTTCTGAGTCCAAGTTTCAATGTCCGACAGTTCATGTGTACATGCCAGCAATGATATGCTAGTTCTGGATGGTGGATAAATGGTGTCAATGCAGGTCCGACCCTCTCTGGTTTGGTTCTGGGCAACCTGCAGTGATGCACAGCTGCTGACTGCTAGCATGGCAAGGTGTCTTCACCATCTCCATCTCTGAACTGTCTCTCCTGTCTTTGTGGCTGGATCAATCTGGTCAGTTGGGATCTGTTGTTGCAGGAATCCACTTGGTCTGGGAGCTGTTCTTCTGAAAATATACAAACATATTCTTGACCAAAGGTTAATAAAGAAAATCTTACTTGGGGTCTTTTCTTTAAAATGATTTTCCCATGGCTTTCCCTGACACCTTGTGTGTTTTCCAGGGTGTCTCGCTGTTAGCATTATAAATGAAAAATTTTATCTAAATTTAATTTAGTTACAAGATATTTTTCTTTACATGGTATTTTTCCACTATCCCCCCTTTTTTGATTTAATTAAGAGTTTTTTTTAGAAAATTTATAATGCAGTCTAGATAACTTTAAATTCTTGAGCCAATTTTAATTAATCTGAAAACTTGACTACTATTTTACTGTCAAATTTAATACTCTAGCATCAATCTTAGTTTATACTGTAAATATTAATGGAAAGGATTATTCTGCATCCTTGAGAAGGCCCTGAGCATTCCTGTTAGGCTGGATTTAGACATAGGGTAGCTGCTGTTAGCCAAGTTTCTTATCTGGGTCCCGATCTGGGCTGGGCATGGGAAGTGATAAGCAGCCATGGGGGCAGGAGACCTCCCTCAGAAGGGGCGAGTGTTCAAGCCCCTGCATAATTGGTGGGGTGAGGATCTGTGCCCCACCTCTGTTGATCCCCAAGTCCTCTCCTGAGGCCCCTCTGTGACTGTGCCTGTCTTAGGTCATTCCTCCCTGAAGAATCTTACCCGTCTTTGACTAACCAGCCATCCTCCGGGGCCAAGCAGGGTGATGTGAGGTTCAGTTCTGTCTCCTTGGTAGCCTATGCCCCTGTGGCCTCCATGCCCAGCAATTGCCTTTGGATACCCTTGCCTGTTGGCTGGGCCCCAGCATTGATCATGGGGAACCCAGTTTTCTTCTCCAGAGAGGGCCCAGCTCACACCAGTGGGCAAGAGACAGATCCATGGCACCAGCCACCATGACCTCCGCAAGAACAGAGAACTTGGGCAACAGCTGTGGGCTATTGAATTGTGAGAAGAGGGACCTTCTTGGCAAAATAGGTCAAGAGAGGTCAATACAGAATGCTCAAGTGCCTTCCCAGGGGGCCCTCCACACAGTGGAAGGGAATAAATCCTTTCATATCCTTATTAAATTGCTGCCAAACATTCAAAGAATTAGTTTGTAAGTTTGTTTGGGATAAATGTAAAATATACTGTTGTACATTGTAGAAAAATACCATATAATGATATTCTTTGCTCTAGGTCATGGTAATTCAATTTAAACTGGCTGTCTCAAGGTTTGGAATGAGGAACCTCATTTTCAAAAAAGAGCAGTTTACAGAAGCAGAAACAGCATGCTATCTAAATTACAGTTTTGGGTCTAGAACCCTTGGGTGACTTGGGTTAAACTTAGGCACTTTATCTAAATTACAATTTTGGGTCTAGAGCCCTTTGGTGACCTGGGTTAAACTTAGGTATATTATCTAAATCACAGTTTTGGGTCTCTGAAACACTTAGTCAACAAGGACACGTTAACTGGAGTCCTCTGACCTTGGGACAACTGTGCTGTCCTTCCCAGGTAAAGGAGAATTAGCTTTCCAAGACCAACATGAAACTATGGTTTTTACCTGAGATAATTGTTACCATACTTCATTTTACTGTGCCCCAGGTGGTCTTTGGGCTGTTTGCTGTCTGGCTCATCCTCCTCCTGCTCCTCATCTTCACTAGACTGCTTGGAGTCGCTGCTCTCTGTGGCTTTTGCAGCTGCATAGTGTAGCTCCAGGCGCAAGGTCCTCATTAGTTTGGCTAGTTTCTCTCTTGGATTCCTGTTGTAGTTTAATATTTCTAGCAGGAATCCACACGGGTTTGGAAAAATTATCTGGAAATATACAATCATATAATGCGTCAGGTCCCTTCCATAAACCAGATTCCGGATCCTTCCATTTAACTAGACCATTTTCTTTTGTTTTATTCTGACACCAATGTAGCTCCATAGGTGTCTTTCCATCAGCATCACAAGTAAAAAAATTTAAAGTAATTAAGGCTTGGAGCAGCCCACCCATAGGTGATTTCTCCATCATCCCTCCTTTTCATTTTTCAATTTGGGATTTTAGCTGCTGATGCTGTCGTTCAATAATGGACTGTCCTTGGGAATTAAATGGTATTCCCGTAATGTGCTGAATTTTCCACCTTTTACAAAATTCCTGGAAATGACAGCTTGTATAAGCAGGTCCATTATCAGTTTTAATAATCTTTGGAATTCCCATGACGACAAAAGCAGCTAGGCAATAATTAATAACCTATTTTCCTTTTCTCCTGTAGATGCAGTAGTCCATAGGACTTTTGAAAAGGTATCTACAGAGACATGCAATGCCCCAAGACATACAAAAGGAGTATAATGTGTCACATCCATTTGTCAGATATGGTCCCTTAGCAAACCTCTAGGGTTGACTCCTGTGTTAGGCCCTTGAGGTAGATGTAACATACAAGTGGGACATTCCTTGATAATCTGTTTTGCTTTCTGTCGAGAGATTGAGAATTGTTTGGACAACATTTTAGCAGACTGATGTAAAAGCTGATGAGACTCTGAAGCCTCTTTTAATAAAACAACCAATTGATCAGCATGTGCATTTCCCTTAGTTAATGGACCAGGTAATAACACTGTGGGCCCTGATGTGAGTGATATAAAAAGGGTATTTTCTCTGCTGCACAATCTGTTGAACTTGCTTAAATAGTAAGAATAAACTTTGGTCACTAAGCCACTTCAACCAGGCAGTTTCAATTCTATTTACTAGGCCCGAAGCATAATAAGAATCAGAAATTATGTTAACAGGCTGTTGAAAATCTTTCAATGCAGCCTTAATAGCTTCTAATTCAATTCTTTGCACAGAAGTATGACTGGTCAGTATGACTCGGTCTGATTTTATAGTATGATAGGCGGCTTCCCATTTGATGATCCATCATTAAAAACAGTTAAAGCTCCAGGAATTTGTTCCTGATCTCCTTTGGCTCATTTGCATATACAGATGAATCATGGGAAGCCTTCAGTAACTTTTTTAGAAGAATTTACTTTACTAGGATTCAATTGCTTACAGAGATAGTAATTTAAGTAAGTACTTTAAAAAAAAAAAAAAACAAAGCAAAGCAAGTAAATTTAGTATTTAGTAAACTTCTGATTCACAAGGGGCAAACGCTGCCCCACCTTGGGCCTAATTTAAAATGCAGCAGCGAGGAGCTTTTGTTATTTCAAATTACATCTTAAAATTCCACTGCTGTATTTTAATAAATATTAAACAAAATAACTTGTTTTGCCCTTTCTCAGAGGCAAAAACTGAAAATATATTTTTAATTTTTATTTGATAAAGCTTTACATGTGATTTCAAGTATATTAAATTTGGCTAAATTAAAAAATCCTTTAAAAAGAGAGAATAAACTTTTGAAAACATTTCAGGGCCCGTGAAATTTTTCAAAGTCATCCCTTGGTTATAGTTTTGAAATCCAACTTGAAAGACCATCAAGTGTATATATATATATATATATATATATATATATATATATATATATATATGATTTAAAAATTATATACTTCTTATAATTATTAAGAGATATCAATTAAATTTAAACTGGTTTTAAAATTTCGGCTGGGATTACAGAAATTGGATTATTGCTATCAGTCCCTTTTAAATACTTTGACATAAGCTATTTAACTTTTGTTTAGGGAGGGAACATATAACCTTTAATTGTCCTTAGTTTAAGGAAAACAGGGTTTTCTAGATTTAAGAGATTAGAAAAATAACTTAGCCTTTTTAAGGAATACGAGCTCTATTGTTGGCCCTTATAAAGCAAACTGCTCAAAACATTGGTCTTTCATATCACTTAAATTATATTAAAACTGTGATTGATAACTTTATTAAACATTAAAAATATCTTCTTCATGCAATAAACTGAAAAGAGCCAAAAAAACCCTTCTTAAAAATAGTATTAAATAAATCCACGAGGCAAGCACACTTTCTGCCCCATCTGCATTTCTGTAATAAAATTCCACCTTAAAGCTCCACCCCTGAAATCCCATCCTGCCTCAGTGAGCAGACATTCGTTTTTGGCTAAATAAGAGGGAGGGGCCTTTGCTGTTTCAAGATGGTGGCCCCCAGGGGTGCTGAAAGCCATGTGGCTGACATGGCGGCTGCCAAATCACACAGCCCAAAGTGGTGGCTGTCTACACTGATCTTTGACAGAGCAAACCAAAATCCCTAAAGGATAGATGGCCAACATTATATTGCAGACAAACAGAAATCTCAGTAGCTGGTTATACCTTTTATAATTATCTTAAAGAATACCAATTAAATTTAAACTAGTTTTTGTATTAAAAATTTTCAGTTGAGATCATAAAATTAATCCTCTTTTTTAATCAGACCAATAAGCAACATATTTAGAATTCTAATTATTTCAAAGAAAACAAAAATTATTTTCTAAAAAATAAATTTCTACACTTTAGGCATCTAGTTACCATGACTACACAATTTCTCCCAATTCAATCCCAACCTTAAACTTTTAGCTGGCAAGTCAAATATTCAGCATTTCTCAATCAGTAACATTTTTAAGAATAAACTTCAAAAATGCAAGACATAATCAACCAACAGATTCAATTCTGTACTCTAGGAATATTTCAGCATTATTTCACTTCAAAATACCTAGACATAAGTTTTTATCATTTGAATTCAGTAAGCTCCAAGGTCCCAAGTTTCCAGCGGCTTTGGAAAACCACGTTTGAGGCTGGCAAACAGTTTGGCCCAGCCCTTGACTTTAAAACGACCATTTTTCTGGCGAAAGTAACTTGTAGCTACATTGTTTCCTGCTGGTTGCCGGTTGCAGGTGGGAAATTTCAAAATTGGCCATGAGATTGCAGCCTCCGGGAAAACTGTTTTCAGCTGGGAAACAAGTTTGGTCTAACCTGGTCCATTCAGATGTAAATTGACCACATTCTTTCTTTAAGAATTTGCTAGAGGCAGGAAGCAACTAGCCCCTTTTCTCCATTAGAAAGACATACTAGTTCTTTTAATTAACAAAGGGCCAGTTTTTTACTGGGCTACTTAGATTTTTGTAATTAATATATTTCATAATTCTTGAGATTGAAATCCAATTATTATTTTAAGGTCCTTTCTTTGGCAAATTTTTGTAACAGAGACAATTTTACTGAATTTCTTTTGGAGGTCTTAAAGTTAACTTTGGATCAGGCTTCATTACGTTTCAAAAATCACTTTATTATGGAAAAATACCAATTTTGTTGCTAAAACCAGCCTGCATTTCTTCCTTGGGTCAAATTCGCCATTTTTCTTAGGAAATAATCAGTCTTGGGTTTTATTTTGTACATTTGTAAAGAGATTTCAGCTAAAAACTATATCTAAATGTCCAAAGTCAGAGGGTGCACACATTAGTTCCAAGTCAGTTTTTCTCTTTACATGTGCACAGAAATCCCAGTCACATTTTTAAATTTTGTAAAACTTTTCAATTATGAGAAGGAGACTTTAAATTAAAATACTTGGGGAGGGGGCGTCCATATTGGATCGCCACGTGCTCCCTTCTTCTCTTCCCCCACATCCTGCTTTGGGGAAAGTTTCAGCAAACGACTCAGATGGCATATTTGTTCCCAAAGTCATGCTTAATAGAAAAACAGATTTTAAATTTTTTTCCTTTTTTGTTTTCCAAATAGCTAGCTTTCAATTTTGCACTTCCTGACATGTTCTCTGGTAATTTTTAAACAAAACATTAAGTAATCTCATTGCGGGAGAGCCTATTGCTCTGAGCTCTCCTGCCACCTTTGAATCTCTCCGAACCAGAGAGAGATTCAGCAGCGGGGTTTCATTTCTTATTAAAGATTTTAGATTCCAATTACAAATTAAGATTTTAATTTGGACAAGAAAACACACTAAGATGACCATGGCACTCTTTTCAGCCTGATCTAAAAGAGTACCTTTTTCAAGAAACCAAGGGTTATGTTCTATAATAACGTGCAAAAAAATATAAGAGATTACTTTCTAAAAATTTTAACACCTTAAACATGCAAATCAAAAGTCTATAATAAAGTTTCTTACTTTTTTAAAGCCGAATCTACTTTTTTAAAGCCGAATCCTGCCCAATTTAGCCTGGTATGGAAAAAAATGTTCCCACCCCGCCTACAGCTCCGGACTTCTGTAGCTGATGGTGGCCGTCTGTGTGCAGTGAAATAACCCCCCACCTTTTGCGGTGCCTACCTTTATGGTAACTTCTTTGTTCCTCACCTTGTCGGTGAAACTTCGTTTTTTTGCTCTAGTGAAACCTTCACTTCCAGATTACCCATTGGGGCGCCAGATGTTGTTGATGTGTTTTCCCTCCATGTTCTGCGTGGTTCAGGGTTTGGGGTCTGGAAGTGGAGCCGCATACAGAAGAAAGAAAGGAGACAAGAGACAAGAGATAATTTGGAAATATTGGGGAGCCAGGCGGGCAAGTCCAACTCAAGGAGAAGGACTTCCCCTGAGGACTTCCACTGGAGCTCAGGCCTCACCAAGCTTTTTTTTTTTTTTTTTTTTCTTTCTTTTTTTTTTAATATTTTTTATTGATTAAGATATTACATATGTGTACCCTCTACCCCCCCTCTCCCCGCTCACCCCCTCACCCCCCCGTTGTCCGTGTCCATTGGGTAGGCCTATATGCTTGCATATAAGTCCTTTGGTTGATCTTTCCCCCTTGCCCCCACCCTCCCCTACCTTCCCTCCAAGGCCCGACAGTCCAATCAATGCCTCTCCGTCTCTGGATCAGTCCTTGTTCATCAGTTTATGTTGTTCATTATATTCCACAAATAAGTGAGATCTTGTGGTATTTATCCGCTCTCCAGTTCCATCCATGCTGTGGCAAATGGTAAGAGTTCCTTTTTCTTCTTCCTCTTCTTAAAGAATACCTTTCAGCTTTTCATATAATGCTGGTTTGGTGGTGATGAACTCCTTTAGCTTTTTCTTATCCGTGAAGCTCTTTATCTGACCTTCCATTCTGAATGATAGCTTTGCTGGATAAAGTAATCTTGGTTGCAGGTTCTTGCTATTCATCTCTTTGAATAGTTCTTGCCACTCTCTTCTGGCCTGCATGGTTTCTGTTGAGAAATCAGCTGACAGTCGGATGGGTACTCCCTTGTAGGTAACTGACTGTCTTTCTCTTGCTGCTTTTAAGATTCTCTCTTTATCTTTTGCTCTTGGCATTTTAATTATGATGTGTCTTGGTGTGGTCCTCTTTGGATTCCTTTTGTTTGGGGTTCTCTGCGCTTCCTGGACTTGTAAGTCCATTTCTTTCACCAGGTGGGGGAAGTTTTCTGTCATTATTTCTTCAAAAAGGTTTTCAATATCTTGCCCTCTCTCTCCTTCTGGTACCCCTATAATTCTGATGTTGGTACGCTTGAAGTTGTCCCAGAGGTTCCTTACACTATCTTCATATTTTTTGAATCTCTTTTCTTTTTTCTTTTTCGGTTGGGTATTTTTTGTTTCTTTGCATTTCAAATCTTTGACTTGATTCTTGGGATCCTCTTGTCTGCTGTTGGAGCTCTGTAAAGTATTCTTTATTTCAGTCAGTGTATGCATAATTTCTAATTGGTCCTTTTTCATGACCTCCATGGTCTCACCATACTCCTTGAGGGATTCATTAAATTTATCGGCGGTTTCCATAAAATTCTTGACAAACCTTATAAACGTGGCCTTGAACTCTATATCCAGTCGTCTGGCCTCCTCCGTTTCTGCCAATTGTGACCTGTTTCTTTGTCTCCGCATTTTGGCTGCTTCCCTGTGTTGATAGAGTGGCCTGCGCGCCAGGTGTCCTGTAGGGCCTAGTGGCTCAGCCTCCCCAGTTACCCGGGGTGGACACTCTTGGTGCACTCTTGGTGCCTCGCTTGTTGTAGGATCACTGGGAGGAATTGACCTCCAGGCCAATTGGCTGTGGGAAGCAGCTGTGTCTGAAGTGGGAGAATGGACCCCCTCTGACCACTGGGTACAGTGGCTCCTGGATCTAAGGAGGTGCTAATTCAGCCCCTGCCTGAGGCCACACAGCAGGAACTACGAAGAGGCTCAGCTGTGAAGCAATGCAAGCCACTGCGGGGCCTTGGGCCTTCTCTTGGAAGTCCCGGGTCTGGCTGGCCCGGCTGAAGTTAGGTAATTATCAGGTTGCAAAGTTCTGGGGCATTCACATGCAAAAGCCTCTGCCGCAGCCCGGGTGGGGCGGGGTCTCAGGGAGTCAAAGGGCCAGAGAAAGAAGCAATGGCTGATTCTCTGCGCCCGGAGTCGCGCGTCTCAGTGTCCCGGCAATGGCTGCAAGCACCTCCGAGGGAAATCTGCCCCCAAGTTCGCCCGCTGCCGCCTGAGAGAGCAGCCTCTCCCCGTATGAGACCTGGGTCCCCAGAGACTTCCCGGAACCGGAGATCAGAGCAGTCGGGAGCTTGTGATTCAAAAAGACAGCCGCGTCCTCAGGTGCCACCCCCTTTCCGCGCGCGCGTGCGAGCCGCCGCCGTACCTCTGCACTCAGCCTCCGCAGCTCCTCTGGCTCTCAGCGTGCTTTTCTTTTCTTCTAGTTGTAGAAATTACACTCAGCCAGCCTTCCTGTTGTTTTGGACGATGTTTGCTCCGTCCTTTGGGCTAATTTTCAATTGTTGTGGGAGGCGACTATTTCCCGGTGTTTATCTATGCCGCCATCTTAGTTTTCGAGTAAATTTCTTCCTCACCAAGCTTTTATTGGTATGGGATAGCCCCTAGGTAGGGAGGCTCCAATGACACACAGACTAGGTCATAGCATGACCCTTAGGCAGGCAAGTTCCAGTAATAGGCAGACTATCTTATCAACAAGGATTTACATGAGTAATTAAATGAATTAAGGTGGGGAGGATTCTTCAGCTACCATTATCTAGATTACTGGGTGGTGCACAGCTCCAACCTTTGCTAGGGCTTCAAAGGTCACCAGCATTAGGGGTCTCTACGCTTCTCTGCTAGTGAAGACAATAGGTGGTCTCTGACAGTACATTTAAATCTTCTATCCATTTTGAGTTTATTCTTGTGTATGGTATAAACTGATGGTCTAGTTTCATTTTTTACATGTACCTGTCCAATTTTTCTTTTTTTTTCTTTTTTTCTTTTTTTTTTATTGCTTAAAGTATTACAAAAAGTATTACATGTGTGTCCTTTTTTATTCCCCCGCCCATGACAATCCCCTGGCCTCCCCTACCCCCCCCAGTGTCTTATGTCCATTGGTTATGCTTATATGCATGCATACAAGTCCTTTGGTTGATCTCTCCCCCTTCCCCTAACCCTCCCCTGCCTTCCCTCTGAGGCTTGATGGTCTGATTGATGCTTCTCTGTCTCTGGATCTGTTTTTGTTCATCAGTTTATGTTGTTCATTATATTCCACAAATGAGTGAGATCCTGTGATATTTATCTTTTTCCAACTGACTTATTTCACTTAGCATAATGCTCTACAGCTCCATCCATGCTGTTGCAAATTGTAGGAGTTCCTTCTTTTTTACAGCAGTGAAGTATTCCATTGTGTAGATGTACCACAATTTTTTAATCCATTCATCAGATGATGGGCACTTAGGCTGTTTTCAAATATTAGCTATGGTAAATTGTGCTGCTATGAACATAGGGGTGCATATATCCTTTCTGATTGGTGTTTCTAGTTTCTTAGGATATATTCCTAGAAGTGGGATCACTGGGTCAAATGGGAGTTCCATTTTTAGTTTTTTGAGGAAGCTCCATACTGTTCTCCACAGTGTCTGCATCAGTCTGCATTCCCACCAGCAGTGCACAAGGGTTCCTTTTTCTCCACATCATCGCCAGCACTTGTCATTTGTTGATTTGTTGATGAAAGCTATTCTGACAGGTGTGAGGTGGTACTTCATTGTTGTTTTGATTTGTATCTCTCAGGTAATTAGTGACTTTGAGCATGTTTTCATATGTCTCTTGGCCTTCTGTATGTTCTCTTTCGAAAAGTATCTATTTAGGTTCATTGCCCATTCTTTGATTGGGTTGTTTATCTTCCTTTTGTTAAGTTGTATGAGTTCCCTGTAAATGTTGAAGATTAAACTCTTATTGGAGATCACATTGGCAAATATGTTCTCCCATGCAGTGGGCTTTCTTGTTGTTTGTTGATGGTTTCTTTTGCTATGCAGAAGCTTTTAATTTTGATGCAGTTCCATTTGTTTATTTTCTCTTTAGTTTCCATTGCCTTAGGACAATTTCTGTTCCATCATTCAATTTTATTTTTACTTGCTATTTTCTATTTTTATAGCATTTTTTAAATCAATTTTTTTGTAAATATATTTTTGGTTCCCCTTTTTTCTCTTCTTATCCACTCATCCCTTTTCTACTTTCTCTATACTAAGTTGAGGTCCTCCTCATATTTATCCAATTATTAACATTATTTTCTGAATATCAGCTCAGCCTCTATAGATTCTGCCCCCACCCTCTTTACTGGGTGTTTGGTGTTTGTATTTGTTTGGTTTATCTATTGGTTCTGTGGGGTTTTCTCCATATATATATATATATATATATATATATATATATATATATATATTCTCCTTTTTGTTTTCTCTCTTATCTTTTTTTTTCTCTCTTAGATTTCATTTGTGCTCTCTTTTCCCTCCCCTAATTCTCTTTTCTCAAGTGGTCACTTATATTGGGGTTATCGGTGTCATGAGTACATTCATGCTTCGTTCCCTTTGGGTCATGTCTTGTCCAGGTGAACTTTATCCTGTCTGGCTAAAGTGCTAGAGAGCAAGCCACATAACCAGACACCTGGAGAGGAAAATTCATCCACGAACGGGTCAATTACACCCTAGACACAGCTATAGAGGCAGAAAGAAGGTGGCAGTGAGGGAGCAAAAGAGGAGTATGTGGTTGTCTTTGGTGTGTGTGTGTGGCACAGTTAGACCCAGCAGGACCTTCGGGGGTAGGCTAACTGGGCTAGCCTAACTAGGAAGCCTATGCTACCATTGCAAACAGCACCAGGAGGCCAGCTCTTCTTCAGAGGCCTCGTCTTTTTGAAGGGGAAAGATGATGTAACTGAGACCCCAGCCTCACCTCCACCCAGGGTTCCCTCAGGTAACACCTGGGACTCTACAGCCACCCCTACCAGTAACCTGCTACCTTGGCTGTGGTCCCATGGTCACCGAGTCTCCAATCACCCCGGGTGCAGACTCCTGTGAGTTCTGAAGCATGTTCCCCTCTGACTGGCCCAATGCCTTAGTCCAGGTCACTGCAACCTCATGAGCAGCAGACATGTGAGCAGCCCACACCTGTCCAAAGAGCATCAGCCATGTAGACAGCCTCCCCCAAGTCTAACAGCAGCAGCCTCATGTGGCCTGCCTCTGTCTGAGAAGGACCAACCTTGCGAGCAGCCAGAACCATCCGAGGAGCAGTAGCTGCACGAGCACTCTGCCCACGTCTGAGGAGAGGCAGCCCACCCCCATCCGAGGAGCAGCAGCTGTGCACAGCCTGTACCCTGCACCAGTCTGAGGAGCAGAAGCTGCACAAGCAACCTGCAATTGTCCAAGCAGCACCAGCTGCAAGAGCAGCCTGCCACAATCTGAAGAGCAGCAGCTGTGTGAGCAGCCCACAACCATCCGAGGAGCAGAAGTTCTGTGAGCAGCCCATCCCCATTCAAGGAGCAGCAGCAGCCAACCCGAGTTGGAGGAGCAGTAGCCACATGAGCAGACCACCCACATCTAGTGGCCCAGTCCTGTCTGAGGAGGAACAGCCACATGTGCAGCTCACTCTCATCCGAGGAGCAGCAGCTGCACAAGCAGCCCATATCCCATCCGAAGAGCAGCAACCACACAACCAGCCCATCCTCATCCGAGGAACAGCAGCCTTGCAATCAACATGCTCCTGTCCAAAGAGCAGTAGCCACATAAGCAGCCCACCACATCAGAGGAACAATAGCAGTGTGCAGCCAGCCCCCATCCAAGAAAGAGCAGCCACTTGAACAGTCCACCCCAGTCCAAGGAGTAGCAGATTCATGTAGCCTGCCCCATCCAAGGAATAGCAGCCTCATGATCAGCACACCCTCTGTCTGAGGAACAGCAGCTGTGCGAGAAGCCTTCACCCACCCGCCAGAGCCACCATGGATGCAAACAGGACCTACCAGAGGAGCTGCTGCCAACTGAGGAGCAGCTGCTACTGCAACAACCCGAGGAGCAACCACAACCTGAGGACCCACTGCCTCCCAAGGAGCAGCCCCTGAATGACTCAACATCTAGATCTGTCAGTGAGATCAAACATGGGAAGACAAAGAAACCCCCAAAGGAAAGAAAAGGCGGACTTGACAGAAAAGCAACTAAGTGAAACAGAAGCATGCAACTGCCAGAAAAAGAATTCAGAATAAGGATCGTAGAGTGCATAAACTGGATGAAGGAAAAAAATCAACAACTTATGTAAGAACCAAGAAGAAATGAAGGGTGATATAGCTGCAATAAAAAACACCATGGAAAGTTACAACAGTAGACTAGGAGAAGCGGAGGACCAAATTAGTGAATTAGAAGACAGGGAAGCAAAACACACACAAACTGAACTGCAACTGGAGAAAAAAATTAAAAAACAGGAGGAGAGCCTAAGAGAGCTTTGGGGCAACATGAAACAAAGCAACATATGAAAATAGGGGTCCCAGAACAACAGGAAGAGGAACAAGGCTTAGAAAACCTATTTGAAGAAATATTGTCCAAAAACTTCCCTGATGTGGAGAAGAAAAAAGTACGAAGGCACAGAGAGTCCCAAACAAGATGAACCCGAAAAGACCCACACCAAGACACATCATAATCACCATGGCAAATGTTCAGGACGAACAGAGAATCTTAAAGGATGCAAGAGAGAGACAGAAAGTTACATACAAGGGATCTCCCATTATATTATGAAATGATTTCTCAACAGAAACACATCAGGCCAGAAAAGAATGGAAGGAAATTTACAAAGTGATGCAAAGCAAGGGACTGAATCCCAGAATACTCTATCCAGAAAGCGTAATTTCAAACTTGAAGGGGAAATAAAGATCTTCACAGTCGAAAAAAAAAAAAGGCTAAGGGAATTTATCACTATAAACCCAGCAATGCAAGAAATGCTAAAGAGACTGGTGTAAAAAGAAGAAATAAAACGCTAAGAAAGAACACAGGCACAAAAAAATGGCTACAAACAAGTATGTTTCAATAATAACTTTAAATGTAAATGGACTAAATGCTCCAATCAAAAGACATCAAGTGGCTGAATAGATAAAAAAACATGACTCATATATATGCTGTCTACAAGAAACCCACCTCAGAACAAGAGACTCACACAGACTGAAAGTGAAGGGATGAAAAAATATCTTTCAGGCAAAAGGAAATGAAGAAAAGCTAGGGTAGCAATACTTATATCTGACAAAATAGACCTCAAAGTGTAGGCCATATCAAGACATAAGGAAGTGCACTTCATAATACTAAAGGGATCGATACAATAATAGGATATAAGTATGGTAAACATATATTCACCCAATGCAGGAACACCCAAATACATAAAAAAAAACTCCTGAAAGATATCAAGGGAGAGATCAACAACAATACAATCATAGTAGGGGACTTTAATACACCACTGACATCACTGTATAAATCCTCTAGACAAAAACTCAGCAAAGAAAAAGCAATCCTATATGACTCACTAGATTAGATGGACTTAATTGACATCTTCAGAGCATTTCACCCCAAAGCTGCGGAATATACGTTCTTCTCAAGTGCACATGGGACATTTTAAAAAATAGACCACATATTAGGTCACAAGCAAAGTCTCCCCAAATTCAAGAAGATTGAAATCATACCAAGCATCTTCTCAGACCACAATAGCATAATATTAGAAATAAACTACATTAAAAACAATCCAATACATTCAGACATTTGGAAACTGAATAGCATGTTATTATATATTGATTGGGTTACCAATGATATGAAAGCAGAAAGTAAAAACATCCTGGAAGCTAATGACAATGAAAATACAACAATACAAAATCTATGGGACACAATGAAACCAGTCCTGAGAGGGAAGTTTATAGCTCTACAGGCCTACCTCGAAAAACAAGAAAAAATGATAGTAAATCATCTAACTCTACAACTCAAAAATTAGAAAGAGAACAACAAGAAAAGCTCAGAGTGAGCAGAAGGAAGGAGATAATAAAGATCAGAGCAGAATTAAATGATATAGAGTCCAAAAAACAAAAATACAAAAGATCAATGAAACCAAGAGCTGGTTCTTTGAAAGGATAAACAAGATTGACAAACCTCTAGCCAGGCTCACAAAGAAGCAAAGAGAGAGGACTCAAATAAACAAAATCAGAAATGAAAGAGGTGTAATAACAACAGACCCCACAGCAATTCAAATGATTGTTAAAAATACTACGAAAAACACTACTCCAACAAACCTGACAACCTGAAGGAAATAGACATATTCCTAGAAAAATACAACCTTCCAAAACTCAATCAGAAAATTTCTAAAAATCTAAATAGGCCAATAACTATGGAAGAAATAGAAGCAGTAATTAAAAAGCTTCCAGCAAACAAAAGCCTTTGGCCAGATGGATTCACAGGGGTATTTTACCAAAATTCAAGGCAGAACCAAAACCTATCCTCCTCGGACTATTCAAAAAAATTCAAGAAGAAGGAACACTTCTCAGCTCATTCTATGAAGCTATCATCACCCTAATACAAAACCAGATAAAGACAACACAATGAAAGAGAATTATGGGTCAATATCCCTCATGAACATAGATGCCAAAATCCTCAATAAAATCCTAGCAAATCAGATCCAGCAGTACATCAGAAAGATCGTACACCATGACCAAGTAGGATTTATCCCAGGGATGCAAGGATGGTACAATATCCGAAAATCAATAACTGTGATACATCACATAAACAAATTGAGAGAAAAAAACTTCATAGTCATATCAATTGGTGCAGAAAAAAATATTTGACAAAATTCAACACCCATTTTTGATAAAAAGTCTCAGCAAGGAGGGAATAGAAGGATCATACCTCAACATAATAAAAGCCATATATGAAAAACCCACAGCCAACATCATACTCAATGGACCAAAACTAAAATCATTTCCTCTAAGAAGTGGAACAAGACAGGGATGCCCACTCTCACCACTCCTGTTCAACATAGTACTGGAAGTATTAGCCATTGTGATTATTCAAGAAGAAGAAATAAAGTCATCCAAATTGGAAAAGAAGAAGTAAAACTGTCATTCGAAGATGACATGATACTGTACATAAAACACCCTAAAGACTCCATCAAAAAACTATTAGACTTAATAAAGGAATTTGGCAATGTAGCAGGATACAAAATTAATGGCAAGAAATATATGGCATTTCTATACACCAATAGTGAACTTACAGAAAGAGAGACTAAAAAAGCAATCCCATTTACCATCACATCAAAAAAATTAAGATACCTAGGAATAAACTTAACTAAAGAGGTAAAGGACCTCTACTCATCAAACTACAGGACATTGAAAAAAGAGACAGAGGAAGACATAAACAGATGGAAGAACATACCATGTTCATGGATTAGTAGACTCAACATCATTAAAATGTCCATACTACCCAAAGCAATCTATAAATTCAATACGGTCCCCATTAAAATACCAAGGGCATATTTCACAAACCTAGAACAAACTGTCCAAAAATTCATATGGAAGTAAAAAAGACCCTAAATAGCTGCAGCTATTTTGAGAAAGAAGAACAAAGTAGGTAGGATCTCAATACCAGATATCAATCTATATTACAAAGCCGCTGTTCTCTAACTGCCTGGAACTGGCAGAAGGACAGACATATAGATCAATGGAATAGAATAGAACACCCCAAAATCGACCCAAACCACTATGCTCAATTAATATTTGACAAAGGATGCAAGAACATACAATGGAGTCAAGACAGTTTCTTCAATAAATGATGTTGAAAAAATTGGACAGATACATGCTAAAAAATGAAATTATACCACCAACTTACACCATACACAAAAATAAACTCAAAATGGATTAAGGACTTAAATGTAAGATGGGAAACCACAAAAATACTAGAGGAATCCAAAGGCAACAAAATCTCAGACATGTGCCGAAGCAATTTCTTCACTGATACAGCTCCTAGGGCAGTGGTCGTCAAACTGCGACTCATGAGCCACATGCGGCTCTTTGGCCCCTTGAGTGTGTATTTTCCACAAAATATCATCTGTGGGTCCTCACGTACAGTGTGATTGAAACTTCGCGGCCCCTGTGCGGAAGTCGGTGTTTTGTGGAAGAGCCACACTTCAGGGGCCAAAGAGCCGCATGTGCCTCGTGAGCTGCAGTTTGCCGACCACTGCCCTAGGGCATTGGAAACTAAAGAGAAAATTAACAAATGGGACTACATCAAAATAAAATTCTTCCGCACAGCAAAAGAAACCATGAACAAAACAACAAGAAAGCTCACTGCATGGGAGAACATATTTGCCAATGTTATCACCAATAAAGGTTTAATCTCCAACGTTTATAGCAGGGGTGGGCAAACTTTTTGACTCGAGGGCCACAATGGGTTCTTAAACTGGACCGGAGGGCTGGAACAAAAGCATGGATGGAGTGTTTGTGTGAATTAATACATGTTAACACTGCTGCTGGTGAAGGAGCGGAGGGGAGAGCAAGAGAACCCTCTGCTCTTTCGGCTCCGCGGGCGGGCTAGAACAGCCGAACGGGCCGGATCCGGCCTGTGGGCCGTAGTTTGCCCACGGCTGGTTTATAGGGAACTCATACAACTTAACAAAAGGAAGATAAACAATCCAATCAAAAAATGGATTGTTTATTTTCAAAAGAGGACTTTTCAAACGAGGATATTCAGAAACCAAGAGACATATGAAAACATGCTCAAAGTCACTAATCATCCTAGAAATGCAAATCAAAACAACAATGAGGTACCATCTCACAACTGTCAGAATGGCTATCATCAACAAATCAACAAATGACAAGTGCTGCAGAGGATGCGGAGAAAAGGTAACACTCTTGCACTGCTGGTGGGAATGCAGACTGGTGCAGCCACTATGGAAAACAGTATGGAGTTTCCTCAAAAACTTAAAAAAGGAACTCCCATTTGACCCAGTGATCCCACTTTTAGGAATATATCCCAAGAAACAGAAACACCAATCAGAAAGATACATGAACTCCTATGTTCATAGCTGCACAATTTACCATAGCTAAGATCTGGAAACAGCCTAAGTGTCCATCAGCAGATGAATGGATTAGAAAACTGTGGTACATCTACACAATGGAATACTATGCTGCTGTAAAAAAGAAGGAATTCTTACCATTTGCAACAGCATGGATGGAACTGGAGAGCATTATGCTAAGTGAAATAAGCCAGTCAATGAAAGAAAAATACCACATGATCTCACTCATTTATGGATAATTAAGACCATTATTAACTGATGAACAAAAATAGATATAGAGGCAGAGCAACATCAAACAGACTGTCAAACTACAGCAGGACGGCTGGGGAGGGTTGGTGAGGTGGTAAGAAATCAACCGAAGTACTTGAAAACGCGCATATAAGCATAACCAATGGATACAAGACACTGGGGGGTAGGGGAGGCCAGGGGAAGGTCAAGGGGAGACCAAAAATGGACACATATGTCATACTCTTTGTAATACTTTAAGCAATAAAACAAAATTAAAGAATAAAATAAAATAAATATTTGTACCTTAAAAAAAAAAAACACTAATAACAAGAACCAAAACAGCCCCACCACCAACAAAAATGAGTAAGAAAAGAGAAGAGGAAGAAAGGAAGATAAAAAGCAATACTATAATACAAGAAATCCAAAGAATTAAAGCAGAAAGAAGGAAATGAAGGGAGAGAATATGAGGGAAAGAAGGTGGAGTGAATAAAGAAAAAATAAGAATAAAAGAGAAGAATATAAATAAATCAATATATACTTAAAATGGTTATAATAATGAATAAAATAAATATGGAATATGAAGGGAAAATGGAAAGGAAATTAAAAATTTTTTTAGAAAAGCAAAGAGAAATTAAAAATAGATGGAGGGGAGGCCAGGGGATTGTCAAGGGCGGGAAAAAAAAGGAGACATGTAATACTCTTTGTAATACTTTAAGCAATAAAACAATTGAAAAAAATAGATGGAGAAAAGGGAAGCGAGAAATGTGGGGTATGAGAGGAAAAAAAGAGATATAGAAACGATAAACAAAAACAGATCCAGAGACAGAGAAGCAATGATCAGACCATCAAACATCAGCAGGAAGGGAGGGGAGGGGAGGGGTAAGGGGGAGAGATCAACCAAAGGACTTTTATGCATGCATATAGGCCTAACCAATGGACACAGACAACGGGGGGGGGGGGGTGAGGTCATGAGTGGGGGGTATGGAGGTTATTGTGGGGATAAGGACACATATGTAATAACTTAATCAATAAAGAAATAAAAAAATAAAAAAGAGAAGGTAATATACAAAATAATATTAAAGAAATAAAATGATAAAGAAATAGAAAAAAGTGGAAACTAGAACTGCGGATTTTGTTGCCTACTGTGTTGAACCTTTGGAACTACTATTTGTGGCTCTCACTGGATTTTGCTTAGATGTTGTCCAAGACTGGCCCCTTGGTGTGGCAGTCATGGGCCTCCCACTAGGTTCTCTGGTGCAAACCCTTCCTGGTTTTTGGCCACCAGTCTGACATGTGGCATGGCAGAGTTCCAAACAGTCTGGTGGACTGTTCCAAACAGTCTAAAGCCCAGAGGCTGGATCTGCCTTGCTCCTGCCCCTTGACTGTCCTTTCTCTGAATTGTTCTCCCTTCCTCCTCAGGTCTTCACTCTGCGGGGGTATCTGATACCTAGCCAATATGGTTTAAGCAGGTTCGTGTTGGGGGTAGTGCTTGTAATCTGAAGGAGAGGGGGTGGGCAATTCTTTTTCCCAGGCTACATTGGCTGTACTCACTAGGAAGTTTCTATCTGCTTCCATGTCATGCTGCTGAAGGGCCCAGTACACACCCCTCTGTCTCCCAGACAGAGATTCACTTGAACAGAAACCCACCTGGGAGACATTGCTGCTTAGCTCCTCTTGGCTTCCTGGCACTCCCTTTTTGACACTCAAAGTAGGAGGACATCAAAGAACAAAACAAACAAATCAATATTAAACAAACAAACAAGACAACAAATTTAAAATATCAGCCTCTCTTGGCCCTTCCTGCTCAGCCAGCAACCCTAGGGCAGGACTTCTGCCCAGGCTCCAACTGACTAAATATCTATGACCATTGTGCCATTAGCCCGAGTGGTAGGGTTATACATTTCTAGCCCCACAGCTTTTTCCTTAGGCTCAAACCACAACAGATTGGAGCAGATATAGCAGATTAAAAGATTGGAGGCAGGGTGCCATAAGTATGCTTAAAGTGGACGTGAAGTAGAGAAACCCAATCTCTTTTTTTCTCCCGCTAGGCACATAGACCAACCCCTGTCCAGCTCTCTGCCCAGTGTTCTATTCAGGGCTAGAGGTCCAGTCAGAAACTTCTGGGGTACTGCTCAGCTCACTATACACCTGAGTTCTACTGAGATGTCTTTCTGCAGAAACAGTTCAGCAGCCCTGGGCTCAGTGGGATTGATCAAAATGAAACAGAAATTTTTAGGGTTGAAAAAGACAGGTTTTAGGAAATTTTAGAAATCAAGGGGACCACGGAAGAAGCACAGGGCTTTAGAACTGCAACAGGTACATTTCCATAGAATGAAGAAGCTGGGAACAGCAAAAGGTCTATGTTTACAACATAAAGGGAGGGAAGCTCTTCATCCAGAAGAAGAAGAAGAAAGCCCAAAGGCAATCCTATCTAATAAAAGAGAAACATGGTAATTAGCGTACAATTGCTACCCTTCCCATTGGCTAATCAGGGAGATATGCAAATTAACTGCCAGCCAAGATGGCGTCCGGCAGCTGACGTGAACAGGGAGGCTTGCTTGTTTCGGTGACGGAGGAAGCCAAGCTTCCCCGCCTGCCTTGCCGGCCTCTCAGCTGCACTCTAAGCAACATTGTAACAAATATAGAAGCTAAACAAAACCCCGGGCTTCAGCCAGCAGGACCGCAACATTGTTTCAAATACAGAAGGTAAACAAAGGCCAGACACCTGCTTTCAGCAGCAGAGGTCTAATAGCTGGAGCCGAGCCTCAGAGCTAAAGCTGGCCCAGAAAAAAAAAAGGAAAAGAGGACAGGTTGGGAGCTTCAGTCACCCGCCAGCTTGAAATCGGCCCTCAGCCCCTCACCCAGGCTGGCCAGACACTCAAGCAGGACCCCACCCTGACCCAGGACACCCTTCAGGGCAAACCAGCCAGCCCCCACCTGTGCACCAGGCTTCTATCCTATAGAGTAAAAGGGTAATATGCCTCCCGGCACCAGGATCAGCGTGACAAGGGGCAGCGCCCAAACCCCCTGATCACCCTGCGGCTCTGTGTGTGACAGGGGCCTGGGCCACAACCTCCCTATCCGCCCTGCTCTGTTCGTGACAGCGGGGAGCTCCCCAACACCCTGATTGCCCTGCAGCTCTGTGTGTGACAGGGTGTGGCACCCCAACCCCCTGATCAGCCCTGCTCTGTGTGTGACAGGGGGGAGCTCCCCAACTCCCGATCGCCCTGCGGCTCTGTGTGTGACAGGATGCGGTGCCCCAACCCCCTGATCTGCCCTGCTCTGTGTGTGACATGGGGTGGTGCCCCAACTCCCCTATCGGCCCTGCTCTGTGAGTGACAGGGGGGAGCTCCTCAACCCCCTGATCGGCCCTGCTCTGTGCATGACAGGGGGGAGCTCCCCAACCCTCTGATGGGCCCTGCTCTGTGCGTGATAGGGGCCAGCACCCCCACCCCCTGATCAGCCCTGCTCTGTGCGTGACAGGGGGTGGCGCCACAACCTCGCTATCAACCCTGCCTTGAGTGTGACAGGGGGCGGTGCTCCAACCCCCCAATTGGCCCTACCCTGAGCATGACTAGGGGTGGCATCGCAACCTCCCGATCCGCCCTGCTCTGTGCATGACAGGGCGCGGCGCCCCAACTCCCCAATTGGCCCTGCTCTGAGCCCGACCAGGGGCTGCACCTAGGGATTGGGCCTGCCCTCTGCCACCTGGGAGTGGGCCTAAGCCAGCAGGTCGTTATCTCCCAAGGGGTCCCAGACTGCGAGAGGGCACAGGCTGGGCTGAGAGACCCCCTCTTCCCCCAGAGTGCACAAATTTTTGTGCACCGGGCCTCTAGTCCTATATAATAAAGAGGTAATATGCAAATTAACCCTCACTATATAACACCGTCACAAGATAGTGGTGTGCACAGCGGGGGCAGGGCAGTGGAGTGGGGCCAACAGCCACTGATTTTTTGTATAGAGGATTTATCCAGTGATGGCAGTGGGGTATTAAAGTCCCCTACTATGATTGTATTGTTGTTGATTTCTCCCTTGATATCTTCCAGGTGTTTTTTATGTATCTGGGTGCTCCTGCATTGGGTGTATATATGTTTATCAACGTTATATCTTCTTGTTGTATATGAAGTGGCCTTCCTTACTTATTGTTATGGTCTTCACTTTGAGGTCTATTTTGTCAGATATAAGTATTGCTACCCCAGCTTTTTTCTCATTTCCATTTTCCTGAAATTTTTTTTTCTATCCCTTCACTATCAATCTGTGTGAATCCTTTGTTCTAAGGTGGGTTTCTTGCAGACAGCAAATCTATGGGTAATGTTTTCTTATACATTCAGCTACCCTATGTCTTTTGATTGCAGCATTTAATACAGGGGTCCTCAAACTTTTTAAATAGGAGCCAGTTCACTCTCCCTCAGACCATTGGAGAGCCGGGCTATAGTTTAAAAAAAAGCCTATGAACAAATTCCTATGCACACTTCACATATCTTATTTTGAAGTAAAAAAACAAAATGGGAACAAATACAATATTTGTATTTGCATCTGGCCTGCGGGCCGTAGTTTGAGGACCCCTGATTTAATACATTTACGTTTTTTGTTATTATTGATAAGTACTTCTTTGTCATCATTTTTATTTTTAATGTTTGTATTACTTCTTGCCTTTCTGTTTCTACTTTTTACAGCAGTCCCTTTAGCATTTCTTGCATTGCTGGCTTGGTGGTAATAAACTCTCTTAGCCCTTTTTTGTCTGTGAAGTTCCTGATTCCACCTTCAATTTTGAATGATAACCTTGCTGGGTATAGTATTCTTGGATTCAGTCCCTTGCTTTGCATCACTTTGTGTATTTCATTCCATTCCCTTCTGGCCTGGTGTGTTTCTGTTGAGAAATCAGTTGATATTCTAATAGGCGATCCCTTGTAGGTAACTTTTTGTCTCTCTCTGGAAGTCTTTAAGATTCTTATTTTGTCGTTGATGTTTGCCAATTTAATTATGGTGTGTCTTGGTATTGGTCTTTTTGGGTTCATCTTGTTTGTGAGTCTAACTGCTTCTTGGACTTGTATGGTTTATTTCTTGCCAATAT
Organism: Myotis nattereri; assembly: GCF_964212035.1. Classification (NCBI taxonomy): domain Eukaryota; kingdom Metazoa; phylum Chordata; class Mammalia; order Chiroptera; family Vespertilionidae; genus Myotis; species Myotis nattereri. The sequence goes on from NC_138076.1 coordinate 103,438,176, forward strand.
CAGGGATGTTTTCTGTCATTTCTTCAAACAGGTTTTCTATTCCTTTTTAGTTTCCTCTCCTTCTGGTACCCCTATTATGCAGATGTTGTTTCATTTTGTGTTGTCCCAAAGCTCCCTTAGGCTCTCCTCTTGCTTTTTAAATCTTCTTTCCAGTGTTGCTGTGTTTGTGTGTTTTTTCCTACCTTGTCTTCTATTTTGCTGATTTGGTCCTCAGCCTCTTTGCTGTTTAAAACTTTCATTGTGGTCTTTATTGCAGCTCTGTCATTCTTCATTACTTCTTGGTTCCTTTTCATATTGGTGACATTCTAATTCAGCTCCTTATAATTCTTATTGAGTTGTGTTTATTTGTCATCTAGCCATTTGAGCATCCTCATAACCATTACTCTGAATTCTTTCTCTGACATGTTGCTTGCCTCCATTTCATTTAATGCACTTTCTGGTAATTCCTTTTTTTCTTTTTTGGGGGGATAGTTTTTTTGTCACCTAATTTTTTGCTATAACATTTTAATTGTTTCTGTTTCTTAGATCCAACTGCTTTGCTACCCAGGTTCTTTTGGGGGTGCTGCTAGAGGTGAGGTCTCTCAGGTCTCCTGGGCTTGGAGATCTAGTGGACCTCCCTACTTGAGTTATTTGGGTTCTCTTGATGTAGTTGGATATTGAATGTTAGTTTCTTATTCATGGATCAATTCTTGTTTCGGGTTGGCAATGTGACTTACCCCCAGCTTCACTGTGCAAACTGCTTTGGATGTGATTGTGGTTCCAGCTCTTGTGGAAAAGGTTGTCAAGGATTGGGGGGGGGGGGGGCGGGAAAGACACATATGTAATACCCTTTGTAATACTTTAAGCAAAAAAAAAAAAAAGAAAGAAAAGGTTGTCTGAGATCTCACTGGTATGTGCTCACTGTGGGTTCCCAGAGTCCATGGCCTGGGAGGAAGGAGTCTCAGGACCTTCCAGTGTTGTGTGACTATTGCTGGATTAGTGTCATTCTGCAACTCACTATGAAGGTCCAGGAGCCTGTGAAAGTGGTGGGATGGTGTCTTCTAGTCTGTGGTTGAGGCAGTGGGACTCTGGCCAAAGTGATTTCCCTCTCTGAATCACGAGGGGGTTCAGGATCCAGCAGCTGGGGATGTGAGAATCTCAGGGTCTGTGGCTGAAACAATGTGATCTTGTCCAGGGAGGCAAGTCCTCAGTAATTCACTAAGCTGTCCAGAGGTAGGTAGCTGGGAGAGGGATGTTGTGGATCCTACTGAAGGAGCTATGTGTCCTTGGTTGGAGGGGCACATGCCCAGTGGCAGCACACAGAGGGCCTCAGGAGCTGTCTTCAAGGGATGTGTGCTTGTGGGGCCCACACTCTGGATCAGAGTGATTGTTGTGTGCCACTGGCCCTGTGGAGGGACAAGCCCCAGTTTCTGCTTCAGGGGATGCACACTCTTGGTTGGATACATATGCCCAATGGCTGCTTACAGAGGTGTTCTGAAGCCATCTGCTGGGGCAGTGGGCTTAGGGGCCCTGGGCCGGGGTGGCACTACCATGGGGACTGGATTCCAGAGGCTGAGGTTGTGCCTTGTGACAGTTCATAGAAGCACCCAGGGGCTGCCTGCCGGGGCAGTGGGCTCAGGGGGTTTGCGCACTGGATCGGTGTGACTTCAGTGATCGGAGGTCAGCAGTCCGAGTTGCTGCTGTGGGGCCTTGAGCCCTTGGTTGGATGCAAGTGTGCCTTGTGGCAGCTCATACAGGCACCCAGGAGTTGCTTTCTGGTGCGGTGGCCTCAGGGGGCCTGGGTGGTGAAACCACATGACCTCAATGTCTGTGGGTAGGCAACTGGTAAGGCAGAAATCCAAATTTCTACTGCTGGGGCCGTGCACCCTTATTTGGATATGAGCACGCCAAGCTGGGGATCAAGGAGGCACCCAGGAGCCACCTATAGGGGCAGTGGGCTCAGTAGACCTGCGTGTTGGAAAGGCACAACTGCGGTGTCCAGAGGTCAGCAGCCAGGAAGGGGAATGTCCCAATTTTTGCTGCCTTGCACCATTGGTTGAAATCTCGAGTGCTCAGGAAGGGCTCACAGAGGCACCCAGGAGCCATCTGTCGGGGTGGTGGGGCTCAGGAGGCCTGCGCTCTGGAAAAGCATGACTACGGTGTCAGGAGGTTGGCAGCTGTGGAGTGGGAAGACTCAGTTTTTGCTGCCGAGGCCTTACAACCTTGTTTGAATTGGCGACACACTCAGCGTGACCCTTGTGTTGAAGCCGCGAGACCAAGGTGTCTGTGGCAGGCAGCCAAAAGGGGGGGGAAGTCCGAATTTCTATTGCAAGGGCTGTGCATCCTTGCTTGGATATGAGTGTGCCCAGCAAGGTCTCACAAGGCACCCAAGAGCCGCCTTTGGGGTGGTGGGCTCAGGAGGCCTGCACCCTGGAAAAGCATGACTGTGATGTCCTGAGGTTGGCAGCTGTGAAGTGAGAAGACTCAGTTTTTGCTGCTGCATCCTTGGTTGAATTCGCATGCACCCAATGGTGGCTCACAGAGGTACCCTGGGGCCATTTGTCAGGCAGTGCACTCAGAGAGGCCCTTGTGCTGAAGCTGTGTGATTGAGGTGTCTGTGGGCAGGCAGCCAGGGTTGGAGGAAGACAGAATTTCTACTATCGGGGACCTTGTGCCCTTGGTTGGGTTTGTGCATGCCCAGTGGAGGCTCACAGCAGTACATGGGGTCTGTTTGCCAGGGCGGCGGACTCACACACTCAGAGAGGCCCTAGCTCTGAAGCCTCATGACCAAGGTGTCTGTGGGCAGGTATCTGGAAAGGGGAATTCAGAATTTCTATTGCTGGGCAGTGTGTCCTTGTTTGGATAAGAGCATGCCCAGCGGGGGTTCACAAGGCACCCAAGAGCCGCCTTTGTGTCTTTGGGCTCAGGAGGCCTGCACGCTGGAAAAGCACGATGTGGTGTCCAGAGGTCGGTAGCTGTGAAGTGGGAAAACTCAGTTTTTGCTGCTGAACCCTTGGTTGAATTCATGTACGCCTAGTAGTGGCTGACAGAGGTACCCTGGGGCCGACTGCCAGGGCAGTGCACTCAGATAGGCCCTTGCGCTGAAGCTGCATGACTGAGGTGTCTGTGGGCAGGCAGCCAGGAGTGGGGGAAATCCAAATTTCTACTTCCAGGGGCCTTGTGCCCTTGGTTGGCTTTGTGTGTGCCCAGTAGTGGCATGCTCACACACTCAGAGGGGCCCTGTCACTGAAGCTGCCTAACCCAGGTGTCTATGGGCAGGTATACAGGAAGGGGGAATTCAGAATTTCTACTGCAGGGGTGGTGAGCTCATGTTTGGATAGGAGCGTGCCCAGCGGAGACACCCAAAAGCAGCCTGTGGGGTGGTGGGCTCAGGAGGCCTGCATGCTTGAAAAGCATGACTGTGGTGGCTGGAGGTTGGCCACTGGGGAGGGGGGCAGTCGCACTTACTGCTGCGGGAGTGTGCATCTTTGGAGGTGGTGGTCCTAGGGCAGTGATGGCGAACCTATGACACGCGTGTCAGAGGTGACACGCGAACTCATTTTTTTGGTTGATTTTTCTTTGTTAAATGGCATTTAAATATATAAAATAAATATCAAAAACATAAGTCTTTGTTTTACTATGGTTGCAAATATCAAAAAATTTCTATATGTGACACGGCACTAGAGTTAAGTTAGGGTTTTTCAAAATGCTGACATGCCGAGCTCAAAAGGTTCACCATCACTGTTCTAGGGTCTGCAGGTCTGTGGGTGGGGCAGCAGGATTTTGGCTGGAGTGGCTGCAGGGTCACAGGCAGTGTCCAAGGTCTGTCTGGCTGGTGGTGTTGATGAGTTCCTAGAAGAGGCTGCTCTCCCCTTCCTCCCCTTCAAGATGGTGTGGGCTCTGTGTCTGAGCCCTGCAGCCCAAGGAGTGCCCGCAGTGGTGGTACGTGCTCCCTGTCCAGGACAGCCTGGTCTGCCAGCCTCTGCTACTCCTGCCAGATTTAACTGTCCCTCACTCATTCACACACACACCACACACACCCACACACTCTCCTCTCACCCCCTCACTCACTCACACCCTCTCCCTCATCTCCATCCTGCCCGCCGTCATCTTCTGCAATCCCCTTTTCTGTCTCTCATATGATTTTGGAGGCTGACGGCCACCCTCCAGTCACTTAAACTTGGCTGCCATCTAAATAGCAGGCATCTCTCTCTCTCTCTCTTCCTTCACTGCTCCTTTCTGGATGTATTCTCCAGGGCCAAAACCAAATGGGGCATGGGTCAGTCAAGTTAAGGTCACTAGGGCAACTGCTGCTACAAAAATAGTCTCCCATGGAAGGATAAACTGGTGCCGGGTCGGGTTAGAGCATTAGGCTTCTGCCAGTCACAAGTCAAAGCCCGGCCATTGACTAAATGAGTGCTTGGGTCCCTGCCCCTCTCCAAGAAGATTAAAGAGGCAATTCCCCCCTCCATCCTCCACACCCCCCTCCCTGCCCCATCTGGGACTCTCCGATGTTCTTATGTCCACAGTGGGGGTGCTGAGGGAGACTCTCCATAGCATGAAGACCACCTCATAGGGTTTTAACAACACATGTAATTAAATTATGACCCATCCAGGGGATGCATACAAGGGTTGGTCACCCAGCATTCCAGGTCCTCATGGCAGTCTTAGACAGCTGGGAGAGAAACTGAGACATGGTTCAAAAAAACACACACACAAAAGAAACAGCACATTTCTGACCCACTACATATGTCCACTCCCCTAGCCCAAATCCCAAACAAGTTTTAGGATGAATCATCTGCCTTTTTCTTCTGCTCTCTCTCTCAGTCAGGTCAAATAGTAGCCAGTGAGATCGCTGCCTCCATGGTCCAGGTCCCACTAAGCTTAAAATCCTCAGTCTCCATTTGTGCAGGCCTTTATAGTAGGAGTCCTGGGGGAAAACTTCTAGGCAAGAGTTAAGAAAGGGTGAGCCAACTAACTGTTTTCCACTCCTGACATATGAGCATGGCCCTAGATCTTCTCACCAGGCATAACAAGAGTTAATCACAGCCCTTAGCTGCTTCTTCCATCAACCCTGTAGAAGTCTTAGTCTTTCAGAAAATTCAGCATTACAGCCAGACACAGCTGTTAAGTTAGCCCATTAACTACTAGGTAACTCGCCTCTCACCTTTATTGTGATTCTGTAAAATGGTCGCACACCACTCTCAGGAGTGTTCTTATAAGTCTCATTTTTGCAATGTTTTTATTTCCCAGTCCCTCATTTGAAATTTGGATAGGCGAGCCATTTCTCACAAATTAGGGATGCTTCTGGGACTTTCTGTACCCATGTAGAGGGAAAGGCTAGTTCAAGGGGAGGTGCCCCACCTGATTTTAGGTGGCCTCTTGGCCTGAGTCCCATCTCTTCGCAGATGCCATAGAATAGGCTGGAGACTATTTTTATTTGGAAGATGGCAAAAATGACACAAGGGGAATGTGAGGCAACCAGGCAAGCCACATGGCCAAAATAGTCCATTGGAAAAATACTGAGGTTCTAGGGAGGATCAGTTCCCCAAACCAGGGACAAGAGACATTGCTTTTTAATGGAGTGCTTTGTGGAGTGTCTGTGGATTGTGCGCACTTGTTAATATCATGTATAAGAGTATTTCTATTGATGTTTCCTGTTGATGTTTGAATCAATCTGTTTAAAGATAGGAAACGTCCCAATCTGCTGGGGCCCATCTGCTTGTGGATAGGCTGAACATGTGGCAGTTTGAATCTTGAGGGTCTCTTTGTCTGCAATGTACCTTGGTTACTGATTGCTTTGCTAGCTTTGTTTGCTCTTTGCCGTTTTTGTGAACATAGGAAGCCTTCTGTCTCTGCTCTCTGTAGGCTTTGTGCCACTCAGAACCAAAGGTTATTTTGCTGGATTAAGATTTGAAGATTCTAAGGCTAATTTGAAAATATAAAATTTGTGAAGGTTACGTATATGTTAATCCAGGGAAGTTTAAACAAAGACCATAAACTGAAGTTGTAGCCTACCTGTGATTGACAAACCATTTGTCTTCCCCACCTGGGGCGAAATGGGAGGGGGAAGGAAAAAAAAAGAGCAGTTTTACTCAGACAAGTGACTTTTGGTTCCAAAAGCAGCATAATAAGAGGTGACACTGGCCAAACCTGTGTGGGCACTTAAAAAAAGAAGCAGGATGGGTGGAAATTTACAAAGCCCTGTCCAGCATTGCATCCATTGAACATCCAGTGGGAAGCTTGGGTATTACTAGGGACCAAGGACCGGGTGGTCCAGCGTCTGCCTGTGACATCACAAACCCGAGCAGGCTTGCTGAAGTGGAACTGAGGCTGGCTAAGGGGCAGCCGCTTCTGTCCCTTGGGGGCACAGCGGCAAGGGAATGGGCAGATGGTAGGCGTGTCCTCCCAGCATTTTCTCTACAATTCAAAGTATACTGTAGAGTTATTAAAATATAATAATTTATTAGCCAGATTGAAAAGGATTAATTCAGTTTTCCAGACCAAATCTTTAATGTTAAAACTGGTTTAAATTTTAATAATCTTTAAATTGGGTATATTTGACAGTTTTTCCAAGTGTAATATTTCAAGAATTTAACTGACAGACAGCTTTGTGACATCTCAAGGGTCCTGAAGTGATGCAAATATTTATGCTCTCTCCCTTAAAGGAAATATTTTTGAACTAAATTAGACCAATGCAATATACTGGGAATTGCATGAGGAAACTCTGTCAAATAAAAATTAATAGCAATGTTCTATTTAAATACATATACTTTGAATATTATAGAAATTTCAGTCTGCTTTAGAAAAGAACTTACACAAATTTTAAAGCCACGTTCAAAACAGAAACTTTCAATCAGGGAAAAAGGGCAAGCATAATAATTCTCTGCATCTGCCAATGACATTCCAGGTATTTGTGTTTCACATATTAGAGGTTTTTAATTATTTTCAATGCTTAATACACCATATGCAATAAGCCATGTGCCACATGTTATTTTTTATATACAAATTGTTTGTTGTACTAGAAGGTTGTTGTCTCAGAATATTATAAAGTTTTTTTCAATTGCATTTTAAACAAATCTATAACCATGCCACTTTTGAATTTTGTCATTGGACAGCTATTGTCTTATTTTGGTGCATTTAAGTCTTTGGAAAAACCCATGGAAAGGACTCTGACTTACTCTAAATTGCAGGCTTTTAAGCAGATCCTATCTTTGAACTAAAAGGGGTTTGTAGAACTTCAAGGTATTATTAAAGTATATATAGAAGGTGGTACCTCCTTCCAGCATACCTGAGTGAAATATACAGATGAGCACTAGATATTCAGGGGTAAATTTAAGCTTAAAAAGGGGAAATAAAAATCTCTTATACTAATATTCACCATTAATAAGAACTAAGAAGGTGTGCCTTTTACCTAAACAATTCCTTGGAAAGTCAACTAGCATGTCCCTCTCTCATCAGGGAAGCAACCAAGTTGGTTGCCCTGTTTAAAGAAAATAAAATCTCTAAGGTGGCATCTTAAGGCTTGAAAATAAAACAACAGAAATTAAGGTTCAATAAAAATAAAAAGTTAAGCCAATGAGCAGGAAGCTTAAAGTACTAAATTTGACTAGAAAGAGATTCGATCCTTTCTCCAAAAATCAGGCAGAGGACAAATCCTTAATAACTTAGGGGCATACAAGGGGTGGGGACCGGAGCTGTTAATACTTTACTTGGATCACTGGATATTGGTCAAACCAGGGTTCCAGGTACTGTGTAAACTCTCTTAAGTCCTCATCCTGGAGTAAACCCCTCAGAAATACAGTCCAACAGGTACTTTAAAAATATTACAGCTGCCTCGGGCACTTTTAATCATAAAAAAGGGGCCTTAGAACAATGGTTATACACGCCACCCCCATCAGAAACTCACCAGGAGCATCAGGAAAGGGTGGCCTCTGCGTGAGCTTTGGTGGTCAGTCGTGGTGGTGAGTGCAGTTAACTCCACCTGGCTACTTTGTCTGCGACTGAATGCTGACAAGGTGGGTCACCTAAATCATCACGTCCCTTGTGGGTACAAGGATGCTGGTCATCCTTGTACATATATTCTCTCTTCTTCTTTTCTTTTCCTTGATGGGAAGCCTGCCATCCATATTACATAAAAGACAGTCCCTAGGATACATCCTCAAGAACTGGGATAACGTTGACCCATAAACCTTAAAGAAAAATCGCTTGATCTCTCTTGGCCCTCAGATTTGGCCTCGAATGCCAACTAGAAAATAGTAAAAAGTAGCCCCAGAGGGAAATTTTAATATTTTCAGTAGGAAAAATGGGAAATAATTGAAAGTCCCATATATCCAGGCTTTCTTAACTTTAGGGGACAAGCCAAAGGGAGGTAGGAAACTAAATTTAATCCTTTGCTCCTGGCAATAACAACCCAAGTCCACTGAGGGAAAGGGCAGAGACTTTGCTCCACCCCTGCCCAAGACTAAGCTAACCTTAACTTGCCCCAAGACAGATAGAGGATCTGGCCATACTTAAACCCAGATCCCCATCTCATCCTGAGATATGAGACAAATTAAAAATAATTTAAGAAAGTTCTCAGAAAACCCAGAAAAACAAAAGAATTTAGAAGTGAAATAATTCCCCCTGTAGACCTCAATGGGATCCTAAAACTGAGAGGTGGAAAATAAAGCACTGCCAGTTCTGTATTATAAAAGGGCTTAGATGTAGCAAAACAAAGCCTGTTAACTACTCTAAATTAATCACCATTAATCAAGGGGCTGACAAAATCTCCTCAGTCTTTTTGAAAGGCTCAGGAAGGCTTTTGGTTAAGTGTACCAACTTTACCTCAGATTCAGAATTGGGACAACTAATTTTAAAGGACAAACTTATCACACAGGCTATCCCAGATATCAGGATGTTGCAAGAATTGGCTATTAGTCCCAAGAGTAATTTAGAAAATCTCCTGAAAGTTACCACCTCTGTGTTCTATAATAGAGATCAGGAGACAGAAAAAAGGAGAAACAGGAAAAGCCAGCCCAAAACCAAGGCTCTTTGTGCCATGCTTCGGTAAGACAAGGGCCACCAGTCAGAGCTCGGAGGTGAACAGTCAGTCCCGGTCACCTGCTACAACTGTAGACAGGTTGGATTTATAAGCTGGAGTTGCCCCAGGGGGCATGGTTGATTCCTGAAGCCCTATTCTACCTGTCAAGGAAACCACTGGAAGTTGGACTGCCCCTGGAGACTGAGGTCCCTTGGGACAGGGCTGGCAACAAGCTGGCCCAACAGGACTGATGGGGCTCAGGGTCTCTCAATCCAGCTCCTCAGAGGACTGCCTCCTCCACCCAGAAGCCTCGGCTAAGCCTGACAGTGGGGGTGGGAGGGCAAGGAAATTAATTTTTTCCCTGATGTCGGAGCCACCTTCTCTGTACTCCCAAACCCTGGTAAATTATCCTCAGAGGCTGTAGCCATTACAAACATGTCTGGGAAGCCAATAAGGAGATATTTTTCTCAGCTTTTAGGGCACAGCTGGAGTAAGTTGTTCCTTTCCCATGCCTTTCTGATTCTGCAAAAAGCCTCATATTCACATCAGAAACAATATCCTCTCAACCCTGAGGCTCTAGAAGGACTCAATATCTTAATAGGCCATCTATTTTAGAAGCCCAAGGTTTATTGAAACCTTGTCATAGTCCTTACAATACCCCCATCTTAGGGGTACAAGAGGCTAATAGAGGAGGAGGACTAGTTCAGGACTTATAACTAGTAAATAAGGCAGTGATTCCTATCCAGCCAATTGTCCCTAACCCTTATGCTTTACTTGCCCAGACTCCAGAGAACACAAAGTGGTTTGCAGTACTAAATAAATCTCAAGAATGCCTTCTTCTATATACTCCTGCCTCCTAACTCACAGTCCCTATTCGCCTTTAAATGATCCCAATAATCAAAGCCATCAGCTAACATGAACAGTGCTTCCCCAGAGCTTTCAGGAGTAGCCCTCATTTATTTGGGCAGGCCTTTGAACAACTCAAAAGGCTCCTTTACAGGCACCGTCTTTAAGTTTCCCCACAGGTCAGCAGCATCTACTTGTAAATCTATCTATCTCGAGTGAGCCTTGACTGCCAGCACAGGAGGAGGATGAAGGTACATTGTCATCAACCAGATCACCAGATTTCTACTCATGTGAGCCTCTAAAGGACCTGAAACTTCTCTTTTGAAGGCAACCTGAAGAGTCAATAAGTCCCAAATAAGTAACATACTCTGGTATTTCTAAATAATCAGTATCTTCATCTTTTTAACAATTCTTATTTTGTCTTTTCATTAGTGTCACTTGAATCCTAGGCTGGTACCTGGAGGAGACCTTCTCGGTCCTTACTGGGACCCAGAAAACACCACAAGATAACTCCTGCTTATAGCTCCTCTCTGTAACTTTGGTATAGTAAATTTCTCAAGCCATACTGGCTCCCCAAATCCCTAACTACTAAGTATGTTAAAGCAGCCCAATTCAGGGTCAAATAATCTAAAGTAGATATACTATATCTCCCACATCTCTTTCAGAGTAAAATGTGCTAAACCTTAGTCTATAGGACAACTTAAGCTACAAATGGTCCTCTGCATGAAACCACAGACGAAGGCAGCTACATCCATCGTCCGTGGATCCTTAGCCCACTTCTGATGGGACCCTGACTGCTGCCCCTCCCCCAAACTATGACCCTTTTGCCAGCAGGAAGCAACCAGACAGATCGGCTTCCATTGTCCCCAATGGCAGTTTCCTAAGGGCGCGCGGGGGGTGGGGGGAGGGTGGAAGAGGGAATGAAACAGGAATTTTTAGGGGTAAAAAAGACAGGTTTTAGGAAATTTTAGAAATTTTATAAATCAGGGGAACCAGGGAAGAAGCATAGGGCTGTAGAGCTGCAACAGGTACATTTCCATAGAATGAGGGAACTAGGAACAGCAAAAGGTCTATATTTACAAAATAAAGGGAAGGAAGCCCTTCATCCAGAAAAAGAAGAGGAAACCCAAAAGCAATAGGAAAATAATAAGGAAGGAGGGGAGTAGTGGAGAACCTCATTGTCCCATGTAAGGTTTGACCTTTGAGCTCAGGAGTTACTATAGTAACCAGTCTAAGGGAATAGTGACCAATCAGAGGGGATACCAAGGCACAAGGATCTACAGCCTTTATAAGCCATAGGGAAAAAGGAACTATGTGGGAGTCCATTCTGTGGGACTCTTTCCCTCTCCCCATGTGGGAGTCTGTGCTTGTTCTTCAATAAATCTCTACCTTTGCTATACTACCCCCTGTCCATGGATTCATTCTTCGACTCCGACAGACAAAGAATTTGGGTTCCAGTCCAAATATTCCATTTCAAAAGGAGTGGAGAATAGTGTCTGTAGGAGGGGGGTTAAACATTTCTTCCTGTTCCCAGACAATAGCCCCTGAAGGTCTCACACTTGGAATATCCCATTATGAGTTCTTTGCCTGTCTTCCACAGGGAGCTCAGATTAGCTCCCAACAGTGCAGCCACAAAAGCCCAGCTCTTGCTTATCTGCCTTCCAATAGAAGCCTTCCCATGGGATAGACTAAAAACTCTAACTCTGGGAGGACCAGCACCCCTGTGCCACAGGTCCAAGCAGAAGGGGCTACAAAATCAACCCCATGCAGGACCCATATCTCTGTATGGCTGGTCTCAGCAAAGTCGGTTCCAAGAATCCCAGCTCACCTCATGCTCCCAAGTCTCCAAATCCCCCATTTGTCCTGCTCCTCCAGGCCATGCTGCCAGTCCCACAGGATGAAACAGTCTGAGACTCTCTACACAAGGGGAAGTGTTCCAACCTCATAATGGAGGTAGAACAATCCCTTCCTTTTTCCCCTAGCCAGGCAGGAAAGCAGAGGGTCCTTACAAGTCACTGCTGGGTACATGCCAGCCCCAGGACACTTCTTCTTCTTCTTCTTCTTTCCCCCCACACACTACAGCACAATCTTTCCAGTAGTTAGAGCCTGGAACAAACTTCCCAGGCTGGGGCTTCTAACAATAGGCTCCCTCACTGGTAAGGTGCCATCCCAGTCTCCCAGTCTCCCAGGCAGATAGAATTCCCCTGGTTCCCACTGCCCAGTGCTACAGAGATTTGTCTTCCAGACTCTGCTGCTCTGATTTAGGATCCCTGTGTGGAGGTGAGAGCCTACACTCTTGAGAGGAAGGGGCTTTGCAGTCAATATCACTTGGGCCTCTCAGCTGAGCTCCAGCTCCAGAATGGCTCCCCTTTCCATAACTCCCATTCTCTTGTGTGGCTCTAAGTTGTTTCTTCTGTGCTCCTTAGATATAATATGTCCAATCAGCTACTGAATGTCTTATTTCTGGGGCCTGTGCAGGCCAAGGTTACTCATTTCCTTTGCCCAGGCAATGCCAACTAATAGGAGCTACTAAGTGATCTGCAAATGGTGGCCATTTTTTTTTCTGGATTTAGAGGTGCCTGAAAGAGGCTAAGCTATGATATGAGTCTGGTTGACACTAGTGCAGGGATTGGGCTGCTTAGCCAGTGGTAAGGGCCATGCCAAAGCAAGACACAGCTGGTTTGGTGTTATGGAACTGAGGAGAAAACTGGTCTTGCAAGGTGTGTCAGGCGATAGAAACTGTGAACAACGAACTGCACTGGTGGGGAGGGTTGTTATGCTGGTGCCAGGACAGATCATCGGATGTGGCCTGATACCTGGTGGCCTTCCTGCAGGGCCACGAAGGGGGCAGAGGGCATATCTACAAGACAAAGACCCCAGTGGGATATATATATAGACAGGCTCTCTGCATGTTTCTTCACTCTGATTTGGAAATGATTCCTGGATTCCACTAGTGTTAATAAACGGGGTCCCTCCCTTTCTCTAGGAAGTATGTTTGGTATTTCTTTGGTCTTCTGCAACATATGGTTTCCTGAACCAGGAAGCTAACTGTGTTTGGCTCTTGCTTCTGGTGAGTGGACAGGGTTTGGGGCCCGGGGCATGGGACAGGCCTCCGGAAGGCGCATGCTGCTGATTTTAGCAGAATTGAACTGGGGGGAACTCCAGGCGCTCCCGGACCTCAGCCCAGGACCCGGCTGTCATCTGGAGAAAGTGGATGGACACCTCTGGACCTGTCAACAGAATCTATAAGGTAGGGGCCCCAGTTAGTCAGGCCCACTCCAAGTGAATGGAAGGGGGAGCTTGATCACCTCCCCAGAAGTCATAGGACTTCATCAGGTAAATCAGGAATCAGGACTCCTGAGGTGAGTGAATTCAGATTCAATTAAGCAATTATGGGTTCACTCTTCTGTTTGTGTGTGGGACTAGCCAATTTGCTACCCAGAAGGGGGACTGGATGCAGCCTTAACTCCTCTAGTAGGTTCTCACTGAGATGTCGGTTGAGAATTCTAGTCTGGGGCGTGGGTGCCGGGAGCGCCCCATGCCCATCTGGGGAGTTGGGAATTATCTTCTCAGCTCCAGTTTGGGCTAGTCTACTGAGAGAGTGTGAGTATGGATGTTTGTCTGTCTTGGCATAACTATTTGCTGATTAACTGGTCTGTGTGAAAGCAGAAGCTACTTTGATTTTCTGTTTGCTCATCTGGTTAAAACGTTTGATTTACTGAAGGCTGAGCCTGTGATGGTCTGCAAAAGTCTCAAGCAGTGCTGTTGAGTTAGTTTTCTCAGAGACGTTTGCTCTCTATCATGGGAGGAATCAGCCCACTTAGTAAAAATTTCTGTCTATGTTTGTGTACTAGGGGCTTTGGTTTGCTCTGTGATTTTGCTGTGTTAGGTTGAAATTTTGGAATTCTGGGGTAGATTTAAAGTTATTTGTGGCTTTTCTTATCTGACTGGGACTTTCAGGGGCAGGGGTCGCAGCTCTGCAGGGCAGAGAGATTTTACAGGCCCTGCCCCCTGCCTGTGCTGAATTAAGGATCTTTTCTTTCAGGAGACCCTCCAGGCTTTTACTAAAATTTCCCTGCACCTTTGTCATCCTCTATCTTCTTTTCCAGGCCAACTAAGAGTCATTTTTCTCCACAGGAATTGTCTTCCTCTAACTCACAATAGGAAATAATACAGGACAGTGTCATTTGGCTTGCTGGTTAAAAGAAGACAATGGGCCCTGGAATCTGTAAAAGTGGCTGGGAATGAAGCTGGTCAAATGTACTGAAAGGGTTTGGTACCTGTTGCTGCTAGCAGAGTAGGGGCTGATATCCCCTTCTAGTACACTCCCTTGGGAGAGGCCTGATCGCTGCTCTGCCACAGGGGACGGGTATGAAGGCAGGGCCTGGTGCCCAACCCACTGCCACAGGAGCGCTCTGTAATATGCAAGGCTGTTTCTAACTGCAACTCTGGCTGTTTTGGACTGGCAGCTTATGATAGGACCCTGTAACTAGTAAACAGGGTTAACAAAAGGGCAAAGGAAAGGCGCTCTCCTTGGACCTGGGAGGGAGCCTATAGGACTTTGTGATTCTCCAAGAGAGGAGAAGTCTGACTGAGGAACTGGCCGAGACCCCCATTGGGTTGGGAGGACCGGAGGCTGCATATTGAACTTGTAGACTGCAGTTTTCTAGGCAGAGGTCCAAGCCCAGTTGTATAGGGGTTAAGCTACCTGTGTACAGCGAAGCAACTTTCTCCCATGCCAGAATACATTTTGGGGAATTGGACAGACTGTGTTTGTGGCTGGAAAGAGGAACCAGCTGCCACTCACTGCCCTGACAGTGGCCTGCAGAAAACTGTATAATAGACTTAGAAGATGCCTGCGTCTTCATGGACATGGCTCCAGAGAGACAAGGATGTTGTGACTCTTACAATTCTAATTGTTACAGTTTGTCTCTGTCAGGTCACAAGCCCACCTCCTTCTGTGCCCAGGTCTCATCGTCCCTCTGACAGACAGTAAGGATCTCTTGGCTCTGAGAGAAACTTCTGACCCATCTCAGCATGGAAGTAATTACAGAAGAGAATTTCAACACCCATTTTCTCTGAAAGAATTCAGAGCCAGGATACTTGAGGTAATATATTAGGGCAGTAAGACAGACATGAGAGGAGCAAGGATGATGGGCCAACTGGCACTACCCGATGTGTATGTGAGACAAGGGGAATAGCCAAAGGGGTCCTCGCCCAAAGTCTTGGGCCTTGGAAAAGACCTGTAGCCTACTTGTCCAAGAGACTTGACCCTGTTGCATCCAGTTAGCCTGCTTGCCTCCAGGCGGTAGTGGCCACAGCTATGCGGTTGAGGCTTTGCTCGGGAGCACACCAGAGTGCTCGATGTCAAATGCTCGAGTTATCCAGTTTCAGGCTCTTCTGCTACCAGCCTCCTTCCTGATGATGACCCTGAGGAACCTCTACATAACTGTTTAGAGGTCGATGACTTTGTAAAGACAGCCCACCTGGGCCTCTCTGACACCCCACTGGCATCGCCAGATGAGGTACTATTCATGGACAGGAGCAGTTGTGTCTGGGGAGGAATCAGGTATGCAGGAGCGGTGGTGGTTGCTTTGGACCAAACAATCTGATCTCAGGCGCTCGCCCGCAGGACTTCAGCACAGAAGGCCGAGTTGATTGCCCTTATTCAGGCTCTCTGGTGGGCAAGAGAAGAATCAGTGACAATTTGTGCTGATGGCTGGTATGCAATTGCAACAGCTCCCATGCAGAGTGCTGTTGCAGCGTATGGGGACTCCACAGAGGCAAGAGGGAACCAGGCTGCAGATGAAGCGGCCTGGAAGGCTGCCCTGGAAACCAGTGGGGCCTCTACAGATTCTTGTGGGTAAAGGCTGAAATCCATAACTAATTTTTACTCAAGTTCTTACAGGCTTTACAGTCTTCCCAGAAAGCAATCCAGAAGCACGTCTGAGACGTGCTGCCTTCCAACCTGGTGACTCTTGGTAAAGACCACCCAAGGACTGACTCCTACCTGGAGGGGACCACATACCGTCATCCTGACCACCCCACCGCTCTCAAGGTTGCAGGACTGAATACTTGGATACCAGAAACACCCCCTGCGTATTCGTTGCTCCACAAGGCTAAAAGAAGCTTGTGGGACAAGTGTGTGTGTGTGTGTGGGGGGCGGGGGGGGGGGAGGGTGCGGAATAAGGAGGAAACTGGTCTTGCAAGGCTTGTCAGGCCATAGAAACTGTGAACAATGAACTGCACTGGTGGGGAGGGTTGTTATGCTGGTGCCAGGACAGATCATCGGATGTGGCCTGACACCTGGTGGCCTTCCTGCAGGGCCACAAAGGGGGAAGGGGGCATATTTGTAAGACAAAGACCCCAGTGGGATATATATAGACAGGCTTTCTGCGTGTTTCTTCACTCTGATTTGGAAATGATTCCTGGATTCCACTAGTGTTAATAAACGGGGTCCCTCCCTTTCTCTAGGAAGCATGTTTGATATTTCTTTGGTCTTCTGTAATAGAACTTTGAGAGATTTTAGGAAAGTTTTCAGTGTGAGATAGAGTTTTATGGCAAAGCTGCTGGTAGACGATAGAGTGAGCCCACAAGTTGGTTGGGGTGGGGTCTCAGGAAATCGCCAGGATAGAGAGAAAGGTGTTAGTCAGGTTGATAGACTCAGATTTGGTACCCACCTGTGCCTGCAGGTTGGCTTGGGGAAGGACTCAACACAGGAATAATTGTGCTTGCCAACTGTTCTTCCAGCACTTGCCTGGGAAGACAGACAGTTTAGTTCTTCCATATATGTCCCTGACACTTTTAGAGATCCTGTTCCAGCACTGGAGTGAGTCCGTTACTGCGCAAATCTGTGCATGGGCCTTTAAGAGGAATGCCAGAGACTCCAGAAGCCCTCCATATCACTCAGCTACAATCTTCTCAGCCACAATTTCTGTTGGTTTTCACAACCTGAAGTTATAGGGACTCTCTTCCCAGTACTGGAATCCTGGGCTGGGAAAGCCAATGTGGAAGTGGGACCCCTCATTCCTCATGGGGGGACCTCTACAACCAGGATATTCCTCCCAATTATTAATCACCATATGTGGGTGTAGGACCAGCCTGTTTTGCATTTTCACCCCTCCTACCAGGCTTAATGTGGCTTCTCCTTTATATTCTTAGTTGTAGGACTTTTGTTCAGCTAGTCTTCAGGTGGTTTTCAATTATGGTTGTTTTATAATTTATTTGTAATTTTGATGTGGTTGTGGGAGGAGGTGAGCACAGCATTTACCTACTCTGCCATATTTTGTTTTTATATGTTCTGAATAAACCTTTAGTTGGCTACATACATTGCAAATATCTTTTACACTGATTTATCTTTTTCACTGTTTTGGCGGTATCATTTGATGAACAGTAATTTTTAGTCGTAATATAGGCTAATTTATTAATAATTTTGATTATAAACACTTTTTATGAATGAAACATTTGCCAATATGAGATCATGGATATATTACTCTAAATTATTTTATGAAAGTTCTATTTTTCTGACTTTAGCATATAAAGCTATCTTCCTCTGATTTATGTGTTTGGAATGATGCAGGCATCAAGTTAAATGTTTTTCCTTGTAGATACCTAATTGTCTTAATACCTTTTATTAAAGACTATCTATGCAAAGCTGCCATTGTCATAAATCACAATTCCATATATGTATGGGTCTGTGGTTAGGACTCTATTTATTCCATTGTGATATTTGTAAACCTTGACTTTAAGTAGAGTAGTCCTCCTACATTTTTCTTCTTCTTCTTCTTTGTTCTTTCTTTCTTTTTTTCTATGTAGGAGAAATATACTACTACTCAACTTCTACTGTAAGGTTGGCAACCCCGAGAACTCCTTTCATGTAGCATGTTACATTTTTCTTCTATTTTAAATTTTGTTGGTTATTTTTGGTCACTTGCATATCCATATAAATTTTAAAATCATCTTGTAAAATTTCTTTGGTAATGTAGATTTCATTAGATCAATTTGGGGAAAATTGATATCATTATAATATTAGTATTCTAATCTATAGTTATGATTTATCTATTTATATATGTCTTCAATTTATTTCAATATTGTTTTAAGTTTTCATGTGCAGTTTTATACATATTTTGCTGGATATATTCCTGGGCATTTGATATTTTAGATGTTATTGTAAAATTATGTTTAAAGTTTTCATTTTCTGACTTGAAATTTTCTGTGCCATAGAAATGAAATAGATTTTTGAATGTTGATAGAAAAATGAGGACACATTTGTAATACCTTAACCAATAAAGAAATTTAAAAAAATAAAAAATAAATAAAAATATTAGCCTAGCTAAAATGAACTAAATGATGCATAACAAATACTAGATCATTGAAATTTGGCTTGGGAATCCTACACAATGGATAATTTTTCTGCCTCACTCAATATTTTGATATTTATATTTTTACTAGAGGCCCGGTGCATGAAATTTGTGCACGGGGGCGGGTTCCCTCAGCCCAGCCTGCACCCTCTCCAATCTGAAACCCCTCGGGGGATGTCCAACTGCTGGTTTAGGTCCGATCCCAGGGATTGGGCCTAACCCGGCAGTTGGACATCCTTCTCACAATCCCGGACTGCTGGCTCCTAATCACTCACCTGCCTGCCTGCCTGGTCACCTCAAATTGCCCCTCTTGCTGGCCTGGTCACCCCCAACTGCCCCCCTCTGCCAGCCTGGTCACCCCCAACTTCCCCCCCCTGCCGGCCTAGTCACCCCTCACTGTCCCCCCTGCCAGCCTAATTGCCCCCAACTACATCCCTCCCACCAGCTTGGTCACCCCTAACTGCCCCCACCCCACTGGCCTGGTTGCCTCTTACTATCCCCCCTGCTGGCCTGGTTGCCCCCACCTGCCCCCACTGCCAACCTGGTCACCCCTCATGGCCCCCGCCGGCCTGCTGTTCAGTCGTTTGGTTGTTCCTCACTAACCCCCCTGCCAGCCTGGCCGTAGACAACCATCTTGTGAGGGCATGACAGCCAATTTGCATATTACCTCTTTATTATATAGGATAAAGCATCATAATAAGAAAATACAGCAACCCTGTATTAATTTTCTATTTTACTGTAACAGATTATTACAAACTTAGTGACTTCAAATGATATAAATTTATTATAATTCTGTAGTCCAGTGTCAAAAATCAGTCAATCAGTCTATGTTCCTTGTGGAGACTCTAGGAAAAAATTTTTTCTGTGTCTCTTTAAGCTTCTATAGGCCACTTGCATTACTTTGTTTGTGGCCCCACATAACTATGATCATTACTGTTGTCAACACATACCCCTTCCTGATACTGATATTCCTATCTTTTATAAAGACCCTGTGATTTAATTGGGCCTACCCAGATAATTCAGGATAATCTCCTCATTTCAAGATGCTTAACTTAATCATATCTGCAAAATCCCCCTTTTTATGTAGGTAACCTAATCTCAGGTTCTGGGGATTAGAAGTGGACATGTGGGCGGGGGGGCATTATTCAACATACCACATCATCTATGACTTATTTACCTTGATATAGCCTCAAGAAAATTAGACTTCTACAAAAAATAGTCTAATGAAATAGATAGAATGAAATTCAAAATCTATCATCAACAATTATTTTTTTTGGCATTATCTTTAAAATAAACCTCTGCTTCAACTGTACTGCCAGAATAGTTTGGAAGTCTTCCTGAAGAATTACTAGTGACCTTAATTTCTGTGGCAATAGAAATGTTTGTCTGTTCAGAATATTTGTACTTATGTAGTCTTCTGTTCTTTGTTTAAAACATTCTGGGTTTGTTTCAACATTATACTTATTCTCTGGGACCTTAGTACTTTTGTGTCTAACTATAAAATAAAATGATAGTTTATTCATTATAGAATTTATTCATTATTTATAATCAATTTTTGTCCTTTAATTTGAGCTTTAAAATACTGTTGCATTTTATGTGCTTCATAATGGTGAAAGGCTAGAACTACTTTTTTAATCTTAGGATAAATACCCAAGTGGCCAATTGCAAGCCTGACACCTTATTGAGATATTTATTTGAATTCTAAAAATGTTTGCTTTGTACTATATTATATTAAATTTTAAAATACACTAATACTATATAGAATGACAAAAATTGTGTTACATAGCTTGTACTCTTTCTCTAAGATATTTGAATATAATTGAAGTTCTAGAAAGAGAACTTACATTTAAGCTAGCTTTTTGTACCACCTGTCATAGCACTGAAAATACCTTTTTAAAAAAAGCAAAAAAAAAAAAACCCAAACACACACACAACACCCTGAGGTTGAAAAGCACTAGTGGAAAAGTATAGGATTTGAATTCACAAGACCTGGGTGCTGCTAATTATCAGCTGTGTGATCTTGGACAAGTCATTTGTTTTAATCTGAATGTTTCTGTACCCTCAAAATTCATATGTTGAAATTCTAATGTCTGATATACTGGTATGAGATGGGGCCTTTGGGAGGTGATTAGGTCACAAGGGCAGTACCCTCATGAATAAGATTAGTATTCTTATAAAAGAGGCTCCAGAAAGATTGCTATTCCCTCTACCCCCATGTGAAGATATAACAATAAGTCAGCAACCTGGAAGTGGACCCTTACTTCATCAGGCTGGTACCCTGATTTCAGACTCCCAGCCTCCATAACTGTGAGAAATAACTGTCTATTGTTTATAAGCCAACCAGTGGTATTTATTATAGTAGAAAGTGATATTTCCTTATAGCAATCCGAAGGTACTAAGGCACTATGTAGCTTCATCTGTAAAATAAAAATTGTAGTAACACTTCATAGAGTTCTTATGATAATGAATGTGGAAAAGGTGCTTTCTAGACTGCAATAGCTCTAGTTTTTGTTTATTCACTAGATAAACAAAAATGAGATTAGAATTTTATTATTCAGGATCTTTTAAGGGTCAATATATAGAAAATACAATTCAAATTGGTTTCCGATAAAAGGGGATTTTATTGGCTCACATGACTCTGAATTAGGACCAGTTTGATCAGGGGTTAAAATGTTGTCATTAGGACCTACTGCATATCTCTTCAGCTTGCTCTCTTGCATAGTGGTTTCACTTCACTTTTGTGTGGTATCAGCAGCATTAAACCTATAGCTTCCTATGCTCAAATCCTGTGAAAAAGAACATAGCACTTTCAGAGTTTTTGTAAAACTCTTGGATTCACTCTAAGTTGGACCCGTTTGAGAGACATATCCATCCCTGATGTGGCCTGCTTTGATCATGAGGCAAGAGGGACTGAACCAACAGGTCCATCCAAAGAGCCATAAGGACCTCTAAGAAAACCCCAAATATCAAAAGTGGTGGATAAACCAAGATGGCGGTATAGGTAAACACTGGAAATTGCTGCCTCGCACAACAACTTCAAAAATACAACTAAAAGACAAAAAGGACACCATCCAGAACCACAGGAAGGCTGGCTGAGTGAAAATTCTACAACTAGAAGGAAAGAGAAAAGCACCCTGAGACTCAGAGGAGGTGTGGAAGTAAAGTGCAGAGGTACAGAGGCGCATGTGGAAAGGGCTGGCAACTGAGTACATGGTTATCTTTTTCAATCAGGAGGGAGTCTCAAGCTCCCGACTGCTCTGAACTTTAGTTCCAGGCAAGTCTCTGGGGACCCAGACTCATACGGGGAGAACTGGACTGTCTGCCATCGAACAGAACTCGAGGGTGGCTTTCTCTCAGAGGTGCTTGCAGCGATTACCGGGACACTGAGACGAGGGGCCTCTTAGGGTAGGACTGAGGATCAGCCATAGCTGTTTGTTCCATCCTGTCGATTCCCTGAGACCCCACCCCACCCAAGCTGTGCTCAGTGGCTTTTGCATATGAAAGGCCTGGCCCTTTGCAATTTGACAATTACCTAACAAACTACAGCTGGGTCAGAGAGACCCAAAACTTCCAAATGAAGGCCCAAGGCCCCACAGCAGCTTGCATTGCTTCACAGCTGGGCCTCATCTGGGCACCTCCAAACCCCAAACAAAGAAGAGGAATCTGCAGATCTCTCCATAGCTCCTGCTGGGTAGCCTCAGGCAGAGGCTAAATTGGCACCTCCTTCGAGATCCAAGAGCCAGTGTACCCAGTGGTCAGAGTGGGACCATCCAGATTACAACTCTTCAGATCCATAAGGGACACACTCAGGGGGCAGATTCAGTGAGCACCAAAGCCCCACTGAAGCAAGTCTTGCCCCAGAAGGGTGTCTCCAGCACAGAAATTCTCCCACTGAAAACACAGCTGATTCTCACAGCCAATTGCCCTGGAGGTCAATTCCTCCCAGTGATACCTACAACAATCAAGACTTAACTACAACAAGACTGCGCACAAAGCCCACAAAGAGGTGCACCAAGAGTGTCCACCTCAGGTATTTGGGTAGGCTGAGCCACTGGGTCGTATAGGACACAAAGCAGAGAAAGCCATTCTATCAACACAGGGAAGCATAAAAGAAATAGGTCACAGATGACAGAAATGGAGGAAAGCAAACTACTGGATATAGAGTTCAAAACCACACTTATAAGGTTTTTCAGAATTTTCTAGAAACCGCCGATAAATTTAGTGAGACCTTCCATAAATCTAGTGAGACCCTCGAGGATATGAAAAAGGACTAACTAGAAATTAAGCATACACTGACTGAAATAAAGAATATCATACAGAGTTCCAACAGCAGACTAGTGGATTGCAAGAATCAAGTCAAAGATTTGAAATAGGAAGAAGCAAAAAACACTCAACCAGATAAACAAAAAGAAAAAAGAATCCAAAAATATGAAGATAGTATAAGGAGCCTCTGGGACAACTTCAAGCATACCAACATCCGAATTATGGGGGTGCTAGAAGAAGAGAGAGCAAGATTTTGAAAACCTATTTGAAGAAATAATGACAGAAAACTTCCCCTACCTGGTGAAAGGAATGGACTTACAAGTCCAGGAAGTGCAGAGAACCCCAAACAAAAGGAACCCAAAGAGGACCACACCAAGACTCATCATAATTAAAATGCCAAGAGCTAAAGACAAAGAGAGAATCTTAAAAGCAGCAAGAGAAAGAAAGTCAGTTACCTACAAGGGAGTACCCATACGACTGTCAGCTGATTTCTCAACAGAAATTATGCAGACCAGAAGGGAGTGGCAAGAAATATTCAAAGTGATGAATAGCAAGGTCCTACAACCAAGATTACTTTATCCAGCAAAGCTATCATTCAGAATTGAAGGTCAGATAAAGAGCTTCACAGATAAGTAAAACTAAAGGAGTTCATCACCACTAAACCAGTATTATATGAAATGCTTAAAGGTATCCTTTAGGAAGAGGAAGAAGAAGAAAAAGGTAAAGATACCAATTATGAAAAACAAATGCACATCAACAAGTGAAACTAAAAATCAAGTGAATAAATAATCTGATGAACAGAATAAACTGGTGAATATAATAGAATCAAGGGCATAGAAAGGGAGTGGACTGACTATTCTCGGGGGAAAAGGGGTGTGGGGGGTGTGGGAAGAGACTGGACAAATATTGTACACCTATGGATGAGGGCAGTGCAGGGGGTGAGGGGGGGTTAAGGGCAGAGGGTGGGGTTGGAACCAGGAGAAGGGGAGCTATGGGGGGAAAAAGAGGAACAAATGTAATAATCTGAACAATAAATATTTAATTTAAAAAATATTAAAAAAAGAGAAAAAAACAGTGGCAAAGAATTTGGTGTGTTACTACGGAAAGAAGGGGGGTGTTTTTCTAGATGATAAAAAAAAGTTCATTCCAGGAGTACTTAATGTTTCTGAGATTATGTCATTTTATCCTTAGTTTGCCCTACTCAGTAGATATAGCTTTCATGGAAGAAATATTACTTTTTTTGTTTAAAAATATTAATCTCCCTCCCTTTGTTTCTCTGAAGCTCATAATTATAACATGTTGTATGTGTTTCCTTTCTTTTTTGGCAACTAATTTTCTACCATCTGCTTTTTATTATATGATGTATGTGAAAACCACATTTTCATAGCTGGGAAAGCTTGATGAGCTATTTTCTTTGTTATGTACATTTTGTTTAACACATTCCTATTTTTAGACTTTTGGAAAATTTATACATATGATTTCTCTTAAAACTCTTTCTTAGATAATTTCAAGTTTCATTTATTTTTGAGCACTTTTCCATGACTACTTGGGATATCATTCTAATTATATAAGGCTTAGCTGATATAGAGGGTGATGTTATATAATTTATTAACATAACTGGAACATGTTTGTATTGTTCCCTATCTAATTCCATTTATATTTAACTAGAGACCCAGTGCATAAAATTCGTGGACATAGGGGTTCCCTCAGCCCAGCCTGCACCCTCTCCAATCAGACATCCCTCTAGAATCTGGGACCACTGGCTCCTAACTGCTCACCTGCCTGCCTGCCTGATTGCCCCTAAACCCTCTGCCTGCCTCCCTGATTGCCTCTAACCTCTCTGCCTGCCTGCATGATCATCCCTAACCTCTCTGCCTGCCTGCCTGATTGCCCCTAACCACCTCTGCCTGCCTGCCTGATTGCCCCTAACCACCTCTGCCTGCCTGCCTGATCACACCTAACTGCTCACCTGCCAGCCTGATTGCCCCCAACTGCTCTCCCCTGCTGGCCTGATAGCTCCTAACTGCCCTCCTCGGCCGGCTTGGTTGTTCCCAACTGCCCTCCCTGGCCAGCCTGGTCGCCTCCAACTGCCCTCTCCTGCTGGCCTGGTCACCCCCAACTGCCCTCCCCTGTCGGCCTGATTGCCCCTAACTGCTTCTGCCTTGGTCCCACCACCATAGCTTTGTCCGGAAGGAAGTCAGACGTCTGGAAGGTGGCCAGTCGACCTGATCTAATTAGCATATTACCCTTTTATTAGTATAGATATTTTTTTTTTTACTAATATTAAGTGCAAACAAATAAAACTTTTCCCCCCTGAATAAGGTTGAAATTATTCATAGGTAGCCACTAAAATTTTGAGGTACTGATTTTACTAGGAAAAAGAAAAAATAATTCACCTTTAAAGCTTGTACACTATTATATATCATACTAGAGACCCAGTGCACAAAATTTGCGCACTCCGGGGGGGGGGGAGGTCCCTCAGTCCGGCCTGTGCCCTCTCACAGTCTGAGACCCCTCGGGGGATGTCCACATGCTGGCTTAGGCCCGTTCCCCAGGGGATCGGGCCTAAGCTGGCAGTCAGACATCTCTCTGGAAGCCTGGGAGCCCTTGGGAGATGTTCACTTGCCAGCGGGGAGCAGACTTAAGCTGCAGTCAGACATCCTTAGTGCTGCTGAGGAGGCGGGAGAGGCTCCCCCCACCACCTCTGTACTGACAGCCATCAGACTGGCTTGTGACTGAGCAGAGCTCCCCCTGTGGGAGCGCACTGACCACCAGGGGGCATCTCCTGCATTGAGCATCTGCCCCATGGTTGTCAGTGTGTGTCATAGTGACCAGTCATTCCTAGTTGTTCTGCTGTTAGGGTCAATTTGCATATTATCCTTTTATTATATAGGATCATTGTACATTACAGTTTCAAATGATAAAATTGAAGAATTCAATTTTAGAAAAAAACATAGGCATATTCAAACTCTATTACAATACATGTTATTGCTGGTAAGTTTTACTAGAAAAGAGCAACAGAATTAAATCACCAATAATAATACTTTTCTTCTAGTACATTTTCAAATCCTTGTAAGGTCAAGTTTTTGAGTTTTGTTTTTGACTAGGTTTGTATTTTGATTTGATAATCTCATTCTTTTGGATACATTGAGTATTTGTGAATAAATATCTGACTAGCACAATTGATCAACATATTTTCTATTTTTGTGGAAACATAATCTTAATTTTGTTTGACTTCATTGAATTGCATTCATTCAGTTGTCTCTTCAAGATCAAGCTCCTAAAATAGGCCCATTGATTTAACTGGCTTTCGTTAGCCTCTTCTTAGCACATGAAAACGAATTATTGGCATCTGCCTAGGTAACTTATATACATAAGAGATAACACATGAGATATAAAAAGTGTTACATAATTAGTATATATTTTAACTTTATTTAGACCCCCTTCTATTTGCTAAGATTCTCTGGCAGAGGGTAAACAATTAAAACAATTCAAAATTTCTCTGGACTATCCCTTATCTAAGCATACTATTTAATAAGAATCAAGTGCTGGAAAACTTCTGTACTACTGATTTAATCTACTTTGTTTATAATCCAGGATCCACTAAATTCCTATCTTGTGACCTTGTGGGTTGCTTAGTTTTTCTGTCCTCATTTTTCCCATCTTTAAAATGAGCATCATAATATTACAACTTCCTAGTACACTGATTAGGATTAAAGGAAGCATACTTACTGAGATGAGTACCTATATGGTACTGAGAAGAGATAGTAAGTACTCTGTAAATGTTGATCATTATTATGGAACTAGAGGTCTGATGCACGAAATTCATGCAAGGGGCTTGGCCCTTGCAGCTCCAGCTGCCTCGGCCCTCGCAGCTCAGCTTTGTCTGGAAGGTCATCCAGACTGTCATTCCACTGTTCGGCCATTTGGTCAATTTTCATATTACACTTTTATTATTATAGATGGAGTTTAGAATGGCAGTTAAGAGCCAAGGCTCTGTACTTAATCTTGCTTGATATTTTTCTGGTTCTGCCTTTAGGTAAGACATTTAATCTCACTGAGCCGTAATTCTCTCAATTGTAGAATTGGTAAAATGATGGTACCAAAGTCAAAGAAACTCACACTTTTTGTGACTGTAAATAAAATAATATATACAAAGCACTTAGAATAATGGTGGGTTATATAAACATTCAATATATATATAAACTATTATAACAAATAGCAACATCTGTATAGGATTATAAACTTCACAAGAATACATAGAAGACATTTATTTAATTCAGTTTGCATATATTCTAAAAGAGAAACTCTGGATAAATTATTCCAAATAATTAGATCTTAAATTTGGATTAGTGTGCTTTTTTTTGTTTATTTTTTTGTTTTATGTCATTGCCCAGTGTTCCGGTAAGTGGTTGAATTTTTCTAACAAACATTAAGTAAACATATACTATATAATAAAAGCTCAGCACATGAAATGGCAGAACGACCAGAATGACCAGAGACCAGAATGACTGCCGCCACTAGCCCCGGCCAGCCCCACCCCCCAGAGGGGACCCCCAGTCCAATTGGGAGTGTCCAGCCTGCAAACCCCCCACAGCCCCTTGCCCCAGATGACCCAGACCCCCAGTGGGGATCCCCAACCCAATTGGGGGTGGGGCCAGCCTGAAAACCACCCAGTGGCCCCTCGCCCAGGCCGGTCCTGTCCCCCAGTGGGGGGCCCTACCCCAATCAGGGGTGTGTCCAGCATGCAAACCCCCCATGGCCCTTTGCCCTGGCTGGCCCCATCCCCCACCGGGGATCCCACTCCAACTGGGAGTGTCCCACCTGCAAACTTCCTGCAGCCCCTCACCCCAGCTGGCCCTGCCCCTCCAGGGGGACACCCAGCCCAATAGGGGGCATGGCTGGCCAGCAAACTGCCCAGTGGCCCCTCGCCCAGGCCAGCCCTGTCCCTCAGCGAGGACCCCCACCTTGATCAGGGGTGTGCTCAGCATGCAAACCCCACACCCTGGCCAGCCCTGCCCCCCAGCAGGGACTCCCACCTTGATCTGGGGCCCCCATTAATTCTAATAGTGGAACGACCAGAATGACCACTCAACCAGTCACTCTGAGGCACACTGACCACCTCTTGGTCCTTTTCCCTGGCCGGCAGGCTCCGATCACCCAATGGTGAACGGGGAACTGGGGATGGGTGGCAGGCGATGTGGGTGGTGCCAGGCCAAGGCCCCCGCTCCACCAGTTGCCCCAAACACAGAAGGCAACCCATGGCAGGGGTAGGGCCGGTGAGTGGGTAGAACGGCCGACCTCTCCATTCTTCCCCCTGGGCCAGCAGGCTCTGATCACCTGATGGTGAATGGGGAACTGGGGGTGGGTGGCAGTGGTGGGCAGGGCTGGTTGTGGCCAGCTGGGGAAGATGGCCCTGATCGCAGGCCAGGCATAGGGACTGTACCCGTGCACGAATTTTGTGTGCTGGGCCTCTAGTATGCACTAAATATGAAACAGTTAAATAGCAAAACTTTGTGTTAGCTAGACTAGGCCCAGCTCTTAAAGAATCATATAAATATTTGTATCAAGGGACAAGAAATAAGCAAAAAGGAACGAACTTTATGGAATAAAGTATTGGAAGAGAGTTTCAGAGAAATCTTTTAATACATCAGAGTACAATCACCCAAGAGTCACTTCCTCTGCAGCAGAATAGCAAAAATACGGTCACAAACATTCAAAAAGTTTGTATTTAGGTGAGCACTAAACTTTGTAGTTTCTGGGTTGAACATATCAGTACAAAGGTATCTAGAAAGAGAAAAAAGGAATACCAGCATAAAAGTGATAAAGATATAGTTGATGAAGTACAAATAGATGAGGCATTACCAGGGGTGGGCAAACTTTTTGACTCGAGGGCCACAATGGGTTCTTAAACTGGACCGGAGGGCTGGAACAAAAGCATGGATGGAGTGTTTGTGTGAACTAATATAAATTCAAAGTAAACATCATTACATAAAAGGGTATGGTCTTTTTTTTCAATAGTTATTTATTCATTTCAAACTGGCCGGATCCGGCCCGTGGGCCGTAGTTTGCCCACAGCTGCATTAGACTCACACTTTGTTAATTGAACTTTAAGCTACAATACTTTTTTGTGTGCAATTTATGCAAACTTGGGATCACTTAAGGAGAACAAGATCAGAACCCAGGTAGTAATATGACCCAAACCCAAATTATACACAATCAAGGACTTTATAATCTATAGTGAGTAGATTGCTTTGCCAAATGCTTTAGACATATATGATTTTATTTAATCTTCACTTCAACCTTTTAGACATTATTTTTATCAGTCCCATTTTATAATAAAGTAATTTTTTTCCATGTTATTTCAAGTTTAGAATGGTAGAGCTAAGGTGGAAATTCAGGCATTCTAAATCTAGAATCCATGTTTTAACAGTTGCTCCATACTCCATATTAATCCATTATAAAAAAGAAATTTGTAATTATAAAAAACACTAGAGGCCCGGCTCAAGAAATTCATGCCTGGATATGGTCCCTAGGCCTGGCCTGTGATCAGGGTCATCTTCCCCGGCTGCCCGCAGCAGCTCTGATGCCACCCACCCCCAGTTCCCCATTCGCCATTGGGTGATCAGAGCCTGCCAGCTTGGGGGGAGAAATGGCGAGGTCGGCTGTTCAGCCCGCTCACCGGCCCCGCCCTCCCCACGGGTTGCCCTCTGTGTGTGGGGCAACTGGTGGAGCAGGGGCCCCTAGTTTCCCATTTGCCACTGGGAGATCAAGCCTGCCGAGAGGTGGTCAGTGTGCTTCATAGTGACTGGTCGAGTGGTCATTTTGGTTGTTCCACTGTTAGGGTCAATTTTCATATTACCCTTTTATTATATAGGATAGATGCCTGGTGCGCAGGTGGTGGCCGGCCAGCCTGCCATTATGGGGGCCCCGTATTGGGGTGGGGGTCCCCGCTGGGGTAGGGCTGGCCAGGGTGAGAGGCCGCTGGCTGTTTGCAGGTTGACCATGCCCCCTATTGGGTTGGGGGTCCCCACTGGGGGTCAGGGCCATCTGGGGTGAGGGGCTGTGGGTGGTTTGCAGGCCGGCCCCAGCCCCGATCGGGGTGGGGGTCCCTGCTGGGGGGAAGGGCTGGGTGGGTCAAGGGGTGGCAGTCATTCTGGTCTCTGGTTGTTCTGCCATTTCGGTCGCTGGGTTTTTATTATATAGGATACTGTAGTAATAGCCATACTTATGTTAATTGCTAATGAACTACTTAGAATTAATTTTACAATGTAGGTTAAATTCTTCTTGAATGAACCTTTTGTGGTTGTTATAAAGACCTGGGTTAAAAACACTGCCACTCAAATAAACAAGGAGAACCAACAACTCTGCTAGCCTGAAGTTGTGATCCCATCTGGGGTCAACAGTGGACAGGTGGACTAGCTCAAGATTTAACAAGGATTTCCAGGAAGTAAACCAATCAAAGGGTTTGATAAGCTCTCCACTTATTCCAGGCTGTGTGCAGGTAGAGACAGAAATAAGCCCAAGTCACATATACATTCCTGGCAGATAGAATATTCACATGCATAGAAAAGACACAAGGAAGCTTGGTGGAAATTACAAGCTGAGGCTGACTTGCAAGTGGCCTGAATTTTGAATGTGCTTGTTTTCCAGGCCACACACAAATTCATCAGGAGAGCAAAAGAGCATTACTGGCTGTGGTCCTTAAGCACAACGTGTGAAAAATCTTTGCATGAACACTGACCTATGTGAATACATTAGTGATTCTTGGAAAACCAAACTTAAAAATAAAAACAAGGAACAAGCCGAGACCAGTTTGGCTCAGTGGATAGAGCGTCGGCCTGCGGACTGAGGGGTCCCGGGTTCGATTCCGGTCAAGGGCATGTGCCTGGGTTGCGGGCATATCCCCAGTGGGGGATGTGCGGGAGGCAGCTGGTCGATGTTTCTCTCTCATCGATGTTTCTAACTCTCTATCTCTCTCCCTTCCTCTCTGTAAAAAAATCAATAAAATATATTAAAAAAAAACAACAAGGAACAAAAAGAATGAGTAGAGTCATTATGTCTGAGACACACTTCAAAGCTTTAGTTAAGGCTAGTTATTAAATAATCAACAGTAACCCTCAGAGAATAAAATAACTCTAGTAATCTAGAGTTGTTATTTTATGCAGTATTCAATAAGAAATTAGATGACATGCAAAAAAAACAAGAAAATATGATACATGCCCAGAAAAAAAAGTAATCAGGTGAAACTCTCTGAATTTCCCCAGATTTAGCATTGAGCTTAGAAAGACTTTAAGGAATTATGGTGACAATATTCAAAGACCTAAATAAAATCATGCCTATAGAATAAAATTGAAATAAAGAATAATTCAACAAAGTATGAGATTAAAAAATTTTAATGTAATTTTTAAATTGTTTTTACTTTTCAGTAAAATTAATACTTGTGACACTTTTCCCTGAAATTATGAATTAACTGTCCAGAGTTAACAAGAAATGGATTTTTCCATTGAATTTATAAAATATTTAGCTTGTAAGAAACAATTTTTTCTTTTTCATTATTATTACATAGCATTCAAGGATAATAAAGCTGTCTTGAGATTTCAAACTGAGAAATTTATGCAAGAGTTTTAAAAAGTGAATCAATCAATGTACAGTTTAAATATTAATATACACATACTCAAGACCCCAATTCCATTTAACACAAACATTAACCTTTCTGTTTAATTCCCTCTGCTTCCCCCCAATATGACATGACTTTGTAGAGTAGTGGTTCTCAACGCGAGCACCTTTGCCCTCCAGCACACATTTGGCATCTGTAGTAACTGTTACTGTGTTGGGGTGTGTGTGGGGGGGTACCAATGGCAAATAGTGGGTAGGACCCAAGGATGCTGCTATCTGTCCTTTAAGGCACAGGATGAACCCTCACAACAAAGAATTACCCAACTCAAATGTTAACAGAACCAGTGGTAAGAATCCCTATGGTAGAGTATGACCCAATTTCCATTTTACAAATATCCTGTCTGTCCTCTGTAATTCTGAGAACACAGACCTTGATAGAAATCAGGACACATACCATTTTTTACCTTGGACCTGCACCCCTAGTTTAACATCTTAATATGGAAAGTTATTTTGAGCTGTTCTGAAATAGTTCAGCAAACAGTTTCTGTTGCACATTTTTCTGGACTATGATAAAATTTTAATGATATGTAAAGCACCTGGCAAATAAAGTGCTCTACAAGTTCTGAAAATGTCTCAACACATTGAAAATAAAGAGCTTCACTTATTTGTTCAAATTTGTCAGGACTGTTTAAACAGGTTAAGTTTAATTGATTTGCTTTTTAAAAATAATATTTCATAAATGTCCTTTACAAATAAGAGTGCGTATATGTGGGGTCTGTGATACAAATAAGAATTTTCCACACAAATTCGGGATGTAAAATATCAACGTATCCAATGAGAATTCTAATGGGGAACCCAATTTTTAAAAAATCATTTTAAGTTTACTAAGTAGAGACATTTTTTAGTATTTTACTAATCATTCATCTCCACATTCACATTCTGTGTGTTTTTTCATGGACAAAAAACTGATTCAAATTATTTAAGTTATCCCACCATGTAAAGAAAAAAGCCTCTGCAATACATTGAAACATGGAGTTATCTTAATTTCACCACTGGCCGCCTTTTTCAACATTTCTTCCACCAATTCCTTTGACCCATAGTAATAACTTTTAATCTCATTAATTAGGGTCTGGATCTGAAGTCACGTTCTTTCTCACAAACACTATGTAATCAATTTCATGTTCTCCGCAGATACTATCAGACGGGGCCTTTTAGTGAATTTGAGTCAGATAATTAATTTCTTCTGGAGGAACCTGTTCCATGGGAATTCCCAGTTCAGCCTTTAAAACACCTCTGTGCTCCTTGCCTTACTCCAGTTGCTTCATTTTCTTCAAGCTCTCCTGGGTTACTTAAGAGATGACTACAACAAGTATTGGTAAAACAACCTGGAAAGGTAATTTTAGCATCTGATCTCTGCTGTAGTAGGAGCTTATTTTCAGTGTTGAATAAGAAGACACTAAAAGCTCCATGCAATAATCCTTTCTCAATGTTTTCATTCAGGTGACAATTCTTCTTGGTCTCAGCCCAATTTTATTGTCATTTTCATCAATAAGAATACACATCTCTGCCCTGGCTGATTTGGCTCAGTGGATAGAGTGTTGGCCTGGGGATCAAAGGGTCCTGGTTGGATTCTAGTCAAGCGCACATGCCTGTGTTGTGGGTTCGGTTCCCTGGGGACGTGTAGGAGGCAGCCAATCAATGATTCTCATCATTGACATTTCAATCTCTCCCTCCTTCTTCCTTTCTTTCTGAAATCAATAATATATATATATATATTAGGGGCCCGGTGCATGAATTCATGCACCTTGAAAGGAACTGTGGGCTGTGAGGCTGTGGTGGACACAGGGGCAGGTCTCGGTCCATCTTTCATGCCCCTGCCCAGCCCTTCCCACTGTGCCCCTGGTCCCCTGTCTGCCAGCAGCCCTACTCCCGCTGCCACTGCTCTCATGTGGCCCCACTCACACCCGCTGATGGCACGGAGAGATTGGGGCCAGTGCCAGCAGCGGGTGGAAGCGTGGCTGGCACTGTCAGTGGGTGCGAGTGGTGGCTACTGCCTCAATTGCCCCTCAGGAGCAGGGGGAGGTGGAGAAGCCCTCAGGGGCGATTGGGGCCTACAGCTGCCGCTCACACCCACTGACGGTGCTGAGTGATCAGAACTGGTGCTGGGCGCCGACAGCGGGTGTGAGTGGCGGCTCTGGCGCTGGCAGCAGATATAAGCAGTGCCTCCAGTACCAGCAGCAGGTGCGAGCACCAGGCAGGACTACGGCATGCGGGAGCAAAGAATTTCCAGTAACCACCAGAGGCTCACACCGATGACAGCGACCGGTGTCCCATCTTCGTCTGGCACCCCTGCTCACCTGCTCCACCATCCCTCCGTGGCTGACACCGGCCATGTACTACACTCTGCCTCCTGCTGTCGATGCCCGCTATGTTCCGTGTGTGCCCCTGGTGGTCAGTGCATGTCATAGCTACCGGTTGTTCAGTTGTTCCACCATTCAGTCTATTTGCATAGTAGGGTTTTATATATATACTAGAGGCCTGTTGCATGAAGAGATTTGTGCAATAGGCCTTCCCTTCCCCTGGCTGCTGGCACCCATTTTCCTCTGGCACCCGGGACCCAGGCCTTCACTCCAGATGGAGCCTTCAGTCTTCGCTCCTCTGCTTTGCCCCTACATATGCAAATTAACTGCTATCTTTGTTGGGTTAATTTGCATACTCTCCTGATCAGCTGGTGAGCATAGCAGAGGGACAGTTAATTTACATGTTTGTCTATGTATTATTAATATATACATTGTCTTTATATATACACATACTCCAGACCCCGATAGATAGATAGATGATAGATAGATAGATAGATAGATAGATAGATATTTAAAAAAATACATATCTCTGCCAGGAGCTGAACCTGTTGCTTATCAAGATTGTTGATGTTGATTTCATGCATTGTTACAGAATGTCTGATCTGTCCTAGGATCCTGAGGTGCCAACAGCCCATGGACTGCCACTCGCCGCCCATGCCTCCCTACAATCCAGGTCCCCCCTATGCTGTGAGCCCAATGGCTCGGCCCTTCCCCCATGCCAGATTGCTCCACGTGTCTGCAGGCCAATTGTGCCAGTCCAAAGCCTGACCTCATGTCTCACAATGGCACCATGCCCACCTCTTGCAAGGTCTCTTGGGCAACCAGGATTGCAGAACCGGTTTTAGCCCAGGGGTAGTGCCTCTCCTCCGTCAATTGGGTCCCTGGACAGAGGAGCCACCTGACAGAGGAGAAAGAAATTATCAAAGAGAACCAAATGGAAATTCTGGATTTGAAAAGTACATTAAGTGAATTAAAAATTTTACTAAAGGGGTTCAATAGAAGATATGATATGGCAATAACAAGAATCAGTGAACTTGAAGATAAATCAATGGAAGCTATCTGTTCTAAAGAAAATGTTGTCCCAGTTAAACTGTGGGACAACATAAAGTATACCTGTACTGGAGTCACAGAAAAAGCACAGATAAAGAAGCAAAACTAACATTTTAAGAAATAATGGCAGAAAACTTCCCATATTTGATGAAAATGGTTAATCTATAGAGCCAAGAAGTACAATAAAGCCCAAGAAAAATAAACATAAAGAGTTATAGACCTACAAACATCATAGTCATGCTATTAAGAAACAAAGAAAATCTTGAAAGAAGCAAGAGAAAACTGTTTCATCATGTACAGGGCAACAACTAGAAAATTAATGGCTGATTTCACATTAAAAACAATGGAATTCAGAAGGCAGTGAGATGTTATACTTAAAATGCTTAAGAAAAAACACTATCAAAATATTTCTAAAGAGAGAAGATTGTGATGGAATAGGCAGAACTTTCTTGCACCTCCCCCTAGGGCCAGAACTGGAAATAAAGTTAAATTGGGGAACATTCACCTGGAATTACCAACTGAGGTCAGCTAAGGAGGAGACATAACAAGGAATAACAGAAAACACCTGGAGACCTGTAGGAAGGGTGAAGTCATGAAAGGGGCAGGCCCAGCTTCCACTGGAGGCAGGCTGACAGCAAAGAGGGATCTGTCAGCTGCAGGGGGTGTGTTTTTCCCTGACAAGATCAAGGGTTGGGCCCCAGGTTGGGCTACACAGCCTAAAGCACCAGAGCTGAGAACAGCAGTGCCGCAACCTTTTGCAGCAAGGATTCAGAATCTGGAGAAAAGGCCATGCATAAATGGATATACTAGATAAGAAATATAAATTTATAAGGCATGAGGAACCAGGTGGAAACCTACTCTCTAGTGGAGTGGCTCCCCAAATCTCCGGACCCATAGCTTTTTATTTACTAGAATATACATTTGCCCTTTAGCAAAGCAAACACACATATCAAAGGTAAGATTTGGTAGACAGTAAAAGATTATCAGGTTAGGAGATTGCCCTGAGCCACCATTATCTCGACAGAACCTTGCAAAAGCCCAAGGTCCATCAGCCTTCTGACAGACCTCTCACATTTATTATGCTACTTGTTGGTCTTTGTCTCCAGCACAGCAGCCCCTGTAACATCCAGGTGTGAAAGGTGGCAGGGCTTTTGGCACTGAGGAGACCAGAGCCAGTCAGAGCAAAAGCCATAGTTTTTTTGTTTGTTTGTTTTTTAAATCCAGAGCACAGGATTTCATTTGTAGGTACTCACCTGAAGGTTGAATGGAGGGAGGGCAGTGCAGACTAAAGGTGCCTGAGGAGAGGTTGAGGTGGGAAACACTGGAGGGAGAGGTAGAAAAGGGACAGCTGGGAGATGTGAATTTGGTCATACCAACCCCAAATCAAAATGGCAATTTTCCTGAGAGTTACTGGCCCCTCCCAGAAGCTACAGCCCAAGAAAAGGAAATGCTAAAGGAAAATACCCTTCCCTAGGAGAGAAAGCTCATCCCAGGCTCAGGAGCCCTGCCTGTCACACCCTGCATCTTGACCTTTGCAGAGGAGACAGCAGCAGAAGCCTAGCTGAAGGGTTTGAACAGTATCAGGGACTATCAGTGACTGGCTTGGAGATGGAGTCCTCTGTCCCAACTGTTTCAGGAATCTGACTGGTGCTTCCCCCTCATGGGAGAGCTGATAGAAACTCCTGGTTTCCAGCTATTCCCACTGGACTGCATACAAGGATATTCACCTAGCTGAGGCCAGGGCAATATTTTGGGATACTCTCAGAGGAGTAGCTCTGGGATGGAAAAACACACCCACTACTTGCCCTGAAATCTGAATGGACCTTCCCCTCAAGAGAGATCCTGAGGACTATATTCCTGATTCTGTCTAACGCCCTTTCAGAAACAGACATTTGAGTGATTAAGAACCTGGGGATGCTGACCCATCCCTCGGCCCCTGTGTTGCTATCAAACTGGCCTTAGAGTACAACTTGTCCCCTCTCATGTGTAGCCACAGACATAAACTGTGGATCACTTGAAGCTTCAAACAGGTTGCTGAGAGCCAACGGAGGACAGTTTCTGACAGTGTGAGGCCCAGAATTTGCAGGCAAAACAATCAGCCTCAGTTATCAAATGAGCATTATTGAAAGGGAGTTCCCAGGAGACACTATATTCTGAGACAAATCCACTTCATTTTTCCCCCTTCTTTATTTTATCTTTCTTCTTTATTGATTTGTTATATTTTTAGTTTCTCTTTTTTCTTTCATATATCTAATTTTTCTCTTCCCCTTTCTTTTCTTTTTAATGATTTTATTCATTTCAGAGAGAGGAAGGGAGAGAGTCAGAAACATCAATGATGAGCTGCCTCCTGCAAGTGCCCTATTAGGGATCGAACCTGAAACCCAAGATTGTGCCCTGTCTGGGAATCAAACAGTGACCATAACCTCCTGGTTCATGGGTCAACACTCAACCACAAAGCCTCACCAGCTTGGCTGTCATGCCTTTACTTACTCTATTTTTTTTTCTTCTCTCCTGCTTTCTCTTCATTTTTTCCTTTTCTTATTTTTTTTTGTCTTTATGCTTTCTCAGTGTATTTTCCTTTATGCTTTCTCAAAGTGTTTTCCTTTTCATACTTTTCTCTTTTCTTTCATACTATTTTCCTTTTCCAATTCTTTATTCTTATTTTTTCTTTCAACTCTGCCCTTTCATGTGCCTTTTTCTTCCCCTTTTTTCTTCTTGATTTTTCTTTTCATCTATTCTTCTTCTTTTCTTTTATCTTTCCTAATTTTCTCTTATATTGTGATTGCTTTTGACATTGTTTCAGGGTTCTTGTGTATGTTTTTGTTTTGTTTCTTATTTTGTCTTGTTCTGTCAGCAACTGCACACAGCTCACATGATGTAGTTGGGGATGATTTCGTAGCCTACCAGGTGTCTGAGAGGAGATTACATCCATGAATGGGATAACATTCAAGACCCAATTACAACAGGAGAGCCAAAATAAATCACACAAAGGACATTCCTAGAGCACCTAGCTCAGAAGATCAAAGAAATTGTCCCACTTGGTTCCACAAAATACTTACTACATAAGGCCAACCCACAAAGATTTGGAGGCATAACAGTTTGATTTAATACCTAGAAACAAATACAAAGGGACAGAAAAAGTGGAGAGACAAAGAAACAACTCCCAAATGAAAGAAAAGGAGGAAACTCTGGAAAGAGAGTCAAACAAAATGGAGGAAAGCAATTTATCAGATATAGAGTTCAAAGTAATATATGGATACTCTAGGAACTTAGTGATAAATTTAAAGAACTCAGTGGAAACTACAAAAGCATGAAACAAGAAATAGAAACAATAGATAAGAATCAGAAATGAACAATAACATATCTGACATCAAGAATACACTGAAAAAATAAAACAGATTGAATGAAGAAGATTAAATCAGTGATTTGGAAGATAAGCTAGAAAAAATAAAGAGAGCAGAAATAAATAAAAAAGAAGTAAAAAGCAGGAGGATAGTTTAAGGGAAATTAGGGACACCATGAAAGGTGACAACATTGGAATCATAAAGAAGCCAGAAGGAGGAGAAAATGAGCAATGAATAGACAACCTATTTAAAGAAATAATAACAGAAAATGTCCCTAACCTGGTGAAGAAAAAAGCCACAGAAGTTCAAGAAGCAGAGAATTCCATTCAAGATGACTCAAAGGGATCCATGCTCAGATATATCATAATTAAAATGACAAGCATTAAATACAAGGAAAGAATCTTTTTTTTTTCATTTTTGATAAAGGGATTACATATGTGTTTTTATCCCTCCATTACCCCCCACCCCCACCCCCCACTCATGTCCTCACCTCCCTGGTGTCTGTGTCCATTGGTTAGGCTTATATGCATGCATACAAGTCCTTTGGTTGATCTCTCCCCCTTATCCCCACCCTCCCGTACCTTCCCTCTGAGGTTTGACAGTCTGATCCATGCTTCTATGTCTCTGGATCTGTTTTTGTTCATCAGTTTATGTTGTTCATTATATTCCACAAATGAGTGAGTTCATGTGATATTTATCTTTCTCTGACTGGCTTATTTCGCTTAGCATAATGCTCTCCAGTTCCACTCATGCTGTTGCAAATGGTAAGAATTCCCTCTTTTTTATGGCAGCATAGTATTCCATTGTGTAGATGTACCACAGTTTTCTAATCCACTCATCTGCTGATGGGCACTTAGGCTGTTTACAAATCTTAGCTATGGTAAATTGGGCTGCTATGAACATAGGGGTGCATATATCCTTTCTGATCAGTGTTTCTAGTTTCTTGAAATATATTCCTAGAAGCGGGATCACTGGGGCAGATGGGAGTTCCATTTTTGGTTTTTTGAGGAAACTCCATACTATTCTCCACAGTGGCTGCACCAGTCTGCATTCCCACCAGCAGTGCATGAGGGTTCCTTTTTCTCCACACACTCGACAACACTTGTCATTTGTTGATTTGTTGATGATAGCCTACCTGACAGGTGTGAGATGGTACTGCATTGTGGTTTTGATTTGCATGTCTCGGATGATTAGTGACTTTGAGCATGTTTTCATATGTCTCTTGGCCTTCCTTATGTCTTCATTCGAAAAGTATCTGTTTATGTCCATTGCCCATTTTTTGAATGGGTTGTTTATAGTCTTTTTGTTAATTTGTATGAGTTCCCTGTAAATTTTGGAGATTAAACCCTCATCGGTGATATCATTGGCAAATATGTTCTCCCATGAAGTGGGCTTTCTTATTGTTTTGTTGAAGGTTTCTTTTGCTGTACAGAAGCTTTTAATTTTGATGTAGTCCCATTTGTTTATTATCTCTTTCGTTTTCATTGCCCTAGGAGCTGTATCGGTAAAGATATTGCTTCGGCATATGTTTTATATTTTGCTGCCTGTGGATTCCTGTAATATATTTATGATTTTCCATCTTGTGTTTAAGTCCTTTATCCATTTTGAATTTATTTTTTGTTTAAGTTGTAAGTTGGTCTAGTTTCATTTTTTTGCACGTATCTGTCCAATTTTCCCAACACCATTTTTTGAAGAGACTGTCTTGACTCCATTGTATGTTCTTGCCTCCTTTGTCAAATATTAATTGAGCATAGTGGTTTGGGTTGATTTCTGTGCTCTCTATTCTATTCCATTGATCTGTATGTCTGTTTTTATGCCAGTACCGGGCAGTTTTGAGAACAGTGGCTTTTCAGTACAGCTTGATATCTGGTATTGAAATCCCTCCTACTTTGATCTTCTTTCTCAGGATTGCTGCAGTTATCCAGGGTCTTTTTTTATTCCAGATGAATTTTTGGAGAGTTCTTTCTAGGCCTGTGAAATATGCCATTGGTATTTTAATGGGGAGTGCATTGAATCTATAGATTACTTTGGGTAGTATGGACATTTTAATGATTTTGATTCTACCAATCCATAAACACGGTTTGTTCTTCCATCTGTTTATGTCTTCCTCTATCTCTCAAAGAAAGAATCTTAAAGGCAGCAAAAGAGAGACAGAAAGTTACACACGAGATTGTTAGCTGATTCCTGAATGGAAACACTCCAAGCCAGAAAGGAGCTACAAGAAGTATTCAAAGTAATGTAAAACAAAACCAAAGACTACACTATCCAGGAAGGTCATCATTTAAAATTGAAAAGAAAATAAAGAACTTTCCAGATTAAAAAAAAAGGCTAAAGAGTACATTATTACAAAAACAGCATTGTAGGAAATGTTAAAGGGAGTGTTTTAAGAAGAAGAAGAAGAAGAAGAGAGAAGGGGGAGAGAGAGAGAGAGAGAGAGGAAGAGAGAGAGAGAGAGAGAGATAGTTATAAAGAAATATTGGAAATAAATAAGTATCTATCAATAATAACCTTAAATATAAGTAGAGTAAATGCTCCAATCAAAAGCCATAGGTAGCTAAATGAATTAAAAACATGAACCATATATATATGCTAACTACAAGAAATCAATATCAGAACAAAATATTCAGACAGACTGAAAGTTAAGGGATGGAAAAACATATTCTCTG
Source organism: Myotis nattereri (assembly GCF_964212035.1). NCBI lineage: Eukaryota > Metazoa > Chordata > Mammalia > Chiroptera > Vespertilionidae > Myotis > Myotis nattereri. The sequence continues at coordinate 103,478,685 of NC_138076.1, forward strand.
CAAAAGGAAATGAACCATAAATTTGGGGTAGCAAAACTCATATCTGACAAAATAGACTTCAAAACAAAGGCCAAAACAAGAGACAATGAAGGTCACTAAATAATAGTAAAGTGATAATTCCAACAAGAGGCTATAATCTTGATGAACTTATATGTAATATATATATATAATACACACACACACACACACAATGAGTGGCCAGATTATTATGTCTACCTGACATTTGTAGGCAAATTAGCTATAATTCCACGCTAAAGTTGCTAGAGGGCCAGACCATTATAAATAGGGAAGCAGGTTGTTTACCATGACAGTAGAAGTGATTTTTTTCTGATCATATGGGTAAACAATGCAATTTAACAGCCTTTGAACATGGGATGGATATATATATATATATATATATATATATATATATATATTCTCTTATCTAATGATAGGCAAACGTGGTAATTGACCATATCTTCGCTATGCCGCCCATTGGCTAATCAGCACAATATACAAATTAACCACCAACAAAGAAGGCAGCTAATTTGAATACTGCAGGCAGGGCAGGACAGCACGAGCCGCCAGCATGAGCCGCCATCACGACCCCTGTGTGCGACTCCAGAAGCCGCCTGCCTCCTGCCCATGATTGGATCCAATCCCGGGCCGCAGGCCAGACCCAGAAGCCCCAGAAGCCACCTGATATGATAGTAACTCTATCAGTAAGCACTCTGAAAGTCAGTGGCATAAATGTACCAATTAAAAGACAGATTATAAGGGTGAATCAAAAAGAAAACCCACTTTAAATATAAAGACACATATAGATTAAAAGTAAATGACTTAAGCTGCAGCCTGTTTTGCTCAGTGAATAGAGCATTAGCCTTTGGACTGAAGGGTCCCAGGTTTGATTCCAGTCAAGGGCATGTACCTCAGTTGCCGGCTTGATCCCCAGTCCCTATCAGAGCATGTGCAGGAGGCAACCAATCAATGTGTCTCTTCCTTTCCCTTCACTCTCTCTAAAATTCAATGAAAAAATATCCTTGGGTGAAGATTAACAAAAACAAAGTAAACGGATTAAGTAACATTAAAGAGATTATAAGAAAACTATATTCCAAATTTTGTTAGTTGTATAATGGTTATGTTTAAATTATTAACACCTAAGAAATTGGGTGAAGGGTATATATAATATGCTGTAGTATTTTATAGTTTTTTTTACATGTATGAGGTTATTTCAAATTAAAATATTAAATAATTAAAAATTAATAAATATTAATTGAAATGTATCTGCATTACATGAAAAATCTCCTAATTGCTTCTAGCATAATTTATTAAATTGTGCTAAAATTTACAAGGGTTCAATTAAAAAATATCTTAATTCTAAATGATATAATAGGAAATATGTAATAGTGCAGTTATAAACACTTATCTGAAAATAAAAATTTAAAGAAGTGAATTTAAAGAAGGCATTAGCCAAAGAAAATATATGCGCAACCCATGGATACAAACAACAGTATGGTGATGGCCAGAGAGAAGTGGGGGGCAAGAGCTGGGTAGAGGGGCAAAGGGGGGAAATAGGGACATCCTATATAATAATGATAAAAGGCTAATATGCACATTGACTGAATGGCAGAATGACCGGTTGCTATGATGCTCACTGGCCACCAGGGGGCAGACACTCAGTGCAGGAGCTGCCCCCTGGTGGTCAGTGCACTTCCATATGGGGAGTGCCACTCAGCCAGAAGCTGGCTCATGGCTGGCCAGCACAGTGGTGGTGGCAGGAGCCTCTCCCACCTCCGTGGCAGCACTAAGAATGTCCAACTAATGGTTTAGACCCAATCCCTTGGGGGCCTAAGCCTTTAGTCGGACATTCCTTGAGGGCTCCCTGACTGCCAGAAGGATGTCTGACTGCGAGCTTAGGCCTGATTCCCCAGAGAGTGGGCCTAAGTCGACAGGTGGACATCCCCCAAAGGGGTCCTGGACTGCGAATGGGCGCAGGCTAGGCTGAGGGACCCGTCCCCCGCCCCCCACCCCCTGAGTGCACAAAATTTTTGTGCTCCAGGCCTCTACACCTGATGTTTGTAGGCAAATTAGCCATACACTGCATTGTATGGGATATGGAAGCCAAAGGCTTGTTGAAACACCTTTGCTGTCTGCAGTTACCAAGATAAAACATCTCCAATTCGCACAGGAACACAAGGATTGGACAGTTGCGCATTGGAAAAAAGTCATATGGTCCTATGAATCACGTTTCCAGTTGCATCATGCAGATGGCAGAGTGAGAATTTGGCGGAAACACCATGAAAGCATGCACCCCACATGCATGAGTACAACCCTTCAAGCTGGTGGGGGCAGTGTTATGGTTTGGAGCTTGTTTTCCTGGCATGATTTGGGCCCTTTAATTCATGTGGAACAACGTCTGAATAGCACAACATACCTAAGTATTATTGCTGATCAAGTTCATCCTATCATGTCGATGGCGTATCCCAATGGAGATAGCTTCTTCCAACAAGACAATGCGCCATGCCACGGTGCTCGTATTGTGCAGAAGTGGTTTCAAGAACATGAGGGAGACTTTACCTTGCTTAGGTGGCCCCCACAATCACCAGATCTCAATCCAATTGAGCATTTGTGGGACGAAGTTAAAAGAGCCATCAGGCAGCTGGTTCCACAACCATCAAATATGGTGTCAGATTCCTCACATCACCTTTCAACATTTCGTGGAGTCAATGCCTAGAAGAATCACCGCAGTATTGAAGGCAAAAGGTGGCCCAACAAAGTACTGATGGGGTGGTCATAATAACTGATGAGGTGGTCATAATAATCTGGCCACTCACGTTCAAATATATCCCACATTCAAAGGCTGTTAAATCGTGTTGTTTACCCATATCTTCAGAAAAAAAAATCACTTCTGTCATGGTAAACAACCTGCTTCCCTATTTATAATGGTCTGGACGTTCAGGTGGTCATAATAATCTGGTCACTTAATATATATATATATATATATATATATATATATATATTCAGAAGACTTTAAGGGAGAGGTTAATAGCAATACAGTCATAATAGGGGACCATAACACCTCACTGGAACCACTGGATAGACATTCTAAACAAAAAATCAATATGGAGATAGCATCATTAACAACACACTAGATCAGCCGTGGGCAAACTACAGCCAGCGGGCCGGATCCGGCCCGTTTGAAATGAATAAAACTAAAAAAAAAAGACCGTACCCTTTTATGTAATGATGTTTACTTTGAATTTATATTAGTTCACACAAACACTCCATCCATGCTTTTGTTCCAGCCCTCCCGTCCAGTTTAAGAATCCATTATGGCCCTCGAGTCAAAAGGTTTGCCCACCCCTGCACTAGATCAAAGAGATTTTTGGATATTTACAGAGCATTTCATCCCAAAGAGGCAGAATACACATTCTTCTCAAGTATACATGGATCATTTTCAAGGATAGACCACATGCTCTAACACAAAATAAGTCTTAAAAAATTCAAGAAAATTGAAATTATATCAAGCATTTTCTAGGATAACAATGGTATGAAACTAGAAATCAAGTACAATAAAAATAAGCTAAAAATATTCACACATGGAGAGTTCTAGATTGTTATTAAACAATGAATGCATTACCAATGAGATCAAGGCAGAAAGCAAAACATTCCTGGAAACAAACAAAAAGGAACACACAACAACTCAAAATCTGTGAGACACAATGAAAGCAGTCCTGAGAGGGAAGTTCATAAATTTACAGGCATGCCTCAAAAATTAAGAAAAATAACTAATAATCTATCTAATCTTACATCTACAAGACAAGAAAGAGAACAGTAAGAAAAGCCCAGTGCTCACTAAAATTGGAATGATACAGAGAAGATTAGCATAGCCCCTGTGCAAGGATGACACGCAAATTTGTGAAATGTCCCATATTTTTAAATGCTAAACGAACTAGCATAAAAATAAGAAATAGAAAGGGAAGAAGGAACACAGGCGTAAAGAATAAAAATGGCTACAAACAAGTACTTATCCTATATAATAAAGAGCTAATATGCTAATTAGACTGGAGAGAAGAACGATCTTCCAGAATGACCTTCCTGAACAAACTTCTGAAACAACCAGTGGGCAGGGGGCTGAGCAGCGAGGCCATGAGGCAGCCGGGACCCTGAGGCAGCCAGGGCTGTGGGGGCCTACTCTTGCACGAATTTTGTGCATTGGGCCTCTAGTCAATAATAAGCTCAAATGTAAATGGATTAAATGCTCCAATTAAAAGACATCAAGTGGCTGAATGGATAAGAAAACATGACCCATATATATACTGTTTATAAGAGCCCCATCTCAGAACAGGGGACTCACACAGACTGAAAGTAAAGGGATGGAAAAATATTTTTCAGGAAAATGGAAATAAAACAAAATCTGGGGTAGCAATACTTATATAAGACAAAATAGATCTCAAAGAAAGGCCATAACAAGAGATAAATAAGGCCACTTCATAATACCAAAGGGATCGATACAACAAGAGGATATAACTCTGGTAAACATATATGCACCCAATGCAGGAGCACCCAAATACATAAAAAAAAAACTTTTGGGAGATATCAAGAGAGGGATCAACAGCAATACAATCATAGTAGGGAACTTTAACATCCCATTTACATCACTGGATAAATCTTCTAGACAAAAAATTAACAAAGGAACTGCAATCCTAAACAACTCACTAGATCAGATGAACTCAATTTATATCTTCAGAACATTTCACCCCAAAGCTACGAAATATACATTCTTCTCAAGTTCACATGGGACATTTTCAAAGACAGAGCACATGGTAGGACATTAGAAATCAACTACAATCAAAAATAGGTTACCAAAGAGATCAAAGAAGAAATGAAAAACATCCTGGGACACTTACCTGGCAGGGGAGATACCACAATCACAAAGGTGGTTTTCCCAAGGCGAGGCTTATCCATTGCACTCCAGAGGTGCTGAAAACAAAAACAAACAAACAAACAAACAAACAAACAAAAACTAAAAGCAAACAAAAGAAAACATCCTGGAAACAAATGACAATGAAAACACAACAATCCATAATCTATAGGACCCAGCAAAAGCAATCCTGAGAGGGAAGTTCATAGCATTACAGGCCTACCTCAAAAGACAAGAGAAACTGGTAATAAATAATCTAACTCTACACCTTAAGGAATAAGAAAGAGAGTAACAAGAAAACCCAGAGTAAGCAGAAGAAAGGGACATTTTCAAAGACAGACCACATGGTAGGACACAGGCTAAGTCTCTACAAATTCAAGAAAATTAAAATCATATCAAGCATCTTCTCAGACCACAATGGCATAAATAATAAAGATCAGAGGGGAAATAAATGACATAGAGACCAAAAACAAACAAACAAAAAACCCCCCACAAACAAAACAAAATAAAAAACAATGCAAACAATCAATAAAACCAAGAGCTGGTCCTTTGAAAGGATAAACAATATTGATGAACCTCTAGCTAGGATCACCAAGAAGCAAAGAGAGAGGACTCAAATAAACAAAATCAGAAATGAAAGAGGTAAAGTAATAACAGACCCCAAAGAAATAGAAAGGATTGTAAGTAAGTACTATGATCAACTCTATTCCAACAAACTAGACAACATAAAAAAATGGACATATTCCTAGAAATACACAATCTTCCAAAACTCAATCAGGAAGAATAAAAAAAATGTGAATAGGCCAATAACTGCAGAGGAAATTAAAGCAGTAATAAAAAAACTTCCAGGAAACAAAAGCCCTGGAAGGCTTCACAGGGGAGTTTTAGCAAAAATTTAAAGAAAAACTAAAACCTATCCTCCTCAGATATTCCAAAAAATTTAAGAGGAAGGACCACTTCCAAGTTCTTTCTATGAAGCCAACATTACCCTAATCCTAAAACTAGATACAGACACTACAAAGAGAGAGAATTACAAGCCTATATCCTTGATGAACATAGATGCTAAAATGCTCAACAAAATTCTAGCAAATTGGATCCAGCATTACATTGGAAAGATCATACACCATGACCATGTGGGATTTATTCTGGGGATGCAAGGCTGGTACAATATCTGCAAATCAATGCATGTTATACATCACATAAACTAATGGAGAGCCACAAATCACATAGTCATATCAATTGATGCAGAAAAAGCCTTTGACAAATTCCAACATCTGTTCTTGATAAAAACTCTCAACAAAGTGAGAATAGAGGGTTCATACCTCAACAGAATAAAAGCCTTATATGACAAACCTACAGCCAACATCATACTCAATGGGCAAAAACTAAAACTATTTCCCCTAAGAATAGGAACAAGGCAGGGATGCTCACTTTCACCACTCCAATTTGACATAGTACTGGAAGTGCTAACCATAGCAATCAGACAAGAAGAAGAAATAAATGGCATCCAAATTGGAAAAGAAGAAGTAAAATTGTCATTATTTGCAAGAGGACATGATATTGTACATAGAAAACCCTAAAGATGCCGTAAAAAAAACTACTAGACTTAATAAATGAATTAGACAATGTAGCAAGATACAAAATTAACACCCAGAAATCTATGACTTTTTATACACCAATAATGAACTCACAGAAAGAGAAACTAAAATACAATCCCAATTACCATTGCAACATAAAAAATAAGATACCTAGGAATAAACTTAACTAGGGAGGTGAAAGACCTGTACTTGGAAAACAATAGGGCATTGAAAAAAGAGATAGAAGAAGACATAAACAAATGGAAGAATATACTGTGTTCATGGATTGGTAGAATCAACATCATTAAAATGTCCATACTACCCAAAATAGTCTATAGATTCAATGCAATCTCCATTAAAATACCAATGGTATATTTCACGGACCTAGAAGAAACACTCCAAAAATTCATTTGGAATAAAGAAAGACCCCAAATAGCTGCAGCAATCCTGAGAAAGAAGAACAAAGGTGGAGGGATCTCAATACTAGATATTAAGCTGTATTACAAAGCCACTGTTCTCAAAACTGCCCAGTACTGGCACAAGAACAGACGTATAGTCCAATGGAACAGAAAAGAGAACCCAGAAATTGACCCAAGCCATTATGCTCAATTCATATTTGACAAAGGAGGCAAGAGCATACATTGGAGTCAAGACAGTCTCTTCAATAAATGTCATTGGAAAAATTGGGCAGATATATGCAAATATATATGAAACTAGACCACCAACTTACACCATACACAAAATAAACTCCAAATGGATAAAGGACTTAAATGCAATATGAAAAACCATAAAAATCTCAATACACCACAGGCAGAAAAATATCAGACATATGTCATAGCAATATCTTTACCGATACTGCTCTTAGGACAACGGAAATTAAACAGAAAATAAACAAATGGAACTACATCAAAATAAAAAACTTCTGCACAGCAAAAGAAACCATCCACAAAACAACAAGAAAGGCCACTGCATGGGAAAACATATTTGCCAATTTTATTTTCTATAAGGTTTTAATCCCAAAAATTTATAGGGAACTGATACATCTTAACAAAGGGAAGATAAACAATTCAATCAAAAAATGGGCAAGGACCTAAATAGACACTTTTCAGAACTGGACATACAGAAGGCCAGGAGACATATGAAAATATGCTCAAAGTCACTAATCATCTCAGAGATGCAAATCAAAACGACAATGTGGTACCATCTCACACCTGTCAGAATGGCTATTATTAACAAGTTGACAAAGGACAAGTCCTGGGGAAATGAGGAGACAATGAACTCTCTTGCACTGCTGGTGGGGATGCAGATTGGTGCAGACACTGGGGAAAACGGTATGGAGTTTCCTCAAAAAATTAAAAAATGGAACTCACATTTGCCCGAGTAATCCCACTTTCAGGGATATATCCCATGTAATCAGAAACACCAATCAGAAGAGATATATGCACCCCTATGCTCATAGCAGCACAATTTACAATAGCTAAGATTTGGAAACAGCCTAAGTGCCCATCAGCAGGTGAGTAGATTAAGAAACTGTGCTACAACTACACAATGGACTACTATGCTGCTGTAAAATGAAAGAACTCTCAGCATTCCCAACAGCATGTATGGACATGGACAGCATTATGCTAAGTGAGATAAGCTAGTCAAAGAAAGATAAATATCACATGATCTCACTCATTTGTGGAATATAATGAACAACATAGTCTGATAAACAAAAGTAGATCCAGAGACATAGAAGTATTGAACAAATCGTCAAACCTCAGAACGAAGTCAGGGGAGGGTTGGGAGAGGGGTAAGAAATCAACCAAAGTACATGTATGCACGCATATAAGCACAATCAATGTGCACCGGCACTAGGATGTAAGGGCATGTACTGGGTGGTGGGAGCAGCTGGGGAGAGGTCAATGGGGGAAAATGGAGATTTATGCAATACTTTAAACAATAAAGAGTTAAATAAAAAAATAGAATTGACTATACAGAACAATATTTGGTAAATAGTAAAAAAGCACTTGGCAATAAAAGTAATCAGTTATAAACCATCCATGAAAATAAAGAAGTGGTAAGCCCAGAGTAAGTAAAGGGAAGGAAATAATAAAGACCACAGGAGAAATAAATGATGTACAGACTAAAAAACAATACAAAAGATCAATGAAACCAAGAGCTTGTTCTTTGAAATGATAAATAAGATTGATAAAATTTTAGCCAGGCTTATTAATAAACAAAGAGAGAGAACCTAAAGAAATAAAACCATAAATGAAAGAGTCTAAATAACACCTGACATCACAGAATTACAGCGGATTGTAAGAAATACTTTGATCATCTATTTGCCAACCAACTGGAAAACCTGGGCAAAGAGGACAAATTCCTAGAACAGACAATCTGCCAAAACTCAGTCAGGAAGAAGCAGAAAACCTAAGTGGGCTAATAACAACTGATGAAATAAAAAAGAAAGGAGTAATAAAAAAGAAAATTATAGGCCAGTATCCTTGATGAACATAGATGTCAAAATCCCCAACAAAATATTATCAAATAGGACCCAGCAATACATTAATAAGTTTATACACTATGACCAAGTGGGATTTATTCTGGGAATGCAAGGATGATTCAATATTCTAAAGTCAGTAAACATGATAGATAACATAAGCAAAATGAAATATAAAAATAATATGATCATATTAATAGACAAAGAAAAAACATTCAACAATAACCAGCACCCATTTATGGTTAAAACTCCCAGCAAAATGGAAATAGAGGGGTCATACTACAACATCATAAAGGCCATATATGAAAAACCTACAGTTAACATCATACTTAATGGACAAAAACTAAAAACATTTCTTTTAAGATTAAGAACAAGACAGGGATGTCTGCTTTCACCACTCTTATTCAACATAGTACAATAAAGAAAACCAAAATAAATAAAGATAGAGAGAATTGGTTACCAAAATGTATGTCTCATAAGAAATACTGAAGGATGTCTTTTAATTTGAAAATAAGTAACATCAGACAGTAACTCAAATCCACTGAAGGAATAAGAAGTGACAGAAATTGCAAGTGTGTGAAAAAATATTCTATTAATATATTAATTTCATTTCTTTTTAAAATGTCTTTGAAACAAAATTTTCAAGCAACAATTATAACAGTGTATTGTTAAATTCATAACATATGTAGACATATACATGTAATAGTATAAAATAAAGTAGGAGAGAAGAAAAGGAGATATTTTGGACAAAGTTTGTATATTTTATCAGAATCAGGTTAATGTTATTCTAAAGTAGATAGTGGTAAGTTAAAATGTATAGAAAAATCACTGATAAAATAACTAAAAATATAGTTGAAAAATATCCAGGGAAATTAAATGTTACAAACACATACATTATAAAAGTAGGTACTAAACAAAATTGTTGAATCAAGAAAACAGAAGACATATAGAAATCAAAGAGAAAAATGCAGAAATATATTCCAACCTATCAATATTACATTAAATGTGAAAAGGTTATCAGACTGAATAAAAATTCAAGGCACAAGTACAAGCTGTCATTAAGAGACACATCTTAGGTTTAATTACATGACTATGTTAGAAGTAAAGGATTTGATAAAGTTATACCTTGGAAACAGTAAACATAACATAGCTGGAATAATTATATTGACACTGGAGGCCTGATGCACGAATTTATGCATGGGTGGAGTTCAGCGGCCCACCCCCATCGGGGCCCGATCAGGCCAGGCTGGCCAATGGGAGGGGCCACAGGCGGTTGGCCTGCTGGCCATGCCCCTGGTCAAACTTCTGGTCGAGGTGACAATTTGCATATTAGCCTTTCATTATATAGGATCATACTAAATAGACTGTATGAGGACAAATATTAATAAAGAGAAAGAATGATATTTTTCATATTAGTAAAAAGGACAATGCAATTAGGAAGATATAAGAATCATATGTACCTCACAATAGAGCCCTAAAATATATGAAGGGAATTGTGACAGAATTGAAAAGAGTCATTTAAGCAATAATAATTGGAGATTTAAATATTCTCAATAATTAATAGAACAAGCAGACAGCGAATCATCATGATTAAAGAAGATTTAAACATTATTAAACAACTCAATCTAATTGATATATACACCCAATCACTAAAGAATACACATTATTTTCAAGTACACATATAATATTCTTCAGGAAAGACCATATGATAGGCCATGAAACAAGTCTCAGTTTTAGAAATATTGAAATCAAAAGTATAATCTTTGACCACTGTGAAATTTGATCAGATCTTCAAAACAGAAAAAAATCTGAGAAACTCCTACACTTCAAAAGTAAACAACAACCCATGGGTGAAAAAGTAAATAACTATGGAATTTTAAATGAATGGAAACAATAATACAATATTTCAAAATTTATAAAATGCAGTTAAAGCAATACTTAGAGGAAAATTTAAAGTTTTATAAATCTACATCAGGAAAGAAGAAAGGCCTTAAATCAATTACCTAAGCTTTCACTAAAAAGATATGCAAACTAAATATAGACATACAGAATATATAAAAATAATATGGGATATATATATATATATATATATATATATATATATATATATATATATTCAAAAAAGAAAAAAGAAACTAACCCCAAAGTAAAAGGGACATAGTAATAAAAACTATTGCGGAAAGCAATGAAATAGAAAACAGAACAACGGAGAAAATCAATGAAACCAAAAGTTGGTTTTTTGAAAAGCCAAACAAAATGAGAAAGAAGACTCAAAATTCCAAAATCATAAATGAAAGATATGGCATCACTATTGATTCTACAGAATTTTAAAAGTATTTAAGGGAACATTATTAAAGAAACATTATACCAACAAATTAGCTTAGATAAAAAATAAATTTCTAAAAAAGTTACCAAAATGAACTTAATAGGATAGAACATCTGCATAGCTCTATAAGAAGTAAAGATATTAAATTAGTTACTAAAATCTTCCCATATAGAAATGTCCAGGCCAAGAATGGGTGGACTTTTATATATGAATAAAAAATAATACCAAATACAAGCTTTCCCAGAAAATAGTGGAAGAAAGGAAAATTCTTAAGTTATTCTCAAGTTAGCCTTACCCTGATACCACAGTCAAACAAAAGCAGCACAAAACAAAAACAAAAACAAAAACAAAAACAAAAACAAACCCCTACATACAAATATCTTTCATGGACACAGATACAAAAATCCTTAAAAAGATATTAATGAACCAAATGCAGCAACATATAAAGGGATTATACATCTGGGTTTTATTCTAGGATTTATTCCATGAATGAAAGATTTGCTAAATATTTGAATACCAATTAAGAAAAAAAAAACCTTACATGATCATCTCAATAGACATGAAAAAAACACTTCACAAAATACAAAAAAATGCCGGAAGCCGGTCCATCCTTGCTGTTTCAAGGGACCTGGCATATATGGCATACTGTTCTTAATATGTTTGCTCACCTTCTTGGCACTATGTGTTTTAACTAAGGTCACCTCTCTGAGAAAGGTTGTTTCCCCAGGTAGGGATTTTCCCCTGAAGTTAGGGAGGGAATAAAACCCCTTAACTAAGTGCCAGGCGGGTAATTAATCACTTTAACTACGAACAATCATGCTTAAGCTACATAATCTTTACTCCCTGGAATGGAGATAAGAAACACCCTAACCTTTGGAATAGAGATTGATAGGATTGGAATCAACTGGTATAAATACAGATGTAACAAGACAACAAGACACAGAACCTAGACACAGAACCTACACAGAACCTAGAGACAGAAGAACTTCGCTGGAAAGAACATGGCAAAAGATCATGGACAGAAACTGGCCACAGAACCTAGAGACAGAACCTAGCGAGAGAACATGGCAAAAGATCCTGGACAGAACCTGGCTACAGAACTTGGTTGGACAACCTAGACAGAACCTGGCTGAAGAACCCGGCTACAGAACCTGGCGACTGAACCTGGCTGGAGATCCTGACAAGAGAACCCGGCTATGATGATCACCTGAACGCTGCCTCTGTGTCATTCCTTCTTCACCGACTCCGTCCACACCTTTGGGGACCCCTGGACCTGTTGGGGTTGGACCCCAGCAGAAAAACCCAACAACTAGAAATCTGGGTGTAGGAAGACATTTCCTTTATTTGTTAAAGACTCGAATGAGAAATCTATTGCTAGGGCCAGTTTTATTGATATGGACCTGTGCAGTCACACAGAGACCTGTTCTAAGGAGCTGAAGTCATCTACTTGAAATTCTTACTCATTTTATCTTTGAGCATGTGTTTTATAAGTAAGTGAAATGAAACATTGGAACATACATGTGAGCAGATTTTAGCAATATGCCTGTCCACTGTTCCTAGGTAGTTATTCTATACTAGAGGCCCGGTGCATGGATTAGTGCACCGGTGGGGTCCCTTGGCCTGGCCTGTGGGGATCAGTGGACATTTGCGCCACCACAGGCCAGCTTTATCTGCCAGCTTGTCTGGCTCCAGCCCACTGTCTGTGAGGATCCTGCACAACACAAAGCAGTGTGCGAAGCAGCAGGTGGCCAGGGAGGAGTCTGAGCCCCCGCAGGGCACCGTGATGCTCCTGCTCATCCCAGCCCCACTGTGCCTGCCGCCTCTGCTTGGGCTCACAGGGAGGGTGTCCGTGGGAGAGGCTGCGCTCACCAGTCCTCAGCCTGGTGTTTGGCACTCATCTGTCAGCTGAGTGGTGCTCCCCCTGTGGGAGCACCTGCATTGAGCTTCTGCCCCCTGGTGGTCAGTGCGTGTCATAGCTACTGGCCGATTGTCCAGTCATCTGGTTGCTTAGGCTTTTATGTATATATTTAGCTTGTATAATAACCCCATGAATATGGTGTTCTTGTGGAATCACAGTATGTGGCAGGAAGTTCAGTGATACTCTAAGGAAGTACAAGATAAATGTATTTTATCACATCTACATCACTTAAGCATGGGTGCTGACAGCCTAAGTGGCTATACTTTAAATTTGAACCAGAACTTGCTTCAAAAACACAAAAAGTCAATGGCAGTCTAAGAAACACAAAGAACCAAGGAACCATATTACAGATTTTCTTAGTTACTTAAAAACAATTATGCTAAATATGATATGAAGGAAATTTTATTTATTTATTTTTTATTGCATAAAGTAATACAAAGGGTATTACATATGTGTCCATTTCCCCCCCCCCTTCCTAGACAGTCCCCTAGCCTCCCCTATTCCCCAGTGTCTTATGTCCATTGGTTATGCTTATATGCATGCATACAAGTCCTTTGGTTGATCTCTTATCCCCCTGCCTCCTGCCCCCCAACCCTCCCTGGCCATCCCGCTGCAGTTTGACAATCTGTTTGAGGCAGCTCTGCCTCTGTATCTATTATTGTTCAAAAGTTTATAATGGTCTCTAGTATCCATGAATGAGTGAGATCATGTGGTATTTTTCCTTCATTGACTGGCTTATTTCACTTAGCATAATGGTCTCCAGTTCCATCCATGCCGTTGCAAATGGTAAGAGTTCCTTCCTTTTTAGAGCAGCATAGTATTCCATCGTGTAGATGTACCACTGTTTTCTAATCCATTCATCTACTGATGGGCACTTAGGCTGCTTCCAGATCTTAGCTATGGTGAATTGTGCTGCTATGAACATAGGGGTGCATATATGCTTTCTGATTGGTGTTTCTGGTTTCTTGGGATATATTCCTACAAGTGGGATCACAGGGTCAAATGGGAGTTCCATTTTTAGTTTTTTGAGGAAACTCCATACTGTCTTCCATAGTGGCTGCACCAGTCTGCACTCCCACCAGCAGTGCACAAGTGTTCCTTTTTCTCCACATCCTCTCCAGCACTTGTCGTTTGTTGATTTGTTGATGATAGCCAGTCTGACAGGTGTGAGATGGTACCTCATTGTTGTTTTGATTTGCATCTCTCGGATGATTAGTGACTTTGAGCATGTTTTCATATGTCTCTTGGCTTTCTGAATGTCCTCTTTTGAAAGGTGTCTATTTAGGTCCTTTGCCCATTTTTTTATTGGATTGTTTATCTTCCTTTTGTTAAGTTGTATGAGTTCCCTATAAATTTTGGAGATTAGGCCCTTATCGGATATGACATTGGCAAATATGTTCTTCCACACAGTGGGTTTTCTCGTTGTTTTCTTGATGGTATCTTTTGCTGTTCAGAAGCTTTTTATTTTGATGTAGTCCCATTTGTTCATTTTCTCTTTAGTTTCAAGTGACCTAGGAGCTGTATCAGTGAAGAAATTGCTTCGGCATATGTCTGAGATTTTGTTGCCTTTAGCTTCTTCTAGAATTTTTATGGTTTCCTGTCATACATTTAAGTCCTTTATCCATTTTGAGTTTATTTTTGTGTATGCTGTAAGTTGGTGATCTAGTTTCATTTTCTTGCATATATCTGTCCAATTTTCACAACACCATTTATTAAAGAGACTATCTTGGCTCCATTGTATGTTCTTGCCTCCTTTGTCAAATATTAATTGAGCATATTGGTTCGGGCCGATTTCTGGGCTCTCTATTCTATTCTATTGATCTATATGCCTATTCTTGTGCCAGTACCAGGCAGTTTTGAGAACAGTGGCTTTGTTAATACATCTTGATATCTGGTATTGAGATCCCACCTACTTTGGTCTTTTTCAGGATTGCTTTAGCTATTCGGGGTCTTTTCATTCCAGATGAATTTTTGGAGAGTTTGTACTAGATCTATGAAGTATGCCATTGGTATTTTAATGGGAAGTGCATTGAATTTATAGACTGCTTTGGGTAGTATGGACATTTTAATGATGTTGATTCTACCAATCCATGAACACGGTATGTTCTTCCATCTGTTTACGTCTTCCTCTATCTCTTTTTTCAACGTCCTGTAGTTTTCTGAGTAGAGGTCTTTTACCTCTTTAGTTAAGTTTATTCATAGGTAGCTTAATTTTTTTAGTGCGATGGTAAATGGGATTGTTTTTATAATCTCTCTTTCTGAAAGTTCACTATTGGTGTATAGAAGTGCCTCAGATTTCTTGTGGTTAATTTTGTATCCTGCTACATTTCCAAATTCATGTATTAAGTCTAGTAGTTTTTTGATGGAGTCTCTAGGGTTTTGTATGTATAATATTATGTCGTCTGCAAATAAGGACAGTTTTACTTCCTCTTTTCCAATTTGGATGCCTTTTATTTCTTCTTCTTGCCGAATTGCAATGGCTAACACTTCCAGTACTATGTTGAACAGGAGTGGTGAGAGGGGGCATCCCTGTCTTGTTCCTGTTCTTAAGGGAAATGGTGTTAGTTTTGGTCCATTGTGTATGATGTTGGCTGTGGGCCTATCATATATGGCTTTTATTATGTTGAGGTATGATCTTTCTACTCCCGCCTTACTGAGAGTTTTTATCAAAAATGGGTGTTGGATTTTGTCAAATGCTTTTTCTGCATCAATTGATATGACCATGTGGTTTTTTTCTTTCAATTTGTTTATGTGATTTATCACGTTTATTGATTTGCGGATATTGTACCATCCTTGCATACCTGGGATAAATCCTACTTGGTCATGGTGTATGATCTATCTGATGCACTGCTGGATCCGATTTGCTAAGATTTTGTTGAGGATTTTGGCATCTATGTTCATGAGGGATATTGGCCTGTAATTCTCTTTCATTGTGTTGTCTTTAACTGGTTTTGGTATTAGGGTGATGCTGGCTTCATAGAATGAGCTTGGAAGTGTTCCTTCCTCTTGAATTTTTGGAAGTAGCCTGAGGAGGATAGGTTTTAGTTCTTCCTTGAATGTTTGGTAAAACTCCCCTGTGAAGCCGTCTGGTCCTGGGCTTTTGTTTGCTGGAAGCTTTTTGATGACTGCTTCAATTTCTTCCATAGCTATTGGCCTGTTGAGATTTTTAGATTCTTCCTGATTGAGTTTTGGAATGTTGTAATTTTCTAGGAATTTGTCCATTTCCTCCAGGTTGTCTAGTTTGTTGGAGTAGAGCTGTCCACAGTATTTTTTAACAATCGTTTGTATTTCTGTGGGGTCTGTTGTTATTTCACCTCTATCGTTTCTGATTTTGTTTATTTGGGTCCTCTCTCTTTGCTTCTTGGTGAGCCTGGATAGACATTTGTCAATCTTGTTTATCCTTTCAAAGAACCAGCTCTTGGTTTCATTGATTTTCTCTATTGTTTTTTTGGTCTCTATGTCATTTACTTCTGCTCTAATCTTTATTATCTCCTTCCTTCTGCTCACTCTGAGGTTTTCTTGTTGCTCTCTTTCTAATTCTTTGAGTTGTAGAGTTAGATGATTTACTACCATTTTTTCTTGTTTTTTTGAGATAGGCCTGTAGAGCTATAAACTTCCCTCTCAGGACTGCTTTCATTGTGTCCCATAGGTTTTGGATTGTTGTGTTTTCATTTTCATTAGTTTCCAGGATGTTTTTAATTTCTTCTTTGATCTCATTGTTAACCCAATCAATATTTAATAGCATGCTATTCAGCTTCCAGGTGTTTGAGTATTTGGGGTTGTTTTTATTGTAGTTTATTTCTAATATATGCCATCGTGGTCTGCGAAGATGCTTTTTATGATTTCAATCTTCTTGAATTTGGGGATACTTTGCTTGTGACCCAATATATGGTCTATTTTTGAATATGTCTTATGAGCACATGAGTAGAATGTATATTCCCTGGCTTTGGGGTGAAGTGTTCTGAAGATGTCAATTAAGTCCATCTGATCTAGTGAGTCATTTAGGATTGCTGTATCTTTGCTGATTGTTTGTCTAGAGGACTTATTCAGTGCTGTCAGTGGTGAATTAAAGTCCCCTACTATGATTGTATTGTTGTCGATCTCTCCTTTGATATCTTCCAGGAGTTTTTTTTATGAATTTGGGTGCTCCTGCATTGGGTGCATATATGTTTACCAGGGTTATATCTTCTTGTTGTATTGATCCCTTTAGTATTATGAAATTGGTTGGAGCATTTAGTCCGTTTACATTTAAAGTTATTATTGAAAGGTACTTGTTTGTAGCCATTTCTTTTTTTGTGTGGCTGTTTTCTTTCTGAGCTTTTTATTTCTTCTTTTTATACCAGTCCCTTTAGCATTCCTTGCATTGCTGGCTTGGTGGTGATAAACTCCCTTAGCCTTTTTTTGTCTGTGAAGCTTCTTATTTCCCTTTCAAGTTTGAATGATAGCCTTGCTGGATAGAGTATTCTTGGATTCAGTCCTTTGCTTTGCATCACTTTGTAAATTTCCGTCCATTCTTTTCTGGCCCTATGTGTTTCTGTTGAGAAATCATTTGATAATCTTATGGGAGATCCCTTGTATGTGACTTTCTGTCTCTCTCTTGCAGCCTGTAAGATTCTCTCTTTGTCCTGAACATGTGCCATGGTAATTATGATGTGTCTTGGTGTGGGGCTTTTCAGGTTCACCTTCTTTGGGACTCTGGGCTTGTGTGACTTTTTCTTCTCCACCTCAGGGCAGTTTTCTGATATTATTTCTTCAAATAGGTTTTTTAATCCATGTTCATCTTTCTGTTGTTCTGGCACCCCTATTATTCATATGTTGTTTCGTTTCATGTTGTCCCAAAGCCCCCTTAGGCTCTTTTCCTGTCTTTTAATTTTTTTCTCCAATTGCAGTACATTTTGGGTGTGTTTTGCTTCCTTGTCTTCTAATTCACTAATTCGGTCCTCCGCTTCTCCTAGTCTACTATTGATACTTTCAATGGTGTTTTTTATTGCAGCTATATCACTCTTCATTTCTTCTTGGGTCTTACTTAAGTTGTTGACTTTTTCATCTGTTTCTTCTTGCTTCTTGTAGAAGTTGTTGATTTTTTCCTCCGTCCGGTTCATGCACTCTAGGACCCTTATTCTGAATTCTTTTTCTGTCATGTTGCATGCCTCTGTATTACTTAGCTGCTTTTCTGGAGAGTCCTCCTTCTCTTTCCTTTGGGGGTTTCTTTGTCTACCCATGTTTGATCTCACTGACATATCTAGACGTTGAGTTGTTCAGTGGCTGCAACCTGGGTGGCAGTGACTCCTTGGTCTGTGGTTGTTCTTTGGGCGGTTGCGGTAGCAGCTGCTCCTCAGTTGGCAGCAGCTCCTCTGGTGGGTGCTGTTCACAGCTGTGGTGGCTCTTCTGGCTGGTGTGGGGAGGATTCACGTACAGCTGCTGTTCCTCAGCAGAGGGTGTGGTGCTCAGGAGGTTGCTGTTCCTTGGATCTGCTGCGTTGATTTAAAGGCACAAAATACAACACAACAAGGCACCACGTACCAGGCACTAAACACAAATATATTCACGATATTAATAACCCCAAATAAAGGTGACCACCCGAATTAAGAGAATTGGGGGATAAGGAAGAAGGAGGAGAAAAAGATAAAAGAGAAAAAAGAAAAGAAAAGTAGGGACCAAAAAAAGGAGTGCAAAAATGAAATTGGGAAAAAGGAGGGGGGAAAATAAAAGTGAGAAAGAAAAGAAAAAAAAAGAGCGAAAAGAGAGAATGAAGTGGAAGAGGGGAAGAGACTTTTTATATGAGGAAAATACTCCAATAGAACATCCACTAATCCCACCAAATTCCAGCAACAGCTCCCTGGAGATAGATGCAAACTAGAAACACCTAATAATATAATGATGAAAATAGAATGGAGGACACAAACCCAAAATAAAATAAAGAAAAAATAAAATGGCATTTTAAAAAATGGTAAAATGGTAGCAGTAATAATACTGGTTAAAAATAAGAAGGTAGTAATTAAAAGGGTAAAATCAGGTGATGGAAAAAAAAGAAAAAAAGAGAAAAAAAGAAAAAAAGAAAAAGAAGAAAAAAAAATGGTTTCTCAGTTAAAAGTTGAAAAGAGAAAAAAAAAATTGCAGTAGTGAAGGTCCTTCGGTTCTTCTATTCTTTAGTCTGGCTCGTCTTTAGTCCTGCCAGGTATTCAGGAGAGTGTTGAGTTTCCCTGCGATACCCTGTTCCTCTGTGTTGTAAACCACAGTCCTTATTTTAAAGCAGGTCGTATTTGTTTCCCAGAATGCCTTATTTTGTGTTTAGCAAAGAGTCAGTTTGTGGCTCAGCCTCTGTGTGGCAGTGTTCTGGGGTTTTCCTCTGAGGCTATACGGCTTCTCTATCGCATTTAAAACTGATTTGGAGAGGTCAACTATCCAGAGCTAGTTCCTTAATAGTTACCCACTCTGTGTTGTTGCTGGGATTAGAGAAGGAAATTTTAGAAGAAAACATAGAAACAAATCTTTGTGCCCTTGGATCAGGCAAGATTCCTTAGATATGAGAACAAGAGTTTCAGCCATAAAAATAAAAATTGATAAGCTGGATTCAATCAAAATTATCTTTAGTGTTTCCAAATATACCATTGAGAAAATGGAGAAAAAGCTGTAGGCTGTAAAAAAGTTGCCAGTCATATATCTGATATGCAGAGATGACAGGTGGGCACCATACCTGAATCTCCATTACCTGCCTTGGTGATTCCATGAGTCCTGGTTCCATCCAAATTTTGGCCCACCAAAGCAGTTTCAAGTGGATTTTCTATACAAATTGCCTGTCTTGGCTCATGCTTTGGACTTTCCCCAAATCTCTCAATGGTTCACACACCTCAGATAAGCAGCATCTGGCCTCCATGTGCCTTCTACTTCTTGCTAATTGGCCATACGCCTGGCACTAGTGGCACCAGAATTGGTTCATAACTTGGCCTCTCCCAGGAACCTCCAAGCTCAGCAAAGTAGCATCCATCTGCAGACACCTCTATAGTTCATGCTGGGTGGGCCCAGACAGAGCACAGATAACAGATGACCTTGGTATACACATTCTTGGAGGCCCAAGAGCTATCCCAACAGGTGGACAGCTTTAGAACATGCTTGAGAACCTTCCAAATACCTCTAGCAGCCATAAACACAAAGGGCGGACCCATTGGGTACCAGAGACCAACTGAAGAGAGTTCTGCTTCATAGGGTTGGTTCTTGCACAGCAGGTTCTCTATTGTAGTTGTGATCAGTCCTTGAAACACATTGACATGACCTGGGAGTAAATCCCTCCCATTCACATGCCATCAGAAATCAATGCTCAAATACAACAGGAGGGTGCACAGAACACACATGCGTGGTGGTGCAGCCATAATGCCCAGCTCCAAAACCAGGGATGTTTTAAATGTATCCCTCCATGTCCCATGTGGTTCAGGGTTCAGGATCTGGAAGAGGAGCTGCACAAAAATGAAAGAGAAAAGACAAGAGATAATTTGGGAATATTGGGGGTCCAGGCAGGTAAGTCCAACCCAAGAGGAAGGACTTCCACCAGTGCTCAGGCTGCACCAACCTCTTATAGTCAGAGGTAAACAAGGTAGTGGTTACCATAGTTACACTGTTCTTGTGAGTTTCATTTGTTTTGACCATAGTTACATTTCCTGCACTTCCCTCAGCCCATTAACCTCCCAGATAAGATCTGGGGAGTGTTATAAGGTCAAGCCTAATTATGCGATTCTCACAGCCAGTTGGCCTGGAGGTCAAATCCCCTTAGTATTAACTACAACAATCAAGGCTTAACTACAGGAAGACTGCACACAAAGACCACTAGGGGGTGCACCAAGAAAGCATAAAAGATGCGGAGACAAAGAAACAGGACAAAACTGTCAATGGAGGATATTCAGTTCAGAACCACACTTATAAGGTCTCTCAAGAACTGTCTAGAAGCTGCCGATAAAGTTATTGAGATCCTCAACAAATCTAATGAGACCCTCGATGTTATGATAAAGAACCAACTAGAAATTAAACATACACGGACTGAAATAACGAATATTATACAGACTCCCAACAGCAGACCAGAGGACCGCAAGAATCAAGGCAAAGATTTGAAATGTGAAGAAGCAAAAAACACCCAACCAGAAAAGCAAAATGAAAAAAGAATCCGAAAATACGAAGATAGTGTAAGGAGCCTCTGGGACAGCTTCAAGCGTACCAACATCAGAATTATAGGGGTGCCAGAAGAAGAGAGAGAGCAAGATATTGAAACCTATTTGAAGAAATAATGACAGAAAACTTCCCCTACCTGGTGAAAGAAATAGACTTACAGGTCCAGGAAGCGCAGAGAACCCCAAACAAAAGGAATCCAAAGAGGACCACACCAAGACACATCATAATTAAAATGCCAAGAGCAAAAGACAAAGAGAAAATCCTAAAAGCAGCAAGAGAAAGAAACTCAGTTACCTACAAGGGAATACCCATATGACTGTCAGAACAGAAACTTTGCAGGCCAGAAGGGAATGGCAAGAAATATTCAAAGTGATGAATACCAAGAACCTACAACCAAGATTACTTTATCCAGCAAAGCTATCATTCAGAACTGAAGGTCAGATGAAGAGCTTCACAGATAAGGAAAAGCTAAAGGAGTTCATCACCACCAAACCAGTATTATATGAAATGCTGAAAGGTATCCTTTAAGAAGAGGAAGAAGAAGAAAAAGGTAAAGATACAAATTATGAACAACAAACATGCATCTATCAACAAGTGAATCTAAGAATCAAGTGAACAAATAATCTGGTGATCATAATAGAATCAGGGACATAGAAAGGGAATGGACTGACTATTCTTGGGCGGGGGGAAAGGGGTGTGGGAGATGTGGGAAGAGACTGGACAAAAATCATGCACCTATGGATGAGGACAGTGGGTGGGGAGTGAGGGCGGAGGGTGGGGCGGGAACTGGGAGGAGGGGAGTTATGGGGGGAAAAAAGAGGAACAAATGTAATAATCTGAACAATAAAGATTTAATTAAAAAAGCCTAATTATGCTAAGAGGACTGAGCCCTCCAAGCTGGGACTTGTTCGTGACTCTGCCAACAGGTCAGTCCGAGGCTTAATATCGGTTCCCCACATCTCACCCTTGTTTTATTATTTAAGCTACTATAATGGAAATAAAACTTAAACATCAAGAACAAAAAGCTACCATAATAAAAGTAAAACTTAAGCATCAAGAACAAAAATATTTAAGTCCCAATTTTGATGTCCAACAGTTCTGAGTCCAAGTTTCAATGTCCAACAGTTCCTTATGTGTACATGTCAGCAATGATATTTCAGTTCTGGATGGTGGAAAAATGGTGGCAATGCAGGTATGACCCTTTCTGGTTTGATCCTGGGCAACCTTCAGCGAGGCACAGCTGCTGACTGCTAGCATGGCAAAGCGTCATCAGCGTCTTCCATCTCTGGATTGTTTTTCCTTTTGTCTTCATGTCTGGAGCATTCCTGATAATTCCTCTCTGTTGCAGGAATCCACATGGTCTTGGAGTTGTTTTCTGAAAATATACAAACATATTCTCGACCAAAAGTTAATAAAGGAAATTTTACTTGGGATCCTTTTTATATTTTCCAAAATGATTTTCCTTTGGCTTATTTTGACACCATGTATGTTTTTCATGGGTGTCTTGCTGTTAGCATTACAAATGAAAAGAAAAAAAAATTCTAGATGTAAATTAGTTACAGGGTATTTTTCCTTACATGGTATTTTTCCACTATCCCCCCTTTTATTGATTTAATTATTAGGAAGCTTTTGGAAAATGTTTCTAATATAGTTTAAATTTTTAAATTTTTTGCACAAAAATATGACTGCTTTAGGTTCACTGCATGTTAAGCAATTTTACCATGAAATGAAAATTTTGGTTAATACTACTTATTTCAATTAAACTCATTACTGTCAAATTTAATACTTTAACAACAATCTTAGTTTACACTGTAAATATTAATGGAAAGGATTATTTTGCATCCTTGAGAAGGCCCTGAGCATTCCTGGTGTTAGGCTGGATTTAAGTATAGGGTAGCTGCTGTCAGCCAAGTCTCTGTTGTCTGGGTACCGATCTCAGCTGGGCCAAGTCTCTTTCTGTTATCTGGGTCCCTATCTGAGCTGGGCATGGGAAGCGGGAAGCAGCCATGGAGGCAGGAGACCTCCCTCAGAAGGGGAGAGTGTTCAAGCCCCTGCATAATTGTGGAATTGGGGGGAGGTGAGGATCTGTGCCCCACCTCTGTTGACTGCCAAGTTCTCTCCCGATGGCCCCTCTGCGACTGTGCCTGTCTTAGGTTGTTCCTTCCCTGAGGAATCTTACCCATATCTGGCTATCCAGCCATCCTCCGGGGCCAAGCAGAGTGATGTGAGGTTTAGTTCTGTCTCCTTGGTAGCCTATGCCCCTGTGGCCTCCATGCCCAGCAACTGCCTTGGGATCCCTTCGCCTGCTGGCAGGGCCCCGGCATTGATCACATATCTTGGGGAACCCAAGTTTCTTCTCCAAAGAGGGTCCAGCTCATGCCACTGGGTGAAAGACAGATCCATGGTACCAGCCACCATGAGGCTTCAACCTCACCATGAACAGAGAGCTCAGGCAACAGCTGTGGGCAATTGGAAGAGGGACCCCCTTGGAAAAAAGGGCAAGAGAGGCCAATATAGAATGCTCAAGTGCTTTCCCAGGGGGCCTTCCACACAGTGGAAGGGATTAAATCCTTTCATGTCCTTATTAAATTGCTGCCAAACGTTCAAAGAATTAGTTTGTAAGTTTGTTTGGGATATATGCACAGTATGCTGTTGTAAAATATCAAACATTATTAATGACATTGTAGAATAATAACATGTAAGGATATTCTTTGCTCAATTCAATTTTAAACTGGAAATGATATTAATTAAATTTAAGGCAAAAACCCAAATTATTTACCTTTCTATATTAAACCTAGTATATTTAATTACATTCCTCCAGATGTTTGAAGGAAAAACCTCTTTCTATTATTTTCTTGCAGAGTAATTTCCAATCAGTATCCTCATCTTCTCACAGCTGACTTACAAGTGGAGAATTTCAATTTAAAAAAGAAAAATCTTTTTCTTTTACACCAAGTAACCCATAGGGTTACTTCTTGGATGTTGACTGATAGTGCCGCAAGGTCATGTATTTCAAGTCAAAGTCATTAAATTTGGTTGAATTAAAAAATCCTTTAAAAAGAGAGAATAAACTTTTGAAAACATTTCAGGGCCCATGAAATGTCCCAAAGTCATTCCTTGGTTATAGTTTTGAAATTCAACTTGAAAGACCATCAAATACATATGTGTATATAAGATTTAAAGATTATATTCAATTCTGTCCTCTAGATTTTTCATGAGGCAAATTTAGATTATTGAACAATTTTTAGTATTTTTTTGTTATTTCAGAATATCTAATTCAATTTAGCAAACTCCCAAAGCCTTGGGCTGCCATTGACCGGAAATAATTAGTCTTGGGCTTTATTTTGTACATTTGTAAAGAGATTCCAGCTCAAAACTCTATCTAAATGTCCAAAAACAGGACAGTTGTGTGCATTAGTTTTAAGCCAGCTTTTCTCTTTACACGTGCACAGAAATCCCAGACACATTTTTAAATTTTGTAAAACTTTTCAATTACGAGAAGGAGACTTTAAATTAGAATACTTGGGGAGGGGGCATCCATATTGGATCGTCACGTGCTCCCTTCTTCCCTTCCCCACATGCTTTGGGGGAAGTTTCCCTAGGTAATATTACCATACAGATGATTACTGCTAGCATGGCAGGAAAGACGTTCTCAGGCATCAGGCGTCTGTACTGTCTTCTTTACCATGCCCCAGGTGGTCTCCAGGCTGTTTGTTGTCCAGCTCATCCTCCTCCTGCTCCTCATCTTCAGTGGACTGCTTGGAGTCGCTGCTCTCTGTGGCTGAGGTAGTTGATTGTCTGCAGCTGCACAGTGTGGCTCCAGGCGCAAGGTCCTCATTAGTCTGGCTAGTTTCTCTCTTGGATCCCTGATGCAGTTTAATATTTTTAGCAGGAATCCACATGGGTTTGGAAAAATTCTCTGGGAATATACAAGCATACCCTCTGCCAAAGGTTAATAATGGGTCAGGGCCCTTCCATAAACCAGATTACGGATCCTTCCATTTAACTAGACCATTTTCTTTTGTTTTATTCTGACACCAATGTAGCTCCATAGGTGTCTTTCCATCAGCATCACAAGTGAAAAAATTTAAAGTAATTAAGGCTTGGTGCAGCCTACCCGTGGGTGATTTCTCCATCATCCCTCCTTTTCATTTTTCAAGTTGGGATTTTAGTCGCTGATGCTGTCATTCAATAATGGCCTGTCCTTGGGAATTATATGGTATTCCTGTAATGTGCTGAATTTTCCACCTTTTACAAAATTCCTGGAATTGACAGCTTGTATACGCAGGCCCATTATCAGTATCTACAGAGACATGCAATGCCCCAAGACGTCTAAAAGGAGTATAATGTGTCACATCCATTTTCCAGATATAGTCCCTTAGCAAACCTCTAGGGTTGACTCCTGTGTTAGGCCCTTGAGGTAGATGTAACATACAAGTGGGACATTCGTTGATAATCTGTTTTGCCTGATGTCAAGAGATTGAGAATTGTTTGGACAACATTTTGGCAGGCTGATGTAAAAGCTGATGAGACTCTGAGGCCTCTTTAAAAGAGCAACCAACCTCTTTTAAAGCAACCAATTGATCAGTATGTGCATTTCCTTTAGTTAATGGACCAGGTAATACACTGTGAGCCCTGATGTGAGTGATATAAAAAGGGTATTGTCTCTGCTGCACAATCTGCTGAACTTGTTTAAATAGTAAGAATAAACTTTGGTCACTGAGCCATTTCAAACGAGCAGTTTCAATTCTATTTACTAGGCCCGAAGCATAAGAGGAATCAGAAATTATGTTAACAGGCTGTTGGAAATCTTGCAACGCAGCCTTAATAGCTTCTAATTCAATTCTTTGCACAGAAGTATGACTGGTCAGTATGACTCCGTCTGAATTTATTGTAGGCGGCTTTCCCATTAGATGACCTGTCAGTAAAAACAGTTAATGCTCCAGGGATAGGTTCCTGCCTAGTATTTTTTGGTATTATTTATTAATGGGGGTATAATATAAAAATTGTAGTAATTTGTTTTTTAATAGAGGAGAACTAAGTTCCCCTGAATATACACTTAGTCCAATTTGCCAATTTAAGTCAGTTTGAAATAGCATTTCTAATTGCTTCCTAGTGAGGGGAAAATAGATGCAGTTTGGTTCTTCTCCTCTAAGCTGCCTGCAACACTTTCTAAGCTTAGATATCAATTGAGCCATCAGTTCTACATAAGTAACAGCAGTTTTAGAGGTGTGATCCCCTAGGTGGACCCATTCAATAATAGCGGGAGAGTCTTTATTTTGGAAAATGACTCCAGTGGGACTATTTGCAGTATGGTTAATCTGTCCCAATAAAGGCAATTCAGGCTGTACCCATGCTACTTGGGCTGAGGATATCACCTGCTCAATTCTTAGCAACTCCTTTCTGGCTTCATTTGTTAGTGTTCTGGGTGAGGAAAGGTTAGAGTCACCCCTAAGTATATTAAATAAATTTGTCATTTCTCCTGTAGAGATTTTTAGGTAAGGTCTTAACCAGTTAAAGTCCCCTAATAATTTCTGAAAGTCATTTAAAGTTTTAAGGCAATCTTTTCTTGGTTCCACCTTTTGCGGCCTAATGCAGTGGTTTTCAATTATGGTTCCCAGATATTTAAAAGGTGTCTCTGTATCTTTTCTGGAGCAATTTTTAAGCCCCATTTAGGGAGCTCCTTTTCTAATTGGAAAAACATTTCCAAAGTCTGCTCTTCCCGTGGACTTGCTAAGAGCAAGTCATCCATGTAATGAATAATGTAACATCGGGAATATCTGTCCCTTAAAGGCTAAAAAGCTTGAGCCACATATTTTTGGCACAAGGTCGGGCTATTGGCCATTCCTTGAGACAAAACCTTCCACTGATATCTTCTCATGGGTTCTATATTATTAACAGATGGCACTGAAAAGGCAAATTTTTGTTTATCTTGAGGTGCCAAGGGAATGGTGAAAAAACAATCCTTAAGATCTACTACTATAAGAGACCAATCTAGAGGGATTTGAAAAGGCACTGGGAGTCCAGGTTGCAAAGCTCCCATGGTATGCATAGTAGCATTAACTGCTCTAAGATCATGTAACAATCGCCATTTTCCTGCCACCTTCTTAGGTATAATAAATATAGGTGTATTCCAAGGGCTGTTGGAGGGCTCTATGTGACCAGCTCCTATTTGTTCCTGTATCAATTCATGAGTATGACCTAATTTCTCCTTGGTTAATGGCCACTGATCCACCCATATAGGTTTATCGTCTTTCCATTGTACAGGATCAGCATGGGGGTGAGGAGACTGAGCAGTGACCACTCCTAAAAAGGTTGATATCCTAATCCTTGTCTTCCTGGGTTTTTTAAACCTTGACCAATCTGATATCCCATCTGAACTATAAACTGCTGACCTTTGCTGGTAATAATACGAGCTTATAAACCTTCTAAGAAATCTCGGCCCCACAACTTAACTGCAATTCCAGAGACAATGTAGGGCTGAAACCATCCTGTCTGTCTTTCTTATCTTGTCATCTTAAGACTGCAGCACTATGTTGTGTGTTATCAGGAACTCCCACCCCCCCTAACTGAGTCCATAGCTTCTACCACGGACCAAGTTGGAGGCCAGAATTCTTTGCTGATAACGCTGACATCTGCCCCAGTGTCTACTAAGCCCTTAAACATTTTTTCCTTCTATTCTCAAATTAATCATAGGACAGGTTTTGCTAATTTCCTGTATCCAATAGATGTCTGAGCTTCCAAACCCTCTTTTCTTGCTTATAGCTTCGCCTTGCTAAACATAAGGTAAAAGTAGTATCTGAGCAATCCTTTGTCCTGGAGTAATTCGCATAATATGATTACATTCTAATATAACTTTAATTTCTCCCTCATAGTCTGAATCTATGATCCCAGGCAAAACAGTTAATCCTTTCAGAGTGTTTCTACTTCTCCCTAAAATTAATCCTAAAGTTCCCGGTGGCACAGGTCCCCAGATTCCTGTAGGAACAGCTTGCTGAGCCATATCAGGGGTTAAAGTGACCGCTATAGTACTGTTAAGATCTAGGCCTGCGCTCCCTGGAGTGGTCCGGATCAGAGAGTCCACTGTGGGCTTTGCAGGGTAGATATCCCCTTTTAATGATGGGGCTGGGGGTAGCCCCTCTGGCCGTTTTCTGTGTCTTGATTTAACGGCTGCAGTTGGCCATACCCTGTGTCTTGATTTAACGGCTGCCCATTTTTATGGAATCTCGATTTACAATGGCTGGCCCAATGGTAGCCCTTCTGGCACCTCGGACACCGAGAGGTTGGATCTGTGTTGATCGGCTTAGGAGGTGGGATGTTCGCACCTTTCCCTAGAGCACCTCCTTGTGTCCTTCTTAGTTGTCTACATTCTTTTCTAAAACGTCCTGTTTTTCCACAGTTATAACACTTGTTATTTTTTATGTTTACAGGGGCGGCGAGTAAATTTGCTTGAAAAGTGCCTGACCCCACATTCTGACATGCTCGAATCATTTCTGTGATGGTACTACCTTTTCTCAGAGGCATCAGGCATTTCTTACAATCATCATTGGTGTTTTCATAAGCTAATTGCTGAATTAAAATGTCTCCTGCTATCTCATGTTGAATCTGTCGTCTCACTGCTTGAGTGAGACGAGCCACAAAATCAGAAAATGATTCTAAAGGCCCCTGCATACATTTACGAAAAGCTCCCTCAGAGTCCCCTTTTTCTGGTAAAGCCCACCAAGCTTTCCTTCTACAAACTCTAATTAGCTCATATGCCAGTTGCACATAATTTAACTGATTTTGCACGTCCTTATATCGTCCCAGCCCTGCTAACATTTCATAAGTTATTTGAGCATTCAGCCCACAGTTTGTATTGGCTTGCTCCTGGCATTTCTCCAAAAATTCTCCCTTCCATAGTAAATAATCACCTCCATCCAGAGTTGCATGAGCTAGAGAATGCCAATCATAAGGAATTAAGAATGCTTCAGAAATATTATTCATAATTTCTCCTGTAAAAGGAGCCATTGGACCATTTTGAACTACACTTTCACATAACGCCTTTATCATTTTAAAGTCAAATTTTTTTATGGTGTCTTGTTATCTGATTCAGGAGCTGTGGGTCAGCTATCTGTATGATAGGAAATGCAAGCCTTTCTTCCACCGGCATGTCCTTCAAACCTTCTCTGATGGCTTTTTGCACAGGTGATTCTATTAACGGTGAATTAATCATTTCAGGATTAGGACATAGAGGTGGAGGTGGAGGGGGCCATGAAGGCATTCCTTTAATTTTTCTTCCCGCTCCTCTCTAGGAGGAGCGGAGGGAACCAGGCGAGGAGGCTCCTCCTCAGCCTCTCTAAAAGGCTCTTGAAAATGCAATATTGTGTTCCCCATGGAAAAAAAAATTTTGTGAGGTAAGTTTTTTCCTGCTGCTGAGCTTTTTTCAAGTTCTGACTAACTTTTTGGCAAGCATTCAAGATCTAATGTACCTTTTTCAAGAAACCAAGGGTGATGTTCTATAATAACATGCAAAAACTATAAGAGATTACCTTCTAAAATTTTAACTCCTTAAGCATGCAAATCAAAAGTCTAAAATAAAGTTTCTTACTTTTTAAAAGCCGAATCCTGCCCTATTGGCCTGGCTAAAGAAAACGTTCCCACCCTACTTACAGATGGCGACTTCTGCAGCTGATCGTGGGCTTTGCGTGAGGTGAAATATCTCCCCACCTTTACGGTGAATTCTTTCTTCCCCACCTTGCCGGTGAAACTTCGTTTTTTCACTCTAGGTGAAGCCTTCACTTCCAGATTTCCTGTCAGTTGCCAGATGTTGTAAATGTTTCCCTCCATGTCCCACGTGGTTCAGGGTTCAGGATCTGGAAGAGGAGCTGCACAAAAATGAAAGAGAAAAGACAAGAGATAATTTGGGAATATTGGGGGTCCAGGCAGGTAAGTCCAACCCAAGAGGAAGGACTTCCACCAGTGCTCAGGCTGCACCAACCTCTTATAGTCAGAGGTAAACAAGGTAGTAGTTACCATAGTTACACTGTTCTTGTGAGTTTCATTTGTTTTGACCATAGTTACATTTCCTGCACTTCCCTCAGCCCATTAACCTCCCAGATAAGATCTGGGGAGTGTTATAAGGTCAAGCCTAATTATGCTAAGAGGACTGAGACCTCCAAGCTGGGACTTGTTCGTGACTCTGCCAACAGGTCAGTCCGAAGCTTAACCCTTAATCAGTTCCCCACACAGGGAGACTGTGCCACAGGGCCCTACAGGACACCTACTACATAAGGCTACTCTACCAAGACTGGGAGACATAGAAGCTCTACTTAACACATAGAAACAAACACAGGGAGGGAGCCTAAATGAGGAGACAAATAAACATGTCCCAAATGAAAGAATAGAACAAAACTCCAGAAAAGAACTAAACACAAAGGAGACAAGCATTCTATCAGAAGCAGAGTTCAAAACAATGGTTATAAAGATGCTCAATAAACTTAGAGGAATAGTAGATAAACTTAGTGAGTACTTCAGCAAAAATAGAAAACATAAATTGGAGATAGAAAACATAAAAAAGAACCACCCAGAAATGAAGAATACATGATCAACATTCACATCATGAGGATGCTAGAAGGAGAAGAGAGAGAGCAAGGAATTGAAAACTTACTTAAAAAAATATAATTATTAAAAATTTTCCTAACCTGGTGAAGAAAATAAATATCCAAGTCAAGAAAGTACAGATAACCCCCAAAAAGATGAACCCAAAGAGGCCCACACCAAGACATATCATAATTATAATTAAATGGCAAAAGTTAAAGATTAAGAGAGATATTCCAAAATGTGGCAGAGTAAGTGGAAGCTACACTGACACTCTCTCAGGAACAAGCTGGGAATACAACTAAAATACAGAAAAACACCCTGAAAAATCAACTGAATGCCAGCTGGAGAGAACCCTGATAACCACGGGTGGAAAGTGGAGACTGCATAGAGACTGGTAGGAATTTCAGAGGTGCAAAAGGGCTGGCTGGGCTCCTACAGAAAGCAGCTAAAGTTCTGGAGGGATATCTCAGCTGTGTGGTGTTCCCACTGTGGGGTCCCCAAGCCAGAGCACCAGAACTGAGAAAGGTGCCCACATAACATCTGGCTGTGAAATTCAGCAGGGTTGCTGTCTACTAGGGAAAGATGGCTGGAAATGCAGTCACTCTTTTAAAGGCCCAATGCACAAAATTTCATGTGCAGCCATTCACTTGGGCTCCTTCTGGAAAGCAGAATGGACTGGAGATATTTGAGGAGATTCCAGAGCTCAGAAGGTAGCCACCCTGGCTCAATGTGCTGAGTCATTCCCTCACTCTGTGGAGGACATCCTTCTCTGGCGAACCTTTGAGATCAAGTTGATTTTGGCCTGAGGGGAAGGAAGTTGCTCCACCCCATTGGAATACCTCTTGCCTCAACCTGTGGTGGACAGCCTGAGGCTAATCAAGACTGAGTGTCAATTGGACTGCAGGCAGAAGAAGATCTCTAGAGGCTTTGAGAGGCCTGATCTTCTATTGGGCCAAGGGCTATGGAAAACAGACCCTGGTGTACATTTTAGTCCTTTCCAAAGACACCAAGCCATAGCAGAGGGAGTAAAAAATTGTGGAATGCTGATAGCTCCAAACAGGGTTCTCAGGGCCAGTCAGAAACAGAGTATGACATTGTCCTGCACTAGAGATTGGGAGTCGTAGCAGATCTGCCTCATACATAGACACAAACTCAAACATGAAGCCAACATGGGGAGACAAAACAAAACAAAACACACCACAACCACCAAATGAAAGCATAAGAGAATTCTCCAGAAGAGCTAAACAAAAGGGAGATAAGAAATTTATCAGCTATAGAGTTCAGAATAATGATGGAAAAGATGATCAACAGCATGAATAAAGGAAGAGTAACTATGAAAAAAGACCAGTCTGAAATAAAGAATGACAGAGCACTAATAATGAATACATTGGAAGGAATACACAGCAAATTAGGGGAATCCAAGGTTTGGATCAGTGAATTAGAAGACAGGGTGAAAAAAAATCACTCAATCAGAGGAACGACAACAACAACAACAACAACAACAACAACAACAAAATTAAAAAAACAGAAGGGAGCTTTGGAACAAATAAAACATAACCATATTTGCATAATAGGAGTATCAGAAGGATAAGAAAGTGATCAGAGAGCTAGAGAAAGTGAAGAAATAATGGCAGAAAACTTCCGTAACCTGGTGAAGGGAAAAGTCATACACGTTCAAGAGGCACAGAGAGTCCCAAGCAAGAAGAACCCAAACAGGTCCATGCCCAGACACATCCTAATAAACATTAAAGACAAAAAAAGAATCTTAAAGGCAGTAAGAGAAATGAAATTTGTTACCAACAAAGGAGCTCCCATAAGGTTGTCAGCTGATTTCTCTTTAGAAACTCTACATACCAGAAGAGAACGGCATGAAGTATTTAAGGTAAATGAAATGCAAGGATCTGAAACCAAGATTACTATATCCAACAAGGCTATCATTCAAAATGGATGGTGAAATAAAGAGCTTCCCATACAAAAGAAGAAAGGGCTAACAGAGTTTATTACCATTAAACCAGCACTGCATGAAATGATAAAGGGACTGCTGTAATGAGAGAAATAGAGAAACCTAGGCATACAGAATTAAAATGGGAATAAATAAATTCCTATCAATAACAACCTTAAAAGTAAATGGATTAAATGCTCTAATCAAAAGACATAGGGTAGCTGAAGGGATACAAAAGCATGACCCATTTATATGCTGTCTACAAGAGACCCACCTCAGACCAAAAGCCACTGTAACTAAACAACCTGGTTGTATTAAACAACCTCCCAAGAATGTATATAGATCAAAGGAACAGAACAAAGTACCCTGAAACTGACCCAAGCCATTATGCTAAATTAATACTTGACAAATGATGCAAGATCACACAAAGCAGTCAAAACAGTGTCTTCAATAAATGGTGTTGGGAAAATTGGACAGGTACATGCAAAAAAATTGAAACTAGACACCAACTTACACCATACACAAGAATAAACTCAACATGGATAAAATACTTTAATGTAAGTCATGAAACCATAAAAATCTTAGAAGAAACAACAGGCAGCAAAATCTCAGATATCTCTTGTAGAAATATATTTACAGATACATCTCCTAGGGCAAAGGAAACTAAGGAGAAAATAAACAAATGGGACTACATCAAAATAAAAATTTTCTGCACAGCAAAATAAACCATCACCAAAATGAAAAGGGATTTAACTGTATGGAGAATCTATTTGGCAATGATTTATCTGCTATTATTTTCTAATATTTAAGTGGACAGTTTTCCTATTATTATCATTTAAAGTGAAAAACTAAATAACACATGTATGCTTTTCCCAAAAATATTATTAAACTTTAGTGTTCAATCATAAGTTTTAACAGAAAAGATTCATATTATGAGGCATTCAAATAATAAAACCAGAAGTACTGCACTATTTATGATTATAATGGAGTGTAATGTTGATTACTACACATCAATCAATTCATATAATTTTATGCTTTGACAGTTCTGTTTAAAGACAGTATATTTTTTAGACTTATTGTTCCAAGAGGAATTTAGATGGACAAGGCTGCCAAATATTTATTTGATGTATTTATTTGAAATGTTTCATAATTCAAATATTAAGTGCTTAGAAAAAAATTAGAAATTAGGAAAATCTATATATGAATCATACACTGGTCTTGGCTAAATAAGTGATTACTGTTTGAAAATCTTTTCTATGAAAAATTTATTCTTCACATAACTTCAGTCATGTTACTTACATAAGTGCTAAGTAGCTTCTGTCAATTAGTCATAATTGCTTTTCATGTCATTATATAGACTTCCTAAACCAGTGATGGTGAACCTTTTGAGCTTGGCGTGTCAGCATTTTGAAAAACCCTAACTTAACACTGGTGCCGTGTCACATATAGAAATTTTTTGATATTTGCAACCATAGTAAAACAAAGACTTATATTTTTGATATTTATTTTATATATTTAAATGCCATTTAAGAAAGAAAAATCAACCAAAAAAAGAGTTCGCGTGTCACCTCTGACACGCGTGTCATAGGTTCGCCATCACTGTCCTAAACCAACCTGTAAAATAGCTGGATAATTATTGAGTGCAGGTTCCATAGTTTACTTATCTATTCCTGTATCCATGATCATTTAGACAGTCTTCAAATTTCTGCAGATAATGTCTATGAGCCTTTGTATTAACATTATTTCATTGAAATTAGTTTATAAGGTTAGTGGATATTTTATCATTTTGATATATGTTGCCAAATCACTGTTTTCAGAAAAGTATTTTCCAATAATAATAATCTACTTTTATAAAAACCCTGGGTGGTGTTCATCATGTCCAGAACAGCCGCGACCAAGCGGAAGAAAGTCAGTCCTGCAGGGGTTGTCTTGGCAACGGCTGCACCCTCCCCCAAGCTGTTTCCCTGGAGCTGTTTCCTGTAAGGGCAGGGTTTGAGGCAGGAACCCACCCTGGGAGCATGGAGGCATATCTTTATGAAGTGTGCAGTGCCAGCACAGCCAAGGGTGAACCTGAGTAGGGGCACCTGAAAGGCTTAGAAAAGACAGACAAGAGAATGAAATCTGGGTCTCGGTGGGATGCTGCTTCTCTGAGAGACAGTGACTATGCCCACAGCCATGTCTTTATTTTATAGAAGATTTGTCACAAGGCAAAGTAATGGCATGACCAAGATGTTTAAAACATTCTCCTGGGTTTCAGTCCTACTCAGCTACATGCACCTGAACTCTATCAAGCCTACATCACTCAGGCACGTGGGGCCATTTGTTTGGACCATAGGTTCAAGCTTACAACTATAGCTGTTGGCTATAATTGTGCTGGGAGGGCCCTGCCCTTCAAGGTGGGATTTGCACGTGGCAATGAGAGGACTGTGCCCTCTCATCAGTCCAAGGCTTGAACCTGTCCAAAACACTGTAGCGTTAAAAAGATTCTCAGGTGATTCTAATGTGCAGCCAAGGTTGAGAACCACTGCTATAGATAATATTAAAAATATATCTAAATGTGCAATTCTTTGTCCAAAAAATGAGCACGTTTAAAAATTAAATGAAGAAAATTTGTATATACTCGATGGAGATTTTCACACATATTTGAGTGATGATTCCATTGATTCCACAGATGATGCTGAAAAGGAAAATTTTCTCATCCAATTTCTTTTTTTTCTTTCTTTCTTTTTTTATGTATAGGGCGTAATGTCACAGGAAGGCCATAGTATTCTGCTACCCGTGAGGAGTAAGCCCATGTTGCTGTTGAATGTGTTGTACACAGTGAAGACATTCTTCAGGAGCTCTGCTCTCTCCACACCCACGAACTTCTTAATAGTATTACTCCTTCCGGAATGCCATGTCATTAATTAAAATTGAAAGTGGGTGCAATCATCATGCTATTGAGAAATCTCAATTGTAAATGTAAATGGGGTCTTTGTAATAGTACCAGATTTATTATCAAATGATTATGACCTAACATTATCAAAGCTGAAGTATTAACAGGATCTGCAGAGGGAGAGGTTGTTCTGATTCCAAGAATTAATTTGTCCCCATCTGACACTGGCCTCCCATTTAAATTGATTTGACGACGGTTTCCCGTGATGCCAGCATTTGAGAAGACTATTGATAAATCACGAGGACAAACTCTAGACAAAGTAGGCATATTCCTACCTGAACCCGTTTTTGTACATGGTCAGTTATATGTTGCTTTCTGTTGAGTTTGAAGAGTATGTGATGTTACAGTTAAAGTTCTAAGTACTTCATCACAAGGGAAATTAGTTAAGCACTCTGAAAGTGTTTTCACTCTTAATGTGGTGTACAGGGAGATATTAGAATAAGTTTAATCACTTTATCAGTCATTGTTTGCATCATTGTTGTTTTTATATCATGTTCTTGTTGTTTTCATATCATGTTGTTGTTTTTTTCTTATCATGCCTCTGTTGTTGTTATATCCTTTTGTTACTGATATTTATTAATAAATTTATATATGATTTTCATATACATTTTACTAATTTCCTTTCATCTCTCACACTTCTATTATAGAGAAAGGGCAAATAGCAATATTAAAATATCTCTGCTAATTAATTCCCTTTTTATAAAAAAATATATTTTATTGATTTCTTACAGAGAGGAAGGGAGAGGAATAGAGAGTTAGAAACATGGATGAGAGAGAAACATCGATCAGCTGCCTCCTGCACACTCCCCACTGGGGATGTTCCCGCAACCAAGGTACATGCCCTTGACTGGAATCGAACCTGGGACTCTTGAGTCCGCAGGCCGATGCTCTATCCACTGAGCCAAACCGGTTAGGGCAGTGATCGGCAAACTGAGGCCCCTTGAGTGTGGCTCTTCCACAAAATACCACGTACGGGCATGCATGTACAGTGCGATTGAAACTTTGTGGCCACACTCAAGGGTCCAAAGAGCCGCATGTGGCTCACAAGCTGCAGTTTGCCAACCACTGGGTTAGGGCAATTAATTCCCTTTTAATGTGCACAAATTTTGTACATCGAGCTACTAGTAATAATATATACAGTTAATTTTTTGCAAGTTATTTGTTATTGTCATTTTACAGTTGGACTTTTAGTCTTAGTAATTTCTCTCATCAACTTGTAGTTCATTTATGTGAGAAAAATGTAAATACTTGCTATAAAAATATTTCTTATCTGTTATTTATCTTGTAATTTTGATAGTATTTTTTGCTTTGCAAAGAAGTGTTCACATTTATATCAAGTCAAATCTTTTTTTAATTGAATTTATGGGGTGACACTGGTTAATAACATTATATAGGTTTCAGGTAGACAGTATACAGTTTTACAATACATCATCTGTATATTGTAGTGTGTGTTTACCACTCCAAGTTACTTCTATTTGTTTTTCTTTTTTTAGACAATATTTTTTCCATCAACTTTGTAAAACTCCTTAAGGAGAGTTGATTACTATTGTGCTATCTTTTGATTTTTCTAGCTTGATTTAGGAACATACTTTCTGTATTAGTGGATGCTGTTGAGTTGAAGAGGTAGTATTTTTTTTTCCAATCAATTACTAACCAATGATTCCACCTCCATTTGCTCTATAACTTTTTCTTCTCTGTGATTTTGTGATGACATCTTAATCATTCATAAAATTTTTACATCTAAAATAATTTGTCCCTGTGCTACTTATGATTTGTTTATTATCATAACTGCCTGTCTACTCTTATATTAGTATAAAAATATTTCTAGCCCTAACTGGTTTGGCTCAGTGGATAGAGTGTTGGCCTGCAGACTGAAGGGTCCCAGGTTCGATTCCGGTCAAGGGCATGTACCTTGGTTGCGGGCACATCCCCAGTAGGGAGTTTGCAGGAGGCAGCTGATTGATGTTTCTAACTCTCTATCCCTCTTCCTTCCTCTCTGTAAAAAATCAATAAAATATATTTTAAAAAATATTTCTAAAGTCTATCTGGAAAACAAATAGGAGGTAAAAACTCCCTAAAAATTGTGTTTATTTGGCCTTCTACTCATTCTGACTTTATGCCTAGAAGACTGCTTTGCACAGTTAGGCACTCAGTAAATATTGGTTAGTAACTGAATGAATGAAAAATAAGTCCAACTTATTTTTGAGAGTGGAATTAAGTTAGCATGATTTTGAAACTTTTAGAATAACTATAAATGATATTTTCTCAATATATCTCTCAGCTGATTTCTCAATAACCTAGAGAATAAATTCTGAGGAGAACTTGGGTGATGACAATCTGTAATTACCAACTGACAGTGGACTTGTGGTGCATAAGGACAAGTTTGTCACCATTTTGCATGATTTGAGGACTTTAAATTGTAGTCTTAACTGGTGAAGGGCCATTTATCTTTAAAAAGAGGTGTGTGTGGCAAGAATAATTGAAACTGTGGTACATTTATCTGTGAAAATTTTCATGATTTTCCCTAAAAAAATGTTTCATGGAGCATTGCTAGTGGTATATACCACATTTCATGGCAGCATTTGAGATATCTAAGACTTGGGACAGATGTACAGTTATGTTAAGCAATTTAAGCAACAGAAAATATGGGTCAAACACAAATCTATGTTAAGAAACTTTAATTACAATAAAATCCCATATTACACATCTAATGTTAAGTATGTAGGAAAATTTATAGGTAACTTTTGGCAGCCATAAATAAATAACAATTTTCCCTTTAGTGACATATAAAACCTGTAATTTTTTTGTTTCTTTTTTATGGTAATGTCATAGTTTTTATTTTGGGTATGTTTCCTTTATAGTACTTCTTATAAAACTGGTAATTCTTTTGGCTTCTGTTGGTCTATCTAGAACTTACACTAAGTCTATCTTCAAAAAAATTTCTATATTATGCCATGGTCATGAGATACTCATCTAACAAAGGATAACTTTAGGATCTGCTTCTAGTTGCCCATATATTTGAAGTTAGAGAAGGCCAGTGAGTTTGAAGTTAGAAGTATTAACTTAAGTATAATGAAGTCTCATATAAGAAACTTATTTTAGTTTTAGAAGACAATTCATTATTGTTCCTACTATTTACTATCTACCTCAGGAGATGAAGCAGTAAGGTCCCAACTTGAAAGTATAGCACAGAGGCAAATTAGAATACATTATGGAGACTTTACTCACAAGGGTCTAGGCAGCCGTGGGCAAACTACAGCCCGCGGGCTGGATCCGGCCCGTTTGAAATGAATAAAACTAAAAAAAAAAAAGACCGTACCCTTTTATGTAATGATGTTTACTTTGAAATTATATTAGTTCACACAAACACTCCATCCATGCTTTTGCTCCGTCCCTCCGGTCCAGTTTAAGAACCCATTGTGGCCCTCCAGTCAAAAAGTTTGCCCACCCCTCGTAGGGGAAACCACAGAGATAAGTCATAACCAGGAGTAGAAATTGTGGGGGAACTTTATCACTTCTACTTGGGAAGGAATAAGGGAGGAATCCAGAAGGATAGAGTTATGTATAAATGGCAATCTTGAGAAGTAGAATCACTTTGTGGAATATATATCCATGGGAATAAATACCCTCACTTATCTTCCTCTCTCCCAATCACCTGACTGGGTTATTCATTGTCTGAATTCAATAAGAAGCCAGAGAACATGGAAATCTGTGATGCTGTCCATACAAGTCAGCCTCTTGGAACCACAGAGCAAAATGGAGAAAGAATATGGAGGAGGAAATGGAAGATAATCAGCACAGGTAAGGGGGCGGGGGTGATAGGTGGAGTTACCTGATTTACATTATGTCATGGTGTATATTCCACTACAAGGAACCTCAATTGTGAAATGAGCTTGTGATAATATTATATAGCCTGATAAATTTTTGTAAGCTATAATTCTGGACCACTATTTTGTGAATAATTTTCTTTATACATAAGAATATAACAGTGATTTTCAACCAGTGTGCCACTGCACACTGTTGTGCCACAATAATTTTTAAAACGTGCAATATCTGACTATTTAGTCATGGTCACTGACCTCTTTCTTCTTAGAATGTCAAATAAAAAATAACAACAGTCTACATAACAATAGTCCAGTGTGAATGAATCAAAATTATGCATTTTTTTTGTCAGATAGGCAAAAAATTATATTTTTTCCTGTGCTACAGAATTTTAGTAATTAGCTCATGTGTATCATGAGATGAAAAAAGTTGAAAATCAATGTAATATAACAACCTGCCTTATTTGAACACTTGTTTGTTATGAGCATCATGTTTTTTAGAAGGATTTGGACCACTTTCATATGGGTTGGGGTTTTCATTGATGGAAAGGGGGAGCTACAATGAGGTGAAAAAGATAAATTAGAGGATACTGCTTAGATTTTGGCTTTGAGTTTCAAAAGAAAAAAACTAATCTGAAAAGAAAATAAGGCAGAAAAAATATGCATAGTGTGATAAAACATAGCGTCTCTTTGATTTATTTTATAACTCACAAAATCTATTATTATGTATGTAAAGAAACAATTTGCTAGAGAAGAAATGCAAATTTATTATAATTTTTTAAAAAGTCATCATTACTAACAAAAGAATTAAAGACATGGTGGAATTTAATTTTCAAACATTAGAAAATGATGAGTTCTCTAGTGTTGGCAAGGTTGTAGTGAGTCATGCTTTCAGAGTCCTATGGATGTTAACACTGATACTATTTTGGAAATCATTTTGACAATACAAATTAGTAACCTTAAAACAGCTCATACACACTGACTGTAATTTCATTTAGTTCCACCCGAGAGATCCCAAATGTTAGCATTATCGATGTGCTTGAGGACTTTATGTATTAGTCATAAGAGGGACTACTACATAGCTATTTATTATGGCTTTTAAAGGAATTCTTTTATTTAAACAGATTTTTAGAGAGAGGAAGGGAGACAAAGAGAGAGAGGGAAAAGTATCAGTCAGCTGCCTGCTGCATGCCCCCTACCGGGATTGAGCCTGAAACCCAGGCATATGCCCTGACCAGGAATTGAACCAGCAAACTTTTGGTGCACAGGACGACACCCAACCAACTGAGCCACACCAGCCAGGGCTTTTAAGGAGTTCTTAATGCATTGGAAGTGTTTATAGAATTATGCTAGGTTCAAAAAGGATCTAAATTATATTTCTAATAATATCAGTAGAAGGACAGAAATAGATCATGATGTCATTAGTGGCTAATAGTAATGAAATAATAGGTGATTTCTATACTTTGTCTCTACTTTTATGTTTCTGATATCTTTGCAGTGAACATTTTAAGTCTTATAATATAAAAATAATCATAAACATATGTTTAAAAAGTTGTTTCTTACTATTGTCAGTTCTATGAGAAAATGTAAAAATATTTGACCATCAGCTGGTGGCACTGGTCTATTCCATTCCCTCTTTGTAAACAATAAGTGTAGAGACATTAAATCCAAACTATTTTGGAAGTCATGTGGCTCCAGAAATATTTATATTTATATGATTTTTATTTTTGTTTATATATAAAAAAATTTGGGAAGAATGATTTTAATATTTTTACTTTAATGTGTTTTCAAAGGAACCATTTTGAGAATGCCATTTTTTATAATTTTAAAAGCCCAGTTTTATCTTACATATATTATATAAATTGGTCTTGGTAGGAAAAATTAAACAGGTACATGAATGTTTAT
Source organism: Myotis nattereri (assembly GCF_964212035.1). NCBI lineage: Eukaryota > Metazoa > Chordata > Mammalia > Chiroptera > Vespertilionidae > Myotis > Myotis nattereri. The sequence continues at coordinate 103,520,233 of NC_138076.1, forward strand.
TTCTTTTGTGTGCTTTGAAAGTAATTTTTAAATTAATCATAATTAAATGTATCATATTTGGTTATTTTAATAATAGAATGTTTTTAGAGAAGCATAGTCCATGAGTAGCTAATCTCAAGCTGATATGTTACTCAGGTAATAAACACATGGTTGAGATTTTCTTTTTCTTCCTAAAGGTCTAATATAGGGAAGAGGGATGGAGAGAGACAGAAAGGGAAAAGAAAAGTTTCTTTTCTTCTCTTACTATCTTAGTACAGTTACAATGTAGGGTAAATAGTTGGTCTACACTTCAGAGAATTAATGAAGAGCAGCAAATTTGTTATGAAAATATGTATTACCAACTTCTAGATAATACTCTTCCTTGTTTGTTCTTTACTGATTTCCTCGAAGAGATTCTGATAATACCTAATGACTCTGCAATCCTCATTTCTTTTCATTCCCTAACAGTTAATTTTCATCTTCCTTTTCCTTTATCTAACTCTGTCTTAATTTTGTCTTTTCTCCCTCTTTATATTCTCTATCTCTCATAGTCTCTCTCTCTCCTCTGTTACTGTATCTTTTTTTTTTTTAAATATAGGCATTTTAGTTTCCAAGGCTCTTGTAACAAATTACCATACACTGGTTAGCTTAAGACAACATAAATGTATTCTTTCACAGTTTTGAAGATCAGAAGTTTGAAATCAAGATGTCTGTAAGGTTGATTCCCTCTGCAGGGTCTAATAGATAATTTGTTTCATGCTTCTCTCCTAGCTTCAGGTGGCTGCCAGAAATCCTTGGGGTTCCTTGGCTTGTAGGCATGTTACTGCAGTCTCTCCACTGAGTTCCTAATACCTTCTGCTCTATGTGTTCTCCCTATTTCTTTTCTTATAAAGACACTTATTATTGGACATAGTACTCACCTTAATCTGGGATGAGCTCATCTTGAGATCCTTAATTACTTTTGCAAAAATCCTTTTTCCAAATAAGATCACAGTCACAGTTCTGGGCAAACGTATCTTTTGATGGGCTACCATTTAATCCACTACCAGATAAGATCTTTCCTGCAAACATTTCTTTCTAGTTTAAAACTATTCCATCTCCTCAATTCCTACCTTCCTTCTTGCTGTCCATCTCTCTGATATCTAGGACTTAGAACTTAACATTCATTGCTAGAGTTTCATGGCGTCTCCTCAATTCCTACCTTCCTTCTTGCTGTCCATCTCTCTGATATCTAGGACTTAGAACTTAACATTCATTGCTAGAGTTTCATGGAACACTGCTCTGCTAGATACACCGTCTAGAAATTTCTATGGTCAAATCAGTTTAGAAAATGTTGCACTGTGTATCTTCCTGTTGAAAATTCGTAACACATATTAACATATTTAAGGGCTGAGAAATCCTTCTGTCCTATTTTTCTAAGTCATTTGGCATAATATCTACTAGAATCTTGTGAAACTGCTTTGTAGAACACACTTTGGGCACCAACATGGGACAGCTGACTTACCTCTGACTGTAGTGCTACTTGTGTAGCTTTTTAAAAAATCCATTTTCTTAATATCTCTAAGCAAGTCTGTCTTTATTTTTTAACTACTTTTTAATAAAAATTAACTTCATATTTATGTGTCATTGATAAAGGGGCTCTGTAATAAAGCTGCAGTAACCAAAAGTAACCTGACAGAGTGATCTAATATTAAATTCTAACTGGCCAGGTCATGATGGTTAGTCACAATTCCGACCTATAACTTCCCCAGTAAAGGTTTATCTTCGCCTTAAACAAGCACTGTCCACTGTTCTGATGCATCTAATAGACTTTTGAAATGCAAGAAGTACTTTTTTTAGACCCCCTCAAAACTGCGACCACCCTCAAGGGAGCACATGATCTTGTTTATTACCTTATAATCCAATCTTAAAGATTTCTCTACCATGCTTTTTCCCACTTCCATATAATTTCCCTTTTACTTGCCTTAATTCCAAATGCATAAAAAGAACTGCAAAACAGTCATTCTCCAGACCATTTGCAATCTTCTTTCTTGGAATGTGATCAGTTTGGCTCAAGTAAACTCATAAAAATTACCTACAGGTTTGAACAGTCTTTGCTTGACATATAACTGCAAAATTTATATTTCTAGGTTTGACTTGTATCAGCTTAAATTTTCTACATTTCCTATCCAGTATTTACCAAGAATGAGCAATTACTTTCTTTTCTCAGGCCTTTACATTGATGTTTAAAACTCTTGTTTTCTATTCATTTTCAAAATAACAACCATGAAGCATTTTAAAATAATTTTTACTTCAGATTTTCTATGGGCATTCAGAAAAAAAGTAATTGGTCTGGAAATTTTAATAGATATATATAAACCCATAAAATCTTAAAAAAGATTTTAATAAATGACATTTAGAAGAAATCATACTGTATCATTTAAGCTTCAGAAAGAAAATGTAAAATGGCTGAACAATTAGACTTATGGTTCCGGCATTTAGGCTACTATCATTACTCATGGGATTTTCTGCATGCTTTGAGTTGGTGTTGGAATTTTAAAAGGTAGTAGCCAACAGCAACACATATTTCCGAGCCTCCTTTACTTTTATAAATTCCATGTTTTATTGTTAGTCTTCAACATAAATATGACAACTTTTCTTTGTACAGGGCTAAAGCAAAGTTTCTTTTAAAATATCTCTAAAATAAAATTTAAAACAAACCTTTTAAAAATATTTTTTTGAGACAATTTGCCTAAAATACAGTGTTCTTCAGAACTAATGCCAAAGGACTGCCTGGTGGCTGAAACTTCATTCTCTAATAGCCTTAAAACTTTTAATACACTGAACACTGGCAAATTAGAGTGTCATGCAACTCTGTCAGAGTTTCCATTATCATAGATGACATATACATTTGGTTTTCTTTACATAGACCTTCAATCCGTTGATTCCACTGTACTTTCATACATCTAATGAGCTGCTGGTTCTACCCACAAGCAGTGCTTTGAATGGATTGATGGATTGCCAAGTTCTTACTGAATGCTTAGGTGTTTACTGAGCCTAGTCTGACAGCTACTGGTCTCATGTAATGATTTTGCCAGAAACTCAGCAACTCACTTTGCCATTGGCTTGAGTTTGCATATATTCTTACTTGTTATAATTTTATAAATATAGAAAAAAAATCCTTCCTATCCCAAGTTAAAACAAATGTAGGAAAACTTTATCCTAGGGAAGAGAGAAATACTGCACATAGAAATTTGCCAAAAGTGTTTATATATTTATGAAAAATGAGAATTTTTAGAAAAGTGGTTTAATAAAATAAACCTATCAAAATGGCATTTGGGTAGTGATAAAGCTTAAATTTGAATTTATTTTCCCCTCCTATCCCATAATTGCATTATTATAGAAACTGACTGAAACACCCAATTTCATGGAGATAAAAACCTTTAAATTTTTCTTGTAAGCCAATTGGGGATGGAGCTGAGTAGATTGTTCTTCACCCATGCACACTAGGTATGGTAAACTTGTTGAACTGGATATTAACTTTTATGACTATTGGGAGACAATCTTTATGGGTCTCTATTGTGTTTGCACATCTTATGAGCATAGGAACTAACTGCCTTTTATTGAACACTAGATTTTTCAAAGGTATTTATATAGGGAATAGCTTTGGAAGATGATGTCTTCCTTTCTAACAGCAGATATGCTTTTTTTGGTATAATAAAAATAATGTTTGTTTCCAGACCAAAGATCAGACAGGTTTTCTCACTTCCCATTATAAATTATCTTGGTTACCAAAGCTCCATGTTATTCAGCTGTGTGTATTATCCACCTGTCCAACTGTGGATGACCCTCATAAGACTGTAAGTTAAGGATAGACATGGCCATAGAGCTCAGTTTTCCACAAGAAATAATTTCTTATGTCTCTGACACAGGCTATTTTCTCAGATCTATTAAGTGTTAATTCTTTAGACTAATTTTCAAAGGAAAACTCACTCCCTTATTTCTTAGATTTCAGGGGGCTGTTCATAATTTACCTCCTTTCATAGTACTCAATTCAGTTGATTAATAAGATTTTAAAATAGAAAGACACCAATATTATTCAGTATTAATTTCATTAGTAAGGATTAAGTATCTATGTTGTGATAAAAAATCAAACCTCAATCGCTGTCAGTGAACACAACCAAGATTTAGTCGAGCTCACAAAATATTCAATGAGAATTAAATGGCTCTCTAGAGCACCTTAATCCTTCAAACTCCACACAATGATTGATTTAGGCTGTTCCCATTTTGGGTATTGCCATCTGAATTTTTATACTCCTGCTGGCAAAAGAAGAAATAATAGTAAGTGAAGAACTCCAACTTACCCTTGTATGCTTTGACTCCAACCACTTATTTTTTATTGACTATAACTGGTCGCATGGCTCTAAGATGCAAGGTGCTTGAGAATTATAGGGAAAACCATGGACATTCAGTGAACAGTAATGTCTCTGTCACTTTCAATTACATCCTTGCAAATATTTTTAAGAAGTAAGTTGACTTGCCTACTTACTCTAATGCTAACACTGCATTTTAAAAATTATTATGCTCTTATAACAAATTTGAATATTATATAAGAATCACTACTTCCTTTAAAAAATATCTTTGCTATTTTTCTAGGATTATTCTTCCAGATAAAACTACGAATCCTTTTCAGGCATTAAAATTGTTTTTAAAAAATTTGACATTCTCATTGGAAAAAAATAAAACTGTAAAGTAATTTAGGAAGAACTGATATTTTTATAATATTAATTTTTCAATGCAGAAACAAGATTATATTTTATTTGTGTAGCAATAAAAATTTATGATTTTCTTTAAGCATTTCTAAAATAATTATTTATAATCATTTTAGGTTTTTAATTATTTCTTGTGAGTGGTATTTCCTTTATCTTATTACCTTGTATATTTGATTTTGACAACTGAAAAATAATGTGGAGTAAAGAAAAACAAAATGTAAATAATTATATACATATGTTTAAATAATTTAAAATTAAAAGCAAATATTATGAACAACCATATACTAATTTGAAAACTCAAATGATGTGGTTGCATTTCAGGAAAAACTATAAAATGCTGAAGTTGGTTCCTAGTAAATAAAATTATAAATAGAAAAGAAACATAAAATTTGAAAAGATAATGACCACAAAATAAACTAAAATGTTAATCAAAACCATCCCCTCACCCAGCCATTGTTGCTCTGTGGTTGAGCATCGACCTATGAATCAGAAGTTTGGATTCCCAGTCAGAGCACATAACCAGCTTGTGGACTCTATCCCCAGCTTGCAGGAGGCAGCTGATCAATGATTATCTCTCTTCATTGATGTTTCTATCTCTCTCTCCTTCTCCATTCCTCTCTGAAATAAATAAAAAAGATATTTTTTAAAAGACCCAACTATAGCACGAGAACCCAAAAAACTCAAGCAAGAGACTTTCCTAGAGGACTCAGCTCAGGGGATCTAAGAAACTGCACCACTGGGTCCCATAGCATCCCTACTACATAAGACTACCCACAAAGTCTGGGATATATAGGAGTTTTATCTAATACACAGACACAAATACAAAGGGACAGCAATAATAAGGAGACAAATAAATAACCCCCAAATGAAAGAAAAGGAGGAATTGCTAGAAAAAGAACAAAATGAAATGGAGGCAAGCAATTTGTTAGGTAAAGAATTCAGAATAATGGTTATAAGGGTGCTCAAACAATTCAGTTGCTCAAACACGCAACTTAATTAGAATTATAAGGAACTTAATCCTATCTAATAAAAGAGAAACATGGTAATTGGCATATGACTGCTACCCTTCCCATTGGCTAATCAGGGCGATATGCAAATTAACTGCCAGCCAAGATGGCAGCCGGCAGCCAGGCAGCTTGAAACTAACATGAGGCTTGCTTCCTTCAGTGACGGAGGACTCCAACGTTCCCCTCCTGCCGCGGCAGGCCTCTGAGCTGGCAGTTTGAAACATAGTTACAAAAATAGAAGCTAAACAAAACCCCAGAAACAAGCTTTCAGCTAGCCGGGATTCCAGACCTGGAGTTGATAAAGGGTTTCGATTGTAGAACCTAAACAAACCAGATACCTGCTTTCAGGAGCAGAGGCCTAAGAGCTGGAGCCTCAGAGCTAAAGCTGGCCCAGAATAAAAAAAAGATAAAAAGGAGCAGTTGGGAGCTTCAGTCACCTGCCAGCCTGAAAACAGCCCTCAGCCCCTCACCCAGATTGGCCAGGCACCCCAGTGGGGACCCCCACCCTAAAGGGTGTGTGACCAGCTGCACACAGCCATCATCCCCTCATCCAGGCTGGCCAGGCACCCCAGTGGGGACCCCCACCCTGATCCGGGACACCCTTCAGGGCAAACGAGCCAGCCCCCACCCATGCACCAGGCCTCTATTCTATATAGTAAAAGTGTAATATGCCTCCCAGCACCGAGATCAGTGGAGCCGCGAGGTCTCCCGGCACCGGGATCAGCATGACAGGGGGCAGCGCCCAAACCCCCTGATCGCCCTGTGGCTCTGTGTGTGACAGGGGGCAGGGCCACAACCTCCCTATCCGCCCTGCTCTGTTCCTGACAGGGGAAGGCGCCCCAACCCCCTGATCGGCCCTGCTCTGTGCCTGATAGGGGGGAGCTCCCCAAACTCCTGATTGCCCTGCGGCTCTGTGTGTGACAGGGTGCAGCGCCCCAACCCCCCCACCCCATGGGCCCTGCTCTGTGTGTGACAGGGTAGAGCCATAACCTCCCCATCGGCCCTGCCCTGAGTGTGAGAGTGGTGGTGCCCCAACCCCCTGATCAGCCCTGCTCTGTGCATGAGAGGGGGCAGCGCCCCACCCCCCTGATTGGCCCTGCTCTGTGCGTGACAGGGGGTGGCACCGAAACCTCCCCATCGACCCTGCCTTGAGTGTGGCAGGGGGCGGTGCCCCAACCCCCCAATCGGCCCTACCCTGAGCGTGAATGAGGGTGGCATTGCAACCTCCCAATCTGCCCTGCTCTGTGCATGACAGGGGGCGGCACCCCAATTCCCCAATCATCCCTGCTCTGAGCCCGACCTAGGGATTGGGCCTGCCCTCTGCCACCCGAGAGCAGGCCTAAGCCAGCAGGTCGTTATCTCCCAAGGGGTCCCAGACTGTGAGAGGGCACAGGCTGGGCTGAGGGACCCCCCCTCCACTCCGAGCAGACAAATTTTTGTGCACCGGGCCTCTAGTGATAATTATAAGGGACTTAGTGAGAGTTGCACCAACTTAAAAAGAGAAGTTGAAACAATGATTACAAATCAATTGGAAATGAGGAACAAAGGTGAAATACAGAACACTTTGGAAAGATTCAACAGTAGACTAGAAGAAACTGAGGACTGAATCAGTGAATAAGAAGAAAAGATAGAAAAAGTCAAAACACACCCATTCAGAGTAGCAAATTAAAAAAAAAAGCTGGAGGAGAGCTTAAGGGGGCTATGGAACAACTTGAAATGTAATAATATTCGTATCATAAGGATACCAGAAGTAGAAGAATCAAAGCAAGGAATAGAAAACCTGTTTAAAGAAAAAAATGGCAGAAAATTCCCCTAACCTGGTGAAGGAAAAAGTCACTCTAGTTCAGGAAACACAGAGAATCCCAAACAAGATGAATCCCAAAAGACTCACACCTAGGCATGTAATAATTAAAATGGCAAACATTAAAAACAAAGAAATAATCTTAACAGCTGCAAGAGAGGGACAGAAAGTTACTTATAAGGGAGGTCACATTAGACTGTCAGCTGATTTCTTAATAGAAACTTGTCAGGCCAAAAGGAAGTGGCATGGGGTATACAAAGTAATAAAAACCACGGGCCTGAACCCAAGACCACTCTATCCAGCAAGGCTATCATTCAAAATCAAAGGTGAAATAAAAAGCTGCAGAGACAAAAAAAAAAAAAAGCAAAAAGAATTTATTATCACCAAACCAGCACTGCAAGAAATGCTAAAGTGACTCTTGTAAGAAGAAACAGAGAGAAAGAGAAAAACACAGGTGTAAGAGTAAGAATGGCAACAAATAAGCACCTATCTATAATAATAAAAACATAATATGCTAATTAGACAGGACAGCCAAACGACGTTCTGGACATCCTTCTGGACAAAGCTACAGCAGTGGGTGTAGCTGGACATTTGTAAACAACGATCTGAAGTCCTGCCAAGAAGTGAATGTACTATCAGGAGCACAGCGTGACTTGCAAGCGAGTCATGCTGGGTCAAGATTGCACACAATCTTGAGTTCCAGGAACATTTACCTCCCTGAGGAAGGCTAAGATTAAATAGCCGTGGGTGTAGAGCAGAAAGGGAGGGCACAGCTGCAAGTTGTCTTCAATACGCTGTTGTAATAATATAGAACAAAACAAGATTTAGTTGATTAACTGCTGATGCACTAACCTTGTAAACCCCAATAAAAGTGATGGTGAGAGTGCAGTTTGCTACATGCCTGAGCGAGCTGTAGCCCTCTGTCGGGCATCAATCATCCTGTGTGCTCGTCTTACCTCTGTGTCTTCGGTTCATTAAACATCCCTCAACAGTGGGGGCCAAGGCAGAGGTGGTTAGGGGCAATCAGGCAGGTAGGTGAGTGGTTAGGGGTAATCAGGAAGGCAAGCGAGTGGTTAGGAGCCAGTGGTCCCAGATTGCAAGACGGATGTCCAACTGCTGGTTTAGGCCCGATCCTGCCAACTGCCATTTTAGGCCTAATCCCTACAGGATCGAGCCTAAACTGGCAGTCGGACATCCCCCAAAGGGTCCTGGATTGTAAGAGGGTACAGGCCAGGCTGAGGGGACCTAACCCCCCATGCACAAATTTCATGCACTGGGACTCTAGTCAATAATAACATTAAATGTACATGTGTAGATGCTCCAATCAAAAGACATGTAGTAGGTTTTCATATGTCTCTTGGCCTTCCTTTGTCCTCTTTCAAAGAGTATCTATTTAGGTCCATTGGCCATTTTTTTTGAATGGGTTGTTCATCTTCGTTTTGTTAAGTTGTATGAGTTCCCTATAAATGTTGGAGATTAAACCCTTATTGGTGATAACATTGGCAAATATGTTCTCCCATACAGAGGGCTTTCTTGTTGTTTTGTGGTTTCATTGGCTGTGAAGAAGGTTTTTATTTTGATATAGTCCCATTAGTTTATTTTCTCTTTAGTTTCCATTGCCCTAGACAGTGGTTGGCAAACTCATTAGTTAACAGAGCCAAATATCAACAGTACAATTGAAATTTCTTTTGAAAGCCAAATTTTTAAAACTTAAACTATATAGGTAGGTACATTGTTATTAACTTAATTGGGGTACTCCTAAGGCTTAGGAAGAGCCACACTCAAGGGGCCAAAGAGCCACATGTGGTTCGCGAGCCACAGTTTGCCGACCATGGCCCTAGGAGATGTATCAGTGAAGATATTGCTTGGGCATATGTCTGAGATTTTGCAGCCTGTGGATTCCTCTAATATTTTTATGGTTTCTCATCTTACATTTAAGTCCTTTATCCATTTTGAATTTATTTTTGTGTATGGTGTAAGTTGGTGGTCTAATTTCATTTTTTTGCATGTATCTGTCCAATTTTCCCAACACCATTTATTGAAGAGACTGTCGTGGCTCCATTGTATGCTCTTACCTCTTTTGTTAAATATTAATTGAGCATAGTGGTTTGGGTCGATTTCTGCATTCTCTATTCTATTCCATTGGTCTATATGTCTGTTCTTGTGCCAGTACCAAGCAGTTTTGAGAACAGTGGCTTTGTAATACAGCTAGATATCTGGTATTGAGATCCCACCTACTTTGTTCTTCTTTCTCAATATTGCTGCAGCTATTCGGGGCCTTTTTCATTCCAGATGAATTTTTGAAGAGTTTGTTCTAGGTCTGTGAAATATGCCATTGGTATTTTAATGGGGAGTGCATTGAATCTATAGATTACTTTGGGTAGTATGGACATTTTAATGATGTTGATTCTACTTATCTATTAACATGGTATGTTCTTCCATCTGCTTATGTCTTCCTCTATATCTTTTTCAACATCCTGTAGTTTTCTGAATACAGGTCTTTTACCTTCTTAGTTAAATTTATTCCTAGGTATCTTAATTTTTTTTGGTGCAATGGTAAATAGGATTTTTTTTTAAAACTCTCTTTCTGTAAGTTCACTATTGCTGTATAAAAATACCATAGATTTCTTGGCATTAATTTGTATCCTGCTACATTGTTGAATTCTTTTATTAAGTCTAATATATTTTTAAGGAATCTTGGGGGTTTTCTTTGTACAGTATCATGTCATCTGCGAATAATGACAATTTTACCTATTCTTTTCCAATCATGCTCAAAGTCACTAATCATCCGAGAGATGCAAATCAAAACGACAATGGGGTACCATTTCACACTTGTCAGAATGGCTATTATCAACAAATCAACAAATGACAAGTGCTGGCAAGCATGCTGAGTAAAAGGAACCCTCGTGCACTGCTGGCGGGAATGCAGACTGGTGTAGCCAAAGAGAGACAGCTGGAGATGCAGGTACCCTCTTAAAGGGCCAACACACAAAATTGTGTATGCAGCCACTCAGTTGGGTTCTGGCAGAGGGAGGGCAGGTTGGACTGGAACTGGGTGAGCAGAAGCCAGGGTTGAAAGTTCTGAGGTTAGAGCTCATAAGTCAGACACCCTGCTATCCTGTGCTATATCAATCCCTCATGCTGCAGATAACATCTTTCTCAGGCAGACCTTTGCTATCCAGGCAGTATTTTCCAGAGGGCAAGAAGTTGCCCCATGCTGTTAGAAAACCCCTTCCACCATGCTGTGGAGTTTCTGAGGCCCATTAAGAGACTAAGATGAACAATTATCCTCCAGGCGGAAGCAATGGCCCCAACCTGTTGAAAAATCTCGTGCCCCACCTGTGGAAGATTACCAGAGGTTATTCAACACTAAATCCAATCAGTCTTCAAGCAGAGTCAGGTCTCTGGGGGCTTTGAGTCCTTGCCTGATCTAATTAGTCAGAAACAACCTTAACATTGTCCTACAATACAGATTGGGTGGTGTAGTAGAGTTACCTAGTACATAATCACAAACCTAAACAGGCAGCCAAAATGGGGGAAAAAAAGAACACCCCCAAATGAAAGAATAAGACAATTTCACAGAAAAAGAGATAAATGAAATGCAGATTAGATATTTATCAGACATAGAGTTCAGTATAATGATGGCAAAGATTCTCAACAGCATATGAAATGATATAGTAACTATAAAAAATGACATAGTACTAGTAAAAAACAGAGTGAAAGGAATACATAGCAGATTAGGGGAATCTGAGGATCAGATCAGTGAAATAGAAGATAGGCTGGAAAAGAATCACACAAACAGAGAATCAAAAAAAGGGAAAATTAAAAAACAGTGGGACAGCTAAAGGGAGCTGTGGGACAACATGAAACATAACAATATTTGTATAATAGGTATGCCAGAAGGAGAAGAAAGGAGCAAGGTATAGAGAAAGTGTTTGAAGAAATAATGGCAGAAAACTTCCCTAACCTATTGAAGGAGAAAGATACACAAGTCCAGGAGGCACTGAGTCCCAAACAAGAAGAACCTAAACAGGCTCATGCACATACATCATAATTAACAGGCCAAAAATTAAATACAGGGAGAATATGTTAAAGGCAGCAAGAGAAAAACAATTTGTTATCTACAAAGGAGCTCCCATAAGGCTTTCAACTGATTTCTCATCAGAAACACTACACACAAGAAGGGAATGACATGCAATACCCAAGGTCATGAAAAGCAAGGATCTGAAACCAAGATTATTATATTCAGGAAGGTTATCATTCAAAATAGAGGGTGATATAAGGAGCTTCCCAGACCAAAAAGAAAAAGTCTAAAGGAGTTTATCACCACTAAACAAGCACTACAAGAAATGCTATAGAGATGCTATAATGACAAGAAGAGAGAGAGAGAGAGAGAGAGAGAGAGAGAGAGAGAGAGAGAGAGAAACATAGGCATAAAGAATTAAAATGGTAATAAATAAGCACCTATCAATAATAACCTTAAGTGTAAATGAATTAAATGCTTCAATCAAAAGAAATAGGGGAGCTGAATGGATAAAAAAACATGACCCAATTATATGCTGTGTACAAGAGACCCAAAAGACTCACGCATGATGAAAGTGAAGGGATGGAAAAATATTTTACATGCAAATGTAAAAGAAAACAAATCTGGGGGAGGACTACACATATCTGATAAAAATAGACTTCAAAATGAAGAGCATCACAAGAGACAACAAAGGTCACTACATAATACTAAATAGATCAATCAAACAAAAGGATATAACCCTGGTAAACAAACATGCACCCAATATAGGGGCACCTAAATGTATAAAAAATATTTTAGAGAACTTTAAGGGAAATATTGACAATAATATATTCCTTGTAGGAGACTTTAACTCCCTGCTGACTTCACTGGATAGATCTTCTGGACAAAAAACTAACAAGGAAAGAGTGACTCTAAAGGACACACTGGATCAGATGGATTTAATTGACATTTTTAGAGCATTTTACCCCAAAGCTGCAGAATATACTTTCTTCTCAAGGGCACATGGGTCAGTCACAAAGATAGACCACATGTTAGGATACAAAAGAAGTCTCTACAAGTTCAAGAAGATTTAAATCCTATCAAATATCATCTCAAATCACAATGAAATGAAATTAGAAATCAACTACTATAAAAAACCCTCAAAAACGTTCAAATACATGTAGGCTAAATAGCATGTCATTAAGCAATGAATGGGTTACCAATGAGATCAAGAAAGAAATAAAAAATTTTCTGGAAATAAGTGAAAATGAGCACACAACAACCACAAATCTCTTAGACACAGCAAAAGCAGTCCTGAGAGAGAATTTCATAGCACTACAGGCCTACCTCAATAAATAAGAAAAATTAATAATATACTATTTAACCCTACAACCTAAAATAAATTAGAAAGAGAGCAACAAGAAGAACCCAGATTAAGTAGAAGGAAGGAATTAATAAAGATTAGAGCAGAAATAAATGACATTGAGACTAAAAATCCAAGACAAAAGATCAATGAAACCAAGAGCTGGTTCATTGAAAAGATAAACAAGATTGATGAACCTTCAGTCAGACTCATCAGGAAATAAAGATCGAGGACCCAAATAAGTAAAATCAGAAACAAAAGTGGTGAAGTAACAACTGACACCACAGAAAAACAAAGGATTTTAAGAAAATACTATGAACACCTGTATGCCAACAACTTGGACAATGTGGATGAAATGAACAAATTCCCAGAGAAACACAATCTTCCAAACTGAATCAGGAATAATCAGAAAACCTGAATAGGCCAATAACAATTGATGAAATTGAAGCAGTAATCAAAATAATTCCAGCAAACAAAGCCCTGGTCAGGATGTCTTCATAGGGCAGTTTTACCAATCATTCAAATAATAATTAACACCAATAGGATGGATTTTATGGATTAGTTTGAGGAGTATAGATGTTAGTTATTTTTACAAACTCTTTTTATGAGGCCAGAATTATCCTAATTCCACAACCATATGAAGAAAGGGAATTGCAGGCCAATATTCCTGATGACATAGATGCTAAAATCCTCAACAAAATATTAGCAAATCAGATACAGCAATATATTAAAAAGATCATACAGCATGACCAAGTAGGATTTATTCTGGGGATGCAAGACTTGTACAATATTAGCAAGTCAATAAATGTGATATATCAAATAAAATTGAAAGACAAAAATCACATGATCATATCAATAGATGCAGAAAAAGCATTCGACAAAAATCCAGCACCCATTTTTAATAAAAACTCTCAACAAAGCTAAATAGACTGAGCATGTCTCAACATAATAAAGGCCATATATGACAAACCTACAACAAACATCATACTAAATGGGTAAAAACTAAAACCATTTCCCCTAAGATCAGGAATAATACAGGGAAGTCCACTTTTCAACATAGCACTGGAAATCTTAAACACAGCGATCAGAGAAGAAGAAGAAATAAAAGGCATCCAAATTGGAAAGGATGAAGCAAAACACTCATTATTTGCAGATGACATGGTATTGTACTTAGATAACTTTAAAGAGTTTGCTAAGAAACTAATCCTAATATATAAAAACCCAGGGTCCGTAATGATCTACCAAAGGCTTGACCGAACACTGGAAGTCACTCCTGCACCACGACCCAGCACTGACTGCTGAGGGGTCTGCAGATCAGGCCCAGAGAGAGGCCCGCAGAGAGAGGCAGGGTCTGATCCACAGCCTCCATGGCAGCTGTTGATCAGCCGTTGCCTCTTTCTATTTGGGCTTTGCCAGACGCCATGCCTCTCTTTCTCTTTCTCTCCAGGCCTCCGTGGGGGCTGCTAATCAGCCCCACCTCTCTGATCAGGCCCAGAGATAGGTCCAGAGACGCTGACTGGCATAGAAACTGACCAATCATAACCAAATTGGCTGATAGGGGAGGGCAGTTGGGGGCGAGATCAGGCCTGCAGGGGAGAGCAGTTGGGGTGAGATCAGGCCAGCTAGGAAGGGCAGTTAGGGGTGATCAGGCAGGCAGGGGAGGTGAGTTAGGGGTGATCAGGCCAGCAGGGGAGGGCTGTTGGGGGTGATATCAGGCCAGCAGGGAGGGCAGTTGAGGGCAACCAGGCTGGCAGGACAGGGCAGTTGGGGGTGAGATCAAGTCAGCAGGGGAGGGAAGTTAGGGGCTATCAGGCAGGCAGAGGTAGTTAGGGGCAATCAGGCTGGCAGGGGTGAGCAGTTAGGGGAGAGATCAGGCTGGCAGGGGAGGGCAGTTAGGGACAATCAGGCAGGCAGGCAGGCAGGTGTGTGGTTAGGAGCCAGTGGTCCCAGATTGTGAGAGGGATGTTTGATTGGAGAGGGTGCAGGCTGGGCTGAGGGAACCCTCCCTCCATGCACGAATTTTGTGCACCAGGCCACTAGTAGATTTAATGAAGGAGTTTGGTAATGTAGCAGGATACTAAATCATCAACTAAAAATCAATGGCTTTATTAAATTTATTGATTAAGGTATTACATATGTGTCCTTATCTCCCCATTGCAACCCCCCCACCTCACTCATGCCCTCATCTCCTGGTATCTGTCCATTGGTTATGCTTATATGCATGTACACAAGTCCTTTGGTTGATCTCTCCCCCTTACCCACCCTCCCCTACCTTCCCTCTGAGGTTTGAGTATCTGATCAATGCTTCTCAGTCTCTGGATCTGTTTTTGTTCATCAGTTTATGTTGTTCATTATAATCCATAAATGAGTGAGGTCATGTGATATTTACCCTTCTCTGACTGGCTTATTTTGCTTAGCATAATCATCAACAAATCAACAAATGACAAGTGCTGGCAAGGATGTGGAGAAAAAGGAACCCTTGTGCACTGCTGGCGGGAATGCAGACTGGTGCAGTCACTGTGGAGAACAATATGGAGTTTCCTCAAAAAACTAAAAATGGAACTCCCATTTGACCCAGTGATCCCACTTCTAGGAATATAACCCAAGAAACTAGAAACACCAATCAAAAAGGATATATGCACCCCTATGTTCATAGCAGCACAATTTACAATAGCTAAGATTTGGAAACAGCCTAATTGCCCATCAGCAGATGAGTGGATTAAAAAACTGTGGTATATCCACACAATGGAATACTATGCTGCTGTAAAAAGGAAGGATCTCCTACCATTTGCAACAGCATGGATGGAGCTGGAGAGCATTATGCTAAGCAAAATAAGTCAGTCAGAGAAAGATAAATATCAATGGCTTTTTTATACAGTAATAATGAATTCTCAGAAAGAAAAACTAAACAAAAAATGTCATTTACCATTGCAACACAAGAAAATTAATATATTTAGGAATAAACTTAACCAAAGAGTTAAAATACTTGCATTTAGAAAATTACAGGACATTGGAAAAAGAGGTGGAAGATATAAACAAGTGGAAGAATATACCATGTTCATAGATTGGTAGAATTAACTTTATTAAAATGTCCATACTACTCAAGGCAATCTACAGAGTCAATGCAATCCCTGTTAAAATACCAACAACATATCCTGGCTGCTGTTGCTCAGTGGTTGAGTGTTGATCTATGAACCAAGAGATCAGGGTTCAATTCCGGTCAAGGGCACATGCCCAGGTTTTGGGCTCCATTCCCAGTAGGGAGTGTGCAGGAGGCAGCTGATTGATGGTTCCCTCTCATCGTTGATATTTTTATCTCTCTCTCCCTCTCCCTTCCTCTCTAAAATCAATAAAAATATTTTTAAAATTCCAACAGCATATTGTGCAGATTATAGTAAATACTCCAAAAATTTATATGGAACCTAAAAAGACCCCCAAATAGCCACAGAAATCTTGAAAAAAAGAGGAACAAAGTTGG
The DNA here is from genome assembly GCF_964212035.1 of Myotis nattereri. Taxonomy (NCBI): domain Eukaryota; kingdom Metazoa; phylum Chordata; class Mammalia; order Chiroptera; family Vespertilionidae; genus Myotis; species Myotis nattereri. Next base: position 103,536,615 of record NC_138076.1, read on the forward strand.
AGGATCACAATACCAGATATCAGGATATACTACAAAGCCACCATAATCAAAACAACCTCATACTGGCCCAAGAACAGGCATATAGATCAAGGGAACAGAACAGAGGACCCAGAAATCAACCCAAACCATTATGCCTAATTAATATTTGACAAAGGAGGCAAGAACATACAATGGAGTCAATACAGTTTCTTCAATAAATGGTGTTGGGAAAAATGAACAGAAACATACAAAAAAATGAAACTAGACCACCAACTTACACCATATATAAGAATAAACACAACATGGATAAAATACTTAAATTAAGTCACGAAATCATAAAAATCATAGAAGAAACCACAGGCAGCAAAATCTCTGATATCTCTTATAGCAATATGTTTATAGATACATCTCCCAGGCCAAAGGAAACTAAAGGGAAAATAAACAAATGAGAGTACATAAAAGTAAAAAGCTTCTGCACAGCAAAAGAAACCATCAACAAAGGGAAAAAGGGAGTTCACTGTATGGGAGAACATATTTGGCAATGATACATCTGATAAAGGGTTAATATCCAAAATATATAAGGAACTCATGAAAAAAAGGAGACAAAAAAAATCCAATTAAAAAATGGAAAAGGACCTAATAGACAGTTCTCCAAAGTGGACATACAAAAGGTCAAGAGAATTATGAAAACTTGTTCAAAGTTACTGATCATCAGAGAGATGCAAATTAAAACAACAATGAGGTATCACCTCACACCTGTCAGAAGGGCTACCATCAACAAATCAACAAATGACAAGAGCTGGTACGGATGTGGAGAAAAGGGAACCCTAGTACACTGCTGATGGGATTGCACACTGGTGCAGCCATTATGGAAATAAGAAAAATTAAAAATGGAACTGCCATTTCACCTAGTGATGCCACTTATAAAAATATATCCTAAGAGTTCCGAAACACCAATCAGAAAGAATGCATGAACCCCTATGCTCATAGCAGCACAATTTACAATAGCTAAGGTCTGAAACAGCCCCAGTGCCCATCAGTAGATGAGTGGCTAAAAAATCTGTGATACATTTATATCATGGAATACTATGCAGCAATAAAAAAGAAGGATCTCATACCCTTTGACACAGCATGGAGAGACCTGGCGAGTATTATGCTGAGAAAAATAAGCCAGTCTGAAAAAAGACAAGTAGCCCTAACCAGTTTGGCTCAGTGGATAGAGCGTCGGCCTGCAGACTGAAGGGTTCTGGGTTTGATTCTGGTCAAGGGCATGTACCTTGGTTGTGGGCACATCCCGAATAGGGGGTGTGCAGGAGGCAGCTGATCGATGTTTCTCTCTCATTGATGTTTCTAACTCTCTATCCCTCTCCTTTCCTCTCTGTAAAAAAAAGAGACAAGTAATACATGATCTCACTCATATGTGGAATCTAATGAACAAAATAAACTTATGAACCAAATAGACCCAGGGACATAGGAGCATAGAAAAGCATGCTAAATCTCAGAGGGAAGGCAGGGGAGGGTGGGTGGTTGGAAAGGGATCAACCAAAAAACTTGCCTGTATATATGTACATGGACACAGACAATAGGGTGGTTAAAGCCTGGGGCAGTCGGTGGGTATGAGCTAGAGGGGGTTAATGGAAGAAAAAGGGGACATATGTAATACTTATACTAGTACAATTAAGATGGTTTGTTTTTTTTAAAAAAAAAAAAAGAAAATGAAAGTAAAAATAAACTGTTTTTCTCAGTGATGTTCTAAATGTAAGATGATTGAGTGGTTTGGCTCAAAAAAAGTCTTTCTTTAATGAGTGTAGAATTCAACCCGAATGTAAGTTTCCCTGTATATAGTTTATCTATACTAATAAAAGGGTAATATGCTAATTAGAGTGGGCATCATCCAGACAAAGCCACAGTGGCTGCGAGGGCCTAGGGCCTAGCAGAGCTAGCTGGAGTGGAGGAGGTACTGCCGCAGTGGGGGGCGGGTGGGGTGGGGAGCAGGAGCCGAGGCAGCACTGTGGGTGCCAGGACTACGACCTTTGCATCAGCTGCTACAACACAAAGGGCCATACCCACAAGATGGTGAAAGTGGGGCTGGGCTTGGATGAAGAGGCTGATGAGAGCAGCAGCCAGGGTGAGCCATAGTTCAGGAGCCTCCGGGAGTGGTGGCACCAGGCCATCCAGCACTGCATCCAGTCCCAGAGGCGTGCCCGCCAGTGCCACAACGTCAACTGCCTGCAGCCTTCCTGCCAGAAGATGAAGCAAGTTGTGCAGCACACAAAGGGCTGCCAGCGCAAGACCAATGGAGGTTGCAGAGTGTGCAAGCAGTTCATGGCGCTTTGCTGCTACCATGCCAAACACTGCCAAGAAAACACATGCCCCATTCCCTACTGCCTCAACATCAAGCAGAAGCTCCGCCAGCAGGAGATACAGCACTGCCGGCAGCACGCTTAGCTCATGCGCCAGCAGATGCCACCATTAACACTCACACCCTGCCTCAGCTGAGTCTGCCTTCCCCTCCTCAGCACCAACCCGGCCCCCCACACTGCATCCCAGCACACCCTGGACACCATAGCCCCCGACTCTGCCCCAGCCCTCGCCTTTGAGTATGTCACTAGCCAGCTTCTCCAGCATGGCCAGAACTCAGCCCCCCACCACAATTGTACTGGGAAGCCCAATAACCAGGTGCCAGCCCCACCGTCCCCTGCCCAGTCCCACCTGCAGCAGTGGAGGCACCAGGCAGATTGCATGTGAGGCGCAGCAGCAGCAGCACTTGTACTGGGTAAGCACCAAAACGATATGACCCTGAGGCACAGTGACCCCCGAGTGCCAGATGGCCCCCATGGGCCTGAATGTGACCCAACCAGGTCAGTGGGCTTGTTATTCTGCCCCCCAACCTCCGGCAGTGGCAGCCATCACCCATGCCCCAGCAACAGCCAATGTGAGGCATGCCCAGACCCGTGATGTCTATGCAGACCCAAGGTGCAGCCACCTAAGAGCATCTCTCTAGGTGCCCTGCAGGACCTGCTGTGGACCCTGAAGTCTCCCAGCTCCCCCAGCAGCAGCACATACTCAACATCCTCAAGTCAAACCCTAAGCTGATGGCAACTCTCATCAAATAGCACATGGCCAAGTAAGTGGCTAACCAGCCTGGCCTTCAGCTCTAGCCCAGCCCGCTGAACCTAAATGCCACACAAGCCAGTGGGCCACGACCTGCTGTCCCTCCACAGCAGCAAGCAATGGGAGGCCTGAACCCCCAGGGCCAGGCCTTGAACATCATGAACCCAGGCGCAGCCTCAGCATGGCGAGTATAAACCATAATACAGAGAGATGCCATGGAACAACAGCAGCAGCCGCAGCAACAATAGAAAGACAGCGCTGGCATGGCAGCAGGCCTGGCAGGACATGCCCAGTTCCAGCAGCCTCAGGGATGCTAACACTACCCGCAGCCATGCAGCAGCAGTGGATCCAGCAGCAGATTGGGTCCCAAACCCTGTTAGGCATACTCTGTACCTTTCCCCTGCCCTCAGTTTCTCCCCTGCACTCAGTACTTTTCTATTGTCCCTGCTTGAGGCTCCTGCCCTCTCTGCTGTTTTCCTGTTATTTTCATTTCAGGTGTCACAAGAGAAGCTAAGCAGCCGAGAAAAGCAACGCTAGACCCAGCTTCCTGAAACTGCCTGCACCTATATCTGACCTACACAGAGACATAAATATCCCACCCTCCCTACTCTTGCTGGCTGAAATGGATATACTGGTGTGTATTAAAAATAAAATTTCTAAAATTCTCACAACATCTCTTGGTCTGTCTCCTGTCAGCACAGACCTAACAAACCCCATGAGCCCCAGCAGCACATGCTCTCAGAGAACCACAGGCCTCACCTCTCTGGCCAGCAGATGGCCACATCCCTCAGTAGCCAGGTGAGATCTTTGGCCTCTGTCCAGTCTCCAGACCCCAGTCCCAGACTCCACATTCTAGCCCAGCCGTGGGCAAACTAAGGCCCGCGGGCTGGATCCGGCCCGTTTGAAATGAATAAAACTAAAAAAAAAAAAAAAAAGACCGTACCCTTTTATGTAATGATGTTTACTTTGAATTTATATTAGTTCACACACACACACTCCATCCATGCTTTTGTATCCGCCCTCCAGTCCAGTTTAAGAACCCATTGTGGCCCTCGAGTCAAAAAGTTTGCCCACCCCTGTAGCCCATCACCACGGATATGCCTCAGCCTTCACCACACCATTTCACCCCCAGGATTGGTTCTCCCCAAACAGGACTCCCAGTCACCATGGCCAGGTCCATAGATCAGGGACACTTGGGGAACCCCAAACATGCGATGCTACCACAGTTAAATACCCCCACAGGAGTGCATTCCCAGTGAGCTGTCCTGGTTGGTGACACCACAGTAGACACCCTAGAAATGTTGCTGGAGCAGGCGCAGAGGAGGAGGTGCCACCGCGGGACCAGGAGCAGAGGCAGTGCCACTGCAGGAGAGGCCTCGGCACAGGCCCTTCCGCAGAGGCAGCCACAGAGGTAGCGTCATGAGCCTGATCCTAGCGCCATGCCTCTGCAGAGGCTGGACAGGGTGCAACCTGCTGTGCCTCAACTTCCCATAGCCCCTCCTCCAGCCAGCCTGGCCCCAAATTGCTCCCCATCCACCAGTGAGTGGGGAGCAGGGCCAGCGCTAAGAAACAAGGGCTGAGAGGGCTGAGGGCCGGCAGCCACAGTGGCTGGCAGTGGCAGCAGCAGCAGGGTGATGGGGGCAGTGCCTTCCCATGATCACCTAGTCGCCTCCCACAGAGGGAGGTCAGACTGCAGCTTAGGCCCGCTTCCCAGGGACTATCAGTAGGATATCCCCTGAGGGCTCCCGGACCGTGAGACGGGGCAGGCCGGGCTGAGACCCCCCCAGTGCATGAATTTTCATGCACCGGGCCTCTACTTTAAGATAAAGTTGAGAATTTTTAATTATGACAAAAGTCTGAGTACACATTTGATAATATCATTACTCAGTATAAATATTCATTGTATACATCACAAATTGAATTATTAGGCTTATGAAACTGGTTGTAGATAAAAAAAACTTTATTTAAAAGTTAACTAGGGCCGAAACCGGTTTGGCTCAGTGGATAGAGATCAGCCTGCGGACTGAAAGGTCCCAGGTTCGATTCCGGTCAAGGGCATGTACCTGGGTTGCGGGGAAAACATCCCAGTGGGAGATGTGCAGGAGGCGGCTGAGCGATGTTTCTCTCCCATTGATGTTTCTAACTCTCTATTTCTCTCCCTTCCTCTCTGTAAAAAAATCAATAAAATATATTAAAAAAAAAAGAGTTCTCTCAAAAAAAAAAAGTTAACTAGGACTGTAGTTATTAATAAATAGAACATATTTACTAAATTATGTTAATACTATTTCAAAACTGAATTTGTGTCTATATGAAATTAATCATGATATATCCAGGTTGGAAGAATTCCTGGAAAGGCTATTCCTGCCTTTATAATATTCTGTATTTAACTAGTTCCAGTGGGACATTTAGCAATTGTCTATTTCTGTGGGGCAATTTAACTTTTGAGATGTTTACTCCCATTATGGAATCTTTGCTAAATTACTAGACATTCCAGAAATTTGTTCAACCTGCTTCATGAACAGTCTCATTCTGAATTGTGTAATACCAATTTGAAAATTACATTATTTATTCTTGAAGTGGTCAGGAAAGCAGGCTCCAAAGTTATACTGCTAATGTTTAAATTCTAGCTCTACCATTAAATAGTTGCTTATTCTGGTAAGTTTCTTAACTTCTCACAGCTTCTGTATTTCTCATCTGTAAATAAGAAATAATAATTAGACTAATCAAAATGACACATGTAATATGCAGCATAGTGGGAGGCATAGATAAATTAGACAATAAATATTAGCCACTAGAGGCCTGGTGCATGAAATTCTTGCATGGGGGGTATCCCTCAGCCAGGCCTGTGCCCTCTCGCAATCCAGGATCCCTCGAGTAGGGTCCTGAGGCCAGGCGGGTGATCAGGGCCTATTGGGGTTTTCCTTCCCCATGCTGCAGGCAGCTGGCCCCACCCCTGCCACTGCCACTGCTTGCCATCTATGTGGCACTGCTCCCCCTTCCTTGCCACCAGTCTCCTAGCTCTGTGGGCAACAGACATGGGGTGCAATTGCTTGGCTGGCCTGGGACTCCCTCTGTGGGGAAATTACTGGCTGGCCCCACACACAAACCATACTGTTGCTGGCCAGTGCCCTGGGCCTCCTTCTTTGGGGCAATCATGGAGCCCCTTTCCTCCCCATCAATTGCTCCACCAGCTGGGGGCCTGGGCCTCCTTCTTTGGGGTGACCAATTGTGGAGCCCCCCCATTGACCACTCCACAAAGGGTGGCCAGGGCCTTCCTCTGTGGGGCAATCATGGGGTGATGGCAGGGCCCCCCAACCAATCGCATCTCACCTGCCTTGGCTGGTCTGGAGCCAGTGTGTGTCACAGCATGGTCATCTGGAAGGTTGTCCAGACAGTTTTTCTACTGTTCAGTCGTTTGGTAAATTTGCATATTACACTTTTATTATTATAACTAGAGGCCTGGTGCACAAAAAATTGTGCACTTGAGTGGGAAGAGGGATTCCTCGCCTGGCCTGTGCCCTCTCGCAGTCTGGGACCCCTTGGGAGATAACGACCTGCTGGCTTAGGCCTGCTCCCGGGTGGCAGAGGGCAGGCCCAATCCCTAGGTGCAGCCCCTGGTCGGACTCAGAGCAGGGCTGATTGGGGAGTTGGGGCGCCGCCCCCGTCATGCACAGAGCAGGGCCGATTAGGGGGTTGGGGAGCTCCCCCCTGTCACACACAGAGCAGGGCGGATCAGGGGGTTGGGGTGCCGCACCCTGTCACACTCAGGGCAGGGCTGATGGGGAGGTTATGGCTCTACCCCGTCACACACAGAGCAGGGCCCTTGGGGGAGGGGGGCATTTGGGGCGCCGCACCCTATCACACACAGAGCCACAGGGCGATGAGGAGGTTGGGGATCTCCCCCTTTTCAGGCACAGAGCAGGGCTGATCAGGGGGTTGGGGCACCTTCCCCTGTCACGAACAGAGCAGGGCGGATAGGGAGGTTGTGGCCCTGCCCCCTGTCACACACAGAGCCACAGGGCAATCAGGGGGTTTGGGCGCTGCCCCCTGTCACGCTGATCCCGGTGCTGGGAGGCATATTACCCTTTTACTATATAGGATAGAGGCCTGGTGCATGTGTGGGGGCCGGCTGGTTTGCCCTGAAGGGTGTCCTGGATCAGGGTGGGGGGTCCCCACTGGGGTGCCTGGCCAGCCTGGATGAGGGGATGATGGCTGTTTGCAGCTGGTCACACACCCTTCAGGGTGGGGGTCCTCACTTGGGTGCCTGGCCAATCTGGGTGAGGGGCTGATGGCTGTTTTCAGGCTGGTGGGTGACTGAAGCTCCCAACCACTCCTTTTTTTCTTTTTTTTTTAAATTCTGGGCCAGCTTTAGCTCTGAGGCTTGGCTCCAGCTCTTAGGCCTCAGCTGCTGAAAGCAGGTATCTGGTTTGTTTGGGTTCTATAATCGAAACACTGTTTGAACTCCAGCTCTGAGATCCCAGCTGGCTGAAAGCAGGTTTCTGGGGTTTTGTTTAGCTTCTATATTTGTAACAATGTTTCAAACTGCAAGCTCAGAGGCCAGCAGTGGCAGGCGGGGAACGTTGGAGTCCTCCGTCACTGTAGCAAGCAAGCCTCATGTTCGCTTCAAGCTGCCTGGCTGCCGGCTGCCATCTTGGCTGGCAGTTAATTTGCATATCGCCCTGATTAGCCAATGGGGAGGATAGCGGATGTACGGCTAATTACCATGTTTCTCTTTTATTAGATAGGATAGAGGCCTGGTGCACAAAATTATGCATGGGGGGAGGGGATACCTTAAGCCCAACCTGCACCCTCTCCAATCCGGGAACCCTTGAGGGATGTCCGACTGCCAGTTTCCCTCAATGATACTACAGCTAAATACCCCCTAGGACAGGGGTGAGCAACCTTTTTGTGAGTGAGTGCCAAAACCAGCAAAATCTCTGACTCAAAATTCTTCTGCGTGCCAACCCTAATTTTTTGAGAACATGTTACACCTACTTGATATCTCTTAAGGTGTACATATGTGAAGAACCTTGAAAAAATAATAAAATTCATTTGAGGGACAAAAACACAGTATATGATGATGAAAAATACATTTATTTTTTAATGTATATATGTACACTGATAGTCCGACAGAAAACTTTATGACTCCGTTTGATATTACCAATGGGACTTTTGCTGCTGCATCACTGATGACAGAGATTTTACATCAGGTTTATATTTTATGACCTTCAGAGATATGCACGAGCTACTATTTTCATCCGTCAGGCTACTCCTATTATGAGACTTAACAAAATTCATCACTGAGAACAAAGATTCACAAGCGTATGTGGTGAAAACATGGAGAATAATGCTGTTGCAAAGTTTTTTAAACAGAAAAAAATTTCTGGAATGGCATTCCAAGTCCTCAATAGTTCGTTTTCAACACTTCTCTCTGGTACTCCTGTCTCGAATTGCTTTTTTTCAATGTTTTACAAGTCAACTCTAAGGTCAATAAATTTCTGCTTCCAAATAAAAAAGTCGATATTAAGAAAAAATTTGTAAATGGAAGATTATAAGAGAGGGTTTTGCGTGCCAGCAAAAGTTACTGGCATGCCATGTTTGGCACGCGTGCCAGGGGTTGCCCACCCCTGTGCTAGGAGATGTATCAGTGAAGATATTGCTTTGGCATATGTCTGAGATTTTGCTGCCTGTGGATTCATCTAATATTTTTATGGTTTCCCATTTTACATTTAAGTCCTTTAACCATTTTTAGTTTATTTTTGTGTATGGTGTATGTTGGTGATCTAGTTTCATTTGTTTGCATGTATCTGACCAATTTTCCCAACACCATTTATTGAAGAGACTGTCTTGACTCCACTGTATGCTCTTGCCTCCTTTGTCAAATATTAATTAATTAAATGGCTTGGGTCAATTTCTGGGTTCTCTGTTCTGTTCCACTGGTCTATATGTCTGTTCTTGTGCCAGTACCAGGCAGTTTTGAGAACAGTGGCTTTGTAATACAGCTTGATATCTGGTATTGAGATCCCACCTACTTCGTTCTTCTTTCTTAGTATTGCTGCAGCTATTTGCGGTCTCTTTTTTATTATTCCATATCAATTTTTGGAGAGTTTGTTCTAGGTCTGTGAAATATTCCATTGGTATCTTAATGGAGATTGCATTGAATCTATAGATTGCTGTGGGTAGTATGGACATTTTAATGATGTTGATTCTACTAATCCAAGAACATGGTATATTCTTCCATTTGTTTATGTCTTCCTCTATCTCTTTTTTCAATGTCCTGTAATTTTCCAAGTACAGGTCTACCTCCTCAGTTAAGTGTATTCCTAGGTATCTTAATGTTTTAGTTCCAATGGTAAATGGGATTGTTTTATTAGTTTCTCTTTCTGTAAGTTCATTATTGGTGTATAAAAAAGCCATAGATTTCTGGGTGTTAATTTTATATCCTGCTACATTGCTAAATTCATTTATTAAGTCTAGTAGTTTTTTGATGGAGTCTTTAGGGTTTTCTATGTACAATAACATGTCATCTGCAAATGACAGTTTTACTTCTTTTTCAATTTGGGTGACTTTTATTTCTTCTTGTCTGATCGCTATGTCTAGCTCTTCTAGTACTATGTCAAACAGGTGTGGTGACAGTGGGCATTCCTGACTTGTTCCTGTTCTAAGGGGAAATGGTTTTAGTTTTTGCACATTGAGTATGATGTTGGCCATAAGTTTGTCATTAAGGCTTTTATTATGTTGAGGTATGATCCCGCTATTCCCACTTTGCTGAGAGTTTTTATCAAGAAAGTGTGTTGAATTTTGACAAATGCTTTTTTCTGCATTGATATGATTATGTTATTTTTGTCTCTCAATTTGTTTATGTGATGTATCATATTTATTAATTTGTGGATATTGTACCATCCTTGCATCCCCAGAATAAATCCCACTTGGTCATGATCTATGATCTTTCTTATGTAATGCTGGATCCAATTGGCTAGAATTTTGTTGAGGATTTTAGCATCTTTGTTCATCAGGGATATTGGCTTGTAATTATCTTTCTTTGTGGTGTCTTTATCTGGTTTCAGGATTAGGGTAATGCTGGCTTCATAGAAAGAGCTTGGAAATGTGCCTTCCTCTTGAATTTTTTGGAATAGTCTGAGGAGGATAGGTTTTTGTTCTTCTTTGAATGTTTTGTAGAGCTCCCCAGTAAAGCATTCTGGACCAAGGCTTTTGTTTGTTGTAAGATTTTTTTATTACTGCTTCAATTTCATTGGTAGATATCATCCTATTCAGGTTTTTTTATTCTTCCTGGTTGAGTTTTGAAAGTTGTATTTATCTAAGAATATATCCATTTCATCTAGGTTGTCCAGTTTGTTGGAGTAATGTTGTTTGTAGTATATTTTTTACAACCCTTTGTATTTCTGTGGGGTCTATTGTTACTTCACCTCTTTCATTTCTGATTTTGTTTATTTGGGTCCTCTCTCTTTGCTTCTTGGTGATCCTGGCTAGAGGTTCATCAATCTTGTTTATCCTTTCAAAGAATAAGCTCTTTGTTTTATTGATCTTTTTTGGTCTCCATGTTGTTTATTTCAGCTCTGATCTTTATTGTTTCCTTCCTCCTGCTTACTCTGTGCTTTTCTTGTTGTTCTTTTTCTAATTCATTTTTTATTGTTTTTTTTTCTTTTTCTTTTCTTTTTCTTTTTTCTTTTTCTTTTTTTTTCTCTTATTAATTCATTAAGTTGTAGGGTTAGATAATTTATCACCAGTTTTTCTTTTATTTTATTTTCATTTCTTTCTTCTTTCTTTTTCTTTTTCTTTTTTGAGGTAGGTCTGTAATGCTATAAACTTCCCTCTCTGGACTGCTTTTACTGAGTCCCATAGATTTTGGATTGCTGTGTTTTCATTGTCTTGGACTTTAGCCAAGCTATGACTAGAAATTTCAGAGTTCTGGGTGTTTATATTACCCATAGGTTTCATAAGAATGAGAGCTGCACCTAAAGAAAAATTACAAGTGAGCCCCTTTGAACTCACCTATGGCAGGCCTTTCCTCAAATTTGGGCTGCTAATAGATAAGGAAATCCTTCAGGTGTTACATTACACCACTAATCTAGGACAAGTATAAAAAAGCATTACAGGAGTATAGAAAAAAATTATACCTACCCCCAAGAAAGACTAACAACAGAAACAAATTAAACCAGCAGACATAGTCTATTTAAAAACATAAAGGGACAACTGTTCTGAGTTCCAACTACAGTTTAAATGGAAGGTCCCACATCAAATCCTGTTAAGACTCCAATTGCAGTAAAGCTTGTAGGGATAGCCAATAGGGTTTATATAACCCAAATTAAACCTGTTTCTTTCATGTCCCCACCGGAGCCATAACCTCAGACTTACCCTTGTAAACCCATCAAGGACATCAAGCTTCTTTTTAAGAAACAAAAATCTGTCACAGATAAGTAATGTAATGGCTAAGCCTTAATATAATTGTCTTTCTGATATTTTTAACACTTTTCCACTACCCTGTCCATATGTTAGCCTCGTCTTCCAGAACACCTACAACTATTAGAAAAACTAATACCAATGTAAAACTTTATCCATACCTTTTAAACCTTGTTATCAAATTTGTTGCCTCTAAGATATAACAATTCCATGTCAAAATTATGACTCTTTGGGGATTCCAGCCCATCCTTATTGTAGGAGAATTAGCCAACAGCCTCTCTGTTTCAATCTCACATCCCATTCTCTTGTCTCCCTTAGATCATGCAAGGAGCTTTATGCAGGCAAGAGCTACAGCCATTGTCATCAAGAAGCAGTTACTGAAAACATACCCTACTCCCTCATTAACTCTAGAATATTTAAGGTATGGAAGTCTCTAGGGAAGAGGAGATGTGGTAGTATAATAAGAAGGTGGAAAATTCCTGGGCAAGTGGAATGGGGAAACTGAGAGAAAATAATTAAATAAGGTCAAACAATTTGAACAACTTACAGACCATTAGTGAATCACAAGACCTCATCTTCCCTAAGGACACTTGAAAGCAAAAGGCTTATACCTCTTTTTCCTAACCAGAGAAAACATAGCTTAAATCACGTTGGTTGGGAAAATAAAGAACAGAGATCCAATTCATGCCATTTGTACCAACTAAACCCAGGGACAGATGAATTCAGGAGAACAAATAACAAAAATCTGACTAGAGCCAGACAGGTCCAAAATAAAAGTAAAACAGTAAAGCAACCAAACAATAACACAAACTCCCCTATATGCTCATTTTGATGCATCAACATATTAAATGCACCTAGAGAGCTGTTGAACGTTTTGTTGAAACCCTCCTCTAAGATACTTACCTGCAGAAAAGAGATAAAAACCTTCAAGACAAAGATCAGGTGGGAAATGTCTGTCCCTCGGGCCATATAAGGCCTGAGGAATCATTTGGGCTGTCCCCGTCAATGCATTAGGGGTTAGTTAATTAGATATTTGACCAAATATATCAGGCTAATTTTTAAGTTGATAATTTTGAATGGCTCACAAATGATGTTATAAATATCCAATTGCCCTTGGCAGAAAAAAGGTTCTCCACCTCTGCTCTAGAGCATGCCCATGACCCTTCTAGGGCATAAACTTTTTACTTTCTCCTAAACTCTGAGGGTCCCCATGAGACTTGCCACCAGGGAAGCACTGAGAGTGGCTGCTCATCCAGGCTTACCCCATGATCCTGTCTCCAAAGCCCCTTTTTTCTCTGACTTCCCAGTGAGTTAAAAGGAGACCTGCCTTGCCTCATTATTGCCACTGTGACCTTCACTTCTCAGTGAGTTAACAGTATTCCCCACCTTGGCTTAATTCTTTACCATGACATTTCTAGGGAGCCAAAGCAGAGCACTGCCTAGGCTCTCTCTTGTTGCTTCTTCTACCCTAACTAAGTCCTCCCTTTCTTTCATTGTCCTCGGCTTTAATAATGTACTTTCAAAATCACCTGGACTTGTATTGTAAAAGACAGCAAATGCGGTGTTTTCATTCTAGACTTTTTATAGCGCCAGTCAGAACCTCTGCTTTAGTGTTACTCATACTAATGCTATAGTGATATTCATTTTTTAGTGAATTCTTCAGAAGTTGAAATGATCACTTTCCTGTCCCAGTTTTCCTTTGTCTATTAAAATTTTTCTTTTATAGATCTAGTCAGAATTGCTAAGTATATTTTCAGGGTCCTTTTAAATCATATATCTTCTTTATTAATCTCACTCAAGAAAAGGGAGCTCTAAGCAACCTCATCTCTTTCTGTCATGTATTCAGTGTAATTGTGGTCAAGAGGAAATAGCTTTGGGGATCAGGGCCTTAGAAACAGACTGTAACTTCCATTTCTGCATTTACAAAATAGTGTTCTGGTGAGGATTAAACAAAATAACACAGAGCAGCACTTTGTAAATTATAAATGGCTATAAAAATTGTAGGCATAATTTTAAAAGAAAAAGTTAAAATATTTCAGTCAAAACATTTTCTGAATTGAACAGAATAACCAATCTCTTTTTCCTCTTAAACCTTTCGCCATTGGAAAATGGTTACTGAGAAAAATCTTAGCTCCTTGGTAAAGGACCAAAGGTGCAGTCTTTCACCTAATATGCCACTTATGAGAGAAGTCAGAATATTTGAATTTTTACTGAACTGACTGAAAAAATAGGTTTGTAAAGTGGAGTGATGTGGAGTTCTAAGAAAGCATGAGGAAGCAAAGCAAAAGTTACCTGACCTCTGTTAGAGTTAACAGCCTACAGTCATTTTTGGCTCTTCCCTTATTATTTGTACAATAAGATGTGGGCAAAATGTAATTTTATTGAAATGAATGTGAATATATTTATTTGGAAAAACTATGTTGTTTTAGTTATAAGAATTTATCTGTCAGGAAACACATATATTTTTGGAAATTGGATATTAATAGCCATTGGTTGTCATAGATATAATAATGTATGTGATAGAATTAATTGATTTTTATATCTGCACAATATTTAAAGTTCACAGAATTTTTATAATTAATCTTCCTTTCCATATTTGGGAATCTTCTGCCATCTTCAACTGCTCAGTGAAATCTACTATAATATAATCTAAGTAAAGTGATTTCACTCCTTCTTTGGGATACCATCTTCCTCTGTATTTGCCATATGCATGCATCATCATGATTTCTGGTTTTATACACAATGGGTAAATATCACATAATTTCTTTTTTACTATAGCATTTATTGATTGCCCACAAGTAGTGCATTCTGTCTTACAATTTACAAAAGTGTTTTCATATATATTGATACATTTGCTTCTCACCCACCATGAGCTTGTAAACCACACAGGCATTATAGTATTGTAATTAAAAATGTTGGTTTCTGGTGCTAGATTTTCTAGGTTTAAAACTCTGATCTTCCTCTCATTATTTTTTAAAATTTATTTTATGCTATTTTTCTTTCACTATTTATCCCTTCTATGCCCTCTTCTACTTCCACCACTCTTATCCCTCACCCCAGCAATTACCATACTTTCAAATGCACACACAAAAACTCTCAATTATTTGTTTCAATGAAGAGCAGTAATACAGAAGTTGTGGTATATGCAGGTTTAGGTATGATGAATCAATTTGCTTTCTTCAGGAAAGTTTTCTCAATGGAGGCATAATTTCAAGATATATTTCCACAGCACATTGTAAAGTTTTTTTAAATAAATTAACAAAAATACATGTAAGAGGAGAACCAAGATGGCGGCATAGGTTAACGCCGGAGTTTGCTGCTTTGAACAACTACTTCAAAAGTGAAACCAAAAAACGGAAGGGACATCACCCAGAACCACAGGAACGCTGGCTGAGTGGAAGTCCTACAACTAGGAGGAAAGAGAAATGCATACGGACACTCAGAGGAGGCGCAGTGCTGAAGTCAAATTCTGAGGTGCGGAGTGCGCAGAGCGGGCTGGCGGCGGAGGGCGCGGTTGGCGTTTTCAATCGGGAGGGAGTCGCTGACTCTGAGCTCCAGATACAGGGGAGTCTTTAGGGACCCAGACTCAAACGGGAGAAGCGGGACTGTCTGGCTTTGGTCAGAGCGAGTGCAGCTTTCTCTCCGAGGTTTGCAGCCATTGCTGGGACTCAGAGAGGCAGAGCCCCTGGGGACAGGACTGAGAGCCACCATAACTGCTCGCTCCGGCCCACCCTGTTGATCCTGTGCGACCCGCCCCGCCCCGCCCAAGCCCTGCATAGAGGCATTTGCCGGATAGCCTCAGGCAAAGGCTAGATTAGCACCTCCCTAGAGGACAGAAGTTCTCTCACTGCAGAAACAGCTGATTCTCATAGCCACTTGGCCTGGAGGTCAAACCCTCCCTGGTATTAGCTACAACAATCAAGGTTTATAAGACTGCGCACAAAGACCACTAGGGGGTGCACCAAGGAAGCATAACAAAATGCGGAGACAAAGAAACAGGACAAAATTGTCAATGGAAGATCTAGAGTTCAGAACCACACTTTTAAGGTCTCTCAAGAACTGTTTAGAAGCCGCCGATAAACTTAATGAGATCTACAAGAAAACTAATGAGACCCTCGATCGTATATTGGGGAACCACCTAGAAATTAAGCATACACGGACTGAAATAACGAATATTATACAGACTCCCGACAGCAGACCAGAGGAGCGCAAGAATCAAGTCAATGATTTGAAATGCGAGGAAACAAAAAACACCCAACCGGAAAAGCAAAATGAAAAAAGAATCCAAAAATGCGAGGATAGTGTAAGGAGCCTCTGGGACAGCTTCAAGCGAACCAACATCAGAATTATAGGGGTGCCAGAAGATGAGAGAGAGCAAGATATTGAAAACCTATTTGAAGAAATAATGACAGAAAACTTCCCCCACCTGGTGAAAGAAATGGACTTACAGGTCCAAGAAGCGCGGAGAACCCCAAACAAAAGGAATCCAAAGAGGACCACACCAAGACACATCATCATTAAAATGCCAAGAGCAAAAGACAAAGAGAGAATCTTAAAAACAGCAAGAGAAAGAAACTCAGTTACCTACAAGGGAATACCCATACGACTGTCAGCTGATTTCTCAACAGAAACTTTGCAGGCCAGAAGGGAGTGGCAAGAAATATTCAAAGTGATGAATACCAAGAACCTACAACCAAGATTACTTTATCCAGCAAAGCTATCATTCAGAATTGAAGGTCAGATAAAGTGCTTCACAGATAAGGAAAAGCTAAAGGAGTTCATCACCACCAAACCAGGATTATATGAACTGCTAAAAGGTATCCTTTAAGAAGAGTAAGAGGAAGAAAAAGGTAAAGATACAAATTATGAACAACAAATATGCATCTATCAACAAGTGAATCTAAGAATCAAGTGAATAAATAATCTGATGAACAGAATGAACTGTTGATTATAATAGAATCAGGGACATAGAAAGGGAATGGACTGACTGTTCTTGGGGGGGAAAGGGGTGTGGGAGATGCAGGAAGAGACTGGACAAAAATCGTGCACCTATGGATGAGGACAGTGGGTGGGGAGTGAGGGCGGAGGGTGGGGTGGGAACTGGGAGGAGGGGAGTTATGGGGGGAAAAAAAAGAGGAACAAATGTAATAATCTGAACAATAAAGATTTAATTAAAAGAAAAAAAAAATACATGTAAGAATATTCAACAGTTTTTGGTATAAATAGTACACTGTCACAATGCAAAATGTATAGGAACACTGTTCCTAACTAGTGAATTTGCAATTGAAGAATAAAAAAGTTGAAGAGAGATGGTAGGAGACATATGTTATTTAAATAAAATTGCCTCTCTCTTATGATTTTTCCACTTTGTAGATATTTGAAACAAGGTTTCTTTTCCCCAAGCATAAAAAGGAAAATATTTAGAAATATGGGTCACAAAATCCATGTATGCTCAAAATATTTCCTGAAAACAAGATAAAAATAATTTTGGCTCTAAGATCTCCTGGAAAAACTTAGAGTGTAGTATTCTGAGTAGGTCTTGGATGGTGTCCCAGTGGCCCTGTCATCCTCCCCTCCACCTGTACAGTATGTGTATTACTATTTGGCTGCTGCCTTATTACTAAGTCCAGTAAATTGAGCATGTGCGCTGGCCACAGGGGCCTGGGCCCATATTATGTAGTCTGAGTGGTGATTTCCATCTGATGTTTGGGTTGGCCTGGTACATGCAATGTCTTGCCAGACCTGCAAACTCCCGTCAAATGTCACTCATCTCTGGATGGGAAATATTCTTCATACTGTTGTCAGAGAACTCTGATCTTTCACAATAAACTTGGTGAGATGTCTGTTGGCCAAACCAGACATCCAAAATCTAGATTTTTCTCTGTGAAGAATGTCTGCAGTGGATGATACTTGTAAAAGTATTTAGGGCTGTGGTGTTGGCCAGGTTTATCCACTTAAAAATGGGAAACTCATAAATGTAGCACTGAAAGTCCACTTAAAAATAACAGAGGCAATGACTATTTCAGTTCAATAGACAAAGTAAAACATAAGATATGGTAAAGGATATTACCTTAGAACAGTGGTTCTCAACCTGTGGGACACGACCCCTTTGGGGGTCGAACAACTCTTTCACAGGGGTCACCTAAGACCATCGGAAAACACATATATAATGACATATTGTTTATGTGATTTAATTATGTTCAATTTGTAACAATGAAAATACATCCTGCATATCAGATATTTACATTACGATTCATAACAAAATTATAGTTATGAAGTAGCAACAAAAATAATTTTATGGTTGGGGGTCACCACAACATGAGGAACTGTATTAAAGGGTCACAGCATTTGGAAGGTTGAGAACCACTGCCTTAGACACAGAATTTTATGTTTAGGTCTATAGCTTTAGAGTTAGAAAAATGTTCTTCTATAAAGTAAGCATGCCCTAACCGGTTTGGCTCAGTGGATAGAGCATTGGCCTGCAGACTCAAGGGTCCTGGGTTTGATTCCAGTCAAGGGCATGTACTTGGTTGTGGGCACAACCCCAGGAGGGAGTGTGCAGGAGCCAGCTGATAAATGTTTCTCTCTCATCGATGTTTCTAACTCTCTATTCCTCTCCCTTCCTCTCTGCAAAATATCAATAAAATATATTTAAAATAAAGTAAGCATGGTACAAGGGAAGGCATAGCTATGCCAAGGGTGTGATGATCTTGGCACAGACATCAAGGCCTGACTCTCCACTCAGCCCTTCCTAATGCCTGTAAGGTTGGATTGGTTTTATGCTATTCTTGTGTTCAGATCTCCTATTCTTTTGATGCTCTGTACATCATATCTAATAAAAGACAAAAAGGGTAATTAACCATACCTCCGCTACTCTTCCCATTGGCTAATCAGCGCCATATGCAAATTAACCTCCATCCAAGATGGCAGCTAATTTGCACACTGCAGGCAGGGCTGGCCAGCACCAGACGCCATTCGGGCTGGGTGCGGTCCTGGGAGGCCGGGCTTAGGTGGCACGATTGCGTCACCTAAGCCCCGCCCCAGCCGGGACCCCTGTGTGCTGCCTAAGCCCCTGCACCACCTAAGCCCCGCCCCAGCTGGGACCCCATTGCGATCCCATAGCAGGCAAGTGTGGAGGGCAGCAGGCCCCCAGGTGGGCCTGCTGCTGGGATGGCGATCCTAGAGCAGGCAAGTGCAGAGGGCGGCCCCCAGGTGGGCCTGCTGCTGGATCCCATGGCGATCACAGAGCAGGCAAGTGCGGAGGGTGACAGGTCCCCAGGTGGGCCTGCTGCTGGGATCGCCATGGCGATCACAGAGCTGACAAGTGAGGAAGGCGGCCAGCCCCCAGGTGGGCCTGCTCCTGGGATCGCCAGGGCGATCCCAGAGCAGGAAAGTTCCCCACAAGCAGCACCCAGCAGGGCCTGCCCCCTGTCTCTGAAGTGATCTTGTGATCCATGAGAAGGAAAGTGCAGCCTGCAGGCAGCACCCCACCCTGGCCACAGCTCAAGGAAGAGAAAAACACGCAGTGGAGGCCAGGAGCCTGAGAGATCAACACAGAGGGGCGCCTGCTTCAAGCCTCCATGGTGTGGCTGGTGGCAGGCCCCCAGCAGACACACACACACACACACACACACACACACACAGGACGCCTGCTCTGAGCCTCTGCTGCCAGACTGTAGCTGTCAGTAGAATGTCCACTGAGGGCTCCTGGACTGTGAGAAGGGTAGGCTGGGCTGAGGGAACCGCACCCCCTAGTGCACGAATTTCATGCACTGGGCCTCTAGTACGATAAGAGAAGTTTACAAATTACATCTGCATATATCTAAGTGCCCTTTTATCTAGCATTGTACTGGACATATAAAATTAGTTTTTAAATAAGTATACATATCACATATATGCAGCTAAATAAATTTTCAGACCCTGATGGGAACAGAAACTAAGAAGTCAGCATAGGTAAAAGCCAGTAGGAGTCGCCTCCCACAACCACATCAAAATTACAACTAAAATACAGAACAACCATTATTCAAAACTGCTGGGAGTTGGCTGAACGGAAGTCCTACAACTAAAGAAGTAAAGAAGAAAGCACATTGATACAGGTAAGAGGGATGGAGGAACAGTACAACCGTCACCCATGTGTACTGTTTGTTTGCTTTTTTTAAATTGGGAAGGAGATGTCTCTGTGAAGGCTGCCTGTAGGAGCAAGGGGTCTCAGCCCCACACTAGACCCCCAGCCCAGGGTTCCAGAGCTGGAAAGAGAAATCCCTGTAACTAAGAGCTGTAAAAACCAGCAGGGATTTTGGCTGTGTAATATAGAGGCTGCTGGAGACCTAGATGTCTCTCTTAAAGGGCCAGCACACAGACTTAGACTCAATCCCTCTGAGCTCCAGCACCATGTAGCTTTGGGGGACCCAGCCACATACAAGTAGGAATTGGATTATCTAACAATGGGGCAGTAACTCAGGGGACTTTTCTCCCAGACAGGGGTGCTCACAAGGGTCATTGTTCCTATACTAGGACCTCCCCAATCACAGAGCTGACTGGCAGCCATATCTGAGTTTCCATCAGCCTGGCTCACACTGTTTGCAACAACCTGGTGATTCCCTGAGATGCCGCCCCATTCAACTTGCAGTCTCACCCAAGCTGTTTGCAGCAGGTTTTCCATATGAATGGCCTGTCCTGGTTTAGGCTTCAGACTTTGCTAAAATCTTTCAAACAAGCTGAAGCTGGAGTCAGCATGCCCCAAACCTAACAATAAATGGCCCAAGATCCAGCACTAACACCAGCCTGCCTTGCTTCATAGCTGGGCTTTGCCTGGCACTTCCAAGCCCAATACAAATAGCAGCCATCTGCAGATCTCTCTGTAGCTCCTATTACGTGGACACAGGTGGTGGTTGACTTTGTACCTACCTGGAGGCCCTAGAGCCAGTGCACCCAGTAGAGAGCTTCAGACCATGCCATATTACAACTCTGCACATACACAAGTGATACATTCAAGGGGCAGACTTAGTGAGCACCAAAGCCCCACTAAAGCAAGTCCTGCTCCATAGGGGTCTTTCCTACACAGCAGCTCTCCCACTGTTGGTCCTCACAACCAATTTGCCTGGAAGTCAATTCCTTCCAGTGATTCCAACAGCAATCAAGGCTCAACTACAACAAGACTATGCACATAGCCCACACAGGGCTGCACCTAGAGTGCCCAGTTCAGGTGACTGGGGAGGCTGAACCATTGGGACATTCAGGACACCTAATACACAAGTCCACTCTACTAATTTGAGGAGACACATCATCTCTACAGAAGATATAGAAACAAACACAGGGAAACAGCCAAAATGGAGAGACAAAGAAACATGTCACAAATGAAAGAAATGGAAGTATGCAAACTACTGGATACAGAGTTAAAAACCATGGTTATAAGTTTGCTCAAGGATCTTCATGAGAGCTTCAAAGGACTTAGTAAGACTTTCAAGGATCTTAGTGAGAATGTCAAAGACATGAAAAAGGACCAGGAAGAAATTAAGCATACACCAACTGAAATAAAGGATAATTTACAGGGATTCAACAGTAGAGTAGAGGATTCCAAGAATCAAATCAACAATTTGGAATATGAGGAAGAAAACAACCCCCAACCAGAAGAGCAAAAAGAATGAAAAAATATGAAGATAGTGTAAGGTGCCTTTGGGACAACTTCAAGCATACCAACATTTACATTATAGGGGTACCAGAAGGAGCAAAATATTGAAAACCTACTTGATGAAATAATGACAGAAAACTTTCCTTATCTGGTGAAAGAAATGGATTTACAAGTCCAGGAAGTGCAGAGAGTCCCAAATAAGAGAAACCCAAAGAGGGTCACATCAAGACACATCATAATTAAAATGCCAAGGGTTAAAGACAAAGAGAGAATCTTAAAAGTATCAGGAGAAAAGCATTTAATTACTTACAAGAGAGCACCCATACATTGGTCAGCTGATTTCTCAACAGAAACTTTGCAGGCCAGAAGGGAGTGGCAAGAAATATTCAAAGTGATGAATAGCAAGGATCTACAACCAAGATTACTCTACCCAGGAAAGCTATCATTTAGAATTGAAGGTCAGATAACACGCTTCACAGACAAGAAAAAGATAAAGGAGTTCATCACCACCAAACCAGTATTATATGAAATGTTGAAGGGTAATCTTTAAAGAAGAGGAAGCAGGAAAAAAAAGGATAAAAAATATGAACAATAAAATGGCAATAAATACATATCTATTAAGAATTAAATCTAAAAATAAATGAACAAGAATTCTAATGAATAAAATAAAGTGGTGAATAAAATAGAATCAGAGGCATGGAGACATGGAATAGACTGACAAATCTCAGAGAGAAGAGGGGATGGGGTCAGGAAGAGATTAACCAAAGATCTTATATACATACTAGAGGCCTGGTGCATGAAAATTCATGCACTCGGGGGAGTCCCTCAGCCCAGCCTGTGCCCTCTCGTAGTCCAGGAGCCCTCACGGGATGTCCGACTGATGGCTTAGGCCCACTCTGGAGCAGGCCTAAGCCGCATTCTGGCATCCCTTTATGGGAGGCACCAGGCAGGTCGATCAGGGGATGGTGCTGGCCAGTGAGCTGCAGACCCTTCCCCCCCTCACCCCCCCAATCGCCCCTCTGCTGCTGCTGGTTCCTTCCACCCCCCAATCGCTGTCCCCGCCCTCTGCCCACTGGCATGTTTCTTGGCTGGCCTGGCACCGCCTGCTTACCAGCCTCGCCCCCTGCCAACTGGTCATTCTGCTGTTTGGTTGATTTGCATATTACGCTTTTTTTATATAGGACTAGAGGCCCGATGCATGGATTCATGCACCAATAGGGTCCCTTTGCCTGGCCTGTAGGGATCGGGCTGAAATTGGCTCTCTGACATCCCCCAAGGGGTCCCGGATTGTGAGAGGTTGCAGACCAGGCCGAGGGACCCCACTGGTGCATGATCAGGGCCAGGGATGGACCAAGGGAAGGCTCTAGGGCAGCCGTGGGCAAACTACGGCTCGCGCGTCAGATCCAGCCCATTTGAAATGAATAAAACTAAAAAAAAAAAGACCATACCCTTTTATGTAATGATGTTTACTTTGAATTTATATTAGTTCACACAAACACTCCATCCATGCTTTTGTTCTGGCCCTCCGGTCCAGTTTAAGAACCCATTGTGGCCCTCGAGTCAAAAAGTTTGCCCACCCCTGCTCTAGGGTGTGTCCGGTCCATCTTGCCCAGTCCTGATTGGCTGAACCCCCTCAGCAAGCTAACCTACCAGTTGAAGTGTCTTTCCCCTGCTGGTCAGTGTGTGTCATAGCAACTGGTTGAATGGTCGAATGAACGGCTGGACACTTAGCATATTAGGCTTTCATTATATAGGATATGCATTAGCTATGGATACAAACAATAGGGTGGTGAAAGCCTGGATCAGGGCAGGAACTGGGTGGAGGGGGCAATGGGAGGAAAATGGGGGACATCTATAATACTCTTAACAATAAATATTTTTAAAAATTAAAAAATAAAATATAAATACATTTTCACACACCCATATTACTACGGCCTATGTTGAGAAATAGTAAAATTATTAGTACTCCAGGAGATTCTCTTGTGCCCTCCACAGTCATTACCCAATCCTCTGTTTAATAAATAATCTCTACTCAGGTTTTTTTCACTTTAATATGGTTTTATTTTTTTCTTATTTATTTGTAGGTATTCTTTGGTTATTTAGAATCAAATCCTCTGTTGATTACATCTTTTTCCACTCTGTGCATTTCTACTTTCATAATATTGTCTTTTGATGAAGAGGTGAGTCTTATGTGAGTGTGTGTGTGTGCCTGTGTGCATCCTGTTCAAAAAATACTTGTCTATTCCAACATCATGAATATATTCTTCTATATTTTTTGCTAGAAGTTTTACTCTTTTATTTTTTATATTCATACCTACAGTTAACCTAGAATTTATTTTTGAGCATGATGTGAGGTAGGTGGTAAGATGAATTTTTTCTATGTGTAAAACATTGATTCAAAACCATATATTGAGATAACCATCCTTTTGCCCACTGCTCCTCAGCATCACATTGTCATAAATCAAGTGTCTACACATGTATTTTGAACTCTTTTTTTCCCATTGGTTTATTTGTCCATCTTTTATGCCATAACTGCATTCTCTTAATTATTGTGGCTTTATTATTTACTAGAAGCCGGTGCATGAAATTCTACCTACACCCTTTCCAATCTGGGAGCCCTCAGGGGATGTCCTACTGATGGCTTAGGCCCATTACCCATGGTTCTCTGCTCTCTGAGGGGCCTGCCTGCTCCACACCATGGCGACAGGCAAGCAGGCCCTGCTGGGTGCTGCCTGCAGGCCGCGCTTGCTTGCTCAGGGATAGCCATGCTCGCCTGCTTGTGGATTGCCGCAGCGACCCACCACACCCGGTGACACGCCAGCAGGCCCTGCTGGGTGCTTGCCTGCTCCAGGTTGCCCTGCAATGCCTGCTGGGCTCATGTTGCTGGGGTGATGCTACCAGCGTCCTGCCCTGGCTTCTATGGGCACCGCCATCTTTGTCACAGAGTGATGGTTAATTTGCATATTACTCTTTTATTAGATAGGATGTTTTCCTGAATTATAGTTCTCCAAAATTGTTCTTCTTTTTGGGGGTCCTGTTAATTGTTATTTTGAATTTCCATATAAAGAAAATAGGTTATTAATTTCCACAAATAAAACTTGCTGAGATATTTTTTGGGAGGTATTGCATTACATTTATTGATCAATTTGAAAAGAATGGACACCTGTATGTAATTAACTTTTAATACATAACATGAATGATTCCTCCATTTATTTTCCCTTCCTTACTTTCTCTTAATAACATTTTTTTACAAATTCATGTATTTTTATTAGATTTATTCCTGAGTGTTTGGAATTTTTTATGACTGTCAGGTTGGATCTTTCAAAAGCAGAGAAGAAGATGTTTGGTGTATAAGCTATTTATAAGGGATCAATACCTGTGGAAGGGAGGAAAAGGAAGCAAGATTGGGTGGGCAGCAAAAAAAGTCAAAATGCATTGCAAGCCTGAAAAGCTTTGGTTAACCCTACAAGGTGCTCAGGAGCAAAATACAACCTGTCACAGATATCTCTTGGTGAGTAGAAATGGTGAGACCTTTATATTATTGCAGCAATCAGTCATCAGTTGGGAACTGCTCCAGAAATATGCACTCTGTGAAGTGACTCTTTGCAGCTGGAGCAACACTTGTGGAAGTTTACAGAACTTTCAGAAGCTGGAGATGTAAATTCTTATTTGTAAAGGGTAGTACATATCTATGTCCAACATAGTCCACCCTGTGCGATGTGTCCTTCACAGATGACCTCTTATGCTGTTCAAATCCCTTCTTCATGTACTTTTCAGCAGTATCCTCTCACCTTACTCTTCTAATTTTCTCAGGGAAATTAGAAGAGTAAGGTTAGTGAGAGGATGGATAACCCTATAACTGAAGATGGGGTGAGGCTGTGTCTGAGATTCATTGTCTTCCTATTCCACTATCCAACCTAGAGTGCCCTCAATCTTAGTATTACCTCAGCTCATCTTAATTACTTACCCTGAGTGTAAGTTTTTAGTCTCCATGCTCTTATCAGGCCAAGGCTGTTATATTCTCACAATTGGGCAAGAGAGTATCTGAGGTGCTCAAAAGTGCCCAACACTACTACTCTTGTAAAAGAGCAGCTCTACCTCTTTTTAATATTTGGGCCTCTTCTTGTCATCTAGTCCCTGGCAGTGGCAGTGCTATCATTTGAAGTTGAAAAGGACTATTGTCTTGTTCTCTATTGAAAGTGTACTTTCTTTAGGGATCAGGATCTCAAACATTGCAAAGCTCAGAGTAGTGGCAATAGATATTCCAGAGCCCTTCAGTAGATCAGTGATGATAAGTGGAGCCATCACATGCCTGATTTCTATACTCATGTATTCTTCCTATTATGCACACAGTGCCATATAAAGTTCTTCAGTTCAATATATATGCTATCTCACAAGGGATTACATTCTGTTTTCAGAGAATTGCTTCTAAACTGGCACAGAAAATGTGACATTCAGCAACAACAGCGACTTTTTTGGTGATATGATATATAATTTCACCAGTGGATCCTATCTGTTGTCATGGGTCCACTATTTTACTTCCTTTGCTGTAAAATGGGTCTTCTGGTCTGATACAATATTATGTGGGTCTCGTGCTAGTGGAATTAAATTCTGTAAGCACTTAGATTGTAGTGCTAGATAAGGCCTAAAGAGCAATAAAAACAAAACTATATCTATAATATGTATCTATTTAACTAAAACCAAGTCACTGCTGCTTTATGGATGAAATAAGCCTATGTAGTAAACTTGACCTCATATGGTTGACTGAACTCCATGAGGAATAGTGCCATATTAAGGGCTCAATATTGATCTCTGTTGCTATCAGGTTGGGCATTCAGTGGCAACAGTAGCTTAAGTCAGCTTCTATCAGTGGGAGCTCATGCTGTTGGGCTCTCTATACCCTTCCTATCTTATACTTTGGCCAGTCCATTCATGTAACTAATAACTGATGAGGATGATGTTCACAGACTGGATCACTTTTTCTATTTGGTTATTTAGTGCTTCTGTAGTAGATGCTCTTTGATATGCTTTAACAGGTGACACAAAGATTTTCACACTTTATCCCCACTTCCATATGTACATTCACATGCCTCTATAACAGGACCTCCTTGTCTCTGTCTTCCAATATTTCTCCTTCCAGGTTCTGACCAGGAAGGCCACTATCCACCCATGAGTTTGTATATATTGTAATTGGGGACCACTTCTTTACACACAGGGGATGGATAATTGTCCTGCCCAAATCTCCAACCATAGGGAGCATTTTCCTTGTTACTGTCTTTCAAGGAGACGTCCAAGTAAGGCTACAGTGCAGCTTTTCACCTTCTATTTCATACTGAGCTGATTCATCTACAAAGCAAGCTCAGGTCTTTTACTTCTCTATCAGATGGTCATAAGAAATCCTGTTTGTGGTCACAGGTATGAGCTAAAGGCAGTGCACTAGAACAATAGGGGTGAGTGACTATGGGGTCTGGGCTGTCCATTTATGCAGCTTGCTTATAAAATCTGATCCTGCTAGTGCTGGATCCAAGGCTTATCACTTTCATCTGATGATGGTCTATTTCTTCACCTGCCTGACCTTATGAGTTATTGGGTCTGATAGAGCCTAGCTCTTGATATGTATTTCTACATGCATGGTCACTTAGTATTCCTTTGTCAGACATTTAGTATTTACCACAGATCAATAAAACTCTAGGATTATGTTTTTCCTCAGTGCTGTATAATTCTAGTGTAGATGGTATGGCTTTATTTAAGAATATTAGAGGACTGCATTCTGATTATTTCATTAGGGTTTGTCATAAGCCTGTTTCACATGGCATCTTTTCCCAGCATCAATATCTTTAATATCGTGGTGTCAACTGAATCATATGGTTCAAGGGCCAGAGCTACTTGCATCTCAGTCTAGACCTGGTGAAGAGCCTTTTCTAGTCTGGGTCCCACTCAAAGTTTGCAGCCTTACATGTCACCTGGTATATAGTCAAAACTGTTCCCAGGTATGGAATATGCTGCCTCTGGAACCAGGAAAAAGCTATTGGGCATTGTGCTTTCTTCTTATAATGGGAAATACAAGATGCAATAATTTATTTTTTCCTTCAAAAAGGATTTCCTGGCATGACTCTGATCATTGAATCCATAAACATTTGGCTGATGTGTAAGGCACAGATATTTATCCCATGTATTCTGATGTCATTCCCCACCTACCTTCCCTGCCTATAATTAGATTCCTGTTATTGGCATAACAGACCTAACTTGTTGGGTGTTTAACATTCCCTGGAGGTTGGCCACTCTTAAATCCTCGGCCTGGTTCTCATCTTTGCCCTCTGAAACATGTTTGTTTGTTTTTTTCACACTTATCTTTCAGTTGCTTATTAATCATCTGCAGGTTTTCATTATTATTTTCTATTGTAAAAATAACATGTTAGGAATAGCCACCCAATTCTATTGTCCTTATACATACTGTTTTAGCTGATACTTCACAAAATGCTGATACTTGCATTAGTTAGTGCAATCTTCTTCACTGGCACACCATCTAAATGATCACCTATAATAGTTTTAACACTTGGACCAGCACCTGTGTAAGGAGTAGTCTCTGGTACTTTAAGTCATGGGATCCTCAATGCCTACTGGGTAGCAAGTGATTCAACTCTAACACTCAAAATTATTGCCAATTTCTAGAGCCTTCCTTGTATCATTTGTTGCAGGTTGGCACAAGTGGATGCTAATATGGAGTTTGGTGTATAGTTTATTTATTAGTTATAAACATCTGTGGAAGAGAGGAGGAGGAAGCACAATTAGGAAGACAGAGAAGTCAAACATTAAAGGTTTTCCAAACCTTGGCAAAATCCAAGGGAACCTCTGAGCAAATACATCCATCTCATCAGAGTTGACTGGATATGGACTGCCTCAGGAAGGGCTTGCTCTTGAGTAAGATGGCTCATTGTCAGTGAAGAAAATTCTAAAGGGGCTGAGAGATATGAAGCTATCTTCTGAGTGCATTGCTAGTGGTTGAAGCAACAAAACTTTCATTAAAAGGGATCTTACCGGCTCATCTTGTTTACCACAATACTTTTATAAACAGTACTATTTACATTATTTTCATTTTTAATGTAAATTGCAAAAAAAAATTGATTTTAAAATATATTCTTTGCACCTAGCAATTCTGCTAAATGTAATTGTGTATTCTAACAGTTTGTATGTAGATTCTTTTGGGTTTTCTATATTTATTTCAAGCACACAGAAATATTATCAAAATTGATTGTACAAGTGTCAATGCATTTCACAGGATTGAAATCATACAAAGTTTATTCTCTGGCCACAGTGTAATTAAGCTAGAAATCATTTTTTAAAAAAATAACCTACATATATAGAAGCTAAAGACTATGCTTACAAATAACACATGAATAAAATAAGAACTCAAAATGAAAAATTTAAACATATTTTTAAGTAAATGATAATAAAAATAAATATTAAAACTTGTGGGACAAAGTTAAAGAAGCAAATTTAGAGCCCTAATTGCATACACTAGAAGATAAGAAAGGCTAAAATCAATGATCTGTATATCCATCTCAACAAATTAGAAAAAAAATAGAAAATTAAACCTAAATAAAATAGAAGAAAATAAATAGGAAGTACAATAGCATTTCTGTTATTATTTTAATGGTTGCTATAGAAGTTATACATATATCTTTAACGTGTTAGATCTCCTCTAAAATAGTATTTTTATCACTTCCTGGACCAAGCAGCTCCATTCCTTCTTTTGTGCTTTATGGTAAGTATTTTAAACACAAGGAAATGCCTTTCATTGTCTTATGCAGTAAATAATCACTTGGATTTATCCATGCATTTATTCTTTCTATTGTTATTCATTTCTCCCCTAATTACCATGCTTTCATTCGGGATATTTTTAGTCTGCCTAAATAATTCTCTTTAGTGTACTTTTTAGTGCAAGTTTAATGGGACAGTTTGTGTTTTTTTTCCTGTTTGTCTGAAGACATCTTAATTTAATTTTTTTTTAAATATTTCCTTCAGATATACATTTGTTTTTGTTGCTAGCAGTTACTTTCAGAACTTCAGCCATGTCATTCTGTGTTTTATAGCTTCCATTGTTTCTGTTGAAAGTCAGCTTTATTCTTTGAATTTACTGAATTCCTTTTCTTGACTACTTAAAAATATTGTTTTTAGCAGTTTTATTATGAAATGTGTCTGTGTGTGTGTTTTTTTTTTATTTATCCAGCTTGGAATACATAGAGCTTCTAAACTTGCAGATTGGTGTCTTTGTTGTTTTAGTAATATTGTCAGGCAACATCATATAAGATATCATCTCACTAGTTTTCTTTATTTTCCATCCTTTCCCTTCTCTGTTCTTTAGTCTGGATACTTTAAATTGACTTAACTCCTAGTTCTAATACTCCCATTTCCTTTTCAATCTGTATACATATTTCTTTCTTTTTTGTGTACACCTTTTCTTTTTAAATTATTTTTATTTTTAAAAATTTTCTCTATCACTACTTATCCCCCTATACAACCTTCCACCTCCACCCACCCCACCCATCCATCTCACAAATCACCACACTGTTGTCTTCATCCATGAATTCTTTCCCTTTTTCTCTTTTCATGCTCAATACTTCTACATACACTACCAACACACAGCCTTCCACCAGAGCTATAAGTCTGTCACTTTATTTGGCTTGTTCAGTTTGTTCATTAAATTCCAGTAACAGTAATAAGGAACACATTGAAAGGAATACACAGCAGATTAGGGGTACCTGAGGATTATATCCATGAATTAGAATACAGGTTAGAAAATTTCATTCAATTAGAGAACCAAAAAGGAAAAAAATTAAAAAAACAGGAGCACAGCTTAAGGGATATGTGGGACAACATGAACTGTAACAATATTCATATAATAGGTATGCCAGAAGGAGAAGAAAATGAGTAAGGGATAGAGAATGTGTTTGAAGAAATAATGGGAGAAAAATTCCCTAATCTGGTAAAGGAAAATGTCACACAAGTTCAAGTGGCACAGAGAGTCCCACAGAAGAACTCACACCCAGACACATCATAATTAAAATGCCAAAAATGAAAAACGAAGAGATAACCTTAAAGGCAGCAAGAGAAAAGAAAACTGTTACCTACAAAGGAGTTCCCATAAGGCTGTCAGCTGATTTCCCATTAGAAACTCTACAGACCAGAAAGAAATGACCAGAATGATATGAAGTACTCAAGACAATGAAAAGCAAGGATCTGAAATCAAGATAACTATATCCAGGAAGGTTATCATTCAAATAGATGATGACATAAAGAGCTTCCCAGACACCCCCCCCCCCAAAAAAAAGGCTAAAGGAGTTTATCACCACGAAATCATCACCACAAGAAATGTTAAAGGGAATGTTGTAATGAGAAGAAATATAGAGAGAGAAACATAGGCATACAGAATTAAAATAGCAACAAATAAATACCTATCAATAATAACCTTAAATATAAATGGGTTAAATGATCGAATCAAAAGTCATAATGTAGTCGAACAGATACAAAAACATGACCCAACTGTATACTGTCTTCAAGAGACCCACCTCAGATCTTTGAACAGAAACTTAACAAGGAAGCAGTGACTCTAAATGACAAGCAGCATCAGATGGATTTAATTTACATTTATAGAACATTTCACCACAAAGCTGCAGAATATACATTCTTCTCAAGTGCACATGGGTCATTGACAAAGATAGACCATATGTTAGGACACAAATCTCTGTCCCACAGCAAAGGTAGTCCTGAGAGGGAAGTTCTTAGCACTATAGGCCTACCTCAAAGAAACAGGAAAAGTTAATAATAAACTATTTAGCCCTACAACTTAAAGACTTAGAAAGAGAGCAACAAGAAAAGCCCAGAATAAGTAGAAGGAAGAATAATGATCATAGCAGAAATAAATGACTTAGAGATTTTTTTAAAAAGATAAAAGATCAATGAAACCAAGAGCTGGTTCTTTGAAAAGATAAACAAAATTGAGCCTTTAGTCAGACTTATCGAGAAACAAATAGAGAGGACCCTAAAAAATTAAAATCAGATACAAAAGTGATGAAGTGACAGCTGAAACCACATAATACAAAGGATTGTTAAAAGTACTATGAACAAGCTGGACAATATGGATGAAGTGAGAAAATTTCTAGAAAAACACAATCTGAATCAGTAAGAATCTGAAAACCTGAATAGGCCAATAATAGTTGATTAAATCAAAGAGTAATAATAAAACTCCAAGCAAACAAAAGCCCTGACCTAGCTGTACAGTTTCACATGGGAGTTTTACCAAACAGTCAAGATATTAAAAATCATGGCTGAGTAGATGGAAGCTCACAGAAACACTCCCATGGAATTACAAACTGGAATTATAACTAATAGACAAAAAAACAAAACAAAAACAAAACCCAAACCTGAATAATCAACTGAAGACTAGTGGAAGAGAATTCTGATAATGAAGGATGGAAAGTGGAGACTGCATAGAGACTGATAGGAAGGGCAGAGCTTTGAAATGGCTGGCTGGGCACCCACAGATAGCAGTTGAAGTTCTGGAGAGATATCTTAGTGTGGGGGGTTGCCACTGAGAATTCAGGTCTTATCCTCAAGCTGGTACCCCCATCAGAGAGCACCAGAACTCAGAAAGGTGCCCACACCTTGGAAAGATGCCCACATCTGGCTTGGAAAAACAGCAGTGTTGCTGTCTGCTAGGAATAGACGTCTGGAAATGCAGGCACCCTCTTAAAGGGCCAACACATAACATTTTGAATGCAGCCACTCACTGTGGGCTCTGGCAGAGGAATGGAAGAGTGGACTGGACCTGTATAAACATAAGCCAGGGTTGGGTGATCTGGGATTAGCGCTCAGAAGGCATAAACCCTGATTACTGTGCGCTGAGTTATTCCCACATGCTGTGGAGGTCACCTTTCTCAGGAAAACCTTTGCTATCCTTCCATTTTTGCCTGGGGGTGAGACAGTTGACCCACCGTATTGGAAAACCCTTGCCCCACCCACCCTGTTGAGTTTATGAGGCCCATTAAGAGACTGAGAATAACAGTTAGCCTCCAGGCAGAAGCAATTGTCCCACCCTGTTGGAAAAGTTCTCACCCAACCTGTGGATAATTGCTTGAGGCTACTCCAGACTGAATATAATCAGTCTGCAAGCAGAGGAGATTCTCTGGAGGTTTTGAGTTTTTGCCTGATATAATTAGTAAGAAACAAAAGTTTGGGTCCCTGCCACAGATACCATCCTGGACTGCTCAGTGAGACAAAAGCCAATGGTACCCCAAGTGCCTGCAGCTTACACTTGCAGGATCAGCTCCATGGATAAAAGAAGAGCAGCTCAGAACAGGGTCAATCAAGGTGTGAGATTCAAGGCAGACCCAGCCTCTGGGCTAAGAATTCCTGGATCACTAGACAGCTGGCAGGCCAACATTGGGGTTCAACCTCACTGGGAGCAAGTCAGAGGGGAGATCCCTCCTACACATGGGACATCAACAACCAAGTCCCGATTATAATAGAAGAGCTGGAACAATGCACACAAGGTACATTCCTAGAACATCCAGCTCAGGTGAACAAAAAGACTCCACCAATGGACCCCTCAAGACACTTTTTACATTAGTACAGCCTCAAAAGTTTGGGAGGCATAGCAGTTCTATCTAATATGTATAAGCAAATAAAAAGACAGGTAAATGGGAGACAAAAAAACAACACCCAACTGAGAAAAAAGAATCTCCAGAAAAAGAACTAAATGACATGGAGGCAAGCAAACTATCAGACACAGTTCAAAGCAATGGTTATAAAGATGTTAAAGAACTTAGTGCAAATTACAACAGCATGAAAAGGAAAATAGAGGCCATGAACAGGACCCAGGCAGAAATGAAGAATGATATATCTGACATAAGAACACACTGGAAGGGATTAAAAGTAGATTGGATGAAGTAGAGGACTGTAACAGTGACTTGGAAGACAAGGTAGAAATAAATACCCAAATAGAGCAGCAAGTAGGAAAAATAATTAAAAAGCAGAAAGATAGCATTAGGGAGCTCTGGGACAACATGAAATGTAACAACAACATCTGCAATATAGGAATACCAGAAGGGAAAGAGGATGAGCAAGAAACAGAAAACCTATTTAAAGAAATAATGAGAGAGTAACCAAGATGGTGGCATAGGTAAACGTCTGTACTTGCTGCCTCCCACAATGACATCAAAATTACAACTAAAATACAGAACAAGTAGTATCCAGAACCGTAGGAAAGCTGTCTGAGTAGAAGTACTATGACTAGAGAGGTAAAGAAGAAAGCACATTGAGACTGGTCGGAGGTGTGGAGGCACAGAAAGGGCTGGTCCAGCACTCACATATGCTGCTTTTTTAATTAGGAGGGAGATCGCCTCTGTGGAGGCCGCCCGAAGGAGCAAGGGGTCCCAGTCCCACACCAGACCGCCCAGTCCAGGATTCCAGACCTGGGGAAAGAAGTCCCTACAAGCAATAATAACTACAGACTGTAAAAACCAGTGAGGATTGGGGCTGAGTGACACAGGCTGCTGGAAACCCAGCTGCTCCTATTAAAAGGCCAGCACTACAAACTGAAGTTACAAGCTCCCACTTGCTCTGAGCTCCAGTGCTGGGTGAGGTTCTGGGGGACCCAGACACATATGGGGAGAAATTGGACTGTCTGGCATTGGGGCAGGAACTTGGGGGAGACTTTCTTCCAGACAGAGGTGCTCGCAACAGTCATTTTTCTTGAGCTGGGAACTCCCAGGTTGCAGGGCTGACTGGCAGCCATTTCTGTTTGCTCTGCCCTGGTGATTCCCTGAGACCCCTCCCTACCCAATTTAAAACCCCACCCAAGCTGTGCACAGTTGCTTTTGCATATGAATGGCCTAAAACCTGTCAAACAAGCTGCAGCTGGGTCAGGGAGCCCCAAAGCTATCAATAAAAGCCCCAAGACCAGCACCAGCACCAGCCTGCCTTGCTTCACAGCTGGGCCTCGTCTGGGCACTTCCAAACCTGATACAAGGAGGAGGAATCTGAATATCTCTCTGTAACTCCTGTTGGGTGGTCCCAGGCAGTGCCTGACTTTGCACCTCCCTGGAGACCCAAGAGCCAGTGTACCCAGTGGTCAGTGTGAGACCATACCAGATTACAACTCTTCACATCCATAGTGACACACTCAAGGAGCAGACTCAGTGAGTACCAAAGCCCCACTGAAACAAGTCCTGCCCCATAAGGATGTCGCCTGTACAACAGCTCTCCCACTGTAGTCTGTGTATGTTCCCCCACATCCCACGTGGTTCAGGGTTCAGGATCTAATAGAGAGGCCGCACACAAATGAAAGAGATGAGACAAGAAATAATTTGAAAATATTGGGGGCCAGCCCAACTCAAGGGGAAGGACTTCAACTGGTGCCCAGGCCTCGCCAACCTTTTATTCAATGTTGGATACACATAAAGCCCTTAGTCAGGCAGGCAATTGCGGTAGCAGATAGACTATCTTAAAGGTCAGTAAATGTTAGAAGGATTTACTCTGAGACTATTTGATCAGCTTGAGCCCCCATTGTCTGGACAAGACAATTGATGCATAACTCTGGCCCTTACCATGGGTTCAAGGTTCACCAGCATTCCTGGATCTTTGTTTTCACTTCTCTGATAGTGCAGTGGTTGCAGCTGCTCACAACAGCCAATTGGCCTGGAGGTCAATTCCTCCCAGTGACACCAACAGCAATCAAGGCTTAACTACAACAAAACTGTGCACACAGCCCACAAAGGGGTGCACCAAGAGTGTCCACCTCAGGTGACTGGGGAGGCTGAGCCACTGGGCCCTAAAGGACACCTACTACACAAGGCGACTCTATCAACTCAAGGAGACTTAGCAGCTACCCAATACTTAGAAACAAATACAGGAAAGCAGCCAAAATGTGGAGACAAAGAAACATGTCACAAATGAAAGAAATGGAAGAAAGCAAACTACTGGATATAGAATTCAAAACCAGTTATAAGGTTACTCAAGAATCTTCTAGAAACCTCTGAGGAACTTAGTGAGACCTTCAAGGATCTTAGTGAAAATGACACACACACACAAAAAAAAATGGTAAAGGACCAGTCAGAAGTTAAGCATACACTGACTGAAATAAAGAATAATATAGAGAGATTCAACTAGTAGACTAGAGGATCCTGAGAATCAAGTCAATGATTTGAAATACAAGGAAGCAAAAAACACCCAACCAGAGAGCAAAAAGAAAAAAGAATTCAAAAATATGAAGATAGTGTAAGGATCATCTAGGACAACTTCAAGCATACCAACATCCAAATTATGGGGGTGCCAGAAGAAGATATAATGACAGAAAACTTCTTCTACCTTGTGAAAGAAATAGACTTACAAGTCCAGGAAGCACAGAGAACACCAAACAAGAGGAATCCAAAGAGGACCACACCACGACACATTATAATTAAAATTCCAAGGGCAAAAGACAAAGAGAGAATCTTAAAAATGGCAAGAGAAAAACAGTTAGTTACCTACAAGGGAGTACCCATACAACTGTCAGCTGATTTCTCAACAGAAACTATCCAGACAAGATGGGAGTGGCAAGAAATATTCAAAGTCATGAATAGTAAGAACCTACAACCAAGATTACTCTACCCAACAAAGCTATTATTTAGAATTGAAGGTCAGATAAAGAGCTTCGCAGACAAGAAAAAGCTGAAGTAGTTCATCTCCACCAAACCAGTATTATATGAAATGCTAAAGGGTATTCTTTAAGAAGAGGAAGAAAAAGAAAAAGGTAAAAATAAAAAATTATGAACAAAAAGTGACAACAAATACATATCTATAAACAAGTGAATCTAAAACTCAAATGAATAAAAAATCTGATGAACAGAATAAACTGGTGAATGGAATAGAATCAGGGGCATGGAAATGGAACACACTGACAATTCTCAGAGGGAAAGTGGTGTGGGGAGGAACAGTAAGAGATTAGACAAAGATCTTATAAGTATGTATGCATTACCTAAGGACACAGACAATAGGGTGGTGAGGGCCTGGAATGGGGTGGGAACCAGGTGAAGGGGAGCGTAGGGGCGGGGAAAGAGGGACATCTGTAATAATCTCAACAATAAAGATTAAAAAAGAAAGAAAGAATGACAGAAAACTTCCCCAACCTGGTGAAGGAAAATGTCATGCAATTTCAGGAGGCACAAAGAATCCCAATCAAGATGAACCCAGAGACCCACATTGAAACAGATCATAATTAAAATGGCAAATGTTAAAGATAAAGAAAGAATCTTGAAGGCTGCAAGAAAGAGAGAAAATTATGTAAAAAGGAGCTCCCATTAGAATGTCAACTGACTGCTTAAGAGAAACATTTCAGGTCATAAGGGAGTGGCATGGAGTACTCAAAATAATAAAAAGCAAGAGCCTAAATCTAAGACTACTGTATCCAGCAAGGCTATCATTTAAAATTGAAGGTGAAATAAAAAGCTTTCCAGATAAAAGAAAGATAAAAGGTATACATTGCCAACCAAGCAAGCAATGCAAGATATGTTAAAAGGACTGCTTAAAGATGAAGAAAAGGAGAGAGAGAGAGAGAGAGAGAGAGAGAGAGAGAGAGAGAGAGAGAGAGAATTATAGGCAGAAAGAAAATAAAACTGGCAATAAATAAATACCTATGAATAATAACCTTAAATGTAAATGGATTAAATTCTCCAGTCAAAAGGCATAAGGTGACTGAAAGGATAAGAAAACATGACCTATATATATGCTGTCCACAAGATACCCACCTCAGAACAAAAGATACACACAGACTGAGAGTGAAGGGATCAAAAAATATATTCCATGCAAATGAAAGGAAAAAAAATCTGGAGTAGCAATATTCATATTAGATAAAATAGACATCACAACAAAGGCCATAATAAGAGACAAATAGGCCACTTCATAATACTAGAGGGAAAATATAACCCTTGTTAACATATATATACCAAATATAGGAGCACCCAAGTACATTAAAAATACTCTAGATGGACTTTAAGGGAGAGATTGACAACAATACAGTCATAGTGGGGAATTTTAACACCCCACTGACATCACTGGATAGATCTTCCAAACAAAAAATTAACAAGAAAACAGAGGCCTTAAATTACACACCAGATCAGATGGATCTAAACAATATTTACAGAATAATTCACCTCAAAGCAAGATAATATATATTTTTCTCACATGCACATAAAATACTTTCAAAAATAGACCACATGTAGGGCACACACCAAGGTTATACAAATTTAAGATTGATATAATAACAAGCAACTTCTTGGATCACAATGGCATGAGGTTAGAAATCAACTACAATAACAAAATCTCAAAAATACTCAAATGTATGGAGGCTAAATAGAATGTTATTAAACAATGACTAGGTTACCAATAAGATCAAGAAAGAAATAAGAAAGAAATTTAAAACTTTCTGGAAACAAATGAACACACAACCACCCCAAACCCATGGGACATAGTGAAAGCATTCCTGAGTGGGAAGTTCATAGCACTAAGGGCCCAAGAAACAAGAGATAGGACTAATAAAATATCTAACCCAACAACTAAATGAATTAGAAAGAGAACAGCAAGTAAAGCTCAGAGGAAATAAAAGGAAGGAAATAATAAAGATCAGAGAGGAAATAAATGGCAGAGATTTTAAAAAAAAACAAAACAAAACAGTACAAAATATCAATAAAACCAAGAGCTAATTCTTTGAAAAGATAAACAAGATTGATGAATCCCTAGCCAGGCTCATCAAGAAAAATAGAGAGAGGACCCAAATAAGTAAAATCAGAAATGAAAGAGGCGATATAACAACAGACACCAAAAAAAAACACACAAAGGATTGTAATTAAATACTATGAACAACTATATGCCAAAAACTGGACAACCTGCATGAAATGAATAAATTTCTAGAAACATACAACCTTCCAAAACTCAATCAGTGAGAATCAGAAAACATGAGTAGGTCAATGATAACTGATTAAATTGAAGCACTTAATTTAAAAAAACTTCCAGAAAACAAAAGTCCTGGACTAACTGGCTTTACAGATGAATTTTACCAAACATTCAAAGAAGAAATAACACCGATCCTCCTCAAACTATTCCAAAAAATTCAAGAGGAAGGAACACTTCATAGGTCTTTTTATGAAGCCAGCATTATCCTAATTCTAAAACCAGATAAAAATACTACAAAGAAAGAAAATTACAGGCCAATATCCCTGACAATAATAGATGTTAAAATCCTCAACAAAACATTAGCAAATCAGGCTGAAACCGGTTTGGCTCAGTGGATAGAGCGTCGGCCTGCGGACTGAAAGGTCCCAGGTTCGATTCCGGTCAAGGGCATGTACCTGGGTTGCAGGCATATCCCCAGTAGGAGATGTGCAGGAGGCAGCTGATCGATGTTTCTCTCTCATCGATGTTTCTAACTCTCTATCTCTCTCCCTTCCTCTCTGTAAAAAATCAATAAAATATATTTAAAAAAAATTAGCAAATCAGATCCAGCAATATATTAAAAAGATCATACACCATGATCAAGTGGGATTTATTCTAGGCATGCAAGGCTGGCACAATATTCACAAATCAATAAATGTGACACATCAGATAAAAAAAAAGGGAAGATTAAAACCACATGATCATATTAATAGATGCAGAAAAGGCATTTGACCCAATCCAGCACCCTTTCTTAATAAAAACTCTCAGAAAAGTGGGAATAGAGGGATCATACCTCAACATAATAAAGGTCAAATATGACAAACATATAGCTAACATAATACTCAATAGGCAAAAACTAACCACATTTCCCTTAAGCACAGGAACAAGACAAGGATGTCTGCTTTCATTACACTTATTTAACACAGTACTGGAAGTCCTAGTTACAGCAATCAGAAAAGAAGAAGGAATAGAAGGCATCCAAATTGGAAAGGAGAAAGTAAAACTCTCTTTTGCAGATGGCAAGATATTGTATATAGAAAACCCTAAAGACTCCACCAAAACACTACTATATTTAATAAATACATTTGGCAATGTAACAGGATACAAAATCAATACCCAAAAATTGATGGCTTATTTATACACCAATAATGAATTCTCAGGAAGAGAAAGGAAACAATCCCATTTACCATTACAACAAAAAATAAGATATTTATGAATAAACTTAACCAAGGAGGTAAAAGTACTTGTACTCAGAAAATTTCAGGAATTTGGAAAAAAAGATAGAGGAAGTTATAAACAAGTGGAAGAATATACCATGTTCATGGATTGATAGAATACAATCCCTATTAAAATACCAACATATTTCACAGATCTAAAACAAATAATTCAAAAATGTATGTGGAACCAAAAAAGACCTTGAATAGCTGCAGCAATCTTGTTAAAGAAGAACAAAGTCAGAGGGATCACAATACCATGTATAAACTCATACTTCAAAGCCACCATAATCAAAACAAGCTGGTACTGGCACAAGAACAGGCATATAGATTAATGGAACAGAACCAAGACTCCAGCAATTTACCCAAGCCATTATGTTTAATTAATATTTGATAAATGAGGCAAGAGCATCCGATGGAGTTTCTTCAATAAATTGCGTTGGGAAATTTGGAGAGATACATGCAAAACAATTAATCTAGACCACTAACTTATACCATACAAAAGAATAAACTCATCATGGATAAAAGACTTAAATGTAAGACGTGAAATCATAAAAATCCTAGAAGAAACCCTAGGCAGCAAAATATCAGACTTCTCTCATGTTTAAAGATACATCTCCTAGGGCAAAGGAAACTAAGGAGAAAAATAAACAAATAGAACTACATCAAAATAAAACGCTCCTGTTCAGCAAAAGAAACCATCAACAAACTGAATAGGGAGGCCAGTGTTTTGGAGAACATCTAATAAATGGTTAATATCCAAAATATATAAGGAACTCCTACAACTTAACAAAAGGAAGACAAACAATCTAATAAAAACGTGGGAAAGGACCTAAACAGACTCTTCTCCAAAGGTGACATACAGGTGGCCAAGAGACATGGAAAAATGCTCAAAGTCACTGATCATCACAGAGATACAAATTTAAACAACAATGTGGTATCACCTCACACCTGTCAGAATGGCTACCATCAACAAATCAACAAATGATAAGTACTGGCAAGGATGTGAAGAAAAGGAAACCCTAGTACATTGCTGGTGGGAATGCAGACTGATTCAGCCATTATGGAAAGCAGTATGGAGTTACATCAAAAATTAAATATGAAACTGCCATTTGACCCAGTGTCCCCATTTTTAGGAATATATCATAAGAAAACCAAAACACCAATCATAAAGAATATATGGACCGTATGTTCATAGCAGCACAATTTACAATAGCTAAGATCTAGAAACATCCCAACTGCTCATCTATAGATGAGTGGATAAAAAAGCTGTAGTACATTTATACCATGGAATACTATGCAGCAATAAAAAAGGATCTCTTACCCTTTGAGACAGCATGGAGGAACCTGGAGAGTATTATGCTAAGTGAAATAAGCCAGTCAGAGAAAGACAAATATCACATCATCTCACTCATATATGGAATCAAATGAACAAAATAAACTGATGAACAGGGTGGATCCAAAGACAGGGAAGGATGGAACAGACTGTGGAATCTCAAAAGGAAGGCTGGTGTGGGTGGGTCAGTGGGAAGTGATCAAAGAACTTGCATGCATTTATACATAATCCATGGACATAGACAATTGGATGGTGTAAGCCTGGGGTGGTGGGCAGGGGTGGGATAGACAGGGTCAGTGGGCGGGGGGGAACATATGTAATAATTTTAACAATAAATATTTACAAATGAGACTGCATCAAAAGCCCTATGTTTATAAATAGGTCTCTGGATACTCTATCAACATCATTCACGTTTCTACCATGGCCTGATCAGACTTGGGCAAAAAAATCTTGATAAAAAATAAACAGATTTTAAAAACGAGCAGAGGATTTGAATAAACATTTTTTTCCAAGAAGGCTTCCAGATGGCCAGCAGATACATGAAAAGATTCTCAGCATCACTAGTCACCAGGTAACTTCAAATCTAAACTACAAGGATATATGACCTCATATATGACCTGTTAGAATGTTTGTTATAAAACAGATA
Organism: Myotis nattereri; assembly: GCF_964212035.1. Taxonomy (NCBI): domain Eukaryota; kingdom Metazoa; phylum Chordata; class Mammalia; order Chiroptera; family Vespertilionidae; genus Myotis; species Myotis nattereri. The sequence continues at coordinate 103,577,924 of NC_138076.1, forward strand.
AGAGGGACAAAATGGCGGCAGAATAGGTGGACATGTCCTGGGCCTTGTCCTGGAGTAGATAGAATGAGCAAATAAATTGAATAACTTCCACCATGAATTGGCAAAGTAGACACAGCTGGTGAGACAATTCGCAGCCAAGAAGGGCAGAGGACACATGAAGAATAGTAAAACAGAGATCTGGGATGGAGAGAACTGTGAGTCCTCCAAGCTCAGAGGATTAGAAGTAAGCTGCACGGCACCAATGACGCATTCCTTGGGACAGGTGTAATATCTGACTGTTGAAAGGAGGTCTGCAGGACTGCTGGCATCAGGGTATTCTAGACCAAAGTCCACAGCCATGAGAGACTGAACCCAGAAGGGGCAGCCTGGATAGCTGCCCTAACCGAACTGTGCGGGGGAGGGGAGGGGCGGCTCTCAGTGACGCAGCTCTTTCCCCTCTTTGTGGTTTTTGCTTTTATTCGCTAAACATAGTTCATAAGACCTTTCAAATACAAACACTCACCTGTGGCTGAGGTGCAGGTGGAGGTGCGGACTTGTGGAGTCTGGAGAGAGTCTGAGGAGAGGAGAGGGATCGGGAGAGGTGGCTGCAAGTGTGGCGTTTAGTCATACCTGATGTCCCGGACCTAGGCAGCCATTTTCTCCTGAAGAGATAGCCCATCCCTGCAGTCTCCAGGCAACCAATACAGTCGTCTTTAGCCTTTCATTGATCTTTTATATTGTTTTGTTGTTTTTGTTTTATTTTGTTTGTGTTTGTTATTTTTTTTTTTTTTGGTCTCTATGTCATTTATTTCTGCTCTGATCTTTATTATCTCCTTCCTGCTGCTCACTCTGGGCTTTTCTTGTTGCTCTCTTTCTAATTCTTTCTTTTTCTTTTTTTAATTAAATCTTTATTGTTCAGATTATTACAGTCGTTCCTCTTTTCCCCCATAGCTCCCCTCCACCCATTTCCTACCCACCCTCAGCACTCACGCCCCCCCCCCACTGTCCTCATCAATAGGTGCACGATTTTTGTTCAGTCTCTTCTCAAAACGCCCACACCCCTTCCCCCCCCCCAAGAATAGTCAGTCCACTCCCTTTCTATGCCCCTGATTCTATTATAATCACCAGTTTATTCTGTTCATCAGATTATTTATTCACTTGATTTTTAGATTTCCTTGTTGATAGATGTGTATTTCTTGTTCATACTTTGTATCTTTACCTTTTTCTTCTTCCTCTTCTTAAAGGATACCTTTCAGCATTTCATATAATACTGGTTTAGTGGTGATGAACTCCTTTGGCTTTTTCTTATCTGTGAAGCTCTTTATCTGACCTTCAATTCTGAATGATAGCTTTGCTGGATAAAATAATCTTGGTTGTAGGTTCTTGGTATTCATCACTTTGAACATTTCTTGCCACTCCCTTCTGGCCTGCAAAGTTTCTGTTGAGAAATCAGCTGACAGTCGTATGGGTACTCCCTTGTAGGTAATTGAGTTTCTTTCTCTTGCTGCTTTTAAGATTCTCTCTTTGTCTTTTGCTCTTGGCATTTTAATTATGATGTGTCTTGGTGTGGTCCTCTTTGGATTCCTTTTGTTTGGGGTTCTCTGTGCTTCCTGGACTTGTAAGTCTATTTCTTTGACCAGGTAGGGGAAGTTTTCTGTCATTATTTCTTCAAATAGGTTTTCAATATCTTGCTCTCTCTCTTCTTCTGGCACCCCTATAATTCGGATGTTGGTACGCTTGAAGCTGTCCCAGAGGCTCCTTACACTATCTTCATATTTTTGGATTCTTTTTCCATTTTGCTTTTCTGGTGGGGTGTTTTTCTTCTTCATATTTCAAATCTTTGACTTGATTCTTGCGATCCTCTAGTCTGCTGTTGGGAGCCTGTATAATATTCTTTTTTTTTTTAAAATATATTTTATTGACTTTTTACAGAGAGGAAGGGAGAGAGATAGAGAGCTAGAAACATCGATGAGAGAGAAACATCGATCAGCTGCCTCCTGCACATCCCCCACTGGGGATGTGCCCGCAACCCAGGTACATGCCCTTGACCGGAATCGAACCTGGGACCTTTCAGTCCGCAGGCCGACGCTCTATCCACTGAGCCAAACTGGGTTTGGCCTGTATAATATTCTTTATTTCAGTCCGTGTATGCTTAATTTCTAGTTGGTCCTTTATCACAACCTTGAGGGTCTCATTAGATTTCTTGAGGGTCTCATTGAGTTTAACGGCGGTTTCTAGAAAATTCTTGAAAAACCTTATAAGTGTGCTTTTGAACTCTATATCCAGTAGTTTGCTTTCCTTCATTTCTGTCATTTGTGTCCTGTTTCTTTGTCTCCCCATTTTTTATGCTTCGCTTTGTCGATAGAGTGCTAGGTGTCCTATAGGGCCCAGTGGCTCAGCCTCCCCAATTACCTGAGGCAGACACTCTTGGTGCACCCCCTGTGGGCTTTGTGCACAGTCTTGTTGTAGTTAAGCCTTGATTGTTGTAGGTAACACTGGGAGGGATTGACCTCCAGGCCAATTGGCTGTGAGAATCAGCTGTGTCTGCAGTGGGAGAACTTCTGTGCTGGAGACACCCCTCCGGGGAAAGACTTGTTTCAATGGGGCTTTCGTGCTCACTGATTCTGCCCCCTGAGTGTGTCCTTTATGGATCTGAGGAGCTGCAATCTGGATTGTCCCACTCTGACCAATGGGCACACTGGCTCCTGGATCTCTAAGGAGGTGCTTATCTAGCCTTTTCCTGAGCCTACCCAGCAGGAGCCAGCTGTGATGCAATGCAAGTTGCCCTGGGGCCTTGGGCCAGCTGCAGTTTGTTAGGTAATTATCAGATTGCAAAGGGCCAGGCCTTTCATATGCCTCTGCGCACAGCTTGGATGGGGTGGGGTCCCAGGGGATCAACAGGGCGGAGCGAGCAGTTATGGCTGTTCTCAGTCCTGCCCTCAGAGGCCCTGCTTCTCAGTGTCCCAGCAATTGCTGCAAGCACCTCCGAGAGAAAGCTGCCCTTGAGTTCGGAATGATGCCAGACAGTCCAGTTTCTCCCGTATGAGTCTGGGTCCCCAGAGACTTGCCTGGAACTTGAGCTCAGAGCTTGAGACTCCCTCGCAATTAAAAAAGACAACCATGTCCTCAGCTGCCAGCCCTCTCCACATGCGCCTCTGTGCCTCTGTATTTTACTCCCGCACCGCACCTCCTCTGAGTCTCGGTATGCTTTTCTCTTTCCTTCTAGTTGTAGAATTTCCACTCAGCCAGCCTTCCTGTGGTTCTGGATGATGTCTGTTCCGCCTTTTAGTTGTATTTTTGAAGTTGTTGTGGGAGGCAGCAATTTCTGGTGTTTACCTATGCCGCCATCTTGGTTTCTCTTTCTAATTCTTTACATTGTAGAGTTAGATGATTTATTACCATTCTTTTCTTGGTTTGTGTTTTTTTTGTTTGTTTGTTTGTTTTTTGAGGTAGGCCTGTAGAGCCATAAAGTCCCTTCTCAGGACTGCTTTTACTGTATCCCATAGATTTTGGATTGTTATGTTTTCATTATCATTCGTTTCCAGGATGCTTTTAATGTCTTCTTTGATCTCTTTGGTAACACAATCATTATTTAATAGTATTCTATTCAGCTTCCAGGTGTTTGAATTTTTTTATTGTTTTTACTGTAGTTTATTTCTAATAATATGCCCTTGTGATCTGAGAAGATGCTTGATATAATTTCAATCTTCTTGAATTTAAAGAGACTTTGCCTGTGACCCAATATGTGGTCTATATTTGAAAATATCCCATGTGCACTTGAGAAGAACATATATTTCGTGGCTCTGGGGTGAAATGTTCTGAAGATGTCAATTAGGTCCAACTGATCTAGTGAGTCATTCTTTAATGGCCATTTATTTGCTGATTTTTTGTCTAGAGGATGTATCTAGTGATGTCAGTGGGGTATTAAATTCCCGTACAATGATTGTATTTTTGTTAATCTCTCCCTTGATATCATCCAGGAGTTTTTTTTATGTATTTGGGTTCTTCTGCATTGGATGCATATATGTTTACCAGGGTTATATCCTGTTGTTGTATTGATCCCTTTAGAGTTATGAAGTGGCCTTCCCGATCTCTTGTTATGGCCTTCATTTTGAGGTCTATTTTGTCAGATATAAGTATTGCTACGCCAGCTTTTTTTTTTTTTTTCATTTCCATTTGCCTGGAAAATATTTTTCCATCCCTTCACTTTCAGTCTGTGTGAGTCCCTCATTCTGAGGTGGGACTCTTGTAGACAGCATATATATGGGTCATGTTTTTTTTATCCATTCAACCTCTGAAAATCTTTTGATTGGAGCATTTATTCCATTTGCCTTTAAAGTTATTATTGATAGATAGTTGTTTGAAGCCATTTTTATTTTTTGTGCCCGTGTTCCTTCTTCCCGCTCTATTTCTTCTTTTTACTCCAGTGCTTTTAGCATTTCTTGCATTTCTGGTTGGTATTGATAAACTCCCCTAGCCTTTTTTTTTTTTTTTTGTCTGTGAAGCTCCTGATTTCCCCTTCAGTTTTGAATGATAGCCTTGCTGGATAGAGCATTCTTGGATTCAGTCCCTTGCTTTGTATCACTTTGTAAATTTCCTTCCATTCATTTCTGGCCTGTTGTGTCTCTGTTGAGAAATCATTTGATAATCTAATGGGGGATTCCTTGTACATAATTACTGTCTCTGTCTTGCAGCCTTTAAAATTTTCTCTTTGTCCTCAACATTTGCCATCGTAAGTATGACGCGTCTTGGTGTGGGTCTTTTCAGGTTCATCTTGTTTTGGACTCTCTGTGTTTGGCTGTTTGCATGGCTGCTCTAATCAGATGGGGTAAGCTGCTTGTGAGGCTGCTGCTCCTCAGACAGGTGTGGGCTTCACATGAGGCTCAATTACTACTTTAAAAAGGTGGAAAGAACATACAATGGAGTCAACACAGTCTTTTCAATTAATGGTGCTGGGAAAATTAGACAGATACATGCCAAAAAATGAAACTAGACTACCATCTTACACCATACACAAAAATAAGCTCAAAATGGGTAAAGGACTTAAACGTAAGTTGGGAGACCATAAAAATACTAGAGGAATCCACAGGTAGGAAAGTCTCAGACATATGTCAAAGCAATATCTTCACCAATACCTCTCCTAGGGCAATGGAAACTAAAGAGAAAATAAACAAATGGGAGTACATCAAAATAAAAAGCTTCTGCACAGCAAAAGAAGCCATCAACAAAACAAGAAAGCCCACTGCATGGGAGAACATATTTGCCAATGTGATCATGGATAAGGGTTTAATCTCCAACATTTACAGGGAACTCATACAACTTTACACAAGAAAGATAAACAACCCAATCAAAAAAATGGACAATGTGCCTAAATAGATACTTTTCAAAAGAGGACATACAGAAGGCCAACCGACATATGAAAACATCCTCAAAGTCACTAATCATCTGAGAGATGCAAATCAAAATGACAATGCGATACCATTTCACACCTGTCAGAATGGCTATCATCAACAAATCAACAAATGACAAGTGCTGTCGAGTGTGCGGAGAAAAATGAACCCTCTTGTACTGCTGGCAGGAATGCAGACTGGGGCAGCCACTGTGGAGAACAGTATGGAGTTTCCTCAAAAAACTAAAAATGGAACTCCCATTTGACACAATAATCCCAATTCTAGGAATATATTTCAAGAAACTAGAAACATCAATCAGAAAGGATATATGTACCCCTATGTTCATAGCAGCACAATTTACCATAGGTAAGATTTTGAAACAGCCTAAGTGCCCATCAGCAGATGAGTGCATTAAAAAACCATGGTACATCTACACAATGGAATACTTTGCTGCTGTAAAAAAGAAGGAATTCTTACCATTTGCAATAGCATGGATGGAACTGGAGAGCATTATGCTAAGTGAAATAAGCCAGTCAGAGAAAGATAAATATCACATGTTCTCACTAATTTGTGGAATATAATGAACAACATAAACTGATGAACAAAAACAGATCCAGAGACAGAGAAGCATGGATCAGCTCATCAACCCTCAGAGGGAAGGTAGGGGAGGGTGGAGATAAGGAGGAGAGTTCAACCAAAGAACTTGTATGCATGCATATAAGCCTAACCAATGGACAAAGACACCAGGAGGGTGAGGACATGAGTGGGGGCCATTGGGGGTTAAGGACGCATATGTAATACCTTAATCAATAAAGAATATAGATTAAATAAATAAATAAATAAATAAATAAAACAGATAAGAAATTTCAAGTTTTGGTGAAACTGTGGAGAAAACTTAACCTATGTTCATTGCAAATTGGTATTGCCACTATGAAAAAGAGTATTGAGGTTCCTAAAGAAGTTGAAAATAGAACTGCCACATGATCCAGCAATTCCTGTTCTGTACATTTATCTGGAAAACTCTCACAAAAAAACGCTAATTTGAAAAGTTACATGTACCCTCATACTTATTGAAGCATTATTTACAATAGTCAAGACATGAAGACAACCTCAATGTCCATCAATAGATGAATGGATAAAGATGTAGTGATATATATGAAGTGAGAGAATTATGCTAAACAAGTGAAATATGTCAGACAGAAAAAGATAAATGTATTATCTCACTTATACGTGGAATCTAAAAACAAACAGATAAAAGAGCTCATAGATTTAAAGAACAGTTTAGTAGTTGCCTAAAATGGGGGCTGGGGGGATAGGTGAAATGAATGAAGGGATCAAAAGGTACAACTTTTTAGTTATATAATCAGTGCATCATGAGGATTTAATGAATAGCATGATTAATATAGTTAATAAGCTTGTACTGTGTATTTGAAAATAGCTAGGAGAATGAATCTTAAAAGTTCTCATCACACAACAAAATAGTGTAATACTTATGGTGATGGATGTTAACTAGACTTATTGTGGTGATCATTTTGCAACATATATAATATTGAATCATTATATTATGCACCCGAAATGAATATAATGTATGTCAACTATACCTCAAATATCCTATCTAATAATAGACAAACATGGTAATTAACTATAGCTCCGACACGCTTCCCATTGGTTAATCAGGGCGATATGCAAATTAACTGCCAACCAAGATGGCGGTAGGCAGCCAGGCAGCTGAAGCGAACAGAAGGCTTGATTGCTCCACTGAAGGAGGAAGCCAAGGTTCCCCGCCTGCTGCTGCTGGGCTCTGAGCTTTCACTCTAAGAAACAATGTTGCAATTATAGAAGCTAAACAAACCCCATGCTTTCAGCCAGCCGGCCAAGCTGGAGTTGCAACAGTGTTTCAATTATAGAAGCCAAAAAAAACAGATACCTGCTTTCAGCAGCTGAGGTCTCAGAGCTGGAGCCGAGCCTCAGATCTAAAGCTGGCTCTCAGTTCCAGTGACAGCCATAGAAGGTAAATAAATCCCAGAATTAAAAAATAAAAGAAAAAAAGAAGAGGTTGGGAGCTTCAGTCACCCACCAGGCTGAAAATGGCCCTCAGCCCCCCACCCAGACTGGCCAGGTATCCCAGTGGGGACCCCCACCCTGAAGAGGGTGTGACCATCTGCAAACAGCCATCATCCCCTCATCCAGTCTGGCCAGTCACTCCAGTGGAGACGCCCACCCTGAAGGGGTTGTGACCAGCTACAAACAGCCATCATCCCCTCATCCAGGCTGGCCAGGCACCCAAGCGGGACCCCCACTCTGATCCAGAACACCCATCAGGGCAAACCAGCCGGCCCCCACCTGTGCACCAGGCCTCTATCCTATATAGTAAAAGGGTAATATGCCTCCCACCACCGGGATCAGTGGAGCAGCGAGACCTTACTGCCCCTGTGTCAAGCGGAGCCGCGAGGCCTCCCAGCACTGGGATCAGCGAAGCAGCGAGGCCTCCTAGCACCAGGATCAGCAGAGCAGCGAGGCCTCCTGGCCCCTGGCACAGCGTGACCTGGGGAAGCTCCCAAACCCCCTGATCGCCCTGTGGCTCTGTGTGTGACAGGGGGTAGGGCCACAACCTCCCTATCTGCCCTGTTCTGTTTGTGACAGGGGAAGGCGCCCCAACTTCCTGATCGGCCCTGCTCTGTGCCTGATAGGGTGGAGCTCCCCAACCCCCTGATCGGCCATGCTCTGTGTGTGACAGGATGCGGAGCCCCAACCCCCCCATGGGCCCTGCTCTCTGTGTGATGGGGTGGAGCCACAACCTCCTCATCGGCCCTGCCCTGAGTGTGACAGGAGGGAGTGCCCCAACCCCCTGATCGGCCCTGCTCTGTGGGTCACCGGAGGTGGCACCCCTAGCCCCTGATCCGCCCTGCTCTGTGTGTGACAGGGGGCAGTGCCTCAATTCCCCTATCGGCCCTACTCTGTGTGTGACAGGGGGGAGCTCCCCACCCCCCTGATTGGCCCTACTCTGTGTGTGACAGGGGGGATCTCCCCAACCCCCTGATCGGCCCTGCTCTGTGTGTGACAGGGTATGGAGCCCCAACCTCCCTGATCGGCCCTGCTCTGTGCATGACAGGGGACAGCGCCACAACCCCCTGATCTGCCCTCCCTTGTGCGTGACAGGGAGTGGCGCCGCAACCTCCCCATCGACCCTGCCTTGAGTGTGACAGGGGGCAGCGCCCCAGCCCCCCAATTGGCCCTACCCTGAGCATGACTGGGGGTAGCATCGCAACCTCTAGATCTGCCCTGCTCTGTGCATGACAGGGGGCGGCGCCCTAACCCCCATCGGCCCTGCTCTGAGCCCGACCAGGGGCTGCACCTAGGGATTGGGCCTGCCCTCTGCTACCCGGGAGCAGGCCTAAGTCAGCAGGTCGTTATCTCCCGAGGGGTCCCAGACTGTGAGAGGGCACAAGTGGGGCTGAGGGACACTCCTCCCCCCAGTGCACAAATTTTTGTGCACTGGGCCTCTAATATATATATACCCCAAATTCTACCCCCTCAAAAAAGTAAGGAAATCTTTTTATTCCATCCTTAATATATGACATGGTAATTAATATATATATATATATATATATATATATATATATATATATATATATATTTATATAAAATGCCCATGGCCATCACACTGTAATGCTGTCACAACCAAATGAGCAGCAGCTCTTGCCGAGGGCAGGGAGGGGCACAAGTTACTAGCAATGGAGGGCTAAGAGTGGTGGAGGGCTATGAATGGCAGAGGGCAGGGCAGCAAGCTATGAGTGGAGGATTGCTACAAGCAGCAAAGGGCGGGGCATGAGCTATGAGCAGCGATGGGCAGGGCAGCCAGCTGAGGCAAGCAGAAGCAAGCTACTCGCACATGATTTCGTGTGCACTGGTCCTCTAGTGTATGTGTGTGTGTGTGTATATATATACACACAAACTTATTTCATATATATATATCGCATGATAATTATTTTACATATATTGTCTCATTCAATCTTCATAATAACAATTCAATGATATTGTTATTATTCCAATTTTAGATGATGAAAATATGGGAGAGAACTATTAAGTCAGTTTTCCAAGATTATAGGGCTAGCAAATGGAGGAACTAGAATAGTTATTCTGGTAGTGTTATTTGTGGAAATGGGGTACCCCTTTCCCCACTGAGTGCTGGGGGTGGTGTCCTTAAAATATCTTGGGACAAAGAATTTTCTGAGACTTGCACAGCAGGATGAGTGATTTATATTTGCATAGAATTACATTTCTGTGTTTCCAAAGTTCCATTTCCCTTAATCCGGTCCTGGAAGAAGTATAACTGAGGATTCAGTAGAGCTAAAATCAAAGCCAGAATCCAGAATTTCTGCTCCATGTTGCAGCTGGGTCCAGATCAGTATCAGGCTAGTTGCAGTTTATTAGTCCATTGTGTGTGGGATCCAGATGGCCACGAGCCATGTGGGCGAATTCCGGGGAGCCAAGAGAGTGTGTCCCCTGCAACAAGAGTCCCAAGAGAAGCAAGAGAGGCCAAGAGTGTGAATTTCTTTATTTAGGTGATTAAATATATCAAATGTTCATGTGCTTGTAGTAGCCTTGCCCATTCTGGCCAATGACCTGTTCCCAGGTATGATTCAGAGTTAAATACCTTTTCCATACCACCCCAGCTTTACTGGATATGCATCTATTCTCCTCCTTGTCCCTCCAGTCCCCCAGTGACCTTCAGGTAATAGACTGGTGGCTTCCTGAGGAGTATAAAGCCTAAATGACATGCCTATAATATTTGACCTTCCCTTTGCTCCTTTCCTGTTATTAGTAACTAGGTTAATTACAGCAGTATCAGTAGGATGTGACCCTAACATAATGTGTTGTAATGTTTTACTCTCCATTTAAAATTCTATATTTCCCGATCCTGGTAATGAGGGTGAAGCAGAGAGAGATGTATTATTTATTTTATTGTCTCATTGCCCTTAGTACAGCAACACAGAGAATGAGAAGGAATGCTTATTTGAAAGGTTTTTTTTTTTTTTCCACCTTAGGCATATATAACTTATCTGTAAAAAAAAAAAAAAAGATGTTTTATAATAAGCATGAATTTTTGTTTTTTCATATTGGGGTTTCTTCATTTTTCACTGGAAATTTTTGTTAAAATCAAGAAATATATAACACAATGCCAAAAAGTGCCAGGGAAGAACACTAAAAATATGAAATGCGGTAAAACTGTTAAGGACAGACTGAAACATTAGGCTTATTTATTTGTGAAGAATAAATGCTAATAAATCCTTAAAGTTTATAAAATCACAAAGGTTGTTTTTTAATGAATAAATGAAACAGAATATATGAAATAAAAATGTTGGTAATACTTGAACTGTTTAAAGGGGTGGGGGGAATCACAGATTTTCCTTAGGAAAATTGAGAACCAGTGAGTTCTCTACATGAAAGAAAAGTTGTTTTCACAGAAATTTAAAATTGGAAAGAGTGGAAAATATGATTGTGATAGTTTCTGTTTGGGTTTTGGTTTTTTGCTTATGAGAAGAGAGGAGAGAGTGCAGGGACATCTTTATTTCATATACATTTGGGAGATAGTGTCCTGAGGATAACTTGGAACTTAACAACAACAGATAAAATGATTGGCCACATGATTTGGGTGTTGCAACTAGAAAAAGGTGTTTCTTTTGGTTTGTTTGTTATCCAAACAAGGACGGTGCATACTTTCATAATACTACTGCTCATAAGTCTAGGCTTTGCAGGAGAATAGGTTCTAAGGGAAGATTAAAAGTTGGACTTCTTAAAGTGGTATAACACTGGGAATTAATTAAATCAAATAATGGTCAAAATCAGATCAGGTTAGTGAGGAGGAACAGAAAACCCTACTGGGGAGTTGTATCTTCTAAATTTCTTTTATTCTGTATTGGACATTAGTGCAAGTTTTGTAATAATAATAATATGTCAAAAGAAAGTTTTGGAATTTCACTTAATGAAATTTGTTGACAGCACATATTTCTATTCAACATAACTTTGTAATTTTTTTCCAGAGGGCTATATGAAAGTAAAGCATTACAGAATAATAGAGAGGAAAGAAGGAAGCATATAGATGTAAGCAATTAATAATCTTCCTGTCATATAGTTACTTAGAACAGAACTATGCCATTTTAAAAGTTATTTCATTTCAATAGTCATTTAATCCCATAGATAGAACAAACATCCTTATTTTTTACTCATTGCTTTAAATCTTTTAATTGTAACAGCACTTTCCAGGTGATCTGCATTCCCTCATGCTCAAATCTGATCTACTTATATAAAAACCATGGGTGGTGTTCATCACATCCAGAAGAACAGCCGTGACCAACCAGAAGAAAGTCAGTCCTACAGGGATTGTCTTGGAAACAGCTGTGCACCTCCCCCAAGCTGTTTCCTATAAGGGCGAGGTTTTAGGCAGGAACCCGCCCTCAAAGTGTGGACCCACTGAATCCTGGGTCGCTTTGCCAAGGGCTGCGCCCTCCCCAGCTGTTTCCTGGAGCTGCTTCCGGCAAGGGCGGGGTTTGAGGCAAGAACCCGCCCTGGAAGCCTGGTTCTCTGGGAGTGTGCTGCGCCAGCATGGCCAGGGTTGAACCTGAGTGTGGGTGGCTGAAAGGCTTAGAAAAGACAGACAAGAGAATTAAAGCCAGGTCTCAGTGGGATGCTGCTTTTCTGAGAGACAGCAACCACACCCACAGCCATGCCTTTATTTTATAGCAGATGCTATGAGGCAAAGTAAGGGTGTGACCAAGTTGTTTACAACATTCTCCTGGGTTTCAATCCTACTCAACTACATGCACCTGAACTCTATCAAGCCTACATCATTCAGGCACGTGGGGCCACGTGTTCGGACCATAGGTTCAAGCTTACAACTATAGCTGTTGGCTATAATTGTGCTGGGAGGGCCCTGCCCTCCAAGCTGGGACTTGCACGTGGCAATGAGAGGACTGTGCCCTCTCCTCAGTCCAAGGCTTAAACCTTTCCAAAACACTGTAGCAACTCCCCACAATAAAGTTTTAATTCTGTTTCTTTGTTACTAATGTTGTGGCCCCACCCCATAACAAAGAAACAATTTCCATAGGATGAGGCCCAGAAATCAGGATTTTAAAGATTCCCAGGTGATTCTGATGTGCAGCCAAGGTTGAGAACCACTGCTATAGATATTAAAAATATGTCTAAACATGCAATTCTTTGTCCAAAAAATGAGCATGTTCAAAAATTAAATGAAAATTTGTATATACTCGATGGAGATTTTCACACATATTTGAGTGATGATTCCATTGATTCCACAGATGATGCTGAAAAGGAAAATTTTCCCATCGAATTTCTTTTTTTTCTTTTCTTTTTTTTTTTTTTATGTATAGGGCGTAATGTCACAGGAAGGCCATAGTATTCTGCTACCCGTGAGGAGTAAGCCCAAGTTGCTGTTGGATGTGTTGTACACAGTGAAGCCATTCTTCAGGAGCTCTGCTCTCTCCACACACACGAACTTCATTAATAGTATTACTCCTTCGGGAATGCCGTGTCATAAATTAAAATTGAAAGTGGGTGCAATCATCATGCTATTGGGAAATCTCAATAATAAATGGGGTCTTTGTAATGGTACCAGATTTATTATCAAAAGATTACGACCGAACATTATAGAAGCTGAAATATTAACAGGATCTGCAGAGGGAGAGGTTGTTCTGATTCCAAGAATTAATTTGTCCCCATCTGACACTGGCCTCCCATTTAAATTGATTTGATGATGGTTACCCGTGACCATCAGCCATTTAGGATGACTATTAATAAATCACAAGGACAAACTCCAGACAAAGTAGGCATATTCCTACTTTGAACCCGTTTTTGCACATGGTCAGTCATATGTTGCTTTCTGTTTAGTTTGAAGAGCATGTGATATTACAGTCAAAGTTCTAAGCACTTCATCCAAGGGAAATTAGTCAAGCACTCTGAAAGTGTTTTCACTCTTAATGTGGTGTATAGGGAGATATTAGAATAAGTTTAATCACTTTATCAGTCATTGTTTGCATCACTGTTGTTTTCATGTCATGTTTTTGTTGTTTTCATATCATGTTTTTGTTGTTTTCATATTTTTTTGTCATTTTTATATCATGCCTCTGTTGTTGTTATAGCCTTTTGTTACTGTTTATTTATCAATAAATTTATATATGATTTTCATATACATTTTACTGATTTCCTTTCATCTCTCACACTTCTATTATAGAGAAAGGACAAATAGAAATATTAAAATATTTCTGCTAATTAATTTCCTTTTTTAAAAAAATTATATTTTATTGATTTTTTACAGAGAGGAAGGGAGAGGGATAGAGAGTTAGAAACATCGATGAGAGAGAAACATTGATCAGCTGCCTCCTGCACACTCCCCACTGGGGATGTGACCACAACCAAGGTACATGCCCTTGACCAGAATCAAACCTGGGACCCTTGAGTCTGCAGGCCAATGCTCTATCCACTCAGCCAAACCGGTTAGGGCAATTAATTCCCTTTTAATGTGCACAAATTTTGTGCACTGGGCTACTAGTATTAATATAATATGAATTAAATTTGTTAGTCTTCCTCTGTCTTTAGAACATGATCTATTTACTATAGATATTACACTTTATTTGAATTATTTTATTAATGATTGTGGGAAACTGATATAGGGTTAAGCCTCGGACTGACCTGCTGGCAAAGTCACAAACAATTCCCAGCTTAGAGGGCACAGTCCTCTTAGCATAATTAGGCTTGACCTTATAACACTCCCTAGATCTTATCTAGGAAGTTAAGGGACTGAGGAAGTGCAGGAAGTATAACCAAGGTGTAAACAAGTGAAACTCACAAGAAAAGTGTAACTTTGGTAACCACTACCTTGTTTACCGCTCACTATAAAAAGCTTGGTGAGGCCTGAGCACAGTGGAAGTCCTTCCTCCTGAGTTGGACTTGCCGCCTGGTCCCCCAATATTCCCAAATTATCTTGTGTCTTTTCTTTTTCATTTGTTGTGCGGCTCCTCTTCCAGACCCGAACCCTGAACCACGCAGGACGTGGAGGGAAACACGACAAATAATTTTATTTTTTTCTAAATTATTAATAATTCTAGTGATTTAGTAGTTTGCTTACTTTCACTTTTTTTTACTCTCACTTTTAAACTATATATTTAAGATATTTAACAGCACAAACTGAAAACATTGAAATATTATATTCTCCTTAACACTAGATTTTAATGTAAGGACTCAGAAATGTGAGTTACTATTCTTTACAGGCACAGATTACACCCTCAGAATGCCTACAATTAGGAGCACAGAAAAATTCATGATAGTCTAAAACTTCTAAAGACTATCCCATACTTTTCATCATGCTACAAACTTATTTTACTCCCCATCACTCTCCTTCTAGTCAACATCATGCTTTTATTTTGGGGTTTAACATGGAACATGTAGGAAGATGTTTAGAGATCAAGAGAGGTATTAATAAGGGAAAAATTAATCATTCCACTGCCTGGACTGACCAGCAGCCCCTGAATGATGCATGAACAGGTTACTCAGATACAGTTTGACTGTGAAAGAGAGGACTAAAGGGCTCCTGGCTCTAGCATCCAGAGCAGCCTCAATTGCCTGCCTCATTAGTCTTTTATTGCAGTTTTGTCTTTAGATACAATCAGTAGGGTGAGTAATATTGGGAGGACACATGTGTTTATATTGTCCTCTAGGGAAGGGCATCTAGGGATTAAGCATAAGGATTCCAGTAAACACCCGGGGGTCTGCACATGCACAGACTTGTTTGGAAAGGTCAAGGAATAATTATGGGTGCCTCCTTTGACACTCCCCTGAGTCTCCCCTAAGTCAGAATTCTGATAAACAGCGCAGGCGGCCTTCCACACATTTCCCTTTTCTCAGAATGTCTTCCTTACAACTTTCCAACCAAGTCTCTTGTACCAACATCTCCCCCTGTTTTGTTTTGCTGAATGTAGAAGACAGAGGGAGGTGGTGAACTTTCTGCTTTGGAATGTCACAGTCCATGAGGCACATTTCCTGCTGGAGTTCAGATTTTAGAGACTACAGACAATCCTCGGGTTACGTTGGACTCAACCTACGTCATTTTGTGGTTATGTCACCATCTCCCATTTATTTATAAAAATAAAAATGTTCCATCATTTTGATGTATGTACGTATGTGCTTTATGTTTTTTATTATTTATTTACCACAAGTAAAGATCAGGAATTGTCATCTTTCTTTAAAATTTTTTTACTGTTTCACTTCATTACTGCTGTGTATTTGCTCCATGTGAGTGATGTAGGTGCTTATGTAGGTGAGTCTGAGGACCTATTGTATAAGAAAAAAAAAAGAGAGCAATGGTTAGTTATCTGGAGTGGGTGGAGTGTGAGTAGGTGCCAATAATTGCTCAGCCTCTGCTGTCAGCTTCACCATTCCCCAGGTTATTCCAGAGGCCATCTGGGTCAGAGGAAGGTGCCTCCTTCAGTGCTATGGAGTCCCCAGGCTCAGATTCTTCATTTCTGGAAGGGGATTGGTCTCATGCCATGCCATGATAGGGTTTAATCCAGCAAGCTGGAATGCACAGCAACCCTGTGGGGGTATAAACACACACATATCCTCTCCCCCATGTTAATAATTCATTGGGTCCCATCCAGTTATTAGTGTCCACATGTAGCCACAAGACTTGTGGTTTCTGAGATGGGGTTATTGAGGTAAGTTGCCATTCTACAGAGTATTGAAAATGATCATTCAGGATTTAAAAATTAAGGGTAAAGAATGCTTTAGATAGTAGTATAGCAGGATCCTTGAGCCCCATATTCCCCCTTTTTTGTTTTACTAGCATACCCTTCAGGGTAGCACGGGCACGTTCAATGATGGCCTGTCCTTGTGGATTGTAAGGGATTCCCATGAAATGCTGGATGGACCAAGTTCTACAAAAGGTGGTGAAGCCAAGGCTGCTATAAGCAGGCCCATTATTAGTTTACCTTGTTAATATAGCTACAATTGGAAACAGGTATTATTGAATTAATGCAAAGAAAGGTATTGTCACTTATTAAGAATTGCCAAATTCTGGAGGGACAGGTGGGGAGAATGTATAATTTACCAAATTTTCGTTAAAATTTTTTAATTATATCTGAGAAAAAAAAGTTTAAAAATCACCAATACTTGCAAATGACATGGAATCTTGTCCTTTCTTCAAAACATAATATTTCAGAATAACAATTAGAGCTATAAATGAAAGCATAATATGGTTATTATTATTTGACAAAGCTTCCCATGTACCTTTGTTGCAAAAGACCAAAGAAATACCAAGCATGCTTCCTAGAGAAAGGGAGGGAGCCCATTTATTAACACTAGTGGACTCTGGCAATAATTTTCAAATCAGAGTGAAGAAACACGCAGAGGGCTTCACTTTTTATAACCTTCTGGGGTCTTTGTCTTGCAGATATGGTTCTGCCCCCTTTTGTGGGCTTACAGAAAGGCCCCCAGGTGTTGGGGGTACCCAGGCCATATCCGATAATCTGTCCTGAGGCCAGCGATAACGACCCCCACCCCCAGGGCAGTGCAGTGTTCAGTTTTTATGGCCTGGCATGCCTTGCAAGACCAGGTTCCTCCTCACCTTAAGCAGAAAAATTTCCTTCATGAGAAAGAAAACAAACACTTGAAGCATTCCAGGGCCAATTGGAGTGATCTAAAGCCAATTCTAAGTCAAGAAAAAGTTTCTTAAAATTCAAACCTGGAAGGATTGTCAAATTTATTTTACCAGAAGATAGACACAAACATAGGATAGCAAACTTCAGGTTCCATGATTAAAAGATGAACTTTTTGTAAAAACTACCTGGTTAATATGACATATAACCATTTTAATAATTTATAGGACTAGGAAAGGACTAACTAAAATAAGGTTTATTCTCTAACTTCATTTGTCCTTGGGTGTGGTCAGCAAATGACACTAATTGGATTTCTGTTATCAGTCTCTCTGAATACATTGATATTAGCTATTTACCACCTGGTTATAGACTCTGGTTAGGGAGGCAAAATGCAAATAATTTACTCTTAAGTGTCCTTGGTTTAGGGAAGACAGGTTTTACTAGATGGCTCCAAATTGCTGTTTAACCATCTCAGTTTCCCTATTCTTTTTGTCTTGGCTTACTGGCCTGTGTTATTTACATAACTCTCTTTTGACATTTCTCTTCACAAAATTCTACAACTTTCACAAACTTTCTTCAGAAACCTTACAACTTTCAGAAATAACCATCTTTAGAATCCATTTTCTTTTTCCTTCAAAATGCATCTCTGTGCTTCGTGCTTTCTATGACATCAAAACCATAATTTCTTTCTATTTAGAATTCTTAACCCTTAGAAACCTTAATTTTTAGGTGACATGTAATAATTAACATTCCTCAGATTAGCAATATGTTCACATTTTGAGAGATATTTCAAATAAAATACAAGACATTCATTAACAGATTCAAATCCATTCTCTAGATTTTTCATATTAGGCAAATTCAGTTAATATTTCAGTAGCCTGTTATTTCAAAATACCTAGATATTTAATAATTTTTACTATTTGATTCAGTAAACTCCAAATTTTTAAGTTACCAAAGACTTTGGAAAACTATGTTTAGCCATATATAATTACAACTGAAAAAGCTTTAACATATACCCTTCATTTTAGTTATATTTATTTTGCCTTAACAACTTTGAGATTTTAAAGCCAGTTATTATTACCCAAGGCATTTTCCTTGGAAAATTTTGTAAAAGAGATAACTCACTGGACTTCAGTGGCTTTAATGTTAAAGTACTATTTTTTTTTTTTTTTTTCACAAAAATGGGAGTGGCCTCCACACTGCTATTTCTGCAGCCTGCTGGAGGGCACTTCTACAGGTCGAATCATCCTAGGAAAAGGACTTGGGGGTTTTAAGTGATTATTTCCCATATTTTTTCTTTCTGAGTAGACTAACAACATGAAATCTCACCTATAAGCTTTAAACAAATTAAACCAAACAACAAAGACACATAAAACAACAATCAACAGACACTCTTATATATGATATTTACTGGCACACATAACACACAGACAAGACTTAATGAATCAGAGTTCTTGTCATGGATCTTTCAGATGTTTTACATTGCCTGAGACTTACAGCCAGATGCAGCCCAGAGGGCTCCCAGGTGGGTCGCCAATGAACACCCACAAATAGCCTGTTGTTGACAGATCTCATCATATTCTGCTCTCCAAAGCAAATATTGACTGGCATCTAAAGTCGTTTTAGCCAAAATCTACCAGGCCCAAGGCGTCATATGCTAATTTTCAGACAAAGCATTATGGAGTCATTTTATAAATAGACTGTTAGCCCCATTTTCTCTAGTTGATGAGCCTTCTCACACTGGGGCGGGGGAGAGGGGGCCTTAGATATTACAAGATTTACAGGCTCTACTTCAGTGGTTCTCAACCTTCCTAATGCTGCGACCCTTTAATACAGTTCCTCATGTTGTGGTGATCCCCAACCATAAAATTATTTTTGTTGCTACTTCATAACTGTAATTTTGCTACTGTTATGAATCATAATGTAAATATCTGATATGCAGGAAGTATTTTCATTGTTACAAATTGAACATAATTAAAGCATAGTGATTAATCACAAAAATAATATTTAATTATATATGTATTTTCCGATGGTCTTAGGCAACCCCCATGAAAGGGTCATTCGAACCCTAAAGGGGTCGCGACCCACAGGTTGAGAACCGCTGCTCTACTTCAAGAGGAGTGGGAGGTGATAAATCCTCCTGGCGTAGGTAAATCCTCCTCGTAGGCTTTTGATCCTCAATATGAAGTGGGCACAGTGCAGCTTGAACAAGATCCCACATAGTTAAAGATGACAAAGGCACTTGTTTTCCCTGAGCCTGATTTCTCTTTAAATTCCTGCCTACTTGTTCCCAGAGATCAACAGCTAAAGTTCCATCATCAGGGAACCAAGGATTATCCTAATAATCCCATTGGCTAATCAGCGCTATATGTAAATTAACCACCAACAAAAGATGGTGGTGAATTTGCATACTGAAGGACGGGGCCAGCAGCATTCCATGCTGCCCGTGAGACCCGGGCCTGGATCCGTGACCTGGCGAGGCAGGCCAGCAACTCGCACAGGGGAAGAGAGGCCGGGGTTGGGCAGGGCAGGATGCCTGGCTTCTACCCAGCCCCAGTCATTCCGGGCAGGTGAGCAGCGTGCCCTGGCTTCCCGCCCTGCCCAGGCCACTCTGGGCCTGTGGGCAGCGCCCAGAGAGCCTCTGGACAGGGGAGGTGGGCCACTGGAGGGTGGCCTGTACTGTCCACATAGCTGCGGTGGCAGCCATGAGTACGCCAAGCAAAGCCTGCAGGGCAAGCTGAAGTAGCTCCTGCAGGCCATAAGCATGGAGGAGTGGCTGCACAAGTCCCGCCTCCTGGCCCAGAAGGTGCAAGATCGCAGGGATAGCCACAGTGGCAAGCCAGATTGATGTCCTCCTGGCCGCTCCATGGGCATTTGCGGATCTGCAAAGCCACAGACCTCCGGTGTGCACATCCTCTTCTCCCCCCCTTACGTGCAAACATCCCCTAGCACACTGTCACCCTTGCGCGCCTGCAACAGTCGCAGACCAAGGCATGCATAAGTTCCCCCAGCCTCTCTGCCACACTTTCATCATGCCTAACACCCCTACAGGATGTGCACACATCCCCTCTGACACGCTCATGTCCTTTGGAGAGTGTCTGGGTGCTGAGGGTGGGCGCCTGTGAGATGACAGTGAGAGGGCAGAGTGGTGATGCCCTGTTCCCGCAGGAGGCCAATGCAGTGATGAGGTCACCTCTGTGGGGCTAATTCAGGTGCTGAGGCGGGAGCAGGTGCAGATAGACACACCTGGTGGGCGCAGGCGACCCTTGCTGAGGTGCCTTCGGTCAGCGTTCAAGATCAAGGACCCAGAGGCAGAGAGGAATTCCGTCCTCTCAGTGAAACAGTGGGGTAGTCGGGGCAACTGCAGAAGAGGAATGTGCACTTTGGGTGACAGCACCCATGAGCAAAGGCTGCCCTGACTGAGCATTGCTTGCTTGGGGCCTAGCGCACTCCTGCTGGCAGTGAGTGACAGGATGTGCTTTTCCAAATTAATGAGAGAAAACGTTGATTCTCCCGCTGCCCATGAAGGTGGAAAGTGAAGTGGGAGACATATGGGGAGTGAGAGCAAGGTTCCCTGTCTGGGGGTTCCAAATCTGCTGTTGGTTTCTTTCACCACTGACTAGAGATATACAGAGTGTCTCCCCAAAATGTATACACACTTTGAATACCTACTAATTCCAATGGTTTTAAGCATAAGAAAGAAACAACAATGGAGCTGTTGTCTGTTAAAAGTGCGGGCACAAACAAGCAGTTGGAACATACCCTGAGGGGTCTCAGATTGGAGAGGGTGCAGGCCAGACTGAGGGGCCCCTTCGCCCCACCCCATCCCAGTGCACAAATTTCGTGCACTGGGCTACTAGTAAATTATAGGCACCATTTACTTTTAATAACTTTTTAAGTAACAGAGAGATGTTACTACTCGGTTGACAGTTGCTGTCCTATTGTGAAACCTTAGCTGAAAAACAATTCCCTCGAACTTGGAAATCATAAGCAGCCTCCAATGACGTATTGCGCAGTTACTTTCATTGTCTTCCTCTTTGTTTTTGAGGGTTCTGCTGGATCTCATTGCATTCCTTGTTCCTCACACAGGGCACCGTATTTATGGGGCTGACCAGCAGCCCCTGAACGATGAATGATTAGATTTCTCAGACACAGTTTCACTGTGAAAGAGAGGGCTAAGGGGCTCCTGGCTCTGGGGCCAGAGAAGCCTCAATTGCCTTTTATTGCAGTTTTTTCTTTAGATACAATCAGTAGGACATGTGTTTGCATTGTCCCCTAAGCAAGGGCATCCAGGGACTAAGCATAAGGATTCCAGTAAACACCCAGAGGTCTGCACATGCACAGACTTGTTTGGAAAGGTCAAAGAATAATTAGGGGCACTGCCTTCCACACTCCCCTAAGTCTCCCCTAAGTTGGAATTCCGATAAACAGGGCAGGTGGCCTTCCACATATTTCCCTTTTTTCAGAATTTCCTCCTTACAACTTTCCAACCAAGTCTCCTGTGGTCCCCAACAATTCCACCATTAACTCTCCCCTCTTTTCTTCATTGGAGCACCCATGCTACATTGCTTCTGTCTTTAGCAAAAGACACTTTCCAGGTCTCTATCCTAGTCTTTCATCCTGTAGTTTGGTTCTCCCATGTGACAGCACTTCTCTCAAACCTTCTTTCCAATATTGTGGTTTTCTTCTAGAGTTCATAATCTCTACTTTGTTCTAATTTTCTTTAGTTGATCAGAAAGGTACATGAGGACATTTCTGAATTATGAATGAAAGTTTAACTGATGTATAGGTAAAACTACCAAAATTATTAGTCATAAAATTTGGTGTGTCAAGCATGTACATTTCTATTTATCCATTCAAGCCAAAATAAACTGGTCAGAGGAATTCAGTACATCATCTGCATATTCTTTTAATGAAACTGAGACATTTTCCTCTTCCTTCTACTTTATCTTTTATTGTTTCAGAATATAAAAAGAGGTTTGTTACAGGAATTGGTTCACATGATTATGGAGGTTGAAAAGTCTTACAATCTATTGCCTGCAGGGTGGAGGATTAGGAGAACTGATGGTGTCATTCAGTTGTAGTCCAACGATCTGTGAACCACGGAGTGAATGGTTTAAGTTTTGCTGTAAGTTTAAAGGCTCAAGCCATGGAGGGTGGGAGTACAATGGTGTATGGTAAATCCCAGTCAGAGCCCAAAGGCCCCAGAACCAGGAGCACTGATGTCTGAGGGGAGAACATGGGTAGCACTCCATCATGTTGATATTTTACCTTGTTTTTCTTACTTAATAAATATTTCCTTGCCAGTCTATGGGAGGCTTTCTCATTGTTTCCAATGTGTGAACTAGTCTACTGGGTGAATGTACAATAATTTAATGTCTCCTAGAATCATATCCCTGTTTCTAGGAGGAAGAAGACAAGACAGGCTTTCTCTTGTTATTTTTATTTCTATTTTATTTATATATTTTTACTTCATTGGGTGACATCCTATATAATAAAAGGCTAACATGCAAATTGACTGAACAGTGGAACAACCAGTAGCTATGACGCACACTGACCACCAGGGGGCAGACGCTTAAAGCAGGAGCTGCCCCTTGGTGGTCAGTGTGCTCTCACAGGGGGAGCTCTGTGAGAGAAGCTGGGCTTACAGCTGCTGAGCACAGTGGTAATGGTGGGAACCTCTCCTGCCTCCGCGGCCGTGCTAAGGATGTTTGACTGAGGGAGCAGGCCTAAGTTATCAGTTGACATTCCCTGAGGGCTTCCCAGACTGTGAGAGGGCACATGCTGAGCTGAGAGACATCCCTCCCCCAGTGCATGAATTTCATGCACCGGTCTCTACTAGTTGCTTAATAAAATTATAGGATTCAGGTGTACAATTCTATAGTACACCATCTGTATATTATATTGTGTGTTTACCACCCCAAGTCAAGTCTCATTTCATCAACATTTATCCCCCCTATACCCTATACCCTCTTTTACTTTCCCACCTTGCTTTCTCTCTGTGTGTGTTTCTATTTTTTTGGTTTGTTTTTGCTTAATCCCTTCACCTTTTTCACTCCGCCCTGCTACTTCCCTTCCCTCTGACAGCTGCCAGTCTGTTCTTTATGAGTCTCTTTTATTTTGTTTGTTAGTTTATTTTATTCAATAGATTTCATATATGAGTGAAATAATCTGGTACTTATCTTTCTCAGACTGGTATATTTCACTTAGCATAATGCTCTACCAGTACATCTATATTGTTGCAAATGGTAAGATTTCTTTTCTTTTTTTTTTACATTGTACCACAGCTTTTTTATTTATTAATATTTTTAATGATTCCAGAGACAAAGGAAAAGGGAGAGAGAGGTAGAAACATCAATGAAGAGAGAGAACCATTGATTGGCTGCCTCTCACACACCCGACACTGGAGATGGAGCCTGAAACTCAGGCATATGCTTTGACTGGGTATTGAACCATGACCTCTTGGTTCATATGTCTACACCCAACCACTGAGCTCCACCAGCCAGGCTGTACCACAGCTTTTTTTATCCACTCATCTACCAATGGTCTGCTTCCAAATCTTGGCTATTCTATATAATAAAAGGCTAATATGCAAATCGACTGAACAGCAGAACGACCTATCACTATGATGCGCACTAACCACCAGGGGGCAGATGCTCAATGCAAGAGCTTCCCCTGGTGGTCAGTGAGCTCCCATAGGGGGGGGTGCCACTCAGTAACAAGCCAGGTTCAAGGCTGGCAAGCCCAGCAGAGGTGGCAGGAGCCTCTCCCACCTCTGTGGCAGTGCTAAGGATGTCCAACTGTCGGCTTAGGCCCACTCCCCGCTGTCAGTCAGACATCCCTTGAGGGCTCCTGGACTGCAAGAGGGTGCAGGCCAGCCTGAGGGACAACCCCAAGTGCACAAATTTCATGCACTGTGCCTCTAGTTATAAATAATGCTGAAATGAACATAGGGGTGCATATATTCTTTCAAATTAGTGTTTTGGTTTTCTTCATATATATTGCCAGAAGAGAAATTGCTGTGTCACAAGGCAGTTCCATTTTTAACTTTTGGGGGTAACCCCATAAAGCTTTCCACAGTGGCTGCACCAACCTGCCTTCCCAACAACAGTGCATGAGAGTTTCTTTTCTCCACATCCTTGCTAATACTTGTTTGTTAATTTATTGATGCTAGCCATTCTAACAGGTGTGTGGTAATATTTCATTGTGGTTTTAATTTGCATTTGTCTGATGGTTAGTGACATTGAGCACATTTTCATATGTCTTTTGGCTATCAGGTCCTATGCCCAACTTTAATTGGATTGTTTGTTTTTGGATTTGTGTTTCATAAGTTCTTTATAAATTTTGGCTATTGATCTTTTACCAGAAGTATCATTGGTGAATATGATCTCCCATTCAGTGAATTGTCTTTTCATTTTGTTGATGATTTCTTTTACTGTAAAAAAAAAAACAAACAACTTTGTAGTTTGATATAGTCCCATTTTTTATTTTTCCTTTGTTTCCCTTTCCCTTGGAGATATATCAGCAAAAATATTGCTATGAGAGGTGTCTGAGGTTTTACTGCCTATGTTTTCTTTTTAAAAGTATTTATTGATTAAAGTATTACATGTCTCCCTTTGCCCCCATTGACCTCTCCCCAGCCACTCTCACCCCTCAGCACACACACTAACCTCCACAGTGTTTGTATCCATTGATAATGCTTATATGCATGCATACAAGTACTGTAGGTGATCTCTTACTCCCCCCCACTCCCTGCCTTCCCTGTTAGGTTTGACAGTCAGTTTGATGCTTCTCTGTTTCTGGATTTATTTTTGTTCCTCAGTTTATTATGTTCACTCACAAATGAGTGAGATCATGTGGTATTTATCTTTCTCCGACTGGCTTATTTCACTTAGCATAATGCTCTCCAGGTTAACCCATGCTATTGCCAATGGTAAGAGTTCCTTCTTTTTTTTTACAGCAGCATAGTATTTCATTGTGTAGATGTACCACAGGTTTTTAATGAAATGGAGGCATGCAATATGTCAGAAAAAGAATTCAGAGTAATGGACATACATAAGGCCAAGAGACCTATGAAAACATGCAGCCTATGGGCAATTAGGCTGTTAAAAATCATAGCTATGATAATTTCTGCTGCTATGATCATAGGGGTTCATATATCCTTTCTGATAGGTGTTTCTGATTTCTTGGGATATATTCCTAGAAGTGTGATTACTGGTCAAATGGGAGTTCAGTTCCATTTTTAATTTTTTGAGGAAACTCCACACTGTTTTCCACAGTTGCTACACCAGTCTACATTCCCACCAGCAATGGACAATGGTTCCTTTTTATCCATGTCCTTGCCAGCGCATGTTGTTTGTTGATTTGTTGATAATAGCCATTCTTACAGGTGTAAGAAGGTACCTCACTGTCATTTTGATTTGCACCTCTTGGATGATTAGTGATTTTGAGCATGTTTTCATAGGTCTCTTGGCCTTCTGTATGTCCATTACTCTGAATTCTTTTTCTGACATATTGCATGCCTCCGTTTCATTTAGTTCTTTTCTTGGCTATTCCTTCTTTTCTTTCCTTTGGAGATTTTTTTGTTGTCTCCCCAATTTTTGCTATCACCAAAAGATCCAAGTGCCGAGTTGCCTGGACCTGAGCTGCTTGCAGCAGGAGTGGCACACAATCCGAGTTTTACTGGAGGGCTTAGGCACTTGAGATGCATGGCTGCTGTGGGTCGGTGGGAGCTGTGTGTGCTGAGAGTTGGCCCGGTCAAGGGTCAGCCCAATCTGGGGCAGGTGGCATGGCCACTGGGGGTCAACAGCAGCGCCCCACCCCCACCCCCGTATGCATGTGTGCTGAGAATCAGAGTTACAGGAGCTTGGTGTGACTACCTCAAATCAGTGGGAAGAAAATGTGTCCTGTGATTTACAGGAATCTGTGGCTAGGATAGCTGGAGTCTCAGTGTCCATGGGTCTGGGGCTGTGGTAGCAGGCCTTTGTCCAGAGTGACTGTAGGCTCTTAGTTTGTGTCTGAGGCCAGTCCGGGTTGTGGTGAGGCTAGGTTTCCAGTCACAGAAGTTCTTCCCTTCAAGATGGCATGGTTTCTGTGCCAGCACAAGTCACCGGGCATGATTGCAGTGGCAGCAGGGTCTCTTAGTCTAAGACCACCCAGTCTGCCAGTCCCCAAACGTACTGCAGGACCTAACTTTCCCTCTATAAAACACACACACACACCACCACCACCACCACCACCACCACCGCACATCACACACGTCCACACACTCCCCTTTCACTCCCTCACTCTCTCACACTTTCCCCCTCACTACTGTTCTGCCACTCGGCATCTTCCCAATGAAGGATTGCTGTTTCTTTGCTGATTTTTTGTCTCGAGGATTTATCCAGTGATGTCAATGGGTATTAAAAGCCCCTAGTATGATTGCACTACTGTCAATCTCTCCCTTGATATTTTCAGAAGTTTTTTTTTAATGTATTTGGGTGCTTCTGTATTGGGTTTATATATGTTTATCAGAAGTATATCCTCTTTTTGCATTGATCCCTTTTGTATTATGAAGTGGCCCTCCTTATCTCTTGTTTTGGCCTTCACTTTGAGGTCTATTTTATTAAATATAAGTATTGCTACCCCAGCTTTTTTATCATTTCCATTTGCCTGAAATATATTTTCCCATACGTTCACTTTCAGTGTTGTGAGTTCCTCGTTCTGAGGTGGGTCTTTTGTGGACAGCCTATGTATGGGTCATGTTTTCCTATCCATTCAGCCACCTGATGTCTTTTGATTGGAGTATTTAGCCCATTTACATGGAAGGTTATTATTAATAGGTAATGGTTTGTAGCCATTTTTATTCTTTATGGAGACTTTCCCTTTCTATTTTTTTCTTTTTACAACTCTTCCTTTGGCACTTCTTGCATTGCTGTTTTAGTAGTGATAAACTCCTTTAGCCTCTTTTGTCTGCAAAGCTCCTGACTTCTCCTTAAATTTTGAATGACAGACTTGTTGGATAGATTATTCTTGGATTCAGTCCACTGCTTTGCATCACTTTGTATACTTCATTACATGCTCTTCTGGCCTGATGTGTTTCTGTTAAAATATCATTCGATAGTCTAATGGAGTTCCCTTGTAGCTAACTTTCTCTCTTTCTTTCACGGCCCTTAAGATTCTTTGTCATAAAATATTGCATTGTAATTATGACATGTCTTGGTGTGGGTCTTTTTTGGTTCATTCTTTTGGGACTCTCTGTGCTTGTGTGACTTTTTTCTTTCCCAAATCAGGGAAGTTTTCTCTCATTTCTTCAAATAGGTTTTCTAATCCTTGCTCTTCTTCTTATCATTCTGGTACCCCTATTATATGTATTTTACTTGGTTTCATGTTGTCCCAAAGCTCCCTCATGCTCTCCTTCTACTTTCTAATTTTTTTCTCCAATTGCTGTTCAGGTTGGGTGTGTTTTTCTGCCACATCTTCTAATTCACTAATTTGGCCCCCTGCTTCTTCTAGTCTATTGTTGAAACCTTCCATTGTGCTCATTATTGTATCTATATGGCTTTTTATTTCCTCTGGATTCTTACATAAGTTGTTGATTTTCTCATCCAGCCAGTTTAGGAACTGTATGATCTTTACTCTTAATTCTTTTTTTGACATATTGCCTGCCTCTGTTTCATTTAGTTCCTTTTCTGCCGACTCCTTTTCTTTCCTTTGAGGGTTGTTTCTTTGTCTCCCCATTTTTGCTCTCATGGTTGGGTCCAAGCACCAAGATACGTGGCTCTGGTGCCAATGCCATGGGCTCAGAGGGCAGGGAGCACAGTCTGAGCTTGTGGGCGGGACAGGCTGGGTCCAGGGCCCATGCCTCAGGCTTGGCAGGCAGGGAGCACATTCTGAGGCTTTGGGGCAAGACATATGGGGCCGACATTGTGGTCTTGGCAGGCAGGGAACACAGTCAGAAGCTTGACTGCAGTATACATGGGGCCAATGCCGACACCACAGTCTTAGAAGGCAGGTAGCGCAGTCCTAGGCTTTCTGGTGAGAAATGTTGGGCCCAGGACCTATGCCACAGGCTTGGTGGGTGGGAGCACTGCTAGAGGTTCACCTGCAGAACACAAGGGGCCAGGGAAATGCTGTTGGCTTGGCAGACAGAGGGAACATTTTGAGAGTCACCAGAAGGATGTGTGGTGCCCGGGAATGATGCAGTGGGCTGGTGGGAGGGGGAGGCACTCCAGGATACACAGGAGCTCACATCTGGGAAGGCTGGATTCCTTATGTCTGTGGGTCTGCAATTGAGGTAGCATTTCCTTGGCTGGAGTGGGTATAGGGTTGGGGTTGATGTCTGAGGCTAGTCTGGGTGGTGGTGAGCCTGGGCTCCTAGTCACAGAAGCTCTCCCCTTAAATATGGTGTGGTTTCTGTCAGAGCCAGCTGCCACAGGAGTGATTTCAGTGGTAGCATGTGTTTTCCATCTAGGAGCGCCTGGTCTACCAACCCCCAAAAGTCCTGCAGGATCTAACTGCCCCTTACTCACACACCTACACACACACACACACACACACACACACACACACACAACACACACATCACACACATCCACACACTCCCCTTTCACTTCCTCACTCTCTCCCTCACTGCAGTCCTGCTTGCTGCCATCTTCCATTCTCCTAATGCCTGTGTTTTCTACTAGGATTTTTAAGGTTTTGAGTTTAACATTTAAGTATTTAACTCATTTTAAATTTATTTTTGTGAATGGTGTAAGAAGGTGGTCTAGTTTCATTTTTTTTTTTTTGCATGTATCTGTCCAATATTCCTAACACCATTTATTGAATAGACTATCTTTACCCCATTGTCAGTTTTGCCTCATTTGTCAAATATTAATTGACTACAATAGTATGGGGTTGTCTCTGGGCTCTCTATTCTGTTTCATTGATTTATATGTCTGTTTTTATGCCAGTGTCATGCTGTTTTGACTACTATGGACTTGTAGTATAGTTTGATATTAGGTATTGTGATACCTCCAACTTTGTTCTTCTTTCTCAATATTGTTGTGACTATTTTCAGTTTATTGTGGTTCCATATAAATTTTTGAAATATTTGTTCTAGTTCTGTTAAATACACCATTGGTATATTCATAGGAATTGCATTGAATCTATAGATTGCTTTGAGTAGTATCAACATTTAAATGACTTTAATTCTTCCTATCCATGAAAACGTTATATGCTTCTACTTATTTGTGTTTTCTTCAATTCCTTCTTTTAGTGTCTTATAATTTTCTGCATATAGATCTTTTACCTCCTTGATTAAATTTATTCTTAGGTATTTTATTTTTTAAGCACTTATAAATGGGATTGTTTTCTTAGTTTCCCTTTCTGATAGTTCATTATACTATCTAATGAAAGAGTAATATGCAAATTGACCACCACTCCAACACACAGATGGCTGCCCCCATGTGGACACAAGATGGCCACCACAAGATGGCTGGCAGGGGAGGGTAGTTGTAGACAATCAGGCAAACAGGGGAGGGAAGTTGGGGGTGATCAGGCCTGCAAGGAAGGGCAATTGGGGATGACTGGGCTGGCAGGGGAGGGAAGTTGTGGGGGACCTGGCCTGTAGGGGAGGGCAGTTGAGGGGGACCAGCCCTGCAGGGTAGGGCAGTTGGGGGGAACCAGGCCTGAAGGGGAGGGCAGTTGTGGGAGACCAGGCCTGTAGGGGAGGACAGTTGGGGGCAATTTGGCCAGCAGGGGAGGGCAGTTAGGGGCGACCTGGCTGGCAAAGTAGGGAAGTTAGGGGTGATTGGGCCATCAAGGGATGGCTGTTGGGGTGACATGGCCTGCAGGGGAGGACAGTTAGGGGTGACCAGGCTGGCAGTGATGAGAAGTTAGGGGCAATCGGGCCAGCAGGGGAGAAGTTAGGCATCAATCAGACTGTCAGGGGAATGGTTAGGGGCAATCAGGCAAGCAGGCAGATGAGTGGTTGGGAATCAGCAGTTCTGGATTGTGAGAGGGATGTCCCAGATTAGAGAGGGTGCAAGCTGGGCTGAGGAGTCGGACATCCCTTGAGGGGTCCCAGATTGGAGAGGGTGCAGGCTGGGCTGAGGGACACATATCACCCCTGTGCACGAATTTCGTGCACTGGGCCTGTAGCCCTATCTAATAAAAGAGTGATATGTAAATTAACTGTCACTCTGCGACAAAGATGGCAGTGCCCATAGTGGCTGGGGCAGGATGCTAGCAGTGTTGTCCTGGCAACACGAGCCCATCATCTGTGCAGGGGAGGGGAGGGGCCTTGGGCCGGAAGCAGAAGCCGAGAGCATAGGGAGCACCAGAAATGCTTGGAATTGTGTTTCTGGTGGCAGATGCGTTGTGAGATCTCCTAAGCACTCGAGCGAAGTGAGCCTGGAGCAAGTTACTGTTTCGGGTGGGGGATGGAGGAAAAGCAAAGGTGAGAGACATAAGTCAGAGTGTCGAAGAAAAATTAAAGGAAGATATCCTACAACTTCTAGGAAATCTCCACCAATGGAGCAAAGAAAAAAAAAGACCTCTTTTATTCTGTGAGCACCAAACCAGACTGGGCTGGAGTCTCACACAATTCACTCATATGATTGCAAAGACAGACAGAAAATTCATTCTTTCATGTCCCCAGGCAGATACAATGCACAACATGCACGTTTTCATGGAAGAGGACTTAATAGCACCGTTTGCTGTACACCCTTTGGTAAGTTACCTTTTTGGTGGCCATCTGTATTAGTTAATTGCCATAATCAAAACTAAAAATTAAAAATTTTCTATCTCTATGACAAGCAAGTCCTTACAACTTGGAACAAGGCAACTATCCTGTCTAATAAAAGAGAAACATGGTAATTAGCATACAACCGCTACCCTTCCCATTGGCTAATCAGGGCGATATGCAAATTAACTGCCAGCCAAGATGGCGGCCAGCAGCCAGGCAGCTTGAAACTAACATGAGTCATGCTTGCTTCAGTGACGGAGGACTCCAACATTCCCCGTTCCCCGCCTGCTGCTGCAGGCCTGCAGGCCTCTGAGCTGCAACTCTAAGCAACTATGTAACAAATATAGAAGCTAAACAAAACCCCAGAAACCTGCTTTATTCTGCCGGGCTTCAGCCAGCAGGATAACAACATTGTAAGCAAAGGCCTGAAACCTACTTTCAGCAGCAGAGTCCTAAGAGCTGGAGCCAAGCCTCAAAGCTAAAGCTGGCCCAGAATAAAAAAGAAAAAAAAAGAAAAAAAGGAACGGTTGGGAGCTTCAGTCACCCCCAGCCTGAAAACAGCTCTCAGCCCCTAACCCAGACTGGCCAGGCACCCCAGTGGGGATCCCCACCCTGAAGGGTGTGTGACCAGTTTCAAACAGCCATCATCCCATCACCCAGGCTGGCCAGGCACCCCAGTGGGGACCCCCACCCTGATCCAGGACACCCTTCAGGGAAAACCAGCTGGTACCCACCTGTGCACCAGGCCTCTACCCTATATAGTAAAAGGGTAATATGCCTCCCAGCACCGGGATCAGCGGAGCCGCGAGGCCTCCCAGCACCGGGATCAGCGTGACAGGGGGCAGGACCCAGGCCCCCTGATCGCCCTGCGGCTCTGTGTGTGACAGGGGGTGGGGCCACAACCTCCCTATCAGCCCTGCTCTGTTCGTGACAGGGGAAGGCGCCCCAACCCCTTGATCAGCCCTGCTCTGTGCCTGATAGGGGGGAGCTCCCCAACCCCCTGATCGCCCTGTGGCTTTGTGTGTGACAGGGTGTGGTGCCCCAACCCCCTGATCTGCCCTGCTCTGTGTGTGACAGGGTGCGGCTCCCGCCCCCCCCCCCATGGGCCCTGCTCTGTGTGTGACTGGGTAGAGCCATAACCTCCCCATCGGCCCTGCCCTGAGTGTGAGAGTGGCAGCGCCCCAACCCCCTGATCGGCCCTGCTCTGTGGGTGATATAGGGCGGTGCCCCAACCCCCTGATGGGCCCTACTCTGTGTGTGACAGGGTACAGAGCCCCAACCCCCTGATGGGCCCTGCTCTGTGCGTGACAGGGTACAGAGCCCCAACCCCCTGATTGGCCCTGCTCTGTGCGTGACAGGGGGTGGTGCCACAACCTCCCCCCCCCCCGCCCCCACGGGCCCTGCTCTGTGTGTGATGGGGTAGAGCCATAACCTCCCCATCGGCCCTGCCTTGAGTGTGAGAGTGGCGGCGCCCCAACCCCCTGATCGGCCCTGCTCTGTGCTTGACAGGGGATGGCGCTGCAACCTCCCCATCGACCCTGCCTTTAGTGTGACAGGGGACGGTGCCCCAACCCCCCAATCAGCCCTACCCTGAGCATGACTGAGGGTGGCATCACAACCTCCCAATCGCCCTGCTCTGTGTATGACAGGGGACGGCGCCCCAACTCTCCAATCGGCCCTGCTCTGAGCCCGACCAGGGGCTTCACCTAGGGATTGGGCCTGCCCTCTGCCACCCGGGAGCAGGCCTAAGCCAGCAGGTCGTCATCTCCCGAGGGGTCCCAGACTGCGAGAGGGCACAGGCCGGGCTGAGGGACCCCCCTCCCCCCCAAGTGCACAAATTTTTGTGCACTGGGCCTCTAGTCTATAATAATAAAAGTGTAATATGAGGGGCAATGAGGCAGGCAGGGAGAGGCAGTTAGGGGTGATCAGGCAGGCAGGTGAGCAGTTGGGGCGATCAGACAGGCAGAGAGGTTAGGAGCGATCAGGAAGGCAGGCGAATGGTTAGGGGCAATCAGGCAGGCAGGCAGAGGCGGTTAGGTGTGAGTAGGCAGGCAGCAGAGTGGTTAAGGGTTATCAGGCAGGCAGACTGAGGCGGTTAGGGATGATGAGGCAGGCAAGAGAGTGGTTAGGGAAGATGAGGCAGGCAAGCAGAGTGGTTAGGGGCAATCAAGCAGGCCAGCAGGCAAGCAGTTAGGAGCCAGCAATACTGGATTTTTAGAGGGTACAAGCAGGCTGAAGGACCGCCTCCCCCCCACGCATGAATTTTGTGCACCAGGCCTCTAGTTGGTGTATAAAAATGCAATTGATTTCTGGATATTTATTTTGTATCCTGCTACTTTACTGAAGTTATCAGTTTTAGTAGTTTTATGTTGAATAGGGTTTTTTATATAAAGTATCATGTCATCTGTAAATAATTACAATCTTACATATTCTTTTTCAATTTGGATGCCTATTATTTCTTCCTCTTGTCTGATTTCTGTGACTAGTATTTCCAGTACTATGTTGAAGAAGAGTGGTAAAAGCAGCCCTAGCAAGTTTGGTTGTGTGGATAGAACATTGGCCTGCCAACTGAAGAGTCCTGGGTTTGATTCCAGTCAAGCATGTACCTTGATTGTAGGCTCAATCCCCAGCCCTGGTTGGTACACATGTGGGAGACAACCAAGTGATGTGTCTCTCTCACATCGATGTTATTCTCTCTCTCTGTCTTCCCCCTCCCTTCCACTGTCTCTAAAAATAAATGAAAAAATATTCTCAGGTGAGGATTAACAGAAAGAAAGAAAGAAAGAAAGAAAGAAAGAAAGAAAGAAAGAAAGAAAGAAAGAGCAGATATCCCTGTCTTGTTCCTAATCTTAAGGGAAATGCTTGTAGTTTTTGGCCATTCATATGTTGGCTATGACTTGTGTTTTCTGTTGTTAAAAAGTATAAGCTTTCAATTAATTTGAATCTCTTTAACCAATATAATCATTTGTTGGGGGCCAGATGTAAGCTGGCAAGGTCCTTGCACCTGCAGGGGCTAGCAAGGCTGGGACTCTTACGCACACAGTTTTCCCAGACTTGTTTGGATAGCGATTATCAGTAGAATGGGAGTAACATTTGTAGAATGAGAACAGCCTTTCATAGCTTGCCAAGAAGTCTGTACCTATTTACTGAGATATGCTGTACTGAGAACTTGTCCTTCTGCTGTATCTCTCCCTTAGAGATTAAGAGGAACAAAGAATACATTCCTCTTGACAGTCCTCCGATTCAGTGTGTTGTGTATAAATAGGATTGTATAGCTAATGAACTCGCTTCAGTTCATCAAGAGAACTGGGGTCCTCCCGACCCCGCTTTCCTGTCTTTCTTTCTTTTCTCAATTCCCACCTCCCTGCCTCAGCCCGGCTCAACCCTGTCAGGCTGGCCCTGACAATCATTTAATTAACTTAGCTCAGTACATCATGTTGGTGTATTAGTGATGACCCAATGACATTA
This sequence comes from Myotis nattereri, assembly GCF_964212035.1. NCBI lineage: Eukaryota > Metazoa > Chordata > Mammalia > Chiroptera > Vespertilionidae > Myotis > Myotis nattereri. Next base: position 103,612,141 of record NC_138076.1, read on the forward strand.
CATAAAATATCATATTTTTTTAATATATTTTATTAATTTTTTACAGAGAGGAAGGGAGAGAGATAGAGAGCTAGAAACATCGATGAGAGAGAAACATCGATCAGCTGCCTCCTGCACACCCCCTACTGGGGATGTGCCTGCAACCAAGGTACATGCCCTTGACCGGAATTGAACCTGGGACCCTTCAGTCCGCAGGCCGATGCTCTATCCACTGAGCCAACCGGTTATGGCAAATATCATATTTTTAAAGTTCAAGATAACTTCAGAAGTTCTATAGTCAAATCTATGAAACTAAGGTAGGAGGTTACAGCATAGATAGCCATCTCACTTTATGAAACACTTCCACATCATTCAATCTTGCATTTTGAACTATATTCCATGAATTAAAATGACATACTAGTATGTCTCCTTATGTCTGTTACTCACATTACACAACTTCTGTTATGGCACTTTGAAAAATACATTTTAACTCTTTGTCATATAGAATCATTTTAAGTCCTGAATTCAGCTCATGTGAATCTAGGTAAATCACATTCTTCTAAGTTTCTTTTTTTATTTGACACAGTTATAAGGTTCAGTGGTAAATACCAAAATAATAGTAACTTTGTGTTTGTGTGTGTGTGTGTTTGTGTGTGTTTAACAGTCCTAAGATTCACATCTTATAGAGAAAAAAGATTAGACCATAGGTAATACTTTATACTAATTAGCATTCTCTTTCACTAAGCTAGTGGTTCTTAAACTTCAGCTAGCTTCAGAATCAGGTTGCTGGGTCCCAACCTGTTTCTAATACAGTAGGTTGAGGCAGTGGTTCTCAACCTTCTGGCCCTTTAAATACAGTTCCTCATGCTGTTACCCAACCATAAAATTATTTTCGTTGCTACTTCATAATGGTAATGTTGCTACTGTTATGAATAGTAATGTAAATATCTGATTGCAGGATGGTCTTAGGAGACCCTTGTGAAAGGGTCGTTCGACCGCCAAAGGGGTCGTGACCCACAGGTTGAGAACCGATGGTTTAGAGTGAGGCAATAGGATTTGCATATCTAATAAGTTGCTAGATGATATTGTTACCTAACCCCCTTTCCCATCAGGGAACCATGGTTTGAGAATCACTCCACTAAACTGCATATTAAGTGGCTTTATCATTCTAGGTCCCAGAAACTAGGACTTCACAGTTCTTTTTCCCTAGCTTTCATAAAAGGCTGGGAGTCTCTCCAGGTCTTTATCCCCTTAAACCATTATTGAAATTTTCTTGATTATTCATTCATTTCAAGATCAGCTCCCTTTGCACCTCCCAATCCCCACTCTCCACAGAACCTGGCTGTCTCCCATTCTCCTTAATTATCTATTTGCCCAGATTCATTTCCTTAATGGGCAGATTTACAGGCAGCTGTTTGAGGGAGCTAAATATCACTGAAGTATGGTAAAAAGACCTCTGGCTCAGCCATTTTACAGGCTTTGATAAGCAAGTTCCCAAGGTGTTTGGCTATCAAGCCCCCCACCCCCTTGGTTTCTGCTGGTAGATCTGCAGTCCCCTCACCCTGCTTTCTCTCTATGCCACTGTCTCTGGGGCTGCCCTTATCTACTTCTTGCAGCCTTCACAGGATACATTCTGGGCAGCTTGGCTCCTTCCACTGCAACTACCGCAACACTGATTCCTTTCTTTTTCTCCTGCATGTTTTTGAGCCCATACTTTGTTGGTGATTCTGGTTGCATTTTTTTTTAGGAGGGAGATAATCTACCAAGCTCTTCTTTATGCCCCTCCCTGTGCCTGCATGATAATCCTTTTCTTCCTTTCCAACTCCTTTGCAGAAGTTCATTTTGTGAAATGACATAAAGGCAGTACAGGAACCAATTCCCAAGCTGCTTTGCCCAGAGAGCGCTAAGGATTGTGGGATGAAAACTGGGAGGGTATCTTAAAGCCAGAAGTAAAAGGAACAAGGAGATTTACTCTCTCATCAAAGAAGACTCAAACCCAGACAAGTATCATGAGGCAGGATCAGAAGTTGACTTCCAGAAAAAGGTTACAGAGCTCAAAAAACAAATTGAATGGACAATTGTTGGGAGACTGAGAGACAATTACAGAAAACATCTTAATGTGTCTTAGCCATCTCTGCTTTCACCCAGGATTCTCAGGAAGGCAAGCTGACATAGATGGATATTGTTTTCTATTAATCCACCAGTTATGGGGGCAGCAGGCTGAGGCCTGGCTCACCCCAGGGTCCAGTAAGCCATGGCTTGTCCCTGGAAATGAAACACTTATGACTAAAGACTGGATGTGTAACACTTGCTTCCTGCCTGCCTTTACTGCTAACACTGAGACCTATGGACTCCCTGGCAGGTAGACAGGGAGCTGGCATGGGCCCTTGAGAGTTGTGCTGTAGGGGATGCTGAACTGGAAGGCTTTGACAATTGAAAGTTAGGCAATCACAAACTGGGAGGCTAGATGGGAGCAGAAATAGGAGTAGCCATGATCTAATCCTGTAAGTCCTTTTGCCCGGGACTGCTTTCCCAGGCAGAGCTGCTTCTTGGAGGCAGGAACCTTCTACTGCCTTCTACCATGACCCATAAAAGAAGCTAGAGTGCTAGTTCCCCTCACAACCCACTCTCTCCCCAAATTTCCTTGAAGCTTGAAGCGATGTCTTCTGACCTGGCATCAGTGACTGAAACAGATGAAAAGCTGAATGATGGGATAGAAAGGGAGAAAAAAATAAAAGAAAAGATAGTAACTTTGAAACTTAGAAAGTTATTACTTTCTTATTTAAAAGTTTGTAGGTAGATAGATCAAGTATGTTATGGTTGCTTTGCTTCACAAAACATTTAGGACTCAAGACTTCTAGTTTATTATTTTCCTGTGATAGCCCCCATTCCAAAATATCATGGTCCAAAGTGCCTGCATCCTCTCTAGGCATCATGTTCTTCCTTCAACTATCATGTAAGAAAAGGACAAACAACCAAAGTGTCCTTCAATAGATGATTGGATAAAGATGTGTTACATATATGCAGTGAAATACTACACATCCACAAGAAGAGATAAAATACTGCCATTTGCAACACCATGGATGGATTTTAGGAATCGTATGTTAAGCAAAATAAATTAGACAGAAATGTCAAGAACCATATGATTTCATTCATATGTGGGTTATAAAACTGAATGCAATAATGCGAAAACAAGAAAAAAACCTTATAGACACAGTCAACAGTGTGGGTATCAGAGGAAAGAGGGGTGGGGGTTGGTAAAGCGTATGGTATGGTGATAGAAGATTTGATTTAGTGGTGAACACACAATGCAATATACAGATGATGTACCATAGAATTGTACACTTGAAGCTTATATAATTTTATTAACCAATGTCACCCAGATAAATTTAATAAAAAAAGAAAAGGACAAAGGAGAAAAGGGTTCTGTATTGGCTAACTTTTAAGAAAAGTTTTCAGAAGTTGCCTCAAGAAACCTCTGCTGGGAGAAACCAAGACGGCGGCATAAGTAAATACTGGAGATTGCTGCCTCGCACAACCACTTCAAAAATACAACTAAAAGATGAAACAGACATCATCCAGAACCACAGGAAGGCTGGCTGAGTGGAAATTATACAACAAGAAGGAAGGAGAAAAGCATACTGAGACTCAGAGGAGGTGCGGTGCAGAAGTGAAATACAAAGGTGCGGAGGTGCATGTGGAGAGGGCTGGTGGCTGAGGACACGATTGTCTTTTTCAATCGGGAGGGAGTCTCAGGCTCTAAGCTCCAGTTCTGGGCGAGTCTCTGGGGACCCAGACTCATATAGGAGAAACGGGACTGTCTGGCATCGGTTGGAACTCGAGGGAAGCTTTCTCTCGGAGGCACTCACAGCAATTGCTGGGGCCTCTGAGGGCAGGACTGAGAGCAGCCATACTGCTCGATCTGCCCGCCCAAGCCGTGCACGGACGCTTTTGCATATAAAAGGCCCAGCCCTTTGTAATCTGAAAATTACTTAACAAACTGCAGCTGGCCCAAGGCCCCAGGGCAACTTGCATTGCTTTACAGCTGGCTTCTGCTGGGTAGCCTCAGGCCGAGGCTAGATTAGCACCTCCTTAGATCCAAGAGCCAGTGTACCCAGTGGTCAGAGTGGGACCATCCAATTACAACTCAGATCCATAAGGGACACTCTCAGGGGGCAGACTCAGTGAGCACCAAATCCCCACTGAAGCATGTCTTGCCCCATAAGGGTGTCTTCAGCACAGAAGTTCTCCCACCGTAGATACAGCTGATTCTCACAGCCAATTGGCCTGGAGATCAAATCCTCCCAGAGTTACCTACAACAATCAAGGCTTAACTACAACAAGACTGTGCACAAAGCCCACAGGGGGGTGCACCAAGAGTGTCTACCTCAGGTAATTGGGGAGGCTGAGCCACTGGGCCCTATAGGACACTTAGCACAGAAAGCCACTCTATCTATACAGCGAAGCACAAAAAAATGCGGAGAAAAAGAAACAGGACACAAATGGCAGAAATGAAGGAAAGCAAACTACTGGATATAGAGTTCAAAACCACACTTTTAAGGTTTTTCAAGAATTTTATAGAAACCGCCGATAAACTCAATGAGACCCTCAAGAAATCTAGTGAGACCCTTGATGTTGTGATAAAGGACTAACTAGAAATTAAGCATACACTGACTGAAATAAAGAATATTATACAGACTCCCAACAGCAGACCAGAGGATCACAAGAATCAAGTCAAAGATTTGAAATACGAAGAAGCAAAAACACTCAACTGGAAAGCAAAATGGAAAAAGAATCCAAAAATATGAAGATAGTGTAAGGAGCCTCTGGGACAGCTTCAAGCATACCAACATCCGAATTATAGGTGTGCCAGAAGAAGAGAGAGAGCAAGATATTGAAAACCTATTTGAAGAAATAATGACAGAAAACTTCCCCTACCTGGTGAAAGAAATAGACTTACAGGTCCAGGAAGTGCAGAGAGCCCCCAACAAAAGGAATCCAAAGAGGACCACACCAAGACACATCATTAAAATGCCAAGAGCAAAAGACAAAGAGAGAATCTTAAAAGCAGCAAGAGAAAGAAACTCAGTTACCTACAAGGGCGTACCCATAAGACTGTCAGCTGATTTCTCAACAGAAACTATGCAGGCCAGTCGGGAGTGGCAAGAAATATTCAAAGTGATGAATACCAAGAACCTACAACCAAGATTACTTTATCCAGCAAAGCTATCATTCAGAATTGAAGGTCAGATAAAGAGCTTCACAGATAAGGAAAAGCTAAAAGAGTTCATCACCACCAAACCAGTATTATATGAAATGCTGAAAGGTATCCTTTAAGAAGAGGAAGAAGAAGAAAAAGACACAAATTATGAACAACAAATATACATCTATCAACAAGTGAATCTAAAAATCCAGTGAATAAATAATCTGATGAACAGAATGAACTGATGATTATAATAGAATCAGGGACATTGAAAGGGAATGGGCTGACTATTCTTGGGGTTGGGGAAAGGGGTGTGGGGGATGCGGGAAGAGACTGGACAAAAATCATACACCTATGGATGAGGACAATGGGTGGGGAGTGAGGGCGGAGAGTGGGGTGGGAACTGGGTGGAGGGGAGTTATGGGGGAAAAAAGAGGAACAAATGTAATAATCTGAACACTAAAGATTTAATTAAAAAAAAAAAAGAAACCTCTGCTTATGTTTTATTGAAGAACCAGGTCACTTAGCCAAATCTACTTGTAAGGAAGATCTTATTTTTGGTCGTCAAATGTCCAGCTAAAATTCGGTGTTTTGTCACTGTGGGAGAACAGAATAATTTTTAGAGGAAAATCAGCATTTTCAGGCCTATAGAGAGTTTTAGACTCATCAATATTTTGATTATCCTTTTATAGGTGAATTTAGTTTTTAATTGCATTATTGGTCCTTCTAACAATACAGTAATCTGGGCTGCATGGAAATGTTACCTGACTTGATTTTAACACAGCCTAAGATAGTAGCTAATTGTTTGAGAATAAACATCTTATCATGAGTTACAGTGAAAGGTAGTTAAAAAGTTGTTAACTGCCACTTTGGTTCCTCTTGTGTGAAGTGTAAGAAGTTCCAGGGTGCTTTTAAGTCACTTAAATTTTTTCAAATATTCTCTGCAACCATTTGAGTTGATTCTCTTAATGATTCCATGAGAAGCTAATGAAGGAATGTGATTTTTTTCCTAATTGATATTTTGAGGTAGATATTTGATCAATGAGATCATTGTTATAATTGCCCGCTATGTTACAGTCACTGTGTTAAGTGCTTTTCACACATTGTATCTTTTAATACTCTCAACAATCCTACAAGGTAGGTTATTTTTGTGTCCATGGTAGAGGTAGACATATTGATATTTAAGAAATTTACCCCAAATCTCAAAAGTGGTAGCAAAGTTGAGATCCAAATTCAATTCATAATCTGTGCTTTTAGTCACTATGTTATGTTGATTTTACTCCTTTTCCCCTCTCTTCCTAAAATAAAGGAACATTGGTTAAAAAGAAAAATATTAGAGTTTTCCATTAGAGATAAAAATATTTTTTACTTGAAATTTTACTTACATATACAACCCCCTGCCTCGACCCCGCGTGCGTGCAAACACACACACACACACACACACACACACACACACATAATATGTGTCATGGCAGTATAAAATATTATTTATTCTGGACATTCAAATTATTGTCAAAAGTGTCTTTGGATATGTTTATAAGGCCAGATTTATAAGTTTCAGAGGTAAAAAATCTTTTAGATCTCCAGTTATTACCCATGGATTTTAGGCTTTGTTAAAATGTACAATACAGAAAAAAAGTTTTTCAAGTCAGCAGAAATCAACTTTATGGGAATAAACTTGGTTAGAAAAATTACTAGACAGTATAAAGCCACAGCAGACTCCTTGGGTTACTAGTAGATTTGAAAATAAACAGACATTTGCATGGATAGTAGTTTGCTTATACTTTGCTCTCTTCTCTGGTTACATTACATGATGTAACCCGATGAATCAGAAATTGATGTGTATGGGAAGATGTGGAAGACCATAATTCCCTACTGTTCACTGTTTCCGCAGATGAGATATTCCAACACCCCCTGGAATAATTTTGGAAATCAACCAGAACTCAAGATTTGTTAGGGAAGTTTGCTAAAATGCTTACATATGGAGTGAATAGTGCTGATGTGATACCTGTTCCAGAGACATCTATATCTGACCTCCAAGTAACCTTCTGGATTGGAGCTGTTCTTACTTTAAAAATGCAGCATATCTCCATGATGTTACTCCTCAAGGGTATCACTACCTTAAATTCTACTGTTTGTATGCTTCCAAGAACTGATCTTTATCTTTGTTCTCTGTTTTATGTGGGCTTGCATTTGTGAAACAGAAGTAATCTAGTTGGTGGGATTTACTCATGAATGAGAGATTGGATTGATATTTCCACTCTCCCTATTGTTACAATGAATAGTAGTTTTAAAAATTTTAGAGGCACCTTCTGGAAAGATACAAACATGGCCTCTTCCCCACACCATTACTGGATCCGCCTTCTCCACTTCCCTGTTTGTAAATCCTTCCATCACGCCATGCCTGCAGATGCCATGGCACCAGGAGCTTGATGTCTCTCGGCTGCTGTATGACCTTCATTGTCACATTTTAAAAAATTTAAAGTATAAAGGGAATGATTTAACTGATTCTGTGGAGTAGGATAATACCCATCTCCCCGCCCCCCCTTTTGTTTCTGCAACTGAATCTTTAATTCAATTAGCTGTTTCTACAATTGCCTGTCCTGGGGTATTATAGGGAATTCCTGTTTTATGCATCATTTGGTATTGCTTGCAAAAATGCTGAAAGGAAGAGCTAGTATAAGCAGGTCCATTGTCTGTTTTTATCTCTAGGGGTCATCCCATGACTGAAAAAGCAGCTAGTCAGTGATTAATTACATGCTTTGCACTTTCCCCTGATTGGGGAGTAGTGAAAATGAAGCATGAGCATATGTCAATAGATACATAGATCCACCAAAATCTGCAAAATTCAAGTAAATGAGTGACATCCATCTGCCAGATTTGATTAGGTTTAAGTCCTCGGGGATTTATCTCTCATGCTGGTACAGGGAGGTGAATAACACACTGGAGGAAATGCTTAACAATTTGGTGAGCTTGCTCTCGGGAAATATGAAATTCCTTGTGCAAGGCAGAGGCACTTTGATGATTCAGGGCATGCGAGGCCTGTGCCATTTAATAAATTTCCTTTTAACATTTATTTCTACAAACTTCCTATAACTTCCACAAACATTCTTACAACTTTCAGAAAGATTCTTACGACTTTCAGAAATAACCACCTTTAGAAACCACCTTCTTTTTCCTTCAAAATGCATAACCATGCCTCAGACCCTCCATTAAGTATTTCTACTCTAATATTCATTCTTTCTGTTATACTTTCAGCAACTGGTACAGACCTTTTCTTTCTTTTTTTCTTTATTTTTCCCCCAAATAAACAAAATCAGCAATGATAGAGGCTAAATAACAACGGACCCCACAGAAATATAAATGATTGTTAAAAAATACTATGGACAACTCTACTCCAACAAACTAGACAACCTGAGGGAAATGGACAAATTCCTAGAAAAATACAACTTTCCAAAACTCAATCAGAAAGAATCTAAAAATCTCAACAGGCCAATAACTATGGAAGAAATTGAAGCAGTCATCAAAAAGCTTCCAGCAAACAAAAGCCCAGGACCAGACGGCTTCACAGGGGAGCTTTACCAAACATTCAAGGAAGAACTAAAACCTATTCTCCTCAGACTACTACAAAAAACTGAAGAGGAAGTAACACTTCCAAGCTCATTCTATGAAGCCAGCATCACCCTAATACCAAAACCAGGTAAAGACAGCACAATGAAAAAGAATTACAGGCCAATATCCCCCATGAACATAGATGCCAAAATCCTCAACAAAATCTTAGCAAATCGGATCCAGAAGTACATCAGAAAGATCGTACACCATGACCAAGTAGGATTTATCCCAGGGATGCAAGGATGGTACAATATCCGAAAATTAGTAAACATGATACATCACATAAACAAATTGAAAGAAAAAAAACCACATAGTCATATCAATTGATGCAGAAAAAGTATTTGACAAAATTCAACACCCATTTTTGATAAAAACTCTCAGCAAGGTGGGAGTAGAAGGATCATACCTCAACATAATAAAAGCCATATATGACAAGCCAACAGCCAACATCATACTCAATGGAGAAAAACTAACACCATTTTCCCTAAGAACAGGACAAGACAGGGATGCCCACTCTCACCACTCCAGTTCAACATAGTCCTGGAGTATTAGCCATTGCAATTAAACAAGAAGAAGAAATAAAAGGCATCCAAATTGGAAAAGAGGAAGTAAAACTCTCCTTATTTGCAGACGACATGATATTATACATACAAAACCCTAGAGACTCCATCAAAAAGCTACTAGACTTAATACATGAATTTGGCAATGTAGCAGGATACAAAATTAACCCCAAGAAATCGGAGGCATTTCTATACACCAATAGTGAACTTTCAGAAAGAGAGATTATAAAAACAATCCCGTTTACCATCGCACCAAAAAAATTAAGCTACCTAGGAATAAACTTAACTAAAGAGGTAAAAGACCTCTACTCAGAAAACTACAGGACGTTGAAAAAAGAGATAGAGGAAGACATAAACAGATGGAAGAACATACCGTATTCATGGATTGGTAGAATCAACATCATTAAAATGTCCATACTACCCAAAGCAATCTATAAATTCAACGCACTTCCCATTAAAATACCAACGGCATACTTCACAGATCTAGAACAAACTCTCCAAAAATTCATCTGGAATAAAAAAAGACCCTGAATAGCTACAGCAATCCTGAAAAAGACCAAAGTAGGTGGGATCTCAATACCAGATATCAAGTTGTATTACAAAGCCACTGTTCTCAAAACTGCCTGGTACTGGCACAAGAATAGGCATATAGATCAATGGAATAGAATAGAGAGCCCAGAAATCGGCCCGAACCAATATGCTCAATTAATACTTGACAAAGGAGGCAAGAACATACAATGGAGCCAAGATAGTCTCTTCAATAAATGGTGTTGGGAAAATTGGACAGATACATGCAAGAAAATGAAACTAGACCACCAACTTACGCCATACACAAAAATAAACTCAAAATGAATAAAGGACTTAAATGTACGACGGGAAACCATAAAAATTCTAGAAGAATCCAAAGGCAACAAAATCTCAGACATATGCCGAAGCAATTTCTTCACTGATACAGCTCCTAGGGCACTTGAAACTGAAGAGCAAATAAACAAATGGGACTACATCAAAATAAAAAGCTTCTGCACAGCAAAAGAAACCATCAACAAAACAACGAGAAAACCCACTGCGTGCGAAAACATATTTGCCAACGTCATATCTGCTAAGGGCCTAATCTCCAAAATCTATAGGGAACTCATACAACTTAACAAAAGGAAGATAAACAATCCAATCAAGAAATGGGTGAAGGATCAAAACATACACCTTTCAAAAGAGGACATTCAGAAAGCCAAGAGACATATGAAAACATGCTCAAAGTCACTAATCATCCGAGAGATGCAAATCAAAACAACAATGAGGTACCATCTCACACCTGTCAGAATGGCTATCATCAACAAATCAACAAACAACAAGTGGTGGAGAGGATGTGGAGAAAAAGGAACACTTGTGCACTGCTGGTGGGAATGCAGACTGGTGCAGCCACTATGGAAGACAGTATGGAGTTTCCTCAAAAAACTAAAAATGAAACTCCCATTTGACCCTGTGATCCCACTTCTAGGAATATATCCCAAGAAACCAGAAACAACAATCAGAAAGGATATATGCACCCCTATGTTCATAACAGCACAATTCACCATAGCTAAGATCTGGAAACAGCCTAAGTGCCCATCAGTAGATGAATGGATTAGAATACTGTGGTACATCTACACGATGTACTGTAAAAAAGAAGGAACTCTTACCGTTTGCAATGGCATAGATTGAACTGGAGAGCATTATGCTAAGTGAAATAAGCCAGTCAATGAAGGAAAAATACTACATGATCTCACTCATTCATGGATAATAAAGACCATTATAAACTTATAAACAAAAATAGATACAGAGGCAGAGCTGCCTCAAACAGATTGTCAAACTGCAGCGGGAAGGCCCAGGAGAGTAGGGTGGCAGAAGGGGGCGGGGGGGTAAGAGATCAACCGAAGGACTTATATGCATGTATATAAGCATAACTAATGGACATAAGACACTGGGGGGTAGGGGAGGCCAGGGGAATGTCAAGGGCGGGGGATAAAAGGAGACATATGTAATACCCTTTGTAACACTTTAAGCAATAAAACAATTAAAAAATAATCCTTTCCTTTCTTTTTCTAATAGCTCCTTTGCCCCACACTTTTTCCTATAAAAATCTTCCACTTTGTACAACCCCTGTGAGCTCCCTTGTGGTTGCAACGTGGGATGCTGCTGCATTCTGTGGGAAATACCTTATTATTTCCTATTTTTGAGATTTAACTTGTAACCAGGTGATGCAAAGCCTAATCACCTGGCTGAGAGTCCCAAGCAGGACTGGCTTCATAGATATGAGACCCCATACTGAGAAGGTCTCTGTGCTTGTTTGTTTTTTACATTTTGAAAAATAAAACTTTATTAAATCAAAAATAAATAAATAAACTTTCATTTTTTCAATGATAACCCAAAAGTAAACAGCCAGCATTTCTTAGATTAACATTTATGAATACACCTTAAATGAAATCAATGTTTCAGTATTTTATGTTATTTTAAAATATTTAGATGTTTATCATTTAACCCAGCAATGCTCCAAAGTCTTTAAGTTACTAAAGACTTTGGAAAATTATGTATAGGCATATGAGGCTGGAGAAACGGCAGGGGGTGGAGGGAGCAGGCCCAGCAGCCTGTTCTTAGTCTCTAGCAGCTTGGATTTAAACTGCTACATTTTTCCTTAGAGATAACATCTAAGGTTACTGCTGTGTCTTCTCTACTTTTACAAGAAGAAGGGCAACTGGCCCCTTTCTCTAATAGAGAGCACAGTCAATCTTCTCTTGAGTGACTGGACTTTTATTATTAACATATTTATAATTATTATTGAAAAGCTTTATCACAAATTTTTCATTTTAGTTATATCTATTTATTATATCTTAACAACTTTGAGATTTTAAAGCCAATTATTACCTAAAGCATTTTCTTGACCAATTTTGTAACAGGGATAACTCAATGTGAGTATTATTTTATTTTAATTATGCTATTAATCATGGTTGCCCTTTCTGTTCAAAGAAAGGATACACTCATCTGGCTGAGAGTCATATGCCCCTGGGACCCGGGAGCCACCCTTATTCAAGAACCACCCATTATCATAGAAGCGTTAATCTTGTTGTCCAACCCCGCCTGTATAGCTTACACCCTTATGTAATTCCAAGTATATTGTATTGGTCTAATTTAGTTCAAAAATATTTTTTTAGGAAGAGAGTAGATCTTTGTGTCACCTCAGGGCCCTTGAGATGTCACAATGTTGTCTCTTAGTTAAATTCTTGAAATATTACATTTGGAAAAGCTGTCAAATATACCTAATTTAAAGATCATTAAAACTTAAACTGGTTTTATATTAAAGATTTGGTCTTTACCACAGAATTAATTATTTTCAATTTGGCCATTAAAATTTTAGTAATGCCACAGAAGTACAGAATATACATTGAATTATAGAGAAAATGCTGGGGGGATATGCCTACCACTTGCCTATTCCCATGCTTCGCATCCCCAGGGCTGGCCTGTGTGGGTTTGTGACGTCACAGGCAGGCTTGGAATTAGCTAGCCTTTGTTTAAACTTTCTTGGGTTGCAACCTTCACAAATTTTACACTTTCAAATTAATCTTAGAATCTTAAAAATTTAATCCAGCACAGCAAAATCATAAATCAGGTAAGAGCAAATAAAAGTCCCTAAAAGTGAGAAAGGTAAAATTGCATTACAGACATATAGACAGAAATCTTATTAGCTAAGAGTTTCTGGTGGCCTGGGAAGAGAGAAAGAAGAATTCTTGGCAGCTGCTGGGAAATTCCTTTAATCTCTTCTACAAGGTTCAGGCTACTACAAGTAGCTTGAGCCTTCAGCAAAATGAAATACGAACTCACTTACACTTTTGCCCCAGCACCTGCATCCAGCCATAAAGGCTGGGTGGCTGCGAGCAAAACCTTTCTCATTATCTGAGTCATCCCACTCACAGTGAGGCTTGTCCTGCTCTGCCTCAAACAAACAACAAGTGTTGGAGAGGATGTGGAGAAAGAGGAACCCTCCTGCACTGCTGGTGGGAATGCAGACTGGTACAGCCACTATGGAAGACAGTATGGAGTTTCCTCAAAAAACTAAAAATGGAACTCCCATTTGACCCTGTGATCGCACTTCTAGGAATATATCCCAAGAAGCCAGAAACACCAATCAGAAAGGATATATGCACCCCTATGTTCATACCAGCACAATTCACCACAGCTAAGATTTGGAAACAGCCCAAGTGCCCATCAGCAGATGAGTGGATTAGAAAACTGTGGTACATCTACACAATGGAATACTACGCTGCAGTAAAAAAGAAGGAACTCTTGCCATTTGCAATGGCATGAATGGAACTGGAGAGCATTATGCTAAGTGAAATGAGCCAGTCAGAGAAAGATAAATACCACATGATCTCACTCATTTGTGGAATATAGAGAACAACATAGACTGATGAACAGGGACAGACCCAAAGACAGAGAAACAGCAATCAGACTATCAATCCCCAGAGGGAAAGTAGGGGAAAGAGGGGGTAAGGGAAAGAGATCAACCAAAGGACTTGTATGAATGCATATAAGCCAAACAAATGGACACGGACAACAGGGGGATGAGAGTATGAGGTGGGGGGGTTGGGGGTTAATGGGGAGATGAGGGCACATTTGAAATACCTTAACCAATAAAGAAATTAAAAAAAATTCTAACTCTTACTCATAATTAGGAGGTAAAACTTTATCAGGTGGTCTCTTGACTGCAGTCGCAGGAGCGACGGGCAGAGGAGGAGGCGGCACAGAGTCGAGAGGTGGTGTTTTTGGATTCCCACCCCTCTACTGTAGCCTGTAAAGCCATAAGATACATCATGCTTAGACATTCTTAAACCCTCCTGTGCCAGATCAAGGCAATCATGAATTAGAGACTGTCCTTATTTGCAGATGACATGATATTATACATACAAAACCCTAGAGACTCCATCAAAAAGCTACTAGACTTAATACATGAATTTGGCAATGTAGCAGGATACAAAATTAACCCCAAGAAATCTAAGGCATTTCTATACACTGCCGGGAGCCGGTCCATCCTTGCTGTTTCAAAGGACCTGGCATATATGGCATACTGTTCTTAATATGTTTGCTCCCCTTAGCGCTGTGTGTTTTAACCAAGGTCACCTCTCCAAGAAAGGTTGTTTCCCCAGGTAGGAATTTTTCCCTGAAGTCAGGGAGGGGATGCCTCTCCTAGAAAGGTTGTTTCCCCAGGTAGGAATTTTTCCCTGAAGTCAGGGAGGGGATGAAACTCCTTAACTAAGTGCCAGGCGGGTAGTTAATCACTTCAACTACAAACAATCATGCTTAAGCTACATAATCTTTACTCCCTGGAATGGAGATAAGAAACGCCCTAACCTTTGTAATAGAGATTGATAGGATTGGAATCAACTGGTATAAATACAGTTGAAACAAGACAACAGCAGACAGAACTTAGGAGACAGAGAAAGAGAGAGAGAGAGAGAGAGAGAGAGAGAGAGAGAGAGAGAGAGAGAGAGAGAACCTAGGCACAGAACCTACACAGAACGTTCACTAGAGACAGAAGAACTTCGATGGAGAGAACATGGCAAAAGATCCTGGACTGAACCTGACTACAGAAATTGGCAAGAGAACCTGACTAGAACCTGGTGACTGAACCTGGCTGGAGAACCTGGACAGAACCTGGCTGGAGAACCTAGCGAGGGAACATGGCTACAGAACCTGGCTGGAGAACCTGGAGAACCTGGCTGGAGAACCTAGCAAGAGACCATGGACACAGAACCTGGCAGGAGATCCTAAGCAGAACCTCTCTGGAGATCGAGACTAGAACTTGGCTGGAGATCCTGGCTAGGCTGCTGATCAACTGAACGCTGTCTCCTTGTCATTCCTTCTTCGCCGACTCCGTCCACACCTTTGGGGACCCCTGGACCTGCTGGGGTTGGACCCCGGCAATACACCAACAGTGAACTTTCAGAAAGAGAGATTATAAAAACAATCCCATTCACCATCGCACCAAAAAAATTAAGCTACCTAGGAATAAACTTAACTAAAGAGGTAAAAGACCTCTACTCAGAAAATTACAGGACGTTAAAAAAGAGATAAACAGATGGAAGAACATACCGTGTTCATGGATTGGTAGAATCAACATCATTAAAATGTCCATACTACCCAAAGCAATCTATAAATTCAATGCACTTCCCATTAAAATACCAACGGCATACTTCACAGATCTAGAACGAACTCTCCAAAAATTCATCTGGAATAAAAAAAGACCCTGAATAGCTACAGCAATCCTGAAAAAGACCAAAGTAGGTGGGATCTCAATACCAGATATCAAGATGTATTACAAAGCCACTGTTCTCAAAACTGCCTGGTACTGGCACAAGAATAGGCATATAGATCAATGGAATAGAATAGAGAGCCCAGAAATCGGCCCGAACCAATATGCTCAATTAATATTTGACAAAGGAGGCAAGAACATACAATGGAGCCAAGATAGGCTCTTCAATAAATGGTGTTGGGAAAATTGGACAGATATATGCAAGAAAATGAAACTAGACCACCAACTTACACCATACACAAAAATAAACTCAAAATGAATAAAGGACTTAAATGTACGACGGGAAACCATAAAAATTCTAGAAGAAGCCAAAGGCAACAAAATCTCAGACATATGCCGAAGCAATTTCTTCACTGATACAGCTCCTAGGGCACTTGAAACTAAAGAGAAAATGAACAAATGGGACTACATCAAAATAAAAAGCTTCTGCACAGCAAAGGAAACCATCAACAAAACAACGAGAAAACCCACTGTGTGGGAAAACATATTTGCCAACGTCATATCTGCTAAGGGCCTAATCTCCAAAATCTATAGGGAACTCATACAACTTAACAAAAGGAAGATAAACAATCCAATCAAAAAATGGGCAAAGGACCTAAATAGACACCTTTCAAAAGAGGACATTCAGAAAGCCAAGAGACATATGAAAACATGCTCAAAGTCACTAATCATCCGAGAGATGCAAATCGAAACAACAATGAGGTACCATCTCACACCTGTCAGATTGGCTATCATCAACAAATCAACAAACGACAAGTGCTGGAGAGGATGTGGAGAAAAAGGAACACTTGTGCACTGCTGGTGGGAATGCAGACTGGTGCAGCCACTATGGAAGACAGTATGGAGTTTCCTTAAAAAACTGAAAATGGAACTCCCATTTGACCCTGTGATCCCACTTCTAGGAATATATCCCAAGAAACCAGAAACACCAATCAGAAAAGATATATGCACACCTATGTTCATAGCAGCACAATTCACCATAGCTAGAATCTGGAAACAGCCTAAGTGCCCATCAGTAGATGAATGGCTTAGAAAACTGTGGTACATCTACACAATGGAATACTATGCTGCTATAAAAAAGAAGGAACTCTTACCATTTGCAACGGCATGGATGGAACTGGAGGCATTATGCTAAGTGAAATAAGCCAGTCAATGAAGGAAAAATACCACATGATCTCACTCATTCATGGATAATAGAGACCATTATAAACTTTTGAACAATAATAGATACAGAGGCAGAGCTGCCTCAAACAGATTGTCAAACTGCAGCGGGAAGGCCGGGGAGGGGTGAGGGGCATGAGGGAGGTGGATAAGAGATCAACCAAAGGACTTGTATGCATGCATATAAGCATAACCAATAGACATAAGACACTGTGGGGTAAGGGAAGCCATGGGATTGTCAAGGGCGGGGGAAAAAAAGGGACACATATGTAATACCCTTTGTAAGACTGTAAGCAATAAAATAAAAAAAATTTTAAAAAAAGAGTAAAAAAAAAAAAAAGAATTGAACCTGGGACCCTTGAATCCTCAGGCTGATGCTCTATCCACTGAGCCAAAACAGTTAGGGCGATCATCTATCTTTTTATATACCAGCTTTTGGTCACTGATCTTTTGCATTGATTTTTTATTCTCTATGCTATTTATTTCTTTTTTATTGATTTTTAATCTCTATTTTAATTATCTCTTTCCTTATAGTTTGTTGTGTTTTTTTTTAAACCTATTTTAAATGCTTTGTAATCTTCAGTATATAGATCTTTCATTGAAATAGGAATTTTAGGGGTAAGATAGGACAGGTTTAGGAAATTTTGGAAATTAAAGGACCATGGAGGAAAGCAAAGGGCTGCAGAGGAGCAGAAGGTATATTTCCATAAAAGGGGGAGCTGGAAAGCTGCAACAGGTACATTTCCATAGTATGAGGGAGCTGGAAACAGCAAAAGGTCTATATTTAAAAATAAAGAGAAGGAAGCCCTTCATCCAGAAGGAGAGGAAGAAAGCACAAAGGGAATAGAAAAACAATAAGGAAGGAGGGAGGTGGGGAGAACCTCACATGTCCCATGTGAAGTTTGACCTTTGAGCCCAGGAGTTACTATAGTAACCAGTCTAAGGGAATGGTGATCAATCAGAGGGGATGTCAAGGCGCCAGAATCTGCAGCCTTTATAAGCCATAGGGAAAGGGAACTCAGCAGGACCCTTTCCCCCTCCCCACGTGGGAGTCCATAAATTTCCACTTTGCTATACCACTTTCTGTCTGTGGATTCATTCTTCAAATCTGGGGGACAAAGAATCTGGGTTCCAGTCCAAAAATTCTATATCATCATGTTCTTTGTTAAATTTATTCTTAGGTATTTTACTCTTTTGGTTGCAATTGCTAAAGGAATTGTATTTTTCCATTTCCTTTTCCCAAGTTTTGTTGACTCTATATATCTTTTGATCTCATCTTTTATTTCTTCTTTGACCCAGTCATTTTTTAGTAGTAGGTTGTTTAATTTTCACATATTTGTAGGTTTCTTTACTTCCATTTTGCAGTTGATTTCTAATTTCAAGGCATCATGACCAGAGAATATACTTGGTATAATTTCAATCTTCTTGCATTTGTTGATGCTAGTTTTGTGGCCCAACTGAAGAATGGACCTTGAAAGAACTGACTCTGTTCCATCCCCTTGCCCTCTATCTAAACCATAGGCATTCCATTTTATTGCCATAAATTTTGTTAGCACTACCTTTCAGGCACAGATGGTCCATTGACCTGTGTTATAATAATGTTATGATCATAAGGAAACCTCTCTAATGTGTGGAAATAATTATTGTGTGAAATGATTAATGTGTCAGATGTTTGCTGTGTGAAGACTCCAATACTTTGTAACTTACAAAATGTGGTGAATGCCCCACTATCTTGATGTGAATGCCCTAAGCCCTAAAGCATAAACACCCTACTCCTAGCATAAGACATATCGTCTGACCCGCACAAGTTGTTGACCACTGCCTATATAAGCACCAGATTTTTCTTCAGTCGACGTCTCCTGCCTGATGAGAGGAGGACTCCACGTCGCTCCGTGAGACAAGCTTCTGATTGACTGCTCTGCTGTGTGAGCCTGAACCAACTGTGGCCACCTGTCTGTCTCCATCTTCGTCGTCCGTCTTTCGGTGTGCATTGCTGAGTGGCCTTTGTCAGAGCCTAGGACCCACTAGGAATAGGTAAATAAACCTTGTGTGATTGCATACTAATTCTGTCTTGTGTATTCATGTGTTTCGGTTTGGCTCAGCTGTCTAGACATTGAAGCACCAGGGAATAGGCTGTTATTGCTGACTCCTGGTCACCTGCGTTTGTCCCACTAAGTCTAGACAGATACTTAATTAATTGGGGCATAATTGGGACAACCTGTTAATTCCATGGTATAACTAAACCCAATAAGTAACTATGCTATTTCTAGCTTCTGTAAATATGCTTGCTTGAATAATGGGAAAATAAAAGGGGCGGGGCAGGGGGGCTGGAAATCTGAGCCTATGATGGGAATCTGGTGTATGTTCTTATCAATTTATGGTCTGGTCACTGCTCTGTCTTAAATTGTCCATCTTGCAGAACCTGTTTGCTTATTGAAAAGGCCATAAACTAAAATTCTCCCAGACGGAGTTGTCAGGGCTGGCGCCAGGCCAGGCCTTGAGATAGGGTCTCACGGCACCAATCCTAGAGTTCTTTTTCCTCTTCTTGCCTTTATAAGTTTACCCCTAACTTCATTTCGGGGCCACAAGGTTTGGAGTGGCGAAAAGTCCTTCGCAGTCCCAGGGCGTCCGTTTTGAAATATAAGCTCCAAAATTTGACCCTCTGGCTGTGGCATCTCACTGAATTTCAATACAACAAATGCTCTATCCTTGAGACTGTCCCATGTGCACTAGAGAATGAAACAGGAATTTTAGGGGAATATAGGCAGGCTTAGGGAATTTTTAGAATTGGGGTCCATGGAAAAACAGGGCTACAGACAGGGAGAAGGTACATTTCCATAACACAAGGAAGCCAGGTGCAGTTACATTTCCATAAGACAAGGGAACTGGAAGTAGCCAAAAAAGGTCTATATTTACAAGGAGGAAGAAAGCCCAGAGGGAATAGGAGGACGATGAGGGAGGAGGGCCTCAGGAGTTACTATAGCAACCAATTCGAAAGGGAATATTGACCAATCAGAGGGAATATCAGGCCACAGGAACTGCAGCCTTTATAAACCATGGAAACAGGAAGTCAGTGGGACTTTTTCTTCCTCCCCACGTGGGAGTCTGTGTTGTGAGAATCTTTCCCTTTCCCCACATGAGTCTGTACTTGTTCTTCAATAAATTTCCACCTTTGCTATACTGCCCTCTGTCTGTGAATTCATTCTTCGACTGCGGTGGACAAAGAATCTGGGTTCCAGTCTAAAAATTCCTTTTCAAGAAGAATCTATAATCTGATGTTCTGGGATGAAAGGTTCTGTAAATGTCAATTATATCCATTAAGTCTAGTGTTTCATTTAAGGCCAATATTTCTTTCTTTTTTTTTTTTAATTAAATCTTTATTGTTCAGATTATTATTATTGTTCCTCTTTTTTCCCCCCATAACTCCCCTCCTCCCAGTTCCCGCCCCACCATCCGCCCTCACTCCCCACCCACTGTCCTCATCCATAGGTGCACGATTTTTGTCCAGTCTCTTCCCGCATCTCCCACACCCCTTTCCCCCCCCAAGAATAGTCAGTCCATTCCCTTTCTATGTCCCTGATTCTATTATAATCACCAGTTCATTCTGTTCATCGGATTATTTATTCACTTGATTCTTAGATTCACTTGTTGATAGATGCATATTTGTTGTTCATAATTTGTATCTTTACCTTTTTCTTCCTCTTCCTCTTCTTAAAGGATACCTTTCAGCATTTCATATAATCCTGGTTTGGTGGTGATGAACTCCTTTAGCTTTTCCTTATCTGTGAAGCTCTTTATCTGACCTTCACTTCTGAATGATAGCTTTGCTGGATAAAGTAATCTTGGTTGTAGGTTCTTGGTATTCATCACTTTGAATATTTCTTGCCACTCCCTTCTGGCCTGCAAAGTTTCTGTTGAGAAATCAGCTGACAGTCGTATGGGTATTCCCTTGTAGGTAACTGAGTTTCTTTCTCTTGCTGTTTTTAAGATTCTCTCTTTAGCTTTTGCTCTTGGCATTTTAATTATGATGTGTCTTGGTGTGGTCCTCTTTGGATTCCTTTTGTTTGGGGTTCTCCGCGCTTCTTGGACCTGTAAGTCCATTTCTTTCACCAGGTGGGGGAAGTTTTCTGTCATTATTTCTTCAAATAGGTTTTCAATATCTTGCTCTCTCTCATCTTCTGGCACCCCTATAATTCTGATGTTGGTACACCTGAAGCTGTCCCAGAGGCTCCTTACACTATCTTCGCATTTTTGGATTCTTTTTTCATTTTGCTTTTCTGGTTGGGTGTTTTTTGCTTCCTCGCATTTCAAATCATTGACTTGATTCTTGCGCTCCTCTGGTCTGCTGTCGGGAGTCTGTATAATATTCTTTATTTCAGTCAGTGTATGCTTAATTTCTAGTTGGTTCCCCAATATAACATCGAGGGTCTCATTAGTTTTCTTGTAGATCTCATTAAGTTTATCGGCGGCTTCTAAACAGTTCTTGAGAGACCTTAAAAGTGTGGTTCTGAACTCTAGATCTTCCATTGACAATTTTGTCCTGTTTCTTTGTCTCCGCATTTTGTTATGCTTCCTTGGTGCACCCCCTAGTGGTCTTTGTTCGTGGTTTTATAGTTAAATCTTGATTGTTGTAGCTAATTCCAGGGAGGGTTTGACCTCCAGGCCAAGTGGCTATGAGAATCAGCTGTGTCTGCAGTGAGAGAACTTCTGTCCTCTAGGGAGGTGCTAATCTGGCGTTTGCCTGAGGCTATCCGGCAAATGCCTCTGTGCAGGGCTTGGGTGGGGCGGGTCGCACAGGATCAACAGGGTGGGCCTGAGAGAGCAGTTATGGCGGCTCTCAGTCCTGTCCCCAGGGGCTCTGCCTCTCTGAGTCCCAGCACCCGCTGCAAAGCTCGGAGAGAAAGCTGCACTTGCTCTGACCGAAGCCAGACAGACCCGCTTCTCCCGTTTGAGTCTGGGTCCCTAAAGACTCGCCCGGATCTGGAGCTCAGAGTCTGCGACTCCCTCCCGATTGAAAACGCCAACCGCGCCCTCCGCCGCCAGCCCGCTCCGCGCACTCTGCACCTCAGAATTTGACTTCAGCACTGCGCCTCCTGTGAGTGTCCGTATGCGTTTCTCTTTCCTCCTAGTTGTAGGACTTCCACTCAGCCAGCGTTCCTGTGGTTCTGGGTGATGTCCGTTCCGTCTTTTAGTTTCACTTTTGAAGTAGTTGTTCAAAGCAGCAAACTCCGGCGTTAACCTATGCCGCCATCTTGGTTCTCCCCTAAGGCCAATATTTCTTTATTGATTTTCTGTTTTGTTGATCTGTTTAGAACAGTCAATGGAGAATTAAGTTCCCCAAATAAGATCATGATTTGCTCTGTTTCTCCCTTTAGTTCTGTGAGTAGTTGTTTTATATCTTTCGGTACTCCCTGGGTGTGTGTGTGTGTGTGTGTGTGTGTGTGTGTGTGTGTATGTGTATATATATATATATATATATATATATATATATATATATATATATATATAGTATGTTTTCTTAAGATCAAAAGATATATAGAGACAAATGAGAATGATAATACAATACAATATATCAAAGCTTCTGGGGTGTAGGTAAAGCAGTAATAAGAGAGAAGTTTATATCATTACAGGCATATCTAAACAAACAAGAGAAATTACAAGTAAACAAACTAATATCATATCTTAAAGACCTAGAAAAGGAAGAACAAAAGCAACCCCGTTAGCGAAAGAAAGGAAATAATAGAATTTGGAGCAGAATTGAATGAAATAGAGAACAAAAGATGATAAAAAAAATTAATAAAACAAAGAGCTGGTTCTTTGAAAAGATTAATAAAATTGGCAAACCCCTGGCTAGACTCACTAAAGAAAAAAGGGAAAAGACCCATAAAAGCAAAAGCAGAAATAAGAGATATCTCACCACTGATATCACAGTTATACAAAGGATCATACTAGATTATTATGAAAGACTATATGCCACCAAATTGAATAACTTAAAAGAAATGGATAAGTTCCTAAAAATATACAACCTTCCTAGACTAAATCATGAAGAACTGGGAAATCTTCACTTTGAATTCTATTTTGCCAGATATAAGTATTGTTACCCCAGCTTTTTTATCATTTCCATTTGCCTGAAATATATTTTTCCATACCTTCACTTTCAGTTTGTGTGAGTCCCTTGTTCTGAGGTGGGTCTCTTGTAGACAGCATATGTATGGGTCATGTTTTCTTAACCCTTCAGCCACTTGATGTCTCTTGATTGGAGCATTTAATCTATTTACGTTTAAGGTTATTATTAATAGGTACTTGTTTGTAGCCATTTTTATTCTTTGTGCCTATGTTCCTTCTTGCCTTTCTATTTCTTCTTTCTACAATATTCCCTTAAGCATTTCTTTCATTGCTGGTTTGGTAGTGATAAACTCACTTAGTCTTATTTTTGTCTGCAAAGCTCCTGATTTCCCCTTCAATTTTGAATGATAGTCTTGCTGGATAGAATATTTTTAGATTCAGTCCCTTGCTTTGCATTGCTTTGCATACTTCATTCCATTCCCTTCTGGCCTGTTGAGATATCAATTGATAGTCTAATTGGAGTTGCCTTGTAGGTAACTTTCTGTCTCTCTCTTGCACCCATTAAGATTCTTTGTCATTAATGTTTGCTATTATATTTACAATGTGTCTTGGTGAGGAGGCCTGGGACAGGAGCTCACTCTGGTGGTGCATGCTCCCTGCAGTTGTCTGGGAGCCTTCCAGGGGGTACTGTGCCACTCACTGCCAGGGCACTGTGGTGGTTCCACAGGGGTTATGGCTGGCAAGCGGCACTCTCTAGGCATCCTCTGCCCTTTCTTATTGAAAATTTTCTCCTCAGCTGTGTCTAATTTGTTAATTCAGGGTATGTTCTCCGATTTAGTTGCTTTTCTGGCCTGGCCCTAGGAGGAGGTACATGACACTGCTGCCTATTTGGCCACTATTTTTTTCTTCCAAGTTGCCTGTCTTAGTGACTTTTTAGGTTAATAGTTATCAGACTTCAGTGTGCATAAGAACACCTGGAGAACATGTTAAAAGTGCAGATTTCCATGACCCAGTCAAAAGTTTTTTATTTTGGGCATGGCTGGCATAGCTCAGTAGTTAAGAGTGTATAGCTCTGCAGACTGAAGGGTCGTGGATTTGATTCCTGGTCAAGGACATGTACCTGGGTTTTAGGTTCATTCTCGGCCCATCAATGTGTCTTTCTCACATCTATGTTTCTCTCTCCCCCCTTCCTTCCTTTCTTCTACTCTCTCTTTAAAAAATTAATGAAAAAAATATCCTCAGGTGAATATTAACAACAACAAAAAAGTTTTTGTCTCAGAATATGATGAATGAGGTCTATAAATCTGCACTTAAATTTCCTACCTGACACCAGGGTGGGTAATTTGCATTGTTCTGTGAAGTAGCCACTGTGCTACGTCTGGTAATACATATGTAAATAAGAAACATTTCTCAAGCTCATAAGACTTAAATAATTACAATATAATGTGATAACAAAATCTTTCTAGCATTTCATGTGTCCCTAAGCAGAATACTTATTTTATTATTATTTTCTTTAAATTTTATTTTGTATCAGTTTCAGATGTACGTCTTAGTGGTTAAACAATCATATACTTTACATAGTGTTTCCCTCAATATTTAGAGTACCCCAATTGTCCCCATACATATTTATCGACTATATTTCCTATACTAGACATAAAAAAGTATATTTATAACCACAAATTTGTGTTTCTTAGTCCTTTCACCTCTTTCACCCAGTCCCCTAAAATCTCTCCCCTTGGGCAATCACCAATTCTCTATCTCTGTCAATGAGTATGTTTCAATTTTGTTCATTTGTTTATTTTGTTCTTTAGATTCCACATATAAGTTAAATCCTGGTATTTGTCTTTCCCTGACTGATTTATTTCATTGATCATAATACCCTCTATGTCAATCCATGCTGCTGCAAATGTTAAGATTTTATTCTTTTCTATGGTTGAGTAATATCCTATTTTATATATGTACCACAACATTTTATCCACATGTCTATTGATGGCACTTGGGTTGCTGTCACAATGGCTTTTATTAATAAATCCACTAATGACAAGTGTTGGCGAAGATGTGGAGAAAAGGAAATCCTTGTGCACTTTTGGTAGGAATGCAGATTGGCATAGGCACTATGGAAAACAGTATGGTGATTTTTCAAAAATATTTAAAATGAATCTGTCTTATTATCCAGTGATTCCACTTTTAGAATTATCTGAAGAAACCCAAAACACTAATTCAAAAGGATATATGCACCCCTATGTTCATTGCAGTATTATTTACAAAAGCCAGAAAATTTTAAATTAAATAGTTATAATACAATTTTTTGCACCTGTATAAACTTAATTGCTACACCTTCATTTTAATATATTTTATTGATTTTTTTACAGAGAGGAAGGGAGAGGGATAGAGAGTTAGAAACATCGATGAGAGAGAAACATCGATCAGCTGCCTCCTGCACACTCCCTACTGGGGATGTGCCCACAACCAAGGTGCATCCCTTGACCGGAATCGAACCTGGGACCCTTGAGTCTGCAGGCCGACGCTCTATCCACTGAGCCAAACCGGCTAGGGCTACACCTTCATTTTAAATGATTCTATCATTATTGATAGAATAATCAATAATCATCATAGTGATTTTTGAAGTTTGTGAATGTTAGTACTAAACAAATCTGGCATTCCACCTGTGGTGGCTATTCTATTATTGTTCCTTTTATTTTTATATTATTTAAAAGAATTTAAATGTATTTTAAAATCTAAGTTGACATGTAATATTATATTAGTTTTAGAGGTACAACATAATGATTAGACATTTATATACCTTATGAAGTGATCAGCATTGATAAGTACAAATTGCCAGCTATAAAAATACTTATGGGGTAACATACAGCAATATTACGACTATGTATGTATGGTGTCACACAGTTGCTAGACATCTCATTTAGACCTGGCTATATTACAAAGACAGGTTGATGAAGATTCAGAGTAGTTTGAGAATTGATTTTCTTCTTCAATAAATTAATTAGTCTGCACTCAATAAAACATTTGACAAAACAAAACAAAAATTAGTAACCCTTAGCACCTAAAATATAAGTTATGTTCATTCTGAAGGAATTGTCTGAACATGTTTATGGAGGAAACTGTTTTTTTTTGTCATGACTTACCTAAATTAAAATGTTATAAGATGAGACATTTCAGACTAAATGTGGTTTTAAATTTTATCCCTTTAAAATTCCTTGGAAAAATAACTCTATCAATTAAATACAAATTATTATCTCATCATCAAGAAAAATGTCCTTACTGGGAAGAAAGGATCTAATTCAAGTTCTGAAGAACACTTTATTCAAGTGCCTCTAGAGAGGACCCTGCCAACTTATACTGTAGAAGTTGGACAAAATGAAGTTTGGTTAATGAGCCAAAGGGGGTGATAGAGAAAAATATCCAAACACCTGGATAAATGTTTCTGGGAAACATTAGATAAAATAATTGTTAAAATAAAATAATAATAATTCTACAAGTCTAAGAGAGATAATAGAAAGAGAGAGCAACTGCTTTAAAACTGATTAATTTCATTTTGAATGACACTGTTGTATTACTTTCAGACATAGTAGGCTTTGTTTTCATTGGCATAGTTGTCCAGAGCCTAGAAGAGAGCGTGGGAGCTACTGCAGGAAGGACTATGTCTTCCCCTTGTGCAGGGGTGGTCTGCAGCCTAATAAGCTGTTGGGTGAACATGTCTGATATTCAAGGACACACCTTATGTATATAATCTGGAGGTGATTAAGAGCATAAAACAATAATACATAGTGTCAACTAAAGTTTATTGCAATGTTTCTAAGACATTTAATGTATTGGAAAATTCACTATCCTATCTAATAATAGACAAACATGGTAATTGACCATACCTTCGCTATGCCTCCCATTGGCTAATCATCACGATATGCAAATTAACCACCAACAAAGATGGCGGCTAATTTGCATACTGCAGGCAGGGCAGGACAGCGCAAGCCACCAGAGCGAGCTGCCATCCAGACCCCCATGTGTGACCCCAGAAGCCGCCTGCCTGCCGCCCGTGATCAGATCCGATCCCGGGCCGCAGGCCAGAGCCAGAAGCCCCAGAAGCCACCTGATATGGCCGTAACTCTATCAGTAAGCACTCTGAAAGTCAGTGTCATAAATGCACCAATTAAAACAGATTATGAGGGTGAATCAAAAACAAAACCCACTTTAAATATAAAGACACATATACATTAAAAGTAAATGAATTAAGCTGCAGCCTGTTTTGCTCAGTGGATAGAGCATTAGCCCATGGACTGAAAGGTCCCAGGTTTGATTCCAGTCAAGGGCATGTACCTCAGTTGCTGGCTTGATCCCCAGTTCCTATCAGAGCATGTGCAGGAGGCAACCAATCAATATGTCTCTCCCTTTCCCTTTACTCTCTCTAAAATTCAATGGAAAAATATCCTTGGGTGAAGATTAACAAAAACAAAGTAAATGGATTAAGTAACATTAAAGAGATTATAAGAAAACTATATTCCAAATTTTGTTAGTTGTATAGTGGTTATGTTTAAATTATTAACACCTAAGAAATTGGTTGAAGAGTACATATAATATGCTGTAGTATTTTATAGTTTTTTTTACATGTATGAGATTATTTCAAATTAAAATATTAAGAAATTAAAAATTAATAAATATTAATTGAAATGTATCTGCATTACATGAAAAATCTCCTAATTGCTTCAGCATAATTTATTAAATTGTGCTAAAATTTACAAGGGTTCAATTAAAAAAATATCTTAATTCTAAATACTATAATAGAAAATATATAATAATGCAGTTATAAGCACTTATCTGAAAATAAAAATTTAAAGAAGTGAATTTAAAGAAAGGATTAGCCAAAGAAAATATATGCATAACCCATGGACACAGACAACAGTATGGTGATAGCCAGAGAGAAGCGGGGGGCAAGAGCTGGGTAGAGGGGGAAAAAGGGGGGAAATAGGGAGATCCTATATAATAATGATAAAAGGCTAATATGCACATTGACTGAATGGCAGAATGACCGGTTTCTATGATGCGCACTGGCCACCAGGGGGCAGACGCTCAATGCAGGAGCTGCCCCCTGGTGGTCAGTGCACTTCCATATGGGGAGTGCCACTCAGCCAGAACCTGGCTCATGGTGGGCCAGCACAGTGGTGGTGGCAGGAGCCTCTCCCACCTCCGTGGCAGCACTAAGAATGTCCAACTAATGGTTTAGACCCAATCTCTTGGGGGCCTAAGCCTTTAGTTGGACATCCCCCGAGGGCTCCCTGGCTGCCAGAAGGATGTCTGACTGCAAGCGTAGGCCTGATCCCCCAGGGAGTGGGCCTAAGTCGACAGGTGGACATCCCCCAAAGGGGTCCTGGACTGCGAATGGGCGCAGGCCAGGCTGAGGGACCACCCCCCCCCCCAAGTGCACAAATTTTTGTGCACCGGGCCTCTAGTTCAATTATAAATCCTTTACTGTTTAATTAAAAAAATTCTACCAAACATGAAATATTGTGCGTATTAGACTAATTAAACCCCAAAGTTCTCTCTTCCACCTCTATCTCTGGTTCTAAGATTGATTAACCACAGAGTAGAGATTTGTTACTGACTCTGTTTTGAGCTCTCTAACTGAACTTGTTACTTGTTTCAGGAGTCAGTGAAAATGACTTAAGTCTGTGGGGATTAACTCTTCTGCAACATTATTATTAGGCCGGTTGTCTTAGTTTTTCTTTTTTTTACTTTACTTGAAGCTTGGCATCTTTTAAGTAATTCTATGATAGAAACCTCTAATTATTTTTTAAATTCAAGAAAGATAACTTAAAAATTCTAGATTGTTATAATTTACTTTGCATTTCACATCAATATGAGGTTATGTTTTTGAGCAATGGGCAAACTATATAACTTTCAATTCTATTTTAGTCATTTTTATGGTGTGACTTAATTATTTAAAAGATAGTACAAATTACAAAACTGTAAAACACACATGCAAAGCTAAGTACAAAAAGACATTACAAATTATACTAGAGTATCTGACATATTGGATTTTTTTATGCCACAGTTTTTTCCAGCAGTGTTTGAATGCTAGTCTTGGCCATAAATGTATATATGAATACTTTATGTATTCATATTCTTTAATATATATTACAGTGGAAAATATAACAACAGATAATATATAATGTGCAGTTAAGTTGTTACACAACCTTGCTCAAGTTGCCGAACTCTTCTGTCAGAAATGATTTTTAAAATGTATAAGTCATTTAGATATGTCTTCAAATTGTTTAATATTGTTTAGTATTTGGCTCTTTGATATAACAATGATTTTAAAATTATAAATTTAGTGTGGACTTTGAGGGCTTTTCAAAAATTAAGTTATAAAAGGTAATGCTTTTATGAGATGATTCTAAGGTAAACTGAGGCTCAGATATTAATTTACTAAAGTTAAAAACTGACAGTCTGAGACTTCAACCTCTTTTTATTCTGATTCAAAATGCTGTAGTCTTTTCTATTCCTATCTCCTGGAGCTCTCTAGAACTTTACAAGCAATCAAGTACCCAGTTAATACACATGAAATGACTTTAGACTTAAATAAAAAATCATATTGTTTTATAGGGAAACACATTCTTGATTATTTAGGTCACATTTCCAATTTTGTTCTTTATGCAAATTTTCTTCTAATAGTAGCTTACTATGGGTTTTGGAGGAAGACATATTTGGGGTTGGAACTTCTCAAACTGCATTTACTATTTTATAAATGAAAATAAATAAAATGCACTTTGTACAGCTTTTGTATAACTTATGGATAGTATTTTTAAAGTTATCTAATCTAATATCACTTTTTTTTCCCTATCACTGACTTCCAATTCACGGTTCCTTCTCAGAAGCTCATTGTTCCACATAATAAGGCAAAGAAAAATTCACTGATCTTCAAGTGAATAATTTTTTGTGCTTTCAAGAATATTTGAGGACAATGAGCCATGGGGGAAACCAAGATGGCGACATAGGTAAACACCGGAGTTAGCTGCCTCGAACAACCACTTCAAAAATACAACTAAAAGATGGAACGGACATCACCCAGAACCACAGGAAGATTGGCTGAGGGGAAATTCTTCAACTAGAAGGAAAGAGAACAGCATACGAGACTCAGAGGAGGCGCAGTGCGGAGAATACAAAGGTGCGGAGGTATGCGCGGAGCGGGCTGGTAGCTGAGGGCGCGGTTGTTGTTTTCAATTGGAAGGGAGTCTCAGATTCTGAGCTCCAGTTCTGGGCGAGTCTCTAGGGACCCAGACTCAAACGGGAGAAGCGGGACTGTCTGGCATCGGTCAGAAAGCGAGGGCAGCTTTCTCTCCGAGGTTTGCAGCAGTTGCTGGGACTCTGAGAGGCAGAGCCTCTGAGGACAGGACTGAGAGCAGCCATAACTGCTCCCTCCACTCCCTCTGTTGATCCCATGTGACCCGCCCCGCCCATTTGCCAGAAAGCCTCAGGCAAAGGCTAGATTAGCACCTCCCTAGAGGACAGAAGTTTTCCCACTGCAGACACAGATGATTCTTAAAGCCAGTTGGCATGGAGGTCAATTCCCCCTAGTATTAACTACAACAATCAAGGCTTAACTACAACAAGACTGTGCACAAAGACCACTAGAGGGTGCACCAAGAAAGCATAAAAGATGCGGAGACAAAGAAACAGGACAAAACTGTCCATGGAGGATATAGAGTTCAGAACCACAATTTTAAGGGCTCTCAAGAACTGTCTAGAAGCCGCCGATAAAGTTATTGAGATCTACAAGAAATCTAATGAGACCCTCAATGTTATGATAAAGAACCAACTAGAAATTAAGCATACATGGACTGAAATAACGAATATTATACAGACTCCCAACAGCAGACCAGAGGACCGCAAGAATCAAGTCAAAGATTTGAAATGCGAAGAAGCAAAAAACACCCAACCAGAAAAGCAAAATGAAAAAAGAATCTGAAAATACGAAGATAGTGCAAGGAACCTCTGGGACAGCTTCAAGCGTACCAGTATCAGAATTATAGGGGTGCCAGAAGATGAGAGAGAGCAAGATATTGAAAACCTATTTGAAGAAATAATGACAGAAAACTTCCCCTACCTGGTGAAAGAAATAGACTTACAGGTCCAGGAAGTGCAGAGAACCCCAAACAAAAGGAATCCAAAGAGGACCACACCAAGACACATCATAATTAAAATGCCAAGAACAAAAGACAAAGAGAGAATCTTAAAAGCAGCAAGAGAAAGAAACTCAGTTACCTACAAGGGAATACCCATATGACTGTCAGCAGATTTCTCAACAGAAACTTTGCAGGCCAGAAGGGAGTGGCAAGAAATATTCAAAGTGATGAATGCCAAGAACCTACAACCAAGATTACTTTATCCAGCAAAGCTATCATTCAGAACTGAAGGTCAGATAAAGAGCTTCACAGATAAGGAAAAGCTAAAGGATTTCATCACCACCAAACCAGTATTATATGAAATGCTGAAAGGTATCCTTTAAGAAGAGGAAGAAGAAGAAAAAGGTAAAGATACAAATTATGAACAACAAACATGCATCTATCAACAAGTGAATCTAAGAATCAAGTGAAGAAATAATCTGGTGATCATAATAGAATCAGGGACATTGAACGGGAATGGACTTATTCTTGGGGGGGAAAGGGGTGTGGGAGATGCGGGAAGAGACTGGACAAAAATCGTGCACCTATGGATGAGGACAGTGGGTGGGGAGTGAGGGCGGAGGGTGGGGCGGGAACCGGGAGGAGGGGAGTTATGGGGGGGAAAAAGAGGAACAAATGTAATAATCTGAACAATAAAGATTTAATTAAAAAAAAAAAGAATAATGACAAAAACTTCCCAACCTGGTGAAGGAAAATGTCACACAAGTTCAGGTTACACAGAGAGTCCCAATCAAGAGGTACCCAAAGAGACCCACACCTAAACACATCATAATTAAAATGGCAAATGTTAAAGACAAAGAAAGAATCTTAAAGGCAGCAAGAGAGAAACAGAAAATTACCTACAAAGGAGTTCCCATTAAAATATCAACTGACTTCTCAATAGAAACACTTCAGGCCAAAAAGGAGTGGTATGAAGCACTTGAAATAATGAAAAGCAAGGGGCTAAATTAAAGAATACTGTATCCAGAGAGGCTAGGAGCAGGGCATTTACATTTTAAGGGCTTAGGGCATTTACATCAAGATAGTGGGCCATTCACTATGTTTATAACATTTTGGAAGTTACAGATTATTGGGGTCTCCACACAGCAAACATTTCACACAATAATCATTTCACACATTAGAGGGGTTTCCTTACGACCATAACATTATAACACCATCTGAGATGGATATTTAGCCTGCCTGCATGCACCATCTATCTACCATGTTCACCTTTTATTTATCATATTATTTGTAAGATTTCACTAATCAGGAAACATAGCTGAAATGAGATAAAACACTTGACTCTAATTAGTGGGAGGGGAAAGGATTCTATGACTTTTACTGGGAGCTATGTTTAAAGGTAAAATTTAGGGAATCTAGATTGGACTACCTAGAAATCATCTAACTCAGAGAATAGAACTATCTATATTAATAAAAGGGTAATATGCTAATTAGACCAGACG
Source organism: Myotis nattereri (assembly GCF_964212035.1). Lineage (NCBI taxonomy): Eukaryota > Metazoa > Chordata > Mammalia > Chiroptera > Vespertilionidae > Myotis > Myotis nattereri. The sequence goes on from NC_138076.1 coordinate 103,644,702, forward strand.
TCTTCTGGATGTTCTTCCGGACAAAGCCATGTTGGGGGGCGGGGGGAGTGTGAGGCAGAGGCAGTTAGGAGCAATCAGACCAGCAGGGGAGGGCAGTTAGGGGTGATCAGACCAGCAGGGGGAGGGCAGTTAGGGGTGATCAGGCTGGCAGGGGAGGGCAGTTAGGAGGCAATCATGCCAGCAGGGTAGCAATTGGTGATCAGGCCAGCAGGGGAGGGCAGTTAGGTGGCGGTCAGGCCAGCAGGGGAACAGTTAGGGGCATCAGGCCATCAGACAGAGGCAGTTAGGGGTGATCAGGCAGGCAGGCAGGCAAGCAATTAAGAGCCAGCAGTCCTGGATTGCAAGAGGGATGTTTGAGGGGTCCTGGATTAGAGAGGATGTATGCCGGGCTGAGGGACGCCCTGCTCCATGCACAAATTTTATGCACCGGGCCTCTAGTAGTAGTGAAAGGAATTCTAGGGACAAAATAGGCATGTTTAGAGAATAAAGAGGTCCATGGGTGAAGAATGCATATGTGAAGGACAGTGGTATCTCTGGCCTGAGCAATTAAAGCAATTATAAGGTAGGTCAAAAGCAGCCCTGACCTGAGCAGCTTGGAGAGCCATAAGGGGTAGTAAAACATCTCTGGCCAGGACAACTGAGAGAGAGCCATAAAGGAGATTAAAAGAAACTCCAACCAGAACAGATAATATGGATATGTGAAGGATAAAGAAATGCCACAGGATAAGGAGAGAAGAAGGCATACATTCACAGAGGATAAAGAAAAGTCACAGAGTACTAGGAAGAAGGAAACATACTTTCACAGAGGATAGAGCAGTGGTTCCCAACTGTTTTTTTGGCCTTGCCCCACCTAAGCATTTCTAAAATCCTGATGTCCTCCCTGTGACATATATTCTTATTATTCAAAAAGTGAACTATTATTGTGGAGGAAGCCTAAAAGGACATTAACTTGGTCTAAATAAGCTTCCAAAGAACATGGCATCCATAAAAGAGAAAAATAAAAGAACTAAAGGACAGTTGAAGTTCTGAGGAAGAAATCACTAAGAAATTGTTAAAAAAATAATAATATGAAGTGATATGAAAAAATAGCAAATAAAGTTTCAAAACACATAATAGGCAACTGAAATGCGTAAATATGTCACAATATGTATTTGCATACTGTATATGAGGCTCCTAGAACCAAAAGAAATGCAAAAAATTAATTGTTAATAACTCTTTCTTGAATTGCCCCCATTAAAAATCAAATTGCCCCCCAGTGGGGCATGTGCCCCACTTTGGGAACCACTAGGATAGAGAAATATTGACAGATACCAGAAAAAGGGAAACATATTTTCACAGGAGATAGAGGAATGCTGCAAGATAAGAGGAAGAGAATGAGGGGGGCACCACGTGGGTTTTGGACTTTGAAAGAGAAAAGGAACCAATTAGGAGAGCACAGGGTCATAAAATGGGGAAGAGGTCCAATTAGAAGGGAGCATGAAGAGACAAAGATCTACAAAATATATAAAGCTAAGACAAAGGAACACAAAACAGATTTTTAGATTTTTTTGTATTTAGATTTTTTTCCGTGAGAGCAGGCTATTCCCATTTAGGGCCTCTCTCTAGGGTACTCTCCCCTTTGGGGACTCCTGTGCCTTGGAGTTTGTATATGCTTCCAAGAAACTTCCACATTTTTTAATTAAAGAAGCCTTTTCATCCATGAGTTTATTCTTCAAACTTCATCTGACAAGGACCCACAAGAAGTCTGTACCACAAATCCCACGTTTCAATAGAAAGACTTTTTTTTAAAACAAATCTTTTCAACAAAAATGTTTCCTAAGTAAGCTCACATTTATTTGACCCAAAACAAGTATTTACTGTTATTTTCACTGGCCTTGGCTTTCAAATCCATTGTGTGCCTTCCTATCATGTAATGAGAATATGTGTAATATATGTACAAGTTTTTGGTAGAATGTTTGCAAAAATACTTTTGTAAATGTTTTTTGGGGAAAAAATGGCAACTCATGTTTTTCAAAATGTTTCATGAAAAAAAATGCTTCTAGTTAAAATAAGCACTTCCGTCCTAGTAGGTTTGGCTCAGTGGATAGAGCATCAGCCTGCGGACTCAAGGGTCCCGGGTTTGATTCCGGTCAAGGGCATGTACCTTGGTTGAGGGCACATCCCAGTATGGGGGTGTGCAGGAGGCAGTTGATCCATGTTTCTCTCTCATCGATGTTTCTAACTCTCTATCCCTCTCCCTTCCTCTCTGTAAAAAATCAATAAAATATATTTAAAAAATAAAATAAACACTTCCTCTCTATTAGGCACTGCCAAACAAACTCTTGTATGATATAGTCATTAGTTTTAGAGCTTATTCTGGTTTATGGGTTTACTTGCTTTCATAAAAATTCCATGCATTTAATGTTTGGTTGAGATAAAGACAGTTTCCTTGCAGCCCAAGAAACCAGATCTATACCAAACTCTCATATTCCAACTCTAGTTGTGCCCCAAACTACTGAACTCCTTTTTATTAATAGTAAACCACACCACTAAATACAAAAAGAAACACCAAAAGTTTGAAAGAAAACTCAAAAAGCTAAAAGAATTTTTGAACAATCACTAACAGCCTATATGGTACACAAAGCTTAGCATCCAAATAAATGCTGACATGAGAATAACGGCTTAGTACACATCAGAAATGTATCCCTGGTAAAAACCACCAACAAGCCTCACAGACTCTGAACATGCCAATATTCACAGATAGGGAAGCAATGTAGGTTATTTCTCTATATTTCATAAGGTCACACAACCAAAATATTTTCTGAGAATATAGCTCCTGAAAAAAACACACAGCAATTTGCTGATGTTTGTGGGCATTAATTTACATAACTTAAAGAGTAATTTAAATGTATAATTTCCTTAAGTTAAAGATATAGTGCTATCGACTTGTTGCTTTCTGATCAGAATTATTACACCTTACACGGGCTGACTTGTGTACTGGCAGATGGATGATTCATTTGTGGACTTGGTGTTATTTGGAAAATGCTAGAAAGGAAAAACTTGCCTATTATAGTCAGGACCACTTTACTAAGAGTATCTTCAGAGAAGTGCATCCTTAGGCATTTTTGTCATTGTGCAAACATCATAGAGTGCACTTATACAGAACTAGGAGGTATAACTTACTGCATGCCTAGGTTATATGGTATAGCCTGTTGCTCCTAGATTAAAAATCTGGACAGTATGTTACTGTGCTGAATACTGTAGGCAATTGTAACACAATGTTACTTGTGTATCTAAACATATCTAAATGTAGAAATAGTGCAAAAATGTGGTATTGCTGACAAAATAAATCACAAACTTAAAGAAAGATTTTAAAACTTTATTTGACCAAGATTTAGGAGCCAGTCAGGGAAATAAAATCTCAAGGGATTGAGAAAATGTTCTGAGAAATAGTTGTTTTGAAATTATTCTATACAGTGGAATCAAAGAAGATGTAAAGAAGGTTACATAAAATTCATTAGTGGTAGATTCAGGAGATGAAAGAAAATAAAGCAAGAAAATTTCTATAATTAGATAAAAAGTAAAATGGAGCAATACATACTTTTTATATATTAGTGGATGCTAGATAGTTAATATTTAACATAAATGGTTAACAGAGGTATGCAGGTGAAATATAGTAATGAGAAATGTTGGGGTCCTCTTGGCCCAGTACCAGGAAATCACTTGGACATGTTAAATACATTATTCTAGATACATAAAAATAAGGAATGGGGCTTGCTCAGGTATTAGTCTATTATATAGGCCTCAGGATGTGATTTATCATTAATACCCATTCAGTCAAAAAATTTTGTGATTAAAATACCCTATGTAGTAACTTTCAGCTATTGAGCTTGTCAGGCTTGCCAAGGTAGCCCATTTTTTGTTCACAGTAAAAATGATTTTAAGCCCTGACAGGTTTGGCTCAGTGGATAGAGCATCAGCCTGCGGACTGAAGGGTCCCAGGTTCGATTCCAGTCAAGGGCATGTATCTTGGTTGCGGGCACATCCCCAGTAGGGGGTGTGCAGGAGGCAGCTGATCGATGTTTCTCATCGATATTTCTGACTCTCTATCCCTCTCCCTTCCTCTCTATAAAAAAAATCAATAAAATATATTTTTTTAAAATGATTTTAAAAAAAAATAAACCTCTATAGGGCCCTTACCATGAATGTAGTTTGCAGGACTGGAAATTACTATGGGTGATTCAATGAGTGTGTGGTGAATGAATGTAAAGGCCTAGGACATTACTGTGCACTACTGTAGACTTCTTAAACACTCCATTATAATCTTTTTTATCTCCCATATTTTATTGCTTTATTTATTTTAATATTTTTTATTGATTTTAGAGAGGAAGGGGCAGGGAGAGAGATAGAAACATCAATGATGAGAGAGAATCATTGATTAGCTGCCTCATACAAGCCCCCTACTGGGACTCAAGCCCACAACTGGGCAGGTGCCCTTGACCGAAATCAAACTTGGGACCCTTCAGTCTGCAGGCCGACACTCTATCCATTGAGCCAAACCAGCTAGGGCATATTTTATTCCTTTAAAAAGAACATCTTCACTTTGTTATTCACAAGAAAAATTTGACAAAGCATTCTCTTAATGCAGAAAGTATTGTGTTGATTGTCAAACAAACCAATTTGTTTAAAACATAGGGAAGCAAACAAAGTGTATGAAAACAACAATGTGCATACCAGGCATGTCTTATAGGGAAATCGTGGTGGAAAGTGAATTGTCTGATTCCTAATAGGATATATTCTGAAGCATAAAAAAGTTGGCATATGCAAGATATAAAAGCTTCCAAATTATATTTCAAGGACTTTTTAATTTATAAACAAAACCAATCAATAAAACATGTATTTAAAATTCTAAAAACTTTTTTTGGCAAGTATTTCTTAAGCTAAATGTAACTTCAATCCCCTCATAATAAAAATCTCCATGAACAAAAAACAAAATATTTCATTAACATCCTAAGGGGCATATTAGATATGAAGTAAAAATGGCTTTGGAGAATAACTGACATTAAAGAGTCAATATTTGGTTAAATAAAAATATGAACTTCTCCATTATAATTACCATATAAGGCATGAAATAAGTGAATGAATCTCCCCTCTTACATCCATTGAAGAAAATGTTCTAAGTCTTAGATGCTATTTGCTATTCTGTCTCAGCAAATAAAAACCCTTGATTTAGTTAATAGTTTTCTTTAATTATTATTGATATCACTTGAAAAATACAGAATAATAATTTTATGTTTTTAAGTACTTTACATGCATTATCTTTATTTTTAAAATAAACTTTTTATTGTTGATAGTATTAAAGATATCTCCCCTCCCCACTCCTTTACCACTTCCTCCCCAGCCTTACTTTCCCTCCCCATATCTTCACTACCCTATTGCCCATGGACACGGGCAATAGGGTATATAACAAAAGTGTAATATGCAAATCAACCGAATGGTGGAACTACTGGTCACTATGATGCATACTGACCACCATGGGGCAGACGCTCAATGCAGGAGCTGCCCCCTGGTGGTCAGTGTGCTTCCACAGTGGGAGCGCTGCTTAACCAGAAGCTGGGCTCACGGCTGGCAAGTGCAGTGGCAGTGGTGAGAGCCTCTCCTGCCTCTGCTGCAGGTGGGCAGTAAGGAGCGAGGGGTCCTGGACTACAAGAGCCCTGGACTGTGAGAGGGATATCTGATTGCCACTTTAGGCCTGATCCCCCCCGAGTGGTCCCGGACTGTGAGAGATGCAGGACAGGCTGAGGGACACGCCCTCCTCCCCCTCCCCCCACCCCCCGCCAGTGTACAAATCTCATGCACTGGGCCTCTAGTCTATAATAATAAAAACCTAATATGCTAATTAGATCGGACAGCTGAACAACCTTCTGCACATCATTCTGGATGTCTTTCCAGATGAAGCCATGGCAGTGGGGGTTGAGACAGAGGTGATTAGGGGCAATCAGGCAAGCAGGAGAGCATTTAGGGGCATCAAGCAGGCAGGCAGCATGGTTAGGGGCATCAGGCAGGCAGGCAGAGGCAGTTAGGGGCATCAGGCAGGCAGAAAAGCAGTTAGAGGCAATCAGGCAGGCAGGCAGAGGTGGTTAGGGGCATCAGGCAGGCAGGCAGAGGCAGTTAGGGGCAATCAGGCAGGTAGGCAAGCAGTTAGGGGCAATCAGGCAGGCAGGCAGAGTGGTTAGGGGCATCAGGCAGGCAGGCAAGCAGTTAGGAGCCAGCGTTCCAAGATTTTGAGAGGGATCCCAGATTGTGAGAGGGTGCAAGCCAGGCTGAGGGACACCCCTCCTCACACCAGTGCACAAATGTTGTGCACTGGGCCTCTAGTCCTATATAAGAAAAGCCTAATATGCTAAATGTCTGGTCGGCCAGTTGGCCGTTCAACCAATCAAAGTGTAATATGCTAATGATATTCTAAGGCTGCTCAACCACTTTCTTTGATGTGCACTGACCACCAGGGGGCAGACGCTCTGATGGGTAGGTTAGCTTGCTGCTGGGGTCCGACCAATCGGGACTTAGCTAGATAGGCAGGACATGCCCTGGAGCCCTCCTGCAATCCCTCCCCAGCTGGCCAACCTCCCACATCACTCCCCAGCCCCGATCATGCACTGGTGGAGTCCCTCGGCCTGGCCTGCACCCTCTCGCAATCTGGAACCCCTCAGGGGATGTCGGAGAGCCGGTTTCAGCCTGATCCCGAAGGCCAGGTCAAGGGACCCCACTGGTGTATGAATTTGTGCACTGGGCCTCTAGTAAATGTATAAGTTCTTTTCATTCTCCCAACCCCACATCAAGGGATGTCAGTATGTTCCATGCCTTCATACTTCGGGTCCCTTTTATTAGCCAATTAATTCTGCTCATTAGATTCCATAAATAAATGAGATCATGTTATATTTGTCTTTCTCAGATTGACTTATTTCACTTAGAATAATACTCTCCAGGTCCATCCATCCTGTCCCAAATGGTAAGATAGTCCTCTTTTTTACAACTGTATAGTATTCCACAGTGTAAACATCCCATAGCTTTTTTATCCATTCATCAACTGATGGGCACTGGGGCTGTTTCCAAATGTTAGCTATTGTAAATAGCACTGCTATGAACATAGGAGTGCACACATTCTTTTTTCTTGGAAGTTTGGGGTTTGTTTGTTTGTGTTTTATCTTTATTTTTGAAAGTAATACATATGTCCCCTTATTTTCCCCACTACCCTCCTCCAGAACACCCTTGCCTCCCACCTCAGGACCTCACCACCTCACTGTCTGTGTCCATGGGTTATGCATACAAGGTCTTAGGTTGATTGCCTATCACCATTCCACCCTCCCCCTCCTTCCCTCTGAGATTCTGCAATCTGTTCCATGCTTCCATGTCTTTAGATGGATTCCATTCATCAGTTTATTTTGTTAATTAGATTCTACATATGAGCCAGATTATGTGATCTTGTCTTTCTCTGACAGACTTATTTCACTTAGCCTGATATTCTCCAGGTCTCTCCATGTTGTCTCAAAGGGTAAAAGATTCTTCTTTTTAACTGATGCATAGTATTCCATGGTATGAATATGCCATGGCTTTATTATCTACTCAGCCTCTGATGGGCACTTGAGCTGTTTCCAGATCTTAGCTATTTTAAATTGTGCTGCTATGAACATAAGAGTGCATACATTTTTCTGATTGGTGCTTTGGGTTTCTGAGGCTATATTCCTAGAAGTGAAATCACTGGGTCAAATGACAGTTCCATATTTAATTTTTTGAGGAAACTCCATACTGTTTTTTATAATGGCTGCACCAGTCTGATTTACACCAGCAGTGTAATAAGGTTTCCTTTTCTACACACCCTCTCCAGCACTTCTCATTTGTTAATTTGCTTATGGTAGCCATTCTGACAGGTGTGAGGTGATGCCTCATTGTCCTTTTAATTTGCATCTCTCTGATGATCAGTGACTTAAAGCATTTTTCCATATTTCTCTTGGCCATCTGTATGTCCACTTTGGAGAAGTGCTTATTTAGGTCCTTTGCTCATTTTTTAATTGGACTATCTGTATTCCTTTTGTATGAGTTCTTTATATATTTTGAATGTTAATCCTTTATCAGATGAATCTTTGACAAATAAGTTCTCCCATAGAGTGGGCTCCCTTTTCATTTTGTTGGTTTCTTTTGCTGTGCAGAAGCCTTTCATTTTGATGTAGTCCTTTGTTTATTTTCTCCTAAGCTTCCTTTGACCTAGGTCCTAGGAGATGTATCCATAAACATACTGCTATGAGAGATGTCTGAGACTTTACTGCCTATGGTTTCTTCCAGGATTTTTATGGTTTCCTGACTTACATTTAAGTTTTATGTCTATATGGAATTTATTCTTGTGTATGGTGTAAGTTGGTGGTCCAGTTTAATTTATTTGCATGTATCTGTCCAATTTTCCCAACACCATTTATTGAAGAGACTGTCTTGACTCCATTGTCTGCTCTTGCCTCCTTCATCAAATATTACTGGAGTGAAAAGACTTGGGTCAATTTCTGGTCTTTATTCTGTTCCATTGATCTATATGCCTGTTCTTGTGTCAATACCAGGCTGTTTTGATTATGGTGGCTTCGTACTATAACTTGATATCTGGTATTGTGATTCCTCCAAATTTGTTTTTCTTTCTCAAGGTTTCTGTGGCTATTTGGGGTCTTTTTTGATTCCTTATAAATTTTTGGAGTATTTTTTATTAATCTGTAAAATATACTGTTGATATTTTAATAAGGATTGCATAGAATCTGTAGATTGCCTTGAATAGTATGGACATTTTAATGATGTTCATTCTACCAATCCATGTACATGGTATAATCTTCCCCTTGTTTATTTCTTCTTCTGTATCCTTTTTCAATGTCTTGTAGTTTTCTGAGTACAGATCTATTGCCTCCTTGGTTAAGTTTATTACTATGTATCTTAATTTTTTTTTGCAATGGTAATTGGGATTGTTTAGTTCCTCTTTCTGAGGATAATTATTGGTGCATAAAAAGGCCATTGATTTTTGGGTATTGATTTTGTATCCTGATACATTGACAGATTTGTTTATTAAACCTAGTAGTTTTTTGGTGGATTTTTTTTTGGTTTTCTATGTATAATATATCATCTGCGAATAATGAGCATTTTCCTTCCTTTCTAATTGGATGCCTTTTATTTCTTCTTGTCTTATTGCTGTGGCTAGCACTTTTTGTACTATGTTGGATAAGAGTGGTGAAAGTGGACATCCCTTTCTTGTTCTTGTTCTTAGGGGAAATGGTTGTAGCTTTTGTCCATTGTGTACGATGTTTCTTTAGGTTTGTCATATATGGCCTTTATCATGCTGAGATATGCTGCCTCTATTCCCAATTTGCTGAAAGTTTTAATAAAAATGGGTGTAAGGTTTTTGTCGAATGGTTTTTCTGCATCTATTGATATGATCATGTGATTTTTGTCTTTCAGTTTGTATATGTGCTGTATCACATTTACCAATTTGTGAATATTGTACCAGCATTGCATCCCTGGAATAAATCCCACTTGGTCATGGTGTGTTATCTTTTTTTATACATTGTTGGATCCAATTTGCTAATATTTGTTGAGGATTTTAGCATCTATGTTCATCAGCTATATTGGCCTATAGTTCTCTTTCTTTGTAGTGTCTTTATCTGGTTTTGGAGTTAGGATAATGTTGGCCTCATAAAAAGAACTTGGAAGTGTTCCTTCCTCTTGCATTGTTTTTAAAGTATATTTTTATTGATTTCAGAGAGAAGGGCGAGGGAGAGAGAGATAGAAACATCATCAATGAGAAGGTATCATTGATTGGCTACCTCCTGCACTCCCCACTCTAGGAATCAAGCCTGCAACACAGGCATGTGCCCTGACCAGGAATCACACTGTGTCTGGTTCACAGGTTGATGCTCAACTGCTGAGTCACCTTCTGGGATTTTTTAAAAATAGTTTGAGGTGTATAGGTGTTAGTTCTTCCTTGAATGTTTGATAAAACTCCCCTGTGAAGCCATCCAGACCTGGAATTTTGTTTTCTGGGAATTTTTTTTTTATTACTCTTCTATTTCACTAGTTGTTATTGGCCTATTCAGGTTTTCTGATTCTTCCTGATTCTGTTTTGGGAGATTGTATATTTCTAGGAATTTGTCCATTTTATCCACATTGTATAGCTTGTTGGCAAATAGCTTTTCGTAGTATTTTCTTACAATCCTTTGTATTTCTGTGATGTCAGAGGTTACTTCTCTGCTGTTGATTCTGATTTTATTTATTTGGGTCCTCAATTTTGTTTCTTGATAAGTCTAACTAAGGATAACATCAACCTTGTTTATCCTTTCAAAAAACCAGCTTTTTATTTTTTTTTTATTTTTTAGTCTCTATGTCATTTTTTTTCTGCTTTAATGTTTATTATTTCCTTCCTTCTACTTAATCTGGGCTTTTCTTGTTGTTCTTTTTCTAGTTCTGTAAGTTGCATAATTAAATAGTTTATTATTAATTTTTCTTCTTTTTTTGAGGTAGGCCTGTAGTGCTATGAATTTCCCTCTCAGGACTGCTTTTGCTGTGTCCCAGAGATGTGGGATGATTACTAGTATGTGTTTTCATTTACTTCTAAGAAGCTTTTTATTTATTTATTGATATCATTGGTAACCAATTCATTGTTTAATAACATGCTATTTACCCTCCATGTGTTTGAATGTTTGGGTGTTGATTTACTGTAGTTGTTTTCTGATTTCATTCCACTGTGACCTGAGAATATGCTTGATATGATTTCAAACTTCTTTAAGTTGCAGAGACTTCTTTTGTGTCCTTACATGTGGTCTAACTTTGTGAATGTACCATGTGCACTTGAGAAGAATGTATGTTCTGCAACTTTGTGGTGAAATGTTCTATAAATGTCAATTAAATCCATCTCATCCAGTGTTTCCTTTAAAGTCACCATTTTCTTGTTAATTTTTTGTCCAGAAAATCTATCTAGTGAAATCAGCAAGGTGTTAAAGTCCTCTATTATGACTGTATTGTTGCTGATCTCTCCTTTAAAGTCCTCCAGATTTTTTAAAAATATATTTAGGTGCTCCTATATTGGGTGCATATATGTTTACCAGGGTTATATCCTCTTGTGGGTTCAATCCCTTTACTATTATGTAGTGACCTTTGTTGTCTCTTGTGATGGCCTTCATTTTGAAGTCTATTTTGTCAGATATGAATATTGCTACCCCAGCTTTTTTTTTCTTTTCCATTTGCATGAAAAAATATTTTTCCATCCCTTCACTCTCATCCTCTTGAGTCTTCAGTTCTTAGGTGGTCTTTTGTAGACAGCATATAATTGGGTCATGCTTTAGTATCCATTCAGCTACCCCATGCCTTTTGAATGGAGCATTTAATCCTTTTACATTTAAGTTTATTATTGGTAGGTACTTATTTATTGCCTTTTTAATTCTGTATACCTAGGCTTCTCTCTCTATTTTGGTTTCTCATTAAAACAATCCCTGTAAGATTTTTTTAAATGCTGGCTTGTTGGTGATGTACTTCTTTAGCCTTTTTATGTCTGGGAGGCTCTTTATTTCACCATGTACTCTGATGGCCTTGCTGGATTAGTAATCTTGTTTGCAGATTCTTGTTATTCTTGCTTTCCTTTACCTTGGGTACGTCATACCATTCCCTCTGACCTGTAGAGTTTCTGATGAGAAATCATATGACAGCCTTATGGGAGCCCCTTTGTATGTAACAGTTTGTTTTTCTCTTCCTGCCTTTAAGATTTTCTTTGTCTTTAATTTTTGGCATTTTAATTATATTGAAACAGGAATTTTAGGGGAATATAGGCAGGCATAGGGATTTTTTAGAATTGGCATCCATGGAAAAAACACAGGGAAAAGGTACATTTTCATAACACAAGGAAGCCAGGTGCACTTACATCTCCATAAGACAAGGGAGCAGCAACAGTTGCATTTACATAAGACAAGGAAGCAACAACAGGTATATTTCCATAAGACAAGGGAACTGGAAATAGCCAAGAAAGGTCTATATTTACAAAATAAAGAGAAGAAAGCCCAGAGGAATGGAAGGGCTATGAGGGAGGAAGGCCTCAGGAATCACTATAGTAACCAATTCTGAGGGGAATATTGATCAATCAGAGGGGATATCAGGACACAGGAACTGCAGGCTTTATGAACCATGGAAACAGGAACTCTGTGGGACCTTTCCTTCTTCCCTACTTGGGAGTGTGTTGGGCTGCATATCTGGTGCTTCAGCCAGGCGGGGCACGCTGTGCTCTCTGTTCCTAGAACACATAGATAGGAAGGTGGTCACTGTACTGATGCTGTACTGTGTCGGGAACAAATTGTGTAAACAAGGCTTTGTAACTAACTTTGTGGTTTTTGCAAATAAAAATGCTGTAGCTCCTGTAGTCAGCACTGGAGTTCAGCCTTTGCTTCAGCAGGGTGCTGTAACTGTAGTCACTGTCCAGCTTAATAAAGGCTCCTAAATCTTGATCTGAGTCCTTGGTGGTCGTCTCCGCGGGTCACCCCATCACATTTGGAGGCCCCCAGCGAGATCCACTCCAGCCGAGTTGCCGGTGGACACCCCGGATGCCCCAGGTGAGGACACTCCAATCTTCGTCCCAGGTCCCAGGGAGGCGGAGTGTTTTCCTCCCAAAACTGCAATCCGAAAATGATGAGCCACCTAGACCTCCAGCGGGGAGGTAAGAATCTGGTATCTGTCTGTGGAACATTCCCTTTAGGACTCAAAAGAGGGCTGGACACAGCGAAACCTTGGAGTCTGACTGCCCGGATGTGACGGCGTCAGGAGGTCCTGGTCTGGGCAACATTAGGTTGCATTTGTCTGGTTTGTTTTGTCTTTGTTCTTTGTTGTCTTTGTCAAAATGGGTCAGGGTCAGTCGTCCTCATTGACCCCCTTACAATCTTTTCTTGAGAATTTTCAGGACTTCAAGAGACACGGAGAGGACTACGCCACCCCCGTTAATTATTTTGATTTACAGAAATTTAGTGAACGAGAGTGGCCCACGTTTGGGGTTGGGTGGCCATCCACCAGGTCTTTTGATCTATGGATGGCATATCGGGTTCATCACATTGTTTACAGTCATCCTGGCCACCCTGACCAAATTCCCTACATCCAGATATGGGTCGACATCCTCACTGAGAAACCCTGGTGGTTAAAGAAATGCCAATGCCCCGAAGAAAAATTGGGATGGAGACAGACTATTTGGCTGACAGAGCCCCCAAAAGGCAGAAAAAAGACAGACCCTAAGGTCTTGCCCAATGACCCCAAGGATGATGTCTCAGGATGACAGCCTCCACCTTATGTCCCCCCACCTGGGACACCCTCAGGAAGTGGACCCACGGCTCCTGTGGAGTCATCTCCCCAGCCTCCCCCGGCTACTATTTCTGGCCCAGGTCTAAGTCCAGAGGCGAAAGCCGGAGCAGGTCTTCTGGGGGCTTCTCCCCTTTACCCCCCAATCCCTCAAGCCACACTCCCTGGTGCGGGGCAGGCTGTGGAGTCGAGTTCCCCACCACCACCACAACCTCTGCCATGGCCATCTGCACAAACTCTGTCAGCCAGAAACCCTTTTAGTCAGCCCCACACTAGGACCGGGGCCTCTTATGGACCTCCAGGGGACCCCAAGAGAGGGACTGAGGAGGCTTCCCCAAGTGGGCCAGTCCCCTTGTTGCCATTACGTCAGGCAGCCCCGCTGGACTTAGGGCCGGACGGTCGACCTTTTATGATTTATGTCCCCTTTTTCACTCGTGATCTGTATAACTGGAAGAATCAGAATCTGTCCTTTTCTGAAAACCCCCAGAGTTTGGTCTCCCTCCTTGGATCAGTTTTCTTCACTCACCAGCCAACCTCGGACGACTGTCAGCAATTACTTCAGATTCTCTTCACCTCAGAGTAGAGGGAGAGAGTAAGAAATGAAGGAAGAAAGGTGGTCCTTGGGCAGGACGGACAGCCTGCCACTGATCCTGGAAGGATAGAGGAGGTTTTTCTGGCTGGAAAGCCACAGTGGGACCACAATTTGGACCCAGGGAAGGAGGCTCTCGCCAGACTCTCCGCAGGGCAATCCGAGCTGCCGCTCAGAAGCCCACTAATCTCTCCAAGGTAACGGAGACCGTAGAGGGACTGAGTGAAAGCCCAGCTGCCTCTTTAGAGAGGCTTTGTGAGGAATACCGGGTGTATACCCCAATTGACCCGGATGCCCCAGAAAATCAGCGGGCCATTAATATTGCGTTCATGTCCCAGTCTGCCCCAGACATTAGAAAAAAGCTACAAAAGTTAGAAGGCGTTGAAGGGAAGTCACTCTCAGATCTGGTCGAGGTTTCCCAGAAGGTTTTCAATAATCAAAAAAACCAAACTGCAAACCTAAATACCAAAATGGCAAAGATCTTACTGGCTATGAATGAGGGGAAGGGATCAAGGCAAGCCACTGGGAAGAAATATGGGAAAAAGAGACAAGGCCAAAGGGCCAGGCTGGGGGAGAACCAATGTGTTTACTATAAAAGGAAGGACACTGGAAAAGGGAATGCCCCGAAAGACCAGAGATGAAGGAAAACCCAGTGCTGGTCGAGGAGGTGGACTGAGGGCGTTGGGGCTCTGTAGGCACCCAGGAGCCCAGGGTAACATTAAACATTGGGGGCAAACCAATGGATTTCCTCGTAGACACTGGAGCCACGTTTTCAGTAGTACAACACCCAGCTGGCCCGGTCTCAAAGTCCAGAACCCCTGTTAAAGGGGCGACAAGGAGAATAAAATCCTACCCCTGAACTCAGGGATGAATCACCAACCTATGGGCAGGCACAGTTACCCACTCCTTTCTTGTAATGCCCGAATGCCCCTAACCCCTTCTGGGAAGAGACTTACTCAACAAACTCTGAGCCACTATTTCCTTTGAAGGAGGGGAAGGACCTCGGGTACTCCTCCAACTGCCCACAGAGCCAGAGGGAACAGTTTTACTCCTCACCTGCCCTTTACAGGAGGAATACAGGCTACATGAAGGGATTTCAAAGACCCCTCAGAAGATCCCTACCTCTGAGAGCTCCAAAAAGAGATACCTGGAGTTTGGGCTGAGGGGAATCCACCTGGGCTGGCAAGACACTGGCCTCCCATAGTGATCCAGCTCACCAGCACTGCCACTCTGATTCGGGTCAGGCAATACCCAATGAGCCAGAAGGCAAAGTTGGGCATAGCCAAAAGCATACAGAGACTGAGAAAGGCGGGAATCCTAATACCTTGCCAATCAGCATGGAACACCCCTTTACTACCTGTCCAGAAACCAGGAACGGAAGACTTTAGGCCCGTTCAAGATTTAAGGGAGGTAAACAAAAGAGTAGAAACTATCCATCCTACCATCCCTAACCCTTATACTCTCCTAAGCTTACTTCGGCCGGACCACTGGTATTATACTGTCCTAGACTTGAAGGATGCTTTCTTCTCCCTTCTCAATCAATTTTTGCTTTTGAGTGGACAGACCCATAGGAGGGAGAATCAGGACAATTGACTTGGACCAGAATCCCTCAGGGATTTAAGAACTCCCCCACTATATTTGATGAGGCCCTTAACCAAGACCTTAAAGAATATCGCCACAGCCATCCAGGTGTCACCCTGCTCCAGTATGTTGACGACCTCCTACTGGCCACTGAGAAAGAAGAAGACTGCTGTCAGGCTACACGGGATCTGCTACTAACATTGGACCACCTCGGATACTGAGTCTCCGCTAAGAAAGCCCAACTCTGTGCCACCAGGGTAACTTACCTCGGATATCACATAGAGGAAGGTAAGAGGACCCTCTCCCACAGTAGAATCCAGGCAATACTCTCTATCCCGACCCCCAAGATGAAGCGACAGGTACGAGAATTCCTTGGGGCGGTAGGGTATTGTAGGCTTTGGTTTCTAGGTTTTGCTGAAATTGCAAAGCCTCTGTACATGGCCACAGGGGGCAAGGACCCTGACCCAAACTGGACAAAAGTAGAAGATAGGGCCTATCAGCAACTAAAACAGGCCCTAATAAGTGCCCCGGCCTTAACCCTCCCTGACCTCACCAAACCGTTCCAGCTCTATATGGTTGAATCCTGAGGTGTGGCGAAAGGAGTCCTAATGCAAACTTTGGGACCCTGGAAGAGGCCGGTTGCCTACTTGTCAAAAAGACTAGACCCAGTGGCTGCAGGGTGGCCAAGCTGCCTAAAGACAATAGCAGCAACGGCAATACTGGTTAAAGAGGCTTCTAAATTAACTTTTGGGCAAGATCTATAGGTGATGACACCCCACTCAGTAGAGTCTCTGTTGCGAAGTCCCCCAGAACGCTGGCTATCGAATGCCCGCATTACTCAATACCAAGTACTCTTATCAGACCCTCCCAGGGTGAGTTTTCTAAGGACTGCTGCCCTAAACCCAGCAACTCCCTTACTGGATGAAGGGGCAGAGCCCCTCATCCACGACTGTGAAGACACCCTGATGGCTCTCACCTCTCTACGGGCTGATCTTACTGATCAACCCCTTGTCAACCCCGAGGAGACACTATTTACAGATGGAAGTAGCCTCATTGAGAATGGTGTCTGGTACGCCGGGGCAGCAGTGGTTACAAGGAATCAAGTCATCTGGGCACAAGCCTTAGGACATGGCACTTCTGCTCAGAAGGCTGAATTGATAGCCCTCACACAGGCCCTGCAGTGGGGGAAGGACAAGAGAGTCAACATTTATACAGATAGCAGATATGCCTTTGCCACTGTACATGCCCACGGGGCTCTATACCAAGAAAGAGGGTTATTAACCTCAGGAGGCAAGGACATTAAAAATGTTCAAGAAATATTAAACCTCCTCTCTGCCATATGGGGGCCCAAGGAGGTGACAGTAATCCATTGCAAAGGGCATCAGAAAGACGACTCCCCTGTGGCCCAGGGAAACCAGTTTGCAGACAAAATAGCCAAAGAGACTGCAAAAAGACCAGTAGGGCCGCTTGAAATACTGGTAGCAGTACCACCCCGGAATCTACAGCCAAACCCTGTTTACACCTCAGAAGAAAAGGAAACAGCCACAAAATTACACGCAAAAGGGACTTCCCAGGGATGGCTACTATTACCAGATGGAAGGCCTTTTGTTCCAGAGGCTTTGGGCTGAATCATCGCCTCCCAGACACACCAAAGAGCTCACCTGGGAGGAACAAAACTAGCTGAACTCCTGGGAAGGGAATACTACATATCAAGGCTACATCGGATAACCCGGGATATAGCGAGAAGGTGCCAAGTTTGTGCACAGGTAAACTCAAGCCCACTGGTGACAGTACCACCGGGAAGCTGGTTCCGGGGATTGAGTCCCGGTGAACACTGGGAAGTGGACTTCATTGAACTACCTTGTGGACAAGGAGGTTACCGGTACCTCCTAATGTTCATAGACACCTTCTCCGGATGGCCGAAGGCATACCCGACCAGGGCTGAGACAGCACAGGTAGTAGTTAAAAAACTCCTCTCTGAAATTCTCCCCCAGTTTGGCCTACCACTATACAAGGGGTCTGACAATGGCTCGGCGTTCATCGCCAAAGTAACTCAATCCCTAGTTGAGGCCCTTAAGGTCACCTGAAAGTTACATTGCATTTATAGACCTCAAAGTTCTGGACAGGTAGAAAGGATGAATCGGACTCTTAAGGAAACATTGACAAAACTAAAATTAGAGACTGGAGAAAACTGGGTAAGTCTCCTCCCCTTTGCTCTGCTCGGGGCCCAATGCACCCCATATGTAAAAGGGCTGACTCCTTTTGAAATCATGTTTGGCAGATTGCCACCTCTCCTCCCGTGGCTGCAGGAGGAAGAGCTGGCCACGCTATCTAACCGAAATCTCCTCAAGTCCTTACAGGCACTCCAGACCAGCTCAGTGGCTGTGCACCAAATTGCCCGGGCAGCTCATCAGGAAGCCCGTGTGCCCAACCTGAACAGCCCACCTGTGTGTGCCCCTGGTGATTTGATCTGGGTGAAGCGACATGATCCAGGTACTCTTGAGCCTCTGTGGGAAGGGCCTTTCCAGGTCATCCTAAGCACCCCAACTGCTGTCAAAGTTGGGGGAAAGAAGCGCTGGATTACCGCACACAAATCAAGAAGGCTGAAGACGCATCGGGACAATGGACTGTAGAGCACACAGCAGATCCAATTAAGGTCAGACTGAAAAGAGACCCTGTCTAGGCATCCACCTTTTAATGCCTCCTGGTTTTGGCAAGCGGGAATCCCCACCAAGCCCCAGTTTACTCCTGGGAGGTCACCAGCACGCTGGACGGTAAAATCATTGGAAAGGCCACCACCTCAGGGCCCCCGAAGGTACATACTGACCTTTGCAAAATATTTGGGAAAGAATGGAACCACTCCCTCACCATAAGGGGATCTGGGATATTAGAGGGAAATACTGGGTATGTATCTACACAGACATATGGGTGTGGAAGCCTTAACCTTGAACAAGACCTATGGTGAACCCAGCACTAGGTCTGCCCCCGAGAAGGGCCCCTGGAGTGTGAGGGTGAAGATGACTTTTACTGTGCCTCTTGTGGCTGTGAAACCTTAGCCCCATGGAAGACAACTGACTCACTACTCCGGTTTACCAGGACAGTGAGGCCTGGGGCAACCACGGCCAACTGTTCGGTTGGGGACTGCAATCCAGTAATACTACAACCTTCAGACTGGAGGGCGGACTATTGGGAAGGGGGAAAAACATGGGGGATCCGACTATATGTATCAGGCCGGGATCCGGGTGAACTTTTCAATGTCGCACCCTTCCCCTGGTCCAAAACCCTGTGGGCCCCCTGCGCCCAATATTCCAACCTGAGCCCCCGCGGCCCCCAAGGCCTATGCAAGCTCCAATCCTGCCTCCATCTGTTCTGGGAACGCCTGACTGGAACAACAGGGAGACACTGGAGCCAGCCCCAACACCAACTGGATCCTCGGGGGAACTTGAACCACTGCTGGATACAACTCATAGGGGTTTTTTGGGTACTCTAGAGCAGGGGTCCTCAAACTTTTTAAACAGGGGGCCAGTTCACTGTCCCTCAGACCGTTGGAGGGCCAGACTATAGTTTAAAAAAAAAAAAACTAGTCGGCTGCTAAGCAACAGGCAGTGGCAGCAAAAAACACCTGGCGGGCCGGATAAATGTTTTCGGCGGGCCGTAGTTTGAGGACCCCTGCTCTAGAGGCTATGTTCCACTTCCTTAACAAAACTTCACCCAATATGACTAAGGACTGTTGGTTATGTCTAAACCCTGAACAACCTTATTATGTAGGGATCGGGGCAAATATCTCTTTTGGATCAAATGCTTCCGAAATTCGCAACTTCTCAGTTGAAAGCTTGCCCAATGGTCTCTGCATATGGGGCCACCAGTCTCGAGGTTTTACCTTAGAGGACTTACAGGGAGCTGGTACCTGTATAACCCCGGTAAATTACCCCCTAAAGTCCTCTCCGTATTCTTCCTCCTGTACCCAGGTAATAGAACTTCCTAAGGAATATGATGAATCCTTAAATAGATATTTTGTTGCACCAGAGGATACCTGGTGGGCATGTAATAATGGAATTACTCCCTGTGCTTTTCCCCCAATATTACTATCAAAATCAGATCTGGGCATTTGCATCCTAACCCACATACTCCCACAGGTATATTATTATTCAAGAGAAGGGGGAAGAGAAAATCTAGGGTTAGAGCCCAGGTGGTACAAAAGAGCACCTGTCCTAGTCCCCCTCCTCGTCGGGCTAGGCATAGCAGATCCACAGCTGTTGGGACAGCTGCCCTAATAACTGGACAACAAAGCTACAAGGAACTAGGGAAGCAAATTGACCAGGACCTCAGCACTCTTGAAAAATCTGTAGGACAGCTAGAAAACTCTCTAAGCTCTTTAGCAGAATTAGTTTTACAGAACCGAAGGGGGCTAGACTTGTTATTCCTTAAACAAGGTGGATTGTGCCTAGCTTTGGGAAAAGCTTGTTGTTTTTATACCAACCACTCGGAAGTTATTTGGGAAAGTTTAAGCCAGCTTAGAAAACACCTCTTAGAGAGGAAAGAAGGAAAGTAGAAGGAAATTGGTATGAAAACCTCTTTACTTGGTCGCCCTGGTTAACCACCCTCCTGTCAACCATAGCCAGCCCACTGGTCCTGCTACTTATAATTTCACTGCCTTGCTAAATGCTTACTTAATATTATTCAAAGCAGAATCCAAGCTGTCAAGCTCATTGTCCTCCACACCCACTACCAACAAATCCCTAAAGAAGGCTGGCAGGAAGCAGAATCAATGATTTGATTCCCAATAAGACCAGTAGGGAATGTGCTGGGCTGCATATCTGGTGCTTCGGCCAGGCGGGGCATGCTGTGCTCTCTGTTCCTAGAACACATAGATAGGAAGGTGGTCACTGTACTGATGCTGTACTGTGTCGGGAACAAATTGTGTAAACAAGGCTTTGTAACTAACTGTGGTTTTTGCAAATAAAAATGCTGTAACTCCTGTAGTTGGCACTGCAGTTCAGCCTTTGCTTCGGCAGGGTGCTGTAACTGTAGTCGCTGTCCAGCTTAATAAAGGCTCCTAAATCTTGATCTGAGTCCCTGGTGGTTGTCTCCGCGGGTCGCCCCATTACAGGGAGTCCATTCTGTGGGACTCTTCCCTCTCCCCACGAGGGTGTCTGTACTTGTTCTTCAATAAATCTCCACCTTTGCTATGCCACTTTCTGTCTGTGGATTCATTCTTCAATTCCGGAGGACAAAGAATCTGGGTTCCAGTACAAAAATTTAGTTTCAATATGTCCGTGTGGGGGCCTGTTTGGGTTCTTCTTACTTGGGACTATCTGTGCCTCTTGAACTTATATGACTTTATTCTTCACCAGGTTAGGGAAGTTTTCTGCCATTATTTCTTCAAAAACTTTGTCTATCTTTTTCTCCCTTCTGCCTATTCTGGCATACTTACTATTTGAATATTGTTACATTTCATGTTTTCCCACAGCTCCCTTAAGCTGTCCTGTTTTTTAATTGTTTTTTCTTTGTGGTTCTCTGATTGAGTGATTTTTTTTCAACCATGTTTTCTAATTCACTCTTACGGTCCTCAGCTTCCACTAATCTGCTGTGTATCCCTTCCAATGTGTCCTTTATTTGTGCTATGTCTTTCTTTATTTCTGTTTCCATAGTTACTATATCTTTTCTCATGCTGTTGAGCATCTTTACCATCATTATTTTGAACTCTGTATTAGATAAATTTCTTATCTCCATTCATTTGTCTCTTCTTCTGGATAATTTTCTTGTTTGTTTGTTTTTTTAAATTTATTTGGGGGTTGATTCTTTGTCTCCTCATCTTGGCTGCCTGTTTGCATTTGTGACTATGTATTAGATAGATCTGCTATGCCTCTCAATCTCTGGTGCAGATCAGTGTCAAATGCTCTTTCTGACTAATTAGATCAGGTAAAGTTTTAAAACCTCCAGAGATCACCTCTGCCTGCAGACTGATTGGCTTCAGTCTTGAATAGCCCTTAGGCAATCATCTACAGGTGTGATGAGAATTTTTCCAACAGGGTGGGACAATTGCTTCTGCCTGGAGGCTAATTGTTATTCTCAACCTTTTAATGGGCTTCAGAAACTCCACACCATGGGGCAAGGGGTTTTCCTATAGGGTGGGTCAACTGTCTTCCCCACAGGCAATACTGCCTGGATAGCAAATGGTAACATGAAGGAATGACTCAGCACAGGAAACCAGGGTGTCTGCCTTCTGAGCTCTAATTCCAGAGCCCCAAACCTGGCTTCTGCTCACAGAACTCCAATCCACTCTGCCCTCCCTATGGTGGAACACAAGGTGAGTGGCTGCACAGGAAATTTTGTGCATTGGCCCTTTAAGAGGGTGCCTGCATTTCCAGATGTCTCTCCCTGGCAGACAGTAACCCCACTGCTTATCACAGCAGATGTTATATGAGTACTCTTCCCAGTTCTGGTGCTTTCTACTTGGGAGCCCAGCTAGGGGATTAGACCTCAGAGTTCTCAGAGGAAATCCCCCACAGATGAGATATTTTTCTGGAACTTTAGTTATTGTCTGTGGGAGCCTGGCTAGCCTTTTCTTACACACCCCTTTTAGTCTCTATGTAGTCTCCACTTTTCATTCTCAGTTATCAGGGTTCTCTCTAGTTAGTCTGCAATTGATAATTCAGGATTTTTTTTATAGTTGTAATTCCAGTTTGGCCCTGGGAATGTGTCCGTGCATGTTATAATGTTATGGTCATAAGGAAACCCCTCTAATGTGTGAAATGATTATTGTGTGAAATGTTTGCTGTGTGGAGACCCCAATAATCTGTAACTTCCAAAATGTTATAAACATAGTGAACAGCCCACTATCTTGATGTAAATGCCCTAAGCCCTTAAAATGTAAACGCCCTGCTCCTAGCATAAGGCACACTGTCTGGCCCACACTGATAAGACACAAGTTGTTTACTACCGGCTTTATAAGCACCGGACCTTCTTCAGTGGATGTCTCCTGCCTGATAAGAGGAGGACTCCACGTCACTCCATGAGATGAGCCCCTGACTGACTGCTCTGCTGTGCGACCCTGAACCAACTTGCAGCTGCCTGTCTGAATCCATCTTCGTCGTCCATCTTTCGGTGTGCATGGCCAGGTGACCTTTGCCAGGGCCTAGGACCCACTAGGAAGTGGTAAATAAACCTTTGTGATTGCATACTAATTCTGTCTTGTGTGTTCATATGTTCCAGTTCAGCTCAACTGTCTATGAAGTATCAGAGGATAGGCTGTTATTGCTGACCCCTGGTCACCTGCGTATGTCCCACTAAATCTAGGCAAATAATTAATTAATTGGGGCATAATTGGGACAGATGGTGATTGAAGAAAACTGAATTTAATTAAGGGAAGGGGGATGTGTAATGGGATATCCAAAGGGAAGGACTGTACAACACCAAGCCAAGGGAATATTGGGTTGATGATGGCAGCACCCAGGAGCTAGAGTTTGAAGCTTATATGCAGTCGCTGTCAGGAAACTTTTGTCTTCAGTGGGTCTGGGGGTTGACTGGTGAGCTTATAATGTGGATGGAATGCAGGTGTGCGGTCAGGTGCCTTCAGGACAGTTTTGTATGGTCTGACTTCTGGCGTCCAGCAAGTGAGTTTTTCCTGGTCTTTTGTTCTCCAGTGGTAGAAAGCTTTCAAATGTCCGTTATGGATTATTTTGCCCTATAGGCCTAACAATAGAGACAGCATATCTATGGCTCAAGACCTTTGAAGTCAAGCAGATAAAGAGTGAATTTCAGCTCAATCTCTGGTAGCTGTGTTATTTGATCTTATCCAGTCTCATTTTGCACATTGGCAAATAGAGATAATATTTTGTATCTCCTAGGGTTTTTGAGAGAAGTAAGTGAGATATTGCATGTAAAGTATGTAGTGATTGCTTCAGTATATGGTGATAGTGGTGATAATAATCTCAATTAATATATTAACACAAAAGACTGATTTGAAGTTTGTGGGAGCCATATTTTATTACATTTTCTGATCTCTGGATGAAAAGGGGCTACATGCTAACCTGGCAAACTCAAGGCCTGTGTGGCAGCCTTGCAGACTCAGAGACCTAAAGTAACCACAAAGGATGGTCTGAAATTAAAATGTTTTAGTTAAAAATCTGTCTAAGGTGGGTAGTCATGTCCTAGGCCTTGACAAAGATCAACTGTGACCTTAACTGCACTTATTATCTTTTTGCATCTTTGATAACATACCTTTGGAATGTCAGGGTGACTTACCTTTTTTTGGACCCCTCAGGGCACAACCAGTGCACCAGGGCAGAGACCACAAATTCCTTCATTGTTATTGTTATTTGTTCATTGTTGACTGCTCCTTAGCAGCCAGCTTTGCCACTGCTTTTGTGCCACAGTTCCCTTCTGACACTGAGTCTTCTCCACAACCCTGCCCCTGCCCCTCCCCCGCCCCCACTCCCGCTGATGTTCTTTACAATGGATGATTGCTACTTCCTTGGGTTCCCAGACTGCTTCTAGTAACTTCATGTACCCACCTATGTAAAAGAAACAAGTGTCTATTATTTTATTTTTATCCAATCTCAGAGCTCCTCCTGATTTGTTTTCTCCTGCTTCCCTAACCTATCACCAATGAATTTCATACAACTCACTTACATCTCCTCTTTTGATTGTAATTTATAAAGAAAGGTGAAAAACTGCCATTCTCCAGAGCATTATCTCAATCCATTGAGATTTGGCTTCCTGGTATTTGTCTACAGTTTGGTTCAAATATACTCACAAAAATTCTTTACAGGTTTGAATGTTTCTTAGGTTAACATCTCCTACAACATATAATTTATTTTGAATGTTAATAGTAAATGATTTGCAAATGAAAGGTTACATGTGGTAAAGTATACCATAATCAAAATTTTATATTGTTATATTTATAATAAAGGGCCGAATCTTAGATATTATTTAGAAATTTTTAATATTCAGGCTTCTAATAAGAAACAAGCATTATTAATATATATTATTTCCTTTATAGATGAAAAAAGGTTTTATGGGATGTAACCTTACAAGGTGATATAATCATAAATTCCTAACTGGGCATGGTGAATAAGTACGGCCCAAGCATATAACCTTTTAGTAAAAGGTTTATCTTTCCCTTAAGCAAGCTCTATCCATTGTTTTTGTGCATATAGTTTAACACACCTTTGAGAGCAGCCATAGTCACCCTCAAAAAAGTGTTAGGGGCAAAAAGATTATTAGGAACTAGTTATGATTATGTTGTGGCAAATGATGCAGGAGAATGACAGCCAGCACCCAGAGGAATCAGGAAAGTAAAACCTTTATTATGCAGCACTGCTAGTTCAAGGGACTTTGATCCAAAGCCTGAACTTCCAATGTGGGGAGGTTTTGATATATATATTCTTGTGGTGGGCCCCTCAGGGTGGGCTTTGCAGCTCCCCCCAAGTCAGGTAGGATGGGGAAGTAAGATTACTGTTTAACTAGGAACTGAACTAGGCTATAAGCCCCAAAAGTTGCCCCCCTATTTTCCTTTTCATTCCCCACTCTTGTTCCACAAGCTAGCCTCAGCCTTGGGGATTACAGAAGACTCTGGAATTGGGGATAAGGTCACCAACTGCTCTAGCTATTTCCTGCTGAAGGGGGGTGACAAAATTGGAGCAACGAAAAAGGAGGTGTAGCATGCCAAGTCTTCATCATCTTCCCCAAGGGGGTCGTTAATAATAGTTCGGAGTAGCAAGGGCAGAGAAGTTCCCTCCTGGTACCAGTCTGGGGATCCGGCGACACTCGTATCAGGAAATACCAAAGTCAGGTCCTGGATTCATTGTCTTCTTTTTTTGTTTGTTTTATTGCTTAAAGTATTATAAAGAGTATTACATATATCTTCTTTTTATTTTTTTTTCCCACCATCTTCTTGAAGATGATCCACCGGGGGTGGTTCAGGTCAGAGGTCACCTTCCATTCTGGATGCTGATTGTCCAGCTGGTGGGCTGCTTTTACCCTGGAGTGTTGGATCCAGATGTTAAACCCTGAAACTTTGAGAGCTGAGGGGGTGGTTAGTATGACTGGATAAGGTCCCTTCAGGTTGGCTTAAGGGGTTCCTTTTTCCAATCTTTTACCCAAACCTGGTTCCCAGAATTGTGAGGGTGCACAGCTGTTCCTAGAGAGATGGGCAATTGATCAGTAACTCATCTGTGGACTTCAAGGATAGTTTTCCCAAGTCCTTGTAGCTGTTTCTGAATTTCTAAGTTCTCTAGTTCCCCCAAATCTCCCTTTGGCTGAATTAAGGGAGGAGGTCTGCCATAGAGAATTTCAAATGGAGAGAACCCTACCCTGGCCATCAGGGCACAGTGTACCCGCAGGATCACAAGTGGTAAGATATCTGTCCAGGGTAAGTTTGTCTCCTGGCATAGCTTAGCCATAGAGTGCTTGAGAGTCTGGTTCATGTGTTCTACTTTCCCTGAACTCTAGGGCCTGTAGGCTGCATGTAAGTTCCACTTACCAGTAATTCCTAGGGCCTCAGCTACCTCCTGTACTACTTCAGCTACAAAGGCTAGGCCATTATCTGACCCTGTGGTTAATGGCATTCCATACTGTGGAATTATGTCCCTCAGTTACACCTTGGTGACTTTTCTTGCCTTCTCCTTGTGGGTAGGATATGCCTCAACCCAGCCTGAAAAGGTGCCCTAATTCTGTACAGTCTACCTTTAGATCTTCAAAGAGAGCCTGCCCACAGTGCTGAATTCCTATGGGTCCTATAGGACCCTGCCTTGCATTGTTCTGTGCACAGAGGAGGCAGCGCTGAGAGACTGAGGCGCACAAGGAGGGGAGATGGACAATTAGTATCTGCTTAACAAAGCTTTCAGAACCATTTTCCCTAAATGGGTAAGTTCATGCTGCTGGAGAACTACTCTATGAGCTAACTGTTCTGGAACATAGACCCTATGATCTGGGTCTATGTTCCACCAACCTTCCTTCATGCTCTTACCCCCTTTTTGCTGGGCCCATTCTTCTTCTTGAGGGGTGTATTTTGGAGGTTCAGGTAATTCAGGAGTCAGCATGATCTGCGATAGTGCTGCCTGCTCCTTGGCTTTGCCGCTGCGTCTGTGCAATGCTTCCCTTCTGACACTGATTATTTTCCCTGCTGATGTCCTTTACAATGGATGACTGCTACTTCCTTGGGCTCCCAGGCTGCTTCTAGTAACTTCAAGATCTCATTTCTGATTTTTCATTCCTTTTCCTCTGGCCATCAGGAGCCCCCTTTCCTTGTATATGGCCCCATGGATATGCAGGGTAGCGAAGGCATAGCACGAGTCAGTGTAGATCAGGGGTCCTCAAACTACGGCCTGCGGGCCACATGCAAATACAAATATTGTATTTGTCCCAGTTTTGTTTTTTTACTTCAAAATAAGGTATGTGCAGTGTGCATAGGAATTTGTTCATAGTTTTTTTTTAAACTATAGTCCGGCCCTCCAATGGTCTGAGATCTGAGGGACAGTGAACTGGCCCCCTGTTTAAAAAGTTTGAGGACCCCTGAGTAGATGTTAGCACACTTATCCTTACTGAGTTCTAAGTCTCTGACTAGGGCCCAAAGTTCTGCCCTCTGCACTGACCATCCTTCAGGCAGGGCCTGTGCCTCTATTAGCTCAAAGTTTGATACCATTACATACCCAGCTCATCTTTTTCCTTCATCCAGGAAGCTACTGCCTTCCATGAACAATACTAAGTCTAGATTCTGTACAGGCCTGTCTGTTAGATCTGGATGGCTGGAGTAAACCTCCTCTAGGACTTCTAGGCAATCATGGTCAGGGGTTCCCTCTGATTGAGTCATCTGAGCATGGGTCAGCCAATGTTGCCCCTTAGCTTCCATTAGGGTGACAACAGCATGAGGCACTTTAACATTTAAGTTCTGTCCTAGAGTGAGCTTGTCTGACTCTTTGACTAACAAGGTTGTGGCTGCAAGGGCCCTGAAGCTTGGGGGTCAACCAGAGGCAACTGGGTCAATCTGTTTGGAGGGATAGGCTGCTGGCCTCTGCCAGGGTCCCAACTCCTGAGTCAGAACTCCTAGGGCTACCTCATTGTTCTCATGAACGAAAGGGTTAAAGTCCAGTGTCACATCTTGGAGCCCTAGAGTCAGTGCCTTGGTGAGCTTTGCCTTTATGGTCACGAAAGCTTTTTCCTGCTCAGGACCCCAGTTAATGGGTGCCTTTTCCTCTGCTTTTAAGGCTTCATAGAGGAACTTAGCTAGATCTGAAAATCCTGGGATCCAAATTCAACAGAACCCTGCTGCCCCTAGGAATTCCCGAATCTGTTGCCAGGTGCTGGGGACTGGTATGGCGAATACTGCCTGCTTCCTTTCAGTCTCTAGTCTTCGTTTCCCTTGGGTGATTTGGAAAGCTAGGTATTAGACTTCCCTCTGACAGATTTGAGCCTTCCTTTTGGACACCCAGTAATCTGTTTCAGTTAAGAGTCTTAGAAGGGCTCATGTTCCTTCCCAACACTGAGCTCACGTGGGGATCATCTACATATGGAGTAGAATGCACCCCAAGTCCTGTCCTGGAAATTTGGACATATCTGCTGCTAGTGCTCCACTAAAAAGAGTTGAGGAGTTCTTGAACCTTTGTGGCAGTCTGGTCCAGGTGAACTGTTCTCTAGCTCCTGTGGTTGGGTTTTCCTACTCAAAGCAAACAGGGACTGACTGGAGCAGGGGTGGGCAAACTTTTTGACTCGAGGGCCACAATGGGTTCTTTTTTTTTTTTTTTTTTTTTAAATATATTTTATTGATTTTTTACAGAGAGGAAGGGAGAGAGATAGAGAGAGTTAGAAACATCGATGGGAGAGAAACATCGATCAGCCGCCTCCTGCACATCTCCTACTGGGGATGTGCCCGCAACCCAGGTACATGCCCTTGACCGGAATCGAACCTGGGACCCTTCAGTCCGCAGGCCGACGCTCTATCCACTGAGCCAAACCGGTTTCGGCCACAATGGGTTCTTAAACTGGACCAGAGGGCCAGAACAAAAGCATGGATGGAGTGTTTGTGTGAACTAATATAAATTCAAAGTAAACATCATTACATAAAAGGGTACGGTCTTTTTTTTCAATAGTTTTATTCATTTCAAACGGGCCCACGGCTGGACTGGAGGGTGCCACCTGAAGAGAGAAAAAAGCCTTCTGCCCATTTCAGTGGCAATTCCTTCTATAATTCAGGCTCGAATGGTGAGTCCTTTGACTGGGAGGTAGAAAGTCTTTCTTTCTCCCTAGGCACTGCTAAAGACAGGATCATTGGAAAGGTCTCATCACCTAAGCGCAGTTGTGCTGAGCTGTCCGGGGCTAAGGTGATTTCTGCTTCCATTTTGGCTAAAACGTCTCTGCCCATTAGAGGGACCTGGCAGTTTGAACCACCTGGTGGCTGCCTAGCTGACATCGGTGGGGGCAGCAGAATGGTCTGCAGGTGTGTTCCCCAGAAGCTCTGATAATGGTGACCTCCTGTCCTAAGAGGTGGACTACTTTCTGAGTAACTACTGAGTGCTCCGTCCCTGTATCAACCATAAAGTTCACAGTCTGGCCCCCGATTTTCATTTGACCATCGGCTCATGGGGGCCCAGCTGAAAAGAGCCTGGTCTGTCCTAGTTAGAGTCAGCTGCGGCTAATCCGATGAGGTCTGCCTCAGGTGGCTCTGGCCGATAGCGGATGGGTGGTTTGGATGGCCTTGCCTGATTTTTCTGGCAGCTCAGACATTCATTCTTCCAGTGTCCTAATCCTTTACAATAGGCACACTTGTGCCGTTTAAGATCCATCTTTCCTTTTCCTGATTTGACTCCTTGCTGTCTCCCTTTCCTTCCTGCCTGAGGGTTCTGGGAGTTAGCTTCTATGATAGCTGCAGTGATCAGGGTTGCTTGCAATCGACCCAGGTGGGCTTATGGGTCTGAAAAATTGACTCCAGGAAGTCAACAATGGCCTGAGATTTTTCAGAATAAATGGCAGTGTGATGCTTCTAATTTAAGAGATTGGTCGTAGTGAAAGGCTGGTAGTGAAAGGCTGGTAGTAAAAGACCAATCACCACTCTTGTAGGGTCCTGCCTTCTCCCAATACTGGGGAACACCGAGTTTCTCTGAGAGACATCTGGAAAGCCTGGGGTGGCCTGGGTCCCTGATCAGCTGAGTACAAACATCGTCCAACTGTCTCTGGAGAGTCCAATTAGGAGGAGAAGGAAGGAGGTGGTGTATCTAAGCTTCCCTGACCAGGCAAAGGAGCACTGGGTGCCACCTGAGGCACATATGGAAGTGGTAAAACTGGTGGCACTTCCTCAGTGGGTTCCTGTAGAACAGGGGGCTGAGCTTCCTTCTGAGGGACCTGCTTCTTTTCTTCTGCCTGCTTCTGTTCTCCTGCCACTAAAACCTTACTCTGTCCCTTCTTACACACACAGAGCTGGATACAAGGAGGCCATTGATCTATGTAAGAAAACTGATCAGGATGACCAGGGTCACTCATGATGACCTCAAAGAGGGCCCTGAAAGTTGGGACATCTAGGATTCCCTCTGAGGGCTAACCCACACCATAGGCTGGCCATTCTAATTCACAGAATTTTCTTAACTTTCAGGGAACTAGTTTCACACTATAACCCCCTAGAAATTCTTTCTGTAAAACCCAATATTCTATAATATAATAACTAATAACTATTACTTGTAACTGTATTTGACAAAGGCTCCTATGTACCTTTAGTATGAAATTTTCTTTCATGAGAAAGAAAACAAACATTTGAGGCATTTCAGAGCCTATTGGGATGATCTAAAGCCAATTCTAGGTCAAGAGAAAGTTTCTTAAAATTTAAACCCTTAAAGGATTGTCAAACTTGATTTACCAAAAGATTATATATTAAAGTGTATTAGACACAAACATTCTTATAACTTTCAGAAATAACCAGCTTTAGAAACTACCTTCTCTATGCCTATGCTTTTTCTATTGCACCAAAGCCATACTTTCCTTCTAATTAGTTAGAATTCTTAACCTTAATTTTTAGGTGACATGTAAGTAATTAACATTCTTTAGGTTAGTAATACATTTATATTTTAAGAGAAGTTTCAAATAAAATACAAGACTTATTTATTAACAGATTCTGAGGAGGAAACTGGTCTTGCAAGGCATGTCAGGCCATAAAAACTGTGAACAATGCACTGCCCTGGGAGCGGGGGGGGAGGGGGGGGAAGGTCATTATTGCTGGCCCCAGGACAGATCATTGGATATGGCCTGGGGACCCCCAATACCTGGGGGGCCTTCCTGTAAACCCAAAAAAGGGGGGCGGACTATATATGCAAGACAAAGACCCCAGAAGGTTATAAAAAGTGAAGCCCTCTGTGTGTTTCTTCACTCTGATTTGGAAATTATTCCCGGAGTCCACTAGTGTTAATAAATGGGGTCCCTTCCTTTCTCTAGGAAGCATGCTTGGTATTTCTTTGGTCTTCTGCAACAATTCAACTTTATCCTCTAGATTTTCCAGAGAAGGTAAACTCAGATTAATTAATGTTTCAGTATCATTTAACACAGCAATGCTCCAAAGCCTTTAAGTTACCAAAGACTTTGGAAAATTACATATAGGCCTATATTTATAAACCAGGGTAGAGTAAACTAAAGTCCCTAAAAGATTATGTTACACATATACAGACAGAAATCTCAGAAGCTTAAACTAGACTTTCTGGTGGCTGAAACACTGACAGGGAGAGCAGAGAGAGTCCCTAAGAACAAGCATTCTTGTCAGCTGCTGGAACTTTCCTGCAGTCTCTGTCATGAGTTCAGCCTTACTACACATAACTGGGTTTCCCAAAGTGGAACTTTCCCCATCTTCAAATGAATTAAACAAACAACAAAAAGACATACAATTTCAAGAGAAACACACCATCCATCTGGCCAATCTCCAGTGGAGACGAAGGTGCTTCTTGGCATTAATGGTCATGAAGCATGGACTTTCACATTCACATTCACACACCAGTCAGTCCAAATTTGACTTCCTCCTCAGGAAGTCCCAAAAACAGAGGCAGATAAACTACCTAAGAACTCCACAGTCAGTCAGTCTGAGCAAACAGAGGCAGACAAATTGCCTAGGAGGTGATCAGCCAGCCTCTTCTGTTGTTGCAGAAGACCAAAGAAATACCAAGCATGCTTCCTAGAAAAAGGAAGGGACCTCATTTATTTATTTTTTATTTATTTATTTTTAAATTAAATCTTTATTGTTTAGATTATTACAGTTGTTCCTCTTTTTTCCCCCATAGCTTCCCTCCACCCGGTTCCTACCCCACCCTCTGCCCTTACTCACCCCTCCCATTGTCCTCATCAATAGGTGTACAATTTTTGTCCAGTCTCTTCCCTCACCCCCACACTCCTTTCCCCCCAAAGAATAGTCAGTCCACTCCCTTTCTATTATATTCACCAGTTTATTCTGTTCATCATATTATTTATTCACTTGATTTTTAGTTTCATTTGTTGATAGATGTGTATTTGTTGTTCATAATTTGTATCTTTACCTTTTTCTTCTTCTTCCTCTTCTTAAAGGATACCTTTCAGCATTTCATATAATACTGTTTTGGTGGTGATGAACTCCTTTAGCTTTTTCTTATCTGTGAAGCTCTTTATCTGACCTTCAGTTCTGAATGATAGCTTTGCTGGGTAAAGTAATCTTGGTTATAGGTTCTTGGTATTCATCACTTTGAATATTTCTTGCCACTCCCTTCTGGCCTACATAGTTTCTGTTGAGAAATCAGCTGACAGTCGTATGGGTACTTCCTTGTAGGTAAATGACAGTTTTTCTCTTGCTGCTTTTAAGATTCTCTCTTTGTCTTTTGCTCTTGGCATTTTAATTATGATGTGTCTTGATGTGGACCTCTTTGAATTCCTTTTGTTTGGGGTTCTCTGCGTTTTCTGGACTTGTAAGTCTATTTCTTTGACCAGGTAGGGGAAGTTTTCTGTCATTATTTCTTCAAATAGGTTTTCAATATCTTGCTCTCTCTCTTCTTCTGGCACCCCCATAATTCGGATATTGGTACGTTTGAAGTTGTCCCAGAGGCTCCTTACACTATCTTCATATTTTTGGATTCTTTTTTCTTTTTGTTTTTCCAGTTGGGTATTTTTTGCTTCTTCCTGTTTCAAATCTTTGACTTGATTCTTGCGATCCTATAGTCTGCTGTTGGAACTCTGTATAATATTCTTAATTTTAGTCAGTGTATGCTTAATTTCTAGTTGGTCCTTTTTCATAATCTCGAGGGTATCACTAGATTTCTTGAGGGTCTCACTAAGTTTATCCACGGTTTCTAGAGAATTCTTCAAAAACCTTAAAAGTGTGGTTTTGAACTCTATATCCAGTAGTTTGGTTTCCTCCATTACTGTCATTTGTGACCTGTTTCTTTGTCTCTGCATTTTTTATACCTCCCTGTGTTGATAGAGGGGCTTTGTGTGCTAGGTGTCCTATAGGGTCCAGTGGCTCAGCCTCCCCAATTACCTGAGGTGGACACTCTTGGTGCACCCCTTTGTGGGCTTTGTTCACAGTCTTGCTGTAGTTAAGCCTTGATTGCTGTAGGTATCACTGGGAGGAATTGACCTCCAGGCCAATTGGCTGTGAGAATCAGCTGTGTCTGCAGTGGGAGAACTTCTGTGCTGGAGACAGCCTTCTGGGGAAGACTTGCTTTAGTGGGGCTTTGGTGCTCACTGAGTCTGCCCCCTGAGTGTGTCCCTTATGGATCTGAGGAGTTGTAATCTGGATGGTCCCACTCTGACCACTGGGTACACTGGCTCATAGATCTCTGAGGAGGTGCTAATTTAGCCTCTGCCTGAGGCTACCCAGAAGGAGCACAGCTGTGAAGCAATGCAAGCTGCTGTTGGGCCTTGGGCCTTCTTTTGTAATTTCTAGGTCTCTCTGACCCAGCTGCAATTTTTTAGGTAATTTTCAGATTGCAAAGGGCCAGGCCTTTCATATTTAAAAGCCTCTGAGCACAGCTTGGCTGGGGCAGGGTCTCTGGGGATCAACAGGGCGAAGCAAGCAGCTATGGCTGCTCCTCAGTCCTACCCTAAGAGGCCCCGCTTCTCAGTGTCTTGGTAATCATTGCAAGTACCTCTGAGAGAAAGCCACCCTCAAGTTCTGACCGATGCCAGACAGTCCAGTTTCTCCTGTATGAGTCTGGGTCCCCAGAGACTCACCCGGAACTGGAGTTCAGAGCAGTCAGGAGCTTGAGACTCCCTCCCGATTGAAAAAGACAACCGTGTCCTCAGCTGCCAGCCCTTCCCACGTGCACCGCGTCCTCAGCTGCTAGCCCTTTCGGCGTGCCCCTCCATACCTCTGCACTTTACTTCCACACCGCACCTCCTCTGAGTCTCAGTGTGCTTTTCTCTTTCCTTCTAGTTGTAGAATTTCCACTCAGCCAGCCTTCCTGTGGTTCTGGATGACGTCCGTTTTGTCTTTTAGTTGTATTTTGAAGTAGTTGTGCAAGGCAGCAATTTCCAGTGTTTATCTATGCCGCCATCTTGGTTTTTTTCAGGACCCCGTTTATTAACACTAGTGGACTCCGAGAATAATTTCCAAATCAGAGTGAAGAAACACACAGAGGGCTGTACTTTTTATAACCTTCTGGGGTCTTTGTCTTGCAGATATAGTTCCGTCCCCTTTTGTGGGCTTACAGGAAGGCCCCCAAGTGTTGGGGGTCCCCATGCCATATTGGATGATCTGTCCTGGGGCCAGCAATAATGACCTTCGCCTGCCCCCAGGGCAGTGCATTGTTCACAGTTTTTATGTTCTGACATGCCTTGCAAGATCAGTTTCCTCCTCATCCCCCACCCCCTCTTGTCCCACAAGCTTCTTTGAGCCTTGTGGAGCAACGATCACGTGATCTTATGGTGAACAGAGTTGATGACTGCTCTTAGCTACTTCCTGCTGGAAAGGAATGATGACCAAGGGGTTAGCATCCCGCTTATTCCTCTCAGAGGGGTTTGTAGGGAGTTCTGGTTTCAGGCAGGAAGAGGTAATCAGTGGTCCCACAAACGTAGAATGTTCCTACAGGGGGCACCAGGGGTAGGTGGTGTTTTCAGCCTTGGGGGTGGAGTTGCAGAGTTCATCTGGGAGGTGACCTGTTGGATGTTGGCCCTGCGTATTGCTGAAAAAGATAGGAGCAACATTAGTTAGCTGCACATTGGCTGTGACAGGTCCTCTCCAATACAATCCCTCCCCGACACATGCATTTGGTAGTAGAGTCGTAACAAGCCACAGGCTGATAAGTTTAGCTAACAAAAATATGGCTTGATTGGGTTTTCTCATGGACTACCTGGTCTAGCATATTTGGGTAGTGAGTTCCTAAGCAAGGAGCAAAGAATGGCATGACAAGGTGTAATCCAACAATTTATGATAAGGCCTTTGTGCTTCTGTGTGGGGAGCAGTAATTTTACGATGCGTCTGTGTCCCAGCAAGAGCAAATGAGTTCTCCTCCTGGTACAAGTCTCGGATTCTGCTGGCACTCATAAAAAGAAAAAATGAGAATTACTAGAGAGATAAAAACAATGATTATCCAGAAATACCAGAGCATTTTGCCTTTAAGAGAAGATAAAAAAGAAAGATTAGTGTAAGGAAGAATTCAGCAGGGTGTTATCTGAATTCTTTGGAGCAGGTTGATCTGCCAGGTCTGCTGTCTTCTTGAGGGTGATCTGCAGCAGGTGTTTCTGGTCAGAGGTCACCTTCCACTCAGGCTGGGTGTCGCTCGGCTGGTGGGCTGCTTTCACCTGGGAGTGGTGAATCCAGGTGGTCAGTCCTGCAACCTTGAGAGCTGTGGGGGTGGTTAGTATGACTGGATAGGGTCCCTTCCAAATTGGCTTAAGAGGCTCTTTTTTCCAGTCTTTTACCCAAACCTGGTCTCCAGGTTTATAAGGATGTACAGTTGTTCTTACAGAGATGGGTAGTCAGTCAATAACCCACCTGTGGACCTCGAAGACAGTTTTTCCAAGTCCTTGTAGTTGTTTCTGGATTTCTAAGTTCCCTATTTCCCCCAAATCTCCCTTTGGCCGAATTAAGGGAGGGGTCTACCATATAGAATTTCAAAGGGAGAGAAACCTACCCTGGGCCTCAGGGCACAGCATACCTCCAAGAGTACAAGAGGCAAGATATCTGTCCAGGGTAAGGTTGTCTCTTGGCATAGCTTAGCCATAGCCTACTTTAGAGTCTGGTTCATTCCCTCCACTTTCCCTGAACGCTGAGGCCTGTAAGCTGTATGTAGATTCTATTTAATTCCTAAAGCCTTTGGCTACCTATTGTACTATTTCTGCTACAAAGGCTGGGCCATTATAAAACTCTATGGTCAGAGGCATTCCATAACGTGGAATTATATCCTTCAGCAATGCCTTAGTGACTTCTCTCGCCTTTTCAGTGCGAGTGGGATATGCCTCAACCCAACCTGAAAAGGTGCAAACAAAGACTAGCAGGTATTTATTCCCCCTGCAAGGCCCTATTTCTGTAAAATCTACTTCTAAGTCCTCAAAAGGAGCTTGGCCATAGCGCTGAACTCCTATCGGTTGTACAGGACCCTGTTTAGCATTGTTCTGAGCACAGAGGAGGCAACGCTGAGAGACTGAACCACACAAGGTGGGTAGATGGGCAATTAGCTAGTACCTGCCTAACAAAGCTTATAGGGCAGCCTTTCCTAAATGAGTGAGTTCATGCTGCTGGAGGACTATCTTATGGGCTAACTGTTCTGGGACATAGACCCTATGATCTGGGAGTATCCACCAGCCTTCCATTGTTCTTTTGCCCCCTTATTTCTGGGCCCATTCCTCTTCCTGAGGAGTGTATTTTGGAGGTTCAGGTAATTCGGGGGCCAACATGATCTGTGCTGGTGCTGCTTGTTCTTTAGCAGCCAGCTTGGCTGATACTGAGTCTTTCCCTTTCTGGTAACCTTTCCAATGGATGATGGCTATTTCCTTAGGCTCCCAGACTGCTTCTAGTAAGTTTAAAATCTCATTCTGATTTTTGATTCCTTTTCCTCCTGCTGTCAAGAGTCCCTTTTCCTTATATATGGCCCCATGGACATGCAGGGTAGGAAAGGCATAGCACGAGTGAGTGTAGATGTTGGCATGTTTATTCTTACTGAGTTTTAGAGCTCTTACTAAGGTTCAAAGTTCTGCCCTCTGCGCTGACCATCCTTCAGGCAGGGCCTGTGCTTCAATTGTCTCAAAGTTTGATACCACTGCATATCCGGCTCGTCTTTTTCTTCATCTAAGGAGCTGCTGCTCTCTGTGAACAATACCAAGTCCATGTTTTGCAGGGACCTATCCTTTAGGTCTGCCCGGCTGGAATAAACCTCCTCTAGGACTTCCAGGCAATCATGCTCAGGGGCCCCCTCAGCGATGAGTAGAAAGGTGGCAGGATTAAGTGTTCTCACTGCTTCTAATTGTACCTGTGGATTCTCGAATAACAGCCCTTGATATGGAGTCATTCGAGCATGAGTCAGCTAGTGCTGCCCCCTTGCTTCCATCAGGGTGACAACAGCATGAGGTACTTTTACATTTGGGTTTTGTCCTAAGGTAAGCTTATCTGCTTCCTTGACTAATAATGCCATGGCTGCAAGGGCCCTGAGGCATGGGGGCCACAGGAGGCAACTGGGTCAATCCACTTAGAGTGATAGGCTACTGGTCTTTGCCAGGGTCCAAACTCCTGGTTAGAACTCCTAGGGCTACCCTGCTGTTCTGGTGAATGAAAAGATTACAGTCTCACATCAAATATGGTAGCCCTAGTGTCGGGGCCTCAGAGAGCTTTGCCTTTATGCTGATGAAGGCTTTCTCCTGCTCAGGGCCCCATTCAATGGGTGCCTTCTCTTCCCCTTTTAAAGCTTTATTGAGAGGCTTGGCTGGTCTGAAAACCCTGGGATTCAGATTCGACAGAATACTGCCGCTACCAGGAATTCCCGAATCTGCCGCCAGGTGCTAGGGACTGGGATGGCACATACTGCCTGCTTCCTTTCAGTCCTTAGCCTTTGTTTCCCTTAGGTGATTCGGAAGCCTAGATACTTGACTTCTTTCTGACAAATCTGTGCCTTTTTCTTAGACACCCAATAACCTGTTTCAGTTAGTAGTCTCAGAAGGGCTTATGTCCCCTGCCAGCACTGAGCTCATGTGGAGCTGGCCAGTAGGAGGTCATCTACATATTGGAGTAGAACACACCCAAAGTCCTGTCCTAGGAACTTAGATCACATGCTAGTGCTCTACTGAAAAGAGTAGGGGAGTTCTTGAACCCCTGTGGCAGTCTGGTCCAGGTGAACTGCTCCTTGGCCCCTGTAGTTGGGCTTTCCCATTCGAAAGCGAGGAGAGGCTGACTGGAAGACACTAATCGAAGACAGAAAAAGGCATCTTTCAGATCTAAGCATGTAAACCATTACACCTCTGATGGGATGAGTGCCAGAAGAGTGTATGGCGAAACTTTTGCGCTCCGTGTGTCAGCATTTTGAAAAACCCTAACTTAATTCTGGTGCCATGTCACATATAGAAATTTTTTGATATTTGCAATCATAGTAAAACAAAGACTTATATTTTTTGATATTTATTTTGTATATTTAAATGCCATTTAACAAAGAAAAATCGACCAAAACAATGAGTTCCCTTGTCACCTCTGACACGCGTGTCATAGGTTCGCCATCACTGGTGTAGGGGTTCGAGAGTGCTGAATGAAAGATTATAACAGCCTCATTATCAGCCCGTAGATCCTGCACCGGGCGGTAGTCGTTATTCCCAGGCTTTTTGACAGGCAAGACAGGCATGTTGCATGGAGACCTGCATCATTTAACCACTGAAGCAGCCGGTCTAAGTGGACCTGGATTCCTAGGCTTGCTCCCCTTGGAATTGGATATTGGCAGATTTTAACAGGCTGTACCCCAGGCTTTAACTCAATTAGCCCTGGGGTGTGGTCCTTAGCCAGGCCTGGAGGGTTCTCTTCTGCCCAGACCAGCAGGAATTCCTTCTCTAATTCAAGTTCTAATGGTGAGGCCTTTGTTTGAAGGGTATAAAGTCTCCATTCTTCCTCTCTTGGCACTGCTAAGGACAGGATCATGGGGGAGGGCTCCTCACCTAGGCGAAGCTGTGCTGAGCCATCTGGAGCAAAAGTGATTTCTGCCCCCATTTTGGCTAAAAGGTCTCTACCCATTAGAGGTACTGGACAGTCTGGCAAGTACAGGAATTCATGAATTACTTGATGACCACTAAGTTGGCATCAGCGAGGGTGTCAGAATGGTCTATGGGTCTGGTCCCCAGTAGCTCCAATAATGGTGGCCTCCTTTCCTGAGAGAGGCGCTACTTTCTGAGTGACTACTGAGTGCTCAGCTCCCATATCAACCATAAAGTCCACAGTCTGGCCCCCAATTTTCATTCTGACCATGGGCTCGTGGGGGCCTACCTGAAGTGAGCCCGGTCTGTCCTAGTCAGAATCAGCCATTGCTAGCCCAATGAAATCTGCTTCAGGTGGCTCTGGTTGATAGCAACTGGGCAGTAAAAGGGGCCCAGTCTTTTTAGTTTGCCATTTGGGACATTCATTCTTCCAGTGTCCAGTTTCCTTACAATAGGCACACTAGTCTCGTCTCAGGCTTGCTCTTCCTTTTCACCCTGGTCTGTATGCTTGCTGATCTGTCTGGGAGCCTGAGCCTCTAAAAGCCGCTGCT
Organism: Myotis nattereri; assembly: GCF_964212035.1. Taxonomy (NCBI): domain Eukaryota; kingdom Metazoa; phylum Chordata; class Mammalia; order Chiroptera; family Vespertilionidae; genus Myotis; species Myotis nattereri. Next base: position 103,683,864 of record NC_138076.1, read on the forward strand.
ATTATATTGGCCCTTCTTTGTATTCTCTTTTCTTCCTCCTTCCTTGATTCACTGTCTCAATTGATGAAAACCTTGTTAGCTATCTCTAGCAGTTCAGTAGCATTCTTTCCTGCAAACCCTTCCAGTTTCTGTAATTTTCTCCTGATGTCAGGCTGGGCTTGGCCTACAAAAATGGCATTTACCTTGGTTTGATTTTCTGGAGCCTCAGGTCTGAAGCGGGTGTAGATCTGGTATGCCTCACATAGTCTCTCATAGAAAGCTGCTGGACTTTCATCAGGCTTCTAGAAAACCTCAGAGATTTTGGCCATGTTGGTGGGCTTCTTGGCTCTGGCCCTGACACCCTGGAAGAAGGCCAGCCGATATCTTTCTAGCCTAGTCCTTCCATCTTCTGAGTTTGAGTTCCAATCAGGTTCCTCATTTGGGAAGACCTTCCTGGCCCATCTATCTATACCTAATATTCCTGCCGGGGCCTGGGTCTGGAGCTACTTCTGAGCCTCTTGTTACTACTCTCATGCACTCCTCAGTGTTAAAGAACGTGAAAAGGAGCTGCTTGCAGTCCACGCAGGTGGGCTTCTGGGTCTGGAAGATCATTTCTAGGAGGTCTATCATGGCCTAAGTTTTTTCAGAATAAGCTGGGGTGTGATGTTTCCAATTCAAGATGTCACTGGTGGTAAAGGACTGATAATAATAGACTGGCCTCCCTCCTGAAAGGTCCCATCTTTGCCAACTACTTTGGCACCCCGAATCTACCTTAGAGGCATCTGATGTGCTGGCTGCAGCCTGGGCCCTTGATCGGCTGAATGCAAGCATCACCCAACTGTCTCTGGAGAGCCTGGTTGAGGAGAAACAGAAGGGGACAGTGTTTCTGGACCTTTCAGATCAGCTGGGGAAGCACTTGGTGCTGCCTGTGGCACATATGGAAATCGTAAAACCCGCAGGACTTCCTCAGGTTATCCTGGCAGAACAAGGGGTTGGGTTCCCTTCTGAGAGACCTGTTCCTTTTCTCTTACTACAGAACCGGACCCAAGGCGGCAAGGTTTGAGCAATTCCTAACCAGCTGTCTATGTAGGGGAACTGATCTGGGTGCCTGGGGTGTGTCGTGACTACATTCCAGACCACCTTGACCAGTCCTACATCTAAAAAGCCTTCCGGGACCAACCGACCCCAAAGGCTGGCCATTCTAATTCACAGAATTTCCTCAGTGTTTTGGGGGTTCACTTTAATACCATAGTCCTCAATAAAACCCTTTTCAAAATTTTCCAACATGCAATTGAGAACAGTGAGTTTATTTTGTCCCAACCCCATGATGATCAGTGGCGAGAGATAGACAAGGGTGCAAGGAAATTGACTAAAAGCTTGGAGGGTCTCCTTAAAGAAAAGATCCTTAATCAGCACAGGCAGGGGCAGGGCGGTAAAATCTCTCCACCCTGTGGAGCTGTGAGCCCTGCCCCTGAAAGAGCCAGCCAAACGAGACAAGAAGAGCTGCAAATATCTTTAAATCTACCCAAGAATTCCAAAATTTCAACCTAACACAGCAAAATCACAGAGCAAACCAAAGCCCCTAGTACACAAACATAGACAGAAATTTTTATCAACTATCCCTCTTTGATAGAGAGCCAACGTTTCTGAGAAAACTTAACAGCACTGCTTGAGACTTTTGCAGACCATCATGGGTCCAGCCTTCAGTAAATCAAATGTTTTAACCAGATGAGCAAACAGAAAATCAAAGTAGCTTTTGCTTTCACACGGGCCAGTTAATCAGCAATAATTATGCCAAGACAGACAAACATCCATAATCACACTCTCTCGTAGACTAGCCCAGAGTGGAGCTGAGCAGATAATGCCCAACTCCCCAGGTGGGCATGGGGGCACTCCCGGCACTCACACCCCAGAACAGAATTCTCAATGGACATCTCAGTGAGAACCTACTGGAGGAGTTAAGACTGCATCCATCCCCCCTTCTCGGAAGCAAATTGGCTAGTCCCACACAAAAACAAATAGAAGAGTGAACCCATAAGTCCTTAATTGAATCTGAATTCACTCCCCTCCTGAGTCCTGATTCCTGATTTACCTGACGAAGTCCTATGACTTCTGGGGAGGTGATCAAGCTCCCCCTTCCCCTCATTTGGAGTGGACCTGACTGACTGGGGTCCCTACCTTACCGATTCTGTTGACAGGTCCAGAGGTGTCCGTCCACTTTCTCCAGATGCTGGCCGGGTCCTGGTCTGAGGTCTGGGAGTGCCTGGAGTTCCCCCAGGTTCAATTCTGCTAAAATCAGCTGCTCATGGCTTCTGAGGCCTGTCCCCCGCCCCTGGCCCCAAACCCCATCCACTCACAGGAGGCAAGAGCCAAACGCAGTTAGCTTCGCGGTCAGGGAACCAAATGTTGCAGAAGACCAAAGAAATACCAAGCATGCTTCCTAGAGAAAGGGAAGGACCCCGTTTATTAACACTAGTGGACTATAGGAATAATTTCCAAATCAGAGTGAAGAAACATGCAGAGGGCTTCACTTTTTATAACCTTCTGGGGTCTTTGTCTTGCATATATGGTTCTGCCCCCTTTTGTGGGCTTAAAGGAAGGCCCCTAGGTGTTGGGGCTCCCCAGGCCATATCTGATGAACTGTCCTGGGGCCAGCGATAATGACCTTCCCCCTCTGAGGGCAGTGCATTGTTATCAGTTTTTATGGCCTGACACACCTTACAAGACCAGTTTCCTCCTCAATATCTTTTAACATAATTATAAAAAGTATATAATATAATCTTTGAGATATATATATATATATATATATATATATATATATATATATATATTTCCAAGTCTTTCCAAGTTAAATTTCACGACTTTAATGGAGGGATAACTTTGAAGCATTTCATGGGCCCTGGGGTAATTCAAAGAATTTATTCTCTCTTCTTAAAAGAAATATTTTTGAATTAAGCCTATCTAATTCACTTAAAATCACATGGAAAGCTTTATCAAATAAAAATTAATAAATATATTATATATATATTAAATATTATAAAGTTTTAACCTCTAAGGGAGAGCAGGCAAAGTTGCTAAAATATTTCTTAAGTAAAGCTGAATTTTTCAGCAGCGGAATTTTATAAAACAAAAAGCAATGAAATTTTGAAAGACGAAAAGCCCTCTAGCAGCCTGCATTTTAAATGGGCTGTCGATGAGGTGGCGTTTGTGCCTCATGGATAAAATATATAAATTTGCTTACTTTGCTTTTTTAATAAAGATACTTACTTTAATTACTTAATAAATTAGCTTTTTAAAATACAATCAGGGTCTCATATAAATTAAGTTATATGAGAAGCCAATGTTTTTATAAGCAATTGGACTCTAATAAATTCCTCTGAAAGTTACTAAGACCTCCCATAATCCCTTTGTATATGCAAATGAGCCAAAAAGTATGCTATGTTAAAGTAAATTTTAAGGTTAATAAAAAAAAAAATTTAAAATTTTGAAATCTCTTCCGCTAATATTTACAGGATAAACTGAAGGTTATTATTCAAACATTAAACCTAATTAATAGTAATCACCATAACTATAAAGAAAGTCACTTAAATATAGACATGAGGATATAGGTCAGCATCTCAAAAGCAATCATGATTGTTATGTTTGTTGCTTGGTGTAGAACAGTGGTGGGCAAACCGTGCCTCGAGAGCCACATGCGGCTCTTTGGCCCTTTGAGTGTGGCTCTTCCTCAAAATACCATGTGCAGGCGTGCACGTACAGTGCGATTGAAACTTTTTGCGCAGAAGTCAGTTTTTGGCCTCGGCGAGTCTATTTTGAAGAAGTGGTGTTATAAGAAGTGGGGGGTGTCTGTCGGTCGGTCATGCAGCAGGCCGTGGGGCGCAGGCGTGCTGCAGGATACGCAGAGCAGGGGAGGTACATTTTTTTGGGGTACGTTCACTGAGGTTGACCCCTTACAACTCTCCTGTCCACACTCGTCTATCTGAAACAAGTATACCAGACGAGTGTGGATAGGAGAGTTGGAAGGGATCGACCTCAGAGAACATACCTCAATCAGATTGAGGACGTTTTTAACAAAGACCAGCTTAGGAGTACCCTAATTAGGTTAATAACAATGTACCTACCTATATAGTTTAAGTTTAAAAAATTTGGCTCTCAAAATAAATTGCAATCGTTGTACTGTTGATATTTGGCTCTGTTGACTAATGAGTTTGCTGAACACTGGTGTAGAAGAAAAAAAAGTTTTTTAAAAGAAACTCTCTAAAGGTGGCCTAGAAATTACTCTGGAAGAAAATAAAGAGAGGTTTCCTTCAAATATCTGGAAAACTGTAATTTAAAAAGTTTTAAAAAGTTAATATATTAGGTTTCAAAAAGAAAAGTAATTTGTGTTTTTGCCTCCTTAAACAAAGCTTATGTAGGTATACTCAAAGACTGATAGCAGAAATTCAATTAGTATCATTTACTGTCGACAGCCAAGGACAAGTAAAATTAAAAAATAAACCTTATTTCAGACTAATTTAAATTGGCAAATTGAAATAAATGAATATTCAAGGGAACTTAGTTGTACTATGCAGGAACTTATACCTGGAGCATTAACTAATTCTTTGCTGATGATTCATCTCATAGTAAAAGCTGCTTAACATGCAATGAATCCAAAGCAGTCATATTTCTGTGCAGAAAATTAAAAGTTATCAAGACTGCATTGCAAAATTTCCAAAAGCCTCTTAAATTTATTTAAATCCAAAAAGGGGGGATAGTGGACAAATATCCTGTAAGTAAATTACATCAAGCTTAATTACTTAAAATGTTTACTTTAAAATTTTTTCACTTGTAATGCTGATGGCAAGACACCCATGAAATTACATATGTTGTCAGAATAAGCCAAAGGAAAATAGTTTGGGCAAAAATGAAAAGATTCCAAGTCTAGTTTATAGAAAGATTCCTTTATTGACCTTTGGTCAAGAATATGCTTATATATTTCCAGAAAACTCCTCCAAGCCTGTGTGGATTCCTGCAACAATGGATCCAAGAGAGGAACTAACCAGACTACTCTAGCCACAGATGGCAGTGGCCCCAACCAACACACCGATGAGAAAAAGGAGAAACAGTCCAGAGATGGAGGATGGTGAAGACGCCTTGCCATGCTAGCAGTGTGCGTCACTGCAGGTTGCCCAGGACCAAGCCACAGAAGGTCGGACCTGCATTGCCACCATGTGTCCACCATCCAGAACTGGAATATTATTGCTGTCATGTCACAGGGGATAGTAATGGAAAGAAGACTCAAAGAACTCTGAGCCCAGAAAGGAGCTTACCGCATACTGATTCCTTTGATGCCTGGCAACAATTTAAAGGGACATAATAGAGCTCTATCCTTTCCATTGAATTTAAAAATCTAATAAGGACTCGAGCTCTGCAAATGACATACATTCTTATTAAATTTATTAAAACAAAGAAGGGGGACATGCTGGGGGCTAATTACAACAGGTCATAAATGAAAGAAGTTCATCAAAATGTTGGTGGACCTTGAGGCTTCAGCAGGGCTCAAGCTACATATATCACCTGCTTCTGGAATAGCTGAAACCATTTCCCCAAACCTAAAGATTTGCATATATTATTGCCTGCTGCCTAACAGCCAAGGCAGTTCCCCCAACCTGACAATGCCTACTGTATACCAAACCTTACCTTTGATATGTATATCTGCTTTGCTTTAGGGCAATTTGTGTTAGTAAAAAGCTAGGGGTCCAGAGATTTAGAGAATTTGGTTATTGAAGCTAGGTCTCCTCTGGCTCCCCAAAATGCCTTCCAAATTTATAGTTCATGTCTAGTCTCTTTATTAATTTACTCACAGCCATTCTCCAGATTCCTGAACACTTCTAGATGCTGAGAAACACCCCGGCAGGACTATATCATAATAAAAAGCTTTTTCACAGCAAAAGAAACCATCAACAAAATAATAAGAGAGCCCACTGCATGGGAGAACATATTTTCCAATGTTACATCTGATAAGAATTTCATCTCCAAATTTTATAAGGAACTCATACAACTGAACAACAAGAAGACAAACAATCCAATAAAAAAAAAATGGGCAAAGTACCTAAATAGACACTCTTGAAAGCAGACAAACAGAAGGCAAAGGGGCATATGAAAAAATGCTCAAAGTCACTAATCATCTGAGAGATGCAAATAAAAATGACATTGAGGTACAATCTCACACCTGCCAGAATGTTTATCATCAACAAATCAACAAACTACAAGTGCTGGCGATGATGTGGAGAAAAGGGAACCCTCGTGCACTGCTGGTGGGAATGCAGACTGGTGCAGCCACTGTGAAAACAGTATGGCGTTTCCTCAAAAAATTAAAAATGGAACTTCCATTTGACCCAGTAATCTCACTTCTAGGAATATATCCCAAGAAATCAGAAACATAAATCAGAAAAGACATATGCACCCTTATATTCATAGCAGCACAATTTACAATAGCTAAGATCTCAAACAGACTAAGTGCCCTTCATCAGATGAGTGGATAAAAAGTGGTACAGCTCTACAATGGAATACTATGCAGCTGTACAAAAGAAATTACTCTTACCATTTGCAACATCATGGATGGACCGGGAGAGCATTATGCAAGGCGAAATAAGACAGTCAGTGAAAGATAAGTATAAAATTATCTCACTGATATGTTGAATCTAATGAACAACATAAACTGATGAACAAAAATAGACCCAGAGACATAGAAGCATCAAACAGGCTGTCAAACCTCAGGAGGGAGGCAGGGGAAGATGGGCAAAGGGTAGGGGTGGGAGGGTAAGAGATCAACCAAAGAACTTGTATGCATATAAGCATAACCCATGAACACAGACAATAGGAGTGTGAAGGCATGGGTGGCATGGGTGTGGGGGGGATGGTGGGCTGGGAGAGGCTAATGGGAGAAAAATATTGTTGTAATACTTTCAACAATAAAGAATTTTTTTAAAAAAAGAAGTGCTAATTAGCAGGTACAGAATAGTCATGGGGATGTAAAGTACAGCATAAGAATTGTAGTCAATAATCCTATCTAATAAAAGAGAAACATGGTAATTAGCCATACATCCGCTACCCTTCCCATTGGCTAATCAGGGTGATATACAAATTAACTGCCAGTCAAGATGGTGGCTGGCAGCCAGGCAGCTTGAAGCGAACATGAGGCTTGCTTGCTTCAGTGACGGAGGACTCCAACGTTCCCCGCCTGCCGCTGCCGGCCTCTGAGCTTCCAGTTTGAAACATTGGTACAAATATAGAAGCTAAACAAAATCCCAGAAACCTGCTTTCAGCCAGCTGGGATCTCAGAGCTGGAGTTCAAACAGTGTTTTGATTATAGAACCCAAACAAACCAGATACCTGCTTTCAGCAGCCAAGGCCTAAGAGCTGGAGCCAAGCCTCAGAGCTAAAGCTGGCCAAGAATAAAAAAAAAAAAAAAAATAGAAAAAAAAGGAGCGGTTGGGAGCTTTGGTCACCCGCCAGCCTGAAAACGGCCCTCAGCCCTTCACCCAGACTGGCCAGGCACCCCAGTGGGGACCCCCACCCTGAAGGGTGTGTGACCAGCTGCAAACAGCCATCATCCCCCCATCCAGGCTGGCCAGGCACCCAAGCAGGACCCCCACCCTGATCCAGGACACCCTTCAGGGCAAACCAGCCAGCCCCCACCCGTGCACCAGGCCTCTATCCTATATAGTAAAAGGGTAATATGCTTCCCAGCACCGGGATCAGCATGACAGGGAGCAGCACCCAAACCCCCTGATCGCCCTGTGGCTCTGTGTGTGACGGGGGAGGGTGGGGGGCACAACCTCCCTATCCGCCCTGCTCTGTTCGTGACAGGGGAAGGCACCCCAACCCCCTGATCAGCCCTGCTCTGTGCCTGATAGTGGGGAGCTCCCCAACCCCCTGATTGCCTTGTGGCTCTGTGTGTGACAGGCTGCGGTGCCCCAACCCCCTGATCGGCCCTGCTCTGTGTGTGACGGGGTAGAGCCATAACCTCCCCATTGGCCCTGCTCTGTGTGTGACAGGGGGCGGTGCCCCAACCCCCCAATCGGCCCTACCCTGAGCATGACTGAGGGTGGCATCACAACCTCCTCATCCGCCCTGCTCTGTGCATGACAGGGGGTGGCGCCCCAACTCCCCAATCAGCCCTGCTCTGAGCCCGACCAGGGACTGCACCTAGGGATTGGACCTGCCCTCTGCCACCTGGGAGCAGGCCTAAGCCAGCAGGTCGTTATCTCCCAAGGGGTCCCAGACTGCGAGAGGGCACAGGCCGGGCTGAGGGACCCCCTCTCTCCCCCCCCCCCAAGTGCACAAAGTTTTGTGCCCCGGGCCTCTAGTATCATAATAATTATTTATGGTGTTAGATGGTACTAGATTTATTGGGATGATCACTTTGTAAATTATATAAATGTCTAATCACTGGGTTCTGCACCTGAAACTATACTGTATCTCAACTCAATTTGAAAAAATATATATATTAAAAAAACAACAACAATGGCCCCAAAATGCAAGAGTATTGAGGGTGGCAATTCAAACATGCCAAATGGAAGCAGGAAAAGGTGAATACAGTACAATAAGGTATTTCAGATATAGAGACCACAATACTTAACTTTTAATATAATATATTGTTACAATTGTTATATTTTATTATTAGTTATTGATGTTATTCTCTTACTGTACCTAATTTATAAATTAAACTTTATCATAGGTATGTATTTATAAGAAAAGAAAACATAGTCTATAAAGGTGTCCTGTGTTCACATATAGTTAAGTACTATCCATGGTTTCAGGTATCCATGGGAGTCTTGGAATGTATCCCCTATGGATAAGGGGGGACTACATTATACACCAAAATAGCAATAGTGTTTAACTCTATGAAGTAGACTCGTTCATGATGTTTTCCACCCTTTTATGTCTAGTATTTTCCAATGTTATTTAATAAACATGTTTTGCTTTAGTAAAAAAATAATATTGATATATTTTTATATGTTATTATGCTTCTGGATATCCAAAAGATGTAATTCTATATTTTAGAATACAGTATGTCACATTTTTAAAAAAATATATTTTATTGATTTTTTACAGAGAGGAAGGGAGAGGGATAGAGAGTTAGAAACATCGATGAGAGAGAAACATTGATCAGCTGCGTCCTGCACACCCCCTACTGGGGATGTGCCCACAACCAAGGTACATGCCCTTGACCGGAATCGAACCTGGGACCTTTCAGTCCGCAGGCCAACGCTCTATCCACTGAGCCAAACCGGTAACAGCAATAGTATGCCACATTTTAAATTGTGTTTGTTGAGATATCTCTACTCATATCACTATGCTGTACACCTGAAACTATTATATAATAATATTAAATATTAACTGTAATAGAAAACTAACTAAATACTTTTGAAAAAGATGTTGCTGGAGCAGCAATTAGCAAAATGTATTTGAGGAACTCTAAAAACATAAGTTATCACAAAGGATTTTAAACTTGTACAAAATTATTTTTAAGGTATTTTATTGATTTTTTACAGAGGAAGGGAGAGGGATAGAGAGTTAGAAACATCGATGAGAGAGAAACATCGATCAGCTGCCTCCTGCACACAGCCCACTGGGTATGTGCCCACAACCAAGGTACATGCCCTTGACCGGAACCAAACCTGGGACCCTTGGGTCTGCAGGCCGTCTCTCCATTCACTGAGCCAAACTGGTCAGGGCAAAATTGTACAAATTTTAAAAATAATGTCAATTGTCCTCTTCCCTTCCCCCCTCCCCAGTGTCTTGCATCCATTAGTTATGCTTATAGGGGTAGAGGAGGCCGGGGGAAGGTCAATGGGGACAAAAAGGGAGACATATGTACTACAATTTGTAATACTTTAAACAATAAAATAAAACTTTAAAAAAATAATGTCAATTTAAAACATATTTATGACATCAACTGCTTTGTATTAAGAGGCTTATGAAATGAAATGACAATAAAAATTTAAAAGGTTGTGATTTCTTGCAGTAGAGCTACATATCTCTAAACAAAATTCTCAAGATATGCTATAATGAAAAGATGTCCTGTGTTCACATATGGGAGAAATTCTGTGTTCTTGGCTGTAGAATTCCTGAGAGACTGTTTTTTGCAGTGTGCTGTAGAGCTCCAGGTGCCTGGCCATGACACCCTTCTTTGTAGAATTTCACCAGTGACCAATGGTCACAGGCACACACCTTGCAAATCTCTTTCCTGGAAAACAGTAAGCTTATAATGGTAATTCAAATCCTAGACATGGATAAGATGGTGTATCAGTTTGCTAGGGCTGTCATAACAAAATACGATACTGAGTACCTTAAACAACACAAATTTAATGTATCACAATCCTGGAGGCTAAAAGTCTGAGGTCAAAATGTTGACTGGGGCAGTTTGCTTTGAAGGCTCTAAACTAGCTTCTGATAGTTTCTTGGCTTCTGGCTGCATAATTCCCATTTTTACATGGAGTTCTCCCCATGTGTGTATCACTGTCCAGATTTCTCCACATTTTACTCATCGCAGGAAATCTTGCTGTTAACTCATGCTTTTCAAATTTTGTACTGAAAAAGATACCTCTGTCATGCAAAATAAATATTAGTAATATTTCTTTGAGTTGGCCTTAATATATTCTAGTAAACTGTGAGCTAGAGATCTGATGCATATTTTGTTATATCTCCATGTAAAACTAGTCTCTCCCTTTTTCTGACTGACAATAGATTCTCTAGGGCAGTGGTTCTCAACCTTTCTAATGCCGCAACCCTTTAATACAGTTCCTCATGTTGTGGTGACTCCTAATTTCACTGTTACAAATTGAACATAATTAAAGCATAGTGATTAATCACAAAAACAATATGTAATTATATATGTGTTTTCCAATGGTCTTAGGCGACCCCTGTGAAAGGGTTGTTCGACCCCCAAAGGGTTTGCGACCCACAGATTGAGAACTGCTGCTCTAGGGTATATGTTTTATTATTTTAAAGTATTCAATTTATCTTTGCAATATGTGTGTGTGTGTGTAACACACATATTAACTTGTGCTATGTTTCACTAATTTCAACCCTATATAATATAAGGCTAATATGCAACTGACCAAATGGCGGAACGGCCAGTCGCTATGACACGCACTGACCATAAGGGGCAGATGCTCAATGTAGGAACTTCCCCCTGGTGGTCAGTGCACTCCCATAGAGGGAGTGTTGCTCAGCCAGAAGCTCACGGCTGGTGAGCACAGTGGTGGTAGCAGGAGCCTCTCCCGCCTCCATAGCAGTCAGACATTCTCCGAGGGCTCCGGGACTGCGAGAGGGTGCAGGCAGGGCTGAGGGATGCCCCCAAAGTGCATGAATGTCGTGCACCAAGCCTCTAGTAAAATTATAATCCCTTAAAGAGCAATAGTACATTCCATATCAGTTTTATATTCATAGTATGGCTTATCTCAGAGGTCAGTGCAAAGTATATGCTTGATATAAACTTGTTTAAGGAATTAAATTATTTATTCTTCAAAGAGAAATATAAAATAATTATAACGCTTAAAGTTATTCAGAATTCTACATTAGAAAAAAAAACAACAAGATTAAATTTACTCTGCAAACCATCCCTAACTGTAAAATATATATAAAAGTTATGAGATTCATCATTGAAATTTGTTTCACCCCTTGGCTCCTGCTTTGACGTCTGCTCTCCTCCCATACTTTCTGATGGCTATTTCTTCACTTCTTTGACCAATTCCTATCTTTGCCTTCTTATAGGTTGACATTCCCTAAGATTCTATGCTTAGTCTAGTTTACATCTTCTAAATTATTTCCCTGGGGAATATTTACACACTTAAGTTGTCAACTCAAAAGTAAAGTAAGCTTAAGTATACTGTCCAGCTCTGGCCTGTTTTTTCAATCCCAGAAACAAATGTCCATTTTTTACTTACCCACACTTAAGCTCATTCTTATCCTTAAAGATATCAGTTCTTTCTTGTTACCTGTACTTTGGGTAAATAAAAGAGTATCCACCAGTCATCTTTGTTCTTCTCTTTCCCCTTCTACATACAAAACATTGCTAATTATTGCCATATATCCTTCTCTTTCCTTCCATTGTTATTAATGCTGCTCTTTCAGACATTCAGTACTTTTGCTTGAACTACTATAATTTTTTTTTTCATTTAACTGCCCTCATTTTCTTGTCATCCCAAAGTATTTTTAAAATTGAAACTGTGGTGAATTTTCCCCCTTTGTTCTTTCAATTCTACTCTCCATCCTTCTGCACATTGATCAGTCTCCCCGGAAGCTGAAGTATGTGGAATATATCAACAGTTTTCATCCTCTAGCTTTCCATTGGTTTTTACCAATGGGGAATGCTGATAGGAATTTAAAGGGTTAGCAGAGCAAATTCAGGTTATTTATTGTCCTCTTTCTACAGCAATATCTAGAGCTATTGCTAGTAAAACTTCCTTTAGCCTGTTTCAAATACTAGGTGCTGTATTTCTTTTGATATCTGCAAACATCTTTTGCAAAATTCCTTGAATAAACTTTTCTCAAATTAACCTGATTTGAATGTGCCATCTGTTTCCTAACTGATGCACTAACAAAAATAAAAGAAAATCATGTTACTTTCCTAACAAAATCTTAAAGTTTATTCCATTGTCTGAGTTCCAAACTCAGTAGCCTGGCATTCAGTCTTCCATGGTTTGCCTGGCTCTTTCTGTCCTACTGTAACTACACCACTCCCTATCACTGATCTATGCTCAGACTCACTGTAGTTTACTCAAATCCCTTTAAAGCCATGCATTTTTATACTCTATGCCAAGAAGTTCCTTCTACTCCTTCTCTCTGATGGCTCCTTTTCTTTTTTAATGCTTGGTTAAAAATCCTATCCTTCAATGACCACTTCTCAATAGAAATGATCTCTTATTCTTTTGTTCTTCTAAATCTATTGCATTAAAAATTATGTCCTGACTTAATCTATACTAATAAAAAGGTAATATGCTAATTAGACCGGATAGACCAGACTTCCTTCCAGACATCCTTCTGGACAAAGCCACAGTGGCTGCAAGGGCTGAGGAGGGCTGGCAGTGGCAGCAGCAGCAGGGTGATGGGGGCGGCACCTTCCCCTGATTGGCCTGGTCAATCTGCAGAGGAAGGCCAGAGGGAGGCCAGACTGCAGCTTAGGATGTCAGTAGGACATCCCCTGAGGGCTCCCGGACTGTGAGAAGGGGCAAGCCGGGCTGAGGTATATCCCCCATCCAGTGCACGAATTTTCGTGCACTGGGCCTCTAGTCTATTATATTAGTACCACTTTAAGTATTAATATTGTTGTATTCATATGAAGTTATCCAATTTTTTGTGGCATATGTTTAACTGCACAAAAATAATAGCTCTCTGTGTAGGCCAAAGTTTCTAGGAAGAAATGAGTCCTAAGCTGAGTCCCACATAAAACTGTAGTTCTGCCCCTAATTGAAAGAACACTTTATCCCCAACCAAAGTGTAACATCTACACTACTGAGCATTATCACAAAAAGATAATATTAAGAGGAAAATATAGGTGACAAAGCTAAAATAGAAAGTATATATGTAGTTCTTGGTGAGAGAGAAATAGTCTTCAACAAACAATTCTTAGAATGTTATTTTAATATTCATGGAAAGAAAACTGGGGCAAGAGTCACAAATTAAGCCACATTGAAATATTCTTCTGTGTTTTGACTCATAACTCTGTGAAATTGGAAAGGAAGTGAAGACATTTCCCCAAAAGAAACAAAGGTTTTCTTCCTTGGTTATGGTGTGCTGAGAATTTTAAATAAGTGTTACCCCAAATTTTTCCCATTACTAACATCAAAATTTCTCTGACTCGCCCTAGCCAGTTTGGCTCAGTGGAAAGAGCATCAGCCTGTGGACAGAAGGGTCCCAGGTTCCATTCTGGCCAACGGCACATGCGTGGGTTGCAAGCTCAGTCCCCAGTGTGGGGCATGTGGGAGGCAGCCAATCAATGATTCTCTCATTGTTGATGTTTCTATCTTTCTCTCCTCCCTTTCTCTCTGAAATAAATAAAAATATATTTTAAAAAATTTCTTTGACTCTCTGGGGTACAATCAAATTTAAAGAACAGATATTAACTGCAAATAATTCAAACCCTTGAAGAACTGGTTTCTAGCTTAGGCTAGACTAAAATCCAGGTCAAGTTGAAGAAATGAAATAAGGTTTAATATTTTTTTAAAAAAAATTTACAATCAATATTATAAGTGCTTACATCTCTTGTATGTGAATGGTGAAATTGTAGAGTACCTATTCTACAATGAATGATTAAATCAAAGAAAAGAGGCAATTGTGAATTTGAAGCTATACATAACACCCAGAAAGTATAAAAAGGAAAGGGAACATAAACAGCTCACCAAGCAAGTATATAAAATAAAATAAAATTAGATATTTCAAAACAATAAGAATATTGACAAAATTTTTCACTTTTAAAAAACTTGTTGCCCTAACCGGTTTGGCTCAGTGGATAGAGTGTCAGCCTGAGGACTCAAGGGTCCCAGGTTCAATTCCGGTCAAGGGCATGTACCTTGGTTGCGGGCACATCCCCGGTAGGGAGTGTGCAGGAGGCAGCCAATCCATGTTTCTCTCTCATCGATGTTTCTGACTCTTTATCCCTCTCCCTTCCTCTCTGTAAAAGAAAAAAATTAATAAAATATATATTTTTTAAAAAATTGTTATAAGTCTTGCTCTAGACAGTTTTGCTCAGTGGCTAGAGCATTGGCCTGCAGACTGAAGGGTCCCAGGTTCGATTCTGGCCAAGGCCACATACCTGGGTTGCGGGCTCGATCCCCAGTAGGGGGCATGCAGGAGGCAGCCTAGCAATGATTCTCATCATTGATGTTTCTATCTCTCTCTCCCTCTTCCTTCCTCTCTGAAATCAATAAAGAAATAGATTTTTAAAAATAAATAAAATTGTTATAAATCTTTATAGATCAAGTTAAAATGCATTACTTAAAATCATTCCTGAGGAATATAGCATTTGCAGGCATACTCATTTAGTGTTCTGTTGGTATCTAGCATCTCAACCACACTTTCATGCAAAGGAAATACTCAACATGAAATAAAGGATGGTGGGACAAAAAGTATTAGCAATGTACTTGGAACTCTAAAGCTCATCTAGAATTTCCCTTGAATCAGGCTTTTTCTTTAAGTAAGGAACAGACATCCAAGGCTGTGTGGGAATGATGAAAACAAAAAGCCCAGACCGAGGTATGGTGGAAAAAAACACACATGCCAGGAGGTACTCATGTCATTGCCATCTCTAATTTTGTGTAACTCTGACCTGACTTTCTGTGCATTTCTCTTTCCACAATATCCACAGTTTCCATAACCCACATACCTTCCTCTCTCCCCACCAAAGCCACTGCTTGAAGAACACATGATTAGCTTAAAAACAAACTCAGATGCTGAAGTTAGTGGTACCTAATTATAGAAGTACCTCATTTGTTTCCATTTTTGGTAAACTTTTTAAACTAAAGCAGAATACTTGGTTTGGAAATAACAACCAACATGAGATGCCCCAGAAATCTAGGTAATGTATTTGCAGATAGTGGGAGCTCAGTCATTACCAGCTCAGAGTCATATTTATTTCTATGAGTTTGACTGAAAATCACATTATTCACAAAACTGGATTATATCTCTTCTTTGTAAATACATAATTAAAGCTTTAACTTGGAGGAGACGTTTTTTTGTTTTGTTTTTTTTTATAAAGGAGTAAAAGTGTGCTTTCATTTAAAATTATTTTTAAAAGTCAGTTTTATGAGCATTGCTATATTTATTATCAAGTATTTTTGTTAAAAACTATCTTTATTCCATATTTTATACATACAGCTAATCATGGTTTCTATAGAGCAGTGGTTCTCAACCTTCCTAGTGCGGAGACCCTTTAATACAGTTCCTCATGTTGTGGTGACCCCCAACCATAAAATTATTTTCGTTGCTACTTCATAGCTGTAATTTTGCTACTGTTATGAATCGTAATGTAAATATCTGATATGCAGGATGTATTTTCATTGTTACAAATTGAACATAATTAAAGCATAGTGATTCATCACAAAAACAATATTTAATTATATATGTTTTTTCCGATGGTCTTAGGCGACCCCTGTGAAAGGTTGAGAACCGCTGCTGTAGAGTGTGAGTCACTATGCAACTGTTACCATAGACCAGGGGTAGAGAATTTCTGGCCTGTGGGCTGTATAAAGCCCACAAAATCATTTTGTATGGCCCTGCCAAGGCATTAGGGGTGAGTTAATTAAACGTTTGATCAAATATAGCAGGCTAATTTTTAAGTTGATAATTTTGTATGGCCCACGAATTATGTTATCAATATCCAAATGGCCCTTGACAGAATAAAAGTTTCCTCACTCTTGCTGTAGACAAGGAGCATCAGAAAATCTTCCCCACTGGCCAATATGGCACAGTGAGTTCTTGCACTGAGCACACCAAAAGCTATAAATGTGAATGGACAGGGCCCAAGTACACCAAAAGCTAGAATGGGCAGGCCCTACCTACTGAAAGCTAGCAAAGTAATTGGATTAAAAAAACTTTCTTTCCCTACCCCTATAAGAACCACAGGCTTGAGCAGGAAGTGGGATAAGACAGCAGTCCACCATTCTCCCAAGTGATGGCACCAGAATAAACCTTTCTTTTTCACCAGCACCTGTCTTACAAGCTTAGCTTTGTTGCAGCAGGCAGTCAAAGCTGTGTCTTTGGTCACAAATTTTTGTGATCCTTTTGGGATAGCATGGATTTTGGCAAGTCCCAGAGGGCCCAGGCTGGGGTCCCAGCTGCTTGTGGCAGGCTGACCCCAGAGTGGGACTGTGGGGATTTCCCAGCAGAGCTTTTCTCAGGGAATTTCTCTTCACTCTTTTTCAAGGTGTCAGCTGCCTGAAATGTTTTCTTGGGAGTAGACTGACTCCAGAACTGGGTAAGTCTAATTGGCATGCACACTAGGGGTCCTCTATCCCTGCTACTTGGGGTTTGTGCCACTTGGGCTTAATGCCAGGTGGGCCTGGTTAGGATTATTTGTGGTACCCTTTGGCAGGCTCCAAGGCTATCCCTGCTTCTTGGACATTGTGCCACTTGGACATTGTGCCATTTGGGTCAGGTCAGAACTACTTGCAATATCAGTTGGCAAAAGATAAGATGTTAGGACTTGCTTGTGAGTGCTTGTTTGGATTAATGGAATTATGGATCCAAATTTTGTTCATATGTTTCCACTTTGTCTTGAGTCTTTCTATGTTGTGGTTTTGGGTTTGCACTTTTGTGCCATCATGGGTTGTTCTGGGTTAACACCTGAGGGAGCCCTCTGGGCAGAATTTTAGAAGATTGTCCATGTATAGCTATGATCCAATGACTAAAAAGGAATTTGTTTTCTATTATAACACTGCTTGGCCTATGTATACTTCAGACTATGAGGGAAAAGGGCCCCTAACGGGTTCCCTAAATTACTACAACATCATACAATTGAATTATTTTGTCAACAGTCAGGGAAATTGAGTAAAATCCCTTATGTCCAGGCATTTATATCTTTACACAATAAGGGTTTGACAAAGAAAGGGAACAACCTAATGATGCAAAGAAGGGAATTAGCTTCAACATCCCTCCCTGATAGTAAGACACAGGAAGAGAAATAAAATGAGGAGATGAGTCTCTTTAATTCCCTGAACCAAGTGGATTCAGGATTAACAGCAAGAATATTTCCTCCACCATGTCCCCTCCCCTGCTGCTAAATTACCCTGAAATAGGGCCCAGAGGGGCAATAAGCCCATCCCTATATGAGGAAGGAATGGTCTCCCCGTTGAAGGCCTGGCAGGGTACCCAATGTGGCAATGGAGCATCCCTATCTCAATCTGGACAGCTCCCTTTGAGGCAATACCTTATAGGAGAAGTAAACCAGGAATGCCAGCCCTCTGGCCACTACTGGACCCACATTCCATTTACCACTTCAGATTTACTGAATTGGAAGAATCCCATCCCCCATATAGGAAGGATCCTCAGAAAATGTCAGACCTTATCACCTCCATTTTGCCACTCAACATCTAAACTAGGCAGATGTACAGGCTCTCCTTAACTTTCTGCTAATGGCAGATGAAAAGTGGCTAGTTATAGATAAGGCTAGTGAAGAGGTTCATTGACTTCACCAGAAGAATTCCAATGGGACCCCCAACTCAGCTGGGCAATTCCCTTGACAGAGCCCAACTGGGACCTGAATGGTGGAGAGCTAGCCTCCATAGAACATTATAAAAGGTGCATATTAGAAGGAGCTTAAGAAAGGGGTGTTTGAACAAAAGAACCTAAATATGATATAAGCTATTCAACAGAAACCAAATGAGGGTCCTTCTAAACTTTTAGAAGGAATCTATCAGGTCTATTGAAAGCACACTGATACTGATCCATAGGCACCAGAAAATGTTGGATGGTAAACGTGACTTTTATTAGGAAAAGTGCCCTGGATATCAGAAAAAAGCTCCAATGTTTAGATGAGGTGTTGGTAATGAATTCCTCCCAGCTGGTGGATATAGGCTTTACAGTTTACCATGTCCAGGAAACAAGGAAATTAAAGCTGGCCACCATTTTTTTTTAGAAACAGGGAAGACAGAGGATAGGTTGAATCTAAAAAAAGGGGAAAGTACCAATCAATGTGCCTATTGCAAAGAGGAAGGCCATTGGAGAAAGGACTCTCTGGAACTCAAAAATAAACATAAAATGATAGAAATGACAAGCTTGATGATAAATGAGGAGACCCAGGAACTCCCCTAGATATTATTATTCCTCCTACAAAAATTCCTGGATACAATTGACAGTGGGAAACAAGCTAATTGACCTTTTTTGTAGTTGCATTAATGGATGGCAATACATATGAAGACTGTTTGCTTAACACCATCACAGTCTTGAATCATTTGGCAAAAAGAGGATATGACGCATTACATCACAGGGCCCAGATTTGAAAACTGGAGGTGGCATACCTTGGATTACAACTGAAACAGGATACTAGGTGCTTGATGGCTGATCAAAAACAAGGTATCACCACAATAAAAATCCAGGAGAACCAGAGGCATTTTTGTGGATTCTTAGGGATTACAGGATTTTGCTGAATTTGTATTCCAAACTTCGCATTTATAGTGAAATCATTGTATAGTTCTTTGACAGGACTAGATTCTGAATCCTGGCATGGAAAAGAGACTGTCAGAGGGCATTTGACACCTTGAAGTAAAATGTAGTTTTGGCTCCTGCACTAGGATTACCAAATTTACAAAAACACTTCAAAGTATACATTCATGAAAAATGATGAATTGAACTTGCAGTACTAACACAGACTCTGGGAAATACCCCTCAACCCATAGTCTATCTCTCAAACAAATAACCACACAACAAATGGATGGCCACCATGCTTCCAGGCAATAACAGCTACATATGATATCTTACAGGAAACAGAGAAATTCACTCTGGAGCAATCTACTATGGTATTTGTACTATATAATTTTTTAAAAATTCTTTATTGTTTAAAGTATTACATGAGTCTCCTTTCCCTCCCCACTGACCTCTCCCCCACCATCAAGTTTTAAAGATATTAAATAGAAAAGAGGGTATTGGCTGATGGCAGGGCACACAGATATATATCAGACAATTTTATTAGAAAACCCAAATGTTACCTTATAACCACTACTACCTTAAACTTGGCCATCCTTCTTCCGGACTCATAAGAAGTTGAAATCTCCAACAGGATTGCTTAGAAATCACTGACAAATTTATTCCAGAAGACTGGATCTATTAGACCAGCTACTGACAAAACCTTACTTAGGATTATATACAGATGGGAGCAACTTCATAGAGAATGGTCAACAATGAGCCAGGTATCCAGTAGACAATAAACAAGGTAATAGAAACCCAACTTCAGCACAAAAAGCTGAACTAATAGCCCCCACCAGAGCCTTAGAATTATCTCAGGAAAAGAATGTTAACATCTACATTGACTTTAAATATGCCTTCATGATAATCCATGCCAATGGGTCAATATGGGAAGAAAGAGGGCTCTTAACCTCAAGAATGAGGATATCAAACGTGCAAAAGAGATTTAAAAATTGCTAGAGACAGTGAATCTACCAAACCAAATTGCCATAATGCATTGCCTAGGACAGAAGAAGGATGGTTCCCAAACAAGCCAGGGAAACTAAGCTAAAACAGCAGGACAAGCGGCCTGTGGGCCACCACTTCTATAGGCTTTAATTCCCCACCTGACTTGTCAGAATTTAAACCCCATTTAACAGAATGAGTTTAGGAACAGGCACATTAATGGGAATTCTATAACACTGACCCTAATTATATATGGAAGATCCATACATGTTTGATCTTACTCCCTGAAGCTCTAGTATATCCCAACCTCAAATAACTATATGAAGAGACCCATTGTGTGGCAGATGCTTTAATAGACCTCATTAGACCACATTTGAAGAACCATCATTTTCAAAGACCGTTCAGAAGTTTATCCAAGCATATCAGTTATGCACCAAAAACAATCTTAAGAGAGAGCGTGCCCCAACAGGAGTATAATATAAAGGGATATGCCTATTTGAGGACTGGTAAGTTGACTTTACACAGATGCCTAAAACTATAGGAAACTTTACATTTTTATTAGTCTTTGTATGAAGCAGGGGATCCCTCGGGGGTGAGGACGACGGAGCCCCAACGCGCTAGGGCGTCTGCATGCACAACTCCGGGGACCAGGTTCATTGACGCAGATCCGTTTAATTGAGGAACTACAGGGGTATATATAGCATGAGGGGACCAATCAGAGGGAGACACGTTGCTATAGGCGACCAATCAGAGGGAGACACATTGCTATAGGCGACCAATGGCTGAAAGGCTGGGGTACTGTGCACGTGGCTCTAGGAGTTAGTTCAGGCGGGCGTTGCTACTTCCTGGTGTGCCGAGGAAGCATGTCATGGTGGAGTGTGCTCGCACCATTGCAACAGCCATAGCGCTGAGACATACTTCCCGAGCTCTACTACATCTCCCCCTTCCTTTCTAATTAGCACCAAAGCAAAGGAGTTGTCACTACTCAGAAGGAGATAGAAGGGTGGCCTTATAGACGGGTAAAAGGAGTAGCAGAGGAACGTGCCACTGGAAACTGGGAACACTAACTGGCATGAGAACGCCAGGGTGAGGTATCACAGTCCACAGTCCTTATCTGTGTGCACCCGTGCTACCAGCTGTGATGATAGCACACATTAATAAGAATAATGTTCCTGCCGACGGGTTCCCCTCTGGCGCCATGCGCGCAGCTTGGTCTTGTAGAGCCTTGATGTCACCCCAGATGATGGGGTGAGCTCGTCGGTGTCTAGGTCGTCTCTGCCATTGGGGCTGGTTCTCTTCTATGGTCAGGTCCTCCATTTCCTCCATGGGGGGCGATGGTGGCGATCTACGGCTCATCGTTGATGGTGTAGGGTTTGACGTCACGAGCAGGGATCCACGCGGGACTTTTGTCGCCTTCTGGAAAAATACAAGCAAACCCTCTCCTCTGGGTTAAGAGTGGGCCGGGGCCTTTCCAGGCTCCGGTGAGTGGGTCTCTCCACCGGACCAAAGGAAGAGGTGTTGGTATGTCCCGGAGTCCTCCCCAATGTTTATACATAGGGGTTAATCCATGCTCATCAAAATGAAAATAATTGAGGGTAGTTAAGGCTTGGGTTAGCAGTGTATGAGGATTTCTCCCTATCACTCCCCCTTTTTCTTTAATCAGTTGGGCCTTGAGTTCCCTGTGTAGTCTTTCAATAATTGCCTGTCCCTGGGGGTTATAGGGTATGCCAATGGTATGCTTGATGTCGTGTGATTTTAAGAAGTCTTGAAATAGAGTGCTGGTGTAGCATGGTCCATTGTCAGTTTTTACCTCCCATGGGAATCCAAGGATGAGAAAGGCAGCCTTGAAGGTGGCAATGCTATGTTTGGCTTTTTCCCCCGTTTGGGCCTGGGCAAACGTAGCTCCTGAGCAAGTATCTATGACTGTGTGGACATATTTCAATTTGCCAAATGCTGAGACATGCGTGACATCCGCTTGCCATATGGCATTGGGCTGTAGTCCTCGGGGATTGGCCCCTCTGGGTTGTAAAGGCCCGAGGGGTAGTAGAGGGCCGCAGGATCGGCAAGCACGTATGAGGTGCTTGCACTGAGCCAGAGGCAGATGGGGAAGAGCTTATGGAGAGAGGAGGCTGACATATGAAATTTGGTGTGTAGGAGTCTGGCCTCTTCTATGGGTTGTAGGGTAAGAACTAGCTTGTCCGCTTCTGCGTTGCCTAGGGAAAGTGGGCCTGGTAGGCCAGTATGAGACTGTAAGTGTTGGATATACCAGGGCTGTTTACGGTTCTCTAGGATGTCCTTTAAGAGTTGGAGGCTCTGATCTAGTGGGGTATCTTTAACTCTTAAAGTGGAATACCCTATATTTTTTGCCGTATGCACCGTGTAAGCACTGGACTATTTTGACAGTAAGGAAGTGCGTATATTATAGCTCTGAGTTCTCCTACTTGTGCTGAGCCTTGATAAGTATATCTAAGGTAAGTGGGGTTGGTGGAAGTTTTAGGGAACTTTATTATTGCTGCACAGTAATGCTTCCCTGCGTCAGTGAAGGCACTGGGTGCCCTTTGAGGGAGCCGTTGACAGTTGGAGGTGGAATGCGGGAGTTGGTGCCCTTTGCAGCAGCCGTTGACAGTTGATGGTGGAATGGAGGAGTTGATGGTGCCTTTGCGAATCCCACTGACAGTAACAAAACCATAATGGTTTGGGAGCTGAGCCCAGGGTGGAGGGAGGGATGGAGACACGACTTCCGGGCGACGGGGCCAGAATGTCAGAGAAGGGGGTAACGGTTTTTCCTCATGGACCTCAGCAGGTCGAATCCTTTTCAAGACCTTCTCCCAAGTGGAGGGGTCCCAAATGGGGGCCTTGATTAACCACAGATTGGACTGTAATAGATACTCCCAATGAGTTTGGAGTTCCTTTTCAGAGACCTTAACTTGCCTGCTCTGCAGTAAGGCGTGGAGCGCGCACGCTTGTGGCGCTCTCGCCGAAGGGGGAAAGTTTCCCATTTTACTGTAGAGGGTCGCTCACCCGTCCAGCCATTCCGGGGGCCCCACATTCGGGCACCAGATGAAGCAGGGGATCCCTCGGGGGTGAGGACGACGGAGCCCCAACACGCTAGGGCGTCTGCATGCACGACTCCGGGGACCAGGTTCATTGACGCAGATCCATTTAATTGAGGAACTACAGGGGTATATATAGCATGAGGGGACCAATCAGAGGGAGACACGTTGCTATAGGCGACCAATCAGAGGGAGACACATTGCTATAGGCGACCAGTGGCTGAAAGGCTGGGGTACTGTGCACGTGGCTCTAGGAGTTAGTTCAGGCGGGCGTTGCTACTTCCTGGTGTGCCGAGGAAGCATGTCATGGTGGAGTGTGCTCACACCATTGCAACAGCCATAGCGCTGAGACATACTTCCCGAGCTCTACTACATTTGTAGACACCTTTTCTAGGTGGGTAGAGACATACCCCAGTAGAACTGAGAAGGCAACTGAAGTAACAAAACTTCTACTCAATAAAATAATCCGGTGTTGGAGAAACCAAGATGGTGGCATAGGTAAACATTGGAAATTGCTGCCTCAAACAACTACTTCAAAAATACAACTAAAAGACAAAACAGACATCATCCAGAACCACAGGAAGGCTGGCTGAGTGGAAATTCTACAACTAGAAGGAAAGAGAAAAGCACATTGAGACTCAGAGGAGGTGCAGTGTGGAAGTGAAGTGCAGAGGTACAGAGGCGCACATGGAAAGGGCCAGCAAGTGAGGACACAGCTGTCTTTTAAAATCGGGAGGGAGTCTCAAGCTCCTGGCCGCTCTGAACTCCAATTTCAGGCGAGTCTCTGGGGACCCAGACTCATACAGGGAGAAACTGGACTGTCTGGCAGCGATCAGAACTCAAGGGCGGCTTTCTCTCAGAGGTGCTTGTGGTGATTACCAGACACTGAGATGCGGGACCTCTTAGGGTAGGACTGAGGAGCAGCCATAGCTGTTTGCTCCACCCTGTTGATCCCCTGAGACCATGCACCAACCAAGTGCTAGCAGAGGCTTTTGCATATGAAAGGCCTGGCCCTTTGCAATCTGAAAATTACCTAAAAAATTGCAGCTGGGTCACAGAGACCCAGAACTTCCAAAAGAAGGCCTAAGGCCGCACAGCAGCTTGCATTGCTTCACAGCTGGGCCTCATCTGTGCACCTCCAAATCCCAAAAGAAGAGGAATCTGAAGATCTCTCCTTAGCTCCTGCTGGGTAGCCTCAGGAAGAGGCTAAATTAGCACCCTCCTTAGAGATCCAAGAGCCAGTGTACCCAGTGGTCAGAGTAGGACCATCCAGATTACAACTCCTCAGATCCATAAGGGATACACTCAGGGGGAAGACTCAGTGAACACCAAAGCCCCACTGAAGCAAGTCTTTCCCCAGAAGGGTGTCTCCAGCACAGAAGTTCTCCCACTGCAGACACAGCTGATTCTCACAGCCAATTGGCCTGGAGGTCAATTCCTCCCAGTGATACCTACAGCAATCAAGGCTTAACTACAAGACTGTGCACAAAGCCCACAAAGAGGTGCACCAAGAGTGTCCACCTCAGGTAATTGGGGAGGCTGAGCCACTGGGCTCTATAGGACACCTAGCACAGAAAGCCACTCTATCAACACAGGGAAGCATAAAAAATGTGGAGACAAAGAAACAGGTCACAAATGACAGTAATGGAGGAAACCAAACTACTGGATATAGAATTCAAAACCACACTTATAATGTTTTTCAAGAATTTTCTAGAACCACTGAAAAATTTAGTAAGACCCTCAATAAATCGAGTGAGACCGCTGATATATTTAGTGAGACCCTCAAGAAATCTAGTGATACCCTCGAGGTTATGAAAAAGGACAAACTAGAAATTAAGCATACACTGACTAAAATTAAGAATATTATACAGAGTTCCAACAGCAGACTATAGGATCGCAAGAATCAAGTCAAAGATTTGAAACAGGAAGAAGCAAAAAATACCCAACTGGAAAAACAAAAAGAAAAAAGAATCCAAAAATATGAAGATAGTGTAAGGAGCCTCTGGGACAACTTCAAACGTACCAATATCCGAATTATGGGGGTGCCAGAAGAAGAGAGAGAGCAAGATATTGAAAACCTATTTGAAGAAATAATGACAGAAAACTTCCCCTACCTGGTCAAAGAAATAGACTTACAAGTCCAGGAAGCGTAGAGAAGCCCAAACAAAAGGAATTCAAAGAGGTCCACACAAGACACATCATAATTAAAATGCCAAGAGCAAAAGACAAAGAGAGAATCTTAAAAGCAGCAAGAGAAAAACAGTCATTTATCTACAAGGGAGTACCCATACGACTGTCAGCTGATTTCTCAACAGAAATTATGCAGGCCAGAAGAGAGTGGCAAGAAATATTCAAAGTGATGAATACCAAGAACCTACAACCAAGATTACTTTATGCAGCAGTTATCATTCAGAATAGAAGGTCAGATAAAGAGCTTCACAGAGAAGAAATAGCTAAAGGAGTGCATCACCACCAAACCAGTATTATATGAAATGCTGAAAGGTATCCTTTAAGAAGAGGAAGAAGAAAAAGGTAAAGACACAAATTATGAACAACAAATATACAGCTATCAACAAGTGAACCTAAAAATCAAGTCAATAAATAATCTGATTAACAGAATAAACTGGTGAATATAATAGAATCAGGGGCATAGAAAGGGAGTGGACTGACCATTCTCGGGGGGGGGGGGGGTGTTGGGGGTGCGGGAAGAGACTGGACAAAAATCGTACACCTATGGATGAGGACAGTGGGAGGGGTGAGTAAGGGTAGAGGGTGGGGTTGGAACTGGGTGGAGGGGAGCTATGGGGGGAAAAAAGAGGAACAACTGTAATAATCTGAACAATAAAGATTTAATTAAAAAATTAATTAATTAAAAAAGGAAAAATAATAAATAAAATTATCCGGTGTTGGTAAGTGGTTAGAGCATTGGCCCAAGTACCAAAGGATCACAGGTTCTATTCCCAGTCAAGGCTACATACCTGGGTTGCAGGTTCAAACCCTGACTCCAGTTGCGGCACGTGAAGGAGGCAACCAATTGATGTGTCTCTTTCACATAGATGTTTCTCTCTTTCCCTCTTTATATTTCTCTCTCTCCCTCCTTTCCACTCTCTCTAAAAATCGATGGAAACATATTCTCATGTGAAGTTTAACAACAACAACAACAAATAATAATAATAATAATCCTTATAGCCGAAACCGGTTTGGCTCAGTGGATAGAGCGTCGGCCTGTGGACTGAAAGGTCCCAGGTTCGATTCTGGTCAAGGGCATGTACCTGGGTTGCGGGCACATCCCCGGTGGGGGATGTGCAGGAGGCGGCTGATCGATGTTTCTCTCTCATTGATGTTTCTGACTCTCTATCTCTCTCCCTTCCTCTCTGTAAAAAAATCAATAAAATATATTTTTAAAAAATAATAATAATAATCCTTATGTTTGAACTCTCCTACAGCATTCAAACTAACAATGGACCATTGTTCACTTTAGAAATCTCCCAGAAGATAAGACAGGCAGTACAGATTCAATGGAAACTACATGCATCTTAGACACCCTAATCTAGGGAAAAGACTGAGAAAATGAATCACACAATAAAGAAGACACTGGTGAATATATTCCAGGAAATACATTTGAAATGGGACCAGGAACCCCCTATTGCCTTACTCTAGATTAGGGTAGGATCCCAAAGCAGTCTTAAAGTAAGCCTTTATGGGAGACCCATTGGAGTTTCTGTTTTATGAACATCCTTTTTAGATTTATAACACAAATAAAAAATCTAATAAGCCCTGGCTGGGTTACTCAGTTGTTAGGAGCATCATTCCATACACCAAAAATTGCAGGTATGATTCCTAGTTACATCACAAACCTAGGTTGTGAGTTTGATCCCCATTCAGGGCACATGTGGGAGGCATATCCCACTGTTGGCTATGCCACCCAAAGCCCTGTTCTGAATTAAATAAATGGAATCCTTTAGTTTTTTCATTTTCTGATTCCTCTATAATTCCCCCTGCACTTTTAGGCATACCCCTCACTAAATACTTGATTGCTTGTCTACACCATAGGTCTCACTTTGGGAGCCCATCTGCAACACTGCCTCTTGAAATATGAAGCAGTTTACTAGCTTTGCTTGTTCAGCAGTGCCATCCTCCAGACACTGAGTATGTCACCTTCCAAAGATAGCTATCGTACTCACTCATGTAAAGGTTTCCCTTAATTTTTAACCCTTTTCTTTTTTTGGTAGATAAGGCTCTCTGGAACCATGGTTAGGTAAGACTATGCCCTTTGACAGCAGGAAGAAACTAAATAAGATGAGACTTCTGTTTACCCTTGTGAGATTACAAGGATCAAGAACTTTGAAGTGGGGTATTGTTATCATAAACAGTTGGAGAGCATTGTGGAATCTCCCCCATTGGCCATGCTAGCTCAGAGGGAGGTTGTTACACTGAGCATGCCAAAAGCTAGAATGATTAATGGGCAGACTCTCCTGCACCAAAAGCTATCAAGATCATTGGATAGAAAAAATTTCTCCCCTCCTTATTCCTATAAGAACCATTGGCTTGAGCAAGAATGGGGTTCATCTTTGAGACAGGAGTTCACCATTCTTCAAGGTCACAGCTGCTGAATAAAGTTTTTTCCTTTTGCATCAGCACCTGTATCATGAGTTTGGCTTTTGTTGTCTGGCAGCCAAACCTGCATTTTCAGTCACACAACTAACAAAGCAGGAACCTCCCCATGGCGCTGGCACTCTCACTGGAGTAGAAAGTCACTGCATGTTTAAGTTAAAAGTAATAGCCAGAGACACAAACTGTGTCTTTTTTAAAAATATATATATTTTATTGATTTTTTACAGAGAGAAAGGGAGAGGGATAGAGAGTTAGAAACATTGATGAGAGAGAAACATCAATTCAGCTGCCTCCTGCACACTCCCTACTGGGGATGTGCCCACAACCAAGGTATATGCCCTTGACCGGAATTGAACCTGGGACCCTTCAGTCCGCAGTCCAATGCTCTATCCACTGAGCCAAACCAGTTAGGGCCAAACTGTGTCTTTTACTCTCCCCACCCCCCTCACCTGCCCCGCACTAATCCAAAAAAGTGACTTTGTTTTATAGGAAAGCAATTTTGTATTCAATTCTGTGGTCAAATATCTTAGTATTTGTTTCCTATAAAATATTGGACATAGTGGTTATAAACAAACTAAAAAGACATGTTCTTTTTTTTCAAGATTACTAATAAAATGTATTATAGTATCTTTAGAAGAAATCATAAATTCTATAATCGGTGACTTTGTGTTAATTAACAAAATAAAATTAAATGTTTTACTCATAGTATTAAGACATATCTGAATATCTTACTTTAACTAAATTATTTTATTAAAACTAGAGGCCCTTTGCATGAAATTCATGCAAGAGTAGGCCTTCTTTCCCCTGGATGCCAGCACCACTTCCCTCTGGCACCCATGACCTGGGCTTCCCTCACAGCCCTGGCTTCGTCCGGAAGGTCATCTGGAAGGATGTCGGGTCTAATTAGCATATTACACTTTTATTATTATAGATATCATAATGGCCAGTTTGAATTTGTTTTTCTACTTAACCATGGTTTCTTTATTATAACTGAGAGACTCATGAAAAGTACTTCTGATTTCAGTGATATCAACTGTTATATTATTTTAAGTCCTTTTTGCTTGAATATAATAAAGGACAAAGCTTATCAATATGTAAACTTACTACCACAGTCAAATTATACAACCACTGCAGTATAAATGTTAACTGTTGATCTGAATTGATAGAACTACCAAACACAGCAAAATTTAGTTAAATTGGACAGAATTTACTGATATAAAAGTCACAAAATAATTCCTTAGTCTTTGCGTTTTATGCCATTGTCATTTATGGAGTACAGGTCAGTTATTTTATAAATATCCTTCAATTTGAGTTTGTCTGATGTTTCCTCATGAGAAATTTCAGCTTATGCACTTTTAGCAAGAATATTGCGCCCTGACCGGTTTGGCTTGGTGGATAGAGCGTCGGCCTGCAGACTGAAGGGTCCCAGGTTCGATTCCAGTCAAGGGCATGTGCCTTGCTTGCGGGCACATCCCCAGTAGGGGGTGTGCAGGAGGCGGCTGGTCGATGTTTCTCTCTCATCGATGTTTCTAACTCTCTATCCCTCTCCCTTCCTCACTGTAAAAAATCAATAAAATATATTAAAAAAAAAAAGAATATTGCATAACTGACGTTGTGTTTTTCTAGATGAAAGGAAACTAAAGAAACGGAATGCTGCACTGAATAACCCACAACAGCAGGGATAGTCCACAACAGCAGGGATAAGTTGGATCAAACGATACTGAAGTATTGGTAAAAAGAATTTTACCTGTTTTTACTTTGCCTTATCTATAATTACCACATGATACCTCAGAAAAACCTGAAAAATAGAGCAACTCTGGAATCTCCACCTCAAGAACTATTTTTTTTTTAATTACAAATAGATTTCCTTCAGTTAACCAAATTTCAAAGCTTTAAATATGTTTGAATAATAGTTTGTAAATTTTTTGATCAGATTGAAACTTTTCCTTGTCATGCTCTAAATTTTACTTTTAAAAAGTATGGATTTTATTTTTCCAAATTTGGAACTCCTTTAATATATTCTAATTTTTAAAAACCCTCATTTTACAGGTGAAATGCTTAAGGAACTATGCAAGATAATTTTATGAATCACAAATGTCATTACCCATAACATTCCCCAAATTCTCAGGAGATAAAATGAGGTAATCTATTATAAATTCAAAAAAATCTAAATTTTCTGTCCCTGGTTGGGTAGCTCAGTTGGTTAGAGCATTGTCCCAGTGCACCAAGGTTGTGGGTTCAATCCCTGGTCAGGGCATATACAGAAACAACCAATGAATGCATACATAAGTGGAACAGCAAATAGATGTTTCTCTCTTTCTTTTACTCTCTCTCTCAAAACCAATAAATATAATATTTTTTAAGTCTAAAAACAAATCACAGAATAAAGATAGTACAACCAGGATACAGGGCAGAGAGACAAGTTATGCTGCATAAGATGCAGAGAAGTGTGAGCTTGTGAACACCAAAATCTACACCAGAATTACACAGATGGGAATGAAGTGTCTGAAAGAATAAAATTTTTATCTGACATTTCAGCTTCCAGTAAATAAGGCTCAGATTTATAAACATATATCCTTTTTTCACATATGGTGAAATTACTTGTAGTATGTACCAGAGATTACTTTATCTGGTCTTATCTTAGTGCTTGCATCTCTTAATATCAGAATTTTGCAATAAAGGGTGTGATTGCATTATGGTACAATACCCTTAGATGTGAACACAGTTCTTTTTTTTTTTTTTTTAATATATTTTATTGATTTTTTACAGAGAGGAAGAGAGAGGGATAGAGAGCCAGAAACATTAATGAGAGAGAAACATTGATCAGCTGCGTCCTGCACGCCCCCCCCCCGGCCCCCCCCCCCCCCCCACTGGGGATGTGCCCGCAACCAAGGTACATGCCCTTGACCGGAATCTAACCCGGGACCCTTGAGTTCGCAGGCCGACGCTCTATCCACTGAGCCAAACTGGTTCTGGCGTGAACACAGTTCTTGTTGATGACACAAACCTCCTGAGACTAACCCAGACTGGCCCTGGTATATAATAGAAATCAGTATTGTGGAACAAGGGTCAGTGTTTTCTGAGATTCAGGCTAGCAAGAGAGGAGGACAATGAGCAAGAAGACAACAATGATAAGTTTCCATGTTGAGAAAAAAAGTGAAGAAAAAAAAAAAAGGAGGTCAACTCCACACTCTACTCTGGCCTCATATACTATACTAGAGGCCCGGTGCACAAAAATTTGTGCACTGGGGGGGGGGGGGGTCCCTCAACCCGGCCTGTGCCTTCTCGCAGTCTGAGACCCCTTGGGAGATAACGACCTGCTGGCTTAGGCCTGCTCCCGGGTGGCAGAGGGCAGGCCCAATCCCTAGGTGCAGCCCCTGGTCGGGCTCAGAACAGGGCCAATTGGGGAGTTGGGGTGCCGCCCTCTGTCACACTCAAGGCAGGGTCAATGGGGAGGTTACGGCGCCACCCCCTGTCACGCACAGAGCAGGGCCAATCAGGGGGGTTGGGGCTCCGTACCCTGTCATGCACAGAACAGGGCCCATCAGGGGGTTGGGGAGGTCCCCCGTGTCACGCACAGAGCAGGGCCGATCAGGGGGTTGAGGAGCTCCCCCCGTCACACACAGAGCAGGGCGGATCAGGGGGTTGGGGTGCCGCACCCTGTCACACTCAGGGCAGGGCCAATGGAGAGGTTATGGCTCTACCCCATCACACACAGAGCAGGGCCCGTGGGGGGGGGGGGGCAGGTTGGGGCACCACACCCTGTCACACACAGAGCAGGGCCAATCAGGGGGTTGGGGCACCGCCACTGTCACACACAGAGCCGCAGGGCGATCAGAGGGTTTGGGCGCTGCCCCCTGTCGCGCTGATCCCGGTTCCGGGAGGCCTCGCGGCTCCGCTGATCCTGGTGCTGGGAGGCATATTAACCTTTTACTATATAGAATAGAGGCCTGATGCATGGGTGGGGGCCGGCTGGTTTGCCCTGAAGGGTGTCCTGGATCAGGGTGGGGGTCCCGCTTGGGTGCCTGGCCAGCCTGGATGGGGGGATGATGGCTGTTTGCAGCTGGTGACACCCCCTTCAGGGTGGGGATCCCCACTGGGGTGTCTGGCCAGTCTGGGTGAGGGGCTGAGGGCATTTTTCTGGCTGGCAGGTGAGTGACGCTCCCAACTGCTCCTTTTTTTCTTTCTTTCTTTTTTTTTTTTTTTTTAATTCTGGGCCAGCTTTAGCTCTGAGGCTTGGCTCCAGCTCTTAGGCCTCAGCTGCTGAAAGCAGGTATCTGGTTTGTTTGGGTTCTATAATCGAATCACTGTTTCAACTCCAGCTCTGAGATCCCGGCTGGCTGAAAGCAGGTTTCTGGGATTTTGTTTAGCTTCTATATTTGTACCAATGTTTCAGACTGCAAGCTCAGAGGCCGGCAGTGGCAGGCGGGGAACGTTGGAGTCCTCCGTCACTGAAGCAAGCAAGCCTCATGTTCGCTTCAAGCTGCCTGGCTGCCGGCTGACATCTTGGCTGGCAGTTAATTTGCATATCGCCCTGATTAGCCAATGGGAAGGGTAGCAGACGTATGGCTAATTACCATGTTTCTCTTTTATTAGATAGGATTAGAGTCCTAATGCAGGAAATTTGTGCAGGGGCTCAGCCCTCGAAGCCCTGGCTTCGTCTGGAAGGTCGTTCTGCTATTCACTTTAATTAGCATATTAGCTCTTTATTATATAGGACTAGAGGCTGGTGCATGAATTTGTGCACGGGTGGGGTCCCTCAGCCTGGCAGGCAATCGGGGTTGATTTGGGCCATCTCACCTGGTCCTGATCAAGGCTATCAGGGCCGGCGTCCAGGGGGAAGGGACCGTGGGAGGTTGACTGGCCGTGGGAGGTTGGCTGTGGGAGCACACTGACCACCAGGGGTTAGCTCCTGCATTTAGCAATTATATATATATATATATATATATATATATATATATATATATATATATCTTAGAGGCCTGGTGCATGAAATTCTTGCACTGGGGAGGGGTTCCTCAGCCCACCCTGCCCACTCTCACAGTCTAGGAGCCCTCAGGGGATGTCCTACTGATGGCTTAGGCCCTCTCCTGTGGGCCTAATCCATCAGTAGGCCTCCCTCTGCAGGAAGCAATCTAGCTGATCAGGGGAAGGTGCCACCCCCATCACCCCATTGCTGCTGCCACTGCTGGCCAATACAGCTGCCAAGGTGTTTTCATCAACACAGACTCCAGTCCCTTCACCATGAAAAAATGACAATTTTCTTTAGGCATTTTCAAGATGTCTCTTTCATAGGATATGACCTTTCTTTTCCTTTCTTTCTTTCTTTCTTTCTTTCTTTCTTTCTTTCTTTCTTTCTTTCTTTCTTTCTTCACCTGAGGATATTTTTCCATTGATTTTTTTGAGAGCATGGAAGAGAGAGGGAAAGACAGACAGAAACATCAATGTGAGAGGGACACTTTGTTTGGTTGCCTCCTGCATGAGCCCTGACCTGGGCCCCGACCAGGGAGGAGCCTGCAACCTAAGTACATGCCCTTGACCAGAATCGAACCTGGATCCTGTGGTCAGCAGGCCGAGGCTCTATCCACCGATCCGAACTGGCTAGGGCAGGATATGACATTTCTTAGCCCCTCTAGCAGCGGACCTTCATTTTTTTTTTCCTCCGGGAGTGAGGTGAAAAAACCCTACATCACCTTCTTGGATTCTTATTAGGCAAGTTACCAAGAACACTGTAAGTAGCGTGTAGGGAGCTTAGCCAATGAATGGTCAGAAAAGGTGTTTCCTCTGCAGCTCACATGCAGAGGCAGGACTGCTGGTGAGGGCGGGCCCTCTCCATCTCCCTCTCCTTCACCCTCTCCCTCTCCTTCTCCTCCAGTCCACTCTCTCTAAAAAGCAGTGAAAAAATATCCTCTGGTGAGTATTAAAAAACAAAACAAAACACAGAATAACAGGCCTCCTTCTTGGAGATACTGAATATGTAGGCCTGAAAGAGAGAATTCTTGGCTCTGTGAAGATCCCTACATGAATTTTATTAACAATATTTGGAAAATTAGCCTAAGCCACACCAGTGATTCAAGTTTGTGCTTTTATGTGCTTCAGAGAAGAATCAAATGATCTTTTGTTTTATTGTGTCAAAACAAAATTTTGCATGTGTTAAATACATAATTCTTATTCGAATACATACTAGCAGATGCAAAAGTTCTGTTTAACTCAGTGAAGGGACTGGCAGAATGATAATGCTGCTCCAAATGTGATTTCCAAAGATGAAAGCCTAAAGTAAAACTGCTAAATTAGATGCAATCTGGCTAATGTCCTATAGGACAGTAAAACCATCACTTTTTGAATTGGTGTGTCTTCTAGACAGAAATTAGATACATCTTTAAAAGCCTAAAAAATCTTTTCATCTTCTCACTTTGCTGATCATTATATGTAACTTTCCAGGGCTGTAAAATGTCAAAATATAGGGAACTTATTTAATTGTAAATAATGTGTCAGAGTTATGTTTCATAGAAAAGGAAATGATCATTCTGTGGGCCTCTAATACCCCAATTATACTGAAGAGACTTGCTGTCAATGTTTTACTCCAGGCCTGTGCTGGGCTGCTGCCTGTGCTCGCCTTCCGGGGCTGGCGATGGTCTCAGGATACTGCGGGCTTGGCTTGGTATGGCCTGTGCTTTCCTCCCGGGTCTGGCGATGGTTCCGGGAGCCTGCGGGAGTGGCACCTGTCCCCAGGACCCAGGCCACTTGGCGCCACACTGCTCCCAGCCGCTTGGCGCCTGCATATGCAAATTAACCCACCATCTTTGTTGGGTTAATTTGCATACTCACTCCTGATTGGCTGGTGGGCATCATGGAGGGCCAGCCATTTTGCATCTTTCTCTTTCATTTGTGTGTGTGTGTGTGTGTGTGTGTGTGTGTGTGTGTGTGTGTATATATATATATATATATATATATATATATATATATATATACATATTCCCTCATTCTTTGGTCTTAATTAATATTGACCCTTTACTTTATGCCTGGTATTTTTCTAGAAGCTGAAGAAACAATGGTGTACAAAAGAAAGATCTTAGTCATATAGGTGCTACTGACATTCTACTAGGGTTATCTTCTGTGTGACACCAAACAACATGATTGATTGGAGCTCACTTGTGAGCTACTTGGGCACAGTCTGTGTTTACTCAAGAATATTAGCAGAAAGGGACAGACTACTGGGGAATTTGTCAAAGTTATGAAGAACAAACATATTTAAAGGAATTTTAGAGACAGGAGAGGCAGTTTTAGGGAAGGGGGTTCCATGGGAGAGGAACACATACATAAAAGATGGAAACAGCTTCAAGCCTCCAGATTGCTTATCTTACATCTACAGAGGACAGAAGAATGTTACTTGATAAGGGGAAGTAGAGGAGGGGGTACTGGGTGAGCTTTACAACTTGGAAACTGATATTAAGAAAGGAAAAGGAGGAAAGTAGCCAATTAGGAAAGCACAGGAGGGAATAAATTAAGGAAGGGTCCTATTAGAAAGTGACATGTTCAGACAAGCTACCAGCATATATAAACTGGTACACAAAGAAACTCAAAAGACTGTTGTTGTTGTTTTTACCCATTTTAGAGAGAGAGAATATTTTTCCCATTTGGGGACTCCTCCCCAGAGGGTCCCCTTTGGGGATCATTCCTCAGGGGAGTTTGTACATGCTTGCAATAAATTTCTACACTTTGATTAAAGTCTTTTAGTCTATGAATTTTATTCTTCAAACTTTGTAAGACAAGAACCCACAATGAGAATCCAAGAACTCGCCATTCCACAGGTCAATATGAGTGATAAGAGCATGTTCTGGTACAAAATTTGATCCCTTCCCATGGACCTATTTGTTAGCTTGTGCTAAAGCTTTTATAAATGTCAAAATAGAATTGAGCCATGAAACAAAAAAAAACACAAAAAAGTCATGGGGGAGGGGTGAAATTATTAGTAAATCACTGAAGTGTCATATTTTTTCTGTAGAATGAGTTATTCTTAAAATTATTATGAGTTAATTATAATCTTGAAGAGTCCCTCAAGTCTCTCATGAATGGAGTCAGAGGTCATAAGTTATGTGCATGAATGAAGCTGCTGGTGGAGAAGATAAGGAGTGATTTATGGAAGCATACTTATTCTGAAACCACTAAACCTTTTTTTTAAAACTTATTTTTTAAGAACACTATTGTAGAATAAATTTGGCCCCAAAGTTGCTAAATTACAATTTCTGTTACAGTATTATGGAAAACCAAGCTCTTTAAATTATTAAAAATATCATAATCATTACTAACCATAGGAGTATTATTGCACACTTCTTACTTTTTCAGCCCAGAATCCTGTCACTCTTCCTTTCATTATTATATTCCTTTTTTGCTTCTGGACAACCCGTCTGTTCCCTATTCTCTGACAATGTGTTTTGAATAGACTCTTCCATTCCAGGAATACATGCAGCATTTGACTCGGCATAAGCCAATCAAAGCAATATAATCCCCCAGAAAAGGCAATTGGTTTTGTAATAAGCACATGATCCAATCGGACCTAATAAGCTGCAATAAACTCTTCCTATTATTTGTAGAAAGTAGATTTATATATACAGTGGAGCCTTGACTTATGACTTTAATTCATTTCGAGACCGAGCTCGTTAAGGAGCTCGTTAACTCAAATTACTCTATCAACTCAATGCAAAAAATCAGCCGAGAGACAGCTGGTATCTCAAAAAACTCGTTAGTCGGGACACACTTAAGTCAAGGCCCCACTGTGTGTGTGTGTGTGTGTACACACACACACACACACACACATATATATATATATATATATATATATATATATATATATATATATATGTATATATGTTTTAGAAGTAAAAATGAGATATTGTAAGGTCTGGAGCCTTGGTTTCCATTATCATGGGACCATGAAGATAGAGCTCATCTCACAGCAAAATCAAGGAAGAGTGCCTTGAACATAGTGTGTGAGCACTATGTATTTATTGGGCATCAGCATTGGCAAATCCAGGTTGCCATGGCGACTTAATATCTTTGTGGCACAATTTCCTAAACTCTAAAGTAAAAGGCATTGTCTAGATCATAGATTCAAGCTATTTAGGGAAAATAATAAATACTTGCCCTGAGGGAATGATGGAATATAGCCAGAAACAGTCTCTCACCAGTAGAAATTTCATTCAGGTTTTATGTTTTACTTTAAGTATAGACACCCTTTTATTTCCATAATGTTTATTTTAATATAAAAATAATTCTCAAGTAAAAAATGATATTCCAGATAGATGGGCATCTTTATTCTCTAGCTTCATGTAATCTTTGGCCCATCATCCCTGCCCTAGAGATATTGAGAAACATGGGACTGAACTGTTGATTTAGAAACATCCTCCATTAAAAGCCTGTCAATTTGCATTTCTGAACATTTGACTTTCAAAACATTCTCTTAACAAGTTGTAAGCAAAGGAGTAATATTACTGAGTTAAGAAAACATTACCAAATAAGTGTCTCTTGAGAATTCAACTAAGCTCATTTCTTCTTTCCCTTCCATTTTGCATCACAACCATTCATAAACCCGACCACTTTTCTCTCTTGTTTTGGCTATTAAAATTATAATATTCATTATTTATTTATTTTAAATATATTTTATTGATTTTTTACAGAGAAGAAGGGAGAGGAATAGAGAGTTAGAAACATCAAAGAGAGAGAAACATCAATCAGCTGCTTCTTGCACACTCCCTATTGGGGATGTGCCTGCAACCAAGGTACATGCCCTTGACCAGAATCGAACCTGGGACCTTTCAGTCTATAGGCCAATGCTCCATCCACTGAGCCAAACCGGTTAGGGCAATTTTTTTTTTTAATATATGTTTTTAAATTCAATTAATTGGTGTGACATCCTATATAATAAAGAGGTAATATGCAAATTTACTGTCACATCCTCACACAAGATGGCCACCCCCATGTGGTAAAAAGATGGCTGCCTCTATGTGGTCACAATATGCCTGCCACAAGATGGCCGGCAGGGGAGGGCAGTTGTGGGTGATCAAGCCAGCAGGGGAGGCCAGTTGGGGGTGACCAGGCCTGCAGGGGAAGGAGAACAGTTAGGGGGGGCCAGGATGGCAGGGGAGTGGTTAGGTGGTGATCAGGCTGGCAGGCAGAAGTGGTTAGGGGAAATCAGGCAGGCAGGCAAGAGAGCAGTTGGGAGCCAGCAGTCCCGGATGGTGAGAGGGATGTCCAAAGGGTCCCAGATTGGAATGGTGCAGGCTGGGCTGAGGGACAACCACCCCAGTGCACAAATTTCATGCACTAGGCCTCTAGTTGGTTAATAAATCTATATAGGTTTCAGCTGTACAATTCTATAATACATCATCTGTACATTATATTGTGTTCACTACCCCAAGTCACATCTCCTTCCATCACTGTTTATCCCCTTATACCCTCTCCTACCTTCCCCCACCTCCTTCCCCCTCTGGAAATTGCCATGCTGTCAGTCAATATGAATAAACAGCCTTTCCTCTTTTCATCCAAGAAGCAAAGATATGTATTGTGTTAAAAAAAAAAAAAAAAAGTAACCTCTAAGCTTTTAGAAGTCAATAGATTGCTCTGTCCATCTTATTTCAACCAAAGAAGGTTAAAAAATGAAGATGGGGGTGGTGGGGGGGTGAATGTTAAACAAGTTCTTAACTCCAGGAGCTTTAGTGTAATGTGTCCAACTCTGAGGAAGCAATACAAGACCTGCAGGACACAATGCCAACCCAAATCCTGAGGACATACTGCCAATTTGAGGTGTAATTATGGAAACAGCACGTTAGCAGAGACATTGAAAACTGATGCTGGATTTTCCAGTGTAATGTACATTTGCTGGAACATTCAACTCTCCTCAGGCAGAAATAGGAATGTTTATAGCCTTCAGTCTCGCTGTTTGTAAATGGAAATCTGAGCTAAGAATTTGGAATCACTGTTGAAAC
Organism: Myotis nattereri; assembly: GCF_964212035.1. Lineage (NCBI taxonomy): Eukaryota > Metazoa > Chordata > Mammalia > Chiroptera > Vespertilionidae > Myotis > Myotis nattereri. Next base: position 103,722,607 of record NC_138076.1, read on the forward strand.
TGCGGTTTTTACCCAACATTGGTGGAGGTGGAGGCAGTGGGTTCTCTTATACTGAACCATAAAAACATGTTATGTGTAATAAATTCCCTAACATTGCATTTCCTTTGAAGGAAAGGATGAGGGATATAATAAGATATTTTGAACTAAACACTAAGAGTCTGTCTAGTTGGCATATCAAGTTATAAATGAAAATAAATTCCTAAAGGTAGTGTACCATATGTATTTCATGATTTTATTTTTGAATGTTAATATTGTGTAATGCTAAAGCTAGAATGATATTAGAGATTACCTAATCCAATCCCTTCTTTACAAAAAAGAAAACTAAAAGTCATTGAAGCAGGGGCTTAGTTACATAGTGTCAACAAAAAGAAAAGGCCAAAGTCTCAATTTCTAATGTAGCATCCCTTTACTGCATAAAAGATTATATAGGGTATTCACTGACTTTGTATGTTAATAACTAATCAGTGCCACATATCATACTGATTGTGACATAGTATTTTGAATATATATATATATATATATATATATATATATATATATATATATATGAGTTCTATATGTCACTGTCTTCATGATTGTAGATCTGGGACCTTGCTTACTGTAACTACTTTGACTCACTGATTTTCCTCCTAGCTCATAGTTGATTTTTTCATTTTGACTCAGCAAAGTCAGACTTACCAAGAATTTACTGAGCTTTCTGGCTTAGTCAAAGGCATTCAGCAATGGGCAGGAGGAAGTGGAGTTAATAACCACATTCATATTTAATGCTTTGACATCTTATGGTTGAAGGGGAGCAGTATATGCCACCCCAATATATGCATTTTTTTTTGTGTTCACTACCCCAAGTCACATAAGAACTATTTTAGTCTAACTATTTTTAAGAAAAGCAGACAGAGGAAAAGTTTGAAAAACCCTTTTTAATATGCATTTACATTTATATAGGAAATCTCCATTTGTAAATGTGTCCTCCTCTCTGTACAATGAAGAGAAAGATGACTAAATCTCTAAAAATTTCTTATCAATGAAGAAGATAACTTAAATCGTCATAACAACCATACCCTGTGTACTGTGTTTTGCCCAATAACTTCCCATAAATAGTTCCCTTTCACCCCAATATCTTCTTTTGTCTGTAGCTAGAGATGGTGGCTTGGGCCATTTCAGGGAGTTAGTTACTATTCCTGGGTATCTCTCATGTATATAGGAAGTATAGATGCTATTACATATTTTTGTCCCCTGTTAATCTGTCTTTTATTATAGGGACGTATCAACCAAGAACCTAAAAGAATAGAGGGGAAATCTTTTTTTTCTCCAGTACAAAGGTCTTGCAAAACCAGGAGAGACTGCCCCTTCAAGGCCTAACCAATTCTTAGAAATAGTAAAGGGCTGGTCTGGAATTTCACATTTCCAATGCAAACCAACCAATCCAGAGCCCAAACTCCAACTACCTCCTTTATTGGCTTCAGGAACCAGACAACTAAGGACAGCTCCTGTGCCCCAGAGCTCACTGAAATGATTCAAACTAGTGTAGATGGAAAGGGATCACATGCTAACCTAACAAGCTCAGGGAAGGCCTGTGTGGTGGCCTTGCAAACTCAGAGACCTAAAATAGCCATAGGATGGTGTGAAATTAAAACTTTTAAACTAAAAGCAGTTGTGGCATGCAGTTATGTCCTAGGCCAGCCGTGGGTAAACTACGGCCCACAGGCCGGATTCGGCCCGTTTGAAATGAATAAAACTATTGAAAAAAAAGGCCGTACCCTTTTATGTAATGATGTTTACTTTGAATTTATATTAGTTCACACAAACACTCCATCCATGCTTTTGTTCCGGCCCTCCAGTCCAGTTTAAGAACCCATTGTGGCCCTCGAGTCAAAAAGTTTGCCCACCCCTGTCCTAGGCTATAATCTTCCCTGACAAAGGTTAATCTTTACTGTAACTGAGTCTGTCTATTGTCTTTTGCATCTATGATTATGATACGGGGATTTTGGACTAGAACACGTGGTGTTCCCCTGGGCAGGATGGCTTCCCTGGGCTCTTTGTCCTTCAGAGTCGAAGAATGAAACCACAGACGAAGATAGTATAGCAAAGGTAGAAATTTATTGAAGGAGTATAGACTCCCACATGGGGAGGGGGAAAGAGTCCCACCAAGTTCCTTTTTTCCAAGGTTTATAAAGGCTGCAGTTTTTTGTGGCTTGATATCCCCTCTGATTGGTCACTATTCCCCTTTGATTTGGTCACTATAGTAACTCCTGAGCTCCAAGGCCGAAACCTCACATGGGACATGCGACATGCGAGGGCCTCCTCCCTCACTGTTCTCCTATTCCCTTTGGGCTTTCTTCCTCCTTCCCTTTATTCTGTAAATGTGTACCGTTTGCTCCACCCAGTTCCCTTATTTTATGGAAATGTAACTGTTGCCTCTCCCAACTCCATTGTCTTATGGAAATGTAACTGCTGCCTCTCCCAACTTCCCTGTATTATGAAAATGTAACCTTTTGCAGCTCTACAGCCTGTGCTTGTTTCATGGACCCCCTTAATTTTAAAAATTTTCTAAACCTGCCTATTTCATGCCTAAAAATTCCTATTTCAATAACATACCTTTGAAATGTCAGGGTAACTTCCCCTGTTCTGGATTCCTCAGGGCACAACCAATGAACCAGAGTAGAGACTACAAATCCTCGCATTGTTATTTTTATTGAGTTAATTGTTGAATATTGACTATCCTGTACCCACCTATGTAAAAGATGTATCATTTATCCAATCCCAGAGGTTTACCCACTTTGCTTCCCCCTGCCTCCCTAATCTATCACCGATGGATTTCATATAACCCATTTATATCTTCACTTTTGATTATAATGTATAAAATAAGGTGCAAAATTGCAATTCTCTGAAATATTCTTGCAATGCATTGAGATTTTGCTTCTCTGCAATTGTCCACAGTGAAAGATCAGATGGAGGCCTAAAACCAGGACTACAGGCTTTATTAGAGGAGAAGCACCTGCCGGGCTGCCTCACAAGGGGAAGACAGCAACACGTGCAGGGGTGGGCATGCCTTTTGAGGGGCGGGGAAGGGGTGGGGGGCTTAGTGTACTCGGTGCACACTGATTGGTGGCTTACTGCATTGTCCATATAGGACAAGGGCTTAGAGTATTTGGCAGGTGTGGATTGGTGGTCCAATGTATAGTCCATATAAGGTACCTGGTTAGTCACTCAGGTATTTCTGGGCTGCAGGTTATGTCATACCCCGCCCACCAGTTGGGGGGAGGGAGGATCTATCATTCCAGGCTTTTGGTAATATTAAAAAAAAATTTGAGAGTCCGGGCAAGGTCAGGGGGTGACCGTAGCTACTTCCTGCTGAGAGGGGATGTCATCAGGGGCATCTACCCGGGGTCTCAAAGATTCCGGTGACATAGGTGTCTCTAGGTTCTGGATTCAAGGCCAGATAGATTTCTTCCACCTTCTGGTTGGCGAACGCCTGCATTCTGTTCTGCAAAAAACTAGTGAAACAGTGGGAAGTCTGAAGAGCCCCAGTGACTTGGGCTGGTAGGTGGTGTTTAAGTGTGGCAGCTTTAGGGCACATGTTTCCATGGCCCATTTGAAGAATGTAAAGTTCTTTGGCTGCCATTGTATAAAAATTCTCCAAGTTTTATTCTCAGTTTGGTTGTTACTAACTCTTATAGTACAAAGAAAGGAGTTTTGGGAAAAGAGATTGATACAAGATGGTAGGAGGTGAAAGGGAAAATACCTGGTGCCAAGTAATGGTTAAGCAGATACTGATTTTATATACCAAAACCTTTAGCTGTACTGTACAACATTCTTATTTTGGTTCTTCCCTGTTTAAAATTTTAATAAATGACTGTAAGAGAACAAAAAACAAACAAACAAACAAACAAAAAAACTAGTGAAACAGAGCCAAAGAGCAAGATTAAAAGAATAAACACCAGTAGGCCTAATAGTGGGAGGAGCCATGGTATAAGTGAGCCAAAGATGTAACCCCTTCTAGGTGGTTACATTGTCTTTGGTCAATCCTGTCCCAGAGGGATTTAATGTGATCTTTGACAATTCCTGATTCATTTACAAAGTAGCAGTGAAAGGGCGAGTCATCGCGGGGCCTGACCACGCTGCTGGCGGCCTCGGGCACTGACTCGCCAGCCCACAGTGGGAGCCCGGCGCAGGCTGCCACCCGCCCGCTGCCCCCGGACTGGACCCACGTGGCAGCAGCAGCGGCAGGGCGGGGCGTGTGCCCTCGCCCGAGGAGATGAAGGAGGAGGTGATCACCGGCGCCCCCTGGAACGAGATGGAGGACATGGACTTCCTGTCTGGGCTGGAACTGGTCGATCTGCTGGACCCCCAGCAACTGGACTGGCCCCTGGAGCCCGGGCTCAGCTCACCCTTGGGGGGGGGGGGGCTAGGACTGCGCCCTCCATCTTGCCCTGGGTCCTCCAGTTTTGGGACGGCCGCCATGTGCTCAGGAGAGTGCCTTCTTCCCGGAAGCCCAGGCCCCTGCTGGCCACGCCCAGGATTTCTTTAAACTAACCAATGACAATCAAGGGATGTGAGCCAGAGAGATGACCACATCCTGTGTAACAAGACCCGACTCGCGCCTGGCCAATCGGCGGGGCCCACAGTCCCCTCCCCTGCCCTTACTATAAAACCCACAATCCCATCAGGCCTCGCTCTCTCTCGGCCACTGGGCTACCGTTGCATCGGTGAGTGTGGTCGGGGAGCCGAACTAGTTCGAAATGAAGGACTCTTTGCTTTTGCATCGGACTGACGAGCCCCTGGGGGTCCTGGGAACCTTGAAATCTGGGCACAACAGCAGCATTCTTCCTCAAGAGAGACACAGGTACCTCCTTTTTCTGCTGTCAAGAGATCTAAAGCATGCTGGTTCTGTAGGGCTACTGCTGCTAAGGAGTCTACCTGCCTTTGAAGGGATTCAAGAGAATTGCTAATGATGGAGATATCTTCTGAAAATTCAGCAGACAATTTGTGGTAGAAATGAACAGAGGAGGAAATGCCTCCTATGCCTGTTCCTACTGCAGTGAGGACTCCCGTACCCACTAAGAGGGGGACAAGGGCCGCCCTTTTGTGGCGAGACCTGAGAGGACCAAGAGAGGATTCGAGTTCTCCTTCGGTTCTGATAGAAAGATTGGGGGTTAGGAAGACATAAAGGCAGAGCAAGTGTGACAGGTCCCGGGGAACACAGGTGTAGGCTGTAGTCCCACAAAGGAGAAAAATACCCGGTGGAGGCCAGGCTAAGGGAGGGGGTAAATTTATAGACTGTGCACAGTAGTAAGGTGTAGGAGTAGCTGAGGTAGTGGTTTGAGAGGTATTTGTTAAACAGGTAGTGTTTTCCGTATTAAAGAGAGAGCTGTTGTATAGGGTGCATTGAAGTCTGGTATAGGTAAGAGTTAAGTTAGTGGTCCAATAGGTTGGGATTGGAGTGGCTATGATGAGGATTCAAGCCAGTGACAGACAAATCCAGCAGGATGTAGAGAAGGAGGGATTGATGTTAGAGAGTAGATGGAAAGTTGTGTTGATGAGGGTGGGCAAAGGAGTAGGTCCAAGGTTTGTAGGGCGAGAGAGTATGTCCTTTAGTGAGGGCGGGGGTCTCAGGTTTGAGCAGGACTTGGCTCACTGTCTTTTCTTGCTGCATTTGAAGCATGGACCCGGAGGAGGCTTAGCCCCTGACTTACCTGAGGTTGGAGGACTGGCAGTCGTTTGGGGTTTGAAAGCAGTGGCTAGGAGCTGGAAGGCCTCCTAAGGAGCTTCAGCCTTGGCCTGATCTCGTCTTTGATTTTGGATATGGGTTTCCTCGTCTCTATTATTAAAGACCTTAAAGGTTAACGAGGTCTTCTTGAGGGGTTTGTGGAAGTTTGCTGTGCATGTCGGGGGTAGTAAAGGTGGTCAGGTCAGTGGAAAAAGAAACCTGAGATGTCTCTCAATCTGTGAGGCTGGACACAGAGAATGGGGCATGGACTCAGACTATGTCCTCAGTTCCTGCTGCCTCCCTCATGGGTAGAATGGATGCAGGAATAAAAGAGGCTGTCGAGGAAGGCAGTCTATGGGTGGCCTGAGAATGAGTGTTAGTGGGAAAAGCTGTATTAGAGCTCACGTTCTCAAGATTTGGGCTCTCAGAGACTGGGGAGAAGGTGGCTGCTGGTTAAAGGGTCTGAAGAGAAAGAGCCAAGGTGTTTTTCGATATGAGAAAGATCAGAGAGTGAGAGGGGAATGGCTACCTGGGTAATACCCTCCCCCCTGCAACTTTCGAGCACAGGGAACTGGCCAGCCACCTGAATTCGGTTGCTGACAGTCAGTGGGCCGAGATTCGTCAGAGAGGGCACAGGGGAAGGCTGGCGGTTAGAGATCTCAGAAGGTAGAGGATGCAGGTTTCTACGGCAGGGTTGTAAGAGTCAGAAGACAGATAAACGAGCTGAGAATCAGTTTGAGAGGGCAAAGAGGACTTTGCTAGGAGGATCTGATGAATGGAACATGAGAAGTAAGCGAGGAGTGAGAGCAGAGGGAAAAAGAAGCCTGTTTGTATGGATTTCGAAAGCTTTCCCTGTCCGGTGGCAAGAATTATCTAGATATCGGAGGATATTGGAATCGAAAGTGCAGTTTTTGGGCCACTGAGAGAGTTTATATTGTGGCCAGGCAGAGCTTCTTTGGTTTGATGTAGCCAGAAAGACCAAGGGTTGAGAGATTGGCGAGGAGACACCCTAAGGGTGTGTTTCGAGGGGGTTTGGACTGAGAGGTCCCTATAACCGGAGGGAAGGGCGATTGGAAGTTGGAGAAGGAACAAGGAGCGTCCTCCTTTTCCCTCAGCCAACTTGTAGTGAGAGAGAGATGAGAAAAGGTTCCAAGGTCGTCACCCCGAGACCTTTCCCGCAGAGTAGAAGAGAATTCCCGGCCAGGCGCCTGGGCTTTCGTAGAACGCACGAAACGTGTAGCCGAGTAGACGGGAAACTCTGTAGGCCCTAATGCCCCTCCAGGTCACAGGGAGCTAGCAAAAAAAAAAAGTAGGGGGGTGGTGGGAAAGTCCCTGAAGCCTACCGGTGGAAGGGAAGCGACGAGATCCCCATGTGTCCTGGTGCGGCAGGGTTTGAGAGGTGTCCAGAGCAGGCCAATCAACTCAGAACCGTACCACCGAGCAGAGCCAGAGCAGGAATCAGAAGCTCGGGCCTAGGTTCGAGGATTGTCCACGCTCCTGTTCACCTCTCCCAGGTTTCGGCACCAAAACGAAAGATCAGTCGGAGGCCTAAAACCAGGACTACAGGCTTTATTAGAGGAGAAGCACCTGCTGAGCTGCCTCACAAGGTGAAGACAGCAACACGTGCAGGGGTGGGCATACCTTTTGAGGGGCGGAATGGGAAGGGGTGGGGAGCTTAGTGTACTCGGCGGACACTGATTGGTGGTTTACTGCATTGTCCATATAGGACAAAGGCTTAGGGTATTTGGCAGGTGTGGATTGGTGGTCCAATGTATAGTCCATATAAGGTACCTGGTTAGTCACTCAGGTATTTCTGGGCTGCAGGTTACGTCATACCCCACCCACCAGTTGGGGGGAGGGAGGATCTATCATACAGTTTGGCTCAAATAAACTGACAAAAATTCTTTACAGGTTTGAATACTTATTCCATTAATATTTAGTTGGGGTATTGGCAGGATTCCAAATTGTGAATGAAAGGGGCCACATGCTAACCTGACAAGCTCAGGGAAGGCCTTCATGGCAGTCTTGCAAACTCAGAGACCTAAAGTAACCACAAAGGATGGTCTGAAATTAAACTTTAACTAAAACAGTTGAAAAGGAAAATGGAGAGGGGCTTGCAACCTAGTTCAGTACAGTATCTGGTTAAAACTGTAGTCTTCCCCAGTCTGATTGATTTGGGTGGAGCTGCAGAGCATGCCCCAAGGCCCCACCAAGACTGACTTGGGCGAAGCTGCGGGGACCCTCAGGGGCCACCACAGGAGGACCTTTATAGGTCAGAGCCTCCCCACGAGGTCAGTTCAGGCTTTGGATCCGGAATTCCTCTGGACTAGCAGATCTGTGAAATAAAGGTTAAACTTTCCTCCCTCAGAGTGCTGACTGATCATTCTCCTATGCATTCTGCCACATTTGGTGCATTGTTCATGAAACATCAGTTGACACATTGTTTGCAGGTAGTTTTTATCGCACGCTAACAAGTGGCGCAGGCCATTTTTGCGCAAATGGCAACGTTCAGTAAAATTACGATAACTTTAGTTTACGTATTTATACGTTACCCGCATTGTACCGCTAGTCTATAAAAAACATACTAATACGTGTCCCGTGCTCTACTACACTGGTAGAATGTATAAATACGTAAAATGTATAAATACGTTTCCCGCATACAATGTGTTGAGCTGGCTCTTAGGCCACTGCTGACTAGAGCGGCCTTCAGGGCACTTGCTTTGGGCTCTGGGAACCAAGGAAGATGTTCCAGTGGTACATTCACTGATTCCTGAACTTGTGGGGCCTGGAGGGACTGAGGCAACTCCACACTCTGGCGGACCCAAAAGAGGTAGGAAACACCTTTCTGGGACTTCCTGAGAGGGAAGTCAAAATCAGACATCTGAAAATAACTTTTTCTCTAGGGAAATGGGTCTGAGTTCTGGCCTGTCCTATGGGACAGAAGAGGAAGCTGGCCCCTACCTAGGTAATTATTTACCTCAGGACAGCTCAGATCATCTGGAGGAATGGCTTCTAGATGGTATTTATCATCTCTGGACTTCCCAGAAGTGAAGTCAAAACTAGGACTGACTAAGGGTCCAAGTCTGGCCTGCCTTTGAAAAAGATAGAAGAAAAGCATTCTTAGGCAGTTTCTACTGCCTCTGTTCAGGGACTTGTTCTGTATTTCTGCGCAATTGAAACTGATTTGGTGAATGCAGGGTATTCAGTGGTGTAAATGTGGTGCACGCTGGTGTAAAAGTGTTTACTGTTGGGGTTTTATGTTTGTTTGTTTCCGTTTTATTTTTTTAAACCCTTCTAAACATTTCCCGTGTTTTCTTTGTGATTCAAAGTTTTTAGTGGGGAATGTTCTCTGTCTTTATTGTTTAAATATGTCTCTTTGGGACCAAACCGGGAAGTGTTAGACGGCGGAGCCCCACTGCCACCGTGGACACTCTGGGGTCGGCCAGTGCGGGCACAGGGACCATGCCATGCTGAAAAACAGATCTGCTAGAGACTAGGATCCTGGCCTCAGCACCACCCAGTCTGGTCTCAGATGCAAACCGGGACCCTACAGCCACTGGGGACAGACCTGCGACCACAGCTGCAGAACCACAGACACCAAGAATCCAGACAACCCTGCAGGAGATTTCTGTGAGTCACACAGTCCCTGCAAGCTTGCAGCAGTGGTATAGGAACTGCTAGATCCACGCCTCTCCCGGGCCTCAGTGCTGCTACAGGAATTCGAGCCTGGGCACATGCAGACACTGGGAATCTGTTTCCCGCAATGCAACCGCATGCCCACACAGGGCGGCAGTGCCACCTGACATTGATTCTGGGCAAGCACACATGGAAATCTGTTTTCTGCAATGCAGGAGTGGACCTCCTGATGACACAGTGCTACTGTGCAGCCTGGTCCCCCAAGCAGACCGGGGACCCTGATTCTCCATCGTGAGAAGCAGTACTAAGCACCAGTGACTTGACTCTGTTTCTCATTGCATGTGCCTGGGATACCAGATTCCCAGTGCATTCATACTAAGAGCCAGTTACTCCAATTCTTGGCAAATGCACACACAGGGACCCTGATTCTCGGCGTGAGGTCGCACCAAGCAACAGAGACTCTGATACTTGATTCTTGGTGAGGGCACAGGGGACCTCTGACTCCTGGCACATGCTAGGGGACTCTGATTTTCGGCACACACCAGCAGGGTCTCTGTTTCAGCATGGCACAGGTGGTGTCCCTGATTATAGGTGTACGCATAAGGCCACACTGAGCACCAGTGACTCTGATCCTGGATGAGCGTGGCTCCCACCAACCCATGGCAGCCACACATCTTGGTGCCAGAACTCTTCAGTGATACTTGGGTGGTGTGCAGCTCCCACTGCACATGGCCCAGGCCTACGCTCCTTGACATTTGAACCTTCTGGTGATAGTCAGAATGGGGAGACAACACAATCTCCAGAGGAAAGAAAATGAGGGGTCTCCAAGAAAGAAATAAGTGAAATGGAAACATGCAACATGACAGAAAAAGAATTCAAAGTAATGGTCGTATAGTTCATACATTGGATGGATGAGAAAATCAACAACCTATGCAAAAATCAGGAAGAAATCAAAAGTGATATAGCTACAATCAAAAACAACATGGAAGGTTTCAACAGTAGACTAGAAGAAGCAAAGGGCAAAATTAGTGAGTTGGAGGGTAAGGTAGAGAAACAAGCTAAATCTGAACAGGAACTGGAGAAAACATTAAAAAGCAGGAGGAGATCCTAAGGGAGCTTTGGGACAACACAAAATGAAGTAACATACATATAGTAGGGCTTCCAGAAGGACAAGAAGAGCAGCAAAGATTAGAAAATCTATTTGAAGAAATAATGACAGAAAACTTCCCAGATATGGGGAAGAAAAAAGTTACACAAGTACAGAGAGTCCCAAGCAAGAGGAATCCCAAAAGACCCACACCAAGACATGTCATAATTATAACGGCAAATGTTAACAACAAAGAGAGAATCAACAGTCTGCAAGAGAGACAGATAGTTACCTACAAATGGTCCCCCATCAGATTATCAAATGATTTCTCAACAGAAAAACATCAAGCTAGAAGGGAATGGAAGGAGGTATACAAAGTGATGCAAAGCAAAGGTCTGAATCCAAGAATACTATATCCAACAAGACTAACAATCAAAATTAAAGGGAAAATAAGGAACTTTGCAGACAAATAAAAGGCTAAGGGAGTTTACCACTACCAAGCCAGCAATGCAAGAAACGCTAAAGGGAATGCTGAAAAAAAAAAAAAAAAAGAAATAGAAAGGGAGGAAGGAACATAGGCATGAAGTACAGAAATGGCTACAAACAAGTACCTATCAATAATAACATTAAACGTAAATGGATTAAATGCTCCAATCAGAGGACATTGAGTGAATGAATGGATAAGAAAACATGACCCATATATGTGATGTCTACAGAAGACCCACCTCATAACAAGGGACTCACACAGACTGAAAGTGAAGGGATGGAAAAATATCTATCAGGCAAATGAAAATGAAAAAAAGAAAAAGCTGGGGTAGCAATACTTATATCAGGCAAAATAGACCTTAAAGTGAAGACCATTATAAGAGACAAAAAAGGCCACTTCATAATTCTAAAGGGATCGATACAACAGGAGGATATAACTCTGATAAACATTTATACACCCAATGCAGGAGCACGCAAATACATTAAAACACGCAAACACACACAAAAAAAAACCTTATGGAAGCAATCAGGGGTGAGATTGACAGCAACACAATCATAGTAAGAGACTTTAATAAACCATTAACATTACTGGATAGATCCTCTAGGCAAAAAATTAGCAAAGAAACATCAATCTTAAACAACTCACTAGATCAGATGGACTTAATTGATATCTTTAGAACATTCCATCTCAAAACTACAGAATATACATTCTTCTCAAGTGCACATGGAACATTTTCAAAGATAAACCACATATTGTGCCACAGGCAAAGTCTCTCCAAATTCAAGAGGATTGAAGTCATATCAAGCATCTTCTAAGATCACAATGGCATAAAATTAGAAGTCAACTACAGTCAAAACAATCACAAAAATTCAAACACTTGGAGGCTGAATAGCACACTATTAAACAATGAGTGGATTACCAAAGAGATCAAAGAAGAAATAAAACACATCCTGAAGATGAATGACAATGAAAACACAGCAATCCAAAATTTTTGGGACAAAGTGAAAGGAGTCCTGAGAGGGAAGTTCATAGCATTATAGGCCTACCTAAAAAAAAACAAGAAAAGCTGCTAATAAACCATCTAACTCTTCAACTTGAAGAATTAGGAAGAGAGCAACAAGAAAAGCCCAGTGTGATCATAAGGAAGGAAATAATAAAGATCACAGTGGAAATAAATGACATAGAGAGCAAAAGATCAATGAAACCGAGAGCTGGTTCTTTGAAAGGATAAAAAGATTGATGAACGTCTAGCCAGGCTTACCAAGAAGCAAAGAGAGAGGACCCAAATAAACAAAATCAGAAACAAAAGAGGTGAAATAACAACAGACCCCACAGAAATACGAAAAATTGTAAAAAAAAAAAAAAAATACTATGAGCAACTCTACTCCAACAAACTGGTCAACCTAGAAGAATTGGAAATATTCCTAAAAAAATATGATCTTCCAAAACTCAACCAGGAGGAATCAAAAAATCTGAATAGGATGATAACTATAGAGGAAATTGAAGCAGAAAAAAAATTCCAACAAACAAAAGTCCTGGACCAGATGGCTTGACATGGGAATTTTTTCAGACATTCAAAGTAGAAATAAAACCTATCTTCCTCAGACTATTCAAAAAAATTCAAGAGGAAGGAGCATTTTCTATGAAGCAAGCATTACCCTAATCCCAAAACCAGATAAAGACAATACAAAGAAAGAGAATTACAGGCTAATATCCCTAATGAACATAGATGCCAAAATCCTCAACAAAATTCTAGCAAATTGAATCCAGCATTACATTGAAATATCATACACCATGACCAAATGGGATTTATCCTGGGGATGCAAGAATGATACAACATCCACAAATCAATAAATGTGATACATCACATAAACAAACTGAGAGATAAAAACCATATAATCATATCCATTGATACAGAAAAAGCAGTTGACAAAATCCAGCACCCTTTCTTGATAAAAACTCTCAGCAAGGTGGGAAGAGATTACAGGGGTGGGCAAACTTTTTGACTCGAGGGCCACAGTGGGTTCTTAAACTGGACCGGAAGGCCAGAACAAAAGCATAGATGGAGTGTGTGTGTGAACTAATATAAATTCAAAGTAAACATCATTACATAAAAGGGTACTGTCTTTTTTTTTTTTTTTTTTTTTTTTAGTTTTATTCATTTCAAATGGGCCGGATTTGGCCCGCGGGCCGTAGTTTGCCCATGGCTGGAATAGAAGGATCATACCTCAACATAATAAAAGGATATATGACAAACCCACTACCAACATCATACTCAATGGGCAAAACTAAGAACATTTCCCTTAAGAACAGGAAAAAGACAGGGATGCCCACTCTCACCACTCCTGTTCGACATAGTATTGGAAGTACTAGCCATTGCGATCAGACAAGAAGAAGAAATAAAAGCCATCCAAATTGGAAAAGAAGAAGTAAAACTGTCCTTATTCGCAGATGACATGATATTGTACATAGAAAACCCTAAAGACTCCATAAAAAAACTACTAGAGTTAATAAATGAATTTGGCAACATAGCAGGATACAAAATTAACACCCAGAAATCCATGGTTTTTGTATACACCAATAATTAACTCACAGAAAGAGAAATTTAAAAAGCAATCCCATTTACCATTGCAACAAAAAAATTAAGATACCTAGGAATAAACTTAACCAAGGAGACACATGATCTGTACTCATAAAATTTCAGGACGCTAAAAAAAGATAGAGGAAAACATTAACAAATGGAAGAATATACCATGTTCATGGATTGGTAAAATCAACATCATTAAAATGTCCATACTACCCAAAGCAATCTATGAATTCAATGCAATCCCCATTAAAATACCAGTGGCATACTTCAAAATCCTAGAACAAATGCTCCAAAAATTCATCTGGAATAAAAAAAGACCTCGAATAGCCCAGCAATCTTGAGAAAGACGACCAAAGTTGGAGGGATCACAATACCAGATATCAAGCTATACTACAAAGCCACTGTTCTCGAAACTGCCTGGTACTAGCACAAGAACAGACACATAGACCAAATGGAAAAGAACAGAGAAGCCAGAGATTGACACAAGCCAGTATTGTCAATTAATATTTGACAAAGGAGGCAAGAGCATACAATGAAGATAAAACAGTCTCTTCAATAAATGGTGTTGGGGGAACTGGACAGGTACTTGCAAAAAAATGAAACTAGACCACAAACCTACTCCATACACAAAAATAAACTCAAAATGGATAAAGGTCTGAAACATAAGATGGGAAACCATAAAAGTCTTAGAAGAAGCCATAGGCAACAAAATAGCAGATATTTGTCGTAGCAATATCTTTACCTATACAGCTCCTAGGACAATGGAAACTAAAGGGAAAATAAACACATGGGACCACATCAAAATAAAAAGCTTCTTCACAGTGAAAGAAACCATCAACAAAACAACAAGAAAGCCCACTGCATGGGAGAACATATGTTATTTCTGATAAGGGTTTAATCTCCAAATTTTCAAGGAACTCATACAACTTAACAAAAGGAAGATAAACAATCCAATCAAAAAATGAGCAAAGGACCTAAATAGACACTTTTTGAAAGAGGACATTCAGAAAACTAAGAGACATATGAAAACATGCTCAAACTCACTAATAATCTGAGAGATGCAAATCAAAACAACAATGCATTACCATCTCACACCTGTCAGAATGGGTACCATCAACAAATCAACAAATGACAAGTGCTGGAGAGGATGCGGAGAAAAAGGAACCCTCATTCACTGATGGTGGGAATGCAGACTGGTGCAGTCACTGTGGAAAACAGTACGGCATTTCCTCAAAAAATTAAAAATGGAACTGCCATTTGACCCAGTAATCTCACTTCTAGGAATATATACCAAGAAAACAGAAACACCAATCAGAAAGGATATATGCACCCCTATGTTCATAGCAGCACAATTTATAATAGCTAATATTTGTAAACAGCCTAAATTCCTATCAGTAGATTAATGGATTAGAAAACTGTAGTACATCTACACGATGGAATACTATGCTGCTGTAAAAAAGAAGGAATTCTTACCATTTGCAAAAGCATAAATGGATCTGGAGAGCATTATGCTAAGTGAAATAAGCCAGTCAGTAAAAGATAAATACCACATGCTCTCACTCATTTATGAATAATAAAGAACATTACAAACTGTTGAACAAAAATAGACAGAGGCAAAGAAACATCGAACAGACTGTCAAACTACAGTGGGAAGATAGGGGAGGTTTGGAGGGATAAGAGATCAACAAAGGACTTGTATGCATGCATATAAGCACAACCAACAGATGCCAGACACTGGGGGGTAGGGGAGGCTGGGGGGAGGTCAGTGGGGGGAAAAATGAGACATATCCTGTCTAATAAAAGGAAACATGGTAATTAGCATACAACCGCTACCCTTCCCATTAGCTAATCAGGGTGATATGCAAATTAACTGCCAGCCAAGATGGCAGCCGGCAGCCAGGCAGCTGACATGAACAGGGAGGCTTGCTTACTTCAGTGATGGAGGAAGCCAAGCTTCCCCACCTGCCTTGCCAGCCTCTCAGCAGCACTCTAAGTAACATTGTAACAAATATAGAAGCTAAACAAAACCCCGGGCTTCAGCCATCAGGACCACAACATTGTTTCAAATACAGAAGGTAAACAAAGGCCAGAAACCTGCTTTCAGCAGCGGAAGTCTAATAGCTGGAGCCGAGTCTCAGAGCTAAAGCTGGCCCAGAATAAAAAAAAAAAAAAAGGAAAAAAGGACAGGTTGGGAGCTTCAGTCACTCGCCAGCCTGAAAACGGCCCTCAGCCCCTCACCCAGGCTGGCCAGGCACCCCAGTGGGGACCCCCACCCTAAAGGGTGTGTGACCAGATGCAAACAGCCATCATCCCCTCACCCAGGCTGGCCAGGCACCCAAGCGGGACCCTCACCCTGAAGGGGGTGTGACCAGATGCAAACAGCCATCATCCATTCACCCAGGCTGGCCAGGCACCCAAGCGGGACCCCCACCCTGATCCAGGACACCCTTCAGGGCAAACCAGCCAGTACCCACCCGTGCACCAGGCTTCTATCCTATATAGTAAAAGGGTAATATGCCTCCCAGCACCGGGATCAGCGGAGCCGAGAGGCCTCCCAGCACTGGGATCTGCATGACAGGGGGCAGCAACCAAACCCCCTGATTGCCCTGCAACTCTGTGTGTGACAGAGGCGGGGCCACAACCTCCCTACCCGCCCTGATCTGTTTGTGACAAGGGGAAGCTCCTCAACCCCCTGATCAGCCCTGCTCTGTGCATGACAGGGGGGAGCTCCCCAACCCCTTGATCAGCCCTGCTCTGTGCATGACAGGGGGGAGCTCCCCAACCCCCTGATCGCCCTGTGGCTCTGTGTGTGACAGGGGGCGGTGCCCCAACTCCCCTATCAGCCCTGCTCTGTGAGTGACAGGGGGGAGCTCCTCAACCCCCTGATTGGCCCTGCTCTGTGAGTGACAGGGGGGAGCTCCCCAAACCCCTTATGGGCCCTGCTCTGTGTGTGAAAGGGAGGAGCTCCTCAACCCCCTGATTGGCCCTGCTCTGTGCGTGACACGGTACGGAGCCCCAACCCCCCTGATGGGACCTGCTCTGTGCGTGACGGGGGCAGCGCCCCAACCCCCTGATGGGCTCTGCTCTGTGCATGACAGTGCATGGCGCCGCAACCTCCCTATCGACCCTGCCTTGAGTGTGACAGGGGGCAGTGCCCCAACCCCCAATCAGCCCTACCCTGAGCATGACTAAGGTTGGCATCGCAACCTCCCGATCCACCCTTCTCTGTGCATGATAGGGGTTGGCGCCCCAACTCCCCAATCGGCCCTGCTCTGAGTCCGACCAGGGGCTGCCCCTAGGGATTGGGCCTGCCCTCTGCCACCCGGGAGCAGGCCTAAGCCAGCAGATCATTATCTCCCGAGGGGTACCAGACTGTGAGAGGGCACAGGCCAGGCTGAGGGACCCCTTTTCCCCCCCCAAGTGCACAAATTTTTGTGCACCGGGCCTCTAGTGTACTAATATTTGTAATACCTTAAACAATAAAATTAAATAAATTAATAAATAAATAAATAAATAAAGATATTTCTTTGTTGTTTGTTTAAATTATTTAGCTAGTGAAATTTCTGTTTGTGTCTTTTAAAAATAATACAAATGTATTGCTAATCTGAGGAATGTTCATTACTTACATGTCCCTGAAAATTAAGGCTAAGAATTCTAACTAATTGGAAAGAAAGTATGGCTTTGGTGTAATGGAGGAAGGTAAAGAGAAATGTTGAAAGTTGAATAAATGATAGGTAAGCCAGGACAAGTAGGCTAGGGAAACTGAGAAGGTTAAATAGGACATTGGAGCCATCTTGTAAATCCTGTCTTAAATCTTGTCTTCCCTAAATCAAAGACATTGGAGCCATTTTTTAAATCCTGTCTTCCTTAAACCAAGGACACTTGGGAGTAAATGATTTGTGTTTTGCCTCCCTAAACAGAGGTTTAATAGCTTATGTCAATGTTCTCAGGGAGACTGATAGCAGAAATCTGATTAGTCTCATTTTCTGACCACACCCAAGGACAAATGAAGTTAGAAAATAAACCTTAATTTGATCATTTCTTTTATTCAGTTATTTTGTTTTTAAAAAGGAGGCAACCCATTCCCTCCCTGCAACATGGGTAATAGCTCCTCCTCAAACTCTACTATCTTAAAATGTATGTTAAGGAATTATAAAAAGGGGTTTATTGGTGACTACGGGGTTAAACTAGTCCCCTGGGAGTTAAAAAGGATGTGTGTAATAGACTGTCCATCTTTTGGAGTAGGATGGCCATCAGAGGGCACATTGGATGTCCGCATGATCAGGAATGTTCACAGAATTATCACAGGAGACCCAGGTCATCCCGACAAGTTCCCTTATATTGACCAGTGGCTAGAAATAGCAGAGCTTAAGCCACTTTCCAGTTTTGTGTATATAAGGAAAAAGGGCAGTGTGGGAAGAGCTCAAGAGATTTATCTCAGTGCTGCGGCCAAAGCAATGCTGTGAGTACACTCCAGCAAACAGACTTCTTTGGCACATCATAAGTGGCAACGCCCGCCTGACAAATCTCCAGGAGCCACCTACTCTTAGCCCCGACCCTCACGCCCATTAGATAACATAGCAAGCATGTCCCTATTGCATTGGCTGCTTACCCCTTTATATATGGCTGTACTTCCTCAATAAACTTAGATCTGTGTCTCTGAACCTGGTCTCCGGAGTCGTGCATGCAGATGCCCTAGAGTGTTGGGGCTCATCGTCCTCACCCCTGGGGACCCCCTGTTCCAGGGCAGGCCCCTCAGAAAGAGAATAAGTCTCCTGCAGGAACTCCCTGAGGAAGCCCTGCCAGTTCTACCACCTCCATACATGCCTCAAGCGGTACCCAGTGCCCCTTTGCCAAGCCAGGGAAGCAGGAGAGGCCATCTAAACCACCCAGCTGCTCTCAGCCAGAGCCGCCTGAGGCAGACCTCATCAGA
The DNA here is from genome assembly GCF_964212035.1 of Myotis nattereri. Classification (NCBI taxonomy): domain Eukaryota; kingdom Metazoa; phylum Chordata; class Mammalia; order Chiroptera; family Vespertilionidae; genus Myotis; species Myotis nattereri. The sequence goes on from NC_138076.1 coordinate 103,741,044, forward strand.
CTGGTGGCAGCCGACTCTGACTAGGACAGACCGGGCTCTTTCCAACTGGGCCCCCATGAGCCCATGGTCGAAATGAAAATTGGAGGCCAGACTGTGAACTTTATGGTTGATACAGGGGCAGAGCACCCGCAGACCATTCTGTTGCCCCTGATGATGTCAGTTAAGTGACCACCAGGTGGTTCATGAATTCCTGTACTTGCTAGATTGCCCGGTCCCTCTAATTGGCAGAGACCTTTCAGCCTAGGGAGGAAGAATAGAGACTTTATACCTCCCAGTCAAAGGACTCACCATTAGAGCCTGAACTAGTGAAGGAATTCTTGCTGGTCTGGACAGAAGGAAATCTCCCAGGCCTGGCTAAGAACCATGCCCCAGTGCTAATTGACTTGAAGCCTGGGGCAAAGCCTGTATCCAATACCAAAGAACACACACCTAAGTATCAAGAGCCACCTAGAATGACTGCTTCAATGGCGACTTCTTAAGCAGTGTCAGTCTCCATGGAACACCCCTCTCTTACTGTCAAGGAGCCTAGGACCAATGATTACTGCCTGGTACAACATCTTTGAGTGGGAACACCTTATTACCAACCACAGGTAATAAGGAACAGTTCATCTGGACCAGACTGCCACAAGGGTTCAAGAACTCCCCAACTCTTTTTAGTGGAGCACTAGCAGCAGATTTGTCCAAATTTCCAGAACAGGATTTTGGGTACATTTTATTCCAATATGCAGACGACCTCCTACTGGCTAGCTCCATGTGAACTCAGTGATGGGAAGGAACATGAGCCCTTCTAAGACTCTTAACTGAAACAGGTTACCGGGTGTCCAAAAGGAAGGCTCAAATCTGTCAGAGGGAAGTCTAATACCTAGGTCTCCAAATTACCCAAGGGAAATGAAGACTAGGGACTAAAAGAAAACAGGCAGCATGTGCCATACCAGTCCCCAGCACCCGGCGACAGATTTGGGAATTCCTAGGGGCAGCAAGGTTCTGTTGAATTTGGTTCCCAGGATTTTCAGACCTAGCTAAGCCCCTCTATGTAGCCTTAAAAAGAGAGGAAAAGGCACCCATTAACTGGGGTCCTGGACAGGAAAAATTCTTCACAATCATAAAGACAAAGCTCATTGAGGCGCTGGACTTAGGGCTCCCAGATGTAGCACTGGACTTTAGCCTTTTCGTTCACAAGTACAACAGGGTAGCCCTGGGAGTTCTGACTCAAGAGTTGGGACCCTGGCAGAGGCCAATAGCCTACCTCTCGAAACAGATTGACCCGGTTGCCTTTGGGTGGCTCCCATGCCACAGGGCCCTTGCAGCCATGGCCTTATTAGTCAAAGAGTCAGACAAGCTCACTATGGGACAGAACTTAAATGTTAAAATGCCTCATGATGTTGTCACCCTAATGGAAGCTAAGGGGCAACATTGGCTGACTCATGCTCAGATGACTCAATACCAAGGCCTCCTATGTGAAAATCCACGAATAAGATTATAAGCAGTAAGAACTCTTAATCCTGCCGCTTTCCTACCATCACAGAGGGAACCCCTGAGCATGATTGTCTAAAAGTCCTAGAGGAGGTTTACTCCAGCTGGCCATATATAACAGATAGGCCTCTACAGAATCCAGACTTAGTATTGTTCATGGACGGCAGTAGTTTCCTAGATGAAGGAAAAATATGAGCTGGGTATGCAGTGGTATCAAACTTTGAGATAATAGAGGCACTGGCCCTGCCTGAAGGATGGTCAGCACAGAGGGCAGAACTTTGGGCCTTTAAATCTCAGTAAGTATAAGTGCGCCAACATCTAAACTGACTCGAGCTATGCCTTGCTACCCTGTATATCCATGGGCCATATACAAGGAAAGGTAGCTCATCATGGCCAGAGGAAAAGAAATCAAAAATCAGAATGAGATATTGAAGTTACTATAAGCAGTCTGGGAGCCCAAGGAAGTAGCCGTCATTGTAGAGGACACCAAAAAGGAAAAGACTCAGTGTCAGAAGGGAACCATTGTGCAGATGCAGTGGCAAGGCCAGCTGTTAAGGAGCGGGTGGTGCCATCGCAGATCATGCTGGTTCCTGAATTACCTGAACCTCCAAAATACACCCCTCAAGAAGAAGAATGGGCCCAATGAGAAGGGGGTAAAAGGATGAAGGAAGGTTGATGGATATTTCCAGATCATAGGGTCTACGTTCCAGAAAAGTTAGCTCACAGAGTAGTCCTCCAGCAGCATGAACTTACCCATTTAGGGAAGCGAGCTCTAGAAGCCTTGTAAGCAGATACTATCTAATTGCCCATCTCTCCTCCTTATATGCCTCAGTCTTTCAGCGCTGCCTCGTCTGTGCACAGAACAATGCAAGGCAGGGTCCTGTCGGACCAATAGGAATTTCGTGCTGTGGGCAGGCTCCCTTTGAAGGTCTATAGGTAGACATTACAGAAACAGGGCCTAGTAAAGGAAATAAATATCTTTTAGTTTTTGTCTGCACATTTTCAGGCTGGGTTGAAGCATATCCTACCTGTACAGAGAAGGCGAGAGAAGTCACTAAGGTGTTACTGAAGGACATAATTCTGCGGTATGGAATGCCATTAACCACAGGGTCAGATAATGGCCCCGACTTTATAGCTGAGGTAGTACTGCAGGTAGCTAAGACCTTAAGAATTAAGTGGAACTTACATGCAGCCTACAGGCCCCAGAGTTCAGGGAAAGTAGAACACATGAACCAGACTCTCAAGCATGCTATGGCTAAGCTATGCCAGGAGACAAACTTACCCTGGACAGATATCTTACCACTTGTGATCCTGTGGGTGTGCTGTGCCCCGAGAGCCAGGGTAGGGTTCTCTCCATTTGAAATTCTATATGGCAGACTCCCTCCCTTAATTCAGCCAAAGGGAGATATGGGGGAAATAGGGAACTTAGAAATTCAGAAACAGCTACAAGGATTGGGGAATACCACCCTTGAAGTCCACAGAAGGGTTAATGATGGGTTGCCCATCTCTCTAGGAACAGCTGTGCACCCTCACAAGCCTGGGGATCAGGTTTGGGTAAAATATTGGAAAAAGAAACCCCTTAAGCCAACCTGGAAGGGACCTTATCCAGTTGTACTAACCACCCCCTCAGCTCTCAAAGTTGCAGGACTGAACACCTGGATCCACCACTCCCGGGTGAAAGCAGCCCACCACCCGTCACAACATAGCTCCCATCAGGGCTCCAGCACTCCCAGAGTAAGCCCCCAAAGTAGCTCTTCATGAGCCCCAGCAGGAGCATGGAGTCAAAGTGAAAGACGCTCAGGCAGGAGTCTTGGCTGACACAGGCCAGGTGCCGGCCGTCAAGAGAGAAGGCAAACTCATTGAGGGGTCCCTCGCCCACCGCCCACTTGGCCAGCGGGTTGCGGGGTGTCTTGCTCTTGGCAGCGTAGATGGCGAAGCCCTCCCCCTGCTTCAGCAGGCTCTACTGGGGGGGTGCCGACGCACACGGGTGGCTGACATTGTACAGGTACAGGCGGCCGCTGGCATGTGATGCCAGAAATAGGCTCTCCTGCTGGGGTCCAACCCCAGCAGGTCCAGGGGTCCCCAAGACCCAGACCAGAACTTGGCTGGAGATCCTGGCTAGAGATCCTGGCTAGGCTGCTGGTCAACTGAACGCTGTCTCTGTGTCATTCCTTCTTCGCCGACTCCGTCCACACATTTGGGAACCCCTGGAACAGGATTCCCCTAGGTAAGCCGCACCACCCCCCCCCCCCACCGCCCCCATTGAAAACCCCACACTCGGGACGAATAGGACTCCACCAGGGTACTGCAGACCCCCCTATAGAGGATAAGTAGGGTAAGAAGGTGGATAGAACAGAACTTAGATTGAGAAGATGTGCCATACTGAGTCCAAAGAAAGAAGACTCTGTATTGATTCTTAGATTGAGAAGATGTGCCATACTGAGTCCAAAGAAAGAAGACTCTGTATTGATCTTTAGATTAAGAAGATGTGCCATACTGAGTCTAAGGAAATAAGACTCTGTATTGATCTTAACACATATGCTTGCTAGCAGAGGAATTAAGGTTACTCCCAGTCAGACAGAAGGTTTTATACAAGAAGTATGTCCATGCTTTTCTGAGGAAGGAAAGGTAAATGTAAAGGCATGAGAGGAGGTAGGCCCAAGGAGCCTTATCCTTAACCCCACTGCAGCCTTTCCACCCCGGGAAAGTGCAGGATTGGCAAGCTCTCCCTGGGGTGATAGATCAGGACTCAGGTAATAGCGGAAAGCGCCAATCCTACTCTTAAAATGGATACAAGAGAGCATTTGGGGTTTTTCTTTTTAATGCCTGCTTTTAAAAAATAAAAAAGGGGGAATTTGCTGGGAGCCAGTCCATCCTTGCTGTTTCAAGGGACCTGGCATATATGGCATACTGTTCTTAATATGTTTGCTCACCTTCTTGGCACTATGTGTTTTAACCAAGGTCACCTCTCTGAGAAAGGTTGTTTCCCCAGGTAGGGATTTTCCCCTGAAGTTAGGGAGGGAATAAAACCCCTTAACTAAGTGCCAGGCGGATAATTAATCACTTTAACTATGAACAATCATGCTTAAACTACATAATCTTTACTCCCTGGAATGGAGATAAGAAACGCCCTAACCTTTGGAATAGAGATTGATAGGATTGGAATCAACTGGTATAAATACAGATGTAACAAGACAACAGGACACAGAACCTACACAGAACCCTAGATACAGAACACACAGAACTTAGAGACAGAACCTAGCGAGAGAACATGGCAAAAGATCCTGGACAGAACCTGGCTACAGAACTTGGTTGGAGAACCTAGACAGAACCTGGCTGAAGAACCCGGCTACAGAACCTGGCAACCGAACCTGGCTGGAGAACCTAGCGAGAGAACATGGCTACAGAACCTGGCTGGAGATCCTAGACAGAACTTGGCTGGAGAACTGGCTACAGAACCTGGCTGGAGACCCTGACAAGAGAACCCGGCTATGATGATCACCTGAACGCTGCCTCTGTGTCATTCCTTCTTCACCGACTCTGTCCACACCTTTGGGGACCCCTGGACCTGCTGGGGTTGGACCCCAGCACTCTCCGACTCAGGCAGCCACTTCAGGTATGTCACCTTGGTCTTGTCAATCAGCTGCTCTTCATTGAATAGCTTGCTTGTGTCCTTCTTGATGAGGTCCAGGTACTGCACCTGGCCGGTTGAGAACCCCACCAGCAGGGAGATGGTCTCTGTGGCAGCAGTGAACTGGTTGAAGTCATGGCAGGTGGGCTGGGTGCCCTTATAGATCCGCTTGTCAATTGGCTTGTTGAGGTTGATAGACTTAAGTGATGGGAGAAAAAGAGTTAATGGCTTCTACCACCGTTGGCTCCTGCGGCTGCGGCAGCAGCCCCGGTAGAAATAGAGCTCACAGCCCAGGTTGAAGCAGACGTGGTCTGGACAATCAGCATCCAGAAAGGAAGGTGACCTCTGACCTGATGCCCCCATCCCCACTCCCCTGCCCCACGGATCATCTTCAAGAAGATGGCAGAGCCAGCTGACGGACCTGAATCTCCTTATCCCCTCCTATCTGGATAATTACTGTTTTTGCCTCTAAGATAACATATCTGTGAAATGTCTGGGTAACTTGTAACTTCCCTTTTTTTCCAGGCCCCTCAGGGCACAACAAATGGCACCAGGACATTTTCTCATTGTTATTGTTATTAAGTTAATCATCAACTGTTAATTATGTTAAACTATCCTATATCTATCTATGTAAAAGAAGCATATGTCCATCATTTCACTTTTTATCCTATCCCAGAGGTCCCCCCTATTTGCTTTCTCCCACCTCTCTAGTCTATCACCAATGGATTTCATGTAACCCACCTACGTCCCTTTCCTTTGATTGCAATGTATAAATACAGATGTTACCAGCCAATCTCCAGAGTATTACCTCAATTCATTGAAGTTCTGCTTCCTGGCATATGTTGACGGTTTGGTTCAAATAAACTCACAAAAATTCTTTACAGGTTACAATGTTTTTTTCATTAACAGAACTTGCAAAGATTCAGGCCAAGTTCAAACAGGAAACTTTCAGAGTAACATGTATTCAGTCAGGGACACCAGGCAAGCCAAGAGTGATGATTCCCTCTGGGGGCATCTGCCAGTGATACTCAGGGTATTTGTGTTTCACATAGTGGGAGTTTATGAATTATTTTCAATGCTCAATACACCGCTTGCAATAAGCCATATGCCCCATTTTAAAATCCTACTTTATATGCTGAAATTATATATTGAATCTAAAAGTATACAAATTTTATATTATTCTCTATATCATTTTACAGGAATTGTTATTTACCAAGAAATTGTTGTCTTGGTGCTCCGACCCGCGGGGCATGCAACGTGGGTACCGTGACGATTCCTGTAAGGGAATGAGAGGATAGGAGACGCGAAGAAATGGAGGCAAGACAGGATTCTGATCAAGCCTCAAATTTTATTCTTACAGCGGCAGAATATATATTGTTTTAGGGATGGGGGGTGGGTGGAGAAGCCTATTAGCTTATCAGCAGGGTTGTAGCAGGCTCCGGATGTGGCGGTAGTTGCTTCAGGGAATAGAATGGTTATCTTTAGCTGCTGGCCAAATCGCAGGACACACGTAGTTTCTGGTAATTAGGAGTTTCTGGAGGAACCAGAAACTTATAGTTCTTAAGATGGCTTTGTCTAAGCCAATATCTCTAATGGCTCCCAACATCTTGGAATGTTATATTTTATAGAAAAGCAAAGCTTTTTTAACAAATCTATAACCAGGCCACTTTTAAATTTTGTCATTCATGGTCAGCTGTTGCTTTACGCTGATGCATTTGTAGGTATAGTATATCTTTAGAAAAATCCATGAAGAGGACTCTGACTTACTCTAAATTGCAGGCTTCTAAGCAGGTCATATGTTTGAACTGGATGAAGATTTATACTTCTAGGAATAACTGAATTAAAAAAACTACTGGCAAATAATCAGGATAAACAAAAATAACTATGGGACTAAATGAATTGAGAATAATTATTCTTATGAATGTTTAAAATATTGTTGATTTTTAAATCTTTTGTTTCCCAAATATAAGGAAAACTAAAAAGCAGACATTCTGCATTGTAGGAACTAACAAATTAGTAACATTCATTTCACAGTACTCCCAGTAGACAAAGATTCAAAGACTACGACAACCTGGAGATTTTTGTCCATTGGGAAATACATTAATAAAAGACTCTCTCCAAAAGTGTTAAAGAGACCTTGCCTTATCAGGTAGATAACCACAAATGGACATTTGCCTTGTCTCTGACACTTGCTTTCATCTCAAGGATGAGAAGCTGCCTACTACGGAGGAGGTACACAGCCATCCCAAGACATCAACAAGGCCTGTATACTCACAAATTGATGATGCTCAAACCTTGCTCTTCCATCATCTCATTGTTATTGATTGAATGTATATAAAATGATTTTCTGATTATCATCTATGATAATGAAGTTAATGTTTTGTTGGCCACACACTGGTGGTCTTCTACTATCTATATAAACTTTGGTGCATTATTTAGGTTATATCTATTGTAAAAGACTTACCTTGGACAAACCTATCCAAGAACACCTCCCTAATAATTTTCCTGGTAGAATTATATATAGATATAATCTCGATGAGTATTTTAGATGAATATTGTTTAAATATAGGAATGGATGAAATTAACTGCCCAGAAGAAAAATTAGAACCCTTGGATAATAGCAGATACTTGTTTCTGAAGCATGGTAGCAATCATCCCAGGTAGAAACTATAGTTTAACTCTAACCCTGCTGTTTGGCTTAACAATAGAAAAGTTATTTTGATTTTCTGAATTATATAAATCATCCCATTTGATTGAATTCCTTATTGATTGTAATGTGAACATCCCATTGATTGTGACCTTACTGGTTTTAGAAATCAAATTCCTCTGTACCTGGGAACCAGGACTGGCTCTGTTGCAAAGACCACAGCTCCCTCTTAACATTTTTTACAAGCCGGTCATGCTTTAGCCAGGGGTGAAGAGCCTAACCTTTCTAAGGTATGAGCCTGCGACCTATGTTGAGAAATGGAGCGACGAACTTTGTGTGTGTTTAGCCAACTGTTTTTGTGGTTTTTGTGAATAAAAGCTTACTTCTACATCTGGTCGGGGCTGCAGTTCGGTCCTTGCTACAGCAGGGTGCTGTAACTGCAGTCTCTGGCCAGCTAATAAAGGCTCCTAAATTCTACCCTTTGGCTCTGGTGGTCGTCTCTTATGGGTTGCCCCATAACAGTTCCCCTCGGATCCTTTCTTGTCTAATATTAGACATTTTCTGTTTCTAATCAGTGTTACTGGTTTATTATTGTTACTTTTGTTCCTGGTATGTAAATGTTATACTAGATGCAGAAAAACAAAACTTGAGAAACAGCAAAAAAGACTCAGATCATAGTGACTCAAAAATTAGAAATGATCCAGAATACTTTTTAACAAGGACATATAGGACCTGACTGCCTCCCATTTACCTGCTCTTTTTTTAATAATAATAATTCAACCTTAAATGCCATCTAAAGTTATGGTCTTACCCCATCCCCAGTAGTCCACCTTGTTCAGCAAGACATGCTGACACTGAGACATCCTAGGAATGAGCCTTCCTAGTACCATGGGACTCCATTATCCAACCAAAAGGTTGGTCATCAATGTATTGTTTGGATTGATTTATGACCAAAAGGGGGATGTGTGGACAAAAGGGGCCACATGCTAACCTGACAAGCACAGGGAAGGCCTGCATGACAGTCTTGCAAACTCAGAGACCTAAAGTAACCACAAGGATGGTCTGAAATTATACTTTAACTAAAAGCAGTTATGGTGGGTAGTTATATCCTAGGCCAGTATCTTCACTGACAAGGTCAACCTTTACCTTAACTGAGCCTGTCTTTTTGCATCTATAATAACATATCCTTGAAATGTCTGGGTGACTTGTAATTTCCCTTTTTCCAAATCCCTTGGGGCACAACCTAATGTGCCTGGGCATCAGGACAGATACCACAAATTCTTTCATTGTTATGTTAATTGTTCCTGCACCCACCTAACTATGTGTCTATCATTTTACTTTTTATCCAATCCTAGGGGTTTCCCCACTTTGCTTTCTCCTCCCTCTCTAGTCTATCACCAATGGATTTCATGTAACCCACATATATCCCTTCTTTGATTGCAATGTATAAATATAGATGTAGCCCGCCTTCCCCAGAGCATTATCTCAATTCATTGAGGTTCTGTTTCCTGGCAATTGTTGACAGATTGGCTCAAATAAACTCACAAAATTCTATACAGGTTTGAACATGTGTGTGTGTGTTGTTGTGTTTTTATGTTAACAAAAGAAACGCAGCCTGAACCACCCTGTAGACCCAGACCCAGTGCTAGGATCCAGCAAAGGGCCCACTGAGTGTGCAAGCTCCTCGCTGCATTGGATGAACTTGGGTGAGTTGTTCCCTTACTGTGGTAGATGGTCTGTTTTATTTGAATTGTATTTTTAAATCCTTGAGGTGGAACTAAGGTTAAGGTTTGATAGAATTCAAGGTAAGGCAAGACAGGAGAAAAAATGGGTGACTATTTTTTAACTTTGGCTTTTCATTTGAAATTGTTTTTTGAGAGTCTGAACAAAAACCTTTGCTGTATAAATGAGGGCTGAACCCATTCAGTTCTGAAGATAAGGGGCATGTCCTCCCTCCAGCCCAAATCTCAGGTGTTCTTAGAATCTTTGTGGAGCCCAGCCAGTGTGGCTTAGTGATTGAGCATTGACACATGAACCAGGAGGTTATGGTTTGATTCCTGGTCAGGGCACATGCCTGAGTTGCAGGCTCAGTCCCCAGCAGGGGGTATGCAGAAGGCAGCTGATCAATGATTCTCTGTCATCATTGATATTTCTCTCTCTCCCTCTCCCTTCCTCTCTCTGAAATCAATAAAAACATTTTTAAAAAAAGAATCTTTTTTGAGGTATCAGAGATCATCCCTAACTATGTAAAATTCCAACTCAACTGTGATTAAACAATTGGTTCATCCTGGGATGTGCATGTAAAGGCTGGTCATCTAGTGCTATGAGTCATGGTTGTATTAGACAGGAGGGGAGAGAAACTGAGGCACATAAGAAAGTTGAATGTGACTCAGGAGTGAAAGCCTCATGGAAATCAACCTATAAGCCGCATACTTTGACCCACTATATAATGCATAGAAAATTTACTCAGACACTGCAGATATAAATAACAACAACAAAAAACAATGAAAATTAACATGGGAAATTGTGCCTTTAAGTCCAAAAATTCCCAGACTTCAGCCCTCATTTATATTCCTGATAGGAAGCCTTTTACTAGGAAGTACTTTATAGAAATGAGAAGATTTAACTAGAAAATATCAACATAAAATGGCAAAATGCCATTGTCTTTGGATGCCTAAATTAATTTTTTTGCATGCAAAATTTTAAAAATTTTGGCTAAAAAATTCAACTGAATGAGTGAATTTGGGAAACATATCTTAACTTGGAAATCAGAAACTCCTAGGAGAAACACAGATAAATTCTTTTTCAAAAAATAAATTAATAAAAATTTTAAAGTCTGTCTCTGAACTCTTCTGATGCTAACAAATGCCTACACCACATCCTTCCCTCTTCTATACTCCTCCACTATATCCTTTTCTCTCTGAGTTTTCCTGTCTAGGTTTTCCCTTCCTTCCTCTCCATTATTTATTCACATTCAATCTTTTCCATTACCACTCCTTACTGACTTAAGGAAAAATGAGAATAGAAATTCTAATATCTCTCTTTGAAACAAAGCTGGTCTTAGCCACAGAGGAACCAGCAATTATTGCTGATTTTCTCCAGTACCCTGATGGATTCATAAAGAAACTCAACTGTTAGAACATGTAATCCTGGCTATTCTAACCTATTTCAATTAATATACCTTCTGATTTCTGGGAGCAAAAGCAATAATTAATAAATAAGATTTGCAAAAAACTCCTGTAGAGAGAAGTCTGTCCACTTTAAGGATTATACAAAACTGACATGGGATTTAGAAAGAAAAACAAACAAACAACAACAACAACGAAAAACAGAAACAAGGATAGGGTTGTTCTGAGGACTATGGGAAAGTGTCTCCTCTTCTCCTTATTAATAATTTATTTTTTATTGCTTAAAGTATTACAAAGGGTATTACATATGTGTCCATTTTATCCCCCCGCCCTAGACAGTCCCCTAGCCTCCCCTATCCCCCAGTGTCTTATGTCCATTTGTTGTGCTTATATACATGCATACAAGTCCTTAAGTTGATCTCTTACCCCCCTACCTCCTGCCCCCCAACACTCCCCAGCCTTCCCGCTGCAGTTTGACAATCTGTTTGAGGCAGCTCTGCCTCTGTATCTATTATTGTTCAAAAGTTTATAATGGTCTCTATTATCCATGAATGAGTGAGATCATGTGGTATTTTTCCTTCATTGACTGGCTTATTTAACTTAGCATAATGCTCTCCAGTTCCATCCATGACGTTGCAAATGGTAAGAGTTCCTATCCTTTTTAGAGCAGCATAGTATTCCATCGTGTAGATGTACCACTGTTTTCTAATCCATTCATCTACTGATGGGCACTTAGGCTGTTTCCAGATCTTAGCTATGGTGAATTGTGCTGCTATGAACATAGTGGTGCATATATCCTTTCTGATTGGTGTTTCTGGTTTCTTGGGATATATTCCTAGAAGTGGGATCACAGGGTCAAATGGGAGTTCCATTTTCAGTTTTTTAAGGAAACTCCATACTGTCTTCCATAGTGGCTGCACCAGTCTGCATTCCCACCAGCAGTGCACACGTGTTCCTTCTTCTCAACATCCTCTCCAGCACTTGTCATTTGTTGATTTGTTGATGATAGCCAATCTGACAGGTGTGAGATGGTACCTCATTGTTGTTTCAATTTGGATCTCTCCGATGATTAGTGACTTTGAGCATGTTTTCATATGTCTCTTGGCTTTCTGAATGTCCTCTTTTGAAAGGTGTCTATTTAGGTCCTTTGCCCATTTTTTGATTAGATTGTTTATCATCCTTTTGTTAAGTTGTATGAGTTCCCTATAAATTTTGGAGATTAGGCCCTTATCAGATATGACATTGGCAAATATGTTTTCCCACACAGTGGGTTTTCTCGTTGTTTTGTTGATGGTTTCCTTTGCTGTGCAGAAGCTTTTTATTTTGATGTAGTCCCATTTGTTCATTTTCTCTTTAGTTTCAAGTGCCCTAGGAGCTGTATCAGTGAAGAAATTGCTTCGGCATTTGTCTGAGATTTTGTTGCCTTTGGATTCTTCTAGAATTTTTATGGTTTCCTGTCGTACATTTAAGTCCTTTATCCATTTTGAGTTTATTTTTGTGTATGGTGTAAGTTGGTGGTCTAGTTTCATTTTCTTGCATATATCTGTCCAATTTTCCCAACACCATTTATTGAAGAGACTATCTTGGCTCCATTGTATGTTCTTGCCTCCTTTGTCAAATATTAATTGAGCATATTGGTTCGGGCCGATTTCTGGGCTCTCTATTCTATTCCATTGATCTATATGCCTATTCTTGTGCCAGTACCAGGCAGTTTTGAGAACAGTGGCTTTGTAATACAACTTGATATCTGGTATTGAGATCCCACCTACTTTGGTCTTTTTCAGGATTGCTGTAGCTATTCGGGGTCTTTTTTTATTCCAGATGAATTTTTGGAGAGTTCGTTCTAGATCTCTGAAGTATGCCGTTGGTATTTTAATGGGAAGTGCGTTGAATTTATAGATTGCTTTGGGTAGTATGGACATTTTAATGATGTTGATTCTACCAATCCATGAACACGGTATGTTCTTCCATCCGTTTATGTCTTCCTCTATCTCTTTTTTCAACGTCCTGTAGTTTTACCTCTTTAGTTAAGTTTATTCCTAGGTAGCTTAATTTTTTTGGTGGATTGGTAAACAGGATTGTTTTTATAATCTCTCTTTCTGAAAGTTCACTATTGGTGTATAGAAGTGCCTCAGATTTTTGGGGGTTAATTTTGTATCCTGCTACATTGCCAAATTCATGTATTAAGTCTAGTAGTTTTTTGATGGAGTCTCTAGGGTTTTGTATGTATAATATCATGTCGTCTGCAAAGAAGGACAGTTTTACTTCCTCTTTTCCAATTTGGATGCCTTTTATTTCTTCTTCTTGCCGAATTGCAATGGCTAACATTTCCAGTACTATGTTGAACAGGAGTGGTGAGAGTGGGCATCCCTGTCTTGTTCCTGTTCTTAGGGGAAATGGTGTTAGTTTTGGTCCATTGAGTATGATGTTGGCTGTGGGCCTGTCATATATGGCTTTTATTATGTTGAGGTATGATCCTTCTACTCCCACCTTGCTGAGAGTTTTTATCAAAAATGGGTGTTGAATTCTGTCAAATGCTTTTTCTGCATCAATTGATATGACCATGTGTTTTTTTTCTTTCAATTTGTTTATGTGATGTATCACGTTTATTGATTTGCGGATATTGTACCATCCTTGCATCCCTGGGATAAATCCTACTTGGTCATGGTGTATGATCTTTCTGATGTACTGCTGGATCCGATTTGCTAAGATTTTTTTGAGGATTTTGGCATCTATGTTCATGAGGGATATTGGCCTGTAATTCTCTTTCATTGTGTTGTCTTTACCTGGTTTTGGTATTAGGGTGATGCTGGCTTCATAGAATGAGCTTGGAAGTGTTCCTTCCTCTTGAATTTTTTGTAGTAGTCTGAGGAGGATAGGTTTTAGTTCTTCCTTGAATGTTTGGTAAAACTCCCCTATGAAGCCGTCTGGTCCTAGGCTTTTGTTTGATGGAAGCTTTTTGATGACTGCTTCAATTTCTTCCATAGTTATTGGCCTGTTGAGGTTTTTAGATTCTTCCTGATTGAGTTTTGGAATGTTGTATTTTTCTAGGAATTTGTCCATTTCCTCCAGGTTGTCTAGTTTGTTGGAGTAGAGCTGACCATAGTATTTTTTAACAATCATTTGTATTTCTGTGGGGTCTGTTGTTATTTTGCCTCTATCGTTTCTGATTTTGTTTATTTGGGTCCTCTCTCTTTGCTTCTTGGTGAGTCTGGCTAGAGGTTTGTCAATCTTGTTTATCCTTTCAAAGAACCAGCTCTTGGTTTCATTGATTTTCTGTATTGTTTCTTTGGTCTCTATGTCATTTATTTCTGCTCTAATCTTTATTATTTCCTTCCTTCTGCTCACTCTGGGGTTTTCTTGTTGCTCTCTTTGTTATTCTTTGAGTTGTAGAGTTAGCTGATTTACTACCATTTCTTCTTGTTTTTTGAGATAGGCCTGTAGAGCTATAAACTTCCCTCTCAGGACTGCTTTCATTGTGTCCCATAGGTTTTGGATTGTTGTGTTTTCATTGTCATTAGTTTTCAGGATGTTTTTAATTTCTTCTTTGATCTCATTGTTAACCCAATCAATATTTAATAGCATGCTATTCAGCTTCCAGGTGTTTGAGTATTTTGGGTTGTTTTTACTGTAGTTTATTTCTAATATTATGCCATCGTGGTCTGCGAAGTTCCTTTTTATGATTTCAATCTTCTTGAATTTGGGGATACTTTGCTTGTGACCCAATATATGGTCTATTTTTGAATATGTCTTATGAGCAGTTGAGTAGAATGTATATTCCCTGGCTTTGGGGTGAAGTGTTCTGAAGATGTCTATTAAGTCCATCTGATCTAGTGAGTCATTTAGGATTGCTGTATCTTTGCTGATTGTTTGTCTAGAGGGCTTATCCAGTGTTGTCAGTGGTCTATTAAAGTCCCCTACTATGATTGTATTGTTGTCGATCTCTCCTTTGATATCTTCCAGGAGTTTTTTTATGAATTTGGGTGCTCCTGCATTGGGTGCATATATGTTTACCAGGGTTATATCTTCTTGTTCTATTGATCCCTTTAGTATTATGAAGTGGCCTTCCTTATCTCTTGTTATTGCCTTCACTTTGAGGTCTATTTTGTCCAATATAAGTATTGCTACCCCAGCTTTCTTTTCCTTTCCATTTGCCTGAAAGATATTTTTCGATCCCTTCACTTTCAGTCTGTGTGAGTCCCTTCTAATGAGGTGGGTTTCTTGTAGACAGCAGATGTATGGGTCATGTTTTTTTTTATCCATTCAGCCACTCGATGTCTTTTGTTTGGAGCATTTAGTCCATTTACGTTTAAAGTTATTATTGAAAGGTACTTGTTTGTAGCCATTTCTTTTTTTGTGTGGCTGTTTTCTTTCTGAGCTTTTTATTTCTTATTTTTATACCAGTCCCTTTAGCATTCCTTGCATTGCTGGCTTGGTGGTGATAAACTCCCTTAGCCTTTTTTTGTCTGTGAAGCTTCTTATTTCCCCTTCAAGTTTGAATGATCGCCTTGCTGGATAGAGTATTCTTGGATTCAGTCCTTTGCTTTGCATCACTTTGTAAATTTCAGTCCATTCTTTTCTGGCCTGATGTGTTTCTGTTGAGAAATCATTTGACAATCTAATGGGAGATCCCTTGTATGTAACTTTCCGTCTCTCTCTTGCAGCCTGTAAGATTCTCTCTTTGTCCTGAACATTTGCCATGGTAATTATGATGTGTCTTGGTGTGGGTCTTTTCGGGTTCACCTTGTTTGGGACTCTCTGGGCTTGTGTGACTTTTTTCTTCCCCACCTCAGGGAAGTTTTCTGATATTATTTCTTCTAATAGGTTTTCTAATCCTTGTTCATCCTTCTGTTGTTCTGGTACTCCTATTTTTCGTATGTTGTTTTGTTTCATGTTGTCCCAAAGCTCCCTTAGGCTCTCCTCCTGTCTTTTAATTTTTTTCTCCAATTGCAGTACATTTTGGGTGTGTTTTGCTTCCTTGCCTTCTAATTCACTAATTCGGTCCTCCGCTTCTCCTAGTCTACTGTTGATACTTTCAATGGAGTTTTTCATTGCAGCTATATCACTCTTCATTTCTTCTTGGGTCTTACTTAAGTTGTTGATTTTTTCATCTGTTTCTTCTAGCTTCTTCCATATGTTATCGATTTTTTCATCTGCTTCTTGCAGAGGTTGTCGATTTTTTCTTCCATCCGGTTTATGCACTCTAGGACCCTTATTCTGAATTCTTTTTCTGTAATGTTGCATGCCTCTGTATTACTTAGCTGCTTTTCTGGAGAGTCCACCTTCTCTTTCCTTTGGGGGTTTCTTTGTCTACCCATATTTGATCTCACTGACATATCTAGACGTTGAGTCGTTCAGTGGTTGCTCCCTTGGTGGCAGTGACTCCTTGGTCTGTGGTTGCTCTTCGGGCGGTTGGGGTAGCAGCTGCTCTTCAGTTGGCAGCAGCTCCTCTGGTGGGTGCTGTTCACAGCTATGGTGGCTCTTCTGGCTTGTGGGGCGAGGTTTCACGTACAGCTGCTGTTCCTCAGCAGAGGGTGTGGTGCTCAGGAGGTTGCTGTCGCTTGGACATGCTGCGTTGATTTAAAGTCACAAAATACAACACAACAAGGCACCACGTACCAGGCACTATACACAAATATATTCACGATATTAATAACCCCAAATAAAGGTGACCACCCGAATTAAGAGAATTAGGGGACAAGGAAGAAGGAAGAGAAAAAGATAAAAAGAAAAATGAAATGAAAAGTAGGGACCAAAAAAAAAGGAGTGCAAAAATCAAATTGGGAAAAAGGAGGGGGGGGGGAATAAAAGCGAGAAAAGAAAAGAAAAGAAAAAAAAAAGAGGGAAAAGAGATAATGAAGTGGAAGAGGGAAGAGACTTCTTCTATGAGGAGAATACTCCTATAGAACAGCCATTAATCCCAACAAATTCCAGCAACAGCTCCTTGGAGATGAATGCAAACTAGAAACAACAAATAATATAACGATGAAAATAGAATGCAGAAAACTAACCCTAAAATAAAATAAAGATAAAATAAAATGGCACTTTCAAAAATGGTAAAATGGTAGCAGTAATAATACTGGTTAAAAATTTGAAGGTAGTAATTAAAAGGGTAAAATCAGGTGATGGGAAAAGAAGAAAAAAAAGAAGAAGAAAAAAAAAGAAAAATAAGAAAAAAATTAGTTTCTTAGTTAAAAGGTGAAAAAAAAAATTGCAGTAGTGAAGGTCCCTCAGTTCGTCTATTCTTCAGTGTGGCTCGCCTTAGACCTGCCAGGTATTCAGGAGAGTGTTGAGTTTCCCTGCGATACACTGTTCCTCTGTGTTGTAAACCACAGTCCTTATTTTAAAGCAAGCCGCATTTGTTTCCCAGACTGCCTTATTTTGTGTTTAGCAAAGAGTCAGTTTGTGGGTCAGCCTCTGGGTGGCAGTGTTCTGGGGTTGGCCTCTGAGGCTATAGGGCCTCTCTGTCCAGTGGAAGTTCACTGCCCAGAGCTGACTGCGTAATAGTTAGTTACCAGCGCTGTGTTTTTGCTGGGATTGAAAATCCCTCTATAGGCCAGACCCTGTTAACTCTCAGGGACTGATGAGGTTATTTTAATCCTTGATCTCCTACAGGGTGTAATCTGGGTGTGGCTGTTCTCCTTGCCTGGGGGCTGGGGGGAGGAGTCTCACTCTCTGGAGGGAATGGCTGCCCCAGTCCTGGGCTCAGAGGTGTCTCAGCACTCAATTCACTGCCACCTCTCCCGGCTCCCCCTCTCTCCTCTGTCTCTCCCCAGATTCCACTCCTCCGCACACTCTCCCTCTCTTCAGCACAGGTGAGTGTCTGTATCCGAACTGTCCCATGAACAGGATTCAGTGAAAACAAACGAACAAACGCCGGCCGCGGAAATGGGAAAGGCTTGGTTTCTGTAAGCTTCTTCTCTTACCGGGACTGCATGGTCTGGTCAGCTCTTCAGGCTGCCCCCATTAGGCTCAGTCCTGTGTGATCACAGAACCCAGCTCTCAATTCCCCCGGCGGCGCCAGGAATCCTGCGGTTCTCCTTTCCCCAGTCAGGGGCTGTGCCTGTCCCAAGGGACCTGGCTGTCTGCCAAGCGTTCACCCTCCGACTCTCTGGGCTCAGAGGTCTGGCAAACTTTCCTGCCCAAATCCCTGGGTTTTTTTACCTTTCCAGGGGAGTTCTGCTCTTCCTGGCTGCAAACTCTCTCACCAGCTGAGCAATTTCGCCAATTCGGTGTGGGTGTTACTAGTTTTAGCTGCTCACTCCATTTGCTCTGGGACACAACCTGGGACGCGTCTCTCCTTATTAATTTAGAAGAAATTAAAATTACCATAAAGGGGGGGGGGGTTTCTAATTTAATGTACAGGCTCCTGTAATTCTTCTATCCTTCCAGGAAAAAAAAAAAAGGAAAAAAATTGAGATTTGTACATAACCTCAGAGCTATAATAAGCTAACTATTCCCAGACATCCCGTGGTTACAGAACCACGTACGTTATTATCACCCATTCATGTGGACTGCCAATATTTTTCAATAATAAATCTATGTAGTGCCTTTTCAGCATTCCAGTAGAAAAACAGTTAATATCCTTGGTTTTAGCTGGGAAGATTACAAATTTACTTGGACAGTAATGCCTCCAGGATATACAAAAAGTCTCACCTATTGTCTTAGGTACTAAAAGCTGATTTATTTATTTTTATTTTTATTTTTAAAAGAATATTTTTATTGATTTTAGAGAAGAAGGAAGAGGGAGAGAAAGATAGAAACATCAGTGATGAGAGAGAATAATTGATTGGCTGCCTCCTGCATGTCTCCCACTGGGGATTGAGTCCACAATCTGGGCACATGCCCAGACTGGGAATTGAACTGTGACCTCCTGGTTCATAGGTCAATACTCAATCACTGAACTATGCCAGTTGGGCAAAAACCTGATTTAAATAATTTTAAATTTCCTAGTTATTCCACTCTAATACAATATGTGGATGATTTAGTTTTATACTCTAGAAAATTACTAGACTCCCCAAAAGATATATTCTACCTATTCTAACAGCTAGCTACCAAAGGCATGTATATCTAAGAACAAGCTCCGATTCTGCTTACTCAGGTATAATACTTTGCTTATCTAATATCTAGAGATAAGCTACTAAACCCCAAGAGACTCAGAAGTAACCTATCTTTTCTTCTTCCAAAAAAACAAGAAAGCAACTTAGAGGATTCCTGGATTTTACTGAATATTGTCACAATTGTATTCCAGTTTTTCATTAATCATCCAGCCTCTGTGTTTTATTAAAATCAGATTTACCTAATCCAATTCCGTGGAACCAGAAGGGAAACAATCTACAGAATCTCTTAAAAAATTACCTAAAGCTTCCACTCTGGGATACCTTAATTACAGAAATTTTAACTAAAAAATATAGATCAACATAGGCCTATAGACTATTATGTTCAGCAACTAGACTCTCTAACTTTTAGAAGATAGTTATGGACTCTCCTTTGTTTATGTTCCTCATTCTATTAAATCTCCACTGAATTCTTATCATGTTCAACCCTCTTTGTCAGTGACTGGCTCTTGCCTTCTGCACTTAATTTCACTTAAACTTGTCTTCACCCAGCAACTTTGCTACTTCCTTTGCAGGATAAAGACATCCACAATTGCATTTTGCTTAGGGACACCTTCTTATTCTTAGGACTGGTTTATACAAAACTCTTTAATAATGATGACTTAATTTGATTTATAGGTGGATCTTTAAAGAATAAGCAGAAATGTTACCAAGTTGGATATTCAATAACTTCCATGGTGGACATAATTGAAGGTTTTACTTACTAGAATAAAATCTACCTAACAAGCCTAATTATTCTAACTGGGGCTTGTCAATTGGCCAAAGATCAAATAGCTATGACTTTAGTGTAGCTCACACCTTTACAATGTTGTGAAAGCAGCAAGGCATCATAATTTTCTAAGGTAGTTCATAAACAATGGAAAATAGGTTGCAGAATTAGATGACAAACAGAAAATAAAATAATTACCAAGCCTTCCCCACACTATTGTCTGTCCATGGGCTATGCATATATGCATATAAATTCATTGGTCAATCTCTTCTTACCCTACCCTTCCTCTGAAATACATCAATCTGTTGCATGTTTCAATGTTTCTTTATCTTTTTTGTTCATCAGTTTATTTTATTTATTTGATTCCACATATAAATAAGATCATGTGATATTTGTCTTTCTCTGACTGGCTGATTTCACTTAGCATAATACTCTACAGATCCCTCCATTCTATTTCAAGGGGTAAGAGATTCTTCTTCTTCTTCTTTTTTTTTTTAATATATTTTATTGGTTTTTTACAGAGAGGAAGGGAGAGAGATAGAGAGTTAGAAACATCTATGAGAGAGAAACATCGATCAGCTGCCTCCTGCACATCCCCCACTGGGGAAGTGCCCACAACCCAGGTACATGCCCTTGACCAGAATAGAACCTGGGACCTTTCAGTCTGCAGGTCGACGTTCTATCCACTGAGCCAAACTGGTTTCAGCAGATTCTTCTTTTTTACAGCTGCATAGTATTCCATTGTGGAACTGTCTTCAATAAATAGTGTTGGAATAATTGGACAGGTACATGCAAAAAAAGAAAAATGGAACTAGACCACGAACTTACACCATATACAAGAATAGACTCAAAATGGATAAAAGACTTAAATGTAAGTCATGAAACCATAAAAATCCTAGAAGAAAACATAGGCAGCAAAATATCAGACATCTCACATAGCAGAATTTTCACTGATACATCACCTAGGACAAGAGAAACAAAGGAAAAAAAAGTGGGACTACATAAAAATAAAAAGCTCTGCACAGCAAAATAAACCAGCATCAAATTGAAATGGGATCCCAATGTATGGGAGATCATATTTTCCAATGATAGTTCTGATAAGGGGTTAACTTTCAAAATATATTAAGCACTCATACTGAAACCAGACAACAATTGGGTCCAGGCAGCCTGTCACTACTTAAGCCAATTAAGCAGAGACAATGTTGAATCATGTATGAGCATATATTCCAATAATGCTGGCAGTATGGGAGAACAGCAGGTCATCCATGAAGATCTGCTCTGCTCCCCCTCTTCCCCATAAGCTAGATGCCTATATTAGAAAGACAAATATTGCATGGGGGAACAGGCAAAAGGAATAATAATGGGTATAATGGTTAGAGATTACAGGTAATGTGGGCTGAAGGATGCAAAGGGCTGGTACCTCCTGAACCCCATTGTTTTAGCAACAAGATTGTTAATCTTTCCATGATGATTAACAGTTAATCTACACTAATAAAAGAGAAACATGGTAATTGGCGTACGACCGCTACCCTTCCCATTGGCTAATCAGCGAGATATGCAAATTAACTGTCAGCCAAGATGGCGGCCAGCAGCCAGGCATCTGAGAACAGGAGGCTTGGTTGCCCCAGCGATGGAGGAAGCCAAGGTTCCCCGTCTGCAGCTGTGGGGCTTTGAGCTCCTGAAGCAACAACTCCAAAAGATACAATGTTTCAATTATAGAATCTAAAAGATGGCGGTTAATTTGCATACTCAGGCTCCAAGCAGAGCGAAGCCAAACAGCCCTGAAGCCGCAGGGCAGAGAGGCCTCAGGGACCCGGGATCAGCGGAGCCGACAGGCCTCCCGGCCACGGTTATCAGCAGCCGAGAGGCCTCCCGGCCCAGTTATCAGCAGAGCCGAGAGGCCTCCCGGCCGGGATCAGGGGAGCCTCGAGGCCTCAGGACCCCCGGATCAGTGGAGCCGAGAGGCGTCCTGGCCCCTGGATCAGTGGAGCAGCAAGGCCTCCCAGCACCGGGATCAGTGTGACAGGGGGAAGCGACCAAACCCCTGATCGACCTGCGGGCTCTGTGCGTGACAGGGTGTGGAGACCCAACCCCCTGATGGGCCCTGCTCTGTGTGTGACAGGGGGTGGCGCCGCAACCTCCCTATTGACCCTGCCTTGAGTGTGACAGGGGGTGGTGCCCCAACTCCCCAATCGGCCCTGCTCTGAGCCCGACCAGGGGCTGCACCTAGGGATTAGGCCTGCCCTCTGCCACCCGGGAGCAGGCCTAAGCCAGCAGGGCGTTATCTCCCGAGGGGTCCCAGACTGCGAGAGGGCACAGGCCGGGTTGAGGGACCTCCTCTTCCCACCCCGAGTGCACAAATTTTTGTGCACCGGGCCTCTAGTCATAAGATAAGATTCTAAGATCAGCTGCAGTTCTAGGATAAGAATGAACTGCATTTTGAGGTTAGCTCCCAGATCTCAAGGCATACAGCACTCAGCCAGATCAGAATGTGCTTTCTTTAAATGGAGCAAAACAATCATGGTTAACATGTTAAATGCCATGTCAGTCACCGGTGATTGACACCATACTTTCCATCTGGACCTCGTCAGTCAGTGGTGGAGCCAGCAAGTTGGTGAAATCAGATAGCGTTGTTACAGAGTAGAAAAATTTTTTAGGCCTGCTTAATTACCTATCCACCTCAGCAGCTTGACAGCCTGTGCAAAGTTTCTAGGAATTGAGCTCACACACCTGAGCAATGGCCTACAAAGAACAGACAGATCAAAATTAAGAATAGTCCTGACCTTTAAGTTACCCAGAAATGAATAACAGGAAGATGATGAATAGCTTGGCTAAAACTACGCAGTTAGCTTTTGTAACGGCTTTGCTTGCTGTGGGAACCTGAACACAGATGTAGTTGTCCCCTTTAAATATTGGACTCTGCAGTTGGTCATGGCCGCTTCTCTCTTGGGCTTCCCGAGTGGAGGAGTGGACACTGGCCAGTCAATAAAGGCTCTCTAAATTTTAATCAGTCTGGAATTCTGGTCATTCTGTCACTCGCGCTCCACAACATTCTGGGCTAAATGGAAAGTAAGACAAAATAGGCTTGGCACTTAATGTGTTAACAGAGCATGATAATATCCTATATAATAAAAGGGTAATATGCAAATTGACCTTAATAGCGAAACAATCAGGAATGACCAGTCGCTATGACATGCACTGACCACAAGGGGGCAAATGCTCAACGCAGGAGCTGCCCCCTAGTGGTCAGTGCGCTTCCACAGGGGGAGCTCTGCTCAGCCACAAGCAAGGCTGCCAGCTGCCAGAGCAGTTGCGGTAGCTGGAGCCTCTCTCGCCTCCACAGCAGCACTAAGGATGTCCGACTGTGGCTTAGACCCGCTCCCTGAGGGCTCTCGGGCTGCCAGAGGGATATCTGACTGCCAGCTTAAACCCGATCTCCTGGGGAATGGGCCTAAGCTAGCAGGTGGACATCCCCCAAGGGATCCTGGACTGTGAGAGGGTGTAGGCCAGGCTGAGGGAACCCCACAGAGTGCACGAATTTTCGTGCACCAGGCCTCTAGTCTATATAATAAAAGCCTAAGTGACCAATATGGCAGAACAATCAGAACTGGTTGGTTGCTATGATGTGCACTGACCATCAGGGGTCAGATGCTCAATGCAGGAGCTGCCCCTGGTGGTCAGTGCGCTCACACATGGGGAGCCCTGTTCAGCCAGAAGCCCTGAGCTGGGCTCACGGCTGGCAACACAGGGCACAGACCAGGCTGAGGGACCCCCATGAGTGCATGAATTTTCGTGAACTGGGCCTCTAGTCTTATATAATAAAAGCCCAGCAACTGAAATGGCAGAACGACCAAAACAACTAGAGACCAGAATGACTGTGGCCCCTCACCCAGGCTTGCCCCACCCTCACAGCGGGGACCCCCACTACAATCAGGGGTGGGGCTGGCCTGCAAACTGCCTGTAGCCCCTTGCCCTGGCTGGCCCTGCTGCCCAGCAGGGACCCCACCCTGATTTGGGGCCCCCATCAGGGCAGGCCAGCCAGCCCCTACCCATACACTGGGTCTCTATAGAAATATAAAACCCTACCCCACCACCACTCCAACCCAACCCGCCAAAGGCTCCTGAAACCACAAAATTAGATCACTGATTCAGGCTAGCAGTTCAAAGTATAAAGCCTCATTCACATGTGAGGAATTCACACCTTTCTCCTTTCCCTTGGACTCTGCATCTCAGAGGAGGCATGCACGCAAATGAAAACTCAGAAAAGTCACTCTTTTGGGGTCCTGTGGTGCATTCGGGCAGACAACTGATCACCAAAAGCCAAGCACCAGACTTTGTCCCTTCCTCATTCCATGGCCTCAGCTCCAGACAGGCACTCACCGTGGCAGGATACAAGCAGAGCCCCATCTCAAATCTTCACAGAGACGGGAATGCTCAGGAGGCCAAAATAATAGAAACCTAATGACCCAAATGCTGGGGCCCATGCCGCTAGGGCCCACTCAGCACATGGCCAGGGGAGGTTGGTTCAAGTTCTGGTCCAATTCCTAACCTGGTTGCAACCTGCCATCCTGGGGCCATAGTACATGCTGGAGTGTGTAATCATGGGGGCGAGGTGCTCTGGAAGCAGAGGGCTCACTCCAATTCCTGGGCCCCAAGGGCTCTCAGCCTGCATGCCCTTCCCCCAGGTGCTCAGCCCCAACTGTGCCAGCAAAGCCCCTTTGCTGGGGTGGGATTGCGGGGGCAGGCCAGGGGAGGGTTGGCAGGCCCATGGCCTCCATTGCGGCTGTTCACATACATGTAATTATCTCTAATTATCCCAGGCTTTCAGTTTGCTGACTCTGGGCCTGGGATCTGCTCCTAGGGTGAACGCACTCATGGAGTGGCTGCTTCGCCAAATGAGCCCTCTCACTGGGCTGGGAAGCTCTATCCCCATCCACAGCACTCTGTGTCTTGTGTCTGTCTCTCCCTGTGCATCTGTCTCCCTGTTCCTTGCTCTCTGATCGTGTTTACTCATTCTCCATGTCTCGATGGGTCTTTTGTCTCAGCCTCTCATCGCATCTCTGCCCGTGGAGAACATCCCTGCTGCCCCCTGCAAAGGAACACACACCAGCAGAATCTACCTTTTAAGTAAAAAACGACAAGTGGGGACATATGAATTGGAGAAGAAGATGGCTGCTGATGGGAAGGCAGACTGCAAGATAGTGAGTGAGTAAGAGAACGAAAGGAGAGGGTGTGGACGTACAGAGAGTGTAAATTTGTGGGTGAGCGATAGCTATACTCCAGGGGACTGTTGGAGACTGCCAGACTGGGCTCCCCTAACCAAGCAGCCTCCACTGCTGCTGAAACCTCTCCTGGAGTGGCTGGCTCTGCCGCAGAGACCACACCATCTTGAAGGGGAGAGTGGCTGTTATCAGAAGCGTATACATCCAGGGACCCTGCAATCACTGCACCCAGGGACCAGCTACGAACCCAGAAACATCGGATCTCAAGGAGTGCAAATACGTGGACTCAGACAAGCCCTGCTCCACTGCATGGAAAGGTCAGATTTCACCTAGGGAAAGGTAAAGTCTGCAATACTGGTTGGAGAGAGAAATGCACGCAGGGGAGTTTGCACCCCACAAAGTTCGTGGCCATTGGGGTCAGCATGATCCACAAATGTGGAAGGGGATCTACAAGTGTGGAAGGGGATCCACAGGGCAGCTGGCAGAAGGGAACTCTAAAAATCAGCCCATAGCTGGACTGGGTGCAAAAAGGCAGCCTCGGATTATACCAGTGCTCTGGCTGCTTAGTGCCAGGGGAAATTTGGAGAATTGAGCACAGTGCTGGATGGTAAAAGTTGCAAGCTTATGCACTTGCTCTGGCTCTTTTTTTCCCTTTAAATCCTTGATTTTGATTACTAAACCCAATACATAGGATCACCCAATTGGGGACACTCTTGCAGACTGCAGGGGAAAGTTGCTTTTATGGAACCTGGGGATCAGAACAGGGAGTAACGATCAGGGAACCAGTTCTGGGGCAGTTGATTCTCCCAAACCAGTATTAAGTGGGACAGGGAAAACAAAACGTAAATACTGGCTAGAGAGGACTTATAGCCCCGGATGTCAATCCAGAAACACTGCCACCCAGGGGCCGAATTACAAATTGACTCTTCTGTAAATACAAATAAAGGCAGTCTGGGAAACAAAGAAATACCGCCTACTTTAAAATCAGGACTGTGGTTTACAACATGGAGGAGGAGTGTATCACAGGGAACTTCAATACTGTCCTGACTACCTGACAGGAAAAAGGCGTGCCAAACAGAAGAGTGGAGAAAGTACATGACCTTCACTACTGCACATTTTTATTTTTTCACCTTTTACTTAAGAAACTAATATTTTTTTCTTTTTTTCCTCACTTGATTTTACCTTTATAATTATTATATTTTTTTTAAAATTAGGATTATTACTACCACTATTGTAATCTTTTTTTAAAAAGTGTAATTTTATTTTCTCTTTATTTTATTTCGGGATTAATGTTTTACATTCTATTTTCATTTTTCTTTTAGCATCATTCTACTGTATCTCAATTTTATCTTTATGCCAACACTCTATCCATCACTTTTCCCCTTTTATTGTCCTGTTCTCTTACCCTATGCCTGCATTAGATTTCTCCTATTCCTTCTTTTTACCACCTGTTAAAAATTCATCCTACTTATAAATCTAATTTCCAATCCCCTGCTCCAAGTCCATACACACCTCTCTCTTTGTCTCCTTCACTATCAAAATTTTTTCTCTCTTCCCTTTTTTTGATTTGTTTTGTTTTCTGTTGTTATTATTTTTTTGTTTTGGTTTGGTTTTTTTTATGGACTGTTTTTTTGTTTTATTTTGTTTTGCCTTGCTTTCTCTCATCCTATTGTTCTTGTTTGCTTGATTGTTCATTAATTTTTTTGCTTGTTTGTGAGATTCGTTCCCTTTTTTTGTATTTTGTTTTTGTTTGTTTTGTCTTTATTTTTTGCTTCTGGTTTTCCTCACCTCGCTTGTTATTAGTCATTGTTTGTAGTTTGCATTAATATCTGGGTGTTTGTTGTTTGCTTTTTTTGGGATTAGTTGTTCTACTGGAGTTTTCTCCCCATATAAATAGTTCACCCCTTCTTTTTCATTCTCTTTCTTCTCTTGCATACTTTTTTTCCTTCTATCAATATCATTTTTGCACTTTTTTTTTCTTTTCTCATCCCCTAATTCTCTTTTCTCAGGTGGTCACCTTTATTTGGGGTTATTAGTATTATGAATACATTTGTGTTCAATGCCTTGTTGTGTTGTGCCTTGTTGTGCTGTATTTTATGCCTTTAAATCAATGCAGGAGGGAGAGAGCTACATAAGCAGACACCCAGAGAAGAGAGATCATGGGGGAGACAAAGAAAGAGCACGCAAATGACAGAGAATGAGGCATCACAAAAAAAGGAAGTAAACGAAAAGAAGGCAAGCAATATATCAGAGAAAGAATTCAGAGAAATGGTCATAAGGTGGCTGAAAAGAATGCACGACAAATTCAACAATATGTGTGAGAACCAAGAGGAAATAAAGAACCGAGAAGAGATGAAAAATGACATCGCTACTATAAAGAACTCAATAGAAAGCATCAAAATTAGACTAGAAGAAGCAGAGGACCACATCAGTGAGCTAGAAGACAAGGTAGCAAAAAAATACCCAAGCAGAGCAGCATCTAGAAAAAAACTTAAAATACAGGAGGAGAGCCTAAGGGAACTTTGGGACAACACAAAATGAAACAACGTCCATATAAGAGGGGTTCCAGAAGGAGAGGAAACTGAGCAAGGAATAGAAAACATGTTTGAAAAAATAATGACAGAAAACTTCCCTGATATAGGGAAGAAAAAACTCACACAAATCCAAGAAGCTCACAGAGTCCCAAACAAAATGAACCCCAAAAGACTGACGCCAAGGCACATTATAATTAAACTAGAGGCCTGGTGCACAAAAATCGTGCACTGGGGGTGGGATCCCCTCAGCCCAGCCTGCCCCTCTCACAGTCGGGGAGCCCTCAGTGGATGTCCTACTGATGGCCACAGTCTGGCAGCAGAGGCTCGGAGCAGGTGTCCCGTGTGTGTGTGTGTGTGTGTGTGTGTGTGTATGTGTGTGTGTTTGTGTCTGTCTGCTAGGGCCTGCCCCCAGCTGCGCCATGTAGGCTCAAAGCAGTTGCCGTGTGTGTGTGTGTGTGTGTGTGTCCCCACTGGGGATCTGCCCCAGCCACATTGGAGGCTCAGAGCAAGCAGTGTGTGTGTGTGTGTGTGTGTGTGTGTGTGTGTGTGTGTGTGTCTGCTGGGGGCCTTCCCCCAGCCACACAATGGAGGCTTGGAGCAGGAGCCCCTCTGTGTTGATCTCTCAGGCTCCTGGCCTCCACTGCATGTTGTACTCTCCCTTGAGCTATGGCCAGGATGGGGGTGCTGCTTGCAAGCCGGGTTTTCCTGCTTCCAGGTCTCCATGGCAACTGGGGAGCAGGCCCAGCTTGGAGCTGCCTGCAGGCTGGGCTTTCCTGCTCCCATTTCAGGCCCAGCTTGGGGCTACCCGATGGCCAGGCTTGTTTTCCTGCTCCCGGATCACCATGGTGACCAGGGAGAAGGCGCAGCTGGGGGCTGCCCTCAGGCCGGGCTTGTGTTCCTGCTCCCAGATCAGGCATAGCTGGGGGCTGCCAACAGGCCAAACTTTTCTACTTACCAATGGCTGGATCACCACAGTGACCCAGGGTTCAGTGGCACTTTCCTGCTCTCCAATAGTCATAGGTTCCTGGCCTGGGGCAGGGCTTAGCAGTGCGGGGTTTAGGCTGCACGGGGGTCCCAGCTGGGGGCTCAGGTGGCACACAGGGGTCCTGGCTTGGGGTGGAGCTTATGCCCCACTGCCCAGCGCTGCACATGGGGCCAGGATGGCTGTCTTGCCCTGCCTGTAGTAATGGATAGAGGCCTGGTGCACAGGTGGGGGCTGGCTGGTTTGCCCTGAAGGGTGTCCCACATCAGGGTGGGGGTCCCGCTTGGGTGCCTGGCCAGCCTGGATGATGGACTGATGGCTGTTTGCAGATGGCCACACCCCCTTCAGGGTGGGGTTCCCCACTAGGGTGCCTGACCAGTCTGGGTGAGGGACTGAGAGCCATTTTCAGGCTGGAGGGCAATTTAAGCTCCCAGCCTCTCCTTTTTTTTTTTTTTTTATTCTGGGATTTATTTACCTTATATAGCTGTCACTGGAGCTGAGAGCCGGCTCCAGCTCTGAGGGCTGAAAGCAGGTTCTGTTTGGCTTCTATAATTGAAACTCTGTTGCCATCACAGCAGCTCTAAGCTCTGAGGCCGAAGCAGATGAAAGCAGGTCTCTGGAGCTTGCTTAGCTTCTATAATTGCAACATAGTTGCTTAGAGTGCAGCTCAGAGGCTGGCAGCGGCAGGCCAGGAACGTTGGCTTCCTCTGTCACTGGAGCAAGCAAGCATCCTGTTCGCTTCAGCTGCGTGGCTGCCGGCCGCCATCTTGGTTGGCAGTTAATTTGCATATCCTGCTGATTAGCCAATGGGAAGGGTGTTGGGGTTATGGTCAATTTGCATGTTTCTCTTTTATTAGATAGGATTGGCAAACACCAATGACAAAGCAAGAATTTTAAAAGCAGCCAGAGAGAGACAGAAAGTTACCTACAAAGGATCCCCCATCAGACTAGAGACTGATTTCTCAACAGAAACACATCAGACAAGAAGGGAATGGAATGAAATATACAAAGTCATGCAAAGAAAGGATCTGAATCCAAGAATACTGTATCCAGCAAGACTATCAATCAAAATTGAGGGTGAAATCAGGAGCTTCACAGACAAAAAAGATCTATGAGAGTTTCTTACCACCAAACCAGTAATGCAAGAAATGCTAAAAGGCCTGCTGTAAAAAGAAAAAATAGGAAACAGAGAAAGAACACAGGGGTAAAGAATAAAAATGGCGACTAACAAGTATCTATCAATAATAACTGTAAATGTAAATGGATTAAATGCCCCAATCAAAAGACATAGAGTAACTGAGTGGATAAGAAAACATGACCCATATATTTGCTCTCTACAGGAAACCCATCTCAGAAAAAGGACTCACACAGACTGATGGTGAAGGGATGGAAAAAGATTTTTCAGGTGAATGGAAATGAAAAAAAAAAAAAAGCTGGGGTAGCAATACTTATTTTGGACAAATTAGATCTCAAAGTGAAGGACATAACAATAGATAAGGAAGGCCACTTCATAATACTAAAGGGAGCAATCCAACAAGAAAATATAACTCCGGTAAACATATACACTCAATACAGGCACACCCAAACACATAAAAAAAAATTTTAATTGTTTTATTGCTTAAAGTATTACAAAGAGCATTACATATGTCTCCTTTTTGTCCGGCCCTTAACAATCCCCCAGCCTCCCCTAACCCCAGTGTCTTATGTCCATTGGTTATGCTTTTATGCATGCATGCAAGACCTTCTGTTGATCTCTCACCCCCCCCCCCCCCGCCCCTCAACCCTCCCCGGCTTTCCCACTGTACTTTGACAGTCTGTTCCCGGCACCTCTGCCTCTGTATCTATTTTTGTTCATAAGGTTAAAATGGTCTTTATTATCCATGAGTGAGTGAGATCATGTGGTGTTTTTCCTTCACTGACTGGCTTATTTCACTTAGAATAATGCTCTCCAGTTCCAACCATGCTGTCACAAATGGTAAGAAGTCCTTCTTTTTTACAGTAGCATCGTATTCCATCATGAAGATGTACCACAGTTTGCTAATTCATTCATCTACTGATGTGCACTTAGGCTGTTACCAGATCTAAGCTATGGTGAATTGTGCTACTATGAACATATGGGTGCATATATCCTTTCTGATTGGTGTTTCTGGTTTCTTGGGATATATTCCTAGAAGTGAGATCAAAGGGTCAAATGGGAGTTCCATTTTCAGTTTTTTGAGGAAACTCCATACTGTCTTCCATAGTGGCTGCACCAGTCTGCATTCCTACCAGCAGTTCACGAGTGTTCCTTTTTCTCCACATCCTCTCCAGTGTTGTCGTTTGTGGATTTGTTGATGATAGCCCTTCTGACAGGTGTGAGATTGTACCTCATTGTTGTTTTGATTTACATCTCTCGGATGATTAGTGACTTTGAGCATGTTTTCATATGTCTCTTGGCTTTCTGAATGTCCTCTTTTGAAAGGTGTCTCTTTAGGTCCTTTTCCCATTTTTTGATTGGATTGTTTATCTTCCTTTTGTTAAGTTGTATGAGTTCCCTATAAATTTTAGAGATTAGGCCCTTATCATATATAACATTGGCAAGTATGTTTTCCCACGCAGTGGGCTTTCTTGTTGTTTTGTTGATGGTTTCTTTTGCTGTGCAGAAGCTTTTTATTTTGATGTAGTCCCACTTGTTTATTTTCTCCCTAGTTTCCAATGCCCTAGGAGCTGTATCGGTGAAGAAATTGCTTCGTCATATGTCTGAGATTTTGTTGCCTTTGGATTCTTTTAGTATTTTTATGGTTTCCAGTCGTACATTTAAGTCCTTTATCCATTTTGAGTTTATGTTTGTGAATGGTGTAAGTTGGTGGTCTAGTTTCATTTTCTTGCATGTATCCATCAATTTTCCCAACACCATTTATTGAAGAGACTATCTTGACTCCATTGTATCCTCTTGCCTCCTTTGTCAAATATTACTTGAGCATATTGGTCCGGGCTGATTTCTGGGCTCTCTATTCTATTCAATTAATGTAAATGTCTGCTCTTGTGCAAATACCAGGAAGTTTTGAGAACAGTGGCTTTGTAATACAGCTTGATATCTGGTATTAAAATCCCACTTACTTTGTTCTTTCTCAGGATCGCTGCAGCTATTCAGGGTCTTTTTTTATCCAAGATGAATTTTTGGAGAGTTTGTTCTAGGTCTGTGAAATATGCTGTTGATATTTTAAAGGGAAGTGCGTTGAATTTATAGATTGCTTTGGGTAATATGGACATTTTAATGATGTTGACGCTACCAATCCAGGAATATGGTATGTTCTTCCATCTGTTTATGTCTTCCTCTACCTCTTCTTTCCAACGTCCTGTAGTTTTCTGAGTAGAGGTCTTTTACCTCCTTAGTTAAGTTTATTCCTAGGTAGCTTAATTTTTTGGTGCGATGGTAAATGGGATTGTTTTTTAATCTCTCTTTCTTTAAGTTCACTATTGGTGTATAGAAATGCCACAGATTTCTTGGCGTTAATTTTATATCCTGCTACATTGCCGAATTCATTTATTAAGTTTAATAGTTTTTTGATGGCGTCTTTAGGGTTTTTTATGTATAATATCATGTCATCTACAAATAAGGACAGTTTTACTTCTTCTTTTCCAATTTGGATGCCTTTTACTTCTTCTTCTTGTCTAATTGCAATGGCTAACATTTCCAGTACTATATTGAACAGGAGTGGTGAGAGTGGGCATCCCTGTTTTGTTCCTGTTCTTAGGGGAAATGGTGTTAGTTTTTGTCCATTGAGTATGATGTTGGCTGTGGGTTTGTCATATATGGCTTTTATTATGTTGAGTTATGATCCCTCTATTCCTATCTTGCTGAGAGTTTTTATCAACCAATGGTGTTGGATTTTGTCAAAAGCTTTTTCCTCATCAATTGATATGACTATATGGTTTTTTTCTTTCAATTTGTTTATGTGATGTATCACGTTTATTGATTTGCGGATATTGTACCATCCTTGCATCCCTGGGATAAATCCTACTTGGTCATGGTGCATTGTCTTTCTGATGTACTGCTGGATCCTATTGGCTAAGATTTTGTTGAGTATTTTGGCATCTATGTTCATGAGGGATATTGGCCTGTAATTCTCTTTCATTGTGTTGTCTTTACCTGGTTTTGGTATTAGGGTGATGCTGGCTTCATAGAATGAGCTTGGAAGTGTTCCTTCCTCTTGAATTTTTTGTAGTAGTCTGAGGAGGATAGGTTTTAGTTCTTCCTTGAATTTTTGGTAAAACTCCCCTGTGAAGCCATCGGGTCCTGGGATTTTGTTTGCTGGAAGCTTTTTGATGTCTGCTTCAATTTCTTCCATAGTTATTGACCTGTTGAGATTTTTAGATTCTTCCTGATTGAATTTTGGAAGGTTTTATTTTTCTAGAAATATGTCCATTTCCTCCAGGTTGTCTAGTTTGAAGGGGTAGAGTTGTTCATAGTATTTTTTAACAATCCTTTGAATTACTATGGGGTCCGTTGTTATTTTGCCTCTATCATTTCTGATTTTGTTTATTTGGGTCTTCTGTCTTTGCTTCTTGGTGAGTCTGGCTAGAGGTTTGTCAATCTTGTTTATCCTTTCAAATAACCAACTCTTGGTTTTGTTGATCTTTTGTATTGGTTTTTTTGGTCTCTATGTCATTTATTTCTGCTCTGATCTTTATTTTCTCCTTCCTTCTGCTCACTCTGGGCTTTTCTTGTTGCTCTCTTTGTTATTCTTTGAGTTGTAGAGTTAGATGATTTACTATCATTTTTTCTTGTTTTTTGAGGTAGGCCTGTAGAGCTATAAACTTCCCTCTCAGGATTGCTTTCATTGTGTCCCATAGGTTTTGGATTGTTTTGTTTTCATTGTCATTAGTTTCCAGGATCTTTTTAATTTCTTCTCTGATCTCATTGGTAACCCAATCAATATTTAATAACATGCTACTCAGCTTCCAAATGTTTGAGTATTTTGGGTTGTTTTTATTGTAGTTTATTTCTAATATTATGCAATTGTGGTCTGAGAAGATGCTTGGTATTATTTCAATCTTCTTGAATTTGGGGAGAGTTTGTGACCCAATATGTGGCCTATTTTTGAATATGTCCCATGAGCCCTTGTGAAGATTGTATATTCCGTGGCTTTGGGGTGAAGTGTTCTGAAGATGTCAATTAAGTCCATTTGATCTAGTGAGTCATTTAGGATTGCTGTTTCTTTGCTGATTATTTGTCTAGAGGATTTATCCAGTGATGTCAGTGGTGTATTAAAGTCCCCTACTATGATTGTATTTTTCTCAATCTCTCCCTTGATACCTTCCAGGAGTTTTTTTTTATGTATTTGTGTGATCCTGCATTGGGTGCATGTATGTTTATCAGGGTTATATTTTCTTGTTGTATTGATCCCTTTAGTATTATGAAGTGGCCTTCCTTATCTCTTGTTATATCCTTCAGTTTGAGGTCTATTTTGTTAGATATAATTACTGCTACCCCAGCTTTTTTTTCATGTCCATTTGCCTGAAAGATATTTTTCCATCCCTTCACTTTCAGTCTGTGTGAGTCCCTTCTTCTGAGGTGGGTCTCTTGTAGACAGCAAATGTATGGGTCATGTTTTTTTATCCATTCAGCCACTCGATTTCTTTTGGTTGGAGTATTTAGTCAATTTATGTTTAAAGTTATTATTGAAAGTTACTTGTTTGTAGCCATTTCTTTTTTTGTGTGGCTGTTTTTTTTCTGAGATTTTTATTTCTTCTTTTTACACGAGTTCCTTTAGTATTTCTTGCATTGCTCCCTTGTTGGTAATAAACTCCTTTAGCATTTTTTTGACTGTGAAGCTTCTTATTTCCCCTTCAATTTTGAATAATAGCCTTGCTGGATAGAGTATTCTTGGATTCAGTCCTTTGCTTTGCATCACTTTGTAAATTTCTGTCCATTCTTTTCTGCCCTGATGTGTTTCTTTTGAGAAATCATTTGATAATCTAATGGGCGATCCCTTGTATATAACTTTCTGTCCCTCTCTTGCAGTCTTTAAGATTCTCTTTTTGTCCTGAACATTTGCCATGATTATTATGATGTGTCTTGGTGTGGGTCTTTTCGGTTTCACCTTTTTTGGGACTCTGTGCTTGTGTGATTTTTTTCTTCCCCATTTCTGGGAAGTTGTTTGATATTATTTCTTCAAATAGGTTTTCTAAACCTTGTTCCTCTTTCTGTTGTTCTGGCACCCCTATTATTCATATGTTGTTTCGTTTCATGTTGTCCCATAGCTCCCTTAGGCTCTCCTCCTGTCTTTCAATTTTTTTCTCCAATTGCTGTTCAGTTTGGGTTTGTTTTGTTTCCGTCCTCTAATTTGCTAATTTTGTCCTCCGCTTCTCCTAGTCTACTGTTGAAACTTTCAATGGTGTTTTTTTTATTATTGCAGCTATATCACTCTTCATTTCTTCTTGGTCCTTACATAATTTATTGATTTTTTTCATCTGTTTCTTCTTGATTCTTGATAACTTGTTGATTTTTTCCTCCATCCAGTTTATGCACTCTAGGACCCTTAATCTGAATTCTTTTTCTGTCATGTTACATGCCTCTGAATCATTTAGCTGCTTTTCTGGAGAGTCCTCCTTGTCATTTCTTTGGGGCTTTTTTTGCCTACCCATGTTTGATTGTACCACAATATCTAGATGTTGAGTAGTTCAGTGGCTGCTCCTTGGGTGGCAGTGGCTCCTCGGGCTGCGGTTGTTCCTCAGGCGGTTGTGGTAGCAGCTTCTCCTCAGTTGGTAGCAGCTCCTCTCCATAAAAAAATTTTTGGAGGATACCAAGGAAATCTTGATAGCAATACAGTCACAGTAGGGGACTTTAATACCCCACTACCATCACTGGACAAATTCCCTAAACAAAAAAAATCAACAATCCTAAATGACTCACTGTATCAGATGAAATTAATTGATATCTTCAGAACATTTCACCCCAAAGCCACAGAATATACATTCTTCTCAAGTACTCATGGGTCATTTTCAAAGTTATACCATATATTGCATCACAGGCAAAGTCTCTTTAAATGGAAGAAGATAGAAATCATATCAAGCACCATCTCAGATCACAATGGCATAAAACTAGAAATCAACTACAATAAAAACAATAAAAAAATCAAACATCTGGAGGCTAAATAGCACGCTATTTAGCAATGACTGAATCACCAGAGAGATCAAAGAAGAAATAAAAAACATCATGGCAATAAATGGCAATGAGAACACAACAATCCAAAATCTATAGGACACAGTGAAAGCAGTCTTGAGAGGGAAATTCATAGCTCTACTGGCCTGCCTTATAAAACGAGGGAAAATGGTAATAAATTATCTAACCCTACAACTCAAAGAGTTAGAAAGAGAGAAACAAGAAAAGCCCTGTGTAAGCAGAAGGGAGGAAATAATAAAGATCAGAGCAGAGATAAATGACATAGGGTTAAATAAAAAAACAATACAAAAGATCAATAAAACCAAGAGCTGGTTCTTGAAAAGATAATTACGATTGATGACCATCTAGCCAGGCTCACCAAGAAACAAAAAAAGAGTACCCAAATAAACAAAATCAGAAATGAAAGAGGAGAAATAACAACAGACCCTACAGAAATTCAAAGGATTGTTAAAAAATACTATGAACAACTCTACCCCTTCAAACTAGACAACCTGGAGGAAATGGACATATTCCTAGAAAAATACAGCCTTCCAAAACACAATCAGGAAGAATCTAAAAATCTCAATAGGCCAATAACTATGGAAGAAATTGAAGGAGTAATCAAAAAGCTTCCAACAAACAAAAGCCAGGGGCCAGACGGATTCACAGGGGAGTTTTACCAAACATTCAAGGAAGAACTAAAACCTATCCTCCTCACACTATTCCAAAAAATTCAAGAGGAAGGAGCTCTTCCCAGATGATTCAATGAAGCCAGCATCACCCTAATACCAAAACCAGGTAAAGACAACACAATGAAAGAGAATTACAGGCCAATATCCCTCATGAACATAGATGCCAAAATACTCAACAAAATCCTAGCAAATCAGATCCATCAGTACATCAGAAAGATAATGCACCATGACCAAGTAGGATTTATCCCAGGGATGCAAGGATGGTACAATATCCCCAAATCAATAAATGTAATACATCACATAAACAAATTGAGAGAAAAAACACATAGTCATATCAATTGATGCAGAAAAAGCATTTGACGAAATCCAACACCATTGGTTGATAAAAACTCTCAGCAAGATAGGAATAGAGGGATCATAACTCAACATAATAAAAGCCATATATGAAAAACCCACTGCCAATATCATAATCAATGGTCAAAAACTAGCACCATTCCCCCTAAAAACAGGAACAAGACAGGGATACCCCCTCTCACCACTCTTGTTCAACATGGTACTGGAAGTACTAGCCATTGAGATCAGACAAGAAGAATAAATAAAAGGCATCCAAATTGGTAAGGAAGAAGTAAAACTGTCCTTATTTGCAGATGACATGATACTGTACATAGAGAACCCTAAAGACTCCATGAAAAAATTATTAGAGTTAATAAATGAATTTGGCAATGTAGCAGAATACAATATTAATGCCAAGAAATCCATGGCATTTTCTCTACACCAATAGTGAACTTACAGAAAGTGACACTAAAAAAGCAATCCCATTTACAATTGCATCAAAAAATTAAGCAACCTAGGAATAAACTTAACTAAGGAGGTAAAAGACTTATATGCAAAAAAATAAAGGACACTGAAAAAAGTGACAGAGGAAGACATAAACAGATGAACGAACATACCGTGTTCATGATTGGTAGAATCAACATCATCAAAATGTCCATACTACCCAAAGTAATCTATATATTCCATGCAATCCCCATTAAATTACCAATGGCATATTTCACAGATCTTGAACGAACATACCAAAGATTCATCTGGAATAAAGACCTCGAATAGCTGCAGCAATCCTGAGAAAGAAGAACAAAGTAGGTGGAATCTCAATACCAGATATCAAGCTGTATTAGAAAGCCACTGCTCTCAAAACTGCCCGGCATTGGCACAAGAGCAGACATATACATCAATTGAATAGAATAGAGAGCCCAGAAATCAGCCCAGACCTATATGCTCAATTAATAATTGACAAAGGAGGCAAGAGCATACAATGGAGTCAAGATAGTCTCTTCAATAAATGGTGTTGGGAAAATTGGACGGATACATGCAAGAAAAAGAAACTAGGCCACCAACTTACACCATTCATAAACATAAACTCAAAATGGATAAAGGACTTAAATGTACAACGGGAAACCATAAAAATACTAAAAGAATCCAAAGGCAACAAAATCTCAGACAAATGCCGAAGCGATTTCTTCACCGATACAGCTCCTAGGGCATTGGAAACTAAGGAGAAAATAAACAAGTGGGACTACATCAAAATAAAAAGCTTCTGCACAGCAAAAGAAGCCATCAACAAAACAACAAGAAAGCCCACTGCGTGGGAAAACATACTTGCCAATGTTATATATGATAAGGGCCTAATCTCTAAAATTTATAGGGAACTCAAACAACTTAACAAAAGGAAGATAAACAATCCAATCAAAAAATGGGAAAAGGACCTAAGAGACACCTTTCAAAAGAGAACATTCAGAAAGCCAAGAGACATATGAAAACATGCTCAAAGTCACTAACCTTCCGAGAGATGCAAATCAAAACAACAATGAGGTACCATCTCACACCTGTCAGAATGGTTATCATCAACAAATTCACAAACGACAAGTGCTGGAGAGGATGTGGAGAAAATGGAACACTCGTGAACTGCTGGTGGGAATGCAGACTGGTGCAGCCACTATGGAAGACAGTATGGAGTTTCCTCAAAAAACTGAAAATGGAACTCCCATTTGACCCAATGATCCCACTTCTAGGGTTATATCCCAAGAAGCTAGAAATACCAATAAGAAAGGATATATGCATCCCTATGTTCATAGCAGCACAATTCTCCATAGCTAATATTTGGAAACAACCTAAGTGCCCATGAGCAGATAAGTGGATTAAAAAACTGTGGTACAACTACACAATGGAATACTATGCTGCAGTAAGAAAGAAGCAACTCTTGCCTTTTTCACCAGCATGGATGGAACTGGAGAGCATTATGCTAAGTGAAAGAAGCCAGTCAGAGAAAGATAAATACCACGTGATCTCACTCATTTGTGGATTATAGAGAACAACATAGACTGATGAACAGAGACAGATCCAAAGAAAGAGAAACAGCAATGAGACTATCAATACCCAGAAGGAAAATAGCGGAGGGAGAGGGTAAGGAGAAGAGATCAACCAAAAGACTTTTATGCATGCATATAAGCCAATCCAATGGACATGGACAACAGGAGGATGAGAGCATGAGTGGGGACGGGGGGCAAGGATGGCGTTTAATGGGGGGGAATGAGGACACATTTGTAATACCTTAACTAATAAAGAATTTAAAAAAAAAAACACACCAAAAAAAAACCCTTTTAGACCTAATAAACGAATTTGGCAATGTAGCAGGATACAAAATTAACACCCAGAAATCTATGGCCTTTTTATACACCAATTATGAACTCACAGAAAGAGAAATGAAAAAAAAAACAATCCCATTTACCATTGCTGGATAGAGTATTCTTGGATTCAGTCCTTTGCTTTGCATCACTTTGTAAATTTCTGTCCATTCTTTTCTGGCCTGATGTGTTTCTGTTGAGAAATCATTTGACAATCTAATGGGAGATCCCTTGTATGTAACTTTCCGTCTCTCTCTTGCAGCCTGTAAGATTCTCTCTTTGTCCTGAACATTTGCCATGGTAATTATGATGTGTCTTGGTGTGGGTCTTTTCGGGTTCACCTTGTTTGGGACTCTCTGGGCTTGTGTGACTTTTTTCTTCCCCACCTCAGGGAAGTTTTCTGATATTATTTCTTCAAATAGGTTTTCTAATCCTTGTTCATCCTTCTGTTGTTCTGGTACTCCTATTATTCGTATGTTGTTTCGTTTCATGTTGTCCCAAAGCTCCCTTAGGCTCTCCTCCTGTCTTTTAATTTTTTTCTCCAATTGCAGTACATTTTGGGTGTGTTTTGCTTCCTTGTCTTCTAATTCACTAATTCGGTCCTCCGCTTCTCCTAGTCTACTGTTGATACTTTCAATGGAGTTTTTCATTGCAGCTATATCACTCTTCATTTCTTCTTGGGTCTTACTTAAGTTGTTGATTTTTTCATCTGTTTCTTCTAGCTTCTTCCATATGTTATCGATTTTTTCATCTGCTTCTTGCAGAGGTTGTCGATTTTTTCTTCCATCCGGTTTATGCACTCTAGGACCCTTATTCTGAATTCTTTTTCTGTAATGTTGCATGCCTCTGTATTACTTAGCTGCTTTTCTGGAGAGTCCACCTTCTCTTTCCTTTGGGGGTTTCTTTGTCTACCCATATTTGATCTCACTGACATATCTAGACGTTGAGTCGTTCAGTGGTTGCTCCCTTGGTGGCAGTGACTCCTTGGTCTGTGGTTGCTCTTCGGGCGGTTGGGGTAGCAGCTGCTCTTCAGTTGGCAGCAGCTCCTCTGGTGGGTGCTGTTCACAGCTGTGGTGGTTCTTCTGGCTGCTGGGGTGAGGTTTCCATACAGCTGCTGTTCCTCAGCAGAGGGTGTTGGTGCTCAGGAGGTTGCTGTTGCTTGGATCTGCTGCGTTGATTTAAAGGCACAAAATACAACACAACAAGGCACCACTTACCAGGCACTATACACAAATATATTCACGATATTAATAACCCCAAATAAAGGTGACCACCTGAATTAAGAGAATTAGGGGATAAGGAAGAAGGAAGAGAAAAAGATAAAAGAGAAAAAAGAAAAGAAAAGTAGGGACCAAAAAAAAAGGAGTGCAAAAATCAAATTGGGAAAAAGGAGGGGGGACAATAAAAGCGAGAAAAGAAAAAAAAAGAGCGAAAAGAGAGAATGAAGTGGAAGAGGGGAAGAGACTTTTTTATATGAGGAGAATACTCCTATAGAACAGCCATTAATCCCAACAAATTCCAGCAACAGCTCCCTGGAGATGAATGCAAACTAGAAACAACAAATAATATAACGATGAAAATAGAATGGAGAACACTAATCCCAAAATAAAATAAAGATAAAATAAAATGGCACTTTAAAAAAATGGTAAAATGGTAGGAGTAATAATACTGGTTAAAAATAAGAAGGTAGTAATTAAAAGGGTAAAATCAGGTGATGGAAAAAAAAGGAAAAAAAAAGAAAAGAAAAAAAAGAAAAAAAATTGGTTTCTTAGTTAAAAGGTGAAAAAAGAAATAAAAATTGCAGTAGTGAAGGTCCTTCGGTTCTTCTATTCTTCAGTGTGGCTCGCCTTAGACCTGCCAGGTATTCAGGAGAGTGTTGAGTTTCCCTGCGATACACTGTTCCTCTGTGTTGTAAACCACAGTCCTTATTTTAAAGCAAGCCGCATTTGTTTCCCAGACTGCCTTATTTTGTGTTTAGCAAAGAGTCAGTTTGTGGGTCAGCCTCTGGGTGGCAGAGTTCTGGGGTTGGCCTCTGAGGCTATAGGGCCTCTCTGTCCAGTGGAGGTTCACTGCCCAGAGCTGGCTGCGTAATAGTTAGTTACCGGGGCTGTGTTGTTGCTGGGATTGAAAATCCCTCTATAGGCCAGACCCTGTTAACTCCCAGGGACTGATGAGGTTATTTTAATCCTTGATCTCCTACAGGGTGGAATCTGGGTGTGGCTGTTCTCTTGCCTGGGGGCTGGGGGGAGGAGTCTCACTCTCTGGAGAGAATGGCTGCCCCAGTCCTGGGCTCAGGGGTGTCTCAGCACTCAATTCGCTGCCACCTCTCCCGGCTCCCCCTCTCTCCTCTGTCTCTCCCCAGATTCCACTCCTCCGCACACTCTCCCTCTCTTCAGCACAGGTGAGTGTCTGTATCCGAAATGTCCCATGAACAGGATTCAGTGAAAACAAACAAACAAACGCTGGCTGCGGAAACGGGAAAGGCCTGGTTTCTGTAATCTTCTTCTCTTACCGGGACTGCATGGTCTGGTCTGCTCTTCAGGCTGCCCCCTTTAGGCTCAGTCCTCTGTGATCACAGAACCCAGCTCTCAATTCCCCCAGCGGCGGGGCCAGGAATCCCACGGTTCTCCTTTCCCCTGTCAGGGGCTGTGCCTGTCCCAGGGGACCTGGCTGTCTGCCAAGCAGTCTCCCTCCGACTCTCTGGGCTCAGAGGTCTGGCAAACTTTCCTGCCCAAATCCCTGTTTTTTTTTTTACCTTTCCAGGGGAGTTCTCCTCTTCTTGGCTGCAAACCGTCTCACCAGCTGAGCAATTTCGCCAATTCGGGGTGGATGTTACTAGTTTCAGCTGCTCACTCCATTTGCTCTGGGACACGACCTGGGACGCATCTGCCTATACCGCTGCCATCTTGCTCCAAGAATCTACTATCATTTTTTCTTGTTTTTTGAGGTAGGCCTGTAAAGCTATAAACTTCCCTCTCAGGATTGCTTTCATTGTGTCCCATAGGTTTTGGATTTTGTGTTTTTATTGTCATTAGTTTCCAGGATGTTTTTAATTTCTTCTCTGATCTCTTTAGTAACCCAATCATTATTTAGTACTATGCTATTCAGCTTCCAAATGTTTGAGTTTTTTGGATTGTTTTTATTGTAGTTTATTTCTAATATTATGCTATTGTGGTCTGAGAAGATGCTTGGTACAATTTCAATCTTCTTGAATTTTGGGAGACTTTGTTTGTGACCCAATATGTGGTCTATTTTTGAAAATGTCCCATGTGCACTTGAGAAGAATGTATATTCCTTGTCTTTGTTTTGAAATGTTCTGAAGATGTCAATTAAGTCTATCTGATCTATTGAGTCATTTAGGATTGCTGTTTCTTTGCAGATTTTTGGTCTAGAGGTTTGATCCAGTGATGTCAGTGGTGTGTTTCAGTCCCCTACTATGATTGTATTGTTTTTTATCTCTCCCTTGATATCTTCCAGGAGTTTAGTTATGTATTTCTGTGCTCCTGCATTGGGTGCATATACGTTTATCAGGGTTATATCCTCTTGTTGTGTAGATCCCTTTAGTACTATGAAGTAGTCTTCCTTATCACTTCTTATGGCCTTCATTTTGAGCTCTATTTTGTCAGATATAAGTATTGCTACCCCAGCTTTTTATTCATTTCCATTTGCTTGAGGGATAATTTTCCATTCCTTCACTTTCAGTCTGTGTGAATCCCTTCTTCTGATGTGGGTCTCTTATAGACAGCAAATGATAGGTCATGTTTTTTTATCCATTCAGCCACTCGATGTCTTTTGATTGGAGCATTTAGTTCATTTATTTTTAAAGTTATTATTGAAAGGTACTTGTTTGTAGTCATTTCTATTTTTGTGCCTGTGTTCTTTCTTACCTTTTCATTTCTTTTTACAGCATTCCCTTTAGCATTTCTTGCATTGCTGGCTTGGTAGTGATAAACTCCCTTAGCCTTTTTTTTTTTTTTTTTTTTTTTTTTACCTGTGAAGCTCTTGATTTCCCCTTCAGTTTTGATTGATAGTCTTGCTGGATAGAGAATTCTTGGATTCAGACCTTTGCTTTGCAACACTTTGTATACCTCCTTTTATTCCCTTCTAGCTTGATGTTTTTCCGTTGAGAAATCATTTGTTAATCTGATGGGGGATCCTTTGTAAGTAACTCTCTGTCTCTCTCTTGCAGCCTTTAAGATTCTCTCTTTGTCATGAAGATTTGCCATTGTAATTATGACGTGTCTTGGTGTGGGTCTTTTGGGATTCATCTTTCTTGGGACTCTCTGTACTTGTGTAACTTTTTTCTTCCCCATATCTGGGAAGTTTTCTGTCATTATTTCTTCAAATAGATTTTCTAATCCTTGCTGCTCTTCTTATCCTTCTGGCAGCCCTATTATGCATATGTTACTTTGTTTCATGTTGTCCCAAATCTCCCTTAGGCTCTCCTTCTGTTTTTTAAATTTTTTTCTCTAGGCTCTGCCTCTCAGAGTGCCAGCAACCGCTGCAGATCTCGAAGAGAGGGCTGCCTTCGAGTTCCGACTGAGGCTGGACGGTCCCGCTTCTCCCGTTTGAGTTTGGGTCCCCGGAGACTCGCCCGGATCTGGAGCTCAGAGTCTGAAACTCCCTCCGGATTGAAGGCAACAGCCGCACCCTCGCCGCCAGCCCGCTCAGCGCGCACACTCCGCACCTGAGTATTTCACTTCAGCACTGCGCCTCCTCTGAGTCTGGGTATGGTGTTCTCTTTCCTCCTGGTTGTGGAATTTCCGCTCAGCCGGCCTTCCTGTGGTTCTGGATGATGTCTGTTCTGTTTTTTAGTTGTATCTCTGAAGTGGTTGTTTGAGGCAGCAATCTCCAGTGTTGACCTGTGCCGCCATCTTGGTTTCTCCCAATATTTATTTAATATTGATGCAAAACTGATAATATTCTGATAAGTAGCCCAACAGCTCATGTAATTAATAAAGCTTACTTTCTTTAAATATCTAAGGATATCTACAGACTTTCTTCCAGTGGTGAAAAAAAAACCCAAAAAATCTGACCTTAAAAATGCAAGCTTTTAAAAGAAAAAAAAATGCAAGCTTTATAAACCCAGCTATAGTTGTTTGAATATCAAGACTGCTGTTTCAGTGTTTCACTATATTGACCTGGCAATCTCATTTCAAGTTGATCCAAAAAAAATAACTGAAAAGTTATGTTGCCTGTTGGGGACAGTAGTGAATCCTTACATTACAGGACAATGCAACTGTAA
The DNA here is from genome assembly GCF_964212035.1 of Myotis nattereri. NCBI lineage: Eukaryota > Metazoa > Chordata > Mammalia > Chiroptera > Vespertilionidae > Myotis > Myotis nattereri. Next base: position 103,785,252 of record NC_138076.1, read on the forward strand.
CAATCTCTAAGAAACAAAGGTTTATTTCGATAGAGACATGCTGAATACAAAGGGCTGAAATAAATGAGTCATTGTTAACATAAAATAATAGAACATTTTAATAAAAATTAATATTTTTTTCTTGAACATTAACTTACCAGACACTGAATAACTGCACAAATTAATAAGTGTAATGCAAATAAACCTATTTTTCTTATTCTCCAAAAGCAAAATATTTCCTGTTGTGCACACCAAACAAGTCAGTCCAAGACTAATGATGTGGCAATCGGCTGCTAAAATATTCTCTGCTAGTATTAGTGGAGAGAAATGGTGCATCTGTCTGCACGTAAGACACATAAGGGAAATGAATGCAACACAATTATAGTAATCAGTTATTAGAGAAAGTTGTAGTTCATTATTGATAATCCTATCTAATAAAAGAGTAATATGCAAATTGACCATCATTCCAACAAACAAGATGACCGCCCCCATGTGGACACAAGATGGCCACCAGTGGAGGACAGTTGGGAGGGATCAGGCCTGCAAGGGAGGGCAGTTGGGGGAACCAGGCCGGCAGGGGAGGGAAGTTAGGGGCAATCGGGCCAGCAGGGGAGGGCAGTTAGGGGTGGCCATGCTGGCAAGGGAGGTAAGTTAGGGGCAATCGGGCCAGCAGGGGAGGGCAGTTGGGGCCAACCAGGCCTGCAGGGGAGGATAGTTAGGGGTGACCAGGCTAGAAAGGGAGGGCAGTTAGGGGCAACCAGGCCGGCAGGGGAAGGCAGTACATGATTTGACTCATGTACATAAAACCAGTGGGGAATGAAGTATCCATCTTATATAAAAACTGCTGTTTGAAATTTTAACCCTAATAGTATGGCTTCTGTCTTAAATAATAAGGAAAATAAGACTACTTCCATTCCAGAGACGCCATAAATTATGCCCCAGACAGTTGTCAGTGCTGACACCAGGCCAGGTCTTGAGATATGGTCCCATGGCCCCATCCCGTCATGCTGTGCTCTCTGTTCCTAGAACACATGTATAAGAAGGTAATCACTGTACTGATGCTGTACTGTGTCGGGGACAAATTGTGTAAACAAGGCTTTGTAACTAACCTTGTCGTTTTTGCAAATAAAAACACTGTAACTCCTGTAGTCGGCACTGCAGTTCAGCCCTTGCTTCGGCAGGGTGCTGTAACTGTAGTCGCTGGCCAGCTTAATAAATGCCCCTAAATTTTGATATGAGTCCCTGGCGGCCGTCTCCGCGGGTCACCCCATAACAATAATCAATTCTCAAAACTCTTACCCATTCACAGTAAAGCCATGCTTGCTTGGATGGTCTTTCATTTTGTCTTCTATTGGTTATGGCTCCATATCCTTGGGCTCTAAACAGCTCTGCCACTTATTCATAGATCTCTAAACATCAATTCAAGGAAGCTCCAGATTTTAAATAATCCTTCTGCCAAGAAAAGAAACTTCTTCAAATGCAAACCATTACATTTTAAATTAATTGCTCTGTGCATTTGAATGCTCAAGCATTAGAGTTTTTTGTTTTTGCAGCAGAAGAACTCTATACTGGAGTTAGGGAAAGGGGGGAGGGGAAACATAACATTACAGGCAAAGAGGGATTAATTATTTCTGTTGTGCTTGTCTTTTGGATTATATTACTATGATTGCAAGAACTATTTCTCCTTCATAAGACCTGCATATCTATAAGTCAACTGTTAGTAACATGTGGAGTGAACTGAGGATAATAGTGAAATGCAAAAAAGAAAGCCACAGGGAAGAAGGCTGACACTGGCATGGGATAGGAGCCAGGGATCCATGGTCAGAAAGGTCAACATTTCCAAAGGCTACAGAGGAGCTCATGGGAAAAATGGAATTAGAGATTAGGGGTCATGCAAGGAAGGAGCAATCAGAAACTTAGAGGTAAGCATAGTGTTTCTAAATCAGTAAGTGTGATATATTGAATTTTCCGGTGAGACACTGTTGCAGAATTTACCAGGCGACTGGAAAACACACAACAGGTACTCAGAAGATTCAGGAAAACCCTTTATTTGCAGATGTACGAGTACAGTGACTCAGGGGAGTCAGTTTTCCAAAGCCTGCGTGATGAATATGGAGCAAGCTTTCCTTTTATCGCCTTAGTTTCTTTGTTTTCTAACTTCTGGGCTTTTGTGGTGGGCTTTCACAGCCCTACCTAAGTCAATTAGAATGGGTAAGTAAGATTACATCTAAAGGCTTGGCCTGGGTGGTGCCAGTGACCTCCCTCTGGCTAAGCTATTAAGTTCTTTGTTTATGACCCTTGTAAACTGGAAGTATTTAGGAAAACAGATTATTGCCTAAGAAAGGGGCAGTGACTTAATTCTAGGCTAACAAGAATGTGGGTCAGAATACAGGTTATTGGCAGATTCAAATTGCTAAAACCCCCTTCCCCAATTGTCTTATATTACCCTTCATTCCTCCCTCTTGATCCTAAAGCTGATTTTCAGCCTTGGGGATTCAATAGAAGACTCAAAGCTAGGAAGTAGGGTGTTCAGCAGCTTGAGTCTTTTTCATCTTCATCACCCAAGAGATTGTGGTGGCAGTCTGGAGATCTGGTCTAGAGTAACATCTGGGGCTTCAGGGCTTACTGATTCTATCTCTAAAACCTGTTGGCTTTCTTAGAGGAAGGGAGAGGGAGTCTACACAGGTTTCTTCATTTCTGGCTTCAGAGTGGTTGGAGTGGTGAGAAGCATGCCTCAGGGTCCCATCTATTTCTCCTCCAGTTGGCCCATCATCCTTGCTCTGCTCATGTCTGTCTAACTGCCTAACACATCCCCTCAAAGACCTTGGCTCTTAATTCTTTCAGGGAAAGTGGGCATCAGTGGGCTCCTCTAATTATTTCAATGCTGAGGAGGGGTGAAGTTTTCTTTCAGAGCCAAGAGATCCTTGCTATCTGTCAGAGGGACAATGAGACCTGGACATGGAAGGAGGTGGGCTTGTGACCTGGCGGAGACAAACTGTATTATAAAAATTAGTATTATTGAGAAGAGAAACCAAGATGGCGGCATAGGTGAGCACCGGAAATTGCTGCCTCCCACAACAAATTCAAAAATACAACAAAAAGATGGAACGGACATCATCCAGAACCACAGGAGGGCTGGCTGAGTGAAAATTCTACAACTAGAAGGAAAGAGAAAAGCATACCGAGACTCAGAGGAGGTGCGGTGCAGAAGTGAAATACAAAGGTGCGGAGGTGCATGTGGAGAGGGCTGGTGGCTGAGGACACGGTTGTCTTTTTCAATCAGGAGGGAGTCTCAAGCTCTGAGCTCCAGTTCTGGGTGAGTCTCTGGGGACCCAGACTCATACAGGAGAAATGGGACTGTCTGGCATCAGTTGGAACTCAAGGGCAACTTTCTCTCGGATGTGCTCGCAGCGATTGCTGGGGCCTCTGAGGGCAGGACTGAGAGCAGCCATAATTGCTCACTCCACCTTGTTGAACCCCTGGGACCCTGCCCCGCCCAAGCCGTGCACTGAGGGTTTTGCATATGAAAGGCCCGGCCCTTTGTAATCTGAAAATTACTTAACAAACTGCAGCTGGCCCAAGGCCCCAGGGCAACTTGCATTGCTTCACAGCTGGCTTATGCTGAGTAGCCTCAGGCAGAGGCTAGATCAGGGGTGGGCAAACTTTTTGACTCGAGGGCCACAATGGGTTCTTAAACTGGACCAGAGGGCCGGAACAAAAGCATGGATGGAGTGTTTGTGTGAACTAATATAAATTCAAAGTAAACATCATTACATAAAAGGGTACGGTCTTTTTTTTCAATAGTTTTATTCATTTCAAACGGGCCGGATCCGGCCCGCGGGCCGTAGTTTGCCCACAGCTGGGCTAGATTATCAACTCCTTAGAGATCCAGGAGCCAGTTCTCCCACAGCAGAAACAGCTGATTCTCACAGCCAATTGGCCTGGAGGTCAATCCCTCCCAGTGTTACCTACAACAATCAAGGCTTAAATACAAAAAGACTGTGCACAAAGCCCACAAGGAGGTGCACCAAGAGTGTCTACCTCAGGTTATTGGGGAGGCTGAGCCACTGGGCCCTATAGGACACTTAGCACAGAAAGCCACTCTATCGACACAGCGAAGCATAAAAATGCCAAGACAAAGAAACAGGACACAAATGACAGAAATGGAGGAAAGAAAACTACTGGATATAGAGTTCAAAACCACACTTTTAAGGTTTTTCAAGAATCTTCTAGAAACCGCTGATAAACATAATGAGACCCTCAAGAAATCTAGTGAGATCCTCGATGTTGTGATAAAGGACAAACTAGAAATCAAGCATACACTTACTGAAATAAAGAATATTATACAGACTCCCAACAGCAGACCAGAGGATAGCAAAAATCAAGTCAAAGATTTGAAATACGAAGAAGCAAAAAACACTCAACCAGAAAAGCAAAATGAAAAAAGAATCCAAAATACGAAGATAGTGTAAAGAGCCTCTGGGACAGCTTCAAGCGAATCAACATCCGAATTATAGGGGTGCCAGAAGAAGAGAGAGAGAAAGATATTGAAAACCTATTTTAAGAAATAATAACTTCCCCTACCTGGTGAAAGAAATAGACTTACAAGTCCAGGAAGCGCAGAGAACCCCAAACAAAAGGAATCCAAAGAGGACCACACCAAGACACATCATCATTAAAATGCCAAGAGCAAAAGACAAAGAGAGAATCTTAAAAGCAGCAAGAGAAAGACAGTCAATTACCTACAAGGGCATACACATATGACTGTCAGCTGATTTCTCAACAGAAACCTTGCAGGCCAGAAGGGAGTGGCAAGAAATATTCAAAGTGATGAATGCCAAGAACCTACAACCAAGATTACTTTATCCAGCAAAGCTATCATTCAGAATTGAAGGTCAGATAAAGAGCTTCACAGATAAGGAAAAGCTAAAGGAGTTCATCACCACCAAATCAGTATTATATAAAATGCTGAAAGGTATCCTTTAAGAAGAGGAAGAGGAAGAAAAAGGTAAAGATACAAATTATGAACAACAAATACACATCCATCAACAAGCAAATCTAAAAATCAAGTGAATAAATAATCTGATGAACAGAATAAACTGGTGATTATAATAGAATCAGGGGCATTGAAAGAGAGTGGACTGACTATTCTTGTGGGGGAAAGGGCTGTGGGGGATGTGGGAAGAGACTGGACAAAAATCGTGCACCTATGAAGGAGGACAGTGGGGGGCTGTGAGGGCAGAGGGTGGGAAGGGAACCAGGTGGAGGGGAGCTATGGGGGGGGAGAAAAGAGGAACAACTGTAATAATCTGAACAATAAAGATTTAATTTAAAAAAATTTAAAAATAAATAAATAAATTTTTTTCTCCAGTTGCTGTTCAGATTGAGCTTGTTTCTCAACCTTATCTTCTAACTCACTAATTTGGTCCTCTGCTTCTACTAGTCTACTGTTGAAACCTTCCACGGTGTTTTTGATTGTAGCTATAGCACTTTTCATTTCTTCCTGATTCTTGCATAGGTTGTTGATTTTCTCACCCACCCAGTGAATGAATTGTACAACCATTACTCTGAATTCTTTTTCTGTCATGTTGCATGCTTCAATTTCACTAATTTCCTTTCTTGGCAACTCCTCATTTTCTTTCCTCTGGGGATTGTGTCATCTCCCCATTTTGACTATCACCAGAAAGTTCAAACGTCGAGTTGCATGGGCCTGGGCCATGTGCAGTGGGAGCTTTGCACCACCCTAGTGTTACTGAAGAGCTCCGACACTAAGATGTGTGACTGTTGTGGGTTGGTGGGAACCAGGCTTGCTCAGAGTCAGAGTTACCAGCGCTCGTGTGGCCTCCTGTGCACACCTAGAATCAGGGACCCCGCTTGCACCATGCTGAAACAGAGACCCCCCTGGCATGCGTTGAAGATCAGAGCCCCTAGCTTAGTGCCAGGAGTCAGAGTTCCCCAAGAATCTAGTATCAGAGTCTCTGTTGCTTCGCGCAGCCTCGTGCTGAGAATCAGGGTCCCTGTGTGAGCATGCACCAAGAATTGGCATCGCTGGCTCTTAGTGTGAATGCACTGGGAATCAGGGATCCTAGGGGAACATGATAAGAAACAGAGTCAAGTCACTGGTGCTTAGTGCTGCCTCCCACCCAGAGAATCGGGTTCCCAATCAGCTTGAGGGACTGGGTTAAACAGTAGCACTGTGTTGGCAGAAGGTCTGCTTCTGTGCTGCAGAAAGCAGACTTCAGTGTGCACTTGCCCAGAATCAAAGTCAGGTGGCACTGCCCCCCTGTGACCAAGCCTTTTGGGTTTGGTCACTGATTGTGCTGTGGGGAACAAATTCCCAGTGTCCAGGGCTCCCAGGCTCAAATTCCTATAGCAGCACTTCACCTGTGGGAGGGGCGAGTCTATCTGTTACTATGGCGCTGCTTGTGAGCCTGCGGTGTGGGGGATGGGCTCTGTTACTCACAGAAATCTGCTGCGGGGATGTCTGGATTCTTGGTGTCTGTGGGACTGTAGCCGTAGTCACAGGTCTCTGTCCCCAGTGGCTGCAGGGTCCTGGTTTGCGTCTGAGACCAGACTGGGTGGTGCTGAGGCCAGGATCCTAGTCTCAAGCAGCTCTGTTTCTCAAGGTGGCGTGGTCTCTGTGCCCGCGCTGGCTGCCCAGGAGTGTCGGCGCTGGGAGTGGGCCAACTAAGACTGCCTGGTTTGGCAGCCCCTTGGAAGACCTGAAGAATCTAACTGTCCCTAGCTCCTACACACACACACACCACACATGTCCACACACTCCTCTATCGCTCCCTCACTCTCTCACACTCTCTCCCTCCCTGCGTTCCTGCCAGTCGTCATCTTGAGAAGCCTCATGTCTCACTTCTTTTGCTCAACATAAAATCTATGAAATTAACCCATATTGTTCTTCATATCAGGATTTTATTCTTTTTTTGTAGGTGTGTAGTCTTCTATTATTTGAATTTACTACCATTCTTCCATTTTCCTGAAGGCAGATTTGTAAGTTGTTTCTAATTTAAAAATATTATGAATAGAGGTACGCTAAACATCCTTTCACATATGATTTTGAGGACCTATATGCTCATGTCTTTTGGATATATAAAAGCAGTAAATTTAATGACTCACGTTGTAGGCATATGTTTAGTTTTATATCCTTTTATTTTTTCATCCTTTTATTTAAATTATACAACCACCTGCAGTGAATGAGAGTTCCAGATTCTGCAGATATTTGCCAATAATTAATATTATAAAACTATTTAATTTTAGATATCCTGGTAAGTAATGGAGGAATAAATTTGAGTTTACCTGGATAGATGGTATTGAATATATTTCATATATTTTTGAGATTTGGATATTATTCTTTATCAATTCTTGTTTACATTTGTGTTTTCTCTTTCCTGAGGTGCCTTGATTTTCCTCATATTGCTGAAGGATATTTTCATTGGAAATAGGACTCTGTTGACAGTTCTTTTATTTTTAGACTTTATGGTTTCTAATGGAAAACCTATTGTCATGAGAATTACTTTTTCCTTATAGATACAGTGTTATTTGTCATTCAGAACTTTCAAGATTTCTTTCTTTGTTTTTATTTTTATTTTTCAGAAGTTTGACTATGATGTGGGTGTTGATATCTTTGGGTTTATCTCATTTTGCATTTGCTCACCTTCTTAAAATTGAGGATTTCTGTCTTGTGACCAATTAGAAGAGTTTTCCGCCATTATTTCTCCAACTACTCTCTCAGCTCCATCTCCTCTAATTTCTTCCTGGACTCCAAATGATAGTTTTATTTATTTTTGTTGTTTTTGCTATGACTCCACTGCTTCCTGTGGTCTGATCATTTTCTGTTGTTGTTTTCAAACCCATGTTCTTCCTATTCTCAGTGGATATTTTTATTGTTATATTTTCTACTTCCCTGAGTGTTTCCTCTATTCCATCCATTCTGCTTTGAGCCTATTCACTGAGTTATTTATTTGTTATTATATTCTTCTGTACTATAATTTTCATTTGGTTCTTCTTTATAGCTTCATTTTCTTAGCTGAGACTTTCTATTTACTTGCCATAACTTTCTTTTCTTACAATTTAAGGATGTTCAAAATCACTCATGTAAAGATTGTTTTGATGGCTGCTTTAAACTTATCAAATAACTGTCATCTCTACTATCTCAGTGTTAGTATCTATTATCTTTTTTATTCAGTTTTAGATCTTTCTTCTTCTTTGTATGAATAATTTGATAATTGAAACCTAGAAATTTTAAACATTATGAAACTCTGGATCTTTTTCAAACCTGTTTTATCTGGCTTTGCTTTGATATTGCTCTGATAAGGGAAGGATGAGATGCCACCTGATTATTTCAAGAAGAGAGTAGAAGTCCAGGTTCCTCACTTGGCCCAAGGTTTGTAGGTGTGTGTGTTGGGGGAGGGGATGGGTATTCATTATTGTTATGAGATGGTGGGAGTTTTGGCTCCCTGCTATTCTTTTGCCAATATCTCCCCATGTGGAGGGATAGGTCTGCCTTGTTTCTAGTTCTTATGGTTTCCACTTACATGAACCAGGACTGGATCCCACCCGGAGCAGCTGGGACCTGGGAATGGCTCCCGCCCAAGACTGACTCCTGCCCAGGATTGACTCCTGCCTGCTGTGGCTGGGACTGGGACTGACTCCCACCCAGCATGGCCCACCTGCAGCCATGGCAACCCAGCACTGATTTCTGGTCTGGTCAAGTCTTCAGTCTTAACGGTCATTACGACCCTGGCTCTTTATTATATAGACTAGAGGCCCGGTGCACAAAAATTTGTGCACTCGGAGGGGAAGGGGGGTCCCTCAGCCTGGCCCATGCCCTCTCACAGTCTGGGACCCCTCGGGAGATAACGACCTGCTGGCTGAGGCCTGCTCCGGGGTGGCAGAGGGCAGGCTTAATCCCTAGGTGCAGTCCCTGGTCGGGCTCAGAGCAGGGCCGATTGGGGAATTGGGGAACCGCCCCCTGTCATGCACAGAGCACAGCGGATTGGGAGGTTGCGATGCCACCCTCAGTCACGCTCAGGGTAGGGCCGATTGGGGGGTTGGGGCACCGCCCTCTGTCACACTCAAGGCAGGATCGATGGGGAGGTTGCGGTGCCACCACCTGTCACGCACAGAACAGGGCCAATCAGGGGGTTGGGGCACTGCCCCCTGTCACGCACAGAGCAGGGCCGATCAGGGGGTTGGGGAGCTCCCCCCAAGTCATGCACAGAGCAGGGCGGATCAGGGGGTTGGGGTGCGGCCCTCTATCACCCACAGAGCAGGGCTGATCAGGCAGTTGGGGCACCGCCACTGTCACACTCAGGGCAGGGCCGATGGGGAGGTTATGGCTCTACCCTGTCACACACAGAGCAGGGCCTGTGGGGTGGGGGTGTTGGGGCGCCGGACCCTGTCACACACAGAGCCGCAGGGCGATTAGGAGGTTGGGGAGCTTCTCCCTATCAGGCACAGAGCAGGGCCGATCAGGGGGTTGGGGCGCCTTCCCCTGTCAGGAACAGAGCAGGGCGGATAGGGAGGTTGTGGCCCTGCCCCCTGTCACACACAGAGCCACAGGGTGATCAGGGGGTTTGGGCGCTGCCCCCTGTCATGCTGATCCCGGTGCCAGGAGACCTCGCAGCTCCGCTGATCCTGGTGCTGGGAGGCATATTACCCTTTTACTATATAGAATAGAGGCCTGGTGCATGGGTGGGGGCTGGCTCGTTTGCCCTGAAGGGTGTCCCGGATCAGGGTGGGGGTCCCTACTGGGGTGCCTGGCCAGCCTGGATGAGGGGATGATGGCTGTTTGCAGCTGGTCACACACCCTTCAGGGTGGGGGTCCCCACTGGGGTGTCTGGACAGTCTGGGTGAGGGGCTTAGGGCTGTTTTCAGGCTGGGATTGAAGCTCCCAAATGCTCCTTCTTTCCTTTTTTTTTTTTTTTTCTGAGCCAGCTTTAGCTCTGAGGCTCCAGCTCTTAGGCCTCTGCTCCTGAAAGCAGGTATCTGGTTTGTTTAGGTTCTACAATTGAAACTCTGTATCAACACCAGGTCTGAGATCCCGGCTAGCTGAAAGCTGGTTTCTGGGGTTTTGTTTAGCTTCTATTTTTGTAACTATGTTTCAAACTGCCAGCTCAGAGGCCTGCAGCGGCAGGCGGGGAACGTTGGAGTCCTCGGTCACTGAAGCAAGCAAGCCTCATGTTAGTTTCAAGCTGCCTGGCTGCTGGCCGCCATCTTGTCTGGCAGTTAATTTGCATATCGCCCTGATTAGCCAATGGGAAGGGTAGTGGTTGTACGCCAATTACCGTGTTTCTCTTTTATTAGATAGGATTCTTATTTATTGCCATTTTAATTCTGTATCCCATCTTTCTCCCTATGTTTCTTCTTATCATTACAATAGACCCCTTAGCACTTCTTGTAATGCTGGCTTGGTGGTGATGTACTCCTTTTTCTTTTTTTTTTTTTTTTGTCTGGGGAGCTCTTTATTTGACCGTCTATTTTGAATGATAACATGCTGGATATATAATCTTCGTTTCAGATCCTTGATCTTCATTACCTTGAGTACTTCATGCCATTCTCTTTTGGCCTGTAGATTTTCTGATGAGAAATAAGTTGTCAGCCTTATGGGAACTTCTTTGTAGGTAATGGTTTTCTTTCCTCTTGCTGCCTTTAAGATTCTCTCTTTGTCTTTAATTTTTGGCATTTTAATTATGATGTTTCTGGGCATGGGCTTGTTTGGGTTCTTTCTGCTTGGTGGTCTCTGTGCCTCTTGATCTTGTGTGATTTTTCCTTTATCAGGTTAGGGAAGTTTTCTGCCATTATTTCTCTATCCCTTTCTCCTCTTCTGCCTATTCTGGCACACCTGCTATTCTAATATTGTTACATTTCACATCATGCCACAGCTCCCTTAAGCTGTTCTCCTGTTTTTGAATTGTTTTTTCTTTTTGGTTCTCTGATTGAGTGATATTTTCAACTCTGCCTTTTAATGCACTGATTCAATCCTCAGCCTCTGTTGGGGTCCAACCCCAGCAGGTCCAGGGGTTCCCAAAAGTGTGGATGGAGTCGGCGAAGGAGGAATGACACGGAGACAGCGTTCAGTTGATCAGCAGCCTAGCCAGGTTTTCTAGCCAGGTTCTAGCCAGGATCTCCAGCCAGGTTCTTGTATTGTCTTGTTACATCTGTATTTATACCAGTTGATTTTAATCCTATCAATTTCTTTTATTTTTATTTTTATTTTTTTTAATTTATTGCTTAAAGTATTACAAAGGGTATTACATATGTGTCCATTTTATCCCCCCGCCCTAGACAGTCCCCTAGCCTCCCCTATCCCCCAATGTCTTATGTCCAGTGGTTATGCTTATATGCATGCATACAAGTCCTTTAGTTGATCTCTTACCCCCCACCTCCTGCCCCCCAACCCTCCCCGGCCTTCCCGCTGCAGTTTGACAATCTGTTTGAGGCAGCTCTGCCACTGTATCTATTATTTTTCAAAAGTTTATAATGGTCTCTATTATCCATGAATGAGTGAGATCATGTGGTATGTTTCCTTCATTGACTGGCTTATTTCACTTAGCATAATGCTCTCCAGTTCCATCCATGACGTTGCAAATGGTAAGAGTTCCTATCCTTTTTAGAGCAGCATAGTATTCCATCGTGTAGATGTACCACTGTTTTCTAATCCATTCATCTACTGATGGGCACTTAGGCTGTTTCCAGATCTTAGCTATGGTGAATTGTGCTGCTATGAACATAGGTGTGCATATATCCTTTCTGATTGGTGTTTCTGGTTTCTTGGGATATATTCCTAGGAGTGGGATCACAGGGTCAAATGGGAGTTCCATTTTCAGTATTTTAAGGAAAATCCATACTGTCTTCCATAGTGGCTGCACCAGTCTGCATTCCCACCAGCAGTGCAGGAGTGTTCCTTTTTCTCCACATCCTCTCCAGCACTTGTCGTTTGCTGATTTGTTGATGATAGCCAGTCTGACAGGTGTGAGATGGTACCTCATTGTTGTTTTGATTTGCATCTCTCGTATGATTAGTGACTTTAAGCATGTTTTCATATGTCTCTTGGCTTTCTGAATGTCCTCTTTTGAAAGGTGTCTATTTAGGTACTTTGCCCATTTTTTGATTGGATTGTTTCTCTATCCTTTGTTAAGTTGTATGAGTTCCCTATAAATTTTGGAGATTAGGCCCTTATCAGATATGACATTAGCAAATATGTTTTCCCACACAGTGGGTTTTCTTGTTGTTTTGTTGATGGTTTCTTTTGCTGTGCAGAAGCTTTTTATTTTGATGTAGTCCCATTTGTTCATTTTCTCTTTAGTTTCAAGTGCCCTAGGAGCTGTATCAGTGAAGAAATTGCTTCGGCATATGTCTGAGATTTTGTTGCCTTTGAATTCTTCTAGAATTTTTATGGTTTCCGGTTGTACATTTAAGTCCTTTATCCATTTTGAGTTTATTTTTGTGTATGGTGTAAGTTGGTGGTCTAGTTTCATTTTCTTGCACATATCTGTCCAATTTTCCCAACACCATTTATTGAAGAGACTATCTTGGCTCCATTGTATGTTCTTGCCTCCTTTGTCAAATATTAATTGAGCATATTGGTTCGGGCCGATTTCTGGGCTCTCTATTCTATTCCATTGATCTATATGCCTATTCTTGTGCCAGTACCAGGCAGTTTTGAGAACAGTGGCTTTGTAATACAACTTGATATCTGGTATTGAGATCCCACCTACTTTGGTCTTTTTCAGGATTGCTGTAGCTATTCGGGGTCTTTTTTTATTCCAGATGAATTTTTGGAGAGTTCGTTCTAGATCTCTGAAGTATGCCATTGGTGTTTTAATGGGAAGTGCGTTGAATTTATAGATTGCTTTGGGTAGTATGGACATTTTAATGATGTTGATTCTACCTATCCATGAACACGGTATGTTCTTCCATCTGTTTATGTCTTCCTCTATCTCTTTTTTCAACGTCCTGTAGTTTTCTGAGTAGAGGTCTTTTACCTCTTTAGTTAAGTTTATTCCTAGGTAGCTTAATTTTTTTGGTGCGATGGTAAACGGGATTGTTTTTATAATCTCTCTTTCTGAAAGTTCACTATTGGTGTATAGAAATGCCTCAGATTTCTTGGGGTTAATTTTGTATCCTGCTACCTTGCCAAATTCATGTATTAAGTCTAGTAGCTTTTTGATGGAGTCTCTAGGGTTTTTTATGTATAATATCATGTCGTCTGCAAATAAGGACAGTTTTACTTCCTCTTTTCCAATTTGGATGCCTTTTATTTCTTCTTCTTGCCCAATTGCAATGGCTAACACTTCCAGTACTATGTTGAAAAGGAGTGGTGAGAGGGGGCATCCCTGTCTTGTTCCTGTTCTTAGTGGAAATGGTGTTAGTTTTGGTCCATTGAGTATGATGTTGGCTGTGGGCCTGTCATATATGGCTTTTATTATGTTGAAGTTTGATCCTTCTACTCCCACTTTGCTGAGATTTTTTATCAAAAATGGGTGTTGAATTTTGTCAAATGCTTTTTCTGCATCAATTGATATGACCATGTGTTTTTTTTTTCTTTCAATTTGTTTATGTGATGTATCACGTTTATTGATTTGTGGATATTGTACCATCCTTGCATCCCTGGGATAAATCCTACTTGGTCATGGTGTATGATCTTTCTGATGTACTGCTGGATCCGATTTGCTAAGATTTTGTTGAGTATTTTGGCATCTATGTTCATGACGGATATTGGCCTGTAATTCTCTTTCATTGTGTTGTCTTTACCTGGTTTTGGTATTAGGGTGATGCTGGCTTCATAGAATGAGCTTGGAAGTGTTCCTTCCTCTTGAATTTTTTGTAGTAGTCTGAGGAGGATAGGTTTTAGTTCTTCCTTGAATGTTTGGTAAAACTCCCCTGTGAAGCCTTCTGGCCCTGTGCTTTTGTTTGCTGGAAGCTTTTTGGTGACTGCTTCAATTTCTTCCATAGTTATTGGCCTGTTGAGATTTTTAGATTCTTCCTGATTGAGTTTTGGAATGTTGTATTTTTCTAGGAATTTGTCCATTTCCTCCAGGTTGTCTAGTTTGTTGGAGTAGAGCTGACCATAGTATTTTTTAACAATCATTTGTATTTCTGTGGGGTCTGTTGTTATTTTGCCTCTATCGTTTCTGATTTTGTTTATTTGGGTCCTCTCTCTTTGCTTCTTGGTGAGTCTGGCTAGAGGTTTGTCAATCTTGTTTATCCTTTCAAAGAACCAGCTCTTGGTTTTATTGATTTTCTGTATTGGTTTTTTTGGTCTCTATGTCATTTATTTCTGCTCTAATCTTTATTATCTCCTTCCTTCTGCTATTCTGGGGTTTTCTTGTTGCTCTCTTTGTTATTCTTTGAGTTGTAGAGTTAGCTGATTTACTACCATTTCTTCTTGTTTTTTGAGATAGGCCTGTAGAGCTATAAACTTCCCTCTCAGGACTGCTTTCCTTGTGTCCCATAGGTTTTGGATTGTTGTGTTTTCATTGTCATTAGTTTCCAGGATGTTTCGAATTTCTTCTTTGATTTCATTGGTAACCCAATCAATATTTAATAGCATGCTATTCAGCTTCCAGGTGTTTGAGTATTTTGGGTTGTTTTTACTGTAGTTTATTTCTAATATTATGCCATCATGGTCTGCGAAGACGCTTTTCATGATTTCAATCTTCTTGAATTTGTGGATACTTTGCTTGTGACCCAATATATGGTCTATTTTTGAATATGTCTTATGAGCATTTTAGTAGAATGTATATTCCCTGGCTTTGGGGTGAAGTGTTCTGAAGATGTCTATTAAGTCCATCTGATCTAGTGAGTCATTTAGGATTGCTGTATCTTTGCTGATTGTTTGTCTAGAGGGCTTATCCAGTGTTGTCTGTGGTGTATAAAGTCCCCTACTATGATTGTATTGTTGTCGATCTCTCCTTTGATCTCTTCCAGGAGTTTTTTTATGAATTTGGGTGCTCCTGCATTGGGTGCATATATGTTTACCAGGGTTATATCTTCTTGTTCTATTGATCCCTTTAGTATTATGAAGTGGCCTTCCTTATCTCTTGTTATGGCCTTCACTTTGAGGTCTATTTTGTTAGATATAAGTATTGCTACCCCAGCTTTCTTTTCCTTTCCATTTGCCTGAAAGATATTTTTCCATCCTTTCACTTTTAGTCCGTGTGAGTCCCTTCTAATGAGGTGGGTTTCTTGTAGACAGCAGATGTATGGGTCATGTTTTTTATTCCATTCAGCCACTCGATGTCTTTTGTTTGGAGCATTTAGTCCGTTTACGTTTAAAGTTATTATTGAAAGGTACTTGTTTCTAGCCATTTCTGTTTTTGTGTGGCTCTTTTCTTTCTGAGCTTTTTATTTCTTATTTTTATACCAGTCCCTTTAGCATTCCTTGCATTGCTGGCTTGGTGGTGATAAACTCCCTTAGCCTTTTTTTGTCTGTGAAGCTTCTTATTTCCCCTTCAAGTTTGAATGATAGCCTTGCTGGATAGAGTATTCTTGGATTCAGTCCTTTGCTTTACATCACTTTGTAAATTTCCGTCCATTCTTTTCTGGCCTGATGTGTTTCTGTTGAGAAATCATTTGATAATCTTATGGGAGATCCCTTGTATGTAACTTTCCGTCTCTCTCTTGCAGCCTGTAAGATTCTCTCTTTGTCCTGAACGTTTGCCATGGTAATTATGATGTGTCTTGGTGTGGGTCTTTTCGGGTTCACCTTGTTTGGGACTCTCTGGGCTTGTGTGACTTTTTTCTTCCCCACCTCAGGGAAGTTTTCTGATATTATTTTTTCTGATAAGTTTTCTAATCCTTGTTCATCCTTCTGTTGTTCTGGTACCCCTATTATTCGTATGTTGTTTTGTTTCATGTTGTCCCAAAGCTCCCTTAGGCTCTCCTCCTGTCTTTTAATTTTTTTCTCGAATTGCAGTTCAGTTTGTGTGTGTTTTGCTTCCTTGTCTTCTAATTCACTAATTCGGTCCTCCGCTTCTCCTAGTCTACTGTTGATACTTTCAATGGAGTTTTTCATTGCAGCTATATCACTCTTCATTTCTTCTTGGGTCTTATTTAAGTTGTTGATTTTTTCATCTGTTTCTTCTAGCTTCTTGCAGAGGTTGTTGATTGTTTCCTCCATCCGGTTTTTGCACTCTAGGACCCTTATTCGGAATTCTTTTTCTGTAATGTTGCATGCCTCTGTATTACTTAGCTGCTTTTCTGGAGAGTCCTCCTTCTCTTTCCTTTGGGGGTTTCTTTGTCTACCCATGTTTGATCTCACTGACATATCTAGACGTTGAGTCGTTCAGTGGTTGCTCCCTTGGTGGCAGTGACTCCTTGGTCTGTGGTTGCTCTTCGGGAGGTTGGGGTAGCAGCTGCTCTTCAGTTGGCAGCAGCTCCTCTGGTGGGTGCTGTTCACAGCTGTGGTGGCTCTTCTGGCTCATGGGGCGAGGTTTCACGTACAGCTGCTGTTCCTCAGCAGAGGGTGTTGGTGTTCAGGAGGTTGCTGTTGCTTGGATCTGCTGCGTTGATTTAAAGTCACAAAATACAACACAACAAGGCACCACGTACCAGGCACTATACACAAATATATTCACGATATTAATAACCCCAAATAAAGGTGACCACCTGAATTAAGAGAATTAGGGGATAAGGAAGAAGGAAGAGAAAAAGATAAAAGAGAAAAAAGAAAAGAAAAGTAGGGACCAAAAAAACGAGTGCAAAAATGAAATTGGGAAAAAGGAGGGAGGACAATTAAAGAGAGAAAAGAAAAGAAAAGAAAAAAAAAGAGCGAAAAGAGAGAATGAAGTGGAAGAGGGGAGGAGACTTTTTTATATGAGGAGAATACTCCTATAGAACAGCCATTAATCCCAACAAATTCCAGCAACAGCTCCCTGGAGATGAATGCAAACTAGAAACAACCAATAATATAACGATGAAAATAGAATGGAGAACACTAATCCCAAAATAAAATAAAGAGAAAATAAAATGGCACTTTTAAAAAAAATGGTAAAATGGTAGCAGTAATAATACTGGTTAAAAATAAGAAGGTAGTAATTGAAAGGGTCAAATCAGGTGATGGAAAAAAGAAGAAAGAGAAAAAAAAGAAAAAGAAAAGAAAAGAAAATTGGTTTCTTAGTTAAAAGGTGAAAAAAGAAAAAAAAAATTGCAGTAGTGAAGGTCCTTCGGTTCTTCTATTCTTCAGTGTGGCTCGCCTTAGACCTGCCAGGTATTCAGGAGAGTGTTGAGTTTCCCTGCGATACACTGTTCCTCTGTGTTGTAAACCACAGTCCTTATTTTAAAGCAAGCCACATTTGTTTCCCAGACTGCCTTATTTTGTGTTTAGCAAAGAGTCAGTTTGTGGGTCAGCCTCTGGGTGGCAGAGTTCTGGGGTTGGCCTCTGAGGCTATAGGGCCTCTCTGTACAGTGGAGGTTCACTGCCCAGAGCTGGCTGCGTAATAGTTAGTTACCGGGGCTGTGTTGTTGCTGGGATTGAAAATCCCTCTATAGGCCAGACCCTGTTAACTCCCAGGGACTGATGAGGTTATTTTAATCCTTGATCTCCTACAGGGTGGAATCTGGGTGTGGCTGTGCTCCTTGCCTGGGGGCTGGGGAGAGGAGTCTCACTCTCTGGAGGGAATGGCTGCCCCAGTCCTGGGCTCAGGGGTGTCTCAGCACTCAATTCGCTGCCACCTCTCCCGGCTCCCCCTTCTCTCCTCAGTCTCTCCCCAGATTCCACTCCTCCACACACTCTCCCTCTCTTCAGCACAGGTGAGTGTCTGTATCCGAAATGTCCCATGAACAGAATTCAGTAAAAACAAACAAACAAACGCTGGCCGCGGAAACGGGAAAGGCTTGGTTTCTGTAAGCTTCTTCTCTTACCGGGGCTGCATGGTCTGGTCAGCTCTTCAGGCTGCCCCCTTTAGGCTCAGTCCTCTGTGATCACAGAACCCAGCTCTCAATTCCCCCGGCGGCGGGGCCAGGAATCCCACGGTTCTCCTTTCCCCTGTCAGGGGCTGTGCCTGTCCCAAGGGACCAGGCTGTCTGCCAAGCAGTCTCCCTCCGACTCTCTGGGCTCAGAGGTCTGGCAAACTTTCCTGCCCAAATCCCTGGTTTTTTTTTACCTTTCCAGGGGAGTTCTCCTCTTCTTGGCTGCAAACCGTCTCACCAGCTGAGCAATTTCGCCAATTCGGGGTGGATGTTACTAGTTTCAGCTGCTCACTCCATTTGCTCTGGGACAGGACCTGGGATGCGTCTGCCTATACCGCCGCCATCTTGCTCTCCCTCATGAAATATCTCTCTTATCAATTTCTTTTCCAAAGGTTAGGCAGGGGTGGGCAATCTTTTTAACTTGAGGGCCACAATGGGTTCTTAAACTGGACTGGAGGGCCGGAACAAAAGCATGGGTGGATTGTTTGTGTGAACTAATATAAATTCAAAGTAAACATCATTACATAAAAAGGTATGGTCTTTTTTTTTTTTTTTTTTTTAGTTTTATTCATTTCAAAAGGGCCGGATCCGGCCCACGGGCCGTAGTTTGCCCACGGCTGGGTTAGAGCATTTCTTATCTCCATTCCAGGGAGTAAAGATTATGTAGCTTAAGCGTGATTGTTCATAGTTAAAATGATTAACTACCCCCCTGGCACTTAGTTAAGGGGTTTTATTCCCTCCCTAACTTCAGGGAAAAATCCTCACCTGGGGAAACAACCTTTCTCGGGGAGGTGATCCTGTTTAAAACACATAGCGTTAAGAGGGGGAGCAAACATATGCCATATACGCCAGGTCCCTTGAAACATAAGCTGTGCAGATGTTTCTTCTCTGCAGGGACTGTGTCAAGTAGCAAGGGTGGATCGGCTTCTGGCAAGCCTCCCCTAATCTGCTGTGTATTCTTTCCAATGTGTTTTTTTTTTTTATGCTATGTCATTCTTTATTTCTGTTTTAATAGTTACTATATCTTTTTTCATGCTGTTGAGCTACTTCACCATCATTACTCTGAACTCTCTTTCAAATAATTTTTTTTATCTCTGTTTCATTTATCTCTTCTTCTGGATAATTCTCTAGTTCTTTTATTTGGTGGTTGTTTCTTTGTCTCTTCATTTTGGCTATCTGATTTGGTTTCTGATTATGTATTAGGTAGAATCTCTACACCTCCTCCTGCTTTTAATTTTTTTCCCATTTGCTTCTCTGCTTGGGTCTGTGTTTTTTTTCCTATCTTGTCTTCTAACTCTCTGACTTGATCTTAAGTTTCTTCTAGTCTACTGTTGAAATCTTCTATTGTGTTCTTTATTGCAGCTATATCATTCTTCATTTCCTCTTGTTTCTTACACAAGTTAGTGAATTTTTCCTCCAGATGTTTGAGCATTCTTATAACCATTACTCTGAATTCTTTCTCTGAAAAAGTACTTGACTTCATTTCATTTAGTTCCTTTTCTGGTGATTCCTTTTTTCTTTCATTTAGAGGTTGTTTCTTTGAATCCCCATTTTTGCTGTTCCTTTGTAATTATTTCTATGTATTAGATCAAACTGCTATGCCAGCAAGATGGTCTTATGTAGTAGATATTTTGTGGGTCATAGTGGTGTATTCTTTCAGGTCTCTTCAGATGGGAGTTCTAAAGATGCCTCTTACTTGAGATATTTGGGTTTTCCTGATGTAGTTGGATCTTGAGTGTTAGTGTCCCTTTTATGGATGGAGTCTCTTCTCACAGTGTCTAATTATATAGCTTGCTCCCTACCACATTGTGCCAACCATTGTTGAGGTGCTGACCGAGCAGCACAAAATACAACATGACAAGACATGACACAGAAGGAACAGAACACAAGTGTACACAAGACACCTACTACCCCAATAAACGCAACCAACATAGATAAGAGAACTATGAAAGAGAAAGGAGAATAAGAATGTTAGCAAAAAATAAAAAATAAAAGAAATACTATGTGGCACAAACACAAGAAATGAAACAAATAAACCAAAAGGCACAAACAAAAAATACCCAGAAAAAAGGCACGGGGGGCGGGGGGGGGGGGGGTGGGCAGGATCTGTAGATGCAGAGTTTAAATAGAGAAAATAAGGTTGAGGAATTGGATGAATAGTGGAAGAATATAGTAAGGTGAAAAGAAATGATAAGACAAGAATAAAAAATAAAAATAATTTAAAAATTTAAAAAAATAATTTTTTTGTTTTGTTTTTGAAAAGGAGAGTAGAGGAGAGAGCAGATAAGCCTACATTTAGGAAGTGAAACAAGTTAAAAAATTAGGAGAAGAAAAGAGCAAGAGAAAAAAGTAAAATATTGAGTAGTGAATAGAAAAAAAAGAGAAGGAGTAGTGGGTAGGAGCAGGGAAGAGTGAATTACATATATGAATAAACCACTAGAGACCAGAATCATAACACATCAATATAGCAGATAAAACTGATCCATTTTTAAAAAGGGGAAAAATGAAAAGGTATAGAAAAACTAAAATAGGGAAAGGAGAAGAAAAACAGGATGAGAGAAAGAGAAGTGAGGAAGAAAAAAGTGCAAAAAAAGTAAAAATACAAATAAGATAAAATGAAAAATAATAAAATAAATTTAAAATAATAAAAATAAAAAAGCAAAGTGTTGTTCATTTCAGCCAAATTTTAATGCCCATGGATGCTGGTTTAGTACCCACTCTTCTGGTTTTTCTGCTAATTATGTGCTTCCTGTTAGGTACTTAGGTGCTGGCCACTGTCAAGCGTTGTCTTTTGGGTTTAGCACCCTGCTTGAAGCTCCAAGCAATCCACAATTCTTCTGCTTGTGTCTGTCTCCACAGGCCTTGACTATAAGCAGGCAGGGCCCATATGTCCTCTTTGCCTGTCTGCCAGCTGTCAGTCTTAAATCACTCAAGCATCTGTTTCTGACAGGGTTTTAAGTGGGTTTGGTGCTGTTTTGTTTTCAGGAAGTAAGATGGGTGTTTTTTTCCTTTTCCAGAGCTATTCCTCCACGAGTGGCCCAAAATATTATTCTAGCCTTGGTTGGTAAGAGATCCTTGTATGGAGACCAATGGGATTGGCTTGCAACCTGGAGTTTTTATCAGTCTGGTTCTCAGAATAGCGGTTGGACCTGCCCCTCTTCCAAACCAATCACCAAGGCTCTTTGGGCCTACTTATATCCATAAACTTGTCTTCTGCCTTTGTTTCCTTTAAAAGGAAACAGTGATTCTCAACCTTCCTAATGCAGCGACCCTTTAATACAGTTCATGTTGTGGTGACCCCCAACCATAAAATTATTTTTGTTGCTACTTCATAACTGTAATTTTGCTACTGTTATGAACCATAATGTAAATATCTGACATGCTGTATGTGTTTTCTGATGGTTGCAACCCACCGGTTGAGAACTGCTGGTATAGCTCAAAATGCAGGCAGGGTGTGGCAGGCTGTATTACCTACCTTGACGCTACTGGGAGGGGATAGCTCTTTAGGGGAGAAATGGCCACTTAGGTTTGGAAGCTTAAGAATGTCCCAATGCAGGAGCCCTGGCCAGGCTCCCTGCCCTGCTTCCCTCCCCAGCCTCTCTTCAGGCACCCCAAATCAAAGCCTCTCTCCCTGTACCAAAGCCTCAGGTGAGTGGCTGCAATGAAAGGTCCTATTGAAACAGAATTTTTGGACTGGAACCCAGATTCTTTGTCAGCCAGAGTTGAAGAATGAATCCATGGACAGAAAGTGGTATAGCAAAAGTGGAAATTTACTGAAGAACAAGTACAGACTCCCACATGGGGACAGGGAAAGAGTCCCACAGAATGGACTTCCACGTGAAGAGGGAGAAAGGGTCCCACTGAGTTCTTTTTCCCTATGGCTTATAAAGGCTGCAGATACTGGTGCCTTGATATCCCCTCTGATTGGTCACTATTTCCTTAGACTGGTTACTATAGTAACTCCTGAACTCAAAGGTCAAATACCACATGGGACATGTGATGCTCTCCTCCCTCATTGTTCTTTTCTTTCTAGCTTTCTTCCTTCTTCTTTATTTTGTAAATATAGACCTTTTTGGCCACTTCCAGCTCCCTTGTCTTATGTAAATGCAACCATTGCTGCTCCCTGCACCTGGCTTTCTTGTGTCCAATCTGTAGCCCTGTGTTTTTCTATGGACCTCAATTCTAAAAATTCCCTAAGCCTGCCTATATCCCCCTAAAATTCCTGTTTCACTATGTTCTGGGTTTAGTCCATAAAAGCAAAGACAAAACAACCATGAAACTGTATTTATACATTGCAATCAAAAGACAGACATAGGTGGGTTACATGAAATTCATTGGTGATAGGTTAAGGAGGTGGGATAAAGCAAAGCAGGGGAAACCCTTGGGATTGGGTAAAAAGTAAAATGATGGACACATACTTAGGTGGGTGCAGGAACAATTAACATGATAATGAAGGATTTTGTGGTATTGAGAAGGCTAACCCCTATTTTGTAAAACTACTGTTTGGAATTCTCTGCTATTCTTTAGATGGCCTCTTATTCTAAAAAATAACTTTCCTTTCTAGCCTGCTTGAATAATGAGGAAGATACACTTAGCTGTCTGACCTTGTAGGCCAGAAACTAGATACACCCATACTCTCAATGCCATGCCAGGTGCATTTTTTAATTGGATAGAACTGTGTAGTTTTCAAGGCCACCAGCGAGATAACCACTAAGCACACATAGGACTGGCTCTTTAATAAAAAGGGAAGTTCTGCTTGTAGCTCTGCTTAGAATTTGAATTCATTTTCTCTAAGCCCACCGCAGTGAATAAAGTGTAACTCCAAACTCTCTGAGCATTGCTTGATTTGTTCCGGATTCTCTGTAACATTATTGGTTCTCTGTGACCGGGAAGACCAACACATGCTTGGCCTTTTTGGCCTCTGGTGATTGGACCGGGTTTGGGACCCGGGGGCACTGAACAGGCCTCTGGAAGGCGTGCCCTGCTGATCTTAGCAGAATTAAACTGGGGGACTCTGGGTGCTCCTGGGACTCAGCCCAGGACCCAGCCAGCATCTGGAGAGAGTGGACGGACATTTCTGGACCTGTCGACAGAATTGGTAAGGTGGGGGCCCCAATCTGTTAGGCCCACGCCAAGTGAGTGGAAGGGAAGCTTGATCACCTCCCGGGAAGCCATAGTGCTTCCTTAGGCAATTAGTCAGGAATTGGGTGGATTGTTTAAACTCTGAGTGAATGTCTGGTGAAAGTGTGGAGGGAGAGGGAAAGTGTATTTGTGTGGCTCCACGACTTCGGTTATGGAGTCCGAGTGGGCCCCAACCTGCGGTTCCACGATTCGTCATATGGCATAAAGGTGACTCACCCCCACATGGAGGTGACCAGGCCCGGAGTTTATATGGGTGCACCTTAGCTAAGACCAATCTAAGCTCCCAAGGGACGCGGCCAGGTGGGCATCTGAGTGAGGATATGTGAAAATGTGAGACCCCCGAAGAGGGACCCTCACTCTGTCCTACAGATCGACGGCAACCCCAATCAACCGCAGGAGACGTCACTTGATGCAATCAGCAAGAGGCTTTATTCCAGCACGCTGGGGCACAACTCGTACTCACGCAGGAGCAGAGGAGTTGGGCACCCAGCAAGGAGTCTTTCAGCTATTTATATGCAAAAATCACACATCAGGGAGGGATTGCATGCAGGAGGGTAAGAGGAGAACAAAGAAATTCCAAAGGGTCTAGTTTGTGTCTTGATAGGGCATTCCTGCCTGGTGTTTTCACAACCTGTTTATCTCAACGGTTGATTGAAGCCCAGTTTACTCAGCCTGCCCTTTGTGTTGGGGCTATCTCCTGGAACAGCCTTAGGGAGGGCGTCATTCCCTCTGTTCCTATCTCTAGTTGGGGAAGCCTGGGGAGTTGAGATAAAACAGGCAGCTAGGCCTGGCAGCTGGGCCTGTGCAGTTTGTAACATTCTTTTATTCTTTCAAAAACAGGTAACCCCCTCCCTTGTTTGTCTCTCACCACCGATCATCATGGGGTCGGGACAAAGTAAACCCACTGTTCTCAATGTGGACGAAAGGGGCCACATGCTCACCTGACAAGCTCAGGGAAGGTCTGCGTGGCAGCCTGGCAGACTCAGAGACCTAAAGTAACCACAAAGGATGGTCTGAAATTAAACTTTAACTAAAAGCAGTTATGGTGGGCAGTTACGTCCTAGGCCAGTATCTTCACTGACGAGGTCAACCTTTACCATAACTGAGCCTATCTGTCTTTTTGCATCTATGATAACATATCCTTGGGATAACTGGGTAACTTGTGACCTCCCTTTTTTATGGAGCCCCTGGGGCACAGCCAGGTGTGCTGGGCCCAGGACAGATGCCGCA
The DNA here is from genome assembly GCF_964212035.1 of Myotis nattereri. Lineage (NCBI taxonomy): Eukaryota > Metazoa > Chordata > Mammalia > Chiroptera > Vespertilionidae > Myotis > Myotis nattereri. The sequence continues at coordinate 103,809,528 of NC_138076.1, forward strand.
GATTCCTTCATTATCATGTTAATTGTTCCTGTACCCACCTAAGTATGTGTCCATCATTTTACTTTTTATCCAGTCCCAGGGGTTTCCCCGCTTTGCTTTATCCCTCCTCCCTAATCTATCACCAATGAATTTCATGTAACCCACCTATGTTCCTCCTTTGATTGAAATGTACATATACAATTGTAACCCCGCCATTCTCTGGAGCATTATCTCAATTCGTTGAGGTTCTGCTTCCCGGCATATGTCGACAGTTTGGCTCAAATAAACTCACAAAAATTCTTTACAGGTTTCAATGGTTATTTTACTTTAACATTAATTGCATGTTGAAAAATTTTGAAAAGGGATTCAATGGGGATTATGGAATTAAGATGAATACTGAAACATTGAGGAAATTCTGTGAAGTAGAATGGCCAGCCTTCAGGGTTGGCTGGCCCTCAGAAGGCTCTTTAGATGAAAGATTGGTCAGGGAGGTCTGGAATGTAGTCAAAGGGGACCCCAGACACCCAGATCAGTTTCCCTACATAGACAGCTGGTTAGAAATTGCTCAAATCTTGCCACCTTGGGTCCATTTCTTCATGTGTAAGAAGGGACAGAGTAAGGTTGTAGTAGCAGGAGTGAAGAGGCAGGCAGGGCAGGAGCAGGCTAAGGAGAAGCAGGCAGGAGAAAAGAAGCAGGTCCCTCAGAAGGAAGCTCAGCCCCCTATTCTACAGGACCCCCCCCAAGGAAGTCCCACCAGTTTTACCACCTCCATATGAGCCACAGGCAGCACCAAGTGCTCCCCTTTTCAGCCTGGAAGGTCCAGAAAGTCTGGAAACACTACCCCTCTCTGTCTCTCCTCAACCAGGCTCTCCAGAGCCAGTTGGGCGGTGCTAGCGTTCAACCAATCAAGGGCCCAAACCACAACCGGAACATCAGATGCCTCTCAGGAAGATTCGAGGTGCCCAAGTGCTTGGCGAAGATGGGACCTTGCAGGAAGGAAGGCCAGTCTATTATTATCAGCCCTTTACCACAAGTGACATTCTGAATTGGAAGCAAAACACCCCAGCTTATTCTGAAAAACCTCAGGCCATGGTAGACCTCCTAGAAATGATCTTCCATACCCAGAAGCCCACCTGGGTGGACTGCAAGCAGCTCCTTTTTGCATTCTTTAACACTGAGGAGCGCATGAGAGTAATGACAGAGGCTCAGAAGTGGTTCCAGACTCAGACCCCGGCAGGGACATTAGATATGGACAGATGGGCAAGGGAGGCCCTCCCAGATGAGGAACCCTATTGGTCCCCAAACTCAGAAGATGGAAAGACCAGTCTAGAAAGATATCTGCTGGCTTTCCTCCAGGGGGTCAGGGCCGGAGCCAAGAAGCCCATCAACATGGCTAAAATTTCTGAGATTTTTCCAGAAGCCTGATGAAAGTCCAGCAGCTTTCTATGAAAGACTGTGTGAGGCATACAGAATCTACACGCCCTTTAACCCTGAGGCCCCAGACACTCAAACCATGGTAAATGCCGCTTTTGTAGGCCAAGCCCAGCCTGATATCAGGAGAAAATTACAGAAGCTGAAAGGGTTTGCAGGAAAAAATGCTAGTGAACTGCTAGAGATAGCAAACAAGGTTTTCATCAACCAGACAGGGCAGCAAGAAAGGAGGAAGAAAAGAGAATACAAAGAAGGGCTAATGTAATAACAGCAGCTTTCAGAAGTTCGGGCCCCAGACAGCCCAAAAAGGGAAGCAAGAATACAGATCAGGAGGGAAATGAAGAGCAAGCCTGAGATGGGACTAGTGTGCTTATTGTAAAGAAACAGGGCACTGGAAAAATGAGTGTCCCAAATGGCAAAGCAAGAAAACAGGGCCCCCTTTTCCACCCAGTCGCTATCAACCAGAACCACCTGGAGCAAACCTTATTGGGCTGGCAGTAGCTGACTCTGACTAGGATAGACGGGGCTCTTTTCAGCTGGGCCCCCACGACTCCATGGTCAGAATGAAAATTACGGGCCAGACTGTGGACTTTATGGTTGATACAGGAGCGGAGCACTCAGTAGTCACACAGAAAGTAGCACCTTTCAGGAAAGAAAGTCACCATTATTGGAACTACTGGAGACCAGACCCATAGACCATTCTGCCAGCCTCGCCGATGCCTACGTGGCGGCCACCGAGTAATTCATGAATTCCTGTACTTGCCAGATTGTCCAGTACCTCTGATGGGTAGAGACCTTTTAGCCAAAATGGGGGCAGACATCACCTTTGCCCCAGATGGCTCGGCACAGCTGTCATCTGGTTGAGGAGACTTCTCCAATGATCCGGTCCTTAGCAGTGCCCCGGGAGGAAGAATGGAGACTTTATGCCCCTCAGACAATGGTCGCACCATTAGAGCCTGAATTAGAGGAAGAATTTCCACTGGTCTGGGCAGAAGGAAATCCCTCTGGCCTAGCCAAAGACCATGCCCGGATACTAATTGACTTAAAGCCTGGGGCACAGCCTATCAAAATCTGCCAATATCCAATTCCAAGGGAGGCACGCCTAGGAATTCAGGTCCACTTACTCCGACTACTTCAATGGGGACTCCTTAAACGATGCCAGTCACCATGGAATACTCCCCTCTTGCCTGTCTAAAAGCCTGGAAGTAATGACTACTGGCTGGTTAAGGATTTGCGGACTGTTAATGAGGCCCTTATAACCTTGCATTCAGCACTGCCAAACCCCTACACACTGCTAGGACTCATTCCATCAGAAGCGGAATGGTTTACAAGCCTAGATCTAAAAGATGCCTTTTTCTGCCTCCGATTAGCCCCCTTCAGCCAGCCCCTTTTTGCTTTTGAGTGGGAAAACCCAACTACGGGGTCCAAGGAGCAGTTCACCTGGATCAGACTTTCACAAGGATTCAAAAACTCCCCTACTCTCTTTAGTTGAGCACTAGCATCTGACCTGTCTAAATTCCCAGGACAGGACTTGGGGTGTGTTCTACTTCAATATGTAGACGACCTCCTACTAGCCAGCTCCACACGAGCTCATTGTGGGAGGGGACATGAACCCTCCTGAGACTGTTAACTGAAACAGGTTACAGAGTGTCCAAGAAAAAGGCACAGATTAGTCAGAAGGAAGTCAAGTATCTAGGCTTCCAAATCACCCAAGGGAAATGAAAGCTAGGGACTGAAAGAAAGCAGACAGTATGTGCCATACCAGTCCCTAGCACCCGGTGGCGGCAGATTTGGGAATTCCTGGGAGCAGCAGGGTACTGTTGAATCTGGATCCCAGGTTCAATGTTGGGCCCTGGCCAACCCTCTCTATGAAGCTTTAAAAGGGGAAGAGAAGGCACCCATTGAATGGGGCCCTGAGCAGGAGAAAGCCTTCATCAGCATAAAGGCAAAGCTCACTGAGGCCCTGGCACTAAGACTACCATATATGACATGGGACTTTAATCTCTTCATACATGAGAACAGCAGGGTAGCCCTAGGAGTTCTAACTCAGGAGTTTGGACCCTGGCAAAGACCAGTAGCCTATCTCACCAAGCAGATTGACCCAGTTGCCTCCGGTTAGCCCCGGTGTCTCAGGGCCCTTGCAGTCATGACATTATTAGTCAAAGAAGCAGATAAGCTTAACCTGGGAAAAAACTTAAATGTAAAAGTACCTCATTCTGTTATTACCCTAATGGAAGCTAGGGGACAGCACTGGCTAACTCATGCTTGGATGACTCAATACCGATGACTGTTATGTGAAAATCCAAGGGTACGACTAGAAGCAGTAAGAATTTTTAATCCTGCTACCTTTCTACCCATAACTGAGGGGGCCCCTGAACATGATTGTCTGGAAGTCCTAGAGGAGGTTTACTCTAACCGGCCAGATCTAACAGATAAGCCCCTAAAGAATCCAGACTTAGTACTGTTCACAGATGGCAGTAGCTACTTAGATGAAGGAAAGAGATGAGCCAGATATGCAGTGATATCAAACTTTGAGACAATTGAGGCACAGGCCCTGCCTGAAGGATGGTCAGTGCAGAGGGCAGAACTTTGGGCCCTCGCCAGAGCCTTAGAACTCAGTAAGGATAAGCATGCCAACATCTACACTGATTCACGCTATGCCTTCGCTACCCTGCATATTCATGGGGCTATATACAAGGAAAGGGGGCTCGTGAGGGCAGGAGGAAAAGGAATCAAAAATAAAAATGAGATTTTGAAGTTACTAGAAGCAGTTTGCCTAAAGAAATCACCGTCATTCATTGCAAAGTTTACCAGAAAGGGAAAGACTCAGTGTCAGAAGGAAACCAGCATGCTGATGCAGCAGAAAAACAGGCTGCCAAAGAACAAGTAGCACCGGCACGGATCATGTTGGTCCCTGAATTACCTGAACCTCCAAAGCACACTCCTCAGGAAGAGAAATGGGCCCAGCAAGAAAGGGGCAAAAGAACAAAAGAAGGTTGGTGGATACTTCCAGATCATAGGGTCTATGTCCCAGAACAGTTAGCCCATAAGTTAGTCTTCCAGCAGCATGAACTTACTCATTTAGGAAAGACTGCTCTAGAAGCTTTGTTAGGCAGATACTACCTAATTGCCTGTCTTCCCTCCTCGTGTGCCTCAGTTTCTCAGCATTGCCTTCTCTGTGCTCATAACAATGCCAAACAGGGTCCTGTGGGACCGATAGGAGTTCAGCACTGAGGGAAAACTCCCTTTGAGGACTTAGAAGTAGACTTTACAGAAGTAGGACCTAGCAGAGGAAATAAATACCTACTAGTATTTGTTTGCACCTTTTTAGGCTGTGTGGAGGCATATCCCACTCACATGGAAAAGGCGAGAGAAGTCACTAAGGCATTGATAAAGGACATAATTCCGCGGTATGGAATGCTTTTGACCATAGGGTCTGATAATGGCCCAGTCTTTGTAGCAGAAATAGTACAACAGGTAACTAAGGCTTTAGGAATTAGATGAAACCTACATACAGCTTACAGGCCTCAGAGTTTAGGGAAAATACAGCAAATGAACCAGACTTTAAAGCAGGCTATGGCTAAGCCATGCCAAGAAACAACCCTACCCTGGACAGATATATTGCCTCTTGTACTCCTGCGGGTACACTGTGCCCCAAGGGCCAGGGTAGGTTTCGCTCCCTTTGAAATTCTATATGGTAGACCCCCTTCCTTAATTTGGCCAAAGGGAGATTTGGGGGAAATAGAAAACTTAGAAATCCAGAAACAACTACAAGGACTTGGAAAAACTGTCTTTGAGGTCCACAGATGGGTTACTGACTGACTACCCATCTCTCTAGGAACAGCTGTACATCCTTATAAACCTGGAGACCAGGTTTGGGTAAAAGACTGGAAAAAAGAGCCCCTTAAGCCAATTTGGAAGGGACCCTATCCAGTCATACTAACCACCCTACAGCTCTCAAGGTTGCAGGACTGATCACCTGGATTCACCACTCCCAGGTGAAAGCAGCCCACCAGCCGAGCGACACCCAGCCTGAGTGGAAGGTGACCTCTGACCAGAAACACCCGCTGCAGATCACCCTCAAGAAGACAGCGGACCTGGCTGATCAACCTGCTCCAAAGAATTCAGATAACACCCTGCTGAATTCTTCCTTACACTAATCTTTCTTTTTTATCTTCTCTTAAAGGCAAAATGCTCTGGTATTTCTGGATAATCATTGTTTTTATCTCTCTAGTAATTCTCATTTTGTCTTTTTATGAGTGCTGCCAGAACCCGAGGCTAGTCCCAGGAGGAGAACTCTTCTGCCCTTGCTGGAACACAGAAGCACCATAAAAATTACTGCTTTCTACACAGCAAAGGGACAAGATGAAGCTAAGGCTAACTCTTTTACTGTTACTGAACTCTCTTAATCTTGACCACTCTCAGGTCTACACTCTGCCACTTGAGAGCTTCCTAAGTCCTCACTTTCTCTACCGAACACTTAACCTCACCCTCTCCCTCTTAAATCAGACCAACCCAGACTTAGCCAGGGAATCCTGGCTCTGTCTTCCCCTCTCATCTACAAGCTACACGGCAGCCCCCACGTCCCTGCATGCATGGTTTAATTCTAGTCTGTCCTTCCATTATAAAATACATGGAGGACCTCCATTCCAACTTATGTGCCTCAATGAACTTTATAACTTCCAAATCACGGAGATGACAAAAGGGACACTTACAGGCAGGGCTGTTCAGCTACTCCAAACTTATCTAAATGATATGGCACCACACCGATCCAAGAAGGTTCCTACCTTTGGCTTGGTAACCACTAACACTGCCTTAATATTTCGGTCACCCCTTTGCATCAGAACAGAACTCCCTGGAGGAGATGCTTTGGGACATCTTGATCAATGCCTCTGCAATTTTATGCTCGACCTAAAACCTGCCTCTTATTGGGTTAACTATGTTGTCACCCAAACAGCTCCTTTTCGGAACCCTGTTCGATTTTCAGCAGGGCCCACAATTTCAGTGGCTTTCCCAACCACTGACACCTCTCAGTTCTGCTTAGGCCGACTCCGCACCTGCTCAAGGTTTCACCCATGGCAGGATTGCACATTGAACCAACAAGCCTCATGCCATCGCCTCCCTTCCCATGGCCTCACACACTCTAAATTCTGGATAGAGATTGACAGGAAATTTATTTTCTTTGAAAACACCACCTCTGGGGCTACACAAAATAATCCTCAAGGCCCCTTCAGCCCCTTACAGGGGCAACCTTGGCAGGAACTCTCTGTCTGGGAACAGGAGAATAGCAAGCTTACACACCTCTTTATCATTGAGAATACCTTCTGTTTAGAGACCCAGGGAATTTTCTTCCTCTGTGGCACCAATACCTATCTCTGTCTATCTGCCAACTGGACTGGGACCTATACTCTGGTTTACCTAGCCCCCAAAATAGACATTGCTGCCAACAATCAATCCTTGCCTGTCCCTGTAACACACCATATCCAATACAAAAGAGCAGTCCAGCTAATCCCTCTCCTTATAACACTTGGCATTTCAACAGGGGTTAGCACTGGAATAGGGGGACAGGAAACTTCCCTCTCCTACTATCAGAGCCTATCCAAGGACCTTGCTGACAGTTTAGAAGAAATAGCTCAAAGTATTGTTGCAGTACAGGATCAGATTGACTCACTGGCAGCTGTTACTCTCCAGAATCGAAGAGGACTAGACCTTCTCACAGCGGAGAAAGGGGGACTGTGCCTGTTCCTTGAGGAAGAGTGCTGTTTTTATGCTAACCAGTCTGGTATTATAAGGGATGGGGCCAAGAAACTAGCTGATGGAGCTTCAAAAATAAGACAGGAGTTATCTGAGACCTGGGCTGCATGGGGGGCGTGGGGGGTGTCTGGAAATGGCTCCTTCCATTGACAGGACCACTGTTAATGCTACTCATAACCATAACCCCAGGACCATGTCTTCTAAATCTGTTAACTCACTTTATCTCATCCTGTTTAGATGCCTTTAAACTTCAACTGGTCCTACAAGCCAGAAGAATTCCCTACTAACCTCTCCAAGAGGAAGAAACGGGATTTAACTCCTTGGACGTTGCCCCTTTTCAGCAGGAAGCAGTAAAAGATTGATCGAAACCCCTGTTCACCATAACACCCAGTAGTTATTGTATCACAAGGCTAAAAAGCTTGTGGGACAAGGCAGGGGGGAGGGGAGGGGAGAATGAGAAGGCTATCCCCTATTTTGTAAAACTACTGTTTGGAATTCTCTGCTATTCTTTAGATGGCCTCTTATTCTAAAAAATAACTTTCCTTTCTAGCCTGCTTGAATAATGAGGAAGATACACTTAGCTGTCTGACCTTGTAGGCCAGAAACTAGATACACCCATACTCTCAATGCCATGCCAGGTGCATTTTTTAATTGGATAGAACTGTGTAGTTTTCAAGGCTACCAGTGAGATAACCACTAAGCACACATAAGGCTGGCTCTTTCATAAAAAAGGAAGTTTTGCTAGTAGCTCTCCTTAGAATTTGAATTCATTTTCTCTAAGCCCACCACAGTGAATAAAGTGTAACTCCAAACTCTCTGAGCATTGATTGATTTGTTCCGTTTCTCTGTAAGAGTATCTGTCCTGGTGCTCAGCACATTTGGTTGTGCCCCAGGGGCTCCAGAAAAAGGGAAGTTACAAGTTACCCAGACATTTCAAGGATATGTTATCATAGATGCAAAAAGACAGATAGGCTCAGTTAAGGTAAAGGTTGACCTTGTCAGTGAAGATACCAGCCTAGGACGTAACTGCCCACCATAACTGCTTTAGTTAAAGTTTAATTTCAGACCATCCTTTGTGGTTACTTTAGGTCTCTGAATTTGCAAGACTGGCATGCAGGCCTCCCCTGAGCTTGTCAGGTCAGCATGTGGTCCCTTTCGTCCACACATCCCCCTTTTGGTCATAAATCAATCTAAAGGATGCATTGATGAACAACCTTTTGGTTGGATAATTAAGTCCCACAGTGCTAGGAAGGCTCATTCCTAGGATGTCTCAGTGTCAGCATGTCTTGTTGAACAGGGTGGACCACTGGGAATGGGCAAGACCATAACCTTAGATGGCATTAAGGTCGAATTATTATTATTCAAAAAGGGCAGGTAAATGGGAGACAGTCAGATCCTATATGTCCTTGTTAAAAAGTATTCTGGATCATTTCTAATTTTTGAGCTACCATGATCTGAGTCTTTTTTGCTGTTTGTCAAGTTTTGTTTTTCTGCATCAAGTATAACATTTTCCATATCAGGAACAAAAGTAACAACACTAAACCAGTAACACTGATTAGGAACCGAAAATGTCTAATACTAGACAAGGAAGGGTCTGAGGGCAAGAAGCATTCCAACCAACCAAAAAACCCTTTACATGTATTATCATATTTTTTTTATTAAGCTAATTGTGTGTTTTCCTCCTTCATCCACTGTCAGTTGCACCTTATATGTTTGGCCAGATGAATTAAGACTCTACTATTTCATTATCTAGAAGCACTAATTTTCTTCAGTTCAGTTGGTTTCCATAGAAATGTCTTCATGGGGAGGAGTTCAATTTCTTAATACATTGGTTTTTCAGTATCAATATTATCATAGGTTTTATGAACCTCAGGCAAAGTCATTCTGCCTATAATTTCAGTATTGCACCATATTCCAGTATTATTTAATGTAAACTTGGTGATATTACAGTAAAAATTGCTTTGTATAGCAGAAGAGTTTTTTAACCCTTCCCAGCAAAAATTCCCCTTTCTCATATACCATATATTGTTATTCATTGGGGGTAGATACAATAGGCCAGGACTGGGTGAATTCAGTATTCCATATGGATTGGGGGCATAACCATTTAGCTTTCCAACTTTCACAATCAGACGGTGAGTTGGGTTCACATTGTTTATTATTTTTAAATATGGCCCATCTACTTCCCATTGGAAGTATTCTAGTATTATTGAGGATAGTCTCTATGCTGGCCAGTTGAACTACTGGGAATTGAAGCTTAGGATTTAACTGAGGCACCTGGGCTTTTAAAATACAACATCGTAGATTGCATTTCCCATCCAAAATTTTCCAAATTCCTGGGGAACCATATGAGTCCCATAAGTGTCTGGCCTGGGCTTCTGCAGCCATTATAGTTGGCCACTGTTTCATAGCCACTTCAGATTCCATTTGCATTAGCATAGACAATAGGCCCTGTTGAGTTAGGTTACAATCACGTTTCCATTGTTGGGTTTGTGCATGAGTTTTTATAGTCTGTTCAGTCTGTTCTATCCATGAAACTAAGGCTTTATTGTCTTTCCATGCTGCTTCCCACCCTTTTCCTTCTTCCTGAAACAGCATTCCCTCTATATGACCTATTTGAGATAAAAACCTTTTCCTGATGAATGACGTTCTTCATTAGCTGCAAGTTCAGCTTGACCCAGGATACCAAGGCAGCCCCTACTCCTCCAAGTATTCCCCTTTTGCTTGTCTTAGGGGGCCAATGTTGTTGGACCCACCAAGAATATTGTTGCCATTGGGTAATTATGGCTTGGGAGCAGTTAGGATATATTCAGTGGACCCAAAAATGTTGAGTTTCCCATGCCATAGTTAAATGGGTGAAGGTGACCCCCAAATGAGCTAGAGTTTAAGTTTTCCATAGGGCTTCTAACAAGCATCCAGGATGCAAGGATGGTGGGGTAGTTACATATCTACCCACCAACTGATGCCAATAATTTCTGAAATGGGGATCCATTGAATTCTTTCTTGTTTCACAGTCATCCAGCCACAGGAGCATGGCTGGTAAGTCCGAGGACAAGATATACTATGACAGATAGGACAGGCTACTGCAAGCCTTTGGCCATCATATCTAGGTGTTTTTCTTAGCTATTCATCATCCATCTCTACAGCTATACAATATTCATCCAGATTAGATCCATATACAATTCTACCAGTGGAATTATTAGGGAGGTATTCTTGGCAGTAGTTGCCTAAGTTGGGTCCTTTATAGCAGATACAGTCAGAAAAAAATGCACCAAAGATTATTATATTGATAGTAGGAGAAGACCAATGTGTGGCTAACAAAGCATTAATTTCACTATCATACCTGATAATCAGAATATCATTGTGTAGTAGGTGGGAAAGATTAGCAGGTATCCAAGTTAAATTTTTCATATCTAATAAGGGAGGAGTTCTGGGGAGGCACATATTGTTTCCACTAGGAAACCATAAGGAGGATGATAATAATATGAAAATCATTTTATGTACATTCAATCAATAACAAACAGATGATATAAAAACAAGGTTCAAGTAATATCAATTTGTGAGCATACAGGCTTTGTTGACGTCGTCTTGGGAATAGCTGTCTGCCTCCGTGGTCAGCGATTTCTCGTCCTGGAAAAGTGTCAGCTGTTTCTCGTCCTTGAAAAGTCTTTGATCTCTGCTGTAGACGGAGATGGATGTCAGAGATGGGAGTAGACGTCCATTTACAATCAGGTGCCTTTTTAAAAATAAGAAATGTGGATCCATGAGGTAACTCCTTTAAGTTTAGCTGCACATGGGTTAGTTAGTAATACCTGGTAAGGTCCCCTCCAATGAGGTTGGAGAGAGTCTTTTATTTGTTGTCTTTTCCAGTACACCAAATCTCCTGGTTGTAAGCCATGATCTTTGAAATCTTCGTCTCCCAGGAGTGCACTGTGAAATGAATCTGTTACCAATTTGTTATTTCCTACAATGCAGAATGTCTGCTTTTATTTTTCCTTATATTTGGGAAACAAAAGATTTAAAAGTCAACAATATTTTAAACAGTCATAAGAATAATTATCCTCAATTCATTTAGTCCCATAGTTATTTTTGTTTATCCTGATTATTTGCCAGTAGTTTTTGAATTCAGTTATTCCTTAAAGTTCTATAAATCTTCATCCAGTTCAAAAATATGACCTGCTTAGAAGCCTGCAATTTAGAGTAAGTCAGAGTTCTTTTCATATTTTTCTAAACATATAATATACCTACAAATGCATCAGAATAAAGCTGTCCATGAATGACAAAATTTAAAAGTGGCATGGTTATAGATTTGATAAAAAACTTTGCTTTTCTATAAAATATAACATTCCAAGACAACAATTTCTTAGTAAGTAATAATCCCTGTAAAATGACATAGAGAATATAAAATTTGTATACCTTTAGATTCAATTATAATTTTAGCATATAAAGAATAAATAATATGTAAGATTTTAAAATGAGGCACATGGTTTATTGCAAGCAGTGTATTAAGCATTATAAATAATTCATAAACTCCCAATCTGTGACACACAAATACCCAGAGCATCACTGGCAGACATCCCCACAGGGAATCATGACTCTTGGCTTGCCCGGTATCCCTGACTGGACACATGCTACCCCCCTGAAAGTTTCCTGTTGGAACTTGGCTCTGAATCTTTGCAAGTTACTTTCTGAAGCAGAGTGCCTCAACAACGCAAGTGACCTGTCCCTTGCTCTTCATTGGAACTCAGGTGCACGGTCTTTCCCGATTGGCTAATTCAAAGAAAGGGGTTGGCCTTTGTTGTTTCAAGATGGCAGCCCCCAGGGGAGCGACAAGCCATGTGGCCAACATGGTGGCTGTCTAAACTGTTCTTCGACAGAAAAGATAATTTGTTTATTCTTACAATAAAAAAGGGCAGAGAAAACCAAAATCCCTAAAAGATAGACAGCCAGCATTATATTGCAGACAAACAGAAATCTCACTAGCTGTTTCTGGTGACTGAACCCTGAGAGGGAGAGCAAGAAGAGCCTCCAAGACTAAGAATTCTTGGCAGCTGCTAGGACGTTCTTGCAATCTCTCTCATGCTTTCAACCCCACCACACATAACTAGGCTTCCCCAAAGCCGGACTTGCCTCTTCTTTAAACAAATTAAAAAAAAACAAAGAGACATAAAAACATCAACACTCTTATGCAGGCATGCAGAACACACTAAAAGTTTACCAGAGAATGTCCAGCATTTAAAATTACCAAAGCAGTGTCTTTTGTCCCTGGTTTGGTAACTGCCCCTCTCTAGAATTTCAGTATATTCCCAATGGACTATTCAAAACAAACAAACAAACAAAGGAACAAAAATGGGCTGGGGTCTTTTCTAGTTGCCTCTACCTCCCTTTGTCTGGGGGAATCGTCTATGAAGATAAATAAGAGGCATGCTTCCTACAGGGAAAAACAGGGTGTAGACATTTATTAACTTCAGAATAGTTCTGAGACAGACTCTAAAATTGTTTATTAATTTCCGTCTTATTAGAAGAAATTTTTTTCTATGCTTTTCTTCAGAAGCTTCTAATTTCCAAGTCAAGATATGCTTCCCATATAGTCATTCAGTTTAATTTCAGAGCCAGCATTTTCTAATTTCTGCATGCAAAATATTAACATAGGTACCCCAAACAAACTGCATTTTGGCCATTTCTCAGTTAATGTTTTCTAGTTAAATTTTCCCATTTCTGTAAAGCACTTGCAAATAAAGGCTTCCTATCCAGAGTATTAAATGAGGGCTGAGGTTTTGAAAGCTTCTGGCCTTGGAGGCACAATTTCTCATGTTATATTTTTCATTTTGGATATCTGTAGTCTTGAGGAGGAAACTGGTCTTGCAAAGCATGCCAGGCCATAAAAACTGTGAACAATGCACTGCCCTGGGGGGGAGGTCGTTATCGATGGCCTCAGGACAAATCATCAGATATGGCCTGGGGACCCCCAATACCTGGGAGCCTTTCTGTAAGCCCACAAAAGGGGATGGAACTATATCTGCAAGACAAAGACCACAGAAGGTTACAAAAAGTGAAGCCCTCTATGTGTTACTTCACTCTGATTTGAAAATTATTCCCGGAGTCCACTAGTGTTAATAAACAGGGTCCCTACCTTTCTCTAGGAAGCGTGCTTGATCTTTCTTTGGTCTTCTGCAACATTTGGTTCCCTGACCGCGAAGCTAAATGTGTTGGCTCTTGCCTCCGGTGAGTGGATGGGTTTTGGGGCCCGGGGTACGGGACAGGCCTCTGGAAGGCATGCGCTGCTGATTTTAGCAAAATTGAACCAGGGGGAACTCCAGGCACTCCCAGACCTCAGACCAGGACCAGGCCAGCATCTGGAGAAAGTGGATGGACACCTCTGGACCTGTCGACAGAATTGGTAAGGTAGGGGACCCAGTCAGTCAGGCCCACTCCAAATGAGGGGAAGGGGGAGCTTGATCACCTCCCCAGAATTCATAGGACTTCGTCAGGTAAATCAGGAATCAGGTCTCAGGAGGGGAGTGAATTCAGATTTGACTAAGTAATTTTGGGTTCACTCTTCTATTTGTTTTTGTGTGGGAATAGCAAATTTGCTACTGAGAAGGGGGGCTGGACACAGTCTTAATTTCTCCAGTAGGTTCTCACTGAGATGTCCATTGAGAATTCTGTTCTGGGGTGTGAGTGCCGGGAGTGCCCCCATGACCATCTGGGGAGTTGGGCATTATCTGCTCAGCTCCACTCTGGGCTAGTCTACTGAGAGAGTGTGATTATGGATGTTTGTCTGTCTTGGCATAATTATTGCTGATTAACTGGTCTGTGTGAAAGCAAAAGCTACTTTGATTTTCTGTTTGCTCATCTGGTTAAAACATTTGATTTACTGAAGGCTGGACCCATGATGGTCTGCAAAAGTCTCAAGCAGTGCTGTTAAGTTTTCTCAGAAACGTTAGCTCTCTATCAAAGAGGGATAGTTGATAAAAATTTCTGTCTATGTTTGTGTACTAGGGGCTTTGGTTTGCTCTGTGATTTTGCTGTGTTAGGTTGAAATTTTGGAATTCTTGGGTAGATTTAAAGATATTTGCAGCTCTTCTTATCTCGTTTGGCTGGCTCTTTCAGGGGCAGGGCTCACAGCTCCACAGGGTGGAGAGATTTTACCGCCCTGCCCCTGCCTGTGCTGATTAAGAATCTTTTCTTTAAGGAGACCCTCCAGGCTTTTAGTCAATTTCCTTGCACCCTTGTCTATCTCTCGCCACTGATCATCATGGGGTTGGGACAAAGTAAACCCACTGTTCTCAATTGCATGTTGGAAAATTTTGAAAAGGGTTTTATTGAGGACTATGGTATTAAAGTGAACCCCCAAACACTGAGGAAATTCTGTGAATTAGAATGGCCAGCCTTTGGGGTTGGCTGGCCCCTGAAGGCTCTTTAGATGTAGGACTGGTCAGGTCAATCTGGAATGTAGTCACAGCAGACCCTGGGCATCCAGATCAGTTCCCTTACATAGACAGCTGGTTAGGAATTGCTCAAACCTTGCTGCCTTGGGTCCAGTTCTGTAAGGTTTTAGTAGTAGGAGAAAAGAAACAGGTCTCTCAGAAGGGAACCCAACACCTTGTTCTGCCAAAATCCCCTGAAGAAGTCCCGCTAGTTTTACCATCTCCATATGTGCCACAGGCAGCACCAAGTGCTTCCCCATCTGGTCTGAAAGGTCCAGAGACACTGCCTGCTTCCGTTTCTCCTCAACCAGGCTCTCCAGAGACAGTTGGGTGATGCTTGCATTCAGCCGATCAAGGGCCCAGGCCACAACCAGCACATCAGATGCCTCTAAGGTAGATTCGGGGTGCCAAAGTAGTTGGCAAAGATGGGACCTTTCAGGAGGGAGGCCAGTCTATTATTATCAGTCCTTTACCACCAGTGACATCTTGAATTGGAAACATCACACCCCAGCTTATTCTGAAAAACCTCAGGCTATGATAGACCTCCTAGAAATGATCTTCCAGACCCAGAAGCCCACCTGGGTGGACTGCAAGCAGCTCCTTTTCACGTTCTTTAACACTGAAGAGCCCATGAGAGTAGTAACAGAGGCTCAGAAGTGGCTCCCGACCCTGGCCTCGGCAGGAATATTAGATACAGATAGATGGGCCAGGGAGGCCTTCCCAGATGAGGAACCCTATTGGAACCCAAACTCAGAAGATGGAAGGACTAGGCTAGAAAGATATCAGCTAGCCTTCCTCCAGGGGGTCAGGGCCAGAGCCAAGAAGCCCACCGACATGGCTAAAATCTCTGAGGTTTTCCAGAAGCCTGATGAAAGTTCAGCAGTTTTCTATGAGAGACTATGTGAGGCATATTGGATCTACACCCCCTTATACCTGAGGCTCCAGAAAATCAAACCATGGTAAATGCCATTTTTGTAGGCCAAGCCCAGCCTGACATCAGGAGAAAATTACAGAAACTGGAAGGGTTTGCAGGAAAGAATGCTACTGAACTGCTAGAGATAGCTAACAAGGTTTTCATCAATTGAGACAGTGAAGTAAGGAAGGAGGAAGAAAAGAGAATACAAAGAAGGGCCAATATAATAGCAGCGGCTTTTAGAGGCTCAGGCTCCCAGACAGATCAGCAAGGATACAGACCAGGGGGAAAAGGAAGAGTGAGCCTGAGACAAGACCAGTGTGTCTATTGTAAGGAAACTGGACACTGGAAAAATGAATGTCCCAAAAGGCAAAGTAAAAAGACTGGGCCCACTTTTCTGCCCAGTTGCTATCAACCAGAGCCACCTGAAGCAGATTTCATTGGGCTAGCAATGGCTGATTCTGACTAGGACAGACCGGGCTTACTTCAGCTAGGCCTCCATGAGCCCATGGTCAGAATGAAAATTGGGGGCCAGAATGTGGACTTTATGGTTGATATGGGAGCTGAGCACTCAGTAGTCACTCAGAAAGTAGCGTCTCTCTCAGGAAAGGAGGTCATCATTATTGGAGCTACTGGGGACTAGACCCATAGGCCATTCTGTCACCCTCGCCAATGCCAACTTGGAGATCATCAAGTAATTCATGAATTCCTGTACCTGCCAGACTGTCCAGTACCTCTGATGGGTAGAGACCTTTTAGCCAAAATGGGGGCAGAAATCACTTTTGCTCCAGATGGCTCAGCACAGCTTCGCCTAGGTGAGGAGACCTCCCCAATGATCCTGTCCTTAGCAGTGCCAAGAGAGGAAGAATGGAGACTTTATACCCTCCAGACAAAGGCCTCACTATTAGAACCTGAATTAGAGAAGGAATTCCCGCTGGTCTGGGCAGAAGGGAACCCTCCAGGCCTGGCTAAGGACCACACCCTGGGGCTAATTGAGTTAAAGCCTGGGGCACAGCCTGTTAAAATCTGCCAATATCCAATTCCAAGGGAAGCATGCCTAGGGATTCAGGTTCACTTAGACTGGCTGATTCAGTGAGGACTTGTTAAATGATGCAGGTCTCCATGGAACACGCCTCTCTTGCCTGTCAAAAAGCCAGGGACTAACGGCTACCAACTGGTGCAGGATCTACGGGCTGATAATGAGGCTGTTATAACCCTGCATTCAGCACTGCCGAACCCCTACACTCTTCTGGCACTCATCCCATCAGAGGCATAATGGTTAACATGCCTATATCTGAAAGATGCCTTTTTCTGTCTTAGATTAGTGCCTTCTAGTCAGCCTCTCTTCGCTTTCGAATGGGAAAACCCAAATACAGGCGCCAAGGAGCAGTTCACCTGGACCAGACTGCCACAAGGGTTCAAGAACTCCCCTACTCTTTTTAGTGGAGCACTAGCATCTGATCTGTCTAAGTTCCCAGGACAGGACTTGGGGTGTGTTCTACTCCAGTATGTAGACAACCAGCTCCACTCGAGCTCAGTGCTGGAGGGGAAAACAAGCCCTTCTGAGACTACTAACTGAAACAGGTTATCGGGTGTCTAAGAAAAAGGCACAGATATGTCAGAAAGAAGTCAAGTATCTAGGTTTCTGGATCACCTAAAGGAAACAAAGGCTAGGGACTGAAAGGAAGCAGGCAGTATGTGCCATCCCATTCCCTAGCACCCGACGGCAGATTCGGGAATTCCTGGGAGCGACAAGATTCTGTCGAATCTGGATGCCAGGGTTTTCAGACCTGGCCAAGCCTCTCTATGAAGCTTTAAGAGGAGAAAAGGAGGCACACATCGACTAGGGTCCTGAACAGGAAAAACTTTCCTCACTATAAAGGTGAAGCTCACTGAGGCCCTGGCACTAGGGCTACCATATTTGATGCGAGACTTTAATCGTTTTGTTCATCAGAACAGCAGGGTAGCCCTAGGAGTTCTAACCCAGGAGTTTGGACCCTGGCAAAGACCAGTAGCCTATCTCTCCAAGCGAATTGACCCAGCTGCCTCTAGGTGGCCCCCGTGCCTCAGGGCCCTTGTAGCCAAGGCATTATTAGTCAAGGAATTGGATAAACTTACCTTAGGACAAAACCCAAATGTAAAAGTACCTCATGCTGTTGTCACCCTGATGGAAGCAAGGGGGCAACACTGGCTGACTCATGCTCGAATGACTCAGTATCAAGGGCTGTTATTTGAAAATCCACGGGTACGATTAGAAACAGTGAGAACACTTAATCCTGCCACCTTTCTACCCATCACTGAGGGGGCCCCTGAGCATGATTGCCTGGAAGTCTTAGAGGAGGTTTCTTCCAGCCTGCGAGACCTAAGGGATAGGCCCCTGCAAAACGCAGACTTGGTATTGTTCACAGATGGCAGCAGCTTCTTAGATAAAGGAAAAAGGTGAGCCGGATATGCAGTGGTATCAAACTTTGAGACAATTGAAGCACAGGCCCTTCCTGAAGGATGGTCAGTGCAGAGGGCAGAACTTTGGGCCCTAGTAAGAGTCCTAGAACTCAATAAGAATAAGCATGCCAACATCTACACTGACTCGCACTACGTCTTTCTTACCCTGCATGTCCATGACGTCATATATAAGGAAAGGGCATACTTTACAGCACGAGGAAAAGGAATAAAAAATCAGAATGAGATTTTAAAGTTACTAGAAGCAGTCTGGGAGCCTAAAGAAATAGCTGTCTTCCATTGCAAAGGTCACCAGAAAGGTAAAGACTCAGTATCGGAAGGAAACCAGCATGCTGATGCCAAAGCAAAGCTGGCTGCTAAAGAACAAGCAGCCCCGGCACGGATCATGTTGGCCCCTGAGTTACCTGAACCTCCAAAATACACTCCTCAGGAAGAGAAATGGGCCCAGAAAGAAGGGGGCAAGAGAACAATGGAAGGCTGGTGGATACTTCCAGATCATAGGGTCTATGTCCCAGAACAGTTAGCCCATAAGATAGTCCCTCCAGCAGCATGAACTTATTTAGGAAAGGCTGCCCTAGAAGCTTTGTTAGGCAGGTTCTACCTAATTGCCCATCTACCCTCCTTGTGTGCCTCAGTCTCTCAGTGTTGCCTCCTCTGTGCTCAGAAGAATGCTAAACAGGGTCCAGTGGGAATGATAGGAGTTCAGCGCTATGGCCAAGCTCCTTTTGAGGACTTAGAAGTAGATTTTACTGAAATAGGGCCTAGCAGAGGGAATAAATACCTGCTAGTCTTTGTTTGCACCTTTTCAGGTTGGGTCGAGGCATATCCCACTCGCACTGAAAAGGGGAGAGAAGTCATTAAGGCATTGCTGAAGGTTATAATTCCATGGTATGGAATGTTTCTGACCATAGTGTCTGATAATGGCCTAGCATTTGTAGCAGAAATAGTACAACAGGTAACTAAGGCTTTAGGAATTAAACAGAATC
This sequence comes from Myotis nattereri, assembly GCF_964212035.1. Classification (NCBI taxonomy): domain Eukaryota; kingdom Metazoa; phylum Chordata; class Mammalia; order Chiroptera; family Vespertilionidae; genus Myotis; species Myotis nattereri. The sequence continues at coordinate 103,828,478 of NC_138076.1, forward strand.
TGCATATAGCTTACAGGCCTCAGAGTTCAGGGAAAGTGGAGCACATGAACTGGACTCTAAAGCAGGCTATGGCTAAGCTATTCAAAGAGACAACCTTACCCTGGATAGATATCTTGCCTCTTGTACTCCTGCAGATATGCTGTGCCCCAAGGGCCAGGGTAGGTTCCCCCCCCCCCCTTTGAAATTCTATATGGTAGATCCCCTCCTTTAATTTAGCCAAAGGGAGATTTGGGGGAAATAGGGAACTTAGAAATCCAGAAATGACTATGAGGACTTGTAAAAACTGTCTACGAGGTCCAAGGTGGGTTATTGATCAACTATTCATCTCTCTAGGAACAGTTGTACATCCTTATAAACCTGGAGAACAGGTTTGGGTAAAGGATTGGAAAAAGGATCCCCTCAAGCCTACTGGAAGGGACCCTATCCAGTCATATTAACCACCATAGCTCTTAAGGTTGCAGGACTAAACACCTGGATACACCACTCCCAGGTGAAGGCAGCCCAGCAGCCGAGTGACATCCAGTCTGAGTGGAAGGTGACCTCTGACCAGAAACATCCCCTGCAGATCACCCTCAAGAAGACAGCAGACCTGGCTGAGCAACCTGCTCCAAGGGATTCAGATAACACCCTGCTGAATTCTCCCTAATACTAATCTTTCTTTCTTATCTCCTCCTAACTTAACATGCTCTAGTATTTCTGGATAATCACTGTTTTTTTCTAATAATTCTTATTTTGTCTTTTTATGAGTGCCTGCAGGATCTGAGACTAGTACCAGGAGGAGAACCCATCTGCTCTTGCTGGGACACAGAAGCACCACAAAATCACTGCTCCCCACACAGCAAGGAAACAAAGGCCTTATCATAAATTGTTGGATTACACCTTGTCATGCCATCCTTTGCTCCTTGCTTAGAAACTCACTATCCAAATATGCTAGACCAGGTAGTACATGAGAAAACCCAATCAAGCCAGATTTTTGTAAGCTAAACTTATCAGCCTGTGGCACGTTATGACTCTACTACCAAATGCACATGGGGGGGAGGGATTGTATTGGATAGGACCTGTCACGGCCAATGTGTAACTAACTAATGTTGCTCCTATTTGTTTCAGCAATACACAGGGCCAACATCCAACAGGTCACCTCCCAGATGAGCTATGCAACTCTACCCCCAAGGCTGAAAACACCACCTACCCCTGGTGCCCCCTGTAGGAACATTCTACACGTGTGGGACCACTGCTTACCTCTACCTGCCTGAAACCAGAAGAACTCCCTACAAACCCCTCTGAGAGGAAGAAGGGGGATGCTAACCCCTTGGTCATCATCCGTTTCCAGCAGGAAGTAGCTAAGAGCGGTCATCCCCCCTGTTCACCCTAACATCCCGTGGTCGTTGCTCCACAAGGCTAAATGAAGCTTGTGGGACACGGGCAGGGAATGAGGAGGAAACTGGTCTTGCAAGGCTTGTCAGGCTATAAAAACTATGAACAATGCACTGTCCTGGGGTGGGAGGGGGTGAAAGGTCATTATCGCTGGCCCCAGGACAGATCATCGGATATTGCCTGGGGACCTCAACATCTGGGCACCTTCCTGTAAGCCCACAGAAGGAGGCAGAACCATGTGTGCAAGACAAAGACCCCAAAAGGTTATAAAAAGTGAAGCCCTCTGCGTGTTTCTTCACTCTGATTTGGAAATTATTCCCAGAGTCCACTAGTGTTAATAAGCGGGCTCCCTCCCTTTCTCTAGGAAGCATGCTTGGTATTTCTTTGGTCTTCTGCAACAAGAGGAATGTGGTCCCTACTCCAGAGGCAAACCACTAAGTGTCTGCCAGAGTTTCCAACTCTAGCTTCCTCAGAGGAGTACATCTCAAGTTCATGTTGGGTGTAGCCAAGCTCAAAAGAGTGGAGACCTCTGGATGCATGAAGGCAGATTTAAAAAGTTGCCCATTGAGGATGGTGCCAACCAAGCATGCAGGAGTGGGACAAGCACTTTTTCTTGATCTCAGACTATAGCTTTTGAGGGACCCACACTTCAAATGCCCCAGCTTTAAGTAGCACTCCCTTTCCCCATGTGTAACTGAACTAAGCAGAGCAGGATATTTAGTACTTAGTAGGGCAAATCCAAACAGTCTCTTTTGGGATGGTGCCTGTAAGCCTACAGGACAGGGGAAGGAACTTCTCCTTCCAGGGTAGCATGGCCTGAACCTGTAGGGGAGATAGATGTGTCTCCCTGGTGATGTAGCCACATAGCCCACCACCAGCTCATCTAATTCCTGCACAAAAGCCTCCTTGGGAGACAAGCACAAAAACTTCCAGCACTGTGTAATACTCTGAAGTCCCTGCCTGACTGTTCTCAGCAGGGCAGGGCCAGCCAAGTTATTCAATGGATGGGGGAGGGGGCTTCAGCTGTGAGCTCAAGATTGGCCCACTTTTAAAAGCTACACAGTTCAAGCACTGACTCTCCACTAAGAGCTTCTCTATAATAAGAGCACCTAAATGGTCACTACTGGGTGCAGCCAGCAGACCATCCACAGAATCTGTGCACAACAAAGTGGTATTGCCAACAACTGGGGAACTGGGTAATGCACTTCCCAGGTTAGTGCTGTAACAATAAAAGTGCTCATTCCTGGGAAAGAGGCATATGGATCTGTGGGGGGCCCCATGGAAAGGCACAACAGGCGTTCTTAAAAATATTGTCAACTGAACCCAGGGTATAGGCAGAGCCATGCCCTGGAGGCAGTCCTAGCCCAAAGGCAAGGATGGCAATCAGTCTGACCTTTCCAGCCCAGGCGCTAGGGGGTAGATCTCACTATGTCACCAGAAACTCAAAGCCTACCCAGATGTGATGTAACTTCCTGTTACTTTGAGTATAAATTAAACATGTGGTTCTGGTGCTGGGCCCCCTGTCTGTCCCTCCATCAGAGGGCAGAAGCCCACCGGGTCCCAGCTCCTCCTTCTATTTCTGTGTCTCATCTCTTTATTTGATTTCTCAATCCCAAGCACCTCTACTCAAAGAACCAGTTCACTCCCTTTCCGTGCTGCTCGCTGAGAAGAGAGACCACCTGAGATATCTGGCACCCAACGTGGGGCAAAGTACAGAGGCAAGGCAAAAGGGATCGCTCCAAGAAATGTGTGCGCCACAGATTAAAGGAATAAGGTAGGGAGCGGATTGTTGCAAGTTGTATTAACTGGGTGTAAAACTTGGGATATTCAGGGACTCAGGAAAGAAGTCTCTACTCTATTTGAAAGCTTAAAAGGCTAAAGCAGTGATGGCAAACCTATGACACGCGTGTCAGAGGTGACATGTGAACTCATTTTGGGTGACACACATCGACAGAGACAAAAAATTGCATAATTCAAATATTTGTCTTTCGCAACGGCCAGAGTTGGGCATCACTCAAATAATATTATTACTCACGTTACTCATGATCAATAATGCAATTCTAAAACCGGATGTAAACATGTACATCGGTGTTGCGTAGCAAAGATACATAGTGAAAACATCCAAGATACATTGTTCCAATATTGACATTAATATAAAAAGGTTATGAATTGCACTATAAAGGGATTAACCTTTACTCATGACATTTTGTTTTTACTCGAGTGACAAAATGCCCAATTCTGGAAATGGCCTCGTTATTGTCAACATGTGCCTTGGGTAAGCTTCCTGTGCGTTAGGGTGCATTCGGCAAATGGACGTACTTGATCTCCATGTTCGTTAGGAGACAGGAGTGGGAGGGTTAGAAGAAAAAGATATACAGTGCAACAGTGCTCGACGAGACATTCTGTGTGTCGGATAATTGATTACAGCACCATATATTTGTTGGTTATACATACTATCTTTTAATTGTTTTGTACCAGGAGTCAGTGCAACAACACTGCAAAAAGTTAATAGGTAAGAAACCTATCAACCTTTTATAAAAAATGCCGTGATTTTTATTTATTTATTTTTGCATCCTTGTGATGAAGAATCAAAACAATAAAAAAGCAAGATTGAATGATAAAGGAAGTGGAAGTAGCAGTAGCTGACCCTTTCAAGACATAGGGACCGAGATGTACGGGATTGTTGACAGAAACAACAGATCATTGTGCATACTGTGTAATGAAACGGTAGTAAGCAGAATGTGGAATGTAAAGAGACATTTTGAAACTAATCATTGTCAGCTCTTGAAAAAAAGTATCGATGAGAGGAAGGAATACATTTCTAGGCAGCTACACCTCTATAAAAGTCAATTAAACTTTATCATTAAATTTGTAAGAGGCTCTACAAATTTAACATCAGCAAGTTACTGTATTGCTCACTCCATAGCTCAGCATGGAAAAGCCCTCAGTGACGAAGAATTTATTAAGGAAACATTTCTAAGATGTGCACCAGCTCTATTTCACGATATGAAAAATAAAGATGATATTATTAAAAGAATTTCCGAGTTACCACTCAGTAGAAATACTATCAAAGACAGAATATTAGATATTAACAAAAATGTACATCAATTAAAAAAAGACTTAAATAGTTGTAAATATTTTTTGATTTCGCTTGATGAAACTACTGATGTCACATCAAATGCTTGGTTGGCCATTATTGCTAGATATTCTGATGGTCTCACAATGAGAGAAGAGTTGATAAAGTTGGAATCAGTGCCAATAAGTACATCCGGAAACAAAATATGTAAGGTTGCTATAAAAACATTCAGTGACCTAAACATTGATATCTCTAAAATTGTGTCAGTCATGACAGATGAGGTACCAAATATGGTGGGAAAAAATGTGGGATTCCTGAAATTGCTTATGGAAGCTATGAGAGATCCACTTGTACCTTTTCATGGCATTATCCATCAGGAGGTGTTGTGTGACAAATAGGGATTCTCAGGATTGAATGATTTAATGTTAGTTGTAACAGAAATTGTGAATTTTATAGCTTCTCAACCCCTTCACAAGCGAGAATTTGTTTGCACTTTTACAGGAAGTTGATTCAACCTACAGTGGACTACTGATGTTCAACAATGTGAAATGGCTGAGTCGAGGTAAAGTACTTAAGCGATTTGTGGAGTGCTTTGAAGAAATTACGGTATTTATTGAGAATAAGGATCTGGCAAACTTTCCTCAGATCCATGATCATAAGTGGGTCAGCAATTTGATGTTTTTTTTTTTTTTTTTAATATATTTTATTGATTTTTTACAGAGAGGAAGGGAGAGGGATAGAGAGTCAGAAACATCAATGAGAGAGAAACATTGATCAGCTGCCTCCTGCACACTCCCCACTGGGGATGTGCCCGCAACCAAGGTACATGCCCTTGACCAGAATCGAACTTGGGACCTTTCAGTCCACAGGCCGACGCTCTATCCACTGAGCCAAACCGGTTAGGGCAATTTGATGTTTTTTACAGATCTCTCTGTTCATATGAATGAACTGAACTTAAAATTAGAAGATTTTGGCAAAAGTATTGACTTTATGTTTGGATACATCAAATCTTTTGAAAGTAAACTTAAAATTTTCAAGCGAGATATTGAAACTAAAACTTATAAGTATTTTCCTCGGATAAAAAAGTATTTCGAGAAGGCCACTACAAGGAGTGTAATGGAGTCCATACTTATGTACCAGAATATAGTAAACTCATTATTTGAACAGTTCAGCGAAAGATTCTACCAATTTAGAAGCCTAGAACAGACCATTAAAATAATTAAGTATCCGGATGTAGTTGTTTACAGTACTTTGGAATGAAAGGATTTCCAATGGATGCAAATTGACGATTTAGAGATGCAACTTGCAGATTTTCAAGGTAGCATTTGGACTCATGTGTTTGTCCGCTTAAGGTTGAAACTTGAAAATCTGGAACGAAATCCTTTGAATAACGAAGCAGAGTGCAACTACGAACAAGAAATTTTGAGTGCTTGGAACAGAGTACCTGACACTTTTAGTGACATAAAAAATCTAGCGATGACTTTGCTAACAATTTTTTCATCAACATATTTTTGTGAGACTTTGTTCTCAGCATTAAATAATATTAAAACGAACAAAAGAAACCGGCTAACAGATGAAGTTAGTGGCGCTTGCTTGGCCTTGAAGTGCACCAAGTATGAACCTGCAATCGAAGAATTAGCAGACAAACTTCAGCACCAAAAAAGTCACTAATTTCTAGTTTTCGTACCATTTGATTATCATTGTTTTTATTATTATTTTTTCCTAAATGTACATTGTTTTTCTGTTTTTGTTCATTTTATACATATTTTTGGTTGATTTTTCTTTGTTAAATGGCATTTAAATATATAAAATAAATATCAAAAATATAATTTTTTTTTACTATGGTTGCAAATATTAAAAAAAATTATGAATATTTCTATATATGACATGGCAGCAGAGGTACGTTAGGGTTTTTCAAAATTTTGACACACCAAGTTCAAAAGGTTCGCCATCACTGGCTAGAGCATGTTCCATTAAGTCCTGTGTATGTCTTGTGTGTATTATTGCTTAATCTGCTTGTTGTTTGGCTTAATCTGGTCTTTAAAAGCATGCTGTTGATTTAATTGGAAATGGGAATTCAACTAAACTACTGAGTGTTAGGTCGGAGAGAGCCCAGGATCAGATACATGCAAACATGGGATGAGATAATGGACTCCCCTTGGCATTTCTAACAGATCAGCGTGCCGGACACAAGATACCGGCTTCTCCCTGAATCAACAGGACCCCCACACAGATACTGACTCCTTCCTGAATACCTTGCAGACTCCCTGCAGCTGAAACTTCCTCAACTGAATACCTCAGCTCATGTCCCTGCCCCTCACCCAACCGCAGTATAAAAAAAGCTCCCCCCTCTGTGTTGGCGTGAATCCAAGTGCCCTGTCTTTGGGATACGTGGGTCTCCCTGGGATGCAATAAACCTTTCTTTTTCTTTTCTTTTCTGATTCACTTGACTCTTTATTTCTTACGCCGCCTCCTGAGCCACCTAACCTAACACTGAGGTCTTTATCGGGGGAGAGCGGATGCGTATTGTCTCACTTTCCCCCAGAGCCTGATTTACAACTGTGTCTGGAATTTCTCCAAGATTGTCTGGACAGCAACTAGCCCAGAGGAAATTATGCTAGGTAGTTTTGACGTGGCTTGGTATCCTCACGGTGTTGTGGATGGATTAAAGATCTAGGAAAAATGTCAGAGGAGCTTCTCCGTCATTCCCAGACAAAGAAAGATATCCTTTGAATCTCCAGCCTGAGCAGCAAGGGAGCAGCCCAGGCCCTGGCAAAGAGACAATGTGGTTAATTTGCATTTGAATTCCCCATGCCTCTAGCAAACTCACTGGCTTGCAATCAGGCAGTTAAGGCTGTTCTGGAAAGATATGTGGACGGAAAAGGGCCACATGCTGACCTGACAAACTCAGGAGAGGCCTGCATGGCAGTTTTGCAGACCTAAAGTAACCACAAAGGATGGTCTGAAATTAAACCTTAACTAAAAGCAATTATGGTGGGCAGTTACATCCTAAGCCGATATCTTCACTGATAAGGTCAACCTTTACTGTAACTGAGCCTATCTGTCTTTTTGCATCTATGATGACATACCCTTGAAATGTCTGGGTAACTTGTGATTTCCCTGTATCTGGAGCCCCTGGGGCACGGCCAGGTGTGCTGGGCCCAGGATAGATGCAGCAGATTCTTTCATTTGTCATGTTAATTGTTCCTGCACCCACCTAAGTATGTGTCCATCATTTTACTTTTTATCCTATCACAGAGGTTTCCCCAATTCCATTAATCCCACCTCCTTAAATCTGTCACCAATGAATTTCATGTATAAATATGGATGTAACCCTGCCATTCTCGGGAGCACTATCTCAACTCGTTGAGGTTTTGCTATCCAGCATATGTCGACAGTTTGGCTCAAATAAACTCACAAAAATTCTTTACAGATTTCAATGGGTTTTTTTACGTTAACAGATAGAAGCGTTGATCTAAATTTCCCTTATTGCTATACCCAGAATTCAAGATCCCCAAGAAACCACGCCAGGGAGCCATCGATGCAAAAGCAGAGGGTCTCTTATACAAGCTCACTTGGTCCCCCCCCTTGCCTCCATTACTGGGTGCAAGAGAGAGCCCCGAATCCCAAGAGAACAAAGAATTTATAGGGCTTGGGGTCGGGGGTTGGGGCAGGGTGCAGCTAGGTTCTGGTTACACAAAGACAGGGTGGGTGGCCAGCATACTTTTGGCCTTGGGCTAGTTTCCCCCACTTTCCCATTGGCCAAGATAAGGGCAGGCTGAGTAACTTATACACCCTGCGGCTCTTTCTTGGAAGAGGGGTTAAGGACACAGCCATCAGTCCTGCTCTGTCCTTTCATTCCCCCCTTGTTTTGGAACTTCCGGCTCAATCATGAGATGGACTGCATTTCTATTCCACCATTGCTAGAGGCCCGTACTGGGCACACAGAACTATCAATTGAACTATTCTTATAAGCTTAACAAATGGTCCGGTGGAAGGGAAAGAAATCATTTTAGCTTTAACAACTTCTATTGAAATAGGATTTTTCTTCTTAAAATTCCTCCATGTCTATTAAAAAGCCAAATCAAGATTAATTTATTTACTGTCCTGATGTTTGCATAAACATAACAAGAATGGTAACTGACTACCTTTGCTGGAATTTCATGGTTGAACCTTAATGTGCCCCATAGGGCCAGGAAGCCAAGCCATCTAGCTGTCATCAAGCCTGCCTGCAGTATCTGCTGAGTTAGGAGAATCCCTCACCTGTAGCAACTCCACCTGAGCCCACGCTCCAGGCTTTAAGGCCCATCTCAGTAGCCCTCCTACTTGTTGCGGCCCAGAGTGTGTGGGGGTTCCGCAGGGATGCAGAGGCATCTTTACTGCCCCCCTTCTACTCTTACCAACCGCCAGTGATGGTAGGGCATGGGCCTGACGCTCCAGCGCCAGCCATCTTCAGGGCTCCCAAGCAGGATACCAGGCTTTCTTCGTGGTCTTAGTGGCTTCAAGTCTTTAGAGTTCAGACAGGGCTCTTTAAAACATGATACTCCAGTCAAAGTTTTCCATTAATAAAACCATTATTAGGAACCAGTCTCATTGGATCTATGCAAAGAAACGTACTTATTTAGCATTGCCAGATTTTGGAGGAATTACATAAGGAGAAAAACATACTGATCTACTCTAAGATTTTCTGACTTTCCTTGCTAATTCCTTTTCATGGATTTAAAACAAAACAGTAATTGTTGGTATAAAACCTTCTTTCTATGCATAACCATGCCTCAGACTTTCTAGTCTAAACAGGCTTTTTCCAGCTTTACTACCCCTGACATGGGCATGGTGACTCAGGCCTGCAAGACAGTATTACAGGTTGTCAACTGTTAGCTGTCTCTCAACAGAGACCAAAACCTGATGGACACCCTTCCCTGCCCAGTTGGGCACTTGTCCTCTTGGCAGCTAGACTCCCTTTACTTTTGGGGGTCACCCCACACAGCTCCCTTCCAGGACAGCCAACATACATTCAAACCTGCAAAAGAATCAAAGGTTAATATGACATATCAATACAATGAAACATAATATTGGCATCATGGCTGCTTCAGGTAGCCAAATCTTCTACTAAACATGTGATCCTATAAATGGTCCTTGTCTCTTTGGAGCCATGTCCATGAAGATGCAGGCATTATCTAAGTGTATTACACAGTATTGTGGGGGCTCCTGGTGACAGGAGCAATCGCAAGTCATGTTACCGGCATCAGGCAGGTCAAGCACTCCGTATCTTGAGCTTGAGCGGGTTGCGTTGATCTTGATCGATCGATGCTCCATTTGGTGATGAAGTCTTTCCGGATGGACCCAGGTCGTGACGCCGTCTACCTTGAGAGCGGTGGGGGTCTTCAGCACAACAGTGTAGGGACCCTTCCAACGTGGCTCTAGGGTCTCCCAGCAGTGCCTTCTGATGTAGACCCAATCTCCTGGTCTGTGCTGATGAGGAGTTGGGGTTGGGCTGGTCCCGTAGATGGCGCGGAGGCGCGGCCAAATGTCCTCGTGCGCCCTCTGGAGCCCTCTCAAGGAAAGAGATTGTTAAAGAAAAGCCACCAAGTCCTCACCAGTCTCTGAGTCAGATTCCTCTTCTCTTGGAGAACTTCAAAGTCCTGATGGCTTCTAGGTAACCCTGTTTATCAGTTACAGCGCTCTGCTTTTTTGTCTTTCTACCAGTTCCCTTTGTGACAGAGCAGCAACCAGGCCTCTTTCAAGGGAGTGCGCTAGAAGTGGGTATCAGCCCCTCCTTAGCTAGCAGCAACAGGTACATTTGACCAGCTTCATTCCGGCCCACCTTTACAGATTCTAAGGCCCATTGTTTTCCTTTAACCAGCAAGCTAAATGACACTGGCCTGTATTATTTAATTTAGCACAGGAAGGGGGAAGGGCCCATGGAAACTCTGCCCTGAGGAACTGTGAGCCCCACCCTTAAATGTCCCAATCAGACTAGAAAAGTCACAAATATCTTTTAAATCTACCCCAGAATTCCAAAATCCCAACCTAGCACAGAATATCCACACTTACATGAACAAATACAGTCTTGGGATCTTGAGCAGGTAACAGGAACACCACCCAAGTCCCCTGATGGGGGCCTGACAGGAACAGATGTGGGGGCCTCCCTTTCCCACGTCCCAGGATGGGATTCTTGACCTATGTCTCATCCAGATAGAAACGGTACTCATATTGAACAAGGAAATCAAGACTAAATAGACACGATAACTAGATACATTCCCCATTAAGAACTTTGAGGTGCATGCCACATTTATACCACAAAATACCAACAAATCAGTTTCAGTTGTGTCAAGATACAGAACAAGTCCCTGAACAGAGGTGGTAGAAAACTGCCTAGGAATGCTTCTTTTCTATTTTTCTAAAAGATAGGCCAGATTCGAACCCTTAGCCAGTCCGAGTTTTGACTTCCCTCCAGAAGTCCCAGAGACGGTGAATACCATCTAGAAGCCATTCCTCCAGATACAGGATAAGTCCCTTAGAGATTCTTGATAATCTACATCAGTAATCCATTTATACAATTCCCTAAAAGTTAAAGAGGAAGGAAAGAACCATTCAATGTCCTTCAAGAGGATTAAACACATTGGATCCTTTGACGTTTCAGGGGTACCAAGGAAGGAGAAGTTAGGCCATGTTCAGCCCTTCTCACAATCCATCATTAGTGACCAGTCCCAGCTCACTGGTATATTATCCATTTAACATTTCTTTTTTCCTCCTATCACACCAAGGCCATGCTTTCCAGGTAGCTAGAACTCTTAGCCTTAATTCTTAGGTGATTAGCAATACATTTTAAGAGATACAGAAATTTCACTAGTTAAGCAGAGACAGCATGCAATTTAAACCACAGCTTTGGGTAAACACATTATCTAGAGTCCTTGGGTAACCTAGGTAAAACTTAGGCATGTTATCTGAATTACAGTTTTTACCTGAATTAATTGTTACCATACTTCATTTTACCGTGCCCCAGGTGGTCTCTGGGCTGTTGGTTGTCTGGTTTGTCTTCCTCCTGGTGGATTACACTTGGAGAACTTCAACTTAAAAAAGAAAAATCTTTCTTTTTTACACCAAGTAACTTATAGGGTTACTTCTTGGATGTTGACTGATAGTGCCACAAGGCCATGTATTCCAAGTCAAAGTCATTAACCATTTATGGTGACTATACTTATTTTCAGATTTGGTATTTTAACAGCAAATCATTAGATTATCCTGTAAATATTAGTGGAAGATATTTTAAAATATTAAAATTTCTCCTTTTTATTAAATTTTAAATAATATTTTAAAACAGCATTCCCTTTCAGCTTATTTGCATATACAGAGGGATCATGGGAAGCCTTCAGTAACTTTTTCACAATTTTCCTGCTGAGGAAGTCATAGCTATTCATATGTAAACTTGACTATCAACTTCCTGGTGGTACTTGCCTCAGGGCGGGAAATTTCAAAAGAGCTACTTTAAATGGCCTTGGGAAACCAGCCTGCATTTCTTTCTCAGGTTCAACTTTGCCATTTTTAAGGCCAAAACAGTCTCGGGTTTTTATTCCGTACGCAGCAAAAAGTCAAGTCCAGCTCAAAACTATGCACACTCGTTTTTAAACTGGCCTTTTCCCTTTACATGTGCACAGAAATCCCAGATGCATTTATAAATTTGTAAAAGCTTTTCAATTACAAGACGGATTTTAATTTTAGAATACTTGGGGAGGGGGTGACCTGTTTCCACAGACCCTCACTTAGGCGGCCACCCGACCGCCACACAAAGGAGGGGTGAGAGCAGTCCCCCTCCCTCCACATTCATACACTTTCACCAGACATTCATTCAGAGTTTAAACAATCCATTCAATTCCTAACAACTTCCCCATTCCTGAGGGAGCTCTAAAGCCTCCCCCAATCTCCTTGAAATGATTAATCCAGCAAGTCCACAAAATAAAACGGAAACACAAACAACTAAAGGGCCCAAAAAAGTACAGTCTTCCAACTCCATGGAAGCAAAAACCGAAAGCTAGACGATGGCTGTGCGCCAACCAGGGGGAGCGACCCGCCTTTTCTCAGATTGAGGGGGTTTCTACAGACCTTCCGACTCCGCGGAAGCAAAGCTAAACCCCTCCAGATGGAGTATCGAGGTGCCCCCCGACTCCTCCCGCCCTTGCTCCCCTAGATCATGCGGGCGATTACGATTACAGATTTCAGAAGTGAGCTCACACAAGATAGATACAAAACAAAACACACACGACACAAACAAGACCTACCGTGGTCAGTCAGGCCCTCTGGACTGGGGGTCCCCTCGATGGCGTTGGGGATCCCCTCGAGCCCCCAAAATGTTATGCCCAGAATTCAAGATCCCCAAGAAACCACGCCAGGGAGCCAGTCCGATGCAAAAACAGAGGGTCTCTTATACAAGCTCGCTTGGTCCCCCCCTTGCCTCCATTACTGGGTGCAAGAGAGAGCCCCGAATCCCAAGAGAACAAAGAATTTATAGGGCTTGGGGTCGGGGGTTGGGGCAGGGTGCAGCTAGGTTCTGGTTACACAAAGACAGGGTGGGTGGCCAGCATACTTTTGGTCTTGGGCTAGTTTCCCCACTTTCCCATTGGCCGAGATAAGGGCGGGCTGAGTAACTTATACACACTGTGGCTCTTTCTTGGAAGAGGGGTTAAGGACACAGCCATCAGTCCTGCTCTGTCCTTTCACTTATAAAATATCTACAGTATAAAATTGAATTTGTTCATCAGATGTGTTTCGTATGTCTTGAGATTTGTTTTTTATATTGTTTGTCTGAGTTTTGTCTCGCTGTCAAAAGAGGATTGAAATTTTTAAGAGTTTAAGATTAACGTTAATATTTAAGAAGTCATATAGCCCTGGCCGGCTTGGCTCAGTGGATGGAGCGTCGGCCTGAGGACTGAGGGGTCCCAGGTTCGATTCCGGCCGAGGGCATATGCCTGAGTTGCGGGCTTGATCCCCAGTGGGGGGTGTGCAGGAGGCAGCCGATCGATGATTCTCTCTCATCATTGATGTTTCTATCTCCCCCTCCTTCTCCTTTCCTCTCTGAAATCAATAAAGAAATATATTTTAAAAAAAGAAGTCATATAATCCTAGTGAATTTTCAATCTAAATCTAGTTAGAAAGGAGGATTAATTCTGTAATTCAACCAAGTGTAATGATAAGTAAGTCATCTTTTATGTCTGAGAAAAGGTTTAAGCAGCCGCCATCCTGGCAGCATGACTTGCAGCTTTCCTGGGGGCAGCCATTTTGAAACAGTAAAGGCCCCCCCCCCCTTTTGAATTAGCCAATTGCAAAAGGAATGTTTGCTTACTGCCTGCCTCCTGCATGTGCTTTACATATTTTAATTGTGGGAATTTCGCTCACTATGCTAGAGCAAGGCAAAATTGCTAGATCCCTTTTAGGCAGAATGGAATTTCAGAGGCAGAGTTAAAGGCGGATATTTGAGAGGAGGTTTTAAAAGTGGAGTTTTAGGACAGAAACTTTAGGATGGGACCACATGCATGCCTCGTGGATTTATTTACTATGTTTTTTCAATAATGATGCTTATTTTGATTGCTTAACAAATTAGTTTTTAAAATATAATCAAGGTCTCATATAATTTCAGTTATATGACAGATCAATGTTTTAAGCAGTTGTCTTTAATAAAAGCTGACAATAGAAGTTCATCTTCTTAAAAGCTTCCAGATAAAAATGTTCTTTAAAGGTACTGGGTGGTCCACACCTGGCTGTGATGTCACAAACCCACGCAGGCCATCATCCCGTAGCAGGAACTAAGGTTATCTATGAGGTGACCACAGCTTTGCAGCTTCTGCACCCTTGGGGGCAGGCAGCAAGGAAATGGGCGGCGGCAGGCATGTTCTTCCAGCAGTTTCTCCGATATTCAAAGTATATCATATGAAAATTTAATAACCATATTGAAAATAATTAATTCTGTGGTCAAGACCAAATCTTTAATGTTAAAGACCAGTTTAAGTTTTTAATAATCTTTAAATTCAGTGTATTTGACAGCTTTTACGAATGTAATACTATAAGAATGTAACTGAAGGACAGATTTTGTGGCATCCCAAAAAGATCTATAGCAGATTCCCTTCTTTCCCAGGCCAACTAAATCTTCACTGACTGACACCACCAGATGTGTGGCAGACTCTTCTTTCCATTTCTGCTGCTCTGAGTTGGGAATACCTGTGTGTGGTTGAGACCCCGCATTCCTAGGGGGAGGGAGTTTTGCAGTTAAGAATAACCCCCAGCTTCTTGGCTGCTGCACATGGGTGTTAAGGCCAGTCCTTTCTGTGTCTCCACCATCTTAACCATATCTATGTGGCTTCTGCTGTAAATCCTTCATTATAATATTTTGGTTTAGCTAATCTTCAAATATTCAGGTTGATTGCTCTATAAGCTAACTGTAAATCCAGTTTGGCACTAGGAGCAGGTGAGTGCAGCTTCCACCTACTTTGTATCCATCTTGGAATCCCCCATTTTCTTAAAGGTATTACTTTCAGTCTTGGGTAGAGGTCTGTATGAATATATGGTATTATGTTAATGTGCAAATCACTGAATTCTCTTTGTGAGTTTACACATACATTTGGAGTACACAAACTTCCAAATATTTATTGAATCCATATTTGTGAAAGTATTTTGTAAACCTAAAATACATAGTGGAAATACTAGTAATTATTATTTTACTCTTCATTGACCTGATGAGCAAAGACCATAAACTGATATTACTAATGATTTTCTTTCTTAGTTTTTTAGTCAATTAATACTTTAATTGCATAATTCAGGTTGATCATGTAGTTCACAGAATCTAGCAGAATGCAACTCAGTATTCTTTATATAGTGATTTTTTCCTGTTCCAACAGTTACAGGAGACTTGGCTATTTTTATTTAAATGGATGACTAGCCTAGAAGGATTACAGTTTAGTTTGGAAGCACTTCTCTTAAAAAATCTGTACTTGTCAGCTTCCAAAACTGGTCAAGTCAGAAACCAAACCCCCATGAGACTGTACACACATGTAAATGATATTTGTAAAGTCTCTCAGAGTTAATGGATGTGAAATTGATAACAGCCTATTAGCTGGGGAACTTGCCTTCTGGATGGATTTCAGTTTTAGCCCAGTAATTATTTCTCCAGATTTCTCTCAATTCTTCTAACAGCAGAGTATTTTCAAAACTGAAAGACAGTCACACATTATTCAAAATCATGTTTCTCAAACTTTTGAATTAATAAAGTACAACTAAAGTAAATTATGCTGATTTTGAAACTGTCATTTGTGATATGTGGTAAACATAAAAGGATGTCAATTATGGGAAGATTTAAGATATTGGCCAATAGCTAAACAAGTATATCACAATAGCAAGGGATCATTTCCAGGATAAACATGTGGTCCAAACTGGAAAGTGATTACCAAGAGCAGAGGGTATAGGGGCACCCTTATAAGGCAGACATATAAGAATCAAGAAGGCTGGTGTGGCATCTATGATAATAAAAGGGTTATATGCTAATTAGACAGAATGTCTTCCGGACATCATTCCAAATGTCCTTCCCAAGGAAGCCAGGGCCTGAGGGCAGCAGTCTGGGTCCCAGGTGCCTGCGGGTGGCCTGGGCTTAGCAAGCCCCGGTTCTGGGTGCCAACCAGCAGCCAGAGGAGAGAAGCCAGTGCCAGTAGCTGGGGGAAGGAAGGCCTACTCTTGCATGAATTTTCATGCATTGGGCCTCTAGTATTTGATAAAAAGTAATTCAATATTTAGAAGACTGAAATAAAATCACAAATTCATATTAGTTTGTTTTGGTAATACATATCAGAGTCATTTGCCACAAAATGTTAAAGCTTAAAAAAACAGAAAATTTTTACTTCTGGGTGAGAAATAGTTAATGGTGAACAAATGTTTCCATTAAAATAAGAAAAGTAGATAAATTACATAAATCATATCTCATGAAAGCTTAGAAAGAATGAATACTAGATGAAATAATGTTCTAGAGAGTGGAGGACCTATTTCACCAAACTTGGAGACATTTGTTGATTCTGCAGGAAAGCTAATTATTGAGCTTAGTCTTGACAAAACTTGGTAGGGGTGCAGGAAGCTAAATTAGTCATTTTAGTGGTTATGCTAAGCTACAGTGAAAATTGAGACTGATTTGCAGGGGCTGTTTTTTGACCTTGGCGCTCTGTAGAAGTCTGGAGAGTTGGGACTAGACTTCTAAAAAGGCATAATGAAATCTCCAGCAGTTATATCAACTTAGGAAGGGGGAGGAAACCAGCCTGAAACTAATTACCAACTCCCATCTTAAGACATTTGCCAGATTCTGAAGTGTTCCTGGCAAGAAATTGGAAATCTGGGCTGGACATTTTTAATATTCAAAGTTCCATCTTGTGCAGAATTTCAAGACTATTGAGATAGATACCTACTATGTTTTTTATCCAAAGGCAAAATGGCATATACTAAAACGACAGAGTTGACCCAGGAGTAGATAGACTCAAACTAAATCTTTAGGAATTCAGAACAAGCTTAGTCTCAGATTTAATTGAAATGATCAACAACTCAGATTATTTGCCAAACAGAGGAAAAGAAAAACAGTCTAGTGCAATGGTTCTCAACCTGTGGGTTGCAACCCCTTTGGTGGTCGAACGACCCTTTCACAGGGTTCACCTAAGACCATCCTGCATATCAGATATTTACATTACGATTCATAACAGTAGCAACATTACAATTATGAAGTAGCAACGAAAATAATTTTTTGGTTGGGTCACAACATGAGGAACTGTATTTAAAGGGCCAGAAGGTTGAGAACCATTAGTGGTTAGTGGTTAGTGGTTAGTGGTTAGTGGTTAGTGGTTAGTGGAAGATGACATCATCTAGAGCAGTGGTTCTCAACCTTCCTAATGCTGCGACCCTTTAATACAGTTCCTCATGTCGTGGTGACCCCCAACTATAAAATTATTTTCGTTGATACTTCATAACTGTAATGTTGCTACTGTTATGAATCGTAATGTAAATATCTGATATGCAGGATGTATTTTCATTTTTACAAATTGAGCATAATTAAAGCATAGTGATTAATCACAAAAAGAACATGTAATTATATATGTGTTTTCCGATGGTCTTAGGCGACCCCTGTGAAAGGGTCATTTGACCCCCAAAGGGGTTGCGACCCACAGGTTGAGAACCACTGTTCTAGATGAACTTGCTTCCTATTCATAAAGAATATTCTGACTTTTTCATGTTGGTAGATACTCACAATCAAACTATAGACATTTACAAAAATACCTGTTTTTCTTTAGAAATTAAATATGTTGGAGATAAATTCTTTATACTAAGTAACTTATGATGTCCCTTTGCATTGTGAACTCTTAGCAGAGTCTGTTTCTTTACTCTATTAGGTCAGACATTCCCAAATCAGTACTGCCTTTCTTTTTCTTTCTTTTTTGGGGGACAGAATTTATGATTTTATTAACAAAAATACAATGTGTACACAATTTCTCTATTCATTTTCTTTGCTGCACAGCCTGGCATTGAGATTAGTGACTGATGGCCAGCTGGGCTGCTCTTTCCACAATGGCTTTGTGGTTCTTTGAGGAGACGTTGTGAGCAATCTCAGCACAGTAAGATTTGTTCCACATCAGCAACACTTCAAGCTCCTTGACGTTATGGATCAGAAACTTCTGAAAGCCCCTGGACAGCATGTGCTTTGTTTTCTTGTTGCTCCCATAGCCAATGTTGGGCATCAAGATCTGGCCCTTAAATCTTATGTGCACCCTATTGTAAATGCCTCTGGGTTTACACAAGTTGCACTTAATTTTGACATATAGGTCTGACTGGTGCTGGATGAACTTCTTGGTCCTCTTTTGGACAATCTTGGGTTTTACAAGGGGTCTGAGGGCAGCCATCATGCTAAGTAGGAGATGGTTGCCACCTCCACTGGCAGTGCCGAGGAAGAGCAGTGCTGCCTTTCTTGACGTAATTTCTATACTTTTTACCACAGCATTTATGGCTGTTGATATAGTCTATCATATGTTCTCAGGATTTGGCTTGAGTAGGTTACTCCATGGCTTCTGAAACTTGGAAGTGATTTGTATAAGCTGGTACAGATGGTATCAAGTGATGCTTAGGTTGTCTTGACCTAAATAGAAGATCTCAGAATGTAATAATTTTTTTAAAAATGATGGCTCATGAAACTTTGTCGATGTTCAAAAGTAATGCATTTATTTTTTTAGAGAACTATAAAGGGATCCCAACTTAAGAGACTAAATGTTGCATATATCTATCTATATATATCTATATCTATCTATCTATCTATCTATCTATATATATATATATATATATATATATATATATATATATATATGTGTGTGTGTGTGTGTGTGTGTGTGTATATATATAAAAGCCATCTCTAGAAAACACTTTAAAGAGCTTATCACAAGAATGGAGATAAATGTATCCTTTAGAGCATTTTCCTCTGCTTTCTGTTTACTCTTTTCTCTTACTTTTAGAACCAATGAAATATAAAACTGACTTAGTATTCAAATTATCAATTTACATTATTACATTAAATGACATAAAGATTTAGCATAATTTTAATCAGAAAATATTTTTATAAAAATTATTCTGTTTCAATAATATAGTTTTTAAAAATTTGCATTTACCTAGATTATCCAAATACAGATTTGTCTGTCCTAAGTGACTCTGACCATAAATAGAATAATGTTGAAAAATATTTATTATATTTATATTAATATAATATAATTATATTATAATATAATATAATTAATATTTATATAAAGCATATAAAAAGAGAGAAAAAAAGAAGTATGTGACCTGACCACTTCTGTGCCAATGGCTGGCCCTTTTGCATGTCAGGAAACCTCTAGGTTCTTGACTCGTGCAGGAAACATTTGAAGACCCAGTTCAGGTGAAAGTGAGAACAAAGCAAGTTTTATTCAGAGAAAAAGAAAGAGGCCTCTTTTAAACAGCTGTATAGTATTCCATTATATAAATGTGCCACACCTTTTTTATCTACTCATCTATTGATGGGCTGTTTCCAGATCTTAATTATTGTAACTAATGATGCTATGAACATAGGGGTGCATATATTCTTCCTAATTGGTGCTTCAGAATTTTTAGAATATATTCCTAGAAGTGAGGTTGCTGGGTCACAAGGCAATTCCATTTTTAATTTTTTGAGGAAACTCCATACTGTTTTCCATAGTGGCTGCACCAGTATGCATTCTCACCAGCAGTGTACTAGGGTTCCTTTTTCTCCACATCCTCGCCAGCACTTGTTTGTTGATTTGTTGATGGTAGCCATTCTGGCAGGTGTGAGGTGATACCTCATTGTGGTTCATTTACACAATAGGGTACTATGCAGCTTTAAAAAAGAAAGATCTCTTACCCTTTAAGGCAATGTGGAAGGACCTGGATAGTATTATGCTAAGCAAAAGAAGCCAGTCAGAGAAAGGCAAGTATTACATGATCTCACTCACATGAACAAAATAAACTGAAGAACAAAATAGATCCAGAGACATGGAAGCATGGAACAGACTGACAAATCTCAGAGGGAAGGCAGGTTTGGAGGTGGGGGTGGGAAGAGATTAACCAAAGAATTTATATACATGTATGCATAACCCCTGGACACAGAAAATAGTGTGGTGAAGGCCTGGTCAGGGGTGTGGGGTGGTTGGGTCAATGGGGAAAAAATAAGGGGGTATTTTAATACTTTCAAAAGTAAAAATCAATTTAAAAAAAAGGAAAAATAAGGATTGCATTCAGTAATGAAGAACTAAAAAAAAAAAAAAAAAAAGGGAAAAGAAAGAGGCCAGTGTGCAGGCTCAACTATGACAGAAGCAATGAGTACATGCCTAAGTGGATGAGGGCCAATTCACTAGTGAGTTGCTCTCATGGTTAGCTAGTTCTTTGGATTTTATGTGTTTCCAAGTTGTGTGTGTAGGGGGTTGTCTTCAAGCTTTGTGGCACCAAATTCTGACTCCAACTTCTGGTTGAAAGTGGGGTGTTGTTCTTAATATGATCCCTTCCAGAAATCATGGTGTTTATCCTCTGAGGTCTCCTTCTACTTATGGTGTCAATTTTTATTATGATAATGGTACAATGAGCTTCGGTTATCTTTTTTGGTTAGTTTCACCTTTGATCTGGATTAGTTTGGCTCTGCTTGTTTTTTGTTATCTACCTCCCTAACTCTGATGATTTAAACCATCTGTTCTTAGGCATCGTCAGTTAGGGAGAATAAGATCTTGTGATTTATTAGCTGGATGTTAATTGTTCAGCCTTTCCTGCTTTTTGTTCAACCATTTGTCTCAGTTTCCTCATTCCACTTGCCAGGGAATTTTCTTTGTTTCTCCCTAACTTGCCTCAAAAGCCACATATCTAAAACAAATATTTCAAAATGCATGCATGGTTAGAGGAAATTGTTTAGAAAAATTATTTTCTGAATTTAATTTAATGATTTTTATTTCCCTAATTTCTTCTAGTAATTATAAAAAAATAAATTTCATGTTTACTGTATTTCTTGACATGCAAATTACATTCTCAGAAGGAAGGTTTATTTGTTGTTGTTTATGAAATAGTGTAATCTAATTGTTATGGAACTTGATAATTCTGTCTTGAATATGACCAAAATGACATACCTGTTTTGAGGACAATCAGAAATTAGGTTTCTCAATTATTTTCTCATTTAGCCATGAACCTATCTTAGGAATAGGATAAAAACTGAGTATGTATGTGATTATGAGGTGAGATGCAGGAAGGCTTAGATATCATGAGGAAAGGCAAAGGGAAACACAGGCAAATAAAACAGATGGACTCAAGGATGCAGAAAAGATCAGAAATAAATTCATCCAGACATTTCAGAAGTGGAAAGGCAGGAGACTAAAGTCAATAGACTTTAAGAATTGTATCTCTAGAATTGTGTTGTCTGAGAGCACCAAAACTTCTAAGTTTTTTTGCTTTTGTTTTTTCACTGTGGTTTCATTTAAGTTTTTGTGTAGCAAGATGGCATGTCCTTTTAAAAACCAACTATCAGCATGCATATATCATGATAAAATAATTTTGAAAATGACAGTCAAGTATTGTAAGTCTAAAGTCTATAAACTAATCAGAAAACAGAATAAGAACTAAAATATACTCTTTCTTCTCCCTTCCCCTTTCATGGCAATCTGAGAGTGAGAAAAAAAATTCTGAGTTTATTTGCAGCAGGTAAATTGTTTTTGTTTTTTTTTTAATCTGTTGTTCATTTGAAGAGAACAAAAGATATGAATAGCTCTCTTCAGTAGGGAAACAGAGATGAATAGAATAGCTATTTTGAAGGCCTAATCAGTTTTTAAAATGTATACATAAGATTGCTCCCAAGGATATTTTTTGTTATTTTGCCATTTTTTCAGAAGGTGAAGAGCTTTTAAACTTTTTATTTTTAATAGTAAAACCAAAAAAAAACAAACAAAAAAAAAACACCAAAAAACATGCCAAGGCAAAACTTGTAGTGATTACTGAAACAATAAGAAATATCAGTTTTCTTCAAAAGAAAATACAGTTATCATTAAATGTTATTTTTTATTTTCATCCAATTGTCTATCTGGTTCAAGTAATGAATTTTAAATTTTTGTTTGGTAAGCTTATCACAAATGTGCCAAAATGTAACATCTGCAGTTCTTAGTATATGCTCTGTTAAGAAAAACAGAGTGTTTTTTTAATTAGGTATGATTTCAGATCTACAGACAAAACAATGAAGTAATTTTTTCCTTTGCTTCTCAGGAAAGTATGTTCACCCAGATCAGTAGTTCTCACAGAAGTTATCATATTGGAACTAAGGTTCAGCTGGGGAATGTCTATACATTGTAAATCCTCTTTCCTCTTCTCACTACTCTTTCAGGGTTCATTCCAGCTCTTAGTTATATCCTATGTTAAGAACAATTGACAGGTATTATGTAATGCCTTCAAGAACCTTCTATTTTTTTCTAATTCTGACAAGAACACCAATGATATGATATAGTAGGATTAGTGCTATGATTGATATAAAACAAGCTAACAGAATAAGAAAAGCTTACCAGAAGAGGTGACATTTGAGGTGAAAGTTGAAAGATGACTAGATGTAAGCTAGATGTACAAGGGTTTTTTATGCATGAGAGTGTATGTACTTATGGGTATGGTTTGAGAATTGGGATTATTGCAGAGAACATTCAAAACAAATGTGTATTCTAAGCATATGCGTGCTCACTCCTTACTGCCCA
Organism: Myotis nattereri; assembly: GCF_964212035.1. Taxonomy (NCBI): domain Eukaryota; kingdom Metazoa; phylum Chordata; class Mammalia; order Chiroptera; family Vespertilionidae; genus Myotis; species Myotis nattereri. Next base: position 103,851,194 of record NC_138076.1, read on the forward strand.
CCAGCTCACTCCTTACCACTTGGCTTGCTGCTCCTTACCGCCTGCTTGCTTGCTCCTCATCACTTGGCTTGCTGCTCCTTATCGCCCACCTGCTCGCTCCTTACTGCTTGGCTTGCCAATCCTAGTGCTTCCATAGAGTTCGGGAGAGGCACCTGTCACCACTGCTGTGCTTGCTAGTATGAGCCTGGCTTCTGGCTGAGTGGCGCTCCTGCTGTGGGAGCGTACTGGCTACCAGAGGGCAGCTCCTGCATTGAGTATCTGTCAGTGCGTGTCATAGCGACCGGTCATTCTAGTCATTCCACCATAATGGTCACTGGGCTTTTATATATATAGACTAGGGGCCAAGAGCATGAATTCGTGCCCCTTGAAAGGAACTGTGGGCTGCGAGGCTGTGGTAGGCACAGGGGTGGGTCTCGGCCTATCCTCTATGCCCCTGCCTGGCCTCTCCCACTGGGGCCCCTGGTCTTCTGTCCACCAGCATCCCTGTTCACATCGCCCCCACTCCCATGCGCTGATGGCACTGGCCCCACATGCACCCGCTGACAGTGTGGAGCGATTGGGGCCGGAGCCATCAGCAGGTGTGAGCAGTGGCTGCTGCTCTGATTGTCCCTCAGGAGCAGGGGGAGGTGGAGAAGCCCTCAGGGGTGATCAGGGGCAGCAGCCACTGCTCATACCCGCTGATGACACCGAGTGATTGGAACCGGCGTCGGGCACCGGCAGTGGGTGCAAGTGGCAGCTCCAGTGCTGGCTGCAGGTGCGAGAGGGGCTGGCACTGGAAGTGGGTGTGAGCAGTGGCTCCAGCGCCAGCAGCAGGTGCAAGCGGGGCTGGTGCCTGCAGCAGGTGCAAGTGCCAGACAAGACTGCGGCACATGGGAGCAAGAATTTTCAGTAACCACCAGAAGCTCGCCCCGATGACAGTGACAGGTGCCATGTCTTGGTCTGATGCGCCCGCTCACCTGCTTCACCACCCCACCACAGCTGATGCCTGCTCATGCCCCCTGGTGGTCACCACATGACATAGCAACAGGTTGTTCGGTTCTTTGGTTGTTCTGCTGTTGGTCTATTTGCATATTAGCCTTTTATTATATAGTATGTCATTGTAGTTTGGGGAAGTGGTGCATGATGAATGAAATGGAAGATGTTCAGGAGATAGAGACTGATGTGAATAGCTTAAGTAAGGAGTTCAGCCTTTATTCTGAAAGCTTAGGGATGAATTTAAGCAATGGTATAATTGTATTTGGAATTTTGAAAGATTACTGATAATACAGAAACAACACTAGAGGAAGTGAGAGGCTAATAATGTAGTAAGTAATACAAATCAGAAATTATGGCAGAAAAATTTAATATCATAAGAATAGTAATGAAGAAAAGATTATGAAAACAAAATGTTGAATCCATATTTACCTCAATGGGATGTATAAAGGGTTTTAATGAGTTCTTTTAGATACCTTATTAAGCTATCTAGTTGCCAGAAATTTTTCATTGATGGTTTATGATATAGAGCGTATTTCTTTTTATATTTATACTAGAGGCCTGGTGCACAAAAATTTGTGCACTTGAGGGGGAGGGGGGGTCCCTCAGCCAGGCCTGTGCCCTCTCGCTGTCTGGGACCCCTTGGGAGATAACGACCCACTGGCTTAGGCCTGCTCCCGGGTGGCAGAGGGCAGGCCCAATCCCTAGGTGCAGCCCCTGGTCAGGCTCAGAGCAGGGCCGATTGGGAAGTTGGGGCACCGTCCCCTGTCATGCACAGAGCAGGGCGGATTGGGAGGTTGTGATGCCACCCTCAGTCACGCTCAGGGTAGGGCCGATTGAGTGGTTGGGGCACCGCCCCCTGTCACACTCAAGGCAGGGTCGATGGGGAGGTTGCGGCGCCACCCCCTGTCATGCACAGAGCAGGGCCAATCAGGGGATTGGGGAGCTCCCCCCTGTCATGCACAGAGCAGGGCTGATCAGGGGGTTGGGGCGCTGCCACTGTCACACTCAGGGCAGGGCCGATGGGGAGGTTATGGCTCTACCCCGTCGCACACAGAGCAGGGCCCGTGGGGTGGGGGGGTTGGGGCGCCGCCCCCTGTCACACACAGAGCCACAGGGCGATCAGGGAGTTTGGGTGCTGCCTCCTGCCATGCTGATCCCGGTTCCGGGAGACCTCGCGGCTCCACTGATCCTGGTGCTGTGAGGCATATTACCCTTTTACTATATAGGATAGAGGCCTGGTGCATGGGTGGGGCTGGCTCATTTGCCCTGAAGGGTATCTCGGATCAGGGTGGGGGTCCCCACTGGGGTGCCTGGCCAGCCTGGATGAGGGGATGATGGTTGTTTGCAGCTGGTCACACACCCTTCAGGGTGGGGGTCCCCACTGGGGTGCCTGGCCAGCCTGGATGAGGGGATGATGGTTGTTTGCAGCTGGTCACACACCCTTCAGGGTGGGGGTCCCCACTGGGGTGCCTGGCCAGTCTGGGTGAGAGGCTGAGACTGAAGCTCCCAACTGCTCCCTTTTTTCTTCTTCTTTTTTTTTTTAATCTGAGCCAGCTTTAGCTCTGAGGCTCCAGCTATTAGGCCTCCACTCCTGAAAGCAGGTATCTGGTTTGTTTAGGTTCTACAATTGAAACTCTGTATCAACTCCAGGTCTGAGATCCCGGCTAGCTGAAAGCTGGTTTCTGGGGTTTTGTTTAGCTTCTATTTTTGTAACTATGTTTCAAACTGCCAGCTCAGAGGCCTGCAGTGGCAGGTGGGGAACGTTGGAGTCCTCGGTCACTGAAGCAAGCAAGCCTCATGTTAGTTTCAAGCTGCCTGGCTGCTGGCCGCCATCTTGTCTGGCAGTTAATTTGCATATCTCCCTGATTAGCCAATGGGAAAGGTAGCCGTTGTACACCAATTACCATGTTTCTCTTTTATTAGATAGGATCCCTCTACTGAATCATCTTAATAAAAATAATAATAATAATAATAGCTTTTTTCTTAAGAAATCACTTCTCTTGATTCCTCAGTCCTCTACAATTTCTGCCTCATTTTTTTTTGTTTCCTCCAAAGACAAATTTGTTGAAAAAAATGGGTGCATTACGGATGTCTTCATTATCTTACTTTTGATCTTCTTATCAAGCCACTCTTGGCTTCTGCTCCCAGTACTAACCTTCTAGGGCCCCCTCTGACATCTACATTTAAATACTCAGTGAGCACCTTTCTGCTATTCTCCTTTTTATTTTCCTCCCATTGCTCAACATATCCGTTCACTCTGCTCTTTTTGAGATATCTGCTCCCTTATATCTATGATCATCATTTCTCTCCCATCTCTGTTGCCACTCTGTCTCAATCTTCTTCCCTATCTCCTCTTCTTCCAACCAATCTGTAGCTAACTAAGTTCTTCAGGATGGATCTAACTTTTTTCTTTCTCTTAACTTAACTCTAATCCATTTTACAATAATAATAAGAAAAATCACTATGGCAATTCATGTGTAACTTATATCTACTCTAATTAGGATATCTTCTCTGAATTCTAAATTTGGTGCCCAAAAACCTATTTTATATATCCACTTGTACATTTATAGAGAACCCAACACTTATCACATTCAAAATTGTTCTGTGGGCCTGCCGGTGTGGCTTAGTGGTTGAACATGACCCATGAACCAAGAGGTCACCAGTTTGATTCCTAAGTTGTGGGATCGATCCCCAGTAGGGATATGCAGGACGTAGCTGATCAATGATTCTCTTTCATCATTGATGTTTCTATCTTTCTCCCCATTCCCTTCCTCTCTGTCTCCAAATCAATAAAAACACATATTTTTAAAAATTGTTCTCTTGGTTTTTCTGGGTGTGTTTTCTTCTTTTTCTCCCAGGCTTTCCTATTTTATAAAATGGCATCATGATCAAGGTAGTTGCTCAGGCGAAAAACCTGAGGATCAAGAAAATTTTTCATTTCTTTCTCTCCTTCCACTTTAAACCCAATCCATCACTAAGACCTGTCATTTCTACCTTCAAATTCATTTTTATTTTTTTATTTTTTTTTATTGCTTAAAGTATTACAAAAAGTATTACATATGTCTTCTTCCCCCCCCCCCCCCCCCCCGCCCCTTGACAATCCCCTGGCCTCCCCTACCCCCCAGTGTCTTATGTCCATTGGTTATGCTTATATGCATGCATACAAGTCCTTTGGTTGATCTCTTACCCACCCCCCTCCTGCCCTCCCACCCTCCCCGGCCTTCCTGCTGTAGTTTGACAGTTTGTTCGAGGCAGCTCTGCCTCTGTATCTATTTGTGTTCATAAGTTTATAATGGTCTTTATTATCCAGAAATGAGTGACATCATGTGGTATTTTCCTTCATTGACTGGCTTATTTCACTTAGCATAATGCTCTCCAGTTCCATCCATGCTGTTGAAAATGGTAAGAGTTCCTTCTTTTTTATAGCAGCATAGTATTCCATCTTGTAGATGTACCAAGTTTTCTAATCCATTCATCTACAGATGGGCACTTAGGCTGTTTCCACATCTTAGCTATGGTGAATTGTGCTGCTATGAACATAGGGGTGCATATATCCCTCCTGATTAGTGTTTCTGGTTTCCTGGGATATATTCCTAGAAGTGGGATCACAGGGTCAAATGGGAGTTCCATTTTCAGTTTTTTGAGGAAACTCCATACTGTCTTCCATAGTGGCTGCACCAGTCTGCATTCCCACCAGCAGTGCACAAGTGTTCCTTCTTCTCAACATCCTCTCCAGCACTTGTCGTTTGTTGATTTGTTGATGATAGCCAGTCTGATAGGTGTGAGATGGTACCTCATTGTTGTTTTGATTTGCATCTCTCAGATGATTAGTGACTTTGAGCATGTTTTCATATGTCTCTTGGCTTTCTGAATGTCCTCTTTTGAAAGGTGTCTCTTTAGGTCCTTTGCCCATTTTTTGATTGGATTGTTTATCTTCCTTTTGTTAAGTTGTATGAGTTCCCTATAAATTTTGGAGATTAGGCTCTTATCAGATATGACATTGGCAAATATGTTTTCCCAGGCAGTGGGTTTTCTTGTTGTTTTGTTGATGGTTTCTTTTGCTGTGCAGAAGCTTTTTATTTTGATGTAGTCCCATTTGTTTATTTTCTCTTTAGTTTCCAATGCCCTAGGAGCTGTATCGGTGAAGAAATTGCTTCGGCATATGTCTGAGATTTTGTTGCCTTTGGATTCTTCTAGTATTTGTATGGTTTCCCATCGTATATTTAAGTCCTTTATCCATTTTGAGTTTATTTTTGTGTATGGTGTAAGTTGGTGATCTAGTTTCATTTTCTTGCATGTATCTGTCCAATTTTCGCACTAGCTTTGTTCAAGCCACCAGGATTTCTTATCCAGACTGATTTAGGAGCCTTTTTTTTTTTTAAACTGGTTTTCATTTTTCTTTTGTAGTGGACAATATATCAGGTGTTCCTAAATATTCCATTCACAGAAATCTTTAAAGAGTATTTGCAACTACTTCTTGTTTTTATAATCAAATGGTAGTTTCCATCTCCATAAACAGAAAATAATACTGCCCTTACTTTCCACTTTGTAATTTGGAAAAAAAATAATCTCTACCTGTCTTTATAAGCATCACCATATATTATTTCACATTTAGATGGGTTACACATAAATATATTAGAGAACAAAATTAACTAACTAAAAATTAATTTTTACAACTCATTTTTTCTAATAGTTATGCATCTTAGTTTGTAAAAATTTTGTAACATAAATAATACAATTTTACCACTTATACCTTGTAAGATAGAGTCTTTTTTCCCATTTTGGAAAAATAGAATGTTCTTATGTAACATTTTGTAACCCAAAATGGCATAAAGCAAGGAAGGACACATCCTTAGGACACATCTTTCTAACAGATACACAGCATAAATCTAGATCAAGCCCAGATTCTAGGTCAAGCCCAGATGGTCATAGACACAGTTCAAATTTCCGGTGGCTTGATGCTGAGATGCTGAGTGTGGTTCTCTGGAAGGAGCTTGTTGGTGTCATTCTTTCTGTTGGGGTGTAATTGCCTCTCTGAGGGCTCACTGTAAAATAAATGCAAAAGACTAGTTTCACTTTTTTTGCTTTTTTCATATCAAATAAGTATTAATTTATGTCTCAGTAGAAACAGGTACTAATGTAGGTCTTTCATAAAAGTAAAGTGAACTTCTGAACAGCAGAAGATTGCCAAAGTGTTTTTCCTGTGCATTCATATGTTTCTCAAATAGATCTATGCTGCATATTTTTAAAATTTGTTATTATTTTCTTATTGCTGACAGTATTACATATATCCCCCATTTTTTCCCACCTTTGCCCCCCTCCACTCAGCCTCTGCCCCACCCAGGATCTTCACCACACTACTCTCTATTTATGGGGTATACATATATGCATATATGTTCTTTGTTTAATCTCTTCCTGTCTACCCAACAATCTCCCCACTGAGATTTGTCAGTCTGTTCTATGCATCCATGCCCCTCTGGACCTATTTATTTTCTTCATTAGATTCCACATAGAAGTGAGATAATGCAATATTTGTCTTTCTCTGTCTGGCTTATTTTGCTTAAAATAATACTCTCCAGATTTATCCATGCTGTTGCAAAGGGTAAGAAAAGGGTAAGAGCTCCTTCTTTTATTATCTACCTATCTATCTATCTATCTATCTATCTATCTATCTATCTATCATCATCATCTGTTTATTTAATATTTTTATTGATTGAAAAAAAAAGAGAGGAAGAGAGATAGAAACATCAATGATAAGGGAGAATCATTGATCGGCTGTCTCCTGCACGTCCCCCACGGGGGATCAAGCCCACAACCTGGGCATATGCCCAGTCAGGAATGAAATCATGACTTCCGCCCTGATTGGTTTGGCTCAGTGGATAGAGCGTCAGCCTGGGGACTTAAGGGTCCTGGGTTCGATTCCAGTCAAGGGCATGTACCTTGGTTGTAGGCACATCCCCAGTAGGGGGTGTGCAGAAGGCAGCTAATCAATGTTTCTCTCTCATCGATGTTTCTGACTCTCTATCCCTCTCCCTTCCTTTCTGTAAAAAATCAATAAAATATATTTTAAAAAATCATGACTTCCTGGTTCATAGGTCAATGCTCAACCACTGAGTCACGCTGGTTGGGCAGAGCGCCTTCTTTTATACAGCAGCATAGTATTCCATTGTAAATGTACTACAGCTTTTTATCCACTCATCTACTCATGGGCACTTGGGCTATTTCCAGATCTTGGCTGTTGCAAATAATGTTTCTATGAACCTAGGGGTGCATTTATTCTCTCTGATTGGTGTTTCAGCATTTTTAGGATGTATTCCCAAGAGTGATAATGTTGGGTCAAAGGGCAGTTCCATTAATAATTTTTTGAGGAAACTCCATACTGTTTTCCATGGTGGCTGTACCAGTCTGCATTCTCACCAGGAGTCTACTAGGGTTCCTTTTTCTCTGCATCCTTGCCAGCACTTTTTTGTTGACTTGTTGATTGTAGCCATTCTGGCAGGTGTGAGGTGATAACTCATTGTAGTTTTAATTTGCATCTCTGTGATGATTAAAGATGTTGAGCATTTTATCTTATGTCTCTTAGTCATCTGTATGTCCTCTTCGGAGAAGTTTCTAATCAGGTATTTTCCCATTTTTAAAAAATATATTTTTATTTATTTCAGAGAGGAAGGGTGAGGGAGAGAGAATAGAAACATCAATGATGAGAGAGAATCATTGGTTGGCTGCCTCCTGCATGCCTCCCACAGGGGATCAAGCCTGCAACCCAGGCATGTGCCTTTGACCGGAATCAAACCTGGGACCCTTCAGTCCTCAGGCTGACGCTCTATCCACTGAGCCAAACCAGCTGGGGCTCCCATTTTTTAATTGGATTTTATTTCTGGTGTTGAGTTGTACAAGTTCTTTGTACATTTTGGAAATTAACCCATTATCAGATTTGTCATTGATGAATATGTTCTCATATAGTAGGTTACTTTTTCATTTTGTTGATGGTTTCTTTTGCTATGCAGAATCTTTTAGTTTGTTATAGTCCCATTCGTTTATTTTGTTTGTTTCACTTTCCTTAGAAGACATACCGGTGAAAATACTGCTATATGAGATGTCTGAGCTTCACTGCCTATGTTTTCATATAGTATTTTTTATGGTTTCATAACATATATTTAAGTCTTTTACCAATTTTGAGTTTATTCTTGTGTGTGGTATAAATGGTGGTCTAGTTTCTTTTTCTTTCTTTTTTTTTTTTTTTGCTTTTCCCAATACCATTTATTGAAGAGATTATCATACTCCACTGGATACGCTTGCCTCCTTTGTCAAATATTAGTGGCTATAATGGTGTGTGTCAATTTCTAGGGCCTCTCATCTGGTCCATTGATCCATATGCTTGCTCTTGTACCAGTACAAGGCTGTTTGATTTATAGTATGGATTTATAGTATAGTTTGATATTTGTATTGTGATCCTTCCAACTTTATTCTTTCTCAAGATTGCTGAGGCTATTCAGAATATTTGATCTAGATCTGTGAAATATGCTGTTTGTATTTTAATAGGGATTGTGTTGAAACTATAGATTACTTTGGGTAGTATAGACATTTTAGTGACTTTAATTCTATCAACCCATGAATAGGGTACATATTTCCACTTGTTTGTAACATCCTGTATTTCTTTTTTCAATGTCCTGCAGTTTTTTGAGTACAGGTCTTTTTACCTCCTTGATTAAGTTTATACCCAGGTACCTTATTTTGTTGTTGTTGTTTCAGTGGTAATAGGCTTATTTTTTAGTTTTTCTTTCTGAGAGTTCATTATCTATAATAATAAAAGCACAATATGCTAACTAGACTGGATGTCCTTTTGGACGACCTTCCAGATGAAGCTGGGGCTGCCTGAGTCCCTGATGCCTGCTGGCATCTGGAGGGAAGCCTGGGTCCCAGGTGCCTGCCAGTGGCTGGAGGGAAGCCCAGGTCCCGGGTGCTAGAGGGAAGCTGATGCCAGCAGCTGGGGGAGGAAGGCCTACTCTTGCATGAATTTTGTGCATCAGGCCTTTGTTGGTGTATAAAAGTGCCATCAATATATGGATGTTAATTTTGTATGTTGCTAATTTGCTAAATTCATTTATTAAATATAGTAGTTTTTTGGTAGTCTTTAGGGTTTTCTATGCACAATTGTAGAGAGTGCCTGGGAAGGCACATGAGCATTTCTTTGGTTATTGTTAGCTGAGTCCAGTGGCATTGGCAGAGCCATGTCCTGGAAACATACCATGCCAGAGGCAGGTATGTTGTCAGCCTGACCCTTAGTTCAAGTGCCAGGGGTGGGTTTCATTATTTAAGTTCAACCAGGAGCAAGAAACAGATGCAATTATCCAGGCTCAGCCAGGAGTGACAATTACAAAGAAGCCACAAGAATGAACAATTGCAGCTTGATCTTTAACCATGATTTCACACAATTTCTTTTGCCTTAAACTCTAGTAAAACTTCCTGGAATCATACTCTGTGAAATAAATGCGCTGCACCAGCTCTGGATCACTGTCTCTCCATCAGAGGGCCAGCTGTCCCACCCCATCCCAGCTTTCTCTACTGTCTCTGTGTCTGTCTCTTTCATTTTCTCAAACACCCGTTGCCCCTATTCAGGACTCGTGTCTGCTCTCTAGCTGTGCTGGTCATGGTAAAGAGAGAATACTTATATTCAATATCATGTCATCTGCAAATAATGACAGTTTTACATCCTCCTTTCAAAATAAAATGCCTTCTTTTTTCTTTTTGTATGATGGCTTTGACTGGTACTTCCAGTACTATGCTGAATAAGAGTGACAAAAGCAGACATCCCTGCCTGTTCCAGTTATTAAGAGAAATTGTTTCAGTTTCAGCCCATTGAGAACAATGTTGGCTGTGGATTTGTCCTATATGGCCTTTATGACATTGAGGTATGTTCCCTCTATTCCCACTTTGCTGAGAGTTTTTATCATAAATGGATGCTACATTTTGTTGAATATCTTTTCTGCATCTATTGATATGATCATGTGATTTTTTTCCCCCTTCATCTTGTTTATGTGATATTATCACATTCATTGATTTGCAAATATTGTATAGACTTGCATTCCCAGAATGAATTCCACTTGGTCATGGTGTATGATCTTTTTAATGTATCTGATGGATCTGATTTGCAAACATTTTGTTGAGGATTTTAGCATCTATGTACATCAGTATATTAGCCTATAATTTCCTTTTCTTTTCTTTTGTAGTGTCTTTATATTGTTTTGAAATTAGGATAATGCTGGCCTTGTAAAAAAAGCTTGGAAGTCTTCCTTCTTCTTGAATTTTGGGATAGTTTGAGGAAGATAGGTTTAGTTCTTCTCTAAATATTTGGTAAAACTTGCCTGTGAAGCCTTTCAGTGCAGAACTTTCGTTTACTGAGAGTTTTTTTTTTTTTTCTGCTTCAGTTTCATAAGTTGCTATCAGCCTATACAGATTATCTGATTATTTATTTATTTATTTTTTTGGTCTGGAAGATGTATCCAGTGATGTCAGTGGGTCAATGGGATATTAAATTCCCCTATCATGACTGTATTATTGTTTATCTCTCCCTTGATATCCTCCAAGAGTATATATATATATATATATATATCCTATCTAATAAAAGAGAAACATGGTAATTAGCGTACAACCGCTACCCTTCCCATTGGCTAATCAGGGCAATATGCAAATTAACTACCAGCCAAGATGGCGGCCGGCAACCAGGCAGATTAAAGTGAACATGAGGCTTGCTTGCTTCAGTGACCGAGGACTCCAATGTTCCCCACCTGCCGTTGCAGGCCTCTGAGCTGCAACTCTAAGCAACTATGTTACAAATATAGAAGCTAAGCAAAACCCCAGAAACCTGCTTTAGTCTTGGGCTTCAGCCAGCAGGATCGCAACATTGTTTCAAATACAGAAGGTAAACAAAGGCCAGAAACCTGCTTTCAGCAGCAGAAGCCTAAGAGCTGGAGCCAAGCCTCAAAGCTAAAGCTGGCCCAGAATAAAAAAAAAAAGAATAAAAGGAGCAGTTGGGAGCTTCAGTCACTTGCCAGCCTGAAAACAGCCCTCAGCCCCTCACCCAGACAGGCCAGGCACTCCAGTGGGGACCCCCACCCTGAAGGGTGTGTGACCAGCTGCAAACAGCCATCATCCCCTCACCCAGGCTGGCCAGGCACCCCAGTGTTGACCCCCCACCCTGATCCAGGACACCCTTCAGGGCAAACCAGCTGGCCCCAACCCGTTCACCAGGCCTCTATCCTATATAGTAAAAGGGTAATATGCCTCCCAGCACCGGGATCAGCGGAGCCAAGAGGACTCCCAGCACCAGGATCAGTGTGACAGGGGGCAGCACCCAAACCCCCTGATCGCCTTGCGGCTCTGTGTGTGACAGGAGGTGGGGCCACAACCTCCCTATCAGCCCTGCTCTATTCGTGACAGGGGAAGGTGCCCCAACCCCCTGATCTGCCCTGCTCTGTGTGTGACAGGGGGCGGTGCCCCAAATCCCCTATCGGTCCTACTCTGTGAGTGACAGGGGGGAGCTCCTTAACCCCCTGATTAGCCCTGCTCTGTGCGTGACAGGGGGGAGCTCCCCAACCCCCTGATCAACCCTGCTCTGCACATGACAGGGGGCAGCGCCCCAACCCGCTGATTGGCCCTGCTCTGTGTGTGACAGTGGGTGGCGCCGCAACCTCCCCATCGACCCTGCCTTGAGTGTGACAGGGGGCGGTGCCCCAACCCCTCAATCGGCCCTACCCTGAGCGTGACTGAGGGTGGCATCGCAACCTCCCAATCCGCCCTGCTCTGTGCATTACAGGGGATGGTGCTCCAACTCCCCAATCGGCCCTGCTCTGAGCCTAACCAGGGGCTGCACCTAGGGATTGGGCCTGCCCTCTGCCACCCAGGAGCAGGCCTAAGCCAGCAGGTCGTTATCTCCCGAGGGGTCCCAGACTGCGAGAGGGCTCAGGCCGGGCTGAGGGACCCCTCCTCCTGCCCAAGTGCACAAATTTTTGTGCACCGGGCCTCTAGTCCTATATAATAAAAGGCTAATGTGCAAATCGACTGAGCTGAACCACTGGTTGCTATGATATGCACTGGCTACCAGGGGGCAGACACTCAATGCGGGAGCTGCCTCCTGGTGGTCAGTGCGCTTCCACAGGGGAAGTGCCTCTCAGCCAGAAGCCTGGCTCATGGCTGGCAAGAGCCGTGGTGGTGGCTGTAGCCTTTTCCACCTCCGAAGCAGTAGGACTCCTGGATTTGGAGAGGGTGCAGCTGGACTTGGAGAGGGTGCAGGCCGGAGGCCAGGCTGAGAGATCTACACGAGTGCACAAATTTTGTGCAGTGGGTCTTCAATATATATACATATATATATATATATATATATATATATATATATATATATATATTTAAGTCCTGTACATACATATGTATTGGAAAAACATCCACATGTAAGTGGATCCACACAATTCAAACCTATGTTATTGAAGGGTCAACAGTACATATGCAGTTGCACAGCAGTAGTAAATGTAGCTTTGACAGTTAAACAGTTAAAATTGTTTTATTTTAAGCACTTAGTTATTTTCAAAATATGTATTTTAGTAAAGATAAGAAGGATAAGGAATTATGATGTTGTAACACCAAGTTAACAAGGAGTATTAAAAAACTCTCCAATTCTGCAACTTTATCTGTATGATCATTAATGATCCCATTATTTGCATGTATCTGAAAAAAATATTGGGCATGGCCTCAGAATTACTCCAGTGGGCTGAAAAATGATATTAAACAGAGTAAATATAATAAAAATTACATTCAGTTTGACTTTTAAGCCAAAAATTATTCACAACTGCAATGTTATCCTATCTAATAAAAGAGTAATATGCAAATTGACCATCACTCCAACACACAAAATGGCCACACCCATGTGGACACAAGATGGCCACCACAAGATGGCCAGCAGGGGAGGGCAGTTGTGGGGGATCAGGCCAGCAGGGTAGGGCAGTTGGGAAGGACCAGGCCAGCAGGGGAGCAGTTAGGGGCAATCAGGCAGGCACGCAGGCGAGCGGTTGGGAGCCAGCAGTCCAACTTCGTTTAGGGCAGTTGGACATCCCTTGAGGGGTCCCAGATTAGAGAGGGTGCAGGCTTGGCAGAGGGAAACATAGCCCCCCCCCCCCCATGAATTTCATGCATCGAGCCTCTAGTTTGCATATAATGCTAGCAAATGACAGGTTAACTTATCTCTAATCTCATCAGTTAGAAAGAAATAAAACCTTAAAATTTCTAAAAATAACTTACTGATATTTAATGAAGAGATATCTGTGGAGAGAGGCTCAGGAGCAGGGGTCAGAAGACTTTCTCTATGAAGAGCCAGATAGTAAATATTTTCATCTTTACAAGCTCTGTGGCCTCTATTGACTGTTCCGACTACTCAGCTCTGCCAGTATAGTGCAAAGCAGCCACACACAGTATGTAAGCATATGAGCATGGCTGTGTGCTAATAAGTTTTTGGACACCAAAATTTGAATTTCCTATAACTTTCATGATACACCATATATATATTTTCTTTTTCTCCCCAACCATCTAAAAATGTAAAATGATTCTTAGCCTTTGGCATCTGGTCTGGGGAGTGGTGTCACAGCTTGCTTTCAAAGTCCTAACTCTAGATGTAGAGAGGCCATCTTGAATATTCTAATCTCAGCCATGCTCCCATGTGAATGCATCCTCATGAGATACCCCAAGCCTGAACACCTGAAATGCTCAGCCAACCACAAAATTGTGAGTAAAAAAAAGGAAAAAAAGTTTGTCATTTTAAGCCACTATATTATATATATATTAGAGAGGCAGGGGTCCCTCAGCCTGGCCTGCACCCTCACACAATCCGGGACTGCTGGCTCCTAACCGCTCGCCTGCCTGTCTGCCTGCCTCATCGCCCCTAACCTCTTGCCTGCCTTCCTGATCTCTCCTAACAGGCTCTGCTATGGCCCCCGCCACCATGGCTTCATCTGGAAGGACATCCAGAATGACGTCTAGAAGGTCGTTCAGCTGTCCGGTCTAATTAGCATATTAGACATTTAATATCTATCTATATATCTATATCTATATCTATATCTATATCATCTATCTATATCTATATCTACATATATAGATATAGATATAGATATAGATATAGATATAGATATTGTTTAGGTGCTCCTATATTGGGTGCATATATGTTTATCAGGGTCATATTTTCTTGTTGGATTGATTCATTTAGTATTATGTAGTGATCTTTGTCTCTCTTTTTTAAAATATGTTTTTTTATTGATTTTAGGGAGAGAGGATGGAAGAGTGAGACTGAGAGAGAAACATCTACCAGCTGCCTCCTATACATCCCTTATCAGGGCCCACAACTCATACATGTGCCCTGAACTAGAACCAAATCAGTGACGTATTTAGTGAATAGAACTATGCTCAACCAACTGAGCCACAGGGGCCAGGGATCTTTATCTCTTTTATGCCCCTTGTTTTGAAGTCTATTTTGTTAGTATTGTTACCTCAGCTTTTCTGTTTGTTTTCATTTGCATGAATTTTTCCCATCTCTTTATGCCTATATTCTTCTCTCTCTCCCTCCCCTCTCTCTCTCCCTCTTATTTCCCCTTCTTCTTATAGCAGTCCCTTTAACCTTTCTTGCAAAGGTGGTTTGGTGGTTGTGGGGACCCTGATCAGAGGAAGCAGAATGTTAAAGGCCTGTTTGCCATAGGCATGTCCAAAGGCAATGACACAGTGTTTCACTGTACCACTGTGTAGGCACACCTAGTATGTAACTAGTTCATGTAACACTGATGCCACTATTTGGCAAGAAGCCTCTTTTGTCTGAGTTAGTATAAAAATCTGCCACTGACCAGCCAGTGTTTGGCTGCTTTCTAGGCAGTGATTGCTTTGTTTGTAATGGCTGCTTTGTTTGCAATAAAGCACGTCCCATGTACTTGTGGTAGCTCATGTTTTTTCCCAATTCTCAGTGTCAAAGGAGGTTCAGTCCCTAGCAGAGGAGCTCAGACCCAACAGTGGTAATAAGCTTGTTTAGCCTTTTTTTTTTTTTTTTTTTTTTTTTTTTTTTTGCTGGGAAGTTCTTTATTTTACCATATATTTTGAATGACAGCCTTGCTGGATAGATTAGTCTTTGTTGCAGATCCTTGCTTTCATTATTTTGAATACTACATGCCATTGCCTTCTGACCTGTAGTGTTTCTGTTGAGAAATAACTGACAGCCATATGATTGCTCCCTTTTAGGTAACTGACTATCTTTCTCTTGCTGCCTTTAAGATTCTCTCTTGGTCTTTAAAGTTTGCCATTTTAATTATGATGTGTCTTGGTGTGGTTCTCTTTGGGTTCATCTTGATTGGGGCTTTGTACTTCCTAAACTTGTGTGTCTTTTTCTTCACCATGTTAGGGGAGTTTTCTGTCGTGTCTTCAAACAGGTTCTTTATCCCTTGCTCACTTTCTTCTCCCTCTAATACTCCTATGATAAGGATGTTGTTTTGTTTTACATTTTTCCAAAGTTCCTTTTAACAAACTAATTATTTTTTCCTTTTCTGCTTTATTGAGTGATATTTTTTCTATCTTTTATTTTAATTCACTAATTTGTTCCTTCTGTTTCCTCCAGCCTACTGCCTATTTCTTACAGTGTATTCTTTATATCAGCTATTTCATTCTTTACTTCTGACTGGTTGTTTTACATGGTCTCCATGTTCTTTTTCATTCTTCTGAACATTGTTATATTCATTACTTTGAGCTCTGTTTCTGATAAATTTTTTGCCTCCATTTAACTTAGCTCTTTTTTTTTTTCTTTTTTTTGAGATTCCTCCTGTTCTTTCATTTAAGGTCTGATTCTTTGTCTTCTCATTTTGGCTGTCTCTTTGTGTTTGTTTCTTTTTATTAGGTAGAACTGCTAAGACTCCCAGTTTTGGTGGTGTGGCCTTCTGTAGTGCATGTTCTGTGGGTCTCAGTAGTACAGTCTCCTTGATCTCCTGAGCTGGGTGCTCTAGAAATGTCTCTTTATTATTTGGATCTTTCTGTTTTAATTTGGTCTTGCTTGTTGTTGGCCCATTTGTGGGTGGAATTGAACCTCAAGATGGTTGACTATGAGGCTCAACCTCAACTCTGGCATGCAAACTGCTATTCAGGTACAGTCTCTAGCTACCTTATTTGAATGCAGTGGCACAATCATAAACCCTTTAGGCTGGGTGTCTAGAGAGGCAAACCTTGATCACCTTGTATAAGATGATGTGCAGGGACTTCCCCCTTAGGCAGTGTTCTTGCCAGCAGGGTCTGGAACCTGCTGGGATCCTTCTTTGGGTGTGCTGTTTGTGTGTCTAGTTGGGTTGAGCTCTGGTTTGGTCTGAAGCCCATACCTTGTTGTGTTAATTCTGCATTCTCTAGTGTGTGTTTTAGATGCAGGTTACTGTCAGACATTGTGTACATGGGAGGGGCCAATTTATGTAAATGGTTCATCTCCTTCCAGGTTAGGACTGGGGGAGGATATGTGATCAGACCAAGGCTCCCTGAGATCCACCTCCACCTGTCAGCTACTCCACTCCACATTACCCCTGAGTTGCCTGGCCTTCTTCCATAGTCTTCCAAAGAGTCTTTAGGATGAACCCTGGCTAGCCTAGCTTGGCTAGTTGGCTCCCTGCTTGGGGATTACACAGTCAGGTACTCAAGGGGGGAAAATTAGTCCATGCTTCAAAGTTAATCTCAGTCTCTGCCGGAGTGTCCAATTCTAGTTTCCCCTAATGGGGCTCACTGCAGGTTCAGGTTGGGCACAGCTTGCCGTCTCCTCTGCAGGACCAGATTCAGTCCCCATGGGCACAGGGGGAGAGGTCAAAAGAGTCTCCCATTGAAGATATTTCTGGCCCAACCCACAGGAGAGAGCTAAGCACTTTCTGCTGGTCTCAGATAACAGCCTCCAAGTGTCTCACTTTGTCAATGCCTGCTCTGAGAGGAACCCCTATACCTCACAGAACTGCACCCAGTAGGGGTATCTTGGACTTCACAGAGCTGAACCAAACACTCTCCTGTTGGGGGTGGAGCCCACAGCCTGCAGGAGGGGTGACAAGCACTTTTACTTTTTTCTGGTGCTTTGCAGTGAAACTCCCAGTAAGCTCAGATATGTCTGCCCACAGTGAAGTCACAGAGCTCAGGACCTGCCTGTCAGTCTCCCTGATAGAAGCCTCCCTCAGAAATACAGTAAAAATTCCCAGCTCTGCATAGCATCAATTCCCCCATACCACCAAACCAAGCAGAAAAGGGCAGAAAATCAGCTCTGCACAGGACTTCGATTTCTCTATGCAGATCACTCTGCTGGTCCCAAAGACAGCTGTGTAGATTTTCAAGTAGTCAGAGTCCAGAACAAACTTCTTGCCTGGGACTGCTAACATTAGGAACCATTCACTGTTAAGGTGAGGTCTAAGCCTCCCAGGCAGACAGAACCCATGATTCCCTCTGCCAAATGCTACATGAACTCTTCTCATCTCAGTTGTTCTTGGTTGGGGATATCTGTGTAGGGTTGAGACCCCACACTCTCATGGGGAGTAAGTTTGGAAGCTGTGGTATCCCTCTGGCCTTTCAGCTTCTTCACCTGCTCAAAGGGGGCTTTCCCTTTCTGTGTCTCCACTTCCCTTACCGGTCGCTTGTGGCTTCTTCAGTGCTCCTTAGGTACAATATTTCAGTTCAGCTACAATTCAATTGGGTTTTCAAGTTGGTTAGTCTGTATTTTAGCTGTAAATCTGGTCCATAGCTCAGAACAAACAATCCTGAGCTACTCTGCAGCCATCTTGCATTCCCCATGAGGAATATTCTTTGTAGTAACATGCTGTGTAACATATTATTCTATTGGTCTATCATTTTGTCAGAATTTTCAAGAAAAAAACATATTAAAACATTTTCTGCCTAAATAATTTTCTAATAGCCATAATTTAAGTATCTTTTGAAGTCTGACATGAAGGTTATTTTCATTTTCCACTATTATAAGTAACTATAGTAAACATTTTTATTGGTGTTGTTAATACTCACTGGAGGATATTTTTCCATTGATTTCCAGAGAGAGTGGAAGGGAGAAGGAGAAACGGAGATAAAGAAACATTGATGTGAGAGAGACACAGCGATTGGTTGCCTCCCCGCATGTGCCCCAACCAGGGCCAGGGATCAAGCCTACAACTGAGGTACTTGCCCTTGAACAGAATCGAACCTTCAGTCTGTGAGCCAATGCTCTATCCACTGAGCCAAACCAACTAGGGCTATATAGTAAACATTTTAAATAAGTGTATAGTGTGCTTCTCTGTTTAGTTCCTTTGAAAAAGCAAGCTAAACTACTGGGCCAAAGGTTTGGCATGTTTTTAATTCAAAATGACCCCTAGAAAAGCTGGGCCTTATTGTGCTTTTACCACTAGAGTGTGAGGCTTCCCAGATGCAATATCAGGGTGAGGGTGAGAAGAAACAAACAAAAACAACCACATCTTGTGAAAAACATTACTAAATTTACTATTATAAAATATTTTGTAACTTCTGTAATATGGATAATTTTCCTACTCTCAGTACCAAAATATCAGAAAAATGTTACCTGCTATATTAAGTGTGTGGTGGCCACAAACACATAAATTTCAGTGGCAAGTGTTAGGGTAAATGTTTAAAATTCATAAGAAAAATAATACTCTACTATGCAGACGATAGCTTGTATAAATCTCAGTTTGTGACAATATAGATTTGATAGTTCTTTGGAAATTTGCCTTTGGCTAAGAAGTTAGATCTTATGTTTTTGGTGGTGAGTATGAAAAATAAATTCCAACAAGTATTATCTAAAGTTGGAGAGATAGTTTTCTCTTCAAATTATGATACATTCCTTTAAAATATTTTATAGTTGGAAGGATAAATGAAATTGGTAGTGATTTTTTAGAACACCCAGGTATAAATAAAGGACACTCAAATACAGTTAATATATATCTTCACATGCTTCTTATATTTTGGAAGTGATTTGTGTTCTAAGAGATTAAATTACTTTAAGAATACAAAATTGTAATAAAAGGTTTCATGGATCACTTTATCTTACCTGGATCAAGGATATTTGTTTAGAAAAGCAATGAAGGCAGGTACAAGGGACATAAGGTAAAAGCACTATTGCTGCTTAGGATGGAAGCAACATCTGTAGCAACAGATGGGGAAGCTGCTACAGAAATCCTCTGTACAATTCATATCTTGTCTTGAGTTGTGGATATAGATGGGACATGGTTACTGATAAATCTATCCAGAGATCCCAGAAGAAAGAATGATTTTATATTTTAGTCCTCAGAATGGAGACTAATTGATCTTCCATGAGTTATGTGTTTACTCATCGGATGAGGCACTAGGGGTTAGAAAATGTGGTAATAATAATGCACATAACTTTATGAAGACCCAGACATCTCCTAAGAAACAATTACCACAATGTACAACAACATGTAACATGTTGGGGATTTCTCAGCTCAAGTCAGCAGAGAAAGTGCAAAATAACAGAGGAGAGTAATGAAGATAATCTATTTTTAATGAAGAGAGTAAGACTTGAATGAGCAGCATGAAAATTTAATGGTATGGCACATTTTAACATGTATGGTTAGGTAAAATTGAGTTCTTGAGTACCAACAGGAATTATCAGTAACCATGTTGCATACCATGGGAACACCTAGAGACAAACCCCAAAAATTCCTGAGCCAGTGTGTATTTGAATTGAATTTCCAGTTCTAGTTCTATGGTTCTTGTCTGTAGGTTTTTATTTTTATTTTTTTTAAATTTAGAAATTTTTAAAATATATTTACAAATATATAAACTAGTAATTATATTGTTTTGTTCAACTTATTATAAGTTTGTTTTCTGTCCTGAATAATAAACACATGAATATAAAAACTAACAAATTTGATTTAGAAACTAATGTTTAGTCAGTTAGATAATGAGAACATAACATTTTAATTAATTTTTATCTTCTGTTTGTAGTGATTTAGCAAATTAAGAAAAATGGCATATTGCATTAAATTTAGTATCTTTTTGAATTCTGTGTCCATGCATTTGTGTGGGATTTGTGCATAGACCTGACAATTATTAATCATTATGCTTATGAATAAACTAGAGGCCCAGTGCACAAAAATTTGTGCACTTGGGGGGGTGTCCCTCAGCCCGGCCTGTGCCCTCTCGCAGTCTGGGACCTTTTGGGGGATGACCACCTGCTGTCTTAGGCCCGATCCCTGGGAGAACGGGCCTAAGCTGGCAGTCAGACATCCCTCTGGCAGCCCAGGAGCCTTCGGGGGATGTACACTTGCCAGTGGGGAACAGGCCTAAGCTGCAGTTGGACATCCTTAGTGCTGTTGAGGAGGTGGGAGAGGCTCCCACCACCACCGCTGTGCTGGCAGCCATCAGCCTGGCTTGTGGCTGAGCAGAGCTCCTGCTGTGGGAGCACACTGACCACCAGGGGGCAACTCCTGCATTGAGCATCTGCCCCCTGGAGGTCAGTGTGTGTCATAGTGACCAGTCATTCCCAGTCATTCTGCTGTTAGGGTCAATGTGCATATTACCCTTTTATTATATAGGAGTGTGTGGCCAGCTTGGGTGAGGGGCTGATGGCTGTTTGCAGGCTGGCCACAACCCCTTCAGGGTGGGGGTTCCCCTGGGGTGCCAGGCCAGCCTGGGTGAGGGGCTGAGGGCCGTTTTCATACTGGTCACAGCCCCTTCAGGGTGGGCGGGGGGGGGGGGGCTCCTGCTGGGGTGCCTGGCCAGTCTGGGTGAGTGGCTGATGGCAGTTTGCAGTCTGGTCATGGCCCCCAGCGGGGACCCTCACCCCATGAAGGTGTGGACAGCCTGGGTGAGGGGCTGATGGCTGTTTGCAAGCTGGCCACAGACCCTTCAGGGTGGGGGTTCCTGCTGGGGTGCCTGGCCAACCTGGGTGAGGGGCTGATGGCTGTTTGCAGGCTGGCCACGGCCCCCAGCCACCCAAGCTGCCAGTGGAGGCTAGCTGGAAGCAGGTATCTGGAATTTATTTATCTTTTATAATTGAAACTTTGTTGCCTTGAGTGGAGGCTACAGCTGGCCAAGGCAGGCACAAAGCTTGGCTTCCATCGCCGGGGCAACCAAGCCTCCTGCTTGCTCCAGCTCCGTGGCTGCTGGCCGCCATCTTGGTTGGGTTAATTTGCATATAGTCACTCTGCTTGGCTGGCGGGTGTGGCTTGTGGGCATGTCTTGTAAGTGTAGTGGAGGTACAGTCAATTTGCATGTTTCTCTTTTATCAGATAAGATGAGCCAATACTTATTATCTTTTTCTTCTGTGGTTAAAAAAAGTCTTTAAGTTAGAAATATTTAAAAAGACCTCAACCTTTCAACCTCATTTTTATTGTCCTGAATTACGATTGTCACATTCCAGCTCTGGAACGCCTGGCTCATCATCAAATGAAAACCCTGAAGAGGGCTAACAGAATAAATATATTTTCCATTTGTCTATTTAATTAACTCATGAGCTTCTAGGGCAGTTGTTCTCAACCTTCTTAATGCCACAACCCTTGAATACAGTTCCTCATGTTGTGGTGACCCCCAACTATAAAATTATTTTCGTTGATACTTCATAACTGTAATGTTGCTACTGTTATGAATCGTAATGTAAATATCTGATATACAGGATCTATTTTCATTGTTACAAATTGAACATAATTAAAGCATAGTGATTAATCACAAAAACAATATGTAATTATATATGTGTTTTCCAATGGTCTTAGGTGACCCCTGTGAAAGGGTTGTTCAACCCCCAAAAGGGGTTGCGACCCACAGGTTGAGAACCACTGTTCTAGGATAACTTCACCAATATTCTATGTGTTTGTATTATAACCATCTGTGTTAATGATAGTTTAGTATTTTCTACCATTACCATCTTATGTCCACCTCCTCTGAATCATTTTGAGATCACAGCCACACCCCATCCAACTGACATTAAAGTCCCAGGATTCGTTATATGAGTACTGAATTGGTACAACATTTTATTTCCTGGCCGAGTCTCTAAATACTAGACATTGATCTTACCACTGGCCCAGACTAGAAAGAATTCTGGAAAAACAAGGCTATCAAACACTTCTTCTCCAAGTAATATTATCAAAATTTTATGTCTTATTTCCTCACCCAAATTGCTCCTCAGCTACCCAGAAAGTTTCCAGGTCCTGTAGTGGTACTTTAGAACTGAACCTCTGATCCAAGCTGGGTAAGTATAGTCAAGACTGATATCTTTAGTTTGGCCCTCCTTAGTTTTATAATTTCCCAATGACTGATTTCCAATGCATGATATAATTTTATTACACAATCACTAATCATTTTCTTATGAGTATACATTCTATTTCTTAAATGCTCTTATATCAACTAGTCCAAGCAAGAATGACACTTATTGAGATCTGGGTAGATTAATCTGATACCTTTATCATTCTCAACAAACAAATATTTTTCTTCCCTCTTTTGCCATGCAATGGACTCTAATATTACTTCAGTTTCAGTTCAGAACTCTCTGTGGTTACTCCTATGTCTAGCTCAATCATAGAAAAAAATAATTGATGTATTTGTGATTGTATAGTGCTGATTAAAGGCCGTGGTGCATTATGGGTTATTGGTGATTTGTCTCTACCCTTTGAGGACAGTGATTGTGTAATTCATCGTTTGCTCCTCGCAATTTAGTACAGTTCTGGGGTTATATTAGGTACTCAGTTCATGTTTAATAATTGATTTATTATATAATGATTCTTTTTCAAAGCAATAGTTTTAAAAATTCAAGAAGCACTAAATTTATTCAGCTTCCTTTAATGAGTTTTTGTTACAACAAAGGAGGTATAAAAATCCATGTCCAAACCACTTATTAATTTAAATCTTGAATTTTCTGAATTACCCAATTTGAAGTAATTCTCTTTATAGCTGAAAAATATATGGTTATATTGAAATATTTGATATAAAAATATGTACTGCAAACAGCATATGACAAATATTTCAAGAGTATAAAATGAGTTGTAGAAATACATAATTTACCAGTAAACCCACATTGCATTAGAAATGTGCAAAACCTTTTGATGTAAAAGTTTTGTTTGTTTTCTTAATATTTTTAAAATATATTTTTATTGGTTTCAGAGAAGAAGAGAGAGAGAGATAGAAACATCAATGATGAGAGAGAATCATTGATCGGCTGCCTCCTGCACACCACCCTCTGGGGATCAAGCTTGTAACCTGGGCATGCGCCCTTGGCCAGAATCGAACCTGGGACCCTTCAGTCCGCAGGCCTATGCTCTATTCACTGAGCCAAACTGGCTAGGGTTGTTTTCTTAATATTGAGCACCCTTTTCTATAAGTTAGTTTTTCATGGAGAAGTAACTGATTGCATACATTTTGTCTATCCACTAAATAAATTCAAGGCTTAATTTTCTGAATCAGATAATGGCTCACCACTGAGATTTGAATTGTAATGGATCCAGTGATAAGGATTTTCTTTGATGGATCCCAAAGTTCGTCAGAATGTTTAATGTCAAGATGTAAAAACCTGTAAGGTGTTTGAATTCCCTCAGTTCCCATCTCACAATTGAGATTGTAAAGTCCACATTTCCCCTCATTTTCCTAATTAAAAAGAATTAAATTTGCATTCAGAATTGTTCAATGATTGTTTTTGGTTTTTTTTTTTGCAGTGATGGTTTATTTCCTGAAATCAAAGTGGCTTTCACAATAATTCTTTAATGTCAGGGTTTAGGGTTGTATAAACTATGTCGTCTTGTCTGGATTTTCACTGAGAACGACCTTCTCTTGATCGTCTTCTAGATCCTGATTAGGAAGAAAAGAGAACATATAGATAATAAATGTAATGAAATATTAAAGTTTAAAAATATGATATTCTATGTATAACTATATCTATAAAAGACCATGTCTTATATAATAAAAGGCTAATATGCAAATTGACTGAACGGCGGAATGACCAGCAGAACAACAGTTCTCTGTGAAGTGTACTGACCACCAGGGGGAAGACGCAATACAGGAGCTTCCCCCTGGTGGTAAGTGCACTCCCACAGGGGGAGCACCACTCAGCCAGAAGCTGGGCTCATGCTGGCAAGCACAGCGGCGGTGGTGGGAGCCTCTCCCACCTCCACAGCAGTGCTACGGATGTCTGACTGGCAGCTTAGGCCTAAGTCGCCAGTTGGACATACTCTGAGGGCTCCCAGACTGCGAGAAGGCACAGGCCAGGTTGAGGGACCCTCCTCCCCACCCCCCTGCTGAGTGCATGAATTTCAAGCACTGGGCCTCTAGTTTCTTAATATCCTTCATTTATGATGATAAAATCAAGGTTATACTTTGTACAAAGGTATATGAAAATGACAATTTAAAGTGGTGATTTTAGTTCTCAAGAAAATTTGAATGAATTTGAAAGTTCAGAAGAAATCCCTTATAAATTTTAATTAAAAATTACATGTACCATTGATTATTTAATTTCAAATGTCTGTATTGGATTAGCTTAAAATCAGATATGCCCATAATGCATTTGTAAGACTTGTAACTTCTTTTGACTACCAGTATGTAATTATTTTAGAAATTCCAAATTTATAATTTATTCCAAGTTCCATAAGGGGAATCTTTGATTTTTTTAATGTATTAGAATGTAAGGTAACCTAAGTGGAAGATTAAAAAGTGCACATAAACATAGTTATAAAGAATATGGTAGCGCATGGGATGTAAATTATGTATATGTAATCTACACATGATATCAAAATTTTGAACAGTTATATTAACAATCACCTGTATGTGGACAGTGTTTATACTTCAACTCTAGTCTCATCTCAAAAAATAACATTTTACAAAGTTAAAATCCTCCTTTCTTACTTTTGTTCAGCTCTGATATTTAAGGATTTCTTTCCATATTAACTCTATTTGAGTTTTCCTAAGGGGTTCAATGTATCTAGCACTTTAGATGAGTATAATTACTTTTTCCTTAATATTTGTTATTCTTAGATTGTACTAATAGTGCAGAATATAAACAATTTATCTTCTTGCTATCAAAATACTCTACCCCCATTGGCTAACTGTTCTCCCTAATAGACAACAAAGTTCAATAAAATATATGAAAGCACTCTCCTTTTCTTTGGTTTCTTTTAACAACACATGTGTTACATATGTACATTTCTATAGTTAATACATTTACCTTGAACTCTTTTATTATCTTGTATCTTCCTCACAGGTGTGTCTAAAATTAAATAGTTGTAGTCAGAAAAACTTTGAAACTATGGCCAGCATCAGACAGAAGACCACAATTAAGCAGAAAAGTATAAAATTTTAAATAAACATCACTTAAGTGTGTAGATTTTCTTTTGGAATAGTGAATTTCACAAACATGAGACTTTCATTGGTAACAGACAAAACAGAAACTTATTTTCCATGTATCATAATGAATTTTCACCATTTGCAAAATATTTTGTTACATTGTGGCATTTGGAGCTCTGTATAATGTGCCACTTCAACAAAGAGTACATAACTTACATGATTTTTTTCACCCTTTTTGAAAAAAGCATGACTTTGATGAAGGGATGTTTCACATTATATAAAGTTTAGCAGAAGTATCTTCCCAGGGATATCCACTCATTTTTATTTATAATGTTATCAGACTTTTGCCTCTGTGAATTATCATTGTAAATTAAGTCATGATTACCTTTTAGTACATGAGGACAACAAAGTATCATTTGGCTAATAACTCTAGAAAAAAAAAATAAGCAATTCAGAAAATGTGTGCCTACATATCTCCAGATTTACTTCTAATCCTGAAAGACTATTAAAAAAAAAAAAAAAAACACTAGTTAAAAATAATAAGAAAATTATTTTTAAGAATTTCAAGTGTCTATAACTGTGTAGTTTTGGGCTTTTTCAGTTTAAAATATTTCTAAATTCCCTTATTTTCCTTGTACTTCATCAATAAGCTCTACCTGGAAGGCCTAACGTCCTGTTTTCTTTCAATCTTTAATTTCTTTATTGATTAAGGTATTACATATGTGACCTCATTCCCCCCATAACCCCCCCCCCGCCACTCATTCTCTCGCCCCCCTGTTGTCTGTGTCCATTGGTTGGGCTTATATGTATGCATACAAGTTCTTTGGTTGATCACTCCCCCTTACCCCCACCCTCCCCTACTTTCCCTCTGAGGTTTGACAGTCTTATTGCTGCTTCTCTGTCTCTGGATCTATCCCTTTTCATCAGCCTATGTTGTTCACTATATTCCACAAATGAGTGAGATCATGTGGTATTTGTCTTTCTCTGACTGGCTTATTTCACTTAGCATAACGCTTTCCAGTTCCATCCATGCTGTTGCAAATGGTAAGAACTCCTTTTTTTACAGCAGCGTAGCATTCCATTGTGTAGATGTACCACAGTTTTTGAATCCACTCATCTGCTGATGGGCGCTTAGGCTATTTCCAATCTTAGTTATGGTGAATTGTGCTGCAATGAACATAGGGGTGCATATATCTTTTCTGATTTGTGCTTCTAGCTTCTTGGGATATATTTCTAGAAGTGGGATCACTAGGTCAAATGGGAGTTCCATTTTTAGTGACTCCATTATATGCTCTTGCCTCCTCTGTCGAATATTAATTGGGCATAGTGGTTTGGGTACTGTTCTCCACAGTGGCTGCACCTATCTGCATTCCCACCAACAGTGCAAAAGGGTAACTTTTTCTCCACATCCTCTCCAACACTTGCTGTTTGTTGATTTGTTGATGATAGCCATTCTGACAGGTATGAGATGATACCGTGTTGTTGTATTAATTTGCATCTCTCGTATAATTAGTGACTTTGAGCATGTTTTCATATGTCTTTCGGCCTTCTGTATGTCCTCTTTCGAAAAGTGTCTATTTAGGTCTGTTGCCCTTTTTTGATTGGATTGTTTATCTTCCTTTTATTAAGTTGTTTGAGCTCCCTGTAAATGCTGGAGATTAAACTCTTATTGGTGATAACATTAGCAAATATGTTCTCCCATGCAGTGGGCTTTCTTGTTGGTTTGTTCATGGTTTCCTTTGCTGTGCATAAGCTTTTTATTTTGATGTAGTCCCATTTGTTTATTTTCTTTTTAGTTTCCATTGCCCTAGGAGCAGTATTAGTGAAGAAATTCCTTCGGCATATTCACTGCCTGTGGATTTCGCTGCCTGTGGATTCCTCAAGTATTTTTATGGTTTCCCATCTTATGTTTAAGTCCATTATTCATTTTGAGTTTATTTTTGTGTATGGTGTAAGTTCGTGGTTTAGTTTCATCTTTTTGCATGTATCTGTCCAATTTTCCTAACACCATTTATTGAAGAGACTGTCTTGACTCCATTGTATGCTCTTGCCTCCTCTGTCGAATATTAATTGGGCATAGTGGTTTGGGTCAATTTCCGGGTTCTCTACTCTGTTCCATTGATCTATACATATGTCTGTTCTTGTGCCAGTACCAAGCTGTTTTAAGAACAGTGGCTTTGTAATATGGCTTGATATCTGGAGTTGAGATCCCACCTACTTTGTTCTTCTTTCTCAGGATTGCTTCAGCTATTCGAGGTCTTTTTTTATTCCACATGAATTTTTGGAATGTTCATTCTATATTTGTGAAATATGCCGTTGGTATTTTAATAGGTTTTGCATTGAATCTATAGATTGCTTTGGGTAGTATGGACATTTTGATGATGTTGATTCAACCAATCCATGAACACAGTATGTTCTTCAATATGTTTATGTCTTCCTCTATCTCTTTCTTCAGTGTCCTGTAGTTTTTCGCATATAGGAATTTTACCTCCTTAGTTAAGTTTATTTCTAGATATATTAATTTTTTGGGTGCAATGATAAATGGGATTGCTTTTGTAGTTTCTCTTTCTGTAAGTTCACTATAGGTGTAAATAAATGCCATAGATTTCCTGGCATTAATTTTGTATCCTGCTACATTGCTGAATTCCTTTATTAACTCTAATAATTTTTTGATGGAGTCTTTATGGTTTTCTATGTACAGTATCATATCATCTGCAAATAAGGATAGTTTTACTTCTTCTTTTCCAATTTGGATGCCTTTTATTTCTTCTTCTTCTCTGATCACAATAGCAAGTACTTCCAGTACTATGTCGAACAGGAGTGGTGAGAGTGGGCATCCCTGTTTTGTTCCTGTTCTTAGGGGAAATGGTTTTAGTTTTTGACCATTGAGTATGATGTTGGTTGTGGTTTTGTCATATATGGTTTTTATTATGTTGAGGTATGATCCTTCTATTCCTACCTTGATGAGAGTTGTTATGAAGAAAGGGTGTTGGATTTTGTCAAATCCTTTTTCTGCATCAATTGATATGACTAGGTGATTTTTATCTCTCAATTTGTTTATGTGATGTATCACGTTGATTGATTTGTGGATATTGTACCATCCTTGCATCCCCAGGATAAATCCTAATTGATCATAGTGTATGATCTTTCTGATGTATTGCTGGATCTGATTTGCTAGAATTTTGTTGAGTATTTTGGCATCTATGTTCATGAGGGATATTGGCCTATAATTCTCCTTCATTGTGTTGTCTTTATCTGGTTTTGGTATTAGGGTAATACTGGCTTCATAGAATGAGCTTGGAAGTGTCCCTTCCTCTTGAATTTTTTAGAATATTCTGAGGAGGATAGGTTTTAGTTCTTCCTTGAATGTTTGGTAAAACTCCCCTGTGAAGCCATCTTGCCCCGGGCTTTTGTTTGCTGGGAGCTTTTTGATGACTGCTTCAATTTCTTCCATAGTTATTGGCCTATTGAGATTTTTAGAATCTTCCTGATTGTGTGTTGGAATGTTGTATTTTTCTAGAAGTATGTCCATTTCCTCCAGGTTGTCTAGTTTGTTGGAGCAGAGTTTTTCATAGTATTTTTTAACAATCCTTTGAATTTCTGTGGGTTCTGTTGTTATTTCTTCTCTGTTATTTCTTCTCTTTTATTTCTGATTTTGTTTATTTGGGTCCACTCTCTTTGCTTCTTGGTGAGTCTGGTTAGAGGTTCACCAATCTTGTTTATCCTTTCAAAGAACCAGCTCTTGGTTTCATTGATCTTTTGTATTATTTTTTTGGTCTCTATGTCATTTATTTCTGCTCTGATCTTTATTATCTCCTTCCTTCTGCTCACTCTGGGCTTTTCTTGTTGCTCTCTTTGTTATTCTTTGAGTTGTAGAGTTAGATGATTTACTATCATTTTTTCTTGTTTTTTTGAGGTAGGCCTGTAGAGCTATAAACTTCCCTCTCAGGATTGCTTTCATTGTGTCCCATAAATTTTGGATTGTTGTGTTTTTATTGTCATTAGTTTCCAGGATGTTTTTAATTTCTTCTTTGATCTCATTGGTAACCCAATCATTATTTAGTAGCATGCTATTCAGCTTCCAAGTGTTTGAGTTTTTTGGATTGTTTTTATTGTAGTTAATTTCTAATATTATGCCATTGTGGTCTGAGAAGATGCTTGGTATGATTTCAGTCTTCTTGAATTTGGGGAGACTTTGCTTGTGACCCAATATGTGGTCTATTTTTGAAAATGTCCCATGTGCACTTGAGAAGAACGTATATTCCTTGTCTTTGTTTTGAAATGTTCTGAAGATGTCAATTAAGTCTATTTGATCTAGAGAGTCATTTAGGATTGTTGTTTCTTTACTGATTTTTTGTCTAGAGTTTTATCCAGTGATGTCAGTGGTATCTTTAAGTCCCCTACTAGGATTGTATTGTTGTTAATCTCTCCCTTGATAACTTCCAGGAGTTTTTTTTTTTAATGTATTTGGGTGCTCCTGCATTGGGTGCATATATGTTTATCAGGGTTATATCCTCTTGCTGTATAGATCCCTTTAGTACTATGAAGTAGCCTTCCTTATCGCTTGTTATGGCCTTCATTTTGAGGTCTATTTTGTCAGATATAAGTATTGGTACCCCAGCTTTTTTTTCATTTCCATTTGCCTGAGAGATAATTTTCCATTCCTTCACTTTCAGTCTGTGTGAGTACCTTCTTCTGAGGTGGGTCTCTTGTAGACAGAACATGTATGGGTCATGTTTTTTTATCCATTCAGCCACTCAATGTCTTTTGATTGGAGCATTTAGTCCATTTATTTTTAAAGTTATTATTGAAAGGTACTTTTTTGTAGTCATTTCTATTTTTGTGCCTGTGTTCTTTCTTACCTTTTTATTTCTTTTTACAGCATTCCCTTTAGTATTTCTTGCATTGCTGGCTTGGTAATAATAAACTCCCTTAGCCTTTTTTTTTTTATCTGTGAAGCTCTTGATTTCCCCTTCAGTTTTCATTGATAGTCTTGCTAGATAGAGAATTCTTGGATTCAGACCTTTGCTTTGAAACACTTTGTATACTTCCTTTTATTCCCTTCTAGCTTGATGTTTTTCTGTTGAGAAATCATTTGTTAATCTGATGGGGGATCCTTTGTAGGTAACTCTCTGTCTCTCTCTTGCGGCCTTTAAGATTCTCTCTTTGTCATGAAGATTTGCCATTGTAATTATGACGTGTCTTGGTGTGGGTCTTTTGGGATTCATCTTGCTTGGGACTCTCTGTATTTGTGTAACTTTTTTCTTCCCCATATCTGGGAAGTTTTCTGTCATTATTTCTTCAAATAGATTTTCTAATCCTTGCTGCTCTTCTTGTCCATCTGGCAGCCCTATTATGCATATGTTACTTTGTTTCATGTTGTCCCAAATCTCCCTTAGGCTCTCCTCCTGTTTTTTAAATTTTCTCTCCAGTTGCTGTTCAGTTTGAGCTTGTTTCTCAACCTTATCTTCTAACTCACTAATTTGGTCCGCTGCTTCTTCTAGTCTACTGTTGAAACCTTCCACGGTGTTTTTGATTGTAGCTATGTCACTTTTCATTTCTTCCTGATTCTTGCATAGGTTGTTGATTTTCTCATCCACCCGGTGAATGAATTGTACAACCATTACTCTGAATTCTTTTTCTGTCATGTTGCATGCTTCAATTTCACTAATTTCCTTTCTTGGCGACTCCTCATTTTCTTTCCTCTGGGGATTGTGTCATCTCCCCATTTTGACTATCACCAGAAGGTTCAAACATCGAGTTGCATGGGCCTGGGCCATGTTCAGTGGGAGCTTCGCACCACCCTAGTGTTACTGAAGAGCTCCGACACTAAGATGTGTGACTGCCATGGGTTGGTGGGAAACAGGTTCTCCCAGAGTCAGGGTTACCAGAACTCAGGGTGGCCTCATGTGCACACCTACAATCAGGGACTCTGCCTGCACCACACTGAAACAGAGACCCCCCTAGAGTGTGTTGAAAATTGGAGCCCCCTCGTATGTGCCTGGAGTCAGATTTCCCTAAGAATCCAATATCTCAGCCTTGCGCTGAGATTCAGGGTCTTTGTGTGTGCATGCACCAAGAATTGGAGTTGCTGGCTCTTCGTGTGAATGCACTGGGAATCAGGGCTTCCAGGCGCATGTGATAAGAAACAGAGTCAAGTCACTGGTGCTTAGTGCTGCCTCCAGCCTGGAGAATTGGTGTCCCGGTCAGCTTGGGGGACTTCAGTGAACGCTTGCCCAGAATCAAAGTCTGGTGGCACTACTGCTCTGCATGGGCTTCGGGTTTGGTTGCCCGATTGCCTTGCAGGGAACAAATTCCCCGTGTCTGAGCACTCCTAGGCTCAAGTTCCTGCAGAGGTACTGCGGGGAACAGGTTCCCAGTCTCTGCAAGCTCTCAGGCTCAAATTCCTGCAGTTGCACATGCTGTGCAAGGGGCAGGTCTGTCAGTTACTATGGTGCTGCCTGCAAGCCTACGGGGAGGAGGGTGGGCTCTGTTACAGAAATCTGCTGCGGTGATGTCTGGATTCTTGGTGTTTGTGGGTCTATAGCTGTGGTCACAGGTCTCTGTCCCCAGTGGCTGCAGGGTCCTAGTTTGCATCTAAGACCAGACTGGGTGGTGCTGAGGCCAGGATCCTAGTCTCAAGTAGCTCTGTTTCTCAAAACGGTGTGTTCTCTGTGCCCTCACTGGCCACCCAGGAGTGTCTGCACTGGGAGCGGGGCTCCGCCGTCTAAGCCTGCCTGGTTTGGCAGCCCCTTGGAAGACCTGCAGAATCTAACTGTCCCTAGTTCATACACATACACACCACACATGTTCACACACTCCTCTATCGCTCCTTCGAGCTCTCACACTCTCCCTCCCTACCTTCCTGCCAGTGGCCATCTTCCTAATCCCTAACTTCCCGTTTTCACTTTGTTGTTGATCATTTGAGATCACAGAGGTTCCTACAGTGACTTCATTTTTCAGCTTACCTTTATATTTTCTTCAAATTTTGACATCTTGATTTTTATAAATAATCTATATTAGATAATTAAGTCAAACTTTTTCTAATATATATGCATATATAAAGTCTCTAACATATAATAATAAAAGCATAATGTGCAAATTTCCTGAATGGCCAAATAGCAGAATGACCTTCTGGAGGACTTTCCAGACGAATCTGGGGCTGCGGGGGCCGAGGCAGCAGCCGTTAGGGTGGCTGCAAGGGCCTACCCTTGCAAGGATTTCATGCATCAGGCCTCTAGTATTCCATAAAAGGTAAGGCATGAACCTGTCACCAACAGTAATTTTGGCTATATAACACCAAGTAAAAAGAAACGTTTTAAATTTCTTTTTACAAATTTTAGTTCTATGTGGCAGATTTCCAACATGTCTTTCCTTTCCACAGGATATATGATGTACATGATTTAACACCATATTAGTGCTATAATAAAAATACAGAACTGTGGAAAACTTCCTTAAATTGGATAGTGGGGTAAAGTTTATGTGAGATAGGAAAGTCTGATTTACAGAATATGTTCCAATTGATAAATTTCTTAACTTTAAAAGTATTTGATAACAAAATATGTCTTATAAATATTGTCAAGAAAAATATGGGATCCAACCTTTGAATAGTGAATAAGACCATTTTTATAATGGACTTGTTAAATTCTAAATAAGTTATTGTACAATTTATAAACAAGATCAGAGAAGTATTCACAACATTACTTCTCAAAATTAGCACTGACAGTTGGATTTTTTTTTTCTATTCATTTGATAGCATCCAATTGATGAGCATCCAGTTAGTTAATTTTCTAATTCATTACTATTTTGGTATGACAATATCAAAATAAGTGTTCATCGTGGCAAACAAACATCTTTAGAAAAAAGTGTAAATGTAGTGAACAAAATCAGAGTTCCTCCCAGGGGCACTCTGCTATTTCAAACTGAATGAGAGTTGTAACAGGGCATGTTTAGAGAATCAAAATGGTACAAACAAAGGCTCTTTCTCTACCACATGTTTTTTGAAACATGCAAAGCATGTCAGTTCAATTATTTGTGAGATTTTTGCATTTGTATGTGACTATTACTTTGGAAATTTAAAATAGGGTGTAAAATATTACTATATTGACCAGATTAATGTTAATTGACCAAAATACTGATACTAGTTAGCATTACTGGGAGCTCATATGTGCTGAACATTATTCCAAGCATTTTTCATATATTAACTCATTTAGATGTAGGTAACATTACTAGCCCCACTATTCAGAAGAAGGAACCAAGGCAAAAAATAAATAAATCAGCTAACTTAAGTTAGAGTTGGAGCCCAGATTGGGAGTCAGATCTACAACTTGATTCCCTATTGTCTAAAAAGGCCATAAATCTTTACAGGTTATATAGTCAGATTTGTCAAAACCTTCCATGACCTTTTTGGCTCCTTTCTCCATAGTTTGATATTCTTCCTTAATTACTTTAGTACTTTTGGTAAATGCAGTTCTGCCTAAGATAAGAATGAAAAACTTTATGCATTTTGTGAGAACATTTTTTTAGTTAAGGAATCTAATGTATTTTAGTGAAAAATCATAATATTAGTACCCAAGGGGACCATTTAGTCATGACTTCAGTGATTGATACCCAATTCATCAAAATGTACCACAATATGAACAGTTCAAATAGAAAACTCCAAGCTTAGAGATAAGGACCAAAGTTTGGATATAGACCAATTATCTGGGGATTTTCAAAGGAAAAAAGCCAGTCTTGCATGACCTATGTTTTTCTTTTAATTTCAGAGAGGAAAGGGAGAAAGAGAGAGATAGAAACATCCATGATGAAAAGAATCATTGATCGGCTACCTCCTGCATGCTCCCTACTGGGGACTGAGCCCCAAACCCAGGCATGTGCTCTGACCAGAAGTCGAACTGTGATCTCCTGGTTCATAGGTCAGTGCTCAACCAATGAGCCACACTGGCTGGGCATGACCTAATTGCTATGAATACCAGCTTCTTTATAAATCAGTGTCTCTTAAGTTCTAGGTAAAAGGACTCTTGTGATTCAGGGATGACCAAATGATTTTACAGGAATGGAAAAATAACTAGCATATCTAACCAATATTCAGATTTGTACTAATAACTATACTGATTATACTGATAAAAATAAAAACCTTGGAAATGTTTTAATAAAAATTTATGGTGTGGAATAGTGGAAACTGATGCTTCATAGGTATGTAGAAAAACCATATAGTGGAAACTAAAGGAATCAACCTCTGCAATTAACAGAAACAGGAGTTAAGGAAGAGTCTATTAACTAAAAATAGAATATTATTATCTTGCAGCAGGTTATCTTCTTTTCTTGAGTAAAGCTATTCTTGAGAATGTAATTCATTGTTTACAATAGACTTGTTAATGGGACTTTAGTAAAGGAAAGAAAACATACTAACATAAAGTTTAAGTTTAAATAAATTAAAGCAATATACACAGATACAGCTACTAACTGATTCATTCTCTAAAGATACATTAAAAAAAAAAAGGAAATACTGCCATTCTACAATGCTATTTAGTGTGGCAAGGACTAAAAAATAAAAAAAAAATTATTTAATTTAATCTTCAAAATGTCTTTGCCTCTTCACTCAAATGAATATATTTTCTTTGCAGATTATTAAGATTTTGGAGGTGGATGAGTGAATTCTGTATTAGATCTTACAGAAACCTTTGATTTCTTAGAGCTTTGGCTATGTCACATATCCTCTGCTGTCTGAAAGGAAATCTTACATATTTTAGATACATATTTTTCTATTGAGGGGAAATTCAATTATTGTTTGAATAAAAAATATTTATTTTTACTATTGCTGAACAGTTTTAACATTATATAAGAGATTTTTATCTGTATTAAAATAAGGAATAAAAAAAGCAATGATTATACATGGTCCCAAGATAATTTATATTTTCTTGGGTAGAGTGATACAATTTTTACAAATTTAAACAAGAAAAACCATCTGGGCCATACTTTGGCTAAGCATTCTCAAATGTTCTCAATTCATGGTATATTTCAAAGAGAATATTTGATATTTCTATAATAGTTTAATTACTTGTTTCTTTAAAACAACCTGTCAACATTTTATCTTTAAAGAAATAAACTGGAAATTAATTTATTCAAATAAAAATTATCTGCATTATATTTATGACATTGCTATTTCTTCAAATAATTACTATTCAGAGTTTGCACAAGATTCTGAATTCTTATTTTTCTCTTTTGCCTTTATAAGTAGGTCCTTTTAATGCCACAGAGAACATTCCATACTTTAAAGATTAAGATTAATATTATATGCAAAATAATTTACATTCCCAGGTATAGATTATCGCATAGACTGTTAGAAGAAACAGATACACATTCCCAAGAATGTAGTTTTAGGAAAGAAAATTACTAAATGCACTGTTTTTTTTTTTCTAGATCTATGAGCTTAAAGATTCCATGCCTTGTATTATTGTTGTGGGAGCAGTGAATACACTTCTTAAAATATAAAATATATGTCAAGTTGGGTTTGTTCAAATAACTACCAATTTTAAAAGTTTCCCCTTTTCACATACTTAAAATACCCTTATAATTATGTGTATCAAAGCAAAAAGATATTCAGTGCTCCTCAAGCTTTATACCATACTTTTTAAAGACTGCTTAAAGTAGTTATAATTTATAGATATTAATTAAACTACCATTGAACAAATCAATCTGTTAAGATAACACATGATCCCATCTTTAAAAAAATTGTGAACGTTCAGTCTTTAAAAAGTTGAAGAATTCAGTCACCACACCTGTTAACGGGTTAGTTGTTCCTTTTTTACTAACCTCCCTGAAGCAGTCTTTTAATTTCTTCATCTTCAAGTAAATGATCATCACCACCTTCAATGAGTTTGGTGACTTTGGTGACCTCTGAGAGGGTACATGTTTATAACAGAAATTGGTTTATGTAGCAAGAAGATAGGAGACCTGATATAAACACATCTGCCCAACAATGAATTCCAGACCAACACTTGGTTCTTTCTCAGATTTTAGTGCTGTTTTTCAATAAACCTGTTTCCTTATAAATCTGTTGAACAATATATAACAAATATGTAACATAACAATCAATGTGACTGTCATTTAAGCTTCATTCTATATGTTTGATTTTTTTTTCTCTTATGTTGGTATAGAACTTAAACAATGAAATGATATAAAATAAAATAAAAAACACATATAAAGCCTCTCAAAGATTAGTCTTTACAGACAGCTTAGGTAAAGTCATATTCTTATTTTTTTTTAGTATGCTGACCTTCTTGCAACAATTTCTTCAGAGTTTCTCCTGTTTCTCTACCACCAGTAGTAATCCTAGTATATTTTATTTCAGGACCTAAAGGAAAGACAATAAAAAAATAGGAATAATATAGGGGTAGATAAACTTCCTCTGTAAAGGGCCAGATAGTAAACATTTTAAACTTTGTAGGTGATATGGCCTGTGTTGCAACTATTCAACTTAGTAGCTATAGTGTGAAAATATTCATGGACATTATATAAATGAATTAACACTGCATTCCAATAAAACTTTATTACATGAGTAGGCAGCATGGGCCATAGTTGCTAATCACTCATTTAAACAAATACTTATAGAATAGTTGTATTCAGAATTTTAAGCTAATTTATTGGTGGGAGATTGATACAGAGGTTTACTGAAATTATTAATTGTTTTATACATACTTGCATATATTCTGGTATGTATATGTGTAGACCTTAAGATTATTGGAAAACCAAAAGAGGGAATGGTTTTGGTTCTAGGATATACTAATACATTATATAATGTGTATGAAGCACATAATAAAAACAAATTCTTATAGATTTGTCTACAAATTTCCAACTCAGAGAAAAACATAGATTATACATTTAGAATAATATTATATCTGCCAAAAAAATAGATACTTCAATAACCACCATGAAAATGACAGTTTCTCTAATAATTATTTTAATATATATTTTTATTATTGATAGTATTACAGATGTCTTCCACTTTCCCCCCATTTACCTCTCTCCTCCCAGCTTCTACCCATCCCTCCAGGTCTTCACCCCCCCCTATTGCCCCTGTCCATGAGCTATTCATGTAAGTATATATAAGTTCTTTGGTTTATCTCTTCTCATGTCCCTAATCCCCACAACAAGGTATGTCAGTCTGTCCCATGCCTCTATGCTTCAGGTCTTATATTGTTGGTCAATTTATTTTGTTCATTAGATTTTACAAATAAGTGGGATTGTGTAATATTTGTCTTTCTCTGTTTGGCTTATTTTGCTTAATATAATTCTATCCTGGTCCCTCCATTCTGTCCCAAAGGATAAGAGATCCCTCTTTTGTACTGCTGCATAGTATTCCATTGTGTAAATGTCCCAAACATTTTTACCCATTAATCTACTAAACGCCACTTGGGCTGTTTCCAAATCTTAGCTATTGTAAATAATGCTTCTGTGAACATAGGGGTGGATATATTCTTTATGACTGTTGTTTTCAGGATATAATAATTCTTATAGAGATATTTTAGGATTAGCTGTAGTTTGATTTTTATAATCCAAGGAACAGTTACATCTATGGAATTAAAGATTACCTGTAATGATTCGTTCTTCCCTTGTCTCTTTTTCAGTTATTTCCACAGGCACTCCATCAATGATTTTGGTGTATTTTTTAATAATTGGCTCTGAAATTAGGGGTAGAAAAATGCATTTGATTCGTCACCTCATGGTGTCAAAAGCTAGACATTTTAATGAGTAAATGTATTTCTCAAAACAATACCATTTGGAATTTAATTATACAGTCAAAAGTCGGTTCTCAGACATCTCCCATCTCGAACATTTGGTTCTTGACCAAGTAGTTCACAGAAAAATGTCTTGATTGTGAACAAAACTTCAGTTCTTGACCTCACAAACCTTTAATGCTGATATATCAGCATGACAAAAAGCATCTCTTAGTACCCAGCCAGTGTTGCTCAGTGGCTAAGCATTGACCTATGGACCGGGAGGTCATGGTTTGATTCCCAGACAGGCCATATGCCTAAGATGCAGCTTGATCCCCAGTGTGGGGCCTGCAGGAGGCAGCTGATCAATGATTCTCTCTCATCATTGATGTTTCTATCTTTCTTTCTCTCCCTCTCTCTTCCTCTCTGAAATCAATAAAAATATATTAAAAACAAACAAACAACATCTCTAAAGTTACAAACAAATGAGAGACTGAGAGCATGAGTCAGTTTACCACAAAACCTCCTGTTGTTAACATCTCAGGAAATTGTGCTGGGAATATTTTTGTTGTTGTTTTGTTGCTGGCTAGATGGACAATTAGCACAATTTTAAAATATAAAGAGGCCATCAAGTGTTGCTAAAGGTGTGAAAGTGCTCATGAAACAATGATCTCAGACAATTGAAGAGATAGAAATATTTTTGTTGATTTGTATAAAGAAAAAGCAGTTAGCTGGTGCTAGCATTTCAGAGGCAATGATTTGTGGAAAAGGGAAGATGCTGTATACTGACCTGAAAGACACCCCTGGAATGAATGCTGAAAGTGATTCCTTTAAGGCTAGTAGGGGGTGGTTCGATAAATTTAAGGAAAAAAGTGTTTATTTATAGAATAAATAGTACATTAGACATGTACTCTATATAAGAAAGGATACAACAGGGAATTATTTGGGAGTCTAGAATGAATTAATTCAATTTAATTCTTTCTAATCAGAGAAAATGATTCTGTTTTTGAACAAATTGTTTCTCGAACAGCCTTCTGGAATGAATTAAGTTTGAGAATCAAGATTCCACTGCAATAATTTTGGGAACACAACTCAAATAAATTCAGATCAACAGATGTCTGAAAACTCATAATTGTGTCCTGAATCTTGGGTAAGGGCAAAGGCCATCTAGTAAGCTAACTCTCCATGTCATATTTGTTTCCTGACTGTGGAATGAGTATTTAGTGAGAATCCAGAGAGTTCTACATTATTAGAATGAGAACTCTATGATAATCTTAACAGTGGCTTACTAGTCAGTCTAATACAATGGGATTTTTTCTTCTAAGTCCAATATGTCCTTTTGTTGAAATTATTGTCATCATTATATTTCACAATCATCACTGCATATAGAGAAATAATGACAGTTTTGTTGAACCTGGTGGCTTAATGGTTAAATTAATTCCAACTAGATCAATTAAAGGGCATTCATATTTTATTTGACAGGTTAATAAGAACCCATAACTGAGAAAAGTATTCCCATGATTTACATAAAACAAAAACCAAGAGGAAACATCAGATGTTCAATATATTTAAACCAATTCCTGTGATTAAAATAATCATAGAGATCCCAACTAGGCACTAGGAAACATTCATAACGCACCTCCATGGATTATTTCAGTTACTGTTTCACCTTCGTTAATCAGTCTGAATTTAGGTTCACCTTCAATTTTCATCTTTGTTATTGTTGGTCCTGAGACATTGTTTTAGGAAACAAATTATCATGTTAAGTAGTCCTTTAAATTTACCAGGACGATAAATTTATTTCAACATTTGGTGTTACTCAAACATGAAAGTGATTTCAGGATTTATGAATTCAATTTTAAACAATTCCCATTTTTTTCAAATTAGGAAGTATTTGGTATTCTATTAAAATTACTTTCATCTGTAAGAGGGCTTAAATTGATTTGTAAATACATCCATTCATTCGTAGTTATAAAGTATGATCACATAAAATATGTGACTATATTTTGTGAATCATAGAGTATATACAAATTTGAGTTGTTCTAATTATTGCTAGTGTTATTTTACCATACTGAGATTGTCTATTAGTACTTCTTTATTAAATTTT
This sequence comes from Myotis nattereri, assembly GCF_964212035.1. Classification (NCBI taxonomy): domain Eukaryota; kingdom Metazoa; phylum Chordata; class Mammalia; order Chiroptera; family Vespertilionidae; genus Myotis; species Myotis nattereri. Next base: position 103,891,310 of record NC_138076.1, read on the forward strand.
AATTACTGACTATCTTACACTTTTTAATCCAATGAGCATAAGATTGAACATTTAAAAATCCCAAATTTATGCCTACTTTTAAGATACTAAATTTCAGGCTTTATGGCTAAAAGAATTTGAGTACTTACCTTCTATATGTGAATGATGCAAAAATTTACTAAGTAATAAACAGTCCTTCAAATGCAAAAGTTAAATGTGTTGTATTTGACTTGCAAAATGATTTTGCTTCAGTAGAAAATAATTTTGAATGTTAGAAAGTTGATTACTACATTAGTTAATCAAGACTATTTCATAGAGGAGAAGAAAAATAAAGTTCAGTACATTTAACTTATTCTGTAACAACCTTCAACAGCTGAGGGTAACTATATTTGCTTATCTTTGAGAGGATTTATTTGCTTTGTCCAGAAATTCTCAATTACCCAGAGTTAAATAGTCTAGAACAAAATAAAATGAGGAAAACAAAAGTATAGTTATTTTAAACAATAAATATTTCACACCATGATATTTGATCTATAGGGGTACTGAGTATCAATACATAAGGCCAGATTTTTAAAGTATAGATATTTCAAAAGAAAAGTACACTTAAGCTGTTTAAGCATAGGAAATGAGTTAATAAATCATCTGACTCAACATTTCTTTAAAGGAACTTAAACTGATATTTCAGAAATATCCTTTATAGTGAAGCTCTCTGAAGGCAAGGTTTTTCATCAAAAATATTTCTTTTTTATATTTACTTACAGCATTTAGGAGAGTAACCAGCACAAGAAATGCGCAATAAGTATGTATTGAATTGAATTTCCATTGATTTATTCTTTATTCTGAAATTTGGTTAAGTATTCTTTTTTAAAATAAGAAACATCTTGGAGTCTAATTTATTTAGTGAGAATTCAATAATCATCAGTATATCTTCAAAAGTGCAAACAATGAGAAGGAAATATCAGTATCATTTTAGAGCAGGAAATTATAAATGGCTATGAAGATAAGCATTTATCAAGTCACCACATTAAGATGGTTAGACACGAAAATGAAATTTTATTGAGGTCTGACTCTTAGTAATAATTAAAATACATTAGATAAAGGTGGCGCAAAGATATTGAAGCTGGCTCACATAGACAGTAAGTATAACGAGAAAAGTGAGTGCTTAATGTTCTAGTCTGAAACATCAGGAGAAATGTTTAACTCATACATATGAGTTCAAACCTTAGAACTAAGGTTTCTAAGATTTGACTCACTGCACCAGCTATTTATTCCTTCTTCTATTTCAAAATATATTATGTATGGTTGTAATTTTAAGTTTTCATCAACGTACAGCTTCTGTACTCTCTTAAGTTGTTGGATGAAAAATGCCTGCACTTTTTGGAAGAGTTTTTTGTAATAGTATAAAAGAGATCCATGTGGGGAGATTGGAAATGAAGCTGCAAAAAAAGAGTATATTCTCTGAAGGAATCAAACTGCAGCAAAAATGCTCAGCGTTTATTTTAGTGAATATCTGGGTACTAATGCTAATGCAATAGCTCATTAGGTTCACGTGAAACTACTGTTTTCTCAGTCCAGAACAAGCAAATGTACTGAAAGTATTAGAACTGCACAATCCACTCTGTGAAATAATTTGCATTCCCTATTCTTCAATAACATAAGCATGCCATTTGTATAGAAATATTTAGCATGTTAGTTTAAAAAAGAATGTAGATACATTCATAGAAATCAGCCTATTATATGGGCTTTTCTCACAGTAAAAGGAAACATGTATAACATTGGTTTTTACCTTCAGTTTTGATAATAGGCTGAAGACTGCCTTCAATCACTTTAATTTTTGGTTCTACAACTTTGGTTATAATTTTAGTAGCTGAAAGTATAAAAAGTGGAACATAATGATGCTTATATATCAACAACCTGAATAAAACAGTTTTTTTTTGTTGTTTGTTTTTGTTTTGCTTGTTTTTGCTAGGTACTGAGGTATCAGATACAGTAATATGTTCATACAGAAGATGAAGGAAATATTCATTGTACATTATCCAATAGTATCTTCTTATGGCCAGATGTTGTACTCTGAAGTCCAGGCACTTGGATTTGTTCCAGTGAAATATAGACTCACTAAGTGGGAAATGCTATCTAGAAATCTCTAATTTTGAACTGCACCAGTAAAGCTACTTACCTTCTTTTATACTTCTTGAAAATATTAACTACATAGCAACAGAAGACAATAAATATATTTAATTTCATGCAATTCATAATATCTCAAATTGCATTGTTGAATTCTTTCTCAATTAGAAAAGAATTAAAATAAAAGGCAAAATATTTTTCATGCATTTTATAACATTAATCTAGAGAGGAAAATAGAAAAATAGCTCAGCATACTTAAAAGTAAAAATAAATCTCAGCCAGCCAGATGAGCTCTATGCAACAAACATTATATGATCACTAGAGGCCCAGTGCACAGAATTTGTGCACGGGAGGGGGGGGGGTCCCCTCAGCCCAGCCTGCACCTTCTCCAATCTGGGAACCCCTCGGGAGATGTCCAACTGCTGGTTTAGTCTCACAATCAGGGACTGCTGGCTCCTAACTGCTCACCTGCCTGCCTGGCCTGGTCACCTCCAACTGCTCCCCCTGCCAGCCTTGTTGTCCCACACAGCCTGCTGCTTGGTCATTACTGTTACTGTGATGGTGTCCTGGACAATTTGCATATTCCTCTATTATTAGTATAGATTATTTAAGTTACAAGCTACAATATCATTAATTTTTATCATCATCATCTTTTTTAAAATTTAAAGGTATTTTGAATGCATGTCATCCACCCAACTAAGATAATAATGTGCAAAATTTATTTAAAATAGTAGCCAACTTTTTGGTTGGTTTTTGTTTGTACAGATTAACTAAAAATGAGCCTCTGGAGCCTCATAAGCAGAGTTACTGGCTTTTTGTAACTTCTAATTAGTCCTTAAAAGATGGCTCCATTAGATAACATGCTGCACTAAAGCTACTTGTGCATTCATAACAGATATACTGACATTTTAAAGGTAAGGTGTTAGCATAGTTTGGGTTTCTGTAACATTCTCACCTCAGTTTTATGAGATGTTTATTTGTATCCCCTTTTGAACTAAGATGGCTTAAAGGCCTTAATTGTGACCATGTTTCAGTCATATCAAAATTTTATGTCTTGAGATCTCAAATTATAAAGCTCTAAGGCATAATAAATCTGTGTCCAATTATTGGTTTCACAAGTGGTCCTACCATAGAGAAACCTTACCATGAAGATCAAATACATAGGTCATATCCACTGCTACTTTTAAAATGAGTTAATTACTTTTATCTCAAATTTTTACTTCATACTAAGAAACTTGAAGTTTAGGGCTTTTAGTTGATTGTTAGTTTTGTTTCAATCACACTTTCCTGAAGGCAAATAGTTCTGACAGGTCACCAGCCAAAGATTAAATACTGATTTTATTACTCTTTACCTCAATATATTTGACAAAATTGCTAAACAGCAGTCCCCCCCCCCCCACCCAAAATTAGGATGTATGGTATTTTAGGGACCAGAATAATGTGTAGCAAGCATATTAAATAAATTTTATAGATCAGTAAATAAAGAAACATAAAATATAAATTTTTGGTTTAATTAGTCTCTACCTCTATTTGATGTATGCTTCTAAATAACAGCCTACCGATCTGATGTTGAGGAGGAGTTAAAGAAACATTTGACATCAGAATGTAAATCTCAAAGCTGTTTCAAGACATTGAGTAGGAAGATGAGATTTACTAGACTTGCATAATTTCATAAAGTGTAACATTCTCTTTGAGTGAGGATCTAATTTCAGTAAAGGAAAATATAGGAATTATAGATGGTGGCTCATTGTAAACAAAATATTACATTGACATATATGGAAAGTGGTGAATTTATTATGGATTAAATAGAAAAAGTAAAAAAAAAAGTAATGCACATATATATCTTAAGTAGGGAAAGATGATATAACATTTCTGATGAATAGAGCCCATAAAGATTCTTTAGTTTTTTATGAAATACTAGAGGCCCGGTGCACAAAATTCATGCAAGAAGCGGGGGTCCCCTCAGCCCCACTCGGGAGATGTTTGACTGCTGGTTTAGGCCCGATCCCGGGGATTGGGCTTAAACCGGCAGTCGGACATCCCTCTCACAATACTGGACAACTGGCTCCTAATTGCTCACCTGCCTGCCTGCTAGGTTACCCCCAAATGCCCCCCCCAGCTGGCCTATCACCCCCAACTGTCCCCCTTTGCTGGCCTGGTTGCCCCTAACTGCTTTGCCCACTGCCAGCCTGGTCGCCTCTTATTGCACCCTCCTACTGGCCTGGTCACCCCCAACTGCCCCCGCCAGCCTGGTCACCCAACACAGCCCCTGTGCACGCCTGGTCACCCCACGCAGCCTGCTTGTTCAGTTGTTTGGTCGTCCCTCACTAACCCCCCTGCTGGCCTGGTCATAGGCAGCCATCTTGTGAGGGCATGAGGGTTAATTTGCATATTACCTCTTTATTATATAGGATATCTTTAAAACATTGTAACTTCCATAATGAAATATATACCAGGTTTAATCAAAAGTATTCCAACTAAATCTTTAAAACAATTCTGAGCTAGCTTGATATTGGATTTGCATATATTATCTACTAGAGGCCCGGTGCACAAAATTCGTGCATGGGGGGTGTGTCCCTCAGTCCAGCCTGCACCCTCTCCAATCTGGGACCCCTCGAGGGATGTCCAACTGCGCGTTTAGGCCTGATCCCACTGGTCAGTCAGACATCCCTCTCACAATCTAGGACTGCTGGCTCCCAACCACTCGCCTGCCTGCCTGATTGCCCCTAACAACTCCCCTGCTAGCCTGATCAATGCCTACCTGCTCCCCTGCGAGCCCAATTGCCCCTAACTATCCTCCCTTGAAGGCCTTGTTTCTCCTAACTGCCCTCCCCTGCTTGCCCAGTCACCCTCAACTGCCTTCCCTTGCCAGCCTGGTCACCCCTAACTGCCCTCCCTCCCCTGCAGGCTTGGTCAGCCCCAACTGCCCTCCCCTGCAGGCCATCGTGTGGCGGCCATCTTGTGTCCACATGGGGGTGGCCATCTTTGACCACATGGGAGCAGCCATCTTGTGTGTTGGAGTGATGGTCAATTTGCATATTATTCTTTTATTAGATCAGATAATAATCCCATCTAGTAAAAGAGAAACATGGTAATTAGCGTATGACCGCTACCCTTCCCATTGGCTAATCAGGGCGATATGCAAATTAACTGCCAGCCAAGATGGCCGCCGGAAGCCAGGCAGCTGGAAGCAAACATGAGGCTTGCTTGCTTCAGTGACGGAGGACTCCAACATTCCCCACCTGCTTTGCCGGCCTCTGAGCCTGCAGTTTGAAACATTGTAACAAATATAGAAGCTAAACAAAACCCCAGAAACCTGCTTTCAGCCCACTGGGATCTCAGAGCTGGAGTTATACATTGTTTCGATTATAGAACCCAAACAAACCAGATACCTGCTTTCAGCAGCAGAGGCCTCAGAGCTGGAGCCAGAGCTAAAGCTGGACCAGAATAAAAAAAAATAAAAAAAAAGAAACAAAGGAGCAGTTGGGAGCGTCACTCACCCGCCAGCCTGAAAACAGCCCAGAGCCTCTCACCCAGACTGGCCAGGCACCCCAGTGGGGACCCCCACCCTGATCCAGGACACCCTTCAAGGCAAACCAGCCAGCCCCACCCATGCACCAGGCCTCTATCCTATATAGTAAAAGGGTAATAGGCCTCCCAGCACCGGTATCAGCGGAGCCACGAGGCCTCCCAGCACCGGGATCAGTGGAGCCAAGAGGCCTCCTGGCACCGGGATCAGTGTGACAGGGGGCAGCGCCCAAACCCCTTGATTGCCCTGTGGCTCTGTGTGTGACAGGGGGTGAGGCCACAACCTCCCTATCAGCCCTGCTGTGCTCATGACAGGGGAAGGGGCCACAACCCCCTGATCAGCCCTGCACTGTGCCTGATAGGGGGGAGCTCCCCAACGCCCTGATCGCCCTATGGCTCTGTGTGTGACATGGTGCGGCACCCCAACCCCTCCCTGCCATGGGCCCTGCTCTGTGTGTGATGTAGAGCCATAACCTCCCCATCGCCCCTGAGTGTGAGAGTGGTGGCGCCCCAACCCCCTGATACGCCCTGCTCTGTGTATGACAGGGGGCAGTGCCCCAACTCCCCTATCGGCCCTACTCTGTGAGTGACAGGGTGGAGCTCCTCAACCCCCTGATCGACCCTGCTCTGTGCATGACAGGGGGGAGCTCCACAACCCCCCTGATGGGTCCTGCTCTGTGCGTGACAGGGGGCAGAACCTCAACCCCCTGATTGGCCCTGCTCTGTGCGTGACAGAGGGTGGCACCACAATCTCCCCACAACCCTGCCTTGAGTGTGACAGGGGGTGGGGCCCCAACCCCCCTATCGGCCCTACCCTGAGCGTGACTGAGGGTGGCATCGCAACCTCCCAATCCGTCCTGCTCTGTGCATGACAGGGGGTGGCGCCCCAACTCCCCAATCGGCCGTGCTCTGAGCCCGACCAGGGGCTGCACCTAGAGATTGGGCCTGCCTTCTGCCACCCGGGAGCAGGCCTAAGCCAGCAGGTCATTATCTCCCGAGGGGTCCCAGACTGCGAGAGGGCACAGGCCGGGCTGAAGGACCCCCCTTCCCCTCCGAGTGCACACATTTTTGTGCACCGGGCCTCTAGTAAAAGCATAATATGCTAATTTAGACCAGACATCCTTCCAGACGTTCTTCCGGACAACCTTCCTGATGAAGCCGGGGCTGCAAGGGAAGCCTGGATCCCGGATGCCAGAGGGAAGCCAGTGCTGGCAGCCAGGGGAAGGAAAGCCTACTCTTGCATGAATTTTGTTCATTGGGCCTCTAGTTATGACATAATTGAAATCAGTAAGAGCAGCAGACATTTTGTTTTGCTCATTATATTGTCTTTACTTCTTTTCCATACCAAGTGTGAATCTTAAAGAAAATTTTCTTAAATAGCAGATTCTAATGGTATAAAATAGAATAATTTTCTAGTCAGAATAAATGTGGAAATTGAAATAATTTTTTAGCAACTATTATATATTGAGTGTTTAATGGTAGAGTCAAAACAAAATTAGAATTTCTGCTTTGAAAGTTACAAGAAAGAAAGAAAAAATACAAAGGAAGATAAGTCACATTGAAAAAGAAATACCACAAATTATGTTTATGAGAATGACATATCCTTTACCAATGTTAAATAGTAGGGGTTAAATTTTGATAATCTGATAGAATCAGGGATAAAAGAACCTTGGGATCTAGAAACTTTATGTTTATCACCTGGCAAAAATTTTATTTCTTTGTACAGTTTTGGATAGAGAGAGTTTTTGACCACCAAGTCATAAACATTAAGATTCTTTGTCACATTGTGTTGCACCCTGAATTTAGCCAACTGAGGACTTGAGGGTATAGTAAGTGACAAATCCTTTGGCAATGCTATTTCTGTGTCCACACATCTGCATTTTCAGATAGCTCTCAAGTGATTTTTACCTAGCTCTTCCTTTTAAGGTTTGTATGTCTTTTTTTCTGCTTCTCGGCCATACTAGCTATTATATTTTACTGTGATCCTATGTAATAAAAGCCCAGTGACCAAACAGTGGAAAAACCAGAATGACCGGTTGACCAGTTACTATGACAAGCACTGACCACCAGGGGGCAGACACTCAACGCAGGAGCTGACCCCTGGTAGTCAGTGTGCTCCCACAGTGGAAGCGCTGCTCGGCTGACTGGGATGAGAGGCGCTCTCACAGCATGCCAATCCCCGCAGGCCACGCCCCCCACCAGTGCACAAATCCTGTGCACTGGGCCGCTAGTTCTTATATATTTTTGGATGAGTGGGGAAATGGTTTCTTGGAGTTGGAGGGCATGGCAAAGGATGAGAGGTCTCATTCTAAGCTCAAGCCTTATTTAAAGTGGGATCCAATTTGCCATTGTTTGAAATTCTAAATACCAGATTATCAGTAGTCTCTGTTTGTAAATATAAAAAACATTATTAATATTTTTTATTTTTCCACTTATATGTGACTAATACCCATATGTACTTACTATAGACAGTCATGGGGATTTCTTTGAAGGTGCTACCACGAACAAACTGAAAATAAATGTTTATACATGAAGTGTAGTAATATGACATGTATACTTAGTAACATAAAACTAAGGCTAGTTGTATTAAAAAATATGGAACCACTGTATTTCTTACTAAGGTAAATAAAATAAAGCTATCATTACACTTAAAAGAAATGAAGTCTTCATATGAGTCAAATTCCAGTTTTCTGCTATAAGGCTGATAGCTTAACATTTATAGATTTGTAATTCAGTCTTGAAAATTATACAATACTTAATCCAAAGTCATGTGTTTTCTGACACATTGACTCTATAGTAATAAAGAAGCAAAATATTCCTTGCCTTTAACTATTATGATTAATGACAACTTTTTATAAGTATATATTTTTTCTTATATTCAGTAGCAAAGATATTTGAGGATAAAAAAATTATAGTTGTTTTTTTCCATGTCTCATCTTCCCTACTGGATGGTAAAATTTTTGCATAAAGAGCCATATCTGATTCAACTTAATGTTTCACATAACACTTAATACACTGCTTGGCCTCATGTAAATTGTAATGGATTGTTGTTGAATAAAGCCATAAGGAATTTATGTCATTTCTTTACAGATGGGCCAGTGATGCATAATCAACAGAGCAATCCAAACCTAGTGTCCTACTCATTAATGTATACATTTATAGTTTCTTATGTTCAACACATTATAAATAAATCCAATAATATTCTGTACCTTAATTTGGATATATTTGATCAGTTTATTAAGTACTTCCAGCAGCTGATCACTTCCAATAGGCGTGTCTATGAAGAGGAATATTAAATAAATGTTGGCAAGAATGTATGAAATAAAAATCTAGGTTTTTTTAATAAAAAATATTTAGCATATTAATGAATTCAGTAATTACCAACCTGCTGGATAGAGAAGTTTATCTACAACATGAATGACACCATTTGTTGTCATGATGTCAGATTCTTTTGATTTCAATTCATTTACCAGAAGTGTGTCATTTACCTATCAAAACAAGGAATAATGTCAATGAGAAATTTAATGAAAAATGAACATTACAATTTATGAACACTATCATAAATTCATTCCATAAAACTTACTCCTTTCAGATAGATTTTGCTTCCTTGTATGGTCTTTAGAATGTTAGTAACTCCAGGTTCAAACCCCTTTCCAATGAAAACTCCTGGTGTCAGGTGATAAAGGATAATGTTTTGAAGAGCATTTTTGTTGCCTAGAAGGAAAATATATATATTTATTTAATAACATGTCATCTTGTTTTGGCATTTTGATGCTAGGAATACTAAAGAGAAAAATATTTGTCTTTATATTCCCACACTGTATTTCTTATCTAATTGTTCTCTCAAGTTACTATTGATAAATAACATAAATGAACACATAGCCCAAACACATGACAGTAAGCAGTTAACTAAGAATATTAATGAGTGACCCTTCACATATCTTAAATGAAAATAATGAAAACTATGACTCTACAAAAATTTTTTAAAAGGAAACATTTTTGAGGCTGATGTCTGGGCAGAAACCCTTGAGGAAGAAATTAAATCCTGATATTAGACCCTCAAATATTCCATATTCACTTTTACTTACGAATCAGAATTTCCTTTTCTTCATTAGTCATTCCCTTAAAGGCATCATTGGTTGGAACAAATAAAGTCCAATCCCCAGGTTGTGTTAGGAGCTCTTTCAAGTCTGCAGCTTCTAGAAAGCTAAGGAAGATGCTAAACAGAAAAGACATGTGTTTATTTTGTTAGATTTAAATATAGTATGCTCACCTACAATGCATGGAATAGAATATAATCCATGTATTCAGAAAGCATGAGAAAGTTGTTCATACATTTTCATAGGTTTCATATGCAATTTACCTGTTAAGAAAGTTTTTTCATGGGGAAATTATTTAAAGGTACATGTGATTTTTTAAAAATATATTTTATTGATTTTTTACAGAGAGGAAGGGAGAGGGATAGAGAGTTAGAAACATTGATGAGAGAGAAGCATCGATAAGCTGCCTCCTGCACACCTCCTACTGGGGATGTGTCCGCAACCAAGGTACATGCCCTTCACTGGAATCTAACCTGGGACCTTTCAGTCCACAGGCCGATGCTATATCCACTGAGCCAAACCAGTTAGGGCTACGTGTGATTTTTAAATTTTCTAAATACTGTTTTTCTCCTATAAAACTTGAAAAGGTCACACTTTATAGCAAATAAACATTTTTAATTTAATATTCTACAAAATAGCCTTTGCTATTAAATATCATTTAAAAATTTAATTATAAAAAACTTGCAAAGAGTAGTTCAGTTTATAAGATTGTGTGTGTTTTTCAGTCACCAAATTATATTATGTTGAACCAGGAAGCAAAATAATGTTGAGAATATATTTAGTTTCATAGACTTATTATTCTAAGTTTTATGATCAGCAATACTGAATATTAAATGCCATTTGGAATTCTAACTGTGAAACAAAAATATGCCAATACCGCTCATTCTTTTGTGGATGTGAAACTAATTAAGTTTACCTAAAGCGTTTATCTTGTTTTAACTTTTCATGGAGGGATTTCTCTGCTGGTTTGATGATCTCTCGGAATATGTGAATAGCACCATTTCGCCCTTGTTTGCTTCCTCTCACCATGCAGGAATTTTCAATGCAGACAGCCTAGCAAAGGAAAAAAAGATACAGCTCTCCATTTTCTTATTTGAATTTTCCTATGTGGAAATAATTGCATAATTAAATTTTTAGATTGACTCTCCTAAAAGGTACCCTGACCTATATGGCTAGTGGAAAAAGCTTCTCTCTTCTGTTTTTAATTCCTTGCAAAATCTGACATCACCTTATTCAACCAGGTTTTCTGCTACTACTCAAGCTACCCTAGGTGTCAGCAGGTAGTTTTGTGAGTAAGTAATAAAAGTTCCATAGAATTCCATTGTTACATTTTCTACCATTCCTCTTCATGTTCCAACCATTTTTCCAACCTTCTTAGGAAACTTTAACCTTTTAACTCTTTAGGACCTTTTTTCACTGTCAGTTTCCTGACATCAGTGCCTCTTGTGATCTTCATTAATAGTTTCTATATTTTCTTAACTGTAATATCCCATCAATTTATAAATGAAAGTATTAATTTAGTTATAGTACTTTTAAACAAATAAAGGTAAATGTGTAATTTAGAGAACAGCCCATTTTCTGCTTCCTTTATAATGTTTGTCATGGAATTGTGGAACTATAATGAACAGATACTGTGTCAAATTCAATTCTAGGAAATGCTTTACTTTCTGTAAAATATTTTAGCTATAGCTGTATGTGTTTCCTGGACAGAAACCACTAGTTGCACTGTGATTTTGATAAGCAATATTTTCTAAAATGTTTTCTTCAGATAAAGTACAGTAGAATCATTTTATAGGATTCAAAAATATTTCTGTTTATGAAAGTTTATCTTGAGAGTTATTCAAAAGAGATTCAATTGCTGAATTGTGATCTCAGAGTAAAAGATCATTCTACATACTTGATTATACATAAAAATTATCTTGTAAATTATAATAGACCCTATAAACTGATAAACAAATGGCCAATGGACAGATGAAGAGATATTTAACATCATTAATCATCAGTAAATGCAAGTCAAAACCATAATGAAATACTACCTCAGACCAGTCAGAATGGCAGTTAACAAAACTCAAAGAATTAAGAACAGAGTTAGATCCAGAAACTCCTCTTCTGCGTATCTAACAAAAAAATTTGAAAACATTTATTCACAAAGATATCTTCACCACTTTGTTCATTGCAGCATTATTCCCAGTGACCAAGACATGGAAACAACCAAAGTTTCCTTCCATAGATGATTGGGTAAAGAAGATTTGGTACATATGTACAATGGAATACTACTCAGCCATAAGAAAAGATGAAACACTACCCTGTGGGGAGATTAAAAATGGCGGCAGAGTAAGTGGAAGCTACACTGACACTCTCCAAGCACCAAACTGGAAATACAGCTAAAATACAGAAAAATCACCCTGAAAAATCAACTAAAGACTAGCTGGAGAGAACCCTAATAACCAAAGATGGAAAGTGGAGACTGTATAGAGACTGGTAGGAAGTGTGGAGACAAGAAAGGGATGGCTGGGCTTCCACAGTCAGCAGCTGAAGTTTCAAAGTGTTATCACAGCTGTTAGGAGTTTCCCACTGAGAACTCTGGGGTCTAAACCCCAAGCTGGCCTCCCCAGCCCAGAGCACTAGAACTGAGAAAGGTGCCCACGTAATACCTGACTGTGAAAAGCATCAAGGTTGCTGTCTGCCAGTGAGAGATGGCTGGAAATGCTGGCACCCTCTTAAAGGACCAAGGCACAACATTTTGTGTGCAGCTTTTCACCTTGGGCTCCAGGAGAGGGAGGGAATAGTAGACTGGAGCTGTGTCAGGAGATTCCAGGGTTGCGAGGGTGGGAATTGGAGCTTGGAGGGCAATCTTCTGGTCTCCTGTGCTGAGTCATTCCCTCACTGTGTGGAGGACATCTTTCTCTGATTGACATTTGCTATCTAGGCAGTTTTGGCTGGGGTGAAGGCAATTGCACACCCTAATGGAAGTCATCTCGTCCCACCCTGTGGTCAGCATAAGGTTAATCAAGCATGAATAAAAATCAAACTGCAGGCAGAGGTGGATCTCTGGAGGTTTTGAGTCTATCCTGATATAATCTCAGGCCCTGATCTAAGAAACGCAGACCCTGGTGCACATTGTGGTGCTTTCCTAAGGTACCCAAACCCAACAGAGGGAGCCACAAGCTGTGGATTGCTGATAGCCTCAAACAGAGTACTAAGTGCCAGTCAGAAGCAGCATCTGACATTATCCTGCATTAGAGATTGGGAGTCACAGCAGATCTACCTAATATATATACACAAACCCAGATAGAAAGCCAAAATGGGAAGACAAAGAAACAACTCCCAAATGAAAGAAGAGGAGAATTCACCAGAAGAAGAACTAAACGAAACAGAGACAAGAAATTTATCAGAGATAGAGCTCAGAATAATAATGGCAAAGATGCTCAACAGCATGAGAAAAAATATAGTAATTATGAAAAAAGACCAGTTGGAAATAAAGAATGACATAACACTAATAACACTGTGGAAGGAATACACAGCAGATATGGGGAAGCAGAGGACTGGATCAGTGAATTAGAAGACAGAGTAGAAAAAAAATCACTCAATCAGAGAAAGAAAAAACAATTTAAAAACAGGAGGACAGTTTAAGGGAGCCATGGGACAAAGTGAAACAAAAATATTCACATAATCAGAGTGCCAGAAGGAGGCGAAAGTGAGCAAGGGATAGAGAACATATTTGAAGAAATAATGGCAAAATACTTCCCCAACCTACTGAAGAAAAAAGTCACATAAGTCCAGGAGGCACATAGAGTCACAAGAAAGAAGAACCCAAAGAGGCCCATACCCAGACACATCATAATTAAAATGACAAAAATTAAAAATAGAGATTCTTAAAGAGAGAAAAGCAATGTGTTACCTACAAAAGGGTTGATTCCTCATCAGAAACTCTATAAGCCAGAAGGGAATGGCATGAAGTATTCAAGGTAATGAAAAGCAAGTATCTGAAATCAAGATTACTATATCCAGAAAGGCTATCATTCAAAATAGATGGTGAAATAAAAAGCTTACCAGACAAAAAGGCTTTATCACCACCAAACCAGAACTACAAGAAATGCTAATGGGACTGCTATAATGAGAAGAAATATATAGAGAGAAACATAGACATACAGATCTTAAGTGTCAAGAAATAAGTTCCTATCAATAATAACCGTAAATGCAAATGGATTAAATGCTCCAATCAAAAGATATAGGGTACACGAATGGATACAAAAACATGACCCAATTATATGCTGTCTACAAGAGACCCACCTCGGACCAAAAGACTCACACAGGCTGAGGATGAAGGGATGGAAAAACATTTTCCATGAATGGAAAGGAAAAAAAAACAAAACAAAAACAACGCTAGGGTAGCAATCCTCATATCTGACAAATAGACTTCAAAATGAATTTCATCACAAGAGACAATAAGGGTCACTACATAATACTAAAGGTATCAATACAACAAGAGGATATAACCCTGGAAAACGTATATGTACCCAATATAGGAGCACCTAAATATATATTAAAGAACACTTCTTGAGGACTTTAAGGGAAAGATCAAAAGCAATGCAGTTATAGTAGGGGACTTTAATGCCCTACTGACTTCACTGGATAGATCTTCCAGATAAAAAATTATCAAGGAAAGAGTGGCTCTAAATGACCCACTGGATCAGATGGATTTAATTATCATTTATAGAACATTTCATCCCAATGCTGCAGAATATACATTCTTCTCAAGTACACATGGACCATTCTCAAAGATAGACCACATGTTAGAATGCAAAACAAGTTTCTACAATTTCAAGAAAATTGAATTCATATCAAGCATCTTCTTAGACCACAATGGAATAAAATTAGAAATCAACTACATTAAAAATACTCCAAAACATTCTAACACAAGGAGGCTATATAACATGTTATTAAACAACTAGAGGCCTGGTGCATGAATTTGTGCACCAGTGGGGTCCCTTGACCTGGCCTGTGGGATCGGGCTGAAAACTGCTCTCCAACATCCCCCGAGGGGTCCCAGATTGCAAGAGGGCACAGGCCATGCCAAGGGACCCCTCCGGTGCACAATCAGGGCCAGGGAGGGATGTAGGAGGTTGGCCAGCCTAGGAGGGACAGCGGAAGGGCTCCAGGGAGTGTCCAGACCAATTTGCTCAGTTCCGATTGGCCAGACCCCAGCAACAAGCTAACCTACCAGTCGAAGCATCTCTCCCCTGGTGGTCAGTGCATGTTATAGTGAATAATTGAGTGGACTTAGCATATCATTAGCATATTATGCTTTGATTGGTTGAATGGCCTACTGGACAACCAGACACTTAGCATATTAGGCTTTTTTTATATAGGATGACAGGGTTACCAATGAGATCAAGGAAGAAATAAAAAATGTTCTGGAAACAAATGTAAATGAACCTAAAACAACCTAAAATCTCTGTGACCCAGCAAAAGCAGTTCTAAGAGGGAGGTTCATAGCACTTCAGGCCTACCTCAAAAGACAAGAAAAATTAATAATAAAATATTTAACACTACACCTTAAAGAATTAGAGCAATAAGAAAAGCCCAGAGGAAGTAGAATGAAAGAAATAATAAAGATTAGAGCAGAAATAAATTACATTGGGATGAAAAAAATCATACAAAAGTTCATTGAAACTAAGAGTTTATTCTTTGAAAAGATAAGATTTATGAGCCTTCAGCTAGTCTCATCCTATATAATAAAAGCCTAATATGCAAGTTGACCAAATGGCAGAACCACCAGCCACTATGATATGCACTGACCACCAGGGGACAAACACTCAATGCAGGAGCTGCCCCCAGCCCACAGGCCCAAGGCACGTGCCAGCGGGGGACCCGTGATCGCCCCACCAGTCACCCCACAGATTGGCCCTGATTGCTGGCCAGGCCTAGGGACTCTACCCATACATGAATTTCATGCACTGAGCCTCTAGTCAGAAAATAAAGAGAGAGGACCCCCAAAATTAAATCAGAAATGAAAGTGGTGAAGTAACAACTGACACCATGGAAATATAAAGGGTTGTAAGAAAATACTGTGAACAGCTATATGCCAACAAGCTGGACAAAGTGTATAAAATGGACACATTCCTAGAAAAATACAATTTCCCAAAACTGAATCAGAAAGAGACAGAAAACCTAAATAAGCCAATAACAACTGATGAAATAGAAGCAGTAATCAAAAACTTCCTGCAAACAAAAGTCTTGCCCTGGACAGCTTTATAGGGGAGTTTTACCAAACCTTCAAAGAACAACACCTATCTTCCTCAAACTATTCCAAAAAATCCAAGAGGAATGAAAAGTTCCAAGGTCTTTTCATGAGTTCAATAAAGAGAACTAATTCCAAAACCAGATAAAGGAACAAGGAAATAGAACTATAGTCCAGTATATTGGGTGAACAGATATGCTAAAACCTTTAACAAAATATTAGCAAATTGGATCCAGCAATGTATTAAAAAGATCATATTCCATGATCAAATGGAATTTATTATGGAGATGAAGGATATTTGCAAATCAGTAAATGCGATACATCACATAAACAAATTAAAAGGAAAAAAAAAATCACATGTACATATCAATTTACACAGAGAAAACATTCAACAAAACCTAACACCTATCTTTTATTAAAAACTCTCAGCAAAGTGGGACTAGAGGGATCATATCTCAACATAATAAAGGTCATATATGACAAACGTATAGTGAACATCATACTCAATAGGCAATAACTAAAACCTTTCCCCCTAAGAACAGGAACAAGTCAGTGATGTCCAATTTCACCACTCATAGTACTGGAAGTTCTAGCCACAGCGGTCAGACAAGAAGAAGTAAAAGACATCCAAATTGAAAAGGAAAAAGTTAAACTCTCATTATTCCCAAATGACATGATTATTGTACATAGAAAATTCTAAAGACTCCACCAAAAACTACTAGATTTAATCAATGAATTTGGCAATGTAGCAGGATACAAAATTAACATCCAGAAATTGATGGCATTTTTATACACCAATAATTGAATTGTCAGAAAGAGAGATTAAACAAATAATCCAATTTACCATGGCAACAAAAAATTAAGGTATTTGGGAATAAACGTAACCAACGAGGTATAAGAGTTATATGTGGAAAACTACAGGATGTTGAAAAAAGAGAGAGAGGAAGATATAAACAAGTAGAAGAATATACCATGTTCATGGATTGGTAATATTTACATCATTAAAATGTTCATACTACCCAAAGAAATCTACAGATGCATTGCAATTATGATTAAAAAATTAACAGCATATTTCACAGATCTAGAAAAAAATACTCCAAAATGTATATGGAATCAATAAAGACCCCAAATAATTGCAATAATCTTGAGAAAGAAAGACAATGTTAGAGGAATCACAATACCAGATATCAAGTTATACTACAAAACCACTGTAATCAAAGCAGCCTGCTACTGGCACAAGAACAGACATATAGTTAAATGGAACAGAACAGAGACCCCAGAAATCAACCCAAGCAATTACCTTGAATTAATATTTGACAAAGAAGGTAAGAATATACAATGGAGTCAAGACAGTCTCCTCAATAAATGTTGTTGGGAAAATTGGACAGATACATGCAAAAAAATGAAACTAGATCACCAACTTACACCATAAACAAGAATAAAACTCAAAATGGATACAATACTTAAATGTAAGTTGTCATGGCATTAAAATTCTGGAAGAAACCATAAGAAGGAAAATCTCAGACATCTCTCCTAGCAACATGTTTACAGATACATCTCCTAGGGCAAAGGAAACTAAGGAGAAAATAAACAAATGGGACTACATAAAAATAAAAAGCTTCTTCATAATAAAAGAAGCCATCAACAAATCAAAAGGGATCCCACTGTATAAGATAACATATTTGACTATGATATTTCTGATAAAGTTTTAATATCTAAAATATATAAGTAACAAATACAACTTAACAAAAGGAAGCCAAACAACCCAATTTAAAAATGGGCAGAATACCTGAATATACATTTCTCCAAAGAGGATATACAGATGGCCAAGAGACATATGAAAGAATACTCCAAGTTACTGATCATCAGAGAGATGCAAATTAAACAACAATGAGGTATCACCTTATACCTGTCAGAATGGCTACCATCAACAAATCACAAGTGCTTATGTGGATGTGGAGAAAAGGGAACCCTAGTACACTGCTAGTGGGAATGCAAACTGGTGCAGCTATTATGGAGTTTCCTCAAAAAATTAAATGTCAGCTGTCTTTTGACCTAGTGACCCCACTTCTGGGAATATATCATAAGAAACCTGAAACACCAATCAGAAAGAATGCATGCATCCCTATGTTCAGAGCAGCACAATTTATAATAGCTAAGATCTGAAAATAACCCAAGTAGATAAAAAAGCAGTGGTACATGTACACCATGGGATACTATACAGCAGTAAAAAAGAAGGAACTCAACATTTGCAATACCATGGAGGGACCTGGAGAGTATTATGTTAATCAAAATAAGCCAGTCAGACAAAGACAAATACAGCATGATCTCACTCATATGTGGAATCTAATGAACAAAATAAACTGATGAACAAAATAGGTCCAGAAACATAGTAGCATAGAACAGACTGTGGAATATCAGAGGGTAAGCACGGCAAGATGACTGGGTGAGAAGAGATCAACCAAAGAACCTGTATGCATATATTCTTTAACCCATAAACACAGACAATAGAGTAGTGAAGGCCTTGGGTGGTGGATGGAGGTGGGCTAGAAGGGGTCAATACAGGGAAAAGGGGGACATACGAAATACTTTCAACAATAAAGATTTAATTAAAAATAAAGAAATACTGTCATATGACTACATGGATGGATCTTGAGAATATCATGCTTAGCAAAATAAATCAGACAGAAATAGTCAAGAACCATATGATTTCACTCATATGTAGGATACAAAACTGAAAGCACAAATGAACAAACAGTAAAAACAAACAAACTGCTAGACACAGACAACTATGGAATGCTTACCAGAGGGATTGGGTGTGGGAGGTAGTAAAGGGTAAAAGGAGTCAAATATATGGTGACAGGATATTTGACTTAGTGTGGTTGGTTGGCAAACAATACAATATACAGATGATTAATCATAGAATTGTATACTTGAAACCTATATACCAATGTCACCCAATTAAGTTTAATTTTAAAATAAATAAATCACATATATTCAACAAATAACTTGTGTTGGAAAGAATGTAGAGAAAAGGGAGCCCTTGTGTACTTTTGGTGGGACTGCAAATTATTGCAGCCAATATAGAAAGCAGTGTGGAGACTCCTCAAAAAATTAAAAATAGAACTACCATACGATCCAGCAATTCTACTTCTATGTATTTATCAAAGGAAACAAAACACTAATTTAAAAAGACATATACCTTCCTATGTTCAAGGCAGCATTATTTACAATAGCCAAGATATGGAAACAACCTAGATTTCCATTGATAGATGAGTGGATAAAAAATATGTGATCTAATTTTGCAATGGAATATTACTCAGCCATAAAAAATGAAATTTTACCATTTGTGAGAACAAGGATGGTATTATGCTAAGTGAAGTAAGAGAAAGATAAATACCAAATGATTTCACTTATATGTGGAATATGAAGTGAAACAAAAACAGACTTATTGAAAAATGGTTTCCAGAGTAGATAAGAGTTGGGAGGGTGGTTGAAAAAGGTGAAGGGCAATATGGAAAATTGTGATCAGTTTTCACAGTGATGGATGATTATTAGACTAAGTGTGATGATCACATTGTAAGATTTATAAATGTCCAATCAGTATATTGCATGCCTGAAACTAATTTGTATACAAACTATACTTAAATAAAACTAGTAATGAAAAGCTTATTTTAGAGACGTTGTAGTGATTTGTGGAATTGAAATAATGCTTTATAATATAATGTTATTTATAATTAAACAATTGCAAATTTAAGAATTATTAACACATAGAACTTTTTGTGTAACTTTCTGTCTTCACACATGTTACTCAGTTTCCTGATATTTTCTTTTCTTTTTTAATTGATACTTAGAGAGAAGAAGGGAGAGAGAGAGAGAGAGAGAGAGAGAGAGAGAGAGAAATATTGATGTGAGAGAGAACCCATAACCTGGGTATGTGCCCTGACCAGGAATCAACCTGGTCAAAGGGACAAAGCTCCAAACAACTTAGCCACACTGGCCAGGACATTCCCTCCCTGATCTTCTGATGCATATTTATTGTTAAAACTGTATAAATAAAATTCTGGGAAACATATGTTGTAACAACATCCTTTGACAAGCACATGTCACTTAACAATTAGGCCAGTGTAGATATTTTATACTGTTTTATTCACTTACTGTTCGATACACGAAGACTCTGAGCTGTTTGCCTCCAATGGTCTCAAGTTTTTGTCCATTGTAAAGCTCATTAAGTCCAACTTTTACTTTCAATATATGATTCTGCAGAATTAATTTAAGAAGGCGCTGATCCATGCTCAGAGTATCATCTATAAATAAATTTTAAAGGAAAAAATATAATGGTATTTAGAAAGCATTAAAGTTTCTCTTGGTAAGAGAAAATAATGAAAATGAATCATTCTTATCTTTGATACTATGGGTCCTACACTCTTATATAACTCAATTAAATGCTCAAGGCAATGGATTTTATGCACCAACAAAAACTCTATGAGCTATTTCATCAAGTGACTATAACATGTTTCCAAGCAGTCCAAACAATGGGTTTCATTTCTGTGAGGGCAACATAGTTTTGTGTAGTCACTGGAAAAAGTTAAACTCTAGTGGTGGCCAAGAATTTTTCTGAGAATTTGATATCAAATAGCCAGAAAGACTACTGATGAATCATTTGTAAATTTACCTTCATTACTGAAGAGAAAATCAAAGCACAAAACATCTTAAAGGTAGGTTAACATTAATGCATATGGACATCATTATTACAAAGAAGAAAATCATTTCTAGAAATTTGAAATTTTTATTGATAACTTCTGTCATAATTTGGTATTTGGAAAGTTGTAAAATAGGTGGCACTTATCTATATATATAAAAGCCTAAGTGACCATTATTACCAAATGACCAGAACGACTGGTCAACCAGTCGCTATGATGCACACTGACCACCAGAGGGCAGATGCTCAATGCAGGAGCTGTCCCCAGGTGGTCAGTGCACTCCCACAGCCAACCTCCCACAGCCCCTTCTCCCACTAGCCAACCTCCCGCAGCCCCTCCCCGCAGCTGGCCAGCCCCTCGAATAGGCCTCAATTACTGGCCAGACCAAGGGACTCCACCAGTGCACAAATTTGTGCACCAGGCCTCTAGTTTGTTTATATAATTATTAAATTATGCCTAACAATTTAAATATGTCTTTAAAAATCACTTTTCTAGAAAAAAATGGCAGGTTGCATTAATCTAAAGACTGTCACTGAATAGAAGCTACTAGGCAAAATATTTATAACAATAGTTTATAACTTAATATAGAAGTGTATAATATTCTCTTGCTTTATTTATTTATAATCATGCACTAGAGGGGGAGTCCCTCAGCCCAGCCTGCCTCCTCTTACTGTCCGGGAGCCCTCAGGGGCAGGAGGTGACCTGGCGATCAGGAGAAGGCGATGCCCCCATCACACCTCTGCTGCTGCCACTGCTGGCAGTGCAAGCCTGGGCCGGCCCTGGTTACTTGACCCTTGGGTGGCCCTGGGTGGCTGGGCAGCCAACATCCAAGGCTTTCCTGTGCCTTGGGCTGGTCCTGGGCGGCTGGGGGGCTGAGGGTACTGGGGAACTCCGGAGGCAGGCTCATGGAGCAGCCGGGCCAGCTTGGGGGCGGGCCCGGCCTTGCCACACATCTGCCACCCCAGTGGAGCTGAAGGGATTGGGCATTGCCATCTTGTGACTGTGGGTGCCACCATCTTTGAGGGCGTGGTAGTCAATTAACATATCCCCTCCTTATTGGCTGTGGATGCTGCCATCTTTGAGGGTGGGACAGTCAATTAGCATATTCCCTTCTTATTGGCTGTGGACAGTGTCATCTTTGCAATGGCATGAGGGCCAATTAGCATATTCCTTCTTTATTAGATAGGATGTTACTGTCAAATTTTGAGATGCAAAATATACCTGTTTATTCCTAAATATTAAGTTGATGCTAAATAAGAAAATCAGATTTATTTTTCTTAAGATTCATTATGTGTGCTGGTAATGTGGTTATATTCAGAAAACAACTGAATACCTCTTATCATAAACTTTCACTCCCTTTATGCTATTGCCTATTAAAATAAAATGTTTGAAATAAAGGACATTTCAATAGAGGTTATGTAGTGCTAACACACTATATGGGTATCCAATACAAAAACCAATCAACAACTTGTAAAACATATATTATTTCTTATTGCCAACAGTCATGGTTGAAGAAAAATGGTGTGGATGGGTTGGGGCTGAAGAGCAGGAATGACATTGTCCAGTAGTACATACCAGAAAATGCATTATTCATAGGTGCCAGCAAAGTATATTCTCCATCTGGCCTCAGAGCAGATGCCAAACCTAACTGGGCTATGAGGTCTGCAAAAGTGGTTTGTTGATTTCCAGCAAGCTCAATAACTTGTTTGGCTGTAAAATAAACCATCACAATTTCCAAAATGTCAGTGTTATCATCATCATAAAATTAGTAGATTAATTATTGGCTGTTTTCTATAAGCTATTTTCTGCACTGACAATTTAATAAGACATCCTGCCTTTCCTTAGTAAGAATTCCAGCTTCCCTTTTAGGGAATTAATAACATCAAAACATTTTAGAAGGAAAATATCTTTCTGTCTTCTTGCTTTTAATGTTCTTTAATTCTCTATTGCTCACCTCTAGACTCTACTCTTTTTTTAAAAATATATTTTATTGATTGTTTACAGAGAGGAAGGGAGAGGGATAGAGAGTTAGAAACATCGATGAGAGAGAAACATCGATTAGCTGCCTCCTGCACACCCCCTACTGGGGATGTGCCTACAAACAAGGTACATGCCCTTGACCGGAATGGAACCTGGGACCTTTCAGTCCGCAGACCTACGCTCTATCCACTGAGCAAAACCGGTTAGGGCTAGACTCTACTCTTATGAGTACCATAGTTCTTTCATTTATTCAAAGATGATCATTTAGTTATATCTTTCCTTTGTGTTTTTAAGAAATATTTGACACTATAAGAACCTTTATAAGTATTAGGTATTAGAAATCCTAGAAAACCAAGTTTCCATGCATGGAGTGCCCATGACTCCACAGGTTAACTATTTAGCACTCAGTTCACTCACTATTTATTTTGTGTTTGTGTTTCACATGTCATTCCTTATCCTATCTAATAATAGACAAACAGGGTAACTGACCGTACCTTTGCTAGGCTTCCCATGGGCTAATCAGCGAGATATGCAAATTAACCACCAACAAAGATGGCGGTTAATTTGCATATGTAGGCGCGAGGTGGAGCAAAAACTGAAAGTGGCTCCAGCTGGAGCAGCGAAGGCTTTGAAAGCAGCTCTGGCCGGAGCGTATGCCTGGGTCCCTGGTGCTGAAGGAAAACCGGTGCAGGCAGCCAGGGGAAGGGAAGGCCTATTGCACGAATCTTTTCATGCAACAGGCCTCTAGTACTACATATTCATCTTTCATGGACTTACTCTTGAGGCATCATAATTGATAAACAATAATAATTAGAAGAATATGAAACTGTTACTCACCAGAATCAGGAATTAGGACCTGATCAATCAAATGAATAACACCATTGTTTGTCACAATATCTTTTTTGTTCACCATTTTTATTCCATTTACTGTTATGCTGTCACCATCACATCCTATCTCTATTGTGTTTCCTTCCAGAGTCTCAAAGACTGCTCCTCCTGTAATGGCCTCAGAACACTGGAGAGTGTTTAAAATGTGATATTTCATGAGAGCTGAAGGACAGAATAAAAAGAGAAAGTATTCATATCAAGGGAAATAGAATTTGACCCTTAAAAAACTTGTTTCACTATGAAACTAAGTATTTATAAGAAATATATATATCTTATCTAAGTATTAACTAAATGTTTTCAAAGTCTGTTGAAGTTCTTGTAATTTTTTTCATCAACTATATAACAGACAAAGCTCAGCTCAGTAGGAAGAAGAAAAGAAGATCAGTTGCATGAAATAATTTGTATAATACTAACAAAATGTGTTGGGTCAAGTCCCCACTATCATAAAAAAGCACTTTTTGATGTGAAAGCAAAAAATAAATTTGTTCCATTCAGAAGGCCTGTAAAGTTATTTGTTAACTGATATTAGTCCCAAAACACATGAGCAGTATCTTGCATTAGCCACTCATAACAGAATACCTGTACATAAATTTGTAAAGCAATTAATAGAAACAGAAGGCAAGACAAAGAATTCCCTAAAGACAACATATAGAAAGTATTTAAAGTAAAGATTATTTTTGAAGGATATCTCAAGGGATCAATGCTTCAACTATATTATTTTTATATCTGAATTTTCAAAATTCTAATTTTAAATTGGTTAAATGTATTTTGGAAGAGGCTAAGGAAATGTATTAGTCACAATGTAAAATCTATTTGAACATAGAAAAGGAGACTGGAAAGAAGACAAATTTTATACATCAATAAGTAATGGCCCAAGAGAACCATGCAATTTATTTAACTCAATCATATTTTTTAGCATAAGTTTATAATTAAGAACACTTAATAATATGTATATAATATTAAAACTTGATGGTTTAGGATACCTTTTCTATACTTGCTGATCCTTTTAATGTTGCTATTTACTTACTTGAAAATAGTACAAAAGTATAGTCTTTAGAATATTATTATTTTAATTACTTTAATTAGTAAATTAATTATTAAATTACTCTGCATATGCTTTCAAAGACTTTTTTTAAAGATTTTTATAGTTCACTTAAATTTTTTTCTTTGTCTTTGCTTATCAAAGCTGATAACTTTAGCATGGCAATCTCTTTTTTATTTTATTTTCTTCTTGAAATTCTGGGAAGCTTCCCATATAGGAAAACATTTTTGTACCTTCAGAAGCCACTTTGTCTCCCATGATCCTTTCTAGGACACCTCGTGGAAGTTTCTCAAAGGCCTCATTGGTGGGAGCAAAGAGTGTGAAGTGACCATCTCTTCCAAGGGCTTCCAATATATCAGATGTGATGGCTGCTGCCTAAAACACAAATGTGCTTTTTAGATGCTTGCACATTATAAATCCAAAAGAAAATTGCATGACACTTAGACTAGGCTGACAAGAATGAGCTCATTGTATAGAAAACTATAAAAGTTTGGTCTATAGTACTGTATAGAAACATTATAGTACTTTTTGGCACACCAACTATGTCCTTTCCATCTTTTTTCAAACTGTCTGTAAAAAATTACAATTCTGCCATTGTTTGTATGACTATAGCAATATCCAGCAGTACATAAAATAACTAAGATGTACACATTGTAAATGTACTAAATATACTGCAGTCATGTAACTAATCATTTTCATCTATGTTGTCCTCCTAAATATTATTTCATATGAGATGATTTATTCTATGTAAAATGAAAACTTTTCATTTCAAGAAATATATTTGTTGTCTTTCTGCCAGATTTGTTTAATAGCATTTTATTGTTTTTAGATTCGAACAGAGAAAGAGAAGGAATTTCAATGATCCATGACAATCTACTGTTGCTTCTTGTTCTTACCCTAAAAGATGAGAGGTCATCTTCTGCTTCAATGAAGTCTTGAATTGAGGTACCAATTTGTGTAAGGACACGGTCAATGACATGTACAACACCATTTGTTGCAATCTGGTTCCCATGGATGATTCGAGCACAATTAACAGTGACAACCTATAATTATTTGGGAAAATCAAAGTGCAGGAATCAGAGCTATCCATTGACTACTGAGACAGCAAGCTCATTCCCTATTTTTAATTTATACTAATAAAATTAACATAAAGAAAGAGACATTCTGAATATAAATTCTGAAAGTAAAAACTTGCATATTTCTATACATAAAAAAGAAATAAGAGAAAACAGAACCAGTAGAGAACTCAAATATAGTTACACTTAACATATCATAAAATATAAGAAAAAAGCATTTTTTCATTTGAATTGTTACTTTAATTCTTTTTTTTCTTTTATAGATATAGTAATCAACTATTTCTAATGTAGAGCAATCTATAATAATAAAAGCATAATATGCTAATTAGACTGGACGTCCTTCTGGACATCCTTCTGTCCTTCTGGATGAAGCTGGGGCTGCGAGGGAAGCCCAGGTCCCAGGTGCCAGAGGGAAGCCGGTGCCAACAGCTGGGGGAAATTCTTGCATGAATTTCGTGCATTGGGCCTCTAATAACTTACATAAAATGTCTAAATAGTCCTAAAATAAATTCTAAGAGTGAAAAACAATTATTATATAAATATATTCAGTTTGATTCTAATAATGTTCTAAATATTTCCTCTTCAATGATACTTTTTGACTCTGGAAATTTGACTGTTGAAAGAGTCCTATGAACTTGTAAGTTTTACACAAAGACTCTTATCTAAATACACAAGAACCTAACTCAGTATAGTAGCCAGAGGCTGAATAAAGGGAATTCTCATTCTCTGATTATTCTTTGACACACTCTCTGATAAATTATTATTTATTATTTTTCTCTGATTACTATTTTTTTAAACTCATCAACTACTAAGATGTCCTCTTTTAGAACATCTAAGTCTATTGTTAATTTAATTTATTCCTCACAATCAGTCACTGAATCAATAATGTACTTGTCCTAAACATGGGGCAAAGTCATGATATGGCACCTATATTTACTAACTTTTATTAGCTCTGTGAACATTATATAAATAGTACAGAAAAAATTAAGGGCAACATTACTTAGAAATGTACTGTTTACTAGTGAAACTTACCCCATTAGGATAATGGTTAATGAAAAGCCCCAGATTGTTATACATCGAAGGAACAATCATACCATTTTTTAAGTCTTTGGTTAACATTCGCTTATTAACCATGTGGCTATGTAAAGCATTCAATAATTCAACATTTACATTGCTCTCCAAACCTCTACGGATATCCTAGGAAAAATTAAAGTTATAGAAGTTTATTTTATTGTGATTCATTACTAATATTCTTATACTTACACTATCACTCCTCTCATTAATTTATCTTTGCATTGTCCAGCTGAGCAAACCAAACTGTCATAAATAACTTATTTTTTATTATTTCAATTAATTAAGGAATTTTGTAAGTATAGGTATTCAGTTAAGGTCCTGAATCTGGTAGAGTGTTTGGGCATTTTTAGAGACAAAACAATATTTTAAGTGTATATATTGATAAAGTGACAATCTTGATATAAAGTAAAGGCATACAGGGATATACAATTATCAGACATTTAAACTATTTTGAGTAGTAAAACAAAAACATTACATTGTATACAATATTTGAATTTAATAAATGATTTTATGTTTATTCAAAAACAAATTTAAGAATTCAAACATTCTGTACCTTTTTATTCATCCAAAATTATATATGATATCATGGTGTACATGGTGCTATGGGAAGTACAATGATAGGTACGGTGAAGTTTATACTTTTAAGGTACTTATCACATAATAGCATGCAACAAAAAGCACAATAAGATAGAAGATAGAAGGTGGAAAAATATTTCAGTGATCAAATGAGGAAAGCCAGCTTTTCAAGGTTTGCAGATAGGCTTTGAAGGGTAGATAGGATAGTAATGGTGCAATGATCATTCTGAGTCCAGTTGATAAATATTAAGAGAGCAGAAGTTATCTAGTGGGGTTAGCACATATTTGAGTTTCTCTGATAATATTAAGAAAAGTATGTGGGGCAATAACATATCAAACATTAATGCCTGAGTAAAGTGTAAATTAAACTGACAATGGGAAGCCACTGAAGATTATAATAATTAGATTATAATAATGGGCCTTAGGAAGGTTAATGGGGTGGTAATGTACAGCAAATGTGAGGGTATTAAAAGTATAAAACATGGGATATGGGTGACTAACTAGTTTGTAAGAACTGGAGAGAAAAGAGGTAAGGATGACTTACAATATCCAAGTCTAAACACTGAGACTGCTACTGCCAATTGTGGAAAAAAGAGAAAAACAATTGTTTATGGAGAGAAACAAATGTATATGTTGTAGATACCTTTTGTTTAAAGATAAAGATGATGTATCCAAAGAGCAATATTAAGATGTACATTAGAAATATTCTCCTGGAGTTCCAAAAAGAGCAAGTACAAGAAACATAGATATCATGTTATTTGCACTAAAGTAATAGATGAAGTCATCAAAAGTGTATATAAAGAAGAAAGTCTACTGCATAGACTGTAATAACACCCATTCTTAAGGCAAAGAAGAAGAGGAGTCAGCAAAAGAAATGTGGTTAAAGACAACCAGAAGAGAGAGTTCTATAATGCAAGCAATTAACCACAAAGTTACAAGATACTATCCAGAGGAATCTGCCTAAATTTTACCAAATATATATATATATATATATATATATATATATATATATATATATATATATTTTTTTTTTTTTTTTTTTTTTTACTGTAGTAGCAATTATCAATTCATCAAGTAGAAAGTAGAAATACATTTTGATTCCAGTTTTACAGATTTGGGAACTGGGTCATAGTTTGGTGTGTGTAAATCAGACTATCCACAAAATCAAATGCATTGTTTACAACACTTCATTTAAATATTCATACATGTGTTTATAAATCTGTCAATCTCTAAATAGTTATATATATTTACATATATTCAAAATAATAAAATATATCTATAAAATATAATAAATTCAAAATTTCACTAAGCTTCTTACCTTTCTATTAGATATGTCAAAGTTACATATATTTCCTGGCTGGGTGTGGCTCAGTGGTTGAGCATCAACACAGGAACCAAGAAGTTCCATTCCCAGTCAAGGCATATGCCTGAGTTGTGGCTTGATCCCCATAGGGGGCATGCAGGAGGCAGCCAATTAATGATTCTCTCTCATTACTGATGTTGCCATCTCTCTCTGCCTCTCCCTTCCTCTCTGAAATCAATAAAAATATATTTAAATTTTTTTTAATTACATATATTTTCTCACAACCAAAAAAGAAAGAGTAAAGGAGTAAAATAGAATAATAATAAGTGCTAGTTCAGTAGTCCATTTTTGGTTTGCCTTTTCTTTATTAAGCTATGAGGATGCTGGATTTTATTTATGGATATATGAAAATGACTTATTCCTTACCCTCAATAACTTATCCTTTTATGTATCTTTATATATGTATAATTGAAAGATATACTAGTAAACTTCTATTAATTTCCAAGTTAATAAAGCAATTAAAAATAAAATAATAATGACAACAAAAATAATTATATTTAAAAAAGTAATGAATTACAGAATCCAAGTTGTTCCAAGCCTCATTACTTGGTGCAAAGTAAGTGAATGATCCTTTTCCTTCGATCTCTTCTCTCAATTTTGAGACATCAGAATAGTGTTGTGTTGTGGTGGCTCCCACAATGCCCAGAGTACCATAAACATTGTCAATAGGCAAAACTGAAATAATAAAGAAATAAATAAGAATTTAGGATATTATTTCAAGGATATTATTTTATAAGCATTTAAACTTTACACTGTTGGTAAGTTCCCCAATAATTGAATTGATAATTTTAGCAATAAAACTCTATGACATCAATTTTATATGAAAACTGCCTTTTGAGTGCTAAATAATAAAATACTATTGAAAACTATTATTTCATATACCCTTTGTATATATACTTGTGAAGAAAAATGAATTTTAAATCATCATTTTAGTTTAACATATAGTCTGTTTAGGTGTCAATCTTTCCATGTCAATAATAGCTCAATTATAATCATCAGTAAATATCTCTGATTATTTCATGGAAAAAGTGGTATTTTCTCTCATGTTGGCTTAAAGTTCTTAAATAGTATGTTATTGTTATGTATAGAAATATAATTTTGATAGATTTGGGTACTTAAAAGAAATATACAGACCTGCTTCTTTTAATCACCAGAAAAGAAATAGATCAAAGTATCTTACATGTCCAGAATAGCTCTCTTGGACTTCCAGAAGAAAGATTAATATATCAATATCAAACTTAAGCTTGGTGCAGAAACTTATTTTTTATAATTCTATCATATTTGAAAATTAGTCTACTTTGGACAATCTCATTGTATAAATGATTATTAGAGCTGTGACTATAATAAGGTGATATAATTAATATATCAAATGATAAAATCAGGATTTAAAAATACTCCAACAGGATGGAGAAAATGAGTCAAAATTAACAGATTAAATGTAGCAGGGTTCCATGCAAGTGCTATGCTTAAGTTGAAAACAAAAATCCTGAGAATGACCTGACTGGATAGTGTTCATATAAACAAGGCCTGTAATAAATTTTAATGGATTTGCAAATTCAATATGAGTTAATGATATGACATGGTAACCAATTATATTAACACAAGTTTAGGGGCACCCAAAAGTGAGATATTTGTCTTGATAGTCTCTCAGCTTCTTGAAACCACTTGAATTGTAAACACCAGTCTGGGATCACAATCAGAAAATAGATGACTGGACTGGGGGCTTTTTATGAGTCGGTGTACGCGATGGTGAGACATCCAAAGTCTATGCAACATTAGAGGAAGTAGGGTTGGCTCCCACTTCCCCCAGAAAAGAGAAGATTCTGTTGGAGAAGAGAGGGTAGCTGGAGAAATGTTGTGATGGTTGGTGCTGAATATCAGAATAGCTACCATTTCAAAGAGGAAATAGATTAACTGTTTTTTTCCTCTAGTAGACAGAGTTTTAGGTAACCAACTTTCAATATGAGGAATATTATAAAACCAGAGCTGTCCAATTAGAAAAATGTGTTGCCTTTCTAAATAGCTACATGTTTCTAGACAAGTTCAAAGAAATAGATTTTTAGAGGAAATTTTTGTTCATGAAGGAAAGTTAAAATAATTTAATTTATGTGTCTGTTGCATTGTACAGCATGCAGTGTATCCAAAGCACATTGTAATATTTTACCACCATGATAAATTAGTGATTAACACAAATATATGGGGACATAGTTAGGAAGTATAAACACACACACACACACACACACTTGACTTCTCTACAAGCTACTTCAACCTTTTTCTTCAAACAATACAAATTTCTCATTTAATTCAGTAACTAAAATTTTACCTGCTGGGCAGCCTTTCACTCCTTCCATTCTCATATAACCAGGGCAACATTCATATAGCACAGTCCTGTGCATTGGAAGAAAATCAATATTAAAATGGGGAACTACATAGAATACATTTTGACATAAACTTTGTAAAGCATATGCTATGAAATTTTTAGAATCCAGAAAGCAATCATTTGTTTATTTTTGACACTAAGGTATTTATATTAGTTTGAGGATATAGTAAAGATTTTCCCTAAATATGTCAGAAAACAGGTCCTTTCTTTTATACTTAGTGTGTATTCCAAATATGCCTCATGATAATCAAGAATATAAAGAACAAAGATTTTGAATCTAGAGCCTTGGAGTTTCCAGCTGGGACCTGGCCTGCATCATGGCCAAGATCATTATCACTACTGATTTGTAATTGTAATTGTAAATGTGTGAATGACTCACAAGTCTACCAAATGTCTGCAAACTAACAGAAATAATGTTTTAGTCAAAAAGTAAGTCTGGGTGAGGGGCTGAGGGCCATTTTCAGGCTGGCCAAGCCCCCCAGCAATGGAAGCTCCCAGCCTCTACTTTTTTTCTTTTTTTTTTTTTTTTAAATTCTGGGATTTATTTACCTTCTATAATTGAAACTTTGTAGCCTTGAGAGGAGCTCAGAGCCGGCCAGGCAGGTGGGAGGGAAGCCTCCTGTTCGCTCCAGCTCTGTGGCCAGAGCCAGCTGAAAGCAAGTATCTGGGGTTTATTTACCTTCTATAATTGAAACTTTGTTGCTTTGAGTGGAGCTCAGAGCCAGGCCACGGCAAGCGGGAAGCTTGGCTTCCTCCATCATTGAGGCAACCAAGCCTCCTGCTTTCTCCAGCTCCGTGGCTGCTGGCCGCCATCTTGGTTGGGTTAATTTGCATATAGTCGCTCTGATTGGCTGGTGGGCATGGCTTAAGGCATAGCTAAGGTATGGTCAATTTGCATGTTTGTCTTTTATTAGTGTAGATTAAACCAATAAGCAGGTTTATCAAGCAATAAAACATGCTTTCCAATTTTAAGTTAGTCAGTGAAAAATATAACTAAAAGAGCAATTGTCTTTTGGACTATAGTGGTGGACTTTTTGTCTATAGTGGTGGGCTGGGAATCTGGTGGTTTGGAATTAAATGAAGAGTTGAAATATTCAAATCCTTTTAACTTTAGCTTTGATAAAAACTCTGTGGTCAGTTAGAGTACTTTAGATAATTTCCAAATAACTGTAGGTAAGCATTAATTTGTGACTCAAAACCCCTAATATGTCAGGTCATTTTGCTCTTCTAGCCCATTTTTTAAACATAAAATAAAAAAAATCTGGGGCATAAAGCTTAAATGATTTGCCTAAGAGAAAAGAGGGAGTAAAAATTACATAGTCAACCACTCACACAGATTCTATACCAAATCACATTGCCATGTGACTTGCCTCCTTTGAACCTATATGAAACATAGGTTCAGGAATGAAAATTCCACTAGTATATGGAGAAACACAGGGAGAATTTCTTCATTCATGTAAGTGATCTGTTCCTTTTTTTAGGAAGCTCACGATTTGGGAGAGGTTTTTCAAGAAAAATGGAGGAGGTATGCCCAAGGAAAGACAGACATCACGGTGTTGTCTTTGGAGCTGGCACATTAAGAAAAAGATGAGACTTACGTTTTCTTTCCACAGATGGCACCTTGATACCAGTTTCTACAAGTGCTGAAGTATTTCTTTTTGGTGCCTAAAATCTGTTGAAGGGCACAGACATTTGGGCTTGAAAGAGAGAAGAAAAGAAAGAGAATTGTCATAAAGACATTTACCTGTAGTTTTTTTTTTTTTTTAAATATCTACCAGTAAAATGGTTACAAAAAGAGTTAACAGGTGGATTTGATTTTTAAGGATGTAATTAAAGTCTTGAAAAAACCTGAATTTTATTCAATCTTACTGAATCATTGGAAAAACTAAAATCTATGTGAAAGAGAAATGATATAGCTCTGAGAATAAAATGTCAGTGTACCAAAAGTTAATCTAATAGTATTATAAAAGCAGTATTAATTTTAATGTAATTTTGTTTTCACATATCTCATTCTCATTACTTTTAATTGTAAATAATCCATTGACTCCTTTTAAGCTAAATACATGATCAATTTGAGTATAGGGGAGCCTTTAGGGCTCCCTGATACAATGAGAGACTAGAGGATAAAAGATACAAGTTTTACTATGTTCACAGACACTATATTCTGCAAATTTCAAGGTAAGCCATCATAAAATGAAATGAGGGCTAGAATTAACTTAAATAATATTGCTGCACAAAGGAAAATTTATTTCTTTGAATTGAGATAATAGATTAGAATATCTTTTGCAATATCTTAAGTGTTTTTCTCTCTTAAAAAGATGGAAGTCTTATTTGCACTGTGAGGCATGGAGCTTTTGAGCATTATGAAAATCCCTCTAAGACACAGGAAGAAGTGCCAAGATTCTTTTCAAAAAAATTCTAAATGGTTGGTTAAGATACTAAATTATGACATAATTTTCAAAATGCTAACTTGTAGCTGAATTTATTCTAAGAAATATAAATTGTCTGCAATTTTATTGAATCTAATATTTAAAAGCATCTTAAATGCTTCAAAAAATTCAGGGACCTTGTTACATTACCCATTATTTAATTTTTATACAAAACTTAAAAATTTCCCTAACATCATGTGAGATATTTCATAGCTGTTTACATAATGAAAATCTCTAACCACAGATTCTTTAACTTTGAAAATCTTATTCCAGATTTTTGGAAGAAAATAAAAACACAAATAAATGACATCATAAAGAAATGCCCTGTTAAATATTAATTAGATTCAAATTATATAACATTTCATAAAAAACAATTATACACAGTTATTTTGAAAGTAATTCTTAACATTTAAAACATAAAATTACAGACTACACGTTTTTTTCTTATTACTTTGTAATAAGTAGAAAAATATACATCATTGTACATACAATAAGTTAAGGTGGGGGTGAGGGGTGGTTATAACTTGACTTACCCCTGATCTCGGCCTCTGATACGGCTATGAGCCAAAATTTTGTCATAATGACCATTGGCATTTGCAGGGTTAACAACAACCAGCAAGAGCAGAGAAAATATGGATAAGAAAGGAATCATCTTTAGCCTCTCCGTTGCAGTTCATCCAGGAAGAGAACTGGCAGTAGGCTTTGGAGAGCTCAGAGTTTATATACATGCCAGAGTTGTGGGAGGGAGAACTGTATCAACCTTGGGAATCTGCAAAAAACATCAGCAGCTTCAAATTGCTAGCTAAAATCCACTTTTGTTAGTTAGGTTTCCTGAACACATTGAGCCTAATTTTTACTCATATGAAGATTTTTGTTTTTATATTATTTATATTTCTCTTTATTTTTAATATCTGGCTCATTTCATGTTCATATTTCCATTTTATTCTTTGGTAATTTAGAGGGGCCTTTTAATAGGAAATAATTTTGTTTGGGTTTAAGGAATATTCTTCAATCCATCCCTTTCAGGGTACATGTCTCAGTGCTTCATGCAATCATTATTTGATCTTATCATATCTTGTCACATTCATTTTACAACAAAAGTGAAAAGTAACCATTTTTTTCACCAGAAAACAAAAGAAGATATAAGTTTGATCATCACAAAGGGGTAGTGGCTGTTAATTAAAAACAAATGCAGAATGGATTTAAAACTTGCATGAAATATGAAATAAGAATTCTAACTTGCTGACAAAAGTGTAGAAGAGACCACATTTCCCTTATAATCCTACTGAGGAGATCCCTCTCATTTCACTCCTCTCTTTAAATATCAAAGGGTAGGTGGAATTAACATAGATCTACTTCTGTCACGTTTCCCTAAGTCTTGAAACAAAGCAGAAAAGGAAACATTTTTATCTTTATTGTTTATTCATTACATACATCACATGATATTGAAAATCTCTAGGCAGTAAATCTACTGATAAGCACTGGGCAAAAGTATCCCATATCAGAAAACAGTATTACTGATATAACCATAACAGAATAATTAAACTCATATTAAGAAACAGGGATGTTGCCATAATTATTCTTCTGATTTTATCAGAGTAATTAAAGTCTCTTAAATGCTACATGAAATTCCTAGCAAAGGGAATATGCATTATCAAAACTCTACACATATATCAAATCTTCAAAATATTTTGGATAAAAGAAATCTGAATTTTAGAAGTCAACAATGAGCTAAAATAATAAGGTCAGTGAATCTCCTTGGATAAACATGTTACACATTATTCTAACGTCAAAGTGCAATTCAAATTTTTCTTGTGGCAAATTGCTTCTGCTGCAATGGCACAATAGTTCTGCTTCCCTACTGGTAATATAAAGAAATTATATAATGAATCTCCATGTGTCCAATTGGAAGTGTTGTTGGGGAATCTGGATTGGACCAGAGAGAATTCCAAGTATCAGGATAGTTATATTAAGCTTGGATTTTGTCTTGGGGAAATACATAATTTTTCACCTTGCTGCCAGATTATTAAGAAAGTATAAAATGAAACAATAATTTCTGAAGTATGATTCAAAGGCTTTTTTTTTTTCAATTTAAAAATCTTGGTAGTCACATCTATATATATATAAAGAGCCAGGGGCTATCACATCCAAAACAACAGAACAGTCTGAGTGGGGCGACAAGGCCAACAGGGGGGTTAGTGAGGGACAACCAAACGACTGAGCAGCGGGCTGCATGGGGCGACCAGGCTGGTAGGGGGGCAGTTGGGGGTGACTAGGCCAGCAGGGGGGCCAGTGAGGGGTGACCAGGCTGGCAGGGGGGGCAGTAAGGGGCAATCATGCTGGCAGGGGGGACCATGCTGGCGGGGGGGGGGCATTTAGGGGTGATCAGGCTGCCAGGCAGAGGCAGTTAGGGGTGATGAGGCTGGCAGAGGGGTCAGTTAAGGGTGGTCAGGCAGGCAGGCAGGTGAGCAGTTAGGAGCCAGCAGTCCTGGATTGTGAGAAGGATGTCCAACTGCCGGTTTAGGCCCAATCCCCAGGATCAGACCTAAACTGGCAGTCGGCCATCCCCTGAGGGGTCCCTTCCTCCCCCACGCATGAATTTCATGCACCGGGCCTCTAGTATAGAAAATAAAAGAGCTATTTAAAAGGAGAGATGAAGAGAAAATAGCATAAAATGTAAATTATATTTTTTCCCTAGTCCCTTATGGGAAGAAGAGAATTACTGTAGCCTATATTTTATATTTCTGTAAATGAAATATTCTAACTTCATCCATATGTTGCTGGCATGTGTTATATAATAGACTTCTATTCCTCTTATGTTGTGCAATTTGCCAATTGAGTAGGATGAAAAAACTTTTATAAAAATAATTTCTATTTAATATCAGCAAATTAGCTGTTAGAACATTATTGATAACATAGTTATAAAAATCTTCAATTCCAGACCTTATTGTTTATACATTTATAGTGTAGATCAGTGATGGCAAACCTTTTGAGCTTGGTGTGTCAGCATTTTGAAAAACCCTAACTTAACTCTGGTGCCGTGTCACATATAGAAATTTTTTGATATTTGCAACCATATTAAAACAAAGACATATTTTTGATATTTATTTTATATATTTAAATGTCATTTAACAAAGAAAAATCAACCAAAAAAATGAGTTCGAGTGTCACCTCTGACACGCATGTCATAGGTTCGCCATCACTGGTGTAGATTATTTTCTTAAAACATAACAATAGAGACTTGGAATTATAGAAAATAAATCAAACTTAAAATACAGAAATCTCTCTAACATCATCACTATAAGAAGTAATTTACTCTTTACTGGATGCTCACTATTATTGATGCAACTTTTTAAATTTTAGATAACTATAACTGTTTATAAATTTTTCTATAATGAAGCTAAAATTTGCTCAAATCTAATGTGGCTATTGAAGAGGAAGTAATGGGGTATAGAGAAGAAGAGATATAGACTTGGATAATATGTATTAAGAGTAAAAGAGCTCTTTAAATATAGTCCAGAATAATAACAGATAAGCTTGATTATGATTATAACAGTGAAGAAAGAATTAATAATTTACTGCCATGTCACCCACTTTCTTAATAGTGCCTGTAATAAATTGAAAATATATTAATTCTTAAAAAAACCCCAAAACACCAAAACACCTAGTTGTTCCTTGATACCACAGTTTTATCTTTCAGTCGTCTGAATAAACAAATAATTGCATAAGATGAGTAGTGAAAATGGAAATGTATTTGTAAATTCAAGAGGACTGTTCCCTTTCTGAAAGGACATACAGGTTTCCTTTCTGTAAAAAACAAAACAAAACAAAAACATGAGATATGCTCCTTCAGTAGAAAGATATTCCCTAAATTTTTCTTTTTGGAGTTTCTAACAATGGAGTCTTAAATATATCCATGAGACTCATATTTGGAACTTGTTTAAGTCCCATGGAAGTCAACAAATGCTAGTTCTCAACAAATATTTATCCTCAAGATGAGTAATGCAATCAAGGAAATGAGAGACAGATTGTGTATATAAACTGCATGTAAGTTTAGAGGTTGGAGAACAT
Source organism: Myotis nattereri (assembly GCF_964212035.1). Taxonomy (NCBI): domain Eukaryota; kingdom Metazoa; phylum Chordata; class Mammalia; order Chiroptera; family Vespertilionidae; genus Myotis; species Myotis nattereri. Next base: position 103,928,867 of record NC_138076.1, read on the forward strand.
TCCAAGGAAGGAAAATTTTAGAGTAAATATAAAAACATTAAAGTACTGCAGCTTAAAAGCTGAGCTCAGCAAAGAAATAGTGGTGGTGTTGGTGGCTCTTCCATGGGATCGCAAGGAAAGCATTTCAAGGATCCACACACATGAGATTGTGGTATGGTGGCATGGCTTATTTGTGATAGCTCCCCCTACCCCTGGGTTTCTAATGTGCCATCTCCTTCCATGTACAACATGTCTTCACCAAGGCCAAGGCAAAGGCCAGTGCCCAGAGTTTCTGCTTCATAGTCCTTCAGAGCCCTCTCAATCTACTGTGGAACCCAGGTGGCCACTAGACCCATATGGTTGCATGCTCTGGGCAGGAGAGAACACAATGAACAGGGCAAGTGCAGGTCACCAGTAAGAGAGAGAGTGAGAATGCTCTTCCTCTCCTGGGATTTTAACTAGGAGTTTGTTCAAAATAACCAATTAACTTCCCAAGATTTTGAGGGATTGCATTGGCTCCATCCCCCCATTAGCCAGTGATCTTTTCCCCAGATTATACCGACAGTCTCTGTGGTTAAGTACATCCCTCTGTGCCATTTTGACTTTATTGCTTATGTGTTTAATGCCCCTTTTCTTCTATCCCTTCCTCAAGTGATCTGTGGGGAATGGACTGGTGGTTTTCTAGGGGGAGTGTGAAGCTGAAGCTTCCTGGTGAAGCAAATAGGCCTCTGCTTCCCAGCTGACCATGCCCAACAATTTCTGACTTGCTTCACTCTCTTCCTTTCAATAACTAGCTAATGAAGGTAACAGTGGGAAAAAGTCCAAGCAACTACTTCAGGCAGAATCTTGGCTTCAGCGAGGCAAATAATTGAATTCCGGTCCGTAGCCAACAGTTTGTTGTAGGGTAAGGAAAGAAATGGGAAAGTCCCAAGAGTGGGAAGAAAGATAATCTAAATTATAGAGAAGAGATTAAAAAATAGTAAGAGGAATACAGTTCTCTCCTTTCAGAGCACTAATCAAGGATCTCTCTCTCTCTCTCTCTCTCTCTCTCTCTGTATCTCTATCTCTGTCTTTCCCTCTCTCTTTCTCCACATAGAACCCTTATTCTTCTATTTCATGAAAAGATCCTGCCCCTGGTTTGACTACATAATTTTATTCGTGGTTTGAAGAAAGATTGAAGTCTTGGGACATTCTGGGTTACAAAGTCTGACCCAGAAATGCAAGCCATTAGTGAAAAAGAAACCATTTATAATGCAATCTGAGAAAAATAATGTGTCCAAATGACATTTGTTTTTAGCTACCAGGATGCTAATTCACTGTCAGTTCCCAAATTGTCCAGTAGATCTTTTTAGTAAGCCTTGTAGCCTCTAGAAATTGTGAAGTCACTGCAGTAATATGCTTGCAATCACTGGCATGCAACGAATATTAGACTTATGCTCTCTAGCATTGGACATGGCCTCTGGATTAAAAATAGATTGGCCCTGGCCAGTGTCGCTCAGTGGTTGAGTGTCAGCCTATGAACCAGGTCACACAGTTTGATTCCTGATCAGCGAGCATTCCCAGGTTGCAGGCTCAATCCCCAGTAGGGGGCATGCAGGAAGCAGCCCATCAATATTTCTCAACATTGATGTTTCTCTCTCTTTCCCTCTACTACTTTCCTCTCTCTCTAAAAATCAATAAAAACATATTTAAAACAAAACTGGATACTCAAGCCAAGAGTAGACTTTTAGGACAGAATTTCCTTGGTTTTGAATGATCCAAAATGGTTCTTTACCCCAAGTTTCTAAACCCCTGCTTTTTAACATGTAGTCTATGACATTTCTTAGTATCACTTTGCTTTTCTACTGGCCTTTTTGTAAATTTTGATAAGGCCTTGAATTTGATGCAAGTACCTTGGCCATGGAGCATCTCAACCTTCCCTGGTACCTGGGGTCGCAGCTCCGTAAATTGAAGTTCTGGCAAAGACCCACTTATCTTTGTTTCCTTAGAGTGAGAGAAAATGTTTTCTTAAAATTATTACATTGTTCTGACCTAAGACAACAGAAATTCAAATTAAATAAAAATTAAATTTTGTGATCTTTTTTCTTCATAAAACACTCATACAGCCAAAATAAAATTAAATATCAATCTCTGACTTAAGTCAAAAGGGTAATATATAAGCTCAGATTTTTTTTGCTGACACATTGTAGAGCTTAGAAAAGGTGGGACTTCCTGAGTCCTCCTCCCAATATATTTCTAGAGAATTTCCTCCTCTACTCCCATAGATCTTCCAGTTATCTTATGGCCTAACATATCTAAGATAATAAACTTATATCGAGAGAAAGAAATGACTAACTTGACCCCAAAGTAAATATTAAATGACATGTCTTTAATGCTAATTCATTTAGAAGCAGAGCAGAAGGAATTATTTAATAAATGTGTGTAGTATGCCATCAAGTGACAGATCTTACTCTCATCCTAAGTAACCACTGTAACTACTTGTCCCTAGTTGTGATTTTGAAATCTTAAAATTGAGTGTATATAAGCAGAATTTCTTTTTAGCAGTATTTACTTGTATTTCTCTGGAGACACCTAGTGGAGAAAGTACAGTATACATTTCTAGAAGCACAGATACCATCTATTATATTTTGATTAAAATATAAATATGAGATCGACATAAAATAATCTTAAATTCTTTACAGACATATATACATTCCAAAAATCTAAACATTAATAATTATCTTTATGTAAAATATTTTAAAGCTGATTTAGATTGACCAAAATAAATGATGTCAACTCTAAACAAAAAGTGAAAAATCTACTTTGGTTTTTGTATGTATGTGACTAAAGAATAAATTGCTTTACTTTTTACCTGAGTTTTTGTTATTGTTGTTGTTGTTGCTCTACACTTACATAGACTGGAGACAAGAATAGAAAATTGTGAATAAGAAATTGTGACAGGTTTTTCTACTTCAAATCAATGATTGGAAATAATCACTTCTGCAGTCTATTTTCGTCATTGGTTCCCATCACATTTATACACCATGTATTTGTCATTGTTGGTCTGCTTGACACTGTGAACACTGTGCCTTTCAGCTTTTCTCTTTTTTACATATGAACAACTTTGTTTCAGAGCTAATTAATATTCTGGTCATCATCTGTCTCTAACTTACAGATAACTTCCATTATTCTTTCAGATCACACTTTAAAATGAGGTTATGGGTAATTACTGCAATTTACAAAATTTTGTAGACATCCAGCCTTTATAGTACTGGAATTTCAACATGCCATCTGGCACAGTTGGTCTGGTGAAACAATAGTCTGAATTATGATAACTCTATAATTCATAATCATTCATTTATCACCCTCCTGAGACCCTGTCCCTCTGAAATAGCAACATTCTTAGGTCCCATATTTAGATCGCTATCTGCTGATATTTCCTTTGTTTATTTATCCATGTTAACGTGGTCCTCAAATTCCCTTAATCTTCTTTTTTTGATGTTTATACTGCATTGTCTATATCCTCTCTCTCCATATCTGAAAAGCTTCTTTTACTTCTTCCCAGGAAAAATGCCAACCAAATATATTGTGCTCCAAAATAAACTGTGTTTCTCCTCTTCTACAGATATTGATCATATATGATTAATTGACAATTGCAGCTATTCAGCATCATTACTACTAGAGATTTATTCTTCTTGCTCACTCCATATATGATGAGGGTTTCTGCTCTCCTTGCTCAAATTTGCTCAAAAATATAATTTTTTCTAAATATTGCAACTGATTAAGTTTGTTATTCACTACAATTTTCTTACATGCAAACCAATATCAGGGTTCTTTGTTAGTACTGTGGGGAAGCAAAAACAAAAAATATCTCCTGTTCTTTATGTTAACACATGTGTAACATTTTAATATTAGTATTCTTATTCCCAGAGACACCAATGCTTGTGGTAAAAGTAGAATTAGACAAGTCATGGGACCTCAGGTCATGCCTGCATGCATTACCTGCACAGGGGTTTCATAGGTTCCCAGTAGTTAATGGAAAACAAAAGAGATGATGATCATATTAGAAAAAGTTCTGGGGAGGAAATTATTCCACTGGGCATAAAAACTAATTATATGGTTCTTATTCAGAAAAGTAAAAGACCTATAATAGTTAATAAATTCTTTGGAATTTATTTTTTATCATTTTTAAATCTTTATTGTTGAAAGTATTACATACATCCTTTTTCCCCCGCATTGACCTCTGCTAGCCTATTCCCACCCCCCACCACAGGCCTTCACCACCCTTTTGTCTGTGTCCATTGGTTGTGCTTATATGCATACAAGTTCATTGATCTATTCCCAACCACACACCCTCCCCTGCCTTCCCTCTGAGGTTTGACAGTCTGTTCCATGATTCTATATCTCTGGATCTATTTTTGTTCATCACTTTATGTTGTTCAGTAGATGTCACATATCAGTTAGATACTGTGACACTTATCTTTCTCTGATTTGATTGTTTCGCTTAACATAATGCTCTCCAGGGCCATCATGTTGTTTCAAATGGTAAGAGCTCTTTCTTTTTTATAGCTGTGTCATATTCCACTGCATAGATGCACCACAGTTTTTTAATCCACTCATCTGCCAATGGGCACTTAGTCTGTTTACAAATCTTAGCTATTGTAAATCGCACTGCTATGAACAGAGGGGTGCATATACTCTTTCTGATTGGTGTTACTGATTTCTTAGGATATATTCCTAAAAGTGAGATCACTAGGTCAAATGGAAGTTCCAGTTTTAAGTTTTTGAGGAAATGCCATACTGTTTTCCACAGAGGATGCACCAGTCTCCATTTCCATCAGCAGGGTACTAGGGTTACCTTTTCTCCACATCCTTGCCAATACTTGTCATTTGCTGATTTGTTGACAATAGCTGTTTTGACAAGTGTAAGGTGATATCTCATTGTCGTTTTGATTTGTACCTCTCAAATAATTAGTGACTGAGCATTTTTTTACATGCCTTTTGGCCTCCTGTACGTCCACTTTGGAGAAGTGTCTATCAAATCTATCATAGACAAATATGTTGTCCCATGCAGTGGGCTCTCTTGTTATTTTTTTGGTTTCTTTTTCTGTGCAGATGTGTTTTTTATTTTGATGTAGTTCCATTTGTTTATTTTCTCCTTAGTTTCCATTGTCCTAGGAGATACATCTGTAAACATATTGCTACCAGATTGGGGGCATGGCTGGCCTGCAAACCACTCATGGCCCCTCATGCCAGCTGGCCCCACCCTCCAGTGGGGACCCTTCACCCAGATCCGGGGCCCCCATCAGGGCAGGCCGGCTGGCCCCCACCCATGCACCAGGCCTTTATCTATACTAATAAAAGGGTAATATGCTAATTAGACCGGGAAACTGGCCAGGGAGGGCAGTTGGGGGCCATGAGGCTGGCAGCTAGGGCAGTGGGGGCAATCAGGCCAGCAAGGGGGGCAGTTGGGGGCAAGCAGACTGGCGGGGGCAGATGGGGGAGAGCAGGCGGCAGGCAGAGTGGTTAGGGGCAATCAGGCAGGCAGGCAGGTGAGCGGTTATGAGCCAGCAGTCCTGGATTGCAAGAGGGATGTCTGACTTCCAGTTTAGGACAGGGATCAGGCCTAAACCGGAAGTCGGACATACCCCCAGAGGTCTCAGATTGGAGAGGGTGCAGGCCAGGCTGAGGGACACCCCACCCCCCCATGCATGAATTTCATGCACCAGGCCATTAGTCCTATATAATAAGGGTAATATGCAAATTTACCCTAATGGTGGAACAACCAGAAGGACTGCTCGATCAGGCACTATGAGGCACACTGACCACCTCTCGGTCCCTTTCCCTGGCTGGCAGGCTCTGATTGCCCAATGACAAATGGGGAACCAGGGTTATGTGGGTGGTGCCAGGCCAAGGCCCCTGCCCCACACACATAAGGTAACCTACTGCAGGGGTTGGGCCGGCGAGTGGGTGGAATGGCTGACCTCTCAGTTCCTCCCCCCAACTGGTAGACCCCGATCACCCGATGGCAAACGGGGAACTGGGGGGGGGGGGGCAGAGCCAGCTGCGGGCAGCCGGGAAAGATGGTCCTGATTGCAGGTCAGGCCTAGGGACTGTGCCTGTGCATGATTTTTGTGCGCCAGGCCTTTAGTTGGCATATAAAAATGCAATAGATATCTGGGTGTTAATTTTGTATCCTGCTACATTGCCGAATTCATTTATTAAATCTAGTAGTTTTTTGATGGAGTCTTTAGGGTCTTCTATATATAATATCATTCACCTGTGAATAATGACAGTTTTACTTACTCCTTTCTAATTTGGATGGTCTAATTCTTTAAGTTGTATAGTTAAATAACTTATTACCATTTTTTCTTGTTTTTTGAGGTAGGCCTGTAGGGCTATGAACTTCCCTCTCAGGACTGATTTCACTGTGTCCTATAGATTTTGGATTGTTTTGTGTTCATTTTCATTTCTTTTCAGGATATTTTCTATTTCTTATTTGATCTGTTTGGTAACCCATTCATTGTTTAATAACATGCTATTTAGCCTCCGTGTATTTGATTGTTTTTGAGCATTTTTATTGTAGCTGATTTCTAATTTCTTGTCATTGTGATCTAAGAAGATGTTTGATATAATTTCAATTTTATTGACTTTGCAGAGACTTAGATTGTGACCTAACATGTGGTATCTCTTTGAAAATGTCCCATGTGCACTTGAGAAGAATGTATATTCCATAGCTTTGGGGTGAAATGTTCTGAAGATGTCAATTAGTTCCATTTGATCTAGTGTGTCATTTAGGATTGCTGTTTTCTTGTTGATTTTTTTTCTCTGAAGATTTATCAAGTGATGAAAGTGGGGTATTGAAGTCCCCTACTATGATTTTATTGCTGTCTATCTCACCCTTGATATCCTCCAGATTTTTTTAATATATGCGGTTGTTTCCTTATTGGCTGCATATATGTTTACCAGAGTTATATCCTCTTGTTATATAGACCTTTTAGCATTATGAAGTGGCTTTTCTTATCTCTTGTCATGTTTTCTTCTCCATTTAGCTACACTATGTCTTTTAATTAGAATATTTAATCCATTGATAGGTATTTGTCTGTTGCCATTTTTTTTTTTTTATGCCTGTATTCCTCCCTCTCTTTCTTCTTTAGGATTTCTTGCATTGCTGGTTTGGTGGTAATAAACTTCTTTTGCCTTTTTTTTTTTTGTCTGCAAAGCTTCTTATTTCACCTTTAATTTTAAATGATAGACTTTCTGGATAGAATATTCTTGTATTAATTCTCTTGCTTTTCATTACTTTGCATACTTTATGCCACTCCCTTCTGGCCTGATGTTTTTCTGTTGAGAAATCAGTGGATATTGTAATAATACAAGGGATGTAGGTAATTTTGTTTTTCTTACAGTTTTTAAGATTCTTTCTTTGTCTTTAACTTCTGCCATTTTAATTATGATGTGTCTTGAAGTGGGTCTTTTGGATTCTTCTTTCCCAATAATCAATTCATCTTGTTTGGGACTCTGTGTGTCTCCTGGACTTTTATGACTTTTTTCTTCCCCAAGTCAGAGAACTTTTCTGTCATTATCTCTTTAAACAGGCTTTCTATTCCTTGTTCAGCTTCTTCTCCTTCTGGGAGCCCTATTATGTGGATGTTGCTTCATTTCATGTTGTTACATAGCTCCCTTAAATTCTCCTCCCACTTTTTAATTTTTTTCCCAATTGCTGCTATGATTGGGTGTTTTTTTTTTTTTCTACCTGGGAAGTGCCTGTAGCACAGATCAGTGCCTGATCTTCCAGCCCCTGAGACTCCTACAAGATCTGTCTCTCACTCACACACACACACATACTCACACACACATGCACCAGGCACATCCGCATACTCCCCTCTCACTTCCTTGCTCACTCACACTCTCTCACTCACTCCCATCCTACTGGTTGCCATGTTGCCAATTAAACACCTATCATAACCTTTTGGGCATTTAAATGAGAAAAGAGAAGTGCAGTAAGAAAAGGTCTGTGCCTGCCTGAGAGGGATTGCTCACTGACCCGCCTACAAGTGGCTACCTAGAATGGAGCCTGGCACCCAACTGGTGAGTGAGAGAAGCAGGAAATTCAGTTATCAAAATTGACTCTAGAAGAGAGAACCTAACAGACCATTAACAATGGAAAAATATTGAGAATGTTACCAAAAAGCTACCGTTCCTCAAAACACCTAGTTCAGATGTTGTTACAGGTGAGACTTTGGGCCTGCAGTAATATCCAGTCATAATTCTTCACAACTAAGGGTTAAAAAAATCTTTCATGAAGAACACAGACCTTAAGCCACATGATGGATTCAGAAGTTCATGAAAAGAGTTTGTCCATCATAACATCTTCAAAATAAAATATATCACTTTATATTACAGATTTTGGTGAAATGCAACATCATTTGTATGGATGCTATGTAGCTTTCAACAATGTAGTGATAACATTTCCCATTCAGAAGGTCCTCTTTTGGCAACAGCTGTATGTAATCAAAATCAGGGATGTAGTGCTTCAGTTTAAAATGGATGTATTTCAAAACTTTTATGGTAGAATCCTCCACCCCTTAATGCAGAAGACAACTACACTGGAACTTACATTTAGTCTGTATGAGGTTTCATCTTGCCATTTCCATCAGCATATCAGTAACCCAGAGTTTGCAACCCATAGCATGGCAGCATTACTTGCAGGGACAACAGAAGCAATTTTCATTTCATTGGAAAGAGTTCAAACATTGCTTCAAGAACACAAACATCATAACAAATTTATAAACACTTTTATCAGGCTTTCAAGCGACTGGAATGACATGGAATTGGAGAGTATTATTGGGTCTTGACACTTGTTCTTTTCCATAATGGGTTTAGCAATGTCCTGTTTGTGTGTGTGTGGCGGGGTGGGTGGGGGGTTGCCCTTGAGAGTCCCATTAAGGAGCATCTGCCTACTGCCACTACTCATTGATCAATGATTTTTTCTATGGAGGTTTATTGAGTTTCATGTTGGGAATCTTTTTTTTTCCAGTTAATGTTGTACAAACGTGCATGCAATTTCAGATTGAAGGGGAATTTCAGTCTTTTCCTATAGTTTTAAAAATAATCTGGTTATAACTGGACAGAAAACAGACAAATCTTTTCAGAGGTGCCCATCTGAATTACCACGGGTCCCTCATCTTTTGGGGCATAATCAATGATACTTATGAATTTCTGTTAAAGGTTACATGAAAGAAATAATTGTCACTTATCAACTGACTAGACCTTCAAAGAATAATGCAGTTTGACCTGGTTCCCAATTGGCCAAATATAAGTTGGTGTCATAAATTCAGGGTGTTGGGTTTGAGCCAACAGGAACCAGGCCAAGAGACATTGTGATAGTTTAAGAAATTTTATTACATTCTTTCACAGCAGGCTGAGACCAGTATATTGGTGTCAGCAAGCAAGAGTAGGGAGGGTGGGATATTTATATGTCTTTTATAAAGGTCAGGGCTAAGAGTTAAACCAGGTACAGGTGCAGCTGGTTGCAAGAAACCAGGTCTAAGCTACTTTTCTCAGCCATTCAGCTGTCTCTTGTGACACCAGAAATGAGAATAACAGGAAAACTGCAGAGAGGGGAGGAGCCATAAGTGGGGCAATATGGGAGAATACTGAACACAGATAAAGGATTCAGAATATACCTAACACAAAGCACAATGAATTATGGACAATGCTGTTTTCATTAAACACCAACAAATTTAGAATAAAAGATTTCAATAAGGAAAAGAATAAGTGAGAAAAGAATCTTTTAAAATTTCATAGAAATAAACACACAGATGTACATTTTTGCCTTTAGCAAGTCATTTTCAGTTTTAGTAAAATAAACTCTTAATTATGTAGACTACGTTTAAAAAAAAAACAACAACAAGAGGAATTCATTTTTATGGATATATACTTTATTTTAGCAGTTTATATACAAAGTAAAATGTAGTAGAAAATCCAATATTTTGGGTGGGAATTGATAGTGCTGGTACAAAAAGAACTTTAATAACCAACCAGTGTAAAATCATTGAGGTTGTAAGTTAATATTTCTTCAGCATAAGAGAACATTTTGGGAATTTTGAATTTGAAAGATATTATGTTAATTTTTCTGTTGTATTTAAACATCTACCACCACATATTTTTACCATGCAACAGCTTTTTCTTCCCCCTGCTCTTACATAGACAGGGGATAATTGATAAAAACAGACAAAGTATTTGCCCAGGTGGACCCACATTTTGGGAATTTCTGCTTTACAAAAGCCCAGTAAATTTCACTGTGTATTCCAGTGGTGCCTAAAGCATCACTCCAAACTTATTGGCATAAAAGGGTCAGGGATTGTCACAGTGCCCAGTGGAGATTGCGTATAAACTTTCCTTTTCTGTGATGTCTGTGGCTTCATCTAGGATGACCAGAATGGCTAGAGCAATTCCAAAGACTGCCAGATTCCACTGCAGACTGGAGCAGGCTCCACTTCCAAAATGGTGTCTTCACTGGCATGTCTAACACATTGGCAAGGATACTGAGGCTGAGCTCACATTGAATTGTCAGCTAGAGCATCTTCATGTGGCTTCTCCAGCATGGTGGCCTCAGAGTAATTGGATTTTGTACATGATAGCTCAGTGATCCACCTAACAAGCAGAATATGCCTGATCTATTATAAGCTGGCCTCAGAGCATTCATGGTGATCTGCTGCTAAAGATGCTGTCACAAGTCAGTTCAAATATAGGAAGAGAGCACATACTTGTGGTTATGCTCCCAATGGTATTTAGGTTTTGAAATGCCTAAAGAGTTCTCTAACCTATTATTATTAGACTAGAAGCCTGTTGCACTAAAAGATTCCTGCAATAGGCCTTCCCTCCCCCTGACTGTCGGCACTGGTTTTCCTCCGGCACCCGGGACCCAAGCTGTCGCTCTGGCCGGAGCCGCCTTCAGTCTTCACTGCTCTGGCCGGAGCCGCCTTCAAGCCTGCGTTGCTCCAGCCAGAGCCGCCTTCAGTCTTTACTCCACCGCTTCTCGCCTATGTATGCAAATTAACCGCCATATTTGTTGGCGGTTAATTTGCATATCTCGCTGATTAGCCAATGGGAGGCGTAGCAAAGGTACGGTCAATTATCATGTTTGTCTATTATTAGGATACTAGAGGCCTGATGCATAAAGATTCATGCAAGAATAGGCTTTCCTTCCCCTGGCTCCCGGCACTGCCTTCACTCCTGCCCAGAGCCACCTTTCCACCTTTGTTCAGGACTGGAGCTGCCTTCCGCCTCTCGCCTTGTCACGCCAATTTGCATATTCCCTCCTTATTGGCTGTGGGTGCCGCTATCTTTGTTGTGAAGTTATGGTCAATTTGCATATCCTGTCTTTATTAGATAGGATTGTATGTGGAACTATGACGCCATTGTTACTTTTATTTTACTTTATTTTCAGAAAATCACCATGCTGATAGTACTTTCCTTCTGTGTTTCTGGATTACATTGCTCTTTTGATTTTTGCAAGTTGGATTATATATAGTATAAAACAACTATCCAAACAGGCAGGGGATGCATTGAGCTTTTAAAAAAAAATTTTAATGATGTAATAACATTTAGAAAATACTTGAAAATTAGGATACAGAATTCTAGACCGGATGACTTTAGCATTGGAGCATCATATTGCACTTAAATGTCTGACCTCTATGGGTTGCAACAATTTTTCAGCTGTAAATTAAGCATTTTTTAAAGATGCATCTTCACAAAGTATTTATGCTGTGTGATGCTATAACAAATAGTAGATATTTTCATTTTAATTTTTCAATTGTTCATTGCTAGCATGTATAAATATAATTGATTTTGTATGTTGATCTTGTATTACACAACCTTGGATATTTTCTATATGTCTTATTGTTATTGATTTTTATCTAATTTCATCTGGCTAAGAACATACTATGTATACTTTTAATCTTTTGATATTAACTGTCACTTTTTATGGCCCAACATATGATCTAGCTTGGTAAATGTGTCATGTCAATAAATGTTAAATGTCAATGAAATCAAATTGGTGGATAGAGTTAATTCTTCAATATCTTATTAACTGTGTGAGAACATATTTTTAGCCATTCTTGAGAAGTAGTGTAGAAAAATGTTCAGCTTAGTTTCCACAGAGGCAGGTGAGCTGTTCACTCAGAAGTTTATTTGGATGTTGAAACTGATGACACATACCATTATTAATAAATAAATAAAAGGAGCTGAAACCGGTTTGGCTCAGTGGATAGAGCGTCGGCCTGTGAACTGAGAGGTCCCGGGTTCGATTCCGGTCAAGGGCATGTACCTGGGTTGCGGGCACATCCCCAGTGGGAGATGTGCAGGAGGCGGCTGATCGATGTTTCTCTCTCATCGATGTTTCTGACTCTCTATCTCTCTTCCTTCCTCTCTGTAAAAAATCAATAAAATATATTTTAAAAAAATAAATAAATAAATAAATAAAAGGAGGCAAGAACATACAATGGAGCCAAGATAGTCTCTTCAATAAATGGTGTTGGGAAAATTGGACAGATATATGCAAGAAAATGAAACTAGACCACCAACTTACACCATACACAAAAATAAACTCAAAATGGATAAAGGACTTAAATGTACGACAGGAAACCATAAAAATTCTAGAAGAATCCAAAGGCAACAAAATCTCAGACATATGCCGAAGCAATTTCTTCACCGATACAGCTCCTAGGGCATTGGAAACTAAAGAAAAAAATCAACAAATGGGACTACTTCAAAATAAAAAGCTTCTGCACAGCAAAAGAAACCATGAACAAAACAATGAGAAAACTCAATGTGTGGGAAAACATATTTGCCAATGTCATATCTGATAAGGGCCTAATCTCCAAAATTTATAGGGAACTCATACAACTTAACAAAAGGAAGGTAAACATTCCAATCAAAAAATGGGCAAAGGACCTAAATAGACACCTTTCAAAAGAAGACATTCAGAAAGCCAAGAGACATATGAAAACATGCTCAAAGTCACTAATCATCGGAGAGATGCAAATCAAAACAACAATGAGGTACCATCTCACACCTGTCAGACTGGCTATCGTCAACAAATCAACAAATGACAAGTGCTGGAGAGGATGTGGAGAAAAAGGAACACTCCTGCACTGCTGGTGGGAATGCAGACTGGTGCAGCCACTATGGAAGACAGTATGGAGTTTCCTTAAAAAACTGAAAATGGAACTCCCATTTGACCCTGTGATCCCACTTCTAGGAATATATCCCAAGAAACCAGAAACACCAATCAGAAAGGATATATGCACCCCTATGTTCATAGCAGCACAATTCACCATAGCTAAGATCTGGAAACAGCCTAAGTGCCCATCAGTAGATGAATGGATTAGAAAACAGTGGTACATCTACACGATGGAATACTATGCTGCTCTAAAAAGGATAGGAACTCTTACCATTTGCAACGTCATGGATGGAACTGGAGAGCATTATGCTAAGTGAAATAAGCCAGTCAATGAAGGAAGCATACCACATGATCTCACTCATTCATGGATAATAGAGACCATTATAAACTTTTGAACAAGAATAGATACAGAGGCAGAGCTGCCTCAAACAGATTGTCAAACTGCAGCGGGAAGGCCAGGGAGGGTTGGGGGGCAGGAGGTAGGGGGGTAAGAGATCAACTAAAGGACTTGTATGCATGCATATAAGCATAACCAATAGACATAAGACATTAGGGGATAGGGGAGGCTAGGGGACTGTCTAGGGCGGGGGACTAAAATGGACACATATGTAATACCCTTTGTAATACTTTAAGCAATAAAACAAACAAACAAACAAACAAACAAAAAATAAATAAATAAATTATACAGTGTGAAAAGAAGAGAAATAAATAAATAAATAAATAAATAAATAAATAAATAAATAAATAAAATTTTCTTAGTACTCACAACATGTGGGGGATTCCAGTAGGGAAAAAAAAAAAAAAAAAAGGCTCATTGAGGATCTGGTAAGTAGGTGAGCAATTTTTTTTTTTTAATTATTATTGTGTTTAGAAGGAAGGGCCATGAGGTGGGAGGTTCCCCGAGAACAGTGATGGCGAACCTTTTGAGCTCGGCGTCTCAGCATTTTTTTTTTTTTTAAACTTTTTAATTAAATCTTTATTGTTCAGATTATTACATTTGTTCCTCTTTTTTCCCCCCATAACTCCCCTCCTCCCAGTTCCCGCCCCACCATCCGCCCTCACTCCCCACCCACTGTCCTCATCCATAGGTGCACGATATTTGTCCAGTCTCTTCCCGCATCTCCCACACCCCTTTCCCCCCCCAAGAATAGTCAGTCCATTCCCTTTCTATGTCCCTGATTCTATTATAATCACCAGTTCATTCTGTTCATCGGATTATTTATTCACTTGATTCTTAGATTCACTTGTTGATAGATGCATATTTGTTGTTCATAATTTGTATCTTTACCTTTTTCTTCCTCTTCCTCTTCTTAAAGGATACCTTTCAGCATTTCATATAATCCTGGTTTGGTGGTGATGAACTCCTTTAGCTTTTCCTTATCTGTGAAGCTCTTTATCTGACCTTCAATTCTGAATGATAGCTTTGCTGGATAAAGTAATCTTGGTTGTAGGTTCTTGGTATTCATCACTTTGAATATTTCTTGCCACTCCCTTCTGGCCTGCAAAGTTTCTGTTGAGAAATCAGCTGACAGTCATATGGGTATTCCCTTGTAGGTAACTGAGTTTCTTTCTCTTGCTGTTTTTAAGATTCTCTCTTTATCTTTTGCTCTTGGCATTTTAATTATGATGTGTCTTGGTGTGGTCCTCTTTGGATTCCTTTTGTTTGGGGTTCTCCGCGCTTCTTGGACCTGTAAGTCCATTTCTTTCACCAGGTGAGGGAAGTTTTCTGTCATTATTTCTTCAAATAGGTTTTCAATATCTTGCTCTCTCTCATCTTCTGGCACCCCTATAATTCTGATGTTGGTACACCTGAAGCTGTCCCAGAGGCTCCTTACACTATCCTCGCATTTTTGGATTCTTTTTTCATTTTGCTTTTCCGGTTGGGTGTTTTTTGCTTCCTCGCATTTCAAATCATTGACTTGATTCTTGCGCTCCTCTGGTCTGCTGTCGGGAGTCTGTATAATATTCGTTATTTCAGTCCGTGTATGCTTAATTTCTAGTTGGTTCCCCAATATAACATCGAGGGTCTCATTAGTTTTCTTGTAGATCTCATTAAGTTTATCGGCGGCTTCTAAACAGTTCTTGAGAGACCTTAAAAGTGTGGTTCTGAACTCTAGATCTTCCATTGACAATTTTGTCCTGTTTCTTTGTCTCCGCATTTTGTTATGCTTCCTTGGTGCACCCCCTAGTGGTCTTTGTTCGTGGTTTTATAGTTAAATCTTGATTGTTGTAGCTAATTCCAGGGAGGGTTTGACCTCCAGGCCAAGTGGCTATGAGAATCAGCTGTGTCTGCAGTGAGAGAACTTCTGTCCTCTAGGGAGGTGCTAATCTGGCGTTTGCCTGAGGCTATCCGGCAAATGCCTGTGTGCAGGGCTTGGGCGGGGCAGGTCGCACAGGATCAACAGGGTGGGCCGGAGAGAGCAGTTATGGCGGCTCTCAGTCCTGTCCCCAGGGGCTCTTCCTCTCTGAGTCCCAGCACCCGCTGCAAAGCTCGGAGAGAAAGCTGCACTTGCTCTGACCGAAGCCAACAGACCCGCTTCTCCCGTTTGAGTCTGGGTCCCTAAAGACTCGCCCGGATCTGGAGCTCAGAGTCTGCGACTCCCTCCCGATTGAAAACGCCAACCGCGCCCTCCGCCGCCAGCCCGCTCCGTGCACTCCGCACCTCAGAATTTGACTTCAGCGCTGCGCCTCCTCTGAGTGTCTGTATGCGTTTCTCTTTCCTCCTAGTTGTAGGACTTCCATTCAGCCAGCGTTCCAGTGGTTTTGGGTGATGTCCTTCCGTCTTTTAGTTTCACTTTTGAAGTAGTTGTTCAAAGCAGCAAACTCCGGCGTTAACCTATGCCGCCATCTTGGTTCTCCAGCATTTTGAAAAACCCTAACTTAACTCTGGTGCTGTGTCACATATAGAAATTTTTTGATATTTGCAACCATAGTAAAACAAAGACATATTTTTGATATTTATTTTATATATTAAAATGCCATTTAACAAAGAAAAATCAACCAAAAAAATGAGTTCGTGTGTCACCTCTGACACATATGTCATAGGTTCACCATCACTGCCCTAGAAGCTGCCATATATTAAATCCCAGCAAGACAGAGAGCCTACCTTTGCTTTTTCTTGACAGGTCACACAGATGGTCTTGGTTGGGAAGAAGGGGAGATAAACCTCTTCTTTTTATTTAAATATGTTTTATTGATTTTAGAGAGAGAAAGCGGGAGAGAGAGAGACAGAGAGAGAGAGAGAGAGAGAGAGGGAGAGAGAGAGAGAGAGAATCATCAATGATGAGAGAGAATCATCGATCAGCTGCCTCTGGTATTTCTACTCTTTGCCCTCCCCTTATCTCAGTTCTAATAGAATACAATCCTATCTAATAAAAGATAAACATGGTAATTAGCGTATGATCACTACCCTTCCCATTGGCTAATCAGGGCGATAAGCAAATTAACTGCCAGCCAAGATGGCGGCCAGCAGCCAGGCAGCTTGAAGCGAACATGAGGCTTGCTTGCTTCAGTAACGGAGGAATCCAACGTTCCCCGCCTGCCTTGCCGGCCTCTGAGCTTGCAGTTTGAAACATTGTTACAAATACAGAAGCTAAACAAAACCCCAGAAACCTGCTTTCAGCCAGCTGGAATCTCAGAGCTGGAGTTGATACAGTGTTTCAATTATAGAACCCAAACAAACCAGATACCTGCTTTCAGCAGCAGAGGCCTTAGAGCTGGAGCCAGAGCTAAAGCTGGCCCAGAATAAAAAAAAAAAGAAAAAAAAGGAGCAGTTGGGAGCTTCAGTCACCTGCCAGCCTGAAAACAGCCATCAGCCCCTCACCCATACTGGCCAGGCACCCCAGTGGAGACCCTCACCCTGAAGGGTGTGTGACCAGCTGCAAACAGCCATCATCCCCTCATCCAGGCTGGCCAGGCACACCAGTGGGGACCCCCACCCTGATCCGGGACACCCTTCAGGGCAAACCAGCCGGCCCTCACCTGTGCACGAGGCCTCTATCCTATATAGTAAAAGAGTAATATGCCTCCCAGCACTGGGATCAGCGGAGCCCCGAGGCCTCCCGGCATCGGGATCAGTGTGACAGGGGGCAGCGCCCAAATCCCCTGATTGCCCTGCAGCTCTGTGTGTGACAGGGGGCAGGGCCACAACCTCCCTATCCGCCCTGCTTTGTTTGTGACAGGGGAAGGTGCGCCAACCCCCTGATCAGCCCTGCTCTGTGCGTGACAGGGGGTGGCACCACAACCTCCCCATCGACCCTGCCTTAACTGTGACAGTGGGCAGTTCCCCAGCCCCCCAATCAGCCCTACCCTGAGTGTGACTGAGGGTGGCATCGCAACCCCCCAGTCTGTCCTGCTCTGTGCATGACAGGGTCGGTGCCCCAACTCCCCAATTGGCCCTGCTGTGAGCCCGACCAGGGGCTGCACCTAGGGATTGGGCCTGCCCTCTGCCACCTGGGAGTAGGCCTAAGCCAGCAGGTTGTTATCTCCCGAGGGGTCCCAGACTGCAAGAGGGCACAGGCCGGGCTGAGGGGACCCTCTTCCCCCTGAGTGCACAAATTTTTGTGCATCGGGCCTCTAGTATGTATAATAAAACAATAAGTATAATTTCAAAAACTAAAAAAAGGAATAATACTGCAACTTGTGGATGTGCCCTGACTGAGAATCAAATTTTTACCTCCTAGTTCATAGGTTTACCATCAATCACTGAGTCATGCCTGCTGGGCAAACCTCTTCTTGATTGCAAAATTTCTAACTATGTGTTTACTCCTCAATTCATTTCACTCCATTTTGCTTCATGTATTTTGAAACTTTGATATTGAGTACACTTTTTAAGGATTTTTATGTCTACTTTCTAAATTGACCCTTTGATAGTTATGAATTTTAAATCTTTAACTCTTACAATTATCCTTGTTTTGAATTTTGCCTTCTCATTATTAAATTAGCTAATCATCATTCTATAGTTTTGTGCTTAAACAGTATAACATTTTTTTCTCTTCTATCTCTTAATATATTTTTTATTTGCAGCTCTATTTAGACATAATTAACATAAAACATTATGTAAGTTTAATGTGTATAATACAATGCTTTAATATAAATTGTTAAATAGTACCACAATAAGGTTAGTTAACACATCCTTCACCTCACATGATTATCATTCTGTTGCTATGATGTGACCAACATTTTCCCATTGACTGCACCTTTCATCCCCTGGCAACCATCATTCTACTCTCTCTTACTATGAGTTTAATGTTTTTAGATTCCATATATATGATATCATAAAATATTTATCTTTCTCTTCCTGACTTATTTCACTTAACACAATACCCTCAAGGGCCATCTATATTGTTTCAAATAATTTCTTCTTTTTATGGCTGAATAATATTCCATTAGATATACTCTTTATCCATTAACCAGTCTATAGATACTTAGGTTGTTTCTATATTTTGGATATTGTAAACAATGGAATAATACTGCAATAAAAATGAATATACATGAATCTTTTTGAGATAGTGATTTCATTTCTACATCTAGGTCTGGGATTTTTAGATCATATGGTAGTTCTATTTTTAATTTTTGAGCACCCTCCATATTGTTTTCTATAGTGGCTGAACCAATGTACATTTCCACCAACAGAACATTAAGGTTCCCTTTTTCTCTATAACCTCAACAGTACTTTTTATCTCTCATCTTTTTTATAATAGCCATTCTAAGAGCTGTGAGGTGATATTGCATTGTGGCTTTCATTTGCATTTACCTGATGTATAGTGATGTAGCATAGAACTACAATGTATGAAATGCTTTCTTTTTAATTATTTTATACTAGGGGCCCACTGCACAAATTGTGCACCTTGAAAGGAACTGTGGGCCATGAGGCTGTGGTGGGAACAGGGGCAGGTCTCAGCCCATTCTCTGCACCCCGGCCTGGCTCCTCCTGCTGTGGCCCCTGGTTCCCTGTCTGCCAGTAGCCCCGCTCCCTCTACCACTGCTCCCATGTGCTGACGGCACCAGCCCCACTAGCACTGCTGACTGCACAGAGCAATTGGGGTCAGCACCAGCAGCAGGTGCAAGTGGGGCTGGTGCCATCAGTGGGTGCAAGTGGCGGCTGCTGTCCCGATCGCCCCTCAGGAGCAGGGGGAGGTGGAGAAGCCCTCAGGGGCGATTGCGGCCAGCAGCTGCCACTTGAACCTGCTGATGGCGCTGAGTGATCAGGTCTGGCACCAGGTGCCAGCAGCAGGTGCAGGCACTGGCAGAAGGTGTGAGCACCTGGTGAATTTTCAGTAACCACCAGAAGCTCGCCCCGATGACAGCTACCAGTGCCCTGCCTTGTTCTGGTGCCCCCGCTCACCTGCTCCACCATCCCACCGTGGCCGATGTCCGCCATGTTTTGCACTCTGCTGCCTGCTGCCAATGCCCACCATGTTCTGCATGCACCTCTTGGTGGTCAGTGCACGTCATAGGGATTGGTTGTTAGGTTGTTGGGTTGTTCCACCATTAGGTCTATTTGCTTATTAGGGTTATATATATATATGTATAGATGTTAAATTATACTTTCTCTGAGAAGCAGGAGTAAAACTTTCATCTGTTATTAGCTGTTTTTTAAATATATATATATTTTTATTGATTTCAGAGAGGAAGGGAGAGGGCATGAGAGAGCTAGACACATCAATGATGATTGAGAATCATTGATTGGCTGCTTCCTGCACTCCTTCTACTGGGGATCGAGTCCGTAACCTGGCATATGACCTGACTGGGAATTGAACCTTGATCTCTTGTTCATGGGTAAATGATTAACCACTGAGCAACACCAGCTGGGCTTACCTGTTAATTTTTTAAAGGTAAAAGTCAACTGGAGAACCATTATGGCGGCATAGGTAAATGCCAGTACTCACCGCCTCCCACAAACACATCAAAATTAAAACAAAAATATAGGACAACCATCATTCAGAAGCACCTGAAATCTGGCTGAATGGAAGTCCTACAACTAGAGAAGTGAAGAAGAAAGCACATTGAGACTGGTAGGAGGGGTGAAGGCCTGGAAAGGTCTGGTCTGACACCCACATGTAGTGTTTTTTTTTTTTTTAATTGGGAGGAATACCTCCAAGGTTTCCAGTGAGAAACAGGGGGTCCAACTCTACACAAGACCCACTCCCCCCACACACACACAGCTCAGGATTCCAGTACTGGGAAGAGAAGTCACTGTAACTTTTGGCGGTAAAAAGTAGTGGGGATTGTGGTTGAGTGACATGAAGGCTGCTGGAGTCCCAGATGTTCCTCTTAAAAGGACCACACAAGACTTACACAGTCCTGCTTTCTATTATCTCCTGCCCTGGGTGGCAGCTTTGGGGGATTCCAGGAACATACAGGGAGGAACTGGACTGTCTGGCATTGGGGCAGGAAGTCATGGGCAGCTTTCTCACAGGAAAGAGGGCTCACAGGGGTAATTGTTCCTGTGCTGGGACCTTTCCATCACAGAGCTGACTGGCAGTCATATCTGAGTCTCCAACAGCTTGGCCTGCACGTTTTGCTCCACCCTGGTGATTCCATGAGACTCCAACCCATAGTATTTCCATTTCCACCCAAGCTATTTGAAGCTGCTTTTCCACATAAATGGCCTGTCTTGGCTCAGGCTTCAGACTTTGCTAAAATCTCTTAAATAAGCATCAACTGGAGTCAGAGTGCCCCAAACCTATCAATAAAAGGCTCAAAACCAGGCACTAGCACTAGCATACCTTGCTTCACAGCTGGGCCTTGCTTGTGCACTTTCTAGCCTAATACAAGTAATAGCTATCTGTAGATCTCTCCGTAGCTCCTGCTGGTAGCCCTAGCCAGTGGCTGACTTTGGAACGCTCAGAAGACCCAAGAGCCAGTGTACCCAGTGGACAGCTTCAAACCATACCAGTTTACAACTCTACACATCCACAAGCAACAAACTCAAGGGGAAGACTCAGGAAGGATCAAAGCCCCACTGTCCTGGCTGGTTGTTGCACAGTGGTTAAGTGTTGAACTATGACTCATGAGGTCATGAGTTCAATTTGCAGTCATGGCATATGCCCAGGTTGCAATCTCAATCCCCAGTATGGGTCATGCTGGAGGCAGCCAATCAATGATTTTCTCTCATCATTGATGTTTCTATCTTTCTCCCTCTCCCTTCATCTCTGAACTCAAAAATACATTAAAAAAAAGAAAAAGTCTCACTGAAGCAAGTCCTTTTCTATAAGGGTGTCTCTTGCATAGCAGTTCTTCCATTGTAAATATAGCTGGTCTTCACAGCCAACTGGCCTGGAGGTCCTCACACCCAATTCCTCCCAGTGATGCCAACAGCAATCATGGCTCAACTACAACAGGGGTGCACTTTGAGTGTCCAGCTCAGGTGACTGGGGAGGCTGAGCTACTGGCCCCTACAAGAAATCAACTACACAAGGCCATTGTACCAATTCCAGGAGACATAACAGCTCTACCTAATGCATATAAAAAATAGAGGGGAAAACCCAAACTTGAAAGAAATGGAAGCAAGCAAGCTACTTGATACACAGTTCAAAACAATAATTATAAGGTTACTCAAAGATATTAATGAGGGTTTAAAGGGACTTAATGAGAGTTTCAAGGGACTTAGTGAGACTTTCAAGGATCTTAGTGAGAATGTCAAAGACATAAACAAAGACCAGTCAGAAATTAAGCATGCACTAACTGAAATAAAGAGCAATTTACAGGGATTCAACACTAGAGTAGAGGATTCCAAGAATCAAATCAATGATATGGAATATGAGGAAGAAAAAAATACCCAATCAGAAGAGCAAACAGAAAAAAGAATAAAACAATAGAAACACAAATGGGGAAGAAAATGGTGGAGGTATAGATGGACGTGTCCTGTGCCTTGTCCAGGAGCAGATAATGGTGAGCAGCTGAAATGGGTAACATACAGCCCCAATAAGCAGAAGATATTCAGCTGGGAGACAGTTTGCAGCCGGGAAAGACAGAGAACTCCCGGAGAAAGAGAACTGTTGGAGATTGTGGCTGAAATCTCTCCCGGAGTGCCAGCTCAGCTGCGGAGACCACACCATCTAGAGTGGCTGTTAATGGGAGTATATAAAGCCAAAGACCCGGCATCCATGGCATCCAGAAATTGGCTATTAACCCGGAATCAACAGACCCCAAGCAGCGCAACTACATGAACTTAGAGGAACCCTGCTTCTCCCCACAGAAAGGTAGATTCCCCCTAAAGGTGCGGTTTGCAACTCAGGTTGGAGGGAGGAATGCACAGTGTGGGGAAAATCTGAGCCCCACAGAGTCCGTGGCTGTTGGGGCCAGCGTGATCCGCAAGTGTGGAAGGGCTCCCGCAGGGCTGCTGGCAGAAGGGAATGATAAAAATAAGCCTATAGCTGGACTAGGTGCAAAAAAAGCAGCTTTGGATTTTGCCAGTGTGCTGGCTGCTTAGCACTGGGGAAGAGAGGGTGCACGGGAGAGACTGCGCACAGAACTGAAAGGTGGAGGATTGTGAATTCGCACAACCTCTCAGACCCTTGTTCTCTCTCTTCCCATTGAATCTTTGCATTTGATTATTAAACCCAGTACATGGGATTGCCCAGTCGGGATCACTCGCAGAGACTGCAGGGAAAAGTTGTTTTTGTGGAACCTGGGAAACAGAGCGAGAGTAACAACTGAAGAACAGGTTCTAGGAGAGTTGACTCTCCCAAACCAGTTTTAAGTGCGAAAAGGAAAATAAACCCAACTGCCTGATAGAGAGGATTTATAGCCTCAGAGGTCAGTCCAGAAACACTGCCACCCAGGGGCTGATCCACAAACTGACTCTTCTGTAAATACAAATAAAGGCAGTCTGGGAAACAAATACGGCCTGCCTTAAAATCAGGACTGTGGTTTACAACATGGAGGAACAGTGTATCGCAGAGAAATTCAACACTCTCCTGAATACCTGGCAGGCTAAGGCATCCCAGAAAGAAGAGTAGAGAACTTGAAGCACCTTCACTACTGTACATTTTTATTTTTATTATTAATTCTTTTTTCACCTTTTAATTAAGAAACTATTTTTTTTTCTTTTTTCATCACCTGATTTTACCTTTTTGATTACTACACTCTTTTTTTATTATTAGTTAAGGTATTACAAATGTGTCCTCATCCCCCCCCTTTAACCCCCAACCTCCCCCCCACACACAAACTCATGCTCCCATCCCCCCATTGTCCATGTCCATTGCTTTGGCTTATATACATGTATACAAGTCCTTCTGTTGATCTCTTCCCCTTACCCCCGCCCTCCCCTACTTTCCTTCTGGGGATTGATAGCCTGATCGCTGTTTCTCAGTCTTTGGGTCTGTCCCTTTTCATCAGTCTATGTTGTTCTCTATAATCCACAAATGAGTGAAATCATGTGGTATTTATCTTTCTCTGACTGGCTTATTTCACTTAGCATAATGCTCTCCAGTTCCATCCATGCTGTTGCAAAAGGCAAGAGTTCCTTTTTTTTTTACCGCAGCATAGTATTCCATTGTGTATATGTACCACAGTTTTCTAATCCACTCATCTGCTGATGGGCACTTAGGCTGTTTCCAAATCTTAGCTATGGTGAATTGTGCTGCTATGAACATAGGGGTGCATATATCCTTTCTAATTGGCGTTTCTGGTTTCTTGGGATATATTCCTAGGAGTGGGATCACAGGGTCAAATGGGAGTTCCATTTTTAGTCTTCTGAGGTAGCTCCATACTGTTCTCCACAGTGGCTGCACCAGTCTGCATTCCCACCAGCAGTGCAGAAGGGTTCCTTTTTCTCCACATCCTCTCCAACACTTGTTGTTTGTTGATTTGTTGATGATAGCCATTCTGACAGGTGTGAGATGATAACGCATTGTCGTTTTGATTTGCATCTCTTGTATAATTAGTGACTTTGAGCAGGTTTTCATACGTCTTTCTGCCTTCTGTATGTCCTCTTTCGAAAAGTGTCTATCTAGGTCCGTTGCCCATTTTTTTATTGGATTGTTTATCTTCCTTTTGTTAAGTTTCATGAGATCCCTGTAAATGTTGGAAATTAAACCCTTATCGGTGGTATCATTGGTAAATATGTTCTCCCATGTAGTGGGTCTTCTTGGTTTGTTTTTTTTGATGGTTTCCTTTGCTGTGCAAAAGCTTTTTATTTTGATGTAGTCCCATTTGTTTATTTTCTCTTTAGTTTCCATTGCCCTAGGAGCATTATCAGAGAAGAAATTTCTACGGCATATGTTTGCGATTTCGCTGCCTGTGGATTCCTCTAGTATTTTTATGGTTTCCCGTCTTACGTTTAAGTCTTTTATCCATTTTGAGTTTATTTTTGTGTATGGTGTGAGTTGGTGATCAAGTTTCATCCTTTTGCATGTATCTGTCCAATTTTCCCAACACCATTTATTAAAAAGACTGTCTTGACTCCATTGTATGCTCTTGCCTCCTTTGTCGAATATTAATTGGGCATAGTGGTTTGGGTCGATTTCTGGGGTCTCTATTCTATTCCATTGATCTATATGTCTGTTCTTGTGCCAGTACCAAGCTGTTTTAAGAACAGTGGCTTTGTAATACAGTTTGATATCTGGTATTGAGATCCCACCTACTTTGTTCTTTCTCAGGATTGCTGCAGCTGTTTGGGGTCTTTTTTTTATTCCAGATGAATTTTTGGAACGTTTGTTCTAGATTTGTGAAATATGCCGTTGGTAATTTAATGGGGATTGCATTGAATCTATAAATTGCTTTGGGTAGTATGGACATTTTGATGATGTTGATTCTACCAATCCATGAACACGGTATATTCTTCCATCTGTTTATATTTTCCTCTATCTCTTTTTTCAGTGTCCTGTAGTTTTCAGCATATAAGTTTTTACCTCCTTAGTTAAGTTTATTCCTAGGTATTTTAATTTTTTTGGTGCAATGGTAAATGGGATTGCTTCTGTAGTTTCACTTTCTGTAAGTTCACTATTGGTGTAAAGAAATGCCATGGATTTCTTAGCATTAATTTTGTATCCTGCTACATTGCCGAATTCATTTATTAAGTCTCATAATTTTTTGATGGAGTCTTTAGGGTTCTGTATGTACAGTATCATGTCATCTGCAAATAAGGACAGTTTTACTTCTTCTTTTCCAATCTGGATGCCTTTTATTTTTTCTTCGTGTCTGATCGCAATGGCTAGTACTTCCAGTACTATGTTGAACAGGAGTGGTGAGTGGGGACATCCCTGTCTTGTTCCTGTTTTTAGGGGGAATGGTTTTAGTTTTTGCCCATTGATTATGATGTTGGCTGTGGGTTTGTCATATATGGCTTTTATTATGTTGAGGTATGATCCCTCAATTCCTATCTTGCTGAGAGTTTTTATCAAGAAAGGGTGTTGGATTTTGTCAAATGCTTTTTCCGCATCAATTGATATGACTATGTGGTTTTTTTCTCTCAATTTGTTTATGTGATGTATCACATTTATTGATTTGCGGATATTGTACCATCCTTGCATCCCTGGGATAAATCCTACTTGGTCATGGTGTATGATCTTTTTGATGTACTGCTGGATCCGATTTGCTAGGATTTTGTTGAGGATTTTGGCATCTATGTTCATGAGGGATATTGGCCTATAATTCTCTTTCATTGTATTGTCTTTATCTGGTTTTGGGATTAGGGTGATGTTGGCTTCATAGAATGAGCTGGGAAGTGTTCCTTCCTCTTGGATCTTTCGACATAGTCTGAGGAGGATAGGTTTTAGCCCTTCCTTGAATGTTTGGTAAAACTCTCCTGTGAAGCCATCTGGCCCCGGGCTTTTGTTTGCTGGAAGCTTTTTGATTACTGCTTCGATTTCCTCCATAGTTATTGGCCTACTGAGATTTTTAGATTCTTCCTGGTTAAGTTTTGGAAGGTTGTATTTATCTAGGAATATGTCCATTTCCTCCAGGTTGTCTAGTGTGTTGGAGTAGAGTTGTTCATAGTAATTTCTAACAATCCTTTGTATTTCTATGGGGTCTGTTGTTATTTCTCCTCTTTCATTTCTGATTTTGTTTATTTGGGTCCTCTCTCTTTGTTTCTTGGTGAGCCTGGCTAGAGGTGTATCAATCTTGTTTATCCTTTCAAAGAACCAGCTCTTGGTTTTGTTGAACTTCTGTATTGTTTTTTTGGTCTCTATGTCGTTTATCTCCGCTCTGATCTTTGTTATTTCCTTCCTTCTGCTTACAGTGGGCTTTTTTTGTTGCTCTCTTTCTAATTCTTCGAGTTGTAGAGTTAGGTCATTTATTCTCATTGTTTTTGTTTCTTGCAGTAGGCTTGTAGAGCTATGAACTTCCCTCTCAAGACTGCTTTTGCTGTGTCCCATAGGTTTTGGATTGTTGTGTTTTCATTGTCATTCGTTGCCATGATGTTTTTTATTTCTTCTTTGATCTCACTGGTGACCCAGTCGTTGTTTAATAGCATGCTATTTAGTCTCCATGTGTTTGATTTTTTTGGATTGTTTTTGTTGTAGTTGATTTCCAGTTTTATGCCTTTGTGGTCTGAGAAGATACTTGATATGATTTCAATTTTCTTAAATTTGAAGAGACTTTGTCTGTGACCCAATATATGGTCTATCTTTGAAGATGACAAATGTGCACCTGAGGAGAATGTATATTCTGTGGCTTTGGGGTGAAATGTTCTGAAGATGTCAATTAATTCCATCTGATCTAGTGAGTCATTTAGGATTGATGTTTCTTTGCTGAGTTTCTGTTTAGAGGATTTGTCCAGTGGCGATAATGGGGTGTTAAGGTCCCCTACTATGATTGTATTGCTGTCAATCTCTCCCTTGATCTTCTCCAGAAGATTTCTGACGTATTTGGGTGCTCCTATATTGGGTGCATATATATTTACCAGAGTTATTTCTTCTTGTTGGACTGCTCCCTTTAGTATTATGAAGTGGCCTTCGTGATCTCTTTTTATGTCCTTCACTTTGAGATCTAATTTGTCAGATATAAGTATTGCTACCCCGGCTTTTTTTTTCACTTCCATTGGCCTGAGAAACCTTTTTCCATCCCTTCACCATCAGTTTGTGTGCGTCTTTTTTTCTGAGGTGGGTTTCCTGTAGACAGAAGATATATGGGTCATGTTTTCTTATCCACTCATTTACCCTATGCCTTTTGACTGGGGAATTTAATCCATTTACATTTAAAGTTATTATTGATAGAAACTTGTTAGTCGCCATTTTTGTTCTTTACCGCTGCGTTCCTTCTTTGTTTCCTGTTTTTTCTATTTACAGCAGACCCTTTAGCATTTCTTGCATTGCTGGTTTGGTTGTAATAAACTCCCGTAGACCATTTTTGTCTGTGAAGCTCCTGATTTGACCCTCAATTTTGATTGATAGCCTCGCTGGGTATAGTATTCTTGGATTCAGACCCTTCCTTTGCATGACTTTGTATATTTCATTCCATTCCCTTCTTGCCTGATGTGTTTCTGTTGAGAAATCGGTCGCTAGTCTGATGGGGGATCCTTTGTAGGTAACTTTCTGTCTCTCTCTGGCTGCTTTTAAGATTCTTGCTTTGTCGTTGGTGTTTGCCAATTTAATTATTATGTGCCTTGGTGTCGGTCTTTTCAGGTTCATTTTGTTTGGGACTCTGTGAGCTTCTTGGATTTCTGTGAGTTTTTTCCTCCCTATATCAGGGAAATTTTATGTTACTATTTTTTCAAACAGGTTTTCTATTCCTTGCTCAGTTTCCTCTCCTTCTGGCACCCCTATTATTCGGATGTTGTTTCGTTTAGCATTGTCCCAGAGTTCTCTTAGGCTCTCTTCCTGCTTTTTAATTTTTTTTTTCTAGAAGATGTTCTGTTTGGGTATTTTTTTCTACCTTGTCTTCTAGCTCGCTGATGCAGTCCTCTGCTTCTTCTAGTCTACTGTTGATGCTTTCTATTGAGTTCTTTATGGCAGTGATGTCGTTTTTCATTTCTTCTTGGTTTCTCTTCATTTCCTCTTGGTTCTTCTTCATTTCCTCTTGGTTCCTACACATATTGTTGAATTGGTCTTCCATTCTTTTCATCCACCTTATGGCCATTACTCTGAATTCTTTCTTTGACAGGTTGCTTGCCTCCATTGCCTCCATTTTGTTTACTTCCTTTTCTGATGATGCCTGTTTTTCTTTCATATTTGGGTTGGTTCTTTGTTTCACCATGATTTCTCTTCTCAAGGTGTTTGGTTATGTAGATCTCTCTCTGTTGCGCTGATTCAAAGGCACAAAATACAACACAACAAGGCACAACGTACAAGGCACCGAACTAAATGCATTCACGATATTAATAACCCCAAATAAAGGTGATCCCCCCGAGCGAAGAGAATTAGGGGATAAAGAAGAAAAAAGAGAAAAAGATTAGAGAGAAAAATAAAAAACAAAAAGGAGTGCCGAGATTGGGAAAAGGGAGAGAAAAAAAAACACACAAAAAGACCAAAACAAAAAACAAAACAAAAAAAACCCAACAACAACAAAAACAAAAAAAATTAATAGAATGAAATAGAGGTGGGGAAGAGGCTATTTGTATGGGGAGAGCGAGGAATTGGAAATTAGATATATAAGTAGGGTGAAATTTAGACGGTGGGTAGAAAGAAGGAATAGGTAAAATCCAAAGCAGGAATAGGGTAAGAGAAACAGGACAACAAAAGGGGAAAAGTGAGGAAGAGAGTTTTGGCTTAAGGGTAAATGTGAGATAGAGAGAAATGATGCTAAAGGAACGATGAAAATAGAGTGTAGAACACTAATCCCAAAATAAAATAAAGAAAAATAAAAAGAAAATAATAAAAAATAAAATGACACTTGAAAAAATGGTAAAAAGATAGCAATAATACTGGTTAAAAAAATGTAGTAATTAAAAAGGTAAAATCAGGTGATGAAAAAAATAAAAAAATAAATAAAATAAAATAGGTTCTTAATGAAATGGTGAAAAAAGAATTAAAAAAAATATATATAAAAATATTCGGAAGTGAAGGTGCTTCAGATCTTCCACTCTTCTTTTTGGCACGCCTCAGTCCTGCCAGGCATTCAGGGGAGTGTTGAACTTCCCTGCGATACACTGTCCCTCCGTGCAGTAAACCACGGACCTGATTTTAAGGCAGGTTGTATTTTTTTACCAGACTGCCTTTATTTGTGATTGCAAAAGAGACAGTTCGTGGCTCTGCCTCTGGGTGGCAGTGTGTCTGGATTTACCTCCGAGGCTCTAAGTCCTCTCTATCAGTAGGGTTTTGTCCTCTATGGTATTTGGAACTGATTCGGGAAAGACCACTGCCCAGAGCTGGTTCCTTGCCACTGTCCGCTGTTTCCCAGGCTCCCCAAAAAGAACTTTCCCCTACAGGCTCTGCGAATGACCCCAACTGGGGAATCCCATGCGCTGGGTTTAATAATCAAATGCACGGATCTAAGGGGAACTGTAACAAGAGCCTGATAGTTGTGCGAATTCGCAAGCCTCCACCTTCCAGGTCTGCGCACAGTCTCTGCGCGCAGTCTCCGCGTGCCCACTCGCCCCTGGCAGCAAGCAGCCAGCAGATTGGCAAAGTCCAAGGCTGCTCCTTTACATCCAGTCCAGCTAAGGGCTCATTTTTCGTGTTCCCTTCTTCCAGCAGCCCTGTGGGGCCCCTTCCCCACTCGCGGGTCACGCTGGTTCTAACGGCTGCAGACTCTGTGGGGCGCAGATTCCGCCCCCCGCGCGCGAGCTTGGTCCTCCCTCCAACCCGAACTGCAAACCGCACCTTTAGGGGATGTCCAACCTTTCCGTGAGAAGAAGCAGTGCTCGTCTGAGTTCAGGCAGTCACGCTGCTTGAGATCCCTTGTTTCCAGGTTAGTAGCTGGTCTCTGGATGCCGGCAACAACCACCCAAGATGGCGCAGTCTCCGCTGCTTAGCTGGCGCACCAGGAGAGGCTTCAGCTGCAGTCTCCAACCGTCCTTTTTTTTTCCTGGGGGGTTCTCAGTCTTTCCTAGCTGCAGACAATCTCTCAGCTGAAAATCCTCTACCTATTCGGGCTGAATGTTACCCGTTTCAGCTGCTCACCCTTATCTGCTCCAAGACAAGGCACAGGACACGTCCGCTCATACCTCCGCCATTTTCAAGCCTTGATTACTACACTTTTATTTTTAACTAGTATTATTACTACTACCGTATTACCATTTTTTTAAAGTGTCATTTTATTTTCTCTTTATTTTATTTTGGGATTAGTGTTCTACATTCCATTTTTATTGTTCCTTTAGCATCATTTTTCTCTACCCCAACTTTAGCTTTATGCCAAAACTCTCTTCCTCACTTTTCCCCTTTTGTTGTCCTGTTTCTCTTACCCTATTTCTGCTTTAGATTTACCCTATTCCTTCTTTTTACCCCCTGTCTAAATTTCACCCTACTTATATATCCTATTTCCAATCCCCTGCTCTAAATCCTTATACACCTCTCCCTTATCTTTCTTCACTATCCATTTTTTTTTCTCTTTTCTCTCTCTATTGTTTTGTTGTTTGCTTGATTGTTGAGTATTTAGGATTGTTTGTGAGGTTGTTTTGCTTTTTCTTTTTATTTTTCTGTTGCCCCCACCCCCGCCCCGGTTATTTTTGTGCTTCTGTTTTCCCTTGCCTCGCTTGATATTATTGGTTGTTTGTAGTTTGCATTCATCTCCAGGGATCTGTTGCTAGAATTTTTTGGGATTAGTGGCAGTTTATCGGAGTTTTCTCCTCATATAAATAGTCTCTGGCCCTCTTCTACTTCATTCTCTCTTTTCTCTCTTACTTTTTTTCCTCCCTTTTCCCAATTTCATTTTTGCACTCCCTTTTTTTTCTTTTTTCTCTTTTCTCTTTTTCTCTTCTTTCTTCCTTATCCCCTAATTCTCTTTGCTCGGGTGGTCACCTTTATTTGGGGTTATTAATATCATGAATACCTTTGTGTTCAGTACCTGGTGTTGAGTGTTTCCTTCCACGTCCTGTGTGGAGTAGGGTTCGGTATCTGAAAGAGGAGCCGCACAACAAATGAGAGAAAAAGACACGAGATAATTTTGCAATATTGGAGGTCCAGGCGGGCAAGTCCAACTCAAGGAGAGGGACTTCCACCATGCTCAGGCCTCACCAAGCTTTTATTGATCTGGGATGCACCCATAGCATAGCCCTTAGGCAGGTGACCCCCTAGTAACAAGCAGACTAGCCCATCAGCAAGGATTTACATAATAATAAATGGGGGAGTAGTTTCAGCTACCACTGTCTGGACAAACAGAGGTGGCGCCTAGCTCCAAGCTTTGCTAGGACTTCAAAGGCACCCAGCCTTCGGGGGGTTTCGGGGAGTTCTCTGTCTATGCTTATCAGATAGTGAAGGCAGTAAACAGTTTCCCACATCTCCCCCTTATTTTTTTCTTTAAAAAATAATCAAGTCCCAATTTCAATGTCCAAAAGTTCTGAGTCCATGTTTCAATGTCCAAAAGTTCATGTGTACATGCCAGCAATGAAATGTTGGTTCTGGATGGTGGAAAATTCAGGTCCGGTCCTTTCTGGTCTGGTCCTGGGCACCCTGCAGTGCCACACAGCTGCTGACTGCTAGCATGGCAAGGCGTCTTCCACCATCTCCATCTCTGAACTGTCTCTTCTGTCTCTGTGGCTGGCTTTCTGTGATCCATTGTTACAGGAATCCACATGGTCTTGTAGCTGTTCTCTGAAAGTATACAAACATATTCTCAACCAAAGGTTAAAGGAAAAAAAACCTTACTTGGGGTCTTTTCTTTAAAATGATCTTTCCCTGGCTTACCCTGGCATAATGTGTGTTTTTTCTGGGTGTCTCACTATTAGCATTATAAACGAAAACATTTTTTTCTCTAAATGT
This sequence comes from Myotis nattereri, assembly GCF_964212035.1. Lineage (NCBI taxonomy): Eukaryota > Metazoa > Chordata > Mammalia > Chiroptera > Vespertilionidae > Myotis > Myotis nattereri. The sequence continues at coordinate 103,960,820 of NC_138076.1, forward strand.
AATTTAGTTACAGGATCTATTTCCTTACATGGTATTCTTCCACTATATTTTTCCACTATCCCCCCACCCCCTTTTTTTAATTAGGAGACTTCTTGGAAATTTTATAATGCAGTCTAGATAGCTTTAAATATTAATTTTTTGCACAAAAATATGACTGCTTTAGGTTCATAGCATGATAAGCAATTTTACCATGAAATGAAAATTTTTGTTAATACTTTTTGAATAGTTACTTATTTCAAATTAGCCAAATTTAATGAATTTGAAAACTTGAATTTAATTAATTTGAAAACTATTTTGCTGTCAAATTTAATATTTTAATAATAATCTTAATTTACACTGCAAATATTAATGAAAAGGATCACTTTACATCCTTGTGAAGGCTCTGAGCATTCCTGTTGTTAGGCTAGATTTAGACATAGGGTCTGTTAGCCAAGCCTCTGTTTATCTGGATTCTGATTTCAGCTGGACCAAATCTCTTCTGTTATTTGGTTCCTGATCTGGGCTGGGCATGGGAAACAAGAAGCAACCATGGGGACAGGAGACCTTCCTCAGAAGGGGCGAGTGTTCAAGCCCCTGCAAATTGGGGGGGTCTGTGCCCCACCTTTGTTGCACCCCAAGTTTTCTTCTACTGGCCCCCAGCTGTGCCTGTCTTATGTCGCCCCACCCTGTGGGGTCTTACCCGTCTTTGACTACCAACCATCTCTGGGCCAAGTAGGGTGATGTGAGGTTCAGTTCTGTCTCCTTGGTAACCTATGTCCCTCTGGCCTCCATGCCCAGCAACTGCCTTTGGATCCCCTCACCTGCTGGCGGGGCCCCGGCATTGATCATAGGGAACCCAGGTTTCTTCTCCAGAGAGGGCCCAGCTTATGCCCTTGGGCAAGAGACAGATCTATGGTACCAGCTTTTCATGATCCCAGCTTGAACAGAGAGCTCAGATAACAGCTGTAGGCAATTGGATTCCTCTTGGCAAAAAAAAAAAGTCAAGATAGGTCAATACAGAATGCTTAAGTGCCTTCCCCACGAGGCCCTCCACACAGTGGAAAGGAATAAATCCCTTCATGTAAAACATTCAAATTCATTTGTAAATTTGTTTGGGATAAATGCACAATATACTGTTGTAAAGCATCAAAAATTATTAATAAAACTTGTAGAATAATACCATGTAAGAATATTCTTTGCTCTAGGTCATGACAACTTAATTTTAAACTGGCGGTCTCAAGGTTTGGAATGAGGAACCTAGTTAGCAAAAAAAAAAAGCAATTTACAGAAGCAGAGACAGCATGCTATCTAAATGACAGTTCTGGGTCTCCAGAGCACTGAGTTGACATGCTAACTGGAGCCTTCTGAATTTGGGATAGCTATGCTGTCCTTCCCAGGTAGAGGAAAAATGTGCCTTCTAAGACCAGTATGAAACTATAGTTTTTACCTGAATTAATTGTTACCATATTTCACTTTACCGTGCCCCAAGTGGTCTCTGGGCTGTTGGTTGTCTGGTTTTTCTTCCTCCTTTTCCTCATCTTCAGTGGATTGCTTGGAGTCGCTGCTCTCTGTGGCTGAGGTAGTTTATTGTTTACAGCTACATGTTATGGCTCCAGGCGCAAGATCTTCAGTCTGGCTAGATTCCTGATGCAGTTTAATATTTCTAGCAGGAATCCATACAGGTTTGGAAAAATTCTCTGGGAATATACAAGCCTACCCTCTGCCAAAGGTTAATAATGGGTCAGGTCCCTTCCATAAATCAGATTCGGGATCCTTCCATTTAACTAGACCATTTTCTTTTGTTTTATTCTGACACCAATGTAGCTCCATAGGTGTCTTTCCATCAGCATCACAAGTGAAAAAATTTAGAGTAATTAAAGCTATGTGCAGCCTACCCACAGGTGATTTCTCCATCATCCCCTTTTTTTGGTTTTCAAGTTGGGATTTTTAAAAGCTGATGAAACTCTGAAGCCTCTTTTAATAAAGCAACCAATTGATCAGCATGTGCATTTCCCTTAGTTAATGGGCTAGGTAATATGCTGTGAGCCCTGATGTGGGTGATATAAAAAGGGTATTTTCTCTGCTGCACAATCTGTTGAACTTGCTTAAATAGTAAGAATAAACTTTGGTCACTAAGCCATTTCAGCTGGGCAGTTTCAATTCTACTAACTAGGCCCGAAGCATAAGAGGAATCAGAAATTATATTAACAGGCTGTTGGAAATCTTGCAATGCAGCCTTAATAGCTTCTAACTCAATTCTTTGCACAGAAGTATGACTGGTCAGTATGACTCGGTCAGAACTTATAGTATGATAGGCAGCTTTCCCATTTGATGACCCATCAGTAAAAACAGTTAAAGCTCCAGGAATTGGTTCCTGCCTAGTATTTTTTGGTATAATGATGAAGGTCTTATTTAAAAATTGTAGTAGTTTATACTTTAATAGGTGACAGCTAAGTTCCCCTGAATATCCACTTAGCCCAATTTTGCCAATTTAAGTCAGTTTGAAATAACATTTATTCTTTTAACTTTACTTGTCCTAATTTATGGACAGTAAATGACATTAATTAAATTTATGGTATTCGTCTTTAAGTAAATTTACATAAACTTTGTTTAAGGAGGCAAAACACAAATTATTTAATTTAGCTTATGGGGCCCAATATATTGATTTTTAATTTTAGTTAGACATCTGAAGGAAACCTCTTTTTATTTCCTTCCCGACAGTTTTCTTTCTCACACAAGCAACAAATGTAAGGAACACGGTTGCCTTTTGAGATTTTAACAAATACTGTCTCAAAGCTATATATTTCAAGTGATTTTTCGTTTATGGTGACTAATTATTGTCAGATTTCGTATTTTAACAACAATCTGTAAATGTTAGCAATTATATTTTTAAAGAGTATACCCTTTGGCTTATTTGCATATACAGAGGAATCATGGGAAGCCATCAGTAACTTTTTAGAAGATTTTTACTTTACTAGGATTCAATTGCTTACAAAGGTTAGTAAATTTAGTAAAGTTTTATGTCTGATACACGAGGTGCAAACGCTGCCCCACTTCCAGCCTAATTTAAAATGCAGCGGTGAGGAGCTTTTGTTAGTTTAAATAAAGACATTGCTACTAATAAATCAATTCTTTCTTTTATTTGGCAGAAATTCCTTATGCAACCAAGCATATTATATTTTGAAATATTGCACTCGGGAAAAACTTCCAAATACATAACTAATTAAAACATTTTCAACACTTTTTAAACAGTTCTCAACATAATAGGATCTAGTCTTGACCATGGAATCAATTACTCTTAATTTGTTTATGATATATGCATAACTGTGGTTCTACTGAGAATTTGATATCTTTTAAAAATGTATCTACAAGCCTTTTAAGAAATATGAGCTCTATTGTCTGCCCTTATAAAGCCAACTGCTTAAAACATTGGTCTATCATACCACTGAAATTATATTAAGACCGTGATTGCTAATTCATTAAGTATTAAAAATATCTTCTTATAAGTAGTATTAAATAAATCAGTGAGGCAAGCACACTTTCTGCCCCATCGGCATTTCTGTAGTAAAACTCTGCCTTAAAACTCCACCCCTGAATTCCCATCCTGCCTCAGTGAGCAGACATTCCTTTTGTGATTGGCTAAGTCAGAGGGAGGGGCCTTTGTTGTTCCAAGATGGCAGCCCCCAGGGGTGCGGCATGCCATGCGGCCAACATGGCGGCTGCCAAGTCACGCAGCCCAAAGTGGTGGCTGTCTACACTGTTCTTTGCAATTAAATTTAAACTGGTTTTTGTATTAAAAATTTTAGTTGAGATCACAAAATTAATCCTCTTTTTATCAGATCAATAAGCAACATATTTTGAATTCTAATTATTTCAGAGGAAACAAAAATTTTCTCAAAAATAAAAAATTATTTTTTACTTTTAAGGCATTTAGCTATCATAATTATACAAATTTTCCCAATTCAATCTGAATCTTAAACTCTTAGCTGGCAAGTCAAATATTCAGTATTTCTCAATCAGTAACATTTTTAAGAATAAACTTCAAAAATGCAAGACATAATCAACCAACAGATTTAATACTGTCCTCTAGATTTTGTATGAGGCATACTCAGATCTCATTTAATTCAGTATTATGTCATTTCAAGATACCTAGGTATAAACTCCAAGGTCTTAAATTTCACAACAGCTTTGGAAAACCACACTTGAGGCTGGCAAGGCAGGCCTGGCCCAGCCTTTGATTTTAAAAGGACCATAATTTTTTCCTCTGGGGAAGGTCAAGAAACAAGGTTGTAGCTACATTGTTTCCTGCCCCTTGCTTGCCGGTGGGAAGTTTCAAAATTGGCCTGGGGGAGGAGGAGGGGGTGCTGTTTTCCCTGGAAAAACAGGTTTGGCCTACCCTGGATCAATCAGATGTAAATTGACAACATTCATTAAGAATTTGCTACAGGCGAGAAGCAACTAGCCCCTTTTCTCATTAGAAATGTTTTGGCCAGCCTTTTCAATTAACTATGAAATTCAAATTCAATTATTTTAAGGCATTTACTTTAGCAAATTTTTGTAACAGAGACAATTTTACTGATATTCCTTTTAGAGGTCTTAAAGTTAGCTTTAGAATAGGCTTCATTAACATTATTATGGAAAAATACCAATCTTGTTGCTAGAATCTCTACCCTGGGTCAAATTCGCCAATTTCTTTAGGAAATAATCAGTCTTGGGTTTTATTCTGCACATTTGTAAAGAAATTCCAGCTCAACACTCTATCTAAATGTCCAAAATCGGAACGAGCTCGCATTAGTTCCAAGCCAAGTTTTCTCTTTACACGTGAACAGAAATCCCAGATGCATTTTAAATTTTTGTAAAACTTTTCAATTACGAGAAGGAGACTTTAAATTAGAGGAGGCGTCCATATTGGATCGCCATGTGCTCCCTTTTCCTTTCCACCACATCCTGCTTTGGGGGAAGTTTCAGCAAATGACTCAGATGGCATATTTGTTCCCAAAGTCATGCTTAATAGAAAAACAGATTTTAAAGTGTTTTTTTTTTTTCCAATTTTTGCTTTCCAAAGTAATAGCTAGTACCCAAGGTGACATTGGCTAGACTTTGCACTTCCCAATATGTTCTCAGGTAGTTTTTAAACAGAACATTAAGTAATCTCATTGTGGGAGAGCTTATAGCTCTGCGCTTTCCTGCCACCTTTGAATCTCTCCGAACCAGAGAGAGATTCAGCAGCGGGGTTTCATTTCTTATTACAGATAGATTTCAAATACAAATTAAGATTTTAATTTGGATAAGAAAACACATTAAGATGACCATGGCACTCTTTTTTTCAGCCTGATCTAAAAGAGTACCTTTTTCAAGAAAAACAAAGGATATGTTCTATTATAACATGCAAAAACTGTAAAAGATTACCTTCTAAAACTTTAACACTTTAAACATGCAAATCAAAAGTCTATAATAAAGTTTCTTAGTTTTTAAAAGCCAAATAGACCTTTTTAAAGCTGAATCTACTTTTTTAAAGCCCAATCCTGCCCCGTTTGTTAGCCTGGTTAAGAAAACGTTCCCAGTGTACTTACAGACCCGGGCTTCTGTAGTTGATCCTGGGCACTGCATGCGGTAGACTTCGCCTCACCTTTTTTCTGTGAGTTTTCCACACCTTTTCGGTGAAAACTTCCTTTTCTCGCTCCAGCGAGCCCTGCACTTCCAGATTACCTGTCGGGCGCCAGATGTTGAGTGTTTCCTTCCACGTCCCGTGTGGAGTAGGGTTCGGTATCTGAAAGAGGAGCCACACAACAAATGAGAGAAAAAGACACGAGATAATTTTGCAATATTGGAGGTCCAGGCGGGCAAGTCCAACTCAAGGAGAGGGACTTCCACCGTGCTCAGGCCTCACCAAGCTTTTATTGATCTGGGATGCACCCATAGCATAGCCCTTAGGCAGGTGACCCCCTAGTAACAAGCAGACTAGCCCATCAGCAAGGATTTACATAATAATAAATGGGGGAGTAGTTTCAGCTACCACTGTCTGGACAAACAGAGGTGGCGCCTAGCTCCGAGCTTTGCTAGGACTTCAAAGGCACCCAGCCTTCGGGGGGTTTCGGGGAGTTCTCTGTCTATGCTTATCAGATAGTGAAGGCAATAAAAAGTTTCCCACAACCTGGTAGGTTGTGCCTTGTTGTGTTGTATTTTCTGCCTTTAAATCAACACAGCAGATCCAAGCAACAGCAGCCCCCTGATCACCACATCCTCTGTCTGAGAAACAGAAGCTGTGTGTGAAGCCTCCCCACACCAGCCAGAAGAGCCACCACAGCTGTGAACTGCACCCAGCAGAGGAGGTGCTGCTAACTGAGGAGCAGCTGCTACCACAACCGCCCGAGGAGCAACTACAGCCTGAGGAGCCACTGCCACCCAGGGAGAAGCCACTGAATGACTCAACATCTAGACATGTCAGTGAGATCAAACATGGGTAGACAAAGACACCCCCAAAGGAAAGAAAAGGAGGACTCACCAGAAAAGCAGTTAAGTGGTACAGAGGCATGCAACATGACAGAAAAAGAATTCAGATTAAGGATCCTAGAGTGCATAAACTGGATGGACAAAAAAATCAACAACTTATGCAAGAAGCAAGAAGAAACAGATGAAAAAAATCAACAACTTATGTAAGAATCAAAAAGAAATGGATGAAAAAATCAATAACTTAGGTAAGAACCAAGAAGAAATGAAGAGCGATATAGCTGCAATAAGAAACACCATTGAAAGTTTCAACAGTAGACTAGAAGAAGCGGAGGAACAAATTAGCGAATTAGAAGACAGGGAAACAAAACACGCCCAAACTGAACAGCAATTGGAGAAAAAAATTAAAAGACAGGAGGAGAGCCTAAGTGAGCTATGGGACAACATGAAATGAAACAACATACGAATAATAGGGGTGCCAGAACAACAGAAAGAGGAACAAGGATTAGAAAACCTATTCGAAAAAATAATATCAGAAAACTTTCCTGAGGTGGGGAAGAAAAAAGTCACCAAGCTCAGAGAGTCCCAAACAAGGTGAACCAAAAAAGACCCACACCAACACATATCATAATTACCACGTCAAATATTCAGGACAAAAAGGGAATCTTAAAGACTGCAAGAGAGGGACAGAAAGTTATATACAAGGGATCTCCCATTAGATTATCAAATGATTTCTCACCAGAAAAACATCTGGCCAGAAAAGAATGGACAGAAATTTACAAAGTGATGTAAAGCAAAGGACTGAATCCAAGAATACTCTATCCAGCAAAGCTATCATTCAAAACTGAAGGGGAAATAAGAAGCTTCACAGACAAAAAAAAAAAAAAAGGCTAAGGGAGTTTATCACCACCAAGCCAGCAATGGAAGAAATGCTAAAGGGACTGGTGTAAAAAGAAGAAAAAAAAAAAGCTAAGAAAGAAAACAGGCACAAAAAAATAGAAATGGCTACAAGTACCTTTCAATAATAAATGTAAATGGACTAAATGCTCTAACCAAAAGATATTGAGTAGCTGAAAGGATAAAAAACATGATCCATATATTTGCTGTCTACAAGAGACCCACCTCAGAAGAAGGGATTCAGACAGACTGAAAGTGAAGGAATGGAAAAATATCTTTCAGGCTAATGGAAATGAAAAAAAAAGTAGGGGTGGCAATACTTATATCTAACAAAATAGACCTCAAAGTGAAGGCCATAACAAGAGATAAGGAAGGCCACTTCATAATACTAAAGGGATCAATACAACAAGAAGATATAACCCTGAAAAACATATATGCTCCCAATGAAGGAGCACTCAAATACATAAAAAAACTACTGGAAGATATCAAAGGAGAGATCGACAACAATACAATCATAGTAGGGGACTTTAATACACCCCTGACATCACTGAACAAATCCTCTAGACAAAAAATCAGCAAAGAAACAGCAATCCTAAATGACTCATTAGATCAGATGGACTTAATTGACATCTTCAGAACACTTCACCCCAAAGCAGGAATATACATTTTTCTCAAGTGCTCATGGGACATATTCAAATATAGACAACATATTGGGTCACAAACAAAGTCTCTCCTAATTCAAGAAGATTGAAATCATACCAACCATCTTCTCAGACCACGATGGCATAATATTAGAAATAAACCACAATAAAAACAACTGAAAATAATCAAACACTTGGAAGCTGAATAGCATATTATTAAATATTTATTGGGTCACCAAAAAGATCAAAGAAGAAATTCAAAACATCCTGGAAACTAATGACAATGAAAACACAACAATCCAAAACCTATGGGACACAATGAAAGCAGTCCTGAGAGGGAAGTTTATAGCTCTACAGGCCTATCTCAAAAAACAAGAAAAAATGGTAGTAAATCAGCTAACTCTACATCTCAAAGAACTAGAAAGAGACCAGCAAGAAAAGCCCAGAGTGAGCAGAAGGAAGGAGATAATAAAGATTAGAGCAGAAATAAATGACATGGAGACCAAAAAAACCCCCCAAAAAACCATAAAATCAATGAAACACAGTGCTGGTTCTTTGAAAGGATAAACAAGATTGATGAACCTCCAGCCAGGCTCACCAAGAAGCAAAGACAGAAGACCCAAATAAACAAAATCAGAAATGAGCGGTACAATAACAACAGACTCCACAGAAATACAAATGATTGTTAAAAAAATACTATGGACAACTCTACTCCAACAAATTAGACAACCTGGAGGAAATGGACGTATTCCTAGAAAAATACAACATTCCAAAACTCAATCAGGAAGAATCTAAAAGTCTCAATAAGCCAATAACTATGGAAGAAATTGCAGCAGTCATCAAAAAGCTTCCAGCAAACAAAAGCCCAGGACCAGATGGCTTTACAGGGGAGTTTTACCAAACATTCAAGGAAGAACTAAAACCTATCCTCCCCTGACTACTACAAAAACTCAAGAGGAAGGAACACTTCCAAGCTCATTCTATGAAGCCAGCATCACCCCAATACCAAAACCAGATAAAAACAACACAATGAAAAAGAATTACAGGCCAATATCCCTCATGAACATAGTTGCCAAAATACTCAACAAAATATTAGCAAATAGAATCCAGCAGTACATCAGAAAGATCATACACCATGACCAAGTAGGATTTATCCCAGGGATGCAAAGATGGTACAATATCCGCAAATCAATAAACGTGATACATCACATAAACAAATTGAAAGAAAAAACCACATGGTCATATCAATTGATGCAGCAAAAGCATTTGACAGAAATCCAACACCCATTTTTGATAAAAACTCTCAGCAAGGTGGGAGTAGAAGGATCATACCTCAACATAATAAAAACCATATATGACAAACCCACAGCCAACATCATACTCAATGGACAAAAACTAACACCATTTCCCCTAAGAACAGGAACAAGACAGGGATGCCCCCTCTCACCACTCCTGTTCAAAATAGTACTGGAATTATTAGCCATTGCAATTAGACAAGAAGAAGAAATAAAGGGTATCAAAATTTGAAAAGAAGTAAAACTGTTCTTTTTTGCAGACGACATGATATTATACATACAAAACCCTAGAGACTCCATCAAAAAACTACTAGACTTAACACATGAATTTGGTAATGTAGTAGGATACAAAATTAACCCCAAGAAATCTAAGGAATTTCTATACACCAATAGTCAACTTACAGACAGAGAGACAAAAAAAATAATCCCATTTACCATCGCACCAAAAAAATTAAGCTACCTGGGAATAAACTTAACTAAAGAGGTAAAAGACCTCTACTCAGAAAACTACAGGACATTGAAAAAAAAAAAGATAGAGGAAGACATAAACAGATGGAAGAACATACCATGTTCTTGGATTGGTAGAATCAACATCATTAAAATGTCCATACTACCCAAAGCAATCTATAAATTCAACACACTTCCCATTAAAATACCAACGGCATATTTTACAGGCCTAGAATGAACTCTCCAAAAATTCATCTGGAATAAAAAAAGACCCCGAATAGCGGCAGCGATCCTGAGAAAGAACAAAGTAGGTGGGATCTCAATACCAAATATCACGCTGTATTACAAAGTCACTGTTCTCAAAACTGCCTGGAACTGGCACCAGAACAGACATATAGTTCAATGGAATAGAATAGAGAGCCCAGAAATTGGCCCGAACCAATATGCTCAATTAATATTTGACAAAGGAGGCAAGAACATACAATGGAGTCAAGATAGTCTCTTCAATAAATGGTGTTGGGAAAATTGGACAGATACATGCAAAAATATGAAACCAGACCACCAACTTACACCATACACAAACATAAACCCAAAATGGATAAAGTACTTAAATGTATGACGGGAAACCATAAATATACTAGAAGAATCCAAATGCAACAAAATCTCAGATATACGCTGAAGCAATTTCTTCACCGATACCGCACCTGGGGCATTAGAAACTAAAGAGAAAATAAACAAATGGGACTACATTAAAATAAAAAAGCTTCTGCACAGCAAAAGAAACCATCAACAAAACAACAAGAAAGCCCACTGCATGGGAGAACATATTTGCCAATGTTATCACTGATAAGGTTTTAATCTCCAACATTTATAGGGAACTCATACAACTTAACAAAAGGAAGAGAAACAATCCAATCAAAACATGGGCAAAGGACCTAAATAGACACCTTTCAAAAGAGGACATTCAAGCCAAGAGACATATAAAAACATGCTCAAAGTCATTAATCATCCGAGAAATGCAAATCAAAACAATAATGAGGTGCCATGTCACACCTGTCAGAATGGCTATCATAAACAAATCAACAAATGATAAGTGCTGGAGAGGATGTGGAGAAAAAGGAACACTCCTGCACTGCTGGTGGGAATGCAGACTGGTGCAGCCACTATGGAAGACAGTATGGAGTTTCCTCAAAAAGTTATAAGTGGAACTCCCATTTGACCCTGTGATCCCACTTCTAGGAATATATCCCAAGAAACCAGAAACACCAGTCAGAGAGGATATATGCACCCCTATGTTCATAGCAGCACAATTCACCATAGCTAAGATCTGGAAACAGCCTAAGTGTCCATCAGTAGATGAATGGATTAGAAAACTGTGGTACATCTACATGATGGAATACTATTCTTTTGTAAAAAAAGAAGGAATTCTTACCATTTTCAACAGCATGGATGGAACTGGAGAGCAGTATGCTAAGTGAAATAAGCCAGTCAATGAAGGCAAAATAGCACATGATCTCACTCATTTATGGATAATAAAGACCATTATAAACTTATGAACAAAAATAGATACAGAGGCAGAGCATCCTCGAACATACTGTCAAATTGCAGCAGGAAGGCGGGGAGGTTTGGGGGGTAGGAGGGGAGGGTAAGAGATCAACTGAAGGACTTGTATGCATGCATATAAGCATATCCAATGGACATAAGACACTGGCAGGTAGGGGAGGCCAGGAGATTGTCAAGGTCGGGAAAAAATGGAGACATATGTAAAACTCTTTGTAATACTTTAAGCAATAAAACAATTTAAAAAAAATCTCAAAACATTCAAACACATGTTATTAAACAATGAATGGGTTATCAATAAAATCCAGGAAGAAATAAAAATTACCTGAAAACAAAATAAACACACAACAAAAATCTGTGGGACACAGAGAAAGCAGTTCTGAGAGGGTAAATTCATAGCATTACAGGTCTATCTCAAGAAACAAGAAAAAGAGGGAGAAGATGTCGGCTGAATAGGCAGACCTTTCTTGCATCTCCCTGGGCCAAACAAAATATAATTCAATTGGGGAACATTCACCCACAATGACCCAACTGAGGTCCAGCTGAGGAGGAGAAGTATATCAAGGAAGAACAGAAAACACCTGGAGACTGTTAGGGAGGGCAAGGTTATGAGAAGGCTGCCCAGCTTCCACTAGTGGCAGGCCAAGAGTGAAGAAGGATCTTTTGGCTATGGGAGGATCTTTTACCTGAGAAGATCAAGGTCTGGAGCACCAGAGCCAAGACCAGTGGCCCACATAACATCCATCCATGAAAAGCGGCAATGCTTCTAACTGCTAGGGAACTGGTCAAAGATAAAGCCGCAGACTTTTCTTTGCTTGTTTGCCTGTTTATTTGGTGTGCTTTTTAAAAAAGGAAACAAACAAACAAACAAACAAACAAACAAATGAAACAGAGTACAGGATTTTAATTTGTAGTTATTCAACTGAGGCTTTAGTGAAAGGGAGGGCAGTGTAGACTGAAGGTGCCTGAGACTGGAGTAGGAAGCATTGCGGGAGGTGGCCAGAAAACCTACATTTGATCACACCACCCCAACCAAATGGCTATTTTTCTTTTCTGTTCATCAGATTATTTATTCACTTGATTCTTAGATTCACTTGTTGATAGATGCATATTTGTTGTTCATAATTAGTGTCTTTACCTTTTTCTTCTTCTTCCTCTTCTTAAAGGATACCTTTCAGCATTTCATATAATCCTGGTTTGGTGGTGATGAACTCCTTTAGCTTTTCCTTATCTGTGAAGCTCTTTATCTGACCTTCAATTCTGAATGATAGCTTTGCTGGATAAAGTAATCTTGGTTGTAGGTTCTTGGTATTCATCACTTTGAATATTTCTTGCCACTCCCTTCTGGCCTGCAAAGTTTCTGTTGAGAAATCAGCTGACAGTCGTATGGGTATTCCCTTGTAGGTAACTGAGTTTCTTTCTCTTGCTGTTTTTAAGATTCTCTCTTTATCTTTTGCTCTTGGCATTTTAATTATGATGTGTCTTGGTGTGGTCCTCTTTGGATTCCTTTTGTTTGGGGTTCTCCGCGCTTCTTGGACCTGTAAGTCCATTTCTTTCACCAGGTGGGGGAAGTTTTCTGTCATTATTTCTTCAAATAGGTTTTCAATATCTTGCTCTCTCTCATCTTCTGGCACCCCTATAATTCTGATGTTGGTACACTTGAAGCTGTCCCAGAGGCTCCTTACACTATCCTCGCATTTTTGGATTCTTTTTTCATTTTGCTTTTCCGGTTGGGTGTTTTTTGCTTCCTCGCATTTCAAATCATTGACTTGATTCTTGCGCTCCTCTGGTCTGCTGTCGGGAGTCTGTATAATATTCGTTATTTCAGTCCGTGTATGCTTAATTTCTAGTTGGTTCCCCAATATAACATCGAGGGTCTCATTAGTTTTCTTGTAGATCTCATTAAGTTTCTCAGCAGCTTCTAAACAGTTCTTGAGAGACCTTAAAAGTGTGGTTCTGAACTCTATATCTTCCATTGACAATTTTGTCCTGTTTCTTTGTCTCCACATTTTGTTATGCTTCCTTGGTGCACCCCCTAGTGGTCTTTGTGCACAGTCTTATAGTTAAACCTTGATTGTTGTAGCTAATACCAGGGAGGGTTTGACCTCCAGGCCAAGTGGCTATGAGAATCAGCTGTGTCAGCAGTGAGAGAACTTCTGTCCTCTACGGAGGTGCTAATCTAGCCTTTGCCTGAGGCTATCGGCAAATGCCTCTGTGCAGGGCTTGGGCGGGGCGGGTCGCACAGGATCAACAGGGTGGGCGAGAGAGAGCAGTTATGGCCGCTCTCAGTCCTGTCCCCAGGGGCTCTGCCCCTCTGAGTCCCAGCACCCGCTGCAAACCTCGGAGAGAAAGCTGCACTCGCTCTGACCGAAGCCAGACAGTCCCACTTCTCCCGTTTGAGTCTGGGTCCCTAAAGACTCGCCCGGATCTGGAGCTCAGAGCGATTGAAAACGCCAACCGCGCCCTCCGCCGCCAGCCCGCTCCACGCACTCCGCACCTCAGAATTTGACTTCAGCACTGTGCCTCCTCTGAGTGTCCGTATGTGTTTCTCTTTCCTCCTAGTTGTAGGACTTCCACTCAGCCAGCGTTCCTGTGGTTCTGGGTGATGTCCGTTCCGTTTTTTAGTTTCACTTTTGAAGTAGTTGTTCAAGGCAGCAAACTCCGGCGTTAACCTATGCCGCCATCTTGGTTCTCCTTCTAATTTTCTCCAAATGGCTATTTTTCCTGAGAGCGCTGGCCCCATCCAGGAGCCATAGTTCAGAAAAATGAAAAAGAAAAACATGCTCTAGATAATACAGCCCACCCACCCTCAGGAGCTCTGCCTTCCACACCCTGCATCTTGACATTTGCAGAGGAGACAGAAGCTGAGGCCATGCTTATGGGTTTGAACAGTCTCAGGAAGCCATCAGTCACTGGTGTAGGGGTGGAACCTTTCACTCCACTAACTGGTGCTTCTCCCTCATGTGAGAGCTGATAAAAACTCCAGGTTTCCAGCTGATCCCTCTGGACTGCATACAAGGATCTCTGCCCAGCCTAGACAGGGAAATATTCTAGAAGAGGAGTGGCTCTAGGATGGGGAGACACATCATTTTCTCTAAAATCTGAACAGCACCTCCCCCTCACAGGAGAACCAGAGGTCTAGACTTCAATTCTGGGTAAAACCCTTTCAGAAACAGACTTCTGAGTTATTAAGATTGACAACTGGCTAGCAGGCAAAGGCAGGCGGAGGCGGAACCTGGGGAACCTAGGGAAGTTTATGGACCCACCCCTGGGCCTGTGTAGCCAACAAACTGGCCTCAGAGTGCAGCTTGGCCCCTCCCATACACAGAAACGTGCTGTGGAAAAAGACGCAAACTGTGGGCCACTTGAAGCTTCAAACAGGTTGATGAGAGCCAAAGGAGGACAGTTTCTGACAGTGGTTAGCCTCTAAGTAGCTCCAGGGAGGTCCAGAATTGACAGACAGAACAGTCAGCCTCAATCATCAGAAGAGCAGAATCAAAAGGGAGCTCCAGGAAGCATGAAACTCTGTTGAGACTGAGATGAACACCACTACATTTTTTTCCTTTATCTTCCTTATCTTTCTTCTTTATTGATTTATTATTTTAGTCTCTCTTTTTCTTTTTCATAGATATAATTTTTCCCTTCCCTTTTCTTCACTATTTTTTCTTCTTTCTTTTTGCTTTTTCTTTTCTTATTTTTGTCTATCTGTTTTCTCCTCTATTTTCCTTTTCACAATTATTATTATTATTTTTTTAGTATTTAAGCTGTTTTATTCAAAAAATGATAACCAATTCAGCCTCAGTCATAAATATAAACAGTATTCTCATCATTTAAAGGTTTTATTCACAAATTCTGAGTTCTGTTAACAATAATTCTTAATGTTTGAAAGAATTTTTTTCTGAACTCGCCAAGTAAAGTAGCCGGAATTGTAAACATTATCAGTATTCTCGTCATTTTACAGCTTTCTACCTAAAATCTCAGTGACTGCACATGGCCATAAAGATAGTATGGCTCAATTTACTAGAATTTCATGTGTTTCTTACAAGTTCCTAATCATTTCCTGGGACTATCCTTGTGTACCTTAAGAGTTATAACACAATTAGATAGTTTTCTTAGAAGTATATACAACAAACTTCAGTATTTAAGCTGTTTTATTCAAAAAACGATAACCAATTCAGTCTCAGTCGTAAATATAAACAGTATTCTTTTCATTTAAAGGTTTTATACACAAATTCTGAGCTCTGTAAGAAATAATTCTTAATGTTTGAAAGAACTTTCTTCTGAACTCGCCAGGTAAAGTAGCCGGAATTGTAAACATTACCAGTACTCTCGTCATCACAATTATTTTCTTCCTTTTTCTTTTAATACTATTTTCCTTCCTCTCTTCTTTATTCTTATTTTCTGATTTTTGATGTTTCAATTGTATTTCTTTATTTCTTTATTAGTAAATCTTTTTTTATTATTATTAAATCTTTATTGTCCAGATTATAACAGTTGTTCCTTTTTTCCCCCCATAGCTCTCCTCCACCCAGTTCCCACCCCACCCTCTGCCCTTACCCTTCCCACTGTCCTCATCCATAGGTGTACGATTTTTGTCGAGTCTCTTCCTGCACCCCCACACCCCTTTCCCGCCAAGAATTGTTAGTCAACTCCCTTTCCATGCCCCTGGTTCTATTATATTCACCAGTTACTCTGTTCATCAGATTTTTTATTCACTTGATTTTTAGATTCACTTGTTGATAGATATGTATTTGCTGTTCATAATTTTTATCTTTACCTTTTTCTTCTTCCTCTTCTTGAAGAATACCTTTCAGCATTTCATATAATGCTGGTTTGGTGGTGATGAACTCCTTTAGCTTTTTCTTATCTGTGAAGCTCTTTATCTGACCTTCTATTCTGAATGATAGCTTTGCTGGATAAAGTAATCTTGGTTGTAGGTTCTTGCTATTCATCACTTTGAATATTTCTTTTTTTTTTTATTGCTTAAAGTATTACAAAGGGTATTACATATGTGTCCATTTTATCACCCTGCCCTAGACAGTCCCCCAGCCTCCCCTATACCCCAGTGTCTTATGTACATTGGTTATGCTTATATGCATGCATACAAGTCCTTTAGTTGATCTCTTACCCCCCTACCTCCTGCGCCTCAACCCTCCCCGGCCTTCCCGCTGCAGTTTGACAATCTGTTTGAGGCCGCTCTGCCTCTGTATCTATTCTTGTTAAAAAGTTTATAATGGTCTCTATTATCCATGAATGAGTGAGATCATGTGGTATGCTTCCTTCATTGACTGGCTTATTTCACTTAGCATAATGCTCTCCAGTTCCATCCATGACGTTGCAAATGGTAAGAGTTCCTTCCTTTTTAGAGCAGCATAGTATTCCATCGTGTAGATGTACCACAGTTTTCTAATCCATTCATCTACTGATGGACACTTAGGCTGTTTCCAGATCTTAGCTATGGTGAATTGTGCTGCTATGAACATAGGGGTGCATATATCTTTTCTGATTGGTGTTTCTGGTTTCTTGGGATATATTCCTAGAAGTGGGACCACAGGGTCAAATGGGAGTTCCATTTTCAGTTTTTTAAGGAAACTCCATACTGTCTTCCACAGTGGCTGCACCAGTCTGCATTCCCACCAGCAGTGCAGGAGTGTTCCTTGTTCTCCACATCCTCTCCAGCACTTGTCATTTGTTGATTTGTTGATGATAGCCAGTCTGACAGGTGTGAGATGGTACCTCATTGTTGTTTTGATTTGCACCTCTCGGATGATTAGTGACTTTGAGCATGTTTTCATATGTCTCTTGGCTTTCTGAATGTCCTCTTTTGAAAGGTGTTTATTTAGGTCCTTTGCCCATTTTTTGATTGGATTGTTTACCTTACTTTTGTTAAGTTGTATGAGTTCCCTATAGATTTTGGAGATTAGGCCCTTATCAGATATGACATTGGCAAATATGTTTTCCCACACAGTGGGTTTTCTCGTTGTTTTGTTGATGGTTTCTTTTGCTGTGCAGAAGCTTTTTATTTTGAAGTAGTCCCATTTGTTCATTTTCTCTTTAGTTTAAAGTGCCCTAGGAGCTGTATCAGTGAAGAAATTGCTTCGGCATATGTCTGAGATTTTGTTGCCTTTGGATTCTTCTAGAATTTTTATGGTTTCCTGTCGTACATTTAAGTCCTTTATCCATTTTGAGTTTATTTTTGTGTATGGTGTAAGTTGGTGGTCTAGTTTTATTTTCTTGCATATATCTGTCCAATTTTCCCAACACCATTTATTGAAGAGACTATCTTGGCTCCATTGTATGTTCTTGCCTCTTTTGTCAAATATTAATTGAGCATATTGGTTCGGGCCGATTTCTGGGCTCTCTATTCTATTCCATTGATCTATATGCCTATTCTTGTGCCACTACCAGGCAGTTTTGAGAACAGTGGCTTTGTAATACAACTTGATATCTGGTATTGAGATCCCACCTACTTTGGTCTTTTTCAGGATTGCTGCAGCTATTCGGGGTCTTTTTTTATTCCAGATGAATTTTTGGAGAGTTCGTTCTAGATCTCTGAAGTATGCCGTTGGTATTTTAATGGGAAGTGCGTTGAATTTATAGATTGCTTTGGGTAGTATGGACATTTTAATGATGTTGATTCTACCAATCCATGAACACGGTATGTTCTTCCATCTGTTTATGTCTTCCTCTATCTCTTTTTTCAACGTCCTGTAGTTTTCTGAGTAGAGGTCTTTTACCTCTTTAGTTAAGATTATTCCTAGGTAGCTTAGTTTTTTTGGTGCGATGGTAAACGGGATTGTTTTTATAATCTCTCTTTCTGAAAGTTGACTATTGGTGTATAGAAATGCCTCAGATTTCTTGGGGTTAATTTTGTATCCTGCTACATTGCCAAATTCATGTATTAAGTCTAGTAGCTTTTTGATGGAGTATCTAGGGTTTTGTAAGTATAATATCATGTCGTCTGCAAATAAGGACAGTTTTACTTCCTCTTTTCCAATTTGGATGTTTTTTATTTCTTCTTCTTGCCGAATTGCAATGGCTAACACTTCCAGTACTATGTTGAACAGGAGTGGTGAGAGGGGGCATCCCTGTCTTGTTCCTGTTCTTAGGGGAAATGGTGTTAGTTTTTGTCCATTGAGTATGATGTTGGCTGTGGGCCTGTCATATATAGCTTTTATTATGTTGAGGTATGATCCTTCTACTCCCACCTTGCTGAAAGTTTTTATAAAAAATGGGTGTTGAATTTTGTCAAATGCTTTTTCTGCATCAATTGATATGACCATGCGGTTTTTTTCTTTCAATTTGTTTATGTGATGTATCACGTTTATTGATTTGCGAATATTGTACAATCCTTGCATCCCTGGGATGAATCCTACTTGGTCATGGTGTATGATCTTTCTGATGTACTGCTGGATCCGATTTGCTAAGATTTTGTTGAGGATTTTGGCATCTATGTTCATGAGGGATATTGGCCTGTAATTCTCTTTCATTGTGTTGTCTTTACCTGGTTTTGATATTAGGGTGATGCTGGCTTCATAGAATGAGCTTGGAAGTGTTCCTTCCTCTTGAATTGTTTGTAGTAGTCTGAGGAGGATAGGTTTTAGCCCTTCCTTGAATGTTTGGTAAAACTCCCCTGTGAAGCTGTCTGGTCCTAGGCTTTTGTTTGCTGGAAGCTTTTTGATGATTGCTTCAATTTCTTCCATAGTTATTGGCCTGTTGAGATTTTTAGATTCTTCCTGATTGAGTTTTGGAATGTTGTATTTTTCTAGTAATTTGTCTATTTCCTCCAGGTTGTCTAGTTTGTTGGAGTAGAGCTGTCCATAGTATTATTTAACAATCATTTTTATTTCTGTGGGGTCTGTTGTTATTTCGCCTCTATCGTTTTTGATTTTGTTTATTTGGGTCCTCTCTCTTTGCTTCTTAGTGAGTCTGGCTAGAGGTTTGTCAATCTTGCTTATCCTTTCAAAGAACCAGCTCTTGGTTTCATTGATCTTCTGTATTATTTTTTTGGTCTCTATGTCATTTATTTCTGCTCTAATCTTTATTATCTCCTTCCTTCTGCTCACTCTGGGGTTTTCTTTTTGCTCTCTTTCTAATTCTTTCTAATGAGGTGGGTCTCTTGTAGACAGCAAATGTATGGGTCATGTTTTTTTATCCATTCAGCCACTCGATATCTTTTGGTTGGAGCATTTAGCCCCTTTACATTTAAAGTTATTATTGAAAGGTACTTGTTTGTAGCCATTTCTTTTTTTGTGTGTGGCTGTTTTCTTTCTGGGATTTTTATTTCTTCTTTTTACACCAGTCCCTTTAGCATTTCTTGCATTGCTGGCTTGGTGGTGATAACTCCCTTAGCCTTTTTTTGTCTGTGAAGCTTCTTATTTCCCCTTCAATTTTGAATGATAGCCTTGCTGGATAGAGTATTCTTGGATTCAGTCCTTTGCTTTGCATCACTTTGTAAATTTCCGTCCATTCTTTTCTGGCCTGATGTGTTTCTGTTGAGAAATCATTTGATAATCTAATGGGAGATCCCTTGTATGTAACTTTCCGTCTCTCTCTTGCAGCCTGTAAGATTCTCTCTTTGTCCTGAACATTTGCCATGGTAATTATGATGTGTCTTGGTGTGGGTCTTCTCGTGTTCACCTTGCTTGGGACTCTCTGGGCTTGTGTGACTTTTTTCTTCCCCACCTCAGGGAAGTTTTCTGATATTATTTCTTCCAATAGGTTTTCTAATCCTTGTTCCTCTTTCTGTTGTTCTGGCACCCCTATTATTCGTATGTTGTTTCGTTTCATGTTGTCCCAAAGCTCCCTTAGGCTCTCCTCCTGTCTTTTAATTTTTTTCTCCAATTGAAGTAGAGTTTGGGTGTGTTTTGCTTCCCTGTCTTCTAATTTACTAATTCGGTCTTCTGCTTCTCCTATTCTACTCTTGATACTTTCAATGTTGTTCTTTATTGCAGCTATATCGCACTTCATTTCTTCTTGGGTCTTACTTAAGTTGTCGATTTTTTCATCTGTTTCTTCTTGCTTCTTGGATAAGTTGTCGATTTTTTCCTCCATCCGGTGTATGCACTCTAGGACCCTTATTCTGAATTCTTTTTCTGTCATGTTGTATGCCTCTGTATCACTTAGCTGCTTTTCTGGTTAGTCTTCCTTTTCTTTCCTTTGGGGATTTCTTTGTCTACCCATGTTTGATCTCACTGACGTATATAGATATTGTGTCGTTCAGTGGCTGCTCCCTAGGTGGCAGTGGCTCCTCGGGCTGTGGTTGCTCCTTGGGCGGTTGTGGTAGCAGCTGCTCCTCTGTTGGTAGTGGGTCTTCTGATGGGTGCTGTTCACAGCTGTTGTGGCTCTTCTGGCTGGTGGAGGGAGGCTTCACACACATCAGGTGTTCCTCAGACAGAGCGTGTGGAGATCAGGAGGCCGCTGTTGCTTGGATCTGCTTTCTGTGGGGACGTAGTCACACTGCTTGAGAGCCGTTGTTGCCGGGTTAGTAGCTGGTCTCTGGATGCCGGTGACAGTCACCCAAGATGGCACGGTCTCTGCCCACTTTGAATATTTCTTGCCACTCCCTTCTGGCCTGCATAGTTTCTGTTGAGAAATCAGCTGACAGTCGTATGGGTACTTCCTTGTAGGTAAATGACAGTTTTTCTCTTGCTGCTTTTAATATTCTCTCTTTGTCTTTTGCCCTTGGCATTTTAATTATGATGTTTCTGGTGTGGTCCTCTTTGGATTTCTTTTGTTTGGGGTTCTCTGTGCATCCTGGACTTGTAAGTCTATTTCTTTGACTAGGTAGGGGAAGTTTTCTGTCATTATTTCTTCAAATAGGTTTTCAATATCTTCCTCTCTCTCTTCTTCTGGCACCCCTATAATTCGGATGTTGGTACACTTGAAGTTGTCCCAGAGGCTCCTTACACTATCTTCATATTTTTGGATTCTTTTTTCTTTTTTGCTTTTCCGGTTGGGTGTTTTTTGCTTCTTTGTATTTCAAATCTCTGACTTGATTCTTGGGATCCTCTTGTCTGCTGTTGGATCTCTGTATATTATTCTTTATTTCAGTCAGTGTATGCTTAATTTCTAGTTGTTGTTTTTTTCATATCCTCCAGGGTCTCACTAAATTTAATTGCGGTTTCTAGAAAATTCTTGAAAAACCTTATAACCGTGGTTTTGAACTCTATATCCAGTAGTTTTCTTTCCTCCATTTCTGTCATTTGTGACCTGTTTCTTTGTCTCTGCATTTCTTATGCTTCCCTGTGTTGGTAGAGTGGCTTTGTGTGCTAGGTGTCCTATAAGGCCCAGTGGCTCAGCCTCCCCAATTACCTGAGGTGGACACTCTTGGTGCACCCCTTTGTGGGCTTTGTGCACAGTCTTTTTGTAGTTAAGCCTTGATTGTTGTAGGTATCACTGGGAGGAATTGACCTCCAGGCCAATTGGCTGTGAGAATCAGCTGTGTCTGCAGTGGGAGAACTTCTGTGCTGAAGACTCCCTTATGGGGCAAGACTTGCTTCAGTGGGGCTTTGGTGCTCACTGAGTCTGCCCCCTGAGTGTGTCCCTTATGGATTTGAGGAGTTGTAATCTGGATGGTCCCACTCTGACCACTGGATACACTGGCTCTTGGATATAAGAAGGTGCTAATTTGGCCTCGGCCTGAGGCTACCCAGCAGGAGCTACGAAGAGATCTGCAGATTCCCCTTCCTTGTTTGGGGTTTGGTGGTGCCCAGATGAGGCCCAACTGTGAAGCAATGCAAGCTGCTGTGGGACCTTGGGCCTTCTCTTGGAAGTTCTGGGTCTGTCTGGCCCAGCTGCAGTTTGTTAGGTAATTTTCAGATTATAAAGAGCCAGGGCATTTATATGCAAAAGCCTCTGCTGCAGCTTGGGTGGGGTGGGGTCTCAGGGAATCAACAGGGCGGAACAAACAGCTATGGCTGTTCCTCAGCTCTGCCCTAAGAGGCCCCCCATCTGTGTCCTGGTAATCGCTGCAAGCACCTCTGAGAGAAAGCCGCCCTCGAGTTTAGAGCTCCGCCAGCTGCCAGACAGTCCAGTTTCTCCCCGTATGAGTCTGGGTCCCCAGAGACTTCCAAGAATTAGAGTTCAGAGCAGTTGGGGGCTTGTGACTCCCTCCCGATTCAAAAAGACAGCTGCGTCCTCAGTTGCCAGCCCTTTCCACATGCACCTCTGTACCTCTGCACTTTAATTTCGTACCTCATCTGAGTCTCAGTGTGCTTTTCCCTTTCCTTCGAGTTGTAGAATTTCCACTCAGCCAGCCTTCCTGTAGTTCTGGATGATGTCTGTTTTGTCTTTTAGTTGTATTTTTGAAGTTGTTGTGGGAGGCAGCAATTTCCAGTGTTTACCTATGCTGCCATCTTGGTTTCTCCTCCAGTAAATCTTTAATGTTGAAAATATTACATATGTTCCCTTCTAACCTGTCCCTGCCCCAGGCCCAGGCCTTCACCACACTATTGTCTGTGTCCATGGTTACGCATACAAGTTCTTTGGTTAATCTCTTCCCACTTACCCACTCATCCCACCATATCTCTGAGATTTGATAGTCTGTTCCATTCTTCTATGTCTCTGGCTCTATTTTGTTAATCAGTTTATTTTGTTCATTAGACTCCACATATGAGTGAGATCATGTTATATATATCTTTCTCTGACTGGCTTACTTCGCTTAGCATAGTACTTTCCAGGTCCCTCTATGCTAATTTAAATGGTAAGAGATTCTTCTTTTTTACTGCTGCATAGTATCCCATGAGGTAAATGTACCACTGTTTTTTTTTTTTACCCACTCATCTACTAATGGGCATTTGGGCTGTTTCCAGATCTTAGCTATTGTAAATTGCACTGCTGTGAACATAGGAGTGCATATATTCTTTCTGATTGGTGTTTTGAGTTACTTAGGATATATTCATAGAAGTGGGATATTTGGGTTAAATGGGAGTTTCATATTTAATTTTTTGAGGAAACTATATATTGTTTTCCATAGTGGCTGCAACATTCTGCATTCCCATCAGTAAAATACTAGGGTTCCCTTTTTCCCCTCACATCCTTGTCAGCATTTGTTGTTTGTTGATTTATTGATGATAGCCATTTTGGCAGTTGGAAGGTGGTACCTCATCATCATTTCAAGTTACATCTCTCTGATAATTAGTGATGTTGAACACTTTTTCATATGTGTCTTGGCCATCTGTATATCCTCTTTAAAGAAGTGTCTATTCAGGTCCTCTGCCTATTTTTTAATTGGGTTGTTTGTCTTCCTTTTGTTGAGATGTATGTGTACTTTATATATTTTGGAAACTAACCCCTTATCAGATGTGTCATTGGCAAATATATTATCCCATACAATGAGTTCCCTTTTCATTCTGATGCTAGTTTCTTTTGCTGTGCAGAGCTTTTTGTTTTGATGTAGTCCCATTAGCTTATTTTCTCCATTGTTTCCCTTGCCCAAGGAGATGTATCTGAAAATTCTGTTATGTGAGATGTCTGACATTTTGCTGCCTAAGTTTACTTCTAGAATTTTTATGGTTTCATGACTTACATTTAAATCTTTTATCCATTTTGAGTTTATTCTTGTATATGGTGTAAGTTGGTGGTCTAGTTTCATTTTTTGCATGTACTTGTCCAATTTTACCAATGCCATTTATGGAAGAGACTGTTTTTACTCGTTGTATGCTCTTGCCTCCATTGTCAAATATTAACTGAACATAGAGGAATATATATATATATATATATATATATATATATATATATATATATGAAAAAATATACATGTTCATGGATTGATAGAATTAACTTCATTAAAATGTCCACACTACCCAAATCAATCTATAGAGTCAATGCAATCCTATTAAAATACCAACATCATATTTCACATATCCAGAAGAAATACTCCAAAGTTTATTTGAAACCAAAAAAGACCCTGAATAGCTGCAGCCATATTGAGAAAAAAGAACAATGTTAGTGGGATCACAATACCAGATTTCAAGTTGTATTACAAAGCCACTGTAATCAAAACAGCCTGGTACTGTCACAAGAATAGGCATATAGATCAATAGAACAGAACAGAGACCCAGAAATCAACTCAAGCTATTAAGCTAAATTAATATTTGACAAAGGAGGCATGAGCATACAATGGAGTATTGATTGTACCCAGACAACAATGGGGTGAGGGCCAGTGGGAGGTATGGTGGGGTCTGGGTAGAGGGTTAAAAGAGGGGGGAATGGTGGGCATCTGTAATAATGGTAACAATAAAAAATACAATATAATTTTTAAATAATAATAACCATCAGAGAGAGAAAAGGTATTTGCAAATCATATATCTGGTAAGGGATTTGTATCTACAATATATTAAGATCTCTTAAAATTAAATAATAAAGACAAATTACCCAAGTAAAAATGGGCAAAAGATCTGAATAGATGTTTCTCCAATAATATACAAATAGCCAATAAACACATGAAAAGATGCTTGGCATCATTAATTATCAGGTAAATGTAAATCAAAGCCACATGGATACTTCTATACACTTGCTGGGATGGCTAGAATCAAAAACTGAGAGAGAAAGTATTAATGAGAGTGTACAGAAATTTTGTACACGGCTGCTGGTGAGAATGTAAAATGGTTCAGTCACTGTAGAAAACAATCTGGCAGTTTATCAAACAATTAAACACTGAAGTACCATTTGACCTAATAATTGCACTCCACCTATTTATTCAAGATAAAAGAACACAGATATCCAAACAAAACCTAGAATATGAAAGTTTTTAGCAGCATTATTTATAATAGCCAAAATGTAGAAGCAACCTAAATGATCATCAACAAGGGAATAAATATACTAGTACAAAATGTTGTATATACATATATACAATGGAATGTTACTTGGCTGTAATAAGAAATGAAATATTCATACGTGTTACAACATGGATAAACCTTGGAAACATTATGACAAGTGGAAGAAGTCAGTCACAACACACCATACACATGAACTGATTCATTTAAAAATCTAGTATAGGAAATCTATAATGATAGAAAGGAAATTAATAGCCTGGCTGACATGGTTCAGTGGTAGACCCTGGATCTATGAACCAAGAGGTCACGATTTGATTCCTAGTCAGAGCACATGCCCAGTTTGCAGGCTCAAACCAAAGTGTGGGGCTTGCAGGAGGTAGCTTGTTGGGGTCCAATCCCAGCAGGTTCAGGGGTCCTCAAAGGTGTGGACAGAGTTGGAGAAGAAGGAATGACACGGCGACAGCGTTCAGTTGATCAGCAGCCTACTAGCCAGGATCTCTAGCCACAATCTCCAGCCAAGTTCTATCCAGGATCTCCAGTCAAGTTCTGTTGTTTGTCTTGTTACATCTGTATTTATACCAGTTGATTTTAATCCTGTCAATTTCTATTGCAAAGGTTAGGGCGTTTCTTATCTCCATTCCCGGGAGTAAAGATTATGTAGCTTAAGTGTGATTGTTTGTAGTTAAAGTGATTAACTACCCACCTGGCACTTAGTTAAGGGGTTTTATCCCCTCCCTAACTTCAGGGAAAAATCCCTACCTGGGGAAACAACCTTTATCGGAGAGGTGACCTTGGTTAAAACACATAGCGCTAAGGGGAGCAAACATATTAAGAACAGTATGCCATATAGGCCAGGTCCCTTGAAACATATGCTGTGCAGATGTTTCTTTCCTGCAGCGACTGTGTCAAGCAGCAAGGATGGACTGGCTTCCGGCAGTAGCTGATCAATGATTCTCTCTCACCATTGATGTTTCTATTTCTCTCTCCTCTCCCTTCCTCTCTGAAATCAGTAAAAATATATTTATAAAAAATGAAAGGAAATTAATAGTCACTTAAGGCTGGAGTTGCATGGAATGGGGATATAGGATAATGATAGCTGAAGGATACAGGTTTTCTCTGTGAGGCAATGAAATGTTCTAAAATTCACTATAGTGGTGATTGTTCATAATTGTGAATATACAAAACACCCACTGATTTTTATACTTAAAATGATTGGATTGAATGGTACATGGATTATACTCTCAATAAAATTGTTTAAAAAGATAATTGTTCATTCCATGATTAAGAGTGGCCAGAAAAGTCATTATGATTGAATATAAAATATATTTGCCTTTTTTAAAAGATAAAATATAAAGCTAATTAGAATTAAATCTATTTGTTTTGCTTTATAAAATTGATTATCCATTTATCATCTGCAGACTTGCATTTAGTCTATTTAAAATCATTGGGTGAAATCCTAAAATAACTCTTTTCATAATTGAAAGGACTCACTTCTACTTTATTTTGTTGTGCAAATGTGGTGATTTCCACATCTCTTTCTATCTCTACTTCAAGAAAATTGTGTCAAGGCAAATCCCTACATTAAATCCTTTAATGGCTCCCAATTGTGCACAGGATAAAGACCAACTTCCAAATAACTATTACTCATTGTTAAGAAGTGATATAGACATTTCTTTTTCTCCATACACAAATGGGGTTAGGTGCCTCTCCTAGATGCTCACCAAGGACATCATTCTTATCATGCTAAATTGTTATTTCCAGAAGTTTAACTTTTATTCTTTTTTTTTTTTTTTTACTTCAGTGACTTCATTTTATTATTTTCCTTTCAGCTGATGAGGTCTAAATGAGTGAAATGCCCAATGTACAGTCACCCATAGGAGCTATGAAAAAATGCAGGCTTCCTGCTTTCCTCCAGATCACAGGGCATTTTGCATTCTGAACACAATGAGTTATATCCTGGGATCAAATTAAACCTCTCTAAGTGATGTTGGAGACCCACAGTGAGGCCTCAACCCAGTGCAGTGTCCAGGTTCTTGTTATTGCATAAGAAAGGATTCGAGAGTGAGGCAGAACAATTCAGTGAAGTTTAGAGGACTTATTAAAGTGAAAGTGCACACTTGGAGAGTGCAGGAAGACTCAAGAATTAGTCACCCCAAGGGTTTCAAGGGTTAGGCTTATATTTTGGACTAATGGGGAGAAACTCATGGAGCAGTTATGGGTGGAGCTGATGTTAAGCAGGAAAGGGACCACTTTTCCAATGGAGGGAGAGGTTATGTCCTTATGTGGTCCTTTATAGAACTGTTTTGGCCTCAGTGCATGATGGATACTGGTCTATATGCAATATAAATGATGTTATAATGGCATAATAATTGGCTATAGTCACTTTTCAGTAAGGGTGCCTGATCTAACTGGATAGAACTGGTCCTTGTTTGTCTCTGTGACTTTCTTCCTAAGGTAAACTTGTTTCCTCTTGCAAGTGTGTTTTCTTAGTAAGGGGAGGGAGAAGGACCTGGCACTTCTATTTAGGTTTCCTGCCTCACAAGTACATTGATGGCCAGAAAGTAGGTCAATACAGATGACCTCTTATTCCCAGCATGAGGAAACCTGCAGAATTACTAAAACATAATCTTTACGAAAAATATTTATTTAAACAATGAGATATAAAGTAAACCCTAAACACAGATCAATTAGAATTAATTAAAATACTGGATTAAATAAAATACTTTAAAGTAATAACATTTTGGTCCAATTATGTTCTAAGCCTGGAGGAACAGTATTTATAAATTTTTGAGAAAAGAGAAATATTGTCTTAAATAGTTAAAAGAACTTCAGAATGGCAGGAGTTAAGTGTATGTGGAAGAATGATGCTGATAAATGATGCTAGTACTATTACCATAAACAGTTAGTTGGAGCATGGGCAGCCAGAGGCAAGGTGAGTACTGGACTGGCTGGCTACCCTAGAGGGTCAGGTCTGGCAGGTGCTAAACAGAGGTCATAGGTGTGTCAGAATCCAGGGGTGCATTCAAACTGGCTCACCTTGATGTGCAGGCACCACACCCAGTGTTGGCAGGAGGGTGAAGGCTGTGGCATATTCAGGCTTCATAAGGGCAGATCCTGCAGCACCTCTCCCACAAACTGAGTCTGATACTATAGACAGGACATGCCAGGGATTCTCCCCCATTTGTCAAGATGGCACAGAGGAAGGTTTTGCACTGAGAGTGTCAAAAGCTAGAAAGATGAATGAACAGGCAGGGCCAAGAGCACCAAAATCTAGCAAGATAATTAGATAGAAAAAGAGCCCTCCCTTCCCTATCCCTATAAGAACTGCAGGCTTGAACAAGGATGGGGAATAGTCTTTGAAATGAGAGTCCACCATTCTCCCATGTTGTGGCACCTGGATAAACCACTTTCCTTTTAAATGAGCACCTATCTAATGAGTTTGGCTTTCATTGCAGCAGGCAGCCAAACTTGCAATTCAGTTACAGGTTTTGGCAATTCTGGTGGGACAACATGGAACTTAGTAGGTCCCAAAGTGCCCAAGCTGGGGTCCTACTTCCCTGTGGCAGGCAGACCTTGTTAATCAGACTGTGGGGACTTTCTAGCACTGCTGAGAGCTTTTTTCTGGTAATTTCCCAGCCCTCCTTCTCAAGGCATTAGCTGCCTGAAATGCTTAGCTGGTGAAAGAAAATGGGTTTCTGGGAAGTAGACATAATCTAAAACTTGGTTAATTTAACCAGTATACACACCAGAAGGCTTCTATCCCTACTGTTTAATTCCACTTGGGCTTCAGGCAACTTAAATTTTATGCCATTTGGGCTTTGTGCTACTAGGGCTTTGCGCCACTTTGGTCTGAACAGGACCTTTTGTGGTAATAGTTGGCAGGATATAAGACTCCAGGACTTTCTTGTGAACACTTGTTTGCAATAATGGAATTATGGATCCAAGTTTTACTCATCTGCTCCCATTTTGTCTTGAATCTTTCTGTTTATGGCTTTGTCTTTGTACTTTCATGCCTTGAGGGGTTGTGCTGTTTTGACTCCTATGGGAGAACACTGGGCTGAAATTTAGCAGATTGGCCCATGTACATCTATGATCCAATGACTAAGAAGAATTTTTTTTCCCTATTGTAATACTGCTTGGCATTGTAATGTGCATACTTTAGACTATGGGGAAAATTGCCTCTAAATGATTCCCTAAATTACTACACCATCATACAGTTGGAATTGTTTTGTCAATGATCAGGGACATGGGACAAAATCTCTTGTGTCTAAGTGTTTATATCTTTACCCAATAAAGATTTGGCAATGTAAGGGAACAACCTAATGATGAAGAGTGAAGTACTGGCTTCAAAACCCCTGAATTATAGTAAGAAACAGTAAGAAAAGGAAAATGAGGATATTAGTTTCTTTAAGGTCCTGAATCTAGGGGACCCAGGATTAATAGAAGAAAGATTTCCCCTGCCACCACCCCCACTTCTAGAGGGGCAACAGCGTACCGCCGCATGAGGAAGGTATTATCTATTTCTCTCTTGAAACCTGGCAGGACACCCAATTTAGCCAGGAAATACCCATATACTGAGCAGGATAATGCCCTTTGAGGCAATAGTTTATAGGCTGAATAAACCAGGAAGGTTAGCCTGCTGGACAATACTGGGCCCATAGTCCATTTTCTACTTCAGATTTACTGAATTAGAAGAATTTCAATCTCTCATATAGAAAGGATACTCAGAAAATGGCATATCTTATCACCTTTATTTTTGCTACTTACCATCCAAACTGGGCAGATATATAGACTATTCTTAACATCTTGCTAATAATAGATGAAAGGTGCCTAGTTTTAGATAAGGCAAATAAAGGGCTCATCACTTCACCAAGAGAATCTTAAAGGGACCCACAACATAGCTGGGGTGATGCCTTTGATAGAGCCCAACTGGGACCCGAATGGTGGGGACCTAGGCTTCCTAGAACATTACAAAAGATACATATTGGAAGGGCCTAAAAAGTGGATGCCTAAACAAAAGAAACTGAATATGATATAGTCCATTCAGCAAAAACCAAATGAGGATCATTCTGAATTTTTAGAAAGGATTTATCAGGCCTATAGAAAGCACACTGATGCTGATACAGAAAATGTCTGGATAGTAAATATGAATTTTATTGTACAAAGTGCCCCTGATATCAGAAGGAAGTGCCATTGTTTAGATAGGGTATTGGGAATAAATCCCTCCCAGCTGGTGGACATAGCCTTTAAAGTTTACAATGCCTGGGAAACAAGGAAGTTAAAGCAGAACACCATTTTCTTAGAAACAGGAGAGGACGGACCCAAAAGGAAAAGGGAAAGACCCACTAGGTCAATTAATACACCTATTGCAAAGAGGAAGGTCATTGGAGAAAGGATTACCCAAAACTAAAAGAAAAACATAAAAAGGATAGAATCCCTTGCAGCAATTTTAGAAAGGAATGACAAATCTGATAACAAATGAAGAGGCCCAGGGGCTCTCCTAGACAGTTAACGACTTATTACTATTTCCCACAGGAGCCCCAGGTACAATGACTATGGGGGACAAGCTAACTGACTTCCTCATAGATACATACTCAGTACAAAATAAAAAACTAACCAAAAAAAGTTCAGCTGTGATCTCAATTATTGTGGTGACCAGACACTTGGAAAAAAAGAAATTAGGTCATTCTTTCAAACTCCAGCGCAGCCGTGGGCAAACTACGGCCCGCGGGCAGGATCCGGCCCCTTTGAAATGTATAAAACTAAAAAAAAAAAAAAAAAAAGACCGTACCCTTTTATGTAATGATGTTTACTTTGAATTTATATTAGTTCACACAAACACTCCATCCATGCTTTTGTTCTGGCCCTCCGGTCCAGTTTAAGAACCCATTGTGGCCCTTGAGTCAAAAAGTTTGCCCACTCCTGCTCCAGCGGTTCTCAACCTGTGGGTTATGACCCCTATGGGGGTCGAATGACCCTTTCACAGGGGTCACCTAATACCATCGGAAAACACATATATAATTACATATTGTTTTTGTGATTAATCACTATGCTTTAATTATGTTCAATTTGTAACAATGAAATTGGGGGTCACTACAACATGAGGAACTGTCTTAAAGGGTTGCAGTAGGAAGGTTGAGAACCACTGCACTAGAATGTCAGCTTGGTGATCAAAACATATGCAGTTTGCCCTCACCCCCGCACCCCCGAGTGTCTTGTGTCCATTGGTTATGCTTATATGCATTCATACAAGTCCTTCAGTTGATCTCTTACTACCCCTCAACATTCCCCAGCCTTTCCACTGTAATTTGACAGTCTGTTCAATGCTTCTCTGCCTCTGTATCTATCTTTATTTCATCAGGTTATAATGTTCTTTATTATCCATAAATGAGTGAGATCATGTGCTGTTCTTTCACTTCCTGGCTTATTTCACTTAGCATAATGCTCTCCAGTTCCATCCATGCTGCTGCAAACGATAAGAATTCCTTCTTTTTTATAGTAGCATAGTATTCCATTGTGTAGGTGTACCACAGTTTTCTAATCCACTCATCTGTTGATAGGCATTTAGGCTGTTTCCAAATCTTGGCTATTGTAAATTGTGCTGCTCTGAACATAGATGTGCATATATCCTTTCTGACTGGTGTTTCTGTTTTCTTGGGATATATTCCTAGAAGTGGTATTACTGGGTCAAATGGGAGTTCCATTTTTAACTTTTTGATATAACGCCATACTGTTTTCCACAATGGCTCACCAGTCTGCATTCCCACCAGCAGTAAAGGTACCAGGAGTGGGGAGGGTAGCGGAGGCTGGGGGACGGTCAATGGGGGGGGAGGAGACATATGTACTAGTATGTATAATACTTTAAACAATAAAATAAAATTAAAAAAAATAAAAATAAAACATATGCAGTTTTCTTTATGTGCCAGACTGCCTCATTTCAACATTGGGCTGAGATTTATTTTGTAAATTGCCTGTAAAAAAGGGGCATGGATTCCATGGAAGAAACAATACCCCCTTAGAAAGAACTCTTTAGAGCAGGGGCTCTCAACCTGTGGGTCGCGATCCCTTTGTGGGTCGAACGACCCTTTCACAGGGGTCGCCTAAGACCATTGGAAAACACATATTTTCGATGGTATTAGGAACCGAGACACCACTCCTCTATCCGTCTCCAGGCGGGTCCGTCCACATGCAGATACACCCACATACGAGTACCTGGCATGATGACATCATCGTGCCAACCCCATCACATACACCCCATACAAATACAGGTGTATGTGACAGGGTTGGAGCCATAATGTACTTACGCGGACCAGTCACACATGTGTAGAGAGCGGCGACTGTGTAGAAAGCAGCTGCTGTGTTGAAAGCAGCTACTCTGTTAAAAGCAGCTACTGTGTTGAAAGCAGCAGTATTGGAGGTAAAACGACACTTCATGAATTATAATTACTGGGTAAATGTAAAATCATGTACTGTAAAGTCATCAACTACTGCAAAAAAAAATATCTGTACCATGGGAACTTAATGCAGTACCATGGGAACTGGATGCTGATCGGTCTTTTTATATTCAGCTGTGGTTGATGTGAATACTGCCCCCTTGTGATAGTAACAGGTATGTAAAAAAAACAACACAGAGAATGGTAAATCATAGGAAACTTTAATGAACTGTATTGACTGAACTATGCCATGTATCATCTTTTGTATTATTAAAGCCATTGTTATATATTATTTTCATTAGCAAACCATCCCATGACAATGGATCGTGTAGAGAAGAATGTTAAGAAAACAAAATATAGTGAGGATTTTTTCAGTATGGTTTTACCTCAATAATTACAGCAGGAATTGAGAAACTGCAATGTGTTATTTGTTGTGAAGTTCTATCAGCCAAATCTATGAAGCCGAACAAACTAAAACGCCATTTTGATAGCAAGCATCCGAGCTTTGCCGTCAAGGATACCATTTTAGAAGCAAAGCTGATGGACTCAAGAAAACCAGACTAGACACTGGTGGCAAGTACCACAAACAAAACGTAGCAGCTGTTGAAGCTTCATATTTGGTGGCACTCAGAATCGCCAGAGCTATGAAACCTCACACCATTGCTGAGAATTTACTGTTGCCAGAGGCCAAAGACATTGTTCAAGTTATGATCAGAGATGAATTTGCTATGAAATTGAGTGCAATTTCCTTATCTAACAACACTATCCGCAGAAGAGTAAATGACATGTCTGCTGCTATTCTTGATCAGGTAATCCAGGAAATTAAATCTGCTCCACTTCCAATATTTAGTATCCAACTTGATGAATCTACAGACGTTGCAAACTGTTCACAGTTACTGGTTTACGTGAGGTATATTAATGATGGCGACTTTAAAGATGAGTTTCTTTTTTGCAAACCTCTTGAAACGAAAACTACTGCACGTGATGTATTTGACAGTTGGTTCATTTCTGAAAGAGCATAAGATCTCTTAGGAAAAGGTTTGTAGTGTTTGCACAGATGGTGCTCCAGCTATGCTAGGATGTCAATCTGGATTTCAATGTTTGGTACTGAATGAGTCACCATAAGTCATTGGAACTCACTGTATGATTCATCGGCAAATGTTAGCAATGAAGACACTGCCACAAGAGTTACAAGAAGTAATGAAAAGCGTCATAAGTTGTGTCAATTTTGTAAAGGCGAGCACTTTAAACAGTCGACTGTTTTCGCAACTGTGCAATGAGTTGCATGCGCTGAACAATGCTCTGCTATTTCACACTGAAGTGAGATGGTTGCCAAGAGGAAAAATTTTAAAACGTGTTTTTGAGCTTCGTGATGAACTCAAAACGTTTTTTAATCAGAAAGCAAGACCGTAGTTTGAAGCACTTTTCGGCGATAAAAGTGAACTGCAGAAAATAGCTTACTTGGTTGACATCTTTGCTGTCTTGAATGAGTTAAATTTATCACTGCAAGGACCAAATGCAACATGCCTCGATTTGTCTGAAAAGATCCGATCATTCCAAATGAAACTTCAGCTTTGGCAAAAAAAAATGGATGAACACAAAATTTACATGTTGCCTACCTTATATGCTTTCTTCGAGGAACATGACATTGAACCAGACAAAAGGATTACAATGATAATTTCTGTGAAAGAACACTTGCACATGCTTGCAGATGAAATTTCATCATACTTTCCAAATCTACCTGACACCCCATTTGCACTTGCCAGAAGCCCATTCACAGTCAAAGTTGAAGATGTTCCTGAGATAGCACAAGAGGAGTTCATTGAACTTATTAACATCAATGCAGCGAGGACTGATTTCTCTACAATGCCAGTTACAAAATTCTGGATCAAGTGTTTGCAGTCATATCCTGTTCTGTCTGAGACTGTGTTGTGCCTTCTTCTTCCATTTCCAACAACATATCTTTGTGAAACAGGGTTTTCCAGCTTGTTGGTTATCAAGTCTAAATACAGAAGTAGACTTGTTGTGGAAGATGATCTTCGTTGTGCTCTTGCAAAGACTGCCCCGAGAATTTCTGATCTGGTGAGAAAGAAGCAATCTCAACCTTCGCACTGATGTTGGCTTTTTACGCATACTGTCGCAAAATGTAGCAATGTAGTTTACTGTTGTTATATTAAGACTGTTACCCATGCTACACCATGCTTCAAGACAAAATTTCATTTATTTGTAATTAGAAATAAATATTTCACAATATATAATTACATATTGTTTTTGTGATTAATCACTATGCTTTAATTATGTTCAGTTAGTAACAATGAAAATACATCCTGCATATCAGATATTTACATTACGATGCATAACAGTAGCAAAATTACAGTTATGAAGTAGCAACAAAAATAATTTTATGGTTAGAGGTCACCACAACATGAGGAACTGTATTAAAAGGTCATGGCATTAGGAAGGTTGAGAACGACTGATTTAGAGGGAATTCAACCAGTATTGCAGAACTTCTTAAAATCAGGAATAATTCAGCCATGCCAGTTTCCCTATAACAACCCATTTTTCCAGTCAAAAAGCCTCACTCTGATGAATATAAATTTGTACAGGATCCTAAGACATTCATCAGTGTCCAACCCTTATATTTTGTTGACCACCATGCTTGAAAATAGCAAATAGTTTTCAGGCATAGACTTGAAGGATGTCTTTTTCTGCATCCCAATAGATGAACAGGTTCAACATTTATTTCCCTTTGAATGGAAGGTCCAGAAACGAAAACCATGCTCCAATACTGTTAGACTGTATTGTCACAAGAAATTCCCTGACCATATTTTGAGAAATATTAGCAAAAGACTTAAGGAATACTCCATTTCAATTGGGAATTCTTCTATAGTATGGAGACAACTTATTAGTAGCTAGCAATATTTTCAAAGACAATTTGCTCAACACCATCACAGTCCTGAATCATTTGGGCTTTGTGCTACTCTTCATTATTTATTTTTTTTTTACATCCCAAGAGAAATTTCATCCCAAGAAATTTTATCATTTGGGTCTATGTATTTTATTACTATGTCAATTTGCTATCTGGGCCAAAGGAAAAAAAGTGAAAACAATTTTGAAGTATTTTAATTACCAGCCAATAAATAAAATATCTAATTTAAGAAAATTTGATATACAAATGTCCAACTTATGAAATAGTTAACATTTTGA
Source organism: Myotis nattereri (assembly GCF_964212035.1). Taxonomy (NCBI): domain Eukaryota; kingdom Metazoa; phylum Chordata; class Mammalia; order Chiroptera; family Vespertilionidae; genus Myotis; species Myotis nattereri. The sequence continues at coordinate 103,996,507 of NC_138076.1, forward strand.
GGATAATTATCACTTTGAAAAAATAATTTATCATTTTACAAAATAATTCACTACCTTTCTTTATTTCTTTACTTTTTGCTTTTACATAGTTTACCTACTAAAGTTAATATACATTTATTTACATGGACATTTCCAGGAATATATCAATCACAAACAGTGAGGTACATCTTTATAGCTTTCTTTCTTTCTTTTTTTAAAATTATGTATTGATTTTTGTTTGTTAATTCTCACCTGAGGATATTTTTCCATTAATTTTTGGAGAGAGTGGAAAGGAGGGGGAAAGACAGAGAGAAGCATTGATGTGAGAGAGAAACATTCATTGGTTATCTCTTGCACGCCCCCTGACCAGGGCTGGGGATCAAACCTGCAACCCAGCCTTTGACTGGAAATCCAACCCCTCAGTTCTCAGGCTGATGTTCTATCCACTGAGCCAAACTGACTAGGGCTATAGTATTCTTTCTTGTCAATGCGTTTTTCAAGCTATTTCAATGATAATTGAGAGCTTTGAAATTTAACTTAATTTTATTAAAATTAAACTAAGTTTTCTAGACACTCTTCCACTCAACCCTGCAATAAATAATTAATTAATTAAATAATTAAATAAATGTATGTGAGCCATAGCATGATCAAGAGGGTGTGAAATACAAGAAACATTATACAAATGAAGGTGTGCTTAGGATTTTCTGTTGATAGGAATCTGAGTAGAAATGAAAAAAAAAAAAAACCCAAATTGATCGTTTAAAGACCTCAGAAACATCATCCTTAACTTGCAATCATGCTGTTGTTTTATGTTTTCTTATTTTTCCCCTACTGCTCATCTTCCTTAATGTTAACTAATATCACATATTTAGAATAATATTTAGTTCTAGAACATCTGGTACTAACAATATCCAACAATTTGTTTAAATTCTCAGTGACCTCAGGGGCTGTTAGAAGCCATCTTTTCTGGAACATTGAAAAGTAAGATGTTACTGGCTCCAAATAAATTCCTCTATGATCACCATGTTCACCTGTAAAATATTTTCTCTCTAACCCTGAATATAAGTAAGCTACTGGGGAAAAAATTGTTGTTGCCTGGGTTGTTGTTGGTGTTATTTGAAAGAACAGAAAAAAATTTGAAATTACATTCTTATAGCTTATATATAATAGTGATGTATATGATCTTTATTTTGGGGAACAAAACAAAACTAAACTAAACAAAAAACTGCAGCAAAAAAGAAATCATTGGAAAATACATCAAGTATTGAGATTAGGCCTACAATTCCCCTATTACTGTCTGTCTGATTTAGAACAATTTAGATATTTCACTATCTCCAGGGCTTATTTTGAGTTCTAACATACTTGAGATAAAAGTAAGCTTGAAGCAAGAAGAACATTCATTAGCATTATTGTTTTCTCCAAACCTACCTGTCCCATTCTAAAATCCATAGGACAAAACCAGGTTTATGAATAAGCAGTTATCAGAGCCCATGGCTTTTCTGAAAACTAAAATCAAATATTTCAAGTTGAATTCTGATATTACATAGCAAATTTTTTTTTAATCTAGATTAAAATTGAGTCTAAAGAATCACATACATCGTTAATTTTGCACATTCTTCTTGCTTTACCACAAGAGTCACAGTTTATGGAGTTTACTCATTTTCTCTCAAAAAATAGCATTTCAGAAGTAGTAAAAATAACACAAAAAGACATGAGACTAGAGAACCATTCACTCATCTAAATCCCAGTGTTATTACATGAACATGTTTTTGCTTATTCCATCAATTATTATGAACCCAGATTATTTAGTATTTGTCTCATTTTCTTAATTTATTAAGTGGGGATAAGAATAGTAGCTACCTCAGAGTGTTGTTATGAGCAGTGCATATGCTAATACATGCATAGCATGTAAAGCTGGCTGGCATTGTTATTGTTGTTGTTCTTCTGTTTAAGGTACTTAAACTATTCTTATTGACTGTGATTCTTTTCTGGCACTAACAACTTTTGTCACCTTTTTGAAATTCAGTTCTATTCATAAAACCTCATATTTATACTGCACCTGAAAAAGGCTGGTTAAAAATAAAACTTTGATACAGCCCGAATAAGCAGAGGAGATTCAGCTGAGAGACAGTCTGCACCCAGGAAAGACAGAGAACTCCTAGAAAAAGGGAACGGTTAGAGGCTGAGGCTGAAACCTCTCCAGGTGCGCCGGCTCAGCCGTGGAGACCGTGCCATCTTGAGTGGCTGTTACCGGCATCCAGAGACCAGCTACTAACCCGGCAACAACGGCTCTCAAGCAGCGAACTACGTGATCTCAGAGGATCCCTGCTTCTCCCCACAGAAAGCAGATCCTAGCAACAGCGGCCTCCTGATCACCACATGCTCTGTCGGAGGAGCAGCAGCTGTGTGTAAAACCTCCCTCCACCAGCCAGAAGAGCCGCCACAGCGCTGAACAGCACCCATCAGAGGACCTGCTACCAATAGAGGAGCAGCTGCTACCACAACCGCCCAAGGAGCAACCACAGTCCGAGGAGCCACTGCCACCTAAGGAGCAGCCACTGAATAGCTCAATATCTATATATGTCAGTGAGATCAAACATGGGTAGACAAAGAAATCCCCAAAGGAAAGAAAAGGAAGACTAACCAGAAAAGCAGCTAAGTGATACAGAGGCATGCACCATGACAGAAAAAGAATTCAGAATAAGGATCCTAGAGTGCATACACCGGATGGATGAAAAAATCAACAACTTATGCAAGAAGCAACATGAAACAGATGAACAAATCAACAACTTAAGTAAGACCCAAGAAGAAATGAAGAGCGATATAGCTGCAATAAAAAACAACATTGAAAGTATCAAGAGTAGAATAAGAGAAGCAGAAGACCGAATTAGTGAATTAGAAGACAAAGAAGCAAAACACACCCAAACAGTACTTCAATTGGAGAAAAAAATTAAAAGACAGGAGGAGAGTCTAAGGAAGCTTTGGGACAACATGAAATGAAACAACATACGAATAATAGGGGTGCCAGAACAACAGAAAGAGGAACAAGGATTAGAAAACCTATTGGAAGAAATAATATCAGAAAACTTCCCTGAGGTGGGGAAGAAAAAAATCACACAAGCCCAGAGAGTCCCAAGCAAGGTGAACACGAGAAGACCCACACCAAGACACATCATAATTACCATGGCAAATGTTCAGGACAAAGAGAGAATCTTACAGGCTGCAAGAGAGAGACGGAAAGTTACATACAAGGGATCTCCCATTAGATTATCAAATGATTTCTCAACAGAAACACATCAGGCCAGAAAAGAATGGACGGAAATTTACAAAGTGATCTAAAGCAAAGGACTGAATCCAAGAATACTCTATCCAGCAAGGCTATCATTCAAAATTGAAGGGGAAATAAGAAGCTTCACAGACAAAAAAAAAAAAAGGCTAAGGGAGTTTATCACCACCAAGCCAGCAATGCAAGGAATGCTAAAGGGACTGGTGTAAAAAGAAGAAATAAAAAGCTCAGAAAGAAAACAGCCACACAAAAAAAGAAATGGCTACAAACAAGTACCTTTCAATAATAACTTTAAATGTAAACGGGCTAAATGCTCCAACCAAAAGACATCGAGTGGCTGAATGAATAAAAAATCATGACCCATACATTTTCTGTCTACAAGAGACCCACCTCATTAGAAGGGACTCACACAGACTGAAAGTGAAGGGATCGAAAAATATTTTTCAGGCAAATGGAAAGGAAAAGAAAGCTGGGGTAGCAATACTTATATCTAACAAAATAGACCTCAAAGTGAAGGCCATAACAAGAGCTAAGGAAGGCCACTTCATAATACTAAAGAGATCAATACAACAAGAAGATATAACCCTGATAAACATGTATGCATCCAATACAGGAGCACCCAAATACATAAAAAAACTCCTGGAAGATATGAAAGGAGAGATCAACAACAATACAATCATAGTAGGGGACTTTAATACACCACTGATATCACTGTATAAATCCTCTACACAAACAATCATCAAAGAAACAACAATCCTAAATGACTCACTAGATCAGATGGACTTAATAGACATCTTCAGAACACTTCACCCCACAGCCATGGAATATACACTGTACTCAAGAGCTCATAGGAAAGATTCAAAAATAGACCACATATTGGGTCACAAACAAAGTATCCCCCAATTCAAGAAGATTGAAGTCATAAAAAGCATCTTCGCAGACCACGATGGCATAATATTAGAAATAAACTACAATAAAAACAACCCAAAATACTCAAATACTTGGAAGCTGAATAGCATGTTATTAAATATTGATTGGATTAGCAATGAGATCAAAGAAGAAATTCAAAACATCCTGGAAACTAATGACAATGAAAACACAACAATCCAAAACCTATGGGACACAATGAAAGCAATCCTGAAAGGGAAGTTTATAGCTCTACAGGCGTATCTCAAAAAACAAGAAAAAATGCAAGTAAATCATCTAACTCTACAACTCAAAGAATTAGAAAGAGAGCAACAAAAAAACCCCAGAGTGAGCAGAAGGAAGGGGATAATAAAGATTAGAGCAGAAATAAATGACATAGAGACCAAAAAAATAATACAGAAGATCAATGAAACCAAGAGCTGGTTCTTTGAAAGGATAAGCAAGATTGACAAACCTCTAGCCAGACTCACCAAGAAGCAAAGAGAGAGGACCCAAATAAACAAAACCAGAAACGATAGGGGCGAAATAACAACAGACCTCACAGAAATAAAAATGATTGTTAAAAAATACTATGGACAGCTCTACTCCAACAAACTAGACAACCTGGAGGAAATGGACAAATTCCTAGAAAAATACAACATTCCAAAACTCAATCAGGAAGAATCTTAAAATCTCAATAGGCCAATAACTATGGAAGAAATTGAAGCAGTCATCAAAAAACTTCCAGCAAACAAAAGCCCAGGACCAGACGGCTTCACAGGGGAATTCTACCCAACATTCAAGGAAGAACTAAAACCTATCCTCCTCAGACTACTACAAAAACTCAAGAGGAAGGAACACTTCCAAGCTCATTCTATGAAGCCAGCATCACCCTAATACCAAAACCAGGTAAAGACAACACAATGAAAGAGAATTACAGGCCAATATCCCTCATGAACATAGACGCCAAAATCCTCAACAAAACCTTAGCAAATCGGATCCAGCAGTACATCAGAAAGATCATACACCATGACCAAGTACGTTTTATTCCAGGGATGCAAGGATGGTTACAATATTCGCAAGTCAATAAACGTGATACATCACATAAACAAATTGAAAGAAAAAAAACACATGGTCATATCAATTGATGCAGAAAAAGCATTTGACAAAATTCAACACCCATTTTTGATAAAAACTCTCAGCAAGGTGGGAGTAGAAGGATCATACCTCAACATAATAAAAGCCATATATGACAGGCCCACAGCCAACATCATACTCAATGGGCAAAAACTAACACCATTTCCCCTAAGAACAGGAACAAGACAGGGATGCCCACTCTCACCACTCCTGTTCAACATAGTACTGGAAGTATTAACCATTGCAATTAGACAAGAAGAAGAAATAAAAAACATCCAAATTGGAAAAGAGGAAGTAAAACTGTCCTTATTTGCAGATACATGATATTATACTTACAAAACCGTAGAGACTCCATCAAAAAACTACTAGACTTAATACATGAATTTGGCAATGTAGCAGGATACAAAATTAACCCCAAGAAATCTGAGGCACTTCTATACACCAATAGTGAACTTTCAGAAAGAGAGATTACAAAAACAATCCCATTTACCATCACACCAAAAAAATTAAGTTACCTAGGAATAAACTTAACTAAAGAAGTAAAAGACCTCTACTCAGAAAACTACAGGACGTTGAAAAAGGAGATAGAGGAAGACATAAACAGATGGAAGAACATACCGTGTTCATGGATTGGTCGGATCAACATCATTAAAATGTCCATACTACCCAAAGCAATCTATAAATTCAACGCACTTCCCATTAAAACACCAATGGCATACTTCACAAATCTAGAACGAACTCTCCAAAAATTCATCTGGAATAAAAAAAGACCTCGAATAACTGCAGCAATTCTGAGAAAGAACAAAGTAGGTGGGATCTCAATACCAGATATCAAGCTGTATTACAAAGCCACTGTTCTCAAAACTGCCTGGAACTGGCACCAGAACAGACATATAGTTCAATGGAATAGAATAGAGAGCCCAGAAATCGGCCCGAACCAATATGCTCAATTAATATTTGACAAAGGAGGCAAGAACATACAATGGAGCCAAGATAGTCTCTTCAATAAATGGTGTTGGGAAAATTGGACAGATATATGCAAGAAAATGAAACTAGACCACCAACTTACACCATACACAAAAATAAACTCAAAATGGATAAAGGACTTAAATGTATGACAGGAAACCATAAAAATTCTAGAAGAATTCAAAGGCAACAAAATCTCAGACAAATGCCGAAGCAATTTCTTCACTGATACAGCTCCTAGGGCACTTTAAACTAAAGAGAAAATGAACAAATGAGACTACTTCAAAATAAAAAGCTTCTGCACAGCAAAAGAAACCATCAACAAAACAATAAGAAAACCCACTGTGTGGGAAAACATATTTGCTAATGTCATATCTGATAAGGGCCTAATCTCCAAAATTTATAGGGAAGTCATACAACTTAACAAAAGGAAGAGATACAATCCAATCAAAAAATGGGCAAAGTACCTAAATAGACACCTTTCAAAAGAGGACATTCAGAAAGCCAAGAGACATATGAAAACATGCTTAAAGTCACTAATCATCCGAGAGGTGCAAATCAAAACAACAATGAGGTACCATCTCACACCTGTCAGACTGGCTATCGTCAACAAGTCAACAAATGACAAGTGCTGGAGAGGATGTGGAGAAAAAGGAACACTTGTGCACTGCTGGTGGGAATGCAGACTGGTGCAGCCACTATGGAAGACAGTATGGAGTTTCCTCAAAAAACTACAAATGGAACTCCCATTTGACCCTGTGATCCCACTTCTAGGAATATATCCCAGGAAACCAGAATCACCAATCAGAAAGGATATATGCACCACTATGTTCATAGCAGCACAATTCACCATAGCTAAGATCTGGAAACAGCCTAAGTGTCCATCAGTAGATGAATGGATTAGAAAACAGTGGTACATCTACACGATGGAATACTATGCTGCTGTAAAAAAGAAGGAACTCTTACCATTTGCAACGTCATGGATGGAACTGGAGAGCATTATGCTAAGTGAAATAAGCCAGTCAATGAAGGAAGCATACCACATGATCTCACTCATTCATGGATAATAGAGACCATTATAAACTTTTGGACCGTAATAGATACAGAGGCAGAACTGCCTCGAACAGATGGTCAAAATGCACTGGGAAGGCCGGGGAAAGTTGGGGTGCAGCTGGGAGGGGTATAAGAGAGCAACCGAAGGACTTGTATGCATGCATATATGCATAACCAATAGACATGGGACGCTGGGGGGTGGGGGAGGCCAGGGGATAGTCAAGGGCGGGGAAAAAAGAAAAAAAAAGACACATATGTAATACCATTTGTAATACTTCAAGCAATAAATAAATAAATAAATAAATAAATACATAAAAATAAAACTTTAAGTAAAACTATTTTTTTTTTGGTAAAATGTTAAAAATCACCAGTCATCCAAATTTATTAGGACAAACATTTATTTACTTTCTGAAAGAAATAAACTGGTCAAACTAAAACTCTATGAAGTATACAGACTTACATTTTTAATTTTTTTTAATCCTCACCCAAGGATACCTTTATTGATTTTAGAGAGAAAAAAAGGGAGGAGGAGAGAAAGAGAGAGAGAGAGAGACAGAGAGAGAGAGAGAGAGAGAGACATCGAACCCTCATAATTTGGGTATGTCCCCTGATGGGAATCAAACCTGCCAACTTTCTGTATACAGGAGGACACACCAAGCAACTCAGCTACACTGGGCAGGGCCCAACTTTCATTTTAAAAAAAGAGTTTGATCATGACCCCATGAGAAGCCTTCCTTGCTTTAATTGTGTATAATAATTATTCATTTTTTCTTAAGAAATAATTTGCTAATATTTGTGAATTAAAGCTAAACCATAGGGCTGAGTGAAAAGTCCTTAATAAGTACCCATCTCTAGAGGCCCTAAAATTTATGAAAAGCTCTAATATTTTAGCTATATTAATTTTTGGATATAAAAATATCTATTGCAGGAGTCAACTAAATCATGACATTGAATTTGTTTTAATTGAAAAAGAGCTAAAAATTGCCCATGTTACGGCAACAGTGCAAGATACAAGGTGAGTTTATTTATTAACAACAAAAAATGTAAAACAAATTGTGCAAGCAAAAGTGGGCTACAGAACAAGGGTTTTTGATAGCTTTTAACTTATTTAAACATGTTACACGTTAGTATGCTAGAGTTGATAAATGCTTAGAGTATAAGTTAGAATTTGCTAATTTACTTTTAAACACTCTCCCCAACTCAGAACACTATAGAAAAGATATATGTATGATAAACACTTCCTCCTTCCTTCAAGTATCACAATCTTGTGGTCACATAATCTTCCTGGATGACAGTGTTAGTGAGGGTTGCATCATAGTCTGTACTAGAGTCCTCTTTCCTTGCATGCTTCTCCTTTGGTATTATTGGAAGAGTGTCTTCTACCACCACCTTCTCTGATTTGAAGGCACACATTCTCTTTCCAACTTGTAAACCCAGACTGTCGGTATTCCTTTCCCGGTGGTCTACTAACATGCATTGTTCACTGAGACCAGGGATGCTCAGGTCACCCCTTGAAGATAATCCTGGAGATTCCAGTTGAATATTTCTCTCCAATGATACTTCAGCCTGTTGACGAGCAACCTCTTCTGAAACAGAGAAGATTTGGTTTGCATTTTGCTTAGCAGAATTTTGTTTTGATCGTCTATAAAATAACCCCAAGTGTTTTATATCAGTCACAAAATTCACTTTTCTCTGCTTCTCCCGCAGGCGCTCCTGCACCACCAGCGCAGAACCATTGCTTATGTTGTGTCTTTCTGCAGCAATTGCTGCTGATCGCGGGTGGATCAGGGTGGTTAAGTCGAAAAGGCTGAAGTTCTTCTTGTCTTTGCTGGTACCTTCGTTATCAGTCTTTTCATCTGAGTCTGCTGTGTCCTTCGTAGCCTGAGCGGATTGCACTGTAGAGAGTTTACTTCCTCTTAGTAACCCCAGGACTTCAAAGCGGAAACTAGAAATGTCTTGCTTTAGTTCCTAAGTGAAATTTAAAATGATGAAATTTGTGACTTAAATAAACATTAGTAAACATCATTTGCTCATTTCATACATGGGGCTGATGTGTTTTCACGCATTTTTAAGAACTAGGATTCCACTCTGCTGTGGTTCTACCTAGAATTTCTAGTTTTCTTCCTGGTACTTGTGTCATTGTGATATCTATTAATTTCCTATTCAAGTTCTGTAATAATGAGGAGACTTCCTAAGGTTTATGTGAAAAGAAACAGGAAGACTTTTATTTTTCACTGTTACGTAGTCAAGTATATTGTTTTTTGTGGGGGCTACACTTTCAAGTACTTCCTCTGCAAATACCCATCTGCTTTGAAATCACTTCACACTCTCTCAGGGATACATTTTGTAAATATTTTTAACATAGGTATATTTTGCTGTCCAAAGGGACACATATAACAAAAAAAACAGTGAAGCCTGACCTTTCTAATGTGTGCAGTAACTTTCCATTATTTACTACCTTAAAGTTGATTTTTACCCCAGCATCTCGGTTAGCTACTAAATCTTGCAAATTGCTTAATTCAATCAGATAGCATTTCTGAGATTCATTTTTCTTCTCTTTTTGGACATCTGAATTCTCAGCTCTAATCTAATGGTGGCCTTTAAGGTGGGCCCCTGCCTCCAACCTATCTCCCAAAGTACCAAGGACCATTTAATTCTAAAACTTGGATGTTGTGCCTATAAAGAACATTTTGGATCCTAGCCAACTATCAATGTGCTTTAAGTTTTGCAATTTATCTATTTTCTTACCTAATTGGCTGGTTATATTTGTTCTCTGTCAAACTTATACTTTTCACTGTTAAAGGTCTCCTGTAGGATGATTTTTATGTGTTAGATTTTGCCTATCAGATCTTATTGACTTTAATCATTCCTCCAAAATATCAAAAAACTCAGGCATAATAACAGAGGTATTTTACACACATAATATATTTATATTTATTCATATATTTCATGTATTCTACCTATCTCCTCTGGTTACAATAAAAATAAAACTCAGGGAGAAACACTAAGTTTATAAGTTACAATTAAGTGCAAAATTTTCTTCTATCAAAGCTGTGCAGAACACAAAGATTTTGTTTTTAGCATGTTGGTTACTAAACATTTCAGGATTAGAAATCAGCCTGAAATTTCAAAAACTAAAGCTCACTCAGTAGGATAGGCAGTCAGAATGCCAGGATGGCTTCAATAAGTCATCTCGACATTTCAGAGTAAGTATGTTTGAAAACAATGCATTTTGAGAAGAAATGCCATCACTCTTTTGGATAATACAATAGTGCTTTAATTTAGAAGACACAAAATCTAGCTGGAACACACAGTTGTGTTTCCAGTTCTTATTTTCAATGCGCTATGTTAGGTTCCATGCTCTGCAGAATCTGACTCTTGGTGATTTCATCATTAAAATAAAAATAGGTACCTTAAAGTTCTCTTCAGTCAGGCCTTCTTCAGTTTTGGCATCTCTAATCATTGCAGCAACATATCGCTTCACCAGGTTCCTCATAACTTCCTGAGGTATTTAAAAATAACACAATTGATATTCAGTGCATATATATGATTTCTTTCTTTGGTTAGTTCTGAAGATGGGACTGTATTTTAATGTCCAAAATTTCAAGATATAATAATGATTAACTTACTTGGTACTGGTGATGTCTTCTCAAATTATCAGCAGCTCGCCTCTGAAAAAGAAAAGAATGTTTACCATTCTATAAAATAATTAATTTGTTCTTTTAATGAAGAATATTTTTTTTCATTTTTTCAGAGGGAGACTTTAATTAGACAGTGGACAAGTGCCAGAGAGTGCTTCACATGAATCAAAAGAACGAGTGAACCAAAAGAGCAAAGTGCAAGGTTATAATCTGTATGGCATTTGATATACAAAATAAGTTTAAAATAATATAAATATTGCTTTTCTAATATAAGGGGATAGGGAAATCAGTAATTATAGTTGATACACACCTGAAATCACTTGAAATGATGCTAAGAGAAACAGATGAACCATATCAAATTGAAAAATAGAAAAAATGTCAAATAAAAATTTAATAGAATAATAGCTATTATTATAATAATATAAAGTTCTTCATAAATATCACATAGCAAGATTAAGTATTTAACCATGATATCTAACATGTAATCAGAAGCATTGCTACACAATAAATAATTTCAATCAGATGAACATTAAGAAGGAATTGCTGTTTCAATTATGCTGTTGGATTTAACCAAAATATGGTATAATTATATGGTTAGATTTAACCAAAATAAATAAATAACAGATTCTGTTAAAACATAGGGTTACTTACTTTATACTTATTTTTTACATAAATATGACTACAGATATCATTTTGAAGAGATAAGAATAGTTTGGAAGCAAAACGAAGGTTAACACAAAACAGCGATTCTAGAGTGCAGAATGGAGAGAGATGTTTAACGATTAAAAATAGTCCATTAAAAATTGAGTTAAATAATAAATTATACTAAAATTATGCATTTGCAGATGCACAACTAATCTAAAGATACTAGGAAAAAAAGCTATCAAAATTTCTATTTTATATTTGTTAAATAAATATCATAAAGCAGAAAACTGTCCAAAATAATTTACTAATATAAAAACCCTGGGTGGTGTTCATCATGACCAGAACTGCGAGACCAAGCGGAAGGAAGTCAGACCTGCAGGGGTTGTCTTGGCAACGGCTGCGCCCTCCCCCGAGCTATTTCCTGTAAGGGCGGGGTTTGAGGCAGGAACCCACCCTGGTAGCGTGGAGGCATATATCTTTATAAAGTGTGCCACATCAGCACAACCAAGGGTGAACCTGAGTGGGGGTGGCTGAAAGGCTTAGAAAAGACAGACAAGAGAATGAAAGCCGGGTCTCAGTGGGACGCTGCTTCTCTGAGAGACAGTGACCATGCCCACAGCCATGCCTTTATTTTATAGCAGATGCTACGAGGCAAAGGCTGTGACCAAGATGTTTACAACATTCTCCTAGGTTTCAATCCTACACAACTACATGTACCTGAACTCTATCAAGCCTACATCACTCAGGCACATGGGGCCACGTGTTGGACCATAGGTTCAAGCTTACAACTACAGCTGTTGGCTATAATTGTGCTGGGAGGGCCCTGCCCTCCAAGCTGGGACTTGCACGTGGCAATGAGAGGACTGTGCCCTCTCCTCAGTCCAAGGCTTGAACCTGTCCAAAACACTGTAGTGGCTCCCCACAATAAAGTTTTAATTCTGTTTCTTTGTTACTAATGTTGTGGCCCCACCCCATAACAAAGAAACAATTTCCATAGGATGAGGCCCAGGAATCAGGATTTTAAAAAGATTCCCAGGTGAGTCTGATGTGCAGCCAAGGTTGAGAACCACTGCTATAGATAATATTAAAAATATATATATATATATAAACATGCAATTCTTTGTCCAAAAAATGAGCATGTTCAAAAATTAAATGAAGAAAATTTGGATATACTCGATGGAGATTTTCACACATGTTTGAGTAATGATTCCATTGATTCCACAGATGTGCTGAAAGGAAAATACTTCCATTGAATTTCTTAACAGTATTACTCCTTCGGGAATGCCGTGTCATAAATTAAAATTGAAAGTGGGTGCAATCATCATCCTATTGAGAAATCTCAATAATAAATGGCGTCTTTGTAATGGTACCAGACTTATTATCAAAAGATTACGACCTAACATTATCGAAGCTGAAGTATTAACAGGGTCTGCAGAAGGAGAGGCTGTTCTGATTCCAAGAATTAATTTGTCCCCATCTGACACTGGCCTCGCATTTAAATTGATTTGACGATGGTTACCTGTGATGTCAGCATTTGTGATGACTATTAATAAATCACATGGACAAACTCCAGACAAAATAGGCATATTCCTACCTGAACCCGTTTTTGCACATGGTCAGTTATATGTTGCTTTCTCTCAAGTTTGAAGAGCATGTGATGTTACAGTTAAAGTTCTAAGTACTTCATCGCAAGGGAAATTAATCAAGCACTCTGAAAGTGTTTTTACTCTTAATGTGGTGTACAGGGAGCTATTAGAAAAAGTTTAATCACTTTATCAGTCATTGTTTGCATCACTGTTTTTTTTTTTTTTTTTAAATATATTTTATTGATTTTTTACAGAGAGAAAGGGAGAGAGATAGAGAGTTAGTAACATCGATGAGAGAGAAACATCGATCAGCTGCCTCCCGCACATCTCCCACTGGGGATATGCCCGCAACCCAGGTACATGCCCTTGACCGGAATCGAACCCGGGACCTCTCAGTCCGCAGGCCGACGCTCTATCCACTGAGCCAAACCGGTTTCGGCATCACTGTTGTTTTTATATCATGTTTTTGTTGTTTTCATATCATGTTTTTGTTGTTTTCATATCATGTTTTTGAATTTTTTATATCATGCCTCTTTTGTTATATCTTTTTGTTACTGTTTATTTATTAATACATTTATATATGATTTTCATATACATTTTACTAATTTCCTTTCATCTCTCACACTTCTATTATAGAGAAAGGGCAAATAGCAATATTAAAATATCTCTGCTAGTTAATTCCATTTTTTAAAAATATATTTTATTGATATTTTACAGAGAGGAAGGGAGAGGGATAGAGAGTTAGAAACATCGATGAGAGAGAAACATCGATCAGCTGCACTGATGTGCCCGCAACCAAGGTACATGCTCTTGACTGGAATCGAACCTGGAACCCTTGAGTCCACAGACCAATGCTTTATCCAATGAGCCAAACGGGTTAGGGCAATTAATTCCTTTTTAATGTGCATGAATTTCGTGCATCGGCCTACTAGTCTAAAATAAAATTATTTCTGAAATAAAGGAATGAACTTAGTAAATTGTGAGAGAAAAAGAAATAACATATCTTAGGTTTTTTTTTTTTAAATTTATTGTCTAAAATTTGACATATATCTCTTTTTCCCCTGATTGACCTACCCCCCGATTGACCTACCCCCTGACCCCACAGTCATTCCCACACTGGGCAAGCCCCCACTGCCCCAGTGTCTGTGTCTATTATGCTAATATGCATCCATAGAAGACTTTTGGTTGCTCTCTACCCCTCACCCCCCACCTCCCCTGCCGTTTGTCTCTGGATCTATTTTTGTTCATCAAATTATATTGATCATTATATCCCACATATGAGTGAGATCATGTGATATTTATCTTTCTCCAACTGGCCTATTTTGCTTAGCATAATGCTCTCTAGTTCCATCCATACTATTGCAAATGGTAAAAGTTCCTTCTTTTTTATAGCAGTGTAGTATTTCATTCTGTAGATGTACCACAGTTTTTTAATCCACTTAACTGGTGATGACCACTTAGGTTGTTTGCAAATCATAGCTATGGTAAATTGTGCTGCTATGAACATAGGGGTGCATATATCTTTTATGATTGGTGTTTCTGGTTTCTTGGGATATAGTCCTAGATGTGGGATTACTGGGTCAAATGGGAGTTTCATTTTTAACTTTTTGAGGAAACTCCATACCGTCTTCCATAGTGGCTGCACCAGTCTGCATTCCCACCAGCAGTGCAGGAAGGTTCCTTTTTCTCCACATCCTCACCAGCACTTGTTGTTTGTTGATTTGTTGATGATAGCCATTCTGACAAGTGTGAGATGGTATCTCAATTTTGTTTTGATTTGCATCTCTCAGATGATTAGTGACTTTGAGCATGTTTTCATATGTCTCTCGGCCTTCTGTATGTCCTCTTTCAAAAAGTGTCTATTTAGGTCCTTTGCCCATTTTTTTTTAATTGGGTCAGTTATCTTCCTTTCAAGTTGTACGAGTTTTCTGTAAATTTTGGAGATAAACTCTTATCAGAAATAGCATTTGCAAATATGTTCTCCCATGCAGTGGGATTTCTTGTTGTTTTGTTAATGGTTTCTTTTGCTGTGCAGAAGCTTTTTATTTTGATGTAGTCCCATTTGTTTGTTTATTTTCTCCTTAATCTTCATTGCCCTAAGAACTGTGTTGGTAAAGATACTGCTATGACATATGTCTGCTATTTTGCTGCCTATGGAGTCTTGTTAGATTTTTATGGTTTCCCATCTTACACTTAGGTACTTTAGTCATTTTGAGGTGTTTTTTTTGTGTATGGTGTAGGTTGGTGATCTAGTTTCATTTTTTTTTTCATGTATCTGACCAATTTTCTCAGCTCCATTTATTGAAGAGACTGTCTTTACTTCATTGTATGCTCTTTCCTCCTTTGTTAAATATTAATTGTGCATAATGGCTTGGGTTGATTTCTGGGTTCTCTGTTCTGTTCCATTGGTCTATATGTCTGTTCTTGTGCCAATACCAGGCAGTTTTCAGAACCGTGGCTTGGTAATATAGCTTGATATCTGGTATTGTAATCCCTCCAATTTTGTTCTTCTTTCTCAGGATTGCTGTGGGTATTTGGGGTCTTTTTTTATTCCAGATGATTTTTTGGAGAGTTTGTTCTAGATCTTTGACATATGCTATTGGTATTTTAATGGGGATTGCATGGAATCTGTAGATTGCTTTGGGTAGTATGGACATTTTAATGATGTTGATTCTACTAATCCAGGAACATGGTATGTTCTGCCATTTGTTTATGTCTTCCTATATCTCTTTTTTCAATGTCCTGTATTTTTCTGAGAACATGTCATTTACCTCCTTATTGAAGTTCATTCCTAGGTATCTTAATTTTTTTGATGCAATGATAAATGGGATTGTCTTTTTAGTTTTGCCATCTGTGAGTTCATTATTGATGTATAAATAGGCCATAGATTTCTGAGTGTTAATTTTGTATCCTGCTACATTGCTGAATTCATTTATTAGGTCTAGTAGTTTTTTGATGGAGCCTTTGGGGTTTTCTATGTATACTATCATGTCATCTGCAAATAAGGACAATTTTACTTCTTCTTTTCCAATTTAGATGCTTTTTATTTCTTCTTCTTATCTGATCTCTATGGCTAGCAATTCCAGTACTACATCAAACAGGAGGGTCGAAAGTGGGCATCCTGTCTTGTTCCCATTTTTAAGGGAAATGAGTTTACTTTTTGCCCATTGAGTATGATGTTGGCTGTAGGTTTTTCATATAAAGCTTTTATTCTGTTGAGGTATGAACCCTCTATTCTCACTTTGTTGAGAGTTTTTATCAAGAACAGATGTTGGAATTTGTCAAATGCTTTTTCTGCATCAATTGATATGATTATGTCTCTCAATTTGTTTATGCGATGTATCACATTTATTGATTTGAGAATATTGTACCATTCTTGCATCCCCGGAATAAATCCCACTTGGTCATGGTGTATGATCTTTCTAATGTGATTCTGAATCCAATTTACTAGAATTTTGTTGAGGATTTTAACATCTTTGTTCATCAAGGATATGTGCCTGTAGTTCTCTTTCTTTGTGGTGTCTTTATTTGGTTTTGGGATTAGGGTAATGCTGGCTTCATAGAAAGAGCTTGGAAGTGTGCTTCCTCTTGAATTTTTTGGAATAGTCTGATAAGGATAGGTTTTAGTTTCTATTTGAATGCTTGGTAGAACTCTCCTGTAAAGTCATCCAGACAAGGGCTTTTGTTTGCTGGAAGATTTTTGATCACTGCTTCAATTTCTTTGGTAGTTGTTGGCCTATTCAGGTTTTCTTATTCTTCCTGATTGAGTTTGGGGAGCTTGTATTTTTCTAAAAATATGTTCATTTCATCTAGGTTGTCCATTTTGTTGGAATAGAGTTGTTCATAGTACTTTTTCATAATTGTTCGTATTTCTGTGGGATCGGTTGTTACCTCTTTTATTTCTGATTTTGTTTATTTGGGTCCTCTCTCTTTGCTTCTTGGTGAGTCTGGCTAGGTTTCATCAATCTTGTTTATCCGTTCAAAGAGCCAGCTCTTTTTTTTTTTTTTTTTAATCTTTTGTATTGTTTTTGCAGTCTCTATATCATTCATTTCCACTCTGATCTTTATTATTTCCTTTGGTCTGCTTATGCTGGACTTTTCTTGTTATTCTTTTTGTAACTCTTTGAGTTGTAGGGTTAGATAATTTATTACCATTTTTTCTGTTTTTTTGCAGTAGGCCTGTAGAGCTATGAACTCCCCTCTCAAGACTGCTTTCACTGTGTCCCAAAGATTTTGGATTGTTGTGTTTTCATTGTCATTTGTTGCCATGGTGCTTTTTACTTCTTCTTTGATCTCTTTGGTAACCCAATCATTGTTTAATTGCATTCTATTTAGCCTCCAGGTGTTTGATTTTTTTCATTGTTTTTGCTGTAGTTGATTTCTAGTTTTATGCCATTGTGATCTGAGAAGATGCTTGATATGATTTTAATCTACTTGAATTTGAAGAGACTTTGCCTATGTACCAATATATGGTCTATCTTTGAAAATGACCCTTGTGAACTTGAGAAGAATGAATATTCTGTGGCTTAGGGTGGAATGTTCTGAAGATATCAATTAATTCCATTTGACCTAATGAGTCATTTAGGATTGATGTTTCTTTGCTGATTTTTTGTTTAGAGGACTTGTCCAGTGGTGTTAGTGGGGGTAGTAAAGTCCCCTACTATGACTGTATTGCTGTCAATCTCTTCCTTGATATCTTCCGAAGGTTTTTTTTTTTTTTTTATGTATTTGGGTGCTCCTGTATTGGGTGCATATATGTTTACCAGAATTATACCTTCATGTTGAATTGCTCCCTTTAGTATTATGAAGTGGCCTTCCTTATCTCTTGTTATGACCTTCATTTTGAGGTCTAATTTGTCAGATATAAGTATTGCTACCCCAGATTTTTTTTTTTTCATTTCTATTTGCCTGAAAAACCTTTTTACATTCCTTCACCATCAGTCTGTGTGAGTCCTTTGTTCTGAGGTGGGTCTCCTGTAGACAGCAGATATATGTG
Organism: Myotis nattereri; assembly: GCF_964212035.1. Taxonomy (NCBI): domain Eukaryota; kingdom Metazoa; phylum Chordata; class Mammalia; order Chiroptera; family Vespertilionidae; genus Myotis; species Myotis nattereri. The sequence goes on from NC_138076.1 coordinate 104,014,702, forward strand.
TCATGTATCCTTATCCATTCAGCTACCCTTTGTTTTTGATTGGGACATTTAATTCATTTATATTTAAAGTTATTATTGATAGGTACTTTTTTGTTGCCATTTTTATTCTTTATGCCTGTGTTCCTTCTTCCCTTCCTATTTCTTCTTTGTACAGCAGACCCTTTAGCATTTCTTGCATCGCTGGTTTGGTGGTAATAAACTCCTTTAGTCCGTTTTTGTCTGTGAAGCTCCTGATTTCACCCTCAATTTTGATTGATAGCCTTGCTGGGTACAGTATTCTTGGATTCAGACACTTGCTTTGCATGACTTTGTATATTTCATTCCATTCCCTTCTGGCCTGATGTGTTTCTGTTGAGAAATCAGTCGATAGTCTGATGGGAGATCCCTTGTAGGTAACTTTCTGTCTCTCTCTGGCAGCCTTTAAGATTCTTACTTTGTCATTGATGTTTGCCAATTTAATTATGATGTGTCTTGATGTGGGTCTTTTTGGATTCATCTTGTTTGGGAATCTATGTGCTTCTTGGACTTGTGTGGCTTTTTTTCTTCCTAACATCAGAGAAGCTTTCTGTCATTATTTCTTCAAACAGGTTTTCTATTCCTTGCTCACTTTCCTCTCCTTCTGACACCACTATTGTGTGGATGTTGTTTTGTTTCATGTTGTCCCAAAGTTCCCTTTGGGTCTCCTCATGTTATTCCATATTTTTTTCCAGTTTCTGCTCTGCTTGGGTATTTTTCCTACCTTGTCTTCTAGCTCAATAGTGTGGTCCTCTGCTTCTTCTAGTCTAGTGTTGATGCTTTCTATTGTGTTCTTTATTGCATTGATGTCATTCTTCATTTCTTCTTGGTTCTTCTTCATTTCCTCTTGATTCTTACACATATTGTTGAATTTATCTTCCATACTTTTTAGTGTCCTTATGACCACTACTCTGAATTCTTTCTCTGACATATTGCTTGTCTCTATTCATTTACTTCCTTTTCTGGTGAGTCCTCCTTTTCTTTCCTATGGGGCTGTTTCTTTGTCTCCCCAGGTTCTCTCCTCTCAGGGTGTCTATTTATGTAGTTCTCTCTCTCTCCTGCACTGACTTAAAGGCACAAAATACAACATGACAAGGCACAACACACAGGGCACCAAACACAAATGTATTAATGATACAAATAACCCCAAATAAAGGTGACCACCAGATAAAATAGAATTAGGGGAGAGAAAAGAGTGCAAAAATTATATTGAGAAAAGGAAAAAAATGTAAGAGGGAAAAGAAAGAGAAAAAAAAAAGAAGGGGGGAAATGTATGTATATGGGCAGAAAACTCCAAAACACCAAGAACTAATCCAAAAAAAGGAAACAACAAACACCCAGAGAAGAATGCAAACAACAACTAATCCAAAAAATGCCAACAACAAACACTCAAACAACAAACACCCAGATGAATCTGAAGAGCTCAAGTCAATCTCTGACCTTTCTGTCCTTGTATTGCCTCACCAGATGTGTTTAATTTTCCAATTCCATGTGGATGTTATTTGATTCAGCTCTTCCTCCTTTCTGCTCTGTGAGAAGGTTCAGGACCCACACATGTATTCAGTCACCACCTTCTCTTCCCCTAGACAAAATTTTTAGGTGCCTGTGGCTGTGGAGGCTGGAGTCTCGGTATTCATGGGTTTTCAGCTGAGACAGCTGGTCCCTGGGTGGTGTGGTTGTAGGGTCCCGGGAGGTATCCAAGGTCTTCCCAGTTGAAGGTAAGGCTGGGCTTCTGATCACAGCCACTCTCCCATTTAAAATGGTGTGGTCTCGAGGCAGAGCTGGCTGCTCTGGGAGAGATTTTAGAGGTAGTAGAGGCTGCCCAGCCAGGGAAGCCTGGTCCTCCAGTCCCCAACAGTCCTGTGGAATATAACTGTCCCTCACTCACAAATACAGACACTCCCTGCATGTCCACACATTCTCCTTTAGCTCTCTCACTCACACTATCTTGCAGCCTGCTCTCCCCTCTGCTGTCATCTTGGATCTCATATATCTTAGTTTTAAATAAGTCTTTTGATCTTGTTCTTTACTAAGCTGATAAAATTGAATGAAAAGTTGAAAGTATTACATAGATCTTCCTTTTCCTCCCATTAACCTCTTCCAGCCCACTCGGGCCCCCCACGTCCCCCACAGGCCCTCACCACCCCATTGTCTGTGTCCATGGGTTATGCATATATGGATAAAGTTCATTGGTTAATTTCTTTCCTCCCACCCTCCCCTGCCTTTCTGCTGATGTTCAACAGAGTCATAGAAGCATGAACAGACTGTTAAAATTGAATTTTTAAAAGAGGTATACATACATCACTGTGAAATGATATTACAAAAGATATCAAACATCAAAAGGCAATTTTTTTTTATTTCTCCTCTTTACAGGGATAAGAGACAATGGCATTTTCCATTATGATGAGAATGGATTTGTGTTTTCTGATTACTAGTGAAAAATAGTTTATGACATACCAGATAGAGATATGTAACTCTTTATGAGACATAGCTCAGCTAAAATCCAAGACAAAAACACAAGCTTTTCAGATCTCCTTAAGTTCACTTTAAGTGAACAAAATTACTAAAGCCAATGGTATACTAACTTCTTTAACACTCTCACTATAAAAATTGTACAGGAGATCCATGTTCCACAATTTAAATAAATAGAAACTCTGAATTTAATATGGGATTTGGTTGATTCAAGTTTTAATAATTCATGGTTTTATAGCATTTCACCATTCTATTTTAATATTTAATCTAATCTAATAAAAGAGAAACATGCAAATGACCACACCTCTGCTATGCCCCAAGCCATGCCCACCAGCCAATCAGAGTGACTATATGCAAATTAACCCAACCAAGATGGCGGTCGGAAGCCACAGAGCTGGAGCAAACAGGAGTCTTGGTTGCCATGGCGATGGAGAAAGCCAAGCTTCTCACCTGCACTGGATGGCTGTGGCCTCTGCTCAAGGCAACAAAGTTTTAATTATAGAAGACAAAAAAATTCCAGATACCTGCTTCCAGCCAGCCTACACTGGCAGCTTGGGTGGCTGGGGGCCGTGGCCAGCCTGCAAACTGCCATCAGCCCCTCACCCAGGCTGGCCAGGCATCCAGGTGGGGACCCCCACCCTGAAGGGGCTGTGGCCAGCCTGCAAACAGCCATCAGCCCCTCACCCAGGCTGGCCAGGCACCCCAGAGGGGACCCCTATCCTGAAGTGGCTGTGGGCAGCCTGCCAACAGCCATCAGCCACTCACCCGGACTGGCCAGGAATCCCAGATGGACCCCCACCCTGATCCAGGACACCCTTCAGGGCAAACCAGCCGGCCCCCACCCATGCACCAGGCCATTATCCTATATAATAAAAGGGTAATATACAAATTGACCCTAACAGCAGAACGACTGGGAATGACTGGTCACTATGACACACACTGACCACCAGGGGGCAGATGCTCAATGCAGGAGCTGTCCCCTGGTAGTCAGTGCACTCCCACAGGGGAAACTCTGCTCAGCCACAAGCTAGGCTGCCAGCTGCCAGTACAGTGGTGGTGGTGGGAACCTCTCCCACCTCCTCAGCAGCGCTAAGGATGTCCGACTGCAGCTTAGGCCTGGTCCCTGCTGGCAAGTGGACATCCCCTGAGGGCTCCTGGGTTGCCAGAGGCATGTCTGACTGCCAGCTTAGGCCTAATCCCCGGGGAGCGTGCCTAAGCCAGCAGGTGGTCATCCCCCGAGGGGTCCCAGACTGCAAGAGGGCACAGGCTGGGCTGAGGGACTGCAACCCACAAGTGCACAAATTTTTGTGCACCGTGCCTCTAGTAAAACAATAAAAGTCAACAAAGAACATTTTGAAATATGATTTTAACTTAACATTTCTTTAACATAAAACTAACAATAAAAATGACAGGATCAGAAAAACATAAGTAATAAGTAAAAATTATCATAGTGTATTATTAGAACCTTATTCACATATACATTCTAAAATGTTAATACAGATATAAAAAGACCAAAGATCCTATTTAAAAAAAAATAAATTCAAGTTTATTTTTATGGGGAACATTTTTTTTAAACCCAGATTGTCTGACAGAAAAAACAAAGAAAGCTTACTTGTTAATTGTTTCCCAACTTACAGAATAATATTACAAAGCTATTTTTAGTCTTTAAGAATATATCAGCCAACTAAACTTAAATATTCTAAGAATATGAGTGGATGACACAAACCACCTTATGAATATTTTATTAAAATGAATCCAAGAAATTCACCAATGGTGATTACTAAATTATGCAACACAGATATTCCTCATGTCTATTTAATATCTCCACAATTGTTTCTTGTCTTATTGACCATTACTATTTTGCCTATATGTTTTCTACTTCTTTGGTGGTAGAGTGGCATGATATTAAAAACATGGACTTGGGGTGCACACCTGAGTTTGAAGTTGACTGAGCCTGAACAAACAATTTATCTCTGAGATCCTCTCCCTTCCCCCTGTTTTATTTTGCAAGGTGAAGATAAGCCCCCTGGATGATTTTGAAGATTAAATGAGATAATAGATTGAAAGCATTATTACTAACTAATGTTAGTTCCCATCATCTTTCTTTCTTTTTTTCTGGATTAGTAGCATGATTTAATAGCTTTTAAAAACTATTCTTGTACCAAAAGTTTTGTGGATAGTTTGACATATATCAGGATTACTTCTGAGGGAGTAAAAGGATATACTTAGATGTAATTGTCTCTCAGCCAGGGTACTTCTATGTGGTTAGCATGGCATTTCATACTTGAGGAGATCATTTTCTTTAGTTATGGAGCTGGATGCTTTTAGCTCAGGCAGTAGGTTTGGAAGTAAGAAATGCGTATTTAAGCAATAAGGTGAGGGGATGGTTCTGGTAAATATGGGTAGATTTAACACATTTGTATAGGCAGTCATTTTTGTTTTATTAAAACTTTATCTTTTAGAGCAATTTAAGGTTCATGGAAAAATTAAGAGGAAGGTGCAGAGATTCCCCATATGCCTTCTACCCCAACACATACTTAGGCTGCTCCATTATTAACATCCTCTACCAGAATGGTACATTCTTACAATTAATAAATCTACATTGACATATCATAATCACCCAAGGTCCATAGTTTACATTATGGTTCACTCTTAGTGGTATATTTTCCATGGGTTTGGACAAATGTATACTCTAGTGGCATGATTTTTGTGGTATCATACATAGTATTTTTATCACCCTAATCTCTGCCTATTTACTCCTCCTTCCATCTCAACCTTTTTAAAACATTCACCTTTTTACTATCTTTTCCAGAATGTCATATAGCATGTCGCCTTTTCAGATTGTCTTCTTTTTTTTTTAAATATATTTTATTGATTTTTTACAGAGAGGAAGGGAGAGAGATAGAGAGTTAGAAACATCGATGAGAGAGAAACATCGATCAGCTGCCTCCTGCACATCTCCTACTGGGGATGTGCCCGCAGCCCAGATACATGCCCTTGACCGGAATCGAACCTGGGACCTTTCAGTCCGCAAGCCGACGCTCTATCCACTGAGCCAAACCGGTTTCGGCCAGATTGTCTTCTTTTACTTAGTAATATTCATTTAAGGTTCCTCCATGTCTTTCCATGCCTTGATAATTCATTGCTTTTTAATTATGGAAAATATCTTATTGTTTGGATATGCCACAGTTTACTTAACCATTCACCTACTGAAGGACATAATGGTTGTTTTCACATTTTGGTAACTAAGAGTAAAGCTGTTATATGCATCCTTGTAAAAGATTTTTGTGGATATCCGTTTTCCACTCCTTTCTATAAATACCAAGGAGTGTGATTGCTTGATTGTATAGTAAGATTATATTTAGTTTTGTAAAAAAACATCAAACTGTCTTCCAAAGTGGATGTACCACTTTGCATTCCCACCAGCAATGAATGACAGTTACTGTTATTTCACATCCTTGTCAGCATTTGTTGGTATTAGTGTTTCAATTTTTAGCCAATCTAATAGGTTTGTAATATAGTCTCCATATTTTGGGAGGTGCAAAAAGTTTATGAACATCTATACATAATATTGGATTTTTGTTATGATCTCTGTGAGTTTTCCTTTGTGAGTTTCTATATCATGAATCTTAGTTCAGAGGACCAATTTAAGATATGTATAATAAGCAACTACATGATCATGGCAGTGGGCTGCAAGAAACCAGAGATGAATAAAGCATACTTTTTTGCCTTAAGTGGCTTATAGTGTATTCGATGGAATGTTAAGAACACATAAGTCTATAGATGAATGCAAAATACAAAAGAAAACATGGGAAGTGCTATAAGATTGTTGTTTGAGTACAGAGAAGGAAGATATACTATTGCGATAAGATAGGCACCTGGGATTTTTGACTAATTGAGTTACATACGATGAAAGTTCAATTTTTGTGATAGTCATCTGGCTGCAGTATAAGACAGAAAGATATGTGGGAGAGAATCAGTTGATGAAGCTATCAGTTGGGATGGCATTAACCAGGATGTAACTAAAGGATATAGTAAGAGTGAGCTAAAATGATAGCAATATGAGTAGAAAGGAGGGGTCAGGAAATGTTGAGGGCCTTTGATGCTGGGCTGGGACCATAATGACAAAGATTTTTAGCTTGGCTGCTGAGATGTTACAGACACTTAAAAAAACATAACAAAGAATTCAATTTTGGAGATGTTGATAGATGACATTAAAGTAGAAACGCAATTGTCTAGTTTACATATTTAAGAGTAGGCCAGGACTAAAGAAGATTTGAGGATTATATGCACAGATACAATAGTGGATAAAATCACTAATCCACATCTCTTGACATGAACAAAAGGAAACTATGATGGATAATAAAATCATTAATAAATTGTGAATATATCTATTAAGAATGCATAAAATCATCCTCTTTCTTTTTAAATAAGCTTTATCAGACTAACACTAAAGTTAGTTCTCTAATTTCCTAAGGTAAAAAAAAAAATATTGGGATTTAAATTTCAATACATGACAATTGACACATAGGCATTAAGATTAGATATATTACTTATTAAAACCCATGAGTTTTTCCAGTCTCATCGCATCATTTATAAGAAAGGAAAACTAGGCCCACAGAGTTGAGTAAGTAAAATACCCTAGACCACAAACCATTTCCCCAATAGGTTTTTTTCTGCTATGTTGGTAGCATAGCATTTAGCCTACTGGGAACATTTAAAAAATAAAATAAAATACCCCAATGTTCTCATGGCAGTGCCAGTTCTAGAATCCTGGGCAAGAACTCACTCTTTTTTCTATGCTCTTTCTACCAAAAAGACACAAAGAGATATCTGAACACATCCCTCTCCCAACACCTCTTAATTTGAGAATCAACATTGTTCGCATACTGGATCCATATTTATTTTAATAACAATTAATAACCACAAAATGCATGGTATATGTTGTGTTATTTTCTTAAGGCTTCCACAAAGTACTTTTAACTGGGTGGCTTAAAACAACAAAAATAATTATATCATACCTCTGGAAACCAGAAGTCTCAAATCAAGAGGTTGTCAGGAACATGTTTACTCTGATAATAGACAGAATTCTTCCTTTCCTCTTCCCAGTTTCTGGCCGTGCTGTCAATCCTTGGTGTTTCTTGGTTTGCAGCTGCATAATTCCAATCTCTGCTTCCATTTTCATTCATACAGTGTTCTCTCTGTGTCTCTGTGTCTTCACCTGGTCATATTCCTATAAGGACTCTACTCCAATAAGATCTCATCTTAACTAATTACATCTGCAAAGATCCTATCGCCAAATAAAACACATTCTGAGGTATTGGGGATTAGGACTTCAACATATCTTTTTTGGGAAACAATTCTACCTATACTACGTACTATTTTGCAAGAAACATGATGATAATTTTTGACAATTAGTGGCATCCTTAAATATTATATATTAGAACTGTTAGGTCTGATCAAATAATTGAATGGACACCCGCTCCCCTGGGAACTGATCTTTAGGCCACTTCACAATGAACATTCTACTTGCTTAGACCACATTCTACTTGCTAAGACCATTATCTCTCCCCTATGGATTTTCCCAGAATCTGGACCTGCACATAGAATTCTCCACCCAGAAAAAATCCTCCTAGAGTCCTTTAAAAACCTCTGACTCCTCATCTTTGGGTGCTGGCACTATTTTGGGGATCAGCCCGTCTGATATCCAGATGACCTAATAAATTCATAATTCTTCACCCCTTTTGGCCTCAAGTGTTTCTCCTTCAGCGACCCTAGCAAGAACTACCAATAGTACCTAGAATATTTGCAAAATTTTTGTTAGGTAAAGACCAGCTGGGCTTCAAAGGGATTTACACTTATAAGGGATGCCATCATTACAGCTTATAATTATCACTGGGAATAACCAAGAACAGAATTAACAAATTTGTGTTTATGAAAGTAACATAATAAAGGATATTTATTTAAAAATTACCTAAGTGGTTAAAGGGTATTTAATTTTTCAAGCCACTCACATGTTAAACTTTTATTAATGAAGTAATCTGCAATGATTATGTGTTCTGTATTTTTATTAAGAAACTAGAGGCCCAGTGCATGGATTCATGCATTGGTGGGGGTCCTTAAGACTAGCCTGTGGGGATAGGGCCAAAATTGGTTCTCCGACATCCCCCGAAGGGTCCCGGATTGCGAGAGGGTGGTTCTCAGGTGACACACCCCGGAAACGGGTTCCCTCCTCTCTGGTTCCGGGTGCGTCACTCAAGAACCACGCTGCCAAGTCACCGCAGTTTGGCAGCTACTGCATTGAGCATCTGCCCCCTGGTGGTCAGTGCACGTCATACCTACCAGCTGGTCAGCTGGTTGCTTAGCCTTTTATATCCTATACTAGAGGCCTGGTGCATTACATTCATGCACTGGGGTGTGGGGGTCGTCCCTCAGGCCAGCCTGCGCCCTCTCGCAGTCTGGGACCCCTTGGGGGATGTCTGCTTGCTGGCTTAGGCCCGCTCCCCTGGAAAGCAGGTCTAAGCTGGCAGTCGGACTTCCCCCGAGGGGTCCTTAGTGCTGCTGTGGAGGCGAGAGAGGCTCCCACCACCACCGCCACACTCACCAGCCATGAGCCCACCTTCTGGCTGAGCAGCACTCCAGCTGTAGAAGTGCACTGACCACCAGGGTGCAGCTCCTGTGATGAGTGTCTGCCCCTGGTGGTCAGTGCACGTCATAGTGACTGGTCATTCTGCCATTTGGTTGATTTGCATATTAGGGTTTAAAACTGGCCTAAACTGGAAGTCAGACATCCCCCAAGGGGTCCTGCTTTGCGAGAGAGTGCAGGCCAGGCTGAGGGATCTCCCCCTGACCCCCGCATGAATTTCATGTATGGGGTCTCTAGTATATAGATAATTAACTAAGTGGAATTATAGCATGACAGACCTAGGTTAGAAATAATTTCTCCATGAATGAGTTAATGAATACAATGTTACTGAAAATTTTGCATTTTTCAGCTTTTTAAAAAATTAAATTGTTTGTCAGTTATGTTTAAGACAGAAAAAAACAGGACCACAGGACCAATTAACTTGGTGTCTAGGAAGAATGTTTCATAGGAAGATGAGCCTTTTAAATTGGCAGCTTTCTTTGTAAATTATACCAGAAGTTTAGCACTGTGTACAGAATCTTCCCTAGCTGGGTGACTTCAGAAGTGCCAAATCACACCTATGTGCCACATTAACAAAACTCTCAGTTTGCAGATTTCTCCTGAATTGTTAGTGTAAGACAAAGGTAGTATTTGTATCACTGAACTAATGATAAAGAAACCTGTGAGGTAATTCTGCATTTTAATAGAGGTGTTATTAGGTTGCTTTAGAACAGGAAGGTTTTTGCAGCCCTGAAAGAAAAGTCTCTGGGTAATCAGCCATAACCTTTTTCTCACTCTTTTTCTGCGTTCTCTCCAGGTCTATCATGTGGGATATCAGGCTTACTTCATGTAGCTGATTCCCTGCAGTCAATTGTCAGTGTCCTTTTCTCTCTTTTCCACTCTAGTGTGGGTTGACCATTAATTTAAAGCCCATGAATTATGCCTTTTATTCTTTGCTTTCCTCACTGAGTCCCTTAAGAGATGCAGCTTGCTGTGTTCTCTTTTTAAAAAAAAAGTAAAAATGTGAGGGGCCATTCCAAGATGTGATCTCTTTTTAAAAATTGTAGTTTTGCTTATTTCCTGCTAGGTTTGATTGAGCAATTGCATTGATAGATCTGCCCCAGGAACTGACTTTTCAGTTCATTTCACTATGGACATTCCTTTTGCTGAGACCACATTTCACTTGTGGTGACTACATTCCATTATCTCCCCTCCAGGTATGCATAAAGAAGTTTCCACCTAGGAAAAAGCCTGCCAAAAGTCCTTTAAAAGCTGCTGACTCCCATCACTGGGTGCTGGAGCCGTCCAGGTTCAGCCACCTGGTGTGCGGATAATCGAATAAATTTGTGATCCCTCACTATTCTGGCCTTGTGCGTTCCTCCTTTGTTGACCTAACATTTACAGGTGTCTCTACATATTGTTCTTAAGCATATAAAAGAAATAAGATAAATTTTTTTAATGTGGCCTTGTCAAAACAAGTATTCAAGATCTCATTCTTAAAATACCAAGAATATCAAGAAATTCATTCCTCTATATCCCCACTTGGGAAAGGAAATATAAGTAAAAGGCCCTCTCAGCAAATCTTCCAGCTGTAATTAAGTTACTTACAGATGTGTACTCTCAAATCTGTAAGATTTGTAGGTAGGCCTACTGAAAGTGATGACAATTAAGGAACAATACAATTTGATAAATTTCCACTAAAATGTAGTCTGAAAGGCATGCACTATTAGCATTTTTTTTTCCTTTAGTGATTATAGGTGGCACCAACCTATTCACAGTTTCTAATTCTTTTGTAGTGACTTAACTGAGCATTTTTGTGGCAACTCGTCAGGCGTGAGTATTCCACCTGTAGGTCCAGAACTGTGGGGTTCTAAATTACCCAAAAAGTATAGTGTTTCATATGACCCTCACTATGTACTTCAGAGAAAACTAGAAAGTGTAAAATGCTAAATTAAAGAAATAAAAGTCATTTTTATTTTGAGAAGTCCTAATACTCCTTGTTTCAGTATACTGACCTATTTATTAACTTAAATATTCCATTTAGAAAATCAATCTATGGCATTAAACACATTTCATATTGAGAAGAAGCCAAAATGGCTGTGGAGTAAGTGGAAACTATACTCATATCTTCCCAGTACCTAACCGATTAACAACTAAATTATAGATAAATCAATCTGAATAACCAACTGAAGGCTAGCTGAACTGAAATATTATAACCAAGAATCTACAGAAGGAGCCACATAGAGACTGTAAGAAGGGCAGCAGATATATAGAAATGGCTGGTCTCGCATGCATATACAGCAGTTGGGAATCCAGAAGGGTATCTTGCCTGCAATGGTCCTCACTTCTAAGTGAGGTATTTCAATCCTATTTTGGGATCCCCAACCAGAGTGCCAGAATTAGGAACAGGAGTCTACATAACATCTGGCTGTAAAAATCAGTGTGGGTTCTGTCTGCCAGGGAGACATGGAAGTCTGCTAGAAATCCAAGAGCTTTCTTAAAGGGTCAGTATAACCCTTTGCCATGCATCCAGGACTGTGATAGAAGAATGGTGACTGAGCACAAACTACAGTCATACAGAGAAGATCTGGGTTGTATGACCCCCAAAATAAATCTGGAGGGTCAGACACAGAGATCTCTGTCCTAAGTCTCCCACACCATCCACAGATGCCATCCTCCTTGGGTCAAGCACTCCTATCCTTATAGCACCAGCCTGAGGAGTGCACTAGCCCAGTCCTCTAACTAGGAGCAACACCATCCTGCTGAGCTCTCTTCCCACAGAAAGTCTGCTGGCTGCACCCAGCCAGGACCTTTGGAGTCCTCATTTTCTTGGGAAGCTCTTGTCACACTCTAGCAGTTGTGTGGCTCCAGAGCAGGGAGCACTTGTTCCCCGTTTTGTGCCATCAGCACCTGTCCCTTAACAGGAGACCCATCTGTCTAGTTCTTCCAACTTCCAGTGACCCTGCCTTGCTGAGCTCGAGTCCTCCAGAGGGGTTGGCTGGCTGTGTGTAACTGAGATCTTCGGTGCACTTTCATTTTTGAGGAGCTCTAGTTGGGAACTTAGACAGACACTTAGAGCAGTGGCCATTTTCCCCACACTAAGACACCAACGACAGTTCCCCAATGAGAAACCCACTTGTTCTATCCTTCCAACTTCCAGGTGGCCTCATCTTGCTAAGTTCCTGTCCCAAAGAAGGCTTGGCTGGCTGCACCTAGTCCAGAACCTGTGCTGTGCTCTTTTTGGGGAGCTCAGGTGCAGAGATTCAGAGATACTAAGTGGTATGGCTCTGGAGTAGGAGCCATTTTCTCACCACTGAGTGCCTGACCATGAGCTTCTAAACAGGAGATCCACTAGGTCCTTCCTCCTGACCCTAGTATCCCTGCCATATCAAGCTCACACCTTGTGGAAGAGACAGCCAGGCTGGGGTCAATCTACAGACTTTATTTAGAAAGCTTTGAGGAAGTCCAGGTAACCTCAGGGGGTGGTAGAGAAGCAGACAGGTGGAGCGGATCTTGGGATTCACAGATCTTGGTCTTTAACTATCTCAGCCAAGAGTTGGTGGAAGCTCATCTTTGTACATAGCTTGGATCCTCCCATGCACACCTAGGCTCATTACAGGTAGCCACAAACTGTGGATTTCTTAGTAGCTGTAGACAACTAGCCCAAGGCAAGTTATACCCAGAGTCTTAAATGGACCTGCACAGGAGTCCCTCCCATGTCAACCCAGACATAACATAACCAGTGGTGTGCTTCAAACAACACCAGATCATGACCTAGCTAGCCTCAAAAGTGGTACACCCCAAAGGGAAATACCAGTAGGCATCAAGTCTCTTCTGGGACAAATTCCACTTAGGAGGGCGGCTTCTGCATTGTGGCTTATACACTGTTGTTGGGTTTGATTCTCATAGTCAGCCAGACTGAAGGTAAACCCCTCTCACAGACAGGCCAACAATATTCAAGACTCAACTACAATAGGAGGGCTAACATCACTCACACAAGAACAATCCTGGAGCAACTGCTCACATAACACACACAAGAGATGTTTCTGGAGCACCTGGCTCATGTGATCATAAAGATTGCACCACTGAACCTCAGAAGAAGCCTACTATATAAGATAACAATAGACAAACACAAAAAGTCAGACAAAATGGTGAGACAAAAAAACACACCCCAAATGAAAGTACAAGAGAAATTTGCAGAAAAAACACACACAAATGGAATAGAGGCAATCAAACCACCAGATACAGAGTTCAAAACAGTGGCTATAGGATGCACAATATACTTAGGGAAAAAATGGATGATCTCAGTGAGAATTTAAAAATATAGGAACCATTAAAAGAACATAGAAACCATAAAAGATAATCAGTTAGAAATGTAGAATATAACATATAAAATGAATAATTCATTAGAAGGAATCAACAGCAGGTTAGATGAAACAGAGGACTGAATCATCAAATTAGAGGACAAGGTAGCAGAAAACACCCAATCAGAGCAACAACAACAACAAAAATGGAAAGGAACAAAGTCTAAGGGACCTCTGGGGCAACATCATGTTTAACAACATCCATATCAGAGGGTTACCAGAGGAAAAGCAAGGGATCAAAAACCTATTTGAAGAAATAATGGCTGAAAATTTCCATAACCTGGTAAAGGTAAAAGAAACACCTGTTCAGGAAGCACAGAGAATCCCAATCAAGATTAATCCAAAGAGGCCCACACCAAGACACACCATAATTAAAATGACAAATGTTAAAGATAAACAGATAACCTTAAGAGCAGCAATAGAAAGACATTTAGTTACCTTCAAGGGAACTCCCATAAAGCTGTTAGCTGATTTCTCAAAAGAAACACTTCAGGCCAGAAGGGATTGATATGAGATATGTAAAGCAATGACCTAAAACAAAAACTACTCTACCTAGCAACGCTATCATTTAAAATTAGAGGAGAAATAAAGTACTGCCCAGAAAATAAAAAGCTAAAGGAGTTAATTACCAAAAAGCCATTATAACCAGGTATGTTATAGGGTCTTCTTTAAAAAGAAGAAATAAAAAAAAAGATAATAAAAAGGGAATAAGATAAAAAGAATAAAATAGCAATAAATATATATCTATAATGAATTACTTTAAATGTAAATGGATTAAATGCTCCAATCAAAAGAAGTAGGGTAGCTGAATGGAGAAGAAAACAAGACCCATATCTGTGTTGTCTATAAGAGAACCACCTCAGAACAAAATATACACACAGACTCAAAGTAAAGGGATGGCAAATAATATTTCATACAAATGGAAAAAAGCAAACAAAAAATGTGGGGTAGCAATATTTATATCATACAAAATAGATTTAAACAAAGAGCATAATAAGAGACAAAGAAAGATTATCTATAATAATAAAAGCATAATATGCAAATCAACCAAACAGCCGAACAGCGGAACACCCATTTGGACAACCTTCCCGATGAAGCTGGGGCTGCGAAGGCCCACTCTTGCATGAACTTCATGCATTGGGCCTCTAGTATAATACTAAAAAGATTGATCCAACAAGATATATGTACCCAACATAGGATCACCTCAATATGTAAAGAAAATCTTGGTGGAAATCAAAGGGAGAGATCAACAGTAATACAGTTATAGCAGGAGATTTTACCACCCCATTGACATCAATGGATAGATCTTCCAGACAAAAAAATGGACAAGAAAGTGGACAAGAAAACAACAATCTTAGATGACACTCTATACCAGATGGATTCAATTGATATTTTCAGGCATTTTCACTGCAAAGTAGCAGAATATACTTTTTTTTTTTTTTTTTTTTTTTAAGTGCACATAGAACAGTCTCTAGGACAGACCAAATGTTAGGTCACAAAAAAATCTCAATAATTTCAAGAAGATTGAAATAATATCAGAATCGTCTCCAATCACAATGGTATGAAACCAGAAATCAAGTATAAGAAAAAAAAACCCCAAAAAACTAAAATAATACACAAACACATTAAGGCTAAATAACATAATACATGAATGTGTTAACAATGATGTCAAGGAAGAAATCAAGTTACTTTGAGAGAAATGAAAATGAATACACAACAACACAAAATCTATGAAACAATTTGAAAGTACAATACAAGCTTACCTCAAAAGCAAGAAAAATCACAAATAAACAATCTAACCTTACACCTAAAGGAACTAGAAAAAGGACAAGAAACAAAGACCAAAGTGAGTAAAATAAAGGAAATAATAAAAGTTAGAGTAGAAATAAATGAAATTGAGTCTAAAAAATGAAAAAGATCCATGAAACCAAGAGCTAGTTTTCTTTAAAGAAAAAAGAAAAACAAACAAACAAAAAAAAACCAAGACTGATAAACCCTTAACCAGACTCATTAAAAAAAAAAGAAAGAGGACCCAAATATATAAAACCAGAAATGAAAGAGGAGAAGTAATGACTTAACAACAAAGAAATATAAACAATTTTAAGAAATAATATGAGCCAATAATAACATGCCAATAAATTGGACAATCTAGAAGAAATGGATAAATTCCTTGAAACATACAATTATCCAAAACAGAATCAAGAAGAAACCGAAAATCTAAATAGGGAGATTACAACTAATAAATCAAAACAGTAATCAAAAGCCTCAAAGGCAGTAAAATCCTAGACCAGATGGCTTCAAAAGTGAATTTTACCAAACATTCATAGAAGAATTAACACCAATTCTTTGAAAACTATTCCAAAAAATTCAAGAGTAGGGAAAAATCACAAGTTCATTATTCTAATTACAAAACCAGGTAAAGACACTATGAAGAAATAAAATATAGGCCAACATCCCTGATGACTATAGATGCAAACATTCTGAGCAAAATATTAGCAAACTGAATTCAGCAATACATTAAAAAGCTCATAACTCTGATCAAATTGAATTTATTCCTGGGATACAATGTTGGTATAATATCCACAAATCAATTAACATGATTTACCAGATAAACCATAAACAAAATGAAAAACAAAAAACATATGATCATAGCAATAGTTAAAGAAAAAGCATTTGACAAAACCCATCACACTTTTTTTTGTTATTTATTATCTTTAAAAAATTCACAAATACATATTTTTTAGTTTATAATCTCAAATAGTATAGGGTAAATACCAATAGATATAACTGACATAGACAAATGTCTTTTAGAGGTCCTCAATAATTTTTAAGACTGTAAACTTGTCCTGAAACAAAAAACAATTTTGATAATTGCTGAACTAGATGAAATCAAATATCCCAGCTCTTTTGAGATTCTCTGATATTTTGGCATATGTGAATGACAATAGAAAATTAAATCTGGAAATGTCTTGCTTTTGGTAAGTTTTTATTTCTTTCATGTTTGTTTTTTGTTTGTTTATTTTTTAATAAATCTTTATTGTTGAAAGTATTACATATGTTCCCTTTCCCCCCCCCCATTGCCCTCTCCCTTTTTTCCCCTCCGAAACCTTCAGCAGCCACTGTCTGTGTCCTTGGGTTATGCACATATGCATATGAGTTCATTGGTTGATCTCTCCCTCCCCCCTCCACACATCCTCCACCCTTCCCTGTCTTTCCTCTGAGGTTTGACAGTCTGTTGGATGATTCTATGTCTCTGGGTATATTATTGTTCATTAGTTTATGTTGGTCATTAGATTCCACATATGACTGAGATCATGTGATACTTGTCTTCCTTGACTGGCTTATTTTGCTTAGCATAATGCTCTCTAGGTCCATCCATGCTGTTGCAAATGGTAAGAGTTCTTTCTTTTTTACAGCTGTGTAGTATTCTATTGTATAGATGTAAAATAGTCTTTTAATTCACTCATCTGTGATGGGCACTTATGCTGTTTCCAAATCTTAGCTATTATAAACTAGAGGCCCAGTGCACAAAAATTTGTGCACTCGGGCAGGGGGGGGGGGTCCCTCAGTCTGGCCTGTGCCCTCTCACAGTCTGGGACCCCTCGGGAGATAACGACCTGCTGACTTAGGCCTGCTCCCGGGTGGCAGAGGGCAGGCCCAATCCCTAGGTGCAGCCCTTGGTTGGGCTCAGAGCAGGGCCAATTGGGGAGTTGGGGCGCCGTCCCCTGTCATGCACAGAGCAGGGCGGATTGGGAGGTTGTGATGCCACCCTCAGTCACGCTCAGGGTAGGGCCGATTGGGGGGTTGGGGCACAGCCCCCTGTCACACTCAAGGCAGAGTCGATGGGGAGGTTGCGGAGCCACCTCCTGTCACGCACAGAGCAGGGCCAATCAGGGCATTGGGTCGCTGCCCCCTCTCACACACAAAGCAGGGCTGATCAGGGGGTTGGGGCGCCTTCCCTGCCACGAACAGAGCAGGGCGGATAGGGAGGTTGTGGCCCCACCCCCTGTCACACACAGAGCTTCAGGGCGATGAGGGGGTTTGGGCGCGGCCCCCTGTCACGCTGATCCTGGTGCTGGGAGGCCTCCTGGCTCCACTGATCCCGGTGCTGGGAGGCATATTACCCTTTTACTATATAGAATAGAGGCCTGGTGCACGGGTGGGGGCCGGCTGGTTTGCCCTGAAGGGTGTCCTGGATCAGGGTGGGGGTCCCCACTGGGGTGCCTGGCCAGCCTGGATGAGGGGGTGATGGCTGTTTGCAGCTGGTCACACACCCTTCAGGGTGGGGGTCCCCACTGGAGTGCCTGGCCAGTCTGGGTGAGGGGCTGAGGGCTGTTTTCAGGCTGGGACTGAAGCTCCCAACTGCTCCTTTTTTTCTTTTTTCTTTTTTATTCTGGGCCAGCTTTAGCTCTGAGGCTCCAGCTCTTAGGCCTCCGCTCCTGAAAGCAGGTATCTGGTTTGTTTCGGTTCTCGAAACTCTGTATCAACTCCAGCTCTGAGATCCCAGCCAGCTGAAAGCTGGTTTCTGGAGTTTTGTTTAGTGTCTGTATTTGTTACAATGTTTGAAACTGCAGGCTCAGAGGCCTGCAGTGGCAGGTGGGGAACGTTGGAGTCCTCCGCCACTGAAGCAAGCAAGCCTCATGTTAGTTTCAAGCTGCCTGGCTGCTGGCTGCCATCTTGGCTGACAGTTAATTTGCATATTGCCCTGATTAGCTAATGGGAAGGGTAGCGGTCGTATGCCAATTACCATGTTTCTCTTTTATTAGTGTAGATTGTGCTGTTATGAACATAGGGGTGCATATATTCTTTTTTTAAAAATATATTTTATTGATTTTTTACAGAGAGGAAGGGAGAGGGATAGAGAGTTAGAAACATCGATGAGAGAGAAAGATCGATCAGCTGCCTTCTGCACACCCCCTTACTGAGGATGTGCCTGCAACCAAAGTACATGCCCTTGACTGGAATCGAACCTGGGACCCTTCAGTCCTCAGGCTGACGCTCTATCCACTGAGCCAAACCGGTTAGGGCGGGGTGCATATATTCTTTCTGAAGGGTGTTTCTGAGTTCTTAGGATATATTCCTAGAAATAAGATCACTGGGTCAAATGGGATTTCCATATTTAATTTTTTGAAGAAACTCCAAAATGTTTTCCACCAAGGAAAACAGTCTGCATTCCCACCAACAGTGCACAAGAGTTCCCTTTTCTCCACATCCTAGCCAACACTTGTCGTTTGTTGATTTGTTGATGATAGACATTCTTACAGGTGTGAGTTGGTATCTCATTATCATTTTTATTTGCATCTTTAAGATGATCAGTGACTTTGAGCACGTTTTCATATGCCTTTTGACCATCTGTATGTCCATTTTGGAGAAGTATCTATGGATGTCCTTTGCCAATTTTTAAATTGGATCATTTATCTTTCTTTTGCTAAGTTGTCTGAATTCTTTGTAGATTTTGGAAATTAACCCCTTAGCAGATGTACCATTGGCAAATATGTTTTCCCATAGAGTGAGCACTCTTGTTATTTTATTGATGGTTTCTTTTGCTGTGCAGAAACTCTTTATTTTGATGTAGTTCCATTTGTTTATTTTCTCCTTAATTTCCATCATCCTAGGAGATGCATTTGTAACATGCTGCTATGAGACATGTCTGAGATATTGATGCCCATAGTTTCTTCTAAGATTTTTATGGTTTTACGTCTTATATTGAAGTCTTTTATCATTTTGAGTTTATTTTTGTGTATAGTGTAAGTTGGTGGTCTAATTTCATTTTTTTTGTATGTATCTGTCCAATTTTCCCAACACCATTTATTGAAGAGACTGTCTTAACTCCATTGTATGCTCTTGTCTCCTTTGTCAAATATTAAATGAGCATAATGACTTGGATTAATTTCTGGGTTCTTTGTTATGTTCTATTGGTCTATTTGCCTGTTCTTTTGCCAGTACCAGGCTGTTTTGAGTACAGTGGCTTTGTAGTATAACTTGAATTCTGATATTGTGATTCCTCCAACTTTGTTTTACTTTGTTAAGATTGCTGCAGCTATTCCAGGTCTTTTTTTGATTGCATATAAATTTTTGGAGAATTTTTTCTAGCTTTTTGAAATATGCTGTTGGTATTTTAATAAGGATTGCATTGAATCTATAGATTGCCTTGGGTAGTATGGACATTTTAATGATGTTGACTTTACCAATCCATGAACATGGTATATTATTCCACTTGCGTATATTTTCCTCTATCTCTTTTTCAATGTCTGTAGTTTTCTGAATATAGTTGTTGTTTTTTTTTTTTTATCTCCTTGGTTAAGTTTATTCCTAAGTATCTAATTTTTTTGTTGCAATGGTAAATTGGATTGTTTGTTTGGTTTCCCTTTCTGAGTTCATTATAAGGTTAAAAAAATTCATTTAAGTGGAAATAGAAGGATCATACCTCAATATAATAAAGGCCCCATATGACAAAACTACAGCCAATATCATACTCAATTGGCTAAAACTAAACATGTTTCCCTTAAGATCAGGAGCAAGACAGGGATGTCCACTTTCACTACTCCTATTCAACATAATAGTGGAAATCCTAGCCACAGCAATCAGACAAGAAGAAGTGATAAACTGGAAAGAAAGAAGTAAAACTGTCATTATTTGCAGAAGACATGATATTGTCTTTAGAGAACTCTAAATATTCCACCAAACAACTACAGGGACTGATAAATAAATTTAGTAAAGTAGCAGGATATAGCATTAATATTCAGAAATTGGTTGAATTTTTATACCGCAACTATAGGCCTGGTGCATGAAATTCGTGCATGGTGGGGGAGGGGGTTCCCTTAGCCTGGCCTGCACCCTCTTGCAATCTGGGACCCTCAGGGGATTGTCTGACTGCTGGTTTAGGCCCAATCCCACAGAGATCCCTGCATGATCAGGCCTAAACTGGCAGTAGAACATCCCTCTCGCAGTCTGGGATCACTGGCTTCTAATCGCTCGCCTGCCTGTCTGCCTGCCTGATCACCCCTAACGACTCACTTGCCTGCCTGATCGACCCTAACCACCACTGCCTCCTCCCCTGCCACTGTAGTTTAGTCCAGGAGGACAGCCAGGATGATGTCCGGAAGGTCGTTCGGGTGTCTGGTCTAATTAGCATATTATGCTTTTATTATTATACATAATAAACTCTGAGAAAAATAAACTAATGAACAGCAAAATAAACCGCCAACAAAACAAAAAGGGAACCTACCATACGGGGAAACATATTTGCAAATGATTTATTAGATAAGGGGTTAATCTCCAAAATATATACAGAACTTATACAACCCAACATCAGGAAGACAAACAATCCCATTAATGACATGACCAAAGGACCTGAAAGACACTTCTCCAAAGAGGACATACAGATGCCAATAGATATGAAAAAAAATGCTCAAGGTCACTAATCGAGAGAGAGATGCAAATAAAAATTATCATGAGGTACCACCTCACACTGGTCAGAATGGCAACTATAAATAAATCAAAAAACAACAAGTGCTGGTGAAGATGCAGATAAAATGTAAACTAGGGCACTGTTGGTGGGAATGTGGACTGGTGCAGCCACTATGGAACACAGTATGGAGTTGCCTCAAAAAATTAAAAATGGAATCACATTTTGACCTAGCTTCTGGGTATATATCCTAAGAATCCTGAAACACCAATCAGGAATAATATATACACATCTATGTTCATAGCAGCATTATTTACAATAACCAAGATCTAGAGACAGCCCAAGTGCCCATCAGTAGATGGATAAAAATGCTGTAATACATTTACACAATGGAATACTACATGGCTACAAAAAAGAAGGGACTCTTACCACTTGCAACAGCATGGATGGACCTGGAGAACATTATGCTAAGTGAAACAAGCCAGTCAGAGAAAGATAAGTATCGCATGATTTCACTCATATGTGGAATCTAAAGAACAAAATAAACTGACAAACAAAATAGGACCAGAGGCATGAATAAATGGAACAGCCTGGATCTCAAAGAGGAGGTGGGTGGGGAGGATGAGAATAGATCAACCAAAGAACTTATATGCATATATGCTTAGCCCATAGACACAGAAAATACTGTGGGGAAGGTCTAGGGAAGGCAGGGGCAGGGTGGAGAGAAGCAAAGTGTAAGAAAATGTGGGACATCTGTAATAGAGTCAACAATAAAAATATGAAAAGAAATTAAGACGTCAATGCTATTTATAATTGCATATAAAAGAATGTACTTAAGAATAAATTTAGCCAAGGTTATAAAAGACTTGTACTTAAGATTTTATAAGATATTGAAAAAGAAATTGAAGAAGATACAAATAAGTGGAAGTATATACCATGCTCATGGGTAGGAAGAATTAACATCATTAAAATGTCCATACTACTCAAAGCAATCTATAGGTTCAATGCAATGACTATCAAAATACCAATGGCATTTTTTAGAGTCAGAACAAATAACTCAAAAAGTTATATAAATCCACCAAAGACCCCAAATAGCCTCAGCAATCTTGAAAAAATAAAACTAAGTATGAGGTATCACACTACTTGATATCAACCTATATTACAAGGTCATAGCAATCAAAATAGTAAGCTACTGTCATAAAAACAACATATAGATAAATGGAACAGAATAGGAAGCCCATAAATAAACGTATGCCTATATGGTCAATTAATATTTGACAAAGGAAGCAAGAAAACAATGGGGTAAAGACAGTTTATTCAATAAACGGTGTTGGGAATATTGGACAGATACATTCAAAACTGAAACCTGACCACCTTCTCACACCATGAATAGGAATAAACTCAAAATGGATTAAAGACTTAAATGTATGACTTGAAACCATAAAAATTCTAGAAGAATACATCAGCAATAAAGTTTTTGGCATTTCACTTATCAATATTTTTTTTCTGATATATCTCTAGGTCAAGGGAAACAAAAGAAAAAGTAAATAAATGTGACTACATCAACTAAATCAAACTAAAATGATTTTGCACAGCAAAGGAAACCATCGACAAAACAAAAAGACAACCTACTGAATAGAAGAGCATATTCACCAATGATACATGTGGTAAGGGGTTAATATTCAAAATCTATGAATATTAGAAGGTTGGCCCCAGCAGCAAGCACACACGCACACACAAGCACAAATGCCCTAACTGGGCAGAAGACCTGAAGAGACACTTCTCCAAGGAGGACATATAGATGGCCAATAGACATAAAATGTTGCTCAAAATCACTAATCATCAGAGAAATGCAAATTAAAACCACAATGAGATACAATTCCACTCCTGTCAGAATGGTTATCATCATCAGCGAATCAACAAACAAGTGTTGGTGAAGATATGGAGAAAAGGGAACCCTTGTGCATTATTGGTGGGAATGCAGATTGATGCAGCCACTATGAAAAACAGTGTGGAGGTTTTTTAAAAATTTTTAAGTGGAACTTCTTATGATCCAGGGATGCTACTTCTGAGGATATATCCAAATAAAACAAAAAAAAATATGCATCCTTATGTTCAATGCAGCATTATTTAGAATAGCCAAGATATGGAAGCAACCCAAGTGCCCCTCAATAGATGAGTGAATAAAAACGCTGTGGTACATTAACATGATGGAATACTATTGGACCATAAAAAAGATGAAATCTTACTCTTTGCAACAGCATAAATGGACCTAAAGGGTATTATGCTTAGTGAAATAAGGCATATGGAGAAAGACAAGTGCCATATAATTTTATTTATATTTGGATCTAATTAACAAAATAAACCAACAAATAAAATAAAAAATAGACTCATACATACATAGAACAGACTTATAGTTGTCAGCCGGGGGGAGGGGGGATATTGGGGGCTGGGTGAAAAAGGTGAAGGAATTAAACAATAAAAGTTGTTAGTTGCAGAATGTTCACAGAGGTATAGATTTTATGATAGAGAATATAGTCAATAATATTGTGATAAATATGTTTGGGGCAGGTGGGTACTTGAAGCAGTGGGGACAACATTCTGTAAAGTACATGATTTTCTAAGCACTTTGCTGTATACCTGAAACTAATACAGAATAACATTGAATGTAAAATGTAATTGAAAAATTAAGCAACCCTTAGGACCGAACAACCGGAACGGCAGGAATGATAGGATGACCAGCCAGTAGCTATGATGTACACTGACCAAGACCTTGCTGCTGGACCCAGACAGGAAGGAAGAGGGAGCCCAATTCCATGTGGAATCGGCAGTTGGTTAGCTTGCTGCTGGGGCCAACCTTCTGCAGCCCCTCCCCACCACTGGCTGGCCCCCCATGGACCCTGATGGGGGGGTGGGCTGGCCAGCCAACCTCCCGTGGTCCCTCCCCCCCACGTGCTGCCCCCCCCCAGATTGGCCCTGATGGCAGGCCAAGCCGAGGGACCCCACCTGTGCACAACTTCATGCACTGGGCCTCATGTGTGTGTGTGTGAGTGTGTGTGTGTGTGTGTGTGTGTGTGTGTATCCTATCTAATAAAAGAGTAATATGCAAATTAACCATCACTCCTCACTCAGTCCGTCACAAAGATGGCTGCGGCCATGGAATTTGAGCGAGCAGGAGGCTTGTGTTGTCCTTGGCGATGGAGGAAGCCAAGCTTCCTGCCTGCCCTGGCCATCCCTAAGCTCTGCTCAAGGCTACAAAGTTTCAATTATAGAAGATAAATAAACCCCAGATACCTGCTTCCAGCCGCCATGGCCTCTGCTGAAGGAGGGGCTGGGAGCCTTGGTTGCCAGGGGGAACCCAACCTGGGCTTTGCTTAAGGCTACAAAGTTTCAATTATAGAAGTTAAATAAATCCCAGATACCTGTTTCCACCCCGTGGGTGTGGCCAGCCTGAATACGGCTATCAGCCTCTCACCCAGGCTGGCCAGGCACCACAGCGGGGACCCCCACCCTGATCTGGGACACCAAACATATATATATACTAGAGGCCTGGTGCACGAAATTCATGCACTTGGGGGAGGGTGGGGTCCCTCAGCCGGGCCTGCACCCTCTTGCAGTTCAGGACCCCTAGCTCTTTACCACCTGGCTCACTACTCCTTAGCATTGCCACTGAGGCGGAAGAAACTTCTGCCATCACCACTGCGCTTGCCAGCCATGAGCCCAGCTTCTGGCTGACTGGCTCTCCCACTGTGGGAGCACACTGACCACCAGGGGTAAGCTCCTGTGTTGAGCGTCTGCCCCCTGGTGGTCAGTGCGCATCATAGCAACTGGTCATTCTGGTAGTTCTGCCATAATGGTCGCTTAGGCTTTTATTATATACTAGAGACCTGGTGCACGAAATTCGTGCACTGGGGGGTGGGGTTCCCTCAGCCCAGCCTGCCCCTCTCACAGTCCGGGAGCCCTCAGTGGATGTCCTACTGATGGCCACAGTCTGGCAGCAGAGGCTCAGAGCAGGTGTCCCGTGTGTGTGTGTGTGTGTGTGTGAGTGTGTGTGTGTGTGTGTGTCTGCTAGGGCCTGCCCCCAGCCGCACCACATAGGCTCAAAGCAGTTGCCGTGTGTGTGTATGTGTGTGTGTGTGTGTCTGCTGGGGGCCTGCCCCCAGCCACACCATGGAGGCTTGGAGCAGGAGCCCCTCTGTGTTGATCTCTCAGGCTCCTGGCCTCCACTGCATGTTGTACTCTCCCTTGATCTATGGCCAGGATGGGGGTGCTGCTTGCAAGCCAGGATTTCCTGCTCTTGGATCGCCATGGCGACCAGGGAGCAGGCCCAGCTGGGGGCTGCCCACAGGCCAGGCTTCTCTCCTGCTCCTGGAACCCCATGGTGACTGGGAAGCAGGCCCAGCTGGGGGCTGACCACAGGGTGGGCTTTCCTGCTCCTGTATCAGGCCCAGCTTGGGGCTGCCTGCAGGCCAGGCTTGCTTTCCTTCTCCCGGATCCTCATGGGGAACGGGGAGAAGGCATAGCTGGGGGCTGCCCACAGGCCAGGCTTGCTTTCCTGCTCCCGGATCAGACACAGCTGGGGGCTGCCTACAGGCCGCACTTTTCTACTAACCGATGGCTGGATCACCACAGCGACCCAGGACCCAGCGGCACTTTCCTGCTCTCCAATAGTCATAGGTTCCTGGCCTGGGGCGGGGCTTAGCAGTGCGGGGCTTAGGCGGCACAGGGGTCCCGGCTGGGGGCTCAGGTGGCACACAGGGGTCCCATCTGGGGGCGGGGCTTATGCCCCGCTGCCCAGGGCTGCACATGGAGCCTATATGGCAGCTTGCACTGTCCCGCCCTGCCTGTAGTATAGGATAGAGGCCTGGTGCATGGGTGGGGGCCGACTGGTTTGCCCTGAAAGTGTCCCGGATCAGGATGGGGGTCCCACTTGGATGCCTGGCCAGCCTGGATGAGGGGATGATGGCTGTTTGCAGCTGGTCACACCCCCTTCAGGGTAAGAGGTCCCCACTGGGGTGCCTGGCCAGCCTGGGTGAGGGCTTGAGAGCCATTTTCAAGCTGGAGAGCAACTTAAGCTCCCAACCTCTCCTTTTTTTCTTTTTCTTTTTTTTAAATTCTGGGATTTATTTACCTTCTATAGCTGTCACTGGAGCTGAGAGCCAGCTCCAGCTCTGAGGGCTGAAAGGTTTCTGGGTCTGTTTGGCTTCTATAATTGAAACTCTGTTGCCATCACAGCAGCTCTAAGCTCTGAGGCCAAAGCTGGCTGAAAGCAGGTCTCTGGAGCTTGTTTAGTTTCTATAATTGCAACATAGTTGCTTAGAGTGCAGCTCAGAGGCTGGCAGTGGCAGGCAGGGAATGTTGGCTTCCTCCATCACTGGAGCAAGCAAGCCTCCTGTTTGCTTCAGCTGCATTGTTGCAGGCCACCATCTTGGTTGGCAGTTAATTTGCATATCCTTCTGATTAGCCAATGGTAAGGGTGTCGGGGTTATGGTCAATTTGCATGTTTCTCTTTTATTAGACAGGATACTAGAGGCCCAGTGCACAAAAATTTGTGCACTGGAGGGGAGGGTCCCTCAGCCCAGCTTGCCCCCTATCACATACTGGGAGCCCTAGGGAATGTCCTACTACCTGCTCCCTGCTCCCCTTGGGGAGCAGGCCTAAGCCACAGTCTGGCCTCCCTTTGTGGGAGTTGACCAGGCTGATCAGGGGAAGGCATCAGCCCCATCACCGCACTGTTTCAGCCACTTCCAGTCACCGCAGCCACCAAGATGTTTTCATCAACACAGACTCCAGTCCCTTTACCATGAAAAAATGACAACTTTCTTTAGGCATTTTCAAGAAGTGTCTTTCATAGGCTATGACCTTTCTTTCTTTCTTTCTTTCTTTCTTTCTTTCTTTCTTTCTTTCTTTCTTTCTTTCTTTCTTCTTTCTTTCTTTCTCTCTCTCTCTCTCTCTCTCTCTCTCTCTCTCTCTTTCTTTCTTTCTTTCTTTCTTTCTTTCTTTCTTCTTTCTCCTCACCTGAGGATATGTTTCCATTGATTTTTAGAGAATGTGGAAGAGAAAGGGAAAGACAGAGAGAAACATCAAAGTGAGAGGAACACTTTGATTGGTTGCCTCCTGCATGAGCCCTGACCTGGGCCCGGGCCAGGAAGGAGCCTGCAACCTAGGTACATGCCCTTGGTCAGAATTGAACCCAGAATCTGTGTTGGGCAGGCTGAGGCATTATCCACTGAGCCAAACTGGCTAGGGCAGGATATGACATTTCTTAACCCTCCAGCAGCAGACCTTCCTTTTTTTCTCCAGCAGTGTGGTAAAAAAAAACCCCTAGATCACCTATTTGGACCCTTATTACCCAGTTACTAAGAATATTATCAGTAGCATACAGGGAGCTTAACCAATCAGAGTCAGAAAAGGTGTTTCCTCTGTAGTTCACACCAATTGCCAGCTCGGCCCCTGTCCAGGCCTAACACCTCTGGCGAGTCATTAGCCCTGGGCGGGGGCACCCCCAGCTCCCTGCCGCCACCGTCATCAATGATCGCTGGCTCAACGATCGCTGGCTGGCTCCACCCCAGCCCAAGCCTAAAACCTCTGTCCGAAGCTTTAAGCCAGGGCCGGGGCACCCCCAGCTCCCCTCCACCACCCCCATCAATGATCGCTGGCTGGCTCCTCTCAGGCCCAAGCCTAAAGCCTCTGGCCAAGGTTTTAGGCCTGGGCCAGGGCACCCCCAGCTCCCCACTGCCGCTGCCATCAACCATCGCTGGCTCAACAATCGCTGGCTGGCTCCTCCCTGACCCAGGCCTAAAGCCTCAGTCCATGGCTTGGTGCCTACATATGCAAATTAACCGCCATCTTGGTTGGCAGTTAATTTGCATATCTCCCTTATTAGCCAATGGGAAGTGTGTCGGAGGTACAGTTAATTACCATGTTTGTCTATTATTAGATAGGATAATATATAAAAATATATAATATATTATATATCTATATTTATATCATCTATATCTATATCTATATCTATATCTATATCTATATCTATATCTATACACATTAGAGAACCAGTGCACAAAAATTTGTGCACTCAGAGGGGTCCCTCAGCCCGGCCTGTTGCCCTCTCACAGTCTGGGACCCCTCGGGGGATGTCCACCTCCCCGGGGAATCGGGCCTAAGCTGGCAGTCAGACATCCCTCTGGCAGCCCGGGAGCCCTCAGGGGATGTCCACTTGCCAGTGGGGAGCAGGCCTAAGCTCCATTCTGACATCCTTAGCGCTGCTGAGGAGGCAGGAGAGTCTCCTGCCACCACTGCTGTACTGGCAACCATCAGCCTGGCTTGTGGCTGAGCAGAGCTCACCCTGTGGGAGCACACTGACCAGAGGGGGCATCTCCTGCATTGAGCATCTGCCCCTGGTGGTCAGTGTGTGTCATATTGACCAGTCATTCCCAGTTGTTCTGCTGTTAGGGCCAATTTGCATATTACCCTTTTATTATATAGGATAGAGGCCTGGTGCATGGGTGGGGGCTGGCTGGTTTGCCCTGAAGGGTGTCCCGGATCAGGGTGGGGGTGCCGTTGGGGTGCCTGGCCAGCCTGGGTGAGAGGCTGATGGCCGTTTTCAGGCTGGCCACACCCCCTTCAGTGTGGAGATCCTCACCTGGGTGCCAGGCCAGCCTGGGTGAGGGGCTGATGGTCGTTGTCAGGCTGGCCACACGCCCTTCAGGGTAGGGGGTCCTGCTGGGGTGCCTGGCCAGTCTGCGTGAGGGGCTAATGGCTGTTTTCAGGCTGGTCACAGCCCCCAGCCACCCAAGCCACCAGTGGAGGCTGGCTGAAAGCAGGTATCAGGGATTTATTTATCTTCTATAATTGAAACTTTGTTGCCTTGAGCCTAGGCCACAGCTGGCCAGGGCAGGGGGGAAGCTTGGCTTCCTCCATCACCAGGGCAACCAAGCCTCCTGCTTGCTCCAGCTCCATGGCTGCCACCATTATCTTGGTTGGGTTAATTTGCATATAGTCGCTCTAGTCGGCTGGTGGGCATGGCTTAAGGCATAGCAAATGTACAGTCAATTTGCATGTTTGTCTTTTATTAGATTATATATATATATATATATATATATATATATATATATATATATATTTCATATTAATTAAATACTTTGGTGAAGTACTGCATAACATCTTTTTACTATAATTAAGTGATCCAAACTCTGGAGCCATGAGTAGAAACACTAGTTTTGTTTTAGTTTAAATTGCTGACACCAGTGATTTTGTAAACAGGAGTTTCTAATTAAAGCTACAAGCTGTAAGTGCTTGCTAAAATGGACATTCCCTATGATTCTAGTACACATTAAAGTTTGAGAACCAGTGCTTTAATACTGAGAGGGTTTTGCTGCTAAAATGAGATTTAGCAAAAAATTCCCAATAGGTTCCCCTTAGGTAGGATTTTTTATGATTTCCCAGAGAGAAGCCATTTCCCAATGAGTTTCTTCCTATAGTAGAGGTTTTGATCAATAAAACATTTCTGCTTCATTTATGCTTTCCCCAAAAAGTATTCCAAGTGAAAGGTTAATTTACCTGGAACACCTAGTTATCCATATAAGAAAGTCCTGTTAGATCTGATCAAATAATTGAATCGATATCCCCTCCCCTGGGATATTTTGCTTAGACCACATTCCATTTGCTAAGACCACTATCTTTCCCCTCAGGACATGCCCAGGATATGGACCTGCCCAGAGAAGTCCCTGCCAAAAAAGCCTGCCTAGAGTCCTATATATGAAAAGATGTTCAAACTCACTGCCAATCAGGGAAATGCAAATGAAAACTACAATGAGATACCATCTTACACCAGTTAGAGTGGCTATTATCAGCAAGACAAACAACAGCAAGTGTGGGAGAGGTTGTGGTAAACAGGGAACCCTCATTCACTGCTGGTGGGAATGAAGACTCGTACAACCACTTTGGAAAGCAGTCTGGCGATTCCTCAAAAAATTAAAAATAGAGCTACCATATGACCCAACAATCCCACTCCTGGGTATATACCCAAAAAACTCAAAATCATTTATACACAAAGATATATGTCCCTCTATGTTCATTGCAGCATTATTCACAGTGACCAAGACTTGGAAATAGCCAAAGTACCCTGTGATAGAGGACTGGATAAAGAAGATGTGGTACGTATACACAATGGAGTACTACACGGCCATAAGAAAGGATGAAATAGCATCATTTACAATAACATGGATGGACCTTGAGAACATTATGCAAAGTGAAATAAGTCAGACTGAAAAAGCTAAGAACTATATGATTTCACTCATATGTGGAATATAAAACTGAAATTTATGAACACAAACAGCAGTGTGGTGGTTGCCAGAGTAAGGGGGGTGAGGTGTGAAAGGGGTCCTAATATAAGATTTAACTTTGGGTGGTGGTCACATGGTCCTATATACAGATTTTGTAAATTAGTAATCCACACATGAAACCTATATGTTCATGATGACTAATGTCACCCCAATAAAATTTAATTTAAAAAAGAAATAATAAAATAAAAATAAAATAAAATATCTGACTCCCTGTTCCTGGCTGCTGGCATTATTTGGGGGCTCAGCCCATCTGATTACCAGATGACCTAATAAATGTATAACTCTTTACCACTTTTGGCCTTGTGCATTACTCCTTCAGTGACCCTAACAAGTCCAAAGTTGTTTTTTTTAAGAGTTATTTAATTCTTCAGGGTTAATTGTTACCCAGTGGTCATAAATAGCAAGATAAAATCACCAGTGATGGAATCTAGAGAGGACCAATGGTGGTAACCCTGAAGGGCAGGGAAGAGAATGAGCACCTGCTAGGTGACAAGAGTCAGTAAGTGAATCACAAATAGGAAGGTTAGAGAAAAATGACTCAAAACATGCATAAACTCTACCGAGAGTTTAGTTTTAATTTTCTGTTTCAAAAATGTGGCTTAAATATAAGCAAGTTAGGATGAGAGCAGAAGGCATGCCATCTTGTTAAATGAGAACTTTGAGATACAGGTATCTAAGAGGAAATTGAAAACAGTGATAGGATCTGCAAGAGCTGTTGAGAAAACTTAAAAGATAAATACACAACATGGAAGGTATTGTTGCATGCTCATCAGACTTTTCAGGGAAACAATTTAAGGCAGTGAAAAGCACATTAGACTGGGAAACAATTACCCAGTTTTTTTTTTTCCCAGCTCTGTCACCAAGGGATCCTGAAATGCTGAGCAAGGTAAATAAGTTCTCTTTTAAAGGAAATGGTTGAGTTAAATGATTTCTAAAGTCCCTTTGAAGTGTGATTTGATATTCTAAGCCATATCTTGGTTATACAAAGTGACTTCCACCTTTTTATTAATGAATATGTGTATATCCCCTTGTCTTCATGTTTATACAAATAACTATCAGGAAGATTATCCAAACTGAAAGGAATTCAGAACAAAAGCAATTACTTTTTGATTCTCATTTAACTCCTCTTATTGAAGCATCCATCTTATATAAAAACTGCTGTTTGAAATTTTAACCCTGCTATTCTGGCTTCTGTATTAAATAATAAGGAAAATAAGACTACTCCCATTCCAGAGAGGCCATAAACTATGCCCCAGAAAGAGTTGTCAGTGCTGACACCAGGCCAGCCAGGCCTTGAGATATGGTCTCATGGCCCCTTCCCAGCACGCAGGCCTTCTTTCTCAGAAGGCCCGGAAGTCTCATTCCAAATTTGGGAGACAAAGGACTGAAAAAAGTATAAATAAAGAGAGTTTCCTCCATGTTGGGGGCCCAGAATTTGAAAGACACATTTTTCTCTGGGCCTGCACAGAATTTATAAATAATGTAACTCCCTTTCTCTAAGTGTGGCTTGCTTTTTCTCTGGTCTTCTGAAACATTATTATCAGAATCTTCTTAATTTGGCTTTCATTTATCTTATATTTTTTTCTTACAAATAATATGCATTATTTATTTTCATCTAAAATATAAATGTCTAAAACTCAACTATGAGTATACAAACCAAACTAATATAACCTCATTCTGGAAATGTAGTCTAGATAAAGAGTAAATATATAGCATTAATTGAGTTTGGTTAGGCTGGTAGAGAAGAGGCAGGATTGAGAGTGGGATGAGGCTGGAGAAGAGACATGACTCGCAATATTTATTTAGTTTGTCATAAATTCCCGAAGCATAACAATATCCAAAGGTTAGTAAAATTAACATGGATAAGGAAAAAGAAATGGTTTGATATCACAGTTAATCTTTAATTATCTTTATGTGTGTTTGGGGCAGAAATAGAATATTGGGGACCAGCTGTAATTATGAGAAATATTAATCATGTTCTGTTAACCATGATGTTTTGTTCTGATTAAAGAAAGCACATTCTAACCTGGCTGAGAATTTTACCAGGGATCTCAGAGCTCACCTGGAAATTTGGCCCCTCCTCCCCACCTGAGATCTGCCTATTATCATGGAAAGATGAACAACCTTGCTGCAGAAAGGAAATAATGGAGACCAGGATGTGGGCAAACCCTCAGCCCACATTGTCCACATTGCTTGTAACCTGTAGCTATTATACCCATTCTTATTCTTTTTTCCTACTTCCCCATGCCTATAATACCCATTTTTATTTTGCATACTCATTCTTATACCTTTGCCCACTTTCCCATGTAATCTTTGTCCTTGTACCTCATATAAGCAACTGGGCTATGGCAAAGGGAGGGTAGAGAGCAGATTTTCCTGGATGACCTGCTATTCTCCCATACTGCCAGCATTATTGAAATTGGTTGAGTCATATGATTCAACCCTGTCTCTGCTTAATTGGCTCAAGCAGTGACAGGCAGCCCAGACCCATTGGTTGTCCGGTTTCATGTGCAGCAACTTGAATCAAAATACTTAAATTTAGAGAAAGGAATATAAAAATAAAATTTTCAAGCCTAGCAATGCATAACAAGTAAAGCTTTTAAATTCTACCTTCTCCCCCTGAAAGGAGTGAATCATTGTTTTAATAGGAAAGCCCAAGTCAGTGTTAAACTCCTTTTTGCATCTAAGAAATGATGGTAACATATTCCTAACAATGCATCAAAAGTGTGGTAATTCTATGGGGTGTGGGAGGGAGAGTTGGAAGTCAAAATTTTGGAGTGGTTCTCCATGATTCTGGTGGCAGCACACATGAATTTCTTAAAATATTAGAACAGATCCTCATATCTTCTTATAAGTTTTGTGGCATATTAAAACCCAAAATTCCCACTGCTATGGCCCAAAATGAAAATAGTAAAGACAAATTTATTTTGCATGTACTCTTTATTTTTGGACCCAGAAACACTTTTTAAATCGATATACTCCTATGACAGATAACATAATATAGTATTATTCACTAATAGCTTCTTAGGGATTAAATAAATTTCTTATAAATTTAAGAAAAACATAGAAAAAAGACAAGTATATTTTGATGTGGAAAGGAATAAGCCAGAGTTTGGCTTTTTGAAACCCTTCCCTGTTTATCTTAAAAGAAAACATTATCTCTTACACTGTTTAAATTGTCTTTTGCATGTGACTATCTTACAATGTTAAATATATTACATAGCATATCCTCCTATATAATAAAAGGCTAATATGCAAATAGACTGAATGGCGGAACAACTGGAACAACCGAACAACCGGTCGCTATGATGTGCGCTAACCACAGGGGGCAGGTGCGGAACATGGCGGGCATTGGCTGCAGCGGGATAGTGGACGAGGTGAGCAGGGGTGACAGACCAAGGCGGGCGCTGGTCACTGTAGTCAGGGCGAGCCTCTGGTGGTTACTGAAAATCTTTGCTCCTGCATGCTGCAGTCCCACCCGGCGCTTGCACCCGCAGCTGGTGCTGGAGCTGCTGTTCGCATCCGCTGCTGGTGCCCAGTGCTGGTCCCAATCACTCAGTGCCATCAGTGGGTGCGAACAACCCTGATCGCCCCTGAGGGCTTCTCCACCTCCCCCTGCTCCTGAGGGGCGATCAGGGCACCAGCTGCTGCTCACACCTGCTGCTGGTGCCTGCCTGAATAGCTCTGCACCATCAGTGGATGCAAGTGGGGCCTGCGCTGTCATTGCATGGGAGCAGCGGCAGCAGGAGTGGGGCTGCTGGTAGGCAGGGGATCGGGGGCTATGGCAGGAGGGCCTGGGCGGGGGTGCGGAGGATGGGTTGAGACTGGCCCCTGTGCTGACTGCAATCCACAATTCCTTTCAATGTGCATGAATTCGTGCACTGGGCCCCTAGTATTATAGTAATATGTTCTCATATCTGTTTCTCCCATAATAGAAACACGAACACCACCCCCAATTCCTAGCTCAATTACTAGCATGTGGAACACATGCAATAATTGCCTATTAAAACTAAATCATTACATTTATTTTGCAACCATATGTGGTTTTTGTAAATAATTTCAACTTATTTTTTTAACAGAGAAATTAAATATTTGGAGTAAATTAATTTAACTTTTTTTAGAATTGTTAGGAGCAGGAGGAAGAAAGAGAATAGTGGAGACTAGTTATAGTGATAAGAAATATTAATCATGCTCTGTTAACTGTGATTGTTTTGTTCTGATTAAGAAAGCACATTATAACTTAGCTGGGAGTTGTACTCCCCTGGACCTAGGAGCTAACCTGGAAATGCAGCCCATCCTCCTCATCCCAGAGATGCCTATTCTCTTGGATGAAAAGATTAATAACCTTGTTGTAGAAAACTGAGATGTCCAACCCTTCGCAAACCCCCAGACCTCATTGTCTGTAATCTGTAAACATTATACCCATTTTTATTCCTTTTGCCTACTTCCCCATGCCTGAATACCCATTATTATTTTGCAAACCCATTCTTATTCCTTGGTAATTATAATATAAAGGCATATTAGTATACATCCCAAAGCAATTTATCTTAGAAGTTCAAAGTGACTATTGAATGTCAGGGTATTAATTCCCAAAACATCACTATGAGAACTTTAAAAATTAAGATATGAAGTGAGAAATAAGTGAGGAATGATTTGTCTCATGTCAGTGGTATGATGAAAGAACATACCTAAGTCCATGTATTTTCTGCTTTCCAGTAACATTTTTCAAAGGAAGTATAATTTTCCAGTATAAGAGAAACATGTTTCTGAGCAGTCATAATGTTTTTTACAAACACAACTTCTTGGCATTTAATATGATTGAGAGTAGAAACAAAATGTTGGACAATTAAACATATTCTGAAATTGTTAAGGGAAGAAACATAATATTCTCCTAGCTATTGGTTATAAGAAATAAAATAATAAATATTAATCATGCTCTGTTAACCATGAATGTTTTGTTCTGATGAGAGAAAGCACATTCTAACCTTACTGGGAGTTGTATTCCCTGGGACATGGGAGCTAATATCGAAATGCAGTCCATTCTTCTTCCCAAGAACTGCCTATTATTATGGAAAGATTCACATCCTCGTGGCTGGAACAATCTAGTCTAGGAGGCACCTGCTCTTTACAAACCCCAATCCCTATTACCTGTAATCTAGTCCCAGAGTGCCCAGAGGTGCCTGCCCTCTTGAGACCCCTGCCCACCCTGAGCTTGCGTGACTTGTAACCTGTAATGATTATCCTGTGCCTACTTTCCCATGCCTGTAATTCCTACTTCCCCATGTAATCTTTGTCCTTTTACCCAATATAAAGCAGCTGGCTTATGGTGGGGTGCAGAGCAGATTTTTTGTGTATGACCTGCTGCTCTCCTGTACTGCTAGCATTATTGGAATAAACACTCATGTATGATCCAACCCTGCCTCTGCTTAATTGGCTGAAGTAGTGAAAGAAAGCCCGGAACCCTTGGTTGTCAGGTTACATAATCTAGTGACTCTGGTGGGATGTAAGCGAGCGACTCCTCTGGGGTGAATACTGGCGATCCAGCTTGCTGTCTGGACTAGGGGTTCCTGGGACTGAGGACTGGACTCTTTTATTTGCAGCACTGCCAGGAATTTTCCTGTTTTGAGTCCCAGCCCCAGCCTCAGCAATCTCCATCATCTCACCTAAGATGTAAGTTGAATCAAGCATTTCTGTATGACAGAAGAATCAATCTTGTTTGTATGGCCCGAGAAGCATTTGCTGCCTCTCATCTGGGCTTAAGGCATTCATTTACTGGGTGAGCCTGACCAGGTCCTGATAGCAAGAGACCTCTAGTGGTCCTTGCCTGGTATTTGAGCCCTTAGTCTGATCCATTCTGGGACAAGAGACATTGCTCTGCTTCAGTGTTTGTGTTTTTTGTTTGTTTGTTTGTTTGTTTGTTTTTTAAATGCAGGGCATTCTGAAGTTTCTGTGGCTGGACAGACAAGAAGCATGGTGTGAAGCTCTTGTCTGGGGGTTGTGTGTGCCTGTAAATATGATGCATAGAGTATCTCTGTTGATTGTTATTTTGTGACTCTTCGTTGTCTGGTTTACTTGTTTAAAGATGGGGCACATCCCACTTTTCTGGGGGCCCCAGCTGCTTGTGGCAGGCTGAACCCATGGCATGGAGGAACTTCCCAGCAGCTGCTGAGAATTCTTAATGTTGGGGACCCTCCCTGCTTTCCTTCTCAAGACATCAGCCACTCCAAATTCTTTGCTAGTGAGAGTTTTGTCTGTCTGTAATGTAACTTTGGTTAAGGGTGTTCTTTGCTTCCTTTCTTATCTTTGGGGGACTTAGTTTACTCTTTGTTATTTTATGAACACTAGGAATCCTCTGTTTCTGCTGTTCAGGCTTGCACTACTCAGAATAAAAGGTCATTTGCTATGCTGGGTTAGTGTAAGATAATATTCTAAAGTTAATGTCCCAGTCCCTAGTATTGGGAATACTCATCTATTTTCTTTAGGGGTTGTTTTTGTTTCTATTTTGAAATAGGGTAAGATCTCTTCTTATATGCAAGATTTCATGTTGTTACAGTCTACTCAGAAAGAAAATTATGGGAAATAAAACTTCTACCCAC
The DNA here is from genome assembly GCF_964212035.1 of Myotis nattereri. Classification (NCBI taxonomy): domain Eukaryota; kingdom Metazoa; phylum Chordata; class Mammalia; order Chiroptera; family Vespertilionidae; genus Myotis; species Myotis nattereri. The sequence continues at coordinate 104,051,526 of NC_138076.1, forward strand.
CCCCACCCCCCAAGTTTTTCTCCTAGAAGGGCCTGAACTGCAGAAGTGCCCTCAAGGAAGGGGGCCACTCCCACTTTGTAAAGTCTTTGGTAACTTAAAACTTTGGTTCTGCTGGTTTAAGTAGTAGAAATTATTAAATATCTATGTATTTTGAAATAACAGGATACTGAAATATTAATCTGAGTTTGCCTACTTTTGACCTTTTATTACAGAAAAGCTAGAAAATACACTTGAAACTGTTAGTGAATGTTTTATAATAGAAATATGTCTCTCAAAAGTGAAAATATACTTGCCAATCTAAATAATGCTGCTTACTTTTTAGTGATCAACTAAAAATTAAGGTTTCTGAGAATTAAGAATTCTAACCAATTGGAAAGAAATTATATAGTTTTGGTAATAGAAAGAATGAGGCATGAAGATACATTTTGAAGAAAAAAAGAAAGTGAGTTCTAAAGCTGGTTATTTCTGAATACCTAAGAAGGTTTGTGAAAGTTGTAGAAAGGTTTGTGAAAGTTATGGAAGGGTTGTGAAGAAAAATATTAAAAGGAAATTATAGATAATCTGAATAATAAATTTAATTTCATAAATGAGTCTAAAGTAAGCTAATACAGAATTTGTTTACTCTTTTCTAGTCTGCTAAAAGGTAAAAAAAAAAAAAAAAAAAAAAAAAAGTCTTTTCTGTTTTTTCCCAGGAAGCAAAAGTTCTATAAATTATGGCAATGGTTATATATTATGTTATATTAATCAGGTACATGATTGCTTAAAAAGTCTACCTTCTTAATTGTGGGAACTGAAGTTTTGCTAGCCTATGGTTGTATTTAATACCTTTTGTCACTTTGATTGAATAATAATACTGTTGCATAATAATAATAATAAGGATGATATATAACCTTTTGGTAAAATAAGTTTGACAACCTTCCCAGGGGTTTGAAATTTTAAGAAACTTTTCTTGACCTAGAATTGGCTTTAGGTCATTCCAATTGGCCCTTGAATGCCTCAAGGATTTGTTTTATCTCCTTATGAAGGAAAATTTTCTGCTTAAGGTACATGGGAAGCTTTGTCAAATAAAGAAATAATAATTCTGGTATAATTTCATTTATAACTTAATTGTCATTCTGAAATATTGTGTCATTTAATTTATTTATTTATTTATCCTTTTTAAAGATATATATTTTTATTGATTTGAGAGAGAGAGAGAGAGAGAGAGAGAGAGAGACATCAATGATGAGAGAGAATCATTGATTGGCTTCCTCCTATATGCTCCCACACTGGGGATCAAGCCCACAACCTGGGCATGTGCCCTGACTGGGAATTGAACCGCAATCCCCTGGTTCATAGGTCGACACTCATCCACTGAGCCACGCCAAACAGGGTTAAATATTGTGTCATTTTAAATTTCTTCTTGTCATTTAGAGACAGTCACTGTTTTGTTATGATGCATTTGGAAAAATGTTACATCTTCCAAGGGATCCATGGAAAGGACTCTGACATTTTCAGATCATCCCCTTCTAACTGGATGAAAATTATTAGAACTCTACAGAGTATCTGGATTTATAGAAGTATTGGCAGAAAAAAATCAGGAGAAACAAAAAAATGATTGTGGGACTGAATGAACAGAAAAGAATTATATATTTTTTGTGGAAAATATTGCTGATTTTTAATCTTTTTTGTTTTTCAGACATAAGGAAACTTGATTCTTTTCTCAAAGCAATTTGGTAAATTATGTATTTTTCTCCGTACCTTATCCCTCCAGAACTTGGCAATTCTTACTAAGTGAGTTATGGCAAGATGCTTCGTTGCATGAATTCTATAAGACCTGTTTCTAATTGTGTTTTATGAACCAAGACTGACTGTAATGTCATGTCTGAAAGAGAAATGCCTGGACTCTGGATGTCACCAGAAAGCTTTAAGGAATGAAGACTAACTTTGAAGCCAATAAGTGAGCCTTGGAGAAATAGCCTGATACCTTGCTTGGTCAGTGGTTCATGGCAGTCTTTCCAGGTAAGGAACAAAAGTTGCTTTCCTGAGAGATGGCAATGAAGAAACCTCAAGTCATATTGGGAACCTCAAGAATGTGAGGAAATTCACCCAAGTCAACAGGTACTGCAGGAAAACCTGATGGCACCTAAGTGGCTCACTGTCTTTGCCCTGGGGGGATAATTAAAGCTCAGTCATGAAACTCCAGCAAATATTTTTTTTAAAAAACCTATATGATCAATTGCTATTCTTATTGTGTTCATGTAAGTGATCAGGCCAAATTGAAACTAGATTTAATACAATAAATCAATTGGTCTTAATTTGGCTCCTTAATAAAGATGAGGGTGATTTTTTTTTGGGGGGGGGAGTAATTGTGTTTCAGTAGATTCTATAAGACACAATTGTGAATATTAGACTCAAAGCTTTATTTTTTACCTATGAATTAAACTGGATCCTGAATTTATCTCTAGCTTTTACCCCAATAATACAAAAATTTATAACAAACTTTGTCTCTACCAGATTACAAGCCCTACTTGTACTCAAGGAATACCACCTCTAGACACCATTGCCACCTCCTTCCATGCCCAGGCTTCATTGTACCGCTGACAGAGAGCAAGGGTCTCTTGGCTCTGAAAGAAAACTTCATCCCTCTTCAGCTTGAAACAGCTACAGAAGAAACCCTGTGCCCCTTTTCTCTGAAAGAATTCAGAGCAGGATCCTTGAAGGGGGATGTGGTAGTCAGACAGACATGAGCAGAGCAAAGACGATAGGCCAACTGGGGGAGAAATGGATGGGACCCTGAGACATGTATCTCACCACTCCAACTGCTCTGAAGCTGGAAATTGAGGAACCTATGTAGAATAGAACTTGACATTTTGCCTAGTTGGAGTTGGGATACCTATTGTTAATATATTGAATTATACTCATTCTACTTATTTTGGGAGGAAAGTCATATACTGGGATCTTTGTTTGTTGGGACCCATTGTTTGGGAAAAGGATGCCGGGATGTTTTCTCTAAAGGTTACCGCAGTAGTTACCTGAGGCGAATGTGAGACATTTCACTGGGAGTGCTTCAGTATCTAATAACTACAATATGAATTGTTCTGATAATTACACAATCCCTTATAATAATGGACATACTAAGCTGCCAGCTGGTTGTTTTCTGATATGTGGGGTAACTATCTATTCATATATCCGTGCTAACAGCACCTGTTCCTTAGGACGACTGACTGTCTTTATGTCTCAGAAACATCACAGTGTCCCAACCAAAAAGACCTTCTCACAGCTGTGGCACCAGACTGCAACAATGATCTCCATCTGTGGAGCCCTGCTGAATATATTTCTTTGAACATTTTGGTAATGGTAGGCTCCTTTAATGTAGAAGTGACCTGGCTGGCTTGAGCATGGTAAAAGCTCCAAATGCCACTTCCAGGGCTATTCAAGGGATAAATTGAGAGCTGAGAAATATCAGGGAGCAGTTCTAGAGAATTGGGCAGCAATAGATTATTCGTTGTTGCAGCAAAAACACAGTTGTGAGGAATTGAAAGAAATGTTCTGTTTTAATCTCTCTGACAATTCTCAATTGATAGAAAACAACATTCATCAAATTAGGGAAACCATCCTCAAGATCGTACATTTGCTGTATTCTATCCCTGGGAACTGCTTTCAAAGCAAAAGCAAATATAGTCCAGCAGGATGAGATTTTTCATCTAAACCTAATCTCATATATATGAGATGATAAAAAAAAACAAAACAAAAAAAACTAGTGGGGAATGTTAGGGGTAGAAACATAATATTGGGGGACTAGCTATTAGTTATAAGAAATAAAATAAGAAATATTAATCATGCTCTGTAAACCATGATTGTTTTGTTCTGATTAAAGAAAGGACATTCTAACTTGGCTGGGAATTGTACACCCCAGGACATGGGAGCTAACATTGGAATTGGAATGCAGTTCATCCTCCTACCCAAGAACTGCCTGTCATTATGGAAATATTTACAACCTTGTGGCTGAAACAATCTAGTCTGGGAGGCACCTGCTCTTTCCAACCCCCAGCCCCTATTACCTATAATCTGGTCCCGGAGTGTCTGGAGGTGCCTGCCCTCTTGTGACCGCCCTCCCCCTGCTCCATGCCTGCATGACTTATAACCTGTAACGATTATCCCATGCCTACTTTTCCATGCCTGTAATTCCTACTTCCCCACATAATCTTTGTCTTTCTACCCAATATAAGCAGCTGGCTTATGGTGGGTTGAAGAGTAGATTTTTGTGGATGACCAGCTGCTCTCACATACGGTGAGCGTTATTGGAATAATCACTCATATATAATTCAACCCTGCCTCTGCTTAATTGGTTGAAGTAACGACAGACAGCCTGGACTCTTTGGTTGTCCAGTTACAAAATCACTGTGCTTGAATATGGCACAGTATTTTCTAGTTATAATATTCATATAATCATTTAATTGAGAACATTTTATCAAACATAATATGCTCTTGTGTTAGACTCTAAGAATAATGGAAAATATTCAATATGACATACAAATATATTTAAATACACAATTATTTTTAAATTATTTTTGATGATGCTTTACTAGAAATGAATTATAGTCATGTAGGTTTCTGTTGTTGTTTTATTTTTATTGTGGAAAGTATTACAGATGTCCTCTTTTTTTCCTCATTGTACCCTTCTAGCCCACACCTGCCCTTGACCCCAAGCCTTCTACCACACTATTGTCTGTGTTTGTGAGTTATGCATATATGCTTACAAGTTCTTTAGTTAAAGAACAAATAAAATAAAGAGTAATACTAACATGTTATGTTCTTACCCCTATTGTTCCAAAGCTTTCTGGTTTTCTTCTTATCTTTTTCTTGCACAGGTGTGTCCATATCCATTTGATCAGGTACCAAAGAGATTTGGGGCTTGGAATGACATTGAAGGGAGTAGGCAGGGTACCTCCTTCTTCAAAATAACTCATCCAAAGCTTTGTTCGAGCAAATTTCCATTCTATATCTGCATGGTCCTGAAGAGAAGAACATGATAACTGCTGACAGGTTTCTTAATTATTAATGTCAGATAAACATCACAGAGAGCCTTTAACCTGACTTGTGTAGCTCTTGGAACATTAATTACTCATGAAAACACTGCTGACTCTTGGAGATAGTCATCTAAACATTTCAGATGATGGCTTATACTGGTAAGAGTCACAGCTTTCTTGTAACTTTTCATCCTTCCCTCTTCCCTGAAACAGACATCTAAAATAATTCCATGTTAAAGAGACTACAGTGATTACTTATGCCTTGAGGATGAATTTTAATTTCCTGCATTGCTCAGTTTCATTAGCTCAGTTTCATTAGATTCTGGCCACAAACAGGGCTTTATGTATTATCCAAGACTTTGAACCCCTACTTATGTGAATGTCACCCTCATGGCTGCTCATGGCTTAGCTTCCTGGTATTTCTAGGAAAAGTCTTATTTGATACATTTCCATGTGAATAATTAGTGACCACCTTTAGGGAACAGACATAAACTCAGAGAGAAGTTCCTCTAACAAATGTAGAGTTGGGACTATGACACAACATTGAACCTTGACTTAATCCTGGCCAAATGGCACCAGATAGGAGTATGACTGGTGGTTGCCCATAAGCCTGAGGTTATCCTTCATTATCATTTATTTATCATTCTACTGGAGGTCTGGTGCATGAAATTTTTGCATGTTTAGGGTCCCTAGGCATACCTGGCGATCAGGGCCGATCTCTGGGGTGACCAGTGGGGCGATCAGGGGGCCCCGCTGGCACCCGCCTTGGCTGATCTGGGGCATGCAGGTTGGGGGCAGCTCCTGCATTGAGAGTCTGCCCCCTGATGGTCAGTGCACATTATAGCAACCGGTTGTTCCACCATTTGGTCAATTTGCATATTAGGCTTTTATTATATAGGATTTTATTATCTCCTGAGAAAACTTAGGAACATTTATGGCAACTAGATAGAGAGCAGCCATGCTCCTCTTGAATTAGCCATAAATTGAATTAAGTAGACAATCTGGGAAGTAGGAAGTGCTAGAAACTAGGTATACATACAGTTAAATAATTCAAAATAATTCATTTTAACCCATTACTATTATAAAAAGGAACTCAGATTTTGGAGTAAGATAATATTAGACTATACATCATTCCAATATTACAAAATTTCTAGGTGCCAATGAATGCATAGGTTGTATATATCTTTCTACTATGAACAATATATACTTTAGTCTAGGCCAGGGGTGGGCAAACTTTTTGACTCGAGGGCCACAATGGGTTCTTAAACTGGACCGGAGGGCCGGAACAAAAGCATGGATGAAGTGTTTGTGTGAACTAATATAAATTCAAAGTAAACATCATTACATAAAAGGTTACGGTCTTTTTTTTTTTTTTTTTTTTTTTTTTAGTTTTATTCATTTCAAACGAGCTGGATCCGGCCCGTGGGCCGTAGTTTGCCCACGGGCCATAGTTTGCCCACGGCTGGTCTAGGCACTGGACAAATTGTGCTTTCAATAGGAATCACTATATTTAGAAAATGCATGGCCTCCATTGTTGCTTAGCAATTGTCTGATTGGAGGCTTCAATCATTAGATGGAAGCACAGAAGCTGTAGTTTCCCACGCATTTTCCTTCCTGTTCCTCTCTAGTTCCCTCTTTTTTACTTTCTTTCTAAACAAGCTAAAGGATTCTAATGTAATGAAGAAAAGTATATTTGTTTGCTGCAGTTATGGAGAATGGGATTCAGTAGAATCTGCTTAAGATAATAAAAAGGTGGTCACCTAAAGTATTGGCTTAGCCTGGCCAGTATGACTCAGTGATTGACTGTCAACCCATGGACCAAGAGGTCACCAGTTCAATTCTTGGCGAGGGCACATGTCAGTTGTGGGTTCAGTTTCTAGCACTTCCTACTTCCCAGATTGTCTACTTAATTCAATTTATGGCTAATTCAAGAGGAGAATGGCTGCTCTCTAACTAGTTGCCATAAATGTTCCTAAGAGGCAGCTGATCAATGATTCTCTTTCATCTTGATGTTTCTATCCCTTTCCCTTCCTCCCTTCAATAAAACATATTTTAAAAATAAATAAATAAATAAATAAATAAATAAATAAATAAATAATTGGCTTATGAGTAGCTTCTGATCCTCCTGATTCTTAAGGAGTCATATATTAAGTGTTATCTTGATTTCATTATGCTATTTTACTACTAAACAAAGCCTGTGATTCTGAAAGAGTCTACACAAAGTCTCCAATGGTTAGAAAAACTGGAACAGTTGATAGATATGTATTTATTGCCATTTTATTGTTCATATTATTGACCATATTCTTCAAGAAGACCCTTCAACCATTCATACAATTCTGGTTTGGTGGTGATGAGCTTCTTTAACTTTTTCTTGTCTGGGAAACTTTATCATCAATTTTAATGATAGCTTTGCAGGATAGAGTAATCTTGGTTGTAGGCCCTTGCTTTCATCACTTTGAATATTACTTGCCACTCCCTTCTGGCCTGCAAAGTTTCTTTTGAGAAATCAGCTGAAAGTCTTATTGGTCTCACTTATAGGTAACTGTTTCCTCTTGCTGCTTTGAGGATTCTATCTTTGTCTTTAACTTTTTGCATTTTAATTACAATGTGTCTTGGTGTGGGCTTCTTTGGGTTCATCTTGTTTGGGACTCTCTGCACTTCCTGGGTTTATATGTATGTTTTCTTCTCCAAGTTAGGGAAGTTTTCTGTTATTATTTTTTCAAATAGGTTTTCAATTTCTTGCTCTCACTGTTCTCCTTCCACTCCCCCATGATGTGAATGTCAGTACACTTAAAGTTGTCCCAATGGCAATAAATACATATCTATCTACAATTGAATTGACAAACAAAATGAATAAGCAGAACAGAAACAGACTCATGGATACAGAGATATTTTTGTTGGTTGCTAGATGGGAGGGTGTGGGGGACTGGGCAATAAAGGTTAAGCGATTAAGATGTACAAATTAGTTGTTACAGAGTACCCATGGGGATGCAAAGTATAGCATAGGGAATATAATCAATAATATTTTAATAACTAACTCTGGTGCTGAATGAGTATGGGATTTATTGGGGTGATCACATATTAAATTATGTAATGTCTTGTCACTGGGGTGTATACTTGCAACTAATTTAATGATATATGTAAACTGTAATTGAAAGTAAAAAAAAAGAAAAACTGGAACTGAACTATGATGGTGATGACTAAAAACTACCTACTGCTACCCATCTTCTAACCTAGTCAATATTTAAGGCTTCACTTAGCTATTTGCTCTCATAGGAAGCCTGCCCCAACCACCATCAATCTCAGCTGCCTCCCACCCCAGCATGCATGGTCCTTCTCTTCTGTACTTTCATCACATTAGCAAATCCATTTTCTCAATATTGAAATCATTTACTTATTTTATCCCTACTACATCACGTTTTTCTTGAGGGCAGAGACTTCCTTATTCTGTGTATCCTTAAAAGCAAGCATATATTTGGCATATATTAGATGCACAATAAATATTTGTTTAAAGAATACATGAGTGAATGAGAAACAGGCTTTAGATATGGCCTGCATGATTGCTTTTGCCTTTTAACCATTAAACTTTATTATTTTTAAAATATTTTATCCTAAAGCTCTGAGTTAGGACTAGCAGGACAAAAGAAAAAGCCCTCAGGGTAAATTCTGGTATTTTAGGACAGGAGGAAATAAAATACTTGGCATGTTCATGCTCCAAGGAGGCATCATATGCAGGATCCTGGAAAGGACACCTGGTTCAGCTTCTGAGTGCCTGGTCTCCTCTCAAGTAGTTTTAGTATTTGGGTTAAACAAAAATAGAGGTTTGAAGCTTATTTTCATCTATGTAAAAAGTAACACTCCACAAAGAAGCAAAAAGAAAATGTCATACTATTCTTGAATAGTGTTCTCTTCATAAACTCCATACACCATACATGTTTTATAGACTCCAAATTGTATATACAGCTTCTCTGTCTATAGCTTTATAATTAGAGGCTTCCTAATGTTTTTGAAGGGGTAGTTTGGAAAATAGAATTCACATTAGGAAAATGTGTTAACTAGAAGAATACAGAAGTTCTGATACAAATATATAGGGAGTATCTAAAATTTTTAGATTTGTAAGATGTTTAAATAAAGCTCCACAAATTTAGCTATTAACATGTAAATCCCAGGACCTAGGTACATGCACATGGGAATATGTTAGATTGTGAATCAGTAAATGAAAATATTTTTTCTTATATTTATGCAGTTTTTCATCTGTGACAGGTTTAAGTAAAATTCAGAATGTTGCCTCTCAAAATAACAATAATAACATTTTAGAAATAAATTCCAAAATGCAATATAATTGTAGTTATTTATGGAGAAACTGAGAAGCCTATAATTATCCTTATAAAATGATACTTGTCTAAATATTAAAGACTTAAAAACATATTTCATTCCAGCATGATTTACTTTATTATAATTGTGTTTGGCTATAGATATACATGTAAGCTCTAGGGGATAAAGGGCTTTATCTTCGTTGTTCGTTGCTGTATTTCTAGTTCCTAGAACAGTACCTGGCATCAGAGTAAGTATTCAATAAGAATTTGTAGAATGAATAAATAAATAAGTTAAACTAAGTGTTTGGATTCCAGATTCAATATACAATATACAATATTGAATATACAATATATACAGAATATACAATATTCTGCTACAGAATTCAGGATTATACTTATATTGCTTTTGCTAGGCTTTAAGAAACTAAAAATCCTGTGACTTTTTCCCTCAGATTCTCCTCTGGACTATTTTTTGTATCTTGCCAAGCTGGCCTGAGTTTGCTTATATCAAGATTGTAGGTTAAATGGAAAGACACAATGCAAATTCCAAAGGACACTTACCTGTTGCTTGCCATAGCTATAATGACTACCTGGAAGGATAAATGTAGTTTATTTTATAATCATGTGTAAAACACTAGAGTAGTATATAGCTAAATATGGTGAATACTGCTTAGAAACTTCAAATTAACCATTTATATTATACTTTTGTCTTATCAATAGCCAATTCCAAACCTTATTTACAATGATGATGAACAATGCATTCTAAGGTAAAATACTGTATTAAAATAAAATTATTCAACTTACAGCAATAAGTTGGTAAGAATTATTCATCATGGCTATTAACATGTTGAGTAGGACAACCAGAGAGATGACATTGTATGTCCCAAACATGGTGGCACCAACAAACTCAGTGAATTCATGCTGTGCTTTAACATTGGTCACATATAAATTGATGAGCCCAAATATTGACCAAAACAGGGACTGGAGTGTCTCAAATAACCTGGAATAAATGTAAAATGAACTAATAACTATATTAATAGAACCAGCATACAAAGACATATCAGTAAAACTGGAATACTGTTATGTATATAAAATTAATTTAAAATTACATGTCCTCCACTGGGTATCTATACAAAAATTTGAAAACATTTAATCATAAAATATATGTACCCATTTGTTCATTGTAGCATTATTTAAGGTGGCCAAGATATGGAAACAACAGAAGGGTCATTTGGTAGATGATTGGATAAAAAACATATAATGTGATATACATATATATTAGAGGCCCAGTACAAAAAATTCATAGACTCAGGGGTTGGGGGGGGGGGGTCCCTCAGCTCAGCCTGTGCCCTCTCACAGTCTGGGATCCCCTCAATAGATCACCCCAAAGAGGTAGGCCCCGCCCACCTGGTCAGGGTTCCGCGGATCGCCCCTGCAGAGGGAGGCCCCTCCCACCCACCACAGCCTGCTGGCGGGTAGCCTGGGCCTCCCTCTGCAGGGCGATCATGGGGCGATGGAAAGGACCCCAATCAGTCACATTGCACCCGCCTTGGCTGGCCTGGCACCAGTGTGTGTCATAGTGTGGTCATCCGGAAGGTTGTCCGGATGGTCTTTCTGCTATTTGGTTGTTCGGTCAATTTGCATATTGTTTTTATTATTATAGCTATTATGAAATACTACTCAGTCATAAGAAAAGATGAAATACTGCCATTTGTGACAACATAGATGGATCTTCAGAATATCATACTAAGCAAAATAAGTCAATCAGAAAAAGTCAAAAACCATCTACACTAATAAAAGAGAAAAATGGTAATTGGCGTATGACGATACCCTTTTCATTGGCTAATCAGGGCTATATGCAAATTAACTGCCAACTATGATTGGCAGTTAACTGCCAACTAAGATTGGCAATTAACTGCCAACAAGATGGCGGCTAATTTGCATATGTAGGCACAATGCAGGGAGGCGAAAGGGAAAGCAGGAAGAAGCCCCCTGCCACTGACAGTGATCTGAAACCCAGGGGGGAGCTAAGAGCTGGGGGGCAGGGCAAAGGCGGCCCTGGGGCCGACTTTGCCCTGCCCCCCAGCCATGATCAGAGAATCAGGCGCCTTTGCTGCCCTGGCCAGTGATAGCAGGAAGTAGGGGTGGAGCCAGCGATGGGAGCTGGGCACGGTCGAAGCTGGCAGTCCCAGGAGCTAGGGGTCCCTTGCCTGGGCCTAAAGCGGAGCCCACGATCGCGGGGCCGCTGCAGCTGCGGGTCCCCGCTGCCTGGGCTGGACGCCTAGGCCAGAGGCGTTAGGCCTGGGCAGGGGCGAAGCCTGCAAGCGCAGGGAGCTGGGGGTCCCCTGCCCAGGCCTGACACCTCTGCTGGAGGCCTCAGGCCTGGTCAAGGGGCCGATCCGGTGATTGGTGATCGGAGGGTGATGAGGGTCAACTCCTCTGGCCGAGGCATCAGGCCTGGGTGGGAGGCTGAGCCGGGGATTGGGGGGATATGATGGTCCCCTTGCCCAGGCCTGAAGCCTGGGTCAGAGGCGTCAGGCTTGGGCGAGGGGTGGAGCAAGCGATCAGAGGGAGATGGGGGTCCCTTCCCAGGCATGATTCCTGGGCCAGAGGCCTCAGGCCTGGGTTGGGGGCAGAACCAGTGATGGGGGGAAATGAGGGTCCCCTGCCCAGGCCTGACGCCTCTGTCAGGGCAAGGGGCCAATCCTGCGATTGGAGGGTGATGGGGGTCAACGCCTGAGGGCTCCCAATATGTGAGAAGGGGCAGGCTGGGCTGAGGGACACTCCCCCCCCCCATACACCCAGTGCACGAATGTGGTGCACCGGGCCCCTAGTATGATATAAAACTGAAAGCAACAAATGAACAAATAAGAAAAACAAACAAAAAATCATAAACACAGATAATAGTATGGTGGTCACCAGAACGATAAGGAGGTAGTAAAGGCTAAAGGGGATCAAATATGTGGTGGTGGAAGATTTGACTTTGAGTAGAGGACACACAATGCAATATACAGATTATGTATCATAGAAATGTATATTTGAAATTCTATATAATTTTATTAACAAATATCACCCCAATAAATTTAATTAAAAAGAAAAATAAATAAATGCACGAATGACAAAAGAAAAAATACAGGTCAGTAGTAAAATAAAATTTTAGTGTGATTATAAAATTAAACTTAATAAAAAGAATTAAAAATTTGTTTTAATCATACTAGTGTAAATGGTGTACTTGATTTTCCTAAGAGCTTTGAAAGCTATATTTACTTTTCTAGGTCAGAGATGAAAAATCTGATCCACGGCCTGTTTTTGTATGACCCCTGAGTTAAAAATAAGTTTTGCTTTTGCAAACGGTTGAAAAAAAACAGAAAAAAGGGTGATGTTTTATGATATATGAAATTGTATGAATTCACAATTTAATGTCCATAAACAAAGGGGTTTTTTTTAGAGTTTATTTATTTTCATTTTTTAAATTTTTATTGTTGAAAATATTATATATGTCTATATGTCCCCTTTTTTCTCCCATTGAATCTTTAGAGCTCACCTCTGCCCCAGGCCACCCTATTGTCTGTGTCCATGGGTTTGGTTGATCTCTTCCACCGCCTCCCCCTATTTCCCCCCCCACCCCTAACCCACACCAGCCTTCCCTCTAGGATTCCACAGTCTGTTCCATGCTTCTATTTTTCTGGATCTATTTTGTTTAACAGTTTATTTTGTTCACTAGAGGCCTGGTGCATGAAATTTGTGCACTCGGGTGCGGGGGTCTCTAAGCCCAGCCTGTGCCCTCTCGCTGTCTAGGAACCCTGAGAGGATATCCGACTGACAGCTTATAGGCCTGCTCCCCTGGAGAGGACATCCTTAGCGCTGCTGTGGAGGCAGGAGAAGCTCCCACCACTGCCGCTGCACTCACCAGCTGTAAGCCCAGTTTCTGGCTGAGTGGCGCTCCTCCTGTGGGAGCGCACTGACTATTAGGGGGCAGCTCTTACATGAGCGTCTGCCCCCTGGTGCTCAGTGAGCATCATAGCAACTGGTGGTTCCACCGATTTGCATATTAGCCTTTTACTATATAGGATTAAATTCCACATATGAGTGACATCATGTGATACTTGTCTTTCTCTGACTGGCTTATTTCACTTAGGATAATACTCTCCAGGTGCCTCCATGCCGTCTCAAAGGGTAAGAGATTCTTCTTTCTACTGCTGCATAGTATTCCATGGTATAAATGTACCACTGCTTTTTTATCCACTCATCTACTAATGGGCACTTGGGCTATTTCCAGATCTTAGCTATGAACATAGGGCTACATACATTCTTTCTGACTGGTGTTTTGGGTTCCTTAGGATATATTTCTAGAAGTGGAGTCACTGGATCAAATCATAGTTCCATATTTAATTTTTTGAGGAAACTTCATACTGTATAAACAAAGTTTTATTGAAACACGACCACAGTCATTTATTTATGCATCACCTATTATTTATTTTGTATTACAATGACAGAGGTAACTGTACCAGAAAACATATGGCCCACAAAAGCCTAAAATATTTACTATGTGTCTTTTTCATAAAAAGTTTGTCCCATCTTAGGGCAATTAGTAATAGTTAACAAATAATTGATCCTCAAGCCTAATCTTTGAAAAACGTCATTTTTTTTCCTGATTTTGCTTTTAGTTGTAAGAGGATTAAGAATAAATTTATTGGCTGGCTGTCATGGCTCAGTGGTTGAGCATCGACCTATGAACCAGAAAGTCATTGTTCAATTCCCAGTCAGGGCATATGCCCAGGGTGTGGCTTGATCTCTGGTTGGGGCCATGCGGCAGGTGGCTGGTCAATGATTCTCTCTCATCATTGATGTTTCTAAATCTATCTCTTCCTCCCTCTCTGAAATCAATAAAAATATATTTAAAAAGATAAAGTTACCAATATTGGTTTCCACATTGGCTATTTAAGTTGCACATAATAAATTCTGTAAGATAGCAGTGTCTGAGAATGCTGAGTTAATAAAATTTGTTATTTTTTTAATATTTCAGAGAACATTTTACTTATTCCTGTCAATGAATGAATTAGGTGATTTAATTAAAAGTTAAGTTTATTTCACTTACTGCAAGAAATAGAATAAGAGGAAGAATGTCTGAACTTAATGAAGAATTATTTGTTTCAAGAGGACCATTTTACTACCTTAATATAATGCTGTAAAAAGACAAAAGTCTTATACTCTTTGATAAATGGTTACAATAAGTCTTTAGTTAAATTATATTATAAAAATAAAAAAAATATACATAACATGCACTTAGGATTTCAATCTTTAGTGAGATTGACATTAGTTTGGAATCATGATGTAGGACCAAGTCAATAATGTTTTCTGGCAGCTCTCAGCCCAAGTGACATTATTCCATGTGCACCCTTTCACGCAAGGGCGATCTTTATGTAGGTCTCTGACCCTCCCCACCCAAAGCCACATGGATTAGACTAGTCAAGGTCAAATGACCTAAGCAGGGACATGGCCTAATGTGAAGATGAGCCTAAACAGTCAGATTTGTTCTCTAAGAGAGTTTATCTTAGAAATATCAAGAGAATGTGGTAGTTGCCAAAGTGACTGAAATGACAGGAGTTATGATGTAAGATCAGGATCACTGGACTTATGAGAAGTCAAAAGTTTAAGACAGACAAACTAAGAAGCAGAGAATTGAGGATGAAAAAGCTGGTACACATGAAAAGAGAGTACACATGGACTAGCTAAATCATGTTAATGTTGGTTCTCATAGTAAAAAGTCCTGTGGTCGCCAAAACCGGTTTGGCTCAGTGGATAGAGCGTCAGCCTGTGGACTGAAAGGTCCCAGGTTCGATTCCGGTCAAGGGCATGTACCTGGGTTGTGGGCACATCCCCAGTGGGGAGTGTGCAGGAGGCAGCTGATTGATGTTTCTAACTCTCTATCTCTCTCTCCCTTCCTCTCTGTAAAAAATCAATAAAATATATTAAAAAAAAAAAAGTCCTGTGGTCCAGCACTATGTCAACTCTTGCTTTTCCTGAAGCCAGGTTTTGCTCTAAGTTTGCTCAGAGGATCAAAGGACTGTAATCCTATGTATCATTGTTATAACAAAATTCTTGTTACTTGAAACAATTCATGAGTTACTGGTCTGTATAACCAGGAGAATCTAACTAAGGATGCCTTAATTAGAGTTCATTAGAGTTCTTTTCTCAAATTGATTGCTTTTTTAAAAAAGTAAAGTATTTTATATTTTTAACTAGTGGCCCAGTGCACGAAATTCATGCATGGGGTTTGGGGGGACAGTGTTCCTCAGCCCAGCCTGCACCTTCTCCAATCTGGGACCCCTTGAAAGATGTCCTACTGCTGGTTTACAGGGATCGGGCCTAAACTGGCAGTTGGACATCCCTCTCATAATCCGGGACTGCTGGCTCCTAACCATTCACCTGCTTGCCTGCCTGATTGCCCCTAACCACTCTGCCTGCCGACCTGCTCACCTCCAACTGCCCCTGCTGCTGGCCTACTCACCCCCAAATTCACCCCCTGCTGGCCTGCTCACTCCAAATTGCACCCCCCATGGTCATGATCACCTCCAACTGACCCCCACTGATAGCCTGCTCGCCCTCAACTGCTGGTCTGCTTACCCTCAACAGCCCCACCTCCCCATCAGCTGATCACCCACAACTGCAGTACCATCCTGGCCTGATCACCTACAACTGCCCTCCCCTCTTGGCCTCTAACCGCCTCTACCTCGGCCCCGCCACCATGGCTTTGTCCAGAAGAACATCTGGAAGGTCTCCCAGTCTAAATAGCATATTACTCTTTTATTAGTATAGATAGAGGCCTAGTGCACAGGTGGGGGCCAGTTGGTTTGCCCTGAAGAGTGTCCCAGATCAGGGTGGGGGTCCTGCTGGGGTGCCTGGCCAGCTTGGGTGAGGGGCTGATGACTGTTTGCAGGCTGCCCACAGCCCCTTCAGGGTTGTGGGTTCCCTCTGGGGTGCCTGGCCAGCCTGGGAGAGGGCTGGCAGCCGTTTTCAGGCTGGCCATGCCCCCCAGCGACCCAAGCTCCCAGCCTCTCCTTTTTTTCTTTTTTCAGTGCCTCCTTGAGTGGAGGCCAGGGCTGGCTGGGAGCAGGTATCTGGGATTTATTTATCTTCTATAATTGAAAGTTTGTAGCCTTGAGTGGAGCCCAGGGCCAGCCAGGTCAGGCAGGAAGCTTGGCTTCCTCCATCACTGGGGGCAACCCAAGCCTCCTGCTCACTCCAGCTCCATGGCCACTGCCACCTCAGTTGGGTTATTTGCATACTCGCTCCTGATTGGCTGGTGGGTGTAGCAGAATGGCAGAGTGATGGTTAATTTACATGTTTCTATTTTAATAGTGTAGATTGCATAATTAAATTTTAATTACAGGATGTGAAATTTAATTATGTGTTTAGTGGTGTATTTTGCTAGAGCTGTTTAACAATGGAGCGAAGGAGGAACCACTTTTGAGGGAGAAACTCTGATGAATTTTCTTTGATTAGGTTTATATTTTTAGGAGATATGCATGGAGAGGTAGCTAACAGTTGGACCTACAAATCTTGGGGATCTGTGCTAGTGATATGAATATAGAAGTCATCTCAAAGGCATTGGACCAAATCCATAATCATAGCTGAGTTTTCACAGAGATATCGCAATAAGGTTTGATAATAGTTACTACAGCAGACCACTTTTGAGGGTGGGGGCAGCTGGGGAGAGGTCAATGGGGGGAAAAGGAGACTTATGTAATACTTTAAACAATAAATAATTTTAAAAAATAAATAAAAGCAATAGTTGAAATATAATTATCAGAGGAAAGTGAAAAAGACTAAAGTAAGAGATGAAATATTAAAGCAGAGTAACATAATTTAAAAAGGACAAGATTTCAAAAATGAAAGTGTCACTAATAAAAAAATGTTGAATATAAACTGTAATTGAAAAATAAAATAATGTTAAAACATGAAAGTGTTAAACAGGGTTAAATGATTCAGATATACTGAAGAAAATGTAAAGAAAAAAATCCATCGATAGTGGTGATATGAAGGCTCTAGATTAGCGGTTCTCAACCTGTGGGTCATGACCCCTTTGGGGATCGAACGACCCTTTCACAGGTGTCGCCTAAGACCATCGGAAAACACATATATAATTACATATTGTTTTTGTGATTAATCACTATGCTTTAATTATGTGCAATTTGTAACAATGAAAATACATCCTGCATATCAGATATTTACATTACGATTCATAACAGTAGCAAAATTAAAGTTATGAAGCAGCAACGAAAATAATTTTATGGTTGGGGGTCACCACAACATGAGGAACTGTATTAACGGGTCACGGCATTAGGAAGGTTGAGAACCACTGCTCTAGATATTTTCTAGAATAGTTCTGATGGAGTCATGGAAGCAACAACCAAATTGCAATTGGGTGAAGAATGAATAAGAAGCAAGAAAACAAGGTATCATGTTCAGGCTTCATTTCATGGCTGCTTGGATGAAAGAAAAAAGAGAAACAGGAGTGGTAACTAATGGGAAACACAAGGTTAAAAAGTTTCAGCGTCCATATTTACCCTGAGTGAAAGGAGTAAAAGAGAGTAACCATTTGAGATATAAGTGAGAGATAACACTGTACTATTACCACTAATAATAAAAAGAAGTAAAGTAGCTAACATTTTATCATATTATACGACAGCTGCTGTATTCAGGTACTTTAAATGAATTATTATGTTTTTTTTTAATCCTCACATGGAATAAAATCTCTGAAAGAGCATTTAGTAAAAGAAAGTTTGAAAAAATTTTAATAATCCTCACCCAAGGATATTTTGCCATTGATTTTTAGAGAGAGTGGAAGAATGGGGAGAGACAGAAAGAGAGAAACATCTATGTGAGAGAAACACATTGATTGGTTGCCTCCACAAGTGCCCTTAACCAGAATCAAACCTGGGACCTTTCAGGCCAACACTCTATCCACTGAGCCAAGCCGGCTAGGGTGAAAGATTAAAATTTTTAGCAGTTATATAATTATGAAAAGAAAACTGAAGACAACAAAAGAACAGAAATAAGATGTAGAGCAGGAGCCCTGAGGACACCACTAGTTATCCCCTCAGTGATTTATATCCATTTAGCCAAACAGGGTCATTAAGGGATAAGTCATTCATGCCTGCCTAATACATCCTATATATTCTAGTATATTAAAAAATGAGAAGTTATGAATATATATTTTAGCTTTTGAATAATTTTGAACAAAAATAATTTGTTCCTTGAAAGTTTACATTGGAAAAATTTCAGGTAGAATACTCGATTTATTTAGGTTGAATGATTTGGGTCTATAATATTTGAGGTATGCAATTATCGTTTGTTTTTTATTATAACAGAGGAAACCATCAGTATGGACAAAGTAAAATAATACATAATTAAAAAATTCAATACAGTTGCTTTTAAGATACAATTTATATTGGATATCTTACATCAGAATTTTCTAGCCATACGTTCTTGAATGGAGGTTTAAATTAGTTAATATTTAATCATTTTCCATGAAGCAAAGGGATTCCTGGGAATCTTAGGGAACAAAAATTAGGATGGGTTTAAGTATAATCTTCTTGGTTGCGGATGAATCAGATTTCTGAGAAGGGGTTGGGGTCTTGGAACCAGAGCTGTTCCCTGAATTTAAAAAAAGACATGGGCGTTTACTCACTTCTAGGTGCTGTGTAGAAGTTCTTTCTGGAAGACAAAGCATGGAATCAGAAGGATATGACAACAAATATAGATGGAAATATAGATGGAGTGGTCTTGGCAAGCAGTTTGCATCAGGGCATGCAGTACAAAGTAGCAAAGGAGTTGTGCAAGACACAGCGTGCATAAGAGCTCACCAGAAATCCAGCAGTCCAGTAAGCAGACAGACAATATACAGGCAGCTTGTTGGAGGTGGAATTCTAGGGAAAAGTGGTAGGATCTGGCCATTGTAAATCCCTGGACCTAGTTGCTAGGGGCAAATACCAAGACAAGGATCACAAATGAGTGGGGAAAGATAGGTTTAGGTATCAAAACTGAGACAGTCCAAAACCATGCTAGTCACAAGGATGTTGTTACAAGGGATTCATTGAACCTGCCCTGTCCAGAGTCAGAAAAGAATAAAGGAAGACAACAAAGCCAAGTAAGCTGGTCAGCTGAAGAAATGCTACTTAAGCTCAGAAGACAAGGCAAGGAGAGGCTGGAATGACTTTTTGTTTTATTTATGATTCGTGTTTTGTAGCAAATCTATTTCTAAAAATATTTAAGGCAACTAAGGCAGCACTTAAAATTTCATGTGCAAATAATCAGATCTTGATTAATTAAAATGGAGTTTTAAGTACTGGAATCAAAGATAAAACAAGACAGAATTTAATCAACAATTTTTTTAACCGTGAGTGACTTAGTTCATGTGAGTTTATTAATTTCCTTATACTTGAAAAATTACTGTACTCTTTCATATTACATAAAATTCTGTAATGGTCCATGAATAGGGTCTGACTTTTAAAAGTCAACTACAAAAGACCATGTATTCACATATGATTACTGTGTAGATGAAAATTACCCAACTTCTCCATTAATCTGCTAATTAACTGTTTACTAGAGTGGGAAGAAAATGGACACAGATATATAGAGGTCTATTGTATGAGGACTGTGTGAACATCAAACATAGTGGTCATGAACCTGTGCTGTCCAGCAAATCTGATTGTAAGATATAAATGGTGATACTACACAAGGCCTATTGCTTCTCAGGTGGAAGGGCACAGAAAGTTTTGTGTGCATAATAAGGTTTGGATTATTTCTATATGCTTACATTTTTGTCTGGAAAACTAGAGAATCAAAGAGATATGAAAGGACTTTAACATCTGGAAAACACATGAAAAAGGACTGAAAAGCACTTGGATTTTTTTAATATAATTGCTTTTACATGTACACATTATATTTTTAATGGGTGTGTAAGCTACCAATAGGACACAGATTTCCATTTTATTCTACATTTTATTTATGATTTACTTATTTTATTTTTAATTATATTTTTTATTGATTTTAATTATATTTTTATTGATTTTAGAGAGGAAGGAAGAGGGAGAAAGAGAGAAACATCAATGATGAAAGAGAATCATCCATCGACTGCCTCCTGCACGCCACACACTGGGGATCAAACCCACAACCCGGGCATATGCCATGACCAGAAATCGAACTGTATCCTCCTGGTTCATATGTCCATGCTCACTGAGCCACTCTGGTGGGCTTATTCCACATTTTAAGAGTATACATGGACCTTGAGAATATCATCCTAAACAAAATAAGTCAGTCAGAAAAACCATATAATTTCACCCATATGTGGGATATAAAACCTAAATTCATAGACACAGACAAAGTAAGGTAGTGAAGCAGGTGTGGAGGTAGTAATAGGTAAAGGAGGCCAAATATATGGTGATGGGAAAAGACTGTGTGCACAAGGACAATATACAGAAAAGTATCACAGAAGTGTATATTTGAAACCTATATAATCCTTTTAACCAATGTCACCCCAATAAATTTAATAATTCAAAAAAGTATATATAGGTGTCTTTAATGAGGTCATTTTGAAAGAAATTATCATTTTACTAAAACTTAGCTAAATAACATATATTCACAACCAACAATATAGTGATGGCCAGAGGAAAGAGGGAACAGGGGTTGGGTAGAGGTGGGCAAAGGGAGGGGGAAATGCGGACATCTGTAATAGTGTCAACAATTAAAATAAAGTTATAAGAAAAGGACTATTTACTTTGAATACCATGAAGATAACAGAAGAAATTATAATTTTATTATTTTTCTTTTCACATATGATGTGACATCATTTATATGAAGCACTGAGAAAAGCAAAATGAATGAATGAATGAATTAAATATTTAAAGGCGTGTTAATTCTGTTCTCTGCATTAAATATAATTTCCTTTGCAACCACTTGTCAACAATTTTTCAAATTCATAATGTATTGCATTCTAAATTTCTGCATGTTATTGATAGAAATGTTTGGACTTACGTTGAAAATGCGTTATTCTGCTTTTCACATCGTATGCCTTTGCAATTTAAACCTTTTGTTTCTTCATAGTAGAAATATAATTGATTTAGGCCATTAGCAAATGCTAACAACACAAGGCAGTATATGAATAGAAACTTCAAAATGTCCAGGAGCATTCTTCCCAAAGATATTTGCAGAGGCCCCAAGTGAGAATTTGCAGTAAACAGTGAGATCAAGCGTAGGGAACTGAAGATGTTTGCAATTGCAAATAAAGCTTCAGCCACCAGAGTGGGATGCCACATGTCCCAAGATTCTCGAGGATTAAGAGCACTGTACTGAAGAAAAGAGAAAAACAAAAAGTAAAATAAATGCATACATATAAATATGTCAGACCAGGATACTTTTTCAGGAAGCTGATGTCCTCCACAACAATGGCAGCAATACTAATCAGAAAAAAAAAGGTATCTAAACTAATAAAAGACAAAGATGCTAATTGACCGTACCATTGCTATGCCCAAAGCCACGCCCACCAGCCAATCAGAGCGACTATATGCAAATTAACCCAACCAAGATGGCGGCTGGCAGGCACCCAGCTGGAGCAAGCAGGAGGCTTGGTTGCCCCGGCGATGGAAGAAGCCAAGCTTCCCGCTGGCCTGGGACAGCTGTGGCTTCTGCAAAAGGCAACAAAGTTTTAATTATAGAAGCTAAATAAATCCCAGATACCTGCTTCCAGCCAGCCTCCACTGGGAGTTTGGGTGGCTGGGGGCTGTGGCCAGCTGTCAAACAGCCATCAGCCCCTCACCCAGGATGGCCACACCCTCATGGGGTGAGGGTCCCTGCTGGGGTCTTGGCCAGCCTGAAAACAGCAATCAGCCCCTCATCCAGGCTGGCCAGACATCCCAGAGGGGACTCTTACCCTGAAGGGGCTGTGGCCAGCCTGCAAACAGCCATCAGACCCTCACCCAGGCTGGCCACACCCTCAGGGGGTGAGGGTCCCTGCTGTGGGGCTGGCAAGCCTGAAAATGGCCCTCAGCCCCTCACCCAGTGTGGCCAGGCACCCCAGTGGGGACCCCCACGCTGAAAGGGGTGTGGCCAGCCTGAAAACGGCCCTCAGCCCCTCACCCAGGCTGGCTGGGAACCTTAGCAGGACCACCACCCTGATCCGGGACACCCTTCAGGGCAAACCAGCCAGCCCCGACCCATGCACCAGGCCTCTATCCTATATATTAAAAGGGTAATATACAAATTGACCCTAACAGCAGAGTGACTGGGAATCAATGGTCACTATGACACACTGACCACCAGAGGGCAGATGCTTAATGCAGGAGCTGCCCCCTGGTGGTCAGTGTGCTCCCATAGGGCGAGCTCTGCTCAGCCACAAGCCAGGCTGCCAGCTGCCAGTACAGCGGTGGTGGTGGGAGCCTCTCCTGCCTCCTCAGCAGCGCTAAGGATGTCCGACTACAGCTAGGCCTGCTCCTCACTGGCAAGTGGACATCCCCCGAGGGTTTCCGGCTGCCAGAGGGATATTTGACTCTCAGCTTAGGCTCAGTCCCATGGGGAGTGGGCCTAAGCCAGCACATGGTCATCCTCTGAGGGGTCCCAGTTGCTAGAGGGCACAGGCTGGGCTGGGGGACCCTCCCAAGTGCACAAATTTTTGTGCACCAGGCTTCTAGTCCTATATAATAAAAGCCTAATATGCTTAGTGTCCAGTTGTCTGTTCAACCAATGAAAGTGTAATATGCTTTTGATATGCTACGGTCACTCAACCACTCGCTATGATGTGCACTGACTCCCCAGGGGCAGACAGTCAACTGGTAGGTTAGCTTGCTGCTGGTGTATGACCAATTGGGACTGAAGGAGATGGGACGGACATACCCTGGAGCCCTCCTGTGGTCCCTCCCCAGCTGGCCAACTTCCCATCTCCCTCCTTGGCACTGATTGTGCACCAATGGGGCCCATCTGCCTGGCTTGTGCCTACTCACAATCTGGGACCCCTCAGGGGATGTTGGAGAGCCAGTTTCAGCCCAATCCTGCAGGCCAGGCCAAGGGATCCCACTGGTGCACAAATTCATACACTGGGCCTCTAGTTAATTTATAATTTATAAACTTCAATTAAAGTGACTTCCTGATCTGTCCTTGACTTTGGTAGTATTCATTAATATGTGAATTACATCTACTCTTGCCTTTCCAATGGAATTTCAAAAAAGGAAGTATTATATAGGGGGAAATCTGATTTTACAATGGAAAAATATAGCAATATCATTGTAACAAAGAAAAATACATTACAAATGAAAGGCACTAAATTTTTAACAAAGTAACAATGACTTTACTTACCATATTTGAAACACTTGGCTATTCTAGAGAAATGCATGTATGATACAAATTACATATAAATGAGTGGAACTAGTGGTCGGTTACTGTGGAAATAGTAATGGTCAATATGGGCATAACAGTTAGTACTTTGTAACTGTTATATCTTAAATGTAAATAAAACCTACCTTACAAATCATCCTGGATGTCAATGAATTGCTATTTTTAAAATATTTAATGTGTAGATAATATATATATATCTTAACATTCCTTAATTATATAACACTAGAGGCCTGGTGCACAAAAATTTGTGCACTCGGGGGGGGGGGGGTGAGAGGAGGAGGAGGGTCCCTCAGCCTGGCCAGTGCCCTCTCGCAGTCTGGGACCCCTCGGGAGATAACGACCTGCTGGCTAAGGCCTGCTCCTGGGTGGCAGAGTGCAGGCCCAATCCCTGGGTGCAGCCCCTGGTCATGCTCAGAGCAGGGCTGATTGGGGAGTTGAGGCACCACCCCCTGTCATGCACAGAGCAGGGCGGATTGGGAGGTTGCGATTCCACCCTCAGTCACGCTCAGGGTAGGGCCGATTGGGGAGTTGGGGCACCGCCCCCTGTCACATTCAAGGCAGGGTCAATGGGGAGGTTGTGGCACCACCCCCTGTCACGCACAGAGCAGGGCCAGTCAGGGGGTTGGGGAGCTCCCTCCTGTCATGCACAGAGCAGGGCCGATCAGGGGGTTGGGGCGCCGCACCCTGTCACACTCAGAGCAGGGCCTATGGGGAGGTTATGGCTCTACCCCGTCACACACAGAGCAGGGCCAGTGGGGGGCGGTAGGGGTGCCGCCCTCTATCACTCACAGAGCAGGGCCAATCAGGGGGTTGGGGCGCCGCCACTGTCATACTCAGGGCAGGACCGATGGGGAGGTTATGGCTCTACCCCATCACACACAGAGCAGGGACCATAGTGGGGTTGTTGGGGCACCACACCCTGTCATACACAGAGCCATAGAGCGATCAGGGGGTTGGGGATCTCCCCGCTATCAGGCACAGAGCAGGGCTGATCAGGGCGTTGGGGTGCCTTCCCCTGTCATGAACAGAGCAGGGAGGATAGGGAGGTTGTGGCCCCGCCCCCTGTCACACACAGAGCCACAGGGCAATCAGGCGGTTTGGGCACTTCCCCCTGTCACACTGATCCTGGTGCCGGGAGGCATATCACCCTTTTTCTATATAGGATAAAGGCCTGGTGCATAGGTGGGGGCTGGCTAGTTTGCCCTGAAGGGTGTCCTGGATCAGGGTGGGGGTTGCCACTGGGGTTCCTGGCCAGTCTGGGTGAGGGGCTGAGGGCTGTTTTCAGGCTGGCGGGTGACTGAAGCTCCCAACCTTTCCTTTTTTTCTTTTTTTCTTTTATTCTGGGCCAGCTTTAGCTCTGAGGCTTGGCTCCAGCTTTTAGGCCTCGGCTGCTGAAAGCAAGTATCTGGTTTGTTTGGGTTCTATAATCAAAACACTGTTTCAACTCCAGCTCTGAGATCCCGGCTGGCTGAAAGCAGGTTTCTGGGATTTTGTTTAGCTTCTATATTTGTAACAATGTTTCAAACTGGAAGCTCAGAGGCCGGCAGTGGCAAGCGGGGAACATTGTAGTCCTCCGTCACTGAAGCAAGCAAGCCTCATGTTCGCTTCAAGCTGCCTGGCTGCCAGCCACCATCTTGGCTGGCAGTTAATTTGCATATCGCCCTGATTAGCCAATGGGAAGGGTAGGGGAGGTATGGCTAATTACCATGTTTCTCTTTTATTAGATAGGATGTGATTTGAGAAAAATATTTGCTAGATTAAACTTTGACCAGCAATTATTTTATGTTAAATAAATGTCAGCTTTGAATTATCTTCATATTAAGCTATGTAAAGAGCAAAATACAATTTGTTACTTGTAGCATTAAAGTAAATTTTCTGCTTTTCTTTTTTTTAAAAAAAGGAAGTCAAATATACTCTTTGAAATATTCCATTATGAAACCCTATAATTATATATGTATAGGAAGTGAATAATAAATTGAATTTACTTCTCCATATATTTCACTAAAAAATATGTCTAGACTACTGCATCTTTTTTCCTGTCAGAACAAACTTTCTGCATCTGTATGAGTCCAATCAGAATATTTTCTTTCTCTTTATATTTTATTTTATAGCAATGACTTTACAAATGTTAATTCTCTTAAAAATAATAGTATTTTTTTAATCTCCCTGAGGAAAAAAACACATCACAAGTAACTGATTTTGTTCAACAGACTCTTGCTTGGGTGACAATTTAAAACAATCAAGTTTGCCACAGTGCCTGTATCAATCTGCATTTCCATCAATAGTGCATGAGGGCTCCCTTTTGTCCATATTCTTGCCAACACTGGTTGTTTGTTGATTCATTGATATTAGGATTTTTCTCAAAAAATTAAAATTGGAACTTCCATATGATGCAGTGATTCCACTTCTGGAAATATATCCAAAGAAACCTGAAACACTGATTTGAAAGAATATATATACTCCTAAGTTTAATGCAGCATTATTTCTAATAGCCAAGATTTGGAAGCAGCCCAAGTGCCCATGTATATATATAAAACCCTAATATGCAAATAGACCAAACAGCAGAACAACCGAACCACCAGTTGCTATGACAAGCGCTGACCACCAGGGGGTATGACGGAACATGGTTGGCGTCAGCAGTAGGCAGAAGAGTGTGGAACATAGCAGGCGTTGGCCAAGGTGGGAGTGTGGAGTATGTGAGCAAGGGTGCCAGACCAAGGCGGGGCACCGGTTGCTGTCATCGAGGTAGGCCTCTGGTGGTTATTGAAAATTCTTTGCTCCTGAGAGGTGATCAGGGCCAGCAGCCACATCTTCCACCCACTGCCAGCGACAGCCCCACTTGCACCTGCTGCCAGTGCCAGACCCACTGCTTGCACCCACTGCCAGCACCCAGTGCCAGTTCTGATCACTCGGCACTATCAGTGGGTGCTAGAGGCAGCTGCCAGCCCTGATCACCCCTGAGGGCTTCTCCACCTCCCCCTGCTCCTGAGGGGTGATCGGGGCAGCAGCCACCAATCACTCCACACTGTCAGGAGGTGCGAGTGGGGCTGGCGCCATCAGCACGTGGGAGCGGTGACAGTGGGAGCAGAGCTGCCAGCAGACAGGGGACTGGGGGCACTGGCAGGAGGGCTTGGGTGGGGTCACAGAGGATGAGCCTGTCCCTGTGCCCACCGCAGCCTCACAGCCCACAGTTCTTTTCAAGGTGCATAAATTCGTGTACTGAGCCCCTAGTTAACAGATAAGTAGATAAAAACACTGTGGTGCATTACAGTGGAATATTATTCAATAATCACTTGGTCATAAAAAAGAAGGAACTCTTACCATTTGTAACAATGTGAATGGATTTGGAGAGTATTATGCTAAGTGAAATAAGCCAATCAGAGAAAGACAGGTATCACATGATTTCACTTATATGTAGAATCTAATGAAAACAGTAAACTAACGAACAAACCAGAAACAGACTTATAGATACAATGAACAGACTGGAAGCTGTCAAAGGGGAGGGTGGCTGTGATACGGAAGGGGCACATAGGTGAATTAGAGTTATTTAATAGCTACTCACTGTAAAAAAGAGATTTTCTTACAGACCCTGGGAAACTGAAGGACATGTTACAAGGAGAATAGGCCCTGGAGATAAGGCAGCCTGGAGCCCAGTTAACAGAGAGAATCTATCTGAAGGGAGACAGCATTCTGGACTAATCATTACAGTGTTCAGGGATAATCTTTGCAAGGACAATAAAAAAAAAGGTAGGGGAAGAGAAAATGGCAGCTGAATAGTCAGACCTGTTGGGCAACTCCTCCCAGGGCCGGGCTGGGAATACAACTAAATTGTCCACAAATTAATAAACATGATACATCACATAAACAAATTGAGAAATGAAAATCACATAATCATATCAATTGATGCAGTAAAAGCATTTGTCAAAAGCCATCACCCTTTCTTGATGAAAATTCTCAGCAATGTGGGAATAGAGGGCCCATACCTCAACATAATAAAGGAATTAAATGACAAACCTACAGCCAACATCATACTCAATGGGCAAATTTAAAACCATTTCCCCTAAAAACAGGAACAAGACAGGGATGTTTATTCTCACCACTCCTGTTCGACATAGTACTGGAAGTGCTGACCATTGCAATCAGACAAGAATAAATAAAAGGAATCCAAAATGGAAAAGAAATAAAACTGTCATTATTCGCAGATGACATGAATTTGTACATAGAAAACCCCAATGACTCCTTTAAAAAAAAACTAGTAGTTTTAATAAATGAATTTGGCAATGTAGCAGGATATACAAATTAACACCCAGAAACCTATGGTTTTTTTATACATGAATAATGACCTCACAGAAAGAGAAACAAACAAACAAAAAGATAATACCATTTACCATTGAACCAAAAAAACCCCCACAAAATTAAGATACCCAGGAATAAACTTAACTAAGGAAGTAAAAGACCTGTACTTGGAAAACTACAGGAAATTGAAATACGTGATAGAGAGCAAGACCTAAGCAAATGGAAGAATATACCGGGTTCATGGACTGATAGAATCAATATCCTTAAAGTGTCCTTACTACCCAAAGCAATCTATATATTTAATGCAATCCCCATTAAAATACCAATGGCACATTTCACAGACCTAGAACAAATTCTCCAAAAACTCATATGGAATATAAAAAAAGACCTTAAATAGCCACATAAATCTTGAGAAAGAAAAACAAAGTTGGAGGGATCACAATACCAGATACCAAGCTACATTACCAAGCCACGGTTCTCAAAACTGCCTGGTTCTGACACAGGAACAGACATACAGACCAATGTAAAAGAACAGAGAACCCAGAAATCAACCCAAGCCATTATGCTCAATTTATATTTGACAAAGGAGGCAAGAGCATACAGTGGAGTCAAGAAAGTCTTCAATAAACTTTATTGGGAATATTGGACAGATACATGCAAAAAAATGAAATTAAACCACCAACTTACACCATACAGAAAAATAAACTCAAAATAGATAAAGGACATAAACGTAAGACGGGAAACCATAAAAATCTTAAAAGAATCCATAGGCAGCAAAATTATCAGACATATTTGGTGGCAATATCTTTACCAATACAGTTCCTAGGGCCATGGAAACTAAGGGGAAAATAAACAAATGGGAATACATAAAATAAAAAGCTTCTGCACAGCAAAAGAAACCATAACAAAGCAACAAGTAAGCCAACTGCATGGGAGAACATATTTGCCAATGTTATACCAATAAGGGTTTAATCTCCAAAATTTATAGGGAACTCACACAACTTAACAAAAGGAAGGTAAACAATCCAATACAAAACAAATGAGCAAAGGACCTAAGTGTACACTTTTTAAAAGTGAACATGCAGAAGGCCAAGAGGCATATGAAAACATGCTCAAAGTCACTAATCATCTGAGAGATGCAAATCAAAACAACAATGAGATAGTATCTCACACCTATCAAAATGGCTATCATCAACAAATCAACAAACTGCAAGGGCTGGCAAGAATGCAGAGAAAAAGCAACCCTTGTGCACTGCTGGTGGGAATGCAGACTGCTTCAGCCACTGTGGAAAACAGTACAGAGTTTCCTCAAAAAATTAAAAATGGAAGTCCCATTTGACCAAATAATCCCACTTCTAGGAATGTATCCCAAGAAATTAGAAACACCAATCAGAAAGGACATATGCACCCCTATGTTCATAGCAACACAATTTATAATAGCTAACATTTGGGAACAGCCTAAGTGCCCTTCAGCAGATGAGTGGATTAAAAAATTGTGGTACATCTGCACAATGGAATACTATAGTTCTATAAAAGAAGAACTCTTACCATTAGCAATAACATGAATGGACATGGAGAGCATTATGCTAAATGAAATAAACCAGTCAGAGAAAGATAAATATAACATGATCTCACTCATTTGTGGAAAATAATGAACAACATGAACTGATGAACAAAAATAGATCCAGAGACAGAGAAGCAACAAAGAGGCCATCAAACTTCAGAGGGAAGACAGGGGAAGGTGGTAGGGGTAAGAGATTAACCAAAGGACTTGTATGCATGCATATAAGCATAACCCATGGACACCAACACTATGGGGTGAAGTCATGTGCTGGGGGGTGAGGGTGGCCAGGGAGAGCTCAATGTGGGGAAAATTAAACATATGTAATAATACTATGTGTAATACTTTAAACAATAAATAATCTTAAAAAAAATCTTCTGGGGGATATAAAGGGAGATATCAACAACAATAAATTCATAGTAAGGGACTTTAATACCCCAGGGACAGCACTGAATAAAACTTCTAGACACAAAAGTCAACAAGGAAACAGCATTTCTAAATGACACACTAGATCAGATGGAACTAACTGACATCTTCAGAATATTTTACCCCAAGGCTATGAATAAAATTTCTTCTCAAGTGTACAAGGGACATTTTCAAAGATAGACCACATATTATGTCACAAACTAACTCTACAAATTCAAGAAGATTGAAATCATATCAAGCGTCTTCTCAGACCACAATGGTGTGCAATTAGAAATCAACTACTATAAAAATGCTCATAAGGCAATCAAACACGTGGAGGCTAAATAGCATGCTATTAAACAATGAGTAAGTTACCAAAGAGATCAAAGAAGATATAAAACATTCTGAAAACAAGTGAAAATGAACATACAACAATCCAAAATCTATGGGACACAGTGAAACATTCCTGAGAGGGAAGTTCTTAGCACTACAGGCCTACCTCAAAAAATAAGAAAAATTGGTAATAAGTTATCTATTATTTCAATTAAAAAAATTAGAAAGAGAAAAATAAGGAAAGCCAGAGTAAGTGGACTAAAGGAAATAATAATGATCAGAGTGGAAATAAATGACATAGAGACAAATAATAAAAAATACAAAAGATCAATAAAACCAAGAGCTGATTCTTAGAAAGTATAAACAGGATGTATGAAACTCTAGCCAGACTCACCAGAAAAAAAAAAAAAACACAGAGGACCTAAATAAACAAAATCAGAAACCAAAGAGGTGAAGTAACAGAAATACAAAGGATTGTAATAAAATACTTAGAATGACTTTATTCCAACAAATGAGATAATCTGGACAAAATGGGCAGGTTCCTAGTAAAATTCAACCTTCCAGACCTCAATCAGGAGGAATCAGAACACATGAATTGGCTAATAACTACTGATGAAATTGAAGCAGTAATCAAAAAAAATCCCAGCAAATAAAAGCCCTGGTCCAGACAGTTTCACAGGGGAGTCTTACCAAATATTCAAAGAAGTAACACCTATTCTCCTCAAACTATTCCAAAAAATTCAAAAAGGAGGAACACTTCCAAGCTCTTTCTAAGAAGCCAGGATTACTCTAATTCCCAAACCAGATAAAGACAAGATAGTGAAAGAGAACTACAGGCCGATATCCCTGATGAACATAGAAGCTAAAATCCTCAACAAAATTTTAGGAAACTGGATGCTGCAATACATTAAAAAGATAATACACCATGACCAAGTGGTATTTATTCCTGGGACGTAAGGATGGTACAATATTTGCAAATCAATAAATGTGATACAGCACATAAACAGCTTGTAAGACCAAAATCACATGATCATATCAATTGGTGCTGGAAAAGAATTCAACACTATCCAACACCCTTTTTTGATAAAAACTCTCAGCAAAGTGGGAATAGAGGAATCATACCTAAACATATTAAAAGCCATTTTTGACAAACCTACAGCCAACATCAAACTCAACGGGCAAAAACTAAAACCATTTCCCCTAAAAACAAGACAAGTATGCCCTCTTTCACCACTCTTGTTCAACATAGTACTGGAAATCCTAGCCATTGCTATCAGAAAAGGAGAAGAAGAAATAAAAGGCATCCAAATTGGAAAGGAGTAGGTAAAACTCTCATTATTTGAATATAACATGATATTGCACTTATAAAACCCCCAAAACCCCATAAAAACTACTAGATTTAATACATGAATTTGGAAACATAGCAGGATACAAAAGTAACACCCAAAAATCCATTGCATTTTTATACACCAATAATGGACTCTCAGAAGGATAAACTAACAACAACAAAAAATCCCATTTACCTTTGCAACAACAACAACAAAAACAGTTAGGATACTTCAAAATAAACTTAACCAAGGAGGTAAAAGACCTGTACTCTGAAAACTATAAGATGTTGAAAAAAAAAGGGATAGAGGAAGATATAAATAAGTGGAAGAATATACCATGTTCGTGGATTGGTAGACTCAACATAATTAAAATGTCCATTTGACCAAAAGCAATCTACAGATTCAATGCAATCCATATTAAAATACCCATGCTTATTTCACAGATCTAGAACAAACACTCCAAAAATTTATATAGAACAAGAAAAGGACCCCAAATAGCCACAGCAATCTTGAAAAAGAAGAATAAAGTTGGAGGGATCACAATAGCAGATACCAAGTTATATTTCAAAGCGATTGTAATCAAAACAACTGGGTACTGGCAAAAGAGCAGATATATAGCTCAATGGGGCAGAACACAGAACCCAGAAATCAACCCAAGCCACTATGCTCAATTAGTATTTGACAAAGGAGGTAAGAAACAATCTTTTCAATAAATAGCTTTGGGACAATTGGACAGGTACATGCAAAAAATGAAATTAGACCACCAACTTACACCATGCACTAGAATAAAATTAAAAATGGATAAAATACTTATAAGCTGTGAAACCATAAAAATCTTAGAAGAAAACATAGCAAAATCTCAGACATCTCTTGTAGCAATATGTTTACTGATACATCTCCTAAGATAATGTAAACTGATAAAATAAATGGGACAACATTAAAATAAATAGCTGCACAACAATATATCAATAGAGCCCACTACATGGGATAATATATTTGCCATTATACATTCTACTAGTGGCCTGGTGCAAGAAATTTATGCACATTAGTAAGGAATTAATTAGAGAAAATATTTTAATAATGTTATTTGCCCTTATAATAGAAGTGTCAGAGATGAAAGAAAATTAGTAAAATGTATATGAAAATCTTCCCCTGTGAGAGTCTGGGGTGCACCATGGGACCCAGAGTCAAGTCCCTGCCCAACCGTGCATGCCTCAAAATCATGAGAAACCCAGACCTGGCTGGCCCCACCCCCACTGGGCAAGATTCAGACCCATCAAGCCCCGCCGGACAGGGGGCGCATCCTCAGGTCCCCTCTCAAGCCCATCTGGGTGGGGGGTGCAGCCTCAGGTCCCCCGGCCTGGCACTAGGGCAGGGAAAGCAGCCTGAGATCCCCCGGCCCAGCACCCAGGTAGGGGGTGTGCCTTGAGGTCCCCCGTCAAGCCTTTCTGGGCAGGGGGTTTGGCCTGAGGTCCCCCAGCCTGGGCTGGGCAGGGGGTGCACCTTGAGGTCTCTGTCAATCCCTGCCCTGTGGGGAGCACTGCCTGAGGCCCCCTGTCAAGCCCCACCGGGTGGGGAGTATGGCTTGAGGTGCCCTGTCAAGCTCCACCAGGTGGGGGGCATGGCCTCAGGTCCCCTGGCCCGGTGCTGGAGTGGGGAGTGCAGCCTGAGGTCCCACATCAAGCTCTGCTGGGGTGTGTGGTGTGGCCTGAGGCCCCCTGTCAAGCCCCACCAGGCAGGATGGGTGCAGCCTCAGGTCCCTGCTGATTGCTCATTAAGGCTCATTACAGGAACTCAGCCTCCAATGTGAACACAGCCATCTTGTGTTATGGAATCCCTGCCTCCACTGTGGGCGCAGCCATCTTGACCATTACGGTGTGAAGGTCAATTTGCATATTCCCTCTTTATTAGATAAGATAAGGGGTTACTCTCTAAAATATAAAGGGGACTTATAAAGTTAACAAAAGGATGACAAACAATTCAATTAAAAAAAATGGCAAAGGACTTAAATATACACTTCTCTAAAGTGAACATTCAGAAAACCAAGAGACATATAAAAAGATGATCAAAGTCACTAATCATCTCAAAGATGAAAATCAAAATGACAGTGAGATATCAGCACACACCCGTCAAAATGGCTATCATCAACAAACCAACAAATGACAAGTGTTGGCGAGGATGTTGAGAAAAGAAAACCCTACTACACTGCTGGTAGGAATGCAGACTGGTGCAGCCACTGTGGAAAACAGTGTGGAGTTTCCTCAAAAACTTAAAAATGGAAATCCCATTTGACCCAGTGATCCCACTTCTATGAGCATCTTCTAAGAAACCAGAAACACTCATCAGAAAGAATATATGCACCCCTATGTTCATAGCAGCACAATTTACAGTAGTAAGATTTGGAAACAGCCTAAGTGCCCTCAGCAGATGAGTAGATAAAATTAAAAACAAAAAAATAACAACAAAAAAACTATGTTACATATACACAATGGAATGCTACACAGCAATAATAAAGAAAGAACTCTTACCATTTGCAGCAGCATAGATGGGCCTGGAGGGTATTATGCTAAGTGAAATAAGCCAGTCAGAGAAAGATAAATATCACATGATCTCACTCATACGTGGAATCTAATGAACCAAATAAATTGATGAACAAAAAGAGACCCAAAGACATAGAAACATGAACAGACTTTTGAACCTCAGAGGGAAGGCAGGGGAGGGTGGGTGGGAACAGATCAACCAATGAACTTGTATGCATAACCCATGAACACAGACAATGAGGTGGTGTGGTCCTGGGCAGGGGGCAGGGGAGTTATAGGAGTGGTCTGTAAAGGTTAATGGCAGCAAAAAGGGACCAATGTAATACTTTCAACAATAAAGATTTTTTTAAGGGCAGACCTTGTGAATTCACTAACTTTAGATTTTTTTTAACCCACTAATTCTATATAAGAGTTTTTTTAAAATGAAATGTCAGGGAGCAGGTTTTTTTCCAAGGGATCATCACTGTTGCTCATTCCATATTGCTGGAAATATGAAATAAACACACATCAATGATTCAGTCTTGTCTTTGCTTAATGGCTCAGTAGTGACAGGCAGTGATGGACTTAATTTTTTGGTCCAGTTTAAGTTGGGGGGTGATGGTGAAAAAGGTGAAGGGATTAAGAAAAAAACAACATCAAAGACACAGGCAATATTGTGATGATCACCAGAGGAAAAGGGGGGATGGAGAGAGGTAGAAGAGGGTAAAGGGAAGATAAACGATTATAAAAGTCATGGAGTCATGAACACACAATACAATGTACAGATAATGTATTATAGAATTGTATACCTGAAATCTATATAATTTTATTAAACAATGTAACTCCAATAAATTCAATAAATTTTTAAAAAATAAATAAAGAGAGCCCTTGAAGTTGTTAAGAATAAGTGGAATCTACACGGGCATTCACCCACGACCAAACTGGAATAACAAGTAAAATGTGGAAAAATCATCCTGAATAAACAACTGAAGACTAGCAGAGAACCCTTATAACCAAGAACATGAAGAGAAGGCCATATCAAGACTGGTCGAAAGTGTAGAGGCATGAGAGGGATGAGTAGGCCCTCATGGGCAGCAGCTGAAGTTCTGGAGGGATATCTTAGCTGCTTGGGGTTTCCTTGAGAAGTCTTGGGTCTAACCCCCAAACGAGGATCCCCCTCCAGAGTAACAGAACTGGGAAAATGGCTCACATAAATCTGGCTGTAAAAAGCACTGGGGGTTTTGTCAGGCAGAGAGAGATGGCTAGAAACACAGACAATCACTTAAAGGGCCAACACACTAAATTTCATTTGCAGCCACTCACCTTGGACTCCAACAGAGGGATAAAAAAAATGGACTAGAGCTGCATGAGGAGAATATGGGGCTGATGGCTCAGGAGAGAGAGCTGGGAGGACAGCTGCCAGGATCCCTGTGTTGAGTCATTTCCCCATGCTGCAGAAGCCATCTTTCTCAGGCAGAGCCTTCCCATCAATGCAGCCTTAACCTGGGGGGAAGCAATAGCCCCACCAATTGGAAATCCTCTTGCCCCAGCCTGTAGAGTTTTCACCTTGCTGAGGTATGCAGCCTGAGGTCCATTAAGTGACTGAGACTAACAGTCAACCTGTAGGCCCTAGGCGGATCTCAGGATACTTTAAGTATTTGCCTAACCTGCTTCTGGGACTGGGGCTAGGAAAAGGAGACCTTTGTGTGCATTTTGGTCCTTTCCGCATGCACCCAGCCCCAGCAGAGGGAGCCACAATTTGTGGATTGCTGATAGCTCCAAACAGGGTACTCTGGGCCAGTCATAAACAGCACCTGATATTGACCTGTGCCAGAGACCCTCCAAAGGGACCCAAAACCAATAAGCCCAGTGGTTAACTTTATACAAGAACAGAAGAGGATCCAATAATCTTCACAAGCAGTGTATCAAAAGGAAGATATTGGCAGGCTATAAAACCTACTGAGGTGAATTCCACTTTGTGTAGTAGGCATCTGCATAGCAGCCTACACACTTGAGCCTTACTGTCAGCCTGATGGTCAAGCACACACATGAGTGGGCCAATAGCAATTAAGACTCAATTACAACAGGGGGGTCCACACAATGTACACAATGGGCATTATTAGAGCACCCAGATCTGGTGATCAGGAAGACTGTAGCACTCGGCCCCACAGATCACCTACTACATGAGGCTACCCTACCAAGACTGGGAGTCAGAGGAGATGTACCTAATATATAGAAGCAAACTCAAACAAGGCAACAAAAAATGGGGAGGCAAAGAAACAAACTCCAAATAAAAGGACAAGAGAACTTTCCAGGAGAAGAGCTAAATGAAATGGGTATAATCAGAATAATGATTATAAGGATGCTCACCAGCATGAAAAAAAAAGATATAGAAACTATGAAAAACCATTTGGAAATAAATAATGACATAGTGGAAATAAAGAATGACATAGTGGAAATAAAGAAAACAATGGAAGAAATAAACAACAGCCTAGAGGAAGATGAGGATTAGATTAGCTAATTAGAAGACAGAAAAAAAATCACTTAATCAGACAGTGGGGAACAAAATAGGAAGACAGTTTTAAAAAGCTGTGGGACA
Organism: Myotis nattereri; assembly: GCF_964212035.1. Taxonomy (NCBI): domain Eukaryota; kingdom Metazoa; phylum Chordata; class Mammalia; order Chiroptera; family Vespertilionidae; genus Myotis; species Myotis nattereri. The sequence continues at coordinate 104,088,286 of NC_138076.1, forward strand.
ACATGAATGCGTAATAATATCTGCATCATAGGAGTACCCAAGGGAGAATAAACTGAAAAAGCAAACGAGAACCTGCTTCAAGAAATAATGACAGAAAACATCCCTAACCTGGTGTAGGAAAAAGTCTCACAAGTTCATGAAGCACAGAGTCCCAAACAAGATGAACCCAAAGAGGACCATGCACAGAAACATCACAATTAAAATGTTGAAAATTAAAGCCAAAGAGATAATCTTAAAGGCAGCAAGGGAAAAGCAATGTGTTACCTATAAAGGAGCTCCAATTTGGCTGTCAGCTGATTTCTCAACAAAAACTCTCCAGCCCAGAAGGGATAGGTATTAAGTATACAATGAAATGAAAGCAAGCATCTAAATCCAAGTCTACTCTATCAAGCAAGGCTATCATTCAAAATAGTTGGAAAAATAAAGAGTTTCTCAGACAAAAATAAAAGGCTAGAGGAGTTTATTACCACCAAACCAGCATTGTAAGAAATGTTAAAGGAATTGCTATAATAGTAAAAGAGAGAGAGAGAGAGAGAGAGAGAGAGAGAGAGAGAGAGAAAGAGAGAGAGAGAGAGAGAGAATTAAAATGGCAATAAATAAGTACCTATCAATAATAACTTTAAATGAAAATGGATTAAATGCTCCAATCAAAAGACTGAAGAGGAACATAAATCCCCATAAGTATGGAAGAATTGGAGTGAGGGAGAGAGTTTGAGTGAGTGAAGGAGTGAGAGTGTGTGGACATACACAGGTGTGTGGTTGTGTGTGGCATGGGGGAGGTGCAGTCCAATCATGGGGAGTCTTGGGGACAGGCAGTTTTGGCTCTCCTAGCCAAAGAGGTCCTGCTACACCCATAGGCACTTCCCGGATGTGGCTCTGGTTCAGAGACCATGCCATTTTGAAGAGTTTTCAAGGTCCTTGGGAGGAGGAGGTGAGGAGCAGCAGCAGCTAGGTGCCCAGCCTCGCTACCACCCACACTAGCCACAGCTTGGGCCAGAAACCATGGGCACCGCCCCCCCTCCCCCGGACCTCATATACTTGTGTGCACCAAGAACACAACCCAGACTCCGCACACATCTGCTGCAAACAATGCCTGGTTTGAGAACCTATGTCAATAGCGGCAGCAACAGCAAGACCCTGTTTTCACCTGCCATAGATAAAGCCCTGCCAACACCTAAGTGAAGAGAAGTGAGACCCCACGTGCCTGCAGCTGAGAGCTGTGGGACTCCACACTATCGCCACCTCCACAGTCCCTCTCATAGCTCCAGCTTAGAGAGTGGGCCACCTTGAAGGCTTGACAAGGTCCTCCTTGGGAAGAGGCTGTGGGGAGCAGCTGTGGCTAGGTGGCCTGGGCCTGAACTTATGTGCACCCACAGAGGTCACAACCCAAAACAATATGCCTGAAACAAACTAGAAACCTCTGCATGCCTGGCATGTATCCAACCTGCACCATGTGCCTGATAGGACCCAGCCTGGACATTGTGCCACCTCTGGGTGACCAACAATGGCATGGAAGGGCTCTTGCCCTGCCTTATATTTACCCACTGCCACCACTACTGTGCTGCCATTGCCACACTAGAGCTCAGCTGCTCAGCTCCACTACCAGGAATTGGGGGCAGGAACTACACTGAAAGCCAGGACTTTGATGTAGCCTCCCCTGACATGGACCTATTGAACTGAGGACATAAGGAGACTGAAGAGGCTGCAGATCTATAGGTGAGACAGGAGGACCTGGGACTGAGAAAAGAGGCCTGAGAGCACTGGCTGTGGAGACTTGGGAGTGGGTGCAGCAGTGGAAGCCTGGGGTTGAAGTCCCTGGATAGAGCAGTGCTAGCACCCTGTCATCCTGCAGCCTGGGAAGCTCCTCTGACCAGTGAGAAGGGTCACACAGTGGATCTCAGGGCCAGCATACACTGGAGGGGTCTGAAGGATACATTTAACATTGAATCTGGTGGTGGGGAGGGTCTATTTCTTGGAAGAAGTCATGATGGCGAAGAGAAAGGGGGCTAGACAGTAGGTCTAGGAAGGAGGTCATCCCTGCCCACCTGGAGTGCAGGGGAGGTACCCGCTTTCCCACTGGCAAAAAGTTGCTTCTGACCCAACCTGCAGTGACCTGAGGCACGGGGGAACATCCAGTGGCAGGAAATATGTGCCCCTGTAGGTGACAGAGAGGAGGTGCCAGCAAACCTGAAAGAGCTGAGGCACTAGAACAAGCATGTCAAACTCGTGGCCCACAGACCACATGCGGCCCAAAACGAATATTTTTGCAGCCCAGCCAATATAATGGTTTGTAAGAAACATTTTAATAAAAATTTCCCAACTTATATTTTACAATATCCTGTTATACATAATCTACACTAATAAAAGAGAAACATGGTAATTGGCGTATGACCGCTAACCTTTTCATTGGCTAATCAGCGAGATATGCAAATTAACTGTCAGCCAAGATGGCGGCCGGCAGCCAGGCAGCTTGAAACTGACATGAGGCTTGCTTGCCTCAGTGACGGAGGATCTTTGGAGGAAAACAATGTTCCCCGCCTGAGTCTGCAGGCCTCTGAGCCTGCAGTTTCAAACATTGTAACAAATACCACCCAACTTCAGCCAGCAGGATGGCAACATTGTATGCAAAGGCCAGAAACCTAGAGCCCAGCCTCAAGCTAAAGCTGGCCCAGAATAAAAAAAAAAAAAAGGAAAAAAGGAGCAATTGGGAGCTTCAGTCACCCCCAGCCTGAAAACAGCCTTCAGCCCCTCACCCAGACTGGCCAGGCACCCCAGTGGGGACCCCCACCCTGAAGGGTGTGTGACCAGCTGCAAACAGCCCTCATCCCTTCACCCAGGCTGGCCAGGCACCCCAGTGGGGACCCCCACCCTGATCCAGGACACCCTTCAGGGCAAACCAGCCGGCTCCTACCCGTGCACCAGGCCTCTATTCTATATAGTAAAAGGGTAATATGACTCCCAGCACTGGGATCAGCGGAGCCGTGAGGCCTCCAGACACCGGGATCAGTGTGACAGGGGGCAGCGCCCAAACCCCTTGATCGCCCTGCGGCTCTGTGTGTGACAGGGTGCAGCACCCCAACCCCCCTCCCTCCCCACGGGCCCTGCTCTGAGTGTGATGGGGTAGAGCCATAACCTCCCCATCGGCCCTGCCCTAGTGTGACAGTGGTGGCGCCCCAACCCCCTGATCGGCCCTGCTCTGTGGGTGATAGAGGGCGGCACCCCAACTCTCCCCCCGCCCCCCCCCCTCCCACGGGCCCTGCTCTGTGTGTGACGGGGTAGAGCCATAACCTCCCCATCAGCCCTGCCCTGAGTGTGACAGTGGCGGCGCCCCAACCCCCTGATTGGCCCTGCTCTGTGGGTGATAGAGGGTGGTGCCCCAACCCGCTGATCCGCCCTGCTCTGTGTGTGACAGGGGACGGTGCCCCAACCAGGGGCTGCACCTAGGGATTGGGCCTACCCTCTACCACCTGGGAGCAGGCCTAAGCCAGCAGGTCGTTATCTCCAGAGGGGTCCCAGACTGCTAGAGGGCACAGGCCGGGCTGAGGGACCCCCCTCCCCCCCGAGTGCACAAATTTTTGTGCACCGGGCCTCTAGTTATTAATAATGAGCTACAATGTTCGCTAATGACTGATTACTATAATTGTATTGCATTCATTTCCCTTAAGTGCCTTATGTGCAGGCGCACCATTTCTCTCCACTAATACCAGCAGCGAATATTTTAGCATCCAATTGCCACATCATTAGTCTTGTACTGACTTGGTTGGTGTGCACAACAGGAAATATTTCACTTTTGGAAAACAAGAAAAATAGGTTTATTTGAGTTACTCTTATTAATTTGTGCAGTTATTCAATGTCTGGTAAGTTAATGTTCAAGAAAAATATTAATTTTTCTTAAAATGTTCTATTATTTTATGTTAACAATTACTCATTTATTTTCGCCCTTTGTATTCAGCATGTCTCTATCAAAATAAACCTACATTTCTATGAAAATTGAAGCTTTTGTTTTTTTGCAGCCCACATAAACATAAACCTTGTTTATTTGGCCCAAGTTAGCATTTGAGTTTGACATACTTGCATTAAAAGAAGAGGAAGGGTCCGCCCCCCTCTCCCTTAAAGGCTACCGGCACCTCCCTCAACATGAGTCTTCTCAAACCATCCTGGCCAAGAACAGGATACCCTCGCAGAGCCCAGCTCCATGGGGGAAGGGAGTCCAGCTCAGAACAGGGATAATCAAGGTGAGAGACTCAAGGCATATCTAGTCTTTGGCCTAAGGAGTCCCTGCTCATGGGATTACCAGAGGCTTCAACCTCTTGGACCTCAATCAGGTTGCCCAGGGCCAGAAAGAACAGTGACTCACATTGACCTGCACCAGAGAAGCTTCCAGAAGGCCCAGGATAGATACACCAAGGGGCCAGCTACAACAACATCAGAGCAAAATCCAGTGAGCTCCACAAATAGTGGACCCAAAGGTTTTTTAGTGTAAGAGTGTGAGTGGTTTTGTTTATTGGGCTAAGATATGTGTGATTGGATTTTTTTGGGGGGGTGCAGGTTGGTTGGTTTCCTCCCAGCCCTTTTTTCCTTTCTTCCTTTTTCTTGCATATCTCTAATTCCTTTGTTCCCTTTGATTGTATTCTACTTTGTCTATTCTTATTGTTATTACTAATTTTTCTTTTGATTTTATTTTTTCTCCTTTCTTTTAGCTTTATTTTTTATCTCTATTTCTTAAGTCCATTATCAATACATTTTAAATTCATTATTATTTCACTTATTTTCTGTTTCCTTTTCTTTTTTCCTCCTTTACTATTTCTTTTAGCTTCCTCCTTGCTTCCATATAGCCATTTTTTAATCTTCTTCTTTCTCCCTTTTTCTTTATATCTCCTCTAAGAATTTGGTTGCATGCCTTTTAGTATAGTATTATTTTTTTCTTTGCTTGCTTTCTCTTCCCTTTCCTTCTTAGTCTTTCCTACTATTGTTGCATTGAATAGCTTGATTATTGTGGTGTTATTTTTCGTTTGGTCCTGTTGTGTCTTGTTCTATTCTGTCAGTGCCTGTATAACAACTTGCACACAATTGGGGTTGAACCTCACTGGCAACAAGTCAGAGGGGAGATTCCTCTCACAAATTTGACATGAACAATAAAGTCCAAATTACAACAGGAGATACCAAATAAGGCACACAAGGGGCATTCCTAGAGCATCCAGCTCAGGTGAACAAAGAGACTGCACCACTGGACCCCTCAAGATTCTTTCTACATATGACCATCCCACAAAGACTTGGAGGCAAAACAGTTCTACCTAATACATAGAAGCAAATACAGAGAGACAGATACAATAGGGAGACAAAAAACAACCCCCAAATGAGGGAAAAGAAGGAATCTACAGAAAAAGAATGAAATGAAATGGGGCAAGCAACCTATGAGACAGGGTTCAAAGCAATAGTTATAAAGATGTTTAAAGAAATTACAACATTAAAAAGGAAATAGAGGCCATGAACAAGAACCAGAAAGAAATGAAGAATGATATACCTGATACCAATAACACCCTGGAAAAAATTAAAAGTAGACTGGAAGAAGCAGAAGACCGAGTCAGAAATTTGGAAGACTACATAAAAATAAATACCCAATTAGAGCAGCAAATAGAAAAAAAAAAGAATTAAAAAGCAGGAAGATAGCATAAAGGAGCTCAGGGAAAACATGAAACATAACATCCACATTATAGTAATGCCAGAAGGGGAAGAGAGTAACCTGTTTAAAGAAATAATGACAGAAAATTTCCCTAACCAAGTGAAGGAAAATGTCACACAAGTTCAGGAGGCACAGAAAGTTCCAATAAAGACAACCCCAAAAAGACCCACACCTAGACACATCATAATCAAAATGGCAAATGTTAAAAACAAAGAAATAGTATTAAAGGTAGCAAGAGAGTGACAGAAAATTGCCTACAAAGAAGTTCCCATTAGAATATCAGATGAATTCTCAATGGAAACACTTCAGGACAGAAGGGAGTGGTATGATGTATTCAAAGTAATGAAAAGCAAAGGCCCACATCTAAGACTACTGTATCCAGCAAGACTATCATTTAAAATCAATCTTATATAATAAAGAGGTAATATGCAAATTAACCCTCACACCCTCACAAAATGGCTGCAAATGACCAGGCCAGCAGGGGGATTAGTGAGGGATGACCAAACAATTGAACAAGCAGGCTGTGTGGGGAGACCAGGCTGGTAGGGGGGGGGGGGCAGTTAGGGAAAACTAGGCTGGCATGCAGAGGCAGTGAGGGGCGATTAGGCCAGTGGGGGCAGGCAGTTAGGGGTGACCAGGCAGGCAGGCAGGTGAGCGATTAGGAGCCGGTGATCCAGGATTTTGAGAGGAATGTCTGGCTGCCGGTTTAGGCCCGATCCTGGGGATTGGCAGTCGGGCATCCCCCAAGGGGTCCTGAATTGGAGAGGGTGCAGGCTGGGCTGAGGGCCCCCACCCTGTGCATGAATTTTGTGCACCTTGTCTCTAGTGTTGAAATAAAAAGCTTTCCAGACCAAAAATAACCAAAAAGGTTAAAGGAGTACATTACTACCAAACCAGCAATGCAAGAAATGTTAATGGGACTGCTTTAAGAAGAAGAACAAAAGAATAGAAAGAAGATCATAGGCATAAAGAAAATAACAATGGCCATAAATACATACCTATCAATTATAGCCTTAAATGTAAAGGGAATTAAATGCTTCAGTCAAAAGACATAGAGTGACTGAATGGATAAGAAAACATGGCGCATATATATGCTGTGTACAAGAGACCCCCTTCTTAACAAAAGATACACACATACTGAGAATGAAGGGATGAAAAAATATATTCTATGCAAATGGAAAGGAAAAAGAAGCTGGAGTAACAATACTCATATCAAACAAAATAGACTTCAAAACAGAGGCCATAACCAGAGACAATAGAAGGCCACTACATAATACTAAAGGGAATGATTCAACAAAAAGAATAAGCCTTGTAAATATATATACACCCAATAGAGGAGCACCGAAGTTCATAAAAAGATTCTTGATGGACTTTAAGGGTGAGATTAACAATATTACAGTCATACTAGAAGACTACAACACCCTACTGATACCACTGGATATATATCTTCCAGGAAAAAAAAAAATCAACAAGGAAACAGAGGCCTTAAATAACACACTAGATCAGGTGGACCTAACTGATATTTAGGGAACATTTCATCCCAAGTGAACAGAATATACATCCTTTTAAAGTGCACATTGAGCATTCTCAAAGATAGAACACATGTTCAGATACAAAACAAGCCTATACAAATTAAATATGATTGATATAATACCAAGCATCTTCTCAAATCACAAGAGCATGAAGTTAGAAATCAACTATAATAAAAAAAAAAAACGCACAAAAAAACCTCAAAAGCACTCAAATACATGTAGGCCAAATAGGATGTTATTAAACAATGAAACAATGAATGGGTTACCAGTGAGATATAGCAAGAAATAAAAATTTTCCAGAAACAAATGAAAATGAACACACAAGCGTTCAAAAACTATGGCACATGGTGAAAGCAGCCCTGGGAGGGAATTTCGTAGCACTATAAGCCTATCTCAAGAAACAAGAAAAAGCACTAATAAACTACCTAACCCTACAACTAAGTGAATTAGAAGGAGAGCCCAAGTAAGTAGAAGGAAGGAAATAAAGGTCAGAGTGGAAATAAATGACACAGACAATAAAAAAAGAGAACAAAAAGTGCCCTAACCAGTTTGGCTCATTGGATAGAGAGTCAGCCTGCAGACTGAAAGGTCCCAGGTTCAATTCCGGTGAAGGGCATGTACCTTGATTGTGGGCACATCCCCAGTAGGGGGTGTGCAGGAGGCTGCTGATTGATGTTTCTCTCTCATTGATGTTTCTAACTCTCTATCCCTCTCCCTTACTCTCTGTGAAAAATCAATAAAATATATTTAAAAAAAAAACACAAAACAAAAAGAACAATGAATCCAAGAGCTGATTCTTTAAAAAGATAAACAAGGTTGATGAACCTCTAGCCAGACTCATCAAGAAACAAAGAGAGAGGACCAAAATAAATAAAATGAAAGTGAGAATATAGTAGTCACCACAGAAATACAAAGGATCTTAAGCAAATAGTATGAACATTTATATGCCAACAAACAGTACAATCTGGGTGAAATGGACAAATTTCTAGAAATATACAATCTTCCAACACTCAATCAAGATGAAGCAGAAAACCTGAATAGGCCAATAACAAGTGAGGAAATAAAAACAGTAATCAAAAATATCCCAACAACAAAAGTACTGGATCAGATGAATTTAGAGAATTTTACCAAACATTCAAAGAAGAATTAACATCTATCCTCATCAAACTATCCAAAACAATTCAAGAGGAAGCAACACTTCCAGGTTCTTTTTATGAAGCCAGAATTATCCTAATTCTAAAACCAGATAAAGACAGTACAAAGAAAGAGAATTATAGGCCAATATCCCTGATGAACACAGATGCTAAAATCCTCAACAAAATAACTAGCAAAATGGATCCAGCAATGTATTAAAAAGATAATACAACATGATCAAATGGAATTTATTCTGGGAATGCAAGGCTGGTGCAATATCTTCAAAGTAAACAAAGTGATACATCACATAAACTAATTGAAAGATAAAAGGCAAATGATTATATCAATAGATGCAGACAAAGCATTCAACAAAATCCAGCACCCCTTTTTTAAAAAATAAAAAACTCTCAAGAAAGTGGGAGTAGAGGAATCATACCTCAACATAAATAAAGGCCATATATGACAGACCTATAGCCAACATAATACCTAATGGGTAAAAACAAAAAGTGTTTCCCTTAAGAAGAGGAACAATATGTCCACTTTCACCACTCTTATTCAACACTAAAGGCCCGATGCATGAAATTCATGCAAGAGTAGGCCTTCCTTCCCCCAGCTGCCAGCACTGGCTTCCCTTTGGATAGTACTGTAAATCCTAATCACAATCAGACAAGATGAAGAGATAAAAACATCCAGACTAGAAAGGAAGAAGTAAAACTCTCATTATTTACAGATGACATGATCTATAATTTTAAAAGGGTAATATGCTAATTAGACAAGACAACCTTCTGTACTGTTGGGGGCCACATGTAAGCTGGCAAGGTCCTTGCACCTGAAGGGGCTAGCAAGGCTGGTACCCTTACCCACACAGTTTTCCCAGACTTGTTTGGATGGTTATTATCAGTAGAATGGGAGTAACATTTGTAGAATGAGAACAGCCTTTCATAGCTTGCCAAGAAGTCTATAACTATTTACTGAGATATGCTGTACTGAGAACTTGTCCTTCTGCTGTATCTCTCCCTTAGAGATTAAGAGGAACAAAGAATACATTCCTCTTGACAGACATCCGATTCAGTGTGTTGTGTATAAATAGGATTGTATAGCTAATGAACTCGTTTCAGTTCATCAAGAGAACTGGGGTCCTCCCGACCCCGCTTTCCTGTCTTTCTTTCTTTTCTCAATTCCCACCTCCCTGCCTCAGCCCGGCTCAACCCTGTCAGGCTGGCCCTGACAGATCTGGCGCCCGAACAGGGACTGAGGAACTGGGAAAAAGATGGTGAGGAACTCCATCGGGCTTGAAGAGACGACGTGAGGATCTCCTCCGGATAAAGAGTGCACTTGTTAAGGTAAGGAAGGAGCAATTTTTTGATAATCGGGAGTAAAGCATGGGGCAATTAGAATCTAGAGAAAATGCCCTTTATGGGCAAATGTTAAAGTTTATGCTCAATAGTAGAATAACTAAGGTTAATGACAAGCAAGTAGAAAATTTTTAAAAATTCATTCAGGAGGTCTTCATTTCGTTATCAAATTTAATACGGGATTGTTTGGATCCCTGGCATGACCATAATCAACCGTCTCTTAAGCCAGAAAAAAAGGAGAAGCAGTGTGATAGCACAAAACAGGAGTCTAAAAAAGACAGTATATTAAAAAGAAATAATGTAACTTTTAAAGATAATTTAACTCCTCAAGGTGAGAAAAATTTTGAGGAAGCTGCTGCTCTTTGTCATAATGATAATACAGGTATTGTTCAGGCAGAAGAGGAGGAAGAATGTTTTTCTGCTGGAACTGAAGAGGGTAGTAATATAGAAAATATGTTAGAACACTTTTTAGAATTATTAAAGCTTCTTGGCAAGAAAAAGAGAAGCCGCGGGGGCCGTTCCCGCCGCTCTCCGCTGCCTTGTGTAGCACCAGTTCCACTTTCCCCTCTTCAGATGGCTTTGCAGGAGGCACGAAAGTGTGGTGAGGAATTGGGCATTCATGCCTTCCCTGTTATGGAACAGGTGAATCCTCACATGGGACAGCGTGAGCGTGCTTATGACCCGCTTCCTTTTAAAACCTTAAAAGAGTTAAAAACAGCCTGTGCTCAGTATCAGCCCACTTCCCCTTATACTTTAACCATCTTGGAAACTATGGTCTCAGAGGCTCTTCCACCTAATGATTGGAGAGCTATTGCCAAGGCTTGTCTATCAGGAGGGGATTATCTCTTGTGGAAATCAGAATATGATGAAAAGGCTAAGGAACAAGCTTCTCGTAATCGAGCGGCCCAGATTAATATTTCTTATGAAATGCTGGTAGGTGAAGGAGTCTATGCTGATACCCATAATCAAATTCAATACCCCCAGGAAGCTTATGGACAGATTAATGGAGCTGGGATCAGAGCCTGGAAAAAGTTACCCACCTCTGGTCAGAAAACAGAGGAGTTCTCAAAAATTATTCAAGGGCCAGATGAAAAGTATCAGGATTTTGTCTCTCGGCTATTACAGGCTGTTGGCCGAGTAGTGGTGGATGGAGAGGCTGGCATGTTAATAGTTAAACAGTTGGCATATGAAAACGCCAACACTGCCTGTCAAGCTGCACTGCGGCCCTATCAAAGACAGGGGACTCTCTCAGATTATATCCGCATTTGCGCAGATATTGGTCCCTCATATATACAAGGAGTTGCCATTGCGGCTGCATTAAAGGGAACCACCATTGAAGGAATTCTTCAGCAACAATTTAGCACAGGGAAAAGTCAAACATACAAGTGTTACACTTGTGGAGGAACAGGACACATAGCAAAACAGTGTCCTTCTAATAAAGGGATTAATAAAGGAAATGGAAAAGGTCCCAAACAACCTGGACTATGCCCTAAATGTAAATAAGGAAAACATTGGGCAAATGAGTGTAAATCTAAGACAGATATCCAGGGAAATTCTTTGCCTCAACACCAGTCGGGAAACTACCAAAAGGGACCAGCCCAGCCACGGCAAATAACAGGGACATTGTCTATTTACCCTCCTGTCCCTGTGCCGTCTCAAGGCCAACAGGCTACACAGCACCCAGCCTGCCCCAGAGAGCAAAATAGATACAAAGAGCTATTCTGAGCAACCCCCAGAAGTGCCGGGCTGGACCTTGGATCCATAGGAATAAGACATTCTATCTGCCCTGGGTGCTGCCATTGCTTATTAAAATAAACAAAATATCATTAGATTTAAAACTTCCCACATGGAGAAGAAATGATGAATTCCTTGCATTCCCGATACAGCTACAGCAAATGCCACCGGATCTGAAATTTAAAAATACGTCTAGGATTTCTGTGCAAGTGTAAAGAGAAAACTGGCTTGGAACTAAGGCGCGCATTATCCGATTTTGGACATTTAGATAGAGTTTTGAGCTGAAATCTCTTTACAAATATACAAAAGAAAACCCAAGACTGATTCTTTCCTAATAAAAATAGCAAAATTTGACCCAAAGGAAAAAAGATGCTGGCTAGATTCTAGCAGCAGGATTGGCATTTCCATAATAAAGAACAGTTTTTAAATACTAATAAAGGATATTAAAAAGTTAATTTCAAGGCCGAAAAGGAAATTCAGTAAAATTATCTCTGTTACAAAAATTTGCTAAAGAATATGCCTTAAAATAATAAATTGGATTTAAATCTCAAGAATTATTGAAATATACTAATTATAAAAATCTAAGTAGCCCAGGTAAAAGATGGCTACGCCCTTTATTTAAGGCTGGATTCCCAAAGCAATTTCTAATAGAGGAAGGGCTAGCCTCCCTTCCCCCAACAGAGCAGGTAGGCCAAAAATTTCCTGCCAGTGACAGTTTTTAAAGAGAGGCTTGCTTCTCAGTTTCCCATTCTTGGTAGAAAGAATGTAACTAATTTACATTTTAATGGTTACCTGTTTTCAGTCAATGACAGCCCAAAGCTTAGGAGTTTGCTAAATTAAATTAGATATTCTGAAATAAAAAAATGCTAAAATATTAGTCTAAATTTCCCTCACGAAAAATCTAGAGGACAGAATTAAATCTATTGATTATGTCTTGTATTTTTGAAGTTTATTCTTAAAATTGTTACTGATTGAGAAATGCTAAATATTTAACTTGCCAGCTAAAAGTTTAAAGTTCTGGTTAAATAAATTGGGAGAAATCATATAATTATAATAAAATTTCAACATTTATCTAATTGAAAAAAGAGGATAAATTCTATAATTCCAACCAAAATTTTTATATACAAAGATCAGTTTTTAATTTTTTTTAAAAATATATTTTATTGATTTTTTACAGAGAGGAAGGGAGAGAGATAGAGAGTTAGAAACATCGATGAGAGAGAAACATCGATCAGCTGCCTCCTGCACATCTCCTACTGGGGATATGCCTGCAACCCAGGTACATGCCCTTGACCGGAATCGAACCTGGGACCTTTCAGTCCGCAGGCCGACGCTCTATCCACTGAGCCAAACCGGTTTTGGCCAGTTTTTAATTTTATTAATATCTCTTAATAATTATAAAATGTATATAATCTTTAAATTATATATACACATATATATTTAATAGTCTTTCAAGTCAGATTTCAAAACTATAACCAAGGAATGACTTTAGGACATTTCATGGGCCCTGAAATGTTTTCAAAAGTTTATTCTCTTTTCTTAAATGATTTTTTAATAAAGCCAATTTAATATACTTGAAATCACATAGAAAGCTTTATAAAATAAATATTAATAAATATATATTTTAAGTTTTTGCCTCTAAGAAAGGGCAAAACAAGTTATCTTATTTAATATTTCTTAAAATACAGCAGTAGAATTTTAAGATATAATTTAAAATAACAAAAGCTCATTAATAATTTTTAATATTTTACAACATCATATTAACTTTTATTCCAAACAAGCTTACAAACTAATTGTTTGGCAGGAATTTAATAAAAACATAAAAGGATTTTATCCCTTCCACTATGTGGAAGGCCCCCTGGGAAGGCACTTAAGCATTCTATATTGACCTCTCTTAACCCTTTTTACCAAAGGGGGTCTCTCTTCCAATTGCCCACAGCTGTTACCTAAGCTCTCTGTTCATACTGAGATTGAAGCCTCATGGTGGCTGGTACCATGGATCTGTCTCTTGCCCAATGGCGTAAACTGGGCCCTCTCTAGAGAAGAAATCTGGGTTCCCCATGATCAATGCCGGGGCCCCACCAGCTGGCAAGAGGATCACAAGGCAGTTACTGGGCATGGAGGCCACAGGGGCATACGCTACCAAGGAGACAGAATTAAACCTCACATCACCCTGCTTGGCCCCAGAGGATGGCTGGTTAGTCAACGACGGGTAAGACCCCTCTGGGAGGGGCAACCTAAGACAGGCACAGTCACAGGGGGCCTCAGGGAAGAACTTGGGGGTCAACAGAGGTGGGACAGAGATCCTCACCGCCCCAACTATGCAGGAGCTTGAACACTAGCCCCTTCTGAGGGAGGTCTCCTGCCCCCATGGCTGCTGCACTTCCCATGCCCAGCTCAGATCGGGACCCAGATAACAGAAAGAGACTTAGCCCAGCCGAGATCAATACCCAGATAACAGAGACTTGGCTAACAGCAACTACCCTATATCTAAATCTAGCTTAACACCAGGAATGCTCAGGGCCTTCTCAAGGATGCAAAATAATCCTTTCCATTAATATTTACAGTATAAACTAAGATTGTTATTAAAGTATTAAATTTAAAAGTAAAATAGTAGTCAAGTTTTCAGGTTAATTAAATTTTACTAATTAATATAAGTAATTATTCATAAAGTATTAGCCAAAATTTTCATTTCATGGACAAATTGCTTAACATACTATAAACCTAAAGCAGTCATATTTTTATACAAAAATTAAAATTTAAAGTTATCTAGACTGCATTATATAATTTCCAAAAACCTCCTAATATTAAAAAATAAAAAAGGGGGGATAGTGGAATAATAACCTGTTAAGTAAATGATAACCTGTTAAATAAATGCCTTAATTGCTTTAATATTTTTACTTGAAAATTAATTTTTTCATTTATAATGCTAATAGCAAGACACCCATGAAAATATACATGGTGTCAAAATAAGCCAAAGGAAAATCGTTTGGACAAAAATTAAAAGAATCCCAAGTCTAAATTATAGATATGATTCCTTTATTAACCTTTGGTCGAGAATACATTTGTATATCTTCAGAAAACAACTCCAAGACCATGTGGATTCCTGCAACAGAGAGGAATTATCAGGACTGCTCCAGCCACAGAATAGCAGTGGCCTCATGAGACAACGAGAAGAGAAGCAGTCCAGAAATAAAGATGGTGAACACACCTTATCATGCTAGCAGTCAGCAGCTGTGCATCACTGCAGGTTGCCTAGGACCAAACCAAAGAGGGTCGGACCTGCATTGTCACCATTTGTCCACCATCCAGAACTGAAATATTACTGCTGACATGTACACATAAGAAACTGTCAGACACTGAAACATGAACTTCGCCTAAAAAACAAAGAAGGGGGATCTGTTGGGGGCCACATGTAAGCTGGCAGGTCCTTGCACCTGAAGGGGCTAGCAAGGCTGGTACCCTTACCCACACAGTTTTCCCAGACTTGTTTGGATGGTTATTATCAGTAGAATGGGAGTAACATTTGTAGAATGAGAACAGCCTTTCATAGCTTGCCAAGAAGTCTATAACTATTTACTGAGATATGCTGTACTGAGAACTTGTCCTTCTGCTGTATCTCTCCCTTAGAGATTAAGAGGAACAAAGAATACATTCCTCTTGACAGACATCCGATTCAGTGTGTTGTGTATAAATAGGATTGTATAGCTAATGAACTCGTTTCAGTTCATCAAGAGAACTGGGGTCCTCCCGACCCCGCTTTCCTGTCTTTCTTTCTTTTCTCAATTCCCACCTCCCTGCCTCAGCCCGGCTCAACCCTGTCAGGCTGGCCCTGACACTGTACGAAGCTGGGGCTGCGAGGGAAGACCAGGTCCTGGGTGCCTGCTGGAAGCTGGAGGGAAGCCCAGGTCCTGGGTGCCAGTGGCCAGAGGGAAGCCTGGGTCCCGGGTGCTAGAGGGAAGCCAGTGATGGCAGCTGGAGGAAGGAAGGCCTACTCTTGCATGGATTTCATGCATTGGGCTTCTAGTATTGTACAAAAAAAAACACCCTAAAAACTTCACCAGGAAACTACTAGACTTAATAAATCTATTCGACAAGGTAGCAGGATACAAAATCAATATCCAGAAGTTGATGAAATTTTTATACACCAATAATGAACTCTCTGAAAAAGAAATAAAAAATACAATCTCATTTACCATTACAACAAAGAAAAATAAGATACCTAAGAATAGAGTTACCAAGTACATAAAAGACCTGTTCTTAGAGAACTATAGGGCATTGAAAAAGGAAATAGAGGAAGAGACAAAAAATGGTAACCTATAGTATGTACATGGATTGGAAGAATTAACATAATTAAAATGTCTATACTACACAAAGCAACTTATACATGCAATGCAATCCCTATTAAAATACCAACATCATATTTCACAGATCTAGAACATTACTCCAAAACTGTATATAAAGGCAACAAAAACACTGAACAGCTGAAGCAAGTTTAAGAAGGAAGTAAAAGTTGTAGTGATCACAATACTGAATATCAAACTATACTACAAAGTCCTTATACCAAAAACAGCTTGGTACCGACACAGGAACAGGCATACAGACAAATGGATCAGAGCAGATATCCTAGAAATTGACTGACACCATTATGATCCATTAATATCTGATAGAGGAAGCAAGGACTTACAATGGAGTAAAGACAGCCTCTTCAGCAAATGGTATTTGAAAACTGCACAGACACATGAAAAACTAAACAAAACATGAAACTAGACCACCAACTTACACCATACAGAAGAATAAACTTAAAATGGATAAAAGACTTAAATGTAAGTCATCCTATATAATAAAGAGGTAATATGCAAATTGACCATCATGCCCTTGCACAATATGGCTGCCCCCATGTGGTCACAAGATGGCCGCCTCCATGTCATCACAAGATGGCCACCACAAGAGAGCCGGCAAGGGAGAGCAGTTGTGGGCGATTGGGCCAGCAGGGGAGCAGTTTGGTGTCGATCAGGCTGGCAGGCAGAAGCAGTTAGGGGAAATCAGGCAGGCAGGCAGGTGAGCAGTTAGTAGCCAGCGGTCCCGGATTGTGAGAGGGATGTCCCAGATTAGAGAGGGTGCAGGCTGGGCTGAGGGACATCCCCCCTCCCACCCCCCCCCGCAGTGCATAAATTTCATGCACTAGGCCTCTAGTGAAACCATAAAAATTTTAAGAAAATCTCAGACATCTCATTGTAGCAGAATTTTTGCTGATACATCTCCTAGGGCAAAGAAAATACAGAAGAAAATAAGTAAATGGGACTACATCAAAATAAGAAGCTTCTGTACAGCAAAAGAAACCACCATCAAAATGAAAAGGAAATGCACTGTATGGGGGAATATATTTGCCAATGATACATCTGATAAGGGGTTAATATCCAAAATATATAAAGCACTCATACAACTAAACAAAGGAAGACAAACAACCCAATTAAAAAATGGGCAGAAGACCTGAATAGGCATTGCTCCAAAGAGGCCATACAAATGGCGAAGAGACACATAAAAAATTACTCAAATTCACTACTCCTCAGAGAAATGAAAATTAAAACCACAATGAGATATCACCTCACACCTGTCAGAATGATTATCATAAATATATCAACAAACAACAACTACTGGCAAGGATGCAGGATAAAGGGAACACTGATTCTCTGCTGGTGGAAATTCAGATTGGTGCAGCCACTATGAAAAACAGTATGGAGTTTACTCTAAAAAATTTTAAAAAAGGAACTTCCATTTGATCCATTGATCCCACTTCTGAGATTTTGTCCTAAAAATCCTGAAACACCAATCAGAAAAAATATATGCATCCGATATTCATAGTAGCATTATTTACAAATAGAGGCCCAGTGCATGAAATTCATGCAGCGGGGGGAGGACCCTCAGCCTGGCCTTCACCCTCTCACAATTTGGGAGATGTCCAACTGCCTGCCTGCCTGATGGCCCCTAACCACTCGCCTGCCTGCCTCATTGCCCCTAACAGCTCACCTGTGTGCCTGATTGTCCCTAACCACTCACCTTCCTGCCTGATTGCCCCTAACTGCTTGCCTGCCTGCCTGATTGGCCCTAACTGCCTTTGCCTTGGCCCCTGCTGCTGTGGCTTCATCTGGAAGGTCATTCGGCTGTCTGGTCTAATTAGCATATTATGCTTTTATTATAGACAGCTAAGATTTGGAAAAAGCCCAATGCCCATCAGTAGATGAGTGGATAAAGAAGCTGTGAAACATTCACACAATGGAGTACTATGCAGCTGTAAAGAAGAGGAGTCTCTTACCCTTTGAGACAGCATGGATAAACTTGGAGAATATTATGTTAAGTGAAATAAGCCAGTCTGGGAAAGACAAATATCATATGACCTCACTTATTTGTGGAATTCAATGAACAAAATGAATTAACCAATAAAATAAGACCTGTATCATGAAGTCATGGAACAGATTGATATACCTTGATGTGGGGTTGTGGGGATGAGAAGAGATAAACTAAAGGACTTATATATTTTATGTGTAGCCTATGGGCCTGTACAATAGGATGTTAAAGACCTGGAGGGATGGGTAGGGGTTCGGATGAAGGGTGTAAAGGGGGGGAAATGGGAGATATCTGTAATACTATCAATAATAAAACATATGTGTGTGTATATGTGTGTGTGAGTATATATATATATATATATCTTCCCAGCTGACCAGCCGACCTGCTGACCTGCTGACCTGCTGACTGGCTGGTAGGTATGACATGCACTGACCACCAGGGGGCAGATGCTCAATGCAGGAGCTGCCGAGTGACAGCAACTTTGCAGAGTGCCCTCTCATACTCCGGGACCCCTCGGGGGATGTTGAACTGCTGGTTTCAGCCCGATCCCTGCAGGCCAGGCCTAAGGACCCCATCTGCCAGAGGGACCCCACTCACTCTGCAGACATCCTTCAATCCCCAGTGCTTCCCCAGTTGCAACCAGCAGGGGAGGGACCACAGGAGGTTGGCTCCAGGGTGTGTCCAGCCCATCTTGCCCAGTACCATCTGCCAATCATCTTCTAATTAATTTCCTGACATAGGGTACCTCAATGGATAAGAAAACATGCCCTATATATATGCTGTCTGCAAGAGACCCATTTCAGAACCAAAGACTCACACAGGAGAATAGCAAACGGATGGAAAATATTTTTCCATGAAAATGGAAACAACAAAAAAGCAGCTGGTCCAATATTTATAGCTGACAAAACAGACTTCAAAGAAAAGGCCCTAAAAAAGACAAAGAAGGTCACTACATAATACTAAATGGATCAACCCAACAAGAGGATATAATCCTGGTAAATGTATATGCACCCAATATAGGAGCACCTAAATATATTTTTTAAAAACTCCTTTGAAAGACTTAAAGGGATAGATAGCAATACATAGTAAGGGACTTCAACACCCTACTGATTCACTGGATAGATCTTCCAGACAAAAAAATCATAAGAAAACAGTGATCCTAAATGGCCCACTAAATCAGATGGATTTAATTTACATTTATAGGACATTTCACCCCAAAGCTGCAGAATTTACATTCTTCTCAAGTGCACATGGAACATAGTCAAAGATAAACCACATATTGGGACACAAAATGTGTCTCTGCATATTCAAGAATATTGAAGTCATGTCAACCACCTTATCATATTACAATGACATGAAACTGGAAATTAATAATACAAACACACAAAAAGATTCAAAAACACAGAGGCTAAAGACCATGTTATTAAACAATGAATGGGTTAACAATAAGATCACGAAAGCAATTAAAAACTTACTGGAGCCCAGCTTAGTGGTTGAGCATCGACCAATGAAGCAGGAGGTCATGGGTTGATTCCCAGTCAGGGCACATATGCCCAGGTTGTGGACTCAATCCCCAGTGGGGGCCAGGCAGGAGGCAGCCGATCAATGATTCTTTCTCATCATTGATGCTTCTATCTCTCCCTCCCTCTCCCTTCCTCTCTGAAGTCAGTAAAAAATATATTTAAAAAACTTACTGGAAATAAATAAAAATGAACACACAACAAACCAAAATCTACAGGACATAGTGAAAGCAGTCCTGAGAATGAAGTTCATAGTACTACAGGACTACCTCAAGAAACAAAAACAATTTATAATAAATTATCTAACACTCCAACTAAAAGAATTAGAAAGTGAACAGGAAAAATACAGAGTAGGTAGAAGGAAGGAAATAATCTCAGAGTTGGTTCTTTGAAAAGATAAACAAGATTAATGAACTGCTAGCAAGACTAATCAAGAAACAAAGAGAGAGGAGCCAAATAAAATCAGAAACAAAAGTGACGAAGTAACAACTGACACCAAAGAAACACAAAGGATTGTAAGAAAATATCACAAACAACTATGTGCTAACAAATTGGACAACCTAGGCAAAATGGATAAATTCCTAGAAACATATAATCTTCCAAAACTGAATCAGGAAGAATCAGAAAATCTGAATAGACCAATAACAACTAATTAAATTAAAGCAGTAATAAAAATAAATAAATAAAACTCACTGTAAACCAAAATCCTGGACTGAACAGCTTCACATGAGTATTTTAATGAACATTCAAAGAAGAACCAGCACCTATCCTCATCAACCTATTCCAAAATATCCAAGAGGAAGGAACAATTCCAAACTCTTTTTATAAGAGCTGCATTATCCTAATTTCACAACCAGATAAAGACACTACAAGGAAAGAAAATTACAGGCCAATATCCCTTATAATTATATTAACAAATTGGATCCAGCAATATATTAAAAATATATATGATGACCAAGTGGAATTTATCTCAGGGATGCAAAGCTGGTACAGTATTCTCAAATCAATAAATGTGATACATCACACAAACAAAATGAAAGATAAAAATCACATGATCATATCAATAGATTCACAAAAAGGATTCGACCAAATCTAGCACCCATTTTTGATAAAAACTCTCAGGAAAGTGGGAATAGCGAGATCATACCTCAACACAATAAATGCTATATATGACGAGCCTACAGCCAACATCATACTTAATGGGCAAAAACTGAAAGTTTTTCCCTTAAGAACAGGAACAAGACAGGCATGTCTGCTATCACCACTCTTATTCAACATAGTACTCAAAGTCCTAGCCACAGTGATCAGACAAGAAGAAAAAGGCATCCAATAGGAAAGAAGGTAGTGTAACTGTCATTTTTCACAGGTGCCATGATATTGTATATAGAAACCCTGAAGACTCCATCAAAAAACTACTAGATTTAATAAATGAAATTGGCAATGTAGCAGGATACAAAATTAACATCCAGAAATCAATGACATGTTTATACACCAACTAGAGACTCGATGCACAAAATTAGTGCAGGGGTCTTGGTCCTCGCAGCTGCAGTGGCTTGTCTCGGCCCAAGGCAACCACAGCAGCTGCTTCGACCCTCACAAGCTTGGCTTTGTCCAGAAAGTCATCGAGTAGGATGTCTGGTCTAATTAGCATGTTACACTTTTATTATTATAGATAATGAACTCTAAAAAGTAACTAACACCCACACACACACACATTCCCATTTTATGTTGCAAAAACAACAACAACAACAACAACAACAACAACAACAAGATATTTAGAATAAACTTAACCAAGGAGGTAAGAGACCAGTACTTGGAAAACTATAGGACATTGAAA
This sequence comes from Myotis nattereri, assembly GCF_964212035.1. Lineage (NCBI taxonomy): Eukaryota > Metazoa > Chordata > Mammalia > Chiroptera > Vespertilionidae > Myotis > Myotis nattereri. The sequence continues at coordinate 104,109,429 of NC_138076.1, forward strand.
AAAAATAGAGGAAGATGTAAACAATAGATTGGAAGAATTAATATCATTAAAATGTACATACTGCCCAAAGCAATCTATATATTCAACACAATCCCTAATAAAATACCAGCACTGTAGGGACAATGAAGACAGTGGCATAGATAAATACCTATACTCCCTGCCTCCCACAACCACATCAAAATTACAACTAAAATACAGAACAACCATCATCCAGAACCACTGGGAAGCTGGCTAAATGGAAGTCTTACAACTAGAGAAGTAAAGAAGAAAGCACACTGAGACTGGTAGTGGGGTGGAGGCGCAGAATGGGTGGTCCAACACCCACATGTGCTGCTTTTTTAATGGGGAGGAAAATCATCTCTGTGGAGGCCACCTGGAGGAGCAAGAGGTCCCAGCCCCACACCAGACCCCCTATCCCAGAGCTGGGAAAAGAAGTCCCTAAGAGCAGTGAGAACTATGGGCTGTAAAAATCAGTGCAGATTGGGGCTCAGTGACACAGAGGCTGCTGGCGACCCAGCTTTCCTCTTAAAAGGCTGTCAGCACAAATTGAATTTACAGGGTACTGCTTCCTCTGAACTCCAGCACCAGGGCGAGGCTCTGGGAGACAAACACATATGAGGAGGAACTGGCTTATCTGTCATTGGAGCATAAACTCGGGAGTGGTTTTCTTCCAGATGGAGGTGCTCATAGGGACCATTGTTCCTATGCTGGGACATCCCTGGTAGGTCACAGGGCTGACTGGCAGCCATTTATATTTTCTCTGCCCTGGTGATTCCCTAAGAACCCACCTCATCCAATTTACAACCCCACCCAAGCTGTGTGCAGAAGCTTTTGCATATGAATGGCCTCTCCTTGCTCAGGCTAAAATCTCTCAAGCTGCTGCTGGGTCAAGGAGTCTCAAACCTATCAATAAAAGGCCCAAGACACAGTACCAGCACTAGCCTGCCTTGCTTCATAGCTGGTCTGCATCTGGGCAATTCCAAACCCAATACAAAGAGGAGGAATCTGAAGTTCCTGCTGGGTGTCCCTAGACAGTGGCTGACTTTTCACCTCCCTGGAAACCCAAGAGCCAGTGTACCCAGAGGTCAGTGTCAGACTATGCCAGATTATAACTCTGCACAACCATAAGAAACACACTCAAGGGGCAGACTCAGTCAGCACCAAAGCCCCACTGAAACAAGTCCTGCTTCATAGTGGTATGTCTTCCACAGCAGCTCTCTCATGTAGTCACAGCAGGTCCTCACAGCCAATTGGCTTGGAGGTCAATTCCTCCCAGGGACAGCAACAGAAATCAAGTATCAACTACAACAAGACTGTCCTCACAGCCCACAAAGGGGTGTACCTAGCATGCTCAGCTCAGGTGACTAGGGAGGCTGAGCCACTGGGCCCTACAGGACACCTACTACACAAGGCCACTCTACCAACTTAAGGAGACAAAGCAGCTCTACCCAATACATAGAAACAAACACAGGAAAGGATTCAAAATGCAGAGACAAAGAAACATGTCACAAATGAAAGAAATGGAAAAAAGCAAACTAATGGATATAGAGTTCAAAATCACGGTTACAAGGTTACTCAAGAATCTTCTAGAAACCTCCAAAAAATTGGGAAGGGACCAGTTGGAAATTAAGCATACACTCACTGAAATAAAGAATAATATACAGGGATTCAACAGTAGAGCAGAGGATTCTGAGAATCAAATCAATGATTTGAAATATAAGGAAGCAGAAAGCACCCAACCAGAAGTGCACAACAAAAAAAGAATCCAAAAATATGAAGATAGTATAAGGAGACTCTGGGACAACTTCAAACGTACCAACTTTCACATTATGGGGATGCCAGAAGAAGAGTAAGAGCAAGATATTGAAAACCTATTTGAAGAAATAATGACAGAAAACTTCCCCTACCTAGTGAAAGAAATAGACATACAAGTCTAGGAAGCACAGAGAGTCCCAAACAAGAGGAACCCAAAAAAGACCACACCAAGACACATCATAATTAAAATTCCAAGTGTTAAAGACAAAGAGAGAATCTTAAAAGAAAACAGTTAGTTACCTACAAGGGAATGCCCATATGACTGTCAGCTGATTTCACAACAAAAACTATGTAGGCCAGAAGGGACTGGAAATAAATATTCAAAGTGATGAATAGCAAAGATATACAACCAAGATTGCTCTACCCAGCAAAGATATCATTTAGAATTGAAGGTCAGATGAAGAGATTCACAGACATGAAAAAGCTAAATGAGTTCATCACCACCAAACCAGTATTATATGAAATGTTTAAGGGAATTCTTTAAGAAGAGGAAGAAGAAGAAAAAGATAAGAAATATGAACAAAAAATGACAGCAAATACATTTTCTAACAATTTAATCTAAAAATAAAAAATAAATACTTAAGAAATCTAATGATCAGAATAAATTGGTGAATAAAATAGAATCAGATGCATGGGAATGGAACAGACTGACAATTCTCAGAGGGAAAGGTGGTGGGGGTTGTGAAGAGATTAAACACAGATCTTATATGCATATATGGCTTACTTATGGACACAGCCAATGTGGTGGTAGAGGCCTGGGGAAGGGTGGGAACCTGGGTGGAGGGGGGCAATGGAGGAAAAAGGAGGGACATCTGTAATAATCTCAACAATAAAGATTTTTAAAATTGCCAACATCATATTTCACAGATGTAGAGAAAATGTTCCAAAAATTTATATGAAACTAAAAGACTCAAAGTAGCCACAGCAATCTTGAGAAAGAACAGTAAAGTATAAGCTATCACAACACTGGATATCAAATTATACTACAAAGCCACTGTAGTCAAAACAACTTGGTACTGGCACAAGAACAGGCATAGACATCAATAGAACAGAACAGAAAACCCAGAAATCAATCCAAATCATTATACTCAATTAATATTTGTCAAAGGCAAGAGTATACAATGGAGTAAATACAGTCCCTTCATAAATGGTGTTTAGAAAATTGGACAGGTACATAAAAATGAAACTAGATCAATTTACACAGTACACAAGACTAAACTCAAGATGGATAAAAGACTTAAATGCAAGTCATGAAACCATAAAAATACTAAATAAACTAGAGGCAATAAAATCTCAGACATCTCTTATAGCAATACTAGAGGCCCGATGCACAAAATTCATTCAAGAGTATGCCTTCCTTCCCCCGGCTGCCGGCACCGGCTTCACTCTGGCATCTGGGACCCAGGCTTCCCTGGCAGAGGGAGGCCCTGCCCACCCATGGCAGCCCATCAGTCTGTAGCCTGGGCCTCTTTCTGTGGGGCAATCATGGAGCAATGGCCAGGCCCTGACCAATCACATTGTACCTGCCTTGGCTGGCCTGGCGCCAGTGGGTGTCATAGTGTGGACGTCTGGAAGGTTGTTTGGTATAATTAGCATATTACACTTTTATTATTATAGACTAGAGGCCTGGTGCACAAAATTCATGCATGGGGGTGTCTCCTTAGCCCAGCCTGCACCCTCTCCGATCCAGGACCCCTCGCAGGATGTCTGACTGCCAGTCTAGGCCCCAGGATCAGGCCTAAAGCAGCAGTCGAACATCCCTCTTACAATCCGGGACTGCTGGCTCCTAACTGCTCACCTGCCTGCCTTCCTGGTTGCCCCTAACTCCCCCACTCCTGCTGGCCTGGTCGCCTCCAACTGCCTCCCTCTGCCAGCCTGGTCACCCCTAACTGCCCCCCCCACCAGCCTGGTTGCCCCTTATTGCCCCCCCTGCTGGCCTGGTCATCCCATGCAGCAGACTGTCCAGTTCTTTGGTCATCCCTCACTAAGCACTCTGCTGGCCTTGTTGCCCCATGCAGCCTGCTGTTCAGTCATTTGGTTGTCCCTCACTAACCCCCTGCTGGCCTGATGGCCCCACGCAGCCTGCTGGTCATTACTGTTACTGTGATGGCATCCTGGAAAATTTGCATATCCCTCTATTATTAGTATAGATGTTTGCCAATACATCTCCTAGCGCAAGGAAACAAAGGAAAAAAATAAACAAATGGGACTATATCAAAATTAAAAGCATCTGCGCAGCAAAAGATACCATCAACAAATAAAAAGGGACCCTACTGTATGGGATAACATAGCTAACAATGACACATCTGCTAAGGGGTTAATTTCCAAAATATATAAAAAAACTCATACAACTTATCAAAAGGAAGACAAACAATACAATCAAAATGGGAAAAGGACCTAATAGACACTTCTCCAAATTCAACATACAAATGGTCAAGTGACACATGAAAAAATGCTCAAAGTCACTAATTATCAAAGTGATGCAAATTCAAGCTACAATGCAGTATCACCTCCCACCTGCCAGAATGGCTACCATCAGCAAATCAACAAACAAGTGCTATAGAGGATGTAGAGAAAAAAAACCCTAGTACCTGCTAGAGGGAATGCATACTAGTGCAGCCACTATGGGAAACAGTATGGAGTGTCCTCCAATACTTAAAAATTGAACTGCCATTTGACCCAGTGACCCCACTTCTAGAAATATATCCTAAAATTCCTGAAACACCAATCCAAAAGAATATATGTACCCCTATGTTCATAGCAGCACTATTGTCAATAGCTAAGATTCAGAAATAGCCCAAGTTTGCATCAGTAGGTGAGTGGATAAAAAAGTTGTGATGCATCATTTGCAACAACATGGATGGACCTGCAGAGTATTATGCTCAGTGAAGTAAGCCAGTCAGAGAAAGAAAAGTATCATATGATTTCATTCATATGTGGAATCTAATGAAAAAATAAACTGATGAACAAAATAGATCCAGAGACATAGAAGCATGGAGGAGAGGAATTTCAGAGGGAAAGTGGGGATGGGGGAATGGGAGAGAAGAGATTAACTAGGGAGCTTATATGCATGTATGCATAGCCTATGGACATAGACAGTGCAATGAATGCCTGTGGTGGGGGCAAGAGCAAAATGGAAAGGGTCAATGGGAAAAAAAACAAAACAAAAGGGACATCATAATACTTTTAAAATAAAGGTATATATTTTTTTTAAATTGTGGTACATTACACAATGCAGCTATAAAAAGGAAAGATCTGCTACCATTTGAGACAGCATGAAGGGACTTGGAAAGTATTATGTTAACTGAAATAAGCCAATCAGAGAAAGATAAGTATCACATGATCTCACTATGTGGAATATAATGAAAAAAATAAACTGATGAATAAAATATATCCAGAGACATGGAAGCATGGAACAGACTGATGAATCTCAGAGGGAAGGGTGGATGGGTGGGCAGGAAGAGATTAACAAAATAACTTATATGCATATATGCATATCCCATGGACACAGACAGTAGTGTGGTAAAAGCCTGTGATAGGGGCAAGAGCACAGTGGAGGGGGTCAATAGGGGAAAAAGGGGGGGCATCTGTAATATTTTCAATAATAAAGATAAATTTAAGAAATAAAATACTGGAAAAAATGAACTAGAGGAATGTTATTTTCTATATTTAAATATTGTTAACTATTATTAAACATTCCCACATATAGTTTTAACATGAAAGAGCTAATGACTAAAGACAGAAAAAAATTAAAAATTTAAGATTTAAAAAATTTATTATAACAAGTATAGTGAGAGTTCACAGTATCAAACATTACCAAATTATCTCCACTTGTTCCCCCACATATTATGTCTTTTTTCCTTTCAAAGCTAGGATCACAATTACCTCTTTTTCTCACTTTTCTTGAAAGACACACAGTTTAAGTAGAGAATATCGTTCCCCTCTATTGATACTAATTTTATATTTCTCTCTCTCTCTCTCTCTCTTTCTCTCTCTCTCTCTCTCTCTCTCTCTCTCTCTCTCTCTCTAATATGGCTTATGACTACATCTCAAAATGTACAAAACAAGCAAACAAACAAACAATAAGCATTCTTAAGAATGTGATTGTTTTTTCAAATTTCTCACAACATTTAACACAATCTCCTGCATATAATAGCTGCTCAAGAAACATTTTGTCCCATCAAGTATTCATATACCAGTGAGGATGACAGGGACAACTAATTGTAATAAAAATGTTCTAAGAAATTGACATAAAGTGTTTTTTGAAAACAGAGGAGAAATTGGTCATTCAACCTGGTGCTGAACAGAGATTATATGTTTTTTTACAGTTTGAGGATCCTCCAATTATTAAGACCAGTAGATATGCTAGACCTTGTTCTAGGTTTTACAGCCAGTTCAAGGCAGTTCGATGTGAAATCATCATCACATGGTGAGTGACTATCTCAACTGATATTTGCAAAATTATACAAGGAAAGTTTTCCACTTTACAAATCATGAAATGCTAGATTCTGCCCCAGTATATTTACTTAAAGTCTGCTTCAAAGTCTAGGACTTCTGGTAATTGTTAGGAAACAATGCTACATAAATATGTTCACATTTATGTATGGTCAGGGCTTCCTGTGCAAAACATTGCTGGCCTTAGAGTTAAAGAATGTTTTAGCTGTAACCGGTTTGGCTCAGTGGATAGAGCATTGAGCTGTGGACTGAAAGGTCCCAGGTTTGATTCCAGTTGAGGGCATGTACCTTGGTTGCAGGCTCAATCCCAAGTAGGGGGCATGCAGGGGGCAGCTGATCGATGTTTCTCTCTCACCAATGTTTCTAATACTCTATTCCTCTCACTTCCTCTCTGTAAAAAAATCAATAAAAATATATTATTTTAAAATAACATTTTAATGACAAACAAGCCTTGTAAATTAAAAATGGAGACCTCCTGAGAGATTTAGAAACCTTTCCCCTGGAACCATCTGCTTACATTCTAATGATAATAAACCTAGGGACCTTTGACACTCCAGAGAGGATATGTTTAGTTTTGAAGTTAAGGTGGGCAGCTAGCACAGCTATAGTAGGAGATTCATAATTTTCTAGTTCCTCTCCCATGTCTAACTTTTGTATGCAAAGGGTATATCGGCCTTAGAGCAGCGGTTCTCAACCTGTGGGTCGCGATCCCTTTGGGGGTCGAACGACCCTTTCACAGGGGTCGCCTAAGACCATCGGAAAACACATATATAATTACATATTGTTTTTGTGATTAATCACTATGCTTTAATTCTGTGCAATTTGTAACAATGAAAGTACATCCTGCATATCAGATATTTACATTATGATTCATAACAGTAGCAAAATTACAGTTATGAAGTAGCAACAAAAATAACTTTATGGTTGGGGGTCACCACAACATGAGGAACTATATTAAAGGTTCGTGGCATTAGGAAGCTTGAGAACCACTGCCTTAGAGGGAATGAAGCATGAGGAATCAACACTAAGATTGTCATGTAAGTAAATTTTTTTTCCCCTTGATCCAAAAATCTTGTTTCCTGTCAGAAATATAGCACTTCCTCCTTATCCATCAGGGATATGTTTCAAGGTACCCAGTAGATGCTAGAAATCACAGATAGTACCAAAACCTATATATACTATATATTTTTTTGCTATACACATGTATATACCTATGATAAAGTTTAATTTATAAATTAGGCACAGTAAGAGATTAACAACAATTACAAATTAGAACCATTAAAACAGTATACTATAATGAAAACTATATGAATGACTTTGGGGTCATTTTTAAATAAAATAAGGGTTACCTGAACACACAAGCACTGTGATACCATGACAACAGACCTGATATAACCAAAATTTTTACTAAGTGACTAATGGTTGGGAGCACATACAATGTGGAGACACTCCCTGGACAAAGGAGTAATTCACATCTGGGCAGGATGGAGCTGGACAGTGTGAGATTTTGTCATGTTACTCAGAACAGCACACAATTTATAACATAAACTGTTTATTTCTGGAATTATTCATTTAATATTTTCAGACTGGCTGAAAGTGGGTAACTAAAACCACAGGAAGCAAAACTGCAGATAAAGGGGACTATTATAAGTAGAAATACAAACATTTAGTAATTATCTCTTGATTTCCTCCTTTTAAATTTTGCTTTTTAATTTTTCTCCTGTTATTTATATATACATTTAGCCTATATTTTAAAACATAGGCTTTGTTTTATAGTGCAATTTAAAACATTTTACAGGGTAATTGGCAAGATGGAGGGGAGGGAGAGGGTGTGAGTGAGTGAGGGGGTGAAAGGAGAGTGTGTGGATGTGTGTGGTGTGTTTGGGAGTGAGTGAGGGACAGTTAAGTCCATCAGGAGTATCAGAGGCTGCAGACCCAGGCTCTCCTGGGCAGAGAGCACCTACCACTGCTGTAGGCAGTGAGTTGCAGGACTCGGGCATGAAGCCCTCGCCATTTTGAAGGGGAGAGCGGCCTCTCCTCGGAACTCATCAGCATCACCAGTGAGACTGGCCTTGGACACTACCCGTGAACCTGCAGCCACTCCAGCCAAAATCCTGCTGCCCTGTCCACAGAACTGCAGACCCTAGTACTTCCACCTCCAAGGGTGAATGGCTCCCACAGCAGTAAGTGCGACTTTCCCTTCTGTGGCTGCTGACCTCCAAGACACCACAGTCATGCCTTTCCAGAGCACAGGCCTCCTGATTCCACTGTCCCAAAGGTGGCTTTTGGATGCCACTGTAAGCCCCTGCTGGGTGCGCTCTTATCCAGAAAAGGGTGCACTGCCCTGGCAGTAAAAATTGGGACTACCTCCCTTCTTGGCTGTCTGCCCACAGACACCACAGGTCATGCAGCTTCAGTGTGAGGGCCCCTCTGAGTGCTCTGCCTTGGCAAACAGTGAGATGCCACTGGGCACACACAAATCCTACCAAGGGTGCAAGGTCCCAACAGCAAAAACTGAGTCTTCCCAATCCATAGCTGCCAGTCACCAGGCACCACAGTTGCACCTTTCCAATGTACAGGCTTCTTGAGCCCACTTCCCCAAAAGGCAGCACTGAGCACCAGTGACTTGACTCTCAGCGTGCATATGCCGGGACTCTGTTTCTCATGGCATGCACACAGGATCCCAGATTCTCAGTGCATGCACACTGAGTGCCAGTGACTCCAATTCTTGGTGCATGTGCACATAGGGACCCTGATTCTCAGTGTGAGGCCATACCAAGTGACAGAGACTCTGATATTCAATTCTTGGTGCATGCACACTGGGACTCTGACTCCTGGAATGTGCTAGGGGACTCTGATTTTCAGCTCATGCCTGTGAAGACTTTTCCTCAGCATGGCACATGCAGGGTCCCTGATTCTAGTTGCATGCGTGAGCTGCACTGAACACTAGTGACTCCGATTCTCGGCACACATGGCACCCCACCAATCAACGGCAGCCACATGTCTCCTGGTTGGAGCTGTTCAGTGACACTCGGGTGGTGCGACACTCCCACTGCACTGGGCTCAGGCACCCACAACTCGACGTTTGGATCTTCTGGTGATAGTTAGCATAGGGAGACAACAAAACAATCCCCAGAGAAAAGAAAAAGAGAAATCACCAAGAAAGGAAATAAGTGAAATGGAGGCATGCAATATGACAGAAAAAGAATTCAGCGTAATGGTCACAGCTCATAAACCGGATGGACGAGAAAATCAACAACCTATGCAAAAATCAGGAAGAAATCAAAAGTGATATAGCTACAATCAAAAAAGCTATGGAAGGTTTAAACAGGAGACTAGAAGTAGTGGAGGACTAGATTAGTGAGTTAGAAGATAAAGTAGAGAAACAAGCCCAATCTGAACACCAACTGGAGAAAAAAATTAAAAAGCAGGAGGAGGGACTAACGGAGATTTGGGACAATATGAAATGAAGTGACATACATATAATAGGGATACCAGAAGGACAAGAAGAGCAGCAAGGATTAGAGAATCTATTTGAAGAAATAATGACAGAAAACTTTCCTGATGTGGGGAAGAAAAAGTCACATAAGTACAGAGAGTCTCAAGCAAGATGAATCCCAAAAGACCCACACCAAGATACATCATAATTACAATGGCAAATGTTAACAACAAAGAGAGAATCTTAAAGGCTGCAAGAGACAGAGAGTTACCAACCAAAGATCCCCCATCAGATTATCAAATGTTTTTCAATGAGAAACACATCAAGCTAGAAAGGAATGGAATGAAGTATACAAAGTGATGCAAAGCAAAGGACTGAATCCAAGAATACTCTATCCAGAAAGACTATCAATCAAACTTGAAGGGGAAATCAGGAGCTTCATAGACAGAAAAAAAATGCTGAGGGAGTTTATCACTATCAAGCCAACAATGCAAGAAATGCTAAAGGGAATGCTGTAAAAAGAAGAAATAGAATGGGAGGAAGGAACACAGGCATAAAGTACAGAAATGGCTACAAACAAGTACCTATGAATAATAGCATTAAACTTAAATGGATTAAATGCTCCAATCAAAAGACTGAATGGATAAGGAAACATGACTCATACATATGCTGTCTACAGGAGACCCATCTCAGAACAAGGGATTCACACAGACTGAAAGTGAAGGGGTGGAAAAATATCTATCAGGTAAATAGAAATGAAAAAAAAAAAAAGCTGAGGGTAAAACTACTTATATCTGACAAAATAAACCGCAAAGTGAAGACCATAACAAGACATAAGGAAGGCCACTTCATAATACTAAAAAAATCGATACAACAAGAGGATATAACCCTGATAAACATATAGGTACCCAATGCAGGAGCACCCAAATACATAAAAAAAAACTCCTGGAAGATATCAAGGGAGATATCGACAGCAATACAATCATAGTAGGGGACTTTAATACACCACTGACATCACTAGATAAATCCTCTCGACAAAACATCAGCAAAGAAACAGCAATCCTAAATGACTCATTAGATAAGATGGACTTAATTGACATCTTCAGAACATTTTACTCCAAAGCCACAGAATATAAGTTCTTCTCAAGTGTACATGAACATTTTCAAAAACAGACCACATATTGGGACACAAGCAACGTCTCCCCAAATTCAATAAGATTGAAATCATATCAAGCATCTTCTCAGACCAGAATGGCATAATATTAGAAATAAACTACAATAAAAACAATCCAAAAAATTTAAGCACTTGGAAGCTGAACAACATGCTATTAAACAATGATTGGGTTACCAAAGAGATCAGAGAAGAAATTAAAAACATCCTGGAAACTAATGAAAATAAAAAGACAACAATCCAAAATCTGTGGGACACAAGGAAAGTAGTCCTGAGATGGAAGTTTATAGCTCTACAGACCTACCTCTAAAGAAAAAGAAAAAACGGTGGTGAGTCATCTAACTCAACAACTCAAAGTATTAGAAAAAGAGCAACAGCAACAAGAAAAGCCCAAGTTAGCAGAAGGAAGGAAATAATAAAGATCAGAGCAGAAATAAATGACATAAAGACAAAAAAAATACAAAAGATCAATGAAACCAAAAGTTGGTTTTTTGAAAGGATAAACAAGATTGATGAACCTCAGGCCAGGCTCACCAAGAAGCAGAGAGAGGACCCAAATAAACAAAATCAGAAATGAAAGAGGCAAAATAACAACAGACCCCACAGAAATACAAAGGATTGTTAAAAAAATACTGTGAACTCTATTCCAACAAACTAGACAAATTGGAGGAAATGAACATATTCCTAGAGAAATACAACCTTCCAAAACTCAATCAGGAAGATTTTAAAAATCTCAATAGGCCGATAACTTTGGAAGAAGTTGAAGCAGTCATCAAAAAGCTCCCATCGCCCTAACTGGTTTGGCTCAGTGGATAGAGCAGCCGTGGGCAAACTACGGCCCGCGGGCCGGATCCAGCCAGTTTGAAATGAATAAAACTAAAAAAAAAAAAGACCGTACCCTTTTATGTAATGATGTTTACTTTGAATTTATATTAGTTCACACAAACACTCCATCCATGCTTTTGTTCCAGCCCTCCGGTCCAGTTTAAGAACCCATTGTGGCCCTCGAGTCAAAAAGTTTGCCTACCCCTGGGATAGAGGGTCAGCCTGCGGACTCAAGGGTCTCAGGTTCGATTTCGGTCAAGGACATGTACCTTGGTTGCGGGCACATCCCCAGTAGTGGGTGTGCAAGAGGCAGCTGATTGATGTTTCTCTCTCATTGATGTTTCTAACTCTCTATCCCTCTCCCTTCCTCTCTGTAAAAAATAAATAAAATATATTTTTTTAAAAAAGCTTCCATCAAACAAATGCCCGGGGCCAGATGGCTTCACAGGGGAGTTTTACCAAACATTCAATGAAGAACTAAAACCCATCCACAGACTATTCCAAAAAATTCAAGAGGAAGGAATACTTCCAAGCTCATTCTATGAAGCCAGCATCACCCTATTACCAAAACCAGATAAAGACAACACAATGAAAGAGAATTACAGGCCAATATCCCTCATGAACCTAGATGCCAAAATACTCAACAAAATTCTAGCAAATAAGATACAGCAGTACATCAGAAAGATCATACACCATGACCAAGTAGGATTTATCCTGGGGATGCTATGATCGTACAATATCCTCAAATCAGTAAATGTGATAGATCACATAAACAAACTGATAGATAAAAATCACAGAGTCATATCAATTGATGAAAAAAAAGCATTTGACAAAATCCAACACCCTTTTTGATAAAAACTCTCAGCAAGGTGGAATAGAAGGATCATATCTCAACATAATAAAAGCCATATATGACAAACCCATAGCCAACATCATAATCAATGGACAAAAACTAAAACCATTTCCCCTGAGAACAGGAACAAGACAGGGATGCCCACTCTCATCAATCCTGTTTGACATAGTACTGTAAGTACTAGCCATTGCAATCAGACAAGAAGAAGAAATAAGAGGCATCCAAATTACAAAAGAAGAAGCAAAATTGTCCTTATTTGCAGATGACATGATACTGTACATAGAAAACCCTAAAGACTCCATCGAAAATTATTAGACTTAATAAATGAATTCGGCAGTGTAGGAGGATACAAAATTAACTCCAAGAAATCTATGGCATTTCTATACACCAATAGTGAACTTACAGAAAGAGAGACTGAAAAATCAATCCCATTTACCATTGCACCAAAAAAATTTAAGATACCTAGGAATAAACTTCACTAAGGAGGTATGAGACCTATACATGGAAAACTACAGGACACTAAAAAAAGAGATAGAGGAAGACATAAATAGATGGAAGGACATACCGTGTTCATGGATTGGTAGAATCAACATAATCAAAATGTCCAAACTACCCAAAGCAATCTATAGATTCAATGCACATATTTCACAGACCTAGCATGAACTTTCCAAAAATTCATCTGGAATTTAAAAAAGACCCCAAATAGCTGAAGCAATCCTGAGAAAGAACAAAGTAGGTGGGATCTCACTACCAGATATCAAGCTATCAAGCTGTATTACAAAGCCACTGTTCTCAAAACAGACTGGTACTGGCACAAGGACAGACATATATATCAATAGAATAGAATAGAATAGAATAGAATAGAATAGAATAGAATAGAATAGAATAGAATAGAATAGAATAGAAAACTCAGAAATTGACCCAAACCACTATGCTCAATTAATATTCAACAAAGGAGGCAAGAGCATACAGTGGAGTCAAGACAGTTTCTTCAATAAATGGTGTTGGGAAAATTGGACAGATACATGCAAAAAAAAAATGAAACTAGACGACCAAATTACACTGTACACAAAAATAAACTAAAAATGGATAAAGGACTTAAAGATAAGACGGGAAACCATAAAAATACTAGAGGAACCCACAGGCAGCAAAATCTCAGACATATGCTCAAGCATTTTCTTCATGATACTGCTCCTAGGGCAATGGAAACTAAAGAGAAAGTAAACAAATGGGACTACATCAGAATAAAAAGCTTTTGCACAGAAAAAGAAGCCACCAACAAAACAAGAAAGCCCACCGCATGGGAGATCATATTTGCTAATGTTATCACTGATAAGGGTTTAATCTCCAATATTTACAGGGCACTCATATAACTTAACAAAAGGAAGATAAACAACCCAATAAAAAAATGGGCAATGGACCTAAATAGATACTTTTCAAAAGAAGACAGAAGGAAGGCCAAGAGACATATGAAAATATGCTTAAAGTCACTAATCATCCAAGAGATGCAAATCAAAACAACAATGCTGTACCATCTTACACCTGTCAGAATGGCTATCATAAACAAGTCAACAAACGACAAGTGCTGGGAAGGATGCAGAGAAAAAGGAACCCTCCTTCACCGCTGGTGGGTATACAGACTGGTGCAGCCATTGTGGAGAATAGTATGGAGTTTCCTCAAAAAACTAAAAATGTAACTCCCTTTTGACCCAGTGATCCCATTTCTAGGAATGTATCCCAAGAAACTAGAAACACCAATCAGAAGAGATATATGCAACCCTACATTCATAGCAGCACAATTTACCATAGCTAAGATTTGGAGGCAGCCTAAGTGTCCATCAGCAGATGAGTGGATTAAAAACCTGTGGTACATGTACACAATTGAATACTAAGCTGCGGTAAAAAAGAAGGAATTCGTACCATTTGCAACAGCATGGATGGAATTGGAGAGCATTATGCTAAGTGAAATAAGTTAGTCAGCAAAAGATAAATATCACATGATCTCACTCATTTGTGTAATATATTGAAGAACATAATCTGATGATCAAAAACAGATCCAGAGACAGAGAAGCATCAATTAGACTGTCAAACCTCAGAGGGAAGGTAGGGGAGGGTGGAGGTAAGAGGGGAGATCAACCAAAGGACTTGTATGCATGCCTATAAGCCCAACCAATGGGTACAGACACTAGGGGGGTGACAGCATGAGTCGGGGGGTCAGGGAAGTAATGAGGGGATAAGGACACATATGTAATACCTTAATCAATAAAGAAATTTAAAAAAAATATTCACAAAATCTATATGCATTTTTTGTTTATCTTGGTGTTTGCATTAATTCATTTGTGGTACTTCTCAGTATGCTTTGCATGTTTCTCTTTTTCACTTGCCCCTTAAGTGTTGAGTTCACTTTGCAAGCTTCTTCTCTCCTAATTCATTCAACATGAATTATGTTTCCTATAATTTCAACTGTCAGCTATGTAACTGATGACTCTCAGTTTCACATCTCTAGCCCATTCTCCTTACCTTACATTCATATTTTATATTCTAATGTCTTGTTGACCTTTCCATTTGTACATCTCACAGGCATTTCAAGCTCAGAGGCCAATATTGGAACTCATAATCTTTTCATCCTCAAACTCTTTCTCCATTTTTGCTTTCTGATCTTAGTGAATGGCAGTAAACTGCCCAAGGCAGAATTTGAGTTTTATCCTTGACTCTTACTTTCCAAATTCCCAGCCTGTGAACCTAAATCTTGTATATGTTGCTTACTCCTTCTCATTAGTATCCTCACTGTCTTAAAACGTTTTTCTATTTCCCACAAAAATTATTATAATAGCATCCTGCTTATCCTGACTTGAACGTTATCTCTACAATCATCTATTTCCTCTGAAAGCATCTGTTTAAAGGGCCAGTGAGACCATCTCACATATTGCTTAGTTCTTCAATGACTCTACATTATACTTAAAATTAAATTGCCAATTTATGTTGTCAATTGCCCAACATGGCACATAAAGACTGTGGGATATGGGTCTTGACTTCATCTTAAATGGCACATAAAGACTGTGGAATATGGGTCCTGACTTCATCTTAAGATTGACCTGCCACTTGTCCCCAGTTAGATACCTAATGCTGTTACTCAACATTTAGTACTGGTAATTCCCCAAATTACCCTCACATTCTCACCAAATGCTTTTTATGAATATGAGGCCCTTTGCCTTGATTGGATTTAAAGTCTAATTATTTTTATTTTTCAACCGTTATTCATTACCAAATATATGTTAAGTGCCTGCTCTGTATCAGGCACTATTTTCAGGGTTCATCATCTTGATCAGACTATATATAGTTTATGTCATATAGGCTTACCATATACTGAAGATAGACATTAGGTAAACAATTCTCATTTTTTCTTTTATAAGTACTCTTTGACTGCAGATGACTCAACACTAGCATTCTGCTGACCAGAGTGGTTACTCTATATTGTAAAATAATCCTTGACAGAACAAAATCAAGAGCTACCCTGAACAACCATATCCTATCCAGGACCATCAATTCCTGCTTTTTTCTTTCTCTGAAGTATTTGCTTTCTAGTTTAATCCTGCCATGGTTTTGTTTTTCCCTAAGCATTTATTTCTATACAGATTCTTTTAAAGATAATTTCCCTTTTGCATACTTATATAATAGATTATTATAGATTATTCACCCTTAGATTACTTGACAGTTTTCCATGCAGGGAGCTTTGTCTAATAATTTCATGTGCTGGGCTCATATAGTATGAGCTTAAAAACATTGAGGGAGAAAATCATAAGACATATTCAAAAGCAAGGTTTGTAAAAATGTGAGAATCTTAATATAATGGGAAAATATAATCTGAGAGGAAGTTGGAGCCTGCAGAAGTGTTGAGAGGAAGATATATTGAATCATAACATTGGGTCATAAATTCCTTGAATACGGGAAAATATATGTTAGATTATCTTTATATCCTCTACAGACACCTATGAGTAAACATTAAATTTATATAAAATGAAAATCTTTGTCATATGAGATTAAATAGAAAATTATACTGGTTTTCACATCTGATTTACACGGTGATAATCTTTTTCTTTCTACAAATCGGTTAGCTCAGTAGTTGGCAAACTGTGGCTCGCGAGCTACATGAGACTCTTTGGCCCCTTGAGTGTGGCTCTTCCACAAAACACTGACTTCTGCGCATGGGCCACAAAGTTTCAATCGCACTGTAGGTGCGCGCCTGCACGTGGAATTTTGTGGAAGAGCCACACTCAAGGGGCCAAAGAGCCGCATGTGGCTTGCGAGTTGCAATTTGCTGACCACTGGGTTAGATAATTAAGTAGTGAAAGAGTAGGAAGGCATATGTTTTTTGTTTTGTTTTTTCCTGTGGTGGATAATACTAGATTAAGCCATTGGGATTTAAATTACTATAGCTCTCTATAATAAAACTAAAGAATATTTAGAAAACCCTATAACTTGGAGAGTACAATAAAGTTACAGCAGTTGCAAAATGTAAACAACAATATTGACTTGTTATTAGCTGGTAAAAATAGGAGGGATCAATGAGATATATATTCACAACTATTTAGAATACTGCTATGAAAAAAAACTATCATGATTGTCTAAATAAATGTCCCTATTTATAATATGTTTATTTTTTAAACTATTACTTAGATTGCACAGTGGAAATAGTGTAGAAATTTAATCATTTTTGCCAAATAACTGAAGATAAATATGAGATAAGTTGTACATATGGCAAGGAAGAAAACCAGACCTAATGAAGCTAAAATAATATAATTGTACCCAGGCATAAATAAGCTCTGGATTAAATGATATTTCATACACATCAAGAAGAGGAAATGATAACAAACCTTCTCCTTTAATAATTAGGAGCATTTTTTAAAAGCCACATCCACAAGTAATGAAAATGAATCAAGATTTTTAAGGAAGCACCATGAAGCCTTGCATGTTAGCAAAAGAGTACTGAAGTCACATATACTTCTGTGCTCTGTCTTTGTCTGTAAAATATAGTACCATTACATTGTACATCATATTATACATAAAATTTAAAAAAGAACTAGCGAGTGTTTATATTAAGCTTTATTCATAGACAATAAATGTCTTTATTAATGTAATCTTCACATTCTATGGGATTTAATTATTAGTGTCATTTTACAGATAAAATAAAATTGAGGCATAGATTAAATAACTTGCCCCAAATCACACAAATAGGAAGTGATATAGGCAATACTCATATCAAGTGTGGACTAGAGCCCAGACATGGCCTTGGTTAGGACAATCTTTCTGTGTTTAAGAAGCAAAACAAAAAAAAAAACAAAACCCTCCAAGCAGATGAATTGAAAAAGGATGAAGAAATTAAGCAAGTGTGGCTCTTCTGCCAGGCCTATTATAAAAGGTTCTCCTCTTGAACAGGCAATCACAGAAAGGTTTCCCTTATTGTTGGCTATTAATGTTTTTGTCTGTATCCACAGCTTGGCCAAAAAGTTCTAGGGCTGGATTTTCTCTACGATTTAAGTATCATTAGACAGGAGGTAAAACCAGTACTATCCCAGCAAAGAACACAGTTCTAACTCTGTGGTAATTTTGCTTGCCCCATAATAGGTAAACTGTTTTTACTAGGGTGAAGCATCAGAATGATTTCATATACTTCATAGCTAATGTCTCTTATATTGTGCATCTTACCTTCTTTTCTTTTTTTTCAAATCCAACCTTCTATTAGCATCCCCCATGTCTATTGCTCTACTTCAGGGTTCATCACCACTTGACTTACTTTCTGTTTAATTCTCTTTAATGGATTCTTTTTATTTATAGGAAAGAATCCATATTCTATAACAGGATGTGGAAAGTCCTTTCCAATCTTTTCTTGCTTCTATTTCCTGGATCATCTCTCATTGATATTGACCTCCCTTATACACATAGACTTTTGCATATTGTGTCCTTTCTCTCTGGAACGTTCATGCATCTTCATGAACATGGTAGTTGCCCACTCACTCTGTCCTCTGTATAATTCCAGAACAATGCCAGTAAAGTTTGGTTCATTCCTTGATGCTATCATAGCCTTTGATGTAGATCTTATCCCATGTAAGATACTTATCTCTCTTTCCTACATCTGGATGTGAACAACTTGAAAGCATAGACTATATCTCTGGTATATTTGCATTTTTAGCAACCAGATCAACAGCTGGTTTCCAAGTGTGCCCTACAAATTCTTATTGATTGTTTCATATAAAAACTGTTTCTCTTACTATTAGCAAAATCTATTTTTGTACATTAAAAAGGCACTTTTCCTGAAATAAGTTATAAGTTATTAAAAATTTGCACGAAAAATTGAATGATAGAACAAAAGAAGGCAAGAACAGGTGAGTCCAGGCCCTGGCTAGGCAGTTCAGTTGGTTAGGGAATCATCTCCGTATGCCAAGGTTGCGGGTTCAATCTCTGGTTAGGGCACATACAAGAAGTAACCAATGAATGAATAAACAAGTGGAACAACAAAAATCAATCTCTCTCTCTCTCTCTCCCTCAAATCAATAAAATAAAGAAGGGTGAGTCAACAAGTAAGTATGACATCACAGACTCCCAAATAGGTGTTTTTTTAATTATTATTACCATTTAACACATAATAAAATTGAGACTTACATTAAATAACTTGTCCCAAATCACACAGATTGCATATTGTAAAGAAAGGTAAGTGTGAATTCAGAGTTCAAACCACTTTTTAACCAAAATAAAGAGGATGTGTAATTAAGACTACAAAAGGCAAGTTTAGTGAGCTCACTATATGAAGAAGGAGGAGGAGATAGGAGTAAAAAAAAAAAGAAGAAGAAAGACGAAAAGCTAATAATGAGCATTTACTCTTTAACAGGACTGTTAAATATATCAACTCAGTTACCTCTCATATCAACAGAATAAGGTAGACATTGTTATTCTTACTATTTAATAGATAAGTCAAAAGAAAGTGAAAAAAACAGATTCAAGTTCAAATAACTAGTAATTAATGGAGGAAATTACTGATCCCAGGAGACTTGATGGTAAATTGTATGCCATTAACTGCTACCAATGCAACTCAAATCACAGTCACACAAACTAACCATTAAGAAAGAACAATTCATAATTTATATTTAAAATCATAGCTGAACTCTTATAACCAAAGTAATAAACTACACATTTCTGAAGATTCCATGTTATTTGCATCATCATCATCTGAGGTAATTTCTGTGTATTTTTCCATCTCCCCTTTTCCCACCTCCTCCCCTTCTTCATCAGTTGGGGTAGTTGAGTTAAATTTTAAACATAAATTTTCCCTTGGTGTGGTATTAAAAACAATATTTATATTTTAATTTTGAAATAGGTGTTGCACATGAAGAATTTAAAATAAAATTGAAATCCCATATCTAAAAACATTGAGGCAAAACATTCACAAGTATCCATCAATTTATGGATTTGTAGTATACAGAATTCTTACATGTGAAAATATATGTACTATTGTAATATATAAAATATATTAATATATTTGTATAAATGTTATATTAATAAATACTGGCATATGAGAGAGATCCATTTTGAAATCAGTACTTCTATGATCTGTTGAGTAGACTTATACAACCTAGTACTATTCAAAATGTCTCCCTTATACCAGCTGTATCAGCATCACCTGGTGAGTTTGCTAGAAATTAAAATTTAGGCTCCTCCTTAATACTCCTATGTAGAATTTCTGGGGATGAAGAAAAAGAATCTGTGTTTTTGAAAGTTCTCCAAGTTATCCTTATGTACCTGAAAGTTTTAGAAAAGCTGCTATAGTCATATAATACCAGAATTTTATAACTGCATGGAGCCACATAAAGCGGATATGCTACATTTTTGTGGCAATGTCACAAACAATTTTATAGATATATTTAGTTAAGGATCATTACAGAGAAAAGAGGGGTTGGACAGATATGCACTTAAAAACAGACTGGCCATTTCCTAGATGGATTCATAACCTCCTTGGTTAAGACACCACCTTCTCCTCTCAAAGTTTTCAAGGGCATTAACCTCGCCGGAAATGGTTTGACTCAGTGGATAGAGCGTCGGCCTGCGGACTGAAGGGTCCCAGGTTCGATTCCGGTCAAGGGCATTTACCTGGGTTGCAGGCATATCCCCGGTGGGAGATGTGCAGGAGGCAGCTGATCGATGTTTCTCTCTCATCGATGTTTCTAGCTCTCTATCTCTCTCCCTTTCTCTCTGTAAAAAATCAATAAAATATTTTTTTTAAAAAAAGTTTTCAAGGGCATTAACCTCAATACTAATAGAAAAGTTACTATATTATGTCTCCATTCTTAAAATATAGATTGCTTTAATTTGCATTTCTCTGATGATTAGTAGTGTTGAGCATTTAGTACACCAATGGTGGGAATGCAGACTGATGCAGCCACTGTGGATAACAGCATGGAGTTTCTTCAAAAAACTAAAAATGGGCCTTGACAGTGTGGCTCAGTGGTTGAGCATTCACGTATGAACCAGGAGGTTAAGGTTCGATTCCTGGCTAGGGCACATGCCTAGGGTGTGGGCTCGATCCCTGGTAGAGGACGTTCAAGAGATAGTGATCAATGATTCTCTCTCATCATTGATGTTTTTATCTCTCCCTCTCTTTTCCTCTCTGAAATCAATAAAAAATATATTTTAAATAAAAAAATTAAAAATAGAACTGCCATTTGACTCAGTGATCCCACTTCTTGGAATATATCCTAAGAATCCTGAAACACCAATCAGAAAAAAAAATATATGCACCCCTATATTCCTAACAGCATTATTTACACTAGATAAGATCTGGAAACAGCCCAAGTGCCCATCAATATATGAGTGGATATAAAAGCACTGGTACATTTACACTATGGAATACTATGCAGCTGTAAAATAAAAGAATTTTTTTACCTTTTGTGTCAGCTTAGATGAACCTGGAGAGTATTATGCTGAGTATAATAAGCCAGTCAGAGAAAGACAAATATCACATGATCTCACTTTTAAGTGGAGTCTAATCCTATCTAATAAAAGAGAAACATGGTAATTAGCCGTACCTCCGCTACCCTTCCCATTGGCTAATCAGGGCGATATGCAAATTAACTGCCAGCCAAGATGGCGGCCGGCAGCCAGGCAGCTTGAAGCGAACATGAGGCTTGCTTGCTTCAGTGACCGAGGACTCCAACGTTCCCCGCCTGCCGCTGCCGCCCTCTGAGCTTTCAGTTTGAAACATTGTTACAAATATAGAAGCTAAACAAAATCCCAGAAACCTGCTTTCAGCCAGCCGGGATCTCAGAGCTGGAGTTGAAACAGTGTTTCGATTATAGAACCCAAACAAACCAGATACCTGCTTTCAGCAGCCAAGGCCTAAGAGCTGGAGCCAAGCCTCAGAGCTAAAGCTGGCCCAGAATAAAAAAAAAAAGAAAAAAAGGAGTGGTTGGGAGCTTCAGTCACCTGCCAGCCTGAAAACAGCCCTCAGCCACTCACCCAGACTGGCCAGGCACCCCAGTGGGGATCCCCACCCTGATCCAGGACACCCTTCAGGGCAAACCAGCCAGCTCCCACCCATGCACCAGGCCTCTATCCTATATAGTGAAAGGGTAATAAGGTTCCCAGCACCGGGATCAGCGGAGCCGCGAGGCCTCCCAGCACTGGGATCAGCGTGACAGGGGGCAGGGCCCAAACCCCCTGATTGCCCTGCGGCTCTGTGTGTGACAGGGGGTGGGGCCACAACCTCCCTATCTGTCCTCCTCTGTTCGTGACAGGGGAAGGCACCCCAACCCCCTGATCAGCCCTGCAATGTGCCTGGTAACGGGGAGCTCCCCAACCCCCTGATCGCCCTGCGGCTCAGTGTGTGACAGGGTGCGGCGCCCCAACCCCTCTCCCCCATGGGCCCTGCTCTGTGTGTGACAGGGTGCGGCGCCCCAACCCCCACACCCCCCCCCCCACAGGCCCTGCTCTGTGTGTGATGGGGTAGAGCCATAACCTCCCCATCAGCCCTGCCCTGAGTGTGACAGTGGCGGCGCTCCAATCCCCTGATCGGCCCTGCTCTGTGAGTGATAGAGGGTGGCGCCCCAATGGTCCCCCACGTCTCCTGCTCTGTGTGTGACGGGGTAGAGCCATAACCTCCCCATCGGCCCTGCCCTGAGTGTGACAGGGTGCAGCGCCCCAACCCCCTGATCCACCCTGCTCTGTGTGTGACAGGGGGCGGTGCTCCAACTCCCCTATCGGCCCTACTCTGTGAGTGACAGGGGGGAGCTCCTCAACCCCCTCATCGGCCCTGCTCTGTGAGTGACAGGGTACGGAGCCCCAACCCCCCTGATGGGCCCTGCTCTGTGAGTGACAGGGGGCAGCAGCGCCCCAACCTCCTGATTGGCCCTGCTCTGTGCTTGACAGGGGGTGGCGCCACAACCTCCCCATCGACCCTGCCTTGAGTGTGACAGGGGGCGGTGCCCCAACCCCCCAATCGGCCCTACCCTGAGCATGACTGAGGGTGGCATTGCAACCTCCCAATCCGCCCTGCTCTGTGCATGACAGGGGGTGGCGCCCCAACTCCCCAATTGGCCCTGCTCTGAGCCCAACCAGGGGCTGCACCTAGAGATTGGGCCTGCCCTCTGCCACCCGGGAGCAGGCCTAAGCCAGCAGGTTGTTATCTCCCAAGGGGTCCCAGACTGCAAGAGGGCACAGGCCGGGCTGAGGGACCTCCCCCTCTCCCCCGAGTGCACAAATTTTTGTGCACCGGGCCTCTAGTCCTATATAATAAAAGCCCAGTATTCAAAACAGTGGAATGACCAGAACGACCAGAGACCAGAGCACCTTGGGACCTCACCCTGGCTGGCCCAGCCCCTGAGGGAGTGGTTAGGGGCAATCAGGCAGGCAAGTAGAGTGGTTAGGGGCAATCAGGCAGGCAGGAAAGTGGTTAGGGGAGATCAGGCTGGCAGTCTAGCAGGGACAGGGGGTGGTGCCCCAACCCCCCAATTGGCCCTACCCTGAACGTGACTGAGGGTGGCATCGCAACCTCCCGATCCACCCTGCTCTGTGCATGACAGGGGGCGGTGCCCCAACTCCCCAATCGGTCCTCACCCCGGCTGGCCCAGCCCCTGAGGGAGTGGTTAGGGGCAATCAGGCCGCCCCCTGTCCCAGATTGTGAGAGGGATATCTGACTGCCAGTTTAGCCCCATTCTGATCCCTGTAGATCGGGCCTAAACTAGCAATCAGACATCCCCCAAAAGGTCCTTGGGAAGCCCCTCCCACCCCTGTGCACAAATTTTGTGCACTGGGCCTCTAGTGAACATAATGAACTGACAAACAATGTAAGTTTAGAGACATGAAGGCATGGAAAAACTGACAAATCTCAGAGTAGAGTCGGAGAGACAAATACTATATACATATATGTGCATAACCAATGGACACACACAATTCTGTGATGAAGGCCTGAGGTGGAGCAGAGGCTGGGAGAAGAGGGTAAGAGTGGGAGGTTGGGGGATATCTGTAATACTGTCAACAATAAAATAAAATAAAATTTCAAAAAGAAAGAGAGGAAAGAGGAAAAAGAAAGGCAGGAAGGAGGAGATGACAATACTTTGGTTTGAAAAACATCCCTCAAATACAAAATAATCCCAATTATCACTGCAGAACAAAATTTATCTTACATAAATTATGTAATTTGGGATAATATTGATGTTGTATAGATTCTTGGGTAATGAGTGTGTGAGATTTCAAGAACTGTCATGTTGAATGGCATGAGGAGAAAAATATATACGTTTTGCTCTAATAATATAAAACTATGTTAGTTTAAAGTGAAATAATAACTTCAGTGGTTTGAAAGAGTAATATTTTGATTTGTCTATGTAATTTTATTAGCTAGTTATAACTGATAAAAATAGATATTTTTGCCAAAATTTAAAGTGCTTGAGGTAGAATTTCATTAGAAATTGATAGGATTAGAAACAGGAGGAATTACTGTGAGTAATTTTGAGGCATCATTCAATTTAGATACAAGAAAACTGGGTGACAACTTCTAATTGTTCTTTAAATTTTTTCTATGATTATAAATTATGCATTATCTATGTAATTTATATCTATCTCATTAAGGTCATATGCTGATGAATATCACATACAGATAAATGATACTCTAAGTAACAATATTAATAAAATTTATAGCAATTGAAGGTATAAACTCAATATTTATCAGAATTTATGCATTTCAACAACATAAACAATATTTACCTTTACAAATGCAACAATTTTCAAGGAGATTGTTGCTAAATATAAGGAGTTCATCACAAAATCCATTAGATTCCACCAATCATGGATATAATCTTGAAGTCCGCCATCCCACATTTGTTTTATTTCTCCCCATATGAAACCTGCAATTATGAAGAGGTTTATTGTCAGTGTAATTTTCAATCAAATTACTAAAAACAGATTTCCAATTTAAGAAGTATAAAATCTTGGAGCTATAAGAGACCATGTAGTTATATACTAGATACAGCATCTATTACTAGAGGTAATAATATTGAGTCCCAGACAGATTTCAGAACTCTCAGCTAATTGTAGAGAATGCTGTTAGGGCAGCTTCACTTTCTTTTACATAGTATTTGAAAAATTCATAAGAATGTGAAATTCTTAATCAAACTGTAATTTCTCTTTAATTATATATTTTTATGGAAAATATAACATTTATTTGTAAATAAATATTTTAAGATATTCTTCATCCCAAGTAAAAAACAGTATATCTACTAAACATATCCAGCTTAATACCATTAAACAGGGTACTTTGTTGTGCTTTTGTAAGCAATTAGCACCTTGAAGATCTGATTTCAGGTGTAGACAAAAGGCAACTATAACATTCCTGGTTCTTCATTTAAATGTGCTATAGCTTTAAAGCTACAACCAGAAAAAATAAAAATCCCTTTTCTTTATTATGGTCATATTTTTTTATAGGAAATGTTTTTTGTCTCTTTCAATCTAAGAAGTAATTGTAAAATATCACTATATGTCATTACTCTATTTTCATAATCTTAATAAAGTTTTGTAAGTCTGTTTTTATAGCCTAATGAGGAGAAGGATATATCAAAGTATCTATAATCAGAAAATATTAAAAGAATGAATATAATTTCATAAGTACATTAATACAAACAAACAATGACATTCCTTTAAGAAAATGATAGCCTGGAAAGTCAAATGTGTAGCACAGAGCTTCACATCTGTTTGACACTAAAAGCAAGAAAAGTCACATTATCTATAAAAACATAACTTTTCATGAACCCATTAAAGAGATAAGACACCAAGGAGCCTATACTTGAAGGAAAAGCAGGTTCTTCCAAAGAGAGCCACAATGTATTAGGTTACCTGTGGCAGAGTGGAATGGTAAGAGACACTGGCATTATACAAAGGAGTAAGAAAATTTCAGAAAGATGTTTTAAACAAACTAAAGGTTGCATGTGAGCTAGCATAATAGGATAGAACCCTTGGAACACAGACACAAGAGAATTTACACCTATGTGCGTACTCTTCCATAGATCCCATTCACTGTTCAAGAGGCTGATTCTAGGGGAAGGGCATGTTCCTGTGCCCTAAGGAACAAAACACATTAGCCCTATTAGAAAAGTAGGAAACATCCTTGAGCCTAGGGTTTGCACCAATATCATTAAAGATTTTCTACCAAAGTGGGAAGGTCAAGAAACCCACTTCTGCACATGACCTGCAAAGATTTACTGACATGAGAAAAAGGTGTGGATCATTGAGAAACTCCATCTCCAATGCCCAGGTATAGGTCTACCTAAGTCTCCCTTGACTGGGACAACAGAAAACCTTTCTGTCCCCCTCCCCCATCACCAGGTCAACAGACACCAAGTATTTTTCAATTAAAAAACACACCTTTAATAACTCTTGGTCAAAGAGAAATTGGTGGAGATGGGAAAGGGCATAGTGTGGATAAATGGTAATGAAAAAAACAAAACAAAATAAAATAGAAAATATTTTGAATTGATTGAAAATAAAAGTACAACCAAATAAGCTATTGTTGTACTTAGAATGAAATTTATAAGTCTAAATGCTTTACTAGAAATCAATAAGTGTCTCAAATAGTGATCGCAGTTTTAACTATGATGCTGTGAAAAAAAAGAAGCAATTAAGCCCAAAACATTCAGAAGAAAGAAAGAAAAAAAAGATAACAGCAGTAATCACTGATTTTTAAAATGTAGAACTTGAGAAAACAAACAATAAAAACTGAATCTAGATAGTTGAAATAGTCAAAGTTTTTAACATTCTAGCTAGAATTAAGATCAAGAAATAAATAGAGGCAGAAACCGGTTTGGCTCAGTGGATAGAGCGTCGGCCTGCGGACTGAGGGGTCCCAGGTTCGATTCCGGTCAAGGGCATGTACCTGGGTTGCGGGCATATCCCCAGTAGGAGATGTGCAGGAGGCAGCTGATCGATGTTTCTCTCTCATCGATGTTTCTAACTCTCTATCTTTCTCCCTTCCTCTCTGTAAAAAATCAATAAAATATATTTAAAAAAAAGAAATAGAGAAATATACATGATCAATTTTGGAAATGAAAAAGTGCCATCAATAAAGATTATATAGATTTTATAAAGATAATAAAATAAACAGGGTGGTACTCATAAATTTTGTAATTTAAAATGAATTGGACATTTTTCCTGAAAGACAGAAACTTCTAAAGTGATTCAAGAAAATATAGAATGGTCCTATAGTCATTTAGGAATGTGAATTTATAGTTAAAAGTCTTCTGACAAAGTTTTAGGTACAGTTGCTTGGCGGTAAATTCTACCATACATTTAAGGAAGAAATACCAGTGTGAATCAAACACAAAAATACAAGGGGAATAAACACTTAAGAGGCAAGTATTATTCTGATAAAATTGAGACAAATAAACACAAGGAAAACTGAACTACAAACTCATAAACCTTATGAATATGCACAAAAATCCTCAACAAACAGTACATTAAATACTGTAATATATACATTGATAAAAAATCATGACCAAGTGCTGGTTTTCCTAGGAATAAAATGTTGTTTCAACATTTAATAATCGATCAATATATCAGCAGATTATTGAAAAATGAAAATATCTTCACATTAGATGCAGAAAATGCATTTGACAAAATTTAACATGTAAAATATGATGCATGTACTGGATTTTAGAGCTTGTGGGAAATTTAGAATTTATCATGATAAAAATGTTCAGCCAAGCATAAGCAGAAGGGAAATTTCTTGATTTGATAAAGAATATCTATTAAAATCTACAACTACCATCATACGTATTCTGTAAAGTATCAGAGAATAAATTATTTAGGGTTTTCAATTGATGATTGGGTAACACTGTGTTGCATTGAAACTAGAAAAGCTGTCAATGGGCCAGATTTGGCCTCTAGGCCACAGTTTGCCAACTCTGTCCTATATCTTGATTTGGGTGATACGTTCATAAATAAAGACCTTTTGTGAGCTTATATAAGATTGGGAAGCTGATGATGGCCACCACCTCCATTTTGAAAAAAGGAATATATCAGCACTGAATAAAATATGATTCATGCACTGGATTTTAGAGCTTGTGGGAAGTTTTGAACTTATTTATCAATGAGAAAAAAATTGTTCAGTACTTCTGTGGTATGTTTTGCTACTGGGCTTCTGTACAGTCTCAGAATCCAGCACACAAGCACAACACAGAAAAGAAAACCAAGGCCCAAAGTGGCAGTGTGACGATATGATGCTGCTAGTTACTGGAGAAACCAGGACTGGAACTCAATCTCCTTAATGCAGTGCCCTTATACAAGATTTTCTTTTACTTGAGATTTCACAATGTAGTTTGTTTGGTTTTGCTTGAATCTTTGCTAGTTCCCAGAGATTAGATGTGTGCGTGCAATTATTGATTGAACAAATGCATTTCAAACTAACTTTCCTCCAAAGACACAGTAATAAGAATTGGACTGTCTGGTGAGTGAGGTGTCAGGTTCATTTCAGCCAGCAATCAGCTTTGTATTCTTTTTACTATATGTTTTTCTAGCTTTTCCATCTCTCTAGGTTTCAGTTATTTCATTTCAAAAAAAAAAAAAAGAGGTTTGGACTCTATATACACACAATTCTATATATAGAGTCATACAAGAACTATCATTCTACCCCAGTAATATAAATAGCCAGATATTGATTCTTCCTGTTTATCAAAATTTTACTAAAAGCAGTCATTGTAATAGCTGCCATGAAAGATTAAAAATGATCCTGTTGAGGACACAGACTTGCTTTGGTCTGTCTCAGAAAGCAGCAGTTGTAATTTTTATATAAAAATCACAGAAAGGAAGCTTCTTCCCCAACCCAAGTTGGAAGGCAATCCAAGTTGTTTTCACTGGAATGTATCACTCTGTGGAGCCAGGATTCCAATCCAGAGCCGGAATATCTTCCATCAGTCATACTCCAGAGAGATTCTAGGAATAAGTGGAAACCTGACCTGTCTGATCTCTAAAGTTCATTCCAACTCTGAATCTGTGATTCTGTTGTTTTCAAATTTGCATGTATCATAAAATGAAATATATTTTCAATACCTGCTAACAAACCAAAGTGGTTATATTTTATTTCCCTGTACAGATAAATTGTGTCTCCCTTTCTGCTCCCATCAAACTTGTAAGCCAAATATGATTATTAACAGTCACCAAAATAGATAACTTCAAATATTTTATAGGTGATTATGTAGAGGAATAAAACATTAAGGCTAAATGCTTTAGAGGGCAAATGAGGACTATCGGGAAGGAGTTAGAGAGAAGTATTTATGAAGCTTATTATGATAAAACAACATTTTAACCTTTGGCTCCTTAAAATCCAAATAGACTCTGTTCTTATTAGATGGGTTCACGAAGATGACATTTCTGTTGGAAGTCTGGACTAGAAGACCCATGAGGTTTCCTAAGGAGGGTAAAAACAAAAACTTAAAATTTGGATATATTACACCGTCTTTGGAGTTGAGAGAGGAAACTTTAAAACTGACTTTCCTGGCAGCATAAACATAAATTTACTTCTGATCTTTGTAAGGCATAATTCTGTGGGAAAAACAGAGATCTTGATCAAACTGAAGACTCACATCATCATTTTTAAAAAATTTGAGTTGTATGTAATACTGTAGATCTTTGATAACCAGCTAATATAATTTGGAATCTTCTATTTTTAAAGCACCAGATTAAACACTGCTTGTAGCGTTAGTCACCATATATCTGTTTGAGTCACCACAATGGGAACTTTGCAAAATTGCTCTCTGCTGTTTACAAAAGTATGATATGATTTCTCAGAATCATCTAAATACAAACATTGATGTCAACTGTGGGGACCAACAAAGAAAAGTCAGTGCAAATGAGTAAGAGAACTTCCTTTTAAAAATATATGTGGATGCCTGGAAGTTTTTACTATATGTTTTTCTAGCTTTCCCATCAGTTTTAATCAGGGCTGTTTGAGTATTCTGTTATCATACAGAAGCTGGCTGTGAGGATGAGATGAAGTAAGCAGATCTGAGATGTCACATTTAACATCTCCAATTTAACATAAGAAATATGTACCAGTAATATTGCAAAAAGATCTCTTGTCTTGTCCTTTTTTGAAATCAATACTTACACAAAGAGTAAATAATCCCAAACAAAGGGCAAGCCACCTTTTCACCTCATGGCAACCCAAAAGCTACCTGAGGGATCTAAACCTGGGAACTTTTTAATAGAACACTGAGTTCCATGCTGTGGTACCAAATCAGTGAAGATAAAAACAACAGAAATAATTCCTCCTTGCTAAAGTGTTTGTTTGTTTATTTGTTTGTTTGTTTTCAAATCAGGGGACAGAAATGTAGTCTGTAGTCAAATTTCTACTTCTGGTCAAAGAGAAATCTAAATAGTAAGTTTACTCAATAAAGACATTATGCTGGGCCATAAGAGGCATTAGGTTAAGGGGTAACTCCTATTGTCTCAATGTTAGACTTAAAACTCAAATGAAGATAAAGACAAGAGCTCCCAAGTATCCATTTTTTGAAGAGAGTGCACAGAAAATGTTGGCCACATCTTTCTTCTAGGGCTTACTAAGAGGTCTGAGGACCATATCTGTTACCAATCACCTGCCATCCTAACCCTACAGTTTATACAGAAAGAAGACTGGGGATAGGTGACAACAGTCTTGAGCTAAAAGGAAATAGATTGCTTGGAATAGATTGCTTCTTTCAGTATTAGGGAACCACATATAATGCATGTGTTTTAGATTGGAGACAAGGGTAATGGTGGAGATGGCGATGGAGTTAGTGTGATGTAATGGTGATGATAGTGATAAACTTGGTATATTAACAAACATGATATGCAATAGCAAGTGTGTATCTTAAGTCTGTTACATCCTTAATGAATTGTAAACATGGCCCAGTCACATTTGACCTCAGTAAAGGTCAAAATTGGCAAAGAGGAGGAGAAAACAGGAAATACATTTTTGTTTGGAGACTTGGGTTCCTGGGATGTTTGTGCTTTTTTGAATTTTACTTCTCACATTTCTGGGGAAGTATTTATAGAGGATGAAGGCTCTACCTCTGCAGTTGCACTTACTGGAGTTAGAATTTAATAACTACCATTTCTTCATTGATTCTGGGCAAGTGATCTCATTTGTCTAAGTTCATTCTCTGTAAAATGAGATACTAGTATCATTTATTATGATTAAATTAAATGGAATTATTATAAAGTTCCAATGAAACCATACATTTCAATCACTTAGCACAGTGCCTAACTTCTTAGTTTCTACTACTATTACCTCTATCACTACTACAACAACAACTACTACTATCGCTATTCTTAACTAATGAAACCCATTTCAAATATTCCTCCAGTTTTTTACTTTGACTCTTCCTCGTTTGGTATCTTCTCTCCTTTTCCTACCTCTTCCCCTTCCCTTGAACCATCTGAACCCTGTTGCCAAAAATTCTCTCAAGGCCTGTAGATTTGACTTGCAGTGTATCAGATTTGTATTGCATTGTCCTACCCATGGTTGGCAAACTGTGGCTCGCGAGCCACAAGCGGCTCTTTGGCCCCTTGAGTGTGGCTCTTCCTAAGCCTTAGAAGTACCCTAATTAAGTTAATAACAATGTACCTACCTATATAGTTCAAATTTAAAAAATTTGGCTCTCAAAAGAAATTTCAATCATTGTACTGTTGATATTTGGCTCTGTTGACTAATGAGTTTGCTGACCACTGTTAAAAGACTTAATTTCCTCTCTAATAAAAAATTCATTTTATCAGTAATAGAATGTACAAGATAAACAATTTAAATCTATATATTTTGTTGTTTGATATTTTAATGTCTTTGTCTTGATAAATCTATGAAAGTGACTTTAAAAATGTTTTTACCCATAGATAAACAGGAAAATTAGGTATATATGTCATAATATAATCATTATTTGATTTTTAAAAATTAAAGTATCCCTTTAAATTAACTGGATGTTCTGCAACTACATTTGAGTGTCTAGATGTGCCTTCAGCTTGCTGAGGTAGTTAGAGCACCTTGCCAAGCGAGAAAGTAGAAAATAACTATAGACTTATTATTACCTATAATTGCAAGAATGTCTTTTGGGGATGTTTGAGAAGATAGATAATTTAGGGGTAAGGGTGAAAGTAGTAGTATCTAAGCCATATGTTCTTAACTTGTCACCAAAAAGGACAAAAATTTGTGCACTCAGGGGGGGTCCCCTCAGCCCGGCCTGTGCCCTCTCGCAGTCTGGGACCCCTCGGGGGATGACCACCTGATGGCTTAGGCCTGCTTCCCGGGGGATTGGGCCTAAGCTGGCAATCAGACATCCATCTGGCAACTGGACAGCTCTCGGGGTATGTCCACTTGCCAATGGGGAGCAGACCTAAGCTGCAGTCAGACATCCTTAGTGCTGCTGAGGAGGCAGGAGAGGATCCCACCACCACCGCTGTACTGGCAGCCATCAGCCTGGCTTGTGGCTGAGCAGACCTCCCACTGTGGGAGCACACTGACCACCAGAGGGCAGCTCCTGCATTGAACGTCTGACCCCTGGTGGACAGTGTGTGTCATATTGACCAGTCATTCCCAGTCATTCTGCTGTTAGGGTCAGTTTGCATATCACCCTTTTACTATATAGAATAGAGGCCTGGTGCATGGTTGGGGGCCAGCTCGTTTGCCCTGAAGGGTATCCTGGATCAGGGTGGGTGTCCCGCTTGGGTGCCTGGCCAGCCTGGGTTAGGGGCTGATGGCTGTTTTCAGGCTTGCCACACCCCATTTAGGGTGGGGGTCCCCACTGGGGTGCCTGGCCAGTCTGGGTGAGGGGCTGAGGGCCGTTTTCAGGCTGGCCAGTGACTGAAGCTCCCAGCCTCTCCTTTTTTTCTTTTTCTTTTTCTGGGATTTATTTACCTTTTATAATTGAAACTTTGTTGCCGTCACTGGAGCTGAGAGCCGGCTCCTACTTGCTCCAGCTCTGAGACCACGGCCTGCTAAAAGCAGGTATCTGAGGTTTGTTTAGCTTCTATAATTGAAACTTTGTTGCTTTCGGAGCTCAGAGCTGGGCCGCAGCACACAGGGAACCTTGGTTTCCTCCATCACTGGAGCAAGCAAGCCTCCTGCTCGCTTCAGCTGAGTGGCTGCCGGCCACCATCTTGGTTGGGTTAATTTGCATATCACACTGATTAGCCAATAGGAGGCATAGCGAAGTTATGGTCAATTACCATGTTTGTCTATTATTAGATAGGATATATATATGATTGTCTCAATGAGGCTTTATCTACGTAAGAATGTGATCACACTTTTCCATTTTACATTTTCTATTTGGCAGGCCTGGTTGAAATTTTCAGGTTTGGTAATATCAACCTTTTAAAATATAAAAATATAGCCCTAGGCAGTTTTTCTCAATGGATAGAGCATCAGCTTGCAGACTGAAGGGTCCTGTGTTTGATTCCAGTCAAGGGCATCTCATTTGCAGGCTCAATACCTGGCCCTAGTAGGGGTTCGTACAGGAGGCAACAAATTGATGTGTCTCTCTCATATCTATGTTTCTCTTTCTCTGTCTCTCCCCCTCCATTCCACACTCTCTAAAAATCAATATATGATTGTCTCAATGAGGCTTTATCTACGTAAGAATGTGATCACACTTTTCCATTTTACATTTTCTATTTGGCAGGCCTGGTTGAAATTTTCAGGTTTGGTAATATCAACCTTTTAAAATATAAAAATATAGCCCTAGGCAGTTTTTCTCAATGGATAGAGCATCAGCTTGCAGACTGAAGGGTCCTGTGTTTGATTCCAGTCAAGGGCATCTCATTTGCAGGCTCAATACCTGGCCCTAGTAGGGGTTCGTACAGGAGGCAACAAATTGATGTGTCTCTCTCATATCTATGTTTCTCTTTCTGTCTCTCCCCCTCCATTCCACATTCTCTAAAAATCAATGGAAAAATATCCTCAGGTGAGGATTAAGAAAAAATAAATAAAGATAAAAATATAAAATAAATCATGGAAATGAGAAGCAAGTTTCATTAGAGAAAAGTTGTCAAATAAGTATGTGTTATAGGCAAGATGTATAATCCAGATATGAGCAATTCTTGGCTTATGCCTAGGAATTCACTAGAGGTTAGTTAGTTTTAACAACAGATGTCTTCCTATGATAAATCTTTCCCTGATTTCACCCTCCTCCTCATCATTCTCAGTGTGCATAGATTTATATATACTAAATAATTATGATATATCCTTAGACACGAAGAAAATATCAAGTCACTTCAGCAGCTAATTTTTTTTTCCATTGGGAACAAAGTACTTCCTGCTTTATTAATATAATAGCCTTCATTAATATTCTATTTATTTTATATAAAATGTTATAACCTTCATAATTCATGCTAAGGTGACAACATAAGTCTACATCTGGATATTTAAAAACCAGCTGGGATTGTGGCTAAGTGATATGGAAGTTGCTGGAATCCCAGGTGTTCCTCTTAAAGGACCTCCACACAAAATGACGGGATCCCACTTCTTCCGAACTCCAGGGCTGGAGGACCCAGACATATACATGGAGGAACTGGATTATCTGGCAACGGGGCAAGAACTCAGGGGGCGGCTTTCTCTCAAATGGGGGTAATTGCAGAGGTCCTTGTCACAGTCAGCCCTGGGACTGAAAACTCCCCTGTCACAGGGCTGACTGGCAGCCATATATGAGTCTCAATCAGCCTGGAGAACACTGTTTGCTCCACCCTGGGGATTCCCTGAGGCCACATCCCATCCATTTTGCAGCCCCACCCAAGCTGTTTGTAGAAGCTTTTCCATATGAATGGTCTGTCCTGGCTCAGGCTTCAAACTTTGCTAAAATCTCTAAAACAAGCTGCAGATGGTGACAGTGTGCCCCAAACCTATCTATAAAAGGTCCAAGACCAGGCACTAGCATTATCCTTCCTTCTTCAGAGATGGGCCTTGCTTGGGCACCTCCAAGCCCAATACAAATAGAAATTATCAGCCATCTGCAAAATGCTGGTTAGCTCCTGCTGGGTGGCCCCAGGCAGTGGCTGACTTTCCACCTCCCAGGAGGCCCCAGAGCCAGTGCACCAGGTTGACAGCTTCAGACCATACCAAATTATAACTCTACACATCCACAAGTGACACACTCAAGAGGCAGACCCAGTGAGCACCAAAGCCCCACTGAAGGAATTCCTACTCCATAATGGTGTTTCCTGAACAGCAGGTCCTCACCGCCAATTTGCCTGGAGACCAACTCCTTCCAGTGTCTACAAAAGCAATCAAGGCTCAACTACAACAACTGTGCACACAACCCATACAGGGGTGCACCTAGAGTGCCTAGCTCAGGTAACTGGGGTGGCTGAGCCACTGGACCCTACAGGACACCTATTACACAAGGCCACTCTATCAATTCCAGGAAATATAGCAGCTCTACCTAATACATAGAAACAAATGCAGGAAACAGTCAAAATGTGGAGACAAAGAAAAATGTCACAAATGAAAGAAATGGAAGCAAGAAAACTCCTGTATACAGAGTTCAAAACCATGATCATAAGGTTAAACAAGGTTCTTCGTGAGACTTTCAAGATTCTTACTGAGAATGTCAAAGACATGAGAAAGGACCAATCAGCAATTAAGCATATACTAACTGAAATAAATATTAATTTACAGGGATTTAACAGTAGAATAGAGGATTCTAAGAATCAAATCAATGATTTGGAATATGAGGAAGCAAAAAAACACATAATCAGAAGAGCAAAAAGGACAAAGAATCCAAAAATATGAAGATAGCATAAGTAGCCTCTGGAACAGCTTCAAGCATACCAATATTTGCATTATGGGGCTGCCAGAAGGAGAGAGAAAGCAAAATATTGAAACCTATTTTAAAAAATAACGACAGAAAATTTCCCTTACCTGGTGAAAGAAATAGATTTACAAGTCAAGGAAGCTCAGAGAGTTCAAAACAAGAGGAAAACAAAGAGGACCAGACCAAGACACATCATAATTAAAATTCCAAGTGTTAAAGACAAAGAGAACATCTTAAAAGCTGCAAAAGGAAAGCAGTCAGTTACCTACAAGGGAGCACCCATATGACTTTCAGCTGATTTATCAAAAGAAACTTTGCAGTCCAGAAGGGAGTGGCAAGAAATATTCAAAGTGATGAATACCAAGAACCTACAACCAAGATTACTTTACCCAGCAAAGCTCTCATTTAGAATTGAAAGTCAGATAAAGAGCTTCTCAAACAAGATTAAACTAAAGGAGTTCATCACCACCAAACTAGTATTACATGAAATGTTGAAGGGTATTCTTTCAGAAGAGGGAGAAGGAGAAGAAGATGAAGAAGATGAAGAAGATGAAGAAGATGATGATGAAGAAGAAGAAGTAGAAGCAGGAGGAGGAGGAGGAGGAAGAGGTAGAGGAAGAGGAGAAGAAGAAGGAGGAGGAGGAAGGGGAGGAGGAAGAGGAGGAGGAGGAAAAGAAGGAGAAGAGATAAAAATATGGACAATAAAATGACAGCAAATACATATCTATGAACAATTTAATCTAAAAATCAAAATAAATGAAAAATAAATCTAATGAGCAAAATAAACTGGTAAATAAAATAGATTCAGAGGAATAAAAGCATGAAACAGATTGATGAATCTCAGAGGGAAGAGGAGTGGGGTGGGAAGAGATTAACCAGAGATTTTTACCTATGGATACCGACAGTAGGGTGGTAAAGCCCTGGGGTGGGGCAGGAACTGGCTAGAGGGGGCAATGGTGGGATTAAAGGGGACATCTGTAATATTCTCAACAATAAAGATTAAAAAGAAAGAAAAGCCCAGAGTAAGAAGTAGGATCGAAATAATGAAGATCTGAGCAGAAATAAATGGCATAGAGACTAA
Organism: Myotis nattereri; assembly: GCF_964212035.1. Classification (NCBI taxonomy): domain Eukaryota; kingdom Metazoa; phylum Chordata; class Mammalia; order Chiroptera; family Vespertilionidae; genus Myotis; species Myotis nattereri. The sequence goes on from NC_138076.1 coordinate 104,146,374, forward strand.
AAAATAAAATACAAAAGATCAATGAAACTAAGAGCTGGTTCTTTGAAAAGATATACAGGATTGATGAATCTTTAGCCATACTCATCAAGAAACAAAAAGAGAGAATACAAATAAGTAAAATCAGAAAGTAAAGAGGTGAGGTAACAACTGACATCAAAGAAACACAAAGGATTGTAAGAAAATACTATGAATAACTATATGCCAACAAACTGGACAACATGGGTGAAATGGACAAATTCATAGAAGCATACAATCTTCCAAATCTCAATCAGGAAGAATCAGAAAACTGGAATAGACAAATAACAACTAATGAAATTGAAGAAGTAATTAAAAAAAAAAAACTCCCATGAAAGAAATACTCCTGGACTGGATGGCTACACAGGTGAACTTTACCAAACATTCAAAGAACTAAGACCCTCCTCAAACTATTTCAAAGAATTCAGGATGAAGAAAGAATGCTAAGCCCCTGTTACTAGGACAACATTATCTTAACTCCAAAACCAGACAGTGACACTATACACACAAAAAATTATATTGCCCAGCTGGTATGGCTGAGTGGTTGAGCATTGACCTATGAAACAGAAGGTCATGGTTCAATTCCCAGTCAGAGAACATGCCTGGGTTGCAGGCTTGATCCCCAGTGGGGGGCGTGCAGGAGGCAGCCAATCAATGTTCTCTCTCATCATTAATGTTTCTAACTCTCTCTCACTTTCTCTCTGAAATCAATTAAAAATGTACATATAAATAAAAGAAAATTACAGCCCAATATCTCTGATGAACATAGATGCTAATATCTTCAACAAAATATTATTAAATCAGATCTAGCAATACATTAAGAAGATCATACACCTGGACCAAATGAGATTTATCCCAGGGATGCAAGTATTTTTCAATATTCACAAATAAATAAAAGTGACACACCACATAAACAAAATGGAAGATAAACATGACATGATCATATCAATAGATGCAGAAAAAGCATTTGACAAAATTCAGCACCCATACTATATAATAAAACCCTAATATGCAAATTGACTGAATGGCAGAATGACTGGCAGAATGACCAGACGCACACTGACCACCATGGGGCAGATGCTCAATGCAGGAGCTGTCCCCAGACGTTGAGCATCTTCCCCTTAAGAGTGAGATGACTGGTGGCCATGATTAGGGGGTGGGGCTGGCCAATGGGCAGTGCCAGGCCGCCAGCCAAGGCAGGTGCCAATGGGGGGCACCCTGATCACCCTGCCTGCTGGTCGCCCCACACAGGGAGTTGACTGGCAGTAGCAGCGGGGTTGGGGCTGGCCAGTGGATGGCGCCAGGCCACCAGCCAAGGCAGGTGCCAGTGGGGGCCCCCCATTTCCCCACCTGCTGGTTGTCCCACACATGGCCCCAATTGCCGGCCAGGCCTAGGGACCCTATCCTATATATTGGGGACAGTCTCTTAGATTTAAAAATTAAAACCTGGCAAGGCTACTCTAAGACTGAAAAAAAAAAAAAACCAGGATGATGCAGGGATGACATGCATGGACTCTGGCTTGCACATTTTGTGGTCAGCCCTGATTCTGACACTTATAACTGTGTGGCAAAGCCAATTACTTAACTTCTCTCTGCTTCAGTTTTCCCACCCAATAGATGGGGAAAATGGTACTACTGCCTCAGAAGGATCATGTTATGTACTACTTTTTACAATCAGGACAAAAAATGTAGCTGCCTATACAACAGCAAAATGCCTTTCACCTGTATGAAAAGTATGGTCATTGGTGTATGCAGCATCCTAGATTGTGAGAGGGATGTCCGACTGCCAGCTTAGGCCCAACATCCCCTGAGGGATCCTGGATTGCGAGAGGACACAGGCCAGGCTAAGCGACCATCCTCCCCACCCCGCCCTCATGGCTGAATTTCCTGCACTGGGCCTCTAGTATATGATAAAAACTCCCAAGAAAGTGAGAATAGAGGATCATACTTCAACATAATAAAAGCCATGTAAGAAATAACTACAACTAAGATCATACTTAATGATCTAAAAGCATTTCACTTAAAATCAGAAACAGGACAGGAATGCTGGATGGCCCCTAAAATCAGAGAAGAAGAAATAAAAAGGCACCTAAATTGGAAGGAGGAAGTAAAATTGTCATTATTCACAGATGACATGATATTGCATATAGAAAACCTGAAAGAGCTCATCAAAGTAACTACTGGATTTAATAAGTAAATCTGGCAAAGCAGTAGGATACAAAATTAGTATTCAGAAATGTGTGGCATTTTTAAACACTGATAATGAATTATCATAAAGAAAAACCAAGAAAACAGTCCCGGTTATCACTATAAAATAATTAAAAATAAGGTACCCAGGAATAAACTTAAGCTAGGAGGAAAAAGATCTATATTTAGAAAACTATAGGTCACTGAAAAAGAAATACTAGATAGATACAAATGAGTAAAAGCATTTACTATGTTCATGTATTGAAAAAATTAACATCATTAAAATGTCCATACTACCCAAAAAAATCTATAGATTCAATGCAATCCCTGTTAAAACACCAATGGCATATTTCACAGATCTAGATCGAATATTCCAAAGTTTTATATGGAACCAGAAAAGATGCTAAATAGCCACATCAATCTTGAGGAAATAGAACAAAATTAGATAGATCACAATACCAGATATCAAACTATACTACAAAACGTTGGTAATCAAAACATTGTAGTACTAGCATAAGAACAGGCATATAGATCAATGGAATGGAAAAAGAGCCCAGAAGTCAACCCATTAATATTTGACAAAGGAAGCAAGAGAATACAGTGGAATAAAGACAGTATCTTCAATAAATGGTGCTGGAAAAATTGGACACAAACATGCAAAAAAAAAAAAAAAAGGCAACTAAACCACAAACTTACACCATACACAAAATTAAACTCAAAATGGAAAAAAAAAGAATGAAATATGAGTCATAAAAACCTTAAAAATATATAGGTCATATAATCTCAGACATCTCTCAGAGCAATGTTTTTGCAGATACATCTCCAAGGGAAAGGGAAACACAGGAGAAAAATAAGCAAAATGGGACTAAAAAGCTTCTGCACACCAAAGAAAGACAGCAACAAAACAAAAAGGAAACCCACTGTATGGGAGAACATATCTGCCAATGATTAATCGGATAAGGGGTTAATCTCCAAAATATATTTTAAAAAAATGTATACAACTCAACAGCAGGAAAACAAACAATTCTATTTAAAAAAATGGGCAAACGATTTCAATAAACACTTCTCTAAATAGGACATATAGATCGCCAATATACATATTAAAAAATGCTCAAGGTCACTATTCATCAGAGTTCAAAATAATAACTACAATGAAGTATCACCTTACATCTGCAAGAATGGCAACTGTCAATAAATCAACAAGTGCTGGAAAAGAAGAGGAGAAATGGTACACTGTTGGTGGGCATGCAGTCTTTTGAATCCAGTGTGGAAAACAATATGGGGTTTCCTGAAAAAAAAAAAAAAAATGGAACGGCCTTTTGACCCAGTTCTGAAACACTAATTGGGAAGAATATATGCATCCCTATGTTCATACCAACATCTAATCTAATAAAAGAGAAACATGCAAATTGACCACACCTCCACTACACTCAAGCCATGCCCACCAGCCAATCAGAGCAATTATATGCAAATTAACCCAACCAAGATGGCCACCGGCAGCCACAGAGCTGGAGCAAGCAGGAGGCTTGGTTGCCCCGGCAATGGAGAAAGCCAAGCTTCCCACCTACCATGGCCGGCTGTGGCCTCAGCTCAAGGCAACAAAGTTTCAATTATAGAAAATAAATAAATTCCAGATACGTGCTTCCAGCCAGCCTCCACTAGGAGCTTGGGTGGCTAGGGCCTGTGGCCAGCCTGAAAACAGCCATCAGCCCCTCCCCCAGGATGGCCAAACTCTCATGGGGTGAGGGTCCCCGCTGGGGGGCTTGGCCATCCTGCAAACAGCCATCAGCCCCTTACCCAGGCTGGCCAGACACCCCAGTTGGGACCCCCACCCTGAAAGGGGTGTGGCCAGCCTGAAAACGGCCCTCAGCCCCTCACCCTAGCTGGCCAGGCACCCAAGCAGGACACCTACCCTGATCCGGGACACACTTCAGGATAAGCCAGCTGGCCCCCACCCATGTACCAGGCCTCTGTCTTATATAATAAAAGGGTAATATGCAAAATGACCCTAACAGCAGAATGACTGGGAATGATTGGTCACTATGGCATACACTGACCACCAGGGGGCAGATGCTCAATGCAGGAGCTTCCCCCTGGTGGTCAGTGTGCTCCCACAGGGGGAGCTCTGCTCAGCCACAAGCCAGGCTGATGGCTGCCAGTACAGCGGTGGTGGTAGGAGCCTCTCCTGTCCCCTCAGCAGTGCTAAGGATGTCCGACTGTAGCTTAGGCCTGCTCCCTGCTGTAAAGTGGACATCCCCCAGGGCTGCCAGGCTGCCAGAGGGATGTCTGACTGCCAGCATAGGCCCAAGACCCTGGGGAGCAGGACTAAGCCAGATCATGGTCATGCCCTGAGGGGTACCAGACTGCAAGAGGGCACAGGCCATGCTGAGGGACACCCCTCCCCACCCGAGTACATAAATTTACAATAGCCAAGATCTGGATTTAGCCCAACTGAACATCAGTAAATGAATGGATTCAAAAGCTGTGGCTCATTTACACAATGAAATACGACACCACTCTAAAAAAGTACGAACTCCTACCATTTGAGACAGCATTGGATGGACCTGGAGGCTGGCTGCAGTGTGCATCATAATGACCGGTCATTCTGGTCATTCAGGTTGTTCAAGTCACTTGGCTTTTATATATATAGATTACTCTAGTTTAAATAGATAATTTGACAGCCTCAGAGGTATATTTGTGTCTGTGTATTGTCTACCTATCCATTTAGATAGTTATAACTGAATAATCTCTAATTGATTTTTTAAATTTATTTTTTTATTGTTAACAGTATTACAAATGTCCCCCATTTACCTTCAGTCTGCCCCCTTCCATACAGGGACCAGCCCACCCCCAGGCCTTCACCACGTTATTGTCTGTGTCCATGGGTTTTTATGTTGGTTATCTCAAGATGACCAAAATCATGAGTTTGGTTTCTGTATAAGGCTTTTAGATTTCTTTCCTTATATGCTAAAGTTCACTCTGACAGCAAACATCTGCAAGAACTCTTTAGGCTGTTTGAGAGGAAAATGAAAAGTGTCCATACCTTTAATACAAGGTGGGGTGAAAATAGGTTTACAGTTGTGAGTATGTGAAACAGTTTATTCTTGTATTTTTATTCATTAACTTGAGGTTTGGTGCACGAAAATCATGCAAGAGTAAGCCCTTGCAGCCATGGCTGCCTAGGTGCCTGCCCAGCCCTTGCCGCACAGCAATGGCTGCCTCTAGGCCCTGAGGCCCCACCCCCCCGCCCACTGGTCATTCCACCACCAGATCTAATTAGCCTATTAGCTTTTTATTATATAGGATTATTGTATTATTTGTTTCTTATTATTAGTTGCTGTATTATTTTCCATACAAACAATCGTAGCTGCTTTTGGCCCACTCTGTATAGAAAAGTATGAAGCAAAAATAATTCGAAAAGGTTTGCAAAGTTATTGACTATATTCCCTATGCACATATCTGAAACTAATATAAAATGATGCTGAATGCCAAGTTTAATATAAAAATAAAAAAATTTAAATATTAAAAATATATAAAGAAAACGTTTGTTAGGAGATGAGTTACAATTTGTCAATTACACCAGAGTGGAAGGATATAAGAATCATTACAGACTTAAAGATATAAAACCCAATAGACTTCAATATAAGTACTTGAACTTCAGCAGGAAAGATATTAAAAATAACATAGAAACATTATTCTGCCACTGTAATAAATCACAAAATATTTGGATCTGAAATGTTGAATAAGTTCTTATTGTTGAAAAACAGGGAAAAAGTATATAAAATAAAAGAAATCCCCTTGCAAAACCATACATCTTAAGGAGATAAAGGTATTGATTTGAGAGACTAGGCTTTAAAGAGAGAATTTTTTTATCTCAGACAAAGTAAAAATTCATACTATCTCTATATATAAAAGCCTAAGTGACCAAACGACCAGTAGACCAGTTGTTATGATGCTCAACACAGGAACTGCTCCCTGGTGGTCAGTGCACTCCCACAACCAACCTCCTACGGTCTCTCCCCCTTGCCCACCGCAGGGCCGGCTGCCCTACCCCCCATTGGCCCAAATCGCTGGCCATGCCGAGGGACCCCACCCATGCATGAATTCATGCACCGGGTCTCTAGTAAATAGATTAAAACAGACAAAAGTCTTTTGTCAGGATAAACAAAATGGGAGGTGTAAAAGTACTAATTTCTTATCAAATAAGGTATCATAGTTCTGGGAAACATTCTCTGAATGTAGAAGGAAAGTAAATTTTGTAGGAATAAAAAAAAGTATTTATTTACACAAGTAGCTCATGACTTTGACATGAGTTAAGGTCTAAGTTGTTTGAAGAAGACTTGAGAAAAACACATTCACAGAGCTTCAATCTATCATCAATAAAATTAACATGATGAGGGACACATTAATAAGCCACACTCTTCTCCATAAATTGTTCAGTCCTGTTATAAAGCTAAATTCTTACAATGGAGGGAACATTACTTTACCAGATAGTAGGAATGAGTGAGAAAATATAAAAGGCTCATTAATATAATCATCAAATCATACGATACCTTTTTGTCTATATCATACTTTTGATAAAAGGTTAAGTCATTGCTACCCTGTTGTCTTTAATACTCCTATAGATTCAATGCAATCCCTATTAAAATACCAAAGTGGCATACTTCACAGATCAAAAACTAACATTCCAAAAATGTATATGGAAACAAAAAGACACCGAGTAGCTGCAGCAATCCTGAGAAAGAAGAACAAAAGTGGAGGGATCACAAGAACAGATATCAAGCTATATTACAAAGCCACTGTAATCAAAATAGCCTAGTACTGGCACAAGAACAGACGTATAGATTAATGGAACAAAACAGAAAACCCAGAAATCAACCCAAGCCATTATACTCAATTAATCTTCAACAAAGGAGGCAAGAGCATACAATAAAGATAGTCTTTTCAATAAATGGTGTTGGGATAATTGGACAGATAGATGAAAAAAAAAAAAAAGAAAGAAAGAAAGAAAGAAAGAAAGAAAGAAAGAAAGAAAGAAACTAGACCACAAACTTAAACCATACACAAGGATAAACTTAAAATGGGTAAAAGATTTAAATGTAAGTCATGGAATCATAAAAATCCTTGAAGAAAACATAAGCAGCAAATGATACAACTCCTAGCACAAGAGAAACAAAGGAAAAAAATAAACATATGGGATTACATCGAAATAAAAAGCTTCTGCATAGCAAAATAAGACAACATGTAAATGAAATGGGAATCCACTGTATGAGAGAGCATATTTGCCAATGATACATCTGATAAGGGGTTAGTACCCAAAATATATAAAGTACTCTTACAAATCAACAAAAGGAAAACAAACAACCCAATAAAAAATGGGCAGAAGACCTAAATAGAAACTTCTTCAAAGCAGACATACAAATGTCCAAGAGACACATAAAAAATGCTCCTCACTAATCAGCAGAAACATGCACATTAAAACATCATTGAGATATCACCTCACACCTGTCAGAATGGCTACTATCAATAAATCAATAAACAAGTGCTTGAGATAATGTGGAGTAAAAGGAACCCTAATACCTTGTTTGTGGAATGCTGACTTGTACAGCCACTATGGAAATCAGTTTGGAGTGTCCTCAAAAATTAAAAATGGAACTGCCATTTTACCCAATGATCCAACTTCTAGAAATATATCCTGAGAGGCCTGAAACACCAATCAGAAAGAACATATGCACCCTATGTTCGTAGCAGTGCTATTTACAATAGCCAAGATCTAGAAATAACCTAAGTACTCAACAATAGATGAGTGGATAAAAATGCTGTGGTACATTTACACCATGGAATACTATGCAGCAGTAAAAACGAAGGATCTCTTACCCTTTGAGAAAGCATGGAGGGACGCCTGGAGAGTATTATGCTAAGTAAAATAAGCCAAGCAGAGAAGACAAGTATCACATGATCTCACTCATATGTGGAATCTATTGAACAAAATAAACTGTTGAACAAAATATATCCAGAGATATAAAAACATGGAACAGACTGTCAAATTTCAGAGGGAAGGCGGGGGTGGGAGGGAAGAGATCAACCAAATTTGTGCACTGGTGGTGGGGGGGTGTCCCTCAGCCCCACTTGTGCCCTCTCACAGTCTGGGACCCCTCGGGAGATAACGACCTGCTGGCTTAGGCCTGCTCCCGGGTGGCAGAGGGCAGGCCCAATCCCTAGGTGCCTGCCCCGCAGCTCCTGGTTGGGCTTAGAGTAGGGCCGATTCGGGAGTTGGGGCGCTGCCTCCTGCCATGCACAGAGCAGGGTGGATCAGGAGGTTGTGATGCCACCCTCAGTCATGCTCAGGGTAGGGCCGATTGGGGGGTTGGGGCGCCACCCCCTGTCACACTCAAGGCAGGGTCGATAGGGAGGTTGGGGCGCCACCCCCTGTCACCCACAGAGCAGGGCCAATCAGGGGGTTGGGGCGCCTTCCCCTTTCACGAACAAAGCAGAGCGGATAGGGAGGTTGTGGCCCCACCCCCTGTCACACACAGAGCCACAGGGCAATCAGGGGGTTTGGGCACTGCCCCCTGTCATGCTGCTCCAGGGGCCAAGAGGCCTCGTGGCTCCACTGATCCCAGTGCTAGGAGGCCTCGCTGCTCCGCTGATCCCGGTGCTGGGAAGCCTCGCAGCTCTGCTTGACACAGGGGCAGTGAGGCCTCACTGCTCAGCTGATCTCGGTGCTAAGAGTCCTCGCTGCAGATTCGGGAGGCCTTGTGGCTCTGCTGATCCCAGGCAGGGAGACCTCCAGGCTCCGCTGATCTCGGGTTTGGGAGGCCTCGAGGCTCTGCTTATCCCAGTGCTGGGAGGCATATTACCATTTTACAATATAGGATAGTGGCCTGGTGCATGGGTGGGGGCCAGCTGGTTTGCCCTAAATGGTGTCCTGGATCAGGGTGGGGTCCCGCTTGGGTTCCTGGCCAGCCTGGGTGAGGGGATGATGGCTGTTTGCAGCTGGTCACACCCCCTTCAGGGTGGGGGTCCCTCTTGGGTGCCTGGCTAGTCTGGTTGAGGGGCTGAGGGCCGTTTTCAGGCTGGTGGGTGACTAAAGCTCCCAGCCTCTCCTTTTTTCCTTTTTTTTTCATTCTGGGATTTATTAACATTCTATGGTTGTCACTGGAGCTGAGAGCCGGCTTTATCTCAGACCTCGGCTGCTGAAAGCAGGTTTCTGGACTTTGTTTACCTTCTGTATTTGAAACTTTGTTGCGAATCCAGCTCTGAGATCCCGGCTGACTAAAAGCAGGTTTCTGGAGTTTTGTTTAGCTTCTATATTTGTAACAATGTTTCTTAGAGAGCAGCTGAGAGCCCAGCAGCGGCAGGCGGGGAACAGGGAACGTTGGCTTTCTCCATCACTGGAGCAAGCAAGCCTCCCTGTTCGCTTCAGCGGCCTGGCTGCTGGCCGCCATTTTGGTTGGCAGTTAATTTGCATATCTCCCTTATTAGCCAATGGGAAGGGTAGCGAAGTTACAGCTAATTACCATGTTTCTCTTTTATTAGATAGGATAACCCATGGACACAGACAATAGTGTGGTGAAGGTCTGGGGTGGGGGGCATTGTGGGCTAGATGGGGTCAATGGAGAAAATGGGGACATATGTAATACTTTCAACAATAAATGTTTTTTTAAAAAAACTTATCACAATGTTATATGTTAATTATATCTCAATAAAAAACTGAAAAAATGTAGATATAATAACAGCTAAAAATTTTTAAATACTATCTGTAGCTGAAATAGCTTTAAGCACTTTACATGCAGTAACTCCTTTAATCTTCCAACAATCCTATAATGTAGGCATTATTACTATCATTTCAGCTGTAGAAATGCGGAAACTAAAACCAGAAATGAAGATCTGTGCCCAGTTTATTTCCATAGCTGTGTCAAGCATATGTATGCAGTGAACCTGGTATTCAGATTCAGTAAGTCTAGATGCAGTTACTATACTTTATACCAGTGGTCGGCAAACTGCAGCTCGTGAGCCACATGCAGCTTTTTGGCCCCTTGAGTGTGGCTCTTCCACAAAATACCATGTGCTGGAGCACACGTACAGTGCGATTGAAACTTCGTGGCCCATGCGCAGAAGTCGGTATTTTGTGGAAGAGCCACACTCAAGGGTCCAAAGAGCTACATGTGGCTCGCGAGCCGCAGTTTGTCAACCACTGCTCTATACAGTAAAATGTTGCTGCACAATTAGAATTCATGGAGACCTAAGAGAACTAAACTACACTCATTTGTCCCAAAACAGTATGGGGGATATATTGTAATAACTATGTACTGTGGTATTTTATTAAGGTATATAAATGTTGAATCACTATGTTATACACCTGAAATTAATATAATATTGTATGCCAATTATGATGTAAAAATTAAAAAGAAAATTAAAGGAGATTAAATATGGCAGCAGGAAAATGGATGCTACACTGACATGCTTCTAGGAACAAACTGAAATTACAACTAAAATATGAAAAAAAATCGTCCTGAATAATCAACTGAAGACTAACTGAAGAGATCCCCGATAACCAACGATGGAAAATGGAGACCACATAGAGACTGGTAGAAAGGGTGGAGGTGTGAATTGGCAGGACAGATTCCCACAGACAGCAGCTGAAGTTCTGGAGGGATATCTCAGCTGTGAGGGTTTCCCACTTAGAATTCTGGAGTCTAAACTCCAAGCTGGGCTCCCCAGCCCAGATCAACAGAACTGAGAAAGGTGCCCACATAACACCTTGCTGTGAAAAGCAGCAGGATTGCTGGCTGCCAGCTAGAGATGGCTAGAAATGCAGGCACCCTCCTAAAGAGCCAATGCACAAAATTTTGTATGCAGCCATTCACTGTGGGTTCCAGCTGAGGAAGGGCAGAGTAGACTGGAGCTTTGTGAGCAAAAGCTAGGGTTGGGGTTAGAGCTCTGAAGGTGCTCTAATGGTTTTCTGTGCTGAGTCATTCCCTCATGGTGCAGAGGTCATCTTTCCCAGGCAGACATTTTACAATCCAGGAACTTTTTGCCTGGGGGGGCATGGGGAGGCAGTTGTACCACTCTATTGGAAAATCCCTTGCCCCAACCTGTGGAGTTTCTGAGGACCATTAAGAGATTGAGTATAACAAGTACCATCCAGGCAGAAACAATTGCCCTGCCCTATTGGAAAACCTCTCACCTCACCTGTGGACAATAGCCTGAGGCAACAGAAGACAATACAATCAGTCTGTAGGATAGGCAAATGTCTGGAGCACATTAGAATCACCTGGGAATCTTTTTAAAATCCTTATTTCTGGGCCTCATCCTCCAGAAATTGTGTTTCTTTGTTACTAATGTTGTGGCCTCACCCCGTAACAAAGAAACAATTTCTGGAGGATGAGTCCCAGAAATCAGGATTTTAAAAAGATTCCCAGGTGATTCTAATGTGAAGCCAAGGTTGAGAACCACTGGAGGCTTTGAGTCTTTGTCTGATCTGATTAGTCAGAAACAGTCAAAGCATTTGACATTGTTCTTCACTAGAGATTGGGAGACATAGCAAATCTACCTAAATACATAGTCACAGACCCAAACAGGCAACCAAAATGAGAGAGCAAAAAAACCCAAAACAAACAAACAGACAAACAAAAAGAACAACCCCCAATGAAAAATCAAGAAAATTCTCCAGAAAAGTGAAAAGCAATAGAGATAAAAAATTTGTCAGACATAGACATCAGAATAATGATGGAAAAGATGATCAACAGGATGAGAAAAGATAGAGTAACTATGAAGAATGACACAGCACTAATAGACAACACAGTGGAAGGAATACACAGCAGATTAGGGAAAGCCAAGGAAGCCAAGGATCAGGTCAATAAATTAGAAGACAATGTAGAAAAAAAATCACTCAATCAGAGAACCAAAGAAGAAAAACAATAAAAAACCAGAGGATAGCTTAAGGAAATATAACAATATTCACATCATAGGAGTGCTAAAAGGTAAAGAAAATGAGCAAGGTATAAGAGAACCTGTTTGAAGAAATAGTGGCAGAAAACTTCCCTAACCAAGTGAAGGAAAATGTCACACAAGTTCAGGGAGTACAGAGAGTCCCAAGCAAGAAAAATCCAAACAGGCCCATGCCCAGACGCAAGCAATTGCTTAATTATAATTAAAATGCCAAAAATTGAAGGCAAAGAGAGAATCTTAAAGGCAACAAGAGAAAAGCAATTTGTTACCTACAAAGGAGCTCCCATAAGGCTGTCAGTTGATATCTCATCAGAAACTCTACAGGCCAGAGTGGGATAACATGAAATATTCAAGGTAATGAAAAGCAAGTATCTGAAGCCAAGATTACTATATCCAGAAAGGTTATCATTCAAAATAGATGATGAAATAAAGAGCTTCTCAAACAAACAAACAAACAAAAAAACAAAAACAAAACAAAAACAACAGGAAAAAGAGTTTATTACCACAAAACAGCACTGCAAGAAATGCTAAAGGGACTGCTGTAATGAGAAGAAATATATATAGAGAGAGACATAGGCATACAGAATTAAAATGGCAATAAATAAGTGCCTATTAATAATAGCCATTAATGTAAATGGATTAAGTGCTTCAATAAAAAGACATGGGATAGCTGAATGGATATAAAAAGAAAATTAAAGTATTAAAAAAAGACAGATTATCTGAACTTCTTCTAATTTAAGAAAGATCTTTGGTCGTACTTTATACTGTACTAGTGGCCCAGTGCACGAAATTTGTGCATGGGGGGGGGGTTCCCTCAGCCCAGCCTGCACCCTCTCTAATCGGGGAACCATCGGGGGATGTTCAACTGCTGGTTTAGGCCCGATCCCTGGGATCCCCCTAACTGGCAGCCTGACATCCCTCTTGCAATCTGGGACCACTGGCTCCTAACTGCTCACCTGCCTGCCGACCTGATCTCCCTAACTGCTCTCCCTGCTGGCCTGACCCCCCTAACTGCTCTCCCCTGCCAGCCTGATTGTTCTAACTGCTCTCCCCTGCTTGCCTGATCGCCCCTAACCGCCTCTACCTCGGCCCCGCCACCATGGCTTTGTCCAAAAGGAACATCCAGAAAGTTGTCTGGAAGTTGTTTGGTCTAATGAGCACATTACCCTTTTATTAGTATAGATTGATTTCAGAGAGGGAGGGAGATAGAAACATCAATGATGAGAGAGAATCATTGACTGACTGCCTCCTTGCATGCCCCACACTGGGGATCAAACCCATAACCCGGGCATGTGCCGTGACCAGGAATTGAACTCTGAGCCCTTCAGTCCTCAGGCAGAGGCTCTATCCATTGAGCAACACTGGCCATGGATACACTTTCCCTTTCCACTGGGACGTGTTCTGTTTGCTGGAGCTGAAACACTGAAGCTGTCTCACTGGGGCAGAGTGGGGTGCAGTGGGTTGGAGTAGGTGAAGCCCCCTGAAAGCTGGAGAGGGGACTTGTTTAACAGCCGGACTGTTTCATGGCTGTGCTGCCTCGCAGTTGAATGGCCACACTGTTGGGCTGTGCTACTGTCAGTGGGAGTTTACACAACTGAACTGTCTGCATGGATAGCTTCCTCCTCACCACACCCCAAAGCTGGGGGTTCCTCTTAGGGCTGAAGTGACACCAACCACCCTTGGTTGGTAGCCCAATCGGCCACTTTGGTAAGAGAAGTGGAGAATCCTGATTTTACGTGAATGCTCCAATTTCTTAAGTTGGCAACTAACGCGAACTTCAGATGTTTGGGCCAAAGCAGAGAGGTGGTCAGGTCTGGTGTCCAGGCCACTGGGCGGCACTGGGCTCAGCCCAGCTGTAAAGGGACCCTAGGCATCTGGGCAGGTGAAGGGGTTGGGGGTACGCTTGGGTAATTCCGATGTCACCTCACTTGGTTTTTTTGTTTTTTTTTCCCCACTGATCACAATTTATTATAATTTGTTGGCAGCATAGATAGATATTAGTTACCAGAACTATGTCTTCATAGAAGTGGAATGTATGTAGTCATTCTATGGGGAACTGTGTGTACTTAAGCATCAGCATGATCTTTCAGTTTCTTTTTTTTGTTGTTCATGAAAATAAGCTTTATTACATAAAGTAATAAATACATACAAAGATGCAAACACTGCCGAAACTGGTTTGGCTCAGTGGATAGAGGGTCGGCCTGTGTACTGAAGGGTCCCAGGTTCAATTCCGGTCAAGGGCATGTACCTGGGTTGCGGGCACTCCCCAGTAGGAGATGTGCAGGAGGCGGCTGATTGATGTTTCTAACTCTCTATCTTTCTCCCTTCCTCTCTGTAAAAAAATCAATAAAATATATTTAAGAAAAAAAGATACAAACACTATTAGTCACTGTCTTCCAGAGGTTTGGATTCACTGATGGGAAAGGCAGAACTGAAATGTACATACATCCTTAGGGGAAATTTCAGGGGTCCTTGTCAGGCAAGGTTCAATAAATTGCTCTTTATTCTGTATTTATTTCTTGTGCATTTTAAAGATTGACTTCAAAGTACTAATAGTCATGCAAATGCTTAAGCAAAAAAAAAAAAAAAGTTACATTGAAAAGAATTTATACTGTGTGGCGAATAGGCACTGGCTACTAAAGCGCTGCCTCAGGACTCACTGAAACAAACCCTCAGAGTTGGATCAGCTCAGAAGAGAAACATAAAGAACCATGTGAGTAACAGAAATGTATCCAGAAGAGAAACACGTATCTGGGAGGCCAACTACAGTTTGCTGTGATAGGTAACTGACATGCATCATGTAAATCAATGCTTTAAAAAACACACACAACATGCCCTGGGTAGTTCCTAACTAATATATAAATCTAATAACTGCAAAAGTCTCTTCTCCATCTTAGCGATGGGAGGTTCAGAGCCTGATGAACCACAGAAGGGGCATGGGGAGGAGAAACCAAGCTGTTACCATTTTGAAACCAAGTTTCATCTGAAGGGGGTGCAAGCATGAGCTGTCACTTCTTGGAAAAAGAGGGAAAGCCTTTCACGCTGACTTAGGGGCTAGGACCTGGTGTTCCGTTCCATCTTGTCCAAGCACTCCCGAACCAGCTCTGTCGCGTGGATGATGCCTCGTTTCAGTCTCTCCATCGCGCTCTTGCTGCCCGTGTACGTGAGTCAGATCTCCTTCCCTAGTTCTTCGATGATGACCAGCAGCTCAGCATATTTGCTCTGGGGCACCTGGCTATTCTCTGTTCCTTATGTGTTAGAGATGATGGTCCTAGTCACTCAGCAGCTGGAGGTACTGGGAAGATGTTGCCATGTTGGTGGAAGGCGGGTGAATTTTCCCAGAGGCCTTGATGGAGGTGGCGTGCATGTGCATGGTCAAGTTTGGTTTGTAAAACATCTCACCCCCTGCTCCCCGCCCCCCGCTGCGGGGCGCAGGCCCCATGAGACAGCATCGGCAGTGGTGGCGGTGAGGCCAGGTGGTGGCGAGGTGGGCCTGGGGTCTGTGTGCCTGTCTGTGCGCCTGCCCAGCTCCCGCACACTTTTTGTTGTTGACAGCTCAGGTGCACTGGCAAATATGGCTGTCCCCTCACCCTGACACTGCCACAGTATCATGATCTTTCAGTTTCTTGATGTTCTGCTTGTGCTGCTCAATTTCTTTCTGCAGACACTCAAATCTCCTTTTTATGATGAGTGATCTCTTCTTTATGTTGTTTCTTCAAGGCTGCCAGCTGTTCTTTAAATCCGCTCTGGGAAGTATCCTTCCTCTTCAGCCTTCTCTTTTTTTGTGAAGGTCCCCATGGCTTCCCTGATTGCGCCTGCCTTGGAGCTGAAATTGTCTGACCATTGCAGCCAAAGCCTCTGGCTTGCATGGCCCTCACCCCCCACACTTCGAGCCACAGATGTGCCACTAATGCAGAGACTGCCCTGGTTGTCAGTGCCGCGCAGTTCCAGACCACCCCACTTAGTTTTAAATGCAAACCTGCCTTGGACAGGCCTTGAAGGTCTTTCTTCCATGGTGATCACAGGAGGGAAGCAGGCCAGCCGGCACCCACGGCTCTGGGGGGTTCGCGGGCGCCAGCTGGCTGGCTGGGGCTCTCTCTGCCTCCGATTGCCATGACGTTCACGGAGAAGCAGGCCAACTGGCACCCACCTGTTGCCTGAAGCCTGGGTTTCTGATCCCTTTGCCTCTCAGCATTGCGGCTATGTATGCAAATTAACCGCCATCTTTGTTGACGGTTAATCGCCATCTTTGCTGGCAGTTAATTTGCATATCTCCCTGATTAGCCCATGGGAAGGGTAGCGAAGTTACGGCTAGTTACCATGTTTCTCTTTTATTAGATAGGATTTTAAAGTTCACTTAAGATGGAGTTTCTTTAAAGTAAGATCTAAAATATATTTTGTTCCTATGCACTTAAAAAAAAAAAGCCCTGCCTAAGGGGATATATATATATATATATATATATATATATATATATATATGATTTTTGCAGAGAGAGAAAAAAGGGATATTGTGAGAGAGAATGAGATAGAGAGAAAGAAATATCAATATAAGAGAGACACTTGGGATCAAACACACTACCTAGGTATGTGCCCTGTCCATGAATTAAACCTGAAACCTTTTGGTGTACAGGATGACACTCTAATCAACTGAGACACCTGACCAGGGCTTATATACTGAGAGTATTTATAATCTTCAAAATTGAAAAGTGTATCTATCTCATATTCAGACACTGCTCTGTCCTGTACACCCACTGCTTTTTCCTCATTTTACAATCCTGGCAGAAGTTTTGACAGTTAATCCAAACTGAACTTCTGAGATTGTAAGTCATGAAAGTTGTCTCATATTTTCTAATAAATAAATAACAATATTGATATGATACCAGAGAGGTTTAAAAATAGCCAAATAAAGAAAATGTGATTTCTCAGAAAACCACAGTGGGATAGAGGAAAGAATGATTAAACTGTAAATTTTTACCATCTCTATAATAACAACAGAAAAGGAAAACAGGGTTTCTACTAGCTACTTTAAGGCTTACTACCTTATCATATTTGCTCCAGATCCAAAACATTTTTCTTTCCATAAAATGAACAGATAGAAATTGAAGAATGTCCTATTGTTAAATTTATTATTATTTTGATTTAATATATAATTTCAAATATAAATGTAAATGGATTTTAAAGAATGTTTACAGTTATTTTATGTATAAAATTACTAATTCTGCAGAAGGTATATCTATTTGGAAATTAGAATAATTATTTATATATGGACAATGACACATGTTAAAAGCCTTTAAAAGACAAAAATACAAACAAAACCCTAGAGAACAATGAGGTACCATCTCACACCTGTCAGAATGGCTATCATCAACAAATCAACAAACGACAAATGCTGGAGAGAATGTGGAGAAAAAGGAACACTCGTGCACTGCTGGTGGGAATGCAGACTGGTGCAGCCACTATGGAAGACAGTATGGAGTTTCCTCAAAACGTTAAAAATGGAACTCCCATTTGACCCAGTGATCCCACTTCTAGGAATATATTCCAAGAAACCAGAAACACCAATCAGAAAGGATATATGCATCCCTATATTCATAGCAGCACAATTTACCATAGCTAAGATTTGAAACAGCCTAAGTGCCCATCAGCAGATGAATGGATTAGAAAACGGTGGTACATCTACACGATGGAATACTATGCTGCTGTAAAAAAGAAGAAATTCTTACCATTTGCCACAGCATGGATGGAACTGGAGAGCATTATTCTAAGTGAAATAAGCCAGTCAGAGAAAGAAAAATACCACATGATCTCACTCATTTATGGATAATAAAGACCATTATAAACTGATGAACAGAAATAGAAACAGAGGCAGAGCAGCAACAAACAGACTGTCAAACTACAGTGGGAAGGCCAGGGAGGGTTGGGGGAGTGGGTAAGAGATCAACCGAAGGACTTGTATGCATCCATATAAGCATAACCAATGGACACAAGACACTGGAGGGTAGGGGAGGTCAGGAAAGGTCAAGGGGGGAAAAAGGAGACATATGTAATACTCTTTGTAATACTTTAAGCAATAAAACAAAATTAAAAAAATAACAATAATAAGGCCAATGCTCCTGAACCAAGTGAAAAACAAACAAACAAACAAACAAACAAACAAACACCCTAGAGAAACATTCATGGGACATTAAATCATTAAAACATGGAATCCTAAAACCTAAAGTTATATTTCATAGGCTGTATTTAAGAGTAGTCAACCCAGCTGTAAAATAATTATTTAGCTTTGGGGATTAGGCCCTAGAGCTATGATGTTTAGAAGCTGTTTTAAATACTCTATGTCCTACACTTTGATTAATATTCTTTTCTGAGCAACAAAATTTCATGGAAGTATCACATTGTTATATTTTCTATAGTAACACATTTACCCAGGACCCATGGTAATATCATCCACTCGACGATGGTTGGTGGTGGACCTTGTCTGTTCAAATCAGACCTGTCGATGTGTTGAGAGGCAAGCAACAGCAGGAACAAAAAAGTCAAGTAGGATGCTGTATGGCAGATAAACTTGATAAATGGTTTTCTGATAAATAGTCCAAGAGGGCTTTTAGGAGCTATAAGGTAGCATACAGAGAAGACGGGAAAAAGAAGTCCTATTATGAAACATGTCGCCATCTTCACTGCCCAGTGTCTTCTCCTCCACCCTGGGAACTCGTCATACCAGCGAGATGCAAGCAGTTGTTGACAATTGGGCTGGGCAACAAACTAAATGGAAAGGAAGAGGAAAAGAAAGATTCAGTGTTACATGTAAAGTCTTCAGTTCATTAATAACCTTATTAATCAGTCAATCCAATAAATTTAATTTAAAAAATTTTAAAAGAACACAAAATTATCTTTAAAGTCAGAAGTTCTATTTTATGTTTTTAATATATATTTTTATTGACTTCAGAGAGGAAGGGAGAGGGAGAAAGAGATAGAAACATCAATGATGAGAAAGAATCATTGATTGGCTGCCTCCTGCATGTCTCTTACGGGGGATGGAGCTGCAGAATCAAACCCCCATTGGCCTGGCCAGCTGGACCCCACCCATGCATGAATTCATGCACTGGGCCTCTAGTATGGCATAAAATAAAAATGTTAAAAAATAATAAAAAAAGTAAAAATAAATAAAAATATTAATAGGGGTTATTTCTTGCTTAGTGGTTATTTTCCAGCTATGACATACACTTATATTTCATTTTTTATTTGCATGTACTTTCAACATTTTCTATAATAAGCTCTTAAGTACTTTTATCATCTGGAAAAAACAAATATACTTTTATTTGAATTGAGGCAATAAGAAAAACATACATGAAATCATTTTTGGATTACCAAAATGTAAATCATCATAGCCGAACTTGGTGGAAATAAAGCAAATTCTTTACCTAAGTATAATCAATTACCATAAACAAAACATTTCACAAACATGACATTTTTTTTTTATCCTGGTATCATGTTTGAGATGTAGCATGGATCTTATTTTATTTTAGAATAAGAATAGAGGAAGTTTTAAGAGGTCAGTAAATTTATTCAAGATTACATACCTAGTAAATGATGAAATGTTTAACTACCTGGTCCAGGAATTTTTTTTTTTCTGCACACTACGTTTCTCGTTGGAACTGACACCTAAACATTATATAAATTCAGATAAATTTTTCTCTTTTGGATGGAAATATCTGAGAACATTTTCTATTGGGTAGAGCTGTTAAGCAGAAGAGATAAGGGAAGACAATTTAAGGCAACATAAGTGGGAGAGAGAGCATATCCTAGTGAAAAAGTGTATAGTGTGCTTAAGGGATGACCATGGGTAGTTTTGACTCTAGCAGAAGCTTTGTTAGGACTGTAGGAAAGTTCTGTTGGCACAAAAAAATAAGCCCACCCTATGCTTTTAAAAGTAAAACATTTTTATGTACATTTTTCATATATCTTATAACAAATCAGAATGTAGACATCAACATTTCTAATATTCAGATGTTAAGAAATTTTTTCAAAATTTGGAGATAGGTAAAAAGATGACTACATATCCTTTTGAGGTTATAGTGTTTAACAGGATTATCTATTCCTCCTGGACATTATGTTCTATATCATCTACTAGACAAATAGGAGAAAGAAAAACTGAAAAAAGAGGTTGTACAGCTTAGGAAAAACAGAAAGAGATTCCAAGATGGCTGCGGAATAGCTGGAAACTGTGCTGGCTTTCAACACTGGATCAGACATGCAGCTAAACTGTAGAGCAATCAGCTTGGGAAAAACAGTTGAAGTGTAGCTGATCTGAAATATTGAGAGCACGGACCATGGAGGAAGGATAGGAGGAGACAGGAAGAAGGTGAGCCAAGTCGTGCATGTGTGGGCTGGGAAGCCAGAGGGATATTGTGGCTGCAGACCACCTGCCCTTAGGAGCATGGGGTCTCAGCCCATGCAGCTATCCCCAATCCATAGCAACAGGGAAGAGAAGGGGAGCCCAGGTAGCATCAGGCGATGGGAATCAGTAGGGATTTAGTCCATCTGGGAGACTCAGACCTGACCATCCCAGGAAAAGAGCAATTTCTTTGTTACAACACCAGCCTGGGAAGTTCACTCCAATCTGTGTCTGTAGGAGAGACCACATGGAAAAGTTTGGGCTGGTGGAAGGTCTGATCAATACACCCAGCAGTGACTCTGAGGGGCCTTCTATTCCTTGAAATAATTTTGGACAAAGATATAGATGGGGGCTGGACAGTGTGGCTTGGAAAAGAGGATTGGTCTTCCCCACCTTGAACAGGCAGTGCTGTTCCCTTCATGCTAGGTCAGCGGTTCTCAACCTGTGGGTCGCGACCCTTTGGGGTCACCTAAGACCATCGGAAAACACATATATAATTACATATTGTTTTTGTGATTAATCACTATGCTTTAATTATGTTCAATTGGTAATAATGAAATTGGGGGTCACCACAACATGAGGAACTAACTGTATTAAAGGGTCGCGGCATTAGGAAGGTTGAGAACCACTGTGCCAGGTCATTACTGTCCCTCTGAGACCCAAGGCAAAGGGGGATGGTACTGGACTAGAAATCTATATTCGTAGTGCTCGGTCTGACAACAAGGAGGATTCAGACTCTTGCTCTGGTTGGAACCTGAGAGGCCCCACCCAGCAGAAGATGACCACACAGAAAGTGTGCAAAGTGGGGCTGATTTTTTTTTTAACTCCCCCTACTTGGAACCTGGCAGAGCTGAGGCATTGCGACTGTTTCCTCTGGGTGGGCTTCTGTCCGGGAGACAGACCAGTATGTTTTGCGCTCCTCAGCTGCATTATGGAGAAGCAGAGGAGATCTCTACTGAATGCAGCCAACACAGCCCTGGGAAGAAGAGGCAGGACCAGCTCCCCCTCCTACAGGTTAGGGTACCACACACAATGTGATTATGTTTAAACCACCTTGACCAGGTCCCAGATTCCCTTGCAAAGTGCAGTTCTGTGGGGGAAGGCAGAGCAACTCAAAGCAAGGACATTCAACACTGGAGACCCAAGTCAGACCCAGACTCTGGGCTCCAGAGGCCCTGCCCCTGGTCTAATTGGGACTAAGCCCAGCCCAGTTTCAGTCAGATTGCCGAGGGACAGTGAATGACATTGGCTTGAACCAGAGAACCTCCCTGGAGGCTCCAGACTGACGTACTAATTAGCCAGATTGGGATACATCAGGGTAAAATCCAGCAAGCTCCACAAATAGGAGATTCAAGGGGTAATTGCAGCTGGCACAAAAATCTGCAGAGGAAAGCTTCATTTATTTATATGTTTTTAAAATATTTTCTTCAGTTTTTTATATTTCATTTTAAAAATGCTTCATTTCGTCTCTATTTTCTTTAATATACCTTATTTATCTTTCCTTTCCTTATTCTATTTTTCTCTTTCTTTTCCTTATTCCTTTTTATTTTTCTTTCTGTTTCTCTTTCCTTATTCTATATTTTACTTTATTCATTATTATTTGTAACTATTACTTCTTTATTATTTTAATTTTCTTTTTAATTCTTATTTTTCTTTTCTCTTATTTTCTTTCATATTCTCTTTTTTGCCCTTTGTTTCGTCTTTAATTAGTTGGTCTCTTGTCTTATAGTATTCTTTATTTAAAATTCCTTTTGTTGTTGTTCTTTTTGTTGTTATTAGTTTTATTTTCAGTTTGATCTTGTTTTGCTTTGTTTTGTTCTGTCAGCACCTGTATAACAATTGGCACAATGTGGATGGGATTGAGCCTTGTAGTGAACCAGACCTAGGGCTGAGCCAATTCATGAATGGGACAAGAGTAATTAAGGCCAATTTACAATAAGAGAGACCAAATAACCCACACATGGGACATTCCTAGAATACCCAGATCAGAAGATCAAGGAAACTACACCATTGAGCCCCACAAGACACCCACT
This sequence comes from Myotis nattereri, assembly GCF_964212035.1. Taxonomy (NCBI): domain Eukaryota; kingdom Metazoa; phylum Chordata; class Mammalia; order Chiroptera; family Vespertilionidae; genus Myotis; species Myotis nattereri. The sequence continues at coordinate 104,168,955 of NC_138076.1, forward strand.
ACAGAAGGCTACCCCACCAAAACTGGGAGTCATTGAAGTTGTATCCAATACATAGAAACAAACACAAAGAAACAGCAAAAGGCAGGAAACAAAGAAACAGTTCTCAAATGAAAGAACAGAAATAATTTCAAGAGAAAGAGCTGAATGAAACAGAGGCAAGCAATTTATCAGAGACAGAGTATAAAGTAATGGATTAAAAAATACTCAACAGCATGAAAAAAACAAACAAAACATAGAGCCCTAACCGGTTTGGCTCAGTGAATAGAGCATCGGCCTGTGTACTGAAGGGTCCCAGGTTTGATTCCTGTCAAGGGCATGTACCTTGGTTGTGGGCACATCCCCAGTAGGGGGTGTGCAGGAGGCAGCTGATCGATGTTTCTCTCTCTCGTCAATGTTTCCAACTCTCTATCCCTCTCCCTTCTTCTCTGTCAAAAATCAATAACACGTATTTAAAAAACACATAGAAATGATGAAATAATATGAAGAACAGCATACCTGAAATAAAGAATGCACTTGAAGGAATAAAAAGTAGGTTAGATAAAGCAAAGAATCAAAATAGAAATTAGAAGACAAGATACAAAGAATCATTCAATCAGAGGAGCAAGTTGAAAAAAGTAAAAAAGCTTGAATATAGTTTAAAGGAACATTGGTGCATAAGACATAACAATATCTCCATCTTAGGGATACCAGAGGGAAGTAAAGTGAACGAAAGATAGAGAACCTGTGAGGAAATAATGACAGAAAAATACCCTAATCTGGTGTCAGAAAAAGTCACAAAAATTCAAGAAGCACAGATATTCCCAATCAAAATAAACCCAGAGACCTAAACCAAGACACATTATAATTAAAATGGCAAAGATAGAAGACAGAGAGAGAATATTAAGGGCAGCATGAGAGAGACAGATACTTACAAGTGTGTTTTCATAAGGCTGTCAGTTTTTTAGCAGAAATAGTACATGCAAGATGGGAATGTCATAAGGTATTCAAAATAATAAAAAGCAATAATCTTAAGTCAAGATTCCTCTATCCAACAAGCTCTTTTTCAAAATTGAATGTGAAATGAAGAGCTTGCCATAAATAAAAAGTCTAAAGGGGTTTACTAGTACAACCACCAAAACAGCATTGCAATTAAGTTAAAGAGACTCCTGTAAAAAGAAGAAATAGAGAGAGCTAGGAACATAGATAATAAAGAATAAAAATAGCAATACATAAATACATATCAATAATAACCTTAACTTTAAATAGCTTAAATACTACAATTAAAATATATAAGATAGCTGAATCAATAAGAAAACATAACCCACACACATGCTGTGTACAAGATACCAATCTCAGAACAAAATACTCACACAGGATGACAGTGTGGGCATGGAAAATATATATTCTATTCAAATGGAAATGAAAACAAAGCCGGGGTAGCAATACTTATATTTGACAAAATAGATTACAAAACAAAGGCCATAAAAGAGACAATGAATGTCCCTACGTAATACTAAAGGGATCAATCCAACAACATGATATAATCCTGGTAAACAAACATACAGCCAAATTGGCAGTATCTATTCCTGGAAAAATTTAGAAGAGAGATGGACAGCAATAGAGTTATAGTAGGGGACTTTAACACTCTACTGACATTTCTGGATAGATCTTTGAGACAAAAAAATCAACAAAGAAACAGTGACCCTAAATGTTACCCTAAATGACATCAGATCAGATGGATTTAATTGATATTTACAGAAAATTTCATCCCAAAGCTGAAGAATATACGTTCTTCTCAAGTGCAGGTGGACCATTTTCAAACATAGTCCACATCTGAGGACATAAAATAAGTCTTAACAAATTCAATAAGATTGAACTAATATCAAGCATATTATAAGATCCAAATGTCATGATACTAGAAATCAATTACAATTAAAAAAAAATTCAATGACATTCAAATACATGGAGGCTAAATGGTATCATATTAAACAATGAATGGGTTCACAATGAGATCAAGGAAGAAATTTTTTAAAAAACAACTTTAAATTAAAATGAACACACAAGAAACCAAAATCTACAAGATACAGTGAAAGCAGTTCTGAGAGGGAAGTTCACTGCTTTACCTCAAGAAACAAGAAAAATCTCAAATAAACAATCTAACTCTACAACTAAAAGAACTAGAAAAACACCGAGAAAAGCCCAGAGAAAGTAGATGGAAGGAAATAATATAGATCATAGCAGAAATAAATGACATAGATACAAAACAACAACAACAACAACAACACACACACACACACACACACACACACACACACACACGCACACACGCAATACAGATCAATGAAACCAAGAGCTGGTTCTTTGAACAGATCAACAAGATCTCTTCAAAGTTTTCTATATAGTGTTATCTGACAAACTGTTATCTATACACACAAAAGCGTAATCTGCAAATCTACCTGAAGGCAGAACAACCTGTTGGCTATGGCGTATACTAACCACCAGGGTGCAGACGGTCCCTTCCCATGGCCGGCAGGCTCCCATTACCCTATTGGGAACTGGAAACTGTGGGTGGGTGGTGACTGAAGCAGGCGGTACTGGAGCCCTGATTGCCCTGCTGGTTGCTCCACACACAGAGGGTGACCAGTGGTGGTGAGGGGTGGGGTCAGCGAGTGGGTGGGAATGGCCAACCTCTTGGCCCATCCCCTCCCGCCCCCCCCCCCAACTCCAATCACCTGATGGGGAACTGGGGGTGGGTGGCAGTGGATGCAGGTGTTGCTGGGGCGCTTATCACCCTGCCGTTCACCCCACACACAGAGGGCAACCAGCAGCAGCAGCGGCAGGGGTCTGGGCCCACTGCTGGCAGCTGGGGAAGATTGGCCCTGATCACAGGCCTTGCCTAGGGATCCGATCTGTGCATGAATTTCATGTGCTGGGCCACTAGTTTATTAATTCCTCCATTGGTCACCCGCTGTGTGTGGAGCGACCAGCAGGGCAATCAGGGCCCCAGTACCACCTGCATCAGTCACCACCCACCCACAGTTTCCAGTTCCCAATAGGGTAATGGGAGCCTGCCGGCCATGGGAAGGGACCGTCTGCACCCTGGTGGTTAGTATGCGCCATAGCCAATAACAGTATATGAAATAAAAACTGACATCAAAGAAATACAGAGGATTGTAAGAAAATAATATGAACAACTATCTTCCAACAAATTGGACAACCTTGGTGAAATGGAAAAATTGCTAGAAACATGCAATCTTCCAAATCTCAATCAGAAAGAATCATAAAACCAGAATAATGAATAGCAACTAATGAAATTAAAAGAGTCATAAAAAAAATCTCCCAGCAAATAAAAATTCTAGGCTTATTTAACAAAACATTCAAAGAACAAAGATCCATCCTCTTCACACTATTCCAAAATTTCAAGAGGAAGAAAGACTTCCAAGCCCTTTTTATGAGGATAACATTATCCTAACTCCAAAACCAGATAAAGTCACCACACAAAATTAAAATTATAGGCCAATATTACTATGAACATAGATGCTAATATCCTCAACAAAATATTAGCAAATGAGATCCAGCAATACATTAAAAAGATCATACACTAGGACCAAATGGGATTTATTCTGGAATATTGTTCAATATCCATAAATAAATAAATGTGATACATCACATACTAGTAAACAAAATGAATGAAAACAATGGCATGATCATATCAATAGATACACAAAAAGCATTTAACAAAAGTAATGTGATAAAAATTCTAAACAAAGTAGGAATAGAGGGATCATACATCAATATAATCAAGGCACTATATGGCAAAACTAAAGTCAACATCATATTCAATGGGCTACAACTAAAATTGTTCCTTAAGATCAGAAACAGGACAGAGATGCTGCTGTCACCACTCTTATTCAACTTAGTACTGTAAGTTCTAGTCACAGTGGTCAGAAAAGAAGAAATAAAAGGCATCCAAATTTGTAAAAAGAAAGTAAAAATGTTATTATTTGAAGATAACATGGTATTGTATATAGAAAACCCTAAAGACTCCACACAAAAACTAGTAGATCTAATCAATGGATTTAGCAAATTTGCAGGATACAAAATAAATATCCAGACAGCTATGGCATTTTTATACACTAATAATGAACTCTCAGAAAGAGAAACTAATAAAACAAGAAAAATTACTATTTCAACAAAATATAAGGTACCTAGGAATAAATTTAACCTATGTGGCTTTATAGTATAGCTTGATATCTGGTACTGTGATCCTTACAACTTTGTTTTTCTTTCTCAAGATTGCTGAAGCTATTTGGGGTCTTTTTTTATTCCAGATGAATTTTTGGAGAGCTTGTTCTAGATCTTTGAAATATGCCATTGGTATTTTAATGGGGATTACATTGAATCTATAGATTGCTTTGGGTAGTATGGAGATTTTAATGACGTTGATTCTACCAATCCATGAACACAGTATATTTTTCCATTTGTTTATATCTTTCTCTATCTCTTTTTTCAGTGTCATGTAATTTTCTGAGTACAGGTCCTTTACCTCCTATGTTAAATTTATTCCTAGGTATCTTTAATATTTGTTGCAATGGTAATGGGATTTTTTCAGTATCACTTTCTGTGAGTTCATTATCTATAATAATAAAAGGATAATATGCAAATCAACTGAACAGCAGAACAACCATCCAGACAACCATGCTATGACATGCACTTGCACCAGGCCAGCAAGGTGGGTGTGATGCGATTGACTGGGGGCCCCTGCTATTGCCCCATGATCGCCCTGCAGGAGGCGGCCCAGGCAACCAGCCAGCAGGGTGATTGATGGGGGGTGGGGTGGGGGGAGGCTCTGCGATCACTCCAAAAAGGCAAAGAGGGAGACCCAGGTCACCCTCTGTACAGCGATCAAATGAGGACCCCTGCCAGGTGGGCAGAGCCTCCCTCAGCTGGGCAATCAATCATTAAGCTCCACGATTAATTACCCCAGAGAGGGAGGTCCAGGATACCTGGCCAATGGCACTGCAGTGGGTGGGTAAGGCCTCCCTCTGTGGGGTGATTGAGCTGGAGGCCCCGTGATCAATCGCCCCACAGAGGGAGGCCCAGGCAACCTTCCAGTGATGCTGTGGTGAATGTGTGGAGCTGGCCAGCGATCACCCCACAGAGGGAGGCCCAGGCCAACCCCGGGATCACACCCTACACATGTTGCCCTCAGAAGGAGGTGACCAGTGGCAGGGGAGGAGGAGGCAGCGCCACACAGATGGCAAGCAGTGCCAGTGGCAGGGATGGGGGAAGAAATCCCTGATAGGCCCTGATCACCGGCCAGGCCTAGAGACCCTATCCAAGGGGTCCTGGATCGTGAGAGGGTGCAGGCCAGGCTGAGGGTCACCCCCCCGCAGTGCACAAATTTCATACACTGGGCCTCTAGTTGGTGTATAAAAAAGCCATAAACTTCTGGGTGTTAATATTGTATCCTGCTACATTGCTGAATTCATTTACTAGTTTTAGTAGTTTTTAGATGGAGTCTTCAGGGTTTTCTATGTACAATATTATGTCATCTGTGAATAATGACAATTTTACTTCTTCTTTTCCAATTTGGATGCCTTTTATTTCTTCTCCTTGCCTGATCACTATGGATAGCACTTCCAGCACTGTGTCGAACAGGAGTGATGAAAGTGGGCATCCCTGTCTTGTTCCTGGTCTTAGAGGAAATGGTTTTAGTTTTTTTTTTTTTTTTTTTCCCATTGAGTGTGATGTTGGCTGTAGGTTTGTCATATAAGGCTTTTATTATGTTGAGGTATGATCCCTATATTCCCACTTTGCTGAGAGTTTTTATAAGGAAAGGGTGTTAGATTTTGTCAAATGCCTTTTTTTTTTTTTGCATCAGTTGATATGACTATGTGATTTTTGTCTCTCAATTAGTTTATGTGCTGTATCACACTTATTGATTTGCAGATATTGTACCAGCATTGCATCCCTGGAATAAATACAACTTGGTCATTTGGAATTTTGTTGAGGATTTTAGCATCTATGTTCATCAGGGATATTGGCCTGTAATTCTTTCTTTGTACTGTCCTTATCTGGTTTGGGGATTAGGGTAATGCTGGCTTCATAGAAAGAGCTTGGAAATGTTCCTTCCTCTTGAAATTTTTGGAATAGCCTGAGATGAATAGGTTTTAGTTCTTCTTAGAATGTTTGGTAAAACTCTCCTGTGAAGCCCTCTAGCCCAGGGCTTTTGTTTCCTGGAAGCTTTTTGATGACTGCTTCAATTTCCTCCTTAGTTATCAGCCTGTTGAGATTTTTTGATTCTTCTTGATTGCGTTTTGTAAGGTCATATTTTTCTACCAATATGTCAATTTCCTCAAGGTTGTTTAGTTTGTAGGAGTAGGGTTTTTCATAGTATTTTTTAAAAAAATATATCTTTATTGGTTTCAGAGAGGAAGGGAGAGGGATAGAAAGATAGAAACATCAATGATGAGAGAGAATCATTGATCGGCTGCCTCCTGCACGCCCCCCGCTAGGGACTGAGCCCGGAACCCGGGCATGTGCCCTTGACTGGAATCGAACCTGGGACCCTTCAGTCTCCAGGCTAACGCTCTATCCACTGAGCCAAACCAGCCAGGGCCATTATTTTTTAAATAATAATTTGTATTTTTGGGGTCTGTTATTTTGCCTCATTTCTGATTTTGTTTATTTGGGTCTTCTCTTTTTGCTTCTTGGTGAGCCTGGGTAGAGGTTCATCAATCTTGTTTATCCTTTCAAAGAATCAGATCTTAGTCCATACTTCCTGGTACTGGCACAAGAACAGACATGTAGACCAATGAAACAGGACAGAGAACCCAGAGATCAACCCCAGACATTATGCTCAATTACTATTTGACAAAGGAGGCAAGAGCATACAATGGAGTCAAGACAGTCTCTTCAATAAATGGTGTTGGGAAAATTGGACAGATACATGCAAAAAATGAAACTAGACCATCAACTTACACCATACACAAAAATAAAATCAAAATGGATAAAGGACTTAAACATACGATGAGAAATCATAAAAAATCCTAAAAGAAGCCATAGGCAGCAAAATAGCAGACATTTTTTGTAGCACTATCTTTACTGATACACCTCCTAGGGCAATGGAAACTAAGGAGAAAATAAACAAATGGGACTACTTCAAAATAAAAAGCTTCTGCACAGTGAAAGAAACCCATCAACAAAACAACAAGAAAGCCCACTACATGGAGAACCTATTTGCCAATGTTATATCAATAAGGCTTTAATGTCCAGAATTTACAGGGAACTCATTCAACTTAACAAAAGGAAGATAAACAATCTAATTAAAAAATGGGCAAAGACCTAAATAGACACTTTTCAAAAGAGGACATACAGGAGGCCAAGAGACATATAAAAACATGCTAAAAGTCACTAATCATCTGAGAGATGCAAATCAAAACAACAATGAGGTACCATATCACACCTGTCAGAATGACTATAAACAAATGACAAGTGCTGGATAGGATGCGTAGAAAAAGGAACCTCCTTACATTGCTGGTGGGAATGCAGACTGGTGCACTCACTGTGGAAAACAGTATGGAGTTTTCTCAAAAAATTAACCAGAAAGAATATATGCACCTTTATGTTCATAGAAGCACAATTTATAATAGCTAAGATTTGGAAACAGCCTAAGTACTCATCAGCAGATGAATGGATTAAAAAAACTGTGGTACATCTACACAATGGAATACTAAGCTGCTGTAAAAAGGAAGGAACTCCTATCATTTGCAACAACATGGATGGACCTGGAAAGCATTATGCTAAGTGAAATAAGTTAGTCAGAGAAAAATAAATATCACATGATCTCACTCATTTGTGTAATATAATGAACAACATAATCTGATGAACAAAATCAGATCCAGAGACAGAGAAGCATCAATAAGACCATCAAACCTCAGAGGGAAAGGCGACAAAATGGCAGCAGACTAGGCAGACATGTCCTGAGCCTTGTCCTGTAGCAGATAGAACAAGCAACTAAATCGAATAACATCTACCCAGAACTGGCAAAGTAGGCACAACTGGCGAGGCAATTTGCAGCTGGGAAGGGCAGAGAATGCCTGGAGAATGATAAAATCAGGGATCTAGGCTGGAGAGAACTGTGTGACCTCCAAGCCCAGAGGGTCAGAAGAAAGCTGCACCCTTGGGGCAGACGTAGCATCTGATTGTGGAAAGGAGGTCTGCAGGACTGCTGGTGGCAGGGAATTCTAGATCTAAGTCCACATCCATGAGAGACTGAGCTCAGAGGGGACATCCTGGACAGCTGCCCAGGCCACGCTGAGCCAGGGGAAGAAGGGCTCACATGGCGCAGCTCTTTCCCCTCTTTTTGGTTTTTGCTTTTATTTGCTAAACCTAGTTCATAGGACCTTTCAAATACAAACACTCACCCATGGCTGAGGTGCAGGTGGAGGTGCGGACTTGTGGAGTCTTGGGAGAGGCTGGGGAGAGGAGAGGGTTGGGGAGAAGTGGCCACAGTCTGGCACTGAGTCATACCTGACCTGCTGGACCTAGGTAGCCATTTTCTCCTGACGAGATAGCCCCGCCCTACAGTATCCAGGCAACCAATACAGCCACAGCCAGACTACATTCTGAGTGGAACAAAGGATACAAAAAAATATATATATGAATAGTCCCTGAGAGCCCCCAGGGACTTGCCTAAAGAGAGGCCATTCAGTACCAGCAACAGGAAACTGAGAAGCAGCAGACAGTACAGAAGAGTGGGATCTTAAACTAGCCCTCATGGGGAATTAAAACTCAGCAGAAAGAAACAACACTTCACTTTCTCATTTTTATTTTATTTTATTTTATTACTAGAGGCCTGTTGCACAAAAAGATTCGTGCAATAGGCCTTCCCTTCCTCTGGCTGCTGGCACCGGTTTTCCTCCAGCACCTGGGACCTAGCCCTTCGCTCCCACTGGAGCTGCCTTCAGTCTTCGCTGCTCCAGCCCGAGCCACCTTCAAAGCCTTCACTGCTCCAGCTGGAGCTGCCTTCAGAGCCTTCACTGCTCCGGCCGGAGCAGCCTGCAGTCTTTGTTCCACCGCTCACGCCTATATATGCAAATTAACAGCCATATTTGTTGGCAGTTAATTTGCATACCTTGCTGATTAGCCAATGGGAGGCGTAGTGAAGGTATGGTCAATTACCATCTTTGTCTATTATTAGATAGGATTATTTTGTTATCTCTTTTTTATTTATTTTTCTTTTTTCATTTGTTTCTTTATTTTCTATTTATTTTTACATTATTTTTCATCGTTCTAATTTTTTATTTTTAATTAATTTTTTAAATGTTTATTTTTTCTTCTCTTTCTCTTTCTTCTTATTCATTCATTCTCTTTCTAATTCCTCTACACTGAACTGAGGTCCTCCCCATATTCATCCAATTCCTTAACCTTACTTTCTGTATATAAGCTTGGCCTCTACAGATTCTGCCCCTACCCTCTTTACTGGGTATTTGGTATTTGTATGTTTTTTGTTTGTTTGTTTTATAATTTATTTTTTTATTTTAAATCTTTATTTTTCAGATTACTACAGATGTTCCTTTTTTCCTTCACATAGCTCCCCTCCATCTGGTTCCCACCCCACTCCAGGCCTCCCCCCTTCCCCCACTGACCTCGTCCATAGGTGTAAGCTTTTTGTTCAATCTCTTCCCACACCCCCCACAACCCCTTCCCCCACCCCAGGCATTGTCAGTCTGCTCCCTTTCCATGCCCCTGATTCTAATACATTCACCAGTCTGTTCTGTTCATCAGGTTTTTTATTCATTTGACTTTTAGGCTCACTTATTGATAGATATGTATTTGTTGTCACCTTGTTCATAATCTTTTATCTTTACCTTTTTCTTCTTTTTCCTCTTTTTAGAGAATACCCTTCAGCATTTCATATAATACTGGTTTAGTGGTGATGAACTCCTTTGGCTTTTTCTTGTCTGTGAAGCTCTTTATCTGACCTTCAATTCTAAATGGTAGCTTTGCTGGGTAGAGTAATCTTGGTTGTAGGTTCTTGGTATTCATCACTTTGTATATTTCTTGCCACTCCCTTCTGGCCTTCATAGTTTCTGTTGAGAAATCAGCTGACAGTTGTATGGGTATTCCCTTGTAGGTAACTAACTGTTTTGCTCTTGCTGCTTTTAAGATTCTCTCTGTCTTTTGCCCTTGGCATTTTAATTATGATGTGTCTTGGTGTGGTCCTCTTTAGATTCCTCTTGTTTGGGGTTCTTCTGCACTTCCTGGACTTGTAAGTCTATTTCTTTCACCAGGTAGGGGAAGTTTCCTGTCATTATTTCTTCAAATAGGTTTTCAATATCTTGCTCGCTCTCTTCTTTTGGCACCCTCATAATTCAGATGTTGGTACGCTTGAAGTTGTCCCAGAGGCTCCTTACACTATATTCATATTTTTGGATTCTTTTTTCTTTTTTCTTTTCTGGTTGGGTGTTTTTTGCTTCTTCATATTTCAAATATTTGACTTCATTCTTGGGATCCCCTTGTCTGCTATTGGATCTCTGTATATTATTCTTTATTACAGTCAGTATATGCTTAATTTCTGATTGGTCCTTTTTCATATCCTTGAGGGTCTCTCTAAATTTCTCAGAGGTTTCTAGAAGATTCTTGAGTAGCCTTATAACCATGGTTTTGAACTCTATTTCCAGTAGTTTGCTTTCATCCATTTCTTTCATTTGTGACTTGTTTCTTTGTCTCCACATTTTGGCTGATTCTTTGTGTTTGTTTCTATGTACTGTGTAGCTGCTAAGTCTCCTTGAGTTGATAGAGTGGTTTTGTGTGGTAGGTGTCCTAAAAGGCCCAGTGGCTCAGCCTCCCCAATCACCTGAGGTGGACACTCTTGGTGCACCCCTTTGTGGGCTGTGTGCACAGTCTTGTTGTAGTTAAGCCTTGATTGCTGTTGGTATCACTGGGAGGATTTGACCTCCAGGCCAATTGGCTATGGTGACCAGCAGTGTCTACACTGGAAGATCTGCTGTGCAGGGAACACACCTTTATGAAGCAGGACTTGCTTCAGTGGGGCTTTGGTGCTCACTGTATCTGATCCTTGAGTGTGTCTCTTATGGAAGTGAAGAGTTATAATCCAGTATGGTCTCACTCTGACCACTGGGTATCCTGGCTCTTGGATCTCCAAGGAGGTGCAAGATCAGCCACTGTCTGAGGCCACCCAGTAGGAGCTACAGAGACATCTGCAGATTCCTCCTCTTTGTATGGGGTTTGGAAGTGCCCAGACGAGACCCAGCTGTGAAGCAAGGCAGGCCGCTGCTGCCAGGCCTTGGGCCATCTTTTGGAAGCTCTAGGGCTCTCTGACCCAGCTGAAGTTTGACAGGTTTTAGGCAGAGAAAGGACAGGCCATTCATATGCAAAAGCTGATGCGCACAGTTTGGGTGGGGTTGTAAATTGGGTGGGGTGGGGTCTCTGGGAATCACCAGGGTGGAGCAAACAGCAATGACAAATCTACCGCCAGCATGATACTCAATGGGTTAAAAGTAAACTCATTTTCCCTAAGAACAGGAACAAGACAGGGATGCCCACTTTCACCACACCTGTTCGATATAGTACTGGAAATGCTAGCCAAATCAATCAGACCAGAAAAAAATAAATAAAAGACATCAAAATTGGAAAAGAAGAAGTAAAACTGTCCTTATTTGCAGATGACATGATACTATACGTAGATAACCCCAAAGACTCCATCAAAAAAACTACTAGACCTAATAAATAAATTTGGCAATATAGCAGGATACAAAATTAACACCCAGAAATCTATGGCCTTTTTATAAACCAGCTAGAGACCTGGTGCACAAATTCATGCATGGGAGCATGGGTGATCAGGGCCTGCCGGCTTTGGGGAGGGACCACAGGAGTTTAGCCAGCAGGACCAGATCTAGTAGTGTAGATGTGCTGAGGTAACGGCAAGCAAAGATCACAAAAGAGTGCCCCAAAATGGCCTGAACACCAGCTATGCTCCACAGTGGAAATACAGCTCTACTTCACGGCCTGTGCTAGGGCCACCTCACTCTCCCTGGGTAAAAGTTGCTGACAGACAGACAGACAGGTCATCTCTCCTACCTGAAGCACACATATTCTAGGGGCTCCGCCCCCAAGCATGATAGATAGCTGACTTCAGTCAATGGCAGCACGCCACCGTAGGAACGCTAGTCAATCACTGGTTGGCAGTCTGGAAAAGTGCTGGCCAAGGTAGAAGTGGATGATGGGGGCAGAAGGGTGGGTGGCACACATGGTGTAGTGGCAGAGGTAAGATGGTAGTGGTGTGTACTTTAAGTCTTTGCAATTAGGCTGCTGCCTTGCCCCTTATACACCTTCCGAAATGCTACTCTGTCTTAATCAGCATCAGGGTCACTCTCCTCCTACAGGATTCCTTAGCCAGAGGGAAGGACCAGCCCGGGGAAGGGACCGTGGGAGGTTGGCCAGCCGCAGTGGGTAGGGACAGCAGGAGGATGGCTGACAGAAGGTTGGCTATGGGAGTGCACTAACACCAAGGGGAAGCTCTTGTGTTGAGTTTCTGCCTCCTGCTGGTCACTGGGCATCATTATGACAGGTCAACTTGTCATTCCGGTCATTTGGTCATAATGGCCGTTTAGGCTTTTATATCGATAGATAATAAATTCACAGAAAGAGAAAAGAAAAAAACCAATCCCATTTACCATTGCACCAAAAAAATTAAGATACCTAGGAATAAACTTCACTAAGGAGGTAAAAGGCTTGTACTCAAGAAAAAATACAGGACATTGAAAACAGAGATAGGGGAAGACATAAACAGATGAAAGAACATACCATGTTCATGGCTTGGTAGAAACAACATCATTAAAATGTTCATACTACCCAAAGCAATATATAGATTCAATGCACACCCCATTAAAATACCAATGGCATATTTCAAAGATCTAGAACGAACTCTCCAAAAATTCATCTGGAATTAAAAAAAAAGACCCGGAATAGCCACAGCAATCCTGAGAAAGAAGAAAAAAGGTGGAGGGATCACAATACCAGATATCAAGCTGCTATATTACCAAGGCACAGTTCTCAAAACTGCCTGGTACTGGCACAAGAACAGACATATATACCAATGGAATGGTACAGAGAACCCAGAAATTGACCCAAGCCATTATGCTCAATTAATATTTGACAAAGGAGGCAAGAGCATACAATGCGGTCAAGACAGTCTCTTCAATGAATGGTGTTGGGAAAATTGGACAGATACATGCAAAAAAAAAAAAAAAATGAAAGTAGACCATCAACTTACACCATACACAAAAATAAACTCAAAATGGGTAAAGGATTTAAACATAAGATGGGAAACCATAAAAATATTAGAGGAATCCACAGGCAGCAAAATCTCAGATATATGCCGAAGCAATATCTTCACTGATACAGCTCCTAGGGCAATGGAAACTAAAGAGAAAATAAAGAGTCCGACATTGCTAAGAGGCCTTGGATACCTCGCATTGGGATGCTGGGCGGCATCAGGTAAAGATGGTGGTCACCAGGCCTCAGGTAACCATGGAGAAAGAGCTTCAGAGCACCATTCTTTTCAATGCATACAAAAAGGAAGTATTTATCACCAACAATGGCTATAAATCAATGCAGAAGAGACTTCAGAGCAATTGGAAGATTCAGAGCTTAAAAGATGAAATCACACCTGAGAATTTAACTGGTGTGAAATTGTGGATTACAGCTGGGCCAAGGGAAAAATTTACTGCAGCTGAGTTTGAGGTCCTGATGAAATACATTGACGGCGTTGGAGATATCCTTGTGATGCTAGGAGAGGGTGGGGAATCCAGATTTGACACCAATATTAACTTTCTCATGGAAGAATATGGAATCATGGTTAATAATGATGCTGTGGTTACAAATGTATATTACAAGTATTTCCATCCTAAATAAACTCTAGTTTCCAATGGAGTCTTTTTAAAAAAATATATATATATTTTATTGATTTTTTTACAGAGAGGAAGGGAGAGGGATAGAGAGTTAGAAACATCGATGAGAGAGAAACATCAAACAGCTGCCTCCTGCACAGCCCCTACTGGGGATGTGCCCGCAACCAAGGTACATGCCCTTGACCGGAATCAAACCTGGGACCTTTCAGTCCGCAGGCTGACGCTCTATCCACTGAGCCAAACCGGTTAGGCCCAATGGAGTCTTGAATAGGGAGATCAGCCGTGATGCAGGGAGGGCTGTGCCTGGATCATTGATGAGAAGAGCAGTGTAAACAATGCCTAGGTTCTCACCTTTGGTGCCACATTGAGTGTCATGAAACCAGCAGTTGCTGTTCTGTCCATGGGTTCTGTCTGTTTTCCACTGAACAGACCCATTCTGGCTTTCTATCACTCCAAGAACCAAGGTGGGAAGCTGGCAGTGCTTGGCTCATGTCACATGTTTAGTGACCAATATTTGGATAAAGAAGAAAATAGCAAAATCATGGATGTTGTTTTCCAATGGCTTACAACAGAAGACATTCATCTAAACCAGATTGATGCTGAGGATCCAGAGATTTCTGACTACATGATGCTGCCCGACACTGCCACCCTGTCAGAGATGCTTTGAGTGTGTCTCCAAGAGGGTGATGAGAACCCACGGGACTTCACCACCCTCTTTGACCTGTCCATTTACCAGCTGGATGTCACCTCCCTCTCCAAGGTCATCAAGGCTATGAACAGCTCAATGTGAAACATGATCCTCTCCAGCTCATCCAGCCTCAGTTTAAGATACCGCTGCCTGCCCGTCAGCCAGCGGTTTTCCCTCCCAGTTTCAGGGAATTGCCACCTCCTCCACTGGAGCTGTTTGACCTGGATGAGACATTCTCCTCTGAGAAGTCATGGCTTGCTCAGATTACCAATAAGTGTACTGAAGAAGATCTGGAATTCTATGTCAGGAAATGTGGTGACATTCTTGGAGTAACCAATAAACTACCAAAGGACCAACAAGATGCCAAACATATCCTCGAGCACATCTTCTTCCAAGTGGTAGAGTTCAAGAAATTGAAAAAGGAACATGACATTGATACAAATGAAACTGCATTCCAGGACAATTTCTGAGGACCGAGCCTCTTGAAGCATTTCCTGCCTCCTTATTTGTAAACTGTTTTTCAATTGTTCCTCAATCCTTTATCAAAATTGCCCATCTACTCTTCTATGAACTGTGGAAGAGTTGTGTATCTTCTGTAGTGCCAGATATGTATAACATTTCTAACTTAGAAAACCCTTATGTAAGATATGTTCCATTTTTTAAATTAAATATGATTAAATCTGTACTTTTATATTAAAAAAATAAAGAAAGAAATGGGACTACATCAAAATAAAAAGCTTCTGCACAGTGAAAGAAACCATCAACAAAACAACAAGAAAGCCCACTGCATGGGAGAACATATTTGCCAATGTTATCTCCAATAAGGGTTTAATCTCCAACATTTACGGGGAACTCATACAACTTGACAAAAGGAAGATAAACAACCCAATCAAAAAATGGGAAACAGACCTAAATAGATATTTTTCAAAAGAGTATATAAGGACTGCCAAGAGACATATGAAAACATGCTCAAGGTCACTAATAATCCGAGAGATGGAAATCAAAAGGACAATGCAGTACCATCTCACACCTGTCAGAATAGTTATCATCAACAAATTAACAAATGACAAGTGCTGGCAAGGATGCGAAGAAAAAAGATCCCTCGTGCACTGCTGTTGGGAATGCAGACTGGTGCAACCACTGTGTAAGACAGTATGAACTTCCCTCAAAAAACTAAAAATGGAACTCCCATTTGACCCAGAGATCCCACTTCTGGAATATATCCCAAGAAAACAGGAACACCAATCAGAAAGGATATAATCACCCCTATGTTCATAGCAGCACAATTTACCATAGCTAAGATTGGAAGCTGCCTAAATGCCCACCAGCAGATGAGTGGATTAAAAAACTGGTACATCTACACAATGGAAAACTACGCTGCGGTAAAAAAGAAGGCATTCTTACCATTTGCAACAGCATGGGTAGAACTGGAGAGTATTATGCTAAGCAAAATAAGCCAGTCAGAGAAAGATAAATATCACATGATCTCACTCATTTGTGGAATATAATGAACAACATAAACTGATGAACAAAAATAGAACCAGAGTCATATAAGCATTGAGCAGATTTTCTAACCTATGAGGGAAGGCGGGGGGTAAGGGGGTAAAAGATCAACCAAAGGACTTGTATGCATGCATATTAGCATATCCAATGGACATCGACACCAAGGGGTGAGGGCATGAATGGGAGGGTGGGGGGGTTAGGACATGTGCTGGGGCATCGGGGAAGCTGGGTAGAGGACAATGGGGAAAAGGGAGACTTATGTAATACTTTAAACAATAAAGAATTTAAATTAAAAATAAAAGACCTATACTTGGAAAACTATAGGACATTGAAAGAAATTAAGGAACATACAATAAGTAAAGACATATACCTTGTTCATGGAGTGGAAAACTTAATATAATTTAAATGCCCTTACTATCTAAACAATTTATAGATTTTATGCAATCTCTATTAAAATAACAACAGTATATTTCACAGATCTACAACAAATATTCCAAAAATTTATATGGAACTAAAAATCACACCAAAAAACCTCAGCAATCTTGAGAAAGAAGAACAAAGTTGGAGAGATCACAATATTAATCTATACTACAAAATTATTGTAATCAAAACAGCATGGTTCTGGCACAAGAGCAGGCATATACATCAATGGAACAGAAATGAGATCCCAGAAATCAAATCATGCCATTATGGTCAATTAATATTTGACAATGAAGGCAAGAGAATACAATGGAGTAAAATTGTTCCCTTCAGTAAATGGTGCTTGGAGAATTGATCAGGTACATGCAAAAAAAATGAAATTAGACCACAAACTTACACCATAAAGAAGAATAAACTCAAAATGGATAAAAGACTTAAACATAAATCACCAACCCATAAAAATCCTACAACATTGGCAATAAAATCTCAGACATCTCACATACCAGTATTTTTACTGATACATGTGCTAAGGCAAGTGAAAGAAAGGAAAAAATAAACAAATGGGACTACATCAAACTAAAAGTTTCTCTGTATGAAAAAAAATCAGCAAAATGAAAAGAGGACCCACTGTATGGGAGAACATATTTGGTGATTATACATCTGATAAGAGGTTAATTTCCAAATTATTTCAAGAACTTACCACAACTCAACACCAGCAAGACAAACAATCCTATAAAAAATGGGCAACAGACCTGGATAAACCCTTCCCCAAGAGGAATACAGATGTCCAAATAACATATGAAAAAATGCTCAACTTCACTAATTATCAGAGAGATACAAATTAAAACTACATTGAGGTATCACCTCACACCTGCAAGAATGGCTACCATCAATAAATCAACAAACAAGTGCTGGTGAGAATGTGGAGAAAAGGGAACCCTAGGATACAGCTGGTGGGTATGCAGACTGGTGCAGCCACTGTGGAAAACATTATGGAGTTTCCTCAAAAAATTAAAAATGAAACTGCCTTTTGACCCATTGATCTCACTTCTTGAAATATATCCTAAGAATCCCAGAACACCAATCAGAAAGAATATATGCACCCCTATGTTCACAGTAGTGTTAATTAAAATAGCTAAGATCTGGAAACAGCCTACGTGCTCATCAGTAGATGAGTGGATAAAAAAGCTGTGGTACATTTACACAATGGTATACCATTCAGCTCTAAAAAAGACGTATTACCTTTTATGACAACATGGATGGACCTGGAGATTGTTATGCTAAGTGAAGTCAGTCAGTAAGAGAAAGACAAATATCACATGATCTCACTCATATATGGAATCTAATGAACAAAATAAACTAACTAACAAAATACAGTGGGGCCTTGACGTGATGGAGCTCGTAACTCAAATTACTGGTATGTCAAATCAAAAAGTGAACGAGTGAGACACTTGATGCTGGGCTGATGTTGTGGTGTTCACTGTGACGTTCGCTGCGCCAACTAACGGTGGGGTATCTGAAGCTGGCTCATAACCCGAATTTTAGCTCTAAACTCAAAGCAAAAAATAGAGTGAGAGACGGCTGGTATCTCGAAAACCTCTTTAGTCGAGACACTCATAAGTCAAGGCCCCACTGTAGTTTCAGAGTCATGGATAACTGAAATAGACTGACAGATATCAGAGGGAGTGGAGAGTGGAGGAGGGAAGAGATTTACCAAAGAACCTATATGCATGCATAGCCCATGAACTCTGACAATAATGTGGTGAATGCTTTGAGTGAGGTGTTGGTTGGGTGGTCAGATGCAAAGTAGTAGGAAATGGGGGAATCTGTAATGCTGTTAATAATTAAAAATGGTATGTTTTTAAAAATTATGAAATATAAAAAATAAGCCTATCCTAGAAGCAGAACATTTGGTCACCCCAATATTTCTTCTTCAGTGTTAGCCTATGTGGATATTTTTTAAGAAAGGCTTTGTTCTCACTGTTTCTTGATGGTAAGCAAGCAAACAATTCCTAGGTACTCAGGAAGGATCTTCTTTATTATAAACTAAAATCTATTTGAGAGTCAAAGTAGAGATGAGTGATTCCTTAAAGGACCAATTCAATAGTTAATGTGTGCCACCACACAGACTGAAGATACAATGATTTCTCATGCAACTATTTCTCTTTCTCTTGCCTTGGATACCCTAATTTTCAAGGGATATAATTGCAAAGAAATGTAATAAATTGAATTAAGTTGGTAATAATTGGTTAAGTAAATACAGATACAACAAAATGACACAGTATTTCTTCAAACTAGGATTATGAAGACTCTCTATTACTTTGTAAGTAATTTATTAAAGTAAAATTTAAGCTTTGTAAATAAGTTAAATTTTATAATTCAAAGAAGAACTTTTCTTAACACACTACTTGCATATTATTCTCTTCAAACTCAGGTATTTGAAAGTCAAAATTGAGTTCTTCCTGATACATCTGCATAGTTTACTGGCTAAGTCTGTTATAGATCAGGGGCCTCAAACTACGGCCCGCGGGCCACATGAAAATACAAATATTGTATTTGTTCCCATTTTCTATTTTTACTTCAAAATAAGATATGTGCAGTGTGCATAGGAATTTGTTCATAGTTTTTTTTAAAACTATAGTCCGGCCCTCCAACGGTTTGAGGGACAGTGAACTGGTTCCCTGTTTAAAAAGTTTGAGTACCCTTGTTATAGGTCCTTAATAAGCTCTGTTCTGTTTAAGAGTTGATCCTACCTCTCACATGCAATCCTTCTCTCCTCTCACCAGCACATTATGAATAAATCATAGCCTACTACCTTATTTCTATTTTTCATACAAAATATTCTTTATAGTATTATAATTTAGCATAGTTGAGAGGCCTTGATAGAAGGGAGTTAAAGAAACTAATGGGAAATGCAAAATACATACAATGAGCAGTTGCTATATCCTCATTAGTCTTCACAAATTGAAGAAAAACTACAAAGGGCCAAGTATGATTAACACATTTCATACAGAAAAAGTAAAAAAAAAAAAAAAAATGTACTTTGGTCCACATGGTCTAGGTGAACTCTGGAACTAACAAACTGCACATCCTGGCTATAATCTCATTTAGGCATGGAACACTGGGGCAATTGAGCAAACAAATTTATTGGAAGCACTCAAGGTTTTCTTAGATAAATATTTCTGTTGTCCTAATACACACATATAGACTATATTAAGTTACCTAGAAGAAAGAAACAAAACATTTAATCCTCTTGGAACACCTATCTTTGCCAAGCACAAGGTTGGATTTAAGTTTTTTACTAACATGTTTTCATAATTTTTTTTTATTATTGGAAAGTATACACATGTGCTTAATAAATTAACAGGTACAATTTTTTAAATTAAATATAGACACAGTAGGTTCATGTATAGGTAAATAATTGAGACAAGACTATATAAGTAGAACAGGAGTGGGTGTAATACACAAGTCTTTCAAAATGTAAACATTGGGCTATAAATTTGTTCTAATCATAGGATTGAAATAACCCAAAAAGTATTCCTAAGAATCACCATTAATCTGAATAGTCTCACAATGCTTTTTTTTTTTTTGCTACTACAGCTGTTCACTACATGTCTACACCAGCATTCCCCAAATGATATTCCATTAATGAACAGATTTCCCATAAAAAAATGGTTTTCATGTTTAAATTAGTTACTAAGTTAAGGATGAAAAAAATTATACCTTTATATTACAGAATTTTTCAGTCTTTAATTGCTAAAATAGAAATTTTCATCTTTAATTGCATAAACTTTCAATGATTTCATGTTTTCTGTCTATTCTTCTTTCTGTTCTTTGTTTCTATTATCCACTAGTAGCCCTGAGCACGAATCTGTGTGCCAGTAGGTTGCTGCCTCCCTCCTGTAGCTCTCTGCCCCCCGGCTTGTAGCCAGAAGGTCACTACCCAGCCCTCCTGCAGCTCCCTTTGCCCCCCTCTCTCCTCCCCCTATCATAGCTTGCTGCCCTGCGCCCTCCTGTAGCTCTCCACAGCCCACTTGTACCTCCTGCTGATCCATGATCTGGTAGTGATGCACTTGGTCCTTACACCTCAGGGCATAATGGCTAATTAGCATATTCCTCTCTTCTTCTTAGTTTCCTCCTTCCTTCCTTTCTTTCACCCTATCCATCTCTGTTTCTTGGTTTATTTGGATTACTTCTAGGTCTACTCTGCCTGATTCAAGTTCCTTATGAAGGGCACCCTCAGCAAAAGCAACCACCCTGTCTTTGGCAACCACCTGCCACTGGTCTTTTCCAGCAATCCCTCTCTAGGGCCATCATATTTCCTGCAGCATGCTTGGAGTTTATAGCTCCTGCCTCCTCTGTTCCATCTTTGGGCCCCAGGGATTACCATCTTTTGCAACGTTCTCTCACTGGACTGGGAAGAGTAAGGTTTCTTTTCAGGCTCATTAGGGAAATGCAAATTAAAACCACAATGAGATATCACTACACAACTATTAAAATGGCTAAAAAAAGGACTAACCATGATATGTATTGGTGGAAATTTGGAGAAACTTGAACTCTCATACATTGCCCATCAACATGTAAATGGTCAATGTTACAGGATTCCAGGGACAGGGAAACTGAGACAGGAAAGTTAAAACAAGGCCAAACATGCTGGGATCCAACCCCAGCAGGTCCAGGGGTCCCCAAAGGTGTGGACGGAGTCGGCGAAGAAGGAATGACACAGAGGCAGCGTTCAGTTGATCAGCATGGTTGGGTTCTCTTGCCTGGTTCTGTAGGTTCTCCAGCCAGGTTCTGTAGCCAGGTTCTGTAGCCATGTTCCCTCACTAGGTTCTCCAGCCAGGTTCAGTCACCAGGTTCTAGTCAGGTTCTCTTGCCATGTTCTATCCAGGTTCTGTAGCCAGGTTCTGTCTTTAGGTTCTTCAGCCAGGTTCTGTCTCTAGGTTCTGTGGCCAGTTTCTGTCCAGGATATTTTGCCATGTTCTCTCCAGTGAAGTTCTTCTGCCTCTAGGTTCTGTGTAGGTTCTGTGTCTAGGTTCTGTGTCCTGTTGTCTTGTTACATCTGTATTTATACCAGTTGATTCCAATCCTATCAATCTCTATTCCAAAGGTTAGGGCGTTTCTTATCTCCATTCCAGGGAGTAAAGATTATGTAGCTTAAGCATGATTGTTCGTAGTTAAAGTGATTAATTACCCGCCTGGCACTTAGTTAAGGGGTTTTATTCCCTCCCTAACTTCAGGGGAAAATCCCTACCTGGGGAAACAACCTTTCTCAGAGAGGTGACCTTGGTTAAAACACATAGTGTCAAGAAGGTGAGCAAACATATTAAGAACAGTATGCCATATATGCCAGGTCCCTTGAAACAGCAAGGATGGACCGGCTCCCGGCACAAACAGTATGGGCAATTTGCAGCCAGCTTGTTACTAAGAAGCTGTTATCTTCCCCAGCAAGGACATTAGAGCAAATGGTTAAAAAACAAAACAAACAAACAAACAAACAAAAAAACTGCCTAATGAGAGAATGCAGAATGGGAAGGGGGGAAAGGGAAAGGAAAAGGGGAGAGTTTTCTCCCCTAAGCAGAGAAGCCAGCAGTCTCAAGGCTTGACAAGAAAAAGTTGCCAGGTGCTTCTCATGATTTCTGGGAAAGCCACAATAAAGTAAAAAAAGGGGACCTTGGGAATTAATCTGCACCAAAATATTCAACAGAGGAATTTTGAGACCTATAGACAGGAGGATATATAATGCCTCAGACCTCCACACAGCTTACTCTTCAGATTAGCTGAGAGTCCATCTGCACTTCAAAATCCAGATGTATAGGTTTGCTTGCTTTGCTTTTTCAATAAAGGTGCATGCTTTAATAGATTGGCTTTTCACAACGCGGTCAAGGTCTCTCATATAAATTCGAGCTTTGGGACAGCCCTCTTCCGCTGGCTGGCTCAGGGGCTCTGTGGTAACACCTCTCTGGTGCCAGTGAGAGGTGCCTATAACATTCAATCATTTTGTAGACAATTTGCAGTCTATATATTTTAAATTAAACCTATACTTATCATAAAATAGACTCATTTCAATCCAGGCGTTTGTCCAAAAGAAAAGATGGCATATGTCTATTCAAAGTTTTGTATGCAAATGTAATAATAGGTTTGATGTGACAGCCAAAAACAAGAAAAATTCAAATTTCCATCAAACAGTGAATTGATATACTAGGAAAAATTGCTTGGCAATAAAAAAGAAGGAACTATTAATAGACACACACATTGTTGAATCTCAAAGTAATTATGAATAAAAAAAGCCAGAGGTAAGAATAGTACATGTTGTATAATTCCATTTATATAAACTCTAGAAACTGCAAACTGATCTACAGTGACAGAAAGCAGACCAGCAGTTGTCTGGGAAAGGGTAGGGTGTGCAAAGAGAGCATATTAAAGGGCAAAGGAAACTTGTGGCAGCGACAGATATATTCACTATATTAATTGTGGTGATATTTTTAAGGTATGCACATACAAAATGTTACTAAAGTATTCACTTTAAGTATGTACAGTTTGTTGTCTGTCAATTGTACCTCAATAAAGCTGTTTTAAAATATCCTTATTTTGCTGATGTCACAAGCATATTCACTATGATTTACCTCAATCTGTTATCAAGTCAGCCTCTTTCTCTCATATCCCTCTCCTTATTTCATTGCAATACCACTTCTTAACATGAAGATTAACGTGAAATATTATCATAATATCAGATGTCATGATCACAGGCCTATACTAGAAAAAATAAGGTTTATTTTCTGCCCAAGCTATTAGCCTGAGTCTTTCTAACTTATATACCATAATGTTGAAATGTTGGGCCTTGCAAAATGCAAATTTAACTGTGTCTCTTTCTGACTTAAAAGTCTGTACTAGTATTTCATAGTCTCCAGAAAAAAGACCCAGGTTTATGCAAGACCTATGAAACCCTAAGATACTTTACCATGATCTTCCTTTCCCCAGCTATGCATACCTACACTTCATGCATACAAACTAGTATTCAGATTGTTCTGACCATGTCTGTGCCTTTCTTACTGTTGTAGGTTTGCATTTGCTGATAATTTTTCCTGTAATTATCCACTTCTCATTTTCTCACAGTGAATTTTCTTGGTCTTCCAATCCAGCTTCTAATTCTCTTGGTCATTCCTAGAGTCAATTATTGTTTTTCTCAGCACTGGTGTTGTACTTTGAATACACATTTATAATTACACTTATTCCTTTCTCTCCTGCATTTTAATAATGGGTTACAGTGAGCTATTTTAGAAGGGTTTATCTTTTTTCAGCACTCAATCCCTAGCACCAGTACTTGGTACTGATATGTCAATGAATGTTTACTCAATTTAATTAACTGTTGAACATTCTTAGGCTTATGGACCATTTAATCAGGTATTAATTACTCATGTAAGTTCCACAGAAAAACCTGAGCTTGCTACATTAAAGGAGTTCTCAGGGCTGCCAACCTTACAGTAGAGGTTGAGTAGTAGTATATTTCTCCTACATAGAAGAAAAAAAACACACACAAAAAAACCTGAGCTGAAGTCATTAATCTCAACAATAAGGACACTTTACATTCTTGCCTTTATTTCCAGAAATTACAAAATTAGCTGCTTCTGTTTCTTCTTAATGTAGCAATTTTCAACTTTTTTCATCTCATGATAGAAACAAATTAATTATTAAAATTCTGAAACTCAACATAAAATATATATTTTATACCTATCTGACAAAAAAAGAGAAAAAGGTATACTTTTGATTCATTCATACCGATGTCTATTGTGTGGGCTGTTGTCATTTTTTTTTTTTATTTGACAATCTAAGGGAAAAGAAGTCAGTGCCCCTGACTAAATAGGTTTTGCATGTTTTAAAATTCTTGCGGCACAATGATTGATAATCACTGTCTTAATGTAATGTGAAATAGTTCAGGCAGGTTGCTAGGAGTTTCACTGTGTTGTTTGAGTGTAGGCTGAGAAGGCTGCCACAGTCCAGGTTAGATGTTAGTGCTTAGAAGCTATAAAAAATCAAGTTTGTCTTGGAAAATGCATCTTTACAAGGAGCACAGAGGCAGAGTATTTCAAGTAGTTGCCAGGGAAAAACATTTCAGATAAATGTAGTCCAATTCCACAAGAGTTAATGAAAGAGAGATAAGACCTGGAAGTGGCAAATATGGTCTGCAGTACTTTTTAATGTTACCAATATTGCTTTAAAAATGAATATAATAGCATTCTTCCCTCTGTCTTGCTTTTTGTGCAATCAGAGATATACATGTATGATGAAAAAATATAAGAGAAAATGGTAAATTAATCTCAAGGAAATTGTTTCCTTGAATATAAAACTATTGATGATGTCCAAATATTAGGAAAAAATACCAGTGTTGGACTCATGCAAGAAAACATTGATGCTAAAATACATACATATGGAATACTAATCTTTTAAAATCACTTTTCATCTATATACAGAGGATAAGTATTATTCACTACTCCTATAAAATTGAAACACTTTAAAAGTAGATTCAAAGTTTTGTTCTCTTATGTTATTATGAACAGGTGGTATATACCCAACAACATATACTACCTAATAGGCTAAAGCAATTTGTACATTTTTATTTGAATTCTCAATACTTAGTATCCTTACATGATAGTGAGAAGCTAGGAAAATTCCTAAGCAAGAGGAATAGGGAAACTGAGACAATACATTTAAACAAGTCTAAACAGTTTGAGGAATTTGTGAATCACAAGCCATTAATCTTCCCCAATGAAGGACACTTGAGAGCAAATGGCTAAATACCCCTCCTCACTAATTAAAAGAATGAAGGAAAGGAGGGGGAAGGGAAAAGGGAGAGAAGGGGAGTTTAAATGCCTCTTCTCCCCAATTAATGTATACATAGTGTAAATCACCCTGAACCTCCTAAGGCAGGAGGGGGAAAGGAAAAAGGGAAGAGCCTGTCTCACTAAACAAAGAAGTCACCATTTGGGGAAAGGAAAAAAGTTGTGTGGTGGTGCAGTTTTATTTCACTCCCTAAATAGAAAAGCCAGCAGTTTCAGGGCTTATCAAGATAAAATTGCCAGGGGCTTCTCATAAATTCTAGGAAAGCCAAAACAAAGTAAAAGGGGAGGCCTTGAGAATTAATCTGTACTGGGATACCTAGCAGAGGAATTTTGAAACATATAGGCAAAAGGATATACAACCCCTTGAAACCCCATCAGACTCACTTTTCCCAAACTAGTTGGGAAAGCCCAGTTGAGCCCCAACTCAGATGTAGTTTAGTAGATTTGTTTGCCTTGCTTCTTTAATAAATTCGCTTTCTCACAATACAATCATCTGGAGTCAGTCCTTTGAATTCATTCATATGGGAAGGGGAGGGGAGGACGGGGGAATAGAGGGGAGGGGAGGGGAGGGGAGAGAAGGGGAGGAGAGGGGAGGGAAAAAGAACCAAGGAGGGGATAGCCCTCTCCTTTCAACTTTGACTCTGGGTGGTGGTGTCTGTGAGAGGTGCCTGTAACAGTATTGCTTTGTTACAAAGGATAAATACATACCCAAACTGCATTTCATCAAATTATAAATTTCTGAAGATTAGGGATTGTCTCTAAAATTTTTTCAGTAGTTATCTCTAATTATCACAAGATGTGAACATAATGTTTAGGAGTTTGTAATCTAATTACAAAGTCCGTGGCAAATTCTACAATAAGCCTAGTATATAGAAAGAGTTCAATTTCTATTAAGTTTCCTATGCCAGCACCAGCAATGATTTTTATCCACACCCCCACCCCACCCCCACACATACACACACACCAAAACTATCACAACATGATTCAGGCAGTCCTATAGACAATAAACCAACAACTCTCAATCCTCATGCTCCCCTGGCATCAAAATTGTGTATCTGCTTTCCTAGCAGCAGGACCAAGACTGTCCCTCTAGAGCCATTTATATTGAACTAGGAATGGTTTGATTATGAGATTAAAATAATTCATACAAAATTGCAGCTAATTGTATTCACCTTAATCTTTCATTTGCATTTAAGAAATGATAAAAGATAGTGAATGACAGAAATTTAGGTGCCAGACTGAAAGAACTATACCTTTCCACCCTAGGTTCTTCCCATTACTTTCATTTGGTCTGAGTTTCCTGATCTATACTGTTCAGAGAGGAGGAAGGGCAAGCAAGCATCATGTTGTCAACTTTCAATGCTGGTGCCCCTCTATCCTAAAATAGGGATTCAGTTTTTTGGTTCAGAGAGGAGGCTTCCACACCTAATGGTAAATAAAGTTACGATCTTAGCATAATGAAGCTAATAATAATTAGGTAGAATGACTTTTTTTAGTATCTAGACTTTCAGTAGAAATAAATGAAAGCTATAAGGACATTTACAAATACTCAAGAATTTCTTGCTAAATTCTTCTCTAGTGGTGGAAAGTCAATTTGATAGCAAACAGAACCTACCTGCTTCATATCATCTAGACATATTATGGCCAACTTTGAGCAGTTCTTTAACCACCTCCAAACATTCATAATGTAATTTTTGGTACATCATACATATGAGAAATATAGTCAAAACATTTATTAGTCAGAATAATTTTACTTTACCTAAAACACTGTTGAAAGCTGAAAACAGTTTAAATTGTTTTTCTTTTACTAAATTCAGTAATACCATCATACTATTTTTTACACTGATATAGGTACATCATTCCCTAATTCCACAGGAATTCAAAAGTCACAATAGAAATTCAAAAATGAGATATTTCAATATGTATTTCCAGAATTTAAGAATACTAAGGTTATAAAAACGTATCATATTTAAATTGAAAGTCCTAATTTCCAGTACATCATTTCATTTACTTAGCTGGCTGAAAATTAAAAAGTCAAGGGTCAAAACAGTGGCAAATAAATTTCCTTTTCTTTCTCCGTATAAATAAATGGCAACCAAATAATCTCTACCTTCTCAGCATGCTGAAAATAGCTCATTTAGTAAATGGCTGGAGAAGTCTTTATATTAAAATTTCTTGGGATTGATATATTCTCTCTGTTTCATTTTTACCACAATAGTCTTCTGTCAGATCTGTACAAGTTACAAGTCTCTATAGAATAGGGAATACCTTCTTCAAACTGAAGCTAAATCCAAGACAAAAATTTCTACCTCTGGATATTATGAAGGCAGACAATACTGGGTAGGGAAACATGGGGAGTTTCTTTTGAGGTAGTGTTTCACAGTTTCATTGCAATATTGACCTCAAAATGTGGCTACATGTTTAAAGGTTGAGAATTTGGAACATTCACTCACTTTTTATACAAAAGGTGATAATACTTTCTGGTATAAATGTCATCAACAAAATCCTACCCAATACCCATATTTGAAGAGAATACAAAATATCATAAGGATCTGTCAATTATATCGGAGAGATGTCAAATCAATACAAAATACAGATAGCCTTGTTCTGTGAAGAGTGTATAATTTAATATTTAAAATAACATTGTTAACCACTGTAGAATTCCTAATTAAGTGAGGAAGACCAAATTTTGTATGTGAAGCAAATAGAGAATGAAAAATTATATCTGTTTTCATCATTCACCTGTTCTCCCTTCATCACACATTTTGAGCTCCAGTAGTCCTCTGTCCCAGACACTGCCTCTTCATTTAACTGCTCTAGTCACCATGCTATCTTCCTCTCTGGACAGCTTTCATTATGAGAAAGAAAAACCTTTTACAATGGTAGGTTTTCTCTATATAAAGATATATCAGGATAACTTATAATATATAACATTATAGTTAACTCTATTGATATATTTATCTCTGTATACCTCCATATTGTTTATCTCTGCATCTACAATGCTTTTCATAGTTTGGGGTACAAAGAGATTCTTGAAAATATTTTTAGAATGAATAAATAAAGATATGAATAGCAACATCAGAAATGCATATTTTACTACATTTAAAATTGTCTCTACATTATTTTATAGCTACAATACTGCTATGTAGCATGGAAAAGAGGCCAAGTCTAAACAAATGGCTGAAGGCTAAAAAAAGAAGCATTAGCAATGAGATACTCTTACTGAAGAAAGCCAACGATATATAACTGGCTTTACTACTCTGTCCTAAGAATTAGAAAGAAATTTGTTTTCTTAATAAATAAACATGACTCTTACATGTGGAAAAACACTTTAATTTTGTTACAAATTTAATACTGATTTCTTACTCTTACTGGATTATTAGACTCTACTATCCTGATTTATGTAAACATTGAGATAAAATACTAATTCCCAGCTATGTGTAAGACTTGCAGTATCAACAAAATAAGTATTGATTGTGATTATGTTTTAATAGGAAATGCTCAAACAATAAAGTAAACAAAAATGCACCTTTTTTGGTTACTGGTTTTAGTTTTAAAAGAAGTGCTTACTCAAGTTTTTAAGATTTTAAGAGGATAAGTTATTACTCCTGCTATCAAAAAATGTAGTTCATGAAATTTTTTCATTTCTATTTTTCAACTATGGTAAAATTAATTTCATAGCTTTGGTATAGAAATTAAACAACTTAGAACTAAAAACATCAGATTATTGTTTCTTAGCTAAATATACCACTAAAGTATACATTCTACTTACTAATAACATTATTTATCCTTTCTCTTCTTAGAAAAAATCTTCAGCTGATGACTAACCTTCTTTATGGGTCTTGAATTTCTCTTATTTCTATATGACTGGTGATATTTGGCTATGGATTTCATTAGTTATGGATTGTTTTTCCTTTTAAATTTTTTAAATAGAATTTATTGTGTTACATTGGTTAATAAAATTATATAGGTTTCAAGTGTAAGTTATAGATTTTCAATTAGCAAGGGGATTGTTTTAGTCCATTTGGGCTGCTATAACAGAATACCATAGATTGCATGACATAAACAACAAACATTTATTTTTTACAGTTCTGGAGGCTAAGTCCAAGATCAAGATACAAGCATAATTGAGGCCCTAGTTTCTGGTACATAGACAGCAAGATTTTCCCTGTATTCTCACATGGCAGACAGGGTCTCTTTTAATAAGGGCATTAATCTCATTCTTCAGAGCTCCACTCTTGTGTCCTAATCACCTCCCAAAGAACCCACCAACAAACAGCATCACATTGTGTTTCCACATTTGAATCATCAGGGTGGTGGGGTTGGGGAAAACATTCAGTCTATAGGAGGAAAACAAGTAAACAAAGACAAATGCTTTTTGAAAAGAAAGATAGACTATGACTTTTATATCAAGGTATTGAGAATTAAATTTCTAGGGCCTGTACAATGCTCTCAAATATGTAATTAACTATTCTCTTTTATACCAAGCAAAATAGATTTTATACTCTAAAATAAGATTTTATTTAACAATTTTCTGAGAAAACAAGATGGCGGCATAGGTAAACACTGGAGGTTGCTGCCTCAAACAACCACTTAAAAAATAAAACTAAAAGATGGAACGAACATCATCCAGAACCACAGGAAGGCTGGCTGAGAGGAAGTTCTACAACTAGGAGAAAAGAGTAAAACATACCGAGACTCAGAGGAGGCGCAGTGCTGAAGTAAAATACTAAGGTGCGGAGTGCATGCAGAGCGGGCTGGCGGCTGAGGGTGTGGTTGTTGTTTTCAATCGGGAGGGATCTCAGACTCTGAGCTCCACCTCCGGGCGAGTCTCTAGGGACCCAGACTCATATGGGAGAAGCGGGACTGTCTGGCATTGCTCAGAACCCTAGGGCAGCTTTCTCTCCGCGGGGTTTGCAGCAATTCCTGGGACACTGAGAAGCAGAGCCTCTGAGGGCAAGACTGAGAGCAGCCATAATTGCTAACCCCACCCTGTTGATCCCGTGGGACCTGCCCTGCCCAAGCCCTGCAGGGAGACTTTTGCTGGATAGCCTCAGGCAAAGGCTAGATTAGCACCTCCCTAGAGATCTAGGAGCCAGGAAGCCCAGAGGTCAGAGTGGGACCATCCAGTTTGCAGCTCTGTGGAACCATAAAAGACACACTCAGGGAGAAGACTCAGTGAGCACCAAAGCCCCATTGAAGCAAGTCTAGCCCCAGAGGGGTGTCTCCAGCACAGAAGTTCTCCTACTGCAGACACAGCTGATTCTCACAGCCAATTGGCCTGGAGGTCAATTCCTCACAGTGATAACTACAACAATCAAGGCTTAATTACAACAAGACTGTGCACAAAGCCCACAAGGGAGTGCACCAAGAGTGTCTACCTCAGGTAATTGGGACACTTAGCAAAGAAAGGAACTCAATCGACACAGCGAAGCATAAAAAATGCCGAGACAAAGAAACAGGACACAAACGACAGAATTGGAGGAAAGCAAACTGCTGGATATAGAGTTCAAAACCACACTTTTAAGGTCTTTAAAGAACTGTCTAGAAGCCGCCGATAAACTTAATAAGGCCCTCGAAAAGACTGGTGAGACCGCCGATAAATGTAGTGAGATCTCCAAGAAGACTGGTGAGACCGCCGATAAATGTAGTGAGTTCCTCAAGAAATCTAATGAGACCCTCGATGTTGTGATAAAGGACCAACTAGAAATTAAGCATACACTGACTGAAATAAAGAACATTATACAGACTCCCAACAACAGACCAGAGGATCACAAGAATCAAGTCAAAAGATTTGAAATATGAAGAAACAAAAAACACCCAACCAGAAAAGCAAAATGAAAAAAGAATCCAAAAATACGAAGATAGTGTAAGGAGCTTCTGGGACAGCTTCAAGCGTTCCAACATCCGAATTATAGGGGTGCCAGAAGAAGAGAGAGAGCAAGATATTGAAAACCTATTTGAAGAAATAATGTCAGAAAACTTCCCCTACCTGATCAAAGAAATAGACTTACAAGTCCAGGAAGCACAGAGAACCCCAAACAAAAGGAATCCAAAGAGGACCACACCAAGACACATCATAATTAAGATGCCAAGAGCAAAAGACAAAGAGAGAATCCTAAAAGCAGCAAGAGAAAGAAAATCAGTTATCTACAAGGGAGTATCCATATGACTGTCAGCTGATTTCTCAACAGAAACTTTGCAGGCCAGAAGAGAGTGGCAAGAAATATTCAAAGTGATGAATACCAAGAACCTACAACCAAGACTACTTTATCCAGCAAAAGTATCATTCAGAAGTGAAGGCCAGATAAAGAGCTTCACAGATAAGAAAAAGCTAAAGGAGTTCATCACCACCAAACCAGTATTAGATGAAATGCTGAAAGGTATCCTTTAAGAAGAGGAAGAAGAAGAAAAAGGTAAAGATACAAATTATGAACAACAAATACATATCTATTAACAAGTGAATCTAAAAATCAAGGGAATAAATAATCTGATGAACAGTATGAACTGGCGATTGTAATAGAATCAGGGACATAGAAAGGGAATGGACTACTCTTGGGGGTGGGGGGGAAGGGGTGTGGGGTGAGGGAAGAGATTGGACAATAATCGTGCACCTATGGATGAGGACAGTGGGTGGGGAGTGAGGGCGTAGGGTGGGGTGGGAACTGGGTGGAGGGGAGTTATGGTGGGAAAAAAGAGTAACTAATGTAATAATCTGAACAATAAAGATTTAATTAAAAAAATAAATAAATACTTGAATGCAATGGAAAAAAAAACAAAAAAAAATTTTCTTCACAAAATAACCATAAAACAAAGTCCATTGTGAATATATGAATTCTCAGTTCAGTTTCTAAAACATCAAAGAGAATCAATTTAGATAAAACAGCATTACACATCTCTTGTTAAAAGATATGTGCTTTTTACTAGAGTTCTATTACTGGTGTTCAATTTCTAAAACTTCTTTTGATGTATTATGAAAATTCACAAATAAAGATAATATATGACAATTATTGTAATGTCATATTAAATGGATGATCATAGGAATAGATATTTCAAACAGAAGAACTTCTTTGAAGCATAATCTAAGAGTTTATAATGTAAGCAACAATACCTTGAAAATGTTAGGGTGCAGTAACAATAATATCAGCTTTATTCAATTTTAATTCATTAATAGTTATGAAAATAACAAGTCCTTGATTCTAACTTAAAGATTACTAATTCTGTAACATTTTATTCCCCTCCCCCCCACCCCGTCCAGGATTACGTTCTCAGAATAAGTTGATCACCCAAGTGTTGAAAAATTCAAACTCTACTTTCATTTTTTCTCTACCATTCAAGATATGAGTCTCACTGTAAGATATAGTAAATATATTTAAGAAAGAAATTGGTAGTTTGTCAAGAGATATAAACTGAGTAACTTTCTGTATTTCTTTATGTATGTTTCACTTTAGATGCTTGGCTTATTTAACTTGCCATTTACTTTTTTTACACACATTTATTTTCTTTAATGCAATTTAGTGCTGCCCCAAGAAATACAAATGTGAGCCATATGTGTAATTTAAAATTTTCTAATGAACATATTTTAAAAAAGGGAAAAAAAGATAAAATTAATTTTCGTAGAAGATATCATTTAATCTAAGATATATAATTTTGAGATATAAGCAATTTAAAATTTATTGAGATATTTTTTCATTTTGTTTGTACCAAGGCTTTGAAAGCTGTATTTATTTGACACTTAGATTATACCTCAGTTTGGACATACTGCATTTCATTTGTTGAACTTCCTTATGTAGCTGGTGGCTATTATTGACAACACAGCCCTAGTGTTTTACAAATTATAGACTAATAGATACCTTTTGAAATTCTTAAAGGAATCTCTAAGATTGTCACTGAATACTGATTGTAGAGAAGAGTAATTTTGTTGTGTTCAGTGGCTGTTAATAAAAAGTCTATTTCAGAAGGGAGGGAGGGACTGTATCTATTTTCCTGTCTGCCCTTTTCTTTAACTGGTGTAAACACAGTCAATTATATTTAAATAGAGGCCCAGTACATGAATTCATGCACAGGTGGGGTACCTAGGCCTGGCCAGCAATCAGGGTTGATCAGGACCTGGCCTATCGGGGCCTGCTGGCTGGAGGGAGGGGCAGGGGGAGGGACCGCAGGTTGATTGGGGCCTGCTGGCCAGGGGGAGGAAACCAGCCCTCAGCCCCCATGGGAAAGGGGCTGTGTCTGCCGCCACAACACACTGACCCCCTGGTTCCCCGACCCAGCCTGGGGCTTGAAGACACTGGTGGGGTCGGGAGAGGAGGCGTTGATAGCTGGGGCAGGTGTGGAAGGAACAGATGCTGGAAGCTGACGCCATCAGCTGAGCACAGGAGGTTGGCTGTAGGAGTGCACTGACCACCAGGGGGCAGCTCCTACATTGAGCGTCTGCTCCCTTATGGTCAGTGCATGTCATAGCAACTGGTCAACTGGTCATTCAGTTGTAATTGTCTCTTAGGCTTTTATATGTATAGGTGATTTCCACACTTCTTCCTATCCCAAAACCCAACACCACTTGGTGCAGAAGATTTGCACTCTTCTCACCCTTTTTTAGTGTCCCTTCCTTATAATGCTAAAAGAGAATAAATGATGGGGATCTGTTAGATTTCAGAAATGGATTGTTCAGTCACAGGCCTTTGTTCTTAGGATGTACATTGGAGGCAGATATCCCTATCTGACAAGAAGACCTGTTCCCACTTGTGACCCAGTAAGCAATCTCCTGGTGCTAATAGTTATTATTTTAAAGTAAAAATAACTCTGTAGTAGTTAAATCTGTCAGTGAC
The DNA here is from genome assembly GCF_964212035.1 of Myotis nattereri. Classification (NCBI taxonomy): domain Eukaryota; kingdom Metazoa; phylum Chordata; class Mammalia; order Chiroptera; family Vespertilionidae; genus Myotis; species Myotis nattereri. The sequence goes on from NC_138076.1 coordinate 104,203,150, forward strand.
ATCTCTGTATGTAATATTTTGAACAGGAAATAAGATTATTTTCCTCCTTGCTAAGGCTACTTTTAATAGCATGAGAAGGCTGTTCAGCTTTGATTTGAGAGCTTCATCAGTGGGTTCCCTGAGAGTTTTTGCCAAAGGGATATTTGGAAAACCTACTGGTCCTAGAAGAGGTGAATGTAGAAATAAGTGAGAGGCTAAAATGAATGAGAGGAGGCTAAAATATATGACCTGAATATTAGCAAACATCTCAAATGCTTAGGATCTTAAAATTGTAAATGCTTGGCTTATTGTTTATCTGCTTTTATCCCTCAAAGGAAAAGTAAATGAATGATGTTTTTTTCTAATGTTTGTGATGCACATGATTGAGAAAAATGAATTAAAAAACGTGCTCACACTTTCATCTGATACTCTGTGTCAGACTTACCAAGATTTATCTTCCTTAGAAAGTTATGGTTGAAAGTACTTCAAAAATCATTAAGCTTCACCTCTTCATTTTACAAGCAGGAAATTAAGGTCCATGGAGGTCAGATGAACTTTCTAGGACCACAAAACTAGTTAACAGCAAAGGCAGGTGTGATGATGATTGGGTGTGTGTGGTGAAAGATGAGACCTCAGGACTGAAGTCAACCCACAAATGAAGTCAAAGTTGTATAGCAATAATCACAAGTCAGTAATTACAGATTCTGGATGCTGACACTGTGGGAAGCCATCCACTGTTGATACTATCATGAGAGTGCATCAAGGAACATGGAAGGCTGATGGACGAGCATTGGCAGGGCCAATACTAAGCACCATTGGTCTATAGAGATAGCAATGGCTCAAAACAATTTCCTGACCTAATAACCTCAAAGTAAATGTTTACTGAACCTTACCAATTTTTACTGATATTTATTGACCTTAGAGATGGACGGTTTGCTACCTGTTTGCTGTGCTTTACTGAGGGCAAGCTGTGTATCTAAAATTGAATAAAAAGCAGACAAGGCCAGGTTTCAGGGTGCCTCTCCTAGAGAGAGGTCTCCACTTGGCCCTTACCACTTAATAATTCATGTTTCTTGTATAGTATTTTCATTTGTGCATCGGCCCCTTCTTCAGATCCTAAACCCTTGCCGTAAAAGGTTGTGGCATGGCACTATCACAAAAATCATCTTGTATCATTTGCATCTTTCATATCTAATCTAATAAAAGAAAAACATGCAAATTGACTGCACCTCCGCTATGCCCTAAGCCATGCCCACCAGCCAATCAGAGCGACTATATGCAAATTAACCCAAATAAGGTGGTGGCCGGCAGCCACGGAGGTGGAGCAAGCAGGAGGCTTGGTTGCCCAGCGATGGAGGAAGCCAAGCTTTCTGCCTGCCCTGGCCGGCTGTGGCCTCAGCTCAAGGCAACAAAGTTTCAATTATAGAAGATAAATAAATCCAAGATACCTGCTTCCAGCCAGCCTCCACTGGAAGCTTGGGTGGCTGGGGGCCATGGCCAGCCTGCAAACAGGCAACAGCCCCTCAGCCAGGATGGCCACAACCTCATTGGGTAAGGGTCCCCACTGGGGGGCTTGGCCAGCCTGCAAATAGCATCAGCCACTCACCCAGGCTGGCCACACCCTCATGGGGTGAGGGTCCCCACTGGGGGGGTTGGCCAGCTGGCAAATAGCCATCAGCCCCTCACCCAGACTTGCCAGGCACCCCAGCAGGATCCCCGACCCTGAAGGGGGTGTGGCCAGCCTGAAAACGGCCCTCAGCCTCTCACCCAGGCTGGCCAGGCACCCCATTGGGACCCCCACCCTGATCTGGGACACCCTTCAGGGCAAACCAGCAGGCGCCCACCCATGCACCAGGCCTCTATCCTATATAACAAAAGGGTAATATACAAATTGACCCTAACAGCAGAACGACTGGGAATCACTGGTCACTATGACACACACTGACCACCAGGAGCCAGACGCTCAATGCAGGATCTGCCCCCTTGTGGTCAGTGCGCTCCCACAGGGGGAGCTCTGCTCAGCCACAAGCCAGGCTGATGGCTGCCAGTGGTGGCGGGAGCCTCTCCTGCCTCCTCAGCAACACTAAAGATGTCTGACTGCAGCTTAGGCCTGCTCCCCACTGGCAAGTGGACATCCCCCGATGGCTCCTGGGCTGCCAGAGGGATGTCTGACTGCCAGCTTAGGCCTAATTTCCCCTGGAGCAGGCCTAAGCCAGCATGTAGTCATCCCCCGAGGGGTCCCAGACTGTGAGAGGGCACATGCTGGGCTGACGGATGGCCCCCACCCCCCTGTCGAATGCACAAATTTTTGTGCACCGGGCCTCTAGTAGAAAATTAAAGACATAAAATCAATAATACTAGAGTAATATAGAGTTCTAAAATTTAGAAGAAATAAAAGCTAAGCATTCCGTTTTAAAGTTGTTGTGTTTTTTTTTTTTTTTTTTTTTTTTTTTTTTTGTATTCAAGGGGTTTTTCTTTTCTCCTGATTTTATGAATCCCTGAGATTATTGTAGACTGATTCTCATGATCTGGATAACTCACAACCTTGAAGGAAAAAATAGTCCCTCCAAAAAAGAAGTAAGTATTTACACTGCTTATCCTCTAAGTCTTGGTGTTTTCTAAAGGAAATTAAAAGAATGTTTCAAGCTGAAAGGATTGAGGGAGAAGTATAATTTTTTGTTTAATGAGATGTAGAGGCTTGGGCATATGTCAAGGTGACAAAAGGTAATCCAGACAGAAAAAAAAAATAAAATCTTTGGGTGCTTTGTTTTGCAGTTTATCTTTTCTTGAACTTTCTAGACAAGGCAGAAATTCTAGGGGGTCAATTAGAGGAATCACTTATTGATGCTAAGGATTATGCAGCAATTTTTCTTTCTAAAAGAGAGATGTACTTAGGAAGGTAGGAAGATAAATACACTTATTAAGCAGTGACCACATTCAATAAAGAATCTGCATTTATTACTTCAATTTCAACTCACATGGGAAGTATTTGGGTTCATCCCTACGCATCCTTTTCCCTCACTCTACATATTTAAGCATCACTGGAGAGTGTACTTTTTCCTGTATTTTTAATTTGTCATTATTATCATCATTCTATTTCAAGGTACCATTATTTCTTATCTGAAACTCATCAGTTATTTTCCCCACTCTATTCTAAACACTGCACCTACAGTGATCTTTTCAAAACACAAATTTAATCATGGCTATTTCCTGCTTAAAGCCTTTCATTTTAAAAGTTTTAATTTTATTTTCTGATTGAAGTTTACATTCAATATTACTTGGTACTAGTTTTGGGATACAGCTAAGTGGTTATGTAGCAGGATAGTAAGAAGTGAGGAAAGAAAAAGAAAATTGAACAAGGCCAGTTTGGGCAGCTTATAGCAAGCTTGTGAATTGCAAGACTTTATCATCCCTAACCAAGGACACTTGAGAGCAAATGGTTTATACCCTCCTCCCTAACCAGAAAATACATAGTTTAAATCACCCTGGCCTGGAAAAATAGAGAAGAAAGACCTAATTAATACTATTTGTGCCAGCTAATTCAAGGACAGATGAAGTCAAGCAACAAATTTTTTAAAAAAACAAACAAAACACACACACACACACACACACACACACAAACAAAACAAAAAAATACACCAAACATTAAAGCCAGACAGACTTAAGATAAAATAGTAAAATAGACCAAATAATAATCTAAAACTCCCCTATATACTCATTTTAATGCATCAGCATGATAAAAATGCACCTGGAAAGCTGATGAATATTCTACTGAAACCCTCCCCTAAGATTCTTGCCTGCAGAAAACAAAACAAAACAAAAAACACATAAAAAGCTCTCAGGTGGGCTCACTTTAGAGCATGCCCATGCCCCTTCCTGGGCATGAACTTTTTATTTCTTCCTACATTCTAATGGTCACCAGGAGACTTGCAGCCAAGGGAGTGATGAGCAGCAGCAGCTTGTCCTGGGCTCACTCTCTAATCCTGTCTCTAAGGCCCCATTTTTCTCTGACTTACCCAGTAAATAAACCAGCCCTGCCCAATAGTCAAAGTGTCCTAGGGAGTTTGGGAGACCGGGAGTTCGATCGCTCACTATGACATGCGTTGACCACCAGGGGGCAATGTGGAGTGAAGGAAAGCCCCGGCTGTCAGCCAGCAGCCAGAAGGCCCTGATTGGCCCTGATTGCCAGCCTGGCTTAGGGACCCTACCCGTGTACGAGTATCATGCACCAGGCCTCTAGTTTCCTATAACATTTTTTAGATAGTCAAAGCAGAGCACTGCCTAAGCTCTCCCCTGTTGTTTCTTCTACCCTAATTTCTTCCTTTGTTTCGTTATCCCCAGCGTTAACAAATATACTCTCAAAACCATCTGGACTCATGTTGTGAAATCTTTCCTACATGAAGTCAAGGACCCACACACTATAGGCTACCCTGAGGCAGACCTGCTCTGGGCCAGGCCCTGTCCAGTAACATTCTAATGCCCATCGTAGGGCACTGGAGTTATTTTCTCTTCCTACACTCTCTCTAATTCATCTTCCTTGTCATTTACCATCATCAGTGTGGGGAAACCTATCAATCAGCTGCAGAGTAAATCCTTTATCAAATGCACCTTGTCAAGACTAAGATGGACGGTAAGCATGCTCCCTGGACATGGATTCACCTGCCCAAAGACTGTGCCCAGGTGACACCTGAGTGATGGGATCCAGTGAGTCAGGACCTGATCGATCACTCCTGACACCTGAAGAAATTCCTTCCTTCCCCCTTGTTTGGCCAGCATGGGCATGAGTCCCCTGTCTGAGAGATGTAAATTCATTCCCAGGGCAGTTAGCCAATGTCTGACCCTTGGTAAAACCATCCTTAGGGCATGGGATAGACACATCCACAGGTCAAATGTGCTTTCTCTTTCCAGTTCTCTCTCTGCCCCTGTGGATGTGAGTCCCCTGTCTGAGTGCGGTAAACCCATCCCTGGGCATCTGGCTAATGTCCCAATTGTTGGTAAAGCCATTCTCAGGACACTGGGTACACAAGTCCATGAGACAACTCAAATGAACTTTCCCTTTGTATTTCTCTCTCTGACTCATAATATAAATCCAGGTCCTCTAACTAAAGCATTTAGTACACCAATTTTGACAACTTCATTTTTGCCATGCCATATCTCATCTTCTGACACTGGGTTTCTCTTTCCCCCATTTGAACTCTTTTTGGGATGTTTCATGTGTAATTCCTGAAAGTAGGCCAAGACTTCCTTTGTTTACACAGCTCATTCATGGCCTTTTAAACTTTCACTGAGAGTCTAACCAAGTCTTCCTACTGGGTAATTAGATTAAAAAATAACAATGTCTTTCAAAACCCTAAACCCTCCTCCAGAAGGCCCAGCATTCTCACTCTTTTAATGCTTTAAAAATACTCTGACCTCAGCACCTTCTCACATACACCCCCCTTTCCCAAAGAACAACTTTCTTTACTCTAAGACTATTAATGCTTACTTAACAGTCTGGCTACTATCAGAAACTGAACTCTTTATCACCCAAACCTTAGCATGTTATTTCTAAGGGAAAATGTGGCAGTTTTAAATCCAAGTGGCTAGAGGCCTGGAAATAGGCTGCAGGGTCTGCTCCCTCCTCCCCCACCTTTTCTCCAGCCTCATAATTTTCCAAAGTCTTTGGCAACTTAAAAGCTTTGGAGCATTGCTGGGTTAAATGATAAACATCTAAATACTTCAACAAGATTTTTTGTTTGTTTGTTTTTTGTTTGTTTGTTTTTTTCCCCAAGGCAGTTGTATAACTTTATTCGACTATCAGCATTAGTTCTCATCCATGTTAAGGGTCTGTAGATTTTTGAAAGTGGCGACAGGCACATAGGTTACCAATGTATATAGCTTGTTTGGTGAATCTTCATCCTCATTGCATTTTCTGGATAAACATACCCGCATACGATATGGGACATTCCTATTCCTTTGGTCCAGACAGCTTTGTTGAGCCTGGTGTCAATGCACACATCTGGAGTCCCCATCTCTTTCATGGCAAATTTCCAGATCTCCTTGAGTGCCCGAGGGGCACGTTTCTTGAAACCTACGCTGTGGATGAACTTGAGGATGTTGATGGTGTACTCCCTGGTCACCACCTCATTGATAGTGGAGCGGCCCTTCTTCTTCTTGCCACCCTTCTTTGCAGGAGCCACTGTGCTTGGCAAGTTGGAAAGAAAAAGCATGGGGTATTGTCTTTCAACAAGTTTTAAGTTCACCTGATTTTAACTTTTGTTACAGAAAAATCTATAAAGTAGATTTAGAACTGTTAATGTAATGTCTTGTGCTTTGTTAAAGGTACGTTTCTTGAAAGTAAGAATGTTCATAAATGTCAGTCTAAGAAATTCTGGCTGTTTATTTTTTGGCTATCATTAGAAAATTAGGGTTTCTAAGAGTTAAGAATTCTAATTAAATTAGAAAGAATTTATATGGTTTTGATAATAGAAGGTACGAGGCACATAGATATACATTTTAAAGAAAATAATGTTTGTAAAAGTTATACGAAGGTTTGTGAAAGTTTTAAGAAGGTTCATAAAAGTTATAGAAGGTTTGTAGGGAGAAATGTTAAAAGGAAGTTATATAAATGACACAGGCTAGTAAGCCAAGTCAAGTAGAATAGGGAAACTGAGATAGTAAAACAGCAGTTTACAACCATCTAAAAAATCCTATCTCCCCTAAACCAAGGACACTTAAGAGCAAATGATTTGAGAATAAACCTCATTTTGGTATATTAGACTACAACCCTCCAAACTAATGTCTCTTTCCTTCCAAAAGACCATTTGTCATAACTCTTATTGTTCTAGCTTTTGCCCCAGTAATACTAAAATATATAAAACAGTGTGTCTCCACTAGGTTACAAGCCCTACTTGTACTCAGAAAATGCCACCCCTAAATACCATCACAACCTCCTTTTGTGCCCAGGCCTCATTGTCCCTCTGACCCAAAGAGCAAGGACAATGGGCCAGATACAGATGTAAAAACTCGCCAGGGCAGAAAGTTCCAGATGCCAACAAGGGTCAAAACTTGGAAAACAAGAACTTCGCCCTCAGGGTAATCTACCCTCCCACTAGCCTTTCTGGAGAAAAAATAGCCCCTCTCACATATCAGCCAAATGACTAATAGATTATATACCCAGGCTTCCACATTCCTGCAGATTGTTAGTGACAACATCCCCCGACCTGGTGCAGACTATCCCATCAGAACAGTGCAAGATATTTTCAAACTCATTGCAGACATCTGGCTCCAGGGAGATTTATAGGATTTCTCTCCAGATCATATCTATTTGTTTAACTTCATAGTGCTTCTGAATCTTGCAGATCTTTTATATCCCCAAAAAGGTCCCCCTACTAGCCCTAGACCATCTCTTGGCCAAAGAGGGAGGGGTTTGTTTAGTTGCTAACACCTCCTGTTGTTTTTATCTAAACTCTACAGGTCAAATAGAGGAAAGAACACAACACATTCTACAGAATACTCAGTGGCTCAAGGAGATCAGTCAGGACAGCATAAAGCAGTCCATATGGTCCAGCCTACAAGCAGCTCTGCCCAAATTAACCTGTTTTTTATCTCTTTTAGGCCCCCTGACACTATTTCTCCTACTCCTCCTCTTTGGGCCCTTTATTTTGAAGATAGTTACCAAATTTGTACATACAAGATTACAAATCCTACTTAACCAGACAGTAGGAGTGTTTGTCCTTACCCAGGTAAAGGGACCCTACAGGCTTATACCCCAGGAAATAATCTAAATTTACTCCTTAGGCTTCCATGCTGCCCCCTCCCATGTGCAGGAAGCAGCCAAATAGAAATGACAACCTCATCCCTTTCCTTTTCCTTTATATATAACCTTTAAGATGGGAATGAAAGGGTTAAAGAGAATAAAATGGGGCAGAGGAAACTTACTGTCCTTAGCAGATATCTTGCAGAAAGCTTGCAGCCTTGAGCTCTGCATAACCTAGATAACCTGAGGAGGAACAAAGGACTGGACCAGCCTGTCAAGCTCTGTGCTTCAGCAGAAACCGCCCGCAGCCAACAGAAGCTGATAAAAGCCTTGCCTCCCCTTTAGTCAGGGTTGACTCCTTTTTTTGGACTCAGCCTGTCTGCACCCAGGCACTTGAAATAAAATCTCTTTTGATACATTATGGCCTCATGTCATAGATGCGCGATCCCGACCCATTCAGAACCTTTCAAAAACCCGGCTCTTTTGAGGGGTCATTAACAGAAGCTTTATAAAAGAACACAAACATCAATCTGATCCCAAGTCTGTTGAGGCAGAGCCGATCTAGGTATACATTTTATCCAGCAGGCAGCCCAAGGCATTAGGGGAAAAAAAAATTACAAAACTAGCCTTGGGACCCCAGACCCCACTGAGCAATTGGTAGAGATAAATTTCAGTGTTTTTAACAACTGAGTCAGGGCAATGGAAAGCAAAAAGCCACCCACAGGCTAAAAACAAAAGGCTCACTTAGCTACAGCTTTAAGTTCTGGGCTGTGAGGAACAACAAAGGGGCAATACTATTCCTGTGGGCAAGAAGGACACTGGAAAAAGGAGTGACCACAACAAACTTGAATACCACTGCTTCCAGGGCCATGCCCCTTCTGCAAGAGAGAAGGCCATTATAAAATCTAATGCTTCCAAACCAATGATGATCAAAAAACGTGAGAATTGATGATGCCTGAGGCCTCTCACTGTCCCCACCAACCAATTGACCATCACACTTAAGCTGCAGCCTGGGGAATCTCACTTTTAGTCATGCCTGTCTTATGGTTCTGGGGTGCCCCATTCCCTTATTATGGAGGGACATTTCATCAAGTCTGGGAACTACTATATAACCCCCAAAGTTACCTCCTCTTCCTCCCCTCTTGATGCCAATACAATATAGGGCACATATCCTGGGGAGGATTGGCAAATTTATTTCACTCAGATACCCCTTTAAACAAAATTTAATTATTTGCCAGTATCACAGACATTTTCATGGAATAAATTAAAGCCTTTCCTACCGAAAAACACACACACACACAAATACAAAACTACTGAGGTGGCCAAATACTTACTAAAAGAAATCTTACCTAGGTTTCAATTACCAAAAAGCTTACAGAGTAACAACAGACCCTCTTTGTAACCACAATTACACAATAGCTAGCTCAAACTTTAGAAATCAACTATCACTTACACTCATCATAGAAACCTCGGTCGTAAAGTAAAAAATAAATAAACAAACAAACAAAAACTAATCAAACCCCCAAATGACTCCAGCCAAGCTACACCGAAAAGCCTGAGAATCCTGCATGTGTCTATGTTCCTATAGGTCTCATAAAAATGAGAGCTACACCTAAAAAAAAACTTACAAATGACCCCTTTGAATTCACTTATGTCAGGCCTTTCTCAGATCTCACCTGCTAATCTACACTAATAAAAGACAAAATGCTAATTGACCATACCTTCGCTACGCCCTAAGCCATGCCCACCAGCCAATCAGAGTGACTATATGCAAATTAACCCAACCAAGATGGCAGCCAGCAACCACAGAGCTGGAGCAAGCAGGAGTCTTGGTTGCCCCGGCGATGGAGGAAGCCTAGCTTCCCGCCTGCCCTGAGCCAGCTGTGGCCTCTGCTCATGGCAACAAAGTTTCAATTATAGAAGACAAATAAATCCCAGATACCTGCTTCCAGCCAGCCTCCACTGAGAGCTTGGGAGGCTGGTGGCCATGGCCAGCCTGCAAACAGCCATCAGCCACTTACCCAGACTGGCCAAGCACCCCAGCGGGGACCCCACCCTGAAGGGGCTGTGGCCAGCCTGAAAACAGCCATCAGCCACTCACCCAGGCTGGCCACACCCTCATGGGGTGAGGGTCTCTGCTGGGGGGCTTGGCCAGCCTGAAAACTGCCATCAGCCACTCACCCAGACAGGCCAGGAACCCCAGCAGGACCACCCCCCACCCTGAACGGGGTGTGGCCAGCCTGCAAACAGCCATCAGCCTCTCACCCAGCCTGGCCAGGCACTCCTATATAATAAAAGGGTAATATGCAAATTGACCCTAGCAGCAGAATGACTGGGAATGACTGGTCACTATAACACACACTGACCACCAGGGAGCAGATGCTCAATGCAGGAGCTTCCCTCTGGTGGTCAGTGTGCTCCCACAGGGGGAGCTCTGCTCAGCCATAAGCCAGGCTCACGGCTGCCAGTACAGCAGTGGTGGTGGGAGCCTCTCCCGCCTCCTCAGCAGCACTAAGGATGTCTGACTGCAGCTAGGCCTGCTCCCCACTGGCAAGTGGACATCCCCCGAGGGCTCCTGGGCTGCCAGAGGGATGTCTGACTGCCAGCTTAGGCTCATTCCCCCCGGGAGCGGGCCTAAGCCAGCAGGTGGTCATCCCCCGAGGGGTCCCAGACTGCAAGAGGGCACAGGCCAGGCTGAGGGACCTGCCCCCACCCCCCCCCCTGCTGAGTGCACAATTTTTTCTGCACTGGGCCTCTAGTACTAGTATATAAGGAAACCCTTCAGCTATTATCTTACACCATTAATCTAGGTGCTGGGGTCCAACCCCAGCGGGTCCAGGGGTCCCCAAAGGTGTGGACGGAGTTGGCGAAGAAGGAATGACACGGAGACAGTGTTCAGTTGATCAGCAGCCTAGCCAAGATCTCCAGCCAGGATCTCCAGCCAAGTTCTGGTCTGGATCTCCAGAGAGGTTCTGCTTAGAATCTCCAGCCAGGTTCTGTGTCCATGTTCTCTTGCTAGGTTCTCCAGGTTCTCCAGCCAGGTTCTGTAGCCATGTTCTCTTGCTAGGTTCTCCAGCCAGGTTCTGTAGCCATGTTCCCTCAGTAGGTTCTCCAGAGAGGTTCTGCTTAGGATCTCCAGCCAGGTTCTGTGTCCATGTTCTCTTGCTAGGTTCTCCAGGTTCAACAGCCAGGTTCTGTAGCCATGTTCCCTTGCTAGGTTCTCCAGCCAGGTTCTGTCCAGGTTCTCCAGCCAGGTTCAGTCACCAGGTTCTAGTCAGGTTCTCTTGCCAATTTCTGCAGTCAGGTTCAGTCCAGGATCTTTTGCCATGTTCTCTCCAGCGAAGTTCTTCTGTCTCTAGGTTCTGTGTAGGTTCTGTGTCTAGGTTCTGTGACTAGGTTCTGTGTAGGTTCTGTATTCTAAGTTCTGTCTCATTAGTTCTGTCTCTTGCTGTCTTGTTACATCTGTATTTATACCAGTTGATTCAATCCTATCAATCTCTATTCCAAAGGTTAGGGCGTTTCTTATCTCCATTCCAGGGAGTAAAGATTATGTAGCTTAAGCATGATTGTTCATAGTTAAAGTGATTAATTACCTGCCTGGCACTTAGTTAAGAGGTTTTATTCCCTCCCTAACTTCAGGGTAAAATCCCTACCTGGGGAAACAACCTTTCTCAGAGACCTTGGTTAAAACGCATAGTGCCAAGAAGGTGAGCAAACATATTAAGAACAGTATGCCATATATGCCAGGTCCCTTGAAACAGCAAGCATGGACCGGCTCCCGGCATCTAGGATGGGTACAAAAAGCATTACAAAACTATAGAAACAAAATTCTACCTGCCCCTTGATAAAGACTACCAACACAATCAAGTTAAACCACGGGACATAGTCTAAAAACCTGGAAGGATAATTACCCTGGGTCTCAACTATAACCCAGATGGAAGTGCCAAAATCTAGTCATGGTCAGCACCCTAACTACAATAAAACTCATGGGGATAATAAATTTGGTCCATTTATCTTTAATTAAACCTGTTTCTTGTGAGTTCTCACAGGAACCACAACTGGAGACCTACCCTTCTGAACCCACTGAGGACTTAAAGCTCCTCTTCAAAAAACAAACAAACAAACAAAGAAAGAAACAAAAAACCACCCTGTTGTAGATAATTAATAACTTGACTTAAAACAGTTGTCTGTCTCATATTTCTGGCACTCTTTCTACTAGCCTGTCAATACACTCAGCCTTCTCCTCCAAAAAGGAATTTTTCTGTCCCTGTTGGAATTAATCCTTATCAGATGCTCTACTCTACTAACCTCTTGCAAGCAACTCAAATACTACCTGAAATTCTTCAGTGACTGAACCTAACAGGGAGCTGCTAGGTGGAGGCAGGTTGAAGACAGATCTCAAGGTGCATTGGGCCTTTTGCTGACTTGCCCCCAGGCTCAGCGTTCATGGAATTGGGCTTTGGTGTATAGCATGGTTCTTCCCACACACACCCAGGCTCAAAAGAGTCACCCATACACTTTGGATCACACTGTAGCTCTGAACAGGTTGCTCAGGACCAATCACAGGTAGCCTCTGATATTGACCTGCAAAAGATTCTGGTGCTTCCCACGAGGCCCAAAGCCAATATACCAGGTGACAAGTTTTGGACAACATTAGAGCAATATCCAATTAGTTTCACAAGTGGCACATCTAACAGAAGATCTCTGTATGCATCAGACTCTCCTGAGGTGAATTCTGTTTTGTGTGAACAATACCCACACAACAGCTCGTACACTGTGGTCATAGTCAATCCTAAGAATCAGTCAGCCTGAAGGGTCAACCCAATGCATGAATAGGTCAATAGCAATCAATACTCAATTACTATAGGAAGATTCACATAATCCTTTAAGAAAATTCTTGTAGCACCAGCTCAGGCAATCAAGGAGACAACACCTTTGGGTCCCACAGGGCACTTATGGCATAAAGCCATCCTGCAAGACTACCAGGCATAGCACATCTACCTAATACACAGAAACAAACTCAAAGAAACAGCCAAAATGGAAAGATAAAGAAAGATTCCCCAAATGAAAGAACAGGAAAAATCACCAGAAAAAGAGCAGAATGAAAGGGGGGCAAGAAATATACTAGATTTAGAGTTAAAAAAAAATGTGTACAAAATGCTAAAGGAACTTAGAACCTCAACAACATGAAAAAGGATATAGAAACCATAAAAAAGAATCAGTCAGAAATGAAGAATAAAGAGTGTCTTAAAAAATGGATACACACTTAGAATAATTATTAATTCCAATGGGCTAAATCTGAAAAGTAAGAAACATCAATTGAGCTATTTATTAGCTGTTTAGTATGAATAAATTTGGGGGGACACCCTATATATTTTAAATGAATAGAAGGAATAAACAATAGGATAGATGAAGCAGAGAGTCATTTAGTAATTTGGAAGGCAAGGTAGCAGAAAACATCTAATCAGGGCAGCAAAAAGAAATAGAATTTTAAAAATAAGGATAATTTAAGGGACCTTTGGGACAACATGAAGCATAACAATGTCTGCATCATAGGGGTACCAGAAGGAGAACCAAGAGTGCAAAGAATCAAGAACCTATTTGAAGAAATAATGACTGAAACTTCCCTTACCTGGTAAAGGAAAAAGTCACACAAGTCCAAGAAGCAGCACAGAGTCCCAAACAAGATAACCCCAAAGAGGCCCACATCAAGACACACCATAATTAAAATGGCAAAGGTTAATGGCAAAGAGAGAATCTTAAAAGCAGCAGCAAGAAAAGGACAGTTAGTTACATACAAATGAGCTCCCATAAGACTGTTAACATTTTTTTTTGTCCTCAACAAATATTACCAAACCAAATCCAGCAACACATTAAAAAGATCATACACAGAAGGTACCTAAGTTGGCTGAGCTCTAACAAGGGGCTAAATGCCCTTGCTCCCAGCCTTAGATTGGACTTACAGCTAAAATACTACATAGTAAACTTGAAAAAACAAGAGAAGTATAATTGATTGGACATATTTTGTCTAAGAAACAACATAGAGACTATTAAAAGAAAGGGAGTCTCAGTAAGGGGGAGTCGCCCATCGAGCTGGCGCTTGATGAGATGCCTGAGTGATAGTGGCTACAAAGCTCCCTCCCAATGGGAGTGTGGCCTAGCATCTATGCACAAGGATCCCAAACTCTGAACCACAGAGACAGCAAGGAGAGCACTCGGCAAAAGAATTCAGGAGAAACTGTCTGCCAGGGAGGCTGGGTCCATACATTTCCCTTCAAAGAGTGTTCCTAATATTGGTAGTTCCAGCGGGAAAGATTCACCATAAGCTCTGACTACTGGAAAAGTAGCTCCACGGTATGTGGCTCCAGAATAGAAACGGGCTTGTGGATTGCACTCAGCACTGACTTTAAGGAACCACCTACTTTCCTGAATGGCATTGTACAGAGCCCCAGAAAGCATCTAAACTGTGTTGGGTGGGAAAAGGTAAGAGAACTCTTCCACCACCAGAGTGGTATTAGAGCTGGCAGCAGAACAAATTGGAGATTTTTTACCCTCACTGAGAGTTGGGATTCTGAGTGAAGCTGGGATTCTGGGTGCCAGCTTTACTGAGATCAGCTGTGCAGAGAGACAGGAGTCCCACAGGAGGCTGATCTTGAAAGGTCCACTTCCTGCTTGGACCTGAGGCACAAGGTCATCAAGTCCTTGCAAAGTGGGGTTTTTGTTTTATTTGTTTTAGTTTTTTAACAGCATCTGATAGGAAGGCTTATATTGGGAATACAGACCAGCAAGAGCTGGGCTTTGTGACTGCATTATGTAGAGGTTGATCTTGTGGGTTCAGCCTTATGAGTTCAGCCAACCAGTACTGGGAAAGAAAGGGTGGAGTATGTCTACCTCTCTTGCAGGCTGGGAGCACCTCCGCCAACAGGAAAGGGCTTGAATCAGCTCTCAGAAACCCCACATGGGGTGCAGTTTGGCAGGGGTAAGGAAAACAGCTCAGAGGAGGATATTCCAAGAGTAAGACCCTCTGGGGCTATTGTTTGGGACCAGGAGGAAACGTTTAGTCCTCCTCTTGAGGGCTGGGAAGGCAACATGCTCACTGAAGCCTCATTGAGCCCAGACAACTGAAACTCCCCATACAGAAAAGGAAGCAGGCTGTATCCAATCTGAATCTGTATCAGGCCATTTTAGGGGGAACTACAGTTGGAGGATATGGTAGAGACTGAGGAGCTTGACTTTAAAGCAGATATTTATTTCCCCTCAGTGAGTGCCTGATGACAAAATCTCTAAGTAAGGGGTCCAGTAGCCCTAGCAATGCAAGCCTGCCTCCACCCTAAACACTCTCCTGAAAAAAGACCAGGCAACCTCGTGGGGGAGGAGGAGTAGCTGACAGGTAGAGACAGTCTTCAGAGAGCCCCAGACAGGCCAACTAAAACATGACACTGAGAGCCAAATTTGCACAGTCCCTGACATTGGCTGATGCAAAAGTACCTCCCAGGAGATCTGATATCAGTATACAAAACAGTGAGCCTCAGAAAACATAAGCTGCCCAGATAAACTTCACTTGGTTGTTGTTTTTTTGTTATTGTTGTTTGTTTTGTTTTGTTTGGCTTTGCTTGTTTTGTTTTGTTTTTGTTTTTGGTCCTTTTGTCAAGATTTTCTTTATTTTTTTTTTTGGTTTGATATTATTGGTTTGATATTATTATTTAAATTGTCAAGATTTTGCTTTTTTTTCTCCCTTGTTTCTTTTATATTTCTTTTTTTTTATTTTTTATTTATTGCTTAAAGTATTACAAAGGGTATTACATATGTGTCCATTTTATCCCCCTCCCTAGACAGTCCCCTAGCCTCCCCTATCCCCCAATGTCTTATGTCCACTGGTTATGCTTATATGCATGCATACAAGTCCTTTAGTTGATCTCTTACCCCCCCTACCTCCTGCCCCCAACCCTCCCCAGCCTTCCCGCTGCAGTTTGACTATCTGTTTGAGGCAGCTCTGCCTCTGTATCTATTATTGTTCAAAAGTTTATAATGGTCTCTATTATCCATGAATGAGTGAGATCATGTGGTATTTTTCCTTCATTGACTGGCTTATTTCATTTAGCATAATGCTCTCCAGTTCCATCCATGACGTTGCAAATGGTAAGAGTTCCTTCCGTTTTAGAGCAGCATAGTATTCCATCGTGTAGATGTACCACAGTTTTCTAATTCATTCATCTACTGATGGGCACTTAGGCTGTTTCCAGATCTTAGCTATGGTGAGTTGCGCTGCTATGAACATAGGGGTGCATATATCCTTTCTGATTGGTGTTTCTGGTTTCTTGGGATATATTCCTAGGAGTGGGATCACAGGGTCAAATGGGAGTTCCATTTGTAGTTTTTTAAGGAAACTCCATACTGTCTTCCATAGTGGCTGCACCAGTATGCATTCCCACCAGCAGTGCACAAGTGTTCCTATTTCTCCACATCCTCTCCAGGACTTGTCGTTTCTTGATTTGTTGATGATAGCCAGTCTGACAGGTGTGAGATGGTACCTCATTCTTGTTTTGATTTGCACCTCTCGGATGATTAGTGACTTTGAGCATGTTTTCATATGTCTCTTGGCTTTCTGAATGTCCTCTTTTGAAAGGTGTCTATTTAGGTCCTTTGCCCATTTTTTGATTGGATTGTTTATCTTCCTTTGTTGAGTTGTATGAGTTCCCTATAAATTTTGGAGATTAGGCCCTTATCAGATATGACATTGGCAAATATGTTTTCCCACACAGTGGGTTTTCTCGTTGTTTTGTTGATGGTTTCTTTTGCTGTGCAGAAGCTTTTTATTTTGATGTAGTCCCATTTGTTCATTTTCTCTTTAGTTTCAAGTGCCCTAGGAGCTGTATCAGTGAAGAAATTGCTTCGGCATATGTCTGAGATTTTGTTGCCTTTGGATTCTTCTAGAATTTTTATGGTTTCCTGTCGTACATTTAAGTCCTTTACCCATTTTGAGTTTATTTTTGTGTATGGTGTAAGTTGGTGGTCTAGTTTCATTTTCTTGCATATATCTGTCCAATTTTCCCAACACCATTTATTGAAGAGACTATCTTGGCTCCATTGTATGTTCTTGCCTCCTTTGTCAAATATTAATTGAGCATATTGGTTCGGGCTGATTTCTGGGCTCTCTATTCTATTCCATTGATCTATATGCCTATTCTTGTGCCAGTACCAGGCAGTTTTGAGAACAGTGGCTTTGTAATACAACTTGATATCTGGTATTGAGATCCCACCTACTTTGGTCTTTTTCAGGATTGCTGTAGCTATTCGGGGTCTTTTTTTATTCCAGATGAATTTTTGGAGAGTTTGTTCTAGATCTCTGAAGTATGCCGTTGGTATTTTAATAGGAAGTGCGTTGAATTTATAGATTGCTTTGGGTAGTATGGACATTTTAATGATGTTGATTCTACCAATCCATGAACACGGTATGTTCTTCCATCTGTTTATGTCTTCCTCTATCTCTTTTTTCAACGTCCTGTAGTTTTCTGAGTAGAGGTCTTTTACCTCTTTAGTTAAGTTTATTCCTAGGTAGCTTAATTTTTTTGGTGCGATGGTAAACGGGATTGTTTTTATAATCTCTCTTTCTGAAAGGTCACTATTGGTGTATAGAAATGCCTCAGATTTCTTGGGGTTAATTTTGTATCCTGCTACATTGCCAAATTCATGTATTAAGTCTAGTAGCTTTTTGAAGGAGTCTCTAGGGTTTTGTATGTATAATATCATGTCATCTGCAAATAAGGACAGTTTTACTTCCTCTTTTCCAATTTGGATGCCTTTTATTTCTTCTTCTTGCCGAATTGCAATGGCTAACACTTCCAGTACTATGTTGAACAGAAGTGGTGAGAGGGGGCATCCCTGTCTTGTTCCTGTTCTTAGGGGAAATGGTGTTAGTTTTTGTCCATTGAGTATGATGTTGGCTGTAGGCCTGTCATATATGGCT
This sequence comes from Myotis nattereri, assembly GCF_964212035.1. NCBI lineage: Eukaryota > Metazoa > Chordata > Mammalia > Chiroptera > Vespertilionidae > Myotis > Myotis nattereri. The sequence goes on from NC_138076.1 coordinate 104,220,834, forward strand.
TTTATTATGTTGAGGTATGATCCTTCTATTCCCACCTTGCTGAGAGCTTTTATCAAAAATGTGTGTTGAATTTTGTCAACTGCTTTTTCTGCATCAATTGATATGACCATGTGGTTTTTTTCTTTCAATTTGTTTATGTGATGTATAAAGTTTATTGATTTGCGGATATTGTACCATCCTTGCATCCCTGGGATAAATCCTACTTGGTCATGGTGTATGATCTTTCTGATGTACTGCTGGATCCGATTTGCTAAGATTTTGTTGAGGATTTTGGCATCTATGTTCATGAGGGATATTGGCCTGTAATTCCCTTTCATTGTGTTGTCTTTACCTGGTTTTGGTATTAGGGTGATGCTGGCTTCATAGAATGAGCTTGGATGTGTTCCTTCCTCTTGAATTTTTTGTAGTAGTCTGAGGAGGATAGGTTTTAGTTCTTCCTTGAGTGTTTGGTAAAACTCCCCTGTGAAGCCGTCTGGTTCTGGGCTTTTGTTTGCTGGAAGCTTTTTTATGACTGCTTCAATTTCTTCCATAGTTATTGGCCTGTTGAGATTTTTAGATTCTTCCTGATTGAGTTTTGGAATGTTGTATTTTTCTAGGAATTTGTCCATTTCCTCCAGGTTGTCTAGTTTGTTGGAGTAGAGCTGTCCATAGTTTTTTTTTTAAACAATCATTTGTATTTCTGTGGGGTCTGTTGTTATTTCGCCTCTATCGTTTCTGATTTTGTTTATTTGGGTCCTCTCTCTTTGCTTCTTGGTGAGTCTGGCTAGAGGTTTGTCAATCTTGTTTATCCTTTCAAAGAAACAGCTCTTGGTTTCATTGATTTTCTGTATTGTTTTTTTGGTCTCTATGTCATTTATTTCTGCTCTAATCTTTATTATCTCCTTCCTTCTGCTCACTCTGGGGTTTTCTTGTTGCTCTCTTTCTAATTCTTTGAGTTGTAGAGTTAGCTGATTTACTACCATTTTTTCTTGTTTTTTGAGATAGGCCTGTAGAGCTATAAACTTCCCTCTCAGGACTACTTTCATTGTGTCCCATAGGTTTTGGATTGTTGTGTTTTCATTGTCATTAGTTTCCAGGATGTTTTGAATTTCTTCTTTGATTTCATTGGTATCCCAATCAATATTTAATAGCATGCTATTCAGCTTCCAGGTGTTTGAGTATTTTGGGTTGTTTTTATTTTAGTTTATTTCTAATATTATGCCATCGTGGTCTGCGAAGACTCTTTTTATGATTTCAATCTTCTTGAATTTGGGGATACTTTGCTTGTGACCCAATATATGGTCTATTTTTGAATATGTCTTATGAGCAGTTGAGTAGAATGTATATTCCCTGGCTTTGGGGTGAAGTGTTCTGAAGATGTCTATTAAGTCCATCTGATCTAGTGAGTCATTTAGGATTGCTGTATCTTTGCTGATTGTTTGTCTAGAGGGCTTATCCAGTGCTGTCAGTGGTGTATTAAAGTCCCCTACTATGATTGTATTGTTGTTGATTTCTCCTTTGATCTCTTCCAGGAGTTTTTTTATGAATTTGGGTGCTCCTGCATTGGGTGCATATATGTTTACCATAGTTATATCTTCTTGTTGTATTGATCCCTTTAGTATTATGAAGTGGCCTTCCTTATCTCTTGTTATGGCCTTCACTTTGAGGTCTTTTTTGTCCGATATAAGTATTGCTACCCCAGCTTTCTTTTCCTTTCCATTTGCCTGAAAGATATTTTTCCATCCTTTCACTTTCAGTCTCTGTGAGTCCCTTCTAATGAGGTGGGTTTCTTGTAGACAGCAGATGTATGGGTCATGTTTTTTTATCCATTCAGCCACTCGATGTCTTTTGGTTGGAGCATTTAGTCCGTTTACGTTTAAAGTTATTATTGAAAGGTACTTGTTTGTAGCCATTTCTGTTTTTGTGTGGCTGTTTTCTTTCTGAGCTTTTTATTTCATCTTTTTATACCAGTCCCTTTAGCATTCCTTGCATTGCTGGCTTGGTGGTGATAAACTCCCTTAGCCTTTTCTTGTCTGTGAAGCTTCTTATTTCCCCTTCAAGTTTGAATGATAGCCTTGCTGGATAGAGTATTCTTGGATTCAGTCCTTTGCTTTGCATCACTTTGTAAATTTCTGTCCATTCTTTTCTGGCCTGATGTGTTTCTGTTGAGAAATCATTTGACAATCTAATGGGAGATCCCTTGTATGTAACTTTCCGTCTCTCTCTTGCAGCCTGTAAGATTCTCTCTTTGTCCTGAACATTTGCCATGGTAATTATGATGTGTCTTGGTGTGGGTCTTTTCGGGTTCACCTTGTTTGGGACTCTCTGGGCTTGTGTGACCTTTTTCTTCCCCACCTCAGGGAAGTTTTCTGATATTATTTCTTCTAATAGGTTTTCTAATCCTTGTTCATCCTTCTGTTGTTCTGGTACGCCTATTATTCGTATGTTGTTTCATTTCATGTTGTCCCAAAGCTTCCTTAGGCTCTCCTCCTGTCTTTTAATTTTTTCTCCAATTACAGTACATTTTGGGTGTGTTTTTCTTCCTTGTCTTCTAATTCACTAATTCGGTCCTCCGCTTCTCCTAGTCTACTGTTGATACTTTCAGTGGAGTTTTTCATTGCAGCTATATCACTCTTCATTTCTTCTTGGGTCTTACTTAAGTTGTTGATTTTTTCATCTGTTTCTTCTAGCTTCTTCCATATGTTATCGATTTTTTGATCTGTTTCTTCTTGCTTCTTGCTGAGGTTGTCGATTTTTTCCTCCATCTGGTTTATGCACTCTAGGACCCTTATTCTGAATTCTTTTTCTGTCATGTTGCATGCCTCTGTATTACTTAGCTGCTTTTCTGGAGAGTCCTCCTTCTCTTTCCTTTGGGGGTTTCTTTGTCTACCCATGTTTGATCTCACTGACATATCTAGACGTTGAGTTGCTCAGTGGTTGCTCCCTTGGTGGCAGTGACTCCTTGGTCTGTGGTTGCTCTTCGGGCGGTTGCGGTAGCAGCTGCTCTTCATTTGGCAGCAGCTCCTCTGGTGGGTGCTGTTCACAGCTGTGGTGGCTCTTCTGGCTGGTGGGGCGAGGTTTCACGTGCAGCTGCTGTTCCTCAGCAGAGGGTGTTGGTGCTCAGGAGGTTGCTGTTGCTTGGATCTGCTGCATTGATTTAAAGGCACAAAATACAACACAACAAGGCACCACGTACCAGGCACTATACACAAATATATTCACGATATTAATAACCCCAAATAAAGGTGACCACCTGAATTAAGAGAATTAGGGGATAAGGAAGAAGGAAGAGAAAAAGATAAAAGAGAAAAAAGCAAAGTAGGGACCAAAAAAAGGAGTGCAAAAATGAAATTGGGAAAAAGGAGGGGGGAAAATAAAAGCGAGAAAAGAAAAGAAAAAAAAAAAGAGCGAAAAGAGAGAATGAAGTGGAAGAGGGGAAGAGACTTTTTTATATGAGGAGAATACTCCTATAGAACAGCCATTAATCCCAACAAATTCCAGCAACAGCTCCCTGGAGATGAATGCAAACTAGAAACAACCAATAATATAACGATGAAAATAGAATGGAGAACACTAATCCCAAAATAAAATAAAGAGAAAATAAAATGGCACTTTAAAAAAAATGGTAAAATGGTAGCAGTAATAATACTGGTTAAAAATAAGAAGGTAGTAATTAAAAGGGTAAAATCAGGTGATGGAAAAAAAGAAGAAAAAAAAAGAAAAAAAGAAGAAGAAAAGAAAAAAGAAAAAAAAAGAAAAAAAAGAAAAAAAATTGGTTTCTTAGTTAAAAGGTGAAAAAAGAAAAAAAAATTGCAGTAGTGAAGGTCTTTCGGTTCTTCTATTCTTCAGTGTGGCTCGCCTTAGACCTGCCAGGTATTCAGGAGAGTGTTGAGTTTCCCTGCGATACACTGTTCCTCTGTGTTGTAAACCACAGTCCTTATTTTAAAGCAAGCCGCATTTGTTTCCCAGACTGCCTTATTTTGTGTTTAGTAAAGAGTCAGTTTGTGGGTCAGCCTCTGGGTGGCAGTGTTCTGGGGTTGGCCTCTGAGGCTATAGGGCCTCTCTGTCCAGTGGAAGTTCACTGCCCAGAGCTGGCTGCGTAATAGTTAGTTACTGGCGCTGTGTTGTTGCTGGGATTGAAAATCCCTCTATAGGCCAGACCCTGTTAACTCCCAGGGACTGATGAGGTTATTTTAATCCTTGATCTCATACAGGGTGGAATCTGGGTGTGGCTGTGCTCCTTGCCTGGGGGCTGGGGGGAGGAGTCTCACTCTCTGGAGAGAATGGCTGCCCCAGTCCTGGGCTCAGGGGTGTCTCAGCACTCAATTCGCTGCCACCTCTCCCGGCCCCCCTTCTCTCCTCAGTCTCTCCCCAGATTCCACTCCTCTGCACACTCTCCCTCTCTTCAGCACAGGTGAGTGTCTGTATCCGAAATGTCCCATGAACAGGATTCAGTAAAAACAAACAAACAAGTGCTGGCCGCGGAAACGGGAAAGGCTTGGTTTCTGTAAGCTTCTTCTCTTACCGGGACTGCATGGTCTGGTCAGCTCTTCAGGCTGCCCCCTTTAGGCTCAGTCCTCTGTGATCACAGAACCCAGCTCTCAATTCCCCCCGGCGGCGCCAGGAATCCCGAGGTTCTCCTTTCCCCTGTCAGGGGCTGTGCCTGTCCCAAGGGACGCGGCTGTCTGCCACGCGGTCTCCCTCTGACTCTCTGGGCTCAGAGGTCTGGCAAACTTTCCTGCCCAAATCCCTGTTTTTTTTTACCTTTCCAGGGGAGTTCTGCTCTTCCCGGCTGCAAACTGTCTCACCAGCTGAGCAATTTCGCCAATTCGGGGTGGATGTTACTAGTTTCAGCTGCTCACTCCATTTGCTCCAGGACACGACCTGGGACGCGTCTGCCTATACCGCCAGCATCTTCTTCTCTCTCTTTTATATTTCTTATTGACTGACCTACTTCCTTTATTAGTCTATCTTTTTTTCTCTTTTTCTTTTCCATTCTTTATTTTGCTTTACTTTCTCTCTCTTCTTGTTATATTTGCATAACATTTTTCTCTTTTTCTATCTTCTTGTCCTTTTTTATGATTTTCTTTTTCCTACTTTCTACTCTTGTTTTTTGTTCTTCCTTCTTTTCTTTTAGAATCTTTTTTCTGCCCCTTTTATCTTCCAGTATCCTCTTTATTTTACTAGTAGGGCCCCAGTGCATGAATTCATGCACCTTGAAAGGAACTGTGGGCCACAAGGCTGCGGTGGGCACAGGGGCGGGTCTCGACCCATCCTCTGCACCTGTACCTGGCCCCTCCCACTGTGGCCCCAGTGATCCCCTGTCTGCTGGCAGCCCTGCTCCCGCGGCTGCTGCTCCCATAGGCTGATGGTGCCGGCCCTGCTCACACCTGCTGACAGCCCGGAGTTATTGGTGCCGGGGCCAGCAGCGGGTGTGACTGGGCTGGTGCTGTCTTTGGGTGTGAGCAGGGGGAGGTGGAGAAGCCCTCAGAGGCAATCAGGGCTGGAAGCCACCACTCATGCCTGCTGACAGCACCAACTGATGGAGACCAGTGCTGGGCGCCAGCAGCAGGTGTGAGTGCCAGCTCCAGCACCAGCTGTGGGTGCAAATAGGGCCAGCGCTGGCAGTGGGTGCAAGCGGAAGCTCCGGCACCGGCAGCGGGTGTGGGTAGGGCTGGCACCAGCAGCGGGTGTGAGTGGGCTGGTACTGTCAGTGGGTGTGAGCGGTGGCTGCTGCCCCAATCACCCTCAGGAGCAGGGAGAGGTGGAGAAGCCCTGAGGGGTGATCAGGGCTGGCAGCTGCTACTTGCACCCACTGATGGCACCAAGTGATCAGGGCCAGTGCCAGGTGCTGGCAGCAGGTGTGAGCAGTGGCTCTGGCACCAGAAGCGGGTGCAAGTGGAGTTGGCACCAGCAGCAGGCATGAATGCCAGGCAGGACTGGGGTGTGCAGGAGCAAAGATTTTTCAGTAACCACCAGAGGCTCACCCTGATGACAGCGACCAGCACCCCACCTTGGTCTGGTGGCCCTGTTCACCTGCTCCACCATTCCACCATGTTCAGTGCTCTGCTGCCTGCTGCCATTGCCCACCATGTTCCATACATGCCCCCTGGTGGTCAGCACACACCATAGCGACAGGTTGTTCAGTTGTTCAGTTGTTTGGTTGTTATGCTATTCGGTCTATATGCATATGAGCCTTTTATTAAATAGGATTAGTAATATTATCATTCTCTCTCTCTCTGTCTCTCTCCCCCTGTCTCTCTCTCTCTTGCCTTAGTACTCATGTTCTCTTTTCTCTTTCCTAATTCCCTTTTTCTTGTGTACCTTTCATTGTTGGTCAAGATATTTTGTATGTTCCTATTTGTTTCCTGTCTATTTTGTTTTGTTTTGCTGTGTCCACATGACATGGTAGTGGCTGAGCCTCACAGTTAGCCAGCCAGAGAGTAGAGTTCTCCCACAAATCGAACAACAACAATCAAGGCCCCATTACAACAGGAAAGACCAAAAAGCCCACAAATGGTAATTCCTAAAGCATACAGTTTACTAGTACAAGGAAACTGTACCACTGGGTCCCATAGAACATTTACTATAGAAGCCCACCCTTCAAAGACTGGGTATCATAGCAATTATGTCTAATACATAGATACATGCAAAGAGACAACTAAAATGGGGAGATAAGAAACAACCCCCAAATAAAGAAAAGAAAAAATCACCAGGAAAAAATGACCTAAATGAGATGGAGATAAGCAAGTTACCAGACACTGGTTATAAAGATGCTCAAGGAACTTAGGGAGAACTACAGGAAACATAATGAGAACTACCAAAAACATAGTGGCAACTACAAGGAACTTAGTAGGAGCTACATCAGCATGATAAAAGATATAGAAATGTTTAATATGAACCAGGCATAAATGAAAAATATAATATATGACATCTAGAATAAGATGGAAGGAATTAAAAGCAGGCATGATGAAGCAGAAGAATGAATAAGTGAATTAAAACATAAGGTAGAAAAAAACACTCAATCAGAGCAGCAAAAAGAAAAGATAGTGAAGAACCATGAGGGCAGTTTAAGGGAACTTTGTGACAATATGAAACAGAACAACATCCCCATCATAGGGTACCAGAGGGATAAGCAAGAGAGCAAGGAATGAGAACATGTTGGAAGAAATAATGACAGAAAACTTCCCTAACCTGGTGAAGGAAAAAAAACATATGGGTACAAATCAAGATAAACACAAAGTGACCCACTCCAAGACACATCATAATTAAAATGGCAAAAGTTAAGGACAAAGACAGAAACTTAAAGATTTCAAGAGAGACAGTCAATGACATAAAAGGGAGCTCCCATAAGGCTATCATCTGATTTCTCAACAGAAATCTACAGGTAAAAAGGAGAAAGCATGAAGTAGTCAATGTAATGAAAATCAGGGATCTGAAACCAAGACTACTTTATCTAGCAAGGTTATTATTCAAAACTAGAAGCCTGATGCACAAAATTCGTGCAAGGAGCTGAACCCTTGCAGCCACAATGATTGCCTTGGCATTTGCAGCCCCAGCTTCATCTGGAAGGTCATTTGGCTGCCTGGTCTAATTATCATATTATGCTTTTATTATTATAGATAGTGAAATAAAGAGCTCCACAGACAGAAAAAGGCTAAAGGAATTTATTACCACCAAATCAGCATTGCAAGAAATGTTACATGAGCTGCTGTAATAATAATAATGAAAAATATATGTGTGTGTGTGTGTGTGTGTGTATTTAGGAAGAGAGAGAGAAATATAGACATCTATAATAATAAAAGCATAATATGTTAATTAGACCAGACAGCCGAAAGACCTTCTGGACGTCTTTCTGGATGACCTTCCAGAGTAAGCCAGGGCTGCGGGGCCGAGGCAAGTCACCGAGGTTGTGAGTGCCAAGCACCTTGCATGAATTTCATGCATCGGGCCTCTAATAAATAATAAACATGGCAATAAATATCTACCTATCAATAATAAATGTAAATGGTTAAATGCTCCAATCAAAAGACTTAGGGTAACTAACTGGATAAGAAAACATGACCCATATATAGGCTGTATAGAAGAGACCCTCCTCAGAACAAAAGACTCACACAGGATGAAAGTGATGGGATGAAAAATAATTTTCCATGCAAATGGAAATGAAAAAAAAGAAGGTGCAGCAATACATATATCTGATAAAATAGACTTCAAAGCGAAGGCCATAACAAGAGACAAAGAAGGCCAGCACATAATACTAAAGGGCTCAATACAATAAGAGGATATAACCTTGATATATATATATATATATAATCTCCAATATAGAAATGCCTAAATATGTTTTAAAAGCCCATGGAGGACTTTAAGAGAGAAATAGAGAGGAATACAGTTATAGTAGAGGACTTTAACACCCCACTGACATCATTGGGTAGATCATTCAGAAAAAAAATATAAAAGGAAACTGGACCTTAAATGATAAACTAGACCAGATGAATTTAATTGATATTTAGAGAATAAACCACACTAAAGTTTCAGAATATGCATTATTCTCAAGTGCACAGGGCATTCTCAAACATAGGCCACATTCAAGAACACAAAATAAAGTTCTACATATTCAAGAGAATAAATCAAATAAGCCTCTTCTTGGTCACAGTGACATGAAACTAGAAATCAACATCCAAAAAAACAATAACACTAAAAAACATTCAAAGATATGGGGGTTAAATAGCATGTTATTTAACAATGAATAGGTGTCCAATGAAATCAAGGAAGAAAAAAAAAACCTTACAGAAAAAAAAACAAATAAACAAACAAACAAAAACCAATGAATACACAACAACCCAAAATCTATGGGACACAGCAAAACAGTGCTGAAAAGGAAATTCATAGCATTACAGGCCTACTTCAAAAATAAGAAAAAGCTTTAATTTTTAACACTACAACTAAAAGAATAAAAAAAGAGAACAGAAATAGCCTTGAGTAAGTGGAAGTAAGGAAATAGTAAAGATCAGAATGGAAATAAATGATATACGGAATATAAAACACACACAAACACACACAAAAGATCTATGAATCCACCAGTTGGTTCTTTGAAAAGATAAAAGGATTGATGAACTATTAGCCAAACACATCAAGAAATAAAGAGAGAGGACGCTAATAATGAAATCAGAAATGAAAGAGGTGAGTAACAACTGACACTACATAAATGCAAAGGGTTGTAAGAAAATACTATGAACAACTATATACTAACAAGTGGGACAATGTGGATGAAGTGGAAAAATTCTAGAAATATACAAGCATCCAAAACTGAATCAGGAAGAATCAGAAAAACTGAATAAGCCAATAACAGATAAGGAAATAGAATCATTAGTAAAAATCTCCCAGCAAACAAAAGCCCTGGTCTAGATGGCTTCTCAGTGGACTTTTACCAAACTTTCAAAGAAATAACACCTATACTACTTAAAAAGTTCAAAAAAATCCAAGAGGAAGGGTCATATCCAGGCTCTTTTTATGAGGCCAGCAGTATCCTAATTCCAAAACTAGATAAAGAAACTACAAAGATAAAGAATCATAGGACAATAACCCTGATAAACACAGATGCTAAAATCCTCAACAAAATATTAGCAAATCAGATCCAGCCAACATTAAAAAGATCATACACTATGACCAAGTGGGATTTATTCCAGGGATGCAAGGCTGGTACAAAATAAATAAATATGATGCATCACATAAACAAATCGAAAGACAAAAATCACATGATCATATCAGTTGATGCAGAAAAAGCATTTGACAAAATCCAACACACAATTTTGATAAAAGCTCTCAGCAAAGGGGAAATAGAGGGATCATACCTCAACATAATAAAGGCCATATATGACAAACCTGCAGCCAACATCATATTCAATGGGCAACAGCTAAAAGCATTTCCCCTAAGAACAGGAAGAAGACAGGGATGTCCAATTTCACCACTCTTATTCAACACTAGAAGCCTGGTGCATAAAATCTGTGCACTTGAGGAGGGTCCCTCAGGGGATGTCCAACTGATGGCTTAGGCCCGCTTCCTGTGGAGAGCGGTTCTAAGCCATCAGTTGGGCATCCTTAGCATTACCACAGAGGCAGGAGAGGCTCCCACCACAACTGCTGTGCTCTCCAGCCATGAGCCCAGCTTCTGGCTGAGCAGCACTCCCTTGTGGGAGCAAACTGACCACCAGGGGGCAGCTCCTGCATTGAGCATTTGCCCCCTGGTGGTCAGTGTTTGCCATAACAACCAGTTGTTCTGCCGTGGCTGAAACTGGCTCTCTGACATCCCCTGAGGAGTTCTGGATTGTGAGAGGGTACAGGTCAGGCAGAGGGACCCCCACGCATGCACGATCAAGGCCGAGGAGGGACACGGGAGGTTGGCCAGCTGAGGAAGAACCACAGGAGGGCTCCAGGGCGTGTCCGGCCAGTCTCACTCAGTACCAATCAGCCAGACCCCAGCAGCAAGCTAACCTACCAGTCGGAACCTCTGTCCCCTGGTGGTCAGTGCACATCATAGCAACTGGTCGACTGGTCGACTGCCCCCTAGTGGTTAGTGCACATCATAGCGAGTGGTTGAGCTGCCTTAGCATATTATTAGCATTTTACGCTTTGATTGGTTGAATGGCCAACTGGACAACCGGACACTTAGCATATTAGGCTTATTATATAGGATAGTACTGGGAGTCACAACCACAGAAATCAGACAAGAAGAAAAAAATAAAGGCATCCAAATTGGAAAGGAGTTAGTAAAACTACAATTATTCAAAGATGGCATGATATTTTACATAGAAAATCCTAAAGACGCCACCAAAAATCTACTAGATTTAATAAATGAATTCATCAATGTAGCAGTATATGAAATAACACCCAGAAAATTTTAGATACCAATAATGAACTCCCAGAAATAGGGTCTTTAAGAAACTCTAATTTACCATTGCACCAGAAAAATAAGATACTTAGGGATAAACTTAGCCAAGGAGGTAAAAGACCGCTACTTAGGAAACGACAGGCCATTGAAAAAAGATAGAAAAAATATAAAGAAGTGGAAAAATATTTCATATTTATGGATTGGTAGAATTAACATAACTAAAATGTCCATACTCCCTAAAGCAATCTAAGATTCAATGCAATCCCTATTTAAAAACCAAGGGTATATAAGACAGATCTAGAAAAAAAAATACTCCAAAAACGTATATGGAATGAAAAAGACACTAAATAGCTACAGCAATGTTGAGAAACAGCTTGGTACTGTCACAAGAACTGGCATCAATGAATGGAACAGAACAGATAACCCAGAAATCGATACAAACCATTATGCTAAATTAATATTTTACAAAGGCCCTAACAGTTTTGATTCAATGGATAGAGTGTCATCCTGTGGACTGAAGGGTCCTGGGTTCAATTCTGTTCATGTACATTGGTTGTGGGCTTGGTCTCCAGTAGTGGGTGTGTAGGAGGCAGCTGATTGTTGTTTCTCTCTCATTAATGTTTCTAATTACCTCTCTCCCTTCCTCTCTGTAAAGTCAATAAAATATATATTAAATTTTTTTTTTTTTTTTTTTTTTTTACTAAGGAGGCAAGAGCATACAATGGAGTCAATACAGTCTCTTCAATAAATGGCGATGGGAAAATCGGACAGGTATATGCAAAAAAATGAAATTAGACCATTAACTTATACCATAAACAAAATAAACTCAAAATGGATAACAGACCTAAATCTAAGTCGTGAACCCATAAAAATCCTAGAAGAAACCATAGGCAGCAAAATCTTAGACATCTCTCATAGCAATATGTTTGCAATTACATCTTCTAGGGCAAGGGAAACAAAGGAAAAAATAAACAAATGGGACTACTTCAAAATAAAAAAAGCTTCTACGAAGCAAAAGAAACCATCAACAAAATGAAAAGGGAGCCCACTGTAAGGGGGAACAAATTTGGCAATGATACATCTAATAAAGGGTTAATACCCAACATATATAAGAAACTCACACAACTTAACAAAACAGAAGATAAACAGTCCAATTAAAAATGAGCACAGCACCTAAATAGATATTTCACCAAAGAGGACATACAGATGTCCAAGAGATATGAAAAAATGCTCAAAGCCACTAATCATCAGAGAGATGCTAATTAAAATGGCAATGAGGTATCACCTCACACCTGTCAGAATGGCTACCATCAACAAATCAACAATCGGCAAGTGCTGGAGAGGATGTGGAGAAAATGTAACCCATTGCTAGTGGAAATACAGATGGGTGCAACCACTATGAAAAACAGTATGGAATTTACTAAAAAAAAAAAAAAATTAAATATGGAACTTCCATTTGACCCAGTGATCCCACTTCTAGGAATATATCCTAAGGATTCGCAAACACCAATCAGAAACAATATGTACACCCCTATGTTTATAGCAGCACTAGTTACAATAGCTATGAATTGGAAAGAGCCCCAGTGTCCATTAGTGGATAAAAAAGCTGTGGTACATTTACACATTGGAATACTATGCAGCAATAAAAAGAAGAGTCTCTTATCCTTTGAGACTGCATAATGGGACCAATAAAATGTTATGAGAAAAGCAAGTATCACAAGATCTCACTCATATGTGGAATCTAATGAACAAAATATGCTGATGAACAAAATAGATACAGTCATAGAAGCATGGAACAGATTAGTAAATCTCAGAGGGAAGGCAGGGGGTGTTAAGAGATTCACCAAATAATTTATTTGCCTATATGCATAACCCATGAACACAGACAATAATGCAGTGAAGAACTAGAAGGATGGTGTAGGATATAGGAGGTCAATGGATATAAAATAGGACATCTGCAATATTTCCAAAAATAAAGATTCATTTAAAAAAATGTATCAAAAACCTAATTATAAGATCTGAAAATATAAATTTCATAGAAGAATTCATAGTTACTAAACTCATGAACCTTAATCTTGGAGAACATTTCATGAGTTTTACCCCAAAGGCAAGTGAAGTAAAAGTAAAAATAAATGAATAAATCTACATCAAAATAAAAAGTTTGGGACAACAGAAAGGCAATCTATCGACACAGGGAAGCATAAAAAAAATGCAGAGACAAAGAAACAGGACATAAATGACAGAAATGGAGGAAAGCAAACTACTGGATATAGAGTTCAAAACCACACTTTTAAGGTTTTTCAAGAATTTTCTAGAAACTGCCGATAAACTTAATGAGACCCTCAAGAAATCTAATGAGACCCTTGAGGTTGTGATAAAGGACCAACTAGAAATTAAGCATACACTGACTGAAATAAAGAATATTATACAGACTCCCAACAGCAGACTAGAGGATCACAAGAATCAAGTCAAAGATTTGAAATATGAAGAAACAAGAAACACCCAACCAGAAAAGCAAAATGAAAAAAGAATCCAAAAATACGAAGATAGTGTAAGGAGCCTCTGGGACAGCTTCAAGCGTTCCAACATCCGAATTATAGGGGTGCCAGAAGAAGAGAGAGAGCAAGATATTGAAAACCTATTTGAAGAAATAATGTCAGAAAACTTCCCCTACCTGGTCAAAGAAATAGACTTACAACTCCAGGAAGTGCAGAGAACCCCAAACAAAAGGAATCCAAAGAGGACCACACCGAGACACATCATAATTAAGATGCCGAGAGCAAAAGACAAAGAGAGAATCTTAAAAGCAGCAAGAGAAAGACAGTCAGTTACCTACAAGGGAGTACCCATATGACTGTCAGCTGATTTCTCAACAGAAACTTTGCAGGCCAGATGGGAGTGTCAAGAAATATTCAAAGTGATGAATACCAAGAACCTACAACCAAGATTACTTTATCCAGCAAAGCTATCATTCAGAATTGAAGGTCAGATAAAGAGCTTCACAGATAAGCAAAAGCTAAAGGAGTTCATCACCACCAAACCAGTATTAGATGAAATGCTGAAAGGTATCCGTTAAGAAGAGGAAGAAGAAGAAAAAGGTAAAGATACAAACTATGAACAACAAATACAAATCTATCAACAAGTAAATCTAAAAATCAAGTGAATAAATAATCTGATGAACAGAATAAACTGGTGATTATAATAGAATCAGGGGCATAGAAAGGGAGTGGACTGACTATCCTTGGAGGGGAAAGGGGTGTGGGGGATGCGGGAAGAGACTGAACAAAAATCTTGCACCTATGGATGAGGACAGTGGGGGCGGGGGTGAGGGCAGAGGGTGGGGTGGGAAATGGGTGGAGCAGAGCTATGGGGGAAAAAGAGGAACAACTGTAATGAAAAAAAAAGTTTGGGACAACAAAAAAAACCCAACAACAAACAAAGAGTCAATCAACCAAATGGAATAATATATTTACAAAGAACAGCTCAAAAAGGATTTAATATCATATATATATATATATATATATATATATATATATATATATATGATTCATACAACTAAACAGCAAACAAACAAACAAACAATGCAATTAAATAATGGGCAGAGGACCTAAACAGAAAATTATCCCAAAAAGACGAGCAAATGGTGAATAGATATATGAAAAGATTCTCAACTTCCCTTTCTATAAGGGCAAAGAAAATCCAAACTACAATGAGATACCACCTGCTGCCTGTTAGGATGTCTATTATCAATAGGACAAGTAATAACATGTATTAGAGAAGTTGTGGAGAAAAAAGAACACTCATTCACTGCTGGTGGGAATGTAAAATGGTATAGCCACTATAGAAAACAGTATGGCGATTCCTCAAAAAAAATTAAAGATGGAAATGCCTTATGACCCAGTATTTCCACTTCTGGGCATATAGCCAAGGAAACCCAAAACACTAATTCCGAAGAATATATGCACTTCCATGTTTATTGAAACATTATTTACAATAGCCCACCTATGGAACCAACCCAGGAGCCCATCAATTGATGACGGGACAAAGAAGCTGTAGAATACATTCACAATGGAATATGATTCGGCTATAAAAAGAAATGAAATATTGCCATTTATGAAAGCGTGGATGGACCTAGAGTGTTCTGTGCTAAGTGAAACAAGTCACCAATCAGAAAAGATATATGCACCCCTATGTTCATAGCAGCACAATTTACAATAGCTAAGATTTGGAAACAGCCTAAGTGCCAATCAGTAGATGAGTGAATTAAAAAACTGTGGTACATCTACACAATGGAATACTACGCTGCTTAAAAAAAGAAGGAACTTTTACCACTTTCAACAGCATGGATGGAACTGGAGAGCATTATGCTAAGGGAAATAAGCCATTCTGAGAAAGATAAATATCACATAATCTCACTCATTTGTGGAATATAATGAACAACATAAACTGATGAACAAAAATAGATCCAGAGACAGAGAAGCATTGAACAGACCATCAAACCTCGGAGTAAAGGTAGGGGAGGTTGGGGTCGGGGGTAAGAGACCAACCAAAGGACTTATATGTATGCATATAAGCATAACCATGGACACAGACACTGGGGGGGTGGGGACAGCTGGGGGCTGGAAGTGGCTGGGGAGGAGTCAATGGGGGAAAAAGAAGACACATATAATACTTTAAACAATTAAATATATGTATATCATATGATGATTATATATATATATATATATATATATATATATATATATATACACACACACACACACACACACATATATACACACACATATTTTTACATATACATATCCTATATGATAAAAGCCTAATATGCTAAGTATCCGGTCATCCAGTCATCTGTTCAACCAATCAAAGCATAATATCCTAATGATATGCTAAGGCCACTCAACCACTCACTATGACATGTGCTGACCATCAGGGAGCAGACAGTTGACCAGTCGACCAATCTCTATGACTTGCACTGACCACCAGGGGGTAGATGCTCTGACAAGTAAGCTAGCTTGCTGCTGGGGTGCAGCTGATTGGGACTGAGTGAGACTGGTCAGACATGCCCTGGAGCCCTCCTGTAGTCCATCCCTGGCAGCCCAACCTCCTGCGTCCCTCCTGGCCTCCATCATGCATACATGAGGTCCCTCAACCTGGTCTGTGCCCTCTTGCAATCCGAGACCCCTTGGGGGATGCCAGAGAGCCATTTTCAGCCTGATCCCACAGGTCAGGCCAAGGGACCCCACTGGTGCACAAATTCATGCACTGGGCCTCTAGTGTGTATATATATGATTTCACCTATATGTGGAATCTAAAGAACAACGCAAATGAACAAATGAAATAGAAACAGACTCATGGACACAGAAAACAGACTGATGGTTGCCAGTGGAGAGGGATGTTGAGGGACTGGGTATAAAAGATGAAGGTACTGAGAAGTACAGATTGGTTGTTACAAAATAGCCATGGGAATGTAAAGTACAGCTTAGGGAATAGAGAAAATAATCCTGTATAATAAAGCCTAATATGCAAATTGTCCCCTTGGGTAGTCGTTTAACGGAGAATTTGATCAGGAGTTCTACCACTCGCTATGACGTGTGCTGACCACCAAGGTGCTGTGCAGAACATGACTGCCGTTGGAGATGTGGTGCTGGCAGTGGGCGGCAGTGGAGGCATTGCTGGCTCCAATGGGCCCCAAGAAGAGAAGGTCCGTGGTGGGTTTGTAGAGTAGGTTCCAGGTCAAGGCGGGTATGAGCAGGGACCCAATCGCCCTGCTGATTGCTCCATAGACAGCAACCTGTGGTGGTGGCACGGGGTGGGGCCACTGCCCGGCTCCCAGGTGCTGAGGGAGCAGGCAGGGGGGCCGGCCCCAATTGATCACCCCACAGGCAGGATGGTGGAGCAGGGAGGGGGCAGCAGCAGGCCAAGGCAGGGTGCCAGGGGTGTGGGGCTGCAAGGCTGAGGGCACAAGCTGGGGCCCGATCTCCGCAGGCTACCCAGAGGGACCTCACCCATGTACGAATTCTTGCATCAGGCCTCTAGTGTCATACTAAGTATATTTGGTGACACTTGGGTAATGGAAATATCAGCGGAGATACTTTGTAAAGTATATGATTGTCTAACCATTGTGTTGTACCCCTCAAACTAATACAAAATAATATTGAATATAAGCTGTAATTTAAAAAATTAAAAGGCATTTAAAAATGTGTTTTTTATTGATTTCAGAGAGGGGAAGGGAAAGGAAAAGAGAGACAGAAACATCAATGATGAGAGAAAATCACTGATCAGCTGCTTCCTTCATGTCCCATACTGGGGATCAAGCCGGGCAATGCCCTGACCAGAAATCGAACCATGATCTCCTGGTTCGTAGGTCGACGCCCAACCACTGAGCCACACCAGGCAGGCAAGACATTTTTAAAAGATCTTGGCAATTAAAAGAAATAAATAAAAACATAAAAAATAAAGACAGTGTTAAATGATGGGTATGGGAGTACAAAATCTGAGAATCCAGGTAAAGTAAAAAAGCTTTGAATGCTGTCAAGTTAGAGGGAGATGATAAGGTAATGATTTTAGCTTCAATAAAATCAGTAACATTCCAAAAATAAATGCTTACCATAATACCAGGTGAAAAGTATCCTCCCACTCTTTTCCTAATGTGCATGTCATCATCATTGAGGAATTAAGCAACTAAAAACAATTTGTAAAAATTTTTATATTTACTTGAAACTTCGTAATGAGAAGCAGGTATACTCAGCTCAGTCATGTTACTTACTCCAGGTATTGCATATGACTTTATAAGAAATTATTATTCACTGGTCATAACTTTATTTGTAGGCAGTTTTGGGTTTTTTTTGTGTGTTTTTTTTGTTGTTGTTGTTTTTTTTTTTTCACATAAGACACTTGGAAAATCTGCCTATTGCAATTGCAATGTGATCTTGGTAATCATCCAAAATTTGTAAATATGAAAAACATCTATCTATCTTCCCCTATAACTGTATGTGGAGGTTTGACTGTGGTCAGAAGTGAGTTCCTCCTTAGGAACTAGCACTGCCAATCTCTGAAAAAAACAGCAAAGTACTCAGACAAGCTGTGGGGAATGTGCCTCTGTGCCCCACTCCTCAGGAGCCAAGGGTAAGCCTTAGGCTTCTGATTATTTCTTTTACATATAAACTTTTGGCATGTCCTTGTGAAACTCTAAACTTGATAAACCTTTGCTAGAATTAAAATAGTGTTTTCATGTGTATTTTAAAGACTCGGAAGAAAATGATAACTTTTATTTTCTCTTTTAAAGGCTGAAAATCAAAAGCAGAGAACAACTATTGTGGATATATATATTTCCCCCTACCTTCTGTGGTTGCTGTGACATCCTGCACAATCTTTTAGATCTAGTAATTATTCAGTATATACTTTACCCTCAAGGTTTAAAGAGATTTTACATATTTAAAAACTATAGGAATTACATCTAGGAATGTTAACCAAGTTCATTACGGAGGGGGTACTTTCTAGTAAAGGAGAAAAATATCTAGGAAACATTTAAAGTGGTGAATGTATTTGATTAAGTATGGGTCTTACTAAGAAGGAGTGTAGAGATACATCTCTATCTTACTATTAAAAATTACTAGTAAAGCCTCAAATTACCGAATTTAAATTAAATTTTAAATGAAAATTTTAATCAAAAAGTTAACAAATCAATTAACCTTAAAACTATTGATTTAAATGTTCACTTCTATTTCATACCAACATTTCATGAGCAAGATTTATTTACCACACATTGAATAATAAGGGATAGTTCAGGAAGACAACACCACATATGAGTTTCTAGCCAAGTGTTTTACAGAAAAGCTTCTGAGTTATTCCTTTCAAAATAAAGTTGAACTCTGAACTTAAGTAGCATATGCAGGAAGTAGTTAATACTATGTATATGTGGGGGTAAAAATGGGGGTGGTTTGCTCTGTAGACTCAAGACATTACAGATGAAATATAAACTTTGATTCTTAAATATCTTTGACATAAAAATCTCAGATAAACAGATCTTAAAACATACACAATCTCTCTACTTAAGGTCTATTTTTAATCATTGCAAGTCTCAACAAGCATGATATTTTTAAACTAGGAAGCTGGAAATTTTTATTTTTAAACTGTTCTCTGTGAGTTTATTTTCCACATAGCTGCTTCTCTTAGATTGTGTGTGTGTGGCAGGGAGGTGGTATAGGTTCATATAGAATACAATGAGAGAGAGTGGTAAAATATCCTAGAGTGAATATATATTTATATGCACCCATGAGCACTTGTTTAACTCTTTGATGTGGAGACTTACAATGATAGTGTAATAATAGAAGTGGGTAGAAAACTAAAATATCAGAACTGAGGCTTCCCAGAAGATAACAGCTTATTTCTATGGCAATAGTTTATATTCACAACATTTTCCAAGGAGCTATAAGAGGAAGAAATAAATTCAAATACAATTTTCCAAATTGATAATAGAAATTTCTTGTCATCAATGAATTATCATGATTTATAAATTTAAGATGGTTTATATTGGAGTCTTTTATAAAAGATGAATAGGTAATAAATGAAGAATTTAGAAAATAGTTTTAGAACAGAGTACTACATCTAGTTTACAAACTGAAAGTAGTTAAGTCTAAATTTTAAATACCATTGGTTCATTGATAATCTATTAAAATATGCTAAAATAGTTCAGAGTTAAAATGTTGCTCATAATCATGAAATTTAAAGCAGTGTCACTACTATAAAGACTCATAAATGCTTTATAAAGGGTTTCTAAACATATGATTGGTATTCTTTAAAAATTGTTAGTTTTTTTATTAATGTTTTTTAAAAATATTGTTTTCCAATAACATTATTTCAGTAAGAGAAGAACAATGGGAAAGTTAAATAATGTGCTCATTTACATTAATTCAACAAGTATGTTTAACAATCTATCAGGTTTTATGTTGTGTTCTAGATTCTCAGATTTTGCAATGAACAGAAAAAACACACATGTGTTTGTGTAGTATACTTTTCAACTCCAGGTAGCGATTTCCAGCCCAGAGCAACAGGGGCAGGAAGAAGAGCCCAGGTGTCATCGGGTGATGGGAATCAGTTGAGATTCCATCTGCCTGGCAGACCCAGACTGCATTATTCCAGGGAAAGAGTGTTTCTATTGTTATAGCACCAGCCTAGAGAGTTCGCTCTAGTCTCTGAATGCTGGAGACACTGCTGTTGGGCCGTGAGGAGGGCCCCGCTCACTGCTCAGTGACTTTGAGGTGCCCTTTATTCTCTGAAAAGTATCTGGGCAGAGAGCTAGTTAGTGACTAAACCATGTGGCTTGGGTAAAAGGATGGACCTTGCCTATGTCAAGTGCACAGTCACTACCCCTCCCCCGCACCTGCTGAACAACTTACTCTTACACATCTTGCTAAATTTGGTGGCACAGGAGAATGGTGCAGGGAGGTGATTTTTGGCCCATTCTGCTTGGTTTGATGACACAGGTGAGCCAATTTTTCCACCTGTCCTGCTGGGATCAGAGCTTGAGCAAAACTGGGAATTTCATTCCCCCACCGCTGTGAATGCCACACAAGAGATAAGAGTGGCATGCAAGGCTGATTCTTGGTCCCCTCCTGCTTGGTGTGACAGCATGGTGAGTACCGGGGAGTTGTGCAGAGGTAGGTTTTTCAGACTGTATCTCCTGAGGAGGCCTCTGTCTGGGAGTCAGACAGGTCAGTTCATGGCTCTGCAGCTACGCTGTGGGAAGGCAGATCTGAGCTGCACTGCAAGGTCAGCCTGTGCTGCACTGTGAAGGAAAGGGAGTTCTTCCCATCCCTGCCACATGTTGTGTGCACCACTCTAAAATAAAGACTACTTGAATCAGCCCCACCAAGCCCAGATACACCACTGGGCACAGTTCTATGGGGGAAGGGAGAGAGGCACAGATTAGGGACATTCAAAATATAAGACCCTCAGAGGCTACTGTTTGGGAATAGAAGGAGATGCTTAGTCTGTGCCAACATCCTCAAAGGGAGACTTTGACCTATCCCCCTGAGCACAGGAAGGCTGAACACACACCTGCTGAGGAGACAGCTAGGTGTATGTGAACCTTCAGGGAGCCCAGCTAGGGGGAACTAGATTTGGATACTCTGGTAGAGACTGAGGGGTTTAGCTTTGAAGCAGGGACTAATTTCCCCTCATGAATGACTGTGATTCCCAAACAGGAGACCTATTTTGGCTAACCTGGCTTCATCTTACAGTCTCTCTTCAGAAGGCTCTGGAATAAGACCAAGAAATCTCAGGGGATAGAGTAGCTTAAAGGTGGAAGTGGACCTCAGTGAACCTCATACCTATCACAGAACTTCCCCCAGCTCTATGCTGGAAGAAGCTGACCCTATTACACAGATTGACCTTCCCTTGTACACACAGGTTTAATAGTTGCAGACACAAACAGGGAACAGTGTGGTGGCTACAGACAGGTAGCTAAAGGATAGTTACATACAATGTCTGACAGTGACCTGAACCTGTAACCCATCCCAACAGAACAACAACAACAAAAAAATAAACAAAATAAGAGGTGAGATTCACACTGCACCAGAGCTTGACTCAACTAGCCATATGAGCAGCACAGCCAAAGGGGGATCCCTGCAGGCACAAGAACCTGCTGGAAACAACCCTGCTACAGGGAGCCGCCCCTGAACTACTTCTCATTTAGGATGACAGAGGTTTAGCCATATGATCACCCAGCCTGAAGGGTTAACTGTGCTCACAAAAGGGCCAATGGCAATCAAGCATCAACTACAAACAGGGGTGCACATAACCCACAAGAGACCTTCCGGAAGCAGGGAGTTCAAATGAGCTGGAAGAATATGCCAATGAGCCCCAAGAAACACCTCAATACTGCACCTCCACAGAAGCTTTCACACTGTTGTTAGGGTTAAGCCTATTTAATACATAGAAACAAAAACAAAACTGCCAAAATGGGAAGACAAAGAAATAAACCCAAATTTAAATAAAAGGAGGAATTTCCAGAAAAAAAAGCTAAATGAAATAGAGGCAAGCAAATTATCAGATATAGAGTTCAAAGTAAAAGTTATAAGAATGCACCAGGCACTTAGTGAGAATTATAACAGCATCAGAAAGGACACAAGAAACCATAAAAATAACTAATAGGAAATGAAGAATGACATCAAGAATAAACTGGAGGAAATAAAAAGTTGGTTAGATGAAGCAGAGGATTGAATCAGTGACTTGAAATAAGTAGAAAAAACACACATAATAACAATAGCAAAAAGAATAAATAATAAAAAAGCATAAGGATAGCTTAAGGAAGCTTTGGGACAACATGAAACATAACAACATTCATATCACAGGAGTGCCAGAAGGAGAAGAATGTGAGCAAGAACAAGAGAATTTCTGTGAAGAAATACTGCCAGAAAACTACTCTATCCTAGTGAAGGAAAAAGTCACACAAGTTCAGGAAGCACAGAGAGTCATAATCAAGATGAATTCAAAAGAGACCCACGCCAAGACACATCATAATTAAAATAGCAAAGGCTAAAGACAAAGAACATTTTAAAAAAATCTTTATTTTTTTAAATATATTTTATTGATTTTTCACAGAGAGGAAGAGAGAGGGATAGTCAGAAACATCAATGAGAGAGAAACATCGATCAGCTGCCTGCTGCACACTCCCCACTGGGTATGTGTCTGCACCAAGGTACATGCTCTTGATCAAAATCGAACCTGGAACCCTTGAGTCCACAGACTGACACTCTATCCACTGAGCCAAACCGGTTAGGGCTAAAAAAATCTTTATTGTTGAAAGTATTACATATATCTCCTTTTTCCATCTGTTGACCTCTTCTAGCTTGCCCCCACCCCAGGCCTTCACAAAAAGAGAATCTTAAAGGCAGCAAGAGAGAGACAGTTAGTTACCTGCAAGGGAGTTCCCATGTCTGTCAGCTGATTTTTCAAAAGAAAAACTTCAGACCAGAAGGGATTGGCATGAAGTATTCAAAGTGAGGAAAAGAAAGGATACAAATCAAAGACTACTCTGTCCAGTAAACCTATGATTTAAAATTGAAGGAAAAATAAAGGGTTTCCCAGACAGAAAAGGCTAGAAGGGTTTATTACAGTAAAACCTCTATGTAATGAATTATTCAGGTGAGGGGGGTGTCCATTAGAGCCAAAAGTCAGTTATATAATAAAGTATGCTTTCTAAATGCATACTTAAAAAAATTGACAAATTAGTTACTTTTTTACTTAGGTAAATATGTTTGTGTAATTAAAATTAACTATGTATGAAAAGTTTAATTTCACATAAAAGTTTTCTATGTGTATTACTGTACTTTTAAATTTATATTGAATACATCTAGTAAATAAGTGCATTCATCAATCACTGCAAGCAAAAAATGCACATGGTTGGAGTGTGGTTTAGCTCATATTGTAACATTGGCCTACATATGTTAAAACAGATGCAGAAAGTCATGACATGCAACAACAGACCAATTACAATATGCAATGTGAAGTGATCATGTGCTAATCTATCACAGAACATTTTTATAAGTGATGACTCTTGGATTTAAATATGTAGACAATAGTTGTAGATATGTAATATTTATTTATGTTTGCTAAATACTACAGTGTTTTTTCCAACATTTGGGGTACTCACTAAAATTTGGTAAAAATAACAGTGAATTGATAACCAAAGAATAACCTGCTAATTTAATTATAAGAAAATTCTGAAACTGCCATTTGACCTAGTAATCTCACTTTTAGGAATATACCTTAAGAAATCTTAAACACCAATTAGAAAAAAATGTATGTATTCCTATGTTCATAGCAGCACAATTTACAATAGCTAAGATCTATAAAGCACAAGTGCCCATCAGTAGGTGAGTAGATAAAAAAGCTGTGGTACATTTACACAATAGAATACTATGCAGCAGTAAAAAAGAAGGATCTCTTACCCTTAATACAGCATGGAGGGACCTGGAGGATATTATGTTAAGTGCAATAAGCCTGTCAGAGAAAGACAAGTATCACATGATCTCACTTATATGTGGAATCTAATGAACAAAATAGATCCAAAGACACAGAAGCATGGAACAGACAGTTGAGTCTCAGAGGGAAGGCAGGGGTGGGTAGGAAGAGCTCAATCAAAGAACTTGTTTGAATATATGCATTACCCATGGACACAGACAATAGGCTGGTAAAGGCCTGGTGTAGAAGGCTGGGCTAGGCTAGAAGGGGTCAATAGGGAATAAAAGTGGATAGATGTAATGCATTCAACAATAAAGATTTATAATAAAATTTGCTAAAAATTACAGTGAATTGATAACAAAACATAACCTGTTAACTTAATTATAAGCAAATCTTGGTTAAAAGCATTTTAAAAGTAACAGGGTGTTAATTTTCCCATAAAACATACAGAACAGAAATTTTGTCCATTAAATCCAAAGTTCATTAAGTCAAGGTCTGCAAAATCAAACGTTTACTGTACCAAGCAAGCATGGCAAGAAATGTTAGAGTCTACTCTAAGAAGAAATATATAAAGAGAGAAAAATGTAGGTATAAAGGGAAAAGAGACAATATATAAATACCTATCAATAATTCTCTTAAATGTAAATGGATTAAATGGTCCAGTAAAAAAGATATAAGGTAGCTGAATGGATAAGAAAACATGCCCTAAGGAGAACCAAGATGGTGGAGTAGGTAAATGCTGGTACTCACTGCCTCCCAGAGCAATATAAAAATTACTACTAAAATACAGAACAACCATCAGTCAGAACCTCCTGAAACCTGGATGAATGGAAGTTCTACAACTAGAGAAGTAAAGAAGAAAGTTTATCAAGACTTTTAGGAGGGTGGAGGTGTGGAGTTGCAGAACACGCTGGTCTGACACCCAGGTGTGATGTGTTGTTAATCAGGAGGGATATCTCCACTACAAAGGCCTCCTTTGAGAAGCAAGGAGTTCCAGCCTCACACCAGAGCCCCAGCCCAGGGTTCCAGATCTGGGAAGAGAAGTCCCTGTAACTTCAGGCTGTAGAAACCAGCAGGAATTGTGGCTGAGTGACACAGAGGCTGCTGGAGACCCAGACAGTCCCTCTTAAAGAGCTCAAGCACTGGGAAGGGACATTGGGGTAACAAGGGACATATGGGGAGGAAATGGATTGTCTGGCATTGGAGCAAGAACTCTGGGTAGCTTTCTCCCAGATGGAGGTGCTCACAGGGTCACTGTTCCTGTGCTGACAGCCATATCTGAGTGCCTCATACTGTTTGCTCCACCCTGGAGATTCCCTGAGACCCCACCCCATTCAACTGGCATCCCCACCCAAGCTGTTTGCAGCAGCTTTTCCATATGAATGGCTTGTCCTGACACAGGCTTAAGACTTCACTAAAATATCTTAAACAAGCATCAGCTGACATCAGCATGTTCCATATTTATCAATAAGAGGCCCAAAATGGATGCAAGACACTCCGGGGGGGAGGGGGGGTTTGAGGGCATGTGCCATGGGTAGGGGAGGCTGGGGGAAGGTCAATGGGGGAAAAAAGGGAGACATATGTACTACTATTTGTAATACTTTAAACGATAAAATAAAATTTAAAAAATATTAAGAGAAAGCCTTGAAAACTATAAATAAATAAATAAATAAATAAATAAATAAATAAATAAATAAATAAAATAAGAGACCCAAGACCTGGCACTAGCACCAGAATGCCTTGCTTCACAGCTTGGCATTGCCTGGGAATTTGCAAACCCAATACAAATAGTAGCCATTTACAGATTGCTCGGTAGCTCCTGCCAGGTGGCCACAGGCAGTGGCTGATTTTGCACCTCCAGGGAACCCCCAGAGCCAGTGCACCTGGTGGACAGCTTCAGACCATACAAGATTACAGCTCTAACCAACACACTTAAGGGGTAGACTCAGTGAGCATGAAAGCCCCATTAAAGCAAGTCCTGCTTCACAGGGGTGTCTCCTATATAACAGCTCTTCCACTGTCATTGCAGTGGGTCCTCACTGCTTGGAGGTCAACTCCTCCCAGTGACTTCAACAGCAATCAAGGCTCAACTACAATAAGACTTTGCACATAGCCCACACAGAGGCACACCTACAGTGCCCAGCTTGGATGAATGGAAAGGCTAAGCAACTGGGCCCTACAGGACACCTGCTACATGAGGCCGCTCTACCAATTCTAGGGAACATAGCATCTTTACCTAATATTAAAAAAAAAAAAACCACAGGGAAGCAACCAAAATGTGAAGGCGAGAAAACATGTCACAAATGAATAACAGAAGAAATATCCAGAAAGAGAAATAAATGGAAGCAAGCAAACAACTAGATACAGAGTTCAAGACGATGGTTATAAGGTTGCTCAAGGATATTAATGAGAGCTTTAAGGGACTCAAAGAGAACTTCAAGGGGCTTAGTGAGACTTTAAAAGAGGATATTAGTGATAACATCAAAAACATTAAAAAGGATCGGTCATAAATTAAGCACTAACTGAAATAAAGAATAATTTACAGGTATTCAACAGTAGAGTAGAGGATTCTGAGAATGAAATCAACAATTTTGAGTATGAGGAAGCAAAAAACACCCAATCAGAAGAGCAAAAAGAAAAAAGAATCCAAAAATATGAAGATAGTGTAAGGAGCCTTTGGGATAACTTCAAGCACACCAACATTCCCATTATGGGACTGCCTGAAGGAGAAGAGATAGATACAAGATCTTGAAAACATGTTTGAAGAAATAATGATGAAAAACTTCTACTACCTAGTGAAAGAAATAGACTTACAAGTCTTGGAAGATCAGAGAGTCCCAAACAAGAGGAATCCAAAGAGACCCACACCAAGACACATCATAATTAAAATGCCAATGATTCAAGACAAAGAGATAATCTTAAAAGCAGCAAGAGAAAAGCAGGTACTTACCTACAAGGAAGCACTCATACAACTGTCAGCTGATTTCTCAATATAAACTATGCAGGTCAGAATGGGGTGGCAAAAAATATTCAAAGTGATGAATAGCAAAAACCCACAACCAAAATTACTCTACCCAGCAAAGCTATAATTTGGAATTGAAGGTCAGATAAAAAGCATCACAGACAAGAAAAAGCTAAAGGAGTTCATTACTATCAAACCAGTATTACATTAAATGTTGGAGGGTATTCTTTATGAAGAGGAAGAGGAAGAGGAAAAAGGAGAAGGAGAAGAAGAGATAAAAATATGAACAATAGCCGAAACCGGGTTGGTTCAGTGCGGACTGAAGGGTCCTGGGTTCGATTCCGGTCAAGGGCATGTACCTGGGTTGCGGGCACATCCCCAGTGGGAGATGTGTAGGAGGCAGCTGATCGATGTTTCTCTCTCATCGATGTTTCTAACTCTCTATCTCTCTCCCTTCCTCTCTGTAAAAAATCAATAAAATATATTTTTAAAAAATATGAACAATAAAATAGCAATAAATACATATCTAATAACAATTGAATCTAAAACTCAAAATAAATGAATAAGATATCTAATGAACTGAATAAGCTGGTGAATATAATAGAATCAGAGGCATGGAAATGGAACAGACTGACGATTCTCAGAGGGAAAGGGGTTGGGGAGCAGGAAGAGATTAAACATAGACCTTATATGCACACATGAATTACTTATGGACATAGACAATAGGTAGTGAAGGCCTGGGGCAGGGCAGGAACATGTGGAGGGGACAATGGGGTGATAAAAGAGGGACATCTGTAATACTTTCAACAATAAAGATTAAAAAATAAATAAAAGTTCTTGGCTTCAAGGAGCTCAGTTTCTTAAAAAGGAAAGACATATACACAATTAATTACAATATAACTAGAGGCCCGATGCACAAAAATTTGTGCACTCGGCGGGGAGGGGGGGGTCCCTCAGCCCGGTCTGTGCCCTCTCGCAGTCTGGGACCCCTCGGGAGATAACGACCTGCTGGCTTAGGCCTGCTCCCGGGTGGCAGAGGGCAGGCCCAATCCCTAGGTGCAGCCCCTGTTCGAGCTCAGAGGAGGGCCGATTGGGGAGTTGGGGTGCCACTCTTGTCATGCACAGAGCAGGGCAGATTGGGAGGTTGCGATGTCACCCTCAGTCACTCTCAGGGTAGGGTGGATAGGGGGGTTGGGGCACCGCCCCCTGTCACACTCAAGGCAGGGTCGATGGGGAGGTTGCGGAGCCACCCCCTGTCACACACAGAGCCGCAGGGCAATCAGGGTTTTGGGCGCTGCCCCCTGTCATGCTGATCCCGGTGCTGGAAGCCCTCGCGGCTCTGCTGATCCCGGTGCTGGGAGGCATATTACCCTTTTACTATATAGGATAGAGGCCTGGTGCATGGGTGGGGGCTAGCTGGTTTGCCCTGAAGGGTGTCCTGGATCAGGGTGGGGTTCCCCACTGGGGTGCCTGGCCAGCCTGGGTCAGGGGATGATGGCTGTTTGCAGCTGGTCACACACCCTTCAGGGTGGGGGTCCCCACTGGGGTGCCTGGCCAGTCTGGGTGAGGGGCTGAGGGCTGTTTTCAGGCTGGCGGGTGACTGAAGCTCCCAACCACTCCTTTCTTTCTTTCTTTCTTTTTTTTATTCTGGGCCAGCTTTAGCTCTTAGGCTTGGCTCCAGCTCTGAGGCCTCGGCTGCTGAAAGCAGGTATCTGGTTTGTTTGGGTTCTATAATCGAAACACTGTTTCAACTCCAGCTCTGAGATCCAGGCTGGCTGAAAGCAGGTTTCTGGGGTTTTGTTTAGCTTCTATATTTGTACCAATGTTTCAAACTGCAGGCTCAGAGGCCGGCAGCTGCAGGCGGGGAACGTTGGAGTCCTCCTTCACTAAAGCAAGTAAGCCTCATGTTCGCTTCAAGCTGCCTGGCTGCTGGCCGCCATCTTGGCTGGCAGTTAATTTGCATATCCTGCTGATTAGCCAATGGGAAGGGTAGCGGAGGTAAGGCTAATTACCATGTTTCTCTTTTATTAGATAGGATGTGGTAAATGTACATGCTCCAGACATAAAAGAGGGAGAAAATGTGGGAACCTTTCTGAAGCTTGAGTTCTAATATTTTTATTAAAAATATATTTTTATTGATTTCAGAGAGAAAGGGAGAGGGAGAGAGAGATAGAAACATCAAAATTGAGAAGTAAGTGATTGACTGCCTCCTGCACTTTTTCCCCAGTGAACATTGAGCTTGAGACTCAGGCATGTGACCTCCTTGTTCATAAGTCAATGCTCAACCACTGAATCACACCAGCTGGGAGAGTGTTAATGCCTTAAAGAGTCATATGATCTAGCCTTAGGTAATGATTATATTTCAAGTTAAGAAAGTAATAAGAAAATGTACAGATGCAACATTCACTGAGCACAGCACAGAAGAAATACTAGCAAACTGGAATTGCTGAGCACAGAATGGAAGTCAGGAAGTGATGAGAGATGAAGCTAGGTGGGAATTCAGGTTCAGGTATCTTGTTAAGAAGCTGGGGCTTTATTTTATAGAATCTATAAAGTAAGCAATAGAGAGCCAGGTTAGGGTTTTAAAATAATGTAATATAGCAACATTATTTACAACTGGAGGCCTGGTGCACGAATTCATGCATGGGTGGAGTCCTTTGGCCTGGCAGGTGTTCAGGGCCGATCAGAGCCATCACGCCCAGTCCCGATTGGGCCTGCTGGCCATGGAAAGTTGGCTGTGGGAGCACACTGACCACCAGGGGTCAGCTCCTGCATTGAGCATCTACCCCTGTTGGTAAGTGCGTGTGATAGCGACTGGTCCACCAGTCATTCAGTCGTTTGGTCACTTAGGCTTTTATATATATACTAGAGGCCTGGTGCACAAAAATTTGTGCACTCGGGGGGGTCCCTCAGCCCGACCTGTGCCCTCTCACAGTCTGGGACCCCTCGGGGGATGTCCACCTGCTGGCCTAGGCCTGCTCCTTGGGCAGCCTTGGAGCCCTCAGGGGATGTCCACTTGCCAGCGGGGAGCAGGCCTAAGCTGCAGTCAGACACCCAAAGCACTGCTAAGGACGCAGGAGAAGCTCCCACCACCACCGCTTTGCTGGCAGCTGGCAGCCGGTTGGGGGCGTAACTGCTGGCGAACCGCTGCGGTCGTGCCACCCCACCCTGATCTCCCAGCGGGAGAGCTGGTTGGGGGCGTGAGTGCTGGTGGTCACCCCACCAGCCCTGATCTCCCAGCAGGAGAGCCGGTTGGGGGCGTAAGTGCTGGCGGACCGCTGCGGTTGCCCCACCAGCCCTGATCTCCTGTGGGAGGGCCGATTGGGGGCTTGGCTGGTGGTGGATTGCTGCGGTCATACCTGCCAGCCCTGGGTCGGGTCGCACATGGGTCGCCTGCCACCCGGGTCACAGATAGCAGGCCCGGATGGCAGCAGGGCAGGCAGGATGGCGCTGTCCCAGCCTGCCTGCAGTATGCAAATTAGCCGCCATCTTTGTTGGCGGTTAACCACCATCTTAGTTGGCAGTTAATTTGCAACTCGCCCTGATTAGCCAATGAGAAGGGTAGCGAAGTTACGGTTAATTACCATGTTTGTCTATTATTAGATAGGATAGACTAGAGGCTCAATGCATGAAATTAGTGCAAGAGTAGGCCTTCCTTCCCCTGGCTGCTGACACCTGTTTCCTTCTGGCACCTGGGATCCAGGCTTGTTTCCCTCCTGCCTCCCACTGGTACCCAGGACCTGGAATGGCTTCCTTCTGGCTGCCCGCAGGCACCCAGGACCAGGGCTTCACTCCAGTCAACAGCAGGCACCCAGGACCCGGACTTTGCTCTGGCTGCTGGCAGGCACCTGGGACCCAGGCTGGTTTTCCTCCAGTCACCCACAGGCACCTGGAACTCAGGCTGGCTTCTCTCCAGCCCCAGTTTCGTCTGGAGGGATGTCCAGAATGATGAATGGAAGGACATCCAATCTAATTAGCATATTACCCTTTTATTATTATAGATAGCTAAAAGTGTAAACACCCTAAATGTCCACCAATAGATGAAGGGATAAGCAAAATGTGATATATACACAAAATGAACTATTATTCAATGTTAAATAGGAATGAAATTTTGATACATGTTATAATATGGATGAACCTTTAAGACATTATGCTAAGAGATATAAGGCAAACACAAAACACCAGATATTATATGATTCCACTTATATAAGATATCCAGAATAGTCAAACTTATAGAAACAGAAAGTAGAATAGTGGTTTCCAGGGACTGGGAGATGAGAGAAGGGAGAATTATTGTTTAGTGGGTATGGAGATTCAGTTTAAAAAGATGAAAATGTTTTGAAGATAGATGATGGTAATGGTTACACAACAATATGAATGTCCTTAATGTTGCTGTACTGTATACTTAAAAATGGTGACGATGGAATAGTTAATGTTATGTGTATTTTGCCACAATAAAAAGTAACATAGTAATGTTTCTTATATTTTAATAGAATAATTTAAATGTGGGGAATGTTTACATATTAAATATCTTAGAGCAGTGATGGCGAACCTTTTGAGCTCGGCGTGTCAGCATTTTGAAAAACCCTAACTTAAGTCTGGTGCCATGTTACGTATAGAAATTTTTTGATATTTGCAACCATAGTAAAACAAAGACTTATATTTTTGATATTTATTTTATATATTTAAATGCCATTTAACAAAGAAAAATCAACCAAAAAAATGAGTTTGCATGTCACCTCTGACACATGTGTCATAGGTTCACCATCACTGTCCTAGAATGTAGTGTGAATTTGGATGAAACAAGATTGAAGCCATGGACACAGGAAAACTGGGTGAGGTGCATTAGTCTAAGACTACTTCTAAAATAGCAGGGAGTATAAGGCTGGAAATGAGAAAAATTATTTGGGAAATGTTAAGAAATATAACTGGAAATACAGTTGCCAGACTTTGGTGGTGAACACATATATATGTTCCAAAACTTACTGGCTTAACACTTCATGATACTTCACACTTTTGTGGCTGTCTTAGTTCAGGCTGCTATAGCAAAGTACTACAAACACACAACTTCAAAATCCAGCTTCAGAATTACAAATCATAAAATTATAGCACAGGCAATGTAAATATTAAAGACTTTTATCATATGTTTTTTTTTCTTTCAAGAATTCAAATAAAAGACAATTGACCTCTATTTAGAAAACCTGTGAATATGCCTCATAGGGTCAAAAACTGGGAGTGGGGATAAGTTCCAAAGTTTCCTATCATATACAGGGTAGGGTAAAAATAGATCTTCAGTTGTTTGTATGGAAAATAATACAAAAATTAATCCTATCTAATAAAGAGGGAATACGCTAATTAACCATCACACCCCTCACAAAGATGGCAGTGCCCACAGCCAATAAAGAGGGAATATGCTAATTGACTGCCATGCCCTCACAAGATAGTGGCATCCACAGCCAGAAGATGGTGGTGCCCAGTCCCCTCAGCCGCATCTCATCCAGCCTCAGTCTCCCAGTCCCCTCAGCCCCGCCTCATCCAGCCTCAGTCTCCCATTCCCCTCAGCCCTGCCTCATCCAGCCAGAGTCCCCCAGTCCCCTCAGCCCTGCAGGGGAAGGCAGTTGGGGGTGATCAGGCTGGCAGGGGAGGGCAGTTGGGGACAATCAGGCCAACAGGGAAGCAGTTAGGCATCAATCAGGTCAGCAGGGGAGCAGTTAGGGGGCTATCAGGCTGGCAGGCAGAGTGGTTAGGGGCAATCAGGCAGGCAGGCAGGAGAGTGGTTAGGAGTCAGCAGTCCCGGATTGTGAGAGGGAGGTCCGATTGCCAGTTTAGGCAGGGATTGGGCCTAAACTGGCAGTTGGACATTCCCCAAGAAGTCCCAGATTGGAGAGGGTGCAGGCTTGGCTGAGGGACACCCCCCCCCCCCCCTTGTGCAGGAAGTCCTGCTCTGTGCATGAATTTTGTACACCGGGCCTCTAGTAAATAATAATACAAGAATTAACCCTTTTTTTTATTTATTCACAACTATAAACCTATTTTGCCCCACCCTGAATATAATACAAGGAAACACAAACAGGAGCTTGTATTATCTCTCAAGAACAACAATGTTCTGTTTCATATATTTCCAAAAGATAACTTATGGGGATTTTTTCTTTATTTTATTTTATTTTTTTCCATCATCATTTATTTCCCCTATACCCTCTTGAACCTTTACACCTCTCCCCCGGCACCCAACGATCACTACACTGTTGTTAATGTCTATGAGTTCTTTCTTTTTATTTTGCTCAATGCCCCCCTCACCAGAACTGTCTGTCTGTGTTTCTATTTTGCTTGTTAGTTCAGTATATTTATTAAATTTTACATATGAATAAAATCCTGTGGTACTTGTCTTTCTCCATGTCCTTTCCAGCACTTTTTGTTTGTTGACTTATTGATGATAGCCATTCTGACAGATGTGAGGTGATATCCCATTGTGGTTTTAATTTGCAATTTTCTGATAATTAGTGACATTCAACATCTTTTCATATGTCTGTTGGACACCTGTATGTCCTCTTTGGAAAAGTGTATACTCAGGTCCTTTGTCCATTTTTAAATTGGATCAGTGTTTTGTTTTTTTGGTGTTGAATTTTATAAGATACTTTTTATTTTTTACTATTAGCCCCTTATCAGTGATTATGTTCTCCCATTCAGTGGGTTGTCTTTTCATTTTGTTGATGGTTTCCTTTGCTGTGAAAAACTTTTTAGTTTGATGTGGTCCCAATTACTTATTTTTCCTTTTGTTTCCCTTGCCTGAGGAGATATATCAGAAAAAAAATATTGTGATGAGTAATGTCTGAGAATTTACAGCTTCTTCTAGGATTTTCTTCTAGGTTTTTTTTCTAGTATTTTTATGGTTTTGAGTCTAACATGTTTGTATTTTTTCAAGAATATGTGGGTTATGATTAGCTATTAAATCCATAATTTCAAAAACTGGTAGTTCTTATTTTTGTTTAGCAATGAGCGATAGAGAAAATATGAACCATTAAATAATAATCCGAGTTTGATAGGTAGTGGGAGTAGAGAGCAGACCCTAGAGAGCCCTAAGCAGCCCCACCACCACCACTGGCCTAGTTACCATCACACCCTGTGAGGAGCTAATGCACCCCACCCCAGTCACTACCGCAACCATGAGCAGCTAGGCTGAGACCCCGCAGCCACCTGCAGCCCCCACCAAGCGCCACACCACAGGCTGCTGCACATGGAGCAGTGGCCTGGACCACCTCTCATCAGCAACACCTTGGGGGTTGGTTAGGGTTAGGAGTTGGGGGGGATAGTAGGTCATGGCAAGGAAGGTTTGGGGAACAGTAAAATGGTTCAATGTAAGAAAGGGAAATAGTTTCATCAAGTAGAATCACACCAAGGAAGATGTGTTTGTACACCAGACTGCCATAAAGAAGAATAACCCCAGGAAGTCCCTTCACAGTGTAGGAGTTGGAGAGACTGTGGAGTCTGATGTTGTTGAAGAAGAAAAGGGGGCAGAGGTAGCAAATGTTAATTCAGGTCTTACGTAATTAAAGAAATAATTCTGGAAAAGATAACACTGAAATTTAAATGTAAGCATTTGTGCAGCAAAAACAAAAGAAATGGTTCTTCATCATTGAAACCTAAGTGATTGCATCTGAATAATGAAAAATAGCAGATTTTATTAGTCATCATGGAGTCAGAAGTGCCAGTTTTAAGCATAAAAGTAATTTATTTGAGAACCAAGAAAAGGTGTCCAATGTACAATAAAAATTTTAAAAATATATCATTAACATAATGATTTTGTGTAAGGCAAAAGCTACATTGGTAAGGATTGCTTATCCTGTAGATATACATTTTGTGAAATGAATAGGACAATATGCCTCTTTTTTAAAAAAAATGCTTAATCTATTCCTTTTATTTAAAACAATATCAAATAAAAGTTATATTTATGTCTGATTTAAAGTTAAGATTTTCTATTTTATAAGATGAATTTATCATTTTATAATCAATACTAGTGGCCCAGTGCACGAAATTCATGCATGGTGTGGGGGGTTCCCTCAGCCCAGCCTGCACCCTCTCCAATCGGGGACACCTGGCTCCTAACCGCTCACCTGCCTGCCTGCCTGATCGCCCCTAACTGACTCTGCCTGCCTACCTGAGTGCCCCTAACCTCTCTGTCTGTCTGCCTGATCACCCCTAACTGTCTCTGCCTGCATGCCTGATCACTCCTAACTGCCCTCCCCTGCCGGCCTGATCTCGCCCCCAACTGCCTTCCCCTGGAGGTCTGATCTTGCCCCCAACTGCTCTCCCCTGCCAGCCTGATCACCCCTAACCACCTCTGCCTTGGCCCCCACCACCGTGGCTTTGTCCAGAAGGATGTCTGGAAGACGTCCAATCTATCTAGTCTAATTAGCATATTATCCTTTTATTAATATAGCTATGACTGGAAATCCTAGCTACAGTGATCAAACAAGAAAAAAATAAATAAAAGGCATCTAAATTGGAAAGAGAAAGTAAAACTTTCACTATTTGCAGATGACATGCTATTGTACACAGAAAATCCTAAAGACTCCACGAATAAACTATTAGATTTAATAAAGAAATTTGGCAACATAGCAGGATTAACACCCAGAAATCAATGGCATTTTTATACAACAATAATGAACTCTCAGAAAAAGAAACTAAAAAAAAATTACATTTACCATTGCAAAAAAAAAAAATTAAGATACTTAGTAATAAACTTGACCAAGGTGGTAAAAACCCTGTACTTGGAAAACTACAGAATGATGAAAAACAGGATATAGGATGATATAAACAAGTGGGAGAATATACCGTGTTCATGGATTGGTAGAATCAACATCATTAAAATGTACATACTACCTAAAGCAATCTATAAATTCAATGCAACCCCTATTAAAATATCAGTGGCATATTTCACAGATCTAGAACAAACACTCCAAAATTTATAAGGAATTAAAAAAAAGACCCCAAATAGCTGCATCAATCTTGGGAAAGAAGAACAAAGATGAAGGAACTACAATGCCAGATATCAAATTTTGCTACAATGCCACTATATGCAAAATAGCCTGGTAGTGGCACCAGAACAGCCATATAGGTCAATGTAACAGAATAGAGAACCCAGAAATTGACCCAAGCCATTACGCTGAGTTAATATTTGACAAAAGAGACAAGAGCATACAATGAAGTAAAAATATTCTCTTCAATCAATAGTATTGGGAAATTGGACAGGTAGATGCAAAATAAATGAAATTAGATCACCAATTTACATCATACAGAAGAATAAATTCAAAATGGATAAAAGGCTTTTTTAAAAAAAGGGAGGGAGGGAAGGAAGAGGGAGAGAGAGAAAGAGAGAGAGAGATCAATGATGAGAGAGAATCATTGATAGGCTGCCTCCTGTAAGCCACCTACTGGGGATTGAGCCCACAACCCAGGCATGTGCTCTTGACCAGAATCAAACCTGGGACCCTTCAGTCCACAGGCTGATGCTCTATTCACTGAGCCAAACTCGCCAGGGCTAAAAGACCTAACTGTACGTCATGAACACATAAAATCCAAGAAGTAACCATAGGCAGCAAAATCTCAGATATCTCTCATAGCAATATACATCTCCTAGGGCAAGGGATACTAAGAAGAAAATAAATATATGGGACTACATCAAAATAAAAGGCTTCTTCACAGCAAAAGAAAGCATCAACAAAATGAAAAAGGAGCCCATTGCATGGGAGAACATATTTGCCAATGATACATCTGAAAAGGGGTTAATTTCCAAAATATATAAAGAACTCATATGACTTAACAAAAGGAAGACAAATAATCCAATTTAAAAATGGGCAAAGGACCTAAGTAGACACTTCTCCAAAGCAGACATACAGAAGGACAAGAGACATACGAAAAAATGCTCAAAGTCATTAATCATTGGAGAGATGCAAATTGAAACAATGAGATAACACCTCAGACTGGTCAGAAAGGCTATTATCAACAAATCAACAAAGGACAAGCATTGGTGAGGATGTGGAGAAAAGGTACCATAGTACACTGCTGGTGGGAATGCAGACTGGTTCAGCCACTGTGGAAAACAGTATGGAGTTTTCTCAAAAAAAAAATTAAAAATGAAACTGCCATTTGACCCTTTAATCCCACTCCTAGGAATATATTCTAAGAAACCCAAAACACCAATCAGAAAGAATATATGCACCCCTGTGTTCATAGCAGTGCAATTTACAATACCTAAGATCTGGAAACAGGCCAAGTGTCCATCAGTAAATAAGTGGATAAAAAATCTGTGGCATATTTGCAACCATAGAATACTACACAGCTGTGAAAAAGAAAGCACTCTTACCATTTGCAACAGCATGGATGGACCTGGAGAGTAATATACTAAATGAAATATGCCAGTCAGAGAAAGATAAGTATCACATGATCTCACTCATATATGGAATGTAAGGAACAAAATAAACTGATGAAGAAAATAGATGCAGAGAAATAGAAATATGGAACAGACTAACATATTTCTGAGGAAAGGCAGGTTTGGGAGAGTTGTGGGGAGAGATTAACCGTGAAACCTATATGCTTAGCCCATGGATACACACAAATAGTGTGATGGAGGCCTGGGAGGGGCAGTGAGGGGTATTTCAATTGGAAAAAACAACAAAGGGGACATCCCTAATACATTTAACAATAAATATCCTATATAATAAAGAGCTACTATGCAAATGGTCATCACGCCCTCACACCATCATGCCATAACAGCTCAGACACTCAACACTGGGGAGAGAGGAATGGGGACCAGCCAGGCACAAATGAGCTCTTGAGAGAGAAATGGAGACCAGCCATGCTGTGGCCCTGGAGAGGGACAAGCTGCATGCCCTGCGGTCCTGGGCACCAGCAGCTGCGCCTGCGCCTGCAGTCCGAAAGAGGGACAATCCACATGCCCTGCGGTCCCTGTAGTCCCAGGCACCAGCAGCTGCATCTGCACCTGTGGCCCAGTAGAGGGACAAGCCAACTGCCCCACGGTCCCAGGCACCAGTGGCTACGTCTGCACCTGCAGTCCAGGATAGGGACAAGCCTCCCACTCCCTAGTCCCAGGTGCCTGCAGCTGCGGCCCAGGCAAAGCCAACCATCCACAGTCCCCTGGGCTGTGGCCAGCCCAGGCGATGCCGGCCCGGGGTCCTGAGTGCCTGTGGCTAGCCGGAGGAGGGAATCCTGGTTCCTGGGTGCTGGGCAAGGCAGAGGTAGTTAGGAGCAAACAGGGCAGCAGGGGAGCAGTTAGGGATGATCAGGCAGGCAGGGAGAGGTGGTTAGGGGCAATCAGACAGGCAGGCAGACAAGCAGTTAGGAGCTAGCGGTCCCAGATTGCGAGAGGCAGTCGGACATCTCCAAGAGGTCCCAGATTGGAGAGGGTAAAGGCCGGGCTGAGGGCTCCCCATGTGCACAATTTTTGTGCACCAGGCCTCTAGGAAATTAAAAAATAACTAAAATCCTGGTGGTATTTAAATGTCTAATGATGTGTCATAGTTTTGTCAGGCAGGCTGTCAAGTCTGAAAAAGCATCTTACTCCTTCATTCTACATCGGCAGGCACTGAAATGTTTGGTCTCTGGGAAGGGGTTGGGCTAAGACATTTGTGAGCCTGTGATCCATGTTGTCTTTGCCTGGTGATAGCAGTTGAGGGCATGCACACAAAGAGGACAGAGAGTTTGGCCCAGAAATTGGCTAGAGAGCAAATGTACGTCTGAGAACTGCAGGGGAAAAAACTGAGCCAGAGGAATGCTGCCTGTTATCTCCTTTTCAAGTCTAATAACTATAGACATCACTCAGGGTTTCCTCGTGTATTAAAATCCTACCATATGCCTAACATTTTTTATGAGCACTACTGTGATATCAGTTCCTGATTCTGAGGTATTGTTACAGTTAGATTCAAAGGAAAGACATAATCAATTCCTAAAATGTTTAAATTGCAGGTTATAAGGACTAATTAAAATCAAGTGTTTTCTATCAACAATAGAAGTCACTTTTGAAATCTTCCAAAAAAAAAAAAAATAGAGAATAGACAATCTTAGGAGCTGGGGCAAAATTTATACATTATACATTTTTATGAGAATGTATATTTTAATATAAATGATTCAAAGTACTGATTATACTAATAGACTATAAGAATTATAGACTGACTTTGATATTCAAAAGTGGAATGCAACCAATAAGCACTGATACATAGTCATTATAAATATTGTAATGGTTAATGATGAACCCAACCCTTTCTGCTATACAGGAGAATGGTGTGTAGCATTCCTGCATATGGTCAGCCTTTCATACTGGGCATCCATGAGAGAATAAACAAAAACAATGATACTAGTGTTTCAAAAAAAAAAAAAAACTGCAGGCTCAAAATGGCACCACTAGTGCTAAAAGCCCATGATATCAAACCTTGATTTCATACCTTCTTTAATTGCAATTTTAATCTCTCCTAGATATATAATATTAATCAACCAATCTAGAGTTTTCTGATTAGCACTAAAGATGTAATCAGTCATAGTGGCCCTTTCTGTCTCTTAGGGGGAAAATATCACATGATTTCACTTATATGTAATCTAAAGAACAAAATTAACTGATGAACAAAATAGGACCAGAGGTATGGATACATGGGACAGACTGACAGATCTCAGAGAGGAGGTGGGTGGGGAGGAGGAGAAGAGATCAGTCAAATAATATATATACACATATGCATCATCCATGGACACAGACAATAATGTGGTGAAGGCCAGAGAGTATTACAGGTTGGGGCAGGTTGGAAGAAGGCAAAGGGAGGGAGAAAATGGGGGACATCTGTAATAGAGTCAACAATAAAAAGAGGAAATCTATATGATAAAGCCCTTGCCTTTCCCTCTCTTCCCCCCCAAAAAAGATATCCTGGCCTAAAAATAACACTTCCTTTTTTTTTCTTTCTTTTTTTGATAATCATCCCTTTGCCCCATCTTTCTTCCTATAACAGCCTCCAATTTTGTACAACCCCTTAGAGTATCTCTGCTTGCTAGATGAGATTTTGTCCAACTGATTCATGAATTACTTATTGAAGCTAAGTCAATATTCAAATTTACTTCATTGATTTATGTTTTCTGATAATAGTAATAACTAATAATAATAGATAGTCATTCTTCATGGACAAATATACCTTGAAGTATCCTAAACTCTGGATTTGCTTTATTATGTTTCAACTTCACAGATAACCTATGAGGTAGGTATTATGATCCCTTTTCCCCCATTTTTATTAAATGTATTGAAGTGGCATTAGTTAATAAAATTATATAGGTTTCAGTTGTACAATTCTATAATACATCATTTGTATATTGTATTATGTGTTCACCACCCCAAGTCAATCATTTTATTTTTATAAACAAAATATATCTATCATAGTATAATTTATAATCGAAAACAAACTAAATATTCAATAATAGTGAAAGTGTTTAAGTAATTTATGGTATATCCAGAAGAAATTTTTGACTCCCATATGTAGTCATTAAAAATAATTTGGTTACAATTGAGATACTTGAGAAATGATGGTAGGTGTAAAAGACCCATGGCCAATTAAAATGATAGGAATACAAATTACTTTTTTTAATCCTTTTTTTAATCTTTATTTTTGAGAGTATTACAGATGTCCCCCATTTTCCCCCCATTACAACCCTCCACCTAGTTTCCACCCCATAGGTTATGCATATGTGCATATAAGTTTTTTGGTTAATCTCTTCCCACTTCTCACCCCCTTTCCCTCTGAAATTCCTACATCTGTGCCATGCTTCCATGCCTCTGGACCTATTTTGTTTAACAGTTTATTTTGTTCATTAGATTCCTCATATAAGTGAGATCATAATCAAATGATCCAATTTTAAAATAGAGAAAGCATAAACTCAAAGGATAATTTGTCTAACATCACATACCTGGCTTAGTAAAAATGACCATTTTTAGTGATTCAGAAACAAAACAGAGAACAATATACATTTAATATTTTATTGTCTCCTCATAATAGATTATAAACTCTACATGGGCAGAGCCATGCCACCATGGAACCCTAAGTGCTCTGCATGTTGCCTGGAATGTATTTTGTAAAATAAATGTTCAAAGAGTTAATGAAAGAAGAAATGAATGTATGAATGAAATGTATAAAATAATTTTTTGGTAAAAATATAAACATATGTTAATATTAGGACTACAGGGAAATACAATCCTTAATGGCTATTTGTAATCTTCCTGCCACAGGAAGACAAAAACCAGGATAAACCTGCTGGACACCAGGAATCAGACCATATAAGGAACTGAAACTGTCCTAAAGACACCTGATCACTCACTTGCATTCCAAACCCACCAACTCAGCTCCCAGACCCACTCACAACAGTAGCTTCCCGCCAGTGACTGCATATAAGGATGAAACTTCAGCTCATGGGTGCTGCTGTCAGGACTTTATATCTCCTTGGCTCAGTGCTGTGCAGCCCTTCCCTTTGGATATCCCATCCCCACCCACTTTCCTTAAATAAATTCAATTTTTCTTTATCCACCATCTGCCCACGTACCACCACCCACATTAGCCTTTCATTTTGGTGGCCAATACGGGGATATCCAGATGGGAAGCCCTCCCTTTTTTTCCTCCCTCCCTTCCTCAACCCCTAAAGACTTTTTGTCTTGGATTCCAACACTGACCAAGGACTTCCAGACTCCCTAGAAGCTACAGGAGTGTCAGATCATCAGAACTTCTGATTTCTACTGGTGGGTGAGTCACTTCATTTTGGAAACAGGATACTAGAGACCAAGACTCTCAGCTCCTCACAGGGCCACCATTTGTGGGCATGGATCAGCCACTTAAAAGGGATAAATAGGAGCATCCCCACTATTCCCTAGTAAACTGATGGTCAGAACCAGTGCTGGGTTTCCCAGTGAAACCCTAATGTGACCCAACTGGCCGGAAAATGAGCTATTATCCCCTGAAAAGCTGGAATTGACAATGCTGAGACTCATAGTCCCCAAAATACAATCCTACAAGGCTGCTTATAGAAGATTCCCATGACAGGCTACACTAGGCTTAGAACGAGCAAGATTGCACTAGGCAGCTCACCAGTCGATCCTAGCAATTGAGGTGTTAGGGACAGAAATAGAATATTGGGGACCAGCTACAATTATCTGTCCTATATAATAAAAGCCTAATATGCTAAGTGTCCGGTAGTGCCTTCAACCAATCAAAGTGTGATATGTTAATGATATGCTAAGACTGCTTGCTATGATGTGCACTGACCACCGGGGGCAGACGCTCCAACCA
Organism: Myotis nattereri; assembly: GCF_964212035.1. Taxonomy (NCBI): domain Eukaryota; kingdom Metazoa; phylum Chordata; class Mammalia; order Chiroptera; family Vespertilionidae; genus Myotis; species Myotis nattereri. The sequence goes on from NC_138076.1 coordinate 104,262,958, forward strand.
GTAGGTTAGCTTGCTGCTGGGGTACAACCAATTGGGACTGAGCAAGACAGGCCAGACATTGCCCTGGAGCCCTCCTGCTGTCCCTCCCCAGCTGGCCAACCTCCCACGTCCCTCCAGGGCCCCAATTGTGCACCAGTGGAGTACCTCAGCCTGGCTTGTGCCCTTTTGCAATCCGGGACCCCTCGGAGGAAGTTGGAGAGCCAGTTTTGGCCCGATCCTGCTGGCCAGACCGAGGGACCCCATTGGTGCATGAATTCGTGCACCAGACCCCTAGTATCCTATCTAATAATAGACAAACATGGTAATTGACCATACCTCCGCTACGCTTCCCATGGGCTAATCAGCAAGATATGCAAATTAACTGCCAACAAATATGGCGGCCGGCAGCCACGCAGCTGAAGTGAGCAGTAGGTATGCTTGCTCCAGTAATGGAGGAAGCCAAGGTTCCCCACCTGCCGCGGCCCAGCTCTGAGCTCCAGAAGCAACAATGTTTCAATTATAGAAGCTAAACAAACCCCAGATACCTGCTTTCAGCCAACGAGGGCCTCAGAGTTTAGAGCGCCAGTGATGGCAAGTGATGGCAACAAAGTTTCAATTATAGAAGCTAAACAAACCCAGATACCTGCTTTCAGCCAGCCATAGCCTCAGAGCTGGAGGCGGCTCTCAGCTCCAGTGACAGCTATAGAAGGTAAACAAATCCCAGAAGAAAAAAACAAAAAAAAAAAGAAAAAGAAAAGAGGCTGGGAGCTTCAGTCGTCTGCCAGCCTGAAAACGGTCCTCAGCCCCTCACCCAGACTGGCCACGCACCCAGTGCAGACCCCCACCCTGAAGAGGGTATGAACAGCTGCAAACAGCCATCAGCCCGTCATCCAGCTGGCCAGGAACCCAAGCAGGACCCCCACCCTGATCCAGGACACCCTTCAGGGCAAACCAGCCGGCCCCCACCTGTGCACCAGGCCTCTATCCTATAGAGTAAAAGTTAATATGCAAACTGACCCTAACAGCAGAAAGACTGGGAATGACTGGTCACTATGACACACATTGACCACCAGGGGGCAGACGCTCAATGCAAGAGCTGCACTCTGGTGGTCAGTGCGCTCCCATATGGGGGAGCTCTGCTCAGCCACAAGACAGGCTGATGGCTGCCAGTACAGCGGTGGTGGAGGGAGTCTCTCCCACCTCCTCAGCAGCCCTAAGGATGTCTGACTGCAGCTTAGGTCTGCTCCCTGTTGGCAAATGGACATCCCCCGAGGGCTGCTGGGGTGCCAGAGGGATGTCTGATTGCCATCTTATGCCCAATTCCCCGGGGAGCAGGCCTAAGCCAGCAAGTGGTCACCCCCGAGGGGTCCCAGACTGTGAGAGGGCACAGGCTGAGCTGAGGGAACCCCTACCTCCAAGTGCACAAATTTTTGTGCACCGGGCCTCTAGTCCTACCTAATAAAAGAGAAACATGGTAATTAGCGTACATCCGCTACCCTTCCCATTGGCTAATAAGCGAGATATGCAAATTAACTGCCAGCCAAGATGGCGGCCAGCAGCCAGGCAGCTTGAAACTAACATGAGGCTGCTTGCTTCAGTGACGGAGGAAACCAACGTTCCCCGCTGCCTTGCTGGCCTCTGAGCTTGCAGTTTGAAACATAGTTACAAATATAGAAGCTAAACAAAACCCCAGAAACCTGCTTTCAGCGAGCCAGGATCTCAGAGCTGGAGTTGATACAGCATTTCAATTATAGAACACAAACAAACCAGATACCTGCTTTCAGCAGCTGAGGCCTCAGAGCTGGAGCCAGAGCTAAAGCTGGCCCAGAATAAAAAAAGAAAAAAGAAAAAAAGGAGCAGTTGGAAGCTTCAGTCACCCACCAGCCTAAAAACAGCCCTTAGCCCCTCACCCAAACTGGCCAGGCACCCCAGTGGGGACCCCCACCCTGAAGAGTGTGTGACCATTTGCAAACAGCCATCATCCCCTCATCCAGGCTGGCCAGGCACCCCAGTGGGGACCCTCACCCTGATCCAGGACACCCTTCAGGGCAAACCAGCCAGCCCCCACCCATGCACCAGGCCTCTATCCTATATAGTAAAAGGGTAATATGCCTCCCAGCACCAGGATCAGCGGAGCTGCGAGGCCTCCAGGCACTGGGATCAGCGTGACAGGGGGCAGCGCCCAAATCCCCTGATCGCCCTGTGGCTCTGTGTGTGACAGGGGGCGGGGCCACAACCTCATTATCTGCCCTGCTCTTTCGTGACAGGGGAGGGCACCCCAGCCCCCTGATCAGCCCTGCTCTGTGCCTGATAGGGGGGAGATCCCCAACCCCCTGATCGCCCTGCAGCTCTTTCTGTGACAGCGTGCAGCGCCCCAACCCCTGATTGGCCCTGCTCTGTGTGTGACAGGGTGCGGCGCCCCAACCCCCCTCCCCCATGGGCCCTGCTCTGTGTGTGACGGGGTAGAGCCATAACCTCCCCATTGGCCCTGCCCTGAGTGTGACAGTGGTGGCGCCCCAACCCCCTGATAGGCCTTGCTCTGTGGGTGATAGATGGCGCCACCTCAACACCGCCCCCCCCACGGGCCATGCTCTGTGTGTGATGTGGTAGAGCCATAACCTCCCCATCAGCCCTTCCCTGAGTGTGACAGTGGTGGCGCCCCAACCCCCTGATCGGTCCTACTCTGTGGGTGATAGAGGGCGGTGCCCCAACCCCCTGATCAGCCCTGCTCTGTGTGTGACAAGGTGCGGTGCCCCAACTCCCCTATCGGCCCTACTCTGTGAGTGACAGGGGGGAGCTCCCCAACCCCTTGATAGACCCTGCTCTGTGCGTGACAGGGGGTGGTGCCGCAACCTCCCCATTGACCCTGCCTTGAGTGTGACGGGGGCAGTGCCCCAACTCCCCAATTGGCCCTGCTTTGAGCCCGACCAAGGGCTGCACCTAGGAATTGGGCCTGCCTTCTGCCACCTGGGAGCAGGCCTAAGCCAGCAGGTCGTTATCTCCCGAGGGGTCCCAGACTGCGAGAGGGCACAGGCCGGGCTGAGGGACCCCCCTTCCCCCCCGAGTGCAGAAATTTTTGTGCACCGGGCCTCTAGTATATATATAAAAGCCTAAGCCACAGAACAACCTAACACCAAATGACCAGTTGACCGGTCACTATGACACATACTGACCACCAGGGGGCAGATGCTCAATGCAGGAGCTTCCCCCTGGTGGTCAGTGCCCTCCCATAGCAGGAGTGCCGCTCAGCTGACCAATGGGCATCAGACATCAGGATCATGGCTAGAAAGCGCAGCTGGGGCAGTGGGAGTTTTTCCCATCTCTACAGCAGTGCTACCAGGCAGCGGCAGCAGGAGCAGCAGGCTGAGATGAGCAGGAGCAGAGTGGTGCTGTGCTCGGGCTCAGGCTTCTCCCCAGCCACTTGCCACTTTGCACACTACTACATGCCTCGGGGGATGTCAGACTGCTGGTTTCAACCTGATCCTCGCATGCTGGCTGACATCCCCCGAGGGTTCCTGGATTGCAAGAGTTTGCAGGCCAGGCTGAGGGACCCCACCAGTGCATGAATTCATGCACCGGGCCTCTAGTAAGAAACATTAATCATGCTCTGTTAACCATGATGGTTCTGTTCTGACTAGAGAAAGCACATTGTAATCTGGCTGAGAGTGGTACATCTGGGACAAGGAGCTAACATCAGCATGCAGTCCATCCTTCTGTTCTGAGAACTGCCTATTATTATGGAAAGACAACCTCTTGGCTGAAACAATCTAGTCCTACTGTTTATAGCCTCCTTCCCCTATTATCTGTATTCTGGGCCTGGGGTGCCCGAAGGAGCCCGCCCTCTGTAACATCCCCCCTCCAGCCACATGACTTGTAACCTGTAATGATTATCCAGTGCCACTTTCCCATGCCTGTAATTCCTACTTTCCCATGTAATCTTTGTCCTTCTACCCAACATAAGCAACTGGCTTATGGTGGGTGCAAAACAGATTTTTTTGTGGATGACCTGCTGCTCTCCCATACTGCTGGTATTATTGGAATAAACGCTCAAATATGATTCAACCCTGTCTCTGATTGATTGGCTCAAGTAGTGACAATTATTATTTACCGAAATAGTTTTATCTTGAAATTTTACATCTTACAAAAAAAGCAGGGTTCTCTGCAATTGTTTTTTGGTCAAGTCTATAACCATGTCTGAGTTTGCCATTTAGATATCATTATTGTTTTCTTCTGATGCATTTGCAAATATAATTAAGTCTTTGAAAAGATTGACAACAAGAACTGTGACTTACTCTAAGTTACAGGTTTATAATCAGGTCTTCTCTTTAAAGAGAGTAAAAATGTATAGAACCTGAAAGAATAATTGAATGTATCTGTCCAATTTTCCCAACACCATTTATTGAAGAGACTGTCTTGACTCCATTGTATGACCTTGCCTCCTTTGTCAAATATTAATTGAGCATAGTGGTTTTGGTCGATTTCTAGATTCTCTATTCGATTCCGTTGGTTTATGTGTCTGTTCTTGTGCTGGTACCAGGCAGTTTTGAGAACAGTGGATTTGTAACACAGCTTGATATCTGGTATTGAGGTCCCTCCTTCTTTGTTCTTCTTTCTCAGGATTGCTGTGGCTATTCGGGGTCTTTTTTTATTCCAGATGAATTTTTGGAGAGTTCATTCTAGGGCTGTGAAATATGCTGTTGGTACTAGCCCACCAACTTACACCATATACAAAAATATACTCAAAATGGATAAAGGACTTAAACATAAGATGGGAAACCATAACAATACTAGAGGAATCCACAGGCAGCAAAATCTCAGATATATGCGGAAGCAATATCTTCACCAATACAGCTCCTAGGGCAATGGAAACTAAAGAGAAAATGAACAAATGGGACTACATCAAAATAAAAAAAGCTTCTATACAGCAAAAGAAACCATCAACAAAAAAAGAAAGCCCACTGCATGGGAGAACATATTTGCCAATGTTATCACCGATAAAGGTTTAATCTCAACATTTACAGGAAACTCATACAACTTAACAAAAAGAAGATAAACAACCCAATCAAAAAAGGGGCAAAGGACCTAAATAGACACTTTCCAAAAGAGGACATAAAGACAGCCGAGAGACATATGAAAACATGCTCAAAGTCACTAATCATCCAAGAGATGCAAATCAAAATGACAATGAGATACCATCTCACACCTGTCAGAATGGCTATCATCAACAAATCAACAAATGACAGGTTCTGGCAAGATGCGGAGAAAAAGGAACCGTCTTGCACTGCTGGTGGGAATGCAGACTGGTGCAGCCACTGTGGAGAACAGTATGGAGTTTCCTCAAAAAACTAAAAGTGAAATTCCCATTTGACCCAGTGATACCACTTCTAGGAATATATTTCAAGAAACTAGAAACACCAATCAGAAAGGATATAATCACCCCTATGTTCATAGCGGTACAATTCACCATAGCTAAGATTTGGAAACAGCCTAAGCGCCCATCAGCAGATGAGTGGATTAAAAACTGGTACATCTACACAATGGAATATTGTGCTGTGGTAGAATAGAACGAATTCTTACCATTTGTAACAGCATGGATGGAACTGGAGAGCATTATGCTAAGGGAAATAAGCCAGTCAGAGAAAGATAAATATCACATGATCTCACTCATTTGTGGAATATAATGAACAACATAAACTGATGAACAAAAACAGATCCAGAGACAGAGAAGCATCGATCAGACTGTCAAACCTCAGAGGGAAGGTAGGGGAGGGCGGTGGTAAGGGGGAGAGATCAGCCAAAGGACTTGTATGCATGCATATAAGCCTAACCAATGGACACAGACACCAGGGGAGTGAGGGCATGAGTGGGGGGCAGTGAGAGGATAATGGGGGGATAAAGACACATATATAACACCTTAATCAATAAAGAAATAAAAGAATAATTGAAAACATGAAATACTAGCAAATTGCCTGACAGGCCTGGGTCAGTGAGCATCAACCTATAAACCAGGAGGTCATGGTTTGATTCCCGGTCAGGGCACATGCCTGGATTGTGGGCTGGATCCCCAGTGTGGGGCATGCAGGAGACAGCCAATTGATGATTCTCTCTCATCATTGATGGTTCTGTCTCTGTCTCCCTCTTCCTTCCTCTCTGAAATCAATACAAATGTATTAAAAATATAAATATCTTTAAAAGATAAACACTAGCAAGTAATCAGGACAAACAAAAGATTAGTTCTATGAAAATCTGTGTTCCAAATATAAGAAAATTTGTTTTTATTTCCCTAGAAAAATTTGGTAAATTATAACTTCTTAAGCAATATTAAAGCCTTTTTATTTTTCTTTCTACTAATCCCTCCAAAATTTGGCAATTTTTAATGAGTGAGTTATGGCAGCATAGTTCTTTGCATGAATTCAATAAGACCAGTTTCCAATTATCCAAGACTTTGACTGGAATGTCATGTCTGAGAGAGACGTGCCTGGTCTCGGGATGTCACCAAAAAGTCTTAAAGTGTGAAGATTGATTATGAAGCCAATATGGGCCCTTTGGAGAAAGCCTGGTATCTTGTTTGGTCACATGGTTCATGATAGTCTTTCCAGGTAAGGAATGAGGTTGCTTTCCTGGGAGATGGCAAGGAAAGAACCTCACGACATCTTTGGGGACCTCAATAACTTGAGGAATTCAACCAAGTCTACAGGTATTGCAGGAAAACCTGATGGCAGCTAGGCCACTCAGATTATTTGTCCTGACGGGCTAATTAAGGCTCAGTCTTGAAATTCCAGCACAGCAGATTTTTTAAAAAGCCTATATGATCAATTGCTATTCTTATTATGTTCATGCAAACAATCAGGCCAAATTGAAACTAGACTTACTACAGTAAATAAATTGGTCTTAATTTGCCTCTTTAACAAAAATGAGAGTAATTTTAGGGGGAAAATTCTCCATATACATAGTTTTAAATGTTAGACTCTATTCCAGTTCATTATCTTCAAAGTTTTATTTTTTCACCTATGAGCTAAACTAAACTAGATCCTAAATTTTTATCTAGTTTTCTTAAGTATTTGACTACAACCATCCAAACTAATATTTCATTTTTTTATCATCCTTTACTTGTAATTATTAACAACCAGTACTTTTTCCTTTTATCAGACTATTTATCATAATTATTGTCATTCTAGGTTTTCCTCCAGTGATACTGAAATTTATAAAACAATTTTTCTCCACTGAGGTACAAACCCTATTTTTATTCAGGAAATACCACCCCTATACACAATTACAACTTCCTTTTGTGCCCAGGCCTCATCATCCCTCTGACAGAGAGCAAGGATCTTTTGGCTCAGACAGAAAACATCACTTCCTTTCAGCAGGAAACAACTACAGAAGAGATCCTATGCCCCTTTTCTATGAAAGAATTCAGTCCCAAAAATCCTTGAGGGGTGTAATGTTAAACAGATATGAGCTGAGCAAGTATGATAGGCCAGGTACAGAAGGTCACGGGTGCCTAGTAAGGGACAATTGTAGGGACCTTGCCCTGAGAGTGGCCTCTCCTCCCCTAGCATATTGCTAGTTATACAGTTAGGCCTTCTGACCTTTTGTCCCTAGAGATATCATCTAGGCCTCAGGAAAGGTTTGGAAAATTAACCATGCCCTAAAAAAATAATATAGCCAAATTATGTCAGGAGACTCATCTGGATCAGGAGACTCATCTGGATTAGAATTAGGTGTTGCCAATATTCCTGCTCAGGATTAGAGTAGCTCCCTGAAGTGGGATTGGTTTGAGAACCTATGAAATAATATATGGGAGGCCCTTTCAGGATGCTATAGGTACAGATGTATATGTAGATATGATGTTAAAATTAAGAATTATATGCGGCATCTTTATCAAATAGTGACTTTATTAATAATTTAGCATGTGCTAGGGATTTTTCTGTCACAGGTATGCTACATTCCTTCTTAGCAGGAGACAGAGTTCTACTCAAAACATGGAAAACCAGATCACCAGACAATCAACACGGATGGGATCCTGGGATGTGCTTCTCACTATTCCAACTGCTCTGAAGCGGTCAGGGATAAAGCCCTAGATCCATTATACCAGGTGAAGAGGGTGCCAGAAGGGGAAGAATGGGTAACCAAACCCAAGAAACACCTCAAGGTCATCTTTAGAAGACAAAATTTACTATAATCATGCTCTTGACCAATGCTGGTTTGGCTGAAGAATTCATTCCATTCAGAAGGAAGATACAAAAATATTTGGGTGAACTTAGCAAAAAATGTTCTTGCCAAAACCGGTTTGGCTCAGTGGATAGAGCGTCAGCCTGCGGACTGAAAGGTCCCGGGTTCGATTCCGGTCAAGGGCATGTACCTGGGTTGCGGGCACATCCCCAGTGGGAGATGTGCAGGAGGCAGCTGATCGATGTTTCTCTCTCATCGATGTTTCTGACTCTCTGTCTCTCTCTCTTCCTCTCTGTGAAAAATCAATAAAATATATATTTAAAAAAAAAAATGTTCTTAATATCTCTGACTTTTGCCTTTTAGGGGGAACATAAGTAGAACAGACCTTTACATCCTGTGTAGTAGGAGTTGGGACACCTATTGCTAATATATAGAATTATACTCATTTTATTCATTTTGGGAAGAAAGTCACATACCGGAACCTTTATGCATTGGGACCCATTGTCCAGAAAAAGGATGAAGGCATATTTTCTCTCAATATTGCTGCAGTAGCTCCCTGTGACAAATGTCTGACTTTTACCAGTTGTTCTAATTATTGTCTTATAGTATCTAATAACTAAAACATGAATTGTCCTGATAATTTCACCCTCCCTTATAATAATGGACATACTAAACCACTGGCTGGTTGGTTTCTGATATGTGGGGAATTGTTTATTCATATATCCCTGCCAACAGCACCAGGAGGCCTTGTTCCTTAGGAATACTGACAGAAGAGAGAGACCTTCACCCAGATTCCATAAGAATAATTACTAACAAATAGAAAGAGTAGGGAACTACTAGTACTATATGGCAATACAATCCTTAATAGCCATTTGTAAATTTCCTGCCATAGGAGGACAAAGACCAGGAAAAACTTGCTGAACACCAGGACTCAGACCATATAAGAAATTGAAACTGTTCTAAAGACCTGATCGCATATCTGCATTCCATCCAAATTCCAAGACCACAAACTCAGCTCCCTGACCCACTAATGACAAGAGCTTCCTGCTAGTGACTGCATATAAGGATAAAACTCCAGCTCTTGGGTGCTGCCGTCATGGACTCTATATCACCTTCGCTCAGTGCTGTGCATCTCTTCCCTTTGGATATCCCATCCTCCATCCCCTTTCCAAAATAAATTACATTTTTCTTTATCCACCCTCTGAGATGGCTATTTAGCCTGTCTGCATATCACCATGTTAACCTTTCAGTTAATATATAAGAAATTAATATTATTTTTTTTGTCTTGGACAACTCTTTATTTTAATACTAGAGGCCTGGTGCACAAAATTCATGCATGAGGGGAGAGGGGTGGTCTCTTAGCCCGGCTTGCACCCTCTCCAATACAGGAACCCTCGGGGGATGTCTGACTGCCAGTTTAGGCCTGATCCCACAGTCAGACATCCCTCTCACAATCCAGGACCACTGGCTCCTAACTGCTCACCTCCTGCCTGCCTGCCTGATCGCCCCTCACCATTCTTCCTGCCTTCCTGATCACCCCTAACCACCTCTGCCTGACTGCCTGATCACCCTTAACCTCTCTGCCTGCCTGCCTGATTGCCCCTAACTGCCTCTGCCTGCCTGCCTGATCATCTCTAACCATTTCTGCCTGACTGCCTGATCACCCCTATGCTGGAAGCTATCCATTGTCTGCACTATCAGGAAAGTGTAAACAAGGAACCCAGAAGGCTGATGGACCTTGAGTTTTGGCAAGGGCAAAAGCTATGCATTGATTGTTTATTTGAGACAATGGTGGCTCAAGCAATTTCCTGACCTAATAGTCTCAAAGTGAATCTTTACTAATATTTACTGACCTCCAAAATCTATAAGGAATTCATACAACTTAACAAAAGGAAGATAAACAATCTAATTAAAAAAAGGGCAAAGGTCCTTAATAGACACTTCTCCAAAATGGACATACAGAAGGGCAAAAGTCATATGAAAAAATGCTCAAAGTCATTAATCATTCTAGAGATGCAAATCAAAATGACAACGAGGTACCACCTCACACTTGTTAGAATGGCTATCTTCAACAAATCAACAAATGACAAGTATTGGTGAGGATGTGGAGAAAAGGGAACCCTTGTACACTGCTGTTGGGAATGCGAACTAGTGCAGCCTCGGTGGAAAAAAGTTTGGAGTTTCCTCTTAACCTCTTATTGCTGAACAATCAAGAAACTAAGCCAAACATGAGAAAGGTTTTAGTACTTTTATCTGCTGTTGGGGCAAAGGCTTTTTCTTTATTAATAATTTCTAATAATGTATTTTATTAATATAACACCTTATAATTCACTAAGAGTCTTCAAATATATCCAAACATTTTACAATTTCTATAAATCTGTGAGAGACACCTTTTATATGTATAAACACATGTATAATCAAATATTATAAATATGAAGTCCATTAAGTAGATGAGAAAACAGAAGCTTGGAGAAAGATGCATGACAACCTAAAGTAACAAGAATTACACATGAGAGAACCAAAAAGCTCAGTCTGAAAAATTTAAAATTTATTCATTTTTTGCATTATGCCAAAGTAAATATGTTCATTTAACAGATACTAAACCATCACCAATTGCAAAATCATTTATCACTCTTCAATGTATTTCATAATTATCAATCTGACAAATAAATACCAATCAAATAATAAACATCATCCACATAACAGTTAAATAGAAAATACTCATACACAGAGGGGATAAATGGTAATGGAAAAGATTAAATAAATAAATAAATAAATTGAATTCTCATACCTAATTTTGGAGTAACATTTTCCTGCACTGTGATTAAAATTATGATGTTTTGATGGGTAAATTCTGGCAACACTCACCTCTTTTTGACGGTACTTAATGGCCAATTTTAGTCTTGCAAGATCATTTCCACTTTGATCTTCTATGAGGCTATTATCATCTCGGTAATTAAGTATGATTTCTAGTTCTCTGGAGCTTCTTGTCTGATCCAGTAGGTCCTTAGCAAACTGTTTGCACTGTTGTGAAAGTTCCTCATACTCAGACTTGAATTCATTTTCCACCTTGCTCAATTCCTGAAGCTCCCAACTTAGTTGAAAGGCTGTGAGAAAAGGATCTTCACTTGACAGTGCAATGAGAGAAGGGCTAGCCAAGGCCTTGTAGATATTGAGTCTGGAGCGTGAGTGGCGAAGGCTGTCCACATCTGAACTGGAGACACATTCAACACAGTTACAGCGGACCTCATGGGGTCTGGGCACCGAGACTCCTTTCTGAACTAAAAGTTTTATTATCTCATAATTATTTGTGTGGGCTGCCAAGATGATTGGTGTAATGTCCGGAGTGAATTCAGAGAACTGCTTATCAAGGAGTATGGGAGGTACCTAGGAAAAAGAGGAAAGCAGATTTAATGAATATTTATTCATTTGTTCAAACCTGTGAATTTCAGACAGCATGTCATAGAATGTTGAAAAGAGTTCATAAATCTTTTGCCTGTTTTATGTGGAGGGATATAGCTGTTTTTCCAAAAAATTAAGAGGGAATTACAGAAAAATAACTTTCCTATATAATGACACGTTATTCTTTCTTTAATCTGAATTACAACATTTTAGGAATCTTAAATAAGTGGCTATGGAAACTCGCTATTTGGTTACAGCCCTTCTTGCTTCCAACTTAGTTTCTGACTGACAATCTTTGCCTTTCTTTCCCAGATGATGATTTCCTAAATAATTAAGAAATACATTAAAAATAGTTAATTATTTGTTTTAAAACAAATTTTCCTCTATAATAAAAGTATTTTAATTCTTCAGTGTGTGTGTGTGTGTGTGTGTGTGTGTGTGTTATCTTCTGAATTCCTAACATCCAACCAATGATTAAAGATGGCAGCAGACATAGGAGGTCTAGCCTCATGTTTTCTATTTTCATCTATCCCTCTATGGTACATTTTCCAGGGGACAAGATATGCTACATTGCAAATACCATTGTTTTATTAAAAACTAGTGGCCTGGTGTATGAAATTCATGCATGGGGGGACGGGGGTCCCTCAGCCCAGCCTGCACCCTCTCGCAATCTGGGACCTCTGGCTCCTAACTGCTCACCTGCCTGCCAGCCTGTTCTCCCTAATTGCTCTCCCTTGCTGGCCTGATTGTCCTAACTGCTCATCCCTGCTGGCCTTATTGCCCCTAATCGCCTCTGCCTCGGCCCCGCCACCATGGCTTTGTCCGAAAGGACATCTGGAAAGTCGTCCAGAAGTTGTTATCATATTACCCTTTTATTAGTATAGATTAATTTCAGAGAGGGAGGGAAATAGAAACCTCAATGATGAGAGAGAATCATTGATTGGCTGCCTCCTGCACGCCCCACATTGGGGATCAAGCCCACAACCCAGGCCTGTGCTCTGACCAGGAATTGAACTCCGGGCCCTTCAGTCCTCAGGCGGAGGCTCTATCCACTGAACAACACTGGCCAGGGCTACACTTTCCCTTTCTGCTGGGATGTGTTCTGTCTTCTGGAGCTGAAACATTGAAGCTGTCTCACTGGGGCAGTGTGGTGCACTGGACAGCTCAGGGCCGAGTGGAGTGCAGTGGGTTGGACTAGGTGAAGCCCCCTGAAAGCTGGAGAGGGACCTTGTTTAACAGCCACACTGTTTCATGGCTGTGCTGCCTCGCAGTTGAGTGGCCACACTGTTGGGCTGTGCCATAGTTAGCGGGAGTTTACATAACTGAACTGTCTGTACGGATAGCTTCCTCCTCACCACACCCCCAAGCTGGGTGTTCCTCTTAAAGTTGAAGTGACACCAACCACCCTTGGTTGGTAGCCCAATCAACCCCCTTGGAAAGAGAAGTGGGGAATCCTGATTTTAGGTGAATGCTCCAATTTCTTAAGTTGGCAACTAATGCGAACTTTAGATGTTTGGGTCAAGCCAGAGAGGCTGTCAGGCCTAGTGTCCAGGCCACTGGGAAGCCCTGGGCTCAGCCCAGCTGTAAAGGGACCCTAGGTGTCTGGGCAGGTGAAGGGGTTGGGGGGGCGCTTGGGTAATTCTGACATCACCCAATTGTGTTTTTTTTTCTCCACTGATCACAATTTATTATAATCTGTTGGCAGCAAAGATAGATATTAGTTACCAGAACTATGTCTTCATAGAAGTGGACAATATGTAGCCATTCTATGGGGAACTGTGTGCACTTAAGCATCAGCATGATCTTTCAATTTGTTGTGTTTTTTTGTTGTTGTTGTTGTTAATGAAAATAAGCTTTATTACATCAAGTAATAAATACATACAAGATGCAAACAGTATTAGTCACTTTCTTCCAGATGTTTGGATCCACTGATGGGAAAGGCGGAACTGAAATCTACATACATCCTTAGGGGAAATTTCAGGGGTCCTTGTCAGGAAAAGTTCCATAAGATGCTCTTTCTTCTGTATTTATAACTTGTCCATTTTAAAGATCAACTTCAAAGTACTAATATTCATGCAAATGCTTAAGCAAAAAAAAAAAAAGTTACATTGAGCAGAATTTATACTGTGTGGCTAACAGGCACTGGCTACTAAAGCGCTGCCTCAGGACTCACTGAAACAAACCCTCAGAGTTGGATCAGCTCAGAAGAGAGACATAAAGAACCATGTGAGGAACAGAAATATATCCCGAAGAGAAACACCAGTATCTGCAAGGCCAACTACAGTTTGCTGTGATAGGTAACTGACACGCATCATGTAAATCAATGCTTTAAAAAAAAACACACACAAAATGCCCTGGGTAGTTCCTAACTAATATGTAAATCTAATAACTGCAAAAATCTCTTCTCCATCTTAACGATGGGAGGTTCAGAGCCTGATGAACCACGGGAGGGGCACGGGGAGGAGAAACCAAGTTGTTACCATTTTGAAACCAAGTTTCATCTGAAGGGGGGCAGGGGGAAATGAGCTGTCACTTCTTGGAAGAAGATGGAAAGCTTTTCACGCTGACTCAGGGGCTAGGACCTGGTGTTCCGCTTCATCTCGGCCAAGTACTCCCGAATCAGCCCTGTCGTGTGGCTGATGCCTCGTTTCAGTCTCTCCATCACGCTCTTGCTGCCCCTGTACATGGGTCTGACCTCCTTCCCCAGCTCTTTGATAATTGCCAACAGCTCAGCATATTTTCTCTGGGAACCTGGCTGTTCTCTGTTCCCTACGTGTAGCCTAGAGATGGTGGTCCTAGTCACTCAGCAGCTGGCGGTACTGGGAGGACGTTGCCATGTTGGTGGAAGGCAGGTGGACGCTCCCAGTGGCATTGAGGGAAGCGGTGGACATGTGTGTGGTCAAGTTAGGTTCGTAAGACATTCCCCCCCAACTCCCCGCCCCGTCGCGGTTGGTCCTGGCATCCGTGCACCCATCCAAGTGCCTGCTGAGCTCCCGCACAATTTTTGTTGTTGACAGCTTGGGCCGCACTGGCAAATATGGCTGTCCCTCACCCTGACACCACCGCAGTATCATGATCTTTCAGTTTCTTGATGTTCTGCTTGTGCTGCTCAATTTCTTTCTGCACACGCTCAATCTCCTTTTTATGATGAGTGATTTCTTCATGTTGTTTCTTCAAGGCTTACAGCTGTTCTTTAGTCTACTTTCTGAAGTATCGTTCCTCTTCAGCCTTCTCTTTTTTTTTGCAAAGGCCCCACCGGCTTCCCTGATCGCGCCTGCCTGGGAGCTGAAATTAGCTGACTGTTCGCAGCCAAGGCCTCCAGCTTTCATGGCCCTCACTCCTCACACTCCTAGCCTCAGTCATGCTGCCGACAGGGAGACTGCCATGGTTGTCAGTGCTGCGCAGCTCCAGACCCACCCCACTTGGTTTTAAATGCAAATCACCTTGGACAGGCCTTGAAGGTCTTTTTTTCCTTCTGTCTGCTCACATTCATGTCTGTTGGTGCCTGGTCTGTCCTCTTCAGATTCAACCTGCAGGACTACTAAGGGAGCCAGTCTAAGGGAGGGGAAGCAGCCTCAGTGCCCGAGGCCAAGTTCCAGGAGGCCGGCAGTGCTGTTGGGATCATGCTGGCAGCACTGGTCCATTGGCACCTTGACTGTCCTCTTGAGATTGACCCCGCAGGACTACTAAGGGAGCCATTTCCCAGTTACGCCCCACCCGTTGCTGTGCGCAACCTCCTCCTGTACAGTCCTGACCCATTACGGTTTCCCGGCCTAATTTGCATTATATATATATATATTTGCATTATATATATATATATGCATTATATATATATATATATATATATATATATATATATATATATATATATTAGTGGCCCTGTGCATGAAATTCGTGCATGGGGGAGGGTATGTTCCTCAGCCTGGCCTGCACCCTCTCCAATTTGGGACCCCTAGAAGGATGTCCTACTGCCAGTTTACAGGGATTGGGCCTAAACCGGCAGTCGGACATCCCTCTCGCAATCCAGGACTGCCGGCTCCTAACCACTCACCTGCCTGCCTGCCTGCCTGATTGCCTCTAACCACTCTGCCTGCCAGTCTGCTTGCTCCCAACTGCCTCCTGCCAGCCTGATCACTCCAAACTGCCCACCCCCGCTGGCCTGCTCGCCCCTACCTTCCCTCCCCACTGGCCTGCTCATCCCCAACTGTTCCCCTGCTGGCCTGCTCACTCCAAACTGCCCCCCCCCTGCTGTCCTGATCACCTCCAACTGACCCCCACTGGTGGCCTGCTTGTCCCCAACTGGCCCCCCTGCTGGTTTGCTTACCCCCAATGGCCCTGCCCCCCACCTGCCTGATCACCCACAACTGCCCTCCCCTCTTGGCCTCTAACTGCCTCTACCTCGGCCCCGCCACCATGGCTTTGTCCAGAAGAACATCTGGAAGGTCTCCCAGTCTAATTAGCATATTACCCTTTTATTAGTATAGATGAATTATTTTATAGAATGGGCATTTTATTACAGATGGTTTCCCATGGCATTTTTTCTAAAGAAGTAAAAATTACTTTAAAAAATGTTTCAGGAAGACTTTGAGAAATTTACCGTATCTGCTTTACTTCCAAGAAAGTTGTCACTTTTATGCCAGAGTGAGAATTATTTGTATGCTTTGTATGTCAGCATTGGGCCACTGTGACTGGGGGGCACTTAGCTTGACTTAAGAGTAATTATCTTGCTCACTGGCTGGGAGGGAGGGTGTGTGGCAGAGGAGATAAATACTCGGTTCTGGATTATTCATAGATTGCTGACTTTCTGGATTGATTGTGCAAGCCCCTCCTTTTATTGATGTCCACCTTCTATTGACAGACATCTACCCTGGTAGAGAAATGAGATGAAACTCTCTTTTCATTGTAAAAAGCATTTGAATTCCTAAGGTGTGATAAGGCCTCCCAATCATCCACAGTCAAGGTACACGTTTTCATGGAGGATGTTCTCACTCTTGAATAAATCAAAACAATTTTTTCTTTTAATTTAAACTTTCTTCTATAACTGTTTCCTTGTTACTTAAAAGCTAGTTTTTTTGAAACTACTTCCAAATCTTTTCAAGCTGTATATGTCCTTGGAATGAATTTATAAATTAGAATTGAGAGCAGCCAGTGTGACTCAATGGTTTAGCATCAACCTATGAACCAGGAAGTCATGGTTTGATTCCAGGTCAGGCCACATGCCCAGGTTGTGGGCTTGATCCCCAGTATGGGGCTATAGGAGGCAGACGATCAATGATTCTCTCTCATCATTGATTTTTCTTTTCTTTTTCTAATATATTTTATTGTTTTTTTACAGAGAGGAAGGGAGAGGGATAGAGAGTTAGAAACATAGATGAGAGAGAAACATTGATCAGCTGCCTCCTGCACACCTCCTACTGGGGATGTGCCCGCAACCAAGATACATGCCCTTGACTGGAATCGAACCTGGGACCCTTCAGTCCGCAGGCCAACGCTCTATCCATTGAGCCAAACCAGTTTGGCCCACTGTCTGTTTTAATTTGTCTGTTCTTTTTGACTCTGTCATATGCTCAAACTTCAGTGGAAGTCATGAGAACCTATTATTTTTGCCTGCTCCCTCCTTTACTTTGGAAATATTTTTTTTTACTCAGAGGGACCTTAACTTTGATGTAAGGGATTGTTTCCAGTTGCCAACTGTTTTCTTCCTTGCCAAGTAAGAGAGTTGTTGTAAACTCTTCAGTGATGCCTTCCACAGGATATTTGCAGATGTGGTTGGGAAAAGTCATTTCATCCCCAACCTTTGCATCTCAGGTGCTGAGGTGCTGGGGGTGCCATGACGATCACGGGGAAGCAGGACAGCCCGCACCCCCGACCCTCGGGTGGTCCGGGGATGCGGGCTGGCCTGCGCCAGGGCTCTCTCTCCCTCCGATCGCCATGGCGATCATGGGGAAGCAGGCCAGCTGGCACCCCCGGCCTGGGGATCCGGGGGTGCCGGCTGGCCTGTGCCCGGCCTCTCGCTCCCTCTGATCCACAATGCGATCACCGGCCGCAGGCAGCCCGCACCCCCGGCCTGGGGTTGTTGCCTCTCCTGCCGCCAGGCTTTCCAATGGTGATCACCTGCTGGGGGGTGGGCAAAGGGGGCCGGCAGGACCACCTTTGCCCGCCCCCCAGTTCTTGCCTGTCGCCTGGGTTTCCAATACCATTCGCCTCTGTATGTGCCTATGTATGCAAATTAACCGCCATCTTTATTGGCAGTTAACCGCCATCTTGGGTGGCAGTTAATTTGCATATCGCCCTGATTAGCCAATTGGAAGCATGTTGGAGGTATGGTTAATTACCATGTTTGTCTATTATTAGATAGGAGATTATATATATATATATATATATATAATTAGAGGCCTGGTGCATGAAAATTCATGCACTGGTCCCTCAGCTCAGCCTGCTCCCTCTCACAATCCAGGAGCCTTCAGGGGTGGGAGGCGAACTGGCAATCAGGGGAAGGCGATGCCCCCATCACACCTCTGCTGCTGCCACTGCCGGCAGCACAAGCCATGGCCAGCTCTGGTTACCTGAGCCTGGGGCAGGCCTGGATGGCTGGGAAGCTGCCATCCAAGGCTTGCCTGCACCTTGGGCCAGCCCTGGGAGGTTGGGGGACTGAGGGAACTAGGGGACTCCAGAGGCCTTGCCGCACGCCTGCTGCCACAGTGGGGCTGAGGGGATTGGGTGCTGCCATCATGTGGCTGTGGGCGCCACCATCTTTGAGGGTTGGGCAGTCAATTAGCATATTTCCTCCTATTGGCTGTGGGCACCACCATCTTTGCAATGGCATGAGTGTCAATTAGCATATTCCCTCTTTATTAGATAGGATAAACAATTGCTCCCTAGTAAATCAGGTCACTAGTGTGTTTACACATAATTTCCTTTGGGTTATATATACTGTAGAAATGGTAATGAGGAAAATAATTTAATAGGCACTATTTAGTAAGCATTTTCTACCTACATTAACCCTCCCCATTGATTATTCACATATTATACATATGTTCCCTCAGAAAGTAAGTGAAAGGCCTGCTCTTTGAACCCAGGTCCACTTGTCTGACATCCAATTCTGTATGTCTTACATTACACCATGCTGTTGTACAATTTTTGGTTTAATATTTCTCCCTGCTGGCAAAAAGTTACAGTGTCATCTGTGAAAATAAAAGTTACATAAGGATAAGTTAAGCAGGAATAACAGAAAAAAAATGATACATGTCACATTAAAATATGCTGCTGGTAAAATATGAAGAAAATAGGATCAAAAGGAAAAGAAGCATGCAGAAAACACCACTAATAGTAAACTTCAATTCTACTACTTTTAAGTAGAGGTGTAGGGTTTACATGTGAATAATTAAACCTACATGCTTTTATTTCATCTGGCCATTTAGAATATCAATTTGTTTTATAAGAAACATTATATAAAGATATAAAGATTTGAAATATATGCAATTAGTTGATAAAAATAGCAACAACCACGATTTTTAAAATGCACTAATAAAGGAAACGGTATTGCCTTGTGAGATAGTATGTTTCATTTAAATAGGGTCAATACATACTGCATTATTTTTAAGTAATCTTTCATTTTAAAGATAACGTTAACTATTAATTTAGTTATATATTTACTACAAAGAGAAAGAAATCCTTTAAATAAAACCAAACAAGAGTTCATCTATAACTATACACTAAGTATTTGCTATGGCAGACATTTAGTAAAATCAAAACTATTAAGTAACCCCACTGGTGTTGCTCAGTGGTTGAGCATTGACACAAGAACCAAGAGATCCCAGGTTTGATGGTTTGACTCCCAGTCAGGGCACTCACACAGGTTGTGGGCTCAATCCCCAGTAGGGGGAGTGCAGGAGGCAGTCAATTGATGTTTCTCTCTCATCATCTCTCTCTCATTGATGCTTCTATCTCTCTATCCCTCTCCCTTCCTGTCTCACTGAAATCAACAAAAACATTAAAAACTACAAGTAAATAAGTTCCTATAGTAAATTTAGATTTAAATGACAGATGTAATTTAATGGGATTTTCTGAATTCAGTATAATTTCACCATAGTTTTCCATATATTTTTAAAGTGTCAACAATTCATTAACCATAAAATGTTACTTTGAAAAACTTACAGGATGTTTTATCAAAAACATTATAAAATGGCCATATTGAAAAGCATATGTTTTTAACACACAACAACCTAAAATCTATGGGAAACAGAAAAAGCAGTCCTGAAAGTGAAGTCCATAGCATTATAAGCCTAGCTCAAGAAGCAAAAAAACAACAACAAATAAACAAAAACTCAAATAAACAATCTAACTCTACCCTTAAAAGAACTACAGAAAGAACAACAAGAAAAGCCCAGAGTAAGTAGAAGGAAGGAAATAAATGACCTAAAGACTAAAAATAATAGTAATACAAAAGATCAAGGAAACCATGAGTGGGTTCTTTGAAAAGATAAACAAAATTGATGAACCTCTAACCAGAATCATTAAAAAAAGAGAGAGGACCCAAATAAATAAAATCAGAAATGAAAGAGGATAAGTTATAACTTACTTTACAGTAATACAAAGAATTGTACGAAAATACTATGAACAACTATATGCCAACAAATTGGACAACCTGGGTAAAATGGACAAATTCCTAGAAACATACAATTTTCCAAAACTCAATCAGGAAGAGTCAGAAACCTGAATAGGACTATAACTACTATGAAATTGAAACAGCAATAACAAAGCTTAGAGCAAACAAAAGTTCTGGACTAGATGGCTTCACCGGCAAATTTTACCAAACATTCAAATAAAAACTAACACCTATCCATCTCAAACTGTTCCAAAATTTTAAGAGGAGAGTATACTTCCAAGCTCTTATTAGGATAGTAGAGGCCCAGTGCACAAAAATTTGTGCACTCAGGGGGGAGGGGGTCCCTCAGCCCGGCCTGTGCCCTCTCTCAGTCTGGGACTCCTCAGGGGATGACCACCTGCTGGCTTAGGCCAGCTCCCCAGGGCATTTGGCCTAAGCTGGCAATCAGACATCCCTCTGGCAGCCCGGCAGCCCTCGGGGGATGTCCACTTGCCAACGGGGAGCAGACCTAAGCTGCAGTCAGACATCCTTAGTGCTGCTGAGGAGGCAGGAGAGGCTCCCACCACCACCGCTGTACTGGCAACCATCAGCCTGGCTGTGGCTGAGCAGAGCTCCCCCATGTGGGAACACACTGACCACCAGAGGGCAGCTCCTGCATTGAATGTCTGCCCCCTGGTGGTCAGTGTGTGTCATAGTGACCAGTCATTCCCAGTCTTTCTGCTGTTAGGGTCAGTTTGAATATTACCCTTTTTCTATATAGGATAGAGGCCTGGTGCCCAGGTGGGGGCCAGATGGTTTTCCCTGAAGGATGTCCCAGATCAGGGTGGGGTCCCGCTTCGGTGCCTGGCCAGCCTGGGTGAGGGGCTGAGGGCCGTTTTCAGGCTGGCCGGTGACTAAAGCTCCCAGCCTCTTCTTTTTTTTTTTAATTCTGGGATTTATTTGCCTTCTATAATTGAAACTTTGTTGCCATCACTGGAGCTGAGAGCTGGCTCTTGCTCGCTCCAGCTCTGAGGCCACGGCCTGCTGAAAGCAGGTATCTGGGGTTTGTTTAGCTTCTATAATTGAAACTTTGTTGCTTTCGGAGCTCAGAGCTGGGCTGCGGCAGGGGGGCAACCTTGGCTTCCTCCATCACTGGAGCAAGCAAGCCTCCTGCTCGCTTAAGCTGTGTGGCTGCCGGCTGCCATCTTTGTTGGCAGTTAATTTGCATATGGCCCTGATTAGCCAATGGGAAGCATAGCGAAGGTATGGTCAATTATCCTTTTTGTCTTTTATTAGATACGATTATTAGGAATAATATCTTAATTCCAAAAACAGATAAAAATATTTCAACACAATAAAATTATAGGCCAGTACCCTTAATGAACACAGATGCTAAATTCCTCAACAAAATATTTTCAAATCAATCCAGCAATACATTAAAAGATCACACACCATGATCAAGGGGGATTTATTCTGGGGATGCAAGCTTGGTAGAGTATTAAAAAAATTGTACATCACATAAACAAAATGAAAGATTAAAAATATATAATCCTATCAATAGATAAAGAAAAATCCAGCAGGCACTTATGATAAAAATTAGAGTGCCGGTGCACGGATTCATGCACCAGTGGGGTCCCTTGGCCTGGCCTGCAGGATCAGCCAAAACCAGCAGTCCTACATCCCCAAGGGATGTAGTAGTGCTGAAGGGGCAGGTTGCCAGGGAGGAGCCCGAGCCCAGACAAGGGCACCTAGCAGCTCCCGCTCATCCCAGACCCACTGTGCCTGTTTCAACCACTGCTTGGTAGGCTCACTGCAGCTCCGCTGTAGTCTTCACGTGCTGTCTTTGGGTGATACTGTTGTGCCCATGACCGAGAAGCATCCACAGGCTCACGCCCAGTCAGTCCCGATGCCAGTCCCGATCCCAGTCCCTCTCCAGATGGGGGAAGGGCACGCAGGGAAGTGTCTGTGGGAAAGGCTCACCCTGCCGAAGCTGCGCTCACCAGCCATGAGCCCAGCATCTGGTGCCTATTGTCAGCTGAGCAGCATGCCCACTGTGGGAGCACACTGACCAACATGGGGTAGCTCCTGTGTCTGCCCTCTGGTGGTCAGTGCACATCATAGCTACTTATTGACCAGTCACTTAGGCCTTTGTGTGTGTGTATATATATATATATACAGACTAGAGGCCTGGTGCACAAAATTTATGCAGGGGTGGTGCCCTCAGCCTAGCCTGGACCCTCTTCAATCCAGAACCCCTTGGGGGATGTCCAACTGCCGGTTTAAGCCCAATCTCACAGGGATCAGGCCTAAACTGGCAGTCGGACAGACCTCTCATAATCCAAGACCACTGTCTCCTAACTGCTCACCTGCCTGCCTGCCTGATCACCCCTTACTGCCCCCCCCCCCCCGCAGGCCTGGTCTCCCCCAACTTCCCCCCCCCCCCGCCAGCCCAGTCACCCCTCACTGCCCCCCTCTGCCAGCCTGGTCACCCCTCACTGCCTCCTGCCTGCTGGCCTGGTCACCGCTAACTGCCCCCCCTGCTGGCCTGGTCACCCCACGCAGCCTGTTCAGTGTCTGTTCAGTTGTTTCGGTTGCGACAGTTGCTTAGGCTTTTATATACAGATTCTCAGCAAAGTGAGACTAGAGGGACCATACCTCAACCTAAAATAAAGTCCATATATGAAAAAACTTACAGCTAACATCATACTCAATGGGCAAAAACTAAAAGCATTTCCCCTAATATCAGGAAGAAGATAGGGATGCCTGCTTTTACCACTCTTTTTCAAAATAATACTTGAAGTCCTAGCCACAGCAATCAGAAAAGAAGAAGAAATAACTCTCATCCAAATTGGAAAGGAGGAAATAAAACTGTCATAAAGATGACATGATATTGTACATAGGTAACCCCAAAGACTCCACCAAACAACTACTAGATCTAATAATGAATTTGGTAAAGTAGCAGGATACAAAATTAATATTCAGAAATCAGTGGCATTTTTATATACTAACAATGAACTATCAGAAAGAGAAACAGAAAACAATTACCGTTACTATTGCAACAAAAAAAATAAGGTACCTAGGAATAAATGTAACAAGGAGGTAAAAGAACCTGTACTCAGAAAACTGTATGACATTAGAGAAGGAAACTGAGGAAGATACAAGTAAGTGGAAACAATACTGTGTTCATGGATTGGAACATCATTAAAATGTTCATACTTCCCAAAGCAATCTATAGATTCAATG
Organism: Myotis nattereri; assembly: GCF_964212035.1. Lineage (NCBI taxonomy): Eukaryota > Metazoa > Chordata > Mammalia > Chiroptera > Vespertilionidae > Myotis > Myotis nattereri. The sequence continues at coordinate 104,286,341 of NC_138076.1, forward strand.
CAATCTCCATTAAAATATCAAATGGTATATTACACAGAACTAGAGCAAATATTCCAAACATTTATATAGAACCATAAAGACCCTGAAGAGCACCAGAAATCTTGAGAAAGAAGAAAAAGATGGAGGTATCAAAATACATAATCAAACTATACCACATGGTCATTGTAATAAAAACAGCCTGATACTGACATAAGAACAGGAATATAGTTCAAAGGAACAGAACAGAGAGCCAAGAAATCTACCCACATTTATTTTATTCTTTAAATATATATATTTTTATTGATTTCAGAGGAGAAGGGAGAGGGAGAGAGTGATAGAGACATCAATAATGAGAGAGAATCATTGATTGGCTGCCTCCTGCACACTCCCCAATGGGGATCAAACCTGTAACCTGGGAATGTGCCTTAACCGGGAATCAAACTGCAACCTCCTAGTTCATAGGTCCACGCTCAATCACTGAGCCATGCCAGGTTGGCCAACCCACATTTCTATGGTCAATTAATATTTGAAAAAGTAGACAAGAGCATACAATGCAATAATGACAGACTTTTCAATAAATCGTGTTGGGAAAATTGAACAGGTACATGCAAAAAATGAAACTAGACCACCAACTTTCACCATATACAAGAATAAACTCAAAATGGATAAAAGAATTAAATGTAAGTTGCAAAACCATAAAAATATTAGAAGAAAATATAGGCAGTAAAATCTCAGACATCTCTCACAGCAATATTTTTGCCAATATACCTGCCAGGGCAAGCACAAACAAAATAAACAAATGGGACCACATCAAACTAAAAAGCTCCTGCACAGCTAAGGGAACCATCAACCAAATGAAAAGGGGACTCACTGTATGGGAGAATATGTTTGCCAATGATATGTCTGATAAGGGGTTAATTTCCAAAATATATAAAGCACTTATAAAACCTAACACCCAAAAAACAAACAATCCAAATAAAAATTTGGCAAAGGACCTGAATAGACCACTTCTCCAAAGAGGACATATGGATAGCCAATAGACATATGAATAAATGATTAATGTCACTAGTTATCAGAGAGATGCAAATTATAAACCACAATGAAAAATCACCTCACACCTGCTGGAATGGCTACCATCATTAAATCAACAAACAAGTATTGGCAAAAATGTGGAGAAAAAAAAATCCTTGTGTACTGTTGGTGGGAATGCAGACTAGTTAAGTCTCTGTAAAAAACAATGTGGAGTTTCCTCAAAAAAATTAAAAATGAAACTGCCTTTTGTCCCACTTCTAGGAATCTCACTTCTAGGAATATATCCTACGAGTCCTGAAACACCAATTCAAAAGAATATATGCACCACTATGTTCATTGCAGCATTATTTACAATAGCCAATATCTGGAAACAGCCCAAATGCCCATCAGTAGATGAGTGGATAAAAAACCGTGGTACATTTACACAATGGAATGCTATGTGACTGTAAAAAAGGAGGATCTCATACCTTCTTCAGATAGCATGGGTGGACCTGAAGATTATTATGCTAAGCAAAATAAGCCAGACAGAAAAATACAAATACCATATGATCTCACTTATATGTGTAATATAATGAACAAAATAAACTGACAAACAAAATAGAACCAGAGGCATGAATATATGAAACAAACTGACATGTGTCAGAAGGGAGTGTGAAGGTGGGTACTGGATGAAAGAAGGTGAAGAGATCAACTAAAGAACATATATGCATAGCCTGCAAACACAGACAACAGTGTGGTGATGACCAGAGGAAGGGAGTTTGGGGTTTAGGTTGAGGTTGGTAAAAAAATGTGTGGGAGGTAGACATCTGTAACAGTGTCAACAATAAGTTTTTGAAAAGGAAATACATTTTTCAGAAAAAAGGTCAGTGTCATAATATTAGAGATATTATTAATTGATTAAAATATATGAGAATATACCAAGAATAAATATTCTGTTTATGATTTTTAAGTCTAAATAAATCATTGTGAATTTATAATTATTAATACATGAATTATTTTAAATTTATTTTTATAATAATTTGAATTTTGTTGAATAATTATTACATGGTAATATTTTATAGGACCAACCAAATATATTCAATAATGATTTATTGATCAATAAATAACTAATTTTAAAATTACATAGTTTTAATCATTGTAGCATTTCTTTTTACTCTTACATAATTTATATGCTGTCTTTACTACATATTGCAATGTAAGGAATAAAAGGCTTTATCTTAAACAGTTAATAGAATGAAAGCCTTAGCAAGATAAAAAGGGGCCATTGGGTTTTATAATAGTAATATAATATATAAACAATTCTAAATAATGACAAAATATGTCTTCAATTTCTTCCCTCCACTACTGCAAAGGTGATTGTTCTAAAATATTGACTTCTTCAAATAATTTATTTTGTTAAAATACTACCATGACTTAAAAATCTTTGTAATTCAATAATGCATTCACACTTCAATCAACAAATATTTATTGAATCTATTGTCTGGCAAAGTATTATAGTTTCATAATTGAGAAAAATAAAGATGAAACAGTCCATATCCTCAAAGAGATGAGTAACATTTTGACAGAAAGCTAGAACACACATTTCCCATCTCTCCATTAAATGAATTCAAATGTAAAAGGCCTGTGGCCGAATGCCGTAATGACCAAAGACAAGTTCTGGTGTGCAGTAGAGGTGCACACAGGTGGGTGGGCCTGCCAGTGCAATGAGGTGAGCACAAGTGGGCAGGGCTGCGAATGCAGTGGGACTGCGGGCGTGTGGGCAGGGCATGCGTGGGTGGGCAGGGCCATGCAATTTCACGCACTGGGCTTCTAGTTTACTATAAACCCGATACCATAAAGATACTGTGTGAAATACACTGAAAAATAAGAAACAAGCCCTAAACAGTTTGGCTCAGTGGATAGTGCATTGGCCCCAGACTGAAGGGTCCCAGGTTCAATTCTAGTCAAGGGCACATATCTTGACTTCAGGCTTGATCTCTGCCCTGGCCGGGGTGTGTGCCTGTGGGAGGCAACCAATCGATGTGTCTCTTCACACTGATGTTTCTCTCTCTGTCTCCTCATCTCCCTTCCACTCTCTAAAAAAATCAATGGAAAAATATCCTCAGGTGAAGATTAACAATGACAAAAATAAGAATCAAGTGTTTTCCAATGTTATGTCAGATGTTTAACAACACCTTGAGGTGGGGCCGGGAAGCTTTTCTGTGCCACGTTGCTGTCTGACAAATGTGTCTGTTAGAAACCCGCACACTTTCATGGAGGGAGAGGGGCTTCCGGCCTGGGACCCATGGGTGAGACTGTAGGGTAAGCCTTTCCAGGGCGCGTGTCAATCGTCCATGCGGCCAGGACTCTGGTGGAAGGGGAGGGCAGTGGAGGGGCCTGCAGGGCTGTGAAGGATTGCACGGTGCAGGTGGCTGGAGAGCAGGCTCCTCCCAGGCACCTCGAGACACTGGCAGCCCCACAGGGCGAAGCCCACATGTCCCCCCAGATATGCTGTGGACCAACTGCTGTTCTGTTAACATATGGAAAGGCCTGTGCCCACCAGCACGTGAGCGACATGCGAACACTGCACAGGGCCCACCAGGATGTGAGCAACATGCGAACACTGCACAGGGCTGCTGCTCAGATGGAGGCGGCGCATTGCCCTCCAGGCGGGTTGGGCCTTTCATGACTGCACTACTGTGGACGCATCCAACTGCTGTAGCTTCCATTCTACTGTATTCCAGCCCAGCCTATTTTTAATAAACTTTGTATGTATTTAAGTGAAAAAAAAAAAACAAAGAACGATAGCTACTTCCTGCCAGAGTAGTAAATCATTCCTTTGTCTAGTCTAGCATATCCACACTGTATAAACATATTAATAAGGTATTTTGACAGAGTGAGACCACATTCACATAACTTTTATTATAGTATATTGTTATAATCATTCTATTTTATCATTAGCTATTGTTGTTAATCGCTTTCATGTCTAATTTATAAATTAAACTTTATTATAGTATACTAGGGGCTCAGTGCATGAATTCGTGCACCTTGAAAGGAACTGTGGGCCTTGTGGATGAGGTAGGCACAGGGGCAGGTCTTGGCCCACCCTCCATGCCCCCGCCTGGCCCCTCCTGCTGTGGCCTTTGGTCCCCTGTCTGTTGGCAGCCCCGCTCCCACTGCAGCCACCACCACTCCTATGCACTGATGGTGCTGGCCCTACTCACACCCGCTGATGGCGCAGAGCAATTGGGGCAAGCGCTAGCAGTGGGTGTGAGTGGTGGCTGCTGCCCCAATTGCCCCTCAGGAGCAGGGGGAGGTGGAGAAGCCCTCAGGAGCAATCAGGGCTGGAAGTCACCACTTGCACCTGCTGACAGCGTGGAACGATAGGGACTGGCTCCAGCACTGGCAGTGGGTGCGAGCAGGCCAGCACAGGCAGAAGGGGCAAGCACTGAGCAGGACTGCAGCACACAAGAATGAAGAATTTTCAGTAACTACCAGAGACTCGCCCTGATGACAGTGACTAGCATCCCATCTTGGTCCAGCGCCCCCGCTCACCTGCTCCACTATAGACCATATAATATAAGAATTATTTGCTAACCAACTTTTTTCAGTGTTAACAAGAATTTGGTATTTTGCAACATTTTACATTCTTTAACAATAGCAAACAGTTGACATATTGGGAGTAAAAAACTGCTGATTCAAACAGTTTTCTTGGAAATGTTAGAATATTTGGGATGATATTCCTTTTCCACTTAAGTAAAGTCTCTAGCTGATAGTGTGCATCTTGTTCTATAATCTATTAATTTTTACTGCATGTAAAGGGGAGTGCCATTTCTATAGGATAAAGTTATGGAATCAGAGTTCTGGGCTGTCCAATTAGCAATTGAATCAAGCTCAAATGACAAAAACAATCAAAGAAGGTGAAACAATGTAGGACAAAGAGACCCTTCAGTTTTTTGCGCTTGAGAACTAATGTATCTCAAAAAAAATTTTTTTTAAATGTCACACCCATATCCCCACCACTACCCTGTTTTAATTTGCTAACTTTCTCTGCCTCTCCTTTTCAATAATCCTTTTATTACAACCTTTCACATACAACAACATGATCTTTGGAGTGTATCTACACTAATAAAAGACAAACATGCAAATTGACCGTACATTTGCTACACCTTCAGCCACGCCCAACAGCCAATCAGAGCAACTATATGCAAATTAACCCAACCAAGATGGCGGCTGGCAGTCACGGAGCTTGAGCAAGCAGGAGGCTTGGTTGTCCCAATAATGGAGGAAGCCAAGCTTCCCGGCCGGCTCTGAGCGCCACTCAAAGCAACAAAGTTTCAATTGTAGAAGGTAAATAAACCCCAGACACCTGCTTTCAGCTGGTCGTGGCCACGGAGCTGGAGCGAGCAGGAAGTTTGGTTGCCCCTGGCGATGGAGGAAGCCAAGCCTCCTTCTGGCCCACGCTGGCCGGCTCTGAGCTCCTCTCAAGGCTACAAAATTTCAATTATAGAAGATAAATAAATCCCAGAAAAAGAAAAAAGAAAAAAGGAGAGGCTGGGAACTTCCATCGCTGGGGGGGCTTGGCCTGCCTGAAAACGGTCCTCGGATCCTCACCCAGACTGGCCAGGCACCCCAGTGGGGACCCCCCACCCTAAAGGGGGTGTGACCAGCCTGCAAACACCCATCAGCCCCTCACCCAGGCTGGCCAGGCAACCCAGTGGGACCCCCACCCTGATCGGGGACACCCTTCAGGGCAAACCATCCAGCCCCCACCCATGCACCAGGCCTCTATCCTATATAGTAAAAGATTAATATGCAAACTGACCCTAAGAGCAGAAAGACTGGGAATGACTGGTCACTATGACACACACTGACCACCAGGGGGCAGACATTCAATGCAGGAGCTGCCCTCTGGTGGTCAGTGTGCTCCCACAGGGGAAGCTCTGCTCAGCCACAAGCCAGGCTGATGGCTGCCAGTACAGCGGTGGTGGTGGGAGCCTCTCCTGCCTCCTCAGCAGCGCTAAGGATGTCCGACTGCAGCATAGGCTTGCTCCCTGCTGACAAGTGGACATCCCCCAAAGGCTGCCGGGCTGCCAGAGGGATGTCTGACTGTCAGCTTAGGACCAATCCCCTGGGGAGCAGGCCTAAGCCATCAGGTGGTCATCTCCCGAGGGGTCCCAGACTGTGAGAGGGCACAGGCTGAACTGAGGGACCCCCCAAGTGCACAAATTTTTGTGCACTGGGCCTCTAGCCTAATCTAATAATAGACAAACATGGTAATTAACCATACCTCTGACACGCTTCCCATTGGCTAATCAGGGCGATATGCTAATTAACTGCCAACTAAGATGGTGGTTAACCGCCAACAAAGATGGTGGCTAATTTGCATACTGCAGGCTGAGTAGGACAGCGCAAGCTGCCATCCAGGGCCCCGTGTGTGACCTGGGTGTGGGCGGGGCATGGGGCGAAGGCAAGCAGTGCCGATGGCCTGCTGGAGCCCTCACCCGCCTACCAGAGACAGGGGGCCCACTCCTGTGTGCAACCCTGGGGCGGGTGGGGGATCAGCAGCATCCCTTGCCTTAGCATGAGCCCCGCCCACCTGCCAGGAACCAGCCAGCCCAGGTCCAGGAAGGTGGGAGGCGGCCCTGGAGCGGTGGAGCCACCGGGGCTCTCCCCGCTGTCCATGCTTCATGAATCCCAAGTTTCTGCGGAAGCGATGGCTGCAGGACACAGAGCGGGAGACACGGGAGCAGGCAGAGTGCTGCTCGGGCTTGACAAAGGGCACCAGTGTGGAGATCTCCCCAGCGGGCAGTGGCTCCCCCTGCTGCCGGGGATATCTCCTCTGCACCAGTGCCCTCTGTCAAGCCCGAGGGGCACTCAGCCTGCTCCTCTGTCTCCCGCTCTGTGTCCTGCAGCTGCTGCCTCTGTGGAAACTTGGGATTCATGTAGAGCGGGTGGTGGAGAGGTGGAGGCACCTAAGAAGTCCCCAGCCACTGGCGCCAGGAGCTGGGAACTTTGTGCCGGGCGCTCCGACGAGGCTGGTGGCAGGGGGAATCTGGGACTCTGGCCACCACCGCTGCCGCCCCCCAGCTGGCTCTGGGCGCTTGGCGCGCTGGCTACTGCTTCTGCTTTGGCTGCTGGAAGCTCCACTGCTGCTTGGGGTCCAGGCGCAGGAGGCTGGCCAGGGTCCTGGGCCAGGTCAGCAGCCCCCACCGCCGCCGCCTCAGTAGCAACAGAGCAGGCAGCAATACAATGGTGAGCGGGGCCTGAGCCCTGCCTGCCCATCGGGGACATAGGGCCCTCTCAGAGAGAGAGAGAGAGAGAGAGAGAAAGAGAGAGAGAGGAAAGAGAGAGGTGGAATTTGGCACCCCACATCCCTCCCTGATTAACCACTGTGATTCCAAGCCAACGAGGGCTGCATTCAGGCTGCAGCTCCAGGTCCCTCATCCCCACCCCAGGCCTGAGACCACAGTGCTGGGCATGGGCACCCAGGGGTTCGGGAATGCAGCACGAGGGGGCCAGCACGACATTGGGGGGGGGTCTGTGTTTACACCACCAAGTTCCCCACTTCGGCCCTGGCCTGCATCCCTCCTTCTTCCCCTCAGAGGCCCAGCTCCTGCCTACATGCTTGCTGGGCAGGCCCAACTGCACCAGGGAGTGAGCCATGGAGATCAGGATGGCCACTTCCTGGGATGGGATGGCCAAACCACAGGGATTCATGAGGGCAATGAGGCCCATGGGGCATGCACAGCCCTCCGGCGGTGGGGGTGGCCGGCCAAGCCGAGTCTGGCTTCAGTGGGGCCAGTGGGAGCCGGAGGCCACCCCAATCCCCACAGGTCCTGGGTAGACTGTGGCTCAGTGAAGACCAGTATCTCCATGCATGGTGCCCAGGGGCGGCTGTGAGCTGCTGCAAGCCCACCCTACGTTTCAGGGAGGGGAAGAAGGCTCACAGCCACCAGCACCCTGGGCTCTACCGCCTGGCCTGTGCTTCAGCCTGCCAGGTTGGCAGGGTCCAGAGCAGGTGAGCTCTTCCCTTCCCCCAGTGGTAGAACAGGGAGGAGTGGACTGGGTGCAGGGAGGGGACCTCAGCTGGGATCCTCCTGGTGTGGGCCCTGGCAGGGGCCAGTGCAGAACTACCAGGGCAGAGTTGCTTCGGTGTCTTGGTGAAGTTTTCAAGTGACCCAAAGAGGAAACCTGAGAGGGGAAAGGCCGGGAGGCATGAATTGCCAGCACTTTAGCCACTTGAAAATAGCTCCACTTGGAATGTGAGGCAGTTGTATGTTCAGCTGAGAAGTGAGGGGGCTGAACTCCACCATCGCTGGGCTCCTGTCAGTCCAAGGCCCAAGCGTCCACCATGACAAGGAAAGAGCAGAGCGAGGGGCCCGGAGGAAGGGAGGACAATTGAAGAAAACTGTGTCTAGACTTTCTCCAGCCCTCTCCTATCTGCTGCCTAAAAGAGCCCCAGGTCCAGCCACAGTTCTGTCTCTACCTTTTAGTCCCCTATTCTCCAACCACAGAGGAAAGAAATAAGGAAGGAGTCTGTGCTGCCTTCAGAAAGTATCTATATACCTGATAGGCCAGTTGCCTTCCACAGAGGGAGGCCAGACAGTGGCTTAGGCCTGCTTCCCACAGGGACATCAGTAGGACATCCTGTGAGGGCTCCCAGACTTAGAGAGGGCAGGCTGGGTTGAGGGATGCCCACTGAGTGCACAAATTTTTGTGCACCGGGCCTCTAGTCCTATATAATAAAAGCTTAGGTGGTGTCACACGATGTTGTCACAATATGGCCACTACAAGATAGCCACCCCCACATCATTACAAGATGGGCACTACAAGATACCTGCCCCCACGTCATCACAAGATAGCCACCACAAATGGTCACCACAAGATGGCCAGCAGGGGAGAGCAGTTGGGGGTGACCAGGCTGGCAGGGGAGGGCAGTTGAGAGCCATCAGGCCTGCAGAGAAGGGCAGTTGGGGGCGAAATCAGGCCTGCAGGGGAGGACGAGATCAGGCCTGCAGGGGAGGGCAGTTGGGTGTGACTAGGCCTGCAGGGCAGGGCATTTGGGGGTGATCAGGCTGGCAGGGGAGGGCAGTTGGGGGCAATCAGGCCAGCAGGGGAGCAGCTAGGTGATAAACAGGCCAGCAGGAAATCACTTAGAGGGCAATTAGGCAGGCAGGCAAGCAAGCAGTTAGGAGCCAGATGTCCCTGATTGTGAGCAGGGTCCCAGATTGGAGAGGGTGCAGGCTGGGCTGAGGGATACCTGCCCCTCGTGCATGAATTTCATGCTCTGGGCCTCTAGTCTATATATATAAAAGGCTAAGTGACCAGCTGATTGGTCAACTGGCTGGTAGCTATGACATGCACTGTCCACCAGGGGGAAGATGCTCAATGCAGGAGCTGCCAAGCAACAGCAACTTTGCAGAGTGCCCTCTAGACTCCGGGACCCCTCAGGGGATGTTGGACTGCCGGTTTCAGCCTGATCCCCACAAGTCAGGCTGAGGGACCCCACCTGCAGGAGGGATCCTGCTCACTCTGCAGATGCCCTTTGAGCCACAGCACCATCTCAGGTGTGGCCAGACATGGAGGGACCAAGGGAAATTGGCTCCCAGTGTGTCCAGCCCATCTCACCCAGTTTCGCTCTGCCAGCCACCTTCTAATTAATTTCCTTTCAATGTACAGGAATCCGTGCTCTGGGCCTCTAGTATAGACATAAATTCCCGTTTTCTCCCTAGGTGGCTGGTACATTTAGCTCATTCCAAGTAAATTTTCCAGGTTTACAGATTTTCAGCTACTCAAACAAAGTAGAAAAAAATATCCACTAAGTCTTATAATAATCAATTCACATGAATGTCTTTCATTTAATCAACAAATAATTACTAGATATGAGCAATATGCAAGGAAATGTGGTAAAAAAAAATGTGCTTTATGCCCTCAAGTAGCATAAATTAAAAATCTTTCTCTCTCTCTCTCTCTCTCTCTCTCTCTCTCTCTCTCTCTCTCACACACACACACACACACTCATAGTATAATATTATAGAAATGAATTTTAGCATAAGAACTCAGTAAATTCCCTAAAGAGAGTATGAATAAAAGTAAAAGGGAAATTAATTTAGAGAGGAAAGCTTATATTTCCTAGGTAGAATTAGAAAATGATTTGAGGAAGAGTTTACATTTAAGCGTGGCTGGAACTATTAGTGATATAGAAAAGTTATAGGAAACTGACAGCCACAAGAAGAAAATATGAAAGATGGATTCAAAGTAAAGCTTTCTTTAGAGTATGATATAAGTCATATAAATAAAGGTAAATAATGGAAAAATACCTCAATATATATTAGGGAAAGTTTTGCATAGCATTATTTTGTAGAAATTGATGGAGTCATAGAAGAATTTAAACAGAAATGTAGTAAGATACTTCTTAAGTATTAGAATTAAGCTAGCATATTTTGATTAGTGAATTAAAAATTAGAATGGTTGGAGGCAGATTAAAATGCCCAGTAACTAATGCAGTCGGAAGTAGAGTTCCAGCAATGGAAATGTGATCACACTCTGTCAAGTAGGCCAGACAGAGAGAAAGCAGAAGTATGGAGTATAATAATTCAAAGCGAAAGTGTCAGAGAACTTGCGAGGATCCAGTTCAGATGCCCTGGGATATCTTGGAGTTCAGTGTCCACTTGTTTGGGAAGAAACACTGAACATTAATGAAACTAAAAAAAAGGTTACATTGCAGAAGAATGTAATGGAATTTGCCAGGCCTAGCACTAAAAGGAGACTTTCAGAGAAGTCCCAAATCCATTTAGGACCAATTACCCTACCCCTTTCTTCTGTCCTTTAGATGGCTATGAATAAGGGTTGGTAAAGGGTCATGTCTTACCAAACTTGTAGGTGAGAGTTCCATCTCAAACCACCTCCTGCCATGGAAAATGGACAATACTGAAGCCATTAATAGGGCAGCAAATAGCTGCAACTCAGGGAGTCTCGTTTGCTCATCTCCTGCAGCTGATATATTTTTTTCAGTCTGTTGTCAAATTCACTACCTATTCAGAAATTTTACTATCTATTCAGAAATCTAAATGAGTCTAAAATGTAAGGCATTTGACCTCAGAAACATTTAGAAAATCTAGAAAAATGGACTTTATCTTCCTTTATCAGGTTTCATTTTCAAACCAGTGTATTTCCTACCTTAATCCTTCTCATTTGCTTTATTCAATATCTTCAATATGCAACTCTTCCTCTTTTCTTTGTTGTTCCAATTTCACAAGTGAAGAACACACTTTTAACATTAAAATAAATAAATAAGTTACAGTGGTTTCTTAGTAACTATTAAATAAAAGTTATTTTGATAGAAAATTTTGTTTATTAAAATTTTCATTTAGTATATTTAAGGACAGATGTGAATGTCATGACCATAACCCTGTATAGATAAAAATCACACTATACTTGACTTATTTTTTAAAATATATTTTATTGATTTTTTATGGAGAGGAAGGGAGAGGGACAGAAAGTTAGAAACATCGATGAGTGTACAGTTGCCTCCTGTACACTCCCCACAACCAAGGTGCATGCCCTTGACCAGAATCAAACCTGGGACCCTTGAGTCCTCAGGCCGACGCTCTATCCACTGAGCCAAGCCGGTTAGGGCTTGACTTATTTTAACAGATGTAAAATCTATAGACGTAAATAAAGCTTTATACCCAGGCAAACAGATATGCATGAAAATATATACTAGCATTACAAATAAACAAGCAACACACACCCAATTATTTAAAAAAAATAAATTTCAGTGATTGAGTTACATATTTATTTCACTAAGTAAACCACAACTAAGTAGAAGAGGTGATTAAAAGAGGATCTTGAAGCCAAATAAGTGTTCCTGGTTTTAATATTTTGTAGCTGGAAACTTGTTCTGGATTTTATTCTGTCCAAACAGTGTGAATGAATATTTATTTAATGAATTTTTCTCAACCTGACAATAACATTAGTTGTATTACTAACTAAATTATTTTCATGTCACATAACATTAAAAATGACTGACATACACAAGGAATATATTAACTCAAAACTGATTACTTTTCTCAGAATTAATCCAAATGCTTTACCTTGAAGTGACTCGGTACCATTCTGCTGCATATATTTTAAATCTAGAGTGTGATATTTTACTCAAATATTGAAAAACTTTAAGAGAGAAATTCCTTCTGGAGTAACATTCATTCAGTTTAAGAGTATTGATTCTCTTAAATTCAACATTTATTACAGTGAGTTTGTATAAATTGAATAAAATAAATTTATTTACAGTATATCCTAAATTTTTAAGATTAAGTAGATTTATAACCTAATCTGGCCTTACCCTTAATTAGCTATATTACCATGTGAAAATCTTTTATTATCTCTGTCATATGAGAAAGAATATATCTTCTAACATGGAATTTTTATTATTCAAAAAACCTTTGTTATACTCTACTTGATAGCACAATAATAGAATATTTATGAGACTTTTATTAATTGCTTCAATAAAAAATTATTAAGTTCATTCATTTTGTTTTTAATTTCTTTTAAAAATATTTTTATTGATTTCAGAAAGGAAAGGAGAGAGAGAGAAACATCAATGATGAGAGAGAATCATTAATTGGCTGCCTTCTGCACTCCCCCTACCAGAGATTGAGCCCACAGCCTGGGCATGTGCCCTGACCAGGAATAGAACCATCACCTCCTGGTTCATAAGCTGACATTCAACCACTGAGTCACACCAGCCGGGCTTGCTTTTAATTTCAATGTTAGTTATATAATGTATATATACTAACATGTACCTCTCTTATACATAAGACTGACTTTCTAATTCAAACCAACATAAGAAAGTTTTAGCTTAGAAGTATATTTTAAAATTCACTTATTATCAGTAATTTAAAACTTGAAATACATACACACACACACGCTAACACAAACACATACACATGCACAATGAACTGGTTGCTATGTGAATGAATGAATAAATGAATGAACAAATGGATGGATAAATGAATGGTTAGGTTACAATCTTATCTTAGAAAAGTCAAATTTATTCTTTTAGGCCTAAACTGCTGCCTGGAAAGACTACTAGTAAACAGAAGGCAAAATTCTACTTGTGCAGAAAAAGGAATGCCCTCTTGTCTTAGCTTAGAGCTAATGATTTACCAGTATGATCACAGATAATGTATAAGAGCAAATAGTTTTGTGCCTTTCACTGCTCTAAGGGCTGATATTTAAAGATATTAATAGTTTGATCTCACATCTAATGAAACCTTAATCCAGAAAATAATTATAAAAACAGCTCAAAATGAATTAGCCACCAATTAATGCATATGACTCTAATCAGAGGTCCTTAAATTTTCATGTGCCACAGACTTCTTTGGAAATATGAAGCAGTCTGTGGATCCTTATTTAGAAAGAATATTTCTAAACATAAATGCATAGTATTACAGTAAAAAAAGGTATTTAAATATATTTTAAAGCAAATGTGAAGCAGTAAACATATAGAGTTCTCTATTAGTGCATTAAATACAAATATCTACTGGCAAGTAATTAGACTAATTTTAAAGTAATGATAAATATACAAGTATATCAGATATATGGTAAAACAGTGTTATGATACTAAAACATCTATGATTTCTACTATTGACAAAGACATAAGAATTGCTAACAAGAAGGGGTTTTTTTTTTGCCTATGTTCAGAATTAAATAAACTCATATATTCAGTTCAAAATTTAGTAAAATAAGATGTAATTTTCTGATGCTAGTTCACAATTTCTTTGAGTTTTATCTATTGCATTTAAGAAATTCTTCAGGTCTGATTAAATTGGAATTGGGAAACTTATATGAGAATTTTAACTAGAAAGCACTTAGCAGAGACTTGTTTTCTAGGACAGACAACTAGAGAATTACAAAGACTTTCTGGAAAATAAATATATAGTATTAATTTTGAAATTTAAAAATACTTTCATCTTTATTAAAAGCTAGAATTTTCTATAATTATAAATTTCAAGTAGAACAATATCAAGTAGAACAAATATGTCACAACACATACACACGCACACACACAAATATTTACTTTGTGAGGGAAAATTTTAGATATTTGGGAAAAGACCCAGAAGACTTATTATGTAAAAAAATTATAGTTAAGAAGAAAATAAAAAACAGATAGTGAAAATTTTTTCAAATAAATGATTCATAAATCAGGCAACATTTTCCTATTCTAAGAAAATGTTGGGTCTGTAGACTGAGAAGGTCTTTGACTGAAATAATGAAAACAATGGTATATGCATAGAAGCAACCTGGTGATATCCCAAATTAGCAAAATTTTTTTAGAAAGATTAAGAATGCAAAGTTACCAGTTATATAGAATAAGTGAGTAAGAATGGAAAAGCAACTGATATTATTTTTTTTTATTTTTCCTCATTAAAATATGCAAGATAGTAAAATTGCATCAATAGACAATTTTTAGTGAAAGAATAAGGAGATGGGCAGGTAAAAAAGAGGACAGGGTGTGTAAGAAAACTAGACTTGGGGTGGTGAACACACAATACAATATACAGATTATATATTATAGAATTGTATATCTGAAACCTATATAATTTTATTAACCAATGTCACCTGAAAAAAATTCAATTAATATTACTAAATTTTAAAAAAATGTGACTCAGGATTCTAGCCAAGTTACCACTCTCCTGTTAAGAGAAAAAGAAATGTATTTATGGCAATACTAGAATTCAGAAGGTACATCACCTATATATCCTACAGGAGCAAATATTCCAAATAGTATTTTCATCAACTATTAAGTGATTCACCTCCCCATAAGTAGAAAAAAATAGGTTGAGGAATGAGTCTTGCAATATTTAGAGTTAATGTAAATGTTTATATTTATTATGCCTGGGGGTTATTAATATAGTTAATAAGTAAGGTTACTTGAAGCTGAAGAGACAAATGTGAAGAGGATATCCAAAAAAAAGTTTGGAATTCAGTTTTAAACTATCTCACTATAACCTAAGAACTGGTGGGTAGGGTTTGAGGTTGGAGAAAAATAGAAACAAAATAAGACTTTGTTTTACTGAGTCTCTTACAAAGAACATAGATCTTCCAAAATTAGCTTATATGTATATGAGCCTCTGTCTTTTAATTAGGGGCAATTGGCTGGTTCATATTAGTGTAATAATAAATATTATTAGTTTTGATCTCTATATTGTTTTATATTTCTTGATTGCCATTTTCTTCTTTACTTTTGGATTTTAAATAAGCAACAAATAACCAAATAAATAAATAAAACTAAGTAATCCTTTTCTTAAAAACAAAGATCAGTCTGGTCGGCGTGGCTCCGTGGTTGAGCATCGGACCTATGAACCAGGAGGTCAGGGTTCAATTCCTAGTCAGGGCATATGCCCAGGTGGTCAGCTCCATCCCTAGTGTGGGGCGTGCAGGAGGCAGCCAATCCATGATCCTCTCTCATCATGGATGTTCCTCTCTCTCTCTCTCTCTCTCTCTCTCTCTCTCTCTCTCTCTCTTTCTCTCTCTCTCTTCCCTCCTCTCTGAAATCAATAAAAAATTTTAAAACAAACAAAAAAACAAAGATCAAAGGAAAACAAAAATGAAGTTGAAAATTTCTAAAAAGGTGACCACTAGAATAATTGTTAGCAAGTTGAACGCAAACATGTTTGAAAAGAATAAAACAGTGTAAAGGTAGAGTTTATTTCAGAATGCAAATTGCATTGATTATTATTATATTTTCACAATAACATGTTCCAGTGAATTATTTTTTTTAAATGCGATGATACCATACATGAAATAATCCTATATAATAAAAGCCTAATATGCTAAGTGTCCTGTCATCTGGTCAGCCATTCAACCAATCAAAGCATAATATGCTAATCATATGCTAAGGCTGCTCAACCACTCGCTATGATGTGCACTGACCACCAGGGGGCACACGCTCCCACCAGTAGGTTAGCTTGCTGCTGGGCTCTGGCCAATCGGGACTGAGAGAGATGGGCCAGACATGCCCTGTAGCCCTCCTACAATCCCTCCCAGGCTGGCCAACCTCCTGTGTCCCTCCCCATCCCCAGTCGTGCACTGGTGGGGACCCTTGGCTTGGCTTGCACCCTCTCACAATCTGGGATCCCTTGGGGGATGTTGGAGAGCCGGTTTTGGCCCGATCCCACAGACCAGGCCGAGGGATCCTACTGGTGCACGAATTTGTGCACTGGGCCTTTAGTATTTGATAAAATCTATCGCAATTCCTAAATATGATGGAGCATTTATCAAACACCAATAGCATACCTTATAATAAAGATTAAAAGCTTTTCTTATTAAAATTAGAAATAAGACTAAGATGTTTATTTTCAAAATAGTGTTCACTGTTATGTTAATGTTTCTACCTAATGCAATACAATTGGATACAAAATATCCATAAAATATTAAGAAAACAAATGCATCTCTGGCAGATTACATGGCCATATATTTTGAAAAGGAAAGATATAGTAACAGCATTAACAAAGCTTAATACAAGATACATTTATAAAAAATCCATATTTTTCTCTATAGTAGCAGTACAAGTTATAAACAGAACTGATTACTTATAGAATGAAAGAGTTGCTATTATTAATGGTGGTAAAATATACAACACTTAGGAGAAATTTAAAGGAAAAATAAAACTTATAAGAAGAAATAGTGACACATCAGAAGAATTTATGCATTTTATTTATTATTTTATGGATCCAAAATATGGGGAAAAGATATTTCTACATAAGAGGACCTAATCTTAATAATACATATTCTCAAAAAAATATACATATGCATTTAATACTATTTTATCTAGAATGTTTTATGTTGTGTTATTTATAACTTGGTGAAATCATTTTATTAGTGCCTATGGAGGACTACATATTGAAGAATTGCAAAAATTATGGAATGGAGAGTAGAATTCAAGACTATAACAAGAAATATAAATCAGTTGAATATAATTTTAACCAGGGTTATTTCTTATTATGTATGGAAACTTCTTAAAGGTTGGAAACACAGAATAGATGACTACATATTTGATTATGCAATTCTTAAGTAGAATGTCCAAATATAACATAAATAAAGTCATAAGATAAGTAACTACAGTAAAACACACTTTTGCAGCATACAAAACATACTTAATATTCACATTACACAAGGAACCTATAAATTGAAAATAAAATTATAAGCAACCCAATTGACAAATGGACTATTATAACCAAGTGTATTAAAGAAGAAGAAGAAAAAAAAAAAACAGAAACATTGCATGATTTTTCTCATTATTAATCAGGGAAAGGCAAACTAAAACAATAATGAACTACAATATTTTGGTCCACCATATTGTCAAATTTAAGGAGCTGTGGAAATAGGTCCTTTCATTTATCAAAAGCTAGAGGAATATGAATAAATGCCTTGCTGGAAAGTATCTGATGCTTACATTAATTCTGAGAACCACAGTCTCACGTCTGTAAACCCTTCCTACAGAAAAGCAAGTACTGTGAAAATATTTCTTTCTACTTATTTTCATTATTGTTATATTATAATAGAAATGTGGGTATCATCTGAACATTTTATAAAAGAGAAAATTTGAATAAATAGTTGTATATTACTAATATAAAATATTATGGTGCTATTGAATACTTGAATTAGAATGAATGTTGTATGTATCAATCTCTAGAAATGCACCTGAGGTTTCATTTTGTCCTGTTGGAGAGTTGTACTATAGTTATTTACATAAAATCTCCTTAATTGAGGTTCATTAACATTAGTTAAGAATCTACTCTGCATCAGCACTGTCCTTGGTATAATTCAGTTATATCTAAACTGCTTTATTTGATAAACAAAGACCTCTATACTCAGGCCCAACCCTGTATTTTAAAATTTACTTTGAACTCTCTCTTGACATGCATTCTTTGGCTCAATCATTTGAGCTTCAAACTTTTCAGTGGTAATTTTGTTATTATCACATGCTTATTCCCTTCCACTTAGCCAATATAACAAACATTCAGAACCCAGCTCAAATATGATTATTTTTATGATGTGCTTTAATACAGTTTAATGGTTATTAACCTGCCCTTTTCTCTTCAAATCGGAAGCAAGGCAAAGGGAAGACATCATTAATTTTTTACACAAGAAGAGAGAAATATCCATTCAAAGAGAGAGAGAGAGAGAGAGAGAGAGAGAGAGAGAGAGAGAGAGAGAAGTGAAGAAAGAGAGTGCATATTATACTGCTCCTGATTCTCTTATCTCTTTTAAGGGTTTTCATACAAAAACTTACAATTTTACTCAAACCTTGGTCAGTGATATATCCAGTAAAAATATGAATAATACTAGAGGCCCAATGCACAAAATTTGTGCATTCAGGGGGGTCCCTCAGCTCGGCCTGTGCCCTCTCGCAGTCTGGGAGCCCTCAGGGGATGCCCAACTGATGGCTTAGGCTTGCTCTGCATGGGGAGTGGGCCCAAGCCAGCAATTGGACATCCTTAGCACTGCCATGGAAGTGGGAGAGGCTCCTGCCACTGCCACTGGCTCACCAGCCATGAGCATGGCTTCTGACTGAGCAGCACTCCCCCTGTGGGAGCGCGCTGACCACCAGGGGGCAGCTCCTCTATTGAGTGTGGTCAGTGCACGTCATAGCGACCAGTTGTTCTGCCGTTTGGTCTATTTGCATATTAACCTTTTATAATATAGGATATTGGTACTAGTAGCTCTTTTAAATTTTTAAAACTTAAGCATTTTAAATTGTATTAGGTAAATACATTTTTGAAAGCCTGTTTAGTCTGCTTTGAATTAAAAATAGCAACAAATACAGTCTGTATTGATATGAGTAGGTGTTATGAGGTACATAGTAAATATAATTCTACAATAACTTGGATGACAAATTTATTTTTGTACTATGATACACACTTGAACCAAATAAACAAGGATTTGGCAAAAATTATTTCATCTTATTGACACTGTTAATACAAATATACATTGATTCTGACTATAGTGACACAAGCAATAACTGACATTCATGTGACATGTACCATGTGCCATGACCATGCTAGGAGCTTTAAGTGCCTTAGTTAATCCTCAAATTAAATTTAGTGAATCCACAGGATCATTTTTGGAAGTAGGTATTATTATCATCCCCTTTCTACAAATGAGGAAAATAGAGAACCTAAGTTACTTGTCCATGGTCACAGAGAAAGCCATGCAGCTTGATGCCAGAGTCTAAATTTTTAAATAATAGATTGTGTCCTTGTATGGAAGGCAACTGTGATATCCTGAAGTAGTTCAGATAACAAGAGGAAGGACATATGTATTAAATCCTACATTTTTTTCAACCATTTTTACTTATGTAAAAAAGACAAAGCCAGTTAATTTTTCTCCTTTTCCATTTTCCCATTTTGAAATGTGGAAATTTATTCAAGATATTTCTCATTATAGAATAAGAACTGGAGAAATATATATCAAAGGCTTTTCAAGGTAAATTTTCACAGGGTTTTGCTGAAGATTAAATGTGAAAGTATGTTGTAATCTTTAAATAACTAAGTAACATGAAGGTATCTAGTGTTATGTGACAAACCTAAGATTGTTAGGAGAAAGAGCAGAAAACTATCTTGTTCAGTTTTGCCAGATTCAGTTGTTTGTCCTCTCATAGACACAGTCTGAATTATAGTGCTTGACTCATCTGAAAGGTAGAACAATAATTTCCTGGTGGGCCAGCTTCACAAGTGTATATGTCAAAGTTTGGACGTGTACTTTTCACTACTGAAATTTTAAGCTGTGTATCTCCTATAATGTCATGTGCTTTTTACTGTGTACTGTATATCAACAGCATATTTCACAGATATAGAACAAATATTTCAAAACTTTATATGGAACCAAGAAAAAGGTCCTAAAGAGCCACAGCAATCTTAAGGAAAAAAGACCAAAGTAGTAGGGATCAAAATATCAGATTCCAAATTATACTGCAAAGCCATTGTAATAAAAATTACATGGTACTGGCATCAGAAAAGGCATATAGATCAATGGAACAGAACAGAGAACCCAGAAATTGACCCAAGCCATTATGCTGAATTAATATTTGACAAAGGAGACAGCAACATGCAATGAGGTAAAGACAGTCTCTTCAATAAATGGTGTTGGGAAAATTGGACAGGTACATGCAAAAAAATGAAACTAGACCACCAACTTACACCATATACAAGAATAGATCAAAATGGATAAAAGACTTAATGTAAGTCATGAAACCATATGCATCCTAGAAGAAACCATAGGCAGCAAAATCTCAGACATCTTACCCTGACCAGTTTGGCTCAATGGTTGGAGTGTTGCCCAAGGACTCAAGGGTCTCAGGTTTGATTCAGGTGAAGGGCATGTGCCTTGGTTGCAGGCTGCATCCCTGGCCCTGTCTGGGTTCCTGTGAGGGCAACCAATCAATGTGTCTCCCTTACATTGATGTTTCTTCCTCTCTGTCTCTCCCCTGCCCTTCTACTCTTTCTAAAAATCGATGGGGGGGGAAAAAAATCCTTGGTGAGAATTAACAAAAAGATAAAAAAAAAAACCCTCAGACATTTCTGATAGCAATACTGATCAGTGATTCCATTTTTAATATGACCTATTCCATTTTTAATTTATCACACTCTCCTTTTTAAAAGTCACCAGTCTTTCAACTTCCATGACTCTATTTTCTGTGGGTGATAGCACATGGGCTCAAATATTGGCTGTCTCATTAACCATGTGTAGCTTTGGAAACATTCTTTTTTCTTTTAATATATTTTATTGATTTTTACAGAGAGGAAGGGAGAGGGACAGAGAGTTAGAAACATCGATGGGAGAGAAACATTGATCAGCTGCCTCCTGCACACCCCCCACTGGGGATGTGCCCGCAACCAAGGCACATGCCCCTGACCGGAATCGAACCTGGGACCTTTCAGTCCGCAGGCCGACACTCTATCCACTGAGCCAAACCGGTTAGGGCTGGAAACATTCTTTAACTTCCCCCTAAACATCAATTTTATCATCTTTAAAATGGAGATAATCATAGTATTTACCTCGTAGGTTTCTTTTATGAAATTAAAGTAATGATGAATATAAGTGTTGTGTACATTTGCTAAAACATAACTTATTATGAATATTGTAATTATCATCATCATCATCACTATTTTTTTCTGGTTATTCTTTCTCAGTCTCACTCACTGGGTCCCGTTGTCCTATTTATTCTTGCCTAGAACAGTGTTCTTTTCTAGGGATCAAACTTAAGCCTGGTGTTCTTTTTATTCTACATAAAGCTTTCACATTAGCTTTTCTCTTTATGTTAATTACTAGAGGCCTGGTGCATGAAATTTGTTCACGGGCGGGGGGGGGGGGGTGGTGTCCCTCAGCCCAACCTGCACTCTCTCCAATCTGGGACCCCTCAGGAGATGTCAGACTGCCGGTTTAGGCCTGATTCCTTATGGGAATCAGTTGGACAGTCAGACATCCCTCTCACAATCCAGGACTGCTGGCTCCCAACTGCTCGCCTGCCTGCCTGCCCGATCGCCCCCAACTGCCCTCCTCTGCCACCCTGGTTGCCCCCAACTGCCCTCCCCTGCCAGCCCGGTTGCCCCTAACTGCCCTCCCTTGCAGGTTTGGTCACCCCTAACTGCTCTCCCCTGCTGGCCTGGTCACCCCTTACTGCCCTCCCCTGTTGGCCTGGTTGCCCACAACTGCACTCCCCTGCCATCCATCTTGTGGCTGTGTGCGCCACCATCTTTGAGGGTGTGGCAGTCAATTAGCATATTCCCTCCTTATTGGCTGTGGGTTCCGTCATCTTTGCAACAGCATGAGAGTCAATTAGCATATTCCCTCTTTATTAGATAGGATGTTTGTCAATAGGAAGACAGAGATTGTGGCATAATAAAGTAATAATAGTATATTATGCTGTTATTATATTACCTTATAAAGCACTTTTTCAGAATTTGACCACCACCAGACTTTAAAAAGCAAGTAAATTCATACTACAATCCTAATTAATTGCCAAAAAAAAAAAAATAAAGCAAGGCTGAGAGTGATTCAGAGACTTGTCCTATTAGGAAATGGTGAACAGGCTAGAAGTCAGTATTTCTATAACTCTGCTCTTCTGCAGCACTTTATAGCTTCTAATGACGTTGCTATTCCTTGGTATTTAGTGAGCAACTAAATTATAAATGGCATTATAATATTCCAGATAGAGGCACAACCTGAATATGTAGATCTAGAGGTTTTTTTAAAATGATTTAACTCATATCCTAAGTAAGGATAATTAATCAATGATTTAAATGACTCCCTTTTAAATTGGTGCAATTGCTAGAACCAGACAGCACAGTGTTTACTTTTTGTTGCTTACTGAGTTCAAGCACTATACAACTATATGTATTCTACAACTTTCAACATCCTCTAAGGAAACTGTTCTCAAAGTGTTGTCTCCAGGTCAGAGCAGCATTAGTACTACTCAAGTAATTGTTAGAAATATAAGTTCCAGTGCCTCATTCCAAACCTGATGCTTAGACTCTCATTATGGGATAGAGTGACATGTGTTTTAACAAGTCCTTTTAGTGACTCTAATGACAGTGAAGGCAGAGAACCATTATCTAAGTTAAGAATGGAAAAGAAATTTATGTTTCTGATAAGCATTTACTGAAGCAGCTAAAAGTGCAATTGGATCTAACCTTAGAAGACCTCAAAGAGAAAGGTCTGCCAGAAATAATTAAAAGTCAAGTAACCAATCAATTTACTGAATCAGGGCTAAAAACTCACTCATTTATTTCCTGTAGAGAAATAAGGTACTGAAAATGTTAAAGAAAAGCTCAGTAAAATCATAAGAGAATATCAGAGCAATGATTCTAGTAAAGGAGCAGTACAAGTGCATAATGTTTTATTTTCCTACTTAGTGTTAAGAAACAAATGTTCTTTATGCTGTCTATTACATAAAAGAAGTTCATTATTTCTTTTTCCATTTTTGGTATAAAAATAAACACTAAGAGCTCATATTAAAGTGTATATTAAATATGGAAGAAAATATTTAATGATCTAAGCCCAACCAGAAAAACCTAAATAGCTTCATTAAATTCTCCACTGAAAAAAGTCTTTCAATATATTAGCAATCACAAACATTTAAACAATGTATAAGGGCAAGAAGAGAAAATTTTAGAGTGATAGGAAGACAACTGATTTTATTTGATTCAATGTCCTCACTATCATTTATATAGCAATCTCAGACCCTTTCTTAAGTTCAAATATATAATTGCCTTCATTGAAATTCAATAAATAAAAAATTGAATATATCCAATCAGGTCCCTGAAACTTTTTCTCATAGTATCTATCCCAGTTAAAGGAGTTAATCTTTTCCAGGTATAAACCCTTACACCTTCTTTTTTTTCTTTATTCTTCAAGTCCTTCTCCTGCTCTTTCATGCGCTATACCAAGTAACATTTTGTATTTACCAAATTGTTTATTTAAATTCACAGTTACCTGATATAATTTATGGAGAACCAAGATGGCGACATAAGGTACAAACCTGTACATGCTGCCCCCCACAACAACATTAAAACCACAACTATAAGACAAAACAGCTATCATCCAGAACCACGGGAAAGCTGATTGAGTGGAAGTTCTACAACTAGAAGGAAAGAAAAAAGCGCATTGAGACCCAGTAGGAGGGGAGAGGTGCCAAGAACAGAGGTACGGGGTCACACGTGAGGCTGCTGCACCTGGGTGCACGGTTTTTTTGATCGGAAGGGGATACAAGCTCTCGAATGCACTGAACTCATTTACGGGGAGACTCTGGGGTCCCAGGCTCCTACCGGAGAAACGGGACTGTCTTGCAGCAGGTTGGAAAGCGAAGGTGACTTTCTCACAGGGCTGCTCACAGGGCTGTGGGGGCGCCGCACTTGGGGAATCGCGGAGTCGGAGTCGCAGGGTCTCTGAGGACACCATTGCTGTTTGCCCCTCCCTGGGAACTCTCTGAGACCCCGCCCCACTACATCCCCTCCCAAGCTGTGCTCGGTAGCCCAAAGGAGGCACCTGTGTTTTTGCAGCCTAACTGCAGTGAATCAGAGAGCTCCAAAACTTCCAAACAAAGAGGAGAAATCTGTTGATATTGCTGTAGCCCCTGCTGGGTGGACCCACACACATAAGGGTGTCTCCAGCACAGACAGTGGCTCTTCACAGTCAGCCAAACATGCAAAGACAAACATGTCACAAATGAAAGAAATGGAGGAAAGCAAACTAATGGAGGACATAGATTTCAAAACCACAGTTATAAGGTTACTCAAGAATCTTCTGCCGAAACCGGTTTGGCTCAGTGGATAGAGCGTCGGCTTGCGGACTGAAAGGTCCCAGGTTCGATTCCGGTCAAGGGCATGTACCTGGGTTGCGCGCACATCCCCAGTAGGAGATGTGCAGGAGGCAGCTGATCGATGTTTCTCTCTCATCGATGTTTCTAACTCTCTATCTCTCTCCCTTCCTCTCTGTAAAAAATCAATAAAATAAAAAAAAAAAAAGAATCTTCTATGAACCTCCGAGGAACTTAGTGAGACCTTCAAGGATCTTAATGAGAATGGCAAAAAAAAAAAAAAAATGGAAGCGGACGAGTCATAAATGAAACATACACTGACTGAAATAAAGAATAATATACAGAGATCCAACAGCAGACGAGAGGATCCCAAGAATCAAGTCAAAGATCTGAAATGCAAAGAAGCAAAAAACACCTATCTGTAAAAGCAAAACGAAAAAGGAATAAAAAAATATGAGGCTAGTGTAAGGAGCCTCTGGGACAACTTCAAACGTACCAACATCCGAATTATCAGGGTGCCAGAAGAAGAGAGAGAGCAAGATACTGAAAGCCTATTTGAAGAAATAATGACAGAAAACTTCCCCTACCTGATGAAAGAAATAGACTTACAAGTCCAGGAAGTGCAGAGAACCCCAAACAAAAGGAATCCAAAGAGGACCGCACCAAGACACATCATAATTAAAATGCCAAGAGCAAAAGACAAAGAGAGAATCTTAAAAGCAGCAAGAGAAAAACAGTTAGTTACCTACAAGGGAGTACCCATACGACTGTCAGCTGATTTCTCAACAGAAACTATGCAGGCCAGAAGGGAGAAGCAAGAAATATTCAAAGTGATGAATGCCAAGAACCTACAACCAAGATTACTTTACCCAGCAAAGCTATCATTCAGAATTGAAGGTCAGATAAAGAGCTTCACAGATAAGAAAAAGCTAAAGGAGTTCATCACCACCAAACCAGGATTATATGAAATGCTGAAGGATATTCTTTAAGGGATAAATACCACATGATCTCACTCATTTGTGGAATATAATGAACAACATAAACTGATGAACAAGGACTGATCCAGAGATGGAGAGGCATTGATTGGACTGTAGGGCCCTGGAGGTAAGGTAGGGGAGGGTGGGGGTAAAGGGGAGAGATCAACCAAAGGACTTATAACAAGCATATAGGCCTAACCAATGG
This sequence comes from Myotis nattereri, assembly GCF_964212035.1. Taxonomy (NCBI): domain Eukaryota; kingdom Metazoa; phylum Chordata; class Mammalia; order Chiroptera; family Vespertilionidae; genus Myotis; species Myotis nattereri. The sequence goes on from NC_138076.1 coordinate 104,311,839, forward strand.
ACATGGACAACAGGGAAGTGGGGGGAGGTGAGGGCATGAGTGGGGGGGGTCAGGTAGGGGATAAGGACACAGATGTAATATCTTAATCAATAAAAAAATATATTAAAAAATAAAAAATTTAATGAATTCACAGTTACCTGAGGATTTGGTTCTCTTTCCCCTTTTCTGTTATGATCACTTTTATTCATATTCCCATAATATTTTTCCTGTTTCTTCATAACTAGAGCTTAAGACTCTGGTGAACAGCAGCAATGTCTCCTACCCAGAGCCCAGCACAAGACCTGGCACAATAAGCATCCTCAGATTTTTCTCAAGTAAATGTACTAGATGAAAACAAAAACTAATCTCAAATCTCAAAGCCCTCATGATTTCAGGATGCCATCAAACACTGAATCTTTTTTTCAGATAAAGAAATTGATATGTGACAAATTTGGAAAAGAAGAATATATAGTCTAATCTACATTTGTCAGGTCTGCATGGCATTTGTATTAGACCTTCTTTCTCAACTCATTTTAAGACAAGTTATGTTTATTTTTGACCACTTGGATATTTTTGTTTTTAGATTATAACAGTTAGCTTCAATGACCTCACCAAAATTAATGACAATATGGCCTAGAGTCTTTGGGCTGAGTTTTAGGCAAATAATAAAATCCAAATTGGCTTTCAACAATCTAAAGAATCATCTAAGGAATTACAATTTATGAGAGAAAAAATTCCTGTCTAGAACATATTTGCTACCTACAACACACTGACTTATGGAAACCTATTCCAGAAGATGTTGGCTGTATGTAGTAGCTATATTACCTAAGCAAATCACAGATAAACAGCCAAGCTTTAATAGAGCTGCATCTCCATGCCCCAAGGACATCTTTTGTGGGCTGTATATTATATACATTTAATGTTGTAACAACTCCACTTTCATTGTACAACATACGAAGATCTCAGAAGTAGGTAGATTGGTTATTCTAATAAGGCTCAAATAAAGTTCAAATAAACAAAAACAATTAAAGATATTATCAGTGTCTTCACTGAAGGGGAAAATATTTGGCCAGAAATGGATACAAGATAAATCTTCCAGAAACACATGGCCTGGGGGTAGCTGGACATTTATAAACAAGGATCTGAAGTCCAGCTAAGAAGAAGTAGATGTTCCATCAAGAGCACTGCAATCTTGAGTTCCCAGAACATTTACCTCCCTGAGAAAGGATAAGATTAAATAGTCGTGGGTGTAGAACAGAAAGGGAGGGCACAGCTGCAAGTTGTCTTCAATGTGCTATTGTAATAATATAGAACAAAACAAGATTTAGTTGATTAATTGCTGATGCACTAACCTCGTACCAAATCCCAATAAAAGCAATGGTTGAGAGTACAGAGTTTGTTACATGCCTGAGCGAGCTGTAGCCCTCTGTCTGGTAATCAATCTCCTGTGTGCTCATCTTAACTCTGCGTCTTCGGTTCATTAAACATCCCACAACACCTGGGATGTTTCTGACTCTTGGCAGATTTCAAACCTTCACTGCATTTTATTAACAATCAAAGTTTAGATCAAGTGCCTCTAAGGAGCCAGGACCTACTTGTGAGATAAAGGTTTAGCTCAAAAGTTTAACATCTTCTTACAAACACTGCCATAAGAGCAGATATCTTCTCCAGACACCAAATAACTCTAGCCAGCACAAATGTCATTGATTAAAGAGACTTGAAATATAGAGGCCAATTTTTTCTAGAGATTAAAACTAAGAAGGTTATTTTGTAATAAACATGAAAAACACATTTAATAGCAATTTTATTCTGTAGACTTGTTCAAATCTAAAATGATTTAGACCACAGTCATAACATCTATCTTATGGTTTCCTACATAAACATAAGAGTGCGTACACCCTAAGGTCATTGTTATTAGAAAATACAAACATTGGAGGGATGTAATTATGGAAGTAATTTCAAAATCACAAGGTACTGGGGAAGTAGCACCTGAAGTTACACAGATAAAAACAGATTCCTAGTCACTCTTAAGTGTCTTACATTCCCTTAGTGGTGAAAAACTAGGATATAACATTACATATGTCATTAGATATTACCATTACCTGTCAAGGTTTGTATAAAATTGAAAGGATAGATGAATCAAGGGAAATTTTCTATCAAGTATTGTTATTGTGGAATGTTGTTTTATCAAAGTTTGGGTTCAGGTAAGGAAACAGGGTGAGTGGAGGTGAAAATAAGACTGGACCAGAGAACACAGATTTCTGAGAATGCAGTGAGTTTTTCAGGAGACACCCAGCCACAAATGTTTTCTAATAATGGCAAGGAGTCTGAGGAAAGTCCTCTAGTAAAACAAAGACAACAGTAGTTATAGCAAAGCTTGCTTTAAAACATTGATTTTCAAACTTTTTCATTTTATGGCATACAGAAACTAATTACTAAAAATCTGTGACAAACAAACAAATATATATATATATATATATATATATATATATATATATATATATATTGCTGATCTGATAAAGATATATATGATTTTGTTTGATTTATAATAAATAATAATTGTAATTAGCTATCTTTAAAAAAATGTTTTATTGATTTTTATTTTGTTTTCTTATTCCTCACCCAAGGATATTTTTCTGTTGAATTTTAGAGAGAATGGAGAAGGGAGGGAAGACACAGATAAAGAGAAACATTGATGTGAGAGAGATACATCGAGTGGTTGCCTTATGCACTCACCCAGAGAATGAGCCACCGAGGTACATGCCCTTGTTCAGAATCGAACCTGGGACCCTTCAGACCACAGGCCGATGCTATATTCACTGAGCCAAACCGGTTAAGAATTTATTGACTTTTAGAAAGAGAGAGGAAGGGAGAGGGAGAGATAGAAACATCCATAGAGAAACATTAACATCCATAGGCTGCCTCCTGCACGCCCCCTAGTGGGTATCCAGCAGAAACTCTGGCATGTGCCCTGACTAGGAATTGAACCAGGGACCTCTTGGTGCATGGGTCTACGATGCTAAACCACTGAGAACACTGGCCACTGAGCAAACGACTTTTTCCTCCAAAGTGACGTTTTAAAAAATCAGGTGACTATGCTTGTAAATAAGGGTTTCTGGTATCAAGATGCAGCCTTATCATGTGACAAGACCAATAAAATGCAACTCTATTATATGATCTATATATTTATGATTCAAAAGAGGGTATTTACACCAGAAGGCTACTATTGTGTTGGCTGTTGTCATTTTGGTTTTTTTTTTAATTTGATAATCTAAGGGAAAAGAGGTCATTGCCTATGACTAAATAGCCAAGTATTGTGTGTTGTAAAAATTCTTGTGACACTCCCTGGTTGAAAATCGCTGCTTTAAAAATATATAAGATCTCCTAACAGTCTATCATTTGCAGAAATAGAGATTTGTGCATTGTATCAAAGAGGGAAAAATTTTCTAGAGATGTCATAACACACATTTAATAAGATTTTACTTTAAAAGACATATTTGAGCTACTGTAGTAGGTTCAATGTCTTTTTAATTAGTAAGATAGACTTGATTCAGGGAGTTGAAGAGTTCAGTGTGAAAGAAAAAGGATAAAATAGACAATTTACATACAAGGCAGTAACAAAGGGAAGGGTCTACTCTAGACAGACAGAAACAGATTCCTTATTCGTTTCTATGATTTCTCTACTTCCTTAGTGGGAAAAGCAGGGAGACAATGAGGGAAAAGAAAACCACATTGTATGCCATTTTAATTTTCTACTGATGATATTAAGATGCAGCTTATAATTTTGCCACTAATAAATTTGATATTAAATTTATAGTCAGTTATTTTCTAGTAAACATTTTTTTAATCCTTACCTGAGGATATTTTTCCACTGATTTTAGAGAGAGTAGAGAGAGAGGGAAAGACAGAGAGAAACACCGCTATGAGAGAAACACATCGGTTGGTTGCCTCCTGCACATGCCCTGACCAGAGCTTGGACATAGGAGGAGCCTGCAACACTGGTACATGCCCTTGACTGGAATCGAACCCGGGATTTGGTCCCTAGATCAATGCTCTAACCACTCTGAAAACCGGCTAGCGCTCTAGTAAACTTAAAAAAAAATCGAGTCTCAATTTAAGAGGATCCACTGGAGTCTGATAAAGAACAATATCAAAATTTGATGACACAATTCACTTTTGCAGTGAGATACAGAATCTCAAAATGGGCAAGCACCTTAAACAGAAAAATACCAAAAAAATTTAGCCTGCTACTATAGAATGTCAGACAATGAAAGGCAAGAGGAAAAACACCCACATCTACACAGTAAGTCCCAAACAACATACTGTGTTGGACACAACATAGAAATGTTTCCAATGTAAAGAAAGCCAACATAGGTTACTTTGTTTTGCTTTGGTTCTCATTAAATGTCAGATTTGCCAGGGTAAGTGGTACAACTAGTGGTGGCAGTAACTGTTGGAGGATATGAACTGTGTGCTTAACAGTTTTCTAACATAATAATTATGATATTAATGCTTCTATTAGTATTTGAGGGCATGTGAACACCTATAGAAACCTTCTGCAAGTAAAATAATTTAAAAACAGTATTTTTCCACATACCTGCTTTTCTCCACTTGGCTTTTTGTGGTTCAATAACAGCTCAACAGCTCCAACAACTTCTTTCCTGATTGCATGTAATAGAGCATCGCCAACATAGACATTAAAGCTTAAGAGTAATTCAATGAGCTCCAAGTTCTCATTTTCAATTGCAATTAGGAGAGCAGTTCTTCCAAGAGGATCAATGCAATTAATATTTATTTTAAAATAAATTTCAGCTTCCTCTAGGGCTCTCTTGACACTTGCATAATCTCCCTTTTCCACAGCATTTAAGTAGGCTTTTTCTGATGGTGAGAGTTCTGATTCTGCTCGAACTATCCTTAGAGGGATGCGGTCTCTGTAAGGGGCATTACCATTTCTTTTGTAGTAGAACTGAGCCATGTTTCATGCCATGCTATTTCTTTTTGTCTCTGAAATTGCAAACAAAAACAAACAAACAAACAAACAAAAAAACACAATGATTAGTGTTAGTACACTTTTTTAAAAATATATTTTATTGATTTTTTACAGAGCGGAAGGGAGAGGGATAGAGAGTTAGAAACATCAATGAGAGAGAAACATTGATCAGCTGCCTCCTGCACACCCGCTACTGGGGATATGCCCGCAACCAAGGTACATGCCTTTGACCGGAATTGAACCTGGGACTCTTGAGTTCGCAGGCCGATGCTCTAACCACTGAGCAAAACTGACTAGGGCTGTTAGTACACTTTTTAAATATTATGCATCAAGGCTTATCTCACAATTATGTTAATAACAATAATGATGCCATTATTATTAAGTAATGATAGTGAATTTTTCTCCATAACAATGGAAATTGATTTACTAAGTATTCAATTATCTGCAAACACTAGTTGCAAAGTCCTAATCTAAGAGGAATAAAAAGAAGTCAATATTTGCAAGTTATTTTAAAAAAGTTACTTTGACATGTGGCAATTCTAACAATGGAATATTATCCTATCTAATAAAAGACAAAAAGGGTAATTAACCATACCTTTGCTATGCTTCCCATTGGCTAATCAGCAAGATATGCAAATTAACTGCCAACAAATGATGGCCGGCAGCCACGCAGCTGAAGCGAGCAGGAGGTTTGCTTGCTCCAGTGATGGAGGAAGCCAAGGTTCCCCGCCTGCTGCAGCCTGCTCTAAGTTCCAAAAGCAACAGCTCCAAAAGCAACAAAGTTTCAATTATAGAAGCTAAACAAACTCCAGATACCTGCTTTCAGCCAGCCGCGGCCTCAGAGCTGGAGCAAGCAGGATGGCAACAAAGTTTCAATTATAGAAGCTAAACAAACTACAGATACCTGCTTTCAGCCAGCCGTGGCCTCAGAGCTGGAGCAAGCAGGACGGCAACAAAGTTTCAATTATAGAAGCCAAACAAACCCCAGATACCTGCTTTCAGCCAGTAGCAGCCTCAGAGCTGGGAGAGCCAGTGAAGGCAACAGAGTTTCAATTATAGAAGGTAAATAAATCCCAGAATAAAAAGAAAAAGAAAAAAAGGAGAGGCTGGGAGCTTCAGTTGCAGGCCAGCCTGAAAACGGACCTCAGCCCCTCACCCAGACTGGCCAGGCACCCCAGTGGGGACCCCTACCCTGAAGGGGTTGTGGCCAGCTTGAAAACAGCCACCAGCCCCTCACCCAGGCTGGCCAGGCACCCAAGCGGGACCCCCACTCTGATCCGAGACACCCTTCAGGGCAAACCAGCTGGCCCCCACCCGTGCACCAGGCCTCTATCCTATATAGTAAAAGAGTAATATGCAAACTGACCCAAACAGCAGAAAGACTAGGAATGACTGGTCACTATGACACACAAACTGACCACCAGGGGGCAGATGATCAATGCAGGAGCTGCCCTCTGTTGGTCAGTGTGGTCCCACATGGGGAGCTCTGCTTAGCCACAAGCAAGGCTGATGGCTGCCAGTACAGTGGTGGTGGTGGGAGCCTCTCCCTCCTCAGCAGCGCTAAGGATGTCTGACTGCAGCTTAGGTCTGCTCTCCGCTGGCAAGTGGACATCCCCCAAGGGTTGCCGGGCTGCCAGAGGGATGTTTGATTGCCATCTTAGGCCCAATCCCTCAGGGAGCGGGCCAAAGCCAGCAGGTGGTCATCCCCCGAGGGGTCCCAGACTGCAAGAGGGCACAGGCCGGGCTGAGGGACGCCCCCTGGAGTGCACAAATTTTTGTGCACCAGGCCTCTAGTCTATATATAAAGAGCCAGAGTCCATAACATCCAAAACGACTGAAAGCTCAACTGAACACCAGAAGTCAGTCCTGCAGTCAGTGCCCCCAGCACTGACTGCTGTGTTATGGGCACCTCAGTGACCCAGCACTGACTGCCGAGGGGGCTGCAATCAGGCCCAAACAGAGGCTGGGAGAGAAAAGCAGGGTCTGATCACAGCCCCTGTGGCAGTCAGTGCTGGGTCGGCATGGCAGAAGTCAGTCCTGCAGTCAGTGAACATAGGGTCAATTAATATTAAGTGAACATGGGGTCAATTAATATCTCTTTAAGAAGAGTTGAGAATATTAAGTACAGTGTAGAGCAATTACTTATATTATTTCACATAAAACTCTTTTCAACTAAGATATTTTCCTTTATTTAAAATGTATCTTTATTGTTGAAAGTATTATAGATGTCCCTTTGTTTTAGTTTTTTTCCCCATTGATCTCCTCCATCCTGCACCCACCCCTTCCAGGCCTTCGCCAGACTATTGTCTGTGTCCATGGGCTATTCCTATCTAATACATAAAAATCTAGAAAGATTTAGAGAAAATAAAATACAAGATATGCCAGGCAAATATTGAACAGAAGAGCTGAAGTTGCTGCATGAATACTGGATACAGGCTTGAAGCCAAAACACAACTCATGAGATCAAGTTAGTCATTGTAACATAACAAAAAGTTCCTTTCACTAAAGAGATAAGATGGTTCCCAATACTTATACACATATTAGAACAGTGTGGGGGTTCAGAATGAACCTCATCAAGATGTGTCTCAGTGGTATGCAGATTTTTGAGCTAAGGGCAATTTTAGCTTCAGGCTCAAGTGAAAATTCTTCCCCTCCCTTTAACTACCTAAAAACAATTGAATTAGAGTCCTTGTCCATAATAAGACATTACCCTATATAATAAAAGGCTGATATGCAAATTGACCTAACAGCAGAACAACCGGTCGCTATGACACACACTGACCACTAGGAGGCAGATGATCAATGTAGGAGCTGTCCTCTGATGGTCAGTGGGCTCCCACAGGGGGAGTGCCACTCAGCCAGAAGCCAGACTCATAGTTGGCTAGCACAGCAGCAGTGGTGGGAGCCTCTTTCACCTCTGTGGCAGTGCTAGGGATGTCCGACTGATGGCTTAGACCCACTCCCCAGGGAGCAGGCTTAAGCCATCAGTCGGACATCCCCTGAGAGCTCCAAGACTGCGAGAGGCTGCAGTCCAGGATGAGAGCCACCCCCCTATGAGTGCACGCATTTTGTGCATCAGCCTCTAGTCCAGTAATGGCGAACCTATGACACGCATGTCAGATGTGACACGCGAACTCATTTTTTTGGTTGATTTTTCTTTGCTAAGTGGCATTTAAATATATGAAATAAATACCAAAAATATAAGTCTTTGTTTTACTATGGTTGCAAATATCAAAACATTTCTATATGTGACACGGCACCAGAGTTAAGTTAGGGTTTTTCAAAATGCTGACATGCCGAGCTCAAAAGGTTCACCATCACTGCTCCAGTCCTATCTAATAATAGACAAACATGGTAATTGACTGTACCTTTGCTACGTCTCCCTTTGGGTTATCAGCACGATATGCAAATTAACCGCCAAGAAAGATGGCAGTTAATTAGATTACATACACTCCAAGTGGTGGAGTGAAGCCTGATGGCCCCGGGGCCAGATGTTTCTGGGCTGGCAGAGCAGCGAGGCCTCACGGCTCCGGGGCCAGTGGAGCAGCAAAACCTGACATTTCTGGGGCCAGCTCCGGCCGGAACTTGGCCAGAGCAAAGGCCTGGGCCCCGGGTGCCAGAGGCAAACCAGTGCCAGCAGCCAGGAGAAAGGAAGGCCTATTGCACGAATCTCTTCATGCAACAGGCATCTAGTTTGATAATAAAAGGGAATGTAGTACTGATACATGCTATAACATGGATAATCTTGAAAACACTATAAGTGAAATTTGCCTGTCATAATGGATGACATACTGTATGATGTCATTTTATGAAATATCTAGAACTATATCAACAGAGAAAGCATATTTACAGCAAAACTATAGAGAAAGAAAGGTTAGTGGTTGCTTAGGGCTGGGGGACAGAGAAGGTAGGGGGAAAGGGGTACAGCTAAAGGGTACAATGTTTCTTTGGGGGGTGGTAAAACTGTTCTAAATTGATTGAAATGATAGTGAAATAATTCTAGGAATATACTAAAAACCATTGAAATGTATTCGTTAATGGTGATTTTTATGGTATGTGAATTATATACCAATAAATCAGGGACAAAAAAATAGTTACTTTGTGAGTGACATTTGTCAAAGGATGTGCCTACAGAGTTTTGGAAATTATTTATAAAATTTATTGTAAGTATCTACACTAATAAAAGACAAAGATGCTAATTGGCCGTACCTTCGCTACCATCAAGCCATTCCTACCAGCCAATCAGAGCAACTATATGCCAATTAACCCAACCAAGATGGCGGCCAGCAGCCACAGAGCTGGAGCAAGCAGGAAACTTGGTTGCCCCTGCGATGGAGGAAGACAAGGTTCCCGCCTCCTCTGGCAGGCTGTGGCCTCCACAAAAGGCAACAAAGTTTCAATTACAGATGCTAAATAAATCCCAGACACCTGCTTCCAGCCAGCCTCCACTGGGAGCTTGGGTGGCCAGGGACTGTAGCCAGCCTGCAAACAGCCATCAGCCCCTCACCCAGACTGGCCAGGCACCAGAGGTGCTAAAGAGGTTGATAGAGTTTCTAAGCTGACATACTTATCAGTGACAATGGAATTGCTACTGAATAGAAAGTCAGTAAGAGAACAGGGGACTCAGTTGAGAGAATATCTTGACCTAAAATGTGGAAATAAAAGCCTGTTCCTAGTCCTGCACTTTCAGAATTAACTTTCTGGAGGGAAAAGATGTTTATTGCCATGAAATAATATAGTTTAATACCCCCCTTTATAACACATACACCAGAAGTGAAATGACTGCTTCATCAAGTTAAATTTCAGAGCCAGAGGAGATATGGGAAGTGATGGCAAAAAAAAAAAATGATGTGAATATTTAATTAAAATGAAAGTTATCTTCCCTAAATGGTTTAGAGAATTTAAAAAAAAAAAAGGTGGAGAGACCTAATCTTCACATCAATCCCAAGAATAATTTTTTAAAAATTGTCATTAGGTATGAGAACCACAGTTATCTAATTAACACACAGATGTTCCCTGATTAATTGATTGAACTTAAGATTTTCAACTTTACAATGGTACATTCAGTAGAAACCTTATGGTATAATACTCTTTCTTATGATACAAGGCAGTGGCAGTGGGACTCAGTTCCCAGTCATCCACTCCAACATGAGACTGAACAACCAATAGAAGTCTAGAGTGTACTGCATTGCTAGTATTTTTTTGATATTATGTTTTGTGTGTCACATCCCATCATGTCTACAAAATGCACATTTGTGTCTCAGCTTCTGATGAAGAAAGAAACGTAAGGTAACTGCACAACTGTAGGTTAAGGTAAGTATTTTGAGCACAATTAAGGCAGGTTAGGCTAAAATATGATGTTTGGTAGGTTAGGTGTATTAAGTGCATTTTCCAGTCAATATTTTGAACTTAGGATTGAGTTCATTGAGATGTAACCCCATTGTAAGTTGAGGAGCATCGGTACAAAAATCACTATACACCTTCAGTTACATTTTCAGGCTGATTTTTGTTATTCTGTAATTTTAAGCTCATCTCCCATTTACTCTAACATGGTGTTTATCTCCATCAATGTAATATTTTTTTTTTCTTCAGGTCAGTCATGTTCTGCTAGTTGCCAGATACATTTTGACACTTTTCAAACCTATAATACTCAACTTTTCAGAAGCCTCTAATGACTGAACCCTTTGAAATGAAACTTATCTTGCTTTAAGTTCTATGACACTCTTCTCTTAACACTACCTCATTCTTATCTCCCTCTCCGTAGTTCACCTAGACTCCTTTTCTCTGATTCATAGCTAAAATAGTGTTATTACCAGGTTGCAACTCACGGCTCCTTTCTCTGTCATTCTCATGAGTTATTTTCATCCATTATCCATTATTTAAAATGTACCATAGGACCCATATACATAAAATGTACCATAGGACACATATACATTTTAAAATATACTATACTAGAGTCCCAGTGCACAAAATTCGTGCATGGGTAGGGACCCTAGCAGCTGCCAGCTGCCTGTCGGGGCCTTCCTTCCCCAGCTGCCAGCTGCCGGCCAGGGCTTTCCTTCATTCCACGCTACCCCCGGGTAGTCAATGCATGTCATAGTGAGTGATCGAACTCCCAGTCGGTTGAAATCCTGAGGGGTCACTTTGCATATTAGGCTTTTATATATATACTCGAGGCCTGATGCACGAAATTCATGCAAGGGGCTCGGCCCCTGAAGCTGCAGCGGCTTGCCTTGGCCCTCCCAGCTGTGGAGGCTTGTCTCAGCCCTCACAGCCCCGGTTTTGTCCAGAAGGTCATCTGGAAGGATGTCTGGTCATTCAGCTGTCTGGTCTAAGTAGCATATTATGTTTTTATTATTATAGATATACTAGAGGCCTGATGCACGAATTTGTGCACGGGTGGGTTCTGGCTGGCCTGTCCCAGTTGGGGCCCATCAGACCTGGGCCGGCCAGGGGGAGGAGCCACAGGCGGTTGGACCACCAGCCCCACCCCCTGGTCGAACTCTGGTCAGGGGACAATTTGCATATTAGCTTTTTATTATATAGGATAGATGTTTTCAATAGGCTCTAAAATCCACTGCCAGACAATGTCTCTCTCTAAAGTTTTAGACCTGTGCTGTCCAAGTTGGTAGCTATTAATCACATTTGACTACTTAAATGGAAATGAATCAAGATTAAATAATGTCAAGAATCATTTTTTAAGACTTATTGGCCACACTTGAAATGCTCAATGCATTCCCCTTCCGTATTGCTGACTTACTTTATTTCCTATCATACAGCTATAGCAATATCCTTCTAAAGAGTCTCACTGATATTATTCTTACATCTTCCCTCTTTAGCCTCCACAATGCCAATATCTAAACTTTCTAAAATGTAAACCTGATCAAATCACTCTTTCTCTTATAATTCTTAAATTACTGATAGCCATTAACAGGAAAATACAACTCTAATACAAAATACAGAAACTTTCATGATCTGGCTTCTAAATGTCTTCTTAGACATATAGTATGTCCCCAAACTAGCTGTAAAAGCCCTTATTTTACACTGACAAGTACATCAAACTACTTGACCACTATAATGCTGAGCACTTTTTTTTTTTACTTCTTAAAAAATTCTTTTTGTTGAAAGTATTATATATATCCCTTCCCCCCTGACCATTGACCTCTTCCTACTCACACCTGTCCACAGCCAAGGTCTTCACACTTTATTGTCTGTGTTCATTGATTATGCCTATATGCATACAAGTTCTTTGGTTGATCTCTTGCCTTGCCACCCCACCCCACCCCACTATCCACCCTCCCTGCTTTTCCTCTGAGGTTTGACATTCTGTTCAGTGCTTCTGTCTCTGGATCTGTTTTTGTTCATCGGTTTATGTTCATTGGTTTCACTTAGCATAATGCTCTCCAGGTCCATCCATGCTGTTGCAAATGGCAGGAGTTCTCTCTTTATTACAGCAGTGTAGTATCCCATTGTGTAGAAGTATCATAATTTTTTAATCCACTCATCTGCATATGGGCATTTAGGCTATTTCCAAATCTTAGCTATTATAAAATGCATTGCTGTCAATTTAGGGATGCATATATTCTTTCTGATTTCTTAGGATATAATCTGAGAAGTAGGATTACTGCATCAAATGGGAGTTCCATTTTTAATTGTTTAAGGAAACTCCATACTATTTTCCAAAGAGGCTGAACCAGTCTGCATTCCCACCAGCAATGTATGAGTGTTCCCTTTGCTCCACATCCTTGCAAGCACTTGTCTTTTGTTGATTTGTTGATGATAGCCATTCTGACAGGTGTGAAGTGGTACCTCACTGACAATTGATTTGCATCTCTCCAATAATTTGTGACTTTGAGCATTTTTTCATATGCCTCTTGTCTTTCTGTATGTCTACTTTGGAGAAGTGTCTATTTAGGTCCTTTGCCCATTTTTTGATTGGGTTGTTTATCTTCCTTTTGTTAAGTTGTATGAGTTCCCTGTAAATGTTGGAGATTAAACCCTAATCAGAGATAACATTGACAAATATGTTTTCCCATGCAATTGGCTTTCTTGTTTATTTTTATTTTTATGTTATTGATTTTTTGCAGAGAGGAAGGGAGAGAGATAGAGAGAAACATTGATCAGCTGCCTCCTGCACATCTCCTACTGGGGATGTGACCACAACCAAGGTACATGCCCTTGACTGGAATCGAACCTGGGACCTTCCAGTCCGCAGGCCGACGCTCTATCCACTGAGCCAAACAGGTTTCGGCTCTTGTTGTTTTGTTGATGGTTTCTTTTGCTGTGTAGAAGCTTTTTATTTTGATGTAGTCCTATTTGTTTATTTTCCCTTTAGTTTCCATTGCCCTAAGGAGCTGTATCAGTGAAAGATATTCCTTCAGCCTATATATGAGATTTTGCTGCCTGTAGATTCTTCTAATATTTTTATGGTTTCCCATCTTATGTTTAAATCCTTTATCCATTTTGATTTTATTTTTGTGTATGGTATAAGTTGGTGGTCTAGTTTCATTTTTTTGCATGTATCTGACCAAATTTCCCAGCACCATTTATTGAAAAGACTGTCTTGACTACATTGTATGTTTTTGCCTCCTTTGTCAAATATTAATTGAGCTTAGTGGCTTGGGTTGATTTCTCTATTCTAATCCATTGGTCTATATGTCTGTTCTTGTGTTAGTACTGGGCAGTTTTGAGAACAGTGGCTTTGTAATACATCTTGATATCTGGTATTGAGATCCTTCCTACTTTGGTCTTCTTTCTCAGGATAGCTTCAGCTCTTCAGGGTCTTTTTTTATTCCAGATGAATTTTTGGAGAGTTCTTTCTGTGTCTGTGAAATATGCTGTTGGTATTTTAATGGGAAGTGAATTGAATCTATAGATTGCCTTGGGTAGTATGGATATTTTAATGACATTGATGCTACCAATCCATGAACACGGTATGTTCTTCCATCTGTTTATGTCTGCCTCTATCTCTTTTTTTCAATATTCTGTAGTTTTCTGAGTAGAGGTATTTTACCTCCTTATTTAAGTTTATTCTTAAGTATCTTAATTTTTTTGTGCAAGGGTAAATGGGATTTTTTAAATCTCTCTTTCTGTAAGTTCATTACTGGTGTATAAAAAATGCTATCAATATCTGGATGTTAATTTTGTATCCTGCTACATTGCCGAATTCATTTATTAAGTCTAATAATTTTTCTGATGGAGTCTTTATGGTTTTCTATGTACAGTATCATGTCATCTGTGAATAATGACTATTTTACTTTTTCTTTTCCAATTTAGATGACTTTTATTTCTTCTTCTTGTCTGATCACTTTGGCTATCACTTCCAGTACTATGTTGAACAGGAGTGGTGAAAGCAGGCTTCCATGTCTTGTTATCGTTCTTAAGGGAAATGGTTTTAGTTTTTGCCCATTGAGTATGAGGTTGGTTGTAGGTTTGTCATATAAGGCTTTTATTATGTTGAAGTATGATTCTTGTCTTCCCACTTTGCTGAACATTTTTATCAGAAAAGGGCGTTGGACTTTGTCAAATGCATTTTCTGCATAAATTGATATGATTATGTGATTTTTGTCTCGCAATTTTTATGTGGTATATCACATTTATTGATTTGCTGATATTGTACCAGCCTTGTATCCCTGGAATAAATCCCATGGGTAATGGTGTATGATCTTTCCAATGTAATGCTGGATCCAGTTTGCTAGAATTTTGTTGAGGATTTTAGCATCTATGTTCATCAGGGATATTAACCTGTAATTCTCTTTCTTTGTGGTGTCTTTATCTGGTTTTGGGATTAGAGTAATGCTGGCTTCATAGAAAGAGTTTGGAAGTGTTCCTTCCTCTTGAATTCTTTGGAATAGTCTGAGAATGATTGGTTTTAGTTCTTCTTTGAATGTTTTGTAAAACTTCCCTGTGACGCCACCTGGCCCAGGGCTTTGTCTGCTGGAAGCTTTTTGATTATTGTTTCAATTTCATCAGTAGTTATTGGCCTATTCAGGGTTTTTTTTTTTTATTTTTCCTGATTGAGTTTTGGAAGGTTGTATTTTTCTAGGAATGTGTCCATTTCATTGAGGTTGTCCAGTTTGTTGGAGTAGAGTTGTTTGTAGTATTTTATTACAGTCTTTTGTATATCAGTGGGGTTAGTTTTTACTTCACCTCTTTCATTACTGATTTAGTTTATTTGGGTACTTTGGCTTTGTTTCTTGGTGAGCCTGACTGGAGGTTCATCAATCTTGTTTATCCTTTCAAAGAACCAGCTCTTGGTTTCATTGATCTTTTGTATTGATTTTTGGTCTCTATGTCATTTATTTCTCCTGTGATCTTTATTAGCTTCTTCCTTCTGGATACTGTGGGCATTCTTTTTGTGCTCTCACTAATTCTTTAAATTGCAAGGTTAGGTATTTATTACCATTTTTTCTTGTTTTTTGAGGTAGGCCTGTAGAGCTCTGGACTTTTCTCTCAGTACTACTTTTATTGTGTCCCATAGGTTTTGGATTATTGTGTTTTCATTGTCATCTGTTTCCAGGATGCTTTTTATTTCTTCTTTGATCTCTTTGGAAACCCAATCATTGTTTAATATCATGCTATTTAGCCTCCAAGTGTTTGATTTTTTTTCATTGTTTTTATTGTAGTTGATTTTTAGTTTTATGTCATTGTGATCTGAGAAGATGCTTGTTATGATTTCTATTCTCTTGAATTTGAAGAAACTTTGCCTGTGTCCTAGTATGTGGTCTATCATTGAAAATGTTTTGTGTGCACTGGAGAAGAATGCATATTCTGTAGCTTTGGGGTGAATATTCTGAAGAAGTCAATTAAGTCCATCTGATCTAGTGAATCATTTAGGATTGCTGTTTCTTTGCTGATTTTTTGTTTAGAGGATTTATCTAATGGTGTCACTGGGATATTAAAATCCCCTACTATGACTGTATTGCTATCTATCTCTCTCTTGATATCTTCCAGAAGTTTTTTTATGTATTTGGGTGCTCCTGTATTGGGTGCCTATATGTTTACCAGAGTTATATCTTCTTGTTGAATTGCTCTCTTTAGTATTATGTAGTGGCCTTCCTTATCTCTTTTATGGCTTTTATTTTGAGGTGTATTTTGTCACATATATGTAATTCAACCCCACTTGCATGAAAAAATTTTTCCCATCTTTTCACTATAGTCTGTATGAATCCTTTATTCTGAGGTGGGTCTCTTGCAGATAAAAATATATAGGTCATGTTTTCTATCCATTCAGCTACCCAATGTCTTTTGACTGGAACATTTAATCCATTTATGTTTAATGTTATTATTGATAACTACTTGTTTGTTGTCATTTTTATTCATAATGTTTGTGTTTCTTCTTGCCTTTCGCTTCTTCTTTTTACAGCAGTCCCTTTAGCATTTTTGTATTGCCAGATTGGAGGTAATAAACTCTCTTAGCCCTATTTTTGTCTGTGAAACTCCTGATTCTACCTTCAATTTTTTAAAGATACATTTTATTGAATTTTTACAGAGAGGAAGAGAGAGGGATAGAGGAGTTAGAAACATTGATGAGAGGGAAACATCGATCAGCTGCCTCCTGCACACCTACTGGGGATGTGGCCGCAACCAAGGTACATGCCCTTGACCGGAATCAAACCTGGGACCTTTCAGTCCGCAGGCCAACACTCTATCCACTGAGCCAAACCAGTCAGGGATACCTTCAATTTTGAATGATACCCTTGCTCGGTATAGTATTCTTGGATTCAGTTCCTTGCTTTGCATCAATTTGTATATTTCATTCCATTCCCTTTTGCCTGGTGTGTTTCTACTGAAAAATCAGTTAATATTGTAATGGGAGATCCCTTGTAGGTAACTTTCTGTCTCTCTCTGGCAGCCTGTAAGATTCTTATTTTGCCATTGATGTTTGCCAATTTAATTATGAAGTGTCTTGGTGTCAATCTTTTTGTGTTCCTCTTGTTTGGGACTCTATGTGCTTCTTGGACTTGTGTAGTTTTTTCTTGTCAATATCATGGAAGTTTTCTGTCATTATTTATTCAAACAAGTTTTCTATTCCTTGCTTCTCTTCCTCTCCTTCTTGTAACCCTATTATGCAGATGTTGTTTCATTTTGTGTTGTACCAAACCCCTCTTAGGCTCTCCTCTTGATTTTTAAATTTTCTTTCCAGTTGCTGTTGTGTTTGTGTGTTTTTTCCTATCTTGTATTCTAATTCGCTGATGTGGTCCTCAGCATCTTCTAGTCTACTGTTTAAGGCTTTCATTGTGTTCTTTATTTCAGCTATGTTGTTCTTCATTTCCTCTTGGTTCCTTTTCATGTTGGTGACATTCTCATTCAGCTCCTTACAATTCTCATTGAGCTGTGTGTATTTCTCATCCAGCTGTTTGAGCATCCTTAAAACCATTACTCTGAATTTTTCTCTGACATGTTACTTGCCTCCATTTCATTTAACTCCCTTTCTGGTAATTTCTCTTTTCTTTCCTTTGGGGATTTCTTTTTTGTCTCCCCATAGTTTGCTGTAATGTTTTAATTGTTTCTGTTTCCTAGATCTGACCACTTTGCTACCCAGGTTCTTTCTGGGATGGTGCTACTGGTGTGATCTCTCAGGTCTCCTGGGCTTGGTAATCTAGTGTAGCTCCCGACTTGAGCTATTTGGGTTCTCTTGATGTAGGCCTAGGATCTGGAAAGGCACAACTGTAGTGTGCAGAAGTTAGCAGCTGGGCAGGGGGATGTCCCAATTTTTGCTTCCTTGCACCCGTTTGAAATCGTACGTGATCAGTGGGAGCTCATAAAGGCACCCAGGAGCTGTCTATTGGGGTGGTGATGCTCAGGAGGCCTGCACTCTGGAAAGGCATGATTTTGGTGTTCAGAGTTCTGTAGCTGTGGGGTGGGAAGACTCAGTTTTTGCTGCTGCCTCCATGGATGGATACGCGTGCACCCTGTGGTAGCTCACAGGGTTGCCTGTGGTGCTTTTGCCAGCACAGCACACTGACACACTCTGAAGGGTTCTGGCACTGAAGCCATCCAATCGAAATGTCTGTGGGAAGGTATTCTGGAAGAGGGAATTCAGAATTTCTACTGCCAGGACATTATGTCCTTGTTTGGATAAGAGTGAGCCCAGTGGGTGCTCATCGCAACATCCAAGAGCTGCCTGTGGAGCGGTGGGCTTGGGAGGCCTGTGCGCTGGAAAAGCGTGACTGTAGTGTCCAGAGTTCTACAACTGTGGGGTGGGAAGATTCAGTTTTTGCTGCTGTTCCTGTGATTGGATATGCATGCTCCCAGTGGCAGCTCACTGAGGCATCCAGAGTGCATTTGCCAGTGAAGCGCACTGACGCACTCTGAAGGGCCCTGGAGCTGAAGCCACGCAATCAAGGTGTCTGTGGGCAGGTATCCAGAAAGAAGGAATTCAGAATTTCTACTGTGGGGCAGTGCATCCTTGTTTGTATAAGTTTGCACCCAGTGAGGGCTCACAGCAGCACCCAAGAGAAGTCTGTGGAGCGATGGGCTCAGGAGGCCCGCAGTCTGGAAAAGCTTGACTGTGGCAGTGTGTTTGCCTGCAAGATGCACTGTTGCACTCTGAGGGGCCCTGGCGCTGAAGTCGCATGACTGAGGTGTCTTTGGGTAGGTATCCAGCATGAGTGAATTCAGAATTTCTACTGCTGGGGCAGTGCATCCTTGTTTGTATAAATTCGCACCCAGTGGGAGCTCACAGGGGGCATCCAAGAGCTGCCTGTGGAGCGGTGGGTTCAGGAGGCCTGCATGCTGGAAAAGTATGACTGTGGCATCCGGATGTCTGCCACTGGGGAGGAGGAAGTTGCATTTACTGCTGCGAGAGCAGTGCACCTTTGGAGGTGGAGGTCCTAGTGTCTGCAAGTCTGCTGGTGGGGCAGCAGGATTTTGGTTGGAGTGGCTGCTGGGTTGCAGGTAGTGTCCAAGGGCTATCTGGGTGATGGTGTTGATGAGTTCCTAGAAGAGGCTGCTCTCCCCTTCAAGATGGTGTGGGCTCCATGCCTGAGTTGTGCAGGCCTGGGAGTGTCCACAGTGGTGGTAGGTTCTCCCTGTCCAAGAGAGCCTGGTCTACCAGCACTTGCTGCTCCTACCAGATTTAACTGTCACACACACACACACACACACACACACACACACACACACACTTTCCTTTCACCCCCTCACTCACTCACATCCTCTCTCTTACCTCCGTTCTGCCATCTGCCATCATAGGAATTCCCTCAGTCTAAGTTAATTTATTTGCATGTGCCTATCCAATTTTCCCAACACCATTTATTGAAGAGACTATCTTGACTCCATTGTATGCTCTTGCCTGCTTTGTCAAATACTAATTGAGTATAATGGCTTTGGTCAATTTCTGGGTAATCTATTCTATTCCATTGGTCTTTATGTCTGTTCTTGTACCAGTACCAGGCTGTTTTGAGAACAATGGCTTTATAATAAAACTTTATATCTGGTATTGTGATCCCTCCAACTTTGTTCTTCTTTCTCAGGATTTCTGTGGCTATTCAGGGTCTTTTTTTATCCCATAAGAATTTTTGGAGAGTTTGTTCTAGGTCTGTGAAATATGCTGTTGCTATTTTAATAAGAATTACATTGAATCTATATATTGCTTTGGGTAGAATGGATATTTTAATAATGTTAAGTGTACCAATCCATGAACATGGTATATTCTTCCAATTGTTTTACATCTTTTTTCTATCTCTTTTTTCAACATTCGGTAGTTTTCTCTGAGTACTGATATTTTACCTCCTTATTTCATTTTATTCCTAGGTATCTTAATTCTTTTGTTGCAATGGTAAATGGGATTTATTTAGTGTCTCTTTCTGTAAATTCATTATTGGTGTATAAAAATGCCATAGATTTCTGGGTTTTAATTTTGTATCCTGCTACATTGCTGAATTCATTTATAAATGTAGTTTTATTTTTGATGGAGCCTTTAGGGTTTTCTATGTACAATAAAATGTCATCTGTGAATAATGACAGTTTTGCTTCTTCTTTTCCAATTGGATACCTTTTATTTCTTCTTCCTTTCTGATCACCAAGGCTGGCACTTCTAGTACTAAATTCAATAGGAATGGTTAAATTGGGCATCCCTGTCTTGTTCCTGTTCTTAAGGCAAATGGTTTTAGGTTTTGCCCATTGAGTATGATGTTGGCTGTAGGTTTGTCATATAAGGCTTTTATTGTGTTTAAGTATGATCCCTCTATTTCCACTTTGCTGAGGGTTTTTATAAAAAAAAGGGGGGGGTGTTGGAGGGGATTTAAAATGGTGGAGATGTAAGTGGATGCTGCACAGACATGCTC
The DNA here is from genome assembly GCF_964212035.1 of Myotis nattereri. Classification (NCBI taxonomy): domain Eukaryota; kingdom Metazoa; phylum Chordata; class Mammalia; order Chiroptera; family Vespertilionidae; genus Myotis; species Myotis nattereri. The sequence goes on from NC_138076.1 coordinate 104,332,098, forward strand.
CAAGGACCAAACTGGAATTACAACTAAAATACATAAAAAATTCCTGAATAATCAACAGAAGACTCCCTGGTGAGAATCCTGATAACCAAGGACCAAAAGTGGGGACCACATAGAGACTGGTAGGAGGGGCAGAGATGTGAAAAGGCTGCCCAGGCAACTGAATTTCCAGAGAGATAATGAAGAGGAAACTGTTCTTGCAAGGTGTGCCAGGCCATAAAAAACTGTGAACAATGCACTGCCCTGAGGGGGGGGGGGGCAGGAAGGGGGGTAGGTCATTATCGCTGGCCCCAGTACAGATCATCGGATATGGCCTGGGGACCTCCAACACCTGGGGGCCTTCCTGTAAACCCATGAAAAGGAGCAGAGCCATATATGCAAGATAAAGATCCCAGAAGGTTATAAAAAGTGAAGCCCTCTGCGTGTTTCTTCACTCTGATTTGGAAATTATTCCTGGAGTTCACTAGTGTTAATAAACATGGTCCCTCCCTTTCTTTAGGAAGAGTGCTTGGTATTTCTTTGGTCTTCTGCAACATTTGGTTCCCTGACAGAGAAGCTAACAGTTTTTGGCTCTTGCCTCCGTTGAGTGGACGGGGTTTGGGGCCCAGGGGCACGGGACAGGCCTCCTGAAGACGCATACTGCTGATTTTAGCAGAATTGAACCAGGGGGAACACCAGGCATTCCTGAACCTCAGCCCAGGACCCGGCCAGCATCTGGAGAAAGAGGACGGACACCTCTGGACCTGTTGACAAAATCGGTAAGGTAGGGGCCCCAGTCAGTCAGGCCCACTCCAAGTGAGTGGAAGGGGGAACTTAATCACCTCCCTGGAAGTCATAGGACTTCGTCAGGTAAATCAGGAATCAGGACTCCAGAGGTGAGTAAATTCAGATTCGATTAAGGAATTATGGGTTCACTCTTCTGTTTGTTTGTGTGTGGGAATAGCCAATTTGCTACCGAGAAGGGGGGCTGGAATGCTGTCTCAACTCCTCCGGTAGGTTCTCACTGAGACATCGGTCGAGAATTTTGTTCTGGGGCATGGGTGCTGGGAGTGCCCCCAGGCCCATGTGGGGAGTTGGCCATTATCTGCTCAGCTCCAGTCTGGGCTAGTCTACTGAAAGAGTGTGAGTACCGATGTTCGTCTGTCTTGGCATAATTATCTGCTGATTAACTGGTCTGTGTGAAAGCAAAAGCTACTTTGCTTTTTTGTTTGCTCATCTGGTTAAAACGTTTGATTTACTGAAGGCTGAACCTGTGATGGTCAGCAAAAGTTGAGTTAAGTTTTCTCAGAGACGTTTGCTCTCTATCACGGAGGGATAGTTGATAAAAATTTCTGTCTATGTTTGTGTACTAGGGGCTTTGGTTTGCTCTGTGATTTTGCTGTGTTAGGTTGAAATTTTGGAATTCTGGGGTAGATTTAAAGGTACTTGCGGCTCTTCTTGTCTCTTTTGGCTGGCTGGGACTTTCAAGGGCGGGGCTCACAGCTCCACAGGGTGGAGAGATTTTACCACCCTGCCCCTGCCTGTGCTGGTTAAGGATCTTTTATTTAAGGAGACCCCCCAGGCTTTTAGTAAATTTCCCTGCACCCTTGTCTGTCTCTCACCACCGATCATCATGGGGTTGGGACAAAGTAAACCCACTGTTCTCAATTGCATGTTGGAAAATTTTGAAAAGGGTTTTATTGAGGACTATGGTATTAAAATGAACCCCCAAACACTGAGAAAATTCTGTGAATTAGAATGGCCAGCCTTTGGGGTTGGCTGGCCCCCAAAAGGCTCTTTAGATGTAGGACTGGTCAGGGCGGTCTGGAATGTAGTCACGACAGACCATGGACACACAGGTCAGTTCCCTTACATAGACAGCTGGTTAGGAATTGCTCAAACCTTGCAGCCTTGGGTCTGGTTCTGTAAGGTTTTAGTAGTAGGAGAAAAGACACAGGTCTCTCAGAAGGGAACCCAACCCCTTGTTCTGCCAGGATAACATGAGGAAGTCCTGCTAGTTTTACCATTTCCATATGTGCCACAGGCAGCACCAAGTGCTTCCCCAGCTGGTCTGAAAGGTCCAAAAACACCACCCCCTTCCATTTCTCTTCAACCAGGCTCTCCAGAGCCAGTGGGGCAGCACTTGCGTTCAGCGATCAAGGGCCCAGGCCACAACCAGCACATCAGATGCCTCTAAGGGTGGGAGATACAAGGTGCCAAGCAGTTAGAGAAGATGGGACCTTGCAGGAGGAAGGGCCAGTCTATTATTATCAGCCCTTTACCACCAGTGATATCTTGAATTGGAAACATCATACCCCAGCTTATTCTGAAAAACTTCAGGCCATGATAGACCTCATAAAAACTATCTTCCAGACCCAGAAGCCCACCTGGGTGGACTGCAAGCAGCTCCTTTTCACATTCTTTAACACTGAGGAGTGCATGAGAGTAGTAACAGAGGTTCAGAAGTGGCTCCAGACCCAGGCCCCGGCAGGAATATTAGATACAGACAGATGGGCCAGGAAGGCCTTCCCAGATGAGGAACCCAATTGGAACGTGAACACAGAAGATGGAAGGACTGGGCTAGAAACATATCGGCTGGCCTTCCTCCAGGGGGTCAGGGCTGGAACCAAGAAGCACACCAACATGTCTAAAATCTCTGAGGTTTTCCAGAAGCCTGATGAAAATCCAGCAGCTTTCTATGAGAGACTATGTGAGCCATACCAGGTCTACACCCACTTTAGATCTGAGGACCCAGAAAATCAAACCATGGTAAATGCCATTTTTGCAGGCCAAGCCCAGCCTGACACCAGAAGAAAATTACCGAAACTGGAAGGGTTTGAAGGGAAGAATGCTACTGAACTGCTAGAGATAGCTAACAAGGTTTTCACCAGTCGAGACAGTGCAGCAAGGAAGGAGGAAGAAAAGAGAATACAAAAAAAGGGCCAATGTAATAGCAGTGGCTTTTAGAGGCTCAGGCTCCCAGACAGATCAACAAGGATACAGACCAGGGGGAAAAGGAAGAGCAAGCCTGAGACAAGACCAGTGTGCCTATTGTAAGGAAACAGTACACTGGAAGAATGAATGTCCCAAATGGCAAACTAAAAAGACTGGGCCCCTTTTTCCGCCCAGTTGCTATCAACCAGAGCCACCTGAAGCAGATCTCACTGGGCTAGCAATGGCTGATTCTGACTAGGACAGACCGGGCTCACTTCAGCTAGGCCCCCATGAGCCCATGGTCAGAATGAAAATTGGGGGCCAGACTGTGGACTTTATGGTTGATAAGGGAGCTGAGCATTCAGTAGTCACTCAGAAAGTAGTGCCTCTCTCAGGAAAGGAGGCCACCATTATTGGAGCTCCTGGGGACCAGACCCGTAGACCATTCTGCCACTCTCACAGATGCCAACTTGGTGGTCATCAAGTAATTCATGAATTCCTGTACTTGCCAGACTGTCCAGTGCCTCTAATGGGTAGAGACCTTTTAGCCAAAATGGGGGCAGAAATCACTTTTGCTCCAGATGGCTCAGCACAGCTTTGCCTAGGTGAGGAGACCTCCCCAATGATCCTGTCCTTAGCAGTGACAAGAGAGGAAGAATGGAGACTTTATACACCCCAGACAAAGGCCTCATCATTAGAACCTGAATTAGAGAAGGAATTCCCGCTGGTCTGGGCAGAAGGGAATCCTCCAGGCCTGGCTAAGGACCACACCCCAGTGCTAATCGGGTTAAAGCCTGGGGCACAGACTGTTAAAATCTGCCAATATCCAATTCCAAGGGAAGCACGCCTAGGAATCCAGGTTTACTTAGACCGGCTGCTTCAGTGGGGACTTGTTAAAAGATTCAGGTCTCCATGGAACACACCTCTCTTGCCTGTTAAAAAGCCTGGGTCTAATAACTACCGCCCGGTGCAGGATCTACGGGCTGTTAATGAGGCTGTTATAACCCTGCATTCAGCACTGCCGAACCCCTACATTCTTCTGGGACTCATCTCATCAGAGGCCGAATGGTTTACATGCCTAGATCTGAAAGATGCCTTTTTTCTGTCTTTGATTAGCACCTTTCAGTCAGCCTTTCTTCACTTTCAAATGGGAAAACCCAACTACAGGGGCCAAGGAGCAGTTCACCTCAACCAGACTACCACAGGGGTTCAAGAGCTTCCCTACTCTTTTTAGTGGAGCACTAGCATCTGATCCTCCTAAGTTCTCAGGACAGGAGTTGGAGTGTATTCTACTCTTGTATGTAGACGACCTCCTACTGGCCAGCTCCACACGAGCTCAGTGCTGGAGGGGAACACGAGCGCTTCTGAGACTACTAACTGAAACAGGTTATCGGGTGTCTAAGAAAAAGGCACAGATTTGTCAGAAAGAAGTCAAGTATTTAGGCTTCCAGATCACCCAAAGGAAACGAAGGGTAGGGACTGAAAGGAAGCAGGCAGTATGTGCCATCCCAGTCCCTAGCACCAGGTGGCAGATTCGGGAATTCCTGGGAGTGGCAGGATTCTGTCGAATTTGGATCCCAGGGTTTTCAGACCTGGTATCTGAAAGCCTCTCTATGAAGCTTTAGGAGGAGAAGAGAAAGCACCCATAGACTGGGGTTCCGAGCAGGAGAAAGCCTTCGTCACCATAAAGGCAAAGCTCACTGAGGCCCTGGCACTAGGGCTACCAGATGTGACGCGAGACTTTAATCGTTTTGTTCACCAGAACAGCGGGGTAGCCCTAGGAGTTCTAACTCAGGAGTTTGAACCCTTGCAAAGTCCAGTAGCCTATCTCTCCAAGCGGATTGACCCAGTTGCCTCTGGTGGCCCCCATGCCTCGGGGCCCTTGCAGCCACGGCATTATTAGTCAAGGAAGCAGATAAGCTTACCTTAGGACAAAACTTAAATGTAAAAGTACCTCATGCGGTTGTCACCCTGATGGAAGGAAGGGGGCAGCGCTGGCTGACTCATGCTGGAATGACTCAGTATCCAGGGCTGTTATGTGAGAATCTGCAGGTACAATTAGAAGCAGTGAGAACACTTAATCCTGCTACCTTTCTACCCATCATTGAGGGGGCCCCTGAGCATGATTGCCTGGAAGTCTTAGAGGAGGTTTCTTCCAGCCTGCGAGACCTAAGGGATAGGCCCCTGCAAAACGCAGACTTGGTATTGTTCACAGATGGCAGCAACTTCTTAGATGAAGGTAAAAAAACGAGCCGGATATGCAGTGGTATCAAACTTTGAGATAATTGAAGCACAGGCCCTGCCTGAAGGATGGTCAGCACAGAGGGCAGAACTTTGGGCCCTAGTAAGAGCCCTAGAACTCAGTAAGAATAAGCGTGCCAACATCTACACTGAGTCACACTATGCCTTTGCTACCCTGCATGTCCAAGGGGCCATATATAAGGCAAGGGGGCTCTTGACAGCAGGAGGAAAAGGAATCAAAAATCAGAATGAAATTTTAAAGTTACTAGAAGCAGTCTGGGAGCCTAAGGAAATAGCTTTCATCCCTTGCAAAGGTCACCAGAAAGAGAAAGACTCAGTATCAGAAGGAAACCAGCGTGCTGACGCCGCAGCCAAGCTGGCTGCTAAAGAACAAGCAGCACCGGCACAGATCATGTTGGCCCCCGAATTACCTGAACCTCCAAAATACACTCCTCAGGAAGAGAAATGGGCCCAGAAAGAAGGGGGCAAGAGAACAATGGAAGGCTGGTGGATACTCCCAGATCATAGGGTCTATGTCCCAGAACAGTTAGCCCATAAGATAGTCCCTCCAGCAGCATGAACTCACTCATTTAGGAAAGGCTGCCCTATAAGCTTTGTTAGGCAGGTACTAGCTAATTTACCATCTACCCTTTTTGTGTGCCTCAGTCTCTCAGCGTTGCCTCCTCTGTGCTCAGAACAATGCTAAACAGGGTCCTGTGGGAATGATAGGAGTTCAGCACTATGACCAAGCTCCTTTTGAGGACTTAGAAGTAGATTTTACAGAAATAGGGCCTAGCAGAGGGAATAAATACCTGCTAGTCTTTGTTTGCACCTTTTCAGGTTGAGTCAAGGCATATCCCACTTGCACTGAAAAGGCGAGAGGAGTCACTAAGGCATTGCTGAAGGATATAATTACACGGTATGGAATGCCTCTGAACATAGGGTCTGATAATGGCCCAGCCTTTGTAGCAGAAATAGTACAACAGGTAGCCAAGGCTTTAGGAATTAAATGGAATCTACATACGGCTTACAGGCCTCAGAGTTCAGGGAAAGTGGAACTCATGAACCAGACTCTAAAACAGACTATGGCTAAGCTATGCCAAGATACAAGCTTACCCTGGATAGATATCTTGCCTCTTGTACTCCTGCGGGTGTGCTGTACCCTAAGGGCCAGGGTAGGTTCCTCTCCCTTTGAAATTCTATACTGTATACCCCTTCCCTTAATTCGACCAAAGGGAGATTTGGGGTAAATAGGGAACTTAGAAATCCAGAAACAACTACAAGGACTTGGAAAAACTGTCTTTGAGGTCCACAAGTGGGTTATTGACCAACTACCCATCTTTGTAGGAACAGTTGTACATCCTTATAAACCTGGAGACCAGGTTTGGATAAAGGATTGGAAAAAGGAGCCCCTCAAGCCTACCTGGAAGGGACCCTATCCAGTCATATTAACCACCCCCACAGCTCTTAAGGTTGCAGGACTAAACACCTGGATCCACCACACCCGGGTGAAGGCAGCCCACCAGCGGAGTGACATCCAGTCTGAGTGGAAGGTGACCTCTGACCAGAAGTACCCCCCTGCGGATCACCCTCAAGAAGACAGCAGACCTGGCCGAACAACCTGCTCCAAAGAATTCAGATAACACCCTGCTGAATTCTCCCTAACACTAATCTTTCTTTCTTATCTCCTCCTAATGTAACATGCTCTAGTATTTCTGGATAATCACTGGTTTTATCTAATAATTCTTATTTTGTCTTTTTATGAGTGCCAGCGGAATCTGAGACTAGAATGAGGAGGAGAACTCATCTGCTCTTACTAGGACACAGAAGCACCATAAAATTATTGCTCCCCACACAGCAAGGAAACAAAGGCCTTATCATAAAATGTTGGATTATACCTTATCATGCTAGACCAGGTAGTCCAGGAGAAAACCCAATCAAGCCAGATTTTTGTTAGTTATACTTATCAGCCTGTGGCATATTACGACTCTACTACCAAATGCACGTGGGGGGTGGGGGGGGGGTAATTGTATTGGATAGGACCTGTCGTGGCCAATGTGTAGCTAACTAATGTTGCTCCTATTTGTTTCAGCAGTACGCAGGGCCAACATCCAACAGGTCACCTCCCAGATGAATTATGCAATTCTACCCTCAAGGCTGAAAACACCACCTACCCCTGGTGCCCCCTGCAGGAACATTCTATGCATGTGGGACCACTGCTTACCTCTGCCTGCCTGAGACCAGAATAACTTCCTACAAACCCCTCTGAGAGGAAGAAGCGGGATGCTAACCCCTTGGTCATCGTCCCTTACCAGCAGGAAGTAGCTAAGAGCAGTCATCACCCCTGTTCACCATAACATCCCATGGTTGTTGCTCCACAAGGCTAAAAGAAAGCTTGTGGGACAAGGGGTGGGGAATGAGGAGGAAACTGGTCTTGCACGGCATGCCAGGCCATAAAAACTGTGAACAATGCACTGCCCTGGGCCGGGGGGGGGGGGGGGGTGTAGGTCATTATCACTGGCCCCAGTACATACCATCGGATATGGCCTGGGGACCTCCAACACTTGGGGACCTTCCTGTAAGCCCATGAAAGGGGGTGGAACCATATATGCAAGACAAAGATCCCAGAAGGTTATAAAATATGAATCCCTCTGCATGTTTCTTCACTCTGATTTGGAAATTATTCCCGGAGTCCACTAGTATTAATAATTGGGGTCCCTCCCTTTCTCTAGGAAGCGTGCTTGGTATTTCTTTGGTCTTCTGCAACAATATATCAACTATGGGGAGTTTCTACTGAGAACTCTGGGGTCTAATACCCAAGCTGGGATCCGCAGCAGAGAGCAGCAGAACTGAGAAGGGTAGACCCATAATATCTGGCTCTGAAAAACAGCGGGGTTTCTGCCTGCAGGGACAGACTACTGGAAATTCAGGCACACTATTAAAGGGCCAACGCACAAAATTCCCTGTGGAGCTACCCACCGTGTGCTCCAGCAGAGGATGGGTAGAGTGTATTGGAGCTATGTGAGCAGAATCCAGGATTGGGGGCTCTGGGTTAAAGCTCAGAAAGCAGAAACCCCAGTTTCCTGTGCTGAGTCATTCCCTCACACTGCAGAGGTCTTCTTTCTCAGGCATATATTTTCCATACTGGTGATCTTGCCTGGGAGGAAGACATTTGATCCACCCTATTGGGAAAAAAACCTTACCCCAAAGCCCAGAGTTTCTAAGGCCAATTAAGAGATTGAGAATAACAATTAGCCTCCAGGCAGAAGAAATTGTCCCAACCTGTTGGAAAAAAAACAAAACAAAACAAAAAAAAAAACTCTTGGCACACCCATGGACGATTGCCTGAGGTCAATTCAAGACAAAATCCTATCAGTCTGTAGATAAAGGCAGTCTCTGGAGGCTTTGAATCTTTGACTGATTAAATTAGTAAGAAATATCATTTGACACTTTCCTGCATTAGAAATTAAGAGGCAAAGTAGATCTAACTAGTAAATAGTCACAAACCAAAACAGGGAGCCAAAATGAGGAGACAAAGAAACAACCCCCAAATGAAAGAACAAGGGAAGGCTCCAAAATAAGAGATAAATAAAACAAAGATAAGAAATTTATCTAATACAGAGTTCAGAATAATGATGGTAAAGATGCTCAACAGCATGAGAAAAGATATAGTAACTATGAAAACAGAAATAAAGAATAACATAGCACAAATAAAGAACACATTTGAAGGAATACACAGCAGATTAAGGGAAGCTGAGGATCAAAACAGTGAATTAGAAGACAGGGTTGAAAAAAATCACTCCATCAGAAAACCAAAAGGAAAAAAAGAAAACAATTAAAAAAACAGGAGGACAGCTTAAGGGAGCTGTGGGAAAATGTGAAACATAACAATATTCAAATAGCAGATGTGCCAGCAGAGGTAGGAAGGGAGAAAAGGATAGAGAAAGTAGTTGAAGAAATAATGGCAGAAAACTTTCCTAACCTGGTGAAGGAAAAAGTCACATAAGTTCAGGAGGCACAGAGAGTACCAAGTAATAAGAACCCAAACAGGCCCACACCCAAACACATCATAATTAAAATGCCAACAATGAAAGACAAAGAGAGAATCTTAAAGGCAGCAATAGAAAAGCAAACTGTGACCTACAAAGGAGCTCCAATAAGGCTGACACCTGATTTCCCATCAGAATCTCTACAGGCCAGAAGGGAATTGCATGAAGTTCACAAGGTAATAGAAAGCATGGATCTGAAACCAAGATTACTATATCCAGTAAGACTATAATTCAAAATAGATGGTCAAATAAAGAGCCTCCAGGATAAAAAAAAGGCTAAAGGAGTATATCACCACCAAGCTAGCATTATAAGAATTGTTAAAGGGACTGCAGTAATGAGAATAAATACAGAGAGAAATCTAGGCATACAGAATTATGATGGAAATAAATAAGTACCTGTCAGTAACAACCTTAAAAGTGAAAGCGTTAAAGAGAATAAAACAGGGCAGAGAAAAACTTATTGTGCTTAGCAGATATCTTGCAGAAATCTCGCAGTCTTGAGCACAACATAGCTCAGAGAACCAGAAGACACCTGGCATGGGAGGAATCAAGGACAAAGCAGACCCTTATAGCCAGCAAAAAAATTAATAAAACCCTATCTCTCCCTGCTCTCTTCCTGATGCCTTTCTCAGTCTCAGCCCACCTGACCCCAGTTTCCTGGAATAAAATCTCTTTTGATACATTATGGCCTCACGTCATAGGTGTGGGAGACCCTGGCCCACTTTGAACCTTTCATTTTGTGCCAAAACCCAGGAAGGCCTAGTGAAGGGTCTGGTAAGAGCCATCACAGGGTTCTAGCAACCGGGCATTTGGCACTCAGAGAGGTCATGATTGTCTGGCTCCTGAGCCTCCCTTGTGTCTGGGAAAGACCCCAGCCACACTCCTTCAAAGCTGAACTTCTGCTGAACTAGCGACAATTACTTGGCCCCCCCTAGTCTTCCTTTGGACTGGTCTGAGTTGTACTTGTGACTGGATAGTGGACCTCTCCTTGCCTCCTCCTGCATCAACACTGAGCATATATTCATAGATAAGTGGCTTAAGTCTGTTTTCCTCGGTCCTGACTGTCATGTCATTTTGGGTTTGGAGTCAGGCTCCAGGCTGATACTGTTCAGCTGGCCCCACTGAAATCCAGTGCTGGTCAGGACAAGTCTTCCGGGGGAACCAGGTTCCCTTGCCCACTCTCCTGATGGGAACGTTAGGGGGAGACAGGGACGCCTTTCTTGGCCTAAACTTTAGAGAAAGCAGAGCTTAAGTTACTACCAGTCACCATGGGGAATTAGCAGTTGACCATTACCCGCACCACACCCCTGGGCTGTCTACTTAATAGCCTTTAGATCCTAGAATTCGTGCAGGACTTCTGGCCTCAGTAAAATAGCACTTTCGATTTCCAAGTTCTAACTAACCTTGACAATTCTGCTGCAGACAAGGCAAGTGATCTGAGATCCTGTATATGCAGGCTTTTTTTACACTCAAGGACACATCCTTCTCTCTGTAACAGCTGCTCTCCCTCACAGATTTTTCCTTCTTTACTCTCAACCCCCAGAGGATCTCAAATTCCCCTCCTCCTTTACCACTTTTGATCTTGCTGACCATCTCCTGGTCCTCCAGCCGATGGCTCCTCCGTCTCAGCAGCCTAAAAGCCTACCACCCTACACAGCGAAACCCACCACCACCATCCCATCTCATACCGGCTCCTGAGCAGTTTTGGCTCTCTTCCTCCCTCCACTCGGGCACTAGCCTTAAAGTACCCCCTTTGAGAGATTGCTGGTACCAAATCTGGCTTCATGTCCAGGGCCAAGCAGATACCCTCCACTGGCAGGCCCCCTGACCTCTCCAGGCAGAGCGGATGCTGTCCCTAACAGGGACCCACAATGGAACTACCAGGAAGGGCAGGCAGGTCACAGGTCTTGGGACAACATAATTCTCTACTTGCTAGAAGGACTGAAAAACACAGCTCACAAAGCAGTTAATTATAAAAAATTAGCAAAGGTCACCCAGGCTAGACAAAAATCTGGCAGTCTTCCTCTCTCGCCTTACACAGGCCATGAGAAAATACACCAATCTTGACCCTACAAACCCAGAAGGAACAACCCCCCAACAAGACACTTTAAACATGACCTTTAAGGTCTTTAATAATAGAGATAAGGATATCCAAATCCTAAAACAAAAGTGAGATCAGGCCAAGACTAAAGCCCAGACAAAGGCCTTTCAGTTCCTAGCCACCACTCTCATAACCCCAAAGGAAGTGCTAGTCCTCCAACCAAAAGTAAGTTAGGGGCTAAGCCTCCTCCAGGCCCATGCTTCAAATACAATGAGAGGACACTGGACCAAGTCCTGCCCAAACCCAAGACCCCTGCCTGGGCCCTGCCCAAGGTGGGGAAGGGAAGGTCACTGGAAATCAGACTGTAGTCTGGACCTCAGCAAGGCCACCCTCTGGATTTGGTTTGGAGCTCCAAGACCTCCTGGGACTGGCCACCAAAGACTGAAGCTGCCCAGGCCATCGCCAGGACAGAGCCTTGGGTAATGATTGTGGTGGCTGGTAAGTAAATCTCCTTTTTAATTGACACTGGGGTCACTTATTCTGCCCTCTCTGAATTTGCTGGGGCCCTTGCCCCCACCTCAGTCTCTATTATGGGGGTTGACAAATTAGTCTCACATGCATTAGCCACCTCACCTCTACACTGCATCTTACTAAATAATCCCTTATCCACCCTCCTTGCCCGACCAAACGGTACAGACATCCCCTCATAAAGCCCAGTTGCCCCAAACAATAGTAACCTATTTCAGTTTCACTCTCACCCCACAAAGTCACACCATTCCTTAGACTGTAAATGCCATATCTCCTCCATCACTGTACCCTCCTCTAAACAAGAAATACTCTTCTTTCTCAGGCTTGCTAGGTACTCTCACCTCTGAGTTCCCAATTTCAGTTTTCTTATGAAGCTCTTCTATAATGTAACATGGCAAAAGGATTCCTCACTGAGCCTTTAGATCCCAAGGTCAGCATTTTCACCCCTATAATGCTCAGAAAACTGCTCTGACCTCAGCACCTTCTCTCACACACACCCCTTCCCAAAGAACAACTTTCTTTACTGAAAACTGCAAATGCTTACTAACACATTGCGGACGGATCATGAGAATTCTCATGTTTTCATATTACACAGTGTTTTGCAAAGTATCATACCTTAAAAAGATATTACCTTGTAAGAACATGTAATAAATAAATTTAAAATGCAATGGGTATTTAATTTTAAGATGTGCCTTTAACATTTATGTAAAACGTTTTTTGCACTCGTTCAATAGAACCTTATCTGACTACTGGGTAAAGCTAGCAATAAAACTACTGGTCTGCAACTTAACAGTCCAGCTATTAGCAAAAGGTGAACTCATTAACACCCAAACTTTAGCATATTATCTCTAAGGAAAAAATATGGAAGTTTTAAATCCAAGTGGCTAGAGGCCTTGGAACATACTGGTAGGCCTGCTCCCTTCTCTGACCTTTTCTCCAGCCTCATATGCCTATACATAATGTACCAAAGTCTTTGGCAACTTAAATCTTTAAAACATTACTATATTAAATGATAAACATCTAAATATTTCAACAAGTTTTAAGTTCTCCTAATTTTAGCTTTTATTACAGAAAATCTATAAAGTAAATTTAAAACTGTTAATATAATGTCTTGTGCTTTGTTAAAGATATATTTCTTAAAAGTGAGAATGTTCATCAATGTCAATATAAGAAATGGTGGCTGTTTACTTTTTAATCATCATTAGAAAATTGTTTAAATATCGTAAATGATACAGGCCAGTAAGCTAGAACAAGCAGAATAGAAAAACTGAAATAATAAAACAGCAGTTCATATCCATCTGGTAAATCCTATCCTCCCTAAACCAACGACACTTAAATATAAATAATTTAAAAATAAACCCCATCCTATCTAATAAAAGACAAAAAGGGTAATTGACCATACCTTCGCTATGCTTCACATTGGCTAATCGGGGTGATATGTAAATTAACTGCCAACCAAGATGGCGGCCGGCAGCCACGCAGCTGAAGCGAGCAGGAGGCTTGCTTACTCCAGTGATGGAGGAAGCCAAGGTTCCCCACCTGCCGTGGCCCGGTTAAAAGCTCCGAAAGCAACAAAGTTTCAATTATAGAAGCTAAACAAACTCCAGATACCTGCTTTCAGCAGGCTGTGGCCTCAGAGCTGGAGCCGGCTCTCAGCTCCAGTGATAGCAATGAAGCTTCAATTATAGAAGGTAAATAAATCCCAGAATAAAAAGAAAAAGAAAAAAAGGAGAGGCTGGGAGCTTCAGTTGCCGGCCAGACTGAAAACAGCCCTCAGCCCCTCACCCAGGCTGGCCAGGCACACCAGTGGGGACCCCCACCCTGAAGCGGGTATGACTAGCTGCAAATAGCCATCAGCCCCTCACCCAGGATGGCCAGACACCCCAGCAGGACCCCCACCCTGATCCAGGACACCCTTCACGGTAAACCAGCCGACCCCCACCCATGTACCAGGCCTCTATCCTATATAGTAAAAGAGTAATATGCAAACTGACCCTAACAGCAGAAAGACTGGGAATGACTGGTCACTATGACACACACTGACCACCAGAGGGCAGATGCTCAATGCAGGAGCTGCCCTCTGATGGTCAGTGTCGTCTCACATGGGGGAGCTCTGCTCAGCCACAAGCCAGGCTGATGGCTGCCAGTACAGCGGTGGTGGTGGGAGCCTCTCCTGCCTCCTCAGCAGCGCTAAGGATGTCTGACTGCAGCTTAGATCTGCTCCCCGCTGGCAAGTGGACATCCCCTTAGGGCTGCCGGGCTGCCAGAGGGATGTCTGATTGCCATCTTAGGCCCAATCCCTTGGGGAGCGGGCCTAAGCCAGCAGGTGGTCATCCCCTGAGGGGTCCCAGACTGTGAGAGGGCACAGGCCGGGCTGAGGGAACCTCCCCGCCCAAGTGCACAAATTTTTGTGCACTGGGCCTCTAGTTTTAATATATTAGACTACAACCCTACAAACTAATGTCTCTTTACTTCCACCAGACCATTTATCATAACTCTTATTGTTCTAACTTTTATCACAATAATACTAAAATGTATAAAACAATTTGTCCCCACCAGATTACAAGCCCTACTTGTACTCAGAAAATACCACCCCTAGATACCATCACAACCTCCTTTTTTGCCCAGTCCTCATCATCCTTCTGACCCCCTTTGCAAGGACAATAGGCCAGATACAGATGTAAAAACTCACCAGGGCAAAAAGCTCCAAATGCCTAACAAGGGGCAAAACTGGAAAAAACACACACACGAAAACCTCACCTCCAGAATAACCTATCCTCCCACTAGCCTTCCTGGGAGAAAATAGCCCCTCTTGTTTATCAGCTGAATGACTAATAAAGTATATACCCAGACTTCCACATTCCTGCAGATTATTAGTAACAACATTCCCCCACCTGGCACAGACTATCCCATCTGAACAGTGCAAGATATGTTTGAACTCATTACAGACCTTTGCCTCCAGGGTAATTTAAAGGATTTCTCTTCAGATCACATCTATTTGTTTACCTTCATACTGCTTCCAAATCTTGCAGGTCTCTTATATCCCTAAAATGGTCCCCCTACTCGCCCTAGATTATCTTTTAACCAAAGAGGGAAGGGTTTAATTGCTAACACCTCCTGGTTTTTATCTAAACTCTACAGGTCAAGTAAAAAAAAAAAACACACACACAACACATTCACAGAATACTCAATGGCTCATGAAAATCAGTCAGGACAGCATAGAGCAGTCCATATGGTCCAGCCTACAAGCAGCTCTGCCCAAATTAACCTGGATTTTACCCCTTTGGGGCCCCCTGACACTATTTCTCCTACTCCTCCTCTTCAAGCCTTGCATTTTCAGGACAGTTACCAAATTTATAAAAACAAGATTACAAGTCCTAATTAAAGCAGTAAGACAGTTTATCCTTACCCAGGTAAAGGGACCCTACAGGCCTATATCTCAGGAAATAATCTGAATTTACTCCTTAGGCATCCACACCAGGCCTTCCCATGCATGAAGCAGACAAAGAGAAATGGTAACTCCACACCCCTTCTTTTCCTTTATATATACCCTTTAAGACAGGAATGAAAGGGTTAAAGACAATAAAATGGGGCAGAGAAAAACTTATGTGCTTAGCATATATCTTGCAGAAAGCTTGTAGCCTTGAGCACAGCATAGCTCAGATAACCAGAAGACACCTGGCATGGGAGGAACCAAGGATGGACCAGACCCTTACATCAGCAGACTGGCTTATAGCCAGCAAAAAATTAATAAAAACCTATTTCTCCCTGCTCTCTTGGCTGATGCCTTTCTCGGTCTCAGCCCCCCTGCACCCAGGTGCCCGGAATAAAATCTCTTTTGATACATTATGGCCTCATGTCATAGTTGTGCGACCCCAGCCCACTCCGAACCTTTCAAAAAGTAAATGGATTAAATGTTCCAATCAAGAAGCATAGGGTATCTCAGTCCAAAATCAGTAGCACCATCCCAGGGTACCAGTACCCAGAAGAAAAGCCCCCATAACTTCTGGCTATTAAAACTAGTGAGGATGGTGACTAAGTGAGACGAAGAGCTGCTAAAGTCTCAGCAGTCTTTGTAAAGGGCCTGCACATGGAGTTACTCAGACTCACTTGCTCTGAGCTCCAACACTGGGCCAGCAGCTCCAAAGGAACCAGAGACGTATAGGGAGGAACTGAATTGTCTGGTATTAGGGTGAGAGCTGGGGAGGGGCAGCTTTCTCCAAAATAGAAGTACTGGCAGAGGCCATTGTTCCTTTCAACAGAGTCAGAAGGCTGGCACCATATATGAGTCTCCAACAATATGGCTACCACTGTTTGCCCTACCCTGCAGATTCCCTGAGACCATGCCATACCCAACTTTTGGACCCACCCAAGCTTTTTCATAAGAACAACCTGTCTTGGCTCATGCTTCATAATTGCCTAACATTTCTCAAAAAATTGCATGTTGCTTCAGCATGCCACACAAAAAGAAAAAAAAAAGGCATAGGGTAGCTGAATGGATAGAAAAACATGACTCAACTATATGCTGTATAACAGAGACCCACCTCAGAACAAAAGATACATAGAAGGTGAAAGTGAAGGGATGTAAAAGAAAATAATTCCATGCAAATGGAAAATAAAATAAAAAGCTGAAGTAGCAGTACTTATCTGACAAATAGACTTCAAAATGAAGGCCATCACAGGAGACAATAAATGTCACTACATAATACTAAAGGGAGTGATCCAACAAGAGGATATAACCCTGGTAATCATATATGCATGCATTATAGGAGCAGCTAAATAAAAAAAAAAGGACTTTAAGGGAGAGATACACAACAATACAGTCATAGTAGGGGACTTTAACACCCTGCTGACTTCACTGGATAAATCTTCCAGGAAAAAACTGAACAAGGAAACAGTGACTCTAAGGGACACTCTGGATCAGATGGACTTAATTTACATTAAAGAAACATTTCACTCCGAAGCTGAAGAATATACATTCTTCTCAAGTGTACATGGATCATTCACAAAGATAGACCACATGTTAGGACACAAGTCTGTATAATTTCAAGAAAATTGAAATCATATCAAGCATCTTCTCAGATCACAGTGGAATGAAATTAGACATCAACTACGGTAAAAACAACCAAAACCATTCAAGCACATGGAGACTAAATCACATCTTATTAAACAATGAATAGGTTACCAGAAGATCAATAAAAAAATTAAAAACTTACTGGAAACAAATGAAAATGAACACACAACTCAAAATCTCTAGTACCCAGCAAAAGAAGTCCTGAGAAGGAAGGTTATAGCACTATAGGCCTACCAAAATAAAAAACCAAGAAAAATCATAAATAAAAATTAAACCCTACAACTTAAAGAACTAGAAAGAGAACAAGAAAAGCCCAGAGTAAGTAAGAGGAAGGAAATAAAAAATATTAGAGCAGAAATAAATGACATAGAGACTAAAACAACAATACAAAAAAAAATAAATGAAACCAAGAGCTGGTTCTTTGAAAAGATAAACAAGATTGATTAATCATTAGCCAAACTCATCAAGAAACAAAGAGAAAGAGCACAACTAAATAAAATCAGAAACTAAAGTGGAGAAGCAACCACTGACACCACAGAAATACAAAGGATTGTTAAGGAAATAGTATGAACAACTATATGCCAACAAACTGGGCAATGAGGATGAAATGGAAAAATTCCTAGAAAAACACAATCTACCAAAACTGACTCAGGATGAATCAGCAAACCTGAATAGGCCAATAACAACTGATGAAATAGAAGTAATCAAAAACACTTCCAGCAAACAAAATCCCAGGTCTGGATGACTTCACAGGGAAGTTTCACCAAACATTCAAAGAACTAACACATATACTCCTCAAACTATTCCAAAAAATCAAAGAGGAAGGAACCCTTCCAAGCTCTTTTTATGAGGCCAGCATTAACCTAATTCCAAAACCAGATGAAGACATCACAAAGAAAAGAGAATTACAGGCCAATATCCTTGATGAACATAGATGCTATAATTCTCAAAAAAATACTAGTAAATAAGATCCAGCAATATATTAAAAATATCATACATCATGACCAACTGGTATTTATTCCAGGGATGCAAGGCTGGTACAATATTTGCAAATCAACAAACATGATACATTTCATAAACAAATTGAAAGACAAAAATCACATGATCATATCAACTAATTCAGAGAAAGCATTCAATAAAATCCAACACCAATTTTTAATAAAGACTCTCAGGAAAGTAAGAATACAGGGAGCATCTCAAGATGATAAAGGTCATATATGACAAACTTACAGCAAACATCATACTCACTGGGCAAAAAGTAAAAACATTTTCCCTAAGAACAGGAACAAGACAGGGATGTTGGCATTTACCACTCTTAGTCAACATAGTACTGGAAGTCTTAGCCACAGTGAACAGAAAAGAAGAAGAAATAAAGGTCATCCAAATTGGAAAGGAGGAAGTAAAACTCTTATTATTTGCAGGTGACATGATATTGTATATAGAAACCCTAAAGACTCCACCATAAAACTACTACATTTAATAAATGAATTTGGCAATGTAGCAGGAAGCAAAATCAACACCCCAAAATCGGTGGATTTTTCATAAACCAATAATGAATTCTCATAAGGAGAAACTAAACCAGCAATTACATTTACCATTGCAACAAAAAAAAATAAGATACTTAGGAATAAACTTAACCACAGAGGCAAAAGACCTGTACTTGGAAAACTAGGGGGTGTTGAAAAAAGAGATAGAGGAAGATATAAATAAGTGGAAGAATATACCATGTTCATGGATTGGTAGAATCAACATCATTAAAATATCTATACTACCTGAGGCAATCTACAGACTCGATGTAATCCCTATTAAAATACCAATAGCATATTTCACAGATCTATAGCAAATACTCCAAAAATTTATATGGAACCCAAAAGACCCAGAATAGCTGCAGCAATCTTGAGAAAGAAGAACAAGTTTGGAGGAATCACAATACCAGATTTCAAGTTATACTACAAAGCTTGGTACTGCACAAGAACAGGCATATAGATCAATGGAACAGAACAGAGAACCCACAAATTGACCCAAGCCATTATGCTAAATTAATATTTGACAAAGGAGGCAAGATCATATAATGGAGTCAATACAGTCTCTTCAATAAATGGTGTTGGGAAAGTTGAATATGCATATGCAAAAAGAAAGAATCTAGACCACCAACTTACAGCATACACAAGAATAAAATAAAAATGGATAAAAGACTTCAATGTGAGTCATGAAACCATAAAAATCCTAGAAAAAACCATAGGCAGCAAAATCTCAGGCAACTTTCTTAGCAATATGTTTATAGACACATGACCTAGGACCAAGGAAACTAAGGAGAAAAATAAATAAATAAATAAATAAATAAATAGGACTACATCAAAATAAAGAGTTTCTGCACAGCAAATAAACCATCAACAAAACAAAAAGGTAGCCACTGTATGGGAGAAAATATTTGTCCATAATTTAATGATAAAGGGTTAGTATCCAAAATATATAAGGAACTCATACATCTTAACAGAAGGAATACAAACAATCCAATTTAAAAATGGGCAAGGCACCTAAATAGACACTTCTCCAAAGAGGAAACACAAATGACCAAGAGACACATGAAAAAATGTTCTAAAGTCACTGATCATCAGAGAGATGAAAATTAAAATGACAATGAGGTATTACCTCACACTTGTCAGAATGGCTATCACCAACAAATCAACAAATGCCAAGTGCTGGTGAGGATGTGGAAAAAAGGGGATCCAAGTACACTGCTGGTGCACCCATTATGGAAAACAATATGGAGTTTCCTCAAAAAATTAAATATGGAAATGCCATTTGACCCAGTAATCCCACTTTTAGCAATATATCTTAAGAAACCTGAAATACCAAGAATGTATACACCCCTATGTCCATAGCAGCACAATTCACAATAGCTAAGACCTTGACATAGCCCAAGTACTCATCAGTAGATGAGTAGATAAAAATGCTATGGTACATTTATACTGTAGAATACTATCTTACTAAAAAAAAGCCGAGGTGATCCTCACACCACCATGCCTTGATGCCGTTACGCTGTCACAAGATGGCTTCATGCACAGCGGAGGTGGGGCTCCCATGTCCCAGCACATGCGCTATGGGGGCGGAGTCCTGGCGGCTGCTACACATGGCTTCCACCAGGGTTCCTGTGGCCCCACATACACAGCCTACCTCTTTGGGGCAATCAATTGAGGGGCTCCCACACTGTGAGAGGGCACAGGCCAGGCTGGGGTACACCCCCCCCGAGTGCATGGATTTCGTGCACTGGGCATCTAGTGCAGCAATAAAAAAGAAGAATCTCTTACCCTTTGAGACAGTATTGAGGGACCTGGAGTATATCATGCTAAGGGAAATAAGCCAGTCAGAGAAAGACAAGTATCACATGATCTCACTCATATGCGGAATCTAAGTAACAAAATAATCTGATGAACGGACTGGATCCAGAGACATGGAAGCATGGACAGAGTGGGGAATCTCTGAGGGAAGGAGGGGGAGGGTATGTGGTAATCAAACAAAAGTACTTGTATACATATATGCACGGCTCATTGACACAGATAATGGGGCAGTGAAGGCCTGGGGGCAGGGACAGGCTGGAAGGGGTCAATGGGGGGAAAAGGGGAACATATGCAATACTTTCAACAATAAAGAATTAGTAAAAAAAATAAATAAATTCCCCTCCCACCCCCCAAAAAAGAGTGTTGGATTTTGCCAAATGCTTTTTCTGCATCAATTGATATGATCGGGTGATTTTTGTCTTTCAATTTGTTTATGTGATGTATCACGTGTATTGATTTACAGATATTGTACTAGCTATGCCTTCCTAAAATAAACACCACACTTGGTCATGGTGTATGATCTTTTAAATGTATTGATGTATGCTATTTGCTAATATTTGTTGAGGATTTTAGCATCTATGTTCATCAGGGATATTGGCCTGTAATTCTCTTCCTCTGTTGTGTCTTTATCTGATTTTGGTATTAGGGTAATGCTGGCTTCATAGAAAGAGCTTGGAAGTGTTCCTGTCTCTTGAATTTTTTGGAATAGACTGAGGAGGACAGGTGTTAGTTCTTCTCTGAATTTTTGGTGAAAATCCTCTGTGATGCCATCCAGAGCAGGTCTCTTGTTTGCTGGAAGTTTTTTGATTACCCCTATTAATTTCATCAGTAGTTATTGGCTTATTCAGATTTTCTGATTCTTCTTAATTAAGTTTTGGAAGGCTATATTTTTCTAGGAACATGTCCATTTGGTCAAGGTTATCCAGTTTATTGGAATAGTGTTGTTCATAGTTTTATTTATTTATTTTTTTTACAATTCTTTGTATTTCTGTGGGGTCAGCTGTTTGTTCACCTCTTTCATTTCTGATTTTTTATAAGATTTGGGCCTTCTCTTTGTTTCTTGGTAAGACTGGCTACAAGTTCTTCAATCTTGTTTATCTTTTCAAAGAACCAGCTCTTGGTTCTATTGATCTTGTTTTTTTTTTGTTTTTTTTTGTTTTTGTTTTTTTTTTGTCTCTGTCATTTATTTCTGCCATGATCTTTATTACTTCCTTCCTTTTACTTACTCTGGGCTTTTTTTGTTACTCTCTTTCTAATTCTTTAAGTTGTAGGGTTAGATAACTTATTACCAGTTTTTCTTGATTTTTTTAGGTAGGCCTGTAGTGCTATGAACCTCCCTCTCAGGTTTACTTTCACTGTGTCCCATAGATTTTGGCTTGTTGTGTTTTCACTGTCATTTTTCTTTCCAGAATGTTTTTTTATTTATTCTTTGATCTCTTTGGTAACCCATTCATTGTTTAACAGCATGGCTATTTAGTCTCTATGTGTTTAATTGTTTTATTATAGTTGATTTCTAATTTTATGCCATGGTGATGTGAGATGATGCTTGATATGATTTCAATCTTCTTGAATTTGATGAGACTTTGCCTGTGTCCCAATATGTGGTCTATCTTTGAAAATGTCCTGTGTGCACTTGAGAAGAATATATATTCTATAGCTTTGGGGTGAAATGTTCTGAAGATGTCAATTAGTTTCATCTGATCTAGTGAGTCATTTAGGTTTGCTGTTTCCTTGTTGATTTATTATCTACAAGATTTATCCAATGATGTCAATGGGGTATTTAAGTTCCCTACTCTCATTGTACTGTTGTCAAACTCTCCCTTGACTTCTTCCAGATTTTTTTTTATGTATTTGGGTGCTCCTATATTGGGTGCATATATGTTTACCAGAGTTATATCTTCTTGTTGAATTGTTCCCTTTAGTATTATGAAGTAGCCTTCCTTATTTCTTGTTATGACCTTCACTTGTAAATCTATTTTGTCAGATATAAGTATTGCTACCCCAGCTTTTTTTTTTTTTTTCATTTTCATTTGCCTAAAAAAAAATTTTTTTCCACCCCTTCATTTTCAGTCTGTGTGAGTCTTTTGTTCTGAGGTGGGTCTCCTGTAGATAGCATATGGGTCATGTGTTCTTATCTATTCAGCCACCCTATATCTTTTGATTGGAGCATTTAAACCATTTATGTTTAAGGTTATTATTGAATGGTACTTGTTTGTTGCCATTTTTATTCATTGTATCTGTTTTTCTCCCTGTCTTTCTATTCCTTCTTCTTAGAACAGTACCTTTAGAATTTCTTCTATTTATGGTTTGGTGGTAATAAACCCCCTTAGTCTGTTTTTTTCTGCAAAGTTCCTGATTTCACCTTTGGTTTCGAATGAAAGCCTTACTAGATAGATCAATGGTCACCAATCTTTCAGACCTCACAGGCCACCAGTGGTCTGCAGATCACCAGTTGGTGACTGCTGGGATAGAGTATTCTTAGATTTAGTCCCTTGCTTTTCATTACTTTGTATACTTCATTCCCTTCCTTTTCAGCCCTGATGTGTTTCTGTTGAGAAATCACTTGACAGTCTAATGGGAGATCCCTTGTCTCTCTCTTGCTGCCCATAAGATTCTTTCTTTGTTATTAACGTTTGAAATTTTAATTATGACACGTCTTGGTGTGGGTGATTTGCGGTTCATCTTTTTTGGGACTCTCTGTGCTTGTGTGACATTTTTCTTTCCAACGTCAGGGAAGATTTCCTTCATTTTTTTTCTTCAAAAGGTTTTCAATTCCTTGCTCAGCTTCCTCTCATTCTGGAACCCCTGTTATGTGGATGTTGCTTTGTTTCATCTATTCCCAAAGCTCCCTAAAACTCTTCTCCTGCTTTTTAACTCTTTTCCCCCAATTGCTGTTCAGATTAAGTGTTTTTTCTACTCGGTCTTCTAACTCGCTGATTTTGTCATTAGCTTCTTCTAGTCTACTGTTGAATCCTTCCATTGTGTTCTTTATTGCTGCTATGTCATTCTTCATTTCGTTCTTGTTTCTTACACATGTTGGTGAATTTCTCATCTAGACATTTGAGCATCCTTCTAACCGAGCCGTGGGCAAACTATGGCCCACGGGCTGGATCAGGCCCGTTCGGCTGTTCTATCCGGCCCACGGAGCTGAAAGAGTGGAGGGTTCTCTTGCTCTCCCCTCCGCTCCTTCACCAGCAGCAGTGTTAACATGTATTAGTTCACACAAACACTCCATCCATGCTTTTGTTCTGGCCCTCCAGTCCAGTTTAAGAACCCATTGTGGTCCTCGAGTCAAAAAGTTTGCCCACCCCTGTTCTAACCATTACTCTGAATTCTTTCTCTGACAAATTGCTTGACTCCATTTCATTTAGTTCCTTTCCTGGCAATTCCTCCTTTTCTTTTCTCTTGGGATTGTTTTTTTTTTTTTGTCTCCTCATTTTTGCTATCTTTTTGTATTTGTTTTTATGCAATGTGATTTGCTGTCTCTTTCTGGCTCTGGGCAACCTGAATGAGTTCTAGAGGTTGAAGGCTCTATCAGTCCATAGGTCCAGGACTCCTTAGCCAGAGCCTGGGTCTACTTTGAGTTTCACACCTTTATTGTCTCTGCTCTGAGTTGTATTCCCTCCCCCCATAGATCTGTTCCCTCAGTTGTCTGTTGCCATGCTCAAGGTCAATAAGACATGTGCACAGTTCCTCTGATATGTGACTCCCTATGAGGTTTTAGAGCCTCTGGCATGCAATTCATTGTGCGGCCCTAGCACCCTCAGCAGGGTGGCATTCTGGGTCCCTCTGGTGGGCACTTGCTGTGCCATCCTGTGGTCTGAGCTGGGCAATGCGCTGGGTTGTGGTCCTGGGGCCTGAGTTGGGAGGGGAGAAGGGTCCCTCTGGCATGCACTGACAGTGTGAGGTCCTGGAGTACAGGGTCCTGAAGCATGGGAGGGGCATTATGGTAGAACTCTCTGTTATGCACTCACTGTAGTCACCTGGGAGCCCTCCTCAAGGTAGTGCGCCACTCTGCAGGGGTGGGGTGGTGGTCCCTTGCAAGTTATGTCTGGTAAGCTACTCACTGTGTGGGTTTGTGTCTGATGCCAGTCTTGGTGTTGGTGTGGCTGTGCTCCTGGCCTCTGCTGCTCCCCCCTTCAAGATGGCATGGTGTCTTCATCAGAGCTGTGCCTGGCCTGGGAGTTCCTGTGGAGATAGCAGAGGCTCCCCATTCAGGAGAACCTGATCTGCCAGTCCCTGAGACTCCTGTGAGATCTAACTTCCCTTACACACACACACACACACACACACACACACACACACACACACACACCACATGTCCAAACACTCCCCTCTCACTCCTTTGCTCACTCACTCTCTCCCTCACTGCCATCCTGATGGCCACCATGTTGGGATTCCCTCTCAGCATTTTCTTATACTGTTCTTTAAACCAGAGTAACCTTCTATCCCTTAACACACTAGAAATTCCTTCCATGTTTTTAAACCCTCTGTGAAGTATCATTGTCTCTAAGGATTTCTCTTTTCTTCCTCTTAAGGCAGGGTTAAATGACCTTTTTAAAGCATCTTAATACATTTTGTGGATCTCTTAAATTTAGAATATTTCTTACTATACATGTAATTGTGACATACAATTTTTCATCCACAGTGCTAACCAAATAGTAAGTGCCTAAAAGTTCATGAATCAATGAATTACTATGCCTTTATAGTTATCCCACTGTTATGTTAGATAAAATAATAAAATAAGTAGGGTAAAATTGCTTTAATCACTTGCCTAAAATTTGTTTAGCACCTGTCAGCCTGCTGAGTGCAATAACTGAACATCCAGTCAATAGTTACTAAGCTATCAAACAGTGTACAAATGCTTTCATTTTTTACCTACTTTTATTTTCTACATATCTTTATCCCCAAGCTTTTGTTATCATATGAAGAATTACAACTGTAATGTGTATATCAACAAATGTATAGCTCTCAGTTTTGGAATATGCTTCTCACCTCTACTACCTAAAATCATCAAAAGGGCATATGGCTTTAGTCACATGGCTGATGCTTCCAGAGGAAAAGGAGCAAAGAGGGAAAAATACAAGACTGGGAAAGCAATTTCAATACCTTTTAATAGGAGCAAGAGAGTTAATTTACCAAAAAATGATAAAACTATGAATATTAATATGTACACAATTATAAAAGAGGACAGAAGAAAAACTGGGGAATAAGAAATCATTAAGAAGTAAAGAAAAACACTGGTAGAATGACAACCAAATGAATCAGTGAATTGAAATTCAGGTCATAAGATTCCCCTAGTTTTTTAAATAAAAAGGTTAGGAGAAAAAATAGATATAATAGGGTGAAAGTCTATATTAAAGAGATTCCATAAATATAACATAAAATAATGGAATGTAAGAGTATTTTAGTAGTAATGACCAAAAATTTTCATAGTTATAAAAGTTATAAGACCTCATATTGAAGGACTTCATAATGCAACATAGGATATGTAAGAATGACTCTTTCATATAGAAAAATTCTAAATGAGGGACAAATATCATATCACCTGTGGGAACTGCAACTACATACATCACTAGGAATCTGTGTCAACATTAATTTTTGTTCTAGAAAAACTTTTCCCAGGGAAGTTTGTAAACTAATAAATATTTCACTGTTCACATTAAGAAATTCCAGCATATCAGTTTATCTGAAATAACATCTAATCACCTGGTCAAACAGATAGATCCCTTATTAAGCAAAGCTTTACTTATTAAGACTCTTCAGAACTCTCACTTTGCTAAATCCACCAATGCTAAACTAGTTTGTATGGAAAAATAATATTTTTTTAAACTCAAAAGAATGTCATGATGCACTTTTCAGAGAGTTTGTTATTCTATATAGTTATTAAACCTATGATATTGTGATCATTTTAGTGATATAAAGTTGTATTATGATTTTAAAATATTAATCCCAGAAGTTTATCTCTTTAGTATATTCACATTGAAATATTTAAGACTACACTTAAAATATATTATTATTATCAGGCATTTTGCATTTTCTTTTAAATTCAGTTAGCTCCATCTATTCCTTTAAATGTTTAAAGAGATATTATAAGAATATTCATATAAATGGAAAAGTTTATTTTCCATAAAACCATCATTTAAGTTTTAACTAAATAAAATTAACTTTCTTTAGGTCAAAGTTCTCCTATTATTCTGGGACTTGGCATAAATTAATTTCTCAAGTATTGATTTAAGAAATAAGAAAGAACTATGGATTTTATAGTAGAACCCTCCATTCTGTATCTGTCTCCATTAAAAACAATTCTTAGATTTCTGTTAATTTTCTCTCCTTCTTGGGGGGATCCGGTTGCCTTAAAAAAAAATGAAGAATTAAACTCTAATTCTAATTGATATGAGCCCAAATCACCTCTGGTAAAACAGTTTATTAGCTTTGTAAACAATTACTGATTTATTAAAATTATCATAAAAGTGAAGCCGGGAGTTGAAATTTTAATTGTGAGTTTTCCATTTTCATTTCAAAGTTAAAATCCCAATGTCCCATGATATTAAAAACCTCATAAGTTTGCTATATGCACTGATGGAACATTTAGAGGGAGAGTGAAGAAATATTTTCATCTATCAATCAAATAATAAAGGGTAAGTTACATGCCCTTAATTCATTAAGAGTTTGAATAAAACAAAAAGCAAAATAAGGTTGAATTCTCTCTCTCTGCCTGACCTTTGAGCCAAGACATTGGTCTTCTCTCCTCTTGGACTGGGTCTTATATCATCTGCAGTTCTAATTCTCAGTCTTTGGACTCTTCATGCTAGAATTCACACCATTGGCTTTCACAGGCATCCAGCTTGCAGGTGGCACATTCCAGGACTTCTAAGCTCCATAATTGTGTGAGTCAATTTCTTATAATAAATACTAGAGACCCGGTGCATGAAATTCGTGCACTGGGGGATGGGGTTCCCTCAGCCCAGCCTGTCCCTCTCACAGTCCGGAGCCTTCAGTGGATGTCCTACAGTCTGGCAGCAGAGGCTTGGAGCAGGTGTCCCGTGTGTGTGTGTGTGTGTGTGTGTGTGTGTGTGTGTGTGTGTGTGTCTGCTAGGGCCTGCCCCCAGCCACATTGGAGGCTCAGAACAGGCACTGTGTGTGTGTGTGTGTGTGTGTGTGTGTGTGTGTGTGTGTGTGTCTGCTGGGGGCCTGCCCCCAGCCACACCATGGAGGCATGGAGGCTTGGAGCAGGAGCCCCTCTGTGTTGATCTCTCAGGCTCCTGGCCTCCACTGCATGTTGTACTCTCCCTTGAGCTATGGCCAGGATGGGGGTGCTGCTTGCAAGCCGGGCTTTCCTGATCCTGGATCGCCATGGCGACTGGGGAGCAGGCCCAGCTGGGGACTGCCCACAGGCTGGGTTTTCCTGCTCCCATATCAGGCCCAGCTTGGGGCTGCCCGCAGGCCAGGCTTGCTTTCCTGCTCCCGGATCCTCATGGCGACCATGGAAAAGGTGCAGCTGGGGGCTGCCCTCAAGCTGGGCTTGCTTTCTTGCTGCCATATCAGGCCCAGCTGGGGGATGCTCTCAGGCCAGGCTTGCTTTCCTGCTCCCGGATCACCATGGCAACTGGGGAGCAGGCAAAGCTTGGGGCTGCCCGCAGGCCAGGCTTGCTTTCCGGCTCCTGGATCAGGCCCAGTTGGGGACTGCCCTCAGGCCGGGCTTGCTTTCCTGCTCCCGGATCAGGCACATCTGGGGGCTGCCTACAGGCCACACTTTTCTACTTACCGATGGCTGGATCACCACAGCGACCCAGGGCCCAGCGGCACTTTCCTGCTCTCCAATAGTCATAGGATTCCGGCTTGGGGTGGGACTTAGCAGTGTGGGGCTTAGGTGGCACAGGGGTCCCAGCTGGGGGCTCAGGTGGTACACAGGGGTCCCGGCTGGGGGTGTGGCTTATGCCCTGCTCCCCAGGGCTGCACATGGGGCCTGGATGGCAGCTTGCTCTGTCCAGCCCTGCCTGTAGTATAAGATAGAGGCCTGGTGCATGGGTGGGGTCCAGCTGGTTTGCCCTGAAAGTGTTCCGGATCAGGGTGGGGATCCTGCTTGGGTGCCTGGCCAGCCTGGATGACGGGCTGAAGGCTGTTTGCAGCTGGTCACACACCCTTTAGGGTGGGGGTCCCACTGGGGTGCCTGGCCAGTCTGGCTTAGGGCCTGAGAGCCATTTTCAGGCTAGAGGGCAACTTAAGCTCCCAGCCTCTCCTTTTTTTCTTTTTTTTAATTCTGGGATTTATTTACCTTCTATAGCTATCACTGGAGCTGAGAGCCGGCTCCAGCTCTGAGGGCTGAAAGCAGGTTTCTGGGTCTGTTTGGCTTCTATAATTGAAACTCTGTTGCCATCACAGCAGCTCTAAGCTCTGAGGTCGAAGGTGGCTGAAAGCAGGTTTCTAGGTTTGTTTAGCTTCTATGATTGAAACTTTGTTGCCATAACTGCAGCTCTAAGCTCTGAGGCCGAAGCTGGTTGAAAGCAGGTCTCTGTAGCTTGTTTAGCTTCTATAATTGCAACATAGTTGCTAGAATGCAGCTCAGAGGCGGCAGCGGCAGGCCGGGAACGTTGGTTTTCTTCGTCACTGGAGCAAGCAAGCCTCCTGTTCGTTTCAGCTGCCTGGCTGCCAGCCACCTTCTTGGTTGGCAGTTAATTTGCATATCCTGCTGATTAGCCAATGGGAAGGGTGTCAGGCTTATGGTCAATTTGCATGTTTCTCTTTTATTAGATAGGATTCATATTTGCTTCTATTTTTCTGGAGAATCCTAATACACTGTACCATATGTTACCTCTTCTTTTGTCAAATTTTAGAAATCATCTTGACTGTCTAATTTTTAAATTAAATTTATTGGGGTAACTTTGGTTAAGAACATTTTACAAGTTTCAGGTGTACAATTATGTATTTATCTTCTGTATATTGCATTGTGTGCTTATCCTTCAGAGTCTAATCTCTTTCTATCATCATATATATGACATCCATTGCTCTCTTTGTTCTCCACTACCCCACTTCTCCTTGATTTGTAGTTATCAAAAGCTAGTTTGTACCCCCAAATTGATGTTTTCAACCACTGTGCTCTGGACAGAATTACTTACCTCAAAGTTATGTTTCTTTATGTATAAAATAAGGATAAAACAACTATCTCAGAACCTTGTGTTAAAGAGTTGCAATAATACAGTAAATGAACCAGGGTGCTTGAATCTTAGAATACAGGTAATAAATGCTTCTGCAGTTTAAGCCCTAACATTTTGTTTCCTATAATTTTAAAAGTTCAGTAGTTGAATTAAGCCAAATGTACTGCAAGCACATTTTTATTCAATAACTTAAATTTATAACCCAGTAACTTTTGGTCTGAGGTAACTCAGGCAATTTTACACTTACCATAGTTTTAAAAACTAGCTTTACAACTTGTGTCTTATAAACAGACAATGAAAGGTGTGTTGGTTTTGGAGCCAAAACTATTGGGTTTTTGAAATCTTCTTCAACTTAGTCTCAGGTTAGTTATTCTCTTCTTGGAGATGTATTCTCCCTATATGTCAAGATAAATAATGCTGCCTACATGCAGGGCTGTTGCTATGCCAATGTGTTATGATATACAAAAGTGGCTGATATATAGGTATTCAATTGGTGCTGATTATATTCAATTTCACTGTATTTCTAAGTGGCACAATTTCAAGATGTGAACTCAAAAAAAGTAATTTGTAAAAAATATTGTTTGCTTGTTTATTTATTTATTTAGTGGGTGAACAACCCAATGTTTGGTGAATTCATAATTATAGAAATGATCTGCATTGAAGGGTAAAAAGCTATGTTACTATAAACACTTGCCTGCCAGAAGCCAGTTACCCCTGTGATAACTATTCTGACATCTCCTGCTTAAAACATAAAAGGTCAGAAAGATCATGAGGTCCCCATTTTACATTCTGTATTCTACTGAAAATCAAAATCAATCTATATTTTGTCCTGCTCTGTGGGAAGTTTCTGTCCTCCTGAGCTCATTTTAGGACACCTGCATTACTGTCGAACAGGTGTACTGCCTCAGTCAAACTGCCACCTGGCATTGATACTAGAGTGGGGTGCAGCAAGCATATGGTGCCAGAAGCCAGAGCCCTTCCCAACTTAACATGCCCCCACGCCATCTCCTATCAGTACAAAAAGGCTAAGAATAGTGGTATTTTGACCAGCAGGAATGGAAGATCCTGCCATGTCCCCACATGGGAACTGGAGCACCAGGGAACTCCCACTTATTATACAACTCTCAGGTCTCTTCACCTGGACTAGAGTCAAGCACAACAGTGTCTTCTTTTCCTATTGATTCCGCCAAGCTGTGCTGTTGGCTATGGTTTTCCTGGATAGAAGGCAAGGACATTCATGTTCATCACTAATTAGATAACACATTTCCTTAAGATTACTCCTGCTCTTTACTGCTCTTCATTGATTTTCTACACTTTGACTTTAGAGAATTGGGGAGAAATTACATCCAGTCAATATCCTCAGAGGGTCTTCCAGTTATTTGTTTAAATTAAGCTTAAATTCCTTTATTAAGACAAATATATATTGACCCACATATCCCATGGTATCCTATCTAATAAAAGAGAAACATGGTAATTAGCATACATCCGCTACCCTTCCCATTGGCTAATCAGGGCGATATGCAAATTAACTGCCAGCCAAGATGGCGGCCGGCAGGCTTGCAGCTTGAAGCGAACATGAGGCTTGCTTGCTTCAGTGATGGAGGAAACCAATGTTCCCCACCAGCCTTGCCAGCCTCTGAGCTTGCAGTTTAAAAAATTGTTACAAATATAGAAGCTAAACAAAACCCCAGAAACCAGCTTTCAGCCCACCGGGATCTCAGAGCTGGAGTTGATACAGTGTTTTGATTATAGAACCCAAAAAAACTAGATACCTGCTTTCAGCAGCAGAGGCCTCAGAGCTGGAGCCAGAACTAAAGCTGGCCCAGAATAAAAAAAAAGAAAAAAAGGAGCAGTTGGGAGCTTCAGTCACCCTACGGCCTGAAAACAGCCCTCAGCCCCTCACCCAGACTGGCCAGGCACCCCAGTGGGGACCCCGACCCTGAAGGGTGTGTGTCCAGCTGCAAACAGCCATCATCCCATCACCCAGGCTGGCCAGGCACCCCAGTGGGGACACCCACCTTGATCCAAGACACCCTTCCGGGCAAACCAGCCGGTTCCCACCCATGCACCAGGCCTCTATCCTATATAGTAAAAGGGTAATATGCCTCCCAGCACCAGGATCAGCGAAGCCGCGAGGCCTCCCAGCACTGGGATCAGTGTAACAGGGGCAGCGCCCAAACCCCCTGATCTCCCTGCATCTCTGTGTGTGACAGGGTGTGACGCCCCCACCCCCCACCCCCCCACAGGCCCTGCTCTGTGTGATGGGGTAGAGCTATAACCTCCTCATCAGCCCTGCCCTGAGTGTGACAGTGGTGGCGCCCCAACCCCCTGATTGGCCCTGCTATGTGGGTGATAGAGGGCAGTGCCCCAACCCCCTGATCTCCCTGAGGCTCTGTGTGTGACAGGGGGCGGGGCCACAACCTCCCTATCCGCCATACTCTGTTCATGACAGGGGAAGGCGCCCCAACCCCCTGATGGGCCCTGTTCTGTGCATGACAGGGGGCAGCGCCCCAACCCCCTGATCGACCCTGCTCTGTGCGTAACAGGGTACAGAGCCCCAACCCCCCTGATGGGCCCTGCTCTGTGCATGACAGGGGCCAGTGCCCCAAACCCCTGATTGGCCCTGCTCTGTTCATGACAGGGGGTGGCGCCGCAACCTCCCCATCGACCCTGCCTTGAGTGTGACAGGGGGCGGTGCCCCAACCCCACAATCGGCCCTACCCTGAGCGTGACTGAGGGTGGCATCGCAACCTCCTGATCCTCCCTGCTCTGTGCATGACAGGGGGTAACACCCCAACTCCCCAATTAGGCCTGCTCTGAGCCCAACCAGGGGCTGCACCTAGGGATTGGGCCTGCCCTCTGCCACCCGGGAGCAGGCCTAAGCCAGCAGGTTGTTATTTCCCGAGGGGTCCCAGACTGCGAGAAGGCACAGGCCGGGCTGAGGGACTCCTCTTCCCCCCCCCACCCCCCCCCCCCCGCCGAGTGCACAAATTTTTGTGCACCAGGCCTCTAGTATATAATAAAAATGTAATAACTCTACATAGTTTTTTTTAATGCAAGACATATTTAGAATAAAATTATGAAATTAATTTCTATACTATTGGAGATATATTAATCAGCTAGGTCCATAGTCTGTGAGAGAAAAAATTTCTAATAATCTGCTACCATCCCATGTATTTAATAATTAGCTTGTTATCTTCAGTTCTCAGATTGGAAAACATAACTGTTTCTCATAAAATTAATGGAAATATGAGTGAATAACTTATACTAGAAGTATTTGCTAAGACACAGATAGATGATAGATAGATAGATAGATAGATAGATAGATAAATTTATGAGCTACTAAGATATATACATTTGTTTAAAATAAACTCTTACCAGTCAGTTAATATGTGAATAGCAGAGAACTAGCAGTACACTAAATAAGTATAATTACTATATTATGAATCAATGTAAACCATCTATAATAAAAAAGCATAATTTGCAAATTAGAGCAGACATCCTTCCAGACAACCTTCCAGTTGAAGTCGGGGCAACAAGGAAACCCTGGGTCCCGAGTGCCAGAGGGAAACCGGTGCCAGCAGTCAGGGGAAGGAAGGCCTACTCTTGCCTCTAGTAAAATTATAATACAATATTAATACTTTAGACTTTGTGATATAAATTAATAAGAATTTCATATGGTCTATATTTCAAATAAAGAGCCCCACAAAAGATTATTTCCCTTGTATTTAACGCCTTGATTTTTCTAATCTACACTAATAAAAACAAACATGCAAATTGACCATACATTCCCTATGCCATAAGCCATGCCCACCAGCCAATCAGAGTGACTATATACAAATTAACCCAACCAAGATGGCGGCCAGCAGCCACAGAGCTGGAGCAAGCAGGAGGCTTGGTTGCCCCAGTGATAGAGGAAGCCAAGCTTTCCGCTTGCCATGGAGGGCTCTGAGCTCCACTCAAAGCAACAAAGTTTCAATTATAGAAGATAAAAAAACCCAGATACCTGCTTTCAGCTGGCTGTGGCCACAAAGCTGGAGCAAGTAGCAGGCTTCCCTCCCAACCACCATGGCCAGCTCTGAGCTCCTCTCAAGGCTACAAAGTTTCAATTATAGGAGGTAAATAAATCCCATAATAATAAAAAAAAAAAGTAGAGGCTGGAAGCTTCCGTCACCGGAGGGGCTTGGCCAGCCTGAAAACAGCCATCAGCCTCTCACCCAGGCTGGCCAAACCTCCATGGGGTGAGGGTACCCACTGGGGAGGGTTTGATAAGCCCCTCACCCAGGCTGGCCAGGCACCCCAATGGGTACCTCCACCCTGAAGGGGGTGTGACCAGCTGCAAACAGCCATCAGCCCCTCCCCAGGCTGGCCAGGCACCCCATTGGGGACCCCCACACTGAAGGGGGTGTGATCAGCCTGCAAACAGACATCAGCCCCTCACCCAGGCTGTCCAGGCACCCCAGCGGAACCCCCATCCTGATCTGGGACACCCTTCATGACAAACCAACTGGCCCCCACTCATGCACCAGGCCTCTATCCTATATAATAAAAGGATAAAATGCAAACTGACCTGCCGGGGTCCAACCCCAGCGGGTCCAGGGGTTCCCCATAGGTGAGGATGGAGTCGGCAAAGAAGGAAGGACACGGAGACAGTGTTCAGTTGATCAGCAGCCTAGCCAGGATCTCCAGCCAAGTTCTGGTCTGGATCTCCAGCGAAGTTCTGTTTAGGATCG
This sequence comes from Myotis nattereri, assembly GCF_964212035.1. Taxonomy (NCBI): domain Eukaryota; kingdom Metazoa; phylum Chordata; class Mammalia; order Chiroptera; family Vespertilionidae; genus Myotis; species Myotis nattereri. The sequence goes on from NC_138076.1 coordinate 104,366,173, forward strand.
CCAGCCAGTTTCTGTGTCCATGGTCTCTTGCTAGGTTCTCCAGCCAGGTTCTCCAGGTTCTCCAGCCAGGTTCTGTAGCCATGTTCCCTCACTAGGTTCTCCAGCCAGGTTCTGTCCAGGTTCTCCAGCCAGGTTCAGTCACCAGGTTCTAGTCAGGTTCTCTTGCCAATTTCTGTAGTCAGGTTCAGTCCAGGATCTTTTGCTATGTTCTCTCGCTAGGTTCTGTCTCTAGGTTCTGAGGCCAGTTTCTGTCCAGGATCTTTTGCCATGTTCTCTCCAGCGAAGTTCTTCTGTCTCTAGAGAACGTTCTGTGTAGGTTCTGTGCCAATTTCTGTCTTCTTAGTTCTGTGTTCTAAGTTCTGTGTTCTAAGTTCTGTGTTCTAAGTTCTGTGTTCTAAGTTCTGTGTTCTAAGTTCTGTGTTCTAAGTTCTGTCTCTTGCTGTCTTGTTACATCTGTATTTATACCAGTTGATTCAATCCTATCAATCTCTATTACAAAGGTTAGGGCGTTTCTTATCTCCATTCCAGGGAGTAAAGATTATGTAGCTTAAGCGTGATTGTTTGTAGTTAAAGTGATTAACTACCCGCCTGGCACTTAGTTAAGGAGTTTTATCAACTCCCTGACTTCAGGGAAAAATCCCTACCTGGGGAAACAACCTTTCTCAGAGAGGAGACCTTGGTTAAAACACATAGTGCCAAGAAGGTGAGCAAACATATTAAGAACAGTATGCCATATATGCCAGGTCCCTTGAAACAGCAAGGATGGACCGGCTCCCGGCACTGACCCTAAGAGCAGAACAACTGGGAATGACTGGTCACCATGACACACACTGACCACCAGGGGCCAGACACTCAATGCAGGAGCTGCCCTCTGGTGGTCAGTGTCGTCCCACATGGGGGAGCTCTGCTCAGCCACAAGCCAGGCTGATGGCTGCCAGTACAGCGGTGGTGGTGGGAGTCTCTCCTGCCTCCTCAGAAGCACTAAGGATGTCGACTGCAGCTTAGATCTGCTCCCCGCTGGCAAGTGGACATCCCCTGAGGGCTGCCGGGCTGCCAGAGGGATTTCTGACTGCCAGCTTGGGTCCAATTCCCGAGGGAGCGGGCCTAAGCCAGCAGGTGGACATCCTCCAAGGAGTCCCAGACTGCAAGAGGTCATAGGCCGGGCTGAGGGACCCCCCCAAGTGCACAAATTTTTGTGCACCAGGCCTCTAGTCTAAAAGTAAAATCATTTAACAAATTAAATTTTAAGTTTATGTATACAGTAATACATAGAATGGATACAGTAATACATACTAATAAATTATTTATATTAGTGAGTGAGTGATTTCAACAAACTTCAACTGGCCAAGCACTATATCATCTCTTCTTTTGACTGAAAATATTTGGAAGGACATTTGTCTAAGCATAAAGGTAGTCCACATCTCATTTGTGCAATAAATAAGGCAACATACCCTAAATGTGTACATATTTTACTGTTACTGTGGAGTGTAACAAAAAATACTTTCTAGAATTGTTTTTCTTCAGTAGGGAAGATAATTAACAGAATTATCTGTAATTCTGCCATTTACAATGGCAAATATTTCAAAAACTGGGCAGAAGATCTATGTAAGATATCCTGAAAGGTAGTGGTAAATTTTCACCCAACAGAAGGAATGATTTTTTTAGTCTCTCTTTCTGTAATTTCACTATTGGTGTATAGAAATGCCATAGATTTCTTGGCATTAATTTTGTATCCTGCTACAGTGATGAATTCATTTTTAAGTCTAATAATTTTTTGATGGAGTCTTTAGGGTTTTCTATGTACAGTATCATGTTATCTGTGAATAAGGACAGTTTTACTTCTTCTTTTCCAATTTGAATGACTTTTATTTTTTCTTCTTGTTCGATCAGAATAGCTAGTATTTCCAGTACTATGTCAAACAAGAGTGGTGAGAGTGGGCATCCCTGTCTTGTTCCTTTTACCATCACACCAAAAAAATTAAGATACCTAGAAATAAACTTAACTAAGGAGGTAAAAGACCTGTACTCAGAAAACTAAAGGATACTGAAAAAAGAGATAGAGGAAGACATAAACAGATGGAAGAACATACCGTGTTCATGGACTGGTAGAATCAACATCATTAAAATGTGCATACTACCCAAAGCAATCTACAGATACAATGCAATCCCTTTTAAAACAGCAAAAGCATATTTCACAAACCTAGAACGCACTTTCCAAAAATTCATCTGGAATAAAAAAAGACTGTGAATAGCTGCAGCAATCTTGAGAAAGAAGAACAAAGTATGAGGGATCTCAATACCAGATATCAAGCTGTATTACAATGCTACTATTCTCAGAACTGCCTGGTACTGGCACAAGAACAGACATAGACCAATGGAATAGGATAGAGAACCCAGAAATCGACCCAAACCACTATGCTCAATTAATATTTGACAGAGAAGGCAAGAACATACAATGGAGTCAAGACAGTCTCTTCAATAAATGGTGTTGGGAAAATTGGACAGATACATGCAAAATATGAAACTAGACCACCAACTGAAACTGTACACAAAAATAAATTCAAAATGGATAAAGGACTTAAATGTAAAATGGGAAACCATAAAAATACTAGAGGAATCCACAGGCAGCAAAATCTCAGACATATGCCAAAGCAGTATATTCACCGATACATCTTCTCTAGGGCAATGGAAACTAAAGAGAAAATAAACAGATGGGACTACATCAAAATAAAAAGCTTCTGCACAGCAAAAGAAACCATCAAAAAAACAACAAGAAAGCCCACTGCATGGGAGAACATATTTGCCAATGTTATCATCGATAAGGGTTTAATCTCCAACATTTATAGGAAACTCATACAACTTAACAAAAGGAAGATTAACAACACAATCAAAAAATGGGCAACAGAGCCAAATAGATACTTTTTGAAAGAAGACATGGGGAAGGCCAAGAGACATGAAAACATGGTCAAAGTCACTAATCATAGGAGAGATGCAAATCAAAACGACAATGGGATACCATCTCACACCTGTCTGAATGGCTATCATCAACAAATCAACAAACAATAAGTGCTGTTGAGGATTCTGAGAAAAACAAACCCTCATGCACTGCTGGTGGGAATACAAACTGGTGCAGCCACTGTGGAGAACAGTATGGATTTTCCTCAAAAAACTAAAAATGAAACTTCCATTTGACCCAGTGATCCCACATCTAGGATTATATCCCAATAAACTGGAAACATCGATCAGAAAGGATATATGCACCCCTATTTCATAGTGGCACAATTTACCATACCTAAGATTTGGAAAAGCCTAAGTGCCCATCAGAGGATGAGTGGATTAAAAAACTGTGGTACATCTACACAGTGGAATACTCTGCTGCTTTAAAAAAGAAGGAATTCTTACCATTTGCAACAGCATGGATGGAACTGGACAGCATTATGCTAAGCGAAATAAGCCAGTCAGAAAAAGATAAATATCACATGACATCACTCATTTGTGGAATATAATGAACAATATAAACTGATGAAAAAAAACCAGATCCAGATTGCATCGATCAGACCATCAAACCTCAGAGTGAAGGTACGGGAAGGTGGGGTGAGGGGGTGAGATCCACCAAAGGACTTGTATGCAGGCATATAAGCCTAACCAATGGACACAGACAACAGGGGGGTGAGGGCATGAGTGGAAGGTGGGCGGGCAATGGGGCGATAAGGATACATATGAAATACCTTAATCAATAAAGAAAAAAAACATTAAAAAAACAGAAGGAATGAAAAGGTCATAGAAGATGTTCTATTACATCATTCTTCGCTCAGTGTACTCAAATTACAACTGGGAACGATGATGATTTTCTACTTTTCTCATCCCTTCTACATTTATTACTTGGAATTCTACTTTAAAGAAATATTTTTTTCTTACTCCTACTTATACAATCATTTATTTATATCATCATGAATTGGTGGATATTTATTTTATTTTTGAGTTATAATTCTTTTATTATTTTTTGTTGTTGTTGAAACAGTTTCAGCTTTGGTTATTAGGAGATCTTTTTTTAGGTTGTCATCTGTGTTCTTTTGACATGCTCTCATTATTTTTATTTATTGAGCACTTTTTTTGCTTTCTGACACTACATCATACTCCAGGCTCTTATTGTCTTTTCCTGCCTCAGTACTAAAATCACCATTTTTCAATGAAGCCCCAGCTTATTTTATGGGAAGTATTTAGAAATTAATGTCTAGGTGCTAGGTGTGCTTGTTGCTACTGGGGTGTCATTGATGTTCATGTTATTATTCACCTTTGCTTGTTTGTAACTTCTTTTCCTGACAATAAGAACACCTGGCTCTCATTTTTCTACAACAATATTGAACCTTAGCATAGACATAAAATAGATTCGGAATTGCAAGAACATAAGAAACACATTTACCAACCAGAATATAGCTCCTTGTGTCTCAGTCTTGTAATATCTAAATAAATGTTATTTAGATCATCTCTTTCTTCCCCCACTATATTGCCTTTTAATTTTCACAGTCCAAGTGGAGATTGACAAATTACCATGTAGAACAAAAAAAATGTAAAGCTTATGCTAGATTCCTTAAATCAAGCATGTGAAGTGATCTTGCTTGAGTTTATGATGAAGAAACACCTCATAACCTAAACCATAACATGTCAATATTATTTGGTATCCTGATGAATGAAAACCAATACTATTTGTTATAACATATCATAAAATTGTCATGTAAAATAATAAGGTATTTATTCACTCAAGTAATATTATTGAGAGTTTAAAATATATTTGACAATGTGCAAAAAAATTTTAAGATGGATAGGGGATGGTCCTTCCTCAGTAAAATATCTTTATGTGCATTAGTGCTATTTTAGGGACATTTACAAAAGGCAGTGGCTATGATGTCTCATCCAGTAGTCATGGAGTACTTAATAAAACTTCCAAATTTATTAATCGATATTGTAAACACATCCAAAAGAAACCTTTATGTGTATAAGATAGACTCTGAATGTCAACAACTTTTGTGTAATGGGAGTTCTGTTTTCAGGGTAGAATCTAGTTGGAAATTGTTCTTTTCTGACAAAGATAGAAAACATTAAAATCTTATCAGTATTGAAACAAAGTTGAGAGGAAGAGAGTGTTCACAAGGGACAGTAAAGAGAAAGAGGAAATGGAAAAAGAGAATCACTGGAAGTACCAGGGTTGTACACCTCTGTTCAATAGCTAGGGCTATAAGAATGCAATTGCTCCACATGGTTATCACCACCTGAATTTCAAGACACAACTCAAGCCACCACTTCCTCTTGGAAAAATTCCCTGTTCTGGCTCGACCCAGTAAAGGCAGGTTTAGGAAAGTGTTTCACTTCTATTCCCTGCAGCTAGAGGCTAAAAGCTTCTCTGAACTTTTCAAATCTCCATTGTATTCACTAACTTTCTATATTTGTCTCTCACCATATCATAATATAGTCTCCTAAATAGCAGGGAATGCTTTGCTGACACATACCCTATAATAATCAGTGTTTTTTTTTCAAGGAAATTAGTGATGATTGTGCATGAGAGCTGTTTATAAGAGGCAGATGGAGATTAAATATGCATACAGCTTGCACAATGAAGCCGAGGGTGAGTCACATTGCAAGACAATCCATGACAAGACTTGATCCAAGAATAAGAAACTAACATTTAAGACCCACTACATCACAAGAACCAAAATAGCTCCAGTAGGGGGCTCCACTAGATCACCAGACTCAGGAGATCTGAGAGACTGAACCACTGGGTCCAAAAATCACCAATTACATAGCACCACCCCTGAAAGAACAAGGGTAGCAAAGAAGTTAAATCTGAGACATAGAAAGAATTAAAACACTACAGCAAAAAATGGAGACAAAAAGCAATCCCCAAAAGAAAGAAAAATAGAAATCACCAGAAAGAAAATAAAATGAAATGGAGGCAAGTAACTAGTCAGAGAAAAAAATTCAGAGTAATGGTTATAAGGATGCTCATATGTATGGATGACAAATACACAGAACTCAATGAGAATTCTAATGAGCTGAATGAGAATGTTACCAACATGAACAGGAATCAAACGGAAATGGAGAATAATACAGTTGCAATAAAGAACACAATTGTAGGCTTCAACAGTAGACCACAAGAAACTGGGTATCACATCAGCAGTTAGAAGACAAGGTAGAAAAAATACCCAAGCAGAGCAGCAACTGGAAAAAAATAAAAAATTTAAAAAGCAGGATAAGAGCCTCAGGGAGCTCTGGGACAACACAAAATGAAACAACTTCTGCATAATAAGGGTGTGAGCAAGAGAGGAAACTGAGCAAGGAATAGAAAACCTGTTTGAATAAATAATGACAGAAAAATTCCCTGATGTTGGGAAGAAAAAATACATACAAGTTCAAGAAGCACATGGAGTCCCAAACAAGATAAACCCAAAAAGACCAACACCAAGACACATCCTAATTAAATTGGCAAACACCAACAACAAAGTAAGAATCTTAAAGGCTGCCAGAGAGAGACAGAAGGTTAATTATAAGGGATCCCGCATTAGGCTAACAACTGATTTCTCAACAGAATTACATCAGGCCAGAAGGGAATGGAATGAAATATGCAAAGTAATGGAAAGAAAGGGACTGAATGCAAGAATATTATACCCAGCAAAGCTATCATTAAAAATTGAAAGTGAAACCACGGGCTTCACAGAAAATAAAAAATATAAAAAACAAGAACAACAAAAAAAACTAAAGGAGTTTATTATGACCAAGTCTGCAATGCAGGCAATGCTAAAGGGACTGCTATAAAAAGAAGAAATAGAAAGGGAAGGAGGAACACAGGCAGAAAGAATTAAAAAAAAGCTACAAAGAAGCACCTATCAATAATAATTTTAAATGTAAATGGACTATATGCTCCAATCAAAAGACATACGGTAGCTGAATATATAAGAAAACATAACCCCTATATCTGCTGTCTACAAGAGACCCACCTCAGAACAAAGGATTCACACAGACTGATAGTGAAGGGATGAAAAAAAAATTCGCAGGAAAATGAAAATGAGAAAAAAGCTGGGGTAGCAATACTTATATCATACAAAATAGACCTCAAAATGAAGGCCATAACAAGAGATAAGGAGGGCCACTTCACAATACTAAAGGATCAATTCAACAAGAGGATATAACTCTGGTAAAAATGTATGCACTTAATATAGGAGCACCCAAATACATTAAAAAAAAATCTTCTGGAAGATATCAAGGGAGAGATTGACAGCAATACAATCATGGTAGGGGACTTTGATGCACCACTGACATCACTGGATAAATCCTCTAGACAAAAAATCAGCAAAGAAACAGCAATCCTAAATAACGCACTAGATCAGATGGAATTAATTGACATCTTCAGAACATTTCACCCCAAAGCCTCAGAATATATGTTCTTCTCAAGTGCACATGGGACATTTCCAAAAATAGACCACATATTGGGTCACAAGCAAAGTCTCCCCAAATTCAAGAAGATAGAAATCATACCAAGCATCTTCTCAGATCACAATGGCATAAAATTATAAACCAACTACAATAAAAACAATGAAAAAAAATCAAGCACATGGAGGATAATAGCATGCTATTAAACAATGAGTAGATTACCAAAGAGATCAAAGAAGAAATAAAAAGTATCCTGTAAACAAATGAAAATACAAACAACACAATCCAAATTCCATGGGACACAGTGAAAGTAGTCTTGAGAGGGAAGTTCATAGCTCTACAGGCCTACCTCAAAAAACAAGAAAAAATGGTAATAAGCTATATAACCCTACAACTTAAAGAATTAGAAAGAGAGCAACAAGAAAAGCCCAGAGTAAGTAGAAGGAAGGAAATAGTAAAGATTAGAGCTGAAATAAATGACATAGAGATAAAAAAAAATCAATAAAACCAAGAGCTGGTTCTTTGAAAGGATAAACAAGATTGATGAACCTCTAGACAGGCTCACCAAGAAACAAAGAGAGAGGACCCAAATAAACAAAATCAGAAATGAAAGAGGTGAAGTAACAACTGACCCCACAGATATACAAAGGATTGTAAAAAAAATACTACAAGCAACACTACTCCAACAAATGGACAACCTAGATGAAATGGACATATTCCTAGAAAAATACAACCTTCCAAAACTCAATCAGGAAGAACCTAAAAATCTCAACAGGCCAATAACTATGGAAGAAATTGAAGCAGTCATCAAAAAGCTTCCAGCAAACAAAAGCCCAGGACCAGACGGCTTCACAGGGGAGTTTTACCAAACATTCAAGGAAGAACTAAAACATATCCTCCTCAGAGTACTCAAAAAAATTCAAGAGGAAGGAACACTTCCAAGCTCTTTCTATGAAGCCAGCATCACCTTAATCCCCAAACCAGATAAAGACACTAGAAAGAAAGACAACTACAAGCCAATATCCCTGATGAACATAGATGCTAAAATCCTCAACAACATTCTAGGAAGTAGGATCCAGCATTATATTAGAAAGATCATACACCATGACCAGGTGAGATTTATTCTGGGATTCAAGGCTGGTACATATTCACAAATAAAAAAATGTGACATATCACATAAACATATTGAGAGACAAAAACCACATAGTCATATCAATTGATGCAGAAAAAGCATTTGACAAAATGCAACATTCATTTTGATAAAAACTCTCAAAAAGTAGGAATAGAGGGATCGTATCTCAACGTAATAAAAGCCTTATATGGCAAACCTACAGCCAACATCATCCTCAATGGGCAAAAACTAAAACCATTTCCCTAAGAACAGGATCAAGACAGGGATGCCCACTTTCACCACTCCTGTTTGACATAGTACCAGAAGTTCTAGCCATAGCATTCAGACAAGAAGAAGGAATAAAAGGCATCCAAATTGGGAAAAAATAAGTAAAATTGTCATTATTCGCAGATGACATTATATTGTACATAGAAAATCTCAAAGACTCCATCAAAAATGGTTAGAAGTAATAATTGAATTTGGCAATATAGAAGAATATAAAATTAACACCCAACAATCTATGACTTTTTTATACACCAACAATGAGCTCACAGAAAGAGAAACTAAAAACACAATTCCATTTACCATTGCAACAGAAAATTAAGATACCTTGGAATAAACTTAACTAAGAAGGTAAAATACCTGTACTCAGAAAATTACAGGACATTGAAAAAAGAGATAGAGGAAGACATAAACAAATGGAAGAACATACTATGTTCATGGATTGGTAGAATCAACATCATTAAAATAGATTCAATGCAATCCCCATTAAAATATCAACAACATACTTCACAGATCTAGAACAAACCCTCTGAAAATTCATCTGTAATAAAAAGAGACCCCAAATAGCCACAGCAATCCTAAAAAGAACAAAGTTGGAGGGATCACAATACCAGATATCAAGCTGTATTACAAAGCCACTGTACTCAAAACTACCTGGTACTTGTACAAGAACAGACATATAGACCAATGGAACAGAAAAGAGAACCCAGAAATTGACCCAAGCCATTATGCTCAATTAATATTTGACAAAGGAGGCAAGAGCATACAATGGAGTCAAGACAATCTCTTTAATAAATGGTGTTGGGAAAATTGGATAGCTACATGCAAATAAATGAAACTAGACCATCAACTTACACCATTCACAAAAATAAACTCAAGATGGATTAATGACTTAACTGTAAGACAGAAATCCATAAAAATCTTAGAAGAGTCCATAGGCAGAAAAATATCAAACATATCTCATAGCAATATTTTTTACTTATACAGCTCCTAGAACAATGGAAACTAAGGAGAAAATAAACATATGGGGCTACATCAAAATAAAAAGCTTCTGCACAGCAAAATAAACCATCAACAAAACAACAAGAAAGCCCACTGCATGGAAGAACATATTTGCCAATGTTACATCCCATAAGGGTTTAATCTCCAAAACTTATAGGGAACTCATACAACTTAACCAAAAGAAGATAAACAATCCAATAAAAAATGGTCAAAGGACCTAAATAGACCCCTTACAGAAGAGGACATACAGAAGGCCAAAAGACATATGAAAACATGCTCAAAGTCATTAATCATCTGAGAGATGCAAATCAAAATGACAATGAGGTATCACCTCAAATCCTGTTACAATGGCTATCATCAACAAATTAACAAATGACAAGTGTGGGCAAGGATGCAGAGAAAAGGGAACGAACCCTCATGCACTGCTGATGGGAATGCAGACTAGTGCAGTCACTATGGAAAACAGTATGGAAATTCCTCAAAAAATTAAAAATGGATCTCCCATTTGACTCAGTAATCCACCTTCTAGGAATATATCCCAAGAAAACAGAAACACCAGTCAGAAAGGACATATGCACTCCTATATTCATAGCAGCACAATTTACAATGGCTAAGATTTGGAAACAGCCTAAGTGCCTATCAACAGATGAGTGGATTAAAAAAACTGGTACATCTACACAATGGAAAACTATGCTGTTGTAAAAAAGAAGGAACTTTTAGCATTTGCAACAGCATGGATGGAACTGGAGAGCATTATGCTAAGTGAAATAAGCCAGTCAGAGAAAGATAAATATCACACGGTCTCACTTATATGTGGAACATAATGAACAGCATAACCTGATGAACTAAAATAGATCCAGAGGCATAGAAGCATGTACCAGACCATCCAACCTCAGGGGGATGGATGAGGGCTGGAGTGAGGGCAGAGATCAACCAAAAGACTTATATGCATGCATATAAGCATAACCCATGGACACATCTAGTACGAGAGGTATGGGTATGTGCTGCGGGGGACAGGAGCGGGTAGAGGTGAATGGTGGAAAATGGCTTCATATGCATCTAGAGGCCCAATGCACGAAATTGGTGAAAGAGTAGGCCTTTTTCCCCCCACCTGCTGGCACTGGCTTCCCACCGGCAGGCACCAGGGACCCGGGCTTTCCTCGCAGTCCCTGCTTCATCCAGAAGGTCGTCTGGTCTAATTAGCATGTTACACTTTTATTATTATAGATACTTTAAACAATTAAGAATTTTTTTAAAAGGCCACCAAGATGTACAACTTGCTGATATTGTGCATCAAGATGTAGCTAATTGAGTTGGGCTCCTGAAGACTGTGCTCTAGGGACCGCAAAATCATTAATAGGTGCAAAATTGTCTGAAAGGTGAAATTTAGAAAGTAAGATTCCTGATGGTCCAGATGTTTAAATAACTCTCTTTGTATTAGGAAGTAAGGACTATGCTGAAGGAAGAACAGATTAGAAACTTCCAGAGATCAATCTCAGTAAAGAAAGCTGACATTAGCCCTAGCCGGTTTGGCTCAGTGGAAAGAGCGCTGGCCTGCGGAATGAAGGGTCCCAGGTTCGATTCCAGTCAAGGGCATGTACCTTGGTTGTGGGCACATCCCCAGTGGGGGGTGTGCAGGAGACAGCTGATTGAAGTTTCTGACTATCATTCTCCCTTCCTCTCTAATTGTTTATATTTTATTTTTAAAAATCAATAAAATATATTTTAAAAAAAGAACGCTGACATTCACTGAGTACATAATATGTTCTACTCTCTTCCATGTTCTTTATGCTCACTTCTCATTTAATTCTCACAAATCTAAGAGGAAGAAACATTATTATTAGTGCTTTATAGATGAGAAAACTGAAGCACTGTGAGATTAGGGTACTTCCCTAAGATCACACAACTAGTAATAAGTATGAAGCCAGGCAGTTTGGCTCCATACCCTACACACTTTACCTTTGCACTCTGTTTGTTTTTAAATACAAAATGAAAAGACTAATGAATAGTGTCTCCCATTTCTTCTGAAAATAAGAAGAGATTATGACTGATAATTATTTTTATTAAGAAATAGTTGTATTTTATAAGTTAAAAGCATTTTTTTATTGCTTAAAGTATTACAAAGAGTATTACATATGTCTCCTTTTTTTAGTTAAAAGCATTTTTACATTTATTCAAATCACTTTGTGAATACACAGTAATGAAATGCTTTAGTATTTTTAAAGTATGTAAGATTATACTTGGTAATTTGAAAAAATATATAATAAGCAAGTGAATGACAAATGAAGATGTAATTGTAATATATACATTACCGTTTACTCTTTCAATGTGTTTTTACATATATTAATTCTTCTAACAATCCAGGAGGAAATAAGTCCAATTAAGAGGTGAGGAAACAGGTTTGGGAGTAATGTGTCCAAATGATTTCACACATAAAGACACATAAGAGATAATTAAAACATTTCCATAAGGACATGTCTTAACAACTAAGAATTATATTACCAAACTATAAATGAGAAATCAATTAAATGATTCTTAACTTTCAACAAGTGCTTTAATATTCTCTAATTGTTTATATTTTATTTTTTATGATATACATAAGTAAATCATAGAATTTTTGACCTAGAAGTTAACATATCCAATCCCCTTACAATATTCTATGGGAAAGAATTCAGATTCCTAATATAGCTCTTACTGAAAATGTTTTATATTACTTTTATTATACAAAGCATATTTGTATCTTCTAAAATATACTGATTAGTATTTTCTATTTTACAGGCAGGCAGTTATTGTCTCTGAATTGTGTATAACTTAATATTATGAACTTTGGCAATACAAATATGTTATATATAGGCAACCTATTTCCATCAATGGCTAATTATACATCCACTTATACAATAAAATAAGCATGTTTTTTACTACTGCTACCATGTATATATACTTTGTTTCCTTGCAGTAAAGCCTGCACTGGAAAGTTCTTGAATTGCTATATTTATTCCTTGAAATTTTATTTTCTATTGACAGTAAGGATGCCTAAGTATAGAACACCTTGTACAGACACAAGGCTCTACTGCCTGCTAGAGAGAAACATTTCTCTCAATAGTATATGACCCTGAAGATTTTTATTTCTGTAGGGTATACTTAGCAACTTTTTAGATTATGCTTTTGAGGGGGACTTGATATTGGTAATACTCTGGATATTTATAAATACATCCCAAATTCTGAAACCTATGACTTAAAATTTTCTGTCAAGAGACTTCACTTTGTATTTTACAATGAACATCAAGGTAAAAATGAATGTCAGCTGAAATGCCCTAAGAATGAACTTTTATAGTTAGTCTCTACATATAGAGTTCATCTTGATGTCCTTAGTTGTGAGAAATCCCATTGTTTAAACACTGTCTTACTGAAAAAATTTAAAGGAAAGCATATTGCCCTAGCGTAGCCGGTATGGCTCAGTGGACAGACAGTCAGCCTGTGGACTGAAGGGTCCATCAAGGGCACGTACCCTGATTTCAGGTTCATTTTGGGACCTGGTTGGGGCTCATGCAGGAGGCAACCAATCAATGTGTTTCTTTCACATTAATGTTTCTGTCTTTCCCTCTCAAAAAAAATCAATGGAAAAATATCCTCGGGTGAGGATTAACAACAACAACAACAACAAAATAAATAAATAAATAAATAAATAAATAAATAAATAATAAGAGAAAAGAAAGTAATTTCTTTTCTAAAAATTTAAAATAAATACATAAGGTAAATTATTTCTAAGTAAAATTGGCAAGAATGAGAAATGTCACTGAAACAAGGGTAGAATAAGAATAACATTCAAAAAATAAGAGAAGCTTGATAGAAAGATTGACACATTTATTGGGTTCAGTGAATCCAGTTACTAGCCTAATGGACATTTTACCTGGATAAAAAAAATAACCTTATAAATAGGAAATAGGAAAAAATTCTGGAGAAGATCCCTGAAGAATCAACCATACAATTTTGCTATTATATGAGAATATCAAACAATTAAGAATATTGCAACTCAGTTTAAAAGTTTGCTTTTTCTTCCATCTTCATCTTTGATATATTTTACTATTGCCAATAAAATATTTTAAGTTAATTTTTAAATTATAGCTGATATTCAATGATTTTTATCTTAGTTTCAGGTGTACTGCATATAATTTACAAAGTGAACCTCCTGATATTTCAATACCCACCTGGCAACATACATAATTAGTACAATATTAATTATTATATTCCCTGTGCTATATCTTACATGCCCATGACTAATTTGTACTTCTTAATCTCTCTTCACCTTTTTCACCCAGATCCTAATACCCCACCGGACTCTGGAAACCATCAGTTTGTTTTCTGCACTTATGAGTCTGTTTCTGTTTTGTTTGTTCACTTATTTTGTTATTTAGATTCCACATATAAGCGAAATTATAGGGTAGTTGTCTTTCTCTGTCTGACTTATATCACTTAACATACTACACCCTAGGACCATTTGTGCTGTCCCAAATGGTAAGATTTCATTCTTTTTAAGGACCAGTAATATTCCACTATATGCATATACCATAGATTTTTTATTTATTTATCTACTAATGGGCACATGAGTTGTTTCCACACCTGGCTATTATAAATAATGAGGCAATGAATATAGGGGTACATATATCTTTTCAAATTAGTGTTCTCAGTTTCTTTGAATATATGGGGTGTTCCCCCAAAATGTATACACATATATTTTTGATAGCTCAATTTATGTTAATTTATTTTCAGATTTAACCTGTTTGAATTAGCAATTATTTAAAATGTGTATACATTTTTGGAGGATGCCTTGTATACGCAGAAGTGAAATTTCTGGGTCGTAAGGCAATTCCAGTTTTAATTTTTGATGAAACTCAATACTGTTTTGCATAAAGGCTGCACCAATCTGCATTCCCACTAACAGTGTACACGGGTTCCTTTTCTCCACATCTTTGCCAGCACTTGTTGTTTGTTGATTTATTGATGATAGCCATTCTGACAGGTGGGAGGTGATATCTCATTGTGGTTTTAATTTACATATCTTCATATGTCTATTGGCCTTCTGTATGACATTTTTGGAGATGTGTTTATTCAGGTCCTCTGCTTATTTATTAATTGGATTGTGTGTGTTTTTAATTTAAAAGAAATACATAAGATAAATTATTTCTAAGTAATTATTTCTTAGTTGTATGAGTTCTTTATAAATTTGTGACATTAACACCTTAATGAATATATCATTGGTGAATATCTTCTTCAATTCAATAGAATGTCTTTTTGTTTTGTTGGTAATTTCCTTTGCTGTGCAAAAAATATTTTAGTTTGATGTAGTCTTATTTGTTATTTTTTTCTCCTGTTTCCTTTGCCAGAGGAGATCTATCAGAAAAAATATTGCTAAGAGAATTGTCTGAGAGTTTACTGCCTATGTTTTCTTCTAGGAGTTTTACGGTTTTAAGGCTTACATATTAGACTTTAATGCATTTTGAGTTTATTCTTGTATATGGTTTAAGGAGGAGGTTGGTCTAGTTTAATTTTTTTTAGGCATCTGTTCAGTTTTCCATTTATTAAATACACTATCCTTACTCTATTGTATATTCTTGTCTTCTTTGTCACAGATTAAGAACCATATCAGTGTTGGTTTATTTCTTGGTTATCTATTTAGTTCCATTGATTCATGTATCTGTTTTTATGCCAGGATCATACTGCTTTGATTACTAGAGCCTTGTAGTATAGTTTGATATCACATAGCATGATACCTCCAACTTTGTTCTTCTCTCTCAAAATTGTGTGGATTTTAAGAGTCCTTTGTGGTTCCTTATACATTTTTGGATTATTTGTCCAACGCAATCTATAAATTCAATGCACTCCCCATTAAAATACCAACGGCATATTTCACAGACTTAGAACGAACTCTCCAAAAATTCATCTGGAATAAAAAACAAACAAACAAACAAACAAACAAAACAAAAAAACACCGCGAATAGCTGCAGCAATCCTGAGAAAAAGGAACAAAGTAGGTGGGATCTCAATACCAGATATCAAGCTGTATTACAAAGCCACTGTTCTCAAAACTGCCTGGTACTGGCACAAGAACAGACATATAGATCAATGGAATAGAATAGAGAACCCAGAAATAGACCCGAACCACTATGCTCAATTAATATTTGACAAAGGAGGCAAAAACATACAATGGAGTCAAGACAGTCTCTTCAATAAATGGTGTTGGGAAAATTGGACAGATAAATGCAAAAAAATGAAACTAGACCACCAACTTACACCATACACAAACATAAACTCAAAATGGATAAAGGACTTAAATGTAAGACAGGAAACCATAAAAATACTAGAGGAATCCAAAGGCAACAAAATCTCAGACATATGCCGAAGCAATTTCTTCACCGAAACAGCTCCTAGGGCATTGGAAACTAAAGAGAAAATAAACAAATGAGACTACATCAAAATAAACAGCTTCTGCACAGCAAAAGAAACCATCAACAAAACAACAAGAAAGCCCACTGCATGGGAGAACATATTTGCCAATGTTATCACCGATAAGGGTTTAATCTCCAACATTTATAAGGGAACTCACACAACTTAACAAAAGGAAGATAAACAAACCAATCAAAAAATGGGTAAAGGCCTAAATAGACACTTTTCAAAAGAGGACATTCAGAAAGCCAAGAGACATATGAAAACATGCTCAAAGTCACTAATCATCTGAGAGATGCAAATCAAAACAACAATGAGGTACCATCTTGCACCTGTCAGAATGGCTATCATCAACAAATCAACAAACGACAAGTGCTGGAGAGGATGGGGAGAAAAGGGGACACTCGTGCACTGCTGGTGGGAATGCAGACTGGTGCAGCCACTATGGAAGTCAGTATGGAGTTTCCTCAAAAAGTTAAAAATGGAACTCCCATTTGACCCAGTGATCCCACTTCTAGGAATGTATCCCAAGAGACCAGAAACACCAATCAGGAAGGATATATGCATCCCTATGTTCATAGCAGTACATAGCTAAGATTTGAAAACAGCCCAAGTGCCCATCAGCAGATGAATGGATTAGAAAATTGTGGTACATCTACACAATGGAATATTATGCTGCTGTAAAAAAGAAGGAATTCTTACCATTTGCAACAGCTTAGATGGAACTGGAGAGCATTATGCTATGTGAAATAAGCCAATCAATGAAAGAAAAATACCACATGATCTCACTCATTTATGGATAATAAAGACCATTATAAACTGATGAACAAAAATAGATACAGAGGCAGAGCAGCATCGAACAGACTGTCAAACTACAGCGCGAAGCCCGGGGAGCCTTGGGGGTGGGTAAGAGATCAACCGAAGGACTTGTATGCATGCATATAAGCACAACCAATGAACACAAGACACGGGGGTGTAGGGGATGCCGGGGGTAGGTCAAGGGGAAAAAAAAAAGGAGACATATGTAATACTCTTTGTAATACCTTAAACAATAAAACAAAATTTAAAAAAATTGTTCTAGTTCTATAAAAAATGCCATTAGGATTTTGTTGAGGATTGCATTGACTCAATGGATTGTTTTGGGTAGTAAGAACATTTTAATGATGTTGATTCTTCCTATCCAGAAGCACAGTATATGCTCCCATATATTTGTATCTTCTTAAATTTCTTTCTTCAATGTCTTATAATTTTCTGAGTACCGGTATTTTATCTTCTTGGTTAAATTTATTCCTAGGTATTTTATTTTTAAAATGTCATTGTAGTTTCATTTTTTTTTGCATATATCTGTCCAATTTTGCCAATACCATTTATTGAATAGACTCTCTGTAGTCCATTGTATGTTTGTGCCTCCTTTGTTAAATATTGACTAAAGGCGAGGTTTATTTCTGGGTTCTCTATTCTGTTCCATTAATTTATATGTCTCTTTTTATAACAGTACAATGTTGCTTTGAGTATAATGGCCTTGTATTATAGTCTGATATTAGGTAGCGTGATTCTTCCAACTTTGTTCTTCTTTCTCAAGATCACTGTTGCTATTTGGGGTCTTTGCGGTTCCATATAAATTTTTGAAACATTTGTTCTAGTTCTGTATAATATGCCATTGATATCTTGATAGGAATTGCATTGAATCTGTAGATTGCTTTGGGTAGTACGGACATCTTAATAATGTTAATTCTTCCTACCCATGAACATGGTATGCACTTCTACTTATTTGTATCTTACTCAATTTTGTGTCTTATAATTTCTGAGTACAGATCATAACTGTACATAGGATTGTTTTCTTAGTTTCTCCTTCTAATAGTTCATTATTAGTGTATAAAAAGGCAAATGATTTCTTTTTTAAAATATATTTTTTATTGATTTCAGAGAGGAAGGGAGGGGGTGAGATATAAACATCAATGATGAGAGAGAATCATTGGTCATTTGCCTCCTGCATGCCCCTCACTGGGGATGAAGCCCACAACCTGGGCATGTGCCCTGATCTGTAATTGAACCTTGATCTCCTGGTTCATAGGTGGACACTCAACCACTAAGTCACTCCAGCTGGACAACAACTGATTTCCGAGTATTTATTATGTAGAAATATTTATTATGTAGTACTGAATTTCTTCATCAGTTGTCATGATTTTTGATGGAATCTTTAGTGCTCTCTCTATATAGTATCATGCCATCTACAAAAATGATAGTTTACTTTTTCCTTTATAATTTTGATGCCGTTTATTTCTCCCTCTTTTCTGATTGCTGTGGCTAGGAGTTCCAATACCATGTTGAATGAGAGTTGTAAAAATGGAAAGCCCTATTTTCCCAATTTTAAGGAAAGTGCTTTCAGATGTGAGCTGTGGGTTTGTCTTATGTGGCCTTTATTATGTTGACTTATGTTCCCTCAATTTTCTGAGAGTATTTTTTTGTATATATAAATTGTTTGTCAAATGCTTTTTCTGTATCTATGCTTATTCTGTAGTCATATATTTTTTATCCACATATAATTGTTTATGTGGGATATCACATTGATTGGTTTAAGTATAGTGAACAAAACCTTGTATTCCAGGAATAAATCACACTTGATAATGATGTGTGATTTTTAAAATGTATTGCTGCATTTGGTTTGCTGCTATTTTGTTGAGCTGTTTTACATATATGTTTATCAGGAATATTAGCCTATCATTTTCTTTCTTTGTAATGTCTTTATCTGGTCTTGGAATCAGAGAAGGGAAGATTCCAAAATGAGCTTTGGAATCTTCCCTCCTCTTGTATTTATTGAAATAGTTTGAGCATAGCAGGTATTAAGTCTTCTTTTAATATTTGATAAAATTCACCTGTGAAGCCATTTGGTTCAGGACTTTTGTTTGCTAGGGGTGTTTTGATTACTGACTTGCTTTTGTTGATTGTAATTAATTGGTCTACTCATATTTTCAGTTTCTTGTTTATTCAGTCTTGGAAGATTGTATGTTTCTGGGAATTGATCCATTTCTTCCGGATTGTCAAATTTGCTGGCATATAATTGTAACGTTTTTTTTTAAATTTTTTAAATTTGTATAATCCTTTGTATTTCTGTGGTATAAGTTGTCACATGTATTTCATTTCCGACTTTTTAAATTGATGAACTTGTTAAAGTATATTAATGTTGTTTATCTTTTCAAAGAATTAGCTCTTGATTTCATTGATTTTTTTAGACTCTGTTTTGTTTATTTTCACTCTGCTCTATATTGTTTCTTTCTACTCATTCTGGGCTTTCTTTGTTGCTCTTTTACTAGTTATCTTAGGTACATTTAGAATATTTATTTCAGAATTTTCTTGATTCATGAGATTGCCCTGTATTGCTATGAATTTCCTTCTAGGACTGCTTTCACTGTGTCCCATAGATTTAGTGTTGCTGTGTTTTTATTTTCATTTGTCTCAAGATAACTTTGATTTCTTCCTTGATCTCATGTTTAACCCATTCATTGTCAACAAGTACCATGTTATTTATCATCAACATATGCAGGAGGCTAAAACCAACAGTGTTAGCATATTAATGCAAAAAGACCCATTGGAAGGACAATGGACTTTGATATTCAGCAGGGCTGAAAATCAGTATAATATTGTCCTGCTGTGGGCTCAGTGGCTGAAGGCAATTCCCTAACCTGATAATCCTTTTACTGTTTACCAAACTTTACCTTTGATATGCCTGTATGCATTGATAAGGGCAAATGTGTATTCAAGTAAATAAAAAGCAGACCAGCAAGAAGTTGGTGTGCCTCTCCAAGAGAGAGGTTTCCACCTGGCCCCCTATGCCTTCTAAATTCATATTTCTTGTAGTGTATTTTCATTTCTTCAGATCCTGAACACCCGCTGTAAAAGGTTGTGGCAAATATATTTATGTGTTTCTCAGGTTTTTCTTTCTTGTAATTAATTTCTACCATTAAGATAATTTGGGAGTAGAAAGAGAAGATACATGATAGCATTTCAGTCTTCTTAAATTTATTGAGATTTGTTGTGTGGCCTAACATTTAGTCCATCCTAGAAAATGTTCTATGTGCACTTGAAAAAAAGGCATATTCTGCTAATTTGAGGTGAGATGCTCTATAAATACCAATTAAATCCATGTGGTCTAATGTGTCATTTAAAGCTGCTGTTTCCTTGTTGACTTTTTGTCTGCCCATTGATATGAATAGGGAGTTAAAGTTCCCTGCTCTTACTGTATTACTATCAATCTCTCCCTTTATGTAAATCAATGTTTACTTTATATGTTTAGTTGCACCAAGGCTTTGTGCATAAATGCTTATAATTTATATTCTCTTCTTGGATTGATACTATTATCATTATGTAATATCCTTTTTTGTCTCTTTTTATAGCCTTAATTTTTAAGCCTATTTTGTCTGACATAAGTATTGTACCTCAACTTTTTTTTTTCTTTTCCTATACCTTTACTTTTAGTCTGTTTATCTTTTGATTTTCATTGGGTATCTTACAGACAGCATACATATGGGTCTTGTTTCCTTATCCATTCAGCTACTTTATGCATTAAAAAGAACAACAACTGTGTCTTTACTGTTGAAAGTATTACAAATGTCCTCCTTCCCCCCATTTTGATTGGAGCATTTTCACCATTTACATTTAAAGTGATCATTGATAGATATGTAGTTACTGCCATTTTTATTCATATACATTTTTTTTTCTTTTTCTGTTGTTTGGTGGAGATGAACTACTTTAGCTTTTTTTTATCTTGGATGATATTTACCTCTCCTTCAATTTTATATGATAGCCTTGCTGGGTATAGTAGTCTTGTTTGGAGTTCCTTGCTTTTCATCACTATGAATATTTTGTGCCAATCCAAAGTTCTGTTGAGGTATCAGCTGTTAGTCATATGGAAGCTCCTTTCTAGCTAATTAACTGCTTTTCTCTTGCTAGTCTTTAACCTTTGCCATTTTAATTATGATGTGTCTTGGTGTGGGCCTCTTTGGGTTCAACTTGTTTGGAACTCTCTGTGTTTCATGGACTTGTGTACCTTTTTCCTTCTCCAGGTTAGGGAAATTTTAAGTTACTATTTCTTCTTATCTCTTATTCTACCTCTTCTCCTTCTGGTAACCCTATGATGTGGATGTTGTTATGCTTGATGTCCCAAATGTCCCTTAAACTATTCTCATTTTTTAAAATTCTTTTTTCTCTTTGCTTGTCTGATTGGTTGTTTTCTGTTACCTTGTGTTTTAAATCACTGATCTGATCCTCTGCTTCTGTTAATTTTTTTCTTTTTTTAAAATCTTTATTATTGAAAGCATTCATGTGTCCCCTCCCCCCCCCCCCACCATTGACCTCTCCCAGTCTGCCCCCACCCCCACCCCAGGCCTTCACCAGCCTATTGTCTGAATTCCTGGGTTATGCATATATGCATACTAGTTCATTGGTTTATTCATTCTGACCTGTCCCCCCTCCCTTGCCTTCCCTCTGAGGTTTGACAGTCTGTTTGGTGCTACTATGTCTTTGGATCTATTTTTTTAATATATTTTATTGATTTATTACAGAGAGGAAGGGAGAGGGACAAAGAGTTAGAAACATTGATGAGAGAGAAACATCAATCAGCTGCCTCCTGCATACCTCCTACTTGGGATGTGCCCGCAACCAAGGTACATGCCTTCTGCCAGAATCAAACCTGAGACCTTTCAGTCCCCAGGCTGATGCTCTATCCACTGAGCCAAACCAGTCAGGGCATGGATCTATTTTTATTCATCAGTTTATGTTGTTCATTAGATTCCACATGTGAGTGAGATCATGCAACACTTATCTTTCTCTGAGTGGCTTTTTTCCTCTTATCATAATGCTTTCCAGGTCCATCCATGTTGGTGTAAAGGATTAAGATTTCTTTCTTCCTTTAGTGCTTTTTTAAAGGTAGTATTCCTCTGTGTAGATGTACCACAATTTTGTATCCACTCATCTGCTGATGGGCACTTAGGCTGTTTTCAAATCTTAGCTATTGTAAATTGCACAGCTATGAACATAGGGGTGTATATATTCTTTCTAATTGATGTTTCTAGATATCTTAGGATATATTTCTAGAATTGGGATCACTAGGTCAAATGGCAGTTCCATTTTTAATTTTTTTGAGGAAACTCCGTACTGTTTTCCACAGAGGGCTGCACCAGTCTGCATTTCTATTAGCAGTGTATGAGGGTTGCCTTTTTTCCACATCCTGGTCAACACTTGTCATTTATTAATTTGTTGACAATAGCCATTCTGACAGGTTTGAGGTGGTACTGCATCGTCATTTTGATTTACATCCTGGATGATTAGTGATTTTGAGCCTTTTTTCATATGCCTCTTGGCCTTCTCTATGTCCACTTTGAATAAGTGTCTATTTAGATCCTTTGCCCATTTTTTAATTGGATTTTTCATCTTCCTTTTGTTAAATTGTATGAGTTTCCTATAAATTTTGGAGATTAACACCTTATTGGATGTGTCTTTGAAAATATGTTCTCCCATGCAGTGGATTCTCTTGTTATTTTGTTGATGATTTCATTTGCTGTGCAGATGATTTTTTTTCTAGTATATTCTTCATTTCATACATTTTCATCTTAATTTATGACTTTTTTATGGTTTCTGTATCCTTTTTTATGTTTTCTATTTCTTTGTTGAAGTTCTCACTAAGTTTCTGAGCCTCCTTTCACCACTGATAACAATATTTTATACAGTGTGATCTCTATATATTAACTATAATTTTAGTACAAATCCAAAGGTGGCCTCTTAATATTACTTTACAGAACAAGGTATTTGTTGAGTGTAATTAAAGACAAAAGAAGCCATAATGTAAAATTTGGGAGGTTTGTTGTTATCATATTCCATGGATCAATTGGTACTTCACCAAATCTTTATTGATACCAAAGAAGCTGAGATATACTGTATATGCTGGGCATTTGGGACACAACTAGTGAGCAATTCTTTGGGCAATTGTAATGACATTCATGCAACTAAAAAAAAAAAAAAATGCTTACCCTTTTCTCTACTAACCTCTCTAATCAGTGAACCTAACCTATGAAAGCTTTTGTGTTTGGAAGTAAAAAGAGATTTATTTAGACTGAGTGGTCTCAGAGTCAAAGTGTAAGGTCAACAGGATAATTATAATCATTACTCTAGTCTCATGTTTTCCTGATTAATCAGGGAGAGGGGGACAATGGAATCTTTATTTTTTTGTTGTTGAAAGCATTACAAATAGTAGTACATATGTCTTCTTTTTTCTCCCATTGACCTTCCCCTGGCCTCCCCTACCCCCCCCCCCACCTTGGCACATGCCCTCCCCCCCTCCCACAGTGTCTTGCATCCATTGGTTATGCTTATATGCATGCATACAAGTCTTTCGGTTATACTAGTGCTGAATCTAAACATAAACCCTTTGCATTTTTTCTTACATGCTGCTCCAACAGCCTCTGGACCCTTTCTTTTACTGTATCTGCTCACCTCTTCTGACTCTGGAGCAGCAGATCATGTCAATGTACTACTCTTAAACTACAAGAGAGCTAGAATTTAAAGTCTGTATTCCCAAAGAACTGCCTAATCAAAACTCCAGCTTTAGTAAAGTCCGTGAAGAAAACAAAAGAAAATTGTATAAGTCAGTTTACAGAAAAATAATTTATAGGGCACCTTTTATATTTAGATACTCTATTACAATTATTGCATGTGCCAACTTCTTCCCATACTTTTTCTTCATATTTGATTAAGAATTCAAACTGAACCAAACATACTTCTGTTACTTCTTCTCCCTCTCCCTTTCTCTCTCTCTCTACATGTAAAGTTTGTCAATGTGTTATAACAATTTCTCAAGGTCCTCAAAACACTTCCTTCCCGATAGCCATCAATGCTCATAACTACTTCTACATCTGCATTAAAGAGCTGCTGATCCTTATGCAAACATGTCATTTGTGCAATAAAAAGCAAACAGTCCCTTAAAATGTGAATGTTTGAGTGTCACACTCCCTTTACAGTCTCCATCAGCAAAGGCATCGTTGTCGTCATTGTCACCATCATCATCATCATCATCATCATCATGTTAGCAGTAATTTTGCTTTTATTTGTTGAAAATTAGGAACTCCAACTAATTATACCTGAGTCATAATCATAATATTTTTTGGTATTTTTAAGAAAAATAAATTAGCAATATAAAATGTGAAATATTACAAACTAGTTGAGGACAAGACATTTGGGTTCCTCTTCCTCTGTCACACCCATATGGCTGTGGAAAAGGCTTTTTTCTGAAACCACTATAAAATATAAAGTACAGTGTAAAGGAAATTAATCAATTTATGCTAGCCCAATAGATGCCTACTGCACTGCCATATCTAAGGAGAAATAGAAATCTAAAAAGATCTCTCCACCCTTCAATGATGAATCCTGAGATCTATTGCAATTCTATATCTGAAATAAATAATAAACTGTTTTAAAATAAAAAAAAAAAAAAAACAAACAAACACCTAGACTAAAGGTTAAAAAAACCTTTTAAATATCATATGTTCAGATCTTCAATTAAATGTTATCAATATAGCTTTATAAATTGTTGATTTGAAAATGTGAATTTTACTTATGTTTCAAAGAAGGCTCTGACACACTTTTGGTCATAGAAAGAGCCACAAATTCTCTGATTACAGCCCCTTTTCGGTCTCATGGATGCTAAAGAGCCTTGATCTTCTTGTATATATCTCCTTTCTTCTACTACTCTTTATTTATAAAGAGTGTCCCAAAATTCACTCAAGAAGTAAGTTTGATAGAAAACACAGGTTCATAATTAAAAATTGTAATTTTTTTATTTTTTCATAAAGTATACAGTATAGGGTTATGTATGGAATAGCATATCGGGTAAATGACCTCCAAGGCTTTGCTGGCACATATATGCACTCTTTTGTTATTGCCTGAGCAGCCGCATTTTTGAAGAAGAATGGTCCGATGATGCCTCCAGCCCAAATAGTGACACATTGTGGATGCATTTGTTTCTTAACAATCACTCGTGGATTTTCTGAACCCCAAATGCGACAATTTTGTCGATTAACCAAGCCATCAAGATGAAAATGAGCCTCATCGAAATTCAGCCACATTTATGCAAAACGGTCATGGAAAATTTCAACAAAAGAGTGTGTATGTGCCAGCAAAGTCGTGGAGGCCATTTACCCGATATGCTATTCCATACATAACCCTATACTATATACTTTATGAATCAATAAAAAAGTTACAATTTTTAATTATAAACCTGTATTTTCTATCAAAATTACTTCTTGCGTGAATCTTGGGACACCCTTTATGAACATTTCTAAGATTTTATTTCTCTCTTCAGAAATCAAAAGCAGAAATGAACATAACTCTGAAGGAAATTAAGTTCTTTGAATTCAAAGTAATGCTATCAAATTATAATCTCAATGTTATGTTTAAAATATTCACTGAAACACCAAAAGTCTATGGCCATTTAAAATGTCTTTAATGAGGGACAACAGTTTCAGGAAGAGAAATCCTCATGACATCTGGCTGTGAAAACAAGTAGATTGTGTCCAAGAAAGAAAAGGGATGCTAGAGACGAAGATGCTACTCTTAAAAAACATGCACAAACTCAGTCAAACTAAGTTCCAGCTCAGGGGCATCAGTTCAAAAATCACCAGGGACAGACATATGAGGAGGAAATAAATTTACTAAATTAAAGGTAAGGGATGAAGGGGCAAGGGTTGGGGCAACTCTCTCCAGGGATCGAAGTACTGGTGGATGCCATTTGTTTCCTTGGTGTAATCCTCTTCCCATTTAGCTGTCCCTGGATAGGTAAGCAATAACTATGTGCTTTCTGTTAATCTGGCTAGCACAGTTTCCTCACTCTGATGATTCCCTGAGACCTACCACCCCACCCAATGTGCCTGCCTGGCTTAAACCTCTTCCAACAGTTCCTTCATTCATGGTACAGGCTCACTCAAAGGATGGCAAACACCATACAAGTGGTGGCTTTCCTAGGCTTGCACTGCAGACTCCCAAAAGTGCACAAATCCAAAAAATCAGTGACTAGTCTGGATACTCACTGTAGGTCCTGCCAATCAGCTGCAGCCTATCATAAGTAGTGACCCATTTAAACTGGAGTTGTAACTCCAATCAGATGGCCCCAAACCTGGCATAAATAGAGACTAGTCTCGGCTGGTAACTGGCACAAGTAGCAAAAAGCCTCACTTAGTAGCATAGCCTCTTTTTTTAAAAAAAAAAATATATTTTTTATGAATATCAAAGAGAAAGGAAGAGGGGGAGATAGATAGAAACATCAATGATGAAAGAAAGTCATTGATTGGGAGCTGCAACTCGAGCATGTCTAGGAATTGAACCTCGACCTCCTGGTTCCTAGATCAATGCTAACCACTGAGCGTGCCGTCTGGCCCATAATCTCTTTCAAGAAACTTGAAATCCAGCACAAAGGCAATCAACTTCAGGTCACTTTGTAGTTTCTAATATTTGGCCACAACCCTGGCACAAGTGGTGGCTAAAATTGGTCAATACCAGAGTCCCTCCCAAGAAACCTATAATCAACACACCCACTGGCCAGCATGAGACCATACAACAGCCCCACCCAACAAGCTCCACAAATGGCACGCACAAGGACAGAGTCAACTAGCACCTGAACCCCATTAAAGATAATCCTGTTCCCTGGAGTTAGTCCCCCAAAAGCAGCTTGTCCCCTGTAGTCACTACCAGTCTTCACAGCCAGTCAGCACACCCACTGACATGAATCAAGATCCAACTACAAGAGGAGAGCACACACAGCCTACACATGGGACATCCCCATAGCACCCAGTTCAGATGACCTGGGAGACTGCACAGTGGGGCCCCACAGGACAGATACTACATAAGGCTATCTGCCAAAACCAGAAGACATAGCAGATCTACGTAATGATAGAAACAAACAAAGAAAGTCAGCCAAATGAAAATACAAAAGAAAAAAAAAACAGGTCCAAAATGAAAGAATAGGACAAAGCTCCAGAAAAATAATTAAACAAAATGGAGATAAGCAATCCACCAGACATAGAGTTTAAAACACTGGTTATAAGGATGCTCAATAAACTTAGGGGAGAACAGATGAACTAGTGAAAACTTCAACAGATAGATAATATAAAAGAGAATATAGAGTGGAGAAAAGGGAACCCTAGTACATTGCTGGTGGGAATGCAGACTGGTACAGCCTCTGTGGAAAACAGTACGGAATTTCCTCAAAAACTTAAAACTGGAACTCCCATTTGACCCAGTGATCCAACTCCTAGGACTATATCCTAAGAGTCCTGAAACACCAATCAGAAAGAATATATACACCCTTATGTTCATATCAGTGCAATTTACAATAGCTAAGATT
This sequence comes from Myotis nattereri, assembly GCF_964212035.1. Taxonomy (NCBI): domain Eukaryota; kingdom Metazoa; phylum Chordata; class Mammalia; order Chiroptera; family Vespertilionidae; genus Myotis; species Myotis nattereri. The sequence continues at coordinate 104,393,826 of NC_138076.1, forward strand.
TGGAAACAGCCTAAGTGCCCATCAACAGATGAGTGGGTATGATTGGACCTGGAGAGCATTAAGCTCAGCTAAATAAGCCAGTAAGAGAAAAATAAGTATCAAATGATCTCTCTTATATGTGGAATCTAATGAACAATGTAAACTGATGAACAAAAATAGATACAAAGACATAGAAGCATCAAACAGACTGTCAAAACTCAAAGGAAAGGCAAGGGAGGATGGGTGGAGGGGGTGGGGGAGATATCAACCAATGAACTCATATGTGTATGTGCATAACCCATGGACACAGACAATAGAGCAGTGAAGACCTGGGTGGGAAGCAACGGTGGGATGGGAGAGTTCAATGGGGGAAAATAGGACTGTCAGAGCCAGCAGCAAGAGCACCACACAGCTCTGCTGGTCTGACTGGCACTGAGTGGCTGTGAGTCCATGTATTCTTCTAAATTCCCCTATCTGACTACGCCATGGCTGGTTCCTGCTTGAACCCTGACCACTGTACTAATTGTTAGGAACTTAGTCTAAGCTATCCTCTGCTCACTAGTAACAGGTGTTGAATCTGAGCCCCTCTGCCTGGGGCTGGACCTCCTAGGATGCCGGATCTTAGATGGAGAAGCCATGAAAGGTTGTGGGTTTATAAGAATAAGTCTTTATTGCAGAAGCCAGTGGCCATATAGCCATTAGACAAAAACAGTACTCACAGCAAAGTCCATACAGGCAGGCATCCAGACACCGGCTGGTGAACAAATATCTTTCCCACAAAGCAGCATCAGTCTCTGTACCCACAGCTATTATCTGAGGAGTCACACACTACCTCCTAGACTCACCACCTCACACTGTAGTGGTATCTGATATATCTGGCTCAGCAGCTTCTCCTGACTCTCCTGCTCAGCTGCTCTCTCTAGCAAACTTCTTTACACACTTCATCCTAGCTTCTCTCCATACCCCAGCAGACTTCTTCTCACTCAGACTACTCCAGCTAACTTGCTGGTCAGTAACCTACTTTTGTACCATTCTAGCAGTTCTCAACCTGTGGGTCGCAAACAATGAAAATACATCTTGCATACCAGATATTTATATTACGATTCATAACAGTAGCAAAATTACAGTTATGAAGTAGCAATGAAAATAATTTTATGGTTGGGAGTCACCACAACATGAGGAACTGTATTAAAGGGTCACAGTATTAGGAAGGTTGAGAACCATGACAAAGAAAGCTTCGTGCCAATAGTTACATCAACCATATTGGCTACTGAAGGGGACAGTGTATTGTGTTTCCTTGCACCTGCTCATGATATGTTGGCCTGATTAGGATTCCCAGGCTCAGAGTCCTTGAATATCCCATTTAGGTACATGCCCAGAGCAGACTTCAGTCATTCTGGTATACTGATAACAAGGTTTTTGTGCTCCCACTGGCCTTGACTATCTGGGGACCTGGCATGGTTCCCACAGGGACATATGTAATATTTTCAACAATAAAGTTTTATTTTAAAGTTATGATGCATTTACACAATGGAATACTATGCAGCTGTAAAAAAAAAAAAAAAAAAAAAAAAGAACTCTTACCATTTGCAACAGCATGGAGGGACCTGGAGAGTATTATGCTAAACGAAATAAGCCAGTCAGAGAAAGATAAGTATCACATGATCTCTCTCATATATGAGATCTAATGAATAAAAAAAAGTGAAGATAAAAATAGATCCAGAGACATAGAAGCAATGAACAGATTGTTGAACCTCAGAGGGAAGGCAGGGGAGAGTGGTGGGAAGAGTTCAACCAAAGATCTTGTATGAATATATGCATTGCCATGGTCACTGACAATAGGGTGGTGAAGGCCTGGGGCTGGGAGTGGGGCAGGCTAGAAGAGGTCAATAGGGGAAATAAAGGAACATATGGAATACTTTTAACAATATTTTTAAAAAGAATATAAAAAAACATAAAAAAAGAATCAGTCAAAACTAAGAAATACAATAACTAAATTTAGAATACATTAGAGAAAATAAACAGCAGATAAGATGAAGCAGAGGATCGAATTAGCGGTCAGGAATATAAGGTAGGAGAAAATACCCAATTAGAATGGGAATAAAAATAAATGAGGATAGTTTAAGTGACCTCTGGCACAGCACTGAGTATACCAACAGTCTCATCATGGAGGTACTAGAAGGAGAAGAAAGAGAACAAAGATATGAAAATCTATTTCAATACGTGATGTCTGAAAATTTTCCTAAGTTGAAAAAGGAGACAGATATTCCAGTCCAGGAGGTGTACAGAGTCCCAAACAAGATGAACCCAAGAGGCCCATACCATGACACATTGTATTTAAAATGCAACTGCATGGGAGAACATATTTTCCAATGTTATCTCCAATAAGGGTTTAATCTCCAACATTTACATGGAACGCATACAACTTAACAAAAGGAAGATAAACAACCCAATCAAAAAATGGGCAATAGACCTAAATAAATACTTTTATAAAGAGGACATACAGAAGGCCAAGAGACATATGAAAACATGCTCACAGTCACTAATCATCTGAGAGATGCAAGTCAAAATGACAATGAGGTACCATCTCACACCTGTCAGAATAACTATCATCAACAAATCAAAAAATGACAAGTGCTGGTGAGGATGTGGAGTAAAAGGAACCCTCTTGCACTGCTGGTGGGAATGCAGACTGGTGCAGCCACTGTGGAGAACAGTATGGAGTTTCCTCATAAAACTAGAAATAGAACTCCCATTTGACCTAGTGATCCCACTTCTAGGAATATATCCCAAGAATCTAGAAACACCAATCAGAAAAGATATATGCACTCCTATGTCATAGCAGCACAATTTACAATAGCTAAGATCTAGAAACGGCCTAAGTGCCCATCAGCAGGTGAGTGGATTAAAAAACTGTGGTACATCTACACAATGGAATACTATGCTGCTGTAAAAAGGAAGGAACCCTTACCATTTGCAACAGCATGGATGGACCTGGAAAACATTATGCTAAGTGAAATAAGTCAGTCAGAGAAAGATAAATATCACATGATCTCACTCATTTGTGGAATGTAATGAACAACATAAACTGATGAAGAAAAACAGATCCAAAAAGAGAGAAGCATCAATCAGGCTGTCAAACCTGAGAGGGAAGGCAGGGAAGGGTGGGGGTAAGGGGGAGAGATCAACCAAAGGACTTGTATGCATGCATATAAGCATAACCAATGGACACACTAGGGGGGTGAGGGCATAAGAGGGAGGTGGGGGCAATGGGGGGATAAGGACACATATGTAATACCTTAATCAATAAAGAAAAAAATAAAGGAAGGAAGAAAGAAAGAAGGAAGAAAGAAAGAAAGAAAAAAAGAAAGAAAGAAAGAAAGAAAGAAAGAAAGAAAGAAAGAAAGAAAGAAAGAAAAGAAAGAAAGAAAGAAAGAAAGAAAGAAAGAAAGAAGAAGAAAGAAAGAAAGAAAGAAAGAAAGAAAGAAAGAAAGAAAGAAAGAAAGAAAGAAAGAAAGAGAGAGAAAAGGAAATGGCAAAGGTTAAAGACAAAAAGAGGTTCTTAAAAGTAGCAAGAGAAAGTGGTTAGTTATCTATAAGGGAGCTTATCATATTCCGTGATGAAAGGCAAAACCTTCACGGGTTTCATGAAGAATGTAAGATGGATAAAGGGTTTCCAGAAAAAAATAAAGTTAAAAGAATTCACCACCAATAAACAAGTAGTATGAGAAATGTTAAAGGTACTTCTTTGAGTACAAAGATAAAAATGTGAATAAGAAATTATAGAAAAAATTTATTCTCGCCGACAAAGGCAAACACTTAGTAAAAGCAGTGGATCAACCAGCTATGAAGTGAGTACAAAGGTTAAGAAAGAAAGGTAAGGAGAGTAATGTATAAGTACAACAATTAATTAAGGAATAATTACAAACACACATACACTCAAAGAAAATAAAAATTAAAGACAAAAACATAAATCTGGAGGGGGTTGATACAAGTAGTAGGTATTTTAGAATGTGTTCATGAGTAAGTGACCATCAACTTAAAATACACTGCCATAAGCAAATCTATGTGAAGCACATGGTAACCAGAAACCAAAAATCTGTTATATATACAAAAAGTTATGAGAAATGAATCTAAAGAAGATAATATAGCAAGTCATCAACATACAAGAAAAGACAACAAGAAAATAAAAAATGAACAGTAAATAACTATAAAAACAACAAAGAAACAATGAAATGGCAAAAATTACATATCTTTCAATAATTACTTCACGTGTAAATGAAGTAGGTGCTCCTATAAAAAATATAAGGTGAAAGTATCAAACTATTACCAGGGTATAGTAATCAAAACAGCATGGTACTAGCATAAAAACAGATACATAGATCGATGGAGCAGAACAGTGAGCCCCAAAAAGAAACCCATATGCTCGATTAATTCATGACAAATGATGCAAGAATATACAATTGGGTAAAGATAATCTCTTCCATAAATGATGGAGTTTAAAACACATGCAAAAAAAAGAGAAACTATACCACTTCATTACTATATATATATATATATATATATATATATATATATCCTCAAAATGGTATTGGAGACTTAAATGTAAGACCTGAAACCATAAAACTCCTAGAAGAAAACCTAAGTGATAAACTGACATTTCCATTATCAACACCATATTGGATATGTCTCATTGGGCAAGCAAAATAAAAGAAAAAATAAACAAATGGGACTATATCAAACAAAGAAATTTTGCACAGTAAAGAAAACTATCAACAAAATGAAAAGACAACCTATTTATTGAGAGGAGATATTCTCCAATGATGCATTCAATAAGGTATTAATTCCAAAATATATAAGGAAATCAATAATTTAATATCAAAAAGACAAAAAAAATTCAATTTAAAAAATTGACATGATACCTGAATAGATACTTCTTCAAAGATGACATACAGATGACCAACAGACATATGAAACAAGGTTCAACAAACCTAATCATCAAGGGATTTCAAATTAAAACCACCATGAGATATCACCTCACATCTGTCAGAATGGCTATCCTATATAATAAAACCCTAATATGCAAAGTGACCAAAAGGCAGAATGACTGGCCGCTATGATGTACACTGACCACCAGAGGGAAGACGCCCCCCTGGTGATCAGTGTGCTCCCACAGGTGGAGCGCTGCTCAGTCAGAAGTTGGGCTCATGGCTGGCGAGTGTAGCGGTGGTAGTGGTAGTCTTCTCCTGCCTCTGCTGCAGGCAGGAGGTAAGGAGCAAGGGGTTCTGGATGGTGAGAGCCCCAGACTGCAAGAGGGATGTCTGACTGCGGTAAGGAGCAAGGGGTCCTGGACTGCAAGAGGGCACAGTCCAGGCTGAGGGGTCCCCCTACTCCCAGTGCAAGAATTTCATGCACTGGGCCTCTAGTCATCAATAAAACAACAAACAAGTGTTTTTTGCTTTAAAAGACAAGAATGTGGAGAAAAGAGAACTGTTGGTAGAATTGTAAATTGATGCAGCCAGAAGGAATACAGTATGGAGGCTCCTCCAAAAATTAAAAATGGAATTAACATATGACCCAGCAATTGTACGTTTGGATATTTAGCTAATAAATCTATATAGGTAATTCAAAAAAATAGCTTCACCTTTATGTTCATTCCAGCATTATTTACAATAGCCAAGATATGGAAGCAACCTAAGTGTCCCATCAACAGATGAATAGAAAATGATGTGTACATATATACAATAGAATATTAGCCATAAAATGAAATCTTGCCATTTGCAACAACACAGAGGAACCTAGAGGGTATTATGCTAAGTGAAATAAGTCAGACAGTGAAAGACAAATAGTATATGATTTCACTTTTATGTGGAATCTAAAAAACAAATCAATGAACCTATAAAACAGAAACAATCTCAGAGATACAGAACACAAATTGATAGTTGCTAGATGGGAGTAGGAGATGGATGATCAGTAAAAGTATTAAGAAGTACAAATGTGCAGTTTTAAAAATATTACAGAAATATAAAGTACAGGACAGGGAATATAGTCAATAATATTTAATACTATGTGTAGTGTTAACAAGAGGATCACTCCAGTAGGTATGTTCATGTCTAATCACTATGTTGTATACCTAAAACTAATCCTATATAATAAAAGCCTAATATGCTAAGTGTCCAGTCATCCATTAAACCATAATCAAAACATAATATGCTAATCATATGCTAAGGCTGCTCAAACACTCGCTATGACATGCACTGACCACCAGGGGGCAGACAGTCTACCTGTTGACCAGTCAATATGACATGCACTGACAACCAGGGGGCAGTAGGCTAGCTTGCTACTGGGGTCTGGCTAATCAGGACTGAGCAAGACAGGCGGACATGCCCTGGAGCCCTCCTGTGGTCCTTCCCCAGCTGGCCAACTTCCCGCATCTCTCCCCATCCCCGATTGTGCACCTGTGAGGTCCCTCAGCCTGGCCTGTGCCCTCTTGCAATCCAGGACCCCTTAGGGGATGTCAGAGAGCTGATTTTGGCCCAATCTTGCAAGCCAGGCCGAGGGACCCCACTGGTGCATGAATTTGTGCACCCGGCCTCTAGTACAGCATAATATTGTATGTCAACTATACTACAAAAATAAATTAAAAGCCATGGGCAAGTTGTTAAGTGGTTAAAGCAGCTGTGGGCAAACTACGGCCCGCGGGCCAGATCCGGCCCGTTTGAAATGAATAAAACTATTGAAAAAAAAGACCGTACCCTTTTATGTAATGATGTTTACTTTGAATTTATATTAGTTCACACAAACACTCCACCCATGCTTTTGTTCCGGCCCTCCGGTCCAGTTTAAGAACCCATTGTGGCCCTCGAGTCAAAAAGTTTGCCCACCCCTGGGTTAAAGTGTCGGCCTATGTAACAAAGGATCTAGGGTTCAATTCACAATAAAGTGCAGGTACCTGGGTTGCAGGTTTGCTCCCTGCCCCTGGTTGGGTGCATGCAGGAGGCAACCAGTAGATGATCTCTCTCTCTCTCTCTCGTTCCTTCCCTTTCTCCTTTTCACTCTCTTGGAGAAGCAATGGAAACAAATATTCTCTGGTAAGGATTAACAAAATAAACAAATTAATTAAAATGTTTTTAATGACACTGAAGTGAATATGAAAACATTGGCAGGCTTCTCTCAGAGAATTACATTAGTATTTGCTTTTTGGATTTTGGAGAGTGGGGGAAATGGTATCTAGTGTAATGACCAACTTAGGGAAAAAAAAGAGGGATTCCTATATTAACAATTAAATAACTCTAAGAGATCACCATAAATGTAGCTAGAGTTTGGGTAAAACATTTTGGCGGCACTGTAATGAACCATCCAGATCCCCCTTTAGTAAGTAGCTTTATTCCTCAGCTGTTGATAATGTAGACAGGAGACAGCATTCGTCTTTCAACCTCTTCAGGGATTGACTCAGCTGCAGAGAACTGCCTCACCAAATGTCACAGCTATTGTGGGAAGGGCACATCAAATGATTAATTAAAGTGGAAGTAGAAAGTCTCTTCCTCACTCCGATGTAAATTCCAAAGGCACTTAGTAAATATCTACCATGCTATATCCTCCATTTCATACTATGAATAACCTACACTGTTCTCTATAACCTCCCTTTCAGAGAACACAACCTGCAAGAGCTGTTCAAGTTGGGTGAATTTCATCCATCAGAGTAGTTAGACTCTCAAAACAGTATCTGTTAGAGGGTTCTTTGCTTTTTAAAAACAAAGTTTTTAAGCCTATACAGTTATTTTTATTTTTATTTTTTTATATATTGTCTAAAGTTTTACATATGTCTACTTTTTCCCCAATTGACCAACCTCCCAATAATTCCCACCCTGGGCAAGTCCCCACCACCACAGTGTCTGTGTCCATTGGTTATGCTAATATGCATGCATACAAGTCCTTTGGTTGCTCTCTAACCTCCCCTCCCTCCCCTGCCATTTGTCTCTGGATCTATTCTTGTTAATCAAATTATGTTGATCATTATATCCCACATATGAGTGAGATCATGTGATATTTATCTTTCTCTAACTGGCTTATTCCACATAGCATAATGCTCTGCAGCTCCATCCATGCTGAAAAAAGGAACCCTCATGCATTGCTGGTGGGAATGCAGACTGGTGCAGCCACTGTGGAAGACAGCATGGAGATTCCTCAAAAAGTTAAAAATGGAACTCCCATTTGACCCAGTAATCCCACTTCTAGGACTATATCCCAAGAAACCAGAAACACCAATCAGAAAGGATATATGCACCCATATGTTCATAGCAGCACAATTTACAATAGCTAGGATTTAGAAAAAAATCTAAGTGCCCATCAGCAGATGAGTGTATTAAAAAACTGTGGTACTTCTACACAATGGAATACTATGCAGCTATAACAAAGAAGGAACTTTTGCCATAAGCCTATACAGTTTTTATTATGGTGAAGATGAGTGACTTATTTATCCTATCTAATAATAGACAAACATGGCAATGAACTTACCTTCGCTATGCCTCCCATTGGCTAATCAGCTCAATATGCAAATTAACCACCAACAAAGATGGCGGCTAATTTGCATACTGCAGGCAGATCCCCCTACGCTGCCCTGCCTGGGGCTGGTGGTAGCCCAATACCCAGCTGCTGGCTGCCCCAGTGCAAGATACTGGCCTGCCATGTGTGGGGCTGAGCGGGCAGGGCGGGCGGCAGGGTGATCCCAATCCTCCGCCCACCCCAGTGCAAGATCCGGGCCTGCCATGTGAGGGACGGGGTGAGCGGGGTGTGTGGGGTGGGTGGGGCCGGCAGGGCGGGTAGCAGCGTGATCCTGAGCCACCGCCTGCCCCAGAGTGGGATCCGGGCCTGCCTGTGGGGGGCGGGGAGGGCGGGGCGGGCAGGGTGGGCGGCAGGGTGATCCTGAGCCTCCTCCCACCCCAGTGCGGGATCCGGGCCTGTTATGTGTGGGTTGGGGCTGGTGGGGTGGGTGGTAGCGGGATCCTGAGCCGCTGCTTGCCCCAGTGAGGGATCTGGGCCTGCTGTGTGCAGGGCGGGGTGGGCGGGGCAGGCGGCAGTATGATCTGAGCTGCCACCTGCCACAGCACAGGATCTGGGCCTGCCATCTGCGACTGGGGGAGACGGGGCAGACACCGCGGGATTGGGCATACCATCTGCCACCAGGGGAGCAGGCCTAAGCCAGCAGGTGGTTATCTCCTGAGGGGTCCCAGACTGTGAGAGGGTACAGGTTGGGCTAAGGAACCCCCCCAACCCCCTGCCAGTGCACAAATTTTTGTGCATGGGGCTTCTAGTATATATATAAAACCCTAACATGCAAATAGACCAAACAGCAGAACAGCAGAACAACCGAACAACTGGTCACTATGACATGCGCTGACCACCAGGGGGCGCACACAGAGCATGGTGGGCATCAACAGCAGGTGGCAGAGTGTGGAACATGGTGGGCATCAGCTGTGACAGGATGGTGGAGCAGGTGAACGGGGGTGCCAGACCAAGGATGGGCACTGCTTACTGTCAACTGGGTGAGCCTCTGGTGGTTACTGAAAATTCTTTTCTCCCACATGTGCAGTCCCACCAGGTGCTTGCACCCACTGCCAGTGCCAGCCCCACTCACACCCTCAGCTGGCACTGGAGCTGCTGCTCGCACTTGCTGCTAGTGCCCAAGAGCTGGTCCCGATCACTCAGTGCCGTAGCAGGTGTGAGGAGCTGCTGGCCCCAATCGCCCGTGTTGGCTTCTTCACTTCACCCCTGCTCCTGAGGGGTTATCAAGGCAGCAGCCTCTGCTCGCACCCGCTGATGGCACTGGCCCTGATCACACCTGCTGCTGGCACTGGCTCCAATTGCTCTGCACCATCAGTGGGTGCAAGCGGGGCTGGTGTCGTCAGCACGTGGGAGCAGCAGTGGCAGGAGCGGGGCTGCCTGAAGACAGGGGACCAGGGGCCATGGTGGGAGGGGCAGGGTGGGGGCACAGAGGATGGGCCAAGACCCACCCCTGTGCCCATCACAGCCTCATGGCCCACAGTTCCTTTCAAGGTGCACAAAATTCATGCACTGGGTCCCTAGTGTTTCATAATTCACATAACTTGTTTCTCTTACAACAGGTTTATCCAATTTTAATTAAAGTCAGATAATAAGAAAGCTTTGTTAAAGGTTTTAATCTTCAGTTATATATTTTTTTAAATTTATTGGGGTGATATTGGTTAAAGGGATCATATAGGTTTCAAGGGAACATTTCTATGATACATGACTTATATATTACACTAGAGGCCTGGTGCATGAAATTCGTGCATGGGGGTTTCCCTCAGCCCGGAATGTACCTTCTCCAATCTAGGATCTCTCTCGCAATCTGGGACCGCTGGCTCCTAACTGCTCACCTGCCTGACTGCCTGATCACCCCTAACCCTTCTCCCTGCTTGCCTGATTGCCCCTAACTGCCTCTGCCTGCTGGCCTGATTGTCACTACCTTGCCCCACTACTGGCCTGATTGCCCCTACCTTAACCCCCTGCCAGCCTGATTGCCCCTAACTTGCTCACCTGCCGGCCTGATCACCCCTAACCACCTCTGCTTCGGGCCCCCGGCCTAAGCCACAGTCTAGCCTCCCTCTTCAGGAAGCGAACTGGTGGATCAGGGGAAGGTGCCATCCCCATTACCCCTTTGCAGGTGCCACTGCAGGCCTGAGCCTGGGCCCTTTGCAGCCACGCCTCAGTCCTTCACAGCCACCCGCGGCTGTCTGAGACTGGGACCTTCACAGCCTCACTCACGCAGCCCCGCCTGACTGCCTGATCGCCCCTAACTGCCTCTGCCTCAGCCCCCCCAGCCTAAGCCACAGTCTGACCTCCCTTTGTGGGAGGTGACCTGGTGGATCAGGGGAAGGCACTGCCCCATTACCCCACTGCTGCTGCCACTACTGGCCTGAGCCTGGTCCTTTTGCAGCAGCACCTTGGCCCTTCGCAGGCGCCCACGGTGCCTGAGCCTGGAACCTACAAAGTTGGCCCAGGGCCCACAGACCCTTCTTGCCGCCATGCTGCAGCGGCTTGGGGCCCACAGATCCCTCCCACCTCTATGCCCAGGTGGCCCGGGACCCACAGATCCCTCCCGCTGCCACACCACAGTGGCCCAGGGCCCACAGATCCCTCCTGCTGCCATGCCCCAGTGGCCTGGGGCCCACTGTTCGGTTGTCCATCTGGTTGTGATGGACCCTGGCTCTTTATATATTAGGATTGTGTGCCCACCACCTACAGTCAAATAATCATCCATCACCTATATACCCTATACCTCCCCCCATTTCTGTCTGTGTCTATGAGTTTCAGTATTATATCCCACATATGAGTGAACTAATATGGTTCTTAGCTTTTTCTGACTGACTTATTTCACTTAACATAATATTCTCAAGGTCCATTCATGTTTAATACTGCAAGTGGCGGTATTAAACCTTTTGTTATGGCTGAGTAGTATTCCATTATATATATTCATGACTTTATCCATTTCTCTATTAAAGAACACTTTGGTTCTCTTCATTATCTTGGCCACCACAAATAGTGCTGCAATAAACATAGGGGTACAAATATCTTTGCAAATAAATGTTTTAAACATTTCAAGTAGATACCTAGGAGAGGGATTGCTGGGTCATATAGGATTTCTATTTTTTTTTATTCTCTTTTTTTTTTTAAATTAAATCTTTATTGTTCAGATTATTACATTTGTTCCTCTTTCCCCCCCCCCATAACTCCCCTCCTCCCAGTTCCCGCCCCACCCTCCGCCCTCACTCCCCACCCACTGTCCTCATCCATAGGTGCACGATTTTTGTCCAGTCTCTTCCCGCATCTCCCACACCCCTTTCCCCCCCAAGAATAGTCAGTCCATTCCCTTTCTATGTCCCTGATTCTATTATAATCACCAGTTCATTCTGTTCATCGGATTAATTATTCACTTGATTCTTAGATTCACTTGTTGATAGATGCATATTTGTTGTTCATAATTTGTATCTTTACCTTTTTCTTCCTCTTCCTCTTCTTAAAGGATACCTTTCAGCATTTCATATAATCCTGGTTTGGTGGTGATGAACTCCTTTAGCTTTTCCTTATCTGTGAAGCTCTTTATCTGACCTTCAATTCTGAATGATAGCTTTGCTGGATAAAGTAATCTTGGTTGTAGGTTCTTGGTATTCATCACTTTGAATATTTCTTGCCACTCTCTTCTGGCCTGCATGGTTTCTGTTGAGAAATCAGCTGACAGTCGTATGGGTACTCCCTTGTAGGTAACTGAGTTTCTTTCTCTTGCTGCTTTTAAGATTCTCTCTTTGTCTTTTGCTCTTGGCATTTTAATTATGATGTGTCTTGGTGTGGTCCTCTTTGGATTCCTTTTGTTTGGGGTTCTCCGCGCTTCTTGGACCTGTAAGTCCATTTCTTTCACCAGGTGAGGGAAATTTTCTGTCATTATTTCTTCAAATAGGTTTTCAATATCTTGCTCTCTCTCATCTTCTTTCACCCCTATAATTCTGATGTTGGTACGCTTGAAGCTGTCCCAGAGGCTCCCTACACTATCCTCACATTTTTGGATTCTTTTTTCATTTTGCTTTTCCGTTTGGGTGTTTTTTGCTTCCTCGCATTTCAAATCATTGACTTGATTCTTGCGCTCCTCTGTTCTGCTGTTGGGAGTCTGTATAATATTCTTTATTTCAGTCAGTGTATGCTTAATTTCTAGTTGGTTCCCCAATATAACATCGAGGGTCTCATTAGTTTTCTTGTAGATCTCATTAAGTTTATCGGCGGCTTCTAAACAGTTCTTGAGAGACCTTAAAAGTGTGGTTCTGAACTCTATATCTTCCATTGACAATTTTGTCCTGTTTCTTTGTCTCCGCATTTTGTTATGCTTCCTTGGTGCACCCCCTAGTGGTCTTTGTTCTTGGTCTTATAGTTAAATCTTGATTGTTGTAGCTAATTCCAGGGAGGGTTTGACCTCCAGGCCAAGTGGCTATGAGAATCAGCTGTGTCAGCAGTGAGAGAACTTCTGTCCTCTAGGGAGGTGCTAATCTGGCGTTTGCCTGAGGCTATCCGGCAAATGCCTGTGTGCAGGGCTTGGGCAGGGCGGGTCGCACAGGATCAACAGGGTGGGCCGGAGAGAGCAGTGATGGCGGCTCTCAGTCCTGCTCCCAGGGGCTCTGCCTCTCTGAGTCCCAGCACCCGCTGCAAAGCTCAGAGAGAAAGCTGCACTCGCTCTGACCGAAGCCAGGCAGTCCCGCTTCTCCCGTTTGAGTCTGGGTCCCTAAAGACTCGCCTGTATCTGGAGCTCAGAGTCTGTGACTCCCTCCCGACTGAAAACGCCAACCGCGCCCTCCGCCGCCAGCCCGCTCCGCGCACTCCGCACCTCAGAATTTGACTTCAGCACTGCACCTCCTCTGAGTGTCCGTATGCGTTTCTCTTTCCTCCTAGTTTTAGGACCTCCACTCAGCCAGCGTTCCAGTGGTTCTGGGTGATGTCGTTCCGTCTTTTAGTTTCACTTTTGAAGTAGTTGTTCAAAGCAGCAAACTCCGGTGTTAACCTATGCCGCCATCTTGGTTCTCCCCAGGATTTCTATTTTTAACTTTTTTAAAGAAACTGGCAGTGTACATTCCTACCAGCACTGAATAAGGGTTCCCTTTTCTCCACAGCCTCTCCAATACCTGTTATTACTTGCCTTTTGAAAATTGCCACTCCAGCAGGTGTGGAGTAGTATCTCATTGTAGTTTTTATTTGTATTTCCTAATAGCTAGTGAAGTTGAGAATCTTTTCATATATCTGTTGGCCATTTGTATGTCGTCTTGGGAGAGGTGTCTGTTCAGGTCAGCAGCCCATTTTTGAATTGGATTGTTTTGTTTTGAGTTGTATGAGATATTGACATATTTTGGATATTAACCCCTTGTTGGAACTGCTGTTTGCAAATATCATCTCCCATTTAGTGGGTTGCTTTTTGTTTTGTGGTCAGTTTCTTTTGCTGTTCAGAAGCTTTTTAGACCGATATAGTCCCATTCATTTATTTTTGCCTTTACTTCCCTTGCCTTCGGTGTCAAATTCATAAAATGTTCTGTATGACCAAGGTCCATAAATATAGCACTTATGCTTTCCGCCCTGGAATTTACTGTTTCGAATCTTATACTTAGGTCTTTGATCCACTTTGAATTGATTTCTGTACATGGAAAAAACTGTAATGTAGTTTCAGTCTTTTGCATGTGGCTTTCCAATTTTTCCAGCACCGCTTATTGAAGAAACTTTATCTTCTCCATTGTGCATTCTTTGCTCCTTTGTAAAAAAATTATATATATATATATACACACATATATGCACACACATGTGATTTTGTGATTTTGATTCTAGGCTCTCAATTCTGTTCCATTGGTCTCTTTTTTTATTTTTCTGCCAACACCATGCTGCTTTGATTATTGTAGCTCTGTAGTATAATTTGAAGCCAGGTTTTATGATACCTCTGGTTTCCTTCTTTTTTTTTTTTTTTTTCTCTCTCTCAGGCTTGCTTTGATTATTCAAGGTCTTTTGTGGTTCCATACAAATCTGACAATTTTAAAAATTTTTATTTCTTCTTTTTTTAAAAAATATTCACCTGAGGATATGTTTCCATAGAGAGAGAGAGAGAGAGAGAGAGAGAGAGAGAGAGAGAGAGACATTGATGTGAAAGATACATCAATTGGCTGCCTCCTATAAGCCCCCAGACCAGGAATCAAACTCACAACCTTCAGTTGTACTGGATGATGTTCCAACTGCCTGAGCCACATGTCCAGTGCTATTCTATTTCTTTTTAAAAAGACATTTTGATTTTGATGGGTATTAAATTGCATGAAATCTATATACTGCTTTGTATAATGTGGCCATTTAAGTATGTTGAATTTTCCAATCCATGAACATGAACTAGCTTTCCATTTAATTCTGTTTTTTTTTCAATCTCTTTTAATAATGTTTTGTAGTTTTCGGGGTATAGGTCCTTCACATCCTTTGTGAAGTGTATTCCTATGTATTTCATTTTTTGGTTGCAACTGCAAAAGGGACTGTTTTGTGGTGTGTGTTTATTTCCATTTCTTTTTCTACAGTTTAATTGTTAGTATATAGGAAAACAGTGGAGTTTTTAACATTGATGTATCTTGCAACTTAATGTATTTGTTTTTTGTTTCTAATAATATTTTTTGTGGAGTTTTTAGGGTTTTTTATCTACAGAACTATGTCATCTATAAAGAGTAACACTTTTATTTCTTCCTGCCCAGTTTTGATGCTTTTTATTTCTTTCTTTTGCCTAATTGCTTTAGTTAGGACTTCCAGAACTATGCTGAATAAGAGTGGTGAGAGTGAGCATCTTTCTCTTGTTCCTGATTTTAGAGGTAAAGCTTGAAGTTTTACACCATTGAGTATGATATCAGCTGAGGGTTTGTCATATATGGTGTTGATTATTTTGAAGTAATTTCATCTATACCCATTATATTTAGTATTTTAATAATAAATGGATGTTGTAGTTTATCAAATATTTTTTCTGTATCTATTGATAATATCAGGATTTTTATCCTCTGTTTTGTTAATGTGTGTATTGCATTGATCAATTTGTGTATGTTGAGCCATTCTTGTGCTCTTGGCATGAATCACACTTGATCATAATGTACTATATTTTTATTTTTTAACTCTTTATTGTTGAAAGTATTACATATTTCTCCTTTTTTGATTTGCTAGTATTTTGTTTAGGATCTTTGCACCAATATTCAACAGAGATATTGGTTTGTATTTTTCTTTTTGTGTGTTATCCTTGCCAGGTTTAAGTATCAGGGTTACTAGTATGTTGGCCTCCAAAAGTGTGTTGGGAAGTATTGCCTATTCTTCAATCTTTTTGAAGAGTTTTAGAGGGATAGGTATCAAATCTTTCAATGTTTGGTAGAATTCACAAGTGAAGGCATCTAGTCTTGGAATTTTACTTTTTGGGAGGTTTTATTATGGTTGTTTCAATTTCCTCACTATTGATTGGTCTATTTAGATTTTTCCAGTTCTTCATGATTCAGTATAGGAAGGTTATATAGTTTAGGAGCTTATGCATTTCTTTTAGGTTATTGAATTTGGTGGCATATAGCCTTTCATACTATTCTAGTATGATCTTTTGTATGTCTGTGATGTCTGTGGTACCATCTCCTCTTTTATTTCTGATTTTTTTTTTATGTGAGTCTTTTCTTTCTCTCTAGTGAGTCTAGCTAGGGGTTTGTCAATTTTATTAATCTTTTCATAGAACCAACTCTTTGTTGTATTGATTTTTGATATAGCCTTTTTGTTCTCTATTTCATTCAATTCTGCTCTAATTTTTATTATTCCCTAACTTCTGCTGACTCTGGGTTGCTTTTGTTCTCTATTGTTTAAGATGTGATGCTAGGTTGTTTAAGTGAGATTTCTCTTGTTTCTTGAAAAAGGCCTGCAATGATATAAACTTCCCTCTCATTACTGTTTTAGCTGCATCCCAGAAGTTTTGATATATTGCATTGTCATTCTCATATATATTGTCTATATTTATCTTTTGATCTCACCTTTTATTTCTTCTTTGATCCAGTCATTTTTTTTATTAGTACATGGTTTAATCTCCCCTTATTTGTGGGTTTCTTTACTTCGTTTTGCAGTAGATTTCCAGTTTCAAAGCATTAGGGTCAGAGAATATGGTTGTTATGGTTTCAATATTCTTTGTTGAGGCTAGTTTTGTGACCCAACATATGGTCTATTCTTGAGAATGTTCCATGTGCACTGGAGAAGATGTACAACATGATGTTCTGGGATAAAGGTCTTTATGAATGTCAATTATGTCCATTTGGTCTAATGTGTCATTTAAGGCCAATATTTCTTTATTTTCTGTTTGGATTATATATCTAGAGATTTCCATGGAGTATTAAGGCCCCCACTGTGATTGAGTTCTTGTTTCTTTTTTTTAAATCTTCACCAAAGGATATACTTATAGAGAGGAATGGAGAGAGAGAGAGAGAGAATCTTCTATACATGCCCCAACTGGAAATCGACCCCACAATCTTTGGATGCTCAACCAACTTAGCCACTCTGGCCAGGCTATGATTGTGTTTTTGTCAGTTTCTCCCATTAGTTCTGTTAGTAGTTGCTTTATATATTTTGGTGCTCCCTGATTGGGTGCATATATATGTCTTCTTGATGTAGTGTCCCTTTTATCATCATAAAATATCCATTTTTGTTTCTTGTTAACCTTGTTATTTGAAATCTATTTTGTCAGATATAAGTATGGCTACAACTGCTTTTCTGTAGACATTTGGTTTGAAGAAACATTTTCTACCCTTTCACTTTGAGTCTGACATTTTTTTTTGCAGCTTAGATTTATCTTCTGAAGGAAGCGTATAATTGGGTTGTTGTTTTTTAATCCAATCTGCTACTCCATGCCTCTTTATTGGTAAAATCAGTCCATTTACATTTAAGGTAGTTATTTGATATATGAGGATTTCTTATAGACATTTTATCTTTTGTTTGCTGATAGCTCTGTGCCTCCGTTGGTTCTTTTCCCTTATGTTTCTGTCTGTTGTTTTTGGTGGTATTCTATACTTCTTTTTTCTGGTTCCTCTTTTTTAAATTATGTATCTCAGTTTGGGGCTTTTTATGTGTGGTTATTATTAGGTTTATAAAAAACAAAGTGTCATGTATACAGTAGTCCTCTTTCTTTTTACTGTATCTGATCTCCATCCTCCTTTGCAAATTCAGACCTTAACCCCCTTCCCTTTTATATTTTTGTTGTCACAAATTACCCTGTTTGTGCTATAAGTTTGTTGGTGATGTAACACAGATCAGATTTGTGACCTTTTGTTCTTTGTTTCCGGTAGAATTCCCCTTGAGTATTTACTGGAGGTCTTCTGGTGATAAATTATCTGTTTCCATATGTATAGAAAAGTCTTTATTTATCCTTCATATTGAAAGGATAACATTTCTGAATATATTATGTTTGGCTGGTAATGCTAATTAGATCAGATGTCCTTCCAGACGTCCTTCAGGACTAAGCCTGGGCTGCAGCCACCCGTGGCTGTACGGGAGGGATCGAGGCAGCCACCACAGCTGTGAAGGCCCACTCTTGCACAAATTTTGTGTGTTGGGCCTCTAGTTGTAAATAATGTTGCTATGAACGTAGGGGTATACATGTATCTTCTTTTTGGTGCTTTGGAATTCTTAGGATATATTCCTAGAAAGTGGGATCATTGGATCAAATGGCAGTTCCATGTTTAAATTTTTTTAGGAAACTCCACTCTGTGCTTCATAGTGGCTGCACAAGTCTGCATTTCGACCAGCAGTATGCTATGGTTATTTTTTCTCCATATTCTTGCCACATATGTTGTTTGTTGATTTGTTAATGGTAGCCATTTTGGCAGGTGAAGAAGATACCTCATTGTCATTTTAATTTGCATCTCACGATGATTAGTGATGTTGAGCATTTTTTCATTTGTTTCATGGTCATTTGTATCTCCTCTTTGGAAAAAGTATCTATTCAAATCCTCTGCCCATTTTTAATTGGATTGTTTGTCTTCCTATTTTTGAGTCATAAGAGTACTTTATATATTTTGGATTACAGGCCAATATCCCTGATGAACATAGATGCTGAAATCCTCAACAAAATATTAGCAAATGGGATCAACCAATATATTAAAAAGATCATACACCATGACCAAGTCATATTTATTCTAGGGATGCAAGTACAATATTTGAAAATCAATAAATGTGATAAATCACATAACTTAAAAGACAAAAATCACTTGATCATATGAATGTACACAGAAAAACATTACAGAAATCCATTTTTTAATAAAAACTCTCAGTAAATTGGAAATAGAGGGATCATACCTCAACATAACCAAAACCACATATGACAAACCTGCAGCCAACATGAGACTCAACTGGCAAAATTTAAAAGCATTTCCCTTAAGAACAGGAATAAGACAGGAGTGTCTGTTTTCACCACTTTTATTCACCATAGTACTGGAAGTCTTAGCCACGGTGATCAGACAAGAAGAAAAATGTAAGGCATCCAAATTAGAAAGGAGGAAATAAAACTGTCATTTTCACAGATGACATGATATTGTACACAGAAAACCCTAACGACCCCAACAAAATATTACTAGATTTAATAAATGAATTTGGCAATATAGCAGGATACAAAATTGACATCCAGACATTGATGGCATTTTTATACACCAATAATAAACACTCAGAGAAAGAAAGTTAAAAAAAAAGAAAATCCATTTACCATTAGAACAAAAAAAATTTAAGATACTTAGAAATAAACTTAACCGAGGAGATAAAAATCTGCCTTTAGAAAACTACAGGATGTTGAAAAAAGTGAAGATACAAACAAGTGAAAGAATATACCATGTTCATGGACTGATAGAATTAACATCATTAAAATGAGCATACTACTCAAAGCAATCGATAGATTCAATGAAATCCTTGTTAAAATACCAAGGGCATATTTCACAGATCTAGTACAAATACTACAGACATGTAACAAAATGAACCAAGAAAAGATCCTGAATAGCTACAGCAATCTTGAGGAAAAAAAGAACAAAATAGGAGATATCATTATACCCATTATTAAAATATACAAAGCCAGCCCTAACCAGATTGGCTCAGTTGATAGAGCATCGTCGGCCTGCGAACTCAAGGGTCCCAGGTTCGATTGCAGTCAAGAGCATGTTCCTTGGTTGTGGGCACATCCCCAGTAGGGGGTGTGCAGGAGGCAGCTAATCGATGTTTCTCTTTCATTGATGTTTCTAACTTTCTATCCCTCTCCCTTCCTCTCTGTAAAAAATAAATAAAATATAAAAAAAATAAAATATACAAAGCCATTATAATCAAAACAGCCTGGTACTGGCTCAAGAACAAGCATGTAGATCAGTGGAACAGAATAGAACTCAGAAATTGACCCATGCCATTACTTTCAATTAATATTCAAAGGCAGCATGAACATAAAATGGAGTAAAGCCAGTCTCTTCAATAAATGTTGTTGGAAAACTTGGACAAGTACATACAAAAAAATGAAACTAGACCACCAACTTACATCATACATAAGAATAAACCCAAAATTTTGAAACCATAAAAGTCCTAGAAGAAAACATAGGCAACAAAATCTCAAACATCTCATATAGCAGAATTTTCACTGATAACATCGCCTAGGGCAAGAGAAACAAAGGAAAAACTAAATAAACAGGACTACATGAAACTAAAAGTTTCTACACAGCAGAGGAAATCAGCATGAAAATGAAAAGGAAACCCCTGTATGAGAGGACATATTTGCCAATGATACATCTGATAAGGGGTTAATTTCTAAATCTGAGGCTTTAATCATTGCCTCCCACATGACTAAAGTAACTTAATACAATTCAAATGACAGACATCATGAAAGTGTATTATCATGCTATCATTTTTCTCAAATGTGATTAACCATATTATCCTATCAACCATAATATTCCATACTTCTAGAGTAATTTACTGTAAAAACCATTACATTTGAGTCTGAAATGTGACCTTTTTATTAGATCATCAATAATTAGTTTTCAGACACAAATTTTACCTTAAGCAGAATTTTTGCAAGCAGAAAATAAGATGTATTTTCTTATGTTTTAATGTTGCACTGTACAACTTTGTTAACAGGTTATATCAGTGAATATTCTGGGAATATAAATCAAATCAACAAAATAGAAGATGATTACAGAAAAAAACATAAATTATTTAGTTCTACTTTTTCATTGCTGCTGTTGTCAGGTATCTGTTACTATAGAAAAAACATATTTTTAGCTGTTTCAGATCATGGACCTTTGTCTAAAAGACAATGCTTTATATAAAGATGATTATTAAAAATTAGAAATAGCCCAAACCGGTTTGGCTCAGTGGATAGAGCGTCAGCCTGCGGACTGAAGGGTCCCGGGTTCGATTCCGGTCAAGGGCATGTACCTGGGTTGCGGGCACATCCCCAGTAGGGGATGTGCAGGAGGCGGCTGATCGATGTTTCTCTCTCATCGATGTTTCTGACTCTCTATCTCTCTCCCTTCCTCTCTGTAGAAAATCAATAAAATATATTTTAAAAAAATTAGAAATATTTAATGGGACTATTATTCTAAAAAGACACCAGAAGTCTATATTTAAAAATATTTAAGCATGTTTTAAAAAATATTAAAAATAGAACTATCATATGATCCAGGAAACCACTTCTGGATAAACATGATTAAAGGAAATGAAAAGAGGATCTCAAAGATATATCTATACTTCCATGGTTATTGCAGCATTTTTCACAAGAGCCCAGATATAGGAATTACCTATGTCTGTTAATGAATCAATGGATAACTAAGATAATACACACATGCATCCATACACACACACACACACACACACACACACACACACACACACACCAGAATATTAGCTATGAGAAAGAAGGAAATTCTGCCATTTGAGATAATACAGTTGGACCATGAGGGCTTAAGTGAAATTAACCGAACAGATAAAAACGAAGGAAATACTATATGGTCTCTCTTCTATGTGAAATCTAAAATAGTCAAACTCATACAAATAGAGAGTATAAAAATGGTTGCCAGGAGCTGAGTAGGAGTGGAGAAAATAGGAAGATGTGGGTAAAAAAGTATAAACTTTCAGCTATAAAATGTGTAAGGTCTGAGGATCTAATGATGGATATAGTTTATAAAATTGTATTGTATAATTGGAATTTGCTAAAAGAGTAGAATATAAATGTTCTCATAAAAATAATATATGTAGATATGTTAATTAACTAGGTGGTAGTAATCTTTTCACAATGCATATATCAAATTACTACAATGTACATCTTAAATATCTTACAATTTTCTTTGTCAATTATTTTTCAATAAAGTGGAAAATATTTAGACAGTTACACCCCCTTCCCCATCTCATCATTTGGGGAAAAACATATCTAGCTGTGAGATAATTGAAATTTTAGTGAAGTCATTATCCAAGACTGTCTAATCAAATGGATTAGGGGGATCTGTGAAAAAGTGCTCTTGGTCATTAGTACTAGTAAGAGAAAAGTGGCATGATGGCTTTCTGGCAAATCTATATGATGTGTGAAAAAGAAAAGAGTGCTCAAGTCAGGAAGAATTAGGGAGAAAGTATTTGGAGTAGAAATGAGATGACTGTTTGGGATGGGATTGTGAAACCCCAAACATCTATTCTTTACTCAAGGACTAACTTGGATATGTGGTAAATTGGGTAAATTCTCTAGATTGCACCTCACAAATTTTTGGGAAGCCTAATTATCTCTATCCAGATATACCAGGAGATTTGCTCACAGCCTATTACAAAGGCCTGGATTCGCATAATTAGATAAAATCTATGGGCTTCCTGGGTTGGAGACCAGGTGTGCAGCTATGGAGGCCCAAGAACTTGATAGAAAGGAAGCTCTGGGTGGGGTTAAGTGAGATTGTGGATCATTATGCCTTCCATATTTTCCATGTTGTTATCCCAGGTGATATGGAAACTGTTCATCAACACTATGAAATACTACTGAGAAATAAAAAAGGAACAAGCTATTAATACACAAAATACTTAGATGAATCTTGAGGTTGGTAGACAAGATGTTCCACTGGAAGGGAAGTATGGCTTTAGGGTAGGTTTTTATGAGGCTCAGAGATTGGAAAATAATATACACCTCATCCACTTCTATATTCTTTTTGCATTGATTAAAAACTACTATATATCCTATCTAATAAAAGAGAAACATGGCAATTAGCATACGACCGCTACCTTTCCCATTGGCTAATCAGAGCAATATGCAAATTAACTGCCAGCCAAGATGGCGGCCAGCAGCCAGGCAGCTTAAAGCAAACATGAGGTTTGCTTGCTTCAGTGACGGAGGACTCCAACGTTCCCTGCCTGCCGCTGCGGACTCTAAGCAACTATGTTACAAATATAGAAGCTAAACAAAACCCCAGAAACCTGCTTTAGTCCGCCGGACTTCAGCCAGCAGGATCGCAACATTGTTTAAAAATACAGAAGGTAAACAAAGGCCAGAAACCTGCTTTCAGCAGCAGAGGCCTAAGAGCTGGAGCCAAGCCTCAAAGCTAAAGCTGGCCCAGAATAAAAAAAAAAAAAGAAGAAAAGGAGCAGTTGGGAGCTTCAGTCACCCACCAGCCAGAAAACAGCCCTCAGCCCCTCACCCAGACTGGCCAGGCACCCCAGTGGGGACCCCCACCCTGATCCAGGACACCCTTCAGGGCAAACCAGCCAGCCCCACCCGGGCACCAGGCCTCTATCCTATATAGTAAAAGGGTAATATGCCTCCCAGCACAGGGATCAGCGGAGCTGCAAGGCCTCCTGGCACCGGGATCGGTGTGACAGGGGGCAGCACCCAAACCCCCTGATCGCCCTGCGGCTCTGTGTGTGACAGGGGGCGGGGCCACAACTTCCCTATCTGCCCTGCTCTGTTCGTGACAGGGGAAGGTGCCCCAACCCCCTGATCAGCCCTGCTCTGTGCCTGATAGAGGGAACTCCCCAACCCTCTGATCTCCCTGCAGCTCTGTGTATGACAGGGTGCAGCCCCCCAACCCCCTGATCAGCCCTGCTCTGTGTGTGACAGGGGGCAGCGCCCCAACTCCCTGATTGGCCCTGCTCTGTGTGTGACAGGGTAGAGCCATAACCTCCCCATCGGCCCTGCCCTGAGTGTGAGAGTGATGGCGCCCCAACCCCCTGATCGGCCCTGCTCTGTGGGTGATAGAGGGCAGCGCCCCAACCCCCACCCACGGGCCCTGCTCTGTGTGTGATGGGGTAGAGCCATAACCTCCCCATTGGCCCTGCTCTGTGGGTGACAGGGGGCGGTGTCCCAACTCCCCTATTGGCTCTACTCTGTGAGTGACAATGGGGAGCTCCCCAACACCCTGATTTCCCCTGCTCTGTGCGTGACAGGGGGTGGTGCCGCAACCTCCCCATCGACCCCGCCTTGAGTGTGACAGGGGCAGTGCCCCAACCCCCCAATCGACCCTACCCTGAGCATGACTGAGGGTGGCATCACAACCTCCCAATCTGCCCTGCTCTGTGCATGACAGTGGGTGGCGCCCCAACTCCCCAGTCGGCCCTGCTCTGAGCCTGACCAGGGGCTGCTCCTAGGGATTGGGCCTGCCCTCTGCCACCTGGGAGCAGGCCTAAGCTAGCAGGTCATTATCTCCTGAGGGGTCAGACTGCGAGAGGGCACAGACCGGGCTGCGGGACCCCCCATCCCTCCCGAGTGCACAAATTTTTGTGCACTGGGCCTCTAGTATATATATAAATATATATTTAAAAAGACAAGTAATGAGCATATCAAGATAAATAAGTCTGATTTGGATTACATAAAACAACTAGCGGATCTATTAATCACATGCTGCAATGATACAGATGATAAAATTAGAAAGGATTTCTCTCTTATTGGCAGGTTTGGATGATGTCTTAAGTTATGATTTAGTATAATATAGTGTTAGGCACATCTGCAGAGAAACTTTAAGAAAATGCATTCTATCAAGCTTTAGGCAAGTTTAACAATAATAGTTATAAGTGTAACACAAACAGCAGTGAGTGATAGCACTTTCCCATCCCTGTATAATGTACTTCAAATGGGAAAAATGAAGATTACTCAGAAAAACCACAGGACTGAAAAAAAATCTCACCTCAATGACAGAGGTCAAACTGCTATCACATTATAATGCCTCTATTTTTTGTTCATTAATAGTGTGTTTACTATTCAATAAGAAAGAGCTATTAGTTGGAATTTAATTGCAATTGATTTGTGCCACATTAATATTATTTTATTTAGAATTTATTATTTGATACAACATAGCTTTAAAGTGGTTGGTTAGTTTCCAATGTTAAAGAGTTGGTAGTTTATCAAGAATAATGTTACTTATATGCTAATAAAAAAATTAGGTTGTCCGGCTGGTGTTGTTCACTGATTGAGCATCAACCTATGAATCAGGAGGTCACAGTTCAATTGCCTGATCCCAAATCATGGTTGTTCATGACACAATCCATGATTCTCTCTCATTACTGGTGTTTCTCTCTCCCTCTCCCCTTTTCTCTGAAATCAATAAAAATATATTTTAAAAATTAGGTTAAATATTCCAAAACTCTTTTGTAGTTGCTATGTTTATTTCTCTATGGGTATAATTATGTACATACGCTGTGCCATATGAGTATAATTTCTTTAAAGAAAACATTCTGCCTAACTTTTTCAGTTCAGTCTACTGTCCCCAAGAATGCATATGTGTAGACATGTAAAAAATTTTATTTTTCTGAAGATGAATATACTATCCCTCAAATTTAATTCAGCCTACTCTAGTGTAAGAAATAAAGATAAAAATAGCTCATCAAAAGTTAGATAAATATTTTGTACTAGAGGCCTGGTGCACAAAAATTTGTGCACTCAGGGGGATCCCTCAGCCCGGCCTGTGCCCTCTCGCAGTTTGGGACCCATCGGGGGATGACTACCTGCTGGCTTAGGCCCGCTCCCTGGGGTACTGGGCCTAAGCAAGACGTCAGACATCCCTCTGGCAGCCCGGCAGCCCTCGGGTGATGTCCACTTACCAGCAGGGAGCAGGCCTAAGCTGCAGTCGGCCATCCTTAGCGCTGCTGAGGAGGTGGGAGAGGCTCCTAAACACCACCGCTATACTGGAAGCTGTCAGCCTAGCTTGTGGCTGATCAGAGCTCCCCCTGTGGGAGTGCACTGACCACCAGGGGGCTGCTCCTGCATTGAGCGTCTGCCCCCTGATGGTCAGTGTGTGACATAGTGACCAGTCATTCCCAGTCATTCTGCTGTTAGGGTCAATTTGAATATTACCCTTTTATTATATAGGATAGAGTCCTGGTACATGGGTGTGGGCCCACTGGTTTGCCCTGAAGGGTGTCCCGGATCAGGGTGGGGGTCCCACTGGGGTGCATGGCCAGTCTGGGTGAGGGGCTGAGGGCCATTTTCAGACTGGCCACACCCCCTTCAGGGTGGAGGTCCCTGCTGGAGTGCCTAGCCAGCCTGGGTGAGTGGCTGATGGCTGTATGCAGGCTAGCCACAGCCCCTTCAAGGTGGGGGGTTCTGCTGGGGTGCCTGGCCAGTCTGGGTGAGGGGCTGATGGTTGTTTGCAGGTTGGCCAAGCCCCCAGCGGCACCCTCACCCCATGAGGGTGTGGCCATCCTGGGTGAGGGGCTGATGGCTGTTTGCAGGCTGGCCACAGCCCCCAGCCACCCAAACTCCCAGCGAGGCTGGCTGGAAGCAGGTATCTGGGATTTATTTATCTTCTATAATTGAAACTTTGTTGACTTGAGTGGAGGCCACAGCCAGCCAGGGCAGGTGGGAAGCTTGACTTCCTCCATCGCCGGGGCAACCAAGCCTCCTGCTTGCTCCAGCTCCATGGCTGCTGGCCGCCATCTTGGTTGGGTTAATTTGCATAAACTCACTCTGATTGGCTGGTGGGCATGGCTTGGGGCATAGCGGAGGTGCAGCCAATTTGCATGTTTCTCTTGTATTCGATTAGTTAGTCTTATATTTATATTTCAAATAATTGGCAAACATTTTCAATGCATTGCTAACATTTTTAGAAAAAAGTATTTAAAATTAGAATGTTAAACTTCTAAAAATAGTTACCTAAGATTAATAAATCAGTAATATATGATAAGTAATATACTGTTTCAGGAAAGATATTTGATAATATTATATGTGTAGTGAATATTTTTAGTACTTATTCTTATGATTATAGTGAGCGTTCATTTAAGTTTTAAACATAACAATGGCCCCAAATCCCAGCAATGACCCTATAATGATTTTTTCCTTTTAATGAAGCAGCGAGTGCAAGTGATAATTTTTCTTCAGCACAATAGACTAAATATCCTTCCTTATAATTCTTTCCTTAAGCCATTATTGGCTTAATTTCTTAAATATGTTAGAAAAAAACCCCACTTCTATTTGTAACCTAAAGAATAGAAACTCATAATGATATTTTATCAGAAATCATAATTTAGAAATCTATTAAATTTCACCAGAATAGCATAATTTTATCAATGTTCAGAAAAAATAAATGATCATCATCATTGCCATCTACATGTGTAAGAGCCCTGTTCTGATGAAGTCATCAAGGAACGTGGATTTATATATGGAAACTCCTGTCATAGCCTTCCTCTAGTCCATGAGGGGAAAGCCTTAAACCCAGGACCAATTTAGACAATTGAAGATATCCATATGTAAGTAGAGGACTGATAGAGTGCAAGCAGTAGATATTTTTTAATGTTGCATTGGAAATGAAAGCCATTGAGCAGTCACTCTTTTTATTATACTTGTATATATTCATTTTGTTATGGCTAAACTAATCAAAATAAAATCTGACAGATCCTGACACACTCTGAAAGCTAATGAATACCAATTTATTTTATGAGTAGAGATTCACTTTAATCACATTAATTTTCATACATAATACTCATATATTTTATAGATAGATCTTATTTTGAATAATAAAACCAATAATAGCATTATAATAATGTAGCTCATCTTTCATATAACATTCATTAAATAAGCTGAAACGAATCAAAGTTATGTTTCAAATATATCTAGATTAGTCAATGATAGGTCATTTCAAATACTTAATTTGTTTAGATTTCTCAGTTTGTCTCTTGCCCCTGTTTTACATTGTAAATATTTATGATATTTTAAAAATATTATATTATTATAAAGATCCTTTGCATTTTTGTTGTCAAAATTATTACTAAATATTATTCTGAAAGGGGGAATTTTCAATATTTAATTGTATCCAATATTTCAATTACAACCTTGAGATAACTGGTAAGAAAGTATTTAAGCATGTTAAAAAGTGTGCTTTAAGTTCAGATTTTAATGGTTCACTGCTAAGTATAACAGAACACAAAACAGTTTTTATTCTTCAAGTTAAAGTTGTTGATATTTTACAGGTTGGAAAAATTATTTATTATAACTACTATTATAATGAAATATTTTTTCATTAAAGCTTCTTTTATTCATGAAAGGGCCAAATCATTTGTTGGTTCATTATGTTGCAAGAACGTGCTAAATGAAAATATGCAGTTCAGCTCTCTACACTTGCTCATTACAAATCAAAATGTTAAGCTGTGATGTTAAAATGAACCAGATAAGCAAACACGTCTTTCTCCCTGCCAACATTTTCTTCATATATAGCACATGCAGAGGGACATACCCTTTTTTTTTTTTTTTTTTAGATATAAGGCTATTTAATATCCTACAGAACCATCCTAAAATTTGAGTTTTCTTTAGAAATATTTATTTCTTCTTAATTGTAAAGGTTCTCAGAGGCTTAGAAGTAGGCACTCTAATTATTTCATATAACTCTCAGAAAGCAAAATTTCTGGCAAAGTATGGGTAGTCCTAGGGATACAGGTCCCAAAAAGTGATTTTACAAAGATCAATGTAGCTAGTTCAGTCCCCTTTTGTTCACAATATTTAATATCATGAAAATATGGCCTATTTTTAAGTCTTCAAAATATTCTTAGCTCTAGACGGAAGAGCTGACTAAAGAACATACACAGTGGATACTGAGAAAACCTATATGACTGTAGAATGGATATTTCCAACAATATCTTGATTCAACATCTTTTAGATCCCAAGGAAAAGGTGTAGGGGGTAGAATCCAAGTCACCACAAAACTGGCTTTTTCTCTTAGGTTTGCTTGATTGGTTACAAGGGGGATTGGGCAAAATGTGAATGCATCACAATAAATCCATCAAGACTTTGGAAAAAACGTATCTCCTAAAATGCATTGCCTCTGAAAGGTAATTTAGTAATATCTTATTCTATATATACAAAAGCAGCATCACTAATAATATCAATAATGCTATTTAAATTTAACATAGATTTATAGTTGGAAAACCTAAATCCTACTCTTATAGGAAATAATAATTTGAGGCAAGGAAGATACATGTTAATTTTTTTCCAACAAGAACCAATGTTTTGTTTTGTTTTAATTTCAATTGGGTACCATGTCCTGCCAAGACTTTGACATGAATTTTCAACTTAATTTACCAAATATAATCACTCCAAAGAAGTCTATGGCTGCCCTGGCCTGTGTATCTCAGTGGTCAGTGGTCAGTGGTCAGTGGTCAGAGCATTGGCCCATGCACCAAAGAGACCCAGGTTCGATTCTCCCAGTCAAGGCCATGTACCTGGGTTGCTGGTTTGCTTCCTGGCCCCAATGGAGGTGCATGCAGGAGGCAGCCAGTGGATGTGTCCTCTTTCTCTCTCTTTTTCTTTCTTCCTTCCCTGCCCCTCCCTCTTTCCCTTCCACTTTTCTACTTTCTCTGAAAAGCAATGGAGAAAATATCCTCTGGTGAGGATTACAACAAGTCTATGGCTTTCTTTACTTCAGTAGGTATCCCTGAGAATACTTATATCTGTCCTCTTTCAACTCTACCCACACTTCTCACAGGTAATGGAAGAAAAGCTCTTCTCTAAGATTTCCAGCACAGCACCACTTAACTAAAACACATTAATAACTGGTTCTATAAATCCTGTGAAAATGAGCATTATGGAGTAATTAATTGACTGGAAGTTATGTCCTCTGAGTAACTGTTAACTATTTTTGAAATATAGGCAATAATATAGTTCTCTATACATCACCAAAGTGCAATTTTATTCTTATAGCTGGCTTCATTATAGAAATAAATATGTTCAAATTCAGGTAAAAACTCCTGCATTTTTTTAGGATCCTCTGGGTTTCTTAAAGGGGTGTGCTGCCTAGTTCAGGAGATAGTCCTCTATCCACCTGCAAGTCAGCATGTAATAAGGGTTTTGCTTGTTTTACTTGTGACACCTGGAGCTAGGCTTAAGTGCCTGGAAAACATTTTGAGAGAAAAAAATGCGAAAGGTGCTTTGCCAAAAAATGCAAAAAATGAAGAGCTTACTCAAGTATCATTAATCCATATATTCAATTATTCATTCAACACTATTCAACAAATATTTACTGAATGGATATCACTTCAGTGCTCTTTCTTGTAATGGTATTACATATATCTAACAATGCTATACTACTTTGATATCAGTAGGTCTTTGGGCATAACCACATCAGTTTCAAGTGCAGGTATAGGTTTAAGAAAACATGGCAAATTTCTTAAAATATGCTGTCAGGTAATAGATGACTTCAGAAATGTATGAAT
The DNA here is from genome assembly GCF_964212035.1 of Myotis nattereri. Taxonomy (NCBI): domain Eukaryota; kingdom Metazoa; phylum Chordata; class Mammalia; order Chiroptera; family Vespertilionidae; genus Myotis; species Myotis nattereri. The sequence continues at coordinate 104,424,015 of NC_138076.1, forward strand.
GAGAGCTATCCTCATTAAATATCAAGATACATTAAAAATAAATAAGCAATTAAAATTCAGATAAAATTAAAACAAAACCACATGAGTAGAAAATTTATATGACACTGATAAGATGCAGTATTAACCTAACATGTCTTGACATGACTGCTATTTTTAATAAACAAAGATATTTTATTAACAGCCTACAGATGTTCTAAAGTTTGAGTTAAAACTTTTAATTTAGACATTATATCATGATTATTTAAAGAAAAAATAGATAGCCTTGAACTTTATCTATGAAAATAAATCTTTGTTTCCCTTTCCACATATATTACCTTTATATTCAAGAGTAAGAAAGGAGAGAGTTTTGGAAACAATCTTCTTGAGATTGAGTAGTATATCTTCTGCTGTGTTTCAAAATTTATGGAGCTTTAGTTAACAGAGTATTGTTCTAAATTGTAGTCTCATAATGGATTTATGTCTCAATGTTACATTAACTTAAAAATTAAAGAAATGAATAACTGTAAGAATCCAATGGAATTAGTCATATTGTTAAAAGTTTGCTAATTTTATCTTTGAAACTATAAGAATTAAGTACAACGTTTATTGTCTTTAGGTAGAAGTAGATATAGGCTCAAATCCTGACTCTCCAATTGCCTTGTGAATTTTTAGAAATTTAATATTCCAGATTATTTAAAAAGGTGGTAATAATACTTCAGTTTTAAGGTAGATGTAAAGATAAACATGAAAAAAATGTTTTAAGTTTCTAGCATAGTGACTAGCATACATTAAGTACCTACAAATATTGATTCCCTCCTTTTATTCTTCTTTTTCATTTTAGCTCCTGTTTTCCTGCCTTAAATAAATTTTAACTCTTAATTCTACTTATTCAAGCCAATTACTTATATTGATTTTTCAACATACATAAAAATATAAGAGCAAACTACAAGCAGAATATAATAAATGCATATCTGATTCATCTCATTGCACTTGCCATTTCTCAAAAAAAAAAAAAAGAATGCAGTGTGCTAGATAAAGCCATCAAGGCATATTTTTAATGTTTTAATTAGCATTTCTGATTTTTAAATGTAAAACTGTGTTCATGTGTCATCTGTTACCTCTTAATGATTCTATGACACTGCTGTTTTTTTCAGACATCTGTTTTTTTAATCTTTATTGTTGAAAATATTATATATGCCCCCTCTTCCCCCATTGACCTCTCCCAGCCTGCCCCAGCCCCCAATCCCAGGCCTTTACCACCTTACTGTCTGTGTCCATGGGTCATTCATACATGAATAGAAGTTCATTGATTGATCTCTTCCCACCCGCCCACCCTCCCCTGCCTTCCCTCTGAGGTTTGACAGTCTGTTTGATGCTTCTATGTCTCTGGATCTATTTTTTTTTTCATCATTATATGTTGTTCATTAGATTCCACATGTGAGTAAGATCATGCTGTATTTCAAAGAAAACTTTTTTAAAAAGGAGACAAAACATACACTAATATTAGTGGGATATCATCTACAGTTCAATTTAAAAAGCAGGTCAAGTACTGAAACTATTATCTTTCATAGCTTATTTAAGTAAAACTGAACTTTCAGAAGGATCATTAGATTTTTTAAAAATTTAAATAGACCACTTAATTTACCAAACTGCTCATAGAAAAATGCAGTTTTAAATTGATATTTTTAATGCATGTCTTCAATTTTCATTTTCAAAGATGAATGACATATTTTCCTAAACTCATTTTCATCATAGAGTTATTTAGTAGTACTAATGTTCTCAGAGACCAGGTCTATATTTGTGCTGATTAAAAAGATATATTATTGATATTATATACCTGATCAAAATATTCTCAAATTTCTTCAAATATTGAGGTCTAAATGCAGATGAGAGGAGAAGAAAGAGTTCTAAAGTATTTTTTTTAAAGATCACAACTAGATAGAAGTAAATGTCCAATTAAAATTTGGTTGAATTAATAAGTTTTAATATTTACTTGGTATGGGAGGTGACAAGGCATAAATTAGGAAAAAAGATAAGGTTTTTGTTTTGATCTGTCTCCACTTTTAGTGAGAACCAAAATGTTTATGGTGGGCTTTCCATAGATATTAAAGTGGTGAGTCACAGTGATTTCAATTTAGTCTAGACAACATAATGTGAAAAGTCAAGATCAGTGATGGCGAACCTTTTGAGCTCGGCGTGTCAGCATTTTGAAAAACCCTAACTTAACTCTGGTGCCATGTCACATATAGAAATATTTTGATATTTGCAACCATAGTAAAACAAAGACTTATATTTCTGGTATTTATTTTATATATTTAAATGCCATTTAACAAAGAAAAATGAACCAAAAAAATGAGTTCACATGTCACCTCTGACACGCGTGTCATAGGTTTGCCATCACTGGTCAAGATGCACCTATAATGTTTAGCAATTATAATTTTGGGAACAGAAAATTTAAGAGTTTATTATATTTTTATTTACCAAGTTTGAGCTTATTTTTTTAAATGAAACAATAACATTTTTATGAGAAAATATTCAGTCCCCAGTTTTACTGTCCTAGTACTGTTTAGCATTTTTTAATGTGTCTTCATTAACAAAATCCTTCATCTCTTTAGCACTGACATTTACATTATTAAATACTGAACAAATATGTGCATATCTTTATTTTTGTTTCAAGATATGCATCAATTAAAAAATGTAGATAATTTCAGTTTTCAGCTGCTAAATGGAATGTTGATAATCTGTATTTCCATCACTTATCTGGGCATTTAAACATATGACAATATTTTTAAAATATGACAATATTTTCAACACTATATTTATAAAAGTATTTTTTTAATTTTGTAGGGTTAATCAGTAAACATTTTAAGGGCTATTATTATATTTAATCATGTTAATATCAGGATTTAAAAGTTTAAACTATGTATATTTAACAAGATATTCAAATTTCCAGTAATGAGAAAAAAATAAAAGCAAAGTTTCTGGTGTTTCCTATTTATGTAAAGTATGAATTGATTAAGGTTATCTTATACAGAAAGTCAATTGGTCTCTTGCTATTTTAATAACCAAAATGTGCATGAAATTCATAGAGAACTTTAATTTTCTCATAGTTTTCTCTGTCCATTTTATCTTGACCTTCCAATAATAACTATAACAGAAAAATGATCAACATAAATATGGAAATAATTTAAAGGTTATAAATAATGGAAATGTATCCACCCTTCACAAATCTTTGAGAATTACCATTAAGCAAGTAAATTGAAGGTTATTTTACTTTTTAATAGCAAAGATTTTTTAGAAACATTGTTATCATTTGACAGGTTTTACTAAAGAGACAAGTTTCTTGAATCTGTGGAGCTTAGATACTCTGTTTTGATGAATGCCCAGATACAACTTCTTACTTAAGAGGAAGAAATTTTCTAAATTTGCAATCACACATCTTCTCATTATGCCTTATTTTAACTACCTGTCTCTCTATCTGAACATATATATTTATTCACTCAATGAATATTAAGCATCTCTTATGAATCAATCTCTTCGACCTGTTAGTATTTCTCTTTGTGCATCATTTTCTTGACATAAACCTGTGACGTCTTAACTTCACAACCACAAGCTTAGCAGACTAGTTGAGCTCTGATCAGAGCTATATTGAAAGGCTCTCCAGCTCTCTAGACTCTTAAACAATGTAAGAACTTTCTTTCTGTCTGTGCTAAGCTTTATTAATCAAAGGCATTTTTATATATTACTTTGATAAAGTCCATTTAATGTCTACTGATGTGTTGATTTGCATTAACTGCATTGATTCATATAGTTTTTAAGTGTTTCTTTAACAATGTCTTATTACATTTTGACTTAATATCTGAAGTACTAGTTATCTTTACATCTTGACTTTTTGCCTTAAATATTTAAGGGGAACAGGGAGTATTTCCTGACCTACTGTCCAGGTGAATAGAAGTAGGTGTTACAAATATTACAAATGTAAGAGTAAATACAACCATGCCACTATGATAAGGATTGCAATGTTTTAACAAATCCACCCTCTCATACGCTCACTGTCTAATTCAAAGGTAAACTTTTAAAAATTCTAGTAAGCCTTTTCTATTAAAGATTTTGTAATTTGTAATATGATAGGAGAGTTAGAAAAGAGGAGACCAGAATTTTTTTCCATTTTAAAAGAATGTTCTAACTTTCTTTTTAAGAAAACAAGTAAACCTTGCTTCTGCCTCCTCTCACTCATTTGGCTTTGTGCTTACTCAATAAGCAACCTGCTGCATTTTTTTGGTGGGGAATTTAATTGGGAAGATCCCATAAGAAACTCTGTGAAAGGGATACAACATAGTGGATACAGGCAAGAGCTCCCTTTCGGACTCTCAAACTCTCTATTCTCTTTCAGTACCCTCTAGTAACAAAAGGCAGGAGCGTTCACCGCTAGAACAAGTTGTGCTGTGAAGCTCAGTGATTTACCTAAGTAGTAAACAGAGTCATTGGAATTACAGTTGCCAAGCCTTGGTCCAGCAACAAGGATAAAAGTGTTTCTGTTTCTTGATAGAGACTAAAAATGACGCAGAGTGTAATTGATCTACAGGATATTGATCACTATCCTTTCTTCATTCCCCCAGTTTAGGTACCCAGAGTGGCTAGGAAGGGCTCACTTATGTACTCCCAGTGGCCACAAAGATCTTTATTTTCTCTCAATGCATAAAAGGGTAAAAAAAAAAAAAACCCAAACAAACAAATAAACAGCTTTCCTCCCCAGCACATTGGCTTGGCTGCAGCTGCTTTGTTTACCTTATAAATCACACTGGGGGTTCATTCTTAGCCCTCTCCCCTGCTTTAAAACAGTGTGTGGGGAGAGGCTAAGAAGCATCCCCAAACTCCTGCTCAGCACAGGTCAGCCACAGAAAGCTTCACAAATCCAGTAGAGCTTTAAAGAGAAACCATGCAGCGTGAGCCCTTTGAACTCCTAATCCCCCAGAGATGTCAGTCAGCCTCCCAGGAAAGAGCTGGCTTCCCAGGCAGCTTGAGAAACTTAACCGAGATCCCAGAAAGGAGACTAAGTGCAACCCAGGTCAAATGGAGCTGTATAAGTCCACACCCTCTTTACCTGCTAAGTTGCAATCTTCTGGCTGAAGGGGGATCAGTCCAAGGGCGGGCGCCGGGGGAAAATTCTAATGGAATCCTTAGTCTCTGCGGAGTTTCAAAGCATTCTAAAGGACGACGCACGAAGCTGGAGCCCACGCAGCTGGCACAGAACTGGGCGGAGAGAGAATGCTCCCAGAGCGACGCCTTGGGAGGTGGGGGAGGGGTGGCCCTGAAACGGTAGGTGAGCAGAACTCGCCCATCCCCTACCCCACCAATCCCTAGGGACAGAGTTAGTGTTCCCACGAATGACAGCTGATGAGCACAGCGGATGGAACCCCGCCTTCAGAACCTGGCAGTTCTGACCCCGCGTCCAAACAGACTCGTCTTGGAAGAGATAGTCCCTGAAGATGCGCGTCCCACGCACGGCATTGCGTGGCTGTGGAAGGTACCAGCGTACTAGCAAAAAGCTGACGCCTGGTTCCCAGCTCCACTGCCCGGAAATTGTCTCAACGGGGTCTCAAGGCAGCCAGTTGGGTAGGGAGCTCACCACAGGCCAGTCTTCTTCCGGCAAGTTGGTGGCCAGAACCCAGCCAGTGGTTCTGGAAGCAAGCCACACCTTCAGGCTTAGGCGAGCTCTGCTGAGATGTCTGACTTCAGTTTGTGCCAGGACTCTGCTTCAGAATCCCTGCTCCCACCCCAATAAACAAGAATCCAGGAGGCTGGCCTCCAGACTCGAAAGAGTAACCTCACCCCCATTTGGCAACTCTCAAAGCTTCTCCCACTCTTGCTCCACTGGGCTCCCGCATCCCCTCTCCAGTCCTCAAGGTGTCAGACTTCGCCTGCAAGAGAAGGATTACAAGGCTTGCCACTAAAGTCAACAATGGAGACAGCCGCAATGAACAAATGATGAAGCACAGCGTTTTTCCCATCGTCACTCAGCTTGGTCTTTCCAACAGGCATAGGAAATCAGTAAGTTTCCAAATATTAAATTATTAAATAAACGCAAAACGCTCACCAGCTTAGGAGGTTCTGTGTCAATTGGCTCGAGCGTAAGTGCGTGTGTGTGTGTGTGTGTGTGTGTGTGTGTGTAAAATGCTCCCATAGCTACTGAAATTTCAGGATAAAAGTGATCTCCTGGCCAATTTCTGGTGTTAACATATGAAAATAAGATTAAAGTGCAGAGAGGTAAAGCTATATAATAGCAAAGTTGGCACTAACTTACTTGCTGTAACTGCAACGCTATGATTCCCAGCTTGTCACTCACAGTGGTTTGGTTTGATCCTATGACTTGCTAGACCATTGTAAAATCCAGAGTGGTGGCCATGTGAAATCTTAGCCAGTGATTATCTGATTCAAGAATCTTTGGTTTCTACTTGATTTTCTTGATTTTCCTAAAGCTGTTAGTTGCCAATGGCACCCGAGCAGATTCTTGCTCCAGCTTCCTGCTTGTGCAACAGAAGAGTGGCAACCCTTTCTCCTGGTCTCAGGAAGGCATTGTTACACCTTCTGGAATCAGTGATGTGTTGGGGGGGAGGGGGGTTGGCGAGGGGGATCAATTTCTTCCTAAAGAATATTCCCCCAAGGGAAGTAGTAAGCCAGCACCCACACAGAGACGCCAAAGTGCAAAATTAATGAATTTCCTTCTTGGTTATCTTTTTTCCCCTTCTTTGTTCTAATAGGTCGAGGGCGTGTGTGTGTGTGTGTGTGTGTGTGTGTGTGTGTGTGTGTGTTGGGGGGTAGTATTTACATGAATAAAGGATATATCATTAGAAATTACTGGTGTGATGTGCATGCTGCTTTTTTGTTCTATTAAATCTCTTTTCTTATTACTTAAAATTAAATTTATTGGGGTGACATTGGTCAACATGAACATACAGGTTTCAGGTGTGGGTTTCTATGTTACAAGATGTGTATATTGCACCTTGTGCCCACTACCCAGTCAAATATTCTCCTGACACCATATATTAGGACCCACTTCTCCCTTCACCACCTTCCCTCTGGCAACCACCACACTGCTGTTTGTGTCCACGAGTTTCAGTTTTATATTCCACATATGAGTGAAATCATATAGTTCTTAGCTTTTTCTGACTGACTTATTTCACTTAGGATAATGTTCTCAAGGTCCATCTATGTTGCTGCAAATGGCAATATTTCATCCTTTCCTATGGCTCAGCAGTATTCTATTGTGTATATGTTCCACATCTTCTTTATCCAGTCCTCATTCTTGGGACACTTTGGTTGTTTCTATGTCTTGACCACCATGAATAATGCTGCAATGAATATAGAGATGCATATATCTTTGAGAATAAATTATTTCGAGTTTTTTAGGTATACACCCAAGAGAGGGATTGCTGGGTCATAAAGTAGCTCTATTCTTAAATTTTTGAGGAATTTCTGGATTGCTTCCCATAGTAATTGTACCAGTCTACATTCTCACCAACAGTGAATGAGGGTTCCATTTTTTCCACAACCTCTCCAACACTTGTTATTGCTTGTCTGGTTAATAATGGCCACGCTAATAGGTGTAAGGTGTTATCTTTTAGTTTTGATTTGTGCTTTCCTGATTTCCACTGAGGTTGAACATCTTTTCAGATATTAGAGGCCTGGTGCACAAAATCCATGCATGGGTAGGGTCCCTAGGCCTGGCCAGCAATCAGGGCCAATCTGTGGGGCAACTAGTGGGGCAATCAGGGGGCCCCCACTGGCACCTGCCTTGGCTGGCCTGGGGCCTGCAGACTGGGGCAGCTCCTGCATTGAGGTTCTGCCCCGTGGTGGTCAGTGCACATTGTAGTGACCAGTCATTCCACCGGTTGTTCTGCAGTTTGGTCAATTTGCATATTAGGCTTTTATTATATAGGGTTGGCTGTTTGTATGTCTTCTTGGGAGAGATATATTTTCAGTTCCTCTGCCCACTTTTTGATTGAGTTGTTAATTTGTTTGGTGTTGAGTTTCATAGTTCTTTATATATTTTGGAATTAAACCTTTGTCAGAGCTACTGTTTTCAAATAGCATCTCCTACCTGGTTGGCTGACTCTTTGTTTTGTTGTCAGTCTTTTGCTGTGTAGAAGCTTTCTAGTTTGATAGAATTATTTTTGCTTTTACTTCTTTTACCGTTGGGGTCAAGTTCATAAAATCTCCTCTATGACCAAGGTCTATAAGTTTGGTACCTATATTTTCTTCTGTATAACTTATTGTTTCAGGTCTTATATTTAGATCTTTGATCCATTTTTAAATTAATTTTTGTATATGGGAACCAACTGTAATCTAATTTCATTTGTTTGCATGTGGCTTTCCAGTTTTCCCAGCACCATTTTTTGAAGAGACAATCTTTACTCCACTGTATGTTTCTGACCCCTTTGTCAAAAATTATCTGTCCATATATGTGTGGTTTTATAGTGGGTCTCTATTCTGTTCCATTGATCTGTGTGTCTATTTCTCTGTGAATACCATGCTGTTTTGATTATCATAGCTCTGTAGTAAAATTTGAAGTTAATTACTGTGATGCCTCCAGGTTTCTTCTTTTTTTCTCAGGCTTGCTTTGGCTCTTTGGGGTCTTTTGTGGTTCCATAAAAATCTGATGATTTTTTGTTCTATGTTTTTTTAAAAAAAAATGACATTGGGGGATTTTGATGAGGATTGCATTAAGTCTGTATATTGCTTTCGGTAAAATGGTCATTTTAAATATGTTGATTCTTCCAATCCATAAACATGGAATATTTTTCCATTTTGTTGTGTCTTTTTCAATCCCTTTTAATAATGCTTTGTAATTTTCAGTCTATAGGTCTTTCACATTCTTTAAGTTTATTTCTAGGTACTTTATTCTTTAGTTTGCAATTGCAAAATGAATTATTTTTTCATATCTTTTTCTAAAGTTTTGTTGTTAGTATTCAGGAAGGCAATGAATTTTTGTACATTGATTTTTGTATCTTGCAACTTGACTGTATTTGTTTATTGTTTCTAATATTTTTTGGTGGAGTCTTTAGGGTTTTCTATATACACTAGAGGCCCGGTGCATGAATTTGTGCATGGGTGGGGTCTGGCTGATGTGCCCCAATCAAGGCCCATTGGAGTGGCTGGCTAGGGGGAGTGGACGTGGGAGATTGGCCTGCTGGTCCTACCCCCATTGAGCCCGTTGAACAGCCACAGTGTGTGTCATAGCATTGGGTCATTCTGGTCATTCTATTCATCCTGGTCATTCCAGTTACTTGGCATATATATATATATATATATATATATATATATATATATTCATGTTGTCTTCAAAAAGTAACAGTTTGACCTCCTCTTCCTTCTCTATTTGGATGCATTTTATTTCTTTCTCTTGACTTATTACTCTGGTTAGGACTTCCAGTATTATGTTGAAGAAGAGTGGTGAGAGTGGACATTCTTGTCTTGTTCTTGATCCTAGAGGAAAAACTTTCAGTATTTCACCATTGAGTATACTAGCTGAAGGTTTATCATATACTAGGGGTCCAGTGCACAAATTCATGCACCTTGAAAGGAACTGTGGGCCGCGAGGCTGCAATGGGCACAGGAGAGGGTCTCGGCACACCATCTGTGTCCCTGCCTGGCCACTCTCACCACAGCCCCTGGTCCTCTGTCTGTCAGCAGCCCTGCTCCTGCTGTCGTCACTCGCACGCACTGACAGCACCAGCCCTGCTTACACCAGCTGATGGCGCAGAGCGATTGGGGCCAGCACCAGCAGTGGGTGCAAGTGGCAGCTGCTGCCCTGATCACCCCTCAGGAGCAGGGGGAGGTGGAGAAGTCCTCAGGGGCAATTGGGGCCAGCAGCTGCTGCTCACACCGGCTGACAGCGCCAAGCTATCGGGGCCACTTCTGGGCACCAGTAGCAAGTGCAAGTGGTGGCTCTGGCTCTGGCTGTGGGTGTAAGCAGGGCCATTGCTTGCAGTGGATGCAAGAGGTTGCTGCTGGCCCCAATCATCCCTCAGGAGCAGGGGGAGGTAGAGAAGTCCTGAGGGGTGATTGGAGCCAGCAGTCATCACTTACACCCACTGACAGCACTGAGTGATCATGGACGGTGCCAGGTGCCAGCAGCAGGTACAAGCAGGGCTGGCCATGGCAGCAGATGCAAAGGCTGGGCAGGACTGTGGCATGTGAGAGCAAAGAATTTTCAGTAACCACCAGAGGCTCACCCTGATGACAGCGACCAGCACCCCACTTTTGTCTGGCACCCCGACTCACCTGCCCCTACTATCCCACTGCAGCTGACGCCTGCCATGTTCCGCGCGTGCCCCCTAGTGGTCAGCGCACGTCATAGTGACTGGTTGTTCAGTTGTTCAATTGTTCAGCTGTTCAGTCTATTTGCATCTTAGGGTTTTATATATATATATATATATATATATATATATATATATATGGCCTTTATTATGTTGAGATACTTTCCTTCTACTCTTATTTTATTGAGTGTTTTTATCATAAATCAATGTATGATTTGTATCTTATCAAATATGTTTTCTGCATATATTGATAATATCGTTTTAGCGATTCTTTTGTTAATGTGGCATATTACATTGATTGATTAGCATATGTTGAACCATCCTTGTGCCCCTGGAATGATGCCACTTGATTGTGTTGTATTTTTTTTTCTGACTGTTTGTTGTATTTGATTTGCTAGTATTTTGTTTAGAATTTTTGCATCTGTATTCATCAGAGATACTGGTCTTTAGTTTTCTTTTTTTGTGTTATCTTTGCCAGATTTTGGTATCAGGGTTATATTGGCCTCATGGAATGTGTTAGGAAGTATTGCCTCTTCTTCAATTTTTTTTGGAAGAGTTTGAGTAGGATAGGTTTTAAATCTTCTTTGAATGTTTGATAGAATTCACTGGTGAAGCCATCTGGTCCTGGACTTTTGGTTTTTGGAGATTGTTTGTTTTTTGGAGGTTTTTGATGGTTGTTTTAATTTCCTCACTGCTGATCATTCTATTTAGATTTTCCAATTCTTCATGATTTAGTCTAGGAAGATTATATATTTCTAATACCTTATCCATTTCTTCTAGGTTGTTGAATTTAGTGGCATATAGTCTTTTATAATATTCCAGTATGATCCTTTGTTTATCTGTGATGTCTGTGGTGATTTCTCCTTTCTCATTCTGATTTTGTTTATGTTGGGTCTTTTCCCTTTTTTCTTTAATGAGGCTAGCCAGGGGTTTTTCAGTTTTATTAATCTTTTCAAAGAACCAGCTCTTTGTGTTATTCATTTTTGTATAATCTCTGTCATCTATTTCATTTAATTCTGCTCTAATTTCTATTATTTCCTTTCTTCTGCTGATTTTGAGTTGCATTTGTCGTTCTACTTCTTTAAGATGTGATTTTAGGTTATTTACTTTGTATAGCTCTTGTTTCTTGAGGTAGACCTATAATGATAGAAACTTCCCTCTTATTACTGCTTTCACTGAATCACAGAAATTCTGATATGTTGTATTGTCATTCTCATTTGCCTCTCTATTTTTTTTAATCTCAACTTTTATTTCCTTTTTGACCCAGTCACCTTTTTGTAGTATATAGTTTAATCTCCACGTATTTATGGGTTTCTTTACTGCCTTTTTTGCAGTTTATTTCTAATTTCAAGGTAACATGGTTGGAGAAGATGTTTGGTATGATTTCAATCCTTTTGTATTTGTTGGCACTAGCTTTGTGACACAATATATGGTCTATCCTTGAGAATGTTCTATGTGCACTGGAGAAGAGTGTATAATCTGATGTTCTGGGATGAAAGATTCTATACATGTGAATTATGTCCATTTGGTCTAATGTTTCGTTTAATGTTGAAGCATCCTTGCAGCCCGGGAATGAACCCCTCTTCATTGTGATATATTGTTTTTTTTTAATGTATTGTTATATTCAAAATGTTAGTATTTTGTTTAGGAGTTTTGCAACTTTATTCATCAGAGATATTGGTCTGTATGTTTTTTCCCCCCAAAGGGTTAATTCCTTTTAATATTTAAATGTAAGTGTTTCAGATATATATTATAAAACTTTTTCATATGAGTTGTTTTACCTCATGTAATAGCTGTGTAGTACTTGATCATAGGAAACTGCCAAATGTATTTATGCAATCCCTTACTATTGTTACATACTTAGGTGTTTTGTTTATTTGTTTGTGTGTTATCCTTAACAGATTTTGGCATCAAGGTAATGTCAACCTTATAAAATGAATTAGGAAGTATTGCCTCTTCTTTAATTTTTTGAAAGAATTTGAGAAGGATAGTTATTAAATCTTTGAATGATTGGTAGAATTCACTAGTTAAGCCATCTGGTCCTGGACTTTTACTTTTGGAGAGGTATTTGGTGATTGTTTCAATTTCCTTGCTGTTGATGTGTTTATTTAGATTTTTCATTTCCTCATGATTCAGCCTGGGATGGTTATATGTTTCTAGGAATTTACCCATTTGATGGCATATAGTCTTTCATAGTATTCTTGTATAGCCTTTTGTATTTCCATGGTATCTGTGGTAACTTCTCCTCCTTTATTTCTGATTTTGTTTATTTGAGACTTTTCTCTTTTTTTCCATAGTGAGTCAAGCCACAGGCTTGTCAATTTTATTAATCTTTTCCAAGAACCAGCTCTTCATTGAATTAATTGTTTTATTGTCTTTTTGTTCTCTATTTCATTCTCTAATTTTTATTTTCTTTCTTCTGATGCCTCTGGGTTCATTTGTTCTTTTTCTAGTGTTTTTTTTTTTGTTGTTGTTGTTTTGTTTTGTTTTGTTTTGTTTTTAAGATGTAATGTTATTTTGTTTATTTGGAAATTTTCTTGGTTCTTGAAATAAGTCTGTAATGATATAAACTTCCCTTTTATTACTGCTTTTGATGTATTCCAAATGCTTTATTTCTTTTATTTACCCAGTCATCCTTTAGTAGCATGTTCTTTAATCTCCACATATATCTTTTTCCTCTTTCTTTTTCCCCTCTTTCAATTTTCAGTTGACTTCTAATTTAAAATTGTGGTTGGAAAATATACTTGTTTTGATTTCCATCTCTCTAAATTTGTTGAAGCCTATTTTGTGTCTGATATATAGTCTATTCTTGAGAATGTTCCATATGCACTTGAAAATAATGTATAATCTGGTGTTCTTGGATGAAAGGCTATGTAAATGTTGATTTTGTCCATTTGGTCTAATGTGTCATTTAAGGCCAACATTTTCTTATTAAGTCTGTTTGGATGATCCATTTACAGTTCTCAATGGTGTATTTAAGTTCCCTACTATACTTGTGTTTTTGTCAGTTTTCCCCTCTAGGTCTGTTAGTGTTTGTTTTATTTACTTTGGTGTACCCTGGTTGGATGCATATATATTAATAAATATTGCCCTGACCGGTTTGGCTCAGTGGATAGAGAGTCGGCCTGCAGACTGAAAGGTCCCAGGTTCGATTCCAGTCAAGGGCATGTACCTTGGTTGCGGGCACATCCCCAGTGGGGAGTGTGCAGGAGGCGACTGATCGATGTTTCTCTCTCATCGATGTTTCTAACTCTCTATCCCTCTCCTTTCCTCTCTGTAAAAAAACAATAAAATATATTTTTTAAAAAATAAATATTATGCCTTCTTGATGTATTGCCCCCTTCATCATTATAAAAATGTCCATCTTTGTCTCTTGATATCTGTTTTGTCTTGAAATTTATTTTGTCACAATAAGTATTGTTACACCTGCTTTTCTCTACATGCTGTTTGCTTGGAGTATCATTTTCTACCTTTTCACTTTAAGTCTTTTCTCTCAAGCCATGCAGTGAGCTCCAGGTTACTTCCATGGCATCTTTTCTGTTCTTCCCCTTCACTCCTCTCCTGTTTGCTCCAATTCACTCAACTTTGGATGTTTAAATGAACAGATGTTTAAATGAATCCTTTGTTGAATTATTGTGCAACTTGTTGTAACTTTAATGGGAGAGACCAGGGAGGCCTCTTAGACTGCCATGCTCCTGACATCACACTAGGTTTAATTTTTATATGCTTTAAACTACTACATTTTTCTGCATTATTTCTATTAGAACTTTAATATTCCTAAAGCAGTTTTTCCTCCCATATTGGTCTATTTTTTCAAGCATTTTTTAATAATTTAATTGTTATGGAATTTTTTAGTCATTAATTTAATGAAATCTAGAGCCGTTCTGCTTGCGTCTAAAATCCTAGTCTCATCATTTATTCAACAAATATTTATGGAGTTTATACTGCACCTGAAGCACTGTGATATGTGATTAGTATACATCTGTGAACAAAACAGATAAGATCATGCCCTTGCAGGCCTTACACTTCAGAGAAAAAAAAATAGATATATTAAATAGGTTAATTATAGAAAATATTAGAGAGTTTTTAAAAGAATCGGGTATGGGGATTAGAAGTGCTTGCGAGTCAGATAGTGAGTTGTAATTTTAGATAAGTTATCAGGATAGACTTTATCTGAGCAAAACCTTAAAGGTTAGCGAACTGGCATGGGGACTAGTTGGGGTAGCAGTGTTCCAGGTAGAAGAGTAATATAATCTGATTTATGTTCTAAAGGGTTACTCTGTCTTCTTCATTGAGAATAGAATGTAAGGAAGCAGGGTTACCACTTAGGAGGTTATGAAAACAAACCAGGAAATATAGTGTGAACCAACTATCATCCATCAGAATTTTCCAAAATGTTTGCATACAAGTTGTTAAAAATGAGGGTTACTGTTGGAGTAACTGGGTAACTCTGGATAAATAATATCTGAGACAGAGATGATAGAGCAGATGTTTTTAGGGAAAGACTAGCAATTTGCTTGTGGACAGGTGAAGTCTGAGATGGTTATTGGAACACCTATAAGTTGTGTGACCTTGAACAATGTTATTTAACCTCTATGCATAGTGGTTTTCTTTTCTGTAAAAGAATAAAATAATTATTCCTACTTTAAAGGCTTGTTATGATGACCAAACCATTTTAATATGTAAAGCATTTGTACCAGTGATCAACAGAATATGCAATATATGTTTTATCTTTTATTAATATTACTAGAGGCCCAATGCATGAATTTCATGCAAAGAGTAGGCCTTCCTTTCCCCAGCTGCCAGCACCTGCTTCCCTCTGGCACCTGAGATCTGAGCTTTCCTCCAGCTACTGGCAGGCACCCGGGACCCAGGCTTCCCTCACAGCCCCAGCTTCCTGCAGAAGGTTGTCTGGAAGGATATCCAGAAGGATGTCCAGTCTAATTAGGATATTACACTTTTATTTTTATAGACTAGAGGCCCAGTGCGCGAAATCATGCAAGACCCAGAGTCCCTCCCACTGCTGTGTGCAAAATCACACAAGACCTAGAGTCCTGCCACTGCTGCTGCAGAGGGACCCAGAGTCCCTCCCATCGCCACCACCACAGGACCCAGAGTCCCACCACTGCTGCGGGACCCATCAATGCACCTCCTGGTGACCAGACCTTTGGTCGTTCTGGCATTCCAGCCACTGGCTTTTTATAATACAGATTACATCTAATTCTAATGTATCTGGCAATTATCTTAATTTGAATTACATAGTAAAGATTTAACTGTTTTTCTTCTATAAAATAGGTAATCAGGACTATGTTTTATAACTGGGAAACCATGAATTAATTTCTTTTTTCCATACTGATTGATAATGTCACCTTTATTAACCAATTATTTTGCAAGTGTCTCTTTCTGAGCTACATATTCAGTTCTACTGATACCTCCATTTTTTAAAAAAAAATTAGTGCCAGAGTGTCATTTGTCTCATTCTCTATCCCCATCCTTTCAGGAATGAGTCATTTACTAATGACCACAGCTGGAAACCTGGTGTTGAGCAGATCCCCCATTAGTTCTTAATGTCTATATAGGTACAACTTGTGAGAGCCATTATTGTGAGGATGTGATGAATTAATGCCTATCACATGTTTATAACAGCAATGAACACATATAAATGGTCAATAATGTAAAGTGCTGTCAGCATTATCAGTGTCCATCAATGAATGAGGCTCTGCTGGCCTAAAGATTGAATAATTGTTTACCATCCTACTCCCAGCCTTGGTGCTCCTTTACATCCAGTCAATGGCAAACTCCTCTCCCAAATACACACCACTTATCTCATCACTTCTGTTCTTTACAAGCAATCTGGAGAGATTTCACAGCATATAACTTCACCTTTATTAAATACTGTGTTCCAAAAATTCCTACTTTGTTATATTCTGAAAATTACAATCTCTTTCTATATCTAGAGTGGAAATAAGTACCATTGGGGAACCTGAGAGAAACATTTGACTGCATCAAGAAACGGAATTAGTAGACTTGTAGAAGACCACTCTCCTAGTGGATGTTAAATTCATATCAATGTACATAATGCATACTTATTTTGTAAAAGGAAGGAGATAATGAGAGATGGCTATAGGGCTTTCCTTCTGATTTGAGGAGGGCAGGTTTGTATAATTCTTAAAGCAAAACACTGGTGCAATATAAATTTTGTTCTATAATTCATGTTCTATTATCTTTGAATTTAGTGGAAATTCTTCCACATTTCAACATTTTTTTTTATTTCTACATAATATCAGCATTGTTATGAAACCTCCTTTTTGAATGTGAATTTAGGGAAAGTTAAGAAAAGTTGTAAAAAGACTGCTAGCCAGATGTTATTTCAAGCTAGAATTTTTTACCTAACTAGTGACCCAGTGCATGGATTCATGCACATTGAAAGGAAATTAATTAGAAGGTGGCCAGCAGGGCAGGACTGGACGAGATGGGTTGGACATGCCCTGGAGCCAACCTCCCATGGTCTCTCCCCATTTGGCTGCATCTGGGGTGGCACCGTGGCTTGAAGGGCATCTGCGAAGTGAGTGGTGTCCCTCAGGCAGGTGGGGTCCCTTGGCCTGGCCTGCAAGGATCAGACTGAAAACCGACTCTCCGACATCCCCCAAGGGGTCCCAGAGTGCGAGAGGGCACTCTACAAAGTTGCTGTCATACAGGGTGTGGAACGCAAGTGCAAGTGTGCAGTAAACCAGATTCAGGGCTGACAGTGCCCCAACAACAACATAACCCACGGCTGAAGGTAAAATCACAAGGTGGAATCGTGTGCCCCTACAAGGAATCGGGCTCCCCCCTTTCTGGTTTCAAGGTGCGTCACCCGAGAACTGCCGCTGCCAAGTCACTGCAGCTCAACAGCTCCTGCATTGATTGTCTCCCCCCTTGTGGTCAGTGCATGTCATAGCTACCAGTTGGATGGACACTTAGCATATTAGATTTTTAGATAGATAGATAGATAGATAGATAATAGATAGATAGATAGATAGATAGATAGATAGATAGATACTTAGAACCAGATTATTGTTGAAAAAGAAAAAAATGCTTAATGTTATTTGTTAGGGAACAATTTTCCTCATCAGTTTTATGTCTTGAATTCTCTGGGTCTTCACTGTTTTTTTATAAGGCTTATATATTTCTGGAAAAGTAAGTGAATCTCAAATGAATGGAATGGCTCTTATCTGCCTTCCACTGGCAAATGAAATAATATGTCGGAAAATAATTCCTAGGTTATGGGTTATACTTAACCTATAGCAGGAACCCAATTAATCATGATTGATCAGCCTTCAAAGTCTAGTTAGTTATTAAGAATACATCAACTGATCCAACATGGCAGTGGAGTAGATGGAAGGTACACTCACTGCTTGACAAGACCAAATTGGAACTACAACTAAAATATAGAACAATTAACCTGAAGAGCCAACTGAAGACTAACTGAACAGAAGTTTTATAACCAAGGACTTATAAAAGAAACCATATTGAGACTGGTAGGTGTGGAGAGCTGCTACAGCGTTTGGACAGGTTCAAGCCTCAAACTAATGAGAGGACACGGTCCTCTCATGGCAAAGCCACGTGCAAGTGTCAGCTTGGAGGGCAAAACCCTCCCAGCACAATTATAGCCAAAGGCTATAGTTGTAAGCTTGACCTTGTGGTCCGAACCTGTGGTCCCAGGTAGCTAAGTGATATAGGCTGCAGTAGGTGCAGCAAGTGCTGCTAAAACAAAGCTTGATAGAGTTCAGGTGCATGTAATTGAGTAGATTCAAAACTGGTGAGAACATTGTAAATATCTTGACCACTCCCTTACTTTGCCTCATGGAATCTGGCTATAAAATAAAGACTTGGCTTGCAGGCTATGGCACTGTCTCTCCATCCAAGAGCAGTGTCCCACCTAGCTCCAGCTTTATTCTCTTATCTGTCTTCTTTAATACTTCACCACCCCCGCCCTCTCAGGTTCACCCCTGGCCATGTTGAGTGTGGCGCAGGTAGGAAGGGAAGAGACCCAAGAAAAGGGCTGGTTCCACTCCCATGGGTACCAGCTAAGATTCTGGAGTCATATCTCAGCTTCAAAGGTTTCCTATGAGGAGTGTGGTGTCTCAACAACACACCAGCAACCAGAGCCAGGAAGAGGCCTCCACATAATATCTGGCTGTGAAAATCATTAGGGATTCTGTATCCCAGGGAGAGATAGGACTGTGCTAGGAACACAGGAATCCTCTTAAAGGGGAAATGCACAAAATTTTATTCATAGCCATTCAACCTAGACTCCAGTTGATGGAAGGTGGAGTGGATTAGAGTTGATTGAGGAAAGACTGGGATTTGTAGCTCTGGGAAGAGAGCTGAACAGACAGCTACCCAAATCCCTATGCCATCTTTCTTGGGTGGAGCACACCCCTTCTTATAGCATTAGCGTGAGGGAATGCAACAGACACTCCCTCTGGATTCCTTGTTGTCCCAGCCTGCAGAGCTCATGCCCTGCTGAGGAATCAGCTGCCTGGGCTGGGTGTAAATGTCTGAATAAATGCAGGGGTGTCAGTGGCTGAGTTGTATTACTTTGGGGCAGGGGACACTCTCCCCACCCCACCTCTCAAGCCTCACTGGTGCCTCATGGGAGATCCACTAGTCCCACGCTTAAAATGTCAGTGGATCACCATGCTGAGCTTTGGCTTCCAACAGAATTGTGTGGCTCTAGGACAGACATAATTTTTCCTCACACACCAGACTGGTCCAAAGCCTTCCTTTCACAGGGCCGAATCTTGGTCTGTTTGGGTCTGATAAACTCTCTTGACCTCACCCTGATGACTCCCAGAAATCCTGCCTCATAACAAGGTCTGTGGGCACCTAGTGGTGGGCATCAAAACTTGGTAAAGCCTGAGACTTTTGCTGAGTTGCCTCAGACCCAGCACTTGCACCAAGTTTGAACCTGTATCAATCTGGTGAACACCTCTTGCCCTTACCTGGTGACTTACTAAGAACCCACCTCATTCAACTCAAGTATTGCCAGAGGCTCTTTCAATTATTAAGCCTAACAATGAGACATCCACAGAGGCAGTTGGAGGCAGATCTCAGGGTGCCTTGGGCAGTTGTCAGATGGAAGCAAGTAGAGGCAGATCTTAGGGTACTTTGGACCTTTTGTTGTCCTGCTCCCATACTTGGTGCTGGTGGAAGCCAGCCTTGATGCATAGCTTAATCCATCACATACATTCCAAGGCCCAGCAGAGGCAGCCCGAAACTGTGGATTACTCAGTAGCTCTGAACAGGTTGTCCAGGACCAGTCATAGTCAGTATTTGACATTGACTTGCACTAGAGTCTCTCCCAAGAGGTCCCAGAAAACACACACCCAGTGGCTAGCTTCAGATGATATTAGAGTGGTATCCAATTAGCTTCAGACATTGCATATCCAAAGGGATATCTTGGCAAACACAAGACCCTGCTAAAGCAAATTATGCTTTGCGTTGTGGGCACTTACTCATACAGTTTGTTGGTGTCAGTCCTTACAATCAGTCAGCCAAAGGGTCAACCCCGTGCATGAATGGGCCAATGGAAATAAAAACTCAATTACAACAGGAGAGCTCATATAAACTACAAAGGATATTCCTGGAGCACCAGCTCAGGTGAATAAGGAGACTGCTCAACTGAATTCCACAGGACACCTACTACATATGACCACCCTACCAAGATTTAAAGACATTGCAAATCAACCTAATATATACACACAAACACAAAAAGGCAGCCAAAATGGGAGACAAAGAAACATGTCCCAAATTAAACGACAGGAGAAATCTCCAGGAAAAAAAGCTAAATGAAATGGAGGTGAGCTATTTACCAGCTATAAAGTTAAAAATATATATTATAAGGATGCTCAAGAAACTTAGTGAGAATGTCAACAACATTAAATGGGACATAAGAACCATGAAGCCCTAGATGGTTTTGCTCAGTGGATAGTGTGTCAGCCTACAGACTGAAGAGTCCTTGATTAGATTCTGGTCAAGGGCACATGCCTGGGTTGAGGACTCAATCCTCAGTAGGGGGCATGCAGGAGGCAGCTGATCAATGATTGTATCTCACCATTGTGGTTTCTATCTCTCTTGCTCCCTCTCCCTTCCTCTCTGAAATCAATAAAAATAAATATATTTTTAAAAAGAACCATGAAAAAGAACCAAGGCCTAAATGAAGAATACTACATCTGAAATAAAAAGTTCACTAGAAGGAATAAAGAGTACACTGGATGAAGCAGAGTGTGGAATCAGTGATTGAAAGGACAAGAAAGCAAAAAACACCCAAATAGAGCAACAAAAAGAAAAAAATAATTAAAAAAAAATTAGGACATTTCAAGAGACCTTTGGGGCAACATGAAAGTTAACAGCCTCCACATCATAGGGGTACCAGCAGAAGAAGAGAGAGAGCAAGGGATTAAGAACCTATTTGAAGAAATAATGACTGAAAACTTCTCTAACCTGGTGAAGGAAAAAGACACATAAGTCAAGAAAGTGCAGAAAGTCCCAAAAAAGATGAGCCCAAAGAGGCCCACACCATTATTTGTCATAATTAAAATGCCAAAGGTTAAAGAACAAGAGAGTATCTTAAAAGCAGCAAGAGAAAGACAATTACCTACAAGGGAACTTCCATAATATGGTCAACTGATTTCTGAACAGAAATATTTCAGGCCAGAGGGATTGGCATGAAATATCCAAAGTAATAAAAAGCAAGACCTTCAAGCAAGACTACTTACCTAGCAAGAGTATCATTTAAAATTAAAAGGGAAATAAAGAGTTCCCAGAAAATAAAAAGCTAAAGAGGTTCATTACCACCAAATCAGTATTACAAGAAATGTTAAAGGGTTTTTGAAGAATGAGAAAAATAATAGAAGGAAGTATGAGGAGGAGGAGGAGGAAAGAAAAAGGAGGAGAAGGAGAAGGAGAAGGAGGAGAAGGAGAAGAAGAAGGAAAAAATGATCAGAGAAAAATAGTGTGGACAAAAAGGGGCCACAAGCTAACCTGACATGCTCAGGGAAGGCTTGTGTGGCAGCCATGCCAACTCAGAGACCTAAAATAACCACAAAAAAATGATCTAAAATTAAAACTTTTAAACTAAAAACTGTTTATGGCATGTAGTCATATCCTAGACTAAAATCTTCCCTAACAAAAGTAAATCTTTACCTTAACTAATCCTATCTATTGTGTTTTACATAACATACCTTTGAAATGTCAGGGTTACTCCCCTTTTTTCAGACCCCTCAGGACACAACAAATTCATCAGGATGAAGACCATAAATCCTCTCCTAGTTATTATTGTATAAATTGTTGACTATTAACTATCTTATACCCCTCTTTGTAAAATATATGTCTATCATTTCATTTTTCATCCAATTCCAGAGGTTCCCCCATTTTGCTTTCTCCCACCTCCCTAATCTATCACCAATGGATTTAATATAGCCCACTTACATATATACTTTTTATTATCCTATATAATAAAGAGGCAATATGCAAATTGACCATCACACCTCACACAAGATGGCCACCCCCATGTGGGCACAAGATGGCTGGCAGGGGAGGGCAGTTGTGGGCGATCAGGCCAGCAGGGGAGGACAATTAGGGGAGACCAGGACTGCAGGGAGGGCAGTTGAGGGCAACCAGGCTGGCAGGGGAGGGCAATTTGGGGCAACTGGGTTGGCAGGGGAGGGAAGTTGGAGGCGACCCGGCCAGCAGGGGAGGGCAGTTGGGGCAATCGGGCTCGCAGGGGAGCAGTTAGGCATCAGTCAGGCTGGCAGGGAAATGGTTAGGGGCAATCGGGCAGGCAGGTGAACGGTTGGGAGCCAGCAGTCCCAGATTGTGAGAGGGATTTCTGACTGCTGGTTTAGGCCCAATCCCACAGGGCCTGCAGGGATCGGGCCTAAATTGGCAGTTGGACATACCCTGAGGGGTCCCAGATTGGAGAGGGTGCAGGCTGGGCTGAGGGACACCCCCTCCCCCCAATGCAAGCATTTCGTGCATCATGCCTCTAGTAATATATAAAATGAGGTACAGAACTGCCATTCTCTGGAGCATTATATCAAACCATTGCAATTTTACTTTTCCACAATTATCAATAGTTTAATCAAATAAACACAAAAATTCTCTATAGGCTTACATTGACATTTACTTGGCATAGTCAGCAGCATTCCAAAGATACTTACCCTGGACCACCCCATGGACACAGACACAGCCCTAAAATCCAATAATAGTCCCATTAAGCATACTGGCTCCCCACTATATCAAATATATTTAAATAAATTAACTCTTAAATCCAGGACATTTTCTTGCTTGTAATAAAGGGTATGACTTTATTTAAAGTATAGTTTTAAATCCTCAAAATGAAACTAAGGTTAAAGATAAACAAAGCCAAGACTAAGATAAGACATGAAAAAAATGAGTGACTGGTTTTTAAGTTTGACTTTTTAATTAAAATTACTTTTTGAAATTCTAAACAATAAACCTCCACTATATAAATAAGAGCTGAACTCATTCAGCTCCAAAAATGAGACACAGCCTTCCTTCAGCCCAAATATTGGATATTCTTAGATGAATAAAAATCTTTGTGGAAATGTCAGAGGTCATTCATCAAGACATAGAAAAACCCCATAGGAAAATCCCAACTCAACTGTAATTGACTTGACTAACTCATCCAGGGAACACCCCTGAGAATTGATTACCCAATGCCTGAATCCCATCCAATTACTGTTATTATTTTACCCTCATTGTTGAAAGTATTACAGATGTCCTCACCTTTTTTCCCCTATAACCCTCTTCCACTTCATTTCTGCCCCATCTTAGGCCTTCACTGCACTATTGTCTGTGACCATGGACAATGCACATATGCATATAAGATCTTTGTTTAATCTCTTTCTCTTCCCCCTTCCCCTTTCCCTTTAATAATCATCAGTTTGCTTTATACTTCCATGCCTCTGAATCTATTTAGTTCATTAGTTTATTTTAGATACCACAATTTTCATTAGATTCCACAAAAAAGTAATATCATATCTTGTAGTTTTCCGAGTACAGTTCTTTTACTTCCTTAGTTAAGTTTATTCATACTTATGTTAATTTTTTGTTGCAATGATAAATGCAATTTTTTTTCCATTTCTCTTTCTGTGAGTTCATTATTGGTGTATAAAAAGGCCATAGATTTCTGGGTGTTAATTTTCTATCCTGCTACATTGTCGAATTCATTTATTAAGTCTAGTAGTTTTTTATGGAGTCCTTAGGGTTTTCTATGTACAATATCATGTCATCTGGGAATAAGGTCATTTTTACTTCTTCTTTTCCAATTTGGATGCCTTTTATTTCTTCTTCTTGTCTAATTGCAATGGCTTATACTTCCAGTACTATGTTGAACAGGAGTGGTGAGAGTGGGCATCCCTGTCTTGTTCCTGTTCTTAGGGGAAATGGTGTTAGTTTTTGTCCATTGAGTATGATGTTGGCTGTGGGCCTGTCATATAAGACTTCTATTTATTTATTTTTTTAATATATTTTATTGATTTTTTACAGAGAGGAAGGGAGAGAGATAGAAAGCTAGAAACATCGATGAGAGAGAAACATCAATCAGCTGCCTCCTGCACATCCCCCACTGGGGATGTGCCCGCAACCCAGGTACATGCCCTTGACCAGAATCGAACTTGGGACCCTTCAGTCCACAGGCCGACGTTCTATCCACCAAGCCAAACCGGTTTCGGCAAGGCTTTTATTATGTTGAGGTATGATCCTTCTATTCCCACCTTGCTGAGAGTTTTTATCAAAAATGGGTGTTGGATTTTGTCAAATGCTTTTTCTGCATCAATTGATATGACTATGTGGTTTTTTTCTTTCAATTTGTTTATGTGATGTATCACGTTTATTGATTTGTGGATATTGTACCATCCTCGCATCCCTGAAATAAATCCCACTTGGTCATGGTGTATGAGATTTCTAATGTAATGCTGGATCTGATTTGCTAAAATTTTGTTGAGGATTTTAGTATCTGTGTTCATTAAGAATATTGCCCTGTAGTTTTCCTTCTTTATGGTGTCTGTATCTGATTTTGGAAATAGGGTAATGCTGTCTTTATAGAAAGAGTGTTGAAGTGTGCCTTGTTCTTGAATTTTTTGGAATAGTCTGAGGAGGATAGGTTTTATTTCTTCTTTGAATGTTTGGGAGAATTCCCCAGTAAAGCCATCCAGACCAGGGCTTTTGTTTGCTGGAAGATTTTTTTGATTATTGCTTCAATTTCATCAGTAGTTATCAGCCTATTCAGATTTTTTTTTTTGTTCCTGTTTGAGTTTTGGAAGCTGGTATGTTTCTAAGAATATGTCCATTTCGTCTAAGTTGTCCTGTTTGTTGGAGTAGAGTTGTTCATAGTATATCTTTTTTTACAATCCTTTGTATTTCTGTGGGGTCTGTTGTTACTTCACCACTTTTATTTCTGATTTTGTTTATTTGGGTCCTCTCTCTTTTTTTCTTGGTGAGCCTTGCTAGAAGTTCATCAATCTTGTTTATCCTTTCAAAGAACCAGCTCTTGGTTTCATTGATCTTATGTATTGTTTTTTTTTGGTCTCTATGTCATTTATTTCTTCTCTGATCTTTATTATCTCCTTCCTTCTGCTCACTGCAGGCTTTCCTTGTTGTTCTCTTTCTAATTCTTTCATTTACTACCACTTACTACCATTTTTCTTGCTTTTTGAGGTAGATCTGTAGTATAAACTTCCCTCTCAGGACTGCTTTCACTGTGTCCCATAGATTTTGGATTGTTGTGATTTCATTGTCATTTGTTACCAGGATGCTTGTTATCTATTTTTTGATATTCTTGATAACACAATCATTATTTAATAGCATGCTATTTACCCTCCAAGTGCTTGATATTTTTATTGTAGTTGATTTGTAACTTTATGCCATTGTGAACTGGCATAAGAAGATGTTTGATATGATTTCTATTTTCTTAAATTTGAAGAGGCTTTGCCTTTGTCACAATATGTGGTCTATCTTTGAATATGTCCCATGGGCAGTTGAGAATAATGTATATTCTGTAGCTTTGTAGTGAAATGTTCTGAAGATGTCAATTAAATCCATCTGATCTAGTGAGTCATTTAGGATTGATGTTTCTTTGCTGATTTTTTATAGGATTTATCCAGTCATGTCAATAGGTATTAAAGTCCCCCTCTATGGCTGTAAAGCTGTCTATCGCTCCCTTGATATCCTCCAGATTTTTTTATATATTCAGTTGCTCCTGCATTGGGTGCATATATGTTTACCAGGGTTATATCCTCTTGTGTTATTGATACCTTTAGTATTATGAAGTGGCCTTCCTTATCTCTTGTTATGGCCTTCACTTTGAGGTCTAATTTGTCAAATATAAGTATTGATACCCAACTTTTGTTTCATTTCCATTCATTTGAAACAATTTTTCCATCCCTTTACTATCAGTCTGTGTGAGTCCTTTGTTCTGATGTGGGTCTCTTGTAGATAGAAAATGTATGTTTCATGTTTTCTCATCCATTCATCTACACTATGTCTTTTGATTGGAGCATTTAATCCATTTACATTTAACATTATTATTTACTAGAGGCCCAGTGCACAAAAATTTGTGCACTCGGGGAGAAGGGGGAGTCCCTCAGCTTGGCCTGTGCGCTCTCGCAGTCTGGGACCCTTTGGGAGATAACAACCTGCTGGCTTAGGCCTGCTCCCGGGTGGCAGAGGGCAGGCCCAATCCCTAGGTGCAGCCCCTGGTCGGGCTCAGAGCAGGGCCGATTGGGGAGTTGAGGTGCCGCCGCTGTCATACACAGAGCAGGGTAGATTGGGAGGTTGCGATGCCACCCTCAGTCACACTCAGAGTAGGGCTGATTGGGGGATTGGGGCACCGCCCCCTGTAACACTCGAGGCCGGGTCAATGGGGAGGTTGCGGAGCCACCCCTTCACGCACAAAGCAGGGCCAATCAGGGGGTTGGGACGCTGCCCCCTGTCACTGACAGAGCAGGACCCATCTGGGGGTTGGGGAGCTCCCCCGGTCACACACAGAGCAGGGCCAATCAGGAGGTTGGGGAGCTCCCCCCTGTCACTCACAGAGTAGGGCTGATAGGGGAGTTGGGGCACCGCCCCCTGTCACACACAGAGCAGGTGGATCAGGGGGTTGGGGTGCTGCACCCTGTCACACTCAGGGCAGGGCCGATCAGGGGGTTGGGGCGCCGCACCCTGTCACACACAGAGCCGCAGGGCAATCAGGGGGTTTGGGCGCTGCCCCCTGTCATGCTGATCCCAGTGCCGGGAGGCATATTACCCTTTTACTATATAGGATAGAGGCCTGGTGCACGTGTGGGGGCCGGCTGGTTTGCCCTGAAGGGTGTCCTGGATCCGGTTGGGGGTCCCCACTGGGGTGCCTGGCCAGCCTGGGTGAGGGGATTATGGCTGTTTACAGCTGGTCACACACCCTTCAGGGTGGGGGTCCCCACTGGGGTGCCTGGCAGCCTGGGTGAGGGGATGATGGCTGTTTGCAGCTGGTCACACACCCTTCAGGGTGGGGGTCCACACTGGGGTGCCTGGCCAGTCTGGGTGAGGGGATGATGGCTGTTTGCAGCTGGTCACGCACCCTTCAGGGTGGGGGTCCCCACTGGGGTGCCTGGCCAGTCTGGGTGAGGGGCTGAGGGCTGTTTTCAGGCTGGCGGGTGACAGAAGCTCCCAACCGCTCCTTTTTTTCTTTTTATTTTAATTCTGGGCCAGCTTTAGTTCTGGCTCCAACTCTGAGGCCTCTGCTGCTGAAAGCAGGTATCTGGTTTGTTTCAGTTCTATAATCAAAACAATGTATAACTCCAGCTCTGAGATCCCGGCTGGCTGAAAGTAGGTTTCTGGGGTTTTGTTTAGATTCTATATTTGTTACAATGTTTCTTAAACTGCAAGCTCAGAGTCCCGCAAGGCAGGTGGGAAACGTTGGTTTCCTCCATCACTGAAGCAAGCAAGCCTCATGTTAGTTTTAAGCTGCCTGGATGCCGGCTGCCGTCTTGGCTGGCAGTTAATTTGCATATCGCCCTGATTAGCCAATGGGAAGGGTAGTGGTCGTTCGCCAATTACCATGTTTCTCTTTTATTAGATAGGATAGGTACTTGTTTGTCACCATTTTCATTCTTTATGCCAGTATTCCTTTCCTTCTTTCCTTCCCCTCCTCCTCCTCCTCCTCCTCCTCCTCCTCCTCCTCCTCCTCCTCCTCCTTCTTCTTCTCCTTCTCCTTCTCCTTCTCCTTCTCCTTCTCCTTCTCCTTCTCCTTCTCCTTCTCCTTCTCCTTCTCCTTCTCCTTCTCCTTCTCCTTCTCCTTCTCCTTCTTCTTCTTCTTCTCCACAGCGGTTCCTTTAATATTTCTTGCATTGCTAGCTTGGTCGTGATAAAATCTTTTAGTCTTTTTTGTCTGTGAAGCTCCTGATTTCATCTTCAATTTTGAATGATAGCCTTTCTGGGTATAATATTCTTGCATTCAGTCTCTTGTTTTACATCACTTTGTATATTTTATTCAATTCATTTCTGGCCTGTTGTGTTTCTGTTGAGAAATCAGTTGATATTGTAATAGGTAACTTTCTTTAGGTAACCTTCTGTCTCTAGCTGGCATCCTTTCAGTTTCTTACTTTGTCGTTGGTGTTGGCCAATTTAATTATGATGTGTCTTGGTTTTACTCTTTTTGGGTTTACCTTGTTTGAGACTCTGTGTGCTTCTTGAACTTGTGTGAGTTTTTTCTTCTCAATATCAGGGAAGTTTTCTGTCACTATTTCTTCAAACAAGTTTTCTATTCCTTGCTCAGTTTCTTTCCTTCTGGCACCACTATTATGTGGATGTTGATTTGTTTTGTGTTTTACCAAAGCTCCCTTTGGCTCTCCTGCTTTTTAAGTTTGTTTGTTTTTCCAGTTGCTGCTCTGCTTGGATGTGTTTCCTACCATGTCTTATAGCTCGCTGATGTGGTCCTCAGCTGCTTCTAGTCTACTTTGATGTTTTCTTTTTTTATTTTTTCTATTTTTTTCTTTATTGCAGCTCTGTCATTCTTCATTTCCTCTTGGTTCTTCTTTATTTCCTCTTGATTCTTATACATGTTGAATTTATCCTCCATCCTTTTCAGTGTCCTTATGACCATTCTTCTGAATTCTTTCTCTGACAAATTGCTTGTCTCTACTTCATTTACCTCCTTCTCTGATGATTCCTCCTTTTCTTTTGTATGGGGGCTGTTTCTTTGTCTCCCTATTTTTGCTCCTCTCAGGGTGTCTGGTTATGTGGCTCACTCTCTACCACATTGACCAAAATGCACAAAATAGAACTAGACAAGACAAAATACAGAGGGAACAAAATACCAGTGTATTCACAACACTGATAACCCCAATAAAGGTGAACACCAGAGAAAAAAATAATTAAGGGGGAGAAAAGAGGGCAAAAATGATATTGAGAAAAGGAAAAAAGGTAAGAGAGAAAGGAAAAAAGAACAAAAAAGAAGGGAAAAATATATGTGTTTGGGGAGAAAACTCCACAAAACAAACAAATAAACCAAAAAATTCAAACAACACCCAGAAAAAAGAGGGGGAACTGAAGCTGAAGAGGCAGGGCTTATTTCCAGAAAGTAAAGTAAAGTATTTGAATGAAAGGGGGAATGGTCACAGTTCAGTATAAAGGAGATAGAAAGAGAATGAATTGATAAGAAGAACAGTAAAAAATGAAATAATCAATAAAAAAAATCTCCCCTCTCCTTAAACTATCTACTAGTCCTAGCTAATAAAAGAGAAACATGGTAATTAGCCATACACCCACTACCCTTCCCATTGGCTAACCAGGGTGATATGCAAATTAACTGCCAGCCAAGATGGCGGCTAATTTGCATACTGCAGGCAGGGAGGGCCAGCTCGAGCTTCTGTCAGGCCTGTGTGGTGCCTAAGCCCCAATACCAGCTGGGACCCCAGTGTGCAGCCCTGAGTGGCGGGGGGCTTGGTAGCTCGAACAGCCACCTAAACCACGCCCCCAGCTGGGACCCCTGTGTGAGGCCCAGGGCTGCCCTGCCTCCGCAGCTGCAGTGTTTGGACCCAGGCCCCCAGCCTGCCCTGGGCTCCGCTCAAGGAGGGGCTGGGGGCCTGGGGTTTACTAAACTTTACTGGAGCTGCTCCCCACACCCCAGCCCCTGCCCCAGAACCACACTGCCCGCAGCAAGGCTCCTGGCAGCTTCCTGACAGGTGGGCAGCAGGAGAGCTGAGTAGAGCCGGGCTGCAGGGAGCCACGGAAGGGCTGGGCCGCAGGAGCCAAGCTCCCGGGGGTCTGAGGAGAGAGCCTGAAGGTAGAGGAACCTTTGGCAAAGCGGCTGCCAGGAGCCGCGGCCATGGGGTCTGCAGGCGTGCAGACAGGCCTCCGCCTGATGGGTGATCCTGGGCAAGCGCCATGGTTTCGGGGAAGCGGCTGGCCAAGAGGCAGGCGGCCCAAGGGGCGCAGAGCAGCGCCAAGGTGGGGTGCACTGGAGAAGGCTCAGGCCTGGGCAGGGTGCTGGCGGGTGGGGATCTGCCTCGCCTGCAGAGAGTGAGGTTTTGTATTGGCCCCAATAGGCGGGAAACAAGAGGCGATGACTGCAGGCATGGAAGGACGCCCGGGAGGAGGGGCGCAGACTCACAGCCTTGAGGTGGGGGTGGAGGGGCGGCGCCACCTCAGTGGAGGAGCGCCCCACTGCTGGGTACCCCACTGCAGCTGTTTGGTGAAGCTCCGGGCGCTGACCAGGCCTCCCTGCGGCCTGCACACTTGAGAGGCCAGGACTCCTGCTCCCGCCTTGGCCCCAAAACAAGCCTGCGCCCACCCAGCCCCCAGTTCTTGCCCTGCCCCATGGGGATGCACACCTGCATAGTGAGTGTAAGCCTACCACCTGCTCCCCAGAAGAGGTGCAGTAAAGAATGGGGTGGGGCGGGGGAGAGAAAAGAATGTGGAGCATCCATGATGAAGAGGAGCTGGAGAATGAGGCTTGGAAGCCTCACGGGGAGGTTTGTTCTGTTTGCCCTGCCGCTGTCTCTTAGAAAAGGCGGAGAGCTGGCTGTGAGGGCTCCTGCGCGAGGATTCCAGTTCCATAGCCAACTGGAATTGGTCTCAGTTTCCTGCTCTGTAAAATGTGTTATGCGTGTCCCAGTGCCTTCACTGAGCTTTTCGGGCCAATTGAGATACTATATAAAGAAAATGAGGGAAGAAGTGAGAAAGAAAAGGGCAAGCAACACAAAAGAAAGATTGAAAGGAACCTGTAAACCTATTGTCACTTAAATAGGGAATAGCGTCAACAGTGTTGTAATGATGGTATGAAGCCAGGTGAGTACTGGAAATATCAGGGAACACTTTGTAAAGTATATGGTTGTCTAACCACTATTCTGTAACTAATAAACCTGAAACTAATACAAAATAATATTGAATGTAAAGAAATGAAAATAGGAGTGAAATTTTTCTAAATTTCAAAGTTTAAATAAAGGCTGTAAAGGAAGGAAGGGGGAGAATAAAAATAGTGTTTTTTATTTTACCACTTTATTGTCTTTTCAGTATATGAAAAAGACAGTTGTCTTTATATGGTGTTTTTATGCTTTTCTAAGTCATTATCTCATTTGATGTTCAGGGCAATTTAAAGACAAGATAATTATTCCCTCCACTATTCAAAGAAAGGAAATCTTGGTGCCTGACCCCAATGATTCAATCGTCAATCCCTTATTGTAAAGCAGGGTTAGTGAAATTTTCTGTGAAGGGTCATATCTATACTAATAAAAGCCTTGGGGGTGATCTGGCCAGCAGGGGAGGGCAGTTGGGGATGATCAGGCCAGCAGGGGACATGTTAGGGGGCGATCAGGCTGGCAGGCTGAAGCAGTTAGGGGCAATCAGGCAAGCACGCAGGTGAGTGGTTAGGAGACAGCGGTCCAGGATTGTGAAAGGGATGTCCAACTGCCGATTTAGGCCCAATCCAGGCAGTCGGACATCCTGGGATCAGGCCTAAACCAGCAGTCGACATCCCCCAAAGGGTCCGAGATTGGAGAGGGTGCAGGCTGGGCTAAGGGACACCCTCCTCCCGTGCACGAATTTCATGCACCGGGCCACTAGTATCTATATATTCATCTATTTTTTGGAAAAGGAGACTAGAGAGCAAATAGGCTTAAGTTTGGTGAGTGAAACTAATTAAGCAATTAGGAGAAGAAGAGAACAAGCGAGAAGAGGAAAAACAAAAGCATTAAAAAAAAGAAAAAAATTGGCTAGCGAAGAAAGAGAAAAGAGAAGGTGCCTGTACTTGATGTAGGGAAGAGGAAATTAAATATATGAGTAAGCCAACAGAGACTATGTTAATAGTAATGTGTCAATAAAACAGATAAAGAAGATCAATTTTTAACAAGGAGTAAAAAGAAAGGAGAGAAAAAAACTAAAGCAGGAACAGGAGAAGAAAAACAGATGAAAAAGGGAGAAGTGAGGAAGAAAAGGTTGGCAAAAAGGAAAAAATTAGATAAAGTAAAATAATGATAACAAAAATAAAATAGAATGTAGAACACTAATCTAAAAAAATAAAAGTGTTTAAAAAATAAAAATAATAAAATAAAATTTCCTTTTCTTTCTTAATGTGGACGAAAGGGGCCACACGCTGACCTGACAAGCTCAGGAGAGGCCTGCATGGCAGCCTAGCAGACTCAGAGACCTAAAGTAACCACAAAGGATGGTCTGAAATTAAACTTTAACTAAAAGCAGTTATGGTGGGCAGTTATGTCCTAGGCCAGTATCTTCACTGACAAGATCAACTTTGATCCTTACTGAGCCCATTTGCCTTTTTGCCTCTAAGATAACATTCCTTTGAAGTGTCTGGGTAACTTGTAACTTCCCTTTTTCTGGAACCCCTGGGGCACAACCAAATGTTCTGGGCGCCAGGGCAGATATTACAAATTCCCTCATTATCATGTTGATTGATCCTGCACCCACCTAAGTATGTGTCCATCATTTTACTTTTTATCCTATCACAGAGGTTTCCCCGCTTCGCTTAATCCCACCTCCTTAAATCTGTCACCAATGAATTTCATGTATAAATACGAATGTAACCCTGCCATTCTCCGGAGCACTATCTCAATTCATTGAGGTTCTGCTTCCTGGCATATGTCGACAGTTTGGCTCAAATAAACTCACAAAAATTCTTTACAGGTTTCAATGGTTTTTTACGTTAACATTAATTGGCGTAGTCGCGGCAGGATTCCAAAGAAGCTCACCCGGGACCACCTTGCGGGCTCGGACTCGGTGCTAGGATCCATCAAGGGGCCCATTGAGCCCCGCCGGCTCCCCGCCGTACCAGGTGAACTTGGGTGAGTTTTCTCTTGGATCCAGAACCTTCCCTTCCTTTGGTCGAAGGTCGGACTTTATTTGAGCTGTTTTAAATCCTCGAGGTGGAACCAGGGTTGATAAGACCCCAGGTTAAGGGTTCAGAGCAGAACCCAGGGTAAGGCAGGATTGGAGGAAAAAATGGGAGGCTGGGTTTGATTTCGGCTTTTTAATTAAAACGGCTTTCTGAGAGTCTGAGCAAAAAAGAAAACCTTCGCTGTATAAATGGCTTTACTAGGGGGCCACCTTAAGGCTTGGTCTGCCCGGGCCCTATACCTTTCCTGTGGTTTTAGACAGCCAGGAGACAAACTGAGGCCACAATTGACCCACTGCATAACATGTCTAGAAAGTTTGCTCAGACTACAGATATTCAATAATAAAAATTTAACATGGGAAATTGTGCCTCCAAGGCCAGAAACTCCCGAGACACCAGCCCTCATTTAATACTCCTGATAGGAAGCCTTTACTTGTACGTACTTTAAAATATTAACTGAGAAATGGCTAAAATGCAGTTTGTTTGGGGTACCTATGTTAATATTTTGCATGCAGAAATTAGAAAATGCCGGCTCTGAAATTAAACTGAATGAGTACATGAGAAGCATATCTTGATTTGAAAATTGGAAGCTTCTAGAGAAAAGCACAGGAAAATTTTATTCTAATAAGATGGAAATTAATAAAATTTTAGAGACTGTCTCAGAACTATTCTGAAGTTAATTAATGTCTACACCCTGTTTTTTCCTTTAGCCCATTGTTTGTTTGTTTTTTTGAATAGTCCATTGGGAATATATTGAAATTCTAGAGAGGGGAAATTCCTGAACCAGGGACAAAAGACACTGCTTTGGTAGTTTCTAATGCTGGACATTCTTTGCTGTAAACTTTAGTGTGTTCTGTGCGCCTTGATGTTTTTGTGTCTTTGTTGTAGTGAAATAGGAAAAAATTTTAAAATGTCTTTCTATTAATCATGACTTTGGGAAAATACGCCATTTGAGTCATTTGCTGAAACTTCCCCAAAGCAGGATGTGGGGAAGGGGAGAAGGGAACTCATGGTGGTCCAATATGGACGCCTCCTCCCCAAGTATTCTGATTTAAAATCTCCTTCTTGTAATTGAAAAGTTTCACAAAATTTAAAAATGCGTCTGGTACTTCTGTTCACATGTAAAGAGAAAAGCTGGTTTAAAACTAATGCGCGCAATTGTCCTCTTTTTGGACATTTAGATAGAGTTTTAAACTGGAGTCTCTTCACACATGTACAGAATAAAACCCAAGACTGATTATTTCTTAGAAAAAAAAAAAAAATGGCGAATTTTACCCAGGGAAGAAATGCAGGCTTGTTCTAGCAACAAGCCTCCAAAAGAAAATTCAGTAAAATTGTCTCTGTTACAAAAATTTGCCAAAGTAAATGCCTTAAAATAATAATTGTATTTGAATCTCAAGAAATTATGTAGCTACAAATTTGCTTCTTGACTTTCCCCAGAGAAAAATGGTAGTTTTAAAGTCAAGGGCTGGGCCAGGCCTGTTTTGCCAGCCTCAGGTGTGGTTTTCCAGAGCTGCTGGGAACTTGAGACCTTAGAGTTTACTGAGTCAAATGATAAAAACTTATGTCTAGGTATTTTGAAGTGACATAATACATAATGTTGATCTGAGTATGCCTCGTACGAAATCTAGAGGGTAGAATTGAATCTGTTGGTTGATTGTGTCTTATATTTTTGAAGTTTATTCTTAAAAATGTTACTGATGTTAAGGTTCGGGTTGAATTGGGAGAAATGTGTAGCTGTGGTAGCTAGATGCCTAAAATGTAGAAATTTTTGAGAAAATAATTTTTGCTTTCTCTGAAATAATTAGGAATTCAAAAT
Source organism: Myotis nattereri (assembly GCF_964212035.1). Lineage (NCBI taxonomy): Eukaryota > Metazoa > Chordata > Mammalia > Chiroptera > Vespertilionidae > Myotis > Myotis nattereri. The sequence continues at coordinate 104,458,525 of NC_138076.1, forward strand.
ATGCTGCTTATTGGTCTGATTAAAAAAAAAAAAGAAAGAGGATTAACTCTGTGATCTCAACTGAAATTCTTAATACAAAAAACCAGTTTAAATTTAATTGCAAAGAACTCGCAGAGCCAGGTGCAGACAGGAGGCTCTCAATGGGGTAGGGTAGCAGCTGTCCCGTCAGGGACTGGACAGCCAAGAGTCAGGATCCCCGTGGGGGCGTCTGCCAGTGATGCTCTGGTGTTTACTTTTCACAGATTGGGAGTTTATGAATTATTTTCAATGCTGAAAACACTGCTTGCAATAAGCCATGTGCCTCATTTTAAAATCTTACATATTTATATTATAGAAAAGCAAAGTTTTTATCAAATCTACAACCATGCTACTTTTAAATTTTGTCATTTGTGGACAGCTTTATTCTGATGCATTTGTAGGTATATTATATGTTTAGAAAAACCCATGAAAAGGACTCTGACTTAATCTAAATTGCAGGTTTGTAAGCAGGTCATATTTTTGAACTGGATGAAGATTTATAGAAATTCAAGGAATAACTGAATTCAAAACCTGGCAAATAATCAGGATAAACAAAAATAACTATGGGACTAAATGAATTGAGGATAATTATTCTTATGACTGTTTAAAATATTGTTGACTTTTAAATCTTTTGTTTCCCAAATATAAGGAAAAGTAAAGAGCAGACATTCTGCATTATAGGAACTTACAAAATTGGTAACAGATTCATTTCACAGTGCACTTCCGGGCGACGAAGATTTCAAAGATCATGGCTTACAACCAGGAGATTTGGTGTGTTGGAAAAGATACCAAATAAAAGACTTTCTCCAACCTCGTTGGAGACGACCTTACCAGGTATTACTAACTAACCCATGTGCAGCTAAACTTAAAGGAGTTAGCTTTGGATTCACATTTCTCATTTGAAAAAGGCACCTGACTGTGAATGGACATCTACTTCCATCTCTGACACCCATCTCCATCTGGAGCGGAGATCAAAGACTTTTCAAGGACGAGAAACAGCAGAGGTCTTTCAAGGATGAGAAGTTGCTGTCCACGAAGGCAGACAGCTATCCCAAGATGACGTCAAAAAGGCCTGTATGCTCACAAACTGATATTGCTAGCTGTGGTGATTCAAAGTTTTTAATGGGGAATGTTATCTGTCTTTATTGTTTAAGTATGTGTCTTTGTTTAAAATTATTTAGCTAGTAAAATTTCTGTTTGTGTCTCTTAAAAAAAAAAAAATGAATGTATTGCTAATCTGAGGAGGGAAACTGAGCAGAAATCCTATCTTCCTTAAACCAAGGACACTTGGGAGTAAATAATTTGCATTTGCCTCCCTAAACAAAGGTTAAATCATTTATGTCAATCTGATTAGTGTCATTTGCCGTCCACACCCAAGGACAAATGAAGTTAGAAAATAAGCCTTATTTTGATTAGTTCTTTTAGAATGTATGTTAAGGAATTTTAAAATTGCTCAAACCTTGCTGCCTTGGGTCCGGTTCTGCGTGTTTAAGAAGGGACAGAGTAAGGTTTAGCAGCAGGAGTGAAGAGGCAGGCAGGGCAGGAGCAGGCCAGAAGAAGCTGGCAAGGCCATCCAAACCACCTAGCCACTATTGGCCAGAGCCGCCTCGGACTGGCAACAGCTGACTCTGACGAGGACAGACTGGGCTCTTTCCAAATGGGCCCCCATGAGTCGATGTTTGAAATGAAAATCGGAAGCCAGACTGTGAACTTTATGGTTGATACAGGAGCAGAGCACTCAGTAGTTACTCAGAAGGTAGCTCCCCTCACCAATATTGGAGCTACCGGGACCACAGCTGCAGACTGTTCTGCCGCCCCCGCTGATGTCAGTTAGGCGGCCACCAGGTGGTTCATGAATTCCTGTATTTGCCAGAATGCCTGTACCCCTTTCTTGGACGTGACCTCTTACAGAAATTACAAGCCACCCATAAGCTTGTTCGAGACGCCCTGCGAATGCCATCTCGGACTCTGTACATCCTTTCCAGCCTGGGGACTCGGTGTGGGTTAAGAAGTTCACAACCTAAGGACTCACCCCAACTTGGAAAGGACTATACACTGTCGCCTGCAGACCTGGCTACACCACTCCCAGCTCCTGCACCAGGAAACGGCCTTGATCCCAACAGCCAGCGGCCTCACCGTGAGAGCCAGGAGGAGGCTTGACGTCCACAAGAGTGGAACTGGACTTCAGTGAGGACAGTACTAATGGGGACCATGGCACTAGGGCACTTGGTAACTGTAAGAACATTTTTTTTTTTCTAGCCAGTGAGAAAGTCCAGGGACAAGTGGGGCTAGATGCACAAGGGGACAGAAGAGCAGGAACAGAATAGAGAATGCCCCTAAAAGAAGTGGGGTGAGTAAATGAAAATTAAATGTGCCAAACTGGCAGTTTAGAAAAATTAATTCGGTCAAACTACTTGTAGTTAGGGGGCAGTACAATCCCCTAACTAGTAAAGATGAGTCCATGATTTGACTCATGTACATAAAACCAGTGGGGAATGAAGTATGGTACCTATTTGCTTTGCTTAACAGTGGAAAAATTATTTTGATTTTCTGAATTGTATACATCATCCCATTCCATTGAAGGCCTTACTGATTGAATGACTCTCCCATTGATTGTGATCTTACTGGTTATCGAAGCACATTCTTCTGTACCTGGGAAACAGGACAGCACAATTACTCTAAATTGTCCTGACAACTCAGTTGTCGGGAGACCTGAGGGCTCTAGATAACATGCCTAAGTTTAACCCAGGTTACCCAAGAACTCTAGATAATGTATTTCTGTCAATTCAGTGACCCCGAGACCCAAAACTATAATTAACATGCTTAATTCTGCTTCTGTAAACTGTTCTTTTGCGAACCAGGTTCCTCATTCCAAACCCTGGGATGTAATCAATACCTTTGTGATTTTTGTGTTCATGATATGTAAATGTTAAGTTTTATACTAGATGCAGAAAAGCAAAACTTAAGACAAACAGCAAAAAGACTCGGATCATGATGGCTCAAAAATTAGAAATGATCCAGAATATTTTTTAACAAGGACATATAGGACCTGACTGCCTCCCATTTACCTGCCCTTTTTTAAATAATAATAATTGGACCTTAAATGCCATCTATGGTTATGGTCTTGTCCCACCCCCAGTGGTCCACCTGTTCAGCAAGACATGCTGACACCGAGACATCCTAGGAATGAGCCTTCCTAGCACCGTGGGACTCCATTATCCAACCAAAAGGTTGGTCATCAATGCATCCTTTGGATTGATTTATGACCAAAAGGGGGATGTGTGGCAGCCTAGCAGACTCAGAGACCTAAAGTAACCACAAAGGATGGTCTGAAATTAAACTTTAACTAAAAGCAGTTATGGTGGGCAGTTATGTCCTAGGCCAGTATCTTCACTGACAAGATCAACTTTGATCCTTACTGAGCCCATTTGCCTTTTTGCCTCTAAGATAACATTCCTTTGAAGTGTCTGGGTAACTTGTAACTTCCCTTTTTCTGGAACCCCTGGGGCACAACCAAATGTTCTGGGCGCCAGGGCAAATACTACAAATTCCCTCATTATCATGTTGATTGATCCTGCACCCACCTAAGTATGTGTCCATCATTTTACTTTTTATCCTATCACAGAGGTTTCCCCGCTTCGCTTAATCCCACCTCCTTAAATCTGTCACCAATGAATTTCATGTATAAATACGAATGTAACCCTGCCATTCTCCGGAGCACTATCTCAATTCATTGAGGTTCTGCTTCCTGGCATATGTCGACAGTTTGGCTCAAATAAACTCACAAAAATTCTTTACAGGTTTCAATGGTTTTTTACGTTAACATTAAGTAAAAGATAAAAAATAAAAAAGTGAAGTAGTGAAGTTTCATTCACTTCAGTTGTGTTTTAATGTCCCATGGGAGCTGGTTTAAGACCCCTCTCTACTGTTCTGTCTGCTGCTTCTCAGTTTCCTGTTATGTAGTCAGCACCGTGTTGAAGTTCCCAGAGATCCACCACTACTCTGTCTGTCTCCACAGCTTCGGTTACAAGCAGGAGGGATCAATCTTCCCGCTTTGTTTCTCTGTCTGCTTTCAGTCATATTTACACAAGCGTCTAGTTCTGACATGGGCTCTAGGTGGGAGTGTTGCTGGGCTCTAGGTGGGAGTGTTGCGCTATTAGTTTCCAGGACCAAATGGTCCTTCAACCAAGTCCCTGAGGGCTCCGTGGGGCTATTCAAAATCCTTATTTTCCTTCAGAGCTTAATACTGGCTGCAGCTGTGCTGCTAGGAGGGGCTGGGTCTTCAGGAGAAAAATGTCTGTTTAGGGTTGGAAGGACCAAAATGTCCCTTAGCTGGATTCCTGGTCGCCTCTCCTTGTTTTATTCCTCAGCCACCATGAAACCACTTCCACCTGTACTGCAGCCTCGGTAAGTGTAGTTGAAAGATACTGTGTACTGTGTTTAGCGAGGAAAAGCAAGGAAAATATAAAGACAGGGCAATCATGCCACTGCTTGTTTCTCTCCCCCCACCACCCCTGCACTGTGTGGCCAGTGCAGAACTTCAGGCTGCCTTTCTGGGTGCAGCCTCCCATGGCTGTGGTCTTAGGTCTAGAGTCCCTGGCTGCCAGCAGCCCTGTGGACACCCTTCCACACTCGAGTGCTATGCATGTCCCCAAGGCATGTGGACTTGGTGCAGCACAGTTTCCTTCTGACCCTCTAGTCCTGGTGGTCATGAGTCTCTCTCTCCAGCCCAGTTTCCCAATCCTATCATTCTCCAGATGTCCTCTTTCCTTTCCAGCCATGGATTGTCTCACCACCTTTGTTTAATTCACCAAATCTGAGTGGATGCTCTTCCATTTAGTTGTTTCTTCTATGTGCTCCATGAGAAGGCACAGGACATGTCCGCCTATTCAGCTGCCATTTTGTCTCCCCCGTACAAACTCCTCAGCCCGTGGCTGAGGAGGCTGGAGTCTCAGTGTTTGTGGGTTCACAGCCGAGGCAGCAGGTTCCTAGCCAGTGTGGCTCTAAGGTCCTGGCTGGTGTCTGAGGGCTCCCTAGGTGGAGGTGAGGCTGGGCTCCCTGTCACAGCCATTCTCCCCTTCAAGATGGCATGGCCCCTGCAACAGAGCCAGCCACCTGGGGAGAGATTTCAGCGGTAGCAGAGGCTGCCCAACTAGGGGACCCTGGTCTGCCAGTCCCCAACAGTCCTGCGGAATATAACTTCCCTCACTCACACACACGCATGCTCCACACATCCACGCACTCACCTTTTGCTCCTTCACTCACTCACACTCTCTTCCACATTGACATCCCATTGGCTGCTATCTTGGATCCCAACATATCATGTTTTTAATAATATAAGACTAATTTACAATGTTATTGTACACAAATTGTAAGCACATATTCCTAAAAATAATGACATTTTTATTGTATTTCTTTGCTTTTTTTTTTTTTTACTAATGACTCTAACTGGTGAACTCTATAGCACCCATGTCCTGCACTGATTGAGGTTAAGATTAATTTGTTAGATACTATATTTTATTTAATTAATCAAAATTTATAAATTGGGATTAAGAGAACTCTCAACCTCAATGCTATATAATATGAAAGGTACTTAAGGACTGTGAGATATTCATTTCTTTTCTAAGTTATAAATTGAGAGATACAAATGAAAATGAAACAAAGATTCAGTTGAAATACATGCTATAGTAGTTGTGCGGAAAGCTATATTAAATGCCAAAGTAGCTCTTTCTGGTGTTAGTTCAGTTATTTTGATAGTACTAGTCTTTCATTTGGAAGAAAATATAGTAGTTATTAGTTTCCTCTAAGGAAGAGGAGAGAAGAAGACAGGCAAGAGGAAAGAAGGTAGAAAGGGAGGTGAGGGTGGTGGTGGAGGGAAAGACCTAGTCTTTAGGTCCTAGATATAATTTACCCCTGTCTAGTGAGTCTAACTCCCAGAACTCTTTAAAAACATAATAGATAAAAGTATTCTTCATTTTAACTGAATTGATCTATTTTATTATTCTTTTACCATGTAATGGTGGTTTCATATCAATGGGACCTTTGTTCCAGAGGTCCCTTGAGTCAAATTCAAGTTAGTTTTTGTAAACATGACCTCTGTCATGTCTTATCACAGCCTGGTGTCATCAGTGAAATGCTTGCTGTTGATAAATAAATCTTTGCTATAGTGGACTGCAATATATATATATATATATATATATATATATATATATAATCTTCTCTGGGAAGAGAAATGTTATGTTGATTTTTTTTTTTTGCTTGCTTCTTCTTATGAAGAAAAAGCATCTTTTCATTTCATAAGAAAATATAACCTTCGTTGAATATATTAAAATACAAACTTTTGCTGTTTTTGTTTGGAAGGGGATGAAGTATATGTATGAATAACCAAAAGAGTTGTTCTTAAAAGGGGTAGTGTCCTTCACAATATAGATTTAATATTATCCACAAATTCTGCATTGGCATGTTTTTAATACTTTTATTGTAAACATATTGCTACAAGAGATGTCTGAGATTTTGCTGCCTATGGTTTCTTCTAAGATTTTTATGGTTTCATGTCTTACATTTAAGGCTTTTATCCATTTTGAGTTTATTTTTTTGTATGGTGTAAGTTGGTGCTCTAATTTCATTTTTGTTTGCCTGCATCTGTCCCACTTTCCCACACCATTTATTGAAGAGACTCCCTTGACTCCATGCTTTTGCCTTCTTATCAAATATTAATTGAGCATAACGGCTTGTGTCAATTTCTGGGTTTTCTGTTCTTTTCCTTTGGTCTATATGCCTGTTTTGTGCCAGTATCAGGCTGTTTTGAGAATAGTGGCTTTGTAGTATAACTTGATATCTGGTATTGTGATCCCTCCAACTTTATTCTTCTTTCTCAAGATTACTGCAGCTATTCAAGGTCTATTTTGATTCCATTTAAATTTTTAGAGAGTCTGTTCTAGGTCTGTGATATATATGCCATTGGTATGCTAATGGGGATAGCATTGAATCTATAGATTTCTTTGTGTAGTATGGACATTTTAATGATGTTGATTCTACTAATCCATGAATATAATATATTATTCCACTTGTTTATATCTTTCTCTATATCTTTTTTCAATATCCTGTGGTTTTCTGAGTATAGGTCTTTTACCTCTTTGGTTAAGATTATTCCTAGGTATCTTGTTTGTTTTTGTTGCTATTGTTGTTATTGCAATGATAAATGGGATTGCTTTTTTAGTTTTTCTTTTTGAGAGTTCATTATTGGCGTATAAAAATGCCATAGATTTATGGGTGCTAATTTTATATCCTGGTAGCTTGCTAAATTCATTTATTAAATCTAGTAGTTTTTTTTTATGAAGTCTAGGTTTTCCTATGTACAATATTATGTTGTTTGCAAATAATGACAGTTTTACTTCCTCTTTTGCATTGTATTTCTTCTTCTTGTCTGATCACAATGGCACGCACTTCCAGCACCATATCAAACATGAGTGGTGAAAGTGGGCACCTATCTTGTTCCTATTCTTAGGAGAGATGGTTTCAGTTTTTGACTATTGAGTATGATGTTGGCCATATGTTTGTCATATAAGGCTTTTATTATGTTGAAGTATGATCCCTCTATTCCCACTTTGCTGAGAGTTTTGATCAAAAAAGGGTGTTGAATTTTTTCAAATGCATTTTTTGCATTAATTGATATGATCACGTGATTTTTGTCTTGTAATTTCTTAATGTGCTGTATCACATTTATTGATTTTTGGATATTATGTTAGCCTTTCATGATGTATGATCTTTCTAATGTGTTGCTGGATCAAATTTGCTAAAATTTTGTTGAGGATTTTATCATCATTTTAATTCTTTATACCTTTATTTCTCTCTACATATATTTATTCTTCTCAATACAGCAGTCCCTTTAGCATTTCTCAGTGCTGGTTTAGAGGTGATAAACTCCTTTAGACATTTTTTTTTTTTTTTGTCTAGGTAGCTCTTTATTTCACCATATATGTATTTTTTAATGGTAGCCTTGCTGTATATAGTAGTCTTTGTTTCAGATCCTTGCTTTTTATTACTTTGAGTATTTTTTGCCATTTCCTTCAGGCCTGTAGAGTTTCTGATGAGAAATCAGATGACAGCTTTGTATGAGCACCTTTATAGGTAAGAAATTGTTTTTCTCTTGCTGACTATAAAATTCTCTTTTTACCTTTAATTTTGTCATTTTACTCGTTATGTGTTAGGGTGTAAGCCTATTTGGTTCTTGCTTGGGCCTCTCTGTGCCCCCTGAACTTGTGTGACTTTTTTCTTTAACCGATTAGGGAAGTTTTATGCCATTATTTCTTCATACACATTCTCTATACCATGCTCATTTTTTTCATCTCCTGGCACTCCTATTTTGCTAATATTATTACATTTCCTATTGTCCCATAGTCCCCTTAAGCTGTCCTCCTGGGTTTTTTTTTTCTTGTTGGTTCTCTGATTGAGTGTTTTTTCTACTCTATCTTTTATTTCATTGATCAGATACTTTGCTTCCCCTAATCTGTTGTATATTCCTTCCACTGTGTTATTTTTTTTTATTATTTTTTTTAAATTGTATTGCTTTCAGAGAAGAGAGAGAGAGAGAGAGAGAGAGAGAGAGAGAGAGAGAGAGAGAAACCTCAGTGATGAGAGAGAATCATTGATCAGCAGCCTCCTGTATGCCTGACATTGGGGAGTGAGCCCACAACCTAGGCATATGCCTTGAGCAGGATTCAAACCATGACCTCATGTTTCATAGGTCAACACTCAACCACTTAGCTATGATGGCTAGGCTCCACTGTGCTTTTTATTAGTACTATGTTATTCTGCATAGTTACTATATCTTTTCTCATGTTGTTGACCATCTTTACCATCATTATTTTGCACTCTATGTCTGATAAATTTCTTATCTCTGATTCATTTAGCTCATCTCCTGGAGAATTCTCTTGCTCTTTCATTTGGGGTTAGTTTTTGTTTTTCCATTTTTCTATATTCTATGAATCAGCATGGTGATTCATAAGTGCATGAAATAATCCTAAAAGGGGCAGATCTATTAATTTTTGTTCTATTCAGATTCAAAACAAAACAAACCAAAGCACTATTCATGATTTCCTCATTTAGTTTGCAGACTTTTACTATTTTCCAAAATCATGTTGCTCTAGACTTTTTTCCTTATTTTAAATGAGCCCTTTTCAGCATGAAGGGTATCAAACAGTGAAATGTAACTAAACAGTAATTTAGCTAGATTCTTCAACATATATTCTTTCCCCTCTAAGGCAGACAATTATAAAGATTTCTTTGGAATTTAAATTTATATTCAAATAAATGTCTACCAAATCATCCATAATGACTCTTTCTTTATTATGTCTTAGCCGGGATAAATCGCATGAGATCTTAAATCTCTTCAGATATCACAGGAAAAGCAAGAGAGAACACTTGGTAAGTATATTAAAAAGTATCTAGAGAGAAAAAATAAAAGACAGAGGGTACATTGGAAATAATGGTGTGAATAGAGTGATAAGGGGGGAAGGGCTAATATAATTATTACCAAACCCTCTTTAAATTGTAAAGAGAGACTGGAAATCTAATTGTTCTAAATTGAACTGGAAAGTCTATCTAGACTTTAAATTTTCAGTCAGAAAACTGAACTAGAAATGAAGCACAATGGAGGACAAAGAAAGAATGGATTGATTGATTGTTAAAATGCTACTGGCTACCTTGGTAAAAATGCCAGTCATTTTCAAGAATGAACACTCCTGGGAAGCATTCGGAATCTATCTTGCTCAAGTAACTACAGTATCTTTACAATTCTCTCATCGAAGTGAAGCCCTGCTCCTCTTAAATAATCTCCATACTTTTACTTTTTCCTTAATCATGCCCAACCTTTTTTATGTGTGTGGCTTTTTTAAAATACTGATTTCAGAGAAGAAGGGAGAGGGAGAGAGGGATAGAAACATCAGTGATGAGAAAGAATCATTGATGGGCTGCCTCCTGCATGCCCCCTACTGGGGATGGAGCCCACAACCTGGGCATGTGCCTTTATGGAGAATCAAACCCTGACCTCCTGGTTCATGGGTCAATGCTCAACTACTGAACCACACCAGACAAGCCATGCCCAGCCTTTTAAATCAACAAACCTACAGTATCATCTTCTCAAAAACTTTGATTTATTTTTCTTTCTTTCTTTCTTTCTTTCTTTCTTTCTTTCTTCCTTCCTTCCTTCCTTCCTTCCTTCCTTCCTTCCTTCCTTTCTTTCTTTCTTTCTTTCTTTCTTTCTTTCTTTCTTTCTTTCTTTTTTCTTTTTCTTTTTCTTTTTCTTTTTCTTTTTTGCAGGCCTTACAGTTCTTTATCCTCTTTAAGAAAATGAGCGCATGAGACCCACTTTTATAACACTTAAAATACCTGATTTTTCCTTTCATTTTCTTTTGTATTCTAATTCACATTATTTTGTGACACTGAATATAGAATATAGAAATATTTTTCTGTTTTCATTTAATAAGGCACTTTTTTTGGTACTGTTACTGATTTATATTAAGGCTTAAGACCCAAAATGAATAAAGTGGGTGGATGTTTGCCAGGTGTTTCTGGGTATATGCAATAAACCAACTATTAATCTATTTTATGAACCTAGAGAAAGTGACATCTGTGCTATGCAGGAATAAGATATCACTAGTCATATCATTTTATTGTTTATTTAATGACTGCAATAAAGCAGGATTCTGAGTGATCACATTGTTTCCTCTGAGTAGCCTGTGCCTTGGCTTGGCTGTCCTTCCTGTTTTTGCTCTAACACTTTTAAGAAGGAATGACTGTTTTACTGTTTTGCTTTTTCCATTTGATTATCTGGAAAGGGAAAAGAACAGTAAAAGAGAACAGATGGGACAAGGTTGCTAATGGGTATACCTTTCATTCGAGTATCTCTTCTGGATTTAAATGTTTTCCCTCTTTTCAGTGTTTCCCTTTCAGCACTCCTAAAAGTACAATATCAATATGTACAATGTAAAACAAAATGTGATTAATAAGGAAGAATAATAATATTACTGGCCTGTACCCTTTTGCAACCCGTGACTTCTTGGGGGATGTGAGATAGCTGGTTTTAGCCTGAGCCCCGCAGGCCCAATCTAGACAGAATGGATCCCGATCCTGTACATTGAGCATCTGTCCCCTGGTGGTCAGTGTGCATCATAGCGATCAGTTGTAGTGGCAGGGTATTTGTAGATGAAAAAGACAGAAATCTCTAAGTTTTTAGAAATATATTGATTTGTTTAGTATCTGATCAAGAAGATGATACATTATGATCAATAAAGCCATCTTGTCATAAAAACAGATGGATAGCTAAAGCTATAGGTATAGTTGATTAATACATTAATAACACAATTATCTGCACACCTTTCTGTATCTTTTACATTCCATTAAGGTTTCACATTCCATTAAGGCCATCTTTGTTCACCATAACATGTATCTGAAGAATTTATCATAGTGACTAGTATATAACAGTCACTAGATAAATGATTCTAAGGAGATACTGAGAATTTTGTATAAATATTGTAAAAGTCCTGATAAGAAAGGAAGGACAACTACTGGTATGGATGATACAGAAGATACCTAAAGGTAATATAGAAACAAGTGACAAAGGGAAAAATAACAGCAAACTGCTATATAGCACTTACTATTGCCAGATAAGATTGTATATTTAAATTTATTCAGTTCTCTCAATAAGACTGGTAGGTACTATCCTAGCAGAGAACATTTAAAAGTTTAGAAAATAAAAATAAGAAGGCAAAATATTTTATATATATATATATATATATATATATATATATATATATATATATTATTGATTTTTTACAGAGAGGAAGGGAGAGAGAGATAGAGAATTAGAAACACCGATGAGAGAGAAACATCGATCAGCTGCCTCCTGCACATTTCCCACTGGGGATGTGCCCGCAACCCAGGTCCATGCCCTTGACCGGAATCGAACCTGGGACCCTTCAGTCCGCAGGCCGACGCTCTATCCACTGAGCCAAACTGGTTTCAGCAGAAGGCAAAATATTTAACTTGCATAGAATATTATTGTTGTATATGAAATAGTAAAAATGAATTATTAAGACCTATTTAAGGACAGTGAATTAGTAAAGTACACAATTGATATACAGTAATTTATAGTAGTCATGTAAATAACATCTATATAGAACATATAATGAAAGACAAGACCATTTCAAATTAGGCAGTCTCATCCTTCGATGGCTCAATTTATTTTTCAACTTTATGATGGTGCAAAAGAAATATGCATAATAAATTATATCATACTAGAGGCCCGGTGCACAAAAATTTCTGCACTCGGGGGGAAGGGGGGGAGCCCTCAGCCTGGCCTGTGCCCTCTCGCAGTCTGGGACCCCTCGGGAGATAACAACCTGCTGACTTAGGCCTGCTCCCGGGTGGCAGAGAGCAGGCCCAATCCCTAGGTGCAGCCCCTGGTCAGGCTCAGAGCAGGGCCGATTGGGGAGTTGGGGCGCCGCACCCTGTCATGCATAGAGCAGGGCGGATCAGGAGGTTGCGATGCCACCCTCAGTCATGCTCAGGGTAGGGCCGATTGGGGGGTTGGGGAACTGCCCCCTGTCACACTCAAGGCAGGGTCAATGGGAAGGTTGCGGTACCACCCCCTGTCACGCACAGAGCAGGGCCAATAGGGGGGTTGGGGCTCTGTACCCTGTCACGCACAGAGCAGGGTCGATCAGGGGGCTGGGGAGCTCCCCCCTGTCATGCACAGAGCAGGGCCCATCAGGGGGTTGAGGAGCGCTCCCCTGTCACTCACAGAGTAGGGCTGGTAGGGGAGTTGGGGCACCGCCCCCTGTCACACAGAGAGCAGGGAGGATCAGGGGGTTGGGGCGCCACACCAGTCACACTCAGGGCAGGGCCGATGGGGTGGTTATGGCTCTACCCCGTCATACACAGAGCAGGGCCCGTGGGGGATGGTTGGGGTGCTGCCCTCTATCACCCACAGAGCAGGGCCAATCAGGGGGTTGGGGCACTGCCCCCTGTCACACACAGAGCAGGGCTGATCAGGGGGTTGGGGCTCCGCACCCTGTCATACACAGAGCCGCATGGAGATCAGGGGGTTGGGGAGCTCCCCCTATCAGGCACAGAGCAGGGCTGATCAGGGGGTTGGGGCACCTTCCCCTGTCACGAACAGAGCAGGGCAGATAGGGAGGTTGTGGCCCCGCCCCCTGTCACACACAGACCCACAGGGCAATCAGGAGGTTTGGACGCTGCCCCCTGTCATGCTGATCCCGGTGCCGTGAGGCCTCACGGCTCCGCTGAACCTGGTGCTGGGAGGCATATTACCCTTTTACCATATAGAATAGAGGCCTGGTGCATGTGTGGGGGCCAGCTGGTTTGCCCTGAAGGGTGTCCTGAATCAGGGTGGGGGTCCCACTTGGGTGCCTGGCCAGCCTGGGTGAGGGGATGATGGCTTTTTTGCAGCTGGTCACACCCCCTTCAGGGTCGGGGTACCCACTGGGGTGCCTGTCCAGACTGAGTGAAGGGCTGAGGGCTGTTTTCAGGCTGGTGGGTGACTGAAGTTCCTAACCTCTCCTTTTCTTCTTTTTTTTTTTATTCTGCGACAGCTGTAGCTCTGAGGCTTGGCTCCAAATCTGAGGCCTCAGCTGCTGAAAGCAGGTATCTGGTTTGTTTGGGTTCTATAATTGAAACACTGTTTCAACTCCAGCTCTGAGATCCCAGCTGGCTGGCTTAAAGCAGGTTTCTGGAGTTTGTTTAGATTCTATATTTGTAACAATGTTTCAAACTGCAAGCTCAGAGGCTGTCAGCGGCAGGCGGGGAATGTTAGCTTCCTCCGTCACTGAAGCAAGCAAGCCTCATATTCGTTTCAAGCTGCCTGGCTGCTGGCTGCCATCTTGGCTGGCAGTTAATTTGCATATCACCCTGATTAGCCAATGGGAAGGGTAGCGGAGGTATGGCTAATTACCATGTTTCTCTTTTATTAGATAGAATAGCCAACAATTTATACACTTTGTGTTAGATGATTTTGCCAAACTGTGGGCAAATGTTAAGTGTTCTGAGCACATTTACAGTAGGCTTCCCTAAGCTATAGTGTTTCCAACTTAATGATTTTTTTTAACTTTTGATGGTTTTATCTGGATGTAACCCTATCATAAGTTGAAGAGCATCTGTACTAACAAAAATGATGAAATATGTACAAATATAATTAAAAAGAAATTAGCAAAACCTATGGGGGGAAATTGTGAAATATTAAAGAGAGTAAAAATAGAAGCTAAAGTATCTTAAATTATATATAAATAAACTCTGAAAGACTGAATGATAAAGTCTCCAAGACCACATAAGAACCAAGAGCAGAGAGAGACAAAATGGTGGCATAATAAACAGACGTGTCCTGAGCCTTGTCCCGGAGCAGATAGAATGAGCTAATAAATTGAATAACATCCACCCCAAACTGGCAAAGTAGACACAGCTGGTGAGACAATTCACAGCCAGGAAGGGCAGAGGACACCTAAAGAACAGTAAAATCAGGGATCTAGGCTGGGGAGAACTGTGAGACCTCTGAGCCCAGAGGGTCAGAGGAAACCACACAGCACTGAGGCTGTGTCTCTTGGGTCAGGCAAAGCATCTGACTGTGGAAAGGAGGTCCACAGGACTTCTGATGGCAGGAGATTCTAGATCTTGGTCTACAGTCACGACAAACTGAGCCCAGAGGGGCCATTAAGGACAGCTGTCCAAATCATGCAGTGTTGGGAGGAGAGGGACTCGCAGTAGCACAGCTCTTTCCCCTCTTTGTGGTCTTTGCTTTTCTTTGCTGAACCTAGTTCATAGGACCTTTTGGATACAGACACTCACCCATGCCTGAGGTGCAGACTTGTGGAGTCTAGGGAGAGGCTGGGGTGAGAAGAGGTGGCCACAAGTCTGGCACTGAGTCATACCTGATGTTCATGGACCTAGGTAGCCATTTTCTCCTGAAGAAATAGTCCCTCCCTGCAATCTCCAGGCAACCAATATAGCCAGACCCAGACTATGCCCTGAGTGGTACAAAGGAAAAAAAAAAATCTGGTAGTGCCTGAGAGTCCACAGGGACTGGCCTAAAGAGAGGACTTCAGTCCCAGCAACAGGAAACTGAGAAGCCACAGACAGTATAGAAGAGTGGGATCTTAAACCAGCCAAAGGAACAACACTTCACTTTTTCATTTTTTTTATTTTTTTATTATTTTGTTATCTCTTTTTTTCTTTATTTTCCTTATTTCATTTTTTTTTACTTTCTATTCTTTTTTCATTATTTTCCCATCATTCTAGTTGATTTTATTTTATTTTGTCCTATTTTTAATCAATACTTTTTAAATTTATTATTACTATTACTTTCTTCTCTTTCTTCTTATCCACTCAGCCTCTTTCTAATTCCTCTATACTGAACTGAGGTCCTCCCCATATTCATCAAATTCTTAACCTTACTTTCTGTATATAAGATTTTGCCCCCATCCTCTTTACTGGGAATTTGCTGTTTGTATGTTTTGGTTTACTTGTTTGTTCTCTGGTGTTTTCTCCATATATATATATATATTTTTTTTCCCTGTCTTCTTTTTCTTTTTTCTTATACCATTTTTTCTCTCTTCGATATCATTTGCGCTCTCTTTTTTTCTCCTATAATTTTCTTTTCTCTGGTGGTTACTTATATTGGGGCTATCGGTGTCATGAGTACATTCATGTTTTGTTCCCTTTATGTCGTGTCTTCTCGAGGTGAATTTTATCCTGTTTGGCCAATGTGTTAGAGAGCGAGCCACATAACCAGACACCCGAAGAGGAGACTCCATCCACGAATGGGTCAATAACACTCCTGACCCAACTACAGAGGCAGGAAGAAGGCGGCAGTGAGGGAGAGAGCATGAGTGAGTGAGAAAGCAAAAGAGGAGTGTGTGGTCATGTGTGGTGTGTGTGTGTGTGACTGAGACACAGTTAGATCCTGCAGGACCTTTGGCAGCAGGCTAACTGGGCTCGCCTAACTAGGCAGCCTCTGCTACCATTGCAAACAGTCCCAAGCGGCCGGCTCTTCCTCAGAGTCCTCGTCTTTTTGAAGGGGAGAGTTGTTGTGACTGGGAGCTCAGTCTCACCTCCAACCAGGGTGCCCTCACATAACACCCGAAACTCTACAGCCACCCCCGCCAGGGACCTTCTACCTTGGCTGCGGTCCCATAGTCACCGAGACTCTAGCCACCTCGGGAATAGGCTCCTGTGAGTTCTGAAGCGTGCTCCCCTCTGATGAGCCCAACGATTTAGCCCAGGGCACTGCGACCATGTGAGCAGGCCCCTTTTGTCCAAGGAGCAGCACCCCTGTGAGCAGCCCGCCCCAGGTTTTGGAGCGGCAGCCTCAAGTGGCCTGCCCCTGCCCAAGGAGCAGCAAATGTGCCAGTGTCCCGCACTCCCATCCAAGGAGCATCAGACTTGCACACAGCCCACCCTGGTCCAAGGATCAGCCTGCCCTTGCCTGAGAAGCAGCAGCCACATGCAGCCTGCCCCCATCTGAGGAGAGATCAACAACAATACAACCATAGTAGGGGACTTTAATGCCCCATTGACAACACTGGATAAATCCTCTAGACAAAAAATCAGCAAAGAAACAGCAATCCTAAATGACTCGCTAGATCAGATGGAGTTAGTTGAAATCATCAGAACATTTCACCCCAAAGCTATGGAATACATATTCTTATCAAGTGCACCAGAGACATTTTCAAAGATAGAACACATATTGAATCACAGGGAAAGTCTCTCCAAATTCAAGTAGATTGAAATTATATCAAGTATCTTCTCAGACCACAATAGCATAATATTAGAAATAAACTACAATCAAAACAATCAAAAAAAATTCAAACACTTGGAAGCTAAATAGCATGCTATTAAACAATGATTCGGTTATCAAAGAGATCAAAGAAGAAATTAAAAACATCCTAAAAAAGAATGACAATGAAAATACAACAATCCAAAATCTATGGGACAAAATGAAAGCAGTCCTGAGAGGGAAATTTATAGCTCTATAGGCCTACTTCAAAAAAACAAGAAAAAATTGTAGTAATTCATTTAACTCTACAACTTAAAACATTAGAAGGAGAGCAACAAGAAAAGCCCAGAGTGAGCAGAAGGAAGGAGATAATAAAGATCAGAGCAGAAATAAAGGACATAGAGACCAAAAATCAATACAAAAGATCAATGAGACCAAGAGCTGGTTCTTTGAAAGGATAAACAAGATTGATGAACCACTAGCCAGGCTCACCAGGAGACAAAGAAAAAGGACCCAAATAAACTAAATCAGAAATGAACGAGGTTAAGTAACAACTAACCCTTCTGATATACAAAGTATTGTAAAAAAAATACTACAAACAACTCTACTCCAACAAACTGGACAACCTCAATGATATAGACACATTCCTAGAAAAATATAACCTCCCAAAACTCAATCAGGAAGAATAATAAAACCTGAATAGGCCAATAACTACTGATGGAATTGAAACATTAATCAAAAAGCTTCCAGCAAACAAAAGCCCTGGACCAGATGGCTTCACAGGGGAGTTTTACCCAACATTCAAAGAAGAACTAAAGCCAATCCTTCTCAGACTATTCCAAAAAATTCAAGAGGAAGGCACACTTCCAAGCTTTATCTATGAAGCAAGCATTACCCTAATAACAAAACCTGATAAAGACAACACAAAGAAAGAGAATTAGAGGCCAATATCCCTCATGAACATAGAAGCAAAAATCCTCAACAAAATTCTAGCAAATCGGATCCAGCAGAACATCAGAAAGATCATACAGGATGACCAAGTAGAATTTATCCTGGCAATGCCAGGATGGTACAATATCTGCAAATGAATAAACATGATACATCACATAAACAAACTGAGAGATAAAAATCACATAGTCATATCAATTGATGCAGGAAAAAACATTTGAAAATACCCCACACCCTTCCTTGAGAGAAACTCTGAGCAAGTGGCAATAGAAGGATCATACCTCAAATAATAAAAGCCATATATGACAAACCCACAGCCAGCATCATACTCAATGGGCAAAAACTAAAACCATTTCCCCTAAGAACAGGCACAAGACAGGGATGCCCACTCGCACCACTCCTGTTCGACATAGTACTGGAAGTATTAGCTATTGCAATCAGACAACAAGGAGAAATAAAGGCCTCCAAATTGGAAAAGAAGAAATAAAAGTATCCTTATTCGCAGATGACATGATACTGTATGTAGAAAACCCTAAAGACTCCATCAAAAAATTATTAGACTAAATAAATGAATTCGGCAATATAGCTGGGTACAAAACTAACACCAAGAAATCAATGGCATTTCCATAAACCAATAGTGAACTTACAGAAAGAGAGACTAAAAACAATCTCATTTATCATTGCACCAAAAACATTAAGATGCCTAGGAATAAACTTAACTAAGGAGGTAAAAGACCTGTATTTAGGAAACTACAGGACACTGATAAAACAGATAGAGGAAGACATAAACAGATGGAAGAACATACCATGTTCATGGATTGGTAGAATCAACATCATTAAAATGTCCACACTACCCAAAGCAATCTATAGAGTCAATGCACTCCCCACTAACATACCAATGGCATATTTCACAGACCTAGAACACTCTCCAAAAATTAATCTGGAATAAAAAAAGACCCCGAATAGCTGCAGTGATCCTGAGAAAGAATAACAAAGTAGGTGGGATCTCAATACCAGATACCAAGCTGTATTACACAGCCACTGTTCTTAAGACTGCCTGGTACTGGCACAAGAACAGACATATAGATCAATGGAATAGAATAGAGAACCCAGAAATTGACCCAATCCACTCTGCTCAATTAGTATTTGACAAAGGAGGCAAGAACATACAATGGAATCAAAACAGTCTCTTCAATAATGTTGTTCAGAAAATTGAACAGATACATGCAAAAAAAAAAAAAATGAAACTAGACCACCAACTTACACCATACACAAAAATAAACTCAAAATGGATAAAGTATTTAAACCTAACAAGGGAAACCATTAAAATACTAGAGGAATCCACAGGCAGCAAAACCTTCGACATATGCCAAAGCAATATCTTCACTGATGCAGTCCTAGGGCAATGGAAACTAAAGGGAAAATAAACAAATGGGACTATATTAAAAAAAAAGCTTTTACACAGAAAAAGAAACCATCAACAAAACAACAAGAAAGCCCACTGCATGGGAAAACATATTTGCCAATGTTATCACCGATAAATGTTTATTCTCCAACATTTACTGGGAACTCATACAATTTAACAAAAAGAAGATAAACAACCCAATCAAAAACTGGGTAATGGACCTAAATAGTTACTTTTTGAAAGAAGACATAAGGAAGGCCAAGAGACATATGAAAACATGCTCAAAGTCACTAATCATCTGAGAGATGCAAATCAAAATGACAATGTGGTACCATCTCACACCTGTCAGAATGGCTATCATCAACAAATCAATAAATTATAAGTGCTGGAGAGGATGCAGAGAAAAAGGACCCCTCTTACACTGCATGTGGGAATGCACACTGGTGCAGCCACTGTGGAGAACAATATGGAGTTTCCTCAAAAAACTAAAAGTGAAACTCCCATTTGACCCAGTGATCCCACTTCTAGGAATATATTCCAAGAAACTAGAAACACCAATCTGAAAGGATATATGCACCCCTATATTCACAGCAGCACAATTTACCATAGCTAAGATTTGGAAACAGCCTAAATGCCTATCTGCAGATGAGTGGATTAAAAAACTGTGGTACATCTACACAATGGAATACTACCCTGTGATAAAAAAAAAAAAAAAGGAATTCTTACATCTACAACAGCATGGATGGAACTGGAGAGCATTATGCTAAGCAAAATAAGCCAGTCAGAGAACAATAAATATCACATGATCTCACTCATATATGGAATATAATGAACAACATAAACTGATGAACAAAACAGAATCAGAGACAGAGAAGCATTGATCAGACCATTAAACCTCCGAGGGAAGGTAGGAGTGGGTGGGGGTAAGGGGAAAAAATCAACCAAAGGACTTGTATGCATGCATATAAGCCTAACCAATGGACACAGGCACCAGGGGGGTGAAGGCATGAATGGGGTTGGGGTTGTGGGGGGCAATGGGGCGATAAGGACACATATGTGATACCTTAATAAAAATAAAAATCTAAAAAAACCTTTGAGAAAATGGAAAAAGAAATTGTGTTCTAAATTTGCAATGAGGTGTATGTATTACTTCTATAAGCCAAATAAATAATAAGCTTTAAAATAAAGTGTTTTTGGTGATGATTGCACAACCAAGAAAAATAAAAGAACCCAGAGCAGTTGTTATCTGTATACTAGAGACCCCATGCATGAAATTCATGCACCTGAGGGGGGGGTCCCTCAGCCAGCCTGTGCCCTCTCCTAGTCCAGGAGCTTTTGGGGGATGTCCAACTGATGGCTTAGGCCTGCTCCCTGGGGGCCAAAGCTTGCAGTTGGACATCCTTAGAGCTGCCGCAGAGGCGGGAGATGCTCCCGCCACAGTTGCTCTGTGAGCCTGGCTTCCGGCTGAGTGGCACTCCCCCTGTGGGAGCACACTGACCACCAGAGGACAGCTGAATTGAGCGTTTGCCTCCTGGTGGTCAGTGTGTCATAGCAATTGTCCTTCCACTGTTTGGTCAATTTGCATATTAGCCTTTTATTATATAGTATATGAATTAGGGGCAATATGGGAACTGCACTCATGGTGTAAAAGGTGGAAAGAAGATTTTCATTTTTTCTCTTTATACACTTTTTTTTTTTGTCTTTGGACCTATGCGGGGATCACCCCTTCTAAATTTAAGTTAAGAAATAAGTTTAACCACCTCCTGAACATGTATTATTTCTTAATAGAAAACATTATTAATGTGCATATAATTTAACAAATGCCCAAAATTCACTGCCAATCAATCTTACACTGTTTTATATGCTCTACTACAAAGAATATTGTAGGTGATGGCAATAATTTTCTATAGTGAGTGGAAAACAGATATATCACTCAAGTGCAAATTCACTTACTATGAGATGAAGCAAAAAGATGGAATTTCAAAGAACATGAAATCATCTGAAGATCAACTTTTAAGGTCTTGCTTTAGAAAAAATGATTTAAGAAAAGCCTTTGAAAGATTTTAGCAGGAGCCTGTGAATATGTCTCTGTAACTTTCCTGTCCTCAATTGGTAATGGCAATTTTATGATCAAACTAGAGGCATGGTGCATGAAATTCATGCACTCAGAGGGGCTTCTTAGCCCAGTCTGCATCCTCTCAAAGTCCAGGAACCCTCAGGAGATGTCCAACTGACGGCTTAGGCCCACATGTGGAGTGGGCCTAAGCCATCAGTTGAACATCCTTAGCACTGCTGTGGAGGTGGGAGAGGCTCTCGCCACCGCCGCTGTGCTTGCCAGCCATGACCCCGGTTTCTGGCTGAGCAACACTCCCCCTGTGGGAGTGAACTGACCACCAGGCGGCAGCTCCTGTGTTGAGCAACTGCCCTCTGATGGTCAGTGCACATCATAGTGACCGGTCATTCCATCATGGTCCGAAAGCAACTCTCTGACATTCCCCGAGGCGTCCTGAATTGTGAGAGGGCATAGGCTAGGCCAGGGGACCCCACCAGGGCACAATTGGGGGCTGGGGAGGGACGTGGGAGCTTGGCTAGCTGGGGAGGGATCATGGGAGGTCTCCAGTCTGTCCAGCCTGTCTCACTCAGTCCTGATTGGCTAGACCTCAGCAGCAAGCTAACCTACTGCTCGGAGCATCTGCCCCCAGTGGTCAATGCATGTCATAGTGACTGGTTGACCAGTAGACTGTCTGCCCCCTGGTGGTCAGTACACATTATAGGAGCAGTTTAGCAACCTTAGCATATCATTAACATATTACGCTTTGATTGGTTGTATTGCCAACCAGATGACTGGACACTTAGCATATTAGGCTTTCATTATATAGGACATTTGACAAATGCACTCAAAGCTAAGCATCAAGTTTTTTATTATAGTTTGCACAGAAGTAGTGAAATTTCTCAAAAACAACCCAGCCAGATCCATCTCTGAAGATTGGTCTCACAATGCAATTATCCTGATACCTAGGGGAAACATTGGGTGTTAGGAGATCTTCAGGGCATGGAGTATGAGTTACAGTCTGGACATGCAAACTTAAAGAGGAGCAAGAAGGATGGTAACATGTTGGAGAGAGAGTCATCTTTCCTTAATTTTAAGAAGGTGGATCATGGTGTTTTCACATTAATGAGTTGGTTTTTTATTTTTATTTTTTTGTTTTGTTTTGTTTTTATTTAGGTGACTGCCACATAATAAGGCCAGTTCATTATTCAGTCTAGGAAACAAATTTATTTCTTTAAAAATTTACCTTAGAGTAAACTAGTAAAAAATAATCTTAAGGCAATTGAAATAGCAATGAAAGTGTTATATATTTTTTCTCTAGTTAACTGAAAACCTTCATCAATTTAGTATAAAACTGACATACAGATATATTCTGACTACCAAAAGTGGAGAAATACAATGTTCTAAGAACTACATAGCACATAATTTTGAAAGTTCAGAATGTTGTATATATTTTGAAATCACCATGTTCAAATGATTCATCATTTTTATATGTTAGAAAATTATATAATGGCTAATAAGCTGCAGAACAACATATACTTTAGTGACAAGCAAGTTTAACATATATAATATGAGGATTATAATCAGGTTTTTTTTCATATTTTTCTGAGTATTAGATGAGTACTTTAATTAAGAAATTATTTCTGTCTCAAATAATCATATTGCTACCTGGCAAATCTCAGACATAACATAGAAAAGATATTAGAGAGACATAATTTAACAGAAAATTTGAAAGATAGTCAAGCACAAGGGCTTTAATTGAGATGTGCTTGCATTTAAATCTGGGTTACTGTGCTCACTAGATTAATGTTTTCTAGCAATTTACTTAACATTTGTGTGACTGGGTTTTCTCATTTGCAAAATGCATCTGCAGTAGCTACCTCATTGTGTTCTTGAGAGAATTAAATGTATTAATCAATGAATGAACACATGAATGCTTACAAAATCTCTGGTACACAGAAAAACTGACATAAAAAACACACAAAAACAACAAGCAATTTATTAGAATGGATTGAATAGGGAGAACACTGGATTTATAATACAGTTTTTCCATGTATTTAATTTATAATTCTAGGCCAGTGGGAGGCTGGGTTGGGGGATGGATGGATGGATCCAGAAAAAAAGAAAAAAAGCATGGACACTGACAACAATGTGGCAACTGCCAGGTGGTGGAGGGTATAAGGGGGTTAATAGTAATGGAAAGAATCTTTACTTGGGGTGGTAAATACAGAGTATAGATGATATGTGTGAATTGTGCACCTGAAATGTATATAATTGCGTTAGCCAGTGTCACCCAATAAATTCAATAAAAAGGTGGAAAAGAAAGAAAAGAATAAAACATATTAGGATAAAAAGAAAAGAAACAGAATAAAAGAAAATAAAAAGAAACACATATCAGAATCATATAATTTGACTTTTTAATTGCTTGATCCAAGTATGGATAATTTTATATGAAATTATTTTTAATTCCTTAGATTATTGTGTACATGATAAGTGTGTAAGAAGTTAACATGGATGACAATAATTTGATTGATTGGTTACATGAAAATTATGTCCAAGAAATATACACAGGCATTCCTCACTTTCAGTGGTTATGTGAAACAATAAGATGAATTTGGATTCTGACACCTAGCAAAGCAATCTTTAAAATCAATAAAAAATTTTGAAAATGTCCGATGGCCTGTAAAAAAAAATTGTTAACAATTTAAAAACTCCCTTAACTTGGATAAATAGATGAGTACAAGTAAATAGATTAGTGGTGACTTTAGTTTTTGAAGCCTAGAGAATAAAACTCTTTTTAGAGATGCAATAATGAATAGTTTGTTCCCTTTTTCTCAATGATTCTATTCTATTCCAAACCAGCAGATCTTGTCTCTGTTGCTGAACCTGGTAAATCTTCATTAGGTTGCACATTGTTCTTTCTCAAACTCCTAAAGAACAAATTAATAATGTAGCTGAAAGCAAACAATCTATTAGGAATTTATTGTGGGGCATCTGTTTCACACAAACTTAGTTAGAATCCTGCCTCTTAGTTCAGGAGACACTTACATTTATATCTCCAGGCACAGTCCTCCCAGCAAAAATACCCAACTTCAGTTAAATTGCCATTTTAAGCTTCAGCTGTAATATTCACACAATGAGCTCAAACACAAAGAAAGTCACAGCTTGACATTATTGGTATTCAAACAAGCAAATAATCTATTCCTTTAGAAAAAATAAATAAATAAATAAATAATGAGGCCTTGAAATACTGGAGTCAGATTAAACAGCATCATGGAATTAAATTTTCTCATTTCTGGGAAGAAACAGTGATAAAGAAAGTAAACCAAAATGAAAGAAATATATGGGAAATAGACATGGAAATCGAGTACTTCTTTGTGGGAGAAATAATGAAGAACATTTGTATTATTTATACATCAGCAAGAAAGGAAATTAATGGCATTTTAAAAGTTATGTGAGCCCTGATTAGGTGGTTCAGGTGGCTGGACTGTCATCCTTTACACCAAAAGGTTGCTAGGTCACAATAGGCAACCAATCAATGTTTCTCTCTCACATCAATCTCTCTCTGTTTCTCTCCTTTCAACCTCTCATTCCTCTCTCCCTAAAATCAATAAACATATCACATATTCTCCAGTAAGGATAAAAAAAAGTTATATGGAAGACTCTCTGTGTGGAGAGGTGGCTATAAATTTATTTTACAAATATATATGAAGTATTTAATTATGTACCAGGCACTATTCTAGCACCAGAGTCACATGTTGAATAAGACAGATAAGATACTTGCTTTCCCATGAGGTGGACAGAAATATTCAAGTAAACAAAGATTTAAAATTATGTTTAAAAATTATAAATGTTATGGAGGTCACAATGGGCTATGAAATTAGGAGTTATTGAGGTGAATAGAAGACTATTTTAGATCTTAAGGTCTGAGAAGACCTCTCTAAGAAAGTTAATTTGAGCCTGTTTGTTACTACTTAGAGTTCATTCAGCTTTAAAATGTAAAACAATAGTTTCTACCAGTGCTAATTTAAAACAGAGGAAGGCCCTGACCTGTTTGGCTCAGTGGATAGAGCATCAGCCTGCGGACTCAGGGGTTCCAGGTTCGATTCCAGTCAGGGGCATGTTCCTTGGTTGCGGGCACATACCCAGTGGGGAATGTGCAGTAGGCAGCTGATCGATGTTTCTCACTCATTGATGTTTCTAACTCTCTATCCTTCTCCCTTCCTCTATGTAAAAAATCAATAAAATATACTTATAAATAAATAAATAAATAAAAAAGAGGAAGATGATGAGGACAGTTTTCAGGAAATTTCTGTAGTTGACAGATGCTTTGTGCATCAGGGGTTGGCATCAAAAGAAAGTGTCAGACCAACCAAAGAAATTGTATGCATGTATGCATAATCCTTGGTCACTGACAATAGTGTGTTGAATGCCTAGGTTGGGGGATAGGGGCAGGCTAGAAGGGTTCAATGGGGTTAGGGGAAGGCGGATATATGTAATACTTTCAACAATAAAGATTTTTTTTAAAAAGCAGGTATCAGAAGCAAGCAGTTAGGATGAACGAGAGAGAAAGGTTTTAGTTGGATAACCTACTCTTTATCTTTTTTTAAGAAAAAAAAATTGCTCATCAGTTGAAAATGTCATTTCAGCCCTAGCCAATTTGGCTCAGTGGATAGAGTGTCAGCCTGCAAACTGAGGGGTCCCAGGTTCGATTTGAGTCAAGGGCACATGCCAGGGTTGAGGGCTCGATCCCCCGGAGGGGGTGTGCGGGAGGCAGCCAATCAATGGTTCTCTCTCATCATTGATGTTTCTATCCCTCTCTCCCTCTCCCCTCCTCTCTAAAATTATTTTTAAAAATATATTTTAAAAATGTAATTTCACTAAAAGGAGAACATTTAGTTAATTGTGAGCTTGGCTTGGTGATAATTTTTCTCATATGAGTGAAAAGAAATAAACACAGTAAACTTTTTTTTAGGTTTGTGATTGTCAAGTGGAGTGATTGTCAAGTGGAGTGATGTGTTATTAGAGAAAGAAAGGGAGGAAGTTGTCTGCCATAGAGGCTGCACCTCATTTAAAAAAAAAAAAAAGCTTTAAAATGTGGTATTATTTTTTAAAAAGGCAAAAAAAACAACAACAAAACAAAACATGCACACACAAAAAAATAAGGCAATGGCCAGACTCTATAATATCACTCAAAAAGAATGAGAAAAATTATTTAAATCATACAACTTAAGAGAAGCATATTGTGTTCAATCAATCAATCCAATATAGTAAGCGATTTCTAACAGACACAAGGTTCAGAAATAATTTTCTGAAATAAAGAAAAATAATTTTCTGATTTTTGACTCAGTGAGATTGATTTCAGATTTCTGACCTCTCAAGCTTAGGCCACTAAGTTAGTGGGTTTTTATAGTATCAGCAGGAAATAAATATAGTCAGTATTTATAAAGTTCTATAATGAACTTGTATAGCCTTAAGAATTAGAATAAATTCAATGTTTTATTAAACAGTGGTTGTATACCACCTTTTCTTTATCCATTCATTTATCAATGGACACAAGTTGTTTCCAAATCTTGGCTGTTGTAAATAATGCTGCAATGAAGATAGAGGTACATATATCTCTTTGAATTAGTATTGTTTTCTTCAGATAAATACCATAAATGAAATTGCTGGATCTTATGGTAGTTTTATTTTTGAGGAATCTCTATATGTTTTCATAGTTGTTTGTTGCACCAATTTATATTTCCACCAACAGTGTGTGAGTGTTACCTTTTTTACACATTCTCACAAATACTTAAATCATTTTATCTTTTTGATAACAGTCATTCTGACAGGTGTAAGGTTTGATTTGCATTTCCTTGATTATTAGTGATGTTGAACATCTTTTCATATGCCTGTTAGCAATCTGTATGCCTTCTTTGGAAAAGTATTTATTCAAGTCCTCTGTCCATTTTTAATTAGGTTGTTTGGGTTTTTTATATTAAATTGTATAAGTTCTTGATATATTTTGGATATTAACCCTTATTGGATGTAAAATTTGCAAATATTTTCTCCCATTCAGTTGGTGGTCTTTTGCTGGTGTTGATGGCTTCTTTAACCTTATAAAAAATTTTGATTTATGTAATCCCATTTGTTTATTTTTATTGACCTTGCCTGAGAAGACCAGTTCAAAAAATATCACTAAAACCTCTTTCAAAAAGGGTACTGCCTATGTTTTGTTCTAGGAGTTCTATGGTTTCAGAAGTCACACTGAAGTCTTTAATTCATTTTGAATTTACTTTTGTATATGGTGTAAGATTGTAGTTTAATTTCATTCTTTTGCATGCAACTGTCCAGTTTTCCCAACACTATTTATTGATTTCTGTGGTTGCTTTTCTCTTCCATTGATCAATATGCCAGTTCTTGTGCCAGTACCAGGCTGTTTTGATTACAATGACTTTGTAATATAGTTTGGTATCCAATATTGTGATCCCTTTAACTATGTTTTTCTTTCTCAAGATAGCTGAGGCTATTCTTGGTCTTTTTTTGCTTCCATACAAATTTTTGGAATATTTGTTCTATATCTGTGAAATATGCAATTGGTATTTTAATGTGGATTGCTTTGAGTAATATAGACATTTTAATGATCTTAATTCTTCTAATCCGTGAATATGTTATACACTTCTACTTATTTACACCTTCCTCCATTTTTGTTTTTCAATGTCCTATAGTTTTCCTGGTATATGACTTTTACCTCCTTTGGTAAGTTTATTCCTAGGTGCCTTGTAGTTTTGTTGCAATGGTAATATATTTTTTTTTTTTAGTTTCCCTTTCTGAGAGCTAATTATTAGTATATAAAAATGCTATTGAGTTTTGAATGTTAATTTTGTATCCTGACTTGTTTCTGTTTTTAGGATAAATGCTTTTATTTTTTGACCCTTGAATATGATGTTGGTTTTAGGTTTTCATGTATGGCATTTATTATGGTGAAGTATGACCCATCTTTTCCCTCTTACTTAGAGTTTTTATCATAAATGGGTGCTGAATTTTTTCAAATTCATTCCCTGTGTCTATTGATATGATCATGTGATTTTATCCTTCAGTTTGTTTCTGTGATGTATTACATTTATTGATTTGAAGATATTTTACCAACTTTGCATCCCCAAAAGAAATCCTACTTGGTCATGGTGTATGATTTTTAAATTTACTGCTGGATCTAATTTGCTAATATTTTGCTGAGGATTTTTACACCTATGTTCATCAGAGATATTGGCCTATAATTTTCTTTCTGTGTAGTGTCTTTATATGGATTTAGGATTAGGTTAATGCTGAGCTCATAAAAGAAGCAAGGACATCTTTCTTTCTCTTGATTTTTTTTAATAGTTTGAGCAGAAGAGGGGTTATTATTTCCTTGAATGTGTCATAGAACTTTCTTGCAAAGCTATCTGGTCCAGGGCTTTAGTTTTCTGAGAGTATTTTTTTTTTAATTAATGCTTTGATTATATTAGTTGTTATTGGTCTATTCAAGGTTTTATGATTCTTTCTGATTGAATTTTGGAAGATTGTATGTTTCTGGGAATTTGTCATTTTTATGCAGGGTGTCCAATCTGTTGGGATATAGTTGTTCACAGTATTTTCTTACACTCCTTTGTATTTCTGTGATGTCAGTTGTTCCCTCACCTATTTCATTTCTGATTTTATTTTTTTGGGGGTTCTCACTCTTTTTTTCTTCATCCGTCTGGCTAAGGTTAATCAATCTTATTGATCTTTTCAAAGAACCAGCTATTATTGGTACATTGATCTTCTGTATTTTTTTTTTTTTAGTATCTATGTCATTTATTTATTTTCTGATCTTTTGTTTCTTTATTGATTAAGGAATTACATATGTGTCCCTATCCCTCTATTTCCCCCCATCCCCCCACTCATGCCCTAACACCCCCTCCCCCCTGGTGTCTGTGTCCACTGGTTAGGCTTATATGCATGCATAGAATTCCTTTGGTTGATTTGTTGCCCTTACCCCCACCCTCCCCTACCTTCCCTCTGAGGTTTGACAGTCTGAACGATGCTTCTCTGTCTCTGGATCTGTTTTGGTTCATCAGTTTATGTCAGCGGTTCTCAACCTGTGGGTCGCCACCCGTTTGGGGGTCGAACAGCCCTTTCTTTTTTTTTTTTTTTAAATATATTTTATTGATTTTTTACAGGGAGGAAGGGAGAGAGATAGAGAGTCAGAAACATCGATGAGAAAGAAACATCGACCAGCCGCCTCCTGCACATCCCCCACCGGGGATGTGCCCGCAACCCAGGTACATGCCCTTGACCGGAATCGAACCTGGGACCCTTCAGTCCGCAGGCCGACGCTCTATCCACTGAGCCAAACCGGTTTTGGCGTCGAACAGCCCTTTCATAGGGGCCACCTAAGACCATCGGAAAACACATATATAATTACATATTGTTTTTGTGATTAATCACTATGCTTTAATTATGTTCAATTTGTAACAATGAAATTGGGGGTCACCACAATATGAGGAACTGTATTAAAGGGTCACTGCATTAGGAAGGTTGAGAACCACTGGTTTATGTTGTTCATTATATTCCACAAATGAATGAGATTATGTGATATTTATTTTTCTCTGACTGGCTTATTTCACTTAGCATAATGCTCTCCAGTTTCCATCCATGCTGTTGCAAATGGTAACAATTCCTTCTTTTTTACAGCAGCATAGCATTCCATTGTGCAGATGTACCACAGTTTTTTTTTTAATCCACTCATCTGCTGATGGGCACTTAGGCTGTTTCCAAATCTTAGCTATGGTAAATTGTGCTGCTATGAACATAGGGGTGCATATATCCTTTCTGATTGGTGTTTCTAGTTTCTTGGGATATATTCCTAGAAGTGGGATCACTGGGTCAAATGGGAGTTCCATTTTTTAATTTTTTTGAGGAAACTCCATACTGTTCTCCACATTTATTAAGTCCACAGTGGCTGCACGAGTCTGCATTCCCACAAGTGGTGTAAGATGGGTCCTTTTTCTCCGCATCCTTGCCAGCACTTGTCATTTGTTGATTTGTTGATGATAGCCAGTCTGACAGGTGTGAGATGGTACCTCATTGTTGTTTTGATTTGCATCTCTCAGATGATTAGTGACTTTGAACATGTTTTCATATGTCTCTTGGCTTTCATTATGTGCACTTTTGAAAAATATCCATTTAGGTCCTGTTCCCATTTTTTGTTTGGGTTATTTATCTTTTTTATGTTAAGTTGTATGAGTTCCCTGTAAATGTTGGAGATTAAACCATTAATGGAGATGACATTGGCACATATGTTCTCCCATGCAGTGGGATTTCTTGTTTTGTTGATGGTTTATTTTGTTTTGCAGAAGCTTTTTATTTTGATATAGTCCCTCTGTTTATTTTCTCTTTAGTTTTCATTGCCTTAGGAGCTGTATCTGTGAAGATATTGTTTCGGCATATGTCTGAGATTTTGCTGCCTGTGGATTCCTCTAGTAATTTTATGCTTTCCTGTCTTACATTTAAGTCCTTTATTTTTGTGTATGCTGTAAGTTGGTAGTCTAGTTTCATTCTTTTGCATGTATCTGTCCAATTTTCCCAACACCATTTATGGAAGAGACTGTCTTGACTCCATTGTATGCTCTTGCCTCCTTTGCCAAATATTAATTGAGCATAGTGGTTTGGGTCGATTTCTGGGTTCTCTATTCTTTTCAATTGATCTATATGTCTGTTTGTGCCAGTACCAGGCTGTTTTGAGAACAGTGGCTTTGTAATACAGCTTGATATCTGGTATTGAGATCCCACTTACTTTATTCTTCTTTTTCAGGATTACTGCAGCTACTTGGGGTCTTTTTTTATTCCTAATGAATTTTTGGAAAGTTTGTTTTAGGTCTGTGAAATATGCCATTGGTATGTTAGTGGGGAGTGCATTGACTCTATAGATTGCTTTGGGTAGTGTGGACATCTTGATGATGTTGATTCTACCAATCCATGAACATGGTATGTTCTTCCATGTGTTTATGTCTACCTCTATCTCCTTTTTCAGTGTCCTGTAGTTTTCTGAGAAGAGGTCTTTTACCTCTTTAGTTAAGTTTATTCCTAGGTAGCTTAAATTTTTTGGTGCAATGGTAAATGGGATTTTTTTTTATAATCTCTCTTTCTGAAGTTCATTATTGGTGTATAGAAATGCCTCAGATTCCTTGGGGTTAATTTTGTATCCTGCTACATTGCCAAATTCATGTATTAAGTCTAGTAGTTTTTTGAAGGAGTCTCTAGGGTTTTGTATGTATAATATCATGTAGTCTGCAAATAAGGACAGTTTTACTTCCTCTTTTCCAATTTGGATGCCTTTTATTTCTTCTTTTTGTCTAATTGCAATGGCTAATACTTCCAGTACTATGTTGAACAGGAGTGGTGCGAGTGGGCATTCCTGTCTTGTTCCTGTTCTTAGGGGAAATGGTGTTAGTTTTTGTCCATTGAGTATGATGTTGGCTGTAGGCCTGTCATATATGACTTTTATTATGTTGAGGTATGATCCTTATACTCCCACCTTGCTGAGAGTTTTTATCAAAAATGGGTGTTGGATTTTGTCGAATGCCTTTTCTGCATCAATTGATATGACCATGTGGTTTTTTTCTTTCAATTTGTTTATGTGATGTATCACGTTTATTGATTTGCGGATATTGTACCATCCTTGCATCCCTGGGATAAATGCTACTTGGTCAGGGTATATGATCTTTCTGATGTACTGCTGGATCCGATTTGCTAAGATTTTGTTAAGGATTTTGGCATCTATGTTCATGAGGGATATTGGCCTGTAATTCTCTTTCATTGTGTTGTCTTTACCTGGTTTTGGTATTAGGGTGATGCTGGCTTCATAGAATGAACTTGGAAGTGTGCCTTCCTCTTGAATTTTTTGTAGTGGTCTGAGGAGGATAGGTTTTAGTTCTTCCTTGAATGTTTGGTAAAGCTCCCCTGTGAAGCCATCTGGTCCTGGGCTTTTGTTTGCTGGAAGCGTTTTGATGACTGCTTCTATTTCTTCCATAGTTATTGGCCTATTGAGATTTTTAGATTCTTCCTGATTGAGTTTTGGAATGTTGCATTTTCCTAGGAATTTGTCCATTTCCTCCAGGTTGTCTAGTTTGTTGGAGTAGAGCTGTCCATAGTTTTTTTTTTTAACAATCATTTGTATTTCTGTGGGGTCTCTTGTTATTTCGCCTCTATCGTTTCTGATTTTGTTTATTTGGGTCCTCTCTCTTTGCTTCTTGGTGAGCCTGGATAGAGGTTTGTCAATCTTGTTTATCCTTTCAAAGAACCAGCTCTTGGTTTCATTGATTTTCTGTATTGGTTTTTTGGTCTCTATGTCATTTATTTCTGCTCTAATCTTTATTATCTCCTTCCTTCTGCTCACTCTGGGGTTTTCTTGTTGCTCTCTTTCTAATTCTTTGAGTTGTAGAGTTAGATGATTTATTACCATTTTTTCTTGTTTTTTGAGATAGGCCTGTAGAGCTATAAACTTCCCTCTCAGGACTGCTTTCATTGTGTCCCATCGGTTTTGGATTGTTGTGTTTTCATTGTCATTAGTTTCCAGGATGTTTTTAATTTCTTCTTTGATCTCATTGGTACCCCAATAAATATTTAATCTAATATTATTCCATCCTGGTCTGAGAAGATGCTTGGTATGATTTCAATCTTAATTTGGGGAGACTTTTTTTGTGACCCAATATGTGGTCTATTTTTGAATCTGTCCCATGAGCCCTTGAGTAGAATGTATATTCTGTGGCTTTGGGGTGAAGTGTTCTGAAGATGTCAATTAAGTCCATCTGATCTAGTGAGTCATTTAGGATTGCTGTTTCTTTGCTGATTGTTTGTCTAGAGGTTTTATCCAGTGATGTCAGTGGTGTATTAAAGTCCCCTGCTACGATTGTATTGTTGTCGATCTCTCCCTTGATATCTTCCAGAAGATTTTTTATGTATTTGGCTGCTCCCGCATTGGGTGCATATATGTTTACCAGGGTTATATCTTCTTGTTGTATTGGTAACCAATTAAAAAAATAAAATCCTGTTTTAGAAGTAGGAATCCTAATGATTTGAGGTAGACGATGTTATCAGATAATAAATTAGGTATAAGATAAAAATAACAAGACTGAGGGAATGAAAGCACTGACTTGAAATTACCTTCCTTTAAATTCATGTGGAAAATAAAGAACACTTTTTCCTATCCAAAGTTCTAAGCATGAAATCCAGGTATGCCCTGTCATGGACTTGCTTCTTTAATTGGAGATGAACTCAGAGCCAATGGAAAGAATCCACAGCAGCAAACTACAAAGCAGTTGTCCCACGAGGAAGCCAGGAACTTTGCCTTTGATTTTTCCAGCTTGTCTAATTCCTGATTGTTCAGGATTTGGATCCCGAAAGTCCTTGTTTAGCATTTAACTAATTCTTTGTTGGTGGAAGGGGCTGGGACTGTTTCTCCACACATAAACTGCTCTTTGTCATAAATCACTTTTATAATGAGAGAGCAGCTCAGACACATCACCACGTCTTCCCCGTTCTCCAAATCTTCCTTAGTGATGTAGAAGTTATCGCCACAAGGGCAGGGGTAGAAATACGTCTCCAAGTCCTCATCATATTGGAAGTCCTCGATTTCCACCTTCTTCGTGAAACACCGCCATTGTTCTGGGGCCTGATAGGGACCCCCACCAGCCGAAACTGACCCGGGTCGGTCTAACTTCGAGAACGCTGGCCCCAGCCAGGTGTAAGCCACCACCTGCCTGTGGTGCTTTAATGGGAGTGCATTAAATCTATAGATTGCTTTGGGTAGTATGGACATTTTAATTATTTTGATTCTATCAATCCATAAACACAGTTTGTTCTTCCAACTGTTTATGTCTACCTCTATCTGTTTTTTCAGTGTCTTGTAGATCTCTGAGTACAGGTCTTTTACTCCCTTAGTTAAATTTATACCTAGGTATCTTAATTTATCTGGTGTGATGGTAAATGGGATTGTTTCTTTTGTGCTCTCTTTCTGTAAGTTCACCATTGGTATATAAAAATGCCATAGATTTATTGGCCTTAACTTTGTATCCAGCTATATTGCCAAATTCTTTTATTAAGTCTAATAATTTTTTGATGGGGTCTTTAGGGTTTTCTATCTACAGTATCATGTAATCTGTGAATCATGACAGTTTTACATCTTGTCTTCTTTTCCAATTTGGATACCTTTTATTTCTTCTTCTTGTCTAATTGCTATGGCTAGCACTTCCAGTACTATGTCAAACAGGAGTGGTGAAAGTGGGCATCACTGTCTCATTCCTGTTCTCAGGTGAAATAGTTTATCTTTTAGCCCATTGAGTATGATGTCAGCTGTAGGTTTGTCATATAAGGCTTTTATTATGTTGAGGCATGATCCCTCTATTTCCATTTTTCTGAAGGTTTTTATGAAAAATTGGTGTTGGATTTTGTCAAATGCTTTTTCTGCATAAATTGGTATGACTCTGTGATTTTTATCTCTATTTGTTTATGTGATATATCACGTTTATTGATTTGTAGATATTGTACCTTCCTTGCATCCCTGGGATAAATCCTTCTTGGCCATGGTGTATGATCTTTCTGATGTAATGCTGGATCAAATTTGCTAGAATTTTGTTGAGGATTTTTCATCTATGTTCAAGAGCGATATTGGCCTGTAATTCTCTTTCTTTGTGTTGTGTTTATCTGGTTTTGGTATTAGGGTGATGCTGGCTTCATAGAATGAGCTTGGAAGTGTTCTTTCCTCTTGAGTTTTTTGGAATACTTTGAGAAGGATAGGTGTTAGTTCTTCTTTGAATGTCTGGTAAAATTCCCCCTGTGAAGCCATCTGGCCCATAGGTTTTGTTTACTGGAAGCTTTTTGATGACTGCTTCAATTTCCTTCATAGTTATCAGCCTATTGAGATTTTTAGATTCTTTCTGATTGAGTTTTGAAAGTTTGTATTTTTCTAGGAATATATCCATTTCATCCAGGTTGTCTACTTTGTTGGAATAAAGTTGTTTATAATATTTTTAACAATCCTTTGTATTAAAGTGGGGTCTGTTGTTATTTCACCTCTTTATTTTCTGATTTTGTTTATTTGGGTCTTCTTTCTTTGCTTCTTTGTGAGCCAAGCTAAAGCTTCATCAATCTTGTCTATCCTTTCAAAGAACCAGCTCTGGGTTTCATTGATCTTTTGTATTGTTTTTTGTTTTGTTTTGTTTTGTTTTTGGTCTCTCTGTCATTTATTTCTGCTCTGATCTGATCTTTATTATCTCCTTCCTTCTGCTGACTCTAAGATTTACTTGTTGCTCTCTTTCTCATTCTTTAAGTTGTAGAGTTAGATGATTTACTACCATTTTTTCTTGTTTTTTGAGGTAGGCCTGTAGAGCTATAAACTTCCCCCTCAGGACTGCTTTCAGTATGTCCCATAGATTTTGGATTGTTGTGTTTTCATTGTCATCATTCATTTTCAGGATGTTTTTAATTTATTCTCTGATCTCTTTGGTAACCCAATCATTGTTTAATAGTATGCCATTTAGCTTCCAAGTGTTAATTTTTTTATTGTAGTTTATTTCTAATATTATGCCATTGTGGTCTGAGAAGATGCTTGATATGATTTCAATCTTCTTGAATTTGGAGAGACTTTTCCTGTGACCCAATATGTGGTTTATCTTTGAAAATGCCCTAGGTGCCCTTGAGAAGAATGTATATCCCATGGCTTTGGGGTGAAATGTTCTGAAGATGTCAATTAAATCCATCTTAACTAGTGAGTCATTTAGGATTGCTGTTTCTTTGCTGATTTTTTGTCTAGAGGATTTATCCAGTCATGTCAGTGGGGTATTAAAGTCTACTGCTATGATTGTATTGTTGTCGCTCTCTCCCTTGATATCTTCCAGGAGTTTTTTAAATGTATTTGGGTACTTCTGCATTGGGTGCATATATGTTTACCAGCGTTATATCCTCTTGTTGTATTGATCCCTTTAGTATTATGAAGTGGCCTTCCTTGACTCTTGTTTGGGCCTTCACTTTGAGGTCTATTTTATCAGATATAAGAATTGCTACCTCAGCTTTTTTTTCATTTCCATTTACCTGCAAGATATTTTTTTATCCCTTCACTTTCAGTCCGTGTGTGTCCCTTGTTCTGAAGTGGGTCTCTTGTGAACAGCATATATATGGGTCATGCTTTTTTTTTTTTTTTTAATCTACTCAGCCACTCAATGTCTTTTGATTGGAGCATTTAGTCCATTTAAGTTTAAATTTATTATTGATAGGTACTTGTTTGTAGCCATTTTTATTTTTTGTGACTGTGTGCCTTCTTCCCTTTTAATTTCTTCTTTTTACACCAGTCCCTTTAGCATTTCTTGCATTGCTTTCTTGGTAGTGATAACATCCCTTTTTTAATTTTAATTTTAATTTTTATTTTTTGGTTGTTGTTTTTTGTCTGTGAAGCTCCTTATTTCCCCTTCAATTTTGAATGGTAGCCTTGCTGGATAGAGTATTCTTGGATTCAGTTCCTTGCTTTGCATCACTTTGTAAATTTCCTTCCATTCTTTTCTGGCCTGATGTGTTTCTGTTGAGAAATCATTTGATAATCTAATGGGAGATCCCTTGTACTTAACTTTCTGTCTCTCTCTTGCAACCTTTAAGATTCTCCCTTTGCTGTGAATGTTTGCCATTGTAATTACAACCTGTATTGGGGTGGGTCTTTTCAGTTTCATCTTGTTTGGGACTCTCTGTGCTTGTATGAATTTTCTTCCCCAAATCAAGGAAGTTTTTTGACATTATTTCTTCAAATAGGTTTTCTAAACCTTGTTCTTCTTCTTGTGGTTCTGGTACCCATATTGTTCATATTTTGCTTCATTTCATGTTGTCCCAAAGCTCCCTTAGGCTTTCCTCCTGTCTTTTAATTTTTTTCTCCAATTGTAGTTCAATTTGGGTGTGTTTTGCTTTCCTGTCTTGTAATTCGCTAATCTGGTCCTCCACTTCTCCTAGTGTACTGTTGAATCTTTCCATGGTGTTGTTTATTGTAGGATTATCACTCTTTATTTCTTCTAGATTCTTCATAAATTGTTGATTTTTTCATCCTTCCGGTTTATGAACTCTCACCCAAGGATATAAGTGTAGATTTGTGCGGGGGCTGCTCCTCTAGTGGCAGCAGCTTCTCAGGTGGAGGCTGCTCTTCAGGCAGTTGCAGCAGTAGCTTCTCCTTATTTGGTGGCAGCTCCTCTGGTGGGCGCTGCTCGCAGCAGTAGTTTCTCCTCTGGCTAGTGGGGTAGGCTGCTCACACAGCTGCTGCTCCTCAGACAGGGGTGGGCTGCTCCCAAAGCTGTTGCTCCTTGGATGGTGGTGGGCTGTGTGTGGCTGCTGCTCCTTAGAAAAGGGTGGGCTGCTCATGAAGCTGCTGCTTCTTGGACAGGGGCAGGGTGCTCAAGTGGCTGCTACTCACGTGGTTGCAGTGCCCTTGGTTAAAGTGTTGAGCCAGCCAGAAGGGAGTATGCTTTGAAACTCACAGCGGCCTGGGAATGGGGTGGCTGGCATATTGGTCACTATGGGACTTCAGCTGGGGCAGCAGGTCCCTGGTGCGGGTGGCTGTAGAGTCCCGGGTTTTGACTGAGGGCACCCTGGTTGGAGGTGAGGCTGGGCTCGCAGTCACAGCAGGTCTCCTCTTCAAAAAGATGAGGCCTCTGTGGAAGAGCCAGCCACTTAGGGACTATTTGCATTGGTAGCAGAGGCTGCCTGGTTGGGCGAGCCCAGTCAGCCTGCCCTTGAATGTCCTGTGGGATATAACTGTGCCACACACACACACACACACACACACACACACACCCCACAGGTCCAAACTCCTCTTTTGCTCCCTCACTCATTCATGCTCTCTCCCTCACTGCTGCCATCTTCTTGCCTCTGTAGTTGGGTCTGGAGTGTTATTGACCCATTCGTGAATGGAGTCTCCTCTCTGGGTGTCTGGTTATGTGGCTCTCTCTCTACTCCATTGACCAAACAGGACAAAATGCAACTTGAGAAGACACTACACAAAGGGAAAAACCACAAATGTACTCACGATACTGACAACCCCAATATAAGTGACCACCAGAGAAAAGAGA
Organism: Myotis nattereri; assembly: GCF_964212035.1. Taxonomy (NCBI): domain Eukaryota; kingdom Metazoa; phylum Chordata; class Mammalia; order Chiroptera; family Vespertilionidae; genus Myotis; species Myotis nattereri. Next base: position 104,496,834 of record NC_138076.1, read on the forward strand.
GAATTAGCAGAGAGAAAAGAGAGCACAAATGATATCAAAGAGAGAAAAAATGGTATGAAAAAAAGGAAGAAAAGGGAAATATATATATACATATACATATATATATATATATATATATATATATATATATATAGAGAGAGAGAGAGAGAGAGAGAGAGAGAGAGAAAACACTAGAGAACAAACAGATAAACCAAAACATACAAACACCAAATACCCAATAAAAAGAGTGGGGACAGAATCTGCAGAGGCTAAGCTTATATACAGAAAATACTAGTAAGGTTAAGTAATTGGATGAATATGGGGAAGACCTCAGTTCAGTATAGAGCAGCGGTTCTCAACCTGTGGGTCCCGACCCCTTTGGGGTAGAACGACCCTTTCACAGAAAGACCATCAGAAAACACATATATAATTACATATTGTTTACAGTAGCAAAATTATAGTTATGAAGTAGCAATGGTTGGGGGTCACCACAACATGAGGAACTGTATTAAAGGGTCACAGCATTAGGAAGGTTGAGAACCACTGGTATAGAGGAAGTAGAAAGAGGATGAGTGGATAAGAAAGAGAAAGAGAAGAAAAAAAGTAATAATTTTCTAAAAAAATAATTAAATATATAGGATAAAATTAAAAAAAACTAGAATGATTTAAAAGTATGGTGAAAAGAAAATGAAAATAAAGAAGAAAATAAAAATAAAGAAAAAAAAGAGATAATAATAAAATAAAATAAAAATGAAAAAGTGAAGTGTCGTTCCTTTCCACCATGTTTTAATTCTCCATGAGGGCTGGTTTAAGATCCCACTCTTCTGTACTGTCTGCCACTTCTCAGTTTTCTTTTGCTGGGACTGAAGGCCTCTCTTTAGGCCAGTCCCTGAGGACTCTCAGGGAGTATTCAGCTATATATATATTTTTTTGTATCCTTTGTACCACTCAGGGTGTAGGATAGGTGTGGCTGTATTGGTTGCCTGGAGACTGCAGGGAGGGGCTATCTCTTCAGGATAAAATGGCTGCCTAGGTCTGACACGTCAGGTATGACTCAGTACCAGACTCATGGCCACCTCTGCCCGACCCTCTTCTCTCCTCTGCCTCTCCCCAGACTCCACAGGTCTGCAACTCCACCTTCACTTCATCCACGGGTGAGTGTTTATATTTGAAAGGTCCTATGAACTAGGTTTAGCAAATAAAAGCAATGACCAAAAGAGGGGAAAGAGCTGCACCACTATGAGCCCTCTCCCCCTGGAATGGATAGACTTGGGCATCCATCCAGCTGCCCCTTCTGGGCACAGTTTCTCTTGGCTGTTGACTTAAATCTAGAATCCCCTGCTGCCAGCAGTCCTGCGGACCTCCTTTTCACAATCAGACACTACATCTGTCCCGAGGGTGCAGCTTCCTTCTGACCCCATACAAATTGAAAGTGAAGGGCTGGAAAAATATTTTTCAGACAAATAGAAATGAAAGACAAACTGGGGTAGCAATATTTATATCTGACAAAATAGACCTCAAAGTGAAGACCATAACAAGAGATAATGAAGGCCACATCAGAATACTAAAGAGATTGCTAAAATAAGAAGATATAACTCCGACAAATATATGCCCCCAATAGAGGAGCATTCAAATACATAAAAATCTTCTGGGAGATATCAAAGGAGGGATTATATTGACAGCAATATGATCATAGTATGGAACTTTAATACCCTATTGACATCATTGGTTAAATCTTCTAGACAAAAAATAAACAAGGAAACAGCAATACTAAATGACTCACTAGATTAGATGGAACTGATTAACATCTTCAAAACATTTCACACCAAAGCTATGGAATAAAATTCTTCTAATGTGCTCTTGGGACATTTTCAAAGATAGACCACATGTTAGGAAACAGGCTATGGCTTTACAAATTCAAGAAGATTGAAATCATAACAAATATCTTCTCAAATCACAGTGACATAAAATTAGAAATCAGCTACATTAAAGACACCCCAAAACAATCAAACACATGGACACTAAATAGCATACTATTAAACAATGAATGGCCTACCAAAGAGACTAAAAAAGCAATAAAAAAACATCTTGGAAACAAATGACAATGAAAACACAGCAATTCAAAATCTATGGAACACAGTGAAAGTAATCCTAAGGGGGAAGTCCATAGCACTACAGGCCTACCTCGAAAAATAAGAAAAAATGGTAATAAGCCAACTAACTCTTCAACTTAAAGAATTATAAAGAGAGCAACAAGAAAACCCCAGAGTAAGTACATGGAATGAAATAATAAAGATCTGAGTAGAAATAAATTATATAGAAACACACAAACAAACAAACAAAAAATAATACAAAAGATCAATAAAACTAAGAGCTGGTTCTTTAAAAGAATATATAAGATTGATGAACCTGTAGCCAGACTTACCAGGAAACAAAGAGAGAAATGGAAGAGGTGAAGTAACAACCAACCCCACAGAAATATAAAGGATTTTTAAAAATAATACAAACAACTCTATTCCAGCAAACTGGACAGCCTAGTTGAAATGGACCTATTCCTAGAAAAATACAATCTATAAAAACTCAATCAGAAAGAATCAGAAAACCTGAATAGACCAATATCTACTGTTTAAATTGAAGCAGTAATAACAAAAACTTCCATCCAACAAAAGCCCTGGACCAGATGGCTTCCCAGATGAGTTTTGCCAAACATTCCAAGAACTAACACCTATCCTCCTCAAACAATTCCAAAAAAAATCCAAGAGGAAGGAACACTGCCAAGCTCTTTATATGAGGCTAGTATTACTCTAATCCCAAAAGCAAATAAACACACTACAAAGAGAATTGCAGGCCAATATCACTGATGAACATAGATGCTAAAATCCTCAACAAATATTAGCAAATTAGATCCAGCAATACATTAGAAAGATCATACACCATGACCAAGTGGGATGCAAGGCTTGTACAATATCTGCAAAACAATAAATGTGATACAGAACATTAACAGACTGCAAGAAAAAAAATCTCATGATCATATCAAATGATGTAGAAAATGCAATTGACAAAATCCAACACACATTTTTTATAAAAACTCTCAGCAAAATGGGAATAGAGGGATCATCCTCATACCTCAACATAATAAAAGCCTTATATGACAAACCTATAGCCAACATCATACTCAATGGGTAAAAACTAAAAACATTTCTCCCAAGAACAGGAACAAGACAGGGATTCCCACTGTCACCACTTGTCCTTGACATAGTACTGGAACTGCTAGCCATAGGGATCAGACACGAAAAAGAAATAGAAAGCATCCAAATTGTAAAAGAGGAAATAAACCTGTCATTATTCACAGATGACATGATATTTTGCATTGAAAACCCTGAAGATACCATCAAAAAGCTACTAGAATTAATAAATGAATTGTGCAATGTAGCAGGATAAAAAATTAACACCCAGAAATCTATGGCTTTTTTATACACCAATAATGAACTCACAGAAAGAGAAACTGAAAAAACTTACCCACTGTAACACAAAAATAATAAGATTCCTAGGAATAAACTTAACCATGGAGTTAAAATACCTGCACTCAGAAACCTACAGGACATTGAAAACAGAGAGAGAGGAAGATATGAAAAATGGAAGCATATATCGTGTTTATGGATTGGTAGAATTAACATCATTAAAATGTCTATACTACCCAAAATAATCTACAGACTCAATGTAATCCCTATTAACATAGCAATGGCATATTTCCCAGACCTAGAACAAACTCTCCAAAACTTTATATGGAATACAAAAAGACATCGAATAGCTGCAGCAATTCTGAGAAAGAAGAACAAAGTTTTAGGGATCACAATACCAGATATCAAGTTATACTACAAAGCCACTGTTCTCATGGTACTAACACAAGAACAGACATATAGACCAATGGAACAGAACAGAGATCCCAGAAATCGACCCAAGACATAATGCTTAACAAAGGAGGCAAGAACATACAATTGAAACAAGACAGTCTCTTCAATAAATGGTGTTGGGAAAATTGGACAGATACATGCAAAAGAAATGAAACTAGACCATCAACTTACACCACATACAAGAGTAAACTCAAAATGGATAAAAAACTTAAATGTAATACATGAAACTATAAAACTCTTAGTAGAATGCATAGGCAGCAAGATACTTGACATCCTTCTTGGCAATATGTCTACTGATACATGTCCAAGGATGATGGAAACTAATTAGAAAATAAACAAATGGGACTATATCAAAATAAAAAGCTTCTGCACAGCAAAAGATACCATCAGCAAAACAACAAGAAAGCCCACTGCATGGGAGAACATATTTGTTAATGATACATCCGACAAGGAGTTCCAAAATTTATAGGGAACTCATAAAACTTAAAAGGAAGATAAACAATCTAATTAAAAAAATGGGCAAAGTATCTAAATAGACACTTCAAAGTGGATATACAGAAGGCTAAGCGGCATATGACAAAATGCTCAAAGTCACTAGTCATCTGAGAGATGCAAATCAAAACGACAATGCAGTACCATCTCACACTTGTCAGAATGGCTATCATCAACAAAGCAACAAATGACAAGTGCTGATGAGCCTTTGGTAAAAATGGAACCCTTGTGCACTGCTGATGGGAACGCAGAGGCTCTATAACCTCTGGAGAGAACAGTATGGAGTTTCCTCAAATTTTAAAAATGTAATTCCAATTTGACCCAGTAATCCCACTTCTAGGAATATATCACAAGAAATCAGAAACACTAATCATAAATAATATATGCACCCCTGTGTTCATAGCAGCACAATTTACAATAGCTAATATTTGGAAGCCTCCTAAGTTCCCATCAGCCGATGAGTGGATTAAAAACTGTGGTACTGCTATACAATGGAATACTATGCAGCTGTAAAATGAGAAAGAACTCTTACCATTTGTAACAGCGCAGATGGACCTGGAGAACATTATGTTAAGTGAAATAAACCAGTCAGAGAAAGATAAGTATCACATTATTTCACTCATATCTATCCTAATATATAAAAACCCTGGGTCCCTAATGACTCCTTACCACCAGAGGCAGACCAACCGGAAGTCCTGCAGTCTGCACTGGGTTTCTGTGGTGACCCAGCACTGCAGCTGCAGGCGAGGTGACCCAGCAGTTACTGATGAGGGGGCTGTGAATCAGACCCAGAGAGAGGCCTGAAGAGAAAAGCAGGGTCTGATCTGGAGCCTCTGTGGCAGCTGTAGATCAGCACTTGCCTCTCTCTTTCTATCTGTGACTGGCCAGCAGCCTCACCTCCATTTCTCTCCAGGCCTCTACCGGGGTTGCTGATCAGCCCCACCTTTCTGATCAGGCCCTGGTGATAGGCCCAGAGACACTGACTAGCATAGGAACTGACCAATCAGAACAGAATCTGGGTGCTATGAGGAGAGAATGTCTGCCTAGGAGGCAGAGTTTTTTACTTTGATTGGCATAGGAAACAACCAATTAGAACCAAATGTGGGTGCTGTGAAGAACCGATGGCTGTCTAGGAGGCAGAGCTTTTGACACTGACTGGTGTAGGAACTGACCAATCAGAACCAAATGTGGGTGCTGTGAAGAACCAATGGCTGCCTAAGAGGCAGAGTTTTGACATTGATTGGCATAGAAACTGACCAATCAGAACCAAATTGGCCAGCAGAGGAGGGCAGTTGGGTGTGAGATCAGGCCAGCAGGGAAGGGCAGTTGGGGCCACCAGGCCTGTAGGGGAGGGCAGTTGGGGATGAAATCAGACCAGCAGGAGAGGGACATTGGGGTGAGATCAGGACAGCAGGGGAAGGCAGTTGGGGATACCAGACCTGCAGGGGAGGGCAGTTGGCAGCAAAATCAGGCCAGCAGGGGAGGACCATTGGGGGTGAGATTAGGCCAGCAGGGGAGGGCAGTTGGTGGCAGCCAGCACTGCAGAGGAGGGCAGTTGGGGGCAAGATCAGGCAGGCAGGAGAGGGCAGTTAGGGGTAATCAGGTAGGCAGGCAGAGGAAGTTAGGGGCGATCAGGCAGGCAGGCAGAGGCAGTTAGGAGCCAGCGGTCCCAGATGGCGAGAGAAATGTCCGACTGCTGGTTTACATCCTGCTGATTTACAACTGGAAGTCGGACATCCTCTGAGGGGTCCCTGATTGGAGTGGGTGAAGACTGGGCTGAGGGAACCCCCCCTCCGTGCATGACTTTCGTGCACCGGGCCACTAGTCCTATCCAATAAAAGAGAAACATGGTAATTGGCGTATGACTGCTACCCTTCCCATTGGCTAATCAGGGTGATATGCAAATTAACTGCCAGCCAAGATGGCGGCTGGCAGCCAGACAGCTTGAAACTAACAAGAGGCTTGCTTGCTTCAGTGAGGGAGGACTGCAACGTTCCCCACCTGCCTTGCCGGCCTCTGAGCTTGCAGTTTTAAAACCATTGTAACAAATATAGAAGCTAAACAAAACCCCAGAAACCAGCTTTCAGAGAGCTGGGATCTCAGAGCTGGAGTTGATACAGAGTTTCGATTATAGAACCGAAACAAACCGATACCTGTTTTCAGCAGCTGAGGCCTCAGAGCTGGAGCCAAGCCTCAGAGCTAAAGCTGGCCCAGAATAAAAAAAAGAAAAAGAAAAAAAGGAGCAGTTGGGAGCTTCAGTCCCAGCCTGAAAACAGCCCTCAGCCCCTCACCCAGACTGGCCAGGCACCCCAGTGGGGACCCCCACACTGAAGGGTGTGTGACCAGCTGAAAACAGCCATCATCCCCTCATCCAGGCTGGCCAGGCACCCCAGTGGAACCCCCACCCTGATCCAGGACACCCTTCAGAGCAAACCAGCTGGCCCCCACCCATGCACCAGGCCTCTATTCTATATAGTAAAAGGGTAATATGCCTCCCAGCACCGGGATCAGTGGAGCTGAGAGGCCTCCCAGCACTGGGATCAGCGTGAAAAGGGGCAGCGCCCAAACTCCCTGATTGCCCTGCGGCTCTGTGTGTGACAGGGGTGGAGCCACAACCTCCTTATCGGCCCTGCTCTGTTCGTGACAGGGGAAGGTGCCCCAACCGCCTGATCGGCCCTGCTCTGTGCCTGATAGGGGGGAGCTCCCCAACCCCCTGATCACCCTGCGGCTCTGTGTATGACAGGGTGCTGCGCCCCAACCCCCCCCACCCCACGGGCCCTGCTCTGTGTGTGACGGGGTAGAACCATAATCTCCCCATCATCCCTGTCCTGAGTGTGAGAGTGGTGGTGCCCCAACCCCCTGATCGGCCCTGCTCTGTGCGTGACAGCAGGGAGCTCCCCAACCCCCTGATCGGCCCTGTTCTGTGCATGACAAGGGGGAGCTCCCCAACCTCCTGATCGGCCCTGCTTTGTGCGTGACAGGGGGCAGCGCCCCCACCTCCTGATTGACCCTGATCTGTGCGTGACAGGGGGTGGTGCTACGACCTCCCCATCGACCCTGCCTTGAGTGTGACAGGGGGCCGTGCCCCAACCCACCAATCCACCCTACCCTGAGCATGACTGAGGGTGGCATCACAACCTCCTAAACTGCCCTGCTCTGTGCATGACAGGGGGTGGCGCCCCAGCTCCCCAATCAGCCCTGCTCTGAGCCTGACCAGGGGCTGCACCTAGGGATTGGGCCTGCCCTCTGCCACCCGGGAGCAGGCCTAAGCCAGCAGGTTGTTATCTCCCAGGGGTCCCAGACTGCGAGAGGGCACAGGCCGGGCTCAGGTACGCCCTCCCCCCCCCCCCCACTGAGTGCACAAATGTTTGTGCACCGGGCCTCTAGTATACATATAAGACCCTAATATACAAATAGACCAAACGGCGGAACAACTGAACAACTGTTTGCTATGATGTGCGCTGACCACCAGGGGGTGCACGCAGAACAGGGCGGGCCTCAGCAGCAGGAGGCAGAGCATAGAACATGGAGGGCATTTGCTGCAGCAGGATGGTGGAGCAGGTGAGTGGGGGCACCAGACCAAGGCAGGGCACAGGTTGTGATCATTGGGGTGAGCCTCTGGTGGTTACTGAAAATTCTTTGCTCCTGCATGCCACAGTCCCACTGGGTGCTCACACCTGCTGCTGGCCCTGGCCCCACTTGCACCCACTGCCAGCACCCAGTGCCAGCCCCACTTACACCTGCAGTTAGTGCTGGAGCCGCTGCTCGCACCTGCTGCTGACACCCGGCACCGGTCCTGATCATTCATCACCATCAGTGGGTGCAAGTGGTGGCTACCAGCCCCTATTGCCCTGAGGGCTTTTCCACCTCCCCTGTTCCTGAGAGGCGATCTGGGCTGCATATGCCACTCGCACCCACTGCTAGCGCCGGCCCCAATTGCTCTGCACTGTCAGCGGGTGCGAGTGGGGCCAGCATCATCAGCAGGTGGGAGTGGCAGTGGTGGGAGCAGGGTTGTTGGCAGACAGGGGACCAGGGGTCACTGTGGGAGGGCCCAGGTCGGTGCATGGAAGATGGGCTGAGACCTGTCCCTGTGCTCACTACAGCCTCGCAGTCCACAGTTCCTTTCAAGATGCACGGATTTGTGCACTAGGCCCCTAGTGTGGAATATAATGAATATAAACTGATGAAAAAAATAGATCCAGAGTTATGAAGCATTAAACAGACTGTCAAACCTAGAGGGGTGGCTGCGTAGGGTGGGTGGGAGGAAAAATCAAACAATGAACTTGTATTCATATAAGCACAACCAAAGGACAGAGACAAAAGCCAGGGTGATGGCCTGGGCTGGGCTGTGGGGGCAAGATGGGAGATGTCAATGGAGGAAAAGGGGGACATATGTAATACTTTCAATAATAAAGGATTAAAAATAAATAAATAAATATCTAAGAAAGTAAGAATATTTTTGAAAAACTTTTTCAGAACAAAAGAGACAAAAACAATTTGAGGGGGAAAAATAATAGCCGAAAATAATTAGGCTAAGAAGTTCAACATCACTCTATTTGTCTTTTCTGAAAAAGAGGAGAAAGAAATTATAGGGAGATTGATTATAGAAAAAAATCCAAATCTAATAAAATCATCTCTTTAGATTGAATGGAATACCAAGGCAAAACAGCAAAAACAAACAAACAAAAAAACACAAACAGTTCATTCATGATGTTATTGGTGAAATTTCAAAATATTTTGCAGCAGAAATTGCCATTTATTCACTTGGTAGTCTGCTCCTTTTCACTCACCAGAATTTGAATACATTCAGATATTTATTGGGAGGCAATATCATAAGAGAGGGTTGAAATCGCCCAACCACATGAGATCAGCCACATACTGCCCACTTGATCACTGATTGAGTGTAGATGTTTGCTAGTTATGGCCAATAAAATAAAAGAGGAAGTTGGCTAAAGGAAGCTTTGATGGGAAATTTCTTTCTGATTAAAAGAAAGAGGTGGTGGAGAGGAGGATAAAGGAAAAGGGTATAGAAAAGGAAGAAGTGAGTAATGAAAAGGAGAAGGTGAAGAGGAAAAGGAAGAGTAAAGAAGGATGAAGAGAAGTCCTTCATGCTTTCAAGCATGCTCAGGAGGTCATGATGCTTATGGTTGCTGCAGTTGACTTATAACCATAGGATACAGCCTAGAGCAGTGGTTCTCAACCTTCCTAATGCTGCGACCCTTTAATACAGTTCCTCATGTTGTGGTGACCCCAACCATAAAATTATTTTCGTTGCTACTTCATAACTGTAATTTTCCTACTGTTATGAATCATAATTTAAACATCTGATGTGCAGGATGTATTTTCATTGTTATAAATTGAACATAATTAAAGCATAGTGATTAATCACAAAAACAATATGTAATTATATATGTGTTTTCCGATGGTCTTAGGCAATGCCTGTGAAAGGGTTGTTCGACCCCCAAAGGGGTCACAACCCACAGGTTGAGAACCCCTGGCCTAAAAGCTCTCAGAAAACCTTATTTAAAACCCTCAAATAAAGTCCAGAAGCACCTATCTTTATATTTTCTTTTACATTACAAATATAAACACCTTATTATGTTATTTTATTTTTAGCTGCAGTCAAATATAACTGGATAAGCACAAACAAGACTTAGAAGCTCCAAAAGTTTTGAAAGGTTAGTATCCCCAAAAGAATGAGAATGAAACCTCTAAATACTTGATGACCATAGAATACTATTTTTATAAATTTTATTAAAATTTAAAAATTTATTATTATAATTTTTATTTATTTAAACCTGGGATTTTATAGCTTCTAAACCATCAATTATAAAGGTATTCAAACATTTCTAGTTCTAACATATGAGACGTCAAACCTAAGAAAGATTGAGGAGGCATATGGAAGAAAGAGAGAGAAAATAAAATCCCTGAATGACAGTTATGCATTAGTCATAAAATTTAATCTGTCCAAAACTGACCTTTTCTCAAGAAGCTGCATAATCGTAAGTGCAGCGATAAAGAAGCATATATGTCTTATTTTGATGAGATTAAAGTTAGCAATTAAAATGCCATGAATTACAAAAGTGTATAAAAATTCATGATCCAAGTAAGAAGCAATGAGGTATGATTTCTAATGAGTGATGAATTTTAAGAAAATAGATGTTTTTCAACTTTGGTACCTTCAAGGTTCTCCTTTAAACAGCATAGAACCTTTAGTTAGTTCTACTGCATGATATTTTAAAAATTGTTCAGAATAAACCTAGAGAGTCCATGGTTTCTCCAATGTAGCACTACTGACATTTGTGTTAGGTAATTCTTTGCTATTCTGTTCATTTGCTATTCTGTTCATTGCAGGATGTTTAGCAGCATCTCTGGCTTTTCCCCACTATATGTCTTTAGCACTCCAGTCATTACCATCTCAAATGTCTCCAGTCATCACTACATGTCTTTTCACAGGAAGGTGGTAAAGTTGCTTTTGACTGAGAATCACTTTTCTTTACAAAGCATGGAAATATTTTTTTTTAATCTAAAAAATTATATAAATTTTGACTATGTTACAGTAGGGGTACAAGTGAGAGAAATTGAGTGATGGGGTGCAGGAAAATAAGAGGTGGATGAAAGTAGAAAGATAATGTTTCTTCTTACACAGAGGCAAATTGAGATACTATCTAAAGGTCTTGAACCAGTAAATAAGTATTAAGGTTATTTTAAAAATTTAGACAATAATCAACAAACTAAAACAATATGTGTATTTTGAAAGACATTGGGAGGAGGAATGACTTCAAGAGATAGTGTATTTTTATAATCCTATATAATAAAGAGGTAATATGCAAATGGACCATCACTCCAACACAAGAGATGGCCACCCCCATGTGGTCAAAGATGGCCACCCCCATGTGACCACAAGATGGCCTGCTGGGGAGGTCAGTTAGGGGCGACCAGGCCAGCAGGGGAGGGAGGGCAGTTGGGGGCGATGAGGCCTGTAGGGGAGGACAGTTGGGAATGACCAGGCCTGCAGGGGAGGGCCATTGGGGGGGGGGGGACAGGATTGCAGGAGAGGGCAGTTGGGGGCAATCGGGCTGGCAGGGGAGCAGTTAGGTGTCGATCAGGCTGGCAGGGGAGTGGTTAAGGGGTGATCAGGCTGGCAGGCAGAAGCGGTTAGGGGCAATCAGGCAGGCAGGCAGTTAGGAGCCAGCAGTCCTGGATTGTGAGAGGGATGTCCGACTGCCTGTTTAGGCCCTATCCCTGTGGTATTGGGTCTAAACAGGCAGTCAGACATCCCTCAAGGGGTCCCAGATTGGATAGGGTGCAGGCTGGGCTGCGGGACACTCCCCCCACCACCACCAGTGCATGAATTTCATCCACTGGGTCTCTAGTTAATCATAATTAAATATTGCTAAACAGTTATAAATAAAAATGAATGGCTTAAATATATTATTTAGAGTTACTGAATTTACAATTAGGAATAGTAAATAAAAATAGTCAAGGAAGTTTTTACTCTAAGGAAGAAAAGTTTGACTTTTTATTTTATAGTTCTTTCTGTTTGTATTTACACACGCATACTTTACATTCATTAAAAGCTGAAATATTTTTTTTAAAATAATAGATTTGATTTACCTGTAAATATCTCTTGGTATCTTTATTACTCAAATGATCTTTAGGATCATTAGATTACATGGTGAAAGTAGTTCTAATAGCATTACAAATCTGGATTTTAGTCATCTCTACTAATTTTTCCTTTTCAAATCTACTTGGCCAAATTTTTCTTATATCAGAATTTAAACATATTTATAGAATATTGTAGTTCAATTCCTCACCTGTTTGATTCATCCTGATTTCCTGGCATCTATTCTTCATATGTCAACAAGATAACTAAAGCTTAGGACATTTTAAAATCTTTTAGTAAACCACTAATGCTCATTTAGCCTCAAGTTGGGGATCAGCAATTCAGTTGAGTGAACAGCATCTGAGAGCTCACTGAAATGGATATAAGGATAATCCTTTGTTGGCAGAGGCATTAAAGACAGCACAGAGAGTTCATTATACAAATGCAATTGTCTAGATCTACTAAAAGTGAGGCTGAACTGCATAGACTCTAAGCATAAATATCTGCCTGGTATACTCTCCCACATGCAAGGAGACATCAGGATAGACTTTCTCGGATTTGGATATATTTATTCTGGAACTTATGAAGGACAAGAAAACTTATCTTGAAGATGAATCATAGATAATTTAGAAAACTGAAAAGAATTAAAAAAGCAGTGAATTTTGTTTATCATATCTAGTCTTTAATGAATGCTTGAATATCCTGAAGCTCTGAAGTACTATTTTTTATGAAATACACATGTGTATACACAAACACATAAACATTCAAACTAATTAAACACTTAAGTCAAATATATACATATGTTTGTGTATATAATTGAGTTAATATATATGTATATGTGCTGCATATATGTGTCTGATTGTGTGTGCATGTGTGTGCGTTTGTGTATATGAGAGAGAAACACAGTACCCAGTAGCAAGTTACTTATAGATGATAAATTTCCCAATCATTTTATCATTCCTTATCACAAACCTCAGTGCCCTCATTATACAATGAAAATAATAGAAATATCATTCTCAAGTGGTTGCTCATAATGTTTTTGTAAGGCTAACACTACATTACTTATGTGTAACATTATTATTTCTTAGATTTTCTGAAAAATTTTAAAAGCTTTATTTCTAAGTTTATTTTCTTTAAGCATTACTTTGAGAGACTTAAAATGTGACATACTTAAAAATATGCAATCACTGTACAAGTTCTCAAAATGTAATTCTTGTGTGAATAAAAGTACCTTCAGTTTAACTATATCATCCACAAAGCCATGCAATGTCACCACTGTACATCAAATGCACCTCAGATAGAGCAGTTTTATGTCATGGATATTAGTGGTTACTAAGATCTTACATGTACCAAGAAAGACTTCATGGACTCATCAGATTGCTTGTGATGGCTCCAGAGTTCATAGTACCTAAGCTTGAGAAACAAAGATTAGGATATAAATTAAGTACCAATTAAGACAAGATGATATTGGTTTTTGTTCATTCAAAATGGAAAATAAATATTTGCTATATAAAATACATATTTATAATAATAGTTGGCTTACATGGTGAAACTTATGGCATACATTGTTGGTGCTACTAGAAATTGATCAATATCTGGAAAGTGGTATCAAGTTTTTGAGACTTATACATGCACAATCACTTTAATGTATCTTAGAGAAATAAATTATGTTCAAAAGAGTTGGGTATCAATATTTATTATAATACAATTTTAATGTATATGCTCATAATTGCAGAATAAGCTAAATAAATAAATCTTAGTATGTCCATAAATATAATAGACTAGAGGCCAATTTGTGCACTCAGTGGGGGTCCCTCAACCCAGCCTACTCCCATTTGCAGTCCAGGATCCCTTGGGGGATGTCCACCTGTCGACTTAGGCCCACTCCCCGAGGGATCAAGCCTAAGCTTGCAGTCAGACATCCTTCTGGCAGCCAGGGAGCCCTCGGGGGATGTCTGACTAAAGGCTTAGGCCCCCAAAGGATTGGGTCTAAACCGTTAATTGGGCATTCTTAGTGCTGCCACAGAGGTGGGAGAGGCTCCTGCCACCATCTCTGCGCTGGCCAGCCATGAGCCAGCTTCTGGATAAGTGGCAAACCCCATATGGAAGTGCACTGACCACGAGGGGGCAGCTCCTGCATTGAGCGTCTGCCCCCTGGTGGCCACTGCACATCACAGCAATCGGTCATTCTGCCTTTCAGTCAATTTGCATATTAGCCTTTTATTATTATTACTAGAGGCCTTGCACACTCGGGGTGGGGGGGTGTGGTCCCTCAGCCCGGCATGTGCCCTCTCGCAGTCTGGGACCCCTCGGGAGATAACGACCTGCTGGCTTAGGCCTGCTCCCGGGTGGCAGAGAGCAGGCCCAATCCCTAGGTGCAGCCCCTGGTCGGGCTCAGAGCAGGGCCGATTGGGGAGTTGGGGCACCAACCCCTGTCATGCACAGAGCAGGGTGGATCAGGAGGTAGCAATGCCACCCTCAGTCATGCTCAGGGAAGGGCGGATTGGGGGGTTGGGGCACGGCACCCTGTCACACTCAAGGCAGGGTCGATGGGGAGGTTGCGGCACCACCCCCTGTCACACACAGAGCAGGGCTGATAGGGAAGTTGGGGCACCGCCCCCTGTCACATACAGATCAGGGTGGATCAGGGGGTTGGGGCGCCGCATCCCGTCACACTCAGGGCAGGGCCGATGGGGAGGTTATGGCTCTTCCCCGTCACAAAGAGAGCAGGGCCCATGGGGGGTGTTGGGGCTCCACCCTCTATCAACCACAGAGCAGGGCCGATCAGGGGGTTGGGGCACCGCCACTGTCACAGGAAGGGCAGGGCAGATGGGGAGGTTATGGCTCTACCCCGTCACACACAGAATAAGGCCCATTGAGGGGGGGTTGGGGCACCGCACCGTGTCACACACAGAGCCACAGGGCGATCAGGGGGTTGGGGAGCTCCACCCTATCAGTCACAGAGCAGGGCTGATCAGGGGGTTGGGGCGACTTTCCCTGTCACCAACAGAGCAGGGCAGATATGGAGGTTGTGGCCCCGCCCCCTGTCATACACAGAGCCGCAGGGCGATCAGGGGGTTTGGGCGCTGCCCCCTGTCACGCTGATCCCAGTGATGGGAGGCCTCGCGGCTCTACTGATCCCGGTGCTGGGAGGAATATTACCCTTTTACTATATAAGATAGAGGCCTGGTGCACGGGTGGGGGCCAGCTGGTTTGCCCTGAAGGGTTTCCTGGATCAGGGTAGGGGTCCCCAATGGGGTGCCTGGCCAGCCTGGATGAGAGAATGATGGCTGTTTTCAGCTGGTCACACCCCCTTCAGGGTGGGGGTCCCTACTGGGGTGCCTGGCCAGTCTGGGTGAGGGGCTGAGGGCTGTTTTCAGGCTGGCGGGTGACTGAAGCTCCCAACTGCTCCTTTTTTTCTTTTTTTTAATTCTGGGCCAGCTGTAGCTCTCAGGCTTGTCTCCAGCTCTTAGGCCTCAGCTGCTGAAAGCAGGTATCTGGTTTATTTGGGTTCTATAATCGAAACACTGTTTCAACTCCAGCTCTGAGATCCCCACCGGCTGAAAGCAGGTTGCTGGGGTTTTGTTTAGCTTCTATATCTGTAACAATGTTTCAAACTGCAAGCTCAGAGGCCGGCAGCAGCAGGCGGGGAACGTTGTGAGTTCTCCATCACGGAAGCAAGCAAGCCTCATGTTTGCTTCAAGCTGCCCAGCTGCCGGCCACCATCTTGGCTGGCAGTTAATTTGCATATCCTGCTGATTAGCCAATGGGAAGGGTAGCGGAGGTATGGCTAATTACCATGTTTCTCTTTTATTAGATAGGATATAGGATGTCCCTATTTCCCCCCTTTTGCCCCCTCTCCCCAGCTCTTGCCCCTCACTTCTCTCTGGCCATCACCATACTATTGTCTGTATCCATGGGTTGTGCATATATCTTTGGCTAATCCCTTCTTTAAATTCACTTCTTTAAATTTTTATTTTCAGATAAGTGCTTATAACTGCACCATTACATATTTTCTATTATATCATTTAGAATTAAGATATTTTTTAATTGAACCCTTGTAAATTTTAGCACAATTTAATAAATTATGCTAGAAGCAATTAGGAGATTTTTCATGTAATGCAGATACATTTCAATTAATATTCTATTAATTTTTATTTTTTTAAAATTTTAATTTGAAATAATCTCATACATGTAAAAAAAACCTATAAAATACTACAGCATATTATATGTACCCTTTACCCAATTTCTTAGGTGTTAATAGTTTAAACATAACCATTATACAACTAACAAAATTTGGAATATATTTTTCTTATAATCTCTTTAATATTACTTAATCCATTTACTTTGTTTTTGTTAATCTTCACCCAAGGATATTTTTCCATTGAATTTTAGAGAGAATGAAGGGAAAGGGAGAGACACATTGATTGGTCGCCTCCTGCACATGCACTGATAGGGACTGGGGATCAAGCCAGCAACTGAGGTACATGCCCTTGACTGGAATCGAACCTGGGACCCTTCATTCCAAGGGCTAATACTCTATACACTGAGTAAAACAGGCTTCAGTTTAATTCATTTACTTTTAATCGATATGTGTCTTTATATTTAAAGTGGGTTTTGTTTTTTGATTCACCCTCATAATCTGTCTTTTAATTGTTGCATTTATGCCACTGACTTTCAGAGTGCTTACTGATAGAGTTACTACCATATCAGGTGGCTTCTGGGGCTTCTGGGGCTTCTGGGGCCAGCCTGTGGCCCAGGATTGGATCTGATCACGGGCGGCAGGCAGGCGGCTTCTGGGGTCGCACACAGGGGCCTGGATGGTGGCTCCTGCTGGCAGCTTATGTTGTCCTGCCCTGCCTGCAGTATGCAAATTAGCCGCCATCTTTGTTGGCGGGTTAATTTGCATATCGTGCTGATTAGTCAATGGGAAGCATAACAAAGGTACAGTCAATTACCATGTTTGTCTATTATTAGATAGGATAATGAAATAAATATGTGTATGTATACTATATATAATGTGAGGGTGTTTTATGATTTAATTTAAGTAAAATTTTAAAAATGTAGAAATATTAGCTCTCATATCCCCACAATACATACACAGAGCATGCACACATACAAATTGGGGGGGGGGAGGGGGAGTATCTGCTTTAAATATCACTAGTACATTAATAGTTGTTTTTATTTCATAATGATTGTACTTTTTTCCATGTATTATACAATGTATATAACACTAAGTAATCAAAAAAGTATTTTATAGAATGACAATTTAAAAGTAATATTTTTTCTGTATTTGTTTTTTTTCCTGTTTGCTCATTTCCAACATGAAATATTCTTTTAAATGGGATGAAATGGGAAATGTTTGTTTTGAGCCCAGAATGCACATATTAAAGTAACTGAAAGCATGCAGTTTTCAAAAACTAGTGACATTATTTCGGCAATTCATGTATCTTATTCTTTCAACCAGTTTTTTTAGAAGATTCAAATTAAATGACCTTTTCTAACTAAACACATGTGGCTGTAGTCACAGGTAATGATGGCATTATGTAAGCCCATATCTGCAATAAGTCTAAAAAAGTGCATTCTTCTAACTAGCAATTTTCCCAATCAGCTTCTTATTTTACTGTGCCACCATTCTTTAAAGTCCTAATCATGGAGGTGGCTCTGTAGAAAGAACTGTGTTCCATTTGAGCTCAGTGGGTAATGAATGTACAAGAACTGAATGTGCTATTTGCTTTCTGTAGCACAGTGTGTTTTCCCTATTTTATAGTCATTTTCTCCAATTGAATGCAAATTCTTGTAATTTCCCCCAGAAATAAATGCTATTAAATGCCTCATTTCTCTCTCTTTTGTCAGAAGCTTTATACCCTACCATTGGCTGTATTTTTTTTTCAAAATTAAAAATCTACATGTAAATAAGAAATACCAACCCCAAATAGCCAAAGTTGTCAGCTAGGAATAAGTGAGACTTACAGCATGTAGCAAATAATTAATACTGGCAAGCAACTATTTCTCTGTGATTGGCATTGCCATCCTTCATCTCTCCTGCTGAATCTGGTTGTTTTAATTTTAGGTCTAACTAAATAACTTACAAGTTACCACAAACAATAACAACAACAACAACACACAACTAATGAAAAGTAATATTATGATCACTTCCTAAATTTTAATCATTTCTGATTTACGATGGCTTTCTTCAGATTTTATTTAAAGAAGCAGGAAAACAGACAGCTTCATTGGTAAAGGACTATTGCTTGGCCATAGTCTACTGCCTACTAAATGAAAATTCTACAATAATTTTGGAGCCATTAAAAATGTCTTGGGATTTTTTAAAGAGATTATGAAGCTATATTAGTCTAGATGTTAATTAAATTAATTTGTAGAGAAAGTCAAGGAAGAGCAGATCAAGAAAACGGATCCTAAATTATAAATAATTCTTTTTACCATTATTTTGAAAATTTCATTAACCATCAGAAATAAATGTAATGTGGCATGTCCCACCTGGAGAAAGATCAAATAGGAATACATGAATCATGAGTGCAAGCATTTATTTGCACTACAGATAGCTGACGTGGCTGTGGTCATTGATCTCTCCAGGATAGCACCAACTAAGGACTAGTAGATTAAGGAGTAATACTCTGGTTAGAAAGTACAATATCCTAGGCAATGAAACTTTTCCCTATAAAACCACATTGCTTATACTGCTCATTTAAAAAAATATTAAAATGAATGAATTAAGGAAGACTTAAAAAACACACACTTGTATATGACTACTCTAAATGCTTTACAAATATTCACTTATTTAATTCTCATAACTCTATATTATAGTTGAGGAAACCAAGACAGAGAATTCAAATGTTAAATGGCCTCACACAGTTAGAAAATGGTGGAGCTTGGGTTCAAAACCAGACAACCTAATTCCAGAGATTATTCTCCTAATCTCTGCACCATATCACCTCATTTGCACTATTTTCACATAGTTTTAGGGAGCCCAGCAGTTCCTCCAAGGTGTTCAAAAGCCGGCATCTTGATTCTACCATGGAATATCTACTTTTGTCTGTTTTATACAATTGAGTTATGTGTGAAATTGTATTTTTTAAAATATGTTTTTATTTATTTCAGGGAGGAAAGGAAGAGAGAAGGATAGAAACATCAATGATGAGAGAGAATCATTGATTGGCTGGCTCCAGCACTCCCCACACTGGGGATGGAGCCAGCAACCCAGACATGCACCCAGACCTGGAATGGAACCATGACTTCCTGGTCCATAGGTTGAAGCTCAATCACTGAGCCTTGCTGTTGGGGCTTGTGTGGAATTGTATTTAAATGGAGAGTTGCATACAGTGTATTTTAAAAAAATTCCTACATGTTGTTATGTTCCAAACCCTTCAGGATCTTACAGTACCTCAGAGTCAACCTTGCAAGTATTTATTTGCACCACAGATAGCTGTTTAGACATACTATTAAATAAAAACCTTTGATGCTAGGAAAGCAGTGGGAATGGAGAGTAGTGGAGGGACTCAAGATGCCTTTTTATGATGTGTTCTTTGTCTTTATGATTGTTTTTATAACTTTATAGTGGATGGTTAAGATATTTAAGGTCAGACAAACTGAGGGAAGTTAGAAGACAGTTGTATTTACTGGCTCCAATGTTGAAGGTCAAGCACAAGTTATGGTGCCTTTACTTTTTCTCCCAGTTGAAACTGACATGAATTTCTATTCAGATAAAACTAGGCATGACACAATATAGTACTACCTATTAGATCTGCTCTGTAATTTCATTTTCACCCCTTAATTTCTTTTAGGTTTTTGGCATACTTCTCAGGGTTTATGTTTCAACTATATGTAGAACCTTCTTAATATATAGCTTATGTGATTTCAAAGAAAATGTATTTAATACTTATGATGTACATTGAAATATTTAGATACAATCTAGCTGCAGACACTATTCAGATCTCCAAGTAAGACTTTAGCTTAATTTATGACTTTATCTAATGACCAGGCCAAAAGTGTGTCATTTATTTGTCACTATAAATGCAGAGTTGCTCACACTACAGATCTGTCTAATTGATCATACAAAAAATGACTGTTAACTTTGCTCAGAAAAAAATGCCTATTTAAAAACAGTGTATTTTGTAATTGCGTATAAACATGACTGTAGACTTATATTTTCACAGATGTAATATTTTTTCCTGACATGTAATATTTTTTCTTAAATAAAGCACTGCTTTAATATATACCACAAAAATAAATTATTTATTTCATTTCATTATTCTCTTATAGTGCTTAATTTGTTTCTAAAAGATGAATTGTCAGTTAATTTTTCTCCTATCAAATACAATGCACAAGAATGTTTATAATTTTGAATCAGTGCTATTTTGTCCATATTTATATTTCTTAAGGGATGCTAGTAAAGGAGATCAGGCCAGTTCTTGAGAGTATTCTTCCATGTAGATGATAAAAATATATTGTTGTATAATTACAGATAATGACCACTTGATAAATCACAAATATGTGAGGAATCAAAATAATATGCAGTCAAAATATGGTTTATAGACAAAGAAAGGGTTATCACAGAAAAGTATGAATTCAAAGTTGAGCTTGCAAAATTCGTACTAGCAATAAGTTACAGAATAGCATGGCAAGGCATGCTTATGAAATGTTGAAAGAAAAGTAAGACATCCTATTTAACTCGGAGTAGCAGTATTTCCACCAGGTACAGAGGGGAAGGATAATGTGAAGCAGCTGCATAAATATGTAAGCTTTACAAAGCACAGCTGTAGCAAAAGAAGTTGTGTAGCTCTTCTTTTCATGTTATTTATTGTCCTTCAGAAAATATACTGGCAAAAAAAAAAGATCATGACAGCCACATGTTAACCTGAAGAATAGCTGTTAAAAATCTTAAAACACAGTGGTTACTATAATCATCTGACTAGCATCTTTGTTGAGAATATTCTAGCCTACATAGCTTAGGATGACAAATGCTACAATTAGAATTGCATTAAAATAATAGCTATTTATGTATAGAGCCTGTGTAATAATATCCAACGTACTGGAAGATGATAACATCCCTATTGGATCAACCAAGATAGATCACAATACAAGATGATAACCCAATACAACATTCTTGATTTTCTGCATTGTGCATTTAAGTGATTAGACAGAGAGTCAGTTTTCTGGCTCCAGGGGCAGATGAAGATTTAATCCCCAGAAAAGTTTCCAGATAACCAATGTAAAGTATTCTTTAAGTCCTGATATTTGTCTGTTTTAAAATTATATTTATTACTAGTGCCCCAGTGCAAGGATTCATGCACATGGATCCAAGGTGCATCACCCAAGAACCACTGCTTCCAAGTCACTGCAGCTTGGCAGCATCTGCATTGAGCATTTGCCCTCTGGTGGTCAGTGCACGTCACAGCTACCAGTCGGAGTGTCTGCCCCTCAGTGGTCATTGCGCATCATAGCGAACTGTCCAACGGTAGGATGGTTGCTTAGTCTTTTATACATATAGACAATTAAAATATTTCTAAAATGCATCCCATTTTTCTATGACTTTTGTTTATTGTTACACTCTCACAGAACAGTGACTCCTTTGGAAGACAGATATTTGTGGTCATGTAAAACTTTCAGCAAGATTCTGAGGTCTTTAGTGTATTATAACAATTAAAATGATAACTGTGAATCATCAAGAAGATATTAAGTTACATTATATGTAGCCATATAAATCATGTCATAAAATACGTAATGAATGTTAGAAAGGCAAATATGTTTTTACTAGAGGCCCGGTGCATGAATTTCGTGCCCTTGGGAGAGGGGATCCCTCAGCCCGGCCTGCACCCTCTTGCAATTTCGAAGCCCTCAGGGGATGCCCAGCTAATAGCTTAGGCCTCTCCCACCTCTGTTTCAGTGCTAAGGATGTCCAACTGCCAGCTTAGGCCCCTGGGGGGAGTGGGCCTAAGT
The DNA here is from genome assembly GCF_964212035.1 of Myotis nattereri. Classification (NCBI taxonomy): domain Eukaryota; kingdom Metazoa; phylum Chordata; class Mammalia; order Chiroptera; family Vespertilionidae; genus Myotis; species Myotis nattereri. The sequence continues at coordinate 104,518,785 of NC_138076.1, forward strand.
GGGCAGTTGGACATCCTTAGCACTGCAACAGCGGAGGTGGGAGAGGCTCCCATCACTGATGCTTATGATCACCAGCCATGAGCCCGGCTTCTGGCTGAGTGGCACTCCCCCTGTGGGAGCGCACTAACCACCAGGGGGCAACTCCTGCATTGAGTGCCTGTCCCCTGATAGTCAGTGAACATCATAGTAACGTTCCACTGTCAGGATGAAACTGGCTCTCTGACATCCTCCAAGAGGTCCCGGATTGTGAGAAAGTGCAGGCCAGGCTGAGGGACCCCACAGATGCACAATTGGGGCCAAGGAGGGACTGCGGGAGGGTTCCAGGGTGAGATTAGCCTGTCTTGCTCAGTCCCGATTGTCCAGACCCCAACAGCAAGCTAACCTAATGGTCAGGGTGTCTGCCCCATTGTGGTCAGTGCAGTCATAGCGAGCAGTTGAGAGGCCTTAGCACATCATTAGCATATTATGCTTTGATTGGTTGAAAGGCCGATTGGATGACTGGACACTTAGCATATTAGGCTTTTATTATATAGGATTAGCCTTTCAGATTTTTTGTCTTTCTATCATCATCCCCTGCTGGTAGATATTTAGTTGTTGTTGTTGCAATGGTAAATTGTATTATTTTTTTCAGTTTCTTTTTTTGAGAGGTCATAGTTGGTGTTTCAAAATGCTATCAATAGCTGGATGTTTATTTGTGTATCCTGCTACTTTGCCAAATTCATTTATTATACCTAGTAGATTTTTGGTGGAATCTGTGAATGATAACAGTTTTACTTCCTCATTTCCAATTTGGATGCCTTCTATTTTTTATTTTTCTTGTATGATTACTGTGTCTATGACTCCCAGTATTATGTTGAATAAAAGTGGTGAAAGTAGATATCTCTGTCTTGTTCCTGTTGTGGGAACCATGCCAGAGTACACCAAAGCCAGTTGAGTGCAGAGGCCTTGTTCAGAATATGCCTGATGTTCAAGGCCGTTCTGAGGGTGGGACTCCTAATCAAAGTGTTCAAGGTTGAGATGCTATCCTCAGGTGCCAAAATGCAGCAATTTAGACTGTGCAATGGTGTCCTTCCAAAACGCAAATGATTAATATCACTATTTTATGGAAAGCCTTTTTTGTCCAAGTAGTATTAAAATATGTTACTATGGCTACAGAGAGAGGGCTACAATTACTATGTAAAGCTGTTGGTCTAGAGGTAGCACATGACTGCTCAGATAGTAGCTGTAGAGACAGAGGCTACTGCTACTGTGTAGGGAAAAATGTATTGTTAATTAGCCAGTATGCAGCTACCTACTGTGTGGGACTTTACTTTGGAGAACTGATTTGTCTAATGGCACCTTGTTAGCAACGGCTACAGGGCCACTGGCTTCTGTAATAAAGACTCTTTGATATACCTACAACTTCTCATGGCTTCTCCATCTACCACCCAGCATCCAAGAAGGTCCAGCCCCTGGCAGAGGGGCTCAGACCTGACAGTTGGTGTAGTAGGGCAGGATGAAGGGCCTGTGCTTCCAACAATGGTACAGCGAGCAAGGTTCAAGGAGGAACTTGCTCTCACAATTAGCACTTTGAGCAGGATTTAACAGTAAGTACTCCAAGAATTAGACCTTGCTTTGACAATTGGCATAGTCAGACAGGATCAAGAATCTGTGTTCTTGACTGACACCTGTTCTTAAGGAAACCCTTTTAGTTTTTGCCCATTGAGTGTGATGTTCGCTGTAGGTATGTTATATATGGCATTCATTATCTTAAGGTATGATCCCTCTATTCCCGCTTTGCTGAACATTTTTATCAAAAATGGATGCTGGATTTTGTCCAATGATTTTTCTGCATAACTGATGTGATCATGTGATTTTTTATCTTTCACATGATATTTATATATCACATTTATTGATTTTCAAATATTGTATCAGCCTTACACCCCAAGAATAAATTCCACTTGGTCATGGTGTATAATCTGTTTAATATATTACTCGATCCAATTTGCTAGTATTTTGTTGAAGATTTTAGCATCTATATTTGTCAAGGACATTGGCCTGTAATTTATACTTTTTGTGTAGTGTCTTTATCTGGTTTTGGAATCAGGATAATGCTGCCTTGTAAAGAAAAGCTTGGAAGTATTCCTTCCTCTTGAATCTCTTGAATTTTTTTGTAATGGTTTGAGGATTGTAGGTGTTCTTCTTTGAATGTTTGGTAATAACTGCCTGTGAAGTCATCTGGTTCAGGGATTTTGTCTGCTGGGAGTTTTTTTCTATTATTACTGCTTAATTTCATTAGTTTTTATCAACTGAGCTAAACATTCTTTTGAGAAATTAAATAGAAGCCCCAACTTGCAAAACAAACTGTACTGTGATTTTCAAAAGAGATAACCTGTACTAAAGCGTAAATGCAAAGAAAACTATCTAAGCTCAGAAGTTTTAACAGCAGCTCTTTGAGATACATGTTTTCCAATACCAGACCAGAGATAAACTCTGAAAGGACTCCTGTGATCCAAAGATATGACCACTGTCTTTCTCCTACCCCTGGCTCCTCAACTCACCCAGGTCTGACTTTTACATCTACACCACACTTAACCAATTTCTACTTTATGAAGACCCTACATTTAACTTCAAATTCTGAGCCTTAGGAGTACCCATTTCTAAATTCCCCTTTTGAGTCATACTAATACCTCATCAAGATTGTGTTCCTTTTGCTTATAGTTTCGTGAACCCTTGTGTCTTAGTAGCTTCCAGGGCTTCTGACTCTTCATTCATTTATCAATTTATTCTACTCTGTTGAGATAAATACTAGAAAGTAACCAATGGATTTGGCTCTATAGAGTTCATAAATGACATCAACAGCATTTTCATTGGAGCAATGGGAAAATAGTCTATCATGGACTCAAGAGGCAATGGAAGATGAGGAATTGGGGGCAGTGACTATATTTTTTTTAATTGTGACATAAAATAGAGCAGAAACTGGATGGGATATAATTTATAGCATGTTAATATGACAATAAGAACAACTCAAAAAAGAGAAAACAATAGTGCAGGGAAGTAAAGGTAGAATATTAGGATTAAAGAACTTAAATAATTTAGAGAAAACAGTATCAAATGTCTAAGAAGCGGACCTTACATAGCAATATGAACTGTTAATAGAATGAATGATTTCAAATATAAACAGGTTGGTTACTTTGGTGGTAAGATGAGAAGATTCTCTTTGAATTTCTTTTCTGACTAATCAGATAAAAAATTATAAGTGAAAAAGGAGAAATAAAGGGGAGAAATTAGAGAGTATGATATAGTGGAAACATTGGGGTTCAAAGTTAGAAGTTTAGATTCAAGTGTCTTCTCTAATACTCAGTAAATGCATGACTACTTCATCCTTCTAAGATTTTATTTCTCTTTCCAGAAAATGGGAATAATATTACTGTCTATTATACATAGAACACTACATTGCCTCCTTGGAACTTTTTGTACATCTTTTTCAGTTGTACTTATGACCTGGTATTCTAGTTGTGTATAGCATATCTAACTTTTTTTTATAACTAAAAGACTTTAAATTATTTGAGAGTAAATATTATGTATATATTATAACCTTTTTAAAATCCTAAGCATCAGCATATTAGGTCATAGCTGATATCGAATAGAGATTGATTGATTGATATTACTAAAACTTATAAAACACTAAGTGTAAGGTAGGTACTTTTCAAATTACTTTCTATATATTTATGCATTCAAGACTTAAAACAAAACTATCAAGGATTATGAGTGTCTTCATTATAGAAATGAGAAAACAAATATAGAGAGTGGCAAAGCTTAAATTAAACTGGGGAATCTGATTCCAAAAGCTGAGCTCTTGACCTCTACATCTTACTATCTTTTTGTAAACTCAATCAATTTATATGTTGCAGATGAAAAAAAAATCATGCTGTATGACTTTGGACTTTTGAGTTAAATATCTAACATGGGCTTCAGTATGAATAACATTTGAAATATTGATTTAACTAATAGCTTAAATAGTACATGGAGGATAGCACAAAGTTTGTTGTAATGACATAGTAGTAGTTTACTATAGCAGCAATCAGCATAGTTCATCATATCCTCAATATTTTTAGCAGCTGAGAAGTAAGAATTTATAATAATTGATGCAATTTATTGAGAATTTTCTGTTTGGCAGACACTGAGTAAGTGCTTAATATATATCATACTAGAGGTCTGGTGTATGGGGGGTGTCCCTCAGCCCAGCTTGCACCCTCTTCAATCTGGGACCCCTCGGGGGATGTCCGACTGCCGGTTTAAACCTGCCTGATTGCCCATAACTGCTTCTGCCTGCCAGCCTGATCACCGCCTAACAGCTCCTCTGCCTGCCCAATCACCCCCAACTGCCCTACCCTGCTTACCTGGTCACCCCTAACTGTCCTCCCCTGCAAGCCTGATCACCCACACCTGCCCCCTCCCCCCCGCCGGCCATTTGTGGTGGCCATCTTGTGATGACGTGAGGGCATCACACGAGAACACGAGGACTACTAGTCTTTTATTAGTATAGACTAGAGGCCCGGTGCATGAAATACATGCATGGAGGGGTGAGAGAGTCCTCAGCGCAGCCTGCACCCTCTCACAATCCAGGACCCTTTGGACATCCCTCTCACAATCTGGGACTGCTGGCTCCTAACTACTCGCCTGCCTGTCTGATCACACCTAACAGCCTCTGTGTTGGCCCCCCTGCTGTGGTGGCTTCACCTGGAAGGACATCCAGAATGACATCCGGAAGGTTGTTTGGCTGTCCAGTCTAATTAGCATATTACACTTTTATTATTATAGATTATTTAATTCTTACAAAGGCCCAATTGTATTGATTTTTTTTTCTCATTTTAGAATGAGGATAGTACCTGTTAGAGCATGAATTACAGTGCAGCTGTGCTGAGTCCAAATCCTACATACTTCTTTTTTTTTGTTGTTCTATTGAGTGGGGACAGATGATCTGGAGCTGACATAGCAAGTGCAGGCGAAAGTCTAAAATACAGAGCAAGTCTATGATAAATCATTCAGAAGGGTCTTTGTGACTCAGTTTCTAATCATTATAAATAAAAAAGAATTATAAACAAAATCCAGCATCCATTTTTGACAAAAATTTTTAGCTACCTTATCAGGTTGTCATGGGATATAAATGAGTTGATAAAACTAAAGTGCAAAATAAATGAGATATTACTGCTTTTTATATTGTATATTAGGATGTGTATTATTGTTTTTATTATTATAGTTAACTAGAGGCCCGTTGCACAAAATTTGTGCACCGGGGGGCGAGGTTCCTTCAGCCTGACCTGCACGCTCTCCAATCTGGGAGCCCTCACGGGATGTTCTACTGAAGGCCTAGGCCCACTCCCTGTGGTTCTCTGCTGTCTTTGGGCCCACTTGGCCGCTCCCAGGTCACCGCAGCAATAGCCAAGCAGGCCCTGCTTTCAGCAGCCACCCCTGGGACTGGAGGACTCCAGCAGGGCTCAGAGGACTGGGCGCTGCCATCTTGTGACTATGGGTGCCACCATCTTTGTGTTGGAGTGACGGCTAATTTGCATACCACTCTTTTATTAGATGGGATAATTATTGGATATTAGAATTCCTGGGAATTTAGTTTAGGAAAAAGAGAAAAAAATAGCAAAGAAGTGACCAGATCCATTTGTTCCAAGTCAGCTGCAAATGATGTAAAAAAACAAACAAACAAAAAATAAACTAACCTAAAAGTTCTCTCAATGCTATCTAAAGCATACAATTAAACCAAGATTTAATAATTGAATTATTCTTTTATTATTATATACATTTTGAAATGTTTTATTAGTATATATTTATACTAACATCTGTATCTCAACTTTGCAAAATGCCCTAAGAACAAATAATAAGAGCATTAAATTTTATAGTTTTTCTTATTTTATAAGAATATCCTATGTTGTTATATTTCATGCAATTTTATTCTCATAATGTTTCATATACAAAGTATTTCTTATGTTTATTAGCTAAAAAGTATTTTCTAGAAACTTCTTATACACTGAAATTTAAGGTTTGTGACAATATAGCAAAAATTTAAGACAAGTTGTGACACTGGGCATAATATGGATTTAATTGCAGAACATTTGATTCCAGTGTTTCTTTTCAACAATCTGACAAACCATCCAAATTGCCATTAAGTACTCTGGCTGTTATCCAGAGCAATTTTGTAGACTGACATGTTGGCATGTCACTCATTGGCTTTTCTGTACGATTTTAACTGATATTGCATTAATTCGTAATTTTGAAAAAAAAATAGAGAAAATGATAGTGTTTTCAAGTATAGAATCAAAAGCAGAAAATCAGTTTTCTAAGTATTTACATTCACAGAGGTTAGGAGGCTCTCAGGGACCTTGGCGGATGGTGGCTCTTACTTGATCCATGATTCCAGAATGATCATGGCAGGAAACATGAAGAATTGTGCCCAGGCTCTCAGAAATATGCATGGTCTGTTTACATTTCATTGGTGAAAATGGTCACAACTTAAAAGAAAGTGAGAAAGTGCAAGCCTCTCATGTTCCTGGCTGGAGAAGAGGTAGAATATTTGCTACTAGCTCTAATGACTACAATACCAGTTTTATAAACTTGCCCCCAAGCTAGAAAGTTGGCACTCTCACCCATTTGGAATCAAACACACGTTTCTTTGATGCTGCTGGCTTTACCACCGCAATAAACATTTGCTCCATTGAAAAAAAAAATCTTAGAATATTATTCATTCATTTGTTATAGCTAAAATGTTTTAAACTGTTCTTTTGGAACTCTGGATTTAGCAATGAATTAAGAGTTAATCTGTGTCTTGTGAGCTTGGAAAGACACAGATTTAACAAATATTTAGAATGGAGATTTAAATATTATATGAGACCAGAAACTGGACTGTTGGCTAGCACTCTTCTGCTTTCAGTATCTTCATCCCAACAAAACTCTAGTCCCCCTTTACTAAGTTTAATTACTCCTAAGCAGCTATAATAGGGAACACTATTTTAATATACTTTTATTGATTTTTTACAGAGAGGAAGGGAGAGGGATAGAGAGTTAGAAACATCGATGAGAGAGTAACATCGATCAGCTGCCTCCTGCACATCTCCTACTGGGGATGTGCCCGCAACCCAGGTACATGCCCTTGACTGGAATCGAACCTGGGACCCTTCAGTCCGCAAGCCGACGCTCTATCCACTGAGCTAAACCGGTTTCGGCTATTTTAAAATTTTTATAATAAATCTATAGTCCTGGAGACTATAAATAAAAACCTGAGAGCTTTCTCGTACATAAATTAACATATTCATTTTTTTCTTACTTTCTAAATTTAGAGTAGGCAATATTTTTAGCAAAATCCTTCTAGATAAGAGAAGTACTACTGGTTGAAACTATTTCTAATGATTTATGCTTTGTCTGTGGAGAACAAAATTAGATTTGGGGATTATCTAGTTTGTTTTATGTGAATATCCAATGGAGTTCTTTTGAGTCTTAGGTCCAAAATACGTTTTACCTGATTTTTCCAACTTTATTTTTTGTACTAAACAAATAAGGCAACCAAGAAATATCTTTAAGATGTGTTGAATTTCCATACAGTCTGTACTTCATTTAATTCACCAGTTCCTGCAGCCAAAGAACATATTTCCATAAAAAGAGATAAAGCAAGCACTCAAAAGCATTTCTTAGTCATTGCCTGGCTGATTTGCCTTCTCAGTTAATGTGCTATTTATAGAGAGCTGAAGTTATTCAGTGTTAGTGGTCTGCATTTTCAAATCAGCTTTCTTTTATGGGTTAGAAAGTATTTAGTCTTGTATCTTGTTTGTTTGCTCTCTCTCCCCATGCCATCCACATGTGGTATGTGGTGTAATGTCCTAGGAATGCTAATGTTTCATTTTAAAAAGCAAAATAGGCTTTGCCCAACATTTTAAAAAGGCAAAAAGATAGGAGGCATTGCAGAGGCTTCACATTCTGATTAGGCAATAGTTAGCAAGTCCCAAAGTCTCCTGTGTTTATCATATCTAGGCTCTTCCTCCCTGCTTCAGTGACTTCTCAGGTCACATTCAGTGCCTAACATGCTTCTGCACTTTTCCACATCAACTTAGCCCTTGTCTTTATGATCAGAGGAAAAAATTTAAAAACATAAAATAAAAATCTTTGAAAAACAGATGGTCACAGGCACAAAAGACATTGAATAAAAATCTAAAAAATAGCACCACTATCATTTTCATTTCATATAGTATGTTTATAAAACGGACCTTGATAACCTTCTCAGCAGCATTACCACTGAATGTTTCTGAGTAACTGTAGCAAAATGTCATATTTATGATATTTTAAATAATATTGAAATGATTATAGAGGTAAGGAATTAGGAAGAATAGAGTACTGGTAGTGAAGAAAACCTGAGAATATAACACCATTAACATTGACCCTACTTTTTATTGAACTTTGAATATGAAGTTCTTAAGTCTCAATGTCATGGAAATGAGCACAAGAAGAGCTTGTGCTCAAAGGAGTTAACCAGAAAAGAGAAAAGTTGAGCTCCCAAGGGGTTCTAGCCGATAGCTAATATAGGGGCCTTGGAGTGGGAATGAGGATGAGGTCAGTTGTCCTACAATTGTCATCCAGGGATAGTCACAGATGTTTTCCATGGTCATTGGATCATTCAGGGCCTGTAAAATAAAGCTTGCACAAATATTCTAGTTACCACTTAATTAACAAAATTAAAGCAGGATATACAGAAGCTAGAGAAAAGTCCTGACAAGTAGAATGAGGAAATAGTAATGGACATCACAGGCTAATAAGCTGCTAGGTCCTCTCACCAGAGGCCCCACCTCCACACATGATCTAAAGGAAACAGTTTATGGCAAGAAACACCTGTCGTGGTCACAGAAGAAACAAACAACAAGGACTGGCTAAAACTAGATCAATCAGAGATAAAGGAAAAAGTTAACCAGAGAATGACCATAAAGGTGATTATACCATCATTATAATGAAAAGTAACACCACAAGTAGAAGTAGGATCAAAGGGGGATGAATGCCATGACACTACCTGCCCCCACAAACAGAAGGTGGAGTCAGAATTTGGCACCACAAAGTTCAGAAACAACACACACTTGAAAAAAACATAAAATCCCAAGAATTTACTGACCCGGCAGCCAACTCACTCATCAGTCGCCTGCATTCACTAGGACATGTACTTTCTCTTCTTTCACAGTAGCAGTCCTAGTGTCTATTCCTCTACCTGAATACAATTTACTTTTGCTCTTACTCAGACCATCACTTGGATTTGTTCTTGAATTCTTTACTGTGTGAGTCAAGAGCCTGGAGGTCCTGGCTGGAGCTGGGGCAGAGCCAGCCCCCAGCACAAAGCTAGTCTGGTTATAAAACAACTATTTTGCAAAACATAATGTAAGAAAGAATGTTATTGTTATACATTATTTCCTTTAAGGATGCAGTTAGGTTAATTTCAACTACAGAATTTTATTGAAAGCAAGGAGTCATAGTTAGGCCTCTAAGATGAAGCTGCTTCAGTCAAGATGAAGTCCAGTGTTAGCCCTATACTGTCTCAGATTTACTCTATTTCTTTAGTTGCACATTCACTTTAAAAAATAATGAAAATATTCAATATTGCAAATATATATATATATATATATATATATATATATATATATATCTTAATCTTCTCCTTTAACCTGTCACCAATAAGCTTTATCATATTGTAACCAAAAAATGCAGGTTCAGCTGTCTGCTGCAATGAAAGTCAAACTCATGAGGCAGGTGGTGGTGCAAAAAGAAAGAGTATTTATTCAGGTGTCAGGCAACCTGGGAAGATGTCTCAGAGACCACCACCACCCTTCCTGCTTAAGCCCACTGTTTTTATAAGGATAGGGAGATTGTGTTTTCTAACAACTGTCATCAGTTTGGCTTAAATAAACTCATAAAAGTTCTCTATAGGTTTGGACATTTCTTAAGTTTACAGTTGTTATTCTGTGATATTTAAAATAAACCTTCTATTTTGAGATACTTATGGATTCACATACAGTTGTAAGAAATAATGCATTGGTGATCAATTTATAACAAGTCAGTGAGTCAGGAAAGTATGAGAAATTCCACAGTAAAAATTGAAGATTATTTTCAAAACATCAATTTGAAGGCTCTGGAAATGGTCCTAAGGCCAAGCAAGCAAGTCAGATATCACCTGCAATTAAAATTTGATTAATCCAGGGATGCAGATATAAGAGTAGGTCATGCAGCACTCTGTCCTCACAACCATCTTAAAAGGCGAGAGAGAGAGAGAGAGAGAGAGAGAGAGAGAGAGAGAGAGAGAGAGAATAGAAGGAGCAACTAAATTGAATAACATCCACCCCGAATTGGTGAAGTAGACACAGCTGGTAAGACAATTCAAATCCAGGAAGGGCAGAGGATGCCTGGAGAATGATAAAATCAGAGATCTGGGCTGGAGAGAATTACGAGACCTCCAAGCCCAGAGTTTCAGAAGGAAGCTGCAAGCACCAAGGGACAGGCATGACATCTGACTATGGAAAGGCAGTCCACAGGGCTGCTGGAAGTGGGGATTCTAGATCTAAGCCCAGAGCCATGAAAGGCTGAGCCCAGAGTGGGAAGCCTGAACAATTGCCAAAACTGCGCTGTGTAGGGAGTTGGGGGGGGGGGGGCCTAGAAACTCCCAGTGGCACAGCTCTTTCCCCTCTGGTCTTTGCTTTTATTCGCTAAACCCAGTTCATAGGACCTTTCAAATACAAACACTCATCCATGGCTGAGGTGCAGGTAGAGGTGCAGACTTGTGGAGTCCAGGGAGAGGCTGGGGAGAGGAGCATCTCAGGGAGAGGTGGTCGGGGGTCTGGCACTAAGACATACCTGACAAGCTGCAGCTAGGCAACAATTTTCCCCTGAAGAGATAGCCCCTCCCTGCAGTCTCCATGCAGCCAATACAGCCATACCCAGACTACACCCTGATTGGTACAAAGGATACAAAAAGATATCTGAATAGTCCCTGATAGCCCTCAGGGACTGGGCTGAAGAGAGGCTCTTCAGCCCCAGCAACCTCCACAACTATAGCCCTGTCAGAAACAGGCACTTAAGAGGTTAAGATTGAAAGTGGGCAGATAGGCTAAGTGGGAAAATTGATCCTGCCTGCTAGCAGTAAAGGCTGTGGAGATAGACATAAACAGAGGAGTGATGGACCACTTGGAACTTCAACAATCTAACAGGAAACTGAGAAGTGGCAGACAGTACAGAAGAATGTGAACTTAAACAACCCCTCCCCCACCCTAGGGCATTAAACTTGGTGGACACTTCACTTTTTCATTTATATTTTTATTTTATTACTAGAGGCACGGTGCACAAAAATTTCTGCACTCGGGGGAAGAGGGGAGGTCCATCAGCCTGGCCTGTGCCCTCTCTCAGTCTGGGACCCCTCGGGAGATAACGACCTGCTGGCTTAGGCCTGCTCCCGGGTGGCAGAGGGCAGGCCAAATCCCTAGGTGCAGCCCCTGGTCAGGCTCAGAGCAGGGCTGATTGGGAGGTTGTGATGCCACCCTTCAGTCGCGCTCAGGGTAGAGCCGATTGGGGGGTTGGGGCACCGCCCCTGTCACACTCAAGGCAGGGTCGATGGGGAGGTTGTGGCGCAACCCCCTGTCATGCACAGAGCAGGGCCAATCAGGGGGTTGAGCTCCCCCTGTCACTCACAGAGTAGGGCCAATAGGGGAGTTGGGGCACTGCCCCCTGTCACACACAGAGCAGGGCGGATCAGGGGCTTGGGGCGCCACCCACTATCACCCACAGAGCAGGGCCGATCAGGGGGTTGGGGCACCGCCACTCTCACACTCAGGGCAGGGCCGATAGGGAGGTTATGGTTCTACCCCGTCACACACAGAGCAGGGCAGGTGGGTGGAGGGGATGGGGTGCCGCACCTTGTCACACACAGAGCAGGGCCGATCAGGGGGTTGGGGCAATGCACCCTGTCACACACAGAGCCACAGGGCGATCAGGGGGTTGGGGAGCTCCCCCCTATCAGGCACAGAGCAGGGCTGATCAGGGGGTTGGGGCGCCTTCCCCTGTCAGGAACAGAGCAGGGTGGATAGGGAGGTTGTGGCCCCGCCCCCTGTCACACACAGAGCCACAGGGTGATCAGGGGGTTTGGGTGCTACCCCCTGTCATGCTGATCCCAGTGCCAGGAGGCCTCTCACTCCACTGATCCTGGTGCTGGGAGGCATATTACCCTTTCACTATATAGGATAGAGGCCTGGTGCATGGGTAGGCGCCAGCTGGTTTGCCCTGAAGGGTGTCCTGGATCAGGGTGGGGGTCCCCACTGGGATGCCTGGCCAGCTTGGGCGAGGGGATGATGGCTGTTTGCAACTGGTCACACACCCTCAGGGTGGGGGTCCCCACTGGGGTACCTGGCCAGTCTGGGTGAGGGGCTGAGGGCTGTTTTCAGGCTGGCGGGTGACTGAAGCTCCCAACTGCTCTTTTTTTTCTTTTTCTTTTTTATTTTGGGCCAGCTTTAGCTCTGAGGCTTGGCTCCAGCTCTGAGGCCTCGGCTGCTGAAAGCAGGTATCTGGTTTTTTTGGGTTCTATAATCGAAACACTGTTTCAACTCCAGCTCTGAGATCCCAGCTGGCTGAAAGCAGGTTTCTGGGGTTTTATTTAGCTTCTATCTTTCTAACAATGTATCGAACTGCAAGCTCAGAGGCCGGCAAGGCAGGCAGGGAACGTTGGTTTCCTCCGTCACTGAAGCAAGAAAGCCTTAGCTTCAAGCTGCCTGGCTGCCGGCTGCCATCTTGCCTGGCAGTTAATTTGCATATCGCCCTGATTGGCCAATGGGAAGGGTAGTGGACGTATGGCTAATTACCATGTTTCTCTTTTATTAGGTAGGATTATTTTGGTATCTCTCTTTTTTATTCTTTTTCTTAATTTTTTTTGTTGTTTATTTTACTTTGGATTAATTTTTCATTATTCTATTTTTTATATTTATTTTTTTACTTTATCCTATTTTTTTAAAAATTAATTCTTTAAAAATTTTTTCTTGTTTCTCTTTATCGTTCTTCTTATCCACTCATCCTCTGTCTACTTCCTCTCTACTGAACTGAGGTCCTCCCCATATTCATCCAATTCCTTAACCTTACTTTCTGTATATAAGCTCGGCCTCTACAGATTCTGCTCTCACCCTCTTTTCTGGGTGTTTAGTGTTTGCATTTTTTGGTTTATCTGTTTGTTCTGTGGTGTTTTCTCCCCACATATATATTTTAATTTCCTCTTTCATTTTTATCTTCTTTTTCCTTTCTCTCTTACCATGTTTCTCTTCTTGACATCATCTGTGCTCTCTTTTCTCTCCCCTAATTCTCTTTTCTCTGGTGGTCACTTTTATTGGAGCTATTGGTGTCATGAGTACATTCGTGTTTTGTTCTTTTTGTGTTGTGTCTTGTCGAGTTGCATTTTGTCCTGTTTGGTCAATGTAATAAAGAGTGAACCACAAAACCAGATACCCAGAGAGGAGACTCCATCCACAAATGAGTCAATAACACTCCAGACCCTACTACAGAGGTAGGAAGATGACAGCAGTGAGGGAGAGAGCATGTGTCAGTGAGTGAGGGAGGGAGCAAAAGGGGAGTGTGTGGACTTGTGTGGTGTGTGTGTGTGTTTATGTGAGTGAAGGACAGTATGATCTTGCAGGACCTTTGGGGGCAGGCAGGCCAGGCTTGTTTAGCTGGGCAGCCTCTGCTATCATTGCAAACAGTCCTAGGGTGTTTGGCTCTACTTCAGAGGCCCCGCCTCCTTAAAGGCGAGAACCTTTAGTAAGAGCAAAAATGAAGAGACAAAAAAAACCCCAAAGGAATGAAAAGGAAGGATTGCCAGAAAAGGAGCTAAGTGAAAAGGAGGCATGCAATATGTTAGAAAAAGAATTCAGAATAAGGGTCCTCCAAAAGTACCTATCTACACTAATAAAAGAGAAACATGGTAATTAACCATAACTTTGCTACCCTTCCCATTGGCTAATCAGGGCAATATGCAAATTAACTGCCAGCCAAGATGGCGGTTAACCGCCAACAAAGATGGTGGTTAATTTACATACATAGGTGCAATGCTGGGAGGCGAAAAGGGAAGGAGGGAAGAAGCCGCCTGTTGCTGACTGCAATCAGAAACCCAGGTGGCAGCCAAGAGCCAGAGAACCGAGCTGCCTTTGCTTGGAAAAGCCAGGCCACCTTTGCCGGCTTCTGTGATAGGAGAACCTGGCCGCCTTTGCCGGCCCTGTGCCAGTAATCAGAGAAGCTGGGTGGGGCAGGGAAGAGGTGGATGTCTGCCTCTTCCCTGCCCTGCCTGGCTTCTCAGATCACTGATCACCAGTGATGGGAGAACACCCAGAGGCAGGGCCAGAGGCCGGGTTGCATAGCTGCCTGGGGACACCATCCGGACCCCAGGGGCGACGCAGCCAGGCCCCAGCAGGAGACCCAGAAGGCGACCCAGGCGCCAGGGCTGCATTGCCTCTGGGGCACCTGATCCGCTGCCCAGGCTGAGGAGACGCAGAAGGAGACCCAGGCACTGGGGCTGCATTGCTGCTGGGGCACGAGATCCGGTCTCCAGGGGCGCCGCAGCCAGGCCCCAGTAGGAGACCCAGAAGGAGACCCAGGCGCCGGGTCTGTGTTGCCGCTGGGGCATGCAATCTGGTGCCTGGGCTGAGGAGACCCAGGCGCCGGGGCTGCATCGCCTCTGGGGCATGCGATCTGGGCAATGCAGCCAGGCCCCAGCAGGAGACTCAGAAGGTGACCCAGGCGCCGGGTCTGCATTGCCGCTGGGGCATGCAATCTGGTGCCCAGGCTGAGGAGACCCCGGGAGCACCACAGCCAGGCCCCAGCAGGAGACCCAGCAGGAGACCCAGGTGCCAGGGCTGCATCGCTGCTGGGGCACGTGATCCGGTGCCTGGACTGAGACCCAGAAGGAGACCCAGGGGCCTCCCAAGAGGAGAGTCTCCATGGTCAGATGGCACAGTGTCAGGACAGGAATAAAGACACGAGGTGAGTCAGATGCCTGGCCACAGGGTCAGACCAGCCAGCAGGGCCTTTCAGTTGGGACTGGGTTGGGGGTGGGGTGAGGGAGGCAAGCCAGAAATAGAGAACTACAACTCCCAGGAGGCTTAGCAGCCAGGGCCTGGGTGCCTGGCTGTGAAATCTGATGGGCATGTAGTTTTGCAAGCCACTTTAAACTAGAGGCTTTCAAGGTTGGAAGTTCTGTGCCGGGAGCCAGGGAGAAATGGAGCTGGAGCAGAGAGAGGGGTCCATGGCAGCGTGGGCTTTAAGGAGTTCTCAGCACCTCCCGGCTGGGAGCTGGCGCTGCAGAGGGTCACATCCTGGAGATCGAGCTTGAGACCAAAGTGGAGTTCATGTCTGGGGGTCTGGGCAGCTCCAGCCTCCAGGAGCGAGATGAAGAGGAGGACGCAGCCTGAGGCCGGCAACAGCGGCGCCAACGGGAACTCAATCACAGGAAGTACCAGGCGCTGGATTGGCGCTGCAGGGAGATCGAGCAGGCGAAGGAGCGGTCCTGGACAGGCTCCATCAGATATAG
This sequence comes from Myotis nattereri, assembly GCF_964212035.1. NCBI lineage: Eukaryota > Metazoa > Chordata > Mammalia > Chiroptera > Vespertilionidae > Myotis > Myotis nattereri. The sequence continues at coordinate 104,534,356 of NC_138076.1, forward strand.
AGGATAACACGGAGACTCCAGCAGGAGCGGAGGTTCCTCATGAAGGTGCTGGACTCCTACGGCAACAACTACCGGGCCAGCCAGCTCACTATCTTACTGGAGGATGAGGGCAGCCAGGGCAAAGACACCCCCACCCCAGGCAACTCTGAGAACAAGCCTCCAGAGAAAGAGGGGCTGTCCCCACCCGGGAGGACGCCAGCACCCACAGAAGCCAGCAGCCTGGCCCCTGGGGAGGGGCCCAGCGGTTGGAATAGGCGGCGAGTGCCACCAGAAGGGGGCCAGGTGGGAGTCCCGCTGACTCTGGAGCTGGCCCCCGTGCAGATAAAGGTGGAGGAAGACTTTGGCTTCAAAGTGGTCAAGGCTCTGGACTCAAGTTGGGTTTCTCGGGGGCCAGACAAGTAGCTGCCCTAACCACCCTAGCCAGCTCCCCCTTTGACTGACCCCCCAATAAAAAGACCCCATGCTCTCCTCGGCAAAAAAAAAGCTTATAGAGGCATGCTTATAGGATCAAATAGTATAAATATAGATGTAACAGGACAATAAAAAGAGAACCTGGCTATGATGATCACCTGAACGCTGCCTCTGTGTCATTCCTTCTTTGCTGACTCTGTCCACACCTTTGGGAACCCCTGGACCTGCTGAGGCAGGACCCCAACATTCCACTTCTTATAAGAACTTCAGTGAGGTGGGCTAAGGGTCCCACTGGAACTGCCTCAATTTAATGTAATCCCCTCTTTAAAGATCTTAATCTCTATATACATTCTGAGGTACATTCTGAGGTTCTGGGGATTAGGATTTTAACATACATTTTGTTGATTACCCAAATCAGCCCTTAAAAACCAACATATTTCAGAAAGTAGATTCCTACAAGGTTTTTTACCAAACATTCAGAAGTATTTTTAAAAGAGCTAAGCTCCTCACCTACTGCAGGGGCCCCTCCCGGTGAAGAGCGAAGGCCTGGGTTCCAGGCGCCGGAGAAAAATTGGTGCCAGGAGCCAGGGGAAGGGGCCCCCAAGAGGCCCCAGATTGAAAGAGGGCACAGGCCAGGCTGAGGGACCAACCCGAGTGCACAAATTTTTGTGCATCGGACCTCTAGTCCTATCTAATAAAAGAGAAACATGGTAATTAGCCGTACCTCCGCTACCCTTCCCATTGGCTAATCAGGGAGATATGCAAATTAACTGCCAGCCAAGATGGCAGCCGGCAGCCAAGCAGCTTGAAGCTAACATGAGGCTTGCTTGCTTCAGTGACGGAGGAATCCAACATTCCCTGCCTGCCTTGCCGGCCTGTGAGCTTGAAGTTTGAAACATTGTTACAAATATAGAAGCTAAACAAAACCCCAGAAACCTACTTTCAGCCAGCTGGGATCTCAGAGCTGGAGTTGAAACAGTGTTTCGATTATAGAACCCAAACAAACCAGATACCTGCTTTCAGCAGCCAAGGTCTCAGAGCTGGAGCCAAGCCTCGAGCTAAAGCTGGCCAGAATAAAAAAAGAAAGAAGAAAAGGAGCAGTTGGGAGCTTCAGTTACCTGCCAGACTGAAAACAGCCCTCACCCCCTCACCCAGACTGGCCAGGTACCCCAGTGGTGACCCCCACCCTGAAAGGTGTGTGACCAGCTGCAAACAGCCATCATCCCCTCATCCAGGCTGGCCAGGCACCCAAGCGGGACCCCCACACTGATCCAGGACACCCTTCAAGGAAAACCAGCCGGCCACCACCTGTGCACCAGGCCTCTATCCTACATAATAAAAGGGTAATATGCCTCCCGGCACTGGGATCAGCATGACAGGGGGCAGCGCCCAAACCCCCTGATTGCCCTGTGGCTCTGTGTGTGACAGGGTGCGGCGACCCAACACCCTGATCGGCCCTGCTCTGTTCGTGACAGGGGAAGGTGCCCCAACACCCTGATCAGCCCTGCTCTGTGCCTGATGGGGGGAGCTCCCCAACCCCCTGACCACCCTGTGGCTCTGTGTGTGACAGGGTGCATTGCCCCAACCCCCTGATCGGCCCTGCTCTCTGTGTTACAGGGTGCGGTACCCCAATGCCCCTCCCCACGGGCCCTGCTCTGTGTGTGATGGGGTAGAGCCATAACCTCCACATTGGCCCTGCCCTGAGTGTAACAGTGGCGGCGCCCCAACACCCTGTTCATCCCTGCTCTGTGGGTGATAGAGGGAAGCACCCCAACCGCCTCCCACGGGTCCTGCTCTGTGTGTGACAGGGTGCGGCACCCCAACCCCCTGATCCGCCCTGCTCTGTGCATGACAGGGGGAAGCTCCACAACCCCCTGATGGGTCCTGCTCTGTGCGAGACAGGGGGTGGCGCCGCAACCTCCCCATCGACCCTTCCTTGAGTGTGACAGGGGGCAGTTCCGAACCCCCCAATTGGCCCTACCCTGAGTGTTACTGAGGGTGGCATCGCAACCTCCCAATCTGCCCTGCTCTGTGCATGACAGGGGTGGCGCCCCAACTCCCCAATCGGCCCTGCTCTTAGCCCTACCAGGGGCTGCACCTAGGGATTGGGCCTGCCCTCTGCCACCCGGGAGCATGCCTAAGCCAGCAGGTCATTATCTCCCGAGGGTTCCCAGACTGTGAGAGGGCACAGGCTGGGCTGAGGCCCCCCCATCCCCCCTGAGTGCACAAATTTTTGTGCACCGGACCTCTAGTCTTATATAATAAAAAGCTAATATGCTAATTAGACCAAACAGCAAACAACCTTCCGGACAATGTTGGGGCTGCTAGAGCTGGCCGGGGCTGCAAGGGGCTGAGAGGGCTGAGCCCCTTGCATGAATTTTGTGCATCGGGCCTCTAGTCAATAACTTTAAATATAAACTGACTAAATGCTCCAATATAAAGACTTTGAGAGGCTAAATGGATAAAAAAACACGACCCATATATATATGTTGTCTATGAGAGACCCACCTCAGAACAAGGAACTCACACAGACTGAAAGTGAAGGGATATAGCTACAATAAAAAAAAAAACACTATGGGAGATTTCAACAGTAGACTAGAAGAAGCAGAGGACCGAATTAGTGACTTAGAGGATAAGGTAGAGAAACAAGCCAAATCTGAACACCAACTGAAGGAAAAAAAATAAAAAATAAACAAGAGGAGAACTGAAGGGAGCTTTCAGACAATATGAAACAAAGTAACATATGTATAATAGGGGTGCCAGAAGGAGAAGAGCAACAAGGATTAGAGAATCTATTTAAATAAATAATGACAGAAAACTTCCCTGATATGGGGAAGAAAAAATCACACAAGTACAGCAAGTACCAAGCAAGATGAATCCAAAAAGACCCACATCAAGACACATCATAATTACAATGACACATTGTCTAGTAAGACTCCCTCCACGTTCTGCATGGAGTAGGGTTCAGTATCTGAAAGAGGAGCCACACAACAAATGAGAGAAAAAGACACGAGATAATTTTGCAATATTGGGGGATCAGGCGGACAGTCCCGAAGGACTTCCTCCGTGCTCAGGCCTCACCAAGCTTTTATTGATCTGGGATGCACCCATAAGCATAGCCTTTAGGCAGGTGACCCCCTGCAACAGGCAGACTAGCCCATCAGCAAGGATTTACATAATAATAAATGGGGGAGTAGTTTCAGCTACCACTGTCTGGACAAACAGAGGTGGCGCCTAGCTCCAACCTTTGCTAGGGCTTCAAAGGCACCCAGCCTTCGGGGGGGAGGGGGTCTCTGTCTACACTTATCAGATAGTGGCAATAAACAGTTTTCCACATCTCCCCCTTATTTTTTCCTTAAGATGGCTTTTATCTGCAGACCAGAAATAAACATATAAGAACAAGTCCCAATTTCAATGTCCAACAGTTCTGAGTCCAAGTTTCAATGTCCAACAGTTCATGTGTACATGCCAGCAATGAAATGCTGGTTCTGGATGGTGGACAAATGCAGATCCGGTCCTCTCTAGTTTGGTCCTGGGCACCCTGCAGCGACGCACAGCTGCTGACTGCTAGCATGGCAAGGCGTCTTCACCATCTCCATCTCTGAACTGTCTCTCCTGTCTTTGTGGCTGGAGCAATCTGGTCAGTTTCTTTCTGGTACCCCTTGTTGCAGGAATCCACATGGTCTTGGAGCTGTTCTCTGAAAATATACAAACGTATTCTTGACCAAAGGTTAATAAAGGAAATTTTACTTGGGGGATCCTTTTTATATTTGCCTAAATGATTTTCCTTTGGCTTATTTTGACAGCACATATGTTTTTCATGGGTGTCTTGTTGTTAGCATTACAAATGAAGAAAAATTTTTTTTTTCTAGATGTAATTTAGTTACAGGATATTTTTCCTTGCATGGTATTCTTCCACTATCCCCCTTTTTTTATTTAATTAGGAGGCTTATGGAAAATTTTTTAATGCAGTCTAGATAACTTTAAATTTTTATTTTTTCTGCACAAAAATATGACTGCTATAGGTTCATTGCATGTTAAGCAATTTTACCATGAAATGAAAATTTTGGTTAATACTATTTGAATAATTACTTATTTCAAGTTAGCCAAATTTAATTAATTTGAAAACTTGACAACTATTTTACTGTCAAATTTAATATTCTAACAATAATCTAAATTTACACTGTAAATATTAATTGAAAAGATCACTTTAAGTCCTTGAGGAGGCTTAAGCATTCCTGTTTGTTAGGCTAGATTTAAATTTAGAGTTTGTTAAACTAAGCCTTCGTTTTTCTGGGTACCATTTTCAGCTGGACCAAGTCTCTTCTGTTATTTGGTTCCTGATCTGGGCGGGGCATGGGAAGCAAAAAGCAGCCATGGGGACGGGAGACCTTCCTCAGAAGGGGCGAGTATTGAAGCCCCTGCACCATTGGGGGGGGGTGAGGATCTGTGCCCCACCTCTGTTGAATCCCAAGTTTTCTCTTACTGGCCCCCGGCTGTGCCTGTCTTAGGTTGCCCCACCCTGTGGGGTCTTACCCTTCTTTGACTACCAACCATCTCTGGGCCAAGTAGGGTGATGAGAGGTTCAGTTCTGTCTCCTTGTTAACCTATGTCCCTCTGGCCTCCATGCCCAGCAACTGCCTTTGGATCCCCTCGCCTGCTGTCGGGGCCCCGGCATTGATCATAGGGAACCCAGGTTTCTTCTCCAGAGAGGGCTCAGCTTACACCATTGGGCAAGAGACAGATCCATGGTACCAGCTTTTCATGATCCCAGCTTGAACGGAGAGCCCAGGTAACAGCTGTAGACAATTGGAATCCTCTTGGCAAAAAAAAAAAAAATCGAGAGGTCAATACAGAATGCTTAAGTGCCTTCCCAAGAGGGAATAAATCCCTTCATGTCAAAGAATTAATTTGTAAGTTTGTTTGGGATAAATGCACAATATACAGTTGTAAAGCATCAAAAATTATTAATGAAACTTGTAGAATAATACCATGTAAGAATATTCTTTGCTCTAGGTCATGACAACTTAATTTTAAACTGGCTGTCTCAAGGTTTGGAATAAGGAACCTAGTTAGGAAAAAAAAGCAATTTACAGAAGCAGAGACAGCATGCTATCCAAATTACAGTTTTGGGTAAACACATTATCTAGAGTCCTTGGTAACCTAGGTTAAACTTAGGCATGTTATCTAAATTACAGTTTTGGGTCTCCAGAACACTGAGTTGACACGCTAACTGGAGCCTTCTGACTTTGGGACAGCTGAGCTGTCCTTCCCAGGTAAAGGAAAAATGTGCCTTCTAAGACATATGAAACTTATAGTTTTTACCTGAATTAATTATTACCATACTTCACTTTACCGTGCCACAGGTGGTCTCTGGGCTGTACCTTTTATTCTGACACCAATGTAGCTCCATAGGTGTCTTTCCATTAGCATCACAAGTGAAAAAATTTAGGGTGATTAAACCTAGGTGCAGCCTACCCGAAGGTGATTTCTCCATCATCCCCCTTTTTTGTTTTTCAAGTTGGGATTTTTAAAAGCTGATGAGACTCTGAAGCCTCTTTTATTAAAGCAACCATTGATCAGCATGTGCATTTCCCTTAGTTAGTGGGCTAGGTAATATGCTGTGAGCCCTGATGTGGGTGATATAAAAAGGGTATGTTCTCTGCTGCACAATCTGTTGAACTTCTTAAATAGTAAGAATAAACTTTGGTCACTAAGCCATTTCAACCGGGCAGTTTCAATTCTACTTACTAGGCCCGAAGCATAAGAGGAATCAGAAATTATGTTAACAGGCTGTTGGAAATTTTGCAACGCAGCCTTAATAGCTTTTAATTCAATTCTTTGCACAGAAGTATGACTGGTCAGTATGACTCGGTCAGAATTTATAGTATGATAGGCAGCTTTCCCATTTGATGATCCATCAGTAAAAACAGTTAAAGCTCCAGGAATTGGTTCCTGCCTAGTGTTTTTTGGTATAATGATGGAGGTATTATATAAATAGTTAGACATCTGAAGGAAACCTCTTTTTATTTCCTTCCAGACAGCTTTCTTTCTCACACAAGCAACAATTGTAAGGAACATGGTTGCCTTTTGAGATTTTAACAAATACTGTCGCAAAGCTATATATTTCAAGTGATTTTTCATTTATGGTGAATAATTATTGTCAGATTTAGTATTTTAACAACAATCTGTAAATGTTAGCAATATATTTTTAAAGAGTATACCCTTTGGCTTATTTGCATATACAGAGGAATCATGGGAAGCCTTCAGTAACCTTTTCAGAAGAATTTACTTTACTAGGATTCAATTGCTTACAAGTATAGTAATAGGCAAAGTGAAGCAAGTAAATTTAGTATTTAGTAAACTTTTGATTTACTAGGGGTAAACACTGCACCACTTCCAGCCTAATTTAAAATGCAGTAGTGAGGAGCTTTTGTTATTTCAAATTACATCTTAAAATTTCAGTGCTGTATTTTAAGAAATATTAAACAAAATAACTTGTTTTGCCCTTTCTCAGAGGCAAAAACTTAAAATATATTTATTAATTTTTATTTGATAAAGCTTTCTGTGTGATTTCAAGTATATTAAATTTAGCTAAATTAAAAAAAACCTTTAAAAAGAGAGAATAAACTTTTGAAAACAATTCAGGGCCCATGAAATTTCTCAGTCATTCCTTGGTTATAGTTTTGAAATCCAACTTGAGAGACCATCAAATATATATATATTTGATTTAAAAATTATATACTTATTATAATTATTAAGAGATATCAGTTAAATTTAAACTGGTTTTAAAATTTTGGCTGGGGTGACAGAAATTGGATTACTGTTATCAGTCCCTTTTAATGCTTTGACATAAGCTATTTAATTTTTGTTTAGGGAGGGAACATATAACCTTTAATTGTCCTTAGTTTAAGGAAAGCAGGGTTTTCTAGATTTAAGAGATTAGAAACACTTTCTGCCCCATCCTCATTTCTGTAATGAAATTCCGCCTTAAAGCCCCACCCCTGAAATTCCAACCTGCCTCAGTGAGAAGACATTCCTTTTTGGCTAAATCAGAGGGAGGGGCCTTTGCTGTTTCAAGATGGCAGCCCCCAGGGGCGAGGTAAGCCATGCGGCCAACATGGCAGCTGCCAAGTCAGGCAGCTCAAAGGGGCGGCTGTCTACACTGTTCTTTGACAGAGCAAACCAAAACCCCTAAAAGATAGATGGCCAACATTATATTCAGACAAGCAGAAATCCCATTAGCTGTTTATACCTTTTATAATTATTTTAAAGAATATCAATTAAGTTTAAACTGGTTTTTGTATTAAAAATTTCAGTTGAGATCACAAAATTAATCCTCTTTTTATCAGATCAATAAGCAACATATTTTGAATTCCTAATTATTTAAGAGAAAACACATTTTATTTTTTCAAAACAAGTTATACATTAGATATTTAATTAAATTCTCCTGATTCAATTTGCACTTTAAACTTTCAGAGCATACAAGTCAAATATTAGCAGTTCTTTGATTAACTATACTTTTATATTTTTAAGAATAAATTTTAAAATCTAATAATTAACTTTAAACCATGTTTTTCCTGCCTGGGGAAACTGAGAAGCAAACTTGTAGGTATTAAAAAATGACTACTGGCGGAAAGCTGATTTCAAAGGAGTCACCTTTTGGCCTCTTGACGTTTTCTGGGAAGGTGGGCTAGCATAAGGTGTAGCCATTGAAATGCAAATTAACATTCCTAAAGATGGCTGCTGGTGGGAATTGGACTACCTGCTTGCTAGGGGAAGGGCGTGTCTACCCCTTCCTCCATTAAAAAAGGGTGTAGCTTTAAACTTTTTAATGGCAAGAAAAGAGACCTTAAACTTTCAGAGCTTTAAATCTTAGGTAGCAAATTAAATACTTAGCATTTTTCAAATCAATACTTTTACATTTAAGGATACCTTTCAAATAAAATAGAAGGCATTATCAATTAATAGATTAACTTGTATCATCTAGACTTCATACTAGGCATACTCAGATCAACATTTCAGTATTATAAATCTCAATACTTTTAGATAATTTGAACTTAAAAGCTTTAAGTTTCCAGACAATAAGCCTGGCATAGCTGCAAAATTTCAAAATGGTTACAATTTTCCTGCTAGGGAAGTCAAGAAGCAAACCCATAGCTATTCACATGTAAACTTGACTATCAACTTCCTGGTGGTACTTGCCTCAGGGCGGGAAATTTCAAAAGAGCTACTTTAAATCGCCTTGGGAAACCAACCTGTATTTCTTTCTCAGGTTCATCTTCGCCATTTTTAAGGCCAAAACAGCCTCAGGTTTTTATTCTGTACACAGCAAAAGGTCAAGTTCAGCTCAAAACTATGCTCACTCATTTTTAAACTGGCCTTTTCCCTTTACATGTGCATGGAAATCCCGGATGCATTTATGAATTTGTAAAAGCTTTAGTCATTACCTGGAAAAAAAGGATAAAGATGGCGAAGATGAGGCGAAGAAGTGGCTTTCTTGGGGAGTGACATCCATATTGGATGGCCACGTGAGCTTCTTTCCTTCCTTTCCCCCACATCCTGCTTTGGGGGAAGTTTCAGCAAATGACTCAGATGGCGTATTTGTTCCTAAAGTCATGCTTAATAGAAAAACAGATTTTAAATTTTTTTCCCCCTTTTCGCTTTCCAAAGTAATAGCTAGCGCCCAAGGTGACCTTGGCTAGCCTTTGCACTTCCTGACATGTTCTCAGGTAGTTTTTAAACAGAACATTAAGTAATCTCATTGCGGGAGAGCTTATAGCTCTGCGCTCTCCTGCCACCTTTGAATCTCTCCGAACCAGAGAGATTCGGCAGCGGGGTTTCATTTCTTATTACAGATAGATTCCAAATACAAATTAAGATAAGAAAACACATTAAGATGACCATGGCACTATTTTTTCAGCCTGATTTAAAGGAGTACCTTTTAATATTCCAATTTCTTTATAAGTTGTCCTTTTTGCACAGGTGATTCTATTAACGGCAAATTAAACATATCAGGATTAGGACATGGAGGTGGAGGGACCCATGAAAGCCATTCCTCCCATTTTTTCTTTTCTTTCTGCTCTTCTTAAGGAGCGGAGGGTGCAAGGGGAGGAGATTTATCCTCCTTGACCTCTCCTAAAACCTCTAGCAAATGAAATACCGTTTTCCACAAGAAGAAACAATTTTTGGCAAGTTCTGATTAACTTTTTTGGCAAACTTTTAAGATCTAATGTACCTTTTTCAAGAAACCAAGGGTTATGTTCTATAATAACATGCAAAAACTGTAAGAGATTACCTTCTAAAATTTTAACTCCTTAAGCATGCAAATCAAAAGTCTATAATAAAGTTTCTTACTTTTTTAAAAGCAAAATCTACTTTTTTATTAAAGCCAAATCCTGCCCCATTAGCCTGGCGAAAGAAAACGTTCCTGGCCTACTTACAGCTCGCGACTTCTGAAGTTGATCCTGGGCATTGCGTGCGGTGAATTTCCCCCACCTTCTTTCGGTGAATTTTTCCACACCTTTTCTCGGTGAATTTTCCACACCTTTTTTGGTGAAACTTCCTTTTTTCGCTCTAGCGAAACCTTTACTTCCAGTTTTCCCATCTGGCGCCAGATGTTGTGTGTTTCCTTCCCACGTCCCGCGTGGGTCAGGGTTCAGGACCTGGAAGCAGAGCCACACACAAATGAAAATGAAAAGACAAGAGATAATTTGGGAATATTGGGGGGCAAGTCCAACTCAAGGGGAAGGACTTCCTCCATGCAAAGCCCTCACCAAACTTTTATTGATCTGGGATGCACCCATAGCATTAGCCCTTAGGCAGGTGACCCCCTGCAACAGGCAGACTAGCCCATCAGCAAGGATTTACATAATAATAAATGGGGGAGTAGTTTCAGCTACCACTGTCTGGACAAACAGAGGTGGTGCCTAGCTCCAACCTTTGCTAGGGCTTCAAAGGCACCCAGCCTTCGGGGGGGGGGGGGGTCTCTACGCTTATCAGATAGTGGCAATAAACAGTTTCCCACACACATGTTAATGACAAAGAGAAAATCTTAAAGGCAGCAACAGAGAGACATAGAGTTACCTACAAAGAATCCTCCATCAGATTATCTAATGATTTCTCAACAGAAAAACCCCAAGCTAGAAGGGAATGGAATGAAGTATACAGTGATGCAAAGCAAAGGTCTGAATCCAAGAATACACTATCAAGCAAGACAATCAAAATTGAAGGGGAAATCAGAAGATTCACAGACAAAAAAAAAAATGCTAAGGGAGTTTATCACTACCAAGCCAGCAATGCAAAAAATGCTAAATGCAATCATGTAAAGAGAAGAAATAGAAAGGGAAGAAGGAACACAGGCATAAAGCACAGAAATGGCTACAAACAAGTACCGATCAATAATAACATTAAATGTAAATGGATTAAATACTCCAAACAAAAGACATCAAGTGACTGAGTGAATAAGAAAACATGACCCATATATCTGCTGTCTACAGGAGACCCACTTCAGAACAAGGGACTCACACAGACTGAAAGTGAAGGGATGGGAAAATATCTATCAGGCAAATGGAAATGAAAAAAAAAAAAAGCTGGGGTAGCAATAATTATATCTGACACAATAGACCTCAAAGTGAAGACCATAGCAAGAGACAAGGAAGGCCACTTCATAATTCTAAAGCAATCAATACAACAAGAGGATATAATTCTGGTAAACATATATGCACCAAATGCAGGAGCACCTAAATACATTTAAAAAAAAAACTTCTGGAAGATATCAGGGGAGAGGTTGACAGCAATACAATCATAGTAGGAGACTTTAATACACCATTAGCAATACAATCATAGTAGGAGACTTTAATACCCCATTTGTCTAGAGGGTAAATACTCTAGACAAAAAATCAGCAAAGAAACAGCCTAAACAAATCACTAGATTAATTGGATGTAATCTACATCTTTAATACTTTGCACCCAAAACTGCAGAATATACATTCTTCTCAAGGGCATGTGGGAAATTTTCAAAGATAGACCACATACTGGGAAACAGACAAACTCTTGCAAAATTCAAGAAAATTGAAATCTTTTCAAGAATCTTCTCAGGTCACAATGGCATAAAATTGAAAACAACTACAATAAAACCAATCACAAAAATTCAACACTTGGGGGCTGAATAGCATACTATTAAACAATGAGTGGGTTACCAAAGAGATCAAAGAAGAAATTAAAAACATCCTGAAAACAACGGACAATGAAAACACAACAATGCAAAATCTTTGGGACACAGTGAAAAGAGTCCTGAGAAGGAATTTCATACCATTACAGGCCTACCTCAAAAAACAAGAAAAAATGGTAATAAACCATCTAAATATGCAACTTAAAGAATTATGAACAGAACAACAGGAAAAGCCAAGAGTTAACAGAAGGAAGGAAATAATAAAGATCTGAGCGGAAATAAATGACATAGAAACAAAAAACAAAACAAACGAAAACAAACAAACAAACAAAACAATGGAAACGATCAATGAAACCAAGAGCTGGTTCTTTGAAAGGATAAATAAGATTGATGAAGCACTAGCCAGGCTCACCAAGAAGCAAAGAGAGAGGACCCAAATAAACAAAATCAGAAATGAAAGAGGTGAAATAACAACAGACCCCACAGAAATACAAAAAATCATAAAAAAAATACTATGAGAAACTTTATTCCAAAAAACTGGTCAACCTAGAAGAAATGAAAATTATGACCTTCCAAATGCAACAAGGAAGAATCAAAAAATCTGAAAAGGCCAGGATCCATGGAAGAAATTGAAGCAATAATAAAAAAAAACTTCTTACAAACAAAAGCCATGGAGAAGACAGCTTCACAGAAGAGTTTTATCAAACATTAAGAGAAGAAATAAAACCTATCTTCCTCAGATTATTCCAAAAAATTCAAGAGGAAGGAACATTTCCAAGCTCTTTTAACAAAGCTAGCATTACCCTGATCCCCAAACCAGATAAAGACAATACAAAGAAAGAGAACTACAGGACAATATCCCTCATGAACATAGACACCAAAATTCTCAACAAAATTCTAGAAAATTGAATCCAGCATTAAATTAGAAAAATTATACAGCATGACTAAGTGGGATTTATTCCAGGGATGCAAGCATTGTACAATATTCTCAAATCAATAAACGTGATACACCACATAAACAAACAGAGAGATAAAAATCATATAATCATATCCATTGAATCAGAAAAAATACTTGACAAAATCTAACACCATTTCTTGATAAAAATTCTCATCAAGGTGGAAATAGAAGGATCATACCTCAACATAATAAAAGCAATATATGACAAACCCACAGCCAACATCATAATCAATGGGCAAAAACTAAAGCCATTTCCCCTAAGAACAGGAACAAGACAGGGATACCCACTCTCTCCACTCCTGTTTGACATAGTACTGGAAGTACTAGCCATTGTGATCAGACAAGAAGAAGAAATAAAAGGCTTCCAAATTGGAAAAGAAGAAGTAAAAGTATCCTTATTCGCAGATGACATGATACTGTATGTAGAAAATCCTAAAGACTCCATAAAAATCTACTAGACTGAATAAATGAATTCAACAATGTAGCAGGATACAAAATTAACACCGAGAAGTCTATGGCTTTTTTATACACCAATAATGAACTCACAGAAAGAGAAACTAAAAAAGCAATCCCATTTACCATTACAACAAAAAAATTAAGATACCTAGGAATAAATTACACCAAGGAGATAAAGGACCTGTACTCAGAAAATTTCAGGATGCTGAAAAAAGAGATAGAAGAAATGAACAAATGGAAGAATAGGCCACGTCACGGTTCACAGATTGGTAGCATCAACATAATTAAAATGTCTGAATTACCCAAAGCAATCTATAGATTGAATGCACTGCCTCATTAAAATATCAATGGCAAACTTCAAAGACCTAGAACAAACCCTCCAAAATTTCATCTGGAATAAAAAAAGACTGCAAATAGCTGCAGCAATCTTGAGAAAGAAGAACAATGTTGGAGGGATCACAATACCAGATATCAAGCTATACTACAAAGCCAATGTTCTCAAAACTGCCTGGTACTGGCACAAAGGCAGACATATAAACCAGTGGAACAAAACAGAGAACCCAGAAATCAACCCAAACCACTATGGCCAATTAATATTTGACAAATGGAGTCAAGACAGTCTCTTCAATAAATGGTTTTTGAAAAATTGGAGATACATGCAAAAGAAAATGAAACTAGACCACCAACTTACACCATACACTAAAATAAATTCAAAATGAATAAAAGACTTAAATGTAAGATTGAAAACCATAAAATCTTAGAAGAAGCCATGGGAACCAAAATATCAGACATTTGTAGTAGCAATATCTTTACCTATACAGCTCCTAGGGCAATGGAAACTAAAGAGAAAATAAACAAATGGGATTACATCAAAATAAAAATCTTCTGCATAGCAAAATAAACCATCAACCAAACAAGAAAGCCCTCTGCATGGGATAACATATTTGCCAATGTTATTTCAGATAAGGGTTTAATCTCTGAAATTTACAGGGAACTCATACAACTTAACAAAAGGAAGATAAATAATCCAATCAAAAAATGGGCAAAGGACCTAAATAGACACTTTTTGAAAGAGGACATTCAGAAAGCCAAGAGACATATGGAAACATGCTTAAAGTCACTGATCATCCAAGATATGCAAATCAAAACAAAAATGAGATTCCGTCTCACACCACTCAGAATGGCTATCATCATCAAGTCAATAAAAAAGTGCTGGAGAGGATGTGGAGAAGCTTAGCTATTGTAAATTGTGCTGTTATGGACATAGGGGTAATATTTTTCTGATTGGTGTTTCGGTTTTCTTGGGATATATTCCTAGAAGTGGTATTACTGGGTCAAATTAACCCTTATGCACTGCTGGTGGGAATGCAGACTGGTGCAGCCACTGTGGAAAACAGTATGTCATATCCTCAAAAAATTAAAAATGGAACTGCCGTTTGACCCAGTAATACTACTTCTAGGAATATATCCCAAGAAAACAGAAACACCAGTCAGAAAAAATATACGCAATCCTATGTCCATAGCAGCACAATTTACAACAGCTAAGTTTTGGAAACAGCCTAAATGCCCATCAGCAGATGAGTAGATTATAAAACTATTATACATCTACACAATGGAATTCTATGCTTCTGTAAAAAAGAAGGAATTCTTACCATTTGCAACAGCATGGATGGAACTGGAGAGCATTAGGCTAAGTGAAATAAACCAGTCAGTGAAAGGAGAAAAAAAAAACACACGATCTCATTTATTTGTGAAATATAAAGAACACTACTAATTGATGAACAAAAATAGAGACAGAGGCAAAGAAGCATTGAAGAAACTGTCAAACTACAGCGGGAAGGCTGGGGAGGGTTTCAGGGAGGAGGGGTAAGAGATCAACAGAAGGACTTGTATACATGCATATAGGCATTACAAATAGATGCAAGGCACTGCGGGGGATGGGGCGGGTGCGGGGGTTTAGGGCATGTGCCAGGAAGAAGGAGAGACCAGGGGAAGGATAATGGGGAAAAAAGGAGACATATGTACTACTATTTGTAATACTTTGAACAATAAAATAAAATTTTTAAAAATCGGTAAAGAAACAGCAATCTTAAGTGACTCACTAGATCAGATGGACTTAATTGACATCTTCAGAACTTTTAACCCAAAGCCACACGATGTACATTCTTCTAAAAAGAACCTGGGACATTTTCAATGATAGACCACATATTAGGACACAGGTAAAGTCTCTCCCAATTCAAGAAGGTTGAAATCTTTTCAAGCATCTTCTCAGACCACAGTGGCATAATATTAGAAATAAACTACAATAAAAACAATAAAAAATTCAAACACTTGGAATCTTAAAAGCATGCTATTAAACAATAATTGGGTTACCAAAAGATCAAAGAAGAAATTAAAAACATCCTGGAACTGAATGATGACATTGAAAACACAACAATCCAAAATTAATGGGACACAATAAAAGCAGTCCTGAGGGGGAAGTTTATAGCTCTACAGGCCTACATTAAAAAAAAAAAAAAATTGAAGTAAATCATCTACATCTACAACTTAAAGAATTAGAAAGAAAGCAACAAGAAAAGCCCAGAATGAGCAGAAGGAAAGAGATAATAAAAATCAGAGCAAAAATAAATGACATGGAGACAAAAAACAAAAATCCAATACAAAAGATCAATGAAACCCAGAGCTGGTTCTTTGAAAGGATAAACAAGATTGATGAACCTGTAGCCAGGCTCACCAAGAAGCAAAGAGAAAGGACCCAAATAAGCAAAATCAGAAATGAAAGAGGCGAAATAACAACAGACCCCACAGAAATACACAGGTTTGTAAAAAAAAAAAAAAAATTACTATGAACAACTCTATTCCAACAAACTAGATATCCTGGAGGAAATGGCCATATTCCTAGAAAAATACAACCTCCAAAACTCAATCAGGAAGAATCTAAACATCTCAATAGGCTGATAACTATGGAGGAAATTGAGGCAGTCGTCAAAAAGCTTCCAGTTAACAAAAGCCCAGGGCCAGATGGCTTCACATGGGAGATTTATCAAACATTCAAAGAAGAACGAAAACCTATTCTCCTCAGACTATTCCAAAAAATTCAAGAGGAATCAACACTTCCAAGCTCATTCTATGAAGCCAGCATCACCCTAATACCAAAACCAGATAAAGACAATACAAGGAAAGAGAATTACAGGCCAATATCCATCATCAACATAGATGTCAAAATTTTCAACAAAATTCTAGTAAACTGGATCCAGCATTACTTTGGAAAGTTCATACACCATGACCAAGTAGGGTTTATCAACATAATAAAAGCCTTATATGACAAACCTACAGCCAACATCATACTCAAAGGGCAAAAACTAAAACCATTTTCCCTAAGAACAGGAAAGAGACAGGGATGCCCACACTCACCACTCCTGTTCGACATAGTTCTGGAAGTGCTAACCAGAATAATTAGACAAGAAGAAGAAATAAAAGGTATCCAAATTGGAAAAGAAGACGTAAAACTGTCATGATTCCCAGATGACATGATACTGTACATAGAAAACCCTAAAGACTACAATAAAAAATATTAAACTTAAGAAATAAATTTGGCAATGTAGCAGGATACAAAGTTAATGCCAAGAAATCTATGGCATTTTTATCCACCAATAGTGAACTTACAGAAAGAGAGATTAAAAAACAATCCCATTTGCCATCACGCACACACACACACACAAAAATTAAGATACCTAGGAATATACTTAACTAAGGAGGTAAAAGACCTGTTCTCAGAAAACTTTAGGACACTGAAAAAAGAGATAGAGGAAGATATAAACAGATGGAAGAACATACCATGTCCATAGATTGGAAGAGTCAACATCATTAAAATGTCCATACTACCCCAAGCAATATATAGATTCAATGCACTCTCCATTGAAATAGCAATGGCATATTTCACAGACCTATAAAAAAACTCCACAAATTCATCTGGAATAAAAGAAGACCCCGAATAGCTGCAGCAATCCTGATAAAGAAGAACAAAGTAGGAGTGATCTCAATACTAGTTATCAAGATGTATTACAAAGCCACTGTTCTCAAGACTGCCTGGTACAGACATATAGACCCATGGAATAGAATAGAGAACCCAGAAATCAACCCAAACCACTATGCTCAATTAATATTTGACAAAGGAGACAAGAGCATTCATGGATTCAAGACAGTGTCTTCAATAATGGTGTTCAGAAAATTGGACAGATACATGCAAAAGTAATGAAACTAGACCACCAACTTACACCATAAACAAAAAGAAACTCAAAATGTGTAAAGGACTTAAAGGTAAGATGGGAGACCATAAAAATATTAGAGTAATCCACAGGCAGTCCAATCTCAGACAGATGCCAAAACAATATCTTCACCATTACAGCTCCTAGGGCAATGGAAACTAAACATAAAATAAACAAATGGGACTACATCAAAATAAAAAGCTTCTGTACAGTAAAAGAAAATATCAGCCAAACAACAAGAAAGCCCAATGCATGTGCTAAGATATTTACCAATGTTATCTCTGATAAGGGTTTAATCTCCAACATTTAGAGGGAACTCATATAACTTAACAAAAGGAAGATAAACAACCCAATCAAAAAATGGGCAGGGTACCTAAATAGATACTTTTCAAAACAGGACATATGGAAGGACCAGAGACATATGAAAACATGCTCAAAGTCACTAATCATCTGAGAGATGCAAATCAAAATGCCAATCCGGTACCATCTCACACCTGTTAAAATGGCTGCAAATCAACAAATGACAAGTTCTGGCGAGGATGTGGAGAAAAAGGAACCCTCGTGCTCTGGTGGTGGGATGCAGACTGGTGAAGCCACTGTGGAGAACAGTATGGAGTTTCCTCAGAAAACTAAAAATGAAACTCCCATTTGATACAGTGACCCCACTTCTAGGAATATACCCCAAGAAACTAGAAACACCCACCGGTAAGGATATATGCACCCCTGTGTTCATAGCAGCACAATTTAACATAGCTAGGATTTGGAAACAGTCTAGGTGCCCATCAATAGATGAGTGGATTAATATACTGTGGTACATATACAGAATGGACTACTACTACACTGCAGTAAAAAAGAAGGAATTCTTACCATTTGCAACAACATGGATGAACCTGGAAAGTATTATGCTAAGCAAAATAAGCCTGTCAGAGAAAGATAAATATAACATGATCTCACTAATTTGTGGGATATAATCAACAACATAAACTGATGAACAAAAACAGATCCAGAGAAAGAGACGCATCGATCAGACCATCAAACCTCTGATGGACATTAGGGAAGGGGAGAGGTAAGGGGGAGAGATCAACCAAAGCACTTGTATGCATGCATATAAACCTAACCAATGGACATGGATGCCAGGGGAGTGAGATCATGAGGGGGGGGTTAGGGATAAATTGGGGGATAAGGACACATATGTAATACTTTAATAAATAAAGAATAAAGATACAAAAAAAATATATTTGAAGAAATAATGAGAGAAAACTTCCCCCACTTAGTGAACGCTATAGACTAGTATGTCCAGGAAGCAAAGGGAGTTCCAAAGAAGAGAAACCCAAAGAGGCCCACACCAAGACACATCATAATTAAAATTCCAAGGGCTAAAGAGAAAGATAGAATCTTAAAAACAGCAAGAGAAAGGCAGTTAGATACTACAGGGGAGTGCCCATGCAACTGTCAGCTGATTTCTCAACAGAAACTATGCAGGCCAGAAGGGAGTGGCAAGAAATATTCAAAATGATGAAATAGCAAGGACCTACATCCAAAATTACTCTAGCCATTAAAGCTATCATTTAGAATTTAAGGTCAGATAAAGAGCTTCACAGATAAGAAAAAGCTAAAAGAGTTCATCACCAACAAATCAGTATTTTATGAAATTTTGAAGGATATTCTTTTATATATATTTTTTATTATTAGTTAAGGTATTACAAATGTGTCCTCATCCCCCCCCTCATTAACCCCGAACCGCCCCCCACCCCTGCCCCGCACACTCATGCTCCCATCCCCCTGTTGTCCATATCCATTGGTTTGGCTTATATACATGTATACAAGTCCTTCGGTTGATCTCTTCCCCTTACCCCCGCCCTCCCCTACTTTCCTTCTGGGGATTGATAGCCTGATCGCTGTTTCTCAGTCTTTGGGTCTGTCCCTTTTCATCAGTCTATGTTGTTCTCTATAATCCACAGATGAGTGAGATCATGTGGTATTTATCTTTCTCTGACTGGCTTATTTCACTTAGCATAATGCTCTCCAGTTCCATCCATGCTGCTGCAAAAGGCAAGAGTTCCTTTTTTTTTTTTTTTTTTTTTTTACCGCAGCATGGTATTCCATTGTGTATATGTACCACAGTTTTCTAATCCATTCATCTGCTGATGGGCACTTAGGCTGTTTCCAAATCTTAGCTATGGTGAATTGTGCTGCTATGAACATAGGGGTGCATATATCCTTTCTGATTGGCGTTTCTGGTTTCTTGGGATATATTCCTAGTAGTGGGATCACTGGGTCAAATGGGAGTTTCATTTTTAGTTTTTTGAGGTAGCTCCATACTGTTCTCCACAGTGGCTGCAACAGTCTGCATTCCCACCAGCAGTGCAGAAGGGTTCCTTTTTCTCCACATCCTCTCCAACATTTATTTGTTGATTTGTTGATGATAGCCATTCTGACAGGTGTGAGATGGTAACACATTGTCGTTTTGATTTGCATCTCTGGTATAATTAGTGACTTTGAGCATGTTTTCATATGTCTTTTGGCCTCCTGTATGTCCTCTTTCGAAAAGTGTCTGTCTAGGTCCGTTGCCCATTTTTTTATTGGATTGTTTATCTTCCTTTTGTTAAGTTTCATGAGATCCCTGTAAATGTTGGAAATTAAACCCTTATCGGTGATATCATTGGCAAATATGTTCTCTTATGTAGTGGGTCTTCTTGTTGTTTTGTTGATGGTTTCCTTTGCTGTGCAAAAGCTTTTTATTTTGATGTAGTCCCATTTGTTTATTTTCGCTTTAGTTTCCATTGCCCTAAGAGCATTATCAGAGAAGAAATTCCTTCGGCATATGTTTGCGATTTCGCTACCTGTGGATTCCTCTATTATTTTTATGGTTTCCAGTCTTACATTTAAGTCTTTTATCCATTTTGAGTTTACTTTTGTGTATGGTGTGAGTTGCAGGTCTAGTTTCATCTTTTTGCATGTATCTGTCCAATTTTCCCAACACCATTTATTGAAGAGACTGTCTTGACTCCATTGTATGCTCTTGCCTCCTTTGTCAAATATTAATTGGGCATAGTGGTTTGGGTCGATTTCTGGGGTCTCTATTCTATTCCATTGATCTATATGTCTGTTCTTGTGCCAGTACCAAGCTGTTTTAAGAACAGTGGCTTTGTAATACAGTTTGATATCTGGTATTGAGATCCCACCTACTTTGTTCTTTCTCAGGATTGCTGCAGCTATTCGGGGTCTTTTTTTATTCCAGATGAATTTTTGGAACGTTCGTTCTAGATTTGTGAAATATGCCGTTGGTAATTTAATGGGGATTGCATTGAATCTATAAATTGCTTTGGGTAGTATGGACATTTTGATGATGTTGATTCTACCAATCCATGAACACGGTATATTGTTCCATCTGTTTATGTCTTCCTCTATCTCTTTTTTCAGTGTCCTGTAGTTTTCAGCATATAAGTCTTTTACATCCTTAGTTAAGTTTATTCCTAGGTATTTTAATTTTTTTGGTGCAATGGTAAATGGGATTGCTTCTGTAGTTTCACTTTCTGTAAGTTCACTATTGGTGTAAAGAAATGCCATGGATTTCTTAGCATTAATTTTGTATCCTGCTACATTGCCGAATTCATTTATTAAGTCTAATAATTTTTTGATGGAGTCTTTAGGGTTCTGTATGTACAGTATCATGTCATCTGCAAATAAGGACAGTTTTACTTCTTCTTTTCCAATCTGGATGCTTTTTATTTCTTCTTCTTGTCTGATCGCAACGGCTAGTACTTCCAGTACTATGTTGAACAGGAGTGGTGAGAGGGGGCATCCCTGTCTTGTTCCTGTTTTTAGGGGGAATGGTTTTAGTTTTTGCCCATTGAGTATGATGTTGGCTGTAGGTTTGCCATATATGGCTTTTATTATGTTGAGGTATGATCCCTCAATTCCTATTTTGCTGAGAGTTTTTATCAAGAAAGGGTGTTGGATTTTGTCAAATGCTTTTTCCGCATCAATTGATATGACTATGTGGTTTTTATCTCTCAATTTGTTTATGTGATGTATCACATTTATTGATTTGCGGATATTGTACCATCCTTGCATCCCTGGGATAAATCCTACTTGGTCATGGTGTATGATCTTTTTGATGTACTGCTGGATCCGATTTGCTAGGATTTTTTTGAGGATTTTGGTATCTATGTTCATGAGGCATATTGGCCTATAATTCTCTTTCATTGTATTGTCTTTATCTGCTTTTGGGATTAGGGTGATGTTTGCTTCATAGAATGAGCTGGGAAGTGTTCCTTCTTCTTGGATCTTTTGACATAGTCTGAGGATGATAGGTTTTAGGTCTTCCTTGAATGTTTGATAAAACTCCCCTGTGAAGCCATCTGGCCCCGGGCTTTTGTTTGCTGGAAGCTTTTTGATTACTGCTTCGATTTCCTCCATAATTATTGGCCTATTGAGATTTTTAGATTCTTCCTGGTTAAGTTTTGGAAGGTTGCATTTTTCTAGGAATATGTCCATTTCCTCCAGGTTGTCTAGTGTGTTGGAGTAGAGTTGTTCATAGTATTTTCTAACAATCATTTGTATTTCTATGGGGTCTGTTGTTATTTCTCCTCTTTCATTTCTGATTTTGTTTATTTGGGTCCTCTCTCTTTGTTTCTTGGTGAGCCTGGCTAGAGGTGTATCAATCTTGTTTATCCTTTCAAAGAACCAGCTCTTGGTTTTGTTGATCTTATGTATTGTTTTTCTGGTCTCTATGTCGTTTATCTCTGCTGTGATCTTTGTTATTTCCTTCCTTCTGCTAACAGTGGGCTTTTTTGTTGCTCTCTTTCTAACTCTTCGAGTTGTAGATTTAAGTCATTTATTCTCATTGTTTCTTGTTTCTTGCAGTAGGCTTGTAGAGCTATGAACTTCCCTCTCAAGACTGCTTTTGCTGTGTCCCATAGGTTTTGGATTGTTGTGTTTTCACTGTCATTTGTTGCCATGATGTTTTTTATTTCTTCTTTGATCTCACTGGTAACCCAGTCGTTGTTTAATAGCATGCTATTTAATCTCCATGTGTTTGATTTTTCTGGATTGTTTTTGTTGTAGTTGATTTCCAGTTTTATGCCTTTGTGGTCTGAGAAGATGCTTGATATGATTTCAATTTTCTTGAATTTGAAGAGACTTCATCTGTGACCCAATATATGGTCTATCTTTGAAGATGACAAATGTGCACTTGAGGAGAATGTATATTCTGTGGCTTTGGGGTGAAATGTTCTGAAGATGTCAATTAATTCCATCTGATCTAGTGAGTCATTTAGGATTGATGTTTCTTTGCTGAGTTTCTGTTTAGAGGATTTGTCCAGTGGTGATAATGGGGTGTTAAGGTCCCCTACTCTGATTGTATTGCTGTCAATCTCTCCCTTGATCTCTTCCAGAAGATTTCTTACGTATTTGGGTGCTCTTATATTGGGTGCATATATATTTACCAGAAGTTATTTCTTCTTGTTGGACTGCTCCCTTTAGTATTATGAAGTGGCCTTCTTTATCTCTTTTTATGTCCTTCACTTTAAGAACTAATTTGTTGGATATAAGTATTGCTACCCTGGCTTTTTTTTCACTTCCATTGGCCTGAAAAACCTTTTTCCATCCCTTCGCCATCAGTTTGTGTGCGTCTTTTTTTCTGAGGTGGGTTTCCTGTAGACAGCAGATATATGGGTCATGTTTTCTTATCCACTAATTTACCCTATGCCTTTTGAAAGGGGAATTTAATCCATTTACATTTAAAGTTATTATTGATAGAAACTTGTTAGTCGCCATTTTTGTTCTTTACCGCTGCGATCCTTCTTTGTTTCCTATTTTTTCTATTTACAGCAGACCCTTTAGCATTTCTTGCATTGCTGGCTTGGTTGTAATAAACTCCCGTAGACCGTTTTTGTCTGTGAAGCTCCTGATTTGACCCTCAATTTTGATTGATAGCCTTGCTGGGTACAGTATTCTTGGATTCAGACCCTTCCTTTGCATGACTTTGTATATTTCATTCCATTCCCTACTTGCCTGATGTGTTTCTGTTGAGAAATTGGTCGCTAGTCTGATGGGGGATCCTTTGTAGGTAACTCTGTCTCTCTCTGGCTGCTTTTAAGATTCTTACTTTATCTTTGGTGTTTGCCAGTTTAATTATTATGTGCCTTGGCATTGGTCTTTTCGGGTTCATTTTGTTTGGGACTTGTGAGCTTCTTGGATTTGTGTGAGTTTTTTCCTCCCTATATCAGGGAAATTTTCTGTTACTATTTTTTGAAACAGGTTTTCTATTCCTTGCTCAGTTTCCTCTCCTTCTGGCACCCCTATTATTCGGATGTTGTTTCGTTTAGTGTTGACCCAGAGTTCTCTTAGGCTCTCCTCCTGCTTTTTATTTATTTATTTTTTTCTAGAAGCTGTTCTGTTTGGGTATTTTTTCCTACCTTTTCTTCTAGCTCACTGATGCGGTCCTCTGCTTCTTCTAGTCTACTGTTGATGCTTTCTATTGAGTTCTTTATATCAGTGATGTCATTTTTCATTTCTTCTTGGTTTCTCTTCATTTCCTCTTGGT
Source organism: Myotis nattereri (assembly GCF_964212035.1). Taxonomy (NCBI): domain Eukaryota; kingdom Metazoa; phylum Chordata; class Mammalia; order Chiroptera; family Vespertilionidae; genus Myotis; species Myotis nattereri. Next base: position 104,558,172 of record NC_138076.1, read on the forward strand.
TCTTCTTCATTTCCTCTTGGTTCCTACATATATTGTTGAATTTGTCTTCCATTCTTTTCATCCACCTTATGGCCATTTCTCTGGATTCTTTCTCTGACAGGTTGCTTGCCTCCATTGCGTTTACTTCCTTTTCTGATGAAGCCTGTTTTTCTTTCATATGTGGGTTGGTTCTTTGTTTCTCCATGATCTCTCTTCTCCTGGTGTTTGGTTATATAGTTCTCTCTCTGCTTTCCATGGGAAGAAGCAGTGCTCTTCTGAGTTCACGCAGTCATGCTGCTTGAGATCCCTTGTTCCCAGGTTAGTAGCTGATCCTGAAGGGTATTCTTTAAGAAGAGAAAGAAGAAGAAAAAATAATGATAAAAAATATGAACAACAAAATGGCAACAAATACATACCTATCAACAACTAAATCTAAAAATCAAAACAAATGAATAAGAAATCTATTGAACAGAATAAACTGGTGAATAAAATAGAACCAGAGTCATGGAAATTGAACAGATTGACTATTCTCAGAAGAAAGGGGCGTGGGAGCTTTAAGAGATTAAACAAAGATAATATATGCATTACCTATGGACACAGACAATAGGATGGCAAACGCCTGTGGTGGGGTGGGAACAGGTTGGGGGGCGGGTAATGGGAAAAAAAAGAGATACGTAATAATCTCAACAGTAAAGATTAAAAAAAATTCATAATGCTAGGTAACTTATTATATAAAGAGGGTGAGATAAAGTTCAAGCTATCTCTAGAAATCACCAAATGATTGGGAGAATGAAGTTATCATTAACTGAGGTACAAAACACATATATAGAGAAAGTGTAAGAAAGGGTACATAAGTTTATTTTGAGGGCCTACCCAACTCTCTTGATGAAAATATGAGGGAAACAAGTATGTAATTGTCTAACAACTATGTTGTATAGCTGCAACAATTACAAAATAATATTGAATATAAACTGCAATTAAAAAATTATGACTTATGAATCAAGAACAGTAAAGGTTGAGATGGGTAGGAAATGAAGCAACAAAGTTACTTGCTACTTACTGTGGAAGGAGATTTTAAGAACAATGTGCTATATAGGTTAAATCATGCCAAAAGTTCAAGTAGTATATTGCCAGATACAAGACCCATGGACACTTGGTATCTCAGGACATGATGACATATAATAGAAATATTAGTGGAATAAAAGGGATAGAATGATGATTGAATAGAGAATGGGAGACACACAAAAATGAACAGAGTCCAGTCTTTCCAAAAATGTTATGGCTTGATGAAAAGAGATGTAATGATAATTCAAACAGTAGCAGGATCCATAAAGATGTTATTCTTACTTTACTTTTAATTTTAGTATACAAGAGAACTGAGATACTATGCACTTTAAACGAAGATATCTTATATAATAAAGAGGTAATATGCAAATTGACCCTCACGCCCTCACAAGATGGCTGCCTATGGCCAGGCCTGCAGCGGGGTTAGTGAGGGATGACCAAACAACTGAACAAGCAGGCTGCTTGGGGCGACTAGGCTGTCAGATGGATTAGTGAGGGATGAACAAAAAACTGAAGAGCAGGCTGCGTAGGGTGACCAGGCTGGCAGAAGGGGGAATTTGGGGGTGACCAGGCCAGCAGAGGGGTGCAGTGAGGGGCAACCAGGCCAGCAGGGGAAGCAGTTGGGGATGATTAGTTTGGCAGGGGAGGCAGTGAGGGGTGACCAGGCAGGCAGGTTAGCGATTAGGAGCCAGCGGTCCAGGATTGTGAGGGGGATCAGGCCTAAACCAGCAGTCAGACATCCCCCAAGGGGTCTCAGATTGGAGATGGTTCAGGCTGGGCTGAGGGTACCCCCCCCCATCCATGGATTTCATGCACCAGGCCTCTAGTCCAATATAAAAGAAGAGGCTAACACTGCAAGAGAAAAAGACACTCAGTGGAGTGATATCTCAAAGTATGGAGAAGGAGGAAGAGGAGGTTGAGGAGGGGGAGGAGGAGAGGGAAATGAACAAAGTAGTGGTTGGTGTTGCTTGGCTTTGGAAAAAAGAAAGGATGACTCTGAAATGGAAAGAAAGATGAAATAGTGAAAATAAAGTTGTTTTTTCAGTCAGAAAAAAAACATTGAGGGCATTGCATAAAATAGAGTTTTAAAAATCAGTGTTGTTGGATTGGCACAATGATAATTTGATCAGTGTAAAAAATATTGAAAAGTTAGCTGTGAACACAAACAAACAAATGTCTTATGATGTAATTTAAATACAGTAAAAATTGTATTGACATTTACAGAATCTTTTAGAAGTTCAGAATATCCCTCTTGAGCCCTTGATAGCCTTACTATTTTAATAGTATAATTTCAGCATGCCAGTACTTTATTTAAAATGTAATTATAGAAGCTCAGAGGAAACTGTTTATTATGCATTCATAATGTCATACAATATACATTTAGAGCTTGAACTATTTTTATGTTACAATCTTAGAGAAACATATTTGAAAGTCTAAGAACTTGCATTTTTTTGTTTTTCAATAAGCTTTTAAAGATAGTCTTTGCTTTAGAAGTGACTTTGTCACTGAATACACACTTATCTGAAGTAAATCAATTTGCTTCTGGTGGAATAAAATGGTTTAAATAGTTTACATAAAAATATCATAACAACAAAACTTTCTCTTCTAAAACATCATGCTTTTTAATTTAGTTTTTATTGTTGACACTATTACAGATTTCCTCCATTTAACTCCCTTTGTCCACTTCTACCCAGTCCTGACCCCCAACCCCTGGCTTTTAACACACTGTTGTTGGTGTCCATGGGCTATGCATACATGTTCTTGACCAATCTCTTAACCTTCTTGCTGGAAGCCAGTCCATCCTTGCTGCTTGACACAGTCGCTACAGGAAAGAAACATCTGCACAGCATATGTTTCAAGGAACCTGGCGTATATGGCATACTGTTCTTAATATGTTTTCTCCCCTTCTTGGCACTATGTGTTTTAACCAAGGTCACCTCTCCGAGAAAGGTTGTTTCCCCAGGTAGGGATTTTTCCCTGAAGTTAGGGAGGGAATAAAACCCCTTAACTAAGTGCCAGGCGGGTAGTTAATCACTTTACGAACAATCATGCTTAAGCTACAGAATCTTTACTCCCTGGAATGGAGATAAGAATCACCCTAACCTTTGGAATAGAATGGATAGAATTAAAATCAACTGGTATAAATACAGATGTAACAAGACAATAAACACAGAACCTGGCTGGAGAACCCAACTATGCTGATCAACTGAACGCTGTCCTTCATTCTTCGCCAACTCTGTCCACACCTATGGAACCCCTGGACCTGCTGGGGCTGGACCCCAGCACCTTCTTTTATCCAGTTCTTCCCCACCCCCAACCCCTCTGAGATTGGTCAGTCTGTTCCATGTATCAATGCCACTGGATCTTTGTAAAAAAAATTTTAAATAGATTTCAGAGAGGAAGGGAGAGGTAGAGAGAGATAGAAACATCAATGATGAGAGAGAATCATTGATTGGCTGCCTCTTGCACATCTCCGACTGGAGATCAAGCCCACAACCTGAGCATGTGCCCTTGACCAGAATTGAACCCTTTAGTTGGACCCGTCAGTTGGCTCTAACCACTGAGCAAAACCAGCTAAGGCAGCCACTGGATCTTTTTTGTTTATCGGTATATTTTGTTTATTAGATTCCAGATATAAGTGAATTCATAGGTATTTCTCTGTCTCTCACTGGCTAAATATTTCTCTAGTTGATGTTTAGGATTCTTGGAATGCACTCCTAAACATGGCATCACTGGGTCGAAAGGTAGTTTAATTTTTAAATTTTTTTTGGAAACTCCATACTGTTTTCCATAGTGACTGCACCAGTCTGCATTCCCAACAACAGTGCACCAGGGTTCCCTTTTTTCCACATCCTCACAAGCACTTTTGTTGTTGTTGTTGATTTATTAATGGTAGCCATTCTGGCATGTTTGAGGTGATACCTTATTGTCATTTGAATTTGTGTCTTTCTGATGATTAGTGATGTTGAACATTTTTTTTTCATCTATCTATTGGCTATATACACTGAGTGGCCAGATTATTATGACCACCTCACCTTTGTAGGCAAATTAGCTATAATTTCACTGTGAAGTTGCTAGAGGGCCAAACCATTATAAATAGGGAAGCAGGTTGTTTACCATGACAGTAGAAGTGATTTTTTTTTTCTGAAGATATAGGTAAACAATGTGATTTAACAGCCTTTGAACGTGGGATATATTTGAACGTGAGTGGCCAGATTATTATGACCACCCCATCAGTACTTCGTTGGTCCACCTTTTGCCTTCAATACTGAAATGATTCTTCTTGGCATTGACTCCACAAGATATTGAAAGGTGATGAGTGGAATCTGACACCATGCCTGATGAATAGCACTGTCTAGTTCTGTGAGATTTGATGGTTGTGGAACCAGATGCCTGATGGCTCTTTTAACTTCGACCCACAAATGCTTAATTGGATTGAGATCTGGTGATTGTGGGGGCCACCTAAGCAAGATAAAGTCTCCCTCATGTTCTTGAAACCACTCCTGCACAATACTAGCATCGTGGCATGAAACATTGTCTTGTTGGAAGAAGCCATCTCTATTGGGATACGCCATCAACATGATAGGATGAAGTTTATCAGCAATGATACTTAGGTATGTTGTGTTATTCAGACATTGTTCCACACGAATTAAAGGGCCTAAATCATGCTAGGAAAACATGCCCCAAACCATAACATTGCCCCCACCAGCTTGAAGGGTTGCACTCATGCATGTGGGGTGCATGCTTTCATGCTGTTTCCACCAAATTCTCACCCTGCCATCTGCATGATGCAACTGAAAACGTGATTCATTGGACCACATGACTTTTTTCCAATGCTCGACTGTCCAATCCTTGTGTTCCTGTGTGAATTGGAGACGTTTTATCTTGGTAACTGCAGACAGCAAAGATGTTCGAACAGACCTTCGGCTTCCATATTCCATACAATGCAGTGTATGGCTAATTTGCCTACAAACATCAGGTGGTCATCATAATCTGGCCACTCAGTGTGTATATATATATATATATATATATATATATATATATATATATATATCTCACATTCAAAGGTTGTTAAATTGCATTGTTTACCCATATCTTCAGAAAAAAATCACTTCTACTGTCATGGTAAACAACCTGCTTCCCTATTTATAATGGTCTGGCTCTCTAGCAACTTCAGCACAAAATTAAAGCTAATTTGCCTACAAAAGTCAGGTGGTCATCATAATCTGTCCACTCAGTGAATATATCCTTTTTGGAGAAGTGTCTATTCAAATCCTTTGCCCATTTTTAAATTGGATTGTTGAGTTTTATAAGTTATTTATATACTTTGGTGATTAACCCATAAGTTATTTATATACTTTGGTGATGTATCATTGGCAAACATGTTCTCCAATACATTGGATTCCCTTTTCATTTTGTTGATGTTTTCCTTTGTTGTTCAAAAGCTTTTTAGTTTGATGTAGTCCCATTTGTTTATTTTTTAACTTTGTTTATCTTACCGTAAGGAAAACCATGTGACATTTCCAAGATATTTCTGCCTTCCGCTATGCCCAGGTTTTTATGGTTTTGTAACTTGCATTTAAGTCTGTTAACTATTTTTAACTTATTCCTGTATATGGTGTAAGTTGGTGGTCTAGTTTATTATTTGTGTGTGTGTGTGTGTGTGTGTACATTTCCAATTTTTTGAAGAGAATTTCTTTATTAGATTGTATGCTCTCCCCTCCTTTGTAAAATATTAATTGACCATAAAGGCATGGGTTGATTTATGGGGTCTCTGTTCTGTTCCATTGATCTACACGCCTGTTCTTTTTCCAGTATGAGGTTGTTTTGTTTACAATGTAGTATATTTGATATTCAGTATTATGACCCCTTCAACTTTGTTCTTCATGTTTTTTTTGGTTTCATATACATTTTTGGATAATTTGTTCTAGATCTGGGAAATATGCTGTTGGTATTTTAAAAATGATTTCACTATATCTATGGATTGCTTTGGGTTGGTGTAGACCTTTTAATGATGCTAATTCTTCCAATTCATGAACATGGTATATGGGTTCATATTTTTTTGTATTTTGCTTTATTTTTCCCCCAATGTCCTGTCATTTTCGGAGTACAGGTATTTTACATCCTTGGTTAAGTTTATTCCTAGGTACCTTTTTATTGTTGTTTTTGCAATAGTAAATGGGGTTGTTTTATAAGTTTGCCTTTCTCATAGTTCGTTTTTGGTGTATAAAAATGCCACTGTTTTCTGGACATTAATTTTGTATCCTGCTACATTGCCAAGTACATTTATTAGATCTAGTAGGTTTTTTTTGTAAATTCTATAGTGTTTTCAATGTACAATAACATGTCATCTGCAAATAATGACAGTTTTATATCTTACTAGAGCAGGGGTGGGCAAACTTTTTGACTCGAGGGCCACAATGGGTTCTTAAACTGGACCGGAGGGCCGGAACAAAAGCATGGATGGAGTGTTTGTGTGAACTAATATAAATTCAAAGTAAACATCATTACATAAAAGGGTACGGTCTTTTTTTTTTTTTAGTTTTATTCATTTCAAATGGGCTGGATCCGGCCGGTGGGCCGTAGTTTGCCCACGGCTGTACTAGAGGCCCGGTTCATGAAATTTGTGCACTCAAGGAGGTCCCTCAGCCAGGCCTGCACCTCCTCTCAGTCTGGTAGCCCTCAGGGGATATCTGACTGATGGCTTAGGGCCTAAGCTGTCAGTCGGACATCCTTAGTGCTAACGCGAAGGCAGAAGAGGCTCCTGCCACCACCGCTGCATTCGCCAGCTGTGAACCTGGCTTCTGGCTTCTGGCACTCCCCCTGTGGGAGTGCACTGACCACCAGGAGGCAGCTTCTGTGTTGAGCGTCTGCTTCCTGGTGGTCAGTGTGCATCATAACGACTGGTCGTTTCACTGTTCAGTCAATTTGCATATTAGCCTTTTATTATATAGGATTTTCCAATTTGGATGTCTTTTACTTCTTCTTCATGTCTGATTGTTATGGCTAGGACTTCCAGTACTGTGTAAATAAATGTGAAAGCAGATACCCTTGTCTTCTTCCTAATCTTAAGGGACACAGTTATTTTTACCCATTGAATCAGATGTTGGCTATATATTTGTCATATATTGCATTTATTATGTTGAGGTATGATCCCCCTATTCCCACTTTTTATGAGAGTTTTTATCATAAGTGGGTTTTAGATTTTGTCAAATGTTTTTTCTGTATCTATCAATATGATCATGTGATTTTTACCTTTCATTTTGTTTATGGGATGTATCACATTTATTGATTTGTGAATTATTTACCAAACTTGCATCACCAGAATAAATTCCACTTGGTCATGTTGTATGACTTTATTAAGGTATTGCTAGATATGATATGCTAATATTTTGTAGAGGGTTTTAGTATTAATGTTTATTAGAGATATTGTCCTCTAGTTATTTTTCTTTGTAATGTCTTTATCTAGTAATGAAGTTAGGATAATGCTGGCCTCATAAAAAGAGCTTGGAAGTCTTCCCATCTCTTGAATTTATAAGGAGAATTAGTGTTAGGTCTTCTTTGTATGTTTGATATCCTGCAAAGCCATCCAGTCCAGAACTTTTCTTTTCTGAGACTATATTGATTACTGCTTCAATTTCATTAGTTGCTATTGGTCTATTCAGGTTGTCTGATTCTTCCTAATTGAGTGTTGTAAGATTGTATGTTCTATGAATCTGTCCATTTAATCCAGGGTTTTCAATATGTTGGCATATAAATGCTTGTAATATTATTTTACAATCATTTGTATTCCTGTGATGTCTGTTGTTACACCTCTCTTTTCATTTCCAGTTATATTTATTTTAGTCCACTATCTTTGTTTCTTGATGAGTCCAGTTAAATGTTCATCAATTTTGTTTATATTTTCAAAGAACCAGCTTTTGTTTTCATTTATTTTTGTATTGTTTGGTTTCAATGTCATTTATTTCTGATCTCATCTTTATTATTTTCTTCCTTTTACTTACACTGTACTTTTCTAATTTTTCTCTTTCTAATCTTTTAGGTGTAGGATTATACTGTTTACTAGAGAGTTTTCTTGGCTCTTCAGATTGGCCTATAATGCTATGAATTTCCCTCTCAGTACTGTTTATGCCATATCCCATAGATTTGGGGTTGTTGTGCGTTCATTTTTATTTGTTTCCAGATAGTTTTTTATTTCTTCCTTGATTTTCTTGGTAATCCATTCATTGCTTAATAACTTGCTATTTAGCCACCATGTTTTTGAATTTTTGGAGGTTTTTTTATTTTCTTTTTATTGCTTAAAGTATTACAAAGGGTATTACATATGTGTCCTTTTTGTTTTTTGTTTGTTTTTTGATTTTTGGTGTGTGGTTCATTTCTAGTTTCATGCCATTGTGGTCAGAGAAGACACTTATATTTAAATATTCTGAAATTCACTGAGACTTCTTTTGTGTCCTAATATGTGGTCTATCTTTGAGAATATTTCATGTATTCTTTTGAGAATGTATATTCTGCTGCTTTGAGATGAAACATTCTGTAGATAGATATCAATTAAATCTACCTGATCTAATGTGTTATTGAAGGTTGCTATTTCCATATTGATTGTTTTGTCCAGATCGATCCATTGATGACAGTGGACATTAAAGTCCCCTCCTATGACTCTATTTCTATCGATTTCTCTCTTAATGTCTACCAATTTTCCAATTTTTAAAATGTATTTACCTGCTCCTCTATTGGTTTCACATATGTTTATAAAGGCTATATTCTCTTGCTGGACCTATACATTTATTATTATGCACTGACCTTCTTTGTCTATTTTATGGCCTTTGTTTAGAAGTCTATGTTGTCCGATATAAGTATTGATACCCCAGCTTTTTTATTGTTTCCATTTGTATGGAATATTTTTTTTCCTTTCCTTCACTCTCAATCTGTGTGTATCTTTTATTCTAAGGTGAGTTTCTTGTAGACATCATATATATGGGTCATGTTTTCTTATTTGTTCAGCCACCCTATATTTTTTCATTAGAGCAATTAATCCACTTACATTTAAGGTTATTGTGATAGATATTTATTTCTTGCAATTTTTTATTTATCCCTATGTTTGTCTCTATATATTTCTTCTTTGTCTTGAAGCAGTCCCTTTAGTGTTTCTTGCAATATTGGTTTGGTGGTACTGAACTCCTGTAGGCTTTTTTTTTCCTGAGAACCTTTATATTTTGCCTTCTATTTAAATGCTAGAACAGTCTTGGTTTCAGTTTCTTGCATTTTATTACTTTGAATACTTCATGCCAAACCCTTATGGCCTGACATGTTTCTGTTACGAGATCATTGACAGCCTTATGGGAAATCCCTTATAGGTAACTGCCTGTTTCTCTATTGCTGACTTTAAGATTTTCTTTGTGTTTAATTTTGGCCATTTTAATTATGTGTATTGGTGTGGATCTTTTTGTGTTTATCTTGTTTGGAACTCCATGTGCTTTCTAAACTGTGTGACATTTTCTTTCACCAGGCTATTGAAGATTTCTGTCACTATTTCCTCAAACAGGTTCTGTATCTCTTGCTCACTTTCTTCTCCTTCTGTGACCCTTATGATGTAGATGTTTTTACATTGTATGTTGTCCCAAAGTTCTCTTAAATTATCCCCCTACTTATTAATTATTTTGTCATTTTCTGTTTGGATTTTTTTTTCTAATAATTTATTGATTTAATCATCTGTCTTGTCCAGTCAACTGTCAATTCCTTCCAGTGCATTCTGTTTTAGATATGGTATTATTCACTTACATCTGATTATTTTTCATGGTTTCTATATCCTTCTTCTTGGTGTTGTTGTTCTTACTAAGTTCCTTGACCATTCTTATAACCATTACTTTAAAATCTCTATCTGATAGATTTCTTGCCTCCATTTCATTTAGCTCTTTTTCTGGAGTTTTCTCCTGTTCTTTCATTGGGGGTCTGTTGATTTGTCTATCCATTTTGGCCGTCTCTTTGTGTTTATTTCTATATATTAGATAGGGCTGCTATGACTTCCAGTCTTGGTGGAGTGACCTTCTGTCATAGGTGATCCCAGTGGTACAGTCTCCTTGATCTCATGAGTTGAATGTTTTAGGAAGATCCTTGGGTGCCTTATTTGGACCCTCCTATTGTAATTGGGATTGACCCTCAGGCTGGTGTGCTATGAGTTTTAACCCCAACCATGGTGTGCAAACTGTTGTGCAGGTGCATTCTTGAGGTGTCCTTAGAGGCTCAGAGGTCCAACTATTTACCATTCAGGTGGAGTATCTATAGAGATAAACCTTTATCACAATGTATGAGACATTGTGCAGAGCCTCCCCAGGGTGAGGTGAACCCAGGATAGTCTAGCTTGGACTAGTAGGCTCCTTTAATAGAGATTACACAGTCAGGCACTCAATGAGGGGAAATTGGTCTCTGCTTCAAAGCCAAACTCCTCAGTCTTTACCAGAGACTCCAACTTTAGTTCCCCTTAAGGTGGCCTTCTGCAGGTTCAGGTTGGGTATAGCCTGCAGTTTTCTCTGCAGGAACAGTTTCAGCCACCCTGGGCTCAACGGGATTGATAAAAAAAAAATAAAAATTATCCAGTTGAGAATGTGCTGGCTCAGCCCTCAGAAAGGGGCTAGGCACTTACTCTTGGTCCCATAAAATAGTCTCTAAAAGTCTCACACTTGGAATGTCCTGTTCTGAACCATTCTCCTTCTCCCCCGGAACTGTGCCTAGAAGAGTTACTGGGACTTCACAGAGCTGTACCAGACAGTGTCCTATTTTGGGTGCTGTTATAAGCCTGTTGAAGGGGCATCGGGCTCTACCTCTCCTTCCGTGGTTGCCTGGCTGAACTCACAGGGAACTCAGATCAGCCTCCCACAATTTAGTCACAAAGCCTAGCACTCATCTGCCTCTCTGATATAAGCCTTCCCAGGGATACAGTCTAAACATCCCAGCTCTGTGCAGAACTGGCACCTTCAGGCCACAAGTCCAAGCAGGAGGGTATACAAAATCATCTCCTCACCAGACTTAAATCTCTCTGTGTGGCTAGTATCAGCAAAGCAGGGGCCAAAATTTCCAGCTCTTCTCATGTTCTCAATTCTGTAGTTTGGGCCAAAAAGCCCCTACCTGCTCTGCTCCTCTGTGTTGCTATCCCCACAGGACAGAGCAATCCAGGAGGCTTCACAGGTGGGGGAGGGGTTCCAGCCCCACACTGGAAGTAGAAGAATCAGTTTCCCAAGCCAAACAGTTTAGTCACTAACTGAGACTCTGCACAATACCTTTTGAAAAAGTAGACGGCCCCACAAACTCATTGCTGTGTGCCGTTCACAGGCACTCTGCTGGACCCATCACTGTGGTCCCACCTTTCCATCAGTCAGAGCCCAGAGCAAACTTCTCAGCCTGCGATGCTAACTATTGGAGGGATCCTTCACTGGGAAGTCCCAGTCTCTCAGGCAGACAGAATTCCACTGGTTCCCTCTGCCCAATGTTGTATAGGCTCTTCTTCCAGTCTCTGCTGTGGTGTATCATTGAGAATGTTCCATGTGCACTTGAGAAAAATGTATATTCTGCTGCTTTGGGTGAAATGTTCTGTAAATATCAATTAAATCCATCTTATCTGGAATATCATGAAAACATACTTTACTGGGGGTTTTTTTCTGTGCTTTTCAAAATACAACCTTTCAATATCAATATGAAGGGCAAAACAAAGGCCCCTTCTTGCACATTAAGGATACTGTGTGCTGAGAGTGCAAGTTCCATTTGTATTTCATATTTTCTTGAAAATTGAGCTTTTGATTTTTACTTCCTTAATGATTAGTAATATTGAACATCTTTTCATATGTCTTCGGGGGACCTGTATGTCTTCTTTGGAGTAATGTCTTCTCATATTCTCCATCCATTTTTTATCAGATTACTTATTTACTTGTCATTAGGTTGGATGAGTTTTTTAATATGTTTTGTATACCAACTGATTATTAGATATATCATTTACGAATATATTCTCTCATTCAATAGGGTGTCTCTGTGCAAAAGGTTTATAACTTGATGAAGTCCTATTTATTTGTTTTGCCTTTGTTTCCCTTGCTCAAGGGGCTATATAAAAAAGAGTATCACTCAGACTGATGTCAAATGATTTATTACCTATGATACCTATGATTTTTTTCCAGGAGCTTTATGGTTTCAGGACTTATAATTTAAGTCTTTAATTCATTTTGAATTTATTTTTGCATATGATATAAGACAGTAGTTGAGTTTCATTTTTAGTATGTATCTGTCCAGTTTTCCCAACACCACTTGTTGAAGCAACTTTCATTACTCCATTGTATATTCTTACTTCCTTTGTTGTTGATTAGTTGACCATATAACTGAAGGTTTGTTTCTAGGCTCTCTATCGGTTCCATTGCTCTATGGGTTTGCTTTTATGCCAATACCATGCTGTTTTGATTATTATAGCTTTTTAGTATAGTTTGAAATCAGGGAGCATGATACATTCAACTTTGTTTATTTTCAAGCTGGCTTTGCCTAATTGTGGTCTTTTGCAGTTCAGTATAAACTTTAGGATTATTTGTTCTGGTTCTGCAAATAATATCATAAGCATTTTTATAGAAATTTCATTAAATCTGTCAATTACTTTGGTTGATATTGTCATTTTAATGATATTAATTCTTCCTTACCACAAGCATGATAGAGCTTTTCATTTATTTGTGTCCTCTTCATTTTCTTTCTTCGATACTTCATAGTTTTCAGAGTACAGTTATTTCACCTCCTAGGCTAAATTTATTCATAGTTATTTATTCTTTTTTATGCCATTAAGAAATGTTTTCTTAATTTATCTTTCTGGTTGTTCATTATTTATGTATAGGAAAACAATGGATATCTGTATATTTAATTTTATATCTTGCTACTTAGCTGAATACTTTTAACTATTAACTTTTTAGTGGATTACTTAAAATTCTTCTATATACAGTATCATGTCATCTTCAAAGAGTGACAATTTTACTTCTTCCTTTCCAATATGAATACCTTTTCTTTTTTTCTTCCTTCCTTCCTTCCTTCCTTCCTTCCTTCCTTCCTTCCTTCCTTCCTTTTGTTGGGGAGGGGGGGGTTGATTGTTTGTGGCTAGGACTCTTATAGTACTGTATTGAGTAATAGTTGTGATTATGAATATCCTTATCTTAATCCTGATCTTAGAGTAAAAGCTTTCAGCTTTTAACCATTCAATATGTTAGCTGTGAGGTTGTTATATTTAGCCTTTCTCAAGTTGAATTTTTTTTACCCCAGTTTTCTTTCTGTAATTGGTTTCTAGTTTCATGCCATTGTGATCAGAAAATATGCTTGATATGACTTCAATATTCTTGAATTTATTGAGGCTCATTTGTGGCCTACTATGAAATCTAGCCTGAAAGATGTTCAGTTTGGGGTGAAATGCTCCCTAAATTTCTATTAAAACAAACAAGTCTAATGTGACATTTAAGGTCATTATTTTCTTATTAACTTTCTATCTGTATAATCTATTTATGGAGGTAAGTGGAATATTAAAGCCCCCAACTCTTACAGAATTATTGCTCATTTATGGCTTATGTCTATTATCCTTTGCTTTATATACTTGGGTGATCTTATTTTGGGTGTGTAGATACTTAGGATTGTTATATCCTCTTCTTGGATTTACAAGTTTAAAATTATGTAATATCGCTTGAGAAACCAAGATGGCGGCATAGGTAAACACCGGAGATTGTTGCCATGCACAACCACTTCAAAAATACAACTAAAAGACAGAATGGACATCATCCAGAACCACAGGAAGGCTGGCTGAGTGGAAATTCTACAACTAGAAGGAAAGAGAAAAGCATACCGAGACACAGAGGAGGTGTGGTGCGGAAGTAAAATACAGATGTACAGAGGCACATGCAGAGAGGGCTGGCAGCTGAGGACACAGTTATCTTTTTCAATCAAGAAGGAGTCTCTGGGACCAACATCAGAATTATAGGGATACCAGAAGAAGAGAGAGGGCAAGATATTGAAAACCTATTTGAAGAAATAATGACAGAAAACTTCCCCCACCTGGTGAAAGAAATAGACTTACAAGTCCAGGAAGCGCAGAGAACCCAAAACAAAAGGAATCCAAAGAGGACCACACCAAGACACATCATAATTAAAATTCCAAGAGCAAAAGACAAAGAGAGAATCTTTTTTTTAAAATATATTTTATTGATTTTTTACAGAGAGGAAGGGAGAGAGATAGAGAGTTAGAAACATCGATGAGAGAGAAACATCGATCAGCTGCCTCCTGCACATCTCCTACTGGGGATATGCCCGCAACCCAGGTACATGCCCTTGACTGGAATCGAACCTGGGACCTTTCAGTCTGCAGGCTGACGCTCTATCCACTGAGCCAAACCGGTTTCGGCCAAAGAGAGAATCTTAAAAGCAGCAAGAGAAAGACAGTCAGTTACCTACAAGGGAGTACACATATGACTGTCAGCTGATTTCTCAACAGAAACTTTGCAGGCCAGAAGGGAGTGGCAAGAAATATTCAAAGTGATAAATACCAAGAACCTACAACCAAGATTACTTTATCTAGCAAAGATATCATTCAGAATAGAAGGTCAGATAAAGAGCTTCACAGATAAGAAAAAGCTAAAGGAGTTCATCACCACCAAACCAGTATTATATGAAATGCCGAAAGGTATCCTATAAGAAGAGGAAGAAGAAGAAAATGGTAAAGATACAAATTTGAACAACAAATGCACATCTATCAACAAGTGAATCTGAAAATCAAGTGAATAAATAATCTGATGAACAAAATGAACTGGTGATTATAATAGAATCAGGGGCATAGAAAGGGAGTGGACTGACTATTCTTGGGGGGGAAAGGGGTGTGGGGTATGAGGGAAGAGACTGAACAAAAAATTGTGCACCTATGGATGAGGGTGGGGTGGGAACTGGATGGAGGGGAGCTATGGAGGGAAAAAGAGGAACAACTGTAATAATCTGAACAATAAATATTGAATGAAAAAAATAAAATAAAATTATGTAATATCTTCCTGTCTCTTTTTATAGTCTTTGTTTTGAAGTCTATTATTTCTGCTATTAGTATTGCTTCCCCAGCTTTCTTTTGTTTCTATTAACACACTAAGGACTTTCAGTCTCTGTGTCTTTCTATCTAAAGTGAGTGTCTTAGAAGCAGCATACAGATGGGTCATATTTTGTTGTTTTCATTGTTGTTTTTTAACCCAGTTTTCCACCTTATGTCATTTGATTGTAGGATATAGTCCATTTACATTTAGAGTAATTATTGATAGTTATGTGGTTATTATCATTTTGGTAATTTTATGATAGTTTTTATTGTTTTGGGTTTGTTTTTTTTTTTGCTGTTTCTTCTCTTTCTCTCTCTCTCTCTCTCTCTCTCTCTCTCTCTCTCTCTCTCTCTCTTTGATTTGTTTATTTTCTTAGGTGTATTGATTTGATTCCTTCATAGCAATATGAATGTAATAGACTTCTGAGAAATATAATTATTTTAAATTAAATGACATTTAGATAAGACATCCTAGTTCTGATAAAGATTTTTAAAACTTAGTTAAATGAGTACATATTAGTTTCATATACATATATCATGTCAAAAATAAAAGTACAATGTAGTAGACATTGATGATCAATAGGTTGCCTTCTAAATTCCAGACAACATTAGAGCTGAAATGTGTAAATCTAATCTGATCATGGCCTAGAAGAGTGGTTCTCAACCTTCCTAATGCCATGACCCTTTAATACAGTTCCTCACATTGTGGTGACCCCCAAGCATAAAATTATTTTAGTTGTTACTTCATAACTGTAATTTTGCTATTGTTATGAGTCATAATGTAAATATCTGATATGCAGGATGTATTTTCATTGTTATAAATTGAACATAATTAAAGCATAGTGATTAATCACAAAAACAATATGTAATTATATATGTGTTTTCCGATGGTCTTAGGCAATGCCTGTGAAAGGGTTGTTCGACCCCCAAAGGGGTCACAACCCACAGGTTGAGAACCCCTGGCCTAAAACCTCTCAGAAAACCTTATTTAAAACCCTCAAATAAAGTCCAGAAGCACCTATCTTTATATTTTCTTTTACATTACAAATATAAACACCTTATTATGTTATTTTATTTTTAGCTGCAGTCAAAAATAACTGGATAAGCACCAACAAGACTTAGAAGCTCCAAAAGTTTTGAAAGGTTAGTATCCCCAAAAGAATGAGAATGAAACCTCTAAATACTTGATGACCATAGAATACTATTTTTAGCATTTAAGTGTTTACTGTTTAAAGGGATAATCAATAATTGTTATAGTGATATTTAAAAGAAAAGTGGAAAAATTTTTATAATATGACTTTAAAATTTTTATGCATTTAACACTAGAAATAATTCAGTAAGCTTCTCAGGTAAATTATTTAGGAATAGAAATGAATGGAAGTCCAACAATGCAAAGTGATTGAATAGATCAGAGCACAAAAATAAAAGTGAAAAAAATGTTATGTAATTTCTAATCTTTAATTTTATTCTTTCTCTCTCTCTCTCTCTAAGAGTTTATGATCCTTTTCTCATCTGAAATAATTTCTTCTGAGGCCTTTGAATGTAATAAGTTTTAAAATAATTACTGATAATTAGAAACTACTCAGCCTTACATTTTAATTTTTATTGAATTATTATTAACTAGAGGCCCAATGCAAGGAATTCGTGCAAGAGTAGGCCTTCCTTCTCCTGACTGCCGGCACTGCCATCCCTCTGGATCCCAGGACCTGGGCTTCCCTCACAGCCCTGGCTTTGTCTGGAAGACAGTTCAGTGTAATTAGCATGTTACGCTTTTATTATTATAGATTTTGGCCATTTGATACATTTTCACTTCCTTCCATAGTCATTTTATTCCTTATAAAAGGAACAAATAGCATGCAGTGATTTATAAAAGATTTGACAATGAGACTTTCTACCATCTATTAATTCATTTTTCAACATTACAGAAAATGGATGCATGTATTTCTGGATGATTATATAGGATAAGCCTCAGTTCTTGGTCACATATTTACCCAAGTTAATGATGATAGTCTAATTTTCCTGGGCTCTTACCACCTGTTAAATTCTACCCTAAGCATCTTTCATACTTTGCTTTTTAACTTCACAAATGCAATGAAGTTGTGTTCTTATAGCACTCATTTTAAACGTGGTAACTGAAGCTCAGAATGGTTAAGCAATTTATTCAAGAACACATCCTAATTAATGTATTTGAACAGGTGTGCTTGATTCTAGAGCAAGTCTGTTTCTTATATGGTATGCTGCTTTGCAATCATGCACCTACAACTATTTAGGTGAAAAAACAAACAAAGAAACAAAAATAAATTAATTGTATTCTCACTAAAGAGTTAATTCCACTCCAAAGTTGCTATGGTTTTGCTGGTCCAACCTTTACTAACAGTAAACTTCCTACCAGTCTAATTTAAGAGAGGGGGGCCGAGAAATAAAATAACAAGGAAAACCTCATTCAAATTTTTGTCCATAATTTGACCCATAGCATGTATATATATATATATATATATATATATATATATATATATATATATATATATCTCCTATCTAATAATAGAAAAACATGGAAATTAGCCGTACCTCTGCTACCCTTCCCATTGGCTAATCAGCAGGATATGCAAATTAACTGCCAACCAAGATGACGGCCGGAAGCCAGGCAGCTTGAAGTGAACAGGAGGCTTGCTTGCTTCAGTGACAGAGGAAGCCAGGTTCCCCGCCTGCCTTGCTGGCCTCTGAGCTTGCAGTTTAAGAAACATTGTTATAAATATGGAAGCTAAACAAAACCCCAGAAACCTGCTTTCAGCCAGCTGGGCTTCAGCCAGTAGGACCACAACATCGTTTCAATTATAGAACAAACACAGATCCCTGCTTTCAGCCAGCCGGGATCTCAGAGCTGGAGTGAGCATGATCGCAACAGTGTTACAATTATAGGACCCAAACAAACCAGATACCTGCTTTCAGCAGCCGAGGCCTAAGAGCTGGAGACAAGCCTCAGAGCTAAAGCTGGCCCAGAATAAAAAAAAAAAAAAAAGGACAAGTTGGGAGCTTTAGTCACCCACCAGCCTGAAAATGGCCCTCAGCCCCTCACCCAGACTGGCCAGGCACCCCAGTGGAGACCCCCACAATGAAAGGGATGTGACCAGCTACAAACAGCCATCATCCTCTCATCCAGGCTGGCCAGGCACCCCAGTGGGGATCCCCACCCTGATCCAGGACACCCTTCAGGGCAAACCAACCGGCACCCACCCATGCACCAGGCCTCTATCCTATATAGTAAAAGGGTAATATGCCACGCAGCACCGGGATCAGCGGAGCTGTGAGGCCTCCTGGTCCCTGGAGCAGCGTGATGGGGGCAGTGCGGAAAGCCCCTGATTGCCCTGCGGCTCTGTGTGTGACAGGGGGTGGGCCACAACCTCCCTATCCGCCCTGCTCTTTTCATGACTGGGGAAGTAGCCCCAACCCCCTGATCAGCCTTGCTCTGTGCCTGATAGAGGGGAGCTCCCCAACCCTCTGATTGCCCTGCAGCTCTGTGTGTGACAGCGTGCGGTGCCCCAACCCCTTGCAACGGGTCCTGCTCTGTGTGTGATGGTGTAGAGCCATAACCTCCCCATCGGCCCTACTCTGTGCGTGACAGGGGGGAGCTCCTCAACCCCCTTATCGGCCCTCTTCTGTGTGTGACAAGGTACGGAACCCCAACCCCCCTCATGGGCCCTGCTCTGTGCGTGACGGGGGCAGCACCCCAACCCCCTAATTGGCCCTGCTCTGTGCGTGACAGGGGGTGATGCTGCAACCTCCCCATTGACCCTGCCTTGAGTGTGACTGGGGGCGGCGCCCCAACCCTCCAATCAGCCCTACCCTGAGAGTGACTGGGGGTGGCATCGCAACCTCTCGATCCACCCTGCTCTGTGCATGACAGGGGGCGGCGCCCCAACTCCCCAATCGGCCCTGCTCTGAGCCCAACCAGGGGCTGCACCTAGGGATTGGGCCTGCCCTCTGCCACCAGGGAGCAGGCCTAAGCCAGCAGGTCATTATCTCCTGAGGAGTCCCAGACTGAGAGGGCAGAGGCCGGGCTGAGGGTGCTCCTGTATTGGGTGCATACATGTTTACCAGAGTCATACCCTCTTGTTGAATTTCTCCCTGTAGTATTATGAAGTGACCTTCCTTATCTCTTGTTATGACCTTCACTTTAAAGTTTAATTGTCAAATATAAGTATTACTACCCCAGCTTTTTTTTTCATTCCTATTCACCTGAAAAAAATTTTGCATCCTTTAACTATCTGTTTGTGTGAGTTCTTTGTTCTGAGGTGTGTCTCTTGTGGACAGCAAATATACGGGTCATGTTTTCTTTTTCTTTTTTTTTTTTTAAAAAAATATATTTTATTGATTTTTTACAGAGAGGAAGGGAGAGAGACAGAGAGTCAGAAACATCGATGAGAGAGAAACACTGACCAGCTGCCTCCTGCACATCTCCTACTGGGGATGTGCCTGCAACCCAGGTACATGCCCTCGGCCGGAATCGAACCCGGGACCCCTCAGTCCGCAGGCCGACGCTCTATCCACTGAGCCAAACCGGTTTCGGCCATGTTTTCTTATCTATTCAGCTACCCTATGCCTTTTGATTGGAGCATTTAATCCATTTACGTCTAAGGTTATTATTGATAGGTACTTGTTTCCATTTTTACTCTTTATATCTGTGTTCCTTCTTCCCTTCCTATTTCTTCTTTTTACATCAGTCCTTTTAGCATTTCTTGCATTGTTGGCTTGTTCGTAATAAACTCCCTTAGCTCTTTTTGTCAGTGATGCTCCTGATTTCACCTTCAATTTTAAATGATAGCCTTTTTGGGTATAGTATTCTTGGATTCAGACCCTTGCTTGGCATCACTTTCTATATTTCATTCCATTCCCTTTTGGCCAAAGTGTTTATATTGAGAAGTCAGTTGATAGTCTAATTGGAGATCCCTTATAGGTAACTTTCTGTCTCTCTCTGGCACCCTTTAAGATTCTTACTTTGTTGGTGGTGTTTGCCAACTTAACTATGATGTGTCTTGGTGTCAGTCTTTTTGGGGTCATCTTGTTTGCAATTCAGTGTGCTTCTTGAATTTGTGTGAGTTTTTCTTCCCCAAATCACAAAGATTTCTGTCATTATTTCTTCAAACATGTTTTCTTTCTTTGTTCAGTTTTCTATCCTTCTAGCACCCTGGTTATGCAGATGTTGTTGTGTTTCCTGTTGTCCCAAAGCTCCCTTAGTTTCTCCTCCTGCTTTTTCAGTTTTCTTTTCCAGTTACTGCTCTGCTTGAGTGTTTTTCCTACCTTTTCTTCTGCCTCACTGATGTGGTCCTCAGTTTCTTTTTGCCCACTTTGATGCTTTATATTGTTTTCTTTATTGTAGCTATGTTATTCCTCATTTCTTCCTGGTTCTTCTTCATTCCCTCTTGATTCTTACACATGTTGTTGAATTTTTCTTCCATTGTTTTAAGCGTCCTTATGACCATTGCTTTGAATTCTTTCTCTGACAAATTGCTTGCCCCCGTTTTGTTTACTTACTTTTCTGGTGATTTCTCCTTTTCTTTCATATGAGGGCTGTTTCTTTATCTCCCCATTTTTGATCCTTTCAGGTTGTTTAATTATGTGGCTCACTCTCTACTGCATTGACCGAAAGGCACAAAATACAATTTTATAAGACATGACACAGAGGGAACAAAACACAAATGTATTCATGACACTGATAACCCCAAACAAAGGTGACCACTAGAGGAAAGAGAATTAGGGGAAAGAAAAGAGAGCAAAAATATATTGAGAAAAGGAAAAAATGTAAGAGAGAAAAAAAATGAAGAAAAAAGAAGGGGAAAAATACGTATGTGGAGAGAAAACTCCAGAAAACCAACAAATAAACCAAAAAAAAAAAAAAAGGCAAACAACAAACACTCAGAAAAAAAATGAGTGGGGGGACTGAATCTGAAAAGGCAGAGCTTATTTCCAGCAGGTAAGGTAAAGGAATTGAATGAATGAGGTAATGGCCACAATTCAGTATAGAGGAGGTAGAAAGAGACTCAGTGTTTAAGAAGAAAAGTAAAAAACAAAATATTCAATAAAATAAAATAAAATAACTTAAAAAATAATTAACAACGACATATATATATATATGTATATATATATATATATATATATATATATATATATATATTCCCCTTTCTTTAATCTATCTATATAGTCATCTATTTTTGAAAAAGGAGAATAGAGAGCAGCTATGCCTGAGTTTGGTGAATGAAACTAATTAAGCTATTAGTAGAAGAAGAGAGCAAGTGAGGAGAGGATAAACAAAAGCATAAAACAAAAACAAAACAACAACAACAAGAAAAAAATTGGCTAGCAAAGAAAGAGAAAAGAGAAGGGTGCATGGACTTGGAGCAGGGGAGAGAAAATTAGATATATGAGTAAGCCAACAGAAACTAGTATAATGGTACTGCATCTATAAAGGAGATAAAGAAGATCAATTTTTAACAAGGAGTACAAAGAAAGTAGAGAGAAATACTAAAGCAGGAACATGAGAAGAGAAATGGGATGAAAAAGAGAGGAGTGAGGAAGAAAAGGTTTGCAAAAAGGAAAAATTAGATAAAGTAAAATAATGATAAAAAATAAAAATAGAATGTAGAACACTAATCCAAAAAATTAAAAAGTTTTTTAAAATAATAATAAAATAAAACAAAGAAAAAAGAAAAACATATTTTAGTTTCTTAAATAAAAAATAAAAAAGTGAAGTAGTGAAGTTTTTTCACTTCAGCTTGGTTTTAATGTCCTTTGAGGGCTGGTTTAAGACCCCTCTCTACTGTTCTGTCTGCCATGTCTCAGTTTCCTATTAGGTATTCAGAACCATGTTGAAATTCCCAGCGATCCACCACCCCTCTGTGTCAGACTCCACAGCCTTAGTTTCAGGCAGGCAGAATCAATCTCCCACATTGTTTTTCTGCCTACTTTCAGGTGTATTTATACAAGCGTCTATTTCTGACATGGGCTCTAGGTGGCTGTGTTTCTGTATTAGTTTCTGGGACCAAATGGCCCCTCAACCCATTCCCTAAAAGCTCCCTGTGGGTATTCAGAACCCTTGTTTCCCTGCGGAGCTCAAGGCTGGGTGCGACTGCCCTGCTAGGAGTAGCCCCGTCTTCAGGAGGAAAATGGTTGTTCAGTGTTGGAGGGACTGGACTATCCCAGAGTTGGATTCCTGATCATCTCTTCCTATTTTGCTCCCTAGCTTCCACAAAACCACCTTCCCCTGTACCACAGCCTTGGTTAGTGTTTGAAATTGAAAGATCCTATGTACTATGTTTAGCAAGTGAAAGCAAGGAATATATAAAGACAGAGTAACTGTGCTGTTGTGCGTCTTTCTGCCCCCAGGACTGCACGGCCAGTGCAGAACTTCAGGTTGCCTTTATGGGTACAGCCTTCCTTGGCTGTGGACTTAAATCTAGAGTCCCCGGCTGCCAGTAGCCCTGTGGATCCACTTCCACAGTCAAGTGTTATTCGTGTCCCCAGGGGATGTAGACTTGGTGCAGCTCAGTTTCCTTCTGACACTCTAGTTCAGCGGTTCTCAACCTGTGGGTCGCAACCCCTTTGGGAGTCGAATGACCCTTTCACAGGGGTCGCCTAAGACTATCGGAAAACACACATATAATTACATATTGTTTTGTGATTAATCACTATGCTTTAATTATGTTCAATTTGTAACAATGAAAATACTTTCTGCATATCAGATATTTACATTACGATTCATAACAGTAGAAAAATTACAGTTATGAAGTAGCAACGAAAATAATTTTATGGTTGGGGGTCACCACAACATGAGGAACTGTATTAAAGGGTCGTGGCATTAGGAAGGTTGAGAACCACTGCTCTAGTCCCTGTTGCACGCCTCTCTCTCCAGCCCAAATTTCCAAACCTACCATTCTCCAGGTGTACCCCGTCCTTTCCAGCCATGGATTGTCTCACCAGCTGTGTTTAATTCACCAATTCCAGGTGGATGTTGTTTGATTCAGCTGTTTTTTCTATCTGCTCTGTGAGAAGGCGCAGGACACATCTGCCTATTTGGCTGCCATTTTGTCTCTCCCTGGACAAACTTTTTAGGAGCCCACAGCTGGGGAGGAGGCCAAAGGCTCAGTGTTCATGGGTTCACAGCCAAAGTAGCAGTTCTCTGGCTGGTGTGGCTGTAGGGTCCTGTGTGGTGTCCGAGGTCTCCTTGGGTGGAGGTGAGGCTGGGCTCCCAGTCACAGCTGCTTTCCCCTTCAAGATGGTGTCATCTCTGTGGCAGAACCAGACTCCCTAGGAGACATTGCAGCAGAACTAGAGGCTGCCTGGCTAGGGGAGCCTATTCTGCCAGCCCCCAATAGTCCTGCAGAATATAACTGCCCTTCACACACACACACACACACACACACACACACACACACATACACACAGAGACACACACACACACACATGTCCATGCACTCCCCTTTTGCTCCCTCACTCACTAACACTATCTCCCTTACTGCCGTCCTGTCAGCCGCCATCTTGGATCCCCTCAGTGATGTTAATTCTTCCAATCCATGAACATGGTATGTTCTTCTACTAGTTTGTATCTTTTTCATTTCTTTTTTTAGTGCCGTGTTGTTTTCTGAATACAAATCTTTTACCTCCTTGGTTAAGTTTATTCCAAGGTATGTTTTTTTGTTGTTGTTGAATTGGTAAATGGTATTATTTATTTAGTTCATTATTGGTGTATAAAAATGCCATTAATATCTGGGTGTTTGTATCCTTATACTTTGCCAAATTCATTTATTAAACCTAGTAGATTTTTTATGGTGTCTTTAGGTTTTCTATGCACAATTATCATGTCATCTACAAATAATAACAGTTTCACTACCTCCTTTCCAATGTTCATACCTTTTTATTTTTCCTTCTTGTCTGATTACTGTGGATAAGCCTTCCAGTACTATGCTGAATACAAGTGGTGAAAAGGGACATGCCTGTCTTCTTCCTGTTCTTAAGGGAAATACTTTTATTTTTATCCATTGAGTATGATGTTGGCTATAGATTTGTCATATGTGGCCTTTATGATATTGAGTTATGATTCCTCTATTTCCACTTTGCTGAAAGTTTTTTGTTTTTTTTTTATCAAAAATGGGTGTTGGATTTTGTTGAATGCTTTTTCTTCATCAATTGATATGATCATGTAATTTTTGTCTTTCAATTTGTTTATGTGACATAGCATATTTATTTATTTGCTAATATTGTATCTGCTTTGCATCCATGGAACAAATCTCACTTGGTCAAGTTGGATAATCTTTTCACTATATTGTTGGATACAATTTACTAATATTTTGTTGAAGATTTTGGAATCAATGTTCATCTGGAATATTGGCCTGTGATTTTCTTTCTTTGCAGTATTTTTATTTGGTTTTGGCATTTGGATAATATGATGCTAGCATCATAAAAATACCTTGAAATTTTTTCTTATTCCTAATTTTTTTAATAGTTTGAGGATAACAGGTGTTAGTTCTATTTGAATGGTGTGTAAAACTCTCCTATGAAGCTTCTGGGTCCAGAATTTTGTTTTCTAGGAGGTTTTTCATTATTATTTTTATTACTGCTCAATTTCAGTAGTTATTGTTCTATCTAGATTTAATGATTTTTTCCTATTGGGGAGTAAGTTTCTCCTTGACCCTGCTTTCCTCAGCAATTGTGTGAGGACTCATGCCTTTATCCTGCTCTATTATGCTAACTGTTGGGTCCGAGTCCCTCTACCAGGGACTGGACCTCCTTTGACACTGGTTAATAGATAGAGAAGACATGAGAAGTCATGGGTGTATAAGAGAGTCTTTATTGCAGCCCAAGTAGCCATTGCTACTAAGGAGCTACTAGACAAAGCAGTTCTTGCTAATATAGTAGCAAACACAAAACACTCCTTCCTAATACAGTAGTAAACACAGAAGCCATATCAAGTAGCCACTGTACACACAGCAACTCTACATAAAAGCAGCCTCTGAAAACACAGGAACTATCACACAAAATAGTCTGACCAGGCAGTCTCTCACTGGCTCGTCAGTAACACATTTTTATACTAACTTAGACAAAAGAGGCTTCTTTCCAAAATGGTGACCTTAGTCTTTTGGGTTACAGAGAGGCACGCCTGTGCAGTTTATACAGTGAAACTGCAGTGTCCTTGCACCTGTGTATGGCAAGTTAGGCTTGAACATTCTGATTAGGATTCCCATGCTCAGATTGGCCTTGACCATCTGGCTTTCTCTGAAAAGGGCCCCCACACTCCACCCCTTACACCAGATGGTCTTTTGGTGTACCCTGGCCTACATGCCAGATCCTTGAACACAGAGCCTATAATAATACAAACCGTAGCATGTTAGGACCAATACTCTGGCCCTAATAGTAAAACTCAAGAATGTCCAATGCTATGTCCCTGACAGTTTATCCTACTAGTCTCAGAGAGGGTCATGGGAAAGGGCTTGTATGTCCTGTACTTTACTATTCATCTTTGTAGCATACTGGTTACATTGCCAGGGTTGGATCAAAGGGTACAACTGTAACTTATAGTCAGATCTAGTTCCTAAGGGCATAAGAGGGCTATCCATGGCCCTCTCTTGTAACAGACTATGGCCAGGTCCACACTTCCTGTTCCGCTTCTGCCAAGGGAGAAGGCCTTGGGTTGCAACAGTTTTTCTACTGCTTTTATCTGTACATGCAGTGTCTGAGGATACCTCCGCATATATTCGTCTAACCTAATCTTTTAGGCTAGGTGGGTCTACCCCTACATGGAGCCCACATTTCCTGTCCCCACATGGGATGATGTCCTACTATCCACTATTACTTTTACCATCGTGGCAGCCACAAAGAGAGCTCAGCTGTCTGTTCTAATGGCCAAAGGGCTATTTTGCCTAGTATCTGAATTAGACTACATAGTTCATCAGTACCTAAATGGACAGTCACAGCTGTCCATGTAACAATGTTCTTCCCTACTAGACCCATCCATATACCACATGGTCTCCAAGAGGGGTGGCATGCCTTCTTGGAACTAGGGAGTACCTCTTCCATAGGAGTTTTATCCCTTCACAGGGTCTCATATGTCACAGGTCCCAATAGGATTTGCAATTTCTGTGACAGAGGGCTCATACTCACCACTGCCTTCTGTTCTAAATAGGTCCCCACTTTGCTAAAGTTGGGGTTTATGCCACTCCCAACATGGGCCTGGTCACACAGGCCTGCAAGGCAGCACACATGGCTGCCAACTGTCTATCAACAAGAGAGTATTGGCTCCCAGTTTCCTTCTATAACTGGGACCAAAACCTGATGGGCACCCTTCTCCACCCACTGGGGAGACTGCCCTCTTGGCAGCTTGGTACCCTTCTCCACTTCTGGGGTTCAACCCCACACTGCCCCCTCCTAGGACAACTGACACATGGCTGTAACAACAGCACAAATTGGGACTGGACACTTGCCAATACCCCCCAAAAACCAACATAGGTCTGTAAATGAACATAGGTCTGCAACAACTATTGGCAGCTGCGTTTAAATTGTGCAAGAGAATCAGAGGTTAGCAGAACATCATTAACATAATGAACCATTGGTAGGCACCATGGCAGCCCCAGGCTGTCAAATCCCATGCCATCAAACCATGACAAATGGTAGGGTTATGTAAAATCTCTGAGAGAGGGTGAACAAAGTCCACTGTTGACCCTCCTGTGTAAAAGCAAACTGTCCTTGACTCTCTGGAGCCATGTCCATGGAGAAGAAGGCATCAGCCAAGTCTATCATGTAGGTCATTGCTCCAATGCCAGTACAAAGCTATCTATGCAATCCGCTATAGCCAGCACCACAAAGTGTAGTGGGGAAGTCACTTTATTCAGTTCGCTGCACTCCACAGTCAGTCGCTAGGTGCTTCTTTACTGGCTACACCAAAGAACTGTAAGGGCTGTGCATAGGCTGGATGAACCTCATCTTCTCCAGCCACAGTGCAGTCTGTCTAATCTTCCTAAGATGCACTCTGGTATGGAAGAGAGTTGCCTGCCTCATATGGACAGGTCAACTCCCACATGTCTACATCGGTGACTGGGCCCGCACATGTATCTGGGCCACAACAGAGCAATCTGCAGTCCACACCAGGAGGTTCAACATATGGCCTTCAGGCCCCCCTCCCAGGATCTTGGCCCCTCTCTCAGTCTAGGAGATCAAATTTATTTCTGAGAGAGTCTAAAAGTCTTGGAGGGGCTCCAGTCCAAGCAGGGGGTGGGGTGCCTTCTCTCTGCACTCTCCAGGATTGCTGATCCACTGGCAGTGGCCTCCAGAGGGCCAGTAGCAGGTCACTGGGCTGCTGAATTATTGTCTCCCTTTTTAATCCCTAACGCTGCCAGAAGGGTTGCTGCAAGACTTAAGTCTTTTGATGTGCATTGTAAAATTCTCACTACTCACTGCGGCAGCTCAGGAGGCCTTGCCCCGGTCATCCTCTACCTGTTCTTACTCCCATGCAGTGGCTGCAGCTGCACTTGATTGCCAGGGCAGCTGCTGCTACTGCTGTGGCACTCTGTTCAGCCTTTTCATCTGAACAGATCCCAGAAGCTCAGTCTCTACCAGGCCACTCTGCTCCCTGCTGCTATTTAAGGATCTGGTCCTTCAAGGACATTAACATCTCTTTCTCAGCCACCTTCATTACCTCATCCTGTTCCAATTTATCAGGACAGCCTATACCAGACCCCACAACCCAGTCAGAGGCAACATGCCTCCTAAGGGGTGGTTGGGGTATTTACCCCTTAAATCTATATATATATATATATAATTCTTTTTATTCCCTTCTATAATTTTTTATTGTCTAAAGGAGACATATGTCTCCTTTTCCCCCAATCGACCCCCCACTCCAGCCATTCCCACCCTGGGCAAGCCCGCACTGCCCCAGTGTCTGTGTCCATTGGTTATGCTAATATGCATGCATGCAAGTCCTTTGGTTGATCTCACCTCCTTCTGCCCACCCTCCCCAGCCTTCCCTCTCAGGTTTGACGGCGTGATCGATGCTTCTCTGTCTCTGGATCTGTTTTTCTTCATCAGTTTATGTTGTTCATTACATTCCACAAATGAGTGAGATCATGTGATATTTATCTTTCTCTAACTGAATTATTTCACTTAGTTGTTGCAAATGGTAGGAGTTCCTTTCTTTGTACAGCAGCATAGTATTCCATTGTGTGGATGTACCACAGATTTTTAATCCACTCATATGCTGATGGGCACGTAGGCTGTTTCCAAATCTTTGCTATGGTAAAAGTGCTGCTGTGAACATAGGGGTGCATATATCCTTTCTGATTGGTGTTTCTAGTCTCTTGGGATATATTCCTAGAAGTGGAATCACTGGGTCAAATGGAAGTTCCATTTTAGTTTTTCTAGGAAACTCCATACTGTTCTGCACAGTGGCTGCACCAGTCTGCATTCCCACCAGCAGTGCATGAGGGTAACTTTTTCTCCACATCCTTGACAACACTTCCCATTTTCTATTTCTTGATGATAGCCATTCTGACAGGTGTGAGATGGTACCGAATTATTATTTTGATTTGCATCTCTCAGATGATTAGTGACTTTGAGCATGTTCTCATATGTGTTTTGGCCTTCTGTATGTCCTCTTTTGAAAAGTATCTGTTTAGGTTCATTGCTCATTTTTTTTTTTTAATTAAATCTTTATTGTTCAGATTATTACATTTGTTCCTCTTTTTTCCCCCCCATAACTCCCCTCCTCCCAGTTCCCGCCCCACCCTCCGCCCTCACTCCCCACCCACTGTCCTCATCCATAGGTGCACGATTTTTGTCCAGTCTCTTCCCGCATCTCCCACACCCCTTTCCCCCCCAAGAATAGTCAGTCCATTCCCTTTCTATGTCCCTGATTCTATTATAATCAACAGTTCATTCTGTTCATCGGATTATTTATTCACTTGATTCTTAGATTCACTTGTTGATAGATGCATATTTGTTGTTCATAATTTGTATCTTTACCTTTTTCTTCCTCTTCCTCTTCTTAAAGGATACCTTTCAGCATTTCATATAATCCTGGTTTGGTGGTGATGAACTCCTTTAGCTTTTCCTTATCTGTGAAGCTCTTTATCTGACCTTCAATTCTGAATGATAGCTTTGCTGGATAAAGTAATCTTGGTTGTAGGTTCTTGGTGTTCATCACTTTGAATATTTCTTGCCACTCCCTTCTGGCCTGCAAAGTTTCTGTTGAGAAATCAGCTGACAGTCGTATGGGTATTCCCTTGTAGGTAACTGAGTTTCTTTCTCTTGCTGTTTTTAAGATTCTCTCTTTGTCTTTTGCTCTTGGCATTTTAATTATGATGTGTCTTGGTGTGGTCCTCTTTGGATTCCTTTTGTTTGGGGTTCTCCGCGCTTCTTGGACCTGTAAGTCCATTTCTTTCACCAGGTGAGGGAAGTTTTCTGTCATTATTTCTTCAAATAGGTTTTCAATATCTTGCTCTCTCTCATCTTCTGGCACCCCTATAATTCTGATGTTGGTACGCTTGAAGCTGTCCCAGAGGCTCCTTACACTATCCTCGCATTTTTGGATTCTTTTTTCATTTTGCTTTTCCGGTTGGGTGTTTTTTGCTTCCTCGCATTTCAAATCATTGACTTGATTCTTGCGCTCCTCTGTTCTGCTGCCGGGAGTCTGTATAATATTCTTTATTTCAGTCAGTGTATGCTTAATTTCTAGTTGGTTCCCCAATATAACATCGAGGGTCTCATTAGTTTTCTTGTAGATCTCATTAAGTTTATCGGCGGCTTCTAAACAGTTCTTGAGAGACCTTAAAAGTGTGGTTCTGAACTCTAGATCTTCCATTGACAATTTTGTCCTGTTTCTTTGTCTCTGCATTTTGTTATGCTTCCTTGGTGCACCCCCTAGTGGTCTTTGTGTGCAGTCTTGTAGCTAATTCCAGGGAGGGTTTGCCCTCCAGGCCAAGTGGCTATGAGAATCAGCTGTGTCTGCAGTGAGAGAACTTCTGTCCTCTAGGGAAGTGCTAATCTAGCCTTTGCCTGAGGCTATCTGGCAAATGCCTCTGTGCAGGGCTTGCTTGGGCGGGGCTGGTCGCACAGGATCAACAGGGTGGGCCAGAGAGAGCAGTTATGGCCGCTCTCAGTCCTGTCCCCAGGGGCTCTGCCTCTCTGAGTCCCAGCAATGGCTGCAAAGCTCGGAGGGAAAGCTGCACTCGCTCTAACCAAAGCCAGGCAGTCCCGCTTCTCCCGTTTGAGTCTGGGTCCCTAAAGACTCGCCGGGATCTGGAGCTCAGAGTCTGCGACTCCCTCCCGATTGAAAACGCCAACAGCACCCTCCGCCGCCAGCCCGCTCCGCGCACTCCGCACCTCAGAATTTGACTTCAGCACTGCGCCTCCTCTGAGTGTCCGTATGCGTTTCTCTTTACTCCTAGTTGTAGGACTTCCACTCAGCCAGCGTTCCAGTGGTTCTGGGTGATGTCCCTCTGTCTTTTAGTTTCACTTTTGAAGTAGTTGTTCAAAGCAGCAAACTCCAGCGTTAACCTATGCCGCCATCTTGGTTCTCCTCCTCATTGCTCATTTTTTTTAAAATATATATTTTATTGATTTTTTTACAGAGAGGAAGGGAGAGAGATAGAGAGTTAGAAACATCGATGAGAGAAACATCGATTAGCTGCCTCCTGCATATCTCCTACTGGGGATGTGCCCGCAACCCAGGTACATGCCCTTGACTGGAATCGAACCTGGGACCTTTCAGTCCGCAGGCCAACACTCTATCCACTGAGCCAAATCGGTTTCGGCAATTGCTCATTTTTTATCGGGTTATTTATCTTCCTTTTGTTAAGTTGTATGAGTTTCCTATAAATGTTGGAGATTAAAACCTTATCAGAGATATGATTGGAAAATATATTCTCCCATGCAGTGAGCTTTCTTGTTGTTTTGGTGATTTTTTTTGTTTTGTTTTTGGTTTGTTGGGTTTTTGTGGGGTTTTTTGTGTTTGTTTTTTTTTGCTTTGCAGAAACTTTTTATTTTGATGTGGTCCCACTTGTTTATTTTCTCTTCAGTTTCCAATGCCCTAGGAGCTGTATCAGTGAAGATATTCCGTCAGCATCTTTCTAAGATTTTGCTGCCTAAGGATTCCTCTAAGATTTTTATGGTTTCCTGTCTTAAATTTAAGTCCTTTATCCATTTTGAGTTTATTTTTGTGTATGGTGTAAGTTGGTGCTCTAGTTTCATTCATTTGCATGTATCTGTCCAATTTTCCCAAAACTATTTATTTATTTATTTATTTATTTATTTTTTATTAGTTAAGGTATTACAAATGTGTCCTCATCCCCCCCATTAACCCCCAACCTCCCCCCACTCCCCGCCAAAACCACTTATTGAAGAGACTGTCTTGACTCCATTGTATGCTCTTGCCTCCTTTGTCAAATATTAATTGAGCATAGTGGTTTGGGTTGATTTCTGGGTTCTCTATTCTATTCCATTGGTCTATATGTCTCTTCCTGTGACAGTACCAGACAGTTTTGAGAAAAGTGGCTTTGTAATATAGCTTGATATCTGGTATTGAGATCCCTCTTACTTTAGTCTTCTTTCTCAGGATTGCTGCAGCTATTTTGGGTCTTTTTTTATTCCAGATAAATTTTTGGAGAGTTTTTTTTAGGTCTGTGAAATATGCTGTTGGTATTTTAATGGGGATTACATTGAAACTGGAGATTGCTATGGGTAGTATGCACATTTTAATGATGTTGATTCTACCAATCCATGAGCATGGTATATTCTTCCATAGGTCTATGTCTTCCTTTATCTCTTTTCTCAGTGTCCTGTACTCAAAAAAGTACAGATCTTTTACTTCCTTAGTTAAGTTTATTCCTAGGTATCTTGATTTTTTTAGTGCAATGGTAAATGGGATTGTTTTTGTTTTTTTTTTAATCTGTCTTCTGTAAGTTCACTGTTGGTCTATAATAAGTGCATAGATTTCTGGGTATTAATTTTGTATCCTGTTACTTTGCCGAATTCATTTACTAAGTCTAATAATTATTTGATGGAGTCTTTAGGGTTTTCTATGTACAATATCATTTCATCTGCAAATAATGACAGTCTTAGTTTTTCTTTTCCAATTGGAAATCTTTTATTTCTTCTTCTAGTCTAATCACTATGGCTAGCACTTCCAGTACAATGTCGAACAGGAGTGGTGAAAGTGGACATTCCTGTCTTCCTCCTGTTCTTAGGTGAAATGGTTTTAGTTTTTACCCATTGAGTATGATGTTGGCTGTAGGTTTGTCATAGAAAGCTTTTATTATGATGAGTTATTATCCCTCTATTCCCACTTTGCTGAAGGTTTTTAACAAGAAAGGGTGATGGATTTTGTCAAATGGTTTTTATGCATCAATTGATATGACCATGTAATTTTTATCTCTCCATTTGTTTATGTGATGTATCACGTTTATTGATTTGTGGGTATTGTACCATCCTTGCATCCCTGGGATATATCCTACTTGGTCAAGTTGTATGATCTTTCTGATACAATGCTGGATCCGATTTGCTGGAATTTTGTTGAGGATTTTGGCATCTATGTTCATGAGGGATATTGGCTTGTAATTCTCTTTCATTGTTTTTTCTTTATCTGGCTTTGGTATTAGGGTAATGTTGGCTTCATAGAATGAGCATTGAAGTGTTGCTTCCTTTTGAATTTTTTGGAAAATTCTGAGGAGGATAAGTTTTCTTCAATATCCTCCATAGTCATCAGCCTATTGAGATTTTTAGATTCTTCCTCATTGAGTTTTGGATGGCTGTAGTTTTATAGGAATACTAGAGGCCCAGTGCACACAATTAATGCATGGGCAGGGGATCCCATCAACCCAGCATTCCTCCCTCTCCAATCTGCGACTCCTTGGGGGATGTCCAACTGCTGGTTTAGCCCCGATCCCAGGGTTTGGGCCTGAACCACAGTCAGACATCACTCTCACAATCCTGGACTGCTGGCTCCTAATCGCTCACCTGTCTGCCTGCCTGGTCACCCCTAACTGCCCCCTCCCTGCTGGCCTGATTGTCCCTAACTGCCCCCCCCCCACTGCCAGCCTGGTCACCCCTAACTGCCCCCCCCTCCTGGCCTGGTTGCCCTCAACTGCCCCCCTACTGGCCTGGTTGCCCCAACTCCCCCACTTGCTGGCCTAGTATCCCCACGCAGCCTGCTGATTAGTCATTTGGTCGTCCCTCACTAACCCCCCTGCTGGCCTGGTCGCCCCACATAGCCTGCTTGTTCAGTCATTTAGTCATCCCTCACTAACCCCCCTGCTGGCCTGGTCATAGGCAGCCATCTTGTGAGGGCATGAGGATTAATTTGCATATTACCTGTTTATTAGATAGGATGTTCATTTCCTCCATGTTTTCTAGTTTGTTGGAATAGAGTTGTTCATAGTATTTTTTTAGAATTCTTTGTCTTTATGTGGGATCTGTTGTATTTTGCCTCTTCCATTTCTGATTTTATTTGGGTCCTCTCACTTAGCATCTTGGTGAGCCTGGATACAGGTTCATCAATCTTGTTTATCCTTTCAAAGAACCATGTCTTGGTTTCATTGATCTTTTGTATTGTTTTTTTGGTCTCTATTTCATTTATTTCTTCTCTGATCTTTATTATATCCTTCTTTCTGCTCACTCTGGGCTTTTCTTGTTGCTCTCTTTCTAATTCTTTAAGTTGTAGAGTTAGATAATTTATTACCATTTTTTTCTTATTTTTGAGTTAGGCCTGTAAAGCTATAAATGTTCCTCTCAGGACTGCTGTCACTGTGTCCCACAGATTTTGGAATGTTGTGTTTTCATTGTGATTAATTGCAAGGATGTTTTTAATTTCTTCTTTGATCTCTTTGGTATCCCAATCATTGTTTAATAGCATGGTATTCAGCTTCCAAGTGTTTGAATTTTTGATTGTTTTTATTGTAGTTGATTTCTAATATTATGCCATTGTTGTCTGAGAAGATGCTTGAAATGATTTCAACCTTCTTGAATTTAAAGAGATTTTGCCTGTGACCCAATAAGTGGTTTATCTTGGAAAATGTCCCATTTGACTTGAAAAGAATGTATACTCCGTGGCTTTGTGGTTAAATGTTCTGAAGATGTCAATTTATTCCATCTGATCTAGTGAGTCACTTAGGATTGCTGTTTCTTTGCTGATTATTTGTCTGGAGGATATATCCAGTGATGTCAGTTGGGTATTAAAGTCCCCGATTTGATTGTATTGTTGTTGATCTCTCCCTTGATATCATCCAGGAAGGTTTTTTTTTTTTTTTATGTATTTGGGTGTTCCTGCATTAGGTGCATATATGTTTACCAGGGTTATATCTTCTTTTTGTATCAATTCATTTAGTATTATGAAGTGGCCTTCCTTAACTCTTTTTATGGCCTTCACTGTGAGGTCTATCCTATATAATAAAAACCTAGGTGGCTTCACACCCTTGCGTGACACCCTTGTGCGACATTGTCACAAGATGGACACCACAACATCATCACAAGATGGCTGACACAAGATGGCCACCACAAGATGGCCATCACAGATGGCCAGCAGGGGAGGGCGGTGGTGGGCAATCAGGCTGGCAAGAGAGGGCAGTTGAGGGTGAAAAGACAAGCAGAGGAGGGAAGTTGGGGGCGACCATGCTGGAAGGGGAGGGAAGGTGGGGGTGACCAGTTCTTCAGGTTGGGCAGTTAGGGGTGACCAAACTGGCAGGGGAGGGCAGTTGGGGGCAACCAAGCCTGCAAGGGAGGACAGTTAGGGGTGACCAGGCCTACAGGAGAGGGTAGTTAAGGGAGACCAGGCCAGCAGAGGAGGACAGTTGGAAGTGACCAGGCCTGCAGGAGAGGGTAGGTAGGGGATACCAGGCAAGCTGGAGAGGGCAGTTGGGGGTGAGATTAGGCCAGCAGGGGAGGGCAGTTGGGGGTGATCAGGCTGGCATGGGAGTGGTTAGGGGGTGATCAGGCTGACAGGCAGAAGCAGTTAGGAGCAATCAGGCAGTCAGGCAGGTGAGCAGTTAGGATCCAACAGTCTCGCATCATGAGAGGGATGTCCCTATGGAATCAGGCCTAAACTGGCAGTCAGACATCCCCCAAGGGGTCCCAGATTGGAAAGGATGTAGGCTGGACTGATGGACACTCCCCACCCCCACCCCCCCATGCACAAATTTTGTGTATGGGCCTCTAGTTATGTAAGATATAAGTATTACTACCCCCGCTTTTTTTCATTTCCATTTACGTGAAAGTTATTTTTCCAACCCTTCACTTTCAGTCTCTGTGAGTCCCTTGTTCTAAGATGGGTCTGTTATAGAAAGCATACATACGGGTCATGTTTTTTATCCATTCAGCCAATCAATGTCTTTTGATCAGAGCATTTAGTCAGTTTACGTTTAAAGTTATTATTGTTAGGTACTTGTTTGTAGCCATTTTTACTTTTGTGCTTGTGTTACTTCTTACCTTTTTATCTCTTCTTTTTACACCAGTCCCTTTAGCATTTCTTGCATTGCTGTCTTGGTAGTGATAAACTATCTTAGCCTTTTTTTGGTCGGTGAAGCTTCTTATTTCCCCTTCAATTTTGAATGATAGCCTTGCCAGATAGAGTATTCTTGGATTCAGTCCCTTGCTTTGCATCACTTTGTATACTTCCTTCCATTTCTTTCTGGCCTGATGTGTTTCTTTTGAGAAACTATTTGAGAATCCAATGGGAGATCCCTTGTACGTAATTTTCTGTCTCTCTCTTTGTTGTGAATGCTTGCCATCGTAATTATGATGTGTCTTGGTGTGGGTCTTTTCAGGTTCATCTTGTCTGTGACTCTCTGTGCTTGTGTTACTTTTTTCTTTCCCAAATCAGGGAAGTTTTATGACATTATTTCTTCAAATAGGTTTTCTAACCCTTGTTCTTCTTGTTGTAATTCTGGTACCCTTATTATTTATATGTTGCTTTGTTTCATGTTGTCCCAAAGATCCCTTAGGCTCTCCTCCTTTCTTTTGGTTCTTTTCTCCAATTGCAGTTCAGTTTGGGTGTGTTTTGCTTCCCTGTCTTCTAATTAGCTAATTTGATCCTCTGCTTCTCCTAGTCTACTATGAAGCTTTCCATAGTGTTTTTTATTATAGCTGTATCACTCTTTATTTCCTCTTGTTTCTTACATAAGTTGTTGATTTTTTTCATCAATCCTGTTTATGAATTGTAGGACCCTTACTCTGAATTCTTTTTCTGACATATTGCATGCCTCCATTTCACTTAGCTCCTTTTCTGGATATTCCTCCTTTTCTTTCCTTTGGGGTTTCTTTGTCTCCCCATTTTTTGTTCTCACCAAAGAATCTAATTGTTGAGTATTGGGGGGCTGCTCCTCAGGTGTTAGTGGCTACTCAGGAGGCCACTGCTCCTCAGTGGGTCACATCAATGGCTGCTTCTCATCTGGCAGTGGCTTCTTGGGTGGACATTGCTCACACAGATGCTTGCAGCAGTGGTGGCTCCTCTGGCTGGTGGGGGTGGGCTGTTCATGGGGCTGTTGCTCCTCCAATGGGTGTGGGTTGCTTGCACAGCTGCTGCACCTCATTCAGAGGCTTGCTGCTTTCATTGCTGCTGCTCTTTGGATGGTGCTGGCAGCTCTCACAGCTGCTGCTCCCCAGTTGGCAGCTGGCTGTTTGCGAGGCTGCTACTCTTCGGATGGGGTCAACAGCTCATGCTGCTGCTACTTCTTGGATGGGGGTGGGCTATGCAATGGCTTCTGCTCTTTGGAATGGTGCAGGCTGCTCGCAAGGCTACTGCTCCTCAGACAGGGTCAGACAGCTCACACAGGTGCTGCTCCTCAGACGGGGTAGTTTGCTCACGTGGCTGCTGCTCCTCAGATGGGGCAGGCTGCATGTGGCTTCTGATCCTCAGATAGGAGTGGGATGCACGTTGGCCTGCTATTCTTCATACAGGATGGGCTGCATGTGGCTGCTGCTCCTCAGGCAGCTGGTGGTGAGCTGCTCGCATGGCTAGTGCTTCTCAGAAGTGGGTGGGCTGCTCAAGGGGCTGCTGCTTCTTGTACGGAGGAGGGGGGGTGTTGTGCAGAGCTCCTGCTCCTTGGATAGGGGGCAGGCTGAATGAGGCTGCTGCTCCACAGATCAGAGTTGGCTCTCACAGGGCTGCTACTCCTTAGATGGGGGAAGGCTGCTTGCATGGATGCTGCTCCTTGGGCAATGGTGGGTTGCTCTCACGGCTGCTGCTCGAGTGGTCACTGCACCCTGGGCTAAAACGTTGGATATGCAAGAGGGGAACATGCTTAAGAACTCACAGTAGCCCATGGCCAGTGTGGGTGGAGTCTCAGTGTCAGTGGGACTGCCACCAAGGCAGCAGGTCCCTGGCAGTGGTGGTTGTAGACTTCCGGGTGGTGTCTGAAGGCATCCTGGGTGGAGGTGAGGCTGGGATTCCAGTCATAGTAGCTCTCCCCTTCAAGAAGGCACAGCCTCTGCAGTAGAGCCGTCTTCTCTGGGACTGTTTGCAATGGTAGCAGAGGCTGCCCAGCTAGGCGAGCCAGGTCCGCCTGCCCTGGAAGGTCCTGCAGGATCTATGTGTCCCTCATTCACGTGCACACACACACCCCACATGTCCACACATGTCCCCTTTTGCTTCCTCCCTCACTCACACTCTCTCCCCCAGTGCCGCCATCTCCCTGCCTCTGTAATTGGGTCTGGAGTATTATTAACCTGTTCATGGATGGAATCTCCTCTCTGGGTGTCTGTTTATGTGGCTCACTCTCTACCACATTGAACGAAGAAAATAAAATGCAACTCAATAAGACACAACATAAAGGGAACAAAACACGAATGTACTCATGACACCAATGATCCCAATATAAGTGACCAACAGAAAAAAGAGAATTAGGGAAGAGAAAAGAGAGCAAAAATGATATAAATGATATTGAGGAGAGAAAAAATTGTAAGAGAGAAAAGAAAAAGAAGAAAAGGGAAGAAAAATGAATAGAGAGAGAGAGAGAAATAGATATAGATATATATAGATATAGATATACATGGAGAAAACACCACAGAATAAGCAGATAGAACAAAAAATTTAAACACCACACACCCAGAAAAAAGGGTGGGGGCAGAATCTATAGAGGCTGAGCTTATATACAGAAAGCAAGATTAAGGAATTGGATGAATATGGAGAGGACCTCAGTTCAGTATAGAGGAAGTAAAAAGAGGATGAGTGGATAAGAAAAAAGAGAAAGAGGAAAAAAAATTAAAAAAGTAATTAAAAGGACACTGCCGGCAGTCCCTGGGAGGCTCGAGGTGAGATGGGAGGCCTGTGTCTGTCTTCAGGCCTGTGAGGACCCCAGGGGTCTGGATGTGTAGCATTTCAGCCAAGGTGCCAGGCATGGCCAGGGGTCAGACTGGGTTTCAAGGGCTCAGGCTCTGGCCCGCGCATGGGTCATGAGGGGTAAAGCCTTAATCTTGGCCACCTTGGTTGGAGAGCCTAGCCCAGGTCCTTCCCAGGTCATGCTGTTGGGGTCGGGATACATGGCAGGTGCTCTAGAGCCTCCCTTGACCTCAGCTCATTTCTGTCTGTGGCTTTGCTTCTAGAGATTTCTTGGGCCTTTTTCTAGCTGCTTGGGAAGCCAAGAGGTGGGCTGTAGTAACCGGAAAAAGGTCTGGAGTGATATCGGGCTTAGTCGCTACCTCTGGTAGTGGGGATAGGTGATATCAGACCAAGGAATGTTTAGGATTATTGTTACAGGTTAATTTGCTTTGCAGTTCTATATTTAATATAGAACTGCAAAGCAAAGACTGAAACCTAGCACCCTGAAGAGTAAGGAGAATGTCCTAGAATGCAGTGATTGAAAAACTTCAGTCTTAATATTTTCACCTATTCAGAGTTGGGGAGTAATCCAGTCAGAATTTCACCAGACATTAAAAGTAGGAAAGCATTCAAAAGCTTAGGGTGGACAGGTCATTTTACAGTGGAGGAACAGGCCCAGAGCTATGAAATGACTGGTCCAAGGTCATGCGGTTTATTTTATAATCATGTTTGGATTGTGGTTGAGGGCTAGGCAGTTTTGGTATTAAGGTTAAGTTTTGGTTAAGGTTAAGGCCCTGGTTCAAGTCCTTCTTTGGCCATTTGTTGCTGTGTGAACTTGGGCAATTCACTTATCTTTTTTATCCCAATTCTTCCCAAATAATGGCTATAATAATACCTGATGGAATTGTTAGAATTAAATTGAGTATAACATAGGAGAGTGAAGTCTGATACATATTGATTGCAATAAGTTATAGTCTGAATGCTGTTGGTCCACTACACTGACTGACATCCTACTCTTTGAGTTAAGTCCTATTTCCCAGGACTGCTGGGCATGACACAAGTGTATGCTGGTTGAGGGAAGTTATATTGAGCTGAGTATTAAAAGGTTGAGAGGACAAAGGTGAACCACAGCTAAGTCCCTCTATGTCTTATTTAGGAAGTGGTACATTTTGGTTGAGTTTTTTTTGTTTTTTGTTTTCTTATAAGGAAAATTGAATTGATCTTTAAAATCATTCTGTTTTTTCCAGCAGTATTTGAGGATCATGAATAGAATCACTGCCATGTTGTACATTTGTTATAATTACTTAGACCAGAGGTAAAGATCTGTGTGGGAGTTCTCTTCTCCTGTGCACTAGCCAGGGTACAGAAGAAAACAATCCAGGTAAAAACAAGAATCATGAGCAGTCCAGGGTGAACTGTGTATTGGAGTGAATGTGGCCTATAACAAACATATTTTATGAGCTATCTGAAAGTGGGTGTCAGCATCTCTCCACAACATACTATCTTAATTCACCAGTTTCAACTACCACATTATCTTTCAAGGACCATGAGGGGTAAACTTTTTCACAGAAGTAACATTTTCACAGAAGTTGCTGCTACAGTTTTTGCAATCAGGCTATTGCATCCTTTTAATTACTCAGTTCACTTTGCCCTGCAAAGAGCTTAAGGCAATGGAGTGACAGTTGGTATGCATCAATATAGCCTCAAGAGACTTGAGTTTTAGTCTGAGCATGGGTAACTAGCTTATGAACCACCTTGGTTTCCACATCTTTAAAATGGATATGAGAAGTCTCCTGTATACTTTACCTAGAGGGCTATTGAAAGGAACAAATAGGATGGTGAGCTACTTTGAATAATGTAATTAACAGTACAAATAGAATTGGCAGCTCATAACAACAACTAGGAAATAAAAGTGCATTAGCATAGTTGTAATTTATATAGTTTACTGTAGAACTTTGTCAGAAAAGTGCTGGTTGAATGCTTTGTTAACTGTAACATTGTGGTGTGTGTTTTTTAATCCTCACCCAAGGGTATGTTTATTGATTTTAGAAAAGGGAAGGAAGAGAGAAAAAAAATATGGTTGCCTATCGTACACACCCCACCTGGGAACTGAACCCACAATATACATATGTGCCCTGACTGAATTGAACCCTCAAGCTTTCAGTGTATGGAACAACTCCAACCAACTAAACCACACTGGCCAGGGCACAACATATGCACTTTAAAATTAAGCTTAACTGAGCTGTGAAATTATTTGGAGATTTTAAAAAAGAATTTAGATAATTCTCAGCAATATATTTTGAGTATTTATAATATAAACATAGGTTTATAGCAAAAAAGTGTGCTATGAATTCTTTCTGTGTCAAATGGGAATAATAGAACATCTTGGGGTTCTTGTGATGAATAAGTTCAACAACCTAACATATCTTCACCCAATAAGATTTAAAAATTTAAACAGATAAATGGATAGTCTACATGAAAGACTGCCTCAGCTTTTATTGCACAGTACCTTTTTAAAAATCATTTTTTAAAACAACCAAGGAGGGAGAAACCAAGATGGCAGCATAGGTTAAAGCAGGAGATTGCTGCCTCGAACAACCACTTCAGAGATACAACTAAAGGACGGAATGGACATCATCCAGAACCACAGGAAGGCTGGCTGAGTGGAAATTCTACAACTAGGAGGAAAGAGAATATCATACCCAGACTCAGAGGAGGCACAGTGCTGAAGTGAAATACTAAGGTGTGGAGTGCATGCGGAGCGGGCTGGAGGCGGAGGGCGCGGTTGTTGTTTTCAATCGGAGGGAGTTTCAGACTCTGAGCTCCAGATCTGGGCGAGTCTCTGGGGACCCAGACTCAAACGGGAGAAGCGGGACTGTCTGGCTTCGGTCGGAACTCAAAGGCAGCTTTCTCTCCGAGGTTTGCAGCGGTTGCTGGGACTCTGAGAGGCAGAGCCCCTAGGGATGGAACTGAGAGCAGCCATATCTGCTCGCTCCACCCGCCCTGTAGATCCCTGGGGACCCACCCCGCCCAAGCCCTGCGCAGAGCCATTTGCCAGATAGCCTCAGGCAAACGCTAGATTAGCACCGCCCTAGAGATCCAGCACAGAAGCTCTCCCACTTCAGACACAGCTGACTCTCATAGCCAGTTAGCCTGGAGGTCAAATCACCCCCAGTATTGCCAACAACAATCAAGGCTTAACTACAACAAGACTGTGCACAAAGACCACTAGGGGGTGCACCAAGAAAAGATACAAAAATGCGGAGACAAAGAAACAGGACGCAAATGTCAGAAATGGAAGATATAGAGCTTAAAACCACACTTTTAAGGTCTCTCAAGAACTGTCTAGAAGCTGCCGATAAACTTAGTAAGGCCCTCGAAAAGACTGGTGAGACCGCCGATAAATGTAGTGAGATCCTCAAGAAATCTAATGAGACCCTCGATGTTGTGATAAAGAACCAACTAGAAATTAAGCATACACTGACTGAAATAAAGAATATTATACAGACACCCAACAGAAGACCAGAGGAGCGCAAAAATCAAGTCAAAGATTTGAAATGCGAAGAAGCAAAAAACACCCAACTGGA
Source organism: Myotis nattereri (assembly GCF_964212035.1). Lineage (NCBI taxonomy): Eukaryota > Metazoa > Chordata > Mammalia > Chiroptera > Vespertilionidae > Myotis > Myotis nattereri. The sequence continues at coordinate 104,600,164 of NC_138076.1, forward strand.
AAAGCAAAATGAAAAAAGAATCCGAAAATACGAAGATAGTGTAAGGAGCCTCTGGGACAGCTTCAAGCGTACCAACATCAGAATTATAGGGGTGCCAGAAGATGAGAGAGACCAAGATATTGAAAACCTATTTGAAGAAATAATGACAGAAAACTTCCCCCACCTGGTGAAAGAAATAGACTTACAGGTCCAGGAAGCGCAGAGAACCACAAACAAAAGGAATCCAAAGAGGACCACACCAAGACACATCATAATTAAAATGCCAAGAGCAAAAGACAAAGAGAGAATCCTAAAAGCAGCAAGAGAAAGAAAATCAGTTATCTACAAGGGAGTATCCATATGACTGTCAGCTGATTTCTCAACAGAAACCATGCAGGCCAGAAGGGAGTGGCAAAAATATTCAAAGTGATGAATGCCAAGAACCTACAACCAAGATTACTTTATCCAGCAAAGCTATCATTCAGAACTGAAGGTCAGATAAAGAGCTTCACAGATAAGGAAAAGCTAAAGGAGTTCATCACCACCAAACCAATACTATATGAAATGCTGAAAGGTATCCTTTAAGAAGAGGAAGAAGAAGAAAAAGGTAAAAATACAAATTATGAACAACAAACATGCATCTATCAACAAGTGAATCTAAGAATCAAGTGAATAAATAATCTGGTGATCATAATAGAATCAGGGACATAGAAAGGGAATGGACTGACTATTTTTCGGGGGGAAAGGGGTGTGGGAGATGCGGGAAGAGACTGGACAAAAATCGTGCACCTATGGATGAGGACAGTGGGTGGGGAGTGAGGGCGGAGGATGGGGCGGGAACTGGGAGGAGGGGAGTTATGGGGGGAAGAAAGAGGAACAAATGTAATTGAACAATAAAGATTTAATTTAATAAAAGAAAAAAACAACAACCAAGAACATTAGCTAGGTAATTTCTTCTGTTCCTCTTTATAATTTCTCATAGATTAAAGGAATTAGAGTTGGAGTTTGCTATCTACTTTTAAGAGATTAAGTCCCACAAAGAAAAGCCTGGAACCAAATGGCCTCACTGGTGAATTCTACTAAATAGTTACAGAAGAATTAAATACCAATCCTTCAGAAGCTCTTCCAAACAAATAGAAGAGGAGAGTACACTTCCAGTTCATTCTATGAAGCCCTAATACCAAAGCCAGAAAAAGAGTATATAAGAAAAGAAAACCATAGACTAATATCTTTTATGCAGAAATACTTAATGCTAGCAAACAGAAAACAGCAACATATAAAAAGGATTTATTCACCATGACCAACTGGGAATTTTCCCCTGAATGCAAAGGTGGTTCAACATACAATAATTAATGTGATATTCCACATTAATGAAGGATAAAAACCACATGATCATCTCAGTAGACACAGAATTTAACCAAATTCAAAATGTTTTATGATAGAAACACTCAACAACCAGGAATAGAAAGGAACTTTCTCAATCTGATTAAGAGACAAAGAAATAATCCTTTCCCTTGGGGCGGGGGGGGGGGGGGGGGATTAATTTAAAAAATTAATAGAATAAAATAAAAATAGAATGATGAAAAACTAATGCAAAAGGAAATAAAAATAAAGAAACAAAAAAAGGAAATAAAGAAAAAAAGAGATAACAAAATAATAATAAAATAAAATGAAAATGAAAAAGTGAGGTGTTGGTCCTTTCCACTGAGTTTTATCGCCTCATGGGGGCTGGTTTAAGATCCCACTGTTCTGTACTGTCTGCCACTTCTTTGTTTCCTGTTATATTGTTGAAGTGGTCCACTGCTCCTCTGTTTGTGTTCAGGGGCTGACCCCCAAGGCAGAATTGTTCCTGGCAGGGTCTGGTGTTTATCAGAGTCCCCCTTTTTCTTTGCCATTTGTATGGCTAGTTGGGTTGAGATTTTGTGTAGTTTGAAGCCTAACACTGGTTGTGTTGTTTCTGGGTCTACTTGGCCGAAGTTCTGTAGCATGACAATGTCAGACATTGTGTGTAACTGACTTTTGGCTACTTGTCTAAGCTACCATGCTATTCATTGTTTGTGACTGTGTCTACTGGGTCTGCATGTGTGTATGAAGGGCCAGACTGTATATCAGGATCAGCTTCCTGAAGCTCTGAGCTAGAGGGATATTGGTTAAAATTCAATGTTCCCTGAGGTCCACATCCACTTGTTGTCTTCTCTGCCCCTCCTCCAGGTTGCCTGGACTTTTCTTCAGAGCCTACTGAAGAAAGGCTGTAGAGTGGACCTAAACTGGAAGTGCCCAACTGACACTTCCACATGGCTCAAGCTCAATAGATGAGGGAGACACAAGTCAGGAGGTTTGGCTTGTTTATCCCCTACTTGGGGACAGCATGGTTGCGGGGAGTGTGGCTTCTACTTCAGAATCATATCACTCAGTCTCTGCTAGAGTCTCTAGCTCCTGCAGGAGGAGTGCACCACATGTTCAGGTTTGGTGCAGTTGGCTATCCTTACTGAAGGATCAAGATCAGCAGATCAGGACCACCAAGATTTGGGAAAACAGATCAAGAAGGCCTTCTTTTAGGTATGGCACCAGTTAGACCTCTTGATGGTGGAGCTGTTTGCCTCCCACTAGTGCTGCTGTCACACCCCCAGAAACCCCTACAGAGCTGCACTCTGAAGATATCAACTCAGCACTGCACTCCCTATCCCCATGGAACTGAGCCCAGTAGGACTTGTAAAAACAGATCAAGGCAATCTTCCTCTGGAGGTTGGTACTGTCCCATGGGAAAGGAGCAAGCTGCATGTCTCCCCATAGCTCTGCAGCCACACCATCTGAGACTCTGACAAGGGAATCTTCAGTTGGGGTTAGTGCCTGTCAAACCCACAGGTGGGTGAAAAATTGGCCCTTGTTCAACGTCACACAGTTCAATGAATATCTTAGAGTCAGCCTATATTTTCTCCAGAAAAAGTGCACACCACATGTTCCTGCCACATTGGCCATTCGATATCTATTCTCTTTTTCTCAAGCAAAAAATAAAACAAAACAAAACTGATTTTATTAGAGAAAGAATATTACAGCTTAAGGACTATATTGTCTAGCTTTTTTTTAGCTGGGTGTTGTTATGAGAATACATCTGACCAGTGAGATGTATGAAGAAATTGTTGAATGTGGTTTCTGGAGAAGCTCATTGAGAGTATGAAAAAGTGACACATCTTTTTCTATGTTTCATTTTCTTGCTCCCTAATACAAATGGTTGGAGATCCAGATGCTATCTTTGACTATGAGATGACTTTCCAATAAAGGTAATTTGGTAAAGATAGGAAGCAATAACCGTAATCATGTATTACCATACCAGCTCAGATGGTTCACGTTTAAATTTGATTGAGAGAAAAATAAATTCAGTCTAGTTTCTGATCTTTGTTACTAACAGCTTAATACAATTTATAACTACTACAATAGTCAATAGAACACTGTTGAAAAGCCTATTTTTATTATAGTAAGCACTTTTCATGGGAAAAGGGCATACATTTTAATTGTTTCATTTTATCATAATGCTTATGAGTATGGATGTATCACCCTATGATTTAGGCACATGTATTGATCTGGTTTCTTATATTAAACTATTGTGTTCCTTTGTGAAAATGAAGTCAAGTGTTTTGTTTTTTTCAGAATTTCAAAGATGCCTTCAATACATGTCTAGATTGTACTTCATATTGTTCAATTGCCTTTAACGGAATTTTCTTGCTGTTAATTTGTTGTTCATGTAAGATTGCCTCCTTTCAGAGTTTTTCTTAAGGATTGCAAGCTACACATACAAAGAAAATGATTGGCATGCCTGCTGTTAAGTAGTTGCTTTTAGAAAAATAAATCTTTTCTTTCCATCAATATTCAGTTACTTAAATTTACCCAAATGGAATGGAAATTGCCCTTTCAACTAATTATACACTTGAAAATGTTCACTTAAAGATAAATGTCTATTGGTAATTACACTCACTATCCACCATCTTTAAGAGGTAAAAAAAAAGTAATGGTAAAATTGTGAAAATATTGTAAGATTTTAGTGAGAGAACTCTAAAATATCTGTAGGCCTCAGATTCTCCCACTAATTGCTTAAATGTATGCCCTCAATAGCTTGAACCCTCATTCCCTCTCAGCTTCCCAAAATATAAAAGTAATAAGAAACTTTGTTAATTTATTTTCTCATAAAAGTTACATTGAATTTTTCAAAAATGTGAAAGCTGCACTTTGGTTCCTCTTTTATATCTCATTCATGTGTTTGGGTCTTATTTTCTCTTTCATAAGTAAATAAGAAATATGTTATTCTAAATGAAAAAAAAAATGAGAAATTTTTTGAGTAGAAGATAAAATTTGAATCCGTTCCATCACAAATAGAGCAGTAATCATTTGGGAAGCAAATTACTTAGAAGAATAATAGAAATGAGAATACATTGCCACATTATAGTCATTGTCAAAAAATAAAAGTAGTGTAATTCATTTAATCCATCTGTTTAAAACCAAATAAAAACAATCAAGTCTGTGGCAATTCTAAAAGATCTTAGATACAATTTTGGTATTAATCTATAGATAATATAATAAGAAGACAACTTTAATTTTAACTTTTATATCTCTTACTATTACTTGGAATATATGTACAACTTACTAGGTAGGTAGAATTGTTTGTAATTCATATGGAAATTACATTCTATTAGATAAAAAAAAGGCATTTTAGTTTATTGAAAAACATTATCCTCAGTACAGAAAATTATACACATTACTTTCTTCAGTATTTTTCTGAGGACTATAAGTAATGCTTTTCAAAATATATTTCATCTAGGCTAGGTGAAATTCATTAGGGAGAGTGTGTGGCATAATAAGTGGACCTAGGACATACAAGTAGAGAAAGAAAGCACCTGAAAAAGAGACCACAGAGGCAGTGAGGAAATTAGAAACAATGGACTAAAAGTATTTGGGAAGTGAGTTCTCAACACTGTAAAAAATTACTAAAATGATAAACAACACTGATGAAGCTTTAGCCAGATTCATCAAGAAACAAAGAGAGATAGAGACCAAAAAAAAAATATAGAAAATAAAAAAGATCAACAAAATCAAGAGCTGGTTCTTTGAAAGGATGAAGAAGGTTGATGAACCTCTAGCCAGGCTCACCAAGAAACAAAGAGGACCCAAATAAACAAACTCAGAAATGAAAGAGGTGAAGTGACAACCGGTCTCACAGAAATAATACTATGAACAACTCTATTCCAACAAAATGGACAAATTAGATGAAATGGACATATTCTTAGAAAAACATAAGCTCCCAAAAAACAATCAGGAAGAATAAAAAACCTGAATAGTTCAATACCTACTGAAGAAATTGAAGCAGTGATCAAAAGTCTTCAAGCAAACAAAATCCCTGGTCCAGATGGCTTTACAGGGGAGTTATACCAAGCATTCAAAGAAGAACAAAAACCTATCCTCCTCAAACTATACCAAAAAATTCAAGAGGAAGGCAAAGTTCCATGCTCTTTCTAAGAAGCTAGCATTACCCTTAACTCCAAAACCAGATAAAGTCACCACAAAAACAATAATAATAATACACAAACAAACAAACAAAAATAAAAAATAACTAAAGGCCAATATCTTTCATGAACATAGATGCTAAAACCGTCAACAAAATTCTAGCAAATCAGATTCAGCATTACCTAAGAAAGATCATACACCATGACAAAGTGGGATTTATTTATTCTGGATGCAAGGATGGTACAGTATCTACAAATCAATAAATGTGATACATCACATAAACAAATTGAAAGACAAAAATCACATAATCATATCAATCAATGCAGAAAAAGCACTTGACAAAATCCAACACACTTTCTTAATAAAAACTCTTGGCAAAGTGGGAATAGAGGGATCATACCTCAACATAATAAAATTCTTATATGACAAACCTACAGCCAACATTGTACTCAATGGGCAAAAACTAAACTCATTTCCCATGAGAATGGGAATGAGTCAAGGATGTCCACTTTCACCACTCCTGTTTGATATAGTACAGGAAGTGCTAGCCATAGCAAACAGAAAAGAAGAAGAAATAAAAGACATCAAAATTGGGAACAAAGAAGTAAAACTGTCTTTATTTGCAGATGACATGATACTGTATATAGAAAACCCCAAAGACTCCATCATAAAACTACTAGACCTAATAAATGAATGTGGCAACGTAGCAGGATACAAAATTAACACCCAGAAATCTGTGGCCTTTTTATACACCAATAATGAACTCACAGAAAGAGAAACAAACAAACAAATAAACAAAAACAATCCCACAACAAAAAATTTAATATACCTAAGAATAAACCTAACTAAGGAAGTAAGGCCTGCACTCAGAAAACTACAGTACAAAGAAAAAAAGAGATAAAGGAAGATATAAATAAGTGGAAGACTATATCATGTTCATGGATTGGTAGAATCAAAATCATTAAAATGTCCATACTACACAAAGCAATCTACAGATTCAATGCAATCCCCATTAATATACCAATGGCACACTTCAAAGATCTAGAACAAACTCTCCAAAAATTCATCTGGAATAATAAAAGACCCCGAATAGCCACAGCAATCCTGAGAAAGAAGAACAAAGTTGGAGAGATCAAAATACGAGATATCAAGCTATGTTACCAAGCCATGGTTCTCAAAATTGCCTAGTACTGGCACAGGAACAGACATATAGACCAATGGAACAGAACAGAGAACCCAGAGATCAACCCAAGCCATTATATTCAATTAATATTTGACAAAGAAGGCAGGAGCATACAATGGAGTTAAGACAGTCTCTTCAATAAATGGTATTGGGAAATTTGGTCAGATACACGCAAAAAAATGAAACTAGATCACCTACTTACACCATACACACAAAAAAAAATCAAAATAGCTAAAGGAAATTCAAAGCTCTACAGGTCTACTTTAAAAAACAAGAAAAAACTGGTAATAAATTATCTAGACCTACAACTCAAAGTGTTAGAAAGAGAGCAACAAGAAAAGCCTAAAATAAGCAGAAGTAAGGAATTAATAAAGATAAGAGTGGAAATAAACAACATAGAGACAAAAAACAAACAAACAAAAAACAATACAAAAGATAAACAAAACCAAGAGCTGGTTCTTTGAAAGAATAAATAAGATTGATGAACCTCTATCCAGGCTCACCAAGAAGCAAAGAGAGAGGACCCAAATAAACAAAATCAGAAATGAAAGAGTTGAAGTAACAACCGACCCTACAGAAATACAAATGATTATGAAAAAATACTATGAACAACTATATTCCAACAAAATGGAGAACCTAGATGAAATGGACATATTCTTAGAAAAATACAAGCTCCCAGAACTCAATCAGGAAGATTCAAAAAACCTAAATAGTATGATAACTACCAAAGAAATTGAAGCAGTGATAAAAAAATCTTCCAGCAAACAAAAGACCTGGTCTGGACGGCTTTACAGGGGAGTTCTACGAAGCAGTCAAAGAAGAACAAAGACCTATCCTCCTCAGACTATTCCAAAAAATTCAAGAGGAAGGCACACTTTCAAGCTCTTTCAATGAAGCCAGCATTACCCTAATCCCAAAAGCAGATAAAGACACCACACAAAAAAGAGAACTACAGGCCAATATCCTTCATGAACATAGATGCTATAATCTACAACAAAATCCTAGCAAATCGGATTCAGCAATACATTAGAAAGATCATACATCATGACCAAGTGGGATTTATTCTTTGGATGCAAGGATGGTACAATACTCGCAAATCAATAAATATGATACATCACATAAACAAACTGAGAGACAAAAATCACATAATCATATCAATCAGTGCAGAAAAAGCACTTGACAAAATCCAACAACCTGTTTTGATAAAAACTCTCAGCAAAGTGGGAACAGAGTGATCATACCTCAACAAAAATAAAGGTCTTATATGACAAACCTACAACCAACATCATACTCAATGGCCAAAAAGTAAACTCATTTTCCCTAACAACAGTAACAAGACAGGGATGCCCACTTACACCACTTCAGTTCGATATGGTACTGGAAGTGCTAGCTATAGTGATAAGACAAGAAGAAGATATAAAAGGCATCCAAATTGGTAAGAAAAAAAAAAAGAAGTAAAACTGTCCTTATTCACAAATGACATGATACTATACATAGAAAACCCCAAAGACTCCATCAAAAAACTACTTGATCTAATAAATGAATTCAGCAATATAGCAGGATACAAAATTAACACCCAGAAATCTGTGGCCTTTTTATACACCAATAATGAAATCACAGGAACAGAAATGAAATAAAGCAATCCCATTTCCCATTGCACCAAAAACAAACAAAAAAAACCCCAAAGATACCTAGGAATAAACTAAGGAGGTAAAAGACCTGTACTTGGAAAACTACAGGACATTGAAAAAAGAGATAGAGGAAGACATAAACAAATGGAAGAATATACCATGTTCATGGATTGGTAAAATCAACATCATTAAAATGTCTATACTACTCAAAGCAATCTACAGATTCAATGCAATCCCCATTAATATACCAATGGCAAACTTCAAAGATCTAGAACAAACTCTCCAAAAATTCATCTGGAATAAAAAAAGACCCCGAATAGCAACAGCAATCCTGAGAAAGAAGAACAAAGTTGGAGTAATCACAATACCAGATATCAAGCTATATTACCAAGCCACGGTTCTCAAAACTGCCTGGTACTAGCACAAGAACAGACATATAGACCAATGGAACAAAACAGAGAACCTAGAAATTGACCCAAGCCATTATGCTCAATTAATATTTGACAAAGGAGGCAAGAGCATACAATGGAGTCAAGACAGTCTCTTTAATAAATGGTGCCAGGAAATTTGGTCAGATACATGCAAAAAATGAAATTAGATCACCAACTTATGCTATACTCAAAAACAAACTCAAAATGGCTAAAGGACTTAAATGTAAGATGGGAAACTATAAAAATCTTACAAGACTCCATAGGCAGCAAAATAGCTGACATATGTCACAGCAATGTCTTTACTGATACAGCTCCTAGGGCAATGGAAACTAAAGACAAAATAACCAAATGGGACTACATCAAAATAAAAGGATTCTGCACAGCAAAAGAAACCATCAACAAAACAACAAGAAAGCCCACTGCATGGGAGAACATATTTGCCAATGATATCTCCGATAACTGTTTAATCTCCAAAATTTACAGAAAACTCATACAACGTAACAAAAGGAAGATAAACATTCCAATTAAAAAATGGGCAAAGGATCTAAAAAAACACTTTTTGAAAGAGGACATTCAGAAAGCCAGGAGACATATGAAAACATGCTCAAAGTCACTAATCATCCGAGAGATGCAAATCAAAACAACAATGAGGTACCATCTCACACCTGTCAGAATGACTATCATCAACAAATCAACAAAGGACAAGTGCTGGTGAGGATGTGGAGAAAAAAGAAACCCTCCTGCACTGCTGGTGGAAATGCAGATTGGTGCAGCCACTGTGGAAAACAGTATGGAGTTCCTTGAAAAGTTAAAAATGGAACTCCCATTTGACCCAGTAATCCCACTTCTAGGACTATATCCCAAGAAACCAGAAACACCAATCAAAAAGAATATATGCATCCATATGTTCATAGCAGCACATTTTACCATAGTTAAGATTTGGAAACTGCCTTAGTCCCCATCAGCAGATGAGTGGATTACAAAACTGTGGTACATCTATACAATGGAATACTACGCCACTGTAAAAAAGAAGATGCTTTTACCATTTCAACAGCATGGATGGACCTGGAGAGCATTATGATAAGTAAAATAAGCCAGTCAGAGAAAGATAAATATCACATGATCTCACTCATACATGGGATATAACTATCAACATAATTTGATGAACAAGAATAGATCCAGAGACAAATGGTAGGGGAGAAGGGTTTAGAGATCAACCAAAGGGCGTGCATGCTTGCATATAAGCATAACCAATGGACACAGACACTGGGGTAGTGGATGTTTTCCCGGGGTGGAAATGGCTGAGGGAGGGTGCCAAGCAGGGGAAAAGGAGGCATATGTAAAATTTTAGTTAATTTTAAAAAAGGGTAAAAAAAAGAGAAACAAAAAGAGAAGACCCAAATAAATAAAATCAGAAATGAAATAGGTGAAATAACAACTGAAACCACCGAAATACAAAGCATTGTATGAAAATACTATGAACATCGATATGCAAATAAACTGGACACTGAGGTGAAATGGAAAAATTCCTAGAAATATACAAGTTTACAAAACTCAATCAGGAAGAATCATAAAATCTGAATAGACCAATAATAACTAATGAATTTAAAGCAGTAATCAAATACTCTCATCAAAAAAAGTCCTGGACCAGATGGTTCCACAGAGGAGTTTTACCAAACATTCAAACTACAGTGGGAAGGCCGCGGAGGGTTGGGGGGGGGGGGTGGCTAAGAGATCAACCGAAGGACTTGTATGCATGCATATAAGCATAACCAATGGACAGAAGACACTGGGGGGTATGGAAGGCCAGGGGAAGGTCAAGGGGAGAAAAAAAAAGGAGACATATGTAATACTCTTTGTAATACTTTAAGCAATAAAAAAAATTTAAAAAATGAGTGTTGCGCCCTATCCTCCTAAAACTATTCCAAAAATGTCAAGGGGAAGGAAGAATTCCAAGCTCTTTTTATGAGGCAAGGATTATCCTAATTCCAAAACCAGATTAAGACACTACAAAGTAACAAAATTACAGGCAAATATTCCTGATTAATACAGATGCCCAAATTATCAACAAAATATTAGTGAATAGGATCCAGCAATATATTAAAAAGATCAGAATCCATGATGAAGGTGGATATATTCCAGGGATGCAAGGCTGGTACAATGTTTGCAAAAAAAAAAAAAAATACACCACATAAACAAATTGAGAGACAAAGATCACATGATCGTATCAATTGGTGCAGAAAAAGCATTTGACAAAATCCAACACTCATTTTTATTTATTTATTTTTAAAAATATATTTTATTTATTTTTTACAGAGAGGAAGGGAGAGAGAGAGTTAGAAACATCATGAGAGAGAAACATCGATCAGCTGCCTCCTGCACACTCCCCAAGGGGGACGTGCCCGCAACCAAGGTACATGCCCTTGACTGGAATCAAACCTTGGACCTCTCGGTCTGCACGCCGACGCTCTATCCACTGAGCCAAACCGGTTAGGGCGCAACACTCATTTTTTTAATTTTTTTTATTGCTTAAAGTATTACAAAGAGTATTACATATGTCTCCTTTTTTTTTCTCCCCTTGACCTTCCCCTGGCCTTCCATACCCCCCAGTGTCTTCTGTCCATTGGTTATGCTTATATGCATGCATACAAGTCCTTCGGTTGATCTCTTAGCCACCCTCGCCCCCCAACCCTCCCCGGCCTTCCCACTGTAGTTTGACAGTCTGTTCGATGTTGCTCTGCCTCTGCATCTATTTTTGTTCATCAAATTATAATGGTCTTAATTATCCATAAATGAATGAGATCATGTGGTATTTGTCTTTCATTGACTGGCTTATTTCACTTATCATAATGCTCTCCAGTTCCATCCATGCTGTTGCAAATGGTAAGAATTCCTTCTTTTTTACAGCAGTATAGAATTCCATCATGTAGATGTACCACAGTTTTCGAATCCATTCATCTGCTAATGGGCACTTAGGCTGTTTCCAGATCTTAGCTATGGTAAATTGTGCTGCTATGAACATAGGGGTGCATATATCCTTTCTGATTGGTGTTTCTGTTTTCTTGGGATATATTCCTAGAAGTGGGATCACTGAGTCAAATGGCAGTTCCATTTTTAACGTTTTGAGGAAACTCCATACCATCTTCCATAGTGGCTGCACCTGTCTGCATTCCCACCAGCAGTGCAGGAGAGTTCCTTTTTCTCCACATCCTCTCCAGCACTTGTCATTTGTTGATTTGTTGATGATAGCCATTCTGACAGGTGTGAGATGGTACCTCACTGTTGTTTTGATTTGCATCTCTCGGATGATTAGTGACTTTGAGCATGTTTTCGTATGTCTCTTGGCTTTCTGAATGTCCTCTTTTGAAAAGTGTCTATCTAGGTCCTTTGTCCATTTTTTGATTGGGTTGTTTATCTTCCTTTTGTTAAGTTGTATGAGTTCCCTATAAATGTTGGATATTAAACCGTTGTCGGTAATAACATTGGCAAATATGTTCTCCCATGCAGTGGGCTTTCTTGTTATTTTGTTGATGGTTTTTTTTGCTGTGCAGAAGCTTTTTTTTTTTTTATGTAGTCCCATTTGTTTATTTTCTCTTTAGTTTCCAATGCCCTAGGAGCTGTATCAGTGAAGAAATTGCTTCGGCATATGTCTGAGATTTTGTTGCCTTTGGATTCCTCTAGTATTTTTATGGTTTCCCATCTTACATTTAAGTCCTTTATCCATTCTGAGTTTATTTTTGTGTATGGTGTAAGTTGGTGGTCTGGTTTCATTTTTTTGCATGTATCTGTCCAATTTCCCCAACACCTTTTATTGAAGAGACTGTTTTTACTCCATTGCATGTTCTTGCCTCCTTTGTCAAATATTAATTGAGCATATTGGTTTGGGTTGATTTCTGCAACACTCATTTTTAATAAACACTCTCAGCAAAGTGGGAATATAGAGATAATATCTCAGCATAATAAAGGTCATATATGGCAAACCTGCAGCGAACATCAAACTCAATGGGCAAAAACTAAAAGTTTCTCTTAAGAACAGGAAGAAGATGGAGATATCCACTTTTCACCCCTCTTATTCAACAAAGTACTGGAAGTCTTAGCCATAGCAGAGAAGAAAAAAATGCATCCAATTTTGAAAGGAGGAAGTAAAACTGTCATTATTCACTGATGACATGATATTATACATAAAGAACCCTACACAATCCACCTCATAACTATCAGATTTAATAAATGAATTTGTCAAAGTAGAAGGATACAAACACGTGTCCAAAAATTTATGGAATTTTTATATATTAACAATGAACTCTCAGAAAGAGAAACTAAAAATATATATATTTATGCCTTTTACTATTGTAACAATTATATCAAAAAGAAACCTGGGAATAAACTAAACCAAGGAGGTAAACAACCCAAACTGGAAAACTATAAGACATTGAAAAAAGAAATAGAGGAAGATACAAATAAGTAGAAGCATATCCCTGGTTCATAGATTTGAGAAATTAACATCGTTAAATATCCATACTACCAAAAGCAATCTATATATTCAAAACAGTCCTGATTAGAATACCAACAGAATATTTCACAGACCTAGAACAAATACTCCAAAATTTTATATGGAACCCGAAAGACCCCTAATTGCAGCAATCTTGAGAAAGAAGAACAAAAAAGGAAGGATCCTAATATCAGTCATCAAGGTAGACTGCAAAGCTATTGTAATCAACCTAGCTTGGTACTGGCACAAGAATAGGCATATAGATCAATGGAACAGAAAAGAGAACCCAGAAATGGACCCAAGTCACTACACTCAATATTTGACAAAGGAGGCAAGAGCATAAAATGGAGTCAAGGCAGTCTCTTCAATAAGTGGTGTTGGAAAAATTGGGCATGTATATGTAAAAAATGAAACTAGACTTAAAACATACACCATACACAAGAATAAACTCAAAGTGGATAAAAAATTAGTTGTAATTCATGAAAATCTTAGAAGAAAACATAGGCAGCAAAATCTTAGACATCTTATGTAGCAGAATTTTCAGAGATATGTCTCCTAAGCCAAGAGAAATAAAATAAACAAATGGGACTACATCAAACTAAACAGCTTCATCACAGTAAAAGAAACCATCCTCAAAATACAAAGGGAACCCACTGTATGGGAGAACATATTTGCAAATGACACATCTGATAAGGGGTTAATCTCCAAAATATATATAAAGAACTCATACAACTCAACAAAAGAAACACAATCAATACAATTAAAAATGGGCAGATGTTCTGAATAGACACTTCTGCAAAGAGGAGCTACAAATGGACAAGAGACATATGAAAACATGTTCAAAGTCACTAATCATAAGAGAGATGCAAATTAGAAACACAATGAGTTATCATTTCACAACTGTTAGAATGGCTACCATCAATAAATCAGCAAATAAGTGCTTGTGAGGATGTGGAGAAAAAAGGAACCCTACCTAGTACACCGCTGGTGGGAATGCATACTGGTGCAGCCACTATGAAAAACAGTATGGAGTTTGCTCAAAAACATTAAAACTAGAACTAAGCTTTGACCCAGTGATCCCACTTCTAGGAACATATCCTAAGAAGGCCAAAGTACTAATCTGAAAGAATATATGCACCCTTATGTTCATAGCAGCACAATTTACAATAATTAAGATGTGGAAACAGCCCAAGTGCCCATCAGTATATAAGTGGATTAAAAAAAAGCTATGGTAAATTCATACAATGGAACACTGTAGCTGTAAAAAAGAAGGGCTCTTGCCCTTTGAGACAGCATGGAGGGCCCTGGAGAGTATTATGCTTAAACAAATAAGCCAGTCAGAGAAAGACAAGTATGACATGATTTCACTTCTATATGGAATCTAATGAACACAATTAACTGACAAACAATGTAGGTCCAGAGGCATGGAAGCATGTTACAAACTGACAGTTATCAGAGTGAAAATTTGATTATGTTTTTTCTTACTGTGATCTCTTTATTTTTAATTGGCGTTGTGTAGATTAATGCTCTACATCAAATTTGGGGTTTTTTAAACATTATTTTTCAAATATTCTTTCTGTCCTTTTAACTCTGTTCCCTCTTACTGTGACTCTTATTATGTGTGTGTGTGTGGGGGGGGGTATGTTTGATGTGACAGGTTTATCTTTTTTATTGTTTTAAAGTATTACAAATAGTAGTACATATGTCTCCATTTTACACCATTGACCTCACCCTGGCCTCCCCCACACACCGGCACATGCCCTCACCGCTCCACGCAGTGTCTGTGTCCATTGGTTATGCTACTAGTAATATGCATGCATACAAGTTCTTTGGTTGATTTCTTACCCCCCCCCCAATCCTCCTCTGCTTCCCGCTGAAGTTTGACAGTCTTTGATGCTTCTTTGTCTCTGTATCTATTTTTGTTCATAGGTTTATGATGTTGTTTATATTCCACAAATGGTGAAATCATGTGATATTTACCTTTCTCTGACTGGCTTATTTCACTTAGCATAATGCTCTCCAGTTCAATCCATGCTGTTGCAAATGGTAAGAATTCCTTCTTTTTAGAGCAGCATAGTATTCCATTGTGTAGATGTACCACAGTTTTCTAATCCACTCATCTGCTAATGGGCACTTAGGCTGTTTCTAAATCTCAGCTATGGTAAATTGTGCTGCTATGAACATAGGGGTGCGTATATCCTTTCTGATTGGTGTTTCTGTTTTCTTGGGATATATTTCTAGAAGTGGGATCACGGGGTCAAATGGCAGTTCCATTTTTAATTTTTTGAGGATACAACATACTGTTTTGCGCAGTGGCTGCACCAGTCTGCATTCCCACCATCAGTGAAGGATGGTTCCTTTTTCTCCGCATCCTCTCCAGCACTTGTTTATTGATTTGTTGATAATAGCCATTCTGACAGGAGTGAGATGGTACCTCATTGTTGTTTTGATTTTCATCTCTCAGGTGATTAGTGACTTTGAGTACGCTCTCATATGTCTCTGGGCCTTCTGTATGTACTCTTTTGAAAAGTGTCTATTGAGGTCCTTTTCCTACTGTTTTAATGGATTGTTTATCTTCCTTTTGTTAAGTTGTATGACTTCCATGACAGGTTTTGTAAGCTCTCTAAATTTTTCTTCTTTCTTTATTGTTTTTGAGACTATATAATTTCAATCAATCTCCTTTAAAGTTTGTTGACTTTTTCTTTGACCTGCTCAAGTATCCTATTGGGTGACTCCAGTAATTTTTTTTTTTTTTTTTTTTTTTTTTAGTTATTGTATTTTCTGACTCTGGGACTTCTAATTTTTCCTTTCAAAAAATAATGTATTCACCTTTATTGATTTTTCCTATTTTGATACATTGCCACCCCAATTTTCATTTATTTTTTTTTTGTTAGAACCATGAGCACAATTTTATGGATAGCACCCACATATTTTATAGCCCTGGCAATGCACACATGTGCCAAAGAATCTCTTCTGACATTAACACTGTGGTTTACAAAGTCTTATGGCCACAGTGTGCCAGACTAGACAAGGGAAAATACGCTTGAAATCATGACTTAAGCCTCATGGTCTTTGTCATGGAGGTCTCTGGCCATTGTAAGATTCAGTCCCCATGTAAAAAACAAACACACACACACACACACACACACACACACACACACACACAGACCTTGAAACTTCCTTTTTTTTGCTTGTTTTGTTTTATTTTTTTAAAATTGTTTTATTGCTTAAAGTATTACAAAGAGTATTACATATGTCTCAATTTTTTCCTGCCCTTGACAATCCCCTGGCCTCAACTACCCCCCAGTGTCTTATGTCCATTGGTTATGCTTTTATGCATGCATACAAGTCCTTCGGTTGATCTCTTAACGCCTCCCTCCCACCCCCCAACCCTCCCTGGCCTTCCTGCTGTAGTTTGACAGTCTGTTCGAGGCTGCTCTGCCTCTGCATCTATTTTTGTTCATCAAATTATACTGGTCTTTATTATCCATAAATGAGTGAGATAATGTGGTATTTTTCCTTCATTGACTGGCTTATTTCACTTAGCATGCTGTTGGAAATGGTAAGAATTCCTTCTTTTTTACAGCAGTATAGAATTCCATCATGTAGATGTACCACAGTTTTCGAATCCATTCATCTGCTAATGGGCACTTAGGCTGTTTCCAGATCTTAGCTATGGTAAATTGTGCTGCTATGAACATAGGGGTGCATATATCCTTTCTGATTGGTGTTTCTGTTTTCTTGGGATATATTCCTAGAAGTGGGATCACTGAGTCAAATGGCAGTTCCATTTTTAACGTTTTGAGGAAACTCCATACCATCTTCCATAGTGGCTGCACCAGTCTGCATTCCCACCAGCAGTGCAGGAGGGTTCCTTTTTCTCCACATCCTCTCCAGCACTTGTCATTTGTTGATTTGTTGATGATAGCCATTCTGACAGGTGTGAGATGGTACCTCACTGTTGTTTTGATTTGCATCTCTCGGATGATTAGTGACTTTGAGCATGTTTTCGTATGTCTCTTGGCTTTCTGAATGTCCTCTTTTGAAAAGTGTCTATTTAGGTTCTTTGTCCATTTTTCATTGGATTGTTTATCTTCCTTTTGTTAAGTTGTATGAATTCCCTATAAATGTTGGAGATTAAACACTTTTCGGTGATAACATTGGCAAATATGTTCTCTCATGCAGTGGTCTTTCTTGTTGTTTTGTTGATGGTTTCTTTTGCTGTGCAGAAGCTTTGTATTTTGATGTAGTCCCATTTGTTTATTTTCTCTATAGTTGCAAATGCACTAGGAGCTGTATCAGTGAAGAAATTGCTTCGGCATATGTCTGAGATTTTGTTGCCTTTGGATTCTTCTAGTATTTTTATGGTTTCCCGTCATACATTTAAGCCCTTTATCCATTTTGAGTTTATTTTTGTGTATTCTGTAAGTTGTTGGTCTAGTTTCATTTTTTTTGCATATATCTGTCCAATTTTCCCAACACAATTTATTGAAGAGACTGTTTTTACTCCATTGTATGTTCTTGCCTCCTTTGTCAAATATTAATTGAGCATATTGGTTCGGGTCGATTTATGGGCTATTCTATTCCATATATTTATATGTCTGTTCTTGTGCCAGTACTAGGCAGTTTTGAGAACAGTGGCTTTGTAAAACAGCTTGATATCTGGTATTGCGAACCCACCTACTTTGTTCTTTCTCAGGATCGCTGCAGCTATTCAGGGTCGTTTTTTATTCCAGATGAATTTTTGGAGAGTTTGTTCTTGGTCTGTGAAATATGCCTTTGGTATTTTAATGGGAAGTGTTTTGAATTTATAGATTGCTTTGTGTAGTATGGACTTTTTAATGGTGTGGATTCTACTAATCCAAGAATATGGTATGTTCTTCCATCTGTGTATGTCTTCCTCTATTTCTTTTTTCAACTTCCTGTAGTTTTCTGAGTAGAGATCTTTTACCTTTTTAGCTAAGTTTATTCC
This sequence comes from Myotis nattereri, assembly GCF_964212035.1. Classification (NCBI taxonomy): domain Eukaryota; kingdom Metazoa; phylum Chordata; class Mammalia; order Chiroptera; family Vespertilionidae; genus Myotis; species Myotis nattereri. Next base: position 104,618,345 of record NC_138076.1, read on the forward strand.
TAGGTATCTTAATTTTTTGGGTGCGAGGGTAAATGGTATTGTTTTTTAGTCTCTCTTTCTGTAAGTTCACTATTGGTGTATAGAAATGCCCATAGATTTCTTGGCGTTAATTTTGTATCCTTCTACATTGCCAAATTCACTTATTAAGTCTAACAGTTTTTTGATGGAGTCTTTAGGGTTTTTTATGTATAATATCATGTCATCTGCAAATAAGGACAGTTTTACTTCTTCCTTTCCAATTTGGATGCTTTTTATTTCTTCTTCTTGTCTAATTGCAATTGCTAATACTTCCAGTACTGTGTCAACAGGAGTGATGAGAGTGGGCATCCCTGTCTTGTTCCTGTTCTTATGGGAAATGGTGTTAGTTTTTGTTCATTACATATGAGGTTGGCTGTGGGTTTGTCATATATGGCTTTTATTATGTTGAGGTATGATCCTTCTATTCCCACCTTGCTGAGAGTTTTTATAATGGGTGTTGGATTTTTATCAAATCCTTTTTCTGCATCAATTGACATGACTATGTGATTTTTTTCTTTCAATTTGTTTATGTGATGTATCACGTTTATTGATTTGTCGATATTGTACCCTCCATGCATCCTTGGGATAAATCCTACTTGGTCTTGGTGTATGATCTTTCTGATCTACTGTTTGATCAGATTTGCTAAGATTTTGTTGAGGATTTTTGGCATCTATGTTCATGAGGGGTATTAGACTGTAATTCTCTTTCATTGTGTTGTCTTTGTCTGGTTTTGGTATTAGGGTGATGCTGGCTTCACAGAATGAACTTGGAACTGTTCCTTCCTCTTGAATTTTTTGTAGTAGTCAGAGGAGGATAGGTTTTAGTTCTTCATTGAATGTTTGGTAAAACTCCCCTGTGAAGCGTCTGGTCCTGGGCTTTTTTTCCTGGAAGGTTTTGATGACTGCTTCAATTTCTTCCATAGTTATTGGCCTATTGAGATTTTTAGATTCTTCCTGATTGAGTTTTGTAAGGTTGTATTGTCCTAGGAATATGTCCATTTCCTCCAGGTTGTCTAGTTTGTTGGAGTATAGTTGTCCATAGTATTTTTTAACAGTCATTTGTATTTCTGTGAGGTCTGTTGTTATTTAGCCTCTGTCATTTATGATTTTGTTTATTTGGGTCCTCTCTCTTTGCTTCTTGGTGAGCCTGGTTAGAGGTTCATCAATCTTGTTTGTCCTTTCAAAGAACCACTCTTTGTTTCATTGATTTTATGTAGTGTTTTTTTGATCTCTGTGTAATTTATTTCTGCTCTAATCTTTATTATCTCCTTCCTTCTCCTCACTCTGGGCTTTTCTTGTTGCTCTCTTTCTAATTCTTAGAGATGTAGAATTACATGATTTACTACCATTTTATCTTGTTTTTTGAGATGGGCCTGTAGAGCTATAAACTTCCCTCTCAGGACTGCTTTCATTGTGTCCCATCGGTTTTGGATTGTTGTGTTTTCAGTGTCGGTAGTTTCCAGGATATTTTTAATTTCTTCTTTGATCTCATTGGTAACCCAATCAATACTTAATAACATGCTTATCAGCTTCCAAGTGTTTGAGGATTTTGGGTTGTTTTTATTGTAGTTTATTTCTAATATTATGCCCTTGTGGTCTGAGAAGATGCTTGGTATGATTTCAATCTTCTTGAATTTGCGGTGACTTTGCCTGTGACCCAATATGTGGTTTAATTTTGAAAATGTCCTATGAGCACTAGAGAGGAACATATATTCCGTGGCTTTGGGGTGAAGTGTTCTGAAGATGTCAATAAAGTCCATCTGCTCTTGTGAGTCATTTAGGATTGCTGTTTCTTTGCTGATTATTTGTCTGGAGGATTTATCCAGTGATGTCAGTGGTGTATTAAAGTCCCCTACTATGATTGTATTGTTCTCAATCTCTCCCTTGATACCTTCCAGGAGTTTTTTTTTTTTTATGTATTTGGGTGCATATATGTTTATCAGGGTTATATCCTCTTGTATCAATCCCTTTAGTATTACGAAGTGGCCTTCCTTATCTCTTGTTATGGCCTTCACTTGGAGGTCTATTTTGTCTGATATAAGTATTGCTACCCCAGCTTTTTTTTCATTTCCATTTTCCTGAAATTTTTTTTTCCATCCCTTCACTTTCAGTCTGTGTGAGTCCCATATTCTGAGGTGGATCTCTTGTAGACAGCAAATATATGGGTTTTTTATCCATTCAGCCACTCGATGTCTTTTGATTGAAATATTTAGTCTATTTATGTTTAAAGTTATTATTGAAAGGTACTTGTTTGTAGCCATTTTTAGTTTTTGTTCCTGTTTTCTTCTTAGCTATTTGTTTCTTCTTTTTACACCAGTCCCTTTAGCATTTCTTGCATTGCTGGCTTGGTGGTGATACACGCCCTTAGCCTTTTTTTGTCTTTGAAGCTTCTTATTTCCCCTTCAATTTTGAATGATAGCCTTGCTGCATAGAGTATTCTTGGATTCAGTCCTTTGCTTTGCATCAATTTGTAAATTTCCATTCATTCTTTTCTGGCCTTATGTGTTTCGGTTGAGAAGTCATTTGATAATCTAATGGGAGATCCCTTGTATGTAAGTTTCCATCTCTCTCTTGCAGCCTTTAAGATTCACTCTTTGTCCTGAACTTTTGCCATGGTAATTATGATGTGTCTTGGTGTGAGTCTTTTCGGGTTCATCTTGTTTGGGACTCTCTGTGCTTGTGTGACATTTTCTTCCCAACCTCAGGGAAGTTTTCTGACATTATTTATTCAAATAGATTTTCTAACCCTTGTTTGTCTTTCTGTTGTTATGGCACCCCTATTATTCGTATGTTGTTTCGTTTCATGTTGTCTCATAGCTCCCTTAGGCTCTCCTCCTGTCTTTTCATTTTTTTCTCCAATTGCAGTTCAGTTAGGGTGTGTTTTGCTTCCCTGTCTTCTATTTCACTAATTCAATCCTCCGTTTCTCATAGTCTACTGTTGAAACTTTCAATTGTGTTTTTTTATTGCAGCTATATCACTCTTCATTTCTTCTTGGTTCTTACATAAGTTGTTGATTTTTCCCATCCGTTTCTTCTTGATTCCTGCATAAGTTGTTGATTTTTTTCCTCCATCCAGTTTATGCATTCTAGGACCCTTAAGCTGAATTATTTTTCTGTCATGTTGCATGCCTCTGTTTCATCTAGTTGCTTTTCTGGCGAGTCCTCCTTTTCTTTCTTTTGGGGTTTCTTTGTCTACCCATGTTTTATCTCACCAACATATCTAGATGTTGAGTCTTTCAGGGGCTGCTCCTTGGATGGCAGTGCTTCTCGGGCTGTGGTTGCTATTGTGGTAGCAGCTGCTCCTCAGTTGGCAGCAGCTCCTCTGGTGGGTCCTGTTCACAGTTGTGGTGGCTCCTCTGGCTGGTGGGGGGAGGCTTCACACACAGCTGTTGTTCCTCAGACAGAGGGTGTGCTGATCACGAGGCTGCTGTTCCTTGGATGGAGGTGGGCTACACACTGCTTTTGTTCCTGTGATGTGGTGGGCTGCTTGTGGGGCTACTGCTCCTTGGACTTGGACAGGTTGATTGCAAGTCTGCTGCTCTTCGGACAGGGGTTGGCTGCTTGCACGGCTGCTGCTCTTTGGACGGGAGTGAGCTGCATGCATGGGTGCTCCTCCTCGGACGGGGACGGGCCACTCACCCTGCTGCTGCTCGTCGGACAGTTGTAGGCTGTGTGTGGCTCTGCTCCTCCAACCGGTGCTTGCTGTGCAGGGCTGCTGCTCCTCATATGTGGGCAGACTGCTCCTGTTGCTGCTGCTCTTCAGACTGGGGTGGGTTGCTGCTGCTCCTAGAATGGGGATGAGCTGCTTGCAGAGCTGCTGCTCCTCAGATGGGGGCAGGCTACTCACACAGCTTCTGTTCTTCGGATTTGGCAAGTTGCTCATGTGGCTGCAGCTGCTTGGATGAGGGCAAGATGCTTGTGCAGCTGCTGCTCCTCAGACTAGTGCAGGGTGTGGGCTGTGCACAGCTTCTGCTCCTCGGATGGGGGCGGGCTGCGCAGGCCTGCCACTCCTCAGATGTAGGTAGACTGCTTGTGCAGCTGCTGCTCCTCAGACAGGTTGGACTGCTTGCGTGGTTGCTGCTCCTTGGACGGGGGAGCAGGCCGTTCACACAGTTGCTGCTCCTTGGACAGGGGCAGGCCACATGAGGTTGCTGCTCTTGGACTTGAGGCCTCAACTATATATTTTTTTCTTTTTTTCTTTTTTTCCAATTTTCATTTAGTCTTTTTAAAAAAAAATCATCACCCGAAGAAATGTTTATTGATTTTAAAGAAAGAGAGAGAGGAACGGAGAGAGAGAAACATTGATCGGTTGCCTCCTGTACTCACCCAGCTGGGAACAGAATCCACACCTTAGGTATGTGCCCTGACAGGAAACCGAACCTGCAACCTTTTGGTGTATGAATGATGTTTCAACCAACTGAGTCACCTAGCCAGGGCTCCTTTAGTTCTTTAGAGAGAGTTCTCTTTAATTCTTTAAACATACTTATAGCTAAATTAAAGTATTTATTTGGTAAGCCCAATATCTGGGCTTTCTCAGGTACAGTTTCTATTGATTGCTTCTTTCCCCTATTTCTAGGCTATAATTTCTTTGTGCATATCTCACAATTTTTTATTGGAAGTTGAACAGTCCCATCTGGGAACTCTGAAAATATATGCTCTCACCTTCCAAAGATTTTTCTCTTGCTGCTTGTTATAGTTGTAGTTGTTTATCTAATTATTGAGGTTTGTTTTTTTTTAAAAAAACTAATTTTGTAAAGGTTGTATTATTTTTCTTTTCTGGCCACTGAAATCTCTGTGCATTAGCTTAGTGGTCAACTAATCATTGAATAAAGATATCTTAAAATTCCTAAAAACAAAAAACCTCTGTCTTTGCAGGGGGCTCTATGGATGTGTTGAGGCACCCTTCAACAATCAGGCAGGCAGTTTACATATCTGCCTTAATTTTCATTATCTTCTGTTAGAACAGAATCTTAAGCTCAGATGTGAGGGCTCAAGTTCTACTCAAGTCTTTCCTGAGCATATGCACAGCCCTAGTCATGTGTACATGGCCCCTTAGCTTCCTAAGAATATGTCAGTTTTTGAAACCCCTTATTTCCCAAAGAATCTCATTCCTCAAGGCTTTCTTAATACTAATTTATGTCAGTTCATTGTTTTCCACAACTTTTATCTATTGCATTAGGATGCAGTGATTAAAACATTTGCCTGTGATTTTTATTTTGTTGAAAAATGACCATCCCTCCACTCGACCCAAGATAGAAGCTTTAGCACTAAGCATATTCTACACTATATAAGAAAAAAAAAGCCTTTAAAATTATCTTTATTGTTGAAAGTATTACGGATATCCTTTGTTCTCCCTCATTAACGCCCTGCACTCCAGGCCTTCACCATCCTATTTTCTGTGTCCACCTGTTATACATATATACATGTAAATTATTTTATTAATCTCCCCCCACACACATACACTTCCCTCTAAGATTTGTCAGTCTGTTCCAAGTTTCCATGTCTCTGGTTCTATTTTATTCATAAGTTAATTTTGATAATTAAATTGCACATATAAGTGAGATCATGCAATATTTGGTTTTCTCTGATTGGCTTATTTCACTTAGCAAAAGAATCTCCAGGAACTTCCATGCTATCTCAGAGTGTAATAGATTCTTCTTTATTTATAGCTGCATAGAATCCCAACTTATAAATGTACCAAAGCTTTTTTTTAACTTTTATTTTTTAATTCTTTATTGTTGAAAGTATTACATATATCCCCTTTCACCCCCATTGTCCTCCGCCAGCCTGCCCTCATTCCCCAGTCCCAGGCTTCACCCCCACCTATTGTCTGTGTCCATTGGTTATGCTTATATGCATACAAGTTCTTTGGTTGATCTCTTACCCCATCAATGAACCTCTCCCACCCACCCACCCTCCCCTGCCTCTCCTTGGTGGTCTGACAATGGTTCTATGCTTCTGTCTCTGGATCTGTTTTTGTTCATTAGTTTATGTTGTTCATTATAATCCACAAATGAGTGAAATCATCTGATACTTACCTTTCTCTGATTGGCTGATTTTGCTTAGCATAATGCTCTTCAGGTCCATCCATGCTGTTTCAAATGGTAAGAGTTCTTTCTTTTTTATAGCAGTATAGTATTCCATTCCGTAGATGTACCACAGTTGTTTGATCCACTCATTTGCTGATGGGCACTTAGGCTGTTTCTAATCTTAGCTATTGTAAATTGTGCTGCTATGAACATAAGAGTGCATATGTTATTTCTGATTTTTTTTCTGTTTTCTTGGGATATATTCCTAGAAGTGGGATTACTGGGTAAAATGAGAGTTTCCTTTTTAATTTCTTGAGGAAACTCCATGTTGTTTTGCATAGAAGCTGCACCAGTCTGCATTCCCACCAGCAGTGTATAAGGGTTCCCTTTTCTCCACATCCTTCCCAGCACTTGTCATTTGTTAATAGGTTGATGATAGCCATTCTGATAAGTGTGAGATGGTATCTCATTGTTGTTTTGATTTGCATCTCGCAGATGATTACTGATTATGAGCATTTTTTCATAGTCTTCTTGGCCTTCTGTATGTCTGCTTTTGAGAAGTGTTGCTTGAGGTCTGCTTTTGAGAAGTGTCGCTGGAGGTCCTTCGCCTATTTTTTGATTGAATTGTTTATCTTCTTTTTTTTAAGTTGTATGAGTTCTCTATAAATTTTGAAAATTAAACCCTTATCAGCTGTCACATTGGCAAATATGTTCTCCCATGCAATGGGCTTCCTTGTTATTTTATTGATATTTCCTTTTGCTGTGCAGAAGCTTTTTACTTTAATGTAGTCCCATTTATTTATTTTCTCCTTTGTTTCCATTGTCGTAGGAGATGTATCAGTAAACATTCTGCTACAAGCTATATCTGATATTTTGCTGCCTTTGTATTCTTCTAAGAGTTTTATGGTTTCCAAGCTTACATTTAACTCTTTTATCCATTTTTAGTTTATTTTTGTGTGTGGTGTAAGTAGGTGGCCAAGATTCATTGTTTTGCAACTATCTGTCCAAGTTCCTTGCATCATTTATTAAAGATGTTGCTTTGAGTCCATTGTATGCTCTTGCCTCCTTTGTCAAATATTAATTGATCATAATCATTTGGGTTTATTTCTGGGTTCTGGGTTCTGATCCATCGGTCTATATGTCTGTTCTTATGCCAATACCAGGCAGTTTTGAGAACAGTGGATTGTAATATAGCTTGACATCTGGTATTGTGATCCCTCCAACTTTGTTCTTCTTTCTCAGGATTTCTGTGGCTATTCAGGGTCCTTTTTTTAATTCCATATGAATTTTTGGAGAGTTTGTTCTAGGTCTTTGAAATATGCAGTTGGTATTTTAATGGGGATTTCACTGAATCTGTAGATTGCTTTGTGTAGTATGGACATTTTGATGATGTTGATTCTACTGATCCATGAATCCAAGAACACGGTATATTCTTCCATTTCTTTATGTCTTCCTCTATCTCTTTTTTCAGTGTCCTGTAGTTTTCTGAGTACAGGTCTTGTACCTCTTTAGTTTAGTTTATTCCTAGGTATATTAATTTTTTTTGGTCCAATGGTAAATGGGATTTGTTGTTGTTGTTGTTGTTGTTGTTGTTTCTCTTTCTGTGAGTTCATTATTGGTGTATAAAAATGCCTTAGATTTCTGGGTCTTAATTTTGTATCATGCTATGTTGCCAAATTCAGTTATTAAATCAAATAATTTTGATGGAGCCTTTAGGGTTTTCTATGTACAATATCATCTCATTAGGAAATAATGACAGTGTTACTTCTTTCCCAATTCGGATGCCTTTTATTTCTTCTTGTCTGATTGCAATAGCTAGCACTTCCAATACTATGGCAAACAGGAGTGGTAAGAGTGGGCATCCATGTCTGTTCCTGTTCTTAGGGGAAATGGTTTTAGTTTTTGCCCTTTGAGTATGATGTTGGCTGTAGGTTTGCCAATTATGGCTTTTATTCTGTTGAGGTATGATCCCTCTATTGCCACATTGTGAGAGTTTTTAACCAGAAAGCATGTTGGATTTTTTTCAAATGCTTTTTCTGCATCAATTGATATGATTATGTGATTTTTATCTTTTAATTTGTTTATGTGATGTATCACGTTTATTGATTTGTGGCTATTGTACCAACTTGCATGCCAGAAATAAATCCTACTTGGTCATGGTGTATGATTTTTTAAAATATATTGTTGGATACAATTTGCTTATATTTTATTAAGGATTTAAGTATGAAAGAATAGAATTTTAAAAAAGGATTTAAGCATGTATTTTCATCAGGGTTATTGGTCTGTAATTGTCTTTCTTTGTATCATCTTTATCTGGTTTTGGGATTAGGGTAATTCTGGCTCATAAAAACAGCTTGGTAGTGTTCTGTCCTCCTGTAATTTTTGGAATAGTCTGAGGAGGGTAATTTTAAGTTATTCTTTGATTGTTTGGTAAAACTCACCTGGGAAGCCATCCAGAACAGGGCTCTTGTTTGCTGGCACTTCTAGTAGTATTTCCTCAGTAGTTATCAGTGTATTCAAATTTTCTGATTTTTCCTGATTGAGTTATGGAAGATTGTATTTTTATAGGAATATGTCCATATTGTCTGAATAGTTCAATTTATTGGAATAGAGTTTTGTGTAGTATTTTTATTACAATCTTTTGTATTTCTGTTAGGTCAGCTGTTACTTCACCTCTTTCATTTCTGATTTTGTTTATTTGGGTCCTCTCTCTTTGCTACTTGGTGAGCCTGGCTAGAGTTCATCAATCCTATTTATCCTTTCAAAGAACAAGCTCTTGTTTTTATTGAACTTTTGTATTGATTTTTTTATCTCTCTGTCATTTATTTCTGCTCTGATCTTTATTATTTTGTTTCTTCTGCCTAATCTGGGCTTATCTTGTTGTTCTATTTCTAATCCTTTAAGTTGTAGAGTTAGATAATTTATTACTAGTTTTTCTTGTTTTCAGAGGTAGGTTTGTCATGCTGTCAACTTCTCTCTCAGGTCTGATTTTACTGTGTCACATAGCTATTGGATTGTTGTGTTGTTGTTTTTTTAAAATATATTTTATTGATTTTTTACAGAGAGGAAGAGAGAGAGATAGAGAGTTAGAAACAACGATGAGAGAGAAACATCGATCAGCTGCCTCCTGCACATCCCCCACTGGGGAAGTGCCCACAACCCAGGTACATGCCCTTGACTGGAATCGAACCCTGGACCTTTCAGTCTGCAAGCCGATGCTCTATCCACTGAGCCAAACCGGTTTCGGCAGATTGTTGTGTTTTAACTGTCATTTGTTTTCAGATGTATTTTATTTCTTCTTTAATCTCTTTGGTAACCCAATTATTGTTTAATTGCATGATATTTAGCCTACAAGTGTTTGATTTTTTTCATTGTTTTTATAGTAGTTGATTTCTATTTTTATGCCATAGTGATATGAAAAGATGCTTGATAATATCTTGATCTACTTGAATTTGAAGAGACAGCCTGTGTCTTAATATGTGGTCTATTTTTTTTTTTTTGAGGTAAAATCTGTAAGTTTATTTGGTGTGGGACATGGTGTCAGGACTCCTCATTGCCAGAGTCATCCTCATCGTCCCCAAATATGTGGTCTATTTTTTAAAATGTCCCATGTGAACTTGAAAATATATATTCTGTAGTATTGGGGTAAAATGTTCTGAAGATGTCAATTAGTTCCACCTTATCCTGTGAGTTGTTTAGGCCTGCTTTGTCTTTGTTGATTTTTTCCTAGAAGGTTAATCCAGTCATGTCAATGGAGTATTACAGTCTCCTACTATGATTGTATTGCTGTCAATCTTCGCCTTAATATCTTCCAGAAGTTTTCTGGGTGTTAATTTTGTATCCTGCTACATTTCTGAATTCATTCATTAAATCTAGTAGGCGGTTTGTTTTTTTAAATGGTGTCTTTAAGGTTTTCTATATACACTATGTCATCTGCAAATAATGACAGTTTTACTTCTTCTTTTCAAATATGGATTCCTTTTATTTCTTCTTCTTGTCTAGTCAATATGGCTAGGATGTCAAGTACTATGTCAAACAGGAGTGGTAAAGGTGGGAATTCCTGTCTTGCTCCTGTTATTAGGGGAAACGGTTTTAGTTTTTGTCCATTGAGTATGATGTTGGCTGTAGGATTGTCATATAAGGCTTTTATTCTGTTGAGGTATGATCCCTCTATTCTCACTTTGTTGAGAGTTTTTATGAAGAAAGGATGTTGGACTTTGTCAAATGCTTTTTCTGCATCAATTGATATGATTATGTGATTTTTATCTCTCAATTTGTTTATGTGATGTATCACATTTATTGATTTGTGGATATTGTACCTGCCTTGCATGTCAGGAATAAATCCAACTTGGTCATGGTGTATGATCTTTTTCATGTAATTTTGGATCCAATTTGCTAGAATTTTGTTGAGGATTTTAGCATTTATGTTCACCAGGAATATTGGGCTGTAGTTCTCTTTCTATGTAGTGTCTTTATCTGGTTTTGGGATTAGGGTAATCCTGGCTTCATAAAGAGCTTGAAAGCGTGCCTTCCTCCTGAATTTTTTGAAAAGTCTGAACAGGACAACTTTTAGCTCTTCTTTGAATTTTTGGTAAAACTCCCCTGTGAAGTCATTGAGATCAGAGCTCTTTTTTGTTGGAATTTTTTTTTTATCACTGCTTCAATTTCCTCCATAGTTATAAATCTATTCAGATTTTTTTATTCTTCCTGATTGAGTTTCGGAAAGTCATATTTTTCTATGTGCAGAAAAGTCATATTTTTCTATATGTCCATTTCATCTGAGTAGTTCATTTGTTGGAATGGAGTTGTTCATGTTATTTTTTTACAATATTTTATATTTCTGTGGGGTCTGTTGTGATTTTACCCCTTTCATTTCTGATTTTGTTTATTTGGGTCCTCTCTCTTTACTTCCTGGTGAGCGTGTCTAGAGGTTTCATCAGTCTTGTTTATCTTTTCAAAGAACCAGCTCTTGGTTTCATTGATCTTTTGTATTGATTTTTAGTCTCTATGTCATTTATTTCTGCTCTGATATTTATTATTTTCTTCCTTCTGCTCACTCTGGGCTTTTCTTATTGCTCTCTTTCTAATTCTTTAAGTTGTAGGTTAGATAATTTATTACCAGTTTTTTTTGTTATGTGAGGTTGGCCTATCATGCAATGAACTTACCTCTCAGAACTGCTTTCACTGTGTCCCATAGATTTTGTATTGTGTTTTTGAAGGGACAGAACGGAACTTGAAAGAACTAAGCAGAACTAAGCAGAAATGCACCCTCCTCCCTCTTCAAGGACGAGGCAGAGACATGCTCTTCTCCCTCTCCTCTATCTTGTCTTGCAAGGCTGGGCCCTCAGCCCAAGCCGCCCCCACCCCCGAGAGTGACCACAAGAATGCTGGTATTGTCCTAACTCTCCCAACCACCCACCTGAGTGGACCAATGAAGCTCCAGAAATGTAGCTAAGGTCCTAATAAGGCTATAGTGGAGGACAGCTCCAACCTTCAGAATGTGATGGTCACTTCCTGACCCTTATGCTGTAAAACCCTGACCAATCTGTGTAACTCACGTCACCCCTAAAGCCCACCCCAAATAGCTAGCCCTATATAACCTTTGTTCTCCTGGGACACGCTCTCTCGCCTCACCGCTGCGCCGGATAGAGGCTGGGAGCCAGTTCTAGAATTGATCAATAAAGACTCATTGCTTTTGCATCGGAGGGGGCTTGTTGAGTGTGTTTCCTTCCACGACTCGCGTGGAGTAGGGTTCGGTATCTGAAAGAGGAGCCGCACAGCAAATGAGAGAAAAAGACACGAGATAATTTTGCAATATTGGGGGACCAGGTGGCAAGTCCCGAAGGACTTCTCTTTGTGCTCAGGCCTCACCAAGCTTTTATTCATCTGGGATGCACCCATAGCATAGCCCTAGGCAGGTGACCCCCTAGTAACAGGCAGACTAGCCCATCAGCAAGGATTTACATAATAATAAATGGGGGAGTAGTTTCAGCTACCACTGTCTGGACAAACAGAGGTGGCGCCTAGCTCAGACCTTTGCTAGGGCTTCAAAGGCACCCAGCCTTCAGGGGGTTTCTCTGTCTATGCTTATCAGATAGTGAAGGCAACAAACAGTTTCCCACATCTCCCCCTTATTTTTTCTTTAAAAAATAATCAAGTCCCAATTTCAATGTCTAAAAGTTCTGAGTCCATGTTTCAATGTCCAAAAGTTCATGTGTACATGCCAGCAATGAAATGTTGGTTCTGGATGGTGGAAAATGCAGGTCCGGTCCTTTCTGGTCTGGTCCTGGGCACCCTGCAGCGATGCACAGCTGCAGACTGCTAGCATGGCAAGGCGTCTTCACCATCTCCATCTCTGAACTGTCTCTCCTGTCTTTGTGGCTGGAGCAATCTGTTCAGTTTCTCTCCTGGATCCCTTGTTGCAGGAATCCACATGGTCTTGGAGTTGTTCTCTGAAAGTATACAAACATATTCTTGACCAAAGGTTAATAATTGAAATTTTACTTGGGGAATCCTTTTTATATTTGCCCAAATGATTTTCCTTTGGCTTATTTTGACACCACATATGTTTTTCATGGGTGTCTTGCTGTTAGCATTACAAAATGAAAAAAGAAATTTTTCTAGATGTAATGTAGTTACAGGATATTTTTCCTTACATGGTATTCTTCCACTATATTTTTCCACTATCCCCCTTTTTTTTATTTAATTAGGAGACTTCTTGGAAATTTTATAATGCAGTCTAGATAGCTTTAAATATTAATTTTTTGCATGCAAAAAAATGAACCTGAACATGCTTTAGGTTCATAGCATGTTTACCATGAAATGATAGTTTTTGTTAATACTTTTTGAATAATTACTTATTTCAAATTAGCCAAATTTAATTAATTTGAAAACTATTTTGCTGTCAAATTTAATATTTTAACAATAATCTTAATTTACACTGTAAATATTAATTGAAAGGATCACTTTACATCCTTGTGAAGGCTCTGAGCATTCCTGTTGTTAGGCTAGATTTAGACATAGGGTCTGTTAGCCAAGCCTCTGTTTATCTGGGTACTGATTTCAGCTGGACCAAATCTCTTCTATTTGGTTCCTGATCTGGGCTGGGCATGGGAAGCAAGAAGCAGCCATGGGGACAGGAGACCTTCCTCAGAAGGGCTGAGTGTTCAAGCCCATGCACCGTTCAAGCTCGTGCACCATTGGGGGGGGTGAGGATCTGTGCCCCACCTTTGTTGCACCCCAAGTTTTCTCCTACTGGCCCCCAGCTGTGCCTGTCTTAGGTCGTCCCAACCTTTGGGATCTTACCAGTCGTTGACTACCAGCTATCTCTGGGCCAAGTAGGGTGATGTGAAGTTCAGTTCTGTCTCCTTGATAGCCTATGTCCCTCTGGCCTCCATGCCCAGCAACTGCCTTTGGATCCCCTCGCCTGCTGGCGGGGCCCCGGCATTGATCATAGGGAACCCAGGTTTCTCCTCCAGAGAGGGCCCAGCTTACACCATTGGGCAAGAGACAGATCAATGGTACCAGCTTTTCATGATCACAGCTTGAATGGAGAGCTCAGGTAACAGCTGTAGGCAATTGGATTCCTCTTGGCAAAAAAAGTCAAGATAGGTCAATACAGAATGCTTAAGTGCCTTCCCCAGGAGGCCCTCCACACAGGGGAAAGGAATAAATCCCTTCATGTAAAACATTCAAATTCATTTGTAAATTTGTTTGGGATAAATGCACAATATACTGTTATAAAGCATCAAAAATTATTAATGAAACTTTGTAGAATAATACCATGTAGGAATATTTTTTGCTCTAGGTCATGACAACTTAATTTTAAACTGGCTGTCTCAAGGTTTGGAATAAGGAACTTAGTTAGCAAAAAAAAGCAATTTACAGAAGCAGAGACAGTATGCTATCTAAATTACAGTTTTGGGTAAATCTAGAGTCCTTGGGTAACCTAGGTAAAACTTAGGCATGTTATCTGAACTACTTACCTGAATTAATTGTTACCATACTTCACTTTACCATGCCCCAGTCTCTGGGCTGTTGGTTGTCTGGTTTGTCTTCCTCCTGCTGGATTACACTTAGAGAATTTTAACTTAAAAAAGAAAAATCTTTTTTACACCAAGTAACTTATAGGGTTACTTCTTGGATGTTGACTGATAGTGCCACAAGGCCATGTATTCCAAGTCATTAAACATCAGAAGGCATTGGTGGTATAGTGGTGAGCATAGCTGCCTTCCAAGTCATTAAACATTTATGGTGACTGTACTTATTTTCAGATTTGGTATTTTAACAGCAAATCATTAGATTATCCTGTAAATATTAGTGGAAGATATTTCAAAATATTAAACTTTCTCCTTTTTATTAAATTTACAATAATGTTTTTAAACAGCATTCCCTTTTGGCATATTTGCATATACAGAGGAATCATGGGAAGCCTTCAGTAACCTTTTTAGAAGAATTTTACTTTACTAGAATTCAATTGCTTACAAAGATTAGTAAATTTAGTAAAGTTTTATGTCTGATACACGAGGTGCAAACGCTGCCCCACCTCCAGCCTAATTTAAAATGCAGTGGTGAGGAGCTTTTAAATAAAAGACATTGCTAGTTTAAGTAAAGACTTTGCTACTAATAAATCAATTTTTTCTTTTATTTGGCAGAAATTCCTTATGCAACCAAGTATATTATATTTTGAAATATTATTCTCTGGAAAAACTGTCAAATACATATCTAATTAAAAAATTTTTAACACTTAAAAACAGTTCTCAACATAATAGGATCTAGTCTTGACCATGGAATCAATTACTATTAATTTGTGTATGATATATGTATAACTGTGGTTCTACTGAGAATTTAAGATGTCTTTTAAAAATGTATCTACAAGCCTTTTAAGAAATACGAGTTCTATTGTCAGCCCTTATAAAGCCAACTGCTTAAAACATTGGTCTATCATACCACTGAAATTATATTAAGACCGTGATTGCTAATTTATTAAGTATTAAAAATATCTTCTTAAAAATAGTATTAAATAAATCTGAGAGGCAAGCACAGTTTCTGTCCCATCTGCATTTCCGCAGTAAAACTCCGCCTTAAAACTCCACCCCTGAAATTCCACCCTGCCTCAGTGAGCAGACACTCCTTCTGTGATTGGCTAAGTCAGAGGGCGGGGCTGTTCCAAGATGGCGGCCCCCAGGGGCGCAGCAGGCCATGCGGCCAACATGGCGGCTGCCAAGTCACACAGCTCAACATTGTGGCTGTCTACACTGTTCTCTGACAGAAAAGATGATTTCCTTATTCTCACAATAAACAAGGGAAGAGCAAACCAAAATTCCTAAAAGATAGATGGCCAACATTATATTGTAGACAAACAGAAATCTCATTAGCTGTTTATACCCTTTATAATTATCTTAGATATTTAATTAATTTCTCCCAATTCAATTTGCACTTTAAACTTTCAGAGCTTTAAATCTTAGATATTTCAAATAAAATATAAGGCATTTTCAATTAATAGATTAACTTCTATCTTCTAGACTTCATACTAGGCATACTCAGATCAACATTTCAGTATTATAAATTTCAATGCTTTTAGATGATTTGAACTTAAAAGCTTTAAGTTTCCAGCCAATAAGCCAGGCATAGCTGCTAAAATGGTCACAATTTTCCTGTTGGGGAAGTCAAGAAACAAAACCATAGCTATTCATTCACATGTAAACTTGACTATCAACTTCCTGGTGGTGCTTGCCTCAGGGCGGGAAATTTCAAGAGTTACTTTAAATCGCCTTGGGAAGCCAGCCTTAATTAAAGGGCATAGCCATCTTTTACCTGGGCTACTTAGATTTTTATAATTAATATAGTTCAATAATTCTTGAGATTCAAATCCAAATTATTATTTTAAGGCATACTCTTTAGCAAATTTTTGTAACAGAGACAATTTTACTGAATTTTCTTTTCGGCCTTAAAGTTAACTTTTTAACACCCTTCATTAGCATTTAAAAACTGTTCTTTATTATGGAAATATACCAATCTTGTTGCTAGAATGTAGCCAGCATCTTTTTTCCTTTGGGTAAAATTTGCCTTTTTTCTTAGGAAATAATCAGTCTTGGGTTTTATTCTGTACATTTGGAAAGAGATTTCAGCTCAAAACTCTATCTAAATGTCCAAAATCAGAGGATGTGCGCCTTAGTTCCAAGCCAGTTTCTCTTTACACGTGCACAGAAATCCCAGACGCATTTTTAAATTTTGTAAAACTTTTCAATTAAGAGAAGGAGACTTTAAATTAGAATACTGGGGAGGGGGCGTCCACACTGGATCGCCACTGCTCCTTCTTCCCTTTCCCCACCTTCTGCTTTTGGGGGAAGTTTCAGCAAATGACTCAGATGGCGTATTTTTCCCAAAGTCATGCTTAATAGAAAACATTTAAAATTTTTCCCTATTTCGCTTTCTAAAGCAATGGCTAGCACCCAAGGTTATCTTAGCCAAAGTTTGGTTGTCATAAGATGTTCTCCAGTAATTTTTAAATAAAACATTAAGTAATCTCATTGTGGGAGAGCTTATAACTCTGCCTTTTCCTGCCACCTTCGAATCTCTCCACACCAGAGAGAGATTCGGTAGCGGGGTTTCATTTCTTATTACAGATTGATTGCAAATACAAATTAAGATTTTAATTTGAACAAGAAACCACATTGATGTGACCATGGCACTCTTTTTTCAGCTTGATTTAAAGGAGTACCTTTTAATATTCCAATTTCTTTATAATTTGGCCTTTTTGCACAGGTGATTCTATTAATGGAGAATTAAACATTTAAGGATTAGGACATGGAGGTGGAGGGAGCCATGAAGGCCATTCCTCCCATTTTTTCTTTTCTTTCTGCTCCTCTTAAGGAGAGGAGGGTGCAAGGGGGAGGAGATCCATCCTCCTTGACCTCTCTTAAGCCTCTAGGAAATGAAATGCCGTGTTCCACAAGGGGAAACAATTTTTGGCAAGTTCTGATTAACTTTTTGGCAAACTTTTAAGATCTAATGTACCTTTTTCAAGAAACCAAGGGTTATGTTCTATAATAACATGCAAAAACTGTAAAAGATTACCTTCTAAAATTTTAATACTTTAAACATGTAAATCAAAAGTCTATAATAAAGTTTCTTACTTTTTTAAAAGCCAAATATACCTTTTTAAAGCCGAATCTACTTTCTTAAAGCCAAATCCTTCCCCGTTTGTTAGCCTGGTTAAGAAAACGTTCCCAGTTACTTACAGACCCGGGCTTCTGTAGTTGATCCTGGGCATTGTGTGCGGTGGAATCCCCCTCACCTTTTTTCGGTGAGTTTTCCACACCTTTTCGGTGTAAACTTCCTTTTCTCGCTCCAGCGAGACCTGCACTTCCAGATTACCTGTTGGGCGCCAGATGTTGAGTGTTTCCTTCCACGACTCGCGTGGAGTAGGGTTCGGTATCTGAAAGAGGAGCCGCACAGCAAATGAGAGAAAAAGACACGAGATAATTTTGCAATATTGGGGGACCAGGTGGCAAGTCCCGAAGGACTTCTCTTTGTGCTCAGGCCTCACCAAGCTTTTATTCATCTGGGATGCACCCATAGCATAGCCCTAGGCAGGTGACCCCCTAGTAACAGGCAGACTAGCCCATCAGCAAGGATTTACATAATAATAAATGGGGGAGTAGTTTCAGCTACCACTGTCTGGACAAACAGAGGTGGCGCCTAGCTCAGACCTTTGCTAGGGCTTCAAAGGCACCCAGCCTTCGGGGGGTTTCTCTGTCTATGCTTATCAGATAGTGAAGGCAACAAACAGTTTCCCACAGGGGCTCCCTGGTGGTGGATTGTTGGGGACCCCGAACTCTGGGCATAACATTTTGGGGGCTCGTCCGGGATCCACAAGAAAAACCCGCGAGGGACCCCACTCCGAGAGTCTGCTGTCCGTGGTAAGTGTCTATGTGTTGTCTGTTCTGTCCTATGCGAGCTCACTTCTGTCAAGCGGTCTGGATTTGAGTGCGCGCTTTTGGTTTGGCAGCCGTTCGGCAACTCGTGAGAGTGGCCGAACAGTGGTCGGTAGACGTGCCTAGAGGACCACAGGTTGCAGCCCTGGGGGACGCCCCAAGGGTGGAGGAGGAGTCAAGGGACGCCTTGAACCTCCATCTGGAGGGGTGTAAAAGCCCCCATCTGGCGGGGTGTAAAAGCCCCCATCTGGCTTTTTTTTCAGTTTTTCTTCCGTGGGGTCGGAAGGCTGTTCTTAGGTGTCTTTGATTGTTTGGTGTCTGTGTTCTTTTGTTTGATTTTGTGGACTCACTGGACGGACGCTATGGGACAGACTCAAACTACTCCTTTAAGCATTATGGTCGTTTTAAAGTCAAGGGCTGGGTCAAACCTGCTTGCCAGCCTCAGGTGTGGTTTTCCAGAACTGCTGAGAACTTGGGACCTTGAAGCTTACTGAATTCAAATGATAAAAAACTTATGTCTTACATTTTTGAAGGTTATTCTTAAAAATGTTACTGATTGAGAAAAACTGTGTATTGTGGTAGCTAAATGCCTTTGCTGAATGAATGTCTGGTGAAAGTGTGCGAGTGTGGAGGGAGGGGGCCTGCCCTCTCCTCTCCTTTGTGTGGCTCCTGAGTGAAGATCTGTGAAAACAGGTCACCCCTCCCTTGTCTGTCTCTCGTCACCGATCATCATGAGGTCGGGACAAAGTAAACCTGCTGTTCTTAATTACATGTTAAAAAATTTTCTTTTTAAGGAATACAATAGAGATTGTAAAATTAAAATGAATGCTAAAACACTGAGGAAGCATGAGTGAACTGAGTGAACAGCTGTTTGTTTGTGTGGAACTAGCCAATTTGCTACCAAGAGGGGGGACTGGATGCAGTCTTAACTCCTCCGGTAGGTTCTCACCAAAACGTTGGTCAAGAATTCTGTTCTGGGACATGGGTGCCAGGAGTGCCCCCACGCCAGTCTGGGGAGTTGGGCATTGTTTTGTTTATCTGCTCAGCTCCAGTCTGGGCTAGTCTACTGAGAGTGTGAATACGAGTATTTATCTATTTTGGCTGCTCATTACTAGTCTGTGTAAAGTGAAAGTTACTTTGATTTATTTTGCATTTCTGTTAATTCATCTGGCTGAACGTTTGGACTGGACCCGCGGTGGGCTGCAAGAATCTCTAGCAGTTCTCAGAGTCTTTTGCTCGCCACTACAGAAGGAATCAGCCCACTTAGTTAATATAAATTTCTGTCTATCAGTTGCTCTTACCTGGGTTGTAAATCGCTGTAATTCCAAGATTGCTTAGTTCTGAGATTGCTTATAAAAGAGTAAAAGAAAAAAATCTGTGAGGAAAAGCAGCCTGGGCTGAGAGAAGTGGGGGGGGGTTGGCAGTTATGCTGCTGGCTGCAAACCTAACAGGTCTTATCAATGAACTTCAAGGTTACAAAAAATAACTGTAAGCACAGTCTTTCTCTGCCCTGGTTTATTCTTTTAACCCCTCCAATGCTGAATCAGACCGAGACTTGTTCTTAGTTTTATCACAAAAGGTCTAGATATATCTTAAGAGTAAAAGTACATTTAAAATATGTTCATAAATATTAATCTAAAATTGCTGAATGTTCACCTTTGATAATCATTAGAGGATTAAGGTTTCTAAGAATAAAATAAAACAACAACTGAACTCCCGCTAGAAAAGCGGAGGAGGAACAAAGCTAGAATCTGCAGCGCCCCCCCCCCCCCCCCCCCCCCTGCTGATTTAGAACTGTTTGCCAGGCAGACTCAGCCCCTGAGAGCCAGGTCAAAGAAGTGGGGGCTGAATGCCTGAGCTGCCCGCAAGGCCCGGAAGCCCCTGGTGGAAAAGAGGCGTGCACGCAGTCAAGGAGAGCCTACAGGAGCTGCAGCAGCTGCTGGCAGGCACCGCACGGAAGTGCAGGCTAAGCTGGAGAATGCCTAGGTGCTGGAGCTGACAGTGCAGGCGCGTGCTGGTGCTGTGGGGCAGAGCTTGTGGGCGCGAGCAGCTGCAGGCAGAAGCCAGTGAGTGCTTCACTGCCGGCTACATCCAGTGAACCCCTGCTTGAGTCCATACCACTGCAAAAGGGCAGCGGCTTCCGGGATTTCCTGGGGGATGCTCTGGCTGGGCCCCTGGGAGACCCTAGGCTGGAAGAGGAGGGGTTAATATCTCCTTCCAGTGCACTCCCTTGAAAGAGGCCTGGTTGCTGCTCTGCCACAAAGGGAACTGGTAAAAAGGCAAAAAGCAGGGCCCTAAGGGTTAACAAAAAGCGCTCTCCCTGGACCTGGGAGCTATCAGGACTTTGAAATTCTCCAAGAGAGGAGGAGTCTGACTCAGACTGGACAAAACCTCTTTGGGTTAGAAAAACCGGAGGCTGCATATTGAACTTATAGACTGCAGTTTGCTGGGCAGAGGTCCAAGCCCAGTTATATAGGGGTTAAGCTACCTTGTACAGCAAAACAACTTTCTCCTGTGCCAGAATACATTTTAAAAAAATTGAATGCATGATAAACCAGTAAGCTGGAACAAGTAAAATAGGGAAACTGAGCAGAAATCCTATCTTCCCTAAACCAATGACACTTGGGAGTAAATGCTTTGCATTTGCCTCCCTAAAACGAAGGTTAAATCGTTTATGTCAATCTGATTAGTGGCATTTGTTGTCCACACCCAGGGACAGATGAAGTTAAAAAATAAGCCTTATTTTGATTAGTTCCTTTATTCAGGAGGAGCCAACCCGGTCCCTCCCTGCAACATAAATGATAAAATGTATGTTAAGGAATTTTAAAATTGCTCAAACCTCGCTGCCTTGGGTCCAGTTCTGCATGTGTAAGAAGGGACAGAGTAAAGGCCAGAAGAAGCTGGCAAGGCCATCCAAACCACCCAGCCGCTATTGGCCAGAGCCGCCTGAGGCGGACCTCCTCGGACTGGCAACAGCTGACTCTGACTAGGACAGATTGGGCTTTTTCCAACTGGGCCCCCATGAGCCGATGGTCAAAATGAAGATCGGGGGCCAGACTGGGAACTTTATGATTGATGCAGCAGCAGAGCACTCGGTAGTTACTCAGAAGGTAGCTCCCCTCTCAGGACAGGAAGTCACCAATATTGGAGCTACCGGTACAGTACCACAGCTGCAGACTGTTCTGCCACCCCTGCCGATGTCAGTTAGGCGGCCATCAGGTGGTTCATGAATTCCTATATTTACCAGTTGACCTGGTCCCTCTAATGGGCAGAGACCTTTTAGCCAAAATGGAAGCAGAAACCACTTTTACCCCAGATGGCTCAGCACAGCCTTGCCTAGGTGAAGAGACCTCTCCAATGATCCTGTCCTTAGCAGTGCCGAGAGAGAAAGAATGAAGACTTTATACCCCCCAGCCAAAGGACCCCACATCTGTTCTTGTCAGGCCCCCATCAGGGGACTTGGGCAGTGTTTCTGTTATCTGCCAAAATTCCCAAGACTGTAAAAGTACTTGTTCACTGAAAAGGTATAAATGTAAATGTTTATTTGATATTTATATATCTACTTAGGTATAAATATTTGTAAGATAAATAAAACCCCCGGTTAGTTTCCTGGTGTATTCTGGAGCAGCCTATTCAGTCTTGACAGAGCCAGTGGGACCAGTAACATCTAAAAAGACACCAGTTCTAAAAGCCACCAGACAAACTGCCTTTTTCCTTGGACATCAAAGAGGACTGTGGACCTCAGAAAGAACACGGTAACTCATTCGTTTCTAGGCATGCCAGAATGCCTGTACCCCTTACTTGGACGTGATCTCTTACAGAAATTACAAGCCACCCATAAGCTTGTTCGAGATGCCCTGCCAGTGCCACCTCAGACTCTGTACATCCTTTCCAGCCTGGGGACTCGATGTGGGTAAAAAAGTTCACGACCCCAGGACTCACCCCAACTTGAAAAGGACTATACCTGCAGAAAATTGTATAATAGACTCAGATGATGCCTGCATCTTCATAAACATGGCTTCAGAAAGACAAGGACAATTTTACCTTATATAGAAAGGTCAAAGAGTGGACTTTAGTCACCTCCCTAAAATGTTTGTATAGCCCTGCCATATCTCATGTTTAGTAGTGGAGGATTTGACTGCCTGAAGAGGCCATGATGCCAATATTATGTTTCATTGTATTAATGTGTTGTATTAACCTTCAATTCTCTTACAGGTTTAAATGTAGCTGTAACTGGCAAATGTCCAGTCTCCCACACTGAGGAACATTGCTATAGCTATGTGTTAGCTGTCCTGGAAGGGGACTATGTGGGGTGAACTCCAAAAGTAAAGGGTGTCTAGCTGCCAAGAGGGCAGGTGCCCAACTGGGCAAAGGAGAATACCCATCAGGTTTTAGTCTCTATCGAGAGACAGTTGACAGTTGGCAGCCTGTATACTGTCTTGTAGGCCTGTGTGACCATGCCCATGTCAGAGGTGGCACAAAACCTCAACTGTAGAAAACTGGGAAAAGCCTGTTTGGAATAGAAGGTCTGAGGCATGGTTATGCATTTTTTAAGGACATAGAAAGAAGGTTTAAAGGCTAATTTGAAAGTATGAAATTTAGAAAGGTTGTGTATGTGATAAGAAGGAGAAGAGAAATGTTGAAAGAAAATGAATCAAATGGTATAGGCCAGTAAGTCAGAAAGAGTAAATAACTTACATTCTGCCTCACTAAACAGAGTGTAAATAGTTATGCCAAAGTACTTAGAAAGAACTGATAAAAGAAATCCAGCAGTTACTGTTTTGTTATAACTCTGAAGAGTCCATGAGAAAGAACTAACAAGAAAAATCAGAAGATCTTAGAGCAGATCAGTATGTTTTTCTCCTTATATAATTCCTCTGAAATTTGGCAATGCTAAATAAGTCATGGCAATACATTTCTTTGCATGAAATCAATAAGACCGGTTTTTAATAGTGATTTTGTTGACCGGAAACTTTGACTGGAGTATCATGTTTTTTAAAAAAAAAAACCTGTCTGAGTTCTGAAGACTTGAAGCCAAAAAAAAGTGCCACAGGAAAGGCCTGGTATCCTACTTGGAAGCCCTGAAGATGGCTGGCGCTGGAGCGTCAGGCCCATGCCCTACCATCACTGGCGGTTGGTAAGAGTAGAAGGGGAGCAATAAGGATGCCTCTGCGTCCCTGCGAAACCCCACACACTCTGGGCCGCAACGAGTAAGAGGGCTACTGAGATGGGCCTTAAAGCCTAGAGTGTGGGCGCAGGTGGAGTTGCTACAGGTGAGGGATTCACCTAATGCAGCAGATACTGCAGGCAGGCCTGATGGCAGCTGGATGGCTTGGCTTCCTGGCCCTATGGGGCACATTAAGGTTCAACCATGAGATTCCAGCAAAGGTAGTCAGTTACCATTCTTGTTGTGTTTATGCAAACATCAGGCCAAATTGAATACAGTAGATAAATTGGTCTTGATTTGGCTTTTTGATAGCCATAGAGGAATTTTAAGAAGAAAAATCCTATTTCAATAGAAGTTGTTAAAGCTTCTTTCCCTTCCACCAAACCATTTGTTATAGTTTGTCTCTGCCAGGTCACAAGCCCAGCTCCTTCTGTGCCCAGGACAGCAGGGAGCCTGACTGGAAGGTGACCTCTGACTAGACACACTCGCTGCAGATCACCCTCAAGAAGACAGCGAACCTCGGCGGACCCCTTGTAACCCTCCTGATGCTGTTGACTTTCCGCCCTTGCATTATTAACAGACTAGTCCAATTTGTCAAGGAATGTATGAAAGTAATTCAGTTAATAGTTCAGTCCGTCTCATGATTGAGCCGGAAGTTCCAAGACAAGGGGGGAATGAAGGGACAGAACGGAACTTGAAAGAACTAAGCAGAACTAAGCAGAAATGCACCCTCCTCCCTCTTCAAGGACGAGGCAGAGACATGCTCTTCTCCCTCTCCTCTATCTTGTCTTGCAAGGCTGGGCCCTCAGCCCAAGCCGCCCCCACCCCCGAGAGTGACCACAAGAATGCTGGTATTGTCCTAACTCTCCCAACCACCCACCTGAGTGGACCAATGAAGCTCCAGAAATGTAGCTAAGGTCCTAATAAGGCTATAGTGGAGGACGGCTCCAACCTTCAGAATGTGATGGTCACTTCCTGACCCTTATGCTGTAAAACCCTGACCAATCTCTGTAACTCACGTCACCCCTAAAGCCCACCCCAAATAGCTAGCCCTATATAACCTTTGTTCTCCTGGGACACACTCTCTCGCCTCACCGCTGCGCTGGATAGAGGCTGGGAGCCAATTCTAGAATTGATCAATAAAGACTTGTTGCTTTTGCATCGGAGGGGGCTCCCTGGTGGTGGATTGTTGGGGACCCCGAACTCTGGGCATAACATTTTCATTGTTATTTCTTTTGAGAATTTTTATTTCTTTTTTGATCTCTTTGACAACCCAATCATTGTTTAATAACATGCTATTTACCCTCCAGGTGTTTGAATTTTTGAAATTGTTTTTATTGTAGTTGATATATAATATTATGCCATGTGATCTGAGAAAATGCTTGATATGATTTCAATCTTCTTGAATTTGAAGAGACTTTGCCTGTCACCTAATATGAGGTCTGTCTTTGAAAATGTCCCATGTGCACTAGAGAAGAATGTATATTCTGTAGCTTTGGGGTGAAATGTTCTGAAAATGTTGATGAAGTCTATCTTATTTAGTGAGTAATTTAAGACTGCTGTTTCTTTGCTGATTTTTTGTCTAGGGAATTTATCCAGTGATGTCAATGGGGTACTAAAGTCCCTTATTATTATTGTTTGCTGTTGATCTAGACCCTTGATATCTTTCAGAAGTTTTTAATGTATATGGGTGCCTCTGCATTGGGTGCATATATGTTCACCAGAGTTATATCCTCTTGTTGTACCAATCCCTTTAGTATTATGATTGGCCTTCCTTATCTCTTGTTATGGCCTTCACTTTGAGGTTAATTTTGTCAGATATAAGTAGTGCTACCCCAGCTTTTTTTTTTTTTCATTTCAATTTGCCTGAAAAGTATTTTTCCATCCCTTCACTTTCAGTCTGTGTCAGTACCTTTGTTTTGAGGTGGGTCTCTTGTAGACAGCATATATATGGGTCATGGTTTTTTTTAATCCAATCCACCACTCTCTGTCTTTTGATTGGAGTATTTAGTCCATTTATGTTTAAGGTTATTATTAATATGTACTTGTTTGTAGCCATTTATTCTTTATGCCTATGTTCCTTATTTCCTTTCTATTTTTTCTTTTTACAACTGTGCCTTTAACATTTCTTGCATTGTTCTCTTGGTAGTGATAAACTCCCCTAGCCTTTTTTTGTCTGTGAAGCTGCTGCTCTCCCTTTCAATTTTGAATGATAGCCTTGCTGGATAGAGTATTCTTGGATCAGTCCCTTACTTTCATCATTTTGTATACTTCATTCCATTCCCTTCTGGCCTGATGTGTTTCTCTTGATAAATCTAATGGGAGTTCCTTTGTAGGTAATTATCTGTCTCTCTCTTGCAGCCTTGAAGATTCTATCTTTGTCTTTAATGTTTGCCATTGTTATTTTGACGTGTTTTGGTGTGGGTGTTTTTGGTTTCATCTTGTTTGGACTCTGTGCTTGTGTGACTTTTTCCTTCTCTAAATCAGGGAAGTTTTCTGTCATTATTTCTACAAATAAGTTTTCTAATCCTTGCTCCTCTTGTGCTTCTGCCACCCCTATTATATGTATGTTACTTCATTTCATGTTGTCCCAAAGCTCCTTTATGCTCTCCTCCTGCTTTCTATTTTCCCAATTGCTGTTAAGATTGGGTGTGTTTTTCTTCCCTCTCTTCTAACTCACTAATTTGGTCCTCCCCTTCTAGTCCAGCAGTTACCAACCTTTCAGACCTCATGGACCAGTAGTGGTCCATGGACCACCAATTGGTGACTTCCTTTCTAGTCTATTGTGGAAACTTTCCATTTTGGTTTTTATTATAGCTACTAGTGGCCTGGTGCACAAAAATTTGTGCACTCGGCGGGGGGGGGGGGGGGGGGTCCCTCAGCCCAGGCTGTGCCCTCTTGCAGTCTGGGACCCCTCGGGGGATATCCACCTGCTGGCCAGCACAAATGTAGACATAGTATTAAGTCCCCCTGCACCAGAAGACCCAGAGTAAAGTTCCCACCCACTTGTGTGTGCCCCATGGATGCAGCATACAGCCTGATGGAGGGGCTGACAGGCCTGGACACTGCAGAAGCGGTGGTGGCAGAGTGGCAAGGCTGGATTGGCCTGCCGGAGTGGGTGGGTCCTGCCTCGCTGCTCACCCACGCGGCCCCCGGCCGGGTCCAGAGGTCTGGACACTGAAGTGGTGGCTGCAACAGAGTGGCGAAGCTGCATTGGCCCACCAGAATGGTGACAGGCCTGGACACGTCAGCAGCAGGGCTGAGGGGACTGGGAGCCGCCATCTTGTGGCTATGGGCGCCGCCACCTTTGTGACAGAGTGGCGCAGTGACAGTTAATTTGCATATTACTCTTTTATTAGATAGGATACAATTATTAATATATCTTAATTTTTATGTATGTTCTTGACTTTCTCATTCATCCAGTTTATGAATTGTATGATCCTTAATCTGAATTCCTTTTCTGACATATTGCATGTTTCTGTTTCATTTAGTTCCATTTCTAGGGACTCCTTTCCTTGGGGGGTTAATTCTTTGTCTCCCCATTTTTCTTTCTATTTATGGTCCTGATTACCCGGCTTGCTTTTGAGAGGTTGAATACCCTATCAAGGAAATGGTCCAGAAATCATTAGCCCAGAGGCTGAGTCTTCCTTGAGTTTCATGCCTTTATTGTCCTTTCTCCCATGGATCTGGTCCCTCAATTTTCTGCTTCATATTCTTGGGTTGGTGTGGGCACCTGCACAGTTCCTCTGATGTGTGACTCCCTGTGAGGACCCAGAGCCCTCTGGCATTTAATTTGTCATAAGGCTCCACACCCATGACAGGTTGGGACCCTAGGGCCCTCTGGCAGTGCACTTTTGGCACAGTTCTGTGGCCCCTGGCTGGACACACTGGCTTGCTTCAGGTTGCCCCATCAGCACTTTCCTATGGCCTGGAGTTAGGTATGTGTTGGGTTGCTCCAGATTGCCCCTGCAGGATTGTTCCAGAGGCTGGGGGAAAGCGGATGTGGGTTTCTTGAATTTCACAGTCATAACTGCTCTGTGGCACTAGTGGGGCACATGCTGGGTTACTCCAGGTTGCCCTGGCAGCAAGATCCTAGGCTTGGGGTTCAGTGTGCATGGGTTGCTCTGGGTCACACAGTCCCCGCTTTCTGGTAGCTTGGAGTGAGAGGTGCACTGGGTTGCTCCAGTTCACCTCTCCTCAGTGTGGAACAGAGAGAGTTGCCTTGGATAGCTCAGTCTGTGCTCCCTTCTCTCCCCAGGTGAGGTACGCTTTGGGTTTCTCCAAATGGACCCACAGGACTGTCCCAGGGGCCAGAGTGGAACAGGCATGGGTTGCTCTGGGTCTCACAGTCAGAACTCCCCTGTGGCCCAGACTAGGGCATGCTCTGGTTTGCTCCTGGTTGCCCCTACAACAGGTCCAGAGCCTGAGGGTGGAGCAAGTTCTGGGTGGCTCTGGGTCAGGCTAGCAGAATGGTTCTGGGATCTTGGGTGGTGTGGGGCACAGGGTTCCCTCTATATTGCACTAACTGTGGGTTCCTGGAGCCTGATATTGTAACACAGGGTCCCAGTGGGCTGGTGAGAAGTCGTAGTGTTTATTTTGTTTGTTTGTTTCTTTATTTTTGTTCCCTTTATGGAATAAGATATTACAAATATGTACTTATCCCCCCAATGTTTCCTTATCACCCAAATCCTGCCCTCATCCTCACCCTCTGTTGTCCATATCCATTGCTTATGCTTATATGCATGCATACAAGTCCTTTGGTTGATATCTCCCCTCACCCTCACCCTCCCCTATTTTCCCTCTGAGTTTTGAGCATCTGATCGATGCTTCTCTGTCTCTACATCTGTTTTTGTTTATCGGTTTATGTTGTTCACTTAGCATAATGCTCTCCAGCTCCATCCATGCTGTTGCAAAAAAAGGTAGGAGTTCCTTCCTTTTTACAGCAGCATAGTATTCCATTGTGTAGATGTGCCAAAGTTTTATAATCCATTCATCTGCTGATGGGCACTTAGGCTGTTTCCAAATCTTAGCTATGGTAAATTGTGCTTCTATGGACATAGGGGTGCATATATCCTTTCTGATTGGTGTTTCTGGTTTCTTGGGATATATTCCTAGAAGTGGGATCACAGGGTCAAATGGAAGTTCCATTTTTAGTTTTTTGAGGAAACTCCATATTGTTCTCCACAGTGGATACACCAGTTTCCAATCCCACCAGCAGTGAATGAGGGTTCCTTTTTCTCCGCGTCTTCACCAGCATTTGTCATTTGTAGATTTGTTGATGATAGCCATTCTGACAGATGTGAGGTGGTACCTCATCATCGTTTTGACTTGCATCTCTTGGATGATTAGTGAATTTGAGCATGTTTTCATATGTCTTCCAACCTTCTGTATGAACTCTTTCAAAAAGTGTCTATTTAGGTCCATTGCCCATTTTTTGATTGGGTTGTTTATCTTCCTTTTGTTAAGTTGTATAAGTTCTCTGTAAATGTTGGAGATTAAACCTTTATCAGAGAAATCATTGGCAAATATATTCTCCCATGCAGTGGGTTTTCTTGTTGTTCTGTTGATGGTTTCTTTTGCAGTACAAAAGCTTTTTATTTTCAAATAGTCCCATTTGTTTATTTTCCCTTTAGTTTCCATTGCCCTAGGGGCTGTGTCAGTGAAGAAATTCCTTCGGCTTATATCTGAGATTTTGCTACCTGTGGATTCCTCTAATATTTTTATGGTTACCCGTCTTACGTTTAAGTCCTTTATCCATTTTGAGTTTATTTTTGTGTATGGTGTAAGTTGGTGGTCTAGTTTCATTTTTTTTGCATGTGTCTGACCAAATTTCCCAGCACCATTTATTGAAGAGACTGCCTTGACTCCATTATATGTTCTTGCCTCCTTTGTCAAATATTAATTGAGCATAGTGGTTTGGGTCAATTTCTGGGTTCTCTATTCTATTCCATTGGTCTATATGTCTGTTCTTGTGCCAGTACCAGGCAGTTTTGAGATACAGCTTGATATCTGGTATTGAGATCCCTCCTACTTTCTTCTTCTTTTTCAGGATCGCAGCTGCTATTCGGAGGTTTATTTTATTCCAGATGAATTTTTGGAGAGTTCGTTCTAGATCTGTGAAATATGCTGTTGGTATTTTAATGGGGAGTACATTGAATCTATAGATTGCTTTGGGTAGTATGGACATTTTGATGATGTTGATTCTACCAATCCATGAACACGGAATATTATTCCATCTGTTTATGTCTTCCTCCATCTATTTTTACAATGTCCTGTAGTTTTCTGGGTAGAAGTCTTTTACCTCTTTAGTTAAGTTTATTCCTAGGTATCTTAATTTTTTTGGTGCAACGGTAAATGGTATTGTTTTTTAAAATTTCTCTTTCTGTAAGTTCACTATTGGTGTATAACAATGCCATATATTTCTTTTGTATCCTGCTATATTGCTGAATTCATTTATTAGGTCTAATAAGTTTTTGATGAGTCTTTAGGGTTTTCTAAGTACAGTATCATGTCATCTGCAAATAATGACAATTTTACTTCTTCTTTTTCAATTTGGATGACTTTTTTTTCTTCTTCTTGTATGATTGCTTTGGCTAGCACTTCCAGTACTATGTCGAAAGGAGTGGTGGAAGTGGGCATCCCTGTATTGTTCCTCTTCTTAAGGGAAATGGTTTTAGTTTTTTCCCATTGAGTATGATGTTGGCTGTAGGTTTGTCACATAAGGCTTTTATTATGTTGAGGTATGATCCCACTATTCCCACTTTGTTGAGCATTTTTATCAGAAAAGGTTGTTGGATTTTGTCAAATGCCTTTTCTGCATCAATCAATATGATTATGTGATTTTTGTCTCTCAATTTGTTTATGTGTATATGTGTTTATTGATTTTCTGATATTGTACCAGCCTTGCATCCCAGGAATAAATCCTAGTTGGTCATGGTATATGATCTTTCTAATGCTGAATCTGGTTTGCTAGAATTTGGTTGAGGATTTTAGCATCTATGTTCACCAGGCATATTGGCCTGTAATTCTCTTTCTTTGTGGTGTCTTTATCTGGTTTTGGGATTAGGGTAATGCTGGCTTCATAAAGAGCTTGGAAGTGTTCCTTCCTCTTGAATTTTTTGGAATAGTCTGAGAGGGATTGGCTTTAGTTCTTCTTTGAATTTTCAGTAGAACTCCTCTGTGAAGCCATCTGGTCCAGGGCTTTTGTTTGCTGGAAGCTTTTTTATTTTTGTTTCAATTTCATCAGTATTCATTGGCCTATTCAGGTTTTTTTATTCTTCCTGATTGAGTTTTGGAAGTTTGTATTTTCTAAAAATGTGTCCATTTTGTCGAGGTTGTCCTGTTTGTTGGAGTAGAGTGTTCGTAGTATTTTTTGACAACGCTGTGTATATCTGTAGGGTCAGTTATGACCCTCTTTCATTTATGATTTTGTTTATTTGGATCGTGTCTCTTTGTTTCTTGGTGAACCTGGCTAGAGGTTCATCAATATTGTTAATCCTTTCAAAGAACCAGCTCTTGGTTTCATTGATCTTTTGTATTTTTTTTTGTCTTTATGTCATTCATTTATTACCAGTTTTTATTGTTTTTTGAGGTAGGCCTATAGAGCTACGAACTTCCCTCTCAGGACTGCTTTCATTGTGTCCCATAGATTTTGGATTGTTCTATTTTCATTGTCATTTGTTTCCAGGATGCTTTTTATTTCTTCTTTGATCTCTGTGGTAACCCAGTCATTGTTTAATAGCATGCTAGTTAGCCTGCAAGTGTTTGATTTTTTTTCAGTGTTTTTATTGTAGTTTATTTCTAGTTTTATGCCATTGTGATCCGAGAAGTTGCTTGTTATGATTTCTTTTCTCTTGAATTTGAAGAGACTTTGCCTGTGACCCAATATATGGTCTATCTTTGAAACTGACCCATGTGCACTGGAGAAGAATGTATATTCTGTAGCTTTGGGGTGAAATATTCTGAAGATGTCAATTAAGTACATCTGATCTAGTGAGTTATTTAGGATTGCTGTTTCTTTGCTGATTTTTTGTTTAGATGATTTATCTAGTGGTGTCAGTGGGGTATTAAAGCCCCCTACTCTGACTGTATTGCTATCTATCTCTCCCTTGATACCTTCTAGAAGTTGTTTTATGTATTTGGGTGCTCCTGTATTGGGTGCATATATGTTTACCAGAGTTACATCTTCTTGTGAATTGCTCCCTTTAGTATTATGTAGTGGCCTTCCTTATCTCTTGTTATGGCCTTTACTTTGAGGTCTATTTTGTCAGATATAAGTATCACAACCCCAGCTTTTTTCTCATTTCCATTTTCCTGAAATTTTTTTTTCCATCCCTTCACTCTCAGTGTGTGTGAATCCTTTGTTCTGAGGTGGGTCTCTTTCAGACAACAAATGTATCTTTCATGTTTTCTCATCCATTCAGCTACCCTGTGTCTTTTGATTGGAGCATTTAATTCATTTACATTCAATGTTATTATTGAAAAGTACTTGTTTGTGGTCATTTTTATTGTTAATGTTTGTGTTTCTTCTTGTCTTTCTGTTTCTTCTTTTTACAGCAATCCCTTTAGCATTTATTACATTACTGGCTTGGTGGTGATAAACTCTTTTATCCCTTTTTTTGTCTGTGAAGCTCTTGATTCAACCTTCAATTTTGAATGATAGCATTGCTGGCTATAGTATTCTTGGATTCATTCCCTTGTTTTGCATCACTTTGTATATTTCATTCCATTCCATTCTTACCTGTTTCTGTTGAGAAGTCAGCTGATGTTCTAATAGGAGATCCCTTGTAGGTAACTTTCTGTCTCTCTTTGGCAGCCTTTAAGATTCTTACTTTGTCGTTGGTGTTTGCCAATTTAATTATGATGTATCTTGGTGCTGGTCTTTTGGGGTTCATCTTGTTTGGCACTCTATGTGCTTCTTGGACCTGTGTAGTTTTTTTTATTTTGCCAGTATCAGGGAAGTTTCTGTCATTATTTCTTCAAACAGGTTTTCTATACCTTGCTTCTCCTCCTCTCCTTCTGGTACCCCTATTAAGCAAATTTTGTTCGTTTTGCATTGTCCCAATGCTCCCTTAGGCTCTCCTCTTGCTTTTTAAGTTCCCCCTCCCCAGTTGTTCCTGTGTTTGTGTGTATTTTCCTACCTTGTCTTCTAATTCACTGATGTGGTCCTCAGCCTCTTCTAGTCTGCTGTTTAAGCCTTCCATTGTGTTCTTTATTCCAGCTATGTGGTTCTTCATTTCCTCTTGGTTCATTTTCATATTGGTAACATTCTCATTCAACTCCTTATAATTATCCTTGAGTTGTGTGTATTTGTCATCCAAGCATCTGAACATCCTTATAACCATTACTCTGAATTCTTTCTCTGATAAGTTAGTAGCCTCAATTTCATTTAACTCCCTTTCTGGTGATTCCTCTTTTTCTTTCCTTTTGGATTGCTTTTTTGTCTTCCCATGTTTTGCTTTAATGTTTTAATTGTAGCTCCAATTGCTTTGCTACCCAGTTTCTTTGGGTATGGTGCTACTGGTGTGACCTCTCAGGTCTCCTGGGCTTGGTAGTCTAGTGTAGCTCCCTACTTGAGCTATTTGGGTTCTCTTGATGTAGGCCTGCGAGCTGGAAAGGCTCAACTGAGGTGTCTAGAACTCAGCAGCCATGGAGGGGGTGTCTCAATTTTTGCTGTCTTGTACCCGTGGTTGAAATCATGCATGCCTAGCGGGGACTCACAATGGCACCCAGGAACCATCTGCTGGGGTGGTGGGGCTCCAGAGACCTGTGTCTGGAAAGGCGTGACTGTGGTGTCTAGAGTTCTGTAGTTGTGGGGTGAACAGACTCAGCTTTTGCTGTTGCCTCTGTGGTTGGATACACGCATTCCCAGTGCAGTTCACAGGGGGCACCTGTAGTGTCTTTACCAGCAGGGTGTACTGACACACTCAGAAGGGCCCTGGCACTGAAGCCACTGGATTGCAGTGTCTGTGGGCAGGTATCCCAGGAGAGGGAATTAAGAATTTCTACAGCCCAACAGTGCCCCCCTGTTTGTTTAAGTACATGTCCTATGGTGCTCACAGTGGGGCCTCAGGGGCTGCCTGTGGAGTGGTGGTCTTGGGAGACCTGCACGCTGGGAAAGCATGTAACTGTAGTGTCCAGAGTTCTGCAGCTGTGGGGTGGGGAAACTCAGTTTTTGCTGATGCACCTGTGGTGGATAGGTGCACGTTCCCAGTGGTGGCTCCAATTGCTTTGCTACCAGTTTCTTTTGGGTGTGGTGCTACTGGTGTGACCTCTCAGGTCTCCTGGGCTTGGTAGTCTAGTGTAGCTCCCTACTTGAGCTATTCGGGTTCTCTTGATGTAGGCCTGCGAGCTGGAAAGGCTCAACTGAGGTGTCTAGAACTCAGCAGCCATGGAGGGGGTGTCTCAATTTTTGCTGTCTTGTGCCCTTGGTTGAAATCATGCATGCCTAGCGGGGACTCACAATTCCTTTTGGATTGCTTTTTTGTCTTCCCATGTTTTGCTTTAATGTTTTAATTGTAGCTCCAATTGCTTTGCTACCCAGTTTCTTTTGGGTATTGTGCTACTGGTGTGACCTCTCAGGTCTCCTGGGCTTGGTAGTCTAGTGTAGCTCTAGACTACACTAGACTTCAGTGCCAGGGCCCTTCCGAGTGTGTCAGTACACCCTGCTGGTAAAGACACTACAGGTGCCCCCTGTGAACTGCACTGGGAATGCATGTATCCAACCACAGAGGCAACAGCAACTTTAGAGGTGCAACTTCTAGAGGTGGTGCAACTGTGGAGTGGGGAAACTCAGCTGTGCAACTGTGGGGTGGGGAAACTCAGCTGTGCATCTGTGGGCTGAGTCTGTTCACCCCACAACTACAGAACTCTAGACACCAGTCACGCCTTTCCAGACGCAGGTCTCTGGAGCCCCACCACCCCAGCAGATGGTTCCTGGGTGCCATTGTGAGTCCCCGCTAGGCATGCATGATTTCAACCAATGGCACAAGACAGCAAAACTTGAGACACCCCCTCCATGGGTGCAACTTCTAGTGCGCGGTGCAACTTTAGAGGTGGAGATCCCAGCGTCTGTGAGTCTGTGGGTGGGCAGCAGGATTTTGGCTGGAGTGGCTGCTGGGTCGCGGGCAGTATCCAAGGCCTGTCTGGGTGGTGGTTCTGATGAGTTCCTAGAAGAGGCCACGCTCCCCTTTAAGATGGCGTGGTCTCCCTGCCTGAGTCCGGCAGACCAGGGAATGTCCGCCGTGGTGGTAGTCTCTCCCTGTCCCAGAGAGCCTGGTCTGCCAGCCTCTGCTGCTCCTGCTGGATTTAACTGTCCTTCACTCACACACACACACCACACACATCCACACACCCTCCTTTCATACCCTCACTGACTCACTTCCTATCCCTCACTTCCATCCTGCCAGCCGCCATCTTTTCACCATCAAGGCCTAGTGTTTTTTTCTTTACCATGTAAGTGAGGTATTCTGTCATTATTTCTTCAAACTGTTTTCTTTTAATCCCTTGCTCACTTTCTTCACCCTCTGGTACCCCTATTATGGAGATGTTGTTCCATTTCATGTCCCAAATTTCCCTTAAGCTTTCCTCATGCATTCAAAGTTTTGTTTTGTTTTTTTAATTTTGCTGCTATGATTGAGTTATTTTTTACTTTGTCTTCTAATTCACTTTTTCAATCCTGTGCTCCATTGATCCTGCTTTTAATTTTTTCCAGCATATGTCTTAATGTAAGATATATTATTCTTAATTTCTGTTTGATGTTCATCATTTCTAGGTCTTTTTACATGCTAATGTAGCTTTCATTAAATTCCTTGTAATTCTCAGATCCTTGAGCATCTTTGTAAGAATTCCTATAAACTCTATGTTTTATAAATTGCTTACCTTCATCTGATTTCAGTCTTTTTCGTTAATTTGGAAGTCATTTATTTGTCTACCCATTTTAGTTGCCTCTTTGTGTAACTATATTTTAGATATACTTGCTATGACATCCAGTCTTTGTCATGTTGGCTTTTCTATAAATGTCTTTATACCTAATTGTCTGGTCTCCCTGTACTACTGAGGTATATGCTCAAAGATTGACTCCTATGGGTTAATTGAGCTCTCCTGTTTTGATTTGGGTATTGATTATTTTTGTCCCATTTATGGGTGGGCACCCCTTTTGGCTGGTTAAGGGTAAGACTCAGTCATGCAAACTGTTGTACGGTTACCTACAGGGAAAAGCAAAACAAGTCCAAACAAAGAGGAAGCAAATAGGAACAAGCAAAAGATTCACCCTAACCAGTTTGACTCAGTGGATAGAGCTTCGGCCTGCAGACTCAAGGGTCCCAGGTTTGATTCCGGTCAAGGGCATGTACCTTGGTTGCGGGCTCGTCCCCCGTGGGGAGTGTGCAGGAGGCAGCTGATCGATGTTTCTCTCTAATCAATGTTCTAACTCTCTATCCCTCTCCCTTCCTCTCTGTAAAAAATAAATAAAATATATTTTTAAAAAAGATCCCAACAACAGCAAAAACAACCACAGAAGAAATGATAGGACAAATAAAAGAGAAAAAGAATAGCAAGCAAAAAAAGAGAGAAAAAAGAATATTACTAATAGTAAAAGTAAATATACAAAGAGCAATGGAAAAGAAAATGGGAAGAAAAATATTCTGAAATGAAACAAGGGAGAGAAAAAAATAAGATTAGAGAGTCTGAAAAAAAATGATAGAAAAAAGATAAGAAGGCAGAGAACATAAGAAAACAGTTATGCAAAGTTAGAAAATAAAGAGAAAAATATAAAGGAAAAGAAAGAATAAACAAGAAATAAGAAAAACAAAGCTGAGAAACTAAGATGGTGGCATAGGGAAACACCGAAATTGCTGCCTCCTACAACAACTTCAAAACACAATAAAAGGACAGAACAGACATCATCCAGAACTTAAAGGAGGGCTGGCGGAGTGGAAATTCTACAGCTAGAAGGAAAGAGAAAAGCACATTGAGGGTCAGGAGCTGCGGAAGTAAAGTGCAAAGGTACGGAGGCTCGAGAGTGCGTGGAAAGGGGCTGGTACCTGAGGACGCGGCTGTCTCTTTGAATCGGGAGGGAGTCACAAGCTCCCAACTGCTCTGAACTCTGGTTCCGGGAAGTCTCTGGGGACCCAGGACTCATACAGGGAGAAACTGGACTGTCTGGCAGCGGGCAGAACTCGGAACTCGAGGGCGGCTTTCCCTCAGAGGTGCTTGCAGCAATTAAATTATCAGGACACTGAGATGCTCCGCCCTTTGATTCCCTGAGACCCCGCCCCACCCAGGCTGTGGCAGAGGCTTTTGCATATGAATGCCCTGGCCCTTTGCAAACTGCAAATTACCTACCAAACTGCAGCTGGGCCACAGACTCAGAACTTCCAAGAGAAGGCCCAAGGCCCCACAGCACCTTGCATTGCTTCACAGCGGGGCCTCATCAGGGCACCTCCAAAATCCAAAAAAGGAAGGGGAATCTGCAGTTCTCTTCATAGCTCCTGCTGGGTAACCTCCAAGAGCCAGTGTACCCAGTGGTCAGAGGGGGACCATCTGGATTACAACTCCTTAGATCCATAAGGGACACACCCAGGGGGCAGACTCAGTGAGCACCAAAGCCCCACTGAAGCAAGTCTTGCCCCAGAAGGGTGTCTTCAGCACAGAAGTTCTCCCACTGCAGACACAGCCGATTCTCACTGCCAATTGGCCTGGAGGTCAATTCCTCCCAGTGATCCTACAACAATCAAGGCTTAACTACAACAAGACTGTGCACAAAGCCCACAAGGGGGTGCACCAAGAGTGTCCACCTCAGGTAATGGAGGAGGCTGAGCCACTGGGCCCTACAGGACACCTAGCACACAAAACCACTCTACCAACACAGGGAAGCATAAAAAATGTGGAGACAAAGAAACAGGTCACAAATGACAGAAATGGAGGAAAGCAAACGACTGGATATAGAGTTCAAAACCATGTTTATAAGGTTTTTCAAGAATTTTATGGAAACCGCCGATAAATTTAGTGAGACCCTCAACAAATCTAGTGAGACCCTCGAGGATATGAAAAAGAACCAACTAGAAATTAAGCATACACTGACTGAAATAAAGAATAATATACAGAGATCCAACAGCAGACAAGAGGATCCCAAGAATCAAGTCAAAGATTTGAATTACAAAGAAACAAAAAATACCCAACCGAAAAAGAAAAAAGAAAAAAGATTCCAAAAATATGAAGATAGTGTAAAGAGCCTCTGGGACAACTTCTAGCGTACCAACATCAGAATTATAGGGATACCAGAAGAAGAGAGAAGGCAAGATATTGAAAACCTATTTGAAGAAATAATGACAGAAAACTTCCCCTACGTGGTGAAAGAAATAGACTTACAAGTCCAGGAAGCACAGAGAACCCCAAACAAAAGGAACCCAAAGAGGACCACACCAAGACACATCATAATTAAAATGCCAAGAGCAAAAGACAAAGAGAGAATCTTAAAAGCAGCAAGAGAAAGAAAGTCAGTTACCTACAAGGGAGTATCCATAAGACTGTCAGCTGATTTCTCAACAGAAACCATGCAGGCCAGAAGAGAGTGGCAAGAAATATTCAAAGTGATGAATAGCAAGAACCTACAACCAAGATTACTTTATCCAGCAAACCTATCTTTCAGAATAGAAGGTCAGATAAAGAGCTTCACAGATAAGAAAAAGCTAAAGGAGTTCAGTACCACCAAACCAGCTGAAAGGTATTCTTTAAGAAGAGGAAGAAGAGAAAGGAACTCTTACCATTTGCCACAGCATGGATGGAACTGGAGAGGGGATAAATACCACATGATCTCACTCATTTGTGGAATACAATGAACAACATAAACTGATGAACAAGGACTGATCCAGAGACGGAGAGGCATTGATTGGACTGTCGGGCCTTGGAGGGAAGGTAGGGGAGGGTGGGAGTAAGGGGGGAAGATCAACCAAAGGACTTATATGCAAGCATATAGGCCTAACCAATGGACACGGACAATGGGGGGGGGTGAGGGCATGAGCGGGGGGGGTAGGGGGTAACGTGGGGATAAGGACACATATGTAATATCTTAATAATAAAAAATAAATTAAAAAAAAAAAGAAAAACAAAGCTAAAGAAAATGAAGGTGTCCAGGAAATGATATGAAAGAAACAGGAAAGAAAATAGCAAAACTATTAATAAGTAACAATAATAATACCAAAACAATAAAGAAGAAAAAATGGAGAAAATATTGAAAAAACAATGGTAACAAAAAAAAGCCAAGTGAAATTTGTCTGGGAAGATTATGTTGTCTGCAGGTCACTGTTTTGCATATTGATTTCAGGACTCTCAGGAGTAATTTTGTGCCAACCAATGTCAGGAGCTGTCCAAGTTTAGACATCAGTGTCTTATTGTAGCTATGTTTGGTCTGAGGCTCTCTGAGAACTGTCTCCACCTATCAGCTACTCCACCACCCTCCTGAGTTTGCCTGGTCTTCCTCCACTGTTTTCTGAAGAGAGCCTTCAGGGTGGAGCCCGACTAGTGTATCTAGTACTACTGGGCCTCCTATATACAGATTATATCATCAGGCACTCAATGAGGGGAAACAAATCTCTGCTTCAAAGCCAAACTCCTCAGTCTCTACCATATACTCCAACTCTAATTCCCTTTAAGGTGGCCTGGTGAAGGTTCAGGTTGGATACATTCTGCTACCTTTTTTGCAGGAGAATGAAAGTTATGTCTCGGTCCAGTGGGACTGATCAAAAGATTCTCCAGTTGAGAATATTGCCAGCCCAGGGCACAGTAAGAGCTAAGCATTTTCTCTTTGTGCAAGACAATAGCCTCTGAGGGTCTTGCTCTTAGAATATCCTGCTTTGAGCTATTCTCCTGATACCCATTGAACTTCATCCACTTTGGTTATCTGGGGCTTCAGAGAGATGATGTAAGCTGTTTCCTGTTGGGATGTCGTTAACAACCTACAGGAGGGGGGATATGATCCACCTCTTTTTTCTGGGACTTGAACTCACAGCGAGGTCTGGTCAGCCAACCCACAATTTCAGTCCCAAAACACAGCTCTTGCTTGTCTATATCCACAATATAAACCTTCTCAGGAGATGCTTTCCTGTAAAACTGCTCTGCTAGGACCTTGCACCCTTGTGCCACAGGACCAAGCAGAAGACTTTACAAAGTCAGCACTGTGCAGAAGTCTGGTCTCTCCACACAATTATTCCATGCAAACAGAAATGATAAAAGAAGCTGGGGGAGCAATACTTATATCTAGAAAAATAGACTTCAAAACAAAGACTATATCAAGAGACAAAGAAGGTCTCTGTCTCTATATATAAAGAGCCAGTCTCCAAAACATCCAAAACGACTGAAGGCTTAACTGAATGTCAGGCTGTGTGTGCAGCAGGCTCATGTGGGAGGGGACTGGCTAGCGGGGTGAACTGCTGACCTCTCAAAGAGAGAGAGAGGAGGGCCTCACCAGCAGCCAAGCCTCTCTCTCTCTCTCCAAGAGGTCAGTAGTTCAGCCCGATCGCCAGCAGCCTCTCTGATCAGGCTCGGAGATAGACCCGGAGATGCTGACTGGCATAGAAACCGACCAATCAGAACCAAATCTGAGTGAACTTCAAAGAGCCAAAGGCTGCCTAGGAGGTGGAGCTTCTGATGCTGACTGGCATAGAAACTGACCAATCAGAACCTAATCTGGGTGAACTGTGAAGGCAGAACCAAAGGTGGGGACTGAGGAAGGGTTTTAAAGGCAACAGCTGTTTGGTGTAAGGTATAAGAAAGTGGTTCAATTTTTTAATGACCGGTTTGGCAGTATAGTGCATATGGCTGACTATAAGTACAGATATAGGTATTATGTAGTTTTGTCTGCTAAGAGCATCTACTCCTGCTGAAAAAGCTCCCCCCCCCCATTTAAGCAGTCCTATCCTATATAATCTATCTATACTAATAAAAGGGTAATATGCTAATTAGACCCGGTTGACTGGCCATCTTCTGGACATCTGACTTCCTTCTGGACAAAGCCCTGGTGGTGGGGGCTGAGGCAGAGTCAGTTAGAAGTGATAAGGCTGGCAGGGGAGGGCAGTTGGGGGCGAGATCAGGCCTGCAGGGAAGTCAGTTGGGACAAGATCAGGCCAGCAGGTAAGGTCAGTTAGGGGCAATAAGGCAGGCAGGCAGGCAGAGGGGTTAGGGGCAATCAGGCAGGCAGGCAGAGGCAGTTAAGGGTGATAAGGCAGGCAGGCAGGTGAGTGGTTAGGAGACAGTAGTCCCAGATTGCTAGAGGGACCAGCAGTCAGACATCCCCCAAGGGGTCCCCAATTGGAGAGGGTGCAGGCTGGGCTGAGGGAACCCACCATGCATGAATTTCATGCACCGGGCCACTAGTATAATAATAAAGGGGTCAACTCAAAAAGAGGATATAACATATATGCACCAAAATAGGAGCACCCAAATTTACAAAAACAGTTTTGGCGGACATTATGGGAGAGATTGGCAGCAATATAGTCATAGTAGGGGACCTTAACACCCCACAGTCAACAATGGACAGATCTTCCATACAAAATGTCAACAAGACCTTAAGTGACTCAATAGACCAGGTGGATTTAATTGATATCTATAGAACATTTTATCCCAAAGCAGAGGAACATACATTCTTCTCAAGTGTGCATGAAACATTCTCAAAGATATAGCACGTTAGGACACAAAAGAAGTCTCCATAAGTTTAGAATATTGAAATCATATTAACCATCTTCTCCAACATGTAACTAAAAATCACCCACAAAAAAACAACCTAAAATATGCCAAAACATGGAGGCTAAAGAGCATGAAATTAAAATTATCTTAAAATAAATGAATATGAACACACAGCCACCCCAAATCCATGGAACACAGTAAAAGCAGCCCTGAGAGGGAATTTCATAGCTTTACAGGCTTATATCAAAAAGCAAGAAAAATCTCTCTTAAACAGTATAACCCTACACCTAAAATAACTGGAAAAAGAACAGCAGGAAAAACCCCAAGTAAGTAGAAAAATAGAAATTATAAAGATCAGAATAGAAACAAATGACATATACTTAAAAAAGTAGGTCCTCCAAAGTCACTGCTGGGTATTGCCATGGGGCCCTTCTGCTGGACCCAAACACTGCAGGACAGCCTTTCCAGTACTCAGAACCCGGAGTGAACGTCTCATGCGAAAGAGGCTAACAATATGAGTGCTCCTTCACTGAGAAGGGCCAGTCCTCATCTCCCAGGCAGATAGACTTCTGCCCAATGCTTCACCATGTCTTCTTCCAGTCTCTGTTGCTCTGGGTTTGGGACCCCTTCATGAGGTTTAGACCCCCTACCAAAGGGAGCTTTGCAATTGATATCACTAGGCCCTCTAGCCAAGAAACTGCTACAGGGGTGCTCCCCCTATTCATGACTCTCATACTATTATCAGA
The DNA here is from genome assembly GCF_964212035.1 of Myotis nattereri. Classification (NCBI taxonomy): domain Eukaryota; kingdom Metazoa; phylum Chordata; class Mammalia; order Chiroptera; family Vespertilionidae; genus Myotis; species Myotis nattereri. The sequence continues at coordinate 104,659,926 of NC_138076.1, forward strand.
CTCTACATTGTTTCTTCAGTGCTCCTTATATATAATATGTCTAATCAGCTACAATTCTTTTGATTTTTCAAGTTAATTTTGCAGTATTTTAGCTGTAAATTCAGTCTCAGGCTGGGAGCAAGGGCATGTAGCTTCCAGTTATTGGGAAACCATTTCGTTCTCTCAAAATTTTTTCAACCTAGATATTAAAAACTATAGTAAATAATCAAACAAACATACTAGAAATAAAAAAGCAATATTTGAAACAAAAATTTATTTGATGTTTATCAGGATAAAAGCAAGAGAGGAAAGAATCAGTTAACTTGAACATAGATCAATGGGAATAATGAAATCTGAAGAACATAAAGAGGAAAATAAACAGAGATATGTGAGACCATGTCAAACTGTGTAATATTTGTTCAATTGAAGCTTAGAAGTGAAGGAGATAGAATTTGGTCAGAAAAAAATGTTTGAGGAAATAATGACAAAAATTTTCCAAACGTTGTTAAAAAACTGAAAGTTTTAGGCTTTAGAAGTTCAGCAAACCCTAAATATGATGAACTCAATGAAAACCATGCCCAGATACATTACCAACAACCCTAATACCTTAGCAGCAGCTAAAATAAATAAATAACATATTACATACAGGAGAATTATAATTCTAAATATATTGGAATAAGTTAGTATGTATATTATAATACCCTAATTCAACCACTAAAAACTAATACAAAGGAAAAGTGATTTAAAAAACTCAATAGATTAATTTAAATGGATATTAAATAAGATATTCAAATAATTCAAAAGAAGACAGGAAAGAGGAAATAGAAAAATTGTAAAACAAACGAAAAAGACCAGGATTAAAATTATATATATATATATATATATATATATATATATATATATATATACTCAAAAATATAAATACTTTTATTAAATCTAAGTGATTTTGAAAAAGCCATTTAAAAGCATAGTCTGCCATATTTAATAAAAAGGACCCATTTATAAAAAACATATTTTAAATACATGGTTGGGAAGAAGTAGGTTTACAGTTGTGAGTTGCATAATATAGAGTTTATCCTTGTATTATTATTTATTAACTAGAGGCCCAGTGCACGAATTCGTGCATGGGTGTGGTCCCTTGGGGTGGCCTGCGGAGATGGGGCTCCAGCTCGCAACTCCAGCCTCGGATCCCTGCAGCTTCACCTGGCACTCTGCCTTGGCCTGGCAACACCTCCTCACCTGCTCCACCATCCTGCCTGCTGGGAAATTGATCAGGGCCAGGCCCCCTGCCCGGCTTCTTCAGTGCCTGGGAGCTGGGCAGCAGCCCCGACCCCGCTGCTGCTGTGCTGTTTGCCTTCTGCGGAGCTATTGGGCTCCAGCTCGCACCCGCCTTGGCCTGGTGCCACCTGCTCACCTGCTCCACCATCCCACCATAATCCTGCTCTTGTTGGGGCCCATTGGGGCTGGCAGCACCTCCACTGCTGCCTACTGCTAGAGCCAAGTCACCGACACCTGCCATGGTCCACACTGCCCCTCAGCAGTCAGTGCAGGTCATAGCGAGTGGTCAAACTCCCAGTCTCCCGGTCGAATTCCAGGTCGAATGACTGCCCAAGGGGACAATTTGCATATTAGGACTTTATTATATAGGATTATTGTAATATTTTTTAAATGAACAACTATAAAGTTACTTTTCCCCCACCCTGTATATAATGTAGATAAGATAACAGTAAAAGTTTCTAAAGGCCATACATGCATACATTAATTAAAAGACGCCTGGACAGCCCTAACCAGTTTGGCTCAGTGGATAGAGCATCAGCCATCAGCCTGAAGACTGAAGGGTCCCAGGTTCAATTCTGGTCAAGGGCATGTACCTTTGTGGCGGGCACATCCCCAGTAGGGTGTGTGCAGGAGGCAGCTGATCGATGTTTCTCTCTCATCAGTGTTTCTAATTCTCTATCCCGCTCCCTTCCTCTCTGTAAAAAAATCAATAAAATATATTTAAAAAAATAAAAATCATCATTCTCCCCTTTAAAAAAATAAAAATAAAAATAAATAAATAATAAAAGACATCTGGACAGACTAGGTTGAGAACAAGCAGTTTTCAGAGCAAGAAATACTATATAATATTAAGAAGAATGTTATATAATAATAAGATACAGCAATCCTGATATGCTTGTGCTTAATAAAAGAGTTTCCAAATAAATAAAAAAGTGATGACTTTTAGAATCTTCCTGATTGAGTTTTGGAAGGTTGTATTTTTCTAGGAATATGTCCATTTCCTCCAGGTTGTCTAGTTTATTAGAATAGAGTTGTCCATAATATTTTTGAACAATCCTTTATATATCTGTGGGGTCTGTTGTTATTTTACTTCTTTCATTTCTGATTTTGCTATCTGGGTCCTCTCTCTGCTTCTTGGTGAGCCTGGTTAGAGGTTCATCAATCTTGTTTATCCTTTCAAAGAACCAGATCTTCTGTACTGTTTTTTTGGTCTCTATGTCATTCTTTTCTGCTCTGATCTTTATTATCTCCTTCCTTCTGGATACTGTGGGCTTTTCTTGTTGCTTTCTTTCTAATTCTTTGAGTTGTAGAGTTAGATGATTTATTACCATTTTTTCTTGTTTTTTTTAAGGTAGGCTTGTAGAGCTATAAACTTCCCTCTCAGGACTACTTTCATTATGTCCCATAGACTTTGGATTGTTGTGTTTTTATTGTCATTAGTTTTCAGGATGTTTTTAATTTCTTCTTTGATCTCTTTGGTAGCCCAATCATTGCTCAATAGCATGCTTTTCAGCTTTCAAGTGTTTGAATTTTTTGGATTGTTTTTATTGTAGTTTATTTCTAATATTATGCCATTGTGGTCTGAGAAAATGCTTGATATGATTTCAATCTTTTTGAATTTGGGAAGACTTCCTGTGACCCAATATGTGGTCTATTTTTGAAAATGTCCCATGAGCACTTGAGAAGAATGTATATTCCGTGGCTTTGGGGTGAAATGTTCTGAAGATGTCAATTAACTCCATCTGATCTAGTGATTCACTTAGGATTGCTGTTTCTTTGCTGATTTTTTGTCTAGAGGATTTATCCAGTATTGTCCAGTAGATGAGTGGATTAAAAAACTGCGGTACATCTACACAATGGAATACTACACTGTGGTAAAAAAGAAGAAGTTCTTACCATTTGCAACAGCATGGATGGAACTGGAGAGCATTATGCTAAGTGAAATAAGCCAGTCAGAGAAAGATAAATACCACATGATCTCACTCATTTGAGGAATATAATGAACAACATAAACTGATGAACAAAAACAGATCCAGAGACAGAGAAGCATTGATCAGACCATCAAACCTCAGAGGGAAGGTACGAGAGGGTGGGGCGAAGGGGAAGAGATCAACCAAAGGACTTATATGCAAGCATATAGACTTAACCAATGGACACAGACAACAGGAGGCTGAAGGCATGAGTGGGAGAGATAGGGAGTAATGTGGGGATAAGGACACATATGTAAGAACTTAATCAATAAATTTTTTTTTTAAAAAAGTGATGGATCAGAAAGGGTAATAGGCAAATTCAAATTACAATTATACATTAACATTTATTTTTTGTTATTGATAGAAAAAGTAGGGAGAAAATTCAGCAAGAATATTATAAAATATCATGACTCAATTAATATTTATAGAGTCCTCTTTCAGCAACAAATGCACAAGGACAACTTTCCAAAATGATATATTTTTTGGTCTACAAAACAAATCTTATCAAATTTAAAATAATAGAAATACATAAAAATTATGTTGTTTACTTACACAAAAATTAAGCTAGAAAACCTTTAAATATTTGGAAATTAAAAACTTTTCACATTTCTATATAACCTAAGTTCAAAAAAATATTTTTTTAAAAGCCCTAGCTGGTTTGGATCAGTGCATAGAGATTCAGCCTGTGGACTGAAGGGTCTGGTCAATGGCACATGCCTAGGTTGCAGGCTCTATCCCCAATAGGGTGCATGCAAGAGGTAGCTGATCAATGATTCTCTCTCATCATTGATGTTTCTATCTCTCTCTCCCTCTCCCTTCCTCTCTGAAATCAATAAAAATAAAAATTAAAAAATATTCAAGAAAATCAGAAAGTATTTTGAGCTGAGTAAAAATATTGCAATATATATAAATTTGTGAAATGCTACTGATTTAGTGGAAAGTAATAGATCAAGGTCAGAGTAGCAGTAGAGAAAAAAATTACAGCACTACATTACACACACATATTAGAAAAGAAAAAAAAAAGTCTCATAATAATAACCTAAGCTTCTACTTATAGAAAAAGAAGAGAAAATTAGAATTATAGCAAGTAGAAAGAAACTTCAGTCAAAGAAGTTAGAAATACTATAGTAATAATGGTTAGAATTATGAAGCCTAAACTAATTCTTTGGACAGACTAATAACATTTTTATACCTACAGTCAGCATGGCCATGAATAAAAAATGGCAGGAAGGAAAAACCAAGATGGAGGCATAGGTAAACACCGGAGTTAGCTGCCTCGAACAACCACTTCACAAATACAACTAAAAGATGGAACGGACATCGCCCAGAACCACAGGAAGACTGGCTGAGGGGAAACTCTTCAACTAGAAGGAAAGAGAACAGCATACGAGACTCAGAGGAGGCGCAGTGCGGAAAATACAAAGGTGCTGAGGTGCGTGCGGAGTGAGCTGGTAGCTGAGGGCGTGGTTGTCATTTTCAATCCGGAGGGAGTCTCAGATTCTGAGCTCCAGTTCTGGGCGAGTCTCTAGGGACCCAGACTCAAATGAGAGAAGCGGGACTGTCTGGCATCGGTTGGAACGCGAGGGCAGCTTTCTCTCCGAGGTTTGCAGCGGTTGCTGGGACTCTGAGAGGCAGAGCCCCTGGGGACAGGACTGAGAGCAGCCATAGCTGCTCCCTCCACCCACCCTGTTGATCCTGTGCGACCCAACCCGCCCAAGCCCTGCCCAGAGCCATTTGCCAGATAGCCTCAGGCAAAGGCTAGATTAGCACCTCCCTAGAGGATAGAAGTTTTCCCACTGCAGATACAGATGATTCACACAGCCAGTTGGCCTGGAGGTCAAATCCCCCTAGTATTAACTACAACAATCAAGGCTTAACTACAACAAGATTGCGCACAAAGACCACTAGGGGGTGCACCAAGAAAGCATAAAAAATGTGGAGACAAAAAAACAGGACAAAACTGTCAATGGAGGATATTGAGTTCAGAACCACACTTTTAAGGTCTCTCAAGAACTGTCTAGAAGCCGCCGATAAAGTTATTGAGATCCTCAAGAAATCTAATGAGACCCTCGATGTTGTGATAAAGAACCAACTAGAAATTAAGCACACACGGACTGAAATAAAGAATATTATACAGACACCCAACAGCAGACCAGAGGAGCGCAAGAATCAAGGCAAAGACTTGAAATGCGAAGAAGCAAAAAACACCCAACCAGAAAAGCAAAATGAAAAAAGAATCCGAAAATACGAAGATAGTGTAAGGAGCCTCTGGGACAGCTTCAATTATACCAACATCAGAATTATAGGGGTGCCAGAAGATGAGAGAGACCAAGATATTGAAAACCTATTTGAAGAAATAATGACAGAAAACTTCCCCTACGTGGTGAAAGAAATAGACTTACAGGTCCAGGAAGCGCAGAGAACCACAAACAGAAGGAATCCAAAGAGGACCACACCAAGACACATCATAATTAAAATGCCAAGAGCAAAAGACAAAGAGAGAATCTTAAAAGCAGCAAGAGAAAGAAACTCAGTTACCTACAAGGGAACACCCATACGACTGTCAGCTGATTTCTCAACAGAAACCATGCAGGCCAGAAGGGAGTGGCAAGAAATATTCAAAGTGATGAATGCCAAGAACCTACAACCAAGATTACTTTATCCAGCAAAGCTATCATTCAGAATTGAAGGTCAGATAAAGAGCTTCACAGATAAGGAAAAGCTAAAGGAGTTCATCACCACCAAACCAGGATTATATGAAATGCTGAAAGGTATCCTTTAAGAAGAGGAAGAAGAAGAAAAAGGTAAAGACACTAATTATGAACAACAAATATGCATCTATCAACAAGTGAATCTAAGAATCAAGTGAATAAATAATCTGATGAACAGAATGAACTGGTGATTATAATAGAATCAGGGACATAGAAAGGGAATGGACTGACTATTCTTGGTGGGGAAAGGGGTGTGGGAGATGTGGGAAGAGACTGGACAAAAATTGTGCACCTAGGGATGAGGACAGTGTGGGGTAAGGGCAGAGGGTGGGTGGGAACTGGGTGGAGGGGAGCTATGGGGGGAAAAAAGAGGAACAAATGTAATAATCTGAACAATAAAGATTTACTAAAAAAAAGAAAAAAAATGGCAGGAAGATCTAAATTACCAATATCCAAAATAAAATAAAAGACATCAGAGGGATCAAAACACTATAGACATTAAAAGGTAATAATAAAATGCAATGATAAATTGTCTTTATTTTTAAAAAAATCTTTATTGTTGAAAGTATTACATATATCCACTTTATTATCCCATTTACACCTTATAGCCTGCCCCTGCCCTAAGCCTTCATCATCCTATTGTCTGTGTCCTGGGTTATGCATAAATGCATGCAAGTACTATGGTTGATCTTATCCCACCCACACACACACCCCTGTCTTCCCTCTGAGATTCCACAGTCTATTCCATGCTTCTATGTCTCTGGATCTATTTTGTTCATCAGTTTATTTTTTTCATTAGATTGTACATATGAGTGAGATCAAATGATAATTGTCTTTCTCTGACTAGCTTATTTCATTTAGCATAATACTCTCCAGGTCCCAAGATGCTGTCTCAAAGAGTAAGAGACCCTTCTTTCTTGCAGACATGTAGTATTCCATGGTGTACATGTATCCCAGATTTTTTATCTACTCATCTCCTGATGAACACTTACACTGTTTCTAGATCTTATCCATAGTATATTGCACAGCTGTGAACATAGGGAACATACATTCATTCTAATTTTTTGGGGGGGAGGGGTGGTTCTTAGGATATATTCCTAAAACTGGGATCACTAGGTCAAGTGGCAGTTCCATATTTAATATTTTGAGGAATCTCCATACTATTTTCCATAATGGCTGCACCAGTCTACATTCACACCAGCAGTGGACTGGGGTTTCCTTTTCTCCACATCCTCACCAGCACTTGTCATTTGTTAATTTGTTAATGGTAGCCAATCTGACACATGGGAAGTGATACTTCATGGTTGTTTTCATTTGCATCTCTCTGATGAACAGTGACTTTGAGCATCTATAATAATAAAAGTGTAATATGCTAATTAGACTGGACAGCCAAAAGACCTTCTGGATGTCCTTCCAGATGACCTTCCAGACAAAGCTAGGACTGCGAGGACGAGGACTGAGGCAGCCACACAGCTGTGAGGGCCAAGCCCCTTGCACGAGTTTCATGCCTCAGTCCTCTAGTCTATTTATATATAAACCCTGAGTGTAACGCGTCATGTCTGAGGCTCAACCAACCGGAGAGTAGTCAGTCCTGCAGTTGTCATCTTGGCAACAGCTGCACCCTCCCTGAGCTGTTTCCCTGAGCTGTTTCCCGTGAGGGTGAGGTTTGAGGCAGGAATCCACCCTCGGAGCATGGAGGCACTGAGTCATGGGTCGTCTTGCCAAGGACTGTGCCCTCCCTGATCTGTTTCCCATGAGGCCTAAGGGAAGAACCCACCCTCAGAGCACCAGGAGCACCCAGCAGCAGTCAGTTGCGGGTTGCTGAGGCAGAGGCCACAGCCTGGTAGCACTTGGGTCTAGCCCAACAGGGGGCATGGCTGGCCTTCAAACCAGACCCTGACAGTAGGGAGGAGGGAGCCCCATTCCTCACAGAATCTGCTGTTGGATAGCTTGCTGTCAGTAGCCTGCCAGCCAGGAACCCCATTCACCTGCACCCCGGACTCTGACAGGAGGGAGGAGGGAGCCCCATTCCTCATGGAATCAACAGGTGGCCAGCTTGCTGTCAGGGGCCTGCCAGCTAGGAATCCTATTCACCTGCATATCTGTATAAAGTTTTAATACATTATATTAGAGGTTGTGGTGGTACTGTTTTACCCACAGCATCTACAGGAATTGCTACAAATTTACTTCTCTTTGGAAGCACCTTTCATTCCCAATATCAATTACTGATTCCATTAAATGAAACTTCAATTTCTAAGACTCAATATAAACAGTGAAGTTGCTAAAACTATTAAAAAGTCCCAACTTCTCATTATTGATGAATGCACCATGGCATCCAATCATGCTATAAATGCCATAGACAGATTACTAAGAGAAATTATTAATTTGAATATTGTATTTGGTAGAAAGTTCTCCTTCTTGGAGGGGATTTTCAACAATGTCTCAGTATTGTACCGCATGCTATGCAATCGGCCATACTACAAACAAGTTTAAAGTACTGTAATGTTTGGGGATGTTTCAGAAAGTTGTCTCTTACAACAAATATGAGATCAGAGATTCTGTTTATAGTGAATGGTTAGTAAAACTTGGAGATGGCAAACTTGATCGTTTTCATTTAGGAATGGATATTATTGAAATCCCCTGAGAAATGATTTGTAATGGATATATTATTGAAGCTACTTTTGGGAATACTATATCTATAGATAATATTAAAAATATATATAAACGTGCAATTCTTTGTCCAAAAAATGAGCACATTCAAAAATTAAATGAAAAAAATTTTGGATATACTTGATGGAGATTTTCACACATATTTGAGTAATGATTCCATTGATTCAACAGATGCTGCTGAAAAGGAAAATTTTTTCATAGAATTTCTTAATAGTATTACTCCTTTGGGAATGCCATGTCATAAAGTAAAATTGAAAGTGGGTTCAATCATCATGCTATTGAGAAATCTTAATAGTAAATGGGGTCTTTGTAATGGTACCAGATTTATTACCAAAAGATTATGACCTAACATTATCGAAGCTGAAGTATTAACAGGATCTGCAGAGGGAGAGGTTGTTCTGATTCCAAGAATTGATTTGTCCCCATCTGATACTGGCCTCCCATTTAAATTGATTCAACGACAGTTTCCCATGATGCCAGCATTTGTGATGACTATTAATTAATCACAAGGACAAACTCTAGACAGAGTAGGCATATTTCTACCTGAACCCGTTTTCTCACATGGTCAGTTATATGTTGCTTTCTCTCGAGTTCAAAGAGCATGTGATGTTAAAGTTAAAGTTCTAAATACTTCAGCACAAGGGAAATTAGTTAAGCACTCTGAAAGTGTTTTCACTCTTAATGTGGTGTACAGGGAGATATTAGAATAAATTTAGTCACTTTATCAGTCATTGTTTGCATCACTGTTGTTTGTTTTTATATCATGTTTTTGTTGTTTTCATATCATGTTTTTGTTGTTTTTATATCATGCCTCTGTTGTTGTTATATCCTTTTGTTACTGTTTGTTTATTTATTACATTTTACTAATTTCCTTTCATCTCTCACACTTCTATTATAGAGAAAGGGCAAATAGAAATATTAAAATATTTCTGCTAATTAATTCCCTTTTAATGTGCATGAATTTCATGCACCGGGCCACTAGTATACATATAAACACAAGGTGTTGTCTCACTCCCATCTTTTCCCGACCCTGCTGTGGCCTCTAGGCCCAAGGCTAGGATGGGGAACTGGGGGTGGGTGGCAGTGGATATGGCCCCTTTCCCAGGGGGGCCAAGGGCTGGCTCCCTCCTTGGGGCCTGCTGGCTAACCTCCCACAGTCCCTGTCCCCTGGCCAGCCAATCTCCCATGGTCCGCTCCCCCCCCCCCATGCACAAATTCATGCACCAGACCTCTAGTTTTTTCATAAATCTCTTGGCCATCTGTATGTCTATTTTGGATCAATAGTCTATTTAGGTTGTTTGCCCATTCATAATTGAATTGTTTGTCTTTTGTTAAGTTGCATGAATTGCTTATATATTTTGGATATTAACCCTTTATCAGATATACCATTGCTGAATATGTTCTCACATAGAGTGGGCTCCCTTTTCATTTTGTTGATGGTTTCTTTTGCTGTACAGAAGCTTTTTATTTGGATGTCCCATTTGTTTATTTTCTCCTAAGTTTCCCTTGTTCTAGTAGATGTATCCACAAATATATTGCTACAAGAGATATCTGACATTTTGCTGCTATGGTTTCTTCTAGAATTTTTATGGTTTCATGACTTACATTTAAGTCTTTTATCCATTTTGAGTTTATTCCTGTGTATGGTGTAAGTTGGTGGTGTGGTTTTATTTTTTTGTATGTATCTGTCCAATTTTCCCACACCATTTATTGAAGAGACTATCTTTACTCCATTGTATGCTCTTGCCTCCTTTGTCAAATACTAATTTAGAGTAATGGCTTAGACAGACTTCTGGGGTCTCTGTTCTATTCCATTAATCTTCATGCCTCCTCTTGTGCCAGTAATAGGTTGTTCGATTATAGTGGCATTATAGTAAATTTGATATCTGGTACTGTGATCCCTCTGACTTTGCTTATCTTTCAGAAGATTGCTGTGCCTACTCGAGATCTGTTTTGGTTCCATATAAATTTTTGGAGAATTTTTTCTAGATTTGTGAATTATGCCATTTGTATTTTAATAGGGATTGCATTAAATGTATACATTGCTTTGGGTAGTATGAGATTTTAATTATTTTAGTTCTACCAATCAATGAACACAGTACAGTCTTCCATTTGTTTATATCTTCCTCTCTTAGTAGTTTTATGAGTACAATTTTTTTTTTACCACCGGGGTTAGGTTTATTCTTAAATATCTTATTTTTTGTTGTTGCAATGGTAAATGGGATTGTTGTTGCTTTTTGTTTGTTTATCTTTCTGATAATTCATTATTGGAATATAAAAATGCCATTGATTTCTGGTTATTAATTTTGTAAGCTGATACATTACTGAATTGATTAATTAAAACTAGTAGTTTTTTGGTGGAGTCTTTTGGCTTTTCTATGTAACATATCATGTCATCAGCAAATAATGACAGTTTTACTTCTTCCTTTCCATTTTGAATGCCTTTTATGTTCTCTTCTTGTCTCATTGCTGTGACTAGGACTTCCAGTACTATGTTGAATAAGCGTGGTGAAAGCAGACATTCCTGTCTTGTTCTTGTTCTTAGGGGAAATGGTTTTAGTTATTGCCCATTGAGTCTGATGTTGGCTGTAGGTTTGTCATATATGGCATTTATTATGCTGTGCTATGATCTATTTCCACTTTGCTGAGAGTTTTTATAAAAATGGGTACTCAATTTTGTCAAATGCTTTTTGTGTCTATTGATATGATTATGTGGTTTTGTCTTTCATTTTGTTTATGTGATGTATCACCTTTATTGATTTGTGAATATTGTACCAAACTTGCATCCCTGGAATAAATCTCACATAGTCATGGAATGTGATCTTTTTATTTTTTTTTAATTTTGTTTTATTGCTTAAAGTCTTACAAAGAGTATTACGTATGTCTCCTTCCCCCCCAACCCCCTTGACATTCCCCCGGTCTCCCCATCCCCCAGTGTCTTGCGTCCATTGGTTATGCTTATATGCATGCATACAAGTCCTTCGGTTGATCTCTTACCTCCCGCCCCCCTCCCCCCCCAACACTTCCCAGCCTTCCTGCTGTAGTTTGACAGTCTGTTTGATGCTGCTCTGCCTCTGTATGTTTTTGTTCATCAGTTTATAATGGTCTTTATTATCCATAAATGAGTGAGATAATGTGGTATTTTTCTTTCATTGACTGGCTTATTTCACTTAGCACAATGCTCTCCAGTTCCATCCATGATCTTGTTAATATATTCCTGGATCTGATTTGCTAATACTTTGTTGAGGATTTTAACTTCTATATTCATCAAGGATATTGGCTTATGTATTGTCTTTATCTTGTTTTAGAATTAGGGTAATGTTGTCTTCATAAAAAAATATTGGAAGTGTTATTTCTCTTGGGTTTTTTTTTTTTTTTGGAATAATTTGAAGAGCATAGGTATTAGCTCTTTGAGTGTTTGGTAAAATTCCCCTGTGAAGGCATCTGTCCCAGGGCATTTCATGGATGGGCATTTATTCATTATTGCTTCAATTTGTGAGGTGCAATATGTCATTAATTTCTACTCTGATATTTATTATTTCTTTCCTTCCTCTTACTCTGGGCTTTTCTTGTTGTTCTCTTACTAATTCTTTAAGTTGTAGGATTAAACAGTATATTATTAATTTTTTTGTTGTTGTTTTTTGAGGTAAGCCTGTAATGCTATGCACTTCCCTCTCAGGATTGCTTTTGCTGTGTCCCAGAGATTATGAGTTGTAGTGTGTTTGTGTTCATTTATTTCAAACAAGTTTTTATTTATTTCTTGATCTCATTTAATAACATGCTGTTTAGCCTCCATGTGTTGAAATGTTTTGGGGTATTTTTACTGTCGTTGATTTCTAATTTTATTCCACTGTGATCTAAGATGATCTTTGATATGATTTCAATCTTCTTGAACTTGTAGAGTCTTGTTTTGCATCCTAACATGTGGTCTATCTTTGTGAATGACCCCTGTGCACTTGAGAAGCATATATATTCTGCAGCTTTGGGGTGAAATGTTCTATAAATATTAATTAATTCAATATGATCCAGTGTGTCATTTGGAGTCACTATTTTCTTGTTAATTTTTTGTCTGGAAGACCTATCCAATGAAGTCAATGGGTAATAAACTCCTGAATTATTACTGTATTGCTGTCAATCACACTTAAAGTTCTCCAGAAGTGTTTTATATATTTAGGTGCTCCAATATTGGGTGCATATATGTTTACCAGGGATATATCTTCTTGTTGGATGGATCATTAGAGTATTATTTAGTGATATTTATTGTCTCTTGTGATGGCCTTTATTTTGAAGTCTATTTTGTCAGATATGAGTATTGCTACTCATATCTTTTTTTCCCCATTTGCATGGGAAATATTTTTCCATCCCTTCACTCTCATCTGTGTGAGTCTTTTGTTCTGAGGTTGGTCTCTTGTACACAGCATATATTTGGTTCATTTTTTCATAGAAATTCAGCTATCCTGTGTCTTTTGATTGGAGCATTTAATACATTTACAATTGAGGTTATTATTGATAGGTACTTATTTATTGCAATTTCAATTCTTTATGTCTATGTGTCTGTCTCTGTTTCTTCTTCTCATTACAGCAGTCCCTTTAGCATTTCTTGCTGTGCTAGTTTGTTGGTGACAAACTTCTTTAGCCATATGTTGTTGTTGTTGTTGTTGTTTTGGAAGCTCCTCATTTCACCCTCTGTTTTTGCATGACAACCTTGCTGGATATAGTAATCTTGGTTTCAGATCTTTGCTTTTCATTACCTTGAGTATTTCATGCCATTCTCTTCTTACCTGTAGAGTTTCTGATGAGAAATCATCTGACAGCCTTGTGGGAGCCCCTTTGTAGGTAACAAATTGATTTTCTCTTGTTGCTTTTAACATTCTCTCTTTGTCTTTAATTTCTGTCATTTTAATTATGATGTGTCTGCATGTGGGCCTGTTTGCATTCTTCTTGCTTGGAACTCTCTGTGTTTCCTGAACTTGCATGTCTTTTTTCTTCACTAAGTTAGGGAAACTTTGTGCCATTATTTCCTCAAACAGGTTCTCTATCCCTTTCTTATTTTCTTCCCCTTCTTGTACTCCTTTGATGTGAATATTGTTATGTGTCATGTCCCACAACTCCCTTAATCTGTCTTGCTGGGTGTTTTTTTTTTCTTTTTGGTCCTCTGATCGAGTTCTTTTTTCTACCCTGTCTTCTAATTCACTGATATGATCCTCAGCTTCCTCTAATCTGCTGTGTATTCTTTACAATGTGTTCTTTATTAGTCATTTTTCATTCCCAACTGGTCTTTTTTCATAGTTACTGTATCTTTTTTCATGCTGTTGAGAATCCTTGCCATCATTATTCTGAACTCTATATCTGATAAATTTTTAAATTTCCATTTCATTTAGCTCTTCTTATGGAGAATTCTCATGTTCTTTCATTTAATGCTTGGCTTGCTTTTTCCTCTCTATTTTGGCTGCCTGTTTGTTTTTGTGTCTAATAGATCTGCTAGTACTCCCAATCTCTAGTGCAGGACAAAGGCAGACTCTGTTTGAGACTGGCCCTGAGTACCTTTTTTGGAGCTATCTGCATTCCACAGCTTATGACTCCCTCTGCTAGAGCCTGGTGCCTTTGGAAAGGACAAAGATGTGCACCAAGGTCCACTTTTCATAGCCCCAGGCTCAGAAGAAGATCGGGCAAAGACTCCATAGATTCACCTCTAACTGCATTCTTATTGTTACGCAGTCTTAATTAACCACAGGCTATCGAGTACAGGGTGGGGCAAGAGTTTTTCCAACAGAGTGGGGCAATTGCTGCTCCCCTACCCCACCTTCTAAACACTGCCTTGATGGTAAAGACCTGCTGGAGAAAGAAGTTTTCTATGGTATTTGGAAATGACTCAGCACAGGAAACCAGGGTGGCTGCCTTCTGAGCTCTAACCCAAGAGCCCCCAACCCTGGATTCTCTTCACACAGCTCTAGTCCACTCTTCCCTCCCTCTGCTGGAGCAGAAGGTGAATGGCTGCACAAAATTTTTTGTGTGTTTGCCCTTTAAGAGGATGCCTGCATTTTTAGCCATCTCTTCCTTGCAGACAGAGCCCTGCTGCTTTTCACAGCCAGATATTATGTGGGCACCTCTCTCAGTTCTGGTGCTCTGGGCTGGGTTGTCCAATTTGATGTTTAGTCCCCAGAGTTCTCAGCGGGAGCACCCCACACCTGAGTTATCTCTCCAGAACTTGAGCTATTGCCTATGGGAGCCTGGAAGCTCTTTCTCACTTCTTCACTTCCTAACCATCTCTATACAGTCTCCACTTTCCATCATTAGACATCAGGAATTTCTCCAGGTAGTCTTCATTTGATTATTCAGGATGATTTTTCTGTATTTTAGTTGTAATTCCAGTTTTGTCCTGGGAGAGTTTCAATGTAGCTCCCACTTTACTCTGCTGCCATTTTCAAACTCCCAACGAACAACTTTATTCTCACCAATTTGACAACTTAGATAATATGAAACAATAGCTTCAGTGACACAAACTCCAAAAGTAGTTAACAGTAAGATACCTGAGTACTGCAACTGCTCAGAAAAAAAATATGATCTAAATAGTTATCTATCAATCAAAAATACTGAATTCAGATTAAAAATATTACAACTATAAAATGTTGAACCTTGATGCTTTCATTAGAATATTTTTAAAATATATTTTATTGATTTCAGAGAGGATGGGGGAGGAAGAAAGTGATAGAAACATCAATGATAAGAGAGAACCATTGATCAGCTGCCTCCTGCATGCCCCATACTGGGGATTGAGTACACAACCTGGACATATGCCCTGACCTGGAATCAAATCATGACCTCCTAGTTCATAGTCATCAAAATATTTTGCCAGGCATTCTAGGTATACTGGTATTAAAACCAATTCCACATAATTTCCCCATAAAACAAAAGTGACTACTTCCCAACTTTAGGTGGTCAGCAATACTTTATCATGGAATTCAAGCAGTTATCTTCCAAGGAAAGAAAACTATAGTGTCATCAGAGAAATGATAGCATAAGAAATCCCTTTGGCCTTTCCCCTAAAATTTCAACAAGATAACCAAATATAATTTAAAAAAAAAATCCCTACTCAATAAAGAGGCATGACTGAGAGACCCACATATTGAAACATCTAAAGGTGGAAAATTGGGAGTAAATGAGGAGATGAGAAGGGTGACAGCTCAGAGAGCCTGCAGACACAGCGCCACATCCAGGAGCTCATGGATTAGCCTGGAGAGCGGAGGAAGCCAGTGGTAGTAAATACTTTCTTTAGCCAGGAGGAACAGAAAGCTGTGGGAGGCAGGACAGCAGGGCAAGCAGAATGAACAGTGACTGAGCCAGCATACTCATAACAGAGCATGTTCTTCCATGCAGCTCCCCAATGATGGGCAAATTATCTTCATGTTGCCCTTGAAGTTGGGTGGAGGAACATATCATCTATAAAGTAAGAGCTACTGCAGTGGCGTTTCCCTCTGTGACTTTTCCCCCAGTGAGATGGTTGGGGTAGGACCCCATGGAGGTCAGGGGTCATCATTATGGTGAGGCAAAAATAACCCCACCCTGAAGCAGCCCACTGTACTGTCTTATGGAAGCTATGGAGTTAAGTCTAGGAGATAACAAAGGAAAAATCTTGTGATTCAACATTATCTATTGGTAAAGAGTAGAAAGACCTCATCAGAGAAAGCTGCTAGAGACCACTAATACAGACAGATAGATATGCCTAGACCAGTGGTCGGCAAACTCATTAGTCAACAGAGCCAAATATCAACAGTACAACGATTGAAATTTCTTTTGAGAGCCAAATTTTTTAAACTCAAACTATATAGGTAGGTACATTGTTATTAACTTAATTAGGGTAGTCCTAAGCTGGCCTTTGCTAAAAACGTTCTCGATCTGATTGAGGTACATTCGCTGAGGTCGACCCCTTCCAACTCTCCCATCCACACTCGTCTTGTATACTTGTTTCATCTATCTCCTTTTATTCATCCTCTCTATATGTCCAAACCATCTCAACATACCTTAAAAAATGTTTCATTTTGTAGTAATAAAGCCACCATCACAAAATAATTACAATTCTTAAATTGATGATGAAAGTACCTGTAGGATTGCAGCTGGTTGGAGAAATACAGGTAACTTTATGCTTCGAGTAGGCTCTTTTGTCACCCATGCACGATTTGTGGACGTGACTAGCACTAACCATTGCACAATGAGACTGCTGACTGACTGGCTCACTCAACTCGTGCACGGCGAGCGCACCTTCCCCCCCCCCCACCCCCAGCGTATCCTGCGGCCTGCCTGCGACGCGTCTACCATTGCCCTGCCAACCGACACCCCCCACTTCTAACGCCACTTCTTCAAAATATACTCGCCCAGGCCGAAAACTGACTTCTGCGCATGGGCCACAAAGTTTCAATCGCATTGTATGTGCATGCCTGCATGTGGTATTTTGTGGAAGAGCCACACTCAAGGGGCCAAAGAGCCAGCCGCATGTGGCTCGCAAGACGCGGTTTGATGAGTACTGGCCTAGACAAAGAAGAGAAAATACCATGAATAGCAATGGTAGTGAGGATAATCAGAACAAAAATTAAATATCACCAGAAAGCAAGCAGGAACACATGGAAATATGTGACATAAATGACAGAGATTTCAAGATTGCACTTCTGAAAATATTCTATGAGATACGAGAAACTCCAAAGAGGCAATTCAATGCACTCATAAATCAAATCAATGAACAAAACGAGTACTTTACCAAAGATTGAAACATTAAAAAAGAACCAATCAGAAATCCTGGAAATGAAGCATGTAATCAGAGATTAAGAGTGAACTACTGAGTATAGAAAACAGAGTCAACCAGAGGGAGGAAGGGATTAGTGGTATCAAACAGGAATCTAGAAATGACACAGAGGAAAGAAGAGAGAGACTCGAGTATAAAGAAAAATGAAAGAGCTCTATGAGAACTATCTGACTCCACAAAAAACACAAATATTATTAGAATAATAGAAATTCCATAAGATGAAGAGAGTGAGAAGGGAATGGAGAGTAAATTCAAACAAATAGTGGATAGCACTTCCCAAATCTATGGAAAGAACTAGATCCTCAAATAAAATAAATAAACAGAACATCTAGTTACCTCAATTCAAAGAGGTCATCTCAAAAACACTTTGTATTAAAACTGCCAAAAAATAATGACAATGAAAAATTTCTCAAAGCAACCAGGGAAAAGAAGGAAGTGATCTACAAAGGAAAACTCATAAAGATTTCATCTGACGTCTCAGAAGAAACTCTACAAGCCAGAATAGTGTGGAATTAAATATGCCAACATCTGAAAGAGAAAAATTACCAGCCATAAATGACATATCCATCAAAATTATCCTTTTAAATAAAAAGAAGAAATAAAGACATTTCCAGACATAGAAGCTGAGGGATTTTATCAGCATGAAACCTCCATTGCAGGAAATATTTAAGGGAGTTATTCTACATGAAACAAAGAACATAAGGTCACAACACTAAGAATACGATCACCAAAAACCTTACATCATAAACAAGGATAATATGTGGCAACAAAAACATAAAAGGGTAGGGGCAACAGTCTGAACTGGCAAAGGAGCATGAAGATCAGATGCACTCAAATGAAAACAAAACAAAACACGAAAAGACAAAAACAAAAGCAAAAATACTACAGTATACATGCAACTTCATTTTTTATAAATCTAATGGTAACCATACATAAACATTTTCAAACCAGGACACATAGCTTTAAAAAAGAAGAAATAGAAAAGATATATGGGATACCTCTAAACAACAAAAAAGACAGATACAGAAAGGGGAAAAAAATACAATGGAGGAACAGAGCTATTAGAAAACAAAAGAAAAATGTATATAGGAAATTCCCATACATTGATAGTTACCACAAATGTAAGTGGTCTGAATTCACCAATAAAGAGGGACAGAGTAGCAGAGTCGATCAAGAAACAAAACCCAACCATAGGCTGCCTACAAGAGATACATCTAAGTTGCAAAGACAAAGGTAGATAAAACGAAAAAGTATAGAAAGTGATTCTCCAAGCAAATAATATCCACAGAAAAGCAAGTGTACCCATACTTGTGTCTGACAAAATAGATTACAAGATAGCAAGAGACAAAGACGGACACTTTATAATGATAAAGGAGACACTACATAAAAAAAGCATAACATTTCTCAATATATATGCACTCAACCAGGGAGCACTGAATTATATAAACAAACTAGAGGCCTGGTGCATGAAATTCGTGCACTGGGGATGGGTGGGGGGATCCCTTAGCCCAGCCTGTGCCCTCTCGCAGTCTGGGACCCCTCCCTCCTTACTGCTCACCTGCTGGCTGCTTCCTACCACTCGGCTTGCTGCTCCTTAGCGCTGCCGCCAAGGCCTTGGGTCTGCTGGTTGTCGGGCCTGCGGGTTTGTGTCTCTGATACCCCCAGCAGCCCCAGCACCAAGGTAGTGGGCCTTGGGGCTGCTAGGTGCCAGGCCTGCTGGTTTGTGTCTCCAATCAAGCCCCCAGCAGCCCCAATATCGCCTCAGTGGTCCTTGGAGCTGCTGAGTGCCGGGCTCCCCTGCGTGTTTGTGTCTCTAATCGGCCCCCCAGCAGCCCCAGCACCGCCTAAATAACTTAAGGGAAACTTTATTTAGTCTTCTTTTAAAAGCAGTCTAGTTTAAAAATGAGTTGCAGTTAAGAGAGAACAAAGAACATGGTACCTAAGAGTGAGATAGACAGACAGAGGAGAGGCTGGGCACTGGTCAGGGGCTTACATGCCAACTGTTCTCCACCTGGGAAATGATGTAAAATCAGTTTATTTAGTTTTCTGCTCAATGGTCTTCTCCAGCAAGTGGAGTGGCATCTGCTCACTTCTCCCTGGGGCCTGGCTTGGTGGTCGCCTTGGGGTCTGGCTGCGCTCCAGCGGGCTCCGCACAGGCCTGCCTGCTCCGCCTGGCCCTGTCCACACGTTGCTTCCTCTGAGTCTTCCTTGGGCGCAGCCCCGGTCCATCACCTCCTCCTGTGTCTGCATCGCTTCCACAGGCCGAGAAAGAGGCCCACACGGAGCTCAGGTCTGCAGGTCCTCTGCTTTCAGAACCTTCGGGATCTCCGCTTGCGATTGTTCCCTTCCATGACCTTCCTTCCCTACCTCCGGCATCTTCTCGGAGCACCGCATGCCTGCCCTCCAGCAGCAGGGTGTCTCTGTGTGGCTTTCAGGGCAGCCTTCAGGGCCTGGTGGCCGCACTGCGGCACTTCTGCGTTGGGCGCTGGGCCTGAGGCCCGCTGGCGAAGGCGGGAGGCTCCCCACCAAGTCCTGCTACACCAGGCGCATGCGTTCGTCCCCCACCCCACCCACCCCACCGCGCCCTCCAGGCATGGCGGCTCCACGCTGTGCTCAGGGCCTGGGAGATAAGCAGCAGGATGGTCCTGGTGCCCTAGAGCTGGGCCAGCATCAGCTTCCTGTGCTGGGCAGAGATGGGGGGTGGGGGGGGGGGTGGAGCTCAGGCTGGACCCTGTGAGCGGCCCCTGAGGGCATCTCTCTGCTCCTTCTGGCAGGCCCTTTGGGCTCCCCCGCCAGGCAGGTGGTCCTGCCCTCCATCTCTGATAGCTGGGAGCCACTGCCAGGGCTTGGTGCGCCCCCGCAATTCCAGCGGGGCCCAGCTTTGTGAGGGGAGCCCTGAGTCCTACTGCCGGTGGCTGTGGCAGCCAAGCAGAGTTCTTACAGGCAGCGGTTGGTGGCGCCCCCTGCCAGCAGCTGCAGGAGGCTGGCCTCAGATTTGGACTTGAGCAGGTAGGGCAGGTGGGGCAGCAGCTGGACAGGGGTGCTGTGGCGGAGGCGGGGCTAGGGCGGGGGTGAAGGGGCCTGTGGTAAATGTAGGGGCCGGGGCACTGGCTCCACCACAGGAGCTGGGGTCACAAAGTCTTGCAAGGAGGTGGGGGAGAGTCCATGGAGCAGGAGCTGCCCTTCCCGGGGCCCAGGGCCAGCAGTTCGCTGGTCAGTGTGACAGATGAGGCGGTGGTACTGAGGGACATCTCGTCCGACTGTGGCCGCCCTCCAACTCGGGAGAGGAGAGCGTCTCCCCTGGCTCCAGCACCACTATGGCCAGGGTCTCAGTGCTGGGAGCCCAGGCTGTTGCTGCTTTTGCGCAGGATGGTGGGGGAGCTGGGAGCGGAAGTGCTACTCTCCCCACCCTCCTCTTCCTTCTCATCTTCCTCCTCTTCTTCCTGCTTATCCTCCTCCAGGCTCTGCAGGTGCTGCTAGCTGCCCGTGTACTCCTGCGCATGCAGCTGAACAACTGCTTCTGGGCATTGTAAATGAAGTCCATCCAACCTCAGCACAGAGCCTCCCCCCTGGCCTGGAATGTGTAGGCCCCCACGGCGCTGTGGAACTTGTTCAGGTAGATGAGGAGGAAGGAGCCAGGGTCCCGCAGCTCCTGGAACACGATCTTGTCCACCAGCAGTGGTGGCCTGATGACCTTGGTCCTCTCAGCCTTCTTCACTGCCTTGGTCACTAAGAGCAGGTCCGTGAAGAGGAAGCAGTACACATCCATCTTGCTGTCCTTTCTCTCCTTCATCCTCTGGCTGCCCTCCAACAGCAGCTGACCCGTCTCCTCTGGGGAGGCACCAGGGATGGGCACCAGTCAGGTCCAGGTGCAGAAATTCCTTCAGGAGCTTGTCCACCTCATTGTTGCTACCCTCCACCACCTCCTAGGAGTCAATGCGGCTCACCACGGCCACCAGCCGCTGCCGCTCCTGTCGCTGCCGCATACACGCGTTCACGTGGTGGATGAAGCGCTCCACGGAGCTGATCATGGTGATGATGGCCTCCTTGGCACGCTGCTCGTCCGTCTTCCTCAGCACCGCCTTGAGCAGCAGCGGGTACTTGGTGAGCCGATGGTGGGGCTTGGCGAGCATGTCGCTCAGCTTCAGCCTCTGGCATTGCTGGTGTTTCTCGGCCGGGAAGAGGTCGTTGTGTCACAGCAGGCTCCGTGTGTACTCCATGCAGCCCTCCTCCTCCATGCAGTACCAGATGTAGGGCTTGAAGAGGGACCGAACATCTCGAAGCCTTTGAGGAGGTAGGTCCTGGGCTGCAGCAGCGCCTGCATGCACAGTGCCTTCTCCACCATCGGCGCCATCACGCTGCCCCAATGCCGGCGGTGCAGACTTGCGATCTCGGGTATGTTCCTGAACAGGAGCGGGGCATGGAGGTGTCGGGTCTCCTCCCCAGGATGACCCTTCACCCGGGAGTCCCCGCCGCTCCATTCACCCTCTCAGCCAGCAGGGAGCGCCCTCGGTGGGTCTGCTGCTCTGGGTGCTGGGGAGGAGGAGACCGGCGGCGGGTGAGGCCCTGGAGGAGGCCAGGACACATGGCACCCCCACCACCACCCAGCATCCTGCTGTGGCCTGCACCCAGGAGGGCAAGGCCCTGAAGCAGGAGGAGGCCCTGGAAGGTTGGCGGCTACTCAGCACCTCCCGCTGCACCAGGTGCAGGCGCCCACCCCCACCCCCGCCCTCCAGGCCTGTGTGGCTCCACTCTGCGCTCAGGGCCTGGGCAGCGTTCCAGGAGCGGTGCATGGAGGTGTCAGGACTCCTCCCCAGGGTGACCCTTCACCTGGGAGTCCCCTGCTCCATTCACCCCCTGGCCAGCAGGGAGCAACCTTGGTAGGTCCGCTGCTTTGGGCGCTGGGGAGGAGGCCTGCGGAGGGTGAGGCCCTGAAGCAGGAGGAAGACCAGGACTCAAGGCGCCCCCACCTCCACCCCCTGTCCCTCTGGGGCCTGCACCCAGGAATGCCATGGCTGCAGCAGGGCCACCAGCTGGGCTTGGAGGTGAGTCCTCCAGGCACAGTCCCAGCAGCCTGCTTGGTGTGGGTGGGGGTTTCAGGTCACCTTGAGGGAGGCTTGGGCCTTTCTCTGCTCCTCTCCTGGTGGAGCTCCGGGTCAGAGGAGCCGCCTTCCAGCCCCCAGGCTGCTTCTCAGAGTCGGACGTTGCGCCATCTGGCCTCTGCCTAGGATGGGACCTCTGCACCCCCAGGGTGCAGAAACACACAGGGCTTCCATCAGGCTTTGCCACAGGGAGGCCTCGCTGCTCTGCAAGCTTGGGGGTCCTTTGGCTTCGCTCCACCCCTTGAAGCCTAGTATACAAATTAACCACCATCTTTGTTGGTGGTTAATTTGCATATCACCCTGATTAGCCAATGGGAAGCATAGCGGATGTATGGTTAATTACCCTTTTTGTCTTTTATTAGATAGGATATTCACAGAACTAAAGGGAAAAACAGATTAAACACAATCATAGTTTTGAAAGCTATGGACAGATAAACCAAAGAGAAAATCAATAAAGAAATAGCAGCCTGGGTCGATATCTGGGTTCTCTATTCTATTCAAATGGTTTATATGTCTGTTCTTGTGCCAGTACCAGGCTGTACTGAGAACAGTGGCTGTGTAATATAGCTTGAAATCTGGTACTGAGATTCCACCTATTTTGTTTTTCTTTCTCAGGATTGCCTGGGCTATTCGGGGTCATCTTTTATTCCAGATGAATTTTTGGAGAGTTCTTTCTAGGTCTGTGAAATATGCTGTTGGTATTATAATGGGGAGTGCATTGACTCTATAGATTGCATTGGGGAGTATGGACATTTTAATGATGTTGAGTCTACCAATCCATGAACATGGTATGTTCTTCCATCTGTTTATGTCTTCCTCTATCTCTTTTTTCAGTGTCCTGTAGTTTTCCGCATATAGGTCTTTTACCTCCTTAGTTAAGTTTATTCCTAGGTATCTTAATTTATTTGGTGTGATAGTAAATGGGATTGCTTTTTTAGTCTCTCTTTCTGTAAATTCACTATTGGTGTATAGAAATGGCCCAGATTTCTTGGCATTAATTTTGTATCCTGCTACATTGCCAAATTCATGTATTAAGTCTAGTAGCTTTTTGATGGAGTCTCTAGGGTTTTTTATGTACAATATCATGTCATCTGCAAATAAGGACAGTTTTACTTCTTCTTTTCCAAATTCGATGCCTTTTATTTCTTCTTCTTGTCCAGTTGCAGTGGCTAATTCTTCCAGTACTATGTCGAACAGGAGTGGTGAGAGTGGGCATCCCTGTCTTGTTCCTGTTCGTAAGAGAAATGGTTTTAGGTTTTGTCCATTGAGTATGATGTTGGCTGTGGGTTTGTCATATATGGCTTTTATTATGTTGAGGTATGATCCTTCTATTCCCATTTGATGAGAGTTGTTTTAATCAAAAATGGGTGCTGGATTTTGTCAAATGCTTTTTCTGCATCAATTGATATGACTGTGTGGTTTTCATCTCTCAATTTGTTTATGTGATGTATCATGTGTATTGATTTGCAGATATTGTACCATCCTTGCATCCCTTGGATAAATCCTACTTGGTCATGGTGAATGACCTTTCTGATGTGATACTGGATCTGATTTGCTAGAATTTTGTTGAGGATTTTGGCATCTATGTTCATGAGGGATATTGACCTGTAATTCTCTTTCATTGTGTTGTCTTTATCTGTTTTTTGTATTAGGGTGATGCTGGCTGGCTTCATAGAATGTGCTTGGAAGTGTTCCTTCTTGAATTTTTTGGAATAGTCTGTGTATGAGGATAGGTTTTAGTTCTTCCTTGAATGTTTGGTAAAACTCCCCTGTGAAGGCGTCTGGTCCTGGGCTTTTGTTTGCTGGAAGCTTTTTGATCACTGCTTCATTTTCTTCCATAGTTATTGGCCTATTGAGATTTTTAGATTCTTCCTGATTAGGTTTTGGAAAGTTGTATTTTTCTAAGAATATGTCCAATTCCTCTATATTTTCTAGTTTGTTGTAATAGAGTTGTTCATGGTATTTTTTTAACAATCCTTTGTATTTCTGTGGGGTCTGTTGTTATTTTGCCTCTTTCATTTCTGATTTTGTTTATTTGTGTCCTCTCTCTTTGCTTCTTGGTGAGCCTGGCTAGAGGTGCATCAATCTTGTTTATCCTTTCAAAGAACCAGCTCTTGGTTTTGTTGATCTTTTGTATTGTTTTTTTGGTCTCTGTGTCATTTATATCAACCCAAACCACTATGCTCAATTAATATTTGACAATGAAGGCATGAACATACAAATGAGTCAAGACAGTCTCTTCAATTAATGGTGTTGGGAAAATTGGACAGATACATGCAAAAAAAATGAAACTAGACCACCAACTTACACAATACACAAAAATAAACTCAAAATGGATAAAGGACTTTAACATAAGACAGGAAACAATAAAAATACTAGAGGAATCCACAGGCAGTGTAAACTCAGACATATGCTGAAGCATTTTCTTCACCGATACCACTCCTAGGGCAATGTAAACTAAAGAGAAAATAAACAAATGGGACTACATCAAAATAAAAAAGCTTTTGCACAGCTAAAGAAACCATCAACAAAACAAGAAAGCACACTTATGGGAGAACATATTTGCAAATGTTATCACTGATAAAGATTTAATCACCAACGTTTACAGGGAACTCACAACTTAATAAAAGAAAGATAAATGATCCAATTAAAAAATGGGAAATGGACCTAAATAGATACTTTTCTAAAGAAGACAGAAGGAAGGCCAAGAGACATATGAAAACATGCTCAAAGTCACTAATTAACCGAGAGATGCAAATCAAAATGACAATGTGGTACCATCTCACACCTGTCAGAATGGCAATTATCAACAAATCAACAAACGACAAGTGCTGGTGAGGATGCGGAGAAAAAGGAACCCTCGTGCACTGCTGGTGGGAATGCAGACTGGTGCAGACACAGTGGAAAACAGTATGGAGTTTCTTCAAAAAACTAAAAGTGGAACTCCCATTTGACCCAGTGATCTCACTTCTAGGAATATATCCCAAGAAACTATAAACACCAATCAGAAAGGATATATGTTCATAGCAGCACAATTTACCCTACCTAAGATCTGGAAACAGCCTAAATGCCCATCAGCGGATGAGTGGATTACAAAACTATGGTACATCTATACAATGAAATACCATGCTGCTATAGAAAAGAAGGTATTCTTACAATTTGCAGTGAAAGGCGCGCCGCCTGCCTCTGCGGGAGGAGGAGTCCGGTCTCTGGGCTCTGGAACCCCTCCGTGCCCACCATAGGGCCTGGCCTCCCTGGAGCGGGTCCAAGTGTCCTGACCGGCCGTCGCCGAGGGGTGGGGCCAAGCGGCGACCGACAGGGGAGGTCTTGGGAACGGAAGGCCTCGCCACCTGGCTCTTTCATCCCTTCCCCCGTGGTCCGCTCCCCTCTTGCCCGTACTGGGGCCAGAGGTCCATGCGGCCCTCGGGGCCGGTCAGAGGGGCCGGGGCCTGTGTGGGCTGGGCGCCGGGCCCCATGAGGCACGGCCTGGCCGCGCTGAGCCGTGCTGCTGGCGGCCTTGGGCATCGACTCCCTGGCCCACAGCGGGAGCCCGGTGCGGGCCGCCACCCGCCCGCTGCCCCCTGGACTGGACCCACGTGGCAGCGGTGGTGGCGAAGCGGGGCGTGTGCCCTAGCTCGAGGAGATGGAGGAGGAGGCGATCACCGGTGCCCCGGGGGATGAGACGGAGCCGTGGACTTCCTGTCTGGGCTGGAACTGGTCGATCTGCTGGACCCCCGGCGATCGGACTAGCCCCTGGAGCCCGGGCGAGGACTGAGCCCTCCATCTTTCTTAGGTCCTCCATTTTTGGACAGAGCCATGTGCTTCTTCCCGGAAGAAGCCTCTGCTAGCCACACCCAGGATTTCTCTGGACTAACCAATAATAATCAAGGGAAGTGCACACCATCACTATGACCACATCCTGTGTAATGAGACACCGACTCGCTCCTGGCCAATCGGTGGGGCCCACAGTCCCCTCTCCTGCCCTTACTCCACCCCCCTATAAAAGCCCCTGTTCCATCAGGTCTCGCTCTCTCGGCCACTGGGCTTGCCGTTGTGTTGGTGAGTCTGGTGAACGGGGAGCGCAAGCTAGCTTGAATTAAAAGGACTCTTTGCTTTTACATCGGACTGGCTGGCTCCCTGGGGGTCTTGGGAATCTTGAAATCTGGGCACAACAGCAGCAGCATGGATTGAACTGGAGACCTTTATGCTAAGTGAAATAAGCGAGGCAATGAAAGAAAAATACCACATGATCTCACTCATTTATGGAAAATAAAGAACATTATAACCTGATGAACAAAAAGATAGATACAGAGGCAGTAAAGTGTCAAACAGACTGTCAAACTATAGCAGGAAGGCTGGGGAGTGTTGTGGGGTGGGGGGATAAGAGATCAACCAAAGGTCTTGTATGCATGCATATAAGCACAATCAATGGACCCAAGACACGGGGGTGTAAGGGAGGTGGGATGAGGGCATGCGACAGGCAGTAGGGGAGGCTGCGGAAGGTCAATGGGGAAAAAAAGGAGATATATGTACTACTATGTGTAATACTTTAAACAAAATAAAAAAGAAAATATTCTATAATAAAGCCATTTAATTCAAAAAAAGAAAAAGAAAATAAATATTGACCTTTTTTATGTAGTCAGAAGCAGAAAGAAAAATAATAAAATTTAGAGCAGAATTAAATAAAATAGAGAAAAAAAAGTATACAAAAAAATCAATAAAACAGAGCTAGTTCTTTGAAAAGATCAATAAAACTGACAAATCCCTGACTGGACTCACTAAGGATAAAAGGGAAAAGACCCATATAAACAAAATCAGAATTGAGAACAGAGAAGTCGCCATAGACATCACAGATACACAAAGGAATTAGATTATGAAAAAACTAGAGGCCCGGTGCATGACATTCATGCACTGGGAGGAGGGGGTTCCCTCAGCCTGGCCTGCACCCTCTCACAGTCTGGGACTCCTCAGGGGATGTTCAACTGCTGCCTGGGGGAGCGGGCCTAAGCTGACATAAGGACAAGGCGGGAGAGGCTCCCACCACCGCTGCTGCACTCACCAGCCGTGAGTCCAGCTTCTGGCTGAGTGGTGCTCCCCCTGTGGGAGTGCACTGACCATCAGGGGTCAGCTCCTGCATTGAGCATCTTCCTCTTGGTGGTCAGTGCGCATCATAGCTACCAGTTGTTCTGCAGTTTAGTCAATTTTCATATTAGGCTTTTATTATATAGGATATATGCCACCAGATTCAATAACCTAAAAAAAATAGATAAGGTCGTAGAAATATATAACCTTTTTTGACTAAATCATGAAGAATTAGAAAATCTAAATAGACCAATCAGCAGTGAGGAATTTGAAAAAACTACCTAAAATCTCCCCCAAAAATAAAACTCCAGAACCAGATGGCTTCACCAATGAATTCTTCCAAATGGTCAAAGAATACTTAAAACCTATCTTTCTCCAGGTGGCGGGAGGTGCACCAGTGTATGTGGCAGTAGTAAATCCTCCCAGTCCCTCACAGCACTGTGGAGCCACATCCCCAGTTCCACCTCAGACAGTGGTGCCCCCTTCTGCCCCTTGCAGTTTTCTACTTGCCTGTTTCTCCCCATGGTGCTCTGGTCTTGCCAAGCCAGCTACCCACCAGGGTCCTCTCCCTGGGCCCAGACAGGCAAGCAGGCTGCCCTGAGGAGGCAGGGAGAGGAGGGCTGGGCTGGCCCAGGGGTGGGCAAGGATGCCAAACTTCTTTGAGGATCCCAACTGCAGGCAGAAGAGCACACAGTTGGATTTGGCCTTCTTCCAGTTCCCAAGGGGTCTGGCCAGATGTCAGAAGTGGGTGGGAAATTGTAATAGGGCAGACTTAGAAGATAAAACACCTGATCAACTAAATAAACATTGATTATGTGCCAAACACTTTGAGACCTCTATGATCTGTAGAACTATACATTTTGCAGAGGCACCAGAAAACTAAAGAATGATTGGGTTATTTATTTCTCAAAATTATTGTAGCAGATACTTTTGAAGTCATTGGAATTCCTTATAAGACAGTTTTTTGAGATAATGCAATACCAACAATATTTGATCTTACAAGTCATTTGAACAATCTACATAGTAGACATAGGAAACAAATAAAAGAATTGAGTGAAGATGAAATCAGGACAGTTGAAACAGAAAAAAAATTGTTGAAATTTATTAACAGGAACAAAAACATAAAGAAATCAACAACAGCAATGCTCAGAATTCCAGTGCAGAAGGGGGTGAAGAACAGGATGAAGACATTTACCTTTAATCCTTGAAGCAAAGGAAAACAAAAAATACTCAAAATCTTTATTTGAAATTTTGATTCTTATGAAAAAACAAAACAGACCTCTAAATGAACATGAAGCTGATGAAATCCCAGAAGGTCTCTTTACTCCTGATAACTTTCAGGTACTCTTGGAGTGCTGGATAAATTCTGGTGAAGAGTTTCTGAGAAATCTCTTTGTGACAACAGCAGTCAACACACCATTCTTTCAAAAGCACAGCAGAAACAGATGCTAGAAATATGTGAGAGGTGTTTCCGGGAAGAAATGCTCAGGGAAGTGAGAGACTCACTTCTTTTTGATTATCACTGAGGACATAGTCGACATAGGAGGGAAAGAACACTTGCCTGTGTTGGTGCGGTTTGTTGATGAAGCTCATAACCTGAGAGAAGAATTTGTGGGTTTCCTGCCTTATAAAGCCAATGTTTAAATTTTGCTATGAAATTTCACACTGCGATAATTGAGAAGTAGGGATTAAACTTGGAATATTGGCGTGGCCAGGTTTACATTGTATACAGTGGATTTTCTTCCAAAATGAAAATTGTTGCTCCTAGACTTTTGGAAAAATATCCCCAAGCTGTCTACACACTCTGCTCTTCCTCTGCCTTAAATATGTGGTTGGTCAAATCGGTGCCTGTTATGGGAGTGTCTGTTGCGTTAGGGACAATTGAGGAAGTTTGTTCTTTTTTCTATTGGTCATCAGAATTGCTTTTAGAGCTTGACAATGTAATTTCTGTCCTTCTTCAGAACAATAAAGAAAGGGATAAAGAATTGAAGTAAATTTGCCATTCTTGATGGACAGGCAGGCATGATGCTTTTGAAATTTTAGTGGACCTCTTACAAGCACTTGTTTTATGTTTAGACAGTATAATTAATGATACAAATATTAGATGGAATAACTGTATAATGGGCTGAGCATTTGTACTCTGTAGTGCAGTAACAGATTTTTAATTTGTTGTTACCATTGTCATTCATAAAAACGTTCTATCTTTTACAAGAGCCTTTGGGGAGAATCTCCAGGGGCAGACTTCTGGTGTCTTCTTTGCAGCCAGTAGCTTGACTGTGGTGCTGCATTCACTAAATGAAGTGATGGAAAATATTGAAGTTTATTATGAATTTTGGTTTGAGTAAGCCACCAATTTGGCAACCAAATTTGACATTCAGACGAAGCTCCCTGGGAAATTCCACAGAGATCAGCAAGGGAACCTGGAATCTCAACTAGCCTCTGACAGTTACTATAAAGAAGCTATAAGTGTTCCAACAGTCGGCCACATTATTCAGGAACTGAAAGAACACATTATTCAGCACCTCAAAGCTCTTAAATGCTCATCTCTGGTACCCTCTGTCATGGGACAGCTCAAATTCAATACATTGGAGGAGCACCATGCTGACATGTACAGAAGCGACTTACCCAATCCTGATACACTCTCAGCTGAGCTGCGTTGTTGGAGAATCAAGTGGAAACACAGAAGAAAAGATATAGAGCTTCCATACACTATTTATGAAGCCCTCCACCTGCTAGGCATCAAGTTTTTTCCTAATGTTTATGCATTGCTGAAGGTCCTATGTATTCTTCCTGTGATGAAGGTTGAGAATGAGCGCTATGGAAAAGGCAAAAGCATCTCAAAGCATACCTGAGGAAAACTTTTACAGACCAAAGGCCAAGTAACTTATTAGTAGCTTTGCTTAACACAAATTTTGATATAAAACATGATTTGGATTTAATGGTGTACACATATATCAAACTCTATACAACTCAGAGCTTCCTACACATAATTCTGAAACTATCGAAAATACCTGAGAGACTTTTAAAAGAGGTTTTCTCTTATATTTGATATTGAAAAAATCCATAAGAAATTGGAAAACATATAAAAGCTATAATGTATATTTAGGCCACTTAATCACTGACTTTCTTGAGTACATTAGCCATTGATAATCTGACTGTTTAAATTGCCCCTGTTTGAACTCTCATGCTTTGAAAAACTAACTATTCTTCCAGAAGGTAGCAGTGAAAGTGCCATGTTGCATTTCTGCATGGCCAGTGGTCGGCAAACTCATTAGTCAACAGAGCCAACTATCAACAGTACAACGATTGAAATTTCTTTTGAGAGCCAAATTTTTTAAACTTAAACTATATAGGTAGATACATTGTTACTAACTTAATTAGGGTGCTCCTAAGGCTTAGGAAGAGCCACACTCAAGGGGCCAAAGAGCCACATGTGGCTTGCGAGCCGCAGTTTGCCGACCACGGACTATGCTGACGGCACTTTGGAATTATTCTAGTTAAATCATTTTAAACGTAACATTTATTATCACTGTGGATCCAGTTGTCAGGTATTGAGTTATCGGTTCTTTGAAGAAATAAATTTTGAGGAGTTGTGGGAGGAAGGAATAGGTTTCATAAAATTTTACAGTGAAGCTCACGACTAACATTTGAATAGCAGGAGTTTTAAGTATACTATTAAAAATCTGTAATGAACAGTTAAGGGAATTACCAGATAGTGAAAGAAATGTGAGCTTGTCAAACAGTGTAGATTTTGTCTTTATTTGATGATCTTAAAGAAACAAGTTACTGTTAAACATTGAAGGAAGAACCTGCCATTGTTCCACATCTGGATATTTCTGTTTACATTTCTTTGTTAAGCCTATATATTCATAAGCTTTTTAGTAAGTATATGTTGGACACATCTGTTTCATGGTCAAGACAGGATCAGAATCCATGGATACTGACAACAAATTTGTCTGTTTTATTCTGTCTTTTTCCATGATTATATCTACTGCCTCACCTTGGTTTATAAGCAACACCTGGAAAACCTACAAAAATGTATTTTGTGGTTTATCTATAAATAATACAGAAAATATTGCTGTTATTTTTGATGAAGAAAGTCAATTTTGTACAGTTTATTTTGACGTAAATAAAATGTGAATTTTATTTAAAAATAACAAAAAAAACCTATCTTTCTCAAGCTCATCTAAAAATTAAAGAAGAGGCAATACTTCCTAATATATTTTATGAGGTCAATATAACTCTGATAACAAAACCTGGCAAGGATAAACACACACAAAAAAAACCCACAGACCGATATATCTGATTAATACTGATGCAAAAATCCTAAACATATTACAAGCAAATCAAATATAACAGTCCTTCAAAAAATAATACACCACAATTAATTGGGGTTCATTCCAGGGACACAAGGATGGTTCAACATATGTAAATCAATCAATATCACACACCATATTAACAAAATAAATGGTAAAATCATATGATCTTATCAATAGATGTGGGAAAAGCATTTGATAAGATACAACATCCATTTATGATTAAAATACCCAATAAAAAGAGGAATAGATGACTCTTTGTAATACTTTAAGCAATAAAACAGTTAAAAAAAAAAGGAAATAGATGGAAAGTACCTCAACATGATAAAGACTATATATGATAAATCCTCAGCTAACATCATACTCAATGATAAAGGACTTTTTTTTCCTCTAAGACCAGGAATATGACAAGGAAGCCACTCTCCCCACTCTTATTCAACATAGTGCTAAAAGTCCAAGCCAGAGCAAAAAGGCAGGAGAAAGAAATATAAGGTATCCAAATACAGAAGAAAGAAATCAAACTGTCATTTTTTGTGTAAGACATGATTCTGTATACAGAAAACCATAAAAACTCCACACACACAAAAAAACTATTAGAAACAATAAAAAAATACAGACAAGTTACAGGATACAAAATCGATGTGCAAAAATCCATTCCCTTCCTTTATACTAACAACAAAACTTCAGAAAAGAAATGAAAATTATAATTCATTTTGTAATTGCAACCAAAAGAATAAAATAGCTAGGAATAAACTTAACAAAGGATGTGAAAGACCTATAGTATGCCCAAAACCACAAACATTATTAATAGATTGAAAAAGATACAACAAAATGGAAAAATATTCCATGTTAATGGATTGAAAAAAAATCAATCTAGTTAAAATGGCCATATTACCCTAAGTAATATATGTAGTTTTAATGGAATCCCCATCAAAATCCCAATGTCATTTTTTTTAAAAAATAGAATGAGAAATCATCAGTATGGAACCAGAAAGAGCCCAAATAGCAAAAACGATACTGATAAAAGAGAATGAAGCTGAAGGTATCATACTACCTGACTTCAAATTTTACTACAGAGCTATGATAATGAAAACAGCATGATATTGGCAGAGAAACAGACACACAGGTCAACAGGACAGAATTAAGAGTCCAGCTATAAAACGATATGTATATGAACAGCCAATTGTTGACATAGGAGCCAGAAACACGATGGAGTAAAGATAGACTCTTCAATAAATGGTGCTGGGAAAACTGAAAAGCCATATGCAAACAAATAAAACTGGATTATAATATGTCCCCATGTACAAAAATTAATTCAAAATGGATCAAAGACCTAAATATAAAACCTGAAACAATAAGTTACTTAGAAGAAAATATAGGTACCAAACTTATGGATCTTGATCATAGAGAACATTTTATGAACTTGACCCCAAAGGTAATGGAAGTAAAGGCAAAAATAAATGAATGGGACTATATCTACACTAATAAAAGAGAAACATGCAAATTGGTTTCACTCCACTACACCCATAAGCCAAGCCCAGCAGCCAATCAGGAGTGAGCATGCAAATTAACCCAACCAAGATGGCGGCAGCCACGGAGCTGAAGAGAGCAGGAGGCTTGGGTTGCCCCGAGCAATGGAGGAAGCCAAGCTTCCTGCCCGGCCTGGCCATCCCTGGCCTCCACTCAGGGCTACAAAGTTTTAATTATAGAAGATAAATAAATCCCAGATACCTGCTTTCCTCCACTCAAGGAGGTGCTGAAAAAAAAAAAAAAAAGAAAAAATGGAGGGGCTGGGAGCTTGGGTAGCCGGGGACCGTGGCCAGTCTTCAAACAAACATCAGCCCTTCACCCAGGCTGGCCAGGCACCCCAGAAGGGACCCCACCCTGAAGTGGGTATGGCCAGCCTGCAAACAGCCATTAGCCCCTCACCCAGGCTGGCCAGGAACCCCAGTGGGACCCCCTACCCAGAAGGGGGTGTGGCCAGTCTGCAAATGGCCATTAGCCCCTCACCCAGACTGGCCAGGCATCCCAGTGGGACCTCCTACCCTGAAGGGGGTGTGGCCAGCCTGCAAACAGCCATCAGCCCCTCACCCAGGCTGGCTAGGCACCCCAGCAGGGACCCCCACCCTGATTGGGGTGTGGCCAGCTTAAAAAAAGCCCTCATCCCCTCACCCAGGCTGTCCACACACCCCCAGCTGGGACCCTAACCCCTTGGGGGCCTGTCTGGCTTGCAAATCACCACATGCCTTACACCTAGGCTGCCCCACTCCCCAAGGGAAGCCCCACCCTGATCTGGGACACCCTTCAGGGAAAATGAGCCTGCCCCCACCCGTGCACCAGGCCTCTATACTAATAAAAGGGTAATATGCTAATTAGACTGGGAGACCTTCCAAGAGACCTTCCAGATGTTCTTCTGGACAAAGCCATGGTGGCAGGGCTGAGGCAGAGGTGGTTAGAGGCCAAGGGGGGGGGGGCAGTTGTGGATAATCAGGCTGGTGGGGGGCGGGGCCTTTGGGGATAAGCAGACCAGCAGGGGGGCCAGTTGGGGTCAAGCAGGTCATCAGTGGGGGTCAGTTGGAGGTGATCAGGACAGCGGGGGGAGGGCCAGTTTGTAGTGAGCAGGCCAGCAGGGGGCAGTTGGGGGCAAGCAGGCCATTGGGGAGGGAAGGTGAGGGCGAGCAGGTCAGCAGGGAGGGAAGTTGGGGGCAAACACACTGGCATGGGGGGCAGTTGGGTATGATCAGGCTGGCGGGGGGGTCATTTGGGGGCAAGCAGGCCAGCAGCAGGGGGAAGTTGGGGGTGAGCAGGCTGGCAGGCAAAGTGGTTAGGAACAATCAGGCAGGCAGGCAGGCAGGTGAGTGGTTAAGAGCCAGCAGTCCAGATTGCGAGAGGGATGTCCAACTGCTGGTTTAGGTCCGATCCCTGTAAACCGGCAATAGAACATCCTTCGAGGGGTCCCAGATTGGAGAGGGTGAAGGCGGGGCTGAGGAACACCCCCTCCCCCATGCATGAGTTGCATGCACCGGGCCACTAGTCAAACTATAAAACTTCTGCACAACATATACTAATAACAAAACAAAAAGGCAGCCAACCATATAGGGGATAATATTTGCAAAAAGAAGCTCTGAAAAGTCTTAATTTC
Organism: Myotis nattereri; assembly: GCF_964212035.1. Classification (NCBI taxonomy): domain Eukaryota; kingdom Metazoa; phylum Chordata; class Mammalia; order Chiroptera; family Vespertilionidae; genus Myotis; species Myotis nattereri. The sequence goes on from NC_138076.1 coordinate 104,694,973, forward strand.
CAAAATATATAGAGAACTCATAAAACTCAACACCAAACAAACAACTCAATCAAAAATCCAGCAGAGGACCTTAAAATACATCTCTCTCAAGAAGATATACAAAACCAATTGATTTATGAAAGGATGTTCAACCTCACTAGCAATTAGGGAAATGCAAATCAAAACTACAATGAGATACCACCTCACACCTGTTGGGGTGGCCATTATCAACAAGATAAGTAATAACAAGTGTTGGGGAGGTTGTGGAAAAAAAGGGAACCCTCATTCACTGCTGGTGGAAATGCAGATTGGCATAACCACTATGGAAAGCATCCTGACAATTCCTTAAAAAATTAATAATAGTGCTACCATATGACTCAGGAATCCCTTTCCTGGGTATATAGCCAAAAAACTAAAAACAAACAAACATGTATTTGTAAAGATATATGCACCCCTATGTTCAATAAAGCATTATTCATGGTAGCCAAAACATGGAAACAACCAAAGTGTGTTGCAATAAAGAGCTGGATAAAAATATGGGGCACATATACACAATAGAATACTACTCAGCCATAAGAAAGGATGAAATACTGCCATTTGCCACAACATGAATAGAGAATGTTATGCTAAGTGAAATAAGTCAGTCAGTCAGAAAAAGCTAAGAACCATATGATTTCACTCATATGTGAGACATAAAATAAAAATTCATGAACACAAACAGCAGTGTGATTGCCCAAGGGAAGGGGGTAGGGGGGAAAACGGGTCCTAATATATGGTGATGGGAGAAGATTTGACTTTGAGTGGTGGGCACACCATATAATATACAAATATTGTAACATAGAAATCTATACCTGAAACATGTATGATCATATTAACCAATATCACCAAAAAAATTTAATAAGAGAAAAAATGAGAAAAGAATACAATACAGCAGCAGCCTTCAAGAGTACAAATGCAAGAGTACTTAAAAACATATGAGTAAATTAAGTCAAGAACTGAATCCATTTAATCCTATATAATAAAAGGCTAATATGCAAATTTTCCCCTAGACTGGGAGTTTGACCAGGAGTTCAACCAAGGGGTGAGGTCGGCTGGCCAACCATCCACGGCTCCTCCCCCCAGGCCAACTCTATTGCCAATTGGCCCCCTCCACCCCGATCTGGAGCGGAGCAGGCCCACCAACCTCCTGCATCCCTCTCCCCAGCCCCATTGGCCTGATCAGGGCAGACCAACCAGACTCCACCCATGCATAAATCATGCACTGGGCCTCTAGTAATTAATGAAAACACATCATGACCAAATTGCTTTTATTTTGGAAATGCAATGCTTACCCAAATTCTGGAATATAATTAATGTAATTTGCCAAAATACTCAGTTAAAGAAGAAAAAAACAAACAAACATAAGATCATCTAGATCAGTGATGACGAAACTTTTGAGCTCGGCGTGTCAGCATTTTGAAAAACCCTAACTTAACTCTGGTGCCATGTCACATATAGAAATTTTTTGATATTTGCAACCATAGTAAAACAAAGACTTATGTTTTTGATATTTATTTTATATATTTAAATGCCATTTAACAAAGAAAAATCAACCAAAAAAAATGAGTTCATGTGTCACCTCTGACACGTGTGTCATAGGTCTGCCATCACTGATCTAGATAAACACAATAATATGGACTTGAGAAAATTAAAAATCCATTAATGAAAAAACGCAGTAAGCTATACATACATGGGAACTTTCTTTACATGATAAAGATCTTCTATTAAAAATAAAAGTTCGAGCTAACATCACAGTTAATGTTGGAAAACTGAATGCTTCCCATCTAGATTTGTTTGGGTTTTTTTGTTTGTGGGTTTTTTTGTTTTGGTATGTGTGTGTTTGTTTATTTTTTAATAGTTTATCTTTTTTAAAAAAATATGTCTTGTTGAAAGTATTACATATGTCACCTTTTCCCCCACTCCAGTCCACTTCTGGCCCTCACCACCCCACTCTCTGTGTCCATGGATTATGCATATATGCATATAAGGTCTTTGATTGATTACCTCCCACCTACCCACCCTACCCCACTTCCCATTTGAGATTCTGCTCTCTGTTTCATGCTTCCATGTCTCTGGGTCTGCTCCATTGATCAGGTTATTTTGTTAATTATATTCCACATATGAGTGAGATCATGTGATATTTGTCTTTCTCTGACTGATTTATTTCACTTAGCATAATCCTCTGCAGGTCTGTCCATGCTGTCTCAAAGGATAAGAGATTCTTCTTTTTTAATGTTGCATAGTATTCTATGGTATGAATGTACCACAGCTATTTTAGCCACTCATCTTAGGTTGTTTCCAGATCTTAGCTATTGTAAACTGTGCTGCTATGAATATAGGGGTGCATACATTCTTTCTGATGGGTGTTTTGGGTTTCTTAAGATACATTCCTAGAAGTGGGATCACTGGGACAAATGGCAGTTCCATATTTAATTTTTTGAGGAAACTTCATACTGTTTTCCAAAATGGCTGTACCAGTTTGAATTCCCACCAGCAGTGTACTAGGGTCCTCTTTTCTCTACATCCTCGCCAGCACTTGTCATTTGTTACCTTGTTGATGGTAGCCATTATGACAGGTGAGAGGTCATACCTCATTGTCATTTTCATTTTAAACAATTTGATGGTCAGTGACTTTGAGTATTTCTCCGTATGCCTCTTGGTCATCTGTGTGTCCACTTTGGAGATGTGTCTATTTAGGTGCTTTGCCCATTTAAATATTGGAGTGTCCATAACTTCCTTTTGTTAAGTTGCATTAGTTCTTTATATATTTTGGATATTAACCCTTTATCAAATGTATCATTGCCAAATATGTTTTCCCATACAATGGGCTCTCTTATTATTTTGTTGATGGTTTCTTTTGCTGTGCAGAATCTTTTACTTTTGATGTAGCCCCATTTGTTTATTTTTTCCTTAGTTCCCTTTGCCCTAGGACAGTGGTCAGCAAACCATGGCTCGCAAGCCACATGCAGCTCTTTGGTCCCTTGAGTGTAGCTCTTCCACACTACAGCGGAAAGGAAACACAATTTTTTCGATGTTAGAAGAAGTTATTTCATTTGAAAACAAATTATCTCTTTTTGCTCAAGATTTTGAAAGAGAAACTTTGATTCACTTTCCAAGGCTGTTGAAACATCACCAAGAAAATAATTCTGATATTGACATTTGCTATTTCAAAAGAACACTTTTAAATATGAGGGAAGCTTTTCTCAACAGGTTTCAGGAATTCAGAAACAGCAAAGCGATGTTAGCCTTTGTTAAAAAACCTCTCGGCCTCTTTCCGTCTCTGGCTGCCGCAGCGTGAGGAGCTGCCGCCATGTCTGCCCACCTGCAATGGATGATCGTGCAGAACTGCTCCAGCTTCCTGATCAAGAGGAACAAGCAGACATACAGCACCGAACCCAATAACCTGAAGGCCCGCAACTCCGTCCGCTACAACGGGCTGATTCACCGCAAGACGGTGGGCGTGGAGCGGCGCCTGACGGCAAAGGGCTGGTGGTCATCATGAAGCAGAGATCTGGCCAGCGAAAGCCTGCCACCTCCTACGTGTGCACCACCATCAACAAGAACGCCGGGGCCACCCTGAGCAGCATCCGGCACATGATCCGCAGGAACAAGTACCACCCGGATCTGCACATGGCCGCCATCCACAGGGCCAGCACCATCCTGCTGGTGGAAGTGGGCCCGCCCCACCAAAAACTCCTGAGCACCCCTCCCCCTAAAGCAATAAAGGATCAGCCAAGGGGGAAAAAAAAAAAACAACTCTCAATGCTACTGTAACAGAATTAAAATTTTCTCCCATTAATATTGACATTGGCAACTTTGAAATGCAATTGCTGGAATAGTTTGAGGAGTAGAGATGTTCTCTTTTGAATGTTTGTTAAACTCCTTTGTGAAGCTGTCCAGACCCAGGCTTTTATTTGCTGGGAGAGTTTTAAAATTTTATTATTGCTGTATTTCATCAGTTTTTATTGGCCTATTCAGGTTTTATGACTCTCTCTGATTCAGTTTTGGGAGATTGTATATTTCTAGGAACTTTTCCATTTTATCCAAGTTGTCCAGCTCATTGGCAAATAGTTGTTCATAGTATTTTTCCACAATCCTTTGTATTTCTGTGATGTCAGTGATTACTTCTCCACTTTCATTTCTGATTTTATTTATTTGGGTCCTCTCTCTTTGTTTCTTGATGAGTATGGATAATAGTTCATCAATCTTGTTTATCCTTCCAAAGAACAAACTCTTGGTTTCATTGGGGGTTTCTTTGTCTACCCATGTTTGATCTCACTGACATATCTAGACGTTGAGTTGTTCAGTGGCTGCTCCCTGGGTGGCAGTGGCTCCTTGGGCTGTGGTTGCTCCTCAGGCGGTTGCGGTAGCAGCTGCTCCTCAGTTGGCAGCAGCTCCTCTGGTGGGTGCTGTTCACAGCTGTGGTGGCTCTTCTGGCTGGTGGGGGGAGGCTTCACGTACAGCTGCTGTTCCTCAAACAGAGGGGTGGTGCTCAGGAGGCTTCTGTTGTTTGGATCTGCTTTCCAGGGGAGTTCTGCCCTTCCCGGCTGCAAACCGTCTAACCAGCTGAGTAATTTCGCCAATTCGGGGTGGGTGTTATTAGTTTCAGCTGCTCACTCCATTTGCTCCAGGACATGACCTGGGACGCGTCTGCCTATATCGCTGCCATCTTCCGTAATCAATCATATATTTTTCCAAGCTCTTGGTTTCATTGATTTTTTTTTTGTATAGATTTTTTAGTCTTTATGTCATTTAGTTCTGCTCTAGTCTATACTATTTCTTTTCTTCTATTTACTCTAGGCTTTTCTTATTTTTTCTCTTTCTAGCTTTTTAAGTTGTAGAGTTAAATAGTTTTTCTTAATTGCTCTTGTTTTGTTTGTTTGTTTGAGGTAAGCCGGTAGTGCTATGAACTTCCCTGTCAGGACTGCTTTTGCTGTGTCCCAGAGATTGTGGGTGGTGGTGTGTCCAGGAGTTATTTTTTTCTTGATGTCTTTGGTAACCCTTTCTTGATTTAATAGCATGTTATTTAGCCTCCATGTGTTTGAATGTTTTGGGGTAGGTTTTTTTTTTTTTTTTTTTTTTTTTTTTTTTTTTTTTTTTTTTTTTTTTACTGTAGTTGATTTCTAATTTCATTCCACTGTGATCTAAAAAGATCCTTGATATGATTTCAATCTTCTTGAACTTTTAGAGACTTGTTTTGTGTCCTAACATGTGGTCTATCTTTGTGAATGATCCATGTGCACTTGAGAAGAATGTGTATTTTGCATCTTTGGGCTGAAATGTTCTATAAGTGTAAATTAAATCCATCTGTCCAGTGTTTTATCTAGAGTCACTGTTTCCTTGTTAATTTTTTGTTTCATTTAGAGTCACTGTTTCCTTGTTAATTTTGGGAGATCAACCAAGTGAAGTCAGCGGGGTGTTAAAGACCCCTATTATGACTGTATTGTTGATCTCTCCCTTATAGTTTGTTCTAGGTCTGTGAAATATGCCATCGGTATTTTAATGGGGAGTGCATTGAGTCTATAGATTGCTTTGGGTAATATGAACATTTTAATGATGTTGATTCTACCAATCCATGAACATGGTATGTTCTTCCATGTGTTTATGTCTTCCTCTAGCTCTTTTCTAAGTGTCTTGTTGTTTTCCGAGTACAGGTCTTTTACCTCCGTAGCTAAGTTTATTCCTAGGTATCTTAACGTTTTTGTTGTGATAGTAAACGAGGTTGATTTTTTTAGTCTCTCTTTCTGTAAGTTCACTATTAATGTATAGAAATGCCACTGATTTCTTGTTGTTAATTGTTATCCTGCTACATTGCAAAATTGTTATTAATTCTAAGAATATTTTGATAGAGTCTTTAGGGTTTTCAATGTACAGGATCATGTCATATGCCAATAATTACAGTTTTATGTTTTCTTTTCTATTTGGATACCTTTTATTTCTTTCTCTTTTCTAATTGCTCTGGCCAGCACTTCCAGTACTGTACTGTACAGGAGTGGTGAAAGTGTACATCCCTTTCTCATTCCTGTTCTAAGATGAAATGTTTTTAGTTTTTGCCCATTGAGTATGATGTTGGCTGTAGCTTTGTCATATAAGACTTTTATTATGTTGAGGTATGATCCCTCTGTTCCCATTTTGCTGAGGGTTTTTATCAAATAAACGTGTTGGATTTTGTCAAATGCTTTTTCTGCGTCAACGATATGCCTATGTGAATTTTATCTCTCAATTTGTTTATGTGATGTATCATGTTTATTGATTTGCGGATATTGTACCATCCTTGCATCCTCGGGCTAAATCCTTATTGGTCATGGTGAATGAACTTTCTGATGTAATGCTAGATCTGGTTTTCTAGAATTGTTTTGAGGATTTTGGCATCTATGTTCATGAAGGATATTGGCCTGTAATTCTCTTTCTTTGTCGTGTTTTTATCTGGTTTTGGTATTAGGATGATTCATAGAATGAGCTCGGAAGTGTTCCTTCCTCTTGAATTTTTTTTGAATAGTCTGAGGAGGATAGGCTTTAGTTCTTCCTTGAATGTTTGGTATAACACCTCTGTGAAGCTATCTGGCACAGGGCTTTTGTTTACTGGAAGGTTTTTGATGACTGCTTCAATTTCTTCCATTGTTATTGCCTATTGAGATTTGTAGATTCTTCCTGATTGAGTTTGGGGCGGTTGTATTTTTCCAGGAATATATCCTTTACCTCCAGATTGTCTAGTTTGTTGGAATAGAGTTTTTCATAGTGATTTTTAACAATCCTTTTATTTCTGTGGAGTCTTTTGTTATTTCACCTCTTTCATTTCTGATTTTGTTTACTTGGGTCCTCTCACTTTGCTTCTTTGTGAGCCTGACTAGAGATTCATCAATCTTGTTTATCCTTTCAAAGACCTAGCTCTTGGTTTCATTCATCCTTTGTGTTTATGTGTGTGTTGTGTTTTGTTTTATTTACTTATTTATTGGTCTCTATGTTATTTATTTCTGTTCTGATCTTTATTATCTCCTTCCGTGTGCTCACCCTGGGCTTTTATTGTTGCTCTTTTTCTATTTCTTTAAGTTGTAGAGAAGATGATTTACTACAATTTTTTCTTGATTTTTTTGTTTTGTTTTGTTTCGTTTGTTTGTTTCTTTTTTTGAGGTAGGCCTGTGTAGCTATAAACTTCCCTCTCAGGACTGCTTTCATTTTGTCCCGTAGATTTTGGATTGTTATATTTTCATTGCCATTCATTTCCAGGATGTTTTTAATTTCTTCTTTGATCTCTTTGGTATCCTAGTCATTGCTTAATAGCATACTATTCAGCTTCTAAGTGTTTGAATTTTTTGTTGTGTTTATTGTATTTTATTTATATTATTATGCCATTGTTGTTTGAGAATATGCTTGATATGATTTCAGTATTCTTTAATTTGGAGAGACCCTTCCTGTGACCCAATATGTGGTCTATTTTTGAATATGTCCCATGTGCACTTGAGATGACTGTATATTTCATGGCATGGGGTGAAATGTTCTGAAGATGTCAATTAAGTCCATCTTATGTAGTGAGTCATTTAGGATTGCTGTGTCTTTGTTTATTTTTTTCTAGAGAATTCATCCAGTGATGTCAATGGGGTATTAAAGTCCCCTACTATGATTGTATTGTTGTTGATATCTCCCTTGATATTTTCCAGGAGTTTTTTGTTTGTTTGTTTTTGTATTTGGGTGCTCCTGCATTGGGTGCATATATGTTTATCAGGGTTATATCCTCTTGTTATTTGATCCCTTTAGTACTATGAAGCGGCCTTTCTTATCTCTTGTTATGGCCTTCACTTTGAGGTTTATTTTGTCAGATATAAGTATTGCTACCCCAGTTTTTTGTGTGTTTTTTTTTCACCTCCCTTTTCCTGAAAGATATTTTTCCATTCCTTCACTTTCAGTCTGTGTGAGTCCCTTGTTATGAGGTGGGTCTCTTTTAGACAGCATATATATGGATCATGTTTTTTTTTATCCATTCAGCAACGTGATGTCTTTTGATTGGAGCACTTAGTCCATTTACATTTAAAGTTATTATTGATAAGTACTAGCTTGTAGCCATTTTTATTTTTGTGCCTGTGTTTCTTCTTCCCTTTTCATTTCTTCTTTTTACACCAGTCCCTTTAGCATTTCTTTCATAAGATAAATTTATCACCATTTCATTTATCTCTTCTTCTGGAGAATTTTCTTGTTCTTTCATTTGGGGGTAGTTTCTTTGTCTCCTCAGTTTGGCTGCCTGCTTGGGTTTGTGACTGTGTATTAGGTAGATCTGTTATGCCTCTAATTTCTAGTGCAGGAAGGTGTCAAATGCTGTTTCTGACTAATTAGGTCAGGCAAAGTCTCAAAGCCTCCAGAGATCACCTCGTTTGGCAGACTGATTGGATTTAGTCTTTAATAACCCTCAAGCAATTGTCTATAAGTGAGGTGAGAGTTTTTTCAACAGGGTGGGCCATTGCTTCTGCTTGTAAGCTGTTATTCTCAGTCTCTTATTGGGCCTCAGAAACTCTGTACCATGGGGCAAGATGTTTTCCAATAGGATGAGTCAACTTCTTCCCCCCCAGGTAAAGTTGCCTGTATAGTAAAATTCTGCCTGAGGAAATGATCTCAGCAGCATCAGGGAATTACTCAGCACAGGAAAGGGGGTGTCTGCCCTCTGACCTCTTACCCCAGGTCCCTTATCCTGACTTCTGCTCACACAGCTCCAGTCCAGTCTGCCCTCTCTCTGGAGGGCACAAGATGAGTGGTTCCACAGGGAATTTTGTGTGCTGGTCCTTTAAGAGGGTGCTTGCTTTCCAACAGTCTCTCCCTGGCAGACAACAACCCCACTGCTTTTCATAGCCAGATGTTTGTGGGCACTCTTATCAGTTCTGGTGTTCTCTGCTGGGGGTCCAGCTTGGGGAATAGACTCCAAAGTTCTCAGTGGAAACCCCCCACAGCTGATATATCTCTCCAGAACTTTAGTTAATGTCTGTGGGAGCCAGGCCAGCCCTTTTGTGCCTCTGCCCCTCCTACCAGTCTCTATGGGGTCTCCACTTTCTGTCCTTGGTTATCAGGATTCTCTCCAGCAAGTCTTCTCTTGATTATTCAGGAAGTTTTTCTGTATTTTAGTTGTAATTCCAGTTTGGTCCTGGGAGCATGTTCATACAGCATCCAATTACTCTACTGCCATTTTTAATATCTCCTAAATAGTATCTCAAAGGCAATTTTCAAATACTGAGAGAGATGAGAATATTTTAAGGTGGTGAATTGAGCCTACTCATTTTCTTCCTCCTCTCCCTCCACCTCTTCTTCCAAAGTTTCTTCTCACCTTGATTTGTAAACAAGATTTCCAATTTTATCAGTTTTACTCAACATCCATGTTAAAACCTTTGCATTATAGTAAGTCAAGAAAAAGAAAAGAAATTATGCATATTTGAAACATAATTGTTACAGAGCAACATATTAACTAAAACAATGAGTTTTATACTATGCAAGACTATCTAGTACATTTTATGGTTTGGAGCTCTATCTTAAAACGATGAGATGTCCCTGAGTAATTTTATATGGGCAGCAAAGTGATCAGATTTGCTTTATATAAATGCACAAAGTCTGTGGTATTCACGATGTATTTGAGCATGGAGAGAGAAAGGCTAAATCCACAAACACAAAATTCAATTTCAAGGCTTACATTCTAAATTTAGATGAGAGAATAGGTATTATAACCTAGAGTCAATGGTTATAATGAAGAAGGAATATGAAGAGAGATATTGAATAAGTTATACTGCTTAATTGGATATAGAAGTGATGAAGATGGATAATACAAAGTTAACCAGTGATAATTCCTGGGATTTCGTCTTGAGCAATTGCATAGTTTCTTAAGATAGGAACCAAAGTTAGAAAAGTCACTTTGAGAATAGGAGAGATAATGATTCAGGTTTGCGAATATGTAGCAGAATCAACCTGTTATCCACTAAAGATCTGTTAGCTCTTTTCTTAGAAACTGAACACTAATTCTTTTTTTCTTTTTTTGAAAGGGAAAGATCATCAGAGTTCATTTTTAATGACAGCTGGACACTCTCAGTTAAAAAAACAAAATCTTAAAAGGTTGAGATTGGTTGACCCAGTCACTGGAAAGATATTTTCCCTTTGTTATTTTAATATGACATTTATTGATGTTTAAGTTTATGATTTCTGCTCAATTTAGATGACACTATAGTTTTGCTGGGGTCCAACCCCAGCAGGTCCAGGGGTCCCCAAAGGTGTGGACGGAGTCGGCGAAGAAGGAATGACACGGAGACAGCGTTCAGTTGATCAGCAGCCTAGCCAGGATCTCCAGCAAAGTTCTGGTCTGGATCTCCAGTGAAGTTCTGTTTAGGATCGCCAGCCAGTTTCTGTGTCCATGGTCTCTTACTAGGTTCTCCAGCCAGGTTCTCCAGGTTCTCCAGCCAGGTTCTGTAGCCATGTTCCCTCACTAGGTTTTCCAGCCAGGTTCTGTCCAGGTTCTCCAGCCAGGTTCAGTCACCAGGTTCTAGTCAGGTTCTCTTGCCAATTTCTGTAGTCAGGTTCAGTACAGGATCTTTTGCCATGTTCTCTCACTAGGTTCTGTCTCTAGGTTCTGAGGCCAGTTTCTTTCCAGGATCCTTTGCCATGTTCTCTCTAGCGAAGTTCTTCTGTCTTTAGAGAATGTTCTGTGTAGGTTCTGTCTTCTTCGTTCTGTCTTCCTCTGTCTTCTTGGTTCTGTCTTCTAAGTTCTGTGTTCTAAGTTCTGTGTTCTAAGTTCTGTGTTCTGAACACTAATTCTTAGGTGAGCATCTTTCCTCCTAGAATAAGACTAGATGCTTCAATTTTACTTGCAGAAGTGTGGTCATGTTGAATAGATTTTTCCAATGGAATGATATCATAAATTTTGAATAGGACTTCTAATAGGGTTATCTAAAAGGGAAGGTGCATGTCAGCTCAATCCCTTCCTTTTGTCTGAAATGAGGTTATTGTGGCTGGAGTTACAGTTACTGTTAGTATGGTAGAAGAGGGAGGAAGAAGCAGCCTCAATCCAATCCTTGATATATCTAGATTTTCCAAAAACAGTTTAAGACTGCATACCTCTGGACTTATTTTTTCACAACAGAGAATTAAATGTTTATCTGCTCTGAGCTTTAACTCCAGATCCCCTTATCCTGACTTCTTTTGGTATTGCTATTTTTTCTTTTATATGAATTTAAAATAGAGCATAACTAATAGAGCATGTGATTCAAATATATAATCATCCCTATAAACTATGGATTTGAAGAGAGAACACTTTCTAAAAATAATGTAAAGAAAATTCAACTTTTAATTTAATGGAGAAGCATGCTTTTATAATGTCCAGGAAAACACATAAATATCTCTTTTACTGAGATTTGTGCCACACATTATATCCTCCACAGAAATAGTTGTCACTACCCCCAAACCTTTCTCAAACTCATTATTGAGTTCCAAATAATATTTTATCCCAAAAATGGGTCTGTGTTTTTTTGTGTCCTCTGTCTCCAACACCCCTGATTCTCTTACATCTGTTACACAATGTAAAATAATCTTTACTGCCAACCTTTATTTTGGGTCTTGCTCTTCCTCCCTTTTCTTTTAATTTAAAAAAATTAAATATTTTTATTGATTTTTAGAGAGAGAGGAAGGGACAAGAAGAAAGAGAGAGAGAGAGAGAGAGAGAGAGAGAGAGAGAGAGAGAGAGAGAGAAACATCAATGAGAGAGAAATAATTGGTTGTCTCTTGCACATGCCCTACTGGGGATTGATCCTGCAACCCAGGGCATGGGCCCTGATTAGGAAACAAACAGGTAACCTCTTGGTGCATGGGACGATGCTCAACCAACTGAGCCATATTGGTTGGACTCTTTTCCCCTTATTTTAATTTAAATAAGCCCCAAGAAAAAAGTAGTCTGCTTCAGATTCTTCCATAGCAGCTACAAGATGGGAGGGTTACAAGGATAGGAATCTTTATTCTGCCAAGGGCCATTTGGATATTTATAACATCATTCTCAGTCCATATAAAATTACCAACTTAAAAATTAGCCAGCTACATTTTGTCAAAAGTTTAATGAACTCACCCCTAATGCCTTGGCAGGGCCTCATGAAATTATTTTGGGTCCTTAGCCCATGACCAGATGATCCCCACACCTGAAGGAATGCATAGAGTATATTTACATTAATATTTTTGAACTTTAGACAAAGTTGAGAGTAAGATACTTTTGAGATATCTAGGCAAAGATGTTTAATAGATACTTCTATGTAAGAGTCTGATGCTCATAATGGAATTTTGGGGGGGATATATTAATTTGGGATTTGTCAACATACACCAAATAATCACAACCATGCTAGTTGATAACATTGCCTAGGTTAAGAATGTAAAGTAAAAAAAGAAAAGTTTCTAGATAAATATTGAGATTATTTTTTGTTTAACTTCTTGACAGAGGTCAATGATCTGGCAAAGGAACTGAGAAAGTAGATATTAATTGAGATCCAGGAAACTGTTATTTCAAGACACGTAATGCTTGCAAACTAGTTTCCACTTAAAAAGAGTGTTCAAAAGTGGTTTTCATTGGCCACTTTGCTAGACTGGGAGTTTGAGTATATGAAATATTGAATTTCCCCAAAACAGGAAAATAAGATACACCTAACTGTCGAGTAACACTCCCTCCACATTCAGCGTGGAGTAGGGTTCAGTATCTGAAAGAGGAGCCGCACAACAAATGAGAGAAAAAGACACGAGATAACTTTGCAATATTGGGGGACCAGGCGGGCAAGTCCCGAAGGACTTCCACCCATGCTCAGGCCGCTCCAATCTTTTATTGATTCTGGAGTAGCCCTTAGGGTAAGGAGGTTTCAATGACACACAGATCAGCAGACAATTTCCAGGAATAGACAAAGTATCTGATTAGCTCATCAATAGATGATTTCCAGGAATAGGCAGAGTATCTGATCAACAATAATCAACAAGGATCTACATAAGTATCTAAGGAATTAAGTGAACTAAGGTGGGGATGATGCTTCAACTATTATTACCTAAATTAACTGGGTGGTTCCTAGATTAACTGGGTGGTGCGCAGTCCTGACCTTTGCTAGGACTTCAAAGGTTACTAGCTTTTGGGGGTCTTTGTCTAAACTCAGCTAGTGAAGACAATGAATGGACTCCGGCACCTAACAGTAAATGTTTATCAATTATTATTAATGTATGATGATTCTATGGGGAAAATGTTGCATTAACATTGGTAGATTTTAATTCAGAATCTGAAAGAGCAGGTGAATCAAGTTAAACACGTATCACAATGCATCTTAATTTACTCAATTAAGTCTCATTCCTGATTGACTAGAAAATACACTAGGCCAGGTTCTGAAGGGATAGGTACAAAAGGTGGAGGGTAACATCTCAGAGGAGTTGCATAGTTCAGCTCTCTTTCTGCTATGGAATTTTTATTAAAGCCATACTGATAGTTTTGTACTACTAAATATATTTGAAAGATAGCTTTCTGTATATTGACTTTATTTTACCAATTGTTAACCTATAGTAGCCAGTTAACAAAATCCTGATATCTGCAGCATGTTTTTTTTTATTGTTTAAAGTCTTACATGTCTCCTTCTTTCCCGATTGACTCCCTAACCACTCCAACCATCAAGGGCAAGCCCCCGCCGCCCCAGTATCTGTGTCCATTGGTCATGCATACAAGTCCTTTGGTTGATCTCTAACACTCCCTTACTTCCCCTGCCTTTTCCCTGAGGTTGGACGGTCTGCTCAGTGGCACCTTGTCTCTGGATCCATTTTTGCTCATCAGTTTATGTTGATCATTATATCCCACATATGAGTGAGATCATGTGATATTTATCTTTCTCCGACTGGCTTATTTCGCTTAGCATAATGCTCTCCAGGTCCACCCATGCTTTGCAAATGGTAAAAGTTTCTTCTTTTTATAGCAGCATAGTATTCCATTGTGTAGATGTGACACAGTTTTTTAATCCACTCATTTGCTGATGGGCACTTAGGCTGTTTCCAAATCTTAGCTATTGTAAATTGTGCTGCTATGAACATAAGGGTGCATATATACTTTCTGATTGGTGTTTCTGGTTTCTTTGGATATGTTCCTAGAAGTGGGATCACTGGGTCAAATGGGAGTTCCAATTTTAACTTTTTGAGGAAACTCCATATTGTTTTCCACAGTGGTTGCGCCAGTCTGCATTCCTACCAGCATTGCATGAGGGTTCCTGTTTCTCCACATCCTCGCTTGCACTTGTCCTTCGTTCATTTGTTGATGATAGCCATTCTGACAGGTGTGAGATGGTGCCTTGTTTTGATTTGCATCTCTTGGATGATTAGTGACTTTGAGCTTGTTTTCATATGTCTCTCAGCCTTCTGAATGTCCTCTTTTGAAAAGTGTCTATTTAGGTCCTTTGCCCATTTTTTGATTAGATTGTTTATCTTCCTTTTGTTAAGGTATGAGTTCCCTATAAATGCTGGAGATTAAACCCTTATCGGTGATAACACTGGCAAATATATTCTCCCATCCAGTGGGCTTTCTTGTTGTTTTGCTGATGGTTTCTTTTGCTGTGCAGAAGCTTTTTATTTTGATATAGTCCCATTTGTTTATTTTCTCCTTAGTTTCCATTGTCCTAGGAGACATCTGACCGCTCCAGACCGAAGGGACAGTCTGAGCCCCTCAGCCAGCCCGCTGGTGGACTAAAGTCCCGGCGGCCTTGGGGGAACCTTGGGTCCCACCTGTGAGAAGGCACAGGCTGCCTGTCAGAAGGTGTAGGCTGGTACAGGAGAGCCGGCAGCTGCGGTCATTCCTGCTAAAAAGCAATCATGCATGACCAGGGACATTCCAAAATGTCTCCCCTGAGGACGAAATCTACCAGGACTGAAGGCTGACTCCTGCCTGGTGCTGAGCCTCACAAAGCTGTCACGATGGTCCTTGTGAATTGTGTAAATGCCTCAGATATAAGCTAAGGCAACTAAAAGCATATTTATATTACCCAATTAGACTGACTTCTCTGGTCTTAAAAGGTCCTTGATAACATCTCTGCCCCCCATTTCAGGATGAGGAACCTCACAGTGTCCTGGAAGAGGGGGTCAGCACGAGCAGACACTGCATTAGGGCTCAAGTAACACTTGTCCCATAACAAAAACACCACTCCAGACCGTGGGGCCTTCCAACACAGGTATTCACCCTTTTTATTTCTGACTGAAAACGTCCGCCAAGGAGGAACCACAAGGCATGGCCAAGAGTGAGCTGTGGGCCTCTCCAGCTGCGGGCTGCTGTGACCACCACATTAGGGACATGAGGGCCCATCACCAGAGGACTTGGAGCATGAACCTGCCACCAGCTGTGATACAGCGGTCGCGCCTCTCCCCAGACGTCATGTCCTCAGCTGCGGTCAGGGTTCTCTTCCTCTTAAGGCCACCAGGCCTGTGGCTGGTGATGGAAACCAGGAGTCTCCGCTTCTGATGGGTCGCCATACCCCACAGACCTGCACCCCACAGGCCCCCTCTGAGGGCAGCTGAGCCAGGAGCCTGCCTCACTGCCCATTGGATGGCACTACTCCCCGGTGTGTCCTGTGGTTAAAAAGAGCCTGTATAGCCAGTGGATGGCAGGCAGGTACATTTACTGGCCTCACTCAACTCCTGCAAACCATCGGCATGAGCCTCTGATGGCACCTGGCTGCCAGCTGTCTGCCCCCGCCAGTCCCCCTTGCCCTGCAGCCCTGCTCATCTCAGGGCCAAGCTGTAGATGTGGTAGATCTCATCGGGGAGGTTCTCCTGCCGCTCCTGGGCGAGGAGGCTGAGGCCTGCGCTGCGGACGATGCCGTGGACCACCTCAAGGTCCCGGCACAGGCTGCTACCCACATCATCCAGGATCACGCTCTCCTGGGCCATGTTGTCTTTAATGATGATGATGCTGTTGGGGCGCAGGCCCTGCTTGCAGCACCGCAGAACTCGGCCAGGTGCTGATCTGTCAGGTGGCCTGGAAGGCAGAGACGTGGGAACAGGATGGTGCGGGCACACTCGCCACTGGCTGTTCCTCAGCCACTGCTTATTCCACTTTGCACTTTATGATTGACACATAGGGCCAACTGCCCTCAACAGTCCAGGGGGGTCACTGAAGCCCATTTTGTGAAAGAGGAGACTGGGTCGAAGTCACCGAGCCACAGGCAACCATGAAATGTGCAGCTGGGATTCCACCCTGACCAGTGACTTCAGGCCCTGCCTGACACCTCACTTCACATGCCACCCACCCTCCTAGGCCTGGACCAGGGCGGTGTACCCAACAGTTCATTCCCTCCATTAGAACTCCAGACAGGCTTTTTGGGACCACAGAATACAGGGCCAGATGCAGTAGGTCCCATAGGGTGGTGCTGCCTGCCTGGGAGGGTGGCTGACCACTGGCACAGTGGCCTGCTCAAGGCCAGCAGTCTGGGCAGAGCACCCTGCACGTGTCGTTAGGCCGAGAGGGCGCAGGACATGATGGCAAAGCCGGCTTATTGCCAATAGCAGGGACAGCCAAAGCTTCAACCTTCCTCTTGAAAAAAACCCTTTTATAAAAATAAAAAATAAAAAATTTTCTTTGCTCCTATTCTTAATTCTCATAATTTTAATAATAAACTGCCACATATGCTTAATTATTTTCAAATGTTATATAAATCGTTGAATGACTGTAAGTACATTTTGATTAAGAAATACATTTTATTTCCTTATAAAATCAAACCTGAAAGAGTAACATTTATTTCTTTTCTTCCTATTCTGAGCTGCTACACTGAATCAATACTTTCTATTTGCATTAGAGCACTACATCATGGTGCTCTTTTATGCATGACTTCCTTCATTTTGGGGAAGTATTTTATCTACTTCTTTGTACCATACATTTATTTTGATTAAATTTTTAAAATATTGGTTAGCATTTTAAAGACTAACCTTAAGTAGAATTTTAACCTTCTGAATTACATCTATTTGCAATGTGCTTTTTATTCTATGGTGTATTCTTCCTATATAGTGTATTGTTATTTCATCTGAGATAAAATTTTAAGAATTGAAAAATTACAATTTTTAACACAATTGTATATTATGGGAAGATATATTTTGGAGTGATACTTTTTGAAAATATTTTCATAACACATGTGTACATTCTACTCAGATCTCCCATTTCAAAAGGAATAATTGGAGAAAAGGAGCCAAGTTTAAGATTCTTATCCCCTGGGTGGCAATTTTAGCTCTATTGCTTATCAGTTGTGTAACCTTGGGCATAATATTTTGTTTTCTACACATCAGATTCATCATCTATAAAATGGGAAGTGTGATAGGACCTGATTCATAATATAGTTATGATGTTTAAATTAATTAATAACTGTAAGTACTAAGAATGTTTTCTGACCCGGAAATGCTATTTTAAAAAAACATTTACTCACAGTTATTTTCAAATACCTGCCTTCAGACAGGCTTTGGTCCATTTTGAAATTTGCTAGACTCCATTATCAAGAGGAGATAAACTACATTAAGGTGAGATTTTTATAAAACAAAATTATGAATTCATTAGCTAGAATTCTCTTTTATTATGAAAGATAGGTTAGCTCATGACATTTTGGTGACTACATGGCATAAGCTAAGATCTTTAATTCAACATACTTTACGGGAATTTAACATTATCCAGAAGCTCTACAACTATCATACTCAGTGTCCAGCTTAGAATACAAATGTGCAAAAAAAAAAAATGAATAAATAACATTCTGTCAAAAAATAAAGCAGATACTTCAGATATTAGAAGGAGCAGAAGAAAAAATATAAAACATAAAGCTGCTATTATGAATGTTTTAAATGACTTAATTAAACTTATGGTGATAATATACAAAGAGATAGAAAGATATGTTAGCTTATGCCATTTTGGTGACTACATGGCATAAGCTTTTTTGTGAAATATTAATCCTAAGTAGAAATCATTATTATTATTCTTGCTATATATGCACTTAATATCTAGAAAAAAGCAGCATTACAAAATGTATTTCATATAATGTGTTTAAAATTTTATGAACTGAAAAGTTGATAAACCACTGAGTTAGAAAACCTACCCCAATCTATATTTTTCTAGAACTATTCACTTGCAAAGCAGATATGTGCAGTAGAAATACTTTAGATATAAAATCAGAAGACCTGAGTTAAAATTCATCTTTTTTTTTTTATTGATTAAGATATTACATATGTGTACCCTCTACCCCGCCCCCCCCCCCCCCCCCCCCGCTCATCCCCTCACCCCGCCGTTGTCTGTGTCCATTGGTTAGGCCTATATGCTTGCATATAAGTCCTTTGGTTGATCCTTCCCCCTTGCCCCCACCCTCCCCTACCTTCCCTCCAAGGCCCGACAGTCCAATCAAAGCCTCTCCGTCTCTGGATCAGTCCTTGTTCATCAGTTTATGTTGTTCATTATATTCCACAAATAAGTGAGATCTTGTGGTATTTATCCGCTCTCCAGTTCCATCAATGCTGTTGCAAATGGTAAGAGTTCCTTTTTCTTCTTCCTCTTCTTAAAGAATACCTTTCAGCATTTCATATAATGCTGGTTTGGTGGTGATGAACTCCTTTAGCTTTTTCTTATCCGTGAAGCTCTATATCTGACCTTCCATTCTGAATGATAGCTTTGCTGGATAAAGTAATCTTGGTTGCAGGTTCTTGCTATTCATCTCTTTGAATATTTCTTGCCACTCTCTTCTGGCCTGCATGGTTTCTGTTGAGAAATCAGCTGACAGTCGGATGGGTACTCCCTTGTAGGTAACTGACTGTCTTTCTCTTGCTGCTTTTAAGATTTTCTCTTTATCTTTTGCTCTTGGCATTTTAATTATGATGTGTCTTGGTGTGGTCCTCTTTGGGTTCCTTTTGTTTGGGGTTCTCTGCGCTTCCTGGACTTGTAAGTCCATTTCTTTCACCAGGTGGGGGAAGTTTTCTGTCATTATTTCTTCAAAAAGGTTTTCAATATCTTGCCCTCTCTCTCCTTCTGGTACCCCTATAATTCGGATGTTGGTATGCTTAGAGTTGTCCCAGAGGTTCCTTACACTATCTTCATATTTTTTGAATCTCTTTTCTTTTTTCTTTTTCGGTTGGGTATTTTTTGTTTCTTTGTATTTCAAATCTTTGACTTGATTCTTGGGATCCTCTTGTCTGCTGTTGGATCTCTGTAAATTATTCTTTATTTCAGTCAGTGTATGCTTAATTTCTAGTTGGTCCTTTTTCATGTCCTCCATGGTCTCACTATACTCCTTGAGGGATTCATTAAATTTATCGGCGGTTTCCATAAAATTCTTGACAAACCTTATAAACGTGGCCTTGAACTCTATATCCAGTCGTCTGCCCTCCTCCATTTCTGCCAATTGTGACCTGTTTCTTTGTCTCCGCATTTTGGCTGCTTCCCTGTGTTGATAGAGTGGCCCTGCGCGCCAGGTGTCCTGTAGGGCCCAGTGGCTCAGCCTCACCAGTTACCTGGGGTGGACACTCTTGGTGCACTCTTGGTGCCTTGGTTGTTGTAGGATCACTGGGAGGAATTGACCTCCAGGCCAATTGGCTGTGGGAAGCAGCTGTGTCTGAAGTGGGAGAATGGTCCCCCTCTGACCACTGGGTACAGTGGCTCCTGGATCTAAGGAGGTGCTAATTCAGCCCCTGCCTGAGGCCACACAGCCGTAGCCGCGAAGAGGCTCAGCTGTGAAGCAATGCAAGCCGCTGCGGGGCGTTGGGCCTTCTCTTGGAAGTTCCGGGTCTGCTTGGCTGGGCTGTAGTTAGGTACATTCACATGCAAAAGCCTCTGCTGCAGCCTGGGTGGGGCGGGGTCTCAGGGAGTCAAAAGGGCAGAGAAAGAAGCTATGGCTGATTCTCCGCACCCGGAGTCGCGCGTCTCAGTGTCCCGGTAACGGCTGCAAGCACCTCTGAGGGAAATCCGCCCTCAAGTTCGCCCGCTGCCACCTGACAGAGCAGCCTCTCCCCGTATGAGTCCTGGGTCCCAAGAGACTTCCCAGAACCGGAGTTCAGAGCAGTCGGGAGCTTGTGATTCAAAAAGACAGCCGCGTCCTCAGGTGCCACCCCTTTCCGCGCGTGCGAGCCGCCGCCGTACCTCTGCACTCAGCCTCCGCAGCTCCTCTGGCTCTCAGCGTGCTTTTCTTTTCTTCTAGTTGTAGAAATTACACTCAGCCAGCCTTCCTGTTGTTCTGGACGATGTTTGCTCCATCCTTTGGGATATTTTTCAATTGTTGTGGGAGGCGACTATTTCCCGGTGTTTATCTATGCCGCCATCTTAGTTTCTCCAAATTCATCTTTTTTATCACTCTGTCACAATAAGCAAATAACAGCTTTTCTTCATTTAAGCTTTCTTATTTTGACAGCAGTTAAAATGTATTTCTGTTTTGAAAGAGTAGCTAGTATAGGACTTGGCATTCCAACACTAACTCCTGTAAAATTGTATCAAATTTTGAAATCAATATTTTCAGACATTGTAAAAGAGGCAGTTGAGGACAACTGTCCTTGGGGAAAGAAAAGAATATAATGTGAGCCCCAGTATTTCAACAATTGCCACAACTTTGTCTAGAGTACTTTACTGACAGAGAGCATAGAACTAGAAACAAACTTGAGTGAAAGTCTTGCTTAACTGAGGAGACAGAGTCTAGATTTACAGGCTACTGAGGCAGTTGGAATTGTAGGAAAAGTATGTAAGATGGAAAGGATATTTCTACTCTTTCATTTTTAAAATGGTTTGGTTGAAAAAGCAAACGGTTGAGATCTGTCTGGGATTCCTAGAAGAAAATGGTTATTGTGGAGCTGACCTGTGAAAGGAATGACAGTTTGTCTAAAGTAGGAGGAAATTATGCAGCTCATTGGTCTTCAGTGGAAACCCAAAAAGATCATACATTTTTGTAAAGGCCATATGCAAGAGTAAGAGTAAAGCCTTAGTATTAAGTAAGAATGAAAGCAAAATAAATATTCCTCAGTAACAAATGAATTCAAGTCTTAGTTATCTACCAACAACTTATCTGCAAAAATAAAATTCAACATACTTTAAGGGAACTTAACATTATCCAGAAGCCATACAACTATCCTACTTGGTGTCCAGCTTAGAATACAAAATTACCAAGGGTGCAAAGAAAAATAATGATTAAGTAACATTCTGTCAAAAGATAAAGCAGATACTTCAGATATTAGAAGGAGCAGAAGAAAAATATATAACAGAAAGCTGAAACTATGAATATTTTAAGGACTCAATTAAACTTATGGTAATAGTACACAATGAGATAGAAAATATGAAAAAGAAAAACAAAAATATGAGAAATTTCAAAACAACATAATTATATTAAAAAACAGTACTGGATGAGGTTATTGCAGACTGGGATATGAAAAGAAAAAAGAAGTGAACTTCAAATTATAGTTTGAAATTCTTTGATTAGAAGAACAAATAGAAAAAAAATAGGATGTGAAATATAAGTAGTCTTAGTAAATTGTGGGACAATACTGTTTAATACATATATGTAATTGGAATTACCAAAAGGAGAAAAAAGAATATCAGGCAGAATAAATATGCAAGTAAATAATGGCCACATATCTTCCATATTATGAAGTTCAGCAAATGTCAAATAAGATAAATACAGCAAAAATTACAAACAGGTGCATCATGTTAAAATTACTGATGACCAAGGACAGAAAAATATGAAGAAGCCAAAGTAAAAAAAACATTACATGTAGTAAAATAGCAATAGGAATTACTGCATTTTATTATCAGAAAGAAAGATGGAGAGCAAAAAAACATTAAAAAAAATCTTTAAAGTTCTGAAATAATAAAAAAGGACAAAACATTAGTTCCAAATGATCTAATCTAATAAAAGAGAAACATGCAAATTGACCACAACTCCACTATGCCCCAAGCCACGCCCACCAGCCAATCAGAGCAACTATATGCAAATTAACCCAACCAAGATGGTGACCAGCAGCCACAGAGCTGGAGCAAGCAGGAGGCTTGGTTTCCCCAGCGATGGAGGAAGCCAAGCTTCCTGCCTGCCCTGGCCGGCTGTGGCCACCGCTCAAGGCAACAAACTTTCAATTATAGAAGGTAAATAAATCCCAGATATCTGCTTCCAGCCAGCCTCCACTGGGGGCCTGGGTGGCTGGAGGCCATGGTCAGCATGAAAACAGCCATCAACCCCTCACCCAGGCTGGCCAGGTACTCCAGCAAGGACCCCCACTCTGGAGGGGGTGTGGCCAGTCTGAAAATGGCCCTCAGCCCCTCACCCAGGCTGGCCAGGCACCCCAATGGGACCCCCACACTGATCTGGGACACCCTTCAGGGCAAACCAGCCAGCCCCCACCCATGTACCAGGGCTCTATCCTATATAATAAAAGAGTAATATGCAAATTGACCCTATCAGCAGAATGACTGGGAATGACTGGTCACTATGACACACACTGACCACCAGGGGGCAGATGCTCAATGCAGGAGCTGCCCCCTGGTGGTCAGTGTGCTCCCACAGGGGGAGCTCTGCTCAGCCACAAGCCAGGCTGCTGGCTGCCAGTACAGTCGTGGTGGCAGGAGCCTCTCCTGCCTCCTCAGCAGCACTAAGGATGTCTGACTGCAGCTTAGACCTGCTCCCCGCTGGCAAGTGGACATCCTCCGAGGGCTCCCAGGCTGCCAGAGGGATGTCTGACTGCCAGCGTAGGCCCAGTCCCCTGGGGAGCGGGCCTAAGCCAGCAGGTGGTCATCCCCTGAGGGGTCCCAGACTGTGAGAGGGCACAGGCCAGGCTGAAGGACCACCCCAAGTGCAAAAATTTTTGTGCACCGGGCCTCTAGTCTATATATATAAAAGCATAGCCTTAAGAGATGGTGGTTGGCAGGGTGAGGTGAGGGAGAGAAAATGAGTGAGTGAGAGAATGAAAGGAGAGTGTGTGGATGTGTGTGGTGTGTGTGTGTGAGTGAGTAAGGGACAGTTAAATCCTTCAGGAGCAGCAGGGGCTGGCAGACCAGGCTCTCTTGGACAGGGAGAGACTACCACCACTGCAGGCACTCTACAGACTGCAGGACTCTGGCACAGAGCCCACGCCATCTTGAAGGGGAGTGGCTTCTTCTAGGAACTCATCAGCACCACCACACAGACAGGCTTTGGACACTGCCCGTGACCCAGCAGTGACTCCAGCCAAAATCCTGCTGCCCCACCCGCAGTCCTGTGGACCCTGGGACCTCCACCTCCAAAGGTGCACTGCTTCTGCAGCAGTAAGTGCAACATCCCCTCTCCCCAGCAGTAGAATTCCAGACACCACATTCGTGTGTTCCCAGCTCACAGGCATCCAGGGCACAACACTTCGTAGGTAGCTCTTGAATGCTGCTGTGAGCCCCAGCTGAGTGTGATTTTGTACAGACAAGGCCATGCTGCCCTGCAGTAGAAATTCTGAACTCCCTCTTTCTAAATAACTGCCCAGAGACAACCCAGCTGTGCAACTTCAGTGTCAGGGCTCCTCAGAGTGATTCAGAGCTCTGCACTGGCAAAGGCACTGCCACAGTCATGCATTTTCAACAAGCAGGCACCCAGAGCCCATCTATCCACAGGGCGCTCCTGGGAGCCGCTGTGAGTCCCTGCTGGGTGCGATCTTGGACAAACAGGGACGCACTCCCCTCCCCGCCCCCCACCCCCTCCCCGCCGGGGCAGTAGAAATCCTGAATTCACTCATCCTGGATACCTGCCCACAATGCCTCAATTATGCTTATGCGGCTTCAGTGCCAGGGCCCTTCAGAGTGCTTCAGTGCGCTGCGCTGACAAACTCACTGCTGGTGCCCCTGTGAGCCGCCACTGGGAGTGCGCACCTATCCACCACAGGTGCAACAGCAAAAACTAAGTCTTCCTACCCCACAGCTGCAGAACTCTGGACTCCACAGTCTCGCCTTTCCAGAGCACAAGCCTCCTAAGCCCACTGCTCCACAGGCAGCTCTTGGGCACCTCTGTAAGCCCCCACTGGCACACACTTATACAAACAGGGAGCACTGCTGGGCTGTAGACGTGCTGAATTCCCTCTTCTGGAATACCTGCCCACAGACACCACAATCCCATGGCTTCAGCGCTAGGGCCTTTCAGAGTGCATCAGTACAACCTGCTGGCAAACGCACCATGGATGTCCCTCTGAGCTGCCACTGGGGGAATGTGTATACAATCACAGAAGCAGCAGCAAAAGCTGAGTCTGCCCACCCCACAACTACAGAACTCTGGACACCACAGTCACGCCTTTCCAGAGTGCAGGTCTCCTGAGCCCCACCACCCCAACAGATGGTTCCTGGGTGTCGGGGTCCAGCCCCAGCAGGTCCAGGGGTTCCCAAAGGCGTAGACGGAGTCGGCGAAGAAGGAATGATACGGAGACAGCGTTCAGTTGATCAGCAGCCTAGCCAGGATCTCCAGCCAGGATCTCCAGCCTAGTTCTGGTCTGGATCTCCAGAGAGGTTCTGCTGTTTATTGTTTTGTTACATCCGTATTTATACCAGTTGATTTTAATCCTGTCAATTTCTATTACAAAGGTTAGGGCATTTCTTATCTCCATTCCAGGGAGTAAAGATTATGTAGCTTAAGCATGATTGTTTGTAGTGATTAACTACCCGCCTGGCACTTAGTTAAGGAGTTTCATCCCCTCCCTGACTTCAGGGAAAAATTCCTACCTGGGGAAACAACCTTTCTCGAAGAGGTGACCTTGGTTAAAACACACAGCACTAAGGGGAGCAAACATATTAAGAACAGTATGCTATATACGCCAGGTCCCTTGAAACATATGCTGTGCAGATGTTTCTTCCCTGCAGCGACTGTGTCAAGCAGCAAGGATGGACCGGCTTCCGGCAAATTCCCCCTTTTTTATTTTTTAAATGATCACGCATGCAAATCAGTGGCCACCTCTCAGATTGGGCCATTTAAGTCTCAGAAGAAGAGTGGCAAGCAATGATAGTGAGCATAGCTATAAACATAGTGGATGGAGCGCAGAAGGAGCCCCATTCCTGTAGAAGGTTGCCAGCCTCTTCAGTCAAGGAATTTCAGCTGTCCTCAAGTTGTTGGTTTGATTGTCTTTGTTGGTCTGGTTAGCGGGCAGCGTCACTGGCGACAGGCTTCCCAAAGCGTGAGCAAGTTGAAGGGTTGCATCAAAGGGTCCATCAGGGCCGTGGTTGATGGTGGTGTCGATGTCCGAGGAGGAGTAAGCTGTGCCCTCTGGATCCAGCTGATATGGAAAATGGAGGGTAGTAGAAAAAGAAGAGAAAGCAAAAGAACTACAAGGCATGGAAGTGTTTAGAAAAAAGAGGGAGAAGAAAGGGAAGAAGGCAGCATCCTGACACAGCCCTTTCCTTCAGCTTCCCCTTTCCCTGTGGTCCCAGGTAGAAATGGGAAACAAGTCCTGTTGCAGTGAGAGGGCAGCTGCTGTCAGCCAGTCTCTGTCTTTACCTGGGTCCCGATCTGAGCTGGGCATGGGAAGCAGGAAGCAGCCATGGGGACAGGAGACCTTCCTCAGAAGGGGCGAGTGTTCAAGCCCCTGAACCATTGGGGAGGGGGGTCTGTGCCCCACCTTTGTTGCACCCCAAGTTTTCTTCTACTGGCCCCCGACTGTGCCTGTCTTAGGTTGCCCCACCCTGTGGAGTCTTACCTGTCGTTGACTACCAGCCATCTCTGGGCCAAGTAGGGTGATGTGAGGTTCAGTTTTGTCTCCTTGATAGCCTATGTCCCTCTGGCCTCCATGCCCAGCAACTGCCTTTGGATTCCCTAGCCTGCTGGTGGGGCTCTGGCATTGATCATAGGGAACTCAGGTTTCTCCTCTAGAGAGGGCCCAGCTTACGCCATTGGGCCAGAGACAGATCCATGGTGCCAGCCACCATGAGGCTTCAACCTCAGCATGAACAGAGAGCTCAGGCAACAGCTATGGGCAATTGGATTGTAAGAAGAGGGTCCCTCTTGGCACAAGGGTAAGAGGCGCCAATACAGGACAAAGGAGAGTCCTGGAACAGGGCTTTCTCAGCCCAGGATGTCAGGCTCTTGGCACAAGACAACTCCATGTATGGGGCATATACCAAACACCCCTAGTCATGGCATAAAAGGGAGATGCCCTTCCTGGAACAGTAGGGTAGGGAGATTCTAGAAAACGCTATGTTCAGGAAAGAAGGAGAAAGGCCAAAGAACCATCAAACAAGTAGTTAGATTTTAAAAAAAGGAAAAAGGAAAGGAGATGTGGGGCAAAGCTGGGACATGTGGAAAGACAAAACGGAGGCACATGTGATCCTCCCAGTGGACAGATTGTTCCAGCTCAGGGCTGCACATCTGCTGCAGATGGGCACTGGTCAGGTGTGCTATGATGAGGCAGAGATGGCGGGCGGTGAGACATAAGGTCGGACTAGACGGTCTGGAATCCACACAGGTGAGTCTGCGTCCTGTGGAAATATACAAGCATATCCTCTCCCCTGGGTTAAAAGTACATCAGGTCCCTTCCAGGCTCCTGTAAGCAAGTCTCTCCATTTGACGAGGGCTTTAGGTTTAGTTAGATCAGGGTTCCAATGCCTGTACATCGGGGAATTTCCCTCAGAATCTACATTTAGTATATTAATTACAAATTGAGTACGTTGTAGAACATGATGAGGAGAAGAAAATTTAAACTCATTTTCTTGTAATATTTTGTAACAGGAGTAAATCAAACACCGCTGGGGCTATATAATAGAACTCCCATTTGAGACAAGATATCTCTTCCCCATAATGTAAAGGGGATAGTCGTAATTACATAGGGACAGAATGTTCCTGAATGTTGATCTTCATCAGTCCAAGTTAGAATCTGAGAACTCTTTTTTACATTAGATGCCTTGCCTAGTCCTACTAGGGAAGTGGAGGTGGTGTGCGTGGGCCATGAAGAGGGCCAATCCTTCTCTGCTATGCAGGAAACATCTGCTCCTGTATCCAATAGACCTTCAATTGGTTTTCCCTGAATTTGTAAAATTTTTGTAGGTCTAGTAGCATGGATTTCTTGTATCCAAAATGCTGCATCACTAGATCCAAAGCCTCCGGCCCCTCTAGCTTCCTGGGTAACAGCTGTCCCTATTTTATGTATTGGTAACAGGATTAATTGGGCAATTCTCTGGTTGGGCTGAATCTGTATAGTTGTGGTGGGTGGGGAAAGTAAAATCTGTATTTCTCCTGTGTAGTCTGCATCAACAACTCCTGGGATGACTAAGATCCCCTGTAACGAGGTGGAGCTCCGTCCTAATATTAAACCTACAGTTCCCTCAGGCAGTGGCCCAGACACTCCTGTAGGAATGGCTGCTACTGGCGAGTCTGGGGTTAGTACTGCATGGGTGGTTGAGTGGAGGTCCAATCCTGCACTGCCTGGGGTTGCCCTGAAGAGGTCACTGACTGATCGAAATTTGCAAAGGGGTTGAAGGTTGATGCCCCTATTATTGCAGGGGCCTGGGGCTGGCCCCTTCTCAAGTTTCCCGATTGAGGTGATGGGATATAACCTCCTTGGGAGCTATTTGTAGAGTTTAAAGGCCGACCATTTTTATGGTATTTTGATCTACATTCCTTTGCCCAATGGAATCCTTTCTGACATCGGGGACAAACGGTTTTTGGAGGATTAATATTATTCCCTAATGTATTTCCAGGCTGTCGAGGAGCTTGCCATCTGGCCTGAGTATTATTATTATTTTTATTTGGGCATTCTCTGCTAAAGTGCCCAGATAAGCCACAAGAGTAGCAGTTCATATTTCTTTTATTACCTGTAGTATTGCTGGCTTGTCCTATAGCCTGTACATATTGAGGGTATGTCTCCCCTTTGAGAGCTGCAGCTATAGCTACACCCTGTATAAATGCTGGACTTACATCAGCACACTGTTTTATAAAATCATTTATAGTTCCTGTTCTGCGAATCGGCCTTAATAAAGCCTGACAGGTATTATTAGCATTTTCAAAAGCCAGTTGTTTGATTAGGATATCGTCTGCCTCTTTGTTATTGATTACTCTCTTGACTGCCTGCATGAGGCGAGAAAGAAAATCCTGATATGGTTCCTCGACCTTCTGTTTAACCTCTGTAAGGGTGGTGGTTTTTCCTGCTGTATAAGGTAGGGATTTCCAGGCACTTACTGCACAACTGGTTACTTTGGTAAGTGCCTCTGTGGGCATATTCATTTGCTCCTCAGCCGTGTTAAAATCACCTTCTCCTAATATCATGTCTAGGGTTATTCTTTTTCTGGTTTTTTCGCTAGTGGCTACAGCTTTCTTAGCAAGATCTTCATATTCAGTTTTCCATAATAAGTAATCGCCTCCTGAGAGACAGGATTTACAAACCTGTGACCAATCATAAGGAGTCATCCATTTACTGGCTAGGGTTTCTACCAAGGTTTGTGTGTAAGGAGCTAGAGGTCCATATTCAGAGCAGGCCAATTTTAATTCTTTAAGTACTTTGTAAGGTATAGGCTCCAAGGTGGGGTTTCTATTCCCACCAGACTCATTCTCATATGTAACTGGGAATCAGAGTGAGAATTCAAGATCTCCATTAGCTTCAGCTTCTCTTATCGCCCTTTGAAATTTAGACATGGAGCTCATAGGAGCCACAGGACCTGGTTTAGGCTTCCTTTCTAATTTGGGGAGCCTGTTTTGAATGGGAGGGCCATTCTCCTCTCTACTGACTGGAAAGGACCAACGGTCATGTTTATGATATTTATTCTCCTCCTGATCAGTAGGCATAGCTAAATTGCTTTTAGATTGAGCTGAAGACAATGATGATGTGTTCTCTCTGGGTGGAGCCGAGGGACTATTTAAATTTTGAGAAAGTTCAACCGTTTTTGCCTCTGGTGCCAAGGTGTCACAGATTGAATCCCAGAGGGAAAAGAAACATGGCAGGACCTTCTCAGATTCATGGTGTTTCTTTAATTGCTTTCCTACTTCAACCCAAGTTTTTAAATTAACAGTTCCATCCTCTGGAAGCCATTGACATACTTCTTCTATAAAACTTTCTGTCTCACTGGGAAAAACCTCAACTCCAATTCTGCTAGTAAGCATATGCGTTAAAAGATTAATACAGAGTCTTTTTTTCTTTAGACTCAGTATGACCCATCTTGTCAATCTAAGTTCTGTACTAACTACCTGCTTACCCTACTTATCCTCTACAGGGGGGGGGGGGGTCTGAAGCACCCTATGGTGCAGTCCTATCCATCCCAAGTACGGGGGGACTTACCTAAGGGAACCCTGTTCGGGCGCCAGATGCCGGGGTCCAGCCCCAGCAGGTCCAGGGGTTCCCAAAGGCGTAGACGGAGTCGGCGAAGAAGGAATGATACGGAGACAGCGTTCAGTTGATCAGCAGCCTAGCCAGGATCTCCAGCCAGGATCTCCAGCCTAGTTCTGGTCTGGATCTCCAGAGAGGTTCTGCTGTTTATTGTTTTGTTACATCCGTATTTATACCAGTTGATTTTAATCCTGTCAATTTCTATTACAAAGGTTAGGGCATTTCTTATCTCCATTCCAGGGAGTAAAGATTATGTAGCTTAAGCATGATTGTTTGTAGTGATTAACTACCCGCCTGGCACTTAGTTAAGGAGTTTCATCCCCTCCCTGACTTCAGGGAAAAATTCCTACCTGGGGAAACAACCTTTCTAGGAGAGGCATCCCCTCCCTGACTTCAGGGAAAAATTCCTACCTGGGGAAACAACCTTTCTCGGAGAGGTGACCTTGGTTAAAACACACAGCACTAAGGGGAGCAAACATATTAAGAACAGTATGCTATATACGCCAGGTCCCTTGAAACATATGCTGTGCAGATGTTTCTTTCCTGCAGCGACTGTGTCAAGCAGCAAGGATGGACCGGCTTCTGGCACCTGGGTGCCACTGTGAGTCCCTGCTGGGCATGGGTGATTTCAAACAAGGGTGCAAGACAGCAAAAATTGGGACCCCACTCCATGGCTGCTGACTTCTAGACACCACAGTTGCGCCTTTCCAGCTCACAGGCCTACATCAAGAGAACTCAAATAGCTCAAGTAGGGAGCTACACTAGATTACCAAGTCCAGGAGACCTGAGAGATCACACCAGTAGCACCATTCCCAAAAGAACCTGGTTAGCAAAACAATTGGATCTACAATTAAAATGTTACAACAAAACATGGGAAGACAAAAAAGCAATCCCAAAAGGAAAGAAAAAGAAGATCACCAGAATGGGAGTTAAATGAAACTGAGACAAGCAACTTTTCAGAGAAAGAATTCAGAGTAATGGTTATAAGGATGCTCAAATGGCTGGATGACAAATACACACAACTCAATGAGAATTACAAGGAGCTGAATGAGAATGTCACCAACATCAAAAGGAACCAAGAGTAAATGAAGAATGACATAGCTGCAATAAAGAACACAATGGAAGGCTTAAACAGTGGACTACCAGAGTCTGAGGACCGCATCAGCGAATTAGAAGACAAGGTAGGAAAATAAACACAAAGACAGGAAAAAACAGGAAAAAAACTTAAAAAGCAAGAGGAGAGCCTAAGGGAGCTTTGGGACAATACAAAACAAAACAACATTTGCATAATAGGGATACCAGAAGGAGAGGAAGAGAAGCAAGGAATAGAAAACCTGTTTGAATAAATAATGACAGAAAACTTCCCTGATATTGGCAAGAAAAAAAACTATGCAAGTCCAAGAAGCACATAGAGTCCCAAATAAGATAAACCCCAAAAGACCAGCACCAAGACACATCATAATTAAATTGGCAAACACCAACAACAAAGTAAGAATCTTAAAGGCTGCCAGAGAGAGACAAAAAGTTACCTACAAGGGAGCTCCTATTAGAATATCAACTGGTTTCTCTACAGAAACACACCAGGTCAGAAGGGAATTGAATTAAATATACAAAGTGATGCAAAACAAGGGACTGAATTTGAGAATACTATATCCAGCAAAACTATCATTCAAAATTGAAGGTGGAATCAGGAGCTTCACAGACAAAAAAGGGCTAAGAAAGTTTATTACTACCAAGATAGCAATGCAAGAAATCATAAAGGGACTGCTGTAAAAAGAAGAAACAGAAAGGCAAGAAGAAACACAAACATTAAGAATAAAAATGACAACAAATAAGTACTTATCAATAATAACATTAAACATAAATAGATTAAATGCATCAATCAAAAGACAAAAGGTAGCTGAATGGATATGAAAACATGGCCCATATATTTGCTGTCTGCAAGAGACCCACCTCAGAACAAAAGATTCACACGGACTGAGAGCGAAGAGATGGAAAAAAATTTTCAGGCAAATGGAAATGAGAAAAAAGCTAGGGTTGCAATACTTATATCTGACAAAATATACCTCAGAGTGAAGACCACAATAAGAGATTAGGAAGGTCAATACATAATACTAAAGGGAGCAATTCAACAAGAAGATATAACTCTGGTAAACATATATGCACCCAATGCAGAAACACCCAAATACATAAAACAACTTCTGGAAGATATCAAGGGAGAGATAGATAGCAATACAGTCAGGGTAGGGGGCTTTAATACCCCACTTACACCACTGGATAAATCCTCTAAACAAAAAAATCAGCAAAGAAACAGCAATCCTAAATGACTCACTAGATCAGTTGGACTTAATTGACATCTTCAGAATATTTCACCTCAAAGCTAGAGAATATACATTCTTCTCCAGTACCACTGGACATTTTCAAAGATAGACTACATATTAGGGCACAGGAAAAGTCTCTTTAAATTCAAAAGGATAGAAATCATAACGAGAATCTTCCAGATCACAATGGCATAAAACTAGAAATAAACTACAATAAAAACAATGAAAAAATAAACACTTGGAGGCTAAATAGCACGCTATTAAACAATTATTGGGTTACCAAAGTGATCAAAGAAGAAATCGAAAGCATCCTGGAAACAAATGACAATGAAAACACAGCAATCCAAAATCTATGGAACATGATAAAAGCAGTCCTGAGAGGCAAGTTCATAGCTCTACAGTCCTATCACAAAAATAAAAAATAAAACTGGTAATGAACTACTAACCTTGCAACTTAAAGAATTAGAAAGAGAACAACAAAAAGCCCACAATATCCAGAAGGGAGGAAATAATAAAGATCAGAGCAGAAATAAACAACATAGAAACAAAAAAAAAATACAAAAGATCAATGAAACCAGGAGCTGATTCTTTGAAAGGATAAACAAGATTGATAGTCAAGCTCACCAAGAAACAAAGAGAGAGGACTCAAATAAACAAAATCGGAAATGAAAGAGGTGAAGTAACAACCAATCCCACAGAAATACAAAGGATTGTAAAAAAATACTACGAACAACTCAACTCCAAAAAACTGGACAACCTCGTTGAAATGGAACATTCCTAGAAAAATACAAGCTTCCAAAACTCAATCAGGAAAAATAAAAAAATTTGAATAGGCCGATAACTACTGATGAAGTTGAAACAGTAAACAAGAAGCTTCAAGCAAATAAAAGCCCTGGACCAGATGGCTTCATAGGGGAGTTTTACTGAACATTCAAAGAACTAAAACCAAAAAATTCTCAGACTATTCCAAAAAATTCAAGAGGTAGGCATACTTCCAAGCTCTTTCTATGAAGCCAGCATTACCCTAATACAAAACCAGATAAAGACACTACAAAGAAAAAGAATTATAGGCCAATATCCCTCATGAACATAGATGACAAAATCCACAACAAAATTATAGCAAACCGGATCCAGCATTACATTAGAAAGATCATACACCCACTGGGATTTATTACAAGGATGCAGGGCTGGTACAATATCCGCAAATCAATAAACATGATACATCACATAAACAAATTAGGAGAGAGAAAGAAAATGGCAACCATCAGGAAGGTAGGGAGGGAGAGAGTGTGAGAGTGCAAGGAAGTGATAGAGGAGTGTGTGGACGTGTGTGGTGTGTGTGTATGAGCTAGGGACAGTTAGATTCTGCAGGTCTTCTAAGGGGCTGCTAAACCGGGCAGTCTTAGGCAGCAGAGTACTGCTCCCTGCGTGGACACTCCTGGGCCGCAAGCACAGGCACAGCGACCATGCCATCTTGGGAAACAGAGCTGCTTGAGATTACGATCCTGGCCTCAGCACTACCCAGTCTGATCTCAGACGCATACCAGGACCCTGCAGCCACTGGGGACAGAGACCTGTGACCACAGCCACAGACCTGCAGACACCAAAAGTTCAGAAATCCCCACGGCAGATCCGTGAGTAAGAGAGCCCATCCCCCCTTCCCACAGGCTCGCAGGCAGCGCTATATTAACTGATAGACCCACCCCTTACCGGGGCCTCAGTGCCACAGGAACTTTAGCCTGGAAGTGCAGGAGAACCTTGGAACTGATCCCACGTAGGGCCGGGTTCAGGAGTCCTGGGCTGGGAGCAAATGCACAAACACCTGGAACTCATCTGATATGCACTGCCTGCTCCAGGAGCCCTGGCCTGGCACAAACACCTGGAACTGGTCCTGCTCACACTGCCGGCTTCAAAGCCCTGGGCTGGGAGCAATCACGCGAACACTGGGAATTTGTCCTGCATAGCACAGGCCCACGGACCCAGATTCTCTGGGCAGGAGGCAGCCCCAAACACCAGTGACTTGACTGTGTTTCTTATCACCTGCACCTGAGATCCTGATTCCCTGTGCATTCATACTAAGAGCCAGTGACTCCAATTCCTGGTGCAAGGGCACACAGGGACCCTGATTGTCAAGGCGAGATCGCATGAAACA
This sequence comes from Myotis nattereri, assembly GCF_964212035.1. NCBI lineage: Eukaryota > Metazoa > Chordata > Mammalia > Chiroptera > Vespertilionidae > Myotis > Myotis nattereri. The sequence goes on from NC_138076.1 coordinate 104,728,720, forward strand.
ACAGAGACTCCGATACTGGATTCCTGGGGAACTCTGACTCCTGGCACACGCTAGGGGGCTCTGATTTTCAACACACTCCAGGAGAGTCTCTGTTTCAGCACGGTGCAGGCAGGGTCCTGATTCTAAGGGCGCGCACAAGGCCACATTGAGCGCTGGCAACACTGACTCTGAGCGAGCCTGGTTCCCACCAATCCACAACAACCACACATCTTAGTGTCAGAGCTCTTCAGTGACACTAGTGTGGTGTGAGGCTCCCACTGAACACGGCCCAGGCACACGCAACGCGATGTTTGAACCATCGGGAGATAATCAGAATGAAGAGACCACACAACACCCAGAAGAAAAACAATGAGGAGTCGCCAAGAAAGGAAATTAATGAAGTTGAAGCATGCAACATGACAGAAAAAGAAATCAGAATAATGGTTATACAATTCATTTACCGGATGGATGAGAAAATCAACAACCTATGCAATAATCAGGAAGAGCTCTGACCAGCTTCGCTCAGTGGATAGAGCATTGGCCTGCGGACTGAAAGGTCCCAGGTTCGATTCTGGTCAAGGGCATGTACCTTGGTTGCAGGCACAACCCCAGTAGGGGGCATGCAGAAGGCAGCTGATGGATGTTTCTCTCTCATCAATGTTTCTATCTCTCTATCCCTCTCCCTCCCTCTCTGTAAAAAATCAATAAAATATAATTTGAAAAAAAAAGAATCAGGAAGAAATGAAAAGTGATATAGCTACAATCAAAAACACCATGGGGACGGGAGAACCAAGATGGCGGCATAGGTTAACGCTGCAGTTTGCTGCTTTGAACAACTATTTCAAAAGTGAAACTAAAAGACGGAACGGACATCACCCAAAATCACTGGAACGCTGGCTGAGTGGAAGTCCTACAACTAGGAGGAAAGAGAAACGCATACGGACACTCAGAGGAGGTGCAGTGCTGAAGTCAAATTCTGAGGTGCGGAGTGCGCGGAGCGGGCTGGCGGCGGAGGGCGCGGTTGGCGTTTTCAGTCGGGAGGGAGTCACAGACTCTGAGCTCCAGATACAGGCGAGTCTTTAGGGACCCAGACTCAAACGGGAGAAGCGGGACTGCCTGGCTTCGGTCAGAGCGAGTGCAGCTTTCTCTCCGAGCTTTGCAGCGGGTGCTGGGACTCAGAGAGGCAGAGCCCCTGGGAGCAGGACTGAGAGCCGCCATCACTGCTCTCTCCGGCCCACCCTGTTGATCCTGTGCGACCCGCCCCGCCCAAGCAAGCCCTGCACAGAGGCATTTGCCGGATAGCCTCAGGCAAACGCCAGATTAGCACCTCCCTAGAGGACAGAAGTTCTCTCACTGCTGACACAGCTGATTCTCATAGCCACTTGGCCTGGATGTCAAACCCTCCCTGGAATTAGCTACAACAATCAAGATTTAACTATAAGACCACGAACAAAGACCACTAGGGGGTGCACCAAGGAAGCATAACAAAATGCGGAGACAAAGAAACAGGACAAAATTGTCAATGGAAGATATAGAGTTCAGAACCACACTTTTAAGGTCTCTCAAGAACTGTTTAGAAGCCGCCGATAAACTTAATGAGATCTACAAGAAAACTAATGAGACCCTCGATGTTATATTGGGGAACCAAATAGAAATTAACCATACACTGACTGAAATAAAGAATATTATACAGACACCCAACAGCAGAACAGAGGAGCGCAAGAATCAAGTCAATGATTTGAAATGCGAGGAAGCAAAAAACACCCAAACGGAAAAGCAAAATGAAAAAAGAATCCAAAAATGCGAGGATAGTGTAAGGAGCCTCTGGGACAGCTTCAGGCGTACCAACATCAGAATTATAAGGGTGCCAGAAGATGAGAGAGAGCAAGATATTGAAAACCTGTTTGAAGAAATAATGACAGAAAACTTCCCCTACGTGGTGAAAGAAATAGACTTACAGGTCCAGGAAGCGCAGAGAACCACAAACAGAAGGAATCCAAAGAGGACCACACCAAGACACATCATAATTAAAATGCCAAGAGCAAAAGACAAAGAGAGAATCTTAAAAGCAGCAAGAGAAAGAAACTCAGTTACCTACAAGGGAACACCCATACGACTGTCAGCTGATTTCTCAACAGAAACCATGCAGGCCAGAAGGGAGTGGCAAGAAATATTCAAAGTGATGAATGCCAAGAACCTACAACCAAGATTACTTTATCCAGCAAAGCTATCATTCAGAACGGAAGGTCAGATAAAGAGCTTCACAGATAAGGAAAAGCTGAAGGAGTTCATCACCACCAAACCAGGATTATATGAAATGCTGAAAGGTATCCTTTAAGAAGAGGAAGAGGAAGAAAAGGGTAAAGATACAAATTATGAACAACAAATATGCATCTATCAACAAGTGAATCTAAGACTCAAGTGAATAAATAATCCGATGAACAGAATGAACTGGTGATTATAATAGAATCAGGGACATAGAAAGGGAATGGACTGACTATTCTTGGTGGGGAAAGGGGTGTGGGAGATGTGGGAAGAGACTGGACAAAAATCGTGCACCTATGGATGAGGACAGTGGGTGGGGAGTGAGGGTGGATGGTGGGGCGGGAACTGGGAGGAGGGGAGTTATGGGGGGAAAAAAGAGGAACAAATGTAATAATCTGAACAATAAAGATTTAATTAAAAGAAAAAAAAACCACACACACACACAAAAAAAAAAAAACCATGGAATGTTTCTACATTAGACTAGAAGAAGCCGAGGACCGAATTAGTGAGTTAGAAGATAAGGCAGAGAAACAAGCTCAATCTGAACAGCAACTGGAGAAAAAAATTAAAAAGCAGGAGGAGAGCCTAAGGGAGCTTTGGGACAACATGAAACTAAGTAACATACGAATAATAGGGCTGCAAGAAGGACAAGAAGAACAGCAAGGATTAGAAAATCTATTTGAAGAAATAATGTCAGAAGAATTCCAAAATATGGGGAAGAAAAAAGTTACACAAGTACAGAGAGTCCCAGGCAAGATGAACCCCAAAAGACCCACACCAAGACACGTCATAATAACGATGGCAAATGTACAAGACAAAGAGAGAATCTTAAAGGCTGCAAGAGAGAAACAGAGAGTTACCTACAAAGGATCCCCCATCAGATTATCAAATGATTTCTCAACAGAAACACATCAGGCCCAAAAAGAATGGACAGCAACTTACAAAGTAATGCAAAGCAAAGGACTGAATCCAAGAATACTATATGCAGCAAGGCTATCATTCAGAATTGAAGGGGAAATGAGAAGCTTCAGAGACAAAAAAAAAGGCTAAGGGAGTTTATCACCGCCAAGCCAGCAATGCAAGTAAAGCTAAAGGGACTGGTGTAAAAAGAAGAAATAAAAAGCCCAAAAAGAAAACAGCCACAAAAAAATAGAAATGGCTACAACCAAGTACCTTTCGATAATAACTTTAAATGTAAACAGACTAAATGCTCCAATCAAAAGATATCGAGTGGCTGAATGGATAAAGAAACATGACCCATATATTTGCTGTCTACAAGAGACCCACCTCATTAGAAGGGACTCACACAGACTGAAAGTGAAGGGATGGAAAAATATCTTTCAGGCAAATGGAAAAAAAAAAAAGCTGGGGTAGCAATACTTATATTGGACAAAACAGACCTCAAAGTGAGGCCATAACAAGAGATAAGGAAGGCCACTTCATAATACTAAAGGAATCAATACAACAAGAAGATATAACCCTGGTAAACATATATGCATCCAATGCAGGAGCACCCAAATTCATAAAAAAACTCCTGGAAGATATTAAAGGAGAGATCAACAACAATACAATCATAGTAGGGGACTTTAATACACCACTGACAACACTGGATAAGCACTCTAGACAAACAATCAGCAAAGATACAGCAATCCTAAATGACTCACTAGATCAGATGGACTTAATAGACATCTTCAGAACACTTTACCCCAAAGCCAGGGAATATACATTCTACTCAAATGCTCATAAGACATATTCAAACATAGACCATATATTGGGTCACAAGCAAAGTCTCCCCAAATTCAAGAAGATTGAAATCATAAAAAGCGTCTTCGCAGTCCACTATGGCATAATATTAGAAATAAACTACAATAAAAACAACCCAAAACACTCAAAAACCTGGAAGCTGAATAGCATGCTATGAAATATTGATTGGGTTACCAATGAAATCAAAGAAGAAATCCGAAACATCCTGGAAACTAATGACAATGAAAACACAACAATCCAAAACCGATGGGACACAATGAAAGCAGTCCTGAGAGGGAAGTTTATAGCTCTACAGGCCTATCTCAAAAATCAAGAAAAAATGGTAGTAAATCATCTAACTCTACAACTCAAAGAATTAGAAAGAGAGCAACAAGAAAACCCCAGAGTGAGCAGAAGGAAGGCGATAATAAAGATTAGAGCAGAAATAAATGACATAGAGACCAAAAAAACAATACAGAAAATCAATAAAACCAAGAGCTGGTTCTTTGAAAGGATAAACAAGTGAGACAAACCTCTAGCCAGACTCACAAAGAAGAAAGAGAGAGGACCCAAATAAACAAAATCAGAAACAATAGAGGCGAAATAACAACAGACCCCACAGAAATACAAATGATTGTTAAAAAATACTATGGACAGCTCTACTCCAACAAACTAGACAACCTGGAGGAAATGGACATATTCCTAGAAAAATACAACTTTCAAAAGCTTAATCAGGAAGAGTCTAAAAATCTCAACAGGCCAATAACTATGGAAGAAATTGAAGCAGTCATCAAAAAGCTTCCAGCAAACAAAAGCCCAGGACCAGACGGCTTCACGGGGGAGTTTTACCAAACATTCAAGGAAGAACTAAAACCTATCCTCCTCAAACTACTACAAAAAATTGAAGAGGAAGGAACACTTCCAAGCTCATTCTATGAAGCCAGCATCACCCTAATACCAAAACCAGGTAAAGACAACACAATGAAAGAGAATTACAGGCCAATATCCCTCATGAACATAGATGCCAAAATCCTCAACAAAATCTTAGCAAATCGGATCCAGCAGTACATCAGAAAGATCATACACCATAACCAAGTAGGATTTATCCCAGGGATGCAAGGTTGGTACAATATCCGCAAATCAATAAACATGATACATCACATAAACAAATTGAAAGAAAAAAACCACATGGTCATATCAATTGATGCAGAAAAAGCATTTGACAAAATTCAACACCCGTTTTTGATAAAAGCTCTCAGCAAGGTGGGAGTAGAAGGATCATACCTCAACATAATAAAAGCCATATATGACAGGCCCACAGCCAACATCATACTCAATGGACAAAAACTAACACCATTTCCCCTAAGAACAGGAACAAGACAGGGATGCCCCCTCTCACCACTCCTGTTCAACATAGTACTGGAACTGTTAGCCATTGCAATTCGGCAAGAAGAAGAAATAAAAGGCATCCAAATTGGAAAAGAGGAAGTAAAACTGTCCTTATTTGCAGACGACATGATATTATACATACAAAACCCTAGAGACTCCGTCAAAAAACTACTAGACTTAATACATGAATTTGGCAATGTAGCAGGATACAAAATTAACCCCAAGAAATCTAAGGCATTTCTATACACCAATAGTGAACTTTCAGAAAGAGAGATTATAAAAACAATCCCGTTTACCATCGCACCAAAAAAATTAAGCTACCTAGGAATAAACTTAACTAAAGAGGTAAAAGACCAATACTCAGAAAACTACAGGACGTTAAAAAAAGATATAGAGGAAGACATAAACAGATGGAAGAACATACCGTGTTCATGGATTGGTAGAATCAACATCATTAAAATGTCCATACTACCCAAAGCAATCTATAAATTCAACGCACTTCCCATTAAAATACCAACGGCATACTTCAGAGATCTAGAACGAACTCTCCAAAAATTCATCTGGAATAAAAAAAGACCCCGAATAGCTGCAGCAACCCTGAAAAAGACCAAAATAGGTGGGATCTCAATACCAGATATCAAGTTGTATTACAAAGCCACTGTTCTCAAAACTGCCTGGTAGTGGCACAAGAATAGGCACATAGATCAATGGAATAGAATAGAGAGCCCAGAAATCGGCCCGAACCAATATGCTCAATTAATATTTGACAAAGGAGGCAAGAACATACAATGGAGTCAAGATAGTCTCTTCAATAAATGGTGTTGGGAAAATTGGACAGATATATGCAAGAAAATGAAACTAGACCACCAACTTACACCATACACAAAAATAAACTCAAAATGGATAAAGGACTTAAATGTACGACAGGAAACCATAAAAATACTAGAAGAATCCAAAGGCAACAAAATCTCAGACATATGCCGAAGCAATTTCTTCACTGATACAGCTCCTAGGGCATTGGAAACTAAAGAGAAAATGAACAAATGGGACTACATCAAAATAAAAAGCTTCTGCACAGCAAAAGACACCATCAACAAAACAACGAGAAAACCCACTGTGTGGGAAAACATATTTGCCAATGTCATATCTGATAAGGGCCTAATCTCCAAAATTTATAGGGAACTCATACAACTTAGCAAAAGGAAGATAAACAATCCAATAAAAAAATGGGCAAAAGACCTAAATAGACACCTTTCAAAAGAGGACATTCAGAAAGCCAAGAGACATATGAAAACATGCTCAAAGACCCTAATCATCGGAGAGATGCAAATCAAAACAACAATGAGGTACCAACTCACACCTGTCATACGGGCTATCATCAACAAATCAACAAACGACAAGTGCTGGAGAGGATGTGGAGAAAAAGGAACACTTGTGCACTGCTGGTGGGAATGCAGACTGGTGCAGCCACTATGGAAGACAGTATGGAGTTTCCTTAAAAAACTGAAAATGGAATTCCCATTTGACCCTGTGATCCCACTTCTAGGAATATATCCCAAGAAACCAGAAACACCAATCAGAAAGGATATATGCACCCCTATGTTCATAGCAGCACAATTCACCATAGCTAAGATCTGGAAACAGCCTAAGTTCCCATCAGTAGATGAATGGATTAGAAAACTGTGGTACATCTACACGATGGAATACTATGCTGCTCTAAAAAGGAAGGAACTCTTACCACTTGCAACCTCATGGATGGAACTGGAGAGCATTATGCTAAGTGAAATAAGCCAGTCAATGAAGGAAAAATACCACATGATCTCACTCATTCATGGATAATAGAGACCATTATAAACTTTTGAACAATAATGGATACAGAGGCAGAGCTGCCTCAAACAGATTGTCAAACTGCAGCGGGAAGGCCGGGGAGGGTTGGGGGGCAGGAGGTAGGGGGGCAAGAGATCAACTAAAGGACTGGTATGCATGAATATAAGCATAACCAATGGACATAAGACACTGGGGGATAGGGGAGGCTAGGGGACTGTCTAGGGTGGGGAGATAAAATGGACACATATGTAATACCCTTTGTAATACTTTAAGCAATAAATTTAAAAAAAAGAAAATTAAAAAAAAGAAAAAAGAAAGAAAAAGAAAAAAATCACAAATAAACATTATCTGGTTAGGTTTAAAAAAAAAAAAAAACAAGAGGAAAGAAAGGCCACTTCATAATACTAACGGGATCAATACAATAAGAGGATATAATCCTGATAAACATATACGCACCCAATACAGGAGGACCCACATACATAAGAAAACTCCTGGAAGATATCAAGGGAGAGATCAACAACAATACAATCATAGTAGGGGACTTTAATACACCACTGTCATCACTGATAAATCCTCAAGACAAAATATCAGCAAAGAAACAGCAATCCTAAATGACTCACTACATAAGATGGACTTAATTGACATCTTCAGAACACTTCACCCGAAAGCCACATATTGGGTCACAAACAAAAACTCCCAAAATTCAAGAAGATTGAAAACATACCAAGCATTTTCTCAGACCGCAAGGGCATAATATTAGAAATAAACTGCAATAAAAACAACTCAAAATACACAAACACTTGGAAGCTGAATAGCATGTTATTAAATATTGATTGGGTTACCAATGAGATCAAAGAAGAAATTAAAAACATCCTGGAAACTAATGACAATGAAAACACAACAATCCAAAACCGATGGGACACAATGAAAGCAGTCCTGAGAGGGAAGTTTATAGCTCTACAGGCCTATCTCAAAAATCAAGAAAAAATGGTAGTAAATCATCTAACTCTACAACTCAAAGAATTAGAAAGAGAGCAACAAGAAAACCCCAGAGTGAGCAGAAGGAAGGAGATAATAAAGATTAGAGCAGAAATAAATGACATAGAGACCAAAAAAACAATACAGAAAATCAATAAAACCAAGAGCTGGTTCTTTGAAAGGATAAACAAGATTGACAAACCTCTAGCCAGACTCACCAAGAAGCAAGAGAGAGGACCCAAATAAACAAAATCAGAAACAGTAGAGGCGAAATAACAACAGACCCCACAGAAATACAAATGATTGTTAAAAAATACTATGGACAGCTCTACTCCAACAAACTAGACAACCTGGAGGAAATGGACATATTCCTAGAAAAATACAACTTTCCAAAGCTTAATCAGGAAGAGTCTAAAAATCTCAACAGGCCAATAACTATGGAAGAAATTGAAGCAGTCATCAAAAAGCTTCCAGCAAACAATAGCCCAGGACCAGACGGCTTCACGGGGGAGTTTTACCAAACATTCAAGGAAGAACTAAAACCTATCCTCCTCAAACTACTACAAAAAATTGAAGAGGAAGGAACACTTCCAAGCTCATTCTATGAAGCCAGCATCACCCTAATACCAAAACCAGGTAAAGACAACACAATGAAAGAGAATTACAGGCCAATATCCCTCATGAACATAGATGCCAAAATCCTCAACAAAATCTTAGCAAATCGGATCCAGCAGTACATCAGAAAGATCATACACCATGACCAAGTAGGATTTATCGCAGGGATGCAAGGATGGTACAATATCCGCAAATCAATAAACGTGATACATCACATAAACAAATTGAAAGAAAAAAACCACATAGTCATATCAATTGAGGCAGAAAAAGCATTTGACAAAATTCAACACCCGTTTTTGATAAAAGCTCTCAGCAAGGTGGGAGTAGAAGGATCATACCTCAACATAATAAAAGCCATATATGACAGGCCCACAGCCAACATCATACTCAATGGACAAAAACTAACACCATTTCCCCTAAGAACAGGAACAAGACAGGGATGCCCCCTCTCACCACTCCTGTTCAACATAGTACTGGAACTGTTAGCCATTGCAATTCGGCAAGAAGAAGAAATAAAAGGCATCCAAATTGGAAAAGAGGAAGTAAAACTGTCCTTATTTGCAGACGACATGATATTATACATACAAAACCCTAGAGACTCCGTCAAAAAACTACTAGACTTAATACATGAATTTGGCAATGTAGCAGGATACAAAATTAACCCCAAGAAATCTGAGGCATTTCTATACACCAATAGTGAACTTTCAGAAAGAGAGATTATAAAAACAATCCCGTTTACCATCGCACCAAAAAAACTAAGCTACCTAGGAATAATCTTAACTAAAGAGGTAAAAGACCTCTACTCAGAAAACTACAGGACGTTAAAAAAAGATATAGAGGAAGACATAAACAGATGGAAGAACATACCGTGTTCATGGATTGGTAGAATCAACATCATTAAAATGTCCATACTACCCAAAGCAATCTATAAATTCAACGCACTTCCCATTAAAATACCAACGGCATACTTCAGAGATCTAGAACGAACTCTCCAAAAATTCATCTGGAATAAAAAAAGACCCCGAATAGCTGCAGCAATCCTGAAAAAGAACAAAGTAGGTGGGATCTCAATACCAGATATCAAGTTGTATTACAAAGCCACTGTTCTCAAAACTGCCTGGTACTGGCACAAGAATAGGCATATAGATCAATGGAATAGAATAGAGAGCCCAGAAATCGGCCCGAACCAATATGCTCAATTAATATTTGACAAAGGAGGCAAGAACATACAATGGAGCCAAGATAGTCTCTTCAATAAATGGTGTTGGGAAAATTGGACAGATATATGCAAGAAAATGAAACTAGACCACCAACTTACACCATACACAAAAATAAACTCAAGATGGATAAAGGACTTAAATGTACGACAGGAAACCATAAAAATACTAGAAGAATCCAAAGGCAACAAAATCTCAGACATATGCCGACGCAATTTCTTCACTGATACAGCTCCTAGGGCACTTGAAACTAAAGAGAAAATGAACAAATGGGACTACATCAAAATAAAAAGCTTCTGCACAGCAAAAGACACCATCAACAAAACAACGAGAAAACCCACTGTGTGGGAAAACATATTTGCCAATGTCATATCTGATAAGGGCCTAATCTCCAAAATCTATAGGGAACTCATACAACTTAACAAAAGGAAGATAAACAATCCAATCAAAAAATGGGCAAAGGACCTAAATAGACACCTTTCAAAAGAGGACATTCAGAAAGCCAAGAGACATATGAAAACATGCTCAAAGTCACTAATCATCCGAGAGATGCAAATCAAAACAACAATGAGGTACCATCTCACACCTTTCAGACTGGCTATCATCAACAAATCAAGAAACGACAAGTGCTGGAGAGGATGTGGAGAAAAAGGAACACTTGTGCACTGCTGGTGGGAATGCAGACTGGTGCAGCCACTATGGAAGACAGTATGGAGTTTCCTTAAAAAACGGAAAATGGAACTCCCATTTGACCCTGTGATTCCACTTCTAGGAATATATCCGAAGAAACCAGAAACACCAATCAGAAAAGATATATGCACCCCTATGTTCATAGCAGCACAATTCACCATAGCTAAGATCTGGAAACAGCCTAAGTTCCCATCAGTAGATGAATGGATTAGAAAACTGTGGTACATCTACACGATGGAATACTATGCTGCTCTAAAAAGGAAGGAACTCTTACCATTTGCAACGTCATGGATGGAACTGGAGAGCATTATGCTAAGTGAAATAAGCCAGTCAATAAAGGAAACATACCACATGATCTCACTCATTCATGGATAATAGAGACCATTATAAACTTTTGAACAATAATAGATAGAGGCAGAGCTGCCTCAAACAGATTGTCAAACTGCAGCGGGAAGGCCGGGGAGGGTTGGGGGGCAGGAGGTATGGGGGTAAGAGATCAACTAAAGGACTTGTATGCATGCATATAAGCATAACCAATGGACATAAGACAGTGGGGGATAGGGGAGGCTGGGGGACTGTTTAGGGCAGGGGGATAAAATGGACACATATGTAATACCCTTTGTAATACTTTAAGCAATAAAAAATAAAAAATAAAAATAAATAAAAATGTAAAATAATAGTAGTAAAAATAATAAATAAAAATATAATAATAAATAGTCAAATAAAGTGAGAAAAATGTTTAGTTTCTTAGGTAAAAGAGAAAAAATAAAAATGTGAACTAGTGAAATTTGTTCACTTCAGCAGAGCTCCAATGACCCATGGTGAATGGTTTAAGACCCATCTCTACTGTTCTACCTGGCATTTCTGTTTCCTGACAGATAGTCAGCACAGTGTTGAAGTTCCCAGCCATCCACCGCTCCTCTGTGTCACAAACCACAACCTTGGTTTCAAGCAGGTGTGATCACTCTGCTCAGTTTGTTTCTCTTCCTGCCTTCAGTTGTACTGTATTTACACAATTGTCTATTTCTGACACATCCCCTGGATGGTGGTGTTTCTGTATTAGTTTCCAGAACCAAATGGCCTGTCAATCCATTCCCCCAGGGTTCCCTGGGGGTGTATAGACTCTTCCTTTCCCTGCCACACTCAGGACTGGGTTGGAGGAACGGATTGTCCCAGAGTTGGTTTCCTGCTCGTCTCTTCCTATTCTGCTCCCCAGTCTCCACAAAAACCATCTTCTCTGCAGTCTTGGTGAGTGTTTTTAATTGAAAAAGCCCATGCACTGGGTTTAGCAAGTAAAAGCAATGAAATTATAAAGACAATGCAACCACACCATCTCTCGTCTTTTTCCCCCAGCACTGCACGGCTGGTATAGAACTTCAGGCTCCCTTTCTGAGCACAGTCCCACAGCTTAGATCTAGAGTCTCCCACTGCCAGCAGCACTGTGGATCCCTTTCCACATTCGAGGGCTACACTGACCGCAAGGGCTGCGGATTTGGTGCAGCACAGTCTCCCCTCCGAGATTCTAGTCCCCTCTGGGTATGTTTCTCCCTCCACCTGGATCCCAGATCCCACCTCTCTCCAAGCAATCTCTGACCTTTCCATACATGGATTGCCTCACCAGCTGTGTTTAACTTGCAAATTCCTGGTGGATGTTATTGGATTCAGCTGTTTCTTCTATCTGCTCTGTGTGAAGGTGCAGGACCCATTTGCATATTTGGCCGACACCTTGTCTCCCCCTGGACAAACTTTTTATGCGCCCATGGCTGGGGAGGCTGGAGTCTCAGTGTTCGTGGGTTCACAGCTGAGGCAGCTGGTCCCTGGGCGTTGTGGCTATAGAGTCCTGGGAGGTATCTGATGTCTCCCCAGGTTAAGGTAAGGCTGGGCTTCTGATAAAAGCCACTCTCCCCTTCAAGATGGCATGATCTCTGTGGCATAGCCAGCCACTCCAGGAGAGATTTCAGTGATAGTATAAATCTGGTCCACCAGTCCCCGACAGTCCTGTGGAATATAACTGTCCATCACTCACAAATACACACACTCCCCACACATCCACTCACTATCCTTCGCTCTTTCACTCATTCACACTATCTTGCTTACTGCCATCCCATTGGCCACTATCTTGGATCTTGTAGATGTTATCTTTAGGGAGACAAAGATCAGGGGTCTGAGTTCCCTGACTAGTGATATGAAAGAGGAGGATAGGTTACTCTGGGGATGAGGTTCTTGTTTAACCAGTTTTTCCCCTTGCCAGGCATCCAGAGCTTTCTTGTAGGTACTGAGACAGGATTTCAAAATAGGATGTTGCAGTGGTTAGGCCCCCTATGCCAGTTCCAACCCTTGTTTTGATGCCAAGGGTTATTAGGAGAGGAATTATCTGGACTGCCCTTTTATGTCGGATATGATGGGGTATGGGGACAGGTAAAGATTTATTATTAGGGGCTATATCTATTGGGTGAGAGATAGATGAGAGTACAGGCTGCTCTCCAGTTGGTCAGGGGCAGATGTATGTTTTCTCCCCACAGAGAAAGAAAATTCCCTGATTATGGAGACAATGTGAAAGGTGTAAGGAGAAGAGGTGGAATAAAGGGTATGAGGTTCCCTTCCCCAGTTCTGGAATCCAAACCGAGAGGGTAGTCACCATGGAACTAATGATAAGGGGTGACAGATGAGTGGTTGAGATTTTATTACAGTGAAAGTGGGTAGGAATGCTAGAATGGGCTGTTATTCAAGGGAAAAGTGAAAGGGAAGAAAAAGAGCAGTTGAAGACTTGGGCCTGGATGGTTGGATAAGGAGTAAAATGGATCTGCTGTAGGAAATAACTGGAGGAAAGAGCTACCTTAGTAAGAGATTGAATATAAGCACAAAAAAGAGGGGAAGCTTTATTTTCCTGTGCTTTAAGATAATTACCTAGAAGTGTGTCTGCTTTTTGAGAAACCCTTTTTACAAGCTAGAGAGATTTTTGCCTGATTCCATCTCTTGATTGGTATAAGAATGGTGGTATATGCTAAAGAGGTGTGGTAAAGGCAGAGCCAGAAATTTCTGGTTTAGGAGGGAATGGGTGAGGTTAAGTGTTCGTTTGAGATGAGTAGAAGTGAGAAAGTTGTTTATGGGTGTAGCTTATGGGTGTAGGAGAGGAGGGCTGGAATAGGATGAGGAGGAGAGCTAATCCCCACTTCTAGGATTGGGATTGTCCCAAGGGGAGAAAGGGTATGTTTGGGATCTAGAAAGAAGAAAATTTCATCCCATGGGTAATCAAAGTCCCCTTGTAGAAAGACTTAAATAACATAAAATACTGAAACATTGATAGCAAGACAAGTTTTAAAATTTTCTGCTCTTAGTTTTTATTATAGACTAGTAGCCCGGTGCACAAAATTCGTGCACTGGGGTGGGGAGGGGAGGATGGGCCCCTCAGTCTGGCCTTCACCCTCTCCAATCTGAGACCCCTCAGGGGATGTCCAACTACCTGTTTGTGCCCACACTTTTAACAGATAACAGCTCCATTGTTGTTTCTTTCTTATGCTTAAAACCATTGGAATTAGTAGGTATTCAGAGTGTGTATACATTTTGGGAGGACACCCTGTATATCTCTAGTCAGCGGTGAAAGAAACCAACAGCAGATTTGGAACCCCCAGACAGGGAACCTCGCTCACTCCCCACATGTCTCCCCACTTCACTTTTCACCTTCGTGGGCAGCAGGAGAATCAACGTTTTCTCTCATTAATTTGGAAAAGCATGTCCTGTGACCCGCTGCCCGGCAGGAGTGCGCTAGGCCCCAAGCAAGCGAGGCTCAGTCAGGGCAGCCTTCGCTCGTGGGTGCTGGCACCCAAAGTGCACATTCCTCCTCTACAGTTGCCCCGACTATCCCACTGTTTCACTGAGAGTATGGAATTCCTCTCCACCTCTGGGTTCTTGATCTTGAACGCTGACCGAAGGCACCTCAGCGAGGGCTGCCCGTGCCCACCAGGTGTGTCTGTCTGCACCTGCTCCCACCTCAGCACCTGCATTAACCCCCCAGAGGTGATCTCGTAGCTGCACTGGCCTCCATGGGAACAGGGCATCACCACTCCGCCCTCTCACTGTCATCTCACAGGTGCCCACCCTCAGCACCCAGAACACCCAGACACTCTCCAAAGGACGTGAGTGCATCAGAGGGGATGTGTGCACATCCTGTGGGGGTGTTAGGCATGATTAGTTGATGGAAGTGTGGTGGAGAGGCAGGGGGAACTTGTGCACGCCTTGGTTTGCAACTGTTGCAGGTGCGGGAGGGTGACAGTGTGCTGGGGGATGTTCACACTCCAGCGGAGGATGTGCACACCGGAGGCCTCTGGCTTTGCAGATCCGCAAACCCTCGTGGTGCGGCCTGGAGGACATCAGTCTGGCCCACCACGGTGGCTGTCCCTGCGATCCTGCACCTTCTGGGCCAGGAGGCGGGTCTTGCGCAGCCACTCCTGAGCGCTGATGGCCTGCAGGTGCTACTTCAGCTCAGCCTGCAGGCTCCGCTTGGCGCGCTCACAGCTGTCACCACCGCCATGTAGGGAGTACAGGCCGTCCTCCGCCAGCCTGCCTCCCCTGTCCAGAGGCTCTCTGCGCTGCTCACCTGCCCAGAGTGACTGGGGCTGGGTGGAAGGCAGGCGTCCTGCCCTGCCCAACCCCAGCCTATCTGCCCCTGTGCAAGCTGCCGCCCCACAGGGAAGGGTCATGGATCCGAGTCCTGGGACCACGGACAGCCTCAAACACTGCCCCTGCCCGGCAGGGTCACAGATCCGTGTCTTGGTCCCGCGGACAGCCTCAAGCACTGCCCTCCGCCCAGCAGGGTCACAGATCCGTGTCTTGGTCCTCTGGACAGCCTCAAGCGCTGCCCCCCGGCCGCCAGGTCACGAATCTGGGTCCCAGACCACGGACAGCCACAGCGCTGCCTCCCGCCAGCCAGGCTATGGATCCGGGTCCCAAACTGCGGACAGACTCAAGCGCTGCCCCCCGCCCGGCAGGGTCACAGATCTGGTCCCAGACCGCAGACAGCCTTGCCCGCTGCTGCCTGCCTTCAGTATGCAAATTAGCCACCATCTTGTTGCTTCATGGTGGGGGTCCCCACTGGGGTGCCTGGCCAGTCTGGGTGAGGGGCTGAGCGCCATTTTTAGGCTACCCGCACCCCCTTCAGGGTGGGGGTCCCCACTGGGGTGCCTGGCCAACCTGGATGAGGGGATGATGGCTGTTTGCAGCTGGTCACACCCCCTTCAGGGTGGGGGTCCCCACTGGGGTGCCTGGCCAGTCTAGGTGAGGGGCTGAGGGCCGTTTTCAGGCTGTCAGGTGACTGAAGCTCCAACTTCTCCTTTTTTTATTTTATTCTGGGATGTATTTACCTTCTATGGCTGTCACTGGAGCTGAGAGCCAGCTTTAGCTCTGAGGCCCAGCTGCAGCTCTGAGACCTGGTTGTCACCTTTATTGGGATTATTGATGTCATGAATACATTCCTAGTCTGTTCCCTCTGTGTTGTGTCTTGTCAAGTGTTATTTTGTGACTTTTGGTCAACATGGTAGAGAATGAGCCATGTAACCAAAAAACCTGAGAGGAGCAAAAATGGAAAGATAAAGAAATAGCCCCTATATGAAAGAAAAAGAGGAATCACCAGAATAGGAAGTAAATAAAATGGAGGTAAGCAATTTGTCAGAGGAAAAATAAAGAGCAATGGTCATAAGGATGCTGAAAAGGATGGAAGACCAATTCAACAACATGTGTAAGAATAAAGAGGAAATGAAGAAGAATCAGGAAGAAATGAAGAATGACATAGCTGCAACAAAGAAGACAATAAAAAGCATCAACAGTAGACTAGAAGAAGCTGAGGACCACATCAGCGAGCTAGAAGACAAGATGGGAAAAACACCTAAGTAGAGCAACAACTAAAAATAAAACCTAAAAGAAGGAGGAGTGCCAAAGGGAGCTTTGGATCAACACAAAACAAAACAACATCTGTATAACAGGGGTGCCAGAGGAGAGGAATCTGAGAAAGGAAGAGAAAAGCTGTTTTAAGAAATAATGACAGAAAACTTCCCTGATATTGGAAAGAAAAATATCACCCAAGTTCAAGGAGCACACTGAGTCCCAAACAAGATGAACCCAAAAATACTGACACCAAAACACAACATAATTAAATTGGCAAACACCAATGGAAAAGTAAGAATCTTAAAGGCTGCCAGAGAGAGACAGAAAGTTACCTACAAGGGATCTACAATTAGATTATCAACTTATTTCTTAACAGAAACACATCAGCCCAGAAGGAAATGGAATGAAATATACAAAGTGACGCAAACCAAGGGACTGAATCAAAGAATACTATATCCAATAAGGCTATCATTCAAAATTGAAGGTGAAATCAGAATCTTCACAGACAAAAAAGGGCTAAGGCTAAGGGAGTTTATTACCACCAAGCCAGCAATGCAAGAAATGCTAAAGGGACTGATGTAAAAAGAAGAAATAAGAAGGGAAGAAGAAACACAGGCATAAAGAATAAAAATGGTGACAAACCAGTGCCTATCAGTAATAACCTTAAACATAATTGAATTAAATGCTCCAAACAAAAGACATAGGGAAGCTAAATTAATGAGAAAAAAATTACCCATTTATCTGCTATCTACAAGAGACTCAACTCAAAACAAAGGACTCACACAGACTGATAGTGAAGGAATGGGAAAAAATTTTCCAGGAGAATGTAAAGTAAAAAAAAAAAAAAAAAAAAAAAAGCTGGGGTAGCAATACTTATATAAGACAAAATAGACCTCAAAATGAAGGCCATAACAAGATATAAGGAAGACCACTTCATAATACTAAAGGGAGCAATTCAACAGGAGGATATAACTCTTGTAAACTTGTATGCTCCCAATACAGGAGCACATAAATACTTAAAAAATCTTCTGGAATATATCAAGGGAGAGATCAACAGCAATACAATCATAGTCATGGACTTTAATACCCCATTGACACCACTGGATAAATCCTCTAAACAAAAACTCAACAAATGGACAGAAATGCTAAATGACTAACTAGATCTAATGAAATTCACATATTCAGAACATTTCACCCTAAAGCTACAGAATATGCATTCTCCTCAAGTACACATGGGATATTTTCAAAGATAAACTACATATTGGGACACAGCCAAAGTCTTTTCAAATTCAAGTAGATTAAAATCCTAGCAAGCATCTTCTCAGATCACAATTGAATAAAATTAGAAATTAACTACAATAAAATCAATGAAAATAAATCAAACACTGGGAGTCAAATAGCATGCTATTAAACAATGATTGGGTTACCAAAGAGATTAAAGAAGAAATAAAAAGCATCCTGGTAACAAATGACAATGAAAATACAACAATCCAAAACCTATGGGACACAGTGAAAGCAGTCCTGAGAGCAAAGCTCATAGCTCTACAGGCCTACCTCAAAAAATAAGAAAAATGGTAATAAATTATCTAACCCTACAACTTAAAGAATTAGAAAGAAAGAAACAAGAACAACTGAGAGTAAGTAGAAGGAAGGGAATAATAAAGATCAGAGCAGAAATAAATGACATAGAGGCAAAAAAAATTACAAAAGAACAAAAACACCAAGATCTGGTTCTTTGAAAGGATAAACAAGATTGATGAACCTCTAGCCAGGCTCACCAAGAAACAAAGAAAGAGGTCCATAATAAACAAAATCAGAAATGAAAGAGGTGAAGTAACAACAGATCCCACAAAAATAAAAAGGATTGTAAAAAAATACTATGAACAACTCTATTCCAACAAACTGGACAACCTAGAGAAATGGGCATATTCTTAGAAAAATAAAGGTCACAAAACAGAATCAGGAAGAGGAAGAAAACATGAATAGGCAAATAAGTACTGTTGATATTGAAGCTGTAATCAAAAATCTTCTAGCAAACAAAAGCCCTGGTCTGTAAGGCTTTATAGGGGAGTTCTACCAAACTTTCAAAGAAGAACTAAAACCTATCCTCCTCAGACTATTCCAAAAAATTCATGAGGGAGGCACACTTCCAAGCTCTTTCTATGAAGCCAGCATTACCCTAATTCCAAAACCAGTTAAAGACACCACAAAGAAAGAGAACTATAGGCCAATATCCCTGATGAACATAGATGTTAAAATCCTCAACAAAATTCAAGCAAATCAGATCCAGCATTAGATTAGTAAGACATACACTATGACCAAGTGGGATTTATCCAGAGATGCAAGGATGGTACAATATCCACAAATCAATAAACATGATACATCATATAAACAACTTGAGAGACAAAATTCACTTAATCATATCAATCAATTCATAAAAAGCATTTGACAAAATCCAACATCCTTTCTTGACAAAATCTCTCAGCAAAGTGGGAATAGAGAAATCATACCTCAACATAATAAAAGCCTTATATGAAAAGCCTTATATAGCCAACATCATACTCAATGATCAAAAACTAAAACCATTTCCCCTAAGAACAGGAACAAGACAAGGATGCCCACTTTCGCCACTCCTATTCAATATAGTACTAGAAGTGCTAGTCATAGCAATCAGACCAGAAGAAGAAATAAAAGGCATCCAAATTGGAAAAGAAGACATAAAACTGTCATTATTTGCAGATGACATGATATTGTACATAGAAAATCCTAAAGACCCCATCAAAAACTACTAGACTAAATAAATGAATTTGGCAATGTTCTAGGATACAAAATTAACACCCAGAAACCTATGGCTTTTTTATACACCAAAAATGAACTCACAGGAACAGAAACTACAAAACAATCCCATGCACCAAAAAAATTAGGTACCAAGGAATAAACTTAACTAAGGAGGTAAAAGACCTGTACTCAGAAAAATACAGGGCATTAAAAAAAAGATAGCAGAAGACATAAACAAATGGAAGAACATACCGTGTTTTGGATTGGTAGAATCAACATAATTAAAATGTCCATACTATCCAAAGCAATTTATAGATTCAATTTAATCCACATTAAAATACCAACTGCATATTTCACAGACCTAGAACACTCTCCAAAAATTTATCTGGAATAAAAAAGTACCCCAAATAGCCACAGCAACTCTGAAAAAGAACAAAGTTGGAAAGATCACAATACCAGATATCAAGCTATATCACAAAGCCACGCTTCTCAAAACTGCCTGTTACTGGCACGAAAACAGACATATAGACCAATGGAACAGAACAGAGAACCCAGAAACACACCCAAGCCATTATGCTTAATTAATATCTGACAAAGAAGAATACAATGGACTCGAGACAGTCTCTTCAATAAAGTGTTGAGAAAATTGGACAGATACATGCAAAAACAATGAAACTAGATCACCAACTTACACCATACACAAAAATAAACTCAAAATGAATAAAGGACTTAAGTGTAAGACGGGCAACCATAAAAATCTTAGAAGACTCTATAGGCAGCAAAATAAATAAAGAAATATCTTTACCAATATTGTTCCTAGGGCAATGGAAACTAAGGAGAAAATAAACTACATCAACATAAAAACTTCTGCACAGCAAAAGAAACCATCAACAAAATAAGAAGAAAGCCCACTGCATGGGAGAACATATTTGCCAATGCATCTCAGATAATGGTTTAATCTCCAAAATTTACAAAGAACTCATACAACTTAACAAAAGGAAGATAAACAATCCAATAAAAAAATTGGCAAAAGACCTAAATAGACAGTTTTCAAAAGAGGACATACAGAAGGCCCAGAGACATATCAAAACATGCTCAAAGTCACTAATCATCCAAGAGATGCAAATCAGAACAACAATTAGGTACATCTCACACTTGTCATAATAGCTATCATCAACAAATCAACAAACTACAAGTGCTGGAGAAGAAGTGGAGAAAAAGGAATCCTTGTGCACTGCTGGTGGGATTGCAGACTGGTACAGCCACTGTGGAAAACTGTATGGAGATTCCTCAAAAAATTGGAAATGGAACTCTCATTCAACCCAGTAATCCCACTTCTATGAATATATCCCAAGAAGTCAGAAACACCAATCAGAAAGAATATATGCACACCTATGTCCATAGCAGCACAATTTATAATAGCTAAGATTTGCAAACAACCTAAGTGCCCGTCAACAGATGAGTGGATTAGAAAATGGTGGTACATCTACACAATGGAATACTATCCTATATAATAAAAAGCTAATATGCAAATTGTCCCCTCGCCCAAGTGTTTGACCAGGGTGTAGGGCCAACAGGCCAACCGTCTGTGGCCACCTCCCTAGCCGGCCCTGTCCAATCGGCCCCAATTGGGGCAGGCTGGCCAGACCCCACCCATGCACGAATTCATGCACCAGGCCTCTAGTGCTGCTATAAAAAAGAAGGAACTTTTATCATTTGCAACAGCATCGATGAACTGGAGAGCATTATGCTAAGCAAAATAAGCCAGTCAGAGAAAGATAAATATCACATGATCTCACTTATATGTGGGATATAATGAACCACACAAACTGATGAACAAAAATAGATTCAGAGATAAAGAAACACTAAATAGACCTTCCAACCTCAGAGAGAAGGCAGGATGGGGAGTAAGAGATCAATCAAAGTACTTGTATGCATGCATATTAGTATAACCATTGGACATGGACACTGGGGTGGAGAGGGCTTGTCCTGTGGTGTGGGAGTGTTGGAGGGTTAAATCAGAGAAAAAGGAGACATATGTAATACTTTAAACAACTAAAAAATCCTACATAATGAAAGCCTAATATGCTAAGTGTCCAGTTGTCCGGTTGGCCATTCAACCAACCAAAGTGTAATATGCTAATGATATGCTAAGGCTGCTCAACCACTTGTTATGATGTGCACTGACCACCAATGGGCAGACGCTCTGACCGGTAAGTTAGCTTGCTGCTGGGGTCTGGCTGATCAGGACTGAGCTAGACGGGCCAGGCACACCCTGGAGCCCTCTCATGGTTCCTCCCCAGCTAGCCAACCTCCCAAATCCCTCCCCGGCCCCTATCGTGCACTGGTGGGGTCCCTCGGCCTGGCCTGCACCCTCTCACAATCCAGAACCCCTCAGGGGATGTTGGAGAGCTGGTTTTGGCCCAATCCTGAAGGCCAGGCCTAGGGACCCCACTGGTGCCCGAATTCGTGCACTGGGTCTCTAGTAAAATAATAAAATAAAAGAGAGATATTTGGTTCTTTTAATAAAGAACAGGAAAGTAAAGTCTTGTCCAAGGTTTTGGCCCCTTGTCTGAGGAGTGGGGAAAGAAGGAGGTCTAACCTGTCCTTAGGGAGATATTGAGTAACAAGTAGAACAGGTGTTGATATATCTCCCAGTAGGCTAGGGTAGGGTAGGCCATATTATGAGGGGCTTTAGGAGTTGTAAATGTGGTCTGTATCCTATATGTAAGGAATTGTGAGTAGCCTGTAAGATATTGCGGGCCTGTCCTTTGGGAAGGATATATTTTCCCTGAAATTTTAACCATGGATCTTCCCAAGTGGTCTCAAGAGCAAATATGGCCTTAAGTTCCTCTGGAGTGTATTTGGGTGTTGTATAAGGCAGAGCTAAGAGTTGGAAAGATAGAGGCTTCCTCTGAGTCACTGCCTTGGCCTCTTGTTCTGCTTTGTTATATCCCTGTATTATGGGATCTTTCCCTACTTGGTGTCCTTTACAGTGTATGACTTTTAAGAAGGCTAGAAAAGGGGAGAGAAGTTCCTAAATACCAAGCAAGAAGACCTGTTGAGGCTTTCAATGATAGTGTCAAGGACTGTGAATGAGTGTTGGAAATAAAGAAAGTCTAGACTCCAGTCTAAGGATATAAGCAACAGGAGAGAGCCTGGGCAGGGTTGCTTTAGCTTACTAGGAGAGAAGGGGTCCCTTCAGATATCAGGGGTGATCAGGTACTGGCTCACTGGACAAAATTGTCTACAAGTTTCACAAATCTATCCATTCACAAATAACCAGTTTAGTAAACAACCAGCATTTACATTTATGAACACACTTTAAATACACTCTTACTTTCAAGAAAATATACCTTCAACGAAGTACAAGAGACCATCTGTCATAAAAGCTAAGAGCAGGCAAATTTAAAACTTGTCTAGCTATCAATGTTTCAGTATTTTATGTTATTTTAAAACATTTAGATGTTTTCAGTAATGCTGCAAGTTATCAAAGACTTTGGAAAATTATGTAATGGCCTATAAGGGTGGAGAAAAGGCAGAGGGAGGAAGAAGCAGGCCCTGCAGCCTGTTCTAAGACTGCAGCAGCTTGCATTTAAAACTGCCACATTTTCCCTTAGAGATAACATGCTAAGGTTTGGGTGATAATGAGTTCAGCTTATGATAGTAGCAGGACTGGTAAGTAAGGGTTTGCAGTTTTGTAGTAAAGAAAGTTGTTCTTTGGGAAGGGGGGGGGGTGATAAGGTGCTGAGGTAGAGTAGTTTTCAGAGCATTAAAGGGGATGAGAATGCTGGCTTTGAGATCTAAAGGCTCACTGAGGGATCCTTTCATTCATCATAGAGGGGCTTTGTGAGAAGACTAAAGTTTGGAATCCAGAGGCAAAAGTACCCAGCAAGCCCAAGAAAGGATAATATTTCTTGACTAGAGGAGGGGACAGTCATGGAGGAGGTAAGGCATTCATGGTCCAAGGTAATGGCTTGGCTTTGTGGGGTGAGAGTTAAAATGAGGTAAATGACTGCGGTTTGGGGCAACTGGGCTTTATGAGGGGATGTGCAGTAGCTCTGGCTGGGCACTCAGGTGGAATGAGAAAGGTGGATAAAGGGGGTGTTTAGTAAAATGCAGTGCTGAGGTGAGGTGACTAATGGTTGTGAGACTAGTCCACCAACCCCCATAATAGAGACTGAAGAGGGAACAAGGGTCCCAGCAAATTTGGAGAGGGCAGAATAAGTGGCCACAGTGTCAATTAAAAGGAGATCAGCTTACCTGCCACTCCAATCATTACCCAAAGCTCTGTCCTGGTGATCTAAGTCTGCAGGGCCTTGTCAGGAACTGGGCAGCTTCAGTCCTCAGTGGCCAGTCACAGGAGATCTGGAGGCTTGAAACCACATCCACAGTGTGGCCTTGTAGAACTGACTAAAGTCCTACCTGGAGAGGGCAGACTACAGTTTGATTTCTAGTGGCCTTCCCTTCCACACCTTGGCCAGGGCCCAGGAAGAGATCTCAGGGTTGGACAGGAGTTGGTCCAGTGTCCTTTGTTGCATTTGAAGCATGGGCCTGAAGGCAGCTTAGCCTTTGACTTACCCTTGGTTGGGGGACTGGCACTTTGTTTGGGGTTTCTGAGAGAAGTGGCTGAGCTGAGAAGCCTACTTTTATGACCCTATTTTGGCCTGACCTCCCCATTGTTTTTGGATTTTGGTCTCCTCATCTCTATTATTACAGACTTTAAAGGCAAGGTTAAAAAGTTCTTTTTGAGGAGTTTGTGGACCTATGTTTATTTTTTGAAGTTTGCGATGTATGTTGGGGACTGATTGGGATATAAAATGGGTGTTTAGAAGAAGGATTCCCTCTGGGGAGGTGGGGTCTAAGGTGGTAAATTTCTGTAAGGCATCTGTGAAGCAGAAGAGGAAGAGAGCTGGGTTTTTGTCAGGGCCCTGAGTGATTTTATTAAGTTTGTCATAGTTGACCGCCTTATGGGCAGCCTTTTTGGGTCTAGCAATGAGACAGGTGATTATATGGCTACAGAGACCACACCCTGGAGCATGAATCTGACAGTCCCATCTCAGGTTAGTTCAAGGGACTGCATTAGTGCCAACCAGGTAGACTGCCGTGTCCTGTCTATGAGAGGTCATGGGCATGGTCCTGAGCTGATAGCCAAATGAGCTCCTTCTCCTCTGGGGTGAGAGAGGAGGACAGAATGACCTAGATGTCATGCCAGGTCAGGTCATAGGACTGGGTCAGGTACTCAAATTTCCTAGTAAAGGTTATGAGTTGGTGGAAAAAGAGCTGAGATGCCTCACAATCTGTGTGAGGTCAGACATGGAAACTGGGATGTGTACCCAGACAATACCCTTGGTTCCTGCTACCTCTCTCAGGGGTAGAATGGGCTTGGGAATAGAAGAGTCTTTTGAGGAAGGCAGTCTTTCAGTGGTCTGAGAGCAAATGGTAGGTGGGAAAAGTCTATTGAAGCTCGAGCTCTCAGGATTTGGGCCCTCAGGGGCTGGGGTAGAAGGTGGTTGCTAATTAGTAGGGTCTGAGTTTTGAGAATCTACTGCAGGTGAGGGGAGAGGTGCATAAGGGAGTGGAGATCGGTGGTCTACTGGGTCAAAGTAGATGCAGAATCAGAAGTGTTGGGGGTATGATGTTTTGCATGAAGGAGAAGGATGTGATGGGTAGAGTAGGACTGACTGAGAGAGGGTCAGGACCAAAAGGTTAAAAAGACCTGGATATAGGGAATCTGACATTTTCCATTGTAGTGACAGCAATTATCTAAATTGTACAATGTGCTAAAATTGAAAGTGCAGTTTTCAGGCTATTGAGACTTATTATTTAGTTTATATTGTGACAAAACAGTATTACAAAAGAAAATGAGGTACTTGGGCCTGATCTCCCTGTAAGTGTGTAGAGCAGCGGTTCTCAACCTGTGGGTCGCAACCCCTTCGGGGGTCGAACGACCCTTTCACAGGGGTCGCCTAAGACCATCGGAAAACACATATATAATTAAATACTGTTTGTGATTAATCACTATGCTTTAATTATGCTCAATTTGTAACAATGAAATTGGGGGTCACCACAACATGAGGAACTGTATTAAAGCGTTGCAGCATTAGGAAATTTGAGAACCACTGGTGTAGATGGAGTGTAACATGGCCCATGAGAGAGAGATAGATTGAGTGACAGACCACAAATCCAAAGGTGACTGTTTAGGACAGGCATTTCCACTGCTAAACAAATCACCATG
Organism: Myotis nattereri; assembly: GCF_964212035.1. Lineage (NCBI taxonomy): Eukaryota > Metazoa > Chordata > Mammalia > Chiroptera > Vespertilionidae > Myotis > Myotis nattereri. The sequence goes on from NC_138076.1 coordinate 104,754,319, forward strand.
AGAAATAAAGGGGGGACCCTCTGAACTGAGCATCCCCAATCCAGAAGGACCCACAGCCAAATGTCTGAGGAATCTTCTGGCCTAGCGCTAGGACTTTTGAGATGAGAGACCTTTGAGAAGTCAATAAGAAAGAGTGGGCAGAAGACTCAAGACAAGGAAAATTTTAGAATGTCACTCACCTAGAGAAGATTGGCCAGTGTGGAATGGAGGGTCAGCAATGGAGAAGGAGAGATTCCTCATCCAGAGTCCCCCTTGGCTGGTTCGGGAGGGCCCGCTAGGGAGTGAGGCCTAATCAAGTCTGTCAATCAAGTCACCAGAGTAGGATTCGGAGGTAAGCCCAGGACCAGCTACGGCTGCCTACTGCTCTCTGAGTAGCAAACTTGGGGTGACCAAAGCCAAGGAGATGGCATCCCTTCCCCATGGAACTCTCCCGGGTTTCAGCACCAAATGTTAGGGTTGTTGAAGGAGGAATGCATGAGGCCGAAGTGATGAGTGATTATGAATTTATTAGGTCATCTGGATACCAGATGGGCTGTCCCAAAATGGTGCCAGCACCCAGGGCTGGGGAGTCAGATATTTTTTCTGGGCAGAGAATTCTCTGTTCAGGTCTGGATCCTGGGAAGGTTCAGAGGGGAAGTATAATTGTCTTAGCAAGTGGGATGTGGTCTATGTGAAAAGGAATATCTGTTGTGAGTGGCCTAAAGGTCAGTTCCCAGGGAAGGGGGTATTGATTCAATTATTTGATCAAACCTAACAAAAAGGTGATCTGTGGAATGGGAAAAATGTTTTCAAACCATATATCTGATAAGGGGTTAGTATAAAAAATATACAATGAATTTTTAAAACTCAACAGCACAAAAATAATCCAATTAAAAATGGGCAAAGAACTTAGACATTTTTATTTTTATTTTATTTTTTTTAATTTTTTTATTGCTTAAAGTATTACAAAGGGTATTACATATGTGTCCATTTTATCCCCCCGCCCTAGACAGTCCCCCAGCCTCCCCTATCCCCCAGTGTCTTATGTCCATTGGTTATGCTTATACGCATGCATACAAGTCCTTTAGTTGATCTCTTACCCCCCTACCTCCTGCCCCCCAACCCTCCCCGGCCTTCCCACTGCAGTTTGACAATCTGTTTGAGGCAGCTCTGCCTCTGAATCTATTATTGTTCAAAAGTTTATAATGGTCTCTATTATCCATGAATGAGTGAGATCATGTGGTATTTTTCCTTCATTGACTGGCTTATTTCACTTAGCATAATGCTCTCCAGTTCCATCCATGACGTTGCAAATGGTAAGAGTTCCTTCCTTTTTAGAGCAGCATAGTATTCCATCGTGTAGATGTACCACAGTTTTCTAATCCATTCATCTACTGATGGGCACTTAGGCTGTTTCCAGATCTTAGCTATGGTGAATTGTGCTGCTATGAACATAGGGGTGCATATATCTTTTCTGATTGGTGGTTCTGGTTTCTTGGGATATATTCCTAGAAGTGGGATCACAGGGTCAAATGGGAGTTCCATTTTCAGTTTTTTAAGGAAACTCCATACTGTCTTCCATAGTGGCTGCACCAGTCTGCATTCCCACCAGCAGTGCACAAGTGTTCCTTTTTCTCCACATCCTCTCCAGCACTTGTCGTTTGCTGATTTGTTGATGATAGCCAGAGAACTTAGACATTTTTAAATCCTTATTTTTTATGGTTGACACTATTACAAATGTCTCCTTTTTTTTTTTTTTTCGTTTTTTGCACGTTTGCATACCTATACCAGGTCCTTGTCCCCACTTTGCTCTAGCCAGCACCAAACTATTGTCTGGGTATATGGGTTATGCATATATGTTCTTTGGCTAATTACTTTACCTTCTTTCATCTAGTCACCCCTCCCACCTCACCTCTGACTTCTGTCAGTCTACTCTATGTATCCATGCCTCTGTTTCTATTTTGTTCATCAGTTGAATTTGTTTATTAGATTCCACATATAAGTGAGATAATATGGTATTTGTCTTTTTTATGTCTGGCTTATTTCATGATAATTTCCAGGTCCATTCATGCTGTGGCAAAAGATGAGTTCCTTTTTTTGTTTTGTTTTACATCGTGTAAATGTACCACAGCTGTTATTATCCAGTCATCTACTGATGGGCACTTGGGCTGTTTCCATATCTATTGTAAATAACACTGCTGTGCATATATTCTTTGTGATTGGTGTTTTAGGCTTCTTAGGATATATTCCTCAAGGTGATATCACTGGGTCAAAAGACAGCTCCTTTTTTTTTTTTTTTTTTTTTTTTTGAAATTCCATACTGTTTTCCACAGTGGCTGCACCAGTCTACATTTCCACCAACAATAAACTAGGGTTCCCAATTCTTCACATCCTCACCAGCACTTGTTGTCTGTTTATTTATTGATATTAGCCATTCTGACAGGTATGAGGTAATATGTCTTTGTGGTTTTAGCTTGCAGCTCTCTGATGATTAGTGAAGTTGAGCATTTTTTTTCATACATCTATTGTCCATCTGTATATTGTCTTTGGAGAAGTGTCTATTCAGGTCCTTTGCTCATTTTTTTTTGCCATATTTTTTTATTAGTTAAGGTACTACAAATGTGTCCACATCCCCCCCCATTAACCCCCAACCTCCCCCACACACACAAACTCATGCTCCCATCCCCCTGTTGTCCATGTCCATTGGTTTGGCTTATATACATGTATACAAGTCCTTCGGTTGATCTCTTCCCCTTACCCCCGCCCTCACCTACTTTCCTTCTGGGGATTGATAGCCTGATCGCTGTTTCTCAGTCTTTGGGTCTGTCCCTTTTCATCAGTCTATGTTGTTCTCTATAATCCACAAATGAGTGAGATCATGTGGTATTTATCTTTCTCTGACTGGCTTATTTCACTTAGCATAATGCTCTCCAGTTCCATCCATGCTGTTGCAAAAGGCAAGAGTTCCTTTTTTTTTACTGCAGAGTAGTATTCCATTGTGTATATGTACCACAGTTTTCTAATCCACTCATCTGCTGATGGGCACTTAGGCTGTTTCCAAATCTTAGCTATGGTGAATTGTGCTGCTATGAACATAGGGGTGCATATATCTTTTCTTATTGGCGTTTCTGGTTTCTTGGGATATATTCCTAGTAGTGGGATCACTGGGTCAAATGCGAGTTCCATTTTTAGTCTTCTGAGGTAGCTCCATACTGTTCTCCACAGTGGATGCACCAGTCTGCATTCCCACCAGCAGTGCAGAAGGGTTCCTTTTTCTCCACATCCTCTCCAACACTTGTTGTTTGTTCATTTGTTGATGATAGCCATTCTGACAGGTGTGAGATGATACTGCATTGTCGTTTTGATTTGCATCTCTCGTATAATTAGTGACTTTGAGCATGTTTTCATATGTCTTTCGGCCTTCTGTATGTCCTCTTTCAAAAAGTGTCTATCTAGGTCCGGTGCCCATTTTTTTATTGGATTGTTTATCTTCCTTTTGTTAAGTTTCATGAGGTCCCTGTAAATGTTGGAAATTAAACCCTTATCGGTGGTATCATTGGCGAATATGTTCTCCATGTAGTGGGTCTTCTTGTTGTTTTGTTGATGGTTTCCTTTGCTGTGCAAAAGCTTCTTATTTTGATGTAGTCCCATTTGTTTATTTTCTCTTTAGTTTCCATTGCCCTAGGAGCATTATCAGAGAAGAAATTCCTTCGGCATATGTTTGCGATTTCGCTGCCTGTGGATTCCTCTACTATTTTTATGGTTTCCCGTCTTACGTTTAAGTCTTTTATCCATTTTGAGTTTATTTTTGTGTATGGTGTGAGTTGGTGATCTAGTTTCATCCTTTTGCATGTATCTGTCCAATTTTCCCAACACCATTTATTGAAAAGACTGTCTTGACTCCATTGTATGCTCTTGCCTCCTTTGTTGAATATTAATTGGGCATAGTGGTTTGGGTCGATTTCTGGGCTCTCTATTCTATTCCATTGATCTATATGTCTGTTCTTGTGCCAGTACCAAGCTGTTTTAAGAACAGTGGCTTTGTAATACAGTTTGATATCTGGTATTGAGATCCCACCTACTTTGTTCTTTCTCAGGATTGCTGCAGCTATTCGGGGTCTTTTTTTATTCCAGATGAATTTTTGGAACGTTCGTTCTAGATTTGTGAAATATGCCGTTGGTAATTTAATGGGGATTGCATTGAATCTATAAATTGCTTTGGGTAGTTTGGACATTTTGATGATGTTGATTCTACCAATCCATGAACACGGTATATTCTTCCATCTGTTTATGTCTTCCTCTATCTCTTTTTTCAGTGTCCTGTAGTTTTCAGCATATAAGTCTTTTACCTCCTTAGTTAAGTTTATTCCTAGGTATTTCAATTTTCTTGGTGCAATGGTAAATGGGATTGCTTCTGTAGTTTCACTTTCTGTAAGTTCACTATAGGTGTAAAGAAATGCCATGGATTTCTTAGCATTAATTTTGTATCCTGCTACATTGCTGAATTCATTTATTAAGTCTAATAATTTTTTGATGGAGTCTTTAGGGTTCTGTATGTACAGTATCATGTCATCTGCAAATAAGGACAGTTTTACTTCTTCTTTTCCAATCTGGATGCCTTTTATTTCTTCTTCGTGTCTGATCGCAATGGCTAGTACTTCCAGTACTATGTTGAACAGGAGTGGGGAGAGGGGGCATCCCTGTCTTGTTCCTGTTTTTAGGGGGAATGGTTTTAGTTTTTGCCCATTGATTATGATGTTGGCTGTGGGTTTGTCATATATGGCTTTTATTATGTTGAGGTATGATCCCTCAATTCCTATCTTGCTGAGAGTTTTTATCAAGAAAGGGTGTTGGATTTTGTCAAATGCTTTTTCCGCATCAATTGATATGACTATGTGATTTTTTTCTCTCAATTTGTTTATGTGATGTATCACGTTTATTGATTTGCGGATATTGTACCATCCTTGCATCCCTGGGATAAATCCTACTTGGTCATGGTGTATGATCTTTTTGATGTACTTCTGGATCCGATTTGCTAGGATTTGGTTGAGGATTTTGGCATCTATGTTCATGAGGGATATTGGCCTATAATTTTCTTTCATTGTATTGTCTTTATCTGGTTTTGGGATTAGGGTGATGTTGGCTTCATAGAATGAGCTGGGAAGTGTTCCTTCCTCTTGGATCTTTTGACATAGTCTGAGGAGGATAGGTTTTAGGTCTTCCTTGAATGTTTGGTAAAACTCCCCTGTGATGCCATCTGGCCCCGGGCTTTTGTTTGCTGGAAGCTTTTTGATTACTGCTTCGATTTCCTCCATAGTTATTGGCCTATTGAGATTTTTAGATTCTTCCTGGTTAAGTTTTGGAAGGTTGCATTTATCTAGGAATATGTCCATTTCCTCCAGGTTGTCTAGTGTGTTGGAGTAGAGTTGTTCATAGTATTTTCTAACAATCCTTTGTATTTCTATGGGGTTTGTTGTTATTTCTCCTCTTTCATTTCTGATTTTGTTTATTTGGGTCCTCTCTCTTTGTTTCTTGGTGAGCCTGGCTAGAGGTGTATCAATCTTGTTTATCCTTTAAAAGAACCAGCTCTTGGTTTTGTTGATCTTTTGTATTGTTTTTTTGGTCTCTATGTCGTTTATCTCCACTCTGATCTTTGTTATTTCCTTCCTTCTGCTTACAGTGGGCCTTTTTTGTTGCTCTCTTTCTAACTCTTCAAGTTGTAGAGTTAGGTCATTTATTCTCATTGTTTCTTGTTTCTTGCAGTAGGCTTGTAGAGCTATGAACTTCCCTCTCAAGACTGCTTTTGCTGTGTCCCATAGGTTTTGGATTGTTGTGTTTTCATTGTCATTTGTTGCCATGATGTTTTTTATTTCTTCTTTGATCTCACTGGTAACCCAGTCGTTGTTTAATAGCATGCTATTTAGTCTCCATGTGTTTGATTTTTTTGGATTGTTTTTGTTGTTGTTGATTTCCAGTTTTATGCCTTTGTGGTCTGAGAAGATGCTTGATATGATTTCAATTTTCTTGAATTTGAAGAGACTTTGTCTGTGACCCAATATATGGTCTATCTTTGAAGATGACAAATGTGCACCTGAGGAGAATGTATATTCTGTGGCTTTGGGGTGAAATGTTCTGAAGATGTCAATTAATTCCATCTGATCTAGTGAGTCATTTAGGATTGATGTTTCTTTGCTGAGTTTTAGAGGATTTGTCCAGTGGAGATAATGGGGTGTTAAGGTCCCCTACTATGATTGTATTGCTGTCAATCTCTCCCTTGATCTCCTCCAGAAGATTTCTTACGTATTTGGGTGCTCCTATATTGGGTGCATATATATTTACCAGAGTTATTTCTTATTGTTGGACTGCTCCCTTTAGTATTATGAAGTGGCCTTCTTGATCTCTTTTTATGTCCTTCACTTTGAAATCTAATTGGTCAGATATAAGTATTGCTACTCCGGCTTTTTTTTCACTTCCATTGGCCTGAAAAACCTTTTTCCATCCCTTCACCATCAATCTGTGTGCGTCTTTTTTTCTGAGGTGGGTTTCCTGTAGACAGCAGATATATGGGTCATGTTTTCTTATCCACTCATTTACCCTATGCCTTTTGACTGGGGAATTTAATCCATTTACATTTAAAGTTATTATTGATAGAAACTTGTTAGTCGCCATTTTTGTTCTTTACCGCTGCATTTCTTCTTTGTTTCCTGTTTTTTTTTCTATTTACAGCAGACCCTTTAGCATTTCTTGCATTGCTGGTTTGGTTGTAATAAACTCCCGTAGACCGTTTTTGTCTGTGAAGCTCCTGATTTGACCCTCAATTTTGATTGATAGCCTCGCTGGGTATAGCATTCTTGGATTCAGACCCTTCCTTTGCATGACTTTGTATATTTCATTCCATTCCCTTCTTGCCTGATGTGTTTCTGTTGAGAAATCGGTCGCTAGTCTGATGGGGGATCCTTTGTAGGTAACTTTCTGTCTCTCTCTGGCTGCTTTTAAGATTCTTGCTTTGTCGTTGGTGTTTGCCAATTTAATTATTATGTGCCTTGGTGTCGGTCTTTTCGGGTTCATTTTGTTTGGGACTCTGTGAGCTTCTTGGATTTGTGTGAGTTTTTTCCTCCCTATATCAGGGAAATTTTCTGTTACTATTTTTTCAAACAGGTTTTCTATTCCTTGCTCAGTTTCCTCTCCTTCTGGCACCCCTATTATTCGGATGTTGTTTCGTTTAGCATTGTCCCAGAGTTCTCTTAGGCTCTCCTCCTGCTTTTTAATTTTTTTTTCTAGAAGCTGTTCTGTTTGGGTATTTTTTTCTACCTTGTATTCTAGCTCGCTGATGCGGTCCTCTGCTTCTTCTAGTCTACTGTTGATGCTTTCTATTGAGTTCTTTATGGCAGTGATGTCATTTTTCATTTCTTCTTGGTTTCTCTTCATTTCCTCTTGGTTCTTCTTCATTTCCTCTTGGTTCCTACACATATTGTTGAATTGGTCTTCCATTCTTTTCATCCACCTTATGGCCATTACTCTGAATTCTTTCTCTGACAGGTTGCTTGCCTCCATTGCCTCCATTTCGTTTACTTCCTTTTCTGATGATGCCTGTTTTTCTTTCATATTTGGGTTGGTTCTTTGTTTCACCATGATTTCTCTTCTCAAGGTGTTTGGTTATGTAGTTCTCTCTCTGCTGCGCTGATTCAAAGGCACAAAATACAACACAACAAGGCACAACGTACAAGGTACCGAACTAAATGCATTCACGATATTAATAACCTCAAATAAAGGTGACCCCCTGAGTGAAGAGAATTAGGGGATAAAGAAGGAAAAAGAGGAAATAGATTAAAGAGAAAAATAAAAAACAAAAAGGAGTGCCGAAATTAGATTGGGAAAAGGGAGAGAAGAAAAAAACAAAAAGACAAAAAACAAACAAACAAAACAAACAAACAACAAAAAAAAACAAAACAAACAAAAAAGTAAGAGAATGAAATAGAGGTGGGGAAGAGGCTATTTGTATGGGGAGAAAACTCCAAGAGAACCGCAACCAATCTCAATGAACTCCAGCACCAGATCCCTGGAGACTAATGCAAACTACAAACAACCACCAATATCAAGCGAGGCAAGGGAAATCAGAAGCACAAAAATAACCAGATAAAGAAAACGTAAGCAAAACAGAAAAATGAAATTGAAAAACAAAACAATTTCCCACACAAGCATAAAAAAACCCAATATACTCAAAATCAAGCAAACACTAGCAAAACGACAGAGAGAGAGAGAGAGAGAAATTAGATAGTGAAGAAAGATAAGAGAGAGGTGTATATGGATTTAGAGCGAGGGATTGGAAATTAGATATATAAGTAGGGTGAAATTTAGACAGTGGGTAGAGAGAAGGAATAGGGAAAATCCAAAGCAGGAATAGGGTAAGAGAAACAGGACAACAAAAGGGGAAAAGTGAGGAAGAGAGTTTTGGCTTAAGGGTAAATGTGAGATAGAGAGAAATGATGCTAAAGGAACGATGAAAATAGAGTGTAGAACACTAATCCCAAAATAAAATAAAGAAAAATAAAAAAATAAAAATAAAAAATAAAATGACACTTGAAAAAATGGTAAAAGGATAGCAATAATACTGGTTAAAAAAATGTAGTAATTAAAAAGGTAAAATCAAGTGATGAAAAAAAAATAATAAAATAGGTTCTTAATGAAATGGTGAAAAAAGAATTTAAAAAAATATATAAAAATATTTGGAAGTGAAGGTGCTTCAGATCTTCCACTCTTCTTTTTGGCATGCCTTAGTCCTGTCAGGCATTCAGGGGAGTGTTGAACTTCCTTGCGATACACTGTCCCTCGTGCAGTAAACCACAGACCTGATTTTAAGGCAGGTTGTTTTTGTTTACCAGACTGCCTTTATTTGTGATCACAGAAGAGACAGTTCGTGGCTCTGCCTCTGGGTGGCAGTGTGTCTGGATTGACCTGCGAGGCTATAAGTCCTCTCTATCAGTCGGTTTTTTTTTTTTTTTTCCTCTATGGTATTTGGAAAAGACCACTGCCCAGAGCTGGTTCCTTGCCACTGCCCGCTGTTTCCCAGGCTCCCCAAAAAGAACTTTCCCCTACAGGCTCTGCGAATGACCCCAACTGGGGAATCCCATGCACTGGGTTTAATAATCAAATGCACGGATCCAAGGGGAACTGTAACAAGAGCCTGATAGTTGTGCGAATTCGCAAGCCTCCACCTTCCAGGTCTGCGCACAGTCTCCGTGCGCCCACTCGCCCCTGGCACCAAGCAGCCAGCAGATTGGCAAAGTCCAAGGCTGCTCCTTTACATCCAGTCCAGCTATGGGCTCATTTTTCACGTTCCCTTCTGCCAGCAGCCCTGTGGGGCCCCTTCCCCACTCGCGGGTCACGCTGGTCCCAACGGCTGCGGACTCTGTGGGGCGCAGATTCCGCCCCGCGCGCGCGAGCTCGGTCCTCCCTCCAACCAGAACTGCAAACTGCACCTTTAGGGGATGTCCAACCTTTCCGTGAGAAGAAGCAGTGCTCCTCTGAGTTCAGGCAGTCACGCTGCTTGAGATCCCTCCTTTCCAGGTTAGTAGCTGGTCTCTGGATGCCGGCAACAACCACCCAAGATGGCGCGGTCTCCGCTGCTTAGCTGGCGCACCACGAGAGGCTTCAGCCGCAGTCTCCAACCGTCCTTTTTTTCCTGGGGGTTCTCGGTCTTTCCTAGCTGGAGACAGTCTCTCAGCCGAAAATCCTCTGCCTATTCGGGCTGTATGTTACCCGTTTCAGCTGCTCACCCTTATCTGCTCCAGGACAAGGCACGGGACATGTCTGTTTATACCGCCTAGAACCATTTTATATTCCCTTTGCTCATTTTTAAATTGGATTGTTTCTCTTCCTGGTATTGAGTTATATAAGTTCTTTATATTTTTTGAAAATTAACTCATTATCAGATGTCTCAGTGGCAAATATGTTCTCCCATAGTATGGGCTCCCATTTCATTTTGTTGAAGGTTTCCTTAGCTGTGCATAAGTTTTTAGTTTGATGTAGTACCATTTGTTTATTTTCCTTTGTTTCCTTTGTCCTACAAAATATATCAGCAAAAAAATATTGCTACCAGTGATATCTGAGATTTTACTGCCTGTGGCTTCTTTGAAGATTTTTTTGAGATTTTTTTTTTTAACTAATAGTTAAGTATTTTATCCATTTGGAGATTATTCTTGTGTATGGTGTAAGTTGGTGGTCTAGTTTCACTTTTTTGCATTTACTGAAGTATGGTAGCAATCATTTCAGATTGAAACTGTAGTTTATCTCTAACCCTGTTGTTTGGCTTAACAATAGAAAAATTACTTTGATTTTCTGAATTGTATAAATCATCCCATTTGATTGAATGACTATCCCATTGATTGTTATTTTACTGGTTTTTTGAAAGCACATTCCTCTGTATCTGGGAACCAGGACAGCACAATTATCCCAAGACCCGAGGGTTCCAGATAATGTCTTTCAGTCAACTCAGTGGTCCTAAGACCAGGACAGTATAATTACTCTAAATTGCCTCGATGGCTCTAGCTAATGACTTCCTGCCAACTCAGTGGTTCAAGACCCGAGGGCTCTAGATAATGTGTTCCTGTGAACCCAGTGGTCCCAGATGATGTGTTTCTGTCAACTCAGTGATCTGGAGACCCAAAATTGTAATTGACATGCTTAATTTCTGCTTCTGCAAACTGCTTTTTTTGCGAACCAGGTTCCTCATTCCAAATCCTGAGATGTAATCAATAACTTTGTAATTTTTTGCCTATCTAACCCTGGAACTGTGTCCAAATAACTACTATGAGATTTAGGAATGACCCCTCATAGTCCCGGATTGCAATAAATGTGACTCTTTAATTCAACTTTTTTTGTCTTTTTTTGATTAATTAAATCTTTATTGTTAAGATTATCACATTTGTTCCTCTTTTTACCCCCCATAACTCCCCTCTACCCAGTTCACACCCCACTCTCCTCCCTCACTCCCCACCCACTGTCCTCATCCATAGGTGCACGATTTTTGTCCAGTCTCTTCCTGCATCTTTCTCACTCCTTTCCCCCTCAAGAATAGTCAGTCCACTCCCTTTCTATGTCCCTGATTCTATTATAATCACCAGTTCATTCTGTTCATCAGATTATTCACTTGATTTTCAGATTCATTTGTTGATAGATGTGCATTTGTTGTTCATAATTTGTATCTTTACCTTTTTCTTCTTCCTCCTCTTCTTAAACGATACCTTTCAGCATTTCATATAATACTGGTTTGGTGGTGATGAACTCCTTTAGCTTTTCCTTATCTGTGAAGCTCTTTATCTGACCTTCAATTCTGAATGGTAGCTTTGCTGGGTAAAGTAATCTTGGTTGTAGGTTCTTGCTATTCATCACTTTGAATGTTTCTTGCCACTTTCTTCTGGCCTGCAAAGTTTCTGTTGAGAAATCAGCTGACAGTCATATGGGTACTCCCTTGTAGGTAACTGACTTTCTTTCTCTTGCTGATTTTAAGATTCTCTCTTTGTCTTTTGCTCTTGGCATTTTAATTATGATGTGTCTTGGTGTGGTCCTCTTTGGATTCCTTTTGTTTGGGGTTCTCTGTGCTTCCTGGACTTGTAAGTCTATTTCTTGCACCAGGTAGGGGAAGTTTTCTGTCATTATTTCTTCAAATAGGTTTTCAATATCTTGCTCTCTTTCTTCTTCTGGCACCCCTATAATTCAGATGTTGGTATGCTTGAAGCTGTCCCAGAGGCTCCTTTCACTATCTTCATATTTTTGGATTCTTTTTAATTTTGCTTTTCCGGTTGGGTGTTTTTTTCTTCTTTGTATTTCAAATCGTTGACTTGATTCTTGCAATCCTTTAGTCTGCTGTTGGGAGTCTGTATAATATTCTTTATTTAAGTCAGTGTATGCTTAATTTCTAGTTGGTCCTTTATCACAACCTCGAGGGTCTCATTAGATTTCTTGTAGGTCTCATTAAGTTTATTGGCAGTTTCTAGAAAATTCCTAAAAGTGTGGTAGTTTGCTTTCCTCTATTTCTGTCATTTGTGTCCTTTTTCTTTGTCTATGCATTTTTTATGCTTCCCTGTGTTGATAAGGTGGTTTTCTGTGCTAAGTGTCCTCTAGGGCCTAGTGGTTCAGCCTCCCCAATTACCTGAGGAGGACACTTTTGGTGCACCCCCTTGTGGTCTTTGTGCACAGTCTTGTTGTAGTTAAGCCTTGATTGTTGTAGTTATCACTGGGAGGAATTGACCTCCAGGCCAATTGGCTGTGAGAATCAGCTGTGTCTGCAGTGGGAGAACTTCTGTACTAGAGACACCCCTCCGGGGAAAGACTTGTTTCAATGGGGCTTTGGTGCTTACTGAGTCTGCCCCTGAGTTTGTCCTTTATGGTTCCACCCTGACTTCTGGGTACACGGCTCCTGGATCTCTAGGGAGGTGCTAATCTAGCCTCTGCCTTAGGCTATCCAGCCAAAGCCTCCCTGCAGGGCTTGGGCGGGGTGGGTCCCACGGGATCAACAGGGCAGGGCTAGCAGTTATGGCTGCTCTCAGAGGCCCCACTTCTCAATTTCTGTAAGCCCCTCTGAGAGAAAGGTGCCCTCGAGTTCTGACCGATGCCAGACAGTCCCACATCTCCCGTATGAGTCTGGGTCCCCAGAGACTTGCCCGGAACTGGAGCTCAGAGCCTGAGACTCCCTCCCGATTGAAAATGACAACCGCACCCTCAGCCGCCAGCCTGCTCCATGTGCGCCTCTGTACCTTAGTATTTTACTTCCGTACTGCGCCTCCTCTGAGTCTCAGTATGCTTTTCTCTTTCCTTCTAGTTGTAGAATTTCCACTCAGCCAGCCTTCCTGTGGTTCTGGATGATGTCTGTTCCGTCTTTTAGTTGTATCTTTGAAGTGGTTGTTCGAGGCAGCAAACTCTGGTATTTACCTATGCCGCCATCTTGGTTTCTCCTAATTCGACTTCTTGAGGCATCCTTCTGTGATTCGCAGGGTACGTTACAACAATACCTGTCTAATTTCCCCAGTAACATTTGTTTTATGCTTTACCTCCTTTGACTCAGAGGCTCACTCCGAACCACAGTGTGAAATAGCTGTGCAGACCAAAAAAATAAATAATAAGAAAAAAATAGGAAAGAAAAATAATGAAAATAAATATGCAAAGAAAGGAGAATAAGAGGAAAAAGAAAAGGGGAAGAAAAATGGAAAAAAATAAAAAAGAATTTGCCTCAGCAGAGTTTAGTGCCTGCTACAATTTCTCTTTTGATATGCTATTTGTGAAATTACTGGATTCTGCTCTGATGTTTTCTGAAGCTGGCCACTTGATAGGTTTGTTTGGGGATCCTAGGGAGGATTCTCGTTCAGGCTAATATTAGATACTTTCTGTTCCTGACCCTCAGTTTAATATAGTCTCGATGCGGTTTCTGTGAATCCTTGATTATAAGACTCCTCTTCAACTAGTCTTCTGTTGGTTTTCAGAATGAATGTTTTTTAATTTTATTTGAATAGACATTTTCAAAAAACATGTACAATGGCAAAGAGGTATATGAAAAGGTGCTCAACCTTATCAATCATTAATACCAATTAAATATCACCTAACATTTTTTAGGATGGCTATTATCAAAAAGAAAAAAAAAATGTTGGCAAGGATATGGATAAAAGAGAATACTTGTACATTTTTTGTGGGAATGTAAATGTATAAAATAAAATGTGATTATATATAATGGAATATTATCAGCCTTAAAAACAAAGGAAATCTTGCCCTTTGCAAAAATATGGATGGCCCAGATAGCATGACTCAGTAGTTTAACATTGACCTATGAACCAGGAGGTCACAGTTTGATTCCCAGTCAGGGCACATGTCTGGGTTGCGGGCTTGATCCTGGTGGGTGCATGCAGGAGACAGCCACTCGATGGTTCTCTCTCATCATTGATGTTTCTACCTCTCTCTCTCTCTTTCCATCCCCTCTGAAATCAATAAAAATATACTTAAAAAAAAAAAGAAAATATGAATGGACCTGGAGGTCATTGTGCTAAATATAACAAGCCAGAGAAAGAACTTCATGTTTCACTTACATGTGAAATCTCAAAAAAAAAAAAATCAAACTGATAGAAACAGAGTAGAACGGGGGTTGTAGCAGGGAGTGTGAGGGTAAGGTAAATTGGAAGAGGTTGGGGAAGGCTTTCAAGGTGATTTATGAACAGTGGCTTGAGATAGGTGAGGAGTGAGTCTTCAGGGGAAAGGCACTTGCAAGAACTAAAGCAGGGTCATGTATCAACGTGATAGTTTGGTACCAGCACATTTGATGGGAAGACAAATATTTCCTAAACACAGTACCTCATGTTCCAAATTCATATCTCATAAATGCAGTAGTTTGTGTAACCATTTAGGAGTCATGTGTTACAAGCTATATAAGTTTTTTGAGGACTCATGCATCAAGTAGCTTGATAACCTTCTATAGATTCTCAAGATCTGGTGCCATTCCCAAATCCCATATTTTGAAGCTATGTTCATTAGGAAACTATTTTTAGGTATTCAGATCTTAGGGAAATGCATTAGTCCATGTGCAAGTTATATAATTTTTTTAAAAATGAAGTCATAAGAAATTACATAATAATTCCCCAAGTTCTAAAGCATAAACCTGCCTTTTGATTTTTTGAATTTTCCATGCAGACATCCTCTTTATGGAGATCTGCAAGTAATAAAATGTGGGTGTTTCTCATTTAGTTTTTATTCGCAACTGGAGGTTTCAGGAGGCTTATTTCTTAGACTTTGATTCTGTGTTCTTTACTTTTAGTGCCTCCATTTTATTAACTTCCTGTAGTTGCCCTATAGTTGCTATTAAGAGCCAGGTCAATGTCTTCCTATAGGCATCCCACTTATCTCTGGGAAATAATGGCTGAGAAGAAGAATGTGTTGCTCAGCTGTTCCAAGATAGCGGTGCACAATGGTACTCTTATCATTGTAATGTTGTGTCTATAAATTGTGCAAACCTGCTTTCTTCATTTGATTTTACATCATAAGTATCCTCTATGTCATTTAAACTCTTCATAAATATTGTTCTTTTTAACACTTTAAAACATTTTTAAATACTGAAGTAATAAACATTCAATATGAATAACTTAGAAATAGATAATGCAAAGATAAAGTAACACACAAAATCATCTACTCTAAAACCTTGACATCTATATTTTCAGTATTTTCTTATCATATTTTTTCATATCTTTTATTTTTCATTTATCATTGTATAATGAACACTTTCATGTCATTTTGTATTTTTCTCACTATGATTATTTTTAATATTAGAATATCATCAGAGTATCTATTGCTCACTTTTGCCATAACTTTATCAATGATCACGTGTTAGAATTTAGATTTTTTAAATTAAAAATTGTGATGATTTTCCTTATACATATAGTTTTTTAGAAAGTTGCCTTAAAATTATATTACTGAATTCAATGAAAATTAATGACCTTGTAAGGCATTTAAAGTACTTTGCCAAATTGCCTCCTATACAGGCTGATAAAATATGCACTCCATTGGTGATACATGAAGGTGCCTACTTTTATATACTTTGGCTGCCCAACAAACAACACAAATAATTATAGTTCTTCATGAATTATTTCCAAAGAGAGAGAAACTTATACATTTTGACTTATTTTGCAATAAAATACTTGCATTAACACTGTCTGCATTTAAGTTGGATGCCTAAGAATATAGTGCTATTATTTTAATATAGACAAGCTAGTATTTCCAAGAAATGGCCTCCTTGCTAAATATGCAAATATTCTCACATTTTTGGTCCCCCTCAGAGTATATTCTTTTCTTTGGTTCTTTGAAGAATATTATTAGTAAATTTACACCAAAGTTGTTTTATGTAGTTGACTAGGGGCCTGGTGCACAAAAATTTGTGCACTCAGGGAGGTCCCTCAGCCGGGCCTGTGCCCTCTCGCAGTCTGGGACCCCTCAGGGGATGTTCACTGCTGGCTTAGGTCTGCTCCCCCCGGGGATCAGGCCTAAGCTGGCAGTCAGACATCCCTCTGGCAGCCTGGGAGCCCTCGGAGGATGTCCACTTGCCAGTGGGGAGCCGGCCTAAGCTGCAGTTGGACATCCTTAGTGCTGCTGAGGAGGTGGGAGAGGCTCCCACCACCAGCGCTGTGCTGGCAGACGTCAGCCTTGCTTGTGGCTGAGCAGAGCTCCCCCTGTGGAATCTCACTGCCCAATAGGGGGCAGCTCCTGCATTGAGCATCTGCCCCCTGGTGATCAGAGTGTGTCACAGTGAGCAGTCATTATCAGTCATTCTGCTGTTAGGGTCAATTTGTATATTACCCTTTTATTATATAGGATAGAGGCCTGGTGCATGGGTGGGGGCCCGCTGGTTTGCCCTGAAGGATGTCTCGGAATAGGGTGGGAGTCCTCCTGCAGTGCCTGGCCAGCCTGGGTGAGGGGCTGATGGCTGTTTTCAGGCTGGCCACACCCCCCAGAGACCCAAGCTCCCAGCCTCTCCTTTTTTTCTTTTTTTTTTTTCAGTGCCTCCTTGAGCAGAGGCCAAGGCAGGCTGGAAGCAGGTATCTGGGATTTATTTATGTTCTATAATTGAAACTCTGTAGCCTTGAGTGGAGCCCAGGGCCAGCCGGGGCAGGTGGGAAGCTTAGCTTCCTCCATCACCGGGGGCAACCCAAGCCTCTTGCTCGTTCCAGCTCCATGGCCGCCACCATCTTAGTTAGGTTAATTTGCATACTCGCTCCTGATTGGCTGGTGGGCGTGGCTTGTGGGTGTGATGGAGTGGTGGAGTGATGGTTAATTTGCATGATTCTATTTTATTAGTGTAGTTAGTTGATGGCTTAATAAATGATGACAAAGTATGATAGATCATGTTGATGTAATACTTGTGATATGTGATATGTGATATAGAATTTTTTAACAATTCATAAGTTTTATTTAGTTACTAGGGGCCCAGTGCACAAAATTCGTGCACTTAGAGGGGTGGGATCCCTCAGCCCAGCCTTCCCCCTCTGACATACTGGGAGCCCTCAGGGGATGTCCTACTGAAGGCTTAAGCCCGCTCCCTGCTCCCTTTGGGGAGCGAGCCTAAGCCACAGTCTGGCCTCCCTTTGTGGGAGGTGACCAGGCTGATCAGGGGAAGGGACCAGGCCCATCACCCTGCTGCTGCAGTCACTGCCAGTCACTGCAGCCACCAAGGTGTTTTCATCAACACGGACTCCAGTCCCTTCACCATGAAAAAATGACAACTTTCTTTAGGCATTTTCAAGATGTGTCTTTCATAGAATATGACATTTCTTTCTTTATTATTGTTTTTATCCTCACCTGAGGATATGTTTCCATTGATTTTTAGAGAATGTGGAAGAGAAAGGGAAAGACAGAGAGAAACATCAAATTGAGAGGAACACTTTGATTGGTTGCCTCCTGCCTGAGCCCTGACCTGGGCCCTGGCCAGGGAGGATCCTGCAACCTAGGTACATATACTTATCAGAATTGAACCCAGACCCTGTGGTCGGCAGGCTGAGGCTCTAGCCACTGAGCCAAACTGGATAGGACAGGATATAACATTTCTTAGCCCTCCAGCAGTGGACTTGCTTTTTTTTCTCAAGAAGTGTGGTGGAAAAACCCTAGATCACCTTTTTGGATTTTTATTCCCCAAGTTACTAAGAATATTACCAGTGACATACAGGGAGCTTAGCCAATGAGAGGTCAGAAAAGGTGTTTCCTCTGTTGTTCATACCGATCCCTGGCTCAGACCCTGCCCAGGCCTAAAGCCTCGGGGCCTGGGCAGGGGACCCCAAGCTCCCTCCAAATGCCAGCTCCCCCACTTCTTCCACCGATTGTGGGCTCCGCCTCTCGGCTCTGATCGCAGGCTCAGGACCCCCCTGGCTCAGGCCCTTCCTAGGCTGCTCTACCTTTGAATGACCTGGGTGCCTGATGATGTTCCCGGGACCCAGGCCGCTGGGCACCTATGTACGCAAATTAACTGCCATCTTTGTTGGGTTAATTTGCATACTCTCCTGATTGGCTGGTGAGTGTAGCAGAGGGATGGTCAATTTACATGTGTGTCTATTATTAGGTAAGGTTAATTTTAATTGAACTCATTGGAGTGCCATGCAGATTTTGAGTGCATAACTCAATGAAACATTATCTGCACACTCCATTGTACACCTATAACCCAAAGCAGTCTCTTTATGTATACATTTGTATTCCCTTTGTCTACCTCCAACTACTCCCAACCAATCAACCAATTTCCCTCTGGAAATTATATATATATACTAAAGGCAAGATGCACTAAAATTCATGCACTGGTGGGGGGGGGGTGTCCCTCAGCCCAGCCTGCACCCTCTCGCAATCAGGGACCCGGTCCCTAGGCCTGGCCTGAGATCAGGGGCTATCAGGGATTTTCTTCCCCTGGCTGCTGGCAGCTGGTCCTGCCCCCACTGCTGCCACTGCTTGCCATCTGTGCAGTGCTGCACCCCTTCCCCTGCCCCAACTCACCTCACTCTGCAGGCGACAGGCATGGGGTGTGATCGCTTGGCTGGCCTGAGCCTCTCTTTGCAGGGTGGTCACTGACCAGCCCCGCACACCTGCCACAGTGTTGCTGGACAATGGCCTGGGCCTCCCTCTCTGGGGCAATCCATGGAGGGGGAGGGAGGGTCCAGATCAATCACCTTACAGAGGGAGGCCCCACCCACCCACTGCAGTGCCACTGAATGGGTAGCCTGGGCCTCTCTCTTTTTTTTTTTCTTTTTAAGTAAGTGTAATGTTTACTGAGTGATACAGAACTGAGTACTATGAAGGTTTTACCAGGTTGGAAGCACACCGCACCTCCACCTCTGCCACCCCCAACACTCAGAGACTACAGTACTTAGAAGTTACACGCAATAGCCATAACTGCTGAATATCTGGTCATAACAAACAAACCATAGGATATTTATACTGTATCACATTGAGTAATTATAGAAATCCATTTATGTATTGCTTGTATAAGCTCTTTTTTTAAAAAAAAAACACATTTCTTTATTGATTTCAGAGAGGAAGGGAGAAGGAGAGAGAGAGATAGAAACATCAATGATGAGAGAGAATCATTGATTGGCTGCCTCCTGCACACCCCCTACTGGGGAACGAGCCCGCAACCCAGGCATGTGCCCTCGGCTGGAAACGAACCTGGGACCCTTCAGTCCACAGGCTGACGCGCTATCCACTGAGCCAAGCCGGCTAGGGCTAAACTCTTTTTTTGTAAAAAAATATTCTTAAAAAAAGAAAATATAAAAAACTTGTGCAGTTGAAAGCCCTGCCAGGACAGCCAGTCTGTAAACATTCAGTGAATATGTGCTTTGGAAGGGCACCAGTGCCTCGTGCCCACAGCAACTCCAGCAGGGTCAGTGAGGGTGTGCCATGGCTGCCACTGCAGGCAAGACTTAGCTGGACCATGGTGGGTGGGTACAGCAGAGTCCATCACTATGCCCTTCGCCAGCCTTGCATCAGGATCAGGGTCAGGGCTGGGGGCAGGCAGATTGCAGTTTCACTCTGAGTTCCATACTCAGCCTAATTTTGGCTGCAACTCATGGCTTTTCCTGGCTGCTTGGAGATTCTTTGGGTGGGTGCCCTGGCAGAGAGGCAAGAGAAGCTACCAGGTTGGGCGTCTCTCTGGCCCAAAGCCTCTGTGATGCCTCTTGTAAGCCTGGCCCCAGGAAGAACAGCCCACCCTCAGGAATACTTTGGTCTCAACACTTGGTCCTGGGTTTCATCAGCCTGGGTTTCTTCCCCTGGTGTGGCTGATCTGAGTTTCACAAAAAAGCCTGGCCGATGCTGGCTGTGCTGAGCCTCATTGAAGAGTTTTCCATGTAGCAAGGAAGAGCCCTCTGGGACCCTCCACTTCCTCCCTCTGCTCATCTCCTCCTACTCTTCTTCCTCCTCCCAGCCCATGGTGACTTCTTCTCCAGCTGCTCCAATGGTGGGTTGCCTTCTGAGTTGGGGATCTTAACGCTGTTGGTCCTGACATGCATGTGGAGCAATGCCGGCTGAGCATCAGGATGAGCTGCTGCTGCTCCAGCTTCAGCTCCTCCACCTGCGTTTTTCAGCTCAGCATTCATGAGCTCCAGCCACTCAGATTCCCGCTGCAGAAACTCCGTTTGCTCCTTCTTCTTTTTCTGGCATGGGGCTGCCGCCACTTTGTTCTTTTCCTGGTGCCTTTTCCTCCACTCCTCTTCCTCATCTAGCTCACTTTTCACAGGTTGAGGCCTCTTCCCCAGTTTCACCTCCAGGAAGTGCAAAGGGGTGATCTTGGCAACAATGTTGTGGTTGTCAGCATATTTCAGCTCCTCTGCAGTCAGGGCTGAGCTGGGGAGTGCAGTCAAGGGGCCAAGGCCTGGCAGAGAGACCACATTCATGGAAGGGTCATGGATCTGCCCAGGCATTATAGCAGGAGGAGTGGCAGTCCAGCCCTGCAGAAGCCATGGACAGAGGATGCAGGCACCATGCTTGCTCAGAAGCCGCCATGGAACCAGCTCCACCCTGCAGCGTCCACTGCTGCTAGCGTCTCCCATCGCAGCCACCACCTCCCAGCCGCCAGCCACCAAGTGTCCCTCCCAAAGGCTGTGACAGACGGCCTGGGTCTCCCATTTTGAAACAATGGATCGTAAGGCTCTGCCTGCCTGCCTCATCGTCCCTAACCACTGGCCTGCCTACCTGATAGCCCCTAACTTCCTCTGCGTAGGCCCTTGCCACTGTGGCTTAGTCCGGAAGGACGTCTGGTGATGTCCAGAAGATGTATGGTCTATCCAGTCTAATTAAAATATTACCCTTTTATTAGTATACTAGAAGCCCAGTGCACAAAAATTTGTGCACTCGGGGGGGGGGCGGGGAGGGGAGGTCCCTCAGCCCAGCCTGTGCCTTCTCGCAGTCTGGGACCCCTCGGGAGATAACAACCTGCTGGCTTAGGCCCGCTCCCGGGTGGCAGAGGGCAGGCCCAATCCCTAGGTGCAGCCCCTGGTCGGACTCAGAGCAGAGCTGATTGGGGAGTTGGGGCGCCACCCCCTGTCATGCACAGAGCAGGGCAGATCGGGAGGTTGCGATGCCACCCTCAGTCATGCTCAGGGTAGGGCCGATTGGGGGGTTGGGGCGCCACCCCCTGTCACACTCAAGGCAGGGTCGATGGGGAGGTTGCGGCGCCACCCCCTGTCACGCACAGAGCAGGGCCCATCAAGGGGTTGGGGCGCCGCCCTCTATCACCCACAGAGCAGGGCCGATCAGGGGGTTGGGGCACCGCCACTCTCACACTCAGGGCAGCACCGACGGGGAGGTTATGGCTCTACCCCGTCACACACAGAGCAGGGCCCATGGGGGGGGGGGGGGCGCCACACCATGTCACACACAGAGCCGCAGAGCGATCAGGGGGTTGGGGAGCTCCCCCCTATCAGGCACAGAGCAGGGCTGATCAGGGGGTTGGGGTGCCTTCCCCTGTCACAAACAGAGCAGGGCCGATAGGGAGGTTGTGGCCCCGCCCCCTGTCACACACAGAGCCGCAGGGCGATCAGGGGATTTGGGCGCTGCCCCCTGTCACACTGATCCCGGTGCTTGGAGGCCTCTTAGCTCCTCTGATCCCAGTGCTGGGAGGCCTCGCGGCTCTGCTGATCCCAGTGCTGGGAGGCATATTACCCTTTTACTATATAGGATAGATGCCTGGTGCATGGGTGGGGGCCAGCTGGTTTGCCCTGGAGGGTGTCCTGCATCAGGGTGGGGGTCCCCACTGGAGTGCCTGGCCAGTCTGGGTGAGGGGATGAGGGGCTGAGGGCTGTTTTCAGGCTGGCGGGTGACTGAAGCTCCCAACTGCTCCTTTTTTTCTTTTTTTTTCTTTTTATTCTGGGCCAGCTTTAGCTCTGGCTCCAGCTCTGAGGCCTCGGCTGCTGAAAGCAGGTATCTGGTTTGTTTGGGTTCTATAATCGAAACACTGTATCAACTCCAGCTCTGAGATTCCCGCGGGCTGAAAGCAGGTTTCTGGGGTTTTGTTTAGCTTCTATTTTGTAACAATGTTTCAAACTGCAAGCTCAGAGGCCAGCAAGGCACTAGGGGAATGTTGGTTTCCTCCGTCACTGAAGCAAGCAAGCCTCATGTTAGCTTCAAGCTGCCTGGCTGCTGGCTGCCATATTGGCTGGCAGTTTATTTGCATATCTCGCTGATTAGCCAATGGGAAGTGTAGTGGACGTACGCTAATTACCATGTTTCTCTTTTATTAGATAGGACTAGTGGCCTGGTGCACAAAATTTGTGTATGGAGGGGGCGTGTTTCCTCAGACCAGCCTGCACCTCTCTAATCGGGGACCCTGTGGGGGATGCCCTAACTGCTCTCCCCTGCTGGCCTGGTTGCCCCAAAATGCCCTCCCCTGCCTGCCTGATCTTGCCACAAACTGCCCTTCCCCGTTGGCCTGGTAGCCAACTGCCCTCCCTTGCTGGCCTGATCTCACCCCCAACGGCCCTCCCCTGCTGGCCTGATGGCCCCTAACTGCCTTTGCCTGCCAGCCTGATCGCCCCTAACTACCTTTGCCTGCCTGATCACCCCCAACTGCCCTCCTTTGCTGGCTAATTTGGTTCTGATTGGTCGGTTTCTATCCAATCAGCATCAAAAGTTCCGCCTCCTAGGCAGCCATTGGCTCCTCACAATTGACCCAGATTTTGTTCTGATTTGTCAGTTTCTATGCCAGTCAATGTCAAAAGCTCTGCCCCTTAGGCAACCATTGGCTCCTCACACTTCACCCAGATTTGGTTATGATTGGTCAGTTTCTATGCCAGTCAGCATCTCTGAGCCTATCAAGGGGGCCTGTTCAGAAAGGCGGGGCTGATCAGCAACCCTGGTGGAGGCTTGGAGAGAAATGAAGGCATGGCTGCTGGCCCCACCAGGAGAGAAAGAGAGACAATTGCTGATCAACATCTGCCACACAGGCTATGGATCAGACCCTGCTTCTCTCTTCAGGTCTCTCTCCAGGCCTGATTTGCAGCCCCCTCAGCAGTTAGTGCTGGGTTACAGCGCCTGCAGCCACAGCAGTCAGTGCTGGGTTGCCACAGCAACCCAGCGCTGACTGCATGACTGACTTCTTTGTCATTTTTTTCCAAGGTGTTTTGTATTTCTTCTTTTATCTCTTTTGTAATCTACTCATTGTTTAATAGGATGCTATTTATCCTCAAAGTATTTTATCATTTTTTATTGTTTTTAATGTAGTTGATTTCTAACTTTATGCTATTGTGATCTGAGAAGATGCTTAAAATGATTTCAATCTTCTTGAATTTGTAGAGCCTTAGCCTGTGTCCTAATATTTGGTCTATCTCTGAAAATGTACCATGTGCACTTAAGAAGAATGTATATTCCATAGCTTTGGGGTAAAATATTCTGAAGATGTCAATTAGTTCCATCTGATCTAGTGAGTCATTTAGGATTGCTGTTTCATTGCTGATTTTCTGTCTAGAAGATTTATCCAGTGATGTCAATGGGGTATTAAAGTCCCCTATTGTGATTGTATTGCTGTCAATCTCTCTCTTGATATCTTACAGAAGCTTTTTGATGTATTTGGGTGCTCCTGTATTGGGGGCATATATGTGTACCAGAGTTATAGCCTCTTGTATGTCAATCCCTTTAGTATTATGAAGTGGCCTTCCTTATCTCTTGTTATGGTCTTCACTTTGAGGTCGTTTTTTCCAATCTAAGTATCTCTACCCTAGCTTTTTTTTCATTTGCTTGAAACTATTTTTCACATCCCTTCACTTTCCGTCTGTGTGAGTGCTTTGTTCTGATGTGGGTCTCTTGTAGACAGCATATATATGGGTCATCTATTTTTATCCATTCAGCCCCCATATGTCTTTTGATTGGAGCATTTAATCAATTTACATTTAGGGTTATTATTGATAAGTATTGTTTGTTGCCATTTTTATTCTTTATGTCTGTTTCTCCATTTCCTTCTATTCCTATTTTTTTACATCAATTCCTTTAGGATTTCTTGCATTGCTGGCTTGATGGTAATAATTTCCCTTAGCCTTTTTTTTGTTTGTGAAGCTCCTGATTTCCCCTTCAATTTTGAATAATAGCCTTGCTGGATAGAGTATTCTTGGATTCAGTCCCTTGCTTTTCATTACTTTGTATACTTCATCCAATTCCCTTTTGGCCAATGTGTTTCTGTTGAAAAAGCATTTGATAGTCTAATGGGAGATATCTAAAGCTTAGGTAACTTTCTGTCTCTATCCTGCAGCTCTTAAGATTATTTATTTTTCATTAACATTTGCCATTTTAATAACAACTTATCTTGTTATGGGCCTTTTTGGGTTCTTCTTGTTTGGGACTCTCTGTACTTGTATGACTATTGTTTTCCACAAGTCAGGGAATTTTTCTGTCAATATTTCTTCAAATAGGTTTTCTATTCCTTGCTCAACTTCAACCTCTTCTTCCACACCTATTATTCAGATGTTTCTTTGTTTCATGTTGTCCCAAATCTCCCTTAAACTTTCTTCCTGATTTTTATTTATTTTTTCCTATTGCTGTTCATATTGAGTGTTTTATTTTTCTACATTGTCTTCTAACTTGCTGATTGAATCCTCAGCTTCTTCTAGTCTACTGTTGAAATTTCCATTGTGTGCTCTATTGCAACTATGTCATTCTTCATTTCCTCTTGATTCTTACACATGTTGGTGAATTTCTCAGTCAGATGTTTGAGCATCCTTATAACCATTACTCTGAATTCTTCCTCTGGCAAATTGCTTGTCTCCATTTCATTTAGTTTTATCTCTAGTGATGCCTCTTCTTTCCTTCGGGCATTGTTTCTTTGTCTTCCCATTATCACTGTCTCTTTTTGTTTCTATGTAATGTGAGTTGCTGAAACTTTTTGGTTCTGGGCAACCTGCTTGAGTTCTGAGAAATTGAAGCCTCTAGTGGTCTAATGGTCTGGTACTCCTTATCCCAAAGACTGAGTCTCCCTTGAGTCTCATGTCTTTAATGTCTCTGCTCTGAGTTGTATTCCCTTCCTTCATGGTTCTGGTTCCACCTTTGTCCACTGAAGGTACACGGAGTTGGTGAGGGCACCTGCACAGATCCTCAGGTGTGTGACTCCTGTGAGGTCCAAGAGCTCTCTGGCATGCAACTCACTGTATCACCCTAGTGTTCATGACAAGTTTGTGCCCTAGCACTCTCTGGCTTTCCCTCTATTCCGGTCCTTGGAGCTGAATGGGGTGCCAGGCTGAGTGAACCCAGATAGCACTGTTCCACACAGTCCTTGGGACTGGGTGGGGCACCAGGTTGGAGGTCCCCAACCTGCACTTTGGGCCCAATCCTTAGGGGTGGGTGAGGTGGGGTGCATGGCCCCTCTGACTTGCACTAACCACACCATGTCTGGGAGCACAGGGTGGAGGAGTGCCGGGTCCAGAAGTGCAAGGTCCAAGATCTTGGTAGGGAGGTTCAGTGTGAGAAGTCTCTCTGGCCTGCAGTCACTGCAGGTATTTCAGAGCCAGTGGCAAGGTAGGATAGTACTCACTACAGGGACCCAGATGTGGTCCCTCATGAGTTATGGATGGTAAGTGACTCACTGCTTGGGTTCAGGGTGGTTTCCTCAGGCAGTATGGGTATTGGGGTGGTCATGCTCCTGGCCTCCACTGCTCTCCTCTTCAAGATCTTGCCTTCAGTTTTAAATGGTAAGTTTGCTACATAGAATAGTCAGGTTGTAGGTCCTTGCTTTCCTCTCTTGGGATATTTTATGTCATTCACTTCTGGCCTGAAATGTTTATGTTGATAAATCAGCTGAAAGTTTTATGTGAGCTTTGTTGTAAGTAACCAATTTGCTATCTTTAAGAATCTCTGTTTGTCTTTTACCTTTGACATTTTAGCTATGATGTACCTTGGTGCGGGCATCTTTGGGTTCATCTTAATTAAACTCTACATTTCCTGAACTTATGTGCTTTTTCCTTTTGAAGATTAGGGAAGTTTTCAGCCATTATTTCTTCAAGCAGGGCCTCAGACTTTGCTTACTCTTTTCTCCTTCTATTATCCCTGTTATGTAGATGTTGTTATGCTTGCTGTTTCAGAGGGCCCTTAGACTTTCCTCAATTAAAAAAAAATCTATTCTTTTTGATGTTCTGCCTAGGTGCTTAGTGTTATCTTTGTCTCTAAATTGCTTATTCAATTCTCTGCTTCATTTAACCTGCTGTTGATTTCTAGTGTATTCTTCACTTCACATATTATATTCTTCATTTTTATTGATTCTTTTTAATGATTTTATGTCCTTTTAAATGTTTCCTATCTCTTTGTTTAAGTTCTCAATAAGATTATTCATTGTTTCCCTAAAGTCATTGAGCATCTTTATTACCATTGTTTTAAACTCTGCATCTGATATTTTTGTTTTCTCTACTTAATTTCAATTTTTTTTCTGAGAATTTCTCTTATTTCTTTATTTGGAGCATTAGGTATATCTGCTATTATTCCAAAACTTATTATTATGGCTTTATAATATAGGTGTTTTGTTGGGCTCAGTGCCACAATCTTCCAGATCACTTAAGCTCGGTACTCCAGGAATGTTACATGTGTTTTTGTGCACTCTTCTGTTGTAGTTGAGTCTTGAATTCTGCTGGTCCCTTCCTGATTGGAGTTAACTCTTCAGGCTGGCAGATGATTAAGATAAACGATGATAAAGATAAACTTCAATCAATGTATGAGTGCTGTGCAGGAGCTATCTCCCAAGGCAGAGTTGTTCCCAGTAGGGTCAGATGCCTTCTGCAATCCCCCTTTAGGAGTGCTGCTTGTGTGGCTAGTTGGGACAAGCTCTTGTCTGAAGCCCGCCACTAGCTGTGTTTATTTTGGGTCCACTTGGACAGGATTTTGGTACAGGTTGATTTCAGATTTTGTGTGTAACGGGTCTTGGTCTACCTTTTTGGAGCTACCATGTTATTCACTGTATGTGGTTGCATCTACTGGGCCTGGGTGTAGATGGGAAGAGCCAATCTGTGTACAAGGTGTGGCTTCCTCCTGATTAGAACTAGGAGTAGGTCTATAAGAGGTCTGTGGCTCTATGAAGTCTTCCTCCACCTACGCTGCCTCCCCATGAGGTTTCCTGGTCTTCCTCCACAGATCCAGAGACATAGACGCATGAAACAGACTGAGGAATCTCAGAAGAAAGGTAGGAATGGGGAAGAGAGATTAACTGGGGAACTTACATGCATGTATGCATCATCCATGGACACAGACAATAATGAGGTGAAGGCTTGAAAAGGGTGGGTGTGGGGTGGATAGGGTCAATGGGGAGAAAAAGGGGGACATCTTTAATACTTTCAACAATAAATATAAATTTAAAAAATAAAGAAAAATTTTAGTGTCCCTAGGCTACCTGCTACTCATAGCCCCTTCCACAGGTTACAAGCTCATTAGTGTAAGGTAATCTGGGTGAGGTGTACAGATTAGTGGATCCCCTATTTAAGGGATATACCATCAGGCACTCAATGAGGAGAAATTGGCCCATACTCCAAAGCCATATCCACTCAGTCCTTGCCAGAGTCTCCAACTCTTTCTCCCCCAGAACTAGTGTGCTGCATGTTCCAGTTGGGTGCATCCAGTTGTCCCCTCTGCAGGAGCAAGCTCAGGAGGGTAGAGCCACCTGGACTCAAAAGGACAAGTCAAAAGAGCCTTCCATTGGGAGTAGGTGGTATTAGACAAGCCCTCAGAATGTGCTAAGCACACTAGAATATTCCAGTTCTGAGAAGCACTCTCTTCTCCCCATGGAGCTGAGCTCTGCAGTATGGAACCACCAGGACTTGGAATAGCAGATCCAAACTGTCTTCCATTGGCGGTGGTGCCAGAAAGCCTATAGGAGGTGGTGGGCACTTCTTGCTTTTCCTAGGCAAAATCTTAGATGAGCACCAAAGGTCCAAGCTCTGATCACCTCTTAGATCCCCTTCAGGGACAGAGCTCTACAGGGCTGGGCCCCTGGTGCCAGACAGACATGTCAAATGAATATCTCATTGGCAGAATGGTGCATGCCAAGTTCACAAGAGAGGTAGGAGTGGTGATATAGCCACACAACCCAGTTCCTGCCCATCTGATTCCTGAACAAAAGCTTCCCCAGGAAATGAATTTTAAAAGTCCCAGCTCTGGGTGTCACTCATATTCCCCCTGCAGATCTGAACTTAGCTGGGCAGGACCACAGGGTCATAGAGCAGGCCAAGTGATTTGACAGGTGGTGTGAGCATTGGCTGTGCCCTCAAGGTGGGTGAATGGTCCCCTTTCTAAAGCTATACAGTTCAATCATTGTTTAAATTTCTGCCAAGAGCTTCTCCAAAAAATGAGTGCAGCAAAGGTCCTTGTTGGGTGCAGTAAGCAGACCATTATGCAGCAGACCATTATGGCAGGGTGGTATTGCCAATAGTTGACAGACCAGACAGTGCACTCCCCAGGCTGATACTGTAACAATAGGAGTTTTCAACCCTGAGACGTTAGTGTTTGGGTCTCTAGCCAACTTCTTTTTCTCCCAGGCAAACTAAATCCCCACTGATTTTCACCATCAGATGCTATGGGGGCTCCTCTTTTTATCTCTGTTGTTCTGGGTTGGGGATCCCTGCATAAGGTTGAGACCCCCCATGCTCCAGGAGGGAAGAAGTTTTGCAGCTGAGATATCCCTCTGGCTTCTCAGTGTGGCACATATGTGTAGGGGCTAACCCTTTCTGCCTCTCAACCCTTCTTACCAGTATATATGGCTATATGGCTTCTTCTGTAAATCCTTGGTTGTAATATTTCAATTAGCTTTCAATTTATTATTCAGTTGAGTGCTCTATAATTCAGCTGTAAATCTGGTTTGGGGCCAGGAGCAGGCAAGTGTAGCTTTCACCTACTCTGTAGCCATCTTGAAATTTGTAGATTTAAGATTTTATATTTTGGAGTATATTAATTACCCAATAGCAAAAAAAAAGAATGTTAGTAGAAGATGTAATATGTGATATTTTAGCACAATAAAATCGAGTGATAGAAAATAAAGAGGATTCAGCATAAAAATGTAATTTGAATCCTATCTAATAAAGAGGCAATATGCAAATTGGCCATCACTTCAACACACAAAATGGCTGCCCCCATGTGGTCAAAGATGGCCAGCAGGGGAGGGCAGTTAGGGTGACCAGGCCGGCAGGGGAGGGCAGTTGGGGGGGACCAGGCCAGCAGGGAGGGCAGTTGGGGGGACCAGGCCTGGAGGGGAGGACAGTGGGGGGAACCAAGCCTGCAGTGGGGGTCAGTTGGGGGCCACTGGGCCTGTAGGGGGACAGTTGGGGGTGACTGGGCTGGCAGGGGAGGGAAGTTAGGGGTGACCAGGCTGGCAAGGGAGAGCAGTTAGGCATGACTGGGCCAGCAGGGGAGGGCAGTTGGGGGCAACCAGAGCTCAGTTAGGGGTAATCAGACTGGCAGGGGAAGGCAGTTAGGCACAATCGGGCCATCAGGGGGACAGTTAAATGTTGATCAGGCTGGCAGGGGAGTTGTTAGGGGGTGATCAGGCTGACAGGCAGAAGTTGTTAGGGGCAATCAGGCAGGCAGGCAGGTGAGCAGTTGGGAGCCAGCAGTCCCAGGTTGGAGAGGCTGCAAGATGGGCTGAGGAACACACACACACACACACACACACACACACACACACACCCGCCGCAGGAATTTCATGCACCGGGCCACTAGTCCTATCTAATAAAAGAGAAACATGGTAATTGGTGTACAACCGCTACCCTTCCCATTGGCTAATCAGGGAGATATGCAAATTAACTGCCAGCCAAGATGGTGGCCGGCAGCCAGGCAGCTTGAAACTAACATGAGGCTTGCTTGCTTCAGTGACGGAGGACTCCAACGTTCCCAACCTGCGGCTGCAGGCCTCTGAGCTGCAACTCTAAGCAACTATGTAACAAATATAGAAACTAAACAAAACCCCAGCAACCTGCTTTAGTCCACCGGGATTCAGCCAGCAGGATCGCAATATTGTAAGCAAAGGCCAGAAACCTACTTTCAGCCCCGGAGGCCTAAGAGCTGGAGCCAAGCCTCAAAGCTAAAGCTGGCCCAGAATAAAAAAAAAAAAAAAGAAAGAAAAAAAGGAGCAGTTGGGAGCTTCAGTCACCCCCAGCCTGAAAATAGCCCTCAGCCCCTCACCCAGACTGGCCAGGCACCCCAGTGGGGACCCCCACCCTGAAGGGTGTGTGACCAGCTGCAAACAGCCCTCAGCCCCTCACCCAGGCTGGCCAGGCACCCCAGTGGGACCCCCACCCTGATCCAGGACACCCTTCAGGGCAAACCAGCCGGCACCCACCCGTGCACCAGGCCTCTACCCTATATAGTAAAAGGGTAATATGCCTCCCAGCACTGGGATCAGCGGAGCCGCAAGGCCTCCTGGCACCAGGATCAGCATGACAGGGGGCAGCACCCAAACCCCCTGATCACCCTGCGGCTCTGTGTGTGACAGGGGGCGGGGCCACAACCTCCCTATCCACCCTGCTCTGTTCCTGACAGGGGAAGGCGCCCCAACCCCCTGATCAGCCCTGCTCTGTGCCTGATAGGGGGGAGCTCCCCAACTCCCTGATTGCCCTGCGGCCCTGTGTGTGACAGGGTGTGGTGCCCCAAACCCCCCACCCCACAGGCCCTGCTCTGTGTGTGACAGGGTAGAGCCATTACCTCCCCATCGTCCCTGCCCTGAGTGTGAGAGTGGCGGTGCCCCAACCCACTGATCGGCCCTGCTCTGTGAGTGATAGAGGGCGGCGCCCCAACCCCTACCCCATGGGCCCTGCTCTCTGTGTGATGGGGTAGAGCCATAACCTCCCCATCGGCCCTGCCCTGAGTGTGACAGTGGCGGCGCCCCAACCCCCTGATCCGCCCTGCTTTCTGTGTGACAGGGGGCAGTGCCCCAACTCACCTATGGGCCCTACTCTGTGAGTGACAGGGGGGAGCTCCTCAACCACCTGATGGACCCTGCTCTGTGCAATGACAGGGTACGGAGCCCCAAACCCCGGATTGGCCCTGCTCTGTGTGTGACAGGGGGTGGCACCACAACCTCCCAATTGGCCCTACCCTGAGCGTGACTGAGGGTGGCATCACAACCTCCCGATTGCCCTGCTCTGTGCATGACATGGGGCGGCACCCCAACTCCCCAATTGGCCTGCTCTGAGCCCGACCAGGGCCTGCCCTCTGCCACCCGGGAGCAGGCCTAAGCCAGCAGGTCGTTATCTCCCGAGGGGTCCCAGACTGCGAGAGGGCACAGGCCGGACTGAGGGACCCCCCCTCCCCCCTGAGTGCACAAATTTTTGTGCACTGGGCCTCTAGTTATTATATATGAAAGCATTCAAGGGAAAATATTTTCATGTAGCCTCAATTGAAAAGTGTATATTCAACACATATGGATTTGGATAAGTATACATTCAGTATCTGCTAGTTATTTTTCAGAAAAAAAACATTTTCTTATACATTTATGGTTTATTTTTATTAAAGGGCAAGCTTTTGCATTCTTAATATTTTAAATTACATCATATTGAACCCATATGTGATAATCCATAAGACTTTACTTTATACCTGAAACCTACATGCTGAAAAAAATAAACACAGAAAATACAATTTACAATTTAGTTTATATGTATGAAAAGAGTCTCCTTTGAAAAGACTGTTAATCCAGTTCCTAATAAACAACTGCTTTGGACATTTACAGGGGAAAAAAAAGGGCATGAGTTTCCTTGGAAACTGGAGCCATGTGCAGTCAGAACATCTCCTCCTACACTCAAGTTTCCTAGGTAGCAGGCTGCATATATTTCATAAAGACAATTGGGATAATGGGACAGATACTACCCTGTTAAACCCTGCATGTAAAAAGCTTCAATTGGAAAGATGCACTTTCTGTAATAACTGGTAATTTGAGTGAAAATATTAATTGTATAATGAGGTTTATTTCTTTGTCTAATTCAGTATTTACAGTTTAATCAAGGTCCAAAATATACTTAGGTATTCCTAAAAAATATATATTTTTTAAAGGTAGAAAAAAAAATCCTCCTGTCTACATCACCCCTACCACTCCATCAACAACTTAGCTTATATATGCTTCTATCTAAAGGTAAAGGTAATTTTCAGATGAGGACTTTCAAGGTAAATATCAGTTATTTCATAGTTTAATCAGAGCTCTGTCACAAGACCAGATAAGCTGTTTTATTTCACATTAATAGAAAGAAGCTAAATTTATTCTGAAATTGACTCTAAAATGTCAAGTTTAAAACCTCTAAGTAAAACTTGTCTATAGATCAAGAAAATACTAGAAAATAATTTATGAATGACCTAAAGTAAATTAATACTTAGAGTAAAATAAAACAATTAAAGGAGAAATTATTGAGAAAAATAATACACAGGGTTATTTTCTGGGTATAGGGATGGTTGGAAAAATTAATTAAATTCCTTTACATCATGCAAATTCTGTTTTGCTAACAGAGAACATTCAGCAGAGATAAAATTAAAGAGCCAATGTTTATTATTATTACTAGTAAATGTGGATAGAGCTAATGAAACATTTTCTGGCTAATTTGGAATCTTTACAAGTCAAATATTTTAAAAATTATTTTTGAAACCTTTCTAAATTTCTAATTTCATGTAATAGGAGCTCGTATTTCTAGTCATGCAACTCCTATTCTCTCACAATACAATGAAGTATAACTATCTATTGAGTTGCACACAAAGAAAAATATAATTTGTGTGTAATTAATCAGCTCAGTAACTTTGCAAGTGTTGTTTAAACCTGATTTTCTGAATACTTAGTAAAAAATCTACAACTAGAACTTAAAGGAAATTATATCATAATACACTTAATACCCTTATTAATATATATGCAGTATTATATATGAAGTATATAATGAAGTTTTTATATATGTTCATTTTGAATCAAAATTAGGACTTTTTCAATAAAAACTTGAAACATAAATATTTTAGATTACTTTTCAAATAAATTTTCTCTTTGTTTCTGTAACACACACACAGACACACACACATATTTTTTATCCAGTCATTTTTATTGGATTAATTAAAATAATGTTTTTACTAAAGCATCCTAGACATTTTTCAGGTAAACAAAATGTTGTTATTTTAATATATATCTTTTACTTTAGTGTATAAATTTAATGTAAATTACTTAAATATTCCTTCTATGATTGATACTTTACTAAATTTACTTCAAATATATACACAATACACACAGACACAAAAACTTGTGCATTTTTAAATACTTTTGTAATTTCAGTCAGTGGAGGATTCGGGATTTTAGAATTAGTTTTAGAAAGTGTCTTTCAGATTACAATAATGGACTATAAGTAATTATGACAATAACAGCACAGATTTCTTATATTTGGAAATGTTAATTTAGTATATTATATGGTTTGACAAAATCCTCCATTTGCAGGTTTTCTTATGTCTCCATGCAGATTTGCTTCAGTTTGTGTTCAGCTACATCCATTTTATTTTTTATTTTTCTTTGCAAGCTTTTAATGAATTACAATGACTAAAAACAGGAAGATGTTAAAATTTATTATTACAGAAGAACAATGGGACTGAATTAAATAATGACAGCTCAAACTGTGTGAAAGTTTTAATTTTGAAATTCTCTAATTCTCTAATTGCACTTTGAGGTGTCTTGATTTGGATTTTATTGATGGGTTACCTGTTTTATTGGATAAATTTACATTTTGTACCTTAATAGAATAAAATAAAGGATATCATTTGGCGTCATCTAAATTTGGTAAAACATTTCAAAGATTCATAAAGAGAGACAACTTTTTGATGAATTTTGTTAAGTAAAAAACATTTATTGAAGATATATATTGAGGTCTTCCAAAGCCTGATTCAAATGTTTGATCTCTCATACAGACACATCAAGCTCATATTAGACCTGATCCTCTCAGCCACTAAAAAGCAAGCTGTATTAGAAAAAGCAAGAGAATTTTGGAATGAATGTTTTATTACTTATGCTCAGGGAAGTAGAGGACATTGAGGGAAGGAGAGGGAGTTTCTTAATAGGACAGGAGGCAGTCCTTCCTGTAGACCCTCAATAGAACCCTGAAACCGAGAGGTGGAAGATAAAGCACTACCAGTTCTGTATTATAGAAGGCCTCAGATGTAGTAAAACAAAGCCTGTTAATTACTCTAAACTAAACACCATTAATCAAGGGGCTGACGAAAACTCCTTGGTGTTTTTTTTTTAGTGAGGCTCAGGGAGGCATTGGTTAAGCACACCAACATGACCCCAGGTACAGAAGAGGGACAACTAAATTTAAAAGACAAATTTATCACTCATATGACCCCAGCCATCAGGAGAAAGTTACAAAAATTGGCTATTAGTCCTGAAAGAACCTCTTGAGAGTTGCCACCTCTGTGTTCTATAATAAAGACCAGGAGGAGGAAGAGAGGAGAAACAAGAGAGACCAGGCCAACCTACAGAAATAAAGAAGATAATAGTAGCCACACTCTGGGAGGCTACTAAGAGTTAGCAGGGAGACATCCCCCAAGGGGTCCCGGACTGAGAGAGGGCACAGGCCAAGATGAGGGATCTCCCAGTGCACAAATTTTGTGCACCGGGCCTCTAGTATAAAAATAAAAAGCTTCTTCCCAGCAAAAGAAACCAACAAAATGAAAAGAGAGCCTACTCTACAGGAGAACATATTGCCAATGGTACATCTTATAAGGGGTTAATATCCAAAATATACAAGGAACTCATACAACTTAATGTTTAGGTATGTTTAGATTCACAAACAATTCCATTTGTGTTGCAATTGCCTACAGTATACAGTACAGTAGCATGCTGTACAGTTTTGTAGCCTAGGAGCATTGGTCTATAACATATAGTCTAGGTGTGCAGTAGGCTTTACCATCTAGGCTTGTGTAGGCATATTCTATGTTTGCTTGGCAAAATTACTTAATGATGCATTTCTCAAAACATATCTAGTCATTAATTGATGCATTAGTCTACTAAAATCTGGATTTTGTAGAAGCAATGCTTAGTTTTATTAATTATAAAACTATTTATCATTTACAATAAATAACTAGTTGCCATGTAGCATCATAATTCCAAAGAAAGAATGTCAGAGTAATTTGTGTACATGTTCTACCATAGTTAAATTTTATTTTATGCTGTATAACCCTAAAATCAAGCCTAGAAATATTTAATTTAATACACTTCTAATTTTTATTATTTGGTTTATATATTACTATACCATATTTTAAAATATGTTTGAATTGAACAAAAGTTATTAATTTAGTTTGATAAATGAATAAACATTCATGCGATGTTGCAAACAGAATCTCTTGCTTGCACAGATTTGTTTAGATATGCTTCCTAAGCCTGTTTCCATCTCTAAGATATTCTAATTCTCATGCTGTAGTCTTATAATATGATCATTATTAAAGTGTTTGTATGGTGAACTTTGTCCACTTTAAATCAAATCAGCTCCATTAGCCACAGATGGAACCCATTTACTCCCTTTTAGCAGAATGGTTAATCTTTAAAACTGGTAGAGATTTTTTATTAGTTGAAGCTATGGTGTAATTAAAATACATCTTGCTTGCTCCTTTGGAAATACGAAATATTTCTTACATGAAAGTGGAAACAATGTTTTACCCAAAGTAAATCCATTTGTAAATGGTATGAATGCATGACTAAAGAAAATAGCGCACAAAAGTCATTTTCAATTTGAAGTCTATTGAAGTGCATAAAATACATTTTTCAATAACTTGTTATGAGACTATAAAAATGGCTTAAAATCTGAATGGCTTAAAAATAATTTTGATATTTATAAATACATTTACTAGGTTTAGAGGGCAGGCAGGGACTTGGTGATCTAAAGACACGTTTGTTGTGGAGACATTGTACCAACCGCAGGGAACAACATTTCACTAACAAACTAAATTGGAATTCTAGAGCAAGGACCCTGGCCATGAGTTCATTAACTCAGTAGAGTAGGAAGATCATGAGTTCATCACTTCTCACTGACACCAAAACCAAAACTACATAAGGAACAGCTATATCCAAGCAGAAAATAATCTTTGGAACTACAAATATAAAGAAAAAGCTACTTTGAGATGGTCAGAGATTCAGTCTAGTCAGGACCCACCGTATCCCCCACTCCCTGTGTGGTGACCTATAAGGGGAAAGGATAGCATAACCACAGAGGACCCCTTCAAAGAGTGAGGTGTCCAAGCTCAAGCCTGTGCGACCTGCACCAGGAAGAAAAACTCCATTAACCTTCCTTTGAAAACCAGTGGGCTTATGCCTGGGAGAACCAAAGGGCTGTAGGAATTCAAGGTTGTATTCTTTCCAAGTCTCAGAGCAGAGGCAACAGTTTTAAAAGCACCTGGGTCATACATGAGCGTGATACATTGACTAATTTTAGGGCATACGCTGGAGGGATAGGGATCTGTTGAAACTTTCTTCAGAGTCAGAGATGCTGGAGGGTGCCATTTCCCCCCACCTTTAACCTAGCTGGTCTTACACTGGCAGGCTCCATTTCTGACACTCTTTATTAGCCTTGCTAACACTGTTTACCCAACCCTGGAGTTTCCCTAAGGAAATCACCAAAGTGGCGCCCCTTGAAAGTGGTTACTGCACTGCCACACCTGGTGAGAAACCTCAGTCAGCACCAGTACATAGTGCTGTGTCTGAAATAGTCCAGACTGAGCCTTGCCACACACAAATGTACAGCCATACTAAAAGCCTGACCTGAACACCAGCAACAGTTGCATCCAGGCCTCACAATCAATCAGGTTCAGTGTGTCATAGCAGCTGTGGCCCAACCACAACAAGAGGACACACTAGTCCACACAGGGAATACCTCTGGAGCATCAGACACTGGTGATTTTGGTGATTTCATCCCTAGGCCCCACAGGACACCTTCTAAATATTGCCAATATTTTACAACCAGGATATATAGCCGACCTAAATAATATTTAGAAACAAACCAACAGGTAAAATGAGGAGACAAAGAACATGTTTCAAGAAAAAGGCAAAAACCCCAGAAAAATAAATAAAATAAACAGAAATAAGCTGTCTAATAGATGAAAAGTTCAAGTACTAGTCACAAAGATGCTTATCAAACTGCAGGCAAATAGATAAACTTGATGAAAACTTCAACAAAGAGATAGAAATTATTTAAAAAAGAACCTACCAGAACTGAAAAATATAACTGAAGCTAAAATAAAAATACATGAGAAGAAATCAACATCAGAACAGATGATGCTGAAAAATCAGGTTGCTTCTGATCAGTGAGGAAATCACCCAACTGGATGATCAAAGCAAAAATAATTCAATAGAATGAGGATAGCATAAGGGAAGTCTGGGATGTCATAAAATGTACTACATTCACATCATAGGAGTCCCACAAAGAAAGAGACAGAGAAAGGGACAGAAAATCTTTTTGAAGAAATAATGGTTCAAAACTTTTCCAACCTGGAGAAGGAAACAGACATCCTAGTCCAGGAAGTATAGAGCAAAATGAACCTATAGAGATCCATACCAAGATACAGCATAATTAAAATGTGAAAATTTAAAGAGAGAATCTTAAAGGCAGCAAACAAAAAATAACTAGTTATATACATACGAGGGCTTGACCATAAGATTATTAGCTGATTTTTCAACAGAAACTTTGTAGGCCAGAAGGCATTGGCATGATATATTCAACATAATGAAAGGAAAACCCTACAACCAAGAATACTCTACCTGGCAAGGTTATCATCCAAATATATATTTTTTCATTTTTCATATATTTTTGTTGATAGTACTTTCAACTGCTCTGTGAATTTATATTTAAAGTTCATTTATTTAACCATGCCATGCCATCTTGAAAAACAGAGCTGCTTGAGACCTGGATCCCAGCCTCAGTACCACCCAGTCTGGTCTCAGATGCAAACTGGGTCCCTACAGCCACTGAGGGTCAGAGACCTGTGACCACAGTTGCAGACCCAGAGACACCAAGAATCCAGACATCCCAGCCATGGATTTCTGTGAGTCACAGAGCCCACCCCCTCCCTGCAGGCTGGCTGCAGCACCATAGGAACTGCTAGACCCAACCCTTGCACAGGGCCACAGCGCTGCTAAAGGAATTTGAGCCTGGGCTTGCGCAGACATTGGGAATAAGTTTCCCACAAGGCAATCGGTGACCAAACCCCATGCCAACGCAGGGCGGCAGTGTCACCTGACTTCGATTCTGGGCAAGCGCACATGGAAGTCTGTTTTCCACAGCATAGGAGTGGACCTCCTGCCAACACAGTGCTACTGGGAAACCTGGTCCCCCAAGTAGACCGAGGACCCTGATTCTCTGCACATGAGAGGCAGCACTGAGCACCAGTGACTTGACTCTCTTTCTCCTCTTGTGCGCCTGGGATCCCAGATTCCCAGTGCATTCACACTAAGAGCCAGTGACTACAATTCTTGGTGCATGTACACACAGGGACCGTGATTCTTGTCTCGAGGCCTCACCTAGCAACAGAGACTCTGATACTCAATTCTTGGTGCGGGCAGAGGGGAACTCTGACTCTTGACCCTCGCTGGGGACTCTGATTTTTGACACACGCAGGCAGGGTCTCTGTTTCAGCATGCCGCAGGCAGGGTCCCTGATTCTAGGTGCATGCACCAGGCCACACTGAGCACCAGTGACTCTGATCCTGGGCAAACATGGCTCCCACCAACACATAGCAGCCAGACGTTTTGGTGTAGGAGCTCCTCAGTGACACTCGGTTGGTGCAAAGCTCCCACTGCACATGGTCCAGGCCCATGCAACTTGGCATTTGAACCTTCTGGTGATAGTCAGAATGGGGAGATGACACAATCCTCAGAGGCAAGAAAATGAGGAGTCACCAAGAAAGGAAATAAGTGGAGTGGAAGCACGCAACATGACAGAAAAAGAATTTATGGTCGTAAAGTTCATACACAGGATGGATGACAAAATCAACAACTTATGCAAAAATCAGGAAGAAATCAAAAGTGATATAGCTACAGTCAAAACCACCATGGAAGGTTTCAACAGTAAACTAGAAGAAGCAGAGGACCAAATTAGTAAGTTAGAAGATAAGTTAGAGAAACAAGCTCAATCTGAACAGCAACTGGAGAAAAAAATTAAAAATCAGGAGGAGAACCTAAGCGAGCTTTGGGACAACACAAAACAAAGTAACATACGTATAATAGGGCTGCAAGAAGGACAAGAAGAGCAGCAAGGATTAGAAAATGTATTTGAAGAAATAATGAAAGAAAACTTCCTGGATATGGGGAAGAAAAAAGTTACACAAGTACAGAGGCCCAAGCAAGATGAATCCCAAAAGACCCACACCAAGACACCTCATAATTACAATGGCAAATGTTAACGACAAAAGGAGAATCTTAACGGCTTCAAGAGAGACAGAGTTACCTACAAAGTATCCCCCATCAGATTATCAAATGATTTCTCAACAGAAACACATCAAGCTAGAAGGGAATGGATGGAGGTATACAAAGTGATGCAAAGCAAAGGATTGAATTCAAGAATACTCTATCCAACAAGACTATCAATCAAAATTGAATGGGAAATGAGGAGCTTCGCAGACAAAAAACAACAGCAACAACAACTAAGGGAGTTTATCACTACCAAGTCAGCAATGCAAGAAATGCTAAACAGAATGCTGTAAAAACAAGAAATAGAAAGGGAGGAGGGAACACAGGCATAAAGTACAGAAATGGCTACAAACAATTACCTATCAATAATAACATTAAATGTAAATGGATTAAATGCTCGAATCAAAAGACATCAAGTGAGTGAATGGATAAGAAAACATGATATATATATATATATATATATATATATATATATATATATATATATGCTCTCTATAGGAGACCCACCTCAGAATAAGGGACTCACACAGACTGGAAGTGAAGAGATGGGAAAATGTCTATCAGGCAAATGGAAATGAAAAAAAGCTGGGGTAGCAATACTTATATCTGACAAAATAGACCTCAAAGTGAAGACCATAACAAGCGATCCCCATTATACCAATGGCATACCTCAAAAACCTAGAAAAGTTCTCCAAAAATTTATCTAGAATTTTAAAAAAGACCCCTAATAATAGCTGCAGCAATCTTGAGAAAGAAGAACAATGTTGGAGGGATCACAATACCAGATATCAAGCTATACTACAAAACCACTGTTCTCAAAACTGTCTGGGACTGGCACAAGAACAGACATATAGACCAGTAGAACAGAACAGAGAACCCAGAAATTGACACAAGCCAGTATGCTCAATTAATACTTGACAAAGGAGGCAAGAACATACAATGGAGACAAGACTGTTTCTTCAATAAATGGTTTTGGCAAAACTGGACAGATACTTGCAAAAAAAGGAAACTAGACCACCAACTTACACCATGCACAAAAATAAACTCAAAATGGATAAAGGACTTAAACGTAAGAGGGGAAACCATAAAAATCTTAGAAGAAGCCATAGGCAACAAAATAGCAGATATTTGTCATGGCAATATTTTTACCGATACAGCTCCTAGGGCAATGGGAACTAAAGAGAAAATAAATAAATAGGACTACATCAAAATAAAAAGCTTCTGCATAGCAAAAGAAACCATCAACAAAAACGACAAGAAAGCCCACTGCATGGGAGAACATACTTGCCAATGTTATCTCTGATAAGGGTTTAATCTCCAACATTTACAAGGAACTCATACAACTTAACAAAAGAAAGATAAACAACCCAATCAAAAAATGGGCAACAGACCTAAATAGACACTTTTTAAAAGAAGACATTTAGAAAGCCAAGAGACATATGAAAATATGCTCAAAGTCATTAATCATCTGAGAGATGCAAATCAAAACAACGAGGTACCATCTCACACTTGTGAG
Source organism: Myotis nattereri (assembly GCF_964212035.1). Lineage (NCBI taxonomy): Eukaryota > Metazoa > Chordata > Mammalia > Chiroptera > Vespertilionidae > Myotis > Myotis nattereri. Next base: position 104,795,178 of record NC_138076.1, read on the forward strand.
AATGGCTATCATGAACAAATCAACAAATGACAAGTGCTGGAAAGGATGTGGAGAAAAAAGAATCCTTCACTGCTGGTGGGAATGCAGACTGGTGCAGCCACTGTGGAAAACAATATGGTGTTTCCTCAAAAAATTAAAAATGCAGCTGCCATTTGGCCCAGTAATCCCACCTCTAGGACTATATCCCAAGAAAACAGAAACACCAATCAGAAAGGATACATGCACCCTATGTTCATAGCAGCACAATTTACAATAGCTAAGATTTGGAAACAGCCTAAATGCCCATCAGCAAATGAGTAGATTAAAAAATTGTGGCACATCTACACAATGGAATACTATGCTGCTATAAAAAGAAGAAACTTTTACCATTTGCAACAGCATGAGTGGACCTGGAGAGCATTATGCTAAGTGAAATAAGCCAGTCAGTGAAAGATAAATAGCACATGATCTCACTCGTTTATGGATAACAAAGAACATTACAAACTGTTGCACAAAAATAGAAGCAAAGAGGCATTGAACAGACTGTCAAACTACAGCGGAAGGTAAGGGAGGTTTGGGGAGAGGGGCAGTAAAAGATCAACGAAGGACTTGTATGCAAGCATATAAGCACAATCAACAGACGCAAGATACTGGGGGCAAGGAGACAGACACTGGGGGCAAGGGGATGAGGGCAAGTGCCGGGGTAGGGGATGCTGGGGGGAGGTCAGTGGGGAACAAAAAGAGACATATGTACTACTATTTGTAATACCTTAAAAAATAAAATAAAATTTAGAAAAAGAAGAAACACATTTTCAGTTGTGTAAATTTGTGTGTATAACCGCATCCATTCTAAAAAAAAAATAAAAAAATAAAGTTTATTTATTTAGAAACCATATTGAGTTGATATTGTTGTTTTTAATTCATGGTTTCAAGTTCTGCCGTACAGAACTCATGTTTATTTTATTAACATTTAGTGTAATTGTCAATAAAGTTGGATTTTTCTACCATTTAATTACTGATTTCCTCTGTGTCATCTCTTTTTTTATTTCAACAATTTACTTCAACATAAAATAAATGGTTTAATTTTCTTGCCAAGTTCCCAAGTCCCTTCTCTAGTTTCCTTAATTATTTTAAAATTTTGTTTTCAATTTTTATCCATTTTACATGTATTTAACTTAGAACTTAAATAAAGGAGTATTCTGAAAAATGCTTATTATTTTAACTTGTTTTAATTTATGTCTCTCCGATGATTAGTGACTTTGAGAATGTTTTCATATGTCCCTTGGTCACCTGTATGTCCACTTTTGAGAAATGTCTATTTAGGCCCTTTGCCCATTTTTTAAATTTGGATTGTTTGTATTCGTTTTGTTAAGTTGTATGAGTTCCTTATATATTTTGGATATCAACCCCTTCTCAGATATATCATTGGCACATATATTCTCCTGTAGAGTAAGCTCTGTTTTCATTTTGTTGATGGTTTCTTTTGCTGTGCAAACATTTTTTTTTTTTTAATTTTGATGTAGTCCCATTTGTTTATTTTCTCCTTAGTTCCCTTTGCTCTAGGAGATGTATCTGTAAAAAACATTGCTACAAGAGATGTCTGATACTTTGATGCCTATGTTTTCTTCTAGGATTTTTATAGTTTCACAATTTACATTTAAGACTTTTATCCATTTTGAGTTTATTCTTGTGTATGGTGTAAGTTGGAGGTCTAGTTTAATTTTTTTGCATTTCCCGTCCAATTTTCTGCAACACCATTTATTGAAGAGACTATCTTAATTCCATTTTATACTTTTGCTTCTTTTGTCAAATATTAATTTAGTGTAATGGATTGGGTCAATTTCTGGGGTCTCTGTTCTGTTCCATTGATCTATACGCCTGTATCATCTCATACCTGTAAGAATGGCTACCATAAACCAATGATAAGTGCTGGCAAGAATGTGGAGAAAAAGAAACGCTGGTACACTGCTGGTGAGAAAGCAGATTGGTGCAACCACTATGGAAAACAGTATGGAGTTTCATCAGAACAATAAATATAGAAATACCATTTGACCCAGTGATCCAACTTTTGGGAATATACCCTAAGAAACCAGAGAAACCAAATAGAGAGAATATATGCACCACTATGTTCATAGAAGGACAATTTTTAATGGCTAAAAAAAAAATCTGGAAACAGCCCAATGCCCTTAACCTAAGAACTTATATGCATATATGCATAACCTATGTACACAGACAATAGTGTGGTGAAGGCCTTAGGACAGTGATGGAAAACCTACGACACGCATGTCAGAGGTGACACGCAAACTCATTTTGGGTGACACACATCGACAGAGACAAAAAATTGCATAATTCAAATATTTGCCTCTCACAACGGCCAGAGTTGGACATCACTCGAGTAATATTATTACTCACATTACTCGTGATCAATAATGCAATTCTAAAATCAGATGTAAACATGTACATCAGTGTTGCGTAGCAAAGATACATAGTGAAAACATCCAAGATACATTGTTCCAATATTGACATTAATATAAAAAGGTTAAGAATTGCACTATAAAGGGATTAATCTTTACTAATGACATTTTATTTTACTTGAGTGACAAAATGCCCAGTTCTGGAAGCAGCCTCATTATTGTCAACATGTGCCTCGGATAAGCTTCCCATGCATTCGGGTGCATTTGGCAAACGGACGCACTTGATAGCCATGTTCATTAGGAGACAGGAGTGGGAGGGTTAGAAGAAAAAGATATACAGTGCAACAGTGCTCGACGAGACATTCTGCATGTCAGATAATTGATTACAGCACCATATATTTGTTGGTTATACATACTATCTTTGAATTGTTTTGCACCAGGAGTCAGTGCAACAACACTGCCAAAAGTTAATAGGTAAGAAACCTATCAACCTTTTATAAAAAAAACACCATGATTTATATTTATTTATTTTTGCAGCCTTATGATGGAGAATCAAAAAAATAAAAAAGCAAGATTGAATGATAAAGGAAGTGGAAGTAGCAGTAGCCGACCCTTTCAAGACATAGAGACCAAGATGTACGGGATTGTTGACAGAAACAACAGATCATTGTGCATACTGTGTAATGAAACGGTAGTAAGCAGAACGTGGAATGTAAAGAGACATTTTGAAACTAATCATTGTCAGCTCTTGAAAAAGAGTATCGATGAAAGGAAGGAATACATTTCTAGGCAGCTACACCTCTATAAAAGTCAATCAAATTCCATCATTAAATTTGTAAGATGTTCTACAAATTTAACATCAGCAAGTTACTGTATTGCTCACTCCATAGCTCAGCATGGAAAAGCCCTCAGTGACGGAGAATTTATTAAGGAAACATTTCTAAGATGTGTACCAGCTCTATTTCACGATATGAAAAATAAAGATGATATTATTAAAAGAAATTCTGAGTTACCACTCAGTAGAAATACTATCAAAGACAGAATATTAGATCTTAAAAAAAATGTACATCAATTAAAAAAAGACTTAAATAGTTGTAAATATTTTTCGATTTCTCTTGATGAAACTACTGATGTCACATCAAATGCTCGGTTGGCCATTATTGCTAGATATTCTGATGGTCTCACAATGAGAGAAGAGTTGATAAAGTTGGAATCAGTGCCAATAAGTACATCAGGAAACAAAATATGTAAGGTTGTTATAAAAACATTCAGTGACCTAACTATTGATATCTCTAAAACTGTGTCAGTCACAACAGATGGGGCACCAAATATGGTGGGAAAAAATGTGGGATTCCTGAAATTGTTTATGGAAGCTATTTAGACATCCACTTGTACCTTTTCATTGCATTATCCATCAGGAGGTGTTGTGTGCCAAATCGGGTTTCTCAGAATTGAATGATTTAATGTCAGTTGTAACAAAAATTGTGAATTTTATAGCTTCTCGACCCCTTCACAAGCGAGAATTTTCTGCACTTTTACAGGAAGTTGATTCAACCTACAGTGTACTACAGATGTTCAATAATGTGAGATGGCTGAGTTGAGGTAAAGTTCTTGAGCGATTTGTGGAGTGCTTTGAAGAAATTACGGTATTTATTGAGAATAAGGATCTGGCAAACTTTCCTCAGATCAATGATCATAAGTGGGTCAGCAATTTGATGTTTTTTACAGATCTCTCTGTTCATATGAATGAACTGAACTTAAAATTACAAGGTTTTGGCAAAAGTATTGACGTTGTGTTTGGATACATCAAATCTTTTGAAAGTAAACTTAAAATTTTCAAGCGAGATATTGAAACTAAAACTTATAAGTATTTTCCTCGGATAAAAAAGTATTTGAGAAGGCCACTACAACGAGTGTAATGGAGTCCATACTTATGTACCAGAATATAGTAAACTCATTATTTGAACAGTTCAGCGAAAGATTCGACCAATTTAGAAGCCTAGAACAGACCATTAAAATAATTAAGTATCCGGATGTAGTTGTTTACAGTACTTTAAAATTAAAGGATTTCCAATGGATGCAAATTGACGATTTAGAGATGCAACTTGCAGATTTTCAAGGTAGCATTTGGACTCATGTGTTTGTCAACTTAAGGTTGAAACTTGAAAATCTGGAACGAAATCGTTTGAATAATGAAGAAGAGTGCAACTATGAACGAGAAATTTTGAGTGCTTGGAACAGAGTACCTGACACTTTTGGCGACATAAAAAATCTAGCGATGGCTTTGCTAACAATTTTTTCATCAACATATGTTTGTGAGACTTTGTTCTCAGCATTAAATAATATTAAAACGAACAAAAGAAACCGGCTAACAGATGAAGTTAGTGGCGCTTGCTTGGCTTTGAAGTGCACCAAGTATGAACCTGCAATCGAAGAATTAGCAGACAAACTTCAGCACCAAAAAAGTCACTAATTTCTAGTTTTAGTACCATTTGATTATCATTGTTTCTATTATTATTTTTTCCTACACGTACATTGTTTTTTCTGTTTTTGTTCATTTTATACATATTTTTTGGTTGATTTTTCTTTGTTAAATGGCATTTAAATATATAAAATAAATATCCAAAATATAAATCTATTTTTTACTATGGTTGCAAATATATATATATATAAAAAAAAAGAATATTTCTATATGTGACACGGCACCAGAGTTAAGTTAGGGTTTTTCAAAATTTTGACACGCCGAGCTCAAAAGGTTCGCCATCACTGCCTTAGGAGATAGGCAAGAGCTTGCTAGAAGGGGTCAATGGGGGGGAAAAGGGATATCTGTAATACATTTAACAATAAAGATAAAGTAAAAAACAATTATTATTTTAGTAATTGTACTTGAAACCATCATACAGTATATCACAGTCACTTTATAGTACTTGATCATGTCTAGTACTGAGATCCTATGAGAAATTTAAAGGAGTATGTCAAAATTAGGCACAAAATCAATTAATAAGAAATAATAAAATTACAAATTCAATATATGATCTCTGGGAACAAAGAGATGCAGCAATAATTAATTGTAGGCACAATATTTTAAGGACTACGTTTCATGCTATTTACAAACTATGTCCACATAGCCACTGGCTTCCCCTAGTTACTAATTGTCTTTTCTGAATGATTTATTTTTCCCTGTCTCCTCCTTTTGTCTTCTTAGCCATTAAATCATTTACATGCTCAGTGATTCATGCCATCATCAACAACTTTTCTACCAACATACTGATTAAATTCTGCATGTGGAGTTCACAGCTGCATGATTATTGATAAAAATTTGAAAACAAGGAATGATTTATTTTTGTACTGTTCAACTAGTGACACTTTAGATTTTTATGTGTTTCCTTATAAAACTAACTGCCCCAAACTTATTTTTCTACAGTGTTCTGATTTCTTCTACCAGCAATATGTTTAACATTCTAAAACCTAAGTAATATCTTCCCTAAAATTTTATGTTTGAAGTTAAAAATAATATATATACCTCTGCTAGATGATACAAATTATTTTATAGCAACAGATTTTTGTCAGCAATACAACAGAATATTTTCTTATCTTTTAATGTAGTAATTGCTTATATGTGAATGTTTTCTAAGGGATTATTATCAATACCTTACTAATTTGTGAGTTTTTATTATATATAGATTATTTTATAATCTAAGTATTTTCAAGAAATAAGCAAGAAAAGATATTACTGCCGAAACCGGTTTGGCTCAGTGGATAGAGCGTCGGCCTGCGGACTGAAAGGTCCCAGGTTCGATTCCGGTCAAGGGCATGTACCTTGGTTGCGGGCATATCCCCAGTAGGAGATGTGCAGGAGGCAGCTGATCGATATTTCTCTCTCATCGATGTTTCTAACTCTCTATCTCTCTCCCTTCCTCTCTGTAAAAAATCAATAAAATATATTTTTAAAAAAAAGAAAAAAAAAAGAAAAGATATTATTTATGACTTATGGATGAATAAAATATGGCAAACAATGGAATCAACAAGTTATTGAATGAAAATAAAGACAAATTCTAATTTCTTGGATCTTATAATGTCCATCATTATTAACAGATTATACAGCATTGATTGCTTTTATTTATTTATTTTTAATTTTTTTGTTTGTTTGTTTTTGTTAATCCTCACCCAAGGATAGTTTTCCATTTTTAGGGAGAGTGGAAGAGAGAGGGAAAGACAGAGAGAAACAATGACGAGAGAGAACCATATCAGTTGGTTGCCTCCTGCCTGCAACCAGGGTTCAGGCCGGGCAGGAGCCTGAAATCAAGGTACATGCCCTTGATCAGAATTGAACCTGGGACCCTTTGATCTGAAGGCTGACGCTCTATCCACTGAGACTAACCAGCTAGGGAAGCAGCATCAATTGCTTTTAAAAATAGACTTTGTAGTGTGTAGAGTTTTGAGGCAGTTAAAAGAAAAATAGAAAAAGTGTTAAATAAATTGGGAATTCAGAAATCCTTGGATTTCACTATCACCAACATTTTCATCTTATTGAAGCTTGTTTTTTTCTTTTACTTCAGCAAAGAAGAAAGTGTGTCAACTTAGTAAGTCATAAATGATATTTCATGTTGCTGTTATTTATTAATATAAAACTGCATGTAGACATCACTGGAATTTTGCCATGACATAATAGAAAACTCATGCAAAAGTATAGAATAGAATAGTACCAAAATCAAGATCATATGTAGATCTCTTAAGTGTGCTTTTTCTACATTTCCTCAAGGTAACACAAAAAAAGGAATAATTAACATTAGAAATATTTTCTACATTCCTGGCCTATTAAATTAATAATGATAATAATAATAAATTAAGTAATAAAAATAATAATTAAATTATTATTTAATCCTAACAAAACCAATGCATTGCTGCATGCCTATCTATAATAATAAAAGCATAATATGCTAATTTGACCAGATGTCCTTCCGGACAACCTTCCAGATGAAGCCGGGGCTGTGAGGAAAGCCAACATCCCAGATACCAGAGGGAAGCCGATGCCGGCAGCCTGGGGAAGGAAGGCCTACTCTTGCATGAATTTCATGCATTGGGCCTCTAGTTTTATAGGTAATGATAAAACTAAATTTCACATAGAGGAAGTGATGTGTTCAAGATCACATTATTGAAGGTGTCAAAATCAAGATTCAAAACAATGTCTTTCTGTCTAAAACACTCATGATGTTTACACTATACTGTATGGGAAAGAGGAGGTATGGAAATGGAGATAAGACAAATAGAGGGTAAAAGTAAATCTAAGTTTCAGTGCTAGATAATTTCACAATATTTCATTATTTTCAATATAGTTTGTTAATATTAACTCCTTTTATCTTTAACAAGTTAGTATACCAAAATTCAGAAATTAATAACTGTGTCCTAGGTAAGGGTGAAGCTAAAATTAAAAAATAAGTATTATTATTCCTACATCAAAATGTTCTTTTCTTCTAAAATCAAGACCCACATAGCAACTATTAAAAATGTACAAGAGGAAAAAATAGTGGCCAAATAGGTAGATGTGTCCTGGACCTTGTCCTGGGGCTAGAGTGGAAATACAAATAAATTGGAAAACATCCACCCAGAATTAATGAATTAGACACAGATAAGGAGATAATTTACAACAATGAAAAGCAGAAGACACCTGGAGACTGGGAAGAATGGGGACATGGGCTTGAGAAGGGTGGAAGGGCAGCAGGCCAAGAGGGTGAGGAGAAAGCTGCATTGCACCAAAGCCTGTCCCTTGATGACAGGCATAATATGCAACTATGAAAAATAAATGCTGCAGAGCTTATGGCAGCTGGGGAATCATGACCCAAGACCACAGCCGAAAAAGACTGTGCAGCAAATGGTTGCCCAAGCAGCACAGTGCTAGGGGGGAAGAAACCTTCAGTTTCCTAGTTGTTTTGGTTTTGTTTTGTCTTTGATTTTATTTGGTAAACCCAGACAGAATTTTTCAATTGCAAACACTGATCTTAGGCTTTGGCGCAGGGAGAGAAGCACAGACTTGAGGTGCCTGAGAAGCGGTCAGGGAGGGAATCAGGCCAGGAAGACATGACCAGTACTCCTGCATTGGGACATTCTTAAGCTTCCAAACATCAGTAGCCATTTCTCCAAAGAAGAGCTAGCCCAGCCCAGTAGTCTCAAGGCAGGTGATATAGCATGCCACACCCTACATTTTGAGCTTTACATAGGAAACAAAAGCAGAGGCCAAGCTCACCGGTGTGAATAGCACCAAAGAGTCCTCAGTGACTGGGTTGGAAGAGGCATCAGTCCACCCCACTATTCTTGGAACTAGACTGATAAAAACCCTAGGTTGCCAGCCACCCCCATTGGTTTTCATACAAGTATCTCTGATCAACCAAAACCAGATTAATATTTTGGGCTAATCACAGAGGAGTAGTTCTGGGTCAGAAAAAAACACTCATCTTATTCCCTGAAAGCAAAACAGTACCAACCCTACCTAAACCCCTGTCAGAAACAGATGCTTGAGTTATTAAGACTGACAGCTGGCAGACAGGCAAAGACAGCAGATTGGTCCCACCTGATTGGTCCTAAAACAGCTCCCATGGGGCATTAAAACTTAGCTGAAGTGAACAAATTACACTTCATCATTTTATTTTTAATTTTTATTATTTAAATGTTTAATTTTTTATTTAATTTTATTTTTTATTTTTATTCCTCACTTCTCTGTTTTTCCTCCTGTTTTTCTCCTCCTTTCACCACTTCAGTTTTTCTCTTTCCTTTCTTTTTTACCCTTCAAAAATAGAACTTTATCTGCTTTATTGATGTGTTATTATTCTAGTCTCTGTTGGTTTATACATATATCTAATTTCCTCTTCCCTACACTAACTCTAGTTCCCCTTCTTTTTTACTTCACTACAAAAATTTTTATCTCTTTTCTTGCTCTTTGCTTCTCCTAATTTTGAAACTTGTTTCACTTCCTAAATTTATGCCTATCTGCTCTCACCTCTATTCTCCTTTTCAAAAAATTTGTTATTTATTTATTTATTTATTTATTTATTTATTTATTCTTGTCTACTCATTTCTTTTCTTCCTCCTCTATTCTAAATTGTGGTCCTTCCTATTCACCCAATTCCTTAACCTTATTTTCTCTATTTAAGCTATTCATCTACAGATTCTGCTGCCGCCTCCCCCCTTTTGGGGTGAATTTTATTTTTGCTTTTTCGTTTATTTGCTTTTTTGTTGGGTCTTCTATCCATATTCTTGCTTCTTTTCTCACTATCATTCTTGCTTTCTGTTGTCTTTCCTAATTCTATTTTATATGGTGGTCAATTTTATTGGGGTTATATGTGTCTTGTGTACATTCATGTTCTGTTCCTTCTGTGTCATGTCTTGACATGTTTCATTTTGTGCCCTTTGGTCAGCACTTCCACAACTATTGGTATGAGGGAGTGAGCCACATAATCAGGCACCCTGAGAGGAAACTCTATCCATGAATGGGACAATAACATTCAATGCTCCACTACATCAGTAGAATCCAAATATCTCAAATAGGGAGCCTTACTAGGATACCCAGCTCAGGATACCCTGAAACACTGAACCAGTGGGCCCCACAAAACATTTGCTACATAAGATCAATAAAATAACATAGCAGTTTGATCTAATATATAAAAAAATTACAAAAAACAGTAAAAATGGGGAGACAAAGAAACATTCTTCAAATGAAAGAAAAGAGGAACCACCAGAAAAAGATCTAAATGAAATGGAGGTAAGCAATTTGTCAGAGAAATAATTGAAGTAATGGTTATAAGGATGCTCAAATATATGAATGATAAATTTACCAACATGTATAAGAATCAAGAAATAAAGAATGACATCACTGCAATAAAAAGCACAATAGAAAGTTTCAACAGTAGACTAGGAAAAGCTGAGGACCAAATCAGTAGACTAGAAAAAGCTGAGGGCTGAAGATAAGGTAGAAAAACACACACAAGCAGAGCAGCAACTGCAAAAATTAAAAATCAGGAGGAAAGTCTAAGGGAGTTCTGGGACAAAATGAAACGAAACAACATCCTAATAGGGGTTCTAGAAGGAGGGGAAGTTGAGCAAGGAATAGAAAATCTGTTTGAAGAAATAATGACAGGAAACTTTCCTGACTTTGGGAAGACAAAAGTCACACAAGTACAAGAAGCACAGAGAGTCCCAAACAAGATGAATCCAAAAAGACTGACACCAAGACACATTGTAATTAAATTGACAAAGTGGAATCTTAAAGGCTGCCAGAGAGAGACAAAAAGTTTTCTACAAGGGATCTCCCATTAGACTATCAACTGATTTCTCCACAGAAACACATCAGGCCAGAAGCGAATGGAATGAAGTAAACAAAGTGATGCATAGCAAGGGACTGAATCCCAGAATACTCTATCGTGCAAGGCTATCATTTAAAATTGAAGATGAAATCAGGAACTTTGCAGGCAAGAAAAGGCTAATGGAGTTTATTACCACCAAGCCAGCATTGCAAGACATGCTAAAGGGACTATTGTAAAAAGAAGAAACATAAAGGGAAGACAGGCATAAAGAATGAAAATGGCAACAACTACCTATCAATAATACCTTAAACTTACATGGATTAAATGCTCCAATCAAAACACATAGGGTAGTTGAATGGGGGGAAAAATGACCTATATAAATGCTGTCTACAAGAGACCCACCTTAGAACAAAGTACTCACACAGATTGAATGTGAAGGGATGGAAAAAATTTTTTCAGGCAAATGGAAATGTAAAGCAAGAAGGGATAGCAATACTTATATCTGACAAAATAGACCTCAAAATGAAGGCCATAACAAGAGATAAAGAAGGCCACTTCATAACACTACAAGGATAGATATAGCAAGAGGCTCTAACTCTGGTAAACATATATGCACCCAATACTGGAATATATATATAACTTTTGGAGGATATCAAGGAAGAGATGAACAACAATACACTCATAGTAGGTGACTTTAATACCTCACTGATATCACTGGATAAATCTTCTAGACACAAAATCAACAAGGAAACAGCGATCTTAAATTACACTCTAGAACAGATGGAATTAATTCACATCTTCAGAACATTCTACTGCAAAGCTACGGAATATACATTCTTCTCAAGTGCACATGGGACATTTTCAAACATAGACCACATGTTAGGACACAAGCTAAGTCTCTATAAATTTTAGAATATTGAAATAATATAAAACATCTTCTCAGACACAGTGGCATGAAATTATAACTCAATTACAATAAAAGCACTAAAAATGATCAAATACATGGAGGCTAAATAGCATACTATTAAACAATCAATGGATGGCAAAAGATATCAAAGAAGAAATAAAAGAATCCTGGAAACAAATGAAAATGAACACACAACAATCCAAAACCTATGGAACACAGTCAAAGCAATCCTTAGAGAAAAGTTCAAAACACTACCGCCCTTCCTAAAAAAATAAAAAACAAAACAAAAAACTGGTAATAAGTGATCTAACACTACAACTTAAAGAATTAGAAAGAGAGCCCTGGCTGGTTTGGCTCAGTGGATGGAGTGTCGGCCTGTAGACTGAAGGTCCCGGGTTCGATTCTGGTCAAGGGCATATGCCTGGGTCCCAGGCTCGGTCCCCAGTGGGGGGCATATGGGAGGCAGCCAATCAATGATTCTTTCATCATTGATGCTTCTCTCTCTCTTCTATTCCCTTCCTCTCTAATACCAATCAAAATATATTTTAAAAAAAAGAATTAGAAAGAGAAAAATAAGGGGGAAAAAAACAGAATAAGTAGAATGAAGAAAATAATAAAGATCAGAGAGATAATAAATGACACAGAGACCAATAATAATAATAATACAGAAGATCAATAAAACCAAGAGCTGTTTCTTCAAAAGGATAAACAAGATTGATGAACCTCTAACCTGGCTCACCAGGAAGGAGAAAAAAAAAGAGAGAGGAATCAAATAAACAAAATCAGAAAAGACAGAGATAAACTAACAGCTGACACTACAAAAATACAAAGGGTTGTAATAAAATACTATGAATGACTTTTATCCAACAGAAGGGACAACCTGGATGAAATGGCATATTCCTAGAAAAATACAACCTTCCAATACTCAATCAGGAAGAATCAGAAAACCTGAATAGGCTGATAACTAATAATGAAATTGAAGCAGTAATAAGAAAAACTCCCAGCAAACAAAAGCCTTGGTCCAGACAGATTCACAGGGGAGTTTTACCAAATATTCAAAGAACTAACACCTCTACTCTTCAAACTTTTCCAAAAATTTCAAGAGCAAGGAACACTTCCATCACCCTAATTCCAAAACTGGATAAAGACACAACAAAGAAAGAGAACTACAGGTCAATATCTCTGATGAACATTGACACTAAAATCATCAACAAAACTTTATCAAATTGGATCCAGCAGTACATTAAAAAGATCATACATCATGACAGATATTTGTTCTGTGGATGCAAGGGAGGTACAATATTCTCAAATCAACAAATGTGATACAGCACATAAACAGATTGCAAGAGGAAAATCACAGGATCATATCAATAGATGCAAAAAAAAAAAAGCATTTGACACAATCCAAACCCTTTTTTTGATTAAAAACAACAACAACAATGGCAAAAACTCAATAAAGTGGGAATAAAGGGAGCATACCACAAGATGATAAAGGCCAAATATGATAAACCTACAGTCAACATCATAATCAATGGGAAAAAAATTAAAATTTTACCTAAGAACAGGAATAAGACAGGGAAGCCTTCCTTTACCATTCTTATTCAACATAGCTCTGGAATTCCTGGCCATGTCAATCAGAGAAGAGCATAGGAGACTTGGATGGAAAGTTTGTAAGGAGGAAATCCCGACCCAGGGGAGTTGGCTGAAGGTGGCCTGCCCCTGTTTATTGGAATTCTGACTTAGGGAAGTTGGCTGAGGTAGAGCTCCTAATTACTCCTTGACCTTTCCAGACAAGGCTGTTCACGTGCAGACCCTCGGGTGTTTACTGGAATATTTATGCTTAATCTTTAGGTGTCCTTGCTTGAAGGACACTGCAAACACATGTGTCCTCCCAAGATTACTTACCCTACTGATTGTATCTAAAAGATATATTTTACCTCAAACTGCTGTTACAATAAAAGCCTGAAGAGGCAGGTGAATGAGCCTGTCTGGTTCCTTTAACCAGGCATTCCATTAGCCCTCTCTTAGACTACAATCCTGTGTCTGAAAAATCATTTATCCATCGCTTGGGGTCTGCTGATCAGCCCTGGCAGAAGAAGAAATAAAAGGAATATGCATTGGTAATGAGGAAGTAAAACTCATTATTCACAGAAAACATGATACTGTACATTGAAAACCCTATTGACTCTATAAAAAACTACTAGATTTCATTAATTTGGCAACATTTTAACATCCAAAAATCCATAACATTTTTATACATCAATAGTGAAATCTCAGAAAGAGATATTAAAAAAAAACAATCCCATTTACCATTGCAACAAAAAAATTAAGATGCATAGGAATAAACTTAACCAAGGAGGGAAAAGACCTGTACTCAGAAAACTGTAAGATATTGAAAAAAGAGATAGAGGAATATATAAACAAGTGGAAGAATATACCATGTTCATGGATGGTAGAATCAACATTATTAAAATGTCCATACCACCCAAAGCAATCTATAGATTCAATGCAGTCCCTATTAAAATACCAACGGCATATATCACAGACCTAGAACAAACACTCCAAAATGTTATATGCACCCATAAATGACCCTGAATAGCTGCAGAAATCTTGAGAAAGAACAAAGCTGGAGGAATCACAATACCAGATATCAAGTAATATTATAAAGCCATTGTTCTCAAAACAGCCTGGTACTGGCACAAGAACAGGCATATAGGTCAATGGAAGAGGACCAGTTCATAGAACCTTTCAAATATAATCACTTACCCATGGCTGAGGTGCAGGTAGAGGTGCAGACTTGTGGAGTCTGGGGAGAGGCTGGGGAGAGAAGAGGGTCTGAGAGAGATGGCCGGGAGTCTGGCACTGAGACATACCTGCTGACACACTGGACTTAAGCAGCCATTTTCTCCTGAAGAGATAGCCCCTCCCTGCAGTCACCAGGCAACCAATAAAGCCACACCCAGACTACAACCTGAGTGTTACAAAGGATACAAAAAAAAAAAATCTGAATAGTTCCTGAGAGCCCTCAGGGACTGGGCTAAAGAGAGGCTAGGCCGTTCAGTCCCAGCAACCTCCCCAACTATAGCACTGTCAGAAACAGCTGATTGAGAGATTAAGATTGACAGCAGGCAGGCAGGTTAAGTGGAAAGATTGGTCCCACCAGCTGGCAGTGAAGGCTGTGGATATAGACACAAACAGAGGAGCGGTGGACCACTGGGAAATTCAACAATCTAACAGGAAACTGAGAAGTGGCAGACAGTACAGAAGAGTGGGATCTTAAACAAGCCCCATGGGGCATTAAAACTCAGCAGAAAGGAACCACACTTCACTTTTTTTAATCTTATTATTATTTTGTTATCTCCTTTTTATTTATTTCCTTTATTCATTTTTTCTCTTTATTTTTATTTCTTTTTGCTTTATTTTCTTCATTCTATTTTAAGTTTTTTATTTTATCCTTTTTAATTAATTTTTAAAATTTTTTTCTTTTTCTTTTTCTGTTTCTCTTTCTCTTTCTTCTTATCCGCTCATCCTCTTTCTACTTGCTCTATACTAAACTGGGGTCCTCTCCATACTCATCCAACTCCTTAACCTTATTTTCTGTATATAAGCTTGGCCTCTACAGATTCTGCCCCCAACCTCTTTTCTGGGTGTTTGGTGTTTGCATTTTTTGGTTTGTCTGTTTGTTCTGTGGTGTTTTCTCCCCATGTATATTTTTGTTTTCCTCTTTCTTTTTCTTTTTTCTTTTCTTCTGTTTCTTTTCTCTCTTATCATTTTTTCTCTCTTCAATATCATTTGTGATTTTTTTTCTTTCCCCTAATTCTATTTTCTCTGTCGGTCACTTATATTGGGGTTATTGGTGTCATAAGTACATCTGTGTTTTGTTCCCTTTGTGTCATGTCTTGTTGAGTTGCATTTTGTCCTGTTTGGTCAATGTGGTAGAGAGTGAGCCACATAACCAGACACCTGGAGAGGAGACTCCATCCACAAACAGGTCAATAACACTCCAGACCCAACTACAGAGGTAGGAAGATGGCGGCAGTGAAGGAGAGCATGTGAATGAGTGATGAAGTGAAAGGGGAGTGTGTTTGGTGTGTGTGTGAATGAGGGACAGTTAGATCCTGCAGGACCTTCAGGGGAAAGCAGACCAGGCTCGTGTAACCAAGCAGTCTCTGCTACCATTGAAAATAGTCATGGGGTGGCCGGTTCTACCACAGAGGCCACAACTTTTTAAAAAAAATTTTAATATATTTTATTGATTTTTTTACAGAGAGGAAGGGAGAGGGATAGAGAGTTATTGATGAGAGAGAAACATTGATCAGCTGCTTCCTGCACACTTCCTACTGGGGATGTGCCTGCAACCAAGGTACATGCCCTTGACCGGAATAGAACCTGGGACCTCTCAATCCACAGGCCAACACTCTATCCACTGAACCAAACTGGTTAGGGCAAGGCCACAACTTCTTGAAGGGGAGAGCTGCTGGGATTGGGAGCACAGCCTCACCTCCACCCACAGTGCCCTCAGACACCACCCGGAACTCTACAGCCACCCCAACCAAGGACCTGCAGCCTCAGTTGTGGTCCCACAGTCCCCAAGATTCCAGTCATTGTGGGCACGGGCTCCTATGAGTTCCAAAGTGTGATCCCCTCTGGCTGGCCCAACCCTTTAGCCCAGGGTGCCATGACCACATGAGCAGCAGCCATGTGAGCAGCCTGCCCTTATCTGAGGAGCAACAGCCACACCCTGCCTGCATCTGTCAGTAGAGCAGCAGTTGCGTGAGCTTCCCACCCACATTTAATGAGCACCAGCTGCACACAGCCCATCCCCTTCCAAGGAGCAGGAGGCTTAAATGGCCAGCCACCATCTGAGGAGCAGCAGCCCCATGTAGCCCACCCCCATTTAATGAGCAGCAGCTGAGTGCAGCCTCTCCCATCCAAGGAGCAGCAGCCTCTCAAGCAGCCTGAACCCATCTGAGGAGCAGCAGCCTCACATGGCTAGCCACCATCTGAGGAGCAGCAGCCTTGTGCAGCCTGCCCCTGTCCAAAGAGCAGTGGCCATGAGAGCAGCCTGCCCCTTCCAAGTAACAGCAGCCGTGCACAGCCCACCTCCATCCAAGAAGCAGCAACTGAATTAGCTGCTTGCCCCCATTCGATGACCAGCAGCCGCACGCAGCCTGCCCTCATCTGAGGAGTAGCAGCCACACAAACAGCCCATCCCCTTCCAAGGAGCAACAGTGGCGCAACAAGTCTGCCCCCACTCACCCTAAAAGCAGCAGCTACGTGCAGCCTGTTCCTATATGAGGAGCAGCAGCCCTGCGAGCAGCCTGCCCTTGTCCGAGGAGCAACAGCCCTGTGAGCAGCTGTTCTTGTCTGAAGAGCAGCAGCCATGTGAGCAGCTCACCCGCACCAGCCAGAGGAGCCACTACTGCTGCGAACATCCGTGACAGCAGCGCCCACCAAAGGAGTCGCTGGCACCTGAGGAGTAGAAACTTCCATGACTGTCCAAGGAGCAGCCCCCACACCTTGACACTTAGATTCTTCAGTGAGAGCATAAAAGGGGAGACAAAGAAACCCACAAAGGAAAGAAAAGGAAGATCACCAGAAAAGGAGCTGAGTGAAACGGAGGCATGCAATATCAGAAAAATAATTCAGAATAAGGGTCATACAGTTCATAAACCAGATGGATGAAAAAAATCAACAACTTATGTAAGAATTAAGAAGAAATAAAGAGTGATATAGCTGCAATAAAAACACTATGAAAAATTTCAACAATAGATAGGAGGAGTGGAGGACCAAATTAGTGAATTAAAAGACAGGGAAGCAAAACGCACCCAAATAAAACTGCAATAGGAGAAAAAAATTAAAAGACAGGAGGAGAGCCTAAGGGAGACAACATGAAATAAATCAACATACCAATAATAGGAGTGCCAGAACGACAGGAAGAAGACCAAGGGTTAGAAAACCTAATTGAAGAAATAATGTCAGAAAACTTCCCTGATGTGGGGAAGAAAAAAGTCACACAAGCACAGAGAGTCACAAACAAGATGAACCTGAAAAGACCCACACCAAGACATGTCATAATTATGATGGCAAATGTTCAGGTCATAAAGAGAATCTTAAAGGCTGCAAGAGAGAGACAGAAAGTTATGTACAAGGGATCTCCCATTTGTTAATCAAATGATTTCTCAACAGAAAACACATCAGGCCAGAAAGGAATGGAAGACAGTGTACAAAGTAATACAAAGCAATGAACTGAATCCAAGAATAACCTATACAGCAAGACTATCATTAAAAATTGAAGGGGAAATAAGGAGCTTCACAGAAACAGAAAAAAGGCTAAGGGAATTTATCACTACCAAGCCAGCAATGCAAGAAACGTTAAAGGGAATGCTGTAAAAAGAAGAAATAAAAAGGGGAGAAGGAATATAGGCACAAAAAATAAAAATGGAAACAAGTACCTATCAATAATAACTTTAACGTAAACAGAATAAATGCTCCAATCAAAAGACATTGAGTGGGTGAATGGATAAGAAAACATGACCCATATATATGCTGTCTACAAGAGACCCACCTCAGAACAAGGGACTCACACATACTGAAAGCGAAAAGATAGGAAAATATCTTTCAGGCAAATGGAAATTAAAAAAAAATAGCTGGGGTAGCAATACTTACATCTGACAAAATAGACCACAAAGTGAGAGCCATAACAACAGATAGGGAAGGTCTCTTCATAATAATAAAGGGATCAATACAACAAGAGGATATAACCCTGGTAAACATATATGCTGCCAATGCAGAAGCACCTAAATACATTTAAAAAAAAACCTCCAGAAAGATATCAATGGAGAGATCGAAAACATTACAATCATACTAGGAGACTTTAATACCCCACTGACATCACTGGATAAATCCTCTAGACCAGTGGTCAGCAAACTCATTAGTCAGCAGAGCCAAATATCAACAGTACTTCTTCAAAATAGACTCGCCCAGGCTGAAAACCGACTTCTGCGCATGGGCCACGAAGTTTCAATTGCACTGTATGTGCTCCCGCACATGGTATTTTATGGAAGAGCCACACTCAAGGGGCCAAAAAGCTGCATGTGGCTTGTGAGCCACAGTTTGCCAACCATGGATGTAGACAAAAAAATCAGCAAAAAAACAGCAACCCTAAATGACTCACTAGATCAGATGGAGCTAATTGACATCTTCAGAACATTTCACCCAAAAGAAACAGAATATACGTACTTCTCAAGTGGACATGGGACATTTTCAAAGATAAACCACATATTGGGTCAAAGGCAAAGTCTTCTCAAATTCAAGAAGATTGAAATCATATCAAGCATTTTCTCAGAGCACATAGCATAATACTAGAAATAAATTACAATAAAAACAATCAAAAAATTCTAGCACTTAGAAGCTGAATATCATGCTATTATAAGCAACGACTGGGTTACCAAAGAGATCAAAGAAGAAATTAAAAACATCTTGGAAAAGAATGACAATGAAAACACAACAATCCAAAATCTATGAGACACAGTGGAAGCAGTCTTGAGAGGAAGGTTTATAGCTCTACAGTCATACCTCAAAAAACAAGAAAAAATGGTAATAAATCATCTAACTCTACAACTTGAAGAATTGGAAAGAGAGCAACAAGATAACCCCAGAGAGAGAAGGAAGGATATAATAAAGATCAGAGCAGAAATACATGACAGAGAGACCAAAAAAAAGATACGAAAGATCAATGAAACCAAGAGCTGGTCCTTTGAAAGGATAAACAATATTGAGGACCCTGTAGCCAGGCTCACCAAAAAGCAAAGAGAGAGGGCCCAAATAAACAAAATCAGAAATGAAAGAGGCAAAATAACAACAAACCCCACAGAAATACAAAGCACTGTTAAAAAATACTATGAACAACTCTATTCCAATAAACTGGACAACCTGGAGAAAATGGACATATTCCTAGAAAAATACAACCTTCCAAACTCAATCAGGTAGAATCAAAAAATCTCAATAGACTGATAACGATAGAAGAAATCAAAGGTGTCATCAAAAAGCTTCCAGCAAACAAAAGACTGGGGTGAGAGGGCTTCACAGGGGAGTTTTACCAAACATTCAAGGAAGAACTAAAACCTATCCTCCTCAGACTACTACAAAAATTCAATAGGAAGGCACACTACCAAGCTCATTCTATTAAGCCAGCATTACCCTAATACCAAAACCAGATAAAGACATGAAAAAGAAAGAGAATTACAGGCCAATAGTCTTCATGAACATAGATGCCAAAATCCTCAACAACATTCTAGCAAATTGGATCCAGCATTACATCAGAAAGATCATTCACCATGACGCAGTAGGATGTATCCAAGGAATGCAAGGATGGTACAATTTCTGCAAATCAAAAAAATGTGACACACCACATAAACAAATTGAGGATAAAAATCACAGTCATGTCAATTGATGCAGAAAAAGCATTTGACAAAATCCAACACCCTCTCTTAATAAAAAAAAAACACACAACAACAACAACAAAAAAAAACCCTCAGCAATGTGGTAATAGAGGGACCATACCAAAACATAATAAAAGTCTTATATGACAGCCCTAGCCAGTTTGGCTCAGTAGATAGAGCATTGGCCTGTGGACTGAAGGATCCCAGGTTCAATTCCGGCCAAGGGCACATGCCCAGGTTGTGGGATCAAACACCAGTGGGGGGCATGCAGGAGGCAGCCAATCAATGATTCTCTCTTATCATTGATGTTTCTATCTCTCTCTCCCTCTTTCTTCATCTCTGAAATCAATAAAGAAATATATATATTTTTAAAAGTCTTATATGACAAACCTACAGCCAACATCTATTCAATAGGCAAAAACTAAAACCATTTCATCTAAGAACAGGAACTAGACAGAGATGCCCGCTTTCACTACTCCTGTTTGACATAGTACTGGAAGTGCTAGCCATAGCAATTAGAAAAGAATAAGAAATAAAAGGTATCCAAATTGGAAAAAAATATGTAAAACTGTGATTATTCATTCACAGATGACATGATACTGTACAAAGAAAACCCCAAAGACTCCATCAAAAAAAAAAACCTATTAGACTTAATAAATGAATTTGGCAATGTAGCAGGATACAAAAGTAATGCCCAGAAATCTATGTCATTTTTATACACCAAATAGAGATTAAAGAAGCAATCCCACTTACCATTGCACCAAAATAAAGCTTAGATACCTGGAAATTAACTTAACTAAGGAGGTAAACGACCTGTACTAGGAAAACTACAGGACACTGAAAAAAAAAAAGAGAGAGAGAGAGATAAAGGAAGACATAAACAGATGGAACAACATGCCATGTTCATGGATTGGTAGAACCAACATCATTAAAATGTCCATACTACCCAGAATATCAAGATATTCAATGCACTCCTCTTTAAATAATCAACAGCTTATTTCACAGACCTAGAACAAACTCACCAATAATTCATCTGGAATTCAAAAAGATCCTGAATAGCTGCAGCAATCCTGAGAAAGAAGTACAAAGTTAGTGGGATCTCAATACCAGATATCAAGCTGTATTACAAAGCCACTGTTCTCAAAACTGCCTGGTACTGGCACAAGAACAGACATATAGATCAATGGAATAGAATAGAGAACCCAGAAATCGACCCAGACACTATGCTCAATTAGTATTCGACAAAGGAGGCATGAACATACAATGGAGTCAAGACAGCCTCTTCAGTAAATGGTATTGGGGAAATTGGTCAGATACATGAAAAAAAAAATGAAACTAGACCACCAACTTACACCATACACAAAAATAAACTCAAAATGGATAAAGGACTTAAACATAAGATGGGAAACCATAAAAATACTAGAGGAATCCACAGGCAGCGAAATCGCAGACATATGCTAAAGCATTTTCTTCACTGATACTGCTCCTAGGGCAATGGACACTAAAGAGAAAATAAAGAAATGGGACTACATCAAAATAAAATCTTTTGCACAGCAAAGGAAACCATCAACAAAATGACAAGAAAGCCCACTACATGGGAGAACATATTTGCAAATGTTATCACTGATGAGGGTTAATTCTCCAACATTTACAGGGAACTCATACAACTTAACAAAAGGAAGATAAGCAACCCAATCAAAAAAAATGGGCAATGGACCTAAATAGATACTTACCGAAAGAAGACAGAAGAAAGGCCAAAAGACATATGAAAACATGCTCAAAGTCACTAATCTTCCGAGAGATGCAAATCAAAACGACAATGAGATACTGTCTTACACCTGTCAGAATGGCTATCATCAACAAATCAACAAAGGACAAATGCTGGTGCGGATGTGAAGAAAAAGTAACCCTTGTGCACTTCTGGTGGGAATGCAGACTGGTGCAGCCACTGTGGAGAACAGTATGGAGTTTCCTCAAAAAACTAAAAATGGAACTCCCATCTGACCCAGTGATCCCACTTCTAGGAATATATCTCAAGAAACTAGAAACACCAATTCGAAAGGACATATGCCCCCCTATGTTCATAGCAGCACAATTTACAATAGCTAAGATTTGGAATCAGCCTAAGTGCCCATCAGAAGATGAGTGGATTAAAAAACTTTGGCACATCGCCGAAACCGGTTTGGCTCAGTGGATAGAGCATCGGCCTGCAGACTGAGGGGTCCCAGGTTCGATTCCGGTCAAGGGCACGTACCTGGGCTGCGGGCATATCCCCAGTGGGAGATGTGCAGGAGGCGGCTGATCGATGTTTCTCTCTCATCGATGTTTCTAACTCTCTATCTCTCTCCCTTCCTCTCTGTAAAAAATCAATAAAATATATTAAAAAAAAAAAACTTTGGCACATCAATGCAATGGAATACTATGCTGCAGTAAAAATGAAGGAACTCCTACCATTTGCAACAGCATAGATGGAGCTGGAGAGCATTATGCTAAGTGAAATAAGCCAGTCAGAGAAAGATAAATACCACATGATCTCACTCATTTGTGGAATATAATGAACAAGATAAAATGATGAACAATAACAGATCCAGAGACAGAGAAGCATCGATCTGACCGTCAAACCTCAGAGGGAAGGTAGGTGAGGGTGGGGGTAAGGGGGAGAGGTCAACCAAAGGACTTACATGCAAGCATATAGGCCTAACCAATGGACACAGACACCAGGGAAGTGAGGGCATGAATGGGGGTAAAGGGGTAATGTGAGGATAAGGACTCATATGTAATATCTTAATCAATAAAAAAATTAAATAAAAAAGACACACATATGACTAATTAAAAGAAAAATCTTACCAGTTATTTATTTTTCAAGTACAGTTTACATTCAATATTATTCTACATTAGTTTCAGATGTTCAGCAAAATGGTTAGAAAATCATGTATTTACAGAGTGGTCTCCCCACTAATCTTAAAGCACCCATTTGGTCCTTACATGGTTCTCACAATATTGACTATATTCGCCATGTGTAAAATAATCTACATCTCCATGACCATTCTGCAACTACCAATTTGTAGTGCTTAATCCTTTTACCTTTTTAAAATCAGTCCCCTAACCTTTTCCCCTCTGATAACTGTCTGTCTGTTATTTGTTTCTAAGTCTGTTTCTATTTTATGTGTTTATTTCATTTTGTAGATTCTACATGTAAGTAAAATCATATGTCTCCTGTAAAACAGTTTTAAATAAAGTAGAAAACATGTCAGATTTGGGTGCAAAAATGAATTTTCTTCCAAACTTTTTCACCTTAAGTTTATTGTATTTATGTCTGACTAAAATCACCAGATAGTTCAATTATGTAATCCTGAAGGTTTACACTGGGATATAAATCTTAGGATCTTAAACCCCAAAGACTTCATATTGGAAACAAATTTTAGCCTGAACAATTAATAATAAGGGAATATTTTTATTGTGTTGAATTTGGTAATTTTTCCCTTCTATTACCTTTCTCACCCTATAATCCTGTAGGGGTGTTGATATCATTGGGCAATGAGAATAATAATCTATCAAAATTTATCTTGTGTTAATGCTAAGTATTATGTTAAGCATTTAGTATAAATGGAATCACAAAATTATAAAAGTAAAATGAAAATGTTGTTTAAAAATATAAACAAGTGTCAGCTTGCCAGGTCCGGCTGCTGGGTGCAGGGATGTGTGACCTGAACATTGCCGCTATTCTATGCCCTCAAAACTCATTTGGTGAGTGGTGGAGTGAGATGATATGTATTCTTAGAAATAGAAACTATAAGTATGTACTCTAATCTCTTGTTATTTGACACCAGGTAAACACAATCAGTTTTCTCCTTATTGCTATTTTAAAATACTTTAGTCACACCAACCAATCCCATTGTTTCAGCTATTAATATTATAACTGCTGATCCCCAAATCTATCAATCAATATCTCTTTCTAGAATATGGCAAGATTTATGTCTTTTAAAGCTATGACAAAGACTGTCATGAGAATGTTGGAGTCTTACTTTCCTACTCAGAATCTTCTTTCTTTTCATGGGGAGATGTGACAGTACAAGAGCAGTTTGCTGCAAAATTATGGCAAAGATGAAATTCCCATAACTCTTAAATATGCATAACATGATATCCATTAAAGAAAATTGTGGGGAAGCACGGGACTTGCTTGGAAATCTCTGAAAGGTCAGGGGATACTGGAGGACCTTGCTGAAGGTGACAGACCCTGCCTTGACTTTTCCAAACAAGTCTGAGCCCTCAGGTGTTTTACTGGAATCTTTATGCTTAGTCTTTAGACGTCCTTCTTAAAGGACACTGCAGATGCATGTGTCTTCTCAAGAATACTTACCTTGCTGATAATATCTAGAAGTTAATTTTAGTTCAAGCTGTTGCTACAATAAAAGCCTAAGGAGGCAGGTGAATGAGGCTGTTTGGTTTTTCAAGCTAAGCAGTCCCTTAGCCCTCTCATGTGTCAGAGTAATCATTCATCCATGCTCAGGGTCTGCCAGTCAGCCCCAGCAGAAAATTTGATCTACACACACACATCACACACACACACACACACACACACACACACACACACACACAATGTAATATTATTCAGTCATAAAAAAAAATGATCTATTTGCAACAACATGGAGGAACCTTCTTGAGGGATTTATACTTGGTGAAATAAGTCAGCAAGAAAGACAAATAGTGTATGATTCATTTACATGTGGAATCTAAAAAAATAAACAAGGTTGTAGATATTATGAACAGATTAGTATTTGGGGGAATGGGTGAAGAAGTTCAAAGGGTACAAACTTTCAGTTATAAAATAAATAAGTCATGGGGATGGATATAATGTAAAGAAAATAATCTCACATAATATTCTAAAGATTAACTAGATCACCTCATTATTTTAATGCCTATCTGTATCCAATATTTCTTAAAAAGAGCATTGCAGACATTGTGATAGGGATGCTTATTTTTTAAACACAGATGCTGAGATTTGTAATAATATTTAGAGGAAACACATCTTCTTCCCTCACTATACAAGAACTTCTGACAGATCCTAGAGGGTTGGCAGGTACCTTTCCTATTAATCCCAACATCTCTTGCTTTTAGCCTCAGTGCTTGGAACATGGAAATAATTAAAAATGTGTTGTTAAACTGAATAAATGTGGCTAATGATCTGCAACCAGTGCCCTGGTTTAAATCTTCCCAGCTAGACTTCAAGTTGCTGAGCGCAGAATCTTGTCTTTCTCACCTACTTACTCACTTACCTGTGCAAATTAAATTGACATCAGTATTACAAAGTGTGAAGGAAAACAATATGAAAAATTTAAATGATATAACAGGATTAGGTTGCTGGAAAGGCAAAAGGACACCAATACCAGTGATTTTCAACTGTTTTCATCTCATGGCCCACATAAACTACTAAAGTTCTGTGGCACACCAAAAAATATATATTTTTTGCCAATTGGATTTTTTAAAAAGTATACTTTTGACTCATTTACATCAAAAGGCTACTGTTCTGTTGGCCTTGACAACCTAAGGGAAAAGAGGTCAGTGCCCCTAAGTAGCCAGGTATTTATTACATGGTGTAAAATTCTTACAGTACACCATCACGGGTATCACTGCTAATACTACAGTCCTGTGAGAATCTACTTGTGCTTTTCAGCCCCCAGGGCACCTGCGCTACTCCGAGAGCCCCGCCCCCTGCCGGCCAGCTCACCGCCCAGAGCATACACAGACTTCCCCCGAAAGGCCTGCTGGGACCAAAAGTCCTACTCACCTTGGTGATGCCTGACAGAAATATGGCAGCAAATAAAAGCATTTGTAAAAATATTAATTTCATACAATACACACGTTCTTTTCAGATATGTAAATGCTAAATCAGTAGGTATTTGTAATTAGGAGTCTCCGCCTAGATGAGCATCCGATGCCGATTTTTCAGGCAGTGCTTTGGACAACAGCAACTTTGGAGGTCCCCAGCGTGCCAGGGACCTAAGTGTGGAGGAGCCCTTCGGGACTAGGGCGGAAGTGGGACTGCTAAAGGAAGTTGGCGTCTTAGTCCATGCCCGCTTCACCATGTAAGTGTTTACCCGCAACCTCCCCAATCCTGATGCCACTGCCCGACCTTAACTCTCTTCCGCTTTTTCTCAGGTCCAAGGTTTCCTTTAAGATCACGCTGACGTCGGACCCGCGGCTGCCGTACAAAGTGTGAGTAGCTCCCCTGCGGTGGCTGAGTAGATCCGGGCTGGATGGAGCCCAGCATCCCACACAACTCCCACCCCAGCAGCCCACATCCGTTCCTTTCCCTCCCTGCGCCCCTACTCGCGCCCTTCCGGGAGCCTCCCCTTCCCACCTGTAACTGAGACTTGGCATCTCGGACTGCTCCTCTTAAGTGTCAACCTGCCCTAGCTCCAGGGAAGGGCCAACTTGCTGCTCCGAACTCATTTGGTGGTGGTGGCTGGGAAGGACTTTGTGGACAGGGCTCTGGTGATTACTGGAATCCTTAAACAGTCCCTGTCTGCTCGTGATTAGAAAGGCCTTTCACGGTTTTGACCACCTTAAGAGGAAGTAAGAGAAGACATCTCAATCCAGATATCGAAATTATTTGAATGTTTACTCCTTTCAGGCTTCTGATCCTTTTTCTGTATAAGGGACACACGACTTGGGCACCACAAAGTACTGAGCCTTAAATCATATCCTAATGATGTTTAGGTTTAAAAAAGAGTGATTAGTAGAAGTGGGAAATGCAGAAATAGGGCAATTTATTCATGCAGGGTCTTTGCTTATCCTTTAGCAGTTAGCATGGGTCTAATATGGACCTTCTAACCCGATACTTCAGACCTTTATATGATTGCAGGTAAGAATTATTGCGGTCATTGCAGTTGGAAGCTGTATAAAATGTAGCAAAGAACAGGTCTTCAATAGGATTTTATATATACTAAAGGCCCGGTAACAAAAATTTCTGCACTGGCTGGGGGGGGGGGGGGGGCGGGGAGGGGTGTCCCTCAGCCCCACTTGTGCCCTCTCACAGTCTGGGACCCCTCGGGAGATAACGACCTGCTGGCTTAGGCCCGCTCCCGGGTAGCAGAGGGCAGGCCCAATCCCTAGGTGCATCCCCTGGTCGGGCTCAGAGCAGGGCTGATTGGGGAGTTGGGGCGCCACCCCCTGTCATGCACAGTGCAGGGCCCATCAGGGGGGCTGGGGCTCCGTACCCTGTCACGCACAGAGCAGGGCCGATCAGGGGGTTGGTGCACTGCCCCCTGTCACACACAGCAGGGCCGATCAGGGGGTTGGGACACACCCCCTGTCACACTCAGGGCAGGGCCAATGGGGAGGTTGCGGCTCCACCCCGTCACACACAGACCAAGGCCCGTGGGGGGGTTGGGGCGCCGCACCCTGTCACTCACAGAGCAGGGCCCATCAGGGGGGTTGGGGCGCTGCACCCTGTCACACAGAGCAGGGCCAATCAGGGGGTTGGGGAGCTCCCCCCATCAGGCACAGAACAGGGCCGATCAGGGGGTTGGGGTGCCTTCCCCTTTCACGAACAGAGCAGGGCGGATAGGGAGGTTGTGGCCCCACCCCCTGTCACACACAGAGCCGCAGGGCGATCAGGGGGGTTGGGCGCTGGCCCTGTCACGCTGCTCCAGGGGCCAGGAGGCCTCGCTGCTTCGCTGGACACCGGGGCAGTGAGGCCTCGCTGCTCTGCTGATCCCGGTGCTAGGAGGCCTCGCCGCTCTGTTTGACACAGGGGCAGTGAGGCCTTGCTCCTCTGCTGATCCCAGTGCCGGGAGGCCTCGTGGCTCCACTGATCCCGGGGCATGAGGCCTCGCGGCTTTGCTGATCCCGGGTTCGGGAGGCCTCATGGCTCCGCTGATCCCGGGTTTGGGAGGCCTCGTGGCTCCACTGATCCCGGTGCTGGGAGGCATATTACCCTTTTACTATATAGGATAGAGGCCTGGTGCACGGGTCGGTGCCAGCTGGTTTGCCCTGAAGGGTGTCCCGGATCAGGGTGGGGGTCCCGCTTGGGTGCCTGGCCAGCCTGGATGAGGGGATGATGGCTGTTTGCAGCTGGTCACACCCCCTTCAGGGTGGGGGTCCCCATTGGGGTGCCTGGCCAGTCTGGGTGAGAGGCTGAGGGCCGTTTTCAGGCTGGCGGGTGACTGAAGCTCCCAACCTCTCCTTTTTTTCTTTTCTTTTTTTATTCTGGGATTTATTTACCTTCTATGGCTGTCACTGGAACTGAGAGCAGACTGCAGCTCTGAGACCTCGGCTGCTGAAAGCAGGGATCTGGGTTTGTTTGGGTTCTATAATTGAAACTCTGTTGCAACTCCAGCTCGGCCGGCTGGCTGAAAGCATGGGTTTTGTTTAGCTGCTATACTTGCAACATTGTTTCTTAGAGTGCAAGCTCAGAGCCCAGCAGCAGCAGGTGGGGAACCTTGGCTTCCTCCATCACTGAAGCAAGCAAGCCTCCTGTTTGCTTCAGCTGCCTGGCTGCCAGCTGCCATCTTGGTTGGCAGTTAATTTGCATATCACCCTGATTAGCCAATGGGAAGCGTGTCGGAGGTACGGTTAATTACCATGTTTGTCTATTATTAGATAGGACTAGAGGCCCAGTGCATGAATTCATGCATGGGTGGGGTCCCTCAGCCTGGTGGGCAATCTGGCTGGCCAGGGGGAGGGACTGTAGGAGGTTGGCTGTTGGAGCACACTGACCACCAGGGGGAAGTTCCTGCATTAAAGCATCTGCCCCCTGGTGGTCAGTGAACATCATAGCTACTGCAGGTGGTCCTGTCCTAACAGTAGCTTAGGCCAGTGGTTCTCAACTTTCCTAATGCCACGACCCTTTAATACAGTTCCTCATATTGTGGTGACCCCCAACCATAAAATTATTTTTGTTGCTACTTCATAACTGTAAATTTGCTACTGTTATGAATTGTAATGTAAATATCTGATATGCAGGATGTATTTTCATTGTTCGCGACCCACAGGTTGAGAACCGCTGGCTTAGGCTTTTATATATATAGATAAATGTTTATTAGTTAAATAATTATTATCGGGGCCTACCTAATTGAACTATTGCAGCTGTTATCAGTCTCCTTTAGCTCTCTGGGACCCATGTAACCTCCTAGCCTTTCTCTTAATTGCTTTATCTCCAAATTAATCTCTTTGCCTAATCTCAAGTAATTGCTCTACCTATAAAATGTCATTTTTAAATACTTCTATGGTTAACCACATTGTCTTCTTACTTCTGATTTACTTTAATATTTCTAATTTAAAATGTTTCTTTTCATTCATTGATGAGACTTCTTTTTAAATTTTCCCTCTTGTTTACCCAACTTCTTATCCAGCTTAAAGTCACTGTCTTGCAAACACCCTCAACTCTGATACTCCCCCCCCCCCCCCCAAACTCCAAGCACTTGGTGAAACACCAAGTCTGAACTTTTCTGTATAGACCTGAATGTTCCTGGAAAAAATTACACAATTAGACTGATGAGTTTGACATAAAATTAATAACTATGCTCAATAGTAGCCAACACTGCTACATTTTCCAAGTTTGTATGTTTTCCTCTTTATTCTCTGAAAGGATTTTTTTAAAAAAATGTATTTTCACACTCCTTACAATTCCTTTCCTCGTTTCCTTCAAGCCATCAGAGGAAAATTCTCTCATTTTTCCATCACATCTATAAAGCTATCACTATATGTATATACCTATAATTTCTGTCTACAATTCTGTTGGAATAGAAACCATCAGCATGACTTATGAAAAGCCAGTTGTACCACTTGGGCTCTGCATCTTACCTGTTTCAGTCTTCTCAAGATTAAAGCAGAGAGTCTAAAGGCCCCTCCCCGGAAATGCGTGTTCTAGCTTTCTGTGTGCTTAGTCGCCCAAGTTACTGAGGCTCTAAGTCCAGGCAGCCGAAGAGTGTGGTTAGCAAGATGAACAAAGATGCGCAGATGAGAGCAGCGATTAACCAAAAGTTGATAGAAACTGGAGAAAGAGAACGACTCAAAGAGTTGCTGAGAGCTAAATTAATTGAATGTGGCTGGAAGGATCAATTGAGGGCACACTGTAAAGAGGTAATTAAAGAAAAAGACTAGAACATGTTACTGTTGATGACTTGGTGGCTGAAATCACACCAAAAGGCAGAGCCCTGGTACCTGACAGTGTAAAGAAGGAGCTTCTACAAAGAATAAGAACATTCCTTGCTCAGGATGCCAGCCTTTAAGATTGAATTAGATTGTGTTGTTTTGTGGTCTTATTTCTGAAAGTAAAACTTGCCATAAATTAGGAATCGCTTTCCCAAAATAAAATCCTTTTTTGTATGATGGTATACAGTTTTCAGTAATGATGTATACATTATATTGATTTTTTCCCCTAAATGTGTTATTTTAATAAATATCTAAAAAAAGGGGGGGGGGGGGAATTTGCCGGGAGCCTGTCCATCCTTGCTGTTTCAAGGGACCTGGCATATATGGCATACTGTTCTTAATATGTTTGCTCACCTTCTTGGCACTATGTGTTTTAAACAACGTTACCTCTCTGAGAAAGGTTGTTTCCCCAGGTAGGGATTTTCCCCTGAAGTTAGGGAGGGAATAAAACCCCTTAACTAAGTGCCAGGTGGGTAATTAATCACTTTAACTACAAACAATCATGCTTAAGCTACATAATCTTTACTCCCTGGAATAGAGATAAGAAACACCCTAACCTTTGGAATAGAGATTGATAGGATTGGAATCAACTGGTATAAATACAGATGTAACAAGACAACAGGAGACAGAACTTAGAAGACAGAACCAAGAGACACAGAACCTAGACACAGAACCTACACAGAACCTAGAGACAGAAGAACTTCGCTGGAGAGAACATGGCAAAAGATCCTGGACAGAAACTGGCCTCAGAACCTAGAGACAGAACCTAGCGAGAGAACATGGCAAAAGATCCTGGACTGAACCTGACTACAGAAATTGGCAAGAGAACCTGACTAGAACCTGGTGACTGAAACTGGCTGGAGAACCTGGCTGGAGAACCTAGCAAAAGAACATGGACACAGAACCTGGCTGGAGATCCTAACCAGAACTTCACTGGAGATCCTGACCAGAACTTGGCTAGAGATCCTGGCTAGGCTGCTGATCAACTGAACACTGTCTCCGTGTCATTCCTTCTTCGCCGACTCGGTCCACACCTTTGGGGACCCCTGGACCTGCTGGGGTTGGACCCCAGCATCTGACCTGCTGGGGTTGGACCCCAGCACTCTTCATCTTTGATTTCTCCCTTTATACTGGATTATTCTCATAAACATATAAATAGGCTTTAAAAAAGAAATTCTGAGAAGGATGGAGAGAGAAAGAGGACAGGGCAGGACAGCATCAGTGGCTGGAACATTGTACCAGTTCAATTAATATGGGTGACTGGATGAATTTAGTAGGCATACCGATTGTTTAGTGTGTATACTTGTGTTTGTGCATATAAAGTATGAATAATATATGTACCTGTGTATGTAAAAGGTAGTTATCCTGTTTTCTATTCAAAGTAAATAGTAACTAGTATTAGTAAAAGCAACTCTAAGATTCGTGTGAAAACATTCTTTAACTTATAAACATACTTTGATAGAGAAACTTCCTTTTGAGTTTCTAACATTACTAATAGTTGAATTCTATGAAGGATATTTCAGTTCTAAATTTATTCTGGGCAATATCAGAGTTTTCTGTGTTTTTGTTTGTTGATACAGTCACTGTTGGTGTCATTACTAGGTTATGGAAATGTTGAAATCAAACATTCTCCTTTATATAAAGGATGAATTAAAAACAACATTTGCCTCTTTTAGTCTGATTCCAGTCTTTCCAGACTTCCCACCTCTTCTCCCCTCTTACTACCACCATCATTTAACAAATCATCAGCCACCCTATTCCTAAATTGAAAAGCAAGTCTTTTTAACTCTCCCTGCTTTTTACACATGTTCTTTTCTTTGACGGGAATGCAGTCCACTTCCTGACAAACAATACTCTTTAAAAATAAAAATAAAATTTACCTCTGCAGATTTCTATAATTGTCTAGGGGATTCATCTTGTCCTTCTTTCATTTTCTATAGAAATTTTATTCTTATTCTTTATAACAGCACTTGTTGTGTCATAGTTCTCTTTATATGAAATATACATTTTTTTAAAAAACAGATTTGCCATTGATTTATTTTTAAAATTCACTTTAATATACACAACAGTGCGCCCGCTCTCCCCCTTTTTTTAAAACACCAGTATAATGTGTAACTGCCATTTTACAAAATGATGCTACTGGCAAACACAAATTCAAATCTAGATAAAGTCTATGGCATCACAGTAACTCTGAGTTCCTCTGTAATTTTCTGCCACATTGAACATTAAAAAGTTTTTTTTTTCTGTTTTATTGCATTGTCTTTGCATAATCCCAACTGTACAAGTGGAAGTTTATTTTAATGAATATCAATATGAAATCTAGTTACAAAGATGTTGCCAGTCTCCATTTAAAAAGGGAATCGAAACCCTAAGATTTAGAGCTTGTCATTTTGAGGATGAATCTCAGGACCTAAACTATGAATGTAATGCAAAAATACTTGCAGTTCTGTTCCTTACTTTGTAAACTATCATATTGCCAACTTACTAGATAATTTTTAAACAATGCCTACCGTTTAGTGTGAGGCCAAGGCCTGCGTGGCCTGGGTTCAAAGGCCTGGAGAAAGAGCCGATGTGCAAATTAACATACAAGATGTTAACGTAAAAAAACCATTGATACCTGTAAAGAATTTTTGTGAGTTTATTTGAGCCAAACTGTCGACATATGCCGGGAAGCAGAACCTCAACGAATTGAGATAATACTCCAGAGAATGGCAGGGTTACATCCGTATTTATACATGAAATTCATTGGTGACAGATTTAAGGAGGTGGGATTAAGCGAAGTGGGGGGGCCGGGGGGGGGGACCTCTGTGATAGGATAAAAAGTAAAATGATGTACACGTACTTGGGGTGGGGGGGGGGTGCAGGAACAATTAACATGATAATGAAGGAATTTGTGGTATCTGTGTCCTGGACCCAGCACACCTGACTGCCCCAGGGGCTTCATAAAAAGGGAAGTCACAAGTTACCCAGACATCCCAAGGACATGTTATCTTAGATGCAAAAAGACAGATAGGCTCAGTTACGGTAAAGGTTGACCTTATCAGTGAAGATACCAGCTTAGGATGTAACTGCCCACGATAACTGCTTTTAGTTAAGGTTTAATTTTAGACCATCCTTTGTGGTTACTTTAGGTCTGCAAAACTGCCATGCAGGCCTCCCCTGAGCTTGTCAGGTCAGCATGTGGCCCCTTTCGTCCACACAGACAAGAGATATAAATTTGGAAATTATGGGGGAAGCCAGATATGAACTTAGTTCAAGTGACTAAGCTCCACTGAATCTCCGCACTCATCTTCATTTTATTTACTAGAATAAAAAATTGCCTTTTAGGAATGCAAACAGACATATCAAAGGTAATGTTTAGTAAACAGTGAAAGATTATCAGGTTGGGGGGGTTGCCTTCGGTCATTGAATCAATAGCAGGTAATAACAATGCACATATTCAGCCTTCTGAATATCAAAGCCCTATTCAACCTTCTGACCCGACTTCTTGCATTTGTATTAATTACTGTTGATCTTGGATTTCAGCACTTCAGAATTTTTTTTTCTTTCCTTCTTCCCCCCACCCCCTACCCCAGAAAAGTAAAGAAAGGTAAAAACAATGATAACTATTTTCACTTTTTAGTTCAATGGTTCTCAACCTTCTGGCCCTTTAAATACAGTTCCTCATGTTGTGACCCAACCATAAAATTATTTTCGTTGCTACTTCATAACTGTAATGTTGCTACTGTTATGAATTGTAAATGTAAATATCTGATATGCAGGATGGTCTTAGGCGACCCCTGTGAAAGGGTCTTTCGACCACCAAAGGGGTCTCAACCCACAGGTTGAGAACCGCTGTTTGAGTTGGATTTTAGAGGAGTTGGGGCAGCCAAACTCTATTCACACATACTGAAGTCATAATGCACTGTGTCAGATATAATAATTTTTCTATTCAATTTGTACACTAAGAAATGGGATTTATATGTGAAAATGTTACATAATGGAAGTTGGTATTAAAACATTAAAGAATAACACAGTGGTTACAAATAGAGAAGTTTCAAAGCCAAATGTTAGCTTGTAAGTCTCTTTTTCCTGCTGTGAAAAAGAATCTGTTTTTCTGTCTTTAATGATTGTAACTCACTTTACCTTAAGAATATTGTATTTGTTATATTTTTCTGCCTTTAAGTGCTTCTTAAGGATATAATGTCAGGGTTTTTTTTAAGTATTTAAATTGGAAAATTCATAGATTGACCATTTATCAGCAATCTGTAATACACTTGACATTGTATAAGTCAGTAACAAAATCATGCATCACTCTCCAAATGTTATTTCAGATTTTATTAAGCCCTTGATCTGAGGAGGTATAAGAGTTTTGTGGGAAATGACTTTACATTTTGCCATAGTAAACATACTCATTTTCATCAACTTGGTCTACTCTTTCAGACTTGATTATTAAAAGTGCACAGAAAGGATTATGAAAACATTTATGATCTGGTGATGCTTCCACAGGTAACCTTTTCTTGTAATGAAAATGACCTTCCTGCATTGAGTAAAAAGTTGTGTGGACTGAATACTAGGGAGAGATTCAACTTTTTGAAATCCATCTCTGGAAACAAGCAGCATCCCATATCCTAGACCTATTTCTATCAAAGTATTAAAAATGTATAAATCTTCTCCTATATAGGTTGTTGATAAGACCTATTTGTATCAAAGTATTAAAAATGTATAAATCTACTCCTATATAGGTTATTTTATTTTTTAAATATATTTTTACTGATTTCAGAGAGGAAGTGAGAGGGAGAGAGGGATAGAAACATCAATGATGAGAGAGAATATTTGATCGGCTACCTCCTGCATGCCCACTACTGGGGATCGAGCCTGCCTAGGCATGTGTCCTTGACCGGAATCAAACCTGGGACCCTTCAGTCGCAGGCCGACACTTTATGCACTGAGCCACACTGGCTAGGGCTCTATACAGTGGGGCCTTGACTTACGAGTGTCCCAACTAACGAGTTTTTCGAGATACGAGCTGTTTCTCAGCCGATTTTTTGAGTTGCAAGCTAAAATTCGGGTTACGAGCCAGCTTCAGATACCCCACCGCTAGTTGACGCAGCGAACGTCACAGTGAATGCCACAACATCAGCCCAGCATCACGTGTCATTGTAATGGTGAAAATTGATTTGACATACGAGTAATTTGAGTTACGAGCTCCATCACGGAACAAATTAAACTCGTAAGTCAAGGCCCCACTGTATAGGTTATTGATAAGACCTATTTGTATCTAAGTATTAAGAATATATAAATCTGCTCCTATATAGGTGTTGATATTCAAGTAGAGCTATGGCAGAATCTAATTTAAGCCTAATTGTTTGTTTTGTTTGTTGTTGTTTAGAGTTCATAATGTAGTATGCAATAAAAATACACAATCTTTAAACTCAAAAGACAAATTTATTTTGGTCTGCTAAAATTGCTGATATGAGGAACAAAGAGCTTTAAAAAAACAGCTTTTAAAAGAATTATTTTTAATTTTTCTTTCAGACTCAGTGTTCCTGAAAGTACACCTTTTACAGCAGTATTAAAGTTTGCAGCAGAAGAAGTAAGTATAGAAATTGGAACAACCTGTATAGAATACAGATTGACAGTGTATCTCAAAAAACTTTAAATTTTGCATGCAATTTGAACACACCACTTCTCTGTGGGTTTATTACTAGGTTAATGCTATCAAAAAGTTAAGCTTTACTAACAGATATAAGTAGAATGAAAGTTAAGACTTACTGACAGATATAAGAAGAATGAGTTTAAATTGACATATCCAATGCAGCCATTGAGAAATATAAGGAATTTTTATTGAAATTGAAAATATTCAATTATATGTAAAATTTTTTAAGCACCAACATATCATTCTAGTGTGTATATTCATTTTTGCTACCTTTTATTCTAGAATTATAATTTTTAAAATATCTGTCATATTTTTCAAAATTTTTGTGTATGTGGTCTGTCAGTAAAAGTTATTTTTAAAAGTGTCTAGCTTTTTAAAAAATACTTTGCTTTTCTCTTTTGAGAAAAATTTCCATTCAAAATTATCATTAGAGAAATCTATAAAGCAACTCTTTGGACATGCCATGGGGAAGAGTAGCTTGGGTAGAAATGGCACCCAAATGTAACTTGGAGACTTAAGATTTCTATTGTAAATGTGTCATTCACTATCTGTATGACATAGGCAAGCTTCTCAGTTTCTTTTCCTCAAATTTCTTTTTTGTAAAAGGAAGTACGTAAAGTTAAAAGTGCTATACTGGTACAGAGGAACTCAAATCTAAATTTTGGTTCAGAATCTTCAGAAAAAAATTATAATTATGGAAAATAATTTTAGTTAAATAAGAAACCAGCTTAACCTATAATCCTTTATTAAAGTGATTAATGGAAAATAAACAACTCATCAGCACTCAGCCCCTCATACTATTGTCAGGGACCACTGACATTATTTATCACTCATTTAGAATTAAACTGAAAAATGGTAGTACATGTTGTATAGCCAGATTTGATCTATTCTTCATGTAGAAAGAATAAGTTAAAAGAAATGGGAAATAAATCTGAATATAGCATCATCATTATTTTTTGCTATACAGGTCACTTGTAAGAAATATACCTGGCCTGGGACATAGCAGACTCCACAGATTCTAATTTAAGAAGTAGATCTGTATTTATAATTTGCAGTAATTTATTTTACTATAAATTTGCAATATTTATTTATTATAACAATAATATTTAATTATTTTATTATTACTTACAGAATGTAATTATTTATAAAAATGACATTTATTTTTCTATTTTATAGTTGTTTTATAATGTGTTTTTTATAAGGCAAAGACATTGATGTCATCCTGGTCGTTTAGTGTGAGGATAAGAACATCTTAACAAACATGCAGTGGAAAATTAATAACTTCACCCAATCACATGTATTGGTTAAAGTTTTAATATAGCTTATAATTATTGTGAATCACGGGTGTTATACATTTAGAAAAGTACTGACTTTCAGTTAACAGTGAGAAGGCCTTTCGCAAGATGACATTGTAGAATGTTTCAGTAGGAACAAGACTTGACTTGACAAACCAGAGAATGTGGATTTAAATCCCTAGTAAAGTTCTTTTAATAAAAATATAATAAAATTTCCCACTACATGACTGGGTTAATTTAAGTAGTGAGTTGTCAAAGCATGAGAAGAGCTGCTTCACATTGTAAATTTTAAGACTTATGAAATCAGGAAGAAAATAAATGAAAACTGAGAAACATAAAATACACTTTGCACCCAAGAGGAAACTTGTCAGTAATTTGGGACGAAACTAGTAGTTAATATAATTTACTTTACTAGTGATGCTTCCCCAAATTTTAGCTTTCCTGTTGCTTCTACATTCTGGAAAAGGGAAAAGTGGTATCAGCTGTTTGCTTTTGATTTTTATTGTTCATAAAATATGTTGCCACTATATGGATGTGACTAAGAAACCTGTTTTATCTTTAAATGGTCATAATCTAAGAATAAGACACACTCAGTATTGAACGAGAAACTTTGTAATATTCAAGTTTTGGAAATCTGACATATCCTATAATTAATTTGGGTATTTGATCAAAGTTTTATTAAGTAGTACAACCTTTTAGTAATTTTTAAGATATTTTAAATTACGTTTATTTAAAATTCTTAAATCTGTAAAAGGACATTTACAACTAAGAATGTGCCATATAGACAGTAAAATTTGTTGTTAGGTACATAATCCTATAACAATTGTTTTATGCATAATTCCATTCTTAACATGGGATTCTTCCATTTATAAGTTAAAATAAGCTTTCAGTTGTTTTCCTCAATTATGCATATGTGACCATTATAAATACCTAGAACAGTGTTTCCCAGATTATTTTTCCTAGAGAACTAGAACCACCAATAAGAAAAAGAAAACAATTCCATGAAAAACTGGGATCATTGGCCAAAAAGTATGGGAAATACTTCATTCACTATTTTCTTCTTGGAGTTAAAGTATTAGCAGCATACTTGAAAATTTTGAAAAGAATATCAATATAACGTCGTGTTTTCAAACTTATTTGGTTACAACAAACTCAACTATAATATCTACAAAACTTGTCCATAGCATAGAAGGGCATACTTGCTGGAAAAATTAATGAATTATGAAGACATGAATATACTTGGATAACTGCTGGTCTTTAGAGCATTGAGAAGAATTCTGACTTTAACTACAACAAGTTTCTTACCACATTTCATTGATTTAGAAAACACATCTTTTACAACATCTCTAAAAATAGATCTGGAGTCTTACTATCACTGTTAGCCATGTGGCAATCACATAATTATCTTGATATCACCTGCAATACTTGAACTTAGTTATTATTTTCTGGTGGTATAGAGTATTGCCATTGTGTGAGATTTAAGTCAGCAATACATGAAAGGAGAATTTGAGGAAGGACTATAAGCCTTGGTTGGCCTCCCATTAAACACAATAGAGCATTTATTTTAACTTACTATTTCTACAAAGAAATTTTAGGAATATACTAAGCTAGTGGTCAGCAAACTCATTAGTCAACAGAGCCAAATATCAACAGTACAATGATTGAAATTTCTTTTGAGAGCCAAATTTTTTAAACTTAAACTATATAGGTAGGTATATTGTTATTAACTTAATTAGGGTACTCCTAGGCTTAGGAAGAGCCACACTCAAGGGGCCAAAGAGCCGCATGTGGCTTGCGAGCCGCAGTTTGCTGACCACGGTTCTAAGCAATTGTTTTGCTTTTATTTTTGCTTATGAAAGAAAGCAACAATTCTAAGTCCAAAAGAGTAAACATTGATTGAGTCATAGATTCATTGATAGTGAATTTTTGTTTTGTTTTGTTTTTGCAGTAAGTAAAATAAGGTGCATGGTATTCTTTAGAATGAAATGTAGTATTTAGAGGGAAATAATGTTTTTAAAAAATACAGCAAATTACATTAGCCCTTTGTTTTATGATGTGACTTATCCTGAAAGAAAAGTCACATTTTAGAATGATCTGTACACCATTCTTTTTAAACTAACCATCTTTTATAGAGATGTGTGTGTATAGAAATTTTTTTCTTCTTCTCCCCTTTAGTTTAAAGTTTCTGCAGCCACAAGTGCAATTATTACCAATGGTAAGAATTCATTTAAAAATTATTTATTACCTTAGAACTATAGAAATTATTTAAAATAAGTCAAATTAATTAATTTAACTTCAATGCAAAAAACCCAAATTTTATATCAACATGAATGAAATACATAATTGTAAATACTAAGTCAAGGTTATTGTCCATAGCTAGCTCTTTTCAGATTCTTTATGCTTTTTGGTATAGGATAGCATTTTGTAATATCTTATTATATCCTGATCACTTCTTGCCAGATTATTACTGAAATAACCTTTATTTACCAGGTGTTTCTTTTTCAAAATAAGCTTTTTGATAAATGCTTATAGAATTTAGGTAGTTAAATAGGAATGTACTTTTGCTGTACTTTGTAGTTGCTTTCCTGATGAAATCTATTTCTTACATACTTGCAATGATGAGGATTTTATCCAATTAGATATATAATTTAAATTCTGAATATCTTAAAACACTACTAATAATTAAGTTTGATGAACCTAGTTCTATGAGAAAATCTACACTAATAAAAGAGAAACATGGTAATTGGCGTACGACCGCTACCCTTTTCATTGGCTAATCAGCGAGACATGCAAATTAACTGTCAGCCAAGATGGCGGCCGGCAGCCAGGCAGCTTGAAACTTGCCTCAGTGACGGAGGAGGATCGTTGGAGGAAACCAATGTTCCCCGCCTGCGGCTGCAGGCCTCTGAGCAGGCAGTTTAAGAAACATTGTAACAAATACCGCCGGACTTCAGCCAGCAGATTCACAACATTGTAAGCAAAGGCCAGAAACCTACTTTCAGCCACGGAGGCCTAAGAGTAGGAGCCAAGCCTCAAGGTAAAGCTGGCCCAGAATTAAAAAAAAAAAAAAGAAAAAAAGGAGCGGTTGGGAACTTCAGTCACTCCCAGCCTGAAAACAGCCCTCAGCCCCTCACCCAGACTGGCCAGGCACCCCACTGGGGACCCCCACCCTGATCCAGGACACCCTTCAGGGCAAACCAGCTGGCCCCACCCATGCACCAGGCCTCTACCCTATATAGTAAAAGGGTAATATGCCTCCCAGCACCGGGATCAGCGTGACAGGGGGCAGCGCCCAAACCCCCTGATCTCCCTGCGGCTCTGTGTGTGACAGGGGGCGGGGCCCCAACCCCCTGAGCAGCCCTGCTCTGTGCCTGATAGGGGGGAGCTCCCCAACCCCCCCGCCCCCATGGGCCCTGCTCTGTGTGTGATGGGGTAGAGCCATAACCTCCCCATCGGCCCTGCCCTGAGTGTGAGAGTGGCGGTGCCCCAACCCCCTGTTGGGCCCTGCTCTGTGTGTGACGGGGGCAGTGCCCCAACCCCCTGATTGCCCCTTCTCTGTGCGTGACGGGGTGGCGCCGCAACCTCCCCATCGACCCTGCCTTGAGTGTGACAGGGGACGGTGCCCCAACCCCCCAATTGGCCCTACCCTGAGCATGACTGAGGGTGGCATCACAACCTCCCAATCTTCCCTGCTCTGTGAATGACGGGGCGGCGCCCCAACTCCCCAATCGGCCCTGCTCTGAGCCCGACCAGGGGCTGCACCTAGGGATTGGGCCTGCCCTCTGCCACCCAGGAGCAGGCCTAAGCCAGCAGGTCGTTATCTCCCGAGCGGTGCCAGACTGCGAGAGGGCACAGGCCGGGCTGAGGGACCCCCCCTCTTCCCCGAGTGCACAAATTTTTGTGCACCTGGCCTCTAGTACTGATATAAGATGAGGAGTAAAGATGGCAGTGAGGGCTTAACTATTTTTCAGGAATACACCATAATATTTCTAGGTGCTAGTGAGTGGTTTTCTGTGCCATTAGGATAGGCTATGAAAATGGGTTTAATAGACAGTAGTGTGATTTAGTTTAGATATGACAAAATTTCTCATTCTAAAATATTCTGTATACTGTCACATTGAAGTGTTTCTCTAGTTAGAAGAAAGCTAGCCTACTTTCTACAATGTTTTAGATTCATAGGTGCTTTATAAACTTTTTTCAAGTGTAAGTGGAATTTGAATTACATGAGTTTATGGGCTCTTCTGGTCTTAAGATTTGTAAGCCTCAGAGCAATAACTAAGTGATTAATGACATACCTGAGGTGTATTTTTCACTTTGTATAGCATAATAGAATTTTTAAAAATTACGTTTGTAGACCTTATCAGGATCATTGCATTGACAGATACTCTTGTTTAATCTACCACTGTGTGTGATGCACAATAGTAATAGATTTCAATAGATAATTTATCCAAAAGATTGTCATTCATGTTTTTGGATTTAAATTGTTTGGCTTGCCCAGCAGGCATGGCTCAGTGGTTGAGCTTCGACCTATGAACCAGGAGGTCACGGTTTGATTCCCTGGTCAGGGCACATGCCCGGGTTGCAGGCTGATTCCTAGTACGGGGCATGCAGGAGGCAGCTGATCAGTGATTCTCTCTCATCATTGATGTTTCTCTCTCTCTCTCTCTCTCTCTCTCTCTCTCTCTCTCTCTCTCTCTCTCCTCTCTTTCTCTCTCTCTTCCTCTCCGCAATCAATATATATATATATATATATATATATATATATATATATTTAAATTATTTGTCTTGTGCCTATATATACAGCAGCAATATTTTGGCCAGTCTCATTACTATTGAACCATTTTAGCTTTAGAAATAATTTAGATGATTTTATAATTTATTTTCTAGATGGAATAGGAATAAATCCTGCACAGACTGCTGGTAAGTATCTATCTGAAATTCATGGAGATGTGGGTGGAGCTATATATGTCAGTTGATTGGACTGGATAGGATTTTACCAGGATTATAGATGTTCTTTTAGGGATTATATGCCAGCCTTCACATATGGGTCTGAATAATAATTTGTTTCATTATGTGTATTAGTTATTATGCTTTTGACTAAGGGAAACCCTGACTAATAAGCGTTAAAGATATTAACACTCATAACAAAATTCTAAAGGTAAGATTGTACTCTTACTGGAATAATGGTTTTGACCTACCTCATAAGGTAGTTGTGAGGCAATATATGTAAACTGCTTAAAAGATTGCCTTACCCATAGTGAGCATTCCACAAGTGCTATTATTTCAAAGAGGTACAGTCATTTAAATTTCAGAGGGCTTAGTCCACACTCAGAGGTTCAAATATAACATTATACAGTGCTATATATTGGTGTCCTAACAAGAAAGCAGGGTCATCTTTTTTTTTAAATTGATTTCAGAGAGGAAGGGAGAGGGAGAGAGAAACATCAATGATGAGAGAATCATTGATCAGCTGCCTCCTGCACGCCCCCAACCAGGGATCGAGTACACAACCCAGGCATGTGCCCTTAACCGGAATCGAACCTAGGACCCCTTAGTCCACATGTCAATGCTCTATCGTCTGAGCCAAACTGGCTAGGGCAAGCAGGGTCATCTTCACCTTTTTAACAGGCAGTTTTATATATTTTTTAAATGTACCTTTTTTAAAGTTAAGCATGCATTAATATAATGAACCTCAATCTTGAGTAGTATTTATGTTTAAATTATATTCTAAAGTACTTCTGTCTTATAGCAAAATTACATTGTTCTCGTAGATCTTGGGATTGAAATTTGGCCATATAGAAAATGAAGAGAGATTTAAAATTGTAATTTTTTAAAATTTAAATCAGTCGTTTTAGGTATATTATAAATTTTATTAAATTGAAAAGGTTATTAATTGAAAACCATGAGGCATTTTATAGCATAAATGCCTTTAAATTTAGGTTTAAAGGTTTTGTTTTCTTATTCTAGAAATGTTCAATTTACATTAATTTGAATTATCGCTTATTGTAATATGTTACCAGTTGTATTCCCTTAAAAGTTGAAAGGTGTACTTTATGGGACACAAAGTAAATCTCATCATTTAATTGAACCAAAATAGGTCAGGGTTTCCAAACTTTTTTCACTTTTGGTAATTTAGATTCATTATTTTTGCTGTATTTAGGTATTTTATTGTGTACTAAAGCAAGTATTGATGGTTAAACTGATTTACATTATGATTTGCTGAGTGTATTAGTTAGCATTTTTATGGCTAATGTTCATATTTAAAATTTTCAGACATATGATTAGGTTGTAAAGATGTGAGTGGAATAGCAACAAGGCTTTAAAAGCATGGAATTAGTTTCTGATGATGTTTGTGT
This sequence comes from Myotis nattereri, assembly GCF_964212035.1. NCBI lineage: Eukaryota > Metazoa > Chordata > Mammalia > Chiroptera > Vespertilionidae > Myotis > Myotis nattereri. The sequence continues at coordinate 104,838,666 of NC_138076.1, forward strand.
TTTTGTACCTGCTTACTTTACAGTGCTTTATTGTTGTTTTTTTACAATGTTTTGTTTATTGTATATAATAATTGTTGGAATGTTATGATAACCTGTTTTTTAAACACCTAACTTTATGTTTTGTTTGTTTGTGTAGGAAATGTTTTCCTAAAGCATGGTTCAGAACTGCGAATTATTCCTAGAGATCGTGTTGGAAGTTGTTAATATCCTCTACTTAAAGATAGAATTACCTTTCAAAATAAATATTGGGTATTGCTGTTGTAAAACTGAAATCAGGCATTTAAAATACTATGAAAACACCAATAATTGATGAAATAATGAAAGGTTACTCCTGTCTCTTCTTGTTGTTCTCACTCTTCATGTGAAGAGAGAATGCTTATGCATTGAGAGTATCATTTTTACAGAAGATCCTAGTCTTTCATTGCTACCTCACAGCACACACAGCTGGTTCATTTGGGGTAAATGGATTACCCAACTGTGTTTTATTACTGGAGGATAATTCTGAGAACATTTGGAAGATTAAATTTGTTGAATCTTTTTATTTGTCTTTCAGGTAAAATTTTAAAAGGCTTATGGATTATACAGGGCAGATTACTTGAAGGATCTGATTTGCAGACTCAAAAATAGTTGAGGGGAGAAGGAGAAGTGGGGAGGGAAGCAGAGGGGGGAGGGAAAAAATAGTTGAATTCTTAATTCTCAATTATACTGTTTATGATAAAGGATATAGACATATCAATGAATACTTAAATGTCTTAACTTTTTACATTTAGGTATTTTTTTTTAAGTTTCAAGCTTCATGTGTTTATATAAATTTTAATTTAATATCAGAGAACCAAAATTCCAAAATTTGAATTTCTTGACCTAGCCCCTATGTGTAAACTTGATAGCCCTCACCAAAGAGTTTTAACTATGATCCTGCAGAATCCAATTCTTGTAATGGTAAGAATTGAAAATAAAGTAGAAGCATCCTTTGCTGAGTAATGCATTCTTTTATCAGTCTCTTTTAATACAGACTTTAAAACAGGAATTTTCAAGAAACGTCTTTCTAAGGATATTTGGAAACCACATTCAGGAAGAGACTATTGTAAGGAAGATCTGAAGATCACAACAAAGGTCAAGAAAATGCTAATGGAAAATAATAATTAATTATACTCACTGAAGGCCCAACTTTTAAGGAAGTGTTAAGATAAATCAAGTGAATAAGAAGCCAAGAAAGGGAAGATGGGGAAGCCCAGGTAGCAAAAGACAACAGTGAAAGGGAACAGAAAGAAAGCTGTCACAAAAGACAGCTGGATAGGCAAAAGTGCAGAGGCTGTGTTGTGTTGTGTTGAGAGAACAGAAGGGGATACTAGATGTTGTCATAAGTAGCAGAAGGCAATTGGAAAAAGCAAATTATAAGCCTTTTCAACATACAGATTTGATAATTCCCTTTATGAGAATCTAAAGAATGATATGCATAAGGAATGTTTTTATTTGCCCTTACAGAGGAAACCAATATCCAAATCTTTAAAATGAAATGAAGGCTCATTAGTGATTCAGAACCAGTGCTCAATTTGCTGTATTTTAGATGGTGAGCTCTCTGGAGCAGGCCTTGTGTTTGTCTTGCTCTTTCTAGACCTGGAAATGTAGGAGGCTTTCAATAAATATTTGCTGAATTATTCATAAATAAAATATCTCTAAGACCAGTTTTTATGTAAGCATATTTCAGCATCTTCCCTATCATGTTCCCTTGTTTCATTGGGAGAAAAACATTAGGAAATGTAACAGCATCAGCATCTGAAGGGTGACATTGGTAGTTAAGTTTAAGAAATTAACCAGATACTGTTCATATATCTGATAAATGAACAGTGGGATTCTGGTTTATAAAAGGGAAAAAATATTTTCTGAAGCAGAGAAGTATACTTCTGATGTTTGAGAAAGTATTTATTTTCATAAATAAAATTCAATGCTTAAATATCCCCTGCTCCTTAATTTTAAGCCTCAATTAACCAGAAATTTGAGTATCCATTCCCTGAATTTCTTGTTTAATTTAGATCCCATCTTTTGTTTCTAGCACAAAGTCTGCCTGCTGTATTACATAAATAAGTTTATAATATCCTCTACTATAATTTGTTTAATATTTTTGTTTTTGAGTTTTGAAAATTTTATTGTAAGTTCTTAAAAACATTTACTTAGACATTTTGTTATTAAATAAATATAATCAGTAAGTTCTTTGTGCAGCATGTTTTGAAGTATTTTGTTTAAATGCATTATTGGCACATAATATTTCATGAAAACACAATTTGTTATACCCTAAGGCATATTTTACTTTTTTATTAGCACAAATTTTTTAATGTATTTTTATTGATTTCAGAGAGAAAGAAAAGGGAGAGAGAGAGCGAAACATCAATGATGAAAGAGAATCATCTATTGGCTGCATCCTGTACACCTCCTACTAGGCATCGAGGCCACAATCCAGAAATGAAAGCATGGACCTCCTGGTTCATAGGTTGACGCTCAACCACTAAACCACACTGGCTAGGCTAAAGCTTTTAATTAGCACACTTATTAAGCCAGTACATAAGAAATGAAGAAAAACAATAGACAAAAGTGATTAATGACCATAGGTCATAGAATGAGCATATATTTCCAAATACCAGTCCTATGTTTGGGAGGGGCAAGGGGAGAGGTTATAGTGATTGTTTAGGCTAGTTGGTCCCAAGCCTGGGTGATTATGAGAGGCACTTAGGGAATTAAAAATACAGATTTATGGAAACCACCCCTAAAGTTCTGATTCATTAAATCTGAAATAATACACTTTTCTGTTTACATCCTGGTGAGTTCTTCTGTGTAGCTGGGTAAACTTTTTTACTTTATAGGTGAACAAAATGAAGTCTAAGGAGTCAAAATAACTAGAATATGTTGTAGAATCTTGGAAAGTATGCATTCCAATTTTTGGTTGTCTAGTAGGTAAGTGCGAAGATGCTACTTAACAGTCTGTTTCACTAACTGATAGTTAAGCCTCCTTTTAAAGTGCTTCAAGGCTAATACTTATTGGATATTTTGTTTCTAAAAATTTGTTTTTTGAAAGAAAAGTCACTGGAAGAAACATGCCTGTTTAAGCCTCCCTCTCCCCAAATTAAGATTGAAAATATGTCTTTTACCTAAGAACCTTGAAATATTTGTGACTTGGCAGCATTAATATACTTTAATGGAGCAATTCTAAGTTAAATAATTTAATGTTCCCAAATCTATAAAACTGAAAATTATATACATAAATTATATATGTACTAGAGGCCCAGTGCATGACATTTGTGCACTGAGGGGTGGGGTGGGGGGCATCCCCTCAGCCTGGCTTGCACCCTTTAGCAGTCCGGGAGCCCTCAGGGGATGTCCAACTGACGGTTTGAGTGTGCCTAAGCCGTCAGTCGGACACCCTTAGCTCTGCCACAAAGGCAGTAGTGGCTCCCACCACCGCTGCTGCGCTTGCCAGTCGTCAACCCAGCTTGTGGCTGGGTGGTTCCCCCCCACCCCAACCCCGTGGGAGCACACTGACCACCAGGGAGCAGATCCTGCATTGAGTATCTGCCCCCTGGTGGTCAGTGCATGTCATAGCAAGGGGTCGTTCCACTATTCAGTCGATTTGCATATTACCCTTTTATTATATAGGATGTATTTGAGCATGTATATGTAGTTTATGTATGTATATAATTTATGTATATAATTCATATATGTATGAAGTTTTGTTTAGATATGAATTGTATATGTAATTCATTTAAAATAAATGTATTGAACATCTATGTGTCCAGTATTTTGATACTTTCACTTATTCTTCACAGTAATTCCACATTTTTATCCCTCTTTTACAGAAGGAAAAAAAGGCTTAAGAGATTGAGATTTGAAATCTGATCCTTTGAAGTCTTCATACTGGGAGACATTTTCAGTATCATTTTTTACAACATACTAGCTCTGAATTGAATAATACATTTAAAAATATAAAAGAAATGTGTAAGGCTTAAATTCACATTTCAGAGTACTGAATATATGTGCAATGATCATGAATAGTATTACTTAATACAAGGTATAAATATGATAAAATTATAAGGAATTAAATAAAATCCAGTCAAATGAAGATAATTATGATTCTGGCCTTACTCCATAGGGCAGAGGCTCTCAACCTGTGGGTCGCAACCCCTTTGGGGGTCAAACGACCCTTTTACAGGGGTCACCTAAGACCATCGGAAAACACATATAATTACATATTTTTGTGATTAATCACTATGCTTTAATTATGTTCAATTTGTAACAATGAAAATACATCCTGCATATCAGATATTTACATTATGATTCATAACAGTAGCAAAATTACAGTTATGAAGTAGCAGCGAAAATAATTTTATGGTTGGGGGTCACCACAACATGAGAAACTGTATTAAAGGGTCGTGGCATTAGGAAGGTTGAGAATCACTGCCATAGGGTGACATAATGGGAATAGGACTATTAGCCTATATTTATCAGCCCCATCAGACAATTTGATTTTTGATCATGTATCTTGCTGATGTAACTATAAATATTAGTCCCCCAGTAACCTGGTTTTCCAACCATACTACCCATAAGCCCCTGTAATACAGAAATTCTAGAACTGCTCTCTGAGAGTTAATGCTGGAGATTGATAAATTATTTAAACCAGGCTATTTAATTAAACCATTAATTGAAATAAACATTTTCAAAAGGCTCAGTCTATCCAGTCTGTTATCTTCATCTTCCAAATTGCCTAAGCCAGATATTTGGAACTCATTTCTTTTCTTGCTCTAACCATAGCAAATGAATCACAAAATTATATTGATTTATTTTACAAAAATATATCTCAGCCATCTCAACTGTAATTTAAACCCTCATCTTCTGGTATATTTCTTCTTTTGCACTGTTATAATGAGCATGGAATATGTAGTTTAACTGGTTAACATTCTACTGGATAAAAGTCTATCCTTTTCATGACGTGAGGGCCTTCATGAACTGGTCTTTGTACAGAGTCATTTGTTATCACTACTCTTAAATTTTCCTTTCCAATTCATATGCAGCTACCCTGACCAAGAAATAGTTTCTCAATGTGCCATGTTCTTACGCCTTCATAACTTTACTTTCTCCACTTACCTGCCTGGGAACCTAACACTCATTCTTCAAGTTGAAAAGCCATTGGGCCTTTCCTCCTTTCAAGAAGTTGGGTATTCAGCTGTCTAAGCAACAGTTGCATTTTGTACATTCCTTCATTATAGCAATTGTTAAAATACAGAATCATAATGTTTATCTCTGATTTAAACTATACATTTTATAAAAGCATTAAGATCATGACTGAAGCTATTTCCAAACGTTTTGCCCAAAGTAGATAGTAAGTATTTTATAACTAAAAGACTACATAAAAGAATGAAAGATTTAAAAATCGCAACTACATGTGACTCAAATGTAATAACTTCTTTAGCCACAATATTTGATTATCCAATATATTCATATTTCTCATCATTTCTTATAGCAGGGGATTTAATCTGTCTGTCTCAGAAATGTATTAATCACTTTAAAATTCAAAACATCTTATATTTTTTAACAAATATATGAATTATTAGCTATACCGTAGATTGCTAAATACTGGACATGAATTATGAATAAAATCCCTTTTCCTGGGCTCCCTAAATTGTATACATATCAAAACAGCAAAATCTACCAAAGTAATAATTATATAGAAGTGAAGATTTACAGCACACCGTTTTTTAATGTGCTTGGTACAGTACTAGGTACTTGACATACATTATTTAATTCTTTATCCATAAAATGTTGGTACTAACTTTTTGCTGTTAAGGAAGCCAAGATTTAGGTTAATGTATCCAAAGTTATGAGATTTGCTCCTGGGTATATATGATTACAAAGTCCACCCTGTAAATCAATACATGTTTCCCATCATTTTCATAGAATGATATTGAAAGGTCCTCAAACTTATTGAACATTTTTATGATCTCACTTTGCTTGAGAAATTTAACATTCAATAATCTACATAAACACACATATAGACTCTTAGTAAATACACACACATTTATAGCAACAAATAATTGCAAACAGTTGAAAAGTAGGTTTATGTCTCTATTATCTGCTTTAGAGGATGTGATTTTATCATACAGAACACTGGCCGAGGTTGACAGACAGCTGCAGAGAGCTAGTTTTGGTCATAAATCTCTGATTTTCTGGCAAAAATTGTTAGCAATATAAAAGTTGTTATTGAGAGCATATTGTGATACATTATGTCAATATTTATTTGACTGAGGAACACTGCATTTAATAAGTTCTTAAGTGCACAATTTACAACTGATGAGCTGTTTTAGAAATAAACTATGTGATATTTGTCATCAGTGCCACAAGCATTTTGATGTCTTAAATGGAGATGCTAGCTTCTCTTATTTTCTAGATAAACATATGAATGGAACTGGGCTTTTAAAATTCTCCTTAAATATGTCAATTAAGTAGTAATGAAATGTAAGAGACAATTGAATAAATGAGTGAGTCACAGGGGTCTTAATCCTTTGTGACTTCTGTGATAAATTTGTATAATCTGCTGGACTGTCTTATACAACATTGTCAGTTTGGCTGACCTAGTATTACAAGATGCCTAAAAATAAATTTGTTGAACTATTAAATCATTTTTTGTTTTATTTTCTTGGTATGTGAAAGGGATACATGTGGCACTTTGAGCCTTAAACCTAAAGTCTTATAAAGAAATAATCACTATTAACATCTTTCTTACTAAAAAAGCACAAAAAAAACCAACAACAACACACAGACGTGGATACCTAATATTTATAGAGTTTTTACTATGTATCAGGCACTTCATGAGGTCAATAATATTTTTTTAATCCTCACCCAAGGACATATTCATCGATTGTTAGAGAGAGGAGAAGGGGTGAAGAGAGAGAGAGAGAAAGAGAGAGAGAGGGAGAGAAACATCGATTGGTTGCCTCCCATAGCCACCCCAACCCACCCTGGTCAGTATGTGTGCTGACCAGGAATCAAACCCATGACCTTTCTGTGTATGGGCAATGCTCCAACCAACTGAGCCACACTGGCTAGAGCTCAATAATGTGTTTTCATCATACTTTAAATTAAGAATTTGGACCTTTCAAAGAGATTTGCTAATTTTTCCAAGGTTACACAACTATTACGCAGCAAAGGTATAAATCGAACCTTACCGATGAAGCCCCAGGACACACAGCCTCTCTAAATGGGGCACTGGTAAATGGGTCTAGTTCAAAACTCAAAAAGCTGATAATTACCACATTGCTACCTTTTCTGCCCCCCTCTCTCTCTACGTCCTACTTATTTATCCTGACCTACTCTCTAACTCTTCTATACTAGTATATCATAAAGCCTTTGGGAAGGAGTAGAGGATGACATGAATAGAAACCTCTATAGTTACATCCATATTTCTTCATATTTCTCTATTTAAAATTCTTTCATTCCTTTATTCAGACATTTATTTATCAAGGTTACAAAGATGAATTAGACCTGTTCTCTGCCCTTCTGTTAAAAGTCATGAGGCTTGGGCAGCAGTTTCTAATTATTTCAACTATTTTTCATACGTCTCATTGGCTGTTCTCATCTCTTGTTTAAGGCCTGACAAACCCTCCTTATTGCTTTCTACTCAAAAAACTTGAACCAACATTGGATAATTTGAATGATCCCTAGTAAAGAGCAGAGGATGCCTGCCTGAGGCCAAGGTGAATGAATCTGGAGATAGAGTGAGAAACTGTAAGTAAAACAAACAAACAAACAAAGTCAAGGCCAGGCAGTAAGTTAGTGACCAAAAGAGAGGGACAAAATAAGTAGAGCTTGGAATTCAGGCATGAAGATGGAACTAAAAATTCTAAACTGGAAGACTGGTCAGGAATCAGAAATACATGGGTAATAGAAAGATTAAGCATGGTAGATATTAGGCAATAAGAGAGTTAAGAGTGGTAAAATTGGTGGAGATGTGTCTTGGCTGGTGTTCAGATATCAAAAATTTAATTTGATGCAACTGTCCCAGTTAAGAAGCAGGAGAAAATCTGAAGTCAAGGACCTGATCTGTTCAAATGCTGCCTGGTGGGAACTAAAGAACCATATGGGCACACATTGTAGTGTAGATATTTTATTGAGTTGTACACTTGAAACCTATACCTCAATAAATTCAATTTAAAAAGATACTTAAATAGGTAGAATATAGTATAGTGTGGTGACAATATGCTGACAAATAATTATACTTTTTAGAACTTTCAATTAAACTATCAGTAGAGTAACAGTGTCTTTAAATTAATTTTTCAATTGAAATAGATCTTGTAATAATACCCAGACTGACAAAATTTCATTATATCAGTGAAACAATATGATTTGTAAAGAAAGACTTACCAATTTGAAAGTGTAAGCCTATGTATTTATTTGCTAAGGCTGCTGTAACAAAGTACCGCAAATTCAGTGGCTTACACAACAGAAACTTATTGTCACACAGTTCTGGAGCCTAGAAGTCTAAAATCAAGGTGTCAAGGTTTCTCTTGATGTCTGTAAAGGAAAATTTAGTCCAGACCTCTCTCTTTGGCTTATAGATGGTAATCTTTCCCTGTGTCTTTTTATATATATATACTTATCTGCCTCTTTGTTTAAATTTTCTCTATTCATAAGGATACCAATCAAATTGGATTAGGACCCCCCACTACTGACTTGATCTTAACTAAATTAATTACATCTGCTATGACCCAAATTCTAAATAAGGTCACCTTCTGAGGTATCAGAGGTTAGGATTTGACTCTTTTTTTTTTTTTTTTTTTTTTTTTAGTCAAGGGAGACAGAACTCAACATATAATGCCCATTTTATGCTATTAATCAGTGTAGTTTTGCTGGCTATAGGTTAAATGCTTGATTTACCAAACGTGTCCTAAAAATTTGGATGTGTTATTACAATTCACAAGTCCAATCAAATTACTGAGTAAAGCTCCATGATTTTAAAACAGTTAATTGAATGAATTGGAATAAACAGAAGAGAAAATAGAAGAATAAAACACATTATTTTCCCCCCGCTTCCACTGTAGTGTCTCTCAACAATCCATTACCTAGTGCTATTAAACAGCAAATATCACTATGAATTTCTCTGTAATTTAGGTCCTCCCTTGGAAACACAAAGAGCAAAGCAATACTCTAAAAATAAGCAGCTGTAAAGAACAGAAGTTCTGACTACTAATTCAGACACCTTAATGATTTGTCCCTAAACAGTCATCAGCTTGAGTTTCCAACAGTGACTGAAAGGATATGTTTGTGAAATTTCTTGATCTTGGACATTTTACTGTACACAAAATATCGTTCAGACAAATTAAAAGTTGTTTTTTGTTTTTCTTTTTAGTAGCTAGACAGCTTTCCATTGCCTACACTACTTAACAAAACTATAACAAACTGTGCCCATCATGCAACTACCCATTTGATATTTAAAAAGCATGAGCCCCAAAGTATCCTCTAAAACAGTGGTTCTCAACCTTCCTAATGCCAGGAACCTTTAATACAGTTCCTCATGTTGTGGTGACCCCCCATTTCATTGTTACAAATTGAACATAATTAAAGCATAGTGATTAATCACAAAAACAATATGTAATTATATATGTGTTTTCCGATGGTCTTAGGCGACCCCTGTGAAAGGGTCATTCGACCCCCAAAGGGGTCGCGACCCACAGGTTGATAACCGCTGCTCTAAAAGAACAAATTGTAAGCAAGGAGAAGCAGTTAACATAGATACTTCATTTTAAACAACAAATAGAAGTAGTGGAGTCAATTATAGGTACAGAACTGCTTGTTATAGAGACATCAAAATAGAAGGTTTTAAAAATCGTCCTCTAAAGACTCTCCAGTAAAATTGAAAAAAAATGTAATATACCATGTATAGAAAAGGATATCCATCCTGCCTGCCAAAATAATAATTTTCTTTCTCTTACTAGACACCAGCACAGAATCATTGGCTCTCTATGATGCTTTGTTATAAGTGTTCTAAGTGAACCACTCTCAGGGTGGCCTTAAGAATAGCACCTCCACTGAGTCTTGAACAATATAATTTTTTCCAGACACTTTGAGTAAACTACATTCTTTCCCAATCTCTAAACTTGATAATTGGGTGGATTTAGTTAGAGTTAAAAATAATATGAAATGGAAAGTTATCCAGGTACAAATTAGTAACCTGGAGGAATGGCAGAACAGAAGAAAACTTCAAACAGCAAAGTCTGATTTTGGGGGCAGGTTTTATGTTTCAGACACTGCTCCCTCTTATCTAATGTACCTCTTAATTCTTCACAATGATCCATATATATCTTTTATGTTGTGGATTATGTGAGAGATTAAATGACTGCTATACCAGGTAAATGGCAGAAGTAGGAATCAAACCCATGTTTGACACCAAAGCTTACATTGCTTCCACTCAGTTCAAGCAACTGAGAAATAGGGGGATAATGCAGAGTTGATGAATTGGTTAATTTCCTTTATTTTAATTTTGCTGTTTTATTTTTATTAAACTAGAGGCCCGATGCATGAAATTCATGCAAGGGGCTCGGCCCTCAGAGCCCCTCCAGCCCCAGCTGGCCCTGGCAGCTCCGGCTTCGTCCAGAAGGTCATCTGAATGGTCATTCGGCTGTTAGCTCTAATTAGCATATTAGCTGTTTATTATATAGGATTTACTAGAGGCCCGATGCACAAAATTCGTGCAAGAGTAGGCCTTCCTTCCCCCGGCTGTGGGCACCAGTTTTCCTCTGGCATCTGGGACCTGGGCTTCCCTCTGACCCTCAGCACCCGGGACCCAGGCTTCCCTCACAGCCCTGGCTTTATCTGGAAGGTCTTCTGGAAAAACATCTGTTCTAATTGGGGTGACATCTATACTAATAAAAGGGTAATAAGCTAATTAGACAGGGAGACCTTCCAGACATCCTTCTGGAAAAAGCCATGGTGGTGGGGCTGAGGCAGAGGTGGTTAGGGGCGATCAGGCCATGAGGGGAGGGCAATTGGGGGCAAGCAGGCTGTTGGGGGGACAGTTAGGGGCAAGCAGGCCTGCAGTTGGGGGCAATTGGGGGTGATCAAGCCGGTGGGGGGGCAGTTGGGAGCGAGCAGGCCAGCAAGGGGGGGCAGTTGGGGGCAAGCAGGCCAACAGGCAGAGTGGTTAGGGGCAATCAGGCAGGCAGGCAGGTGAGCAGTTTAGAAGCCAGTGGTCCCAGATTGTGAAAAGGATGTCCCAGATTGGAGAGGGTGCAGGCCGGGCTGAGGGACACCCCATCCCCATGCACAAATTTTTTGTACCGGGCCACTAGTTGGTTAATAAGATTATGTAGGTTTCAAGTGCAAATTTCTGTGATACATGATCTTCATATTTCATTGTGTGCTCACTACCCAAAGTAAATCTTTGCCATATATTTGACCCTCTTTACCCTTTACTCCTCCCCACCCACGATTCCATCTGTTGTCTGTGTCTGAGTTTTTGTTAGTTTTCCTTGCTTGTTCATTTGCCATTGTCAGTTTTATATCCCACATATGAGTGAAATAATATGATTCTTAAGATTTTCTGGTTGACTTACTTTGCTTAGCATATTCTTAAAATCCATCCATGTTGTTGAAAATAGCAGTATATACACCATATCTTGTTAATCCAATTATCTTTCAAAGTACACTTTGGTTGTTTCTATGTCATAGCCACTGTAAGTAATACTGCAATGTACATAGGGGTGCAGCTATCTTTGCTGATATTTTCAAATTTGTATGGAAGATATAGAAAAGATGAGTTGCTATTCTTAATTATACTACAAAGCAACGATAAAACATCAGAGTAATGGCAGAAAAAGACACAGAGACCAATGGAACAGAATTCAGAGTCCAGAAGTTAACTTGTGTATACATGAGCAAATAATTTTAGAGAAAGGATCTATAAACATACAGTGGAGAAAAGAAAGCCTCTTCAGTAAATGGTGTCAGAAAAATTGTCAAGTCACCTATAAAAGAATGACACTACTGGTTTTCTACATATACAAAAATTAACTCAAAATGGATCAAAGACCTAAATATGAGATCTGAAACAATAACTTACATAAAAGAAAACATTGGTACTAAACTTATGGCCTTGGTCTTAGAAAGGATTTTATGAAATTGACCCATAGGCAAGGGAAGTAAAGGCAAATATAAATGAACTAGAGGTCCGGTGCACAAAAATTTGTGCACTTGGGCAGGGGGTTATCTCTCAGCCTGGTCTGCTCCCTCTACAGTCCAGGACCCCTCGGGGGATATACACCTGCTGGCTTAGGCCCACTCCCCAGGGGATCGGGCCTAAGCTGGCAGTCAGACATCCCTCTGGCAACCCAGGACTCCTCAAGGGAGGTCTGACTAATGGCCCGTGAGGAGCAGGCCTAAGCCGTTAGTCGGACATCCTTAGTGCTGCTACAGAGGTGGAAGAGGCTCCCGCCACCGCTGCTGTGCTGGCCAGCCATGAGCTGGCTTCTGGCTGAGCTGTGCTCCCCCTGTGGAAGTGCACTGACCACCAGGGGGCAGCTCCTGCATTGAGCATCTTCCCCCTGGTGGCTAGTGTGCATCATAGTGACTGGTTGTTCCTGGTCATTCTGCCATTAGGGTCAATTGCATATTACCCTTTTATTATATAGGATGGGACTGTATAAAACTAAAAAGCTTCTGCATAGCAAAGAAAATTGCCAACAAAACTAAAAGGCAATCAACCAAATGTGAGAAGATATTTACCACCAAAATCTCTGACATAGGTTTGATATGCAAAATATATAAATAACTCATACAGCTCAACAACAAACAAATGGAGAAAAAGGTAAATATGTTAAACTATCATTAGTGTTCTTCATATTCTGGTCCCTGGTGTCTTTATCAGAATTGTATCCCTGCTTTACCTCATCCTACACCTTGAAACATAACTCCTTTTGGGGCATTCTTATATCCATCTGTTTGGTCATGCTATTCTTTATTTTTTCTTCCTTTGGCCTGTAATATTTATTTCTACTCTTCTCCATCTGCAAGAGGTTCTTAAGATTCAGAGCCACTCTGCTAGGAGATGCTTGAAAGTATGTACAATATTCATGGTTGTCACAATGGGAGTGCAACTGATAGTATGCTCCTCAGAAGCTGGTGCTGCTTAACAGTTTACATGGCCGCTCTGTATGGATAGCTTCATACAAAAGAGAATTGTTCCATGCCAAATACAGCAAACTAAGAACAGTGACCTTGAATCTTATTTATCCCTCAAGCCCACCACCTCAATGAAGTCTTTTATGTCTCCTAGGCTTAGGCCTGAAATGGTCTGCCTCTCTTCAAAAATTCAGAAAGACTTCCTATTTATTAGTCTTAGTGTATTTATTGCTAATGTACTCTGAATTCAATATTAGTTATATTTTCTTGTTACACATTCTTTGTCTTTCTAGCAGTTTTTTTAATACTCTTTGAGGACAGGTTTTATGTTCAGAATCATAATAGCAAATATTTTACAGCTCATATAGCATGTATTTGCCAGCCACTGTTTTAAGGGCAAAACAGCTACTTCTGACTCAACCTGCAGCAACATGAGGTTCAGGGGAACAGCCCAGGGCTGAAAATCTGTGCCTCTGCAGGTGGCAGCAAGGAAGAGCCAGCACGCCAAACAGGGCTGAGGCATTGAAAAAGAGATGAAGTGTCCACCCCCACCCCCTACCCTGTGTCCTACAAGCTACTAGCAGCAGTCCCAACAGTAGTTTGATCAAACAATCCTGGCTAAGACAAAGATACCCCCAGAGTCCAGCTGCATGGGGGTAGGGAGAACAGCTCAGAACAAGTACACTCAAGGCATGAGACTCCAAGCAAAATCAGTCTCTGGGCTAAAGAGGCCCTGCCTGCTGGACTACTAGGGGCCTCAACTTATGGGTCCTCAATCAGGTTGCACAGGGCCAGAAACAACAAGTGATTCACATTTACCTGCACCAGAGATGATCCTGGAGGCCCAGGATAGACACATCAAGGGGCCAGATTCAACATCACAGCAAAATACAGTGAGCTCCACAAATAGCAGACCCAAATATTTGTGAGTGTGTGTGTGTGTGTGTGTGTGTGTGTGTGTGTGTGTGTGTGTGTGATTTGAGGTTTTTGTGTGTGTAGGGGAGAGGCTTTTCCTTTCGGTTTGTGTTTATTTGTTTTCTCCCCGTTTTTCTTCTTCTCTTTTTTCTTTCATATCTCTAATTTTTCTCTTTCCTTTCATTCTATCCTCTTTTTGTCTCTTTTTATTGTTATTTTTAATTTTTCTTATTTTATTTTGTTTTTTCCTTCTCTCTTTTCTTTTTCAAAAATTTTTTTATTGTTGAAAACATTACATATGTCTCCATTTTTCCCCATTGACATTTCCAGACCACTCTTGCCTCCCAGCACAGGCCCTCATGTCTCTATTGTCTGTGTCTGTATGCTTACGGTATGCATGCATACAAGTCTTTTGGTTGATCTCTTAACCTCTGTTCCATCCTCCCCTTCCTTTCCTCTGAAGTTTGATGGTCTGTTCAAGACTTCTGTGTCTCTGGATCTATTTTCATTCATCAGTTTATGTTGTACATTGTTATTCACAAATGAGTGAGATTCTGTGATACTTATCAGTCTCCATTACTGGGTCAAATGGGAATTCCATTTTTAAATTTTTCAGGAAACTCCATAAGATTTTCCACAATTGCTGCACCAGTCTCCATTCCCACCAGCAGTGTGTAAGGGTTCCCTTTTCTCCACATACTCACCAACACTTGACGTTTGTTGATTTGTTGATGATACCCATTCTGACACATGTGAGATGGTACCTCATTGTCGTTTTGATTTGCATCTCTTGGATGATTAGTGACTGAGCATTTTTTCATATACCTCATGGCCTTCTCTATGTTCACTTCCAAATCATTATCCTTTGCCCATGTTTTGATTGGGTTCTTTATCTTCCTTTTGTCAAGTTGTATGAGTTCCCTATAAATTTTTGAGATTAAACTCTTATCAAATATAACATTTGGAAATATCTTCTCCCATACAATGGGCTCTCTTCTTGTTTTGTTAATAGTTTATTTTTCTGTGCAGAAGCTTTATATTGTTTTTCAAAAGTTTTACATATGTCTCCTTTTTCCCTGATTGACCCTGCCCAAGACCCTCCCATCCCCAAGGGCAAGACCCCACCACCCCTGTGTCTGTGTCCATTGGTTATGCTAATATGCATGCATACAAGTCCTTTGGTTGATATCTAATCCCCCCTCCCCCTGCCATTTGTCTTTGGATCTGTTTTTGTTCATCAGCTTATGTTGATCATTATATCCCACATATGAGTGATATTTATCTTTCTCTGACTGGCTTATTTTGCTTAGCATAATGCTCTCCAGTTCCATCCACGCTGTTGCAAATAGTAAGAGTTCCCCCCCCCTTTTTTTTTTATAACGGCATAGTATTCCATTGGGTAGATGTACCACAGTTTTTTAATCCACTCATCTGCTGATGGGCACTTGGGCTGTTTTTAAATCTTAGCTATTGTAAATTGTGCTGCTATTAACATAGGGGTACACATATCCTTTCTGATTGGTATATCTGGTTTCTTTGGATATAGTCCTAGAAGTGGGATTACTGTGTCAAATGAGAGTTACCTTTTTAACTATTGGAGGAAACTCCATACTGTTTTCCACAGTGGCTGCACCTACAAATCCTTGTCAGAATTTGTCATTTGTTGATAATAGCCATTCTGACAGGTGTGAGATGGTACCTCATTGTTGTTTTGATTTGCATCTCTCGGATGATTAGTGACTTTGAGCATGTCTCCATATGTCTGTTGGCTTTCTGTATGACCTCTTTCGAAAAGTGTCTATTTACGTCTGTTGCCCAATTTTTGATTGGATTGCTTATCTTCCTTTTGTTAAGTTGTGTGAGTTCTCTATAAATTTTGGAGATTAAACCCTTATCTGAAATAGCATTGGAAAATATTTTCTCCCATGTAGTGGGCTTCCTTGTTGTTTTGTTGATGGTTTCATTTGCTGTGCAGAATATTTTTATTTTGATGTAGTCCCATTTGTTTATTTTTTTCTTAGTTTCCATTGTCATAGGAGCTGTTTCAGTAAAGATATTGCTATGACATACGTCTGATAGTTTGCTGCCTATGGAGTCATGTAACATTTTAATGGTTTCCCATCTTACATTTAAGTCCTTAGCCATTTTGAGTTTCTTTTTGTATATGGTGTAAGTTGGTGGTCTAGTTTCATTTTTTTACATGTATCTGACCAAATTTCCCAGCACCATTTATTGAAGAGACTATGTTCACTCCATTGTATGCTCTTGCCTCTTTTGTCAAATATTAATTGAGCATAATGGCTTGGGTAGATTTCTGGGTTCTCTTTTCTGTTCCATTGGTGTATATGTCTATTCCTGTGCCAGTAATAGGCAGTTTTGAGAACCATGTTTTGGTAATATAACTTGATACCTGGTATTGTGATCCCTAAAACTTTGTTATTTTTCTCAGGATTTCTGTGGCTATTTGGGGTCATTTTTTACTCCAGATGAGTTTTTGGAGAGTTTGTTCTAGATCTTTGAAATACGAACTCCCCATTGGTATTTTAAGGGGGAGTGCATAGAATCTGTAGATTGCTTTGGGTAGTATGGACATTTTAATGATGTTGATCCTACCAGTCCATGAACATGATATGTTCTTTGATTTGTTTATGTCTTCCTCTATCTCTTTTTTCAATGTCCTGTAATTTTCTGAGTACAGGTCTTTTACCTCGTAGGTATCTTGATTTTTTTGGTGCAATGGTAAATGTGATTTTTGTTGTTGTTGTTGTTGTTTTTTGTTGTTTCTTTCTGTGAGTTCATTATTGGTGTATAAAAAGGCCATAGACTTATGGGTGTTAATTTTGTATCTTGCTACATTGTCAAATTCATTTATTAAGTCTCATAGTTTTTTGATGGAGTCTTTTGGACTTTCTATGTACAGTATCATGTCACCTGTGAATAAAGAAAGTTTTACTTCTTCTTTCCAAATTTGGATGCCTTTTATATATTCTTCTTTTTTTATTGTTTTATTGCTTAAAGTATTACAAAGGGTATTACATATGTGTCCTTTTTTTCCCCCCGCCCTTGACAATCCCTTGGCCTCCCCTACCCCCCAGTGTCTTATGTCCATTAGTTATGCTTATATGCATGCATACAAGTCCTTCAGTTGATCTCTTACCCCCCTCCCTCCTGCCCAGCAACCCTCCCTGGCCTTCCCGCTGCAGTTTGACAATCTGTTTGAGGCAGCTCTGCCTCTGTATCTATTATTGTTCATAAGTTTATAATGGTCTCTATTATCCATGAATGAGTGAGATCATGTGGTATTTTTCCTTCATTGACTGGCTTATTTCACTTAGCATAATGCTCTCCAGTTCCATCCATGCCATTGCAAATGGTAAGAGTTCCTGCTTTTTTACAGCAGCATAGTATTCCATTGTGTAGATGTACCACAATTTTTTAATCCATTCATCTACTGATGGGCACTTAGGCTGTTTCCAAATCTTAGCTATGGTGAATTGTGCTGCTATGAACATATGGGTGCATATATCCTTTCTGATTGGTGTTTCTGTTTTCTTGGGATATATTCCTAGAAGTGGGATCACAGGGTCAAATGGGAGTTCCATTTTTAGTTTTTTGAGGAAACTCCGTACTGTCTTCCACAGTGGCTGCACCAGTCTGCATTCCCACCAGCAGTGCACAAGTGTTCCTTTTTCTCCACATCCTCTCCAACACTTGTTGTTCGTTGATTTGTTGATGATAGCCATTCTGACAGGAGTGAGATGGTACCTCATTGTTGTTTTGATTTGCTTCTTGTCTGATTGCTATGGCTAGCACTTCCAGTACTGTATTGAATAGGAGTGATGAAAGTGGACATCTCTGTCTTGTTCCTGTTCTTAGGGGAAATGGATTTAGTTTTTGCCCATTAAGTATGATGTTGGCTGTAGGTTTGTCATATATGGCTTTTATTATGTTGAGGTATGATCCCTCTATTCCCACATTGCTGAGAGTTTTTATCAAGAAAGGTTGTTGGATTTTGTCAAATGCTTTTTCTGCATTGATTGATATGACTTTGTGATTTTTTAAAAAAATTCTTTATTAGTTAAGGTATTACAAATGTGTCCTCATCCCCCCCATTAACTCCCATCCCCCCCCACACACACACACACACTCATGCTCTCATCCCCCTGTTGTCCATGTCCGTTGGATTGGCTTATAAGGGGTGCATACAAGTCCTTTGGTTGATCTCTTCCCCTTACCCCCTACTTCCCCTACTTTCCTTCTGGGGATTGATAGTCTGATCGCTGTTTCTCTGTCTTTGGATCTGTCTCTGTTCATCAGTCTATGTTGTTCTCTATAATCCACAAATGAGTGAGATCATGTGGTATTTATCTTTCTCTGACTGGCTTATTTCACTTAGTATAATGCTCTCCAGTTACATCCATGCTGTTGCAAAAGGCAAGAGTTCCTTCTTTTTTACTGCAGCATAGTATTCCATTGTGTAGATGTACCATGGTTTTTTAATCCACTCATCTGCTGATGGGCAATTAGCCTGTTTCCAAATCTTAGCTATTGTGAATTGTGCTGCTATGAGCATAGGGGTGCATATATGCTTTCTGATTGGTGTTTCTGGCTACTTGGGATATATTGCTAGAAGTGGGATCACTGGGTAAATGGGAGTTCCATTTTTAGTTTTTTTAGGAAGCTCAATACTGTTCTCCACAGTGGCTGCACCAGCCCGCATTCCCACCAGGAGTTCAGAAGGATTCCTTTTTCTCCACATCCTCTCCAACACTTGTTGTTTTTTGATTTGTTGATGATAGCCATTCTGACAGGTGTGAGATGATACTGCATTGTCGTTTTGATTTGCATCTCTCATATAATTAGTGACTTTGAGCATGTTTTCTTATGTCTTTCGGCCTTCTGTATGCCCTCTTTTGAAAAGTGTTTTTCTAGGTCCATTGCCCATTTTTTGATTGGATTGTTTATCTTGCTATTGTTAAGTTTCATGAGTTCTCTGTAAATGTTGGAGATTAAACCCTTATCAGTGATAACATTGGCAAATATGTTCTCCGATATAGTGGGTCTTCTTGTTGTTTTGTTGATGGTTTCCTTTGCTGTGCAAAAGCTTTTTATTGTGATGTAGTACCATTTGTTTATTTTCTCTTTAGTTTCCATTGCTTAGGAGCATTATCAGAGAAGAAATTCCTTCGGCATATGGTTGTGATTTCGCTGCCTGTGGATTCTTCTAGTATTTTTATGATTTTCCGTCTTACGTTTAAGTCCTTTATCCATTTCGAGTTTATTTTTTTGTGTATGGTGTGAGTTGGTGGTCTAGTTTCATCTTTTTGCATGTATCTGTCCAATTTTCCCAACACCATTTATTGAAGAGACTATCTTGACTCCATTGTATGCTCTTGCCTCCTTTGTCGAATATTAGTTGAGCATATTGGTTCGGGTCGATTTCTGGGGTCTCTATTCTATTCCATTGATCTATATGTCTGTTCTTGTGCCAGTACCAAGCTGTTTTGAGAACAGTGGCTTTGTAATACAGTTTGATATCTGGTATTGAGATCCCACCTACTTTGTTCTTTTTTCTCAGGATTGCAGCAGCTATTCAGGGTCTTTTTTTATTCCAGATGAATTTTTGGAACGTTCGTTCTAGATCTGTGAAATATGCCGTTGGTAATTTAATGGGGATTGCATTGAATCTATACATTGCTTTTGGTAGTAGGACATTTTGATGAAGTTGATTCTTACCAATCCATGAACACGGTATGTTCTTCCATCTGTTTAGGTCTTCCTCTATCTCTTTTTTCAGTATCTTGTAGGTTTTTTCATATAAGTCTTTTACCTCCTTAGTTAAGTTTATTCCTAGGTATCTTAATTTTCTTGGTGCGATGGTAAATGGGATTGCTATTTTAGTCTCACTTTCTGTAAGTTCACTATTGATGTAAGGAAATGCCATGGATTTCTTGGCATTAACTTTGTATTCTGGTACATTGCTGAATTCATTTATTAAGTCTAATAATTTCTTGATGGAGTCTTTAGGGTTTTCTATGTACAGTATCATGTCATCTGCAAATAAGGACAGTTTCACATCTTCTTTTCCAATCTGGATGCCTTTTATTTCTTCTTCTTGTCTGATCGCAACGGCTAGTACTTCCAGTACTATGTTGAACAGGAGTGGTGAGAGGGGGCATCCCTGTGTTGTTCCTGTTTTTAGGAGGAATGGTTTTAGTTTTTGCCCATTGATTATGATGTTGGCTGTGGGTTTGTCATATATGGCTTTTATTATGTTGCGGTATGATCCTTCTATTCCTATCTTGCTGAGAGTTTTTATCAAGAAATGGTGTTGGGTTTTGTCAAATGTTTTTTCTGCATCAATTTATATGACTATCTGGTTTTTTCTCTCTCAATTTGTTTATGTGATGTATTACATTTATTGATTTACAGACATTGTACCATCCTTGCATCCCTGGGATAAATCCTACTTGGTCATGGTGTATGATCTTTTTGATGTACTGCTGGATCCGATTTGCTAGGATTTTGTTGAGTATTTTGGCATCTATTTCATGAGGATATTGGCCTATAATTCTCTTTTATTGTGTTGTCTTTATCTGGTTTTGGTATTAGGGTGATACTGGCTTCATAGAATGAGCTGGGAAGTGTTCCTTCCTCTTGAATTTTTTGTAATAGTCTGAGGAGGATAGGTTTTAGTTCTTCCTTGAATGTTTGGTAAAACTCCCCTGTGAAGCCATCTGGCCCGTGCTTTTGTTTGCTGGAAGCTTTTTGATTACTGCTTCAATTTTCTCCATAGTTATTGGCCTATTGAGAATTTTAGATTCTTCCTGATTAAATTTTGGAAGGTTGTATTTTTCTAGGAATATGTCCATTTCCTCCAGGTTGTCTAGTGTGTTGGAATAGAGTTGTTCATAGTATTTTCTAACAATCATTTGTGTTTCTGTGGGGTCTGTTGTTATTTCTCCTCTTTCATTTCTGATTTTGTTTATTTGGGTCCTCTCTCTTTGTTTCTTGGTGAGCCTGGCTAGAGGTTCATCAATATTGTTTATCCTTTCAAAGAACCAGCTCTTGGTTTTGTTGATCTTTTGTGTTGTTTTTTTTGTCTCTATGTCATTTATCTCCACTCTGATCTTTATTATTTCCTTTCTTCTTCTTACACTGCGCTTTTCTTGTTGCTCTCTTTCTAACTCTTCGAGATGTAGGGTTAGGTAATTTATTCTCATTGTTTCTTGTTTCTTGCATTAGGCTTGTAGAGCTATGAACTTCCCTCTCAAGACTGCTTTTGCTATGTCCCATAGGTTTTGGAATGTTGTGTTTTCATTGTATTTTGTTGCCATGATGTTTTTTTATTTTTTTGATCTCCCTGGTAACCTAGTCATTGTTTAATATCGTGCTATTTAGTCTCCATGTGTTTGATTTTTTTGGGATTGTTTTTATTGTAGTTGATTTCCAGTTTTATGCCACTGTGATCTGAGAAGATGCTTGATAGGATTTCAATCTTCTTGAATTTGAAGAAACTTTGCCTGTGACCCAATATATGGTCTATCTTTGAAAATGACCTATGTGCACTTGAGAAGAATGTATATTCTGTGGCTTTGGGGTGAAATGTTCTGAAGATGTCAATTAATGCCATCTGATCTAGTGAGTCATTTAGGATTGATGTTTCTTTGCTGTATTTTTGTTTAGAGGATTTGTCCAATTGTGATAATGGGGTGTTAACGTCCCCTACTATGATTGTATTGCTGTCAATCTCTCCCTTGATCTCCTCCAGAAGATTTCTTACATATTTGGGTGCTCCTATATTGGGTGCGTATATGTTTACTAGAGTTATTTCTTCTTGTTGGATTGCTCTGTTTAGTATTATGAAGTGGCCTTCCTTATGTCTTTTTATGTCCTTCACTTTGAGATCTAATTTTTCAGATATAAGTATTGCTACCCCGGCTTTTTTTTCACTTCCATTGGCCTCAAAAACCTTTTTCCATACCTTCACCATCAGTCTGTGTGCGTCTTTTTTTCTGAGGTGGGTTTCCTGTAGACAGCAGATATATGGGTCATGTTTTCTTATCCACTCAGTAACCCTATGTCTTTTGATTGGGGCATTTAATCCATTTACATTTAAAGTTATCATTGATAGATATTTGTTAGTTGCCATTTTTATTCTTTACTCCTGTGTTCCTTCTTTGTTTCCTATTTTTTCTTTTTACAGCAGACCCTTTAGCATTTCTTGCATTGCTGGTTTGGTGGTAATAAACTCCTGTAGACCTTTTTTGTCTGTGAAACTCCTGATTTCACCGTCAATTTTGATTGATAGCCTTGCTGGGTACAGTATTCTTGGATTCAGACCCATCCTTTGCATGACTTTGTATATTTCATTCCATTCCCTTCTGGCCTGTTGTGTTTCTGTTGAGAAATCAGTCACTAGTCTGATGGGGGATCCTTTGTAGGTAACTTTCTGTCTCTCTCTGGCTGCTTTTAAGAGACTTGCTTTGTCTTTGGTGTTTGCCAATGTAATTATAATGTGCCTTGGCATCGTTCTTTTGGGGTTAATTTTGTTTGGGACTCTGTGAGCTTCTTGGATTTGTGTGAGTTTTTTCTTCCCTATATCAGGGATGTTTTCTGTCATTATTTTTTGAAACAGGTTTTCTCTTCTGTGCTCATTTTCCTCTCCTTCTGGCACCCCTATTATTCGGATGTTGTTTTGTTTCGTGTTGTCCTAGAGTTCTCTTAGGCTCTCCTCCTGCTTTTTAATTATATTTTTCTAGAAGCTGCTCTGCTTGGGTATTTTTTCCTACCATGTCTTCTAGCTCGCTGATGCGGTCCTCTGCTTCTTCTAGTTTACTGTTGATGCTTTCTATTGAGTTCTTTATAGCAGTGATGTCACTTTTCATTTCTTCCTGGATTTCTTCATTTCCTCTTGGTTCTTACACATATTGTTGAATTTGTCTTCAATTCTTTTCATCCACCTTATGGCCATTTCTCTGAGTTATTTCTCTGATAGGTTGCTTACCTCCATTGCCTCCATTTCGTTTTCTTCCTTTTCTGGTGATGCCTGTTTTTCTTTTATATGTGCGCTGGTTCTTTGTCTCACTATGATCTCTCTTCTCCAGGCGTTTGGTTATGTAGTTCTCTTTCTGCTTTCTGTGAGGAGAAGCAGAGTTCCTCTAAGTCCACGTAGTTGCGCTGCTTGAGATCCATTGTTTCTGGGTTAGTAGCCGATCTCTGGATGCATTGGATGCCAGGGCTTTGGATATATACGCTTCCAATAACAGCCACTCAAGATGGCGCGGTCTTTGCGGCTGAGCCGGCGCTCGGGAAGAGATTTCAGCTGCAGTCTCCAACCATCCCCTTTCCCTGGGAGTCCTCTTTCTTTCCTGGCTGCAAACTCTCTCCCAGTTGAATATCTTCTGCTTATTCGGGCTGTATGTAACCCGTTTCAGCTGCTCACCCTTATCTGCTCCAGGACAAGGCACGGGACAGGTCCGTCTATACCTCCGCCATTTTCTCTCAATTTTGTGATTTCTGTCTGTCAATTTGTTTATGTGCTCTATCATGTTTATTGATTTACAGATATTGTACCAGCCATGCATCCCTGGAATAAATCCCACTTGGTCATGGTGTATGATGTTACTAATGTTATGCTGGGTACAATTTGTTACAATTTTGATGAGGATTTTAGCATCTATGTTCATCAAGAGTATTGGCCTGTAGTTCTCTTTTTTCATGGTGTCTTTATCTGGTCTTGGAAATAGGGCAATGCTGGCATCATAGAAAGGGCTTGGAAGTGTGCCTTCTTCTTTAATTTTTTGGAATAGTCTGAGGAGAATAGGTTTTAGTTCTTCTTTGAATGCTTAGTAGAACTTCCCTGTAAAGTGGTCTGGACCAGGGATTTTGTTTTACTGGAAGATTTTTGATCACTGCTTCAATTTCTTCAGTAGTTATTGGGCTATCCAGATTTTTTTCTTCTTCTTGATTGAGTTTTGGGAGCTTGTATTTTTCTAAGAATATGTCCATTTCATCTAAGTTGTCCATTTTGCTGGAATAGAGCTGTGCATAGTATTTTTTCATAATCATTTTTATTTCTGTGGGATCGGTTGTTACTTTACTTCTTTCATTTCTGATTTTGTTTATTTGGGTCCTCTCTCTTTGCTTCTTGGTGAGCCTGGCTAGAAGTTTATCAATCTTGTTAACCTTTTCAAAGAACCAGGCCTTGGTTTTGTTGATATTTCATAGTTTTTTGGTCTTTATGTCATTTATTTCTGCTATGATTTTTATTATTTCCTTCCTAATGATTGTGCCGGGCTTTTCTTGTTGCTCTCTTTCTAACTCTGAGTTGTAGGGTTAGATAATTTATTACCATTTTTTTTCTTTCTTTCTTTCTTTTTTTTTTTTTTTTGAGGTAGGACTGTAGAGCTAGGAACTTCCCTCTTAAGACTGCATTCACTGTGTCAAATAGATTTTGGAGTGTTGTGTTTTCATTGTCATTTGTTCCCAGGATGTTTTTTATTTCTTCTTTGATGTCTTTGGTAACCCAATCATTGTTTACTAGCATGCTATTTAGCCTCCAGGTGTTTGATTTTTTTTTTCTCATTGTTTTTATTGTAGTTGATTTCTACTTTTAAGCCATTGTGATCTGAGAAGATGCTTGATATAATTTCTATCTTACTGAATTTGAATAGACTTTTCCTGTGTCCCAAAATGTGGTCTATCTATGAAAATGATCTGTGTACACTTGAGAAGAATGTATATTCTGTGGCTTTTGGGTGAAATGTTCTGAAGATGTCAATTCCATCTGATCTAGTGTGTCATTTACAATTGATGTTTCTTTTATGATTTATCCAGTGGTATTAGCAGGGTATTAAAGTCCACTACTATGACTGTATTGCTGTCAATCTCTCCTTTGATATCTTCCAGATTTTTTTATGTATTTGGGTGCTCCTGTGTTGGGTGCATATATGATTACCAGAGTTATATCTTCTTCTTTTTTTAAAATAAATCTTTATTGTTCAAATTATTACAGTTTTTCCCCCCATAGTTCCCCTCCACCCGATGCTTCTGCCCTTACTGCCCCACCACCACTGTCCTCATCCATAGGTGTACGATTTTTGTCCAGTCTCTTCCCACACCTCTTCCCCCCAAGAATTGTCAGTCCCCTCCCTTTCTATGGCGCTGACTCTATTATATTCACCAGTTTACTCTGTTCATCAGATTTTTTATTCACTTGATTTTTAGATTCACTTGTTGATGGATATGTATTGGTTGTTCATAATTTTTATCTTTATCTTTTTCTTCTTCTTCCTCTTCTTAAAGAATACCTTTTAGCATTGCATATAATACTGGTTTGGTGGTGGTGAACTCTTTTAGCTTTTTCTTATCTGTGAAGCTCTTTATTTGACCTTCAATTCTGAATGATAGCTTTGCTGCTAAAGTAATCTTGGTAGTAGATTCTCGCTATTCATCACTTTGAATATTTCTTGCCACTCTCTTCTGGCCTGCATAGTTTCTGTTGAGAAATCAGCTGACAGTCGTATGGGTACTCCCTTGTAAGTAACTGACTGTTTTTCTCTTGCTGCTTTTAAGATTCTCTCTTTATCTTTTGCTCTTGGCATTTTAATTATGATGTGTCTTGGTATGGTCCTCTTTGGATTCCTTTTGTTTGGGGCTCTCTGCACATCCTGAACTTGTAAGTCTATTTCTTTCACCAGGTAGGGGAAGTTTTCTATTATTATTTTTTGAAATAGGTTTTCAACATCTTGCTTTCTCTCTTCTTCTGGCACCCCTATAATTCAGATGTTGGTACACTTGAAGTTGCCCCAGAGGCTCCTTACACTATCTTCATATTTTTGGAGTCTTTTTTCTTTTCCAGTTGGGTTGTTTTTGCTTCTTCGTATTTCAAATCTTTGACTTGATTCTTGCGATCCTCTGGTTTGCTGTTGGAACTCTGTATATTATTCTTTATTTCAGTCAGTGTATGCTTAATTTCTAGTTGGTCCTTTTTCATATCCTCGAGGGTCTCACTAGATTTATTGAGGGTCTCACTAAATATATGGGCAGTTTCTAGAAAATTCTTGAAAAACCTTTTAACTGTGATTTTGAACTCTATATCCAGTAGTTTGCTTTCCTCCATTTCTGTCATTTGTAACCTGTTTCTTTGTCTCCACATTTTGGCTGCTTCCCTGTATTGATAGAGTGGCTTTGTGTGCTAGGTGTCCTATAGGGCCCAGTGGCTCAGCCTCCCCAATTACCTGAGGTGGACACTCTTGGTGCACCCCTTTGTGAGCTTTGTGCATAGTCTTGTTGTAGTTAAGCCTTGATTGTTGTTGGTATCACTGGGAGGAATTGACCTCCAGGCCAATTGGCTGTGAGAATCAGCTGTGTCTACATGGGAGAACTTCTCTGCTGGAGACACCCTTATGGGGCAAGACTTGCTTCAGTGGGGCTTTGGTGCTCACTGATTCTGCCCCTTGAGTGTGTCTCTATGGATCTGAGGAGTTGTAATCTGGATGGTCCCACTCTGACCACTGGGTACACTGGCTCTTGGATCTCTAATGAGGTGCTAATTTAGCCTCTGCCTGAGGCTACCCAGCAGGAGCTATGAAGAGATCTGCAGATTCCTCTTCATTGTTTGGGGTTTGGAGGTGCCCAGATGACGCCCAGCTGTGAAGCAATGCAGGGGCCTTGGGCCTTCTTTTGGATGTTCTGGGTCTCTCTGACCCAGCTGCAGTTTGTTAGGTAATTTTAGATTGCAAAGAGCCAGGCCATTCATATGCAAAAGCCTCTGCACATAGCTTGGGTTGGGCCAGGTCTCAGGGAATCAACAGGGCGGAGCAAACAGCTGTGGCTGATCCTCAGTCATGCCCTAAGAGGCCCCGTGCCTCAGTGTCCCACGGTAATCGCTGCAAGCACCTCTGAGAGAAAGCCGCCCTCGAGTTCTGCCCGATGTCAGACAGTCCAGTTTCTCCTGTATGAGTCTGGGTCCCCAGAGACTTGCCCAGAACTGGAGTTCAGAGCAGTCGGGAGCTTGTGTCTCCCTCCAGATTGAAAAAGACAACCACGTCCTCAGTTGCCATCCCTTTCCCATGCGCCTCTGTACCTCTGCACTTTACTTCTGCACCTCCTCTGAGTCTCAGTGTGCTTTTATCTTTCCTTCTAGTTGTAGAATTTCCACTCAGCCAGCCTTCCTGTGGTTCTGGATGATGTCCGTTTTGTCTTTTAGTTGTAGTTTTGAAGTGGTTGTGCAAGGCAGCAATTTCTGATGTTTGCCTATGCTGCTCTCTTGGTTTCTCCAGAGTTATATCTTCTTGTTGAATTGTTACTTTTTGTATTATGAAGTGGCCTTTCTTATATCTTGTTATGGCCTTCACTTTGAGGACTAATTTGTCAGATATAAGTGTTGCTACCCCAGCTTTTTTTCATTTGCATTCACCTGAAAAAAACTTTTTCCATCCCTTCACTATCAGTCTGTGAGTCCTTTGTTCTGAGGTTTGTCTCTTGTTGACAGCAGATATATGGGTCATGTTTTCTTATCCATTCAGGTACCATATGTCTTTTGATAGGGGTATTTAATCCATTTACAATTAAAGTTATTATTGATAAGTTCTTGTTTGTCACCATATTTAGTCTTTATGTCTGTGTTCCTTCTCCTCCTCCATTTGTTTTTCTTTACAGCAATCTGTTTAGCATTTATTTCATTGTTGGTTTGGTAGTAATAAACTCCCTTTGTCTTTTTTTTTTTTTTTTGTCTGTGAAGTTCCTGATTTCTCCTTCAATTTTGAATTATGGCCCTGCTGGGTATAGAATTCTTGGATTCAAATCCCTGTTTTGCATGACTTTATATATTTCATTCCATTCCCTTCTGTCCTGATGTGCTTCTGTTGAGAAATCAGTAGACAGTCTGGTGGTAGATTCCTTGTACGTAACTTTCTGCCTCTCTCTGGCAGTCTTTAAGATTCTTACTTT
Source organism: Myotis nattereri (assembly GCF_964212035.1). Lineage (NCBI taxonomy): Eukaryota > Metazoa > Chordata > Mammalia > Chiroptera > Vespertilionidae > Myotis > Myotis nattereri. The sequence goes on from NC_138076.1 coordinate 104,866,695, forward strand.
GTCATTGGTGTTTGTCAGTTTAATTATAATGTGTTTTGATGTTGGTCTTTTGGGTACTTCTTGTTTGGGACTGTGAGCTTCTTGGATTTGTGTGGTTTTTTCCCCCCCAAATATAAGAGAAGTTTTCTGTTATTATTATTATTATTATTATTATTATTATTATTATTATTACAGAGAGAAAGGGAGAGGGATAGAGAGTTAGAAACATCGATGAGAGAGGAACATCGATCAGCTGCCTCCTGCACACCCCCTACTGGGGATGTGCCCGCAACCAAGGTACACGCCCTTGACCGGAATCGAACCTGGGACCCTTGAGTCCGCAGGCTGATGGTCTATCCACTGAGCCAAACTGGTTAGGGCTGTTATTATTTTTTGAAACAGGTTTTCTCTTCCTTGCTCAGTTTCCTCTCCTTCTGGCACCATTATCATGCAGATGGTTTTTTCATTTCATGTTGTCCCAAAGCTCTCTTAGACTCTCTTCTTGCTGGCACCACTATCATGCAGATGTTTTTTCATTTCATGTTTTCCCAAACTCTCTTAGACTCTCCTCTTGCTTTTTATGTTTTCTTTCCAGTTGCTGCTCATCTTGGGTATTTTTTTCTACCTTTTCTTCTAGCTCACTGATGCAGTCCTCAGTTTCTTTTTAGTCTACTGTTGATGCTTTCTATTGTGTTCTTTATTGCAGCTATTTCATTTTTCATTTCTTGGTTCTTCTTCATTTCCTCTTGGTTCTTACATGTGTTTTTTATTTGTCTTCCATCTGTTTCAGCGTCCTTATGACCATTGCTCTGAATTCTTTCTCTGACAAATTGCTTGCCTCCATTTTGTTTGCTTCCTTTTCTGGTGATTCCTCCTTTCCTTTTGTATGGGGGTTGTTTCTTTGACTTCCTATTTTAAATCCTCTCAGGGTGTGTGCTTATGTGGCTCACTCCACTACATTGACTTAAAAGGCACAAAATGCAACTAAACAAGACACAACACAGAGGGCACCAAATACGAATGTATTCACAACACCAATAACCCCAAGTAAAGGTGACCACCAGAGAAAAAAGAATTAGGGGAGAGAAAAGAGTGCACAAATTATATTGAGAAAATAAAAAAAGGTAAGAGAGAAAAGAAGAAAGAAGGGGAAAATATATTTATATGGGGAGAAAACTCCAAAAAACAAACAACTAATCCAAAAAACGCAAACAAACACCCAGAAAAGAAGGAGGGAAGCTGAACCTGATGAGGCAGAGGTTATTTCCAGAAGATAAGGTAAATGAATTGAATGAATGGGAAAATGGCCACAATTCAGGATAGAGGAGGTAGAAAGAGAATGAGTATATAAGAAGAAAAGTAAAAAACAAAACTAATAAAAAATAGAAAATAATAATTGAAAGTAATAATAATTGAAAGTGTATATATTAATATATGTATACTAGAGGTCTGGTACATGAAATTCATGTGGTGGATCCCTCAGCCTGGCCTGCACCTCGGGGGATATCTGACTGACTCTAGCAATCTGGGACCACTGGCTCCTAACCGCTGGCCTGCCTGCCTGATCACTGCTAACCTCTCTGCCTGCCTGCCTGATCGCCCCTAACTACCTCTGCCTGTCTGATCACCCCTAACCACCTCTGACTGCCAAATCACCCCTTACCACCTCTGTTTGCCTGCTGGATCGCCCCTAATTGCTCCCCTGCTGGCCTGATTGCCCCTAACAGCCTCTGCCTCACCGCTCACCCAGGATTCCCTCCTTTGGCTGGTCGCAGGCACCTGGGCTTCCCTCCCTCTGGCTGGCCACAGGCACCCGGGCTTCCCTTCCTCTGGCCAGTTGCAGGCACCCAGGATCCCCTCCCTCTGGCCAGCCACAGGCATCCGGGACGGCTTCACCTGGACCGGCTGCAGCCGCAGGGGAATGTGGGTGTGCGGCTTCAGCTGGGCCACAGCTGCAGGCACCCAGGACCACGGGGCAGGCATATTGTCCCTCTCCCAGACCTCTGCCTGGCTGGTCTCCCTCCTCTCTCGTGAGCTTCTTTGTGCCTGTCTGGTACCCATTCCTCTCTCAGAAGCTCATTTGTGCCTGGCTGGTCCCCATTCCTCTCTCACGAGCTCATTTGTGCCTGGATGGTCCCCACTCCTCTCTCCCCAGTGTTGAGTGTCTGAGCCATTACAGCATGATGGCATAAGGGCATGATGAACATTTGAATATTAGCTCTTTATTATGTGGGATATATATATATATATATATATATATATATATATACACATATATATATATATATATATATATATATATACACACACACACACACACACACACACACACACACTAGGGGCCCGGTGCATGAAATTCGTGCACTGGGGGGGAGTGTCCCTCAGCCCAGCCTGCCCCCACTCACATACTGGGAGCCCTCAGGGGACGTCCTAGTGACAGCTTAGGTCCGCTCCTTGCTCCCCTTGGGGAGCGGGCCTAAGCCGCAGTCTGGCCTCGCTTTGTGGGAGGTGACCAGGCTGATCAGGGGAAGACACCAGGCCCATCACCCTGCTGCTGCAGCCACTGCCAGTCACTGCAGCCACCAAGGTGTTTTCATCAACACGGACTCCAGTCCCTTCACCATGAAAAAATGACAACTTTCTTTAGGCATTTTCAAGATGTGTCTTTCATAGGATATGACATTTCTTTCTTTATTATTGTAAATATCCTCACCTAAGGATATGTTTCCATTGATTTTTAGAGAATGTGGAAGAGAAATGGAAAGACAGAGAGAAACATCAAAATGAGAGGAACACTTTGATTGGTTGCCGCCTGCATGAGCCCTGACCTGTGCCCCGGCCAGGGAGGAGCCTGCAACCTAGGTACATGCCCTTGGTCAGAATTGAACCCAGACCATGCCATCAGCAGGCCAAGGCATTATCCACTGAGCCAAAGTAGCTAGGGCAGGATATGACATTTCTTAGCCCTCCAGCAGCAGACCTTCGTTTTTTTCACCAGGAGTGTGGTGAAAAACCCTAGATCACCGTTTTGGATTCTTATTACCCAAGTTACTAAGAATATTACCAGTGGCATACAGGGAGCTTAACCAATGAGTGGTCAGAAAAGGTGCTTCCTCTGTAGTTCATACCAATTGCGGCATGGCACCCCACCCACCCCACCCCAGGCTTGACGCCTCTGGCCCAGGCGTCAGGCCTGGGCAGGGGAACCCCATCTCCCTCAATCACGGGCTCCACCCTTGCCCAGGCCTGACGCCTTGGCCAGAGGCATCGACCCCCATCACCCTCCGATCGCCAGATTGGCCCCTTGCCCAGGCCTGATGCCTCTGCCAGAATTGTAAGGCCTGGGCAGGGGACCCCCATGTCTCTCCCATAGCTGGCTCTGCCCCCCGCCCAGGCCTTATGCCTCTGGCCCAGGATTCAAGCCTGGACAGGGGACCCCCTTTCTCCCCCCAATCACTGGCTCTGACCCCCGCCCAAGCCTGATGCCTCTGGCCCAGGCATCAGGCCTGGGCAGGGGACCCCCATCTCCCTCTGATCACTTGCTCTACCCCCAGCCCAGGCCTGATGCCTCTGGCCCAGGCGTCAGGCCTGGGCAGGGGACCCCCAGCCCCCTCCGATTGCTGGCTCCACCCCCTGCCCAGGCCTGACGCCTTGGCCAGAGGAGTCAACCCTCATCATCTTCCAATCTCTGGATCGACCCCTTGCCCAGACCTGAGGCCTCCGGCAGAGGTGTCAGGCCTGGGCAGGGGACCCCCAGCTCCCACCATCCCCAGCTCTGCCCCTGCTACCCACGATCTCTAGCACCACCCCTTCCCAGACCTAAGCCCTCTGGTGGAGGCATTAGTCCTGGGAAGGAGAACCCCAGCTCCCCGTGATCTCCCGCTCTGCCCCTGCCTAGACCTAATGCTTCTGACTGAGGCGTTAGGCCTGGGCAGGGGACCCCCAGCTGCCCAGGATCGCTGACTCCGCCCCTGCTCCCTGGGATGGCTGGTTCTGCCCCTGCCCAGGCCTAATGCCTCTGGCCTAACCCCCAGCTCCCTACTGTAGTAGAGCTCAGGAAGTATGTCGCAGTGCTGCGGCTGATGCAATGGTGTGAGCACACTCCACCATGACATGCTTCCTTGGCACACCAGGAAGTAGCAATGCCCACCTGAACTAACTCCTAGAGCCACGTGCATAGTACCCCAGCCTTTCAGCCATTGGTCGCCTATAGCAACGTGCCTCCCCCTGATTGGTTGCCTATAGTATTGTGTCTCCCTCTGATTGGTCCCCTCATGCTATATATACCCCTGTAGTTCCACAATAAAACAGATCTGCGTCAATGAACCTGGTCCCCGGAGTCCTGCATGCAGACGCCCTAGCGCATTGGGGCTCCATCGTCCTCACCCCCGAGGGATCCCCTGCTTCATCTGGCACCCGAACATGGGGCCCCCGGAATGGCTGGACGGGTGAGCGACCCTCTACAGTAAAATGGGAAACTTTCCCCCTTCGGCGAGAGCGCCACAAGCGCACGCGCTCCACGCCTTACTGCAGAGCAGGCGAGTTAAGGTCTCTGAAAAGGAACTCCAAACTCATTGGGAGTATCTATTGCAGTCCAATCTGTGGTTAATCGAGGCCCCCATTTGGGACCCCTCCACTTGGGAGAAGGTCTTGAAAAGGATTCGACCCGCTGAGGTCCACGAGGAAAAACCATTACCCCCTTCTCTGACATTCCGGCCCCGTCTCCCGGAAGCCATTTCTCCATCCCTCCCTCCACCCTGGTCTCAGCTCCCAAACAATCATGATTTTGTTACTGTCAGTGGGATTCGCAAAAGGTACCACCAACTCCTCCATTCCACCGTCAACTGTCAACGGCTGCTGCAAAGGGCACCACTCCCGCATTCCACCTCCAACTGTCAACAGCTCCCTCAAAGGGCACCCAGTGCCTTCACTGACGCGGGGAAACATTACTGTGCAGCAATAATAAAGTCCCCTAAAACTTCCACCAACCCCACTTATCTTAGATACACTTATCAAGACTCAGCACAAGTAGGAGAACTCAGAGCTATAATATACGCCCTTCTCTACTGTCAAAATAGTCCAGTCAATTTATTCTCAGATAGTGCTTACACGGTGCATACGGCAAAAAATCTAGGGTATTCCACCTTAAGAGTTAAAGATACCCCGCTAGATCAGAGCCTCCAACTCTTAAAGGACATCCTAGAGAACCGTAAACAGCCCTGGTATATCCAACACTTACGGTCTCATACTGGCCTACCAGGCCCACTTTCCCTAGGCAACGCAGAAGCAGACAAGCTAGTTCTTACCCTACAACCCATAGAAGAGGCCAGACTCCTACACACCAAATTTCATATGTCACCCTCCTCTCTCCATAAGCTCTTCCCCCATCTGCCCCTAGCTCAGTGCAAGCACCTCATACGTGCTTGCCGATCCTGCGGCCCTCTACTACCCCTTGGGCCTTTACAACCCAGAGGGGCCAATCCCTGAGGACTACAGCCCAATGCCATATGGCAAGCGGATGTCACACATTTCCCAGCATTTGCCAAATTGAAATATGTCCACACAGTCATAGATACTTGCTCAGGAGCTACGTTTTCCCAGGCCCAAATGGGGGAAAAAGCCAAACATAGCATTGCCACCTTCAAGGCTGCCTTTCTCATCCTTGGATTCCCGTGGGAGGTAAAAACTGACAATGGACCATGCTACACCAGCACTCTATTTCAAGACTTCTTAAAATCATACTACATCAAGCATACCATGGGCATCCCCTATAACCCCCAGGGACAGGCAATTATTGAAAGACTACACAGGGAACTCAAGGCCCAACTGATTAAAGAAAAAGGGGGAGTGATAGGGAGAAATCCTCATACACTGCTAACCCAAGCCTTAATTACCCTCAATTATTTTCATTTTGATAAGCATGGATTAACCCCTATGTGTAAACATTGGGGAGGACTCCGGGACATACCAACACCTCTTCCTTTGGTCTGGTGGAGAGACCCACTCACTGGAGCCTAGAAAGGCCCTGACCCTCTCTTAACCCAGGGGAGAGGGTTTGCTTGTATTTTTCCAGAAGGCGACAAAAGTCCCGCGTGGATCCCTGCTCGTGACGTCAAACCCTACACCATTAACGATGAGCCGTAGATCGCCACCATCGCCCCCCGTGGAGGAAATGGAGGACCTGACCATAGAAGAGAAGCAGACCCGACAGCGGAGACGACCTAGACACCGACAAGCTCACCCCATCACCTGGGGTGACACCAAGGCTCTACAAGACCAAGCCGCGCGCATGGTGCCAGAGGGGAACCCGTCGGCAGGAACGTTATTCTTATTAATGTGTGCTATCATCTCAGCTAATAGCACGGGTGCACACAGATAAGGACTGTGGACTGTGATACCTCACCCTGTCGTTCTCATGCCAGTTGGTGTTCCCAGTTTCCAGTGGCATGTGCCTCTGCTACTCCTTTTACCCATCTATAGGGCCGCCCTTCTATCTCCTTCTGAGTAGTGACAACTCCTTTGCTTTGGCGCTAATTAGAAAGGAAGGGGGAGATGTAGTAGAGCTCGGGAAGTATGTTTCAGCGCTGCGGCTGATGCAATGGTGTGAGCACACTCCACCGTGACATGCTTCCTCGGCACACCAGAAAGTAGCAATGCCCGCCTGAACTAACTCCTAGAGCCACGTGCATAGTACCCCAGCCTTTCAGCCATTGGTCACCTATAGCAACGTGTCTCCCTCTGATTGGTCGCCTATAGCAATGTGTCTCCCTCTGATTGGTCCCTTCATGCTATATATACCCCTGTAATTCCACAATAAAACGGATCTGCATCAATGAACCTGGTCCCCGGAGTCCTGCATGCAGACGCCCTAGCGCGTTGGGGCTCCATCGTCCTCACCCCCGAGAGACCCCCTGCTTCACCCTACTATTGCTGACTCCACCCCTGCTTAGACCTAATGCCTCTGGCCAAGCCGTTAGGTCTGTGCAGGGACCCCCAGCTCCCCGTGATTGCAGGCTCCACCCCTGCCCAGGCCTAATGTCTTTGGCCAAGGTTTTAGGCCTGGCAAGGGATCCCTAGCTCCCATTGCCGGCTCCACCCCTGCTTCCCGCTATCACTGGCAGGGGCGGCAAAGGCGCCCGGTTCTCCAATCACGGCTGGGGGATGCCTGGGCCAGAGGCATCAGGCCTGGGTTGGGGGTGGAGCAGGCGATCACCCTGAGGGCCACCTTTGCCCTGCCCCCCGGCTCTTAGCTCCCCCTGGGTTTCCGATCACCGTCAGTGGCAGGGGGCTTCTTCTGTCCTTTCCCTTTAGCCTCCCAGCATTGTGCCTACATATGCAAATTAACCGCCATCTTTGTTGGCAGTTAACTGCCATCTTAGTTGGCAGTTAATTTGCGTATCACCTTGATTAGCCAATGGGAAGGGTAGCGAAGTTATGGTTAATTACAATGTTTCTCTATTATTATATAGGATATATGAAAATTTATATATATATATATATATATATATATATATATATATATGAAAATTTATATATCCCTTTCTGTAATCTATCTATCTATGTATTTGTCTTTTTTTTTAAAGAAGAATAGAGAGAAGATAGACCCGAGTTGGTGATTGAAACTAATTAATCTATTAGTAGAAGAGAACAAGTGAGGAGAGGAAAAACAGAAACATAAAGTAAAACAAAAAGAAAATGAGGGAGAGAGACAAAATGGCACCTGAATAGGCATATGTGTTCCAAGTCTTGTCCTGGAGCAGAAAGAAGGAGCAACTAAATTGAATAACATACACCCTGAATTGGCAAAGTAGATACAGCTGGTGAGACAATTTGCAGCCTGGAAGGGCAGAAGATGCCTGGCGAATGGTAAAATCAGGGTTCTGGGCTGCAGAGTGGTGCAAGACCTCCAAGCCCAGAGTGTTCGAAGGAAGCTTCACAGCACAAAGGCCACATCCCTTGGGACAGGTGTAACATCTGACTACAGAGAGGAAGTCCATAGGGCTGCTGGTGGCAGGGGATTCTAGATCTAAACACACTGCCATGAGAGGCTGAGCCCTGAGGGGGAAGCCTGAACAATTGCCCAAGCCGTGCCAGGGGAAGAGGGGCTCACAGCGGTGTAGCTTTTTCCTCTCTTTTTGTTCTTTACTTTTATTTGCTAAACCCAGTTTATAGAACCTTTGAAATACACTCACCCTTGGCTGAGATGCAGGTAGAGGTGCAGACTTGTGGAGCCTGGGGAGAGGCTGGGGAGAGGAGAGGGTCTGGGAGAGGTGGCCAGGGTCTGGCACTGAGAAATACCTGACACCCCAGACATAAGCAGCCATTTTTTCCTGAATAGATAGCCTCTCCCTGCAGTCTCCAGGCAACCAATACAGCCACACCCAGACTACACCCTGAGTGGTACAAAGGATACAAAAAAAAATCTGAATAGTCCCTGAGAGCCCCCAGGGACTGGGCTGAAGAGTAGCCATTCAGTCCCAGCAACTTCCCCAACTATAGCCCTGTCACAAACAGCTACTTGAGAGATTAAAATTGACAGCAGGCTGGCAAGTTAAATGGGAAAAATGGTCCCACCAGCTGGCAGTGAAGGCTGTGGAGATAGATACAAAGAGAGAAGAGGTGGACTGTTTGCAACAACAACAATCTAACAGGAAACTGAGAAGTGGCAAACAGTAGAGAATAGTGGGATGTTAAACCAGCCCCTATGGAGCATTAAAACGAAGTGGAAACAAATGACATTACACCTTTTCATCTTCATATTTATTTAATTATTATTTTATTATCTCTTTTTGTCTTTTTTATTTATTTTCTTTTTTGTTTGTTTCTGTACTTTTATTTCTTTTTGCATTATTTTTTATCATTCTATTTTTATTATTTTTTATTTTATCCTATTTTTAATTAATTTTTTATTTTTTATTTTTTCTTCTTTCTATATCTCTTTCTTCTTATCCACTCAAACTTTCTACTTCCCCTATATTGAACTGAAGTCCTCCCCATATACATCTAATCCCTTTACCACACTTTCTGTATATAAGATTCGCCTCTACAGATTCTTCCCCACCCTCTTTGCTGGGTTTTTGGTGTTTGCATTTTTTGGTTTATCTGTTTGTTCTGTGGTGTTTTCTCCCCATATATGTTTTTTACTTTTTCTTTCTTTTTCTTCTTTTCCTTTTCTCTCTTACCATTTTTTCTCACTTCGATATCATTTGTGCTCTCTTTTCTCTCCCCTAATTCTCTTTTCTTTGGTGGACACTTATATTGGGGTTATTGGTGTAGTGAGTACATTTGTGTTTTGTACCCTTTGTGTTGTGTCTTGTCGAGTTGCGTTTTGTCCTGATTGGTCAATGTGGTAGAGAGCAACCCACATAACCAGACATCCAGAGAGGAGACTCCATCCACGAATGGGTCAGTAACACTCCAGACTCAACTACAGAGGCCGGGAGATGGTGACAGTGAGGGAAAGAGCAGGAGTGAGTGAGGGAGTGAAAGGGGAGTGTGTGGGCATGTGGTGTGTGTGTTTGTATGTGTGTGTATGTGTGTGTGTGTGTTTGTGTGAATGAGGGATAGATAGAACCCACAGGTCCTTGGGGGCAGGCAGACTCAGCTCGCCTATCCAGGCAGCCTATGCTACCATTTCAAACAGTCTTGGGGTGGCCGCCTGTACTGCAAAGGCTGTGACTTCTTGAAGGGGAGAACTGCTGTGACTGGGAGCCCAGCCTCACCTCCACCCAGGGTTCACTCAGACACCACCTGGGGTGCAGCCACTCAGCCAGGGGCCTGCTGCCTCAGCTGCGACCCAACGGACACCAAGACACCAGCCACCCCAGGCACGGGCTCCTAAGAGTTCCCAAGGCTTTAGTCTATGGCACCGCAACCATGTGAGCAGTAGCCCGACCCCATCTGAGGAGCAAAAGCCCCATGAGCAGAACGTCCCCATCTGAGGAGCAGCAGCCACATGAACATTTTGACCCCATCCAAGAAGCAACAGCCCCGAGAGCAGGGCACCCCGTTCCAAGGAGTAGCAGCCGCGCCAGTAGCCTGTCCCTGTCTGAGGAGCAGCAGCCTTGTGAGCAGCCTGATCTTGTCCAAAGTGCAGCAGCCATGCACAGTATGCCCCTGTCCGAGGAGCAGCAGCCGTGAATGCAGCCTGCCCCCATCAGCCAGAGGATCCACCACTGCTGCGAGCAGCTGTGTAAGCAGTGCCCACCAGGGGAGCTGCTGCAAACTGAGGAGCAACCACTGCCACAACCACTGGAGTAGCAACTGTCGCCCGAGCAGCCACTGCAGCCTAAGGTGCAGCCCCAACACGACTCCACACCTAGATCCTTTGGTGAGAACAAAAATGGGGAAACAAAAAACCCTCAAAGGAAAGAAAAGAAAGGATCACCAGAAAAGGAACTAAGTGAAATGGAGGCATGAAATATGTGAGAAAAAGAATTCAGAATAAAGGTCACGGTTAATAAACTGGATGGATGAGAAAATTAACAACTTAGGTAAGAATCAAGAAGAAATAAAGAGTGATATAGCTTCAAAAAAAAATTGGAAAGTTTCAACAGTAGACTAGGAGCAGCAGAGGAATTAATTAGCAAATTAGAATATAGAGAAGCTAAACACAACCAAAGTGAACTGCAATTGGAGAAAAAAAAATAAAACACAGGAGGAGAGTATAAGGGAGCTTTGGGGCAACATTAAACGAAGCAACATATGAATAATAGGGTTGCCAAACGACAGGAAGAGGAACAAGGGTAAGAAAACCTATTTAAAAAAATAATGTCAGAAAACTTCCCTGATGTGGGGAAGAAAAAAGTCACCCAAACCCAGAGCATCCCCCAAAAAGATGAATACAAAAAGATCAACACCAACACATGGTGTAAATATGATGGCAAACATTCAGGACAAAGACAGAATTTTAAAGGCTGTAGGAGAGAGATAAAAAGTTATGTAAAAGGGATCTCCCATTATATTATCAAATGATTTCTCAACAGAAACACATCAGGCCAGAAAGGAATGGAAGGAAGTTTACAAAGTGGTGCAAAGCAAGGGACTGAATCCAAAAATACTCTATCCAGCAAGGTTATCATTCAAAATTGAAGGAGAAGTAAAGAGCTTCATTGACAAAAAAAGGCCAAGGGAGTTCATCACCACCAAGCCAGCAATGCAAGAACTGCTAAATGGACTGGTGTAAAAAGAAGGAAGAAAGAAAGGAAGAAGGAACACAGGCACAAAAAATAAAATAGATTATAAACAAGTACCTATCAATAATAACTTTAAACGAAAAGGAAAAAGTGCTCCAATCAAAAGATATTTGGTGGCTGAATGGATAAAAACCATGACCCATATATATGTTTTCTACAAGAGACCCACCTCAGAACAAGGGACTAACACAGACTGAAAGAGAAGAGATGAAAAATATCTTCCAGGCAAAAGGAAATGAAAAAAAAAAAAGCTGGGGTAGCAATACTTATATCTGACAAAATAGAACTCAAAGTGAAGGCCATAAAAGAGATAAGGAAGGTCATTTAATAATACTAAAGGAATCAATACAACAAAAGGATATAACCCTGGTAAATATATATGCACCAAACGCAGGAGCACCCAATACATAAAAAAACTTCTGGAAGATATAAAGGGAGATATCCACAACAATACAATCATACAGGGGACTTTAATACCCCACTGACATCACTGGATAAATCCTCTAGACAAAAATCTGCAAAGAAACAGCAATCCTAAATGACTCACAAGAGCAGATGTACTTAATTGACATCTTCAGAACATTTCACCCAAAAACCAGGCAATATACATTCTTCTCAAGTGCACATGGGACATTTTCAAAGATAGATCATGTATTAGGGCACAAGCAAAGTCTTTCCAAATTCAAGAAGATTGAAATCATACCAAGCATCTTCTCAGACCACAATGACATAATATTAGAAATCAAGTACAATAAAAACAATGAAAAAAATCTGAATAGCATGCTATTAAACAATGTTTGGGTTACCAAAGATATCAAAGAAGAAATTAGAAACATCCTGGAAATGAATGATAATCAAAACACAACAATCCAAAATCTATGGGACGCAGTGAAAGCAGTTTTTAGAGGAAAGTTTATTGCTCTTCAGGTCTACCTCTAAAAACAAGAAAAAAATGGTAATAAATCATCTAACTCTACAACTTAAATAATTAGAAAGAGAGCAACAAGAAAAGCCATGAGTGAACAGAAGGAAGTAGATAATAAAGATCAGAGAAGAAATAAATGATATAGAGACCAAAAAAACGATACAAAAGATCAATGAAATCAAGAGCTGGTTCTTTGAAAAGATAAACAAGATTGATGAACCTCTAGCCAGGCTCACCGGGAAGCAAAGAGAGAGGACCCAAATAAACAAAATCAGAAATAAAGAGGTGAAATAACAACAGACCCCACAAAAATACAAAGGATGTTAAAAAATGCTATGAACAACTCTATTCCAACAAAAGAGACAACCTAGAGGAAATGACATATTCCTAGAAAAATACAACCTCCCTAATCTGAATCAGGAAGCCTCTAAAAATCTCAATAGGTCGATAAATATGTAGGAAATTGAAGTGGTCATCAAAAAGCTTCCAGCAAACAAAAGCCCAGGGCCAGATGGCTTCACAAGGGAGTTTTACTAAACATTCAAAGAAGAACTAAAACCTATCCTCTTCAGACTATTCCAAAAAATGCAAGAGGAAGGAACACTTCCAAGCTCATTCCATGAAGCCAGAATTACACTAATACCAAAACCAGATAAAGACAATACAAAGAAAGAGAATTACAGGCCAATATCCCTCATGAACATAGATGTCAAAGTCCTCAACAAATCGGATCCAGCATTACATCAAAAAGATCACACCATGACAACGTGGGATTTAAACCATGGATGCAAGGATGGTACAATATCCGCAAATCAATAAATGTGATACATCACATAAACATATTGAGAGACAAAAATCAGTTAGTCATATCAATTGATGCAGAAAAAGCATTTGACAAAATCTAACACCCTTTCTTGATAAATAAAAAATATGGGAATAGAGTGATGATACCTTAACAATAAAAGCCTTATAAAACAAAACTAGAGCCAACATAATACTCAATGGGCATAAACTAAAACCATTTCACCTATGAACAAGAACAAGACAGTGATGCCCACTTTCACCACTCCTATTTGACATACTACTGGAAGTGCTAGCCATAGCAATTAGACAAGAAGAAATAAAAAGTATCCATATTGGAAAGGAAGACATAAAAATGTCAATTGTTGTGTTTCCTTCCCACGTCCCGTGTGGGTCAGGGTTCAGGACCTGGAAGCAGAGCCACACACAAATGAAAATGAAAAGACAAGAGATAATTTAGAAATATTGGGGGACCAGTTGGGCAAGTCCAACTCAAGAGGAAGGACTTCCACCCATGCTCAGGCCTCACCAAGCTTTTATTGATTCTGGGATGCACCCATAGCATAGCCCTTAGGCAAGTGACCCCCTACAACAGGCAGACTAGCCCATAAGCAAGGATTTACATAATAATAAATGGGAGAGTAGTTTCAGCTACCACTGTCTGGACAAACAGAGATGGCACCTAGCTCTGACCTTTGCTAGGGCTTCAAAGGCACCCAACCTTTGGGGGGTTCTCTGTCTATGCTTATGAGATAGTGAAGGCAATAAACAGTTTCCCACATATCCCCCTTATTTTTTCCTTAAGAATCTTGTATCTTCAGACCAGAAATAAACATACAAGAACAAAAAATGTTTAAGTCCCAAAATCAATGTCCAACAGTTCTGAGTCCAAATTTCAATGTCTGACAGTTCATGTGTACATGCCAGCAATGAAATGCTGGTTCTGGATGGTGGACAAATACAGGTCCGGTCCTCTCTGATTTGGTCCTGGGCAGCCTGCAGCAACACACAGCTGTTGACTGCTATCATGGCAAGGCGTCTTCACCATCTCCATCTCTGAACTGCCTCTCCTGCCTTTGTGGCTGGAGCAATCTGGTTAGTTTCTCTCTGGTATCCCTTGTTGCAGGAATCCACATGGTCTTAGAGTTGTTTTCTGAAAATATACAAACGTATTCTTGACCAAAGGTTAATAAAGGAAATTTTACTTGGGGAATCCTTTTTATATTTGCCCAAATGATTTTCCTTTGGCTTATTTTGACACCACATATGTTTTTCATGGGTGTCTTGCTGTTAGCATTACAAATGAAGAAAAAAATTTTTTTTTCTAGATGTAATTTAGTTACAGGATATTTTTCCTTACATGGAATTCTTCCCCTATCCCCCCTTTTTTGATTTAATTAGGAGGATTTTTGGAAAATTTATATTGCAGTCTAGATAATTTTAAATTTTAATTTTTTGCACAAAAATGACTGCTTTAGGTTCATAGCATGTTAAGCAATTTTACCACGAAATGAAAATTTTGGTTAATACTTTTTGAATAATAACTTATTTCAAATTAGCCAAATTTAATTAATTTGAAAACTTGACAACTATTTTACTGTCAAATTTAATATTCTAACAATAATCTTAATTTACACTGTAAATATTAATTTAAAGGATCACTTTCCATCCTTGAGGAGGCCCAAGCATTCTGTTGTTAGACTAGATTTAAATTTAGAGTCTGTTAAACTAAGCCTTCGTTTTTCTGGGTACCATTTTCAGCTGGACCAAGTCTCTTATGTTATTTGGTTCCTGATCATGGGAATCAAGAAGCAGCCATGGGGACAGGAGACCTTCCTCAAAAGGGGCGAGTGTTCAAGCCCCTGCACAATTGGGGGGTGAGGATCTGTGCCGCACCTCTGTTGAACCCCAAGTTCTCTCCTACTGGCCCCCCGGCTGTGCCTGTCTTAGGTTGCCCCACCCTGTGTGTGTGTGTGTGTGTGTGTGTGTGTGTGTGTGTGTGGGGGGGGGGGGAGGGGTCTTACCCTTCTTTGACTACCAGCCATCTCTGGGCCAAGTAGGGTAATGAGAGGTTCAGTTATGTCTCCTTGTTAACCTATGTCCCTCTGGCCTCCATGCCCAGCAACTGCCTTTGGATCCCCTCGCCTATTGGTGTGGCCCAGGCATTGATTATAGGGAATCCAGGTTTCTTCTCCCGAGAGGGCCCAGCTTATGCCATTGGGCAAGAGACAGATCCATGGTTCCAGCTTTTCATGATCCCAGCTTGAACGGAGAGCTCAGATCACAGCTGTAGACAATTGGAATCCTCTTGGGAAAAAAAAAAATCAAGAGAGGTCAATACAGAATGCTTAAGTGCCTTCCAAGGAGGGAATAAATGCCTTTATGTGCTTAAAACATTCAAAGAATTAATTTGTAAGTTTGTTTGGGATAAATGCACAATATACTGTTGTAAAGCATCAAAAATTATTAATGAAACTTGTAGAATATAATGGCATATAATACCATGTAAGAATATTCTTTGCTCTAGGTCATGACAACTTAATTTTAAACTGGGTGTCTCAAGGTTTGGAATAAGGAACCTAGTTTGCAAAAGAAAAAAAAAAAAGCAATTGACAGAAGCAGAGACAGCATGCTATCCAAATTACAGTTTTGGGTAAACACATTATCTAGAGTCCTTGGGTAACCTAGGTTAAACTTAGGCATGTTATCTAAATTACAATTTTGGGTCTCCAGAACAGTGAGTAGACACGCTAACTGGAGCCCTCTGACCTTGGGATAGCTGTGCTGTCCTTTCCAGGTAAAGGAAAAATGTGCCTTCTAAGACATATGAAACTTATAGTTTTTACCTGAATTAATTATTACCATACTTCACTTTACCGTGCCCCAGGTGGTCTCTGGGCTGTTGGTTGTCTGGTTTGTCTTCCTTCTGCTGGATTACACTTGGAGAACTTCAACTGAAAAAAGAAAAATCTTTCTTTTTTACACCAAGTAACCTATAGGGTTACTTCTTGGATGCTGACTGATAGTGCTGCAAGGTCATGTATTTCAAGTCAAAGTCATTAAACATTTATGGTGACTGTATTTATTTTCAGATTTGGTATTTTAACAGCAAATCATTAGATTATCCTGTAAATATTAGTGGAAGATATTTCAAAATATTGAAATTTCTTTTTTTTATTAAAATAATATTTTTAAACAGCATTCCCTTTCAGCTTATTTGCATATACAGAGGGATCATGGGAAGCCTTCAGTAACTTTTTAGAAGAATTTTACTTTACTAGGATTCAATAGCATACAAAGATTAGTAAATTTTTTAAAGTTTTATGTCTGATACACGAGGTGTAAACGCTGCCCCACCTCCAGTCTAATTTAAAATGCAGCAGTGTGGTGCGTTTGTTAGTTTAAATAAAGACATTGCTACTAATAAATCAATTTTTTCTTTTATTTGGCAGAAATTCCTCATGCAATCAAGCATATTATATTTTAAAATATTGTACTTGGGAAAAACTTCCAAATACATATCTAATTAAAACATTTTCAACACTTAAAAACAGTTCTCAACATAATAGGATCTAGTCTTGTCCATGAAATCAATTACTCTTAATTTGTTTATGATATATGTATAACTGTGGTTCTACTGAGAATTTAAGGTATCTTTTAAAAATGTATCTACAAGCCTTTTAAGAAATACGAGCTCTATTGTTGGCCCTTATAAAGCCAACTGCTTAAAACATTGGTCTATCATACCACTGAAATTATATTAAGACTGTGATTGCTAATTTATTAAGCATTAAAAAATATCTTCTTAAAAATAGTGTTAAATAAATCCGAGAGGCAAGCACACTTTCTGCCCCATCTGCATTTCAGTAGTAAAACTCCACCTTAAAACTCCACCCCTGAAATCCCATCCTGCCTCAATAAGCAGACATTCCTTTTGTGATTGGCTAAGTCAGAGGGAGGGGCCTTTGTTGTTCCAAGATGGCGGCCCCTAGGGGCGTGGTAAGCCATGTGGCCAACATAGCGGCTGCCAAGTCATGCAGCTCAATGTGGTGGCTGTCTAAACTGTTCTCTGACAGAAATGATGATTTCCTTATTCTCACAATAAACAAGGGAAGAGCAAACCCAAATCTCTAAAAGATAGATTGCCAACATTGTTATGCCCAGATTTCAAGATCCCCCCAAAAAACACACCAGGGAGCCAGCCAGTCCGATGCAAAAGCAGAGGTTCCTTTATTTGAGCTAGCTCGACTCCCCCTCCTGGCCAACGCAGAAAAAGGGAGCAGAGTGAAACCGCCGGGGGATAAACAGGGTTTTAATAGGGGGTGGAGTGAGGGGAGGGGAGCTGACTGTGGGCCCTGCCGATTGGCCAGGCGCAAGTCGGGTCTTCTTACACAGGATGTGGTCATCTCTATGGCGCGCATGTCCCTTGACTGTCATTGGTTAGTTTAAAGAAATCCCGGGTGTGGCCAGCAGGGGCCTGGGCTTCCGGGAAGAAGGTACTCTCCTGAGCACATGGCGGCTGCCCCAACATGGAGGGTATGGGGCAAGATGGAGGGCATAGCCCTCGTCCTTTCAAACATTATATTGCAGACAAACAGAAATCCCATTAGCTGTTTATACCTTTCATAATTATCTTAATATCAATTAAATTTAAACTGGTTTTTGTATTAAAAATTTCAGTTGAGTCACAAAATTAATCCTCTTTTTAATCAGACCAATAAGCAACATATTTTGAATTCCTAATTATTTCAGGGAAAACACATTTTATTTTTTTCAAAAACAAGTTATACATTAGATATTTAATTAATTTCTCCCGTTTCAATTTGCACTTTAAACTTTCAGAACTTGTAAGTCAAATATTAGCAGTTCTTTGATTAACTACACTTTTATATTTTTAAGAATAAATTTTAAAATCTAATAATTAACTTTAAACCATGTTTTTTCTGCCTGGGAAACTGAGAAGCAAACTTGTAGGTATTAAAAAATGACTACTGGAGGAAAGCTGATTTCAAAGAAGCCACCTTTTGGCCGCTTGACCTTTTCTGGGAAGGTCGGCTAGCAAAAGGTGTAACCATTGAAATGCAAATTAACATTCCTAAAGATGGCTGCTGGTGGGAATTGGACTACCTGCATGCTAGGGGAAGGGTGTGTCTACCCCTCCCTCCATTAAAAAAGGGTGTAGCTTTAAACTTTTTAATGGCAAGAAAAGAGACCTTAAACTTTCAGAGCTTTAAATCTTAGGTAGCAAATTAAATACTTAGCATTTTTCAAATCAATACTTTTACATTTAAGGATACATTTCAAATAAAATAGAAGGCATTATCAAATAATAGATTAACTTCTATCATCTAGACTTCATACTTGGCATACTCAGATCAACATTTCAATATTGTAAATCTCAATACTTTTAGATGATTTGAACTTAAAAGTTTTAAGTTTCCAGCCAATAAGCCTGGCATAGCTGCTAAATTTCAAAATGGTCACAATTTTCCTGCTTGGGAAGTCAAGAAGCAAACCCATAGCTATTCACATGTAAACTTGACTATCAACTTCCTGGTAGTACTTGCCTCAGGGCGGGAAATTTCTAAAGAGCTACTTTAAATTGCCTTGGGAAACCAGCCTGCATTTCTTTCTCAGATGCATCTTCGCCATTTTTAAGGCTAAAACAGTCTCGGGTTTTTATTCTGTACACAGCAAAAGGTCAAGTTCAGCTCAAAACTATGTGCACTCGTTTTTAAACTGGCCTTTTCTCTTTACATGTGCACAGAAATCCCGGATGCATTTATGAATTTGTAAAAGCTTTTCAATTATAAGAAGGACTTTAATTTTAGAATACTTGGGGAGGGGGCATCCATATTGGATGGCCACGTGTTTCCTTCTTCCCTTCCCCCACATCCTGCTTTGGGGGAAGTTTCAGCAAATGACTCAGATGGAGTATTTTTCCCAAAGTCATGCTTAATAGAAAAAGACATTTTAAATTTTTTCCTATTTCGCTTTCTAAAGTCATGGCTAGCACCCAAGGTTATCTTAGCCAATTTTAGGTGTTCCAAACATGTTCTCTGGTAATTTTTAAGCAAAACATTAAGTAATCTCATTGTGGGAGAGCTTATAGCTCTGCCCTCACTTGCCACCTTTGAATCTCTCCACACCAGAGGCGAATTCGGCAGCAGGGTTTCATTTCTTACTACAGATTTTAGATTCCAAATACAAATTAAGATTTTAATTTGGACAAGAAACCACATTAAAATGACCATGGCATTCTTTCTTTTTTTTTTCCAGCCTGATTTAAAAGAGTGCCTTTTAATATTCCAACTTCTTTATAATTTGGCCTTTTTGCACAGGTGATTCTATTCATGGAGAATTAAACATTTCAGGATTAGGACATGGAGGTGGAGGGAGCCATGAAGGCCATTCCTCCCATTTTTTCTTTTCTTTCTGCTCCTTTTAAGGAGCAGAGGGTGCAAGGGGGAGGAGATCTATCCTCCTTGACCTCTCCTAAAGGCTTTAGCAAATGAAATACCGTTTTCCACAAGGAGAAACAATTTTTGGCAAGTTCTGATTAACTTTTTGGCAAACTTTTAAGATCTAATATACCTTTTTCAAGAAACCAAGGCTTATGTTCTATAATAACATGCAAAAACTGTAAGAGATTACCTTAGAAAATTTTAACTCCTTAAGCATGCAAATCAAAAGTTTATAATAAAGTTTCTTACTTTTTTTAAAAGCCGAATCTATGTTTTTAAAGCCAAATCCTGCCCCGTTAGCCTGGCGAAAGAAAACGTTCCCAGCCTACTTACAGCTCGCGACTTCTGAAGTTGATCCTGGGCATTGTGTGCGGTGAATTTCCCCCACCTTTTCTTTCGGTGAATTTTTCCACACCTTTTTCGGTGAAACTTCCTTTTTCCGCTCTAGCGAAACCTTTACTTCCAGTTTTCCCGTCGGGCACCAGATGTTGTGTGTTTCCTTCCCACGTCCCGCATGGGTCAGGGTTCAGGACCTGGAAGCAGAGCCGCACACAAATGAAAATGAAAAGACAAGAGATAATTTGGAAATATTGGGGGACCAGGTGGGAAAGTCCAACTCAAGGGGAAGGACCTCCACCTGTGCTCAGGCCTCACCAAGCTTTTATTGATTCTGGGATGCACCCATAGCATAGCCCTTAGGCAGGTGACCCCCTACAACAGGCAGACTAGCCCATCAGCCAGGATTTACATAATAATAAATGGGAGAGTAGTTTCAGCTACCACTGTCTGGACAAACAGAGATGGCACCTAGCTCTGACCTTTGCTAGGGCTTCAAAGGCACCCAGCCTTCGGGGGGGGGGGGGGGTCTCTGTCTATGCTTATGAGATAGTGAAGGCAATAAACAGTTTCCCACAGTCAATACTCGCAGATAACATTAGATTGTACATAGAAAATCCTAAAGACTCCATCAAAAAATATTAGACTTAATAAATGAATTTAACAATGTAGCAGGACACAAAAATAACGCCAAGGAATCTATGGCATTTTTATACACAAGTAGTAAACTTATAGTAGAGAGATTAAAAAAACAATCCCCTTTACTATTGCATGTTGAGGGATGTTTAATGAACCGAAGACGCAGAGGTAAGACAAACACACAGGATGATTGATGCCGGACAGAGGGCTACAGCTCGCTCAAGCATGTAGCAAACTCTGCACTCTCACCATCGTTTTTATTGGGGTTTGGTATAAGGTTAGTGTGTCAGCAGTTAATCAACTAAATCTTGTTTTGTTCTATATTATTACAATAGTGTATTGAAGACAACTTGCAGCTGTGCCCTCCCTTTCTGCTCTACACCCATGACTATTTAATCTTAGCCTTTCTCAAGGAGGTAAATGTTCCTGGAACTCAAGATTGTGTGCAATCTTGACCCACTTGCAAGTCACACTGTGCTCCTGATAGAACATTCACTTCTTCTTGGCAGGACTTCAGATCCTTGTTTACAAATGTCCAGCTACAAATCCCCCTTTTTTTCTTGCTTCATTTGATGAAGCATCAAAGATAACACAGCTGATTTTCTATTAGCTAATTGCTTGGTTTTCCTGAGTCTTCGGCAGACTAAATATAAAATGATACAGAGACAGATTATTAATAATAGCATTCCAGCAGAAGCTCTTAAAGTGGCTTGTAAATGGGGTATAGGATTTAATTGTTGCAATCCCTCAACCATATCTTTTAATATATTTTGCCCAGTTAATCTATGCAATTCCTTCTGAAATGTTTCTTGTATATGAGATTGTAAATCTAGAATTTCTTCTGTTAGATTCTTATGATTGAACAAACGTTTTTTAACCTTTTCCCATGGAAACAAACTTTCATTATAAGGTACAGGGGTAATGCAAAATGATGAATAATTCCAGTCACATTTCATATGCATTTGTCTTTGCAGACTTAAAATTTGATCTCCTATCATTAATACAGCTTGTTGCAGATCAGCAATTTCTTCATGCATTTCGGTATCGATTTGTCTTTGGATGGACCATAATTGCTCTGACTCCTTATGCCAATCAGCTACAAAATCAGTAGTCTAAACAGATTGTTGCAATGCTACTTCTGCAACAGCTGGAGTGGCTGTAATCACTATAAGTCCCAAAATTACTGTAATTAACATTCCAATAAACCTTTTTCCTCTTTTAAGCAAATCTTCTGCAATATGCTGTAACATAGCAGTAGCTGGAGAATCCTGCCATCTATGATGCATTTGTACTGGCAGCCATACTCCAGGTCTAGCTTTCAAAATATAAATGCTTTCAGATGATTAGTTAAATGCAATAGAAGAATTTAGACAAGTATAGAAAGAACAATTAATACAGGAAATTTCCCCTGAGTTAGCATTTCACTTAATATCTCCTTTCATTAATAAAAATGGTAATCGAACACAGGCTTGTACAAAGGCAGTTTTGTTAACATAAAATTGTAAGGTGTAATTCCCAGAGTTATTTTTATAGAAACCAGTCCATGCTTTCAAAGAGTGTAAGGCAGATCCCAATTTCCATAAGTCAGATTGAACAGGATGTCATTTTGATGAGGTGTTGGGGGGGCAAATCCTCCACCATGCCACACGATGCTTACAATCGCTTGCATGGATATGGACTTGTTCTCTCCTCTGTGCCATCATAGATCAACTCCATTGGCTTTGGAACGGCCTGAACATGAAGGACTCCAATCAATGACGCTTCCATAGGAAGTATTGGATAAAACCCGAACCGTCTCTCCTCATCAGGATTCCCAATGGACCCAATTGCACAAGTGCATAAACGTAGGAACATGACATGGTGGAAGTAATGGAGGTGTACTATTGTTATCCCAACTAACATTTTTAAGCCCATGGGTACTCAGAAGAAACAAACACTTGTTTTTTTGTTGCAGTAGTAGTGTTTTCCAAAATTCTCAGCCAGTCTTGTGCCTGTATTGTTAAACAATGGTCTCCTTGCCTAAGCATATTGGCACTCCCTGTGTTCCAGTGGTATAATTTTCTATGATTCTACCTTCCTCTTCTGTTTTTAATGGAACTCGATCATCATAAGGTCTGGGTAACCAATTTGAGTCATTAACATAAATTCGAACCTTTGAATTCAACCAAGAAACACCTCAATTCAGTGGGGGATTAGGAATGTAAGCCCAGTATGTATGATTCTAAGCATTTACCTGAGTGGTTATTAGTGCAAGCATAGCAAGGAACAAAGTAGATGGCATCACTTCTTTACCATGATGCCGAACCAGTTGTTCTCCCTCTTGGGTAAGCTTCTTCACTTGACCCCAGGTTGGTACAGATGAATGTTGCATTGACCGTAGAGCTTTGTGGATAGGAGGCCCCGTCAACGTCATCTCTGAGAAATCCTTGGTCAGGTCACTTAAGTAGAACTTCCTTTTTGTTCCCATGTGTGAGCTTAAGACACCTCTCAGGAACCCAGAACTTTTCTTTACCTGTGGAAATATAAGCATAACCTCGCCCCCATCGTAGGACCCATGCAGGATCCCACGATTGAGAGGACTCTTTATGATAAAACACAGGTTGATTCAATTCTTGTGAAACCTCCTTTACCCAATGTCGCTGAGCAGCAGTGCTGTTAGTCTCATCTTGATTTAAAAAATGTAAAGTAAATAGAGCAGTTAGTAGTCTTTGTTTAGGGGATTCTCCCCCTTTTTGTTTTTTGAGCATTTCCTTTAAGGTGCGATTTTTGTCTTTCAATAATAGCTTGTCCTGTACTGTTACCAGGGATGCCAGTGATGTGAGTGATATGATGAAATTGAAAAAAATGTTTGACATTTTGTAGATAGATATGCAGAACCATTATCAGTCTTAATATTTTGAGGTATTCCCATCACTGCAAAAGCTTCCATTAAGTGAGTAATTACTGCATCTGCTTTTTCAGACATCGCTGCAGTAGCCCAAGAAAAGTGTGAATATGTATCCACAGAGGGATGTACAAATTTCAATTTTCCAAATTCTGCTACTTGGGTTACATCCATTTGCCATAGAGCATTACTGCATGTTCCCTTGGGATTTACTCCGAAAGGAAGCACCGGAGCTTGAATAGATTGACACTGGGTACAAGAGCGCAGGATGGTTTTCGCTTGTTTCCAGGTAATGTTATGTCTGTTTTTTAGACTACTAGCATTTGTATGATACTGTTGATGCTCCTCTTGTGCAGATTGAACAGTTCCTATGAGAGAATCAATATGAGCATTACCCTTAGTCATAGGACCAGGTAAGGTCGTGTGAGCTCGGATGTGTGTAATGAATATAAGCGAAGTGCGATTTCTAATTAACGTTTGGAGTTGTCGAAATAAAACACGCAGCTCTGACTCATCAATGGGAATAGTGGCAGTCTCAATATTTTTAACAGTGAATTCTGCATATTGAGAATCAGTGATAATATTTACAGCTTGAAGAAAATGTTGCAGTAATAAAACAATGACAAATAGTTCTGCCCGTTGCACTGAAGTGTATGGAGATTGAATTACCTTTTTAGCTGTTCAGAATGAAAACCAGCTATCCCTAGCTTGTTAGCATCGGTATTAACAGTAGGGCCTTGAACTGGTTCCTTAGCTATAATACAAGGCAATATCCATTGAGTTTTCTTAAGAAATTGTAACCTTTTATCTGTAGGATAATGATTATGTATTTTCCTTAAAAAATGAGCACAAGCAGTTTGCCAATCATGGCATAGTCGAAACGATCCTTGAATTTCCTTGACAGTAAAAGTATTATAATTTCTTCTGGATCTAAACCACATAATTGTCTTAATCTTAATTTTCCCTTGTAAATAATTTGGCAATTTTTTTGAATATAAGTCTGTAATTTTTTCTGTGATTTATGAGGCATGAAAATCCATTCAACAACGTTACTGTCTTGAATAAGTAACCCTGTAGGAGAATGCTCAGTGTGGAAAACTAATAATTTAAAATTGTCCATGGAAAAAATTCTATCTAATTGTGCTTGTTGTACATGCTGTTCTATCCAAGTTAATTTTTTTCTGCAGCAGGGGTTAAAACACGGGGACTATCTAATTCAGATGGCCCCTCTAGGATTTGAAATAAATTAGTCTATTGATAAGTAGGTATACCAAGGCTGGGTCTCAACCAATTAATGTCTCCTAATAACTTTTGAAAATCGTTTAGAGTCTTTAAACTGTCTTCTAATTTGAACCTTCTGTGGAATAATGGAGACATCTGTTAATTTTTGCCCAAGATATTTCCATGGCTCCTGGCATTGTATCTTTTCTGGGGCTACTTCTAATCCATGGTCTTGGAGTTTTTCAAGGAGGTATTGGTAAATCTCCTGTAATTGTGATTGAATTTCAGAAGCTACTAAAATATCATCCATATAATGATAAATTAGAGCATTAGGAAATCCTTTTCTGACTATTTCTAAAGGTTGATGCACATATGCCTGACACATAGTGGGACTGTTTAACATTCCTTGTGGTAAGACTTTCCATTAAGTGGGTTGAGCCTGATTTAAAGCCGGGACAGTAAATGCAAATTTCTCACAGTCTTGAGGCTGCAAAGGAATAGTGAAGAAACAATCTTTTAAATCAATTATGACAATGGACCAATGTTTAGGAATTAGCGAGGGGTTAGGAATCCCAAGCTGTAAGGGTCCCATTGGTTGTATAACTTCATTAATTTTCCGTAGATCAGTTAACATTCTCCACTTGCCAGATTTTTTCTTAATAACAAACACAGGTGAATTCCAGGGACTAGAGGAATATTCAATATGACCCTGGTTTAATTGTTCTTTAACTAGTTGATGTAGCGCTTCAATTTTTCTTTAGGAAGGGGCCACTGTTCTACCCAAACTGGTTTATCTGTTTTCCATGTAAGGGCTAAGGCAAAGCGCTTTATAGCGGCCCCTATTCTAAATTTGGATATCCTAAACCTCTACGATCTGTTCCCACTCGAACCACAAGTTCGAGCTGTACTGGTTTAGGCTGTGAGGATTTATATTCCATGTTTAACATGACATTCTTTACAGCCTGAGAAATAGTAGGAAAGGATATGGTATCTCCCATTGTTGTAAAAGATCTCTTCCCCATAGATTTATAGCAATATTAGCTACATAAGGTTTAATTAATGCCTTTTGTCCTTCCGGTCCAAAACATGTTAAGGAATGTTGGCTTTACTGAATGTTATGCATCTCTCCTATTCCAGTAAAGGAGACATTGACCATTTGAGCTGGCCATTTAAGTGGCTAATTCTGGGCACTGATTATTCAAACATCGGCTCCAGTATCTACCAGGCCTTCAATTATAGTTCCATCCTCAAATGTTAATTTAAGTTTGGGGCGCTCGTCGTTTATAAGCGCTTGCCAAAATATTTGGCTGCCTGTGCTACCAAATCCACCAGTGCATTTAACTGGCGCTGCTTTTCCCTGAATATAAGGTAGTAGTAGCAATTGAGCAACACGTTGACCTTTCCTTAATTGTATAATCATAGTAGCTGAAACCATAATTTTAATTTCATCTTGATAATCTTCATCTATAATCCCGGTATGTACTGTCATAACTTGAGATGTTAAGCTACTACATCCCAGTAAGAGACCTACAGTCCCTGATAGAATCGGCCCAAAAACACCTGTAGACAATTTGTAAATTCCTTTTTCTGGTAAAATAGTACAATCATATGAAATAGGAATATCTAAGGCTGCACTTTTTGCTGTTGCATGTACTAAGTCTGAGATTGAGAGTTGCTGAGACTCTGCATGGTCGAATGTATCAATCCGCTGCTCACTGGGAGTTGTTGGAAGCTCGTGTTGTTTGTCTGTGGCCCCGAGCTAAGCCTTAATGAACGTTTGCCGAACCACTCTGTAGAGGGGGAAGAATATTTCCCTGTTTATCTTTAACTGACCTGCACTCCTTAGTCCAATGACGTCCCTTTCCACATCGTTTACAGAATCCTGAAGGTTGTTGTTTATTATCTCCTCTTATCTAAGCCTGTCCTGATCCTTTTCTACAATCTTTCTTCATGTGTCCAAATTTTCCACAATTATAGCATTTCGGTTTACTGTTTTTGACTTCTCCCTTTACTGCGGCAGCTAATAAGGTGGCTTGATAATTCATTGAACCCACGTCTCTACATGCCCTAATATAATCCTCAATAGTGGCTCCAGCCGCTTGGAAAGGCTGAATTGCTTTTCTACAATCAGGGCTAGCATTTTCATATGCCAGTGATTCCAATACCAATCTTTGTGCCTCTTCCTGAGAGATAGCCTTTTTAATTGCTGTTGTTAATCTTTTTTTTAAAATTGTTTTATTGCTTAAGTATTACAAAGCGTATTACATATGTCTCCTTTTTTCCCCGCCCTTGACAATCCCCTGGCCTCCCCTACCCCCCAGTGTCTTATGTCCATTGGTTATGCTTATATGCATGCATACAGATTCTGCGGTTGATCTCTTACCCTCCCTTCCTGCCCCACAGCCCTCCCCGGCCTTCCCGCTATAGTTTGACAGTCTGTTCGAGGCTGCTCTGCCTCTGTATCTATTTTTGTTCATAAGTTTATAATGGTTTTTATTATCCATAATTGAGTGAGATCATGTGTATTTTTCCTTCATTGACTGGCTTATTTCACTTAGCATAATGCTCTCCAGTTCCATCCATGACGTTGCAAATGGTAAGATTTCCTTCTTTTTACAGCAGCATAGTATTCCATTGTGTAGATGTACCATAGTTTTCTAATCCATTCATCTACTGATGGGCACTTAGGCTGTTTCCAGATCTTAGCTATGGTGAATTGTGCTGCTATGAACATAGGGGTGTATATATCCTTTCTGATTGGTGTTTCTGTTTTCTTCGGAAATATTCCTAGAAGTGGGATCACGGGGTCAAATGGGAGTTTGATTTTTAGTTTTTTGAGGAAACACCATACTGTCTTCCACAGTGACTGCACCAGTCTGCATTCCCACCAGCAGTGCAGGAGGGTTCCTTTTTCTCCACATCCTCTCCAGCACTTGTTGTTTTTGATTTGTTGATGATGGCCATTTTGACAGGTGTGAGATGGTACCTCATTGTTGTTTTGATTTGCATCGCTCAGATAATTAGTTACTTTGAGCATGTTTTCATATGTCTCTTGGCTTTCTGAATGTCCTCTTGAAAAGTGTCTATTTAGGTCCTTTGCCCATTTTTTGATTGGATTGTTTATCTTCCTTTTGTTAAGTTGTATGAGTTCCCTATAAACGTTGGAGATTAAACCCTTATCAGTGATAACATTGACAAATATGTTCTCCCATGCAGTGGGCTTTCTTGTTGTTTTATTGATGGTTTCCTTTGCTGTGAAAAAGCTTTTTATTTTGATGTAGTCCCATTTGTTTATTTTTTCTTTAGGTTCCAATGCCCTAGGAGCAGTATCGGTGAAGAAATTGCTTCGCCGTATGTCTGAGATTTTGTTGCCTTTCGATTCTTCTAGTATTTTTATGGCTTCCTATCTTACATTTAAGTCCTTTATCCATTTTGAGTTTATTTTTGTGTATAGTGTAAGTTGGTGGTCTAGTTTCATTTTTTTGCATGTATCTGTCCAATTTTTCCAACACCATTTATTGAAGAGACTATCTTGACTCCATTGTATGTTCTTGTCTCCTTTGTCAAATATTAATTGAGCATATTGGCTTGGGTCAATTTCTGGGCTCTCTATTATATTCCATTGATCTATATGTCTGTTCTTGTGCCAGTACCAAGCTGTTTTAAGAATAGTGGCTTTGTAATACAGCTTGATATCTGGTATTGAGATCCCACCTACTTTGTTTTTTCTCAGGATAGCTGCAGCTATTCAGGGTCTTTTTTTATTCCAGATGAATTTTTGGAGAGTTCTTTCTAGGTCTGTGAAATATGCCATTGGTATTTTAATGGGAAGTGCGTTGAATTTATAGATTGCTTTGGGTAGTATGGACATTTTAATGATGTTGATTCTACCAATCCAAGAACATGGTATTTTCTTCCATCTGTTTATGTCTTCCTCTACCTCATTTTTCAATGTCCTGTAGTTTTCTGAATAGAGGTCTTTTACCTCTTCAGTTAAGTCTATTCCTAGGTATCTTAATTTTTTTGGTGTGATGGTAAATGGGATTTTTTTTTTAGTCTCTCTTTACGTAAGTTCACTATTGGTGTATAGATTTCGTGGAATTAATTTTTTTCCTGCTACATTGCCAAATTCATTTATTAAGGCTAATAGTTTTTTGATGGAGTCTTTAGGGTTTTTTTATGTATAATATCATGCCATCTGCAAATAAGGAGTTTTAATTCTTCTTTTCCAATTTGGATGCCTTTTATTTCTTCTTCTTGTCTAATTGCAATGGCTAATACTTCCAGTACTATGTCGAACAGGAGTGGTGAGAGTGGGCATCCCTGTCTTGTTCCTATTCTTAGGGGAAATGGTGTTAGTTTTTGTCCATTGAGTACCATGTTGGCTGTGGGTTTGTCATATATGGCTTTTATTATGTTGAGGTATGATCCATCTATTCCCACCTTGCTGAGAGTTTTTACCAAAAATAGGTGTTGGATTTTTGTCAAATGCTTTTTCTGCATCAATTGATATGACTATGTGGTTTTTTTCTTTCAATATGTTTATGTGATTTGTATCACGTTTATTGATTTGTGCATATTGTACCATCCTTGCATCCCTGGGATAAATCCTACTTGGTCATGGTATGTGATCTTTCTGATGTACTCCTGGATCCGATTTGCTAAGATTTTATTGAGGATCTTGGCATCTATGTTCATGAGGGATATTGGCCTGTAATTCTCTTTCATTGTGTTGTGTTTACCTGGTTTTGGTATTAGGGTGATGCTGGCTTCATAGAATGAGATTTAAAGTGTTCCTTCCTCTTGAATTTTTTGGAATAGTTTGAGGAGGATAGGTTTTAGTTCTTTCTTGAATGTTTGGTAAAACTCCCCTGTGAAGCCGTCTGGTCCTGGACTTTTGTTTGCTGGAAGCTTTTTGATTACTGCTTCAATTTCCTCCATAGTTATTGGCCTATTGAGATTTTTAGATTCTTTCTGATTAAGTTTTGGAAGATTGAATTTTTCTAGGACTATGCCCATTTCCTCCAGGTTGTCTAGTTTGTTGGAGTAGAGTTGTCCATAGTATTTTTTAACAATCATTTGTATTTCTGTGGGGTCTGTTGTTATTTCACCTCTATCATTTCTGATTTTGTTTATTTGGGTCCTCTCTCTTTTCTTCTTGGTGAGCCTGGCTAGAGGTTCATCAATCTTTTTTATCCTTTCAAAGAACCAGCTCTTGGTTTTGTTGATCTTCTCTTTTTTTTGTTTGTTTTTGTTTTTGTGGTTTTTTTTGGTCTCTATGTCATTTATTTATGCTCTGATCTTTATTATCTCCTTCCTTCTGCTCACTCTGGGCTTTTCTTGTTGCTCTCTTTCTAGTTCTTTGAGATGTAGAGTTAGATGGTTAACTACCATTTTTCTTGTTTTTTGAGATAGGCCTGTAGAGCTATAAACTTCCCTCTCAGGACCGCTTTCATTGTGTCCCATAGGTTTTGGATTGTTGTGTTTTCATTGTCATTAGTTTCCAGGGTGTTTTTAATTTTTTCTATGATCTCATTGGTAACCCAATCAGTATTTAATAACATGCTATTCAGCTTCCAAGTGTTTGAGTATTTTGGGTTGTTTTTATTGTAGTTTATTTCTAATATTATGCCATCGTGGTCTGAGAAGATGCTTGGTATGACTTCAATCTTCTTGTTTATGGGGAGACTTTGTGATCCAATATGTGGTCTATTTTTGAAAATGTCCCATGTGCACTTGAGAAGAACGTATATTCCGTGGCTTTGGGGTGAAATGTTCTGAAGATGTCAATTAAGTACATCTGATCTAGTGAGTCATTTAGAATTGCTGTTTCTTTGCCTATTTTTTGTCTAGAGGATTTATCCAGTGATGTCAGTGGTGTATTAAAGTCCCCGAATGTGTTGTTGTTGATCTCTCCCTTGTTATTTTCCAGGAGGTTTTTTATGTATTTGGGTGCTCTTGCATTGGGTGCATATATGTTTATCAGGGTTATATCTTCTTGTTGTATTGATCCCTTTAGTATTATGAAGTGGCCTTCCTTATCTCTTGTTATGGCCTTCACTTTGAGGTCTATTTTGTCAGATATAAGTATTACTACCCCATCTTCTTTTTTCATTTCCATTTGCCTGAAAGATATTTTTCCATCCCTTCACTTTCAGTCTGTGTGAGTCCCTTATTCTAAAGTGGGTCTCTTGTAGACAGCAAATATATGGGTCATGTTTTTTTATCCATTCAGCCACTCGATGTCTTTTGATTGGAACATTTAGTCCATTTACGTTTAAAGTTATTATTGAAAGGTACTTGTTTGTAGCCATTTCTATTTGTTGTGCCTGTTTTCTTTCTTAGGTTTTTATTTCTTCTTTTTACACCAGTCCCTTTAGCATTTCTTGCATTGCTGGCTTGGTGGTATAAACTCCCTTAGCCTTTTTTTTTGTCTGTGAAGCTTCTTATTTCCCCTTCAATTTTGAATGATAGCCTTGCTGGATAGAGTATTCTTGGATTCATTCCTTTGCTTTGCGTCAGTTTGTAAATTTCTGTCCATTCTTTTCTGGCCTGATGTGTTTCTGTTGAGAAAGCTTGTTTCTTGATTTTAATTTTAATTTTGATTTTTTTCTGACATTTTTTAAGTTATATAATCTATGTGGTAAATTCATTATATAAAGATCCTGGAGTTTTAATTTTGCAATGTATTGTTCTTGCTGACTTCAGTGGGAGCTTTTTTCCTATGTGCTTTTGCAATCTGGAAGTGTGTGCTCATGGTGACACATTTTTGTTAATAGTCTCATGTGAATCTTGAAATGAGGATGCTTCCCTCCAGAGTTGAATGGATTTTGGTTCTATAGTGCTCCCTGAAATACTAATAACCCAGGACAAGTTTAAAGTGAATTTCTCAGTTTGGCTTATTTTGACTTCATAAATGTTGGAAATCCATATCCCAAACCAATATGAAGGGACACCTAATTTTACTACATTATTGACATTGTGTAGCTTGAGTAGTCCATTTTGTACACATTATGTATAATTTTTTTTTTCTGCTCTTATTTATAAATCCTCTAGAACAGGGATGGGTAACTTTTTTCTGCCAAGGGCCATTTGGATATTTGTAACATCATTTGTGAGCCATATAAATTTATTTTCTTAAAACATTAGCCTGCTATATCTGGTCAAACATTTAATTAACTCACCCTAATGCCTTGGCAGGACCAGACCAAATGATTTTGCAGGCCTTACATGGCCTGCAGGCCAGACATTCTCCACCCTTGTGTTAGAAGCTTCAAGGAATCTACCTTATGTCTCCATAGGACTTGACTGCATGTGGGAGGTGCCAAGCTGCATTCTAAGGCTAGTTTGTTAGCAGTACAGGGCCTAAGGGTGGGTCAGCCAACTTCCCAGGTTCCATGAGCTATGTATCTGTCCACCTTTGCCTGCTGGCCAGCTATCAGTCTTAAACATTGAAAAGTTTGTTTCTGAAATGACTTTTGGCAGAATTAGGAGTATAAGATCTCTGTATCTCCCCTAATGGGGAGGTGCCTTCAGATTTCAGGGAAAATGGTGGATGTGTTTTTCCATCCCAGAACTACTCTTCTGAGAATGTCCTAAAATATTTCCCTGTCCTCAGCTGGGTGGAGATCCATCTAGGGCCTAGGCAGTCCAGTAAGATCAGTCTCTGGGTAATTTCTGCTCTTGCTTGTTAAAAGTCTCCTACTCAGCTGGACTTCAGTTGGTAATTCTGGTTGAATATTCCCCAACTTAGTTTTTTATTTCTAGTCTGGCCCTGGGAGAAGGTAAAAGAAAGGTTGGCCTACTCCACTACCATCTCTCCCTCCTTTTATTTTATCAAAATATTGAATTTTCAATTATATACTTGTGTACAGTGTTAGGTATTACTTAAATGTCTAAATATACAGTCTTAGTTATATTTAATAACATTTAAATTATGAAACATAAAATTTTGTTTACAGTTCAAAACAAATTGGAAATGCAGTTTTAAATACTTAAATAAAAAATGACTTTTTCACAGCACTAAGGCTATATTAGAACCCTAAATTGACTTTAAAAAATAACTTCATCCCTCATATTGCTTTACACAAAATCAGTCATAAGAGCTCTCATTATGTCAGTCATTAGAAAAATCTGAAAAATAAAATAAAGCACTTTTCAGTCAGGAATATCTTTATTTTATGATGCTGACCTTTAAAAAAAATTGCCAAGTTGAGAATCCATGATGACTGTGTATGGAGCTTTTAAAACAAGAGCTCTGATTGTAGAAGGTGTGATAACTCAGTATAAAGCCTGAATTTGTCCCAAGATAGAAATAATTGCTACTTCTTGAACATTTCAGTGTTGAAAATACAATTAAAATAAGAATTAGAAATACACTTGCATTCACTTAATATACTTTTATTGTTGACTGATAGCCATTTGAAAGTCTTTGTTCAAGACTGTATGGAAGGTACAAATAGAACAGAATGTATTTCTTCTCCCTTAATTTTACCCATGGCAAATCAAAACACCATTAATTTCCCTGGCTGGGTTGCTCAGTTGGTTGGAGCATCTAATGATACACCAAAAATGCGGTTATGAGTTTGATTTCCAGTTGGGAACATAGAGGAGGCAACCAATGGATGTTTTTCTCTCACATCAATATTTCTCTCTCTTTTTCTTTCCCTCCCTACCTCTCTAAAATCAATAACAACATGTCCTCTTGTGAGGATTAAAGAAAAAAACACTATTCGTCCTTGACTTTCATCTATATACACACTTATTACCCCTTAGTTCCACTTGGAAATTATCATTTTTTAAAATTCATATATTTAAGATAATATTAATACTAAAATAATTTCTTTCAAAAATAAATATAAAAATTAAAAATGTAATTTGAGTAAAACATCTGAATTTACACATATGAAAATTATGACTCAGAATGTATAATGATTAAAGGGAAAAAGTTACAAGTTGATCTGAAATTATATTAATACAACAGAATACTTAAATATATCCTTAATAAAAAACACAATAACAGTTCTTGACTTAAGAGTGTTTAGGAAACAGTTAATATTTCATTAAAAATTATAGAAACATTTATTATGGAAAAAGGCACATAATTTTAATCACATACAACCAAAGATAATTCAAAACATTGAGAGTTTATGCTAAGTTCTGAGTGACAGCAAACATCCAGAGTCTGCATGAAATGAGGAGAGTACTAATTCTCACATGGAAGGACTTGCTCAGAGAACTCACTGCAGAGAGTGGTAGAAGAACTAACTGTCACATGGATCCTTTGTACTGCACCATTGTAGCTGTCACAGTGGGATCTGAATCACAGTCAGTAGTAGTATCAACAGGACAAGATGATTACTAGTCAAATTAGACCTAATGCAAATACAATCTAGAGAACAGTGTGTACCCTTCAGAAAACAGTCTTAACCATGACAGTCTACATTTGTTGCCTGGTGGAAACCTATGGGCTTGTAGGAAAAGCCAACCTATGCTGGATCTTTAATGTTGAATTCTGAACAACTCTAAAGCTTATACCTGACATAAATGGAAGTAAAGCAGTGGCTGGAAGTTTGAAAATATTCTTGGCTGGCAGGCCAAAGATTGAGAAAAACAAACTAAAATATTCTCTTCTTAATGTAAACTTCTTGGATAATTCCCAGCCAAAAGCAACACAAAATCCAAACATGAAAATAACACACAAAGGACTCTACAGTGAACAGTGAGTACATAGAAATATATGGCAAATATTTGTTGACTAAAATAATACCGAATTTCAAGTGAAATTGAAAAATTAAAAAAGAATATATATGTGGGTAAGCCCTATTCATTCAATACCTGTCAGGGCACATTACTGGGGAGCAAGGTCGATCCCTGGTCAGGCATATGGGAAGACAACCCTTCTTTGTTTCTCTCTCACATCGATGTTTCTCTCTACTACTCTCTCCCTTCCTCACTCTAAAAAAACAATTTTAAAAAACTAACAAAAAAATAATGAGTATGGATAATGACCAAATATGTCAAAAGTTTATAGAACTTCTTTAATGCTGTAAGTTTTGAGGAGTATATGACTTAATTTGCAATAGGCTTACATGTACCAGTTATTTACACTAACAGGATTTCTTTTCAGTACAGTTTTCAAGCTACTTTGAAAGTATTTGTTAAAAATTTAAAGTTTGTTTTAATTGTCAGTTATGCAGTGTACATTGTCACAATGTATTGCAGGGATATGAGGCAACATGAAGGTTTTCCTGTGTGTTTACATTCAATACAATTATCCACTTTGAGTTTTTTTTTTCATGACCTTTCCAAGGAAAAGGGACAGCTGAAGGCTTTTCCACATTCTCTATATGTATATACTATTTCTCCAGGTGCATTCTTACATGTCCAAGAAAGGCTCTCCAACATTCCTTATATTCATAGACTTATTCTTGGGTATGAGTCTCTGTGCGGAAGCACAGGACTTGGTTGGAATGTCTGTAAGGAGGATTCTCCAAATGATCGGGGCCTCTAAGGGGACCTTGCTGAAGGCGGCAGCCCCTACCTTGACTTTTCCAAACAAGTCCAATCCCCCAGGATGTTTTGCTAGAATCTCTATGTTTAGTCTTTAAAGACCTGACCTTGTAAAAGCACATACTTTCTCAAGAATATTTACCCTGCTAATTGTATCTAGAGGTTAATTTTAGTTCAAGCTGTTATGACAATAAAAGCCAAAGGAGGCAGGAACAGGGCTAGTTGGCCATGACAGCCTTAGTCCTTTCTTTTACAGAAACGTGTGTCAGAGTAATCTGTTCATCCATTGTTCATTCAGGCTGCCGATCAGCCCCGGCAAGTCCCATCATGATTTTGTAAAGAACTAGGATGGCCAAAGGCTCTTCTACAAACTTTACACGACAGGGCTTCTCTTCAGTGTGAGTTCTTTCATCCTTTACAATAAACTGGAAGAAATGAATGCTTTCTATGAAGGAGGAGCAGGAGGAGGAGAAAATAAATTTATTTGAAAAATACTGATATATCTCAATGAACCAGAAAAGGCTAAAGAACAAAGATTTGAAAAGGGAGAGGGTCAGGACTGCCCTTAGGACTTAAGTACAGAAAGAGCAAACATTTTTGTTTCTAGAATATAATCATTCAATAGACTTGGCTTCAATGACTACTAGTCTGCATTTTCTGGTCCATGTTTTAATCCAGGAAAGAAGCATCTGTTTGATCCACTTTGGATGCAGTGTCTATCATCAGACTGATTAATCACAAAACCGAAGTATAAGAAAATAAGGAATTGTTGAGTAGCCAGTCTGAGAGGTATCTATTCTACCTATGTTTTGAACTCTACATTATTTATTTTCCTGCTGCTACTATATGTTTTTGTCTTTTCTTCTTTCTTTCTGCCTTAGAACAAGCCAGACATTGCTTTCTTAGTGAAACATCTTTATTCTGAAAAAAAATTGTTTGGTTTCTTCTTGTTGTTGATAGAAAGGGTTAGTTATTTTCTCCCCTGTGCAGTATTCCAGTGGAATATCCCAGAAGATAATATTTAAAAGGTTGTTTATTGCAGGAATGTTGTTTTTCTCTTTAAACATTTTCAACTGTGATATAGAATGGAAAACATTCTGAGGGAAGTTGCTGTACCTAAAGACCATCTTGTGTAAGCCTTTTTTTTCATAATTCCCACTGTTGGCTGGGCTTATACTGAATATTCATTTAACTCTAAGTAAAATTAGTTCTAAAATTGATAGGGATGGTAATTCAAATAGATGTTTCCATTTTTATAGTTGAAAATAAGACATATATAATTTCTATAATTATTGCTTAATCTTAAACCCTAAGGCTTTTTGTGAGGTTCTTGGGCTTTGAGGCTGGAGATGACTGGGATAGAAATGATTATTTTAAGCAGTAATAAGATAACAAAAGAATATGCCATTAGTATTTATATATGAAATCTCAGTTTATGGAAACTAA
Organism: Myotis nattereri; assembly: GCF_964212035.1. Classification (NCBI taxonomy): domain Eukaryota; kingdom Metazoa; phylum Chordata; class Mammalia; order Chiroptera; family Vespertilionidae; genus Myotis; species Myotis nattereri. Next base: position 104,903,097 of record NC_138076.1, read on the forward strand.
GTCTCTAACCTTAATAATTTGAACATATTCATGCCATATAAAATTCACTGGTAGGTTCAAATAGCTCACATTTACAGCAATACCCTATACTTCAATGCTCTGAGCTCCCACACTTAATTAGAAAATGATCACGATTTGCTTGGTTCTTACATGTAATCTGAGCTATAGCTAGCAGCTTTCCAATTCCTGCATCATGGAATTCATTCTTCTTGATATTCTTGATTACCCTTGCTCTGCTGCACCTTGCTGCCTTTATATTGCTAGCTGGGCTTCTTTCCATCCCAAATGCCTCTGGCCACTGATACCAGCATGGACCTTCTATATTTCATCAGACCATTGACTTCTGACACTCATGTCCTTCTCCTTTCCATAGGAGAGTTCTTTTCACTTTTCATGACAAGTTCATTTAGGTTAACTCTTAGAGAGATGTTGACTCCCTTGTGACACTTTATTTTTTCATTTATATCACAGTCCACAAAGATTCTTGGAAAGGGAGATGGCCAAGTACAATATTTCACTGCATCTGCCAATATTAATGCCTATTTTCAGTCTGGCCTAACCTTCTTGACACATTATGCTTTTTTGCCAGAAGCTCCATTGTCTTTTCTGTGTCTTATTCCTAAAAAAAAAAAAAATCTTTATCCCAATTATAGGCTAGAAACAAGGTTGTGTGTGTGTGTGTGTGTGTGTGTGTGTGTGTGTGTTTTCATGAGTTCCATGTAAATTAAGGAGTGTCTCAGCTTTTTATCTCAGTCTCCCAAATTTCCTGTGACCAATAGAAGCAAATTTTCCTAGAATAAATGAAAGACCTCCAAGAGCATGACATTCTCTAGCCTCCACTCTAACATTACCTGGCCAAAAATGTTCTAATGCACATGTATCTATATCATCTACAGACTTTAAATGTGTGTGTAAAATGTTAAAAATCCATTCTTTTTTATTGTGGTAAATAAATATAATAAAAATTTATAATTTTAACTATTTTAAAGTATAATATTCAGTGGTATTGAGTACATTCACTATCCATCTTAAGAACATTCTTATCATCTCAAAAGGAAACTCTGGGATCCTTTAAACAGCAACTCCTTAGTGCTCCCTCTTCTCAGCCCCCTAACCATTATTCTGTCTCTATGAATTGTACCACTCCAGATATAAATGTAATCATGTAGTATTTGTTTTTTGTGTCTGATTTATTTTACTTAAATAATGCCCCAAAGTTTATTTATGTTGTAACATATCAGAATTTTATTTATTTTAAAAACAGAATAATATTCATTTGTATGTATATACCACATTTAGTTTATCCATTCATTGGAGATTTTGGCTATTTCTACCTCTTGGCTATTGTGCATAACACTGTTCCATGATCATGGATGTACAAATATCTGCACCCATCCTAGTTTCAACTGAAAAAGATACAAAATATAACAATATACATATTTAAGTCCATTAAAATTAGGCAGACATTATTCATCTATTTTATTTAAAATTAGATTCTAGCTGGATTATTTAGATTAATTAATTAAATAATTAATATAGATGAATTCATTCATTTTAATTCATTAATTAAATTATTTAATCAATTTATTGAGAGGGCAGAAATATAAATGAGATAATGTTCTTGAGCTTAAGGCTCTTGCAGCCCAGTTAGGGAAGTAAACAAGAAAGCCAGTGCAGCAGATTCCCTTATCCACAGTTTGGTTTTCTGTGGTTTTAATTACTTTCATTCAATGGTGGTCCATAAATATTAAATAAAAATTTCCAATAATGAATAATTCATAAATGTTAAATTGTGCAACATTCTGAGTAGCATAAATAGATTTACCATCTTGCTTTGTCCCACCCTGGATGGGAATCATCCCTTTGTCCAGTGTATCCATACTATGTACTTTCCCACCCATTAGTCACTTAGTAATTAATCCAGTTATCAGAAAAAAAGAGGAAGAGAGGGAGAGAGAGACAGACAGAGAAAGACCATATTCACATAACTTTTATTATAGTATGTTGTTATAGTTATTCTATTTTATTATTACTTATTAAAGCTTTTATTGTACTCAATTTATAAATTGAAAATTATCGTATGTATGCACATACAAAAACATAGTAGATATAAGGTTTATTACTACCAATGGGTTCAGGCATCCATTGGGGGTCTTGGAATGTATCCTCCATGGATAATGGTGCACCAACTGTACTGAAAAAATGGTAATTAGCCGAAACCTGTTTGGCTCAGTGGATAGAGCGTCGGCCTGTGGACTGAAAGGTCCCAGGTTCGATTCCGGTCAAGGGCATGTACCTGGGTTGCGGGCACATCCCCAGTAGGAGATGTGCAGGAGGCAGCTGATCGATGTTTCTCTCTCATCGATGTTTCTAACTCTCTATCTCTCTCCCTTCCTCTCTGTAAAAAATCAATAAAATATATTTTTAAAAAAATATATATATATAGTAAAAAAAAAATGGTAATTATTAAAATGCTAATCTACACAGTGCGCCATGGGAAAACTGAGAAGGACACTTAAAGCATTCAAGATGGCTTCTTAGATAACACTGGAAATGAACCTGGGAACATCAATGGGATAGTCTCTTTAGAGATTGGAAGAATGGGACAGAGAATTGTTCTGGCTAAATAGAAAAGTTTTAAAATTAATTAAGTCTGGAAAAAAAGGGAAAAAATGGCGACTGGCAGGAAGGTAAGGAGGGAGAGAGTGTGAGAGATCAAGGAAGTGATAGAGGAGTGTGTGGACCTGTGTGGTGTGTGTGTGTGTATGAGCTAGGGACAGTTAGATTCTGCAGGTCTTCTAAGGGGCTGATAAACCGGGCAGTCTTAGGCGATGGAGCCCTGGTCCCTGCGCGGACACTCCTGGGCAGCCAGCACGGGCACAGCGACCACTCCATCTTGGGAAACAGAGCTGCTTGAGACTAGGATCCTGGCCTCAGCACCACCCAGTCTGATCTCAGACACATACCAGGACCCTGCAGCCACTGGGGACAGAGACCTGTGACCACAGCTACAGACCTGCAGACACAGCAGATCCGTGAGTCACAGAGCCCATCCCCCTCCCTGCACGCTTGCGGGCAGCTCCATAGTAACTGATAGACCTACTCCTTACCCGAGCCTCAGTGCTGCCACAGGAACTTTAGCTTGGAAGTGCACAACCACCTTGGAACTGGTCCCGCGTAGTGCCCACTTTAGGAGCCCTGGGCTGGGAGCAATCACATGAACACCAGGAATTTGTCCCGCATAGCCCGGGCCCAGGGAACCCGACTCTCTGGGCAGCACCAAGCACCAGGGACTTGACTGTGTTTCTTATCACCTGCGCCTGAGATCCTGATTCCCTGTGCATTCATACTAAGAGCCAGTGACTCCAATTCTTGGTGCAAGGGCACACAGGGACCCTGATTCTCAATGAGAGGTCGTGCAAAGCAACAGAGAACCTGATACTGGATTCTTGGGGAACTCTGACTCCTGGCGCACGCTAGGGGGCGCTGATTTTCAACACGCTCCAGGGCGGGTCTCTGTTTCAGCACAGTGCAGGCAGGGTCCCTGATTCTAATGGCGGGCACGAGGCCACATTGAGCGCTGGCAACACTGACTCTGAGCGGGCCTGGTTCCCACCAACCCACAACAACCACACATCTTAGTGTCAGAGTTCTTCAGTGACACTAGTGTGGTGTGAGGCTCCCACTGCACACGGCCCAGGCCCACGCAACTCAACGTTTGAACCATCGGGAGATAATCAGAATGAAGAGATGACACAAAACCCAGAGGAAAGACAATGAGGAGTCACCAAGAAAGGTAATTAGTGAAATTGAAGCATGCAACATCATAGAAAAAGAAATCAGAGTAATGGTTGTACAATTCATTCACCGGATGGATGAGAAAATCAACAACCTATGCAAGAATCAGGAAGAAATGAAAAGGGATATAGCTACAATCAAAAACACCATGGAAGGTTTCAACAGTAGACTAGAAGAAGCAGAGGACCGAATTAATGATTTAGAAGATAAGGTAGAGAAACAAGCTCAATCTGAACAGCAACTGGAGAAAAAAATTAAAAAGCAGGAGGAGAGCCTAAGGGAGTTTTGGGACAACATGAAATGAAGTAACATATGCATAATAGGGCTGCCGAAGGACAAGAAGAGCAGCAAGGATTAGAAAATCTATTTGAAGAAATAATGACAGAAAATTTCCCAGCTATGGGGAAGAAAAAAGTTACACAAGTACAGAGAGTCCCAAGCAAGATGAATTCCAAAAGACCCACACTAAGTCACGTCATAATTACAATGACAAATCTTCATGACAAAGAGAGAATCTTAAATGCTGCAAGAGAGAGACAGAGAGTTACCTACAAAGGATCCCCCATCAGATTATCAAATGATTTCTCAACAGAAACACATCAAGCTAGAAGGGAATGGAAGGAGGTATACAAAGTGTTGCAAAGCAAAGGACTGAATCCAAGAATACTACATCCAGCAAGACTATCAATCAAAATTGAAGGGGAAATCAGGAGCTTTGCAGACAAAAAGGCTAAGGGCTATCACTACCAAGCCAGCAATGCAAGAAATGCTAAAAGGAATGCTGTAAAATGAAGAAATATAAAGGTAAGAAAGAACACAGGCACGAAAATAGAAATGAATCCAAGCACATACCTTTCAATAATAACTTTAAATGTAAACGGACTAAACACTCCAATCAAAAGACATTGAGTGGCTGAATGGATAAAAAGACATGACCCAGGCTCGCCATACTCTGTGGCGGCGCCCAAGTCTCGCTCTGGCCGCAGTTAGCGGAGTCCGGGCTGGAGCAGGCACTGCAATGTCTCAGGCTGTGCAGACAAATGGAACTCAACCATTAAGCAAAACAGGGAACTCAGTTTATAGGAATTACAACGAACACCTCAGGAGGCAATAACGGATGGCTTGGAAATTTTGGTTTCCCCTCGAAGTCTACACAGCGAATTAATGTGTCCAATTTGTTTGGATATGTTGAAGAACACCATGACTACAAAGGAGTGTTTGCACCGTTTTTGTGCAGACTGCATTATCACAGCCCTCAGAAGTGGCAATAAAGAATGTCCTACATGTCAGAAAAAGCTAGTTTCCAAAAGATCACTAAGGCCAGACCCGAACTTTGATGCACTCATCAGCAAAATTTATCCAAGTCATGATGATTACAAAGCTCATCAAGAGAGAGTATTAGCCAGAATTAATAAGCACAATAATCAGCAAGCACTCAGTCACACCACTGAGGAAGGACTGAAGATACAGGCCATGAACAGACTACAGCGAGGCAAGAAACAACAGATTGAAAATGGCAGTGGAGCAGAAGACAATGGTGACAGTTCTCACTGTAGTAATGCAGCCACACACAGCAATCAGGAAGCAGGGCCTAGTAACAAACGGACCAAAACATCAGATGATTCTGGGCTTGAGCTTGATAAAAATAATGCAACAGTGGCAACTGATCCAGTAATGGATGGTGCTAGTGAAATTGAATTAGTGTTCAGGCCTCATCCCACACTGATGGAAAAAGATGACAGTGCACAGACAAGATACATAAAGACTTCGGGTAATGCCACTGTTGATCACTTATCCAAGTATCTGGCTATGAGGTTAACTTTAGAAGAACTTCAAAGCAAAGGAGAATCAAACCAGATGAACTTTGATACAACCAGTGAGAAGCAGTATACCATTTATATAGCAACAGCCAGTGGGCAGTTCACTGTATTAAATGGCTCTTTTTATTTGGAATTGGTCAGTGAGAAATACTGGAAAGTGAACAAACCCATGGAACTTTATCATGCACCCACAAAGGAGAACAAATGAGCTTTTACTAAAACCAATCTGCATAATGAACTTTTTTAATAGCCTATTTCTTTATTATTAAAGATGTATCATCATTACTTTTATCTTGGATATTTTGTTCAACTTTCTTCCTGAGCCAGCCTCATTTATACTCTTAGGATCTTTTCCCCTTAATTTAAGATTTCCTTTTTGGATGGGACTACAGTTATTCAGAACCTTTCTTTCCTTTTAAAAATATATCTAAGTAATAAGTCTTTACAAAGTATGGTTTCATTTGGAGCACTCTTTGACCCAGGAATTTTCATAATTTTAGATTCTTTTTTTAAAAATCTCACCTGAGAATATGTTTTATTGATTTCTATAAAGAAGGGAGAGAGAGAAACATCAATGTGAGAAACATTGATGGTTGCCTCTTGTATGTGCCCTGACTAGGGTCAAAGCTGCAACCAAACAAAAGAAAAAAAACTAAAGTAAAAAAATGACCCATATATATGCTGTATACAAGAGACCCACCTCAGAAAAAAGACTCACATAGACTGAAAGTGAAGGGATGGAAAAATATCTTTCAGGCAAATGGAAATGAAAAAAAAAGCTGGGGTAGCAATACTTATATCTGACAAAATAGACCTCAAAGTGAAGGCCATAACAAGAGATAAGGAAGGCCACTTCATAATATTAAAGGGATCGATACAACAAGAGGATATAACCCTTATAAACATATATGTACCCAATGCAGGAGCACCCAAATACATAAAAAACCTCCTGGAAAATAACAAGGGAGAGATCGACAACAACACAATCATAGTAAGGGACTTAAACACACCACTGACATCACTGGATAAACCCTCTAGAAAAAAATCAGCAAAGAAACAGCAATCCTATATGACTCACTATATCAGGTGGACTTAACTCACATCTTCAGAACATTTCACCCCAAAGCCATGGGATATACGTTCTTCTCAAGTGCACATGGGACATTTTCAAAAATAGACCACATATTGGGTCAAAAGCAAAGTCTCCCCAAATACAGGAAGATTGAAATCATGCCAAGCATCTTCTCAGATCACAAGGGCATAATATTAGAAATAAACCACAACAAAAACAATCCAAAAAACTCAAACACTTAGAAGCTGAATAGCATGTTACTAAATAATGATTGGGTTACCAATGAGATCAAAGAAGAAATTAAAAATACCCTGGAAACTAATGACAATAACAGTACAACAACCCAAAATCTATGGGACACAATGAAAGCAGTCCTGAGAGGGAAGTTTAAAGCACAACAGGCCTATCTAAAACAAACAAACAAACAAACAAACAAACAAAAAAACAAAAACAAGAAAAAATGGTAGCAAATCATTTAACTCTACAACTCAAAGAATTAGAAAGAGAACAACAAAAAAAGCCCAGAGTGAGCAGAAGAAAGGAGATAATAAAGATCATAGCAGAAATAAATGACATAGAGACCAAAAAAAAACAATACATAAAATCAATGAAACAAAGAGCTGGTTCTTTAACGGATAAACAAGATTGATACAATCTCTAGCCAGGCTCACCAAGAAACAAAGAGAAAGGACCCAAATAAACAAAATCAGAAATGAAAGCGGAGAAATAAAACAGACTCCATAGAAATACAAAGGATTGTTAGAAAATACTATGAACAACTCTACTCCAACACACTAGACAACCTGGAGGAAATGGACATATTCCTAGAAAAATACAACCTTCCAAAACTTAACCAGGAAGAATCTAAAAATCTCAATAGGCCAATAACTATGGAGGAAATCGAGCAATAATCAAAAAGCTTCCAGCAAACAAAAGCTCGGGGCCAGATGGCTTCACAGGGGAGTTTTACCAAACATTCAAGGAAGACCTAAAACCTATCCTCCTCAGACTATGTCAAAAGATCCAAGAAGAAGGAACACTTCCCAGCTCATTCTATGAAGCCAACATCACCCTAATCCCAAAACCAGATAAAGACAATACAATGAAAGAGAATTATAGGCCAATATCCCTCATGAACATAGATGCCAAAATCCTCAACAAAATCCTAGCAAATCGGATCCAGCAGTACATCAAAAAGATCATACACCATGACCAAGTAGGATTTATCCCAGGGATGCAAGGATGGTACAATATCCGCAAATCAATAAATGTGATACATCACATAAACAAATTGAGAGAAAAAAACCACATAGTCATATAAATTGATGCAGAAAAAGCTTTCGACAAAATTCAACACCCTTTCTTGGTAAAAAACTCTCAGCAAGGTAGGAATAGAAAGATCATACCTCAACCAAATAAAAGCCATATATGACAAACCCACAGCCAACATCATAATCAATGGGCAAAAACTAAAACCATTCCTCCTAAAAACAGGAACCACACAGGGATGTCTCCTCTCACCACTCCTGTTCAACATAGTACTGGAAGTACTAGCCATTGCGGTCAGACAAGAAGAAGAAATAAAAGGCATCCAAATTGGAAAAGAAGAAGTAAAACTGTCCTTATTTACAGATGACATGATACTGTACATAGAAAACCATAAAGACTCCATCAAAAAAGTACTAGAGTTAATAAATGAATTTGGCAATATAACAGGATACAAAATTAATGGCAAGAAATCTAAGGCATTTCTTTACACCAATAGTGAACTTACAGAAAGGGAGACTAAAAAAGGAATCCCATTTACCATTGTACCAAAAAAATTAAGATACCTACGAATAAACTTTACTAAGGAGGTAAAAGACTTATATGTGAAGAACTACAGCACAGTGAAAAAAGAGATAGAGGAAGACATAAACAGATGGAAGAACATACCGTGTTCATGGATTTGTAGAATCAACATCATCAAAATGTTCATACTACCCAAAGCAATCTATAGATTCAATGCAATCCCCATTAAATTACCAGTGGCATGTTTCACAGACCTAGAACGAACGCTCCAAAAATTCATCTGGAATAAAAAAAGACCTCAAATAGCTGCAGCAATCCTGAGAAAGAAGAACAAAGTAGGTGGGATCTCAATACCAGATATCAAACTGTATTACAAAGCCACTGTTCTTAAAACAGCTTGGTACTGGCACAAGAACAGACATATAGATCAATGGAATAGAATAGAGACCCCAGAAATTGACCCAAACCACTATGCCCAATTAATATTCGACAAAGGAGGCAAGAGTAAACAATGGAGTGAAGACAGTCTCTTCAATAAATGGTGTTGGGAAAATTGGACAGATACATGCAAAAAGATGAAACTAGACCACCAACTCATACCATACACAAAAATAAACTCAAAATGGATAAAAGACTTAAACGTAAGATGGGAAACCATAAAAATACTAGAGGAATCCACCGGCAGCGAAATCGCAAACATATGCCGAAGGAATTTCTTCTCTGATAATGTTCCTAGGGCAATTGAAACTAAAGAGAAAATAAACAAACGGGACTACATCAAAATAAAAAGCTTTTGCACAGCAAAGGAAACCATCAACAAAACAACAAGAATACCCACTACGTGGGAGAACATATTTGCCAATGATACCACCAATAAGGGTTTAATTGCCAACATTTACAGGGATCTCATGAAACTTAACAAAAGGAAGATAAACAATCCAATAAAAAAATGGGCAACAGACCTAGATAGACACTTTTCAAAAGAGGACATATAGAAGGCCGAAAGATATATGAAAACATGCTCAAAGTCACTAATTATACGAGAGATGCAAATCAAAATGACAATGCGTTATCATCTCACACCTGTCAGAATGGCTATCATCAACAAATCAACAAACAACAAGTGTTGGAGAGGATGTGGAGAAAAAGGAACTCTTCTGCACTGCTGGTGGGAATGCAGACTGGTGCAGCCACTGTGGAGAAGAGTATGGAGCTACCTCAAAAAACTAAAAATGGAACTCCCATTTGACCCAGTGATCCCAGTACTAGGAATATATCCCAAGAAGCCAGAAACGCCAATCAGAAAGGATATATGCACGCCTATGTTCATAGCAGCACAATTCACCATAGCTAAAATTTGGAAACAGCCTAAGTGCCCATCAGCGGATGAATGGATTAGAAAACTGTGGTACATATACACAATGGAATACTATTCTGTGGTAAAAAAAAAAAAAAAAGGAACTCTTGCCTTTTGCAACAGCATGGATGGAACTGGAGAGCATTATGCTAAGTGAAATAAGCCAGTCAGAGAAAGATAAATACCACATGATCTCACTCATTTGTGGATTATAGAGAACAACATAGATTGATGAAAAGGGACAGACCCAAAGACTGAGAAACAGCAATCAGGCTATCAATCCCCAGAAGGAAAGTAGGGGAGGGCGGGGGTAAGGGGAAGAGATCAACCGAAGGACTTGTATACATGTATATAAGCCAAACCAATGGACATGGACAACAGGGTGATGGGAGCATGAGTGTGCGGGGCGGGGGGGGGGAGGTTGGGAGTGAGTGGGGGGGATGAGGACACATTTGTAATACCTTAACTAATAATAATAAAAAATATGAACTAGGAAAAAAAAAAGAGGCTGAGGCCAATCAAGGATGATAACCATCAGAATGCAGGCAGAGGAGGCTCTCTGGAGGCTTTTGAGTCCTAGAAGGAGATCTAGGGCTGGGGCTAGGAAAAGCAGACTGTGGTGCACATCTTGGTCCTTTCCAAAGGCATCAAGCACCAACGGGCTGTGGATTGCTGATAGTCCCAAATAGGGTACTCATGGCCAATCAGAAACAGAATTTGACATTGTCCTGCAGTAAAGATTGGGAGTCATAGCAGATATACCTAATACATAGACACAAACCCAAATAGGCAGCCTAAATGGGGAGATAAATACACAACCCTCAAATGAAACAAAAAGAGAATTCTCCAGAAGAAAAGATAAATGAAATGGAGATAAGAAATGTATCAGATATAGACTTCAGAATAATGATGATAAAGATGCTCAACAGCATGAGAAATGATATAGTACCTATGAAAATGAAGTCAGAAAAAAAGAATGACATAGCACTAATAAAGAATACATTGGAAGGAACACACAGCAGATAAGGGGAAGCTGAGGATTGGATCAGTGAATTATAAAACAGGGTAAAAAAAAAATCACTCAGCCGAAACCGGTTTGGCTCAGTGGATAGAGCGTCGGCCTGTGGACTGAAAGGTCCCAGGTTCGATTCCGGTCAAGGGCATGTACCTGGGTTGCGGGCACATCCCCAGTGGGAGATGTGCAGGAGGCAGCTGATCGATGTTTCTCTCTCATCGATGTTTCTAACTTTCTATCTCTCTCCCTTCCTCTCTGTGAAAAATCAATAATATATATTTTTAAAAAATCACTCAATCAGGGAACCAAAAAGAAAAAAACAATTAAAGAACAGGAGGACAGCTTAAGGGAGTTGTGGAACAAAATAAAACATAACAATATTCACATAATTGGAGTGCCAGAAGTGGAAGAAAGCAAGCAAGGAATAGAGAATATGTTTGAAGAAATAATGGCAGAAATTTTCTCTAACCTGGTGAAAAACTCACACAAATTCAGGAGGCACAGAGAGTCCAAAGCAAGAAGAACCCAAACAGGCCCATGCACAGACACATCACAATTAAAATGCCAAAAATTAAAGACAAAGAGAGAATCTTAAAGGCAGCAAGAGAAAAGAAATTTGTTACCTACAAAAGAGCTCCCATAAGGCTGTCAGCTGATTTCTCATAAAAAACTCTAGAGACCAGAAGGGAATGGCATGAAGTACTCAAGGTTAAGAAAAGCAGGGCTCTAAAATCAAGAATATTATATTCAGAAAGGCTATCATTAAAATAGGTGGTGAAATGAAAAGCTTCCCAGACAAAAAAAATAAAGGCTAAAAGAATTGATCACCACCAAACCAGGACTGCAAGAAATGCTAAAGGGACTATTGTAATGAAATAGAATACAATTACTATTGTAATTGTAAAGAAATAGAGAGAGAAACATAAATATACAGAATTAAAATGGCAATAAATAAGTACCTATCAATAATATCCTTACATGTAAATGGATTAAATGCTCCAATCAAAAGACATAGGGTAGCTGAATGGATTAAAAAAAACCTGACACAATCATATGCAGTCTAAAAGAGACCAAACTCAGAATAAAAGACTCATACAGGATGAGAATGAAGGGATGGGAAAATTTTTTCCAGGTAAATGGAAATGGAAAAAAAAACACCCACAAAACCTGGGATAGCAATTCATATCTGACAAAATAGACTTCATAATGAAGGTGATCACAAGACATAAAAGGTCACTACATAATACTACAGGGATTGAACCAACAAGAGGATTTAACCCTGATGAACATATATGCACCCAATATAGGAGCACATAAACATGTAAAAAATCTTCTAGAGGATATTAAGGAAGAGATTGACAGTAATACAGGCATAGAGAGGATTTTAACAGCCTGCTGACTTCACTGGATAGATCTTCCAGACAAAATAGTAACAACGAAACAGTGACTCTAAATGACACATTGGATCAGATGGGTTTAATTGAAATTTATAGAATATTTTACCCCAAAGCTGAAGAATATACATTCTTTTCAAGTGCAGATTGGTCATTCAAAAATACAGATCACACATTAGGACACAAAACAAGGCTCTGCAAGTTTAAGAAGATTGAAATCATATCAAGCATCTTCTCAGATCACAGTGGAATAAAATTAGAAATCAACTACAGTAAAAACACTCAAAAACATTCAAACACATGGAGGCTAAATAGCATGTTATACAACAATGAATGGGTTAGCAATGAGATCAAGAAATAAATAAAAAACTTCCTGGAAACAAATGAAAATGAACACACAATAACTCAAAATCTCTGGGACCCAGCAAAAGCAGTACTGAGAAGGAACTTCATAGCACTAGAGGCCTACCTCAAAAAACAAGAAAAATTAATAATAAACTACTTAGCCATGCAACTTAATGAATAAAAAGAATAACAAGAGAAGCCCAGAGTAAGTAGAAGGAAGAAAATAATAAAGAGTAGAACAGAAATAAATGACATAATAAAACAACACAAAAGATCAATGAAACCAAGAGCTGGATCTTTGAAAAGTTAAACAAGTTACCGGATTCATCAAGAAATGAAGAGAGAGACCCCAAACAAATAAAATCAGAAATAAATGTGGATAAATAACAACTGACACAACAGAAATACAAAGGATTGTAAGAAAATAGTGTGAGCAACTATATGCTGACAAGCTGGACAACTTGGACAAAATGGACAAATTCCTAGAACAGTACAATCTCCCAAAACTGAATCAGGAAGAATCAGAAAATCCAAATAGGCAAATAACAACTGATGCAATTGAAACAGAAACAAAACAAAACAAAACAAAAACACAAAAAAACCCTCCTAGCAAACAAACGTCCTGGTCTAGAGGGCTTCACAAGGGAGTTTTACCAAACATTCAAAGAAAAACTAACATCTGTACTCCACAAACTATTCTAAAGCTCTTTCAATGTGGCCAGCATTACTCTAAGTCTAACAGCAGATAAAGATACCACAAAGAAAGAGAATTACAGGCCAATATCCCTGATGAACATAGATGCTAAAATCCTCAACAAAATATTAGCAAATCAGATCCAGCAATATATTAAAAAGATCATACACCATAACCAAGTAGGAATAATTCCAGGGATGCCAGGCTGTTATAATATTTAAAAACCAGTAAATGTGATACATCACATAAACAAATTGAAGCACAAAAATCACATGATCATAGCAACTGATGCAGAAAAAAAATTTGACAAAATACAACACCTATCTTTGATAAAAACTCTCAGGAAAGTTGGAATAGAGGGATCATATCTCAGCATAATAAAGGCCATATATGACAAACCTAAAGTGAACATCATACTCAATGGGCAAAAACTAAAACCATACTCCATAAGAACAGAAACAAGACAGGGATGTGTGCTTTCACCACTCTTATTCAACACAGTACTGGATTCAACATAGTACTGGAAGTCCTAGCGACAGTGATCAGACAAGAAGAAGAAGTAAAAGGCATCCAAATTGGAAAGGAGGAAGTAAAACTCTCATTATTCACAGATGACATGATAATGTACATAGGAAAACTCTAAAGACTCCACCAAAACCCCACTAGATTTAATAAATGAATGGCAATGTAGCAGAATACAAAATTAACACCCAGACATTCCTGCATTTTTATATTCTAGAGGACTGGTGCACGAAATTCATGCGAGGGGGCGGGGGCGGGGGATGTCACTGAGCCCGGCCTGCACCCTCTCCAATATGGGACCACTTGGGAGATGTCTGACTGCTGGGATCAGGTCTAAACCAGCAGTCAGACATCCCTCTCACAATCTGGGACTGCTGGCTCCTAACCGCTCGCCTGCCAGCCTGCCTGATTGTTCCTAACTGCTTCTGCCTGCCAGCCTGATCGCCCCCTAACTGCTCCCCTGACAGCCTGATTGATGCCTAATGGCTCCCCTGCTGGCCTGATTGCTCCCACTGCCCTCCCCTTCCAGCCTGAACACCCCCAACTGCCCTCCCCTGCTGGCCTGATCGCCCACAACTGCCCTCCCCTGCTGGCCCAATTGGCCCCAACTGCCCTCCCCTGCCTGCCTAATTGCACACTACTGCCCTTCCCTGCCATGACCTGCCTCCTCCACTGGGACCCTCCTCCTCAACACGAGATGGCAGAGACACTGGGACCAGCCTCCTCCAAGCCACACAGAGCCATGGGACCCCCAAGTCTCAATGCGTGGAGCAGCCACTGGGCCCTGCTTTTGCTGTGTGTGTGACCATGTTGTGGCAGCCATCTTGTGATGACATCGCACGAGGGTGTCGCATGGGGGCATGACGCCACCAAGGCTTTTATTATATAGGACTAGTGACCTGGTGCACGGATTCGTGCACTCTGAAAGGAAATTAATAAGAAATATTTTAATATCACTATTCATCCTTTCTCTATAATAGAAAGAAGTGTCAGAGATGAAAGAAAATTAGTAAAATGTATATGAAAATAATGTATAAATTAATTAATAAATAAACAATAACAACAACAACAAAGACAGGATATAAAACCAACAAAAACATGACATAAAAACAACAAAAACATGATATAAAAACAACAATGATAAACACAATGACTGATAAATTGATTAAACTTATTCCAACACTGAGGCCAGTGTCAGACAGGGACAAATCACTTCTTGGAATCAGAACAACCTCTCCTCTGCAGATCCTGTTAATACTTCAGCTTTATGTTAGGTCACAATCTTTTGATAATAAATCTAGTGCCATTACAAAGACCCAATTTACTAGTAAGATTTATTAGGAGCACCTACTTTCAATTCTAATTTATGACACGGCATTCCCAAAGGAGTGATACTTTCAAGAAATTTGATGGAAAAATTTTCATTTTGGGCATCATCCATTGAATCTAGTATTATTGTTGATTACACTGTTATCTCTGAGTGTTAATTCAATATCTGTTCCCCAGCCTTTTTTCACCATGTGGGAAAAGAATAGGACACATCATTGCATGAAATGTAGGAAACAGGATACTGATTTGTTTCATTTTAGTGGCATTCGGATTATTGGGATCTGGTTTGCAATGAATGATCAAGTCCCTTTCAAAAGGAGGTCCTCCATCTTCGTTTCTGAATATGACGGCAACTTGGTTTACACGGGGATAATTATATCTACCTGGATCACTATTACAATCATATTTAATCACCATTGTTACTTCCGTGCAACACCGCAGCTTTCTTTCAGCTTCAGAATGTCAACAAAAACAACCAAAATCACAATTGACAATGACAGATCGAAACACACACATGCGATTGGCACCAGTGAGAACTTTATATGCATCGCATATGCACGAGTCAACTTAGCCTTTTATAGATATAGAACATACTTGCTTAATTAGACCTGCTTTTTGATGTAGCTAAACTTTTTCCAGCCCAGTGAAGCATCCCAACTTCTCTTTCAGGTAATTGTCAGCAACACAGCAATAAATATCAATACGAAGCACATTATTAGTTAGAGAACAAAGGGTAAAACATTTAACTGCAGGAGTGTTTAATTATATTCTGTGCAGTGAGAAAAATTGAAGTCATTTTTAAGGTCCACAATTTCTTACTTCTTTTTAGTTGGCTCAAGTTTTTAAGCTTTCTAAATCTCCATTTTCCAGCTAATGAAAAGAAAATAATATTCCACTGAGTCTCCTATCTACCTACGCCAGGACTTCGGTGAGGATCAAATGAGATGAGGCACCGGAAACACTTCACAGACATTTGGTTACAGTGTAAAGTGTTTCCATCTGAGACTAGTCATCACTAGGGAGGGGAAGCCAGGTATTTCTACTTGACGTCATTACCCGGATGGTTGGATATTTAGCATATTAGCCTTTTATATAGATAGATAATAAATTCTCAGAAGGAGAAACTAAACAAATAATCCCATTTAGCAACAACAACAAAAATTAAGATATATAGGAATAAACTTGACCAAGGAGGTAAAAGACTTGTACTCAGAAAACCAGAAAAGGACAGGAAAAAGAAATAGTGGAAAATATTAGCAAGTGGAAGAATATACCATGTTCATGGATCATTAAAATGTCCATACTACTCAAAGCATTCTACAGATTCAATGCAATCCCCATTAAAATGCCAACATCATATATTACAGATTTAGAACAAATATTCCAAAAATTTATATAGAACCAAAATGGACCCCAATGCAGCAGCCTTGAGAAAGAAGAACAAAGTTGGAGGGATCACAATACCAGATATCAAGTTGTACTACAAAGCTACTGTAATCAAAATAGACTGGCACTGATAAAAGAACAGACATATAGATCAATGGAATAGAACAGAGACCCCAGAAATTGACCCAAGGCATCACACTCAATTAATATTTGACAAAGGATGCAAGAGTATATAATGGAGTCAAGACAGTCTCTTCAATAAATGGTGTTGGGAAAATTGGACAGATGCATGCAAAAAAATGAAATTAGACCACCAACTTATACCATACACAAGAATAAACTCAAAATGAATAACAGACTTAAAGGTAAGTCACAAAACCATAAAAACACTGAAAGAAGACATAGGTAGTATGAGCACTGGCCTGGGCCCTAGCCAGGGAGGATCCTGCAACCTAGGTACATGCACTTGATCAGAATCTAACCCGGCCTCCCTGCGGTTTGCAGGCCGAGGCTCTATCAGACCAGCTAGGGCAGAATATGACATTTCTTAGACCCTCCAGCAGCAGACCTTTGTTTTTTCCTCCAAGAGTGAGGTGGAAAAACCTTAGATCATGTTCTTGGATTCTTATTACCCAAGTTACCAAGAACACTGTGGGCGGCGTACAGGGAGCTTAGCCAATGAGTGGTCAGAAAAGGTATTTCCTCTGCAGCTCACACGCAGAGACGGGACTGCTGGCTAGGGCCTTCCCTCGGCCGTGAGCGAGCCCTCTCCCTCTCCTTCTCCCTCTCCCTCTCCCTCTCCCTCTCCCTCTCCCCCTCTCTCTCCCTCCAGTCCACTATCTCTAAAATGCAGTGAAAAAATATCCTCTGGTGAGTATTAAAAAACAAAACAAAACAAAACACAGAATAACAGGCCTCCTCCTTGGAGATGCTGAATCGGTAGGCCTGAAAGAGAGAATGCTTGGCTCTGCGAAGATCTCTACATGAATTTTATTAAAAATATTTGGAAAATTATCCTAAGCCACACCAATGATTCAAGTTTGTGCTTTTTTGTGTTCCAGGGAAGAATCAAATAATCTTTTGTTTTATTGTATCAAAACAAAATTTTGCATGTGTTAAATACATACTTCTTATTCAAATACATATTAGCAGATGCAAAATAGCAGGAGTGATTTGTCAGGTTAATTTGCATACTTACTCCTGATTGGCTGGTGGGCATCATGAAGTGATGGTCAATTTGCATCTTTCTCTTTTATTAGTGTGTGTGTGTGTGTATATATATGCATACATACAACTGGGACTACATCAACCTAAAAAGCTTCTGCAAAGCAAAAGAAACCATCTACAAAATGAAAAAAGAAACCATTTTATGGTAGAACATATTCTTCAATGATACATCTGATAAAGGGTTAATCTCCAAAATATATAAAGAACTTATACAGCTCAACACCAGGAAGACAAACAATCCAATTAAAAAATGGGGAAAGGAGCTGAATGGGCACTTTTTCAAAGAGGACACATAGTTGGCAAATACTATATAATAATAGACAAGCATGCAATTAGCCATCCCTCCGCTAAGCTAAGTCACACCAGCAAGCCAAGCACACCAGCCACGCACACCTGCCAATTCGGGTGACTATGCAAATTATCTGACAAAAATGGTGGTTAATTTGCATACGCAGGTGTCAAGTGCCCCAGGAGGCGATGGCGGCCACGGGCTCCCAGGACTTTCACTGGTTGAGGAGGCATGGCTAGGTGCACATAGCCATGCCCTGGGACTCCCAGAACTTCTGCTGGTCGGGGAGGCATGGCAGCCCGTATTTAGCCACGCCCACGGGCTCCTGGGATGTTGCCAGCAGAGAGCAGAGCAGGAGTGGAGCGGGCAGAGAGCGGGAGGTTTGGAGGACTTGGCAGAGCAGAACACTGCTGGACATAGAGCAGAGCGAGAGCGAGGCTTGGAGGGCGTGGTTCCCTCTCTCACCCCAGCTTCCTCAGCACAGCTATGGAAAATGACAGCAGGGCGGAGGAAGTCCCACCCCCCAAGAATCAGTCAGAATCAGCCATTTGTCAGACAGCTCTCAGTGGCCTGATAGACAGGATTCTCATTCACCTGCATCTCAGACTGTGATAGTAGAGAGGTGGGACTATGTCTAAAGAACAACTATTGATACAACATAGCTCTGCAGCCAAAAGATACCAGTATTATCGACAGAAAGTGTCTGCAGAGGAGCATGCGTCTGATCTTGAAAGAAGGCAGCGCCTACAACAGGATTAATCTGAACACCAGCTATTGGAAAAACACCACTCTGATGCCGAAAAACACCAATGTTATCAACAGAAAATGTCTAAAGACCAACGTACCTTTGAAGTTGAAAGAAGGTGGTGGCGACGACAGAATATGTTGAGAGAACAGGCATCAACAAATACTACCGATTCCGGTAGGAACTGCCTTCTCAGTGAAAATGAAGTACATGATGATGCAATCCTCGAACATAGTTGTGGTGGAATGACTGTTCGATGTGAATTTTGCCTATCACTAAATTTCTCAGATGAAAAACCATCCAATGGGAAATTTACTCAATGTTGTAGCAAAGGGAAAGTCTGTCCAAATGATATACATTTTCCAGATTACCCAGCGTATTTAAAAAGATTAATGACAAACGAAGATTCTGACAGTAAAAATTTCATGGAAAATATTCGTTCCATAAATAGTTCTTTTGCTTTTGCTTCCATGCGTGCAAATATTGCATCGCCATCAGGATATGGGCCATACTGTTTTAGAATACACGGACAAGTTTATCACCGTACTGGACCTTTACAATCTTTGGATGGTGTTTCTCAGAAGTTTGCTCAACTCTCTATTTTGGATACAGCCAAAGCTACAAGTAAAAGATTAGCAATACCATAAAACCAGGGCTGCTCAGAAAGACTCATGATCAACATCAACAACCTCATGCATGAAATCAATGAATTAACAAAATCGTACAAGATGCTACATGAGGTAGAAAAGGAAGCCCAATCTGAAGCAGCAGCAAAAGGTATTGCTCCCACAGAAGTAACAATGGCGATTAAATATGATCGCAACAGTGACCCGGGTAGATATAATTCTCCCCGTGTAACCGAGGTTGCTGTTGAAAGGACAGAATGGAACTGATAGCTGTGTCCCTAACGAAAGGACAGAACGGAACTGATAGTAAAAGGACAGAATGAAACTGATAGGTGTGTCCCTAACTCCTCTCCCAGGAAAGCAACAGAATGTATCAGTTACTCAGCCTGCCCTTATCTCAGCCAATGGGAAAGCAAGGGAAACTAGCCCCCGGCCCTCACTCAACCAACTGGAATTGACCAAGTGCCTCCACCCCCTTCCCCAAGCCCTATAAATTCTTTGTTCTCTTGGGACTTGGGGCTCTCTCGCATCCTGCCTCTGCGCAGGTGGAGGCAGAGGGACCAAGCTAGCTTGAATAAAGACTCTTTGCTTTTGCATCGGACTCGGCTCCCTAGTGGTCTGTCTTGGGGGATTTTGAAATCTGGGCATAACATTTGGGGGCCCACCTGGGATCCCCAAGATCTACGAGGAACCCCAATCCGGAGAGTCTGACTGACCGTGGTAAGTGTCTGTGTGTTGTGTGTTCTGTTCTGTGTGTTGTGTGTTCTGTCCTGTGTGAGCTCATTTCTGAAATTCTGTAGTGCCCTAAGCGGTCTAGGTGGACGCACTGCTGAAGGACCGTGGGCAGTGAGAGTCGGAAGACGTTCCAATCTCTCTTCAGGAGGGACATGGAATCCTCTCACTTCAGGAGGGATGTGGAATCCCCTCAAGAGGGACATGGAATTCCCTCACTTCAGGAGGGACGTGGAATCCCCTCACTAGAATTTGAGACGAGGTGGGTCGCTCCCGCCGTTTGGTTCTGTTTCCGCGGAGTCGGAAGGTGGTTTTCTTGTTTGCTTTTTTTTTGGGGGGGCCCCTTTGTTTGTTTGTGTTTTTTGTTTTTTTTTCTGTTTTCTGTGGACTTACTGGACGGACATTATGGGACAGACTCAAACTACTCCTTTAAGCATTATGGTCGTTTTAAAGTCAAGGGCTGGGCCAAACCTGCTTGCCAGCCTCAGGTGTGGTTTTCCAGAACCGCTGGGAACTTGGGACCTTGAAGCTTACTGAATTCAAATGATAAAAAACTTATGTCTTGCATTTTTTGAAGTTTATTCTTAAAAATGTTACTGATTGAGAAATGCTGAATATTTGACTTGCCAGCTAAAAGTTTAAGGTTCAGGTTGAATTGGGAAAAATTGTGTATTGTGGTAGCTAACTTCCTTTGCTGAATGAATGTCTGGTGAAAGTGTGTGAGTGTGGAGGGAGGGGGCCTGCCCTCTCCTCTCCTTTGTGTGGCTCCACGACTTCGGTCAGGCGGGCATCTGAGTGAGGATCTGTGAAAACAGGTCACCCCCTCCCTTGTCTGTCTCTCGTCACTGATCATCATGAGGTTGGGACAAAGTAAACCTACTGTTCTTAATTACATGTTAGAAAATTTTAAAAGGGTACAATAAAGATTGTGGAATTAGAATAAATGCTGAAACATTGAGGAAGCATGAGTGAACAGCTGTTTGTTTGTGTGGGACTAGCCAATTTGCTACTGAGAGGGGGGACTAAACGCAGTCTTAACTCCTCCGGTAGGTTCTCACCAAGACGTTGGTCGAGAATTCTGTTCTGGGACATGGGTGCCAGGAGTGCCCCCATGCCGTCTTGGGAGTTGGGCATTGTTTTGTTTATCTGCTCAGCTCCAGTCTGGGCTAGTCTACTGAGGGAGTGTGAATATGAGTTTTTGTCTATTTTGGTTGCTCATTACTGGTCTGTGTGAAGTGAAAGCTACTTTGATTTATTTTGCATTTCTGTTAATTCATCTGGCTGAACATTTGGGCTGGACCCAGAAATAGTCTGCAAAATCTCTTAGCAGCTGTGAGAATTATTTTTTCTCAGTCTTTTTCTCACTATTAAAGGGGAATCAGCCCACTTAGTTAATATAAATTTCTTTCTATTAGTTGTTCTTACCTGGGTTGTAAATTCGCTGTATTAAATTGAAATTTTGAAGTTCTAGGATAGATTTAAAGGCTAAAATAAAGGCTGGCTAGGTTCCAAGATTGCTTAGTTCTGAGATTGCTTATAAAAAAGCAAGAGAGAAGTCTTTTCAAGTTAACTATTTGCTTAGCAAATTAACAAAGTAGTAAATTTCAAAGAACTTGTTATTTATGGTTTTCTTATCTCTTTTGTGAACTCAAAGGGCTTACAGCTCCACAGGGAAGAGAGATTTACTGGCCCTAGCCCTGCCTATGATGTGTTTTGTTTGACTTGCTGTTTTCAATTATTCATTAGAATCCTCATAGAGGACATAACCTGGTCTTTCCCTTCCTCCCTCATCCTGATTCTGAAAGCATCTGTAACTGGATTTCAGATGGTCTCCAGGCTTTCTGTCTGCAAGAAATCTCCCTATGCACCCATTATCTTTCCAGGCCGCCTAAGAGTCATATTTCCCCACAGGTTGGACCCCAGCCTCTGGGAGGGAGGGCTACTATAGGAGCAGTCTGTGGTTTTCTTCAAAACTCCCACTGTTCAAAGGGAGGCAAACAACTGGGCTGAGGGAAGGGGGGGCAGGGGTGTTGGCAGTTATGCTACTGGCTGCAGACCTAACAGGTCTTATCAATGAACTTCAAGGTCACAAAAAGTAACTGTAAGCACAGTTAGTCTTTCTCTGCCCTGGTTTATTCTTTTTAACCCCTCCAATGCTGAATTAGACTGATACCTGTTCTTAGTTTTGTCACAAAAGGTCTAGATATATCTTAAGAGTAAAAGTACTTTAAAATGTGTTCATAAATATTAATCTAAAATTGCTGACTGTTCACTTTCGGTAATCATTAAAAGATTAAGGTTTCTAAGAATAAAGAATTATAATACGTTAAAAACAACTAAACTCCCAGGAGAAAAGCAGAGGAGGAACAAAGCTGAGGTCTGCAGCCACCCTGTTGATTTAGAACTGTTTGCCAGGCAGACTCAGCCCCTGAGAGCCAGGTCAAAGAAGGGGGGCTGGATGCCTGAGCTGAGCTGCTGCAGCCCTGAAAGAAGAAGCAGCAGCAAGAGAAGTAGGAATAGCTGTGGATAGAGCTAGCGAAAGCTCCCTGTTTGGAAATGTACTAAAAGGGTTTAGTACCTGTTGCTGCTGGAAGAGGAGGGGCTGATATCCTCTTCCAGTGCACTCCCTAGGAAGAGGCATGATTGCTGCTCTGCCACAAAGGGAACTGGTGGGAAGGCAGAAAAAGTGGGGCCCTGTAACTGATAAACAGGGTTAACAAAAGGGCACTCTCCCTAGACCTGGGAGCCATCAGGACTTTGAAATTCTCCAAGAGAGGAGGAGTCTGACTCAGAGACTGGCTGAAACCTCATTGGGTTAGGAGAACCAGAGGCTGCGTATTGAACTTGTAGACTGTGGTTTGCTGGGCAGAGGTCCAAGCCCAGTTGTAGAGGGATTAAGCTACCTGTGTACAGCAAAACAACCTTTTCCTGTGCCAGAATACATTTTAAGAAAATTGGACAGACTGTGTTTATAGCTAGAAAGAAGAACTGGCCGCAGCGCACAGCCCTGACAGTGACCTGCAGACAACTGTATAATAAACTTAAATGATGCCTACATCTTCATGGACATGACTCCAAAGAGACAAGGACAATTTTTCCCTATAAAGGAAGGTCAAGAATAGACTTTAGTCACCTCCCTAAGATGTTCGTATAGCCCTACCATATCTCATGTTTAGTAGCAGAAGATTTAGCTGCCTGAAGCAGCCATGGTGCCAATATTATGTTTCATTGTATTAATATGTTGTATTAACCTTCAATTCCCTTACAGGTTTGAATGTAGCTGTAGCTGCCGAGAGGGCAGGTGCCCAACTGGGCAAAGAAGAATACCCATCAGGTTTTGGTCTCTATTGAGAGACAGTTGATAGTTGACAGCCTGTGTACTGTCTTGTGGGCCTGTGTGACCATGCCCATGTCAGGGGTGGTACAAACCTCAACTGTAGAAAACTGGGAAAGGCCTGTTTGGAATAGAAGGTCTGAGGCATGTTTATGCATTTTTAAAGAACATAGAAAGAAGGTTTAAAGGCTGGTTTGAAAGTATGAAATTTATAAAGGTTATGTATGTGATAAAAAGGAGAAGAGAAATATTAAAAGGAAATTAATCAAATAGTACAGGCCAGTAAGCCAGAGAGAATAAATAATTTACATTCTGCCTCCCTAAACAGAGGGTATATAGTTATGCCAAAGTACTTAGGGGGGACTGATAAAAGAAATCCAACAGTTACTGTTTTGTTATAACTCTGAAGAATCCATGAAAAGAAACTGGTAAGCAAAACCAGAAAATCTTAGAGCAGATCAGTATGTTTTTTTGTCCTTATATAATTCCTCTGAAATTTGGCAATGCTTAATAAATCATGGCAATACATTTCTTTGCATATATTCAATAAGACTAGTTCCTAATAGTGGTTTTATTAACGGAAAACTTTGACTGGAATATCATATTTTAAAGAGACCTGTCTGGACTCTGAAAACTTGAAGCCAATAAGAGTGCCACGGGAAAAGTCTGGTATCCTGCTTGGGAGCCCTGAAGATGGCTGGCGCTGGAGCGTCAGGCCCATGCCCTACCATCACTGGCGGTTGGTCAGAGTAGAAGGGGAGTAATAAGGATGCCTCTGCATCCCTGTGGAACCCCCACACACTCTGGGCCGCAACGAGTAGGAGGGCTACTGAGATGGGCCTTAAAGCCTAGAACGTGGGCTCAGGTGGAGTTGCTACAGGTGAGGGATTCACCTAACTCAGCAGATACTGCAGGCAGGCCTGATGGCAGCTGGATGGCTTGGCTTCCTGGCCCTATGGGGCACATTAAGATTCAATCATGAAATTCCAGCAAAGGTAGTCAGTTACCATTCTTGTTGTGTTTATGCAAACATCAGGCAAAATTGAATACAGTAGATAAATTAGTATTGATTTGGGTTTTTTTTGATAACCATAGAGGAATTTTAAGAAGAAAAATCCTATTTCAATAGAAGTTGTTAAAGCTAAAATGGTTTCTTTCCCTTCCACCGGACCATTTGTTACAGTTTGTCTCTGCCAGGTCACAAGCCCAGCTCCTTCTGTGCCCAGCACAGCAGGGAGCCTGAGTGGAAGGTGACCTCTGACCAGACACACCCGCTGCAGATCACCCTCAAGAAGACAGCAGACCTCGCCGAACCCCTTGTAATCCTCCTAATGCTGTTGATTTTTGGCCCTTGCATTATTAACAAACTAGTCCAATTTGTCAAGAAGCATAAAGGGGTAGTTCAGTAGATAGTTCTGCGTGCCCAGTACAGGCCTCTAGCAACAGTGAAATAGAGATGCAGTCTGTCTCATGATTGAGCTGGAACTTCCAAGACAAGGGGGGAATGAAAGGACAGAATGGAACTGATAGCTGTGTCCCTAACGAAAGGACAGAACGGAACTGATAGGTGTGTCCCTAACTCCTCTCCCAGGAAAGCCACAGAATGTATCAGTTACTCAGCCTGCCCTTATCTCAGCCAATGGGAAAGCAAGGGAAACTAGCCCCCGGCCCTCACTCAACCAACTGGAATTGACCAAGTGCCTCCACCCCCTTCCCCAAGCCCTATAAATTCTTTGTTCTCTTGGGACTTGGGGCTCTCTCGCATCCTGCCTCTGCGCAGGTGGAGGCAGAGGGACCAAGCTAGCTTGAATAAAGACTCTTTGCTTTTGCATTGGACTCGGCTCCCTAGTGGTCTGTCTTGGGGGATTTTGAAATCTGGGCATAACACTGTCATATTCAGAAATGAAGATGGAGAACCTCCTTTTGAAAGGGACTTGCTCATTCATTGTAAACCAGATCCCAATAATCCAAATGCCACTCAAATGAAACAAATCAATATCCTGTTTCCTACATTAGATGCGATGGCATATCCTATTCTTTTCCCATATGGTGAAAAGGGCTGGGGAACAGATTTTGCATTAAGACTCAGAGACAACAGTGTCATTGACAATAATACTAGACAAAATGTAAGGACACGAGTCACACAAATGCAGTATTATGGATTTCATCTCTCTGTGCAGGACACGTTCAATCTTATTTTAAATGCAGGAAAATTAACTCAACAGTTTATCATGTATTCGTATTCAAAAATGGAGGCCAATCAGATAAATTTCATCAAAGCAAACCAATGTAAGTTGAGAGTTGAAAAATATAGTTGTTTGATGGATTATCTCAAATCTAGATCTGAAAAGGACAATGTGCTGATTGATAAGATGATAATACTTCCATCATCTTCTGAGGGTAGTCCCAGAAATATGCCACAGCGATATCAGGATGCTATGGCAATTATAAGGAGGTATGGCAAGCCTGATTTATTCATAACCATGACGTGCAACCCCAAATGGGCAGATATTGCAAACAATTTACAATGCTGGCAAAATGTTGAAAACAGACCTGACTTGGTAGCCAGAGTTTTTAATATGAAGCTGAATGCTCTTTTAAATGATACCTGTAAATTCTATTTATTTGGCAAAATAATAGCTAAAATTCATGTCATTGAATTTCAGAAACATGGACTGCCTCACGCTCACATATTATTGATATTAGATAGTGAGTCCAAATTACGTTTCTCTCATTAATTCTTTTTCAATGTGCATGAATTTCATGCACCGGGCTACTAGTAGATATATAAAATAATGCTCAACATCAGTAATTATAAGAAAGATGCAAACTGAAACTTCAATGAGATATTACCTCACACCTGGCAGAATGGCAACCATCAAATAAATCAACCAACAACAAGTGCTATGGAGGATGTGGAGAAAAGAGAACACTTGTGCACTGCTGAAGGGAATGCACACTGGTGGAGTGGCTATGGAAAACATTATGGAGTTTCCTCAAAGAATTAAGAACAGAATTGTCTTTTGACCCAACAATTCTACTTCTGGGAATATATTCTACAAATCTCAAAACACCAGTCAGAAAGAACATATCCATCCCTATGTTCATATCACATTATTTATAATATCCAAGTTCTGGAAATGGCCCCAGTGAGCACAGTAGATGAGTGGACAAACAAGCTGTGGTATATTTACATGATGGAATATTATGTGGCTGTAAAAATGAAAAGAAGGATCTTTTTCCCTTTACGACAGAATGGAACTGGAGATTATTATGCTAAATGACATAAACCAGTAAGATAAAGACTTACATATGGAATCTAATGAACAAAATAAACAGATGAACAAAATAGATCCATTGTCATGAATACATAGAACAGATTGGCAGATCTCAGAGGGGTTAGTGTTGGTAGGGACTGATTAGCCAAAGAACATATAAGCATAATCCATAGACTCAAACAACAGTATGGTGAAGGCCATGGTGGTGGTGGTTGAGGTATACAAAGGGGGTAATGGTGGGCATTGGTAATAATGTTAACAATAAAAATATGAATCAGAAAAAAACACAAATTTAATAAATTTAGACAGAATTTTACCTCCCAAAATTCTTTCACTGTGTAAAAAAGGGAAGAAACCATAGTCATAAAATTTTTATTTGGAGGCATTAATCATTTATTTTAATAGCCTAGTTTTCCCCTATATAATATTATCGCTCAAATGACTTAATATTAATACTATATAAAATAAGATATATTTTATAAACATTTAAATATTTTATGACATATACTATATATGTTTATATATTATATATGTATGCATGTATTTCTATTATTCCTTCAATATATTTCCCACAGTCATGGGCCAACACAACAGATCCAGCAGCTAAGACATTATTTTTAAGGACCCACAGAAACATGTCTGGAAACACAATAATACTGTAAGTATTGTAGTTGTTGGATTTGAGCCCTTCTGTGAGGGACGGGACCTCTTTGGATGCTGGGAATTGGAAGAAGACATGAACAGCCACAGGTATATAGGACATGCTTTATTGCAGACAAAGCAGCCATTGCATACATAGCAGCCAGCCAAAGCAGCCTGCCACTGGCTGTTCAGTAGGGCATTTTATACCAACCCAGGCAAAAAGGCTTCTTGTCAAATAGTGACATCAGTGTTATATGAATTAGTTACATACTATAAAGGTGCGCCTATGCAGTGCGTACAGAAAAAATGCTGTGTCATTGCCTTTGCACATGCATATGGCAAATGGGCCTTTAACACTTTAACATCCGGTGTACTCTGGTCAGAGTCCCCACAGTAGGCTACAACCTCTGGTGAACACAAACAGTAAGCAGTTAGAGTCAGATATTCCACCTAAGGCAAAAAACATAATCTTCCATAATATCATATACCTATATCAATATATATATATATATATATATATCAATATATATATATATATATATATATATATATATATATATATATATGAAAGCAATATGTTTCTAGATAAAAGTCCACCCTTATTCACAGGAGATACATTCCAAGATCCACAGTGGATGCCTGAAACTGTCAACAGTAAAAACCCCATAGTATTTACTATATTTGGTCCTAATCATATATATCTATAATACTTATAATAAAGTTTAATTTATAAATTAGGCATTAGGTACAGTAAGAGTTTAACAACAATAGCTAGTAATAAAATAGAACCATTATAACACCACACCATAATAAAAGTTATTGATATGACCTCTCTCTCTCCCTCCTCCTCCCTTTTTCTCCCTCTTGTCAGACAAAGGGATGATTCACATTCCAGACAGGAATGGTATGAGATTTCATCATGCTACTCAGAATAGCATACAATCTAAAACTTATGAATTGTTTATATCTGGACTTTTCCATTTAATTTTTTCAGACCATGGTTGACTGCAGGTAATGGAAAGTGAACGATGTAAACTTTTTTTTTTTTCTGAGTTAAGACTAGCTTAATTTCATATTTTTACAAAAAACATCCATCCACATTGGAAGTCAAATATATGGCCAGACAGATGTTTACACGCAGGAATCTTGAGGCATTAGAAAGAATAAGTATGGCTGTTCCCAAAACATTACTTTGGCTACCTAATTAAAAGAAGAAGGGGCTTTGTTAAATCTCACATTGTATATCCCAAGGACACCATAACTACTTCAATAGAAGCCTATTAACAAAAGTCAAAAAAATAGGATTGCTGTAAGAAACCTATATAAGTCATTACATAATAAATTTATTAAAATTTAAATCCCAGTAAGAGAAGAGCTTTTTCTCTTACTTGTTCTTTGTTTAATTTTTCTAGGTTCAGCTGAGTGGTTGTCTCTTGTTTAAGCTGTGTTTAAATTATACTTCATTCTGTTTGAAGACCTACAGGTGAAAAATCCACTGATATTAATGCCCAAGATAACTGGCTTTAAAAAAAGATCCTAATAGACACAGCCAAATATTTTGGGAAACTATATTAAAAGTTGTCAAGTCTAGGCTTTTATGCTGAATCTTGGGCCACACTTACTTCTTATAGTTGGCTCAGCTCAGGCTTCTGCAGCCACAGTGACTTGGCATTAATTCCTTTCCTTCTCCATTTTTTCCCTTTCCTCAACAAGAAGGATTTTCACAACTGTGTGGATTGAATAGGTTCCCAAGAGTGTACATTCAGTAATTCTCATTATCAAAGCTTATCAGAAGATAAGGCTGTCATCAACCACTTCTCCCTCTTTGCAGTGTTCAGTAACCCTATGCAAAAAAAAAAAAAAAAAATCAGAAGAGTTTGCCAAATGTGTGTGTGTGTGTATATATAT
Organism: Myotis nattereri; assembly: GCF_964212035.1. NCBI lineage: Eukaryota > Metazoa > Chordata > Mammalia > Chiroptera > Vespertilionidae > Myotis > Myotis nattereri. The sequence goes on from NC_138076.1 coordinate 104,932,401, forward strand.
ATATATATATATATATATATATATATATATATATTAGTTTCAGAGAGAAAGGGAGAGGAAGAGAGAGATAGAAACATCAGTGATTAGAGAGAATCAGTGATAGGCTGCTTCCTGCACACCCCACACTGGGAATAGAGCTTGCAACCCAGGCATATGTCCCGACAGGATATCGAACCCTGACCTCCTGGTTCATAGGTCGATGCTCAACCACTGAGCCACACTGGCTGGGCTGCCAAATGTTCTTTAAAATAAAAAACAAACAAACAAACAAACAAAAACCAACAAAAACACACAAAAAAACGTATTTCAGAATGTAAAAGAAACAGCAAACTGAACTACTCTACTTGAATTCTAATTTATTTGATTTAAATTTATTTGACCTAATTTATTTAATTCTGGTTTTGTAAATAATTTTATGAACTTGAAAAAAAAAATCACTGAACCCTGCTGTGTATCTGTTTTCTCAAATATTAAATGATTATATTGCTACTTAATCTGCTATGCTGAACAGTGGTTATTTTTGGCTCCCTCATGGAGTTCAAATAATGTGAACTTCATTCTTCTATTAGTTGTAAACTAGTCACTCAATACCAAGAAGCCAAAAAGGCTAGACAAATACTTTTCCTGTGCCTTTGGCAGCTAGGGTGTGGGTCCATGATTTAAATTTGGATAATCCAGTTCTGCCTGGAGCTTTGAATTTACCGTGACAGAGAGATAAAAGTCCACCCTTATTCACAGGAGATACATTCCAAGATCCACAGTGGATGCCTGAAACTGTCAACAGTAAAGATGAAGAGAGTGTTTTTCAACTGATAGGCAAAGGGAGGCCAGAAAAAAATTCATTTGGTCAGTGGTTTCAGTGATATCCCATGTCCAAGAGCAGCAAAGGCAGAGGTTGCAGGGCTGCTGACTCCTACCTGTGTTGGCCATAGTGGAGAGTGCAGTGTCCAGCAGTAGTTGCAGTGTCATGCCCACCAGACCATTACTAAAGAGAAGCTTTGTTTCTGTAAGCTTAGGCTCTTTGGTTCATGTTCACATTTCTAAGTCTTATGGTACCACTTTTCCAGAAATTATGGGACCTATACAATATCTCTTTATTTCCTTTTTGTTTAATTCAGTCAAAGTCAGTTTCTGTTATTTACTACTAAGAAAATACAGTATTATAACTGGATACCTTGCAAAGCTGTTGTGAAATCTGGCTGAGTTGTTTCCAGGGAAATTCTGTAGGAAAGGATAAAAATGTGATCTAGTTTCATGTAATGAGTGTTTATTAAGATCTTTATGGAGGTAAGGGATGAACAACATGCAGGATGTGTGCTCAAAATGCTTTCAGAATAGTGAAAGGCATGAGAACAACAGATTACTATAACATTACTATAGTAAGAGTGCTCTCATAAGAGAAATACAAACAAAAGCGTAAGATGCAGGAGGAAGAGGGTAGAGTGAAAGATTCAACAGATGCATAACTTGAACTAAGGTGAATAGATGAATAGAGTCCATGGGGAAAAATATTTGACATCACCCTTAAAAGTTGAATTGGAACTTAATGTAGGATATAGACATGGGCCTTGCAGTTGGAGTCAGGAATCATTTTTCCTTTCAAGCTCCACTTTTAGGTCTCAAATCCCTTAGTTCACCTGTGACATGAGGAAGTTATAGTAAATGGTCTATAAAGTTTTTATAGTTCTTAAATTTCTGATTGATTCCCATGGGTATATAGGGAGAACATTGCAGATAGAAGAAGCATGGTGAACTAAAAAGTCAAGGCAAAAAAGTTAAATGAACAAAAATTTAGAAGCAAGACAGCAAGTTCAATCCTAAAACAATGTATAGCATAAGATATAAAGATGAAGAGAGTGTTTTTCAAGTGATAGGCAAAGGGAGGCCAGAAAAAAATTTATCAACATGCTATGTTAAAAAAGGGGTCTTTTTTCACATTTAGAGCAAGTATGGGTTGAGAAATGCAACCATAGTGGGACTAGAATTTGAAGAAATCTAAATGAAAAAATAATGGTGAACTGAACTAGGATGATGATAGCAATGGAAACAGAGGATAGTTGTGAAAGACATCCTGGAGATAGATTCTCTCCAAATTACTAACTGATTGCAGAGAGTGAGGGGATGATGGTCAAGGTAACTTGTATGGTAAAAGTAAACCTATAGAAGGTTTATAAATCTGGTGAGAAAGTTGAAATAGTATATATAGAAGCTTCAGAAAGAGAGAGATGTGTGCATAGTTTGAAGAGGTATTGCTATTGAGGGAGATTGGTACTACAAAAAAAAGGAGATACACACTGAGTGGCCAGATTATTATGACCACCCCATCAGTACTTCATTGGGCCACCTTTTGCCTTCAATACTGAAATGATTCTTCTTGGCATTGACTCCATGAGATGTTGAAAGGTGATGCGAGGAATCTGACACCATGCCTGATGAATAGCACTGTCCAGTTCTGTGAGATTTGATGGTTGTGGAACCAGCTGCCCGATGGCCCTTTTAACTTCGTCCCACAAATGCTCCCTTGGATTGAGATCTGGTGATTGTGGGGGCCACCTAAGTAAGGTAAAGTCTCCCTCATGTTTTTGAAACCACTCCTGCACAATACGAGCACCATGGCATGGCGCACTGTCTTGTTGGAAGAAGCTATCTCCATTGGAATAAGCCATCATCATGATAGGATGAATTTGATCAGTAATAATACTTAGGTATGTTGTGCTCTTCAGACGTTGTTCCACACGAATTAAAGGGCCCAAATCATGCCAGGAAAACATGCCCCAAACCATAACACTGCCCCCACCAGCTTGAAGGGTTGTACTCATGCATGTGGGGTGCATGCTTTCATGCTGTTTCTGTCAAATTCTCACTCTGCCATCTGCATGATGCAACTGGAAACGTGATTCATTGGACCACATGACTTTTTTCCAATGCTCAACTATCCAATCCTTGTGTTCCTGTGTGAATTGGAGATGTTTTATTTCGGTAACTGCAGACAGCAAAGGTGTTCGAACAGGCCTTCGGCTTCCATATCCCATACAATGCAGTGTACGGCTAATTTGACTACAAACGTCAGGTGGTCATAATAATCTGGCCACTCAGTGTGTATGTGTGTGTGTGTGTGTGTACACATTTTATCTTTTCAATAACTTCATGAGGGTGTTGAGGCAATATTTTCATCTTTTCTACTGTTTTCCAATCATAATTTTAAAGACACAGACAGGGACTTGTAGCTTTAAGCATGCAAGTGGGAAGTCTGCTTCAAAATAACTGGCTCCTAATTCAGTGTTTTCTCTTCTTCCCCATAATAGATGCCCATCTAAACATAACTTTGTAAAATCTAGGTGTCTGTGATGCTATGTGTATCACCTAATAATAGATTCATCTTGAAAATGCACTTATCCTTATAGAGAATTTAATTTTATTTTATATTGCTAGGTTTTTAATTTTTGTTTGGTTAAAAATATTTTCTTAATGTTGTTGATGTAAGCTGTCCATATCAATGAATGCAAATGTTTTTCCATATATTTTTTAAAAAGCAGCACTTGATCCATAGGCATGAGCTCTGACCTAGTAGTAGTTACACATTTTTTATTAACAGGGTTAGGTTTTTTTTGGCAAGGGTGAGAACTACTGCCTCTGACCAAAGAACATCAGGAAGCATAATGTCAGCCTAACCATAAATTTGGTCTTATGGCATCAAACACCAAAACCACAGGGGAATCAAAGGGAATTTGTTCATGAAGTCTGAGTTTCTTGGTTTGTAGTTAGGGAGATTGTAGTTGCAAAACAACGAAAATTACTGCAAGTCACATAGTTAGTGGATGTCAGACTCAAGGCTGCAACCCAGCTCTTGGTCAATTAGTCCTTTAACACTACTGTGAAATCAGTGAGTTTGGTCTTTATAGTCAAGCTATGGTTTTGAAGCTATCAGAGAATAAAATTGTGTTCAGAAGTATTAAAGACTAGAGTCCTGGTGCACAAATTCATGCACCAGTGGGGTCCCTTGACCTGGCCTGTGGGATCGGGCCAAAACTGGCTCTCAGACATGCCCTGAGGGGACCCAGATTGCGAGAGGGTGCAGGCCAGGCCAAGGAACCCCACTGGTGCACTATCGGGGCCAGTGAGGAATGCAGAGGTTGGCCAGCTAGAGAGGGATTGCGGGAGGGCTCCAGGGCGTGTCTGGCCAATCTCACTCAGTCCCAATTGGCTGGACCCTAGAAGCAAGCTAACATACCCGTTGGAGCGTCTGTCCCCTGGTGGTCAGTGCATGTCATAGTGAGTGGTCGAGCGACCTTAGAATATCATTAGCATATTAGAGGCCTGGTGCACAAAAATTTGTGCACTCGGGGGGGGGGCGCGGTCCCTCAGCCTGGCCTGTGCCCTCTCACAGTCTGGGACCCCTTGGGAGATAACGACCTGCTGGCTTAGGCCTGCTCCTGGGTGGCAGAGGGCAGGCCCAATCCCTAGGTGCAGCCCCTGGTCGGGCTCAGAGCAGGGCCAATTGGGGAGTTGGGGTGCCTTCCCCTGTCATGCACAGAGCAGGGCAGATTGGGAGGTTGTGATGCCACCCTCAGTCACGCTCAGGGTAGAGCCAATTGGGGGGTTGGGCACCGCCCCCTGTCACACTCAAGGCAGGGTCGATGGGGAGGTTGCGGCGCCACCCCCTGTCACGCACAGAGCAGGGCCCACCAGGGGGGTTGGGGCTCCGTACCCTGTCATGCACAGAGCAGGGCCAATCAGGGGATTGGGGCGCTGCCCCCTGTCACGCACAGAGCAGGGCCCATCAGGGGGGTTGGGGCTCCGTACCCTGTCACGCACAGAGCAGGGTCAACCAGGGGGTTGGGGAGCACCCCCCTGTCATGCACAGAGCAGGGCTGATCAGGGGGTTGAGGAGCTCCCCCCTGTCACTCACAGAGTAGGGCCGATAGGGGAGTTGGGGCACTGCCCCCTGTCACACTCAGGGCAGGGTGGATCAGGGGGTTGGGGCACCGCCCTCTATCACCCACAGAGCAGGGCCGATCAGGGGTTGGGGCACTGCCACTCTCACACTCAGGGCAGGGACGATGGGGAGGTTATGGCTCTACCCCGTCACACAAAGAGCAGGGCCCGTGAGGGGCGGGGGGGTTGGGGTGCCACACCCTGTCACACACAGAGCAGGGCTGATCAGGGGGTTGAGGCGCCGCACCCTGTCACACACAGAGCCGCAGGGCTGTCAGAGGGTTGGGGAGCTCCCCCTTATCAGGCACAGAGCAGGGCTGATCAGGGGGTTGGGGCGCCTTCCCCTGTCATGAACAGAGCAGGGCAGATAGGGATGTTGTGGCCCCGGCCCCTGTCACACACAGAGCCACAGGGCGATCAGGGGGTTTGGGTGCTGCCCCCTGTCACGCTGATCCCAGTGCCGGGAGGCCTCGCGGCTCCGCTGATCCCGGTGCTGGGAGGCATATTACCCTTTTACTATATAGGATAGAGGCCTGGTGCATGGGTGGGGCCGGCTGGTTTGCCCTGAAGGGTGTCCTGGATCAGGGTGGGGGTCCCCACTGGGGTGCCTGGCCAGCCTGGGTGAGGGGGTGATGGCTGTTTGCAGCTGGTCACACACCCTTCAGGGTGGGGGTCCCCACTGGGGTGCCTGGCCAGTCTGGGTGAGGGGCTGAGGGCTGTTTTCAGGCTGGGACTGAAGCTCCCATCTGCTCCTTTTTGTCTTTTTTTTTAAATTTTTATTCTGGGCCAGCTTTAGCCTGGCTCCAGCTCTGAGGCCTCAGCTGCTGAAAGCAGGTATCTGGTTTGTTTAGGTTCTATAATCGAAACTCTGTATCAACTCCAGCTCTGAGATCCCAGCTCGCTGAAAGCTGGTTTCTGGGGTTTTGTTTAGCTTCTATAATTGTTACAATGTTTCTTAAACTGCAAGCTCAGAGGCCGGTAAGGCAGGCGGGGAACGTTGCAGTCCTCCAACACTGAAGCAAGCAAGCCTTATGTTAGTTTCAAGCTGCCTGGCTGCCGGCCGCCATCTTGGCTGATAGTTAATTTGCATATCGCACTGATTAGCCAATGGGAAGGGTAGCGGTCGTACGCCAATTACCATGTTTCTCTTTTATTAGATAGGATTACCCTTTGGTTGAATGGACAACTGGACAACCAGACACTTAGCATATTAGGTTTTTATTATATAGGATGCTTGGGGGTAAGGGGGCTGGGAACTGATATGCATATATGCATAACCCATGGACATAGGCAATAGAGTAGTAAAGGGCTGGCAGGGATGGGTACCAGATGGAGGGGGTCAATGGGGAAACAAACTCACAAACAAACAAACGAACAAACAAAGGGGACATCTGTAATACTTTCAACAATAAAGATAAATTTAAAAGAAGATGCTTGGTATAAAACTTTGATCATTCACCTGTAAGTATTTTTAAGGTGCCTATGAGGCAATCTCCTCTATTGGTTTTTTGATCCAACAGAGGAACATAAGAAAAAGTGAAATTCTGTAATGACACTGTAACATTCAAAATTTAACCAAATGTATCTTTAGTTCCAATCTGACTGTAGAGTCCCAGACCTGCCATCCAGTTTCTAACTGAATGTCTTGCCTGCATCGTAAATTCATTGCATTCTTCTTTTATTTTAGGAAACAGCATTTTGATTTTAGGAAGCAAAATCTTAGGTCACAAATCATTCAAGTTTAAACTTTAAGTTAAAAGTTTTAGCTTTAAGTTGATTTGAGGAGACATTTTAGTATGTTTATCATATGCTAAACAAATTTAAGAATTCATTTGAAAAGATATTTTGCCCAGAGTATATTCAGGAAGTGTTAAAAGGCTTAAGAAAGTAAAAACTGAAGATTTAAGCTGAGACTTTTAATAAATTACAAGTTTGTCAATTTATTTTACCTCATGATATTGAGAATGTTGGCTATAAAATAATATTTTCTTTCTAATTTAAGAATAGAAACTTTTAACAATGGTATATTTATCCAAAAGAAAGATCATCGTCATCAATAATATATCCTTTAGAGGAGAATTTAATATTTTGATATTTTATCAATAATCATAATGCAACATATATTTAAGTAAATAACAGTATGTGTTACCTTCTATGTTGATAAAAAAAGAACTAAAACATTTATTTACTCCACCCCCCCTCACCCTCCCCCCCCCCTCCCGCCGCCCCCAATAATAAGCCCTAAGGTTCACTCTATCACTTCAATCAAGGCAGGCTAATTAAAGTTAAAAAAATGTAGTCTATTGATTTCCTTAAAAATAAATTCTTTTACCATGAAACAAAATACTAAACTCTGCCCTTTAGACATACTACTGTACTTCAAATGCTGATCTTATTTGTCACTGCTTGAAAGTGAAACAGAGTTAGACTTTAAAAGAAAAGAAAATCCTGGAGCTACTTGGGAAGCATTAGGGGTCAGTCTGTTTGCCTGGTTCTGGCCAGAACATACCCAGAGTCACAAGGCCTAAATAAGGGCCACTTTATTTCCATTTGACATTTTTCAATCAAAGCACATAACTAGGATCTGAAATATAATAAATATATAGAGAACCATATTGTGAGATTGATGTTCTATTTCACTTAACATCTTCCTACTTGTCTTATTGGTGAAAAGGAAATAATAGACTTTTCCTTGTCACTGCAATTTGAATTCTGTATGCAATAATAAAGAAGCATAATAAAAAAATAATAATGCCAAAGCAAATTGAAAATTGGTGAACAGTTAGATGGGGATTTTCTTGTATGTTGAAAATACTGGCCACAAACTTTCTATGTTCCTAAATGTTCATTTTGTACTACATTTTGAAATGTATTCATCAACTGTAAGGGAAGTTAATAGCTCCCCAAAAGTATAAAATATAGAGAATAAACAGTATTAATTTAATGAGCTAAATATTATTTGTTTGGATGAGTGCTTTTTTGATCTCTCTCTCTCTTTCTCTCTCTCTCTCTCTCTCTCTCTCTCTCTCTCTCTCTCTCTCATCTGAAAGATTTCAGAACTTTCCATCTCTTGACCCTAGGGACACACACTGCCCAGGGATGCTTCCTGGAGCAGAATCTGACACCTTCTAACAATACTTATGTACAAAGATTGTGCCGTGCCCTGGAAAATAGCACTCAATGTGTCAGGAGGTGATCAAAATCCCAGATTGGAGGAACTCAGGCTAAAGTCACAAAAGGGTTAAAAAGATAAATGCTTCTTACTGAAATATGCCCACATATGCACCCTATATCTTCAACTTAGACTGAAATTTTAAAGGGCATAACAGTTTCTTATACTGCTTTCTTTCCCAAGTCTAAAATATATTTAAGCAGGAAAAGGGCAGAACGAGCATTATTCCAATTCTATATTGCAATTAATAGTCTGATTATTATTATTGGGAAGAAAAGAACATCATTTGAAATGAAACATTTTGGTTAGTATAAGCAAGACTGCTCAAGGAACTGATCTGAAAATGGTTGGGTTTTCACTGTGAGGATATGGGGCATGGGGGATGGGCAAATGGAGGGTAGTTAGAAAACCTCCCAGTAAGGAAATCTATACCTTTCTAAAACCAGACAAACACAAGGGGGCAGTTAGAGCTCAAGCTCTGATTTCAAAACTGGCTAACTGAATGAGAGCTAACCTATTTTAGTTTACCCTTGGGATATTTATCAGTTCCCTTGGTAGGCAAAGAAACGTGAGGCTGACAAGTGGGTTTAGTTTGCACTTGGTCTAATTGCTGTGAGGACAGCTGGAACCTCTCTAATGACAGCTACAATAGCTATGGCTTCGGAAGAGCTTGGGGCTACATTCCCTAAATTTACACTTTAGTTCTAGCCTCCCGATTCTGATCAAACTGTTTTTCTCGCGCATTTTAAATGTTTTTTTTTTAATTTTTTTTTATTTTTACTCTGTGAACTTTGTTTGCAAAGGAGAGACTTATTAAAAACTCACCAACCTAAGGGCTATGTTTATTTTAATTTATGAGAAGACAGTAGTGGGGGGGGGGCGGCGGGGGGGGAGGGCTGGGGCGAGGGAGGAAGTTCAACTAATTCTAGCATTGGCTTTTAGTTTCAGCTGTTCTTTTGCAAATATGCTTCAGATCCCCCCCTGCCCCCCCCCCCCCCCCAAATGCAAGCCATCCTGGGTTTCGATTCAAACTCAAGCGGCATTGCTATAACTTTTCTCACGGGGTTGCAAGTTTCCGTGAGAAATAACCATCCCTGCGCGGAATTCCATTGAATTTGGGGGATGGGAGGTAACATGGGTAATCCTGGATCGCAGGTACTTGAAGTGAATCTAGCCCAATGGGCAGCCGCCCGGAGCTGAGCTCAGCTGCCCTATTGGAGAGCGAGGAGGGCAGCGCAGGCAGCTCCAGGTCCTCACTTGCAAGAAAACTTGTTGAATCTTCTCTCTCCTCCCCTCCCAGCGCTTTGCCCGCCTCCGTCCCTAGGAGCTGATTGGCAGAAATCACTATCCAACCCTAGACTCTGGGCCTCCTCCGGGACCTAGGATTGGCCTACAAGAAGGACTGGGATGAGGGGGTGCAAGGGGGAGGGATTTCCCTTAAAGCTCAAGCTAGGTCCTGGGACCAGGGAAGGAGGAGTGGAGAGACTTAGTTCCCGTGACTGAGCCGCGAGGCCTGGAGGACTTATCCTCCCCCGCTGCAGTTCCAGGCCAGAGCGCGCCAAGCAATTTTCTCATCCTTCTGGCCCAGCCTCGGCTACAAACAGGACCCCCAAGCAGCGCGCGGAGTTCTTGGCACTTTCCGATGGGTTCTATTGCTCCCTGCCCAGAGACTGACGGCGCGCTCTCGGACTTACCTGTTAGAGCACTAACACCGTCCTGGACCATGCACTTCTTCAGGAACCCCAGGATAGCCTCCCACGCACGCCGGGTAGCCAACGCCACCAGTTTTCAGCCAATGCCTCGGCCTCCGCCACGGACCCTGCTGCTGCTGCTGCTTCTCCTGCCACTGGTAAGCTGCCTTCCAGCACAGCCCGATGCCCCCGGCCGGGTGTTGCTGTCCTCAGGTCTCCAGGGGTTTGCAGGGGTCCCTGCCAAAGAGGCTATAGTAATGGCGAACCGTGGGCTCCGGGTGCCTTTTGGCCGTGAGGTCTGGCTGGATCCACTGCAGGACCTGGTGCTGCAGGTGCAGCCGGGGGACCATTGCACAGTGACCGTACTAGACAACGACGCTCTGGCCCAGCGGCCCGGCCGCCTGAATCCCAAGCGCTTCCCCTGCGACTTCGGTCCTAGAGAGGTGAGCTACTCTCACCTGGGTGCGCGCAGCCCCTCGCGAGATCGCATTCCGCTGCAGCTGCGCTATGACGCGCAGGGAGGGACTGCAGTGCTTCCCTTGGTGCTGGAGGTGGTTGTAGTCTTTACTCAGCTGGAAGTTGTGACTCGGAACTTGCCTCTGGTCGTGGAGGAGCTGCTGGGGACCAGCAATGCTCTGGACGCGCAGAGCTTGGAGTTCACCTACCAGTCTGAGACAGAGGAGTGTCGTGTGGGCATCCTGTCTGGCTTGGGTACGCTGCCTCGCTATGGGGAACTCCTACACTACCCGCAGGTCCCAGGACTAGCCAGCGAGGGGGTTACCCAGGATCCTCTCCTGATGGACTGCAAAGCTTTTCAGGAGCTAGGTGTGTGCTACCGTCACATAGCCTCCAGTCGCTCACCAAACAGAGACTGGGTGCCCATGGTGGTGGAGCTGCACTTGCGAGGGGCTCCTGTGGGCAGCCCTGCTTTGAAACGCGAGCACTTCCAGATGCTGGTGAGAATCCGAGGAGGGGTTGAGAACACTGCCCCCAAGCCCAGTTTTGTGGCCATGATGATGATGGAGGTGGACCAGTTTGTACTGACCGCCCTCACTCCAGACATGTTGGCAGCTGAGGATGCTGAATCTACCCCTGACTTGTTGATCTTCAACCTCACCTCCCCATTTCAGCCTGGCCAGGGCTACCTGGTAAGCACTGATGATCGCAACCTGCCGCTCTCCTCCTTTACTCAGAGAGATCTGCGCCTCCTGAAGATTGCCTACCAGCCACCCTCTGAAGACTCTGACCAGGAGCGTCCCTTTGAATTTGAGCTGGAGGTAGTAGACCCAGAAGGAGCAGCCTCAGATCCCTTTGCCTTCATGGTGGTGGTGAAGCCCATGAATACACTGGCTCCGGTGGTTATCCGCAACACTGGTCTCATTCTCTATGAGGGCCAGTCTCGGCCCCTCACCGGCCCTACAGGCAGTGGACCACAAAACTTGGTCATCAGCGATGAAGATGACCTAGAGGCAGTGCTGCTAGAGGTGGTGGCTGGGCTCCAACATGGTCACCTCATCCTTCAGGTTGGCTCCAGTGGTAACCCTGTCACTAAGGCCTTTACAGTAGCTCAGCTAACAGCTGGTGAGGTGGTCTACCACCATGATGACAAAGATGGCTCACTGAGTGACAACCTGGTGCTTCGAATGGTAGATGGAGGACACAGGCACCAGGTGCAATTCCTATTCCCTATCACCTTAGTGCCTGTGGATGACCAGCCACCAGTCCTCAGTGCCAACACAGGGCTGACACTGGCAGAGGGTGAAACAATGCCCATACAACCCTTTGCTCTCAGTGCAACTGACATAGACTCAGATGACTCTTTGCTGCTTTTTGTGCTGGAGTCTCCCTCAACTACAGGCCATCTGATTATCCGTCAACCTCATCCTCCACAAGAGGTGGAGCAGCTTATTGGAAGTCCTTGGAAGAAACAAGGAACATTTTATGAGAAAATAGTGACAAAGTGGCGGCAGCAGGACATAATAAAGGGGAGGCTGTTCTATATGCACTCTGGGCCCCATAATCCTGGACCAGTGATGGATCAGTTCACATTTCGAGTTCAGGATAACCATGACCCCCCTAATCAATCTGGGCTACAGAAGTTTGTGATCCGCATTCATCCTGTGGATCGCCTCCCTCCAGAGTTGGGCAGTGGCTGTCCCCTTCGGATGGTGGTGAAAGAATCTAAGCTTACACCGCTGAGGAAGAAGTGGCTGCAATACACTGACCTGGACACAGATGACCGAGAACTACATTACACAGTGACTCAGCCTCCAATGGACACAGATAAAAACCACTCGCCAGCCCCATTAGGAACCTTGGTCCTGACTGACAACCCTTCTATCGTGGTGGCCCATTTTACCCAAGCCCAGATCAATCACCATAAAATTGCTTACAGACCTCCAGATCAAGAACTGGGAGTGGCTGCCCGAGTGGCCCAGTTCCAGTTCCAGGTGGAGGACCGAGCTGGGAATGTAGCTTCAGGCGTCTTCACCCTTTACTTGCAGCCAGAGGACAACCAGCCACCTGAGATCCTCAACACTGGCTTTACTACTAAGGAGAAAGGACACCACATCCTGAGTGAGTCTGAGTTGCATGTGAATGATATAGACACTGATGTAACCCACATCTCTTTTACTCTAACACAGGCGCCCAAACATGGTCACATAAAGGTGTCTGGACAGATACTACCTGTAGGTGGGGTTTTCCATCTGGAGGACATAAAACAGGGTCGGATTTCCTATGACCATAGTGGGGATGACTCCCTTACTGATAACTGCTCCTTGGAGGTCAGTGACAGACACCATGCGGTGCCCATAACTCTCAGAGTGAATGTCCAATCAGTGGATGATGAGGTGCCCATGCTGAGCCTTCCTGCTGGCACTCTGGGGTCCTACCTAGATGTTTTAGAGAACGGGGCTACTGAAATCACTGCCAGTGTTATCAAGGGGACTGATGAAGACACTGATGATTTAATGTTGACTTTCCTCTTGGAAGATCCGCCCTTATATGGAGAAATCCTGGTCAATGGAGTTCCAGCAGAGCAGTTTACCCAAAGGGACATCCTGGAGGGCTCTGTTGTCTATGCCCATACCAGTGGTGAGATAGGCCTATTGCCCAAAGAGGACTCTTTTAACCTGAGTCTGTCAGCTATATCTCAAAAATGGAGAATAAGTGGCAGTACTGTCCAAAGAGTTACTGTGTGGGTGACCATCCTTCCTATTGACAGCCAGGCCCCAGAAATTTCTGTAGGTGAACAGTTTATAGTAATGGAAGGTGATAAAAGTGTCATAACCTCAATGCATATAAGTGCTGAAGATATTGATTCCCTAAATGACGACATCCTGTGCACTATAGTTATTCAGCCTACCTCAGGTTACGTTGAAAATATTTCTCCAGCACCAGGCTCTGAAAAATCAAGAGCAGGGATTGCCATAAGTGCCTTCACACTGAAAGATCTCAGGCATGATCATATTAACTATGTCCAGAGCATACATAAAGGAGTGGAACCTGTGGAAGATAGATTTATATTTCGTTGTTCTGATGGCATTAACTTTTCAGAGAGACATTTTTTCTCTATTGTTATCATTCCCACCAATGATGAACAGCCCGAAATATTTATGAGAGAATTTATGGTGATGGAAGGCATGAGTCTGGTGATTGATACGCCCATCCTCAATGCTGCTGATGCTGACATTCCCCTGGATGATTTAACTTTCACTCTTACCCAATTTCCTACTCATGGTCGCATTATGAACCAGCTGATAAACAGCACAGTTTTGGTCAAAAGCTTTACCTTGGACCAGATCATAGAGAGTTCCAGCATTATTTATGAGCATGATGACTCTGAGACCCAGGAAGATAGTTTTGTGATTAAACTAACAGATGGTAAGCACTCTGTGGAAAAGACAGTTCTCATTATGGTTATCCCTGTTGATGATGAGACCCCCAGAATGGCCATTAATAGTGGATTAGAAATAGAAGTTGGGGAAACCAAAATTATGAACAATAAAATATTAATGGCAACTGATTTAGATTCTGAAGACAAATCGTTGGTTTATATAATTCGTTATGGGCCAGAACATGGATTATTACAGAGACAAAAACCTATGCATGCCTTTGAAAATATCACACTGGGCATGAATTTTACCCAGGATGAAGTGGACAGGAACTTAATTCAATATGTCCATTCTGGGCAAGACAGCATTCAGGACCTAATTAAATTTGATGTGACTGATGGAACAAATACCCTCATAGATTGCTATTTTTATGTATCTATTGGGAGCGTTGACATTGTCTTCCCTGATGTGATAAGTAAGGGAGTGTCCTTGAAAGAAGGTGGTAAAGTCATCCTCACAACAGACCTCTTAAGCACTAGTGATTTGAACAGTCCTGATGAAAACTTAGTGTTTACCATCACCAAGGCTCCCCTGAGAGGTCTCTTAGAATGCACAGATCAACCTGGAGTTTCTATCACATCTTTCACTCAGCTTCAACTGGCTGGAAACAAAATCTACTACATACACACAGCTGATGATGAGGTGAAGATGGACAGTTTTGAGTTTCAAGTCACTGATGGACATAACCCTGTCTTCCGGACATTCCGTATCTCCATTAGTGATGTGGACAACAAAAAGCCAATTGTCACTATCCATAACCTGATTGTCAGTGAAGGTGAAAACAAGCTGATCACTCCCTTTGAACTCACTGTTGAAGACAGAGATACTCCTGATAAACTCCTAAAATTCACTGTCACCCAGATGCCTGTTCATGGTCAACTCCTACTTAACAATACCAGGCCTGCCATGGTTTTTACTAAGCAAGACTTAAATGAAAACTTAATCAGCTATAGGCATGATGGCACTGAGTCAAGTAAAGACAGCTTCTCCTTCACGGTAACTGATGGCTCCCATACAGAGTTCTATGTTTTTCCTGATACAGTATTTGAAACAAGAAGACCCCAAGTGATGAAGATCCAGATCTTAGCTGTTGACAATAGTGTCCCCCACATTGCAGTGAACAAAGGAGCTTCTACACTTCGTACTCTGGCCACTGGCCACTTGGGATTCATGATCACAAACAAAATATTAAAAGCTAAGGACAGAGACAGCCTGTGTTTTTCTCTTAGGTTTATTGTTACAGAGCTCCCACGACATGGATATCTCCTCAACTTGGGCAAAGGCAACCACAGTGTCACTCAGTTCACACAAGGTATGGTTCATTTTTCTTTCTTTATAACCATTGGGCATTTTAGGTCTTATTTCCTGAGGATATAGCTGTCACTGTAAACATTATTAAGTAGAGGCTCAAATGATATTCTAAGAGAAAGAAGGAAAGGGACATAAAAGGAAAGGGAGAATTCAGGGACCTTCTTTCCTGGCAGAGCAGCTCCTTTCTTGCCATGTGTCCCACTGCAGTGACCTTCACTAGAGAGAGTATTGATATTTTTTTATATAGCAGCAAGGGTTGCTGCCAGAACAGGAATTTTTTGAATTAAAATTGAAGCAAGCTTTTCAGCTCTGTGCCATTTGCCATACAACTGTCTCTGGAGCAGCCTGATTTGTATGCTGCAAATAGTTTATGAAGCATTTTAACACCACAGAGAGATGTGCTTTCTAAATTGTGTATTCAGATTATTATTATCAAATAGAGCCTCCAAATTTATATTACTTTGATTAATTTTTAGAGCATTGTTATAATACTATTATAGTTGGTAGAAACTTTGTAACTAAAAATCTGTATTTATATTTTGTAGATTTTATAATTTTAATATTTCAAGACAAATACCTGTCCAAAGACATAAGAAGTAAACATCTATCTAGATTTATAAAAATATGTACAAGGCATGTTACTATGGTATACACAAAGTAAGAGAGTATAAGAAGACATGATGTATAAGAAGACAGTATTTCTGTCACCAAAATATGCATCCACTTCATTATTAAGAACTTGAAGATATGTTAATAAAAGTAATAGTATAAGGAAAAAATTATTATTGTTATTTTAAAATATGTTTTTATAGAATTTTTAGAGAGTAAGGGAGAGTATAGAGAGATTGAAACATCCATGAGGGAGAAACACCAATCGGTTGCTTCCTGCATGTCCCCTACTAGGGATCAAACCTACAACCTGGGCCTGTGCCCTGACCCAGAATTGAACCAGGGACCTCTTGTTTCATGGGTTGACACTCAATGATTGAGCCACATTGACCAGGCAAAAATTATTTTTTTTAATTTCAAAACTTTTCTCTGCCCTGTTTCAAACTCAGTAACAAACACTGGCTGCATCTACATTCATTTGCATTCTTGAGGCTAAAGTATTTTTCTAACCTAATTTTTTTTATGTGCAGACATAATCTCAGACAGGAAGGGCAGGTGACCTAAGCAAAGTTACTCAGGGAATGAAGGGAGAAGCCAGTTCAGTATGCTGGCTTGGGAGTTAGGAATCTGCTCTCTAGAACCTGTGATTTTCACTACAAAGGGCTTTGGGTTGCTTTCATAAAAATCTCACCATGTCAGAATGCAAACTTGATCTATCCTATGTGGGCTCTCTGGGTAGAGATGGAGTTTAACCCTAGGACATCCCAGTGGGGGTATTCTTTTCATGCAATAGTGTTGTGCTCTTAGATAACCAATGCTTTAATAAACAAAGATGTCACAAATTATAGTGCTAAAGTAAACTGTTTCTCTGATTTAGATGCTGGCAAATAGTCCTACACTCCAACCTTATGATTCTTGGCCGAAAGCCTGAATATATCCTCAGGCCCGCAGGGACAGGAAAACCTCAGAGTGACAAGTGTCATGCCAGATCAGCAGGAAACTTGTGTGTGAAGGCTTTCTGAGGATAGAGATGCCATGCTATCTTAGATTGGTTTGTTTACATGTGAGTGAAGAGGATGAAAAGAATACAGGCTTAGGCATAAGTAGGTTTATGTATCTACTTTCGCTGGTTGTTGGTTAAGTTACCAGCCATCATTACCTAAAAGATAAATCATAAGTAAGGATACAAAATAATAACAATAATAATAATAAGACAAATAATATAAATAATAATATTTAATAAATAAGTAATAATATAAGAATAAACTCTATGTTCCATGCACTCACAAATATAAACTTACTTTTGCCCATCCTATATATTGGAGGATAGAAAAATGTTACTTCAAATCACTTGTCTGACCAGAAAAAGGATTCCAATGTTAAAGTTTTTTTTAAAAGAAATTTTAGGATGAAAACAGGCAAATGTGCTATTTCATTACAGGTGTTGCACTCACTAACCAATGCTTGGACTCACCATGGTCATATGTAAATGAAGAGTAGTAGTAAATTTATTATAAAAAGTAAAGGTAAATTTCTAAGATTTCTTTTTAAAAAAAAATTATCACAACCCAATAAAAACTCAAATATTGATAAGAAAAAATATTGGTATTTAATAATACAGCACTCATTTGAACAAGTTGAGACTGGAGTTTGGCTCATAGCAGATATTTATGGGGATTAGATAAGTGAGTAAACATCTATCATAGAGCTACCATGGCTGCTCTTCTAGTAAGGGAAATGAAAGAAGTGCTTAGAGTGAGGACTATGCAATGTCTTTATTTGTTTTTCTTTTGTTATTATGAAGGGATAAGCTAAAATATATTTTGATTGGTTTTCAATGTAGTAAATTAAATTAATTTAGCACTCATGGCCAGAGAAAGTTATTCCTAAATTGATTGATGAAATGATTGATAGGAGAAAAACTAATTAATTTATAAAATGTATTAAATTTCATTATTATAAAAAGTTAACAAAGTGGAATTAGACAAATTATGGAAATTATTTAGTTATTTTAAACTTTACCTCTCTGCTAAGATGACCCTGCTCCCTCAACTCTAGGTCAAAATCACTTTTCTCAAATACCTGGATTGTTTTTTCTTGTGAGACCTCATTTATAAATTTTTAGAAATTTCCCCTAAGTGTTTGAACCAGGGTATGGTTTCATAACCCATGGAATGGGTGTGTGGATATACTGAAATACATTCAATGCATATTTAATATTTAGAAAAAAAAATCTAGTTAATTGTTAGATGTTTGCTTAAAGAAGATTACATTTTGGCTTCTAGGTTTTTATTTTCCTAACTAGAGGCCCGGTGCATGAAATTTGTGCACAGGAGGGGGGGGGCGGGTTCCTTCAGCCCAGCCTGCACTCTCTCCAATCCTAGACCCCTTGGGGATGTCCAACTGCCGGGATCGGGCCTAAACCAAAAGTCAGACATCCCTCTCACAATCCTGGACTTCTTGGCTCCTAATCGCTCCTAATTGCCCTTAACTGACCCCCCCCCCCCCCCCCCGTTGCTGGCCTGATTGCCCCTCACTGCCTCTGCATGCCAGTTTGGTCAACCCTAACTGCCCCCTGCTGCCAGCCAGGTCACCCCCAACTGCCCCCTCCCTGTCAGCCTGGTCACTTCTAACTGCCCCCCCGCTGGCCTGGTCACCCCTTACTGCCCCCTTTGCTGGCCTGGTCACCCCCAACTGCACCCCCCTGCTGGCCTGGTCACCCCTAATTGCCCCCCCTCCACCAGCCTGGTCACCTCTTATTGCCCCCCCTGCTGGCCTGGTCGCCCCCAACTGACCCCCCCTGCTGGCCTGGTTGCCCCCAACTGCAGCCCCCTGCCGGCCTGGTTGCCCCTCACAGCCCCCCTGCCAGCCTGGTCGCCCCATGCAGCCTGATGTTCAGTCATTTGGTCATCCCTCACTAACCCAACCACCACCCCAGACAGGTGTCAGCTTACTCTCTATCCATGAGTCTGTCTCTATTTTGCTTGTTAGTTCATTAGATCTACATATAAGTGAAATTATATGGTATTTGTCTCTGATTGGCTTATTCCCCTTAGCATAATGCTCTCCAAGTCCGTCCATGCCATCACAAGAATGAATTTCTTTGTCTTTTACAGCTGAGTAGTATTCCATTGTGTAAATGTACCATAGCTTCTTTATCTTCTCATCTACTGATCAACACTTGGGCCTCTTCCAAGTCTTGGCTATTATAAAAAACTAGAGGCCCGATGTATGAAATTTGTGCATGGGTAAGGTCCCTAGGCCTGGTTGACAATCAGGGCCGATATGTGGGGCGACCGGCGGGGTGATCAGGGAGCCCCCGCTGGCACCCGCCTTGGCCAGCCTGGGACCTGCGGGCTGGGGGCAGCTCCTGCATTGAGCGTCTGCCCCCTGGTGGTCAGTGCACGTCATAGTGACCGGTCGTTCCACCAGTCAGTCAATTTGCATATTAGGCTTTTATTATATAGGATAGGATGCTGCAATGAACACAGGGGTGCACATATTCTTTAAAATTCGTGTTTTGGTTGTCTCCGGATAAATTCCCAGATGTAGAATCGCTTGGTTATAAGGCAGTTCTATTTGTAATTTCTTGAGGCACCTCCATACTGCTCCCCACAGTGGCTGTACCAATCTTCATTCCCACCAACAGTGCACAAGCATTCCTTTTTCTCTACATCCTTGCCTATACTTGTTGGTTGTTGATTTATTGATGATAGCCATTCTTCTAGGTATGAGAGGATATCTTGTTGTGGTTTTAACTTGCATTCCTCTGATTATTAGTGACGTTGAGCATCTTTTCATAGTCTAAGGACCAATCTGTATGTTCTCTTTGGAGAAGTATGTATTCAGGTCCTTTGCCCATTTTTAATTGGATTGTTTGTTTTTTGGTATTGAGTTTTATAAGTTCTTTATAAATTTTGGATATTAACTTCTTATCAGATGTATAGGTGAACATGTTTTTTAACTTAGTGTTGTCTTTTCATTTTGTTGATTGTTTCTTTTGCTCTGCAAAATCTTCTTAGTTTGCTGTAGTCCCATCGGTTTACTTTTCTTTTGTTCCCCTTCCCTAATAGATATATCAGAAAAAATATTGTTATAAGAAATGTCCAAGAATGGTCCTTTTACATTTCTTGTAATACTGGTTTGGTGGTAACAAACTCTTACTTTGTCTTGTTGGAGAGGCTCTTTATTGCTACTATTTTATTTTATTTTTTTTAAATATATTTTATTGACTTTTTTACAGAGAGGAAGGGAGAAGGATAGAGAGTTAGAAACATCGATGAGAGAGAAACATCGATCAGCTGCCTCCTGCATACCCCCAACTGGGGATGTACCCGCAACCAAGATACATGCCCCTGACCAGAATCGAACCGGGGACCCTTCAGTCCCCAGGCTGACGCCCCATCCACTGAGCCAAACCGGTCAGGGCTACTATTTTAAATGATAGCCTTGCTAGCTAAAGTAGCCTTGGTTGTAGGTCGTTGCTTTTCATCACTTTGAATATTTCATGTCAGTCCCTTTTGGTCTGAAACATTTCTGTTGAGAAATCAGCTGACAGTCTTATGGGAGTTCCCTTTAGGTAACTGCCTTTTTCATGTGGCTTTTAAGATTCCCTCTTTGTCTTTTATCTTTGACATTTTAATTATGATGTGTCTTGGTGTGAGCCTCTTTAGGCCCTTCTTATTTGGGACTCTTTGCACTACCTGAACTGTGTGTCTTTTGCCTTCACCAGGTTAGGGAAGTGTTTGGTCATTATTTCTTCAAGTGTTCTTGATCATTGCTCTCTCTTCTCCTTCTGATACCCCTATGATGTGGATGTTGTTGTTTCATGTTGTCCAAAAGATCTCTTAACCTATACTTTTTAAAAAAATTCTTTCTTTTACTATTTTGATTGGGCATTATTCTACCTTGTCTTCCAGAAAGCTGCTTTGATCCTCTGCTTTATCCAAACAACTATTTATTCCTCCCAGTGTACTAGTATTCTTCATTTTATATATCATATTCTTCATTTCTGACCTTTACTATTGTTTCTATATCCTTTTTATAATCATTTCTTTGAACTCTATATCAGATAAATTGCTTGTCTCCATTCATTTAGCTCTTTCTATGGAAATTTCTTCTGTTCTTTCATTTGGGGCCTGTTTCTTTGTCTCCTCATTTTGGCTGCCTCTTTGTGTGTGTTTTTATGTATTAGATAGATTTGACTTCCAGTCTTCTTGGGATGCCCTAATGTAGTAGGTGTCCTGTCTCTTTCATCACCTGAACTGGGTGCTCTGGGAATGTCCCTTGTGTAGGTTATGTAGGCCCTCCTATTGTAATTTAATATTGATTGCTATTGGCCCATTTGTGTGTGGGATTGACTTTCAGGCTAGCTGACTGTGAAGCTCAACCTTGGCCATGGCGTGCAAGCTGCTGTGCAGGTGCTGACTCCACATAGCTTAATTCACTTCAGCAGGGTTTAGTGCCCTTTGGATATGCTACTTGTGAAGCTTATTGGAACCTTCTCTGTTTTTGTTTGAAGCTGACCACTAGGTGTGTTGGTTTTGGGCCTCTTGGGAGGCACTCGGTTGCAGGCCACTGTCAGATGCTGCCTGTGGTTGGCCTCAGGAAACCTGTTTGGAGCTAACAGCAAACCACAGTTTGTGACTGCCTCTTCTGTGGCTGGGTACACAGGGGAAGGACCAAGATGGGCACCAAGGCTGGCTTTTACCAGCACCAGGCTTGAGGGCAGGTCAGCAAAAGTCCCAAGGCACCCAGAGTTTGGCCTCTTCCTGCCTCCACCTGCAGTCCACCTGTTAGGCTCAGTCACTGAAAGAGCCTCTGGCTATACTCCTCAGCAGGGTGTAACATCCGTAGGGTGAAGTGGGAGGAAGTTCAGAGTGTGGGGCTATTGCCTTCCCCTAGGCCAGTGGTTGGCAAACCGTGGCTCACGAGCCACATGCGGCTCTTTGGCCCCTTTAGTGTGGCTCTTCCACAAAATACCACGTGTGGGCGCGCACGTACAGTGCGATTGAAACTTCGTGGCCCATGCGCAGAAGTCGGTTTTCGGCCTGGGAGAGTCTATTTTGAAGAAGTGGCGTTAGAAGAAGTGGGGGGTGGACATATAGAGAGGATGAACGAAAGGAGATAGATGAAACAAGTATACAAGATGAGTGTGGATGGGAGAGTTGGAAGGGGTCGACCTCAGCGAACGTACCTCAATCAGATTGAGGACGTTTTTAGCAAAGGCCAGCTTAGGAGTCCCCTAATTAAATTAATAACAATGTACCTACCTATATAGTTTAAGTTTAAAAAATTTGGTTCTCAAAAGAAATTTCAATTGTTGTACTGTTGATATTTGGCTCTGTTGACTAATGAGTTCACCGACCACTGCCCTAGGCTGATGCCATACAGAGCAGAATGTTTCGCTTACAAAAGATGGCATCTATGGTATGAGAGAATGACTCAGCACAGGGATTTTGGTGGCTGTCCCTTCAGGTCCCTCCCAAAGCCACAAACCCCAGACTCTCTTCATGCAACTCTAGTTCTCTCCGCCCTCCATTCACCAGAGCCCAGGGTGAGTGGCTACAAATAAAATTTTGTGCATTGGCCCTTTAAGAGGATTCCTGTGCCTCTAGCCATTTCTCCCTGGTGAACAGAAACCCTGTTACTTTTCATAGCCAGATGTTGGTGACTCTGTTGCTCTGGGCTGGAGAGTCTGGTTTGGAGTTTAGACTCTATGCTCCTCGGGGGGAACTTCCACAGCTGAGATATCCATTCAAAACTTAAGCCACCACCCGTGGAAACAGGGTCAGCCCTTTTTGTATCTCTGCCTTTTCCACCAGTCTCAATGTGGCTTCCTCTGTAAATTTATGGTTATAAGACTTCTCTTTAGCTACTGTGCAGTTGGTTATTCAGGATGATTGTTCTATAATTTAGTTGTAATTCCAGTTTAGTCCTGGGAAGAGATGAGTATAGCTTCCACCTATTCTGCCATCATGGATCCTACTCTTAGTAGAGTTCTTAAGAGATGGAAAAACCATAGAGAATACATGAGACAAATAAATATTACATATCATTATTGATGGAATTTTTAGCTATGTTCTTGATTTTACACAGCCTTGGAAATAACTACTCACTGCTTAAAGTCAATCAAATAACGGTTTATTTTAAGTATCACAGAACAGAGTATTTGTTTTATTGTTTTCTGTGTTGCATCATTAAGGAGAGGAACTGGTAAAATGAATGAATAAATTGTAAGAATTGTATGTTAGTCAATATTAAAAACAAATTATGCCAGGGAATTTGATAGCTAATGTAGGAAGCAACAGAAAGATCATTTCTGAGACAGAATAATTTTTTTTTCCGTGAATAAAGTTTTTAGATATTATTAGATTATTTTATCTTCTCTCATGTTAGTTATTTCAATCTGGGATCTTAAAAAAATTCTGATTTTTTTTCTTTCAAAATTTGGACTGCTTAAAGCAAGAAGTCTGCTAAACTACAAGTGGTAAGAAAGTTAGCTTGAGGGAGGGCACGGTAACCTCTTTTCTCTTAGGGCCAGTCCTATAGGGAGATAATGGGGGTGATTTCAGTAGTGCCAGGAGATCTGCCATGCTTCCAAATATCTTTCTTTCTACCTGTCATGGAGCCTGACAGTCCATATTTAGGCAGTGACTTCTTTGGTGCATGAACATGCAAATGCTATTGAGAGGGGCAACACCTTGCTATTATTATAACCTAATTCTTATACTCTGTATAAGGGATCAGATTTCTATGGGACAGCTGAAATCCAGAAATAAGATAGCACTGTTTCCCTTAGGAAAAGAAGGGGATGGGGATAGTTACAGCCAATAGGATTTCATAAGTCATCAATTTTGCCCTAGTGATTAATCATCTTGTTCTTTGGTTATTTTCTAGCTGACATTGATGACATGAAAATATGCTATGTTTTAAGAGAAGGGGCTAATGCCACAAGTGATCTATTCCAATTTACAGTTGAAGATGGTGGTAAGTATTTCACTCTCCTTTTAGTATAAACAAGGAGAGTGATTTTCATTGGTAGCTCTTTGATATTACAAGGAATCTGTATCAAGTATTATTTTATGCTCACCTGATTTTATACTAAATAAATTTTGTATTTGCTATATTCTCAATCTGATACAGTGCTACTCTGCAATAATTTTAGATAAATGTTCTAATTATGTTATTTTGTTTTATGATTTATAAAGCACTAAAAAGAAATATCTGTATAAGTAGGATTTCTATTTTCAGTTGTTCAGATTATGCTCTGTATGAGGCTGCCTGCTTGAGGTGACAAGAGGATATTGGAATTTAGCCCAGCTCCACTTGCAAGCCATTCGCTTATCTGGGTGTTCCTAACAGGGTATGTCTACTCATGTACAAATTAGAACAAGTTATCTTTTTCTAATTTGCACAAGGGTACTGTGTGGATTAGTGCTGGTGGAAAAATATGTTGCTTTCACCAAAGAATCAGTGCTAAATAAATGTGTTTAAATCTCACCAATCTCAGTATGTCTGATAACTTTCTTATTTGGGGGATTTTGTGACTTAGTCTAGATAAAATTTTCCTTGGTGACTTCTGAAGGACACTGTAGAGAATAGGATGTGACCTGTAATCTAAGTCCCCTTTGCAATATTATTGTCATTTCTCCTTCAAAGCTTTGACTGCTGCTCAGACTCTTTTCAGTTCTCTTCCTAACCCTGTTGACGAGGAGAGAAAAAGGCTGCTTCCAGGTTGATTTAAAAGGATGTTTCTGTTCTCACATGCTCTTAAGAGAAGCAATAGAACATCAGGAAGAATGTGTATTGTATGAACAAGACACAAGAAGTGAGGTAATATTGTAAGAGAGAAAAGAGAGGGAGAAAAGAAATAATTCAGATTGATTCATCTGTTTCCGTGTGATGTTTTTAAAATGGCATGCTATTATGTCATCTATCTCAAAAAGATTACATGCTTACCCTTCACATGTTTTGAAACATAAATAACATTTATATAAAATATCTTTGGATGTAACATGATCACAGCTCTGAAATATGAAAGCTGCTGGGTGTGTGCCAGTGAGAGAAAAAAGTGTTAACTTCGGTTCAACTAGTTTGTTTCTACCACAAGTCAGATATTTAAGAAAGTTAATGCTTTGTTTTTATAGTAACCAAATCATATTTAAGTATTCTATTTGTTGATAAGCAAAGCTTAGAATAAAATAAAATTCTAAAAAGGAAACCAACTCATAAAAGAATAATCTACTGCTCAAATGAGAAATTCTAGTCAGTAAACTTTAGAGTGAGATGCTAATATAATCTAAATTAGTATAGCTCATTAACATTTAAAGACTAAATTATTTGTTCAAGACTGAATAATGTTTATTTTAAACTAGAGGCCCGGTGCACAAAAATTTGTGCACTCAGCGGGGGGGGGGGGGCGCGCGTTGTCCCTCAGCCCGGCCTGCGCCCATTTGCAGTCCAGGACCCCTTGGGGGATGTCCACCTGTCAACTTAGGCCCACTCCCTGGGGGATCAGGCCTAAGCTTGCAGTCAGACATCCTTCTGGCAGCCAGGGAGCCCTTGGGGGATGTCCGACTAAAGGCTTAGGCCCCCAAGGGATCGGGTCTAAACCGTTAGTTGGACATTCTTAGTGCTGCTACGGAGCCTCTCCCACCACCTCTGCGCTGGCCAGCCATGAGCCAGCTTCTGGCTGAGTGGCACTCCCCATATGGAAGTGCACTGACCACCAGGGGGCAGCTCCTGCATTGAGCGTCTGCCCCCTGGTGGCCAGTGTGCATCACAGCAACCAGTCATTCTGCCGTTCAGTCAATTTGCATATTAGCCTTTTAATATTATTATATAGGATGTCCCTATTTCCCCCCCTTTTGCCCCCTCTACCCAGCTCTTGCCCCCCACTTTTCTCTGGCCATCACCATACTGTTATCTGTGTCCATGGGTTGTACATATATTTTCTTTGGCTAATCCCTTCTTTAAATTCACTTCTTTAAATTTTGATTTTCAGATAAGTGCTTATAATTGCACTATTATATATTTTCTATTATATCATTTAGAATTCAGATATCTTTTAATTGAACCCTTGTAAATTTTAGCACAATTTAATAAATTATGCTAGAAGCAATTAGATTTTTCATGTAATGCAGATACATTTCAATTAATATTTTATTAATTTTTAATTCTTTAATATTTTAATTTGAAATAATCTCATACATGCAAAAAAAAACTATGAAATACTACAGCATATTATATGTACCCTTCACCCAATTTCTTAGGTGTTAATAATTTAAACATAACCATTATACAACTAACAAAATTTGGAATATATTTTTCTTATAATCTCTTTAATGTTACTTAATCCATTTACTTTATTTTTGTTAATCTTCACCCAAGGATATTTTTTCCATTGAATTTTAGAGAGAGTGAAGGGAAAGGGAGAGACGCATTGATTGTTTGCCTCCTGCACATGCTCGGATAGGGACTGGGGATCAAGCCAGCAACTGAGGCACATGCCCTTGACTGGAGTCGAACCTGGGACCCTTCAGTCCACGGGCTCATGCTCTATCCACTGAGCAAAACAGGCTGCAGCTTAATTCATTTACTTTTAATCTATTTGTGTCTTTATATTTAAAGTGTGTTTTGTTTTTGATTCACCCTCATAATCTGTCTTTTAATTGGTGCATTTATGCCACTGACTTTCAGAATGCTTACTGATACAGTTACTACTATATCAGGCAGCTTCTGGGTCTTCTGGGGCTGGGCTGCCTCGCTGCCCGGGGTCTTAAGAGCATTTTTTTTTTTTTTACAAATGAACACAGTGAGGAGTCACGCACCTTTTTTTTTTTTTTTTAAATTTTTAACATGAGGCACAAAAGAAGATTCTCTTTGCATGCGCTGTTTTACAGCTACAGGCTGAGGGGAGAATGGCTTCCAGGGAGCAGCCTCGAGGCAGTCATGGCCCCCACCACCTGGGACGGAGGAAGGGGAGGCTGCAAAACGGCCTCGTCAGAGCTCATAGGGACGCCTGCTCTGGGGGCTGCTCTGGATGTTCCCTGTGCCTACAGCCCGAAAGCGGGCTGAGCCCTCGAGGGAACCGTCTGCCCCAAGCCTTCCGTCTTTTCAGGGCTAAAGTCTCACTCTTCCTATCGACCAAGTGTAGCAGCCACTTAAAATCTAAGGGGTGACTCCAGAACCAAACCTCGTCTGTGCCATGAACGTGAGGCCTGGCTGCCCAGGGGGTGGGCATGACTTTAATACCCAAGATGAGGGGAAGGGAATAAACTACGTGCAACTACAACATCTGAAGTAATATGTACATTTGTAAACCCGGGCCGGAAAGCTTGGAACGGCGTCACGGCTGGGCGACCTGCACTTTTCCTTCACTTGCCTGAAGCCGCACCTTTTCTACCTTGTGCTCCTTTCCCGCCGCTCGCATCCTGAGGCGAACACCCGGCCTCAGCACCCATCTCTCTGGACATAGCGCCACCCCACTCTGAGCCATGCCCCTGCCTCTCTGTATGCAAAACGCCCAGCTCTGAGCCACGCCCCCTCTCTGTATGCAAACATGGTGCCGCCTTGTGCTTAGCCACACCCCCTGCCATTCTGTATAGAAAATGGCGCCTCCCACCTTGGGCTTAAGCCTCTAGGTGAAGAGCTACCTCCCGCTTCTGGACGCAGAGGAGCGACTGAGCTGGCTGCCTTGCCACCCAACTCCTGGGTCTTCTGGGGCCAGCCTGCCCTGGAGGGCCATGTGCTGGCGGCTTGCACTGTCCTGTCCTGCCTGCAGTATGCAAATTAGCCGCCATCTTTGTTGGCAGTTAATTTGCATATCGCATTGCTTAGCCAATGGGAGGCATAGTGAAGGTATGGTCAGTTACCATGTTTGTCTATTATTAGATAGGATAATGACTGAATAAACCTCAATAGCAAAATTATGATTTTAAAATTGCAAAAAAACCCCCCTGTTTGAAATTCAATGGCTACGATTCTAAGATGTAGCCTATACTTATTTTTATATTTTGCCCCCTCATTATATATATATAGGCTGGAAGAAAAGCAGGTTTACAGTTGTTCATATGGAAAATAGTACTACAATTAATAAATAATAATATAAGAATAAACTCTGTTTCATGTACAACTATAAACCTACTTTTTTCTCATCCTGTATATACACACACTCTATAATTCTGTACTTTTTTCCCCCTTAGCTAGATGAAATGGTAGCAGTTACTTTAAAATTTGTGTCTGTAGTCAAAGTTTTGGAAAAATTTTAAGTTAGGAATGATTAGCTGAAGAGACTGGTTTTATTTTTCGATTTGCTGAAAATGTGGCTGAGCCTATAAAGATTGTTTTCATGGAAATAAGAAGTAAATCATTTCAGGAGCTTTTTCAAAACTAGGGTTTTCATGCGTGAGAGAAAAATTCCAGAGATGGGTTTACTTTTCTTCTCCCAACTGACATGGCATTACTTACATGTTTATGAAGATACATATTTGATATTTTTGACACTTCTCAAAGAGGTGTATGTCTCAGGAACTACGGGAGGCACTTAAATGGATGAGAATTCTTGTTTTGGAGAGATTTAGATTTCAGAGAAGCCAGGTGACTTCTCCAAATGTGTTCATCTACCCAGGAAGTAACAGAGCTCTCTGAAGGGTACTTATTCTTCCCATCTAGGTGGTGATAGACTTTTGAACCAGTGGGTCTACTGAACTTAGTTGTAGTGATTTATGATTATCTACTTCATATCATGATAGTAAGCATATTCATAAACATGCTCATGAATTTATTTTAGTATTTCATATCTGGGAAGCAAGTCAAGGTACCATGGCATAAAATTAAGAACTTTCTATGACAAATTTTCTTTTCAATCAACTAAATATGTCTCTTCAAGTCATCAAGATTCATTTAGGATAATAACTAAACAAAGAAATTACTGGGACAAATATAGTCATCAAATAATCTTAAAAATAAAATAGAACTTTTAATTTTAGGAGTCAAGAATGAGATAAAAGATTGAGGAGAACAGAGAGCTAAAAATATTTTGTTTCAGACTTAATTATCCTATATAATAAAAGGGTAATATGCAAATTGACCCCAACGGCAGAACGACCAGAATGGCCGCTTGACCAGCCACTATAAAGTGCACTGACCACCTCTCGGTCCCTTTCCCTGGCCAGCAGGTTCTGATTACCCGATGGTGAATGGGGAACCAGGGGTGGGTGGCAGTGGGGGGTGGGGCCAGGAAAGATGGCCCTGTTCACCGGCCAGGCCTAGGGACCGTACCCGCACACGAATTTTATGCACTAGGCCTCTAGTATTATCATAAGAATCTGGGTAGCCACAAATTTTTTCTGTTATGATGTAAAAATGGATTAGGACCACCTATCACTAATGGGATGGTGCTTAGGACAGACTTATTATTTTTTATTTTTGGAGGCAATGACCAAATGACAGGTCTAAAGAGTATGCTATTTGAAGAACAGATAATGTCAAGATTTTCACATTAGAGAGTTTAGATTTGATAAATGTTGGTTAATATAGCATATATACACACAAACACACAGATTCTTATATCTTAGGGTTCTTCCAATTAGGATATTTAGTCTTATATTTGGTTTATTATTATTCATTAAACTTTGCCTATATAGCATCCCTGAGAGCTTGGTAAAAAACAAATAAACACAATAAAATAAAATATTTCTACTTGGGAGATGAGATAACTGAGTCACAGAAATAGGTAACTGACCTTCTTTAAATTGCATAACTAGGCAGCTAGTCGCCAATTAAAATCCCATATTTCTTTCCTCAAAAAATAACTTCAGTACTTACTCAGGATAGGTGTGGGGCAAGGAGAGGGAGGGATGATAATTCAAACTTTTTTGGGTTCTCCAGGCCTAGTTTTTAGGAAAGTTTAATAGATAAAAATGAAGTCAGGATAGGATTGGCTAATAGAGAAAAAGTTCTGTGTCCTTTGGAGTGTAAATTTTTGTTTTAGAACACTTTAAAAGTCACTGTGTCCTAAAATTTGTAATATTCTTTCTTGGCATCATACTATAATTCTTTTTTTAAACTACATATAAAAATATTTATTCTTTCTAAATTTCAAATAAACACAAATCAAATCAACCTTAAGGTACTATTTTTATACCTATTTTATCAATTAAATCACGAAAAACCCTTTGTAAAAAATCACTTAATACACAGTCCAGCCAGGGTAGCTCAGTGTTTGAGCATCAACCAAGAGGTCACTGGTTCGATTCCTGATCAGGGCTGCCAGAGTTCTGGGCTCCATCCCCAGTAGAGGACATGCAGGAGGCAGCCGATCTATGTTTCTTTCTCATTGATGTTTCCATCTCTCTTTCTAAAAATCAGTAAAAAACCATATTTTTAAAAACACCCTTTAAAAAGCCACTTAATATGGGGATTATGATGAAACAGGTACACTGAATGCATTCTGTGAAATTGTAAACTGAGAAAATACTTTTGAAGGAAAATCTTTGAGTATATATTTGGAGTCATGAAGGCTCTAATATTCCACTTGAAACATAGCTCAATAGAAGGAAAATCTTATAAACACATACATGCCACCAAGTAAAAATAAAAAATCTAGAAATTAAATTACCAATAAAAATAAAAAAAGCTTTTTAGTAATGGCATCAACATAACAAAATATGCAGCTCTTAAAATTCATAATTATAAAGTCCATCATAGAGTAATGCTAAAGTGATCACTTAGTAATGAAACACGTTTATTGAAAAATTAGTGTAGAATATGAAAATATTATATCAAAATATATCCAGATATTCTGGGGCCTGTCAACATATGCAATCTCATAGTTACTATTTATAAGGTCAAACTCTGAAGTCAGGAAATATGCTCCCATTATCTGTGGCTTCATTTAAGGAGCTTGTGAATATGAGTATATGTAGCAATTACCTATGAATGGCTAAACCATCTTCTATTTTGTTTTTACCCTTTATGGCTTCATGATGTCTTCCTGTGGATAACTCATAATAATAACCGCAGACCTGAAAAATACATTCTCCTTTGATAATTGCCTCTTTGAATTCTAATTTCAGATCTAGTACTCCAGAATTTTGTGGAAAGAAATAAAGCATATATTCTTTTATCCCCTTTATAACCAAATATAGTATTTTTATCTGATTTGCTCTCCGCATTAAACTCTGTAATTTTCCTATAAAGTATTTTAACATACAAGTGCTTCTGTCTCTTTTTAGTTTTCTCTACAAGGAACTCTTCTAGCTCTTTATTATGACATGAAAGCCAGTCTCACATAATTATTCCAGATATGTTCCACCCTCAGCCCTAATGACTGTAATCACTCTTCAACACCAGGCCCAAATGTCATTTCCCCTCCAAAGTTAGTAACACCCTTTTTTGTGTGCTTCTATTCCTACTTTTATATACAACCCAAATGGTTGCATTCTTATTATGTGGGAATGTGAAGACCTTCATTAGTAGAGAAGGATCAAAAAGGTGTCATTGATCCTTGTATCATAGAACTTACGCAGAGTTGAACACATGGTAAATCTTTAACAAATATTAAAATGAATGTATAGATAAATGGGGAAAAGAAGCTCTTTTTAAATATAAAGATCAATTAAATAGTATTTTGAGAAATGCTATAAATAATTCCCATTGTACCTTTTGCATTTCTTTAGAACAATCTCTTATCCTAGCATTCATTTAAATCCCTGTGGCACCAAGAAAGATTTTTAGTAAAGCTTTCACATTTTGTTGTTAATCTCACCTGGGATATTTTTTCCATAGATTTTTAGAGAGTGTGTAAGGGAGGGGAAGAGAGAGAGGCACATCGATTGGTTGCCTCCCATATGTGCCCAAACTGGGGCCTGGGATAAAGCCTGCAATCGAAGTATGTACCCTTGACTGGAATTCAACATATGACCCTTCAGTCTGCGGGCTGCTGCTGTAACCATAGAACCAAACCAGCCAGGGCAAGCTTTCACATTTTTAAATATTTTAATATTATTATTTTTCAATCTTCAATCTTTATTGTTGAAAGTATTACATAAGTCCTCCTTCCCACACCATTAACCTCTTCTAGACCACTCTAGTCCCCTTCTCCCCCAGGCCCTCACCATCCCATTCATTGTTTGTGTCCACGGAATATGCATATATGTATACAAGTTCATAGACTTATCACTTCCCATCAACCCTCTCTATCCCATTTTTTAAACACATGAAATTGAGCACTGAAAGTTTCTTTGAAACCTTTGGTAAAATACAATTCAGGTTGAATAGACTCACAGTAACTGTAAATCCAAAGCTAATGTTATTCTAAAAAATTCATTTCAGAAGAAAAAAGTTGTCATTTTATTATATAAACATTTCCAGTGGTTCTCAACCTCCCTAATGCGCCGGTCCTTTAATACAGTTCCTCATGTTGTGGTGACCCCCAACCATAAAATTATTTTTTGTTGCTACTTCATAACTGTAATTTTGCTACTGTTATGAATCATAATTTAAATATCTGATATGCAGGATGTATTTTCATTGTTTGCGACCCACAGGTTGAGAACCGCTGATTTATACCATTTTAAAAGCAAATAAACATTTTCTATGCATCTCTGAACTCTTAAGTATTTTTAATTACCCCATATTTTTGCCTCATGTGATGTGAGACAACATTATGACAGGTAGAGTGTAGAAAGCTATATTAGCATAAAGTATCCTCAGTCCTTATTAAAAAGTAATTATGTAATTTTTAAATTACTTTCTTTCTTTTGCTTGTTTTCAGTCTCAAGGCCTCACCATTATATCCCATGAGTTTATTTTTAGGAATATGAAAGAATTAGTATATGTGACCATCTGGCTTCATATAGTGAGTAGAAAGAGCCCTATGAAAATTGGTTTGCTGCTTTTTTGTTTGAATTCTTATATGGCATGGGCATTCAGTTGAAGAGAGTTCTGTCCTCAGCTTTTGGCACTGAAACTGGGGTGTCAGATATGATATCTGTGTTAGCCATTATAACTAATCTGTTTCATAGCCAGACACTTCCTGCTGCTGCTGTCTTTGATTATGCCTTTTGGTGACCAATTTTCCATCCACCAAGATCCTTAATTTATATGCTATTGAAAGATATAAATAGCAACTTGACATAGTTGAAAAAGCTGCAAACTGATTTCTGTAAATGAAATGTCTGCTAAGGTCAAGGCTTTCAGATTTTATTCTATATTTGACAACTGAAGATCCAGATACAAAGAGACTTGAACTCTTCATTCTAGTTAGAAGGAACACAAGTTTCTGCTTAAAGGTGACCAGTAACTTTAGGGTTTTAAGAAAAGTCATTATTGACAATTAGCCTTAATTTAAAGTAAGGGTCAGAAAATATAAGTGCCATGCCATAGTCAGAAAACAAGGCCTGAATAAGATCATACAGACATATTCAGCTTAGAGGAAAAACGCAAGTGTTCTTGGCAATTAAATTAATTGCTGGTAACATGAGAACCAAAGGAAAGATAATGCCTTAGGGAGTTATAATAAGACTGTGAAGTAATGTCAGGCACTGATACAAATATTTTTACTCTGTAAGAGAGCATAAGATCTATTAGAATCCAGACCCTGGAATGGGGTGTTGGCTATTATGGCAAAGTATTTATAAACGTTTCTTTTTCCATTGAGCAAAACTGTTCAGGTTATCAAGGTTTTTCTATATCAGATTTCTGCTTTTAAAAGTATCACTCTATAAAGTACCAGTAATGTCCATGAAAGAAGTTATAACTTTTAAGTAAAAAAGTATAAACTAAATATTATTATTTATTTTTCTTTTGGTTCATTTCAAAATCATATATTATATAGATATACTATTTTTATTGGCTTTTGTTTAGAAGAAACTTTTTTTTTTAATATATTTTATTGATTTTTTACAGAGAGGAAGGGAGAGAGATAGGGAGTTAGAAACATCGATGGGAGAGAAACATCGATCAGCCACCTCCTGCACATCTCCCACTGGTGATGTGCCCGCAGCCCAGGTACATGCCCTTGACCGGAATCGAACCTGGGACCCCTCAGTCCGCAGGCCGACGCTCTATCCACTGAGCCAAACCGGTTTCGGCAGAAGAAACTTTACTTGCGAGATCTTTTGCTATGAATTCTTTTTTTTCTTGTTTGTTTATTTAAGTTTTTATAGTTATACTAGAGGCTCAGTGCACAAAAATTTGTGCACTCGAGGGGGTTCCCTTAGCATGGCCTGTGCCCTCCTGCAGTCTGGGATTTCTTGGGGGATGTCCACCTGCTGGCTTAGGCCCGCTCCCTGGGGGATTGGGCCTAAGCTGGCAGTCAGACATCCCTTTGGCAGCCTGGGAACCCTCAGGGGATGTCCACTTGCCAGCAAGGAGCAGGCCTAAGCTGCAGTCGGTCATCCTTAGCGCTGCTGAGGAGGTGGGAGAGGCTCCTGCCACCACAGCTGTACTGGCAACCGTCAGCCTGGCTTATGGCTGAGCAGAGGTCCTGTGGGAGTGCACTGACGACCAGGGGGCAGCTCCTGCATTGAGCGTCTGTCCCCTTGTGGTCAGTGTGTGTCATAGTGACCAGTCATTCCCAGTCTTTCTGCTGTTAGGGTCAATTTGCACATTACCCTTTTATTATATAGGATAGAGGCCTGGTGCATGGGTGGGGGCCTGCTGGTTTTCCCTGAAGGGTGTCCGGGATCAGGGTGGGGGTCGCGCTGGGGTGCCTGGCCAGCCTGGGTGAGGGGCTGATGGCTGTTTGCAGGCTGGCCACAGCCCCTTCAGGGTGGGGGTCCCCGCTGGAGTGCCTGGCCAGCCTGGGTGAGGGGCTGATGGCTGTCTGCAGGCTAGCCAAGCCCCCCAGTGGGGACCCTCACCCCATGAGGGTGTGGCCATTTTGGGTGAGGGGCTGATGGCTGCTTGCAGGCTGGCCACAAGCCCCCAGCCACCCAGACTCCTAGTGGAGGCTGGCTGGAAGTAGGTATCTGGGATTTATTTATCTTCTATAATTGAAACTTTGTTGCCTTTAGTGGAGCCCACAGCAGGCCAGAGCTGGTGAGAAGCTTGGCTTCCTCCATCACCAGGGCAACCAAGCCGCCTGCTTGCTACAGCTCTGTGGCTGCCGGCCGCCATCTTGGTTGGGTTAACTTGCATATAGTTGCTCTGATTTGCTGGCGGGCATGGCTTGTGAGTGTCAATTTGCATGTTTCTCTTTTATTAGATAAGACCTTTTTTTTTTATTGTTCCCAGTATTACATATGTCTCCTTTTCCCCCGATTGACATCCCCCCCGCCACTCCCACCCCAGAGGGCAAGCCCCCACTGCCCCAGTGTCTGTGTTCATTGGTTATGCTAATATGCATGCATACAAGTTCTTTGGTTGATCTCTAATCCCCGCCCCTGTTCCTGCCTTCTCTCTGAGGTTGGATGGTCTATTCAGTGCTATTTTGCCTCTGAATCTATTTTTGTTCATCAGTTTATGTTGATCATTATATCCCATACTAGGGGCCCGGTGCACGAAATTCGTGCACTGGGTGTGTGTGTGTGGGGGGGAGTGTCCCTCAGCCCAGCCTGCCCCCTCTCACATACTGGGAGCCCTCAGGCGTTGACCCCCATCACCCTCCAATCGCAGGATCGGCCCCTTGCCAAGGCCTGACGCCTCTGACAGTGGTGTCAGGCCTGGGCAGGGGACCCTCATTTCCCCCCATCACTGGTTCTGCCCCCAGCCCAGGCCTGATGCCTCTGGCCCAGGCATCAGGCCTGGGCAGGGGACCCCCAGACCCCTCCGATTGCTGGCTCTGCCCCTTGCCCAGGCCTGTGGCCTCAGCCAGAGGCGTAGACCCCCATCACCCTCTGATCACCTGATCGGCCCCTTGCCCAGGCCTGACGCCTCCGCCAGAGGTGTCAGGCTTGGACAGTGGACCCCCATCTCCCCCCCGATCACTGGCTCTGGCCCCCGCCCAGGCCTGAGGCCTCTGGCCCAGGAATCATGCCTGGGCAGGGGACCCCAATCTCCTCTGATCGCTTGCTCCAACCCCCGCCCAAGCCTGATGCCTCTGACCCAGGCTTCAGGCCTGGCAAGGGGACCATCATATCCCCCTAATCCCCGGCTCCGCCCCCCGCCCAGGCCTGATGCCTCAGCCAGAGGAGTTGACCCTGATCACCCTCCAATCACCAATCACCAGATCGGCCCCTTGACCATGCCTGAGGCCTCTGGCAGAGGTGTCAGGCCTGGGCAGGGGACCCCCAGCTCCCCGCGGTCATAGGCTCCGCCACTGCCCAGGCCTAACGCCTCTGGCCTAGGCGTCTGGCCCGGTCAGCGGGGACCTGCAGTGGCAGCGGGGGGTGCCGCGATCGTGGGCTTCGCTTTACGCCCAGGCAAGGGACCCCTAGCTCCCGGGACTGCCAGCTTCGACCGTGTCCAGCTCCCATCGCTGGCTCCACCCCTACTTTCTGCTATCACTGGCCAGGGCGGCAATGGCGCCTGATTCTCCGATCATGGCCGATCGTGGCTCTTAGCCCCCCCCCCGGGTTTCCGATCACTGTCAGTGGCAGGGGGCTTCTTCCTGCTTTCCCTTTCGCCTCCCTGCATTGTACCTACATATGCAAATTAACCGCCATCTTGTTGGCAGTTAACTGCCAATAATAGTTGGCAGTTAACTGCCAATCATAGTTGGCAGTTAATTTGCATATAGCCCTGATTAGCCAATGAAAAGTGTATCGTCGTACGCCAATTACCATTTTTCTCTTTTATTAGTGTAGATATGTAAATATAATGTGATATTTATCTTTCTCCAAATGGCTTATTTTGCTTAGCATAATGCTCTCCATTTCCATCTATGCTGTTGCAAATGGTAAAAGTTCCTCCTTTTTTATAGCAGTGTAGTATTCCATTGTGTAGATGTACCACAGTTTTTTAATCTACTAATCTGCTGATGGGCACTTAGGCTGTTTCCAAATCTTAGCTATTGTAAATTGTGCTGCTATGAACATAGGGGTGCATATGTCCTTTGTGATTGGTGTTTCTGGTTTCTCTGGATATATTCCTAGCAGTGGGATTACTGGGTCAAATGGGATTTCCATTTTTAATTTTTTGAGGAAACTCTATACTGTTTTCCACAGTGGCTGCACCAGTCTGCATTCCCACCAGCAGTGCATGAGGTTTCCTTTTTCTCGACATCCTCACCAGAACTTGTGGTTTGTTGATTTGTTGATGATAGCCATTCTACAGGTGTGAGGTGGTACTTTATTGTTGTTTTGATTTGTATTTCTTAGATGATTAGTGAGTTTGAGCATATTTTCATATGTCTCTCAGCCTTCTGTATGTCCTCTTTCAAAAAGTATCTATTTAGGTCATTTGCCCATTTTTTGATTGGATCGTTTATCTTCCTTTTGTTAAGTTGTATGAGTTCCCTGTAAATTTTGGAGATTAAACCCTTATCATATCAATCAATGCAGAAAAATCATTTGACAAAATCAAACATGTTTTCTTGATAAAAACTCTCAGCAAGATGGAGATAGAGGGATCATATCTGAACTTAATAAAAGCCTTATATGACAAACCTACAGCCAACATCACACTCAATGTGCAAAAACTAAATCCATTTTCCCTAAGAACAGGAACAAGATGGGGATACTCATTCTCCCCCCCCTCCTGTTTTATATAGTACTGGAAGTGCTAGCCATAGTGATCAGACAAGAAGAAGAAATATAAGGCATCCAAATTGGGAAAGAATAAGCAAAACTGCCCTTATTCACAGATGACATGATACTGTACATAGAAAACCTCAAAGACTCCATCAAAAAACTATTAGACTTAATAAATGAATTCGGCAATGTAGCAGGATATAAAATTAACACCCAGAAATCTATGGCTTTTTTATACACCAATAATGAACTCACAGAAACAAACAAACAAAAAAATCCCATTTACCATTGCACCAAAAAAATTAAGATACCTAGGTATAAACTTAACTGAGGAGGTAAAAGACCTATACTTGGAAAACTAGAGGATATTGCAAAAAGAGATAGAGGAAGACATAAACAAATGGAAGTAAATACTGTGTTCATGGATTGGTAGAATCAACATCATTAAAATGTCCATACTACCCAAAGCAATCTATAGATTCAATGCAATCCCCATTGAAATACCAATGGCATATTTCACAGATCTAGAATAAACTCTCCAAAAATTCATCTGGAATAAAAAAAGACCCCGAATACCTACAGCAATCCTAAGGAAGAAGAACAAAGTTGGAGGGATCACAATTTCAGATGTCAAGCTATATTACAAAGCCATAGTTCTCAGAATTGCCTGGTACTGGCACAAGAAAAGACATACAGACCAATGGAACAGAACAGAGAACCCAGAAGTAGACCCAAGTCCTTATGCTCAATATTTGACAAAGGGTGCAAAAGCACACAATGGAGTCAAGACAGTCTCTTCAATAAATGGTGCTGGGATATTTGGTCATATACATGGGGGGAAAAGTGAAACTAGACCACCAACTTACACCATACACAAAACCAAACTCAAAATGGTTAAAGGACTTAAATATAAGATGGGAAACCATAAAAATCTTAGAAGACTCCATAGGCAGCAAAATATCAGAAATATGTTGTAGCAATATCTTTACTGATACAGCTCCTAGGGCAATGGAAACTAAGGAGAAAATAAACAAATGGGACAACATCGAAATAAAAAGCAAAAGAAACCATCAACAAAACAACAAGAAAGCCCACTGGATGGGAGAACATATTTGCCAATGCTATTTCAGATAAGGGACTATGAATTCTTATTAGTCCTATTTCTAGAGTTTTCGCATGATTTTTTTATTCACCTTCAAAATAAATGACAGCTGTTTTTTTAAAAACTAATCAAATCTTTTATAGATAATTAAAACATCATAATCTCAAATCAAATATTTATTTGCAGTATAAATTATATAACTCAAGAATATTCCATTCTATGTTTTTAAGTTTGCTCTGGATTGCTGGGAAAAATGAAAGGTGGTATTAAATGGTCTAGTTACTCTAGTACATAGTTACAATTGGTATAAGTCTATATATGCTAGAACCTCAGAATACAATGGCTCAGGATCAGATATAAAACTTACTTGCTAAAGAAAGGCTTCCTGTTCATTTATTTATTGAATTATTCAACATGTATTTTTAGAGCATTTATTTAGATCTAAGAGAATAATGAACATAACAGTCATGATCTCTAACCTGAGGTTTTGATAAATACAGATGATGAAGCAATAGACAAATAAAACATTTATACATTGTTTAAAATATTATGGAGTTTATCACTAAATCCAAGATAGAGATGCAGCTGTCAGGAAAGGCCTCTGGAAGGGATATTTAAGGTTAGACCTAATGAAGCTATGACAGGAAGAGAAGGAAGAAATGTTCTCAGCATAGGGAACAGCATTTGTGTGTCCAAGTGACCAGAAGAGCACCATCATACCTGGAGCTCAATTAACAAAGCTGAGAGAAGCACAAGAAGATGCTGGTGAATTAACCTGGAGCCTAATGGTACAGAGCCTTATAAAGCCATGACAGTAATTTAGATTTTCCCCTGCCCCTGCAAGTCATTGTAATGCAAGGGATTAATATGTTCCAATTTTTATTTTAAGATGACTCTTGCAGTTGTAGAGAATCAAGGGGAAGTAGAAAGGGGGAAACAAACTAACATGAGGCTATTACAGTAAGACATATGTAATAGGGAAAGAAGATGACCAACTTGTATAATTATGAATTTCAATCTTTAGGACTTATTAATAGACTAGAGGCCTGGTGCATGAAATTCATGCAGTGAGGGGGTTGGTCCCTCAGCCCAGCCTGTACCCTCTCGTAATCCGGGACCCCTTGGGGGATGTCCAACTGCGGGTTTAAACCCACAGTCAGATATCCCTCTTGTAATCCGAGACCACTGGCTCCTAACCACTAGCCTGCCTGATTGCCCCTAACCACTTGCCTGCCTGCCTGATTGCCTCTAACCACTCACCTGCCTTCCT
The DNA here is from genome assembly GCF_964212035.1 of Myotis nattereri. Lineage (NCBI taxonomy): Eukaryota > Metazoa > Chordata > Mammalia > Chiroptera > Vespertilionidae > Myotis > Myotis nattereri. Next base: position 104,972,025 of record NC_138076.1, read on the forward strand.
GATCACCCCTAAGTGCTTGCCTGCCTACCTGATCTCTCCTAATCACTCTGCCTGCCTGCCTGATCACCCCTAACTGCCTCTGCCTCATCCCCTGCTGCTGTGGCTTTGTCCGGAATGACGTCTGGAAGGTCGTTCGGCTGCCTGGTCTAACTAGCATATTATGGTTTTATTATTATAGGTTGCGTTATGGAGTAAGGAAAAAAGGATAATTTGAAGATATTTTGGGTTTCTTGGCCAGCAAAGAATGGTAGTTCCATTGAGATAAAAAATATTAGGAGAAACTAGAAAATATTTAAGGGAGGAAATTCAGAGACCAATTTTAACATATTAATTATTAGATGTCTTTGAAATATGTAGACAGGAAAGCCAGCCTATTGAGCACACTTAGTTAGGAGCAGAGCTTTTGAATTAGAACTGGAACAAATACTGATTCTTCCTCTTGCAATAATTGGTGATGTGACTCTGAGCCAAGTAACTGAACCTTCCTTAGCCTCAGTTTCATTTGTAAAGTGGAACAATAATATTACCTAGCTAATAAGGGCTCTTTTGAACATTAAATAGGTTAGTTCATGGAAATAGGATGATTCACACAGCATAGTTCCTGTTACACAGTAATGACTGTGCAGGTAGCTACTGCTGCTTTTGAGGCGAATACTGTGAGGGTTTCCAGAGCTTTTCATTTCTTTTATTTTTTATTTTACTTCTCTTGCTTATTTTCCCTCTTTTTTTTCTCTTCTCATTTCTTCCTTTGTTCTTCCTTTCTTTTGTCTTTCTCACAGTAGCTGTGTATAAAGTTTGACTATTTGTTTATTTGTGGAGAGAAAGGATATACAGGGATACAATTTGACAATAATGAACACTTCTGTAATGCTAAGTTTAAAGGCCACAAATGATACAGAAATTATTTCATTGCTAGTTATAGCTAAACTAAGATTTTAATAGATCAATAATGATGGTGAAATAATGGAAACACTGTATCTCTTGAGCTTGGTTTGCATGTTTGATTTCTACTTTTTAATGATGGGAAGTATAAATTTTGTAGGCTTGATGGTTAAATATTGTAACTTGCTTTTATCAAATATAGCACTCCAAAACATCTGCAAAAGGATAAGGTTGATTTCATGTCTAATACACTGAGCCAAGCAGAGTGAAGACACTGATAAAATACCCTGTTTGTTCAGGTCTTGGAATCACCTTAATATATTTAGTATATAGAATGCTGTAGTCACCCCAGCTGATAGATGTTTTGTTTTTTTTTTGTTTTTTTGTTTTTTTTGTTTTTTTGCTATTTTTTTAATATATTTTTTATTGATTAAGATATTACATATGTGTCCTTGTCCCCACGTTACCCTCTACCCCCCCCCCCCCCCCCCGCTCATGCCCTCACCCCCCCGTTGTCTGTGTCCATTGGTTAGGCCTATATGCTTGCATATAAGCCCTTTGGTTGATCTTTCCCCCTTACCCCCACCCTCCCCTACCTTCCCTCCAATGCCCGACAGTCCAATCAATGCCTCTCCGTCTCTGGATCAGTCCTTGTTCATCAGTTTATGTTGTTCATTATATTCCACAAATGAGTGAGATCCTGTGGTATTTATCCGCGCTCCAGTTCCATCCATGCTGTGGCAAATGGTAAGAGTTCCTTTTTCTTCTTCCTCTTCTTAAAGAATACCTTTCAGCATTTCATATAATGCTGGTTTGGTGGTGATGAACTCCTTTAGCTTTTTCTTATCCGTGAAGCTCTTTATCTGACCTTCTATTCTGAATGATAGCTTTGCTGGATAAAGTAATCTTGGTTGCAGGTTCTTGCTATTCATCACTTTGAATATTTCTTGCCACTCTCTTCTGGCCTGCATGGTTTCTGTTGAGAAATCAGCTGACAGTCGTATGGGTACTCCCTTATAGGTAACTGACTGTCTTTCTCTTGCTGCTTTTAAGATTCTCTCTTTATCTTTTGCTCTTGGCATTTTAATTATGATGTGTCTTGGTGTGGTCCTCTTTGGATTCCTTTTGTTTGGGGTTCTCTGCGCTTCCTGGACTTGTAAGTCCATTTCTTTCACCAGGTGGGGGAAGTTTTCTGTCATTATTTCTTCAAAAAGGTTTTCAATATCTTGCCCTCTCTCTCCTTCTGGTACCCCTATAATTCGGATGTTGGTACGCTTAAGTTGTCCCAGAGGTTCCTTACACTATCTTCATATTTTTTGAATCTCTTTTCTTTTTTCTTTTTCGGTTGGGTATTTTTTGTTTCTTTGTATTTCAAATCTTTGACTTCATTCTTGGGATCCTCTTGTCTGCTGTTGGATCTCTGTAAATTATTCTTTATTTCGGTCAGTGTATGCTTAATTTCTAGTTGGTCCTTTTTCATGTCCTCCATGGTCTCACTATACTTATTGAGGGATTCATTAAATTTATCTGAGGTTTCCATAAAATTCTTGAAAAACCTTATAAACGTGGCCTTGAACTCTATATCCAGTTGTTTGCTTTCCTCCATTTCTGCCATTTGTGACCTGTTTCTTTGTCTCCACATTTTGGCTGCTTCCCTGTGTTGATAGAGTGGCCCTGCGCTCCAGGTGTCCAGTAGGGCCCAGTGGCTCAGCCTCCTCAGTTACCTGAAGTGGACACTCTTGGTGCACTCTTGGTGCCTTGGTTGTTGTAGGATCACTGGGAGGAATTGACCTCCAGGCCAATTGGCTGTGAGAATCAGCTGTGTCTGAAGTGGGAGAACTTCTGTGCTGAAGACACCCTTCTGGGGCAAGACTTGCTTCAGTGGGGCTTTGGTGCTCACTGAGTCTGCTCCCTGAGTGTGTCCCTATGGGTCTGAGGATTTGCAATCTGGATGGTCCCCCTCTGACCACTGGGTACAGTGGCTCCTGGATCTAAGGTGGTGCTAATTCAGCCTCTGCCTGAGGCCACACAGCAGGAGCCACGAAGAGGCTCAGCTGTGAAGCAATGCAAGCCGCTGCGGGGCCTTGGGCCTTCTCTTGGAAGTTCCGGGTCTGCCTGGCTCGGCTGCAGTTAGGTACATTCACATGCAAAAGCCTCTGCCGCAGCCTGGGTGGGGTGGGGTCTCAGGGGATCAAAGGGCGGAGAAAGCAGCTATGGCTGATTCTCCGCCCGGAGTCGCGCGTCTCAGTGTCCCGTTAACGGCTGCATGCACCTCTGAGGGAAAGCCGCCCTGAAGTTCGCCCGCTGCCCAACAGACCAGCTTCTCCCCTTATGAGTCCTGGGTCCCCAGAGACTTGCCGGAACCGGAGTTCAGAGCAGTCGGAGCTTGTGATTAAAAAAAAACAGCCGCGTCCTCAGGTGCCACCCCCTTTCCGCGCGCGCGAGCCGCCACTGTACCTCTGCACTTCACCTCCGCAGCTCCTCTGGCTCTCAGTGTGCTTTTCTTTCCTTCTAGTTGTAGAATTTACACTCAGCCAGCCTTCCTGTTGTTCTGGTTGATGTCTGCTCTGTCCTTTGCGGTATTTTTCAATTGTTGTGGGAGGCGGCAATTTCCCGGTGTTTATCTATGCCGCCATCTTAGTTTCTCTCCTGATAGATGTTTTAATTAGTCAATATTATAAATATAAAAGCAAATAAATAAATGCAATTTAAGAAAATTAGTAATTTATATAACAAAAGAGCATATATTTTTAAATTCTCCATTTATATAATTGGAAAGTGGTTGCTGCAGATATGTATATTACTTTTAACATGTTCCTTAAAAGTTGAATATTGCTTGTATGAATGATGTGAAGTAAACAGACACTTCTTAATTTCATATAATAAAAATGTAAAATCATGGCAGGCCAAGTGCAGCCGAGCAAAGCCGGAGCCAGAGCGGGGCCGCAGGAGCCAGGCCTGGACAAATGGATCGAGTTGCCATATAAACTGAGGAAGGAGAAGGCTGCCCCTTTTGCCAAAGGCACTACCAAGCCCAGCAGCTCAGGCAAGGATGGTGGAGGCGAGAGCTCTGAGGAGATGAGGAAACTGAGGCACTGAGAGACTGTTATGACTTTCAGTTAATTAACAGCAGTGTCAGGAGTCAAGCAATTAGGCTCAAGTCTAGCCAAAGCTGCAGCCCCAGCCTCAGCCTCAGCCCCAGCCTTAGCCACTGTCATCCAACAACCATCCCAGCAACAGCAAGCCACACATCATGCAGCTCAGCAAAATCAGTAGACCTCCAGATTGTCAAGAAGGAGCAACAGTAAAGCTCCTCCTGCTTCAATTTCAGCAAGAATCAGGAGTTGCAGAAGTTTACTGCCCTGAAAGATTCACCAAACCATGAGTAGAAAGCTATTTATCCAGAAGCTATGTCACGTCCTCTTTGACTTTGTGTTAGACACACTCAGTGATCTCAAAATCAAAGAAGTGGAGTGGACAGGACTCAAGGAAATGATGGAGTATGTTACTCATAGCCATGATATTATCATTGTCACCGAGGCCATTTACCCTGAGGCTGTCAACATCTTTTCAGCAAACCTCTTCTGGAGACTGTGACTTTTATCACATTCCGCTGGGGCTAAGTTTGACCCAGAGGAAAATGAATCTACCCTGAAAGCCACCTGGCCACATCTCCAGCTCAAATATGAGTTTTTTCCTATGTTTCATTGAGTCTACTGATTACCAGTGAAACAGCCAAGATGTACATTGACCAGAAACTTGTTTTTGCTCTGTTTGACAGTGAGAATCCTTGAGAGCAGACTTTCTGAAGACCATCTTACACCAAATCTATGGCAAGTTTTGGGGTCTTTGGGCTTATATCTGTAGGCAGATCAACCACATATTTTATAGGTTCATTTATCAGACTGAGCATCACAGTGGGATTGCCAAGCTCCTAGAGATCCTGGGCATCATCATCAGTGGCTTACCTTTTCCCCTTAAGGAAGAGCAAAAGATGTTCCTTATCCATGTCCTGCTTTCCCTTCACAAGGTCAAGTCCCTGAGTATCTACCACCCTCAACTAGAATACTGAGTGGTACAATTTCTGGACAAGGACAGAGGTCCACTGAGCCAGTGATTATGGAACTTCTCAAGTTCTGGCCAAAGACCCACAGCCCCAAGGAGGTGATGTTCCTGAATGTGCTAGAAGAGATTCTGGATGACCTAACTCTCAGAGTTCAGCAAAGTGATAGAACCACTCTTCTGCAAGCTTGCCAAATGTGTCCGCAGCCCACATTTCCAGGTGACGGAGTGTGCTCTCTATTACTGGAACAATGAGTACATCATGAACCTGATAAGTGACAACGCTGTCAGAGTCCTTCCCATCATGTTCCCTGTAATCTACAGGAACTCCAAGATGAGTCCATGGATGAGTCCATGGAACAAGACCATCCATGTAGTCATCTAAAGTGTCCTGAAACTATTTATGGAGATGAATCATAAGCTGTTTGAAGACTGCACACAACAATACAAGACATAAAAACAGAAGGGCCAGTTCCCAATGAAAAGCTTGATATAAGACAAAAAATCGAGGAGCTGGCTTAATCCCCAGTATCCCATGTTCCAAGCTCTATCACCATTTCATCCTCTGTACTTGATGGAGACAGAGACCCCACAGCAGAGGACATCCAGCTTCTGATGGGGACAGTGGACACAAAGGCCCTGCAGATGCTAAAGGACATCAAGAAGGAGAAAGTGGAGGAAGTGGCTGCTTTGGAGGAAGTCAGAGCTCCCCCAGGACATATATGCCATTAAGGAACTAGAGCAGCAGTTCTCAACCTGTGAGTCGCAACCCCTTTGGGGGTCAAACAACCCTTTCACAGGGGTCACCTAAGATCATCGGGAAACACATATATAATTACATATTGTTTTTATGATTAATCACTATGCTTTATGTTCAGTTTGTAACAATGAAAATACATCCTGCATATCAGATATTTACATTTGATTCATAACAGTAGCAAAATTACAGTTATGAAGTAGCAACGAAAATAATTTTATGGTTGGGAATCACCACAACATGAGGAACTGTATTAAAGGGTCACAGCATTAGGAAGGTTGAGAATCACTGTACTAGAGGCTCACAGCAGGAAGAAAAGTTCTTAACTGCCTTCCAGAGGCTCTCTGATGCCCTCACCTTCCCTCCACAGGGCCACAGTCCATTCAGAACTGGAAATATGCCCTAGCCATCCACCCTCTTCTCCCCACTGGATTACTTGGGACAAGGTAGTCCCTCTCTAGCTACTCTAGGGAGGGTGATGCAGCACTTGAAGCAGGAACACTCACAGAGTGGTTCCTCTTCTCTCCTAAATGTGTTCATGCCTCCCTGTGGCTTAGTACAGACAGGCTGAGCACTGAGATGCTTAGTGCTCAGACAACTGAGGATGCCTGTCCTTCTCCTGCTCCTAACGCCATGGTTCTCTAAAGCTGCTCTTAGAAATACACAGAGAAATACATATATTCCTCTCCTCTTTCCTTCATTCTCATTTGAACTCCAGGGATCTCCTTCCCTCCTTCTCATGCAGAGACACACAGGGAGCAGCAGGAGATTACTCTCACCAAAGTTATGTTGAGCCCATTGCCCCCTGAAATCAGTAGCTAGAGGGGAGCCAAACCCCAACAGTACAAGAGGCCCCCACCATTTTTTAATATGAATCCACGAAAGACTGTTGAGTTAATTTTCCTGCATTTAAAATAGGACTGAACGTGTCCCGCACAGAGAGATGAAATCCATAATACTGCATTTGTGTGACTCGTGTCCTTACATTTTGTCTAGTATTATTGACGATGACACTGTTGTCTCTGAGTCTTAATGCAAAATCTGTTCCCCAGCCTTTTTCACCATGTGGGAAAAGAATAGGATATGTCATTGCATCTAATGTAGGAAACAGGATATTGATTTGTTTCATTTGAGTGGCATTTGGATTATTGGGATCTGGTTTACAATGAATGAACCTCCTTTCAAAAGGAGGTTCTCCATCTTCGTTTCTGAATATGACAGCAACCTCGGTTACACGGGGAGAATTATATCTACCCGGGTCACTGTTGCGATCATATTTTAATCGCCATTGTTACTTCTGTGGGAGCAATACCTTTTGCTGCTGCTTCAGATTGGGCTTCCTTTTCTACCTCATGTAGCACCTTGTATGATTTTGTTAATTCATTGATTTCATGCATGAGGTTGTTGATGTTGATCATGAGTCTTTCTGAGCAGCCCTGGTTTTATGGTATTGCTAATCTTTTACTTGTAGCTTTGGCTGTATCCAAAATAGAGAGTTGAGCAAACTTCTGAGAAACACCATCCGAAGATTGTAAAGGTCCAGTACGGTGATAAACTTGTCCGTGTATTCTAAAACAGTATGGCCCATATCCTGATGGCGATGCAATATTTGCACCCATGGAAGCAAAAGCAGAACTATTTATGGAACGAATATTTTCCATGAAATTTTTACTGTCAAAATCTTCGTTTGTCATTAATCTTTTAAAGTATGCCGGGTAATCTGGAAAATGTATATCATTTGGACAGACTTTCCCTTTGCTACAACATTGAGTAAACTTCCCATCGGATGGTTTTTCATCTGAGAAATTTAGTGATAGGCAAAATTCACATCGAACAGTCATTCCACCACAACTACGTTCAAGGATTGCATCCTCATGTACTCCATTTTCACTGAGAAGGCAGTTCTTACCGGAATTGGTAGTATTTGTTGATGCCTGTTCTCTCAACATATTCTGTCGTCGCCACCGCCTTCTTTCAACTTCAAAGGCACGTTGGTCTTTAGACATTTTCTGTCGATAACGCCAGTGTTTTTTGGCATCATTGAGGTGTTTTTCCAATAGCTGGTGTTCAGATAAATCCTGTTGTAGGCGCCGCCTTCTTTCAAGATCAGACGCATGCTGCTCTGCAGACACTTTCTGTTGATAACACCGGCATCTTTTTGCTGCAGAGCTATGTTGTATCAATAGTTGTTCTTTAGACATAGTCCCACCTCTTTACTGTCACAGTCTGAGATGCAGGTGAATGAGAGTCCTGGCTATCAGGTCGCTGAGAGCTGTCTGACCAAAGGCTGATTCTGACTGATTCTGTGGGGGTGGGACTTCCTCCTCCCTGCTGTCAGTTTCCACAGCTGTGATGAGGAAGTTGGGGTGAGAGAGGGAGCCACACCCTCCAAGTCGCCCTCTCTCTCACTCTGCTCTATGTCCAGCAGTCTTTTGCTCTGCCAAGTCCTCCAAACCTCCCACTCTCCACCAGCAAGGTACCAGGAGTCCACAGGCGTGGCTAGGCACGGGTGGCCATGCCTCCCCAATGGTCAAAAGTCCCAGGAGCTCATGGCCACAGCCTCCTGGGGCACTTGACACCTGCGTATGCAAATTAACCGCCATCTTAGTCTGATGATTTGCATAGTCACTCAGATTGGCCTGTGGACCTAGCTGGCGGGCGTGGCTTGAGCATAGCGGAGGGATGGCTAATCTGCATGTTTCTCTTTTATTATATAGGGTTGGTTAACAATGTGAGCTCTTCTAGGCATTTTGGCCTTGAATTCTGACTGAAAAGTTTTAAATAATCTTTCTGTCTACCTATTAATCACTACAGTTTCATTCACCATCTTAACAATCAGTATACCAGTTTGGGACCCTTTATATTACATTTGTGTTCATAAGCTTTTCCACTGTAGGAGCTGGGGTATTTTCTGCTTGTTTGCTTTGTTTTTTTTGTTTTGTTTTGTTTTTTCATATTCATTTCTCCTTTTTCAATGCTGAGTCTCCACTTGGCACTTACTGGAAGGTCAATAAATATTTGTGGAGTGAAGTTATGAATAAATGCTGAACATAAAATAACTGTTGGTTTCTATTTTCTCTTAAATTTTTATGTGAAATAGTTGAAAAGTCAAGAAAGGAATATAAAGAAAAGTAAAATAGTCTTACCAGGTAAAATAAATGAAAAATAAATGGAAGCTTGTGTTTACTTTTAGATTGTTTTCAAACACACATAGGTGTATAAGAACATATAATTTCCTAATATTCTTTGCACAGACTTTTATAGTGATATCAAACTTTTTGCCTTGCTTATTATAAAAGAGTTTATCTTAGGTGTTTATGCATAGTTTTGTTTTGGGTTTTGAGTTTTAGCTTTTAGATATTTCAGCATTTTTAGATGCTGCCATTTCTTTAACTTCATTAATATAGTAAGCATGCTGAATCTTATTACTTTATGTTCTAGACACCATTGAGAATGGGATTTTATATTCTTACCTTAATAGACTCACTTCACTCCCCTTTTTTTTTGCATCATTTTGGGAAAACTGAGACCACCACCAATCTCCTTCCTTTCAAATCCCATCTCCATCTCAAGTATATATATGGTAAAAGTCAGCATTCATAAGAATAAAGTTGAATAAACAACACTTGATATCTGTTTAATTTAACTTGGGAGAAAGATAACACTGTAAGAGATAAAGTGGGTTAGCAAAGCACTTTTTATGTTTTATTGATTTTTTTTTTTTTTAGAGAGAGGAAAGGAAAGGGAGAGAGAGAAACATTAATCAGTTGCCTCCTGAATGCACCTCTACAGGAGGACTGAGCCCACAACCTGGGTATGTGCCCTGACTGAGAATATAACCAGCGACCCTTCAGTGCATGGGATGATGCTCAACCAACTGAGTCACACTGGCCAGGGCAACAAAGCTATTTTCATATTGGAGCTTTTTCTATGTGATATTGCTGAATGATATAATAAAGTGAAAGTCTCTAGAAACAAATCAGTTATTTTAAGGATGTTCATCTTTATAAGTCCCTGTTTTTGTTTTTTTTAAAATATATTTTATTGATTTTTTACAGAGAGGAAGGGAGAGAGATAGAGAGTTAGAAACATCGATGGGAGAGAAACATCGATCAGCCGCCTCCTGCACATCTCCTACTGGGGATGTGCCCGCAACCCAGGTACATGCCCTTGACCAGAATCGAACCTGGGACCTTTCAGTCCGCAGGCCGATGCTCTATCCACTGAGCCAAACTGGTTTCGGCTATAAGTCCCTGTTTCACCTGCTTCATTAAATAGTCACTTTGTGGAGAGAGGTAGAGAATGTGGTGAAGACCATGTGTTGTGGAGTCTTTAGAATTAGTGATACTTAAAGCATTTAATTTTAAGATTTCAGAGACAGGATTGTTTTTTTAAAATTGAAGTTATTGGGGTAATTTGGATAATAATATTGAATAATTTTCAGGTGTGCAACATTAAAATTTCACATCTGTACTCTATAGTGTAATCCCCACTCAAAATCTAGTATCCTTGCCGAAGCCGGTTTGGCTCAGTGGATAGAGCGTCGGCCTGCGGACTGAGAGGTCCCAGGTTCGATTCCGGTCGGGGGCATGTACCTGGGTTGCGGGCATATCCCCAGTGGGAGATGTGCAGGAGGCAGCTGATCGATGGTTCTCTCTCATCGATGTTTCTAACTCTCTATCTCTCTCCCTTCCTCTCTGCAAAAAATCAATAAAATATATTTAAAAAAAAAAAATCTAGTATCCTTCATTACCATATATTTTACTCCCTTTACATATTTCACCCTTCCCTCATTTCCTTCCACTCTGGTAACCATCACTTGATTGTCTGCATCTATGACTTTGTTTTGTTATATTCCTAAAGTTATAATATGTTGATCAAATCACTTATTTATTATATTTATGTACAGATAACTTTAAAAAGTCTTATTATTTATTAAATTAAAAATTATTTTAGAATTTTAAAGCAATTTTTTCCTATTGAAAAATATGAAATGAGTTTATGTAATTATAAAACATGGATTAAAAAGAACATTTTATACTTTATTACTTTCATAAATATTGAGAGTGACCACAAACAGTTTTAAATACATTAGCATATCTTGTAGATATCTGAGACTTAGAGTTAAGGAATTAGATGTAAACAGGCCAGACAGGGAAACTATATATATATATATATATATATATATATATATATATATATATAGAGAGAGAGAGAGAGAGAGAGAGAGAGGGAGAGAGAGAGAGAGAGAGAGAAAAGACTAAGCGATTGGCTGAGTGGCCAACCAGCTGGTAGTTATGATGCACACTGACCACCAGGGGGCAGACAGTGCAGGAGTGGAAACCACAGGCATGGAAACATGGAACAGACTGATGAATCTCAGAGGGAAGGGGGGAGGGGGAAGGGTGGGAAAAGATTAACCAAAGATCTTATATGCATATTAGAGGCCCGGTGCACGTATTTGTGCACCTTTGGGGTCCCTCGCCCTGGCCTGTGGAGATTGGGCCGAAACCAGCTCTCTGACATCCCCGAGGGGTCGCGGATTGTAAGAGGGTGCAGGCCAGGCCGAGGGACCCCACCGGTAAATCCATGCACTGGGCCTCTAGTGATGTACGTATAATACAGGTTGTGGTTAAGGGTTTTTCTGTAATAGTCTGTAAAACATACTTCCTCCTTGTTATATATTTACTTCATCCTGGGTGATTGTATTACTTGAACTATGCCTTTTTGTTGTTTTGTTATTCTTTTAAAATAAAACCAGCATTTTATTTTATTTTTAAATTAAATTTATTGGGGTGACATTGCTCATCATGATTATATAGGTTTCAGGTGTGGGTGTCTATGTTACAAGATCTGTATATTGCAACATCTGCCCACTACCCAAAGTCAAATCTACTGTCACCATTTATTAGGACATCCTTCTCCCCCCGACCCCCTTCCCTCTTGCAACAACTACACTGCTGTGATATTTATGAATTCAGTTTCATATATCAGATAAGAGTGAAATTGTATGGTTCTTAGCTTTTTCTGACTGACTTATTTCACTTAGCCTAATGTTCTCAAGATCCATCTATGTTGTTGCAAATGATGCAATTTCATCCTTTCTTATGGCTGAGTAGTAGAATTCCATTGTGGTGTATATTTACCACATCTTCTTTATCCAGTCCTCTATCACAGGACACTTTGGTTGTTTCCATGTCTTGGCCACCATGAGTAATGCTGCAATGAACATAGGGGTACATATATCTTTGCAAATACATGATTTCAAGTTTTTCAGGTATATAACCAGGAGAGGGATTGCTGGGTTGTATGGTAGCTCTGTTCTTAATTTTCTTTTAAATTATTATTTCTTTTTTAATTATTATTAATTAAATATTTATTGTTCAGATTATTACATTTGTTCCTCTTTTTCCCCCCCATAACCCCCCTCCACCCAGTTCACACCCCACCCTCCTCCCTCACTCCCCATCCACTGTCCTCATCCATAGGTGCACGATTTTTGTCCAGTCTCTTCCCGCATCCCCCTCACCCCTTTCCCCCCCAAGAATAGCCCGTCCATTCCCTTTCTATGCCCCTGATTCTATTATAATCACCAGTTCATTCTGTTCATCAGATTATTCACTTGATTTTCAGATTCACTTGTAGCTAGATGTGTATTTGTGTTCATAATTTGTATCTTTACCTTCTTCTTCTTCCTCTTCTTAAAGGATACCTTTCAGCATTTCATAGAATACTGGTTTGGTGGTGATGAACTCCTTTAGCTTTTTCTTATCTGTGAAGCTCTTTATCTGACCTTCAATTCTGAATGATAGCTTTGCTGGATAAAGTAATCTTGGTTGTAGGTTCTTGGCATTCCTCACTTTGACTATTTCTTGCCACTCCCTTCTGGCCTGCAAAGTTTCTGTTGAGAAATCATCTGACATTCATATGGGTACTCCCTTGTAGGTAACTGACTGTTTTTCTCTTGCTGCTTTTAAGATTGTCTCTTTGTCTTTTGCTCTAGGCATTTTAATTATGATGTGTCTTGGTGTGGTCCTCTTTGTACTCTTTTTCTTTGGGGTTCTCTGCACTTCCTGGACTTGTAAGTCTATTTCTTTGACCAGGTAGGGGAAGTTTTCTGTCATTACTTCTTCAAATAGGTTTTCAATATCTTGCTCTCTCTCTTCTTCTGGAACCCCTATAATTCGGATGTTGGTACTCTTGAAGCTGTCCCAGAGGCTACTTACACTATCTTCGTATTTTTGGATTCTTTTTTCATTTTGCTTTTCTGGTTGGGTGTTTTTTGCTTCTTCGTATTTCAAATCGTTCACTTGATTCTTGCGATCCTCTAGTCTGCTGTTGGGAGTCTGTATAATATTCTTTATTTCAGTCAGTGTATGCTTAATTTCTAGTTGGTCCTTTATCACAACCTCCAGGGTCTCATTAGATTTCTTGTAGGTCTCATTAAGTTTATCGGCAGTTTCTAGAAAATTCTTGAAACACCTTAAAAGTGTGGTTTTGAACTCTATATCCAGTAGTTTGCTTTCCACCATTTCTGTCATTTGTGTCCTTTTTCTTTGTCTCCACATTTGTTATGCTTCCCTGTGTTGATAAAGTGGTTTTCTGTGCTGAGTGTCCTCTAGGGCCCAGTGGTTCAGCCTACCCAATTACCTAGGAGGACACTCTTGGTGCACCCCCTTGTGGGCTTTGTGCACAGTCTTGTTATAGTTAAGCCTTGATTGTTGCAGTTATCACTGGGAAGAATTGACCTCCAGGCCAATTGGCTGTGAGAATCAGCTGTGTCTGCAGTGGGAGAACTTCTGTGCTGGAGACACCCCTCTGGGGCAAGACTTGCTTCAAAGGAGCTTTGGTGCTCACTGACTCTGCCCCCTGAGTGTGTCCTTTATGGTTCCATGGAGCTGCGAACTGGATGGTCCCACTCTGACCTTTGGGTTTCCTGGCTCCTGGATCTCTAGGGAGGTTCTAATCTAGCCTTTGCCTGAGGCTATCCAGCTAAAGCCTCCCTGCAGGGCTTGGGTGGGCTGGGTCCCACAGGATCAACAGGGCAGGGCTAGCAGTTATGGCTGCTCTCAGTCCAGCCCTCAGAGGCTCTGCTTCTCAGTGTCCCAGTAATCACTGCAAGCCCCTCAGAGAGAAAGCTGCCCTCGAGTTCCGACCGCTGCCAGACAGTCCCGCTTCTCCCGTATGAGTCTGGGTCCCTAGAGACTTTCCCGGAACTGGAGCTCAAAGCCTGAGACTCCCTCCCGATTGAAAACGACAACCACGCCCTCGACCACCAGCCCGCTCCGCATGCACTTCCGCACCTTAGTATTTTACTTCCATACTGCGCCCCCTCTGAGTCTCGGTATGCTTTTCTCTTTCCTACTAGTTGTAGAATTTCCACTCAGCCAGCCTTCCTGTGGTTCTGGATGATGTCCATTCCATCTTTTAATTGTATTTTTGAAGTGTTTTTTTGAGGCAGCAAACTCTGGTGTTTACCTATGCTGCCATCTTGGTTTCTCTCCTATTCTTAATTTTTTGAGGAACTCCTGGATTGCTTTCCATAGTGGTTGTACCAGTCTACATTCTCACCACCAATAAATGAGGGTTCCTCTTTTTCTACAACCTCTCCAACGTTTATTGCTTGTCTTGTTGATAATGGCCACTATAACAGGTGTGAGGTGGTATCTCATTATAGTTTTGAATTGCATTTCCCTAATTTCCAGTGAGGTTGAACATCTTTTTATATTTCTACTAGAGATCTAGCACACGAAATCATGCGCGGGTATGGTCCCTAGGCCTAGCCTGCGATCAGGGCCATCTTTCACCTACTTTCCAGTCCCCAGTCCTGCCCTGCCACCACCCACCCGCTTCCCCATGGTTCTGCATTCACCATGCTGCGATTGGAGTCTGCGGACCAGAGGGAGAGACCAAGATGTTGGCCATTCTGTCTGCTTGCCAGTCCCCAGTTCTGCCCCACTACCACCCACCCAGTTCCCTGTGGTTCCCCATTGGCCATGCTGTGATCAGAGCCTGTGGGCCCGGCCAGGGGAGCGGGGGACCAAGAGGTGGTCAGTGCACCTTGAGCAGTTGTTCTGGTCATTACGCCATTATGGTGGCTGGGCTTTTATTATATAAGATTAGCTGTTTGTATGTCTTCTTGGGAGAGGTGTATTTTCAAGTTCTCCACCCACTTATTGATTGGGTAGTTTGTTTGGTGTTGAATTTTATGAGTTCTTTATATATTTTGAAATTAAACCTTTCTCAGAGCTACTGTTTTCAAATATCATCTCCCAACTGGTTGGTTGCCTCTTTGTTTTGTTGTCAGTTTCTTTTGCTGTGCAGAAGCTTTTTAGTCCCATTCATTTATTTTTGCCTTTACTTCCCTTGCCTTTCAGGTCAAGTTCATAAGTTGTTCTATATGACTAAATTCCAAAAGTTTGGTACCTATATTTTCTTCTATGTAACTTATTGTTTTGGGTCTTATATTTAGTCCTTTGATCCATTTTAATTAATTTTTGTACATTGGGACAAACTGTAATCCCATTTCATTTGTTTGCATGTGGCTTTCCAGTTTTCCCAGCACCATTTATTGAAGAGACTATCTTTACTCCATTGTGTATTTCTGGCTTCTTTGTTGAAGATGATCTGTCCATATATATGCGGTTTTAGAGCTGGGTTGTTTATTCTGTTTCATTGATCTATGGGTCTGTTTTGCTACCAATACCATGGTGTTTTGATTATTGTAACTCTGTAGTAAAATTTGAAGTCAGGTAGTGTGATACCTCCATTTTTGTTCTTTTTTCTCAGAATTGCTTTGTCCATGCACGGACTTTTGTGGTTTCGTATAAATCTTATGCTTTCTGGTTCTATTTCTTTAAACAGTGACATTGAGATTTTGATGCAGATTGCATTAAATCTGTATATTGCTTTGAGTTAATATGGCCTTTTAACTGTGTTTATTCTTCCAATCCATGAACATGGCATATTTTTCCATTTTGTTGTATCTTTTTCAATCTCTTTTAATAATGCTTTGTAATTTTCAGTACATAGGTTTTTCACATTCTTTGTTAAGTTTATTCCTAGGTATTTTATTCTTTGGTTTCAGTTGCAAAAGGATTTGTTTTTTTCTTTTCTTTTTCTGAAGTTTTGTTGTTAGTATTCAGGAAGGCAATGGATTTTTGCACATTAATTTTGTATTCTGCAACTTGACTGTATTTGTTTATTATTTCTAATAGTTTTTTGGTGGAGTCTTTAGGGTTGTCTATATACAGAATCATGTCATCCACAGAAAGTGACAGTTTGACTTCTTTCTTCCCTATTTGGCTGCTTTTTATTTCTTTCTCTTGCCTTATTGCTCTGGTTAGGACTTCAAGCATTATGTTGAGTAAGAGTGGGGAGAGTAGACATCCTCGTCTTGTTCCTAATCTTAGAGGAAAAGCTTTTAGGTTTTTTTGCCATTGAGAATGATTTAGCTGAGGGTTTATAATTTATGGCCTTTATTATGTTGAGGTACTTTCCTCTATTCCTATTTTATTGAGTATTTTAATCATAAACGAATGTTGTATCTTATCAAATGCTTTTTCTGCATCTATTGATAAGATTATATGATTTTTATCCTTTCTTCTGTTAATGTGTTTAATACATTGATTGATTTGCATATGCTGAATCATACTTATGACCCTGGAATGAACTCCACTTGATCATGATGTATTATTTTTTGGATATACTCTTGTATTCTATTTGCTAGTATTATGTTTAAGATTTTTATACCTGTTTTCATCAGATATATTGTTCTGTAGTTTTGTGTGTGTGTGTGTGTGTGTGTGTGTGTGTGTGTGTGTGTGTGTGATCTTTGCCAGGTTTTGGTATCATCCTATATTGGCCTTACAGAATGTGTTAGGGAGTATTACCTCTTCTTCAATTTTTTGGAAGTGTTTGAGAAGAATAAGTTTTAATTCTTTGAATGTTTGGTAGAATTCACTGGTGAAGCCATGTCATCCTGGACCTTTGTTTTTTTGGGGAGGTTTTGATAGTTGTTTCAGTTTCCTCACTGCTAATTAGTATATTTAGATTTTCTAATTCTTCATTATTTAGTCTAGGGTTTTAGGAAGGTTATATATTTCTAGGAACTATTCCACTTCTAAGTTATTAAATTTGGTGGCACATAGTCTTTCAAAATATTCTAGTATGAGTCTTTGTGTATCTGTGGTAACTTCTCCTTTCTCATTTATGATTTCATTTTCATGGGTCTTTTCCTTTTTTTTCTTAGTGAGTCTAGCCAGGGATTTGTCAATTTTATAAATCTTTTCAAAGAACCAGCTCTTTGTTTTATTGATTTTTTTTGTATAGTGTTTTTGTTCTCTATTTCATTTAATTCTGCTCTAAATTTTATTATTTTCTTTCTACTGCTGACTTTGGGTTGCTTTTGTTCTTCTTTTTCTAGTACTTTAACATGTGATGTTAGGTTGCTTACTTGGGATTTCAATTTGATAGGCCTGTAATGATATAAACTTCCCTCTTAAGACTGCTTTTGGTATGTTGTATTGTCATTCTCATTTGTCTCTATATATCTTTTGATCTCATCTTTTATTTTTTTTTTACCCAGTCATTTTTTTAGTAATATATTGTTTTATCTCCACATATTTGTGAATTTCTTTACTTCCTTTTTGCAGTCGATTTCTAATTTCAAGGCAATGTGGTCAGAAAATATGCTTGGTATAATTTCAGTCTTCTTGAATTCGTTGATGCTAGTTCAGTGACCCAACATATTTTCTATCCTTAAGAATGTTCCGTGTGCACTGGAAGAGAATGTATAATCTGATGCTCTGGGATGAAATGTTCTGTAAATGTCAATTATGTCCATTTGGTCTAGTGTTGTATTTAAGGCCAATATTTGTTTATTGGTTTTCTGTTTGGTTGATCTGTCTAGAGCTGTCAATGGAGTGTAAGGTTTCCAAATACGATTGTATTTTGATCTGTTTCTCCCTTTATTTCTGTGAGTAGCTGCTTTATATATTTTTCTGCTCCTTAAAAGTAAAGTTATCATTTGTTGATCAAAATTTCAATTGTACCTCTAATTTTCAAAGTTATGAGATTGCTGAAATATTTTGTTCAAAAATTATTTTTATGAGTTTCAAGATATTTTACAGTCTCATCTCCAAAATGTTGAAGCCATATTTATTTATTTATTTCTATATGTTTTTTACAATATATTTTTATTGATTTCAGAGAGGAAAGGAGAGGGTAAGGGAGAGAGAGATAGAAACATCAATAATGAGAGAGAATCATTGATTGGCTTTCTCCTGCGTGGCCCCCACTGGGGATCGACCTCACAACCCAGGCATGTGCCTCTGACCAGAATCAAACCCGGGACCTTTCAGTCCACAGGCCGATGCTCTATCCACTAAGCCAAACCAGCTAGGGCAAATCCAAATTTATTTAAATGCACTTTAACAAATGACATTTGTTAAGGAGGACAAATCCAATATAGAAAAGAAAGCTTGTACCCCAAATATTTCATCATATTTTGTAATGGCTGCATAGTGATTAAATACAAAAGGAATAATTCAAAACATGAGGAAGGGTTAGTGAGATGCAGGGATGATTTACTATTATTTGCTATTGCCAAATGAATAAAAAGCAGAATATCTCTCTAGATAAGGTAGGATAACTCAATAGACTGGATTCAGAAACAGAGGAGATGTATGCAATCTTTATTTGCTAATTTAGAGTTCTCCAAACACCAATGCTTGGCAAGGGAATCGATGGAAGGATCTAATAACTCTAATTCATTTCTAGATCCTAATCAGATTTTTAATCTGCTACCATCCACTTCTAATAAAACAGTTTTTTTAATTAGTAGAGATATTTGATTTTCACAAAATAGTGCTATTCAAATATACATAATGCACCTGCTAATTGGATTAGAGACTATATTTCAAAATTCATAGTATTGTAGAGAGAATTCAGGATTTAGAGTCCAGAGAAAAGGTTTAAATCCTACCTCAGCCATTTATTATCTGTAACTTTGGTTAAATCTCTTAATTTTTCTAATCTCCAGTATCCCACATATAGATAAAAATATATTGTGCATTAAGGTAAATTAATTAAACCTTAATCTCAGCTTAAGTAATATCAAAGAAAACATATGCTATATAATAAAAGGCTAATATGCAAATTGACTGAATGGTGGAATGACCGGTTGACTGAATGGTGGAATGACCGGTCGCTATGACATGCACTGATCACCAGAGGGCACACTCTTAATGCAGGAGCTGCCCCCTGGTGGTCAGTGCATTCCCACAGGGGGGAGCGCCACTCAGCCAGAAGCTGGGCTCGCCAGTGGGCTCACAGATGGCGAGCAGGACCCTCTCCTGCCTCTGCGGTAGCACTAAGGACCCCTCGGGAGATGTCTGTAGGGAGCAGGCCTAAGCCAGTCCCAAACTGCGAGAAGGCACAGGCTGGGCTGAGGGGACCCCCACCCCCCACCCCAGGGCACGAATGTCGTGCACCAGGCCTCTAGTAAACTATAAAGTGCTACGTGATGATAAATTCTTACTTGTAATTAATAATTTGTGCTTAGAATTTTTGAGTTCTGAAGTAAGTTAAGAGTTGATTTAGGAAAGAATATTAACAAGAGGAAAAATAATTTATTTTAAAATAGTTTAAGGGAACATTGGGAGATGTAGTTTTTTTCTTCTTTCATATCCTACCTAATTAGGGTGAATGAATCTCTCAGAAACTTAGAAACAAGCTCTTTCTACATAACTGGACTATTTGAAAGTCTCATTTTCCTGCTCATGACAAAGATCTTTACAAAGGTCTATTACTGTTTCTTTTTTTGTTGTTGTTTTTTTTTACTACCAGTTTCTACTTTTTGTTTCCCTGTGATTCATCCTCCTAGCAGTTTGTGCATTGTGTTTTGCTATTTTCAAACAAAAATAGATGCAGAAGCAAAACTCTTATCAGGCTGTACCCAGCTGCTCCCATACCCCCACAACCATTTAGAAAATATCTTTGTAGTTTTATAACATCTATATAGCTTTTTCTTCTTTTTAATATATGTCTTCCTTCTCTTTTCCCTTTTCTCATATTTATCCTCATCTTGTAGGCTCAAGGATACATATCTGCTCTTTCTTGTCTGCTCAACACACAAATTCACACACACAAACACACAAATTTGAGTTACATTCCTTTTTCATTTGTTCCCAATGCTGTACATCCAGGTAAAAAATAGCTTTTCTTGAAAATGGCTTTAAATACCTTAAGTTTGGAACCACAACCAAAGGAGGAAGTAGAAGAAAGATTTTTGTCTAGCTGTGATAGCTGTGAATTGCTTCTTGAAATTAAAGTGAGCTGTCATAGTAATCTTCCCTTCACTCAAAGTAGTCAAGTCTAGACTGAATGGTCATAGCAAAGGGTGTTAAAACTGGTTCTTACATGGGTTGAGACTGGATTAGATATTAATTCTCAGTTTCTATGATTCAAGCTTCACTTGAGAAAATGATATTTTAGATAAAGTTGGTTAAATCCAGTGATAAGCTGTACATAAACAGATGTTCTGGTATTTGCTAATAGCTCTTGTTCTGCCAGTTTCTTTCTTTCTCTTTCTTTACTATAAAAAATTACAAAATACAGTTAAGAGATGTTTTTACAAAATATATTATACAATTACCTGTTAATGACATATCCTCAGTTTTGAATGTAGCCATCATTACAAGATTCATGGTGATGGAAGAGATGGGGGTAGTGTGTTATTGAATACTTCCTATTTGACCAGCAATTTACCCAAGTCAGCTTACTGGATTATTACCAGTATAAGAGCAGCTAGTGGTATCTATTATTTCTATTTTACTTAGGAAGAATTAAAATAAATTAATCAAAGAATTAAAATAAATATCCCAGACTCACTGTATTAATTTCCTATTGATGCTATAACCCACAAACTTAGTGACTTAAAACAACACAAATTTATTATCTTACACTTTGGGGATCAGAATTCTAAAATGTGTCCTTCCTGTATACTACCTATGGCTTAGAGAAAATAAATTATCAACCTTAGTCAGGTATCAGAGGCATCTAGGGAGTTTTCAAAAATCCCGAAGTCCAAGTCAATTCCAGAAACCTAAATCTCTGGAGCTGGGACACAAGCGTTGGTATTTTTCTTTCTTTTAGCTCCTCAAGTAATTTCAATATGTACCCAAGATTGAGATACACTTATTTAGAAAGAGTAGGTTCTAATGCTACCTGGAATTCTGACTTATTTTTTTAAATATGGATTTAACTGATTAAGCTAAGTCTATATTGCTTGAGCAGTGATTTTAGCATGCATCAAAATAACCTGGAGGGCCCTACTCCCACAGCATCTGATTCAGTAGGTCTGGGGTGGGATTCAGACAATGTCAAGGCTATTGACACTGGAAGCACGTTTTTAGGACGACTGTTTTAACAAGATGATCTAAAGATATTCAAGCAGATTTTCTATCTGGTAATATTTTATCACCTAACCATTTGACCTTAGAGATTTAATGTGTGACCCATAATTAGTATCAATATAGCAGTATGTTATATTCCTTCTCTCTCTTTTTTTTGCTTTTTTTTAATTGCTTAAAATATTACAAAGAGTAGTACATTTGTCTCCTTTTTCCCCCCCTTGACCTTCCCCCAGCCACCTCTACTCCCAAGTGTCTTGTGTCCATTGGTTATGCTTATATGCATGCATACAAGTCCTTTGGTTGATCTCTTACCACCACCCACCCCAGCCCTCCCCAGCATTCCTGCTGTAGTTTGACAGTCTGTTTATTGCTGCTCTTCCTCTGTATCTATTGTTGTTCATCAGTTTATAATGGTCTATATTATCCATACATGATTGAGATCATGTGGTATTTTTCTTTCACTGACTGGCTTATTTCACTTAGCATAATGCTCTCCAGTTCCATCCATGCTGTTGCAAATGGTAAGAATTCCTTCTTTTCTACAGCAGCATAGTATTCCATTGTGTAGATGTACCACAGTTTTCTAATCCATTCATCTGCTGATAGGCACTTAGGCTGTTTCCAGATCTTAGCTATTGTAAATTGTGCTGCTATGGAAATAGGGGTGCATATATCCTTTCTAATTGGTGTTTCTAGTTTCTTGGGGTATATTCTTAGAAGTGGGATTACTGGGTCAAATAGGAGTTCCATTTTTAGTTTTTTGAGGAAACTACATACTGTTCTCCACAGTGGCTGCACCAGTCTGCATTCCCACCAGCAGTGCACAAGGGTTCCTTTTTCTCTGCACCCTCCCCAGCACTTGTCCTTTGTTGATTTATTGATGATAACCATTCTGACAGGTGTCTTTGTTTTGTTGTCAGTTTCTTTTGCTGTTCAGAAGCTTTTTTTGGTTTTGCACTGGAAGGTGGGGGTGTAGTTTCTACCAACTCTGCAGCTATTTTGGATTATCACTATTCTTTTGTGTATCAATGGAAGCATAAGTTGCAACATCCTTGCTATTGTAAATACTGCTGCATTAAACATAGGGGTGCATATATGTTTTTGAATTAGTGTTTTGGATTATTTGGAATAAATACGAGAAGTGGAATTGTTGGGTCATCAGATAGTTCTATTTTTAATTTTTGTTGGTACCTCCATAATGGTTTGTTAAATATTTTCTTCTCAATTTATTGCATTTTATTTGTCAGTGACAACTCTTTATATCTTTAAACAACGTTTTATTTATCAGTTACAGTTGGGGTACAATGTATTTTTTAAATTCTTTATTATATGAAAAAATTGCATATGTTTCCTTTTCTCTCTATTGACCTCTCCCAGCCCACTCCCTCCCACCCCCAGCACAGGCCCTCACCCCCTATTCTCTGTGTCCATTGGTTATGCTTATATGTATGCATATAAGTCTGTTGGTTGATCTTTTACTTCTTCCCCTACCCCTCTCGCCCTCCCCTGCCTTCTATGTGAGGTTTGACTGTTCAATGCTTCTATGTCTCTGGATCTATTTTTGTTCATCAGTTTATGTTTTTCATTATATTCCACAAATGAGTGAGATCATGTGATCCATGTCTTTCTTTGACTGGCTTATTTTGCTTAGCATAATGCTCTCCAGGTTTATCCATGTTGTTGCAAATGGTAAGAGTGTTTTGTTTTGTTTTGTTTTGTTTTGTTTTGTTTTGTTTTACAGCAGCATAGTATTCCATCATATATATGTACCACAGTTTTTAATCTACTCATCTGCTGATGGGTACTTAGGTTTTTTCCAAATCTTAGCTATATTTTCACTTGTGCTGCTATGAACATAGAGGTGCATATATTCTTTCTTATTGGTGTACACCCACGGTCTAAAGTATACAATATTATATTAGTTTCATCTGTACAACCCAGAGATTAGACATTTATTTAACTTATTAAGTGATTGTCCCAATAAATCTAGTATCCATCTAACACCATACATAGTGATTAATATTATTGACTATGTTTTCTATACTATCTTTACATCCTCATTCATATTCTGTAACTACTAATTGTGTACTTCCTACTCCCTTCACATTTTTCACCCATCCCCTCAACCCCTTGCCTTCTGACAACTATCTGTATCTAAAAGTCTGTTTTTGCTCTGTTTGTTTGCTTGTTAATTTTGTTTTTGTTTTCTATGGTTCCACATATAAGTGAAATCATGTAGCATCTGTCTTTTTCTGTCAGACTTATTTCACCCAACACAGTACCTTCTAGGTTCACCCAAGTTGTTGGAAATGTCAAGTTTTCATTTTTTTAAGGCTGATTTATATTTCATTGTATACATGAATTACTTCTTTATCCATTTATCTATAGATGGACACTTAGGTTGCTTCCATATCGTGGCTAATGTAAAGAATCTGCAGAGAATACGTGGATGTATATGTCTTACGATTTAGTGTTTTGGGATTCTTCGTCTCTTGTTATTTCCTTTGTCTTAAAGTCTAATTTGTCTGGTATAAGTTTTGCTAAACCAGTTTGTTTGTTTGTTTTAATTTGTGTTTTCATAAGATATCATTTTCCATCTTTTAGCTTTCAGTCTGTCTGAGTTTTTTTTTATCTAAAGTGTGTTTCTTGTAGACCACATATATAAGGTTTTCTTATCTATTCAGCCACTCTATATTTTTGTTCCATTTGCATTCAAAGTAATTGTTGATAAATATGTTTTATTGGCATTTTATATTTATATATTTTATCTTGTTTTTCCTTATTCTTAAGGATGATCCTTTAACATTTCCTGTAAATGGTGGTGGTGAATTCCTTTAGATTTTTCTTGTCTGGGAAGCTCTTTATCTGTCCTTTGACTCTAAATGATAGCTTTGATGGGAAATCAAAGTTTTATATGTCCTTGCTTTTCATCACTTTGAATATTTCATGCCAATCCATTATAGCCTGGAGTGTTTCTGTTAAAAAATCAGCTGACAATCTTGTATGAGCTATCTTGCACATAGCTAACTGGTTTTCTCTTGCTGCTTTTAAGATTCTTTCTTTGTTTTTGAACTTTGGCATTTTAATTATGATGTGTCTTTGTCTGGGCCTCTTTGAGTTCATCTTGTTTGGAACTCTCTGTGCTTTCTGGGCTTATATGTCTATTTCATTCACCAGGTTATGGAGTTTTCTATTATAATTTTAAAAATAGGTTTTCAATTCCTTGCTCTCTTATCTCTGGCACCCCCATGATATGAATGTTGGTATGCTTAAAGTTGTCCTAGATGCCCCTTAAACTATTCTCATAGATTTTTTTCTATTTGCTGTTCTGATTGGGTGTTTTCTGCTACCATATGATTCAAAATGCTGATTAGATTCTCTGCTTCATCTAATCTACTGTTCATTTCCTCTAATGTATTCTTCATTTCAGTTATTGTATTCTTCATTTCTGACCAGTTCTTTTTATGTTCTCTAGCTCCATTTTTATGTTTCCTATTTCTTTGTTAAGCTTCTCATTGAGTTCATCTACTCTTCCCCTCAGTTCATTGAGCATCCTTATAACCAGTATTTTGAACTTTGAATCTGGTAGATTGTTTGTCTCCATTTTGTTTAGTTCTTTTTCTTGAGTTTGTTCTGTTCTTTTAGTTGGGACATATTTGCCAGCTCAGTTTAGCTTTCTCATGTGCTTGCTCATATGTATTAAGTAGAGCTGCTATGTCTTCCCATCTTGGTAGAGTGGCCTTGTGTAGTATGTGTCCTATAGGGCCTAGTGACTCAGCCTCTTTGGTAACCAAAACCAGGTGCTTCAGGTGTACCCTCCATATGAACTGTGAGCAACTTCCTGTTTTAGTTGAGCTTTGATTACCATTTGCACATCATTGAGACAGAATGACTCCCAGGTGAATCAGCTATAAGGACCAGCTACAACTACAGTGATAAAGCTGCTGTGCAAGTATCAAAACCACAAGGCAAAACTTTCTTCAGCAAGGCTCTTGTGTATGCTGTGCGCACCCCTTGAGTGTGTCACTGGTGGAGGTGATTGGGTGGTACTCCAACATGGTCTGAAGCTATCCACTGGGTGAGATGTCAATGGGACCTACTGGGAGGTGCAGGCCAAAGTAAGCTGCTGTCTCTGCCTTGCCCAAGGCCACCTCGCATGAGCTACAATGCAATTTCCAGATGGCTGCTACTTTTGCTGGGCTTGAAAGTGCCTGTGGGACGGTAAGCTGTACACCAAGTCCAGCTGCCATTAGTGCTGATCTTGGAGCCACTTAGCAAGAGGTACTCTACATGCCAAAGCCAAATGCTTCTTGTTTGGGGTTTGTGAACCTTTGAGAGATTTTAGGAAAGTTCAAAGTATGAACCAAAACAGGCAGTTTGTATGGAAAAGACACTGGAAGCTGCTTGTGCGGGCCTGAAACTTAGCTGGGGTCTCAGGGAATCACTGGCAGGGGTAAGGGGTGGGGGGAGGAGGTTAAATTGTTATCCAGGTTGATGGAGACTCAGATATGGTGCCCCCATCCTGTACTTGCATGAGAAGGATTCAGCAAAAGAACAATGGCTATTCAAAGAATTAATGCAACAAAGAGCTCATTTTTTGAAAAGATTAATAAAATTGACAAACTCCTGGCTATACTCACTAAGGAAAAAAAAGAAAAGATCCATATAAACAAAATCAGAAATCAAAGAAAAATTACCACAGACATCACAGATATATATCAGATGATACTAGAATAGTATAAAATACTATATGCCAACAAAGTCAATAACCTAAAAGAAGTGTATTAGTTCCTAGAAATATTTCATTCAATTATACTCTATTTTTTTATTTTCTTTATTCTGCTGACTTTGGGTTGCTTTTATTTTTATTTTTCTAGTTATTTAAGATGTAATTGTAGATTGTTTACTTGTTTTCTTGTTTTGTGTGAAAGACCTGTAATTATATAAACTTCCCTCTGATGATTTCCCTTTTGCTGCATTCCAAAAGTTTTGATATGTCATGTAGTCATATAGTCATTCTCATTGATATATATATATATATATATATATATATATATATATATATATCTTTTGATCTCACCTTTTATTTCTTCTTTGACCCAATCATTTTTAGTAGTATTTTGTTTAATCTTCACATATTTATGAGTTTCTTTACTTCATTTTTGTAATTGATTTCTAATTTCAAGGCATTGTGGTCAAAGAATATACTTGATATAATTTCAGTATTTTTTAATTTGTTGAGGTTAGTTTTGTGAGCCAACATATGTTGGGACTATCCTTGAGAATGTGTAATCAGATGTTCTTGGATAAAACAATTTATAAATGTCAATTATGTCTATTTGGCTTAATGTGCCATTTAAAGCTGGTATTTCTTTATTGATTTTCTGTTTGGATGATTTATCTAGAGTTGTCAATGGTGTATTGAGGTCCCCAAATACAATTGTGTTTTTATCAGTTTTTTCCTTTAGCTCTGTGAGTAGTTGGTTCATATAGTTCAGTGCTCCCTGGTTGGGTGAATTTATATTGAAACGTGTTATATCTTGTTGATGTAGTGTCCCCTTTATCATTATAAAGGTACATTTTTATCTCATTACCTTTGTTATCTTGAAATATATTTTATCAGATATAAGTATGGCTACACCTGCTTTTCTGTAGACTTTACCAGGTGTACCAGTTAATAATGCAGATTTTGTAATCAAAGAAAACATGATAATTTCAAGAGAAACATCAAAAGTGCTTTATTCAAAGTAGTGTTCATTCTCAAGGGAGGCCTCTGCAGCTAGAATCTCCCTCCTGATTAAAAAAAAAAAAAGAACAACATACATGGGTGTTGGGCCAGCCCATTCTGCACTCCTCCTATCAGTCTCAATGTGCTTTCTTCATTACTTCTCTATTTGTAGGACTTCTATTAAGCCAGATTACAGGTGGTTCTGAGTGATGGTTGTTCTGTATTTGAGTTGTAATTTTGATGTGATTGTGGGAGGCAACAAGTACCATGTGTACCTATGCTGACATCTTGGTGAATCTTTAGTCGAATTTAAATAAGCAAAGACCTATGAGAGCAATACACACATCCAAGAATGGCTATGTTTGAAAATGAAGTTCATTAAAGAAAGGAATTACTTGTTCTCTTCATTGTTTTTCCCTGAATATATCTATGAAAAAGATACTATACCTTTGTCATTCAATTGTCAGGTTTTTTGTTTTTTTTTTTTTTGGGGGGGGGGGTTGTTTGTTGTTTGTTTGTTTTTTAATAAATAAATTCCATCTAATGTATCATAATAATTGCTGGTTCTCATAGCAGGAAATTATAGTAAGAGCTTTAAAAATGCTTATCCACAAATTGGACAGTCTGGAAATGTATATATTTCTTTAAACAAGCAATCTTCAAATTCTGAATCAAGAAGAAACAGAAAATCTGAACAAATCAATTATAACCAACTGGAGGCCCAGTGCACAAAATTTGTGCACTCGGGGGGGGGGTGTCCCTCAGCCCAGCCTGTGCCCTCTCACAGTCTGGGACCCCTCAGGGGATGACCACCTGCTGGCTTAGGCCCGCTCCCCAGGAGATTGGGCCTAAGCTGGCAATCAGACATCCCTCTGGCAGCCCAGGAGCCCTCGAGGAATGTCCACTTGCCAACGGGGAGCAGGCCTAAGCTGCAGTCAGACATCCTTAGCGCTGCTGAGGAGGCAGGAGAGGCTCCCACCACCACTGCTGTACTGGCAGCCGTCAGCCTTGCTTGTGGCTGAGCAGAGCTCCCCCTGTGGGAGTGCACTGACCACCAGCAGGCAGCTCCTGCACTGAGCATCTGCCCCCTGGTGGTCAGTGTGTGTCATAGTGACCAGTCATTCTCAGTCGTTCTGCTCTTAGGGTCAGTTTGCATATTACCCTTTTATTATATAGGATAGAGGCCTGGTGCATGGGTAGGGTCCGGCTGGTTTGCCCAGAAGCATGTCCCGGATCAGGGTGGGGGTCGCGCTGGGGTGCCTGGCCAGCCTGGGTGAGGGGCTGATGGCTGTTTGCAGCTGGTCACGCCCCCTTCAGGGTGGGGGTCCCCACTGGGGTGCCTGACCAGGCTGGCAGGGGAGGGCAGTTGTGGGTGACCAGGCTAGCAAGGGAGGGCAGTTGGGGGGGACCAGGCCAGCAGGGGAAGGAATTTGGGGGGGACCAGGCCAGCAAGGGAGGACAGTTAGAGGGGACCATGCTGGCAGAGGAGGGTGGTTGAGGGGGACCAGGCCAGCAGGGGAGGGCAGTTGGGGGTGATCAGGCTGGCAGGGGAGCAGTTAGGCATCGATCAGGCTGGCAGGGGAGTGGTTAGGGAGTGATCAGGCAGGCAGGCAGAAGCGGTTAGGGGCAATCAGGCAGGCAGGCTGGCGAGTGGTTGGGAGCCAGCAGTTCTGGATTGTGAGAAGGATGTCCTACTGCTGGTTTAGGCCTGATCCCAGCAGTCTGACATCCCCTGAGGGGTCCCAGGTTGGAGAATGTGCAGGCTGGGCTGAGGGACACTTCTCTCCCCCCGCCCCCCCCCCCCACCATGCACAAATTTCATGCACCGGGCCTCTAGTATATGATATATCCACAGCTAATATCATTCTCATTGGGTAAATATAAAAAAGTATTTTTCTTATGATCAGGAACCAAACAGGGATGTCCACTTTAGCCACTCTTATTGAACATAGTACGCAATGTCCAAGCCACAGCAGTTTTAAAAAGGGAACAAAAAAAGGCATCCAAATTGGAAAGAAAGAAGTAAACTGTCTGCCAGGAGCCGGTCCATCCTTGCTGTTTCAAGGGACCTGGCATATATGGCATACTGTTCTTAATATGTTTGCTCACCTTCTTGGCACTATGTGTTTTAACCAAGGTCACCTCTCTGAGAAAGGTTGTTTCCCCAGGTAAGGATTTTCCCCTGAAGTTAGGGAGGGAATAAAACCCCTTAACTAAGTGCCAGGTGGGTAATTAATCACTTTAACTATGAACAATCATGCTTAAGCTGCATAATCTTTACTCCCTGGAATGGAGATAAGAAACACCCTAACCTTTGGAATAGAGATTGATAGGATTGGAATCAACTGGTATAAATACAAGACAACAGGAGACAGAACCTAGACACGGAACCTACACAGAACCTAGAGACAGAAGAACTTCGCTGGAGAGAACATGGCAAAAGATCCTGGACAGAAACTGGCCTCAGAACCTAGAGACAGAACCTAGCGAGAGAACATGGCAAAAGATCCTGGACAGAAACTGGCCACAGTACCTAGAGACAGAACCTAGCAAGAGAACCTGGCTGAAGAACCTTGAGACAGAACCTGGCTACAGAACCTGGATAGAACATGGCAAGAGAACCTGACTAGAACCTGGTGACTGAACCTGGATGGAGAACCTGGACCGAACCTGGCTGGAGAACCTAGCGAGGGAACATGGCTACAGAACCTGGCTGGAGAACTTGGAGAACCTGGCTGGAGAACTTAGCAAGAGAACATGGACACAACCTGGCTGGAGATCCTAACCAGAACTTCGCTGGAGATCCTGAACAGAACTTGGCTGGAGATCCTGGCTAGAGATCCTGGCTAGGCTGCTGATCAACTGAACGCTGTCTCCGTGTCATTCCTTCTTCGCCGACTCCGTCCACACCTTTGGGGACCCCTGGACCTGCTGGGGCTGGACCCCAGCAACTGTCATTATATGCTGATGATATGATACTGTATAAAGAGAACCCTAAAGATTCCACACAAAAGCCTGATAAATGAACTAATAAGCGGATTTAGTAAAGTACCAATATACAAAATAAATATTCAGAAACTGGTTGTATTTTATATGCCAATCATGAACTATCAGAAGGGGAAACTATGAAAACAACCCCATTTACAATTGCAACCTAAAAATAAATATGACACCTAAGCAAATATTTAACTAAAAAGGTAAAAGACCTGTACTCAGAAAATTATTGGACATTGAGTAAATTGCAAAAAATACAAATAAATGGAAAAATATACTGATTACGGATAGGAAGAATTAACATCATTAAAACTACCCAAAACAATCTACAAATTCAATGCAATTCTAACTAAAATATCAATGGCATATCTCACAGATCTAGAACAAATATTTCAAAAATTTATATGAAAATGTAAAAGGCCCCCAATAGCCACAGCAGTGGTGAAAAAGAACAAAGTTTGAGGTACCATACTACCTGTGTCAAAAACTATATTACAAGGCTTTAGTAATCAAACATCATGGCACTGACATAAAAAAAAAACAGACATAGAGATCAATGGAATGGAATATAGAGCCCAGAAATAAATCTATGCCTTTATGGTCAATTAATACATACAAAGGAGGCAAAAACATACAGTGGGGTAAAGACAGTCTATTTAATAAATTGTGTTGGGAAAATGGGACATATACATGCAATAAAATTAAAGTAGACCACCATCTTACATCATATACAAGAATAAACTAAAATGGATTAAAGTCTTAAATGTAAGACTCAAAACCATAAAACTCTTAAAATAAAACATAGGCAGTAAAATTTCTGACATTTCTCCTAGCAATATTTTTTTCAGATATATCTCCTTGGGCAAAGGAAAAAAAGAAAAAGTAAGCAAATGATCAACATCAGACTAAAAAGGTTTTTCACAGTAAAGAAAACCATCAACAAAACAAAAACACAAGCTACTGAATGGGAGAACACATTTGCCAATGATATTTATGATAATGGGTTAGTATCCAAAATTAATAAAGAACTCACACAACTCAACATCAATAAAACTAAGCATGAAATTTAAAAATGGGCAGAGGACCTGAATAGACACTTCTTCAAAGATGGCCAATATACATGAAAAGATGTTCAATGTCACTAATCATCAGAGAAATGCAAATTAAAACCAAAATGAGATACTACTTCACATCTGTCACAATGGCTATCATCAATAGTGTTGGTGAGGTTTGGGAGAAACTAGAACCCTTGTGTACTGTTGGTGGGAATGCAGATTGGTGCAGCCACTATGGAAAACAATATGGAGGTTGCTCAAAATATAAAAATGAAACTGCCTTATGACCCAGCTATTCCACTTCTGTATATGTAATTAAAAAAACTCAAAACAGTAATTTGGAAGACTATCTGCACACCTATGTTAATTGCAACATTATTTACAACTAGTGGCCTAGTGCACAAAATTTGTGCACATTAAAAGGGAATTACTTAGAGGAAACATTTTAATATTGTTATTTGCCCTTTCTCTATAATAGAAATGTCAGAGATGAAAGAAAATTAGTAAAATGTATATGGAAATCTCTCTCCTGTCAGAGTCTGGGGTGCACTGCAGGACCCAGAGTCAAGTCCCCACCCACCCATGTGTGCCTCGAAATCACACGAGACCCACACCTGGCCCGGCGTTGGGTAGGGGGTGCAGCCTCAGGTCCCCCATCAAGTCCCGCCAGGCAGGGGGCATGGCCTCAGGTCCTCCGGCCCAGCCTCAGGTCTCCCAGCCCCAGCTCTAGGGCCAGGGGCGCGGCCTCAGGTCCGCCCAGCCTCAGGTCCCCTGGCCCCGGTGTGAGGGCATGAGAGTGTGACAACCATTTGCATGTTAGCTCTTTATTATATAGAATATTCTAAATGTTGAAGCAATACAAATGCCCATCAGTGAATGAGTAAATAACAAAGAAGTGGTACATATGTACAATGGAATATTACTCGTCCATAAAAAAACAATAAAATCTTACCATTTTCAACAGCGTGGATAGATCTACAGGTTATTATGATAAGTGAAATAAGTCAGAGAAAGACATACTATATGATTTCACTTATATGTGGAATCTAAAGAACAAAATAAATGAACAAATAACACAGAAACAGACTCATAGATACAGAGAACAGATTAATAGTTGCCAGAGGGAAGGGGTTTTCTGGTGCTAGAATAAAAGATGAAGGGATTAAAAAGTACAAATTGGTAGTTAACAAAATAGTCACAGGGATGTAAAGTATAG
This sequence comes from Myotis nattereri, assembly GCF_964212035.1. Taxonomy (NCBI): domain Eukaryota; kingdom Metazoa; phylum Chordata; class Mammalia; order Chiroptera; family Vespertilionidae; genus Myotis; species Myotis nattereri. The sequence continues at coordinate 105,004,135 of NC_138076.1, forward strand.
CATAGGAAATATAGTCAATAATATTGTAATAACTATGTACAGTGCCAGGTGGCACTTGAAATATTGGAGGGACCACTACATAAACTATATAATTGTCTAATCACTATGTCATACACTGAAACTAATATGAAATAATATTTAATATAAAGTGTAATTGGAAAATAAAATTTAAAAACAACTAAATAATTAAAACTAATTAATTAATATTTCAGGATATAAAATTTAAAAATAGAAATAAATGTTTACTTGGGAGCTACTTAGGACAACTTAAATAGTTCCTGCTATCAGCTTAACACACAATAAATAGTGAAGAGTCCAAATATATAAAATGTTTGGGTTAGTCAGAGAATGGAGAAGCTTTTAGAGTGGACCCAGAAGCTGAGTTTATGTTATGGGAAACACTGCTTTAGACAGGCGAGCATGTGAGGGAGCTGGGAGCAGCAGCATAATTAGGCAACACCACCTGCATTTTTTTTGCCTCCCCATCTGAGCAGCAATCTCCAGCCATATTTTCAGGTAATGAGGATAGGAGAGTGGGATTTATTTCACCTGTCCCCCATAAGCACACAGAGGTGTGTTGTTGGTGTGTAAATTGGAATTCTCCATTTCTCCAGGGAATAGAGAGGAGCAGTCAATTTCAGAATGGAGGGCGCAGAGAATATGGCTCACTTTGGCTACATGAAACAGCCCCCAGTCACAAGCTTTCAGAACTAGACGAGGTTGCACTGTTTATTCAATCAAGCTTTTCTTTGCCTCAGAGGTTCACTTAATGATACAAGATATCACAGAATTTGAAAGATAATATTTAACTAGAAAGTAACCAATTTATAAGAATGATTTTTAGCAAGTGGTTCTAACTGGCTTACGTTTTCTGGCCTTAGGGTGCTAGAAAATTGTTTCAAAAGGAAACAAATGAACATCAAAGTTGAGACCAGAAATAGGTATTGAGAGACTGATATGTGACTAGAACTTGTTCAGAAGTATTCAGATCTTATTAACTGTACATCAGTAAAACTGCTCTCTGTAACCAGGGCATCATTTTTTTAAAAGTACAGAAAAGATAATTATAATTTTTATGTTATTTTACCATGTGAAATCTTTTTTTTAATGATTTACAATGAAATGTTTCCATCTTTCTACCCTCCCCTCAAATGTTTATTTATGTTATCTCTACCCATTGTTAGTATGTAACATAATATTATGTAGCAAGACTCTTTTGAGCATGTAGCTTATGGAAGAAGCAAAGAATAAATGGGTATTCCTAGTTTAAGTAGATAATGAAATACCACCATGGAAAGAAATGTATGATGTTGCTAAAAATCAACCCATTTCCTTTTAATGGAAATTTTATAGCAGAGGAGATTCAGGTAGGTAACTCACATATGAACTGTTATTTTTGTTCCTGGTTCCTTAATTCTTTTTCATTTGTTTTAGCACTTATAGTTTACTTTTAGTGGCTTCTTCATTTGTTACTCTGCATGGCTCAAATGTTTTCTACTCCCTTCTCCCTTCTCTATTACATTTTCTTTGTCTTTAAAGATTCAGCTTCAGCATTGTCTCCTCTTGGAAACCACTAGTGACTAATCTGAAGCGACTTTTGTGCCACCTACCCATGAGAGTCCTTTGCATGAGTATGCCACATATGGGCATTTCAGTAGTTGGTATTCCTGTCCATCTCCCCTTGGGGGACATGTCTCCCTTATCATATTCTTTACCCCTAACACAGCCCTTTGTACAACACACATTTTCAAAATTTGTTGAATAAATTAATAAAATAATGAACAAATTTAGTTTTTTAGCAAATAGGAGCCCAAGGAGGCCTCTAAACAGTTGTAGCTTTAACACTAGATAGATAGAATGTACATCTTTTTATTATTTAGGGCTTTTTAAAATTATAAACAGTACCCAAGACAAATCTTAATCAAACAATGTTAGCATATTTCTCTCTAATAATTGGTTCCCAACGTGGGGCACATGCCCCACAGGGGAGGGAGGTTGATTTTAAGGGGGGCAATTTGAGAATGAGTTATTAACAGTGAATTTTTTGCATTTCTTATGGTTCTAGGGGCCTCATGACATATTTATGCATTTCAGCCCTCTACTATATGTTTTGAAACTGTACTTGCTATTTTTTCATATCACTTCATATTATTTTTTAACATATTTTAAAAAATATATGTTTATTGATTTCAAAGAGGAAGGGAGAGGGAGAGAGAGAGATAAAACATCCATGATGAGAGAATCGCTGATCGGCTCCGCCTCCTGAATGCCCCCTAGTGGGGATCAAGCCCACAGCCCAGGCATGTGCCCTTCACTGGAATCAAACACGGGACCCTTTAGTTTACAGGCTGACACTCTATCCACTGAGCCAAATCAGCTAGGGCTTTAACAATATCTTAGTGATTTCTTCCTCAGTACTTCAACTGTCCTTTTGTTCTTTTATTTTTCTCTTTCATGGATGCCATGTTCTTTGGAAGCTTGTTTAGACTACGTTAATGGCATTTTAGGCTTCCTCCACGTGAATAGAAGTTCACTTTTTGAATAATAAGAATTGTATGTGATGGGGGCGGGGGACATCAGGATTTTAGAGATGCTTAGGTGGGGCATGGCCAAAAAAAGGTTGGGAACCACTGCTGTAATATCTCTGGAAAGTGCAATTTGAGATTAGCTAGCACCCATAAAATTACAGGGAAACTTTGTTTTGATTTGTGGAATATACAACAGTTGTAAACTATAATTTGAAAATTGGGACTAATAGTAAATGAAAACAAAATGATACTCAAGAATTTTCTAAGAAAACAAAATATAGCAGTAAAAAATAGTTTAGATCAGTGCTTGATATATAATAAATGCTCACAAAATATTTGTTAGAGTTGAATGCATCAGGTTCCTGGATTCACAGATAGTTTGGTTGGTGTGAAGGAACTAGGGGAATGAGACTGGGGCCATATGGAAAGAACAGATGATGTTTTTGTAAGGTTTTGGACTTTATCCTCAAGTGAAAAAGGGAGCTAGTTCCTGGCCAGCATGGCTCAGTAGTTGATCATTGACCTATGAATCAGGAGGTCACAGTTAGATTTCCAGTCAGGGCATATGCCCAGGTTTCGGGCTTGATCCCCAGTGTGGGGTGTGCAAGAGGCAGCCGATCAATGATTCTCTCTCATCATTGATGTTTCTATCTCTCTCCCTCTCCTTTTCTCCCTGAAATCAATTATATATATATATATATATATATATATATATATATATATATATATATATATATATATTCAATATTACCGACTTCTGTGCATGGGCCACAAAGTTTCAATCGCATTGTACCTGTGCGCCCGCACGTGTTATTTTGTGGAAGAGCCACACTCAAGGGACCAAAGAGCCGCATGTGGCTCGTGAGCCTCAGTTTGCCGACCACTGGACTAACATCTTGGGAAGATCACCAGGGACCTAAGTGGAAGATAGAGGAGAGTACAAGAGTGTGAAACGAGCAGCAAATACACAAGGGAGATGCCCATGGCGGGCATTATGTGGGGCTGACATAATGTGAGGTTGCCATGGCAAAGAAAAGGGGGGATGAATTCCAGAGATGTTTAAAGCAGCTGATTAGATATGGAGACTGGTGAATGGGAAAAGCTGGAATGACTTCTCATGTTCTGTTTTGGAAGATAAGGAGAAGAAATCAGTACTTTCTACAATATGGATCACAAGAAAAGCAGATTTGTGGAGTTCAACTTTGAACTGTGTGAGTTCCAGGTGCCTGTGGGACATTGAGGCAAATGTGCAATGGAACATGATCTTGGTCTGGAGCTGATGATATTGGTTTGGATGAGATCTCAGATTTTAAAGTACAAATAGGAGCTGGAGCCATGAAAATGAATAAAGACCAGTCAGAGGCAGAGTATAAGACCAGCAGATTGCTAAACATAGAACCCTGGAGAGCAGCAAAAGTTAAGGAATCCCTTGAGAAAGAGAAGCTCATGAATGAGCTTCCAGAGATGAGACTTTCAGAGAGTTAGAAATAAAACCAAAAGAAAGTGAAGTCAATTTTGAACTTCACTTCCAGAAATATGAACTACATTACACTAGATAAGGTAACTAACCTCTCTAAGCATTTTTACCTTCCTGATTTGAAAATGAGTATGCTAACAGTATCTATCTAATAGTATTTATGTGAGGATTAAGTACTGTAATAGATGGAGAGCACTTGGCAAAATCTAGCCTACAAAAGTAAGTATACAATAATTGCTGTTGTTAGTTAGGGTATTAGTAGTAATAGAAATTATGAAGTAGTGATAGTTGTAATAAAGATTATCATCACTTATTAAGAGAGTTTCAAAAACAATTGAATATGATGTTTATTGAATATGATTTTTTTAATTGGCAAAAATTGGAAAAAGACAAAGTAGGATAAGTGCTACATACTGCTCAGTGGATTTGGCAACTTAGACTTGATTGGTGACTATGCTAAACACAATTTTAGTGGGACCAGAAGACCTACTGCAATGTGGATAAAGTGTTAATGAAAAGTGAAGAAACTGAAGTTCATTATGTAGATTCCTCTATGATTGGGGATGGAGATAAACAGGGCAACAGTTAAGTATAGCCCTTTCAGCCAGGCATCTCTGGCCTGTTCCAACCTGGCGCTTCATGAAATTCTATAGTTGCCTTTCTTTGCTCATACTGTTTCCCTTCCTAAAAAGCCTGAGTCTGCTTTGATCATTCCTCTCTTTAAGACTCAACCAAACTTCCAACTTAACCATGAATGTCTTCTAATCTCTCCACTTTTAGTAGCTCTTTTGAGTTCACTCGATTAGCTTATATAACATGCATCATTCCCACAACACCCAGGATGGACTTCTTTAATGCTATTGGTCTATTTCCCAAAGAGATTCTACTAAATGCCTCTAAGAGCAGGGATTCTGGGTCTTATTAGGTTATGCAATGCATGGCTTTAACGTGTTTTATTGATAATGACAAAACACATTATAATATAATTTAGAGTTGCTTTTATCATTAGCTTTGACAAGGTGATATCAAGTTCAGAACCTCACATTTAAAGGCATAGTTAAGGTCTGAGAGCATTCAGAGAAGTATATTACCTACTGAGGCCAACACAATCTTATTCTGTAGTTTAAAGTGGCTTACATTTAAGTGTGTTTAAAATAACAAGATGGAACATAGTTCTTCAACTGCTCTTTCCACTCGTATAATTTGTCTATTTGAATTTTCAGCATTTTAAAGCCAAAAGAACTATACTTTTACAAAAACTTTATTGTGTTTTATAAACTCTAAGGTAACTTTTGGTTGTAATAATCAATTTTAGTATGTCCATGATTTTTTATAAATAAACAAGTAGTGGGTTGAAATGCAAGTATTACAGTAAGGTAGCGCAAATACTTACTAAGCTATAGAGACAAAGTATTTTTAAACTAGAGGCCCGGTGCACAAAAACTCGGACACTCGGCAGGGGCGGGGGGATGTCCCTCAGCTGGGCCTGCACCCTCTTGCAGTCTGGAACCCCTCGGGATATCCACCTGCCGGCTTAAGCCAGCTTCCCAAGGGAATGGACCTAAGCTGGCAGTCAGATATCCCTCTGGCAGCCCAGGACCCCTCAGGGGATGTCCGAATAACGGTTTAGGCCCACTCCATCTGTAGTGCTACTGTGGAGGTGGGAGAAACTCCTGCCATTTCCACTGTGCTAGCCAGCCATGAACTGGCTTCTGCTGAGCGAGGCTCACCTTGTGGAAGCGCACTGACCACCAGGAGGAAGCTCCTGCATTGAGCATCTTCCCCCTGGTGGTCATTGTGTGTCATAGTGACCAGCCATTCCTGGTCATGCCACCATTAGGGTCAATTTGCATATTACCCTTTTATTATATAGGACTAGAGGCCCAGTGCACAAAAATTTGTGCACTCGGGGGGGAAGGGGGTCCCTCAGCCCGGCCTGTGCCCTCTCGCAGTCTGGCACTGCTCGGGAGATAACGACCTGCTGGCTTAGGCCTGCTCCCGGGTGGCAGAGGGCAGGCCTAATCCCTAGGTGCAGCCCCTGGTCGGGCTCAGAGCAGGGCCGATTGGGGAATTGGGGCGCCACCCTCTGTCATGCACAGAGCAGGCCGGAATGGGAGGTTGCGATGCCACCCTCAGTCACGGTCAGGGTAGGGCCGATTGGGGGGTTGGGGCACCCCCCCCGTCACACTCAAGGCAGGGTCGATGGGGAGGTTGCGGCGCCACCCCCTGTCACACACAGAGCAGGGCCAATCAGGGGGTTGGGGCGCTGCCCCCTGTCACACACAGAGCAGGGCCGATCAGGGGGTTGGGGAGCTCCCCTCTATCAGGCACAGAACAGGGCCGATCAGGGGGTTGGGGCGCCTTCCCCTGTCAGGAACAGAGCAGGGCCAATAGGGAGGTTGTGGCCCCGCCCCCTGTCACACACAGAGCCACAGGGCGGTCAGGGGGTTGGGTGCTGCCCCCTGTCATGCTGATCCCGGTGCCGGGAGACCTCGCGGCTCCGCTGATCCCGGTGCTGGGAGGCATATTACCTTTTTACTATATAGAATAGAGGCCTGGTGCATGGGTGGGGGCTGGCTGGTTTGCCCTGAAGGGTGTCCCGGATCAGGGTGGGGGTCCCCACTGGGGTGCCTGGCCAGCCTGGATGAGGGGATGATGGCTGTTTGCAGCTGGTCACACACCCTTCAGGGTGGGGGTCCCCACTGGGGTGCCTGGCCAGTCTGGGTGAGGGGCTGAGGGCTGTTTTCAGGCTGGGACTGAAGCTCCCAACTGCTCCTTTTTTTCTTTTCTTTTTTTTTTATTCTGAGCCAGCTTTAGCTCTGAGGCTCCAGCTCTTAGGCCTGAGCTCCTGAAAGCAGGTATCTGGTTTGTTTACGTTCTACAATCGAAACTCTGTATCAGCTCCAGGTCTGAGATCCTGGCTGGCTGAAAGCTGGTTTCTGGGGTTTTGTTTAGCTTCTATTTTTGTAACTATGTTTCAAACTGCCGGCTCAGAGGCCTGCAGTGGCAGGCAGGGAATGTTGGAGTCCTCCGTTACTGAAGCAAGCAAGCCTCATGTTAGTTTCAAGCTGCCTGGCTGCCGGCTGCCATCTTGGCTGGCAGTTAATTTGCATATCGCCCTGATTAGCCAGTGGGAAGGGTAGAGGTCGTACGCCAATTACCATGTTTCTCTTTTATTAGATAGGATGACTTTTTTTTTACACACTGCAAATTCATGTTATAGAAATATATTTGATTTATAAATGCTAAAAATGTTAAAAAAGTAAAAAATAAGAGAGAGTAAGCAGAGTAATATTTTAAACATCCACTATTTGAAATGGAGCTTTACTAATGTGTGCACTATTAGGAGCAATGGCTTTTCAAAGGAACTTAAAAATACAGCAGTTGATGATATGGTAAATTAGAATCCATGGGTGAAGCTAATGATCATGTTGCTCTTTGTGGTTTATACTTTATTTAACCTCAGTGTCTTGGGATGTTTTTGAGTGTTTTTTACTGTAGTTGATTTCTTTTACTTTTTGTAAATACTTTATTTTTTTAAGTATTACATATACCATTACATATGTCTTCTTTTTCCCCCATAGACCTCTTCCAGCCACACCCTAGAATATGCCATCAACCCCCTAGTGTCTGTGTCCATTGGTTATGCTTATATGCATACATACAAGTACTTTGGTTTATTTCTTACCCTCCCCAACCACTGCCTTCCCTCTGAAATTTAACGGTCTGTTCCATGCTTCTCTCTGGATCTATTTTTGTTCATCATTTTATGTTGTTCATTATATTCCACAAATGAGTAAGATGATGTGATGTTTATCTTTCTCCATTGTATGTTCATGCCTCCTTATTTTGCTTAGTTTAATGCTCTCCACGTCCATCCATGCAGTTGCGAATGGTAAAAGTTCCTTTTTTTTTTACAACAGTGTAGTATTCCATTCTGTAGATGTACCACAGTTTTTTAATCCACTCATCTGCTGATGGGCACTTAGGATGTTTCCAAATATTAGTTATTGTAAATTGTGCTGCTACAAACAGAGGGGTGCAAACGTGCTTTCTGATTGGTGTTTCCAATTTCGTGGGTTATATTACTAGAGGTGGAATTACTGGGTCAAATGGGAGTTCCATTTTTAATTTTTTGAGGAAACTCCATACTGTTTTCCACAGTGGTTGCACCAGTCTGCATTCCCACCAGCAGTGCACGAGGGTTTCTCTTTCTCCACATCCTCGCCAGCACTTGTTGTTTGTTAATTTGTTGATGGTAGCCATTATGACAGGTGTGAGATTCTATCTCAATGTCCTTTTGATTTGCATCTCTCAGATGTTAGTGACTTTGAGCATGTTTGCATATGTCTCTTGGCCTTCTGTATGTCCACTTTTAAAAATTGGCTATTTAAGTCCTTTGCCCACTTATTGATTGGATTGTTTATCTTTATCTTCCTTTTCTTAAGGTGTATGAGTTCCATATAAACTTTGGAGAATAGGCCCTTATTGAATATAACATTGGCAAATACATTCTCCTGTGCAGTGGGCTTTCTTGTTGTTTTGCTGATGGTTCTTTTGCTATGCAGAAGCTTTTTATTTTATTTTATTTTTTAATATATTTTATTGACTTTTTACAGGGAGGAAGGGAGAGAGATAGAGAGTTAGAAACATCAATGAGAGAGAAACATCGACCAGCTGCCTCCTGCACACCCGCTACTGGGGATGTGCCCACAACCAAGGTACATGCCCTTGACGGGAATCGAACCTGGAACCCTTCAGTCTGTAGGCCGATGCTCTATCCACTGCGCCAAACTGGCTAGGGCAAGAAGCTTTTTATTCTGATGTAGTCCCATTTGTTTATTTTCTCCTTAGTTTCCATTACCTTAGGAGCTGTATTGGTAAAGATATTGCTATGACATATATCTGATATTTTGCTGCCTATAGATTCTTCTAAGATTTTTTTTAAAATATATTTTTATTGATTTTTTACAGAGAGGAAGGGAGAGGGATAGAGAGTTAGAAACATCGATGAGAGAGAAACATCGACCAGCTGCCTCCTGCACACCTCCTACTGGGGATGTGCCCGCAACCAAGGTACATGCCCTTGACCGGAATCGAACCTGGGACCCTTCAGTCCGCAGGTCAACGCTCTATCCACCGAGCTAAACCGGTTTTGGCTCTTCTAAGATTTTTATAATTTCCCATCTTAGGTTTAAATCCTTTATCCACTTTGCGTTTATTTTTATGTATGGTGTAAGTTGCTGGTCTAGTTTCATTTTTTTGCATGTACTGTCCAGTTTTCCCAGCACCATTTATTGAAGAGAATGTCTTGACTCCATTGTATGTACATGCCTCCTTTGTCAAATATTAATTGAGCACTAGAGGCCCGGTGCACAAAAATTTGGGCACTTGGCGGGTAGGGGGTGTCTCTCAGCCTGGCCTGTGCACTCTCACAGTCTGGGACCCCTCGGGAGATAACGACCTGCTGGCTTAGGCCTGCTCCCAAGTGGCAGAGGGCAGGCCCAATCCCTGCAGCCCCTGGTCAGGCTCAGAGCAGGGCCGATTGGGGAGTTGGGGCGCCGCCCCCTGTCATGCACAGAGCAGGGCGGATCGGGAGGTTGTGATGCCACCCTCAGTCACGCTCAGGGTAAGGCTGATTGGGGGATTGGGGCACCGCCCCCTGTCACACTCAAGGCAGGGTCGATGGGGAGGTTGCGGCGCCACCCCCTGTCAAGCACAGAGCAGGGCCCATCAGGGGGTTGAGGAGTTCCCCCCTGTCACTCACAGAGTAGGGCCGGTAAGGGAGTTGGGGCACCGCCCCGTGTCACACACAAAGCAGGGAGAATCAGGGGGTTGGGGCACCACCCTCTATCACCCACAGAGCAGGGCCGATCAGGAGGTTGGGGCGCCGCCACTCTCACACTGAGGGCAGGGCCAATGGGGAGGTTATGGCTCTACCCTGTAACACACAGAGCAGGGCCCGTGGGGGGGGGGGGGGGTTGGGGCACCGCACCCTGTCACACACAGAGCAGGGCCGATCAGGGGGTTGAGGTGCCACACCCTGTCACACACAGACCGCAGGGCGATCAGGGGGTTGCGGTGCTCCCCCCTATCAGGCACAGAGCAGGGCTGATCAGGAGGTCAGGACGCCTTCCCCTGTCATGAACAGAGCAGGGCAGATAGGGAGGTTGTTGCCCCACCCCCTGTCACACACAGAGCCGCAGGGCGATCAGGGGCTTTGGGCGCTGCCCCCTGTCATGCTGATCCCGGTGCCAGGAGGCCTCTCGGCTCCGCTGAGCCCAGTGCTGGGAGGCATATTACCCTTTTACTATATAGGATAGAGGCCTGGTGCATGGGTGGGGCCGGCTGGTTTGCCCTGAAGGGTGTCCTGGATCAGGGTGGGGGTCCCCACTGGGGTGCCTGGCCAGTCTGGGTGAGGGGCTGAGGGCTGTTTTCAGGCTGGCAGGTGACTGAAGCTCCCAACTGCTCCTCTTTTTCTTTTTTCTTTTTTATTCTGGGCCAGCTTTAGCTCTGCTCCAGCTCTGAGGCCTCTGCTGCTGAAAGCAGGTATCTGGTTTGTTTGGGTTCTATAATCGAAACAATGTATAACTCCAGCTCTGATATCCCGGATCACTGAAAGCAGGTGTCTGGGGTTTTGTTTAGCTTCTATGTTTGTTGCAATGTTTCAAACTGCAAGCTCAGAGGCCGGCATGGCAGGCGGGGAACGTTGGAGTCCCCCGTCACTGAAGCAAGCAAGCCTCATGTTAGCTTCCAGCTGCCTGGCTGCCGGCCGCCATCTTGGCTGGCAGTTAATTTGCATATCGCCCTGATTAGCCAATGGGAAGGGTAGCAGTCATACGCTAATTACCATGTCTCTCTTTTATTAGATAGTATAATAGCTTGGATCAATTTCTGGGTTCTCTGTTCTGTTCCATTGGTCAATATGTCTGTTCTTGTACCAGTACCAGGCAGTTTTGAGAACAATGGCTTTGTAGTATAGCTTGATATCAGGTATTGTGATTCCACCTATTTTGTTCTTCTTTCTTGAGATTGCTGCAGCTATTTGGGGTCTTTTTTTTATTCCAGATGAATTTTTGGATAGTTTGTTCTAGGTCTGTGAAATATGCCATTGGTATTTTAATGATGAGTGCATTGAATCTATAGATTTCTTTGGGTAGTGTGGACATTTTAATTATGTTGATGTTACCAATCCATGACCCAGTATATTCTTCCATTTGTTTATGTCTTCCTCTATCTATTTTTTTCAACATCCTTTAGTTTTCTGAATACAGGTACTTTACCTCCTTTATTAAATGTATTCCTAGGTATCATAATTTTTTTTTGTTGCAATGGTAAAGGGGATTGTTTTTTGTTTGTTTGTTTTTTGTTTTTTGGTTTTTTTTAGTTTCTCTTTCTGTGAGTTCATTATTCGTGTATAAAAAAGCCATAGATTTCTGGGTGTTAATTTTGTATCCTGCTACATTGCCAAATTCATTTGTTAATGATAGTAGTTTTTGTTGGAATCTTTAGGGATTTCTATGTACAATATCATGTCATCTGCAAATAATGACAGTTTTAATTCTTCTTTCCCTATTTGGATGCCTTTTATTTCTTCTTCTAGTCTGATAGTTATGGCAAGCACTTCCAGTACTATGTTGAACAGGAGTGGTGAGAGTGGGCATCCTGTCTTGTTCCTGTTGTTAGGGGAAATGGTTTTTGCCCATTGTGTATGATGTTCGCTGTAGGTTTGTCTTATAAGGCTTTTATTATGTTGAGGTATGATCCCTCTATTCCCACTTTGCTGAGAGTTTTTATCAAGAAAGATTGTTGGATTTTGTCAAATGCTTTTTCTGCATCAATTGATATGATTATGTGATTTTGATCTGTCAGTTTGTTTATGTGATGTATCACATTTATTGATTTGTGGATATTGTACCATCCTTGGATTCCCGGAATAAATCCCACTTGGTCATGGTATATGATCTTTCTAATGTAATGCTAGATCAGGTTTGCTAAGACTTTGTTGAGGATTTTAGCATCTATGTTCATCAAATATATTGGCCTATAATTCTCTTTCTTTGTAGTGTCTTTGGGATTAGGATTTCATAGAAAGAGCTTGGAAGTGTGCCATCCTCTTTAATTTTTGGAATAGTCTGAGGAGGGTAGGTATTAGTTCTTCTTTGAATGTTTGTCAAAAGTCCCCTGAGAAGCCATCTGGCCCAGGGCTTTTGTTTGCTGGAAGTTTTTTTTATTACTGCTTCAATTTCCTCCGTAGTTATCGGCCTATTCAGATTTTTTTATTCTTCTTGATTGAGTTTTGGAAGATCGTATTTTCCTAAGAATATGTTCATTTCTTCTAGATTGACCAGTTTGTTGGGATAGAGTGGTTCATAGGTTTTTTTTTTCAATAAATAGTTTGTATTTCTGTGGGATCTGTTGTTATTTCACCTCTTTCATTTCTGATTTTGTTTATTTGGGTCCCTCTCAAGACTGCTTTCACTGTGTCTCACAGATTTGGGGTTGTTGTGTTTTCATTGTCATTTGTATCCAGGATGTTTTTTATTTCTTCTTTGATCTATTTGGTAACCAAATCATTGTTTAGTAGCATGATAATTAGCTTCTAAGTGTTTGATTTTGTTTTTTATTGTAGTTTGATTTCTAATTTTAAGCCATTGTGATCTGAGAAGATGCTTGATATGATTTCTATCTTACTGAATTTGAATAGACTTTTCCTGTGTCCCAAAATGTGGTTTATCTATGAAAATGACCTGTGTACACTTGAGAAGAATGTATATTCTGTAGCTTTGCAGTGAAATGTTCTGAAGATGTTGATTAATTCCATCTGATCTCATGAGTCTTTTAGGACTTCTGTTTCTTTGCTTATTTTTTGTCTAGAGGATTTATCCAGTGATGTCAATAGATTATTAAAATCCGCTACTATGATTGTATTGTTGTCGATCTCTCCCTTGATACCTTCCAGAAGATTTTTTATATATTTGGGTTGTCCTGCATTGGGTGCATATATGTTTACCAGAGTTATATCCTCTTGTTGAATTTCTCTCTGTAGTATTATGAAGTGACCTTGCTTATCACTTGTTATGGCCTTCACTCTGAGGTCCATTTTGTCAGGTATTAGCATTGCTACCCCAGCTTTGTTTTCATTTTCATCCCTTCATTTTCAGTCTGTGTGAGTCCCTTGTGCTGAGTTTGGTCTCTTGTAGACAACATATATATGGGTCATGTTTTCTTATTCATTCAGCCACTCTGTGTCTTTTGATTGGAGCATTTAGCCCATTTACGTTTATGGTTATTATTGATAGGTAATTGTTTGTAGCTATTTTTATTCTTTACTAGAAGCACAGTGAACAAAATGCATGCACTAGGGGGGAGGGGTTTCCCTCAGCCTAAGCTGCCAGTTAGCCATCCTTTGCACTGCCGCAAAAGCAGAAGAGGCTCCTGCCACCACAGCTGCATTCACCAGCCATGAGTGTGGCTCAGGGCTCCTGGCTGAGCAGCGATCCCCCTGTGGGAGCCAACTGACCACCAGGGAGAAGGTCCTGCATCAAGCATCTGACCCCTGATGGTCAGTGTGCATCATAGCAACTAGTCGTTCTGCTGTTCAGTCTATTTGCATATTAGCCTTTTATTATACAGGATTTGAGGCCCAGTGCATGAAATTCGTGCACTGGGAGGGTCCCTAAGCCTGGCCTGAGCCCTCTCACAGTCAGGGAGCTCTGCAATTGGTCGCCCCAAAGAGGTAGGCTCTGCCTAGCTGGCCGGGGCTCCATGGTGGATTGTCCCCACAGAAGGAGGCCCTGTCCACCTGCTGCAGTGACACCACCAGGTAGCCTGGGCCTCCTTCTTTGGGGCATCAGGGGGCCCTCCAATTGATTGCTGCACTGGCCAGTGGCTTGGGCCTCCCTCAGTGGGGTGATCATGGGGTGATGGCTGGGCCCCCGAACAATCATATCACACACTCCTTACCTGGCCTGGCGCTAGTGGGTGTCATAGCGTGGTCGTCTGGACAGTCGTTCCACTGTTTGGCCATTCAGTCGATTTGCATATTACGCTTTTATTATTATAGATACTTGTGTCCCTTCTTCCCTTTCTGTTTCTTCTTTTTACAACAGTTCCTTTAGCATTTATTTCATTGCTGGCTTGGTAGTGATAAACTCCCTTAGCTTTTTTTTGTCTGTGAAGCTCCTGATTTCCCCTTCAGCTTTCAATGATAGCCTTGTTGTATAGAGTATTCTTGGATTCAGTCCCTTGCTTTGTATCATTTTGTATGCTTCATTCCATTCCCTTCTGGCCATATGTGTTTCTGTTGAGAAATCATTTGATAGTCTGATGGGAGATCCTTTGTAGGTAACTTTCTGTCTCTCCATTGTAGCCTTTACAATTATATCTTTGTCATTAATGTTTGCCATTGTAATTATGATGTGTTTTGATGTGGGTCTTTTTGAGTTCATCTTGTTTAGGACTGTCTGTGCTTGTGTGACTTTTTCTTCCACAAATCAGGGATGTTTTCTGTCATTATTTCTTCAAATAGGTTTTCTAATCCTTGTTTCTATTCTTGTCCTTTTGGCTACCCTGTTATATGTATGTTACTTTGTTTCATGTTGTTTCAAAGCTCCCTTTGGCTTTCCTCCTGCTTTCTAATTTTTTTCCTCCGATTGCTGTTCAGATTGGGTATGTTTTCCTGCCCTATCTTCTAACTCACTTATTCAGTCCTTAGCTTCTTCTAGTCTACTGTTGAAACCTACCATCCTGTTTTTTATTGTAGCTATATCATTTTTTATTTCCTTTTGATCCTTACATAAGTTGTTGATTTTCTCATCCATCCTGTTTATGAACAATATGACCCTTACTCTGAATTCTTTTTCTGATGTATTTCATGCCTCTGTTTCATTTAGTTCCTTTTCTGGTGATCCCTCCTTTTCTTTCTTTGGGGGGTTGTTTCTTTGTATCCCCATTTTTTTTCTGTCTTTTTCTTGCACTGGGCACCTTGCTTGGGGTTTGAGAGGTTGAAGACCCTATCAAGGCAATGGTACAGAAATCATTTACCCAGAGGCTGGATCTGCCTTGAATCTCATGCCTTTATTGTCTCTGCTCTGAATTGTATACCCTTCTCCCAGGGATCTGGTGCCCTAGTTGTCTGCTTTAGATGCTTGGGATGGTGGGAGCACGTGCACAGTTCCTCTGATGTGCAACTCCCTATGAGGTCCCAGAGCCCTCTGGCATGCATTTTCCTATGCAGCCCTTGTACCTGTGGCATGGTGGTACCCTAGGTCCCTCTGGCTGTGCACTTGCAGCATGGTCCTGTGGCCCCTAGCGGGGCACACCAGCTTGCTCTGGGTCACCCTGGCAGTGCTTCCCTGTAACCCAGAGTGAGGTTTGTGCTGGATTGCTCCAGGTAGCCTCTGCAGGACTGTCCCAGGGGCCAGGGAGAAGCAGCTGTGGCTTGCTCTGGGTCACACAGTCAGAGCTCCCCTGCAGCCTGAGAGGGGCTCACACTGGGTTTCTGCATGTTGCCCTGGCAGCAAGCCCCTGGGCTTTGGGTGGAGTGGGTATGGGTTGCACAGTCCCAGCTTTCTTGTAGCTCTGATACGTGCACTGGGATGCTCCTGTTTTCCTCTCCTCAGTGTAGATCTGGGGCTGGTCACCCTGAGTTGCTCCATCCACTCTCCCATCACCTGGGGTGAGGTGCATGTTGGGTTGCTCCAGATGGCCCTGGCAGGACTGTCCCAGGGGCCGGGGTGGAGGGTGCCTAGGTTGTTCTGGGTTACACAGTCAGAGCTCCCCTATTTCCCAGACTGGGGTGTGCTCTGGGTTGCTCCAGGTCACCCAACAGCAGGTCCTGGGACTGAGGGTGGAGCAGACTCTGGGTGGCTCTGGGTCAGGCTTGCAGGTTCTGGAGTCCAGGGTGGGGGTGGGCACAGGGTTCCCCCTGGCTTGCGCTCACTGCAGTGTCTTGGAGCCATATCCTGGGATGCTCGGTCTTAGCAGGCTGGTGAGGAGGCCTGGTGCGGGAGCTCACTCTGGCAGCACTATTCCCTGCAGACTTCTGGGAGACTGCCAGGAGATACTGCGCCACTCACTGCAGAGGCACGGTGATGGTTCCAAGTGGGTTATGGCTGGCAAGTGGCATTCTCTAGGAGTCCTCTGCCCTTCCTTATTGAAAATTGTCTCCTCAGCTGTGTCTAATTTGTTAATTCAGGGTGGATGCTCTCTAATTTAGTTGCTTTTCTGGCCTGGCCCTAGGAGGAAGTGCATGACACTGCTGCCTATTTGACCACCATTTTCTACCTCCCATTTAGTTGATTTCTTATGTCATGCTATTGTGATCCAAGAAGATGCTTGACATGATTTCAATCTTTTTGAACTTGCAGTGACTTGTTTTGTGTCCTAACATATGGTCTATCTTTGAAAGTAACCCATGTGCACTTGAGAAGAAAGTATATTCTATAACTTTGGGGTGAAATATTTTGTAAATGTCAATTGAATCCATCTGATCTAATGTGTCATTTAGAGTCACCATTTCCTCACCTGACTCGGCACTTCCTAACCGTCTCTATGGGGTTTCCATTTTCAGTCCTTGGATATCAGGGTTCTCTCCAGCTAGACTTTAGTTGATTATCCAGGATTTTTAAATGTATTTTAGAGTAATTGTAGTTTGTTCCTAGGACTATGTCAGGGTAGCTTCCACTTAATCAGCTGCCATTTTTCCAAAGATCAGATGGATTTAACTGATATTTACAGAACATTTCACCTCGAAGTTGCAGAATATACATTCTTTTCATATACACATGCATCATTCTCAAAGATAAACCACATATGAAGACATAAAACCAGTCTCTACAAGTTGAAGAAGTTTGAAATAATTTAAAGCATCTTCTTGAATTACAATGGCATGAAATTAGAAATCAACTACAGTAAAAGCACTCAAAACACATGGAAGCTAGATAGCATGTTATTAAGCAATGAACGCGTTACCAATGAGACCAAGAAAGATATCAAAAAGTTCCTGGAAACACATGAATTTGAACACCCAACATCACAAAGTCTGGGACACAGCAAAAGCATTCCTGAGTGGGAAGTTTATAACATTACAGGCCTACCTCAAAAACAAAAAACAGAAAACAAGAAAAATTAAACAAGATTGATGAACCTTTAGCCAGAGTCATCGAGAAATAAAGAGAGAGGATTCAAATAAATAAAAGCAGAAAGGAAAGTGGTGACATAACAACTGACACCACAGAAATACAAATGATTGTAAGAAAATACCGTGAATAACTAAATGCCAACAAACTGGAAAATGTGGATGAAATAGACAAATAACTAGAAAAATACAATCTTCCAAAACTATTGAATCAGGAAGGATAAGAAACCCTGAGTAGGCCTATAGCAACTGATGAAATTGAGCAGTAAAGAACAAAACCCAGCAAACAAAACCCTGGTCTGAACTGTTTCACAGGGGAGTTTTATCAAACATTCAAAGAACACCTATCCTCCTCAAACTATCCAAATATATTCAAGATAAAGAATTCTACCCTCTTTCTATGAGGCAAGCATTATTGTAATTACAACATCAGATAAAGACACTACCAAAAAAGAGAATTATAGGCCAATATCCCAGATGAACATAGTTGCTAAAATCCTCAACAGAATACTAGCTCATTAAATCCTGCAATATAATATATTTTAAAAAATCACACACCATGACCAAGTGGGATTTATTCCAAGGATGTAAGGCTGGTACAATATTCTCAAAACAATAAATGTGATGTGTTACATAAAGAAGTTGAAAGACAAAAATTACATGATTATATCGATAGATGCAGAAAAGGCATTCAACAAAATCCAATGCCCTTTTTAAAAAAAGAAATATATATATATATATATATATATATATATATATACACATATGCATATATATATATATATATATATCTACACTAATAAAAGAGAAAAATGGTAATTGGCGTACGGCGATACCGTTTTCATTGGCTAATCAGGGCTATATGCAAATTAACTGCCAACTAAGATTGGCAATTAACTGCCAACAAGATGGCGGCTAATTTGCATATGTAGGCACAATGCAGGGAGGCGAAAGGGAAAGCAGGAAGAAGCCCCCTGCCACTGACAGTGATCTGAAACCCAGGGGGAAGCTAAGAGCTGGGGGGCAGGGCAAAGGCGGCCCTGGGGCCGCCTTTGCCCTGCCCCCCAGCCATGATCAGAGAATCAGGTGCCTTTGCCACCCTGGCCAGTGATAGCAGGAAGTAGGGGTGGAGCCAGCGATGGGAGCTGGGCATGGTCGAAGGTGGCAGTCCCAGGAGCTAGGGGTCCCTTGCCTGGGCCTAAAGTGAAGCCCACGATTGTGGCACCCCCCGCTGCCACTGCAGGTCCCCGCTGCCTGGGCCGGACGCCTAGGCCAGAGGCGTTAGGCCTGGGCAGGGGCGGAGCCTGCAACTGCGGGGAGCTGGGGGTCCCCTGCCCAGGCCTGACACCTCTGCCGGAGGCCTCAGGCCTGGTCAAGGGGCCGATCCGGTGATTGGTGATCGGAGGGTGATGAGGGTCAACTCCTCTGGCCGAGGCATCAGGCCTGGGTGGGGGGGCGGAGCCGGGGATTGGGGGGATATGAGGGTCCCCTTGCCCAGGCCTGAAGCCTGGGTCAGAGGCGTCAGGCTTGGGCGAGGGGTGGAGCAAGCAATCAGAGGAAGATGGGGGTCCCCTGCCCAGGCATGATTCCTGGGCCAGAAGCCTCAGGCCTGGGCGGGGGCCAGAGCCAGTGATCGGGGGGAGATGGGGGTCCCCTGTCCAAGCCTGACACCTCTGGCGGAGGCGTCAGGCCTGGGCAAGGGGCCAATCAGGCGATCGGAGGGTGATGGGGGTCAACGCCTGAGGACTCCCAGTATGTGAGAGGGGTCAGGCTGGGCTGAGGGACACTCCCCCCCCCACACACACACACCCAGTGCACGAATTTCGTGCACCGGGCCCCTAGCATATATATATATATATTTATAGTTTTCACAGAGGATGGTAGAAGGAGAATGAGTTAGAAACACCAACAATGAGAAAGAACCATCATTTGCCTTCCTCCTGCACTCTGCAATCTGGGGATAATTCCCGCATCCTGGGCATGTGCCCTGACTGGAATTCAAACTGCGACCTACCGATTCATAGGTCAATGCTCAAACATTGAGTCACACTAGCTGGGTCCAAAACCGTTTTAATGTTTTTTTCTGAAAACTCAGCAAAGTGGGAACAGAGCGATCACACCTCAATATAATAAAGGCCATATATGACAAACCTACAGCAAACATCATTCTCAATAGGCAAAAACCAAAACCATTTTCCCCAAACAGGAACTAGATAGGGTAAAGGATTTAAATAGACACTTGTATAAAGTAGACATACTGATGGCCAACAGACATATGAAAAAATGCTCAGTCACTAACCATCGGAGAGAAGCAAATTAAAATGACAATGAGGTATCACCTCACACCTGTCACAATGGCTGTCATCAACAAATCAACAAATGACAAGTAATGGCAAGTATGTGGAGAAAACCCTAGTACATTGTCTATTGTCTGTGTCCATGGAACCCTAGTACACTGCTGCTGGGAATGCAGACTGTTGCAGCCACTATGGAAAACAGTATGGAATTTCCTCAAAAAATAAAATTGCAATTGCCATTTTACCCAGTGATTCTACTTCTAGGAACATATCCTTAGAAACCCAAGCACCAATCAGAAAGAATGTATGCACCCCTATGTTCATAGCAGTGCAATTTACAATAGCTAAGATCTGTAAACAGCTCAAGTGCCCTTCAGTAGAAGAGTGGATAAAAGAGGCTGTTGTACATTTACACCATGGAATACTATGCAGCTGTAAAAGAAGGATCCCTTACGCTTTGAGATAGCATGGAGGAACCTGGAGAAATATGTGAAGTAAGCCAGTCAGAGAAAGACAGATACCACATGATCTCACTCATGTGTGGAACCTAATGAATAAAATAAACTGATGAACAAAATAGAGCCAGATTCATAGAAGCATTGAACAGACTAATGAATCTTAGAGGGAAGGCAGATGGGTGGGTGGGTGGGGAAAGATTAACCAAAGAACTTATATGCATAGCCCATGGACACAGACAATAGTGTGGTGAAGGCTTGGTATGGGGAACAGGTGTGGCCTACAAGGGTAAATGGTGGAAAAAGTGGACACCTGCATTACTTTCAACAATAAAGGTAAATTAAAATAAATCAATAAATATAATGAAAATTCTTAATAATTTTTTTAAAAAGTCACATTGGATCAGATTTATTTAGTTGATATTTATAGAACATTTTATCCCAAAGTAGCAGAATATACATTTTTCTCAAGTGCACACTGAACATTTTCAAAGTTAGAACACATTAGTACATAAGTCTTAAAAATCCAAAAAGACTGAAATCATATCAAGCATCTTCTCTGATCACAGTGTTATGAATCTAGAAATCTACTACAATGAAAAAACGAAAAATATGCAAACATATGAAGGATAATTAGCATGTTATTAAGCAATAAATGGGTAGACAATGAGATCAATGGAACATTGAAAAATTATCAGGAAGATAATAAGAATGAACATACAAGAACCTAAAATATATGGGACACAGGAAAAGCAGTCCTGAGAGAGAAGTTCAAAGCATTACAAGCCTACTCAAGAAGCACAAAAAGTCTCAAATAAACAGTCTAACCCAGCCGTGGGCAAACTACGGCCTGCGGGCCGGATCCGGCCTGTTTGAAATGAATAAAACTATTGAAAAAAAAAGACCATACCCTTTTATGTAATGATATTTACTTTGAATTTATATTAGTTCACACAAACACTCCATCCATGCTTTTGTTCCGGCCCTCCGGTCCAGTTTAAGAACCCATTGTGGCCCTCGAGTCAAAAAGTTTGCCCACCCCTGGAACCCTACACTTAAAATAATTAGAAAAAGAACAAGAAAAACCCGAAATACATAGAAGGAAGGAAATAATAAAGATCAGAGTGGAAATAAATAACATAGAGACTAAAAATTAAAAATAAAGAATAGAAAAGATCAATGAAACTAAGACTTAGTTGTTGAAAAGATAAACAATATTGGCAAACCTTGCCCTAGCTGGTTTGACTCAGTGGATAGAGCGTCCGTCTGTGGACTGAAGGGTCCCAGGTTCGATTCCAGCTACAGGCACATGCCCAGATTGTGGTGCTCAATCCCCAGTGTGGGAGGTGGGAGGGGCGTGCAGGAGGCAGCCTATCAATGATTTTATCCTGGTACTCTCTCCCTCTCTCTTACTCTCTGAAATCAATAAAAAATATATTTTAAAAAAAAGATTTGAAAACTTTTGACTGGACTCATCAAGAAAAAAAGAGAGATAACCCAAATAAAAAAAGTTAGAAATGAGAAAAAGTAAGGAATGACATCACAGAAATACAAAGGATTATTAGAAAATACTCTGAACAAGTATTTGCCAACAAATTGGACACCTTGGGTAAAATGGATAAATTCCTAGAAACATACAGTCAGGACGAATCAGAAAACCTGAGTGAATGTATAACAACAAATGAAATTAAAACAATAATCAAAAAACTCAATGCAAACAAATTTATTGGACCAGATGACTTCATAGGTGAGTTTTATGAAACATTCCTTCTCAAACCATTCCCAAAATTCAAAAGTAGAGAAGACATCCAAGCTTTTTTTTTTATGAGATGAACATTATCCTAATTTGGAAAGCTGATAAAGAACTACAAAGAAAGAAAATTATAGTCCAATATCCCTGATGAACATAGATACTAATATCCTCAACTAAATATTACCAAAGTGGATCCAACAATACATTAAAAAGATCATACACCATGATCTAGTAGCATTTATTCCAGGAATGCAAGGTTGGTACCATATTTGCAAATCAGTAAGTGTGATACATCACATAAACAAAATGGAGGATAAAATCACATGATCATATTAATAGATACAGAAAAGGCATTTAAAAAATCTAGCACCTATTTATGATAATAAACTCTCAGCAAAGTGGGAATAGAGGTATCATACTTCAACATAATAAAGGCCATATATGAAAAAACTGCAGCCAATTTTACACTCAATGGACAAAAGCTAAAAGTGTTTCCCTTAAGATCAGGAACAAGACATGAATGTTCAATTTCACCACTCTTATTCAATAAAGTACTGGAAGTCTTAACCACAGCAACCATACAAGAAGAAGAATGAAAGACATCCAAATTGGAAAGGAGGAAGTAAAACTCTCATTATTTGCAGTTGACATGATATTGTACATAGAAAACCCTAAAGACTCCATCAAAAACTATTAGATCTAATAATGAATTTGGCAAAGTACCAGGATAAAATATTAATATTCAGAACTCTGTCACATTTTTACACCAATAATAAATGATCAGAAAGTGAAATTAAGAGAAAAATCTGATTTATTATTGCAATAATAACAACAAAAATAAGGTACCTAAGAATAAATTTAACCAAGGAGGTAAAAGACCTGTACTTGGAATATTATAGGACATTGAAGAAAGAAACTGAAGAAGATACAAAAAAGTAGAAGCACATATCATGTTTATGGATAGGAAAAAATAACATCATTATAATGTCCATACTTGCCATAGCAATTTACAGATTCAATGCAATTTTGTTAAAATACCAATGGCAAATTTCACAAATCTAAAACAAATACTCCAAACATGTATATGAAACCACAAAAGACCAAAATAGCCTCAGCAATCTTGAGAAAGAACAGAGTTATGTATCATAATACCTAATATCAAATAAGGCCATTGTTATCAAAACAG
This sequence comes from Myotis nattereri, assembly GCF_964212035.1. Lineage (NCBI taxonomy): Eukaryota > Metazoa > Chordata > Mammalia > Chiroptera > Vespertilionidae > Myotis > Myotis nattereri. Next base: position 105,026,972 of record NC_138076.1, read on the forward strand.
GCTGGTACTGGCAGAGGAATAGGTATATAGATCAATGAAACAGAACAGAGAACCTAGAAATCAACCCACCTTTGTGACTGACAAAGGAGGGAAGAACATACAATAAAGATAGTCTTTTTAATAAATGATATTGGGAAAGTTGGAGAGTTACATGTAAAAAAAAAAATGAAACTAGACCATTAACTTACACCATACACAAGATTAAACTCAAAATGGATAAAAGACTTTAATGTAATTCACAGAACCATAAAAATTTTAAAAGAAAACATAGGGAGTAAAATATCAGACATCTCTCATAGCAATATTTTTGTCATTATATCTTATCAAACAAGTAAAACAAAGGAAAAAATAAAGAAATGGAACTACATCAAACTAAAAAGCTTTTGAACAGCAAAAGAAACCATCAACAAAATGTGAGGGAACCCATTCTGTGGGAGAACATATTTGCCAATGGTACATCGGAAAGAGCTTAATTTCCAAAATATATAAAATACTTATACAACTCAACACCAGGAAAACAATCCAATTTAAAAAATGGGCATAGGACCTGAAGGGACACTTTTTCAAAGAGGACATATAGATGGCAAATAGATATATGAAAAGATGCTCAACATCACTAATTATCACAGAGATGGAAATGAAAACCACAATGAGATATCACCTCACACCTGTCAAAATGGTTATCATCAATAAATCAACAAACAACTTGCTGGCAAGTATGTAGAGAAAAGGGATCTCTTTTGCACTGTTGGTGGGAATGCAGACTTGTGCCGCCACTGTTTAAAACCGTATGCAGTTTTCTAAAAAAATTAAAAATGGAGCTGCCTTTTGACTAGTGATTCCACTTCTGGGAATATATTTTAAGAATCCCAAAGCACTATTTCAAAAGTATATATGCAACTCTATATTCATTGCAGCATTATTTATAATATCCAAGATCTGGAAACAGCCTAAGTGCCCATCAGTAGATGAGTGGATAAAAAAGCTGTGGTACATTTATACAATGTAATACTATGCAGCTGTAAAAAAAGGAAAATCTTATGTTTGAAACAGCATGGATTGACCTAGAGGTTATTATTCTAAGATAAATAAGCCAGTCAGAGAAAGGCAACCCATACTACATCACTTTATGTGGAATCTAATCAATAATAATAAAAGTGTAGTATGCTAATTAGGTGGGACATCTTTCTGGACATCCTTCCTTCTGGACAAAGCCACGGGTGGGCAGGGACTGAGGCAGAGGCGGCAGAGGCCTCAGGTCGTGAAGGTGGCGGGTGGGGACCAAGGCCCTTGCATGAATTTTATGAATTGGGCCTCTAGTGAAATAAATAAACTGACGAACAAAATAAGAACATTGGCATGGATACATTGAACAGACTTACAGCTATCAGAGGGGAGGGTGGTGGTGGGACTAGATGAAATGTGAAGGGATTAGCCAAAATACATATATACATAATGTATAGATATAGACAACTGTGTGCTGATAGCCAGAGGAAAAGGGGGTGGGGCTAGAATCTAGACGCTAGATGAAGGTGGGCAAAGGGGTAGGGAGGGAAATGGGGATGGAAAGAAACTTTGCTTGGTGGGATGCTTGCACAAAACAGTGTGCAGATGATGTCTTATTGAGTTGTACACTTGGAACCTGTATGGTTTTGTGAATCAATGCCATCCTAATAAATTTAATTAAAAATAAAAATTAAATTTAAAAAACTGTAATTATATAAATTAGAATGAATACTGGAATGTAAATTTGAGAGAGGATAAAACATAGGCAGCTATGAGAAGCTACCTGGTCCCATCCATTTCTGAGCCCTTTTTTGTTTTTTTAGATGCTAGTTAGGTCTCTGGGCTTTCCCCAATGCTGATTTCATTTTTTATTTTTTCTAATCTTTTAAGTCTGTTACACTTGCCACCTGCATTCCAGATTTCAAATATTTTTGCTTTTGCATCTTTTCCTGTTCTATTTGTTTTTAGTTTATGCCATTTTATTGTTTACAGAATTATAATTTTTGTGGGGCTTTCGAAGTAATATCCGTTTTAAATCTATGTGTAATTTTCTAACTATAAGCAATAACCCTTGTTCTTTACTACACTACAATTATTATAACAATGACTTTTAAATTTAGAACTTAAAAATTAGGGTTTAACTTGGCCCCCTATCTTCTACAATGGCAATAACCAACACTTGTGAATTACTGCAACTGTTAAATAATTGTCAGAGCAATGGAAGTCATATTCTTAGTGGAAATGGCCCAATAGCAAGGTTTGAACTAGGTTTCATAGGATAAATTGGAATAGGACCACAGATACTTTAACATTTCATGTGTATAAAACTCAAAATATTTGGCAAACTTATCTATATGGCACACTGATGAGAAGAAGCAAGTAAGCAAACAAGCTTCTGATGAAAAAAACTGATGCCACCAAGTCCATGCACAGTCTCATCCACCTTACTCAAAGATATATCCTTACGTTGGGACTCCAGATATCCAAGTCTACACTTAAGATACAATCCAGGGATGCTCCAGCCAACTTTATACTTAGCATACTTGAATTTCTACCCAGGTTTTTCTCACTCTGGATAGTACATTCTTTACCATTATGCTATTTAAAAAATAAGTATGTAGTAAGATTTCTCCCAGTTGTTGCACTCGGAGCGTGTTTAGTTTGTCTCATTATTTCAGGCCACTGGCAGATTTCAAAGATGATATTAAGATGGGGATAGAGAGTCTACTGAAAAAATCAAGCATTAGTAACATAAGTGACAGTAAACAACTTATAATTATGGAAGAAAGAGATAAATCTATTTTAAAACAAGTGCAGAACCTCATATGGCACAATGGAGCCTATCCTATATAATAAAAGCCTAATATGCTAAGTGTCTGGTTGTTCAGTCGGCCCTTCAACCAATCAAAGTGTAATATGCTAATGATATGCAAAGTGTAATATGCTAATGATAGCTCAACCTCTTGCTATGATGTGCACTGACCATCAGGGGGCAGACACTCCAACTGGTAGGTTAGCTTGCTCTTGGGGACCAGCCAATCAGAACTGAGTGAGATGGGCTGGACATGCCCTGGAGCCCTCCCAGAGTCCTTCTCTGGCTGGCCAACCTCCCGTGTCCCTCCCTCGCCCCAATTGTGCACCAGTGGGGTCCCTCGGCCTGGCCTGTGCCCTCTTGCAATACAGGACCCCTTGGGGGATGTTGGAGAGCCAGTTGGGCCTGATCCCGCAGGCCAGATTGAGGGACCCCACTGGTGCACGAATTTGTGCACCAGGCCTCTAGTTTATTGTAAGTACAGAAAGTCTCTTACCTGTCAATTTCACTTTATTATAGAGCAGTGTAATAATAGTTGTTCATAATTGTGTTCCAGAGCCTCCCTTCACACCTGTGTGTGTCCCTCTTTTAAACCATCATAGCACCCTTTACTCTCCAACATCTCATTCCTTCCCAAACAGAACAGAAAAGATGTATTTCTTTGTCTTTTTCATTACTACAACATGATCTTGCCTTTTACATCCATGTCCCCAAAGCACCTGCATGTATATGCATATACATGTGTATATATAAATGTGGGGTGGTGAGAAGTAGAGTTAATTAACAGTATTCATTTTCATTTGGTTCTTCAGTGAATAAAAGATCTTTTTCAGTAGAACTGGTTATCTTATAACAACCAGTTGAGACGTGAATTGATGATTCAAAGATGTCTTTCTGTTTTCTTCTAAAATTGATCTTTACAAAGCTGTTGTATTAAAGCTGTAGTATTTTTTTATATTCTAGTGGGAAGTAGTTACTACACAGGGTGAAGTACAGACTAGGCAACAATGTACTTTCAGATTTTTTATCTGTTTATCAGCCTTAAAGTTTTTGTTGCATCATTGTCCTCTAGCCAAATCCCAGTTTAGCCCTTTCTTCCCTTGCTAGTAGTTTCAATAGCTTCAGAAGCATTCTTCTTGGTAAGGCTTTAAATCCTTTATCAGAGTTGGGTGTATCATAGTGTTCAAATATCCACAGGGAGTAATATACAACTGAAAACAAGAGGTTGACATGGCTCATTGTATATTGTTAGTGATTTTAGCTGTGTTTTTGTGGAGCTGGCCAAAATCCCAATCTTTGTCTCTGTACATTTGATCCCACATTTGACTAATTAAAAAACAGGACTGGACTTTATTGCTAAAAAATAAATGCTAACCATCATATGAGCCTTCAGTGAGCTGTGATTCTTTTGCTGGTATAGGATCTTGCCTCAATGTTGATGAAAACTCAATATCTGTGAAAGCAAGGAAGCAATGCACAATAATAGGAGTTATGCCTGTATTACAGCAGGCTGAGAAAAAAATAAATAAATAAAAATAAAAAACAGGACTGGGCCCAGCTGGTTTGGCACAGTGGATGTAGCATGGCCTGTGGATTGAAGGGTCCTGGGCTCGATTCCAGGCAAGGGCACATGCCCTGGTTGCGGGCTGGATCCCCAGTGTGGGGGTGTGCAGGAGGCAGCCAGTCAATGATTCTCTTTCATTATTGATGTTTCTATCTCTCTCTTCCTCTCTGAAATCAATAAAAAAATATTTTTAAAAAATAATAATAAAAACAAAAAAAATAATTAAAAAATAAAAAACAGGTCTGGGAAATAGGTGGTAGCAGCAAAGTGATAGCAGATGTTAAGTTCAGTTCCTTTGGTCAAATTTTTCTATTTCTGTGCCAGTACTACATCACCCTAATTAATACAGCATATAATAAGTCTTTATATCTGGTGGGGCAAATCACCTTATCTTATTCTTCTCCAGGAATATTATTTTAATATAAATTTTAGCATCACTCTGTTGAATTCCTAGAAGCAACTTGTTCAGATTTGATTGAAATTGCATTGAATTTAAGGAAAAATTCTGGGGGAGAATTGATATCTTAATGATTTGGATTCCTTCTAATCAGGAATGTGGTATTTCCATTGATTTATTAGGTCTGAATGTCTTTCAATAAAACTTTATGGGTCCCCCCCCCCCAAAAAAAAAATAAGGATAAATAAAAAACTGGGCTGGGGAGCTGGGGACTATACTGCTAAGCACTCCCCTCTCCCCGCCCCTCCCCCCCCCCCCCCGCCCCCCACACACATTTAAGTGTCTCCAACAATAAACATGATATCTAGGAAACAGATATACTAGTAATCAGTGTGTTTACCTGAACTTAGTTTCTTTTTCTTGGCATTCTACAAATTAACATATTTGCTTTGCCATTTAGGTTAGGCAGTGCTTTGAACCAGAATTTATATAGCTGATAGGGGGAAATCCTTTACTATTTAAAAAAAAAATTATTGTTTAAGGTATTACAAAAAGTAGTACATTGTCTCTTTTTTTTTTCCCCACTGACCTCCCCCTGGCCTCCCCCCCCCCACCCCCCGCACTTGCCCTCATCCTCTCACCCACAGTGTCCTGCGTCTGCTGGTTGTGCTTATATGCATGCATACAAGTCCTTCAGTTGATCTCTTACCCCTCCCCCAACCCTCCCCTACCTTCCCGCTGTAGTTTGACAGTCTGTTTGATGCTTCTTTACCTCTGTCTACTTTACTTTTATTGGTGTTTGTTTCTCAAGATTATGAAGTGCAATTCCAATATATGGTGTTAAATTGTAAATTATGTTACTTAGATGTGATTGATACTACAAAAGACTCTCTGTTCATAACTGGATTTTCAACTGGTCACAAAGTTTATTCTATAGAACAGAGCCTTGCATGATACCTTCATAATGGGTTCCCTGGTGAAATGAGATTGGGAAATGCAGCATATTCTATCCCTTCCTTGTACATGCTAAATATACATTGCCATATTTACTAGTAAGGCCATAAGAATTATTGCCTTAAATCATTCTGATTACATAGCTTAATCCCAGCATATATCCCTCCTAGTTGACTCAGAATGATTTTTTACCATAATACTTATTAACAGACAGGAAAATAAAGTTTGAAAAAAACATGCTGGGAAATGCTTTTTAAAATTGTTCAGTGGAAAACCAGATAAAAGACTGTGTTCTATATTTTTAGATAATATTTTGAACAATATTTTCATTCTTTATAAAAACAAAAGTAAGATGTGTATGTGTGTGTGTGTGTGTGTGTGTGTGTGTACACAAAGGCACACATGTGCATTTGAATATGTAGTATTTTTCTTGTTAGCTATAAAAAGCCATGAAAAACTGGACAACCTGTGTTCTGTGCCCAGTTTTCCCTTCCTATAATGACTTTAGGAAGCCCCTCTACTTCCTATTCTCAATTCTGAGGTGTTCTGGTGAAGCCAAATCTGCTGAAAAGCTCTAAAATAGAAATCATCCTACACGTATTTGATTACATACTAAAATCTAAATCATGCACACAGTATCACTTTGACACAGTTTGGTGCATTTTTCAAGATTCTCACTCCTAAATTTCCAGAAAATTAGTCATAAATTTTGACGAAGTAGGAAAACTACCGACTCAACTATTTCCTATAATAAGAGAATAAGCCCGTTGTAATGGAAGCTTTTCTACATTGATGATGGATTTGAAAAAGTTCTGCATATTTACATAAGAAGAGGAAGTATATTAATCATTGAACCACATGTGTAAGCAATTCATAAGAAAACATAGAATTCATGGAGAAAAGTCAAATAATATGTTAACATTTAGTTGTATATATTGATATGGCAGTTTAGACCATGGTTTCCCAATAGCATGATTGACATTTTGGTCCAGATAATTCTAATTCTTTGCTGGGGGGAGGGGCCTGACTATCCTGTGCATTCTAGGGTCCCTGGTCTCCCTGGCCTCTACCCACTAGACTACTCCCTCCCTCTTCCCCATTGTGACAATCAGAAATGTCTCCCAACATTGCCAAATGTCCTCAGGAGGTCAAAATCATTTATACTCCTAACACACACACACACACACACACACACAAGATCCACTGATTTAGACCATGTTTTGAGTTGCAAAATCAATGTGTTGGCTTCCAAAAATGCTTCTAAATGTGTTTCTATAACCCATGACTTCTCTGTAGTAACCATTGTCTCCAATTCCCAGAATATTCATAAAGTTCCATCAGCACTGTATATTAACCAAATGAAGAAACATGTGGTTTATCTTGGCCTAAAAAAATTTTGTCACACTGATACTATTTTTTTTAAGTGAAGAGGCTGGAAGGGATGGAGAGAGAAACTTTTATCTGTGGTATGCATTTGGATTTATACCAAATAAACACTTAAGTATAAAACTTCTCCAAGACATCTAGTCATTGTTTCCTTTTACTGCTCAAAATAAATGATCTCTTAGAGTACTTTTCTTACACCACTTTCTTAAAGACAATGAAAACAGTCAGAACTTCAAAATTTATGTACATTTTAATAAGGTCTGATTTTCAAACCTTTGAGTACATGAGCACATAGAATGCCTAAATTAGGATCTTTAAATAAAGGTTTTAGTTTCTTACCCTGATTTATTGTATATAATACTTAAGAAAATTACTTGTAAAACTTACTGATTTAAAAGTTAATGGGAACACCTTATTGCTGCTAATAATGGCTTCTGATTACTAATAATATATTTCTTTCTCAGTAAAATAAAGTTATTTTGTTTAAACAGACAGTGGTGAATTAAATACAATCTTTTTTCTAATTAAAACAACAACTTTTATTTTGAAAGCAAGTATCTAAGCTATAGATTATTGTTTAAACAGGACAGTACATTTTTTCAAAGTTTTAAAAAAGGCATAAGTGCCTTTCCAAAACATACTTATTAAAAAATTTAGATGATAGAATTTTCTAAAATTCAGTGTAGGGATAGGGTCCTTCATTTATTGACTTCCATCCATACAAAGTTAGTTGCCAAAAGAGTTTTAGTAAGAAGGAATTCTATGATATGGCAGTTTGGCAAAAAGTTTGTGTCCAATCTAGTAGTTCAGGAATTCATGTAATTGTCTGTTTATGGTGGGCATTTTAAAAATATATATATTTATATTTATTTCATAGAGGAAAGGAGAGAGAGAGAGAAACATCAGTGGTGAGAAACAATCATCCATCAGCTGCCTCCTGCACGCCCTCCATTGGGGATCAAGGCCTTAACCCAGGCATGTGCTTCTGACCAGAATTAGACCTGGGACCCTTCAGTCCGCAGGCCAATTCTCCATCCACTGAGCCAAACCAGCCAGGGCTATAGTGGGCATTTTTTTTGGTCATTTTACATGTTCATGGGTAAATTTTAATATTTTAAGGATTTCTGTTTTATTATGAGCAAAACTTTTATTTTTCTTATGGCAAATATATGGACTCATTTGTATCATAATGCAAGTTTTCTCTCCCACTGGCAGAAATCCTATTTTGGTGGTTATTTGTTAATTATATATTGGATTTCTAGTCCATTTTTATTCTAACAAATCCTTCTATAATTTTATCAAATTAATATTTTGTAAGGAAGAATTCAGATTTTGCCTTCTCTACACCAAGTTTTCTTTGTCAGCCCCCTCACTTTTCAACTTATCTCCTCTTCTCTGCTTTGCTTCCACAAACTTTACAAAGCTGGACAATTTATTACTATCCACAAAATGCTGTCCTCCTGCACCTGTTATTTTTTGTTTTGTTTTTTGTGTGTGATTCCTTCCCCTCGAAGTAATGCCATCCTTCAGTGTCCCTCCACAGTGCCCATTATGCCAAGACTCTAGTGGTCTCCCCAGTCCAATGTCCTCCTGCCCCTCCTCTGAGCCCCATATAATGGATGTTCATTATTTTACCTTACATTTTGTATTATAATTTATGTAGGATATTTGGTTTACCCTCCTTACTAGATTCTAAGTCTTATAGAGGGCTATATGTGAACCATCATTATTCTTCATAACATGTGCTCTGAGCTCTATTTAAAAAACCACTATGCTGTATGTTGTCTAAATATTTTTCCTATAAGTTCTGGTGCTCTAAGACCATACTAACTTTTCCTTATACTTATTGGGTCTTTTTTCTCTTTTTTTGGCAGTTAAATACATAAATGAAGGGCCTTTTTATTAACCAGAGACAGTAAAATCACCAAGGAGGGCTGTATGTGTAACTCTGGCATAATTTTAGAGGGGACAGAGCAGTCACCAAAGGATTTGACTAATGAAACAATACACAAGTCAAGTATAAAAACTACCATTGTGAAACTAATCTGAAATAAATGAAAATAAAATGTGAAAAACAAACTGATGGTATCCTACTCCATTCTCTCTCTCTCTCTCTCTCTCTCTCTCTCTCTCTCTCTCTCTCCTCTCTCTCCTTCCTGTGACCTGACATTTATCTCTGGGTTACATTCCAGATTTCTGGGTAGTCAGATAAACCTGAAGCTACAGAGTTAAACAGTCACAGAAGGTTAAACAAAAAGAGTTCAACATTTCCCAGATGTCTTTACTGCTGGAGCCATATTAAATCTCTGAAGTGAATCCCCCTACTGTTTAATTTCATATTATTTAAAACACACAACTTTTATGATCTTGTGCTTAAGAAAAATATTTGAGATCACAATCTGTTAAATGGTAATACCACTGCACTAAGAGTGAAAATCTCTGGGAATGTATTCCTCTTCTGCAAATAGCTGCTTTGTAAACTTATTCAAATCACAGCTTTAATGGGGCAATGATAAAAGATGCAATCCAGCATTTATTTTTCCTCTAAAATGCTTAGAGTTTATATTTGTCTTATTCATCAATACAATTATATAATTTTTTCTTTTTCTCTCTTTTTTTTTTCCTGTTTTCCTTCTTTCCTCCTTCCCACTCTCCTTTCTTCCTTGACAAACCTCAATGAAAATGCTTTTTTAGTTTGAAGTAATAGCCAGGAAACCAGATAAGATTTGCATATTTATCTTTAATTTTTAAGTCTAGAAAACTAAAACTTCCAAATCTTGATTTTGCTGCTGAGAACAAATATACCTATGAACATGTTACTCAGATTGTAGGAAAAAAATAATAGGACAATTTAAAAATATCTTTAGGGAGTTCTCATTTAATTTTCACATTCTAGAATTCCAAGTTACAATTCACTCACAATATTTTAATTCATAGAATGGGTTTTGTGCTTCCATGTAACCTTAATCCCTCTATCACAGCCATCAAATTTAACTTTCTGTAAAAATAGAAACAAGATAGGGTAAAGGTGGGTTCTTTTTAAACAATCAGATTAAGGTACTTCTAGTGTTTTTTTCCTCTTTTATATTTTGTCTCAATGTGGATATAACACACTTTTAAAAGATAATCCAAAATATAGTTCAAACTGTAACCTTTGTTAATTGTAATGGCTATGTCTTGTAGTAATGTGCATGTTGCTGTTATACAAATAGAAATTAGAAAACAACCTCACTTCACAGGGAATTAACTAAATGGTGCTAAACCGGTTAATCTTAAAGGTGCTCAGAGAACCACTGCTTTTATTTCCCTGCAGAGTCGCCTAGGGATGGGAGGAGATGTCTGGCGCCACAAAAAGAATTAGGCTCTGGTTTGAAGAGAGACCTGAAGGCTATTAAGTTTATTTTAAGAATGTGTTTCCAGAGATCTAACAAAGTTATGTGTTGCTTCAGGCAGTGCATGCATGAAGTCTTGCTGCACCAGGTGTTTTGTTTTGTATTTTTTTCTTTTCCCCCAGAGGCAGAAGGTGTGGATCTTGACAAACTTAAAATTCAGCTTTTGGTAAAGTAATTACTGTTTCTATGAAAGTACAGGGTTGTTTTGTTTTACTTCTATTTGTTAATGGGAAAAAGATAATAGAAAATTACTTTTGGGCTGCCTTAGAGATAATTAAGTCTTCCCCAGATTTATTATACATATATTGTTGGGGGAAATCCCCAAAAGTCTAAATTCAGGATTGATTCTGAGAAACTGACACATAGCCTTATTCACATTTATAAGGCCTTTAACAGGAGAAACTTACATACATGGGCAAAGAAGTTGCTTGCTGCCAGTGGTGGCTGCCGGGGTTGGGGAGGGGCGAGAGGGGGAGTCTGCACACCGCCTAGGACAGAGTTTCTTTTTTTATAGGAAGTTAATAATAAAAACATGGTGGGTAGTCACATAGATCACCAGAAAGAACAATGCATCTCTAAGTTAACAGATAATAACATCAGGCAGTTATCCACACTCTATAGATTCATTAACCTCCTTCCTGTGACCTGACATTTATCTTTGGGTGACATTCATGCTTTCTGGGGAGTCAGCTAAACCTGAGGCTACAGAGCGTTAAACAGTCACAGAAGGTTAAACAGAAAGAGTTCAACATTTCCCAGATGTCTTTACTTATGGAGCCATATTAAATCTCTGAAGTGAATCCCCCTACTGTTTAATGTCATATTATTTAAAACACACAACTTTTATGATCTTGTGCTTAAGAAAAATATTTGAGATCACAATCTGTTAAATGGCAATACCACTGGACTAAGAGTGAAAATCTCTGGGAATGTATTCCTCTTCTGCAAATAGCTGCTTTGTAATCTTATTCAAATCACAGCCTTTCTAGATCTTGGTAAAATGGGGCAGTGATAAAAGATGCAATCCAGCATTTATTCTTCCTCTAAAATGCTTGGAGTTTATACATGTCTTTTTCACCAACATAAATCTTTTTTTTCACTTTTTTTTAGTGGAAAATAATTTTTATTGAGACTTCACTCACTATACAATCTGTTACTGATATTAAGCTCCTTCTTCCTTTTCAATTTGGTGTTTTTTAAGTGGTCCCATGAAATTTTCTTCTCTTCTACACTTTGGAAGCGACCATGGCTATACTTGGAGGTGGTGTTAATAAACTAAGGTCAATTTTCTCTAGGGCCCACTCTTTGGTCTGCAACAGCAAGGACTACATAATTATTTCTTGAATTAGTTTGTATTTTTGTTTAAAATACAGTACCACACTTCCATTTTCAGGAAAAAAGTTTCTTTAGCCACTCATATTACAGCATTCCAGTGACTAAGTTAACTTTTAATTTAGACTGCACATTCCAGTAATGTGCGTATTGTAAATGAGAATTCACCTTGCAATTATTTGTTTGCTTTGTCCTTTGTCCTCTGTAGATATAAACCTGAATTCTTCATCCTAGGAGTGCATACCAATAGTGAAGGCATTCATTCCACTGGTATTAAACTTCTAATTCAGTAAACAAAGTATTGCATAATTAAATCAGGTTCGATCAAGAAAATATTTTTAAGCTCTAGGTTAGAAGATATAAACCCTTGGTTCTCCTCTTTTTCTATCTTTTTTAAGTAGGGTCTGAAAATAAACATATCCTTTTTCTTTTCTTTCTTCCTTTTTTTTGGGTGGGGGGGCTTTTTTTAAGGGATGGGCTTGAGGGAGCGGCTCATGCTTAACGAAAGGTGGGGGATCCCTGCAAGTAAGACTTACTAATTCTGACCCAGCTGTGGCCACCATTCAGTCTGGAAGAAGCATTTTCCTTCCAGCTTCCCTGATTTTTGGGTATGGCCTGAAATTCATTTATAAAGCAATTGGGTCCTACTCATAGTTTGTGTGAATTTTTTTATGATTTAGTCTTAAATATTTAGAAACTGACCCTATATTCTTTGTTTTTCCTCTTAATTCTTACCATTTATCAGTCTCACTATTTATTAGGGTTTGCAATTGGGAGAGGGAAATGCACTCAGAACATGTTTGCTTCTATTCAATAGCACTCACTTATAAATTAAGTTAAAGCAAATTAAAATTAACTTAGAATCACCTGTAAGTAGAATGCCAATGTAACTGAAGTAATATGATAATTTAGAGGAAGTATAGAAAGAATACTAGCAGGCTGCATTTGAATCCTAGATCTACCACATACTTAAGGATTTAAAATGAGTAATTTAACCTGACAGTTCCATAGAATGTGGAAATGCCTAACATGCCATCAGGAGCCACCAGGAATGTGGTGGTCTTTTCTGTTATTCTGTATTAAAGGAAAAGGATATTCAAAAGAGTGCTGGTTGGTATCTTATATGAAAAATAGATTGATTAAGCATGTCTTTACATTTTTACTTATGGTTTTCTCTTTTTCTGGGTCCCAAACATTCATCCAGGAGACTGGACACAAGTTAGAGATGAGTAACACCCTTACACTACATTCTGAATCTCTACTTTGCTCTGATGTTTAAAACATACAGAGTCTATATTCTTGTTGCCTAACAAATCCATTTATATGATAACTAGAGGCCCAGTGCCTGAAATTTGTGCACAGGTAGGGTCCCTAGGCCTGGCCAGTGATCAGAGCCAATCAGATTCCTCACCTCCCCGCCTCCTCCTTGCCACCCTCACCACCACTGCCACTGGTCGCCTGCCATGTTCTGTGCTGCCCTTGGTGATCAGCCCACATCATAGTGAGCAATCAAACTCCTGGTCTCCCAGTCGAACTCCTGGTCTCCCAGTCGGACTCCCGAGGGGACATTTTGCATATTAGTCATATATATATATATATATATATATATATATATATATATATATATATGAACTCTCTTTCTGGAGGACCCTTACAGCCTCAAAAGATCACTTCCATGAGGTCTGTTACTCCAGTTCTCAACAAAAGCATGAATAGGCATTAATCCTAGATGTGGAATATTGCTTCAACTGAGATCCCACAACAAATTATCCCAAGATTCTCCAGCAGGATTAGGCATTATTCTTCATCAGAGTTCATCCCATATATATTGTTTTCCTATAGATTAAAAATTATCCTACAAATTTTCTTTGTGTATTCTCAAATTTTGGCAGATAGCTATGCAGGAGCCAGGACAGTCTTCACCCACAACTGTGTTAGGACCTAGTGCTGTCATGTCCAAGGATAGATGAATGGAGCTGGAGATCAGGGTGGGCCATCTATGAATGCAGTAAAGGTTCCTTTCAGTTAACACTCCTTGCTATGTGCTAGAGAAAGGTTGATAAAAAGAAGGAAAAATGTGTGTGGAGGATGAACACATTTCCACTTCCTGTTCTCCATCTTGTCTTGTCTCTAAAGATTAATTTATTGTTACTTTTATTGAATAAATATGATTGATTTTCCTTATTTGTAGTAGTTATGTTGTATAAAATTGCTGCTTATATTAACTGCTCCATAGGGAAATACTGAGTCAGGTTCCCTGCAGGCTTCCAGTTACAACTTTTTATGAACCAATTAATATATAACCTTGTTTCATGTGTGATTCTATTTAAAGATACCTTATTTGATATATGTTATTGATTCATTAATTTGGAACTCACAACCAACAGCATCATCCCTTATGCCTGAACAAGTTTATCTTTCTAATCCTATCTAATAATAGACAAACATGGTAATTAACCATACCTCTGACACGCTTCCCATTGGCTAATCAGGGAAATATGCAAATTAACTGCCAACCAAGATGGCAGCCGGCAGCCAGGCAGCTGAAGCAAACAGGAGGCTTGCTTGCTCCAGTGATGGAGGAAGCCAAGGTTCCTGCCTGCCACTGCTGGGCTCTGAGCTTGCAGTCTAAGAAACAATGTTGCAAGTATAGAAGCTAAACAATCCCCATGCTTTCAGCCAGCCGGCAGAGCTGGAGTTGCAACAGAGTTTCAATTATAGAACCCAAACAAACCCATATCCCTGCTTTCAGCAGCTGAGGTCTCAGAGCTGGAGCTGGGCCTTAGAGCTAAAGCTGGCTCTCACTTCCAGTGACAGCCATAGAAGGTAAATAAATCCCAGAATTAAAAAAAGGAAAAGAAAAAAAAAGGAGAGGTTGGGAGCTTCAGTCACCCGCCAGCCTGAAAATGGCCCTCAGCCCCTCACCCAGACTGGCCAGGCACCCCAGTGGGGACCCCCACCCTGAAGGGTGTGTGACCAGCTGCAAACAGCCATCATCCCCTCATCCAGGCTGGCCAGGCACCCCAGTGGGGACCCCCACCCTCATCCAGGACACCCTTCAGGGCAAACCAGCCAGCCCCTACCCATGCACCAGGCCTCTGTCCTATATAGTAAAAGGGTAATATGCCTCCCAGCACTGGGATCAGCGGAGCCGTGAGGCCCCCCGAACCCGGGATCAGCAGAGTCGCTAGGCCTCCCGGCACTGGGATCAGTGGAGCCGTGAGGCCTCCTGGCACTGGGATCAGCGGAGCAGTGAGGCCTCAGTGCCCCAGTGTCAAGCAGAGCCGTGAGGCCTCCCAGCACTGGGATCAATGGAGCCGCGAGGCCTCCTGGCCCCTGGAGCAGCGTGACAGAGGACAGCACTGAAACCCTTTGATCGCCCTGTGGCTCTGTGTGTGACAGGGGGTGGGGCCACCACCTTCCTATCCGCCCCGCTCTGTTCGTGACAGGGGGTGGCGCCCCAACCCCCTGATCAGCCCTGCTCTGTGTGTGACAGGGGGCAGTGCCCCAACTCCCCTATCAGCCCTACTGTGTGTGTGACAGGGGGGAGCTCCCCAACCCCCTGATCGGCCCTGCTCTGTGTGTGACAGGGTACAGAGCCCCAACCCCCCTGATGGGCCCTGCTCTGTGCGTGACAGGGGACAGCGCCCCAACCCTCTGATCGGCCCTGCTCTGTGCGTGACAGGGGGTGGCGCCCCAATCTCCCCATCGACCCTGCCTTGAGTGTGACAGGGGGCGGCGCCCCAAGCCCCCAATCGGCCCTACCCTGAGCGTGACTGGGGGTGGCATCGCAACCTCCTGATCCACCCTGCTCTGTGCATGACAGGGGGCGGCGCCCCAACTCCCCAATCGGCCCTGCTCTGATTCCGACCAGGGGCTGCACCTAGGGATTGGGCCTGCCCTCTGCCACCTTGGAGCAAGCCTAAGCCAGCAGGTCGTTATCTCCTGAGGGGTCCCAGACTGTGAGAGGGCACAAGTGGGGCTGAGGGACACCTCCCTCCCTGCCAGTGCAGAAATTTTTGTGCACCGGGCCTCTAGTACATATATAAACCTTGTAAAGCATGTCACAGCCTTCTTGTGTTTAGGAACACTGGACCGCACTTTGGCACTAAGATTGGCAGATATGTTAAACAGCAAAATCACACAAAAAACAACAACAATTTGGAACTAAATAGACTCTAAAAAGGGCACTTGTTTACAGTATGACAGCTGAAACAAGAGGAAGAGCATTAGGTGATGCATATTTTTAAAGGTGCTTTACCAGAGTCCATAAATGAATACAAAAGCACCGCAAATATTAATTTTGAGCTATAAGAACATTTTAGCAAGTGGACAAATTTGCAAGTAAAGAATCCAGGAATAATAAAATTGTATATCAACCTCTATTAAAGTAGATGAACAGTTCAAGTCTTTGGAATCTCATGTACAAATACCCATTATATACCATCTGTGGGTATTTATGTGATCAAATAATGTTCCTAAGCAACAAAAGTAAATATAGTAAAGTGAATTCCTATACTCTTGACTTTTAAGGTGAACACTGATGTCTATGTCAGCTCCACCTCAACATTATCTCGTAACTTTATCTTTAGAGCCTACAAAAAAATAGAGGGCATAGTGTGAATTAATCAATACTTGAGTTCCATTCCACTACAAAGATTTCATAGCCCCATTTATGCTTTTGGTTATGAAGGATGTGCTTATAGGCGCCTTTCCTGAGAATAGCCTAAAAGAGCACCACATGAAATTATATATTCAATAGAGGTCAATTTGTGTTGTGCGTATTTCTCTCCACTGCTGAATTATCACATCACTTCTTTTTCTATTAATTTTTGTATTTATTCTCTGTATTTCTCTGTGGATATGCTGTGCTGCCTCTTTGAATGTGCATGGTAGTGGGAGTGGCAAGAGTAGAACGAAGAAAGAAAATTATATATCAGTTATTAAAAGTTGCATTATCAGTAGTTTTTCAATAGCTTAAAATTAGACTAAAACAATCATTGGAATTATTAAGTAATCTAAAAAATTATAAAATGTATTGAGAGTTTTTCTGGGTCTGTTTCCCAGTTCTTCAGAAGCTCATCAGTCACAGTAAGGCTATCTTTAGGTGAAAATAAAAAGAGAAGAAATTAAATATGTAGCAAATGTCCTGAACTCCTACTAAATTGAATCCTTTGATGTTTCTTTTTCACTGGATTTCTTATCTCTGCTCTTATACTTAATGTTCCAGGAACAGCATCTTGCTGGATGTCTAAATACCACCCTGTACTTAAGGCCCCATTGAAACACTATCTCTTCCATGAATGTGTCTTTGATACCTTCAAGTTAAAGTAATTCTACACTCTTATGAACTCCCACAGCTCATTATCAGTGCCTCTCTGCATAGTATTTGTCATTCTCTACCTTATGCACATTATCTATATCCTACAGTTTAATGTGAACTCTTAGGGGCAGAGGGAGGTATGTTTAAGGGTCAAGTTGGTTTTTGCCTAGCACCCAGTGGTTTTTCAATAAACTGTAAAATTCACCTGACTTTAAGGGCCAGAGGACAGTATACCAGGAGCTCTCAGAGATTCTCATATGGAAGATTATAAGGCAAAGCAAACTTTAAAAGATCATCTTAGCACAGAAATGGCAAGAAAATAAATACCTTCTTTTAACTTGAATTTTTGATTCTCACCACAATTAGTAATGATGTAATGATGCTGATGGTAGTTGCATGGTTGCTAACCACTATCCTTGCCTTCTAAGAGAATAAAACTGCTTAAAGTCAAATTATGTAATTTTACCAATAAATTAGGTAATATTGATATCGTAATCTTTTTTTCATTCAAATATATATTTCTGTTGCTGATTTAAAGGATGATATAAAGCTCTTAAGATAGCTGTGCATTTAATTTCCAGTATAGCTTCCACGCTGAACTTCATTCTAGGCTAATGGAATATTAGCAAGCTAGAATGTTCTATTGGTAACCAACTTTTTTTCAAAAAAATAAATTGTCAGTAAAATGTTGGGGAAAAAATTGTCAAAGCTAAATGGACACCCAGAAATTACCCTTTATCAAGCATAAGTCAAAATTATAACAATAGTCAGGGAGCCATATGTTCTTTGGGAGAGCAAATTGAAGATTGTGATTCTTTGTTGTTCTAAAAAAAAACCCAAACCTGTTTCATTCCCATTGAAAAGAAAAATGAAGAAGCCAAAAGACCAGCTGGAAAAGTTCAAAAGAAGTATTTTCATAAAAACCTTAATGGATTTAGTTGACAGAATTTAGGGACAAAGCATTTGAGAGTGTGGTTGTCGGCTGTCAGGCACCTGTTGTATAGTTTTATGACACAAGTTACAGACTTTAATTTGTTTGCAATGGGACATTATATATCATAGATGACAGAATCTACTTTAGAAAGGCAAAGAATCACCCTGAAGTAAATTTTTTTAAAGTTGTTTAAGTTCACATTCAATACCTTCTGTTATTTAAGTATAAATACTTATTGTTTTCATAATTAAGGTTTTAGAGGAGTTTACATAGTATGTAATGAATAAATAATGTGTCTTCCCATCTATACTAGTAAAAGGGTAATATGCTAATTAGACTGGACATCTTCCGGACGTCATTCCAGACAAAGCCACGGTGGTGGGGGTCAAGGCAGAGGTGGTTAGGGGGCAATCAGGCCAGCAGGAGAGGGCAGTTAGGGGGACAAGGCTGGCAGGGGAGGGCAGTTAGGGGGTGATCAGGCTGGCAGGCAGAGACAGTTAGGGGCGATCAGGCCAGCAAGGGGGGGCAGTTAGGGTTGATCAGGCAGACAGGCAGGTGAGTGTTTAGGAGCCAATGGTCCCAGACTGCAAGAGGGATGTCTGACATGTCCCGGATTGGAGAGGGTGCAGGCCAGGCTGAGGGACACTCCCTCCCCACCGCCGTGCAGGAATTTTGTGCACTGGGCCTCCAGTTCTTTAAATAAAATGCAGAGTTCAGTTGTGCAAGGTCAGTTTTACTAAGAGTTACCAAAAACTACATCTTCATTCTTTAAATCTCCATATCACTCTTACATAATAAGTAGTACCTAATATTTTTAAAAATTCTGAAACACAATAGGATTCATATGAATATAAATCAGACATTAGGCAGTATTTAATTCTATTCCTAGTTAAGCTTTATACACTTACCATTATATTCTCTAGTAAAATATCTACTTAAAAATTTCTGACTTAGAGTGAATGTAAGCATCTAAAACAATACCTTGGAGCAGGTCACTGTCTCACAAAGCAAAATTTCTCAATGAATTTTATTTCAAAAAAATTCTCACAGTAATGGACATATAAATTCCTGGCAATCTTAGTTAGCTGTGCGTCACTTGAAACCCCTGATTAAGCAATAACCTGGCACCCTCATTCTTCCAGAATGTAAGTTCCAACTAGAAAATAAGTTTTTAAAATCTGTAAGTAGAGATGAAATTAGTTATCCTTAAAACCATCTATTACTAGAGAGCTGCCCAAGTCAAAGGGGGCTCTCCCCTCTTTGGCTGTTGTCATGCTTGCAAGAAAGAATTCAGGTGAGTGACAGAAAGTGGTACTGAAGAAAAGCAAGTGAATTTATTAAGGAAGCAAAGCAAGCAAATGTATTAAGAAATACACTTGGCATAAAGCATAAGCAGGCAACTCAGCTAGTCTGAGTATCCCACTTGCTGGAGGTTCAAGGTCTTTATATTTTTCCCCTATAGGTTTCAAGGTCCTCCTTTTACATTGTTATGGCTTTTCCCAGAATTTGCAAGAACATCTAGCAATTTTATCTTGGCAAGTCCCAAGATTGCTGACTTCTTTGTTCAGTGAGTTCTATAAACTCCCCCTTTTCTCCTTCCCCTCCTCCTGCCTTAGCAGCTATCCATCCTGCCTATCATTTACCCAAGTGATACCATCAAAATGCTTTTGGGGTTCTGGTTATTTGTCCCCCAGACTTCATCTGTCCTTGGGTTTAGCTGGCACAAATGGCATTAATTGGGTCTTTGTTCTATATTTTACCAGGCCAGGGTGATTTAAGCAATGTATTCTCTGGTTAGGGAGGAGAGGTATAAACCATTTGTTTTCAGGTGTCCTTGGTTGGGGAAGGTAAAGTCTTACAATTTACAAGCTGGCTGCAAGCTGCTGAAATTGTTTGGCCTTATTTAATTTTCTTGTCTCAATTTCCCCATTCCACTTGCTCAGGAATTTTCCTAGCTTCTTACTATATTGCCACATTCCCCTCCTCAGAGACTTCATCCCTAAAAATTGTTTAGGATTGATGAGGGAAGATAGCCCCTTTTTCTGTAACTGTTTCCTGCTGACAATGACTGTAGTTCCTGCCTGTGTAGGGTGTGGAAGTCTCTTTCTACCTGATCTAAGGGAGGCAGGGAAATGGGATCTGAGCTTGTAACAGAGAGGCCATTGGCTGATTCTCCTAAAGTACGAATGGGCAGGAATTCCCAAAGAGTCATCATCTCAACATGGAATTTCTGTATCCTAGAGGTGATAAATTTGACAAGGAGGTTACTGGAGGGGAGGACATGGGACTTTATCTGATAAGGGTTAAATCCAACAGGGACAGGAAATTTTCTTTTCTCGAGGAGGAGGCTTAATGTATCAATAGGCTATTAGAAAAAGTATCAGAAATATGAGAAAGACCAATATTAGGGCCAAGTTATTACTTATCTTTATTACTTATCTGTAATAGGTTTTGGTTTTGGTTTTGTTTTGTTTTATTTGTTTGTTTGCTTTTAAGAGGAGCTTGAGATCCTCAAAGGTTTACAAGAGTAGGTCTCAGGTTGTGATTCCTGTGGAAATTCATAAGAAATAGTTTTAATTCAAGATAAATGAACCCCACTGGCTATCCCCATGAGCTTTACTGCAGTTGGGGTACTTAACAGGACTTAATGTGGACCCTTTCATCTGGGTTGTAGTTGGGATTCAGGGCAGTTGTCCCTCCAGGTTTTTAAATAAACTGTGTCCCCTGGTTTAACTTGTTTGTATTGGTAGTCATTATTGGGGGTAGGTAGAATTTTGTTTTCATATTCCTGTAATGCTTTTTGTACCTGTCTTAGATTAATGGTGTAATATAACAGCTGAAAAATTCCTCATCTATTAGCAGGTCAGATTTGAGAAAAGGCCTGCCATAGGTGAATTCAAAGGGGCTTACTTGTAATTTTTCTTTAGGTGCCTTTCTTATTCTCATGAGACCTATGGGTAAACATAGACACCCAGGACTCCATTTGTTTTTGTTTGTTTGTTTGTTTGTTTGGTATAGCTTGGCTAGAATCCTTTTGAGGGTTTGATTTTTATTTATTTATTTTTTTACTTTACTTGAGGGTTGAGGTTTTCATGAGTGTAATAGTATATTTCTAAAATTAGAGTCAGTTCTTGTGTAATTTTGCCTATAAAAGAGGGTCTATTGTCAATCTGTAATTTTCTTGGTAGTCCAAACCTAGGTAAGATTTTTTTTTAGTAAGTACTTGGCCATGGTCATCACAGTAGTCTTTTTCTCTTCTGGTAGGAAATGCTTTAATTTATTTGGTGAAAATATCTGTAAATACTAGTAAATATGTAACTCTAGCTTTAGGGGGCAACTAGGTGAAGTTAATTTGCTAATGCTCCCCAGGGTATGTGCCCCTATGTTGTATTGGCATTGAGAAAGAAAGAGGATAGAAGTGTCTTTGGGGGTTATGGTAGTTCCTGGACTAGACAAGATGTCACTCCCAAATAAGAGAATGGGGCATGATTAAAGTGAGATTCCTGAGGCTGCAGCCTAGGGGTAGAGTGGCATGGTAGCACTGTGGATGCCCATTCATCCCAGTGATCAAACAGGTTTTGGAAGAAAGAGACTTTGGTGAGTGGGTCAGATCAGAGCAAGCAGCCCCTATATATAATAGTAAAAGCAGAATATGCTAATTAGACCAGTCAGCTGAACAGCAAAACGACTGTCCGGATGAACTTCCAGATGAAGCTGGGGCTGCGAGGGCCAAGGCAGTCAGGGCTGTGAGGGCCGAGCCCCTTGCATGAATTTGTGCATTGAGCCTCTAGTGTGTAATAAAAATGTAAGATTTACCTGTTACATCAAGGATTATACTTGGCTCCGTTCCTTCAATGATGATGTATTAGTGGGTGCCTACTAGGGCATAGAGCCCCTTCATTTGAAGGCCATCATGTGGGTAGGTTTGGGTCCAGTGACCCCCTAGCTCCAGGAACAGTCCTTCTTCCAGTGGCCGAACTTGCAGCAGAGGGTGCATGTTTTTTGAGGAGGCCCTTCCCAGGGCACTCCCTTTTCCAGTGTTCTACTTGTCCACAGGAGTAGCATTGCCCCTCTAATGTCTGTTGTAGTCCAGGGCCTGGATAACCTGAGGTCACTCAGCTAATAAGTGAGCCTTTATTTCCATTGGGTGGCTTTTTGCTCTTCCTCTGCCCTGTCTCAGTTGTTAAAAACACTGAAAGAATTTCTACCAGTTGCTCAGTGGGGGCCTGGTAGCTTTCTCCTGATGTCTTGGGCTGCCTGCTGGATAAAATGCATCCCCAGAAGTGCTCAGCCCTCAACAGACTTAGGTCAATGTTTATACATTTTTGTAAAGCTTATGTTGATTGCCCTTGAAAAAGGGTGAAGTTTTCATTCTTTCTTTGAGTAATCCTTTTCATTTTGTCGTAACAGGCTTAATAATACATTTTTTCATTCCTCCTGTAAGACAAGTAACCATATGGGTTCAGTGGGTCCTTTCCTATTTATCCCAGTTTGATAGATTCAATTAGGGTTCTAATCTGGGATTGTGTCTGCCCCTGGTAGGTATATGTGATGTTGAGCTTGTTGATCAACTAATTCATCAACAAAAGCTCTTGCAGTTCCAGAACAAATTGTAAATTATTTCAAGTTAAGTTGTAAGTGAATTTACTAGGGTCTTCAGAAAAATGACCAAGTTTATTTTTGCAAAAGACAAGGTCAGACATACAAAACGGAACATGAACCCAAATAACTCCTTCACCAGGTTCTCCATTTGCGACTTCCCTCAGATGTAACATGTTAGAGTTTGGGTGATAATGAGTTCTGCCCCTGGTAGAAGCAGGACATTAAACAGGTGTCTGCAGTTCTGCAGCAGAAGGATTAAACAGAGGCAGCTGCTTTTGGGGAAAGGCCTGTTTGGAGGCCTCCATCTTGCCAGGGCTGTGAGGAAGGTATCCTCTAATTCATCTGACATTGCGGCAACACACATTCTACAAGTTTTTCTTAAATCTCTATCTTGGTAAAGGGTTATAAACATTTGAATATAAGGTATTTCATTTCATTTGCCTTCTTTATGCAAAACAAATATTGTTATAATCTGTTTGCAGGTCAGACTTCCCTGTCCCCACATTTGTATTGGTGCCAAGATGTACTACAAAAGAAAAACAATCTTTTTCTTTTTAAAGTCTGAGGGTCAAATTTTTCTCAGTTCTTTAGGATGCATCCCAGAGGTGAACCTTGTGATAATTGAATTTTGGTTTTCCACCTGAAAGAGAACAGAGTTCATAGGTCATCCCCATTCCTTCTCCTATGTTGTTTCCACTGATTGCAGAAGGCATCCCTTCTCAGGCATGGGCTTCCAGAATTCACTAGTCTCACTGTGTAACCCAATTTCCTGGCTACAGTTATCCAAGGGTGTGTTTATCCCATATCCCTGCAGGTGGCCTTACCAGTGACTGAAGCACTAGCTAGATGCCCTGGGAATGGATTTTATCCCACTCACACAAGGGACTCAACTCCATGCCAGTCACCTGATCCCCTCGTAATGTCTCTATTCCCATTTAATTTAAAATCTCCTTTGCCTCCAACCCCTTCCTCCCTATACTATGGAGGGAGGCCTTATACCTTCCGAGCGCACTTCTATCCTCTTTAGGTGACAGTGTCACCAGTTAATGATCCATTTTTCCTGCCAAAGACGCTGCTAGAACAAGAATTGTAGCATTTCTAGTCCCACCAGCCATTGTAAAGACAGGACCCTTCTCGGTCCTTGCAATATTGTTATTTCCTAAAAAAAAAAAAATTGTCATTAAATATATTTGCCTACTGGAGTGTCTGAATATTTGCCATTTCTCCAGACTCCCCCAGTCTCGTGGGTCCTGCAGAGCCATGCATAACAGATGCCTGAATAGAGTGAGTAACCCTCCCTTTGTCCATATCCAAGCAGGAAATTTAATGATATCCCCCAACTTTGGGTAAAGTTCAGTAGGACAAAGCCAACATTCCTTGCTGCACCTGTCAGACTTCTCAAGATATTTAACAAATTGTCTTTGGTTCTCAAAGTTAGGTATTAGAGCCCAGAGTATGTACATGAAGAAGGTCCCTTATCCCATTCATTCCATAATTGGCATGAAACCAGTATCCTAATTAATGGGGTGGAGTAAAGAGCCCTGATAAGTTTGGCAATAACCTTAAGATCTCAGCTTCAATTTGTTCGACCAGGGTGTCTTGCCTGTGCCTCTGCTTACACAATAATAGTTGTTGGCTAATAGCTTCTGGCCAGTGTATTTCCTTACAATGTTCATGTAAACAAGCAAGGGAAGTGACCTCCTCCCCCTACCTAGGGTAATATCTCGCAAACTTGTGGGGCCCCCAATTAGACCTATATTGCAAAGCCCTGCATACCTAGCAAGTTCCTCCCCTGCAAGCCCTACAAAAAGAGTATAAATGCAGATAGAGAGGCCAAAAAGCCTGATGAGGCAGAGAGGTTTGGCAGTTTAATGGCTGAATAGTAGCTTAAAGTTATTATTTTAGCAGTCATGTCTGTGAACAGATGGGCTAGTGATTAGATGCAGTGGGTCTTTGTATGCTGTTTCTGAGTAGCATTACACTCTGGTAATCCCACACTCTCATATCACTCTGTTTCTCTCCCAGCCATCTAAAACAACCAGGAGGCTTGGAGCACTAGGTGACCAACCCTTATATGTGTATACCCAGAGGAGCCAGTTAGTTAATTCCAAGTGAAATGGAAGTCCCTATGAGGCCCCTTAAGGTCTTACAATGCCCTTACTCACAAGGGCATTCAAGACTCCAACCAGTGGGAGGAATTTTCTCTTCTCTTTGGACCTAGGCAAGCCTAGGTACTCATCTTTCTCATTCATGTCTGTCAGCAGATATAACCTTATTCCAATTGCTAAATTCCTTATCCCATTGCTCCCCCCTTTTTCCTGAGGAAAACTAGCACACATGTATAAAGGGTTAACTGGCTGGGAACAAAACTTGCTGTGCTTCTGTGTCACCATTAAAGTGATAGCAGGTGATTGTGATTCAGCAATCCAGAAAGATGTTATTGGAGAGCCTCCCAAGTCAGAGGGGGCTCTCCCCTCTTTGGCGCTTGTCATATTCATGAGAAAGAATTCAGATGAGTGAAGCAAAGCAAGTGAATACATTAAGGGATGCTCTTGTCATACAGCACAAGCAGGCAATTCTGCTAGTCTGAGCACCTCACCTGGTGGGGGTTTAAGAGTTTTATACTTTTTCCCCTATAGGTTTCAAGGTTCTTCTGCCAGGCAGACTACAATTCAAGGTCCCCCTTTTACATTGTTTGGCTTTTCCCAGAATTTATGAGAATATATGGTGATTTTTATCTTGGAAGTTCCAAAAACTGCTGACTTCTTTGTTAGGTGGCTGAGATAAACTCTCCTTTTTTCCCCCCTTCCCATCCTCCTGCCCTAGCAGCTATCCATCCTGCCTAACAGAAGGGTTAAATAAATCTTTAGTCACCAATAACCTCTACTACCTTGCATTTATAGGTAATAACTTAAAATATTTATACAATCTTCAAGAAAAGAAGTATGCAATACATTTTATAAAAGGGTCATTTAAAATTATATTTTAAAAAAGACTCAATATTTAAAGAGTTATGTTACATTAATCTATAAGACTTTTATTGCACCAGAAAAATGAAGCACTACTTAATATTTTTCAACCAACACATTCAGCTTTCTAATTCACTTAGTAGGCATTTTTCTACCAGTATGTCTGCACTCCTGGATCATGTGTTACAATAAGGGTAGACAGAGTGAACAAACAAATAAAGTAAACATATATAGTATATGAGGTCATGGGAAGCACTGTAGAGAAAAATTAATCAGCATAAAGGAGCTAGATGGTGCTGAGTTTTGCTTTGCATTGGGTCTTGCTGTTTCACTTAGTGTCAAGGGAAGAAGGCCTCAGGACTCAATATTCTTAAAACATGTAATATCTAGAAGAAAGGTGATATAATTTCTGTATTATTTCAGGAAAAGGTTAGAATCAAATTTTATAATTAGCTACAAAGTGTCAAAATTTAGAGAAGTAGAGAAACTATATGGTTAGCAATCTCTTACTCTGATATAGGGGAAAGGAAATAGGGATAAAATTCACAAGAATATAAAATAAACTTTATTTGTTGATCATGAGAGTTACTGAATAGGTCAGAAGTTATTAGGCACAAGTAAAATAAAACACTAGTACGTGCTTTGTTTGTGTAAGCAGAAATTTTTATGAAAAAGGAATAAAACAAGCAAGAGTTACAAAGTAGCCACTTTACTACAAATAATCATACTTCTTCTATAGATTTCTTCTGTCAAAAAATAAGTAGTGTTTGTTTTGTCCCAGGAACTACATGGCACTTGGAGACTAGAAAGATAAATTCAACCAGTGCCTGTCTTGATGTGCTTAGGCAGTTAGAAGCAGACATACATGCATGTAGATAAAGAATTCCAATTTACTCTGATTGGAGATATAGAAATACACAAAACAAGAAAACCAGTTTTCCTATAGAATCTTAACTGTACTGGGTATTCTCTTTAATCTTTAGTACAGGTCAAGTGATAACTCAAAGTCAATGCAGTTTTTATTTTCAAAATTTCTAGCGAACATGAACACTTTTTCCCTTCTTCATGCCTTCACTTTGTTTCCCTTTGTTCAAATTTATTTTATCATCAATTTATTAGTCTTGATGTTTCCCTGTCTTTATTTCTTCTTCTCTAGTGTAGCTCTCTTAGTGTGAACTCAAGAGAAGAAACGAATTAAAATTGGGCTTGTAGCTGTGTTTATTATTTGGTCTTTTTTCCACCCTTTTACAGAGAGACTTAAAAAAATTACTGTCTTCATTTATAAACCTCACCTTTCTCTAAAATAATTGGTGCAGATCAAAGGAAATAGAAGGGTATGTGCAAAGTGATCAGTTGATAACTGTTTCTCCTTTCATTCACCTAGCAGAGCAGCTTTCTTGTTGGAAAGATCACAAACAAGGTTTATTTTCTCTTGATAGGCAGCCAGCTCCATTTTGGTAGAAAGATTAGAGGAGAAAGCTTTATCTTCACAGTAGAATGGAATTGATGAAAAGAGCTGTTTGTTGTAAGAAATGGAGTGGAATATAATGGAGAAGGGAGGCAGAGACTGGGATATTTGTTTTTTTCTTAAGTGGTTATAATTAAAGCCTTTCACCCAATTGCTCAGTCAACCAGAAAAAGTTAATTTGTGAAGTTCTGTGTGTTTTTAACATCACAAATAAGCCTTGCAGCCTTCTCTATAGAAAAACTTGCTCTCCAGCAGCATCTTGTGAAACATAAGTCATCCTGCAACTTGGGTACTTGGTTTATTTAATAAACTAAATTGCTTCCTTCCCCCTTGCCAATTTCTTCTCCTAAAGATCAAGGAATTTTATGAAGAACTAGAGGCCTGGTGCATGAAATTCATGCACTGGGGGCGGGGGGGGGGGGGGGGGCGTAGTAGGGCTCAGCCAAGCCTGCCTCTTCTCACAGTCTGGGAGCCCTCAGGGGATGTTGTACTGATGGCTTAGGCCCACTCCCTGTGGGCCTAAGCCACAGTCTGGCCTCCCTCTGCGGGAGGCAACCAACCCATCAGGGAAAGGCACCACCCCTATCACCCCCTGCTGCTGCTGCCTCTGGCCTCCCTCTGCAGGAGGCGACCCTGTGATCAGGGGAAACCAACGCCCCCATCACACCTCTGCTACTGCCACTGCCAGCCGCAAGGCTGCCTGAGCCTCGGCCACCGCAGCCACTGTGGCTTGCCTGAGCCTCACCCAGTCCTCATTGCCTGAGCCTCAGGCCCTCGCAGCAGCAGTGGCAGTGGCCATCGGTGGCTTGCCAGAACCCCGGGCAGACCCTGAGAAAGCAGCAGCAGCCATCGACCACAAGCTTCCCCGTGCTTAACCAATCGGGCACGGTCATCCAGTGATGGGCAGACTGCATCTTCCAGGGTTCTCCTGGCTGCAGGGAAGGGCACAAGTCTCCCTCCAGTCCTGGGTCACTGGGTCTGGACACCTGGAGGCCACCAACCCTACATTGGTTGCCCAGACACCTGGAGGCCTCCACCAATTCCCAAACCTGACCCGAGGAGCGTTGAGGGGCAATGGAGGCAGCCTGGGAGTTTGAGGAGCCACAAGAAGGATCTGTCTTACTCCGAACCCCTGACCCGCGGTGCTGGAGGCCAAGGTGGGATGTGGCCGGGCCGGGAGCTCTTAGGCGTGGAGCTCAGACTTTCCCTCACCTGCCTTTGCTCCTGGGCTTTCTCTCGCCCTCACCTGCCTTCGCTGCTGGGCTGTCCCTCTCTCACCTGCCTTCGCTGCTGGGCTTTCCCTCTCTCACCTGCCTTTGCTGCTAAGCTGTCCCTTGCTCACCAACCTTTGCTGCCAGTGCGGAGGTTTCCCGGAAGAGCGGCTATGCTGCCACTTGGCAGAAAAAACCTGTGGTCCTTCTGGGCAAGCAGCAGTGACCACCAGAAGCGCTCACAGCTGCTGCCGCTATGTGGGGAGTACAGGCCACCCTCCGCCGAGCCCGCCTCCCCTGCCCCTGTCCCTGATGCTGCAAGTCTCTGTACACCTGCCCCTGCTGTGCACACAGCCTGCTGATGGTCATTATGTGACAGCCTCCTGACCAATTTGCATATTACCCTATTATTAGATAGATTATGTCAGCTATTGTATATCTGTATAACAATTATTGAACATAAGCTGTATCTCCATAAGCTGTATCATATTCTAGAGTTGTGTATCAAACAAAGTAACTATAGTGATTCTTTTTTAAAAAAAAATCTTTATTGAAAATATTACATAGGTCCTCCTTCTCCCACCCCCAGCCCTCATTAACCTCTTCCAGCCTGCTCCCATCTCCCAACCCTCCAGGTCCTTATCACCCCATTATCTGTGTCCACGGGTTATACATATATACCTACAAGTTCATTGGTTGATCTCTTCCCCCCACTTCCCCACCTTCCCTCTGATGTTTAACAGTCTGTTCATGCTTCTATGTTTCTGGGTCTATTTTTGATCATCAGTTTATTTGGTTCATTAGATTCCACATATGAGTGAGATCATGTGATACTTACCTTACTCTGACTGGCTTATTTTGCTCAGCATAATACTTTCCAGGTCCATCCATGCTGTTGCAAATGGTAAGAGTTATTTCTTTTTTAGTGCCACATAGTATTCCATTGTGTAAATGTACCATAATTTTTTTATCCACTCATCTGCTGATGGGCAATTAGGCTGTTTCCAAATCTTAGCTATTATAAATTGCACTGCTATGAATATGCATATATTCTTTCTGATTAGTGTTTTGGGGTTCTTAGGATATATTCCTAGAAGTGGGATCACTGGGTCAAATGGCAGTTCCATTTTTAACTTTTTGAGGAAACTCCATAATGTTTTCCACAGTGGCTCCATGAGCAGTATATTAAGTTTCCCTTTTCCCCGCATCCTCGACAACATTTGTCATTTGTTGATTAGTTCATGATAGCCATTCTGACAGGGGTGAGGTTATATCTCTTTGTCATTTTGATTTGCATCTCTCGACTGATTAGTGACTTTCAGCATTTTTTCATATGCCTCTTGGCCTTCTGTATGTCTGCTTTGGAGAAGTGCCTATTTAGATCCTTTGCCCATTTTTTAATTGGATTGTTTGTCTTACTTTTGTTAAGTTGTATGAATTCCCTATATGTTTTGGAGATTAACCCCTCATTAGATATATCATTGGCAAATATGTCCTCACATGTAGTGGGCTATCTTATTGTTTGTTGATGGTTTCTTTTGCAATACGGAAGCTTTTTTTATTTTAATGTAGTCCTATTTGTTTATTTTCTTTTTAATTTCCATTGTCCTGGGTGATGTATCAGTAAACACATTGCTACAAGATATGTCTGAGAGTTTGGTGCCTACGGTTTCTTCTAGAACTTTTATGGTTTCATGTCTTACATTTAAGTCTTATATTCATTTTGAGTTTATTCTTGTGTATGGTGTAAGTTGGTGGTCTAGTTTCATTTTTTTTTTTTTGCATATACCTGTTTAAGTTTCCCAACACCATTTATTGAAGAGACTAGCTCTACTCCAATGTATGCTCTTGCCTCCTTTGTCAAATATTAATTGAGAATAATGGCTTTGGTCAATTTCCAAGTTCTCTTTTCTGTTCCATTGATCTATATGCCTGTTCTTGTGCCAGTATCAGACTGTTTTGAGCACAGTGGCTTTGAAGTATAACTTGATATCTGGTATTGTAATTCCTCCAACTTTGTTCTTCTTCCTCAAGATTGCTGCAGCTATTCGGGGTCATTTTGTTCCATATAAATTTCTGGAGTGTTTGTTGTAGATCTGTGAAATATTCCCTTGGCATTTTAGTAGGGATT
Source organism: Myotis nattereri (assembly GCF_964212035.1). Classification (NCBI taxonomy): domain Eukaryota; kingdom Metazoa; phylum Chordata; class Mammalia; order Chiroptera; family Vespertilionidae; genus Myotis; species Myotis nattereri. Next base: position 105,057,453 of record NC_138076.1, read on the forward strand.
GCATTGAATCTATAGTTTGCTTTGGATAGTATGAACATTTAAAATATATTTTACTGATTTTTCACAGAGAGGAAGGGAGAGGGATAGAGAGCCAGAAACATCAACGAGAGAGAAACATTGACCAGCTGCCTCCCGCACACCTCCCACTGGGGATGTGCCTGCAACCAAGGTACATGCCCTTGACCAGAATCAAACCCAGGACCCTTCAGTCCACAGGTTGACACTCTATCCACTGAGCCAAACCGGCTAGGGCAGTATGGACATTTTAATGATGTTGATTCTACCAATCCATAAATATGGTATATTCTTATACTTGTTTAAATCTTCCTCTATCTCTTTCTTCAGTGTCCTTTAGTTTCAGAGTACAGGTCTTTTACCTTCTTGGTTAAGTTTATTCCTAAATATATTAATTTTTTTATTACAATGGTAAATGGTATTGTTTTTAGTTTCTCTTTCTGAGAGTGTAATATCCTATATAATAAAAGCCTAGTGACCGAAACAGTGGAGTGACCAGAATGACCAACAATCAGACAACCAGCTGGTAGCTATGACGAGCACTGACCCAGACCTTGCTGTCAGCACCCTGACAGCCCAGAATCCCACTCACCCACACCCTGGACCCTGACAGCAAGGAGGCGGGAACCCCATTCCTCATGGAATAGGCCATTGGTCAGCTTGCTGTCCATGCCCTGACAGCCCATAATCCGATTCACCTGCATCCCAGATCCTGACAGCAGGGAGGCGGGAGCCCCATTCCTCGTGGAATTGGCCACTGGTCAGCTTGCTATTTGCGCCCTGACAGTCCAGAACCCCATTCACCTGCAACCCACACCCTGACAGCAGGGAGGCAGGAGCCTGATACCCGCACCCCCGACCCTGACAGGAGGGAGGAGGCAATATGTATAAAGACCAACTATTGGCACAAAGTACCTATACTGGCAAAAGAAGCCAGTGTCAGTGACAGAATGTATCTAAAGACCAACGATTGGCACAATGTACCTCTGCAGCCAAAAGAAAGTGGCATTATCAACAGAAATTGTCTGAAAACCAATGATTGGCACAATGTACCTCTGAAGTTTAAGAAAGCATTGTCGTTGACAGAATGTATCTGAAGACCAACTATTGGCACAATGTACCTCTGAAGCTGAAAGAAGCCAGCGTCATTGACAAAATGTCTAAAGAACAGTCATCAACAAGTACTACCAATACTGGTAGTAACTGCCTTTACAGCGAAAATGGAGTAAATGAGGATGCAATTATCGAACATAGTTGTGGTGGAATGACTGTTAGATGTCAATTTTGCCTACCACTAAATTTCTCTGATGAAAAACCATCTGATGGAAAATTTACTCGATGTTGTAGCAAAGATAAAGATTGTCCAAATGATATACATTTTCCAGAATACCTGGCATATTTTTAAAAATTAATGATAAACAAAGATTCTGACAGTAAAAATTTCATGGAAAATATTTGTTCAATAAATAGTTATTTTGCTTTTGCTTCAATGGGTGCAAATATTGCATCACCATCAGGATATGGGCCATACTGTTTTAGAATACATGGACAAGTTTATTACCATACTGGAACTTTACATTCTTTGGATGGTGTTTCTTGGAAGTGTGCTCAACTCTATATTTTAGATATGGCTGAAGTGATGAATAAAAGATTAGCAATGCCAGAAAACCAAGGTTGCTCAGAAAGACTCATGATCAGCATCAACAACCTCATGCATGAAATAAACGAATTAACAAAATCATACAAGATGCTACATGAGGTAGAAAAGGAAGCCCAATCTGAAGCAGCAGCAAAAGGTATTGCTCCCACAGAAGTAAAAATGGCGATTAAATGTGATCTTAATAGGGATCCAGGTAGATATAATTATCCTCGTGTAACCAAAGTTGCCATCATATTCAGAAATGAAGATGGAGAACCTTCTTTTGAAAGGGACTTGCTCATTCATTGTTAACCAGATCCCAATAACCTGAATGCCAGTAAAATGAAACAAATCAGTATCCTATTTCCTACATTAGATGCAATGATGTATCCTATTCTTTTTCCACATGGTGAAAAGGCTGGGGAATGGATATTGCATTAAGACTCAGAGACAACAGTGTAATCAACAATAATACTAGATGAAATGTAAGAACACAAGTCACATAAATGCAGTATTATGGATTTCATCTCTCTGTCCAGGACACATTCAATCCTATTTTAAATGCAGGAAAATTAACTCAACAATATGTTGTAGATTCATATTAAAAAATGGAAGCCAATTGGATAAATTTCATTAAAGCAAATCAATCTAAGTTGAGAGTTGAAAAATAGAGTGGTTTGATGGATTATCTCACATCTAGATCTGAAAATGACAATGTGCTAATTGGTAAAATGATAATACTTTCATCGTGTTTTGAGGGTAGTCCCAGAAATATGCTGCAGCGATATCAGGATGCTATGGCAATTGTAACAAAGTATGGCAAGCCCAATTTAGTCATAAGCCTGATGTGCAACCCAAAATGGGCAGATATTACAAATAATTTACAACGCTGGCAAAAAGTTGAAAACAGACCTGACTTGGTAGCCAGGGTTTTTAATATTAAGTTGAATGCTCTTTTAAATGATATATGTAAATTTGATTTATTTGGCAAAGTTACAGCTAAAATTCATGTCATTGAATTTCAGAAACGTGGACTGCCTCATACTCACATATTATTGATATTAGATAGTGAATCCAAATTACAAATGGAAGATGACTTTGTATAGTTAAGGCAGAAATTCCAGATGAAGATGAGTGTCCTCGACTTTTTCAAATTATAAAATCAAATACGGTAAATGGACCATGTGGAATACAAAATCCAAATAGTCCATGTATGGAACATGGAAAATGTTCAAAGGGATATCCGAAAGAATTTCAAAATGCGACCATTGGAAATATTGATGGATATCCCAAATACAAACGAAAATCTAGTAGCACAATGTCTATAGGGAATAAAGTTGTTGATAACACTTGGATTGCCCCTTATAACCGTATTTGTGCCTTAAATATAACTGTCATATAAACGTTGAAGTCTGTGCATCGATTACAAGTGTCAAATATTTATTTAAATACATCTATAAAGGGCACAATTGTGCACATATTCAAATTTCTGAAATAATATTATCAATCATGATGAAGTACAAGACTTCATTGACTCCAGGTATGTGAGCACTCCTGAGGCTGTTTGGAGACTTTTTGCAATGCGAATGCATGACCAATCTCATGCAATCACAAGAATAGCTATTTATTTGCCAAATGGTCAGAATTTGTACTTTCATACCGATGATTTTGCTGAAGTTATAGATAGTGCTAAAAGGCATAACTCGACTTTGATGGCTTGGTTCTTATTGAATAGAGAAGATTCCGATGCGCATAATTATTATTGGGAGATTCCACAACATTATGTGTTTAATAATTCCTCGTGGAGAAAATGCCAAAAGGACAGGAATAAAGTATTAGGTAGACTGTTCACTGTGAGCTTTAGAGAACCAGAACGATATTACCTTAGACTTTTGCTTCTGCATGTAAAAGGTGCGATAAGTTTTGCTGATCTGCGAACTGTAGGAGGTGTAATTTATGATACATTTCATGAAGCTGCTAAACATAGAGGATTATTAATTTGACGGCACTATATGGAAAAATACGACTGACAATGCAATCATTCTTAATATGCCCAAACAACTACGGCAACTTTATGCATATATATGCATGTTTGGATGTCCTTCTGATGCAGACAAATTATGGCATGAGAATAAATCTCATTTTATTGAAGATTTTTGTTGGAAATTACACTGAAGAGAAGGTGCCTCTGTGTGAACTGTAAAATGCATGCTCTTAACTAAATTCAAGAAGTATTCACATTGCATGGAATTAAATGTTCGCATTTCAAACTTCCAGACTATCCTTCATTAATGAATACAACTACATGTGATGAATCCTACAACAACAGGGCAGAGGTTTTGATAAATTCTCTGAATGATGAACAGTTGGCAGCCTTATGCCATCAAAGATCAAACTGTACACCCCAAATGTTTTTTTCTCAGATGGTCCGACTGTAGTGGAAAAACATATCTTTACAAAGTTTTAATACATTATATTAGAGGTCATGGTGGTACTGTTTTACCCCCAGCATCTACAGGAATTGCTGTAAATTTATTTCTCGGTGGAAGAACCTTTCATTCCCAATATAAATTGCCAATTCCATTAAATTAAACTTTTAAATTTCTAGACTCAATATAGAGTAAAGTTGATAAAATGATTAAAAAGGCCCAACTTCTCATTATTGATGAATGCACCATGATATCCAGTCATACTATAAATTCCATAGGTAGATTACTAAGAGAAATTAGGAATTTGAATGTTGCATTTGGTGGGAAAGTTCTTCTTCTCAGAGGGGATTTTTGACAATGTCTCAGTGTTGTGCCACATGCTATGTGATCAGCCATAGTACAAATGAGTTTAAAGTACTGTAGTGTTTGGGGATGTTTCAGAAAGTTGTCTCTTAAAACAAATATGAGATCAGAGGATTCTGCTTATAGTGAATGGTTAGTAAAACTTGGATATGGCAAACTTGATAGCAGTTTTCATTTAGGAATGGATATTATTGAAATCCCCTGTGAAATGATTTGTAATGGATCTATTATTGAAGCTACCTTTGGAAAAAGTATATCTATAGATAATATTAAAAATATATTTAAATGTGCAATTCTTTGTCCAAAAAAATGAGCACGTTCATAAAGTAAATGAAGAAATTTTGCATATACTTGATGGAGATTTTCACACCTATTTGAGTAATCATTCCAACAGATGATGCCAAAAAGGAAAATTTTCCCATCGAATTTCTTAATAGTATTACTCCTTCGGGAATGCCATGTCATAAATTAAAATTGAAAGTAGGTGCAATCATCATGCTACTGAGAAATCTTAATAGTAAATGGGGTCTTTGTAATGGTACTAGATTTATTATCAAAAGATTAGGGGTCCAGTGCACGAATTCATGTACCTTGAGAGGAACTATGGGCCGCGAGGCTGAGGTGGGCACAGAGGTGGGTCTCAGCCCATCCTTCACGCCTCTGCTCAGCCCCTCCCGCCACAGTACCTGGTCCCCTGTCTGCCGGCAGCCTTGCTCCCACCGCCACCACTCCAATGTGCTGATGCTGAAGAGTGATTGGGGCCGGTGCCATCAGTGGGTGCGAGTAGCAGCTGCTGCCCCGATTGCCCCTCAGGAGCAGGGGTAGGTGGAGAAGCTCTTAGAGGTGATCGGGGCTGGCAGCCACTGCTTGTACCCGCTGATGGCACCAAGCAATCGGGACCAGTGCTGGGCACCAGCAGCAGGTGCGAGCAGTGGCTCTGGCACCGGCTGTGGGTGAGAGCAGTGGCTGCCAGCCCTGGTCATCCTCAGGAGCTGGGGGAGGTGGAAAAGCTCTGAGGGGTGATTAGGGCCGGCAGCCGCTTGCACCTGCTGATGGCGCCAAGTGATTGGGGCTGGTGCTGGGCACCAGTAGCAAGTGCAGGGGGCAGCTCCAGCACTGGCAGTGGGTGCGAGCGGGGCTGTCACTGGCAGCAGGTGCCAGTGCAAGGTGGGACCATGGTGCGCAGGAGCAAAGAATTTTCAGTAACCACCAGAGGCTCACCTCAATGACAGCAACCAGTGCCCCGCCTTGGTCTGGCACCCCCGCTGACTTGTTCCACCATCCCACAGTGGCCGACACCCACCATGTTCCATGCGCGCCCCCTGATGGACAGCATACGTCATAGTGACTGGTTGTTCAGTTGTTCTGACATTTTGTCTATTAGCATATTAAGGTTTTATATATGTAGATTGCAACCTAACATAATCAAAGCTGAAGTATTAACAAGATCTGTGGAAGGAGAGGTTGTTCTGATTCCAAGAATTGATTTATCCCCGTCTGACACTGGTCTCCCATTTAAATTAATTTGAAGACAGTTTCCCATGATGCCAGCATTTGCAATGATAATTAATAAATCACAAGGACAAACTCTAGACACAGTAGGGATATTCCTACCTGAACCCGTTTTTGGACATGGTCAGTTATATGTTGCTTTCTCTAGAGTTCGAAGAGTGTGTGACATTAAAGTTGTAAATATTTCATCACAAGCACTCTGAAAGTGTTTTTACTCTTAATGTGGTATACAGGGAGATACTAGAATAAGTTTAATCAATTTAGCAGTCATTGTTTGTATCAATGTTGTTTTTATATCATGTTTTTATTGTTTTTATATCATGTTTTGGTTGTTTTTATATCATGTCTTTGTTGTTATATCATGTTATTGTTTATTTATTAATAAAGTTATATATTATTTTCATATACATTTTACTAATTTTCTTTAATCTCTGACACTTCTATGATAGAGAAAGGGCGAATAACAATATTAAAGTATTTCTTCTAATTAATTCCCTTTCAATGTGCATGAATTCGTGCACTAGGCCACTAGTTGGTGTATAAAAATGCTATGGATTTTTGGGTGGTAATTTGGTAGTCTGCTACATTTCTGAATTCATTTATTAAATCTAGTAGTTTTTTTGATGGAGTCTTTAGGGTTTTCTATGTACAATATCATGTCATCTGTGAATAATGAGAGTTTTACTTTCTCCTTTCCAATTTGGATGCCTTTTATTTCTTCTTGTCTGATTGCTATGGCCAGGAGTTCCAAAGATATGTTGGACAAGAGTTGTGAAAGAGGGCAACCCTGTCTTGTTCCTGTTCTTAGGGGAAATGGTTTTAGTTTTTGCCCATTGAGTCTGATGTTGGCTGTAGGTTTGTCATATATGGCCTGTAGTATGTTGAGGTATGATCCCTCCATTCCCATGTTGTGAAGAGTTTTTAGCAAAAAAGGGTGTTGGATTTTGTTGAATGCTTCTTCTGTATCAATTGATATGATCATGTGATTTTTGTCTTGCAATCCTTTTATGTGCTATATCACATTTATTGATTTGAGAATATTGTACCATCCTTGAATTCCCAGAATAAATCCCATGTGGTCATAATGTATGATCTTTTTAATGTATTACTGGATTTGATTTGCTAAAATTTTGTTGAGGATTTTAGCATCTATGTGCTCTTTCTTTGTCATGTATTTATTTGGTTTTGGAATTAGGGTAATACTGGCCTCATAGACATAGTTTGGAAGTGTTCCTTCCTCTTAAATGTTTTGTAATAGCTTGAGGAAAATAGGTGTTAGTTCTTCTTTGAATACTTGGTAAAACTCCCCTGTGAATCCATCTGGACCATGGCTTTTGTTTGTTAGGAATTTTTTGTCGTTGTTGTTGTTTTACTGCTTCAATTTCATCAGTAGTTATCGGCCTATTCATGTTTTATGATTCTTCTGATTGAGTTTTGGAAGGTTGTATTTTTCTAGGAATATGTCCACTTCATCCAGCATGTCTAGTTTATTGGAATAAAGTTGTTCTTAGTATTTTTTATGATCCTTTGTATTTCTGTGGGGTTAGATGTTACTTCACCTCTTTAGTTTCTGATTTTGTTTATTTGGGTCCTCTCTCTTTGTTTCCTGATGAGACAGGCTAGAGCAGCCGTGGGCAAACTACGGCTGGCCTGCGGGATCCAGCCCATTTGAAATGAATAAAACTAAAAAAAAAAAAAAAAAGAGCGTACCCTTTTATGTAATGATGTTTACTTTGAATTTATATTAGTTCGTACAAACACTCCATCCATGCTTTTGTTCCGGCCCTCCAGTCCAGTTTAAGAACCCATTGTGGCCCTCAAGTCAAAAAGTTTGCCCACCCCTGGGCTAGAGGTTCATCATGTTGCATTATTAAAGTAGTCTGTGGAATTTTTAAGGTCATTCATTCACAAATTTGGTGCTTTAAATTTTTGTTTTTTAGGTGGAAACAAGTTAACCAAGCAGCATTTTCACCTGAATTGGGCATGGATCTCCTTTGAAAAGGAATATTACCTGATCAATGAGGACTCCAAATTTCTAGATGTTGTTATTAAACGTAGAGGTTACTTGGGAGAGACTTCATTTATAAGTAAGTTTAATTTTCACTTCTGTCACAAAATCCCAGTTTTCTAGCAAAAGTTCAAAATTTTATAATGATTAAAATCTTTTTAGTTTACTGCTCTAGTTTTAAAGATTAGGCAGATGTTGACATTTAAATGTCCTTTAACTGCTAAAGAAAAACATGCCAAAAGTTTTATGTCAAGGCTAAATCATCAAGACAAAGACTGTAAAAATAAGAACTGTGAATTAAAATATATACCTCTTCAAATCTACATATGATCTTTCTCTGATATAAAATAACTTTACAAAACTGTCAGTAATCACCCATAAATTAAAAAAATGTTAAATGTCTCTAGATCTTAAATAAGTGTGGGCAATTATGTAATTTATTCATAAGATACAAATGTGGAAATAACAGTGTAAAACATATGTAAAGGCTACTTCAATAATAAACAAAAAACTATTCAGTACCATATTAGCTATTAAAATATAATTTACTATTTGTTTATTGCATTTGAATGCTCACTAAAGTTTCAATAACCCCAACACTACATAAAAGCATTACATAGAAGATATATGTTGTGACTTTTCTTCAGTACCAACAGAAAAGTTTTAAATACTAATCATTTTCTGCTGCTTTGCCCTTTTGAATGAAACTGAGAGTCTAAAGCAAGTTTCTAAAACTCCAGTTCAAGCTCACATTCAATTTTATGTAAGTGTAAAATAGGTATTTTAACTAATAAGTATATTGGTAATTTTAGGCAGTAATATAGTTGGCACAAAATATTTGGTATATTGATAAAAAATAATAGCACCCCAAGCAATTATATGTTTTCTGTACCATATTTTTATATATATCTAGACTGATAGAATGTTCATAGACAAAAGAGCTTTTATTGAGTGAAAGTATCAACTAAGATATGAATCTAGAAAAATTTTGGCAGAATAAAAAGTTGTAATTGTGTTTATGTCTTCAAAATGCTGTTTGGAAATTTTACTGGTCTATAAAATTAGAATGCCTTAAATAGTAGATCCCCATCCACACACATGAGCACACACATACACACATCCTTGCCACAGTCACAATTCTCACCTGCCCCCCATAATTTCCCCTGATGTTCAGATGCTGGATAATAATTATCCTGTAATTTAAAAATACCCTCTGTTTTGTAACTTTACAAGAGGGGTTTTCACACTATGCTCATCTTATTATTATTTTTTTTTTTACTTTTTAATTTTTTTATTGGTTTCAGAGAGAAAGGGACAGGGAGAGAGAGAGAGAAACATCAATGATGAGAGAGAATCATTGATTGTCTGCCTCCTGCACGCCCCCGACCAGGGATCGAGCCCGCAACCCCGGGCATGTTCTCTGACCAGGAATCAAACTGTAACTAACCTCCTGGTTCGTAGGTCAACGCTCAACCACTGAGCCATGCCAGCTGGGGTCTGCTGACCTTTTAAGTTTCCGCTGAATCTAGGTGGGGTTGGTTTGCCTGAAGACCCATCCTGCAGCAAGGGCAGCTTTGCTTCCATCTTCTTTATTTGCATGTGCCTCTTCTTAGGCTGTCATTTACACTTTCTGTGTTTAACCTTCCGAGAGCATAGTGAATGCTTTATTGCTCTCTCTTTTAGAAGCATGTTCTCTGGACACACACATGTTCTGCAGAACAAGAATATGGTCCTGTCTTTCTTTTTGTCATTGAGAAATTAGTCTTCACTGTGCTTTGTGCTTAGAAATAAATCAGAGGAAAATTAGAGGAATAACTAAAAAACACAGTGCTTTAACAATTCTTTATTATTCCTTCATTTATTTGTATTTTACTTGAATTCTCACTCCTAATGAGTTTATTTACTTATTCACTCACAAGTAACCCATTGTAGCAATGGGAATGTTAATATTTGAAAAATATTTTTAAGCAATATTTTCAGATTTTTCTCTCCATTGTTAAAACGTCAAACAAGAGTCTTTTTTTCTTGTGAAGTTATTTTTCCAATGCACTAATATTTTCTATGTGAGATCAACACCAGCAATTTTAAAAAGGTTTTATAACTCTGCTTGATTAACCTCACATGTTAATTAGTAACCTGAGGAGATAGGAAATTGGAAAGACTTTTGTGTGCTGCCCACACCCATGCATCATGGGAGATAGTAATAGAATTCATGCTAGAACTGGAAATGAAAGTCAGATTAAAGTGAAAGGTAATCTCATAGGAGCTCTACAATGAATATGTTTTATGTTACTGTTCTACGACCTCCACTTTCATTTACGGACTTTTAGAATTAGATATTTTGCATTATAGCGAAAAGCAAAATATCACTTAACTTCTGGAACACAGTTAGTAAATTATAAATTACATGAAATTTATACATGTATTTTCTCAGGAATGATTATACATTTATAACCCATTAATAAATGCATAATTTCATTTCACAAAATGATTTGAATCAAGGATCTTATTGCCACCAGTTATTGAACATTTACTAATAAAAGATACTTCATTAAGCACATTAAATACTTTTTCCTTTTACTCCTTAGAACAACCCTCTGTTCACTAACTCAATTAATGTTTTATTGAGTGCTTATTAAATGCCTGACACTTTATTAGGTTATGGACTATGAAGTGATAATAATGATAGTTAACATTTATTGAGCTCTTATTATGTGCCAGGCCTGGTTCTCAATAACTTGCATAGGTAACCTCATGAGAAGAATGTCATTATATCCCTCATCACACAGATAAGGAAATAGAAAGGTTTTATGCCCACAGTTACACAGCTACTAAGAGGCAGAACTGAGGTTGGCTCCAGAGCTGACTCTCAACTATGACATATAGTGCTCTTACATTGTCTACAACTGAGGAAGTTAATAATTTGCCTATGATCCCAAAGCCTCCATGTGGCCAAGGTAAGATAAAAAAGTCAGTTCTCTCATTCCAAAAGTACCTTGCATAACCTCCATGCCATTTTTTTTCCACATCAGAGAAAAAGACTGAGTTGTAGCATCACTTAATATATAAAAGTAATATGTTTGTTTCATAGTTAATACTCAATTTTTTTAAAAAAGCATACATTTAAACCAATTTATAAGCTTTTTTAATTTCCAGAGTTCTTTTTGCCCATCGAATAATATAATTTAATATATATATGTATATATATATATATATATATATATATATATATATATATATATAGTTTACCAGCTAAATACGTTTTATCTCTTTATCTCCAAGGAAGGGCATTGTTTTGAACACTGAGTATGCTTGACTGTCTCATCTGCCACATTAGATTAAAGTGCGGACTAATATGTTTCCTCCAGAATCTATACATCATTTCTTCATCCTTTATTAAAATGGGGCACCTATTTTACATAGAACCTTGTGGAGATATGAAGTCTGTAATATGTGTCTATCCACCCTTAGATTTTAATGCACATAGATTTACCTGGGGATCTTGCTAAAATGTTGATTCTGATTCAGTAGGCCTGGGGTTGGGCTGAAACTGCATTACTAACAATCTCCAAGATGTTGCTCATGCTGCTGGTCCATGGACCATACTTTAATTAACAAGATAGACTAGCACTGGCCTCATAGTAAATACTATATGTTAGTTATAAAAGGGAAATCTTTATTTTTCACCGAAAGCATATTTAGCATTCCATCGTAGAAGTTCTAACACAAACTTAGCTTAAAGAATACTAGTATATAGTAAGCCCTGGGCTGGTGTGAGTTGGCAATTAGAGCAAGCATGTCAAACTCAAAGGCTAATACGGGCCAAATAAATGAGGTATGGGGCCTGCAGGCGACGAGTTTGACATGCTTGGATTAGAGCATTGGCCTGAGCACTGGCGGGTCCGGGTTTGATTCCTGGTCAAGGGCATGTACCTGAGTTACAGGTTGGTTCCTGAGCCAGTTGAGGTTCATGCAGGAGGCAACCAGTCAACGTGCCTCTCTCGCATTGATGTTCTCTCTCTTTCCCCTCTCCATCCCTCCCTTCTACTCTCTCTCTAAAAAGCAATGGAAAAACCTCAGGTGAGGATTTTTAAAAAAAAGAATATATAGTAAAACCACAATGGGGCAAGAGTAGAATAGAATCATGAACACCTCCAGTGGAATACTTCCATTGTAGGAGCCACACCCAATTATCCATTTCATGGAATCAGAATGGGGTCTACTTTGCAGTGCATGATCAAGTGATATACAAAAAGTTAATGTGGAAAGCCTTAATAATTCAACTGAAAAATGAAACTAAGACAGTGATTTTATGATTCTGTGTAGGTATTGGCACAAGAGATGGAACTGCAGAAAAAGACAAAGATTTCAAAGGTAAAGCACAGAAACAAGTGCAGTTCAACCCAGGCCAGACCAGGGCCACATGGAAAGTGCACATCATGAGTGATGAGGAACATGAGCAGTCTGAGACTTTCCAGGTGGTTCTCTCAGAACCAGTGCTGGCAGCTCTGGAATTTCCCATGGTGACCACAGTGGAGATCATTGACCCAGGAGATGGTATGATCTATTGTCAACTTGTGTTGCTACTGTTGGTTGAGTTTTTATGACAAAATACTTTATAAAGAAAGTTTTAAATTCAATGTTTGGTCTTTCTATAAAGAAAAGTTTTTAGATTAATGTTTCAATAGTCTCAGATATGCTGATGGAAGAGGGAATGCAAAAACTAATGAAGGGAAGCTATATATTTTCAAGTAAATGGTGGGGGCGGGAGTGGGATGGAGGAGGGCGATGGGGGGGGGGAAAGGTGGACATATGTAATACTTTCAACAATAAAGATTTTAAAAAAGGAAAATACTAAAAAATGATTATAGGATTGTCAACATTCTATAATTTTATCCTTTAGAACCAACATTATTTATCTAATTTTTCTTAAGTTAATTCATTAATTTTTAAGTCTTTTAAATGTCTTAAAAATGTCTTTTAAACAAATAGTTTATGAATTAGACCATTTTTGAGTTGATTTGTTCTCTGTATTGAACTTAATTATTCAAGTTTCTTTCATATATTCACCAGCCAAAAATTTTCATTTGGCTATACATTTCCAGATTTTTTACATAATACCCACTCAACCCACTCCAACCCTTTGGTGTTTTACATCATTGCTCTTAATCTCTAATAAATTACGTTTCTTGTCAATGCACACCCTTAGCTAATGTTGGTAGAAAAAAACCTCACTGCTCTTATGTGTAATTTGACCTTTCCCCTCCTCCTGCTATATATCTACAGTCTTGGCTTGTCTCAATGCAGTCAGAAAAAAAAAAGGGAAAAGGTAGACTGGCTTTTTGAAGGCTGGCATTTATAAAAAGCTTGGAAAGACTCTTCTAAAGCTGAACTCCTATCAGAAACCAGATGTGACTTTCTTTTAAACTGCCAGCCTATTTTATTTTATCAGTCAGAAAACTCTTACTAGTAAATGTTCTATGAAGATACAATCTACTGAATACATGAAATGGAGACGTGTGTGGAAACCTCTGGGTTAAAAAACTGAGTATAATTAAAGAGAGATGATAAGAGAACTGAAACTCTCTGGCTCTGTTTCTTTAACATTTCTGCCTTTAATAAATATTAAGTTCAATTACTTTTATAATTTTCATTAAGGAACACTTAGCATTTAGTCACATTAATTTTTCCTGTATTAACTAGGAATAAATAATTAAATTCTCTTCTGTTTCTGAGTTTTGGTTAAGTGCTAGCCTAATAGAGCTTCTCTCTTTTTAAAAAGCCCATGAGAGCTTTAATTTGTATAAACTGGCTTATTTGTTAGTTTGTTTAAAGTCATTTCTTGATATTTTATTTTCTAATTGGTATAATTGCCATACTTTACTATAAGGAATAAGACACTTAAACTCATCTGTGCCTTCCTATTTATAACTGCAGAGCAACACCCTATACCCATAAAAGATCTGAGAAGTGGGATTTTAAAAACAAAATATATATACACAATAACACACACACACATCCTATATAATAAAAGGGTAATATGCAAATTGACCCTAACAGTGGAACGACTGGTCACTATGACACACAATGACCACCAGGGGGACATCCTGCACTCCCCAGGGGGACCTCCAGTTAGCCATAAGCCAGGCTGATGGCTGCAAGCGCAGCAGCAGTGGCAGGAGCCTCTCTCACCTCTTTGGCAGTGCTAAGGATGTCCAACTGTTGGCTTAGGCCCGCTCTGGACCCAAGCCGGCAGTCGGACATCCCCCAAGGGCTCCTGGGCTGCCAGAGGGACGTCTGATTGCCATCTTAGGCCTGAAACCCTGGGGAGTAGGCCTAAGCTAGCAGGTGGACATCCCCCAAGGGGTCCTGGACTGAGAGAGGGCACAGGCCGGGCTGAGGGACCACTCCACCCAAGTGCATGAATTTTCACGCACCAGGCCTCTAGTTCCTTATATAAAAGTAAAACTTTTCCATAATTTTATTTCATGTTTTGACTATCTAAGTTATCTTAGAATTTTCTATATGAAGTTCAGCCCTCTTCATTCTCAGCCATGATCATCCCCATAATAACTGATAAGTGTTACATAATACCTGCTACATTCCATGACTTGTTGAAGACCATTGGTCTTGAAATTACAAGACTTGGGTTTGATTCCCAACTCTACCATTTCTAGTTGTATGACCTTAACCAAACAAAACAGCTTTTGTTTAGTTTCTTGGTTCACAAAATAAGAAAAATTATTCTCATGTTGTAGTATTCTTATGTAAGAGTTCTATAAAATATAAAGCACAATAAAAATATTATTTCTAATATAAATATAATATTAGATTTTATTTTAAGAGATTAAATAATTCTTATTTCCACAAATGATCACTCTCTCAATTATCTCAAAATTTTGAATTTCTTTCTAAACTCTCTTGTAATTCTTCACATGTAAATTCACCAGCCCTAGGAACCATTATGCCTATAATCTCTCTCTCTCTTTGTGTATTAATTCCAGTATATTTTTTGAATTTTTTTTTATATATGCATTAAAAATGTATCCACCCTGACCGGTATAGTTCACTCAGTGGTTAGAGCATCAGTCTGCACACTGAGGGGTTGTAAGTTTGACTCCAAGTCAAGGATATGTACTTGGGTTGCAGGCTTGATCTCCAGCCCTGGTCAAGGCACATACATGAGACAACCAAGTAATGTTTCTTTCTCACATCAATGTTTCTCTCTCTCTCTCTCTCTCTCTCTCTCTCTCTCTCTCTTTCTCTCTCTTCACCTCCCTCCCTCCCTCCCTTCCACTCTCTCTACAAAGCAATGAAAAAAATATCCTTGAGTGAGGATTAACAACAACAACAAATGTATCCAGCTCATACTTGTTCTGATTACACTACCTATTAGGAATACAAAGATAAGATACCATCCTTGTCGAGTAAGACTCCCTCCACGTTCTACGTGGAGTAGGGTTCGGTATCTGAAAGAGGAGCCGCACAACAAATGAGAGAAAAAGACACGAGATAATTTTTGCAATATTGGGGGACCAGGCGGCAAGTCCCAAAGGACTTCCCCAGTGCTCAGGCCTCACCAAGCTTTTATTGACCTGGGATGCACCCATAGCATAGCCCTTAGGCAGGTGACCCCCTAGTAACAAGCACACTAGGCCATCAGCAAGGATTTACATAATAATAAATGGGGGAGTAGTTTCAGCTACCACTGTCTGGACAAACAGAGGTGGCGCCTAGCTCCGAGCTTTGCTAGGGCTTCAAAGGCACCCAGCCTTCGGGGGGTTTCGGGGAGTTCTCTGTCTATGCTTATCAGATAGTGAAGGCAATAAACAGTTTCCCACAATCCTTTTTATCAAAGATCATATGGTCTACTGGAAAAGAGAGACCTGTGAATAAGTGATTACAACAAAATGTGATGTGGAATAGCAACGTATGAACAATGTGTTAGGGGAGCAAGAAGATGGAATAAACAACTTTGCATTACTTTGGGCAGGGAACTGTTTTCATTTATTTGCCAGTTTATATAATTACAAGCAAGTACATCCTTTTCCCAATAGTTTACATAATCATAACTGGTACTGATAAGGATGATTGAAACTCACTGAGCAGGTACTATGTGCCACATATCGTGTTTAACACATTATATACATTTTTTCATTCAGCCTTTTTTGCCTCACTACCTTGTAGGCATATGTACCATTTTAGCCACTTTACTTGATGTTTATAGGGTGCTCTCATATGTGACAGGTTTTAGAACATTGGTTCACAAATTTAAGACCAAAAAATTACTTAACACAAACCCTCTACACATACACAGACACATATACAGACATGCATATGTCCTGGAGTCTCACATGTTCATAATTATACTCTTGTAATTCTATCTCTCCATTTATATTATTTAAATTACATATTTGTGATTTAGGTAAAAATTTTCAATGACTATGAATTTTATTCAATACATAAATTTCTATATTCACTGCAAAAATAATAATACACTTGGGGGCTTATTTATTTAGCCTGAGGCAATACTCAGTGCTCATGCGAATGCTCTGTAATACCTCTCATGCCTCCAGATATTTGTGATTCTCTAACTGGAAACCATGCTCTATAATCAATAGAGTCCACCCATCTTTAAAGACTGGGTCTAGTTATAATGTTTTCCTATTTTATCTGTGCAAGAGCACACACAGCCTACCTCAAATAACAGACATTAATGAGAGCCTGGTACATTAATCCTCATCCCTGACTGCCCTAGGAGCCATTAATTAAGTAGAGCTAAATCTCCTGAACAGCCACATGCAGCTGTCACAGTCATTCTGATATTTGCCCCTCCCAATCAAGCATGGACCATCCAGGCACAGGCCAACTATTGGAGGGGCTGGGAAACCCACATTTTTTTCTAGAATATACATATTTTGTTGCATAAAAATAGAAAACTGAGAAGAGGCTTTTCCTATTATTCAACAAAACGCTGAGATGTCACTGAAGAGGGAATGGACCATTCTTCCATGATCATGAGTATCAATAACTTCCTAGACAAATGGGTTTAGTCATTTATTGAGTAAATCATTAAATTCAGTTTCATCATAAATAAAAGACTGTATGTAGTACAAAAAGGAAAAACTAGGATAAGAAGAGAACAGATCCTGAGCAGAGATATTAACTTCTCTTTGTCATACCTCCCATGCTTCAGGATGTTTGTGGACCCCAGATTCACACCTGTAGAAAATCTGCTACTTGTTGTCATGACCTTTACCTTATTCTTTTGCCCTTCTCTATGGTGTTGTTATCCTCCCTTGTTTCAGTTTGATTCCAAAATTTCCATCCTTTACAAGTGCACATAGATAAGTTCAAGTTGAGAGGGGTTTTAAAGAGCATTGAGTGTTTAACTCATTTTCTGTATGAGGAACCTGAGAAATAGATCCATCCTTTAGTCTCTGCTCAAGACAAGTTTAGTTTTATTTGGTTTTCTTTAATATTGGCAGAGATAGGTAAAATTACTCTTCATTTGAGGGAGTGGGCACTCTCTGAAATTCCATTAAATAGTAATAATTGTCTTCCATTAAAAATTCCTCTATACCTAGGCTGGACTGCGATCAAAAGCAGACAACAGATTTCCATGAGAAATTTCAGGTTGCTATTCCTCATACTTTTCTTTTAAACTGAAACCCAGGATCAGCATAAGAAACAACCAAACCTGTAGAGAATTTTTATAAGAATTTATTTAGCTAAACTGATGACAATACTGGGAAACAAGATCTCATGTGCTATATAGAATGAGTTTTCCAGTTTATTTTTACACTTGAAATTAAGAAGGGAATGTGAGGAAAACTGCATAAAGGTGGGAGAAAGCAAGGTGAGCATTGGATTACAAGATAGTTACAAGATCATGTGCTCTCTTCATGGTCATTAAGTTTCTGAAAGGTCTGAAAAAGAGGCATTTCAAAGGTGTGTTAACCCAGATGCACAGAAACAATGCACAGGGCTGGCTTAAGGAAAAGATAATCATTGTACTAAAGAAGTTATGTGCCTAAGATGTGACTACCCACCATGACCTGCCCAGGTAGAAATTTATGATCAGATCTACCTGTGAGGTTACTTTTTGGTAATATTTGTTATAGAGCCTGGTTTTCATTTACAGTTTCCCCTTTTGGTCATAAATAAATTCATAGGATGAACTGATGACCAACTTTCTGATTGAATAGTGTGGTCTCACAGTGCTAGGAAGGCTCATTCCTAGGAATTATCAGTATCAACATTGTCTTGTTGAAACAGTGGACCACTGTGGAAGGGGTAATACCATAACCATGGGTTGTAAATTAAGGCCAAATTTTCCCCAAAAGAGAAATGGAAGGCAGTCAGATCTTATAGCCTTCATAACAAAAAAGACTCTGGATCATTTTATCCTGTAAAATATCATGATCTGAGTTTTGCCATCAGTCTCATTTTTCTGTATTTGGTATCTAGTATAACATTTACATAAGTCATAAAAAGAGTATTAACAGTTATTTTATGTAGCTTCAATAATCATTAACAGTTGGATTGTATAGAAAAAAAATCAAAGAACAAGTATACTAACTATTATTATGACTCATATCATTAGCAGATAGGTAAAGGTAATCAAACAAAATAGCTTCTGAGTTCATCATCAAACCATAGATATAGAGTCCTTGTTGATGTCTTAGGATAGCAGTCAACCTCTGATGTCAGTGGCTTCTCATCCTACAGGAATTCTTGGTGTTCACTGTAGGTTGAGGTGAGTGTCAGAGATGGAGTAGATAGATGTCCATTCCTGGTTAATGTGAATCCATGATTTAACCCTTTGAAGTTTAGCTGCATATGGATTAGTTAGTAATATCTGATAAGGTCCCTTTGAATGAGGTTGGAAAGAGGGCTTTTTTATTTTATTTCATGTCAATTCCAATAAACAAAGCTCCAGGTGGCAGTCAATGATTTTTAAAAACTTTGTCTCCTGGGAGCTCACAGTGAAAAGTGATTACCTATTCAGCATTTTCTTAAAGATGTCTCCTTTCAATAATGACATCGTAGGAGTTCCTTTACCTCATTTAAATCCAGCTTAAATGCACTATTATACATGAATGAATGAAAAAAAAAACAAAAACAAAAAGTGGGGTTTGCCAGGGAACCTGGAAGAACCAAGTGGCCATCTTGGGTTTCCAATTACCCCAACTATTCATTCAACATACAATATACCCTAGAAGTTGTTTATCACTTATTTTACAATGTCGTTCATGCAATTTAACATTAAAAATACATATATTTTGAGCCCTGGCCAATATGGCTAAATTGATTGGAGCATCGTCCCTTACACCAAAGGGTTGAGAGTTTGATTCCAGGTTAGGGCACACACCCAGGTTGTGGGTTTGATACCTGGTAGGGGTGATTTTGGGAGACAACCAATAGATGTTTCTCTCTCACAGCACTGTTTCTCTCTCTCTCCCTCTCCCTTCCTTTCTCTCTAAAATAAATAAAAAAATATTTTGAGGAGTTTCAGGGACCTTTCTGAAACACTGCAAATTTACTCCTACATATATTGAGATTCTAACCCTTAAAACCAGAATATCTAATAAAAACTAAGAAGTAAACAATTAGCATCAAATTCCACTATTAGCATGGATTTATTTTTGTAAAATGGGTAAAATATAACATTATATTTAATATTGATAACTTGAAAGACATGTCTGTTCTACTTAAACCAACATACTTTAAAAAGCTTTTATATACTAAGGATAAATTTTTGATCACATGAACTTGAAAAGCATTTGAATTAGTTTCTTATTTTTTTAATTTAAATTCTTTATTGTTGAAGTATTACATATGTCTCATTTTTCCCCTAGTTTTATTTCTGAGAATTTTAAAATACCCAATCCTTTCAAACACTCACCTTTAAATTAAATTTGATAATACCATACAGCGGTAAAAAATATATATATATCTCACAGTTACAACATACACATATAGAAATACACCGACAGACTAAAACAGGAACCTTTTAACCATGAGAAAACTCACTAGTTTATAAAGAACAATTGGATCCACAATTTTGTTTTGGAGGCATTTACAACTTAAATTTGTCCTTGACAAATCAAGTGTCAAATGGCCTTCTACCTATTGAAGTAAGGGCAATTATTTTTAATACCTCAGAGAATTGGGTTGACATCTAAATAACATCATAGGTTGATCCAGTTATCTAAATCCTGTTTTTGAAGCCTCAAGAGACTCACTAAATATGTTTTCCATTTTTCTGCCTAATTTTTAGCCAGCTTTTCCTAATCATGCACACAAAAGGTTAATTTAGAAGTGTCAAAGGATCCTCATCATGGCCATCTTGCAGTAGAATCAATGGGAGGCTTGTCAGCCTCAGAGGCACATTTCCTGTGTTAATTTTCGTTTTTTCTTTAAGATCTGCAGAGTCTGAAGAAACTTCTTGGGAAAACCAGTCCTTATATGCATTTCTCCAGATGAGTCAAAACTGTTGGATATCTCTATAGAACTGCTTTATGTCCTAGAGGAAATTTTTCCTCAGCCAACCCCACAAAAATTCTAAATTACACAAGAATACTCAAAATTTGCGTTGTGGAAACAAGTTTCCTTCTTCTTTGGGTCTCTCATTTAACTAGCTAAGATTTTGTTCAGACTCTCAGTAAGCAATTCAATAAAAAACTGAAATTAAAACAGCACCCCGTTTTCCTCTCCTTTTCCTTGGTTTTCTCAACCCTTATCCATCTCAAGGATTTTCTAAAAACAGCTCAAATAAAGTTAGTACCTGCTACTTAAAGCAAGGAGGTTTGAGATTCTGAGAGAAAACTCTACCAAATTCACCTAATATGAAGCAGGGAGTTGGTGAGGCACAGTGGGCTCCTGCTGGTACTAGCACCAGGTCTGGACTGTTAGGTGGTCCTGGATGGGCTTCTTCAGAATCCTCTCATCTACATTAAGTAAGTGTTTAAACTTGCAGAGGATTTTTATAAGAATTCATTTGAGCCAAACTGATGACAATATTTGATCTCTGTGAAGCAAGATTTCAAATGCTACAGAGAATAACAGTTTTGCAGTTTCCTTTATACATTTGAAATTACAGAGGGAATGGAAGATTGCATGAAGGTGGGAAAAAGCAATGTAGGAATTGGATTACAGGATAATTAACAAGATTATGTGATCTTAAGTTTCTGAGGGGTCTGGAAAAAAGAGGCATTTCAAAGGTATGTTAACACAGATGCACAGAAACAATGGACAGGGATTGCTTAAAGAAACGATAATCCGTTTACTAAAGAAGTTATATACCTGGGGTGTGACTACAGGTATATAACTTTATGACCTGCCCAGTTAAGAATTTATAATTTCATCACTCTCTGAATTTACTGTTGGTTAGATTTATAACAGATTACCTTTTTTGTTCATATCATGAAGTTCAAATAGGTTATTCTATAGGTCAAGGATAAGATAGTCATAATGCTAATGTCCGGTCCTGTGTGAAAACCCATTCTGAGCTAGACCAGGCATTAGGAACTTTACAACTTATCTCACTGAAGTCTTATGTTTAGAACTGTGCAATTTATATATCAATTTTCAAATAGAATCTCTTAGACTCACAAAATTTACTTCTCTAAAGTCCCCCAGGTGATAAGTGCCAGAGTCAAACCATAAACAGCATACTTTGCCACAGCTGCATTATTTACCTATTCTTGTATATGCAAAACAAAAATGTAAGAACAAAGTAATTTCTTCTCTTTTTATTCTGCTATCATTTCTCTTTATATATCAAGCCTCAAAGATATTAGTGTAGGTGAAAAAAAAGTGTTCTAGGAAAATAATCAAGAAATGTATGTTCAATAAATGTCTATTGAGCATCTGCTACATGCCAGGAATTCTACTAAGAGCAAGGGATACAAGTGCTTGGGGAAGAAGGCACACTAACCATGAAGGGTTATATAATTAGGTGATTACATTGTACTAATTGTACAATTAGCAATACAAAATGAAATGTGTGATGATAAGGGACTAATCTACACCCATGGGAGAAGTATCTAACCTAGAGTAAAGATACTTAACTTTCTGTATTTTAGGTCCCCCAACTGTCAGAAATTATGTCATCTCTCTTCAGTCTTAGAAGCATATAGATATTAATTATTATTAAACATTTTCACTCCCTTTAAAAATAAAATATGTAAGAGCTAAAACTTATTTGATATAAAAATCCCATTCCTTTTTTACTTTGTGTGATTTTTAAGCAGAGTAAATTGAGTTTTATGTACATTATTAAGAGAACACAACCTTGAATATAGATATTTGAGTACAGATGCCTAGCATAGTTCTTAAAGCCTTAAAGTATTTTATTGCAACTGTTTAGTTTGTACACTTACAGTAACTGCAAACTTCTGATTAAAATGGGCTCATTCTGATATCTTGATGATATCAGATTATAGCTATGAACTAGTGAATTAAATATTTGATCTCTGTAGTCATTTTTTGTGGGGTCAGATTGGGTTAATGCTATGTAATATTTAGTAGAGAATAAATATAGTATCCTGGCAAAAAGTAGGACTTATATCTCAAGAACCATAATCTTTTGATACAAAGAAAAGACAGACTTTTATTTGCTGAGTGAGCCAAACCTATATTATGAGATGGAATTCAGAAGACAAAGGCTATTATATGAAATCCAACATTAATTATTGTTTTTAAATTTCTGTACCATTGGTAGTGTTGACAAAGGAGATCACTGGCTAACTGATATTTTGAGATGAGCCTGCCAAAATTGAGGTCCAGAATTAATAATAGTCAACTGCAACTCGTGACAGAGAAATAAATAATTTAAAAACAGTATGCAAGAGCTTCAACTTCATTGAGTGTCAAAGCTTGTTTCTTTTTTAACTCTATAATTGTGAAGCATGAGTCATCATCCTATGAGAAACAAAAAATCCTTTGTTGAAAACAAGCACACAAACAAAACACTAGTTAAAAATATAGCACACAGTTTCTGGCACCATAAGGTTGATACACGAAAAAAAAAAAAAAAAAGAGTGGCACAAAATAAAACTCTTTTAGTGATTTAAAACTTTCTGAAAGTTTCTACATTTACAAAAGAAAAACATTTAATGATACAAAAATTACCCATAGATTCTCTCTAACTAACATGTTTGCCTAGTACTAAAGAATAATCTTTGGAATTCATGGTATCCTGATGTGAACTTGTAACACATGTTATTTAGATATGTTTTCATTACTTTCATCTGTTTCTTTTTCAAGGCCCTGTTGAAATTAGCCAATATTACTATGTCAGTTTCAGAGGTATAAGAGAACTGTCCAAGTTCCAAAAATATCAGTGACAAAGTCTGTACTCAGTACCACTTGTTGGACAGTCAAATGGCACCATAGTAGCCTGAAGGTGTACTGGAATATCTTCCAGTTGTTTATGAATGCAGCAAATGTTTTAAAAACAATAAACACCCAGTGCCTTTATCCATTCACTGCATTTTCTTTCCTTGCTTTGTTCTGTTAAAGAAAAAAAAATATTTTATTCTATTCGATTTTTAGCAGTCTGTTTTTTAATTTGTTCAGTATAATTGAAAAGAGTTCAGTTTGAATATTACTTTCAAATATAGCTACAACTACTTTATTTCTGAGAATAGAAGTCTTTTTTCTTGGCCTAAGTTACAGCACAGTTAAACCTAAAAGTAAAGATAGCAGTTGTAAATAAAAATACTCATTACTATATAGTCACAATGACTAACTAAAAACAGGCATTAACTTTATTCATCTTTATCTTTTATAATAAAGAGTAAGGAACCCAATTTGAAAATATAAAAGTAACACAAGTTCATTTTCAAAAAGTTAAAGATTTAAAGAAATAGCTGTCATTTGTAGTCCTAACTCGTGGAAATGACCACTATTAGTGTATGAGAGGATGACCCTGCTATCATTTTTTCCCATGTGTTTCTATTTACGTAGTGTGGAGTTTACTATTTTTATACTATAACCCTTGCTTTCTCATGAACAACTTCCTAGAGACTACTGCAGTTTCAATCTAATGTGCTAATGAGATTTGGCATAGTATTTTATATTATACTAGAGGCCTGGTGCACAAAAATTTGTGCACTCGGCGGGGGGTCCCTCAGCCCAGTCTGGGGCCGCTCAGAGGATGTCCACCTGCAGGCTTAGGCCCGCTCCCCGGGGTATTGGGCCTAAGCTGGCAGTCAGACATCCCTCTGGCAGCCCAGGAGACCTCGGGGGATGTCCACTTGCCAGCAGGGACCAGGCCTAAGCTGCAGTCAGACATCCTTAGCGCTGCTGAGAAGGCCAGAGAGGCTCCCGCCACCACCGCTGTGCTAGCAGCCATCAGCCTGGCTTGTGACTGAGCAGAGCTCCCCCTGTGGGAGCGCACTGACCACCAGGGGGCAGCTCCTGTATTGAACGTCTGCCCCCTGGTGGTCAGTGTGTGTCATAGTGACCAGTGATTCCCAGTCGTTCTGCTGTTAGGGTCAATTTGCATATTAGCCTTTTATTATATGCCTGGCGCATGTGTGGGGGATGGGTGCTTTGCACTGAAGGGTGTCCCGGATCAGGGTGGGGGTCCCACTGGGGTGCCTGGCCAGCCTGGGTGAGGGGCTGAGGGCTGTTTTCAGACTGGTCACATCCCCTTCAGGGTGGGGGTCCCCGCTGGAGTGCTGGCTAGCCTGGGTGAGGGGCTGAGGGCTGTTTTCAGGTTGGCCACACCCCATTCAGAGAGGGGTGTCCTGCTGGGGTGCCTGGCCAGCCTGGGTGAGTGGCTGATGGCTCTTTGCAGGCTTCCAAGCCCCCAGTGGGGACCCTCACCCCATGAGGGTGTGGCCAGCCTGGGTGAGGGGCTGATGGCTCTTTGCAGGCTGGCCACAGCCCCTTCAGGGTAGGGGTCCTCGCTGGGGTGCCTGGCCAGCCTGGGTGAAGGACTGATGACTGTTTGCTGGCTGACCACAGCCCCTTCAGGGTGGGGGTCCCCTGGGGTGCCTGGCCAGACTGAGTGAGGGGCTGATGGCTGTTTGTAGGCTGGCCAAGCCACTCAACAGGAACCCTCACCCCATGAGGGTGTGGCCAGCCTAGGTGAGGGGCTGAGGGCCGTTTTCAGGCTGGCCACGGCCCCCAGCCATCCAAGCTCCCAGTGGAGACTGGCTGGAAGCAGGTATCTGGGATTTATTTATCTTCTATAATCAAAACTTCATTGCCTTTAGCGGAGGCCCCAGCTGGCTCAGAGCAGGTGGGAAGCTTGGCTTCCTCCATCGCTGGGGCAACCAAGCCTCCTGCTTGCTCCAGCTCCATGGCTGCTGGCCACCATCTTGGTTTGGTTAATTTGCATATAGTCGCTCTGATTGGCTGGTGAACGTGGCTTGGGGCGTAGTGAAGGTATGGTCAATTTGCATGTTTCTCTTTTATTAGATTAGATTATTCAGGTATTATGTCTGTATACATATTAATGTATGTACATATGTACTCTTGCATAATACTTTTGTAATTTTATTAATATACTAGAGGCCAGGTGCACAAAAATTTGTGCACTGGCTGGGGGGTGTCCCTCAGCCCCACTTGTGCCCTCTCACAGTCTGGGACCCCTCGGGAGATAACAACCTGCTGGCTTAGGCCTGCTCCTGGGTGGCAGAGGGCAGGCCAATCCCTAGGTGCAGCCCCTGGCCAGGCTCAGAGCAGGGCCGATTGGGGAGTTGGAGCACCGCCCCCTGTCATGCACAGAGCAGGGCAGATCTGGAGGTTGTGATGCCACCCCCAGTCATGCTCAGGGTAGGGCTCATTGGGGGGTTAGGGTGCCGCCCCCTGTCACACTCAACGCAGGGTCGATGGGGAGGTTGCGGCGCCACCGCTGTCACGCGCAGAGCAGGGCTGATCAGGGGGTTGGGGCACTGCCCCCTGTCATGCACAGAGCAGAGCCCATCATGGGGGTTGGGGCTCCATACCCTGTCACACACAGAGCAGGGCCGATCAGGGGTTTGAGGAGCTCCCCCATGTCATGAACAGAGCAGGGCTGATCAGGGGGTTGGGGAGCTCCCCCCTGTCACACACAGAGCAGGGCCCATGGGGGGGTTGGGGCGCCGCATACTGTCACACACAGAGCAGGGCTGATCAGGGGGTTGGGGAGCTCCCCTCTGTCAGGCAAAGAGCAGGAACGATCAGGGGGTTGGGGCGCCTTCCCCTGTCACGAACAGAGCAGGGCAGATAGGGAGGTTGTGGCCCCACCCCTGTCACACACAGAGCCGCAGGGCGATCAAGGGGTTTGGGCGCTGCCCCCTCTCACGCTGCTCCAGGGGCCAGGAGGCCTCACTGCTCCGCTGATCCCTGTGCTGAGAGGCCTCGCTGCTCCGCTGATCCCAGTGCTGGGAAGCTCCGCTGATCCAGGTGCCAGGAGGCCTCACGGCTCCACTGATCCCGGGGCATGAGGCCTCGTGGCTCCGCTGATCCCGGGTTCAGGAGGCCTTGCAGCTCCACTGATCCCTGTGCTGGGAGGCATATTACCCATTTACTATATAGGATAGAGGCCTGGTGCATCGGTGGGGGCCTGCTGGTTTGCCCTGAAGGGTGTCCTGGATCAGAGTGGGGGTCCCACTTGGGCGCCTGGCCAGCCTGGATGAGGGGATGATGGCTGTTTGCAGCTTGTCACATCCCCTTCAGGGTGGGGGTCCCCACTGGGGTGCCTGGCCAGCCTGGATGAGGGGATGGTGGCTGTTTGCAGCTGGTCAAAACCCCTTCAGGTTGGGAGTCCCCCTGGGGTGCCTGGCCAGTCTGGGTGAGGGGCTGAGGGCCATTTTCAGGCTGGTGGGTGACTGAAGCTCCCAACCTCTCCTTTTTTTCTGTTTCCTTTTTATTAATTCTGGGATTTATTTACCTTCTATGGCTGTCACTGGAGCTGAGAGCCGGCTTTAGCCCTGAGGTTCGGCTACAGCTCTGTGACCTCGGCTGCTGAAAGCAGGTATCTGGGCTTTGTTTGTCTTCTATAATTGAAACACTGTTGCAACTGAAGCTCCGCTGGCTGGCTGAAAGCATGGGGTTTGTTTAGCTTCTATAATTGCAACATTGTTTTTTAGAGTGCAGCTCAGAGCCCAGCAGCGGCAGGTGTGGAACCTTGGCTTCCTCCTTCACTGGAGCAAGCAAGCCTCCTGTTTGCTTCAGCTGCCTGGCTGCCGGTCGCCATCTTTGTTGGCAGCTAATTTGCATATCACCCTGATTAGCCAATGGGAAGCGTGTAGGAGTTATGGTTAATTACCATGTTTGTCTCTTATAGGTAGGATATATTATACATACGATATACTTTTGCATAATACTTTTGTGATTTATGTGAACATATAATATACATATGTACAGTTATGTGAACATATAGTATACATATGTGAACATATAATATACATATGTACAGTTATTTGAAACACATTGGGTCTTTAAAAGAATTCTCAAATCATTTGTTTCTAGCTTCCTTTTTTCTTCTACTGTACCTGCCATTTCTGTTCTAGCAGTACTTTAGATCTCTCTTTTATAATCTCAATTTACCTTTTATTTTTCTCTGACATGAGTAATACTCCCTGATACCCTGAGTGTTCTTCTTTTAGGAGTAGAGCATAGTGATTATAAGCTTGAGCTCTGAGACAGATTTTCTGGGTTTAAATCTCAGCACTACCACCTAACCTTCATGTGTACCTCATGTTCTCAGAGGTAAATTGAGTCATAATAGTTCTTACCTGAAAGTGTTGTTGGTAAGAAAAAACTAGCTGATACATGTAATGTGTTTTTAGTTTAGGGCTTAGCAAATAATAAGAACCCCATACATATTAGCTAATCATTTTTAAGGATAATACAAGAATGCTACTTTTCAGGACTTTATACATAAAAAGCTATGTGTACTTGAAGCACTCTGCATGTAAGGTTCTATAATCCTATATAATAAAAGCTTAAAATGCTAAGTGTCCAGTTATCCAGTCATCTGTTCAACCAATCAAAGCATAATATGCTAATGATATGCTAAGGCCGCTCAACCACTCGCTATGACGTGCACTGACCACCAGGGGCAGACGCTCTGACTGGTAGGTTAGCTTGCTGCTGGGGTTCAGCCGATCAGGACTGAGCGAGATGGGCTGGATATGCCCTGGAGCCCTCCCACGATCCCTCCCCGGCTGGCCAACCTCCCGTGTCCCTCCCTGGTCCCAATTGTGCACCTGGGGTCCCTCCACCTGGTCTGCACTTTCTCGCAATCTGGGACCCCTCAGGGATTGTCGGAGAGCCGGTGTCAGCCCAATCCTGCAGGCCAGGCCGAGGGACCCCCACTGGTGCACGAATGTGCATTGGGCCTCTAGACCTATATAATAAAGAGGTGACATGCAAATTGACCCTCACTCCATCATACCATCACAAGATGGCTGCGCCCACAGCAGAGGCAGGGTTCCTGTAACAGAAGATGGCTGCACCCACAGCAGAGGTGGGGGTTTTGTAATGAGCCATAATGAGTGATTAGCAGGGACCTGAGGCTGTGTAGCGCCGGGCTGGGGCGGAGTACCTGAGCCTGCATGCTCCACCTGACAGGGCTTGATGGGGGACCTCAGGCCACACCCCCGCCTGGCCGGGCTTGAGGGGGACCTGAGGCCATGCCCCTCACCCAGTGGGTCTTGATAGGGGCCCTGAGGCTGCGCCTTCCACCCGGTGGGGCTTGACAGGGGCCCTGAGGCTGGACCCCTCCACCCAGCGGGGCTTGATGGGGGTGGGACCAGCCGGGTCTGGATCTCGCCCAATGGGTGTGGGGCCAGCTGGGTCTGGGTCTGGCGCAATTTCAAGTTGCATGCGGGTGGGTGGGGACTTGACTCTGGGTCCTGCGGTGTGCCCCAGACTCTGACAGGAGGAAGATTTTCATATACATTTTACTAATTTTCTTTCATCTCTTACACTTATATTATAGAGAAAGGGCAAATAGCAATATTAAAATATTTCCTCTAATTAATTTTCTTTTGATGTGCACGAATTTCATGCACTGGGCCACTAGTCCTATCTAATAATAGACAAACATGGTAATTAACCGTAACTTCGCTACCCTTCCCATTGGCTAATCAGGGTGATATGCAAATTAACTGCCAACAAAGATGGCGGTTAATTTGCATACATAGGCGCAATGATGGGAGGCCATAGGGGAAGGATGGTGATTGGAAACATAGGCGGCAGGCAAGAGCCAGGAGGCACTGCCCCTGGCCCTGGATCAGAGAACCAGCTGCCTTTGCCCGCCCCCCTGCCGGTGATCGGAGAAGCCGAAGGGGGCAGGGAAGAGGCAGGCGCCCGCCTCTTCCCTGGCTGCCCCTGCCAGGGGTGAGCAACCGGAGATCCCACAGCAGGAAAGGGGGGCCTGCGGCCAGCTTCCGTGTGCGCCTGACCGTGGGATTGCGGCAGCAATCACAGAGCAGGAAAGGGCAGCCTGCAGCCAGCCCCTGTGTGCGCCTGCCCCTGGGTCACCGCTGCAATCCCCGAACAGGATAGGGCAGGCTGCAGCCAGCCCCATCCATCTGCACCTGCCTGTCCATGGGATTGCTGATGCGATCCCACAGCAGGATAGGGTGGCCTGCAGCCAGCCCCCCTGTGCACCTGTCCCTGGGTCGCCCTGGCGATCCCACAGCAGGAAAGGGCGTCCCACCCTGGCCACAGCTCAAGGGAGAGTACAACATGCAGTGGAGGCCAGGAACCTGAGAAATCAACAGAGAGAGGCCCCTGCTCCAAGCGTCCAGGGTGTGGCTGGGAGCAGGCCCCCAGCAGACACACACACACACACACACACACACACACACACACAGAGCCAACTCTGAGCTTCCAATGTGGCTGGGAGCAGACCACCAGTGGACACACAAACGCGGCAACTGCTTGGAGCCTATGTGGCACGGCTGGGGGCAGGCCCCAGCACACACACACACACACACACACACACACACACACACACACAAACACACACACGGGATGCCTGCACCGAGCCTCTGCTGCCAGACTGTGGCCATCAGTAGGACATCCACTGAGGGCTCCCGGAGTGAGGGGCAGGCTTGGCTGAGGGAACCCCATACCCCAGTGCATGAATATCGTGCACCGGGCCTCTAGTCCTATCTAATAAAAGAGAAACATGGTAATTAGCCATACCTCCGCTACCCTTCCCATGGGCTAATCAGGGCGATATGCAAATTAACTGCCAGCCAAGATGGCGGCCAGCAACCAGGCAGCTTGAAGCGAACATGAGGCTTGCTTGCTTCAGTGACAGAGGAAGCCAATGTTCCCGGCCCGCTGCTGCCGGCCTCTGAGCTTGCAGTTTGAAACATTGTTACAAATATAGAATCTAAACAAACTCCAGAAACCTGCTTTCAGCCAGCTGGGATATCAGAGCTGGAGTTGAAACAGTGTTTCGATTATAGAGCCCAAACAAACCAGATACCTGCTTTCAGCAACAGAGGCCTCAGAGCTGGAGCAGAGCTAAAGCTGGCCCAGAATAAAAAAAAAAAAAAAAGAAAAAGAGGAGCGGTTGGGAGCTTCAGTCACCTGCCAGCCTGAAAACAGCCCTCAGCCCCTCACCCAGACTGGCCAGGCACCACAGTGGGGACCCCCAACCTGAAGGGGGTGTGACCAGCTGCAAACAGCCATCAGACCCTCACCCAGGCTTGCCAGGCACCCCAACGGGACCCCCACCCTGATCTGGGACACGCTTCAGGGCAAACCAGCCAGCCCCCACCCATGCACCAGGCCTCTATCCTATATAGTAAAAGGGTAATATGCCTCCCAGCACCGGTATCAGCGGAGCCGCAAGGCCTCCTGGCACCGGGATCAGCTTGACAGGGGGCAGTGCCCAAACCCCCTGATCACCCTGCGGCTCTGTGTGTGATAGGGGGCGGGGCCACAACCTCCCTATCCGCCCTGCTCTGTTTGTGACATGGGAAGCCGCCCCAACCCCATGATCAACCCTGCTCTGTGCCTGATAGGGGGGAGCTCCCCAAACCCCTGATCGCCCTGCAGCTCTGTGTGTGACAGGGTGCGGTGCGCCAACCCCCTGATCAGCCCTGCTCTGTGTGTGACAGGGTAGATGCTGGGGTCCAACCCCAGCGGGTCCAGGGGTCCCCAAAGGTGTGGACGGAGTCGGCGAAGAAGGAATGACACGGAGACAGCGTTCAGTTGATCAGCAGCCTAGCCAGGATCTCTAGCCAGGATCTCCAGCCAAGTTCTGGTCTGGATCTCCAGAGAGGTTCTGCTCTGGATCTCCAGCCAGGTTCTGTGTCCATGTTCTCTTGTAGGTTCTCCAGCCAGGTTCTGTAGCCATGTTCCCTCGCGAGGTTCTCCAGCCAGGTTCGGTCCAGGTTCTCCAGCCAGGTTCAGTCACCAGGTTCTAGTCAGGTTCTCTTGCCAATTTCTGTAGTCAGGTTCAGTCCAAGATCTTTTGCCATGTTCTCTCGCTAGGTTCTGTCTCTAGGTTCTGAGGCCAGTTTCTGTCCAGGATCTTTTGCCATGTTCTCTCCAGTGAAGTTCTTCTGTCTCTAGAGAATGTTCTGTGTAGGTTCTGTGCCAATTTCTGTCTCTCTTCTTTCTGTGTTCTAAGTTCTGTGTTCTTACATCTGTATTTATACCAGTTGATTCCAATCCTATCAATCTCTATTCCAAAGGTTAGGGCGTTTCTTATCTCCATTCCAGGGAGTAAAGATTATGTAGCTTAAGCATGATTGTTCGTAGTTAAAGTGATTAATTACCCACCTGGCACTTAGTTAAGAGATTTTATTCCCTCCCTAACTTGAGGGGAAAATCCCTACCTGGGGAAACAACCTTTCTCAGAGACCTTAGTTAAAACACATAGTTCCAAGAAGGTGAGCAAACATATTAAGAACAGTATGCCATAAATGCCAGGTCCCTTGAAACAGCAAGGATGGACTCGCTCCCGGCAGGTAGAGCCATAACCTCCCCATCGGCCCTGCCCTGAGTGTGACAGTGGTGGCGCCCCAACGTCTTGATCGGCCCTGCTCTGTGAGTGATAGAGGGCGGCGCCCCAACCACCCCCCACGGGCCCTGCTCTGTATGTGACAGGGTAGAGGCATAACCTCCCCATTGGCCCTGCCCTGAGTGTGACAGGGTATGGCGCCCCAACCTCCTGATCCTCCCTGCTCTGTGTGTGACTGGGGGCGGTGCCCAACTCCCCTATCGGCTCTATTCTGTGAGTGACGGGGGCAGCGCCCCAACCCCCTGATGGGCCCTGCTCTGTGAGTGACAAGGGGCAGCGCCCCAACCTCCTATTGGCCCTGCTCTGTGCGTGACAGGGGGTGGCGCCGCAACCTCCCTATCGACCCTGCCTTGAGTGTGACAGGGGGCGGTGTCCCAAAACCCCAATTGGCCCTACCCTGAGTGTGACTGAGGGTGTCATCGCAACCTCTCGATCCACCCTGCTCTGTGCATGACAGGGGGTGGCGCCCCAACTCCCCAATCAGCCCTGCTCTGAGCCCGACCAGGGGCTGCACCTAGAGATTGAGCCTGCCCTCTGCCACCCGGGAGCAGGCCTAAGCCAGCACATCGTTATCTCCTGAGGGGTCCCAGACTGCGAGAGGGCACAGGCTGGGCTGAGGGGCCCCGCTCTCCCCTGAGTGCACAAATTTTTGTGCACCGGGCGTCTAGTTATATATATAAAAGTCTAAGTGACTGGCTGACTGGCCAACCAGCAGTATGTATGACTCACACTGACCACCAGGGGGCAAACACTCAACACAGGAGCTGTCGAGAAGAACAATTTTGCAGAATGCCCTCTCACACTCCGGGACCACTGAGGGGGAGGTCAGACTGGCACCACTCCAGGTGCAGGTGGCTGGGGAGGGACCACGGGAGGTTGGCTCCAGGTCGTGTCTGGCCCATCTCGCCCAGTCCCACCCCGCCAGCCACCTTCTAATTAATTTTCTTTCAATGTGCACGAATCCATGCACCAGGCCTCTAATATATATATATAAAGTGGGGTTGAAAAATAATGTTTATTAGAAAGTCTACCAGGAAAGTCTTTCTTCATCTCTCCTTTTCTAGTTTTTCTCCCACAGACCACACATTTCTGCCAGAAATTAGTCAACAGAAGACCTAAATTTGCTGCTAGACCTATTTACCCTCTATTAGACCAAGTAGAGGAGTAGATTCCAGAACTAACAGCAAGCTCTAGACACCCAGATTTCTTCTTTATTTATAATTTAAACCCATTGACACTAACAAGAAGTCCTGGCTGGTTTAATTAAACTTGCATGAGCCATAATGTAGGAGAAACCAACATTCAGGTATTCAAGGTATTATACTAAAATCCCATACATGGAACTTTTCTGAGTTACTAACTTGAAAAAAAAAAAATATGGCCACTTTAGATTAGCAATATAGAATAAATATTATATATGATCAATTCTGTCTTGGTCAGCTGGGACTGCTAGAGCAAAATACCACAAACTGAGACAGACATTTACTTCTCACAATTCTGGATGCAGAAAGTCCATGACCAAGTTATTAATGAGAGGCTTCTTCCTGGCTTGTAGTGAGCCATCTTCTTGCTATATGCTCACATGGCCTTTTTATAGTGCTTGTGCTTGGAGAAAGAAAGAACTCACTCTTCCTCTTTTTAAAGTACATTAATCTCATCATGAGGGCCCTATCATTTAAAAAAAAAAACTTTCTATTTTTTTTTCTTTATTGATTAAGGTAGTACATATGTGTCCTTATCGCCCATTGCCCCTCACCCCCCTGTTGTCTGTGTCCATTGGTTAGGCTTATATGCATGCATACAAGTCCTTTGGTTGATCTCTCCCCTTACCCCCACCCTCCCCTACCAATCATTTTGACCTCATCTAAACTTAATTATTTCCCAAAGGCCCCACCTCCAAATACCACATTGTTAGAGGTTTGGACTTCAACATATGAATTTTGAGGGATACAAACATTTAGTCCACCAGGAAGTTTAATAAAAAAATGAAACTTTATGTAATATTTCATACTAATGTCATACAGTAACCTGAGAACTGCCAACCCCAAGGTAATACCAGAGTTAATTTCTGTAAGTCATGGAGATTCATTGCATACTTGATTTGAATATTTCTTGGCACTTTGTATAATTTTTTTACTGAAGTTTTATGACAATTTCTATGTTGAAATTTTATATTTGATAAAATCCTACTTCATAATAGTAGGAATAATTTTTACCCTTACTAAAACTCATCTTGAAAATAAATAAGAAAACATATTTCTCTAGATACCACTTTGTTCCCATTTAAAGCAAAACTTGAAAGTAATGTCCACATCTATTGTCTTCCAGTTTGCTCCTACCACTCCATCAGTGGCAGCGGGGGATGGGGTCAGCCGGCGAGCGGGCAGCAGTAGGGGGCGGGGCCTGCCAGCAAGCAGGTGGTGTTGAGGGGTGGGGCCAGCCAGTGAGCAGGCCTGCACTGCCCCTGATCACCCCACTGGTAACTTTCCACAGAGGAATCCTGAGGATAACCAGAAGAATGAATGGCAACCTCTCTTTGCTCTTGCACAGTCCTCTGAGTCCTGCTGTGTTCCCCTTTGACTGACCAAACCAAAAGCCAGAGCACAAAGGAAACTTTGATGTGGTTCACATTACTCAGTTTCAGGGGCACAAGGCAGGGTGGAGAAGGATGGAACATGGACCTCGAGGGCCTGTGTTCATGATTCCAGTGTTCTTTTTTGTAATATCAGAAGCAGTGTAGCTTACTTTATAAAAAATAAAACACAAATAATTTTCTGTGTATATATGAGACTTTCAGTGAAACAGACTCCCTGGCAAATACCAACATAATCTGTTTGGGGGTTAGCATGTCAAACTATTGAACTAATTGTGTTGTTGAACTAAATGTACTTTTATTTGGAACAGTGTTTTTTTCAATAATTTATGCCATTTTTATTATTTAGGTAACCTTTTATATACCTTAAAATGAATTATTGAATCTTATTATCCTATCTAATAAAGAGGGAATATGCTAATTGACCCTCATGCCATCACAAAGATGACGGTGCCCACAGCCAAAAAGGAGGGAATATGCTAATTGACTGCCCCGTCCTCAAAGATAGTGGCGCCCAGAGCCAATATGGAGGGAATATGCTAATTGACTGCCAAGCCCTCAAAGATGGTGGCGCCCACAGTCACAAGATGGCTGGCAGGGGAGGGTAGTTAGGGGTGACTGGGCTGTCAGGGGAGGGCAGTTGGGGGGAACCAAGGTGGCAGAGGAGGGCAGTTGGGGGTGATTGGGCTGACAGGGGAGGGCAGTTGGGGGTGATCAGGCCATCAGGGGAGCAGTTAGGCATCAATCAGGCTGGCAGGGGAGTGGTTAGGGGGTGATCAGCCTGGCAGGCAGAAGCGGTTAGGGGCAATCAGGTAGGCAGGCAGGCAAGCGGTTGGGAGCTAGCAGTCCCGGATTGTGAGAGGGATGTCTGACTGCCAGTTTAGGCCCGATCCCACAGGGCCTAAACCGGCAGTTAGACATCCCCCGAGGGGTTCCAGATTGGAGAGGGTGCAGGCTGGGCTGAGGGACACACCCCCACCCCCACCTCCCCAGTGCACGAATTTTGTGCACCGGACCTCTAGTCTATACATATAAAAAGCTAAGTGACCGGCCAACCAGCTGACTGGCTGGTAGGTATGATGCACACTGGGAGCAGACACTCAGCACAGCAACTTTGCAGAGTGCTCTCTCGCACTCCAGGACCCCTCAGGGGATATCGGAGAGCCAGTTTCAACTCAATCCCTGCAGGCCAGGCTGAAGGACCCCACCTGCCAGAGGGACCCTGCTCACTCCACAGACACCCCAGGTGCACCTGACAAGGGAGGGATTGCAGGAGGTTGGCTTCAGGGTGTGTCCGGCCCATCTCACCCAGTCCCGCCCCACCGGCCACCTTCTGATTAATTTCCTTTCAATGTGCACAAATCCGTGCACCAAGTCACTAGTATAAATATAATATTGTATACTATTTATTATTGTTATTTCTTCAGGGGAAGAAATAAACCACAAACTTATTTCTTATGCCTGATGAATACATTAATGAATGCTAAAGGAAATGCTATAGTTTTTTTGAGGCAAACTTCATTGTCTTTATTTTTTAATTTATTTTTATTGTTGGGAGTATTACAGATGTACCCTATTTTCACCCCTTATCCCCCCATCCACCTAGGTCCCACCCACACCAGCCTTCATTTCACTAGTGTGTGTGCCCATGGGCTATTCATATATGCATATAAGTTCTTTGGTTAATCTTTTTCCACCCTCTTCCCTCCTTCCCTCTGAGATCTGTCAGCCTGATCAATGCTTCTATGTCTCTGGACCTATTTTGCTTATCAGTTTATTTGTTCATTAGATTCCACATATAAGTGATATCATATGATACTTGTCTTTCTCCACCTGGCTTAGCATTTCTCCACCTGCTTAGCATAATAATCTCTAAGTCCATCCATGCTGTCTCAAAGGGTAAGAGATCCTTTTTTTACAGCTACATAGTATCGCATTCTGTAAATGTCCCACAGCTTTTTTATCCACTCATCTACTGATGGACACTTTGGCTGTTTCCAGATCTTAGCTATTGAAAATAATGCTGCTATGAACATAGGGGTATATGTTCTGATTGGTGGAACTACTATTTTAAAAACAACAAACAAATAAAGAAACCAAGTGTTGAACAGTGGATTATTATTTTTTAACTATTTAAAAGGAACACATTTGGGGTTAGAAGAACAAATATAGTAGACTTAGTAAGATTTCAGTTTTAATCCTGTCTTACCAGTAAGATTCCTTGACAAATAAGTTCAACTCTATGAGTCTGAGATTCCTCATCTATAAAGTAAGAGGTGAGCAAAAATACCGTCTTAGGTCTCTTCCAACTCTAAAATTTGACTACTTAATTGAAAGGTATTGATTAGTGTCCTAAGAACAAAGTTGGATTTCAAAGGAAGCATGTCAACAGCATTTATTAATTGAGGAAAAATAAAGATAAAGGCAATGTTGGCTTTTATTTCTAGGTTAAGAATTCACTAGTCCAAGGCCTGCATGCTGTATAACAACTTGTCCCCTCTGCTGCTTCCTTCTCCTCACACTGTATTATTCTAAAAGAATATCCAATGGGGGAAATCAATCATTAGAGAAATTTTAATTTGCATAGAATTGTTTCAGCGATAAGAAACAATGACTGTGATTGTGTTTTCTCCTTAGAACCAACTGTATTTATTCCCCAGTCTGAATACTCCATTGAGGAAGATGTTGGTGAACTATTCATTCCCATCAGGAGAAGTGGAGATGTGAGCCAGGAGTTGATAGTGATCTGTTATACACAACAAGGTAGTTGGAAATACACGCCCCCCCCCCCAAAAGATAAAAATAAGCATCTTTAACATGTTGGCAACATAACATCATGCCATGAGAGGCATATTTTATAATTATAATTTCCATAGGGGAAAAAAGCAGTTATCAGAAATCTTTCTTCACCATTGTCCTCTAAGAGGATCTGGAAGGACTCTGCTGCCTCTTACACAAAAATATTTTTTTCACTTGGTTTGCTTACTCTACTGTTCAATGCTTTGTGGGTTATAAGAAATTGAAGGTCCCTCATTCTCCCCCTCAAGGCTGCTGAAGTAGACGGTAGTAATTATTAAAAGAGAAAACAAAACAAAAAGAGGCAAAGAAATCACTAGTATGAAAGAAAATTAATTTCATACTAGTTTGAAACTCATTGCAATCAAATTTCAGAATATTTTTTTTGCTCATGTATAAGTATCCTCTGAAAGGTGATTTTATATAATTAAAATTAATACATAATATTTATTAATATGTTCATAATATAACTTAATATTTATTAATATTCTGGAAAATAAGTAGACTTTCTAAGGATGCAAAAGAAAAAGTAATATATGCTGTTGATATCTGAGCTGATCTTTAAAATTTCTATTAATGTATATGCATTGACAGGTAGTAGAGAATAGTGATTAAAATTATTGCCTTCAGGATTAGCCTTCAGCTCTGGGTTATATAGTTTAACCTATAAGCCTAGATTACCAAATGCATAAAACCCAATAGAATAGAATGGTTGAGAGGATCAATGAGGCAATGCCCATAAAACACTTGGTACTTTATCTGCACACAGTACGCAATAGGAGCTATTATTTTGTAATATTGTGTTGTTCTAATAGACCACTGGCAGAAAATAGAGAAAACATTTGAAACTTAATATTTGTCATATATTTGATACCATTGTGAAGTTAATGTGTGATACTAGAACAGTATAGAAGTGCTATTGCACTTTCTAGGGGTGTTAATAGATATTAATTGACCATTGAAATGCTGCATGTGGAAATTATTTTTTGAAATATCCTTGTGATATATTCTACATAAAACATCTTTTGTATTTTCTCTGCCTCAAGGAACAGCAAGCGGAACTGTGCCGACATCAGTGCTGTCCTATTCTGATTACATATCCAGGCCTGAGGACCATACTAGTGTCATCCGCTTTGACAAACATGAGCATGAGAAAATGTGTCGGGTTGTTGTGATTGATGACTCCTTGTATGAAGAGGAAGAGACATTCCATGTCCTTCTGAGCATGCCTATGGGTGGAAGAATTGGATCAGAATTCCCAGGGGCTTGGGTTACAATCATCCCTGACAAAAATGATGGTAAGTACTAATACACCTAAAAAGTATTCTTCTTTCCAGGCAGATGAACAGTAAGCACAGATTTCTAGACAAAAAATAAAAAAATGACAGTAAAAAATACCACATGCACATTAATTTTACGCTTGATTTTATGGTATTATTAAGTTTCAAGTTGGCTGTATCATACAATTTGTCTTCGTTAATTTAATATTTTTATTACATTTATTGGGCTGACACTGGTTGACATAAATACATGTTTCAGGTGTGGGTTTCTGTCACAAGATCTGTATATTGCACTGTGTGCCCATCACCCAAAGTCAAATCTCCTGTCTCTTCCAGTGGGTTCTTGTCCTATGAAATTTGAAGAATAAAATTCGTGGACTAAAAGATTTTAAATAAAAATTTGGAAGTTTATTGGAAGCATATACAAACTCCCCCTAGGAAGAGGTCCCCAAAGGGGACCCCCTGGGGAGGGGACATTAATGGGAAAAACCTTTTCTCTCTCTCTTTCTCAAATGGGAAAAAATATAACCGATACTAAGGTTCTTTGTCTCCGGGTTTATAAAGGCTCCTAGCTCTTTGTCTGAACATGACCCTTTCTAATTGGACCCTTCTTTAATTTATGACCCCTGTGCTTTCCTAATTGATCATTCTTCTGCAGAATATCAGTTTAAAAGGTCAAAGCCTAGCTGCCCCCCCTTCCTCTCCCCATTATCGTTCAACATTCCTCTACCCTCTGTGAAATATTCCTTTCTCCCCCCTTATCTTATAACATTTCTCTATCCTCTGTGAATGTGGATTGAGGTATCAAAGTGTTTTGTTTGCTTCTTGGATTTGAGGATCTAGTTCTCTCCATTCCCTTCTCCTTTCTTCCTCCTCCACAATGCCTATAATTCTAATATTGCTTTTTCTGATAGAGTCAGCTAATTCTCATAAAGCTCTTTCATTTTTCTTTATTCTCAGATCTCTCTATTCTTCCCTCTGTGTCATTTCTTTCCCCCCCCTCTGTGTCATTTCTTGATTCCTATCTTTGATATTACTAATTCCTTCCTCCAGCTGGTTGGCTGTTTTCTATGCTCAGTAGTTCACTCTTAATCTCCTTCATGGCATGCTTCATTTCCAGGATTTCTGATTGGATCTTTTTTAAAGTTTTAATCTCTTTGGTAAAGTACTCCTTTTGTTCATTGATTTGTTTTCTGAGTGCATTGAATTGCCTTTCTTTATTTTCTTGCATCTCACTGACTATTTTCAGAACTATAATCTTGAAATCTCTGTCATTTATATCACATATTTCCATGTATTCCAGCTTGCTTTCTGGGGATTTTAATTTTCTTTCTGATCATCCTCATTACCATGGTTATTTATGGTACTAGGGGCCCACTGCACAAATTCGTGCACCTTGAAAGGAACTGTGGGCCGAGAAGCTGTGGTGGGCACAGGGGTGGGTCTCAGCCCCCCCTGTGTACCCCCGCCCAGCCCCTTCTGCCACGGCCCCCAGTCCCCTATCTGCCAGCAGCCCTGCTCCTGCTGTTGCTGTTCCTATGCGCTGATGGCGGTGGCTCCGCTCACATCCACTGATCAGAGGGTTGGGGCGCCGCCAATGTCACACTCAGGGCAGGGCCGATGTAGAGGTTATGGCTCTACCCCATCACACGCAGAGCAGGGCCCATGGGGGGTGGTTGGGGCACCGCCCTCTATCACCCACAGAGCAGGGCCGATTAGGGGGTTTGGGCGCCTTCCCCTGTCAGGAAGAGAGCAGGGAAGATAGGGAGGTTGTGTCCCTGCCCCTGTCACACACAGAGCTGCAGGGCGATCAGGGGGTTTGGGTGCTGCCCCCTGTCACGCTGATCCCGGTGCCGGGAGGCCTCTTGGGTCCGCTGATCCCAGTGCTGGGAGGCCTCGTGGCTCCGCTGATCCCGGTGCTGGGAGGCATATTACCCTTTTACTATATAGGATAGAGGCCTGGTGCATGGGTGGGGGCTGGCTGGTTTGCCCTGAAGGGTGTCCTGGATCAGGGTGGGGGTCCCCACTGGGGTGTCTGGCCAGCCTGGTGAGGAGATGATAGCTGTTTGCAGCTGGTCACACACCCTTCAGGGTGGGGGTTCCCACTGGGGTACCTGGCCAGTCTGAGTGAGGGGCTGAGGGCTGTTTTCAGGCTGGCAGGTGACTGAAGCTCCCAACCGCTCCTTTTTTTCTTTTTTTTTTATTCTGGGCCAGCTTTAGCTCTGGCTCCAGCTCTGAGGCCTTGGCTGCTGAAAGCAGGTATCTGGTTTGTTTGGGTTCTATAATCGAAACACTGTTTCAACTCCAGCTCTGAAATCCCGGCTGTCTGAAAGCAGGTTTCTGGTGTTTTGTTTAGCTTCTATATTTTTAACAATGTTTCAAACTGCAAGCTCAAAGACCGGCAAGGCAGGTGGGGAATGTTGGAGTCCTCCGTCACCGAAGCAAGCAAGCCTCTTGTTAGCTTCAAGCTGCCTGGCTGCCAGTCGCCATCTTGGCTGGCAGTTAATTTGCGTATCGCCCTGATTAGCCAATGGGAAGGGTAGCGAACGTATGGCTAAGTACCATGTTCCTCTTTTATTAGATAGGATGCTATTCTCCTTTGGCTAGGCATGTAGTTTTCTCTGAATAGGTCTTTCTACCATTTGCCAGTAGTAGGTTCAGAATTGCAAGATTGTTTACCTCTATGATCTCCCATACTTGACCACCAAGGCCTCTGTGGGGTCCCACTCCAAGAACCCCTCCTGGGGATCAATCACAGAGGGAAACATCTCTTGGTTTATAGTTAATATACTCCTGGACCTGATTACAAGGGCAATGGGAGGTGATTTTTTGGAGTCCAAGCATTGGCAGAGCTCTGTGGTTCCATTTCTTTGTCTGAAACACCACTGCAAGCCTGACAGTGGTTGGGAGCATGACCCTGCTGCACTTGTCCTGATGTGCTGCCCCCTGTAATCTCTGTTACTTCTAGCTGAAGGAAGTGCCTGCTACTGCTGATTTTCTCCCCTCTCCCAGCCGAGTCATGAGCTCTCAGCTGCAGGGCTGAATCTGTGGGCTGTTTGCACTTTCCTCCCCTTTATCTCCCCATTTATCCCTGGTTATCCACCTCTAAATCTTTCAATGGAAGGGTCTCTCAAGTGTGTAACTGTGTTGAGCAACAATTTCTTTGTTAAGTTATAGTTGGTTAACTTGTTGAAATTTCAGGGAGAGAAGATAAGGTGCTCTCTCATGCCACCATTCCTGATGTCCTCAATCTAATATTTTTAAAGGGCAGGAATTACACCCATATGGTTTTTCCCTCTGTGCAATTTCTTTTACCTTGGCGCCTATCATTAGCTGATTAAACTTTTAAAATCTTATGGTGAAGAATTGAAGCCATTTTAATAAGTTTAATCTCCTTTTTTTGGTTTGTTTTGTGCTGCTTTTAAAGGTTATGTTTTATAACATTAATCTCAGTGTTCAAACTCACTTTTCAAAGAAACCAACCAGACAAAGCTGTTAAATGAATAACTAGAAAGGTATACATATGTGGAAAATTAAGTTCTACAGGCATCTCTGTGCACCCCCTCCAAGAGGAAGGGGTATCCTAGACTACTCTTCCTGAGGGAAATACGTTTTTACAAGGTAATCCTTCCTTCTGAATAGAAAAAGGAACAAAAGAGTCTAACGTTCCCTGTTCAAGAATCATTTGTTCTTTCTTTTGAGGAAAGAGAGAACAAGAAGAAAGACTGTGACTAATTTAGTGAGAAAAATGAGAGCAATGAACTAAGAGATAAGACTTCCAGTACTTGAATATTTTCCTTTTCCCTCCTGATTTTTATTTTCCTCATGGTAGATGAAAGAGGAAGAAATTGGTATGATGAGTCTTTTGGTTCAGGAAAAGCTGGATAAGAGTCAGAAGACTTTAATCTGAAACTCAGGATGTTTTTACCTTAAACTTAGATAATATCCTACATGTATAAGCTATTCTAATATTTTTAAAATGTTTCTTTAGTTTTTAGTTTAATAAACAATTATATTGTACTAGAGGCCCAGTGCACAAAATTCGTGCATGATGGGGGGGGGGGTCCCTCAGCCTGGCCTGCAACCTCTCGCAATCTGAGACCCCTCAGGTAGGGTCCCTAGGCCTAGCCAGCAATCAGGGCCTATCGGGGCTTTCTTTTCCCCGGCTGCCAGCAGCTGGTCCCGCTGCTGCCACTGCTAGCCATCTGTGCAGGGCTGTCCCCCCTACCCCACCACCAGTTGCCTCCAGCTACGGGTGACAGGAGTGGGGTGCAATCACTTGGCTGGCCTGGGCCCCCCTCTGTGGGGCGATTGATTGTGGAGCCCCCGTTTCCCTCTCCCTCTATTTCTATTAATGTTGAAAGAAAGTATGGATTGGTGTAATTTTTAAAGTTTAAAATAGAATTAACGATTACTTTATTTCAGTTTGTTTTGTTGCAAAAAATTCTTTCCCATATGATTTCTCTAGAATGCATATGGGGAAAAATAAAAGTACAGAAAAATATTTTATTGATATATTAATTGACGTATGGCATTATATTGGTTTCAGGAATACAACATAATGATTCAATATTATATATATATATATATATATATATATATATATATCCTATCTAATAATAGACAAACATGGTAATTGACTGAACCTTCGCTACACCTCTCGTTGGCTAATCAGCACGACATGCAAATTAACCGCCAACAAAGATGGCGGCTAATTTGCATACTGCAGGCAGGGCGGGACAGCACAAGCTGGTGCGAGCCGCCATCCAGGCCCCCGTGTGCGACCCCAGAAGCCACCTGCCTGCCATCCGGGACCCGGATCCGGGTCCGGGGCCACAGGCCAGCGCCCATGTGCAGCTGCAGGAGCCCCCTGCTGGCACCTGTGTGCAGCCGCAGACGCCCTCTGCCTGCGGCCCGGGACCCATGTGCAGCCACAGAAGCCGCCTGCCTGCCACATTCCACCATGATCCACTGAGTTATGAGGCCAGAGAGCAAGGAGAACTTCCGCCCCTGAGTCAAAGTACAGAGCGGAGGACACGGCTTCCCCTCCTAAAGTCGCCAAAGGACAGGACCTAACCTAAGCTACATCCTCTGAGACAGCCCAGCAGGCACCACTGACCCTCCCTGCAGGCCGGGCCCCCCTCACCCTTCCCCTGTACCTGCACAACTGCCATAGACCCCCGCTGACTGAGTCAGGCACAACAGGTTTGCAGCCACAGGGGCGATTTAGCAGCTAATGAAAAATGAAAAATGCGAGAAAGAACAAATGAAGCAGCTACTGCAGTGGGGAAAAGATGTTCATCAAATTCTTTGTCTCTGAGAAACTGAGGCAGCCAGCACAGGCCCGTGCACAGGATGAGGCTTCTGCTTCTAAAGAAACATCCTGGGGTTAGAGGTGAGGGGGTGCTGCCTT
Organism: Myotis nattereri; assembly: GCF_964212035.1. Taxonomy (NCBI): domain Eukaryota; kingdom Metazoa; phylum Chordata; class Mammalia; order Chiroptera; family Vespertilionidae; genus Myotis; species Myotis nattereri. Next base: position 105,101,496 of record NC_138076.1, read on the forward strand.
TCCCCTCTCGGAGCTCTAGGAGGAGTCTGTGCTCCTCCTCCTGGTATTCTTAACACCCAAAGACCCTTCCCCAATCCAGGGCAGGAATGTTCCATGCTGACCGCCTCCAGAAAGCAGAGAACAAAGAGGCACTTCTTGACTTCAAGCCTCTAAACCAGTGGTTCTCAACCTTGGCTGCACATTAGAATCACCTGGGAATCTTTTTAAAATCCTGATTTCTGGGCCTCATCCTCCGGAAATTCTGTTTCTTCGATATGGGGTGAGGCCACAACATTAGTAACAAAGAAACAGAATTTCTGGAGGACGAGGCCCAGAAATCAGGCTTTTAAAAAGATTCCCAGGTGATTCTAATGTGCAGCCAAGGTTGAGAACCATTGCTCTAAACAGACTTGACCACTTCGGGCAAAGACCTGCAGCTGAGAGGGGGCAGGTTCTGGGTGTCGAGGTCCAGAGCGTGGGAGACCTCCTGGGGGAGCAGTGGATCTGGAAGCCTGTGTGCCGGGTCAGAGACACGCCTGCCTCCCACCCTCCCCTGCCCTGCACATAAACGTGCCTGGACTGGGGTGAGGAGGAGAAGGAGAACTAGAGGGAAGGAACGCTGAGTGTTTGTTGGCGGCCATGTAAAAAGGACTGTGACCCTCCCCTCCCGCTGAGTCACTCCCTAAGGCAGCAGGAGACGGAGGGTCTGAGAGCAGCCACACAGCTTTGTGGCCGTGACCAAGGCACCAAGATGGTGTCCGTGAAACGGGGCTGAGGAGGTGTCAGAGGACCTCACCCCAGAAAACCCAATACCTCTTTTTGTGAGAGAGAGAAGGTGGCAGGGAGGGAGGGAGAGAGCAAATTGGACTCAAGAGGCCTCAAGGCCCAGATGAGGAGAATATACCAGGGATCAGCATGGACGTGAGCTCTGAGGTGAGGGCCAAGGGCAGCGGGTGGGGCAGCCCAGACAGAAGGCTGAGGTCCAGATGTCCTGACCTGCTCGGTTCTCTGGCGCCTCTGCCTGCGACATACACTGTCTGACATGGAAGCACAGCTCCAGAGAAGGGGGTGGGGAACCTAAGTTAAATGATATTTTGTTTTTGTTTTTTCACTTGGCAGAATGGGGGCTGAAGTTGAAGTTAGGTTTGGTTACTAAACAATAAAGAAAGCAACATTTCTTGCATACCTGACTGTGTGGTCTGAGTTTGCTGCTGCCTATAAGCCGAGAAAAAGTTGTAAAATGAAGTACTAATCTCTAGGGTTTAGGTCAGACCGAGGAGTAGTGCCACTCAGCCAGAAGCTGGCTCATGGCTGGCCAGTGCAGAGGTGGTGGCAGGAGCCTCTCCCACCTCCGTGGCAGCACTAAGAATGTCCAACTAACAGTTTAGGCCCAAACCCTTGGGGGCCTAAGCCTTTAGTCGGACATCCCCCGAGGGCTCCCTGGCTGCCAGAAGGATGTCTGACTGCAAGCTTAGGCCTGATCCCCTGGGGAGTGGGCCTAAGTCGACAGGTGGACATCCCCCAAGGGGTCTTGGACTGCAGATGGGTGCAGGCCGAGCTGAGGGACCACCCCCCCGCGAGTGCACAAATTTTTTGTGCACCGGGCTTCTAGTATATATATATAATCACCACAATAAGTGTAGGTAATGTCCTTCAACATATATAGTTAAAAAAAATTTCTCCCTGGAGAGAACTTTTTAGATTTAGTAAGTATTAAATAATTTGCAACTATTAGCAACTTTCAAATATGTAAAACAATATTAATAACTATAGTCACCATGGTGTATATTATATCTCCATTACCTACTTATTTTATAATGGGAAGTTTGTGTCTTTTAACTTGTTTTACCCATTTTGCCCACCCTCTACCGCCTGCCTCTGGTAACCATAAATCTCTTTTCTGTATTTATGAGCTTTTTTTCTCTTTAGATTCCACACACAAGTGAGATGATTTGGTATTTCTCTTTGTCTTATTTCATGTAGAATAATGCCCTCAAGGGCCATGCATGTTGCTGCAATTGGCAAGATTCCTTTTTTATTTATTTTTGAATAAATAATATTGTGTTGTATATATATGCCACATTTTTTAAATATATTTTTATTGATTAAGATATTACATATGTGTCCTTGTCCCCACATTGCCCTCTACCCCCCCCCCCCCTGCTCATGCCCTCACCCACCCCCCCGTTGTCCCTGTCCATTGGTTAGGCCTATATGCCTGCATGTAAGTCCTTTGGTTGATCTTTCCCCCTCCAAAGCCCTACAGTCCATGCCTCTCCATCTCTGGATCAGTCCTTGTTCATCAGTTTATGTTGTTCATTATATTCCACAAATGAGTGAGATCATGTGGTATTTATCCGCTCTCCAGTTCCATCCATGCTGTGGCAAATGGTAAGAGTTCCTTTTTCTTCTTCCTCTTCTTAAAGAATACCTTTCAGCATTTCATATAATGCTGGTTTGGTGGAGATGAACTCCTTTAGCTTTTTCTTATCCGTGAAGCTCTTTATTTGACCTTCTATTCTGAATGATAGCTTTACTGGATAAAGTAATCTTGGTTGTAGGTTCTTGCTATTCATCACTTTGAATATTTCTTGCCACTCCCTTCTGGCCTGCATGGTTTCTGTTGAGAAATCAGCTGACAGTCGTATGGGTACTCCCTTGTAGGTAACTGAGTTTCTTTCTCTTGCTGCTTTTAAGATTATCTCTTTGTCTTTTGCTCTTGGCATTTTAATTATGATGTGTCTTGGTGTGGTCCTCTTTGGATTCCTTTTGTTTGGGGTTCTCTGCGCTTCCTGGACTTGTAAGTCTATTTCTTTCACCAGGTAGGGGAAGTTTTCTGTCATTATTTCTTCAAATAGGTTTTCAATATCTTGCCCTCTCTCTTCTTCTGGTACCCCTATAATTCTGATGTTGGTACGCTTGAAGTTGTCCCAGAGGCTCCTTACACTATCTTCATATTTTTGGAATCTCTTTTCTTTTTTCTTTTTCAGTTGGGTATTTTTTGTTTCTTCGTATTTCAAATCTTTGACTTGATTCTTGGGATCCTCTTGTCTGCTGTTGGATCTCTGTAGATTATTCTTTATTTCGGTCAGTGTATGCTTAATTTCTAGTTGGTCCTTTTTCATGTCCTCCATGGTCTCACTATACTTATTGAGGGACTCATTAAATTTATCTGCGGTTTCCATAAAATTCTTGAAAAACCTTATAAACGTGGCCTTGAACTCTATATCCAGTCGTTTGCTTTCCTCCATTTCTGCCATTTGTGACCTGTTTCTTTGTCTTCGCATTTTGGCTGCTTCCTGTGTTGATAGAGTGGCTTTGTGTGCTAGGTGTCCTGTAGGGCCCAGTGGCTCAGCCTCCCCAGTTACCTGAGGTGGACACTCTTGGTGTACCCCCTTGTGGGCTTTGTGCACAGTCTTGTTGTAGCTATGCCTTGGTTGTTGTAGGATCACTGGGAGGAATTGACCTCCAGGCCAATTGGCAGTGAGAATCAGCTGTGTCTGCACTGGGAGAACTTCTGTGCTGGAGACACCCTTCTGGGGCAAGACTTGCTTCAGTGGGGTTTTGGTGCTCACTGAGTCTGCACCCTGAGTGTGTCCCTTATGGATCTGAGGAGTTGTGATCTGGATGGCCCCCCTCTGACCACCAGGCACAGTGGCTCTTGGATCTAAGGAGGTGCTAATTTAGCCTCTGCCTGAGGTTACACAGCAGGAGCTATGAAGAGAACTGCAGATTCCCCTTCCTTTTTTGGAGTTTGGAGGTGCCCTGATGAGGCTCAGCTGTGAAGCAATGCAAGCTGCTGTGGGGCCTTGGGCCTTCTCTTGGAAGTTCTAGGTCTGTCTTGCCCAGCTGCAGTTTGTTAGGTAATTACAGGTTGCAAATGGCCAGGGCATTCATATGCAAAAGCCTCTGCCACAGCCTGGGCAGGGCGGGGTCTCAAGGAATCAAAGGGCGGAGAGAGCAGCTATGGCGGAGCCTCAGCCCTGCCCTAAGGAGTCGCGAGTCCCAGTGTCCAGGCAATGGTTGCAAGCACCTCTGAGGGAAAGCTGTTCTCAAGCTCGCCCGCTGCCAGACAGTCCAGTTTCTCCCCGTATGAGTCCTGGGTTCCCAGAGACTTCCCGGAACCTGATTTCAGAGCTGTCGGGAGCTTGTGTCTCCCTCCGGATTCAAAAAGACAGCCGCGCCCTCAGGTGCCAGACCCTTTCTGCGCGCGCGCGAGCCCCCGTACCTCTGCACTCCACCTCCGCAGCTCCTCTGGCTCTCAGTGTGCTTTTCTTTCCTTCTAGTTGTAGAATTTACACTCAGCCAGCCCCCCTGTAGTTCTGGATGATGTCCACCTTGTGTTTTTGATGCATTTATCAATTGTTGCGGGAAGCAGCAATTTCCCGGTGTTTATCTATGCCGCCATCTTAGTTTCTCTATATATGCCACATTTTATCTTTATTGGTAAAAATGTTATAGTATCCCTTTTCACCCACCCTCCCCTCTTCCCTCTGAGATTTCTCATTCTATTCATTGTTTCTGTGTCTCTGGATCTATTTTGTTTATTAGTTTATTTTGTTCATTAGATTCCACATATGAGTGAGATCATGTGATACTTGTGTTTCTCTGACTGTACCTCATTTTTTTAATCTATTGACACTGTTTTTTCCATGTCTTGACTATTGTAAAGAATGCTGCAGCCCAGCCAGCATGGCTCAGTGGTTGAGCATTGACCTATGAAACAGGAGGTCACAGTTCAATTCCCAGTCATGGCATATGCCTGGGTTGCGGCTCGATCAGCAGTGTGAGGTGTGCAGGAGGCAGCCAATCAGTGATTCTCTCTCATCGTTAATTTTTCTATCTCTCTCTCCTTCTCCCTTCCTCTCTGAAATAAAAAATAAATAAATAAGAATGCTGCAGTATGTGTACATGAGGTATATATATCTTTTCAAGTTAGTTTTTTTTTTTTATTGCTGAAAGTATTACAAAGGGTATTACATATGTGTCCTTTTTTTCCCCCGCCCTTGACAGTCCCCTAGCCTTCAAGTTAGTTTTGTTTCTTCAAATAAATACCAAAAAAGTAGAATTGCTGAATCTTATGGTAGTTTCAATTTTAATTTTCTGAAGAAACTTCATACCGTTTTCCATAGTGGTTCCACCAATTTACATTCCCATCAACAGTGTACCAGGTTCCCTCTTCTCCACATTCTCACCAGTACTTGCTATTTCTTGTCTTTTTGACAATATACATTCTAACATGTGTGAAATATCTTATTGTGATTTTGATTTCAATTACCCTGATTATTAGTGATATTGAGCATTCTTTTATGTACCTCTTAGTCATTTGTATGTCTTCTTTATAAAATATCTATTCATATCTTCTGCCCATTTTTTAAAAACAGATTGTTTGGCGTTTTTTTGCTATTGAGTTATGAGTTTTTTTGTATATTTTCAATATTAACTTCTTATCAGATATATGATTTGCAAATATTTTCTCCCATTTCATAGGTTGCTTTTTCATTTTGTTGATGGTATCCTTTGCTTTGCAGAAGTTTTTAGTTTAATGTAAGCCCACTTTTTAAATTTAACTTTTTATTGCCTTCACTTTTGGAGTCATATTTAAAAAATCACTGCCAAGACCATGTCAAAGAGCTTACTGCCTATGATTTCTTCTGGATTTTACAGTTTCAGGTCTTACATTTAAGTCTCTTTTTTTCCAAAATTTATTTTTATTGAATTTATTGAGGTGACATTGATTAATAAAATTATACAGGTTTCAGGTATACAATTTACAGTACAACATCTGTATATTGTATTATGTGTTTACCACCTCATGTCAAGTCTGCTTCCATCACAGTTTATCCCCTTTTTACCTTCTTCTAACCTCCCCGCAATCTCCTGCCCTTTGGCAATCACCAAAGACTCTGTGTCCATGAGTCTTTCTTTTAATTTTCTTTTGCTTAATCTCTTCACCCTTCTCACCTAGCCCCAATTCCCTCCCCTGTGACAGCTGTCAGTTGTTTTCTGTATCCATGAGTCTGTCTCCACTTTGTTAAATTATTTGTTTATTAGATTCAACATACAAGTGAAATAATATGGTACTTGCCTTTTTCCAACTGGCTTATTTCACTTAACATAATATTCTCCAGGTCCATCCATGCTATAGCAAGCCATAACATTCAAGTATTGAATCCATTTTGACTTCATTCTTGTGTATCTGTAAGAATTGTCCAGGTTCATTATTTTGCATGTAGCTCTCCAGTTTTTCCACCACTGTTTATTGAAGAGACTGTCCTTTTCCCACTCTATATCCTTGGCTATTTTATTGTAAAATAATTGACCATATATGGGTGGGTTTATTTCTGAGTATTCCACTCTGTCCTATTGGTCTATGTGTCTGTTTTTATGCCAGTACCATACTGATTTTGTTACAATAGTTCTGCAGTATAGTTTTATTTCAGGCACAATGACACCTCTAGTTTTATTCTTCTAGTTCAGCCGTGGGCAAACTACGGCCCGCGGGCCGGATCCGGCCCGTTTGAAATGAATAAAACTATTGAAAAAAAAAGACCGTACCCTTTTATGTAATGATGTTTACTTTGAATTTATGTTAGTTCACACAAACACTCCATCCATGCTTTTGTTCTGGCCCTCCGGTCCAGTTTAAGAACCCATTGTGGCCCTCGAGTCAAAAAGTTTGCCCACCCCTGTTCTAGTTCAATATTGCTTTCCAATTTGGTGTCTTTTGTAATGCCATACAAATTTTATAATTGTTTGTTCTATTGCTGTGAAAAAATACCATTGGAATTTCAATAGGGATTGCATTGAACCTGTAGATTTCATTGACTAGTATGGACTTTAACAATATAAATTATTTCAATGTATGGCAATAGAATATCTTTCCATTTGTTTATATCCTCTTTAATTTCTTTCATTAATGTCTTATAGTGTTAGTGGATTGGTCTTTTATTTGCTTGGTTAAATTTATTCCTAAGAATTTTGTTGTTTTTATATAATTTCAAATGAGATATAATTTTTTCAAGTTTACTTAATTTTTAAATATTTTATCATTTCTAATTATGATAGACATACAATATTATATTAATTTCAGGTTTACAACATAGTGATTAGATATTTATATAGCTTACTAAGTGATCACCCCAATAAGTCTAGTACTCATTAGACACCATACAGAAGCATTACAATATTATTAACTATATTCCCAATGTTTTATATTACATCCCTGTGACTGTTTTTATAACTGGAAAATTGTATATATTAATCTCTTTTTCACCCCATCACCCTCCCATCCTTTTAATATCTATGAGTTTGATTCTGTTTTTTCATTCATTTACTTTATTTTCTTACTAGAGGCTCAGTGCACAAAATTTGCACATGGGTGCAGTCCCTAGGCCTGGCCGGCAATCAAAGCGTGAGTGTCTGGTTTGGAAGGGCAGGTCCCAGCTGACTTCTGGGACCTGGACAGCACCTGGGCCCCCAAACCCCTGCACATCCACCTTCGACTGAGTCACAGAGCCTGAGTCCCCATGGGGCTGGACGCCGTGGACCAGGGTGCAACTTGAGCCTCTGGGACACCCAGTGGCGCTGCACAGAAGCCAGACATGCTGAGTGGGCCGGCCTCACAGACCAGCTCCTGCACGAACACACGGGAGCCTGACTGATCCCTGAGGTCCCAGTGGCTGTAGCCTGGCTTACCTGGAAGAGGCTGCACAGGTGCAGGGTGAGCTCCTCATGGGTGCCTGGCACCTGAGCATAGGGGCTTCCCTGGTGAACGAACCCTGGTGTCCAGGGGGAGGGTAACAGGAGGAGTGAGAGCGAGCTTGGCAGACAGCCCACATTCTTACCACACTTCCGTCCCTGTCATCCCTGCTCCCAAGTAGCCAGCAAGAGGTCGCAGCCCCTTGCCCAGTTGCCATGGGAGGCTGTATCAGGGTTGGAGAGAGGCCTGGAAAGAGAAGCAGGGTCTGATCCATAGCCTCCATGGTGGCTGTTGATCAGCCCTTGCCTCTCTCTTTCTCTCTGGGCTTGGCCAGCAGCTGTGCCTCTCTTTCTCTCAGGCCACCTCTCTGATCAGGCCCAGAGATAGACCAGGAGACACTGACTGGCCTAGAAACCAACCAATCAGAACAAAATCTGGGTGAACTGTGAGGAGCCAATGGCTGCCTAAGAGGCGGAGCTTTTGATGCTGACTGGCATAGAAACCGACAAATCAGAACCTAATCTAAGTGAACTGTGAAGGCAGAGCCTAAGGCAGCCGTGGGCAAACTACGGCCCGTTTGAAATGAATAAAACTAAAAAAAAAAAAAAGACCGTACCCTTTTATGTAATGATGTTTACTTTGAATTTATATTAGTTCACACAAACACTCCATCCATGCTTTTGTTCCGGCCCTCCGGTCCAGTTTAAGAACCCATTGTGGCCCTCAAGTCAAAAAGTTTGCCCACCCCTGGCTAAGGTGAGGGCTGAGGAGGGGTTTTAAGGGCAACAGCTGTTTGATGTAAGGTGTAAGAAAGTGGTTCAATTTTTTAATGACCAGTTTGGCAGTATACTGCATATGGCTGGCTATCAGTCCAGATATAGGGATTATATTTTTTGTCTGCCAAGAGCATCTCCTCCTGCTGAAAAAGGCTACCCCCCCGCCCCCCCCCCCCGCCATTTAAGCAATCCTACCCTATATAATCTATCTATACTAATAAAAGGGTAATATGCTAATTAGACCGGGTTGACTGGCCATCTTCCGGATGTCCAACTTCCTTCCGCACAAAACCATGGTGGTGGGGGTGGAGGCAGAGGCAGTTAGGGGTGATCAGGTCCGCAGGGAGAGCAGTTGGGGGCAAGATCAGGCTGGTAGGGGAGGGCAGTTGTGGGCAAGATCAGGCCTGTAGGGGAGGGCAGTTGGGGGTGAGATCAGGCCAGCAGGGGAGGGCAGTTAGGGGCAATCAGACAGGCAGAGGCAGTTAGGGGTGATCAGGCTGGCAGGGGAGAGCTGTTAGGGGTGAGATGAGGCCGGCAGGGGAGGGCCGTTGGGGGCAACCAGGCCAGCAGAGAGGGTAGTTTGGGGCAAAATCAGGCCAGCAGGGGAGGGCAGTTGGGGCCAAGCAGGCAGGCAGGGGAGGGCAGTTAGGGGCAAGATCAGGCCAGCAGGGTAGGGCAGTTAGGGGAGATCAGGCAGGCAGGCAGAGGCAGTTAGGGGCAATCAGGCAGAGAAGTTAGAGGTGATCAGGCAGGCAGGCAGAGGCAGTTAGGGGTGATCAGACAGGCAGGCAGGTGAGTGGTTAGGAGCCAGCAGTCCCAGATTGCAAGAGGGATGTCCAACTGCCAGTTTAGGACCGATTTCTGTGGGATCTGGCCTAAACCAGCAGTCAGACATCCCCCAAGTGGTCCCTGATTGGAGAGGGTGCAGGAAGGGCTGAGTGGAACCCTCCCCCCTACCATGCATGAATTTCGTGCACCAGATCACTGGTTATTTATAAAAGAGGTTATCTTTACTCCATTGTACATTCTTACTTCCTTTGTTGTAGATTAATTTAACATATAGTTGTGGGTTTATTCCTGAGCTCTCTATTCTATTCCATTGATTTATGTTTTTATTCCAGTATCATATTGTTTTGATTCCTAAGGCTTGTAGTAGAGATTCATATCAGGTAGCATGATACCTCCAACTTGGTTCTTCTTTCTCAAGATTGCTTTGGCTGCTTGGCATCTTTTGTGTTTCCATACAAACTTTAGAATTATCTGTTCTAGTTCTGTGAAAAATTCCAATGACATTTTGATAGGGATTGCATTGAATCTATAGATTGTTTTGGGTAATAGGACATTTTAATTATGTTACTTCTTCCTATTCATGAGTACTGTATATGTGTCTATTTATTTGTATCTTCAGTTTTTTCCTTCAGTATTTTATAAGGTTCTGAGTATAGATCTTTTACATCCTTGTTTAAATTTATTCCCAGTTATTTTATAATTTTTGATGCAATTGTAAATGGGATTGTTTTCTTATTTTCTCTTTCATTATTGGTGTATAAAAATGCAACTAATTTGTAAATACTAATTTTGTATTCTGTTATTTTACTCAGGTCATTTGTAAGTTCTAGCATTTTCTCATTTTTAAAATATTTTCCCAACTCTATTTTGAAAAATTGCAAACCTACAGAAAAAGGTTGAAGAATACTATAATGATTAGAGCCTTCACCTCGATTCACGAATTATTAACACTTCACCCCTAAATATACATCATATATTAGCTAAGACATCCTTCTACATAAAGCACAACATCCAAAAAAATTATTATTGATACAATCATGTGTCTTATAATCGCCAGCTGGCTCACAGATATCCTAGATAGCTGCAGGGTTACCCCAAAATTATGTTCCAATCAAGGCTCATATATTGTTTTTTATTATCATGTTTCTTCACTTTCAATTTATTTTAATGTAGAACCATTGCCTGGATAATATTTCATGGTATTGACATTTTTGAAGAGTTTAGATCACTTGTTTAGGAGAAAGGCCTACATTTTGAATATGACTGATTATTAACTTGTTTTGGCAAGAATTTTACATAACTGATGTCGTGTATTTTACTTTATATTAAATTAGTTACCTAATATTTTTGGCCCGATATTAGACATGCTAATTTTCATCCCTTGGTTAAAGTACCTTTATTCCTTTGTAATATTTAAGTAATCTGCAGGGTGATATTTCCTTTTTCTTTTCTGTTCTTTTATTTTTTTCTCTATTGTGGAGAGTATTACAGATGGCCCCCCATTTTCCCCTTATTGCCCCCCTCCACCCAGGTTCCAACCAAAAATAGGCCATCACCACACTATTTTATGTGTCCAGGGGCTATACATATAAGCTCTTTGGTTGATTGCCCATGCTGCCTCTCCCACTCCCTCTACGATCTGTCAGTCTGTGTCATGCTTAAATGCCTCTGGACTTCTGTTGTTTGTCAGTTTATTTTGTTCACAAGATTCCACATATAAATGAGATCAGGGGATATTTGTCTTTCTCTGACTGGCTTATTTCACTTAGCATAATACCCTCCAGATCCCTCCATGTTATCTCAAAGGGTAAAAGGTGCATCTTTTTTTACAGCTTCATAGTATTCCATGGTGTAAATGTACCACAGCATTTTATTTACTCATCTACTGTAGGGCACTTGGGCTGTTTTCAGATTTTAGCTATTGTAAATTGTGCTTCTATGAACATAGGGGTGCATATATTCTTTCTGGTTGGTGTTTTTGAATTCTTAGGATACATTTCTAGAACTGCAATCACTGGGTCAAAAGGCGGTTCAATTTTTATTTTTTTAATTAACGTTTTTATTGATTAAGGCATTATGTATGTGTCCTTATTCCCCTATTCCCCCCCACACACACACTTTAGCCCTCACCCCCCTGATATCTGTATCCATTGGTTAGGCTTATACACATGCATACAAGTCCTTTAGTTGATCTCTCTCCCTTACCCTCACCCTCCCCTACCTCCCCTCTGAAGTTTGGTGGTCTGATCGATGCTTCTCTGTCTCTGGATCTGTTTTTGTTCATCAGTTTATGATGTTCATTATATTCCACAAGTGAGTGAGATCATGTGGTATTTATCTTTCGTTGACTGGCTTATTTCACTTAGCATAATGCTCTCCAGTTCCATCCATGCTGTTGCAAATGATAAAAATTCCTTCTTTTTTACAGCAGTATAGTATTCCATTGTGTAAATGTACCACAGTTTTTTAATCCACTCATCTGCTGATGGGCACTTAGGCTGTTTCCAAATCTTAGCTATGGTAAATTGTGCTGCTATGAACATGGGGTGCATATATCCTTTCTGATTGGTGTTTCTAGTTTCTTGGGATATATTCCCAGAAGTGGGATCAAATGGGAGTTCCATTTTTAACTTTTTGAGAAAACTCCATACTGTTCTCCACAGTGGCTGCACCAGTCTGCATTTCCACCAGCAGTGCAGGAAGGTTCCTTTTTCTCCACATCCTCACCAGCGCTTGTCATTTGTTGGTTTGTTGATGATAGCCATTCTGACAGGTGTGAGATGGTACCTCAATGTCGTTTTGATTTGCATCTCTCAGATGATTAGTGACTTTGAGCATGTTTTCATATGTCTCTTGGACTTCTTTTTAACAATTATTTCTTGTTGAAAGTATTACATATGTCACCTTTTTTTCCACATTGACCCCCAATGCCCCCAGACCCAGGCCCTCACCCCCCCCCCCACGTTTTCTGTGTCCCTGGACCATGCATATATGTATACAATGTCCTAGATTGATTACCTCCCACCCACCCACACTCCCCCGCCTTCCCTCCGAGATTCTGCACTCTATTGCATGGCTCCATGTCTTTGGATCCACTCCATTCATCAGTTTATTTTGTTACTTAGATTCTACATATGAGTGAGATCGTGTGATACTTGTCTTTCTCTGACTGACTTATTTCACTTAGCATGATGCTTTCCAGGTCTCTCCGTGCTATCTCAAAAGGTAAGATATTCATTTTTACTACTGCATAGCATTCCATGGTGTAAATATACCACACCTTTTTTATTCACTCATCTACTGATGGGCACTTGGGCTGTTTCCAAATCTTAGCAATTGTAAATTGTGCCGCTATGAACATAGGGGTTCATACATTCTTTCAGTTGATGTTTCGTTTTTTCGGATCTATTCCTAGAAGTGGGATCACAGGGTCAAATGGCTGTTTTATATGTAATTTTTTGAGAAAACTCCATACTTTTTTCCATAATGGCTTCACCAGTCTGCATTCCCACCAGCAGTGTACTAGGGTTCCCTTTCCTCCACATTCTCACCAGCACTTGTCCTTTGTGTATTTGTTGATGGTAGCCATTCTGACAGGTGTGTGGTGATACCTCATTGTCGTTTTAATTTGCATCTCTCTGATGATCAGTGACTTTGAGCATTTTTTCATATGTCTCTTGGCCATATGTATGTCCACTTTTTAGAAGTGTCTATTTGGGTCCTTTGCCGATTTTTAAATTGGATTGTTTGTCTTCCTTTTGTTAAGTTGTATGAGTTCCTTATTTATTTGGATATTAACCCTTTATCAGGTATATCATTGCCAAATATGTTCTCCCATAGAGTGGACTCCCTTTTCATTTTGTTGATGGTTTCTTTTGCTGTGCAGAAGCCTTTTATTTTGATGTAGTCCCATTTATTTATTTTCTCCTTAGTTCCTTTGCTCTAAGAGATATATCTGTAAACATATTGCCTGAGATATTGTTGCCTATGGTTCCTTCTAGGATTTTTATGGTTTCATGACTACATTTAAATCTTTATCCATTTTGAGTTTATTTTTCTGTATGGTATAAGTTGGTGGTCTAGTTTCATTTTTTTGCATGTATCTGTCCAACTTTCCCAACACCATTTATTGAAGAGACTATCTTGACTTCATTGTATTCTTTTGCTTCCTTTGTCAAATACTAATTGAGCATAATGCCTTGGGTCAATTTCTGTTCTGTTCCATTGATCTATATGTCTATTATTGTGCCAGTACCATGCTGTTTTTATTACAGTGGCTTTATAGTATAACTTGAAATTAGGTATTATAATTCCTCCAAACTTTGTCTTTCTTTCTCAAGATTGCTGCAGCAATTGGGAGTCTTTTTTGATTCCATATAAATTTTTGGAGTATTTGTTCCAGATCTGTGAAATATGCTGTTGGTATTTTAATAGGGATTGCATTGAATCTGTAGATTTCCTTGGGTAGTGTGAACATTTTAATGATATTTATTCTATCAATCCATGAACATGGTATATTCTTCCACTTGTTTTTATTTTCTTCTATCTCTTTCTTCAATGTCCTGTAGTTTTCCAAGTACAAGTCTTTTGTCTTCATGGTTAAGTTTATTCCTACGTATCTTAATTTTTTGTTCCAATGGTAAATGGATTGCTTGTTTACTTTCTCTTTCTGAGAATTCATTATTGATGTATAAAAAAGCCATCAATTTGTGGATGTTGATTTTGTATCCTGCTACATTGTCAAATTCATTGATTAAATCTAGTATATTTTTGGTGGAGTCTTTATGGTTTCCTATGTAGAATTTCATACTTCCTCCTTTCCAATTCTGATGCCTTTTATTTCTTCTTGTCTAATCGCTATGGCTAGGACTTCCAGTACTATGCTGAATAGGAGTGGTGAAAGCGGACATCCTTATTTTGTTCCCATTCTTAGGGGAAATGGTTTTAGTTTTTGCCCATTGAATGTAATGTTTGCTGTAGGTTTCTCATATATGACCTTTATCATTTTGAGATATGTTCCCTCTATTCCCACTTTGCTAAGAGTTTTTATCAAAATGGTGTTGGATTTTATTATATGCTTTTGCTGCATCTGTTGATATGATCATGTTATTTCTGTCAATTTCTTTATGAGATATATCACCTTTATTAATTTTAGAATATTGTACCAGCCTTTCGACCTTAGAATCCCAGTAAATCCCAGTTGGTCATGATGTATGATGTTTTTAATATATTGCTGGATCCGATTTGCTAATATTTTGTTGAGGATGTTAGCACCTATCTTCATCAGGGATATTGGCCTGTAATTCTCTTTCTTTGTAATGTCTTTATCTGGTTTTGGTATTAGGATAATGCTGGCCTCCTAAAAAGGGTTTGGAAGTTGAGGAGTTATAAGGTGTTAGTTCTCCTTTGAATGTTTGGTAAAACTCCCTTGTGAAGCTGCTTGGACTTGGGCCTTTGATTGGTGGGAGTTTTTTGATTACTACTTCTCTTTCTTCAGTTGTTATTGAACTACTAGAGGCCCAATGCATGAAATTCGTGCAAGAGTAGGCCTTCCTTCCCCAGGCTACTGGCACTAGCTTCCCTCTGACACCCAGGACCCAGGCTTCCCTCACAGCCCCAACTTCTTCCAGAAGGTCGTCTGGAAGGACATCTGGTCTAATTAGCATATTACACTTTTATTATTATACATTCCGGTTTTCTGATTCCTCCTGATTCAGTTTTGGGATATTGTTTTTTTCCAGGAATTTGTTCATTTTTTTCACATTGCCCCACTTGTTGGCATATAGTTGTTCACAGTATTTTCTTACAATCTTTTGTATTTCTGTGATGTCCCTGGTCACTTCTCCACTTTCATTTCTGATTTCACTTGCTTAGGTCCTCTCTCTTTGTTTCTTGATGAGTCTGGCTAACGGTGAAATCATATGGTGCTCAGCTTTCTCAGACTGGCTTATTTCACTTAGCATAATGTTCTCTAGGTCCATCCATGTTATCAAAAAGGGTAGAAGTTTCTTTCTTTCTACTGCCAAGTAGTTTTAATGTATCATTGTTTTAATGTATCTTTGCTGTTTTATCCACTCATCTACTGATGAACACTTGGGCTTTTTTTAAATCTTGGTTCTTATAAATAATGCTGCAATGAACATAGGGGTCCATATATTCTTTTTAATGAGTGTTTTGGGTTTCTTTGGGTAAATACCCAGAAGTGGAATTGCTGTGTATAAGGCAGTTCCATTTTTAATATTTTGACATAACTCGATACTGCTTTCTACAATTGCTGCACCAATCTGCATTTCCACCAACAGTACACAAGGGTTCCATTTTCTCCACATCCTCACAGAAACTTGTTTGCTTATTTATTGATCATAGCCATTCTGACAGGCATGAGGTGATATCACATTGTGGTTTTAATTTTCATTTCTCTGATTAGTGATGCTGTGCATCATCTCATATGTCTATTGACCATCTGTACATCCTCTTTGGAGAAGTGTCTATTCAGGTTCTTTGTCCATTTTTTAATATGATTGTTTCTTTGGTGTTGAGTTTTATAAGTTCTTTATAATTTTGAATATTTACTCTTTATCAGATATATCAGCAAATATGTTCTCCCATTCAGTAGATTGTCTTTTCATTTTGTTGATGATTTCCTTTGCTGTGCATAGACTTTTTAGTTTGATGTTGTCCCAGTTGTTTATTTATTTCTTTCATTTCCCTTGGCCAAGGAGCTATAACAGAAAAAAATATTGCTAGGAGAAGTGTCCAAGATTTTACTGTTTATGTTTTCTTCTAGGTTTTTATTGTTTCAAGTCTAATATTTTAGTTTATTCTTGTGTACAGTGTAAGAAGATGGTCTCATTTTATATTTTACAAGTAACTGTCCAATTTTCCCAACACCATTTATTGAGTAGACTATCTTTAGCCCATTGTATGTTTTTTCCTCCTTTGTCAAATATTAACTGATTATAGCAATGTTGGTTTATTTCTGGGCTCTCTATTTGGTTCCATGGACCTTAATGCCTATTTTTATGCTAGTATCATGCCGTTTTAGTTACTATGGCCCTGTAGTATAGTTTGATATCAGGTAGCATGAATCTATCTATACATTACTTTGGGTAGTGTGGACATTTTAGTGATGTTAATTTTTCTTATCCATGACCATGGTATATGTTTCCACTATATGTATCTTTTATAATTTTTGTTCAGTGTCTTATAGTCTTCTGAGTACAGCTCATATATATTCTCGGCTAAATTTAGTTCTAGGTATTTTATTCATTTTTAAACAATTGTAAATGTGATTGTTTTTATATTTCCCTTCCAGATAGTTCATGATTAATGTATAAAAATGGAACTGACTTCTGGGTATTTATTTTGTATCCTGCTACTTTACTGAATTAATTTATCAGTCCTAGTAGTTTTTGTGTGTGGAATCTTACAGTAATGTATTAACAAAAATAAAAATAAATAGGCCATGATTCAAACGTTGCTGCTCTCCATCCATCCAGTCCCTTCACACCATCTTTTGTCTTCACTCCCCACACACACACTCTGCTGGGGTCTGTAAAATGGGGTCAGGATTTCTACTTCAACCAAGGGCGATGGTCCCGCATGGCCCTCCTTCCCTGCCCATCTCTGTCCCTAGTCCTGTGGGGTCTCTCCTTCCCTCCCCTCCATCTAACTTGGTGAGCCCTGCTCTGCCCCCTCTTTCTGCTGTCTCCTGTCTGCAGCCTCCACCTTTCTTCTCCAGGGGCGGTGCTCCCCAAAGGCTGTAGGGGGGGAAGGGGACGGACAAGGTGGTGCAGGCGGGGCTGTGCAGTGGGACGGAGCTGGGCTGGGCAGCCCAGGCGGGCCTCCAAGGAAAGCTGGGGTGACAGGTCATGGGGAGGAGGAGGGAGGGACATGGAGCCTGTTCCATGGGAGAGGCACCAGGCTCCTTGGCTGCCCCCACCCAGCAGCTTTTCTAGGCCCCTGTGCAGCTGTAGCCCTCTGCCCCTCACTACCTCCCACTTCCTTTCAAGTTTTGGACTTGATCTCTCCAACTCAGCCCCACCCCCCCTCTCAGGTGCATCCCTGGGAACCTGAGGCCACACCTTGATCTCAGGCAGGTGTGCCTGGCCCGTCCCCTCATAATGGTGCTACCCACTCTCCTGGAGTAGTTAGTGAAGCTTAACAAATAAAAAGAAGCAGCTCTGAAGATTATAAATTGCGCATTGAGAATGCCACAGGCTGCAGAAGGCTGCACAGTCCAGGCTCTTGGATCACGGATATCAGCCTCCCTCACCACCTGGTCCCCCTCCTGGCTCCCAACCCGGCTCCGCCTAGGGCTTGGGCCAAACCCTGGGATCTTCCTGAGGGCTTTCACCTCACACCTCACTTTCCAGTCCAGCCCACCAGTGCCTGCAGCAAGCTAACCTACCGGTTGGAGCGTCTGCCCGCTAGTGATCCGTGCACGTCATAGCGACTGGTCGAGCAGTCGAACTCCAGTAGAGGGGCAATTTGCCTATCAGGCTTTTCTTATATTGGATTGGTGCTGAATTTTATCAAATGCCTTTTTTATATCTATTGATATAATTATGTCTTTATCCTTCATTTTGTTTACAATGTGGTGTATGATGTTTATTGCTTTATAGCTATTGTACCAATCTCACATCACCAGAATAAATCCCACTTGAATTATTCCTTTTAATGTTTTGCTGGATTCAGGATGCTAACATTTTATTGAGTATTTTAGCATGTATTTTCATCAGGGAGGTTTGCCTATACTTTTCTATCTTTGTTTTTATCCTGTTTGGAATTAGCATAATGCTGGCTTGATAAAATGAGCTTGGGAGTCTTCCCTCCTCTTGAATTTTTTGGAATAGTTTGAGAAGAATAGGTGTTAGTTCTTTGAATGTTTGTTAAAATTCACCTGTAATGCTAACTGGTTCAGGCTTTTGTTTCTTGGGAGATTTTTTTATTACTTCTTCAGTTTTACTAGTTGTAATCTGTCCATTCAGATTCTCTGATTCTTCCTGATTGAATTTTGGAAGATTGTATGTTTCTAGGAATTTATTAATTTCACCCAGGTTTTCCAATTTGTTGGCTAATATATTTTCTTACAGTCCTTTATATTGCTTTGGTGTCAGTTGTTACTTCTCCTCTTTCATTTCTACTATTATTTCAATCCTCTTTTTTTATGAATCTGGTTTCAGGTTTCTCAAACATATTTATCTTTTTAAAGAAGTAGCTCTTTGTTCCATTGATCTCTTGTATTGTGTTTTTAAACTCTATTTCATTTAGTTTTGCTCTGATCTTTATTATTCCCTTCCTTTAGCTTTTGCTTCCCTCTGGACTTTGTTTGTTGCTCTTTTTTGAGTTCCTTTCAGTGTAAAATTAGATTGTTTGTTTGAGCTTTTTTTTTTTTGGTCCTTGAGAAAGTCCTGTAATTCTATGAGTTTCCTTCTTAGGACTGTATGGCCCGTGTCCCACAGATTTGGGGTGGTTGTATTCTCATTTTCATTTGTTCCAAGTTTTATTTTGATATCTTCCTTGATCTCATTGTTAAATCATTCATCATTTATTAACATGTTATTTAGCCTCTACATTACTGTGTGTTTTCCAGTTTTCTTATGATTTATTTGAGTTTCATTACAGTACGATTAGAGAAGATGCTCGATATGATTTCAATCATCTTAAATTTATTAAGACTTGTTATGTGACCTAACATGTGATCTATCCTAGAAAACCTTCTGTGGACACTGGAAAAGATGGTGTATTCTGTGGCTTTGAGGTAAAATGATCTGAAGATATCAATTACATTCATTTGATCTAGTGTGCCATTTAAGTCCACCATCTCCCTGTTGATTTTATGCCTGGAAAATCTATCTATTAATGTCAATGTATTGTAAAATTCCCTACCATAGTTGGATTACTGTCAATCTCTCCTTTTATTTCCATCACAGTTTGCTTTACATATTTAGGTGCTCCAATGTTGGGTACATAAATGTTTACAAGTATTTTATCCTCTTGTTGGATTTCCCCCATAATCATTATGTAGTATCCTTCTTTGTCTCTTAATATAGCCTTGGTTTTAAAGTCTCAGTTGTCAGATATAAGTATTGCTACCTCAGCATTTATTTTTCCTTTTCATTTGCAGGAAATATCTTTTTCTATCCCTTTATTTTAGTCTTTATTATATTGTTTATTTTTTTCTACTTTGTCTTCTAATTCACTTATTCAGTCCTCAGAATCTTTCATTCTGAGATATGTCCCTTGGAGACAAGCATACACATGGGTGTTGTTTTTTCTTATCCATTCAGCTATCTTATGTCTTTTGATTGTAATACTTAAGCCATTTACACTTAAAGTGATTATTGATAGGTACATATTCATTGCCATTATTTTTAACTATGTTTCCCTTCCTTCTTCCTCTTCCTCCTATTTCTCCTCCTTTTCTTCCTCCTCCTCCTCCTCTTCCTTCTCCTTCACCTGGCATGCCCTTTAACTTTTCATGTAATACTAATTTGTTGGTAATAAACCCCTTTAGCTTTTTCTTGTCTGGAAAGTTCTTTATATCTCTTTTAATTTTTAATGATAGCCTGACTGGGTAAAGTAGCCTTGTTTTTAGGTCCTTCTTTATCATCACTTTGAATATTTTATGCCAATCCCTTCTGGCCTGAAATGTTTCTGTTGTGAAATCAGCTGACAGTCTTAGGGGAGTTCCCTTGTAGGTAACTGACTACCTTTCTCTTGTGGCTTTTAAGATTCTCTCTTTGTTATTAACTTTGGCCATTTTAATTATGATGTGTCTTGTTGTGGGTCTCTTTGAGTTCATCTTACTCGAGACTCTCTACACTTCCTGGACTTGTGTGTGTCTTTTTTCTTCCCCAGGTTAGGGAAGTTTTCAGTGATTGCTTCTTCAAATAGATTCTCAATCCCATGCTCTTCCTGTTCTCTGTCTGGTACCCCTATGATGTAGATATTGTTATGTTGTACCAATGGTACCTCAAATTATCCTCATTTTAAAAAATTCCTTTTTCTTTTTTACTGCTCTGATTATTTATTTTTTTCTACCTTGTCTTCTAATTCACTTATTCAGTCCTCTGCTTCATCAACCCTACTGTTTATTTCTTCCAGTGTATTTTTTTATTTCAAATATGGCATTCTTCATTTCTGACTGCTCCTTTTTTATATGTTCTTTTTCATACTGATGAGCATCCTTATAATCATTACTCTTAACACTATATCTGATAAATTGCTTACATCTATTTTGTTTAGCTCTTCTTCATGAAAATTCTCTTGTTTTCATTTGGGACATGTGTCTTTGTCTCCCCATTTTTCCATATCTTTGTGTTTCTATGTATTAGATAGATCTGTAATGATTCCTAGTTTTCATAGGGTGGCCTTATGTAACAGGTGGGTCTCAGTGGTGTAGTCTACATGATCACCTGAACTGAGTGCTCTAAGAATGTACCTTGTGCACATTATGTGGGCTTTCCTGTTGTAAATGAGTCTTGAATGCTATTGGCCCATTCATGTGTGAGACCAACCATCAGGCTGGCTGACAGTGAGGCTGAACCCCCAACACAGTGTAAAAGCTGCTGTGCAGATGCTGGTCACATGAAGCGGAATTCACTTCTGCAGGATTTAGTGCCTGCTAATTTCTCCCTCTCTCTGTGTACTAGTATATGCTGCTTACAAAGCTTATTGGATACTGCTCTGCTGTTGTCTGAAGGTGGCCACTGGATGTATTGATTTTGGGCCTTTTGAGGGACTCTGGTGCAGGCCAATATGAGACACAGTCTGTGACTAGCCCTGGACAACTTGTTTGAAGATGTCAGCAATTCACCCTCTGCTGGGCCTGGTGCATGTGTAAAGGCCCAAGCTGCACACCAAGGAAAGCTTTTATTAGCACCAGGCCCAGGGGAAGGTCAGTAAAATCTCAAATCACCCAGAGATCCAACTGCCTGCAGGCTATCTGTTAGGCTCAGTCACTTAAAGAGCTTCTGGCTGAATTCCAAACCAGGGCATAAGCTCCACAGGGTGGGACAAGAGAGATTCCAATGAGTGGGGGAGTATTGCTTCCACTCAGTCTGATGCTGCCTGGAGGGGAATATTCTGTATGAGAAAGATAACTTCTGCAGTATACAGGAATGACTTACCATATGAATCCTGGTGGCTGAACTCTTACCTCTTTCCCCAGAGCCACCAACCTCAGACTCTCCTTATATAGCTCTAATGTGCTCTGCCCTCCCTGTGCTAGAGCCCAGCATGAGTAGTGGCAAACAAAATTTTGTGCATTGGCCCTTTAAGTGGGCACCTGCCTTTCTAGTCATCTCTCCCTGGTGGACAGAAACCTCACTGTTTTTCACAACCAGATGTTATGTGAGCATCTTTCTAGGTTCTGGTGTTCTGGGGTTTGGAGCCTGGATTGGGGTTTAGACCCTACACTTTCAGGGGAAACCCTCTGAAACTTCAGCTGCTTCCTTTGAGTGCTCATCCATCCCTCTCACACATCCACACCTCCCATTAGTCTCAATGTAGCCTCCTCTGTAAGCCTTTTGTTATAAGACTTCTTTCCAGCTAGTCTTCAGTTGGTTGTTCAAGATGATTTTTCTATACTTTAGTTGTTGTAATTTCAGTTTGGTCCTAAGAGGAGGTGAGTATAGCTTCCACCTAATCTGACACCATCTTGGATCTCTGCTTGTTCTTGTTAGTATTTTCCTCTATTTTCTTTTTCAGTGTCCTATAGTTCCCAGAGTACAGGTCTTTTACCTCCTTGGTTAAGTTTATTCCAGGTATCTTACATTTTTTTGTTGCAATGGTAAATGGGATTGATTTTTTTTTTTTTAGTTTTTCTTTCAGAGAGTTCATTCTTGGTTTCTAAAAATGTCATTGATTTCTGGATGTTAATTTTGTATCTTGCTACTATGCTGAATTCATTTATTAAATCTACCAGTGTTTTGTGGAAGCTTTAAGATATTCTATATACAATATTATGCCATCTGTGAATAATTACAGTTTTACTTCCTCCTTTCCAATTAGGATGCCTTTTATTTTTCTTCTTGTTTGATTGCTGTGCCTAAGACTTCCAGCACTATCTATATATATGAAAGGCTATGTGTCCATCCATCTGACTGGTAGCTATGACGTGCACTGACCACAAGAGGGCAGATGCTCAACGCAGGAGTTGACATGATGCACACTGGCCATTTAAAAATAAACGCCACCACGGACCTGGCACCAACAAACCAACACTCGGCCAAGTGGGGCACAGGCCCCACAACCACCCCAGAGCAACACCCCACCAAATCGCAGCCAATGCTACCAAGACCCCATGGCGCAAAATGCAGCCCACAGCCCAGCCCAGCCCAGAAACAGTCACTGTGAGCTCCAGGTAATGATGTCACATAGCAATGCCCAGCTTCCTCTCCCTAATGACTAGCCTCCTTGGAGTTTCTTCAGCCCAGGAACATGACTTGCTTTATAGCCAGGTGCAAACATTTTAATGTTTAACCAAATGTTTGTGAAGCATTTTCACGTACCTCATCTCATTTGATCCTCACAGAAATCCTGGAGTAGGTAGATAGGAGACAAGGTAGAATCTTATTTTTTTTTTTTTCCTTAGCCAGAAAACAGTGATTTAGAAAGTTTAGAAACTTGACCCAACTGAAAAGAAGTAAGAAATGGTGGAACTTGAAAATGACTTCAGGTTTTCTCACTGCTAAGAATATAATCAAACACTGCTGCAGTTAAATATTTTACTCTTTGTTCTCCCTGTGTGATCTACAATAATAATCTGCTTCATGGTAATATTTACTACTGTGTTGCTGACAGTTACCTGAAAGAGAAGTTGGGGTGCTTCACTGGGCTGGAAAAAGTATAGCTAAACCAGAAAGCAGGTTTAATTAAGCAAGTTTATCTATATATTTAAAAGGCTAAATTGACTCGTGCATGTGCGATATATATAAAGCTCTCGCTGATGCCAATCTCACGTGTGTGTTTTGATCTGTCATTGTCCATCATGAATTTGGTTGACACTTCTATTATAGAGAAAAAGCGAATAGCGATATTAAAATATTTCTTTTAATTAATTTCCTTTCAATGTGCACGAATCCATGCACTGGGACACTAGTGTTAAATAAGAGTGGTGAAAGTGGAAATCCCTGTTTTGTTCCTGATCTTGGAAACACTTTTAGGTTTTTCCCATTAGGTATGATGTTGGCTGTAGGTTTGTCATATATGGCCTTTGTTTTGTTCAGGTCTGATCCCTTTATTCACACTTTGGTGAGAGTTTTTATCATAAGTGGGTGCTGGATTTTGTCGAATGATTTTCCTGCATCTATTGATATGATCATGTGATTTTTGTCCTTCATTTTGTATATATGATATATCATGTTTATTGATTTGGGAATATTATACCAGCCCAGCCATTCACCCCAAGAAAAAATACCACATGCTCATGGTGTATGATATTTTTTATTTATTTCTGGATTTGACTTGCTAACAATTTGTTGGGTATTATAGCATCTGTGTTCATCAGGGATATTGAGTTGTAATTTTATTTCTTTGTAATGTCTTTATCTGGTTTTGGAATTAGGATAATCCTAGCCTTATAAAAATAGCTTGGAAGTCTTACTTCATCTTGAACATTTTGAGGAGGACAGTTGTTAGTTTTTCTTTGAATGTTTGGTAAAACTACCCTGTGAAACTGTCCAGACCAGAGCTTTTGTTTGCTGGGTGTTTTATTTATTTTTTTATTACTGTTTCAATTTCATTAGTTATTATTGGCCTCTTCAGGTTTTCTAATTCTTCCTGACTGAGTTTAAAAGCTTGTATTTTTCTAAGATTTTTGGCCGTTTCTCCCAAGTTGTTCAATTTGTTAGCATGTAGTTGTTCATAGTATTTTCTTAAAATCTTTTGTATTTCTGTAGTGTAAGTTGTTACTTCTCTTTTCTTTCTGGACCTCTCTTTTTATATATGTTGGACCCCTCTCTTTATTTCTTGAAAAGTCTGGCCAAAAGTTCATCAATCTTAATTATCTTTTCAATAATCAGCTATTGGTTTCATTGATCTTTTGTATTCTCTCTGTCTTTAACCTTTGGTGTTTTCATCATGATGTGTGTTGGTGTGGGCCTTTTTGGAGTCATCTTGTTTGAGACTCTCTGTGCTTCCTGGACTCTAGTGCAGCCATTATGGAAAACAGTATGGAGTTTCCTCAAAAAATTAAATATGGAACTGACATTTGACCCAGTGATCCCATGTCTAGGAATATATCCTAAGAAACCCGAAACAGCAATCAGAAAAATGTATGCACCCCTATGTTCATAGTGGCACAATTTATAATAGCTAAGATTTGGAAACAGTCCAAGTGCCCATCCATAGGTGAGTGGATAAAAAAGCTGTGGTACATTTATACCATGGAGTACTATTCAGCAGTAAAAAAGTAGAATCTCTTACCCTTTGAGACAGCATAGAGGGACCTACAGAGTATCATGCTAAGTGAAATAAGTCCATCAGAGAAAGATAAGTACCACATGATCTCACTCATATGTGGAATCTAATTAACAAAATAAATTGATGAATGAAGTGGATCCAGAAACATGGAAGCATAGAGCTGAGTGCAGAATCTCGGAGGGAAGGTGGGGGAGTGTGGGTGGCCAGGAGGTAATCAACCAAAGACTTGTATGCATATATGCATAGCACATGGACGCAGACAGTGGGGTGGCAAGGGCTTGGGGCGGGAGGTGGGGGTGGACTGGAGGATGTTGATGTGGGGAGAAAGTGAAACTATGTAATACTTTCAATAATAAAGATTTTAAAAATAAGTAAGTTAATTAAAGTTTTAAAAAAATCTCCCCTTCAGATGGAGACTTTAGTTGATAATTCAGGGTGATTGTTCCCCAATTTAGTTGTAATTTCCATTTGGTTCTGGGAGGAAGCACTGAGAGCAAAATCCACCTATTCCACTACTATCTTGAACCTCTTCAGGATTTTTCAAAATCTTTTTTATTTTTTTATTTTAAATATAGATAGATAGATAGATAGATAGATAGATAGATAGATAGATGCTAGTGGCCCAGTGCACGAAATTCATGCACGGGGGGAGGGGGTGTACTTCAGCCTGGCCTGCACCCTCTACAATCTGGGAACCCTTAGGGGATGTCTGACTGCTGTCAGACATCCCTCTCGCAATCCAGGACTGCTGGCTCCAAACCGCTCACCTGCCTGCCTGCCTGATTGCCCCTAACCACTCTGTCTGTCGGACTGCTCGCCCCCAACTGCTCCACCTGCCAGCCTGCTCACCCCCAACTATCCCCCCTGCCAGTCTGCTTGCCCCCAACTGCCCCCCCTGCTGGCCTGCTTGCCTCGACTGCCCATCCCCCAGCTGACCTGATCACCCCCAATGGCCCCACCCACCAGCCTGATCACCCACAACTGCCCTCCCCTCTTGGCCCCTAACCATCTCTACCTTGGCACAGCCACCATAGCATTGTCCAGAAGAACGTCCAGAAGGTCTCCTGGAAGTCCTTCCAGTCTAATTAGCATATTACCCTTTTATTAGTATAGACTAGAGGCCTGGTGCACAAAAATTTGTGCACTCGGGGGGAAGGGGAGATCCCTCAGCCCGGCCTGTGCCCTCTCGCAGTCTGGGACCCCTCGGGAGATAACGACCTACTGGCTTAGGCCTGCTCCCCGGGTGGCAGAGGGCAGGCCCAATCCCTTGGTGCAGCCCCTGGTCGGGCTCAGAGCAGGGCTGATTGGGGAGTTTGGACGCCGCCCCCTGTCATGCACAGAGCAGGGCAGAGCAGGAGGTTGCGATGCCCCCCTCAGTCATGCTCAGGGTAGGGCCGAGTGGGGGGTTGGGGCACCGCCCCCTGTCACACTCAAGGCAGGGTCAATGGGGAGGTTGCAGTGCCACCCCCTGTCACGCACAGAGCAGGGCCAATCAGGGGGTTGAGGAGCTCCCCCCCATCACTCACAGAATAGGGCTGATAGGGGAGTTGGGGCACCGCCCCTTGTCACACACAGTGCAGGGCCCGTGGAGGGGGGGGGGCGGGGGGGGTGCCGCCGCACCCTGTAACACACAGAGCAGGGCGGATCAGGGGGTCGGGGCGTCGCACCCTGTCACACACAGACCGCAGGGCGATCAGGGGGTTGCGGAGCTCCCCCCTATAAGGCACAGAGCAGGGCTGATCAGGGGGTTGGGGCGCCTTCCCCTGTCACGAACAGAGCAGGGCCAATAGGGAGGTTGTGGCCCGCCCCCTGTCACACACACAGCCGCAGGGCCATCAGGGGGTTTGGGCACTGCCCCCTGTCACGCTGATCCTGGTGCCGGGAGGCCTCGCGGCTCCGCTGATCCCGGTGCTGGGTGGCAATTACCCTTTTACTATATAGGATAGAGGCCTGGTGCAAGGGTGGGGGCAGGCTGGTTTGCCCTGAAGGGTGTCCTGGATCAGGGTGGGGGTCTCCACTGGGGTGCCTTACAAGCCGGGGTGAGGGGATGATGGCTGTTTGCAGCTGGTCACACACCCTTCAGGGTGGAGGTCCCCACTGGGGTGCCTGGCCAGTCTGGGTGAGGGGCTGAGGGCCCTTTTCAGGCTGGCGGGTGACTGAAGCTCCCAACCACTCCTTTTTTTCTTTTTTTTTTATTCTGGGCCAGCTTTAGTTCTGAGGTTTGACTACTGAAGTCGGGTATCTGGTTTGTTTGGGTTCTATAATCGAAACACTGTTTCAACTCCAGCTCTGAG
Source organism: Myotis nattereri (assembly GCF_964212035.1). Taxonomy (NCBI): domain Eukaryota; kingdom Metazoa; phylum Chordata; class Mammalia; order Chiroptera; family Vespertilionidae; genus Myotis; species Myotis nattereri. The sequence goes on from NC_138076.1 coordinate 105,128,465, forward strand.
ATCCCGGCTGGCTGAAAGCAGGTTTCTGAGGTTTTGTTTAGCTTCTATATTTGTAACATTGTTTCAAACTGCAAGCTCAGAGGCCGGCTGCGCCAGGCGGGGAACGTTGGAGTCCTCCTTCACTGAAGCAAGCAAGCCTCATGTTCACTTCAAGCTGCCTGGCTGCTGGTCGCCATCTTGGCTGGCAGTTAATTTGCATATCGCCCTGATTAGCCAATGGGAAGGGTAGCAGACGTATGGCTAATTACCATGTTTCTCTTCTATTAGATAGGATTATTGTTGTTTTTTTATTTTTTTATTTAATTTTTTTATTGCATAAATTAATACAAAGGGTATTACATATGTGTCCATTTCCCCCCCTCCCCCCGCCCTAGACAGTCCCCTAGCCTCCCCTATCCCCCAGTGTCTTATGTCCATTGGTTATGCTTATATGCATGCATACAAGTCCTTTGGTTGATCTCTTACCCCGCTACCTCCTGTCCCCCAACCCTCCCCGGCCTTCCCACTGCAGTTTGACAATCTGTTTGAGGCAGCTCTGCCTCTGTATCTATTATTGTTCAAAAGTTTATAATGGTCTCTATTATCCATGAATGAGTGAGATCATGTGGTATTTTTCCTTCATTGACTGGCTTATTTCACTTAGCATAATGCTCTCCAGTTCCATCTATGCCGTTGCAAATGGTAAGAGTTCCTTCCTTTTTAGAGCAGCATAGTATTCCATCATGTAGATGTACCACAGTTTTCTAATCCATTCATCTACTGATGGGCTCGAAGGCTGTTTCCAGATCTTAGCTATGGTGAATTGTGCTGCTATGAACATAGGGGTGCATATATCCTTTCTGATTGGTGTTTCTGGTTTCTTGGGATATATTCCTAGAAGTGGGATCACAGGGTCAAATGGGAGTTCCATTTTCAGTTTTTTGAGGAAACTCCATACTGTTCTCCACAGTGGCTGCACCAGTCTGCACTCCCACCAGCAGTGCACAAGTGTTCCTTTTTCTCCACATCCTCTCCAGCACTTGTCGTTTGTTGATTTGTTGATGATAGCCAGTCTGACAGGTGTGAGATGGTACCTCATTGTTGTTTTGATTTGCATCTCTCGGATGATTAGTGACTTTGAGCATGTTTTCATATGTCTCTTGGCTTTCTGAATGTCCTCTTTTGAAAGGTGTCTATTTAGGTCCTTTGCCCATTTTTTGATTGGATTGTGTATCTTCCTTTTGTTAAGTTGTATGAGTTCCCTGGATTATTGTTGATAATATTACAGATGTCTCCCATTGTGCCCCCACTTTGCTCCCTCCTCCCAACCCCTACTCATTTCCCCATGTGTTCACCCCCATATTGCTTGTGTCCATAGGCTATGCATATAAGTATATAAATTCTTTAGTTAATCTCTTCTTGTCCCTTCAATCCCCACATCAAGGTATGTCCGCCTGTTCCAACTCTTCACGCTTCAGGTCTTATTTTGTTGGTCAATTCATTTTATTAGATTCCACAAATAAGTGAGATCATGTGTTAGTTGTCTTTTTCAAATTAGCTTATTTCACTTAGCAAAATAGTCTTAAGGTCCATCCATGCAGTCCCAAAGGGTAAGAGATTCCTGTTTTTTACAGCTGCATAGTATTCCATTGTGTAAAGTCTTTCTTAAATCTGTGTTTGTCTCCTTTTTATTCCTAATAATCTTTATTCTCTCTCTCTCTCACATTCATTCTTTCTCTTTATTTTTTCTCAGAAGTTTTGTGTATTTGCTACTTATTTATGCATTAAGATTTTTTTATAACAAAATTGAAAACTTTATTAGGTACAGGTTTAAGATATATAATATTTTTGAAATGAAAAACATCTTTCTTATATTCAAAAATCACCCACTATAATTACTGATCTTGACATGTTTCTGGGGTTTTTTTTTTTATTTATTTCCATTACTGTTTATCCCCTCTATGTCCTCTTCCACCTCCTCCCACCCCCTGCTCCCCGCCCCCCACAATCACCACAGTGTTGTCCATGTCCATGAGTTCTCCCTCTCTCTCTTTTTTTCTTTGTTGCTCAATCCCTACCCCCTATATTTCTCCCTTGAGGTGTCTGCCTGTTCTCTATCAATGAATCTATCTCTATTTTGCTTGGTATTTTATATTTCAAAAACTGTACTTTCTGTTTGAAAGGTTGTATGTGGAGACTTTTTTCATATTTCTCTTTTCCTTTTTATCATGACTTATTTTTTTATTGTTGACACTATTGCAGAGGTCCCCCATCCCCTCCCTTTGCCCTCTTCCACCCAGCCACTCCCCTCCCCTCCCTTGGCCTCAGCACACTATTGTCTGTATCCATGGGGTGTACATATACAATCTTTAGTTAATCCCTTCACCTTCCTTTATCCAGTCCTTCCCACCCCTTTTGACATTTGTCAGTCTGTTCCATGTATCCATGCCTCTGGACTATTTTGTTCGTCAGTTTATTTTTTCCATAGATTCCACATATAAATGAGATTGTGATATTTGTGTCTTTCTGAGTGGTTTATTTTACTTAGCATAATAATCTTTAGGCCCATCCATGCTGTTGCAAAGGGTAAGGATTCTTTCTTTTTGATGGCCATGTAGGAATCCATTGTATAAACATATAAACAGCTTGATGAGCACTTGGGCTGTTTCCAAATCTTAGCTATCCTATCTAATAAAAGAGAAACATGGTAATTAGCGTACAACCGCTACCCTTCCCATTGGCTAATCAGGGCAATATGCAAATTAACTGCCAGCCAAGATGGCGGTCGGCAGCCAGGCAGCTGGAAGAGAACATGAGGCTTGCTTGCTTCAGTGACGGAGGAATCCAATGTTCCCCGCCTGCCGCTGCCAGCCTCTGAGCTGCAACTCTAAGCAACTATGTTACAAATATAGAAGCTAAACAAAACCCCAGAAACCTGCTTTAGTCACCGGGCTTCAGCCAGCAGTATCGCAACATTGTTTCAAATATAGAAGGTAAACAAAGGCCAGAAACCTGCTTTCAGCAGTGGAGGCCTAAGAGCTGGAGCCTCAGAGCTAAAGCTGGCCCAGAATTAAAAAAAAAGAAAAAAAGAACCAGCCAGCCTGAAAACAGCCCTCAGCACCTCACCCAGACAGGCCAGGCAACCCAGTGGGGACCTCCACCCTGAAGGGTGTGTGACCAGCTGCAAACAGCCATCATCCCCTCACCCAGGCTGGCCAGGCACCCCTGTTGGGACCCCCACCCTGATCCAGGACACCCTTCAGGGCAAACCAGCCTGCCCCCACCCTTGCACCAGGCCTCTATCCTATATAGTAAAAGGGTAATATGCCTCCCAGCACCAGGATCAGTGGAGCCATGAGGCCTCCCAGCATCGGGATCAGCGTGACAGGGGGCAGCGCCCAAACCCCCTGATCGCCCTGTGCCTCTGTGTGTGACAGGGTACGGGGCCACAACCTCCCTATCCGCCCTGCTCTGTTCGTGACAGGGAAGGCGCCCCAACCCTCTGATCAGCCCTGCTCTGTGCCTGATAGGGGGGAGCTCCCCAACCCCCTGATCGTCCTGCGGCTCTGTGTGTGACAGGGTGCGACGCCCCAACCCCCTGATTGGTCCTGCTCTGTGGGTGATAGAGGGCGACGCCCCAACCGCCCCCCACGGGTCCTGCTCTGTGTGTGACGGGGTAGAGCCATAACCTCCCCATCGGCCCTACCCTGAGTGTGACAGGGTGCGGTGCCCCAACCCCCTGATATTCCCTGCTCTGTGTGTGACAAGGGGCAGTGCCCCAACTCCCCTATCGGCCCTACTCTGTGATTGACGGGGGGAGTTCCCCAACCCCCTGATCGACCCTGCTCTCTGCATGACAGGGTACGGAACCCCAACCCCCTTGATGGGCCCTGCTCTGTGAGGGACAGAGGGCAGCGCCCCAACCCCCTAATTGGCCCTGCTCTGTGTGTGACAGAGGGTGGCGCCGCAACCTCCCCATCGACCCTGCCTTGAGTGTTACAGGGGGCGGTGCCCCAACCCCCCAATCGGCCCTACCCTGAGCGTGACTGAGGGTGTCATCGCAACCTCCCGATCCGCCCTGCTCTGTGCATGACAGGGGGCGGCGCTCCAACTCCCCAGTCGGCCCTGCTCTGAGCCCAACCAGGGGCTGCACCTAGGGATTGGGCCTGCCCTCTGACACCCGGGAGCAGGCCTAAGCCAGCAGGTCGTTATCTCCCGAGGGGTCCCAGACTGTGAGAGGGCACAGGCCGGGCTGAGGGACCCCCCCCTTCCCCCTGAGTGCACAAATTTTTGTGCACTGGGCCTCTAGTCTGTATAATAAAAACCTAAGCGACCATTACAGGAGAACGACCACAATGACCAGTCACTATGATGCACACTGACCACCAGGGGGCAGACTTTCAATGTAGGAGCTGCCCCCTGGTGGTCAGTGCGCTCCCACAGGGGGAGCATTGCTCAGCCAGAAGCTGGACTCACAGCTGTCGAGTGCACCTGCGGAGGCGGGAGCCTCTCCTGCCTCCGCAGCGGTGCTAAGGAGCAGCGAGCCAAGTGGTAAGAAGCAGCAAACCAAATGGTAAGGAGCAGCGAGCTGGCAGGCAGTAAGGAGCAATGGGTCCCGGACTGGGAGAGGGTGCAGGCAGGGCTGAGAGACCCATTCCAGTGCACAAATTTTGTGCACCTGGCCCTAGTTGCAAATAATGCTGCTATGAACATAAGGCTGCATATATTCTTTCTGATTGGTGTTTCGGGATTCTTAGGATTTATTCCCAATAGAAGGATTGCTGGGTCAAAGGCAGTTCCATGTTTAATTTTTGGAGGAAACTTCATAGTATTTTCCACAGTGCCTGCACCAGTCTACATTCCCACCTAGTGCAGTAGGGTTCTTTTTTCTCCATATCCTCATCAGCACTTATTGTTTATTGCTTTATTGATAGTAGCCATTCTGACAGGTGTGAGGTGATACCTGATTTTAGTTTTAATTCACGTCTCCCTGATGTTGAGGGACTTTCAGCCTTTTTTCATATGTCTTTGGCGACCTCTATGTTACCTTCTGAGCAGTATCTATTCAGGTCCTTGACGCATTTTTAATTGGATTGTCTTTCTGGTGTTGAACTGACAAGTTCTTCATATATATTTTGGATATTAACCCCTTATCAGATGAATCATTGGCAATTATGTTCTCCCACCAATAGGTTTCCTTTTCATTTTGTTGATGGTTTATTTTGCTATGCAGAGCTTTTTAGTTTGATGTAGTCCCATTTATTTAATTTTTTTCCTGTTTCCCTTGCCCTCAGAGACATATTACCAAAAATGTTATTCTGAGAGATGTCTGATATTTTATTGCCTATGTTTTTCTTCATGGAATTTTGTGGTTTTGTGACTTACATTTAAGTATTTTATTCATTTTTAGTTTATTCTTGTGTATGGTATGAGTTGGTGGTCTAGTTTCATGTTTTGCATGTGTCTGTCCAACTTTCCCAACACCATTTAGTTTGAAGAAACTGCCTTCATTGTATGCTCTTGTCTTCTTTGTCAAATATCAATTGACTATAAAGGTGTGGGTTTATTTCTGGGCTCAGTTTTGTATGACATTGTTATATATTGTTTCTATTAAGGACAATTAAAGACATAGGAGAAGATAAGGTTTTTCAGAGGACATTAAAAAATGTTTCTCATATGATGGCTGTAAATGATTCATTCTCTCTCTCTCTCTCTCTCTCTCTCTCTCTCTCTCTCTCTCGCATTTTATGAAGGCTAAGCAGAGAATTAGAGATGTTGGAGAGGAAGCTAGTCAACATAAGGGTATGACAGTCCCAGCAAAGAAAATACGAAAAGGCATCCAAGGATTAAACACAAATAAAATTAAGGATTATTTCAGTGTCTAAGTGCTGTAAAACATTCTTAAGTCATTAATATCTAGCATGCAACAAACTCGGCCATTATCTTAATTCCTCTTGCTTATCCAAAGCTTTTAACCATCCAATTTGGGGATACTTTTTGTTCAACATGAAAATATTTCACTTATTTTTTAAATTACAGGAAAGGAAAACCCAAAACTTATTTTAAAGGAATTTGCTTTGTGATCATATCTGTTGGAATACTTCATCTCTTACTAAATTTTTTGTCAAGTTTTATGAATGTCTCTAAACTTCAGGTTCCATGAGTAAAATAAGGTAGTAATTTTACCTACATTTTTATTTTTATTTTAGAAGTTGACATCTTTTGATGGTGTCTTGCCTACCATGTACATAGTTTATAAATGAAAATAATACTCCTAGCCATGAAGTACTGTCTGTGCATACTTTTACTACTTCATCATGGGAAGAAAAAAGAATGCCCAGTTTAATGGTGAGAAAATCAAATTTCATTCTTGAACAACAATACAAATATAATATTAACTGTTGTCACTTTTGAACACTTACTACATGCTAGGGACTTTACATGAATTATCTAGATCTAGTTACACCTCAAAGGAACTCTATGAAATAGGTATCTTCCTCAACTGATAGATGGAAAAGGTAGACTTAGAGAGGCTAAGAAAATTGCTTAAGAGCACACAGATATAAAGTATTGGATGTATGTCTTAAATTTAGGTCTACTTAACTCAGATTTAATGTGCTATAATGAATCCTTATGATATAACTTAAGGGAAGCAATTGTCATAGAATATAGAAAAGAATAATGCAAAGACAGGTCAACGTTGATTGAGGGGGGAGTATTGTTTCAATTTTCAATCACTAAAAAGTGTAGACTTGGAGCAGGAAAAATGTTCAAGCTTGTTACACAATTTGAATGAAATATCCCACATGGCTTTCCAACACTCTTTGCTCTGGTTGTTGTGTTCATTTCTTTGGTAATGTGCATACCAGATGACAAATCAACCATGTAACTTAGAGGAATCTGAATTTTAATAAGTTAATTGGTTTTCCTAAACTAGATTATTCCACAATTAAATTATAAGGTAACTTTTCTGTGCCTGCAGAGTGGAGAACCATGACCTGGACTGCAAGTGATTTATCTTAGGTGCAAATATCTGAAAATCTCAGGTGCGGACCAAAAATTTTCTCTTTGCTCACCAACTCTTAGCAGTATGAGAGTAAAGGAAGGTCCTGAAGTACAGAAATAGGTCTTGATAGAATCTGTGTTGCATTGTTATATTGTAAATCAGCAAGCTGAACATAAGACGCCTCAATAAGCCAAATTAATTAAGGGTCTTTATTACACCAGTGGGCTCAGAGGAATATTGTTTCCAGAGTCTGAGCCAAGCAATCATGGAGGAAGTTTTCCCTTTATACATTTCTAATGTCTTTGTCTCCTAAATATGGGACTTCTGGTCCCTTTTGCAAGATTTAAAAGAGACCTATGTATGCTAAGCAGATGTCTCGCAGGAAGCCTGTAGCCTTGAGTGCAGTTCAGTATCCTTGAGTACAGATAACGAAAAGACACCTGGTATGGGGGTAGCTAGGGATGGCAGCGGAGCATCTTGCAAGGTCAGACAGTTAAGCTTATTTTCCCTATTATTAGAGCAAGCATTTTTTACAGAAGCCAATAATAGCAGAATTAATTCACAGAACAAAGAAACTTCTATATCTAGTGGAAATTTCAAACAGCAGTTTTTACAAAACAGAGGTTACTATGCTTCAGCATCTTTAAGAAACAGCTAAAATCTTTACTATGTTTGGAGAGATTTAACATGAGCAACATACTGATAGAAGAATAATGTATTTTTTGCAGAAAACCTAAACATCCTACATCAAAGTCTTTAGTCCTCAGTACTTCAATAAAGGTTACAATTTGATACTATAGTATTTGTTTATTAGAAAGAGTGTTAAGTCAATGCTGACAATATTTCACTAATCTTTGCTGTCGGTCTTTGGAAGTTAATTAGGAAACATTCAAGCTGAATCCATTTTCTGCTTTTGTGTGACAACACACAGGGGTTTTAGCTAAAGTGGCTGGCTCCCTTGACCACCCTAGAAAAATTAATTACCATTCTAAATATAAGCCAGTGACATGTAAAAGGCAATATGGTAAACCCTATAGTAAATATGACTCATTTCGGTGCCATTCAAAAGCTTATTGACATCAGCACAGCTTTCTCAACAACAGGAGTACCACAGAGAAGAAAACATAGAAATCTATTGCTGAAAAAGTACATTATGGTATGGTGTAGGTGAGATATGTTTTATTCATTTGTGCTGAGCCTAAAGATGTGGTCAACAATCTTTTTTCTTCTTGAATACTATTATGTATTTGCATTAGTGTAAACTTCAATTAAGTAATGCCAGGCCAGTAATTGTAAGGAATGGCCAAATTCAATGAAAGTAACAATTTGACAAAATTACACTTTGTACTTGGTATGCTTGAATTAGAACAATATTAACAATCAAGAAATGGAAAAATGAATTTCTAACTGTTCAACATATTAAAGCTTTACAGACATTAAACAACTTAGAATTATACTAGTTTTTCCACATGGGAAGGATATTATATATAATGATGTAGCTATTACATCATATAGAAACAAAAATAAAATAAACAGTATACATGAAATGTCTTGCCATTTAAAAAAATCTAATCTCACATACCACACACACAATACAGTAAATATTTGTTGTGCACTTAAGTGTGATAGGTAGAAACTGTTGCTGGATAGAGAGTGCCTCATCTCCCCCAGTTGCTGCTGCGGGTGGAGTTTTTGCAATACCTCAAGAAAATTAATTTTATGAGACTCACAAGAGAAGATTTGATCTAGTAGGAAGCTATATTTCTGTAGAATTATACCCCTGTGTTTCCAAAGTCCCATTTCCCTTAGCCCAATCATAGAAGAAGTGTAGCTAGGGTTTCAGTAAAGCTAAAATCAGAGCCAGTGCCCAGAGTTTCCTTTCCATGTTGGAGCAGAGTCCAGTATAGCATCAAGTTAACTGTAGCCCCTTAGTTCATTGCATGTGGGGGTCCACATGGCTGAAGGCCACACAGGGGAATGCAAGGGAGCACACCCTGAGCAACAAGAGTCCTAAGAACCTGAGTCCCAGTAGAACCAAGAGAGCGAACTCCTTTGTTTAGGGCAGGGGTCCTCAAACTTTTCAAACAGGGGGCCAGTTCACTGTCCTTCAGACCGTTGGAGGGCTGGACTATAGTTTAACAAAAAACTATGAACAAATTCCTATGCACACTGCACATATCTTATTTTGAAGTAAAAACACAAAACAGGAACAAATACAATATTTGTATTTGCATGTGGCCCGCGGGCCGTAGTTTGAGGACCCCTGGTTTAGGGGATTATATATTCCAAGATCTTCACATCCTTGCAGTGACCACACCCATTCTGGCCAACGACCTCTGTTCCTAGGTGTGACACATCAAGCATCTTTCCTAGTCCCCCCCCCCAACTTTACATGAGTTTATCTTCCCTTTGTTACATCCCTTTATTCCCTGAGGAGTACAGAGTTATAACTTCCTGGTGTAGCTGCCCAAATCACATGTCCATAATATCTGTCCTTTCCTTTGCTCCTTTCCTATTATTAATAACTAGAGGTCCAGCACACAATTAAATCTTGCGCATGTAGGGTCCCCTAGGCCTAGCCTGCCATCAGGGCCATGTCCTTACGACTCCTCGCAGGCTCCATGGAAGCTGCCTGCACCCTGCAGCGCTCCCAGCTTGTGCCCTTCCCTTGCGTGCCACCTCCCCCACCCCACCCCCACCCGCCCCCTGCCTTGCTGCACCCTCTTTGCCATGCCTCCCAAGCCCCCCACAAGCCCCGCCTCGCCACATGAGTCCCAGCCCTGGAGAGGTGCACCATTCACCGACTGGTAACCATTGTTTGGTCAGTCCTTTTATGATATAGACTAGCTAATTACAATGGTATCAGGAACTACAAGGACATCTGAGACATGAGCCAGGATGCTTACAGTTTATTCAGGAGAAAAAAACTAAGTACATAAAAGGTTAAATAAGAACAATTCATTTCATTAATTTGAAACAGTAATAGTGAGACAAGAAGATAAAGTGGTGTGATCATTCTGTGAGTCAGGAGGAACAGATAATGTTTTTAACAGATAGAAAGGATTTAAATGAATGGAGAATAAGGCCATATATTCCAAGATTGCATGAGTGAAAGCATGAGAGAGAGAAAGGCTTTTGGGAGCATTGGGCAAACCAGTTTGGTCAGATTGCCTATTCTAAGGAAGACTTAGTACCCAGCTTTTTGTATTGAATGTTAGGAGACCTGGACTATAAATATACCTTTGCTATTTTCTAGTCAAGGACTCTTGAGCAATCCTGTTCCTTCTTGGGCTTGTTGTCCTCATTTGAAACATGAGCATATTATTACCTGAATTTCTTACCATACAGAATTTTTTGAGTACAAAATAACATGAGCTGTATGAAAGTACAATAAAAACTAGCTAAACAAAAGTAAGGTGGAAATCATTGGCAGTACAGTCTGAAAAAGTAGGTTTGAAGCACATTGTGGATGCCATTAAATGAGACAAGGAACTCTTAATTGATTTGATAGGGAGCACCAAGAAGTTTTTGAACAAGAGAGTGAAATAACCAGAGTGGTGTTTGGAGGTTATTAATTAGATAGTAGTGTAAGTGAAGAGAATTGGAACCAGAAAGGACTGTAGAAATATAGGACAAAGAAAGTGAGGCTGCAAAGAAAAAGTCCCACTACTGAGAAAAACCCGACTTGGATCTCATGTAAGGAGAAGAGAGGAGGGGAATTTAAAAAACAGAACAAAAAATTATGTGATAGGTTCAAAGAATGGAAGTACCATGCATTATAGGAGATTAGAAGAAAGAACCATCTATGGAAAAGAAAATGGAAATTATGAGGAATTCTGTTTAAACATGCTAAGTTTAAGCTTCCTAGAAAATATATATGTGGGAACTGGGCAATAGGTCTCTATAAATATGGAACTCACTAAGCTAGAATTAGAGATTTCTGTTCAATACCTGAAATCGGAAGGATACATGAGAACTTAGAAGAAAGAAAGGAGAGGATGAAAAGCATAAATTACTGTGCAGTAGAACTTCACATGTATATTTATAATAAGTCAAGTATGTAAAGTGTAGTAAAATGAACAACATAAACTGATGAACAAAAATAGAACCAGAGACATAGACGCATCAAACAGACTATACAACCTATGAGGGAAGGCGGGGGGTGAGGGGGTAAGAGATAAACCAAAGGACTTGTATGCATGCATATGAGCAAAACCAATGGACACAGACAGTAGGGGGATGAGGGCTTGTGCTTAGGGGTGGGGGAGGCCGGGGAGAGGTCAATGGGGAAAAAGGGAGACTCATGTAATACTTTAAACAACATTAAATTCAAAAAAGAAAGCTACTAGAATATATTTCTACTAAATACTTATATAGAGATTTGTTGGCTGTTAGTTGCAAATAGTAATTAAACATCACTTGTTATATAATAAGAATATTGTAGAAATGTGCAAAATTAAGTACACTATTTAAGTTGTCAAACAATAAATACACCATTAAGCCCTTTATACAAACTGGTTTAAATGTTGCCTCTTATTTTTTAGTCTTTATTGTTGAAAGTATTACAGATGTCCCATTTTTTTCCTCCATTGACCCCTTCTATCCCGTACCCAGCCTCTGCCCCAAGCCTTCAACACAGTATTGTCTGTGGCCATGGGTTATGAATATATGCATACAAGTTCCACCTTCCCTCTGAGATTTGACAGTCTGTTCCATGCTTCTATGTCTCTGGGTCTATTTTGTTCATTAGATTCCACATATGAGTGAAGTTATGTGACTTGTCTTTCTCTGACTGGCTTATTTTATTAGTATAACACTCTCCAGCTCCCTTCATGCTGTCTAAAGGGTAAGAGATTCTTCTTTTTTACTGCTGCATAGTATTCCATGGTGTAAATGTACCACAGCTTTTTTATTCACTCATCTATTGATGGACAGCTATTGTAAATTGTGCTGCTATGAACATAGGGTACATATATTCTTTCTGGTTGGTGTTTCTGGTTTTAGAATATATTCCTAGGAGTGGGATCACTGGGTCAAATGGCAGTTCCATATTTAATATTTTGAGGAGACTCCATACTGTTTTCCATAATGGCTGCACCAGTCTGCATTCCCACTAGCAATGTACTAAGGTTCCCTTTTCTCCACATTCTTGCCAGCACTTGTCATTTATTGATTTGTTGATGGTAGCCATTCTGATAGGTGTGAAGTGATACCTCATTATCATTTTAATTTGTATCTCTCTGATGATCAGTGACTTTGAGCATTTTTTCATGTCCCTTGGCCCCTCTGTATGTCACTTTGTAGAAGTATCTATTTAGGTCCTTTTTAATTGGATTGTTTGTCTTCCTTTTTTTAAGTTGTATGAATGCCTTATATATTTTGGATATTAACCCCTTATCAAATGTTACATTGGCAAGTATGTTCTCCCATACAGTGGGCTCCCTTTTCATTTTGTTTATGGTTTCTTTTGCTGTGCAGAAGCTTTTTAGTTTGATGTAGTCTCATTTGTTTATTTTCTCTTTTGTATCCTTTTCCCTAAGTGATGTATCAGCAAACATATTGCTAGATGTCTGAGATTTTGCTGTCTATGGTTTCTTCTAAGATTTTTATGTTTCATGACTTTAATTTAAATCTTTTATTTATCTTGGGTTTATTCTTGTGTATGGTGTAAGTTGGAGGTGTGGTTTCAGTTTTTTGGTTTTTTTTGCATGTATCTGTCCAATTTTCCCAACACCATTTATTGAAGAGATTGTCTCTACTCCGTTGTATGCTCTTGCCTCTTTGTCAAATATTGAGTGTAATGGCTTGGGTCATTTTCTGGGGTCTCTGTTCTGTTCCATTGATCTTTATGCCTGTTCTAGTGACAGTACCAGGTTGTTTTGATTACAGTGGCTTTGTAGTATAACCTTATATCTGGAGTTGAGATCTCTCCAACTTTGTTCTCCTTTCTCAAGATTGCTGCAGCTATTTAAAACAGTATGGCTAAGTTCTCTCGCTTTGTTCATCCTTTTAGTTAATTTAAACTATTTTATGCTAGTCATTTCACATCATTGTTTTTTAATCGTGATGGTTTCAGAAGAGAGAACCAATTTTTTTTTCTTCAGAAACTCATAAGTGGGAGAGGGTAGAAAGAAAAGGAGCATTTATGAATGTTAATGAGTTATTCATTAAGTATGAGTAGGTGGGCCCAGAGAAGTGAGACTTTTCTGGCTTGGCTTTTGAGAGGACCCACAGAATCCCAATCTCCAGTCCTCTTGACTTAATTCTGGACCTGGATGGATTCAGAGCCCAGCAGGGTGACTGTTAACAGGAATCAGCTCATCAAAGGGCTAGAGTGCAGGGGCACATATTAAAATAAGGCAAATGAGCAAGGGTCCTAGGCTGCTGAAGTGGATTTATTAGCAGTGAGAGTACATTTGAGTCAACCTGTTGGGGTCAGTAGTTCTAAAGGACCTTGATCCTATACTGTTGTGAAAGTCCTTGGTCTCTTTGAAACTGTTGACACAACATACTTCTTGAAGAAGAAAAGGCATTAAGAGCTTTGTTCCACTGCACAAATGCCAACGACTCTCAGGCTAGTCGTATAAAAGCATTCACCATGGTTACAAGAAAAGGGGAAGGTTCCATAGTTCTTTATGGGAACAGATAATTGTTTTGTATAATTTACATTGAAGAATGACTTTATTGTCCACAAGAAAGTGGACACAGGGTACTATGCCAGGACATAGGGCCAGTTAACCTACAAATAAATTCTCAAATTCATGGAATATACATTTGTAGCCATACAGTCTGCTAGTGCAGCTTTAAGATAATAGGGACATACTGATCACAATATTAAATTAACTAGTCTTTATTTTTCAGAGCTTCATAAATATCAGATGTCATCATAATAATAACTAATATGACACTTTCTTAAGTGTGGTAAGCCTTTACTTAAACTATTTTATTTAACACAGAGAGGCACACAAACTGTGAGCAATGTTGTATTATGCCTTAGTTTCATTATCTGTGAGTGTTTAGGGAACTTGTTCAAGGTGGTAAGCATTTAGCCAGGCTGACTACAAAGTCCATGTCGCTAACCACTGTGCAGACCATGTCATTATATTGGCAGTGTGCATATGTAATATACACAACTGCCTTCTGATTCTACACTATAATACTCTAAGATACTATGAGGTATCCTAATAGAGAACTTTATAAGATGAAACAAGTTATAGACTTTTATTTGCACACAGTACCAAAGGGGCCTGGAATAATTAAAATGTTACCAGTTACAGATATTAGGCCAACTTACACATTAATTATTCTGGTTCACCATTTACCATTTATGATTCCTTAAATATCATTAAAAGAACATATTATTATAGACTGTTTGGTGCTTCATTTGGACAAAGAATAGCATTGTTTTTCCCACATCATTCAGCAAACTAACCAGTGGAAGGGACTGCCCTGTGAAGCATTGGGTTTGGGCTCTCCTGTCAAATCCTTATGAATAAACTAGAGGCTCGGTGCACAAATTTGTGCACAGATGGGGTCCTTCAGCATGGCCTGTGGGGATTGGGCCAGCAGTCTGATGCCACCTGCCACTCCTACCTGCCACTCCCACTCATCCCTGCCCCACTGCGCCTGCCGCAGGCTAGCGCCCAGTCATTCCTGATCGGGAGAGGCTCACGCCGCCACAGAGGCATTCATCAGCCATGAGCCCTGCATCTGGTGCCTGTCCCAAGGGAGGTGGGGCGGGGGGGACATTATCGGCCCTCTGGATGGGCAGTGGGACGCCCTTGCCGGCGTCCAGATCTGCCCCATTGATATTGTCAGGAGCCTCCTGGAGGCTGCTTTTATATCTTTTCTTCCTTGTGGAGCATCTAGGGAGGGGAAGCGACTATGATGCCTGAGGCTGACTTCCAGGAGGCCAAGGGCACTGTCAGGATGGTGCCAGCAGCACCAGTCCATTGGTGCCTGGCCCATTCTCTGGAGATTTGACCTGCAGGACTACTGAGGGAGTGAGTGGCTGCACCAGATAGGTGGGCCACCAGGACGGATCAGTCAGCTGAGCGGCACTCCCACTATGAGAGTGCACTGACCATCAGGGGGCAGCTTCTGCATTGAGCGTCTGGCCCCTGGTGGTCATTGCTCATCATAGTAACTGGTCGACCAGTCATTCTGTCATTCAGTCATTTGGACACTTGGTCGCTTAGGCTTTTTATATAATACTAGAGGCCCGGTGCATGAAAATTCATACACTGGAGGGGGGGAGGGGTCCCTCAGCCCATCCTGCCCCCTCTCACAGTCTGGGAGCCCTCAGGGGCAGGAGGCGACCCAGCCATCAGGGGAAGGCGATGCCCCATCACACCTCTGCTTCTGCCACTGCTGGCAGCTCAAGCCTCAGCTGGCCCTGGTTACCTGAGCCTCGGGCGGTCCTGGGCGGCTGGGGAGCTGAGAGGACTGGGGGACTCTGGAGGCAGGCGCGTGGAGTGACCAGACCCTCCTGGGGACAGGTCGGCCATGCCACGTGCCTGCCCCCCCAGCAGGGCTGAGGGGACTGGGTATCACCATCCTGTGGCTGTGGGCGCCGCCATCTTTGAGAGCGGAGCAGTCAATTAGCTAATTTTCTCCTTTTTGGCAGTGGGTGCCACCATCTTTGAGGGTGGAGCAGTCAATTAGCATATTCCCTCCATATTGGCTGTGGGCACCGCCATCTTTATGATGGCATGAGGGTCAATTAGCATATTCCCTCTTTATTAGATAGGATAGATGCTATCTTGTGTTTGTTTTTATCTTTTTCATGGTAATTCTAACTACCTGACTCCCAGGTAATGCTGGCCATGTAATATCATCTTGTAGATGTGAAAGGATAAACATTGCTGATTTTTATTACTAAAACCCTGAAAGCAGATCACTCAACTTTTACAGGAACCTCAAGATCTCAGTCAAAAATTCCATTCTGAGGTCAAATACTAGACCTCAGAATTTTTAAGTTTAAAATTATTCAAAGATATACAACAATACCAATAAAATACATAAAAGATTGAATAATTTAAAAAGATCTCTTAATAAATGTTATTGTTAACATCATAAATTCCTAAATATTTGCCAGCAACAGGGGTCTAGTATATCCTTTTTAAATAGATACATATATATATACACATATATATGTGTGTGTGTGTATATATATATATATATATATATATATATATATATATCCTATCTAATAAAAGGCAAAAAGGGTAATTGACCGTACCTTCGCTATGCTTCCCATTGGCTAATCAGGGCGATATGCAAATTAACTGCCAAGAAAGATGGCGGTTAACCACCAACAAAGATGGCGGTTAATTTGCATACGTAGGCTCCAAGTGACGGAGGGGAGCCGGCTTGCCCCGGGCAGAAGCAGCAAGCGAAGGCCAGTGTGGTGAGCGAAGAGCAAAGAGGGAAGCCTGCCGCGCCGGCCTTGGCCATGTCCTTGGGGCCCGTGCAGCAAGCGAGGGGCTTAGCTCCTCACTCGCCACATGCCAGCCTCTGCCACACCCCCAGGGCCTAGGTCCCTCCCAGCGAAGAGCGAAGGCCTGGGTTCCGGGCGCCAGAGGAAAACTGGTGCCAGCAGCCAGGGGAAGGGGCCCCCAAGGGGCCCCAGACTGCGAGAGGGCACAGGCCGGGCTGAGGGACCCACCGAGTGCACAAATTTTTGTGCACCGGGCCTCTAATACACACACACACACACACACACACACACACACACACGCACGCACTTGAGGCCAGTGCATGAAATTCATGCACTGGTAGGGTCCCTAGCAGCTGCCGGCTGCCAGCCAGGGCCTCCCTTCCTTCCCCCGGTCACCTGTGGCCACCACCCAGGGCCTCCGTCCCTTCCCCCAAGTCAAACTCCCAGTCTTGGGGACAATTTGCATACTATGCTTTTATTATATAGGATATTAGAGGCCCAGTGCATGGATTTTTGCATTGGTAGGGTTCCTCAGCCTGGCCTGCACCCTCTCGTGATCCGGGACCCTCTTGGGGGATGTCAGACTGCCGGTTTCAGCCTGATCCCCGCAGGCCTGGCCCTGCTTGTGGGGATCAGGCCAAAACCAGCAGTCCTACATCCCCTGAGGGATGTAGTAGTGTGCAAAGAGGTAGGTGGCCGGGGAGGAGCCCAAGCCCAGGCTGGACACCATGCCGCTCCTGCTCATCCCAGCCCTGCTGTGCCTGCTGCTGCCACTGCCCCTTGGTAGCGCTGCTGTGGAGGTGGGAGAGGCTTGCACTGCTGCAGCTGTGCTCACCAGCCGTGAACCGGGCATCTAGCATTTGTCAGTCAACTGAGCAGTGCTCCTGCTCTGGGAGCACACTGACCACCTGGGGCAGCTCCTGCATTGAGTGTCTGCCCCCTGGTGGTCAGTGCGCATCATAGCAACCCATCAAATGGTCTTTCGGTCACTTAGGCTTTGATAGATAGATTAGATAGATAGATGATGATAGATGTTAGATAGATGATAGATAGATAGATAGATAGGTAGATAGATAGATAGATAGATAGATAGATAGATAGATAGAGATATATTATTGATTTAAGAGAGGAGGGAGAGAAAGATAGAAACATCAGTGATGAGAGATAATCATTTATTGACTGCCTTCTGCACACCTCCTTCTGGGGATCAAGCCCACAACCCAGGCATGTACCCTCACCCAGAATAGAACCAAGACCTCCTGGCACACCCCACAGGCATAGTATATTCTTTTATTTTTATTTATTTTTTAAATCTTTATTGTTGAGAGTATTACACACATCCCCATTTATCCCCTGGTTTCCACCCCGCCCCAGGCCTTCACCACACTATTGTCTATGTCCATAGTTAATGCATATATACTTATAAGATCTTTGTTTAATCTCTTCCCATCCTCCCTCACCCCTTTCCTCTGAGATTCATCAGTCTGTTCCATGTTTCCATGCCTCTGGTCCTCTTTTATTCATCAGTTTATTTTGTTTATTAGATTCCTTATTCATTTATTTTAATTTTTAGATTCAATTGTTGATAGATATCTTTTTACCAGAGGCCCAGTGCATGAAATTCATGCATGGGGGGTGTCCCTCAGCCGGCTGGCACCCTGTTCAATCTGGGACCCCTCGGGGGATGTCTGACTGCTGGTTTAGGGCCAATCCCTGTCAGACATCCTTCTCACAATCCGGGACTGCTGTCTCCCAACCACTCGCCTGCCTGCCTGCCTGATTGCCCCTAACCACTTCTGCCTGCCTGCCTAATCACCCTCAAAACACTCCCCTGCCAGCCTGATTGACGCCTAACTACTCCCCTGCTGGCCTGATTGCCCCCAGCTGCCCTCCCCTGCAGGCCTGATCTCTCCCCCAACTGCCCACCCCTGCCAGTCAACTTGTGGTGACCATCTTGTCGTGGCCACCTTGTGGCCGCCATTTTGTGACGACATCGTGGTGGCCATCTTGTGACGATGTCACGCGATGCCACCTAGGCTTTTATTATATAGGATTACCATTTTATTGTTCTTTCTTTCTTCTTCTCCTTCTCCTTCTCCTCCTTCTCCCTCTCTTTCTTCTTTTTCTTCAACAGTGTGGTGATGGTCAGAGGGAAGGGAGTGAATCAGGGGCTGGGTAGGGGTGGGCAAAGGAGGGGAGAGATAATGGGGACATCTGTAATAGTGTCAACTATAAAAATGAAGTGTAAAATTAAAAAAATATTTTTAAGAAAATAAATCATAAGCACAAAAAAGTGTTAATAAACCAAAAGCTGGCAAGCTGGTTGAAAGCACAACACTCTAAAACAGCCGTGGGCAAACTACGGCCCACGGGCCGGATCCGGCCCGTTTGAAATGAATAAAACTAAAAAAAAAAAAGACTGTACCCTTTTATGTAATGATGTTTACTTTGAATTTATATTAGTTCCCACAAACACTCCATCCATGCTTTTGTTCCAGCCCTCCGGTCCAGTTTAAGAACCCATTGTGGCCCTCGAGTAAAAAGTTTGCCCACCCCTGCTCTAAAATCTTTACCTGCAAGCTCCATGATGTAAATAGAGGCCAGAGTCTATGAAATACTACAATGAACTTATAGAAGTGTGAATATTTAGTAAGTGTAGACAATGCACTATGATGTCTTATTGAAAACATACTTTATAAAATCCATTGCTAAGCAGATAACAGCATCTCCTTTTTCAATATTAGAGTAAAAATTTAGACAAAAATTTGAAATAAATGTGCTGTATTCTATCACTATTGATATACCAATTGGTCAGTGTAGAAATGTGAAACTTATTAATTTTCTTCTTTATAAAACCTGTAACCAACCTAAAGTAGTTCTCCTCTAGTCATCCTTACAGAACCACCAAATTCTCTGTGTACCTTCCTTTCTCTTTACAGATAGATTACCTTTCACAGGATACATATAGATTATGTTTTTTCTTTGTTCTTATAGATGCAAACATTTGAATCTCTTTTTTTCTCACTTTACTCCTAGTTTGTAAATTATATACATCCTTTTTAAAATTTGCTTTAAATCTTCTTTTATATGATGTAAAGAAAGTTGCTACAGACCTAGAGATACAAGATTGCTCAGTAAAGTATATGAATAATATGAGTTGATAAAACCAGTGACCTACATCATACTAGGATTAACTACAATAATAATCTATATTAGGATTATAAAATGTATCTAAAACTAAAAATGCCAATTTTCTTCAGGCCATTTATAACAATTTGAAGCACTTAAAAATATATATAAAACTTTCCCTTCATTCGCACTTCTAGAGAAATAAAACATCTTCTTTATCCTTTCTCTAAAAAGTAAATCTTTATTCTGCCATACTGAAATAGACATTTGAAATAACATATATAGGCAGATGTTTATTCATTGAAAATATTTGTTGAGCATCTCTAATGTGCCCAATGAGATGCTGTGCAAGTGTAAAAGAGACCTAGGATTTGTCCTGCCCTTACTTCACATATTTATATACTAGCGGCCCAATGCATGAAATTCTTGCAAGGGGCTCAGCCCTCGCAGCCTCGGCTTCATCTGGAAGTTCGTCTGGACGATCACAGTCACTCTGCTGTTTGGTCTAATTAGCATATTAGCTCTTTATTATATAGGATATTTCAGCATTATGTATCACCTGAGTAGCACTCTTACTGAATGGTAAGCACTCCCCAAGGAACAAAATGGACTCAATCTATAGAGAATTTCCATGCAGAATAGACAAACAGATACACAAAGCCTCCCCAGGCAATGGCAGCTTTCAAAGGGGCATCCAAGCTGAAAAGACTTGAGTCATGGGACTTGGCAACTCACAAATTGATGTGCATTGTCACATGTCCAATTAGTCTGTGACAATCTCTCAATTGTGAAGATAACCTCACTGTTTGGGATGAGCCAAGTCAGAGTACATATCAGCAGTAGCTGAGTTTAAATACAGTACTGTGAAAAGAAATAAAATGTAGGGCTTTATTACTTAGTGCTTAAAAAGAAAAGTCAGAATAGACACAATATAGGCATTGTGAGAGAAAAACAGCTTTCCTTTTTCACCTCATAGAACTGAAATATAGCTCAGTTTCCATTTCCCTGAGGGTGTTTCACAAACAATCTGTATTCACAGTACCAGGAAGCTAAAGCTCTGTGGTCAAATGCCAACAAGACGCTCATTCTTTTCTTCTTCTTCGTCTTTGTCTTCTTCTTCTTCTTCTTCTTCTTCTTCTTCTTCTTCTTCTTCTTCTTCGTCTTCGTCTTCGTC
This sequence comes from Myotis nattereri, assembly GCF_964212035.1. Taxonomy (NCBI): domain Eukaryota; kingdom Metazoa; phylum Chordata; class Mammalia; order Chiroptera; family Vespertilionidae; genus Myotis; species Myotis nattereri. Next base: position 105,149,192 of record NC_138076.1, read on the forward strand.
TTCGTCTTCGTCTTCGTCTTCGTCTTTGTCTTCTTCAGAATCACACTTATTCGGAGAGATAATTTTCAGGGCCACAGTGACTGCCAGGGAAAGCTTTAAAAAGCCAGAGCCATAGGGTTCTTTGCATTCTTCTTGCTGCAAGGTGATCCTATAAATACCAGAAAACTGGTAAAGTAAAATATTATCTACACTATACAACAGGGTTAACCAATGTACAGAATTTTATACCCACTTTCCAGAGGATCACTATCCTCCCAATGAACCTACCTTGCATGTTTTAACTGACATTGGTCCAGAATACATATTTTGAAGTTCTTTAAGCTATCGATATATATAAATATAATGTGCACTAATCTGATCCAATATACCAAGGGGACAAAAAACCTATTAGCAGAAGATATTTGATGAATTTCTGAGGAAAACTTCATTACCTTGTTCAAAACATTGCATCCCTTGACATTGCTGTGAAGAGATAAACTCCATCAAACCATGTTAAAATTATGTAAGACCCAATATTTACTTATATGTGGAGTTTGTTTCTTCTTTTTCCTTTTTAAACAGTGAAAGGAAAATGAAATAGGCATACAACTTGCCATGAGCCTAGTGCCCTACCTTCTGAAAGAAATCAAAGGAAATCAGGAAAAAACAAACAAAATTGAGTAGAGTAGTGGGTTCTTGTTCTAACCTGGTTTTTCTCCTGTATTTTTAATATTGGTGAATAGTTGTTCTACCAGTATTAGACTTTTTCTCTCTCACTCCCCACCCCAAATCCTTGATTCTATTTCCTTTATATCTCTAAATATTATGTCCTTACTGTCTTCCCATCTGAACTGCCACTACCTCGTCCAAATCAGCTTCATATTTTCTCCAGATTCCTACAGTTGCTGTTTAACCAATCTCTCTGATTCCAGTTTGCCTATCCTATAGCCTTTTCATCTTCCAGGCCTCTCAAATGCACATTTTATCACATCTCTTCCTTTCTTAAAACTGAGCACACCTCTTACCTGATAATTCCAGTATAAGGTTCCAAGGCTTAGCACACAAGGTCCTGCATGACCTGGTCATTGCTTTCTATTTTTCTTGTTCCCCCATTAACACCATGCCAAATTCTCTATAGTCCACAAACATCTAATGCTGTACATCCATCCTCTGTTCTAGTTCTATGCTGCTTCTTCTGTTTGGGAAGTTCTCCCACTCCACCTCCTCATACTTCACCTGGTTAATTCATATGAGGGCCTCAAAATCCAAAAGCTAATAATAACTTATACTAACTGAGCACTTAATATTTACAGGTAATGTGCTAGGTATGGCCACATTCTTATTTTGTCCTTTAAAAGAAAACACCCAGGGGAGAGAATAACCACAGGAGAGTGGTCTCACAGAAGGAAAAGGATAAAGACATTTAGGATAGCAGGTGCAGTTCACAGTATTGAATTCTGCAAAAAAAATATATATCTATATCTATATCTATATCTATATCTATATCTATATCTATATCTATATCTATATCATCTATTTCTATACATCTATATCTATATCTATATCTATATCTATATCTATATCTATATCTATATCTATATCTATGATTTTGCAAAGAGAAAGGCACTAGTAAACTTGGAGAGAGTATATCTAGAGTGTTTTGAAGGATGAACCTATGTACCAATAAGTTTCAGAGTTAATGGGAGCAAAAACAAAAAAAAAAAGTTAAGATAATGAATAATTTTTCAAGTTCTTATTCAAGGAAAAGGAAGAAATGAGAAATTTTAAGGTCAAATAGTGGTGCTTTTGGTACTGGCCTAAGATGTGGTGGTATTTAGAGAAAGGTTATGATGATTTTAAGTTGAGAAGAAAGAATGAGGAGATAGATACAATTTTGTAACATCAATAATGTAATTAAATTGGATAGCACAATCCAGAAAGTTGGAATTACTTCAAGCTTTCAGAGACAGGATATGGTTAGGAAGCCAGCCTGGTGTCTATTACTGGCTTTATCTTATAAGATTTGGGTAATAGCACTCACCTCATAGGGTTGTTATGAAGAATAAATAAGTTAATATATGTAAAGCACTTAGAGCACAAAAGTTTTGCTACCATTATTATTATTGCTAAAACAACAGTGCAATTATAGGATTACTCTCTATTTCAACTACACCAGAAACTCTTCAAAGACAAGGGTTATGTTCTTATCAGTATGTGCAACAGGGAGAACAGTGTTTGGCTCATAACAAATGTTCAATAAATATGTAATAGTAGATGGACTAATGCATGGAAATGTCCAGGTTATCCAGGACTATCTTTCTTAATAGTCTTAATATTACTTTCTATTTTAATAATACAAAAAATTTTAGGCAAAGTATAAAGCTCAATTTATTTAAAAAATACATTTAATGTGTTTACAAAATGCTAAAACTTCCTGTCTAATAACAAAGTAATATGCAAATTGACCATCAGTCCAACACACAAGATGGCCGCCCCCATGTGGTCAAAGATGGCTGGCAGATGAGGGCAGTTGTGGGTATCAGGCCAACAGGGGAGGGTAGTTGGGGGCAACCAGGCTGACAAGGGAGGGCTGTTAGGGATGACTGGGCCAGCAAGGGTGGGCAGTTGGGGGTGACTGGGTCAAATGGATGTTCCATATTTAATTTTTTGAGGAAACGCCATACTGTTTTCCACAGTAGCTGCATCAGTCTGCATTCGCACCAGCGGTACAGGAGAGTTCCATTTTCTCCACATCCTCTCTAGAACTTATCGTTTGTTGATTTGTTGATGATAGCCATTCTGACAGGTGTGAAATGGTACCTCATTCTTGCTTTGATTTGGATCTCTTGTATGATTAGTGACTTTGAGAATGTTTTCATATGTCTCTTGGCCTTCCTTATGTCCTCTGTCGAAAAGTGTCTAGTTAGGTTCTTTGCCCATTTTTTTATTGGATAGTTTATCTTCCTTTTGTTAAGTTGTATGAGTTCCCTGTTAATTTTGGAGATTAAACCCTTATCAGAGATAACATTGGCAAGTGTGGTCTCCCATGCAGTGGGCTTTCTTGTTTTGTTGATGGTTTCTTTTGCTGCACAGAAGCTTTTTATTTTGATGTAGCCCCACTCATTTATTTTCTCCTTAGTTTCCTTTGCCCTAAGAGCTGTATCAGTAAAGGTATTGCTACAACATATATCTGCTATTTTGCTGCCCATTGATTCTTTAAGATTTTTATGGTTTCCCATCTTGGGTTTAATTCCTTTATCAATGTTGACTTTATTTTTTCTGAATGGTGTAAGTTGGTGATCTAATTTCATTTTTATTGCATGAATCTGTACTAGTTTCCCAACACAATTTATTGAAGAGACTGTCTTGACTCCATTGTATCCTTTGCCTCCTTGTCAAATATTAATTGAGCATAATGGCTTGGGTCAATTTCTGGGTTCTCTGTTCTGTTCCACTGGTCTTATATGTCTGTTCTTGTGGTAGTACCAGGCAGTTTTGAGAACAGTGGCTTTGTAGTATAACTTGATATCTGGTATTGTGATCCCTTCAACTTTGTCCTTCTTTCTCAATATTGCCACAGCTATTCAGGGTATTTTTTTTTTAATCCAATTGAATTTTTGGAGAGTTTGATCTTGGTCTTTGAAGTATGCAATTGGTATTTTAATGGGGATTGCATTGAATTTATATATTGCTTTGGGAAGTATGGACATTTTAATGATGTTGATTCTACCAATCAATGCACATGATATAGTCTTCTGTTTATGTCTTCTTCTATCTCTTTTTTCAGCATCCTGTAATTTTCTGAATACCGGTCATTTACCTCATTGGTTGAGTTTATTCCTAGGTATCTTAATTTTTTGTTATAATGGTAAATGGGTTTGATTTTTTAGTTTCTCTTTCTTTGATTTCATTATTGGTGTATAAAAAAGCCATAGATTTCTGGGTGTTAATTTTGTATCCTGCTACATTGCTGAATTCATTTATTAGTTCAAGTAGTTTTTTTATGGAGTCTGTAGGGTTTCTATGTACAAAATCATATCATCTGTAAATGATGACAATTTTACCTCTTGTTTTCCCATTTGGTGCCTTTTCTGTCTTCTTCTTGTGTGTTCACTATAGCTAGCACTTCCAGTACTATGTTGAATAGGAGTGGTGAAAGTGGACATCCCTGTCTTGTTCCTGTACTTAGGAGAAATGGTTTTAGTTTTTGCCCATTGAGTATGATGTGGGCTGTAGGTTTGTCATATAAGGCTTTTATTATGTTGAGGTATGATAACTCTATTTCCACTTTGCTGAGGTGTTGGATTTTGTCAAATGCCTTCTGTGCATCAATTGATATGATTATGTGATTTCTTTTGTCTCTCAATTTGTTTATGTGATGTATCACGTTTATTGAATTGTGGATATTGTACCATTCTTGCATCCCTGGAATAAATCCCACTTGGTCATGGTGTATGATCTTTCTAATGTAATGCTGGATCCAGTTTGCTAGAATTTTGTTGAGGATTTTAGCATCTATTTTCATTAGGGATATTGGCCTTTAATTCTCTTTCTTTGTAGTGTCTTTATCTGGTTTTGGGATTAGGGTAATGCTGGCTTCATAAAGAGCTTGGAAGTGTGCCTTCCTCTTGAATTTGTTGGAAGAGTCTGTTAAAGATAGATTTTATTCTTCTTTGAATGTTTGGTAAAATGACCTTGTGAAGCCATCTGGCTCCAGGTGTTTGTTTTCTGGGAGTTTTTTTGATGACTGCTTCAATTTCCTCCTTAGTTATTGGTCTTTTGAAATTTTTTGCAGTCTTTTGTATTATTGTAAGTCTGTTGTTATTTCATATCTGCCATTTCTGATTTTGGGTTTTTTTTTGGGGGGGGGGGTCCTCTCTTTTTGCTTCTTGGTGAGCCTGGCTAGAGGTTCATCAGTATTGTTTACCCTTTCAAAGAACCAGCTCTTGGTTTCATTGATCTTCTGTATTTTTATTTTTTGGTTTCTATGTCATTTATTTTTGCTCTGATCTTTATTTTTTTCTTCTTTCTGCTCACTCTGGGCTTTTCTTGTTGCTCTCTTCCTAATTCTTTAAGTTGTAGCATTAGAGAATTTATTACCAGTTTTTTGTATTTTTTTGAAGTTGGCCTGTAATTCTATGGCCTTCCCTCTCTGGACTGCTTTCACCATGTCCCATATATTTTGGATTATTGTGTTTTCATTGTCATTTGTTTCTAGGATGTTTCTTATTTCTTCTTTGATCTCTATGGTAAACCAATCATTGTTTAATAGCATGCTATTTAGCCTCCAAGTGTTTGAATTTTTGTGAATGTTTTTATTGTAGTTTATTTTTATTATAATGCCATTGTGATCTGAGAAGATGTTTGATATGAAGACAATTTTCTTGAATTTGGAGAGACTTTGCCTGTGCCCCAATATATGGTCTATCTGTAAAAATGTCCCATGTGCACTTGAGAAGAATGTATATTCTGTAGCTTTGGGGTGGAATGTTCTTAAGATGTCAATTAAATCCATCTGATCTAGTGAGTCATTTAGGATTGCTGTTTCTTTGCTGATTTTTATCTAGAGGATTTATCCAGGGATGTTAATAGGGTATTAAAGTCTCCTACTATGATTTTATTGCTGTCCATCTCTCCCCTGATATCTTCCATAAGTTTTTTTATGTATTTGTGTCCTCCTACATTGGGTGCATATGTTTTCCAGAGTTACATCCTCCTGTTTTATTGATCCCTTTAGAATTATGAAACGGCCTTCCTTGTCTCTTGCTATGGCCTTAACTTTAAGGTCTATTTTGCTGGTATTGCTACCTCAACTTTTTTTTTTTTCCATTTGCCTGAAAGATATTTTTCCATCCTTTCACTTTCAGTCTGTGTGAGTCCCTTGTTCTGAGGTGAATCTCTTATAGTTAACATATATATGGATCATGTTTTCTTATCCATTCAACCACTTGATGTCTTTAGATTGGAACATTTAGTCCATATATGTTTAATGTTATTATTGATAGGTACTTGTTTGTTGCCATTTTTTATTATTTATGCCTTTGTTCCTTCCTCCCTCTCTGTTTCTTCTTTTTACAACAGTCCTTTTAGCATTCCTTTCATTGCTACCTTGGTAGTGATAAACTCCCTTAGCCTTTTTTTGTCTGCAAACCTCCTGATTTCCCTGTCAATTTTGATTGATAGCCTTGCTGGATAGAGTATTCCTGGATTCAGTCCCTTGCTTTGCATCACTTTATATACTTCATTCCATTCCCTTCTGGCCTGATGTGTTTCCGTTAAATCATTTGATAATCTAATGGAAGTTCCTTTGTAGGTAACTCTCTGTCCCTCTCTTGCAGCCTTTAAGATTCTCTCTTTGTCATTAACATTTGCCATTGTAATTGCAATGTGTTTTGGTGTTCCGTCTTCTTGGGTTCATCTTGTTTGGGATGCTCTGTGTTTGTGTCTTTTCTCTTCCCCATATCAGGAAGGTTTTCTTTCATTATTTCTTCAAATAGGTTTTCTAATACTTGCTGTGCTTCTTGTCCTTCTGGCACCCCTATTATATGTATGTTATTTTGTTTCATATTGTCCCAATGCTCCTTTAGGCTCTTCTCCTGCTTTTTAATTTTTTTCTCCAATTGTTGTTTAGATTGGGCTTTTTTCTCTACCTCATCTTCTAACTCACTAATCCGTTTCTCTGCTTCTCCTAGTCTACTGTTGAAAACTTCCTTCATGTTTTTTATTATAGCTATATCACTTTTTATTTCCTCAAGGTTTTTGCATAGGTTGTTGATTTTCTCATTCATCCAGTTTATGAACTGTATGACATTACTCTGAATTCTTTTCCTGATATATTGTGTGCTGCTATTTCATTTAGTTCCTTTCTCAGTGATGCCTTCTTTTATTCCTTTGGGGATTGTTTCATTGTCTCCCCATTTTTGCTATGACCAAATGGTCCAAGCGCTGAGTCGCGGGGTCATGAGCCATGTGTGATGGGAGCATTGCGCAATCCAAGCATCATTGATCAGCTTAGGCACCAAGATAAGTGGCCGCCATGGGTTGACAGGATCTGCGCGTGCCAAGAGTCGACCAAGTCGAGAGTCAGCCTGCTCAGGAGTGGATGGTGTGGCCACTGAGGGTCAGCAGCAGCTCCCTCGGGGTTGCGTGCACCAAGAATCAGAGTCACAGGTGCTTGGTGCAGCCACCTCAGGGCAGCAGGTGCCTCGTGTGTGCATCAAGAATCAGCGTCTCCACATGCATGCACCAAGAATCAGAATCCCCGTTAACGGCCGCCGAAAATCAGAGTCACAGGGGCTTGGTGCAGCTGCTTTGGGTCAGTGGGGGCCTTGTGGATGCACACTGTGAATCAGAGTCCCCACATGCATGCTCCAAGAATAAGAGTCACAGGAGCTCAGTTCAGCTGCCTTGTGTCAACGGGGGGCCTCCATGCCAAGAATTAGTGTCCTCTTGCATATGCACTGTGTATCAGTGTCACAGGCCTGCTAGGGGGCCAGGCTGCATGGCTTCCCTGTCTCGGCAGGAGGCCCGCTCGCATGCTGAGGGCCACATGGGCCCTATGCCACTGAGGTGGGCAAGCTGTAGGGGGACACGCTCTGTGACTTAGGAATCTGTGTCCGGGATGGCTGGAGTCTTGGTGTCCATGAATCTGAAGCTGTGATAGCAGGTCTTTGTCCACAGTGGCTCTAGGGTCCTGATTTATGTCTGATGCCAGTCGGGGTGGTGTTGAGGCTGGGTTCCCAGTCACAGCAGTTCTGCTCTTCAAGGTGCTATGGCTTCTGTGCCAGTGCCAGCTGCCCAGGAGTGCTTCATGGCTTCATTTTTAATTTTACTCTCTAATAATATTAGATAGCTTTTTATTCTCTATAAATTAAAACAAAAAAAAACAAGTTTAAATGACTAAACAAGGTGTTATTTTAAGATCCATGTATGTTAATGAGTATATTTTATTTGAATATGAGAAGTCATATGAAAATGATAAAGACTACATTATCACCTTAGTTTATGATTTCTCCATAGTTTGCAAGCCATTTATGAAAGAGTGGTTTTCTAACTGCTATTTTTCCTTGAGAGGAAACAACTATTTTATTTTCAAAAAAGAATGAATAAAGGAAGGATAAGCAGGCAGGATGAATGTTAAATAAGAGAAATAACTGCCAACCAGTCTCAGATCAACAGAAAAATACGAATCTCTAAGAAGGGCAAGAATGGGCATAGACCTGAAAACTTAGTGATCTGACTTCACAGAGTTCTAACACGTTTCTCTCCATATTGCAGACCAGAAATTCTAGAACCATAGAGGTTGACTTCCCCAGTGTCAGGCATTTTAAGTGACTGAAAGGGGACTAGTACCCATGGCTTCTAGAAAATTTTGTGTGTTTTAACCCCCACCATATCATAAGAATGGAAGACTCCTGGGATCCCTTTTTATGTAGCAACTAGTGGCCCAGTGCACAAATCCTTGCACATTGAAAGGAAATTAATTAGAAGAAATGTTTTAATATCACTATTCACCCTTCCTCTTTAATAGAAGTGTCAACCAAATTAACGATCGACACTGACAGATCGAAACATACATGTGCGATTGGCACCAGTGAGAGCTTTATATGTATCGCACATGCGCAGGTCAACTTAGCCTTTTATAGATATAGAATAAACTTGCTTACTTAGACCTGCTTTCTGATTTAGATAAACTTTTTCCAGTCCAGTGAAGCACCCCAACATCTCTTTCAAGTAATTGTCAGCAACACAGCAGTAAATATCAACACGAAGCAGCTTATTATTGCAGATCATGCAGGGAGAACAAAGGGTAAAATATTAAACTGCAGCAGTGTTTGACTGTATTCTGTACAGTGAGAAAACCTGAAGTCATTTCCAAGGTCATCCATTTCTTACTTCCTTTCAGTCAGGTCAAGTTTCTAAGCTTTCTAAATCTCCATTTTCCAGCTAATGAAAAGAAAATAGGATTCTACCGAGTCTCCTATATACTTCTACCTACTCCAGGACTTCTGTGAGGATCAAATGAGATGAGGCACAGGAAAATGCTTCATAGACATTTGGTTAAAGTGTAAAATGTTTGCAACTGGCTATGAAGCAAGTCATGTTCCTAGGCTGAAGAAATTCCAAGGAGGCTAGTCGTTAGGGAGAGGAAGCCGGGTGTTGCTATGTGATGTCTTTACCCGGAACTCACAGCAACCATTTCCAGGATGGTTTTGGCTGTGGGTCACATATTGTGCCATGGGGTCTCTGCATTTTAGTGGGGTGTCGCTCTTGGGTGGTGGCAGGGCCTGTGTCCCACTTGGGGGAAGCCAAGTGTTGCTTTGTGAGTGCCAGGTCTGTGGAGCCATTTCTCTGTAAATGGCCAGTGTGCGTCATGGAAGCTCCTGGTTTGAGCATCTGCCCCCTGGTGGTCAGTGCACGTCATAGCAACCAGTTGGATGATCAGACACTTAGCATATTAGCCTTTTATATAGATAGATTACAGTAGGAAGCAAGGTAGCAGAATTGACAGCTGTTACTGAGTAACACATTAAAAAAACAAGGATTACTACATTAAAGAAGCACATTCCGCCCTAGCTGGTTTGGCTCAGTAGATAGAGTGTCGGCCTGCAGACTCAAGGGCCCCAGATTCGATTCTGGCCAAGGGCATGTACCTTGGTTGCGGGCACATACCCACTGGGGATTGTGCAGGAGGCAGCTGATCAATGTTTCTCTCTCATCGATGTTTCTAACTCTCTCTATCCCTCTCCCTTCCTCTCTGTAAAAAATCAATAAAATATACTTTTTTTAAAAAAAGAAGCACATTTCTCTTAGTTTGAAATTGGGTAGCTTCAGCTATTAAGTGTGGAGTCCGTTTCTTTGCTGCCTTTGGATATGTTTCAAGTGTCAATTGATGAACAGTCTGTGGTCAAGATGATTTATTTTTGGACTATCGACCACAAGGTTTTATTCCTGGGACATCACACAGATTGTGTTTGACACCATGTTGCTCATAATCTTTCTCCATTCGTCTGTTGGGATTCTCACATAAATCACCCTGATATCAAAGTCTCTATTGATTCTGAAATCTAATAAAGTTTATTTTAGTCAGCAGGAATAAAAGTATACATACTATGTACCTTCTGATCGGTGATTTTTGTAGCAGTAATAATTTTAATGGTATAGATAATTTAAGTGTAAAATGACATCTCATTTTATATCCTTCTTCCTATGGTGGGTATCATCTTTTTTTTATGAAAAAATATTGTCCTCACAGCTGAGGAATACAGATCTATTACATATTCTAATTCCTTCTTACACAGAATGTTGTGTTCCTCTCTTGACACTCAAGTAAACTCTCATTCCATATCTTTAAAGAAAATACTCTAAAACAATGTTTACTTTTCCAGATACTTAGTCATTTTCAGAGAAAGTAATACTAAAGAAGTACAGATTTTTCAGTATTAGAGACTGATGTTTGAATTCTTCTTCCACTACATTTAGCTATATGAACTTGAATCAGTTATTTAACCTCTCTAAGTCTCATTTTCATTTTTTTATAAATACCAGATATAAATAAGTATCTTATACAGCTATTGTGAACACTATATAACGAAGATTTTTGAGACTCTGATGTGACTTGCAGAGGCAGACACTCAGTAAATGTAGTTATCCTATCTAATAAAAGAGAAACATGCAAATTGATTGTCCCTCTGCTATGCCCACAAGCCACACCCACCAGCCAATCAGAGCGACTATGCAAATTAACCCACCCAAGATGGCGGCCAGTGGCCACAGAGCTGGAGCGAGCAGGAGGCTTGGGTTGCCCCGGCGATGGAGGAAGCCAAGCTTCCTGCCAGCCCTGGCCGCCTGTGGCCTCCACAAGCTACAAAGTTTCAGTTATAGAAGACAAATAAATCCCAGATACCTGCTTCCAGCCAGACTGGCGTCCACTCACAGAGGTGCTGCAAAAAAAGAAAAAAGAAAAAGAGAAGGGGATGTGAGCTTGGGTCGCTGGGGGGCTTGGCCAGGCTGAAAACAGCCATCAGCCCCTCACCCAGGCTGGCCAGGCACCCCAGCGGGGACCCCCACCCTGAAGGGGGTATGGCCAGCCTAAAAACAGCCCTCAGCCCCTCACCCAGGCTGGCCACACCCCCATGGTGTGAGGGTCTCCGCTGGGGGGCTTGCCCAGGCTAAAAACAGCCATCAGCCCCTTACCCAGGCTGGCCACGCACCCCAGAGGGAGCCCCCCACCCTGAAAGGGGTGTGGCCAGCCTGAAAACGGCCATCAGCCCCTCACCTAGGCTGTCCAGGTGAGCAGTTAGGATCCAGCAGTCCTGGATTGCGAGAGGGATGTCTGACTGCCGGTTTAGGCCCAATCCCTGTAAACCAGCAGTAGGACATCTTTAGAGGGGTCCCAGATTGGAGAGGGTGCAGGCCAGGCTGAGGAACACCCCCACCCCTCTATGCACAAATTTCATGGACCGGGCCACTAGTCTATATTATAAAAACCCAGTGGCCTTAATGCTATAACGACCAAAGACCGGTCACCAGGAGGCTGCGTGCACAGCAAAGGTGCACGCAGGTGGGCGGGGACTTGACTCTGAGACCCGCAGCGCCAGTGGGACTTGGGGGTCCCAGGTCTCACACGACTTCCCATAGGTCTGAGTCTTGTGCGATTTTGCATGCTGGGTCACTAGTTGTATTATAATATTACTATTACATTAACTTTAATATTTGTGTGTTCTTACAAGATGTGCTTCAGAGCCAAAAATAATTACTTTTGATTAGAAAATCTACTTAATTGTGAAAGGATAGACAAGGTGGAATTCACTACGCCATAGCCTCTAATACATGCCAAGAATAAGAACTGCATATGACACTCCTTAGTAGATGGCATCTGATAATATGAGTCTTATCCAGAAATGAGGAGCATTCAGCCTGATTATAAAAGAACCCTTCTTAAGTTTTCTTCTAACTGGACTTTGGAAGTAAACATATCAACTATTTTGTATTGACTTATGGAGTCCTCAACCATTTATCATTATCTCTTGTTTTTGTTTTACAAAAAAAGGCAAATGTTTATTATTAACCATAGAAAAAATATAAAAACTCTAGTACATAAAATAGCATTTTGAAGTTTACTATGTCATTTGCTATATAAGATTGGAATGGATGCATTAATAAATAACCACTTTTTCCTTCCCTCACATTTTTATGTCATATGATATCATATAGGATTGAAAAAAAAAAACAAAAAAGTTTAAAAAACACTCCAGACTGACAGATATCGGGGGGGGGGGCAAGAAGAGAGTAACCAAAGAACTTATATGCATACATGCATTGTCCATGGCCACAGACAATAGTGTGGTGAAGGTGTGGAGTGGGGCGGGGTTTGGGTAGAAGGGGACAAAGTTAGGGGGGTAGTGGAATGGGAGACACCTGTAATACTATCAACAAAAATAAATTTAAAAAATAACACTCTCCTAGAAGGCAGGGTCCACAAGAATATTTGTTGGAAAAAAAGAGCATCCACAAAACCTTCTTCAAATGCTACTGGATGATGGAAAACTGTTGACTGTTTAAATAGTTTTTTTATTTGTTTGTGTGTTTGTTTGTTTGTTTTTATTAAGTGAAGGTCATTTTCTATTTAGAGTTCTTTCATTTTTATCCAATTCAATATTCTGTTCAAAGATTCCATCCAGTACACCACATTGCATTATCTTTATTGTTCCTGTTTTTTTCCACATTGGCCCCACCACCCTACACCAGCCCCCTCCCAGGTTTTCACCATGCTATTGTCTGTGTCCATGGGCTATGCATATATGCATATAAATTCCCTGGTTAATCTCTCCCCACCCCACCCCCACTCCTGCCTTCTCTCTGAGATTTCATAGTTTGTTCCATGTTTCTATGTCTCTGGATCTATTTTGTCCATCAGTTTATTTTGTTCATTAGATAAAAAGTAAAATGATAGACACATGCTTCTTTTACATAGGTGGGTACAGGATAGTTAATAGTCAACAATTAACAGGATAACAATAACAATGAGGGAATTTGTGGTCTCCACCCTGGTGCCCTAGAGAATTTGTTGTGCCCTGAGGAGTCCTGAAAATGGAAGTTACCAGTTACCCTGACATTCCACAGGTATGTTATCTTAGATGCAAAAAGACAATTGGCTCAGTAAAGATCAAAGTTGATCTTTGTCAGGGAAGATACTGGCATAGGACATGACTACCCACTATAAATAGCTTTTTAAAAAATATATTTTTAAAATTTATTTCAGAGAGGAAGGGAGAGAGAGATAGAAACATCAATGATGAGAGTGATCATTAATCAGCTGCCTCCTGCACACTCCCTACTAGGGATCGAGCCCGAAACCCAGGCATGTGCCCTTGACCAGATGCGAACCCGTGACCCTTCAGTCTGAAGGCTGACACACTGAGCCAAACCAGCTAGGGCTATAAACAGCTTTTTAATGAAAGGTCTTCATTTCAGACCCTCCTCTGTGGTTATTTTAGGTCTCTTGAGTTTGTGGGGCCAACACATGGGCCTTCCCTGAGGTAGTCAGGTTAGCATGTGGCCCCCTTTCATCCACAATTAAATAAGCTTAGTGAACTGTCTTTTTGTATTATGTAAAGTTCCTGTTTGTTAATGATTTTGCTTTAAATTGTATTTTGACTTTTGTTACCCCTATTTTTACACCACCTTACTTTATTGTCCTTGGCCTAATATATTGTATATCCCTATATTTTTCATATTTTCCTGTAATTTTTACAGCTTTTTTATGTCTTATTGTCTTGCTTTTTAATCCAATTTAACAATTTTTTTTATAAATACGAAAAGTTCATCCACTCATATTTGTTCTAATTATAGTAATACTTTTGGGCTTTTTACTTAAAGTTTCTTCATATGGATTTTTTCTTAACTTTTTTCTCTCTCCTTCACAGCTTCTTGGTATGTCAAAAAAAGTTTTTCTTATCCTTTGTTATTTTGTTTCCTGCGGGTTTCTGTACTTTTTCATGGCAACTGTCATAATTTTAACAAAGATACTTTATTATCTAACAAAGTTTACTCACATGAATAAAACAAAGACATTGAAATAGTTTAGATGCCCACTGAACTCCATTCATAACCTGCTTACTGTTGTCTTAAGTTTTAGTTTCAGCATTAAATTGAAAAATATCAGTTATGATTTTTATGCTTATAGTTAACTGGAGGCCCGGTGCATGAATTCGTGCATGGGAGGGGTCCCAAGGGGAGGGGGGTGCGATTAGCCCTCCAGGCAGGCGGTGGGACGCCCTTGCCAGCCCAGTATCCAAATCCATCCCTCTGACATTCCTGCCGATTGTCAGGAGCCACCTAGTGGGCGCTTACTCCAGAGATTGGACCTGCAGGACTACTGAGGAGTGAATGGCTGCTGGCAGGCTGGTGGGCTGCTGGGAAGGGTCTCAGCTGAGTGGTACACCTGCTGTGGGAGTTCACTGACCACTGGGAGGCAGTGCCTGCATTGATCATCTGCTCCCTGGTGGTCAGTTCACGTTATAGTGACTGGTCATTCCAGTCGTTGCACTCATTCGGGCATTTGGTCACTTAGGCCTTTATATATATAGGTAATTGGATTTAATAGCATAATTTATTGGTTGCTCAACAAAGTTTCATGCATACATAGTTCTTCCCTTTGAATTTACTTTTATCTGTGCTTTTAACAAATTATCAGTGTGCATTTATAAGTGAATAAAACTTTTTCATCTTTGATACATATCTATATTTTGCTTTCATTCTTGAATTATATTTCTGTTTGGTTTCTATAACTCAAATATTGATTAACTGTATGACTCCTGTCTTAGACACCAGCAGAATCATTCACTTTTGACTCCACTTTTTACCATTAAGATGTTCTGTTACATTTTTCTATTCACAGAGATGTTTATGTTGTTTTGAGTATAGCTCTCCCTTTCCTTATTAAATATATTAATAATGTAAAGGAAAATCTTCAAAGCTATGAAAAAGAAATGGCATATTTCTGTGGGATTTGGGTCTCACAAAATCAAAGAATGAAGTCATGGACAAAAACAGTTAGGGGAACCAAAGTTTATTGAGAGAAGCAGTCCTAGAAAAGGTACAGCTGGGGTTCCATGTTGCAGCTGGTATAGTTCATTTTCCAAGCAAATTGAAGTCTATTAGTCCATGTGTGGAATCCCACATGGCCATAAGCCACGTGGGCCCAGGGGAACATGTTTCTTGCCATCAACCCAAGAATCTAGTGCACCGGGGAGCGAGTGTGAGAGGAAGGGTGTGATTTTTAATTTTGGGGGAGGGGGTATATATACAGCCTTGTTAGCTCCTGATTGATCTTTTCAAAGAATTTTGCCTTAGCAACATCCTTGGGATTGATTTACATGTCTCACTGCCTTGTGATTGGTTATTTGCAAGCTGCCTGTCTTAGTAACATCCATACATTTTAAAGCTCACTTCTCAGTTGCTCTCCTTTCTTTCCCCACCCAGTTGGGTTGTCTTAGTAACTTTGTCTAGTGGGTACACTGGTTCTATTTCCTCCCCCTCCCCACTGTCCCCATTCCTGTCTACCTAGCTCCTCTCTATTTCCTCATTACCTTTAATTTTTAAAATATGTGATTGCTATTGATGAAGCCAAGTGGACAATATAAGATATAAAATCACAAAGCTGACTTTAATCAAAGGTCAATGGCTCCAGCATTGTTTTTATCAGAAAAAAAAAAAATGGGAAGGGAAGAGAAGAAAAGGGAAGGGAAGGGAAGGGAAGGGAAGGGAAGGAAAGGGAAGGGAAGGGAAGGGAAGGAAAGGAAAGAAAGGAAAGGAAAGGAAAGGAAAGGAAAGGAAAGGAAAGGAAAGGAAAGGAAAGGAAAGGAAAGGAAAGGAAAGGAAAGAGAAAACAAAAGTGAAAGGAAAAAGGGAAGGAAAAGAAAAGAAAGAAAGGAAAAATGAACAAAAGGAAAGAAAAAGGGAAAGGACAAAGGAAAAAAAAGCGGAAAGACAAAGAAAGAAAAGAAAAATCAATGTTGTTGCCTTGCATTTCATTTTATGAATGATTTGTAATTTAACCAGTTCTCTTATGATGCATTTTGGCCTTGTTTCCAATCATGGCCTAATACAAATGAAGTACAGTGAACACTATCCTATATATTAAAACCTAACATGCTAAGTGTCTGGTCATCCACTTGTCCATTCAACCAAACAAAGCGTAATATGCTAATGATATGCTAAGGCCGCTCAACTGCTCGCTATGATGGCACTGACCACCAGGAGGCAGACACTCCAACCAGAAGGTTACCTTGCTTCTGGGGTATGGCTGATGGGGACTGAGTGAGACAGGTCAGACATGCCCTGGAGCCCTCCCTTGATCCCTTCCCTGCTGTCCAAACTCTGGTGTCTCTCCCCAGCCCTGATCATGTACCAGTAGGGTCCCTTGGCCTGGCCTGTACCTCTCACAATCTGGGACCCCTCAGGGGATGCTGGAGAGCCAGTTTCGGCCTGATCCCACAGGCCAGGCCGAGGGACCCCTCTGGTGCACGAATTTGTGTACTGGACCTCTAGTCTATATATATAAAAGCCTAAGCGACCAAACTACCAGAATGACTGGTACACTGGTTGCTATGAAGCGCACTGACCACCAGGGGGCAGACCCTCAATGCAGCAGCTGCCCCCTGGTGGTCAGTGTGCTCCCACAGCGGGAGCACTGCTCAACTGAGACCCATCCTGGCGGCCCACCAGCCCGCTGGCAGCCACTCACTCCTCAGTAATCCTGCAGGTCCAATCTCTGGGGAACGGGCCAGGCTACTGACCAGCTACACCGGCATGATCCTGACAGTGCCGCTGCCTCCCAGAAGTCATCCTTGGGAACCACAGCCACTTCCCCTCCTTAGATGCTCTGCAAGGAAGAAATATAAAGCATCCAACAGGTGGCTCCCAAAAACTGGCATAAATGTCAGAGGGACGGATCTGGATCCTGGGCCAGCAAGGGCATCCCATCATCCGCCCAGCGGGCCGATCACGTCCAGGGCACACACACCCCAACTCCCCTGGGGACTCCACCCATGCACAAATTGGTGCACCGGGCCTCTAGTTGTATATATATTTTTATGCACTTACTAGAGGCCCAATGTACAAAATTTGTGCACTGGGGGGGTCCCTCAGCCCAGCCTGCCCCGTCTCACAGTTCAGGAGCCCTCAGAGGATGTCCTACTGACAGGGAGTGGGTCTAAGCCACAGTCTGGCCTCCCTCTGTGGGAGGCAACTGGGCTGATCAGGGGAAGGCGCTACTGCCCTCACCCCGCTGCTGCTGCCACTGCCAACTGCCGCAGCCGCCGAAGTATTTTCATCAACACGTACTCCAGTCCCTTCACCATGAAAAAATGACAACTTTCTTTAGGCATCTTTAAGATGTCTCTTTCATAGGATATGACATTTCTTTCTTTCTTTTTTTTATCCTCACCTGAGGATATTTTTCCATTGATTTTTAGAGAGCATGGAAGACAGAGGGAAAGACAGAGAGAAACATCAATGTGAGAGACACACTTCGATTGGTTGCCTTCTGCATGAGCCCTGACCTGGGCCCCAGCCAGGAAGGAGCCTGAAACCTAGGTACATGCCCTTGATCAGAATCGAACCCAGACCCTGCGTTCTGCAGGCCAAGGCTCTAGCCACTGAGCCAAACCGGCTAGGACAGGATATGACATTTCTTAGCCCCTCCAGCAGCAGACCTTTGTTTTTTCCTCCAGAAGTGAGGTGGAAAAACCCTAGATCACCTTCTTGGATTCTTATTACCCAAGTTACCAAGAACACTGCCAGTGGCGTACAATTAGCAGTCAGAAAAGGTGTTTCCTCTGCAGCTCCTGCGCAGAGGCAGGACTGCTGACACGCTGCGGCCATGGGGCTGCTGGGGGCTGGCCCCTGTGGTTTTGTATCTGTCTCCACTCTGGACCCCCTGTGGGTTTGTATCTGTTTACGCTCTAGTCCCCAGCAGCCCAGCACTGCAGCCACGGGGATGCTGGGCACTGGGCCCCCCTGTGGGTTTGTATCTGTCTTCGCTCTGGCCCCCAGCAGCCCTGTGCTGTGGCCACGGGGCTGCTGGTGGCCAGGCCGCCCCACTGCATGTTGTTCCCTCAGGCTCAGGTCCGTGCCTGGTCCCTCTTCCTGAGCTGGTCGTGACCATTACTGCATCCCAGCCTAATTTGCATATTGCTTCTTTTTATATATATAGAAGTTAGTATTTCTATATGATAAACCCCATGTATTGAACTGCTGGATAAAAATTGTTTGTTATAATCTTGTGAAAACCTTTTGTATTACATACAACTCCTCTCTTGCCTTAGTTAAGGTATGAGTCTTGGTTCACTATTTCCCTGATGTGCAAATGTGAACAAGACTCTTGCTCTTTTTTTAGTTCCCTTTTCTGTGAGGGTATGATCAATATAGTACATACTTCATAAGGCGATTGTGATGACTAAATAAAGATATTGAATTAAAACAATTAATGTGGTATTTAACAATTGGTTATTATTTACTGAAATGAATTAAAACAACATACAGATTGCTGACACCTGCAGAGGTTTACATTTGTAGAGGTTTTTTAAAAACACTGGTGCTGCCCAGCCAATATAGCTCAGTGGTTGAGCATTAACCCATGAACCAATAAGTCCCTGGTTTGATTCCAGATCGGGACAGCTGCGCAGGTTGCCCACTGATCCCCAGTAGGTGGCATGCATGAGGCAGCCAATCTCTCTCTCTCTCTCTCTCTCTCTCTCTCTCTCTCTCTCTCTCTCTCAAAAAAAAAAATCAATAAACACATATTTTTTAAAAACCACTTCTGCCATGTATCATGGGGGCAGGGAGGTAGGGGCAATCTCTGTACCTTCTCTGATTTGCTTTGAACCAAAAACTACTCTAAAAATAGAAATGTTAACGTACAAAAATACATTCAAACCTGTAAAAAATTTTTATGAGTTTATTTGAGCCAAACTCTTGACAATTGCCAGAAAGCAATATCGCAACAGATTGAGATAATGCTCCGGAGAATAGCGGGTTACATCTATATTTATACACTAGAGGCCACGTGCAAAAAATTCATGCACTGGAGGGGCAGGTGTCCCTCAGCCCAGCCTGCACCCACTCCTATCTGGGACCCCTCAGGGGATGTCAAACTGCCGGACATCCCTTTCACAATCCGGGACTGCTCGTTCCTTACCACTAGCCTGCCTGCCTGCCTGATTGCCCCTAACCACTTCTGCCTGCCACCCTGATCACACCCTAACCGCTCCCCTGCTGGCCTGATTGACACTTAACTGCTCTCCTGCTGGACCGATTGCCCCCAACTGCCCTCCTCTGCAGGTCTGGTTCCCCCCAACTGCCCTCCCCTGCAGGTCTGGTTCCCCCCAACTGCCCTCGCCTGCTGGCCCGATTGCCCCCAACTGCCCTCCTCTGCAGGTCTGGTTCCCCCCAACTTCCCTCGCCTGCTGGCCCGATTGCCCCCAACTGCCCTCCTCTGCAGGTCTGGTTCCCCCCAACTGCACTCCCCTGCTGGCCTGATTGCCCCCAACTGCCGTCCCCTGCCAGCCATCTTGTGACAACGTGGGGGTGGCCATCTCGTGATGACATGGGGTGGCCATCTTGTGATGATGTGGGGGTGGCCAGCTTGTGACAACATGGGAGTGGCCATCTTGTGATGACATGGGTGTGGCCATCTTGTGATGATGTGATGGCATGAGGGTCCATTTACATATTACCTCTTTATTATATAGGATTACAATGAAGGGAGGGATGTAGGTGGGTTACATGAAATCCATTGGTGATAGACTAGAGAAGCGGGAGAAAGCAAAGCAGGGGAAACCTCTGGGGTTGGATAAAAAGTAAAATGATAGACACATACTTAGGTGGGTGCAGGAACAATTAGCATGATAACAATGAAGGAATTTGTGGTATCTGTCCAGGCGCACGGCATATTAGGTTATGTCCCAAGGGGTCCAGAAAAAGGGAAGTTACTAGTTACCCAGACATTTCAAGGATATCATATATAATAAAGAGGTAATATGCAAATTGACCATCACTCTCTCACACAAGATGGCCGCCCCATGTGGTCACAAGATGGCCACCACAAGATAGCCAGCAGGGGAGGGCAGTTCTGGGCAATCATGCTGGCAGGGGAGAGCAGTTGGGGGCAATCAGGCCAGCAGGGGAGCAGTTAGGTGTTGATCAGGCCACAAGGGGAGTGGTTAGGGAGTGATCAGGTTGTCAGACAGAAGTGGTTAGGGGCAATCAGGCAGGCAGGCAGGCGAGCAGTCCCAGATTGGGTGCCAGCATCCAGGATTGTGAGAGGGATGTCTGAGAGGTCCCAGATTAGAGAGGGTGCAGGCTGGGATGAGGGACACCCTTCCCCCCCCCCCACCCCCACACAAATTTCATGCACCAGGCCTCTAGTGTTATTATAGATCCAAAAAGACAGATAGGCTCAGTTAAGGTAAAGATTGACCTTGTCGGTGAAGATACAGGCCTAGGACATAACTACCCACCATAACTGCTTTTCATTGAAGTTTAATTTCAGATCATCCTTGTGGTTACTTTAGGTCTCTGAGTTTTTAAGACTGCCATGCAGGCCTTCCCTGAGCTTGTCAGGTTAGCATGTAGCCCCTTTCATCCACACATCCCCCTTTTTGCTCATAAATCAATCCAAAGAATGCATTGATGACGAAACTTTGGTTGGATAATGGAGTCTCATGGTGCTAGGAGGGCTCAGGCCTAGGATGTCTCAGTGTCAGCAAGTCTTGCTGAACAGGGTGGACCACTGGGGATGGGGTAAGACCATAACCTTAGATGGCATTTAAGGTCGAATTATTATTATTAAAACAGGGCAGGTAGCCATAACTGATTTGGCTCAGTGAATAGAGCTTTGGCCTGCTGACTCAAGGGTCCCGGGTTCGATTCCAGTCAAGGACATGTACCTTGGTTGCAGGCACATCCCCAGTAGGGAGTGTGCAGGAGGCAGCTGATCAATGTTTCTCTCCCATCGATGTTTCTAACTCTCTATCCCTCTCCATTCCTCTCTGTAAAAATATCAAATATATATATGTTCCCATATGTCCTTGTTAAAAAGTATTCTGGATCATTTCTAATTTTTTTGAGCCACCATGATCTGAGTCTTTTTGCTGTTTGTCAAGTTTTGTTTCTCTGCATGTAATATAACATTTACATACCAGGAACAAAATAAAAAATATTAAACCAGTAACACTGATTAGGAACAAAAAATGTCTAATATTAGACAAAGAAGGATCTGACGGGGAACAAGTATCTGCTATTATTCAGAAGTTCCAATTTTTCTTCTGGGCTGTTAATTCCATCTATTCCTATATTTACACAATATTCATCTAAAACACTCATCTAGATTAGATCCATATATAATGCTACCACGGGAATTATTAAGGAGGTGTTCTTGGAAAGGTTTCTCCAAGGCAGGTCCTTTATAATAGATACTAGAGGCCCGGTGCACAAAAATTTGTGCACTCGGGGGGGGGGGGTCCCCTCAGCCCGGCCTTTGCCCTCTTGCAGTCTGGGACCCCTCGGGAGATAACGACCTGCTGGTTTAGGCCTGCTCCCGGGTGGCAGAGGGCAGGCCCAATCCCTAGGTGCAGCCCCTGGTCGGGCTCAGAGCAGGGCCGATTGGGGAGTTGGGGCGCCGCCCCGTCATGCACAGAGCAGGGCGGATTGGGAGATTGTGATGCCACCCTCAGTCACGCTCAGGATAGGGCCAATTGGGGGGTTGGGGCACCATCCCCTGTCACATTCAAGGCAGGGTCGATGGGGAGGTTTCGGCGCCACCCCCTGTCATGCACAGAGCAGGGCCAATCAGGGGGTTAGGGCACTGCCCCCATCACACACAGAGCAGGGCCCATCAGGGGGTTGGGGCACCCCCCCTCTATCACCCACAGAGCAGGGCCGATCAGGGGGCTGGGGCGCCGCCACTCTCACACTCAGGGCAGGGCCGATGGGGAGGTGATGGCTCTACCCCATCACACACAGAGCAGGGCTGCTCAGGGGGTTGGAGCTCCGCCCCCGTCACACACAGAGCCGCAGGGCAATTAGGGGGTTTTGGCGCTGCTCCCTGTCACGCTGATCCCAGTGCCGGGAGGCATATTATCCTTTTACTATATAGGGTAGAGACCTGGTGCATGGGTGGGGCCAGCTGGTTTGCCCTGAAGGGTGTCCTGGATCAGGGTGGGGGTCTCCACTGGGGTGCCTGGCCAGTCTGGGTGAGGGGCTGAGGGCTGTTTTCAGGCTGGGGGTGACTGAAGTTCCCAACCGCTCCTTTTTTTTTCTTTTTTTTTATTCTGGGCCAGCTTTACCTTGAGGCTTGGCTCCAGCTCTTAGGCCTCCGCGCGGCTGAAAGTAGGTTTCTGGCCTTTGCTTACAATGTTGCGAATCTGCTGGCTGAAGTCCGGCGGTATTTGTTACAATGTTTCTTAAACTGCCCGCTCAGAGGCCTGCAGCGGCGGGCGGGGAACGTTGGAGTCCTCTGTCACTGAGGCAAGCAAGCCTCATGTCAGTTTCAAGCTGCCTGGCTGCCGGCCGCCATCTTGGCTGACAGTTAATTTGCATATCTCGCTGATTAGCCAATGAAAAGGGTAGCGGTCATACGCCAATTACCATGTTTCTCTTTTATTAGTGTAGATAGCCTGGGAAAATGTACCAAAGCTTATATTGATAGTAGAAGACCACCAGTGTGTGGCCAATAAAACATCAACTTCATTATCATAGCTGATAATCAGAATATCATTGTCTAGTTAACAGTGATGGTGAACCTATGACACGAGTATCAGAGGTGACACACGAACTCATTTTTTTGGTTGATTTTTCTTTGTTAAATGGCATTTAAATATACAAAATAAATATCAAAAATATAAGTCTTTGTTTTACTATGGTTGCAAATATCAAAAAATTTCTATATGTGACATGGCACCAGAGTTAAGTTAGGGTTTTTCAAAATGCTGACATGCCGAGCTCAAAAGGTTTGCCATCACTGGTCTAGTAGGTGGGAAAGAATAGCAGGTACCCAAGTTAATTGTTTTTATTTCTAATTGGCAAAGGGGGTCTAGGGAGACAGATATTGTTTTCACTAAGAAACCATAAAGAGGATAATAACAATATAAAAATCATTTTACATTCATTAAATCAATAACAATTAGGTGATATAAGAACAAGGCTTGAGCAGCATCAATTTGTGAGTATACAGGCCTTGTTGATGTCTTGGGATGGCTGCCTACCTCCTCCATAGTCTGCGGCTTCTCATCCTTGAGATAAAGGCTAGTGTCAGAGACAGGGCAAATGTCCATTTGTGATTAGGTACCTGGTAAGGTAAGGTCCCTTTAACACTGTTGGAGAGAGTCTTTCATTAATATATTTCCCAAAGGATAAAAGTCTCCAGGTTGTCATAGTACTTGAATCTTTGTCTCCTGTGAATGAATGTTACTAACTTGTTAGTTCCTACAATGCAGAATGTCTGCTTTTTAGTTTTCCTTATATTTGGGAAACAAAAGATTTAAAAATCAACAATATTTTAAACAGAGTCATAAGAATAATTATTCTCAATTCAGTTAGTCCCATAGTTATTTTTGTTTATCCTGATTATTTTCCAGTAGTTTTTTGAATTCAGTTATTCCTTGAAGTTCTATAAATGTTCATCCAGTTCAAAGATCTTACCTGCTTAGAAGCCTGAAAGTTAGAGTAGGTCAGAGTTCTTTTCATGGATTTTTCTAAAGATATAATATACCTGCAAATACATCAGAGGAAAGCAAATGGCTGTCCATGAATGACAAAATTTAAAACTGGCATGGTTATAGATTTGATTTAAAAAAACTTTGCTTTCCTATAAAATATAACATTCTAAGACAACAGTTTCTTGGTAAATAATAATTACTGTAAAATGACATAGAGACTAATATAAAATTTGTATACTCTTAGATTCAATATATAATTTTAGCATATAAAGTAATATTTTAAAACAGAGCACATGGCTTATTGAAAGTGGTGTATTGAGCATTGAAAATAATTCATAAACTTTCACTATGTAAAACACAAATACCCCGAGTATCACTGGCAGACACTCCCACAAAGAATCATCACTTTTGGCTTGCCTGGTGTCCCTGACTGGACACATGCCACCCCTGAAAGTTTCCTGTTTGAACTTGGCTCTGAATCTTTGCAAGTTCTTTCTGAAACAGAGTGAAATTTCTAAAACATTCATTTTAACAAGATATATGTTTATAAGTAAAACATAGTTATTATTAATTTTTATTTGACAAAGCTTCTCATGTAATTTCAAGTATATTAAATTGGCCTAATTTAGTTCAAAAATATTTCTTTTAAGAAGAGAGAATAAATCCTTGAATTATTCCAGGGCCTATTGGAATGACTCAAAGTCATCTCTTGGTTAAAGTCTTAAAATTTTAATTTGGAAAGATTGTTAAATATACTTACCCAAAAGATTACATCACAAACTCTTTGTAAGTCTAGGGGGGGAAAACGTATTTTATGGTAATAACTCTAAAAGGCATTAATCAAACTTAAACTGGTTTTAGTTTTAAAAATTTTTTCCAGACTACAGAATTCTGCTTATTTATAAGTATTCAATATTTTTTAATCTGGCCAATAAAATATTATATCCTAGTAATGCATCCAGAGGCTGAAAATTTACCACACATAATACACAAACACCTACCACATAAAGACCATACATATAAAGACATAATTCAAACTACTAGTTTTTTCAGAGAAAATGCAAGAATTATTTTTCCGCAAAAATGAATTTCCATACTTCATGCATTCTATTATCACAACCATATAATTTCTTTCAACTTAATTTGAATTTTTAACTCTTAGAAGCTTCAAATTTTAGGTGGCAAGTGTTACTTTGCATTTCTCAGATTAGTAATACATTCACATTTTTAAGGATATATTTCAAATAAAATATAAGACATATTCAATTAATAGATTCAAATATATCCTCATGATTCTCCATATGAGGCAAACTCAGATTAATTAATGTTTCAGTATCCTGTTATTTCAAAATACCTAAGCATTAAAATATTTATTTATTTATTTGTTTGTTTGTTTGTTTATTACTACTTCACCCAGCAATGCTCCAAAGCTTTTAAGTTACCAATTAGGCATATGAGGCTGGAGAGAAGGCAAAGGGGGGAAGGGAGCAGGCCCTGCAGCTTCCAGGCCTCCAGCTGCTTGGATTTAAAACTGCCACATTTTTTCTTAATGATAAGCTAAGGTTTGGGTGATAGTGAGTTCAGCTTCTGATAGTATCAGGACTATTAAGTAAAGAAAGTGTTCTTTGGGAATGAGGTTAGAATGCTGGCCTTGGGATCTAAAAGCTCAGTGAGGTGTCCCTTTTTCTCTGTGGCCCATAAGCTCCCCCTCTTTTGGGATGTCCATACAGTTGTGGCCTCCATTTCTGGCCCTCAGGGCCAGCCCTTACCTGGGCTACTTGTTCTACAGTTGTGAGTATTGTGTTAGCTTTCTGTTTCTGCCTCTCTCATCTCTACATTCATAGATGTTCTGAGCCTCTTTTAACAGCTCTTCTATACTTCTATCCTTCCAGTTCTCTAACTTTTGTAGTTTTCTTGAGATGCCAGGCCAACTATTGGTGACAAAATGTAATTTTAATATTTCTTGGATTATCACTGAAAAGCTTTATTATAAACCCTTCATTTTAGTTACATCTATTTATTTTTACAAATTTGAGATTTTAAAACCAATTATTACCCAAAGCATTTTCTTGCCCAATTTTGTAACAGGGATAACACCAGCCTTCAGTGGCTTTAATGTGAAAGTACTATTTTATTTTATTTTCCTTTATAAAAACAGGAGTGTCTCACCCCCACCCCCCCACATTTTCACTACTAGAGGGTACTTCTACAGATGTGTTCCTCCCAGTATTATGGGGAAAATAGAACATTGGGGACTAGTTATGTTTATGGGAAATATTAATTATGCTGTTAACCATGAATGCCCTTTCTGTTCAAAGAAAGAACATACCAACCTGGCTGGGAGTCATACATCCCTGGGACCTGGGAGTCAACCTTGGAATGAGGTCCATTCTCATTCAAGAACTGCCCATTATTATGGAAACATTAACCTTATTGTCCAACCCAGCCTGCATAGCTTGCTTCCCCATGCCTGAAATCCCTACTTCCTCATGTAATCTTTGTCCCTGCATTCATAAACCAGGATACAGCAGACCAAAGTCCCCAAAAGATAGAAGCCAAAATTACATTACAGACACACAAAAAGAAATCTCCCTCCTAACTAAGAGGTTCCAGTGGCTGAAGACCTGAGAGGGAGAGCAGGAAGAGTCCCCAAGATTAAGAATTCTTGGTAGCTGCTGGGACATTCCTGCAGTCTCTGTCACATGTTCAGCACCACCACAAGCAGCTGGACCCCCAAGAGAGTGAGATGTGCCCCACCTTTAAACAGATTGATCCAACCAACAAACACACAAAAACATCAACAGAATCATTCTTATATACAACTAGAGGCCCAGTGCACAAATTCATGCACAGGTTAGGGGTGGGGGCAGGACATGATCAGCCCTCCGGGCAGGCAGTGGGATGCCCTTGCCAGTCCAGAATACGGATCCATCCCCCTGACTTTCACGCTGGTTGTAGAGAGACACCTGGTGGCTGCTTGTATATTGTTTCTTCCTTGTGGAGCATCTAGGGAGGGAAAGTGGCTGCGGTGCCTGAGGATAACTTCCGGGAGGCCAGTGGCGCTGTTGGGATCATGCCAGCAACGCTGGTCCATCAGTGCCTGGCCCGTTCCCTGGAGATTGGACCTGCAGGACTTCTGAGGGAGTGAGTTGCCGCCAGCAGGCTGGTGGGCCACCAGTAAGGGTCTCAGCTGAGCAGCGCTCCTGCTGTGGAAGTGCACTGACCACCAGAGGGCAACTCCTGCATTGAGTGTCTGCTCTCTGGTGGTCAGTGCGCGTCATAATGACTGGTCATTCTGGTCATTCCAGTTGTTCAGTTGTGTGGTTGCTTAGGCTTTTATATATAGACTAGAGGCCTGGTGCATGAAATTTGTGCACAAGTACGGTCCCTAGGCCAGGCTGGCTATCAGGGCCAATCTGTGGGGCAACTGGTGGGGCGATTGGTCTCCCCTGCTGGTGCCCGCCTTGGCTGGCCTGGGGCCGGCGGGCTGGGGGCAGCTCCTATGTTGAGCATTTGCCCCCTGGTTGTCAGTACACATCATAGCGGCCATTCATTCCACTGTTTGTTTAATTTGCATATTAGGCTTTTATTATATAGGACTAGAGGCCCAGTACACAAAATTCGTGCACAGGTGCAGACCTGTCCAGCTATTGAAGTGCAAGTGTCTGATATGGAAGGGCAGGTCTCAGCTGACCTCTGGGCCCCCAGGCCCCCGCGCAGCCCCTGGGCCTGAGTCACAGCACCTGAGTCCCCCACGTGGAGATGTAGTGAGCGCGGCCAGAAGCTGCATGCTGGGGCACAGTGTTGGCCTCTGGGCTGCCCAGCGGCACGGCATGTAAGCCGGGCAGGCAGCATGCTCTCTCCTGGCCAGCCTCACAGACGGGCTCCTACGCGAATCCATGGGGAGCCCGACTGGCCCCTGCAGCCCAGGTGGCTGCAGCCTGGCTCACCCAGAAGATGCTATGCAGGAGCAGGGTGGGCTCCTCACAGGCGCCCAGCACCTGAGCTCAGGGCTTCCCCAGCGCACAAGCCCTAGTGTGCTGGGAGAGGGTAGCAGGAGTGAGAGTGAGTTTGGTGGACACCCCGCATTCTCACCACACCTTTGTCCCCATCACCTCCGTCCCCAGATAACCAGCAAGAGGTTGCAGCATGTCGTCGATGCCCTCTGTGTTCTGCACCACCCCCTGGTGGTCAGCATATGTCATAGCAAGTGGTCAAACTCCCAGTCTCCTGGTCGAACAACCACCCAAAGGGGAAAATTTGCATATTAGGCTTTAATTATATTGGATACAGTATTTATAAGCTTGCACAACCTACAGACACCACAGAATGCCCTGCCTTTTTTAAAAAAGCACCAAAGCACAGCAATGTCTCCTGTCCCTGGTTTGGGGACTGCCCCTCCCCAGAACATCAATGGACTATTTTGGGGGAAAGTGTTCCCTAGGCCTAGAATTTCTGTTTCCCATCCTCAGCAGGTCTTTTGTGACCTTTCGTGCTCTACCTCTCCTAGGGCAAGCATGTCAAACCTGAAGATTAGCACAGGCCAAATAAACAAGGTTTAAGTTTATGCAGGCTGCAAAAAAAACAAAAGCTTCAATTTTCATAGAAACATAGGTTTATTTCTACAGAGACATGCTGAATACAAAGGGCTGAAATAAATGAGTAATCGTTAACATAAAATAATAGAACATTTTAATAAAAATTATTTTTTTCTTGAACATTAACTTACCAGACACTGAATAACTACACAAATTAATAAGCGTAATGCAAATAAACCTATTGTTCTTGTTCTCTGAAAGTGAAATATTTCCTGTAGCACACAGTAAACAAGTCAGTACAAGACTAATGACATGGCAATTGGCTGCTAAAATATTCGCTGCTAGTATTAATGTAGAGAAATGATGCACCTGCACATAAGGTGCGTAAGGGAAATGAATGCAAAACGATTATAAGTAATGAGTCATTAGCAAACATTGTAGCTTGCTATTAATAAATAAGTTACAAAATTTTTATTAAAACATTTTTTATATACCATTATATTGGTCGCAAAAATATCCATTGTGGGCCATATGTGGCCCGCGAGTCACAAGTTTGACATGCTTGGCCTAGGGGAATCTTCCTAGGACATGTGCCATCATCCATGTGTCTCCCCACCTGCACATCCTGTTTGCTCTGGGGAAATTCAGTAATGGCCTGGCCACCTACAGTTGTTTTTTCTATGAAGATAAATCAGAGGCATGCTTCCTATGGTTGGGGGGCGGGGGGGGGGGGTGTAGGCATTTATTAACTTCAGAATAGTTCTGAGATAATCTCTCTAAAATTTCTTATTAATATCTATCTTTTTTGGAAGAATTTTGTAAGAAAATATACCTTCAACAAAGTATAAGAGACCATCTGTAATAAAAGCTAAGATCAGGCAAATTTAAAACTTATCTAGCAATCAATGTTTCAGTATTTTATGTTATTTTAAAATATTTAGGTGTTTATCATTTAACCTAGCAATACTCCAAAGCCTTTAAGTTATCAAAGACTTTAGAAAATTATGTATAAGCCTATGAGGCTGGAGAAAAGGTGGGGGGAGAAGGGAGCAGGCCCCTCAGCCTGTTCCCAGGCCTCTAGCTGCTTGGATTTAAAACTGTCTCATTTTTCCTTAGTGATAACATGCTGAGGTTTGGGTGATAATGAGTTCAGCTTATGATAGTAGCAGGACTATTAAGTAAGCTTTTGCAGTTTCACAGTAAAGAAAGTTGTCTTTGGGATGGGGTGGGGGAGTGAGAAGGTGTTGAAGTGAGAGCAGTTTTCAGAGCATTAAATGGGGTAAAAATGCTGGCCTTGGGATAGGAAGGCTCAGTGAGGGCTCAGTTTGCCATGTCAGAGAGGGGCTTTGCAAGACAACTAAAGTTGGGAACCTAGAGGCGAAAGCACCCAGCAAGGCTGAAAAGAAATTATTTCTTGTCTAGAGGAGGGGACAATCATGGGGAGATAACGTGTTTACGATCTAAGCTAATGGCTCAACTTTGTTGGGGGGGCGTGTGGTGTGGGGAGATGAGAGTGAAACTGAGGTAGGTGACTGTGGTTTGGGACAACTGGGCTTTATGAGGGGATGCATAGTAGCCCCAGTCAGGCACCAAAGTAGAACGAGAAAAGAGTGGATAAAGAGGATATTTAGTAAGATGCTGTGTAGAAGTGAGGTGGTAATGACTGTGAGACTAATCTGTCAATCCTCATAATAGAGACTGAGGAGGGGATAAGGGTCCCAGCAAATCTGAGGAGGCCAGAATCAGTGGCCCAGTGTCAATTAAAAAGGCAACCACTTACCTGCCACCACCATCCTTACCCAAGTCTCTGTCCTGGTCATGTCAGTCTGCGGGGCCCTGTCAGGGCCTAGTGAGCTTCAGTCTTTGGTGTCCATCCCAGGAGGTCTGGGAGCTCCAAACTGGATCCAGAAGGAGGCCTTGCTGGGTTGACTGAGGTCCAACCTGGAGGGACCAGGCTACAGCCTGATTTCCAGTGGCCTTCCCTTCCACACCTTGGGCAGGGCCCCTGCAGGGGTCTCGGGTTTGGGCAGGACTTGGTCCAGTGTCCTTCCTTGTTGCATTTAAACATGGGCCCAGAGGAGGCTTAGCTCCTGGCTTACCCTTATTGGAGCACCAGCACTTCATTTGGGGTTTGTGAGAGCGGTGGTTAGGACCTGGAAGGCCTCTGTCTGGGCCTCAGCCTTGGCCTGATCTTGCTTTTGTTTTTGGATTTGGATCTCCTTGTCTCTATTATTAAAGACCATAAAAGCCAGGTTAACGAGGTTTGTGGACCTGTGTGTATTTTTTGAAGTTTATGGTGTATGTTGTGGGCTGATTGGAATATAAAAGGGTGTTCAGAAGAAGTGTTCCCTCCGGGGAGGTGCGGTATAAGGTGGTAAATTTCTGTAAAGCCTTCATGAGGCGGGAAAGGAAGAGATCTGGGTTTTTGTCAGAGCCATGAGTGATTTCATTAACTTTTTCATAGTTGAACACCTTATGGGCAGCCTTTTTGAGTCCAGCAATGAGACAGGTGATCATATAGCTACAGAGCCAGCACCCTGGAGAATTAACCTGATAGTCCCATCTTGGGTCAGTTAGGGGGACTCTGTTGGTGCCAACTGGGTTAGCTACTGTGGTCTAAGGAGGGCATTGGCACGGTCCTGAGCTGCTAGGTCATAGGACTGGGTCAGGTATTCATATTCCTTAGTAAAAGTGGTCAGATCAGTGGAAAAAGACCTGAGATGCCTCTCAATCTGTGTGAGGGTGGGTGTGGAAAATGGAACATGGACTATCCCCTCAGTTCCTGCTACCTCCCACAAGGGTAGAATAGCTGCAGGAATAGAAGTGGCTATTGAGGAAAGTGGTTTTTGGGTGGCCCAAGAACAAGTGTTAGGTGGGGAAAGTCTGTATTGGAGCTCGCGTTCTTGGGATTTGGGCTCTCAGGGACTAGGGGAGGTGGTGATTGCTGATTAAGAGGGTCTGGGTTTTGAGAATCTATTGCAAGTGAGAGAGGGGGCATATAAAGAGGTAGAGGTCTGGGTTCTGCTGGATCAAAAGTAGATTCAGAATCAGAAGTGTTGGGGGTATGATGTTTTGCGTGAAAAAGAATGATCTGATAGGCAGAGCAGAACTAATAGAGAGAGGGTCGAGACTGGAGTGTGAAAAGGCCTGGACATAGGGAATCTCTGACCATTTTCCATTGCAGTGACAGCAATTATCTAAATTGTGTAATGTGTTAAAATTGAAAGTGCCATTTTCAGGCCATTGAGACTTATTATCTAGTTTATATTGTGGCCAAACAGTGTTACAAAAGAAAATGAGGTGGCTGGGCATGATCTCCCCCATGAGTGTGCAGGGGGAGTGTAGCTTGGCCCACGAGAGAGGAAGGGTGAGTGATGAACCACAAATCCAAAGGTGACTGTTTAGGGCAGGTGTCCCCGCTGCTAAACAAATCACCAGGAGAAATGAGGGCGTGACCCTCCAGACTGGGCATCCCCAATCCAGAAGGACCCAAAGCCGAATGGCTAAGGAGTCTTCTAGCCTAGTGCTAGGACTTTTGAGATGAGAGGTCAGTGAGAGAGAGTGGGCAGAAGACTTGAGAAAAGGGAAATTATGGACCTCATTCACCTAAACAAGATTGGCTGGTGTGGGATGGAGGGTTAGCAATGGAGGAGAGGTTCCTGATCCGGCATCCTCCTTGGCTGGTTTGGGAGGGCCCATAGGGAGGGAGGCCTAATTGAATCACCAGAGTAGGATTTGGAGGTAAGCCCAGGACCAGCTGCTGCTGCCTACTGCTCTCCAAATAGCAAACTTGGGGTGACTGAAGCTGGGGCAATGGCTCCCCTTCCCTGTGGAACCCTCCCGAGTTTTGGCACCAAATGTTAGGGTCCCTGAAGGAGGAATGCAGGAGAGGCCAAAGCATTAAGGGATTATATATTTACTAGAGGCCCGGTGCACAAAAATTTGTGCACTTGGGAGGGGGAGGGGGGTCCCTCAGCACGGCCTGTGCCCTCTCGCAGTCTGGGACCCCTCAGGAGATAACAACCTGCTGGCTTAGGTCTGCTCCCGGGTGTCAGAGGGCAGGCCCAATCCCTAGGTGCAGCCCCTGGTTGGGCTCAGAGCAGGGCCGATTGGGGAGTTGGGGCGCCGCCCCCTGTCATGCACAGAGCAGGGTGATCGGGAGGTTGTGATGCCACCCTCAGTCACGCTCAGGGTAGGGCCAATTGGGGGGTTGGGGCACCGTCCCCTGTCACACTCAAGGCAGGGTCGATGGGGAGGTTGCAGCGCCACTCCGTCACGCACAGAGCAGGGCCCATCAGGGGGTTGGGGCACTGCCCCCTGTCACTCACAAAGCAGGGCCCATCAGGGGGGTTGGGGCTCTGTACCCTGTCACGCACAGAGCAGGGCCAATCAGGGGGTTGGGGCGCTGCCCCCGTCACACACAGAGCAGGGCCCATCAGGGGGTTGGGGCGCCGCCACTCTCACACTCAGGGCAGGGCAGATGGGGAGGTTATGGCTCTACCCCGTCACACACAGAGCAGGGCCCGTGGGGGAGGGGGAGCTTGGGGAGCTCCCCCCTATCAGGCACAGAGCAGGGCTGATCAGGGGGTTGGGGCGCCTTCCCCTGTCATGAACAGAGCAGGGTGGATAGGGAGGTTGTGGCCCTACCCCCTGTCACACACAGAGCCGCAGGACGATCAGGGGTTTGGGCGCCGCCCCCTGTCACACTGATCCCGGTGCTGGGAGGCCTCTCAGCTCCACTGATCCCGGTGCTGGGAGGCATATTACCCTTTTACTATATAGGACAGAGGCCTGGTGCATGGGTGGGGCTGGCTGGTTTTCCCTGAAGGGTGTCCTGGATCAGGGTGGGGGTCCCCACTGGGGTGCCTGGCCAGCCTGGGTGAGGGGATGATGGCTGTTTGCAGCTGGTCACACACCCTTCAGGGTGGGGGTCCCCACTGGGGTGCCTGGCCAGTCTGGGTGAGGGGCTGAGGGCTGTTTTCAGGCTGGGACTGAAGCTCCCAACCGCTCCTTTTTTCCTTTTTTTTTTTTTTTTTTATTCTGGGCCAGCTTTAGCTTGAGGCTTGGCTCCAGCTTTTAGGCCTCCGCGGCTGAAAGTAGGTTTCTGGCCTTTGCTTACAATGTTGCGAATCTGCTGGCTGAAGTCTGGCGGTATTTGTTACAGAGTTTCTTAAACTGCCTGCTCAGAGGCCTGCAGCGG
Source organism: Myotis nattereri (assembly GCF_964212035.1). NCBI lineage: Eukaryota > Metazoa > Chordata > Mammalia > Chiroptera > Vespertilionidae > Myotis > Myotis nattereri. The sequence goes on from NC_138076.1 coordinate 105,182,632, forward strand.
CAGGCGGGGAACGTTAATTTCCTCCCTCACTGAGGCAAGCAAGCTTCATGTCAGTTTCAAGCTGCCTGGCTGCCGGCTGCCATCTTGGCTGACAGTTAATTTGCATATCTCGCTGATTAGCCAATGAAAAGGGTAGCGGTCGTACGCCAATTACCATGTTTCTCTTTTATTAGTGTAGATTAGGTCATCTGGATACCAGATGGGCTGAGCCACAAAATGGTACCAGCCCCTAAATATGGGAGTCAGAGGTTTTAAAGGACTATAGGTGGGCTTTTTCTGGGCAGAGACTTCTCTGTGCAGGTCTGGATTCTGGAAAAGTATGGAGGGGAAGAATAATGATCTTAGCAAGTGGAATATGGTCTAAGCAAGTGGAATGTCCATTGTGAAGTGGCTTAAAGGTCAGTTCCCAGGGGAGAGGTGTCAATTCAATTATTTGATCAAACCTAACATATAACTTACCTTTTTTTTTGCAGAGGGATAGACAGGAATTATGAAGTGTCATTTGTGGGTGGTGGAGTGATGATGAATGTCTATTTTATGTTATTATATGGGTGTTGACTGTGGGATGCAAGGCTTTTTTTATTATTCTCTCATTCCAGGTAAGAATATTTAGCCTCTGGATTTTTTTTCCATTAGATTGTGAATTTACAAAGCACAGTGTGTATTTAAGATCTTATTATAGAACTAAAGGCCTGGTGCACGAAATTCATGCACAGGAGGGGGGAGGGGTCCCTAAGCCAGCCTGCACCCTCAGGGCATGCCCTGGGGGATCGGGCCTAAACCGGCAGTCAGACATCTCTCTCGCAATCTGGGACCCTGCATGCACCAGTGACCATAATTTTCATACAACTGAAAGCATCTTGCTGTTATATGGCCAGCTACATTTTTTTGCCCTAATTATAAAAAGTAGTACATAACATGATTCTTCTGAGGCAGTAGTACTATTTTTCCCATCTTATGGGTGGAAAAACCGAAGCAGAGAGAAGTTAAGTCACACAGTTAAAAGTGTCAGAATCAAGGCTGACCACAAAATCTGCAAGCCAGAGTCCATACATGTCATTGCTGCATCATCCTGTTTTTTCAGTGTTAGAGTAGCCTTGCCAGGTTTTAATTTTTAAATCTAAGAGACTGTTCCCAATATATAGGGTAGGGTCCCTAGGCCTGGCCGGCAATCAGGGCCCTCTGTGGGGCGACCAGTGGGCGGGCGATCGGGGGGCCCCCCCACTGGCACCCACCTTGGCTGGTGGCCTGGTACCACCCACGGGCTGGCCCCATCCCCTGATTGTCAATGCCACTCACCTCCCTCTGCAGCTCCTGCATTGAGTGTCTGACCCCTGGTGATCAGTGCATGTCATAGTGACCAGTAGTTCCACCAGTAGTTCTGCCATTTGGTTGATTTGCATATTAGGGTTTTATTATATACTAGAGGCCTGGTGCATGATATTCATGCACTCAGCGGGGTACCTCAGCCCAGCCTGCGCCCTCTCGCAGTCCAGGAGCTCTTGGGGGATGTCCGACGGCCAGGCCTAAGCCAGCCGTCGGACATCCTTAGCGCTGCTGTGTAGGTGGGAGAGGCTCCCGCCACTGCCACTGTACTCACCAGCCATGAGCCCTGTGGGAGTGCACTGACCACCAGGGGGGCAGCTCCTGCATTGAGTATCTGCCTCCTGGTGGTCAGTGCGCATCATAGTGACTAGTTGTTCTGCCATTGGACCGAAACCAGCTCTCTGACATCCCCCAAGGAGTCTTGGATTGTGAAAAGGTGCAGGCCAGGCTGAGAGACCCCACTGGTGCATGATTGGGGCCAGGGAGGACACGGGAGGTTGGCCAGCCGGGGAGAGACTGTGGGAGGACTCCAGGGCATGTCCAGCCCATCTCACTCAGTCCCGATTGGCCGGACCCCAGCAGCAAGCTAACCTACTGCTCAGAGCATCTGCCCCTGGTGGTCAGTACATGTCATGGCGACTGGTCAACCAGTTGACTCTCTGCCCCCTGGTGGTCAGTGCACGTCATAACGAGCAGTTGAGCGGCCTTAGCATATCATTAGTATATTATGGTTGATTGGTTGAATGGATGACCGGATGACTGGACACTTAGCATATTAGGCTTTTATTATATAGGAGGATTAAATAGGGTTTTTCTAATTTACTTTAAGTTGTAATGTGGGTATTTCCAAAACTAAAATACAAAAGCCTACAGTTTACTTAACTGTAAACCAAGCTCCTAGAAAGAAAATAAACAATGTTATCAGAGAGAGGTGATTTAAAATCTTACCCATAAATTATAATAATTTGCCAGAACAAGTGATTCTTATGGCTTTTGCATCAGTATTCTTTTCTTCCTTTCACTTGCTTAGTACTAATTAAAAGGTTCCAAAGTAGCCTACCATTTATCTTGAAAGATATCTGTAACTCAATTCACTGCTTGAAGGATCTTTAACATTCATATTACAAAAGATTCTGTCCAAAAGGTAACAATTATAAACAATATTTACACTATAGAGATTTCTGAAAAGGTGTTGAGAAATTTATATAACGATAATTATTATGCTTTTCTATTCTCATTCAACTACACTGAGATGATATAAAGGTGCTAATTTTTAGCCATTTCTTTTTATTTATGGCATAAGAAACTAGGCAGTTGGCAAAATTGTTTTTCTTATAAAAATGATTGAGTTGTGTTCTAATCTCATCATAGTTAATCACTTTATGCTTTAATTGCAATGCTTGCAATTGATTAATAGAGCAATTTTCCAGTCATAAATGGAGCACAGAAGACAAGAGAAATCACATAAATAACTTAAATCTACTGGTAATTTAAAAATGCATTTTAAAAAGTAATATCTTTTCAATGCCTTCTATTATCTGCTGTAGTGAAATTAAGAGATTCAGGATTAAAACCCTTTTTCCAGTACCCCTCTTTCTTTCTGCTGGAGATAACAATGTATTAATTAATTGGCAATATAATAATATTGTTCACATCATTCACATTAACTCCTCTTATTTGTTTAATTGTTACCTGTGCCATTACTCCTACCTCTCTCCCCATCTCTCCCAGTCTCTCTCTGAGACACACACACACACACACACACACACACACGCACACACATGCATGCATATAAAGAACATGTGTAAGTCAGATAGTGAATGTTCTCTATATGGTAACTAGAGACCTTGTGCATGAAAATTCATGCACTGGAGGGGGGCGTCCCTCAGCCTGGTCTGCCCACTCTCGCAGTCTGGGATCCCTCAGGGGCGGGAGGCAACCCAGCGATCAGGGGAAGGTGACGCCCCATCACACCTCTGTTGCTGCCACTGCCAGCAGTGCAAACCTCAGCTGGCCCTGGTTATCTGAGCCTCGGGCAGCCCTGGGTGGCTGGGCAGCTGACATCCAAGGCTTGCCTGCACCTCGGGCCAGCCCTGGGCGGCTGGGGGCGCTGAAGGAACTGGGGGACTCTGGAGGTAGGTGCGCAGCTGAGGGGACTGGACACTGCCATCTTTGAGGGCATGGCAGTCAATTAGCATATTCCCTCCTTATTGGCTGTGGGGGCCACCATCTTTGTGATGGCATGAGGGTCAATTAGCATATTCCCTCTTTATTAGATAGGATTATTATCATTACACTTTATTAAGCTATAACATAAAACACTTGATCTATATTTGTCAGAATGAGTCTGAACACACACACAGAACTGAATTTTGCTCTGATATGTAGCCCAACTTTGTGTTTAATGGATCGTATTCACTACATGATTTTTTCTGTCCCACTTCTGGGGTGTATCTGTGAGGAGTAGACAGGTGAGAAGATGGGAGGTATCATTATTAGACAGAAGGTGCCCCCTTACTACATTTCACAGCTCTCTCCCATAACTCAGAAATCTAATTTATATGATTATATATTTTGCCAGGAATGTGAAGAAACAGAGAGATCATATATTGTATGCAGATATTCAGGCTTTAGTAATAAGAGCCTTTTAAAAGACATACAGATGTGCCTGGTTTGGTCATCTTGTCACAAGAATTTTCAGAGCCCTATCTTCACCTTTGCCCTCTCTTAAGAGTGAGAAATATAAGCAATTTATTGTGTTTAAGGTCTGCCTTGATGAGTTTGATAAGATAACACCTTAATCCAGTGGTTCTCAACCTGTGGGTCACGACCCCTTTGGTGCACAGAACATGGTGGGCATCGGCCATGGTGGGATGGTGGAACAGGTGAGCAGGGGTGCTAGACCAAGGCAGGGCACCGGTTTCTGTCATCGGGGAAACCTCTGGAGGTTACTGAAAATTCTTTGCTCCCGCACACCATGGTCCGGCCCGGCGCTCGCACCTGCTGCTGGCGCCGGCCCTGCTTGCACCCACTGCCAGTGCTGGAGCCACTGCTCACACCCACTGCTGGCACCAGAGCCACTGCCCACACCCGCTGCTGGTGCCCAGCGCCGGTCCCGATCGCTCAGTGCCGTCAGCGGATGCAAGCAGGGGCTGCCAGCCCTGATCATCCCTGAGGACTTCTCCACTTCCCCCTTATCCTGAGGGGCCATCAGGGCAACAGCCGCTAATCGCAGCTGCTGATGGAGCCAGCCCTGCTCATACCCACTGCTGGAACCGGCCCCAATTGCTCTGAGCCTTAAGCAGGTGCAAGCAGGCTGGAACCATCAGCACGTGGGAGTGGTGGCGTTGGGAGTGGGGCTGTCGGTAGACAGGGGACCCTGGGCCATGGCAGGAAAAGTCAGGCGGGGGCATGGAGGATGGGCTGAGACCCATCCCTGTGCCCACCACAGCCTTGCAGCCCACAGTTCCTTTTAAGGTGCACGAATTCATGCACTGGGCCCCTAGTCTGTATGTATGTGTGTGTGTGTATATATATATGGCTAATATGCAAAGTGTCCCCTCGGGGGTTCGACCAGGAGACCAGGAGTTTGATTCTCACTATGACATGTGCTGACCACCAGAATGAAGGAAGGCCCTGATCAGCAGCCAGCAGTTGGGGAAGGAAGGCTCTGGCTGGCAGCCGGAAGGCCCCGATTGGGCCTGATCACCGGCCAGGCCTACGGACCCTACCCCTGCACAAATTTTGTGCACCAGGCCTCTAGTATAGTATATTCAGTCTAGTCACACCAATGGATTAGTTATAACAGATCCAAATACACCAGATTAAAGCCAAATCTAATGGAATACAAGATGTCACAATGCAAATGGTCTCCATAGTAAAGACTTGGTAGGAGATGGTAAAATGAACAGTAGGACCAAACTCAAAATTTTAACCTTATGTGTTTTGTTTCATTTCGGTGCTATTTTACTAGCTAAACTTCCAGGAAGTTCATTGTGAAGACATTTATATGGAAGACAAAGTAACTCAAGATGAGAATGTTCCATTAGGCATTTTACCATAGTATTTTGCTTTTCAACAGAAGCATTTTGACCTGAAAACTATATAAATCTACAGATTAGAGATGTTATCTTACTAAAAGGAAAACTTATGATGATATAAAGAAGTCAAGATAATAAAGTTAACTCTTCTTTGGAATTACATCAGTAGAGTTTGGTGTAGAAAAATAAAAATAACAGAAGTGTTTTTTGTTTTTAACTTAACAGAACCCATCTTCTACTTTGGTGATGTTGAGTACTCTGTGGATGAGAGTGCTGGCTATGTGGAAGTGCAGGTATGGAGAACAGGCACTGACCTGTCCAGGTCTTCTAGTGTCACCTTGAGATCTCAGAAAACAAACCCTCCATCTGCCAATGGTGAGCAGTTTTCTATAATAACTATGTTCTACAATTTTCAACTTACCATGACAGAAAAGACTTTAAAGCTAATATACTTTACTCCTTTTTAAGTACTATTAATGTGGTCTAAATGGATTATTTTTTCTGAAATTATTACTATATGGTAGCTAAATCAAACCTTGATTTACTACTGTGAGAAAATATACTTAAGAGCCATGGATCAGAGGCTAAGTTAAAACACATTAGTAAAAGACTAAAGTCTAATGCCTATATTTGCATGAATTTGTTCTCTACACTTGGCAAATCTAACATTGTTGAACATTATGACTTCATATGCACAAGAATAATCATGCTGACCACCTTCACAAAAATCTAATGCCAGGTAAGTATCGTACATGCATGCATCTCCAATTGGCTTCTGCCTAAGTTTAAACAAATGTCCCCATATATACTTCAGATTCAAAAGGCTTTCCCAAGTTTATTATTTGAGCTGCTCCTGTTGGTACATTTATCCTGGAATCTACATCTCCAAAAAGTTGATCATAGAGTTTATGGCAAGCATAGGATTAGAAATTTCCTTTTTTTTTTCCTTCTAAATTACCAACAATACAAACTCTCTCTTTTACTCACATATGCACACATACATGCGCACATGTTCATTATACATGCATTACACATTCATCACACAAAGCAAGCAGGGGCCATACAATTACAAAGGTCACCCTTAAGTTTTAACTGTTTTAATGTAGTAGAACCAGCATAGTGCTTTTTATATAGTCATTGCCCAATAAAAATTTGTTTAGCCCAAAGAGTTATTTTGTTAGAGAAAATTCAAATAAAAGAAAAGATAGAAATGAGAATAAAGGTAAAGAAACAGAGAAAAAATACAGATGGATTCAGATACAAATATTTTTTAAATGAATTATAGACATATACATCCAAATATGGTTGCATATTCAGAGGTAAAGTAGATACAAAGTGAGAGTTAGAAATTATGAAAACAGAAAAGCAATGATATTTAATATCAACCCCACTCTTAGTCTTTATAAACATTAAAAAAAAGTTTCATTTTAGAAAACTGTGGTACATCTACACAATGGAATACTACACTGCTGTAAAAAAGAATGAATTCTTACCATTTGCAACAGCATGGGTGGAACTGGAGAGCATTATGCTAAGCAAAATAAGCCAGTCAGAGAAAGATAACTATCACATGATCTCACTCATTTGTGGAATATAATGAACAACATAAACTGATGAACAAAAATAGAACCAGAGTCATAGAAGCATCGAACAGATTGTCCAACCTATGAGGGAAGGTGGGGGGTGAGGGGGTAAGAGATTAACCAAAGGACTTGTATGCATGCATATGAGCATAACCAATGGACACAGACGGGGTGGGGGGGGGGGAGGGTGAGGGCATATGCGTGGGGGGTAGGGGCGGCTGGGGAAAGGTCAATGTGGGAAAAAGGAGACTTATGTAATACTTTAAACAATAAAGAATTTTTAAAGAAACAAAGTTTTATTTTTAACTACGTTAGACATAAATGAAGATGTCCACACTAGATATGTACCCAATGATCTGAAATGGCCAAAATCATGGACCAAATATGTCTTGAGAATAATAGGTTGCTCTACTTAACTGGGGTGAATGTGGGTGGAGAGTGTGGGACGCTCTTCAAAGTTTACATCCGAAATGTGTTGCTTTGACCAGCAGGCAACAACACACTTAATAAGATGTTCTCTAGTAACTCACAAAAACAAATATAGATACTTACGTAATGTTAACAAAATTTAAATTATTATATTTATTTCATATATAATTAATAATAATCATGTTTGATTGATATACCAATTTTAGATCTCATTTTTATTAGCTCCATTTTAGAATTCCAAAATAAAGATTGAGAAACTAACTATAAGACATGAAGCAAAAGTAACTAAAGTTAAAATAACATATTAGACATAGATATGACAAAGTTCAGAAACTGATATTTGATTTACCTTCTCAACCAATGTAGATATTAATCTTTTATATTTCATTAAATGTACTTTTCTGTAATGTTATGCTAGTCTACATTTTAAAACAATTGTAAATATACTACATGGTTTGCTTATCATAATTTTGTTTAAATTTAGCCAGTCCCCAACTGAATAATTCTTTTGTTACTATCATAGCTGGAACAGACTATGTGGGAATTAGTCGTAATTTAGATTTTGCACCTGGAGTCAGCATGCAGACTGTTCGTGTCATCATTCTGGATGATCTTGGACAACCAGTGCTGGAGGGAATTGAGAAACTTGAACTGGTGCTTCGTATGCCTATGAATGCTGCCATTGGTGAGCCCAGCAAAGCCACAGTGTCCATAAACGACTCTGTCTCAGATTGTGAGTGTTTATTAAGTTATAATAAGTAAACTAATAAGCTAGAGTTTACATAAATATTAAATTAAAAAATAAACTAAGGTTTATATACCTGTATTAGTTTGCTAGAGCTGTCATAACAAAGTACTATAGACTCATAAATATCTTGTGTCACAATTCTTGTGGTTAGAAGTCCAAGATCAAGGTGTTGACAGGGTTGATTTCTTCAGAGGGCTGTAAGGGAAATATCTGTTCCAGGCCTCCCTCCTTGATTTTCAGATGGCCATTTTCTTCCTTTGTGTCTTCATATCATCTTCTATGTGTGTCTCTATCAAAATTTCCCTTTGTTAGGGCCCAGCCAGAGTGGTTTGTACAAGCAGTTTCTTTCTCTCTCTCTCTCTCTCTCTCTCTCTCTCTCTCTCCCCCCCCCCCCTTTTTCCTTTCTCTAAGCATGTCCTCTAGTGAGGATTTTTTAAAATTTCTCCTTTTCATAAGGACACAAGTTATATTGAATAGGGTTTACCCTAATGACTTCAGTTTTACTTACTTACCTCTGTAAAGACCCTATCTCCATATAAAGTCATGGTCTCAGGTACTAGGGGGGAACACAGTTCAACACATACTGATACCCTTTCTTCTACCAATTATTAGAATAGAATTATACTCTCACACACAAAAATTTAGTCTTCCTCTCACATTCAAAAAAATGTGATATTGCTGATCTGGCCTAAACCGAGCTTTTCCAAAGAGGACCATAACCAACATGCTTGGTGGTTGGCTTCAGATCATACCAGAGCACCACCCAATTCGCTCCATAAATGACACACCCAAAGTGGGAGTACAGGGACTATACTTCAACATAATAAGGGCCACATGCCAAACTCACAACTAATATCATACTCAACGGGGAAAAAACTAAAATAATTTCCCTTAAGATGAGGAATAAGACAGGATTGCCCACTCTCTCCCTTCTTATTCAACATAGTACTGGAAGTCCTACCCACAGCAATCAGGCAAGAAGAAATAATAGACTTCCAAATGGAAAGGAAGAAATAAAACTCTCACTATTTTCAGACACTATATATAGAAAACCCTAAAAATTTCATCCCAAAACTACTAGTACTGATAAATGAATTTAGTAAAGTAGGAGGATATAAAATAAATATTTAGAAATTGGTTGAATTTTTATACAACAATAGGGAAGCATCACAAAGAAAAACTAAAAAAAAAAATCCCATTTAGAATTGCATCAAAAAAAGTACCTAGGAATAAATATAACAAAGGAGGTAAAGACCTGTACTTACAAAATTATAAGACATTGAAGAAAGAAGTTGAAGACACAAATTAATGGAGGCATATACTGTGCTTCTGAATAGGAAGAACTGACATTATTAAAAATGCCCATAATACCCAAAGCAATCTGTAGATTCGATGTAATTTCTATTAAAATACAAATGGAGTATTTCCACAGAACTAGAGCAAACAATCCAAAAATTTATATGGAACCACAAAAGATTTCAAATAGCCACAACAATCTTGAGAAAGAAGAAAAAAGTTGGTGGTATCACACTGCCTGGTGTCAAACTGTACTATCAGGCTATAGTAATCAAAACAGCATGGTACTGGCATAAAAAGAGACACAAAGATTAATGGAATAGTATAAAGAGTCCAGAAATAAACTCACACCTATATGTTTAATTCATATATGACAAAAGAGGCAAGTACATACAGTGGGGTAAAAAAAAAGTCTATTTAATAAATGGTGTTGGAAAAATTAGATAAATGCATGCAATAGAAATGAAACTAGACCATCTTCTTACACATATACAAAAAGAAACTCAAAATTGATTCAAGACTTAAATGTAAGACTTGAAACCATAAAACTGCTTGAAGAAAATATTGGTAGTAAACTTTTTGACATTGTTCTTAGTAATATTTTTTTAATATGTTTCCTGGGGCAAGAGAATAAAAAGATAAAAGAAACAAATGGGACTATATCAAACTAACATGGAGAAAACCATCTAAAAGACAAAAACAACCTATTGAATGGGAGAATATATCCGCCAATGATACACCTATAAAGGGTTAATGTTCAAAATACATAAAGAATATATACAACTTTACACACACACACACACAAAAAAAAAAACAACAACACAAAAAATCCAATTGAAAAATGGGCAGGGTACCAGAATAGACATTTATCCAAAGAATACATACAGATGCCCCATACATATGAAAAGATGAACGATGTGACTAATTATCAGAGAAGTGAAAATTAAATAAAAAATGAGATATCTCACACCTGTCAGAATAGCCATCATCAATTAATCAATTTATAACATGTTTAAGGATGTAGAAAAAAGAAAATACCCATGCACTATTGATGGGATTGCAAATTGGTATAGCCACTATGGAAAACAGTATGGAGGTTCCTCAATGAAATAAAAATAGAACTACATTATGACTTAGCAATCCCACATCTGAATATAGAAATTTAAAACAATAATTTGAAAATATATATGCATTCCTATGTTCATTGCAGCATTATGTACACTAGTCATGATATGAAAGCCATCTATGTGTTCATTGATAGACAATTGGATAAAAAAAATGTTATACATATATACAATCAAATATTACTTGGCCATAAAACAAAGAATGAAATCTTGTCATTTGTAACAACATGGATGGGTCGCAATGGTTCTCAACCTTTCTAATGCCGCGACCCTTTAATACAGTTCCTCCTGTTGTGGTGACCCCCAATTTCATTGTTACAAATTGAACATAATTAAAGCATAGTGATTAATCACAAAACAATATGTAATTATATATGTGTTTTCCGATGGTCTTAGGCGACCCCTGTGAAAGGGTTGTTTGACCCCCAAAGGGGTCGCGACCCAAGTTTGAGAACCGCTGGTCTAGAGGGTATTATGCTAAATGTAATAATCCAGACAGAGAAAAATAAATACCATAAGATTTCACTTGCATTTGGAATCTAGAACAAAGAATAAACAAAATGGAGATAAAAGCATAGATACAGAGAACAAACTGGCATTTGCCAGGATTCTGGAGGGCAGTTGGGGTTCGGTGATAAAGTGAAGTGTTTAATAAGTACAAATTTGCAGTTACAAAGTAGTCAGGGGATATAAAGTGCCAGGGTCCGACCCCAGCAGGTCCAGGGGTCCCCAAAGGTGTGGACGGAGTCGGTGAAAAAGGAATGACACAGAGACAGCGTTCAGTTGATCAGCAGCCTAGCCAGGATCTCTAGCCAGGATCTCCAGCCAAGTTCTGGTCTGGATCTCCAGCGAAGTTCTGGTTAGGATCTCCAGCCAGGTTCTGTGTCCATGTTCTCTTGCTAAGTTCTCCAGCCAGGTTCTGTAGCCATGTTCCCTCACTAGGTTCTCCAGCCAGGTTCCGTCCAGGTTCTCCAGCCAGGTTCAGTCACCAGGTTCTAGTCAGGTTCTCTTGCCATGTTCTATCCAGATTCTGTAGCCAGGTTCTGTCTCTAGGTTCTTCAGCCATGTTCTCTCACTAGGTTCTGTCTCTAGGTTCTGTGGCCAGTTTCTGTCCAGGATCTTTTGCCATGTTCTCTCGCTAGGTTCTGTCTCTAGGTTCTGTGGCCAGTTTCTGTCCAGGATCTTTTGCCATGTTCTCTCCAGCGAAGTTCTTCTGTCTCTAGGTTCTGTGTAGGTTCTGTCTTCTACGTTCTGTCTTGTTACATCTGTATTTATACCAGTTGATTCCAATCCTATCAATCTCTATTCCAAAGGTTAGGGCGTTTCTTATCTCCATTCCAGGGAGTAAAGATTATGTAGCTTAAGCATGATTGTTCATAGTTAAAGTGATTAATTACCCGCCTGGCACTTAGTTGAGGGGTTTTATTCCCTCCCTAACTTCAGGGGAAAATCCCTACCTGGGGAAACAACCTTTCTCAGAGAGGAGACCTTGGTTAAAACACATAGTGCCAAGAAGGTGAGCAAACATATTAAGAACAGTATGCCATATATGCCAGGTCCCTTGAAACAGCAAGCATGGACCGGCTCCCGGCAAATTCCCCCTTTTTTATTTTTTAAAAGTACAGCACTGGGAATATAGTCAACAATATTAAGTGTCATCTATAATTGAAAAAATGTTTAAATTAAAAAAGAATTGCTTCATCACAGATGAGTAGAAACACATAGGGCTGCACAGACCCTTGAATGTCAATGGTCTTTTTCTATTTCTCAACATAAGACACTTTCTGTCATCTTCAGACAGTGCTGAAATTTTCCTAATGATGTGCCAAATACATTGTTCTAAAACAAGTACCTATTAGACACATGGCATGGCTCTTTAACACATCATCACAAGGGAATTCTGAATAATCTTCTACCATAATTATCTTGATGTTTCTTTGAGCAGCCTAATCTATTGTCAATGAGACCTATATTTAATTGATGTAGTGCTGTGTTCAGCCCCAGCAGGTCCAGGGGTTCCCCATAGGTGTGGACGGAGTCGGCGAAGAAGGAAGGACATGGAGACAGTGTTCAGTTTCTTGCTAGGTTCTCCAGGTTCTCCAGCCAGGTTCTGTAGCCATGTTCCCTCGCTAGGTTCTCCAGCCAGGTTCTGTCCAGGTTCTCCAGCCAGGTTCAGTCACCAGGTTCTAGTCAGGTTCTCTTGCCAATTTCTGTAGTCAGGTTCAGTCCAGGATCTTTTGCCATGTTCTCTCCAGCGAAGTTCTTCTGTCTCTAAGTTCTGTGTAGGTTCTGTCTTCTAAGTTCTGTCTTCTAAGTTCTGTGTTGTTACATCTGTATTTATACCAGTTGATTCCAATCCTATCAATCTCTATTCCAAAGGTTAGGGTGTTTCTTATCTCCATTCCAGGGAGTAAAGATTATGTAGCTTAAGCATGATTGTTCGTAGTTAAAATGATTAATTACCCACCTGGCATTTAGTTAAGAGGTTTTATTCTCTCCCAAACTTCAGGGGAAAATCCCTACCAGGGGAAACAACCTTTCTCAGAGAGGAGACCTTGGTTAAAACACATAGTGCCAAGAAGGTGAGCAAACATATTAAGAACAGTATGCCATATATGCCATGTCCTTTGAAACAGCAAGGATGGACCGGCTCCCGGCAATGTAGCATAGCTGTCATCTAAATATTTCATATATGTATAATATTATACTCACTGTCAACTTTTCCAACATGATATGAGTAAACTATGTTTGTAATAATGTGCACAATATTTAGTGGTATTCATATCAAGAAATTCTGATAAGCTCACGAGTAAGTAACACATATGGGGATCTGGTTTATTCACTTTTTAGCATTTCATTGCATCTCCCTACTCCACCAGTTGGCAGAGCAAATTTCAAAGATAAGGAAATCAAAACATTTAAAGTTTAGTCATTTTCTCAAGGCCAGAACAATGACAAGTGACTGAGTGGAGACTGGGTACCTCCTCTCACAACTGTTTCACTTTCCTTTCCACTAAACCATGTTTCCTGAAATGTCACTTCATTAAGAAAATTTTTGTTCAGTTTCACCCATATGTTTATTTGTTTCTGCAGTACCTAAGATGCAATTCAAAGAACGAGTATATACTGTCAATGAAAATGACAGGCAGATAGTTGCAATAATCCACAGGAGTGGAGATCTCCAGTTCATGTCCTCAGTAAGATGCTATACACGACAGGGATCTGCACAAGTGATGATGGACTTTGAAGAACGCCCAAACACTGATATCTCCATCGTTGAATTCCTGCCAGGTAAGTTTAAGCTTGACATGTTTATTTGAAATTTTAGTAGAACAAATTTTTGTGAGTAATATATAGCAGGAACATATAAGTTCTTGATTTCTACAAGCTTATGACGTAATATTATGTACACTAAATGATAATATGGTGAGGTAGATTATAACAGGTTGAGTGAATGTCCTTTTTGGTTTCTGTATCAATTTATTGATTAATTTTCAGTGATTTATTATATTGTTTATTCAAAACTTATTCAGTGATAGGAACATATATGTAGATTTCACAATACTAGGAGATACTTAATGTTCAAGTGACAGAAATTAAAAGGAATTGATATCAGATTTTTAATATATGTATCCAGATCCTTAAAATATCTGACCAGTTGAGATCTAGTAATTGTTCTAGAAACTGGTACTGCAGTCAAATTAACAATGATCAACATGTACTAGGCTGCTAAATTTACTTCTTGATTATAATGCTAGAAATTTATAAACAAAAATTGGCACTTGCTCTTTTTCCTTGTTTTCTAAGATGAGTGACAGGACTTAAAGACTTAAAGATGTTAAAGAAATCCCATTCAAGTAGTTGGCTTGTCATTGCAGTGAATGAACAATTATTCATTCAACAAATATTTATTGAAGGCTTACTACATGCCAGACACTATTATTTGCACTGTTGATAAAGCAAGGAAAAGGCAATATGCTTGCCCTTGTGGTGCTTATATTCTAGCTGCAGATGTACCTTTTTTGGCCTATAGTATATGATTGATCTGCTGTCATTATTGTTCTAGGTGAGACTGAGAAGCCTTGTATCCTTGAGCTGATGGACGACAGGATCTATGAGGAAATAGAGGAACTCCGCCTAGTTCTTGGCACTCCACAAAGCAACTCTCCCTTTGGGGCTACAGTTGGTGAACAAAATGAAACTCTGATAAGGATCCGAGATGATGCTGATAGTAAGAAGTCATTTCTTATTCTCAACTTTCAATTGGGAGCTGAAATCCGTTTATGTTAAAGTTTCAGGTAGATTAGAAACAACCCACTGTTTTTGACTAGGCTTTTAAAACAAATGAGAATTAAAAAAAGAGAGAGAGAGAGAGAGAGAGAGAGAGAGAGAGAGAGAGAGAGTCACCCTAACCAGTTTGGCTCAGTGGATAAAGTATCAGCCTGCGGACTCAAGGATCCCAGGTTCGATTCCGGTCAAGGGCATATACCTTGGTTGTGGGCACATCCCCAGTGGGGAGTGTGCAAGAGGCAGCTGATCAATGTTTCTCTCTCATCGATGTTTCTAACTCTCTATCCCTCTCCCTTCCTCTCTGTAAAAAATCAATAAAATATATTTTTTTAAAAAAAGAGAGAGTAAAATAAGGAATGAAATAAACCATTAAAACTGAAAGTTGATGTTGAAGAATATGACTTATATCTAAACTAGAGGCCTGGTGCACAAAAATTTGTGCACTGGGGGGCGGGGGGGAGTCCTCAGCCCGGCCTGTGCCCTCTCGCAGTCTGGGACCCCTTGGAGGATGTCCACCTGCTGGCTTAGGCCTGCTCCCTGGGGGGGGATCATACCTAAGCTGGCAGTCAAACATCCCTCTGGCAGCCCGGGAACCCTTGGGGGATGTCCACTTGCCAGCGGGGAGCAGGCCTAAGCTGCAGTCTGACATCCTTAGCACTGCTGAGGAGACGGGAGAGGCTCCCACCACCACCGCTGTACTGGCATCCATCAGCCTGGCTTGTGGCTGAGCAGAGCTCCCCTTGTGGGAGCGCACTGACCACCAGGAGGCAGCTCCTGCATTGAGCGTCTGCCCCCAGGTGGTCAGTGTGTGTCATAGTGACCAGTCATTCCCAGTCCTTCTGCTGTTAGGATCAATTTGCATATTACCCTTTTATTATATAGGATACTAAATCCCTAACATTCATACCTCCCCTCTTTCCCTGACATACATTTGGGTGCAAGCATTCCTGAGCCAACAATTTCCTCCCTCTCTTCCCACTCTCAGTGGCCTGCTCCCATACAATTTTGGCACATAGAGACTGCCTAGAGCATATGCTCTTTGAGGACTGGTTAATTCCTAAGGAAGGGGCTGGACTATGTTATGTGTGCTCAGTTGTTCCTAACACACTCAATAATATTGGGTGAGGAAACAGAAAGAAGCCAGGAGTATAATAGTAATTAAGCTCTTCCCACAGGGAAAGAAACATTAGAAATGGAGAAAAATTCCTTTTACAATTTAAATTATTCCTATTTCCCACAATTTTAGAGACTATTATTAAATTCGGAGAAACCAAATTTAGCATAAATGAACCTAAAGAACCAGGACAATCAGTGGTTATAAAGATTCCAGTGATTCGCCAAGGAGACACTTCAAAGGTTTCCATCGTGAGAGTGCACACCAAGGACGGCTCGGCCACCTCTGGAGAAGACTACCACCCTGTGTCAGAAGGTAAGGGCGCTCCCAGTTCTGTGTCCATGGGGGATGTACTCAAGTGACCATGAGAAAAGTAAGAAAATATCCAATTGAAATAAAAATATACATTCACCTGTAAATTAGTCTTCAGAAAAAACAAAAACAATGGCATTTATTTCCAGAATTCCTCTTTTGACTTACAGAGTGTATGTGTTAGGACTTAGGAAATTTTTGAGTAAACATGCTAGACAACTTTCTCTTTTGAGTCTACTTTCACCTTCACTATGGTAATCAGACATTGAATAATAATTCTTGTGAAGTATTCTATTGCATTGAAAATGCATAATAGCAGAGATAGTAGTCTATTTTAGTTTATAGAACACCCACAATTTAAAACTTCAAGCTAGAAAATTTTGTGTTTATGTAGGGCAAAAAAAGAATGGTAAAATATCAACTACATGAGACCATAAAGTCTATGGGCCTCAAAAACCCATTATGGGTGCTTTTCATCCGTCTCTCTATTGCCTCAAATTTATGGATCATTTCACCATTTACTTTTATAAATAATTAAGACAAATCATTCAGTACACACTCTACCTCCCCCTCTTTTTCTCTCAGATTTGTTTGCTGACAAAATAAATATAAATTAATGTCCCAAATTTAGTCTATGAATTATTTGGAATTCTTATCCACTTGGTTTCTAGTTTCCTATCTCTCACTACAAACAATCATTAGTTCCTAATGATCATAGAGCTTTAGGCATTCATCTTTTTTTTTTAAATCTTTATTGTTGAGAGTATTACAAATATCCTCCTTTTTCCCCCTATTGCTCCCCTGCGCCCCGTACTCACCCCACCACATGCCTTCACCATCCAACTGTCTGTGTTCATAGGTAAGATCTTTAGTTAATCTCTTCCCACTCCCCAACCTTCTTCCCTCTGAGAATTGTCAGTCTATTCCATTTCCATGCTCCTGATTCTATTCCATTCACCAGTTTATTCTGTTCATCAGATTTTTTACTCATTTGATTTTTAGATTCACTTGTTGATAGATATGTATTTGTTGTCACTTTGTTGTTCATATTTTTTATCTTTACCTTTTTCTTCTTCTTCCTCTTCTTAAAGAATACCCTTCAACATGTCCTGTAATACTGGTTACATGGTGATAAACTCCTTTAGCTTTTTCTTATCTGTGAAGCTCTTTATCTGACCTTCAATTCTAAATGATAGCTTTGCTGGGGAGAGTAATCTTGGTTGTAGGTTCTTGCTATTCATCACTTTGAATATTTCTTGCCACTCTCTTCTGGCCTGGAAAGTTTCTGTTGAGAAATCAGCTGACAGTCATATGGGTGCTCCCTTGTAGGTAACTAACTACTTTTATCTTGCTGCTTTTAAGATTCTCTATTTGTCATTAACACTTGGCATTTTGATTATGATGTTTTGGTGTGGGCCTCTTTTGGTTCCTCTTGTTTAGGACTATCAGCTTCCTGGACCCGTAAGTCCATTTCTTTCACCAGGTAGGAGAAGTTTTCCGTCATTATTTCTTCAAATAGGTATTCAATATCTTGCTCTCTATCTTCTCCTTCTGGCACCCCCAAAATATGAATGTTAGTACATTTGAAGTTGCTCCTTGAACTATCTTCATATTTTTGGATACTTTTTGCTTTTTTGATTAGGTGGTTTTTACTTCCTCATATTCCAAATCATTGATTTGATTCTTGGAATTCTCTACTGTTGAATCCCTGTAAATTATTCTTTATTTCAATTGGTGTATGCTTAACTTCTGATGGTTCCTTTTCCATGTCTTTGACATTCTCACTAAGATCCTTGAAAGTCTCACTAAGTCCCTAGATGCAGTGGTTCTAAACCTGTGGGTCGCGACCCCTGAAAATACATCCTACATATCAGATATTTACATTACGATTCATAACAGTAGCAAAATTACAGTTATGAAGTAGCAACAAAAATAATTTTATGGTTGGGGGTCACCACAACATGAGGAACTGTATTAAATGGTCGCAGCATTAGGAAGGTTGAGAACCACACTGTATTAAAGGGTCGTGGCATTAGGAAGGTTGAGAACCACTGCGGTGGTTCTCAACCTTCCTAATGCCACAACCCTTTAATACAGTTCCTCGTGTTGTGGTGACCCCCAATTTCATTGTTACAAATTGAACATAATTAAAGCATAATGATTAATCACAAAAACAAAAGGTAATTATATATGTGTTTTCCAATGGTCCTAGGTGACCCCTTTGAAAAGGTCATTGGAACCCTAAAGGGGTCACGACCCACAGGTTGAGAACCACTGGCCTAGAGGCTCTCATGAAGACCCTTGAGTAACCCTATAACCATGGATTTGAACTCTGTATCCAGTAGTTTGCTTGGTTCCATTTCTTTCATTTGTGACATGTTTCTTTGTCTCTGCATTTTGGCTTCTTCCCTGAGTTTGTTTCTATGTATTAGAGCTGCTATGTCCCCTAGAATGGGCAAAGTGGCCTTGTGTAGTATGTGTCCTGTAGTATGTCACCTTAGCTGGGTACTCTAGGTGACCCCCGGTGTAGGCTGTGTGCATAGTCTTATAGTTGAACCTTCATTGCTATTGGCATCTCTTGGAAGAATTGACCTCTAGGCCAATTGGCTGTGAGAACCTGCTATGACTGCAGTGGGAGAGCTGCTGTGCAGAAAACACCCTTAAGGAGCAGGACTTGCTTCAGTGGGGCTTTGGTGCTCACTGAGTTGGCCTCTTGAGTGTGTCACTTGTGGATGCGTAGAGTTGTAATCTGTTGTGGTCTGAAGCTTTCCATCAGGTGCACTGGCTCTAGGGCCTCCAGGGAGGTGCAAAGTCAGCCAGTCTGGGGACATCCTGCAGGAGCTATTTGTATTGGGCTTTGAGATTCCCAGGCAAGGCCTAGCTATGAAGCAAAGCAGGCTGGTGCTAGTGCTAGGTCTTGGGCCTTTTATTGATAGGTTTCAGGCATGCTGTCACCACCTTCAACTTGTTTGAGAGATTTTAGCAAAATCTGAAGATTGAACAAGGACATATGGATAAGCTGCTGCAAACAGGTTTGGAGGGACTGCAAACTGGATGGGGTGGGGTCTCAGGGAATCATCAGGATGGAGCCAACAGATATGGCTGCCAGTCAGCCCTGCCACAGGGGAGGTCTCATCACAGGAACAGTTACCCCTGCAAGTACCCCTGACTGGGAGAAAGCTGCCCCCAAGTTCCTGACCCAATGCCGGACAATCCAGTTCCTCCCAGTATGTTTCTGGGTCCCCCAGAGCAGCTTCCCTGTGCCCAGCGCTGGAGCTCAGATGAGGCTGGACCATGTAAGTTCATGTGCCAGTCTTTTAAAAAAACACCTGGGTCTCCAGCAGCCTCCGTGTCTCTCTGCCCCAATCCCTGCTGGTTTTTATAGCCCATAATTATGGGGACTTCTCTTCCCAGCTCTGAGTCCCTGAGCTTGGGGTCTGGTGTGGGCAGGGACCCCTTGTTCCTCACAGGAAGCCTCCACAGAGATGATCTCCCTCCTGATTTTAAAAAAAAAAACAACACATCACACGTGGGTGTTGGACCATTCCGCACCTCTACCCCTCCTACCAGTCTCAATATGCTTTCTTCTTTACTTCTCTAGTTGTAGGACTTCCATTCAGCCAGCTTGCAGTCAGTTCTGAATGATGGTTGTTCTGTATTTTAGTTGTAATTTTGATGTGGTTGTGGGAGGCAGTGAGGACAGGCATTTACCTATGGGGCCATCTTAGTTGTCCTAGGCATTCATCTTTATCTCCTAACTTGCATACACAATTTAGAAAAAGACTGATAGTTATTACTAAATCAGTTATAAAGGTAATGATAGAATAGGGGAAAAAAGCATTTTCTGCAGAAGAGTTTGTACTTTTTATGCATATAGTTTGGGGCAAAAGTAGTGTGGGAACCCTAATCAAAGTATGCTGGATATTCAAGGCTAATTTGAGGGTGGGGGACCTGTCCAGAGTATGCCAGATGTGCAAGGCCAAGTTGCCTTACGTAGGTGCAAAAGCAAGGACACAGAGATTATATTGTATGCACTGTGCAGGTGTACTTTTCTTGGGCCTTTTATTGATAGGTTTCGGGCATGCTGTCACCACCTTCAACTTGTTTGAGAGATTTTAGCAAAATCTGAAGATTGAACAAGGACATATGGATAAGATATGAACAAGGACATATAACCCAAATAATGATGTCACTATTTGGCAAGAAGCCTCTTTTATCTAAGTTGGTGTAAAGATGTGTTGTTGACCAGCCGGTGTGCAGCTGCTTGGTATGGCTCCTGTGTTTGTTACTGTATTAGCAAGGGCTGCTTTATGTGGCTACTTTGTAATGCTACTTTGAAGAACTGTTTTCTCTAATGGCTACGTGGAAGCAATGGCTACTTTGTCTGCAATAAGGTCTCTCTTCTATGCTTATGACTTCTGTCTTCTCCATCTAATACCTGGCATCCATGAAGGTCCTGTTCCTGGCAGGGGAACTAAGACCCCACAGTTGTAGTTGAGCAGGATCAAAGAGAAACTTGCTCCCACAAGCTCCACAGTGAGCAGGGGAGCAGGGTTCAGGAGTAAGTACTCCAACAAGTAGGTTTACAGTTCATGTGGAAAAAGATACAATAATCTATATATATAAAAGCCAGGTGACCAGAATGCCAGAACGACCAGTCGCTATGATGCCCACTGCAGCCAGCCAACAGGCCCAATCGGGAGGCAGCCCTTCCCCCCAGGCAGCCCCAGATGGACTGGGGGCAGGGCTGGCTGGCCAACCTTCCTACACCCTTCCCCCTGGCTGGGCTGGCCCCCGATCGGATACCCCATCCCAATCAAGGGCAGGGCCAGCTGGCCAACTGCCTGCATCACCTCCCCCTCACTGGTCCCACCCCCAAATGGCCCACCACACCCTGATTGAGGGTGGGGCCAGTCAGGGGGAGGGGCCACAGGAGGTTGGCCAGCTGGCCCCACCCCCGATCAGACTAGGGGCCAGCTGGGGGGAGGGACGCCCCCCCCCCAATTGGTCCAGTTGGCCGGATGCAGTGGGCATCATAACAAACGGTCATTCCAGTCATTCTGGCATTCCGGTCGCTTGGCTTTTATATATATAGACTAGAGGCCCAGTGCACAAAAATTTGTGCACTCGGGGGGTAAGAGGGGTCCCTCGGCCCGGCCTGTGCCCTCTCGCAGTCTGGGACCCCTCAGGAGATAACAACCTGCTGGCTTAGGTCTGCTCCCGGGTGTCAGAGGGCAGGCCCAATCCCTAGGTGCAGCCCCTGGTCGGTCTCAGAGCAGGGCTAATTGGGGAGTTGGGGAGCTGCCCCCTGTCATGCACAGAGCAGGGCAGATCGGGAGGTTGCGATGACACCCTCAGTCACGCTCAGGGTAGGGCTGATTGGGGGGTTGGGACACCACCCCCTGTCACACTCAAGGCAGGGTCGATGGGCAAGTTGCGGCACCACCCCCTGTCATGCACAGAGCAGGGCCAATCAGGGAGTTGGGGTGCTGCCCCCATCACTCACAGAGCAGGGCCCATCAGGGGGGTTGGGGCTCTGTACCCTGTCATACAAAGAGCAGGGTCGATCAGGGGGTTGGGGCACCGGAGCCTGTCACACACAGAGCTGCAGGGCAATCAGGGGGTTGGGGAGCTCCCCCCTGTCATGCACAGAGCAGGGCCGATCAAGGGGTTGGGGAACTCCCCCCTGTCACGCACAGAGTAGGGCCGATCATAGGGGAGATGGGGCACCACCCCCTGTCACACACAGAGCAGGGCGGATCAGGGGTTTGGGGCACTGCCACTGTCACACTCAGGGCAGGGCCGATGGGGAGGTTATGGCTCTACCTCGTCACACACAGAGCAGGACCCGTGGGGGTGGGGGGGTGTTGGGGTGCCACACCCTGTCACACACAGAGCAGGGCCAATCAGGGGGTTGGGGCACCACAGCCTGTCACACACAAAGCCTCAGGGCAATCAGGGGGTTGGGGAGCTCCCCCCTATCAGGCACAGAGCAGGGCTGATCAGGGGGTTGGGGTGCCTTCCCCTTCACGAACAGAGCAGGGCGGATAGGGAGATGTGCCCCCCCGCCCCCCGTCACACACAGAGCCTCAGGGCGATCAGGGGGTTTGGGCGCTGGCCCCTGTCACAATGATCCTAGTGCCGGGAGGCCTCGCGGCTCCTCTGAGCCCGGTGCTGGGAGGCATAATTACCCTTTTACTATATAGGATAGAGGCCTGGTGCACGGGTGGGGGCCGGCTGGTTTTCCCTGAAGGGTGTCCTGGATCAGGGTGGGGGTCCCCACTGGGGTGCCTGGCCAGCCTGATGAGGGGATGATGGCTGTTTGCAGCTGGTCACATACCCTTCAGGGTGGGGGTCCCCACTGGGGTGCCTGGCCAGTCTGGGTGAGGGGCTGAGGGCTGTTTTCAGGCTGGCGGGTGACTGAAGCTCCCAACTGCTCCTTTTTTTCTTTTTTTTTAATTCTGGGCCAGCTTTAGCTCTGAGTCTCCAGCTCTTAGGCCTCCGCTGCTGAAAGCAGGTTTCTGGCCTTTGTTTACCTTCTGTATTTGAAACAATGTTGCGATCCTGCTGGCTGAAGCCCGGCGGACTAAAGCAGGTTTCTGGTGTTTTGTTTAGCTTCTATATTTGTAACATAGTTGCTTAGAGTTGCAGCTCAGAGGCCAGCAAGGCAGGCGGGGAACGTTGGAGTCCTCCGTCACTGAAGCAAGCAAGCCTCATGTTAGTTTCAAGCTGCCTGGCTGCTGGCCGCCATCTTGGCTGGCAGTTAATTTGCATATTGCCCTGATTAGCCAATGGGAAGGGTAGCGGTCATACGCTAATTACCATGTTTCTCTTTTATTAGATAGGACTAGAGGCCTGCTGCACAAAATTCGTCCATTGGGGGGTCCCTCAGGCCAGCCTGTACCCTCTCCAATCTGGGACCCTACAGGGGATGTCCAACTACCTCTTGAAATCTGGGACCGCTGGCTCCTAACCACTCGCCTCCATGCCTGCCTGATCGTCCCTAACCCCTCTGCCTGCCTGCCTGCCTGCCTGCCTGATCACCCCTAACCACCACTGCCTGCCTGCTTGATCGCCCCTAACTCCTTCCCTGCTGGCCTGATCACCCCTAACCACCTCTGCCTCGCCCCTCACCCAGGACCCAGGATTCCCTCCTTTGGCTGGCTGCAGGGACCCAGGACCTGGGCTGGCTTCTCCCGGGCCAGCTGCAGCCTCAGGGGACCATGGGAGGGCAACTTCGCTCAGACCGAAGCCGTAGGCGCTGGCACCTGGGACTGCGGGGCAGGTAGTTTGTCCCTCTCCCAGGCCACACAGCCTGGCTGGTCCCCATTCCTCTCTTGTGAGCTCATTTGTGCCTGGCTCGTCCCCATTCCTCTCTCCCAGTGTTGAGTGTCTGAGTCGTTATGGTGTGACAGTGTGAGGGTGTGATGACCATTTGTATATTAGCTCTTTATTATATAAGATGATGATACATTTGAAATAAATCAGATACCACCAAAAATGAGAGAAAAATACTGCTTATCACTAAATTTTAAGATCTAAAATAAGTCTATTATTTATTTTTTATTGTTCCCAAGAACATGATTAGTAAGAGGGAGAGAGAGAGAGAAAGAGAGGGAGAGAAAGAGAAAGAGAGGGAAAGAGAGAGAGAGAGAGAGAGAGAGAGAGAGAGAGAGAGAGAGAGAGAGAGGAGACATTTATGTGAGAGAAAAACATCAATAGTTTCTATACAGGAATTTAACTGACAGCCTTGTGGTGCACAGGACAGCACTCAACCAACTGAAACACTCCAGTCAGACTAAAGTAAGCCTCTTAATACACAGGTTTCATATGAAGGAAACACCTTCTAAATATGCAAAATACGACCTTGAGAAGTAGATGTTTTTCTTAGAAATAAAACAAATATTCTTTGCTAAAACAGAAACAAAATTATATCTATGCAGCCCTGGCCAGTTTGGCCCAGTTGGTTAGAGCATCATTCTGTACATGGAAAGGTCACGGGATTGATTCCTGGTCAGGGTACATACCAGATTGCAGGTTATGTCCTGGCCGGGGTGTGTATGGGAGGCAACCAATCCATGCTTCTCTCTCTCTCTCTCTCTCTCTCTCTCTCTCTCTCTCTCTCTCTCCCTCTCCCTCTCCCTCTCCCTCTCCCTCTCCCTCTCTCTTACTCTCTTTCAAAAAAATTATATCTATGCAATAAATTGACAGTCAGAAAAATGACAGCCTGTGTCATTTTTTTAAATCCTCACCTGAGAATGTGTTTATTAATTTAGAAAGTTAAGGAGAGAGAGAGCAAAACATCAATGTGAGAGAGACACTTCTCTCAGGTTGCCTCCTGTACATTCCCTGACCAGATATTGAACCCACAATTTAGGAATGTGCCTGACCAGGAATTGAACCTACAATCTTTCTGATGCATGGGATGATGCTCTAACCAGCTGAGCCACCCAGCTGGGGCCAGCCTGTTTCTTTTTTATCACATAAATGTCAGCTTGCTGTTTATAATGTTTATAATAAAAATTTAAGTACTATTTTCTAATCCTTCCATGTTGTCACAAATGGCAATATTCCATTCTTGCTATAGATGTGTAACATTCCATTGTATAGATGTATCACATCTTTATTCATTAATCTATTGATGGACACCTAGATTGCTTCCATATCTTGACTATGGGAAATTATTCTGCAGTGAACATAGGGGGGCACATATCTTTTCAAATTAGTGTTCTCTGGGTAAGTACCCAGAAATGAAATTGCTGGGTTGTATAGTATATCTATTTTTAGTTTTTTGAGGGATCGCCATACTGTTTTCCTAGGGGTGCAATTTGCAACAACATGGATGGGTCTACAAGGTATGAGGCTAAGTGAAATAAGTCAGAGAAAGACAAATTCCATGTGATTTCACTTATACATGGACTTTGAAAACAAAACAAGCAAACAAAATAAAAACAGATTCATAGGAACAGAGGCCAAAGGGATGATTTGCCAGAAGGGAGGAGTTAGGGAGGTTAGTGAAAAAGGGAAGGGGAACATGGTCAGTAATATTGTGATAAGTTTACACAGTGACAGATACTTACTAGAATTAGTGGGGTAATCACATTATAAGTTAAAAATGCCTAATATTGTACACCTGAAGCTAGTATAACCAATATAATATTATACAACAACTGTAGTTAAGTAAAAAATAAATTTAAATTTATAATTTAAAAAAGATAAAGAGAATTAAAGCATACCAAAAAAGGAAATATTTTCTGAAATACTATGCTCTAATTTTTCCTTTTATGTTACAAATTTAAATCAGTCATTTCAAATAAACAGAAAAACTTAAATATAGAATACAAGGTGAAATATTTATGCTAAAAATGTTTAAAGTAACAGATAAAGACTAAAATAGTTGAGAAAACAACTATCACCTAACACATGTACTCTAAGAAAATAATAATTTAACATCCTATATAATAAAAGGCTAATATGCAAATGGACCAAAGTGCACAATGACCAATCTCTATGATATGCACTGACCACCAGGGGGCAGACGCTCAATGCAGGAGCTGCCCCCTGATGGTCAGTACGTTCCCACAAGGGGAGCGCTGCTCAGCCAGAAGCTGGGCTCATGGCTGGCGAGCACAGCAGCGGTGGCAGGAGCCTCTCCCACCTCCACAACAGTGCTAAGGATGCCTGACTGACGGCTTAGGCCCTCTCCCCACAGGGAATGGGCCTAAGCCATCAGTCAGACATCCCCCAAGGGTTTCGGGACTGTGAGAGGGTGCAGGCTGGGCTGAGGGACTGCCCCCTCCCCCAAGTGCATGAATTTCGTGCACTGAGCCTCTAGTTTAAAATAAACACTTAAGTTTTTAACTTCTTAGAAATTGAGTTTGTGCAATTCAGAGGGTTACAAAACTTGAATGCTTATAGGGCTAAGACAAGCTATAGAATGAGTGAAGCAAGGGAAGTGTTTTGGTGTTGAGGTGAGAATGGAGTGATGGAAAATCTATTCACTGCTGAGAAAGAAAAAAAAAAAAGCCTGTGCTATCATAGCCAGCTGACTGTTGCAGACAGAAAAGTTCAAAAGAACTCAAAAATCTATACTTTCCTATGAAATCCACAGATTTTTAAGTGTTAGAAAATAATTTTTTTAATGCAATGTCTCACGGTCAAACTAAACAAATTGGTGGGCCAGAAATGATCGTCTATGTTTTTCTTTTGGAACAAGTGCCATGAGCTCTTTCAGGGTATGTGGAATCAAAGACAGAACATGGTAAGGCTAATGTGTAAAATGGCTGTATCTAGACACAGAACTAATTTTAAAGATGAGTCTGGCTTCCTAACTCAGTTTTAAACACTTCTATAATAATAACAGCATAATATGCTAATTAGACTGGACGTCCTTCCAGACGAAGGAAGCCCAGGTCCTGAGTGCCTGGTGGTGGCCAGAGCAAAGCCCAGGTCCCAGATGCCAGAGGGAAGCCAGTGCCAGGAGCTGGGAGAAGGAAGGCCTACTCTTGCACGAATTTTGTGCATTCGGCCTCTATTTTTTATAATTGACAATTATAAAGTAGAAGTAGGAAAGGAAAAATACATTGGAGACACATTTTCTTCTGCCTCATTTTAAGACTTATAATTTTGAATTATAATGACTGAACTGCAGTTAGATCAGAAGGCATCATCTGTTATCTTTTTTAATTGGAATGATTATCTTCTTTATTTAAACTTCTGTGCCATTTTCTAAAAGGTATAGTAAAACTACAAAATAGTTTATATGGGTTTCATACTATAGTCAGCTGCTTAGTCATGAGTTCAATAAAATCAATTAAATTTTAACATTTTCAGGATTTTAAAGTAAGAGGGTTCAAAGGGATTCACAGAATTAGGCTTAGTTTTCAAGATAATGAAGCAATTTTGTTTAGTGAGGAAGGACAGGGATGAGAGAAAAAATACCATTAATATTTATCTTTAAAAAAAGTTTTTAAGTTTCCAAGATTAACATCAACAATAACAGATATAATTTAAGATATAATTTGATATGTTGATAAAATCTTAATTTTACATTCAGCTTTTCCAGATATATACATAATGTAAATACTGTTCACATTCAATAATATCTGTGACCATATTCATTTGACTTATGTTCTGTTGGTTTAGAAATTTTGGGAAATAAGATGCAAGTTTTTCTGGTTGTGTCCTGGTATTAGAACTGTTGATTATCCTTTCCATAACTCAGCATTTTTTCAAACTGAGGTCCAATAAATAAATTTAGTAGCTTATGATTAAACTTTTTTCAGGATAGAATGGAATAGAATAGAAAATATTAGAGTAATGAATATAGTAGAAATAGGTGATTTTAAAAAACTTTTTATTCCATTTCATTCACACACACACACACACACACACACATACACACTGGTCCATATTGTAAAATGTATTTCACATTGTGAATTGCTCACAAAAAAGCTTAACAAAAACTCATATTCATATGTAAAATATTTAAATTTGTGATTTTGCACTTATAGAAATTGAATTTAAGGAGGGAGAAACCCAGCACATTGTTGAAATTGAAGTAATCCACGATGGGGTTAGAGAGATGAGAGAGGCCTTCACTGTTCACCTAAAACCTGATGAAAATATGATAGCAGAGACACAGGTAAGTAATAAATACAGGTACAAATTCATAGCTAACATTTTATCAGGGAAATTGCATATAAGCATCTCATAGTGTACAATACAGTAATGGGACTCTGTACAAGCCTTATATAAAGGAGATGTGCATTATCCCTTTTAACTCCTAAATAAATTTTGCTCCTATTAGATTATAATCAAGAGATTCGTGTTTTTGTTTGAGAAATCATGTTTGTAGAAACTCAAGGACTAGAGTCACTGAGCCCTACATCTGCCCATGTACAGCAACCTAGAATTAATCTCCAGAGAGAAAGCATCATCTCAGCACAAAGATGAGACCATTAATTCAGTGCACAACTCATTAAAACACACATTTTAATTCACAAAATAGTTTGCTAATCTTCAAAGAATCTTTACCTTCTCAACAACCTAGCTTTATTAAATTAATGTTCAGAGTAAATATAACATTTATTGGCACTCACTTCAGCATAGCCCAAAATGTTACAGTTCTAACACCTCTTTTCTTTTTATTTAATTTATGTTGCATACGCAACCAATTTTTCTTTAAGATGAACAAATTTAAACATTTTTTTACCTTTAAGCCCAAAACAATGTTTTAATAAGTTTTTATTGGTTTTAGAGAGAGAGGAAGAGAAAGGGAGAGAGTGAGAAAAAACATTGATGAGAGAGAAACAACGATCAGCTACAGCCTGCAAGTTTCCTGAACTGGAAATCAAACCAGTGATCTCTTGGTGCATGGGATGATGCTCAAACCAACTGAGCCACACCGGCAGGGCCTAAAATAATTTTTAAAGCTAAATGATTGCCGAAACCGGTTTGGCTCAGTGGATAGAGCGTCGGCTTGCGGACTGAAAGGTCCCAGGTTCGATTCCGGTCAAGGGCATGTACCTGGGTTGCGGGCACATCCCCAGTAGGAGATGTGCAGGAGGCAGCTGATCAATGTTTCTAACTCTCTATCTCTCTCCCTTCCTCTCTGTAAAAAAATCAATAAAATATATTTTAAAAAAAAAAGCTAAATGATTTAGGAACAGATCAATATTTATAATATCTATGCTTAAATTTACTCTATTTCTTTTATTATTTGTTTCACTATTTTTATGAGATCAAATTAGAGAGATTTTCTTCCTTAAGTATGGGTTACCATTTTGTAATTTTTACTACTTGGTGATATTTCTGCTACAGTGCCTTGCTTTTCTTAAAGTCATATTTAAAATTAAAGAAGTATGAGCAGAAAATCTTTTCTTAAGCCTTGATCACATAAAAATTAGTCTTTTGTTATTTTTATGGAGCATGTTATTAAACTTTTTTAAGTGAAAAAAACTGAGATTCACTTCAAGTAATAAAAGCTTTTTTAAGAACGCACTTACAAATACAGATTTGGAAACTATGGTAGTTAGATAATGGAAGAGTATTCAGGAGCTAAGGCAAATTTATCAGCAAGGTGTTCTGATTACCTTACCAGCAGCACATGTTCACAGGTTCCTCTCCTATCATGACTCAACTTTTCCCTCTGCCTGTGCTTCAGGCTCCTTCAAGCTCTGACCATTTAAAGCTTTGCTTTTATACTGGCACTAACTTCAGCATAGCCCAAACTATCACATAACCTCTAGGATCTACCTTCTCTCAGGGTGTCTTTTAGCTTTTCTCCCACTATCAACTAATTGACTTTTTTTATGGATCTTCTACGTAACAACTCCAAGACAGATTTAGCTACTTTCATCACAATTTATAGAAAAAAATTAGAGCACAAATGCTTCATGGGCCTTTGTTCAACACATACTGCCCTGGGCTCAGGTACCCTTCCCTGATACCATAAGATATGGCCAAGGTGCCAAAGTCACATAGAATAAACCATACAGGACCTGTCACTCTGAAAGGTATCTGCGTGTGGCAATTTTATCATGATGAAGTCAGGGACTTGCCAAGCATCATGGCATTGTTCTGTGCAATAGAACTACTAAGAGTCAAATATTTTAATAATCACAGATAATTATCTTTTCCCACTAGGTGACAAAAGCCATTGTGTATATAGAAGAAATGAACAGCATGGCAGATGTCACTTTTCCTTCTATCCCTCAAATTGTGTCCTTATTGATGTATGATGATACTTCCAGAGCTAAAGAGAATGCTGGACCTGTGTCTGGTTATCCTGTCATCTGTATCACAGTGAGTAGGAAATTGAAGAAAATTGTAAAATAATTACTTAAAATAATTCTAGCTTAACTAATATAGTATTAGCTTTGACATGAAGAAATAAAAGTGGGAAAATACTACTTTGAAAAGGAAAATATGGTATTAATCAAAGTTCTCATTTTTCTTCCTTTATCCAACAAAGCTTAATTAAGTGATGTGTACATAGATTGTTATTTCATGTTATCTCAGTGTCTGTCACTAATAGGAAAATAAATAAGGGTCAGATTCCGCACTCAGGGAAATCAAAAAATAAAAAAGATAAAAACTTGTGAAAATTAGTTACTATGGGACAAAATATGAACATATTCACAAGAATAATGCAGCTCTATGTACAAGGGAAGGCTTAGGATGGTCCGGTGGAATTTCAGTTTGAAAGAAGAGTCAGATAAGGGAAAGTCATTTCAGGAAGAAGTAATTGCATCATAAGTTACATCCAGAAGAATAGCAAAAAAAGTGGCATATTATCTTTCACTGCTTTTAGAGAGAAAGGAAAAGAGAGGGAGAAACATCAATGTGAGAGAGAAACATCAATCAGTTGCTTCCTGCATGTGCCCAAACCCGGGATCGATCCCACAGTTGGGGTATGTGCCATGACCTGGAATTGAACCGGTGACCTTTTGGTGTATGGGACAATGCTCCAACCAACTGAGCCACACCAACCAAGTTAAAGAATGGAATATTATTATTCCACTTTTATTTGCCTACACTTAAATCTAAATTAAAGGGGGAAAAAGCATCAGTGAAAGCACTATGATGGAATTTGAGATGAATAGTTTACACATTATTCTATATTGTAACCCTAACAGAGTTCTGTGTTCCCCATAGGCTTGCAATCCTAAATATTCAAACTATGACAAAACAGGTTCTATTTGTACAAGTGAGAACATCAATGATACTTTGACTCTGTACCGATGGCTGATTAGTGCACCCACTGGCACTGATGGTGTGACCAGCCCCATGAAAGAAGTGGACTTTGACACCTATTTTACATCATCCAA
Organism: Myotis nattereri; assembly: GCF_964212035.1. Taxonomy (NCBI): domain Eukaryota; kingdom Metazoa; phylum Chordata; class Mammalia; order Chiroptera; family Vespertilionidae; genus Myotis; species Myotis nattereri. Next base: position 105,213,725 of record NC_138076.1, read on the forward strand.
GATGATCACTTTAGACTCCATATACTTTCAACCTGGCTCCAGGGTACAGTGTGCGGCTCGTGCTGTCAATACCAATGGCAATGAAGGCCTGGAGCTGATGAGCCCTATCGTAACCATCAGTAAAGAAGAAGGTAACATATTCCTATTTTCACACAAAGGTCATTGGGATACCATGGCATATTATAAATGTTTAATTTCTGGTTATTAATTTTTTCAAATGCCCCGTCCTAATATATAAAAACCCTGGGTCTATCACATCCACAACAACTGAAGACTCTACCTAATGCCCAGGCTGCGTGTGCAGCAGGCTCTGGTGGGTGGAGACTTGTGGCAGTAGAGACAGGGACGAGGGAGGCAGGGCCTCCCTCACTCACACTCACTCACACTCACTCACAACCATGCACACGCACAGACACACACAGTGCCCACCAGCTCACAGCCTTTTCTCCCTTTCATTCCCTCCATCCCAACTCACTCTCTCAGAATGAGGAAACAAAACAGACTGGGCCTGAAGAGGCCAGGATGGAAAGGAGGGTCAGCAGAGGGTGGAGCAGCCCCCACTGGCCCCGCCTCCTCCCAACCAGGAAAGAGGAAGAGAGAGGCAGGGAGGCAGGGAGGCCTGGAGGACTGCTGAGAAAAACGAAGAGACACAGAGACTGGGCGAGATCAGGCTAGCAGGAGAAGGCAGTTGGGGGTGAGATCAGTCCAGCAGGGGAGGGCAGTTAGGGGCGATCAGGCAGGCAGGCAGGCAGAGGCAGTTAGGTGCGATCAGGCAGGCAGGCAGGCGAGTGGTTAGGAGCCAGCAGTCCCAGATTGCAAGAGGGATTTCCAACTGCAGGCAGTCAGACTTCCCCCAAGGGGTCCTCAATTGGAGAGGGTGCAGGCTGGGCTGAGGGACTTCCTCCCCATGCACGAATTCTGTGCACTGAGCCACTAGTGTATTTTATAATATGCTATACTAATAAGTACTTAAAAATAATAATCCATTTTAATATATTTATTAAAAACAAATATTTGTTCATTCTACATTTTAAAATCACCTATCATACACCAGACTTTCTGCTGGCATATAAGTGCTTTATGCTCAGAATTTTTAAAAAATAAATAAATAAGGCAAGATTATTGTCCTCAAGGAGTTTAAACTCAAATTGAGGACACAATGTTTAGTCTGGACAGGGCACAGAAATGCAAAAGTGGTTGTGATTAGTTCTACCCAGAATGGGTCAGGAAAGGTTTTATTAAACAGGAGATTCTTAATCTGAATCTTGAAAACAGAGGGGAAAAGGCATGAGTAATGACTCAGAGAAGCATGAAAAAAACATGGAATAGTCTGGGAACTAAAAGCAGAGAAATGGAAGGCATGTGAGAGGATCAGAAAATGAAGCAGATAGTATACAAGGTTCAGACCTAGAAAATTGGCTCATATATGATGCTAAAATATTCCAAGTTGGTTGTTGCATGAGTAGGAGTTTGCTGGGGACTGAAGAGGAGGTATCATCCAGGTAGAGAAGTATGTACAAGTGCCCAGACCTTGGTAATACAAGGGAGATTGTGTTCAGGACTGGAGCTTGGCACATTGGGGTGGAGAATAGGATATGGTTAAAGATAACAAAAGATAGGAAATCCACTTTATAAACCAATCCTTCACTCTACAGAAAACATTTTAAATTAGATTTTAAAATAAATGTTTATTTATAAGATTCTATTTCTAAAACTTCTATTTGCATACAAGATTTTAGAAGTATACTTACTGCATAAAGAAATGTATATGTACCACCTCCCCATTATGTAATAAGGATCAATATTTTTTAATATCATGTATAGTAAATATGCCCTTTTATTGGGATTAAAACATATGGTGTTTAAGTTTCTCTTAAAACCAAACTTTTGAGTTGGTACCAAAAAAAGAAAAATTAAGAAATACCTTAAAATAAGTCCTACTAATAAAACAGCCCAAATACTGAGGCCTGCCCTCTGATTTTATTCCTGTCCTAATAAGTACCTAATTCCCCAATTTTGTACCAGTTAAAAATTATATTTCCTAGATGTCTTCAAATTGTAATTCAGCATCTCGGTCCCTTCCATGATATTAAAATGAAAACATTAAAATTACCTTAAAGTAAATATTGGAGAAAGATTTTTCATGTCAAAATTCTTGAGTGTGAGAGAGAGAGAGAGAGAGAGAGAGAGAGAGAGGGAGAGAGAGAGAGAGGGAGAGAGAAGAGAAATAATGAGTTATAATTTATAATACACATACTGTAAGAAATTACATATATAGAGAAAACTAAATATTTTGTTCTCTTATTTCAAAGACACATTAGTTTTTGTTTTAAAAATTAGTGCATTTTTTAGTTTTATTAGCTTATAAATAATGTATATTTTATAAGATCAAATAATGTATATTTAATGTTTAGAGTAAACATCAAATCACTTCATTAAACTACACTTACTTTTTTTCCATTGATTTTCAATCATCCATACTGTGTCTGTTCATACTTTATATTAAACTAGAGGCCTGGTGCATGAAATTTGTGCACCGGTAGGGTCCCTAGGCCTGGCCAGCGATCAGGACCAATCTGTGGGGTGACCGATGGGGCGATCAGGGAGTCCCCACTGGCACCCGCCTTGGCTGGTCTGGGGCCTGCGGGCTGGGGGTAGCTCCTGTGTTGAGGATCTGCCCCCTGGTGGTCATTGGGCATCATAGAGACCAGTAGTTCTGCTGTTCAGTCAATTTGCAGATTAGGCTTTTATTGTATAGGACTAGAAGCCCGGTGCATGAATTTGTGCACAAGGCAGAGGTCCCTCAGCCTGACCTGCACCCTCTCACAATCCAGGACCCCTCTGGGGATGTCCAACTGCTGGTTTAGGCTGAGGGATTGGGCCTAAACTGGCAGTTAGACATCCCTCTCGCAATCTGGGACCACTGTCTCCTAACTGCTCACCTGCCTGCCTGACTGATAGCCCCTAACCACTCACCTGCCTGCCTCATCGCTCCTAACCACTCTGCTTGCCTGCCTCATCGCCCCTAACTGCTTGCCTGCCTGATCACCCCTAACTGCTTGCCCACCTGCCTGATCACCCCTAACCACTTGCCTGACTGCCTCATTGCCCCTAACCCCTCTGACTGCCTGCCTCATTGCCCCTAACTATTCGCCTGCCTGCCTCATTGCCCCTAACTGCTCTCCTGCCTGCCTGATAACTCCTAACCACTCTGCCTGCCTACCTGATCACCCCTAATTGCCTCTGCCTGCCTGCCTGATTGTCCCTAACCACTCTGCCTGCCTGCCTGATCACACCTAACCACTCTGACTGCCTGCCTGATTGCCCCTAACCTCTCTGCCTGCCTGTCTGCCTGATCGCACCTAACCACTCTGACTGCCTGCCTGATCACCCCTATCTGCTCACCTGCCTACCTGATTGTCCCTAACCACCTCTGCCTCATCCCCCGCTGCAGTGGCTTTGTCCAAAAGACATCCAGAATGACATCCGGAAGGTCGTTCAGCTGTCCGGTCTAATTAGCATATTACGCTTTTATTATTATAGATAATTTTGTGATTATACTTCACAACCTAGAATATTCAGCACATATTAAATCACATTGAACAAATATATTTTCTCAAATGCTTTAAAAATACCTCAGATGTTAGGAAGTAGCCAGTAAACTGTTGTAATTACTTCTCACACCATGGTCTTCTGCTTCCTTCTGCTTTCTATTCTCAGCAATGCCTTGAGTCCAGAGAGAATATTAAAATACATGAAAAAATCATAGTGCCTATTTTTAAAATACTCTTCAGACATTGTCCATTACCTACTTTTCGCATAAATGTGTTCATTTTTAGGTCTTTGTCAGCCTCGGGTGCCAGGGATAGTGGGAGCAGAGCCATTTTCAGCTAAGTTGCGCTACATGGGCCCCGAGGACCCGGAGTACACAAACCTTATCAGGCTCACGGTCATGATGCCACACACAGACGGTAGGTGACTTCAGTAAACAAAGTCATGGAAAGTTTATTACCAGGTTTATTTTACTGTATACTCTATTTAACTAAGCAGACAATAAGTGCTCAATTTGCAACTTGAGCTTCAAGTTTTTCTGTTTCTTTCAAATGTTTCTGCTTTCTTTCTGCCCATTTAACATTCTGTCATTTTAAGCATTCTCTAAAATTAGGTAAGTTTAACACATGTCAAAACACAATGTTGGTTAACATGCTAGCTATTATGAAATAGCACAAATATGTCTTCAAAACTTTTGATCTTGGACTTATAGTAAAGCATTTTGGTATCTCAAATGTTCGCCTTCAACATGTATTTGCTATTTCATAGCTGTAGTTTTAGAAATCTCTCCCAATATTTATTGCAATAACTAAGACATTTCTTAGGTACTCAAATAAAATTAAGAATGCAACTAGCATTATTGTATTTTGTGTTCATTTTCTCTGGGTAGGGAAATATGGCCAGAATTTGTGAGTCAATAATTTTACCTATACTTTATGAACATTTTTCTACATACAGAAGACATTTCCAAGTTGTATTCCAGTCAATTCACTTTATACCTGAAGTAATTATTTGTTATTTCTCGGTTGCTAGTTATATTTTAAGTAGCTAAGAGAGATGAAATGTTAGGTACTATCAGAAACTACAAGGTAAACTCCCCCACCCTTATAAAATGTTTTGTCTGTTTTTTATAAACCCAAATTTGTTTTGAGCAGGCAGATTAGATTGACAGGAATCTGTACCTCTTTACAACATAACGTTGGTCCCACATTGGCTCACTCTCTCTATAGGTCCATTTGGATATGTGACTCAGGGGTGCAAAGGGCAGAGGAGAAACCCTTCAGGCTAAAACGGACCTACCACAGTGAGAGAATAAGGTGGAAGAGTCCAATAATATCTTACAAAAATAGCTTTAATGTTATAGATCTCCTGAAAAATTCCCAAGACCCCAAAAGGTACTAAGATACTACTTTGACAATCACTGCTCTACAGTATTTTATGACTATCTTCTCAAGAGATAAAGAAATTAGAAAGTGTTCTAAGCTCTTCGCTGTTAGCAAACAAAATAGATCCAGAGACATGAACACATGCAACAGACTGGAGAGTCTCAGACAGAGGGAAAGGGAGGGGAGCATAGCGGGGGAGAGGCAGGAACAGATTAACCCAAGAACTTATATGCATATATGCATAACCCGTGGACACTTAACAATAGTGCAGTGAAGGCTTTGGGAGGGATGGAGTCAGGAGGAGGGGGTAATTGTGGGAGGAAAAAAGGAGATCTGTAATACTTTCAAGCATAAAGATAATTTTTTTAAAAAAAGAATGGTAACAATGATTACAATTCCTTATAGGCATGCTCCCTGTGATCTCCACTAAAGAACTTTCCAACTTCGAGCTCACCCTCAGCCCTGATGGCACACGAATTGGAAACCACAAGTGCTCAAATCTCTTGGATTATACTGAAGTAAAGACCCATCATGGTTTTTTGACTGATGCTAGAAAAAATCCAGAAATAGTTGGAGAGATGTATCCTTATCAGTACAGTTCATCTATCAGAGGTTCAAGTACCTTACGCTTCTACCGAAATCTGAACCTAGAGGCCTGTTTGTGGGAGTTTGTTAGCTACTATGACATGTCAGAACTTCTCACTGATTGTGGAGGCACTGTTGGAACAGATGGACAGGTATGAATTTTTAACATCTAAATGTTGGTCACTGATAAACCAGTTGGCTTGTTCAGTTACATAGATTTGGACTAAATCCCAAATCCAGCTTTCCATCTTGGTGATATAATTCATTAGGTATAAGAGGGACCAAATAATTGGCATGAATGGTGTGAAAAGTCATGTCTATTTCTGGAACAATGTGTCAAAATATATCTATTTTTAACAACATTCTGAATCTGCTATGATATAATAAAAATCCAAATATTAATTAGTTTTCAAAATATACATCCTCTGACACACTTTTCTATATTTTATTTATACAACCCAGATAGCTGCTCTAGTGAAGTCCTGCACTTACCTGCTTAAGGCTTATCCTATTATATCTGGCCACTTCTCCGGTGTATCAAGGACATTTTTAATGCAAATGTTGCCCTCTACTATATTCATCTCTCCAGCCAAATCTTACCATAAAATGCTCAGCTAAATTTACTATCCTTTCCTGGTGCCTTTTTTTTAAATCAAAATTTCACTATTTAATTTTTAAGGTCAGTATTTTTTTCTTTTCATTACCACTGCTAGCTAGAAAACTCATTGTTATGATGCGAAGTTGAGTTGCCTAGGGTTCTACTCTGTATTAGGTGAAAACTGGCAACTCGCAGGTTTCAGTTAAGTTTTGCCTGCCTGAGAGGTTTAAGTTACATAATACAGAATAAAAGAGTATGCAATTAAGAATTATCAAAACATCCAATTATTAACCAGTTTGTATATGACTTTCTTCTGAAAAGATTGTTCTGCTTTTCCATTATCTATAATAATAAAAGTGTAATATGCTAATTATACCGGACAACCTAACAACCTTTGGGACATCATTCCAGATGGCCTTCTGGACAAAGCTGTGGCAGTGGGGGCTGAAGCAGAGGTGGTTAGGGGCCATCAGGCAGGCAGATGAGCGGTTAGGGGCAATCAGGCAGGCAGGCAAGCAGTTAGGGGCATCTGGCAGGCAGGCAGAGTGGTTAGGGGCAATAAGGCAGGTAGGAGAGCAGTTAGGGACAATGAGGCAGGCAGGCAGAAGCAGTTAGGAGCAATCAGGCAAGCAGGCAAGCAGTTAGGGGTGATCAGGCAGTCAGGTGAGCAGTTAGGGGAGATCAGGTCGGCAGGCAAGTGATTAGGGGCTATGAGGCAGGCAGGTGAGTGGTTAGGGGCGATCAGGCAGGCAGGTGAGTGGTTAGAGGCGATCAGGCAGGCAGGAAGAGGTGTTAGGGGTGATCAGGCAGGCAGGCAAGCGGTTAGGAGCCAGCGGTCCAGGATTGTGAAAGGGATGTTCAACTGCCAGTTTAGGCCTGATCCTGGGCCTAAACTGGCAATTGGACATCCCCTAATATGTCCCGGATTGTGAGAGGGTGCAGGCCGGGCTGAGGGACACTCCCTCCCTCTGTGCACAAATTTCATGCACAGGGCCTCTAGTTTAAAATAAAATTTAAAAATAACATAACCATGATAGAGAAGCAGTGTAAATCATTAAAATTTTAGAACCTTATTATAAAATTCTAAAAGCATCAGCATGAATGGCAAAACAACCTAATAAAACATGTTGCTTACTCTCTTAGAATGAAACCATGTGTCTTAGAGAAAAGACAATCTCATTTTCCTCTACTTTTTTCCTTGGGCTTAAACTTCTCCCCCAGCTATTGATGTTTTTCTACATCCCACCCCCTGGCCCCCACCACCCACCCACACCCATTTTTAAATAGAGGTGTGGAAGAAGAAAATATGAATTAAGGTAGAAGAAATCTAACCCTTTGAGATATTTTTCTAATTTTCCCCATTAGTTTGGGGTTCTAGAGAAGAAAAATACCTAATAATTGTACTAACAATAACAATAATGATGGTAATAACATTTATTTAATGTTTACTATGTGCCTGGCATTCTTCTAAGCACCTTACATATTTCCACTTAGTCTGTCCTCACAATAACACTCTTGCAACAAGTACTAATTTTGTCTATTTATTTATTTTTGTTTTGTTTGTTAATCCTCACCCAAGGTCATTTTTCATTGTTGTTTTTTATTTTGTTTCATTTTTTATTGTGTGTGTTTTGTTTTTTGTTTTTTAGAGAGAGTGGAAGGGAGGGTGGGACAGCGAGAGAAAAACATCAGTGTGAGAGAGATACCTTGATTGGTTGCCTTCTGCATGCGTCCCGACTAGGGTAGGTATTGAGCCTGCAACCAAGGTACATGCCCTTGACCAGAATCGAACCTGGGATCATTCAGTCCACAGGCCAGTGCTCTAAATACTGAGCCAAATGGCTGGGCCTAATTTTGTCTCCTGTTTAGAGATGAGAAAGTTGAAGCAAAGAGATTTCAAATGGCTTGTTTGGGAAAGTCACTTGTAAGCCTGTGCTCTTAACCATATTTTGTTACTTATCTAGACATTTAATTGAGTGAATTAAAAGGTCATTTAATTGGGTGAATGTGAGAAATGGGTATCGTCACAGGTGCTATTGCAAAAAAGGCAAATAAACTTTTCCTTCTGTGCTGGGTACAAGAATGCTGCCCAATAGCAGTCATATTAATTTGTGCGAGATTATATCCACACCCACTGTTGGTAAAATTATGCAAATACATGTCTTTACAACAGTAGACTACAGTTTCATTTGAGCACTGGCAAATCAGATGGAAACACACCTGAAGGGAGAACAAACTAAATACTTGGTGAACACATTTTACTTTAGAATTTTACAAACTTTTACATTTCTGCATTTAGGATGGGGAAAATGGGCAAAAATAAAAGTAAATCATCAACATAGGTAAATGTGCTTCATAGTAGCTTTATATTTTTGACCACTCCATTGCACAACACCTTAAAGCAGCCAATGCTGACTCGGGCCTATTTTTTTCTAACAATTCCACAAAGCCCTGGCTAAGCATCTAACAGATGTTAATTTCCTTCTTCTAGTCCTTCATTAGACTTGGCACTTAGATCAAGGTAATCACTGTGCACACAAATTTTACTAACTGGTAATTACTTCTGCCAGGAACAACAGGATGCAAAACTGATTTTTTTATTTATGTGTTCTTTGTAGCTAAAGCTACTGCCATGACATGTTTCCAAGTTCCTGTGTTTTTCTTTGTTATTACAAAGCTGTTTCTAACATCCTTTGAAAGGGTTTTCTGACTTCCCCAATTGCCCACATTCAGATTTTTTAACTTATACGAAAGAGTTAACAAACTGAAAGAATCACCTGAAATGTCCAGGATGGTTATCTGTTAACAACAAATGAAATATTAAGTTTTTGCAATTTGACTACAGCTAGTTTTAACTGATATTATGACTATTTCTGTTTTAGCCATTTGATTTATTGTACATTCATAAATTAAAGCCATATTCCATGAAAACCTACCCTATGCCTGAGATCATACGAAGTACCTATTGAGGGCATCAGATACAGAGCTTACATTTCAATGAAATAGAGTTTTAAGAGTCAAATTGTTACTTTTTTGTCGTTGTTTAAAGTATTACATATGTCTCCTTTTTCCCCCATTGACCCCTCCCCGGCCACCTCTACCCCACAGGACAGGCCCCCACTGCCGCAGTGTCCCTCTCCATTGGTTATGCTAATATACATGCATACAAGTCTTTTGGTTGATCTCTTACACCCCTCTCCCGTCCGCCCCCCTGCCTTCCCTCTGAGGTTTGACAGTCCGTTCAGTGGTTCTATGTCTCTGGATATATTTTTGTTCATCAGTTTATGTTGTTCATTATATTCTACAAATGAGTGGCATCATGTGATACTTATCCTTCTCTGACTGGCTTATTTCGCTTAGTATAATGCTCTACAGTATAAGGCTCTTAGTAAAATGTCCATCCATGGTATTGCAAATGGTAAAAGTTCCTTCTTTTTTACACCAGTGTAGTATTCCATTGTGTAGATGTACTACAGTTTTTTAATCCAGTCATCTGCTGATGGGAACATAGGCTGTTTCCAAATCTTAGCTATGGTAAATTGTGCTGCTATGTACATAGGGGTGCATATGTCCTTTCTGATGGGTGTTTCTGATTTCTTGGAATATATTCCTAGGGTTTAATCTCCAAAATTTACAGGGAACTCATGCAACTTAACAAAAGGAAGATAAACAATCCAATAAAAAAATGGGCAAAGGATCTAAATAGACACTTTTTGAAAGAGGACATAAAGGATGCCAAGAGATATATAAAAACATGCTCAAAGTCACTAATCATCTGAGAGATACAAATCAAAATGACAATGAGGTACCATCTCACACCTGTCAGAATGACTATCATAAACAAATCAACAAACCACGAGTGCTGGAGAGGATGTGGAGAAAAGGGATCCCTCGTGCACTGCTGGTGGAAATGCAAACTGGTGCAGCCACTGTGGAGAACAGTATGGAGTTTCCTCAAAAAGTTAAAAATGGAACTCCCATTCGACCCAGTACTCCCAAATCATTACTCTTACAAGAGTTCAGGATTTTACTTGCAAAGAAAAAAGAAATGCAGATACTCTCTAATAATATTTAATATTAAAATCATTTTTGTAGTTATATTTCCTTTTTTAATTTTGTTTTATTGCTTAAAGTATTACAAAGAGTATTACATATGTCTCCTCACCCCCCCCTTGATATTCCCCCAGCAACCCCTACCCACCAGTGTCTTATGTCCATTGGCTATGCTTATATGCATGCATACAAGTTCTTCGGTTGATCTCTTACCCTCCTCTCGCCCCCCAACACTCCCCAGCCTTCCCACTGTAGTTTGACAGTCTGTTTGATGCTGCTCTGCCTCTGTATCTATTTTTGTTCATCAGTTATAATGGTCTTTATTATTCATAAATGAGTGAGATCATGTGCTATTTTTCTTTCATTGACTGGCTTATTTCACTTAGCATAATGCTCTCCAGTTCCATCCATGACGTTGCAAATGGTAAGAATTCCTTCTTTTTTACAGCAGCATAGTATTGCATAGTGTAGATGTACCACAGTTTTCTAATCCATTCATCTGCTGATGGGCACGTAGGCTGTTTCCAGATCTTTGCTATGGTAAATTGTGCTGCTATGAACATAGGGTGGATATATCCTTTCTGATTGGTGTTTCTGGTTTCTTGGGATATATTCCTAGAAGTGGGATCACTGGGTCAAATGGGAGTTCCATTTTTAACTTTTTGAGGAAACTCCATACTGTCTTCCATAGTGGCTGCACCAGTCTGCACTCCCACCAGCAGTGCACGAGTGTTCCTTTTTCTCCACATCCTCTCCAGCACTTGTCGTTTGTTGATTTGTTTATGATAGCCATTCTGACAGGTGTGAGATGATATCTCATTGTTGTTTTGATTTGGGTCTCTTGGATGATTAGTGACTTTGAGCATGTTTTCATATGTCTCTTGGTTTCTGAATGTCCTCTTTTGAAAAGTGTCTATTTAGGTTCTTTGCCCATTTTTTGAATGGATTGTTTATCTTCCTTTTGTTAAGTTGTATGAGGAGTTCCCTGTAAATTTTGGAGATTAAACCCTTATCAGAGATAACATCGGCAAATATGTTCTCCCATGCAGTGGGCTTTCTTGTTGTTTTGTTGATGGTTTCTTTTGTTGTGCAGAAGCTTTTTATTTTGATGTAGTCCCACTTGTTTATTTTCTCTTTAGTTTCAAATGCCCTAAGAGCTGTATCAGTGAAGAAATTGCTTCGGCATATGTCTGAGATTTTGTTGCCTTTGGATTCTTCTAGTATTTTTATGGTTTCCCTACTTACATTTAAGTCCCTTAACCATTTTGAGTTTATTTTTGTGTATGGTGTAAGTTGGTGGTCTAGTTTCATTTTTTTTTGCATGTATCTGTCCAGTTTTCCCAACACCATTTATTGAAGAGACTGTCTTGACTTTATTGTATGTTCTTGCCTCCTTTGTCAAATATTAATTGAGCATATTGGTTTGGGTCGATTTCTGGATTCTCCATTCTATTCCATTGATTGATATATCTGTTTTTGTGCCAGTACCAGGCAGTGGCTTTGTAATACAGCTTGATATCTGGTATTGAGATGCCACCTACTTTGTTCTTCTTTATCAGGATCGCTGAAGCTATTTGGGGTCTTTTTTTATTCTAGATGAATTTTTGGAGCGTTCGTTCTAGGTCTGTGAAATATGCTGTTGGCATTTTAATGGGAAGTGCGTTGAATGTATAGATTGCTTTGGGTAGTATGGACATTTTAAAGATGTTGATTCTACCAATCCATGACCATGGTATGTTCTTCCATCTGTTTGTGTCTTCCTCTATCTCTTTTTTCAACGTCCTGTAGTTTTCGGAGTACAGGTCTTTTACCTCTTTAGTTAGCTTTATTCCTAGGTATCTTAATTTTTTTGGTGTGATGGTAAATGGGATTGCTTTTTTAGTCTCTCTTTCTGTAAGTTCACTATTGGTGTATAGAATTGCCATAGATTTCTTGGCATTAATTTTGTATCCTGATACATTGCCAAATTCATTTATTAAGTCAAATAGTTTTTTGATGGAGTCTTTAGGGTTTTTTAGGTACAATATCATGTCATCTGCGAATAAGGACAGTTTTACTTCTTCTTTTCCAATTTGGATGCCTTTTATTTCTTCTTCTTGTCTAATCGCAATGGCTAATACTTCCAGTACTATGTCGAACAGGAGTGGTGAGAGTGGGCATCCCTGTCTTGTGCCTGTTCTTAGGGGAAATGGTTTTAGTTTTTGCCCATTGAGTATGATGTTGGCTTTGGGTTTGTCATATATGGATTTTGTTATGTTGAGGTATGATCCTCTATTCCCACCTTGCTGAGAGTTTATCAAAAAGGGTGTTGGATTTTGTCAAATGCTTTTTCTGCATCAATTTATATGACTATGTGGTTTTTTTCTCTCAATTTGTATATGTGATGTACCACGTTTATTGATTTGTGGATATTGTACCATCCTTGCATCCCTGGCATAAATCCTACTTCATCATGGTGTATGATCTTTCTGATGTACTGCTGGATCCGATTTGCTACGATATTGTTGAGTATTTTGGCATCTATGTTCATGAGGGATATTGGCCTGTGATTCTCTTTCATTGTGTTGTCTTTACCTGGTTTTGGTATGAGGGTGATGCTGGCTTCATAGAATGAGCTGGGAAGTGTTCATTCCTCTTGAATTTTTTGGAATAGTCTGAGGAGGATAGCTTTTAGTTCTTCCTTGCATGTTTGGTAAAACTCCCCTGTGAAGCCATCTGGCCCTGGGCTTTTTTTTGCTGGAAGCTTTTTGATGCCTGCTTCAATTACTTCCATAGTTATTGGCCTATTGAAATTTGTAGATTCTTCCTGATTGAGTTTGGGAAGGTTGTATTTTTCTAGGAATATGTCCATTTACTCCAGGTTGTCTAGTTTGTTGGAGTAGAGTTGCTCATAGTATTTTTTAATAATCCTTTGTGTTTCTGTGGGGTCTGTTGTTATTTCACTCTATCATTTCTGATTTTGTTTATTTGGTTCCTCTCTCTTTGCTTCTTAGTGAGCCTGGCTAGAGGTTCATCAATCTTGTTTATCCTTTCAAAGAACCAGCTCTTGGTTTCATTGATCTTCCTTATTTTTTTTTTTTGGTCTCTATGTCATTTATTTCTGCTCTGATCTTTATTATCTCCTTCCCAATCAATATTTAATAACATGCTATTCAGCTTCCAAGTGTTTGAGTATTTTGGGTTGTTTTTATTGTAGTTTATTTCTAATAGTATGCCATTGTGGTCTGAGAAGATGCTTGGCATGATTCCAATCTTCTTGAATTTGGGGAGACTTTGCTTGTGACCCAATATGTGGTCTAATTTTGAAACTGTCCCATGTGCACTTGAGGAGAACGTATATTCTGCGGCTTTGTGGTGAAATGTTCTGAAGATGTCAATTAAGTCCATCTGATCTAGTGAGTCATTTAGTATTGCTGTTTCTTTGCTGATTTTTTTTGTCTAGAGGATTTATCCAGTGATGTCAGTGGTGTATGAAAGTCCCCTGCTATGATTGTGTTGTTGTTGATCTCTCCCTTGATATCTTCCAGGAGTTTTTTTTTATGTATTTGGGTGCTCCTACATTGGGTGCATATATGTTTATCAGGGTTATATCCTCTTGTTGTATCTATCCCTTTAGTACTATGAAGTGGACTTCCTTATCTCTTGTTATAGCCTTCACTTTGAGGTCTATTTTGTCTGATATAAGTATTGCTACCCCAGCTTTTTTTTTTCATTTCCATTTGCCTGAAAGATATTTTTCCATCCCTTCACTTTCAGTCTGTTTGAGTCCCTTTTTCTGAGGTGGGTCTCTTGTAGACAGCAAATGTATGGGTCATGGTTTTTTATCCATTGAGCCACTTGATGTCTTTTGATTGGAGCATTTAGTCCATTTATGTTTAAAGTTATTATTGAAAAGTTCTTGTTTGTAGGCATTTTTATTTTTTGTGTCTGTATCTTTCTTACCTTTTCATTTCTTCTTTTTACACCAGTCCCTTTAGCATTTCCTGCATTGCTTGTTTGGTAGTGATAAACTCCCTTAGCCTCTTTTTTTTTTTCTGTGAAGCTCCTGATATCCCCTTCAATTTTGAATAATAGCCTTGCTGGATAGAGTATTCTTGGATTCATTCCCTTGCTTTTTATCACTTTGTAAATTTCTGTCCATTCTTTTCTGGCCTAATGTGTTTCTGTTGATAAATCATTTGATAATCTAATGGGAGATCCCTTGTATGTAACTCTGTCTCTCTCTTGCAGCCTTTAAAATTCTCTCTTTGTCCTGAACATTTGCCATCGTAATTATGATGTGTCTTGGTGTAGGTCTTTTCAGGTTCATCTTGTTTGGGACTCTCTGTGCTTGTGTGACTTTTTCTTCCCCACATCAGGGAAGTTTTCAAACAATATTTCTTCGAATAGGTTTTCTAAGCCTTGTTCCTCTTCCTATTGTCTGGCACCCCTATTATTCGTATGTTGCTTCATTTCATTTTGTCCCATAGCTCCCTTAGACTCTCCTCCTGTCTTTAAATTTTTTTCTCCAATTGCAGTTCAGTTTGGGTGTGTTTTGTTTCCCTGTCTTCTAATTCGCTAATTCGGTCCTCCGGTTCTCCTAGCCTACTTTTGAAACTTTCCATGGTGTTTTTTATTGCAGCTATATCACTCTTCATTTCTTCTTGATTCTTACATAAGTTGTTGATTTTTTTCATCCATTTCTTCTTGATTCTTACATAAGTTGTTGATTTTTTCCTCCATCTGGTTTATGCAGTCTAGGACCCTTATTCTGAAATCTTTTTCTGACATATTGCATGCCTCTGTTTCACTTAGCCACTTTTCTGGCAATTCATCTTTTTCTTTCCTTTCGGGGTTTCTTTGTCTACCCATTTTTGGTCTCACCAACTGATCTAGGTGTCAAGTCGTGCAGGGTTGCTCCCTGGGTGGCAGTGGTTCCTCGGTCTGCAGTTGCCCCTCAAGTGGTCGCAATATTGGCTGCTCCTCAGTTGGCTGCAGCTCCTCTGGTGGGTGCTGTTCGCAGCAGTGGTGTTTCCTCTGGCTGGTTAGGTGAGGCTGCTCGCCCAGCTGCTGTTCCTTGGACAGGGGTGGGCTGATCACGAGGCTGCTGCTCTTCAGGTGGGGGTGGGCTGAGCACGGCTGCTGCTCCTTAGACAGAAGTGGGCTGTTCATGTAGCTTCTGCTCCTCAGATGGGCACGGACTGTTCACGTGGCTGCTGCTCTTTGGATCAGGGCTGGCTGCACGCTGCTGCTGTTCCTCAGATGGAGCAGGCTGCTCATGAGGCTACCGTTCTTTGGACAGGGGCAGGTTTTTTCCAGGGCTATTTCTCCTCATACAGGTGTGGGCTGCTCGTGCAGCTGCTGCTCTTCAGATGGGAGATGGGCTGCTTGTGTGGCTGCTGCTCCTCGGTGGGAGTGAGCTGCATGTGCGGCTGCTGCTCCTCAAATGGGGGTGGGATGCTCACCCAGCTGCTGCTCGTCAGACAGGTGCAGACTGCATGTGGCTGCTGCTCCTTGGACCAGTGTGGTCTGGGTAGGGCTGCCGCTCCTCAGATGTGGTCAGTCTATCTGTTCATGTAGCTGCTACTCCTCGGACAGGGGCGAGCTGCTCAGGTGGCTGCAGCTCCTTGGGCTGGAGTGAGCTCCATGTGTGGCTGCTGCTCCTTGTATGGGGGCTGTCTGCTCACGTGGCTGCTGCTCCTTGGATGGGGAGTGGGCTTCTTGCATGGCTTCTTCTCTTCAGGTGGGAACAAGCTGCATGTGTGTCTGCTGCTCCTCCGATGGGTGCAGGCTGTTCACACAGCTACTGCTCCTCGGATTGGGCAGGCTGCTCATGCGGCTGCTGCTGCTTGGACGAGGGCAAGAGGCTTGCGCAGCTGCTCCTCCTCAGACTGGTGCAGGGTGCGGGCTGTGCACAGCTGCTGCTCCTTGGATAGGGGCGGGAAGCGCAGGGCTGCCGCTCCTCAGATGTAGGCAGACTGCTCGTGTGGCTATTGCTCCTTGGACGGGTCGGGTTGCTCACGTGGTTGCTGCTTCTTGGACGAGGGAAGGGGCCACTCACACAGCTGCTGCTCCTTGTACAGGGTTTTGAGGCTGCTGCTCTTAGGCCTGGAACAGGCTGCTCGCGGGGCTGATGCTCTTTGGACAGGAGCGTGCTGCTCACATGGTTGCAATGCACTGGACTAAAGCATTGGGCTGGTCAGAGGGGAGCGTGCTTCAGAACTCACAGGAACCTGCGCCCAGGGTGGCTGGAGACTCGGTGACCATGGAACCACAGCCAAGGTAGCAAGTCCCTGGCAGGTGTGGCTGTAGAGTCCCAGGTGTTACCTGAGGGCACTCTGGTTGGAGGTGAGGCTGGGCTCTCAGTTACATCAGCTCTCCCCTTCAAAAAGGCAAGGCCTCTGGTCCTGTTTGCAATGGTAGCAGAGGCTGCCTAGTTAGGCTAGCCCAGTTAGCCTGCCCCTGAAGGTCCTGTGGGGTCTAACTGTGCCTCATTCACACACACACACACACACACACACACACCACAACCACACACTCCTCTTTTGCTTCCTCACTGCCACCTTCTTCCTGCCTCTGTAGCTGGGTCTAGGGGTGTAATTGACCCATTCGTTAATGAAGTTTCCTCTCCAGGTGTCTGGTTATGTGGCTTGCTCTCTAGCACTTTAGCCAGACAGGACAAAATTCACCCTAACAAGACATGACCCAAAAGGAACAAAGCATGAATGTACTCATGACACTGATAACCCCAATATAAGTGACCACCTGAGAAAAGAGAATTAGGAGAGAGAAAAGAGAGCACAAATGATATCTAAGAGAGAAAAAAAAAAAGATAGGAGAGAAAAGAAAAAAGAGAATATATATATATTCTTATATATATATATTCTTTTTAGAGAATATATATATATATATATTCTCTTTTATATATATATGGAGAAAACACCATAGATCCAATAGATAAACCAAACAAATACAAACATCAAACACCCAGTAAAGGGTGGGGGCTGAATCTGTAGAGGCTGAGCTGATATACAGGAAATAAGGTTAAGAATTGGATAAATATGGGGAGGACCTCAATTCAATATAGAGGAGGTAGAAAATGGATGAGTAGATAAGAAGAGAAAGAAGGGGAACAAAATAATATATTTACAAAAAAAATTGATTTAAAAAATGATATAAAAATAGAAAATAGCAAGTAAAAATAAAATAAAATTGAATGATGAAAAAATAATGTGAAAAGAAGTAGAAAATAAATCAACAAACAAATAAAGGAAAACAAATAAAAAAGCGGGAAAAAAAAGAGCTAAAAAGTAATAAAAAAATAAAAATGAGAAATTAAAATGACATTCCTTTGGCTGGCTTAAGCAACAAAGGAAAACAAAAAAGCAAAAAAAAAAAAAAAAGAGCTAACAAAAAAATTTAAAAAATAAAAAATAAAAATGAAAAATTGAAGTGTTGTTCCTTTGGCTGGCTTAAGATCCCAGTCTTCTGAAATGTCTGAGATTTTTTTATTTTTCTGTTGCTGGGACTGAAATCCTCTCTATAGGCCAGATCCTGTGGACTCCCAGGGACTATTCAGATTTTTTTTAATCCTTTGTACCATTCATGGTGGAATCTGGGTGTGGCTGTATTTGTTGCCTGAAGACTGGAGAGAGGGGTTATATCTTCAGGAGAAAATGGCTGCCCAGGTCCTGGGCTCAGGCGTGACTCAGCACTCAATTTGCTTCCACCTCTCCTGGACCCCCTTCTCTCCCCAGCCTCTCCCCAGATTCCACTAGTCTACACCTTCTCCCGTTCCTCAGCACAGGTGAGTGTCTGTATCCGAAATGTCCTATGAACAGGGTCCAGTGAAAAAACAAAACAAAACACCGGCCACAGAAATGGGGAAGACTGAGTCTCTGTGAGCTACTCTCTTTCCAGCACTGCATGGTCTGGTCAGGGCTTCAGGCTGCCCCCGTTGGGCTCAGTCCTCAGGAATTATGGAATCCAGATCTCAAATCCCCCAGTGCCAACAGCCCTGTGGATGTCTTTTCCCCCGTCAGAGGTTGTGCCTGTCCCAAGTGACACAACTTGGTGCCGCCATGCGGTTTCCCTCTGACCCTCTGGGCTCAGAGATCTGGCAAACTTTTCTGCCCAGATCCCTGGTTTTTACCTTTCCAGGGTAACTCTTCCCTTCCCAGCTGCAAAATATCTTACCAGCTGAGTCTCCTTCGCCAATTCGGGGTAGATGTTATTTGTTTCAGCTGCTCATTCTATTTGCTCCGGGACAAGCTTGGGACGTGTCTGCCTGTTCCGCTGCCATCTTGTCTTCTCCCTATATTTCCTTTTTATTTAGCTTTTTGTTTTCTTCATTTATCAATTACAGTTGATATTCAATATTTTTTATTAATTTCCATTTTACAGAACAGTGGCTAGACATTTATATAATTTACAAAGTCATTCCCTCATAATTCTTGTACCCACCCGGTATCATACATATCACAATATTATTGATTAGATTTGCTACGCTCTACTTTATATCCCATGACTATTACTATTTTCTAACTATTGGTTTGTACTTCTTTTTTTCTTTTTCGCCCCATCATCATTTGTCCCATCTATGCCCTCTTCCACCTCCACCCCCACCCCCGTCGCAATCACCATACTCTTGTCTATGTCCATGAGTTCTCTGGTTTTTTTTCCTTTTTGTTCAATCCTTCCACCCTCCAAACTCCACTCCCCTGCCCCCACCAGAGCTGTCAGCCT
Source organism: Myotis nattereri (assembly GCF_964212035.1). Lineage (NCBI taxonomy): Eukaryota > Metazoa > Chordata > Mammalia > Chiroptera > Vespertilionidae > Myotis > Myotis nattereri. Next base: position 105,232,622 of record NC_138076.1, read on the forward strand.
GCTCTCTATGAGTTTGTCTCTATTTTGCTTGGTAGTTCAGTTTGTTCATTAAATTCTACATATGTGTGAATTCATATGGTATTTGGTTTTCTCTGACTGGCTTATTTCATTTAGCATAATGTTTTTCAGGTCCATCAATGCAGTCTCTAAGGGTAATATTTGCTACCTTTTTAAGGCAGAGTAGTATTCTATTGTATAAATGTACAACAGCTTTTTTATCCACTCATCTACTGATAGACACTTGGGCTATTCCAAATCTTGGCTACTGTAAATAATACTAATGAATATAGGGGTGTATATCTTCTTTCAAATTAGTGTTTCAGGTTTCTTTGGATAAATTGACCAAAGTGGAATCACTGGGTCATAAGGTAGTTCCATTTTTAAGTTTTGAGGTAATTCCATACTGCTGTCCACAGTGGCTGCAACACTGCATTCCCACCAACAGTGCATATGAGTTCCTTTTTCTCCACATCCTCACTAATACTTGTTGTTTGTTGATTTGTTGATAGTAGCCATTCTGATAGGTGTGAGGTGATATCTCATTGTGGTTTTAATTTACATCTCTTTGATGATTAATGACAGTTCTTCTCCTCTTTCATTTCTGATTTATTTGGGTCCTCTCTTTTTTTCTTGATGAGTCTGATTAAAGGTGTGTCAATCCTATTTATCTTTTCAAAGAAGCAGCTCTTGGTTTGATTATCTCTTCTATTTTTGTTTAACTCTATTTTATTTATTTCTGCTCTGATTTTATTATTTCTTCTTTCTACTCACTCTGGCTTTCTTTTTCTTTTTTAAGTTTCTTTGAGTGTAAAGTTAGATTATTTATTTGAGCTTTTTATTGTATTTTGAGATAGGACTGTAATGCTATGAATTTCTCTCTTTAGGACCACTTTCCCTGTGTTCCACCGATTTTTTGTTGTTGTATTCTCATTTTCATTTAATTCAAAGTCTTTTGTTTTCTTTCTTGATCTCATTGTTAAATATTTCATTATTTAGGAACATGTTATTTAGCATCCGTGTCTTTGTATGTTTTTCAATTTTCTTCTTTTGATTGATTTCCAGTTTCACAGCAATATGTTCAGAGAAAACGCTTGATATGATTTCAATCTTAAATTTATTGAGAATTGTTTTGTGTTCTAACATGTGTTCTTTCCTAGAAAACATTCCACATGCATTTGAATAGAATGTATATTCTGCTGCCTTGGGGTGGAATGCTCTGAAGATATCAATAAATCCATTTGATCTAATGTGTCATTTAAGACTGCCATCTCCATATTGATTTTCTGTCTGGAAGACTTATCTATTGATGTCAATGGGGTGTTAAAATCCCCTACTATGACTGTATTATTGTCAGTCTCTCCCTTTATGTCTATCAAGATTTGCTTTACATATTTAGGTGCTCCTATGTTGGGTGCATAAATGTTTACAAGGGTTGTATCCTCTTGTTGGATTGCTTATCATTACAAAGTATCCTTCTTTGTCTCTTACTATAGCCTTGGTTTTAAAGTCTATTTTGTCAGATATAAGTATTGCTACCCAGCTTTTTTTCCCCTTTCCAGTTGCATGAAATATCTTAAGCAAGCCTTTATCATTTCCTGTAATACTGGGTGGGCAATAACAAACTCCTTTATTTTGTGTGGAACCTCTTTATCTCTCCTTAAATTTTAAATGATAGCTTTGCTGGGAAAAGTAATCTTGGTTGTAGGTCCTTGTTTTTCAGCACTTCAAATATTTCATGAAAATCTCTTCTGGCTTGAAATGTTTCTGTTGAGAAATTAGCTGACAATCTTATGGGAGCTCCTTTATGAATCGCTGGCTGCCTTTCTCTCTAGGCTTTTAAGATTCTCTCTTTGTCTTTAACTTTTGGCATTTTAATATGATGTGTTTGGTGTCAGCCTCTTGGTTCCATCCTGTTTGAGACTCTGTGCTTCCTGGACTTCTATGTCTTATTCCTTCACCAGATCCCTTCTCTCTTCTCCTTCTGGTGTAACTATCATATGGATGTTGTTAAGCTTTAAGTTGTACCAATGGCCCCTTAAATTATCCTCATTTCTGTCTTTTTTCTTTTTTGCTGCTCTGATTGGTTGTTTTTTTCTACCTTGTCTTCCAAATGACGGGTACAATCCCCTGCTTCATTGAGCCTACTGTTTACTCCTTCCAATGTATTCTTTATTTCAGATTTGGCATTCTTCATTTCTGACTGGACCTTTTTTTTAATATATTTTTTATTGATTAAGATATTACATATGTGTCCTTATCCCCACATTACCCCCTACCCCTCCCCGCTCATGCCCTCACCCCCCCCCCGCCCCCCCTCCCTCCGCGTTGTCCGTGTCCATTGGTTAGGCCTATATGCTTGCATATACTGACTGGACCTTTTTATAATTTCCATATCCTTTTCTATGCTATTGAGTATCTTTATAATCATTACTCTGAACTCTATATCTGATAAATTGTTTACTTCCACTTCATTTAGCTCTTCTTTAGGATAATTCTCTTGTTCTGCTATTTGAAGCCTGTTTCTTTGTCTCCCATTTTGTCTGTCTCTTTGTGTTTTCTATGTATTAGATAGATCTGCTAGAACTCACTCTTGGTACGGTTGTCTTATGTAGTAGGTAGTTGTGGGATCCAGTGGCACAGTCTTCCTGATCACCAGAACTGGGTGCTCTAAGATTGTTCCTTGTGAGGATCCTTCTGTAGTAATTGAGTCTTGATTGCTATTGGCCCATTCGTGCATGGGCTCAACCTTCAGCCTGGCTGACAGTAAGGCTCAACCCCCAACACAGCATTCAGGCTGCTGTGCAGGTGCTGATCACACAACACAGAATTCACTTCAGCATGTTTTGGTGCCTGCCAATATGGTGGATATGTGGATATCCCTGTGGATATGCTGCTTGTGAAGTTTATTAGATCCTGCTCTGTTGTTGTGTGAAGCTGGCCACTGGGTGTATTGGCTCTGGGCCTCTTCAGAGGGATTCTGTTGCAGACCAGTGTCAGACATTGTCTATGATTGGCCCTGAGCAACCTGTTTAGAGTTATCAGTGATCCACAACTTGTGGCTCCCTCTGCTGGGCCTGGCTGCATGTGAAAGGACCAAGCTGCAAACTGAAGTCTGACTTTGGTAGTCCTAGGCCCAGGAGCAGGTCAGGCAAAGATTCAAGGCACCTAGGTATATATCTCTACCTGCAGGCTATCTGTTAATCTCAGTCACTTAGTGAGCCTCCAGCTTTAGTCCTCAGCTGGGCATAAGTTCCACAAGTAAGGTGAGAGGGATTCCAATGGGTGGGGCTATGCTCTCCCCAGGCTAATACTGCATGGATTAGACAGAAGAAAGGTCTGCCTATGAAAGATGGCTTCTGCAGTATGAGGGGATGACTCAGCATAGGGATCTAAGCAGCTGTCTTTTCCACTCTCTCCTCAGAGCGACCACCCTTAGACTCTCCTCACACAGCTCTAGTCCATTCTACCCTCCCTCTGCTGGATCCCAAGGTGAATGGCAAATGAAATGTTGTATATAAGCCCTTTAAGAGACCATCTTTAGCCATCTCCTCCTGGCAGACAAAAACCCCGCTGCTTTTCATAGCCAGATGTTATATGGAAAACTTTCCTGGTTCTGGTGCTCTGACCTGGGGGATCCAGTTTGGGGTTTAGATCCAAGACTCCTCAGGGGAACCCCCCACAGCTGAATTATCTCTCCAGAACTTCAGCTGCTACCTGTGTGAGCCTGGCCAGCCCTCTCGTATGTCTGCACTTCCTACCAGTGTCAATGAGGCATCCTCTTTACATCCTTAGTTATAAGGCTTCTCTCCACCTAGTCTTCAGGATGGTTATTTAGGATGATTTTTCTATATTTCAGTTGTAATTCCATTTTAGTCTGGAAGAAGGTCAGTGTAGCTTTAACCTAAACTGCCACCATCTTGGAATCCACTTTTTTTGTTCCATCCCTCCACCTTCTGCAATCCTCCACCCCCCCCACCCTCCCACCCCCCCCCCCCACACACACACACACCAGAGCTGTCTGCCTGCTCTCTATCTCTGAGTTTTTCTCTATTTTGCTTGGAAGTTTATGTTGTTGATTAAATACCATATATGAGTGAAATCAAATGGTTCTTGCCTTTCTCTGACCAGCTTATTTCACTTAGTCTAATGTTCTCCAGGTCCTTTCCTGTCACCTTTTTCACCCATCTTTCCAAACACCCTTCTATCAGGCAACCATTAATTTGTACTCTAGCTGTGAGTCTATTTCTGTTTTGTTTGTTCATTTATTTTGTTCTTTAGATCCAATCCACATATAAGTAAAATTATATGGTATTTGTCTTTTTCTGTCTTTCTTATTTCACTTATAGTAATATCATCTAGGATCATCCATGTAGTCACAAATGGTAAGATTTGATTCATTTTTATGGCCGAGTAATACATATGTCCCACTTCTTCATCCAATCATTGATTGATAGGCACTTAGTCTGCTTCTATATCTTGGCTATCTATATAATAAAAGCTTAAGCGAACGTTGTGGCAGAATGACCAGAATGACCGGTTGCTGTGATGCACAGTGACCACCAGGGGTCAAACACTCAGCAGGAGCTGCCCCCTGGTGGTCAGTGTGCTCCCACAGGGAACCATCGCTCAGCCAGAAGCCAGGCTCATGGCTAGCGAGTGCAGAGGCAGTGGCGGGAGCCTCTTCCGCCTCCACAGCAGTGCTAAGGAGCAGCAAGCCAAGCTGTAAGGAGCAGCGAGCAGGTGGGATGTAAGGAACAGGTGGTCCTGGACTGCTAGAGGGCACAGGCTGCACTGAGGGACCTTCTCCCCCGCCCCCCGGGCACAAATTTTGTGCACTGGGCCTCTAGTTATAAATAATGCTGTAATGAACATAAGAATGCATATGTCCTTTCAAATTAGTGTTGTGAATTTTCTAATAGGTACCTAGAACTGGAATTGCTGGGTCATAAGGGAGTTAGTTCTATATTTAGTTTTTTGGGGTTTTTTTGTATAAACATCCATACTGTTTTCCATAGTGGTTTCACCAATTTTCAAAACCACCAACAATGCATAAGCATTTCCTTTTTTCACACCCTCAGCAACATTTGTTCTTTGTTCATTTATTGACAAAGCCATTCTGACAGGTGTGAGATAATACCTTCTTGTTGTTTTAAGTTGCATTTTTCTCATGATTAGTAACATTAAGCATCTTTTTATATGTCTATTGGCTTTTTACTAAATTCATTCATCAGTTTAGGAGGTTTTGAGTGGGATTTTTAGGGTTCTCTGTGTATAGTACCTGCAAAGTTTAATTTTTTCTTTCCAATTTGGATGCCTTTTATTTCTTTCTCTTCTCTGATTGCAATAGCTATGACTTCAATACTATCCTATCTAATAATAGACAAACATGGTAATTAACCATACCTCTGCTATGCCTCCCATTGGCTAATCAGCAGGATATGCAAATTAACTGCCAACAAAATTGGCGGCCAGCAGCCAAGCAGCTGAAGCGAGCAGGAGGCTTGCTTGCTCCAGTGATGGAGGAAGCCAAGGTTCCCCGCCTGCCGCGGCCCAGCTCTGAGCTCCGGAAGCAACAATGTTTCAATTATAGAAGCTAAACAAACACCAGATACATGCTTTCAGCCGGCAGTGGGCTCAGAGCTTAGAGCGCCAGTGATGGCAACAGAGTTTCAATTATAGAGGCTAAACAAACCCAGATACCTGCTTTCAGCCAGCCACGGCCTCAAGGCTGGAGCCGGGCCTCAGAGCTGGAGCCGGCTCTCAGCTCCAGTGACAGTTATAGAAGGTACATAAATCCCAGAATTAAAAAAAAAGGGGAAAAAAAAGAGGCTGGGAGCTCCAGTTGCCCGCCAGCCTGAAAACGGCCCTCAGCCCCTCACCCAGGCGGGACCCCCACCCTGATCCAGGACACCCTTCAGGGCAAACCAGCTGGCCCCCACCTGTGCACCAGGCCTCTATCCTATATAGTAAAAGGGTAATATGCAAACTGACCCTAACAGCAGAAAGACTGGGAATGACTGGTCACTATGACACACACTGACCACCAGGGGGCAGATGCTCAATGCAGGAGCTGCCCCCTGGTGGTCAGGGCGCTCTCACAGAGGGGAGCTCTGCTCAGCCACAAGCCAGGCTGATGGCTGCCAGTACAGCAGTGGTGGTGAGAGCCTCTCCCACCTCCTCAGCAGCCCTAAGGATGTCTGACTGCAGCTTAGGTCTGCTCCCCACTGGCAAGTGGACATCCCCCAAGGGCTGCTGGGCTGCCAGAGGGATGTCTGATTGCCGTCTTAGGCCCAATCCCCTGGGGAGCAGACCTAAGCCAGCAAGTGGTCACCCCCGAGGGGTCCCAGACTGCGAAAGGGCACAGGCCAGGCTGAGAGACCCCCTAGCCCCAAGTGCACAAATTTTTGTGCACCGGGCCTCTAGTGTTGAATAAAAATTGTACAAGTGGACATTCTTGTCTTGTTCCTGATCTTAAGGAAAATGCTTTTAGGATTTCACCATTGTGTGTTTGTCATATGTGGCCTTTATTATATTGAGGTATATTCTCTTTATCTCCATTTTGTTGCGAGATTTTATTATAAATGAATGCTGTTTTTTGTCAAATGCTCTTTTTACATCTATTGATATGGTCATATGAATTTTATCTTTCAATCTGTTTATCTGATATATACCATTAATTGATTTGCAGACATTGAACCAACCTTTCAGCTCACAAATAAATTCATTCAATCATGGTATATGAATTTCTAAACATATTCCTCAATTCAGTTTCTGCCAAGGCTGACCAGCAGAACCTGAGCAATGGATGAATGATTACTCTGACACAACTAAGGTACTGCTTGGCTATGGAAACCAAACCAGCCCCATTCGCCCACCTCCTTAGGCTTTTATTGTAACAACAGTTTGAACTAAATTAACTTTTAGATACTATTAGCAGGGTAAGCATACTTGAGAAGACACATGCATCTGCAGTGTCCCTTAAGCAAGGGCATATAAATACTAAGCATAAAGATTCCAGTAAACACCCAGGGACTCGGACTTGTTTGAAAAAGTCAAAGCAGGGGCTGTCACCTTCAGCCAGCTTCCCCTGGGGTTTCCAATCTTTTGGAATTTCCTCCTTACAAACTTTCCAACCAAGTCCCATGCTTCCCCACACCTCCCCCTATTTTGTTTTTCTGGCTGCAGAAGACAGAGAGAGCAGTAAACCTACTGCTTTGGAATGTCGGGGTCCACGAAGTGCATTTATTGCTAAAGTTCCAATTTTATAGACCATAAGAAAAAGAGAATTACAATGACAGCAATGGTTGGTCCAATCAAGAAGACAGGGAGCTTACGAGTACCAAATCCTGCCTTCTAGTAAGGTGTAGGGGACAGGATTATAAATGGGAAGGAGCTAGGGTGAGGAATGCAACTATGCAGGCTTGGGGGTCTGCAGACGTCAGCTATTGTAATTAGTCATCAGGCAATGAGATGATGTTGATGAGATGATGTTTTGACTTCTGGTGGATTAGTCTGACCATACTTATCAATTCTGCTTGCTAGATTCACAGCTGAGTCACCTCCTCAACCACTTTGCACAAGCTTTGAAAAGGAAACTTTACAAAAAACTTAACCCCCTATCTATAATAATAATAGGGTAATATGCTAAGTAGACCAGACATCCTTCCAGATGTCATTCTGGACGTTCTTCCAGACAAAGCCAGGGCCAGAGGGAAGCCAGCCTGGGTCCTGGATGCCTGGGGGCAGCCCTAGGAAGCCAGCCCAGGTCCCGGGTGCCAGAGGGAAGCCAGTGCCAGCAGCCGGGGGAAGGAAGGCCTACTCTTGCATGAATTTCATGCATTGGGCCTCTATTTCACATATAAGAAACTTAACCCCCTAATCACATAAGTATATGTATACCAAGGTTTAAACATTATTTTTAGATTAATTTAGGTGTTCTATCTATCAGGTTATAGGTTCTCCCAATTGTTCCCCCTTCTGATTAGGTAAATTAGTTGATATCTATTAACCTTGTACTGTAATAGCAAATTCTTTTCTAAAGAAATTTTCCCTTTTAATAGACTGAAAAAGAACCAAAAAATTCTGTATTAGTTTACTTTAGATTTATTTATCTAACTAGGTTTATTATTCAGTATATCTATGCTTTCCTTTTAAGATTTCTCTTTAACACCCTTCTATAACTTTTACAAATCTTTCTTTACAAAGTTTGCAACTTTTAGAAACAACTAGTTTTAGAACCTACTTTCTTTTCTTTAAAAATGTATTTCTATGCCTCATACTTTCTATTATACTAAAACTATAAATTCTTTCTAATTACTTAGAATTAAAAGTCAGTTCTACACAGGCTACTCTATTGCCAGATTTAGAGTAGTTAGAGTGGTGAGAAGTATGTCTCAGGTTCCATTTATCTTCCAGTTGGCCCATTGTCCTTGCTCTGCTTATGTCTGTGTAACTGCCTACTACATTCCCCTCAAGGATCTTGGCTCTGAATTCTTTCAGAGAAAGGGGATGCCAGGTTTCTTCTGAAACTGCTTCCTGCTGATGAGGGTTCAAAGGTTTCTCTCAGAGCCAAGAGATCCTTGCTCTCTGTCAGAGGGACAATGAGGCCTGGGCATAGAAGGAGGTGGCAATGGTGCCTAGAGGTGGTATTCCCTAGGTGCAAGTAGGGCTTGTAACCTGGTGGAGACTGTGTTATAAAACTTAGTATTATTGGGCATAAGTTAGAAAAGCAAGAATTATGACAAATTGTCTGGTGGAAGAAAAAAAACATTTTAGTTCTAATAATTTCCTGTTGAAACATGATTTCTCTCCCTAAAATCACCCTCATTTTCATCAAAGAGCCAAATTAAGACCTACTTATTTACTATATTAAGTAGAGTTCCAGTTTGGCCTAATTATTTGCATAAACACAACAAGAATAACAGTTGATCACATAGGCTATTAAAAAAATGCTTTGCTGGAATCTCATGAGAAAGTTTACCCCCAGGGCAAAGAAGCCAAGCCCCACTTGTCATTAGGCTTTGCCTGCAATACCTATAGAATTGGGGTGCATTCCTCAACTTGAGGTCTCAACAGGTGTCTTGAGGTTCCTTTTATGCCATCCTTCAGGAAAGTAACCTTCGTTCCTTACCTGGAAAGACTGTCATGAACCACGTGACCAAGCAAGGTATCAGGCTATTTATGCAATGGGGCTTATCAGCTTCAAAGTCAGTCTTCATTCCTTAGAGCTTTCTGGTGACATCTAGAGTCCTGGCATGTCCCTCTTTCAGACATGACATTCCACTAAAGTTTTGGTTAATAAAACCACAATTGGAAACTGGCCTATGTCCTGAAGAAAACAGATTCTTATTGGATTTATGCAAACACACACATTGCTATGAGAACAACATACTTACTCATTAAGAGTTTTTAGATTCTGGAAGGATTAAATATGGAGAAAAATATAAATGCTGTAACATTGCTTATCAAGATACAATTTACTAAACTGCTTTAAAATTTAAGTTTCCTTCTGTCTGGAAAAATAAAAAATCAGCAATACTTTCAATAATAGTTATAAAATCTATACAGTTATTTTTAGCTCATTCAGTTCTATAATCAAATTCTGTTTCTCCTGGTTTTTCTTGCTAGTATTTCTATAAATCCAGATACTCTATGGAGTTCTAATAATTTTCATCCAATTCAAGGGGATGATCTGAAAGTTTATTCTCAGAGATATGTAGCTTAAATTAAATTAGAGTCCTTTCTATGGGTCCCTCAGATGAGGTAACATTTTCCCAAATGTATTATAACAAAACAGTGATTATTTATAAATGACAAGAAATTTAAAATGATAGTTATTGATTTGATTATAATGCAAATGACATGGAATCTTGTCCTGCAAAACACAGTATTCCAAAATATTATAACTAACTAGTGCTGGTGCACGAATTCATGCACAGTGAAAGGAAATTAATTAGAAGGTGGCCAGCAGGGTGGAACTGGGTGAGATGGGCCAGACACACCCTAGAGCCAACCTCCCATGGTCCCTCCCCAGCCTGCCGCACCTGTGGCATCTGCAGAGTGATTAGGGTCCTTCTGACAGGTGGGGTCCCTCTGCCTGGCCTGTGGGGATTGGGCCAAAACTGGCTTTCTGACATCCCCTAAAGGGTCCTGGATTACCAGAGGGAAGTTCTTGGGTGATGCACCCTGGAATCGGGCTCCCTCCTCTCTGGTTCCCGGGTGCATCACCCAAGAACCGTTACTGCCAAGTCACCACAGCTCAGCATTTCCTGCATTGAGCTTCTGCCCCCTGGTGATCAGTACGCATCATAGCTACCAGTCAAAGCATCTGCCCCCTAATGGATATTGTGCGTCATAGCTACTGGTCAGACGGTCACTTGGCCTTTTATATATATAGATAACAACTAGTTATAAATGAAAGCATATCAGAATCTATTTAACATGCATATATATAAATAGAATATAATTATTATTTCCTTATTTGACAGAGCTTCCCATTCACCTTAAGTTTAAAATTTCCCTTTATAAGGAGAGAAAGCAAATCCTTGAGGCATTCCAGGGCCCATTGGAATGACCTAAAGCCAATTCTAGGTCAAGAAAAGTTTCTTAGAACTTAAACCCTGGGAGGTAGTCAAATACATTAAACTAAAAGATTGTATATCATTATTATTATTATTAAACAGTATTAAATAATCTATTTATTTAAAGTAATCAAGTTCCTGATTGACATAACTATTTTAATAATTTATATATAAAACCTTTACTTCTTAGGCAAATACAGGTAAAGCCTTTTTTCTTTCCTCACTTTCAGAAATAGGCTTATTTTTTCAATGGAAAATATACTTACATTCTTAAGAAACATAACAGAGATAACATAACTTTGACAGCTTTTAGGAGGCTGGAGAAAAGGTGAGTGCGTATGTTGGGATATAGAAGGTCCTGGGGTTTGTTCCTAGGACTACAGCAACTCCTGGGCCTCTAATGGCTTTAGTGTAAAAGTACAATTTTTTTCTTTTACAAGAAGAGTGCCCTCCCCACCTGCTGCTGCCACTTCTGCAGCCTGTTCAAGGGTACTTCTCCAGCTCCATGCCTCTAGGATAAATACTTGGGGAGTTTAAATGATTATTTCCCATATTTCTCTTTCTCAACATAATCCTTACATTATAGACAGACAGACAAGAACTCTCACTAAAAACTAAACAACAAAGAGACATAAAACAACAGTTAACAGAGACATGAAACCTTAGCTGAGAAACAATCCCCTCAAACTTGGAAATCCCCAGCAGGCTCCAATAACCTACTGTGCAGTTACTTTTGTTTTCTAGGTTTGCACCACTGTGTCTAGTTGTGTTCCTCCTCACATGGGGCTAACCAGCAGACCATGGGTGATGGATGAATGATTACTCTGACACACATTTCTGTGAAAGAGAGGGCTAAGGGACTGCTTGGCTATAGGAACCAAACAGCCCCATTCACCTGCCTCCTTAGTCTTTTATTGTAACAACAACTTGAACTAACATTAACTTTTAGATACTATCAGCAGGGTAAGCATCCTTGAGAAGACACATGCATCTGCAGTATCCTTTAAGCAAGGGCATATAAATACTAGCACAAAGATTCCAGTAAACACCTGAGGGCTCAGACTTGTTTGGAAAAGTCAAGGCAGGGGCAGCCACCTTCAGCCAGCTCCTCTGGAGGTTCCAACCTTTTGGAATTTCCTCATTACAAACTTTCCAACCAAGTCCCATGCTTCCCCACAAGTTTTCTAATATTTTGTTGAGGATTTTTGCATCAATGCTCATTGGGATATTGACCTATAATTTTCTTTTTTGTAATGTCTTTTACTTGTTTTGGAATCAGAATAATGCTGGCCTCATAAAATAAGCTGGGAGCCTTTCCTTCTATTGAAATTTTTGGAATAGTTGAGAATAGGTGGTAATTCTTCTTTAAATGTTTGTTTGTTGGAGTTTTTGATTACTTAGTTTGATGAATGAAACCATGAGCTTGTTTTGTTTGTTTTTTTGAAAGATAAAGAAAATTGATATACCTAGAGCCTCATCAAGTAAAAAAGAGAGAGGACACAAATAAATAAAATCATAAATGAAAGCGATCAAGTGACAACTGACACCATAGAAATACAAAGATTTATAAGGAAATTCTACAAACAGTGATATGCCAACAAATTGGACAATCTAGAAGAAATTAAATTTCTACAGACATACCACATTGCAAGCCTGAATCAGGAAGAAACAAAATCTAAATAGACTAACAATTACTAACAAAAGCAAATTGGTTATCAAAAAACTTCCAATAAACAGCCCTGAACCAAGTGGCTTCATAGCAGAATTTTACATTAAAAAAAGAATTAATACTTATACTTCTCAAAATATTCCAAAAATTGAAAAGGAGAGAAGTCACTCAACCTCCTTATAGAAGGTCAGCATTACCTGATACTAAAACCAGACAGAGACACTATAAAAGAAAAAGAAAATTATAGGACAATATTCCTGATGAATATACATACAAAATCCTCAACAAAATATTAGTAAACTGAATTCAGCAATACATTTAAAATATCATACAACATAATCCAGTGGGACTTATTCCTGGATTACAAAGTTGGTTCAATATATACAAATCAATTCACATAATAAGCCACAAAAATAAAATGAAGGATAAAAATCATAAGATAATATAAATAGATACAGAAAAGGAACCCAAAAAAAATCCCAAATCTCTTTATGATAAAAACTTACAGTAAAGTGGAAATACAGGGAATATACCTCAACATGATAAAGGCCATATATGACATGCTATAAGCTTTTACGTTAAGATCAGGCACAAGACAAGGACGTGACCTATCTGTCACCACTTTTATTCAACATAATATTGGAAGCCATAACCACAGCAATCAGACAATAAACAGAAATAAAAAGCATCAGAATTGGAAAGGAAGAAGTTCAAATGTCACTGTTTGTGGATGACATGATCCTATAGAGACAGAAACCTAAAGATTCTACAAAAAAAAAAAAAAAAAAACCATTAGTACTATTGAAGGAATTCAGTATCAAGATAGAGAATTAACATTCAGAAATTGGCTGCATTTTTATACACCAACTAGAGGCCCGGTGCATGAAATTCGTGCATAGAGGGGGGAGTCCCTCAGCCCAGCCTGCACCCTCTCCAATCTGGGACCCCGATTCAGCAGGGATGGGGCCTAAACCGGCAGTCAGACATCCCTCTTGCAATCTGGGACCACTGGCTCCTAACCGCTTGCCTGCCTGCTGGGCTGATCCCCCTAACTGCACTCCCCTCCCGGCCTGATCACCCAGCTGCTATCCCCTGCCAGCCTGATCCCCCTAACTGTGCCAAGCCAGCTCAGCCAAGGGTTCAAAAGCCTGAGTGAGGGTGGTGAAGGATGGAGAAATGACAGACAAAGAGAATAAGCTGAGTCTAGGTGGATCTTCCTGTGCCTGGCTGAGGCCACAGAGAGATCCAGAGGCAAGCTGAGCCTTTATTTTATAGTCAGAGGTAAACAACATAGTGGTTACCATAGTTACACTGTTCTTGTGAGTTTCACTTGTTTTGGCAGAAGTTGCTGCACCTCCCTCAGCCCATTAGCTTCCCAGATAAGATCTAGGGAGCGTCATAAGGTCAAGCCTAATTATGCTAAGAGGACTGTGCCCTCTAAGCTGGGACTTGTTTGTGACTTTGCCAACAGGTCAGTCCGAGGCTTAACCCTATAGCCGTACCCTACACCTAACTGCTCTCCCCCTGCCAGCCTGATCCCCCTAACTGTTCTCCTCTGCTGGCCTGATCACCCCTAACCACCTCTGCCTCAGCCCTACCACCATGGCTTTGTCCAGAAGGATGTTCGGTCTAATTAGCATATGACCCTTTTATTGGTATAGATAGAGGCCTGATGCACGGGTGGGGGCCAGCACATCCAGACTCAAATTCAGTGCTGTCTCCCTGCCCTGCATGGGCATGGGATCTGGTCACAGAAAACAGTCTCCCCAAGGATGTGCACCTAGGCTCAAATTCAGCACAGTATCCCCGCCCACGGAGCCTGGTCGCGGGAAACAAACTTCCCGTGTCCGACACCAAGGCTCAAAGTCAGGCAGAGCTGCTAATAGAAAGCCCTATTGTGCAGCCTGGGTCTGGCAGTTCCTATGCCGCTGCCGCAGGGGCGGTGGAGGAGGGGGATTGGCTTTGTGACTCACAGAAATCTGCGGCCGGGGTGCCTGGAGTCTTGGTGTCCCTAGGTCTGCAGCTGTGGTCACAGGTCTTCTACCAGAGTGGCTGTAGGGTTCCAGTTTGCTATGGAGACCAGACTGGGTGGTGGCAAGGCTAGGATCCTAGTCTCAAGCAGTTCTGTTCTTCAAGATGGCGTAGTCTCTGCACTGCTGGTGTCCTCCCCAGAGTGTTTGCGGCCGCAGCGGGGTTTTGCCGTCTAAGACTGCCCGGATTGGCAGCCCCTTGAATGACCTGCAGGATCTAACTGTCCCTATTTCACTGACACACACACCCACACACGTCCACACACTCCTCTATAACTCCCTCACTCTCACACACTCTCCCTCCCTACCTCCCTGCAGGTTGCCATCTTTCCGGATCTGTTCTATATCTCCTGTCATTATTTCTTTAAATAAGTTTTCAATATCTTGCTCTCTCTCTTCTCCTTCTGGCACCCCCATAATGCAAATGTTGGTAGGTTTCACTGTCAGCTGATTTCTCAAAAAAAAGTTTGTAGGCCATAAAAGAGTGGCAAGAATTATTCAAAGTGATGAATAGCAAGGACCTACAACCAAGATTATACTACCCAGTAAAGCTATCATTTAGAATTGAAGGTCAGATAAAGAGCTTCACAGGCAAGAAAAAGCTAAAGGAGTTCATCACCACCAAACTAGTATTACATGAAATGTTGGAGGGTATTCTTAAAGAAGAGGAAGAAGAAGAAAAGAAAGATAAAAATATGAACAAAATGGCAATAAATACATATCTATCAGCAATTTAATCTAAAAATAAAAATAAACAAGAAATCTAATGAACAAAATAAACTGATGAATAAAATAGTATCTGAGGCATGGAACAGATTGACAAATCTCAGAGGGAAGGGGGGGGGGATTAACCAACAATTTTATATGCATTACCTAAGGACACAGACAAATAGGGTGGTGAAGGCCTGGGGTGGGGTCAATGGAGGGAAAGGGGGGGGGGTGGCATCTATAATACTCTCAATAATAAATATTTAGAAGAAGAAATCTACTATGCTACCTGATATCCAACCATACTACAAGTCTAGAGAAATCAAAACAGCATGGTACTGTAATAAAACTAAAACATACATCAGTGGACCAGAATAAAGAACCTAGAAATAAACCCACGCTTATATGGTCAATTAATCTATGACAAAGAAGGCAAGAATATTCAATGGTGTA
Organism: Myotis nattereri; assembly: GCF_964212035.1. Lineage (NCBI taxonomy): Eukaryota > Metazoa > Chordata > Mammalia > Chiroptera > Vespertilionidae > Myotis > Myotis nattereri. Next base: position 105,248,062 of record NC_138076.1, read on the forward strand.
AAGAGGGTCTCTTAAATAAATAGTGTTGGGAAACCTGGACAGATATATGCAAAAAAAGAAAGAGAAGAAAGAAAGAAAGAAAGAAAGAAAGAAAGAAAGAAAGAAAGAAAGAAAGAAAGAAAGGAAGGAAGGAAGGAAGGAAGAAAGAAAGAAAGGAAGAAAGAAAGAAGAGAAAAGAAAGGGAGGGAGGGAGGGAGGAAGGAAGGAAGGAAGGAAGGAAGGAAGGAAGGAAGGAAGGAAGGAAGAAAGAAAGGATGAAAGAAAGAAAGAAAGAAAGAAAGAAAGAAAGAAAGAAAGAAAGAAAGAAAGAAAATGGAAGAAAGGAAGGAAGGAAGAAACTAGACACATTTTTACACCGTATAGAATAAACTCAAATGCATTAAAGACTAAAATGTAAGACCTAAAACCATAAAACTTCTAGAAGAAAACATTGGCCATAAATTCTTTTTTTTTTAAATATATTTTATTGATTTTTTTACAGAGAGGAAGGGAGAGAGATAGAGAGTTAGAAACATCGATGAGAGAGAAACATTGACCAGCTGCCTCCTGCACATCTCCTACTGGGGATGTGCCCGCAACCCAGGTACCTGCCCTTGACCGGAATCGAACCTGGGACCTTTCAGTCCACAGACTGACGCTCTATCCACTGAGCCAAACCGGTTTCGGCCATAAATTCTTTGACATCACTCTTAGAAATATTTTTAAAGATATTTCTCCTTGGGCAAGGGAAACAAAAGAGAAAAATAGACAAATGAGACTAGAACAAAGTAAAAACTTTTTATACAACAAAACTAAAAGATAACCTACTGATTGGAAGAATTGATTCGCCAATGATATATCTGATAAGGGGTTAATATCCAAATTTTATAAAGAATTTATACAACTTAACATCAAAAAACACATAATACGGCTTAAAAATGGGCAGAGGATTTGAATAGAAAATTTTTCAAATAGGATATGTATGGTCAATAGACATATGAAAAAGTGCTCAACCTTACTAATCATCAGGGAAATGCAAATTAAAACCAAATGAAATATCACCTCACACCTGTAAAAATGACTATCATCAATAAATCAACTAATAACAAATGTTTTTTCATAGGTATCTTAATTTTTTTGTTGTTGCAATGGTAAATGGGAGTGTTTTTGTTGTTTCTCTTTCTGTGAGTTCATTATCCTATACTAGAGGCCCAGTGCACGAAATTTATGCACGGGGAGGGGGGGGGGGTGAGGGGAGGTGTGTGTGTCCCTCAACTCAGCCTGCACCCTCTCCAATCTGGGACCCCTCGAGGGATGTCTGATTGCCTGTCGAACATCCCTCTCACAATCCAGGACTGCTGGCTCCCAACCACTCGCCTGCCTGCCTGCCTGATTGCCCCTAATCACTGCTGCCTGCCAGCCTGATCACCCCATAACCACTCCTCTGCCAGCCTGATCAATGCCTAACTGCTCCCCTGGCTGCCTGGACCCCCTATCTGCCCTCCCCTGCAGGCCTGGTCACACCTAACTTCCCTCCCTTGCCAGCCTGGTTGCCCCCAACTGCCCTCACCTACAGGCCTGGATCCCCCCAAACTGCCCTCCCCTGAAGGCCTGCATCCCCTCCACTTGTCCTCCCCTGCAGGCCTGATCACCCCCAACTGCCCTCCCCTGCTGGCCATCTTGTGTTCACATGGGGGCAGCCATCTTGTGCATTGGAGTGATGGTCAATTTGCATATTGCCTCTTTCTTATATAGGATAATAAAAGGATAATATGCAAATTGTCCAAACAGTAGAACGACCAGTTGGTGGGGGGTGGGGCTAGCAAGCAGGTGGCACCAGGACAGCCAAGGCAGGTGCCAGCGGGCAGAGGGAGGGGATGGCGATTGGGGGGCAGGGCAAATAGCAATATTAAAATATTTCTTCTAATTAATTCACTTTCAATGTGCCCAAATTCGTGCACCAGGCCACTAGTTGGTGTATAAAAAAAGCCATAGATTTCCAGGTGTTAATTTTGTATCCTGCTACGTTACTGAATTCATTTATTAAATCTAGTAGTTTTTTTCATGGATTCTTTAGGGTTTTCAATGTACAATAACATGTCATCTGCGAATATGTTAGGTGATCTTAAGACTGCCGTCAGCTTTGTTTGGAATGCAATGAAGTATGATAGCGTAGAAAATGCATGGGCCAAATGCTGGGCTTTAATATTGGCAACGTCATTCATAGGCTTAAAGAATTTTGTGGGAAATTGGCTTTATTTCTCTGTCTTAATTTTCCTCTCTCTCTTTTTCTATTCATCATCTATCCACCCATTCACAAATACATATAAATATAATTATAGGAAAGAGTTAAAATATTGGATAACTTTTATTGTGAGCGTAACACAATGTCTAAAATGTTGTGCTCAGTAAACAAATCCTGTTTTTTTCTCCCTGACCCCCAATCCACCTGCAAAATACCTAAAGGGGAAAGTATAAATTTTAAGCAAGATACTTCATTTCAACTAATTATATTTGCTTCCAGATCTTTCCTGCTTTATTTCCTCTTTATCTATATAATAATTAAAAAGTATCTTATAACACTATTATTCATAATAGTCCAAAACTAGAAAATGTCCAAATGCCCATTAACTGATGAATGGATTAATAAAATATGGTATATTCATACAGTAGTATGCTATTCAGTAATAAAAGCATTGAAACATGCTACAACATGGATTCACATTAAAAACAGTATGCTAAGTAAAAGAAGCTATCACAAAAGACCACATATTGTATGATTCCATTTATGTAAAATGTCCAGAATAGGCAAATACATACAGACTAAAAGTAAGCTAGGGGTTACCAGGGACTGTGGAGGAAAGGAGAAATTAAGGGATTGATTGCTAAATGGGTATGGAATTCCTATTGAAGGTGATGAAAATATTCCAAAATTGATTAATGGGGAAAGTTGCATAACTCCATGAATATATTAAATACCATTGATTTGTTCACGTTAAGTTGGTGAATTATATGGTATATGAACTGTATCTTAAAGCTGCTATAAAACTAAAAGGACTGTGTAGGTGTAGTATGCTAAAGATAATGCTATTTATCTTAAGGATTTCTGCTACATATCCTTTGTTGCAAAGGAAGGTAGTATAGTAACAACTATTTAATTGCTTTAAAATTAAGTGTTGTAAATGCTGTTATTTCTTTTCCTCAATAATTATTCAAAATCTTCAGTTAGTGAAAGGAGAAAATGGCTCGTACAAAATTAAGCTTATTTAGTTAACAATGCTGAATTGTGTTGATAAATATAATTTCATCGTTTTAGGTCTTAAACTTAGTGCAGTCATATGTGACTCTTCGAGTCCCTCTGTATGTTTCCTACGTGTACCATTCCCCTGTTGGAGTAGGAGGTTGGCAGCATTTTGACTTGAAGTCAGAACTTCGTCTAACTTTCGTGTATGACACTGCCATCTTGTGGAATGATGGAATTGGCAGCCCACCAGAAGCTGAACTCAAAGGTGAGAAAATGTACCGATTTGAATTACTTAAGAGGATTTTTTATAGTAGCTAAAAGTGATAAAAGCCAACTTTTAGTGAATTTATTTTTATAGTCAACATTTTCTGATAATTTTATTTTTATCGTGAAAATACTTTATTTTAAATAAATCTTATCAGTGCCTCAAGTTTTGTGTAATATGTGACTGTTAAATGTAATATCTATATTTCATGGACATTTAACTCTTATAGTCCACTTTAGGTGATTAATTATTTATATGTTACACAACACAATCTGTATATGTCCCTAGATTCCAGAAAAATGAATGTATCAAAAAAGAGGTAGTATCAATTGAAAATATAGAATTAACTCAAGAGAAGAAAGTTACACATTTTTGTTTCTGAAAATGGGAGTTGCATTTTAAAGTCCTGGGTTCTAATTTTGGCTCTACAGCTAATTAATGGTGTGATCTTGAACATATTGCTTAACCTGTATGGCACTCAGTTTCTTCTGAAAGGTAGACTAGACTTCCCATATTCTTTTTATTTTAAAACTAGAGGCCCGATGCACGAAATTTGTGCAAGAGTAGGCCTTCACAGCTGTGGCAGCTGCCTCGATCCCTCCCTAGCTGCCGTGGTGGCTGCCTTGATCCCGAGGCTGCAGCCCCAGCTTCGTCCGGAAGATAATCCGGAAGGACATCCAGATGGTCGTTTGGTTGATTTGCATATTATGCTTTTATTATTATAAATTCTATTATTCTTTGATACTTTAGCAGAATGTTTGGAATAATGTGGTAAGTGCCAATAATTATTGGGCCCATAAGCATCTATAAAATTTTGTCTCAATCTCCATGTCAGAATCATAATTCAAAATCTATAAGCATAAAGCTAATTAATCTATTAGTAGAATTAGTGCTATTTCTCTTTAAGCACATACCACTGTTCTAGTTCCATGTGTGTCTGAGCCTCATGCCTGAATTACTTTTTATGAGCCAAAGGGAAAATACTGTTGATAATACATCTCAAAATCTTCTGTCTTAAATAAATTAAAATTACCTGAAAGCCATGTGTGAGGTAATATGTTCATCCGGAACAATTATTCTAGATTATTTGATATATTTTAATTCCATGTTTTCTCTTCTGCCTCTCCTGTCACTCAAAGGGTGTTAACCCTTTGGCTAGAATGCTTAAAGATGAGGTAAATCTATCTGGCCAGTGTGATTCGGTTGGTTGAGTGTCATTCCATGCACCAGGAGGTCTTCGGTTCAATTCCTGGTTGGGGCACATGCCCAAATGTGGGCTTGATCCTCAATATGGGGTATGCAGGAGGCAACAGATTGATGTCTCTCCCTCATCAGTGTTTCTCTCTCTCTCTCTCTCTCTCTCTCTCTCTCTCTCTCTCTCTCTTCCTCTCTCTGAAATCAATAAAAACATATTTTTTAAAAAAGATGAAATGAATCTGAATTCATTTTTGGAAGAAATCCTGTACATTAGTATGCCTGATCATCAATATTGCTACTCTTGTATGTTACCCCATTGTAGGTTCTCTGTATCCAGCTAGCATGCGCATTGGTGAAGAGGGGTGCTTGGTTGTGAACTTCAAGACAGAAGCTAAATTTCATGGCTTGTTCGTGCTGTCACATCCTGGTAAGCCCCATTACTCATTAATAGCCACTCCCAATACCACAAGGGTAGGCTTTTCCATATTCACACGTATTTCCATGCTTCCTTGTGGGCTTTGAAGTTCTTAATTTCAAATGAATTGCATGGATGCAATTATCTACATGAAGGCTTGATAATTTTTTGGCTACATCTCATTATCTACAAAATCATCATTATCTATGTAGACTTTTAGGGAAAATACAAAATGATTAAAGTAAATGTAAAAGAAAACTCTACTGAGTTTATTAAAACAAAATTTTCCTTAAAGAGCATAGCAACAACAATCTCTTTTTCTACTTCAATTCCACTGTACAAAAATAAATGAATTATAAGTTATTTGTTCAGAAAGGACTTCTCTGTTCATAACTGTTTTATAGGTATGTAAGAAACCTTTATAATTGAGCCAGAAGTATCACTTCACTGTTGTACTTAAGTTTCAGACATGTTACCTTTAATTATTGGCTATGTAATTTTACTAACTGATGGACTGTGATTTGAATATCAATAAGGTAGCAGTCACTAAAGTCCCATGTCAAAGCTTTTTTTTAATATAAAGGACATTTCATTAAAAAAATGTTCATTTGACTCTCCATATTACTAAAATGGTTTGCATATTTTCATGGTATGCCAAGTGATGCCATATTGGTAGTGGAAAATAATTCACTCACTTTCTTCTATGTCCTTCTTTTTCTAGGTGGGAGCTCTAAACAAAGGAGAAAATAGGGCTGAAAATTAAGGAATAGAAAAAGTGTTCATTTATTTTTGATATTGAACTACAAGAAGTACTGAACAAAAGAAATCATTTATCTTATTGTAATTGACAGTTCTGGAAAATAAGGATTTCCTAGCCTTTACAATTCCCATCCACATGTCTACCTTTCTAATAAATTGAATATTTGTTTAGACATGATTGCAGCCAATCTAATTACAATTTGATTCCATATGTAAGTTGGGTTTGCCCAGCTATGTGGATGCTAATAGACTGGGAAGTTCAGCTAATAGTTTTGGTGCACAATAAATGCACTCACATGAGGCTTTGTTGTACTGTTTTGCCTCTCTTGAAACTAGCCTTGAACTATTTGAGCATTTCTGCACAAGTATCTTTTGACAGAATTATACAATGGGAAAAAGCACTGAATTAAGAATCAGAAAGTACAAAACCTAGCTGTGTGATCTTGGGAGAGTTACACAGTTTCTTTATCTGCAAAATGAGAATATGAACCCTGCTATTTTGTAGGCTCGTTATAAGAATAAAAGCAAATAATGTATTCTAAAATACTTGAAAGCTCTAAACTTTTATGTACCCTTTAAACCACCATGGCATTATTGTAATTGGCACTTTTCTAGGATCCTTCACAAGATCAATGATCATGTCAGCTGATCATCCAGAACTGACTTTTTCCCTGCACCTAATAAGGAGTGAACCAACCTATAACCAGCCAGTCCAGCAATGGAGCTTTGTCTCTGATTTTGCAGTAAGTGACTAAGGCTCTTACTTCATTTTCCTTTTCTGTTACCTCTGATTGCACCTCAGATTTTTAAGTACCTTCTCTTTTCCTCAAAGGTACGTGACTACTCAGGAACCTATACTATAAAACTGCTGCCATGCACCACCCTATTGCATCAGAAGTATCACCTGCCTGTCACCTGCAACCCCAGAGAACCTGTCACCTTTGACCTTGACATCCGATTCCAGCAGGTATGTCTCATAGGATTATTTTCCTGTGACTTGTAGAATCCCACTATGTTATTTGTTTGGTTTACTTTTATCAGTTAAAAAAATTCACACAGTGATTTTAATTCCTATATCCTGGCGGGGGGGGGGGGGGGGAGTCAGACATATAGGAAGTAGGAAGAGAATTGCCATTTATCAGTTGTTAGTTCAATATATAAAATCCATAATCTAAGAGTATGCAAGGGTTAATTTTTAATTATCTCTTCTTGGAGTTTGCTGCCTTAGAGATTTGAGAATTTTCCCTTGTCCTTCTGCATTTCTTTATCTTGTTCTTGACCTTTAAGAATAAGTATTCTGTAGTTCATGCCACCTCAAAGTACCTAATTGCCATATATTAGAAGAAATGTGAAGGCACTTTTTGTCTAAGAATCGATACTAAATGTTTGCCTGCTACTGACCGTGATGTTTACAAGTCCCTTATATACCCCAATAAACCTATGGAAATGGGCTCAAGCAAAGTTATTTAGTCTCATTCAAAAACTGAATTAACCTCGTTAGTTTAGCCTTCTCAAAAAGGACAAAACCAATATTACAATTCCCTAAATTTATTTGGTTGGACCTGAAAATTACAATACTATGTTTAGTATTTTAGATACCAGTGTACAGTAAATGTGTGTATCTGTGAATAATATGTTTGTGTACCATCAGAATAATCAACAACATATAATAGGGCTTTTACACTTGGTTTTAGGTCAGTGATCCAGTGGCGGCTGAGTTTAGCTTGAACACCCAAATGTACCTACTCTCCAAGAAGAGTCTCTGGTTGTCTGATGGATCCATGGGATTTGGGCATGAGAGTGATGTTGCTTTTGCAGAAGGTATCACTTTACAAATGAGGGGCCTGCTCTGTATGTTATACATTATATCTGTTGTGTTTTGCTTTATTAGAATTGTGTTGAGGAGAAAAATTGTAACCTCTTCTATGGTTTTGAGAATATAACTGGGTCTTTATCACTGTGGTAGGGCTGGGAGAGGGGGGTGTCACTGGAATTGGGTTTATGTTACTGAATGATTTTATTTTTGGAGAATTAGTCTGTTTTTTCCTTACCTAAGTGGATTTTTTTTTCTTGAATGTATTTTCAAGTTTTACAAACTCAAATATTGCAGCTACATGAAGTTGTAAATGCCTCATGGGCCAGCATTGTGATTTTCTTGCCGAATATCTAGAACATGTGATAAGAGTTCAGTAATGACTGTGAAATAGATACTTGAATACCAGGGAATTTCCTTAAACCCTCTTTCACAATCAGATAAAGTTAATTCAGCTTTTTATTGATGTTTTTAGTGCTATTCTATAAAGTACTAGTCTGTATTGTACCAACTAACTTATTTATGTAAACTAGACTTTAACCACATGGAATATTATGGAGGTTAAGTTATAGGCCAAGACTTGAGATTATTCCACTACTGGCTAAATATGTGAAGGCCAATACATATTCAGTCACTTGTGGTCATTCTGCAAAGTGGTCATATATAAGGCATAGGAGTAAAATAGATCCTGAAGCTAATACTGAAAGGTCTTCTGCATTTGATGCCATCCTAAGAAGAGAAGGAAATTCTCTCTGGTGTCATTATTGTCACAAATTGTTTGCAGTGTTACATAACAGAAATAACATTTCTGCATCTCTGTTTTAGGTGATATTATTTATGGTCGTGTTATGGTAGATCCTGTCCAGAATCTAGGTGATTCCTTTTACTGCAGTATTGAGAAGGTGTTTCTGTGCACTGGAGCTGATGGCTATGTTCCCAAGTACAGTCCAAAGAATGCAGAATATGGCTGCTTAGCTGATTCTACTTCACTCTTATATAGATTTAAAATTGTGGTAAGTGTGGACTTCAGTCAAGATAAAGTAAATGAATGCTGTACTTACCTCCTCCCATAACCACATCAAAATTAAAACTAAATTATAGAACAACCACCCTTGAGAACCACCTGAAGACTAGTTTAAAACTAGTCTTTTATTATAACTATTATAACTAAGAATATAAAGAAGAAGCCACATTGAGACTCATAGGAAGGATGGAAAAGCAAAATGGACTGATCCCACACCCATGTGTGGCTATTAAGAATAGGGAAGTATACCTTGGTTGTACAGGTTCCCCCAGAGGAGCAAGGGATTCTATCCCCACACTGGGGTCACCAGCCCAGACCCCCAGTTTTGACAGTCGAAGTCCCCATGACATATGGCTATGAAAATCAGCAGGGTTTCCTTCCAGGTGAGACAGAGGATTGCTGTAGACCTTCTTAAGGTATCCCCTTAAAGGTCCTGAGCACAGACTCACTTGCTGACACTCATGCTACACTCCAGTGAAGAAACCGTAGATCAAAAGTCACCAGGGACTTAGGGACATATGGTAATTGTGTAGCTTCACGGCAAGGGCTAGAGAAGCAAATCTGTTCAAGACTGAAATGCTGGCAGGCATCATTGTACCTTTGTTAAGCACTTTATCCACACAGCCATCAGGTTCAGGGTGGCACCAAATCTGAGTCTCTAGTAACCTGCTAACACTTCTTGCCCCACCCTGGTGATTCCTTGAGACCCTACCCAACTGACACACCTGAATTGAACCTTTTTCAGCGGCTATTCGACACAAATGGCTGGCCTTGGCCCATGCTTCAAATGTTCCTAAAATCTCTCAAAGATCCACAAACTCCCAAAAGCAGAGGCTAGCCTGGGCATGTCCTATACCACATATTAAATAGCCCCAAGCACAGTACTAGTGGCAGCCAGCCTCAGTTCACAACATAGCCTCTCCCAGGTGCCCCCACACATAGGACTGGCAGCAACAAATTACAGATCATTTTGTAACTCCTACCAGGTGGCCTGCACTGGCCACAGAAAATGGCTGATCTTGGCCTGTACCAGAGCCCCTCCCAAGAGTTCCCAGAACCAACACAGTAGCTAACTTCATGTCGTACCAGAGCACAACCCAATTAACTGCACAAATGACATACAGAAAGGGTGTACTAGACAGTCACCAGAGCCCTGCTAATGCGAATCTCATTCTGTGGGGTAAACCCCTGCACAACAATTCATCCACTGTATTCATGGCTAGTCCTACAGCCAGTCAGCCTGAGAGTCTATCTGACCCACTAATGTGCCAATAGCAATCAAAACTCAATTACAATAGGAGAGCATACACAACTCACAAAAGAGAGACCCTGAAGCACCCAGCTCAGGTGACCAGGCTGATTGTGCCACAGGACACCTACTGCATAAGGACACTCTGCCAAGAATGGGAGACATAGCAGATTTACCTAATACATAGAAACAAACACAGGGAAAGCAGCTGAAAAGAGACAAAGAAACATTTCCCAAATGAAAGAATAGGGCAAAATTTCAGGGGAAAAAAAAATGGAGACTAGCAAACTACTAAATACAAAATTCAAAACACTAATTTTAAGGATGCACAATGAACTTAGGAAAGAATAATGAACTCAGTGAAAACTTATATAAGATAGAAATCATAAAAAAGAACCAGTCAGAAATAAAGAATATAACTGAAATGAAAAATACAGTAGATAGAATCAACAGCAGATTAGAAGAAACAGAAGATCAAATTAGCAATATGAGAAAAAAATAGTGGAAAACACTCAATTGGAACAGAAAAAGAAAAAAACGAGGATAGTTTTAGGAGCCTCTGGGACAACATAAAGTATACTAACATTTGCATCAGAGAAGTACCAGAAGAGCAAGGGATTGAAATAAATCTGAAGAAATAATAATGGAAAGCTTTAACCTAGCAAATTAAATAGGCATACAAGTTCAGAAAGAGCAGAGAGTCCCAAGCAAAATAACCCACATAGGGCACACCATAATTAAAATGCAAAGATTAAAGACTAAAAGAATCTTAAAAGCAGCAAGAGAAAAGTAGCTCCCATAAGGCCGTCAGCTGAATTTTCAAAAGAAACTTTACAGGCCAGAATTAGTGGGGTGATCATATTTTAAGGTATAGAAAAGTTGAATCACTATATTGTACACCTGAAACTAACATAATGAATATAATATTGTATACCAGCTGTACTTAAATAAAAATATTTTAAATGGCCAGAGGATCTGAATAGATACTTCTGCAAAGAGGACCTACAAATGGCCATTAGATATATGAAAATATGCTCAAAGTCACTAATTATCAGAGAAATTAAAATTAAAATCACAATGAGACACTGCCTCACACTTGTCAGAATGGCTATCATCAATAAATCAACTAACAAGTGTTGGCGAGGATGTGGAGAAACAGAAAAACTCATATACACAGAATACAAACTGATAGTTGCCAGATGGAAGGGCAGTTGAGGGGCTGGGTGAAAAAGTGAGGGGATCAAGATGTGCCAATTGGCAGTTACAAAATAGTCAGAGGGATATAATATACAGCATAGAGAACATAGTCAATAATATTACAGTATTATTGTCAGGTGGGTACTACACTTATGGGGGAAATCACTTTGTAAGTTATATAAATACTAAAGGCCCAATGCACAAATTCATCCACAGGTGGGTCCCTTGGTTTGGCTAGCAATCGGGGCCAATCGGGGCCATGGGAGCTTAGCCGGGAAGATGGGTCGTGGGAGGTTAGCCTGCCCGGGGCGGGGAAGGCCACAGGAGGTTGGCTGGCCAGGGGAAAGGGCCACAGGAGGTTGGCTGTGGGAGCACACTGACCACCAGGGGGAAGCTCCTACATTGAGCATCTGTTCCCTGGTGGTCAGTGCGCATCATAGCAACCAGTCAACTGGTTGTTCTGTCACTTAGGCTTTTATATATATAGATCTAACCATTCTGCTGTACACCTGAAACTAATATAATGTTGAATATCAACTATAATTAAAATGACTTTATTTATTTATTTGTTTATTTATTTATTTATTTTTATTGTCTAAAGTTTTACATATGTCTCCTTTCCCTCCAATTGACACATCCCCCCAGACATTCTCACCCGGGCAAGCCCCCACCACACCAGTGCCTGTGTCCATTGCTTATGCTAATATGCATGCATACAAGTACTTTGGTTGCTCTCCAACAATACCCTACCATTTGTTTCTAAATCCATTCTTGTTCTTCAAATTATGTTGATCATTATATCCCACATATGAGTGAGATCATGTGACATTTATCTTTCTCCTACTGGCTTCTTTTGCTTAGCATAATGCTCTCCAGTTCCATCCATGCTGTTGCAAATGGTAAAGTTTCTTCTTTTTTATAGCAGCATAGCATTTCATTGTGTAGATGTACCAGTTTTTTAATCCACTCATCTTCTGATGGGGACTTGGGCTATTTCAAAATCTTACCTATTGTAAATTGTGCTGCTATGAACATAGGGGTGCATATATCCTTTCTTATTGGTGTTTCTGGTTTCTTGGTATATACTCCTAGAAGTGGGATCACTGGGTCAAATGGGAGTTCCATTTTTGACTTTTTGAGGAAACTCCATACTGTCTTCCACAGTGGCTGTACCAGTCTGCATTCCCACCAGCAGTGCACAAGGGTTCCTTTTTCTCCACATCCTCGCCAGCACTTGTCATTTGTTGATTTGTTGATGATAGCCATTCTGACGGGTGGTACTTCATTGTCATTTTGATTTGCATCTCTCAGATGATTACTAACTTTGAGCATGTTTTCATATGTCTCTGGACCTTCTGTATGTCCTCTTTCAAAGTGTCTATTTAGATCCTTTGCCCATTTTTTTGATTGGATCATTTATTTTCCTTTGGTTAAGTTGTATGAGTGCTCTGAAAATTGTGGAGATTAAACCCTTATCAGAAATATCATTGGTAAATATGTTCTCTCATGCAATGGGTTTTCTTGTTGTTTTGTTGATGGTTTATTTTGCTGGGAAGAAGTTTTTTATTTTGATGTAGTCCCATTTGTTTATTTTCTCCTTAATCTCCATTGCTTTAGGACAGTGATGGCGAACCTTTTGAGCTCAGCGTGTCAGCATTTTGAAAAACTCTAACTTAACTCTGGTGCCGTGTCACATATAGAAGTTTTTTGATATTTGCAACCATAGTAAAACGAAGACTTATATTTTTGATATTTATTTTATATATTTAAATGCCATTTAACAAAGAAAAATCAACCAAAAAATGAGTTCGCGTGTCACCTCTGACACGCGTGTCATAGGTTTGCCATCACTGCCCTAGGAGCTATGTCTGTAAAGATATTGCTACGACATATGTCTGCTATTTTGCTGCCTATGGAGTCCTGTAGGATTTTTATGGTTTCCCATCTTACATTTAAGTCCTTTAGCCATTGGGAGTTTGTTTTTGTATATGGTGTAAGTTGGTGATCTAGTTTCATTTTTTTTTTTTTTTGCGTGTATCTGACCGAATTTCCCAGCACCATTTATTGAAGAGACTGTCTTGTCTTGCCTCCTTTGTCAAATATTAATTAAGCATAATGGCTTGGGTCAATTTCTGGGTTCTCTGTTCTGTTCCATTTGTCTATAGAGCTGTTCTTGTGCCAGTACCAGGCAGTTTTGAGAACCGTGGCTTCTCTGTGTCATAAGCCACAACCCTGTTTTTAAGCAGGCGGGATCTCTCTGCTCCCTTTGTTTCTCAGCCTGCCTTTAGTTGTATTTACACAAGAGTCAGTTTCTGATACAACCCCTGGGTTGCAGTGTTTCTGTATTGATATCCAGGGCTAAAAGGCCCCTCTACTTAGTGTTTAGATTTTTCTTTCCCTGTCGCACTTAATACTGGGTTGGAGGGACAGACTGCCCCAGAGCTGGTTTCCTGTTTGTCTCTCCCCACTCTGATCCCCAGTTTCCACAAAAACAACTTTCCCCTGCAGTCTCAGTGAGTGTTTTTAATTGGAAGATCCTATGTATTGGACTTAGCAAGCAAAGCAAGGAGTTAAAAAGGAAAAAAGCCAAAGGAAGCGCGCAAACTCTTTTCCCCCGGGCGCTGTGCAACCAGTATAGAACTTCAGGCTGCCTTTCTGGGCCCAGCCCAACTGTGGGCTAATATCTAGAGTCCCCCTCTGCCAGCAGCCCTGTGGTCCCCCTTCCACATTCAAGGGCTACACTGACCCCAACGGCTACAGATTTTGTGGGGCACAGTCTTCTTCTGAGACTCTAGTCCCCACTACGTACATTTCTCCCTCTAGCCTCAATCCCACATCTCACCTTTCTCTAGGTCAGCGGTTCTTAACCTGTGGGTCGCGACCCCTTTGGGATTCGAACAACCCTTTCACAGGGGTCGCCTAAGACCATCGGAAAACACATATATAATTACATATTGTTTTTGTGATTAATCACTGTGCTTTAATTATGTTCAATTTGTAACAATGAAAATACATCCTGCATATCAGATATTTACATTACGATTCATAACAGTAACAAAATTACAGTTATGAAGTAGCAACAAAAATAATTGTATGGTTGGGGGTCACCACAACATGAGGAACTGTATTAAAGGGTCGTGGCATTAGGAAGGTTGAGAACCACTGCTCTAGGCCTGTGGTCGGCGAACCGCGGCTCGTGAGCCACATACGGCTCTTTGGCCCCTTGAGTGTGGCTCTTCAACAAAATACCACATGCGGGCGCACATGTACAGTGCGATTGAAACTTTGTGGCCCATGCGCAGAAGTTGGTATTTTGTGGAAGAGCCACACTCAAGGGGCCAAAGAGCTGTATGTGGCTCACGAGCCGCAGTTTGCTGACCACTGCTCTAGGCGATATCTGACCTTTCTGTCCATGGATTGCCTCACCAGCTTTGTCTAATTCACCAATTCTGGGTGGGTGTTGTTTGATTCAGCTGTTCCTTTTATCTGCTCTCTGAGAAGGTGCAGGGCCCATCCACATATTCAGCGCCGCTTTGTCTCTCACTGTACAGACTTTTTAAGTACCTGTGGTCGGGGATGCTGGAGTCCCGGTGTTCATCGGTTTGCAGCTGAAGCAGCTGGTCCCTGGGCATTCTGTTGTAGGATCCTGGGAGGTATTTGAGGTCTCCCTGGTTGAATGTAAGGCTGGGCTTCCAATCACAGCCGCTTTCCCCTTCAAGATGGTGCAGTCTCTGCCAAAACTACATTTTTTTCATTAGAGTAAGTGCTTTGACCCAAACAATGAACTAGGTACATATTCAAAGTTAAGCATTTTTGTCTTATGTTTTAATATAATAACATCTTTTCAAATGAAACTAAATTGTGACATAAAATGGTAATTTGTACTTGTACAAAATTAATAGGAAAACATTCTAAGCTTGCATGATTTGGCATTTTCTACAGCAATCCTTATTTTTCTTATTTCTTAAAGGACAAAGCTCAGCCAGAGACACAAGCCACCAGTTTTGGAAATATTCTGTTTAATGCCAAACTGGCAGCAGATGACCCTGAAGCTACTCTTTTAGTGAATCAGCCTGGATCCGATGGATTTAAAGTGGACTCAACACCACTCTTTCAGGTGGGCCAATACCAAGTTCTCTTACAATAGCTATGTAACCACATGCAAGTTACTTAATATTAAATGCCTCAGATGTCTCATTTGTAAATACAGTAATAATAATATGTCATTTGATTTGTGTGAACATTGAGTAATGCATGTAAACCACAACCAACCATACTGCATACATGGGTGAGCATTTAATTAACACTAGCAATTATTTTTATTAATGTATTATTATTTTTAAGTCAATTTTTACTAAAGATCCTTATTCAGCCCAGAATAAATCTAAGTCTGATGGGTGGGAACTCTGCTTTCCTTATGCAAAATTTTCTTTCTGTTGACTTTTCATGGCCATTTTTGTGTGAACTGCTGGACTGAGACAAACAATGTGCACAGCACATAAATCTCTACTCTCAAAAACTTTATAAACCAAGATAAAGAATTATAACCTAGAGACAGACAGTAAAAACAGACACAGGTGACCATAACTACACTGAGCAGATAAGTAAGACAAATTCAGAGATGTGTTCACATTTTGAATCCTTGGGACTTTTAGGATATTTACTAAAAATTGTTCAGACAGAATGGGTTGGAGAAATGTGTTATCCTTATTCAAACTAAAGAGAGAATCTTAAGGAAACACATTTTGTTATTCTGAAGTAGAAGTATTTATTTTTGTTTCTGTTATTACTGTTAACTCTGGAAGCATTTGACCTCTTCTAAATCCTAAAGGCTTCAAAGGACCATCAGAAAACCCTTCTTATCAAGTTCTGGAAAAGCAGAAAACTTGTCTATAGTCTTATATGTAAATATGCAGCAGAACATAGTAGAAAAGAGGTCCAAAAGGTCTGAGTTCTAGTCCTGCCTCTTCCACTTACTAGTTGAGTAACATTGGGCAAGTTACTGAACTGCTACGTATTCTTAGTCAGTCAGACTGATACCTAAGGCTCTTCACAGCTCTGACATCCTATGACTACAAGTTATAGATTACCAATACTTGCCAGCACATGCTCCCTTAATTGTCAAAAACAATACTTTAGAGTGTTACAGAAAGCCTTGCACATACTGCACATGCAGCAATAGCAAGTATATTAATTTTGCACACTAAATTAAATTAGCATTTATTTTTACAGCCATAATTTCTCTTGCAAATAGTCATGAATTAAGTTGGCATAGTTACAATTTTCTAACAAACAGTGTTGTGTTTTTTAGGTTGCTCTGGGCCGAGAATGGTACATACACACGATCTACACAGTAAGATCAAAAGACAACTCCAACAGGGGCATTGGCAAAAGAAGTGTGGAGTACCACTACCACTCTATAGTGAGTCCAGGAAAGCCCCAGCCAACTACCAAGAGCAGGAAGAAGAGGAAGATCAGGAGCACACTCCCACTGGTATGGGCAATTGGGGCTAAAAACAGCCGGGGAACAAACATCCAGCACATTTCCCTGGACCGAACCAACAAGAAGCAGGACCCCAAAGGAAGAGTTCCTCCTGACAGCATCCTCCCCTGGGAGCACAACAGTCCCATCTCTGAGGTCAGCCTGGTCATGGTCATGGGAGGCATCACAGTGGGATTACTCACTCTTGGCCTCATTGCTATTGCAGCAGTGATATGCAAGAGCAAGAGGAGTGCCAGGAGGAAGGATGCTCCAAAGGGCTCAGGCAGCAGCGAGCCCATGATGTCCCCACATAGCTACCACAGCGATAGCTCTGAGGTTTGATGGCCATGGGTGCAATTCAACATTTTCCTCAAGTGCCTCAGACTTAAAAAAACAGAAATCCAAATGCTTCTATAAATGGCAGAGAATTGGGAACTTCTGTGACGAAGCTGCTTAGAGGACCTGACTGTGCTAATAAACTTTGATTTGAATTCTGTCTACTCTGTTATGCATCAAAGGAAAAATTCAGACCACAAAACACATTTTTCCTCTTGACTAGAAAGCAGCAACAATGTATTCACATATACCCAGAGCTATAAATGGACAGCAAAGAATGTACTTCTCATTTTAAGCATTTTCGCTACACAATGGAGATGAACTTATTCAAAGGTGCTGATAGACTCTCTGAGCCATTTCAGAGGCATCTACTGTATGAACTTTGAAGGTGCAAGTATCACATTGGTTATATAACATTTTATTACTAGAAATATTATAATTGGTAGTCTGAGAAAATAATGCACATTGTTTATTATGACAAGTTTTCTAGTAAGTGAAGACAGCATAGAATTATGACCAAGGGTAACTCAACCCACAAATCACCTTTTATACTACTTGGGAGGGAATAGAAGGAAAAATAAAGGGAAAGTAAATCACTAATTTGGATTTGAATTGTTTCTCATCCTCATCAGACCCTCCTTGTTTAATTTCCTTATTTAATTTTTAATTAAACTGAAGAATATGTTAAGTCTAGAAGGTATTGTTGAAGAGAGACTGCTCTGTTTTGGTAGAAAGTGAGAAATAGTAGAGTTCTTGCATGATCATATACCTAATTGGTGCTCAATATTTGTAGAAAATGAGAGTGTTGGTGACATTTTGATAGCAAAGAAGTGCCATAGAGTTAGATTCACATTTACAAGACAATGTTCTCTAAGAACTGAGCCTAGGTGTTTTCAGTATTGAACCCACAAGTGATAATGAGAAACATCGTTATCTGAAAGAAGAAAGTGGTGTTTTTTAACATCATATGTTTAACCAAAGTGCTTATTATACATACTTTATAGAATAAAAAAAAAAACATTTTATCAGATAATAGTACATTAGTTTAAACCTCAGAGTAGCATAATCACATGACCATGTCCAGAATTTGAATTGGCCATAGGACATTATATTACTTTCTAATCAGCATCTGCTCTAAACCCTGGAAATCTCTGCAACTGTCACTCCAGAGTTCTTGGGGGTGTCCAGCATCATCCATCATATTCTTCTTATATCCAAAAGGAAAGTATCATTCTTTGGCATCTCTAGTTGAATAACTGATGCATTGTGGTCCTCTCTGTACCTAAAAATATAATTTGTAACACTGCTTAGTGTGTTAAAAACCAAAGAACTTGATTGAATGAACTTACTTGGCAAGCCTCCCATTGCCTTTCTGAAAAATGTGCTTTCACCAAATAGCAAAAATCTTGGTTTGAAATGAAAAATGTCAGCAGTTTTATCGCCAATCTTTGAAAAGCTAGTAAATGTATTGCAAGCAAAAGTAAGATCAGTGGGGAAAGAACCGTACCTGAAAACTAACCTTTCAGTGTTGCCTGGAATCCCCTTTCACTTGCAGCCATAACCTGGCCACAGTGGACATCCTGGTGGAATGAAGATAATTAGAAGACCAATCTTTCTCCAGGTCATAGAGGCGCATTTGTCTGGTGTCTGTGAACACACCAAACATCTCTTGCTTGAAAGAAAAAGAAGCTACAGTGGTACTGGGAGAGAGGTAAAAAGTATCTAATACTTGCCTCTCTTCTTTTGGGCAGTCTCTTCACATTCAAAGTCTTTTTAAAGAACAGATTTTCAACCAGCAATTTTCAACCAGTGTGTTGGGGCAAGCACACTGGTGGGCTGCAAGAATTTTAAAAACATTAAATGTCTGACTATTTAGTCATGGGCACTAACCTCTTTTCCTTTAGATTATCAAATAAAAAATAACAACAGCCAACACAACAATAGCCATCCAGTGGGAATAAATCTAAATTATATTTATTTTTTGTCAGAATGGCAAAAAATAAATTTTTTTGGTGGGCTGCATAATTTTAGTATTAGTTTATATGTGCCATGAGATGAAAAAGCTTGATAAATTGCTAGAGTAGTGTATAGTCTCCTTCCATTGGGTAATTTACAAATATCACCTACCACTCAACGATCCCCCAAAGGACTTTGATAAATAGAAAGTACTATATAGCTCAAGAGTTCGCTCATCAAATAAATATTAATAAATTCTTAATTATCCAGTTTTCTTTTGCTTTGCCTTTTGACAGATGATTAGCTACTTCTCTGGTTATCTTATAGCTTGTATGGGAATATCTGGGTTAAGCAGCTTCAAATAGTTCATGGACTTGGTACTATTTAGCACTGGGTTCAATTTATGTAGACTGTTAAGGCAAGTATTCTCAATTGACTTGTTATTTTAGTAGTTAAGATGCTCAGGGCCTGACTACCATGCAATCCTGGAGAGGGGCAGGTGGTAGGGGGTCTCTGTCACTAAATATAGTAATCAGTGAAGCATCACTACAAGAAGTCTGTTTTAAACTTTTGGGCCAAGTTACTTTTATACCAAATTTCACTCTACAATGAGTTGTTCTAATGAGACTACTGTATATGAATTAGAGAGCTTATAAAATACAAAATGTGTCTATGCTTTACAAACAAAGAGAATCTGTTTCTCTCTGCATCATTTTCTTAATATCTATATACTTAATGTGTGATTTAACATATATTAATCATAAAAACTCCTTTTAGTGGAAAAAAGTATGAGACAAAATGCTTCATTACTCAATAAAACAGACCCTTATTTTCTTTTTTAAACTTTATTTTTCAATTACAGTTTACATTCAATATTATTTTATATGAGTTTCAAACTATAGCATAGTGGCCCTAGCCAGTTTGGCTCAGTGGATAGAGCATTGGCCTGCAGACTGAGGGGTCCCAGGTTCGATTCCAGTCAAGTGTATGTACCTTGGTTGTGGGCACATCCCCAGTAGGTGGTATGCAGGAGGCAGCTGATCGATGTTTCTCTCTCACCGATGTTTATAAGTCTATCTCTCTCCCTTCCTCTCTGTAAAAAATCAATAAAATATATTTTTTTAAAAACTATAGCATAGTGGTTAGACAATCTTTACAAAGTGATCTCTCAGACACTTCCAGTACACATGGCACCATACTTCGTTATTATAATACTAGAGGCCCAGTGCATGGATTCATGCATGGGTGGGGTCCCTCAGCCTGGCCTGCGCCCTCTCACAATCAGGTACCCCTCGGGGAGATGTTGGACTGCCAGTTTTTGCCCGATCCCTGCAGGCCAACCCCCGAGGGATGTAGCAGTGCTGAAGCGCAGGCGGCTGGGGAGGAACCCCAGCTGGGCCAGGCACAACTCTGCTGCCACTCATCCCAGCCCCATTGCACCTGCCCCCGCCCCGCTGTGTTTGTAAAGCTTCTGGCTGAGCAACACTCCTGCTGTGGGGCACACTGACAACCAGGGGGTAGCTCCTGCATTGAGCGTCTGCCCCCTGGTGGTCAGTGCGTGTCATAGTGACCAGTCGACCAATTGTTCTGGTCATTCCGGTTGTTCGGTCATAACGGTCACTTAGGCTTTTATATAGAGAGATTATTGACTATATTCCCTATGCTGTATTTTTATACCCAGACCCTTATTTTTAATTATTGTGATACTATCAGAACATACACAAAGAATAATTTCTCATAGAGAACAGGATGTAAACAATAATAGGTTCTGAGATACTCAGTAGCTTCTAACCCTAGTTAAAACAAGGAATTGTTGATAGTGCATAGTAAACTCAAAATTAAATATTAAGCATTAGTGACTCTCCTAGCATATGAACTGTTAACGTAAAAACATTCAAACCTGTAAATATTTTTGTGAGTTTATTTGAGTGAAACTGTCGACAATTACCAGGAAGCATAATATCAATGGATTGGGATAATGCTCTGGAGAATGGCAGTTTTCCACCTATTTTTATACATTATAATCAAAGGAGAAGACATAGTGGGTTACATGAAATCCATTGGTAGTAGATTAGGGAGGTGGGAGAAAGCAAAGCAGGGAAACCTCTGGGATTGGATAAAAAGTAAAATTATGCCCTAACCGGTTTGGCTCAGTGGGTAGAGCGTCAGCCTGCAGACTAAAAGGTCCCAGGTTCAATTCTGGCCAAGGGCATGTACCTTGGTTGCGGGCACATCCCCAGTAGGAGGTGTGCAAAATTCAGCTGATCGATGTTTCTCTCTCATAGATGTTTCTAACTCTCTATCCCTCTCTCTTCCTCTCTGTAAAAAATCAATAAATTATATATTTTTAAAAAAGTAAAATGATAAACACATATTTCTTTTACTTAGGTGGGTACAGGATAGTTAACAGTCAACAATAACATGATAACAATAACAATGAAGTAGTTTATGGTCTCTGTCCTGGTGCCCAGGGGTATTTGGTTTTGCCCTGAGAAGTCCAGAAAAAAGGAAAGTTAAAAGTTACCCTGATATTTCAATGATATGTTATTATAAATGCAAAAAAGACAATAAGATCAGTTAAGGTAAAAATTGACCTTGTCAGAGAAAATACCAGTTTAGGAGATGATTGCCCACCATAACTTCTTTTAGTTAAAGTTTAATTTCAGACCATCCTTTGTGATTACATAAGGTCTTTGAGTTTGAAAGACTGCCATGCAGGCCTTCCCTGAGCTTGTCAGGTTAGCATGTGGCCCCTTTTGTCCACACATCCCCCTTTTGGTCATAAATTAATCCAAAGGATGCATTGGTGACCAACCTTTTGATTGAATAATGGAGTCTGGAGTCCCACAGTACTAGGAAGGCTTATTCCTAGGATGTCTCAATGTCAGCATTTGTCTTACTAAACAGGGTGGACCACTGGGGATGGGGCAAGACCATAACCTTAGATGGCATTCTAAGTCTATTATTCAAAATAAAATGCAGGTAAATGGGAGGCAGTCAGATCCTATATGTCTGTGTTAAAAAGTATTCTGGATCATTCCTAATTTTTGAGCCACCATGACCTGAGTCTTTTTTGCTGTTTGTCTTAAGTTTTGTGGGGGTGTTTTTGCATCTAATATAACATTTACATATCGGGAACAACATTAAGAATATTAAATCAGTAACACTAATTAGGAACAGAAAATGTTTAATATTAGACAAGGAAGGATCTGAGGGGAAACAAGTATCTACTATTATCCAGAAGTTCTATTTTTCTTCTGGACAGTTAATTTCCTCTATTCCTATATATGCACAATATTCATCTAAAACACTCATCTAGATTAGATCCATATATAATTCTATCAGGGGAATTATTAAGGAGGTGTTTATGGAAAGTTTTGTCCAAGGCAGGTCCTTTATAATAGACTAGAGGTCCACGCACAAAATTCATCCACTGGGAGAGGGGGAGGGGAGATGTCCCTCAGCCCAACCTGCACCCTCTCCAATCTGAAACCCCTTGGGGGATGTCAGACTGCTGGTTTAGGCCTGATCCCTGTGGGACATTCCTCTCATAATCAGGGACTGCTGGCTCCCAACCACTCACCTGCCTGCCTGCCTGATTGCACCTAACCACTTCTGCCTGCCAGCCTGATCACACCCTGACCACTCCCCTGCCAGCCTGATGCCTAACTGCTCCCCTGCTGGCCTGATCGCCCCCAACTGCCCTCCCCTGCTGGCCTGGTCACCCCCAACTGCCCTCCCTTGCTGGCCATCTTGTGGCAGCCATCTTTTGACAACATGGGGATGGCCAAGATGGCCAGCAGTCCCAGATAGTATTTGAATCTTTGTCTCCTGTGAATGAATGTTACTAATTTGTTAGTTCCAACAATGCAGAATGTCTACTTTTTAGTTTTCCTTATATTTGGAAAACAAAAGATTTAAAAAGCAACAATATTTTAAACAGAGTCATAAGAATAATTATTCTCAGGAATCAGGAAGATGGCGACCCGCAGGAAGGTAGGGAGGGAGAGAGTGTGAGAGAGCGAAGAAGCAGTAGAGGAGTGTGTGGACGTGTGGTGTGTGTGTGTGTGTGTGTGTGTGTGTGTGTGTGTGTGTGTATGAGCTAGGGACAGTTAAATTCTGCAGGTCTTCCAAGGGGCTGCCAAACCGAGCAGTCTAGGACAGCGGAGCCCAGCTCTCAGCACAGACACTCCTGGGCGGCCAGCATGAGCACAGAAACCACGCCATCTTGAGAAACAGAGCTGCTTGAGACTAGGATCCTGGCCTCAGCACCAACCAGTCTGGTCTCAGACGCAAACTAGGACCCTGCAGCCACTGGGGACAGAGACCTGTGACCACAGCTACAGACCCACAGACACCAAGAATCCAGACATCCCCGAGGCAGATTTCTATGAGTAACAGAGCGCATCCTTCTCCCTGCAGGCTCATGGGCAGCGCCATAGTAACTGATAGACCCACTGCTGCAGGAATTTCAGCCTGAGAGCTTGCAGACACTGGGAATCTGTTCCCCGCAGCAACTCTGCAGGAACTTGAGCCTAGGAGTGCTCAGACACTGGGAATTTGTTCCTCACAAGGCAATCAGGCGACCAAACCCGAAGCCCATGCAGGGCTGTAGTGCCACCTGACTTTGATTCAGGGCAAGCGCTCACTGAAGTCCCCCAAGCTGACTGGGACCCTGATTCTCCAGGTGGGAGGCAGCACTAAGCACCAGTGACTTGACTCTGTTTCTTATCACACGCACCTGGGATATCTGATTCCCAGTGCATTCCCACTAAGAGCCAGTGACTCCAATTCCTGGTGCATGCACACACAGGGACCCTGAATCTCAGCACGAGGCTGAGATACTGGATTCTTGGGGAACTCTGATTCCTGGCACACGATAGTGGGCTCTGATTTTCAACACACGCCAGGGGGGTCTCTGTTTCAGCGTGGTGCAGGCGGGGTCCCTGATTCTAGGTGCGCACACAAGGCCACACTGAGCGCTGGTAATGCTGCCTCTGGGCAAGCCTGGTTCCCACCAACCCACAACAGTCACACATCTTAGTGTCGGAGCTCTTAAGTGACACTAGGGTGGTGTGAAGCTCCCACGGCACATGGCCCAGGCCAATGCAACTCGACATTTGAACCTTCTGGTGATAGTCAAAATGGGGAGATGACACAATCCCCAGAGGACAGAAAATGAGGAGTCTCCACGAAAGGAAATTAGTGAAATTGAAGCATACAACATCACAGAAAAAGAATTCAGAGTAATGGTTGTACAATTCATTCACCGAATGGATGAGAAAATCAACAACCTATGCAAGAATCAGGAAGAAATAAAAAGTGATAGAGCTACTATCAAAAACACCATGAGAAGGAAGATGGCGGCGATATAGGCAGACGTGTCCCAGGTCGTGTCCCGGAGCAAATGGAGAGAGCAGCTGAAACTAATAGCACCCACACCGAATTGGCAAAATTGCTCAGCTGGATAGACGGTTTGCAGCTGGGAAGAGCAGAACTCCCCTGGAAAGGTAAAAAAAAACAAAACAGGGTTTGGGGCAGGAAAGTTTGCCAGACCTCTGAGCCCAGAGTGTCAGAGGGAGACCGCGTGGCAGACAGCCGCGTCCCTTGGGACAGGCACAGCCACTGACGGGGGGAAAGGAGAACCGCGGGATTCCTGGCGCCACCAGGGGAATTGAGAGCTGGGTTCTGTGATCACAGAGGACTGAGCCTAAAGGGGGCAGCCTGAAGAGCTGACCAGACCATGCAGTCCCGGTAAGAGAAGAAGCTTACAGAAACCAAGCCTTCCCCGTTTCCACGGCCGGCGTTTGTTTGTTTATTTTTACTGAATCCTGTTCATGGGACATTTCGGATACAGACACTCACCTGTGCTGAAGAGAGGGAGAGTGTGCGGAGGAGTGGAATCTGGGGAGAGAAGGGGGGCGGGAGAGGTGGCAGCAAATTGAGTGCTGAGACACCCCTGAGCCCAGGTCTGGGGCAGCCATTCTCTCAGGAGAGTGAGACTCCTCCCCCCAGCCCCCAGGCAAGGAGCACAGCCACACCCAGATTCCACCCTGTAGGAGATCAAGGATTAAAATAACCTGATCAGTCCCTGGGAGTTAACAGGGTCTGGCCTATAGAGGGATTTTCAATCCCAGCAACAACACAGCGCCAGTAACTAACTATTACGCAGCCAGCTCTGGGCAGTGAACTTCCACTGGCCAGAGAGGCCCTATAGCCTCAGAGGCCAACCCCAGAACACTGCCACCCAGAGGCTGACCCACAAACTGACTCTTTGCTAAACACAAAATAAGGCAGTCTGGGAAACAAATGCGGCCTGCTTTATAATAAGGACTGTGGTTTACAACACAGATAACAGTGTATCGCAGGGAAACCCAACACTCTCCTGAATACCTGGCAGGTCTAAGGCGAGCCACACTGAAGAATAGAAGAACCAAAGGACCTTCACTACTGCAATTTTTTTTTTCTTTTTTCACCTTTTAACTAAGAAACCAACTTTTTTTCTTCTTCTTCTTCTTTTTCTTTTCATTTTTTTCTTCTTTTTCCATCACCTGATTTTACCCTTTTAATTACTACCTTCTTATTTTTAACCAGTATTATTACTGCTACCATTTTACCATTTTTTAAAGTGCCATTTTATTTTCTCTTTATTTTATTTTGGGATTAATGTTCTCCATTCTATTTTCATCATTGTATTATTGGTTGTTTCTAGTTTGCATTCATCTCCAGGGAGCTGTTGCTGGAATATGTTGGGATGAATGACTGTTCTATAGGAATATTCTCCTCATATAAAAAGTCTCTTCCCCTCTTCCACTTCATTCTCTCTTTTCGCTCTTTTTTTTTCTTTTTCTTTTTTCTCTTTCTTTTTTTTCTTTTCTTTTCTTTTCTCGCTTTTATTTTCCCCCCTCCTTTTTCCCAATTTCATTTTTGTACTCCTTTTTATGGTCCCTACTTTTCTTTTCCTTTTTCTCTTTTCTCTTTTTCCCTTCCTTACTCCTTATCCCCTAATTCTCTTAATTCTGGTGGTCACCTTTATTTGGGGTTATTAATGCCGTGAATATATTTGTGTATACTGCCTGGTACGTGGTGCCTTGTTGTGTTGTATTTTGTGCCTTTAAATCAACGCAGCAGATCGAAGCTACAGCAACCTCCTGAGCAGCACACCCTCTGCTGAGGAACAGCAGCTGTACGTGAAACCGCGCCCCACCAGCCAGAAGAGCCACCACAGCTGTGAACAGCACCCACCAGAGGAGCTGCTGCCAACTGAAGAGCAGCTGCTACCGCAACCCCCCGAAGAGCAACCACAGATCAAGGAGTCACTGCCACCAAGGGAGCAACCACTGAACGACTCAACGTCTAGATATGTCAGTGAGATCAAACATGGGTAGACAAAGAAACCCCCAAAGGAAAGAGAAGGAGAACTCTCCAGAAAAGCAGCTAAGTAATACAGAGGCATGCAACATGACAGAAAAAGAATTCAGAATAAGGGTCCTAGAGTGCATAA
This sequence comes from Myotis nattereri, assembly GCF_964212035.1. NCBI lineage: Eukaryota > Metazoa > Chordata > Mammalia > Chiroptera > Vespertilionidae > Myotis > Myotis nattereri. Next base: position 105,274,482 of record NC_138076.1, read on the forward strand.
ACCGGATGGAAGAAAAAATCGACAACCTCTGCAAGAAGCAAGAAGAAACAGATGAAAAAATCGATAACATATGGAAGAAGCTAGAAGAAACAGATGAAAAACTCAACAACTTAAGTAAGACCCAAGAAGAAATGAAGAGTGATATAGCTGCAATGAAAAACTCCATTGAAAGTATCAACAGTAGACTAGGAGAAGCGGAGGACCGAATTAGTGAATTAGAAGACAAGGAAGCAAAAAACACCCAAAATGTACTGCAATTGGAGAAAAAAATTAAAATACAGGAGGAGAGCCTAAGGGAGCTTTGGGACAACATGAAACGAAACAACATACTAATAATAGGGGTACCAGAACAACAGAAGGATGAACAAGGATTAGAAAACCTATTAGAAGAAATAATATCAGAAAACTTTCCTGAGGTGGGGAAGAAAAAAGTCACACAAGCCCAGAGAGTCCCAAACAAGGTGAACCCGAAAAGACCCACACCAAGACACATCATAATTACCATGGCAAATGTTCAGGACAAAGAGAGAATCTTACAGGCTGCAAGAGAGAGACGGAAAGTTACATACAAGGGATCTCCCATTAGATTGTTGAATGATTTCTCAACAGAAACACATCAGGCCAGAAAAGAATGGACAGAAATTTACAAAGTGATGCAAAGCAAAGGACTGAATCCAAGAATACTCTATCCAGCAAGGCTATCATTCAAACTTGAAGGGGAAATAAGAAGATTCACAGACAAAAAAAAAGGCTAAGGGAGTTTATCACCACCAAGCCAGCAATGCAAGTAATGCTAAAGGGACTGATATAAAAATAATAAAAAGCTCAGAAAGAAAACAGCCACACAAAAAAAGAAATGGCTACAAACAAGTACCTTTCAATAATAACTTAAAATGTAAATGGACTAAATGCTCCAACCAAAAGACATCGAGTGGCTGAATGGATAAAAAACATGACCCATACATCTGCTGTCTACAAGAAGCCCACCTCATTAGAAGGGACTCACACACTAAAAGTGAAAGGATGGAAAAATATCTTTCAGGCAAATGGAAAGGAAAAAAAATCTGGGGTAGCAATACTTATATCGGAAAAAATAGACCTCAAAGTGAAGGCCATAACAAGAGATAAGGAAGGCCACTTCATAATACTAAAGGAATCAATACAACAAGAAGATATAACCCTGGTAAACATATATGCACCCAATGCAGGAGCACCCAAATTCATAAAAAAACTCCTGGAAGATATCAAAGGAGAGATCAACAACAATACAATCATAGTAGGGGACTTTAATACACCACTGAAATCACTGGATAAGTCCTCTAGACAAACAATCAGCAAAGATACAGCAATCCTAAATGACTCACTAGATCAGATGGACTTGATAGACATCTTCAGAATACTTCACCCCACTGCCACGGAATATACATTCTACTCAAGTGCTCATGAAACATATTCAAAAATAGACCATATATTGGGTCACAAGCAAAGTATCCCCAAATTCAAGAAGATTGAAATCATAAAAAGCAACTTCGCAGAACACGATGGGATAATATTAGAAATAAACTACAATAAAAACAACCCAAAATAATCAAACACCTGGAAGCTGAATAGCATGCTATTAAATAAGGATTGGGTTACAAATCTTAACTCTACAACTCAAAGAATTAGAAAGAGAGCAACAAGAAAACCCCAGAGTGAGCAGAAGGAAAGAGATAATAAAGATTGGAGCAGAAATAAATGACATAGAGACCAAAAAAACAATACAGAAAATCAATGAAACCAAGAGCTGGTTCTTTGAAAGGATAAACAAGATTGACAAACCTCTAGCCAGACTCACCAAGAAGCAAAGAGAGAGGACCCAAATAAACAAAATCAGAAACGATAGAGGCGAAATAACAACAGACCCCACAGAAATACAAGTGTTTGTTAAAAAATACTATGGACAGCTCTACTCCAACAAACTAGACATCCTGGAGGAAATGGACAAATTCCTAGAAAAATAAAGCATTCCAAAACTCAATCAGGAAGAATCTAAAAATCTCAACAGGCCAATAACTATGGAAGAAATTGAAGCAGTCATCAAAAAGCTTCCAGCAAACAAAACTCCAGGACCAGACGGCTTCACAGGGGAGTTTTGCCAAACATTCAAGGAAGAACTAAAACCTATCCTCCTCAGACTACTACAAAAAATTCAAGAGGAAGGAACACTTCCAAGCTCATTCTATGAAGCCAACATCACCCTAATACCAAAACCAGGTAAAGACAACACAATGAAAGAGAATTACAGACCAATATCCCTCATGAACATAGATGCCAAAATCCTCAACAAAATCTTAGCAAATCGGATCCAGCAGTACGTCAGAAAAATCATACACCATGACCAAGTAGGATTTATCCCAGGGATGCAAGGATGGTACAATATCCGCAAATCAATAAACGTGATACATCACATAAACAAATTGAAAGAAAAAAACCACATGGTCATATCAATTGATGCAGAAAAAGCATTTGACAAAATTCAACACCCATTTTTGATAAAAACTCTCAGCAAGGTGGGAATAGAAGGATCATACCTCAACATGATAAAAGCCATATATGACAGGCCCACAGCCAACATCAAACTCAATAGACAAAAACTAACACCATTTTCCCCTAAGAACAGGAACAAGACAGGGATGCCCCCTCTCACCACTCCTGTTCAACATAGTACTGGAAGTGTTAACCATTGCAATTCGGCAAGAAGAAGAAATAAAAGGCATCCAAATTGGAAAAGAGGAAGTAAAACTGTCCTTATTTGCAGATGACATGATATTATACATACAAAACCCTAGAGACTCCATCAAAAAGCTACTAGACTTAATACATGAATTTGGCAATGTAGCAGGATACAAAATTAACCCCAAGCAATCTGAGGCATTTCTATACACCAATAGTGAACTTTCAGAAAGAGAGATTATAAAAACAATCCCGTTTACCATCGCACCAAAAAAATTAAGCAACCTAGGAATAAACTTAACTAAAGAGGTAAAAGACCTCTACTCAGAAAACTACAGGACGTTGAAAAAAGATATAGAGGAAGACATAAACAGATGAAAGAACATACCGTGTTCATGGATTGGTAGAATCAACATCATTAAAAAGTCCATACTACCCAAAGCAATCTATAAATTCAACGCACTTCCCATTAAAATACCAACGGCATACTTCAGATATCTAGAACGAACTCTCCAAAAATTCATCTGGAGTAAAAAAAAGACCCCGAATAGCTGCAGTGATCCTGAAAAAGAACAAAGTAGGTGGGATCTCAACCAGATATCAAGTTGTATTACAAAGCCACTGTTCTCAAAACTGCCTGGTACTGGCACAAGAATAGGCATATAGATCAATGGAATAGAATAGAGAGCCCAGAAATCGGCCCGAACCAATATGCTCAATTAATATTTGACAAAGGAGGCAAGAGCATACAATGGAGCCAAGATAGTCTCTTCAATAAATGGTGTTGGGAAAATTGGACAGATATATGCAAGAAAATGAAACTAGACCACCAACTTACACCATACACAAAAATAAACTCAAAATGGATAAAGGACTCAAATGTATGACAGGAAAACATAAAAATTCTAGAAGAATCCAAAGGCAACAAAATCTCAGACATATGCCGAAGCAATTTCTTCACTGATACAGCTCCTAGGGCACTTGAAACTAAAGAGAAAATGAACAAATGAGACTACATCAAAATAAAAAACTTCTGCACAGCAAAAGAAACCATCAACAAAACAACGAGAAAACCCACTGTGTGGGAAAACATATTTGCCAATGTCATATCTGATAAGGGCCTAATCTCCAAAATTTATTGGGAACTCATAGAACGTAACAAAAGAAGATAAACAATCCAATCAAAAAAATGGGCAAAGGACCTAAATAGACACCATTCAAAAGAGGACATTCAGAAAGCCAAGAGACATATGAAAACATGCTCAAAGTCACTAATCATCCGAGAGATGCAAATCAAAACAACAATGAGGTACCATCTCACACCTGTCAGACTGGCTATCATCAACAAATCAGCAAACGACAAGTGCTGGAGAGGATGTGGAGAAAAAGGAACACTTGTGCACTGCTGGTGGGAATGCAGACTGGTGCAGCCACTATGGAAGACAGTATGGAGTTTCCTCAAAAAACTGAAAATGGAACTCGCATTTGACCCTGTGATCCCACTTCTAGGAATATATCCCAAGAAACCAGAAACACCAATCAGAAAGGATATATGCACCCCTATGTTCATAGCAGCACAATTCACCATAGCTAAGATCTGGAAACAGCCTAAGTGCCCATCAGTAGATGAATGGATTAGAAAACTGTGGTACATCTACACGATGGAATACTATGCTGCTCTAAAAAGGAAGGAACTCTTACCATTTGCAACGTCATGGATGGAACCGGAGAGCATTATACTAAGTGAAATAAGCCAGTCAATGAAGAAAAAATACCACATGATCTCACTCATTCATGGATAATAGAGACCACTATAATCTTTTGAACAATAATAGATACAGAGGCAAAGCTGCCTCAAACAGATTGTCAAACTGCAGCGGGAAGGCCGGGGAGGGTTGGGGGGCAGGAGGAGGGGGGTAAGAGATCAACTAAAGGACTTGTATGCATGCATATAAGCATAACCAATGGACATAAGACACTGGGGGATATGGGAGGCTAGGGGACTGTCTAGGGTGGGGGGATAAAATGGACACATATGTAATACCCTTTGTAATACTTTAATCAATAAAAAAAATAAAAATAAAAATAAAAATCGTCCCTCCCAAGGTTAAGAAAAAAAAAAAAAACACCATGGAAGATTTCAACAGTAGACTAGAAGAAGCAGAGGACCGAATTAGTGTGTTAGAAGATAAGGTAGAGAAACTAGCTCAATCTGAACAGCAACTGGAGAAAAAAATTGAAAAGCAGGAGGAGAGCCTAATGGAGCTTTGGGACAACATGAAACGAAGTAACATATGCATAATAGGGCTGCTGAAGGACAAGAAGAGCAGCAAGGATTAGAAAATCTATTTGAAGAAATAATGACAGAAAATTTCCCAGCTATGGGGAAGAAAAAAGTTACACAAGTTCAGAGAGTCCCAAGCAAGATGAATCCCAAAAGACCCACACTAAGACACGTCATAATTACAATGACAAATCTTCATGACAAAGAATCTTAAAGGCTGCAAGAGAGAGACAGAGTTACCTACAAAGGATCCCCCATCAGATTATCAAATGATTTCTTAACAGAAACACATCAAGCTAGAAGGGAATGGAAGGAGGTATACAAAGTGTTGCAAAGCAAAGGTCTGAATCCAAAAATACTCTATCCAACAAGACTATCAATCAAAATTGAAGGGGATATCAGGAGCTTCACAGACAATAAAAGAGGCTAAGGGAGTTTATCACTACCAAGCCAGCAATGCAAGAAATGCTAAAGGGAATGCTGTAAAAAGAAGAAATAAAAAGGTAAGAAAGAACACAGGCACAAAAATAGAAATGACTACAAACAAGTACTTTTCAATAATAATTTTAAATGTAAACAGGCTAAATGCTCCAATCAAAAGACATCAAGTGGCTGAATGGATAAAAAACCATGACCCATATATATGCTGTCTACAAGAGACCCACCTCAGAACAAGGGATTCACACAGAATAAAAGTGAAGGGATGGAAAAATATCTTTTAGGTAAATGGAAATGAAAAAAAAAGCTGGGGTAGCAATACTTATATCAGACAAAATAGAACTTAAAGTGAAGGCCATAACAAGAGATAAGGAAGGCCACTTCATAATACTAAAGGGATTGATAAAACAAGAGGATATAACCCTGATAAACATATATGCACCCAATGCAGGAGCACACAAATACATAAAAAAACTCCTGGAAGATATCAAGGGAGAGACTGACAACAATACAATCATAGTAGGGGACTTAAACACACCACTGACATCATTGGATAAATCCTCTAGACAAAAAATCAGAAAAGAAACAGCAATCCTAAATGATTCACTAGATCAGATGGACTTAATTGACATCTTCAGAACATTTCACCCCAAAACCACAGAATATACATTCTTCTCAAGTGCACATGGGACATTTTCAAAAACAGACCACATATTTGGTCACTAGCAAAGTCTCCCCAAATTCAAGAAGATTGAAATCATACCAAGCATCTTCTCAGACCTCAATGGCATAATATTAGAAATAAACTACAATAAAAACAATCCAAAAAATTCAAAAACTTGGAAGCTGAGTAACATGCTATTAAATAATGATTGGGTTACCAATGAGATCAAAGAAGAAATTAAAAACACCCCAGAAATTAATGACAATAAAAACACAACATCCAAAATTTATGGGACACAATGAAAGCAGTCCTGAGAGGGAAGTTTATAGCTCTACAGGCCTACCTCAAAAAACAAGAAAAAATGATAGTAAATCATCTAACTCTACAACTCAAAGAATTAGAAAGAGAGCAACAAGAAAAGCCCAGAGGGAGCAGAAGGAAAGAGATAATAAAGATCAGAATAGAAATAAATGACATAGAGACAAAAAAATAAATACAAAAGATCACTGAAACCAAGAGCTGGTTCTTTGAAAGGATAAACAAGATTGATGAACCTCTAGCCAGACTCACCAAATAAGCAAAATCACAAATGAAAGAGGCAAAATAACAACAGACCCCACAGAAATTCAAAGAATTGTTAAAAAAAAATGTGAACAACTCTACTCCAACACACTAGACAACCTAGAGAAAATGGACATATTCCTAGAAAAATACAACCTTCCCAAACTTAATCAGGAAGATTCTAGAAATCTCAATAGGCCAATAATTAAGGAAGAAATTAAAGCAGTCATAAAAAACCTCCCAGCAAACAAAAGCCCAGGGCCAGACAGCTTCAAAGGGAGTGTTACCAAACATTCAAGGAAGAACTAAAACCTATTCTCCTCAGACTATTCCAAAAAATTCAAGATGAAAGAACACTTCCAAGCTCATTCTGTGAAGCGAGCCTCACCCTAATACCAAAACCAGATAAAGACAACACAATGAAAGAGAATTACAGGTCAATATCCCTCATGAACATAGATGCCAAAATCCTCAACAAAATTCTAGCAAATCATATCCAGCAGTACATCAGAAAGATACACCATGACCAAGTAGGATTTATCCCAGGGATGCAAGGTTGGTACAATATCCGCTAATCAATAAACGTGAATTGAGAGATAAAAATCACCATCATATTAATTGATGCAGAAAAAGCATTTGACAAAATCAAGCACTCCTTCTTGATAAAAACTCTCAGCAAGGTAGGAATAGAAGGATCATACCTCAACATAATAAAAGCCGTATATGACAAACCCACAGCCAACCTCATACTCAATGGACAAAAACTAACACCATTTTCCCCTAAGAACAGGCACAAGACAGGGATGCCCACTCTCACCACTCCTGTTTGGCATAGTACTGGAAGTACCAGCTATTGCAATCAGACAAGAAGAAGAAATAAAAGGCATCCTAAATGGAAAAGAAGAACTAAAATCGTCCTTATTTGCAGATGACATGATACTGTACATAGAAAACCCTAAGGACTCCATCAAAAAATTATTAGACTTAATTAATGAATTCAGCAATGTAGCAGGATACAAAACTAATGCCAAGAAATCTATGGCATTTCTATACACCAATACTGAACTTACAGAAAGAGAGACTACAAAAGCAATCTCATTTACTATCTCACCAAAAAAAATTAAGATACCTAGGAATAAACTTAACTAAGGAGGTAAAAGAGCTATATACAAAAAACTACAGGATACTGAAAAAAGAGATAGAGGAAAACATAAACAGATGGGAGAACATACCATGTTCATGGATTGGTAGAATCAACATCATCAAAATGTCCATACTACCCAAAGCAATCTATAGATTCAATGCAATCCCCATTGAAATGCCACAGCATACTTCACAGACCTAGAACAAACTCTCCAAAAATTCATCTGGAATAAAAAAAGACCCTGAATAGCTGCAGTAATCCTGATAAAGAAGAACAAAGTAGGTGGGATCTCAATACCTGATATCAAGCTCTATTACAAAGCCACTGTTCTTAAAACAGCTTGGTACTGGCACAATAACAGACATATAGATCAATGGAATAGAATAGAGAACCCAGAAATCGACCCAAACCACTTTGCCCAATTAATATTTGACAAAGGAGGCAAGAGCATACAATGGAGTCAAGACAGTCTCTTCAATAAATATTGTTGGGGAAATTGGACAGATACATGCAAAAAGATGAAACTGAACCACCAACTTACACCATACACAAAAATAAACTCATAATTGATAAAGGACTTAAACGTAAGATGGGAAACCATAAAATACTAGAGGAATCCATAGGCAGTGAAATCGCAGACATAGATGCTGAAGGAATTTCTTCACTGATACTGGTCCTAGGGCAGTGATGGCGAACCTATGACACGCGTGTCAGAGGTGACATGTCAACTCATTTTTTTTGGTTGATTTTTCTTTGTTAAATGGCATTTAAATATATAAAATAAATATCAAAAATATAAGTCTTTGTTTTACTATCATTGCAAATATCAAAAAATTTCTATATGTGACACGGCACCAGAGTTAAGTTAGGGTTTTTCAAAAAGCTGACACGCCGAGCTCAAAAGGTTCGCCATCACTGTCCTAGGGCAATGGAAACTAAAGAGAAAATAAACAAATGAGACTACATCAAAATTAAAAGCTTTTGCACAGTAAAGGGAAACCATCAAAATGACAAGAAAGCCCACTGCATGGGAGAACATATTTGCTAATGTTATCCCTGATAAGGGTTTAATCTCAAGCATTTACAGGGAACTCATACAACTTAACAAAAGGAAGATAAACAATCCAATCAAAAAATGGGCAACAGACCTAAATAGACACTTTTCAAAAGAGGACATACAGAAGGCCGAAAGACATATGAAAACATGCTCAAAGTCACTAATTATAGGAGAGATGCAAATCAAAACGACAATGTGGTATCATCTCACACCTGTCAGAATGGCTATCATCAGCAAATCAACAAACAACAAGTGTTGGAGAGGATGTGGAGAAAAAGGAACGCCCCTGCACTGCTGGTGGAAATGCAGACTGGTACAGCCACTGTGAAGAATAGTATGGAGTTTCCTCCAAAAACTAAAAATGGAACTCCCATTTGACCCAGTGATCCCACTTCTAGGAATATAACCCAAAAAGCTAGAAACACCAATCAGAAAGGATATATGCATCCCTATTTCATAGCAGCATAATTCACCATAGCTAAGATTTTGAAACAGCCTAAGTGCCCATCAGCAGATGAGTGGATTAAAAAACTGTAGTACATCTACACAATGGAATACTATGCTGCGGTGAAAAAGAAGGCGTTCTTACCATTTGCAACAGCATGGATGGAACTGGAGAGCATTATGCTAAGTGAAATAAGCCAGTCAGAGAAAGATAAATACCACATGATATCACGCACTTGTGGAATATAGTGAACAACATAGGTTGATGTGAAGGGATAGATCCAGAGACAGAGAAGCAGCGATAAGACTGTCAAACCTCATAAGGAAAGTAGGGGAGGGTGGGGTAAGGAGGAGAGATCAACCAAAGGTCTTGTATGCTTGCATATAAGCCCAACCAATGGACACAGGCAATAGGGGGGCGAGGGCATGAGTGGGGAGGGGGGGCGTCATGGGGGAAATGAGGTCACATATGTAATAACTTAATCAATAAATAAATTAAAGATTGAATAATAAATAAAATACAAAAAAGAATAATTATTCTCTATTCAGTTAGTCCCATAGTTATTTTTTTATCCTGATTATTTGCCAGTAGTTCTTTTAATTCAGTTATTCCTTGAAATTCAACAAATCTTCATCCAGTTCAAAGATATTACCTACTTAGAAGCCTGCAAGTTAGAGTAGGTCAGAGTCCTTTTCATAGATTTTTCTAAAGATATAATATACCTGCAAATGCATCAGAGTAATGCAACGTCTGTCCATCAATGACAAAATTTAAAACTGCCATGGTTATAGATTTGATTATAATGCAATTGATTAAAAAAAACTTTGCTTTTCTATAAGATATAACATTTCAAGACAACAATTTCTTAGTAAATTCTAATTACTATAAAATGACATAGAGATAATATAAAATTTGTATACTTTTAGATTCAATATATAATTTCAGCATATAAAGAATAAATAATATTTTTTTATTCTTTAAAAATTTAAAATGTGGCACATGGCTTATTGCAAGCTGTGTATTGAGCATTGAAAATAATTCATAAACTGCCAATATGTGAAACACAAATATCCAGCGTATCACTGCGAGATGCACCCACAGGGAATCATCACTTTTGGCTTGCCTAGTGTCCCTAACTGGACACATGCTACCCCTGAAACTTTCCTGTTTGAACTTGGCTCTGAATCTTTACAAGATCCTTTCTGAAGCTGACTAAAATTTTTATAACATTCATTTTAACAAAATATCCTATCTAATAATAGACAAACATGGTAATTAACCATACCTCCACTACGTTTCCCATTGGCTAATCAGGGTGATATGCAAATTAACTGCCAACAAAGATGGCGGCCGGCAGCCACGCAGGTGAAGCGAACATGAGGGTTCGTTGCCCCGGTGAAGGAGGAAGCCAAGGTTTGCTGCCTGCCCCTGCATGGCTCTGAGCTCAGAATGCAACAGAGTTTCAATTATAGAAGTTAAACAAACGCCAGAAACCTGCTTTCAGCCAGCCAGCCTCGGAGCTGGAGCTGCAAAAAAGTTTCAATTACAGAAGGTAAATAAATCCCAGAATATAAAAAGAAAAAAAGGAGAAACTGGGGGCTTCAGTTGCAGGCTTGGCCATCCTGAAAACAGCCCTCAGCCCCTCATCCAGGCTGGCCAGGCATCCCAGTGGGGACTCCCACTCTGAGAGGGTGCAGGCAGCCTGAAAACAGCCATCAGCCCCTCATTCAGGATGGCCAGACACCCCAGTGGGGACCCTCACCCTGAAGGGGGTGCGGGCAGCCTGAAAACAGCCATCAGCCCCTCATCCAGGCTGGCCAGGCATCCAAGTGGGACCCCTACCCTGATCCGGGACACCATTCAGGGCAAACCAGCTGTGCCCCACTCGTGCACCAGGCCTCTATCCTATATAGTAAAAGGGTAATATGCAAACTGACCCTAACAGCAGAAAGACTGGGAATGACTGGTCACAATGACACACACTGACCACCAGGGGACAGACACTCAATGGAGGAGCTGCCCTCTGGTGGTCAGTGAGCTACCACTTGGAGGAGCTCTGCTTAGCCACAAGCCAGGCTGATGGCTGCCAGTACAGCGGTGGTGGTGGGAGCCTCTCCTGCCTCCTCAGCAGCGATAAGGATGTCCAGCTGCAGCTTAATTCTGCTCCCCGCTGGCAAGTGGACATCCCCTGAGGGCTGCCAGGCTGCCAGAGGAATGTCTGATTGCCATCTTAGGCCCAATCCCCTGGGGTGGAGGCCTCAACCAGAAGATGGTCATCCCCCTGAGGGATGCCAGACTGTGAGAGGGCACAGGCCAGGCTGAGGCATGCCCCCCTCCCCTAGTGCACAAATTTAGATTGAAAATCTAAATTTTTGTGCACCGGGCCTCTAATATATATATAAAAGACTAATATGCTAAGTGTCCAGCCTTCCAGCCAGTCGCTATGATGCGCACTGACCACCATGGGGCAGTTGCTCAACGCAGGAGCTGCCAAGCTGTAGTTACTTGGCAGCGGGGGTTCTCGGGTGATGCACCCTGAAAACAGAGAGGAGGGAACCTGATTTCTCACAGGAACACGTGATTCCACCATCGGCCATTGGTTATGTTGTTGCTGGAGCACTGTCAGCCCCTAATCTGGTTTACTGCACACTTGCATTTGCATTCTACACCCTGTATAGCAGAAACTTTGCAGATTGCCCTCTCGCACTCCGGGACCCCTCAGGGGATGTCAGAGAGCTGGTTTCGGGCCAATCTCCACAGGCCAGGCTGAGGGACCCCACCTGCCAGAGAGAGCCCACTCACTCTGCAGATGCCAGGTAAGGACCACAAGAGGTTGGCTTCAGGGTATGTCTGGCCCTTCTCACCCTGTCCCATGCTGCCGGCCACCTTCTAATTAATTTCCTTTTAAGAGAAACCAAAATGGTGGCATAGGTAAACACCGGAAATTGCTGCCTCACACAACCACTTCAAAAATACAACTAAAAGACAAAACGAACATCATTCAGAACCACAGGAAGGTTGGCTGAGTGGAAATTCTACAACTAGAAGGAAAGAGAAAAGCACACTGAGACTCAGCGGAGGTGCAGGGTGGAAGTAAAGAGCAGAGGTATGGAGGAGCGCGAGGAAAGGCCTGGCAACTGAGAATGCGGCTGTCTTTTTCAATCGGGAGGGAGTCTCAAGCTCCCAGATGCTCTGAACTCCAGTTCCGGGGACGTCTCTGGGGACCCAGACTCATACAGGAGAAACTGGACTGTCTGGCAGCGGTCAGAACTCAAGTGCGGCTTTCTCTCAGAGGTGCTTGCAGCGATTACAGGGACACTGAGACTCGGGACCTCTTAGTGTAGGACTGAGGAGCAGCCATAGCTGTTTGCTCCACCCTATTGATCCCCTGAGACCATGCCCCACCAAAGCTGATAGCAGAGCCTTTTGCATATGAAAGGCCTGGCCCTTTGCAATCTGAAAATTACCTAACAAATTGCAGCTGGGTTAGAGAGACCCAGAAGATCCAAAAGAAGGCCCAGGGCCCCACAGCAGCTTGCATTGCTTCACAGCTGGGCCTCATCTGGGCACCTCCAAATCCCAAATAAAGAAGAGGAATCTGCAGATCTTTCCATAGCTCCTGCTGGGTAGCCTCAGGCAGAGGCTAAATTAGCACCTCCTTAGAGATCCAAGAGCCAGTGTACCGAGTGGTCAGAGTGAGACCATCCAGATTACAACTCCTCAGATCCATAAGGGACACACTCAGGGGCAGACTCAGTGAGCACCAAAGCCCCACTGAAGCAAGTCTTGCCCCAGAAGGGTGTCTCCAGCACAGTAGTTCTCCCACTGCAGACACAGCTGATTCTCACAGCCAATTGGCCTGGAGGTCATTTCCTCCCCAGTGATACCTACAACAATCAAGGCTTAACTACAACAAGATTGTGCACAAAGCCCACAAAAGGGAGCACCAAGAGTGTCCATCACAGGTAATTGGGGAGGCTGAGCCACTGGGCCCTATAGGACACCTAGCACACAAAGCCACTCTATCAACATAGGGAAGCATAAAAAATGCGGGTACATCGCCAGTGGTGGGGGTGTAGGAGGCAGCTGATCAATGTTTCTCTCTCATCAATGTTTCTGGCTCTCTATTCCTCTCCCTTCCTCTGTGGAAAATCAATAAAATATGTATTTTTTTAAAAAGAGTTAGCACTGAGCACCAGTGACTTAACTCTGTTTCTCACCGTTTGCATGGGATACCTGATTCCCAGTGCATGCACACTAAGAGCCAGTGACTCCAATTCTCAGTGCAATCGCACACAAGGACCCTGATTCTCGGTGCGAGAACACACCAAGCAACAGAAACTCTGATACTTGATTCTCGGTATGGACACAGGGGGACTCTGACTCCTGGCACATGCTAGGAGACTCTGATTTTCAATACACACCAGCCCCTCACTAAGGCTGGCCAGGCACCCCAGTGGGGACCCCCACCCTGAAGGGGCTGTGGCCAGCCTGCAAACAGCCATCAGCCCCTCACCCAGGCTGGCTACACCCTCATGGGGTGAGGGTCCCTGCTGGGGGGCTTAGCCAGCCTGAAAACTGATATCAGCCCCTCACTCAGGCTAGCCAAGCACCCCAGGGGGTACCCCCACCCTGAAGGGGCTGTGGCCAGCCTGCAAACAGCCATCAGCTCCTCACCCAGGCTGGCCAGGCACCCAAGTGGGGATACCCACCCTGAAGGGGCTGTGGCCAGCCTGAAAACAGTCATCAGCCACTCACCCAGGCTGGCCACACCCTCATGGGGTGAGGGTCCCTGCTGGGGGGCTTGGCCAGCCTGCAAACTGCCATCAGCCACTCACCCAGACTGGCCAGGCACCCAAGCAGGACCCCCCACACCCTGAAGGGGGTGTGGCCAGCCTAAAAACAGCCTTCAGCCCCTCACCCAGGCTAGCCAGGCATTCCAGTGTGGACCCCCACCCTGAAGGGACTGTTGCCAGCCTGCCAACAGCCATCAGCCCCTCACCCAGGCTGGCCAGGCACTCCTATATAATAAAAGGGTAATATGAAAATTGACCCTAACAGCAGAATTACTGGGAATGACTGGTCACTATGACCCACACTGACCACCAGGGGGCAGATGCTCAATGCAGGAGCTGCCCCCTGGTGGTCACTGCACTCCTACAGGGGGAGTTCTGCTCAGCCACAAGCCAGGCTGACAGCTGCCAGTACAGTGGTGGTGGTGGTGGGAGCCTTTCCAGCCTCCTCAGCAGTGCTAAGGATGTCCGACTGCAGCTTAGGCCTGCTCCCCGCTGGCAAGTGGACATCCCCCGAGGACTGCTGGGCTGCCAGAGGGATGTCTGACTACCAGCTTAGGCCCAATCCACCAGAGAGTGGGCCTAAGCCAGCAGATGGTCATCCCCTGAGTGGTCCCAGACTGTGAGAGGGCACAGCCTGGGCTGAAGGACACACCCCCAGTGCACAAGTTTTTGCGCACCAGGCCTCTAGTAAAGAATATAAATGGCGAAAAACCAAGATGGCGGCATAGGTTAACCCCAGAGATTGCTGCCTCGAACAACCAATTCAAATTACACCTAAAAGACAGAACGGACATCATCCAGAACCACAGGAAGGCTGGCTGAGTGGAAATTCTACAACTAGGAGAAAAGAGAATATCATACCCAGACTCAGAGGAGGCGCAGTGCTGAAGTGAAATACTCAGGTGCGGAGTGCGCGCAGAGCGGGCTGGCGGCGGAGTGCGCGGTTGTTGTTTTCAATCAGGAGGGAGTCTCAGACTCTGAGCTCCAGATCCGGGTGAGTCTCTAGGGACCCAGACTCAAACGGGAGAAGCGGGACTGTCTGGCTTCGGTCGGAACTCGAAGGCAGCTTTCTCTCCGAGGTTTGCAGCGGTTGCTGGGACTCGGTGAGGCAGAGCCCCTAGGGACGGAACTGAGAGCAGCCATAACTGCTCCCTCCGCCCACCCTGTAGATCCCCTGGGACCCGCCCCGCCCAAGCCCTGTGCATAGCCATTTGCCGGATAGCCTCAGGCAAAGGCTAGATTAGCACCGCCCTAGAGATCCAGCACAGAAGTTATCCCACTGCAGACACAGCTGATTCTCATAGCCAGTTGGCCTGGAGGTCAAATCCCCACCAGTATTACCTACAACAACCAAGGCTTAACTACAACAAGACTGCACAAAAAGACCACAAAGGGGTGCACCAAGAAAGCATAAAAAATGCGGAGACAAAGAAACATGACAGAAATGGAGGATACAGAGCTCAAAACCACACTTTTAAGGTCTTTCAATAAGTTTCTAGAAACTGCCAACAAACTTAATGAGATCTACAAGAAATCTAATGAGACCCTCAATGTTGTGATAAAGAACCAACTAGAAATTAAGCATACACTGACTGAAATAAAGAATATTATACAGACACCCAACAGCAGACCAGAGGAGCGCAAGAATCAAGTCAAAGATTCAAAATACGAAGAAGCAAAAAACACCCAACCAGAAAAGCAAAATGAAAAAAGAATCCGAAAATACGAAGGAGCCTCTGGGACAGCTTCAAGCGTACCAACATCAGAATTATAGGGGTGCCAGAAGATGAGAGAGAGCAAGATATTGAAAACCTATTTGAAGAAATAATGACAGAAAACTTCCCCCACCTGGTGAAAGAAATAGACTTACAGGTCCAGGAAGCGCAGAGAACCCCAAACAAAAGGAATCCAAAGAGGACCACACCAAGACACATCATAATTAAAATGCCAAGATCAAAAGACAAAGAGAGAATCTTAAAAGCAGCAAGAGAAAGAAACTCAGTTACCTACAAGGGAATACCCATACGACTGCCAGCTGATTTCTCAACAGAAACTTTGCAGGCCAGAAGGGAATGGCAAGAAATATTCAAAGTGATGAATACCAAGAACCTACAACCAAGATTACTTTATCCAGCAACGCTATTATTCAGAACTGAAGGTCAGATAAAGAGCTTCACAGATAAGGAAAAGCTAAAGGAGTTCATTACCAACAAACCAGTATTATATGAAATGCTGAAATGTATCCTTTAAGAAGAGGAAGATGAAGAAAAAGGTAAAGATACAAATTATGAACAACAAACATGCATCTATCAACAAGTGAATCTAAGAATCAAGTGAATAAATAATCTGGTGATCATAATAGAATCCGGGACCTAGAAAGGGAATGGACTGACTATTCTTGGGGGGGAAAGGGGTGTGGGAGATGCGGGAAGAGACTGGACAAAAATCGTGCATCTATGGATGAGGACAGTGGGTGGGGAGTGAGGGCAGAGGGTGGGGCGGGAACTGAGAGGAGGGGAGTTATGGGGGGAAAAAAGAGGAACAAATGTAATAATCTGAACAATAAAGATTTAATTAAAAAAAAGAATATAAATGGCTACAAAGAAGTACCTATCAATAATAACATTAAATGTAAATGGACTAATGCTGCAATCAAAAGACATCAAATGACTGAATAGATAAGAAAATATGACTCATATATATGCTGTCTACAAGAGGCCCACATCAGAACAAGTGACTCACACAGACTGAAAGTGAAGGGATATAAAAATATCTATCAGGCAAATGGAAATGAAAAAAAAAGCTGGGGTAGCAATACTTATATCTGACAAAATAGATATCAAAGTGAAGACCATAACAAGAGACAAAAAAGGCCACTTCATAATTCTAAAGGGATCAACACAACAAGAGGATATAACTCTGGTAAACATTTATGCACCCAATGCAGGAGCACCCAAATACATAAAAAAAAACCTTCTGGAAGATATCATGGGAGAGATTGACAGCAACACAATCATAGTAGGAGACTTTAATACCACATTGACATCACTGGATAAATCCTCTAGACAAAAAAAAAAAAATAGCAAGGAAACATCAATCCAAAATGACTCTCTAGATCGGATGGACTAAATCGACATCTTTAGACATTCCACATCAAAACTACAGAATATACATTCTTCTCAAGCGCACATGGGACATTTTTAAAGATAGACCACATATTGGGACACAGGCAAAGTCTCACCAAATTCAAGAGGATTTAAATCGTATCAAGCATCTTCTCAGGTCATCTATTATATATAAAGAGGTAATATGCTAATTGGCCCTAACGGTGTCACAGTCACAACCGCTAAGGAGGAGGCTGCCTACATGTGCACAATGGGGCATTGCTCCCGGAGACGGGGTGGAAGCAGGGAGGTGCCTGGAGGAGGCCTGTGCCCGGGAGGGCAGGGATGAGAGCCCGTAGTGCCCCCCTCACCAGTCCATCACCACCCACCACTCACATTCAGAGCGCCCCGCCGCCCACCTGCCTAGGGAAGGAGCACAGCGAGGCAGGAAGTTTCCACACTCTCCTCAGACACCATGATGGGGCAGAGCCCCCACATTGCTCTGGAGATGGGGCAGTGCAGTGAGGCACTCGGAGAAGGCGGGACCAGCCCAAGGCGACTTGAGGGACTGAAGGAGCAGCTTAAAGTGTCCAGAGAAGGTGAGAGGGCTAGGGGGGCTGGGCCAGGCAAGCTGGACCTCTGCATGGTGAAGTTCGGGTGTCAAGGAAGGGTGGTGGATGGGTGGGAAGGCTGCACAATTTCGTGCACTGGGCTCCTATTAATAGCATAAAATTAGAAATCAACTATAGTAAAAACTATCACAAAAATTCAAACACTTGGAGGCTGAATAGCATATTATTAAACAATGAGTGGGTTACCAGGGAGATCAAAGAAGAAATTAAAAAAAAAACATCCTGGAAACAAATGACAATGAAAATACAACAATCCAAAATCTTTGGGACACAGTAAAAGCAGTCCTGAGAGGGAAGTTCATAGCATTACAGGCCTAACTCAAAAAACAAGAAAAATGGGTAATAAGCCATCTAACACTGCAACTTGAAAAAATAGAAAGAGAGCAACAAGAAAAAACCAGTGTGAGCAGAAGGATGGAAATAATAAAGATCAGAGTGGAAATAAATGACATAGAGACCAAAAAAAAAAAAAATACAACAGATCAATGAAACCAAGAGCTGGTTCTTTGAAAGGGTAAACAAGATTGATGAACCTCTAGCCAGGCTCACCAAGAAGCAAAGAGAAAAGACCCAAATAAACAAAATTAGAAACGAAAGAGGTGAAACAGAACAGACCCCACAGACATATGAAGAATCATTAAAAAATACTATGAGCAACACTATTCCAACAAACTGGTCAACCTGGAAGAACTGAACATATTTCTAGAAAAACACGACCTTCCAAAACTCAATCAGGAGGAATAAAAATAATCTGAATAGGCCGATAACTATGGAGGAAATTGAAGCAGTAATCAAGAAATTTCCAACAAAAAAAAAAGCCTTGGGCCAGACAGCTTCACAGGGAAGTTTTATCAAACATTCAAAGAAGAAATAAAACCTATCTTCCTCAGACTATTCCAAAAAATTTAAGAGGAAGGAGCACTTCCAAGCTCTTTCTGCAAAGCCAGCATTACCCTAATCCCAAAACCAGATGAAGACAACACAAAGAAAGAGAATTACAGGCCAATATTCCTCATGAACATAGACGCCAAAATCCTCAACAAAATGCTAGCAAATCGGACCCAGCAGTACATCAGAGAGATCATACACCATGACCAAGTGGCATTTATTCCAGGCATTCAAGGATGGTACAATATCTGCAAATCAATAAATGTGACACACCACATAAACAAACAGAGAGATAAAAATCATATAATCATATCCATTGATGCAGAAAAAGCATTTGAAAAAATCCAACACCCGTTCTTGATAAAAACTCTCAGCAAGGTGGGAATAGAAGGATCATACCTCAACATAATAAAAGCCATATATAACAAACCCACAGCTAACATCATACTCAATGGGAAAAAGCTAAAACCATTTCCCCTCAGAACAGGAACAAGACAGGGATCCCACTCTCACCACTCCTGTTCAAGATAGTACTGGAAGTACTAGCCATTGCGATCAGACAAGAAAAAATAAAAGGCATCCAAGTTGGAAAAGAAGTAAAACTGTCCTTATTCGCAGATGATATGATTTTGTACATAGAAAACCACAAAGACTCCATCAAAAAACTACTAGACTTAGTAAATGAATTGGCAATGTAGCAGGATACAAAATTAACACCCAGAAGTCTATAGCTTTTCTATACACCCATAATGAACTCACAAAAAGAGAAATTTAAAAAATAATCCCATTTACTACTGCACCAAAAATATGAAGATACCTAGGAATAAACTTAACCAAGGAGACAAAGAACCTGTACTCAGAAAATTTCAGGACACTAAAAAAAGAAATAGAAGAAGACATTAACAAATGGAAGAATATACCATGTTTATGAATTGGTAGAATCAACATCATTAAAATGTCCAAACTACCCAAAGCAATCTATAAACTCAATGAAATCCCCACTCAAATACTAATGACATACTTCAAAGACCTAGAAAAAATTCTCCAAAAATTCATGTGGAATTAAAAAAAGACCCCGAATAGCTGCAGCAATCTTAAGGAAGAACAACAATGTTGGAGGGAACACAATACCAGATATCAAGCTATACTACAAAGCCACTGTTCTCAAAACTGCCTGGTACTGACACAAGAACAGACATATAGAACAGTGGAACAGAACAAAGAACCCAGAAATTGACCCAAGCCATTATCCTTAATTAATATTTGACAAAGGAGGCAAGAATATACAAAGGATACAAGACAGTCTCTTCAATAAATGGTGTTGGGAAAACTGGACAGATACTTGCAAAAAAATGAAACTAGACCACCACCTTACACCATACACAAAAATAAACTAAAAATAGATAAAGGACTTAAATGTAAGATGAGAAACCATAAAAACCTTAGAAGAAACCATAGGCAGCAAAATAGACATTTGTCGTAGCAATATCTTTACCGATACAGCTCCTAAGGCAATGGAAACTAAGGAGAAAATAAACAAATGGGACTACATCAAAATAAAAAGCTTCTGCGCCGCAAAAGAAACCATCAACAAAACAACAAGAAAGCCCACTGCATGGGAGAACATATTTGCCAATGTTATCTCCAATAAGGGTTTAATCTCCAACATTTACACGGAACTCATACAACTAAACAAAAGGAAGATAAACAATCCAATCAAAAAATGGACAAAGGGCCTCAATAGACACTTTTCAAAAGAGGACATTCATAAAACCAAGAGACATATGAAAACATGCTCAAAGTCACTAATCATCTGAGAGATGCAAATCAAAACGACAATGTGGTACCATCTCACACCTGTCAGAATGGCTATCATCATCAAATCAACAAACGACAAGCTCTGGAGAGGATGTGGAGAAAAAGGAACCCTCGTGCACTGCTCATGGGAATGCAGACTGGTGCAGTCATTGTAGAAAACAGTATGGCATTTCCTCAAAAAATTAAAAAAGGAACTCCCATTTGACCCAGTAATACACTTCTAGGAATATATCCCAAGAAAACAGAAACACCAATCAGAAAGGATATATGCACCCCCTATGTTCATAGCAACACAATTTATAATAGCTAAGATTTGGAAACAGCCTAAATACCCATCAGCAGATGAGTGGATTAAAAACCTCTGGTACATCTACACGATGGAATAGTATGCTGCTGTAAAAAAGAAGGAATTCTTACCATTTGTAACAGCATGGATGGAATTGGAGAGCATTATGCTAAGTGAAATAAGCCTGTCAGTAAAAGATAAATACCACATGATCTCACTCATTTTTGGAATATAAAGAACATTATAAACTGTTGAACAAAAATAGATAGAGGCAAAGAAGCATCGAACAGACTGTCAAAGTATAGTGGGAAGGCAGGGAAGGGTTGGGGCGGGGGGTAAGAGATCAACCAAAGGACTTGTATGCATGCATACAAGCACAACCAATAGATGCAAGATGTGGGGGGAGAGGGTAAGGGCAATTGCCGAGGGGGGAGGAGGCCAGGGGAAGGTCAATGGGGGAAAAAAAGGAGACATATGTACTACTATTTGTAATACCTTAAAGAATAAAATAAAATAAAATCTATATAAATTAGCCAACTATATGAACATTTCCAACTAACCACTAATACAAATACATAGTCACCTTTTTTCTTTTATATAGGAATAACACGTTCATACATGACAGGTGACCCTGGCAAAAAAAAAAATCAGAGATATTAAAAATATTCCCAAGTTTTAAAGGTGGTGTGTAATAATTTTAACAACATTCTATATGAATAAAAATCCCTGATTTAATTTCATAATTTTTATGCCAGAAGCATGGTTAGTTTTAATGTTCAATAGGGTAGTAAAGACATGAGGAGGGTGGGTAGGGGCTGGGAGAATGGGGGGAAAAGGAGGAAAGGGGAGAGATTTGTAATACTATCAAAATAAAAAGTTTATTTTAAAAAATAGATATTGGTATTATATACATTGGGTTATTAATAATTAAAGCATTTTGTATATACAGTATCTAAGTGTGGGCAGAAGAAACTTTTAGTATTGATTATTTCCTATGAGTTTTAAACTTTCAAAGTCTTTTTACATAAAAAATGAACTGCACACATTTAAGTGTTTTCTGATAAAACACAATCTTTCTTAAAAAAAAAAAAAAAAGTAATGATGATTGGTCTCTGTGGTTCCTAGGAATAATTTGTCTTATTTTTCACATAGCATAAAATATATTCTTATACAGGATTTCATTAAGATTCAGCAGTTCTTAAACCATGTTACCAATTAACCATATCCATCCCGAATGTAGCAAAGGTGAACAATCCTCAGAGTGCCCTTTCACTTTATTGCAGTTGAAGTTGCTCCTTTAGGATATTTTTCCACTTCAAGTTGAAGTAGATTGTTAGGATTTTAACAGTGGTTTCATTATGTGGCTTTATTTTTAAAAAATATATTTTTATTGATTTCATAGAGGAAAACAGAGGGAGACGGAGAAAGAAACATCAATGATGAAAGAGAATCATTGATCAGCTGCCTCCTGCACGCCCCCTGCTGGGTATCAAGATAGCAACCCAGACATGTGCCCTTGACTGGAATTGAACCCAGGACCCTTCTGTCCACAGGCCAACGTTCTATCTACTGAGCCAAACCAACTAGGGCTCCTTATGTGGCTTTAAAAGGGGTTTTGGTTTCTTCCATAGTTCAGAGTTTTTAATGAGAAGTTTTCAGAAATTATATAGTTTAAGCATGTTTTAAATAACCAAATGGTCTTTAGTCTTTCAATGTAACTGTCATAAATAAGCATATATACCCAGTATATACTGGAACCAAAGTAAGATTATTTTCTTGCTCCTACAGTCCACTTAATATATTCTTCAGATTTGGTTTTAAGTAGTGACTTTACTAGAGGCAACAAGTCTACACAGCAGCCAAGTGAGATGTATTATTCTTCTTCCTGTGAAAATATTATTAAGTACAGGGAGGCAATCCATCACCACTATACGGTCTTCTATCCTCACCAAATAAGCTACAAGTTTACTTATATTTATCTTTTTCCAGAGAGTTAAAGCTAAATTCAGTCTTAAATTCCTGCTAAATAAAACATGTACTGTTGTTTCATGGTCCAGATAAACCTCAGATTAAAAACACAAAACTGTATTTTGATGATGGGCATTCTGTCTGTGAAAAGCAGAATCACTGGAGTTCGGTAAATATGTTCGATTATCATGGTGTAATTTTTCCGGCAGGTAGGCTGCACAAGCTGGTTTATTATCATTATTGGCAATGTCACAGCTCCCACTTCTAGGGGAATATTTCTTTTTCTAACAAGGATTTGAAAAAGGTTGACGAATAAGTCCTCTGTGGTAAGCAACCTTACATAGTTTATCTGGGCTTTTCACAGCTTATCCAACTGTTTCGTTTATGTAAGCAATCAACTCTTTTGGAGATTTCTTAACCTCCTTCGTGTTCTTATTATTGAAATTAGAGTTCTTTTTTTAATAAGATCAATGGACTTATTCTCAATAGTATCACAAAAGTTCAATTTTTTAACATTGTTGATTTCAGATACCATAATTTCTTTTTTGTTTTATTTATTGATTATGTTTTAATTAAATTTGTTGGGGTGGCATTGGTTGACAAAACTATACATGTTTCAGTTGTACAAATGAATAAAACATCTGCACACTGCATCCTGCGTGATCACCTCAAATAAAATCTCTTTCCATCCCCATCCCCCCTTGCCCACCTCCACTAAGCTCCCACCCCTTTTCCCTCTGGCTATCAGCACACTGTTGTCTGTGTCTGTGTTATGTATATATGTTTTGGGGGATTTGGCCAGAGATTATTATGCTAAGTTAAGTAAACCAGTCAGAGAAAGACAAATATCATGTGATCTCACTTATATTTGGAATCTAATGAACAAAATAAACTGACAAACAAAATAGAAACACAGGGAACAGACTGGTAGCTGTCACAGAGGAGGAGGGTTGGGGGACAGGATGAAAGATGCCATAATCTCTTAAATATGGCCACCTCATGGTACGTGGCACCTCAGCTCAGCCCTGGTACTGACAAACTCTGCCTGGAAGTCTAGAGAGTCCCTTGGCTCCCTGACAGACCCACACTCAGACCCATTCAAATGAAGCCTGCCTCGATTGCTCCCCCATGGGTGTCTGGGGTTTTTATTTTTCCAACAGAGATATTACAAAGTTACAAGCAAGCAAAAATTATGTTGACAGAGAAATTTCTATCTTGGCAGGTTAATAAAAGAGAGACAGAAAAGCTTCTGAAAATATTTCATGTTTGAGTTTTCTGTCCTGACTTAAATAGCCTAAGCCTTGAGTGCCATGTGTTTTTGGTAATGATTTAGCAAGCCCACTGGTTTAGAGATGAAGGCTGATGTACGGCCCCACCTCTGCAAGAGGAAGGACAAGTATGTTCTTCTGTAAACTGGTAAATGGAGTACCTAAAATTTTATCTTATACTAGTGACCCAGCGTGCGAAATTGTGTGAGACTTGGGACCCCGGGGCTCCTCAATGGATTTCCCCAAAGAGGTAGGCCGAAGCCACGGGTCCCACCTCCGCTGCATGTGCAGCCACGGGACCCCCAGACCTCACCATGTGGAGTGGCCACTGGCCTGCCTCCGTGGCGCACAGCTGAGGGACCTCCAGGGCCCACCCACCCGTGCACACGCACTGCACACTCAGCCTTCTTGTAACAGCATGAGGGCATCATGGCATGAGGGCGTGACGACCACCTAGGCTATTATTAGTATAGATTCTCCCAGATTCCAGCTTTCCCAGCATTAGTCAGGTAGTTCTGATTTTTATTGAAGGGAGGAGCTATCTAAAGATTTTATTTCCTGGAGAAGAAGATGGGAGCCGGCAGGACAGCAGTGAGGGAGAGAATGTAAGTGAGTAAGGAGTAAAGGGGGCATGTGTGGACATGTGTAGTGTGTGCATGTGTGAGTGAAGGACAGTTAGATCTTGCAGGAGTCTCAGGGCGGGCTGACAGAACAGGATGGGGAGCCCCTGCTACCGCTGCAGGCACTCCCTTGGTTGCATGGCTCTGGCACAGAAACCATGACATCTTAAAGGGGAGAGGAGCCGCAACTAGGAGCCCAGCCTCACCACCACCCAGACTCACCTTGGACACCACCTGGGACCCTGCAGACACTCCAGCCAAAGTTGTGCTGTCACAACCGCAGACCCACAGAACCCGGGATGCCTGCCTTCCTAGCCGTCAGCTCCTGGACCCCTCAGTGGTGCTGCTCCAGCAGCAGACCCTACAATTCCTGCTTCCCTGGTCACAGCATTCTGGACCCCTTGGAGAGTTGCTGAGTGTATATCTTTCCAGCCAAGGGCATACTGCTCCAGCAGCAGATCCAAAGACTACCACTTTCCTGGCTGCTGGCTCCTGGTGCCCTTCGTGATTAGTAGAGTGAAGCCACCCTGGCTAGAGTCCTGCTACATCATCTGCAGACTCCCAGATGCCTGTACCTGCCCCCCCCCCAACACAGGCTCTGGGACCCTCTCAGTGATTCACAGAGTAATGTCACCCTGTCAAGAGTCACACCACACCAGCTAGAGTCTTACTACACCAGCCACTGGCCCTAGGACCCCCATCACCCAGGCCATGGACTCCAGGACCCCACAGTGATCCACAAGCCAGTGAGACCTCAGGCAACCCTTGCCACAAGAGCCGGAACCACAAGAACATCCACAATAGCTTGCACTATGAGCCAGGGGTGAATCACATGGTCAACCTGTGATAAAACTTCATCCACAGATGAGAAACTAACATTCAAGCCCCAACTATATCAGGATAACCCAAATAACTCAAGTAGTGGGCTCCACCAGATCACCCAGCTCAGGAGATCTGAGAGACTGCACCACCGAATCCCACAAACCACCAACTACATGGGACTGAGAGGGTGTACTCCTTAGGACCACCCCCAAAAGAACCTGGGTAGCATAGCAGTTGGATCTAAGACATAGAAAAAATTACAACAGGACAGCAAAAATGGGGAGATGAAGAAACAATACCCAAAGGACAGAAAAAGAGGAATCGCCAGAAAAGGAATTAAATGAAATGGAGGTAAGTAATTTGTTAGAGAAAGAATTAAGAGTGATGGTTAGAAGGTTGCTCAAACATCTGGATGAAAAATACACACAATTCAATGAGAATTATAAGGAGTTGAATGAGAATTTCACCAACATGAATAAGAATCAAGAGGAAATGAAGAATGACAGCTGCAGTAATGAACACAATGGAAGGCCTCAAAAGAAAACTGGAAGAAGCTGAGGACCAAATTAGCATGTTAGATGACAAGGTAGAAAAATTAAAAAACACCCATGCAGAACAGCAACTGAAAAAAAAAAAAAACTTAAAAAGCAAGAGGGGAGCCTAAGGGAGCTTTGGGACAACATGAAACAAAACAACAGCCACACAATAGGGGTGCCAGAAGTAGAGGAAACTGAGCAAGAAATAGAAAATCTGTTTGAGGAAATGACAGAAAAATTCCCTGACTTTGAGGGGAAAAAAATCACATAAGTCCAAAAAGCATAGCACACAGAGTCTTAACCAAGATAAACCTAAACTGACCAACATCAAGACATATTGTAATTAAATGGCAAACATCAATGACAAATTAAGAATCTTAAAGGCTGCCAGAGAGAGATGGAAAGTTACCTACAAGGGATTTCTATTAGACTATCAACTAATTTCTCAACAGAAACCTGTCAGGTCAGAAGGGATTGGAATGTAGAATACAGAGTGATGCAAAGAAAGGGGCTGAATCCAAGCATACTCTATCCAGCAAGGCTATCATACAAAATTAAAGGTGAAATCAAGAGCTTCACAAACATAGAAAGGCTAAGGGAGTTTATTGCCACCAAACCAGCAACACAAGAAATGCTAAAAGGACTGCTTTAAAGAAGAAAAAGAAAAGGAGGAAGGAACACAGGCATAAAGAACAAAAATGGCAACAAACAAGTATCTATTAATAATAACCTTAAAAGTAAATGGAATAAATTCTCCAATCAAAAGACACAGCATAGCTGAATGGATAAGAAAACATGACCCATGTATATGCTGTCTACAAGAGACTCACCTTAGAACAAATGACTCACACAAACTGAAAGTGAAGGGATGGGAAAAAAATTCTTCAGGCAAATAGAAATGAAAAAAAAAAAGCTGGGGTACTTTTATATCTGTCAAAATAGACCTCAAAGTGAAGGCCATAACAAGAGATAATGAAGACCATTTTATAGTTCTAAAGGGATTGATACAAGAGACTATAACTCTGGTAAACATATATGCACCCAATGCAGGAGCATCCAAATACATAGAAAAACTTCTGGAATATATCAAGGGAGAGATAGATCAACAGCAAGACATAGTAGGAGGCTTTAATAATCCATTGACATCATTGGAAAAATTTTCTAGACAAAAAATCAACAAGGAAACAGCAATCCCAAATGACTACTATATCAGATGAAAATAATTGACATCTTCAGAACATTTCACCCCAAAGCTACAGAATATACATTCGTCTTAAGTGCACATGGGATATTTTCAAAGACAGACCACATGTTAGTATATAGACAAGAAGATTAAAATCATATCAAGCATCTTCTCAGATCACAATGGCATGAAATTAGAAATCAACCACAATAAAAACAATATTAAGCAATAAAACATATGGAGGCTAAAAAACATGCTATTAAACAATGCATAGGTTACCAAAGAGATTAAATAATAAATAAAAAGCATCCTGGAAACAAATGACAATGAAGAAAGCACAGCAACCAAAAATCTATGGGACACAGTGAAAGCAATCCTCAGAGGGAAGTTCATAGCACTACAGGCCTACCTCAAAAAAAAAAAAAAAAAAAAAAAAAAACAAGAAAAATTTGAAATAAGTGATCTAATCCTACAACTTAAAGAATTAGAAAGAGAGCAACTTGAAAAACCCAGAGTAAGTAGAAGGAAGGAAATAATAAAGCTCAGAGCAGAAATAAATGACATAGAAAAAAATCAATAAAACCAAGAGCTGGTTCTTTGAAAGGATAAACAAGATTGATGAACCTCTTGCCAGACTCACCAAGAAACAAAGAGAATCCAAATAAACAAAATTATAAATGAAAGAGTTGAAGTAACAACAGACCCCACAGAGATAAAAATGATCATAAAAAATACTATGAACAACTCTACTCATATAAACTGGACAACCTTGACCAAATGGACATATTCCTAGAAAAATACAATCTTCCAAAACTCAATCAGCAAGAATCAGAAAACCTGAGTAGAGTGATAACTACTGATGAAATAGAAACAGTAATAAAAATAAAAAATAAAAAACTCCCAGCAAAGAAAAGCCCTGGTCTGGATGGCTTCACAAGGGAGTTTTACAAACATTCAAAGAAGAACTAACACCTTCCCTCCTCAAACTCTTCCAAAATATTCAGAAAGATTAAACACTTCCAAGCTCTTTTTATGAAGACAGCGTTACCCTAATTCCAAAACCAAATACAGTCGCTACAAAGAAAATTATAGACCAATATCCCTGATGAACATAGATGTTAAAATCCTTAATAAAATTCTAGCAAATGGATCCAGCAATGCATTAGAGAGATCTTAGACCATGAACAAGTGGGATTTATTCCAAGAATGCAAGGCTGGTACAATATCCACAAATCAATAGTTGTGATACATCACATAAACAAACTGAGAGATGAAAACCACATGACCATATCAATATATGTAAAAAAAAGCATTTGACAAAATCCAACATGCTTTTTTGATAAAATTTCTCAAAAAGTGGAAATAGAGGGATCATACCTCAACATAATAAAAGCTACATATGACAAACCTACAGTGAACATCATTCTCAATAGACAAAAGCTAAAACCATTTCCTATAAGAGCAAGAACAAGACAGGAATGCCCACTTTCACCACTCCTGTTTGACATAGTACTAGAAGTGGAACCATAGTGATCAGATAAGAAGAAATAAAAGGCATCCAAATTAGAAAGGAGGAAATAAAACTGAACACTATTTACAGATGACATGATATTGTACATAGAAAACCCTAAAGACTCCATCAGAAAACTATTAGATTTAATAAATGAATTCAGCAATGTAGCAGGATATAAAATTAATACCCTGAAATCTATAGCATTTTTTAAAAAATATATTTTATTGAATTTTTTACAGAGAGGAAGGGAAAGGATAGAGAGTTAGAAGCATCGATGAGAGAGAAACATTGATCAGCTGCCTCCTGCACACCCCCCACTGGGGATGTGCCCGCAACCAAGGTACATGCCCTTGACCGGGATCAAACCCGGGACCCTTCAGTCCACAGGCCACGCACTGTCCGCTGAGCCAAACTGGTCAGGGCAATCTATGGCATTTTTATACACCAATAATGAACTCTCAGAAAGGGAAACCAAACAAACGACCCCATTTACCATTACAACAAAAAATTTAGATATTTAGGGATAATCTTAATCAAGAAGGTAAAAGACTTGTACTTGGAAAACTACAGGACATTGAAAAAAGAGATAGAGATAGATATATGCAAGTGGAAGAATATACTATGTTTATGGATTGGTAGACTCAGCATCATTAAATTGCCATACTACCCAAAGCAATCTACAGATTCAATGCAAACCCTATCAAAATACCAACAGCTTATTTAACAGACTTAGAACAAATATTCCAAAAATTTCTATGGAATCAAAAAAGACCCCGAATAACCACAGCAATCTTGAGAAACAAGAACAATGTTGGAGGGATTATAATACCAGGTGTCAAGTTATACTACAAAGCCACTGTACTCAAAACATTCAGGCACTGGCACAAGAACAGGCATATAGACCAATGGAACAGAACAGAGAACCCAGAAATCGACCCAAATCATTATGCTCAATTAATATTTGACAAAGAAGGCAAGAGCACACAATGGTGTCAAGACAGTCTCTTTAATAAATAGTGTTGGGAAAATAAGGACAGAAACATGCAAAAAAAATGAAATTATACCATCAACTTACACCATACACAAAAATAAACTCAAAATGGATAAAAGACTTAACTGTAAGTTGTGAAACCATAAAAATCCTAGAAGAAACCATTGGCAGCAAACTCTCAGACATCTCTCCTAGCAATATGTTTATGGTTACATCTCCTAGGACAATGAAAATTAAAGAGAAAATAAACAAATGGGACTACATCAAAATAAAAAGCATCTGCACAGCAAAAGATACTATCAATAAAATAATAGGAGAGCCCACTCCATGGGAGAACATATTTGCCAATGATACATCTGATAAGGGGTTAACTTCCGAAATCTATAGGGAACTCATACAACTTAACAAAAGGAAGATATTCCAATTAAAAACTGGGCAAAGGACCTAAATAGACACTTCTCCAATATGGACATACAGAAGGCCAAAAGGCATATGACAAAAATGTTCAAAGTCACTAATCATTCGAGAGATGCAAATCAAAACAATGAGGTACCACCTCACACCTGCTAGCATGTCTATCATCAACAAATCAACAAACAACAAGTGTTGGCGAGGATGTGGAGAAAATGGAATGCTGGTACCTTGCAATTGGGAATGCAAACTAGTGCAGCCTTTGTGGAAAACAGTTTGGAGTTTCATTCACAAAAAATAAAGCCTTTCCCAGAGTAAGAGGGAGATGAAATAGTGCTGAGGCACATGAGTTTACAGGTTCCCCAGCCTATATGTGTAGCTGTCAATTAAAACAATAGAGCATGTTTCTTACTTGCACACCAGGCAGCCCTGCCCAGATCAAGAGAAGAATCATCCAGGCTCTGATGTGGGCACCCAGAGGGCTATCCAACCTCAACCAGAGTTCATAGAAGCTCATACACACCAGGCTTCCCTGCTGCAACCCATTTCTTCTTGCCAGGTGGAACCCCAGGCACCACTGGTGCCAAACTCAACTCCATCCTACCTCCCCAAACCACCTGAAAAACAATTCAAACAAAGGCTACTGCTTCACAAGACCACTTTGACTTTAACATTGAGAGAGAGCGCTAATATAACTCATGGAAATAGACACCAAAAATTAAACAATGGGGATGCAGAAGAATATGCCCAAAAGGAAGAAAAAAGAAGACATCTTAGGGAAAAACCCTAATGAAACAGAGATAAAAGAAATGGTCATAAGGATGCTCATCAAATTTTAGAATAGAATAGAGAAATTCAGAGAGTATTTCAACAAAGAGAACATATAATAAAGAACCAAGCAGAGATAAAAATACAATAACTAAAATGAAGTCTATATTGCAAGTAATTGACAGAAGGTTAGTTAATACAGTACAACCAATTAACCAACTGGAAGACTATCTAGTAAAAATCACTGTATCAAACAGCAAAATAAAAAAAGAATTATTTAGAAATGAAGATGATATAAGGGACTTCTGAGAAAACATCAACTTATAGGGATTCCAGAAGAAAATGAGAGAGAGAAATGGGCAGAAAGGATAGTTGAATAAATAATGGCTGGAAACCTTTGTAACCTGGGAAAGGAAACAGACATCCAGGTCCATAAAGGACAGAGAATTCCATAGAAGATAAAACCAAAGAGTGCTACACTAAGGCATAGCATAATTAAATGGTAATGGTTAAAGATAAAAGAAATCCTGAAGACAGTAAGAAGGAAACAAAAGGTCACATACAATGGACACCTCATAAGGATATCAGATTACTTCTCAGCAGCAATTTTAGAGGTCTCACGAGAGTGGCAGAAAATATTTAAGTACTGAAAGGAAGGAACCCACAACATATAATACTATACCTGGCAAGGTTATTATTCAGAATTAAAGGAGAGATAAAACTTCAGAGAAAAGCATGCTAAAGTAGTTCACCACCACTAAATTGGCTTTACAAGAAATGTTAAAGGGTCTTTTTTATGCAGAAAAAAATGTTATACTCAGAAATAAGAAAATATATTTTAAAATATCATTTGTAAAGACAAATATATTTAAAAATACAGTGAATCAACTACTATGATATAGTCCCATTTATTTATTTTTCTTTACTTCCCTTGCTTTTGGGGTCAAATTAATAAAATCTTCTCTAAGACCAAGGTCCATAAATTTAGTACCTATATTTTCTTCTATGTAATTTATTGTTTCAGGTCCTATATTTATATATTTGATCCATTTTGAATTAATTTTTGTACATGGGGACAAACTGTATTCTAGTTTCAGTCTCCTGCATGTGGCTTTCCAATTGTCTCAGCACCATTTACTGAAGAGGCTTTTATTTACCCATATAAATGTGTGTTTATTTCTGGACTTTCAATTATGTTCCATTGTTGTGTGTCTGTTTTTCTGCCAATACCATGTTGCTTTGATTATGGTCTCTTTGTGGTATAATTTGAAGTCAGGGACTGTGATAACTCCAGCTTTATTCTTTTTTTCCCCCCTCAGGATTGCTTTAGCTATTCAAGGTCTTTTATGGTTCCATACAAATCTAATGATTTTTGTTCTCCATATTTAAAAGATGTCATTGGGCCCTAGCCGGCTTAACTCAGTGGATAGAGCGTCAGTCTGCAGACTGAAGGGTCACAGGTTTGTTTCTGGTCAGGGGCATATGCCTGGGTTGTGGGCTCGATCCCCAGTGGGGGGCATGTAGGAGGCAGCCAATCAATGATTCTCTCTCATCATTGATGTTTCTCTCTCTCTTTCCCTCTCCCTTCTTCTCTGAACTCAATAAAAATATTTTTTTAAAAAGATGTCATTGAAATTTTTGTGGCTTCTGAATAGCAAAAGAAACCACAAACAAAATAAAAGGCAACTATCTGACTGGGAGAATATATTTGCAAACAGCTCTGATAAGGGGTTAATATCCAAAATATACAAAAAAACTCATACAACTCAACACCAAATAAGCAATCCAATTTTAAAAATGGGCAGAAAAAGGAGAAAGCAGAACATGGCATGGGCAGGTTGAGAGTGTGGGTGTGTGAATGAGTGAATGAGTGTGTGATAGGGAGAGAGAGAGAGAGAGAGAGAGAGAGAGAGAGAGAGAGAGAGAGAGAGAGAGAGAATGAATCTGTTTGTGGGAGAGGAAGCTTAGGAGGATTACTGGGGTGTTCCAGGTAGAGGAGCTGCCACTGTGGAGTGCTACTTGGCCAGGTATTTCTCTCCACTTCAGGGAAGAGCACACCATTTTGAGCCACTGGGTCCTCTGGGGGAGAGGCTGTGGAGAGCAACCCTGCCCCAGCTCCCCTAGGCCACTAACAGATGCTCACAGCCCCACAGCTGAGATATGACCTGACACTCCCTGGACTCAAAGACCTGCCACAGAGACTGGATGCACCTAACCAGGTACCAACAGACCAGCATCACCACTGTGCCTGGTGTGACCAGTCAGTCATCTCTGAATACACAGACTCTCCCCCACAAACCAGCCCACCTCACCTGGCTCCCCAGATTACCAGACTGCTAAAATGGAAGACAAAGAAACAACCCAAAAATGAAAGGAAAGGAGGGATTATCAGAAAAGGAGCTCAACCAAATGGAGGCAAATAATATTTTGGATAAAGAATTCAACTAATGTTTATAAGGATGCTCAAACATCTCAATGAAAATTACAGGCAACTTAATGAAAATGATAAGGAGTTGAATGAGAAAAACACCAACATGAATAAGAATCAAGAGGAGCCTGGCCAGCATTACTTAGTGCCGTTGTGCATTGACCTATGGACCAGAAGGTCATGATTAGATTCCCAGTCAGGGAACATGCCTGGGTTGCAGGCTCCATCCCCAGTAGGGGGTGTACAGGAGGCAGCCAATCAATGATTCTCTCTAATCATTGATGTTTCTATCACTCTTTCCTCCCTTCCTCTTTGCAATCAATTTGAAAAAAGAATCAAGAGGAAATGAAGTGTGACATAGCTATAATAAAGAACTTGGAAGGATTCAACAGTACACTAGAAGCTTAGGACAGAATCTGTGAGTTAGAAGACAAGATAGGTAAAAACACCCATGCAGAGCAGCAACTGAATTTTAAAAAAGTTAAAAAGCAGGAGGAGAGCTTAAGGGAGCTTTGAGACAACATGAAACGAAACAAAATCGACATAATAGGGCTGCCAGAAAGAAAAGAAGCTGAGCAAGTAATACAGAGTCTGTTTGAAGAAATAATGACAGAAAGCTTCCCTTACCTAGCGAAGATAAAAGTCACACGAGTCCAGGAAGCACAGAGAGTCCTAATCAAGATGAACCCAAAAAGACTCACACCAAGACTCATCATAATTAAAATGTCAGATGTTAAGGACAAAGAAAGAATCTTAACTGCAAGAGAGAGACAGAAAGTTACCTACAAGGGAATTCCCATTAGACTCAATAGAAACATTTTAGGCCAGAAGGGAGTGGCATGAAGTATACAAAGTAATGAAAAGTAAGGGACTGAATCCAAAACTACGCTATCCAGCAAGACTATCATTCAAAATGAAGGTGAAATTAGGAGCTTTGCAGACAAAAACAAAACAAAAATGCTAAAGGAGCTTATTACCACCAAACCAGCAATGCAAGAAATGCTAAAGGGACTATTATAAGAAGAAGAAATGGAAAGAGAGGGAGGAACACAGGCATAAAGAACAAAAATGGCAACAAACAAGAGCCTATCCTATACTATCTAATAATAGACAAACATGGTAATTAACCATACCTCCAACATGCTTCCCATTGGCTAATCAAGGCGATATGCAAATTAACTGCCAAGCAAGATGGCGGCCGGCAGCCAGGCAGCTGAAGCAAACAGGAGGCTTGTTTGCTCCAGTGAAGGAGGAAGCCAAGATTCCCCGCCTGCCGCTGCTGGGCTCTGAGCTTGCACTCTAAGAAACAATGTTGCAATTATAGAAGCTAAACAAACCCCATGCTTTCAACCAGCTGGCCGAGCTGGAGTTGCAACAGCATTTGAATTATAGAAGCCAAACAAACCAGATACCTGCTTTCAGCAGCCAAGGTCTCAGAGCTGGAGCTGAGCCTCAGAGCTAAAGCCAGCTCTCAGTTCCAGTGACAGCCATAGAAGGTAAATAAATCCCAGAATAAAAGAGAAAAAAAAGAAAAAAGGAGAGGTTGGGACCTTCAGTCACCCACCAGCCTGAAAACGGCCCTCAGCCCCTCACCCAGACTGGCCAGGCACCCCAGTGGGGACCCCCACCCTGAAGGGTATGTGACCAGCTGCAAACAGCCATCATCCCCTCATCCAGGCTGGCCAGGCACCCAAGTGGTACCTCCACCCTGATCCAGGACACACTTCAGGGCAAACTAGCCGGCCCCCACCCGCGCACCAGGCCTCTATCCTATATAGTAAAAGGGTAATATGCCTCCCAGCACTGGGATCAGCGGAGCCATGAGGCCTCCTGAACCCAGGATCAGTGGAGCCGCGAGGCCTCACACCCAGGATCAGAGGAGCCGTGAGGCCTCCTGGAACCAGAATCAGGGGAGCCTCCCAGCACTGAGATCAGCAGAGCAGCGAGGCCTCCCAAGACTGGGATCAGCGGAGCCGCAAGGCCTTTGGGCCCCTGGAGCAGCATGACAGGGAGCAGCGCCGAAACCCTTTGATCGCCCTGTGGCTCTGTGTGTGACAGGGGGCGGGGCCACAACCTCCCTATCCACCCTGTTCTGTTCATGACAGGGGAAGGTGCCCCAACCCCTGATCGGCCCTGCTCTGTGTATGACGGGGTGGAGCCACAACCTCCCCATCGGCCCTGCCCTGAGTGTGACAGGGGTGAGTGCCCCAACCCCCCGATCAGCCCTGCTCTGTGTGTGACAGGGGGCAGCGCCCCAACCCTCTCATTGGCCCTGCTCTGCGCATGACAGGGGGTGGTGCCACAACCTCCCCATCGACTCTGCCTTGAGTGTGACAGGGGGCGGCGCCCCAACCGCCCAATTGGACCTACCCTGAGTGTGACTGGTAGTGGCATTGCAACTTCCCGATCTGCCCTGCTCTGTGCATGACTGGGGGCGGCACCCCAACTCCCCAATTGGCCCTGCTCTGAGCCTGACCAGGAGCTGCACCTAGGGATTGGGTCTGCCCTCTGCCACCTGGGAGCAGGCCTAAGCCAGCAGGTCGTTATCTCCCGAGGGGTCCTAGACTGTGAGAGGGCACAAGTGGGGCTGAGAGATCCCCCACACACACCAGTGCACAAATTTTTGTGCACTGGGCCTCTAGTCTAATAATAGACAAACATGGTAATTAACCATACCTCCACTGCACTTCCCATTGGCTAATGAACAGGATATGCAAATTAACTGCCAACAAAGATGATGGTCGGCAGCCATGCAGCTGAAGCGAACATGAGGCTTCCTTGCTCCAGTGATGGAGGAAGCCAAGGTTCCCCGCCTGCTGTGGCCCAGCTCTGAGCTCTGATGCAACAATGTTGCAATTACAGATGCTAAACAAACCCAGATACCTGCTTTCAGCCAGCAGCAGGCTCAGAGCTTAGAGCACCAGTGATGGCAACAGAGTTTCAATTATAGAAGCTAAACAAATCCAGATACCTGCTTTCAGCCTGCAACGGCCTCAAAGCTGGAGTCAGCTCTCAACTCCAGTGACAGCTATAGAAGGTAAATAAATCCCAGAAAAAAAAAAGAGGCTGGGAGCTTCAGTGGCCCACCAGCCTGAAAACAGCCCTCAGCCCCTCAACCAGCTGCCCAGGCACCCCAGTGGTGACCCCCACCCTGAAGGGGGTATGACCAGCTGTAAACAGCCATCAGCCTGTCATCCATGCTGGCCAGGCACCCCAGTGGGGACCACCACCCTGATCCAGGACACCCTTCAGGGCAAACCAGCCGGCCCCCACCCATGCACCAGGCCTCTATCCTATATAGTAAAAGGATAATATGCAAACTGACCCTAACAGCAGAAAGACTGGGAATGACTGGCCACTATGACACACACTGACCACCAGGGGGCAGATGCTCAATGCAGGAGCTGCCCCCTGGTGGTCAGTGCACTCTTAGAGGGGGGGAGCTCTGCTCAGCCACAAACCAGGCTGATGGCTGCCAGTACAGCAATGGTGGTGGGAGCCTCTCCTGCCTCCTCAGCAGCACTAAGGATGTCTGACTGCAGCTTAGGTCTGCTCCCCGCTGGCAAGTGGACATCCCCCGAGGGCTGCCGGGCTGCCAGAGGGATGTCTGATTGCCATCTTAGGCTCAATCCCCAGGGGAGTAGGCCTAAGCCAGCAAGTGGTCACCCCCGAGGGGTCCCAGACTGCGAAAGGGCACAGGCCAGACTGAGGGATCCCCTACCCCCGAATGCAAAAATTTTTGTGCACCGGGCCTCTAGTCAATAATAACCTTAAATGTAATTGGATTAAATGATCCATTTAAAAGAAAAAGTAACTAAATGGATAAGAAAATATGACCTATATATATGATAACTACAAGAGACCACCTCAGAACAAAAGACTTACATAGAATGAAAGTGAAGGGACAGAAACAAATTTTCCATGCAATTTAAAAAAATCTGGGGAAGCAATACTCATACCTGACAAAATAGACTTCAACCTGAAGGCCATAACAAGAGACAATGGAGGCCATTTAATAATACTGAAGATACAACAAGAGGATATAACTCTGGTAAACATATATGCACCCACTATAGGAGCACCCAAATACATAAAAATGTTCTGAAGGATTTAAAGGGAGAGATCGATAGCAATACAATCATAGTAGGGGAGTTCAACACCCCACTGACATCACTGGATATATCTTCCAGACAAAAAATCAACAAAGAAATAGCAACCCTAAACCGCACACAAGATCAAATGGATTTAATAGACATTTACAGAACATTTCACCCCAAAGAAACAGAATATACATTCTTCTCAAGTGCACATGGGACATTCTTAAAGATAGACCACATGCTGGTACACAAAACAAGCCTCTAAAAATTCAAGAGGATTGAAATTATATCAAGCATCTTCTCAGATCACAATGGCATGAAACTAGAGATCAATTACAATAAAAACACCCTAAAGCATTCAAACACATGGAGGCTAAATAGCATGTTATTAAACAAGGAACATGTCACTAAATGAAATAAAAAAATAAATCAAAAACTTCCTGGAAAAAAATGAAAATGAACACACAGCAACCCAAAGCCTATGCAGCACAGCAAAAGCAGCCCTAAGAGGGAAGTTCATTGCACTTACAGGCCTATCTCAAGAAACAAGAAAAATTGTTAATAAACTATATAACATTACAACTTAACGTTCTAGAAAGAGAACAGCAAGAAAAGCCCAGAATGAATAGAAGGAAGAAAATAATAAAGATCAGAGTGGAAATAAATGACATAGAGACTAAAAAACAAAACAAAAGATCAATGAAACCAAGAGCTGGTTCTTTGAAAAAATAAACAAGATTGATGTACCTTTAGCCCAACTCATCAAGAAACAAAGAGAGGGGACCCAAATAAATAAAATCAGAAATGAAAGAGGTAAAATAACAACTGACCCACAGCAATAAAAAGGATTGTAAGCAAATACTATGAACAACTATATGCCAACAAGCTGGAGAATGTGGATGAAATTGAAAAATTCCTTAAAAAAATATAATATCCCAAACTGAATCAGGAAGAAGAAGAAAACCTGAATAGGCTGATAATAACTGATGAAATAGAAGCAGTAATAAAAAAAAAAACTTCCAGAAAAGAAAAACTGCCCCAGATGGCTTCACACAAGAGTTTTATCAAATATTCAAAGAAGGAACACTTCAGAACACTTCTCAGCTCTTTTTGAGGCCAGCATTATCCTAATTAAAAAAAAAAAAAAAGATAAAGACACTATTAAAAAAAAGAGAATTGTAGGCTAATATCCCTGATGAACTTAGATTATAAAATTCTCAATAAAATATTAGCAAATCGGATCCAGCAATATATTAAAAAAATCATACACCACAACCAAGTGGGATTTATTCCAGAGATGTGAGGCTGGTACAAATCAATAAATGTGATACATCACTTAAACAAACTGAAAGACAAAAATCACATGATCATAGCAATAGACACAGAAAAAGCATTTGACAAAATCCAACACCCTTTTTTGATAAAAACTCTCAGGAAAGTGGAAATAGAGGGATCATACCTCAACATAATAAAGGCCATATCTGAAAAACCTACAGCCGGCATCAAACTCAGTGGGCAAAAACTAAAAGCATTTCTAAACCTAAAAACTGGAACAAGACAGGGTTGCCCACTTTTATCACTTTTATTCAACATAGTACTGAAGGTCCTACCAACAGTGATCAGACAAGAAGAAATAAAAGGCTTCCAAATAGGAAGAAAGAAGGTTATGAAACTGTCATTATTCTCAGATGACATGATATTGTACATAGGAAACCCAAAAGACTCCACCAAAAAACTACTAGATTTAATAAATGAATTTAGCAGCATAGCACAATACAAAATTAACACCCAGCAATTGTTGGCATTTTTATACACCAACTAGGGGCTCAGTGCACAAATTCATACTCCTTGAAAGGAACTTGAAAGGCTGTGAGGCTGCAGTGGGCACAGGGGCAGGTCTCAGCCCATCCTCTGCACCCGCTGCCTGAGCCCTCCTGTCATGGCTCCTGGTCCCTTGTCTGCTGGCAGCCCCACTCCTGCTGCCACTGCTCCCACACGCTGACTGTGTCAGCCCCGCTTGCATCCACTGGCAGTGTGGAGCAATTGGTTCCTGCACCAGCAGTGGGTGCGAGTGGCAGCTGCCAGCCCCGATCGCCCCTGAGGGCTTCTACACCTCCCCCTCCTCCAGAGGGGCGATCGGGGCTGGCAGCCGCCACTCGCACCTGCTGACAGCACTGAACAATTGGAACTGGCGCCGGGCGCAGGCAGCGAGTGTGAGCGGTGGCTCCGGTGCCGGCTGTGGGTGCAAGCAGGGCTGGCGCCAGCAGTGGCTGTGAGTAGCGGCTCCAGCACTGGCAGTGGGTGCAAGTGGAGCCATTGCCGGCCACAGGTGTGAGGGCAGCTGCTGAACCCGATCACCCCTCAGGAGCAGGGGTAGGTGGAGAAGCCTTGAGGGGTAGTCAGGGGCTGGCAACCGCTGTTCACACCCGCTGATGGTGCCAAGTGATTGGGGCTGGCGCCGGGAGCCAACAGTGAGTGCAAGCAGCAGCTCCGGTGCTGGCAGCAAATGAGAGGCCAGCACGGGCAGCAGGTGCGAGCGCCCAGCTGGACCACAGGGCGTGGGAGCAAAGAATTTTCAGTAACCACCAGAGGCTTGCCCTGATGACAATGACCGGCACCCTGCCTTGGTCTGGCACCACCCCCTCCCCCCCACCTGCTCCACCATCCCACTGCGGCCGATGCCCGCCACATTCTGCACTCTGCCTCCTGCTGCCAACGGCTGCCATGTTCTGCACGCGCCCCCTGGTGGTCAGCACACATCATAGCGACCAGTTGTTCAGTTGTTTGGTTGTTCCGCCGTTCGGTCTATTTGCTTATTATGGTTTTATATATATACTAGAGGTCTGTTGCGCGAAGAGATTCGTGCAATAGGCCTTCCCTTCCCTTGGTTGCTGGCACCAGTTTTCCTCCCGCACCCAGGACCCAGGCCTTCGCTCTGGCTGGGCTCCAGCTGGAGCCGCCCGGAGCCATCAGGGCCGTGAGGCCTCTATGCTATGCCTGGCACCAGGGCCGTGAGGCCTCGCTGCTCCGCCTGGTGCCGGGGCTGTGTGGCCTCGCTGCTCCACCAATCCTGGGGCCATGAGGCCTCACTGCTCTGCCTGGTGCTGGGGCCATGAGGCCTGGCTGCTATGCCCACCCCAGGCCGTGAGGCCTCACTGCTCTGCCTGGCACCAGGGTGTGAGGGTTCACTGCTCTGGCCCGTGCCATCAGACTTCGCTCCACCGCTTGGAACCTAATATGCATCTTTGTTGGCAGTTAATTTGCATATTGTGCTGATTAGCCCATGGGAGGCATAGCGAGGGTATGGTCAATTACCATGTTTGTCTATTATTAGGTAAGATAGATAATGAACGCTCAGAAAGAAACTAAACAAATAATCCCATTGACCATTGCAACAAAAAAATAAAGATACTTAATAATAAACTTAACCAACGTGGTAAAAACCCTGTACTCAGAAAACTATAGAATATTGGAAAGAGAGATAGAAGAGGATATAAACAAGTGGAAGAATATACTGTATTCATGGGTTGGTGGAATCAACATCATTAAAATGTCCATATTTTCCAAAGTAATCTATAGATTCAATGCAATCCCTATTAAAATACTCATGGCATATTTCACAGATCTTTTCCCTGATATCAGGCTCGGCCCTGGTAGGCCTCCTTATGCATCTTGGGGAATGGGTATTGGAAAGATGAGAGATGCATTGGCAAGCTCAGTTGCTCAAGGCTAGGGTGTGCACCCAAACCCCATCAACAAGGAGTCCGAGAGGAAGGAGATCCTATTAGTGAGTTTAAGAACAGAAGGTCTCTGGCACAAGACTGGAGACAGGTTACATGGTAAGGTTAGCTGAGTCCAGAAACCCAGACATGAAACGGGATTCTCTCCATTGAGCCCACTAAAGACAGGGGAAAATGGGATGCCTGTTTTTCCCATATTCTCCTCTATTCTTTTCCAGGAGATCCCAATGGATGGAGATCCCATATACCCAAGTCTTTATGGCTCTCAGGGATGACCCTAAACTATGTTCTACCTGTAAACTACATCTCCCTGTAATTGCTACAGAGCCTGAAAGATAAGTATACCCAGTGAAAAAAAGAAACATTCCAAAAATGGGTGAATAAATTTATCAGTTCTTTGCCAACCTCAGGACTAGCCCCTAGAATGCATCTTCAACAACTGGTCAAAATTTGATCCCAAACCCTAAAGAAGAAGAGATTAATCTTCTTTTTTAAAAAATATATTTGTATTGATTTGAGGAAAACAGAGGG
Source organism: Myotis nattereri (assembly GCF_964212035.1). NCBI lineage: Eukaryota > Metazoa > Chordata > Mammalia > Chiroptera > Vespertilionidae > Myotis > Myotis nattereri. Next base: position 105,316,190 of record NC_138076.1, read on the forward strand.
AGAGAGAGATAGATATATCAATGATGAGAATCATTGATTGGATGCCTCCTGCACTCCCCCCACTGGGGATCAAGCCCGCAACCCAGGTATGTGCCCTTGACTAGAATAGAACCCGAGACCCTTCAGTATGCAGGCCGACACTCTTTCCACTGAGCCAAACCAGCTAGGGCAATATTAGTTTTCTTTTGCAATACAGCATGACTCCAATATAAACTGAGGAAACAGGAGGCCTGACCAGAGAATGGATGCCTTAATTATAACACCGTTCTCCGGCCAGCCAGATTTTCTCTGCCATCATCAGGGCAAATGAACTGAATTCTTATACATCGAAGCCTTTATGGTCTCAAGAGGCAACCCAGACCTTTGTAAGACTTGCAACTGGTCCCAGGGAAATGGATGGAGATCCCATATACCCAAGTCTTTATGGCTCTCAGGGATGACCCTAAACTATGTTCTACCTGTAAACTACATTTCCCTGTAATTGCTACAGAGCCTGAAAGATAAGTATACCCAGTGAAAAAAAGAAACATTCCAAAAATGGGTGAATAAATTTATCAGTTCTTTGCCAACATTTGGTTGGCAACACAATTCTTGAGATATTAGAAACCCATGTCCTTGTTTTACAAATGAAGTCTTTACAGGTCCAGGGGTATGGCTCCAGAAACAATTCAAGGCCCACCAAATCTTAATCTGGACCATCTTTTAGAATGCAAGTCTCTGGAAGGTAATCCTTATTGAAATAAAAATAAATAACAAATAAATAAACAAATAATCTTATGCATCCAAGCAGAAGTTCACCTAATTTGGTTCACCTTTCAATACAGAGAAGCTAGAAAATAGATTTGGAGTTGTTAATGAATGTCTTACATTTTATTAGAAGTGTCTATAAAAGTGTGAGTGTATTTGCCGGTAAAAGTTCCTATGCTTCTAGAAATTATAAAATGTATTTGCCAATCTAAATAATACTAATTGATTACTTTTAGTTGTGGATATTAGACTCTAGTTCAGCAAATTGTCTTCAAAGTTTTTATTTTTCACCCATGAACTAAACTGAACTGGATCCTGGGTTTTTTTTCTAAATTTCTTAAAATTTTTACTACAATCCTCCAAACTAATGTTTCATCTTCCCTCCCCACCCCCATCCTTTGACTTGGAATTATTCTCCTTGTTCTTGAAATAACATTTCCTTTCTAACAAATGATTTATTAACTTCAAATTCAACATGTTTCAAAATACCAAGGCCAGCCCCTAATTCTTCAAGTAGTCCCCTCTTATTTATTAACTAGTGGTCCAGTGCACGAAATTCGTGCATGGGGTGGGGGTTGTCCCTCAGCCCGGCCTGCACCCTCTCCAATCTGGGACCCCTTGAAGGATGTCCTACTGCCTTTCAGGGATCAGGCTTAAACCGGCAGTCAGACATCCCTCTCACAATCCAGGACTGCTGGCTCCTAACCAATCACCTGCCTGCCTGCCTGCCTGATTGCCCCAACCACTCTGCCTGCCAGCCTGCTCGCCCCCAACTGCTCGCCCCCAAATGTCCCCCTGCCGGCCTGCTTGCCCCCAACTGCCCCCTTGCTGGCCTGCTCACTCCAAATTGCCCCCCACTGTCCTGATCACCTCCAGCTGACCCCGACTGATGGCCTGCTTGCCCCCAACTGGCCCCCCTGCTGGTCTGCTTACCCCCAATGGCCCTGCCCCCCATCAGCCTGATCACCCACAGCTGCCCTCCCCTCTTGGCCTCTAACTGCTTCTACCTCAGCCCTGCCATGGCTTTGTCCAGAAGAATGTCTGGAAGGTCTCCCAGTCTAATTAGCATATTACCCTTTTATTAGTATAGATAGAGGCCTGGTGCACAGGTGGGGGCTGGCTGGTTTGCCCTGGTGTCCCGGATCAGAGTGGGGGTCCTGCTGGGATGCCTGGCCAGCCTGGGTGAGGGGCAGATGGCCGTTTTCAGGCTGGCCATGCCCCCTGGCAACCCAAGATCCCAGCCTCTCCTTTTTATCTTTTCTTTTCTTTTTTCAGCACCCCCTTGAGTGGAGGCCAGGGCGGCTGGAAGCAGGTATCTGGAATTTATTTATCTTCTATAATTGAAACCTTGTAGCCTTGAGCAGAGGCCAGGGCCTGGCCAGGATGTGCGGGAAGCTTGGCTTCCTCCATTGCCGGGGGCAACCCAAGCCTCCTGCTCACTCCAGCTCTGTGGCCGCAGCCATCTTAGTTGGGTTAATTTGAATACTCGCTCCTGATTGGCTGGTGGGTGTAGCGGAGTGATGGTTTATTTGCATGTTTCTCTTTTATTAGTGTAGATGAGGGCCAATATTATTGAATTCACCAGAAATCTTCTTGCTATTGGGTAGCTATGGCCTGAGAGCAATTGGGGTAGACCAGATGGACCACAAAATTTTGAGTTTCTCATGCAATAGTTAAAAAGGTAGAGGTAACCACACAATGAGCTAGAGTTTGAGTATTTCATAGAGTTTTGCATAAATGTCTGAAACAAGGAGGCTGAGATAGTTGCAGACATATTTACTCACCAAGTAATCGCAATAATTTCTGAAATGGGTACCCATTTATTTTCCCTTTGAGACATACAGCCACATGAAAATGGCTGAGGAGTCTGAGGACAAGATGTACTATGACAGGTGAAGCAGGCTGCCTTTTCCCATCATATCCAGGTATTTTTTTAAAAATTTTTTTATCATCCATTTATATATCTACACAATGTTCATCTAAATTAGATTTAAATGTAATTTTGCCAGGAGAATTATCAGGGAGGTTTTCTTGAAAGTATTTGCCCAAGATGGATCCTTTATGACAGGTATATCTGGAGAAAAATGTACCAATAATTACACTAGTAGTATGCAAAAACCAATGTGTGGCTAACAAGGCATTAATCCTGTCTAATAAAGAGGGAATATGCTAATTGACTGCCCCGCCCTCAAAGATGGCGGCGTCCACAGCCAATAAGGAGGGAATATGCTAATTGACTCCCATGTCCTCAAAAATGGCGGCACCCACAGCCACAAGATGGCTGGCAGGGGAGGGCAGTTGTGGGTGATCAGGCCAGCAGGGGAGGGCAGTTAGGGGCAACCAGGCCAGCAGGGGAGGGAATCTGGGGGCGACCAGACTGGCAGGGGAGGGCAGTTGGGGGCGATTGGGCTGGCAGGGGAAGAGTTAGGCATCGATCAGGCTGGCAGGGGAGTGGTTAGGGGGTGATCAGGTTGGCAGGCAGAAGCAGTTAGGGGCAATAAGGCAGGCAGGCAGGCGAACGGTTGGGAGCCAGTAGTTCCAGATTGTGAGAGGGATGTCCGACTGCCGGTTTAGGCCAGATCCCACAGGGTGCAGTCGGACATCCCTTGAGGGGTCCCAGATTGGAGAGGGTGCAGGCCAGGCTGAGGGACATTCCCTCCCCCAACCCACTGCACAAATTTCGTGCACCAGGCCTCTAGTTTCATTATAATAACTGATAATCAAAATATCATTGTCTAGTAGATGGGAAAGATTAGCAGGAACACATTAAATTTTTTATATCCAATAAGGGAGAGGGTCTGGGGAGACAGATATTGTTTCCATTAAAAAACCATAAGAATTACAATATAAAAATTATTTTATATATTTTTATCAATCACTAACAATTAGATGCTATAAGAGTACATTTTGAGAAAAATCAAAGAACAACTTTATTACTGTTATTATTAACAAGCAAAAAAAATAAAAGACTAAACAAATGTTCTAGTTCAACATCAATTTATGGGCATATAGTCCTTGTTAATGGTTTGCGATAGATGTCTGCCTTTGATGCCTGTGGCTTTTCATCCTTTAAAAGTCTTTGATGCCCAAGCTGGTTTGGCTCAGTGGATAGAGTCGGCCTGCGGACTGGAGGGTCCCAGGTTCGATTCTGGTCAAGGGCATGCACCTTGGTTGCGGGCACATCCCCAGTAGGGGGTGTGCAGGAGGCAGCTGATCGATGTTTCTCTCTCATCGATGTTTCTAACTCTCTATCCCTCTTTCTTTCTCTCTGTAAAAAAATCAATAAAATATAATTTAAAAAAGAAAAAGAAAAAAAAAGTCTTCAAAGTCTGCTGTAGGCAAAGGCAAGTGTCAGAGGCAGGGATAGATGTCCATTTGTGGTTAGGCACCTTTTTAAAATGAAAAATCTGAATCCGTGAGCTAACTCTATTAAATTTGACTGCACGTAGTTTAATAGATAAATTGGTAATACCTAATATGCTTTCTTTCAATGAGGTTGAAGATAATCTTTTATTTGATGTGTTTTCCAATAGGCAAAAACTTCTGGTTGTAAGCCATAGTGTTCGAAATATTTATTTCTGGGGGATGCACTGTAAAATAAATCAGTTACTAAATTATTAATCCCTTTAACTTAATTAATAAGTCCTTTATTGACTTAAGAGGGAGCAGGGAACATTCTCAGATCTACATAATTTGTATGCTTAGTAAATCAGTACACATGGTTGGCCAAATTAATTTATGTTGTTTAATCAGTTACAAGCTTTATTAGTTGTTGTTGTTTTTTAAACCAATGCCAAATTTAGTAATGGGTCATCTTGATAATCTTTAAAACTGTATAATGACAGACTTGAGTATTGTTTAAAAGGTGTTTGTGGTTTTTGCTTTTATTTCCCCAAAAGTTCAAAGAAATCAAGCACTGATTCATTGGGTTTCTTTTACATTGCTGGATCTTGGTCCAGTCCTTTTCTTGGTAAAAATCTCAGGTATGGCTTGGTAAAGTCAGTGGGCTAATTTCCTGCATTTTTCCTGGTCTGTCTTCTACAGAAGTTTCCCAGTGAACCTTATTTAGCTATTCCATTGCTTTGTTCTCAGAAACTAGTGTATTGATATGGACAGGTCAAAATGGTCAGGATCATATGTTCTAAAAGTAAAATCAGGTGGCAAAGCCATCAGGGTCATGAAGACTTATAGAAATCCTTAGATTCCTTAATTCTGTTCTAGCCCAAGGAATGTATACAATTACTGCTTTTCCTCTGCTGAAAACTGGCTTTTCATTAAAGGGAGCTGCCAGAATTTCTGGGTTTTCTAGTGTATCTTGGCCTGGCTTTTTATTGTTTCCCCTAGGTCAGCAGGAAGTGGTGGTGAAGATAAATGAGAGGGGGAGAAAGGGAAGGGCCAATCTGAACAAGGAAACCCAGAGAGCAAAGAATATAGACATTTCATACAAATTATATATATATGCTGCAGGAGAGCTGGGGTTCTTGGAATTTATCAATCTTAGAGATACAACTTCCCATGTTAATTTTAGTTTTCTATGAAAATCTACAGTCTGAACGAGTTTCTAGGGATATTGTGTGATGGGTTAAAGTATACTGCTTATGGGTTGAGTTCCGAAGGGCTGTCACCTCTCGAGTCACTTCAACCTTCTTGCATGTCTTGAGTTCTCTCCCTAGCTAATACAACTGTGAGTCTTTAAGTGCATACCCCAGAACAGTCAATTGTTTAATTATAGTTGTTGGAATTCTCTATGGGGCCACTGCTCGTTTTAAGAGATACTCTCAAATTCCTCCGCAAAGATTCTTAGTTATCCGAGAATACCCCAAATCCGAGCTGGAGGGGATAAATGTCCCTTCTATTTGTAGTTGAATAAATTCTGACTCTCATTTATACAGCAAAAGGTTTTGCTCAGACTTATAGTAGGTAGATCGGGTTAAAAAGCCGAAATTAAAACCAACTGCCTATTTCAACTCCTATCCTATAGTGCCACCTTGTGGATTTTCTAAGAAGAGCTCAAATGAAGTCAGAGGCTCACTACAAGCAAAGGGTGAGGGAGGTTCTGGATTCTAAAATAACTCATCCTCTTTTTCAACAACCCAGCCTTGCAGCCTCCCTGGCAGATAGTGTCCTTGTAAGGACAATGATGGGCAAGACCATTACCCTGAGGTTGAGCCCAGTGACACCATTAATGTCAAAGTGAAAATCCAAGACAAGAAGGACATCCTGCTTGACCACTAGTATCTGATTTTTGCGGGTAAACATTTGGAAGATGGCTGCCTTCTCTACAATATTCAGAAAGAGTCCACCCTACACTTGGTGCTTTGTCTGCAGGGACACATCTCTTTGCCAGCTCAACTGTGTGACAAGATGATCTGACACAAGTGTTATGCCCACCTGTACTCATGCTGTTAACTGCTGCAAGGTATGGCCACACCAACAAACTGCAAACTAAGAAAGTAAAACAAGGCCCTTCTACCACCTCTTCTGCCGGAGAGTGGCCTCCTGCCTGAATCCTGTGGCCCTGAGCCCTCAATGAAGTTTCCCTTTCATTGACTGGAGCAGTAAAAATAAATAACTCACCCAAGTTCACCCACTGCAAAGTGAAGAGCCAGTGGGGCTCAATAGGCCCCTGCTGATACCTAGCACTGGATTCAAGTTCGTGGGTGGTCGTAGGTGAGCTTCTTTGGAACCCTGCTGGCTATGCAAAGTAAAGATCCATGAAAGAACATCCAGCCTGAGGAAAAGTCTTGTAAGAGTTTATTTGAGCAAAACTGATGACAATTGCCGGGAAGCAAAATTTCAACAAATTGAGGAAATGCTCTGGAGAATGGCAGCTGTGCAGCTTATTTTATACATTAGAATCAAAGGAGACATAAGGAGGCTTCCATGAAATTCACTGGTGGTAGATTAGGAAGGTGAAAGAAAGCAAAGCTGGGAAATCTGCGTTTGGATTAAAAGCAAAACAAAAAAACATATACGCTTCTTTTACATTGGATATTTAACATTTATAGTACATAGAGATGGTATGTGAGTAACAAGATAACAATGTGGTCTCGTGCTCTGGTGCCAGTTGTGCCTTCAAGGGGTCTGGGGTAAAATTACTAATATTTTTAAGGTGTTATTTTAGAGTCAAAAAGACAATAGACAATTTCTAAGCTAAAGATTGACCTTTGTGAAGAAGGCTACAGGCCTAGGACATGACTAACCATGACCAACTTCCAGCTTCTAGTTAGGAATTTTTACATTCATACCACCATGTGGTTTCTTTTGGTCCCTGAGCTTGTTAGGTTTAATATGTGGCCTCTTTTTCTTCCACACTTAAACCACAAACTTTATTCAAACTCCATCCAGTTATATGATCATTTTACTATGCTAGTCTGTCATACTTTGTGCCTTTTGAAGGATGTTAATTCTTCCTCATCCTTTAAGACTTTAATGTCACTGACAAATCTTTGTGAATTCCCTCAGGCAGGAATGTACTTACTACCTTCCCTTCTACATATTTTCATAGCACTAGGTAATACAAGTAGCCTGGTATTGGTAGTAAATGTTTGGTTCCAATTACCACTTACTCATTGTGTGACTTACATCTTGGCTTCTTTATCTGGTTAAATAGGTTGCTACTATTTATCTCATAGGATTGAGATACATAAAACCAGTCCCCCAGTAATTGCAAAAGCTCCAAAAATGTTTTCTTCATTTTTATGTAAATCTTTAAGTCCCTAATATGTGTAAGATGTTAGAAACACATATAAAAAATGAACAGTTCCTTTGCTATGATAATAGGGGGCTAATAGCAGAAATAAACCTCACAATAGCATCCTTACAGAAAGATCAGTCATTCAGTAACTTCTTTGTGAATGGTCAACATATATAAGCAAAACCATATAATCCTAAAAACAGTTTATGAGTGTAGACTGAAAAAAAATAACAAATAACTTCTAGCAATTGGCATCAGATAAACTATGAGGTTACATTCTGTTTGAAAATAATTAAAAGTATAGTCTGTTTCAAGTGTTGGTTGTAATATAACTTTACCATAAGATATCCTATATAATAAAATGCTAATATGCAAATCGACCGAACAGCAGAATGACCGGTCACTATGACGCGCACTGGCCACCAGGGGGCACACGCTCAAAGCAGGAGCTGCCCCCTGGTGGTCAGTGTGCTCCCACAGGGGGAGGCTGCTCAGCCAGAAGCTGGCCTCACGGCTAGCGGTGGTGAGAGCCTCTCCTGCCTCCGTGGTAGCGCTAAGGATGTCCGACTGCTGGCTTAGGGGGAGCGGGCCTAAGTTGTCAGTAGGACATTACCCGTGGGCTCCCGGACTGCAAGAGGGTGTGGGCGAGGCTGAGGGGACCCCCGCCCCAAGTGCACGAATTTTGTGCACTAGTATTTAAATAAGTGAGTAATCAGTAGTATATATTGAATTTCAACTAAATTTGGACAAAAATGTTCTATGTATTGGCTCTAGCACATACAAAAACTTAAAAAGCCCATCTAAGGATTTAATAAGTCACTTATAAAATATGTTATATCCATAAAGTTTATTTTAAAAAATTGTTAAAAACTAACCATACAGGAATATTTATTAATATACTTAAAAAGTTTGTTCCCCATGTTGAAGGAAAATACATTAGCAACATCTTCCAAACACCATCTTTATAAAAGTAAAACTTCTAGATGCTGAAATGTACTACAGTAGATTCTATAGTTTACACTCTTAATTATAGGATTGGAAATAATTCTCCCTACTCTGTCTCTCCAAATGTGGCAGTTATTATACTTAAATTAATAACATATAATCATGTTATACTACCACATATCCTTAAATAGAGTACACACTGCATATTTACTAACAGAGCAAATCTCCTCTATTGTCACATAATTAATTTAGATAAGCATTTGACTTTAAATACAAATAGAAATACTACATCCCATGATTGTAAACATTCACCAAGAGCTCCAGAGTATAATGAGTAATAGAGGTGGCCCAAGAGTCACTCAAATGTTTCTCATTCATTTGGATATTGCTGAGATTAAGTTCTGAAGGCAAATTATCACAAGCCTTACTTGTATTTCTGTAAGTAGTCAAAAATACCTGAAAGTCATTCTAAAGTCTATATTAAGCACCATTTTCACTTACTTAAATATAGAGTTAAATTCAGCAGTATATGTATGATCATTAATACCAGAAATTAAAAAATAACTGTGGGTCTCAAGTCCCCTTTTGTGAATACATAAGGGGCTCTGCGTTCCAATGATGCTAATAGGAATCACTCATGCATACCAAGGGTAGTAACTCCCCTAGGGCCACATGCAACCCATAAGTCTGAGGCACAAATTATTACTTTTGTCAGTGGACGCTATACAAGCAGATTTAAGGCTGTATTCGGCTATTAAGAGTTCAACCTCCTGTTTAGTATTCTTTTTATATAAATCACATACACGATGCAAAATTTCATAGGATGGGAGGTGAGAAGTCCCCAAACACTTTTTAAATATTCTCCATACAATTCATTATCAGCATATTTACACAAGGGGAGTGTTCATAATTAAAACCATTAAAAATGCAATCATGTTTTAAAACTCTTATCCCAATTTCCCCAGGATTACCCTCATTCTTATTTTCTGATTTTTGGACAAGTTCACATTTGTCAGCTTGTTCACTATAGTCCTTAGGCAATTCTGATGGTGTTCCAAAGGTAAATGCAAATTATATTCACTGCCAACCACTTTGGGACAGGCCTGGTTGCAAAGAGAATGGTGTTCCTGACGTTGAAGAAAAACTAGGAAACCCATCCGGCTGAGCTGGATAGCTTTCCAGAGCTGAAGCTGAATGGACCTGACAGAAAAAAGAACACGCAGTTTAGCAGAATGCCAAATTCCACCAAGTCTGCACTTGCTTCTGTCTATGCAACAGTACAGATATTTGAGGTAGAAAAGAAAGAAAAAAAGTTGGACAATATCAGTCTGCTCAGTCTCCTAAAATTTTTAAGAAATGTTCAACTTCTTCTGATGGTGGAGGCGCACAGAAATGCCATTAAAATGATTTAAAAATAGGTTTTCTAGAGAAAATGTGCTTAAATTGTGGGAGACAAGCTGAATTTAACAGTCATGTATAAATATTTTATTTGTAAAATATTAAAACTCAGATTTGCAAATATATAAGCAGGAAAAACAATTCATACAGATGAATATATTCTATCACCTTAGTTACCTTTCTGAAGGAAAACAAGTATAATTTGCATATTTTGGAAGAATCAGCTATCATATCTCTAGACATTCTGCTAAGAGTCATTTTTTGCAAATGCTGGGATATCACTATTGGTATTGTAAAATTATCACTACAGAAGTTATATGACATTTTATTTATGCCGGACATTGTCTGTTTACCTGCTGTAACAATGCTGACTGTGCAGCTGCATTACGCTGCAATTCTTGCAAGGATGACTGTGAAGGGTTCTGGGAAAATCCAGGGATACCTGGAAGGGACAAAAGGCCTGGAAAAACAGAACTGCCTGCAGCTTGAAGTCCAGATGATAAGCTAAAATGATAGAAAAACAGAAAAAAAAATAAGACATAAAAGCTATTGCTTCTATATTTGTCAAATACTATCTCAACATGTAAAAAAAATCTTAGAATTTCTCTGTTGGAAGAAAATCATAAAAGTCAGCCACTCACTAATATACATGTACTTTCTGTTATAAAGTGTATTATTCTGAATTCAATTAAGTCTATGTTTTGCATAGACATTATTTTTTGTGATTTTATAATCAGGATAAATTACCAAATACAAATCTTAAAATTATCTGAGTAGGCATTCATGTTTTATATATTTACCTTAACATGACTGAAGAGTCATAAAACATTTTCTTAAGCATTGAAGTTTCAGCCCAGAAAAACATAATTTGGCACCACCAAACAATTATATTGACTTTAATTTGAATGACTTAAAAATAAGACTATGAACTATGAGTTAGGTAAAGAATGATTTTATCCTATTTCTAAACTATCCACATACCTGGCTTGTGCAACAAGAGCAGAGTTGAAATTGGAACTAAAAGCTGAAGCGAATCCTGGGAGGACAGGAGCTGGTGATGGGGTCGTAGCAGTGACAGGTAGTGGTGTGACTGCTGCAACTGTAGAAGGTGCCTGCAGCCCCGGGAATGAAGGGAGAGCAGGGGTAACACTGGGGGTGTTAGAGACAGAAAAGCCAGGGTAGGATGGATTTGAAGATGGCAAAGGTCCTTGAGTAACTGAAAAAAGTGAGGGGACAGCAGTTGACAAGGTAAGGGGGAAAGGTGTTGCTGAGACTGGTGCTGAGACAGAAAGCCCTGAGAGAATAGCTGATGTAGAACTAGGATGAGGGATAGATATGGATGTGACAGTTGCAGATGAGGTGACTATTAATGTCCCTGGAAGAGATACTGGTGGATTAAGAGATGGATTACCTGTCAAAGGAAAATTACTGGTCAAAGAAGTAAAGGGAGGAAGAGCAGTGAATACTGGAGTGATTGGAGTGGAGGAACCATGTGGGGGAAGGGAAATAGAAGAAAGGGGATTTGAAACATTCAAGGGAGTACTCAAACTGGAAAGACCTGATAATGCAGGATTAAGGCAAGTAGATAAACTGATGGGCACTGATGTTGAAGTATATGCATGACCTAGTGTCCCTGACAAACCTAAAGTGCTATGAGAGGGATTCACAGAATGAGATGGACCTTTAAAGGCTGAGGGAGTAGGACTTGTGGGTTCAGCTTTTATTGTAGCAGAAATAGTTGTTACAGCAGGGTTAGATGTAATATGCAAGTCTGAGTTACTTGGATGGGGGCCATGCAAAAGGATAGCTGAGGAACCAGAGCTAACTGGCCCTGAAGTTAAAGCTGATTTTGTAGTAGCTAGAGGAGATTGGACAGGCAAAGTAGGGGGAGAGGAAGTTGCGTTGGCCACAGGAGATGGAAGGCCTGGGAACATGGCCAATCCTGGAGTAGAAGACTCCTGTGGGGTGGGAATAGCTGATGGGGCATAACACTTGTTAGGGGCTAAAGCAGGAGAATCAGAGTTGTGATTTGTAAGAGAAGAGAGTGAAGACAACCCACTTGTAATAGCAGTGGATAACGCAGGAGAGTTTATTAAATTGGTATCCTTTGATGTCAGAAAGCCTTTTAACGCAGACAAAAGAGGATTATTTAGACCAAGTGGACAAGCAACACTGGGAGCAGAACCACCAGCAATTACAGAAGGATTTGGGTTGGACATGCCTTGGGATGTTGGTGTTAAGGGCAAGGGGAGACCTGTAAAAACTGATGACAATGAAGCAGGATTTGGGCTGTTGGTAGAACCAACAGTAGAGGTGGCAGAAAATGGGAGGCTAACAAAAGAAGCAGAAGTAGAAGCAAATGTTTCATTGGAAGTAGGAGTGGCCCGAGGTATAGATGTGGCCTGAGGGACCGGGGTAGGAGTGGCAGAACCTGGCAGTGGAACTAGGCCAGGAAAAACTGAAGGAACAGGAAGAGACATTGTGCTGTGGACAGAAGTGACAGCTGGCAATGAAGGGGTTCTGATAATTGTTGGATTTGGCATTGATGGCTGAGGTGTATGAACAGCTGAGGAGACCTGCCCTGGGAACACTGGAAGGATAGTATTCAGCATGTTCAGCCCAGAAACTGTGGCAGCTGCTGATGCTGATGAATGATTTGCTGCCTTAACAGGGGATGCAGTAGGAACAGGAGTTGCTGCAGGTGTTGCAGGATTAGAACCGTGAGGAGAAAAGAGTTGACTTGCTGGGGCAGAAAATGCTATTGGGGGGAAAAAGGCAAAAATTTATCATCATGGTGAAATGTCAAATTTTAAATCAAAATAAAGGCATAAAACTTTTTGTAATATTTAACAAATATCAAAGTAAATCAATGACAGGGATAATAGGCTATTCCAATGTATATATTACTAGATTCCATTACCAGGATTTTCACTATGAGGCCCTGTTAGATCCAGTTGTCTCAGACTGCTTAGAACACTCATTCAACTCATAGTTGATAAAGCCTTGAGCAGTTACCAAATAAACTTTCTTTTCATATTTTCCCAATTATTCAAAATTTAAAGAATTTGTTTTAATTGTGATTAATGTCAGTGTGCTAACTTTTCCTTTAATTCTTTCAAGCCACTTATCTAAAGTAATAACACAAGTCTTAAGAGCTTTTAGGACATCACTTTCCTTGTAGGGGCTTTTAAGGCCTTCCAGGATTTATGCCAATTTCTCCAGTCTTCTTTGTCGAGACTTTGTGAGTTGAACTAAATATTTCAGATTATCAATCTATATAGATTTTTTTCCTCTAAGCATTTTCTCATACTGACTCCTCTATACTACCTTAACCTCTAGCTTTACAGGGCTTGTCCTAGGAGCTCCTTTAGGGACAGAGGCCATGTATATATCATCTTTAGAGCCTTAGCACCTAGCATAGTGCATGGCATATGTGTATTTAATGTGTTTACTGCACTGGATCCATCATGATTATCTCAACTACAGTTCCCAAACCCATTTAAGCACTTACGCCCAAGACTTCTTAAATTTCTATATTTTTAATCTGATAAAATCTATAAATAATTAACATACACAATACTGGGGATGATTTGGGTTTCTTCCCTGAATCAATTCAGTGACAATGTTTAACTCTGATGATTTATTTGGTACCAAATGGCTTAAGTAGCTAATGTCATAATGACAACTATCTGCTGCTATACTCACATCAAAGTCTGTTTTAGTTGTAAATAGACAATCTTCCTTTTGTAGTAATAGATTGATAAATTTTTGCATGATTAAGACTTAAATTTTAAAATCTACGCATAATAAAGACTATTTTGACAAGGAAGCTAATGTTAATGAAGTTACATTTATGCTAAACATGGGTGGGGAAGGGATCATAGGAAAACTGCATATACACAATACATTTCTATACTAAGTGACAGCCAAAGAGTGCCATATGATACAGTAGTTTTACAAAAGAAATATGGTAGAACTTGAAAAACATATAAGTATATAAACTTCAAACTCAAAAGGCCTTAAACCTGTAGCATTTCATATTGTAAGCAGTAATTTAGTTTCAAAAAACTAAGACTAGCTATCATTTTAAATTTAGAGTAAATAAGAAAATAGATTTGTACTTTTTTTGGGTATTTGTTTTTATAAGAACTAGAATCAAAAAAAATATATACCTATTTCTGTGTTTATAAGTAATGTACCAAAAATTATTTAGGTCAACATTGGTTGGGAAACATTTGAGAATTCACCATCTTATTTAACTACATGCCAGAGACAACATAGTTAATGACAGATTGCAATGTAAAACCAAACTGTCCCATAGTGTTCTTTATAGAGGCAAACTCTGTTTATATACTAAAGCAAAAGCTATATATTATTAATCATATTACCTGCAGTTAAAAAGCAACAAAACAAAAATAAACTCCACTTTCCTCTCATCTATTTCAGTCTTAAACATAAAACACTACCTGTCAGATCTTGTGCTAAGTACTTTATGCCCACTATTTCATTTGTCCTCACATAACCCTCTGAGATAGGTACTAATAGCCCATTTTATAGATATGCAATCTGAGGTTTGGTGTGGTTAACCAACTTGTTAAAAGATTATGCAGGAAGGTTTGGAACCCCCACCATATTGTGAGATTTACAAAATCCTTCCTGAAGGAAGCCTCTGAGGGTGGCCATGACTAGGTGTGCAGCACTGCTGCCACCACCGAAGACCTCCACGCCAGACCAAGCCACATAGAGAGCCATCAGGAGTTAGGGTCTGGGGACTGTGGCATTTGCCAGGATAGGGGCTGTCAGCTCCCTAGCCCTGGGTGCCACTGGAATCGGGAGCTGGACAGAGGCTCAACTGTGAAGCCAGCCAGGAGCACTAGGGGTGTGGGGGAAGGTGGCCGGGTGACATTGGCTGCAGAGGCTACAGAAGTGCAGCTGGGGATGCCCAAGGCTGAGACTCACCAGAGAGACTGGCAGCAGATACCCCACCATCATCCCACCTCAGAAGTTTGCCCCAATCTGTGTCTGTGGGAGAGGCCACGTGGTATAACTCTGAGACAGCAGAGGGGTCTGACTGGTACACCTAGCAGTAAATCTGAGGGACCCTTTATTCCCTGGAAGAACTTCTCGTAGAGAGCAGGATTGGGGCTGGACAGTGTGCCCTGGAGAAAGGGGGTCAGTTCTACTTTGAACACAGGGGAGGCACCCCTTTCTCCACGTCTGGAACAGCTGTTTCTGTCCCACCCTGCAGCAACCTGAGGCAAGGAGGAAGGGCTCTGGGCTGGAAATTTGCACTGGTGCAGCTGGGTCTGACAGTGTGGGGGGACTCTGACATTTGGCCTGGTCAAAGTCTGGGTGAAGACCCGGCCCAGAGGTGGCCAGATGCACAGAAAGATTGGAGTGCAAAGCAGGGCTGATTTTTATTTATTTATTTATTTTTAAATCCCCTCCTGCTTGAGGTGGAAACAAGGGGGTGCAAGTGAGCCACCTAGAGGTGAGGCATTTAAAGGAGAGGAAGTGCCAGCCATCCCTCCTATAAACTACAGGCACCACCCCCAACATAAGTCTGTTTAAACCATCCTGTCTAGGACGGGGATAACCCACAGTGCCCAGTTCTATAGGGGAAGGTGTGGGGAAGTATGAAACTTGGTTGGAAAGTTTGTAAGGAGGAATCTCTGAAAGGTCTGGGGCATCCAGGGGAGCTGACCAGAGGCAGCTACCCCTGCCTTAACTTTTCCAAATAAGTCTGAGCCCCTGGGTGTTTTACTGGAATCTTTATGTTTATTAGTCTTTAGACGTCCTTGCTTAAAGGACACTGCAGATGCATGTGTCTTCTCAAGGATATTTACCCTGCTGATAGTATCTAGAAGTTAATTTTAGTTCAAGCTTTTGTTTCAATAAAAGCGTAAAGAGGCAGGTGAACAGGGCTGTCTGGTTCCCATAGCCAAGCAGTCCCTTAGCCTTCTTGTTCACAGAAACACGTGTCAGAGTAATTATTCATCCATCACTCAGGATCTGTTGGTCAGCCCTGGCAGGAAGGATGAGCAACTAAGAACAGGGACATTCAAGGTGTGAGAACTGAGGCTGATGCAGCCACTGGGCTATAGAGGCTCTTCCCACTGCACTACTTGGGAATCCACCTTGTCATGCTTCTGTCAGGTTGCCCGGGGCCAGGCAGGGACAGCAACTGACATTGGCTTGCACCAGAGAACCACTTGAGAAGCCTGGAACCAACACATCCCAGGCCAGATTCAACAACAGAGCAAAATCCAGTGAGCTCCACAAATAGCAGATCCAAAAGTTTTCTTTTCTTCTCTTTTTTAGTTCATATCTATTATGTCTCTTTCCTTTTATTCTATTCCTCCTTTACTCTTTATCTTTAATATTTCTTATTTTATTACTTTCTATTCTTGTTTTACTTTACCTATTCTATATTTTCATTTATTATTATCCTAAAAATTATTAATATTTCCTTTATACTTTTATTTTTTATACTTATTCTATTTCTTTTCTTTTTCTTCTTTGATATCCTCTCTCTTTTTCTTTTTGTTTTTTTTTCTACTATAATACTTTTGGTCTTTGTGGCTTTGTTTTTCTCTTTTAGTCTTTAATGTTTTAGTTTTGTTTTATTTTTCATGTTGTTCTTGGTTTGGCTTGCTTTGTCTTGTTTTGTCCTATCAGCCTTGTTTTGTTCTGTGTAACAGTTGGCATAACGTGATTGGGGTTGAGCCAAACAGGCAGCAAGCATGAGGGCTGAGCTCACCTACGAAAGGGATGACAGAATTCAAGACCCAAATACAACAGGAAGGCCCACAAAACCCAAACGGGATATTCCTACTGCACCCAGGTCAGAAGGTCAAGGGGGCCACTTCACCAAAGAAGGCCACTTCACCAAGACAAGGAGACATAGCAGTCATATCAAATACACAGGGAAAAAAACAAAACCACAAAGAAACAGCAACAATGGGAAAACAAAGGAACAGGCCCCAAATGAAACAACAGGAGGAATCTCCAGAAAAAGATCTATATGAAATGGAGGCAAGCAATTTTTCAGAAACAGAGTATAACATGATGGTTTTAAGAATGCTCAACAAAGAGACAGCATGAAAAGGACATAGAACCCATGAAAAACAAACAGTTGGAAAAGAAAAATGACACAGCTGAAATAAAGAATACACTACAAGAAATCAACAGCAGGTTAGAAGAAGCAGAAATTCAAATCACTGAATAAGAAGACAAGGTAGAAAAATCACTCAAAAATAGCAACAAAAGGAAAAAGAATAATTAAAAAGCATGAGGGCAGCTAAAAGTAACTTTGGGACAACATGAAACTGGACAACATTCGCATCATAGGGGTACCAGAGGGAGAAGAAAGTGAAGTGAACAAGGGATAGAAAACCTGTTTGAAGAAATGATAGAAAACATCCCTAATCTGATAAAGGAAAAAGTCACACAAAAGCAGGTAGGACAGCAAGACTCAATCAAGATGACCCCAAAGATACAGCATATTAAAATGGCAAACGATAAAGACAGAGAATTTTAAGGGCAGCAAGAGAGAGACAGTCAGTCACCTACTAGGGAGTTCTCATTAGACTGCCAACATAGTTCTCGAAAGAAACACTGTAGGTCAGAAGGGAATGGCAAAAAGTATTCAAAATGATGAAAAGCAATGATCTGAAACTAAGACTACTCTATTCAGCAAGGCTATTATAAAAAAATTAAAATAAAATAGCCTCCCAGAGAAAAAAAGGATCACGGAGTTTATCACCACCAATCCAGCATTAGAAAAAATGTTAAAGGGACTGCTGAAAGAGGCATATAAAGAGAGAAACATAGGCCTGAAGAATAAAAATAGCAATAAATATCTATCTATCTATCCTATATAATAAAAGAGAAACGTAAATTGACCATCCCTCCGCTACACTCTCCAGCCAACCAGGAGAGTATGCAAATTAACCTAGCAAAAACAGCGGGTTAATTTGCATATTCAGGCGCCCAGCGGCCTGGGTCCTGGGAACATCCTCGGGACCCAGGCTGCTCCTAGCCTGTAGGCCCGTGCATAGGCCCTGAGCAGCTGGGGTCCCAGAACACCCCCGGCCACTCTGGGCCTACGGGCGCAGGCGCTAAGGGGATGTTCCCGCCCTGGGGCCACTTGCGCATGCGTGGGCGCCAAGTGGCAGCCTGGATCCACGCCCCCCAGCCCAGTGCCCATCACGGGTCGAACAGGCCAGGCCAGGCCTCCCCGCATTGATCCCGGGGCGAACAGAACAGGCCTCCCTGCGATTGCTGACGGAGTGAACAGGCCAGACCTTCCCCGATCGCTGACGGGGCGAACAGAACATGCCTCCCCATGAATGATCATGAGGCGAACAAAACAGGCCTCCCTGTTATCGCTGGCGAGGCGAACAGAACAGGCCTCCCCGTGATCAATTGCGGGGCGAACAGAACAGGGCACCCTGTGATTGCTCGCAGGGCGAACAGAGCAGGCCTTTCTGCGATCGCTGATGAGGTGAACAGGCCAGGCCTCCCCCGATTGCTCATGGGGCGAACAGAACAGGCCAGGCCTCCCTGTAATCACTTGCGGGACGAACAGAATAGGCCAGGCCTCCCCGCGATCGCATGCAAGGTGAACAGAACAGGCTAGGCCTCCCCGTAATTGTTTGAGGGACGAACAGAACAGGCCAGACCTCCCCGCGATCGCTCGTGGGGCGAACAGAACAGGCCATGCCTCCCTGCGATCCCAGGCGGAGAAGCCGTTCCGCTGATGAGCCTGCACCATGGACCTGTTCGGGTGGGTGGTGCGGAGTCCGGGGCCTCTAGCCTGCAGCCACGGGAAGTCTCCCTCTCCCCAGAGTTAGGAGCACCAGCCCAGGTCCACCCAGGCGAGGTCCTGACAGCCGGGGTGAGTTCCTGCAGGCTGGGGTTTGATCCCTAGGCATTAGCAGTAGGAGAACAGTGCCTTGGTTATTGCTGTGTGTCCAGGTTTTAATTGGACAAATGCCCGGTGGTTCTGGGCGCCAGCTTAGCAAAATCTTTTAGGAGGAGAATTCTGTCTGGGTTTCCTCAAATTCCCTCAGCCACTACTCACCCCTCTGTAAAGGTGCAGAATAAGTGAGGCCCCTTAAATAAAAATCAGAGGTCTACAGCAACCATGGGCCTCTCTCATCACAGTCATTTGGACTGGATGGCATTTGAGTATTTATTTAGGCACCATGACAGAGAACACACAAGCTCAAGTCATGATCCCAGCCCTTAAAGATTTCATAATCTTATTAGAGTGAGTGGATGATAAAAGCGCAGTAATGACATCAGAATGTAAGGCAACAATAGAGAGGAACAGAGGCAATTGCTAGGATGATTTTCCAACAATTAGTACAAAGAGTATGTGCTGTGAATTAAATAAAAAAAATATATGTGGAAGTAGCTGCTTCATGAGTATGGGACCCCTTCCTATTTTAAAGGAAACTGAGTTCCATGTGAACTGTGTAATGTGCTATGATATCTGAGGCACAGGACAAGGTAGGCTCTAGGAGTACTATGCTTTGATAATTGAGTCATTCTTTATTGTTCAATGTGATTTATTTCTGCACGCCTCAGTTTTGTAATAGTTAAATTACTAGGATAATACATCTTGCTATAAAATATTACTAGAAGAGCAAATGATCAGGTGACATTTATTGTTATTTTCTATACATGAACACAATCTCTGGTATGCTAAAGTGATAGGTATTATAGAAATATTCAGATAGGGAGACCTACAGGCTTGATTAAAAGTGAGGCTTACTATCACAACCCAAATTTATTGCTTAAAAAAAAAGCAGGGAGCCAACTAGAAACTGAACCAAATATAAACCCCTGAAGGGCAAATGTAAATTGGATAAGCTTTGCTATTACAAGAGCAAGAAGAAAAAAATCAGATGCAAGGATCAGAAGCACACTGCATCCACTTTAAGTTGCTGTTAAAGAAAAATACTTAATACAGATTGTAAAGAGATTTGTTCAAAGAGGATTTCCTAGAGTAGGTGGTATTTCAGTTAATTTTTTAAAATGTGAAGAGGTTAGCTAGATAAGAAAAAGTTGTAGGGGTCCCAAACTGCAGAGGGTGCAGGGGGGGCTGAGGGACCCCCCCCCCATCCACGTGCACAAATTTCGTGCACCAGGCCTCTAGTCTATCTATATAAAAGCCTAAGCGACCGTTACGATTGAACGACCAGTCACTATGGTGCGCATAGACCACAAGGGGGCAGATGCTCAATGCAGTAGCTGCCCCCTGGTAGTCAGTGAGCTCCCACAGCCAACCTCCTGTGGCCTGCCACCAGCGGTTGGCCCACCAATTGACACCAATGGGTGGGGGGGTGCTGGCCAACCTCCTGCAGCCCTGCCCCCTTGGGCGGCAAACCTCAGGTGGACTCTCCCCCCCACCAGCCAGTTTCCCATGGCTCCTTCCCCAGGCCGGCCAGCTCCCCAACCGGCCAGCCAACTTCCTGGGGTCCCTTGCCCCGGCAGACTGGCTCCCTGATAGGCCTTGATCACCAGCCAGACCAAGGGACCCCACCCATGCACGGATTTGTGTACTGGGCCTCGAACCAATAATAACATTAAATGTAAGTGTATCAAATGCTCCAATCAAAAGACATAGGATAACTGAATGGGTGAGAACATGACCCATATATATGCTATCTACAAGAGACCCACCTCAGAACAGAAGACACACACAGGATGAAAGTGAAAAATTTTTCCATTCAAATGGAAATAAAAAATAATCAGGGGCAACAATACTTATCTGACAAAATAAACTTTGAAACCAAGGCCATAACAAGAGACAAAGAAGATGATCTATAGTAATAAAAGCATAATATGCAAATTGACTGAACAGTGGAATGACCGTCTGGATGACCACACTATGACACCCACTGGTGCCAGGCCAGCAAAGGCGGGTGTGATGCGATTGGTCGGGGGTCCTGCCATCGCCCCATGATCGCCCCACAGAGGGAGGTCCAGGCCACCATCTGGCGGGGTGATCAATCAGGGGGTTCCACAATCACCCCAAAGAGGGAAGCCCAGGCCACCGACCAGTGGGCTGCGGCAGGTGGGCTGAGCCTCCTGCTGCAGGGTGCAATCTATTGCCCCAAGTGGGAGGCCCAGGCTACCCCACGGCGGTGCTGTGGTGGGTGGTCGGGGCCTCCCTCTGTGGCAGTGATCCATCGTGGAGCCACAGTCATGTGGGCAAGGACTACCTCATTGGGGCGAATGATTGTGGAGCCCCACAATCTATTGCTCTGCAGAGGGAGACCCAGGCTACATGGCTGGTGGCGCTGCAGAAGGTGGGTGGGGCCTCCCTCTGCAGGGAAATTGATTTGCGGGGCTTCCAGACTGCAAGAGGGTGTAGGCCAGGTTGAGGGAACTCCCCTTCCCCGTACCAGTGCACAATTTCATGCACCAGGCCTCCAGTTACATAATAATAAGGGATTGATCCAACAAGTAGACATAACCCTGGCAAACATATATGTACCCAATATAGGAGCATCTCAATATCTACAATAATAAAAGAGAAACATGCAAATTAACTGGCCCTTCACAACGTCCACAAGCCGCACCCACCAGCCAATCAGGAGTGATGTGCAAATTAACCCAACAAAGATGGCGGAGGCAGGAGCCGGGATACTTGCATCACAGCCATAGCTACCATGCAAGCATCCCAGCTCTGGCCGCTCCAGGCCTGTTGGAGACGCAGAAGTCAGGGGAGACAGAGAAGTCCGACTCCAGTGCCTAAGGCTGGCTTCGGCTCAGGAGATGAAGAAGCCGCCTACCCCATGATCCCAGGCCACAGCCAGCCAGAGAAGCCGCCCACACTGCATCCCAGGTGAGACAGAGAACCTGGGCCTAGTGCCTGAGGCTGGCTGTGGCCTGGGAGACAAAGAAGCCACCTGCCCCGTGATCTCAGGCCATAGCCAACTGGAGAAGCTGCCTGCCCATGTCCTCGGGGAGACTGAGAAGCCAGGCCCCAGTGCCCGGGGCTGGCTGCGGCCTAGGAGACGAAGAAGCCACCTGCCCCATGATCCCAGGCCGCAGCCAGCCAGAAAAGCTGCCCACACTGCATCCCAGGGGACACAGAGAAGCCGCCCATCTGCGGTCCAGGTGCCAGTGCCTGCGGCTGGCTGTGGCCCAGGAGATGGACAAGCCACCCATCCCAAGGTCCCAGGCTGCAGCCACCCAGAGAAGCTGCCAGCCCTGTGGTACAGGTCGCCAGCACCTGTGGCCCGGGAAATAGGTTCCCTCTTCTCCCACTGAAGTCATTACTCCAATATTCCCCTTCTGAATTTTTCTCCTCTGCCGCAACCCAACTCCACTTTTCATCTGAAGGATACAGATCAGAGAGAGCAGTGCTAAAGCTTACATTTTTAAGCTGGAAAGGTTGGTACTTAAACATATAAATGGAAAACTAGAGTCCTTAAGGTAACAAAGGCTACAAAGGGAGGGGATAGGGACAGGGCATGACATATTATATCCAGCAATCCATATGGGGACTGAAAACTTTGCAATGATGACAATTAGTGAAGATATGAATCAACTAAAATAGTTGACAGGGACAATTCTTCCATCTTTGAAAATATCAACATCAAGTCTGTTTAAATAGATTTTCATCTGCATAATATAACACATTCTGACAAGACCAATGTGGTCAGTGTTGTGCCAATAAATGTTTAACAACTGGCTCTCAATCAAAGAAAAAAAACACTCAGATTTATACTATCAGCCAATTTCTGTGGTATAAATTCTCCATCCTTGGCTGATTTCAGCTGCTAATGCGATGCCACTAAATGCAGAGCTGAGGTGAAATGTGCAGTAATACACTATTATATTCTACTAGAAAGACCCAAAAGATATAAATAATGTCAAGAGTCAGAACAGTAAAGTGTAGTAAATAATTGAGGCGTGATGAATTTAGAGTATGTATTACCTTTGCTTTTAATGTAATTTATTCACTTTTAAGATTATATAATTTACTTTTTAATAATGACCATGTTTAACAACCAGCTTGCAAAATTCCTGAAAATTTGTGAGCCAGTAAGAGCAGGCTCCAGCACAATACTGAGTGGAGTGTAATGGTTAAATGGCATGGCTCATGGATTTGAAATGAGACTCAGCCACTTTCAGGTTTTACTGGCCAAGTTACCTCATCTCTCTATCCCTCGGGGTTCTCATCTGTGTAATTATAGTACCCACTGTATAGAGTTGTTGCAAAGATAAAATGAAATCTGTGTATGACACAGCACAGTACCTGAAACAATAATTCACTCAATTTGTTATAAACTGTTACTACCTCAATACGTTGTTGACAAAATTACTCATGCTGAAAGAATGAAATTTTATTGATGAGAAAAATGCCTTATTTTGTGATCTACATGGAGACAGTCAGTTTTACTTCCTAGGCAGTAGATGGTAATCTACTACTAGAAACTGCAAGGGGAAAAATGACCTCAATCAACATGATTGAGGCAATGTATTATTAGCTGGATCATAAAGCAGAGAGGATGCCATACATTCTGGGATACATCTACAGTAAGAGGCTTCACCTCAGGTATTAATTCTGATCAACTAAGCATCAGACTTAAGATGAATGGTGAGAAGGATTCTGAGGTTGCTTCTAGACTTAGCAGGAATAGAACTTTAATACATAAGCAACAGTTATTATGCTTAATGATGGCAAGAAAAAACAGAGCATGATCTATTCTAATAAAAGGGTAATATGCTAATTAGACTGCATGTGTTCCGGATGACCATCCGCATGTCCTTCCTGACAAAGCCGGGCCTGGGCAAAGCCGCCTGCCAGCAGTCCCGGGCACCAGCACCTGCAGCTGGCTGTGGCCCGGAAGACGGAGAAGCCGCCCACGCCGCAGTCCCGGGCACCAGCACATGCGGCTGGCTGTAGAGAGAGAAGCCGTCCGCCCTGTGATCCCAGGCGCCAGCACCTGTGGCTGCAGCCCGGGCGAATCCACCTGCCCACCATCCCCTGCGGCTGCTGCCGGCCTGGGCAAAGCTGGCCCGAGTCCCGAGTGTCTATGGCTGACCAGATGGAGGGTGCCTGTGGCCGGCTGGAGGAGGGAATTGTGGGTCCTGGGTTTGTGGCCAAGGCAGAGGTGGTTAGGGGCAATCAAGTCAACAGGGGAGCAGTTAGGGAAGATCAGGCTGGCAGGCAGAAGCAGTTAGGGGCAATCAGGCAGGCAGGCGAGCAGGTAGGAGCCAGCGGTTCTGGATTGTGAGAGGGATGTCCGACTGCCAGTTATCTCCTGAGGGGTCCCAGATTGGAGAGGGTGCAGGCTGGACTGAGGGACATCCCCCCCCTCCCCCCGTGCATGAATTTCGTCCACCGGGCCACTAGTATAATAATAAAAAGACTGAGAATAGTGAAAGTAATCTTGAGAAAGAAGTTCAAGGTATCATGCTACTTAATATCAAACCATACTACAAAAAGGTATATTAATCAAAACAGCATGGTATTGGTATAAAAATTAAAACCTAGCTCAATGAATCAGAATAAGGAGCTCAGAAATAAACCTACATATATGTGGTCAATTAATCTATAACAAAAGGGGCAAGAATATACAATGGGGAAAAGACACTCTCTTCACTAAATAGTTTTGGAAAACACATAGATGCAAAAAAAAAAATACCTTGATCACTTTCTTACACCATATACGAAAATAAACTCAAAATTAATTAAAGACTTAAATGTAACACCCCAAACCATATAACTTCTAGAAGAAAAACAACATAGGCAGTAAATTCTTTGACAATGCTATTAGAAATATTTTGGGATATTATCTGCTCAGGTAAGAGAAAGAAAAGACAAAAAAATTAGACTACATTAAACTAAAACAGTTTTATAAAGGAAATCAATAAAATGAGAAGACAACCTACTGAATGGGAGAATATATTCACCAATGATACATTCAATAAGTGGTTAATATCCAAAATATATAAGAAACTTATACAACTTTGCACTAAAACAAACAATCTGGTTAAGGAATGGACAGAAGACACAATATAATATACAGATGGTGTATTATATAATTGTACACCTGAAACCTACATAATTTTATTAAGGAACTAGAGGCCTGGTGCTCGAATTCATGCATGGGTGAGGTCCAGGTGACCCGCCCCAACTGGAGATCAGGACAGGGTGCCTGGGGGGAAAGGATATAGGAGGTTAGCCGGCCAATACTGCCCCCAATCGGGGGTGGGGAGACTGATCGGGGGTGGGGCCAGCCGGGGGTAGAGCTCTTGGGCGAAGGGCTAGGCGGCCCCACCCCCTGCTCAAACTCCTGGTTGAACTCCTGGTTGAGGGTACAATTTGTATATTAGGCTTTATTATATAGGATATCACCCTGAAGAGATATTTCTCCAAGAAGCACATATTGATAGCTAGCAGACATATTAAGATGCTCAAAGTAACTAAACATCAGAGAAAGACAAATTAAAACTACAATGAGATATTACCTCCTGTGAAAATGTCTATCATCAATAAATCAAGAAACAAGTGTTGGCAAGGATGTGGAGAAAAGGGAACTCTCATGTACTGTTGGTGGGATTGCAAATTGGTGCAGGCACTATATATAACAGTATGGAGATTCCTCAAAAAATGCAAAATAGACCGATCTACCATAAGCCAGCAATACCACCTCTGGGTATTTATCTGAAGAAATCCAAAACACTAACTCAAAGTGATATAAGTATCCCTACATTCACAGCAGTGTTATCTTCAATAGTCAAGATATGGAAGGAACCTAAGTGTCCATGGACAGAAAAATGGATAAAGAAGAGTTAGTATATATATACAATGGAATATTACTCAGCCATAAAAAATAATAAAATTTTACCATTTGTTACAAAATAGATGGACTTAGAGGGTATTATGTTAAGTGAAATAAATCAGGTGGAGAAAGACAAATATCATATGATTTTATTTATGTCGAATCTAAAAACAAACCAAATGGACAATCAAAACAGAAACAAACTCATAGATACCAGAAACAACCTTAGGGTTGAGGGGCTTGGTGAAAAAGTGAAGAGATTAAAAATTATAAATTGGCAGTTACAAAATGGTCATGGGAATGTAAAGTACAGCATAGGGAATATAGTCAATATTGTAATAACTATCCTATCTAATAAAAGAGAAACATGGTAATTGGCGTACGACCGCTACCCTTCCCATTGGCTAATCAGCGAGATAATGCAAATTAACTGCCAGCCAAGATGGTGGCCGGCAGCCAGGCAGCTTGAAACTAACATGAGGCTTGCTTGCTACAGTGACAGAGGACTCGAACGTTCCCCGCCTGCCTTGCTGGCCTCTGAGGTTGCAGTTTAAGAAACATTGTAACAAATATAGAAGCTAAACAAAACCCCAGAAACCAGCTTTCAGCAAGCCGAGATCTCAGAGCTGGAGTTATACATTGTTTCGATTATAGAACCAAAACAAACCAGATACCTGTTTTCAGCAGCAAAGAGAGTCCTCAGAGCTGGAGCCAGAGCTAAAGCTGGCCCAGAATAAAAAAAGAAAAGAAAAAAAGGAGCAGTTGGGAGCTTCAGTCACCCGCGAGCCTGAAAACAGCCCTCAGCCCCTCACCCAGACTGTCCAGGAACCCCAGGGGGGTCCCCCACCCTGAAGGGTGTGTGACCAGCTGCAAACAGCCATTATCCCCTCATCCAGGCTGGCCAGGCACCCCAGTGGGGACCCCCACCCTGATCCAGGACACCCTTCAGGGCAAAACAGCCAGCCCCCACCCATGCACCAGGCCTCTATTCTATATAGTAAAAGGGTAATATGCCTCCCAGCACCGGGATCAGCGGAGCCAAGAGGCCTCCAGGCACCAGGATCAGCGTGACTGAGGGCAGCTCCCAAACCCCCTGATCGCCCTGAGGCTTTGTGTGTGACGGGGGCAAAGCCACAACCTCCCTATCGGCCCTGCTCTGTTCCTGACATGGGAAGGCGCCCCAACCCCCTGATCGGCCCTGCTCTGTGCCTGATGGGGGGAGCTCCCCAACCCCAGATCGCCCTGCGGCTCTGTGTGTGACAGGGTGCAGCGCCCCGACCCCCCCACCCCACGGACCCTGATCTGTGTGTGATGGGGTAGAGCCATAACCTCCCCATCGGCCCTGCCCTGAGTGTGACAGTGGCGGCGCCCCAACCGCCTGATCGGCCCTGCTCTGTGGGTGATGGAGGGCAGCGCCCCAACCCCCTGATCCGCCCTGCTCTGTGTGTGACAGGGGGCGGTGCCCCAATCCCCCAATCGGCCCTACCCTGAGTGTGACTGAGGGTGGCATCGCAACCTCCCAATCTGCCCTGCTCTGTGCATGACAGGGGGCGGCGCCCAACTCCCCAATCGGCCCTACTCTGAGCCCAACCAGGGGCTGCACCTAGGGATTGGGCCTGCCCTCTGCCACCCGGGAGCAGGCGTAAGCCAGCAGGTCGTTATCTCCCAAGGGGTCCCAGACTGCGAGAGGGCACAGGCCGGGCTAAGGGACCCCCCCCCCCGAGTGCACAAATTTTTGTGCACCGGGCCTCTAGTATCTAATAAAAGAGAAACATGCAAATTGACCGTACCTCCACTCCACTCACAAGCCACACCCACCAGCCAATCAGGAGCGAGTATGCAAATAAACCCAACCAAGATGGCGGTGGCCACGGAGTTGGAGTGGACAGGAGGCTTGGGTTGCCCCTGGCGATGGAGGAAGCCAAGCTTCCTGCCTGCCCTGGACGAATGTGGGCTCTGCTCAAGGCTATAAAGTTTCAATTATGGAAGATAAATAAATACCAGATACTTGCTTCCAGCGGGCGTGGCCTCTGCTCAAGGAGGGGCTGGGAGCCTCGGTTGTCAGGGGCAACCCAGGCTTTGAGCTGGACCAAGACTACAAAGTTTCAAGTTAAATTAATCCTAGATACCTGCTTCTAGCCCGGTGGTGTGGCCAGCCTGAAAACGGCCATCAGCCTCTCACCCAGTCTTGCCAGGCACCCCAGCGGGGACCCCCACACTGAAGGGGGTGTGGCCATCCTGCCAACAGCCATCAGCCCCTCACCCAGGCTGGCCACACCCTCAAGGGGTGAGGGTCCCCGCTGGGGTGCTTGGCCAGCCTGAAAACAGCCCTCAGCCCCTCACCCTAGCTGGCCACACCCCCAAGTGGGGAACCTCATCCCATGGGGGCGTGGCCGGCCTGAAAACCACCACAGGCCCCTCACCCAGGCCGCCCCATGCCCCACAGGAACCCCCACCCTGATCCGGGACACCTTTCAGGGCAAATCAGCCGGCCCCCACCTGTGCATCAGGTCTCTATCTATACTAATAAAAGGGTAATATGCTAATTAGACTGGGAGACCTTCCAGGAGTTCTTTGGGGTGTTCTTCTGGACAAAGCCATGGTGGCGGGGCCAAGGTAGAGGCAGTTAGAGGCTAAGAGGGGAGGGCAGTTGTGGGTGATCAGGGTGGTGGGGGATAGGGCCTTTGGGGGTAAGCAGACCAGCAGTGGGGCCAGTTGGGGGCAAGCAGGCCATTAGTGGGTGTCAGTTGGAGGTGATCAGGACAGTAGGGGGGGCAGTTTGGAGTGAGCAGGCCTACAGGGGGCAGTTTGGGGAAAGCAGGCCAGTGGAGAGGGAAAGTGGGAGTGAGCAGGTCAGCAGCGGGGGGCAGTTGGCGGTGATCAGGCTGGCGGGAGGGGCATTTGAGGACAAGCAGGCCGGCGGCAGGGGGCAATTGGGGGCAAGCAGGCCAGCAAGCAGAGAGGTTAGGGGCAATCAGGCAGGCAGGTGAGCAGTTAGGAGGCAACAGTCCTGGATTGCGAGAGGGATGTCCAACTGCC
This sequence comes from Myotis nattereri, assembly GCF_964212035.1. Classification (NCBI taxonomy): domain Eukaryota; kingdom Metazoa; phylum Chordata; class Mammalia; order Chiroptera; family Vespertilionidae; genus Myotis; species Myotis nattereri. The sequence goes on from NC_138076.1 coordinate 105,344,828, forward strand.
AGTTTAGGCCTGATCCCTATAAACTGGCAGCAGGACATCCTTCGAAGGGCTCCCAGATTAGAGAGTGTGCAGGCCGGGCTGAGGACACCCCCTCCCCTGAGCACGAATTTCGTGCACTGAGCCACTAGTCCTATCTAATAATAGACAAACATGGTAATTAACCGTACCTCCGACACGCTTCCCATTGGCTAATCAGGGCGATATGCAAATTAACTGCCAACCAAGATGGCAGCCGGCAGCCAGGCAGCTGAAGCGAACAGGAGGCATGCTTGCTCCAGTGAAGGAGGAAGCCAAGGTTGCCTGCCTGCTGCTGCCGGCCTCTGAGTTTGCACTCTAAGAAACAATGTTGCAATTATAGAAGGTAAATAAACCCCATGCTTTCAGCCAGCTGGCTGAGCTGGAGTTGCAACAGTGTTTCAATTATAGAACCCAAACAAACCCAGATCAGAAGCCGAGGTCTCAGAGCTGGAGCCGAGCCTCAGAGCTAAAGCTGGCTCTCAGCTCCAGTGACAGCCATAGAAGGTAAATAAATCCCAGAACAAAGAAAAAAAAAGAAAGAAAAAAAGGAGAGGTTAGGAGCTTCAGTCACCAGCCAGCCTGAAAACCGCCCTCAGCACCTTACCCAGACTGGCCAGGCACCCCAGTGGGGACCCCCACCCTGAAGGGGTGTGACCAGCTGCAAACAGCCATCATCCCCTCATCTAGGCTGGCCAGATACCCAAGCGGGACCCCCGCCCAGATCCAGGACACCCTTCAGGGCAAACCAGCCGGCCCCCACCCGTGCACCAGGCCTCTATCCTGTACAGTAAAAGGGTAATATGCCTCCCGGCACTGGGATCAGCAGAGCCGCGAGGACTCACGCCCCAGGATCAGCGAAACAGCAAGGCCTCCCAGCACCGGGATCAGCGGAGCAGCGAGGCCTCACTGCCCCTGTGTCAAGTGGAGCCGCGAGGCCTCCCAGCACCGGGATCAGTGGAGCTGCAAGGCTTCACTGCCCCCGTGTAAAACGGAGCCACAAGGCCTCCTAGCACCGGGATCAGCGGAGCAGCCAGGCCTCCTAGCACCAGGATCAGCTGAGCAGTGAGGCCTCACTGCCCTGCTGTCAAGCGGAGCCGTGAGGCCTCCCAGCACTGGGATCAGTGGAGCCTTGAGGCCTCCTGGCCCCCGAAACAGCGTGACAGGGGACAGCGCCCAAACCCCCTGATCGCCCTGCGGCTCTGTGTGTGACAGGGGGTGGGGCCACAACCTCCTTATCCACCCTGCTCTGCTCGTGACAGGGGAAGGCGCCCCAACCTCCTGATTGGCCCTGTTCTGTGCCTGAGGGGGGGCGGCTCCCCAACCCCCTGATTGGCCCTGCTCTGTGTGTGACAGGGGGCGGCGCCCCAATCCCCCATGGGCCCTGCTCTGTGTGTGACGGGGTGGAGCTACAACCTCCCCATCGGCCCTGCCCTGAGTGTGACGGGGGGAGTGCCCCAAACCCCTGATCGGCCCTGCTCTGTGGGTGACAGCGGGCGGCGCCCCAACCCCCTGATCCGCTCTGCTCTGTGTGTGACAGGGGGCGGTGCCCCAACTCCCCTATGGGCCCTACTCTGTGCGTGACAGGGGGGAGCTCCCCAACCCCCTGATCGGCCCTGCTCTGTGTCTGACAGGGGTGGCGCCACAACCTCCCCATCGACCCTGCCTTGAGTGTGACAGGGGGCGGCGCCCCACCCCCCAATCGGCCCTACCCTGATCATGACTGGGGGTGGCATTGCAACCTCCCGATCCGCCCTGCTGTGTGCATGTCAGGGGGCGGCGCCCCAACTCCCCAGTCGGCCCTGCTCCGAGCCCAACCAGGGGCTGCACCTAGGGATTGGGCCTGCCCTCTGACACCCGGGAGCGGGCCTAAGCCAGCAGGTCGTTATCTCCTGAGGTGTCCCAGACTGTGAGAGGGCACAAGTGGGGCTGAGGGAACCCCGCCCCCCCCCCCCAGTGCAGAAATTTTTGTGCACCGGGCCTCTAGTATATTATAGTTATATATAACCATGATATGTATATGTGTATGTGTGTGTGTGTGTGTGTGTGTGTGTGTGTGTGTGTGTATATAATACTAGTGGCCCGGTGCACGAAATTCCTGCACTGGGAGGGCGGGGGGAACCTCAGTACAACCCGTGCCCTCTCACAGTCTGGGATCCCTCGCTCCTCACTAACCCCTGCCACTGCACTCACCAGCCGTGAACCCGGCTTCTGATTGAGTGGCACTCCCACTTTGGGAGTGCATTGACTACCAGGGGGCTGCTCCTGCATTGAGCATCTGCCCCCTGGTGGTCAATGCGCGTCATAGTGTCCGGATCTTCCGCCGTTTGGTCAATTTCCATATTAGGGTTTTATTATATAGATTAGATTATAGTGCTAGGTGGGTATTAAACTTATTGGGAGGTTCTCTAGAAATTTATATAAATGTCTAAGCACTCTTCTGTATACTTGGAAGTTAATATTAAATGTCAACTGTAATTAAGAAAGTAAAAAAAAAACTTTTTTAAATTAAAAGTATTAAAGTAGTATCTGATGTTTTTCTCAAAACGGTTTTTATCACATTTATATGTTTATATTCAGAAAGGAATGAGGTTTCTACTATAATGTACTGTAAAGCATATGTAGATATAATCCACCTAGCAGTTAGATTACATTGAAAACGTTGCAAATATAATACAAAGGCATATGGTTAATTTTAAATTCAGTTAGTATGTGCATTTCATGTCATATATATAAAATGTACCACATTAAGTCTCTTTTATCAAGTACTGATCAGTTAAGTTCTTTAACCAGGAACTTTCCCTAAAGCATAAAGATTCCAAATACACTCAATTCAAATTGTTATCTGTGAATAACAACTGAGCAGACAATCAAGACAGAAATCAGTTATATCTGAATCAAATTTGGTACTTACTTTGATTTTGTGTGGGTTTTGACTGATTGGGAAGGTCTTCATTTTCTATATAAAGATTAATAAGAAGTTAATTTCAAGTTTTAGTCAAATTATTTAACACCATAATAATAATCAACGACTGGAGCCAAATAAAGAAAAACCCAGGATATGTATGTATACTATGTTAGGAAAAATCACTTATGCCAAGAGGGGTGGGAGGAGGACATAAGTAAGAATCGTAGTAGTAACTATATATAGAATGATAGGACCATGAGTAATTGATCCTATACCACCTGCCACATTTCTCCTTCACTTGTAAGGTTTTGAATAAATATTGTCATATTATAGATATACTAGAGGCCCGGTGCACGGATTCGTGCACCAGTGGGGTCCCTAGGCCTGGCTTGCGGGATCAGGCTGAAACCAGCTCTTCGACATCCCCCGAGGGGTCCCAGATTGTGAGAGGATGCAAGCCAGGCCGAGGGACCCCACCGGTGCACGATCGGGGCCGGGGAGGGACACGGGAGGTTGGCCAGCCAGGGAAGGACTGCGGGAGGGCTCCAGAGCATGTCTGGCCCATCTTGCTCAGTCCTGATCAGCCAGACCTCAGCAGCAAGCTAACCTACCGGTTGGAGCGTCTGCCCCTGGTGGTCAATGCATGTCATAGCAAGCAGTTGAGCAGCCTTAGCTTATCATAAGCATATTATGCCTTGATTGGTTGAACGGCCGACCGGCCGACAGGACACTTAGCATATTAGGCTGTTATTATGTAGGATTTAAGAACACTTTTTGGAAAGATGATTGCCTACATATACCATCCAAATAAAGTGTAGCCTGTATATGGAATGCAGAGAGGAACCACTGTCACTGGCTAAGCTAACAGACAGTCACTTCTGGGCACCACTCCCTACAACAGTGAAATGACTCAGAAGTGGGAGGCAGATGCTGCGTGCAGAATCCACTGCCATCTGAGGAGCCAATTTTGCAAGCCATGTGGATCATCCAAGCAAACAGAAAGAAAGTGGCCCTGCCCACTTGCACTCAGTTATGAAAAAGGCTCTATGCTAGGAGCTGTCAAGGAAAACTACAGTACTTTGGACTGAGTTGAAGCCCATGAGACTGATAACCTAAACCACACTCCTTTGCATCCACCATGGGAAACGTCCTAACCAAACCATTGGTCAAAGATACAACGGAAAAAAAAATTACCTCTCATTGCTAGACAATAACTGTCCAAGAAACCAATAATTCGATATGCGTAAGGTCCAAAGGGAACACACAAGCCCTGACATGGTTAGCCAAAAAAGAACATATCTTGTTTAAGGAACTTAATACAAACAAAAACTAGGATAGATGGTGTCTACCAATTGGAGATGCAATAAAAGAATGAAAAAGAACTTTAAAAACCTATAATACAAATTAAGAATACATATAAACTATAAGATATAAGCAGAGAAGGTAAATACTTTTAGATATAAAAATGTGACTCCAAATTACTAACTACAAAGAATGGTGAAGATTAGAAATAATATTACCAACAGCTAAATACTTACATAAAAATAAGAAAAAAAATCTCATTGAAAATGGCAATACTACAAAAAACAGGTATCATACATGGATAAGTGACTTAGAAGACAAATACAGTACAAAATAAGCGTATCAGAGAAAAAAGAACAGGTGAAAAACCAATAACTAAAGGGACAATTAAAACAAAGTTTCCTAAACATTAAAGACTTGGAGTTCTCCTATCCAAAGGGATTACAGAGTTATAGGAAGAATTATAAGATACACATCTAGACCTCTTGGTGAAATATCTGAACTCCAAGATTAAAGGCATTTCTGAACTCTAAAAATAAGGAAACTTTTATTTGTAAGATTTCAGAAAGAAACTAAGGTTCTGATAAAGAAAAGAGAATGAACTGGAATTGGTTTCTCACCTATAGCACTATATGTGCCCTTTTTGAGGAAAGCACTTGAGACATTTTCTATTAAAAGAAAATTGGAGTGAACATATCAGGAAAGGAAATCAAAGAACAGAAGAAACAGTAAGAAGTCATAAATTCAGAGGCACAGAAGTAAAAATGCATAGAATTCCAACAAAAGATAAATGGATAAAAAAGATGGAATATGAAGTCAAATAGTGGAATATAGGACAGCTTTTTTTTGTAGTTTTTGTATACTGACAACCATGAAGAATATGAAGGTGATCACTACCAATGAAAGATAAAATTTTAAAGATAAAAAACTGTTAACTACACATGTATTAGTAAAACCCTAACCCTAATATGCAAATAGACCGAACGGCAGAACAACAGAACAGCTGAACAATCGGTTGCTATGACGTGCGCTGATCACCATGGGGTATGCGCGGAACATGGCGGGTGTCAGCAGCAGGAGTCAGAGTGCAGAACATGGAGGGCATCAGCCATGGTGGGATGGTGGAACAGGTGACCGGGGGCGCCAGACCAAGGCTGGGTGCCAGTCGCTGTCATTGGGGCAAGCCTCTGGTGGTTACTGAAAATTCTTTGCTTCCATGCACCGTGGTTGCGCCGGGAGCTTGCACCTCTTGCCAGCACCGGCAACGGCACCGGCCCCGGCCCCACTCGCACTCACAGCCGGCGCCAGAGCCAACGCTCACACCCGTTTCCCATGCCTGGCGCCAGCCCCAATCGCTTGGCGCCGTCAGCGGGTGCAAGCGGTGGCTGCCGGCCCTGATCGCCCCTCAGTGCTTCTTCCCCTCCCCCTGCTCCTGCTCCTCAGGGGCAATCGGGGCTGGCAGCAGCCTCTTGCACCCTCTGCCAGCAAATGCCCCGCTCGCACCCACAGCCGGCTCCAGAGCCGCCGCTTGCATAGGCTGCCAGCGCCCGGCACCAGTCCTGATCACTCGGCACCATCAGCAGGTGCGAGAGGCAGCTGCCAGCTCCAATCGCCCCTGAGGGCTTCTCCACCTCCGCCAGCTCTTGAGGGGCGATGGGAGCAGCAGCTGCAACTCACACCTGCTGACGACACCGGCCTTGCTCGAACCTGCTGCTGGCGCCAGCCCCAATCAGTGCATGGGAGTGGTAGTGGCTGGAGCGGGGCTACCGGCAGACAGGGGACCAGGAGCCACAGCGGTAGAGGCTGGAGGGGCAGGGGGGCGCAGAGGATGGGCCAAGACCCTGTCCCTTTGCCCACCACAGCCTCGCAGCCCACAGTTCCTTTCAAAGTGCACAAATTTGTGCACTGAGCCCCTAGTACAAGAATAATAATGAATACAAATAAAATAGAAGGAAAGAATAAGAAAAAATACTTAACTTTACAGTTGTTTGAAATTCCTAAGTCTCTTCATTGATTTAATAATCAGAAACCATTTATATGTAATTTGTAAACCAAGTAACCTACCAAATAAACAAATCCCCAAAATATTTCACAATAAATATACAAGCAAAACATTTTTGTAAAATAAAAACAAAAATGAGTTAGGTCAATATTAATATCCAATAAGGCCAGGGTAAAAGGAAATATTATAAAGTATAACTCAGCTGACATTTTTTTTATGCTTAGGAAACTCAAAATACCTTTAAGAAATAAACAGGTAACTAATAATAGGTACCTAGAAATAAAATATTTCATTTAAAATTGCAACAACAAAAAATACTTTTAAATCTCTACAAATAAACCTAAGGCAAATAACCTGTAATTAAGAAACCTACAGGTTACCAACATGGCAGTGGAGTAAGTACAAGTGACACTGACACTCCCAGGACCAAACTTGGAGGAAATACAACTGAAATACAGAAAAAATACCCTGAAAATCGATTGAAGACTAGCTGGAGAGAACCCTGATAACCAAGGATGAAAAGTGGAGAATGCATGGATACTGGTAAGAAGTGTGAAAGGACTGGCTAGGCTCCTAAAGACAGCAGTTGAAGTTCTGGAAGGATATCTCAGCTATGAGGGGTTCCCACTGAGAACTCTGGGGTCTAAACCTCAAGCTGGGCTCCCCAGACAAGAACACAATTGAGGTGGGTGGCCACATAACACTTGGCTGTGAAAAGCAGCAGGGTTGCTGTCTACCAGCAAGAGACGGCTGGAAATTCAGGCACCCTCTTAAAAGGCCAACACACAAAATTTTGTGTGCAGCCACTCACTGTAGGCTTTGGCAGAGGGAAGGAAGAGTGGACTAGAACAGTGTGAGGAGAGTCCAGATTTGGGGGTTTTGGGGTTGCAGCTTGTAGGGCAGTCACCCGTTTCCTGTGCTGAGTCATTCCCTCATACCACAGAGGACATCTTTCTCTGGAGGACCTTTGCTGTCCAGGAGGTTTTTGACTGGGGGAAGGCAGTTGCCCAACCCTACCCTGTGGCTGATAGCCTGAGGATAAGCAATTGGACTGCAGGCAGAGATTGATCTCTGGAGGCTTTGATTCTTTACCTGATCTCCTTCTGGGCCCAAGGCTAGGAAAAGCAGATTCTGGTGCACATCTTGGTCATTTCCAAAGACACCTAGCTCCAGCAGAGGGAGCCACATTCTGTGGATTGCTGATAGCTTCAAACAGGTTAATCAGGCCCATTCAAAAACAGTGTCTGAAATTATCCTGCACTAGAGATTAAGAGCAGTAGCAAATATACCTAATACGCAGACACAAACCCAAATAGGCAACCAAAATAGGGAAACAAAAACAGAAGCCTGAAATGTAGATAAGAAATTTATCAGATATAGAGTTCAGAATAATGATGGTAAGGATGCTCAAGAACATGACTGGAAGGAATACACAACAGATTGGGGGAAGATGAGAGATGGATAGGTGAATTAGAAGACATGGTAGGAAAAAAAAATCCTATATAATAAAAGCCTAATATGCTAAGTGTCCGGTTGTCCATTCAACCAATCAAAGCGTAAAACGCTAATGATATGCTAAGGCCACTCAACTCCTTGCGATGACATGCACTGACCACAAGGGGGCAGACAGTCGACCAGTCGACCAGTCGCTATGATGTGCACTGACCACCAGGGGGCAGACGCTCCAACTGGTAGGTTACCTTGCTGCTGGGGTCCGGCAGATTAGGACTAAGTGGGATAGGCCAGACAAGCCCTGGAACCCGCCCCGGCTGGCCAATCTTCCGCATCCCTCCCCAGCCCTGATAGTGCACTGGTGGTGTCCCTCAGCCTGGCTTGCACCCTCTCGCAATCGGGCTGAGGCAGGCCCTCCCAAGTGCACGAATTTCGTGCACCAGTTCTCTAGTCTCCTAATGAAAGACTATAAAGAAGAAAACAATTTAAAATAGGAGGAAACCTTAAGGGAACTGTGGGACAACAGAAAATGTGACAATATTCACATAATAGAAAAGACAGATGGGGAAGAAAGTAAGCAAGGGATAAAGTGTTTGAAGAAATAATGTCAGAAAACTTCCATAACCTGGTGAAGTAAAAAGTCACACAAGTCCTGGAAACATAGAGATTCCCAAGAAAGAAGAGGCCAAACAGGCCCACACCCAGACACATAATTTAAATGCAAAAAAATTAAACACAGAGAGAATCTTAAAGGCAGCACGAGAAAAGCTATGTGTTACTTATAAAGGTGGTCACATAAGGCTGTCAGCTGATTTCTCATCAGAAACTCTAGAGGCCAGAATGAAATGGCATGAAGTATTCAAGGTAATAAAAAGCAAGTATCTAAAACCAAGATTACTATATCCAACAAGACTATCATTCAAAATAGATGGTGAAATAAAAAACTTCCCAGGCAACACCAAACCAGCCCTGAAAGGAATTGTAAAAGGACTGCTATAATGAGAAGAAACAGAGAGAGAAACATAGGCATAAATAATTAAAATGGCAAGAAATAAGTACCAACAATAATAATCTTAAATGTAAATGGCTTAAATGGTCCAATCAAAAGACACAGGGTAGCTAAATGGATACAAAAATATGACCCTTATATGCTATCTACAAGATACCTACCTCAGCACAAAAGATGCACACAGAAAGAGAATGCATAGATGAAAAAAAAATTTCCATGCGAATGGAAATGGAAAAAAAAAGTTGACAAAATAGACTTCAAAATAAAGGCCAGCACAAGAGACACTAAAAGTCACTACTTTAATACTAAAAGAATTGATCTAACAAGAGGATATAACCCTGGTATACATATATGCACCCAAAAGAGGACCACCCAAATATATTTAAAAAAACTTCTAGGAGAAATTAAGGGAGAGATCAACACTAATACAGTCATAGTAGGGGACTTTAACACTCTACTGAATTCACTGGATAGATCTTGTAGATAAAAAATTAACAAGGAAACAGTGACTCTAAAGGACACACTGGATCAGATGGATTTAATTGACATTTATAGAACATTTCACCCCAAAGCTGAAGAATATACATTCTCCTCAAGTACACATGGGTCATTCTTAAAGGCAGACCACATGTTAGGACACAAAACAAGCCTCTACAAGTTCAAGAAGATTGAAATCAGATCAAGCATCTTCAGAGATCACAATGGAATAAAATTAAAAATCAACTACAGTAAGAACACTCAAAATGCATTTAAATACATGGAGGCTAAATAGCATTTTATTAAACAATGAATGAGTTACCAATGAGATCAAGAAAGAAATAAAAAAGTTCCTGGAAACAAATGAAAATGAACACACAACAATCCCAAATCTCTAGGACACAACAAAAGCAGTCCTGAGAAGGAAGTTGATAGCATTAAGACCTACATTAAAAAACAAGAAAAATCAATAGGAAACTATTTAACCCTACAACTTAAAAAATTAAAAAGAAAACAACAAGAAAAGCCCAGAGTAAGTAGAAGGAAGGAAATAATAAAGATTAGAGCAAAAATAAAAACAATACAAAAAAAAAATCAAGGAAATCAAGAGCTAGGTCTTTGAAAAGATAAACAAGATTGATGAACTGTTAGCCAGACTCATCAAAAAACACAGAGAACTCAAATATCAGAAAAGAAAGTGAAGAAGTAACAACTGACACCACAGAAATACAAAGGATTTATACTATGAAGAACTATATGCCAACAAGCTGGAGAATGTGGATGAAATGGACAAATTTTTAGAAAAATACAACTTTCCAAAATTAAATCAGGAAGAATCAGAAAACCTGAATAGGCCATATAACAACTGATGAAATAGAAGCAGTAATAAAAAAACTCCCAACAAAAGCCCTGGTCCGAACGGCTTCACAGGGGAGTTTTACCAAACATTCAGAGAAAAACTAACACCTATATTCCTCAAACTATTCCAGAAAATCCAAGATGAAGAAACACTTCCAAGATCGAGTATTGGTGTTATCCTAATTCTAAAACCAGATAAAGACACTACAAAGAAAGATAATTACAGGCCAATATCCCTGATGAACACAGATGCTACAAAATCCTCAACAAAATATTAGCAAATCGGATCCAGCAATATATTAAAAAGCTCATACACCATGACCATGTGGGATTTATTCCCAGAATGGAGGGGTGGTACAATATTCACAAATCAATAAACCTAATATATCACATAAACACATTGAAACACAAAAATCACATGATCATATCAATAGATGCAAAAGTAGCATTTGACAAAATTCAATACCCTTTTCTTAAAATGTATTTTTTATTATTGTTAGTATTACAGATATCTCACATTTTTACCCTCTGAGCCCCCCTCCTCCAAGCCCTTACTAAACCCCCCAGGTCTTCACTACACTACTGGCCTTGTCCATGCCTATGCATGGAAGTATATAAGTTCTTTGGTTTCTCTTTTTTGGTCCCCACAACTCCACATCAAGGTATGTCTGTTCCATGGCTCCATTCTTTGGGTCTTATTTTGTTGGTCAATTCATTTTGTTCATTAGATTACATAAATAAGTGTGATCATGTGATATTTATCTTTCTCAGATTGGCTAATTTTACTTAGCATAGTATTTTCCAGGTACATCCATGCTGTCCCAAATAATAAAAGACTCCTCTTCTTTACAGCTGCATAGTATTCCATTGTGTAAATGCCCTACAACTTTTTTGTCCATTCAACTACTGATGGGCACTAGGGCTGTTTCCAAATCTTAGCTATTGTAAATAATGCTTCTATGAACATAGGAGTGCATATGTTCTTTCTCACTGGTGTTTTGGGGGTTTTACAATATATTCCCAGAAGTGGGATCACTGAATCAAACAGGAGTTCCATTTTTTATTTTTTGAGGAAACTTCTTACTGTTTTTAATAATGGCTGCACCAGCAGTGAACCAGTGTTCCCTTTTCTCCACATCCTCCCCAGCACTTGTTGTTCGCTGATTTTTTGATGATAGCCATTTTGACAGGTGTGAGGTAATAGCTCATTGTGATTTTAATCTACATTTCTCTGATGATTCTTGACTTTGAGCATTTTTCATAGGTCTCTTGGCCATTTGTATGTCCTCTTTGGAGAAATATCTATTGAGGTTTTCTACCATTTTTTAATTTTATTGTCTTCCTTTGTTGAGTTGTAGGAGTACTTTATATATTTTGGATATTAACCCCTTATCAGATATATCATTGGCAAATATGTTCTACCATACAGTGGGTTCCCTTTTCATTTTGATGGTGCTTGATTTTGCTGTGCAGAAACTTTTTATTTTGATGCAGTCCCACTGGATTATTTTCTCATTAATTTCCTTTCCCTAGAATTCAGTGGTCGGTAAACTCATTAGTCAACAGAGCCAAATATCAACAGTATAACGATTGAAATTTCTTTTGAGAGCCAAATTTTTTAAACTTAAACTATATAGGTAGGTACATTGTTGTTAACTTAATTAGGGTACTCCTAAGGCTTAGGAAGAGCCACACTCAAGTGGCCAAAGAGCTGCATGTGGCTTGCGAGCCACAGTTTGCCGACCATGGCCCTAGATGTATCGGTGAACATACTGTTACATGAGATGTTTAAGATTTTACTGCCTATGTTCTCCTCTATGATTATTATGGTTTTATGCCTTACATTTAAGCTGTATATCCATCTTGAGTTTATTCTTGTGTATGGCGTTAAGTTGGTGGTCTAGTTTCATCTTTTTGCATGTGTTTGTCCAGTTTTTCCAGCACCATTTTTTTAAGAGACTATCTACTCCATTGTATGTTCTTGCCTCCTTTGTCAAATACTCAGCACCCTTTTTGATAAAAACTCAGCAAAGTGGGAAGAGGGATCATATCTCAACATAATAAAGGCCATATATGACAAATCTACAGCCCACTTCATACTCAATGGGCACAAACTAAAAACATTTCCCCTAAAAACAGGAACAAGATAGGGATGTCAGCTTTCACCACTCTTATTCAACTTATTACTAGAAATCCTAGCCACAGCAATCAGAGAATAACAAAAAGGCATCCAAATTGGAAAGGCAGAAGTAAAACTCTCATTATTTGCAGATGACATGATATTGTACATAGAAAACCCTAAAGACTCCACCAAAAAAACTAGTAGATTTGATAAATGAATTCGGGACTGTAGCAGGATAAAAAATTAAAACCCAGAAATCTATGGCATTTTTATAGACCAATAATGAATTCTCAGGAAGAGAAACTAAATACAAAATCCAATTTATCATACTAAGGAATAAACTTAACCAAGAAGATAGAAGACATACTCGGAAAACTAAAGGACTTTTAAAAAAGATAGAGATAGAACAAGATATAAAAAAAAAATGGAAGAATATACATGTTGTGTTCAATGATTGGTATGGACATCATTAAAATATCCATACTACCCAAAGCAATCTACAGATTCAATGCAATCCCTATTAAAATACCAAGGGCATAATTCACAGATTTAGAAAAAATACTCCAAAAAATTTCATATAGAACCAAAAAAGACCCCAAGTTCCTGCACCAATCTTCAGAAGGAGTAACACAGTGGGAGGGATCACAATACCAGATACGAAGTTACACTACAAAACCACACTAATAAAAAATGCCTGGTACTGACACAAGAACAGGTCAGTAGAATAGAACAGAGTAGAACAGATCAACAGAATAGAACAGACACCCAAATTGACCCAAGCCATAACTCTCAATTAATATTTGACAAAGGAGGCAAGAGCATACAATGGAGTGAAAAGAGTTTCCTCAATAAATGGTGTTAGGAAAATTGGAGTGATACATGCAAAAAGATGAAACTAGACCACAAACTTACACTATACACAAGAATAAACTTAAAATGGATACAACACTTAAATGTAAGTCGTGAAACCATAAAAATCCTTGACGAAACCATAGGTAGCAAGATCTCAGACATCTCTCAAAGCAGTATGTTTACCGATACATCTCTAAGGCAATGGAAACTAAGGAGAAAAAAACAAATGGGACTACATCAAGCATCCGCACAGCAAAAGAAACCACAATGAAAAGAAAAGGGAACCCAATGTATGGGAGAACATATCTGATAAGGGGTTAATATCCAAAATATAGAAAGGACTGATACAGCCCATCCGGTGTGGTACAGTGGTTGAGTGTCAACCTATGAATTAGGAGGTCAGAGTTCAATTCCGTTAGGGTACGTGCCCCGTTTGCGGACTTGATCTTCAGTAGCAGGCATGCAGGAGGCAGCCAATTGATGATTCTCTCTCATCATTGATGTTTCTACCTTTATCTCCCTCTCCCTTCCTCTCTGAAATCAACAGAAATATATATTTTAAAAATAAAGTACTCATACAATTCAAAAAAAGGAAGACAAACAATCCAAGTAAGAAATGGCAGAAGACCTGAATACATATTTCTCCAAAGAGGACATACATCTCTTAGAGCAGTGGTTCTCAACCTTTAATACAGTTCCTCATGTTGTGGTGAGCCCCAACCATAAAGTTATTTTCATTGCTACTTCATAACTGTAATTTTGGTACTGTTATGAATCGTAATGTAAATATCTGATATGCAGGATGTATTTTCATTGTTGCAAATTAAACATAATTAAAGCATAGTGATTAATCACAAAAACAATATGTAATTATATATGTGTTTTCCGATGGTCTTAGGCGACCCCTGTGAAAGGGTTGTTCGAACCCGAAAGGGGTCACGACCCACAGGTTGAGAACCGCTCTCTTAGGGCAAAGGAAACTAAGGAGAAAATAAACAACTGGGACTACATCAAAATAAAAAGCCTCTGCACGGCAAAAGAAACCATCAATAAAAGGAAAAGGGAGCCCACTGTATGGGAGAACATATTTGGCAATGATACATCTGATAAAAGGCTAATATCCAAATTATATAAGGAACTCATACATCTTAACAAAAGGACAACAAATAATCCAATTTAAAAATGGGCAAAGGATCTAAATAGGTACTGCTCCAAAGCAGGCACAGATGCCAAGAGACATATGAAAAAATGCTCAGTAACTGATCATTCAAGAGATGCAAATTAAAACAACAATGAGGTATCACCTCACACTTCTCACAAAGGCTACCATAAGAAAATCAACAAGTGACAAGTGCTGACAAGGATGTGGAGAAAAGGGAACCCTAGTACACTGCTGGTGGGAATGTAGACTGGTGCGTCCATTATGGAAAACAGTGTGGAGTTTCCTCAAAAAATTAAATATGGATCTGCCATTTGACCCAGTGATCCCACTTGTAGGAATATACCCTAAAAAACCCAAAACACCAATCAGAAAGACTGTATGGGCTGGCCAGCATGGCTCAGTGATTGAGTGTTGACTTATGAATCAGGAGGTCATAGTTCGATTCCAGGTCGGGGAACATGCCAGGTTGGGGGCTTGATCCCCAGTGTGGGGCATGCAGGAGGTAGCTGATGAATGATTCTCTCTCATCATTGATGTTTTCTCTCTCTTTCTCTTCTCTCTCTCTCTCTCTCTCTCTCTCTCTCTCTCTCTCTCCCCTTTCCTCTCTGAAATCAATAAAAATATATATTTAAAAAAAGAATGTATCCACTATTTACAATAGCTAAGATCTGGGAACATCCCAAATGCCTTTAGTAGATGAGTGGATAAAAAAGCTGTGGTACATTTGCACCATGGAATAGTATGTAGCAGTAAAAAATAAGGCTCTCTTATCCTTTGACACAGCATGGAGGGACCTGGAGAGTATATCCTAAGCAAAATAAGCCAGTCAGAGAAAGACAAGTATCCCATGATCTCTCATATGTGGAATCTAATGAACAAAATAAACTGATGAACATAATAGATACAGAGATATAGAAGCATGGAATAGTCTGTGGAATGTCAGAGGAAATGTGGGGTTGGGTTGGTGGGTGGGAAGAGAACAATCAAAGAACTTGTATGCAGACAATAGGGTGGTGATTGCCTGAGGTCAAAGGAGACATATGTAATACTTTCAACAATAAAGATTTTAAAAAATAAAATAAAGTGAAGATGTTAGGCATAATAACCAATGGACATAAGACACTGGGGGATAGGGGAGGCTAAGGGACTGTCTAGGGCGGGGGAATAAAATGGACACATATGTAATACCCTTTGTAATACTTTAAGCAATAAATAAAAAAAAAATAAAAAAAAATAAAATAAAAGCTGTGTGGAGCTATATTAGATAAATTATATATCTTAAAATTTGCATTTTATTGAACAATAAGCAAATGTATAACTCCCACACATTTTTACATATGTATCTGTGTTGTCTCAATATATATGTATATAGACTAGTAATATACAATAAAATTATTTAAAAAAAAAAAAGATGTTAGGCATAAAAAAGAAAAGAAAAAGAAAATCAGAAAATCACAAAATCTTCTTGAGAGAAAATAAGCCCTGGGGGAGAAACGCTACCACTTGACAAGCTATAAGGACATACATAAGACTTAATTTTTTTTTAATATATTTTATTGATTTCTTACAGAGAGGAAGGGAGACGGATAGAGAGCTAGAAACATCGATGAGAGAGAAACATCGATCCGCTGCCTCCTGCATATTCCCTACTGGGTATGTGCCCGCAACCAAGGTACATGCCCTTGACCGAAATCAAACCTGGGACCCTTGAGTCCGCAGGCCGACGCTCTATCCATTGAGCCAAAATGGTTAGGGCCATAAGACTTAATATTATAAAAATGTCAATTCTCCCAAAATTACTATATAATTATATACACATAAATTCAACTGTTTTAATTGCATAAAATGATCTTAAAGTTCAGAGGAATGAATAAATTTCAAAAAATGGTTTAAAAATATAAAAATATTAAGAGACGGGGGGGGGATAGGGAGATATCTGTAATACTATCAACAATAAAAAATATTTAACAAAAATAAAAATATTGTTAATCAAAGCTAGCTATATCACATATCAAAACATACTTTAAATCTGCTAATCAAGTGAATATGGCATCATTATAGCCTAATATAACTATACTAGAGGCTCGGTACACCAATTTGTGCACGGGTGGGGTCCAGCTGGCCTGAACTGATCGGGGCCAATCGGGCCAGGCTGGCCGGGAGGAGGGGACCCAGGAGGTTGGCAGGCAGGCCCTGCCCCTGATTGGGGTGGGGAGGCCGATCGGGGGAGGGGCCGTGGGCATTTGGCTGGCCCTGTCCCTGGTGGAACTCCCAGTGGAAGGGACAATTTACATATTAGCCTTTTATTATATAGGATTGGACAGAGTAAAATAAAAAACAGAATTAGAGCCCTATGTGTATATGAAAACTAAAATCTGATATTTTAAAGCAGTAGAGAAAATAAATTAGTGAATAAATGATGCTGGCCTAAATGACTATCATCTTGGGTGAAAAAATTAAGATGAACCTCTATATCACCCCTATGAGTATAAATTCCAGATGAAGTAAGAGTCTCACAAGACCTAGATTACCTGGTCTATCTAGAGGTAAGAAGATATGGATCAAGGTAACACGATTCCAGCTTTTCTTTCATAGACTCTATTTTCCTATACAAAAAATGTAAAACTTGTAAAGGTAAAAGGTACCATAAGCAAAAGCAAGAAATACAATAACGTATTTTGAAAATAGTGTTTTGCAACTCTCATTAACCAGAGTACTCAGCTGCAATCAACAGAACTATTCTGGCTAGTAAAATAGAAAAAGAATTTATTAAATGCTATTAAGAAATTTTGAGTCTCTGGGAAAGCAGATAAAAAATTAGGTTCTACCCCTCCCCTAAACATTTATAAAAATAAATGGCAGTGGATTAAAAGCTACACATTAAAAAAGAATCCCTATAAAAGTAATTAGAGAATATAGATGATATTTTCATACTGTTGGGATGAGGGTTTCCTGAGCAAAAAATAAAACTCAGAAGAGTCAAATAAGTAATAGCTGATGAAAATAAAAAACTTTTGTAAAAGACACAAATGAAAACGTAAGCTAAATCAGCCTTCTTAGACTGGCAAAAGTCAAATCATAGATAATATCCCATGTTGAAAAGATGTGAAGAAACTGTACACTACATACTCTCATTGGCAAGTATAAATTAGTACTCTTTTTGGAGAACAGATTGGCAACATCTATAATAATAAAAGGGTAATATGCTAATTAGACCAGACATCTTCCGGACGTCATTCTGGTCATCCTTCCTGACGATGCCAGGGCCAGAGGGAAGCCAGCCCAGGTTCCTGATGCCTGCGGGTGGCCCAAGGGAAGCCAGCCCGAGTCCCGGGTGCCTGCAGCTGGCCCGAGGGGAGCCAGCCCGGGTCCCAGGTGCCTGCCAGCAGCCAGAGGAGGGAAGCTCAGGTCCCGGGTGCCAGAGGGAAACGGTGCCGGCATCCGGGGGAAGGAAGGCCTACTCTTGCACAAACTTTAGTGCATTGGGTCTCTAGGATAGAATAAAATATTTATACTTCATATCTCATGTTCCCAAGAAAAAGGTTAACTGGAAAGTGCTGGGGAAAGAGTTTAAACCCCTCTAAGAACCTCCTTATAAGACTTTCTTCCCCGTGGTAGAAATAATTTGCACAAATGGTAATGTCCATTAAGTGAATTATACTTTTTCTGCCAAAGTTTCTTGCTCATGAGAAATGATTCTTATTTCTACAACCTGCTCGTGTTCACACATGTAGGCAAAGAGTGCTCTAGGGAAATCTCCATATCACACTTACAAATGTAAGAACTCCTTACTTGGATTCATCATTTGGCTCTTAGTTTGTGCTCCCTCTTTTATGACACGCCATTTCAAACAACTATCCCTTCCAAGTATACATTCATGTATGAATAATTTATTTATTTTGAACACCCCATAACATTAGTTTACCTGTTCCTGCTGGATTAGGAGTATATGGAGGTGGAGGAGGTACACCAGGAGCTATGACATTGGCTAATGGTACTAGACCTGCATTGTTATAAGCACCTAAAATAAAAATATAATAGAAAAATATATAATTTATTATCATTTTGTGGCCAGGAGTTCAACTATATTAATGCACCTATCTAATTTATTTTTAAAACTGTAATATAATAGAGTTACATTTTACGTGAAGGTTTGGTACTGGATTAGGTGAAAATAGATCAAATAAGATAATTAGAGATTCTTATTTCCAACACTGCATGCTAACTCCAGACTCACTAAATGGCATGGCAGGCAGAACCTGCCATACCTAAATTATTATAAGTGCATTACGGATGCCTCTGAATACCAACTATCAAAAAGGGATTCAAGATGATTTACCAAAGAGAAAACCCATGATAATAAATAAAGTCTAAAAATAATCTATAATTCATTTAGCAAAAGGAAAATATCCTAAATAAATTGTCTGCTGCATTGTTGTAGACCAAAGCACTAGTTAAGCTGACTGTGGGAAAGTTAACAAATCACAGAACATTTTATAGGTGCTTGAGATTTCCCAAGTACATATACCAACATTTACTTTTAATAAGTAAAGAGCAAAATGAAAAAGTGTAAAACATGAAAGAACTCCTTACTTGGTGTAATAGTTGCATGTGGCCGACATGGAGGTATTGGATAAGGAACGGGTTTATGTGGATTGTATGTTGAAGGAGGCTAAATGAGGGGGCAAAGTACAGCAGTTAGAAGAAAACCAACTAAGCAGTCTGCTGGCAAAACAAAATGTAACTTGTTTCAAAATATTTAGTCCTAAGAGGCTAAAAATGCCCAGCAAAGCTAGTGCTACTAGACTAACACATGGCACAAATAAGGAAAATGTATTTGCTTTAAAACATGTGGTTTTTATTAAATTCCAAAGGTAGATCCTGCTCAAGATTGCTGCAGAGGTGTTTATTTTTTATTTCAGCATCAAATCATCTTATCCCAAACAGCAAATTTCTCTCTGATCTGCCTAGTTTAATTCAAGAATTCCTACCTCTTCCTATGTAACAAAAGAAATCCACTAGCTTTTGGAATTAAAGCTACCCAAGAACCTTCAAAATCCTCCTAACTTATTAGGAACTCATTCATCTTGCCCTCTTTTCTCCTTTTGAAAGAAAAAAAAAAAAAGCACTGTTTTCTTTAGCATTCAGCATGCTGACAAATGTAGCAAAATGTAGACTGGAATTATGAATTCCGTATTTTAGTCTTTTTTGCCTTTTGAAACCCACAAATCTTTTATCTTTGATGGAACTTATATAAGTAATAAAGAATGTAAAAGAATTGGTCTCTAGAGAAGCAGAGGGATCTAAAAAGCTAAGCCAAATACTGTACTTTTATGAGAGAGGGAGAGACAGAGACTCATATGAATGAACAAGCACACCTGCTAAAGAGAGCATACTTATATCCTTGGTGCAGAAGGGCTCTACTGACAGTAAAGGACCCAGATTCTTTCTAGCTCTCATCATGGCAGTCCTGTATGATGCACTAGTCTTGTGCAAAAATTTTGATCTGTTACTATTTTTCTATAAACAACTGCCATGGGAGTTATCAGGTAGACAGGCAGGAACTGCAAGGTGGCCGTGTGGAGGCCTATAGTACTTCAATTTTAATGATCCCTCAAGCCACCGGTTGTCTTCTGTTCAATTTATATTCCAATCAATTATTATCACTCCCTTGAAAATATGCTTAATCCCCTTGCTCTGTCTTGTAATACTAATTTGGCCAAACCATAATCTTAGTTAAAGTGAACCTTCCATACTTTATACCTCCAAAGGAACAGCTAAATGTGGCAGGAGAAAAAAATAAAAACAAATTATGTGTTTTCACTTTAAAACAAAACATTAAATTCAAAAGGGTCCTTAGCACTATTAACTAATTATACTATACTGTCCTAGGCCAAGCATTTCCTGAGGGATTTTAGTATACTTTGAACTTCCCAACACACAAAAAAAGAATTTATGCTTTGAACACAGAAAACTACATGTAAGAGTTATGACCTGTTTCATCATTTATTTTCTAAACATACTGGTTTGGATGGTCCAAGAATCCGTGCAGCTATTCCTTTGCCTTCATTGGTACATTCTTCACCATCTTTTTTCAAAGGGGTTCCCTATTAAAAAAAAAAAAGAACTGAGACTTTTAAGAAACCCTAAAACAAAAACGAAACAAAAAACCCTCACTATATAGGCATATCTCATTTTATTGTACTTTTCCTTTATTGCATTTCACAGATATCACATTTTTTACATCAAAGGCAAACCTCCACCAACAAAAAGATTAAGGCTTGCTTTATTGTGGCACTCCCTTTATTGAGTCTGGAATTGAACCCACAATATCTCAGAAGAATGCCTGTATTATAGTGAAGAAAAGGACCTGGTAGGCATTTAAAGACTTGGATTCCAGATTCAATCCTGCCATGGATGCATGACCCTGATAAGTTCCTCATCACTCCTCTTCCATGGAATCCTCAAAACAGGTACAGGGGCCCTCAGAAGTACACACATAAGAGAAAAGGATATAGCATGTTTTAATTATTTTCCCTCCACAACAGGTGCAACCAGAAATAGACTTCCAATGCTATAGTATATGTAAGAAACAAAGAGCACCTGTATTACAGTTGAAACATGATGACAAAAAAAATGGTGTTCTCTATAAGCATTAAGCATGATAGTTTATATTGTACAAGAGCAAATGAGACCTCACTCAAGGCTGCTATAATTAACAGACCAGAATAAGTTGAATATTAGACTGTGTCAGCCTAATAGTGTGTGTCCCTAAATGGTTGGAAGCCAACTTCCAAGATGGTGCCCAGTGATCCTCAACTCCAACATGCTCTGTTCAGTCCCCTTCCAGAATGAACAGGGCTAACCTGTGCAACAAACAGATATTCCAGAAATGATGGCATTTGACTTCTAAGGCTAAGTCATACAAGACAACACAGATTCCACTTATCTTCTCCTAGATGATTGCCTGGTGAAAGTCAGCTGCCATGTCATGAGTGCTCAACCAGCACTATGGAAAAGTCCTCATGGTAAAGAACAAAGACCTCTTGCCAACAACCAACACAAATTTGCCAGGCATGTAAGTGAGCCACTTTGGAAGTATAGTCAGGAGCTCCAATTAAGCCTTCAGATAACTGCAGCCTCATGAGAATCCCTGAGCCAGGACCAAGCTAAGCCACTCCCAGATCCCTGATTCATAGCAACTGCATGAGATAATAAATGTTTTCTGTTTTAATTCACTAAGTTTTAGGTTTATCTATAGCACTACAATAATAAACACCATTCTTTGAAACAGCTTACAAAAAAGCTTAGAAGCACTGGATGATGTAAAAACAAGTTTCTTTCTTATAAGACTTCTCAAAGCCTTTATTATACTACTAGAGATTGGTGCACAAAAATTTGTGCACGGGGTGGGGGGGGGGGGGTTCCTCAGTCTGGCCTGCACTCTCTCGCAGTCCAGGAGCCCTCGGGTGATGTCCACCTGTTGGCTTAGGCTCGCTCCCTGGGGGATTGGGCCTACGCTGGCAGTCAGACATCCCTCTGGCAGCCAGGGAGCCCTCGGGGAGGGGAGGCAGGGGGGGGTCCACCTGCCAGCTTAGGTCCGCTCCCCAGGCATCCTTAGCACTGTCAAGGAGGTGAGAGAGGCTCCCGCCACTGCCGTTGCGCTCACAGCCGTCAGCCCAGGTTGTGGCTGAGCGGAGCTCCCACTGTGGAAGCACACTGACCACCAGAGGGCAGCTCCTGAGTTGAGCGTCTGTCCCCTAGTGGTCAGTGCATGTCACAGCAACCAGTCGTTCTGCTGTTAAGGTCAATTTGCATATTACCCTTTTATTATAGAGGACTAGAGGCCTGGTGCACAAAAATTTGTGCACTCGGGGGGGGGGGGGGAAGGGAGGGTCCCTCAGCCCGGCCTGTGCCCTCTCGCAGTCTGGAACCCCTCGAGAGATAACGACCTGATGGCTTAGGCTTGCTCCCGGGTGGCAGAGGGCAGGCCCAATCCCTAGGTGCAGCCCCTGGTCAGGCTCAGAGCAGGGCCGATTGGGGAGTTGGGGTGCCGCCCTCAGTCACGCACAGAGCAGGGCGGGTCAGGAGGTTGCGATGCCACCCCTAGTCATGCTCAGGGTAAGGCTGATTGGGGGGTTGGGGCACCGCACCCTGTCACACTCAAGGCTGGGTCGATGGGGAGGTTGTGGCGCCAACCCATCATGCACAGAGCAGGGCCCATTAGGGGGGTTGGGGCTCCATACCCTGTCATGCACAGAGCAGGGCCAATCAGGGGGTTGGGGTGCTGCCCCCTGTCACGCACAGAGGAGGGCCCATCAGGGGGGTTGGGGCCCCGTACTCTGTCATGGACAGAGCAGGGTCAATCAGGGGGTTGGGGAGCTCCTCCCTGTCATGTACAGAGCAGGGCCCATCAGAGGATGAGGAGCTACCCCCTTCACTCACAGAGCAGGGTCGATAGGGGAGTTGGAGCACCGTCCCCTGTCACACATGGAGCAGGTCGGATCAGGGGGTTGGGGCGCCGCCCTCTATCACCCACAGAGCAGGGCCGATCAGCGGGTTGGGGCGCTGCCACTCTCACACTCAGGGCAGGGCCGATGGGGAGGTTATGGCTCTACCCTGTCACACACAGAGCAGGGCCCGTGGGGGGTGGGTTGGGGCACCGCACCCTGTCACACACAGAGCCGCAGGGCGATCAGGGGGTTGGGGAGCTCCCCCCTATCAGGCACAGAGCAGGGCTGATCAGGGGGTTGGGGCGCCTTCCCCTGTCACGAACAGAGCAAGGCAGATAGGGGGGTTGTGGCTTCGCCCCCGTCACACACAGAGCCGCAGGGCGATCAGGGGGTTTGGACGCTGCCCCCTGTCATGCTGATCCCGGTGCCGGGCGGCCTCTTGGCTCCGCTGATCCCGGTGCTGGGAGGCCTCGCGGCTCCACTGATCCCGGTGCTGGAAGGCATATTACCCTTTTACTATATAGGATAGAGACCTGGTGCATGGGTGGGGGCCGGCTGGTATGCCCTGAAGGGTGTCCTGGATCAGAGTAGAGGTCCCCACTGGGGTGCCTGGCCAGTCTGGGTGAGGGGCTGAGGGCTGTTTTCAGGCTGGCTGGTGACTGAAGCTCCCAACTGCTCCTTTTTTTCTTTCTGTTTTTTTTTATTCTGGGCCAGCTTTAGCTCTGAGGCTGCTGAAAGCACGTATCTGGTTTGTTTGGGTTCTATAATCGAAACACTGTATCAACTCCAGCTCTGAGATCCCGGCTGGCTGAAAGCTGGTTTCTGGGGTTTTGTTTAGCTTCTATATTTGTAACAATGTTTCAAACTGCAAGCTCAGAGGCTGGCAAGGCAGGTGGGGAACGGTGGTTTCCTCCGTCACTGAAGCAAGCTAGCTTCATGTTAGCTTCAAGCTGCCTGGCTGCCGGCCGCCATCTTGGCTGGCAGTTAATTTGCATATCGCCCTGATTAGCCAATGGGAAGGGTAGCGGACGTTCGGCTAATTACCATGTTTCTCTCTTATTAGATAGGACTAGAGGACTGGTGCACAAAATTTGTGCACATGGAGGGGGCGGGTCCCTCAGCCCAAACTGCACCTTCTCGCACCTCCATGGAGCAGGCCTAAGCCATCAGTCTGACATCCTTAGTGCTGCCGTGGAGGCGGGAGAGGCTCCCATTACCGCTGCTGTGCTAGCCAGCCATGAGCCCAGCTTCTGGCTGAGCGGTGCTCCCCCTGCGGGAGCATACTGACCACCAGGGAACAGCTCCTGCATTGAGCATCTGCCCCATGGTGGTCAGTGCTTGTCGTAGCAACTAGTCATTCTGCTGTTCTGTCGATTTGCATATTAGCCTTTTGTTATATAGGATAATGTCTTATTATGGGGAAGGCCTCTAATTCAATTTTTTTTAGGTAGTTAAAGGGAGGGGCAGAATTTTCACTTGCGCCTGAAGCTATAATTGCCCTTAGCTCAAAAATCTGCATACCACTGAGACACATCTTGGTGAGGCTCATTCTAAACCCATACACTGTTCTATTATGTGTATAAGTATTGGGAGCCATCTTATCTCTTTAGTGAAAGGAACCTTTTGTTATGATACAATGACTAACTTTATCTCATGAGTTGTGTTTTGGCTTCAAGCCTGCAAGTATTCATGCAGCAACTTCAGAGCTTCTGTTCAATATTTACCTGGCATATCTTTTATTTTATTTTCTCTAAATCTTTCTAAATTTTTATGTATTTGATAGGAATAGCCCATGGACACAGACAGTAGTCTGGCTAAGGCCTAGAAGGGGTGGGTGCAGGGTGGAGGAGATTAATGGGGAAAAAAAAAACTAAAACAAAGGGACATCTGTAATACTTTCAACAATAAAGATACATTTTAAATAAAGAAAAATATCTTAGTTGAAAAGAGTTCTATGTGAAATAATATAATTGCTCTACACTGTACTTTATATTCTCAACTCCTCTCAAAGAGATATTAATTGATCCTATGTCACTTAATGTTAATTGACCCCATGTTCAATGACTGCAGGACTGACTTCCACCACACTGACCCAACACTGACTGCCATGGAGCTGCGATCAGACCCTGCTTTTTTCTCCCGGTCTGTTCCAGTCTGTGGGTTCCATCTCCGTGAAACCCCAGTCAATCTTTGCATCGGGCAAGTGGAATCGCTGAGGCCTATTTGAGAGTTGCCAAGGCTGGGAGCGTGACCTCAGAATAGTTAAAAATATGTTTATGAAGGGATGCTATGGGTTCTCACTAAAAAGCCCACACATGTCTGTGCTCCACCAACAGGGTTGCTTTAACACAGAAGCCTCCATCCGCAAGCCCACCAGCTCCAGGAGCCGGCGGGAGGTTGAAAGTGGCCATGGGTAGATGAGGCAGGTGTCAGCGGCTTGGCTGTCTGAGCCCCAAGCGTGGGGAGACAGGCTCTGACGTCACCACCGTGCGAAGGATTTGACAGCAGTGGCTTCAGAGCTTCCTGCCATTTTGTTTTATTTATATCTCCTTTTCCCTTTAAACCTCTAGGTTGCCTTTGTTGGAGAGAGGAGCAGCCTTTGCAGCCTCCTCGGTGGAGAACAGGCCTTCGATCTGGGTTCACACGCAGCGAGACAGACTCCTGTTTAGAAACACGTGTGGATCTTGCATTATTTGCTCTGTTACCCATAAAGATGGTTTTAGATTCTGGCACGTAAATATGTTTCCTGCTTATCCACGAAGGCAGGCCGAGCGCAGCCATAGGCACAGCCACAGTTCTTCACTCCTTCGCAGGCCTCTGTCCAAGGGTGGCAGTGCAGGCGCTTCACACACAGAGGGGGACGGAAACCAGGTGGGGCAGCCCTGCTTTTCCCAGACCTTCCGTCTCAGTCCCCATCTGCCTGCTCCGGGTCCGTAGGGTCTTCCTTTTGAGGTGGATTCAGGCGTCTGGGGGACATGTTTATCACACGCTCTTTTCCCATGTGGGTGGTCAACAGGAGGGTGTTCCTGAATCAGGCTTCCTTCGGCATTGCATTGAGGGGTGGGGGTGGGGGGCAGCACGAAGGTACAAACACAACCCATGGGGACTTCTCGCTGAGCGCCTTCTGTATACTTTCTTTATACCTGGTGGGCATCTCCCCTCAGAAAGGGCACTCCCTATGTCTGCGACCAGTAGGTGTGTGTGTGTGTTAGTGGGAGTGGAGGGGCAGATGAGGCTGGTCGGCTGCTGCCGGGAGCCAGTCCATGCTTGCTGTTTCAAAGGACCTGGCATATATGGCATACTGTTCTTAATATGTTTGCTCACCTTCTTGGCACTATGTGTTTTAACCAAGGTCTCTGAGAAAGGTTGTTTCCCCACGTAGGGATTTTCCCCTGAAGTTAGGGAGGGAATAAAACCTCTTAACTAAGTGCCAGGCGGGTAATTAATCACTTTAACTATGAACAATCATGCTTAAGCTACATAATCTTTACTTCCTGGAATCGAGATAAGAAACGCCCTAACCTTTGCAATAGAGATTGATAGGATTGAATCAACTGGTATAAATACAGATGTAACAAGACAGCAAGAGAGAGAGAGAGACAGAAATTGGCACAGAACCTACACAGAACGTTCTCTAGAGACAGAAGAACTTCGCTGGAGAGAACATGGCAAAAGATCCTGCACAGAAACTGGCCTCAGAACCTAGAGACAGAACCTAGCGAGAGAACATGGCAAAAGATCCTGGACAGAAACTGGCCTCAGAACCTAGAGACAGAACCTAGCGAGAGAACATGGCAAAAGATCCTGGACTGAACCTGACTACAGAAATTGGCAAGAGAACCTGACTAGAACCTGGAGAACCTGGAGAACCTGGCTGGGGAACCTAGCAAGAGAACATGGACACAGAACTTGGCTGGAGCTCCTAACCAGAACTTCACTGGAGAACCTGGAGATCCTAAGCAGAACCTCTCTGGAGATCCAGACCAGAACTTGGCTGGAGATCCTGGCTGGAGATCCTGGCTAGGCTGCTGATCAACTGAACGCTGCCTCTGTGTCATTCCTTCTTTGCCAACTCCGTCCACACCTTTGGGGACCCCTGGACCCGCTGGGGCAGGACCCCAGCATATGGCGCCCGAACAGGGACCCCTTAGGTAAGACCCCTGCACTCGGGATGGATAGGACTCCACCGTAGGAAGAGGGTGGATAATCTTCGCCGACTCCGTCCACACCTTTGGGAACCCCTGGAACAGGATTCCCTTAGGTAAGCCCCCCCACTGAGAACCCCACACTCGGGACGGATAGGACTCCACCAGGGTACTGCAGACCCCCCTACAGAGGATAAGTAGGGTAAGAAGGTGGATAGTACAGAACTCAGATTGAGAAGATGTGCCATACTGAGTCCAATGAAAGAAGACTGTATTGATTCTTAGATTAAGAAAATGTGCCATACTGAGTCTAAAGAAATAAGACTCTGTATTGATCTTTTAACACATATGCTTGCTAGCAGAGGAATTAAGGTTACTCCCAGTCAGATGGAACATTTTATACAAGAAATACGTCCATGCTTTTCTGAGGAAGGAAAGGTGCCCGAAAGGTAAATGTAGAGGCATGGGAGAAGGTAGGCCCAAGGAGCCTTATTCTTAACCCCACTGCAGCCTTTCCACCCCGAGAAAGTGCAGGATTGGCAAGTTCTCCCTGGGGTGATAGATCAGGACTCAGGTAATAGTGGAAAGCGCGAATCCTACTCTTAAAATGGATACAAGAGAGCATTTGGGTTTTTTTTGTTTTTTTTTTCTTTTTAATGCCCGCTTTTAAAAAATAAAAAAGGGGGAATTTGCCGGGAGCCGGTCCATGCTTGCTGTTTCAAAGGACCTGGCATATATGGCATACTGTTCTTAATATGTTTGCTCACCTTCTTGGCACTATGTGTTTTAACCAAGGTCTCTGAGAAAGGTTGTTTCCCCACGTAGGGATTTTCCCCTGAAGTTAGGGAGGGAATAAAACCTCTTAACTAAGTGCCAGGCGGGTAATTAATCACTTTAACTATGAACAATCATGCTTAAGCTACATAATCTTTACTTCCTGGAATCGAGATAAGAAACGCCCTAACCTTTGCAATAGAGATTGATAGGATTGAATCAACTGGTATAAATACAGATGTAACAAGACAGCAAGAGAGAGAGAGAGACAGAAATTGGCACAGAACCTACACAGAACGTTCTCTAGAGACAGAAGAACTTCGCTGGAGAGAACATGGCAAAAGATCCTGCACAGAAACTGGCCTCAGAACCTAGAGACAGAACCTAGCGAGAGAACATGGCAAAAGATCCTGGACAGAAACTGGCCTCAGAACCTAGAGACAGAACCTAGCGAGAGAACATGGCAAAAGATCCTGGACTGAACCTGACTACAGAAATTGGCAAGAGAACCTGACTAGAACCTGGAGAACCTGGAGAACCTGGCTGGGGAACCTAGCAAGAGAACATGGACACAGAACTTGGCTGGAGCTCCTAACCAGAACTTCACTGGAGAACCTGGAGATCCTAAGCAGAACCTCTCTGGAGATCCAGACCAGAACTTGGCTGGAGATCCTGGCTGGAGATCCTGGCTAGGCTGCTGATCAACTGAACGCTGCCTCTGTGTCATTCCTTCTTTGCCAACTCCGTCCACACCTTTGGGGACCCCTGGACCCGCTGGGGCAGGACCCCGGCAGGCTGCTGCAGTGCCCTCACAGCCAGTGACAGCGGGTGGGGCAGAGTACCTGGGACCCTGGATTCCCTCTGGGGTTTGCAGAATCGCCCCCTCCCTTTGTTCTCCCATTCTCCGCAAAGAGGCGGCTGTTGGCAGACAGCAGGTCAGATGGATCCGCCATCAGACCTACCGCCCGACCTCCAGGGAGGTTTCCTGACCCCTCTGTGTCCCCAGCTCAAACATACTTTAATGTAGTTTCTATATCAACTTTCAATATATGAAATAAGTTGCTGACATAACAAAATTCCTTTTCTTTGTAGAAGCCTCATCAACTGGCATTTTCTTTAAATATCATAACTATGCTATATTTAATATTTAGCCACAAGAAGTTTCAAATATAGCTATAAAAGTATGCTTACTGGGAAAATTCCATTTATGCGACTAGGTTTTCCTTTGGGATATGGATTTCCTGGAATTGTTCCACAGGAAGATATCATAGCATGCGGAGCTTTGCAGCCTCCTTTGAAAGCCTGTAAAATAAAAAAGGAGAGTGGTAAAAAAACCCACACAAATAAACTTATAAAATTAAGTATCCTGGACTTTGGAAAGTCCTGCTGAAAAACATGAATTAAGGAACAGCATCCCATTCAATCTGTTCTTATAACAATCAGCACTTACAATGGTAAACATGACCAAAATTAGTAAGTAAAAATCACTTTATTTAAATGGAGTTATTAAAATGGTAACATAAAGTTTTTGATGTCACAACTAAGACTCAAAGATATCTTCACAATGCATTTTGTAAAGTATGTGTAAAAATGTCCATTTACTATTGAATATGTTCCATTTCTCCAATGACCAAGAAATAACATTGTCCAACTCTATAATCATCAACCTCATGTTACAGACAAGGCAAGGAGATCACTTAGATCAGTGGTTCTCGACCTTCCCAATGATGCAACCCTTTAATACAGTTCCTCATGTTGTGGTGACCCCCAACCATAAAATTATTTTCATTGCTACTTCATAACTGTAATTTTGCTACTGTTATGAATTGTAATGTAAATATCTGATATGCAGGATGTATTTACATTGTTACAAATTGAACATAATTAAAGCATACTGATTAATCACAAAAAAATATGTAATTATATATGTGTTTTCCAATGGTCTTAGGCGACCCCTATGAAAGGGTCGTTCAACCCCCAAAGAGGTCGCGACCCACAGGTTGAGAACAACTGACTTAGATGAAAGAAACATGGTTTCCATTCTGAAGACGTTTATAACTTAAAGGAGGAAACAGAAACAAATAACATGGGGCATGGGGTTTCTAAAGAGCTGTAATGTTAAAAAAAACAGAGTGTTCAATTTAATGTTACATAACTTTGATATATATTGAGGGATGGGATTTTGTTCTGGTTTAATATTTTATCCCCAGCTTCTAAAATGATGCTTAACACATATTGAGTTACTGATCAATAAATACTTATTAAGTAAATGAAAAATACTGTATTAGGTGACATACATTCCATTAGATTTATACTATGTTATAGGAATATCAAGTTATGTATAAATAGTTCTATTTAAAAATATGTATGATACTCTATATATTGTTGTAGAGATACAGTAGTTTTATAAATTCATTCACACATATCATTAGCTATATAATTCAGCCTACTACTAATATCCCAATCCTAAAAATCATCTCAATTTGGAAATATTATGAATAGTACAGGATAAATGCCCTTATATATTAATTTGTACTTTTCTATTTATTGCCACAGAATAAATTTCTAAATAGCATTTGTGGGTTAAAGATGTGAACATTTTAAAGGCTCTTCAACTTTACCTTCCAGAAACACTGTACATTGATACAGAACACTCAGACCCAGATTATTTCTGAGAAAGAAATGACATGATCAGAATGTTTTATTAGGAAAAAAAACTACAGCAGAAAATGTTTGATGCCTTATAGAACTTAGTCAAGGAAACCAATGAAGAATTTATGAAAGAAATATGGGCTAGGGAAAAACAAGATGGCGGCATAAACACCAGAAATTGCTGCCTCGCACAACCACTTCAAAAATACAACTAAAAGACAAAACTGACATAATCCAGAACCACAGGAAGGCTGGCTGAGTGGAAATTCTACAACTAGAAGGAAAGAGAAAAACACACTGAGACTCAGAGGAGGTGTGGAAGTAAAGTGCAGAGGTATGGAGGCACACGTGGAAAGGGCTGGAAATTGAGGACACGGTTGTCTTTTTCAATTGGGAGGGAGTCTCAAGCTCCCGAAGTCTCTGAACTCCAGTTACGGGAGAGTCTCTGGGGACCCAGGCTCATACGGGGAGAAACTGGACTGTGTGGCATCTGTCGGAACTCGAGGGCAGCTTTCTCTCAGAGGTGCTTGCAGTGATTACCAGGACACTGAGACGCAGGTCCTCTTAGGGTAGGACTGAGGATCAGCCATAGCTGTTGGCTCCGCCCTGTTGATTACCTGAGACCCCACCCCACCCAAGCTGTGAGCAGAGGCTTTTGCATATGAAAGGCCTGGCCCTTTGCAATCTAAAATTACCTATGGATGAGGACAGTGGGGTGGGGGTTAAGGGTAGAGGGTGGGGTGGGAACTGGGTGGAGGGGAGCTATGTGGGGAAAATAGAGGAACAACTGTAATAATCTGAACAATAAAGAATTAATTTAAAGTAAAAAGAAATATGGGCTCACATAAAGAGAAGTCCTCATAACTTCTGGCTGTAAAAACCAGTGGGAATTGTGGCTGAGTGAGAAGGAGGGCTGCTGGAGTCCCAGGCAGTTCTTCTCAAAGGGCTTGTCCATGGACTTACTCCAACTCACTCCCTCTGAGTTCTACTGCTGGGGGAAGCAGCTTGAAAGGAACCAGAAACATATGGGGAGGAACTGAACTGTTTAGTATCAGGCCGAGAACTGAAGGGTTAGCTTTCTGCCAGAAAAGAAGTACTGGCAGAGGCCACTGTTCCTTTTTCTGAGACATTCCCTCTCTCCAAACAGAGCCAGCAGGTGGGCACCATATCTGAGTCTCCATCAACCTAGCTAACACTGTCTGCCCTAACCTAGTGATCCCCTGAGACCCCACCGCACCCAATTGTGGGCCCATCCAAGACATTTCCAGTGGCTTTTCCATACAAATGGTCTCTCTTGCCTCATGCTTCAGACTTTCCTAAAACCTGTCAAACAAGCAGCATCTGGCTTATGTATATGCAGTACCTCTTGCTAAGTGGCCCCAGGCCAACCACTAGTGGCTACTGGACTTGGTTTGCAGCTTGGCCTTTCCTGGGCACCTCCAATCCCAAGACAAGTAGCAGCCATCTGCAGATAACTTGGTAGCCCCAGGCAAGGAACATGTATTAACTGACCTTGCTCTTCCTGGGAGGCCCCAAAGTCAGTGTACCTGGTGCACAGCTTCAGATCACACCAGATTACCTCCCTACCATCATCTACACAAGAGCACACTGAGTTGCAGACTCAGGGAACACCAAAGCCCCAGTGAAGCAAGTCGTGCTCTGTAGGATCAACTCCATTATAGTCACAGAAGTTACTCGAAGCCAGTTCCTTCCAATGACACCAATAGCATTCATGGCTCCACTACAGCAGGACAGTGCACACAGCACATACAGGGGTGCAGCTGGAACACCCAGCTCCTATGACTGGGGAGGCTGAGCCAGGGCCCTAGAGGACAAGGTCACTCTACCAAGTCCAGGAGATGTAGCAGCTCTACCTAATACATAGAAACAAACACAGGGAAGCAGACAAAATGTGGCGACAAAGAAACAGGTTCCAAATGAAACAGGAGAAATTTCCAAAATAAGAACTAAATGAAAGGGAGGCAAGCAAACTACCAGACACATAATTCAAAACAATGGTTATAAGGATGCTAAAGGAACTTATTGAGTAAGAGCTTCACAGAACTTAGTGAAGTAGATACATTCTTTTAAAGATCAGAAAGAAGACAAGGATGTTTACTCTCACCATTTCTATTGAACTTGTACTGGAGGTTTTAGCCAGGGTAAATAGGAAAAAATATATATATATTTGCAGATAACATGATATTGTATATAGAAAATCCTATATTGTATATAGAAATTCTTTTTCAACATCATGAAAAAGAACATAGAAACCAGTCAGAAATAAAGGATATACTAATTGAAATAAAGAATAACTTACAAGGAATTAACAGTACAGCAGATGAAGCTGGGAATCAAATCAGCAATTTGGAAAATAAAGAAGCAAAAACACTCAATCAGAACAGCAAAAAGAAAAAAAAGAATCCAAACCAACTGAAGATAGAGTTGAGGAAGAATAGTAAGAAGCACAGAAAATTCCGTGGCAAGTGGAATGAGGAAACTGGCAAAGATAGCTGAACAAACTGGCCAAGCAATTTATAGCCAGATACAAAAGGTCACCTTCCTAGAGATAACATCTAGACTTCAGTTATTTTTCAGTTCCAGTCCCAGAAAAGCAGCAAAGCCAGTTGGGCAAGGCCAGGACCAGCTGCAATGACTAATGAGACTCTGCCCTGGTGCTGAACAATCAATGGCAACCATGACCCTGAAAAGAATAGAAAAAGCTGATGAATATCTATTGAGGCCCTCCCCTAAGACTTTTCTAATCTCCCACCCTTACACCATCAAAACGAAGGTCCTAACACATGCTCTCCTTCCCAGAAGCATAACCACATCTTTCCCTTTCAAATCCTCTTTTTCCCCCATAGGCATGCGTCAACTAAACTGTAATGGACCCCACAAGACTTGCAACCAGGGGAGCAATGGGCAGAAGCAGCTAATCCCAGGCAAACCCTGTGAACCTGTTTCCAAGGACCCCTCTCTTTGACTTTCCAGTGAGCTGACACTAGCCCAGCCCAGACATTTATTTCCTATAACATTTCTAGAGAGCCAAAGCAGCCCCTCCTAGGTTCTCCTACTGCTTCTTCTAGCCTAAGCCCTTCCTTCCTTCTGTCGCTAACTTTAATAAATGTACTCTGAAAATCACCTGAACTTGTATTATGAAATCTTTTCTGTACAAAATCCAGAACCCACACACTAACAGCCAGCCCTAGGAAGAGCTGCTCCAGGCTGGACTCCTTTCCAGTAATAGTGTAAAGAGTCTCTGGCACAACTTCAAGTGTACCAACACTGTATCATGGGGGTATTAGAAGGAGAAGAGAGAGAGCAAGAAATTGAAAACCTATTTGAAGAAAAAAAAATGACAGAAAACTTACCTAACCTGGTGAAGGAAATAGATGTACAAGACTAGGAAGCACAGAGAGTCCCAAACAAGATGAACTCAAAGACACCCACACCAATACACATCATAATTAAAATGCAAAAGATTAAAGACAAAGAAAGAATCTTGAAACCATGAAGAGAAAAGGATTAGATAGTTACCTACAAGGGAGCTCCCATAAGACTGTCAGCTGATTTCACAACAGAAATTTTGCAGGCCAGAGAAAATGGCAAGAAATATTCAAAGCAATGAAAAGCAAGAACCTACAGTAAAACCTCAATATAACAGACTAATTCAGGTGAGGAGGGTCCATTAAAACTGAAAGTATGTTATATAATAAAGTAGCTTTTATGAATGCATATGTTAAAAAATTGACAAATTAGTTGACCTATTTTTACTTACGTAGAAACTTTTGTGTAATTAAAATTAAGTATTTATGGAAAGTTTAATTTCAAAGAAAAGTTTTCTACATGTACTACAATAATTTTAAATTTATACTGAATAGGTCTAGTAAAAGTGTGCATTCACCAGTCACTGTTAGTAAACAAATGCACATGACTGGGACATGGCTTAACACAAAAAGGAACATCAGCCAGCAGGAGTTAAAACTGCTGCCAACAGTCATACCAGAAGACAACAGAACCAATTATCCCATATGATGTGGTGTGATCACGTTCTCATCACTCACCAAACATTGTTTACAGGCAGTGACTCTTGGATTATAGTTCTGGATATGTAATATTTATGTCAGTGAAATTACTACAGTGTTGTTTTTTTCCCCAACATATGACCTATTCACTAAAATTTATAAAAGTAATAGTGAATTAATAACAAAAAAATAACCCGTTAATTTAATTATAAGCAAACTGGTTAAAAGCATTTAAAAATTAACAGGGTGTTAATTTTCACATATGACATATGAACTGGAAATTTTGTCTGTTAAATCCAAAGTGTGTTAAATCAAGGTCAGCAAAATCGAGGGTTTACTACTACATGTAAACCAAGATCACTCTACTCAGCAAAGCTATCAATTTAGAATCAAAGAACATATAAAGAGCTTCCCAGACTAAAGGTGTTAGTCACAACGAAACCAGTATTACATGAAATGTTAAAGCATTTTCTTTAAGAAGAAGAAAAAAAAAATAACACATATGAACAATAATTGACAATGAGTATATATTTATCAACAAGTGAATCTAAAAAACAAAATAAATGAACAAGCAGAACAAAAACAAATTCATAGATATAGAGAGCATTTTTGACAGCTGCCAGATAGGAAGGAGACTGGGAGGATGGGTATAAAAGGTGAAGGGATTTAGAAGTACAAATTGGATGTTACAGAATAATCATGTGGATGTAAAGTTCAGAATAAAGAGTATAGTCAAGCCCTAACCAGTTTGGCTCAGTGTCCCAGGTTCGATTCAGGTCAAGGGCATGTACCTTGGTTGCGGGCACATTCCCAGTAGGGGGTGTGCAGGAGGCAGCTGACCGATGTTTCTCTCTCATCGATGTTTCTAAAACTCTATCCCTCTCCCTTCCTCTCTGTAAAAAAATCAATAAAATATATATTTTTTAAAAAAGAGTATAGTCAATAATATTTGAATAACTATATTTGGCATCATATGGGTATGAGTTCTATTAGGATGATCACTTGTAAATTATATAATTAATCACTGGGGTGTACACCTCAAACTAATATATTACATGTCAACTGTAATTGAGAAAAAAAGTATTAATATGTGGGCATAGGCCCTAGCCCAGTGGTCAGCAAACTCATTAGTCAACAGAGCCAAATATCAACAGCACAATGAATGAAATTTCTTTTGAGAGCCAAATTTTTTAAACTTAAACTATATAGGTAGTTTGCTTCTTCTTTGTAGCCAGGTCAAACAGGGCACCTAAAAAAATGTTTCATTTTATAATAATAAAGCCACCAACACAAAATAATTACAATTCTTAAATTGATGATAAAAATACCTATAGGATTTGCAGCTGGTTGGAAAAATACAGGTAACTTTATGCTTCAGGTAGGTACTTTTGTCACCTGTGCGTAATTTGCGGACGCAACTAGCACTAACCACTGCACAATGAGACTGCTGACTGACTGGCTCACTCACCTTATGCAGTGCATGAATCGCGCGAGCCTCCCCGGCTGCGTATCCCCTGGCCCGCCGGCGCTGCATCTCCCGTCGCCCGACCTACTGACACCCCCCACTTCTTCTAACGCCACTTCTTCAAAATAGACTCGCCTAGGCCAAAAACCGACTTCTGCGCATGGGCCACGAAGTTTCAATCGCACTGTACGTGCGCGCCCACACATGGTATTTTGTGGAAGAGCCACACTCAAGGGGCCAAAGAGCCGCATATGGCTCGCGAGCCGCGGTTTGCCAACCACTGCCCTTGCCAGTTTGGCTCATCGCTTCAAGTATTGGACTGCAGACTGAAGGGTCCCAGGTTCAATTCAGGTCAAGGGCACGTACCTCAGTTTCAGATCCCGGCCCCAGGCAAGTGTATGCAAGAAGGCAACATTGTGTCTCTCTCACACAGACGTTTCTCTCTCTGTCTCTCCCCTTCCCTTCTACTCTCTCTAAAAATCAATGGGAAAAAATATACTCAGGTGAGTATTAACAACAACAAAAAATGTGGGCTTACATATTGCTTCTGCTACAGTAATTTATGACTAAGGCAAAGTTCTCTACTCTCCCTGAGCTTAGTAAAGGGTGTCAGGATTAATGATTGGGCTGTAAGGCCTAGCCTTCTAATTACTAATTCAGTTTCCAGCCATCAAAATCCTAAGAAATCACTACCTTATATGACAAATCAAGTTTTCTAGGCTTGGACAACTACCATTTTTCATACTCCAAGAGGTTTTAAATTAATAAACTGGGATTTTGCTTTCTTATTCATCTATTATGAATTTGATTAATATAAGTTTAATGACAAAGCAAATTCAAATAACCAAGTTCCTAAATAGAAAAAATTAAAGGCAAAAGCATGGAACCATGGTAAAGCTATCAAAGAACCGAGAATAAATACCCCATGAGGCTCAAGCTGAGTGGCCAACTGGCTTCTCATTTTCAAGCTATCTCTTCATCCTCCAGTGTCCCTTTCACTCAGCTCTATTTCTGCATACTCTGCAGGAATGTCATCATTAACCCATCACATGGCAGCAGTCAGGTTATTCATCAAAGTTAATATAGGAAAAAGATTAGAACTTTTTTCTTTATCAAAATTCAAAAAAACCAAGGTACCATTTATATAGCAATCTTGAGAAAATTACCTGTTCAAGTACTCTCTTACACCGTTTCTTCTCATACATATTTATCCTGAATAAATCTTCAATGGGACGAGAATTCTGTGCATCAACAATGTTTCTACAAAAGAAATACAATTTAGCTTTTCATTTAAGAAACTGGACAGCATACAGAGGCCTGTTGGCCTCTTGTTTACCACAGAAATATATCTGAGTAAGCTTTTGTCCATGACAGAGAGAGAAAAGTGTGATTAATTAATTGGTGAATATAAATAACATGTTATATAAAGATGGTAAATATACTAACTGAGGTTTTTCTGGCTACCTCAAAGTAACAAAGTAATGTTATACATAAAATTCACTATTTTGAGATTCTTGAAAATATACCCTCTCAGTGAGTGCTAGGAGAGCTATTACAATAAAACAAGCCCATGTGTTAAATGCATAATAATCATGATTGATCTAAAGATGAAGTTTTACCTTATGCTAAGTTTTGTGTTTTATAAATATATAAGGGATTTAAAAATGCAAGTGCTATAAATAAACATCTTAGAGACTTTTTCATTTATGCAGAAGGGGAGAGTCCTTTTCTCTTTGGGCTTACATTCATTATAATCATGTATTAAATGCTATGCTAGGTGCTTTTGCATACCTTATAGTATTTAAGTTCACACACCCTATTAAGTAGGTGAGGTCCTTATTTTTACAATTGAGGAAAATAAGATTCAGGAAGAATAAGTACATATAAAGCCAAAAAAAAGTTATCAGAATGTGGTAGAATCTATCTAACTATAAATCCTATGACTTTATCAATGAGCCTTTCAAGTTATTCACAGTAGGGAGGCAAAGCAAGTCATTAATATACAGATAAACCAAAATAATTAAACTTGATAAGCCCCGTTATTTTGTAAATTATAATCATATATAGTAAGCACACTAGATATTTTGATATAAGAATTCAGCATTATCCTTTCATAGGTTTTACAGAGTTCCAATTACTAATATAATTCTGAGAGATTAACAAACACTGAAAGACACTTAAAAAAATTCTCCAAATTTTCTCCAATGAAGTAAAAAAAAAAAAAGACATACTTACGAAGCTAATAGTTCAAGAGCATGTAGTTTGTCTTTACTGAAGGTGAAACAGTTGAGTATATTGACCACTTCTGCTGGGTGAACAGCCACCATTTTCTATTAATATAAAAATAATTTTAATTTGAACATGAGAAATTTTCAAGCCAGAAAATGCCATTTGGGGGAATGAATAACTAGTTAATGTTTATAATATAAATATTTGAGGTGAAAACTGCTTTCTCAAAAGTAAGCCCTAACTAATATCGGAATTAATCTTCGCCTTTCAATGTAATTACTTCAAATGAAGATAAGATCTAAGTTCTCCTGTGTGCTCTTTTTTAATCCATATTTCTCAATGTGTTCATCTATAGAAAAAATAATTTACATGTACGACTTTCCTCAGAAAGGTTGGCTAAAAAGGATATTTACAAATATGGGAGATATACTGCTCAAAAAGTTAGGAAAAACTACATTTCTTAAAATACAAGGTAAACCATCATTGGCACTTCCTAAAATGAGGTCCATGGTGCTATTCAGAGTTACTAAAAATGAGTGCTACAGTCAGACCAGTTAGAAAAAGATGGACTAACAGGTTTCTTTACTGCAGAACTCTCTTAAGTCTTATGTTAATGTGCATTGTGGCACCCCAAGTTTATATGGAATATTACATAACTTTTATTTGAACAAGGTTCCTAATTTTTGAAGAGCAGGTAGAAGATTTGGCCAATTTAAAGATTTATGTTAACAGTGGAGGAAATCCAAAGCAAAGCCAATGTAAGATCACTTAAAATCAACACCCAACAGATTCCTAAATTTGGATCAGTAATTTTTAAATATTTTTATTCATGTACCACCAAAAGAATTGGTAAAATTATATATCCCTTTGCATGTTTTTAAATTGACATCTAAAAAATTACCAGAAGTGTAAATATTCGTAAAAGATTGATTTCCTTATTTATAAGTTTACTAGAGGCCCAGTGCACGAATTCATACAAAGGTGGGGTCCCTCGGCCTGGCGAGCAATCAAGGCCTATCAGGGAGGCTGGCGGACTGGAGGGAGGGACCGTGGGAGGTTGGCTATGGAAGCGCACTGACCACCAGGGAGCAGCTCCTGCATGGAGCGTCTGCCCCCTGGTGGTCAGTGCATGTCACGGCGACTGGTCGTGTGGTCGTTCCAGTCGTTCAGTCATAATGGTCGCTTAGGCTTTTGTATATATAGATTATATATTTGTAAAAACCTTGGAACTCATATATGAAAATGTATTATGTAACCTAATCGTCAAAGTCAGTACTTCAGACTTTGTCAGAAAAGGTTGGGCTTAATTTAATTCAAATAAAATCATTAAGTTGTGCCTGTGCTAACATTCTCACCTCTGATTTTTAATTCTAAAGTAAGTAAATAAGCAAGCAGGCCTCAGAGCTATGTGATGAGTTTGTTAATAAAATTAATAAAATAAGCAAGGTCCTCGACAGTATTTCTTACAGAAACTCTTGCCTTGCTCTCCCTCTCAGGAGATTGCATTGTCTCCTTGGCCCTTGGGGAAAGATCTTCATCCCTAGAAGATGGGTAGCTGGGTGAGATAACCACTTTTTTGTAAAGTAGAAAAAAAAACAATTGTTAAAAAAAGTAAGCACTAACAGATGCAGGCATTTTCTTAGGCAAATTAGTTTAGGAAGTTAAGGATCTACAGATTTCCTTAAAGCTACCCCTGCCTGGTACTCTACAAAAAACTTCCTATATAGCTAAACTAGAGGCCAGATGCGCGAAATTCGTGCAAGAATAGGCCTTCTTTCCCCTAGCTACCGGCACTGGCTTCCCTCCAGCACCTGGACCTGGGCTTCCCTCGCAGCCCCAGCTTTGTCCGGAAGGTTGACCTAATAAGCATATTACGCTTTTATTATTATAGATCTTGTCTAAATTTAGATGCCTCTATTAATCTAGGCTGTAGAACTGTGCAGTCCACACAGTAGACATTAGGTACCTGCGCCTATTTAAATTAAATAAAAAAATATATAGTTCCTCAGACAGCCTAGCCAGATTTTAAGTACTCCAAGCCAAATGTAGCCAGTGGTTATTATACTAGACTAGAGGCTCGGTATAAGAATTCTTGCACGGGTGGGGTCCCGCTGGCCCGCCCCAATGGGAGCTAATCGGGACTGGGCCAGCAGTGGGGAGGGGAATCGGGAGGTTGGCCGGCCAGACCCGCGCCCCAATTGGATTGGTGGGGGCTGATCAGGGGGCAGGTTTGTGGAGGGGAGGGGCGGCAGGAGGTTGGAGGGGGCTGACTAGGGCCCTGATTGGGCAGGTAGGCCCCTGCAGGGCGCGTCATAGTGACGAGTCGTTCCAGTCGTTCCATCATTCTGGTCGCTTGGCTTTTATATATATATACTAGAGGCCCGGTGCACAAAAATTTGTGCACTCGGGGGGGGGGGGGGGGGTGGTCCCTCAGCCCGGCCTGTGCCCTCTCGCAGTCTGGGACCCCTCAGGAGATAACGACCTGCTGGCTTAGGCCTGCTCCCGGGTGGCAGAGAGCAGGCTCAATCCCTAGGTGCAGCCCCTGGTCAGGCTCAGAGCAGGGCCGACTGGGGAGTTGGGGCGCCGGCCCCTGTCATGCACAGAGCAGGGCGGATCAGGAGGTTGCAATGCCACCCAAAGTCACGCTCAGGGTAGGGCCGATTCGGGGGTTGGGGCACCGCCCCCTGTCACACTCAAGGCAGGGTTGATAGGGAGGTTGCAGCACCACCCCATCATGCACAGAGCAGGGCCGATCATGGGGTGGGGCACTGCCCTGTCACGCACAGAGCAGGGCCCATCAGGGGGGTTGGGGCTCCGTACCCTGTCATGCACAGAGCAGGGCCGATCAGGGGGCTGAGGAGCTCACCCCTGTCACTCACAGAGTAGGGCCGATAGGGGAGTTGGGGCACCACCCCTGTCATACACAGAGCAGGGCCGATCAGAGGGTTGGGGTGCCGCCACTGTCACACTCAGGGCAAGGCCGATGGGGAGGTTATGGCTCTCCCCTGTCACACACAGAGCAGGGCCCGTGGGGGGGCGGGGGGGTGGGGCACGTCACCCTGTCACACACAGAGC
Organism: Myotis nattereri; assembly: GCF_964212035.1. Lineage (NCBI taxonomy): Eukaryota > Metazoa > Chordata > Mammalia > Chiroptera > Vespertilionidae > Myotis > Myotis nattereri. The sequence continues at coordinate 105,385,808 of NC_138076.1, forward strand.
TGTGGGGCGATCAGGGGGTTGGGGAGCTCCCCCCTATCAGGCACAGAGCAGGGCCGATCAGGGGGTTGGGGCGCCTTCCCGTCACGAACAGAGCAGGGCGGATAGAGAGTTTATGGCTCCGCCCCCTGTCACACAGAGAGCCACAGGGCGATTAGGGGGTTTGGTCGCTGCCCCCTGTCATGCTGATCCCGGTGCCGGGAGGCCTCGCGGCTCCGCTGATCCCGGTGCTGGGAGGCCTCGCTGCTCCGCTGATTCCGGTGTTGGGAGGCATATTACCTTTTTACTATATAGGATAGAGGCCTGGTGCACGGGTGGGGGCTGGCTGGTTTGCCCTGAAGGGCGTCCTGGATCAGGGTGGGGTCCCCACTGGGGTGCCTGCCAGTCTGGGTGAGGGGTTGAGGGCCGTTTTCAGTCTGGCGGGTGACTGATGCACCCAACCTGTCCTTTTTTTCTTTTTTTTTATTCTGGCCAGCTTTAGCTCTGAGGCTTGGCTCCAGCTCTGAGGCCTCAGCTGCTGAAAGCAGGTATCTGGTTTGTTTGGGTTCTATATTTGCAACACTGTTGCGGTCCTGCTCACTCCAGCTCTGAGATCCCAGCTGGCTGAAAGCAGGGATCTGCGTTTGTTCTATAATTGAAACAATGTTGCGTTCCTGCTGGCTGAAGCCCGGCTGGCTGAAAGCAGGTTTCTGGGGTTTTGTTTAGCTTCTAATTTGTAACAATGTTTCTTAAACTGCAAGCTCAGAGGCCGGCAAGGCAGGCGGGGAACCTGGCTTCCTCCGTCACTGAAGCAAGCGAGCCTCCTGTTCGCTTCAAGCTGCCTGGCTGCCAGCTGCCATCTTGGCTGGCAGTTAATTTGCATATCTCTCTGATTAGCCAATGGGAAGGGTAGCAGAGGTATGGCTAATTACCATGTTTCTCTATTATTAGATAGGATATAGATACTGCAGTTATAAAACATTTCTACCATGGCTAAAAGTTCATTTGGACAGTATTGGTCCAAAGAATGTAAGTTTAAAACCATTTGACTACAAAGGGTGAAGATATCTAAAAGTAGAAGAAAGTGCATAAAATACTTAGAAATTCAAATCCTATGTTTTGCTTACTGATAAACATTTTCTCCTCCAATCAGCCAAATAAGACTCTATGGTATTTGATCTTAGAATAATGGTGTATAATTTAATAGTACAGTATACGTGATTTAAATTTATACTGAGAAGTTTTAATTTTTTAAGTTATTTTGAATAATAAAAGTAAAATACAATGTAGGATCACTTTTTAAAAATACAAATTACAACTTGAGATGAATTATAGAAAATTAGGGGAGAATCCAAAATACTTAAATTCTATATTCTAAGGAAAAATAACTTACTTACATGTTGTAATGCTTTCATTGCTTTCAACTGAGGCTCAGCCCAGGAGAAATATCTCAGTAATTCAACCACCTGAAAGTAAATAAGTAATTTAGCTCTAATGACAATGTGTTTGCAAAATTTTCTGCAAGGTTTATTTCAGTATTTTCAATTACTATTCAAAATGTTCTGCATGGGCTCAGAGGATGAGGAGTAAGCATGGCACCAGAGTTTAGACTGTGTTAATAGAATAACCACATGCAGCTACTTCACATCAACTGAAATAAAATCAAATAAAAACTTCAGTTCCTCACTGGTATAAGACATATTTTTTTTTATTTATTTTTTATTTTTTTATTGATTAAGATATTACATATGTGTACCCTCTACCCCCCCCCCCCCCGCTCATCCCCTCACCCCCCGTTGTCCGTGTCCATTGGTTAGGCCTATATGCTTGCATATAAGTCCTTTGGTTGATCCTTCCCCCTTGCCCCCACCCTCCCCTACCTTCCCTCCAAGGCCCGACAGTCCAATCAATGCCTCTCCGTCTCTGGATCAGTCCTTGTTCATCAGTTTATGTTGTTCATTATATTCCACAAATAAGTGAGATCTTGTGGTATTTATCCGCTCTCCAGTTCCATCGATGCTGTGGCAAATGGTAAGAGTTCCTTTTTCTTCTTCCTCTTCTTAAAGAATACCTTTCAGCATTTCATATAATGCTGGTTTGGTGGTGATGAACTCCTTTAGCTTTTTCTTATCGGTGAAGCTCTTTATCTGACCTTCCATTCTGAATGATAGCTTTGCTGGATAAGGTAATCTTGGTTGCAGGTTCTTGCTATTCATCTCTTTGAATATTTCTTGCCACTCTCTTCTGGCCTGCATGGTTTCTGTTGAGAAATCAGCTGACAGTCGGATGGGTACTCCCTTGTAGGTAACTGACTGTCTTTCTCTTGCTGCTTTTAAGATTCTCTCTTTATCTTTTGCTCTTGGCATTTTAATTATGATGTGTCTTGGTGTGGTCCTCTTTGGATTCCTTTTGTTTGGGGTTCTCTGCGCTTCCTGGACTTGTAAGTCCATTTCTTTCACCAGGTGGGGGAAGTTTTCTGTCATTATTTCTTCAAAAAGGTTTTCAATATCTTGCCCTCTCTCTCCTTCTGGTACCCCTATAATTCTGATGTTGGTACGCTTGAAGTTGTCCCAGAGGTTCCTTACACTATCTTCATATTTTTTGAATCTCTTTTCTTTTTTCTTTTTCGGTTGGGTATTTTTTGTTTCTTTGTATTTCAAATCTTTGACTTGATCTTGGGATCCTCTTGTCTGCTGTTGGATCTCTGTAAATTATTCTTTATTTCAGTCAGTGTATGCTTAATTTCTAGTTGGTCCTTTTTCATGTCCTCCATGGTCTCACTATACTCCTTGAGGGATTCATTAAATTTACTGGCAGTTTCCATAAAATTCTTGACAAACCTTATAAACGTGGCCTTGAACTCTATATCCAGTCGTCTGCCCTCCTCCGTTTCTGCCAATTGTGACCTGTTTCTTTGTCTCCGCATTTTGGCTGCTTCCCTGTGTTGATAGAGTGGCCCTGCGCGCCAGGTGTCCTGTAGGGCCCAGTGGCTCAGCCTCCCCAGTTACCTGGGGTGGACACTCTTGGTGCACTCTTGGTGCCTTGGTTGTTGTAGGATCACTGGGAGGAATTGACCTCCAGGCCAATTGGCTGTGGGAAGCAGCTGTGTCTGAAGTGGGAGAATGGTCCCCCTCTGACCACTGGGTACAGTGGCTCCTGGATCTAAGGAGGTGCTAATTCAGCCCCTGCCTGAGGCCACACAGCCGGAGCCACGAAGAGGCTCAGCTGTGAAGCAATGCAAGCCGCTGCGGGGCCTTGGGCCTTCTCTTGGAAGTTCCGGGTCTGCTTGGCTGGGCTGTAGTTAGGTACATTCACATGCAAAAGCCTCTGCTGCAGCCTGGGTGGGGCGGGGTCTCAGGGAGTCAAAAGGGCGGAGAAAGAAGCTATGGCTGATTCTCCGCGCCTGGAGCCGCGCCTCTCAGTGTCCCGGTAACGGCTGCAAGCACCTCTGAGGGAAATCTGCCCTCAAGTTCTCCCGCTGCCGCCTGACAGAGCAGCCTCTCCCCGTATGAGTCCTGGGTCCCCAGAGACTTCCCAGAACCGGAGTTCAGAGCAGTCGGGAGCTTGTGATTCAAAAAGACAGCCGCGTCCTCAGGTGCCACCCCCTTTCCGCGCGCGCGAGCCGCCGCCGTACCTCTGCACTCAGCCTCCGCAGCTCCTCTGGCTCTCAGCGTGCTTTTCTTTTCTTCTAGTTGTAGAAATTACACTCAGCCAGCCTTCCTGTTGTTCTGGACGATGTTTGCTCCGTCCTTTGGGATATTTTTCAATTGTTGTGGGAGGCGACTATTTCCCGGTGTTTATCTATGCCGCCATCTTAGTTTCTCCCCGGTATAAGACATATTTTAAAGTTCTCAATAACCATATGATGCTGGTAGCTACCATAATGGATAGTAAAGACAGAGAACTTTCCCATCATCACAGAAAGTCTTGAAAAGCACTGGTTTAGAAATAAAGAACAATATAAGATACTAGAGGCCCAATGCAAGAAATTTGTGCATGGGGCTTGGCCCCCGGCTCCCTAGGCAGCGGGGGGCCTCTGCCTCTGCCTTGGCCCCTGCCCGCCATGGTGGCCCAGGGGCCTCTGCCTCTGCTGTGGTGGCTGGGGCATCGGCCTCTACCTCTGCCTCTGCCCCAGCCCACAGCAGTTTGGTCCAGAAGGATGCCCAGTCTAATTAGCATATTACACTTTTATTATTATAGATAGAAAAACTAAAGTACATAAAGAAAAGGAAGTTTAGAAAAGTACTAGATAGAGACAAAATGTCAGCTTTTGGATATCTATACATATAAAAGGCTAAGTGTCCATCCATTCGACCAGTAGCTATAACATGCACTGACCAACAGGGGGCAGATGCTCAACGCAGGAACTGCCATGACACACACTGGCCATTTAAAAATAAATGGCACCACAGAAGTGGCGCCGACAAACCAACACTCATTCGGCTTCCCCTAAGTGGGACATAGGCCCCGCCACCACCCTGAAGCGACACCCCACCAAATCGCAGCCAACACTGCCAAGACCCCATGGCACAAAATGGGCCCACAGCCCAGCCCAGCAATGACAGCTGTGGGCGCCAGGTAATGATGTCATGTAGCAACGCCCAGGTTCCTCTCCCTAGCGACTAGCATCCTTGGAGTTTCCTCAGCCCAGGAACCCAACTTGCTTTATAGCCAGGTGCAAACATTTTACAGTTTAACCAAAGGTTTGTGAAGCATTTTCTTGTGCCTCATCTCATTTGATCCTCACAGAATTCCTGGAGTAGATACATAGGAGACTCGGTAGAATCCTATTTTCTTTTCATTAGCAAGATGCGAATAGCAATATTAAAATATTTCTTCAAATTAATTTCCTTTCAATGTGCACGAATCTGTGCACTAGGACAATAATGATATATTATGATATATTATGAATGGAAATATTTAAAAATTTAATTCAGATCAGTCTTAGTCAATCACAAAAGGGTATTCAGTGGTGTGGTTTAGTGTAGTTCCACTAACTTCGACTCTATTACTTGAATCTGGAGGGCATAATATTCATGTTTATATCACAGATCTATTCCCAAAAAATGTAAGAATCACCAGGAATTACTCCAACAGCTTCTAAATGGTAGATCATTTTGAAGGAGGCTTTCTCATCTGCCATTATCTAGTGAATTTCAAACAAATGAGGGTGATATTGTGAGATAGCTAGTAAGAGATGAGCAGAGCATCAAGATCAGAATATTACAGTCTCTATACGGTCACTACAACCCTGGTTAAATGCCCCAAGACACTCTGGGGGGGGGGGGCGGGGGGGGGGGGAAGGACTCAGGAAGAGAGGGTAATAAAATCTGGGTTAATGAATTATATTACTACTAGTAGCCCGGTGCACGAAATTCACGCCCAGTGCCCTCAGCCCATCCTGCACCCTCTCCAATCGGGGACCCCTTGGGGGATGTCCGACCACCGGTTTAGGTCCGATCCCACAGGAATCAGGCCTAAACCAGTGGTCGGACATCCCTCTTGCAATGTGGGACTGCTGGCTTCTAACCGCTCACCTGCCTGCCTGTGTGATTGCCCCTAACCCCTCTGCCTGCCCGCCTGATCGCTCCTAACCTCTCTACCTGTCTGCCTGATCGCCCTCAACTGCCCTCCCCTGCCGGCCTAATCGCCCCTAACTGCTTCTGCCTCAGCCCCCACCACCATGGCTTTGTCTGGAAGGAAGTTGGACGTCTGGAAGGTGGCCGGTTGACCCAGTCTAATTAGCATATTACCCTTTTATTAGTATAAATTATTAGTATAGATAGATTATATAGGATAGGATTGCTTAAATGGGGGCGGGGGGAAGCCTTTTTTAGCAGGAGGAGATGCTCTTGGCAGACAAAGACACATAATCCCTATATCTGGACTGATAGCCAACCATATGCACTACACTGCCAAAGTGGTCATTAAAAAATTGAACCGCTTTCTTACACCTTACATCAAACAGCTGTTGCTCTTAAAAACCCTCCTCAGCCCCCACCTTATGTTCTGCCTTCACAGTTCACCCAGATTAGGTTCTGATTGGTCGGTTTCTATGCCAGTCAGCGTCTCTGGACCTATCTCTGGGCCTGATCAAAGAGGCAGGGTTGATCAGCAGCCCCAGGGAGGCCCCAAGAGAAACAGAGGTGCGGCTGCTGGTGAAGCTGGGAGAGAAAGAGAGAGGCAATGGCTGGTCAACAGCTGCCACTGAGGCTGCAGATCAGACCCTGCCTCTCTCTAGGCCTAATCTGCAGCCCCCTCGGCAGTCAGTACTGGGTCGCCATGGCAACCCAGCACTGACTTCCAGTGTTATGGATCCCAGCTCTTTACATATATAGATGAGTTCCTGAAAATATATTATGGTCTCAATGTGGTATGAGCAGAAGAATAAAAATGCTTTTTACTCCTTATAAAGAGATACAAAAATTGAAAATAATTTGGTAAGAGTATATGTCTTTACTTTATAGTAATGTTTTTACTTACAGTAAGTACTACCTGGCACTTTACCAGTCATAAAACCATACGTATCATGTCTGATATAGGAAGAAAAATCTTTACTATACAAAGTAGCCTTAGAAAGTGGCTTAATAAAATTTTCAATGACTTTAGCAAAGTGGAATAAGCACTAAGAGAAGTTTTCTACAAAATTTCACATATGCATATGCAAAAAAAAGAAGAAAAGCTATTACCTATGAAAAGCTGTAAATCTTTCCAAAACATTTAAATTTTCAAAAATAATGGCTGAAAACACTCATTAAATAGGCAGCAACACATGCAAGTCTTAACGTAGCTTTTTAGAATTTAGGAGGCAAAACTTCTACAGGCTTAAGCTTCAAGCTTCACGCTTTGAACATGTTGAGAAACAGATGAAAAGTTGGAACATTTATTAACTCAATCTATAGATACTACATACATTGTCTACCTTATTTATGCTCTAATCCTTTCCGACAATCGTTCTCCAGATGTACATTTCTATTTTTGCCCTAGTTTTCTATCAAGTATTTTCTAAATGTTCTTCAGGATTCTGGACTTTCAATGTATGTGTGTGTATATACATGCATGCATATTTTTAAAATTAGCAAACTCTCCCTAAAGTTAGGTAAAACATTTTTACTAAACTATCATTGGTCTTCTGGCAGTTATAGAAATTACTTACTAGACAGTGTATTTTTTTTTTCTTATTGCTAAAATTTTTACTTAGTGGGTTCATATAAAAAATATTTCACAACTTATTCAAGTTTTCTTTTATAATATGCAGTGAATTTTGCAATTAACTTAAAAATGCAACCCAAACTTGAGTATATTTATGACTAGAAGTTTATAAATTTATTTATGATATTGTGCCCAGAATGACAAACACTTTGAATTGATTTTTTTTTTAAACACTGCATTTTAAAATCATGTTAGCATATTGTGGTGAAAGAGGGTATGTTTATAAAATACCCAAGCTATAAATTCTGTAAAGTTTTCTACTAAAACTGAAAGCTTCTGAAGTTCCTTAATAAATATAGCAACAACATAAAAGCAATTCTGACTTGACCAGCTGGTAAATAGACATTAACCAGAACATCATGTGCAAAAAAAAGAAAGAAAGAAAAAGACATTTGATTAAACAAATAGAGGAATACCTGTTCACTAGAGAAATATCCATGCACATATTCAATTGCTTTTAATTTGTATTCTGTCAAAACAGCCTAAAAAAAAGAAAAACAGCATTATTATATGTAAGCAGAAGAGTAATATGTATACAGCAAAAATATCTAAGCTACTCAAACAGTGGAAATCTTCAGCCCAGCATGCAGAGTCAGCTAAAGTCACTGTGGTGACATGACATTCTATCTTTCCAGGTTCCATGCTTCAAGGGGTACACTGAGACAGTAGGAAAACTTTCTGGGCCTCCCTACTCACTCCTACAAAAAAAGGAATTTTAACAGATAGGATTTGACATTAATAGAAATTATACATAGAATTTATGTACTAGTAAATGTAATTAGATTTTCTAAACATCCCAAATTCAACCAAGTTGTCATTTTTAAGAAGATTAAGTGTATCAGATATTACCCATGCGTTAATTATTTATTCAGCACCTATTATGTCAAGGCTTTCAATCTTTCTGTGGGGATATGAGAACCCAAGTAGCTAGAAGATTCTGAATTCAATCTATGCACCTGCCAAAAACTGGCAGTGTGGCTTTTGAGAGGAATTTTAATTATCCTGAGCGCCTCCTTACCCATAAAATGGAATAGCATTCATTACTCACTTCAGAGTTATGATTAAAATAGTCAATAATAGATCTGACATATAATAGGTATTCAGTAAGAGATGGTTCCTATCCTCATGTGGCATCTATCAATGGGAAATTCAGAGGGAAGTCCAGTGGCCTCGACCAGGATTATCTAGAGCTGATTGAAATCAGATAAGCTCTCTTTGCGACTATTTTCAGAGTTTATAGATGAAAACACTAGATTACCATAATTCGGTAACTATTAGTCACTAAAAGTTAACTAATCCCTTTGCTTTTACTATAAAACAATGGTATTTGTACTTTCCACATATCTTTTTGCTAGTAGAAAATACTATGGCCAATCAAGTAAGAAAAAACATCCAAGGTCTAATTTTTATTGAAATGGGGAGGGAGAGAAATGGCATTCTGCATAATGTACGCTTGGGAGTTTGATTATCATTATCATTACTGAACACAGTCAAAAGCAAGTTTCTGGACAAAACCCTAGATTGTGTTGATGGCAAAACATGTCTCAATTTTTTCATCAGTACCCCAGAGGCATGGCTGTATCACCAGGCACAACAGCATAGCACTGTGGAGTTAGACTACCTTAGTTTGAATACTGGACCACAACACCCTTCCACCCTTCCCCCTTCCCATCTGGATAACTGAGCTAACTAGCTAACCTCACAAAGACTAGGTTTGCCATCTGTGAAATAGAGTATAGTTCTTACCTATACCTCATGGATTGTTAGCAGGTTCAAGTCAAATAGTGCATACAGTGCATGGAGAAAGAGCTTAAAACAGGCTTACATAGTAGGTACTCACAGTACTATTCTTACTTTCTGTTTGAAGAGCAAATTTAACATTGCCTTTCCCCCTACTACCTTTCTTTCCTAATGTCTTTGTACATGCCTTTCTCTCTTATTGACTGTAGTGACAATCATTATTACCTATAAACCGAAGGTGACACTCAGGAAGAGATTACCTGTTTTAAACTGACTTACATTTACAAAGTCTGAGAGTAACTTTAAAAAACCAATAGTAATTCTCATATTTAGATATGCCTATATTTTTATCCCATTTTAATAGACTAAGACAATATTGTCGCATCTAATTATTTGGCATAGACAGCAAAGACATCTTGATTGCAAACCAGAAACAATGACTTAAGTTGCTATCTTGTGTGAACATGAATTCCATCTTTGAGAAACTTGTTATTCCCCTCATTAGTATTTACTGTATGATCTTTTCACAACTTAGGAGGGAGAGAATATGCAAAGCACCCTATAGCTTCCAACAGTAGAAATCTACTGGTCTACCTCAATGCATAAATTATTTTCTCATAAACAGTAGTTAAATACCAGATCATGAACAAATTGTGGCAAATTCTAAATATAGAGTTAGCAAGCTGATACTTTATTGCAAATCTTATTTGGATAAACTGGGTTTGTGAAATCAGAAATTTCATTCAAAAAAGAAGATTCAATATTGCCGAATATGTAAATTTCACCTCACATGCAAATTGGAAAAAGAAAAATGAGTTATAAAGAATGACAAAAAACAACATTTTGCTTTATAGATAATAAAGAAAAACAGCATATCCACAGGCAATTTAATTAATAATTTCATAAGCTGAAACAAATAACAAGCACCAGAGCACACAGTAACAAATCTTTCCAAGTCAACCAAGGGTCTTAAAGGTATGGAAATATGGAGATAACTGCCTGGGAGTTGTAAGCAATGGACCCTCTATTGGAATGAGAATGTTACAGGAAGTACCTCTAATTCTACTTAGGCAAACTGTTATTTCTGGGTTTGAAGTAGTTATGCTCAAGGCTAAATTTCAATTTTTTTTTGCTGTCTGATTCATTCTGGGAAGTAGGCTATATACAATGGTCTCAAAAAGGAGCAAAAACTTGGAAAGCAAGAGAAAAAAGTTTTGGAATTCAAGTTATTGAAGCCCATTCCTAAGGGTATGACTTTAAACTTAATAGCACACTTTTCATTAAGGCACAAATTTTGTCAGGCCGTGTGCCAATTCTCAGATTTTAAAAATCAGTCATGGTAATAACAACCACTACTAAAGGAATGTTCTACACATTTGCTCTAGCTTTCAATGTCTTATGTTACTGAAAGATGAGGAAATCGGTTCAGAAATAGTAAATCACAGTAAATCCAAAAGTACAGAGCCGTGAAATGTATCAAGACATAAGGTCCTACACTATATATTGATTAAAATTCCAACCAATTTTGCAATCCTAAAACCCGTATTTTATACAATCTGCACAGTAGCTCAACGAGAATAAATCATGAGAATTCGTAGCTTATAAAATGATTTAAAGAATAAAATGTAATTACCTTTCTAATTTCATCCAGCACCGTTTCAAAGGACTTTTTGTCCATCTTGACTACTCTCTCGACGTGGTTTTAACAGTTATACTTTCAATTACAAAACGTTCGTCAGCTCTGAGGTAAAAATGTTTATAGTTGAGGAGGAAAAAGACGTCAGGAGCAGGAGAAAGGATGAGAAGAGGTAGACTACTTAAAACTCTGAAAAAAATTCTAAAAAATGGAGACTTACAAAGACTTTTTATTTATTTTTTAAAAAGCATCAGGCTTCCCCAGCTTTTCACACAAAGCTTCAGGACACTTTGGAGAAGAGCCGGGTCCTTTCTGAGCCCCGTTGGGAAACCCAGGTTTCTGCAGCCAGAGCTGAGCGTGGTTCCGGGCAGCCGAAGGGCCGGTGCCGCAGGGGAAAGGCCTCGAAGTCGCTTTCCCGGGTGAAGCCGCAGAGAGAGCAGTCCCCCAAGCCCCAAGTCCCGCGGGCGGCGAGGAGAGGTACCGGCCTCTCCGCCCGCACAAACACTCCAGCCCACGGCCCTCACCACCGCGAACCTGGACTCGCGGCCCAGCTCGCGCTCATTCCAGCAGCTCCGAAGGACACTTGGGTTCGCGCAGCCCGGGTAGCGGAAGGCTGGGAGGCTCTTTGTTACCAACTGCCTCAGCTTCAGGGAGCGGGCCGGCGGCCGGAGAGCCCCGGGAGCCGAGCGAAGAGAGGCACGGTTTCGGGCAAGGGGATTCCGGAACCCCGCAGTAACCACGCGGCCAGGAGCCCTTCCCGATTACCCTTACAGCTCCCACCGGGTCTACTGGGCCTGCAACGAAACCGCCGCACGCGAGCAAACTCAATGCTGTGCCGCTAGTTTAGGCCACTCTTTCCTGAAAGCCAACGGAGGGGTCCTTGTGTGGGAACATAGGTATCCGTGACGTGTGCCTGAATTCCTCAGAATCAGATGCAGATGACACCCTTCGCACAACCTGGAAGCCATTTTTTGAGGGCCACACCCTATATCTTGGGTTTGTGTGTGCTAGCTTCTGATTGGTCAATCTTAATTTCAAAAACAGATCGTCAGTCGTTATGGCAGAGATATGGGCGCCCTTATCTTGGCAGACAGAAGATGTCTTCAGCATAGGACCGCTTTCCCAGAGGGGCGGGGTTGGGTTGGTCACTGGGTCAGCCCCAGGGCACGTGACATGAAGGCGGGGACGCAGGAAAGCTCCAGAATCCCAGGTCGAGTGCTAATAGTCTTTCGCCCACTCTGTGCTCCTTTCCGGTTCTCAAACCCCAAGCGTCGAGGAAGGGAGGTTGGCGATAGGAGCCTGAGTCCGGCGGCCGGGCAGTCTGTGTGCTGCAAAGAACCGAGTGGACCTGAGGTTGTCTCAGCTTCCTAACGCCGGCAGAAGCGCCTCGTCGCGCTTCCTGTTTCGTCATGGCGAGATTCTGGCTGTGCGCGGGCTGCACTGTCTTTTTCCTTGCATTTCTGAATTTACATTCGCGCTTTTCTGGCTCTTCGGTGAGTTGAATAGTGAAGAAGAAATTGATGCTTGTGGTGTGGATAGCACTTTTAGGAGGCGATGCTTCCCTCTGCAATGGAGGTGGTGCACTAGCTTGTCTCAAACGGGGTGTGGGTGAGGGTGGTTGAGCGGAACCCCGAGGTGTTGTCTTGTCTCTTAGTTTTAAAATGTTTGTACAGAGGGTTCCTAACTTATGATTTTTCTACTTTGGGGTAGTGCAAAGGCGATACCATTCAGTAGACAGTACTTCCACGGGCTAGCACTATGCAAGCCTGCTACTCTCTCCTGATGCTAGGCAGGTCTCAGCCACACGATCAGGAAGACAAACAGTTGATGCTATACACTGTGTTGTCAGCTTTTTGGGGGGGGTGGGGAGATATTGTATTTTCGGACCCCATCATGTTTATAAACACATACCTGTGTCTTCTGCTTCTGGTGAGAAGAGAACGGCTTCGTGAGATGAAACTCAAGATAATTGCCCAACTATAGGATAATGTGTGTTCTGAGCACGTTTAAAGTAGGCTAGGTTATGAGCGATAGGTTACCTATAGTAATACATTTTTTAAATTATGATGGACTTATCGGGATTTAAATCGAGGAGCATCTGTATATGGTGTATTCTCTTCTTTCTCACCTACCACTACAGCCTCAAAGACTTTACAGATTTGTATTTTGGTCGACTTGGTCTTTAAAAGTGTAAGACCATTCCTTCCCAAACATTTCTGACGTCTGTGGATAGAGGTGTCAAGGTATGCTTAGAAAGTAAGCTTTTTTTTGCTTTTTCAACCTAAACTGTAAACTGAATCTTAATCTTCTGACTTTATTTAAGGTTTTAAGAGAGTTTATTTTTCAAATTTCCTGGAGAAGTGAGGAAATTCTTTACAAGCTGGATGTGGGTTGGCCTAAGCATTCAGAGTACTTTACTGGAGCAACATTTTGTGTTGCAGTTGACTCCCTGAACGGACTACTTTACATAGCCCAAGTAAGTAAAATGGGGATTTTAAAAAACAGCACATGAATACAAAAGGAGCAACAGCCTGTTTTATTGTACTAAGTCATATATGTTTACATCATGCCAGTTATGGAATTTGTTTTTTTTAATTGCTTTGAAGTGAATATATGACTTTGAATTTGATAGGTATTGTGTTAGGTGTTGAAGCTGGGTTTGTAAATGTTAACAACATTCTTTGATTAACTTTACTTTTTGTTTCTCTCTCCCAAAATAAAGATTACTTCCTTAAAACTGACCTTATCTAAGCAATTATTTTTGTATACCTTCAGAGAGGGGATAACATCCAAAAGGTACTAGTGTTCACAGAGGATGGATATTTCCTACGAGCTTGGAATTATACAGTTGACACACCTCATGGTATGTTTGCAGCCAGTACACTGTATGAACAATCCATTTGGATCACGGATGTAGGAAATGGTATGTGTACTAGCATCTATTAAATTAGCTTGTTAAAAATTATATCTTTGCCCATGTACTTTTTCTTTCTTTTCTTTTTAATCCCCACTTAAGGATATTTTTTCCATTGATTTTTTAGAGAGAGTGGAAAAGAGAGGGAAAGACAGAAAGAAATACCATTGTGAGAGAAACACATTCATTGGTTGCCTCCTGCATGAGCCGACCAGGGCCCAGGCCAGAGAGGAGCCTGCAACAAAGGTACATGTCCTTGATTGGGATCAAACCCGGGACTCTTCGGTCTACAGGCCATCCCTCTATGCACTGAACCAAACCGGCTAGGGCACTTTGCTCATGTTCTTGTTTGCATGTTTTAAAATCAGAGTTGCCAAATGTAATTATGAAATCACGTATTATAGAAATATATTGTACTTCTGTAGAATTAAGACATTTAACAAGGAGGCTATCATTATTATCATCTTTCCTTTAACTTTTTAAAATGCATATTATATTTTTTCAATTGAAGTTTACTTTTAGTATTATTTTGTATTGATATCAGGTGTACAGCATAGTGATTAGACAATCATATACATTAAAAATTGTTCATCCTGATATTTACAGTACCCACCTGGCACCATACATAGTCATCGCAATATTATTGACTATATTCCCTGTGCTGTACTTTACATCCCGTGACTATTCTGTAACTAACAATTTGTACTTCTTAATTCTTTCATTTTTTTAAAATTTATTTACTTATTTTTATTTATTTATTTATTTATTTATTTTATTGATTAAGGTATTACAAATGTTTGGTTATCCCCCCATTGCCCCCCTAACTCCTTCACTTCTTTAACCCAGTTCCCCAATCCCCCTCCCCTCTAGAAAACACCAGTTCGAGCTCTGTGTCTATGAGTCTGTTTCAGTTTTGTTTCTTCCTTTATTTTGTTCTTTAGATTCCATATATAAGTGAAATCATATGGTATCTGTCTTTCTCTCATTGACTTATTTGACTGTGCATAATACCCTCTATAATATATCCATTCATGCTATTGCAAATGGTAGGATTTCATTCTTTTTTATGGCCCAGTAATATTTCTGTGTGTGTGTGTGTGTGTGTGTGTGTATGTGTATATATATATATATATATATATATATATATACACCACGGCTTTTCTTATTTATCATATATTTGTATTGATTTCAGAGAGGAAGGGAGAGGGTGAGAGAGAGACAGAAACGTCAATGATGAGAATCATCGATCAGCTGCCCTACGCTGGGGATCAAGCCTGCAATCCCGGGCTTGTGCCCTGACCTGCAATCAAGCAGTGACCTCCTGGTTCATACATCACCTCTCAGCTGCTGAGCAACACCAGCCAGTCATGCACCACAGCTTTTTTATCCGCTAGACCAGTGATGGCGAACCTATGACACGCGTGTCAGAGGTGACACGCAAACTCATTTTTTTGGTTGATTTTTCTTTGTTAAATGGCATTTAAATATATAAAATAAATATCAAAAATATAAATCTTTGTTTTACTATGGCAGCAAATATCAAAAAATTTCTATATGTGACACAGCACCAGAGTTAAGTTAGGGTTTTTCAAAATGCTGACATGCCGAGCTCAAAAGGTTCGCCATCACTGCACTAGACTATTGATGAGCATGTGGGTGGTTTTCATATCTTCCATATTGAAAGTAACACTGCAATGAACATAGGGATGCATATATTTCTTTTGAATTAGTGTTTTGGGTTTCTTTGGATAAATAACCACAAGTAGAATCACTGGGTCATAAGCTAGTTTAATCTTTAATTTTTTCAGAAACCTCCATACTGTTTTCTATAGTGGCTGAATCAATCTGCATTCCCACCAACAGTGCATGAGGGATCCCTTTTCTCCACAACCTCACTATGTTAGGTTATTTATGTTAGGTTATTGTATGTTAACTTATTTATGATAGCCATTCTAATGGGTGTTGGGCAACAACGTGTGGTTTAAATTTACATTTCTTTGATGATTAGTGACTTTGACCATCTTTTCATATGTGTATTGCCATCTGTTTGTCCTCTTTGGAGATGTGTCTGTTCAGTTCCTCTACCCATTTTTTAATTGGATTGTTTCCTTGGTGTGGACTAGTATGAGTTCTTTATAAAATTTGGACATTAACCCCATATTGGCTTTATCATTGGCAAATATCTTCCATTTAAGGTTGTCTTTTTTATTTTCTTGATGGTTTCTGTTGCTCTGGAAGAACTTTTTATTTTGATGTAGTCCAAGCATGTCAGACTTGCGGCCCGCGGGCTGCATGAGCCCACAATGAAATATATTTGCAGCCCAGTCAATATAACGGTATGTAAGAAACGTTTTAATAAAAATTTCGTAACTTAATTTTTACAACATCCTGTTGTACATAATTATTAATAACGAACTACTACGTTCGCTAATGACTGATTATTATAATCGTGTTGCATTCAGCGCCTTACGCGCAGGCACACCGTTTCTCTCCACTAATACTAGCAGCGAATATTTTAGCAGCCCATTGCCACGACATTAGTCTTGTACTGACTTGTTTGATGTGCACAACAGGAAATATTTTGCTTTCGGAGAACAAGAAAAATAGGTTTATTTGTGTTACGCTTATTAGTTTGTATAGTTATTCATTGTCTGGTAAGTTAATATTCAAGAAAAAATATTAATTTTTATTAAAATGTTCTATTTTATGTTAATGATTACTCATTTATTTCAGTCCTTTGTCTTCAGCATGTCTCTATAGAAATAAACCTACGTTTCTATGAAAATTGGAGCTTTTGTTTTTTTGCGGCCCACATAAACTTAAACCTTGTTTATTTGGCCTGTGTTAGCCTTTGAGTTTGACATGCTTGATGTAGTCCTATTTGCTTATTTTTTCTTTTGTTTCCCTTTCTTGAAGGAGATATATCAGAAAAAATATTGCTAAGAGAATTGCCTAAGATTTGACTTCCTTATTTTCTTCTGGCTCTTTTATGTCTTTGAGTCTTACGTGTAAGTCTTGAATTTATTTTAAGTTTATAATGTAAGAAGGTGGCCTAGTTTTACTTTTTGCAGGTATTTGTCCACTTTTCCCAACACCATTTATTCAACAAACTGCCTTTAGCTCATTGTACATTCTTGCCTCCTTTGTCAAATATTATTGACCATATAGGTGTGGGTTTATTTCTAGGCACACTATTCTGTTCCTTTTATCTATATATCTGTTTTTATGTCTTTACCATACTGTTTTTTATTACTGTAGCCTTGTAGTATGGTTTCATGTCAGGTAGTTCAATACTTCTAAAGTTGTCTTCTTTCTCAGGATTTGTGGGCTATTCGAGGTCTTTTGTGATTCCATATAATTTTTGGATTATTTGTTCTAGTACTGTGAAATATGCCTTCACCACACTATTGTCTGTGTCATATCCTATCTAATAATAGACAAACATGGTAATTGACCGTACCTTTGCTACACCTCCCATTGGCTAATCAGCGCGATATGCAAATTAACTGCCAACAAAGATGGCGGCTAATTTGCATACTACAGGCAGGGCGGGACAGCATAGCCACCAGCGCAAGCCGCCATCCCGGGCCGTAGGCCGGCCCCAGAAGTCGCCCAGAAGCCGGTGATCAGGGGGATATGGGGGTCCCCTGCCCAGGCCTGACACGTCTGGCGGTGCGTCAGGCCTGGGCAAGGGGCTGATCTGGTGATCTGAGGGTGATGGAGGTCGACACCTCTGGGCAAGGGGCCGGTCTGGTGATCGGAGGGTGATGGGGGTTGACGCCTCTGGCTGAGGCGTCAGGCCTGAGCGAGGGTGGAGCCGGTGATATTCTTAGTAACTTGGGTAATAAGAATCCAAAAAGGTGATCTAGGGTTTTTCACCACACTCCTGGCAAAAAAAAACAAGGTCCGCTGCTGGAGGGCTAAGAAATGTCATATCCTGCCCTAGCCGGTTTGGCTCAGTGGATAATGCCTTGGCCTGCCGATGGCAGGGTCTGAGTTCAATTCTGACCAAGGGCATGCACCTAGGTTGCAGGCTCCTCCCTGGCTGGGGCCCAGGTCAGGGCTCATGCAGGCGGCAACCAATCAAAGTGTTTCTCTCACTTTGATGTTTCTCTCTGTCCTTCCCTTTCTCTTCCACATTCTCTAAAAATCAATGGAAACATATGCTCAGGTGAGGATAAAAAAAAAATAATGAAGACATTATTATTGTATGAAAGACACATCTTGAAAATGCCTGAAGAAAGTTGTCATTTTTTCATGGTGAAGGGACTGGAGTCTGTGTTGATGAAAAAACCTTGGTGGCTATGGTGACTGGCAGTGGCTGCAGCAGCGGGGTGATGGGGCTGGGGCCTTCCCCTGATCAGCCCGGTCACCTCCCACAAAGGGAGGCCACACTGCGACTTAGGCCCTATCCCCAAGGGGAGCAGGGAGCGGGCCTAAGCCATCACTAGGACATCCCCTGAGGGCTCCCAGTATGTGAGAGGGGGCAGGCTGGGCTGAGGACCCACCCCCCCCCCCCCCACCGCAGTTCATGAATTTCGTGCACCGGGCCCCTAGTATGCATATAAGTTCCCTGGATAAACACTCCCCACTCACTCTCCCACCCCCTGCCTTCCCTCTGAAATTTGTCAGGCTGTTCCATGTTACTGGATCTATTTTGTTCATTAGTTTATTTTGTTCACTGGATTCCACACATGAGTGAGATCATGTGATACTTATCTTTCTCTGACTGGTTTATTTTGCTTATAATACTCTCCAGGTCCATCCATGCTATTGCAAATGTTAAGAGGTTTTTTCTCTTTTACAACTTTATGGTATTTCATTGTGTAAATGTACCACAGCTTTTTAATCCGCTCATCTGCTGATGGGCATCTGGTCTGTTTCCAAATTTAACTATTATGAATGGTGCTGCTATAAACATGGGGACTAATATATTCTTCCTGATTGTTGTTTCTGGTTGCTTAGGATATATTGCTAGGAGTTCCATTTTTTATTTTTTGAGGAAACTCCATGCTAGTTTCCATAATGGCTCCACCATCACTTCTCGGCCTTTTGGCTAAGATCAAGTGCATAGAGGCTCCACCAGTCTGCATTCCCACCCCGCAGTGCATGAGGGTTCCCTTTTTTCCACATCCATGCCAACACTTGTCATTTGTTGATTTATGATAGCCATTCTGACAGCTATGAGGTGATACCTCATTGTCATTTTGATTTGCATATCTGGGATAATTAGTGACTTTGAGCATTTTTCCTATTCCTCTTGAACATCTGTATGACCCCTCTAGAGAAGTAGCTATTTAGGTTCTTTGCCCATTTTTAAATGGGATTACCTTCTTTTTGTAAAGTTGTATAAGTTCCCTGTATATTTTGTAAATTAATACCTTATCAGATGTATCATTGGCAAATATGTACTGCCACGCAATGGGCTGTCTTTTCACTTTGTTGATGGTTTCATGTGCTGTGCAGAAGCTTTTCATTCAGATGTAGTCCCATTTCTTTATTTTCTCCTTAGTTACCTTTGCCCTAGGAGATGTATTGGTAAACATATTGCTACGAGAGATAAATGACATTTAGCTGCCTATTATTTCTTCTAAGACTTTTATGGTTTCATGTCTTACATTTAGGTCTTTTATCCATTTTGAGTTCATTTTTTTTTTTTATTGTCTAAAGTTTTACATATGTCTCCTTTTCACCCAATGGACCCCCACCCCTCAGCCAGTCCCACCTAGGGCAAGCCCCCACTGCCCCAGTGTTTGTGTCCATTGGTTATGATAATATGCATGCATACAAGTCCTTTGGTTGCTCTCTAACCCGCCCCCCTCCCCTACCATTTGTCTCTGGATCTATTCTTGTTCATCACATTATGTTGATCGTTATATCCCACATATGAGTGAGATCATGTGATATTTATCTTTCTCCGACTGACTTATTTTGCTTGGCATAATTCTCTTCAGTTCCATCCATGCTATTGCAAATGGTAAACGTTCCTTCTTTTTTTATAGCAGCTTAATATTCCATTGTGTAGATGTACCACAGTTTTTTAATCCACTCATCTGCTGATGGGCACTTAGGCTGTTTCCAAATCTTAGTTATTGTAAATTGTGCTGCTATGAACATATGGGTGCATATATCCTTTCTGATTGGTGTTTCTGGTTTCTTGGGATATATTCCTAGAAGTGGGATCACTGGGTCAAACAGGAGTTCCATTTTTAATTTTTTGAAGAAACCCATTACTGTCTTGCATAGTGGCTGCACCAGTCTGCAATTCCCACCAGCAGTGCAGGGGCGTTCCTTTTTCTCCACATCCTTGCCAGCACTTGTCATTTGTTGATTTGTTGATGATAGCCATTCCGACAGGTGTGAGATAGTATCTCATTGTTGTTTTGATTTGCACCTCTCAAATGATTAATGACTTTGAGCATGTTTTCATATGTCTCTAGGCCTTCTATAAGTCCTTTTGCGAAAAGTGTCTATTTAGATCCTTTTCCCATTTTTTGATTGGATTGTTTATCTTCCTTTTGTTGTATGAGTTCTCTGTAAATTTTGGAGATTAAACCCTTATCAGAAATATCATTGGCAAATATGTTCTCCCATGCAGTGGGCTTTCTTGTTATTTTGTTGATGCTTTCTTTTGCTGTGCAGAAGCTTTTTATTTTGCTGTAGTCGCATTTATTTATTTTCTCCTTAGTTTCCATTGCCCTAGGACAGTGATGGCAAACCTATGACATGCATGTCAGAGGTGACATGCGAATTCATTTTTTTGGTTGATTTTTTTTTTGTTAAATGGCATTTAAATATATAAAATAAATATCAAAAATATAAGTCTTTGTTTTACTATGGTTGCAAATATCAAAAAATTTCTATAGGTGACACGGCACCAGAGTTAAGTTAGGGTTTTTCAAAATGCTGACACGCTGAGCTCAAAAGGTTCACCATCACTGAGCTATGTCTGTAATGATATTGCTATGACATATGTCTGATATTTTGCTGCCTATGGAGTCTTGTAGGGTTCTTATGGTTTCCCATCTTACATTTAAGTCCTTTAATCATTTTGAGTTTATTTTTGTGTATGGTATAAGTTGGTGATCTAGTTTCATTTTTTTTTTTTTTGCGTGTATCTAACCAAATTTCCCAGCACCATTTATTGAAGAGACTGTCTTGACTCCATTGTATGTTCTTGCCTCCTTTGTCAAATATTAATTGAATATAATGGCTTGGGTTGATTTTTGGGTTCTCTGTTCTGTTCCATTGGTCTATATGTCTGTTCTTGTGCCAGTATCAGGCAGTTTTGAGAACCGTGGCTTGGTAATATAGCTTGATATCAGGTATTGTGATCCCTCCAACTTTGTTCTTCTTCCTCAGGATTGCTGTGGCTATTCACGGTCTATTTTTATTCCAGATGAATTTTGGAGAGTTTGTTCTAGATCTTTGAAATAGGCCATTGGTATTTTAATTGGGATTGCCTTGAATCTGTAGATTGCTTTGGGTAGTAGGGACATTTTAATGATGTTGATTCTACCAATCCATGAACATGGTATGTTCTTCCATTTGTTTATGTCTTCCTTTATCTTTTTTTTCAATGTCCTGTAGTTTTACAAGTACAGTTCTTTTACGTCCTTGGTTAAGTTTATTCCTAGGTAACTTAATTTTTTTGGTGCAATGGTAAATGGGATTGTTTTTTTCGTTTCTCTTTCTGTGAGTTCATTATTGGTATAAAATAAGGCCATAGATTTCTGAGTGTTAATTTTGTATCTTGCTACATTGCCAAATTCATTTATTAGGTCTAGTAGTTTTTGATGGAGTCTTTGGAATTTTCTATGTATAGTATCATGTTGTCTGCAAATAAAGACAGTTTTACTTCTCCTTTTCTAATTTGGGTACCTTTTATTTCTTCTTGTCTGATCGCTATGGCTAGCACTTCCAATACTATATCGAACAAGAGTGTGAAAGTGGGCATCCATGTCATATTCCTGTTCTTAGGGGAAATGAGTTTAGTTTTTGCCCATTGAGTATGGTGTTGGCTGTAGGTTTGTCATATAAGGCTTTTGTTATGTTGAGGTATGATCCCTCTAGTCCCACTTCGCTGAGAATTTTTACCAACAAAGGGTGTTGGATTTTGTCAAATGCTTTTTCTGCATCAATTGATATGACTGTGATTTATTTCTCTCAGTTTGTTTATCTGATGTATTACATGTATCGATTTGTGAATATTGTACCAGCCTTGCATCCTTGGAGTAAATCCCACTTGATCATGGTATATGATCTTTCTAATGTGATGATGGATCCGATTTGCTAGGATTTTGTTGAGAATTTTGGCATCTATGTTCATCAGGGATATTGGCCTATAATTCTCTTTCTTTGTGGAGTATTTGTCTTCGTTTTTGAATTAGGGTAATGCTGGCTTCTAAGAAACAGCTTGGAAATGTACCTTCTGCTTGAGTGTTTTGGAATAGTCTGAGGAGGATAGGTTTTAGTTTTTCTTTGAATGCTTCATAGAACTCTCCTGTAAAGCTGTCTGGACGAGGGCTTTTGTTTGCTGGAAGATTTTTGATCACTCTTTTAATTTCTTCAGAAGTTACCATCCTATTCATGTTTTTTGATTCTTCTTGATTGAGTTTTGGGAGCTTGTATTTTTCTAAGAATATGTCCATTTCGTCTAGGTTGTCCATTTTGTTGGAATAGAATTGTTCACAGTATTTTTTCATAGTTGTTTTTATTTCTTTGGGATCGGTTGTTATTTCACCTCTTTCATTTCTGATATTGTTTATTTGGGTCCTCTCTCTTTGCTTCCCTGTGAACCTGGCTAGAGGATCATCAATCTTGTTTATCCTTTCAAAGAACCAGGTCTTGGTTTTGTTGATCTTTTATATTGTGTTTTTTGTTTTTTGTTTTTGGGTCTCTATGTCATTTATCTCCACTCTGATCTTTATTATTTCCTTCCTTCTGCTTATGCAAGACTTTTATTGTTGCTCTCTTTCTAAAACTTTGAGTTGTAGGATTAGATAATTTATTACCATTTTTTGTTGTTTTTTTCAGGTAGGCCTGTAGAGCTATGAACTTCCCTCTCAAGACTGCTTTCACTGTGTCCCATAGATTTTGGATTATTGTGTTTTCATTGTCATTCGTTTCCAGGATGTTTTTAATTTCTTCTGTGATCTCATTGGTAACCCAATCATTGTTTAATAGCATGCTGTTCGCCCTCTAGGTGTTTGTTTTTTATTGTATTTGATTTCTAGTTTTTTGCCTTTGTGATCTGAGAAGATGCTTGATATGATTTCTTTCTTCTTGTATTTGAAGGGACGTTGCCTGTGTTCCACTATTTTCTGTCTTAGAAAATGACCTATGTGCACTTGAAAAGAATGTATATTCTGTGGCTTTGGGGTGAAATATTCTGAAGATGTCAGTTAATATCATCTGATCTAGTGAGTCATTTAGGGTGATGTTTCTTTGCTGGCTTTTTGTTTAGAGGATTTGTCCAGTGGTGGTAGTGGAGTATTAAAGTCCCCTACTATGAGTGTATTGCTGTCAGTGTCTCCCTTGATATCCTCCAGAAGTTTATTTATGTATTTGGGTGCTCCTGTATTGGGTGCATATATGTTTCCCAGAGTTATATCTTCTTGTTGAATTGCTCCCTTTAGTATTATGAAGTGGCCTTCCTTATCTCTTGTTATGGCCTTCACTTTGAGGTCTAATTTGTCAGATATAAGTATTGCTACCCCAGCTTTTTTTTTTTTCATTTTCATTTGCCTGAAAAACCTTTTCTATCCCTTCACCATCAGTCTCTGTGAGTCGTGTGTTCTGAGACGTGTTTCCTGTAGACAACAGATATATGGGTCATGTTTTCTTACCCACTCATCTATCGTATGTCTTTTGATTGGGACATTTAATCTATTCACATTTAAAGTTATTTTTGATAGGTACTTGTTTGTTGCCATTTTTATTTTTTATGCCTGTTTTCCTTCTTCTCTTCCTATTTCTTTTTACAGCAGACCCTTTAGCATTTCTTACATTACTGGTTTGGTAGTAATAAACTCTCTCGGTCCTTTTTTGTCTGTGAAGCTCCTGATTTCACCCTCAATTTTGATTGATAGCCTTGCTGGGTACAGTATTCTTGGACTCAGACCCTTGCTTTGCATGACTTTGTATATTTCATTCCATTCACTTCTGGCCTGATGTGTTTCTGTTGAGAAATCAGTCAATATTCTGATGGGAGATCCTTTGTAGGTAACTTTCTGTCTCTCTCTGGCAACCTTTAAGATTCTCACTTTGTCATTGCTGTTTCCTAATTTAACTATAAAACAATAGACAAACATGGTAATTGACCGTACCTTCACTATGCCTCCCATTGGTTAATCAGCAAGATATGCAAATTAACCGCCAACGAAGATAGCTAATTTGCATACTGCAAACAGGGCAGGTCAGCGCCATCCCACCTGCCCTGCTGCCATCCAGGCCTGCTATCTGCGACCCGGGGCGGCGGTCGTCCTGTGTCAACTCGACCCAGGGTGGCCGGGTGGGGCAGCATGGCTCCTCTGTCACCCCAGCTTCCTCATCACAGCTCCCTTGGGGGCCTAAGCCTTTTAGTTGGACATCCCCCGAGGGCTCCCTGGCTGCCAGAAGGATGTTTGACTGCAAGCTTAGGCTTGATCCCCCAGGGTGTGGTCCTAGGTTGGCAGGTGGACATCCCCCAAGGGGCCCTGGACTGCAAATGGGCGCAGGCCGGGCTGAGGGACTCTCTTCCCCCCCGAGTGCACAAATTTAATTATAATGTGTCTTGTCAGTCTTTTGGGGTTCATCTTATTTGGGACTCTGAGCTTTTTGGACTTGTGTGAGTTTTTTCTTCCTGATATCAGGAAAGTTTTCTGTCAATATTTCTTCAAACAGGGTTTCTATTCCTTGCTTAGTTTCCTCTCCTTCTGGCACCTCCATTATGTGGATGTTGTTTCGTTTCGGGTTGTCCTAAAGTTCCCTTAGGTGCTCCCCGTGTTTTTCAAGTTTTTTTTTCTAGATGCTGCTATGCTTGGGTATTTTTTTCCTACCTTATCTTCTACCTCACTGATGCGGTCCTCTGCTTCTTCTAGTCTACTTTTGATGCTTTCTGTTGAGTTCTTTATTGCAGCAATGTCATTTTTCATTTCTTCTTCGTTTTCCTTCATTTCCTTTTGGTTTTTACACATATTATTGAATTTGTCTTCCAACCTTTGCAGTGTCTTTATGACCATTGCTCTGAATTCTTTCTCTGACATATTGCTTTCTCCATTTTGTTTACTTCCTTTTCTGGTGATTTCTCTTTTTCTTTCTTATGCAGACTGTTTCTTTGTCTCCCCATGATCGCTCCTCTCAGAGTCTCTAGTTATGTAGCTCTCTCTCACCTGCTTTGACTTAAAGGCACAAAGTACAACACAACAAGACACAATGCACAGGGCACCAAAGACAAACATATTCACGATTCTAATCACCCCAAATAAAGGTGACCACCGGAGAAAAGAGAATTAGGGGATAGAAAAGAGTGCAAAAATGAAATTGAGAAAAGGAAAAAATGAAAGAGAGAAAAGAAGAAGGAAAAATAAGGGGAAAAAATACATATGTATATGGGGAGAAAACTCCAGTAAAACAACAACTAATCCAAAAAATGCAAACAGCAAACATCCAGAGATGAATGCAAACAATAAACAACAACTAATTCAAAAAATGCAAAGTACAATTATCCAAACAACAAACACCCAGATGAATCTGAGGAGTCAGAGTTTTCTCTAGGCCAGTGGTTGGCAAATTGCGGCTCGGCAAACCGCTGCTCGCAAGCCACATGCGGCTCTTTGGCCCCTTGAGTATGGCTCTTCCACAAAATACCAACTTCTGCGCATGGGCCACGAAGTTTCAATTGCACTGTATGTGCATGCCCGCACGTGGTATTTTGTGGAAGAGCCACACTCAAGGGACCAAAGAGCCGCATGTGGCTCGCGAGCCACGGTTTGCCGACCACGGCTCTAGGCGATATCTGACCTTTCTGTCCACAGATTGCCTCACCAGCTGTGTTTAATTTGCAAATTCTGAGTAGGTGTTCGATTCAACTGTTCCTTCTATCTGCTCTGTGAGAAGGTGCAGGGCCTGTCTGCATATTCGATGCCTCTTTGTCTCACCCTGGACAGACTTTTTAGGTGCTCGCAGTTGGGGAGGCTGGAGTCCCGGTGTTTGTGTGTTCGCAGCTGAGGCAGCTCGTCCTTGGGCGTTCTGGTTATAGAGTTCTGGGAGGTGTCCGAGGTTTTCCCGTTTGAATGTAAGGCTGGGCTTCCAATCACAGCCAGTCTCCCCTTTAAAATGGTGTGGTCTCTATGGCAGAGCCATCCGCTCCAAGAGAGATTTCAGCAGCAGTAGAGGCTACCCAGCCAGGGGAGCCTGGTCCGCCAGTCCCCAACAGTGCTGTGTAATATAGCTGTCCCTCTCTCACAAATACAGACAGTCCCTGCATGTCCACGCACTCTCCTTTCATTTTCTCACACACTACCTTGCAGCCTGCCGTCCCATCGGTAGCCATCTTGGATCTTCCATTTTGAGTTTATTCTTGTTTATGGTGTAAGTTCATGGTCAAGTTTCATTTTTTTGTATGTACCTTTCCAATTATCCCAGCACCATTTATTGAAGAGACTGTCTTTACTCCATTATATGCTCTTGCCTTCTTTGTCAAATATTAACTGAACATAATGGCTTGGGTCAATTTCTGGGATCTCTGTTCTGTTCCATTGGTCTATATGCCTGTTCTTCTGCCATTACCAGGCTATTTTGAGGACAGTGACTTTGTAGTATGATTTGATATCTGGTTTGTGATCTCTCCAATTTTGTTCTTCTTTCTCAAGATCACAGTGGCTCTTTGGGGGTTTCTTTTGGTTCCATATTGTGTATTCTAGATCTGTGAAATATGCCGTTGATATTTTAATAGGGTTTGCATTGAATGTATAGATTGCTTTGGATCGTATGACCATTTTAATGATGTTGAGTTTACCAATCCATAAACACAGTATAGTCTTCCACTGGTTTATATCTTCCTCTGTCTCTTTTATCTGTGTCATGTAGATTTACGAGTACTGGTCATTTTCCTCCTTTGTTAAGTTTATTCCTAATTATCTTAATATTTTGTTGTTGCAATGGGAAATGGGATTTTTTTTAGTTTCTGTTTCTGATCATTCATTATTGCTGTATAAAAATGCCATCAATTTCTGGGTGTTATTTTGTATTCTGCTATATTGCCGAATTCATTTATTAAGTCTAATAGTTTTTGGTGGAGTCTTTAGGATTTTCTTTGTACACTATTATATCATCTGTGAATAATAACAGCTTTACTTCCTTTTAAATTTGAATACCTTTTGTTTTTTTCTTCTAGTCTGATCGCTATGGCTAGTACTTTTAGTACTATATTGAATAATAGTGGTGACAGCGGACATCCCTGTCTTGTTCCTGTTCTTAGGGGAAATGGTTTTAGTTTATGCCTCTTGAGTATGATGTTGGCTTAGGTTTGTCAGATATGGCCTTTATTATGTTGAGGTATGATCCCTCTATTCCCACTTTACTGAGAGTTTTTATCAAAAATGGGTGTTGAATTTTATCGAATGCTTTTTCTGACATCAATTGTTATGATTATGTGATTTTTATCTTCCAATTTGTTTATGTGATGTATCATATTTATTGATTTGGGAAGATTGTACCAGCCCTGCATTCCCAGAATAAATCCCACGTAGTCATGGTGTACGATCTTTTTAATGTATTCCTGGATCCGATTTGCTAATATTTTGTTGAGGGTTTTAGCATCTATGTTCATCAGGAATATTGGCCTCTAATTCTCTTTCTTTGTAGTATCTTTATCTGGTTTAGGCTAATGGTAGCCTGGTAAATAGATCTTGGAAGTGTTTCTTCCTCTTGGATATTTTGGAATAGTTTGAGAAGGATAGGTGTTAGTTCTTTGAATGTTTGGTAAACCCTGTGAGGCCATCCATACCGAGTCTTTTGTTTGCTGGGAGTTTTTGTTTGTTTGTTTTTTGTTGTCTTTGTTTGTTTGTTTGTTTTTATTACTGCTTTAAATTCATCAGTAGTTACGGGCCTTTTCAGGTTTTCTGATCCTTCCTGATTAAGTTTTGGAAGATTGTATTTTTTCTTGGTGTGAGTCCATTTTGTCCCGGTTTTCCAGGTAATGGGAATATAGTTATTCTAGTATTTTTTTTTATAATCCTTTGTATTTCTGTGGGGTCAGTTGTTACTTTGCCTCTTTCATTTCTGATTTTATGTATTTGGGTGCTCTCTCTTTGTTTGTTAATGAGTCTGGCTAAAGGTTCATCAGTTTTATTTATCTTTTCAAAGAACCAGCGCTTCATTTTGTTGATCTTTTGTGTTTTTTTAGTCTCATTTCTTTCACCTCTGATCTTTATAATTTCTTTCTTTGTACTTACTCTGGGCTTTTCTTGTTGGACTCTTTCTAATTCATTTAGTTGTAGGATAAGATAGTTTATTAGTCCTTTTTCTTATTTCTTAAGGTAGGCCTGTATTATTACGATCTTCCCTCTCAGGACTGCTTTCACTGTGTCCCAGAGATTTGGGGTGTTTTGTGTTCATTTTCATTTTTTTCCAGGAAGTTTTTTTTATTCCTTTCTTGATCTCATTGGTAACTCATTCATTGTTTAATAACATGCTGTTTAGCATCCATGTGTTTGACTATTTTTGAGTGTTCTTATTTTAATTTTTTAATTTCATGCCACTGTGACCTGAGAAGATGCTTGATATGATTTCAGTCTTCTAGAACCTGTAGAGACTTTCTGTCCTAACATGTGGTCTGTCTTTGAAAATGTCTCATATGTCACTGAGAAGAATGTATATTGTGTAGCTTCATGGTGAAATGTTCTATAAATGTCAATTCCATGTAATCTAGTGTGTCATTTATGATCATTGTTGATTTTTTGTCTAAAAGATCTATCCAGTGATGTCAGTGGGGTGTTGAAGTCTTCTTCTATGACTCTCTCCTTAGTAATCCTTCAGAAGTTTTTTATATATTTGGATGCTCCTGTATTGGGTTCATGTATGTTTCCCAGAGTTATATCCTCTTGTTGTATCGATCCCTTTAGTATTGTGATTGTTTTCTCTTATTATGGCATTCATTTTGAGTTTATTTGGTCAGATATGAGTATTGCTACCACATATCTTTTTTTTCATTTCCATTTGCCTAGAAAGTTTGTTTCCATCCTTTCATTCTGTGTGAGTCTGTTCTGAGGTGAGTGTCTTGTAGATAGTACATATATGGGTCGTGTTTTCTTATCCATTCAGCTACTCTATGCCTTTTTATTGGACCTCTTAAGCCATTTACATTTAAGGTTATTATTGATAGGTACTTATTTGGTGCCATTCTTACTCTTTATGCCCATAGTGTTCATTTTGGTTGGGACTCTCTGTGTTTCATGAACTTAAGTGACCTTTTTTCTTCACCAGGTTAGGAAAATTTTCTGCCATTATTTCTTCAAACATGTTCTCTGTTCCTGTCTCAGATTCTGTAAATGGCTTAAGAGGTCCAATAAAAAGGCATAGAGTAGCTGAATGGATAAGAAAACATGACCCAGCCTTAACCGGTTTGGCTCAGTGGATAGAGCGTTGGCCTGCGGACTGAAAGGTCCCAGGTTCGATTCCGGTCAAGGGCATGTACCTTGGTTGCGTGCACATCCCCAGTAGGGGGTGTGCAGGAGGCAGCTGATTGATGTTTTTCTCTCATCGATGTTTCCAACTCTCTATCCCTTTCCCTTCCTCTCTGTAAAAAATCAATAAAATATATTTTTAAAAAAAGAAAACATGACCCATGTATGTACTATCTACAAGACACTCACTATAATTTCAATGTTACTGCGTTTGATGTTGTCCCAGAGTTCCCTTAGACCAGTGGTCGGCAAACTGCAGCTTGCGAGCCACATGCGACTCTTTGGCCCCTTGAGTGTGGCTCTTCCACAAAATACCGACTTCTGCGCATGGGCCATGAAGTTTCAGTCACACTATACATGCGCGCCCGCATGTGGTATTTTGTGGAAGAGCCACACTCAAGGGGCCAAAGAGCCACATGTGGCTCGCGAGCCGCAGTTTGCCGACCACTGCCTTAGACTATTCTCCTTTTAAATTTTTTTTTCCCATTTGCTGCTCTGAATGTTTTTTTTATTTTTCTTTGTTCTACCTTGTCTTCTAATTTACTGATTTGGTTGTCAGCTTCTTCTAGTCTACTGTTGAATCCTTCAAGAGTGTTCTTTATTTCAGCTATGTCATTCCTCATTTCTAATTGATTTTGATTTAGTTTCCACCTCTCATTTCAAGTTGGTGTAGCTTTCATTAAGACGTTTAATTCTCATTAAGACCTATAATTCTCATTAAGTTCCGTATAATTCTCAGTTGCTTGCAGTTCTCACTGAATGGTTTGAGCACCCTGGTTACCATTACTTTGAATTCTTTATCTGACAAATTACTTGCCTTCATTTCATTTTGTTTCTTTTCTGGTGATCCCTCCTTTTCTCTCATTTGGAGATTATCTTTTAGTCTCGCCATTTTTGCTGTTCCTTTGTTTTTGTTTCTGCATATTAGGTCAAATTGCTACGTCTCCCACATTTTCTTCAGTGGTCTTATATAGTAGGTGTTTTGTGGGATCCTACAGTGCATTGTCTTAGATCTTCTGAGTTGGGTGCTATAGGAAAGCCCCATACTTAACATATTTGGGTTCTCCTATTGTAGTTGTGTCTTGAATTTTGTTGTCCCTTTCATGGATGGCTCAACATGTAGCTAACCCCCAACTATATAGTGTGAGCAGTTGTGGAGGTGCTGATTGAATAGAACAAAATACAACACAACAAAACATGAAACAAAAGAAACAAAGCAAAAGTATACGCAAAACCCCTACAGCACCAACAAAAGAAACCCACAGGGAAGAGAGAATTAGGAAAGAAAAAAGAGAGCAAGAATGATAGAAAAAGGAAAAAAGAAAAAACATGAGAAGAAAACAAAACAAAACAAAATGAAGGGGAAGGGATATGTAGATTCAGAGCTGACATAAAGAAAATAATAATAGTCCTAACCGGTTTGGCTCAGTGGATAGGGCGTCGGCCTGTGGACTGAAAGGTCCCAGGTTCGATTCCAGTCAAGGGCATGTACCTTGGTTGCGGGCACATCCCCAGCAGGAGGTGTGCAGGAAGCATCTGATCAATGTTTCTCTCTCATCGATGGTTCTAACTCTCTACCCCTCTCCCTTCCTCTCTGTAAAAAATCAATAAAATTTATTAAAAAAAGAAAAAGAAAATAATAAAGAATTAGGGGAAGCCCAGCTGGCATGGCTCAGTGGTTGAGCCTTTACCTATGAACCAAGAGGTCATGGTTTGATTCCCAGTCAGGGCACATGCCTGGGTTGCAGGCTCGATTATTCCCTATTTGGGGGCATGCAGGAGCCAGCCAGTCAGTGGTTCTCTTTCATTATTGATGTTTTTATCTCTCCCTCTCCCTTCCTTTTCTGAAATCAATAAAAATATTTTTTAAAATGTATTTTATTGATTTTTTACAGAGAGGAAGGGAGAGGGAGAAAGAGTTAGAAACATCCATGAGAGAGAAACTGCCTCCTGCACATAAAGAAAATAATAATAGCCCTAACCGGTTTGGGGATGTGCCCGCAACCAAGGTACTTGCCCTTGACTGGAATTGAACCTGGGACTCTTCAGTCCACAGGCCGATGCTCTAGCCACTGAGCCAAACTGGTCAGGGCTAAAAATATTTTTTAAAAAAA
Organism: Myotis nattereri; assembly: GCF_964212035.1. Classification (NCBI taxonomy): domain Eukaryota; kingdom Metazoa; phylum Chordata; class Mammalia; order Chiroptera; family Vespertilionidae; genus Myotis; species Myotis nattereri. The sequence goes on from NC_138076.1 coordinate 105,417,068, forward strand.
TTAATTAGGGTAATAGGGAAAGGTAAACAGTTTAAAATAAAGGAGCTCAAAAAGAAAAGAAAAAAAAATTAAAAAGTCAAATAGAGGGAAAGGAGATACAACCAAGAATAAGAAAAGGAAAAAATATGAGAAAGCAAGAGAGAAATAAAAATGAAAGAAAACAAAACTGAGTAGTGAAAAAAAGAAAACAAAAATATTTGAGTAGGAAAGGGGAAAAGGAAAATTAGATATATGAAAGAAACAACAGAGGCTCGAATAACAAATCAATAGAGTAGATAAATAAAGAAGACACATTTAAAATGGGAAAAAAGTAAATGAAAGAGAAAAAAGAAAAGACAAAACAAAAGTGTTGCGTAGCTGGCATGGCTCAGTGATTGAGCATTGACCTAGAAACCAGGAGGTCATGGTTCCATTCCTGATCAGGGCACATGCACAGGCTGGGGGTTCAATCACCAGTGGGTCTTGCAGGAGGCAGCCAATCAATGATTCTCTCTAATCATTGATGTTTCTATCTCACTCTCCCTTCTCCGAAGTCAATCCTCCTATCTAATAATAGACAAACATGGTAATTGACCATACCTTTGCTATGCTATAATCAGCAAGATATGCAAATTAACCGCCAACAAAGATCCGGTTAATTTGCATATGTAGGCACGAAGCAGCTGAGCAGGCTGAAGGCGGCTCCGGCTGGAGGAGCGAAGGCTGAAGGCAGCTCCAGTCGGTGCGAAGGCCTGGGTCCCAGGTGCCAGAGGAAAACTGGTGCCGGCAGCCAGGGGAAGGGAAGGCCTATTGCATGAATCTTTTTGGGCAAAAGGCCTCTAGTCTATAATAATAAAAGTGTAATATGCTAATTAGACCAGACAGCCAGATGACCTTTGGGACCTCCTTCCAGACATAGCCACCAAAGCGGGGCCAAAGCAGAGACAGTTAGGGGCAAACAGGCTGTCAGGCAAGCAGTTAGGGGTGATCAGACTGGCAGGAAGAGTGGTTAGGGGTGATCAGGCATGCAAGTGAGCAGTTAGGGGCGATCCGGCAGGCAGATGAGAGGTTGGAGGCGATCAGGCAGGCAGGCGAGCGGTCCGAGCCAGCTGTCCCAGATTGCGAGAGGGATGTCCGACTGCCAATTGAGGCCCGAACCTGCAGGTATTCCTGCGTGATCGGGCCTAAACTGGCAGTCCGACATCCCCCGAGGTGTCCCGGATTGCGAGAGGGTGCAGGCCAGGTGAAAGACCCCACCCCCACCCCCCGTTAACAAATTTTGTGCACCAGGCCTCTAGTAAAAATATATTTTTAAAAGGCATCTTTAGGGAGGCTGTTTTTCATGAAATATTAATGTTTATTACATGTAACGTTATTATATTTAAAATTCTTTTTCTTGAAAGAAAATATATTCATATGGCTATAAAAAATAACAATGTATTAAAAAACAAAGTGATGAAGTGGCATTTGTTTCAGAGTTTAGTGTCCCATGGGAGCTCCCTTTAGATCCTATTCTTCTCTCTGCCAATTCTGGGCTTCCTGTGAGGTACTTAAGTGCTAACCACTGTCAGAAACTATCCTCCTTTGGCTTTCAGCAACCTGTTCGAAACTCCAAGCGATTCACCGATCCAACATTTTGTGTCTGTCTCTACTGGCCTTGGCTGCATGCAGGAGGGGCCAGTCTGCCCTTTAATGTAGGTTTGTTAGCAGCATGGGGCCCAGGGCTGGTTCCCAAGGCTCTACCTTTGCCCACCTGTGCCTTCTAGCTAGCTGTCAATCTTAACCACTCAAAAGTCTGTTACTGAAAGGACTTTAATGTGGGGGAGGTGCTGTTTATGTTTAGCTTTCTGGGAATGGCATGGGTGTGTTTCCCTGTCCCAGAGCTACCACTCCATGAGTGGCCCAAATTATTACTCTGCCCTCAGCTAGACAGAGGTCCTTGTATGGAGACCAGTGAGTTTGGCTGGAAACCTGTATTTTTTATCAGCTCTCCCATTCAGGGAAAGGGTACCACCTGTCTGGTTCGCAGGATAGTGGAGCAGACGGCCCCTCCCCAATCCAGTCACTACCCCTCCTGAAACTGTTCAAATCCTTTGACTTGGCCTCTGTTTTTGTTTCCTTTGAAAAGCTCAAAATGCAGGGTGTGGCATGCAGGGCTCATGAGGGTGGGACAGGCTGTATCACCTAGGGAGGGTTTTTTTTCTTTTCTTTTCTTGCCCTGTTGCTACTGGGAGTAGCTAGCTCCTCTCAGGAAAAATGGCTCTTTTGTTTTGGGGCCAAAGGCCAAATACTCCTGGGTGCTGCTTTTTCACATCTCTCCTCAATGTTTCCCACCCCAGCCTCTCCTTAGGCACCTCCTCCACATCTCCCTCCCTGCACCAAAGCCTTGGGTGAGTAGCTATAAACTCCTGTGCTCTGTGTTTTTTAAAAAAATAAAATAAAAATAAAACTGCAGCTTTCTGTTGGACTTATTCCCATCTACCAGCTCCAGACTGCACCCTGGCCAGCAATCCTGCCACCTTTCATGGCTGGATGTTACATGGGCCACTGATCTCGACTCAAGTGCTCTGGGCTGTGGAGCTCAGCGTGGGTTTCAGGCTTATATCTTCTGAGGGAACAGAGATCTCTCCTCACTTGGCCTTCCACCCTGCTGCCATGCCGCTCCTGTAAGCTGGGTCAGCTCCTCTCAAGACCTCGCCCTTCCTACTCATCTCCAGGTGTTTTCTGTCCTTTTATATATCTCGAACTCGGCTGGATCTCAGTTGGTAATTCCAAGTGAATGTTCTCTAATTTAGTTGTATTTCCAGTCTGGCTTTGTGACGGGGTACACTACAGATCTGCCTAGTCAGCCAACATTTTCTCCTCCAACCTTTGCCATTTTAATATGTGTGCACCCCTTTGGATTCATCTTGTGTTGAACTCTCTGCACTTCCTGGACTTGCATGTCTTCTTACTTTACCAGGTTAGGGAAGCTTTCAGTCATTATTTTTTCAAATGGGTTCTCAATCTCTTGTTCTCTCTTTTCTTCTCTGGGTATTCCTATAAGGCGAGTGTTGTCATGCTTCATATTGTTCCAGAGGTCCCTTAAACTATCCTCATTTTCTTAAATTCCTTTTTTTATCACTGTATGTTCTTTTTATTGGGTGCTTTCTGTTACCTAATCTTCCAAATCACTGACTCAGTCTTCTGCTTCATCTAACCTACTGTTGATTCCTTGTAGTATATTTTTCATTTCAGATACTGTATTCTTCATTTCTGACTGGGTCTTTTTTATGTCCTTTTTTTATGTTTACTATCTCTCTTTTACATTTTTTATTGATTTCAGAAATAGCAAGGGAGTGGGGGAGAGAAGGAGAGAAAGGGAGAGAGAGAGAGATATTGATGAGAGAGAAACTGATTGGTTGCCTCCCTTACGCATCCTGACCTGGGGATGGAACCCACAACCCGGGTATGTGCCCTGACTGGGAATCAAACCTGTGACTATTTGGTGCACAGGACGATGCTCCAACCAGCTGAGCCACACTGGCCAGGGCATATTTCCATTTATTTAGCTTTATTGTAAGAATACAGTGTATATGCCGAAACCGGTTTGGCTCAGTGGATAGAGCGTCGGCTTGCGGACTGAAGGGTCCCAGGTTTGATTCCGGTCAAGGGCATGTACCTGGGTTGCGGGCACATCCCCAGTAGGAGATGTGCAGGAGGCAGCTGATCGATGTTTCTCTCATCGATGTTTCTGACTCTCTATCTCTCTCCCTTCCTCTCTGTAAAAACTCAATAAAATATATTTAAAAAAAAAAAGAATACAGTGTATAATACACATAGCATACATGTGTTAATTGACTGTCTAAGCTTTCAGTAACTTCTAGTCAGCAGTGAGCTATTAGTAGTTAAAGTTTTGGGGGTGTTAAAAGTTATATGTGATTTTCAGCTGGGCAGGGGTCGGTGCCTCTAACATACCTTCCCCTGCTTCATTGTTCAAAGGTCAACTGTATTTGAAAAACATGTTTGTAAAGTGGTTGTATTTGTGAAATGTCTTTATTTGCATTCCTGTTTTTATAGGATCCTTTGGTCATACTATTAAAAAATATAGTTCCCTTGGTGATCTTGTTCAAGTCTTGGGTACCCCAGGCAAAAAAGGCACTGGTTTGAATCCCCTGCAGTTTGATAACCCTGCAGAATTATATGTAGAGGACACAGGAGATATTTACATTGTAGATGGAGATGGAGGATTAAATAACAGATTGATCAAGTTGTCCCAAGGTACATGGCTTAATTTTAATAGTATTATATAAGAACATTATTTAACAAGTTGTATTTAATTTGTTTAATACTTGATAATAATGTAACTATTGAATATGAGTCTGTAAGGGCTCAAATGTATTACCAGGAAAAAATTAGAACAGACGTGTGGGATGGCCAATAATGAATGATTCTGATAATAGATTTGCTTATTCTTCACCAAAAGCCAGATGTTTCCTTTGAAATGAACTGGAGGCAGTATGAGACCTTATAGTGGGCTGAAGAAATAAATGGTTATTCTATCCAGTTAAGGATTGAGAGTTCAGAAACCTGGCATTCCAGAGCTATCGTGAAACTTGATTGATCAGCAAGTGTTTTTGTGTGTGTGTGTTTTTAATCCTCACCCGAGGATATTTTTTCATTGCCTTTAGGTAGAGTGGAAGGGGTTGGGGGGGGGGGGGGGTGCGGGAGAGAGAGAGAGAGAGAGAGAGAGAGAGAGAGAGAGAGAGAGAGGAGAGAGAGAAGGAAGGAAGGAAGGAAGGAAGGAAGGAAGGAAGGAAGGAAATAAAGAAAGAAGAAAGAAAAGAAAAAAGAAAAGAAAGGGAGGGAGGGAGGAAGGAAGGAAGGAAGAAAAACATCGATGTGAGACATTGATTGGTTGCCTCCAGCACGCACCCTTGCCAGGGCCGTGAATGAACCTGCCATTGAGGTATGTGCCTTTGACTGGGAATCCACCCGCGACCCTTCAGTGAGCTAGCTGACACTCTAAACATCAAGCCACACTGTCCAGGCAATCAGCAAGTGTTTTATTGAATTCCCTGCTCTGCATCCTCAGTAGTATGTTAGGTGCAGGTTTATTAAAAAGAAAACAGTTAAATGTTACTGTGTGGTATTGATTGTTAATAATGTTAATAAAATTATTAAAAAAAGATTAGGAGGAGAAATTATATTGACTAGAGAATTAGGATAAGAATTCAAGAAGGAAATAGTTCTTGCACTAAGCTGGGTTCAATGGGAGGATAAGAGCGGGATAGGAGCACCATTCACAAGCCTTTATTACACAAAGTCTTCAGATGATGATAGATCTTCTTTAGGAAAGGATCTTTAAGATGCATTTTATAAAGAGTTGAAAATAAGATTTTTGGATATCTTTGAGAGCTTATGTTGGGAAAATTTAACTAGGGCCAAAAAACACACAAAAAAAGCAGCTGACATCCCAGCATTATAGATAGAGTTTACTGAGGGAACTTACATAGGAGGCACATCCCAGGGAGGCAGCAAGAAGATATGCATATCCTTCAAACTGCCTGGTAGGTGCTAAAGAATCCTATCTAATAATAAACAGACATGGTAATTGACCGTACCTTTGCTACGCCTCCCATCGGCTAATTAGCGTGATATGCAAATTAACCGCCAACAAAGATGGCGGTTAATTTGCATATGTAAGCTGCAAGCAGTGGAGCGAAGCCTGACGGCCTGGGGCCGGCGGAGCAGCGAGGCCTGACGTTTCCGGGGCCGGCGGAGCAGTGAGGCCTCACGGCTCCGGGGCCGGTGGGGCAGCGAGGCCTCACGGCTCTGGGGCCGGCAGAGCAGTGAGGCCTGACGTTTCCGGGGCTAGCAGAGCAGCGAGGCCTGATGTTTCCAGGGCTGGCGGAGCAGCGAGGCCTGACGTTTCTGGGGCTGGAGGAGCAGCGAGGCCTGACGTTTCCTGGGCCGGTGGAGCAGTGAGGCCTCACGGCTCCTGGGCTGGCGGAGCAGCGAAGCCTCATGGCTTCGGGGCCGGCTCCGGCCAGAACTCGGCCAGGGCGAAGGCCTGGACTCCGGGTGCCAGAGGCAAACCAGTGCCAGCAGCCAGGGGAAAGGAAGGCCTATTGCATGAATCTCTTTGTGCAACAGGCCTCTAGTTATATAGAAAAGGCCAGAATGAATAGGGTTACCAAGAGGAAAAGGCCTTGCAAGCTTGCCATTACAGAGCAACCGTCTATTCCAGGAACTAGCATGCCTTTGAGCATAGGAGAGGGGTAGATCAGACAGTCTCTGAGGGGATTTATGAGAAACAATCTGGGCCAGATCTAGCTCATGGTCTGGCAGTGGTCATGTCATGGAACAGTCTCTCCTCTAAGGATTTGAAGCCTTGATTTGCCTATAAAGAATCTTTGTGGCCCTGGCTGGGTAGCTCAGTTGGTTAAACTGTCAGCTTGATACCCCAAGGTTGAGGGTTTGATCCCTGGCAGGGTACATAAAAGAAGCAACCAATGAACACATAAATAAGTGGAACTACAAATCGATGTTTCTCTCCCCCTGTGTTCCTCTCTCTTTCTCCCGTTCTCTGTCTCTCTAATTCAATAAATAAAATTTTAGAAGAAAAAGACCCATTGCTGTTTTTTAGTAGAAAAGTGATGCTATAGAAACAAAGTTTTTATAAGATACAATACTACATCAGGATATATTTGTGGTAAGTTCTGTCATGTGGAAGCTATGTAGTTAATTTATGACCTAGTAACTGAATTTGGTTGGTGATAGTTGAAGGAAGGTGAGGTGGAGCTAAAGTAAGAATCTGAAAATTTCTATGAAAGAAAGAAACAAATTTCAGAGATGGATTGAATATGGGTGCATTAACTTCTTGTGGGTGCTGCAATAAATCACTAAAATTGGATGGCTTAAACAGAAATTTATTTGCTCGTGGTTTGGGAATCCAGAGTTTGAAATCTTTAAGGCGGGTCATTCTCCCTTTAAAGGCACCAGGGGAGAATCCTTCCTTGCCTCTTCCAGCTTCTGGTGGTTCCAAACACTTTTTTGACTTGTGACAGCATCATTCAGTCTCTGCATCTGTGTTTACATGGCCTTCTTCACTGTGTGTGTCTGTATCTCAAGTCTTCCTCTCCTATTGGATTTAAGATGCACCCTAAATCCAGAATCATCTTGTCTCAGAATTCCTAACTTAATTATTTCTGCCAAGACCCTGTTTCCAGTAAGGTCACATTCATAAGTACTGGAGGTTGGGACTTGATCATATCTTTTCAGGGGGCCACAATGTAACAGACTACAGGGTAGTAAATGAGATAGACTATAGAAACATAATGTGAATATTTGAGCTCATAAGAATGGTAAAACCAAAGAACAGGTTAGTTGGCAAGCTGAACCAGTTGAAGGAAGAGGTTGACATGAACCCTAAATGTTTATGAGTGATGAAAAATTCACATGTAGAGAACCATTAAAGAAATAAATTAATTGCTTGAAACAGATTTTTTGTAAAGCATAAGAATTAGGCAAATCCTACATAATTAAAGCATAATATGCAAATCAACTGGATGGCAGAACGACCGGTCGCTATGATATACACTGACCACCAGGGGCAAATGCTCAGTGCAGGAACTGCCCCCTGGTGGTCAGTGTACTCCCACAGGGGGAGTGCGCTCAGCCACAAGCCGGGCTCACGGCTGGCGAGTGCAGGAGCGGTGACGGGAGCCTCTCCCACGTCTGCTGCCGCAGGTGCTAAGGAGCGAGGGGTCCCGGACTGCGAGAGGGATGTCTGCCAGTTTAGGCCCGATCAGCAGTCAGACATCCCCCAAGGGGTCCTGGACTGCGAGAGGGCACAGGCCAGGCTGAAGGACATCCTCCCCCTCCCGTGTACGAATTTCATGCACTGGGCCTCTATTGGGGTTATAATTGAAAAGTTTGTCTGCATCCTATGACATAAAATATAACATGCAAATGCATAAGATATTCTCTATGATATGTTGCCCTGACCATACATCTTTATCATTTATAGATTTCATGATGCTTTGGTTGCATGGAGAAAATGGGACAGGGCCTGCTAAGTTCAACATACCTCACAGTGTTACAGTTGATTCATCTGGCCGGGTAAAACTACAGTGTCATTGTATCTGGAACTGTGTGTCTGAGGGTGTTTGTGTGTGTCTGAGTGTACATATGGATCTTAATGCACCTGTTCATGTCTGCACATCTGGATATGCATGTATATTATAGATGTGGATATGGATGTATTTATCCTAGTATGTCTTGACAATACTTCTGAGACTGGGTATACCAAACATATTCTCTTATAAGTATTTGAGTCCTATAATGAAAGTAGTTTCCAAATATTTAGAAATGAGCAAAATAGATTTTCTATTCACTTAAAGGGTAAAAGGAACACATAATGTAACAAAATATAAGGAATGTTACCTGATTTTAAAAAAAAAAAGTTGCTCTCCTACTAGGAAAACTACTATGAGTATTTAAATATATTTTTAATTCTAGAATTAAACAAAGTTACTCCTAGAATGTATTGGTCAAAAAATAGATAGAATAGGTTAATCTTGGAAGCTTGAAAAGAGAGCCACCTGGCCAAACTTTTATTTTTTTTTTTCAAACTTTTATTTTTACTAGCTGTACTCTGTCTAGGGAACAAATTGTAATTTGTTTCCTTTTTTTCACCCCTAACAACTATCACTCTTTTGCTTTTGCACACCTTTAAACATGCATATTAATTCTTGGGGTTACCTTTCTGTAACCAAACCCTAACCCAAAATGTTATCATTAGTTTCTTTTTCTGATTTCCTGTAGTAGATGGTACTTCCCGATTATAGTAACTATAATAGAATGATTTAATTGTCTCCCCTAATAGAATGTAGGCAGTATGAGGGTACATATGAATTTCTTTTGTTTTATATCTTGGTGCCTAGTAGGTAGTAGTCATCTTATGCCTATTTCTTAAATGACTAAATGTCTTGGTGCACAATGGATGCATCAGACTATCTTTGCTTCATGCCATTAGAAATTTAATCCATTTCCACTTATTCTTTGCTCAGTAAGCAGCCTTCTGGATTATGATTTGGTTTCCTACTTGACAAAGTAAGAATGTTTTGATCATAAAAATTTTCAAGTATTTTCTATCATAGATAGGAAGATAATTGAACATGTGAACTTGGTATGTTATTTGGGAACTAGAAAGTTGGAACTAACTTGTCCTCATGGGATAAGAACATCAAATTTCTGAGCATGCAAGACAAAAGCCCAGGTAAATTCACCATGATGAGAAATGTTTTTTTGAGAGGACTTGGAGAATGAAAGAGTTATTTCTGCATATTTGATCTCAATCCGAGGGACTAAACTGTATTTCCTCCTTGGTCATTAACCTAAGACTGTAATCCCCAAATCAATTACCTTATTTAGGGATCAACAACGTTTCTCAAGTGATGCAATGATTCTTTGTTTCTGATTGGAGATTAATTCAGTGGCTACCAAAACTTAATACACATTGATAAAGATATAATCAGGGTTACCCTGAAAAAATAGTCCCTGAATCCACAAACCCCAGAAATCTGAAGATCCTGAAGTGGAGAGGTAGAGGTCAGTTGGGTTGGACCACCCTTCCAGGCCATTCTTTATAGCTCTACAACCCTCGCCAAGTGTTATTAAAAATGGTTTCACTGTACATATGCCGTGGGTTGCATACATCATGTAGAATACTAGAATGTACCTTCTTGTTGTATAACAAAAGTTTCTTTAATAACATATTGCAGTCTAAAATCTAAATTAAACCTATTGTTAGCCTACTTTCATTCTTTGTTTGTAATTAAAATCTCACAAGCTTCCTCTTTAAATGGTTCAGCATTTTGGACATAACTTGGTAAATAACAGGTAAAGGTTTAATGATAGTGCAGTATGAATGAATACCTGGCTTTCCTGTAGGCTGAGCTCCCGAGGAGCAAAAATACTTTCCTTTCTTTGTTTATTACCTGGCCCAGAAACCAACAAGTTGGCAGTACTCAGTGACAGTGAATATTAGAGTAATGAATGAATGCTGTTGCTTCAGTATCTTCAAATCATCTGCATTATATTTGAGTACACTAGTTTTTTAGTTATTCAAATGTTTAGTATAGCAGACGTAGCATTATAGGCTTTGGTTTAACATAGATGGCCATAAGTGGTTCTCCCACTTACATAAGATCACTTCATGATATTTAACCTTTCTGAACTTTAATTTCCTATCTGAAATGGGGTTTTTAATAACCTTATTTGGGGACCTCTAAGTACTGAATTAAATAATGTATGTGCAATTAATAAAAGTAAACATTCATTCTCTCCTCTCCCCTTTTATCTTTCTTTTCATTATGATATAGATCTTTTCCAGCAAAAATTTTCTTTCTTTTTTGGTTTCTCAGGTATGGGTTGCTGACCGAGGAAATAAAAGAATTCAAGTATTTGATAAAGACACTGGAGTGTGGTTAGGAGCATGGAATAATTGTTTCACAGAAGAGGGACCTTCTTCAGTCAGGTAATTGTTTCCTTTTATTTGAAAATGCTTATTTTATTTGCTTTATGCTAGGTTCCCTGAAAAGCTAGCTGAAAGTTTAAAATATGTATTGTTAATTTTAAGCAGGGAAAGGGGGGGAGGGAAACCAGTACACAGAAAACATATAATCATATTTTAAATTCCAGGTAGTTATATTCCCAGTGCACTGTGTGACCCAAATATATGCTGGACCTCTTTTAGAGATTTTCCTTGAGATGCATTTGGTCAATTTTTAAACAGATTGGAAGTGAAAATGTTGATTCTGTAGCCTAACATAGATTCTTTATTTAATTTTGTATAGAACTATGATAATGTTATTTTTTTAAATTAAGCTAATCTTTGGCTATGTCTCCCTTCACAAACCTCTTCTTCCCACATTAATAGAATTAGGTCAATTTAAAATTCTCTTTTAAAGAACCCTTTAACACTCAATCTGGCCTTCTCTGTGAGTCCTTCTGATTCTTGTTTTCAGTGATTCTCCCGTGCCACTGGTCCCTGCTCTTAAACCCTTAATAAAATACACCCCTTTTCCTGATCACTCTGTATCCCTTGACCCTTCTTAAAGTTTTATCATGGCCTCTTTAATTACTTGTCATTCTGTTTTAGCTCTGTTTGTTTCTTTGTTTATTCTCCCACTAGAAAAGTCAAAAGAGTAGAGATTTGGGTTTATTGCTCACAGCCATATTCTTGGCACCTAAAATACTGCAGGTACACTAGGAACTCAATAGTTATAAAATAAGTGAACAAATCAATCAATTTAGTAAGCAGTTTGTTATATATATTCATATGTGAAATATTGTGCTTTTTGCTCTTTTTGTTGTGTATATGTTTGTGTGTATGTTATATTAAAAAAAATATTGGGAGCAGGTAAAAACTAATTCAGCATATTATGAATCTAGAAAATGTGCTACAAATAATTTATCAACCAGAGAGCTAATAAAATTATTTGGGGGAAATAAAAGCCTTCAGCAAGTAGGTACCTGCTGTTCAGCACTGGTGGGGATAAAAATGTTGAGAAAATAAACATTTATGATAGTTTTACATTAATTTGTTATGTCAAATGTGTTCTCTTTAGATTTACTCCTGATGGGAAATATTTGATTGTAGCCCAGCTGAATCTTAGCAGGCTCTTATTTGTGGCAGCACCCCCAGTGGGAAGCATTGGCTACTGTTCTGTGATAAGCTCAATCCAACTAGCAGATCAAGTTTTACCTCATCTCTTAGACGTCAGTGGAAAGACTGGAGCAATATATGTAGCAGAAATTGGAGCAAAACAAGTACAAAAATATGTCCCTTTGAAAAGCTAATTTCCTATAATTCCATTTATTATGTATCTCTCCCTGGAGATCTTTTAAGTGAAGGTTCAGATTCTCAAATTCACTGTTAAGTAATGTTCAAGTGCAATAATTCATGTTTTTATTTTTACCCAATCTAGTATCACAAAGTTTGTTTTTATAAAGTCATTAAGAATTTTATGTTGTGTCAACCATTCTTGTGACTTGAGAAACAAATGTAACTCTAAAAAACATGGGGTCAAAAGAGGGACTAAGGTGGAAACCTAGTTCTTTGTCCTGATAAACTAATTATCCTTGGGAGATGGGGGAGAAACAAAAATAAAAAATGGGTCTTTCGGATTATTTATTGAATTTTACGTGAAGACTACAAAACTCCAGTTAGTTCACATTATATAAAATGAACTGCTTAAAAGATCAAGTGAAAGTGCTGTGGTCGGATCCAGGTTCGTTGTCTTGCAGAATCAACGAATGAGTTCGCGGACAAAGAAGGTAAGTGGAAGCAAAGTTTATTGAGAGATAGACTCCCTATAGCAGGGAGTGGCCCCAAATGGGTTGTCGCTGAAGTTCCTTTGTTTAAGGGCAGATGTATGTCTTCTTGGCTCTTTTTTCTTTTTTTTCTTTATTAAGGTATTACATATGTGTCCTTATCCCTCCATTGCCCATCCCCCACACCCCACTTATGCCCTCACCCCCCGGGTGTCTGTGTCCATTGGTTAGGCTTATATGCATGCATACAAGTCCTTTGGGTAATCTCTCCCCGTACCCCCACCCGCTCCTACCTTCCCTCTGAGGTTTGACGGTCTGATCGATGCTTCTCTGTCTCTGGATCTGTTTTTATTCATCAGTTTATGTTCATTATATTCCATAAATGAGTGAGATCATATGATATTTATCTTTCTCTAACTGGCTGATTTCACTTAGCATAATGCTCTCCAGTTCCATCTATGCTATTGCAAATGGTAAGAATTCCTTCTTTTTTACTGCAGCGTTGTATTCTGTTGTGTAGATCAGTGATGGCGAACCTTTTGAGCTCGGCGTGTCAAAATTTTGAAAAACCCTAACTTAACTCTGGTGCTGTGTCACATATAGAAATTTTTTGATATTTGCTGCCATAGTAAAACAAAGATTTATATTTTTGATATTTATTTTATATATTTAAATGCCATTTAACAAAGAAAAATCAACCAAAAAATATGTATAAAATGAACAAAAACAAAAACAATGTACATTTAGGAAAAAATAATAATAAAAACAATGATAATCAAATGGTACAAAAACTAGAAATTAGTGATTTTTTTGGTGCTGAAGTTTGTCTGCTAATTCTTCGATTGCAGGTTCATACTTGGTGCACTTCCAGGCCAAGCAAGCGCCACTAACTTCATCTGTTAGCTGGTTTCTTTTGTTCGTTTTAATATTATTTAATGCTGAGAACAAAGTCTCACAAAAATATGTTGATGAAAAAATTGTTAGATTTTTTATGTCGCTAAAAGTGTCAGGTACTCTGTTCCAAGCACTCAAAATTTCTTGTTTGTAGTTGCACTCTTCTTCATTATTCAAACAATTTCGTTCCAGATTTTCAAGTTTCGACCTTAAGTCGACAAACACATGAGTCCAAATGCTACCTTGAAAATCTGCAAGTTGCATCTCTAAATTGTCAATTTGCATCCATTGGAAATCCTTTAATTCCAAAGTACTGTAAACAACTACATCCGGATACTTAATTATTTTAATGGTCTGTTCTAGGCTTCTAAATTGGTCGAATCTTTCGCTGAACTGTTCAAATAACGAGTTTACTATCTTCTGGTACATAAGTATGGACTCCATTACACTCGTTGTAGTGGCCTTCTCAAATACGTTTTTATCTGAGGAAAATACTTATAAGTTTTAGTTTCAATATCTCGCTTGAAAATTTTAAGTTTACTTTCAAAAGATTTGATGTATCCAAACATAACGTCAATACTTTTGCCAAAACCTTGTAATTTTAAGTTCAGTTCATTCATATGAAGAGAGATCTGTAAAAAACATCAAATTGCTGACCCACTTATGATCATTGATCTGAGGAAAGTTTGCCAGATCCTTATTCTCAATAAATACCGTAATTTCTTCAAAGCACTCCACAAATTGCTCAAGTACTTTACCTCAACTCAGCCATCTCACATTATTGAACATCAGTAGTCCACTGTAGGTTGAATCAACTTCCTGTAAAAGTGCAGAAAATTCTCACTTGTGAAGGGGTTGAGAAGCTATAAAATTCACAATTTTTGTTAACAACTGACATTAAATCATTCAATTCTGAGAATCCCGATTTGGCACACAACACCTCCTGATGGATAATGCAATGAAAAGGTACAAGTGGATGTCTGATAGCTTCCATAAACAATTTCAGGAATCCTACATTTTTTCCCACCATATTTGGTGCCCCATCTGTCGTGACTGACACAGTTTTAGAGATATCAGTGTTTAGTTCACTGAATGTTTTTATAACAACCTTACATATTTCGTTTCCTGATGTACTTATTTGCACTGATTCTAACTTTATCAACTCTTCTCTCATTGTGAGACCATCAGAATATCTAGCAATAATGGCCAACCGAGCCATTTGATGTCATATCAGTAGTTTCATCAAGAGAAATCAAAAAATATTTACAACTATTTAAGTCTTTTTTTAATTGATGTTGTACATCCTTGTTAAGATCTATTATTCTGTCTTTGATAGTATTTCTACTGAGTGGTAACTCAGAAATTCTTTTAATAATATCATCTTTATTTTTCATATCGTGAAATAGAGCTGGTGCACATCTTAGAAATGTTTCCTTAATAAATTCTCCGTCACAGGGCTTTTCCATGCTGAGCTATGGAGTGAGCAATACAGTAACTTGCTGATGTTAAATTTGTAGAGCACCTTACAAATTTAATGATGGAATTTGATTGACTTTTATAGAGGTGTAGCTGCCTAGAAATGTATTCCTTCCTTTCATCGATACTTTTTTTTCAAGAGCTGTCAATGATTAGTTTCAAAATGTCTCTTTACATTCCACGTTCTGCTTACTACCGTTTTATTACACAGTATGCACAATGATCTGTTGTTTCTGTCGACAGTCCCGTCCATCTCGGTTCATATGTCTTGAAAGGGTCAGCGGCTACTGCTACTTCCACTTCCTTTATCATTCAATCTTGCTTTTTTATTTTTTTGATTCTCCATCACAAGGCTGCAAAAATAAATAAATATAAATCACGGCGTTTTTTATAAAAGGTTGATAGGTTTCTTACCTATTAACTTTTTGCAGTGTTGTTGCACTGACTCCTGGTGCAAAACAATTCAAAGATAGTATGTATAACCAACAAATATATGGTGCTGTAATCAACTATCCGACACGCAGAATATCTCGTCAAGCACTGTTGCACTGTATATCTTTTTCTTCTAACCCTCCCACTCCTGTCTCCTAACAAACATGGCAATCAAGTGCGTCAGTTTGCCGAATGCACCTGAACACACAGGAAGCTTACCCGAGGCACATGTTGACAATAATGAGGCCGTTTCCAGAATTGGGCATTTTGTCACTGTAGTAAAAATAAAATGTCATGAGTAAAGATTAATCTCTTTATAGTGCAATTTTTAACCTTTTTATATTAATGTCAATATTGCAACAATGTATCTTGGATGTTTTCACTATGTATCTTTGCTATGCAACACCGATGTACATGTTTACATCCAGTTTTAGAATTGCATTATTGATCATGAGTAACGTGAGTAATAATATTACTCGAGTGATGCCCAACTCTGGCCGTTGCGAGAGACAAATATTTGAATTATGCAATTTTTTGTCTGTCGATACGTGTCATCCAAAATGAGTTCGCGTGTCACCTCTGACACGTGTGTCATAGGTTCGCCATCACTGGTGTAGATGTACCACAGTTTTTTAATCCACTCATCTGCTGATGGGTATTTAGGCTGTTTGCAAATCTTAGCTGTGGTAAATTGTGCTGCTATGAACATAGGGGTCCATATGTCCTTTCTCATTGGTGTTGCTAGTTTCTTGGGATATATTCCTAGAAGTGGGATCACTGCATCAAATGGGAGTTCCATTTTTATTTTTTTGATGAAACTCCATACTGCTCTCCACAGTGGCTGCACCAGTCTGCATTCCCACCAGCAGTGCACAAGGATTCCTTTTTCTATGAATCTTCGCCAGCACTTGTCATTTGTTGATTTGTTGATGATAGCCATTCTGACAGGTGTGAAATGGTACCGCATTGTGTTTTGATTTGCATCTCTCTGATGATCAGTGACGTTGAGCATTTTTTCATATCTCTAGTGGCCATCTGTATAGCCACTTTGGAGAAGGGTCTATTTAAGGCTGTTGCCCATTTTTTGATTGGATTGTTTATCTTCCTTTTGTTAAGTTGTATGAGTTCCCTGTAAATGTTGGAGATTAAACCTTTATCAGAGATAATATTGACAAATATGTACTCTCATGCAGTGGGCTTTCTCGTTGTTTTGTTGATGGTTTCTTTTGCTGTACAGAAGCTTTTTATTTTGTTGTAGTCCCATTTGTTTATTTTCTCTTTAGTTTCCCTTCCACTAGAGCTGTATCGGTGAAGATATTGCTTCAGCACTAGTCCAAGATTTTGCTGCCTATGGTTTGCTCTAATATTTTTATGGTTTCACATCTTATGTTTAAGTCCTTACCCATTTTGAGTTTATTTTTGTGTATGGTGTGACTTGGTGGTCTAGTTTCATGTTTTCTGCATGTATCTGTCCAATTTTCCCAACACCATTTATTGAAGAGATTGTCTTGACTCCATTGTATGTTCTTGAATCTTCGTCAAATATTAATTGAACATAGTGGTTTGGGTCGATTTCTGGATTCTCTATTCTATTCCATTGGTCTATATGTCTGTTCTTGTTCCAGTACCAGGCAGTTTTGAGAACAGTGGCTTTGTAATACAGCTTGATATTTAGTATTAAGATCCCTCCTACTTTGTTCTTCTTTCTCAGGATTGCTGCAGCTATTCAGTCTTTTTTTTATTCCAGATGAATTTTTGGAGAGTTCGTTCTAAGTCTGTGACATATGCCTTTGGGATTTTAATGGGGATTACCTTGAATCTATAGATTGCTTTGGGTAGTATGGACATTTTGATGATGTTGATTCTACCAATCCATGAACATGGTATGTTTTTCTATCTGTTTATGTCTTCCTCTATCTCTTTTTTCAGTTTCCTGTAGTTTTCCGAGTACAGGTATTTTACCTCCATAAGTTTATTCTTAGGTCTCTTAATTTTTTTGGTGCGATGTAAATGGGATTGTTTTTTTTTAATCTCTCTTTCTGTAAGTTCACTATTGGTGTACAAAAATGCCATAGATTTCCTGGCATTAATTTTGTATCCTGCTACATTGCCGAACTCATTTATTAAGTCTCATAATTTTCTGATGGAATCTTTAGGGTTTTCTATGTACAGTATCATGTCATTTGCGAATAATGACAGTTTTACGTCTTCTTTTTCAATTTGGGTACCTTTTATTTCTTTTTCTTGTCTAATTGCTATAGCTAGCACTTCCAGGACTATGTTGAACAGGATTGGTGAAAGTGGGCATCCCTGTCTCGTTCCTGTTCTCAGGTGAACTGGTTTTAGTTTTTGCACTTTTAGTATGACGTTGGCTATAGGTTTGTCATACAACGCATTTATTATGTTGAAGTATGATCTCTCTATTCTCATTTGCTGAAGGTTTTTATCAAGAAAAGGTGTTGGATTTTGTCAAATGCTTTTTCTGAGTCAATTGATATGACTATGTGATTTTATCTCTCAGTTTGTTTGTGTGATATATCACATTTAGTAATTTGCGGATATTGTACCATCCTTGCATCCCTGGGATAAATCCTACTTGGTCATGGTGTATGATCCTTCTGATATAATGCTGGATCTGCTTTGCTAGCATTTTGTTGAGGATTTTGGCATCTGTGTTCATGAGGGATATTGGCCTGTAATTCTCTTTCATTGTGTTGTCTTTATCTGGTTTTCGGTATTAGGGTAATGCTGGCTTCATATAATGAGCTTCCTCTTGAATTTTTTGGAATAGTCTGAGGAGGATAGGTTTTAGTTATTCCTTGAATGTTTGGAAGAACTCCCCTGTGAAGTTGCCTGGCCCTGGGCTTTTGTTTCCTGGAAGCTTTTTGATGACTGCTTCAGTTTCCTCCATAGTTATTGGCCTATTGAGATTTTTAGAATCTTCCTGATTGAAATTTGGAAGGTGGTATTTTTCTAGGAATATGTCCATTTCCCCTAGGTCAGTGGTTCTCAACCTTCCTAATGCCGCTGCCCTTTAATACAGTTCCCCATGTTGTGGTGACCCCCAACCACAAAATTATTTTCGTTGCTACTTCATAACTAATTTTGCTACTGTAAACAATATGTAATTATATATGTGTTTTCCGATGGTCTTAGGCGACCCCTGTGAAAGGGTCATTCGACCTCCAAATGGGTCAGGACCCACAGATTGAGAACCGCTGGTCTAGGTTGTCTATTTTGTTGGAATAAAGTTGTTCATAGTATTTTTTTAACAGTCCTTTGTATTTCTGTGGGGTCTGTTGTTATTTCTTCTCTTTCATTTCTGGTTTTGTTTATTTGGGTCCTCTCTCTCTGCTTCTTGGTGAGCCTGGCTAGAGGTTCATCAATCTTGTTTATCCTTTCAAAGAATCAGCTCTTGCTTTCATTGATCTTTTGTATTGATTTTTTTGTTCTCTATATCATTTATTTCTGCTCTAATCTTTATTATCTCCTTCCTTCTGCTCACTCTGGGCTTTTCTTGTTGCTCTCTTTCTGATTCTTTGTGTTGTAGAGTTACATGATTTATTACCATTTTTTCTTTTTTTTTTTTTGAGGTAGGCCTGTAGACCTATAAACTTCCCTCTCGCCAAAGCTGGTTTGGCTCAGCGGATAGAGCGTCGGCCTGCGGACTGAAGGGTCCCAGGTTCGATTCCGGTCAAGGGCATGTACCTGGGTTGAGGGCACTTCCCCAGTGGGGGATGTGCAGGAGGCAGCTGATCGATGTTTCTCTCTCATCGATGTTTCTAACTCTCTATCTCTCTCCCTTCCTCTCTGTAAAAAATCAATAAAATATATTAAAAAAAAAAAAAAGAATTAAAAAAAAAAAAAAAAAACTTCCCTCTCAGGACTGCTTTCACTTTTTCCCATAGATTTTGGATTGTTATGTTTTGATTGTCATTCGTTTCCATAATGTTTTTAATTTCTTCTTTGATCTCATTGGTAATCCAATCATTGTTTAATAGCATGCATGCTAATCAGCTTCCAAGTGTTTGATCATTTTAATTGTTTTTATTGTAGTTTATTTCTAATATTATGCCAATGTGGTCTGTGAAGATGCTCGATATGATTTCTACCTTCTTGAATTTGGAGAGACTTTGCCTGTGTCCTAATATGTGGTCTATCTTTGAAAATGTCCCATGTACACTTGAGTAGAATGTATATTCTTTATCTTTGAGGTGAAATGTTCTGAAGATGTTGATTAAGATAAGATCCAGGGAGTGTTATAAGGTCAAGCCTAAATATGTTAAGAGGACCGAGCCCTCTAAGCTGGGACTTGTTTGTGATTTTGCCAGCAGGTCAGTCCAAGGCTCAACCCTATATCGGTTCCCCACATCAACGGTCGCTGGGCTTTTATTAGATAGATGTTTGCCAAACACTGAGCTACTAACATGAATAATTTCCTGCCTTTTTATTTCTACATCTCTTTTGTTTTTTGTTTTTTTACCACTGTGGTTTGAATATTTGCTTTTCAATTAAGACCATATTTTCCAGTTTGTTATAAGTTATTCTATATTCTTATAAAACCTTGCCATGTTATGATCTTTTAGATCATTGTTCCCTTTCCCTTCTTTCATCCTTCCTCTTTATCATAGTGTTTTACTGTAAATTGTATAGCATGTGAAAAATATTGAGCCTCGACTTTCCTCAACACTTATTATGACTAGCGTCTGCTTTCCAGACCTCAAGGAACTCACATTTTTCTGATGCTTGGATCATACCTTGATGCAGTTAGGAAGGTAAATCTACCAACAGGAAATCCTATTCTGTGTTCAAGCTATTTGACCTAATGACCCCACTTCTGGGAATATATACTAAGAATCCCAAAACACCATTCAGAAAGAATATACATCCCTATGTTCATAGCAGCATTATTTCCAATATCCAAGATCTGTCTGGAAATAGCTCAAGTGCCTATCAGTAAAGTGGATAATATATCTAAAGTACATTTACACAATGGTTAACTATGTGGTTGTGAAATAAAAGGAACTTTACCCTTTGTGACAGCATGAATGCAGAGTTTTCTAGTAATCTTTACAAATGTGTTGATTAAATGTGATGCCATAAACCAATACATGCATTAAATATTGGGAATGGTTTTACTCTTGAAGAAATACACAAGTGAACATAATATGTGGAATGCTGGTATTTTCAGTGAAATATTACAGTATAATGCCATTTATTGGGAAAGTATGTTGGAATATGAACATAGGGATTCATTTAGGAACGTTAGTCTGTGCTAAAAACAGTGTGCCAACATCTTACATCATATGAATTAATTTTAAGTGTTCAAAACTTCACTCCATGTTTTACACAGTGCTCAGCACATTGAATCACTACAACTAGCCTCTTATAGATACCTTTTTCACTGTCTTGATTATTTATGTCATAGACTAATGCATGCATTACCTTTTTTGTATATTTTTCACTCTTTAACAAATACATAAGTGAATTGAGTGTGTGGAATGCTGGTATTTCCTATGGGATCCTATATAATAAAAGCCTAATATGCTAAGCATCCAGTCGGCCGTTCAACCAATCAAAGCATAATATACTAATGATATGCTAAGACCACTCAACTGATCGCTCTGACATGCACTGACCACCAGAGGCAGACAGTCGACCAGTCGACCAGTCACTGTGATGTGCACTGACCACTGGGGGAAAATGCTCCCACCGGTAGGTTAGCTTGCTGCCGGGGTCTGGCCATCGGGACTGAGCGAGACCGGCTGGACACACCCTATAGCCCTCCCGCAGTACCTCCCCGTCTGGCCAAACTCCTGCATCCCTCCCTGGCCCCAGTTGTACACCAGTGGGATCCTTCAGCCTGGCCTTCACCCTCTTGCAATCTGGGACCCCTCAGGGGATGTCGAAGAACCAGTTTCAGCCCTATCCTCCAGGCCAGGCCAAGGTACCCCACTGGTGCACAAATTCGTGCACCGGTCCTTTAGTATTATAATATAACTAGTAGCCTGGTGCACAAAAATTTGTGCACTCGGGGGTGAGGGTGAGGAGTGGGGCCAGACCCCTCAGCCCAACCTGCACCCCGACCACTCCTGGCCTAGGCACAGGCCTACAGGCTTGGGCAGCCTGGCTCCCGAGGCCCCAATTTATCAAGTGAACAAAGTCGGCATTAGTTAAAGCCCTCACAGAACCCAGTACACTGCATCTGTGCATACAACTGCCTCGTTCATGTGCCTGCTTCGTCCTACTGAATTACTAACATCTTGAGGACATAGCTCTGTCTTATCCTGCTTCAACTTCAGTGCCTGGCCTGGTGCCATGGACCTGAGTGGGTTTGCTGAGTGAGTGAATAATGAGTGAATGAATGAGCGAGTAAGTGAATGAGCAAGCAGCTAAGGGGCGGGAATTTCTGCCTCGTTGCCACGGCAACATGGCAGAAGTTCCGGCCTCACTCCCAGCTCCCTGAAGCCCACCCTGGGAAAGTTTCCCCCTACTCCCAGCGTCCTGGCACCCCTCTCCTGGATGCATATTGAATTTCTAACATCTTGAGGACATAGCTCTGTCTTAGAGGGTTTGCTGAGTGAGTGAATGAGTGAATGAATGAGGGAGTAAGTGAATGAGCAAGCAGCTAAGGGGCGGGAACATGTTGCCATGGCAACATGGCAGAAGTTCCGGCCCCATTCCTGGCTCCCTGAAGCCCACCCCAGGAATGTTCCCATCCTGCTCTCAGTGACCTGGCGCCCCTCTCCTAGCTGCACACTGAATTACTAACATCTTGAGGACATAGCTCTGTCTTATCCTGCTTCAACTTCAGTGCCTGGCCTGGTGCCATGGACCTGAGAGGGTTTGCTGAGTGAATAATGAGTGAGTGAATGAGTGAATGAATGAGGGAGTAAGTGAATGAGCAAGCAGCTACCAGCGGGGATAGTTCGCACTCTGCTCTGAGCTGCCTGACGCCAACCCCGGGAAGTACGGGGATCCCCGCTGGTGGGCCATTTGTGGGCATGGCCAGTGGAAGATCGGTGTATTAGCACCAGTCAGCCAGGGATCCCCCCCTGAGGGCTGTTTGTGGGTGTGGCCAGTGACAGATTGGTGCATTAGCACCGGTCAGCCGGGGATACCCCCCGAGGGCCGTTTGTGGGCATGGCCAGTGACAGATTGGTGCATTAGCACCTGTCAGCCGGGGATCCCCCTGGAGGGCCGTTTGTGGGCGTGGCCAGTGGCAGATCAGTGCATTAGCACCTGTCGGCCGGGGATCCCCCTGGAGGGCCGTTTGTGGGCGTGGCCAGTGGCAGATGAGTGCATTAGCACCTGTCCGGGGATCCCCACTGGAGGGCCGTTTGTGGGTGTGGCTGGTGGCCGATCACTGGGGTTCCGCCGCCAGCCCTGGGTGTGTTCCCATACGGGCTGCCTGCCACCCAGGTCGCAAATAGCAGGCCTGGATGGCAGCGGGGCAGGCAGGATGGCGCTTTCCCGCCCTGCCTGCAGTATGCAAATTAGCCGCAATCTTTGTTGGTGGTTAACCGCCATCTTGGCTGGTGATTAATTTGCATATCTCGCTGATTAGCCAATGGGGAGGGTAGCGAAGTTACGGTTAATTACCATGTTTCTCCATTATTAGATAGGATGCCACTTACTAGGAGATTATGTTGGAACATTCATTACATATTGGGTTTTTTTTGTTGTTTTTTTTTTAAAATATATTTTATTGATTTTTTACAGAGAGGAAGGGAGAGAGATAGAGAGTCAGAAACATCGATGAGAGAGAAACATCGATCAGCTGCCTCCTGCACACTCCCCACTGGGAATGCGCCCGCAACCCAGGCACATGCCCTTGACCGGAACCGAACCTGGGACCCCTCAGTCCGCAAACCAACACTCTATCCACTGAGCCAAACCGGTTTCGGCTACATATTGTTTTTGATTATTTACATGCATTGCCAATTGGTAATATGTTCCATTCTTTGAAGAAATACTTAAGACAACTTAGTGTGTGGATACTGGTATCTTGTTTGAAATATTACAAACAATTTTATTTACTGGGGGAGCATTTTGGAACATTCATTACACAGTAGGAGTTTCATTTAGTTATTAGTTATTATAGTCTGAGCAAAACAGAATTTGCCAAAATATCGCTTTGTACAAATTAATTGTAAGAGTGTTCTAACACTTCGTAGCAGTTTTTACAAAATATGAAGCTCATTGTAACACTAAACTAGACTTTTCTAAACAGAATTTGTTAGTAGCATTTACATATATTTTAATTATAAGTTATGTAATAATTATATATTGAGAACATGTTTCACTCTTTGGGTTGAATAAATAAACAGGTGAACCTAGTATTTGGAATGCTAGTATTTTCTGGGAAATATATTAGCTAATAAAAGAGTATAATGCAAATTGACCATCCAACACACAGGATGGCCGCTCCCATGTGGTCAAAGATGGCCGGCAGGGGAGGGCAGTTGGGAGGGATCAGGCCTGCAGGGGAAGGCAGTTAAGGGCAACCAGATCTGCACAGGCGGGCAGTTAGGGGCGGCCAGGCCTGCAGGGGAGGGCAGTTAGGGGCGGCCAGGCCTGCAGGGGAGGGCAGTTAGGGGTGACCAGGCCTGCAGGGGAGGGCAATTAGAGGCAACCAGGCCTGCAGGGGAGGGTTGGTAGGGGCGACCAGGCCTGCATGGGAGGGCTGTTGGAGGCAACTGGGCCAGCAGGGGAGGGCAGGTTGGGGTGACCAGGCCGGCAGGGGAGGGCAATTGGGGCCACGAGGCAGAAAGAGGATAGCAGTTACAGGTGACCAGGCTGGCAGGGGAGGGCAGTTGGGGCCACCAGGCTGAAAGAGGAAAGCAGTTATGGGTAACCTGCTGGCAGGGGAGGGCAGTTTGGGGTGACCAGGCTGGCAGGGGAGGGCAGTTAAGGGTGATTGGGCTGGCAGAGGAGGGCAGTTGGGGGTGACTGGGCCGGCCAGGGAGGGCAGTTGGGGGAAGGGGGGCCCCGGTCTGCAGGGGAGAACAGTTGGGGGAGTCGTACCAGCCCTGCAGGGGGGGGGGCAGTTGGGGGCAACTAGGCCTGCAGGGCAGGACAGTTAAGGGTGACCAGGCCAGCAGGGAGGGCAGTTAGGGGCAATTGGGCTGACAAGGAAGCAGTTAGGCATTGGTCAGGCTGGCAGGGTAGTGGTTAGGGGCAATCAGGCAGGCAGGCAGATGAGTAGTTGGGAGCCAGCAGTTCTGGACTGTGAGAGGGATGTCCAATCTTAGTGGGATCGGGCCTAAACGGGCAGTTGGACATCCCTCAAAGGGTCCCAGCTTGGAGAGGGTGCAGGCGGGGCTGAGAGACACCCCCACCCCCGTACTCAAATTTCATGCACTGGGCCTCTAGTTATAATATAATGCATTTTACTAATGGATCATGTTGAAGCATTCATTACATAATTAGTAAAAATTTCATTTGTCAAATATAGTCTGTGATAAAAAGTTTGCCAAATTCCTGTTTACAAGTTTAAGAGTAAGAGCAATCAAACATTTCACTACAGGTTTTAAACAATGTCCAGTTCACTGAAACACTACAACTAAAGTGTTCTAGTCCAAGTTTGTGAGTAGAGTTTACAAATGTACTAATTATACCTTATGTCAAAAACTCATATGCATTACCTAATGGGACTGTCTTTCACTCTTTGAAGAAATATGCAGGTGAATGTAGTCTGTGCTAAGAAAAGTTTGCCAAAATCCTGCTTTGTACAAATCTATCTAAGATTGTTCAAACACTTCACTACAAGTTTTACACAATGGGAACCTCATTAAAACACTAATATTAAAGTGTTTTACATACAGTCTGCTAATAGCATTTACAAATGTATTGATTATACATTGTCATTGACTAATACATTCATTACCTATTGAGAATATGTTTCACCTTTGAAAAAACACACGGGTCAACTAAGTGTGATGCAGTTATCTTCTATTGGGCATTATCTTTTACTGAAGAAACCAGCATTCCAAGCACCAAGTGCTCCTGTGTATTCCTTCAGAGTTAAAAATATTCCGATGAGATAATTCATATATTATTGTTTGACATAAGTCATAATCAAAACATTTGTGAAAATAACTAGCAAACTGTCTAAAACAATACAGTTTTAGTGATTCAATGAGCTTCGCATGCACATTATATTTGATCATGCTTAGACTTAATTTGTACCAATTAGAATTTTGGCAAACAGTTTCAAGCACAGATTTTAAATACTAAATGAAACCCATACTAATAATGTAATGAATGTTTCAATATACACTTCTATTTAATGGCATTATAATATTTAATAGATTACAGCACTCCACACAATAGTTTCATCTGTGTATATCTTCAAAGAGTGAAAAATATTTAATAGATAATCCATGTAATAGATTTAATAGATAATCAATGATATAACCTATATTCAATATTTGTTACTGCTACTAGCAAATTCCATCTAGAACAGTCAAGATTTAGTGTTTCAGTAGGTTGCCCATTTTGTATAATCTGTAATTGTGTTAGAACACTCAGAATTTTTTGTACCACATTTTATAAAACAGACTGTAATTTCTAAATGAAACACACTACGTAATGAATGTTCCAATGTGCTCCTGTTGTTCGGTTGAGCATTGTCCCATGCATCAAGAGGTCGCTGGTTGGATTCCCTATCAGAGCACATGCCCAGTTGCTGATTTGATCCCTAATAGCAAAGACCTGGTGAGAACAATTAGAAAATATGAAAATAAAATAGGAAACATAGACAATGAAATGAGCAAACAGAGAGAGGAGAAAACAGAACAAAATGAAAAAGGAGAAAATAGAGGGATAAAAGACAGAACAGAATAAACCCATAGAACATAATGCAAAAGAAAGAAACAAGAAAAAGAAAAGCAGGAAAACAATAGAATGAAGATGAAAATTGGAGAATACAAGGTAAGAAAAAAAAACAATAGTAGAACAGGGTGAAAAGCGGAAATAGAGAATGAAGTAAATAGTACAATTAAAAAGAGCAGAGTGAGGGAAGAAAGAAGATGGTGACCAGCAGGAAGGTAGGGAGGGAGAGAATGTGAAAGAGTGAGGGAGTGATAGAGGAGTGTGTGGACCTGTGTGGTATGTGTGTATGAGCTAGGGAGAGTTAGATTCCGCAGGTCTTCCAAGGGGCTGCCAAACCGGGCAGTCAAAGAAGGCGGAGTTCCGCTCCCACCAGACACTCCAGGGTGGCCAGCGCAGACACAGAGAGCATGCCATCTTGAGAAACAGTGCTGTTTAAGACTAAGATCCTGGCCTCAGCACCACCCAGTCTGATCTCAGACGCAAATCAGAACCCTGCATCCACTGGGGACAGAGACCTGCAAACAGCTGCAGACCCACAGACACCAAGAATCCAGATATCCCAGCCGCAGATTTCTTTGAGTCAAAGAGCCTATCCCCCTCCCTGCAGGCTCATGGGCAGTGTCATAGTAACTGAGAGACCCACCCCTCACACGGGCCGCAGGGCTGCTACAGGAATTATAGCCTGTGAGCACACAGGCACTGAAAATCTGTTCCCCACAACACAATTGGGCAACGAAATCCAAAGCCCTTGCAGGGCGGAAGTGCCACCTGACTTCACTTCTGGGCAAGCGCACATGGAATTTTTCCACAGTGCAGGCATAGACCTCCTGCTGACACAGTGCTACTGTGCAACCCAGTCCCCCAACCTGACTGGGACCCAGTTGTCTGGGTGGGAGGCAGCACTGAGCACCAGTGACTTGACTCTGATTCTTTTTTTAAATATACTTTATTGATTTTTTTACAAAGAGGAAGGGAGAGGGATAGAGTGGTAGAAACATTGATGAGAGAGAAACATTGATCAGCTGCCTCCCACACACTCCCCACTGGGATGTGCCCACAACCAAGGTACATGCCCTTGACCGGAATTGAACCTGGAACCCTTCAGTCCGCAGGCCAACACTCTGTCCACTCAGCCAAAGCAGTCAGGGCGACTCTTTCTTATCGTGTACGTCTGGGATCCCTGACTCCCAGTGCATTCACACTATGAGCCAATGACTCCAATTCTTGGTGGATGCGCACACAGGGACCCTGATTCTCAGCACGAGGCCACATGAAACAACAGAGACTCTGATACTCAATTCTTGGTGCAGGCACAGGGGAATTCTGACTCCTGGCACATGCTAGGGGTCTCTTATTTTTGGCACACACCAGCGGGGTCTCTGTTTCAGCACAGTGCAGGCAGGATCCCTGATTCTAGGTGTGCAGACGAGACCACACTGAGTGCTGGTAACACTGACCCTGGGTGAGAGTGGCTCCCACCGACCCATGGCAGCCACATGTCTTGGTGTTGGAGTTCTTCAGTGACACTCTGGTGGTGCAAAACTCCCACTGCACATGGCCCAGGCCCCTGACACTCAGCAATTGAACCTTCTGGTGATAGAATTGGGAGACAATGAAACAGTACTCAGAGGAATGAAAAAGAGGATCACCAAGAAAGGAAAAAAGTGAAATGGAGGCATGCAACATAACAGAAAAAGAATTCAGAGTTATGGTCATGCAGTTAATAAACTGGATTGTCAAGAAAATCAACAACCTGTGCAAACATCAAGAAGAAATCAAAAGTGATATAGCTGCAATCAAAAACGCCATGGAAGGTTTTAACATTAGACTAGAACAGCCATGGGCAAACTACAGCCCGCGGGCCGGATGCAGCCCATTTGAAATGAATAAAACTAAAAAAAAAAGGCCGTACCCTTTTATGTAATGATGTTTACTTTGAATTTATATTACTTCACACAAACACTCCATGCTTTTGTTCCGGCCCTCCGGTCCAGTTTAAGAACCCATTGTGGCCCTCGAGTCAAAAAGTTTGCCCACCCCTGGACTAGAAGAAGCACCACCAACCCACGGAAGCCACACGTCTTGGTGTGAGAGCTCTTCAGTGACACTCCGGTTGTGCGAAGCTCCCACTGCACATGGCCCCGGCCCACGCAACTCAATGTTTAAGCCTTCTGATGATAGTCAGAATGGGGAGATGACACAAAAACCAGAGAAAAGAAAATGAGGAGTTGCCAAGAAAGGAAATTAGTGAAACTGAAGCATACAACATGACAGAAAAAGAATTCAGAGTAATGGTCATATAATTTATACACCGTGTGGATCAGAAAATCAACAACCTATGCAAAAATCAGGGAGAAATCAAAAGTGATATAGCTATGATCAAAACACCATGGAAGGTTTCAATAGTAGACTAGAAGCAGCAGAGTACCGAATTAGTGAGTTAGAAGATAAGGTAGAGAAACAAGCTCAATCTGAACAGCAACTGGAGAAAAAAAATTAAAAAGCAGGAGAACAGACTAAGGGAACTCTGGGGCAACACAAGATGATGTAACATACATATAATAGGGCTGCCAGAAGGACAAGAAGAGAGGCAAGGATTAGAAAATCTATTTGAAGAAATAATGACAGAAAACTTCCCAGATATGGGGAAGAAAAAAGTTACACAAGTACAGAGAGTCCCAAGGAAGATGAATCCCAAAAAATCCATCCCAAGACACATAATTACAATGGCAAATCCTAACAACAAATAGAGAATCTTAAAAGCTGCGAGAGAGACAGAGAGTTACCTACAAAGGATCCCCCCTCAGATTAGCAAATGATTTCTCAACAGAAAAACATCAAACTAGAAGGGAATGGAAGGAGGTATACAACGTGTTGCACAGCAAAGAACTAAATCCAAGAATACTCTATCCAGCAAGACTATCAATCAAAATTGAAGGGGAAATCAGGAGCTTCGCAGACAAAAAAAGGCTAAGGGAGTTTATCACTACCAAGCCAGCAATGCAAGAAATGCTAAAGGGAATGCTGTAAAAAGAAGAAATAAAGAGGGAACACAGGGACAAAAATAAACATGACTGCAAACAAATACCTTTCAATAATAACTTTAATTGTAAACGGACTGAATGCTCCAATCAAAATACATAGAGTGGCTGAATGGATAAAAAAAAAACCACGAGCCATATATATGCTGTCTACAAGAGACCCACCGCAGAACAAGGGACTCACACAGACTGAAAGTGAAGGGTTGAAAAAATATCTTTCAGGCAAATGGAAATGAAATAAAAGCTGATGTAGCAATACTTATATCTCACTAAATAGGCCTCAAAGTGAAGGCCATGACAAGAGATAAGGAAGGCCACTTCATAATACTAAAGGGATTGATATAACCAGAGGATATAACCATGATAAACATATATGCATGCAATGCAGGAGCACCCAAATACATTTAAAAAAAAACTGTAACATATCAAGGGAGAGATCGACAACAATACAATCATAGTAAGGGATTTTAATACACCACTGGATAAATCCTCTAGACAAAAAAAAATAGCAAAGAAACAGCAATCCTAAATGACTCACTAGATCAGATGGACTTAATTGACATCTTCAGAACATTTCAACCCAAAGACAAGAAATTTACATTCTCAAGTGCATATGGGACATTTTCAGAGATAGACAACACATTGGGTCAGAAGCAAAGTCTCCCCAAATTCAAGAAAATTGAAATCATACCAAGCATCTTCTCAGACCACAATGGTATAATATTAGAAACAAACTTCAATAAAAACAATCCAAAAAACTCAAACACTTGGAAGCTGAATAGCATCCTAGTAGATAATGGTTGGGTTACCAATGAGATCGAAGAAGAAATTAAAAACATCCTGGAAATGAATGACAATAAAAGCAAAACATTCCAAAATCTATGGAACACAATGAAAGGATTCCTGAGAGGGAAGTTTATAGCTCTACAGGCTACCTCAAAAAAAAAAACAAGAAAAAATGGTAGGAATTCATTTAACTCTACAACTCAAAGAATTACCAACAAGAAAAGCCCACAGTGAGTGGAAGGGAGGATAAAATAAAAATCAGAGCAGAAATAAATGATATACAGACCAAAAAACAGTACAAAAGATCAATGATTCCAGGAGCTGATTCTTTGAAAGGATAAACAAGATTGGTGAACTTCTAGCCAGGCTCGCCAAGAAGCAAAGAGAGAGGACCCAAATAAACAAAATCAGACATGAAAGAGGCGAAATAACAGCCCCCAGAGAAATACAAAGGATTGTTTTTTAAAAATACTATGAACAACTCTACTCCAAAAATTAGACAACCTGGAGGAAATGGACATATTTTTAGAAAAATAAAACCTACCAAAACTCAATCAGGGAGATTCTAAAATTCTCAATAGGCCGATAACTATGGAAGAAATTGAAGGAGTCATCAAAAAAACTCCCAGCAAACAAAACTCGGGCCAGATGGCTTCACAGAGGAGTTATATCAAACATTCAAGGAAGAACTGAAACCTATCTTCCTCAGAGTATTCCAAAAAAAATTCAAGAGGAGGGAACACTTCCAAGCCCTTTCTATGAAGCCAGCATTACCCTAATCCCAAAACCAGATAAAGACAACACAATAAAAGAGAATTACAGGCCAATATCCCTCATGAACATAGATGCCAAATCCTCCACAAAATGCTAGCAAATCGGATCCAGCATTATATCAGAAAGATCATACACCATGAACAAGTAGGATTTATCCCAGGGATGCATGGATGGTACAATATCCGCAAATCAATAAACGTGATACATCACATAAACAAATTGAGAGATAAAACTCAAAGTCATATCAATTGACTCAGTAAAATCATTTGACAAAAGCCAACATCCTTTCTCGTTAAAAACTCTCAGAAGGTGGGTATAGAAAGACTATACCTCAACATAATAAAAGCCATATATGACAAGCCCACAGCCAACATCATACTCAATGGATAAAAACTAAAACCATTTCCCCTACGAACATGCACAAGACAGGGATGCGCACACTCACCACTACTGATCGACATAGTACTGGAAGTACTAGCCATTGCAATCAGACAAGAAGAAGAAATAAAAGGCATCCAAATTGGAAAAGAAGTAAAACTGTCCTTATTCGCAGATGACATTATACTGTACATAGAAAACCCTAAAAACTCCCAAAAAAATGATTAGACTTAATAAATGAACTCAGCAATGTAGCAGGATACAAAATTAATGCCAAGAAATCTATGGCATTTCTTTACACCAATAATGAACTTACAGAAAGACAGACTAAAAAAGCAATCCCATTTACCATCACACCAAAAAAATTAAGATATCTAGGAATAAACTTACCTAAGGTGATAAAAGACCTATATGCAGAAAACTACAGGACACTGAATGAAGAGATAGAGGAAGACATAAACAGATGGAAGAACATACCATGTTCATGGATTGGTAGAATCAACATCATTAAAATGTCCATACTACCCAGAGCAATCTATAGATTCAATGCAATCCCCATTACAATTCCATTGGCATATTTCACAGAACTAAAACAAACTCTCCAAAAATTTATCTGGAATAAAAATAGATAGCTGCAGCAATCCCAATAAAGAAGAGCAAAGTAGATGGGATTTCAATACCAGATATCAAGCTGTATTACAAAGCGACTGTTCTTAAAACAGCCTGGTACTGGTACAAGAACAGACCTATAGATCAATGGAAAGAATAGTGAACCCAGAAATCTACCCAATCCACTATGCCCAATTAATATTCAACGAAGGAGGCATGATCATACAATGGAGTCAAGACAGCCTCTTCAATAAATGGTGTTGGCAAAATTGGACAGTTACATGCAAAAAAAATGAAACTAGACCACCTACTTACACCATACACAAAAATAAACTCGCCCTGACTGCTTTGGCTCAGTGGATAGAGCATCGGCCTGCAGACTGAAGGGTCCCAGGTTTGGTTCTGGTCAAGGGCATGTACCTTGGCTGCAGGCACACCCCCAGTAGGAGGTGTGCAAGAGGCAGCTGATCAATGTTTCTCTCTCATCGATGTTTCTAACTCTCTATCCCTCTCCCTTCCTCTCTGTAAAAAATCAATAAAATGTATTAAAAATAAAACTCAAAATGGTTAAAGGATTTAAACATAAGATGGGAAACCATAAAAGTACTGGAGGAATCCACAGGATTCCTAGCTCATAGACAATGAAATGAGCAAACGGAGAAAACAGAACAAAATGAAAAAGGAGAAAATGGAGGGATAAAAGACAGAACAGAATAAACCCATAGAACAAAATGCAAAAGAAAGAAACAAAAATACAAGGAGGAAAACAATAGAATGAAGATGAAAATTGGAGAATACAAGGTAAAAAAAAAATATAATAGAACAGGGTGAAAAGCGGAAATAGAGAACAAAGTAAATAGTACAATTAAAAAGAGCAGAGTGAGGGAAGAAAGAAGATGGTGACCAACAGGAAGGTAGGGAGGGATACATGGTCAGATACATGCAATATGGGTTTATTCCTGTTTATTTCTTCCTCTATCTCTTTATTCAGTGTCCTGTAGTTTTCTGCATATAGGTCTTTTATCACCTTAGGTAAGTTTATTGCTAGGTATCTTAATTTTTTTAGTGCGATGGTAAATGGGATTGTTTTTTTAGTCTGTCTTTCTGTAAGTTTACTATTGGTTTAAAGAAATGCCATAGATTTCTTAGCATTAATTTTGTATCCTGCTACATTGCTGAATTCATTTATTAAGTCTAATAATTTTTGATGGTCAGATACATGCAAGAGTCCCCTAGCATGTGCCAGGAGTCAGAATTCCCCTTTGCCCGCACCAAGAATTGAGTATCAGAGTCTCTGTTGCTTCATGTGGCTTCATGCTAAGAATCAGGTTCCCTGTGTGCACATGCACCAAGTATTGGAGTCATTGGCTCTTAGTGTGAATGCACTTGGAGTCAGGGATCCCAGGCGCACATGATAAGAAACAGAGTCAAGTCACTGGTGCTCAACTAAATCTCAGACATATGGCGAAGCAATTTCTTCACTGATAATGCTCCTAGGGCAATGGAAACTAAAGCAAAAATAAACAAATGGAACTACATCAAAATAAAAAGCTTTTGCACAGCAAAGGAAACCATCAACAAAACAACAAGAAAGCCCACTGCATGGAAGAATGTATTTTCCAGTGTTATCACCAATATGGGTTTAATCTCCAACATTTATAGGGAACTCATACAACCTAACAAAAGGAAGATGAACAATCCAATCCAAAAATGGGCAACGGACCTAAATAGGTACTTTTCTAAAGAAGACAGAATGCCAAGAGACATATGAAAACATGCTCAGTCACTAATTATCCAAGAGATACAAATTTAAACAACAGTGCAGTATCACAGCTGTCAGAATGGCTATCATTAACAACTTAAGAAACGACAAGTGCTGTTGAGGATACGGAGAAAAAGGAACTCTTTTGCACTGCTGGTGGGAATGCAAATTGGTACAGCTGCTGTTGAGAACAGTATGGAGTTTCCTCAGAAAACCTAAAAATTGAACTCTCGTTTGACCCTGTGATCCCACTTCTAGTAATGTATCCCAAGAAGCTGGAAACACCAATCACAAAGGATATATGCACCCCTATGTTCATAGCAGCACAATTCACCATAGCTAAGATTTGGAGGCAGCCTAAGTGTCCATCAGCAGATGAGTGGATTAAAAAACTGGTACATCTACACAATGGAATACTATGCTGCGGTAAAAAAGAAGGAAATCTTACCATTTCCAAAAACATGAATGGAACTGGAGAGCATTATGCTAATGAAATAAGCCAGTCAGAGAAAGATAAATATAACATGATCTCACGCACTTGTGGAATATAATGAACAACATAAACTGATGAACAAAAACAGATCCAGAGACAGAGAAGCATCAATCAGACCACCAAACCTCAGAGAGGAGGTAGGGTAGGGTGGGGGTAAGGAGTAGAGCATGCATATAAGCCTAACCAACAGGTGGATGAGGGCATAAGTGGGGAGTTTGGGGGGGTCAGTAATGGGGGAATGAGGACACATATGTAATAGTAAAAAATATATAAATTAATTAATTTTAAAAAAAATACCAGAGTGAACAGAAAACAAACAGAACAAAAAATGGAGAGAATATTAAAAAAAAGAAAAAGTATTTCCCAAAGATAATTGAGACAATGGACACATTAAATTGAGAATAGATAAAAGTGAAAACATAAAAAGTGGAGAGAAAAATCCAAGAGTAAATGGAGATAAGAAAATACAACAGAGAAATCAACTAAAATAGAGAAAATATAGAGAGAACAAAATGAATAAGGAAAATTAAGAGAACAAAGAACAAGACAATAAAGGAATATGAGAGAAAATGGAGAAACACATAGAACATACAAAATGGAGAGAACACAGAAGGAACAGAGGTAGCAATGAGAACCAAGAGCAAGGAGAGAACTGAGAAAATGAAGGGATCATTAAAAATAGCAAATGAAACCAAAAAAATAAAAACAAACAATGGGGAATTGCGTAATATAAAAAGAATAGATGAAACATGGAAAATGGTGAGAATGGAGAAAACAGAGATAGAACAGAGGAAAATCTCCAGAAAAAAATACAGATTACAAAGAACAAGGAGAAATAAAAAATCAAAGCAAATGGAGGGAACAAATAGAAAAAATAAGAGAACAAAAAATATAACAAAAAAGAAACAACAATGAAGAATAATGAGAAAAGTAGCAGAACAAAAAATAATCGGAATACAGGAAAAATGGCAAAGGAAAAAAACAGAATAGAGCTACAAACTGGAAGGAACAATAAGAACAGAAAGAAAAAAAGATAAAACAGCCGAAACCGGTTTGGCTCAGTGGATAGAGCGTCGGCCTGCGGACTGAAAGGTCCCAGGTTCGATTCCGGTCAAGGGCATGTACCTGGGTTGCGGGCATATCCCCAGTAGGAGATGTGCAGGAGGCAGCTGATTGATGTTTCTCTCATCGATGTTTCTAACTCTCTATCTCTCTCCCTTCCTCTCTGTAAAAAATCAATAAAATACATTAAAAAAATAGAAAAGATAAAACAGAATAAGAATGAAGAAGAGGAAAATATTGAAAAATAATATAACAGAAAGAAAAGAGAAAATGGTAAACAATAAACAAAGAACAAGGGATGAGAGAAAATTGTAAACAGTGAACAATGAACAAGAAAATATGAACAAAGACCTGAGGGATGAGAGAAAACAGAGCAAAGAAAATGGAAAAGAAAACAGAAAGAATAAAGAAAACAAAGAGTACTTTGATAACAGAATTCTAGAAGAGTAGAAGGAAGAAGGAAATGCAAAGAATGAATATACAGCAAAGTGAAATGAGAATACTAAAAGAGAACAAAGGTCTCAGTGTTGCTGAATTGCTCACCAGTTTGATTCCCAGTTGGGGCACATGCTTATCTCTGGGGCTTGATCTGTGTTGCAACCCATGCTAAAGGCAGCCAATTGATGTTTCTCATCAATGTTTCTGTCTCCCAAACTATCTCTAAAAAATGAATAAATTTTTTTAAGAAAAGGACAAAGATAACAGAAAATGAAGAGAACAAAGTGATAAAATATGATAACCTAGAAAATTGAACAATGAAAAGAAAACACAGGAAAGAGAAAACCAGGAGAACAAATAAGAAAATTGAAAGTACAAAGAAAAAAAGAGAAACAAAACTAAAAAACAGAGAAAAAATGGAGAAAATGAAGTGAGAAGAAACTGCACAGAGAAAACTGAGAGAACAAAGATGAAAAGTAAAAGCAAAACAAACAGAATAAATGGAATAGAGTAAATGGTAAAATTAATAAGACCAGAGAATGGAGAAAAACAGGATGGATAAAACAAAGACTAAAACAAGGAAACAGATGTGACAAAGAGTAAAAAGAGAACAAAAGAAATGGTGAGTTCAAAGATGTGAAGAAAAAAACCTTACAGAAAGAAAACTAAAACTACAGAGAACAGAATAAAGCAAAAAGGACAAAGAGAATATATAAAATAGAGAAAACAGAGAACAGGGTAAAGTTAACAGAAAACAGGGTACAGGGTAAAGTTAAAACAAAACGGCGGAAGCCAAGAAAATGGAGAGAACTAAGAGGAAAAAGAAAGAACATAGGAAATGGAGAGAGTAGAGAGAAATCAGAGAGAACAAAGAGAATTCAAACAGAATAAGTAGAAAAATATAGAGAGAAAATAGAAGAGGTACAAGAACAGAAAATGAAGAGGAAAGAGTAAAAAAGTGACACAGATCAAAGAAAAAAGAACAGAGTACAGAGAACAAAAAATGATCAGAGAGAATGGAGACAAAAAGAAAATGATTTTAAAAAGAGAATAGAGAACAGAGATAAAAGTGAAGATCAGGTGGGGGGGGGGCAAAAAGAGAATGGAGAAAATATGAGATTTAAAATGGTGGCATAATAAGTGGATGCTGCATGGACATGCTCCCCGGACAAAACTGCAATTACAACTAAAATACAGAAAAACTTCCTTAATAATCAACTAAAGACTCCCTGGAGAGAAACATGAAAACTAAAGATTGAAAATACAGATTGCATAGATACTGGCAGGAGGGTTGGAGGCATAAAAGGGCCTGGCCAGGCTCCCACAGACAGCAACTGAAGTTCCAAAGAGATATCTTAGCTGTGGGGGATTGCCACTGAGAACTCTGGGATCTAATCCTCAAGCTGGGCCACCCTCTACCCCCCCTGCCCCTCCCCCAGGAAAGAGCACCAGAAATGACAGGTGACCTAGCTGGTTTAGCTCAGTGGATAGAGTGTCAGCTGCTGATTGAAGAATTTCAGGTTCTATTCTGGTCAAAGACACATGCCTGGGTTGCTGGTTCCAGCCCCAGTAGGAGGGTTGTAGGAGGCAGCTGATTAATAATTCTCATCATTGATTTTTCTATCTCCCTCACCCTTCCTCTCTGAAATCAGTAAAGATATATATTTTAAAAAACTTGAATAGGAGAGAACCAAGATGGCGGCATAGGTTAACGCCGGAGTTTGCTGCTTTGAACAACTACTTCAAAAGTGAAACTAAAAGACAGAGGGACATCACCCAGAACCACTGGAACGCTGGCTGAGTGGAAGTCCTACAACTAGGAGGAAAGAGAAACGGACACGCAGAGGAGGCGCAGTGCTGAAGTCAAATTCTGAGGTGCGGAGTGCGCGCGCGGAGCGGGCTGGTGGCGGAGGGCGCGGTTGGCGTTTTCAATCGGGAGGGAGTCGCAGACTCTGAGCTCCAGATCCGGGCGAGTCTTTAGGGACCCAGACTCAAACGGGAGAAGCGGGACTGCCTGGCTTTGGTCAGAGCGAGTGCAGCTTTCCCTCCGAGCTTTGCAGCCATTGCTGGGACTCAGAGAGGCAGAGCCCCTGGGGACAGGACTGAGAGCGGCCATATCTGCTCTCTCTGGCCCACCCTGTTGATCCTGTGCGACCAGCCCCGCCCAAGCCCTGCACAGAGGCATTTGCCGGATAGCCTCAGGCAAAGGCTAGATTAGCACCTCCCTAGAGGACAGAAGTTCTCTCACTGCTGACACAGCTGATTCTCATAGCCACTTGGCCTGGAGGGCAAACCCTCCCTGGAATTAGCTACAAGACTGCACACAAAGGCCACTAGGGGGTGCACCAAGGAAGCATAACAAAATGCAGAGACAAAGAAACAGGACAAAATTGTCAATGGAAGATCTAGAGTTCAGAACCACACTTTTAAGGTCTCTCAAGAACTGTTTAGAAGCCGC
Source organism: Myotis nattereri (assembly GCF_964212035.1). NCBI lineage: Eukaryota > Metazoa > Chordata > Mammalia > Chiroptera > Vespertilionidae > Myotis > Myotis nattereri. The sequence continues at coordinate 105,454,807 of NC_138076.1, forward strand.
CGATAAACTTAATGAGATCTACAAGAAAACTAATGAGACCCTCGATGTTATATTGGGGAACCAACTAGAAATTAAGCATACACTGACTGAAATAAAGAATATTATACAGACTCCCGGCAGCAGAACAGAGGAGCGCAAGAATCAAGTCAATGATTTGAAATGCGAGGAAGCAAAAAACACCCAACCGGAAAAGCAAAATGAAAAAAGAATCCAAAAATGCGAGGATAGTGTAAGGAGCCTCTGGGACAGCTTCAAGCGTACCAACATCAGAATTATAGGGGTGCCAGAAGAAGAGAGAGAGCAAGATATTGAAAACCTATTTGAAGAAATAATGACAGAAAACTTCCCTCACCTGGTGAAAGAAATGGACTTACAGGTCCAAGAAGCGCGGAGAACCCCAAACAAAAGGAATCCAAAGAGGACCACACCAAGACACATCATAATTAAAATGCCAAGAGCAAAAGACAAAGAGAGAATCTTAAAAACAGCAAGAGAAAGAAACTCAGTTACCTACAAGGGAATACCCATACGACTGTCAGCTGATTTCTCAACAGAAACTTTGCAGGCCAGAAGGGAGTGGCAAGAAATATTCAAAGTGATGAACACCAAGAACCTACAACCAAGATTACTTTATCCAGCAACGCTATCATTCAGAATTGAAGGTCAGATAAAGAGCTTCACAGATAAGGAAAAGCTAAAGGAGTTCAGCACCACCAAACCAGGATTATATGAAATGCTGAAAGGTATCCTTTAAGAAGAGGAAGAGGAAGAAAAAGGTAAAGATACAAATTATGAACAACAAATATGCATCTATCAACAAGTGAATCTAAGAATCAAGTGAATAAATAATCCGATGAACAGAATGAACTGTTGATTATAATAGAATCAGGGACATAGAAAGGGAATGGACTGACTATTCTTGGGGGGGAAAGGGGTGTCGGAGATGCGGGAAGAGACTGGACAAAAATCGTGCACCTATGGATGAGGACAGTGGGTGGGGAGTGAGGGCGGAGGGTGGGGCGGGAACTGGGAGGAGGGGAGTTATGGGGGGGAAAAAAGAGGAACAAATGTAATAATCTGAACAATAAAGATTTAATTAAAAAAAAAACAAAACAAAACAAAAAAAAAACTGGCAAGTGTACCAACACAACATCTGGCTATGAAAAGCAACAGAGTTGTTGTCTGCCTGGGAGAGATGGCAGAAAATGCAGGCACCCTTTTAAAGGGCCAACACATAAAATTCCCTGTAGAGCTGCTCACCTGTGTTCTGGCAGAGGTACCACAGAGTGGACTGGAGGTCTGTGATTAGAAGCCAGGATCAGGGCTTCTGGGGCTCAGAAGGGAGAAACCCCAGTTTCCTGTGTTGTCACTACCTCACACTGTGGAGGTCATCTTTCTGACGCAGACATTTGTTATACAGGCGGCTTTGTCTAGAGGGGAGACAGTTTACACACCATGTTGGAAAATACCTTGCCCCATGGTGCAGAGATTCTGAGGCTGATTAAGAGACAGAATAACAATCTCCAGGTAGAAGTAACTGCCTCACTCTGTTGAAAAACTCTCATCTCATGTGTGGATGGTTACCTGAGGGCTATTCAAGACGGAACCTAACAGTCTGTAGGCAAATGTGGTCTCTGCAGTATTTGAGACTTTTCCTGATCTAATTATTAAGAAACAACATTTGACACTCTCCTGCACTAGAGATTGAGAGACCTGGCATATCTACCTAATACATAGCCACAAACCCAAATAAGCAGCTAAAATGAGGAGACAAACAACCTCAGAAAGAAAGAACAAGAGAATTCTCCAGAAGAGATAAATGAAATGGAGATAAGAAATTTATGATATGTAGTTCAGTATAAAGATGGTAAAGATGCTCAGCAGCATTAGAAAAGATATAGTAACTGAAAAAAAAATAAAGACATAGCACACATAAAGAACATATTGGAAGAAATACACAGCAAATGAGGGGAAGGAAACAGAGGATTGAATCAGTAAATTAGAAGATAGGTTTGAAAAAATAATCAGAGAACCAAAAAGAAAAAACAATTAAACAGGAGGACAGCTTAAGTGAGCTGTGGAACAACATGAAACATAACAATATTCAAATAGTAGGTGAGCCAGAAGAAGCAGAAAGTGAGAAAGGGATAGAGAATGAATTTGAAGAAATAATGGCAGAAAACTTCCCTAACCTGGTAAAGGAAATATTCAAACACGTTTAGGAGGCACATAGAGTCCCAAGCAGGAAGAACCTAAACAGGCCCACACTTAGATACATAATAATTAAAATGCCAAAAAAATTAAAGGCAGCAATAGAAAAGCAAACTTATCCACAGAGGAGCTCCCATAAGACTGACACTTGACTCTCATCAAAAACTACAGGCCCGTAAGTAAAATACTAACGTACAGAGGCGCACACGGACTGGACTGGCGGCTGAGGGTGCAGTTGTCATTTTCAATCGGGAGAGAGTCTCAGGCTCTGAGCTCCAGTTCCAGGCGAGTCTCTAGGGACCCAGACTCATACGGCAGAAGCGGGACTGTCTGGCATCGGTCGGAACTTGAGGGCACCTTTCTCTCGGAGGGGCTTGCAGCGATTTCCGAGACACTGAGAAGTGGAGCCTCTGAGAGCAGCCATAACTGCTAGCCCCGCCCTGCCCAAGCCCTGCAGGGAGGCTTTTGCTGGATAGCCTAAGGCAGAGGCTAGATTAGCACCTCCCTAGAGATCCAGGAGCCAGTGTAACCAGAAGTCAGAGTGGGACCATCCAGTTTGCAGCTCCATGGAACCATAAAGGACATACTCAGGGGGCAGACTCAGTGAGCACCAAAGCCCCATTGAAGCAAGTCTTACCCCGGAGGGGTGTCTCCAGCACAGAAGTTCTCCCACTGCAGACACAGCTGATTCTCACAGCCAATTGGCCTGGAGGTCAATTCCTCCCGGTGATACCTACAACAATCAAGGCTTAACTACAACAAGACTGTGCACAAAGACCACAAGGGGTGCACCAAGAGTGTCCTCCTCAGGTAATTGGGGAGGCTGAACCACTGGACCCTAGAGGACACTCAGCACAGAAAAACACTTTATCCACACAGGGAAGCATAAAAAATGCGGAGACAAAGAAAAAGGACACAAATGACAGAAATGGAGGAAAGCAAACTACTGGATATAGAGTTCAAAACCACACTTTTAAGGTTTTTCAAGAATTTTCTAGAAACTGCCAATAAACTTAATGAGACCTACAAGAAATGTAATGAGCCCCTTGAGGTTGTGATAAACGACCAACTAGAAATTAAGCATACACTGACTGAAATAAAGAATATTATACAGAATCCCAACAGCAGACTATAGGATTGCAAGAATCAAGTCAACGATTTGAAACACGAAGAAGCAAAAAACACCCAACCGGAAAAGTAAAATGAAAAAATAATCCAAAAATATGAAGACACTGTAAGGAGCCTCTGGGACAGCTTCAAGCGTACCAGCATCCGAATTATAAAAGTGCCAGAAGAAGAGAGAGAGCAAGATATTGAAAACCTATTTGAAGAAATAATGACAGAAAACTTCCCCTACCTGGTGAAAGAAATAGACTTACAAGTCCAGGAAGCGCAGAGAACCCCATACAAAAGGAATCCAAAGAGGACCACACCAAGACACATCATAATTAAATGCCAAGAGCAAAAGACAAAGAGAGAATCTTAAAAGCAGCAAGAGAAAAACAGTCAGTTACCTACAACGGAGTACCCATACAACTGTCAGCTGATTTCTCAACAGAAACTTTGCAGGCCAGAAGGGAGTGGCAAGAAATATTTAAAGTGATGAATAGCAAGAAGCTACAACCAAGATTACTTTACCCAGCAAAGCTATCATTCAGAATTGAAGGTCAGATAAAGAGCTTCACAGATAAGGAAAAGCTAAAGGAGTTCACCACCACCAAACCAGTATTATATGAAATGCTGAAAGGTATCCTTTAAGAAGAGGAAGAAGAAGAAAATGGTAAAGATACAAATTATGAACAACAAATACACATCTATCAACAATTGAATCTGAAAATCAAGTGAATAATCTGATGAACAGAATGAACTGGTGATTATAATAGAATCAGGGGCATAGAAAGGGAGTGGACTGACTATTCTTGGTGAGGAAAGGGGTGAGGGGGATGCGGGAAGAAACTGGACAAAAATCGTGCACCTATGGATGAGGACAGTGGGTGAGGATGGTGGGGTGGGAACTGGGTGGAGGGGAGTAATCGGCCAAAAAAAAAGAGGAACAACTGTAATAATCTGAACAATAATGATTTTTTTAAAAAATAAAAACAAAACTACAGGCTGGAAGGGAATGGCAAAAAGTACTCAAGCTAATGGAAAGCAATGATATGAAATAAAAATTACTATATGTCGTTCAAATTAGTGAAATACAGAGATCCCCGAACCAAAAAAAAAAAAAAAAGGCTAAAGGAGTACCTTACCACCATGCCAGCATTACAAGAAATGCTAAAGGAACTGCTGTAATGAGAAGAGAGTAACTTAAGCATACAAAAATAGCCGAAACCGGTTTGACTCAGTGGATAGAGCGTTGGCCTGTGGACTGAGAGGTCCCGGGTTCGATTCCAGTCAGGGGCATGTACCTGGGTTGCGGGCATATCCCCAGTGGGAGATGTGCAGGAGGCAGCTGATCGGTGATTCTCTCTCATCGATGTTTCTGACTCTCTATCTCTCTCCCTTCCTCTCTGTAAAAAATCAATAAAATATAAAAAAATAAATAAATAAAATGGCAATAAATAACTATCAATAATAAACTTAAATGTAAATGGATTAAATGCTCTAATCAAAAGACAAGGTAACTGAATGGATACAAAAACAACTATGTGCTGTCTACAACAGACCCACCTCAGAACAAAAGACTCACACAAAATGAGAGTGAAGTGATGTGAAAAAATTTTCTATGCAATTGAAAAAGAAAAAAAGCTGGGGTAGCAATACTCACCCCTGACAAAATAGACTTTAAAATGAAGGCCATCACAAAAGACAGCAAAGGTCACAACATAACACTAAAGGAATCAATCTAAGAAGATATAACCCTGGTAAACATATATTCACCCAATATAGGACCACCTAAATAAATAAAAATTCTTGAGGACAGTAAGGGAGAGATTGACTACAATAGTCATATTAGGGGACTTTCACACCCCTCTGACATCACTGGATAGATCTTTCAGACAAAAACTTAACAAGGAAACTGACTCTAAAGGACACACTGGATCAGATGGATTTAATTGACATTTATAGAAAATTTCACCGCAAAGCTGCAAAATATACATTCTTCTCAAGTGCATATGGATTCTTCACAAATATAGATCACATGTTAGGACACAAACAAGTCCCTACAAATTGAAGAAGAATGAAATCATGGCAAGTATCTTCTCAGACCATAGTGGAATAAAATTAGAAGTCACCTACAGTAATAATAAAAAAAAACAACTGAAAAATATTCAAACACATGGAGGCTCAATAGCATGGTATTAAACAATGAATGGTTTTCCAATGAGATAAAGAAATCCAAAACTTCCTGTAATCAAATGAAAATAAACACACAGCAACCCAAAATACCTTGGACATAGCAAAAGCAGTTCTGAAAGGGAAGTACGTAGCACTACAGGCCTACCTCAAAAAACAAGAGAAATTAATAAACTATGTAATCCTACAACTTAAACTAGAAAGAGAAGAAAAAGAAATACCCAGACTAAGTAGAAGGAATCTAAATATATAAAAGCCTAAGCGACCATTATGACCGACCAAACAACCAGAATGACCAGTCAGCCAGTCGCTATGGAGCTGCCCCCTGGTGGTTAGTGCGCTCCCACAGGGGATGTGCTGATCAGCCAGGAGCTGGGCTCACGGCTGGCTAGCGCAGCCGCAGCAGTGGCAGCCTCTGCTGACTGGCAGCGCTACCAAGCAGTGGAGGCAGTCACAGTGGGCCGGGATGAGCATGAGCAGCACCAGGCTCCATCTCAGAATCCTCCCTGGCCACCTGCTGCTTGGTGCACTGCTATGTCCCCTGAGTGATTCTGGATTGCGAGAAGTCACAGGCCATGCTGAGGGGTTGTTGCCAGCCCCCCGCCCATGCACAAGTCCATGTACCGGGTCTCTAGTGAAATAATGAAGATTAGGATAGAAATACATGACTTAGAGACTAACAACAAAAAAAACCTCAATGAAACCAAGAGCTGGTTCTTTGAAATAATAAACAAGACTGATAAACTGTAAGCTTAACCAAAGAGGTAAAAGACCTGTACTATAGGATGTTAAAATCTATAGGATGTTGAAAAAAGTGATAGAAGAAAGTATAAACAACTGGAAGAATATTCCAGGTTCATGGATTGGTAGAATAAACATCATTAAAATAATCATACTACCAGTGGCAATCTACAGATTCAGTGCAATCCCTATTAAAATACCAACAGTATAATTCACAGATCTAGAACAAATACTCCAAAAATTTATATAGAACAAAAAAGTCCCAGAACAACTTCAGCAATCTTGAGAAGGAAGAGCAAAGTTGGAAGAATCAGAATACCAGATTCCAAGTTATACTACAAAGCCATTGTAATCAAAACAGTCTTGTACTGGCACAAGAACAGTCATATAGATCAATAAGGGATCCCAATGTATGGGAGAATGAATCTGGCAATGATACATCTGGTAAAAGGTTAATATTTAAAACACATAAGGAACTCTTACAACTTAACAGAAGGAAGACAGATAATCCAATTTAAAAATTTCTAAAGGAACTAAATATACACTTCAAATTGCACATAGAGATGGCCAAGAGACATATAAAACAGTGCTCAAAGTCACTGATAATCAGAGACTGCACATTAAATGACAAAGAGATATCACATTACACCTATTAGAATGGCTACCATCAACAAATGCAAGTGCTGGCAAGGATGTGGGGAAAATGGAACCCTCCTGCACTGCTGGTGTGTAGCAGACGGATATAGTCACTGTGTAAAGCAGAATGGAGTTTCCTCAATTAAATATGTAACTTCCATTTGACCCAGTGATCACACTTTAAGAAACCCAAAACCAATCAGAAAGAATGTATGCACCTGTAAGTTCATAGCAGCACAATTTATAATAGCTAAGATCTGGAAATTGCCCAAGTGCCCATTAGTAGATGAGTGGATAAAAAAGCCGTGGTACATTTATACCGTGGAATACTATGCAGCAGTAAAAAAGAATATCTTATCCTTTAAAACAGCATGGGGGGACCTGGAGAGTATCATGCTAATTAAAATAAGTCAGTAGAGTAAGAAGTATCACATGATCTCTCTGTCATGTGGAATCTAAGTAAGAAAATAAACTGATCAACAAAATGTGTCCAGAGACATGGAAGCATAGAATAGAGTGCAGAATATCGGAGGGAAGGCAGGAGTGGGTGGGAGGGTGGGAAGTAATCAACCATACTAGTAAACCTTGTATGCATATATGCATGGCCCATGGCCACAGATAATGTGCCTTTGAGGCCTGGGCCAGCAGCAGGCATGGGCTGAAGGGTATCAATGGGTAAAAAAAAAAGGGGGGGCCCTAACCACTTTGGCTCAGTGGATAGAGCGTCAGCCTACAGACTAAAGGGTCCCAGGTTCGATTCCGGCCAAGGGCTTGTACCTTGGTTGCAGGCACATCCCCAGTAGGGGGTGTGCAAGAGGCAGCTGATCGATGTTTCTCTCTCATTGATGTTTCTGGCTCTCTATCCCTCTCCCTTCCTCTCTGTAAAAAATCAATAAAATATATTTTTTTAAAAAGGGGGGGGACATATGTAATACTTTCAACAATAAAGAATTATTTAAATAAAAATGTAAAATGGTGTTGGAAAAATTGGAGACATACATGAAAAAAAATGAAACTGTACCACCAACTTACTTCATACACAAGAATAAACTCAAAATGGATAAAAGACCTAAATGTAAGTTCAGAAACCATAAAAATCCTAGAAGAAATCATTGACAGCAAAATCTCAGACATCTCTCATAACATTGTTTATGGACACATCTCTTACAGCAAAGAAAACTAAGGTTAAAATAAACAAATCAGATTACATCCAAATAAAATCTTCTGCACATCCAAAGTAATCATCAACAAAACAAAAAGGGAGCCCATTGTATGGAAGAACATACTTCGCAATGATACATTTGAAAAAGAGTTAATATCCAAAATATACAAGGAACTCATAAAACTGAACAGAAGGAACAGAATCCAATTCAAAAATAGGGAAAGGATCTAAGACACTTTTCCAAAGTGGACATACAGATGGCCAGGAGACATGAAATAATGCTCAACGTCACTGATCATCAGAGAGATACAAGTAAAAAAGAAAACAATGAGATACCACCTCACACCTGTCAGAATGGCTATCACAATAAATCAACAAATGACATGTGCTGGTGAGAATATGGACAAAAGGGAACCATAGGACACTGTTTTTGGGAATGCAGACTGGTGCAGCCATTATGGAAAACAGTATGGAGTTTCCTCAAAAAATTAAATATGGAACAGTCATTTGACCCAGTGATCCCACTTCTAGGGATATATCCTAAAAAATCTGAAACACAAATCAGAAAGAATGTATGCACCCATATGTTCTTAGAAGCAGAATTTACAATAGGTAAGATCTGGAAACAGCCCAAGTGCCCTTCAGGAGATGAGTGGATAAAAAAGCTGTGGTACATTTATACCTTGGAATACTATGCAGCAGTAAAAGCGAAGAATCTTTCACCCTTTAAAACAGCATGGAAGTACGTGAAGAGTATCATGCTAAGTGAAATAAGTCAAAGAAAGACAAGTATCACATGATCCCACTCATATCGAATCTAAATAACAAAATAAACTGACAAACAGACTGGATGCAGACCTGTAAGCATGGGACAGAATGTGGAATCACGGAAGAAAGGCGGAGGAGGGTGGGTGAGTTGGAGGTCATCAACCAAACACCTTTTATGCATACATGCATAACCAATGGATGTAGACAGTGGGGTGGTGAAGGCCTAGTGCTGGTGGTTGGGTGGTTTGTAGGAGGCCAATGGTGAAAAAAATGAGACATGTAATACTTTTTCAACAATTAAGATTAAAATAAATTTAAAAATTAAACATTTCCATTACATGATAAAAAGGGAAATCAATAAAAGAGAAAATGGAGAAACAATAATGAAAACAGAACAAAGGATGAATTAAACAGAACCAAAATGAGAACCAATGTAATGGAGAGAATAAAAAAGAAAACAGAAAATGGAGACAACAAGAGGAAAAAGAGAAAATTTAATAAAACCATGGTAAAAAGGAGAAAACAAAGGATGCAGAGACCAGAGAAAATTAAATAACAAGAAATGTGGAAAACAAAATGAAGTGTAAACAAAGAATAACATGTAAGAACAAAGTAAACAAAGACAACAAGAAGAAAAGAATTAGTACAAGAAAAGGAGAAAATGAACAGACCAAATAGAAAAATTAGCAACAGAGAAAAGAAGAGAAGGGAAAAGAAACAAAAAACGGAGAGGACAGTCAGTACTAAGAAAACACAGAACAAAAAGATAACAGAAAATAGAGCAAATTAAGAAAATTGAAGCAGCAAATCAGAATTGAAAGATCAGGGAAATTGGACAAAATGTGAAGAATCAAAAGAGAAAGCACAAAGAACAAGGAAAATGTAGAGAACAAAGAAAAATTAGAGAGGACAAACATGGAAAGAAAAAAAGAAGGTAAGAGAGAAAATGGAGAGAACAAGAGAAAAACTGTATAAACAAGGAAACTTGTAAAAGCAGATAACAGGATGGACAGAAAATATAGAACAAAGAGAACAGAGAAAACAGGTCTGGAGAATAAGAAGAGAAAACAGAATGAATGAAGAGAATATGGAGAAAAAAAGCAGTGAGAACAACTGGAGAAAAAGCAGGATGGCATACATATAAAAAGGTAATGGATTGAAAAATCAAAGTAAACAACAAAATAAATTGATCAAAGTGAGAACAGAAAGAACAAGAAAAAGAACAAAAAAAGCTAAAGCAGAATAAAAACAGAACTAAGAACACAAAAACAACTAAGAAAAAATAGAACAACAACAATTTAAATAGAATGAAACTAGAAAGAAGAAAATAAAATATAGTAAAAGGAGAAATCAAAAAATTAAGAATAGAGAAAAGTATAATAGAGAACAGAGAGGACTGAGAGGACAAAAAAATAAAATAAAATAAAATATAAAATAAAATAAAAAATAAATAAATAAAATAAAATAAAATAATGGAGAGAACATAATAAATGGAGAGTACAGGCCTGGTCTGTGTAGCTTACTTTGTTAGGATAGTACCATGCACTCAAAAGCTACCAATTTGATTCCCAGTCAGTGCACATGCCCTTGTTGTGGGTTCCATGCCTCATATAGGACATGCAGGAGGAACTTATTCTTGTTTCACTCTTTTTTTAAAAATATATTTTATTGATTTTTTACAGAGAGGAAGGGAGAGGGATAGAGAGCCAGAAACATCAATAGAGAGAAACATTGATCAGCCGCCTCCTGCACGCCCCCCACTTGGGATGTGCCCGCAACCAAAGTACATGCCCTTGACCGGAATCAAACCCGGGACCCTTGAGTCCATAGGCTGACGCTCTATCCACTGAGCCAAACCGGTTCTGGCTCTTGTTTCACTCTTACATCATTTTTTTCTCTACATATATCCTTCTCCCTCCCTATCTCACTATAAATAAAGAACCTTTTTTAAATAAACGGACATGAGAAAATTCAAGGAATAAAGAAGAAATAGAGAAAAGAGAAAACTTAGAAAGTGATATTAACAAAGAAAAAGAGTGAACAGAGAACAGAAAAATGTACAGAACAAAGACAATAGACAAAATGTAAAGAACATGTAAAATGGAAGATCAGAAAGAGAAGAAATCAGACTGATAAATTGAGAACAAAGGGGATAAAGACAATAAGGAAACAGAAAAAATGAAAATATCAAAGAGAAACAATAAATAAAGTAAATCAACAGATCAAAGGCAAAAAGAAACCAAAGAAAAAGGAAAAAACAGAAAATGGAAAGAACAAAGAAAATGGGCTACAGAGAAAACTAACAGAGCAAAATGAAAAGAACATATTAAACAGGGTAAAGAGAAAACATAAAACATTATTTCAAAAAGTACAGAGTGAAGAGATATAACAAAAGTAACAGTCAGAACAGAGAAAAAAATTGAGAGAATAAGGAGAAAATGAATAAAACTGAAAATGAACAAATGGAGAACTAAAAATAACACAGAAAATAAAAAAGAGGAGAGAATACTTTGAGAATAAAGCAACAAGAGAGAGAACAGAAGAGAGAATAAAAATACCAAGACGATATAAGAACAGAAAAAAGAGAACAAAAAAAAAATCAGAATGATGAGAACATTTGAACAAAGAGACAAAACAGGAAAAAAAACTTCAAAAAAGTAAAAATGCAAAAGAGAAAAAATGAGAGAGCAAAATAAAACAAGTAGAGAGAAAACAAAAATAAAAACTAAAAAGAGATAGCATTAAATGAATGCAGCAAAGGAAAAACAAGTACAGAAGAAGCAAGGAATAAAGATAAAAGACCCAAGCCTCTTTGGCTCATTGGTTAGAGCATCGGCCTGCAGAATGAAGGATCCTGGGTTTATTTCAGTCAAGGGCATGTAATTTCACTCAATTGCAGGCTCAGTCCTCAGCCCAACTAGGGTTGAGGAGGAGTCAACCAATTGATGTGTTTCTCTCACATTGATATTTCTCTCTCCTCCCTTCCATCCTATCTAATAAAAGAGTAATATGCAAATTAACCATCACTCCGTCACAAAAGATGGCAGCGGCCATGGAATTGGAGTGAGCAGGAGGCTTGGGTTGCCCCTGGCAATGGAGGAAGCCAAGCTTCCCACCTTCCCTGGCTGGTCCTGGGCTCTGCTCAAGGCTACAAAGTTTCAATTATAGAAGATAAATAAATCCCAGATACCTGCTTCCAGTCAGCTGTGGCCTCTTGTCAAGGAGGGGCTGGGAGCCTGGCAACCAAGGCTTCCAGCCAACCTGGCCGCTGCTCAAGGCTACAAAGTTTCAATTATAGAAGATAAATAAATCCCACATACCTGCTGAAAAACGGGAAAAAAGGAGAGGCTGGAGCTTGGGTCGCCAGGGGGCATGGTCAGCCTGAAAATGGCTATCAGCCCCTCACCCAGGCTGGCCAGGCACCCCAGTGGACCCCCCCACCCTGAAGGGGCTGTGACTAGCCTAAAGACAGCCCTCAGCCCCTCACACAGGCTGGCCAGGCACTCCAGTGGGAACCCCCACCATGAAGGGGGTGTGGGCAGCCTGAAAACAGCCCTCAGTCCTTCACCCAGGCTTACCACACCCCCATGGGGTGAGGGTCCCCACTGGAGGGCTTGCCCAGCCTGCAAACAGCCATCAGGCCCTCACCCAAGCTGGCCAGGCATCCCAGTGGGGACCCCCACCCTGTAGTGTGGCCAGCCTGAAAATGGCCCTCAGCCCCTCACCCAGGCTGGCCAGGCACCCCAGTAGGACCCCCACCCTGATCTAGGACACCCTTCAGGGCAAACCAGCCGGCCCTCACCCGTGCACCAGGCCTCTATCCTATATAATAAAAGGGTAATATGCAAATTGACCCTAACAGCAGAACCACTGGGAATGACTGGTCACTATAACACACACTGACCACCAGGGGGAAGACCCTCAATGCAGGAGCTTCCCCCTGGTTGTCAGTGCACTCCCACAGGGGGAGCTCTGCTCAGCCACAAGCCAGGCTGATGGCTGCCAGCACAGCGGCGGTGGTAGGAGCCTCTCCCGCCTCCTCAGCAGCACTAAGGATGTCCAACTGCAGCTTAGGCCTGCTCCCCGCTGGCAAGTGGACATCCCCCGAGGGCTCCCAGGCTGCCAGAGGGATGGAGCAAGCCTAAGCCAGCAGGTGGACATCTCCCGAGGGGTCCCAGACTGTGAGAGGGCACAGGCCGTGCTGAGGGACCCCCCCGAGTGTACAAATTTTTGTGCACCAGCCTCTAGTTCTCTATAAAATCAATGGAAACAATATCCTTGAATGAGGATTAACAACAACAACAAAAAAACAGAGAGAAAAAAAAGTATAATATATAACTCAAGAACAAAACGGAATAGGAGAAACAGAAAAAGGAGAGAAAAATGATAATAGCAACAACAAAGAAAAATAAGAACAGATGGGAACAGACAGAACATAAAAAACAGAGAGAACAAAGTGAAAACATAACCGGAAATGAAAATACAACTGACAACAAAGACTGAACTGAGTAAATAGAGAAACTGAAAGAAACAGATGAAATGGAAATGGAAAGAATAAAAAAAGAGAGACCACAAAGAGAAAGAATAGTAAATAAAAGGTGCTGAGAACAGAGAAAAAAGAAAGGATAGTGAAAATAATGCTGAAAGCCCCCAAATCAGAATATGACTGAGAAGAATGCTCTGACTGTACCTGTGTGAGGTTTGGGTCAGAAAACTGCAAACAGATAAGTTATATGTTATATTATTTCTTGTGTCCACACTTGATTAAATTAAGAAACACTCCAAGAATCTATACTAATAAAAGAGAAACATGGAAATTGGTGGCACTCTGCTATGCCCACCTGAGTATGCAAATTAACCCAACAAAGATGGCGGTTAATTTGCATAAGTAGGCACCCAGCGGCCTGGATACCGGGAACATCATCGGCATCCAGGTCCCTCCAAGGTAGGCCCCGTGTGGGCCCTGAGCAGCCTAGGAAGGGCCTGAGCCAGGGGGCTCCTGGGCAGTGCTGAGCCTGCGATTGGAGCTGAGGGGGACCCTGTCCAAGCCTAAAGCCTCAGTCAGAGGCTTTAGGCCTGGCAAGGGCGGAGCTGGTGATCGGAGGGTCTGGGGGTCCCTGCCCAGGCCCCAAGGCTTTAGGCCTGGGCAGGTTCAGAGCCGGTGATTGGAGGGAGCTTGGGGGCCCCTGCCTAGGCCTAAGCCTTGGCCATTGGCTTTAGGTCTGGGCAGGGGCCGAGCAGGCAATCGGAGTGAACTACAGAGGAAACACCTTTTCTGACCGCTCATTTGTTAAGCTCCCTGTATACCACTGGTAATATTCTTAGTAACTTGGGTAATAAGAATCCAAAAAGGTGATCTAGGGTTTTTCACCACACTCCTGGAGAAAAAAACAAAGGTCCGCTGCTGGAGGGCTAAGAAATGTCATATCCTGCCCTAGCCAGTTTGGCTCAGTGGATAATGCCTCGGCCTGCTGAGCGCAGGGCCTGGGTTCAATTCTGACCAAGGGCATGTACCTAGGCTGCAGTCTCCTCCCTGGCCGGGGCCCAGGTCAGGGCTCATGCAGGAGGCAACCAATCAAAGTGTTTCTCTCACTTTGATGTTTCTCTCTGTCTTTCCCTTTCTATTCTACATCCTCTAAAAATCAATGGAAACATATCCTCAGGTAAGGATAAAAAAAAAAGAAAGAAATGTCATATCCTATGAAAGACACATCTTGAAAATGCCTAAAGAAAGTTGTCATTTTTTCATAGTAAAGGGGCTGGAGTCCAGGTTGATGAAAACACCTTGGTGGCTGCGGTAACTGGCCCGCTCCCCAAGGGGAGCAGGGAGTAGGCCTAAGCTGTCAGTAGGACATCCCCTGAGGGCTCCCAGTATGTGAGAGGGGGCAGGCTGGGCTGAGGGACCCCCTCCAGTGCACGAATTTCGTGTACCGGGCCTTTAGTCTATATATATATAAAACCCTAATATGCAAATAGACCAAATGGTGGAACAACTGAACAACCAAGCAACAGGTCGCTATGATGTGTGTGACCACCAGTGGGCACACACAGACCATGTTGGGCGTTGGCAGCAGGTGGCAGAGTGCAGAACATGGTGGGCATTGGCCGTGGCAGAATGGTGGAGTAGGTGAGGGGGGATTCCAGACCAAGGCAGGGTGTTGGTCGCTGTTATCGGGGCAGGCCTCTGGTGGTTACTGAAAATTCATTGCTCCCATGCACCGCGGTCCTGCCCAGCTCTGGCACCTGCTGCCAGTGCCGAAGTCATCGCTTGCACCTGCTACTGGTGCCTGGCGCCAGTCCTGATCGCTCAGCACCATCAGCGGGTGTGAGCGGCAGCTGCCAGCCCCCATCGCCCCTCAGGACTTCTCCACCTCCCCCTGCTCCTGAGGGTCAATCTGGGCCAGCAGCAGCGTCTCACACTTGCTGCCGGCTACGGCCCCACTTGCACCCGCAGCTGGCACTGGAGCTGCCGCTCGCACCCGCTGCAGCTCCCGATCACTCAGCGCCATCAGTGGGTGCAAGCGGTGGCTTCTGGCCCTGATCACCCCTCGGTAGCAGGGGGAGTTGGAGAAGCCCTGAGGGGCGATGGGGGCTGGCAGCTGCCGCTCACACCCGCTGATGGTGCCGAGTGATCAGGACCAGCGCTGGGCACTGGCAGCAGGTGCGAGTGGCGGCTCTGGCACTAGCAGCAGGTGCCAGTGCCAGGCGGGACCGCAGCGCATGGGAGCAACAAATTTTCAGTAATCACCAGAGGCTCATTTGGATGACAGCAACCAGCGCCCCTCCTTGGTCTGGCTGGCACCCTGCTCACCTGCTCCACCATCCCACCGCAGCCAATGCCCACCATGTTCTGTGCTCTGCCGCCTGCTGCCGAAACCCGCCATGTTCCGCGCACACCCCCGGTGGTCAGTGCACATCATAGTGAGTGGTTGAGCAGCCTTAGCATATCATTAGCATATTATGCTTTGATTGGTTGAACGGATGACTGGACTACCAGACACTTAGCATATTAGGCTTTTATTATATAGGATGTAAAATATGCCACACTACCATGGCTGGTGTGGCTCAGTGGTTGCATTTGCACCCATGAACTAGGAGGTCACGGTTCAATTCTTAGTCAGGGCACATGCTCAGGTTGTGGGTTCCATCCCCAGTAAAGGGCATGCAAGAGGCAGATGATCAAAGATTCTCTCTTGTCATTGATATTTCTATCTCTCCCTCTCCCTTCCTCTCTGAAATGCCACCTATTTCTGCATATTAATTTTGTATCCTAAGACTTATAAATTCACTAGAGGCCCGGTGCACACAAATTTGTGCACTTGGGGGGGGGGGCAGGGGGGTCCCTCAGCCCAGCCTGTGCCCTCTCGCAGTCTGGGACCCCTCAGGAGATAACGACCTGCTGGCTTAGGCATGCTCCCGGGTGGTAGAGGGCAGGCCCAATCCCTAGGTGCAGCCCCTGGTCAGGCTCAGAGCAGGGCTGATTGGGGAGTTGGGGCGCTGCCCCGTTAGGCACAGAGCAGGGCGGATCGGTAGGTTGTGATGCCACCCTCAGTCACGCTCAGGGTAGGGCCGATTGGGGGTTGGGGCACCGCCCCCTGTCACACTCAAGGCAGGGTTGATGGGGAGGTTGTGGCTCCACCCCCTGTCACGCACAGAGCAGGGCCCATCAGGGGGGTTGGGGCTCCGTACCCTGTCACGCACAGAGCAGGGCCGATCAGGGGGTTGAGGAACTCCCCACTGTCACTCACAGAGTAGGGCCGATAGGGGAGTTGGGGCACCGCCCCCTGTCACACACAGAGCAGGGCGGATCAGGGGATTGGGGCACCGCACCCAGTCACACTCAGGGCAGGGCCAATGGGGAGGTTATGGCTCTACCCTGTCACACACAGAGCAGGGCCTGGGGGGGGGGGGGGTTGGGGCGCCACACCCTGTCACACACAGAGCCGCAGGGCGATCAGGGGGTTGGGAAGATCCCCCCTATAAGGCACAGAGCAGGGCCGATCAGGGGGTTGGGGCGCCTTCCCCTGCCATGAACAGAGCAGGGCAGATAGGGATGTTGTGGCCCTGCCCCCTGTCACACACAGAGCTGCAGGGTGATCAGGGGGTTTGGGCGCTGCCCCCTGTCATGCTGATCCTGGTGCTGGGAGGCCTCACAGCTCCTCTGATCCCGGTGCTGGGAGGCATATTACCCTTTTACTATATAGGATAGAGGCCTGGTGCACGGGTGGGGGCCGGCTGGTTTGCCCTGAATGGTGTCCTGGATCAGGGTGGGGGTCCCCACTGGGGTGCCTGGCCAGCCTGGATGAGGGGCTGATGGCTGTTTGCAGCTGATCACACACCCTTCAGGGTGGGGTTCCCCACTGGGGTGCCTGGCCATTCTGGGTGAGGGGCTGAGGGCTGTATTCAGGCTGGCGGGTGACTGAAGCTCCCAACCGCTCCTTTTTTTCTTTTTTCTTTTTAATTCTGGGCCAGCTTTAGCTCTGAGGCTTGGCTCCAGCTCTTAGGCCTCAGTTGCTGAAAACAGGTATCTGGTTTGTTTGGGTTCTATAATAAAAACATTGTTTCAACTCCAGCTCTGCGATCCCAGCTGGCTGAAAGCAGGTTTCTTGGGTTTTGTTTAGCTTCTATATTTTTAACAATGTTTCAAACTGCAAGCTCAGAGGCAGGCAGCGGCAGGTGGGGAACGTTGGAGTCCTCCATCACTGAAGCAAGCAAGCCTCATGTTCGCTTCAAGCTTCCTGGCTGCCGGCCGCCATCTTGGCTGGCAGTTAATTTGCATATTGCCCTGATTAGCCAATGGGAAGGGTAGCGGACGTATGGCTAATTACCATGTTTCTCTTTTAGTAGATAGGATTTATTAGATCTAGTAGTTTTCTGATGAAATCTCTAGAATATTGTATTTGTAATAACATATCATCTGCAAGTAATGACAAGTTTTACTCCCTCCTTTCCAATTTAGGTATTTTTAATTTCTTCTTCTTGTCTTAATTTGTCTAGAACTCCCAGTACTCTACTGAATAAGAGTGTTGAAGGTAAATTTCACTGATCATAAGGGAATAGTTTTTACTTTTTGCCTATTGAGTATGAGGTTGGTTGTATGTTTTTCATATATGACCTTTATTTTGTTTATCTCTATTCTTATTTTGCTGAGAGCTTTTATTATACATATATGCTGGGTTTTATTAAATGCTTTCTCTGCATCTATTGCTATGATAAGTGATTTTTTATTTTTCATTTTTTTATGTGATATATCACATTTATTTATTTGCAAATACTGTATGTACCTTGCATCCCTTGATTAAATCACACTTGGTCATGGTGAATAACCTTTTTAATGTGTTGCTGGATCCAATTTGCTAATATTTTCTTGAAGATTTTAACATCAAGGTCCATCAGAGATATTAGCCTATTATTTTCTTCTTTGTAGTGTCTTTATCTAATTTGAAATTAAGATAATACCGGTCTCATAAAATGAGCTCGGATGTCTTCTCTTGTCTTCAGATTTCTTTTGTAATAATTTGAGGAGGGTAGGTGTTATTTCTTCTTTGAATGTTTTGTAAAATTTGCCATCTGGCCCAGGACTTTTGTTTGCTGGGAGTTTTTTTATTTCTGATTCAATTTCATTAATTGTTATTGGTCTATTTAGGTTTATACTTCCTGATTCATTTTTGGAAGATTGTATATTTATAGGAATTTGTTCATTTCATCCAGGTTACCTATTTTGTTGGCATATAATTGTTCATATTATTTTCTTACAATTATTTAAATTTCTATGATATCAGTTTTTAATTCCTCTTTCATTTCTCATTTTATTTCGGTCCTCTTTTTTTCTGGCTAAAGGTTCATCAATCTTCTTTATTTTTTCAAAAATATCTTGGTTTAATTGATATTTTAGTATCTATGTCTTTTTTTACTATGATTTTTAAAATTTTCTTTCTTCTATTTTTTTTTCAAGTTCTTTTAGGTGTAGAATTAGTTTGTTTGAATGAGATTTTTCTTGCTTCTTGAGGTAGGCCTGTAATGCTAATGAATTTCCCTCTCGAGACTGCTTTCACTGTGACCCATAAATATAGTGTGTCATTTTTCATCACCACTTTTCCTGTTGATTTCTTGTCTGGAAGATCACTCCATTGATGAGAATAGGGTGTTGAATTCTTCTACTGTGACTGTATTGGTGTCAATCTCTCTCTTAAAATCTACCAAGAGTATTTTAAAAAATATTTTTGGGTGCTTCCCTATTGGGTGCACATATGTTTACAAGGGTTATATTTTCTTGTATCAATCCATTTAGTATTATGTAGTGACCTTCTTTATCTCTTGTTATCGCCTTTGTTTTGAATCTATTTTGTCAGATGTAAGTATATTTTTAATTATTTATTGTTACATGTATCGGTAAACATATTGCTATGAGATATGTCTAATATTTTGCTGACTGGATTCTTCTAAGATTTTTATGGTTTCCCGTATTACATTTAAGTCCTTTACCCATTTTGAATTTATTTTTGTGTATGGTGTAAGTTGGTGATCTAGTTTCACTTTTTTTTTTTTTTTGCATGTATCTGTCCAATTTTCTCAACACCATTTATTGAATAACTATCTTGATTCTATTGTATGCTCTTGCTTCCTTTGTCAAATATTAGTTGAGCATAATGGCTTGGGTTGATTTCTGTGTTCTCTGTTCTGTTCCATTGGTCTATATGTCTGTTCTTGTGCAAGTACCAGGCAATTTTGAGAACTGTGGCTTGGTAATATAACTTGATATCTGGTATTGTGAACCCTCCAACTTTTTTCTTCTTTCTCAGGATTGCTGCGGCTGTTCAGGGTCTCTTTTTTTTTCCATATGAATTTTTGGAGCATTCGTTCAAGGTCTGTGAAATATTCTGTTGGTATTTTAATGGAGATTTCATTGAATCTATAGATTGCTTTGGGTAGTATGGACAATTTAATGATGTTGATTCTATCTATCCATGAACACGATATATTCTTCCACTTATTTATATCTTCCTCTATCTCTTTTTTCAATGTCCTATAGTTTTGGAGTACAGGACTTTTACCTCCTTAGTTAAGTTTATTCCTAGGTATCTTATTTTTTGTTGTTGTTGTAATGGTAAATGGGATTGTGTTTTTAGTTTCTCTTTCTGTGAGTCCATTATTGATATATAAAAATGCCAACAATTTCTGGATGTTAATGTTTATCTTGCTATGTTGCTGAATTCATTTATTAGATCTAATTGTTTTTTTTTATGGAGTCTTTAGGGTTTTCTATGTACAGTATCATGTCATCTGCAAATAATGACAGTTTTACTTCTTCTTTTCCAATTTCGATGCCTTTTATATCTTTTTTTCTTGTCTAATCACTATGACTAGCTCTTCCAATACTATGTCGAGCAGGAGTTGTGAAAGTGGCCATCCCTGTCTTGTTCCTGTTCTTAAGGGAAACAGTTTTAGTATTTGCCCATTGAGTATGATGTTGGCTGTAGGTTTGTCATACAAGACTTTTATTATATTGAGGTGTGATCCCTCTATTCCCACTTTGCTGAGAGTTTTTTTTAACAGGAAAGGGTGTTTTATTTCATCAAATGCTTTTTCTGCATCAATTGATATGATCATGTGATTTGTACCACATCTTTTTTAATCCACTCATCTACTGATGGTCACTTGGACTGTTTACAGCTCTTAGCTATTGTAAATTGTACTGCTATGAACATAGGGATACATACATTCTTTTTTATTGTTGCTTCAAGTGTCTTAGGATATATTCCTAGAAGTGAGATCACTGGGTCAAATGGCAGTTCCATATTTAATTTTTTTAGATAACTCTATTCTATTTTCCATAATGTTTGCAGCAGTCTGCATTCCTATTAGCAGTGTACTAGAGTTCCCCTTTCTCCACATCTTCTCCAGCACTTGTCATTTGTTGATATGTTGATGGTAGACATTCTGACAGGTGTGAGGTGATATCTTGTTGTTGTTTTAATTTGTATCTCTCTGATGATCAGTGACTTTGAACATTTTTTCATATGTCTCCTGGACATCTGTATGTCCACTTTGGAAAAGTGACTGTTTAGGTCATTTGTCAATTTATTATTGGATTGTTTTTCTTCCTTTTGTTATGTTGTATGAGTTCCTTATATATTTTGTATGTTAACCCTTTATCAGGTGTATCATTGCTAAATATATTCGCCCAAAGAGTGGGCTCCCTTTTCATTTTGTTGATGGTTTCTTTTCCTGTTCAGAAACTTTTAGATCCTCCCATTTCATTTCAATTCGGGATATTTTGTTTTTGTTGTTTTTTAGAGCAACTACTCACTTCAACATTGAAGATGTTTAATTCTTTTGCCACGATTTAAATAAAAGTTGGATGTGTTAATTAACTTGATTGTGATAATCATTTCACAACATACATGTGTATGAAATGTTTACATTGTACACTTTAAATATATTTCCATTTTCTTTGCCAATTATACCTCAGTAAAGCTAGGGAAAAATAAAAAGAGAAAGAAGCTTGAGCACTTGGAAATTGACAGTGATTTTTAGTATTGTGATCTTGGTCATGTCACTTTACCACCCAGCACACATTACCTGATCTATAAAACTGCAGGGGCAGGGAGGCTCTACTCCTGATATACTAAAAAGACAATTCCAAGGGGTGAAATCAAAGAATATACCATATTAAAACATAATCAGAAGAGTATTTTATATAGTTAGCTGGGCTTGTCAAATTGCCATTTGGCAATAACTAGAATAGAAGATGGCCCATCTAGGATGGCATTTATTTTAGCTGATTAAGAGTCTTAGATATCACATGATCTCACTCATTTGTGGATTATAATGAACAACATAAACCGATGAACAAAAACAGATCTAGAGACAGAGAAGCATCAATCAGATGCTCAAACCTCAGAGAGAAGATAGGGGAGCGTGGGGGTAAAGGGGAGAGATCAACCAAAGGACTTTTATACATGCATATAAGCATAATCAATGGATGCAGACAACAGGGCGTGAGGATGAGGGCAAGGCTGGGGGGATGAGGGGACAATGGGGGGATAAAGACACATTTGTAATACCTTAATAAAAAATTTTTAAAAAAGAGTCTTAGATAGAATTAGAATTCAAATTAGGTTTTTTGTCTTAGATTTATTATCTCAGATTATTAATATACTAGGGGCCCAGTGCACAAATCATGCACCTTGAAAGGAACTGTGGGCGCAAGGCTGCAGTGGGCCCAGGGGTGGGTCTTGGCCCATCCTCTGCGCCCCCGCCCAGCCCCTCCCTCTGTGGCCCCCAGTACCCTCTCTGCCCTGCTTCCTCCGCTGACGCTACTCCCACGTGCTGATAGTGTGGGCCCCGCTCACACCCGCTGACAGTGTGGAGCGATTGGCACAGGTGCCAGCAGCAGGTGCAAGTGGGGCCAGCGCTGTCAGCAGGTGTGAGAGGCAGCTGCTGCCCCGATTGCCCCTCAAGAGCAGGGAGAGGGGTGGAGAAGCCCTCAAGGGCGATCACCGGCTGATGGCACCAAGCAATCGGGAATGGCACCGGGTGCTGGCAGCGGGTGTGAGCAGCGACTCTGGCACCGGCTGTGGGTGTAAGTAGGGCTGGCATTAGCAGTGGGTGCAAGTGGCTGGCGGCTCCTGTGCTGGCAGCAAGTGCAAGAGGCAGCTGCCAACCCCAATCGCCCCTGGGGAGCAAGGGGAGGTGGAGAAGCCTGAGGGGTGATCTGGGCTGGCAGCCGCCACTTGCACCCACTGATGGTGCCAAGCGATCTGAGCTTCTGCTGGGCACCAGCAGTGTGTGCAAACAGCAGCTTTGGCACCTGCAGCAGATGCAAGCGAGGCTGGTGCTGAAAGCAGGTGCGAGCGTTGGGTGGGACTGCAGTGCATGGGAGCAAAGAATTTTCAGTAACCTCCAGAGGCTCTCCTCAATGACAGTGATCAGTGCCCCACCTTGGTCTGGCACCCCCACTCACCTGATCCATCATCCTGCCGCGGCCGATGCCCACCATGTTCCATGTGTGCCCCTTGGTGGTCAACGCATTTCATAGTGACCGGTTTTTAGGTTGTTCTGGTGTTTGGTCTATTTGCATATTAGGGTTTTACATATATATAGATACTTGTATTTTGTGTGGAGGTGTACTTGATTCTCTGTAGTACCTGATTCTCTGTAATACATTTTTTTAGATGTGCAGTGTTTAACATACATACATAATATAAATAAAATTAAGGTGCTTAGAAGCTCCCACAAGTCATGTAGACTGACTTCTAAAATATAATTGCAAACTGATATATTTTCTCCCAGGTTTGTTTAATTAGATTTAAATTATTTTTTAATCACAGGTTCTAAATTAGTTTCATTTTGGAGCTGGGTACATATGTACAAGGACCTACTTTTTATATGCCTCCAATATTTAACTGGTGCCTGGAGGCTTGAAGGAAACAGGAAAATAAATTAGGTTACTTGCTGTCTTTGATTGTATTATGTATCATTGTGACATTATTTCATTTGAATTAAAATCTATATATATAAAGAGCCAGGAGCTGTCACATCTGAAACAACTGAACAGACAACCGAACAGGCTGAGTGGGGTGACAAGGCCAGCAGGGGGGTTAGTGAGGGATAACCAAACGACTGAGCAGCAGGCTGCATGGGGCGACCAGGCTTGCAGGGGGGGCAGTTAATATATGTTCACTTCTTTATTTTGTAAAGGCATAAAAGTATGTCATTTATTTTTTATTAAAATCATTTTTATTTTTCAATTGCAGTTGATCATTAATAAGTGATCATTCAATAAATCTCATACCCTATCTGTCACCATGCAAAATTTTTAGAATATTATTGACTATATTCCCTATGCTGTACTTTACATCCCCATGACTATTCTGTAATAACCAATTTGTACTTTCTTAATCCCTCCACCTTTTACACCCATCCCCCTAACCCAAAATGTTCATTTGTATCTATGAATCTGTTTCTGTTCTGCTTGTTTGTTTATTTTGTTTTTTATATTCAATTGTTGATAGATATGTATTTATTGTCATTTATTGTTCATATTTTTTCTGTCTATTTTATTTTATTATTGTCATATTTTTTATCTACTTTTTTTCTTCTTTTTAAAGAAGATCCTTTAACATTTCATGTGATACTTGTTTGGTGGTGGTGAACTCTTTTAGCTCTTTATTGTCTGGGAAGCTCTTTATCTGACCTTTCATTCTAAATGATAGCTTTGCTGGGTAGAGAAATGTTGGTTGTAGGTTCTTGTTTTCATCACTTTCAATAGTTCTTGCTACTCCCTCTGGCCTGCAAAGTTACCATCAAGAAATTAGCTGACAGTCTTATAGGAGCTTCCTTGTAGGTAACTAACTGCTTTTCTCTTGCTGCTTTTAAGGTTCTCTCTGTATTTAACCTTTTGCATTTTAATTATATGTCTTGATGTGGGTCTCTTTGGGCTCATCATATTTAGGACTCTCTGTACTTCCTGGACTTGTATGTCTATTTTCTTCACCAGATTAGGGATGTAGGGAAGTTTTCTGTCATTATTTTTTCAAATAGGTTTTCAATTTCTTGCTGTCTCCTCTTCTTCTGGCATTCCCATTATACAAATGTTGGTACACTTGAAGTTGTTCCAGAGGCTCTTACACTATCCTCCTTTTGGGGGTTATGTTATCTTTTTGCTGTTATGATTGTTTGTTTGCCTCCTTATAATACAAACTAGAGGCCAGGTGCACGGATTTGTGCACCGGTGGGGTCCCTTGGCCTGGCCTGCACCCTCTTGCAATCCGGGATGCCTCAGGGGATGTCAGACAGATAGCTGTTTTGGCCTGATCCCCACAGGCCCTATCCAGACAGGAGAGAGCCCTCTCCCCGCAGACTTGATCCAGACAAGAGAGAGCCCTCTCCCCACAGACTTGATCCAGACAGGAGGGAGCCTGATCCCCACAGGCGCAATACAGACAGGAGGGAGCCCAATCCCTGCAGGCCCGATTCAGGCAGGAGGGAGCCCAATCCTGTGCATTGAGCATCTGTCTCCTGGTGGTCAGTGTGCATCATAGTGACCAGTCAACTGGTCATTCAGTCGACTGGTCATTTGGTTGCTTAGGTTTTTATACATATAGATTGCTGATTTTTTCTTCATCTTCTCTACTGTTGATTCCCTGTAAATTATCTTCATTTCAGTTAGTTTATCTTTCATTTCTCCATGGTTCTTTTTTATGTTTTTCATGTCCTTTTTTATGCTGTTTAAGTTCTCACTAAGTTCATCGACCATCCTTATAACCATTGTTTTGAACTCTGTATCCAGTAGATTGCTTGTCTCCATTTTGTTTAGTTCTTTTCTCAAGTTTTCTTCTGTCCTTTCATTTGGGACATGCTTCTATGTCTCCTCATTTTGGCAGCCTCCCTGTGATTGTTTCTATGTATTAGGTAGAGCTACTAATTCACATGGGCTTGGTAGAGTGGCCTTATGTAGTAAGTGTCTTATAGGGTCCAGTGACATAGCACTCCTGATCACCCAAACTGGACATTCCAGGTGCAACCCTGCACCCTACCATGTGTGCTGTGTATACCATCCTGTTATAGTTGAGCCTTGATTGCCTTTGCCACACCAATGGGAGGTATTTACCCCCAGGCCAATTTGCTGCAAGCTCTGGCTATGACCACCCACCACTATGGAAGACCAGCTGTGCAAGGCCCACCCCACAGAGTAGGACTAACTTCAGTGGGGTGCTTCAATGGGCCCGTCCCTTGAGTGTGTTGCTTGTGGAGGTGGTTGGGTGGTGGTACTTTAATGTGGTCTGAAGTTTCCCACGGGGAGCACTGGCTCTATAGCCTCCCAGGAGGTGAAGACCAAGGTCAGCTGCTGTTTGTGTTCTGCCTGGGACCATCCAGCATGAGCTACAAAGCAATCTGCAGATGGCTGCTAAATGTGCTTGGCTTGGATGTGCCCAGGCAAGGCCAAACTGTGAACCAAGGCTGATTGCTGCTAGCACCAGGTCTGGGACCACTTAGTGAGAGGTGCAAGACATGCTGAGGCCAGATACTGCTTGTTTAAGGGATTTTAGTAAAGTCTGAAGCATGAGCCAATACAGGCCATTTGTATGGGAATGCCACTGGAAACAGCTTAAATGGGCCCATTAGTTGGATGGTACAGTTTCTCAGATAATTACTGGGGCAGGGAAAAAAATGTCAGCCCATTGGAAACTGAGATCTGACACCTGCCTGCCGGCTCTGTGGGGTTGGGCATCTCAGAAAAGGAACAATGTACTCTGCCAGCACTTTTGTCTGGCAGAAAGTTTCCTCTCCACAACTCACCCTGATGCCAGACAATTCAATACCTCTTATATGATACTGGTACCTTTTCAGCTGCTGCCCCAGCACTGGAGCTCAGAGCAAGTGAGTCCCAATAAGTCTGAGCACATGCCCTTTAAGAGGAACTGCCTGGGACTCCAGCAGCCTCTGTCTTAGCCATAATCCTCACTGGTTTTTAGAGTCAGAAGTTATGGGTACTTCTCTTCTTGGCACTGGAACCCTAGGCTAGGGAGGGGCATGGTATGGGGCTGGGACCACTCCCTCCTCAGGGAGGAAGCTGAGATATCCCTCCCAATATTTGTCAGACATGGGTGTGGGACTAGCCCTTTCCACATTTCTGCCTCTTCTACCAGTCTCTATGTGACTTCTTCCCTATATCCTTAGTTGTAGGACTTCCATTCAGCTAGATTTTAGGAGGTTCTGAATGATGTTTGTTCTGTAGTTTAGTCGTAATTTTGATGTGTTTGTGGGAAGATGTGAGTACCACATTTACCTACACTGCCATCTTGACTAGAAGTCAAACTTAACATATGTTTAAATATATACAATTTATACATTAAAGACTAGGATGTAGGTTCAGTCATAAAGGTATCCACAGTCTTATTTATATCCTTCCTAATTTACATATGTATACTGTACTTACTCCCTTATATCCCTGCCTGTTGAGTTTATGTTTATTAGAAATGGGAAATTCTTTATTAAAAAGAAAGCATGTTAATATTAATATATGTATTTACTTAACAGCAGAAGCCTGTGTTTTTGAGATACTGTAAAGTAATAAATATAAATTGCAAAATAATGAACCCCTAAAAAGCAGAATTATAGTCATTCTGATGTTTTAGAGAAACTAATAATAATACCTAACATTGAGTGCTTGGTGTATGGCAGTCACTGTTCTAAGCACTTAGTACAAAATGACTCAGTAACTTTTATAACAAAAGAAGAAAAACTGAGGCAACAAAGGGTTTACTTGCCCAAGGTCACACAGCTAGGCAATAGTGGAATCATTACTCTAGTCCATGTAGTCTGGATCCAAAGCCTACTCTCTTTATCTATGCTACCAGTTCCTGTAGGTACGACAATTGGATTTATGTAAGTAGAAAGTTTCTGAAATGCACTAAGTAGAACATTTTAAAGATAAAAAATTTTTTTAAAAGTAGTTTTATTGATTTCAGAGAGGAAGAGAGAGGGAGAGAAAGATAGAAACATCAGTGATGAGAATCATTGATCGGCTGTCTCCTGCACACCCCACACTGAGAACACCCCACTGGGGACCAACCCTGCAACCCGGGAATGTGCCCTGATTGGGAATTGAACATCCTGGTTCATATGTCGATGCTCAACCACTGAGCCATGACAGCTAGGCAAAGATAAAACTTTATCTTTAAAGTGTAAAAGAAAATAAGCTAAAATGACTACTTTCCAGTAGTTTCAACAACAATACTATTACATCTGCATTAGACAATAGGCTCCTAGAAAATAGAAACCATTCCGTATCCAAATTAGTATTCCCAGTAAATGCTTAGCATATAGTAAACACTTAATACCTATGAAGCAAGTAAACTTCATTTATTATCAGATTTTGAGAGCACTTAAGTCACCTAAATGAACAGAACAAAGAAAGGCTTATGCAAGTAGAAATGATAGAAATCAAATAAAAGAATGACCATGAGCGACCTGACCCAGGCCCTGAGGTCACAGCCTCTGCCCATGGCTTCTGCAGGGCTGGACTGCCACTCCTCCTGCTATGATGCCTGGGCAGATCCCAGACCCTTCCATGACTGAGGGCTCTCTGCCAGGGCTTGGCCCCCTGACCGGACTCCCAACCTCGGCCCTGACTGCAGAAGAGCTGAAATACACTGACATCTACAACATTGGGGCCATGATCGCCCCTTTGCTCTTCCTGGAGGTGAAACTGGGCAAGAGGCCTCAACCTGTGAAAAGTGAACTAGCCCAGGAAGAGAAGCGGAGGAAAAGGCCCTGGGAAAAGAACAAAGTGGCGGCAGCCTGATGCTGGAACAAGAAGGAGCGGAAGGACTTTCTGCAGCAGGAATCTGAGTGATTGGAGCTCATGAATGCAGAGCTGAAAACCCAGATGGAGGAGCTGAAGCAGGAGCAGCAGCAACTCATCCTGATGCTCAACGGGCATCGCCCCACCTGCATCGTCAGGACTGACAACGTTCAGACCCCCGACTCAGAAGGCAACCCACTGCTAGAGCAGCTGGAGAAGTGATCATGGGCTGGGAGGAGGAAGAGAAGGAGGAGGAGATGAGGAAAGGGAAGAGGAGGGTCCCAGAGGGCTCTTCCTTGCTGCATGAAAAACTCTTCAATGGGGCTCAGCACAGCCAGCATCGACCAGGCTTTTTTGTGAAACTCAGATCAGCCACACCAGGAGAAGAAACCCAGGCTGATGAAACCCAGGACCAAGCGCTGAGACCAAAGTATTCCTGTCAGCAGTCAAGGGAATGAAAGCCCTGATAGGCCCAGATCTCAGGCCAGGCCTAGGGACCCTACCCAAGGGTCTTGGATTGCAAGAGGGTGCAGATCTGGTGTTCTTCCTGGGGCCGGGCTTGCAAGAGGCAGGACAGAAGCTCTGGGCCGGAGAGACGCCCAAACTGGCAGCTGTTGGCACTTCTCCATCTCTCTGCCAGGGAACCCACCCAAAGGACCTCTGAGCAGCCAGGAAAAGCCATGAGCTGCCACCAAAATTAGGCTGAGGATGAAACTCAGAGTGAAACTGCAATCTGCCTGCCCCCCAGCCCTGACCCTGACCCTGACCCTGACCCTGACCCTGATCCTGGTGCAAGGCTGGAGAAGGGCACAGTTCCAGGCCCTACTGTACCCACCCACCATGGTCCAGCTCAGTTCTGCCCGGAGTGGCAGCCGGGGTGCACCCTCACCGGCCCTGCTGGAGTTTCTGTGGGCATGAGGCATGGGGACCCTTCCAAAGCACATACTTACTGAATGTTTACAGAGTGGCTGTCCTGGCAGGGCTTTCAACTGCACATGTTTTTTTAACATTTTTGAAAAATATATTTTACAAAAAAAAGATTTTATACAAGCAATATATACACGGAGTTCTATAATCACTCAATGTGATCCAGTATAAATATGCTATGGTTTGTTTGTTATGAACAGATATTCAGCAGTTATGGCCATTGCGTGTAACTTCTAAATACTGTAGTCTCTGGGTGTTGGGGGTGGCAGAGGTGGGGTGTAGTGCATTTCCATCCTGGTAAACCTTTCATAGTACTCAGTTCTGTATAGCTCAGTAAACATTACACTTACTTTAAAAATAAAAAATAAAGAAAGAGGGAGGCCCAGGCTACCCAGCCAGGGGCACTACAGTGGGTGGCCAGGGCCTCCCTCTGCAGGGTGATCGATCTGGTGGCCTCTGCCATCGATCGCCCCACAGAGGGAGACCGAGGCCACCAGCCAGTGATGCTGTGGCAGGTGTGTGGGGCCAGTCAGCAATTGCCCCGCAGAGGGAGGCCCAGGCCAGACAAGCGATATCATCCCATGCCTGTTGCCTGCAGAGGGAGGCCACTGGTGGTGGTGGGGGGTGGGGAGGGCAGCACTGCATAGATGACAAGCAGTGGCAGTGGCGGTGTCAGGGCCAGCTGCCAGCAGCCAGGGGAATGAAAGCCCTGGTAGGTCCAGATCTCAGGCCAGGCCTAGGGACCCTACCCGAGGGTCCTGGATTGCAAGAGGGTGCAGGCTGGGCTGAAGGACCCCCTCAAGTGCACGAATTTTCATGCACTGGGCCTCTAGTAAGACAATAAAACAATTTGCTGCTCTTTGTAAGCTAGTGATAAGAATGTGTATTTAAAACATAAGAATTTTGAGGGAAAATGTCAATATTTTTTATCCAGAAACACTATTAAGAAAGATTTCTGATATCCTTGATGCCAATTTACCTTTTTAAGCGCAGATTTACTGAAGCTAACAGCATAATATAGAATCTGAGACAGTCTGTGAGAGAAAAGGTTAATTTGACATTACAAAACTTGCTAACAAAAATAACAAGTAGCCATAGCAAAAGTGAAAATATCAGCTACTATCATTTTACTATGTGCAAGAAACTGTGATAAGAGTTTTATATGCATTGTTTATTTGATCAAATTATTCCTACCTCAAAAATAAATAGGCTTAGATAATTAATTTGCCCAAGATCACACTCGTATGCAATAGTAATTTTTTCTCCTAAAACAAAAAATAAGAAACATAAAGGATCATGGGGAATTATCAAAATTGAGAGTATAATCTCATTAATACCAGACAACTTGATCATATATTTTCTACCTCTGACTTGTTTGTTTTTGTTTTGTTTTTTACATGTTATTACATAACATTTATTTTGGGGTTTATTTGACTTGAGATCACATCTGGATGATACCATGCTTCTGAACATCTGTAATTCTATATAGTTGTGTACTTCAACCATTCATAGTTGATTTCTCCAATTAAAGATTCCATTTTCTTTTTTCAGTTATAATTTCCTTAAGAGTAAAAAGTTGCCTTTTATTTTCTTTGTGATTAAATTGTGATTGTCCAATAAAGGTTTCCAAAATGGTTAGATAATGCTAAGCATTTATCACAAAAATTATACAAATGAGGTTATCCATTTTATTGACAGCTAAATACCCTGAAAAAGCAGCCTAATATGTTGCTTTGTACAACTCAAAAAGCAAGAAATCTGCAAATTATATTCTTATGTTAATCCAATAAAGGACTCTATAAAGTGATACATTTGTCACTGATTTTGAAGTAATATTTCAGTTAGTATTTTGATGATCACAGAAAATACTATCCCAGATTTTATTCTGCCTAGGTTTTCTTTCTGTATGCTCTATTTTCATTATTTGAAACTCATCCCATGATCAGTTGACATAGTGATAGAGTGCTCTCCATGTACAAGCAAAACAGATCCTCTCCCTGCTCTCTGAGGACTTTACGTTTTCTGTAAATCTCACCTGTAGAACCATGTAGCCATATATACCTACGCATCTAACCAATCTTCAACTTACAAATGAGTTTCATCTAAGCCAGTTTATAAATCAGTTGTTTGGAACCAAGGAGGCATTTTACCATGAAAATAAGGTTAAAAAGAATGGCTCAGAGCAGTTTGAAACAAATACTAGGCAAGCATTATTGGATGAAGATGCATGTCAAACTCAAAAACAACTTGCAGAAAGATAAAACATTGCTCAGTAAACACTTTCCGATTGTTTACAAGCAATGGGAAAGATTTTAAAGGAAGGAAAACGGATGCCACATCAACTGAACAAAAGACAAATGGAAAACCGAAAAGTCGTCAGTAAAATGTTGCTTCAACGGCACGAAAGGAAGTCTTTTTTGCATCGAATTGTGACTGGCGATAAAAAGTGGATTTATTTTTAGAATCCCAAATACACAAAATCATGGGTTGATCCAGGTCAACCATCAACATCGACTGCAAGGCCACATTGCTCCAGAAAGAAGACAATGCTCTGTGTTTGGTGGGATCAGGAAGGTGTATTATGAGCTTCTAAAACCAGGTGAAACCGTTAATACTGATCACTACTGACAACAAATAATCAATTTGAACCATGCTTTGATCGTGAAATGACCAGAATGTGCCAGAAGACATGGCAAAGTAATTATGTTTCATGATGATGCACCATCACACACTTCAAAACCAGGTAAAGACACGTTAAAAGATCGTGCCTGGGAAGTATTAACTCACCCGCTGTATTCACCAGACCTTGCTCCAGATTACCACTTGTTCCTATCGATGGCACACACACTTTCTGAGCAGCACTTCAAAACATAGGAAGAAGTGGAAAATTGGGTCTCTGAATGGTTTGCCTCAAAACAACAAAAGTTCTATTGCGATGGTATCCACAAATTACCTGAAAGATGGAGAAAATGTGTAGCTAGCAATGGATATTACTTTGAATAAAGCACTTTTGATGTTTCTCTTGAAATTATCGTGTTTTCTTTGATTACAAAATCTGCATTATTAACCGATACACCTAGTATAATATGGCTGTTATATGCCTGAACTACTCTATAAGTCGACAGTAAAATCTAACTATGCTTCACAACGCTTCCTGGGAAGAAATTGTTATTCATGTTCTAAGTTGGAACAATAGAAAAAATTTTCTACTTTTGACCTCTAGGAATCCCAATGAATTCCTCCACCAAAGAGAGGTAGGGGAGAGGCTCCAGCAATAATCAGTGGCAGTGTGGGAGTCAGGGAAACCTGCTTCCAGTGCTACATCAAAAGACAGACAGTCCTATAGAAAGAGCTGAGGGCAGAGAAAGGACCAAGATCCAACAGTGATCATTGTCTGGGTAGTATCAAAGTATACCTCTAAATACTCCCACAAAAAATACTATCTCCGTCTGACCAATAAATGTGTACAGTAATAACGTGTGTGTGTGTGTGTGTGTGTGTGTGTGTGTGTGTGTGTGTGTGATGAAGGTAGATGGTAGGTGACTGTCAATGCAACTCATGCTATCATAGCAGGGACAGTAAAACCAAAGCCCCGAGAGTTATTGTACCCACAAGATATGCCCCAACCATCTAGTGGTATGAATTTAAATTCAAATCCTCCAAAATAAACTTGAAAAGGAAGTACAAGTCTTTAATGTAACAATATATACATTGTCAATATTTTAGAGGAAAAGATACTTTGTAAAGCATTCATGAATTCCATCATTCAATGAGTACATAATGAAAGCATTGTTGGATGGATTTACTGTACAATTAATAGAAAATCAATAGCAGTTCTACATTAAAAAGGTGTTGTCCTTCAAATACTCTACTTGAAAAAGTAAATGTGAAATATTGTAATAACTCAAATAATGTAAGATCAAAGAGCCACATATGTTCTGAGAAAAGATATATCTTTTCAGTTAAAAAATAAGGAAAATTTTCTACCTAGGAACAAATTTAACAAAGGCTTTGAATGACCTATACACTGAAACTACAAGACATTATTAAAATAAATTAGGGAAGACACAAAAAATGGGAAAATATTCTGTGTATTGAAAGAATCAACATAGTTAAAATGAACAAAGCAATTTGTAGATCTAATACAATCCCCATCAAAATTCCAATGGAACAAAAAATCATCAGATTTGTACAGAACAACAAAAGACCCCAAATAGCCAAAGCAATCCTAAGAAAAAAAGAACAAAGCCAGAGGGATCACCATACCTGATATCCAATTATACTATAAAGCATGGTATTGGCAAAAAAACATGCAGACAAAAAAACATGGAACAGAATTGAGAGCCCAGAAATAAACCTACATGAATATGGGCAAATCATTCTCCACAAAGGAACCAAAAACATACAATGGAAAAAAAGAAAGCCTCTTCAAAAAATGGTGATTGAATAACTGGAAAGTCACATGCAAAAGAATAAAACTAGTCACCATACACAAAAATAAACTCAAAAGGAATCAAAGACCAAAATATAAGACTGAAAGAATAAAATACATATAAGAAAACATAGGTACTATACTTATGGACCTTGGCTTTAGAGAGGACTTTATGCATTTGACCTCAAGAGCAAAAATAAATGAATGGGACTATATCAAACTAAAAAGTTTCTGCATAGCAAAAGAAGCCACCAACAAAATAAAAAGGCAATCAACTGAATGATATTTGCAAACAATAGCCCTGACAGCAGTTACTATCCAAAGTATATAAAACACTCATACAACTCAACGCCAAACAAACAAACAATCCAATTTAAAAATGAGCCAAAAATGGGCAGAGTACCTGAACAGATACTTCTCCTAAGAAGAGATACAAATGGCCAACAAATTTATGAAAAGATGTTCAACTTCACTAGCTATCAGTGAAGTACAAATCAAAAACTCATCCCTGTGAGAATGGCTATTATCAACAAGATAACTTATGGGACTTCTCCAGCCGCGACTGGCACAGCTAGAGAGTGAACGAGTCCTGAGTAGGGGCAACTGGAGATTGAGAAAAAGAAAGAGACAGACACAGAGACAGTAGGGAAAGCTGAGACCAGGTGGGACAATGTTCTTGGATGGAGAGACAGTGACCCAGAGTTAGTGCAGTGCGTTTATTATATACAGCATGATACCAGGAAGTTTTACTAGAGTTTAAGACAAAGGAAATTATGTGAAATCATGCTTAAAGATCAAGCTGCAGTTCTTCATTCTCATGGCTTCTCGTAATCGTAATCGTCAGGCCTGACTGGAACCTGATAATTGCATTCCCCCTGGTGCCTGGCTGAACTTAGATAATTACACCCACCCCCTGGCGCCTGAGCCAGGTCAGGACTGACAACATTCTTGCCGTTTGGCAAGGTATGTTTCCAGGACATGGCTTGCCGACGCCGCTGGTCTCAGCCAACAACCCTCGCTCAAGTGCTCTTCCAGGTGCCCTCTACAACAATAAGTGTTGGAGAGGTTGTGGAGAAAAAGGAACCCTCATACACTGCTAGTAGGAAAATACACTGGTACAGCCACTATGGAAAACAGTATGAAAGTTCCTCAAAAAATTAAAAATGGAGTTACCATATGACCCAGCAAATCACTCTTCTGGGTATCTAACTCCAAAACTGGAAACATTTATTTGTATAGCTATATGTGTCCCTATGTTCATTACAGCATTACTCAGGGTGGCCAAGACATGGAAACATCAAAGTGTCCTTTGGTAAATGATTGGATAAAGAAGATGTGGTATATATACACAATGGAATACTACTCAGCCATAAGATAAGATGAAATACAGCCATTTGTTACAACATGGATGGATCTTGGGAATATCATGCTAAATAAAAATGAGTTAAATTAAAAATAATTAAGAAACAGAGGAGATTAAAAATGGTGGCAGAGTAAGTGGATGCTTCACAGATAGGCTCCCAGGAACAAACTGATATTACAACTAAAATACAGAAAAACTTCCTGAATAATCAATAGAAAACTCCCAGGAGAGAACCCTGACACCTGAGGATTGAAAGTGGAGACTGCTTAGGGACTGGTGGGAGGGGCAGAGGTGTGAAAGGGCTGGCCAGGCACCCACAGAGCAACTGTATTCCTGGAGAGATATCTCAGCATGGGGGCGGGGGGGGGGGGGCGGTTGCCACTGAGAACTCTGGGATAATCCCCAAGCTGGGCTCCCCCAACAGAGAGCACCAAAACTGAGGAAAGTACTCAAATAACATCTGACTGTGAAAAGCAGTGGGTGCTGTCTTCCAGAGAGTAACAGCTGAAAATTCAGGCACCCTCTTAAAGGGCCAATGCACAAAATTCCCTCTGGAGCCACCCATCTTGTGCTCTCCCAGAAGGAGGGTGAAATGGACTGGAGCTGTGAGAATAGAAGGCAGGACTGGGGACTCAGAGGATAGAGCTCAGCAGGCAGATAGCCCAAGTTTCCTGGGCTGAATCATTCACTCTCCCAGTAGAGGACATCTTTCCCACATGGATATTTGCCTTACCTGTGGGGAAGACAATTGACACACCCTATTGGAAAACGAATTGCCCTGAGGCCACTTAAGAGATTAAAAATAACAATTAGCCTCCAGGCAGAGACAACTGCCCCATCCTGTTGGGAAAAAAAACTCTTCCCACACCTGAGGACAATGGCCTGGGGGACAATTCAAGTCAGAATTCTATCAGTCTGTAGGCAGAGGCAGTTTCTGGAGGCTTTGAATTGATTCCTGATCTACTTAGTCAGAAACAGCCTTTAACACTGCCCTGCAAAAGATTGAGAGGTGTAGAGGATCTACCTAATACATAGTCACAAACCCAAGCAGAAAGCCAAAATGAGGAGACAAAGAAACAACCCCGAAATGAAAGAACTAGAGAATTATCCAGAAGAGATAAATGGAGCAGAGATAAGAAATTTATCTGAAACAGAGTTCAGAGTAATGATGGTAAAAATGCTCAACAGTATGAAAAAAGATATAGTAACTATGAAAAAAGAACAGTCTGAGATAAAGAATGACATAACACAAAGAACACATTAGAAGGAAAACGCAGCAGATTGGGGGTAGCTGAGGATCGAATCAGTGAATTAGAAGACAGAGTTGAAAATATCACTCAATCAGAGAACCAAAAAGAAAAAGCAATTAAAAAACAGGAGGGCAGCTTAAGGGAGCAGTGGGACATGTGAAACATAACAATACTAGGTGTATCAGTTAATAATGGCGGATTTGTAATCAAAGAAAACACGATAATTTCAAGAGAAACATCAAAAGTGCTTTATTCAAAGTAATGTCCATCGCTAGCTACATATTTTCCCCATCTTTCAGGTAATTTGTGGATACCCTCCCAATAGAACTTTTGTTGTTTTGAGGCAAACCATTCAGAGACCCAATTTTCCACTTCTTCCTATGTTTTGAAGTGCTGCTCAGAAAGTGTGTGTGCCATCGATAGGAACAAGTGGTAATCTGGAGCAAGGTCTGGTGAATACAGCGGGTGGGTTAATACTTCCCAGGCACGATCTTTTAACGTGTCTTTACCTGGTTTTGAAGTGTGTGATGGTGCATCATCATGAAACATAATTACTTTGCCATGTCTTCTGGCACATTCTGGTCATTTCACGATCAAAGCATGGTTCAAATTGATTATTTGTTGTCAGTAGTGATCAGTATTAACGGTTTCACCTGGTTTTAGAAGCTCATAATACACCACACCTTCCTGATCCCACCAAACACAGAGTATTGTCTTTTTTCTGAACCAATTTGGCCTTGAAGTTGATGTTGATGGTTTCCTGGATCAACCCATGATTTTGTGTATTTGGGATTCTAAAAATAAATTCACTTTTCATCGCCAGTCACAATTCGATGCAAAAAAGA
Organism: Myotis nattereri; assembly: GCF_964212035.1. Taxonomy (NCBI): domain Eukaryota; kingdom Metazoa; phylum Chordata; class Mammalia; order Chiroptera; family Vespertilionidae; genus Myotis; species Myotis nattereri. Next base: position 105,491,754 of record NC_138076.1, read on the forward strand.
CTTTCTTTCGTGCCGTTGAAGCAACATTTTACTGATGACTTTTCAGTTTCCATTTGTCTTTTGTTCAGTTGATGTGGTACCTGTTTTCCTTCCTTTAAAATCTTTCCTGTGGGGAGCCGATATAGGGTTAAGCCTCGGACTGACCTGTTGGCAAAGTCACAAACAAGTCCCAGTTTAGAGGGCATAGTCCTTTTAAGCATAATTAGGCTTGACCTTATGATGCTCCCTAGATCTTATCTGGGAAGCTAATAGGCTGAGGGAAGTGCAGCAAGAACAAGAACAAAACTCACAAGAATAGTGTAACTTTGGTAACCACTACCTTGTTTACCTCTGACTATAAAAGGCTCAACTTGCCTCGGGATCTTTCTCTGTGGCCTCAGCCAGGCACAGGAAGATCCACGGAGACTAAAGAGAGCTATGCTGATTATCTGAATGCTATCTCCGTGTAAATCATTCTTCGCTGACTCTGTCCACACCTTTGGGAACCCCTGGACTGCTGGGGCTGCTGAGCAACGTTTAATCTTTCTGCAAGTTGTGTTTGAGTTTGACACGCATCTTCATCCAAATAATGCTTGTAATTGTTGGTCTTCAAACTTTTTCAGTTGGCCTGGACATTCTTTGTCTTTCACATCGAAATCATCATTTTTAAAGCATTTAAACCAGTGTTCACAAATATCTTGAGATGGAGCATGTTCACCATAAGCTTTCCAAAGTATACAATAACTTTTTCTTCAAAATAAAGTAATAAATTATAACTTCCTGCAAATGCTCTTTTTTTGGCACAAATTTTGACATTTCTAAGTAAAAATATCTATGATGTTAACACCTTCAGCAAATTTGACATATGAAGTTTTGAAGCTTGCTGTCAATACAACAAAATAGCATACATATCAAATTGCATATATATCAACATATGTGTAACTCCCATCTATTTTTTAAAAAATCCACATTATTAACTGATACACCTGGTATTAGAATAGCAGGTGTGCCAGAAGAGGCAGAAAGGGAGAAAGGAATAGAGAAAATGTTTGAAGAAATAATGGCAGAAAACTTCCATAACCTGGTAAAGGAAAAAGTCACACAAATGCAGGAGGCACAGAGAACCCCAAACAAGAAGAATCTAAACAGACCCATGCCTGGACACATCATAATTAAAATGCCAAAAATTAATGTCAAAGAGAGAATCTTAAAGGCAGCAAGAGAAAAGAAAACTGTTACCTACAAAGGAGTTCCCATAAGGCTGACACCTGATGTCTCATCAGAAACTCTACAGGCCAAATGGCAATGGCATGAAGTACTCAAGGTAATGGAAAGCAAGGATATGAGACCAAGATTACTATATCCAGCAAGGTTATTATTCAAAATAGATGGTCAAATGAAGAGCTTCCCAGACAAAAAAAGGCTAAAGGAGTTTATCACCCCCCAAGCCAGCATTACAAGAAATGCTAAAGGGATTGCTGTAAGGGATTTCTGAGAAGAAAAAACAGAGAGAAACCTAGCCATTCAGAATTAAGATGGCTATAAATAAGTTCCTCTCAATGATAACTCTAAAAATAAATGGATTAAATGATCCAATCAAAAGGTGTAGGGTAGCTGACTGGATACAAAAACATGACCCAACTGTATGCTGTCTACAAGAGACCAACCTCAAAACAAAAGACACACACAGGATGAAAGTGAAGGAATGGGAAAATGGAAAAGAAAAAAAATTTGGAGTAGCAATACTCAGCCCAACAAAATAGACTTTAAAATGAAGGCCATTACAAGAGATAACAAAGGTCACTACATAATACTAAAGGGTTTTGATTCAACAAGAGGATATAACCCTGGTAAACATATATGCACCCAATATAGGTCCACTAAATATTTAAAAGAAACTTCTATAGGACTTTAACAAATAGATTTATAATACAGTCATAGTAGGGCACTTTAAAACCCCTCTGACTTCACTGGACAGATCTTCCAGACAAAAACTTAACAAGGAAACAGAGACTCTAAATGACACAATGGATCTGATGAATCTAATAGAAACATGTTCATATAGAACATTTCACCCCAATGCAGCGGAATATATATTCTTCTGAAGTACACATGGATCACTCACAAAGATAGACCACATGCTAGCACACAAAACAAGTCTCCACAAGTTCAAGAGGATTGAAATCATATCAAGCACCTTCTCAGATAAAAGTGGTATGAAATTAGAAATCAACTACAGTAAAAACACCCAATAACATTCAAACACATGGAGGCTAATAGCTTGTTATTAAGCAATGAATGGGTTACCAATGAGATCAAGAAAGAAATCAAACGAATTTTGATTACTGGAAACAAATGAAAAAGAACACACAACAACCCTAAATCTGTGGGACACAGCAAAAGCAATCCTGGGAGGGAAGTTCATAGCACAACAGGCAAAGCTCAAAAAGAAAAACCAAAAAAACCCCCAATAAAAATCAGCAATAAACTATTTAACTCTACATCTTTTTTTTTTAAATTTATTTTTTTAAGAGCAGTTTTAGGGTCAGCAAAATTGAGGTTACAGAGAAATCCCCTCACACATGCATAGTCGCCCATTATCCAAAATCCATCACCTGAGTGGTACTCTTGTTACCTACCTTGACACATTATAATCACCCATAGTTCATTAGTTTATTCAGTGTTGTACATTCCGTGGGTTTATACAAATGTATAATGACATATATCCATCATTATGGTATCACACACGGTGTTTTTACTTCCATAAAAATCCTGTGCTCTGCATATTCATCCTTCCTCCTTTACCCTCAATCCCTGGCAACCACAGATTGCTTAGTTTCCATAGTTTCTCAGAATGTCATATATTTGGAATCATACAGTATGTAGCCTTTTCACATAAGCTTCTTTCACTTAGTAATATGTATTTTAAGTTCCTCCCCATCTTTTCATGGCTTGATAGCTCATTTCGTTTCATCATTGAATAATATTCTATTGTCTGGATGTGCCACAGTTTATTTTTCTATTTCCTTACTGAAAGACATCTTGGTTGCTTTCAAGTTTTGGCAGTATGAATTAAGCTATTGCAATTTTTTTAAGCGAGTATCAGTTCTCAACTCCTTTGGGTAAAAACCAAGGAGTGCAATTGTTGCATTGCATGGTAAGAGTATGTTTGGTTTTGTGAGAAACTGAAAAACTGTCTTCCAAAAATGGATGTACCATTTTGCTTTCCTGCCAGCATTTGTAATAAGTTCTTGATTTTTGCCATTCTAATAGGTGTGTATTAGTATCTTGTTTTAATTTGCATTTCCCTGATGACATGATATGGAGCATCTTTTCTTTTTTTTCTTTTTTTTTTTTAAATTAAATCTTTATTGTTAAGATTATTACAGTTGTTCCTCTTTTTTCCCCTCATAGCTCCCCTCCACCCGGTTCCCACCCCACCCTCTACCCTTACCCTCCCCCCTCCCCGTCCTCATCCATAGGTGTACAATTTTTGTCCAGTCTCTTCCTGAACCCCCAACACCCCTTTCCCCCGAGAATAGTCAGTCCATTCCCTTTCTATGCCCCTGATTCCATTATATTACCCAGTTTATTCTGGTCATCAGATTATTTATTCACTTGATTTTTAGATTCACTTGTTGATAGATGTGTATTTGTTGTTCATAATTTGTATCTTTACCATTTTCTTCTTCTTCCTCTTCTTAAAGGATACCTTTCAGCATTTCATATAATACTGGTTTGGTGGTGTTGAAGTCCTTTAGCTTTTTCTTATCTGTGAAGCTCTTTATCTGACCTTCTATTCTGAATGATAGCTTTGCTGGGTAAAGTAATCTTGGTTGTAGCTTCTTGCTATTCATCACTTTGAATATTTCTTGCCACTCCCTTCTGGCCTGCATAGTTTCAGTTGAGAAATCACCTGACAGTCATATGGGTACTCCCTTGTAGGTAACTGACTGTTTTTCTCTTGCTGCTTTTAAGATTCTCTCTTTGTCTTTTTCTCTTGGCATTTTAATTATGATGTGTCTTGGTGTGGTCCTCTTTGGATTCCTTTTGTTTGGGGTTCTCTGCGCTTCCTGGACTTGTAAGTCTATTTCTTTCACCAGGTAGGGGAAGTTTTCTGTCATTATTTCTTCAAATAGGTTTTCAATATCTTGATCTCTCTCTTCTTCTGGCACCCCCATAATTCAGATGTTGGTACACTTGAAGCTGTCCCAGAGGCTCCTTACACTATCTTCATATTTTTGGAATCTTTCTTCTTTTTGTTTTTCCGGTTGGGTGTTTTTTGCTTCTTCGTATTTCAAAACTTTGACTTGATTCTTGCAATCCTCTATTCTGCTCTTGGAACTCTGTATAATATTCTTTATTTCAGTCAGTGTATGCTTAATTTCTAGTTGGTCCTTTTTCATATCCTTGAGGGTCTTAGTAGATTTCTTGAGGGACTCACTCAATTTATCGGCGGTTTCTAGAAAATTCTTGAAAAGCCTTATAAGTGTGGTTTTGAACTCTATATCCAGTAGTTTTCTTTCCTCCATTTCTGTCATCTGTGACCTGTTTCTTTGTCTCCTCATTTTTTATGCGTCCCTGTGTTGACAGAGTGGCTTTGTGTGCTAGGTGTCCTATAGGGCCCAGTGGCTCAGCCTCCCCAATTATCTGAGGTGGACACTCTTGGTGCACCCCTTGTGGTCTTTGTGCACAGTCTTGTTGTAGTTAAGCCTTGATTGTTTTAGGTATCACTGGGAGGAATTAACCTCCAGGCCATTTGACTGTGAGAATCAGCTGTGTCTGCAGTGGGAGAACTTCTGTGCTGGAGACACCCTTATGGGGAAAGGCTTGCTTCAGTGGGGCTTTGGTGCTCACTGAGTCTGCCCCCTGAGTGTGTCCCTTATGGATCTGAGGAGTTGTAATCTGATGGTCCCACTCTGACCTCTGGGTACACTGGCTCTTGGATCTCTAAGGAGGTGCTAATTTAGCCTCTTCCTGAGGCTACCCAGCAGGAGCTATGGAAAGATCTGCAGATTCCCATCCTTGTTTGGGGTTTGGAGGTGCCTAGATGAGGCCCAGCTATGAAGCAATGCAAGCTGCTGTGGGACCTTGGGCCTTCTTTTGGAAGTTCTGGATCTCTCTGACCCAGCTGCAGTTTGTTAGGTAATTTTCAGATTGCAAAGGGCCAGGCCTTTCATATGCAAAAGCCTCTGCACACAGCTTGGGTGGTGCGGGGGTCTCAGAGAATCAATAGGGCAGAGCAAGCAGCTATGGCTTATCTTCAATCCTGCCCTAAGAGGTCTGGGGTCTCAATGTCCCGGTATCACTGCAAGCACCTCTGAGAGAAAGCCGCCCTCGAGTTCCGCCTGCTGCCAGACAGTCCAGTTTCTCCTGTATGAGTCTGGGTCTCCAGAGACTCACCTGGAACTGGAGTTCAGAGCAGTCAGGAGCTTGAGACTCCCTTCTGATTGAAAAAGACAACCAATTGCCAGCCCTTTCCACGTGCGCCTCCGTACCTCTGCACTTTACTTCCTCACCTCCTCTGAGTCTCAGTGTGTTTTTCTCTTTCCTTCTAGTTGTAGAATTTCCACTCAGCCAGCCTTCCTGTGGTTCTGGATGATGTCGGTTTTGTCTTTTAATTGTAGTTTTGAAGTGGTTGTGCGAGGCAGCAATTTCCAGTGTTTACCTATGCTGCCATCTTGGTTTCTCAACTGTACATCTTAAAAAACTAGAAAGAGAACAAGAAAATCACAGAGTAAGTAAAATGAAGGAAATAATAAATATTAGATTAGAAATAAATAGCATAGAGACTAAAAAATGAATACAAAAGATCTATGAAACCAAGAGTTTGTTCTTTGAAAGGATAAACAAAATTGATAAACCATTAGTCAGACTCATCAAGAAACAAAGAGAGAGGACCCAAATAAATAAAATCAGAAACAAAAGTGGAGAAGTAACCACAAACACCTCAAAAATACAAAGGATTGTAAGAATATGCCAACAAGCTAGACAATGTGGATGAAATCGACAAATTCCTAGAAAATACAATCTCCCAAAACTGAATCAAGAAGAATCAAAAAACCTGAATAGGTCAATAATGACTGATGAAATAGAAGCAGTAATCAAAAAACTCCCACCAAACAGAAGCCCAGATCTGGACAGCTTCACAGGGGAGTTTTATCAAACATTTAAAGAAGAACTAACACCTATATTCCTCAAACCATTTCAGAAAATCCAAGAGGAAAGAACACTTCCAAACTCTTTTTATGAAGCCACCATTATCCTAATTCCAAATCCAGGTAAACACACTACGAAGAAAGAGTATTATAAGCCAATAATCCTGATAAACATAGATGCTAAAATCCTCAACAAATATTAGCAAATCACATCCAGGAATATATTAATAAGATTACACACCATGATAAGAGGGATTTATTCCAGGGATGCAAGGCTGGAACAATACTCACAAATCAATAAACATGATACATCACATAAAGAAACTGAAAGACAAAAATCACATGATCATATCAATAGATTCAGAAAAAGCATTCAACAAAATCCAATGCCCATTTTTGATAAAAACTCAGCAAAGTTGCAATAGAGGGAACATATCTCAACATGATAAAGTCCATATATGACAACCTACAGCCAACATCATACTCAATGGGCAAAAACTAAAACCATTTCCCTTAAGAACAGGAACATGACAGGGATGCCCACTTTCACCACTCCTGATCGACATAATATTGGAAGTGCTAGCCATAGCAATCAGACAAGAAGAAGAAATAAAAGGCATCCAAATTGTAAAGGAAGAAGTAAAACTGTCATTATTCGCAGGTGACATGATATTGTACGTAGAAAACCCCAAAGACTCCAGCAAAAAACTAGTAGACTTAATCAATGAATTTGGCAATGTAGCAGGATACAAAATGAACACCCAGAAATCTATGGCTTTTTGTATACACCAACAATGAACTCATAGAAAGAGAAACTAAAAAAGAAAAAAATCCCATTTACTGTTGAAACAAAAAAATTAGGATACCTAGGAATAAACTTAACTAAACTTTAACTAAGGAGGTAAATGACCTATACTCAGAAAACTATAGGACATTTTAAAAAGAGATAGAGGAGGACCTAAAGAAATGGAAGAATATACCGTGTTCATGGATTGGTAGAGTCAACATCATTAAAATATCTATACTACCCAAAGCAATCTATAGATTCAATGCAATCCCCATTAGGATACCAACGGAATATTTCACAGACCTAGAACAAACTTTCCAAAAATTCATAGGGAATAAAAAAAGACCCCAGATAGCTGCAGCAATCCTGAGAAAGAAGAACAAAGTAGGAGGGATCACAATACCAGATATCAAGCTATATTACAATGCCACTGTTCTCAAAACTGCCTAGTATTAGTGCAAGGATAGACCTATCGATCAGTGGAACAGAACAGAGAACCCAGAAATCAACCCAATCCATTATGCTAAATTAATATTTGACAAAGGAGGCAAGAGCATACAATGGAGTCAAGATAGTCTCTTCAATAAATGGTGTTGGGGAAACTGGACAGGTACATGCAAAAAAAATGAAACTAGATCACCAAGTTACACCCTACACAAAAATAAACTCAAAATGGATAAAGGACTTAAACATAAGATGGGAAACCATAAAAATCCTAGAAGAATCCATAGCAAAATATGGAGCAGCAAAATATCAGACATATGTTGTAGCAATATCTTTACAGATACACAGATACAGCTCCTAGGACAATGGAAACTAAGGAGAAAATAAACAAGTGGGACTACATCAAAATAAAAAAGCCTCTGCACAGAAAAAAACAAACAAACAAAAAAAAAAAACACAAAAAAAACCCATCAACAAAACAACAAGAAAGCCCACTGCATGGGAGAACATATTTGCCAATGATATCTCCCATAAGGGTCTAATCTCCAAAATTTACAGGGAACTCATAAAACTTAACAAAAGGAAGATAAACAGTCCAATCAAAAAATGGGCAAAGGACTTAAATAGACACTTTTCGAAAGTGGACATAAAGAAGGCCAAGAGATATATAAAAAACATGCTCAAAGTACTAACCTTCTGAGAGATGCAAATCAAAATGACAATGAGGTAATACATCACACCTGTCAGAATGGCTCTCATCAACAAACAAGTGCTGGCGAGGATGCAGAAAAAAAGGAACCCTCACGCACTGCTGGTGGGAATGCAGTCTGGCTCAACCACTGTGGAAAACAGTATGGAGTTTCCTCAAAAAATTAAAAATGGAACTCCCATATGACTCAGTCATCCCACTTCTAGGAATAGAAATCAGAAATACCAATCAGAAAGGATATATACACCCCTATGTTCATAACAGCACAATTTACAATAGATAAGATTTGGAAACAGCCTAAGTGCCCATCAGCAGATGAGTGGATTAAAAAACTGTGGTACAGCCCTAACTGGTTTGGCTCAGTGGATAGAGCATTGGCCTGCGGACTGAAGGGTCTTGGGTTCGATTCTGGTCAAGGGCATGTACCTGGATTGTGGGCACATCCCCAGTGGGGGGTGTGCAGGAGGCAGCCGATAGATGTTTCTAACTGTCTATCCCTCTCCCTTCCTCTCTGTAAAAAATAAATAAAAAATATATTTTTTAAAAAACTGTGGTACAGCTATACAATGGAATACTACATTGCTGTAAAAAAGAGGGAACTCTTAACATTTGCAACAGCATGGATGGACTTAGAAAGCATCATGCTAAGTGAAATAAGCCAGTCAGGGAAAGATAAATATCACATAATCTAACTCATTTGTGGAATATAATGAGCAACATAAACTGATGAACAAAAATGGAGCCAGTGGGGAAAAAATAACTTAGAATCTAATGGAAGTAATCCTGTTATTTGCAGATTTTTAATATTTCCTACAACTTTTATGATATCATACTTTGCTAGTACAGTTTTAATAATGTTATTATACCTAAAGTCCTTTTTTCTTGAAATATTAATGTTTATTGCATGTAATATTATTATATTTAAGATCGTGTTTTGCTTAAATAATTGGTGTTTATTGCATGTAACATTATTATATTTAAAATTGTTTTTCTTGAGATATTAAAATAAAAATAAAGTAAGGACTATTAGAGTCAGAACCTTGGGGATATTTTAAGCTTCAGGTTTCTCAGTTGTTAAATGGGATATTTCATTCTCATTCCCTGATAGGTCATAGGGATGAAATTAGATGAAGAGGGTAAAGCAGTCAGGTCCTGACAGGGGAATTCTCAGAACGAGACAACTGTCACCCTTCTCCACTAAACCAAGATACTTGACTGCTTTCTTGCTGCAATCACACAGCATTTATTTTGTGTTGCTCTACTTTGTAACATTATTTTTTTTATTTATCTAATAAGTTTGACAGTTCTCCTAGGAAAACTGTTTTTATACTCAAAACCTGAAGGAACTCTGCACATAGCAGGCATTTGGACAAGTTGTGCCTGCATCAGAGTGCCTGGCCAAGGGGACTGAAATACAGCTTACACTTTGTTGTGAAGCTGGCACCCACAATGCTGCATCCACTGGGACTGAGGTGGGAGGTTTTTTGGCTATTGGGGTGGTGGGCAGTCTTACTTCTCAAGTTGTAGCTGAAATTTCATCTCTGTGGAGACCTCCCTGATATCTTACTCTGTGCCTGCAACTCTCTCTAAGTGACACACCAAATTGTATGACAATTGTTGGTTATATGTGTCTCTCCTAGTGATATCTAGTGTACTGAGGTCCAGTGCTCTGTGTCCACATGGTTAGTACAGGCACCTGGCACTCAGGAAAGTGTTCAATAGCCATTATGGGATGAATGATGGCTCTTGAAGGAAAGTTCAAGAGGAAAGCAGAAAAAGTGCAGAGTTAGGATAGAGTTGCAGAAGAAAAGCATGAAACACTAGAAGTGGGAAGGGTGTGTAGGCACCCATTCCTCGTTATGGCTCTCAGTGGAACCATTAAATGCTAAATTGAACAGAAGGTAGAACAGATGTACAAAGCAGAATTTTTGCATCTATGGATTACTATAGACTGTCACAACCTTATCCTATGTTGTGAATAGGACAAATGAAAATAAACAACTCTCTCATGGGTAAGGAAGCTGTTTTATAGGCTGCAGGAATTCATATTGCTATACGTCTTTGTTGTTTAACAAAGGGGGAGCTTAGTTTCATCATGGTTTTCAGGTCTTGAACAAAAATTTTATTTGCGATTGAAGGTTCTACCAAATCGCAACCTGTTACAGATTCTCACCCCTCATGATTCCCATTATGTAGTATTTTTGGCAGGAGGTATAACAAGTAGAATTTTAGCCAATCAAGAGGGGAAAAGAAATAAAGCAGTATCTGGATTTCCTGTTACAAGGATAGTCAGCTTCTGAAAAATGGAGTATCAGCAGTAAGCCTTCTTTCCCAAAGGGGGCATTTTCTTCTTCTTGGAACTCACCAGATCCTATTGTTCTTGGGTATATAATGGATTAACACTCTATAATATGTTTGAGGAATAAATGATAGGAATTGTATAAATTACAGGCTAACTTTTAGGTGCCAAAATTTCTTGGAAAGTAAATGAGAATATATAGAATAAACAGACTACACACACTCAAAGAATCTGTAAATCCATGTCCTGCCAAAAGCCAGGAGAATTTTGTGACTTAAAAAGATTCAGTGCTAGAGGAAGAAAAAATGGTGGCTAAATAGGCAGATGTGTTGTGCACCTTGTCCCAGGGCCAGATTGGAATCGGAAAACATCTAAATCGGAAAACATTCACCCGGAATTAACAAATTAGGCACAGCTGAGGAGACAACTTACAACAAGGAAGGGCAGAGGATGCCTGGAGACTGATAGGAATGGTGGCATGGGCTTGAGAGGGCCGGCGGGCCAGTAGACTGAGAGGGAGAGGAGGAAACTGCGTTGCACCAAAGCCAAGTCCCTTGGAGGCAGGTGTAACATTCAAATGTGTAAAGGAAAAGCCACAGAGCTGCTGGCTGCCGGGGAACTTGGAAAGGCTGTGCTGCGTGCAAAAGGTGGCACCACACGGGGAAAGCAGCACAGTGCTGCAGGGAGAGAAAGCTGTGGTTTCATTGTTGTTTTTGCTTTGTTTTGTCTTTGTTTTTATTCTCCAAACCCAGAACACAGAACTTTTCAATGGCAGTCACTCACCCAACGCTTTGGTGCAGGGAGTGAGACACAGACTTGAGGTGCCTGAAAAGAGGCTGGGGAGAAAAGCAGAGCAGGGAGACATGGCCATGAGGCATGCATTGGGATGTTCTTAAGCTTCCAAACCTAGGCAGCCATTTCTCCCCAGAAGCCTCTGGGGAGGTGATACAGATTTCCACACCCTGCATTTTGAGCTTTACAGAGGAAACAAATGCAGAGGCCAAGCTTACGGGTCTGAATAGTCTCAAGGAGCCCTCAGTGACTGGATTGGAAGAGGGGCCATCTGCCCCACTATTCTGGGAACCAGACTATTAAAAATTCCAGGTTGCCAGTCAAGGATCTCTGATGAAAAAAGGTCAGAGTAATATTTTGGGCCACTCACAAAGGAGTACCTGTGGGTCAGGAAAAAAACACCCATCTTATTCCCTGAAAGTGAGACACCACCAACCTCACCTAAAGCCCTGTTAAAAACAGATGCTTGAGTGATTAAGGTTGATAGCTGGCAGACAGGCAAAGAGGGCAAATTGGCCCTGCCTGCTTGCAGCCATGGCCTGGATTTCCTCTTACAAAGTTCGAAACAAGCAGAGGACCAGTGGATCCCTTGGAGCTTCAAGCAAGAAGCTAGAAGACAATGCCTCACAGTGGTCAGCACCTAAGTATCTAAAGAAAGCCCAGAATTGGCAGACAGAAGAGTGGGGTCCTAAGCCAGCTTCCATGAAGTATTAAAAGTTGGCTGGAGCAAACATTTAATTTTTTTATTTTTTTAAAAAATTGTCTATTATTATTTATTTTATTTTATCTTTTGCAACTTTTTCTTCCTCTCATCTCTTTTTTTGCTACTGTTTTTCTTCTCCTTTCCCCATTTTACTTTTTTCTTTCCTTTATTTTTTCAATTTTTTAAAAATTGATCTTCTTTATCTGTTTTTTTTTTTTTAAATATATTTTATTGATTTTTTACAGAGAGGAAGGGAGAGGGATAGAAAGTCAGAAACATCGATGAGAGAGAACATTGACCAGCTGCCTCCTGCACACCCCACACTGGGGATATGCCTGCAACCAAGGTACATGCCCTTGACCGGAATCGAACCTGGGACCTTTCAGTCCGCAGGCCGACGCTCTATCCACTGAGCCAAACTGGTTACGGCTATCTGTTTTTTTAATGTGTTATTATTCTAATCTCTGTTGGTTTATTCATATATCTAATTTCCTCTTCCCTGCTCCTACTCCATTTACCGTTCTCTTTTCTTAACTACTCATTTTTTCTCTCTTCTCTTACTGTTTCATTCTCCTAATTTTTAAATTTGTTTCAATTGCTAAATTTATGCCTATCTGCTCTCTCCTCTTTTCTCCTTTAAACATTTTTTTAAATTTTTTTCTTCTTCTCTTATCATTTCTTTTATCCCTCCTCTATTCTAAACCATGGTCCTTCCCCTATTCATCCAATTCTTTAACCTTATTTTCTTTATTTAAACTCTGCATCTACAGATCTGCCCCCCATTTTTCTGGGTGTTTTTTGTTTATGCTTTTTGATTTATTTGTTTGTTTTGTTGTGTTTTCTCCCAATATTCTGTCTTTCATTTTTTTTTCTGGCTATCATTCTTGCTCTTTTCTCTTTCCAAATTCTCTTTTCTCTGGTGGTCACTTTTATTGGGGTTATAGGTGTCTGTGTACATTTTGTGTTCTGTTCCTTCTGTGTCGCATTTGTCGTGTTACATTTTCTGCTGTTTGGTCAGCACCTCCAAAACAGCTGGCATGACATGGTAGGGAGTGAGCCACATAATCAGACACTGTGGGAGAAGACTCCATCCAGGAACAGGACAATAACTTTTAAGACCCAACTATAACAGTAGAACCCAAATATCTCAAATAGGGGGCCTCCCTAGAACACACAGCCTAGGAGACCTGACAGACTACATCACTGGGTCCAATGAAACATCTACTACATAAGACCAATTAAAAAATCTGGGTGTCATAGCAATTTGATCTAATGCATATACACAATTACAAAAGAACAGCAAAAATGGGGAGACAAAGAAATAATCCCCAAATGAAAGAAAATAAGGAATTGCCAGAAAAGGAACTAAATGAAATTGAGGCAAGCAATTTGTCAAAGAAAGAATTCAAATCCCTGGTTATACGGATGCTCAAACGTCTTGATGAGAAATTTACCAACATGTGTAAAAATGAAGAGGAAATGAAAAATGACATTGCTGCAATAAACAACACCATGTTTTAACAGCAAACTAGAAGAAGCTGAGGACTGAATCAGTGTTAGAAGACAAGGTAGAAAAAGACACCCAAGCTGAGCAGCAACTGGAAAAAAAAAATTAAAAATCAGGAGGAGTGTCTAAGGGAGCTTTGGGACAACATTAAACAAAACAACATCCACATAATAGGGGTTCCAGAAGGAGAGGAAGCTGAGCAAGGAATAGAAAACCTGATATTATTTGAAAAATAATATCAGAAAACTTCCCTGAATTAGGAAAGAGAAAAGTCACACAAGGCCAAGAAGCACAGAGAGTGCCAAACAAGATGAACCCCAAAATACTGACATCAAGAAACATCGTAAATTGGCAAACATCAATGACACAGTAAGAATTGTAAAGGCTGACAGAGAGAGACAGAAAATTACCTACAAGGGCTCCCCCATTAGATTGTTAACTGATTTATCAATGGAAACACATTAGGCAAGTGGCAGAAGCTAATACCAGCATGTCATAAGTGCAAGAAGTTTCATCAAAAGGTTGATGGAAACTTGAGGATTGCCTGCTGGAAATGGCTAAGGGCATTTCCCCACACCTAAAGATTTGCATTGATGAAAGCTTGCTGCCAGACAGCGGAGGGCATTTCAATCTACATGTTATTGTCTCCTGATGGCCAAACACCTGAACAGCCATAGGCAGTTCCCCCAATCCAACAATGCCTCTGTATACTAAACCTTGGCCTTTGATGTGTGTATCTACCTTGAATTAGAACAAATTGTGTTAATAAAGAGCAAGGGGTACAGAGAGACAAGAGAACTTGGTTCCCAAAGCCAAGCTCTTCTGGCTCCCCAAAATGCCTTCCAAAATTATGTTTCATCTCTAGACTCCTTAATAATTTACCACAGCCCTTCTCCAGATTCCTGAACCCTTCTAAATGCTGAGAAACACACACCAGCAGGTAAGAAATGAATGGAATGAAGTATACAAAGTGATGCAAAACAAGGGACTAAATCCAAGAATACTTTATCCAGCAAGGATAACATTCAAAATTGAAGGTGAAATCAGAAGCTTAGTAGACAAGAAAAGGCTAAGGGAGTTTATTACCACCAAGCCAGGAAAGCAAGAAATGCTAAAGGGACTTTTTAAAAAAGAAGAAATAGAAAGGGAAGAAGGAACACAGGCATAACGAATAAAAATGGCAACAAACAAGTACCTATCAATAATAACCATACATATAAATGGATTAAATGCTCCCAACAAAAGACACAGGGTAGCTGAATGGATAAGAAAACATGACCCATATATATATGTGTCTACAAGAGACCTACCTCAGAACAAAGGACTCACACAGACGGAAAGTAAAGGGATGGAAAAAATTCTTCAGGCAAAGTGAAATGAAAAATTAGCTGGGGTAGCAAAACTTATATCTGACAAAATGGACCTCACAGTGAAGGCTCTAACAAGAGATAAGGAAGGCCACTTCATAATACTATAGGGATCTATACAACAAGAGGCTATAACTCTGGTAAACATATATGCACCCAATCCAGAAGCATCTAAATATATAAAAAAAACTTCTGGAGGAGATCAATCAAAGGACTTGTATGCATGCATATTCGCATAAGCAATGGACATGAACACTGGGGCAATGGAGGCTTGTCCTGGGTGTTGAGAGTGACCAGGGAGGGTCAATGGGGGGAAAATTAGACATGTAATACTTTAAACAATAAAAAAAGAAATTAATAAAGAAAAAAAAACTTCTGGAGGATATCAAGGGAGAGATCCACAGTAATACCATCATAGTAGGGGAGTTTAATACCCCACTGACATCACTGGGTAAATCATCTAGACCAGTGGTTCTCAACCTTGGCTGCACATTAGAATCACCTGGGAATCTTTTTAAAATCCTGATTTCTGGGCCTCATCCTCCAGAAATTCTGTTTCTTTGTTATGGGGTGGGGCCACAACACTAGTAACAAAGGAACAGAATTTCCAGAGGATGAGACCCAGAAATCAGGATTTTAAAAAGATTCCCAGGTGATTCTAATGTGCAGCCAAGGTTGAGAACCACTGATATAGACAAAAAATCAACAAGGAAATAACAATCCTAAATGACACTCTAGAACAGATGGAACTAATTGACATCTTCAGAACATTCCACCCCAAAGCTACAGAATATAATTCTTCTCAAGTGCACATGGGATATTTTCAAAGATAGACCACATGTTAGGACACAAGCTAAGTCTCTATAAATTCAAGATCAAAATCATACCAAGCATCTTCTTAGACCGCAATGGCATGAAATTAGAATTCAGCTATAATAAAAATGCTCAAAAACAGTCAAATATATGGAGGCTAAATAGCATGCTATTAAACAATGAATGGGTTACCAAAGAGATCAAACAATTCATGAAAAACATCCTGGAAACAAGTGAAAATGAACACATAACAATCCAAAATCTATGGGACACAGTGAAAGCAGTCCCGAGAGGGAAGTTCATAGCACCACAGGCCTACCTCAGAAAACAAGAAAAACTGGTAATAAGTTATCTAACCCTACAACTTAAAGAATTAGAAAGAGAACAACAGGAAAAGCCCAGAGTAAGTAGGAGAGAGGAAATAATAAAGATCAGAGTGGAAATGAATGACATAGAGACTAAAAAATGATACAAAAGATCAATTGAACCAAGAGCTGTTTCTTCAAAAAGATAAACAAGATCGATCGACCTCTAGCCAGGATCACCAGTAAACAAAAAAGAGGACCCAAATAAACAAAATCAGAAATGAAAGAAGTGAAGTAACAACTGACACCATAGAAATACAAAGGATTGTAATAAAATACTATGAATGACTATATTCCAACAATGGGACAACCTGGTTGAAATGGACATATTCCTAGAAAAATACAACCTTACAAAACTCAATCAGGAAGAATCAGAATACCTGAATAGGCCAATCATTATTAATGAAATTGAAGCAGTAATAAAAATTAAAAAAACTCCCAGCAAACAAAAGCCCTGGTCCACACGGATTCACAGGGGAGCATTGTCAAATATTCAACACCTCTACTCCTCAAACTATTACAAAAAATTCATGAGGAAAGGAACACTTCCAAACTCCTTCTATGATGCCATCATCACCCTAATTCAAAAACGAGATAAAAACATGACAAAGAAGAGAACTATAAGCCAATATCCCTGATGACCATAGACACTAAAATCCTCAACAATATTTTATCAAACCCTAGCTAGTAACACATTAAAAAGATTATACATCATGACCAAGTGAGATTTATTCCAGGTGTGGAAGGCTGGTACAATATTCGCAAATCAATAAATATGTATAGCACATAAACATATTGCAAGGCAAAAAGCACATGATCATATCAATAGATGTAGAAAAAGCATTTGACAAAACACAAAATCCAAAAACATTCAATGAAGTTGGAATATAGAGAGAAAATTACAGCCAACATCATACTCAATGGGCAAAAACCAAAACCATTTCCCTAAGAACAGGAACAAGACAGGGATGCCCACTTTCACCACTCTTGTTCAATATAGTTCTGGAAGTCCTGGCCATAGTGATCAGACAAGAAGAAGAAATGAATGGCATCTAAATTGGAAAGGAGGAAGTAAAATGTTCACTATTCGCAGATGACATGATATTGTACATAGCAAACACTAACAACTCCATCAAAAGACTACTAATTTTAATAAGTGAATTCAGAAACGTAGTAGCATACAAAATTAACACCCCAAAATCCATAGCATTTTTATACACCAATAGTGAACTATCAGAAAGAGAAACTAAAAAAAACAAAACACCAAAAAAATACCCAAAACCCATATACCATTGCAACAAAAAAATTAAGATACTCAGGAATAAACATAACCAAGAAGGTAAAAGACCTGTACTCTGAAAACTACAGGATGTTGAAAAAAGAGATAGAGGAAGACATTAATAAGTGGAAGAATATACCATGTTCATGGATTGGTAGAATTAATATAATTAAAGTGTACATAATACCCAAAGCCATCTATAGATCCAATGCAATCCCTATTAAAATACCAATAGCAGATTTCACTGAACTAGAACAAGCACTCCAAAAATTTATATGGAACCAAAAAAGAACCCAAATAGATACAGCAATCTTGAGAAAGAGCAAAAAGTTGGAGGGATCACAATACCAGATATAAAGTTATACTACAATGCCACTGTGCTCAAAACAGCCTGGTACTGGCACAAGAGCAGGCATATAGATCAATGGAACAGAACCCAGAACCCAGAAATTGACCCAAGCCACTATACTCAATTAATGTATGCCAAGAGCATACATTGGAGCAGAGACAGTCTCTTCAATAAATGGTGTCAGGAAAATTGGACAGGTATATGCAAAAGAGAGAGAGAGAGGAGAGAGAGAGAGAGAGAGAGAGAGAGAGAGAGAGAGAGAGAGAGAGAAAAGAAACTGGACCACCAACTTACACCATACACAAGAATAAACTCAAAATGGATAAAAGACTTAAATGTAAGATGTGAAACCTTAAAAGTCCTAGAAGAAACCATAGGCTCCAAAATCTCAGACATCTCTAGTAGCAATATGTTTTCAGATACATCTCCCAGAACAATGGAAACTAAGGAGAAAATAAACTAATAGGACTACAATAAAATAAAAAGCTTTTGCAAAGCAAATGAAACCATCAAAACAATAAGACAGCCCACTACTGGGAGAACATGTTGGCCAATGATATATCTGATAGGGGTTAATCTCCAATATATATAGGGAACTCATACAACCTAAAAAAGAAAGACAAACAATCCAATTAAAAAATGGGCAAAGGAACTAAATTGAAACTTCTCCAACGTGCATATACAGATGGCCAAGAGACATATGAAAAAAATGCTCCAAGTCACTAATTGTTTGAGAAATCCAAATCCAAACGACAATGAGATATCACCTCACACCTGTCATAATGGTTATCATCAGCAAATCAACCAATGACAAGTGTTGGGGAGGTTGTTGAGAAAAATGCAGACTGGTGTAACCACTATGGAAAACAGCATGGAGATTCCTTAAAAAATTAAAAATGTAACTGCCATTTGACCCAGTGATCCCACTTCTAGGAATATATCCTAAGAACCCTGAAACACTCATCAGGAAGAATATATGCACCCCTAAGTTCATAGTAGCACAACTTACAATAGCTAAGACTTGGAAACAGCCTAAGTGCCCATCAGCAGATGAGTGTATAAAAAAACTATGGTACATTTACACAATGGAATACTGAGGCAATAAAAAACAAAGAACTCTTACCATTTTCAACAGCATGGATGAACCTAGAGAGCATTATGCTGAGAGAAATAAGCCAGTCAGAGGAAGATAGGTATCACATGATCTCACTCATATGTAGAATCTAATGAACCAAATAAACTGATGATCAAAAATAGTCCCAGAGTCATAGAAGCAAGAACAGACTGTTGAACCTCAGAGGGAAGGCAGGGGAGGGCTGGTGGGAAGAGATCAACTAATGAACTTGTATGCATAACCTGTGGACACAGACAATGAGGTGGTGAGGACCTAGGGTGGAGAGGGGGGTAGATGGGAGTGGGCTAGAAGAAGTTAATGGGAGGGAAAAGGAGGACCTATGTAATAGTTTCAACAATAAAGATTAAAAAAAAATATTCAGTTCCAGAAGCAGGAGACAGCAAGGCAGAGACTATAAACTCCTTGCTATTCATATGTGTCCGGTGCATTGTCTAATGCACATAAGAGGACACTGAGGTTGTAACTGGGCCATTTCTTTTCTTTTTTTCTTTTTTTTGCTCTTTTTTTTTTTCCTTAAAGTATTACAAAGGGTATTACATATGTGTCCTTTTTTTCCCCCCGCCCTTGACAATCCCCTGCCCTCCCCTACCCCCAAGTGTCTTATGTCCATTGGTTATGCTTATATGCATACATACAAGTCCTTTGGTTGATCTCTTACCCTCCTCCCTCCTGCCTCCCAACCCTCCCCGGCCTTCCCGCTGCAGTTTGACAGTTTGTTTCAGGCAGCTCTGCCTCTGTATCTATTATTGTTCATAAGTTTATAATGGTCTCTATTATCCATGAATGAAGGAGATCATGTGGTATTTTTCCTTCATTGACTGGCTTATTTCACTTAGCATAATGCTCTCCAGTTCCATCCATGACGTTGCAAATGGTAAGATTCTTTCTTTTTTACAGCAGCACAATATTCTATCGTGTAGATGTACCACAGTTTTCTAAGCCATTCATCTACTGATGGGAACTTAGGCTGTTTCCAGATCTTAGCTATGGTGAATTGTGCTGCTATGAATATATGGGTGCATATATCCTTTCTGATTGGTGTTTCTGGTTTCTTGGGATATATTCCTAGAAGTGGGATCACAGGGTCAAATGGGAGTTCCATTTTTAGTTTTTTGAGGAAACTCCATACTGTCTTCCATAGTGGCTGCACTAGTCTGCATTCCCACCAGCAGTGCACGAATGTTCCTTTTTCTCCACATCCTCTCCAGCACTTGTCGTTTGTTGATGATAGCCAATCTGACAGGTGTCAGATGGTACCTCATTGTTGTTTTGATTTGCATCTCTCAGATGATTAGTGACTTTGAGCATGTTGTCATATGTCTCTTGGCTTTCTGAATGTCCCCCTTTGAAAGGTGTCTATTTAGGAACAGCCGTGGGATCCGGCCCATTTGAAATGAATAAAACTAAAAAAAAAAAAAAACGTACCCTTTTATGTAATGATGTTTACTTTGAATTTATATTAGTTCACACAAACACTCCATCCATGCTTTTGTTCCGGCCCTCCGGTCCAGTTTAAGAACCCATTGTGGCCCTCGAGTCAAAAAGTTGGCCCACCCCTGATTTAGGTCCTTTGCCCGTTTTTTGATTGGATTGTTTACCTTCCTTTTGTTAAGTTGTATGAGTTCCCTATAAATTTTGGGTATTAGGCCCTTATCAGATATGACATTGGCAAATATGTTTTCCCACGCAGTGGGTCTTTTTGTTGTTTTGTTGTTGGTTTCTTTTGCTGTGCAGAAGCTTTTTATTTTGATGTAGTCCCATTTGTTCATTTTCTCTTTAGTTTCAAGTGCCCTAGGAGCTGTATCAGTGAAGAAATTGCTTCGGCATATGTCTGAGATTTTGTTGCCTTTGGATTCTTCTAGAATTTTCATGGTTTCCCGTCTTACATTTAAGTCCTTTATCCATTTTGAGTTTATTTTTGTGTATGGTGTAAGTTGGTGGTCTAGTTTCATCTTTTTGCATATATCTGTCCAATTTTCCCAACAGCATTTATTGAAGAGACTATCTTGGCTCTATTGTATGTTCTTACCTCCTTTGTCAAATATCAATTGAGCATATTGTTTCGGGCTGATAACCGGGGTCTCTATTCTATTCCATTGATCTATACGTCTGTTCTTGTGCCAGTACCAGGCAGTTTTGAGAACAGTGGCTTTGTAATACAGCTTGATATGTGGTATTGAGATCAGATCTACTTTGTTCTTTCTCAGGATTGGTGCAGCTATTTGGGGTCTTTTTTTATTCCAGATGAATTTTTGGAGAGTTCGTTCTATATCTGTGAAGTATGCTGTTGGTATTTTAATGGGAAGTGCATTGAATTTATAGATTGCTTTGGGTAGTATGGACATTTTAATGATGTTGATTCTACCAATCCATGAACACGGTATGTTCTTCCATCTATTTATGTCTTCCTCTATCTCTTTTTTCAACGTCCTGTAGTTTTCGGAGTAGAGGTCTTTTTCCTCTTTAGTTAAGTTTATTCCTAGGTAGCTTAATTTTTTTGGTGCGATGGTAAATGGGATTGGTTTTTCAGTCTCTCTTTCTGAAAGTTCACTATTGGTGTATAGAAATGCCTCAGATTTCTTGGGGTTAATTTTGTATCCTGCTATATTGCCAAATTCATGTATTAAGTCTAGTAGTTTTTTGATGGAGTCTCTAGGGTTTTGTATGTATACTATCATGTCGTCTGTAAATAAGGACAGTTTTACTTCCTCTTTTCCAATTTGGATACCTTTTATTACTTCTTCTTGTCTAATTGCAATGGCTAATACTTCCAGTACTATGTTGAACAGGAGTGGTGAGAGTGGGCATCCCTGTCTTGTTCCTGTTCATAGGGGAAATGGTGTTAGTTTTTGTCCATTGAGTATGATGTTGGCTGTGGGCCTGTCATATATGGCTTTTATTATGTTGAGGTATGATCCTTCTATTCCCACCTTGCTGAGAGTTTTTATCAAAAATAGGTGTTGGATTTTGTCAAATGCTTTTTCTGCATAAATTGATATGACCATGTGGTTTTTTTCTTTCAATTTCTTTATGTGATGTATCACATTTATTGATTTTCAGATATTGTACCATCCTTGCATCCCTGGGATAAATACTACTTGGTCATGGTGTATGATCTTTCTGATGTACTGCTGGATCCGATTTGCTAAGATTTTGTTGAGGATTTTGGCCTCTATGTTCATGAGGGATATTGGCCTGTAATTCTCTTTCATTGTGTTGTCTTTACCTGGTTTTGGTAATAGGGTGATGCTGGCTTCAGAGAATGAGCTTGGAAGTGTTCCTTCCTCTTGAATTTTTGGAATAGTCTGAGGAGGATAAATTTTAGCTCTTCCTTGAATGTTTTGTAGAACTCCCCTGTGAAGCCGTCCGGTCCTGGGCTTTTGTTTGATGGAAGCTTTTTGAAGACTGCTTCAATTTCTTCCATAGTTATTGGCCTATTTTGATTTTTAGATTCTTCCTGATTGAGTTTTGGAATGTTGTATTTTTCTAGGAATTTGTCCATTTCCTCCAGGTTGTCTAGTTTGTTGGATTAGAACTGTCCATAGTATATCTTAACAATCATTTGTATTTCTGTGGGGTCTGTTGTTATTTCGCCTCTATTGTTTCTGATTTTGTTTATTTGGGTCCTCTCTCTTTGCTTCTTGGTGAGCCTTGCTAGAGGTTTGTCAATCTTGTTTATCCTTTGAAAGAACCAGTTCTTGGTTTCATTAATTTTCTGTATTGTTTTTTTGGTCTCTATGTCATTTTATTTCTGCTCTAATCTTTATTATCTCCTTTCTTCTGCTCACTCTGGGGTTTTCTTGTTGCTCTCTTTCTAATTCTTTGAGTTGTAGAGTTTGATGATTTACTACCATTTTTTCTTGTTTTTTGTGATAGGCCTGTAGAGCTATAAACTTCCCTCTCAGGACTGCTTTCATTGTGTCCCATAGGTTTTGGATTGTTGTGTTTTCATTGTCATTAGTTTCCAGGATGTTTTTAATTTCTTCTTTGATCTCATTAGTAACCCAATCAATATTTAATAACATGCTATTCAGCTTCCAAGTGTTTGAGTATTTTGGGTTTTTTTTTAATTTATTGCTTAAAGTATTACAAAGGGTATTACATATGTGTGCATTTTATCCCCCCGCCCTAGACAGTCCCCTAGCCTCCCCTATCCCCCAATGTCTTATGTCCACTGGTTATGCTTATATGCATGCATACAAGTCCTTTAGTTGATCTCTTACCCCCCTACCTCCTGCCCCCCAACCCTCCCCGGCCTTCCCGCTGCAGTTTGACAATCTGTTTGAGGCAGCTCTGCCTCTGTATCTATTATTGTTCAAAAGTTTATAATGGTCTCTATTATCCATGAATGAAGGAGATCATGTGGTATTTTTCCTTCATTGACTGGCTTATTTCACTTAGCATAATGCTCTCCAGTTCCATCCATGACGTTGCAAATGGTAAGAGTTCCTTCCTTTTTAGAGCAGCATAGTATTCCATCGTGTAGATGTACCACAGTTTTCGAATCCATTCATCTACTGATGGGCACTTAGGCTGTTTCCAGATCTTAGCTATGGTGAATTGTGCTGCTATGAACATAGGGGTGCATATATCCTTTCTGATTGGTGTTTCTGGCTTCTTGGGATATATTCCTAGAAGTGGGATCACAGGGTCAAATGGGAGTTCCATTTTCAGTTTTTTAAGGAAACTCCATACTGTCTTCCATAGTGGCTGCACCAGTCTGCATTCCCACCAGCAGTTCACAAGTGTTCCTTTTTCTCCACATCCTCTCCAGCACTTGTCCTTTGTTGATTTGTTGATGATAGCCAGTCTGACAGGTGTGAGATGGTACCTCATTGTTGTTTTGATTTGCATCTCTCGGATGATTAGTGATTTTGAGCATGTTTTCATATGTCTCTTGGCTTTCTGAATATCCTCTTTTGAAAGGTGTCTATTTAGGTCCTTTGCCCATTTTTTGATTGGATTGTTTATCTTCCTTTTGTTGAGTTGTATGAGTTCCCTATAAATTTTGGAGATTAAACCCTTATTGGTGGTAACATTGGCAAATATGTTTTCCCACACAGTGGGTTTTCTCGTTGTTTTGTTGATGGTTTCTTTTGCTGTGCAGAAGCTTTTTATTTTGCAGTAGTCCCATTTGTTCATTTTCTCTTTAGTTTCAAGTGCCCTAGGAGCTGTATCAGTGAAGAAATTGCTTCGGCATATGTCTGAGATTTTGTTGCCTTTGGATTCTTCTAGAATTTTTATGGTTTCCTGTTGTACATTTAAGTCCTTTATCCACTTTGAGTTGATTTTTGTGTATGGTGTAAGTTGGTGGTCTAGTTTCATTTTCTTGCATATATCTGTCCAATTTTCCCAACACCATTTATTGAAGAGACTATCTTGGCTCCATTGTATGTTCTTGCCTCTTTTGTCAAATATTAATTGAGCATATTGGTTCGGGCCGATTTCTGGGCTCTCTATTCTATTCCATTGATCTATATGTCTGTTCTTGTGCCAGTACCAGGCAGTTTTGAGAACAGTGGCTTTGTAATACAACTTGATATCTGGTATTGAGATCCCACCTACTTTGGTCTTTTTCAGGATTGCTGAAGCTATTCGGGGTCTTTTTTTATTCCAGATGAATTTTTGAAGAGTTCGTTCTAGATCTCTGAAGTATGCCGTTGGTGTTTTAATGGGAAGTGCGTTGAATTTATAGATTGCTTTGGGTAGTATGGACATTTTAATGATGTTGATTCTACCAATCCATGAACACGGAATGTTCTACCATCTGTTTATGTCTTCCTCTATATCTTTTTTCAACGTCCTGTAGTTTTCAGAGTAGAGGTCTTTTACCTCTTTAGTTAAGTTTATTCCTAGCTAGCTTAATTTTTTTGGTGCAATGGTAAACGCAATTGTTTTTATAATCTCTCTTTCTGAAAGTTCACTATTGGTGTATAGAAATGCCTCAGATTTCTTGGGGTTAATTTTGTATCCTGCTACATTGCCAAATTCATGTATCAAGTCTAGTAGCTTTTTGATGGAGTCTCTAGGGTTTTGTATGTATAATATCATGTCGTCTGCAAATAAGGACAGTTTTACTTCCTCTTTTCCAATTTGGATGCCTTTTATTTCTTCTTCTTGCCGAATTGCAACGGCTAACACTTCCAGTACTATGTTGAACAGGAGTGGTGAGAGGGGGCATCCCTGTCTTGTTCCTGTTCATAGGGGAAATGGTGTTAGTTTTTGTCCATTGAGTATGATGTTGGCTGTGGGCCTGTCATATATGGCTTTTATTATGTTGAGGTATGATCCTTCTACTCCCACCTTGCTGAGAGCTTTTATCAAAAATTGGTGTTGAATTTTGTCAAATGCTTTTTCTGCATCAATTGATATGACCATGTGGTTTTTTTCTTTCAATTTGTTTATGTGATGTATCACGTTTATTGATTTGCGAATATTGTACCATCCTTGCATCCCTGGGATAAATCCTACTTGGTCATGGTGTATGATCTTTCTGATGTACTGCTGGATCCGATTTGCTAAGATTTTGTTGAGGATTTTGGCCTCTATGTTCATGAGGGATATTGGCCTGTAATTCTCTTTCATTGTGTTGTCTTTACCTGGTTTTTGTATTAGGGTTATGCTGGCTTCATAGAATGAGCTTGGAAGTGTTCCTTCCTCTTGAATTTTTTGTAGTAGTCTGAGGAGGATAGGTTTTAGTTCTTCCTTGAATGTTTGGTAAAACTCCTCTGTGAAGCCGTCCGGTCCTGGGCTTTTGTTTGATGGAAGCTTTTTGATGACTGCTTCAATTTCTTCCATAGTTATTGGCCTGTTAAGATTTTTAGATTCTTCCTGATTGAGTTTTGGAATGTTGTATTTTTCTAGGAATTTGTCCATTTCCTCCAGGTTGTCTAGTTTGTTGGAGTAGAGCTGTCCATAGTATTTTTTAACAATCATTTGTATTTCTGTGGGGTCTGTTGTTATTTTGCCTCTATCGTTTCTGATTTTGTTTATTTGGGTCCTCTCTCTTTGCTTCTTGGTGAGTCTGGCTAGAGGTTTGTCAATCTTGTTTATCCTTTGAAAGAACCAGTTCTTGGTTTCATTGATTTTCTGTATTGTTTTTTTGGTCTCTATGTCATTTATTTCTGCTCTAATCTTTATTATCTCCTTCCTTCTGCTCACTCTGGGGTTTTCTTGTTGCTCTCTTTCTAATTCTTTGAGTTGTAGAGTTAGATGATTTACTACCATTTTTTCTTGTTTTTTGAGATAGGCCTGTAGAGCTATAAACTTCCCTCTCAGGACTGCTTTCATTGTGTCCCATAGGTTTTGGATTGTTGTGTTTTCATTGTCATTAGTTTCCAGGATGTTTTGAATTTCTTCTTTGATTTCATTGGTAACCCAATCAATATTTAATAGCATGCTATTCAGCTTCCAGGTGTTTAAGTATTTTGGGTTGTTTTTATTGTAGTTTATTTCTAATATTATGCCATCGTGGTCTGCGAAGATGCTTTTTATGATTTCAATCTTCTTGAATTTGGGGATACTTTGCTTGTGACCCAATATATGATCTATTTTTGAATATGTGTCATGAGCACTTGAGTAGAATGTATATTCCGTGGCACTGGGGTGAAGTATTCTGAAGATGTCTATTAAGTCCATCTGATCTAGTGAGTCATTTAGGATTGCCGTATCTTTGCTGATTGTTTTTCTAGAGGACTTATCCAGTGCTGTCAGTGGTGTATTAAAGTCCCCTACTATGATTGTATTGTTGTTGATCTCTCCTTTGATATCTTCCAGGAGTTTTTTTATGAATTTGGGTGCTCCTGCATTGGGTGCATATATGTTTACCAGGGTTATATCTTCTTGTTGTATTGATCCCTTTAGTATTATGAAGTGGCCTTCCTTATCTCTTGTTATGGCCTTCACTTTGAGGTCTATTTTGTCCGATATAAGTATTGCTACCCCAGCTTTCTTTTCCTTTCCATTTGCCTGAAAGATATTTTTCCATCCTTTCACTTTCAGTATGTGTGAGTCCCTTCTAATGATGTGGGTTTCTTGTAGACAGCAGATGTGTGGGTCATGTTTTTTTATCCATTCAGCCACTCGATGTCTTTTGGTTGGAGCATTTAGTCCGTTTACGTTATTGAAAGGTACTTGTTTGTAGCCATTTCTTTTTTTGTGTGGCTGTTTTCTTTCTGAGCTTTTTATTTCTTCTTTTTACACCAGTCCCTTTAGCATTTCTTGCATTGCTGGCTTGGTGGTGATAAACTCCCTTAGCCTATTTTTGTCTGTGAAGCTTCTTATTTCCCCTTCAAGTTTGAATGATAGCCTTGCTGGATAGAGTATTCTTGGATTCAGTCCTTTGCTTTGCATCACTTTGTAAATTTCCGTCCATTCTTTTCTGGCCTGATGTGTTTCTGTTGAGAAATCATTTGATAATATAATGGGAGATCCCTTGTATGTAACTTTCCGTCTCTCTCTTGCAGCCTGTAAGATTCTCTCTTTGTCCTGAACATTTGCCATGGTAATTATGATGTGTCTTGGTGTGGGTCTTTTCAGGTTCACCTTGTTTGGGACTCTCTGGGCTTGTGTGACTTTTTTCTTCCCCACCTCAGGGAAGTTTTCTGATATTATTTCTTCAAATAGGTTTTCTAATCCTTGTTCATCGTTCTGTTGTTCTGGTACCCCTATTATTCGCATGTTGTTTCGTTTCATGTTGTCCCAAAGCTCCCTTAGGCTCTCCTCCTGTCTTTTAATTTTTTTCTCCAATTGCAGTACATTTTGGGTGTGTTTTGCTTCCTTGTCTTCTAATTCACTAATTCGGTCCTCCGCTTCTCCTAGTCTACTGTTGATACTTTCAATGGAGTTTTTCATTGCAGCTATATCACTCTTCATTTCTTCTTGGGACTTACTTAAGTTGTTGATTTTTTCATCTGTTTCTTCTAGCTTCTTCCATATGTTATCGATTTTTTCATCTGTTTCTTCTTGCTTCTTGCTGAGGTTGTCGATTTTTTCCTCCATCCGGTTTATGCACTCTAGGACCCTTATTCTGAATTCTTTTTCTGTCATGTTGCATGCCTCTGTATTACTTAGCTGCTTTTCTGGAGAGTCCTCCTTCTCTTTCCTTTGGGGGTTTCTTTGTCTACCCATGTTTGATCTCACTGACATATCTAGACGTTGAGTCGTTCAGTGGTTGCTCCCTGGGTGGCAGTGGCTCCTTGGGCTGTGGTTGCTCCATGGGTGGTTGCGGTGGCAGCTGCTCCTCAGTTGGCAGCAGCTCCTCTGGTGGGTGCTGTTCACAGCTGTGGTGGCTTTTCTGGCTGGTGGGAGGAGGCTTCACGTACAGCTGCTGTTCCTCAGCAGAGGGTGTTGGTGCTCAGGAGGTTGCTGTTGCTTGGATCTGCTGCGTTGATTTAAAGGCACAAAATACAACACAACAAGGCACCACGTACCAGGCACTATACACAAATATATTTACGGTATTAATAACCCCAAATAAAGGTGACCACCTGAATTAAGAGAATTAGGGGATAAGGAAGAAGGAAGAGAAAGAGATAAAAGAGAAAAAAGAAAAGAAAAGTAGGGACCAAAAAAAGGAGTGCAAAAATAAAATTGGGAAAAAGGAGGGGGGAAAATAAAAGCGAGAAAAGAAAAGAAAAAAAAAAGAGCGAAAAGAGAGAATGAAGTGGAAGAGGGGAAGAGACTTTTTTATATGAGGAGATTACTGCTATAGAACAGCCATTAATCCCAACAAATTCCAGCAACAGCTCCCTGGGGATGTATGCAAACTAGAAACAACCAATAATATAACGATGAAAATAGAATGGAGAACACTAATCCCAAAATAAAATAAAGAGAAAATAAAATGGCACTTTAAAAAAAATGGTAAAATGGTAGCAGTAATAATACTGGTTAAAAATAAGAAGGTAGTAATTAAAAGGGTAAAATCAGGTGATGGAAAAAAGAAGAAAAAAAAAAGAAGAAAAGAAAAAAAAAGAAAAAAATTGGTTTCTTAATTAAAAGGTGAAAAAAGAAAAAAAAATTGCAGTAGTGAAGGTCCTTCGGTTCTTCTATTCTTCAGTGTGGCTCACCTTAGACCTGCCAGGTATTCAGGAGAGTGTTGAGTTTCCCTGCGATACACTGTTCCTCTGTGTTGTAAACCACAGTCCTTATTTTAAAGCAAGCCGCATTTGTTTCCCAGACTGCCTTATTTTGTGTTTAGCAAAGAGTCAGTTTGTGGGTCAGCCTCTGGGTGGCAGTGTTCTGGGGTTGGCCTCTGAGGCTATAGGGCCTCTCTGTCCAGTGGAAGTTCACTGCCCAGAGCTGGCTGCGTAATAGTTACCGGCGCTGTGTTGTTGCTGGGATTGAAAATCCCTCTATTGGCCTGACCCTGTTAACTCCCAGGGACTGATCAGGTTATTTTAATCCTTGATCTCCTACAGGGTGGAATCTGGGTGTGGCTGTGCTCCTTGCCTGGGGGCTGGGGGGAGGAGTCTCACTCTCTGGAGAGAATGGCTGCCCCAGTCCTGGGCTCAGGGGTGTCTTAGCACTCAATTCGCTGCCACCTCTCCCGGCCCCCCTTCTCTCCTCAGTCTCTCCCCAGATTCCACTCCTCCGCACACTCTCCCTCTCTTCAGCACAGGTGAGTGTCTGTATCCGAAATGTCCCATGAACAGGATTCAGTAAAAACAAACAAACAAACGCCGGCCGCGGAAACGGGAAAGGCTTGGTTTCTGTAAGTTTCTTCTCTTACCGGGACTGCATGGTCTGGTCAGCTCTTCAGGCTGCCCCCTTTAGGCTCAGTCCTCTGTGATCACAGAACCCAGCTCTCAATTCTCCCGGAGGCGCCAGGAATCCCGCGGTTCTCCTTTCCCCCGTCAGGAGCTGTGCCTGTCCCAAGGGACGCGGCTGTCCGCCAGGCGGTCTCCCTCCGACTCTCTGGGCTCAGAGGTCTGGCAAACTTTCCTGCCCAAATCCCTGTTTTTTTTTACCTTTCCAGGGGAGTTTTGCTCTTCCCGGCTGCAAACCGTCTCACCAGCTGAGCAATTTCGCCAATTCGGGGTGGATGTTACTACTTTCAGCTGCTCACTCCATTTGCTCCGGGACAGGACCTGGGACGCGTCTGCCTATACCGCCGCCATCTTCGAATTCCTTAGAAACCGTTTTTGACGGGTCTTAGCGACATAGGTTGAGAGCAGCCGATAGCACCAAAAAGATTTTCTCTCCGAGCTGTGCTGGGGTGCCATCCTAGGCCTCAACAATCAGCAGAAATCAGGAAATTCCAAGTGTTCTTGGGAAGTTGCGCTTCCCCAGCCCCTGGGTTGTTTTATTGTAGTTTATTTCTAATATTATGTCATTGTGGTCTGCGAAGATGCTTGGTATGATTTCAATCTTTTTGAATTTGGGGAGACTTTGTTTGTGACCCAATATGTGGTCTATTTTTAAATCTGTCCCATGAGCCCTTGAGTAGAATGTATATTCCGTGGCTTTGGAGTGAAGTGTTCTGAAGATGTCAAGTCCATCTGATCTAGTGAGTCATTTAGTATTGCTGTTTCTTTGCTGATTGTTTGTCTAGAGGACTTATCCAGTGATTTCAGTGGTGTATTAAAGTCCCCTACTATGATTGTATTGTTGTCGATCTCTCCTTTGATATCTTGCAGGAGTTTTTTTTATGTATTTGGGTGCTCCTGCATTGGGTGCATATATGTTTACCGGGGTTATATCTTCTTGTTGTATTGATCCCTTTAGTATTATGAAGTGGCCTTCCTTATCTCTTGTTATGGCCTTCACTTTGAGGTCTATTTTGTCTGATATAAGTATTGCTACCCCAGCATTCTTTTCCTTTCCATTTGCCTGAAAAATATTTTCCATCCCTGTACTTTCAGTCTGTGTGAGTCCCTTCTATTGAGATGTGTCTCTTGTAGACAGCAAATGTATGGGTCATGGTTTTTTTATCCATTCAGCCACTCAATGTCATTTGCTTGGAGCATTTAGTCCGTTTACGTTTAAAGTTATTATTGAAAGGTACTTGTTTGTAGCCATTTCTTTTTTTTTGTGGCTGTTTTCTTTCATAGCTTTTTATTTCTTCTTTTTATACCAGCGTCTTTAGCATTTCTTGCATTGCTGGCTTGGTGGTGGTAAACTCCCTTAGGCTTTTTTTATCTGTGAAGCTTCTTATCTCCCCTTCAATTTTGAATGATAGCCTTGCTGGATAGAGTATTCTTGGATTCAGTCCTTTGGTTTGCATCACTTTGTAAATTTCCGTCCATTCTTTTCTGGCCTGATGTGTTTCTGTTGAGAAATCATTTGATAATATAATGGGAGATCCCTTGTATGTAACTTTCCGTCTCTCTCTTGCAGCCTGTAAGATTCTCTCTTTGTCCTGAACATTTGCCATGGTAATTATGATGTGTCTTGGTGTGGGTCTTTTCAGGTTCACCTTGTTTGGGACTCTCTGGGCTTGTGTGACTTTTTTCTTCCCCACCTCAGGGAATTTTTCTGACATTATTTCTTCAAATAGATTTTCTAATCCTTGTTCATCTTTCTGTTATTCTGGCACCCCTATTATTCGTATGTTGTTTTGTTTCAAGTTTTCCCAAAGCTCCCTTAGGCTCTCCTCCTGTCTTTTAATTCTTTCTCCAATTGCAGTATAGTTTGGGTGTGTTTTGCTTCCTTGTCTTCTAATTCTCTAATTCGGTCCTCTGCTTCTCCTAGTCTACTGTTGATACTTTCAATGGTGTTTTTTATTGCAGCTATATCGCTCTTCATTTCTTCTTGGTTCTTACATAATTTATTGATTTTTTTCATCTGTTTCTTCTTGCTTCTTGCATAAGTTGTTGATTCTTTTCCTCCATCCGGTTTATGCACTCTAGGACCCTTATTCTGAATTCTTTTTCTGTCATGTTGCATGCGTCTTTGTCACTTAGCTGCTTTTCTGGTGAGTCCTCCTTTTCTTCCCTTTGGGGCTTTCTTTGTCTACCCATGTTTGATCTCACTGACTTATCTAGAGATTGAGTCTTTCAGTGGCTGCTCCCTGGGTGGCAGTGGCTCCTTGGGCTGTGGTTGCTCCATGGGTGGTTGCGGTGGCAGCTGCTCCTCAGTTGGCAGCAGCTCCTCTGGTGGGTGCTGTTCACAGCTGTGGTGGCTTTTCTGGCTGGTGGGAGGAGGCTTCACGTACAGCTGCTGTTCCTCAGACAGAGGGTGTGGTGCTCAGGAGGCTGCTGTTGCTTGGATCTGCTGCGTTGATTTAAAGGCACAAAATACAACACAACAAGGTACCATGTACCAGGCACTGAACACAAATATATTGACGATTTTAATAACTCCAAATAAAGGTGACCACCCGAATTAAGAGAATTAGGGGATAAGAAGAAGGAAGAGATAAAGATAAAAGAGAAAAAGGAAAAGAAAGGAAAGTAGGGAAAAAGGAGTGCAAAAATGAAATTGGGAAAAAGGAGGGGGAAAAAAAAAAAGAGGGGAAAAAAAAGAGCGAAAAGAGAGAATGAAGTAGAAGAGGGGAAGAGACTATTTATATGAGGAGAAAACTGAGAGAACTGCCACTAATCCCAACAAATTCCCGCAACAGCTCCCTGGACATGAATGCAAACTAGAAACAACCAATATCAAGAGAGGCAAGGGAAAACAAAAGCACAAAAATAACCAGGGGGTGGGGGTGGGGGGGTGGTGTTGGGAGGGGGAAAACCAGCAGGAAAAAATAAAAAAAAAAGCAAAACAACCTCACAGCCAATCCTAAAACACACACACACACACACACCCACACACACACAACACACACACAAAAAAACAATATTCTCAACAATCAAGCAAATAGCAACAAAACAATAGAAAGGTAAAAGAAGAGAAAAAAATTTTGGATAGTGAAGAAAGATAAGGGATATGTGTATAAGGATTTAGAGCAGTGGATTGGAAATAGGATATATAAGTAGGGTGAAATTTTGACAGGAGGTAGACAGAAGGAATAGGGAAAATCTAAAGCAGGAATAGGGTAAGAGAAACAGGACAACAAAAAGGGGAAAAGTGAGGGAAAGGGTTTTAGCATAGAGGTAAAATTGAGGTAGGGAAAATTGATGCTAAAGGAACAATGAAAATAGAATGGAGAACACTAATCCCAAAATAAAATAAAGAGAAAATAAAATGGCACTTTAAAAAAATGGTAAAATTGTAGCAGTAATAATATTGGTTAAAAATAAAAATGTAGTAATTAAAAGGGTAAAATCAGATGATAGAAAAAGAAGAAAAAAAATTGGTTTCTTAGTTAAAAGGTGAAAAAAGAAAAAAAAATTTGCAGTAGTGAAGGTCCTTCGGTTCTTCTACTCGTCAGTCTGGCTCGCCTTAGTCCTGCCAGGTATTCAGGAGAGTGCTGAATTTCCCTGCGATACACTGTTCCTCCGTGTTGTAAACCACAGTCCTGATTTTAAAGCAGGCCGTATTTGTGTCCCTAACTGCCTTAATTTGTATTTAGCTAAGAGTCAGTTTGTGGCTCATCCTCTGGGTGGCAGTGTTTTTGGGTGGGCCTCTGAGGCTATACGGCTTCTCTATCCAGTAGCAAGGGTTTATTTTCTCTGTTGCACTTAAAACTGGTTTGGGGGTTCTACTGTCCAAGCTGGTTCTTTAATCATTACCCTGCTCTGTGTTGTTGCTGGGATTCGCCACTTCTTTTCTTAATAACTAGAGGTCTGGTGCACAAAGTTGTGCACCAGTGAGGTCCCTCGGCCTGGCCTGCGGGATCAGGCCGAAACCGGATCTCTGACATCCCCCAAGGGGTCCCGGACTGTGAGAGGGTGCAGGCCAGGCTGAAGGACCCCACCATTGCATGATCGGGGCCGGAGAGGGATGCGGGAGGTTGGCCAGCCAGGGAGGGACTGTGGGAGAGCTCCAGGGAGTGTACGGCCTGTCTCGCTCAGTCCTGATCATCCAGACCCCAGCAGCAAGCTAATCTACCAGTCAGAGTGTCTGCATTCTGGTGGTCATTGCACATCATAGTGAGCGGTTGAGCGACCTTAGCATATCATTAGCATATTACACTTTGATTGGTTGAACAGACAACTGGACACCTAGCATATTAGGATTTTATTATACAGGATATTTTTTAAAGAGTGGGCCACTTCTGCTCAGTTGTTGGCATGTTGGCCCTGGGACTAAAGGATCTTGGGTTTGATTCCGGCCAAGGGCACGGACCTTGGTTGCAGACTCAATCTCCAGCAGGATCAATCAGGGCTCGAGGGGGAAGGCAACCAGTCGATGTTGTTTCTCTTTTTGTGTCTCTCCCCCTCCTTTCCATTTTCTCTAAAAAATCAATGAAAAAAATATCCTCCAGTGAGGTTTAACAACACTAAGAAAAAAGTGAGCCACTTCTGAGTGGTATCAATTCTGAGGATCTAATTAGTTTACTTGCAGTAAACACATCAAACACAATCTATATCTTTTAGCAGTCCAAATGTTTCCTGGTGTTTCACACTCAGAGCAATCTCAAGCTTAACATCTAGCCTGGAGCAGAGGTAAATGGGTCAGATGTAGAAAGTTGATTTAAATTCGAGTTTAAGGTTCTTCTACAAATGCTGTTTTAAACAAGGTCATTGCTTAACTACAACAGTATGATAATGCAAACATGACATCTACCATGGAAGGAAAATGCAGTGCTTTGAGAACCTGACAAAGCAGTTAAGTACAAGGCCTTGAATTTACTAGTACATTTCTGGGGTACCTGGACCTTTTGGAGGACTGATTTTTCTTATGCACAGGAGCAAATTGAATACGTCCTATGTGCCTTTATTCTACTTTCACTTCTGCAGTAAATGCCTTTTCTATGAAGAGCTCCTGGCTGATGGAGAATCAAAAGTTCTCAGTATGTTGCTGGTATTTCTTAAGAGTATTAGTAGGAGTCCATAGTGACTTCAAAAGCCAGGCTACCTAGGGTGTAGTCAGGCCTTGAGGCAAGGTTCTACATTAATGTTGCTCAGTGCCCATAAAATTGTATCTCTGTTAGATTAGATAATATTAAATCTTAATGGCTGTTAAGCAAATAAGTGTAAGAAAATGACAATCCACATAATTATATAACTCTTTTTAACACCATTTACTACTCAAGAGTGAATAGATTTTCTTCTGCCTATGCCAGCGCAAACCAGTTGTTCTGGTGCAGTCCATGAGCGAAATTATCCTCTTTACTTTGAAAAGCTAGTAAGGAACAAAGGGCACGTAACAGTAACCATCAGAGTGGATATGAGATTTGTTGGTCTTATATCTCTGCTGGTAACAATCTTACTTTGGTCTCACGCTTCAGGTAGGAAATGAGAAGTCTCTGGGGTAAGCGGTAAGGGGTGAGGGGTGAGGGGTGGGAGGGTGGCGAGGGGTGTTGGGAGGAGTGGGGACCGGCAGGAGAAACGAGGTGACCAACGCTGGTAGGCTCCCCGCACCGCGGTCCCAGGGAGGGGCTTGGTCTCGGACGGAGACAAGCCTGCGGTTTCGCAGGAAGACATAGAAGACAGCCGGGTCAGGGGCCATAGGGCTCTGGCTGCGAGGCGCCGGCCACAAATTTCCCCGCAAGGGACCGCGTGGTGGGCCGCGCTCCCGCTTGGCGCGGGCTCTCAAAGCTGCCCGGGCGCGTGGCAGCAGCGGGCGGCGGGGGTGGGACCGCGAGCAGGACCGCTGGCAGCTTTCCAGGTCGGCGCACTAATATGGGCGCTGAGGCTTCGTGGCTCCAGCCTGACTGACGCCGGCTAGGGCCGGGGCTGGGGCCGCTGCCACCGCTGCAGCCGCAGATTTGGTCACCACCTCCAGCGTCAGGGACAGCAGCCACGGGGCCCGCGCAACCAGGCCGTGAGTGCTCGGGTGTTCGGAGCGGGCGGCCCGGGACCCACCGCGGGGGTGGGGAACAGCCAGACTTGGGGTGGGGAGAGGAATGAGTGCCGACGTGGGGACAGGTAACAAGTGTGCTCCGCGGCGCGCGCCGGGTGAGTGCGTGCGAGTGTGGGTATGTTTGTCTAGCATAAGGGGAGCCTTGAGGCTGTTGGTGTATGGCTTGGTTCTTTGTACTCTCCATCACGGTAGTTCTTGGAGGAGCCTGTTTGGGGTGGGCTGGGGGATGGGGTCAAGGAGCCGGAGGGGGCAGCTCCTGGGAGTTGACCTAGCGCTCTTGTCTCTTCTGGAGGCCGCAGCCGCCCAGCTGCTGGCACCTGGGACCTGTCAGAGGATGCTTCTCTCTAGGCTGTGGCCCAGGGCGTGGGCCGGAATGCAGGCTTGCTCTCCGCCCCTGAGGCTGGCACTGCGCGGGGGCGGAGCCCCAGGACCTAGACTGGGAGCTGAGTAACCGTTTGCTGTGGCTGGAGGGTGTGTGTGTGGTGGGTGGGACAGTGGAGAGATGGAGGTGTGACTCAGCTGGCCTCCCTGATCTGTCTCCTAGGTTTTTTGCTCTGCTTACCTTTGAGGCTCGAGAAGTGTGGCGTGGGAAAGTTAGGGAAAGTTAGGACCGTTCTTCAAGTGTCTCTGGGCTAGCGCTTAGATTGTGTTGAGAGCTGGGATGTTTATCTTTTCCTTCGCCTGCCATTGGGTGCCAACTCTCTACAGAGGGGAGGGTGGCGAAGTCGGAAACAGATACCAGAGACTAAGTGACGCCAGAATTGTGATGGGAAGGAAGAGCGCGCGCGGGCGGGGGGGGGGGGGGGGGGGGGGGACATTGTTATGGAGCTGACAAGTCTTCCAGTTACTATTCCTTCCTCCTCCCACCCTCTACAGTGGTAATTTGAAATGATAGTTTAGAAATACTCTGTTGACATGTTTCTGGGCTAGAACTGGTACTCCTAAAAAAATAACCTACAAATGATGTAAATCTAGTTTGGAATAAACTTGCATGTAAATTCTTTACCTAGTAATTCACAGATACACACCCTCAGAGCAACGTGGATTGCTTTTAATTAGTTCAATTTTACAAATACTGTTTCAGTGCCCCGCCTAATTTATCCAGTGATCTTTTGGAAATGTGGGTTAGCAAGAATAATAGAGGATAACTGTAAAGTCATAAGGCATTTAATAATGCTATCTCCTTGGCCTTAAGCATTTGGGGCGTCCTTCTGGGTGAGTGAAATGTTAATACTACAGGTTTCTGCCTCAGGATTCCTGTCGTTGTAAGGGAATACCATTGGATGTTTACATTTTAAAATAGTGATCTATATTTAAAAAGAAGTAAAAGTAAAACCCAAACACATTCTCTTAACTCCAGATAGACAATTCAACATGTGAGCTTCCCTGTGCTTGTAGAAAACCATGAACAAGATTTTGGACCACTTTCAAGTTTGTGGTTATCCAAGAAGGACACTGCAGATATGGAAATGATGTAATAGTTTATAAATAAGAAGCACTTTACACATAATATGACATAAGTTTCAAGTAATAAAAACAACTTTTAGTGATAATAATTGCCTTCATCCATGCCAAGTCAACTAGACACAACCAATTCCCATTTTTATGCTTAACTGGCTATCTTTGTCAGAAATGTTTTGTGCTTCAGCTCCCTGGTTTTGTAACCCGACAATCAAGGGGTCCGGGCTGCCTGTCACCACTTGAGCCAATTAAGCAGAGACAGGGTTGAATCATATATGAGCGTTTATTCCAATAATGCGGGCAGTATGGGAGAAAGCATGTCACCCACAAAATTCTGCTCTGACCTCCCTTGCCAGTTGGCTGGTTATATACACAAGAGGGAGAAGATAGTTACATGCACCTGGGAGTTACAAATGTAACATGGAAAGGGGAGGGTAGAGTCTGCAGTCCAGCCTTCAGGAGCTCAAAGTCTGATAACCAGGTGGCTAATGTTCTATGATGTTACAAACAACTCAGCCTGTTTCTGGGACTGGAGAATGGTCAGCATTCCAGGGAAAAACTCCCAGAGGGGATCAGGGTCCAGGTGCAGCAACCAAATCAAAGCGTGTCCTGTCCTTGGTCTATTCTCAAAATGTTATTTATTTTCTGAGTAATGGGTCCATGGAGGTGTCTTATTTTTTACAGGCCTGTTTCATCCTCCAGTTTCCCAGGGTGTGTAAGAAAACTTCTTATCTATAGTTAGTAAGGTGAATAATTATTAGACTACTATGGCTCTATTCTCATTACATGACCTTCCCCACATTCAGTTTCAGGTTGTGTTTAAGAGAGTGCCAATATATTCTCGATCTGAGCAAACTCATTTTTTATCAGCACAGTGCTTTCTAAAAATCAAGGATAAAAACAAGTTTTAGGTTAAACCCTAAGTATTTTACATTCTCACACCTTTGTCATCAATATTTTAAAGTCGGCATGAGCTATTTGACTCTTCTTAAAATCTTTTTCTTTTATTTTTATATCTCCAGTTAATGAGTAATCAGATATTATTCATAGATGTAAACTATGCATCTCTAATTGCCCAAGACAAGGAATGGCAAAGAAGAGATTTGCTTTTTAATGAAACATTACCAAGAATATCTATAAGTAATAACCGGTAAACTTGTTTATCCTTTCTAATTGTGCAATCAGTTGGAGAAAAATGTCTGTCAAGAAATTATTTTATAAATATTATCTTTATATACTTATGTGTTGCTATATAAGTTTACAAGAGTTGTATCCTCTTATTGGATTGATCCATTTATTTATGTGTAGTGATCTCTTTGTGTCTTTTATGGCTTTTGTTTTAAAGTCTATTTTGTCACATATATGTATTGCTTACCCCAATTTTTTTTTCCCTTTTCTGTTTGCATGGAATATTTTTTCCATCCCCCCAATTTCAGTCTGTGTGTAACTTTTGAACTGATGTGGGTCTCTTTTAAACAGCATAAATATGTGTCATGTTTGTTTTTTTAAATCTATTCAGCTATCTTATGTCTTTTGAATGGAGCATTTAACCCATTTATATGTAAGTTTACTATTGATCAGTACTTATTTATTGCCATTTTATTCTTTATAGCTATGTTCCTCTCTTTATATATTTCTTCTTCTTTTAAAAGCAGGCCCTTTAACATTTTTTGTAATACTGGTTATGCCATAATGAACCTGTTTAGCCTTTTTTTTTTTTTTTGCGGGGAGCAGGGGGACAGGGGCAATTTTAAATGATAATCTTGCTGGATAGAGTAGACTTTGTGGCAGTTCCTTGCTTTTCATCACTTTGAATATTTCATGCTAATCTGTTCTGCTAAGGTGTTTCTGTTGAGAAATCAGCTGACAGCATTATGGGGACTCCCTTATATATAACTAACTGTCTCCCTCTCTCTAGCCATTTTAATTATGAGGTGTCTTGTGCCAGGGTCTTTCCACATCTACTAGGGTTCAAGGAATCTGGAAAAGGGGCTGTGCATAAATGATTGAAGAAGCTAGAGAAGAAATATGAATTTGGAAGGCTTTTTGGGGAAAGCCAGATGGAAACTTAATTCTAGTGACTAAGCTCCCCAAATCTCCAGACCCCTACCTTTTTATTAACACACTAGAGGCCCAGTGCACAAAAATTT
Organism: Myotis nattereri; assembly: GCF_964212035.1. NCBI lineage: Eukaryota > Metazoa > Chordata > Mammalia > Chiroptera > Vespertilionidae > Myotis > Myotis nattereri. The sequence continues at coordinate 105,530,908 of NC_138076.1, forward strand.
GTGCACGGGGGGGGGGGGTGTCCCTCAGCCTGGCCTGTGCCCTCTCACTGTCTGGGACCCCTCGGGGGATGACCACCTGCTGGTTTGGGCCCACTCCCTGGGGGATTGGGCCTAAGCTGGCAATCAGACATCCCTCTGGCAGCCTGGGAGCCCTTGGGGGATGTCCATTTGCCAGCAGGAAACAGGCCTAAGCTGCAGTCAGACATCCTTAGTGCTGGTGAGGAGGCGGGAGAGGCTCCCACCACCACCGCTGTACTGGCAGCCATCAGTCTGGCTTGTGGCTGAGCAGAGCTCCTCCTGTGGGAGCGCACTGACCACTAGGGGGCAGCTCCTGCATTGAGTGTCTGCCCCCTGGTGGTCAGTGTGTGTCATAGTGACCAGTCATTCCCAGTCTTTCTGCTGTTAGGGTCAGTTTGCATATTACCCTTTACTATATAGGATAGAGGCCTGGTGCACGGGTGGGGGCTGGCTGGTTTGCCCTGAATGATATCCCAGGTCAGGGTGGGGAGTCCCGCTGGGGTGCCTGGTCAGCCTGGGTGAGTGGCTGATGGCTGTTTGCAGCTGGTCACACCCCCTTCAGGTTGGGGGTCCCCACTGGGGTGCCTGGCCAGCCTGGATGAGGGGCTGATGGCTGTTTTCAGGCTGGACACACCACCTTTAGGGTTGGGGGGGGGGTCCCCACTGGGGTGCCTGGCCAGTCTGGATGAAGGGCTGGGCTATTTTCAGGCTGGCCAAGCCTCCCCAGCGACAGAAGCTCATAGTCTCTCTTTTTTTCTTTTTTTTTCTGGGGTTTATTTACCTTCTATAATTGAAACATTGTTGCCTGAGAGGAGCTTAGAGCCGGCCACGGCCGGTGGGAGGGAAAGCCTCCTGCACTCCAGCTCCGTGGCCACGGCCAGCTGAAAGCAGGTATCTGGGGTTTGTTTAGCTTCTATAATTGAAACATTGTTGCTTTTGGAGCTGTTGCTTTCGGAGCTCAGAGCTGGCCACAGCAGGCGGGGAACCTTGGCTTCCTCCATCACTGGAGCAAGCAAGCCTCCTGCTTGTTCTAGCTCCGTGGCTGCCGGCCGCCATCTTAGTTGGGTTAATTTGCATATCTCGCTGATTAGCCAATGGGAAGCATAGCAGAGGTATGGTCAATTACCATGTTTGTCTATTATTAGGTAAGATTTTTCCCTATAGCAAAGCAGATATACATATCAAAGGTAAGGTTTGGTAAACAGTAAAAGATTATCAGGTTGGGGGAACTGCCCTCAGCTGTCTGGCAGCAGGCAATAACATGCAGATCTTCAGCCCTGCTGAAGCCACAAGGTTTATCAACATTTTGATGAACTTCTTGCATAATTATGACCTGCTGGAATTAGCCTCCAGCAGTCTTGGTGTGGGCCCTTTTGAGTTCAACTTGATTGAGACTCTGTGCTTCCTGAACTTGTGTGTCTTTTTCCTTTACCAAGTTAGGGGAGTTTTCAGCCATAATTTAATCTTCAAACAGGTTTTTTATACTTTACTCACTCTCTTTTTCTTCTTGGACCCCTATGATATAGATATATTATGCTTCATTTCCCAAAGGTCCCTTGGTCCTTCTTCATTTTTAAAATAATATTTTCTTTTAGATGCTTTGCTTGGGTGCTTGCAGTTATCATGCCCTCTAAATCACTGATTCAATCCTCTGTTTCATCCAACCTGATGTTGATTCCTTCTAGTATATTCTTCATTTCAGATAATGTAGTCTTCATTTCTGGTTCTTTTTTTATGGTTTTTATGTTCTTTGTAATGCTTGCTATCTCTTTAAATTCTCATTAAATCATTCATTCTTCCCCTAAGGCCCTTAAGCATCCTTATAACCATTGTTTTAAACTCTGCATATGGTATTTTTGTTATATCCATTTCATTAAATACTTTTTATGGGGTAAGAGTTCTTTCTTTTTTAAAGCTGTATAGTGTTCCATTGTGTAGATGTACCAGGGTTTTTTAATCCACTCATCTTCTGATGGACACTTACGCTGTTTCCAAATCTTACCCATTATAAATTACGCTGCTATGAACATAGGGGTGCATCTATTCTTTCCGATTGGTGTTTCAGATTTCTTGGGATATATTCCCAGAAGTGGGACCACTGGAAGTGTTCCTTCCTCTTTAATTTTTGGGATAGTCTTGAGGAGGAGAGGTTTTAGTTCTTCTTTGGATGTTTCATAAAACTCCCCTGTGAAGCTGTCTGGACCAGGGCTTTGGTTGCTGGAAGTGTTTTTATTACTGCTTCAATTTCATCCATAGTTATTGGCCTATTCAGGTTTTCTGATTCTTCCTGATTGAGTTTTGGAAGCTTGTATTTTTCTAGGAATATGTCCATTTAATCTAGGTTGTTGTTGTTGTTGTTGTTGGAATAGAGTCATTCATAGTAATGGTTTACAATCCTTTGTATTTCTGTGCTGTCGTTTGTTACTTGACCTCTTTAGTTTCAATTTATTTCTGAGTCTTCTCTCTTTGTTTCCTGGTGAATGTGGCTAGAGATTCATCAAACTTGTTTATTTTTTCGAAGGACCAGCTCTTGGATTTATTGATCTCTTGTATCGGTTTTTGGTCTCTATGTCATTTTTTAAAATTATTATTTTATTCTTTGTTGATAAAGGTATTACATATGTGTCCTTATCCCCCCCCCCCCGCTCCTTCCCTTACCCCCCTAGTGTCTGTGTCTATTGGTTATGCTTATATGCATGCATACAAGTCTTTTGGTTGATCTCTCCCCCTCCCCCCCACCCTCCCCTGCCTTCCCTCTGAGGTTTGCCGGTCTGATCCAGGGGTGGGCAAACTTTTTGACTCGAGGGCCACAATGGGTTCTTAAACTGGACCGGAGGGCCAGAACAAAAGCATGGATGGAGTGTTTGTGTGAACTAATATAAATTCAAAGTAAACATCATTACATAAAAGGGTATGGTCTTTTTTTTTTTTTTAGTTTTATTCATTTCAAACAGGTCGGATACAGCCCGCGGGCCGTAGTTTGCCCACGGCTGGTCTGATCGATGCTTCTCAGTCTCTGGATCTGTTTTTGTTCATCAGATTATGTTGTTCATTATATTCTACAAATGAGTGAGATTATGTGATATTTATATTTCTCTGACTGACTTATTTCGCTTAGCATAATGCTCTACAGGTCCATCCATGCTGTTGTGAATGGTAAGAGTTCCTTCCTTTTTACAGCAGCGTAGTATTCCATTGTGTAGATGTACCAGAGTTTTTAGTTCACTCATCTGCTGATGGGCACTTAGGCTGTTTCTAAATCTTAGCTATGGTGAATTGTGCTGCTATGACTGGATCAAATGAAAGTTCCATTATTAGTTTTTTGAGGAAACTCCATATGCACCACTGGGAGAACATTCTGCATTCCCACCAGCAGTACACTAGGATTCCTTTTTCTCCACATCCTCGCCAGCACTTGTCATTTGTTGATTTGTTGATGATAGCCATTGTGACAGGTGTGAGGTGTTAACTTATTGTCGTTTTGATTTTCATCTCTCGGATAATTAGTGACTTTGAGCATGTTTTCATATGTCTATTGGCTTTCTGTATGTCCTCTTTCTAAAAGTATCTATGTAGGCCATTGCCCATTTTTTTATTGGATTGTTTATCTTCCTTTTACATTGTACAAGTTCCCTGTAAATGTTGGAGATTAAACCCTTATCGGAGATAACATTGGCAAATGTGTTCTCCCATGCAGTAGGCTCTCTTGTTGTTTTGTTGATGGTTTCCTTTGCTGTGCAGAAGCTTTTTATTTTGATGTGGTCCCATTTGCTTATTTTCTTTTTTTTTAATTAAATCTTTATTGTTCAGATTATTACAGTTGTTCCTCTTTTTCTCCCCATAGCTCCCCTCCACCCGGTTCCCACCCCCCCCCTCCGTCCTCACCCCCTCCTCCTCATCTATAGGTGCACGATTTTTGTTCAGTCTCTTCCCGCACCCCCCACACCCCTTTCCCCCCCAAGAATAGTCAGTCCACTCCCTTTCTATGCCCCTGATTCTATTATAATCACCAGTTTATTCTGTTCATCAGATTATTTATTCACTTGATTTTTAGATTTACTTGTTGATAGATGTGTATTTGTTGTTCATAGTTTGTATCTTTACCATTTTCTTCTTCTTCCTCTTCTTAAAGGATACCTTTCAGCATTTCGTATAATACTGGTTTAGTGGTGATGAACTCCTCTAGCTTTTTCTTATCTGTAAAGCTCTTTATCTGACCTTCAATTCTGAATGATTGCTTTGCTGGGTAAAGTAATCTTGGTTGTAGATTCTTGGTATTCATCACTTTGAATATTTCTTGCCACTCCCTTCTGGCCTGCAAAGTTTCTGTTGAGAAATCAGCTGACAGTCGTATGGGTACTCCCTTGTAGGTAACTGACTGTTTTTCTCTTGCTGCTTTTAAGATTCTCTCTTTGTCTTTTGCTCTTGGCATTTTAATTATGATGTGTCTTGGTGTGGTCCTCTTTGGATTCCATTTATTTGGGGTTCTCTGCACTTCCTGGACTTGTAAGTCTATTTCTTTCACCAGGTAGGGGAAGTTTTCTGTCATTATTTCTTCAAATAGGTTTTCAATATCTTGCTCTCTTCTTCTGGCACCCCCATAATTCGGATGTTGGTACGCTTGAAGTTTCCCAGAGGATCCTTACACTATCTTCATATTTTTGGATTCTTTTTTCATTTTGCTTTTCCGGTTGGGTGTTTTTTGTTTGTTTGTTTGTTTTTTAATGAAGTTGAATGTTTTATTATTAAACTTATTTTCCTGCGAGGATGCTACTTCAGTGTATAAAAATAGCACCAGCAAACTCAGTAATTGCTAAATTGAGACAGTATTGTTCATCACATGACACCGTAACAACAAAAACTTTTATCTATTGCCTGTTATTTCCAATGGAAAAATCATTAAGTATTGTGACCCAAATCCAGAGACCAAAGTAAGCAAATTACAATATTATATAAGGCTTAAGATAACAATGTTATCCTTGAAATAATTTTTATTACTAGATTTTACCATGGATAATTTCAGGAATTCTGAATATTGTAACTGTAGCCTAGCCTAAAAACCATAGGGAGTTGTGGAAAAGATGCACATTGTATTTATCTGCCATCATTAGATGGTTAAGGGGTATTTTCATCCAGTAGCATTGTTGTAGTTTCTTTTTTCATTGGAATTATTAAATCTTCTATCCACCACTAATTTAAGACAACTATGCTAGATAAGTTGTTTCAGACTACTTTATTTAGGTGGGTTCATTTTCACTCCTCAATAGATTTTATGTATTTCTCATATGCTTCTTCACTCATTAGTTCATCTAGTTCTGAAGGGTTACTCAGCGTCATCTTGATCAGCCAACTGTCTTCATAACAAGATTTGTTGACAAGTCCTGGATTTTCTACAAGAGCTGTATTAATTTCAGTTACTTCACCTGACAGAGGAGAATATAGTTCACTAGCAGCTTTCACACTTTCCAAAGCACCAAACTCATCTTGCTTGTTTAATTTTGTCCCAGTTTCAGGCAGACTACAGTAAACAACATCTCCCAGTGCTTCCTGTTCAAAATTGCTGATTCCCACTGTTCCAGTACCATTTTTGGTTGTTATCCATTCATGTTTCTCTGTGAATTTACGCACCAACAGCAGATTGGGACCAGTGTGCAGCGTCCGGATGGCGCCCGCCCTCAGGCCCCAGGGCCACAGCAGGCAGGGCGCAGTGGGCGCCCACGCGGTGCGCAGGCTGCAGGCCGCAGCCCGCACGGCCCTTGAAGCTCAGAGCGCCATGTTCGCTGGAGGAGTTGCGGCCCGGTTGGGTGTTTTTTGCTTCTTCTTATTTCAAATCTTTGACTTGATTCTTGTGATCCTCTATTCTGCTGTTGGATCTCTGTATAATATTCTTTATTTCAGTCAGTGTATGCTTAATTTCTACTTGGTCCTTTTTCATATCCTCAAGGGTCTCACTAGACTTATTGAGGGTCTCACTAAATTTATCGGCAGTTTCTAGAAAATTCTTGAAAAACCTTACAACTGTGGTTTTGAACTCTATATCCTGTAGTTTGCTTTCCTCCGTTTCTGTCATTCGTGACCTGTTTCTTTGTATCCGCATTTTTTATGCTTCCCTGTATTGATAGAGTGGCTTTCTGTGCTAGGTGTCCTATAGGGCCCAGTGGCTCAGCCTCCTCAATTATCTGAGGTGGACACTCTTGGTGCACCCCTTTGTGGGCTTTGTGCACAGTCTTGTTGTAGTTAAGCCTTGATTGTAGTTGGTATCACAGGGAAGAATTGACCTCCAGGCCAATTGGCTGTGAGAATCAGCTGTGTCTACAGTGGGAGAACTTCTGTGCTGGAGACACCCTTATGGGGAAAGGCTTGCTTCAGTGGGGCTTTGGTGCTCACTGAGTCTGCCCCCTGAGTGTGTCCCTTATGGATCTGAGGAGTTGTAATCTGGATGGTCCCACTCTGACTACTGCGCACAGTGGCACTTGGATCTCTAAGGAGGTGCTAACTTAGCCTCTTCCTGAGGCTACCCAGCAGGAGCTATGGAGAGATCTGCAGATTCCCATCCTTGTTTGGGGTTTGGAGGTGCCTAGATGAGGCCCAGCTGTGAAGCAATGCAAGCTGCTGTGGGACCTTGGGCCTTCTTTTGGATGTTCTGGGTCTCTCTGACCCAGCTGCAATTTGTTAGGTGATTGTAGATTGCAAAGGGCCAGGTCATTCATATGCAAAAACCTCTGCACACTGCTTGGGAGGGGTGGGGTCTCAGGGAATCAACAGGGTGGAGCAAGCAGCTATGGCTGCCCCTCAGTCCTGCCCTAAGAGGTCCTGGGTCTCAGTGTTTCGCGGTAATTGCTGCAAGCACCTCTGTGAGAAAGCCGCCCTTGAGTTCCAACTGATGCCAGACAGTCCAGTTTCTCCCCGTATGAGTCTGGGTCCCCAGAGACTCGCCCAGAACTGGAGTTCAGAGCAGTTGGGAGTATGAGACTCCCTCCTGATTGAAAAAGGCAACCATCTCCTCAGTTGCCAGCCCTTTCCATGTGCGCCTCTGTACCTCTGCACTTTACTCCCACACCTCCTCTGAGTCTCAGTGTGCTTTTCTCTTTTTTTCTAGTTGTAGAATTTCCACTCATCCAGCCTTCCTGTGGTTCTGGATGATGTCCATTTTGTCTTTTAGTTGTATTTTTGAAGTGGTTGTGTGAGGCAGAAATTTCCGGTGTTTACCTATGCCGCCATCTTGGTTTCTCTCAAAGTGCATTATAATTTGATTTAAATTAAGACTAGGCACTAGAGTTTACTTTGTTGCAAACCTGTTTGAGTGTCACTGTGAGTTAAAGGTCTTTTTAAAATTTATTATCTAGTTTGTCTGCTGAGTTCTGACTATGTAATTAAAGTTTTAGGACAAATAGCAGCTCCTGATGAATGGGTTGTCTCTATAAGATATTCGCTCTCTAAGTGGGAATGTAAGATTTACCTTGAGAATGAAAAAACCTTTGAGAGTAAACCAGGGTACTTTCTTAACAGATACTGGAAATCCAGTATGCCTGTAGTTTTAACAAGAGCAGTGGGCAGCTTAGAGAGACTAATATATGGTGTTGCCTCAAAATGTGTTGAGGAAGGGTGGGAAAAAATAAATCTTTGTTAATAAAAACTTTATGTAGAAAGAAATTAGAGAATGTATTCCCCTCCCCCCCCCTTTTTTTTGCAGTTTTTCTCTCAGTTTTTTATTGTGATCTTTGACTCTGGAGGTATTTTTCAGTTCATAGTAAAAGTATAGAAACAACAGTCTTCCACCCTTCTCTCTGACCACTATTCCCTTTCCAAAAGCAACTGATGTTGTCAGTTTCTTGTGCATCCCTTCAGAGTTATGAAAGTATTTATCTCCAGCCTCTTCCTCTAAAGGGTTCAAAAGACAACTTAATCACTTCTTTCTGTAAAGAACACATAAATACTCTATATTACCATTTCAGAATGTCTTTTGACTTCCAAGTACTGAATAGCATGCTCATCACCAAAAATATGTAGAAGTGTTACTTTTTTACCTACTTGAGGGCACTGCCTACGTTAGTAAGAATGTGACCAACTTCCAGTTTGAGAGTTTATTGTAGTGATTTTTTGCAACTATTAGGTAAGTTACCAAGTACCTGCTTCTTTGCCCAGCTCTGGTTACCTCTTTGTGTCATCAAGAAAACAAGAGCCCAATGATAAAGGACCCAGGTTTTAAACTTAGCCACGAGCAATCGTTTTCGGAGCGTAGAGAGCTATGTTTTCTGATGCTCCTCAGAGTGGGACTCAATGGCTTTGTTGTCATTCATGTTGACTGACTGGTCCCTGCAGGCGCTTGCCTTCTGTTTTCTTTTCTTTTTTTTTAAATTGTTTTATTGCTTAAAGTATTACAAAGAGTATTACATATGTCTCCTTTTTTTCCCACCCTTGACAATCCCCTGGACTCCCCTACCCACCAGTGTCTTATGTCCATTGGTGATGCTTATATGTATGCATACAAGTCCTTCAGTTGATCTCTTACCCTCCCCGGCCTTCCCGCTGTACTTTGACAGTCTATTTGAGGCTGCTCTGCCTCTGTATCTATTATTGTTCATAAGTTTCTAATGGTCTTTATTATCCATAAATGAGTGAGATCGTGTGGTATTTTTCCTTCATTGACGGGCTTATTTCACTTAGCATAATGCTCTCCAGTTCCATCCATGCTGTTGCAAAAGGTAAGAATTCCTTCTTTTTTACAGCAGCGTAGTATTCCATCATGTAGATGTACCACAGTTTTGTAATCCATTCATCTGCTGATGGGCACTTAGGCTGTTTCCAGATCTTCGCTATGGTGAATTGTGCTGCTATGAACATAGGGGTGCATATATCCTTTCTGATTGGTGTTTCTGTTTTCTTGAGATATATTCCTAGAAGTGGGATCACGGGGTCAAATGGGAGTTCCATTTTTACTTTTTTGAAGAAATTCCATACTGTCTTTCATAGTGGCTGCACCAGTCTGCATTCCCACTAGCAGTGCAGGAGGGCTCCTTTTTCTCCACATCCTCTCCAGCACTTGTCGATTGTTGATTTGTTGATGATAGCCAGTCTGACAGGTGTGAGATGGTACCTCATTGTTGTTTTGATTTGCATTTCTCGGATGATTAGTGACTTTGAGCGTGTTTTCATATGTCTATTGGCTTTATGAATGTCCCATTTTGAAAAGTATCTATTTAGGTCCTTTTCCCATTTTTTGATTGGATTGTTTATCTTCCTTTTGTTAAGTTGTATGAGTTCCCTATAAATGTTGGAGATTAAACCCTTATTGGTGATAACATTGGCAAATATGTTCTCCCATGCAGTGGGCTTTCTTGTTGTTTTGTTGTTGGTTTCTTTTGCTGTGCGGAAGCTTTTTATTTTGATGTAGTCCCATTTGTTTATTTTCTCTTTAGTTTCCAATGCCCTAGGAGCTGTTTCGGTGAAGAAATTGCTTGGGCATATGTCTGAGATTTTGTTGCCTTTGGACTCTTCTAGTATTTTTATGGTTTCCCATGTTACATTTAAGTCCTTTATCCATTTTGCGATTATTTTTGTGTATGGTGTAAGTTGGTGGTCTAGTTTCATTTTTTTTTGCGTGTATCTGTCCAATTGTTCCAACACCATTTACTGAAGAGACTATCTTGACTCCTTTGTATGTTCTTGCCTCCTTTGTCAAATATTATTTGAGCATATTGGTTCAGGTCGATTTCTGGGCTCTCTATTTTATTCCATTGATCTATATGTCTGTTCTTGTGCCAGTACCAGGCAGTTTTGAGAACAGTGGCTTTGTAATACAGCTTGATATCTGGTATTGAGATCCCACCTACTTTGTTCTTCTTTCTCAGGATCGCTGCAGCTATTCAGGGTCTTTTTTATTCCAGATGAATTTTTGGAGAGTTCATTCTAGGTCTGTGAAATATGCCGTTGGTATTTTAATGGGAAGTGTGTTGAATTTATAGATTGCTTTGGGTAGTATGGACATTTTAATGATGTTTATTCTACCAATCTAAGAATATGGTATGTTCTTCCATCTGTTTATGTCTTCCTCTATCTCATTTTTCAATGTCCTGTAGCTTTCTGAGTAGAGGTCTTTTACCTCTTTAGTTAAGTTTATTCCTAGGTATCTTAATTTTTTTGGTGCGATGGTAAATGGGATTGTTTTTTCAGTCTCTCTCTCTGTAAGTTAACTATTGGTGTATAGAAATGCCATAGATTTCTTGGGGTTAATTTTGTATCCTGCTACATTGCCAAATTCATTTATTAAGTCTAATAGTTTTTTGATGGAGTCTTTAGGATTTTTTATGTATAATATCATGTCATCTGCAAATAAGGACAGTTTTACTTCTTCTTTTCCAATCTTGATGCCTTTTATTTCTTCTTCTTCTTGTCTAATTGCAATGTCTAACACTTCCAGTACTATGTTGAACAGGAGTGGTGAGAGGGGGCATCCCTGTCTTGTTCCTGTTCATAGGGGAAATGATGTTAGTTTTTGTCCATTGAGTATGATGTTGTCTGTGGGTTTGTCATATATGCCTTTTATTATGTTGAGGTATGATCCTTCTATTCCCACCTTGCTGAGAGTTTTTATCAAAAATGGGTGTTGGATTTTGTCAAATGCTTTTTCTGCATCAATTGATATGACTGTGTTTTTTTTCTTTTAATTTGTTTATGTGATGTATCACATTTATTGATTTTAAGATATTGTACCATCCTTGCATCCCTTGGATAAATCCTACTTGGTCATGGTGTATAATCTTTCTGATGTACTGCTGGATCCGATTTGCTAAGATTTTGTTGAGGATTTTGGCCTCTATGTTCATGAGGGATATTGGCCTGTAATTCTCTTTTATTGTGTTGTCTTTACCTGGTTTTGGTAATAGGGTGATGCTGGCTTCAGAGAATGAGCTTGGAAGTTTTCCTTCTTCTTGAATTTTTTGGGATAGTCTGAGGAGGATAAATTTTAGCTCTTCCTTGAATGTTTTGTAGAACTCCCCTGTGAAGCCGTCCGGTCCTGGGCTTTTGTTTGCTGGAAGCTTTTTGATGACTGCTTCAATTTCTTCCATAGTTATTGGCCTATTGAGATTTTTAGATTCTTCCTGATTGAGTTTTGGAATGTTGTATTTTTCTAGGACTACGTCCATTTCCTCAAGTTTGTCTAGTTTGTTGGAGTAGAGTTGTTCATAGTATTTTTTAACAATCATTTGTATTTCTGTAGGATCTGTTTTTATTTCGTCTCTGTCATTTCTGATTTTGTTTATTTGGGTCCTCTCTCTTTGCTTCTTGGTGAGCCTGGCTAGAGGTTCATCAATCTTGTTTATCCTTTGAAAGAACCAGCTCTTGGTTTCATTGATTTTATGTATTGTCTTTTTGGTCTCTATGTCATTTATTTCTGCTCTAATCTTTATTATCTCCTTCCTTCTGCTCACTCTGGGCTTTTCTTGTTGCTTTCTTTCTAGTTCTTGGAGATGTAGAGTTAGATGATTTACTACCATTTTTTCTTGTTTTTTGAGATAGGCCTGTAGAGCTATAAACTTCCCTCTCAGGACTGCTTTCATTGTGTCCCATAGGTTTTGGATTGTTGTGTTTTCATTGTCTTTAGTTTCCAGGATGTTTTTAATTTCGTTTTTGATCTCATTGGTAACCCAATCAATATTTAATAACATGCTATTCAGCTTCCAAATGTTTGAGTATTTTGGATTGTTTTTATTGTAGTTTATTTCTAGTATTATGCCATTGTGGTCTGAGAAGATGCTTGGTATGATTTCAATCTTTTTAATTTGAGGAGACTTTGCTTGTGACCCAATATGTGGTCTATTTTTGAAAATGTCCCATGAGCACTTGAAAGAATGTATATTCTGTGGCTTAGGGGTGAAATGTTCTGAAGATGTCAATTCAGTCCATCTGATCTAGTGAGTCATTTAGGATTGCTGTTTCTTTGCCAATTGTTTGTCTAGAGGTTTTATCCAGTGATTTCAGTTGTGTATTAAAGTCCCCTACTATGATTGTATTGTTGTGGATCTCTCCCTTTGATATCTTGCAGGAGTTTTTTTATGTATTTGCGTGCTCCTGCATTGGGTGCATGTATGTTTATCAGGGTTATATCCTCTTGTTGTATTGATCCCTTTAGTATTATGAAGTGGCCTTCCTTATTTCTTGTTATGGCCTTCACTTTGAGGTCTATTTTGTCTGATATAAGTATTGCTACCCCAGCTTTTTTTTCATTTTCATTTGCCTGAAAGATATTTTTCCATCCCTTCACTTTCAGTCTGTGTGAGTCCCTTATTCTGAGGTGGGTCTCTTGTAGGCAGCATATATATGGGTCATTTTTTTATCCATTCAGCCACTCAATGTCTTTTGATTTGAGCATTTAGTCCATTTATGTTTAAAGTTATTATTGAAAGGTACTTGTTTGTAGCCATTTTTATTTTTTGTGCCTGTTTTCTTTCATAGCTTTTTATTTCTTCTTTTTACACCAGTGTCTTTAGCATTTCTTGCATTGCTGGCTTAGTGGTGATAAACTCCCTTAGCCTTTTTAAGTCTGTGAAGCTCCTTATTTCCCCTTCAATTTTGAATGATAGCCTTGCTGGATAGAGTATTCTTGGATTCATTCCTTTGGTTTGCATCACTTTGTAAATTTCCGTCCATTCTTTTCTGGCCTGATGTGTTTCTGTTGAGAAATCATTTGATAATATAATGGGAGATCCCTTGAGTGTAACTTTCCTTCTCTCTCTTGCAGCCTTTAAGATTCTCTCTTTGTCCTGAGCATTTGCCATGGTAATTATGATGTGTCTTGGTGTGGGTCTTTTCAGGTTCACCTTGTTTGGGACTCTCTGTGCTTGTGTGACTCTTTTCTTCCCCACCTCAGGGAATTTTTCTGACATTATTTCTTCAAATAGGTTTTCCAGCCCTTGTTAATCTTTCTGTTGTTCTGGCACCCCTATTATTCGTATGTTGTTTTGTTTCATGCTGTTCCATAGCTCCCTTAGGCTCTCCTCCTGTCTTTTAATTTTTTTCTCCTATTGCAGTTCTGTTTGGGTGTGTTTTGCTTCCCTGTCTTCTAATTTCCTAATTCGGTCCTCGGCTTCTCCTAGTCTACTGTTGATACTTTCAATGGTGTTTTTTATTGCAGCTATATCATTCTTCATTTCTTCTTGGTTCTTACATAATTTGTTAATTTTTTTCATCCGTTTCTTCTTGCTTCTTGCATAAGTTGTTGATTTTTTCCTCCATCCAGTTTATGCTCTAGGACCTTTAATCTGAATTCTTTTTCTGTCATGCTGAATGCCTCTGTTTCACTTAGCTGCTTTTCTGGCAAGTCCTCCTTTTCTTTCCTTTGGGGGTTTCTTTGTCTACCCATGTTTGATCTCACTGACATATCTAGATGTTGAGTCATTCAGGGGCTGCTACTTGGGTGGCAGTGGCTCCTCGGGCTGTGGTTGCTCCTTGGGTGGTTGTGGTAGCAGCTGCTCCTCAGTTGGCAGCAGCTCCTCTGGTGGGTGCTGTTCACAGCTGTGGTGGCTCCTCTGGCTGGTGGGAGGAGGCTTCACACACAGCTGCTGTTCCTCAGACAGAGGGTGTGCCGATCACGAGGCTGCTGTTCCTTTGATGGAGGCGGGCTACACACGCAGCTGCTACTCCTTGAACTGGGGCAGACTGCTCACATGGCTGCTGATCCTTGAATGGGGGCGGGCTGCATGCTGCTCTTGTTCCTCTGATGTGGTGGGCTGCTTGTGGGGCTACTGCTCCTAGGACTTGGACAGGTTTTTTGCAAGTCTGCTGCTCCTCGGACAGGCGTGAGCTCTTGCAAGGCTGCTGTTCTTTGGAGGGGCGTGAGCTGCGCGTGTGGCTGCTCCTCCTCAGATGGAGACGTGCCATTCACCCGGCTGCTGCTCATCAGATAGGTGCAGGCCGTTGTGGCTCTGCTCCTTGGACCGGTGCGTGCTGCGCAGGGCTGCTGTGCAGGGCTGCCGCTCCTCAGACATCAGCGGTCTGCTCGTGTGGCTGCTGCTCCTCGGATCGGGATGGGCTGCTGCTGCTCCTCGAATGGGCCCAGGCCACTCGCAGAACTGCTGCTCCTCGGATTGGGCAGGCTGCTCGTGTGGCTGCTGCTGCTTGGACAAGGGCACGATGCTTGTGCAGCTGCTGCTCCTCAGACTAGTGCAGGGTGTGTGCAGCTGCTGCTCCTTGGATGGGGGCAGGCTGCGCAGAGCTGCCACTCCTCAGGCGTAGGAAGACTGCTCGTGTGGCTGCTGCTCCTCGGACGGGTTGTACTGCTCGCGTGGTTGCTCCTCCTCGGACGGGGAAGTGGGCCGCTCACACATCTGCTGCTCCTTGGACAGAGCCAGGCCACATGAGGCTGCTGCTCTTAGGCTCGAGGCAGGCTGCTCACAGGGCTGATGCTCCCTGGACAAGATTGCGCCGCCGCTCATATGTCTGCTGCTCACGTGGTTGAAAAAAATAATGTGAAAAGAAGTAGGAAATAAAGGAACAAACAAAAAAAGGAGAACAAAGAAAAAAGCAAAAAAAAAAAGAGAGAAGGTAACAAAATAATAATAAAAAAAATAAAAATGAAAAATTGAAATGTCATTCCTTTGGGTGGCTTAAGTTCCCAGTTTTCTGGAATGTCTGTGATTTTTTGTTGTTGTTGTTGTTGTTGTCATTGCTGGGACTGAAAGCCCCTCTATAGGCCAGACCCTGTTAACTCCCAGGGACTAATCATATTATTTTAGTCCTTCATCTCATTCAGGGTGGAATCTGGGTGTGGCTGTATTCCTTGCCTAGGGGCTGGAGGGAGGGGTGAGGTTATAACTTTAGGAGAAAATGGCTGCCCAGGTCCTGGGCTCAGGGGTGACTCAGCACTCAATTTGCTGCCACTTCTCCTGGCCCCCCTTCTCTCCCCGGCCTCTCCCCAGATTCCACTCGTCTGCACCTTCTCCCGCTCCTCAGCACGGGTGAGTGTCTGTATCCGAAATGTCCTATGAACAGGGTTCAGTGAAAACAAACAAACACCGGCCGCAGAAACGGGGGAGACTGAGTCTCTGTGAGCTCCTCTCTTACCGGCACTGCATGGTCTGGTCAGCACTTCAGGCTGCCCCTTTTAGGTTCAGTCCTCCGTAATTATGGAAACCAGATCTCAAATCCCCCAGCGCCAACAGTCCTGCGGATGTCTTTTCCACAGTCAGGGGCTGTGCCTGTCCCAAGAGGCGCGGCTGTGTGCAGCACAGTCTCCCTCTGACGCTCTGGGCTCAGAGGTCTGGGAAACTTTCCTGCCCAGATTCCTGGTTTTTACCTTTCCAGGGGAACTCTGCCCTTCCCAGCTGCAAACTGTCTCACCAGCTGAGTATACTTTGCCAATTCGGGGTGGGTGTTATTAGTTTCAGCTGCTCACTCCATTTGCTCCAGGACAAGCCCTGGGACGCATCTGCGTATTCCGCCGCCACCTTGTCTCCTGTTTTCTATCCAGTATTTCAGAAGACTCCTGATTTCCCAGTCTCTCCCTACTTCCTATATTTTCTTTGTTCCTCAAAGCTCTGACCACTCTCCCTCCCAGTCTAATTCAAATTTCATCAAGATAGAATCTTTCAGATTCTTATCTTCCTGTGATCAGATGAACAAACCTACCTGTATCTTCCCTCATTCTCTCCTCTTCCTTATTATGGTCTCCCCTTCCTCTTTCTATCTTTTGCAACATAAAGCTCCCCTGATTAATTCCTCTTTATCTGTAAGGTGTTCTCTAGACACCGCCATCTTAAGACAATAAAGCTGAACAACACTCCACTGACCCACCTTCCCCAGCAGCTTCTGCCCTTGTTGGCCTCCCATGTCTCACCTGTACTTTACAGCTGAGGGAGAATGAAGGGAGTGTGAGGCCTGAAGGCCAGACTGCAGGGGGTTCAGGCACATCTGTGGGCCTCTGGTCTAGCAGATGTATAGGGGCAGAGAGTGGAGGCAGGTCTGGAACCCCTTTTCTCTCTGCTCCCAGGAGACTGACTGAGGGTGGGTCCCATGAAGGAGGGTGTTGAGGGCAAAGTGAAGGGAAAATAGAGAGGAAAACAGGAGCAAGACCAAAAATGGGGTTTGTGAGCCAACATATATCCCAGTCTCATGGACACTCCTCCGAACAAAAACCCACTTCTCCCTTTGGCCATCATTCCTACCTGCTCCCCCTTCCCCATGGATACCCGAAGGCCGCAGCATCATTTGTGGAGGCCATACCTCCCCAGACTTCTTCAGGGACCAGATGATATCCTGTAAGGCCCTCAGCAGCGGCTTCACTTGGTACTGGATGCCGTGTTTGGCACAGAGATTTCACCAGGGGGGCAACCTTGTGGAAGTTGTGCCAGGGCATAATGGGAAAGAGGTGGCGCTTGATTTGGAAGTTGAGGTGCCCGCTGAACCAGTCGTTGAAGGACTACTCCACATAATAGGTGGCTGCCAGTTGGTTGCTGAACCAGTCCTGGTAGGGCTTTTGGTCATTCTTCATGAGGATGTGATTCATCTGCTTGACCCACACAAACCAGTGGCTCTCCAGGAACCTGATGAAGTTGAAGAAAAGGATGGCTCCCAGGACATCATAGAAAGGAATGTAGGTGAAGAAGAAATGAGTATAGTAGCTGATGGCCCAGGCCAAATCCACCCAGTCTTTTCAGACTGTTGTGGTCATAATGATCTGGTACTAGAAATACTGTATTTTTCCATGTATAAGACACTAATTTTTTTCTAAAATCGTTAGACTGAAAATCGAGGAGCATCTTATACATGGAAGTCAGCTGAGGAGGGAGCCGTGGGTGCGTAGCTGCCCATACCTTGTCAAACAGGATTTCTCCAATCACAAACCTTATTGTTACTGATGTTAGCTGATGCCGTAATTGGAGGTGAAGGTGGAGAGTGCACAGATTCAACAGGGACCAGAGCGTTCTGAGCCCATAAAGATGTCAAAAAATAAAAAGGTAAATACCGGTAAGCGATTGTCTTACTCTGCAAAATTCAAACTGAATGTAATCAGCTATGCAAAAGAGCATGGAAATTGAGCTTCAGAGAGACAATTTGAACCTCCTCTCACTAAGTATGATCAGACAGTGGAGAAAACAGGAAGAACAACTCCTTAAGATGCCAAAAAAGAAGAAGGCTTTTAGAGGAAACCAGCAAAATGGGAAAACTTGGAGCAGAGGCTTAAGACTTGGATTGTGGAGCAGCACCAAAGTGGCTTATGTGTGTCACCCAAGCTTATTCAATGTCAGGCAAGAATGTTTGCAAGTGAAATGAACATTGTTGATTCTATAGGAAAGGCGAAATGGTGCTTCAATTTCATGAGAAGAGAAGGATTGACCATGAGAACATGAACAAAGTTAGCTCAGAAAATGCTACTCCTATGTCATACAACTTAGGAAAAAATATGATTTTGAACCAAGTCAGATTGCAAGCATGGATGAGATGCCTCTCAATTTTGATATGCCTGCCAACAGAACTGTTGATGTGAAAGGAATCAAAAGAGGCAATCAAAACAAGTGGCCATGAAAAGACACACTATACTGCTGTGCTTTCATGCTGTACAGATGGTACTAAACTGCCTCCAATGCTTAATTTTAAGAGGAAAACATATCCTAAAGAGATAATAATACCACCTGGCATTATTGTGCAAGTTCAATAGAAGGGATGAATGAATCAAGACATTATGGCCGTTTGGTGTGCCAAGGTTTGGTCCAGAAGACCTGGGGGCTCTTAAAGAAGCCAGCTCTACTTGTCTGTGATTAGTTCTGAGCACATTTAACAGAAAAGACAAACAGATTTTGCAAACACTCCTCGCAGTTATTCTGGTGGACTTACAGGTCAGCCACAGCCACTAGATGTTTTAACCAACAGGCTATTTAAAGCCCTGATGAGAGAAGAATGGAGTAGATGCAAAAAGCAGATGATAACTTGACATTGACAGGAAGAGTGAAAAAAACGACCATTACCGAGGTCTGCAATTGGGTCCTAAACACATGGTATGGTGTCAAATGAGAGTGATTGGGAAGTCTTTCAAGAAATGTGGAATCAGCAATGCCATTGAAAACCTGAGGATGATCTCACATATGTAGACAGTGACTCAGAAGACAGCAGTGATAAAATAAAACTTGAAGAAATTGATTTGTCTGGGACTAATAGTGATGAAGAAGAGAGCAGTGATGCAACAGAGGCGGAATAAAGTGATAGTCTGTATAATATCATAGTACTAGTATATAAACATGACCTGTCTTTATAGCTACAAATTTCTGCCTTAACACTGTTTTTGCCACATCACTTAAGTTTTGGTATATTGTATTTTTTTCATTCATCTCTAAGATTTTTTAATTTCCCTTGTGATATCTTTTCTGATCTGATCATATGTTTAATTTCCTCAAATTTGTGAATTTTCCAGTTTATTTCTGTTGTTGATTTCTAACTTCATCCTATTTTGGTCAGAGATAATACTTTGTATGAAATATGCCATTTTAAGTCTGTTGAGACTTACTTTTGTGGTGTAGCTTATGGTTTACCCCAGAAAATGTTCTATGTGCACTGGAGAAGAATGTGTTGTTGTTTGGTAGAGTGTTCTGTGCATGTTTGTTAGGAATAATTGGTTTATTGTGTTGCTTGATATATTTGTTTCCTTACTTATCTTCTGTCTGAATGTTCTGTACATTATTTACAATGGGGTGTTGAAACTCCAATGCTTATTTTAGCATTGTCTCTTTCTACCTTCAGTTCTGTCAGTTTTGCTTCATATATTTTGTTAGTCTACCATTAGGTGTGTAAATGTTTATAATCATTATAACTTCTTTCTGTGTTGAGGCTTTTATTACTACATAATGTCGTCTTTATTTCTTGTAACCTTTCTTATTTAAAGTCTATTTTATCTGATATTAGCATAATAACTTCTGCTTTCTTTTGGTTGCTGTTTGCATGGAATAACTTTTTGTACACTTTCATTTTCAATCTGTCTTTGGATCAAAAGTGAGTCACTTGTAGGAAAAATGTAGTTGAATCACGTGTTTTTTAATCTACTATGCCAATCTCTATTTTGGTTGGAGAGTATAATCCATTTAGGCTTAAAGTAATGATAAAGAGGGACTTCTGCCATTTTACTTTTTGTTTTATGTATACCTGATACTTTTTGCTCCTCATTTTCTGCATGACTGCTATATTGTGTTTTCTAGGTGGGAAGAGACATTCCTGGTGCTTTATACTCTGCAATCTTCCTAGAGTTCTCTAGCAATCAATTTAGTCCGTTATAATATTCAGCTACTCCTTTTAGTTTCTTCAGCTTGTTCCCCTTCTCTCTTTTACTTTACCCTTTTCCTATTTCTTCTAATTCAGTGAGGCTTTAAAAACACTTTGGAGCTAACAGGTTCTTTTAAGAATTTGACGAGAGGTTAAGATGGCAGCTGGCAGGATGGTAGTGAGGGAGAGAGTGTGAGTACATTTCACAGACCTAGAACAAACTCTCCGAAAATTCATCTGTATTAAAAAAAGAAATTGACCCAAGCCATTATGCTCAATTAATATTTGACAAAGGAGGCAAGTGCATACAATGGAGTCAAGACAGTCTCTTCAAAAAATGGTATTGGGAAAATTGTACAGGTACATGCAAAAAAAAAAAAAATGAACATAGACCACCAACTTACACCATACACAAAAATAAACTCAAAATCGATAAAGGACTTAAATGTAACATGGGAAACCATAAAAATCTTAGAAGAATCCAAAGGCAGCAACATATCAGACATCTGTTGTAGCAATATTTTTACTGATACAGCTCCTAGAACAGTTGAAACCAAGGAGAAAATAAACAAGTGGGACTGCATCAAAATAAAAAGTCTCTGCACAGCAAAAGGAACCATCAACCAAACAACAAGAAAGCTCACTGCATGGGAGAACATATTTTTCCAATCTTATATTTGATAAGGGTCTAATCTCCCAAATTCATAGGGAAGTCATACATCTTAACAAAAGGAAGATAAACAATTCAATCAAAAAATGGGCAAAGGACTTAAATAGACACTTTTTGAAAGTGGACATACAGAAGGCCAAGAGGCATATGAAAACATGCTCAAAGTCACTAATCATTTGAGAGATGTTAAATCAAAACGACAATGAGGTACGATCTCACACCTGTCAAAAGGGCAATCATCAACAAATCAACAAACAACAAGTGCTGGTGAGGATGTGGAGAAAAAGGAACCCTCATTGCACTGCTGGTGGGAATGCAGACTGGTGAAGCCACTGTGGAAGACAGTATGGAGTTTCCTCAAAAAGTTAAAAATGGAACTCCCATTTGACCTAGTGATCCCACTTCTAGGAATAGAAATCAGAAACACTAATCAGAAAGGATATATGCACCTCTATGTTCATAGCAGCACAATTTACAATAGCTAAGATTTGGAAACAGCCTAAGTGCCCATCAGCAGTGGAATACAATGAACAACATAAACTGATGAACAAAAATAGATTCAGTGACAGAGAAGCATCAAACAGACCGTCAAACCTCAGAGGGAAGGCAGGGGATGGGGGGTGGTCAGAGATTAAAGGGTTTATATGCATACATTTAAGCATAACCAATGGACACAGACACTAGGGGTGTGAGGGCTTGTGCGGGGCAGTGGCGGGGGGGGGGGGAGGGTGGGAGTGGCCGAGAAAAGGTCAATAGAGGGAAAAGGAGACATATGTAATACTTTAAACAATAGAGAATTTTAAAATAAATAAAAGTAACAGAAAAAAAAAGAATTTGAAGAAAAATACCTATGCCTGTCTCCCTAGAAAAATCTATATACACAATCATCCTAAATAAGCAGACAATTCAAAGGTCCATAGAGGCCCTGAAAACCCACATGGCCCTCTTGAATACAGCCCCTATTATAAAAATGCATCTCTACCATCATCCTTTGGCACTCTGGGCAGAAGATATCTACCATTAACAAGATACTTACTAGGAGACTGGTGAATGGAAACTGTCTTCTCAAAGATTTGTAGGTTATCTCTGAACATAGCTAAAAAAGCCTCTTTCCCGGAGTATGAACTCATGATACCATTCCATGTTTATTCAATTAATTGCATGCCACTAACTTTGAACGTGTATGAGGTAGTTATTTATACCTTACAATATAAGCTTGTGATTCCCTCTCATTTGTAACACATAGGTATAACAGACTAGTTTTTAAGTGAGGACAATTTAAATTAATAAAATATATACATCTATATGTGTGTATGTTAAGCCTGGTTTCTCTTTAAGAAATCAGTACAGTAATAAGACATGATATATACATATGCCAATATTGATAATAAGGCAACTAACTATCTTCTAGATGGATCTGTTTATACACTTAAATAGCACTTATTGTTGTATTAATTACTGCTGACAAAAAGTGTTATAAAAGTCATCAAGAAAGCAGTATTCTTTTAAGGAAATTAAGTATTCCATTGGCAAGTGTGTTCAAGTTCTAAATTTGGTTAGTAAACTCTTAAAGAAGGGATACCAAGGTATATTTATGCTGCTCATGGATTAGAGGGTCAAAACTGATAAAGTTGAAAATTTAAAAACAAAACAATAATGAAACAATGATGTTCTGTCATGGTGAATGTTTCTGGAATGGGACCTTCCAGAATGGATGAGTGCTACCTGACTCCTGGACTAATTGCTGTGTACAGCTTGGTAGGTGATGTAGGCTTTTCTTAGCCACATTGACCAAGAAGCAGTACTCAGGGATCATTCACAGGTTCTAACTGTCCAGTGCTTAGGCATGGTCACTGAGCAACCAACAACATACCCATTTTAAATAGTATCTTTTGAGTTTTATTTTCATATCATATCATATAGTAACATCAACATATTTTTTATCCAAAAATGATGTTTTTTGAAAAAAATAGTGAGAAGAATGTTATTTCTTTCTATCTTTGCAAATCTCTTTATTGGCTGATTTGATGGATAACACTTGGATTCTCATACTCACTTTTGCATACAGTCTGTTGTGATATGTTGTTTGAGTTGAAGTACATGAGAAAATCTAATGACTCAGATATGTAGTTGAGAAAGAGAGGACCTTGTAACTCCCATGAAAGGGACTCTGGGACTCAAGGGGTCCTTGGGCCACACTTTGAGAACCACTGTCCTATAAAATAGTTTGGAAGAACATATGAGTGGTGAGATTATTAGTGATCCTAGTTGTTTCCTTTTTCACTTATATATTCCACAACAGAGGTGGATTACTTGTTCAAATTATAAATGAGAAAGGAAGAAGCATGAGTATGTTGAGGAAAGATTTTGGAGGCCCTAGAGACCGAGGCAGAAAAGTTTATATTTTGGAAACCAAAAAGCAACTGTAATTTCTTAAGCAGGCAAATGACCTATTAAAATTGTATTTAGCCCTGGATGGGTGGCTCAGTTGTTGGAGCATTGTCCTGTACAACAAAAGATTGTGAGTTCTATTCCAGGTCAGGTTCAATCCCTGGTCAGGGCACATACGGCAGGCAGCCGCTCCATGTTTTTTTCTCTCTCACATTGGTGTGTGTGTGTGTGTGTGTGTGTGTTTCCCTCTCTCTCCCTTCCGCTCTCTAAAAATTAATAAACATATCCTCAGGTGAGGATTAAAAATTGTATTTGGGAAAAAATGGCTGGAATTAGAAGAGAAAAGCTACTTTATAGCTTGTCTCAGTAATATAGGTGAGTAGTGAGGTGGGCTATGCCTCAGATATTGGTGTAAATGAAGAGAAATTTTCAAAATTTGCAAAAACAGATCCAGAGACAGAGAAGCATCTATCAGACCGTCAAACTCAGAGGGAAAGCAGGGAAGGATGCAGGGGAGGGGGAGAGATCAACCAAAGGACTTGTATGCATGCATATAAGCATAAGCAATGGACACAGACACTAGGGGGCTGAGGGCATGAGCGGGGGGGGGGCAATAGAGGGATAAGGACACATATGTAATACCTTAATAAAGAAAAAAATAATAAATAGAATACTAAATGAAAAAAAAGAGTTAATAAAATGTACATTGCCACAAAAACAATTTTTCATAGAAATTTTGAATGCAGAAATACCAAAACTTGAATATCTATACATATAAAACCCTAATATGCAAATAGAATGGTGGAACAACCAAACAACGGAACAATCGAACAACTGGTTGCTATGACCACCAGGGGACGTGTGCGGAAATGGCATGCATTGGCAGCAGGTGGCAGAGCACAGAACATGGTGGGCATCAACCTTGGCAGGATGGTGGAGCAGGTGAGCGGGGGCGCCAGATCAAGATGAGGTGCCAGTCGCTGTCATCAGGGCGAGCCTCTAGTGGTTACTGAAAATTCTTTGCTCCCATGTGCCGAGGTCCTGATGTGTATTCGCACCTGCTGACGGTGCTGGAGCTACCACTCACACCCACTGCCAGTGCCAAAGCAGCTGTTCACACCCACTGTCGGCAATGGCCCCACTCACACCCATTGCTGGCTCCAGAGCCACTGCTTGCACCTGCTGGTGCCACCCGGCACAGGCTCCGGCCAGCAGCCAGCATCTGGGGAAGGAAGGCCCTGGCCAGCAGCTGGAAGGCCCTGATCGGCCCTGATTGCCGGCTAGGCCTAGGGACCCTACCCATGTGCAAATTTCGTGCAATAGGCCTCTAGTAGGGAATAAAGGAGAGGAGAGAGTTAAGATGACTGAGTTTTCAAGTCTAAAACATTTGGAGAATTTCTCCCTTATGTTGAACTTTAACCTTTTCTGAAAATTATTGTTATTAAGTTAACTGAAGTCTTGTCTTATTTTTCAGAGTTTGCCAGTCCATTCTAGGGCTCAGGAGAATGTCAACATGCTTCCCAACCTGCATTTGTCACAATGACTACCAGAAGAAAAGGAAGATCTATGACATCCCCAGAGAGTTACTTGCTGCTTACTTCCCTTAAGGCCTGCAGGCACTGAAGGGCTGTCTGTCCAGTTCCTGTTTTCACCAGACACCTGCAGTCAACCTCTTATGCACTCCAGCACCCCCATCAGCTCTCTCTTCTCCTTCACCAGTCCAGCAGTGAAGAGACTGCTAGGCTGGAAGCAAGGAGATGAAGAGGAAAAGTGGGCAGAGAAGGCAGTAGACTCTTTAGTGAAGAAGCTAAAGAAGAAGAAAGGAGCCATGGATGAGCTGGAGAGGGCTCTCAGCTGTCCAGGGCAGCCCAGCAAATGTGTTACGATTCCTCGATCCTTAGATGGGCGGCTGCAGGTGTCCCACCGCAAGGGTTTGCCTCACGTTATTTATTGCCGAGTGTGGCGTTGGCCTGATCTGCAATCTCACCATGAGCTGAAGCCCCTGGAATGCTGTGAGTTCCCATTTGGCTCCAAGCAGAAAGAGGTGTGCATTAACCCCTATCACTACTGCCGTGTGGAGACATCAGGTCAGTTTTCTTCATGATATCATGGTGTATTTTAAAAGTTAAAGAGGTGTGTCCCAGTTGATGGAGAGTTATGGGGCATAAGCAATACAAGGACCACCCCAATCACCAAAAAAGGAGATGGGGGAGGTTCAATTTTGGGGAACTAATCCACAGTTTTGTAGTCACAAAAATCTAGAATTTTCATTTCAGCATATATGTCAACTCTGTGATTTTGAAAATGCAGTTTTATATGTTTTCGAGTCATCATCATCATGTTCCTCTCTATATATTTCTTCTTCTTCTTAAAGCAGTTCTTTTAACGTTATTTGCAATACTGTTTGATACTGATTTGGTGATAATGAGCTCCTTTAGCCATTTTGTTGTTGTTTTTTGTTTTATTTTGTTTTGGTCTGGGAAGTTCTTTAATTTTCCTTCAATTTTATTTTTATTTATTTATTTTTATTATTAGTTAAGGTATTACAAATGTGTCCTCATCCCCCCCATTAACCCCCAACCTCCCCCGGCCCCCTGCCCCGCACACTCACGATCCCATACCCCTGTTGTCCAT
This sequence comes from Myotis nattereri, assembly GCF_964212035.1. Taxonomy (NCBI): domain Eukaryota; kingdom Metazoa; phylum Chordata; class Mammalia; order Chiroptera; family Vespertilionidae; genus Myotis; species Myotis nattereri. The sequence goes on from NC_138076.1 coordinate 105,555,869, forward strand.
GTCCATTGGTTTGGCTTATATACATGTATACAAGTCCTTCTGTTGATCTCTTCCCCTTACCCCCGCCCTCCCCTACTTTCCTTCTGGGGATTGATAGCCTGATCGCTGTTTCTCAGTCTTTGGATCTGCCCCTTTTCATCAGTCTATGTTGTTCTCTATAATCCACAAATGAGTGAGATCATGTGGTATTTATCTTTCTCTGACTGGCTTATTTCACTTAGCATAATGCTCTCCATTTCCATCCACACTGTTGCAAAAGGCAAGAGTTCCTTTTTTTTTTTTTTTTTTTTTTTACTGCAGCATAGTATTCCATTGTGTAGATGTACCACAGTTTTCTAATCCACTCATCTGCTGATGGGCACTTAGGTTGTTTCCAAATCTTAGCTATGGTGAATTGTGCTGCTATGAACATAGGGGTGCATATATCCTTTCTCATGGGCGTTTCTGGTTTCTTGGGATATATTCCTAGTAGTGGGATCACTGGGTCAAATGGGAGTTCCATTTTTAGTTTTTGAGGTAGCTCCATACTGTTCTCCACAGTGGCTACACCAGTCTGCATTCCCACCACCAGTGCAGAAGGGTTCCTTTTTCTCCACATCCTCTCCAACACTTGTTTGTTGATGATAGCCATTCTGACAGGTGTGAGATGATAACGCATTGTCGTTTTGATTTGCATCTCTCGTATAATTAGTGACTTTGAGCATGTTTTCATATGTCTTTCGGCCTTCTGTATGTCCTCTTTTGAAAAGTGTCTATCTAGGTCCGTTGCCCATTTTTTTTATTGGATTGTTTATCTTTTGTTAAGTTTCATGAGACCCTTGTAAATGTTGGAAATTAAACCCTTATCGGTGGTATCATTGGGAAATATGTTCTCCCATGTAGTGGGTCTTCTTGTTGTTTTGTTGATGGTTTCCTTTGGTGTGCAAAAGCTTTTTATTTTGATGTAGTCCCATTTGTTTATTTTCTCTTTAGTTTCCATTTCCCTAGGAGCATTATCAGAGAAGAAATTCCTTCGACATATGTTTGCAATTTCGCTGCCTGTGGATTCCTCTAGTATTTTTATGGTTTCCCGTCTTACGTTTAAGTCTTTTATCCATTTTGAGTTTATTTTTGTGTATGGTGTGAGTTGGTGGTCTAGTTTCATTTTTTTGCATGTATCTGTCCAATTTTCCCAACACCATTTATTGAAGAGACTGTCTTGACTCCATTGTATGCTCTTGCCTCCTTTGTCGAATATTAATTGGGCATAGTGGTTTGGGTCGATTTCTCGGGCCTCTATTCTATTCCATTGATCCATATGTCTGTTCTTGTGCCAGTACCAAGCTGTTTTAAGAACAGTGGCTTTGTAATACAGTGTGATATCTGGTATTGAGATCCCACCTACTTTGTTCTTCTGTCTCAGGATTGCTGCAGCTATTCGGGGTCTTTTTTTATTCCAGATGAATTTTTGGAACGTTCGTTCTAGATTTGTGAAATATGCTGTTGGTAATTTAATGGGGATTGCATTGAATCTATAGATTGCTTTGGGTAGTATGGACATTTTGATGATGTTGATTCTACCAATCCATGAACACGGTATGTTCTTCCATCTGTTTATGTCTTCCTCTATCTCTTTTTTCAGTGTCCTGTAGTTTTTGGCATATAAGTCTTTTACCTCCTTAGTTAAGTTTATTCCTAGGTATTTTAATTTTTTTGGTGCAATGGTAAATGGGATTGCTTCTGTAGTTTCACTTTCTGTAAGTTCACTATTGGTGTAAAGAAATGCCATGGATTTCTTAGCATTAATTTTGTATCCTGCTACATTGCCGAATTCATTTATTAAGTCTAATAATTTTTTGATGGAGTCTTTAGGGTTCTCTATGTACAATATCATGTCATCTGCAAATAAGGACAGTTTTACTTCTTCTTTTCCAATCTGGATGCCTTTTATTTCTTCTTCTTGTCTGATCGCAACGGCTAGTACTTCCAGTACTCTGTTGAACAGGAGTGTTGAGAGGGGCATCCCTGTCTTGTTCCTGTTTTTAGGGGGAATGGTTTTAGTTTTTGCCCATTGATTATGATGTTGGCTGTGGGTTTGTCATATATGGCTTTTATTATGTTGAGGTATGATCCCTCAATTCCTATCTTGCTGAGAGTTTTTATGAAGAAAGGGTGTTGGATTTTGTCAAATGCTTTTTCTGCATCAATTGATATGACTATGTGGTTTTTTTCTCTCAATTTGTTTATGTGATGTATCACACTTATTGATTTGCGGATATTGTACCATCCTTGCATCCCTGGGATAAATCCTACTTGGTCATGGTGTATGATCTTTTTGATGTACTGCTGGATCCGATTTGCTAGGATTTTGTTGAGGATTTTGGCATCTATGTTCATGAGGGATATTGGCCTATAATTCTCTTTCATTGTATTTATCTGGTTTTGGGATTAGAGTGATGTTGGCTTCATAAAATGAGCTAGGAAGTGTTCCTTCCTCTTGGATCATTTGACATAGTCTGAGGAGGATAGATTTTAGGTCTTCCTTGAATGTTTGGTAAAACTCCCCTGTGAAGCCATCTGGCCCCGGGCTTTTGTTTGCTGGGAGCTTTTTGATTACTGCTTCGATTTCCTCCATAGTTATTGGCCTGTTGATATTTTTAGATTCTTCCTGATTAAGTTTTGGAAGGTTGTATTTTTCTAGGAATATGTCCATTTCCTCCAGGTTGTGTAGTGTGTTGGAGTAGAGTTGTTCATAGTATTTTCTAACAATCCTTTGTATTTCTATGGGGTTTGTTGTTATTTCTCCTCTTTCATTTCTGATTTTGTTTATTTGGGTCCTCTCTCTTTGTTTCCTGGTGAGCCTGGCTAGAAGTGTATCAATCTTATTTTTCCTTTCAAAGAACCAGCTCTTGGTTTTGTTGATCTTATGTATTGTTTTTTTGGTCTCTATGTCGTTCATCTCTGCTCTTATCTATTATTTCCTTCCTTCTGCTTACACTGGGCTTTTCTTGTTGCTCTCTTTCTAACTCTTTGAGTTGTAGAGTTAGGTCATTTATTCTCATTGTTTCTTGTTTCTTGCAGTAGGCTTGTAGAGCTCTGAACTTCCCTCTCAAGACTGCTTTTGCTGTGTCCCATAGGTTTTGGATTGTTGTGTTTTCATTGTCGTTTGTTGCCATGATGTTTTTTATTTCTTCTTTGATCTCACTGGTAACCCAGTCATTGTTTAATAGCATGCTATTTAGTCTCCATGTGTTTGATTTTTCTGGATTGTTTTTGTTGTAGTTTATTTCCAGTTTTATGCCTTTGTGGTCTGAGAAGATGCTTGATATGATTTCAATTTTCTTGAATTTGAAGAGACTTTGTCTGTGACCTAATATATGGTCTATCTTTGAAGATGACAAATGTGCACTTGAGGAGAACGTATATTCTGTGGCTTTGGGGTGAAATGTTCTGAATATGTCAATTAATTCCATCTGATCTAGTGAGTCATTTAGGATTGATGTTTCTTTTCTGAGTTTCTGTTTAGAGGATTTGTCCAGTGGTGATAATGGGGTGTTAAGGTCCCCTACTATGATTGTATTGCTGTCAATCTCTCCCTTGATCTCCTCCAGAAGATTTCTTACGTATATGGGTGCTCCTATATTGGGTGCATATATATTTACCAGAGTTATTTCTTCTTGTTGGACTGCTCCCTTTAGTATTATGAAGTGGCCTTCTTTATCTCTTTTTATGTCCTTCACTTTGAGATCTAATTTGTCAGATATAAGTATTGCTACCCCGGCGTTTTTTTCACTTCCTTTGGCCTGAAAAACCTTTTTCCATCCCTTCACCATCAGTCTGTGTGTGTCTTTTTTTCTGAGGGGGGTTTCCTGTAGACAGCAGATATATGGGTCATGTTTTCTTATCCACTCAGTTACCCTATGCCTTTTGACTGGGGCATTTAATCCATTTACATTTAAAGTTATTATTGATAGAAACTTGTTAGTCACCATTTTTGTTCTTTACCGCTGCGTTCCTTCTTTGTTTCCTATTTTTTCCATTTACAGCAGACCCTTTAGCAGTTCTTGCATTGCTGGTTTGGTTGTAATAAACTCCCGTAGACCATTTTTGTCTGTGAAGCTCCTGATTTGACCCTCAATTTTGATTGATAGCCTCGCTGGGTACAGTATTCTTGGATTCAGACCCTTCCTTTGCATGACTTTGTATATTTCATTCCATTCCCTTCTTGCCTGATGTGTTTCTGTTGAGAAATTGGTCGCTAGTCTGATGGGGGATCCTTTGTAGGTAACTTTCTGTCTCTCTCTGGCTGCTTTTAAGATTCTTGCTTTGTCGTTGGTGTTTGCCAATTTAATTATTATGTGCCTTGGCATCGGTCTCTTTGGGTTCATTTTATTTGGGACTCTGTGTGCTTCTTGGATTTGTGTGAGTTTTTTCTTCCCTATATCAGGGAAATTTTCTGTTACTATTTTTTCAAACAGGTTTTCTATTCCTCGCTCAGTTTCCTCTCCTTTTGGCACCCCTATTATTCGGATGTTGTTTCATTTAGTGTTGTCCCAGAGTTCTCTTAGGCTCTCCTCCTGCTTTTTAATTTTTTTCTAGAAGCTGTTCTGTTTGGGTATTTTTTCCTACCTTGTCTTCTAGCTCACTGATGCGGTCCTCTGCTTCTTCTAGTCTACTGTTGATGCTTTCTATTGAGTTCTTTATAGCAGTGATGTCCTTTTTCATTTCTTCTTGGGTTTTCTTTATTTCCTCTTGGTTCCTACACATATTGTTGAATTTGTCTTCCATTCTTTTCATCCACCTTATGGTCATTTCTCTGAATTCTTTCTCTGACAGGTTGCTTGCCTCCATTGCCTCCATTTCGTTTACTTCCTTTTCTGATGATGCCTGTTTTTCTTTCATATGTGGGTTGGTTCTTTGTTTCACCATGATCGCTCTTCTCCAGGTGTTTGGTTATGTAGTTCTCTCTCTGCTGTGTTGATTTAAAGGCACAAAATACAACACAACAAGGCACAACGTACAAGGCACTGAACATAAATGTATTCACGATATTAATAACCCCAAATAAAGGTGACCACCCGAGCGAAGAGAATTAGGGGATAAAGAAGAAAAAAGAGAAAAAGAAAAAACAAAAAGGAGTGCTGAAATGAGATTGGGAAAAGGGAGAGAAGAAAGGGAAAAAAAAGTAAGAGAGAGAATGAAATAGAGGTGGGGAAGAGGCTATTTGTATGGGGAGAAAACTCTAATGGAATGGCAACTAACCCCAACGAATTCCAGCAGCAGATCCCTGGAGATTAATGCAGACTACAAACAACCACTAATATCAAACGAGGCAAGGGAAAACAGAAGCACAAAAATAACCAGAGAAAGAAAAAATAAGCAAACCAGAATAATGAAAATGAAAAATAAAACAATCTCCCAAACAAGCATAAAAAAACCCCAGTATACTCAAAATCAAGCAAACAGTAGAAAAATGACAGTGAGAGAGAGAGAAAAAATTGGATAGTGAAGAAAGATAAGAGAGAGGTGTATATGGATTTAGAGCAAGGGATTGGAAATTAGATATATAAGTAGGGTGAAATTTAGACAGTGGGTAAAAAGAAGGAATAGGGAAAATCTAAAGCAGGAATAGGGTAAGAGAAACAGGACAACAAAAGGGGAAAAGTGAGGAAGAGAGTTTTGGCTTAAGGGCAAAGGTGAGATAGAGAGAAATAATGCTAAAGTAACAATGGAAATAGAGTGTAGCACACCGGGAGAGGTTTCAGCCGCAGTCTCCAACCGTCCTTTTTTTTTCTGGGAGTTCTCTGTCTTTCCCAACTGCAGACTGTCTCGCAGCTGAATATCCTCGGCTTATTCGGCTGTATGTTACCCGTTTCAGCTGCTCACCCTTATCTGCTCCAGGACAAGGCACAGGACACGTCTGTTTATACCTCCGCCATTTTCCTTCCCAGTTTTCCTTCAATTTTAAATGATAGGATTGCTGAATAGAGTGGTCTTGGTTTCACGTCCTTGTTTTTCATGACTTCATCCAGTTCTTTCTGGCTGAAGTATTTCTGTTGAGAAATCAGCTGACAGCCTTTTGGACTCCCTTGTAAGTAACTGTGCCTCTCTTGCTGCTTTTAAGATTCTCTCTTTGTAACCTTTGCCATTTTAATTATGATGTGTCTTGGTGTTGGCCTCTTTGGGTTCATCTTGTTTTTCCTTCAGCAGTTTTCTGACATTATTTCTTCAACCAGTTTCTCTATTCCTTCCTTGCTCACTTTTTGATACTACTATGATTCAGATGTTGTTATGGTTCACATTGTCCCAAAGTTCCCTTAAAAAAAAAAAAACAAACAAGCAATCAGAGCAGCTAAAAGAAAATGCACATTCTTTTATTTATTTATTTATTTATTTATTTATTTATTTATTTATTTTGAGGGCAAGGACTCTGTCCTTTTTTTTATTATTTCTTAAAGTATTACAAAGAGTATTACAAATGTCTCCTTTTTTCTCCCCCTTGACATTCCCCCGGCTTCCCCTACCCCCCAGGGTCTTGTGTCCATTAGTTATTCTCATATGCATGCATATAAGTCTTTCGGTTGATCTCCTACTCTCCCCAACCCTCCCCAGGGTTCCCACTGTAGTTTGACATTCTGCTCAATGCTGCTCTGCCTCTGTATCCATTTTTGTTCATCAGTCTATAATGGCTCTTATTATCCATAAATGAGTGAGTTCATGTGGTATTTTTCTCAGCTTCCCAGGGGCCGTCTCAGTCTCACAGGGGCCATCCCAGCCTCACAGAGGCTGTCCCCGCCTCACAGGGGCCGTCCCAGCCTCACCAGGGCCGTTTCAACCTCACCGGGCCGATTCAACCTCACCGGGGCCATTTCGAGTTTGGATTTCGTTTTCTACCAAGTGCACAGACTGCCTGTCTGCTGTCACTCAGCGTCCCATGTGATACTGGATCTGGTGGGCCTGTCTGTGTGTTTGCGTCGCCAGCCCAGCCATGTCCAGCTCTGGCTTCCTCCGAACCTGATTCTGCTTCTTTATTGTGTCCCTTATGTATACGAGGAGTTGAAATCTGTATTCTGCTGGGCTGGGCTGCAAAAGCGTAGGTGGTTCTCTTTGTGTCACTAGCACAGCTTGGTTGAGGATGTAATTTGAGTAGGGTGGGGTCCCGGGGAATCACCAGGGTGGGGCCAAGGGCAATGGTGTCTCTGCTTCTACTCGCCTCTCCGCAACTCAGCGACTTGCTCCCCTGAGTGCCGGCGAGCAGTTCCGCGAGACAGCCACTCTCGCTCTACAGGTCATTGCAAGGCCGTCCCGCTTCTCCCCATAGGGGTTGGGGAGCTTAGTATCCCGCCCCAACCATGCTCAGTGGATTTGATAGTCCGCCTCCCCTTCTGGTTGAAAAAAACCGCGCATCCAGTTGCAGCCAGCCTGGTGCGTGATTCCGTACCTCCGTTCTTGGAGCCTCTGCACAACCTACTCAGTCTCAATGCTCTTCTTTCTTTCCTTCCAGTTGTAGAGCTTCCACTGGGCCAGCTTTCCCATGGTTCTGAATGACAGCTGTTTCTTTTATAGTTGGTAGTCTCGATGTTGTTGTGGGAGACAGCACACACAGGTCTGTACCTTATGCCGCCATCTTGGTTCTCTCAATGCACATTCTTTTAAATTCATTTTCTTTTAGATGCTCTGATTGCTTGTTTTTTTTTTCTACATTATCTTCCAAATCACTGATTCAATTCTCTGCTTCATTCAACCTACTCTTTTATTGTTGTTGTTGTTAATCCTCACCTGAGGATACGTTTTCCATTGCTTTTTAGAAGGAGTGGAAGGGAGGGAGGGAAGGAGAGAGAGCGAGAGAGAAACATCGATGTGAGAGAGACGCATTGATTGGCTGCCTCCTGCACTCTCCCTGACTGGAAATGGGAAGCAAACACACAACCCAGGTAGTGCCCTTAACTGGGAATCATACCCTCAACCCTTTGGTGTGCAGTCCAATTCCCTAATCACTGAGAAACACAGGCCATGGCCAACCTATTTTTTATTTTATTCCTTCTAGTGTATTCTTGATATCAGATGTATTCTTTATTTCCGACTGCTTCTTTTATATACTTAAAAAAAACTTTATTGTTGAGAGCATTACAAATGTCCCTCTTTTTTCTCTCCATTGCCCCCCTCCACCCACCGTGCCCCACCCCAGACCTTCTCCACCCTATTGTCTGTCTATAGGTAATGTATATCCTATATAAAAAAGAGGCTAATATGCAAATTGTCCCCTCGACGGGGAGTTTGACCAGGAGTTCGACCAGGGGGCAGGGCCGGCTGGCCAACCTCCCGAGTCGTTCCCCCCCCCGCCCCCCTCCCAGCCAGCCCTATCGCCTTGATCAGAGTGGCTGGCTGGACCCCAACCATGCACGAATTCATGCACTGAGCCTCTAGTATGCATATAAAATCTTTGTTTAATCCCTTCCCGCTCCCCCACCCCCTTCCCTCTGAAAATGGTCAGTCTATTCCATTTCCATGCCTCTGATTTTACTATATTTTATTCCCTTTCCACTTCTCCACCCTGCTTATCTGTCTCTATGTGGCTTCTTCTGTAAAGCCTTGGTTATAATATTTCAATTGGTTTTTCAGGTTGGTTGCTCTGTAATTTAGCTATAAATCTGATTTGGGGCTGGGAGCAAGTGGGCACAACTTCCAGCTACTCTTCAGCCATCTTGGAATCTATCCTGTAATTTCTCCTTTACATAAAATACTCATCCTGTTTCAAAACCACATGATTTCCGAAAAAGATACAAAAGCTGTTTTCAGCTCCGTAGTTCACCCCCATATATGCAGTAATTCCTTCCACTATTTTCCTTTATGTAACACATATTAAGATAGTGTGGTATTTAAAGGGTGGCATAAAATTGAAACAAATGTCTGAAAATTCACTATGTCATATTTGCAAGTAGCAGTTGAGATGTGGAAATGAAATTTGCTATTTAGGAATAGCTATTGATATGGATTGAATGCTTGTGTTCCCTCAAAATACTTATGTTGAAAGCCCAATGCCTAATGCATAAGGTGATGGTTTTAACAGGAGGAACCTCTGGGAGGTGATTAGGTAATGAGAGCAGAACCTGATGAATAGGATTAGTGTCCTTATAAAGAGGCTTGAGAGAGGTCCCTGCCCCTTCTACCATGTGTGGACAGTGAGAAGATGGCCCTCTGCAACCAGGAAGAGGGCTCTCACCAGGAACCAACCATGCTGCACCCTGATCTCAGACTTCCGAGCTCCCAGAACTGTGAGAAATAAATTTCTGTTGTTTGTAAACACCCAGTCTGCGGTATTTCTGTTATGGACTGCAAAGTAGTAAATACTTTTATTAAAAATGGACTAAGACAGCTAAGTTTTTAATAAAAGCATTTAAAAATATGATCAGTGCAAATCTAAGGTAAGTGAGCCCCTCTGGCCAAATAACCAGGATGATACTATCAGTTTTCTATACCAATATTCACTGCTTCTGGTTTTACCCAGATAGTGAAAGTATATTATCAAGATATTTGTCTCAATAAAGAAAAACATATTCTTTCTTTTCTTTTGATGCCTCAATCTGCATGCCATGAAGAATAGAAGTATCTCCATTCAGGAGTCTGTGAGGCATTTTATTTATTAATGGTAAGAATACACTGTAGATATCTCACATGAAAACTGAAGTCACAGAAATTATTCAAATTCCTCTTCATAAAAAAGAAAAATGAGTGTTTATTTGAACTTTGTTAACATTGTGATGAAGAAGCATCATTGAAAAGAAGCCATATGTCAGTTATTACTTTGCAGCCCCTCATTTTCAGACTATTCATGAGGCAAGTCATCTTTTTATTCCTGTATATTCATATAATACATAAAAGAAAATTCAGAGGCTTATTGTGCAAGTCACTTTTTCATGGTGATGTTGAGTGTTTAAGGCCCAGTGCACAAATTCATGAACAGGTGGGGTCCCTTGGGGTAACCTGCAGGGATTGGACCCCAGCTTGTGCCCCCAGCCTTGCAGCCCTGCAGCCCTGCCTGGAACCCTGCCATCGCCTGGTGCTGCCCCCTTACCTGCTCCACCATCCCGCCTGTGAGACGATTGATCGGGGCCAGGCCTTCCCCCCTCTCCCCCCCCCCGCCCCCCCCCCCCGGCTCCCTCAGTGCCTGGAAGCCGGGTGGCGGCCCTGCCACCTGCTGGTCACCATCTGCAGGGTGATTGGTGAGGCGATCAGGCCCCCACTCACACCTGCTTTGGCCTGGTCCCCACTAACACCCACCTTGGCCTGGTGCCGCCTGCTCACTTGCTCCACCATCCCGCCGCAGTTCTGCTCTCATCAGGGCCCATCAGGGCTGGCAGTGCCTCCACTGCCACCCGCTGCCAGCACTGTGTCACCAACGCCCACCATGTTCCTTGCTGCACCCTCGTGGTCAGCGCACATCATAGCGAGCACTTGAACCCCTGGTCAAACAATTTGCATATTAGGCTTTTATTATATAGGATGTCATAGGTAGTATATACAAATGTGGCTTTTAAAGGGAGAAGGAATCATTTGTTTCTCTGCTACTCTTACCTGTTGTGGTTTAGTTTTCAACTTTCAATTCACCTGTTTTAGTTTGTATTCTGCATGTAGAAGTGAGAATTATTACTTGTTAAGAAAGAGATAAATGTATTATGGTAAGTAAATGGTAGATTTTGTAATTGATATTATTGTTGTCTGTTTACTTGAAAATATTTGCTTTTCATGAAAGTTTGTATCAATACTTGCAGGTGGTAAGAAATCGATAGTGTGATTAAAAACAAGAGATACCCCATCCATCTTCAGGAACAACCTCTTTTAATCATTCTTGGTTAGTTCTTATTCTACTTCCCTGTATTATTACTAAAAATTATGGAGGTAACTCTATATAATGTGCTTATACATTGGTTTCCAAAATTTATCACCTTAAGATAATTTCATTGATTCTAATATAAAAGATGAGGATTTAGTTAATTTACATTGCCTTCTTTCTCCCTCTTCTCGATTCTCAATATTTATATTTTAGTTTATAGTTATGTTATTTTTTTGGCAATTCTATTGGTTTCCATTGTGGGATTTGAAGATCAGAATTAAGTCTTCCTAAAACTAAGTCTTAGTGAGGCCACAAAGAACCCCCATACTTCTCCCAAAGCTTCTAAATAGTGATTCCTTATCTAAAAGTGGCTGCCAGTTTTATCTGGAAAGGCCCACAAACCAAGCATCAGTAGAATAGGGATACTTTTGGTGTCTTGTTGCCTGGAGTAAGGCTGGTGGGTTAGGAAACTACTTTCTTTGTACCTTTGGCCAGATCTGATCTCATGCTTGATAAGAGCTGTGAGCCCCCAACCAGCCTCAGTGGCTTGGTTTGCCTGGATAGGCTTCTCCAGAACTCAGGAGAAGCCAAAATGCTTGAGTTTCCACCTAATCTTGCTGAAGCTTTATCCAGAACATGCATTTGTTGTGTTTTCTCTCAAGGAAGACCTCTAACTGGATCTCATCCCTTTTATTTTTATTGAAAGTTATGTCAGTGTGTGTGTGTGTGTGTGTGTGTGTGTGTGTGTGTAATCAAAAGTCGGATGCACATCTATATATATAAAACCTAAGCGACCATTGCAACCGAACAGACGACCGAAAGGCTGCGTGGGGCGGCCAGGCCTGTGGGGGGGCGGGGGGGCAGTTAGGGGTGACCAGGCCAGCGAGGGGGGGGCAGTTGGGGGCTACTAGGCCAGCAGGGGGGGCATTTGGGGGTGACCTGGGCAGCAGGGGGGGCATTTGGGGGTGACCTGGCCAGCAGGGGGGGCAGTTAGGGGCGATCAGGCAGGCAGGCAGGTGAGCAGTTAGGAGTCAGTGGTCCCAGATTGTGAGAGGGATGTCGGACTGCCGGTTTAGGCCCATACTGGTTTAGGCCCATACTGGTTGGGCCTAAACCGGCAGTCGGACATCCCCTGAGGGGTCCCGGATTGGAGAGGGTGCAGGATCGTCTCCCTGCCATGCACGAATTTCATGCACCGGGCCTCTAGTAGGTTGATAAATTACAAGATTTTTGTTTTTGTTTTTTAGTTATAATTTCTAGTCTAGGATATTATATGCATGGAGCCTTTTGTTGGGTGCTTTTGCAAAACTGATGCTGATAATCACAACATGAAGCAAGTCTTCCCAGTATATGGGCATGTTTCCTGTATAGATTACCAAGTTGACTCTAGTAAAAACAAAAAAAGAAAAAAGATACCAGTCTAAAGCCAGACAGTAAACAGGATTTTAACCAATCATAGTCCATCATGCCACCTTTATAACATGGAATTAAACAACAGAAGCTGCCAGAAGCCTGATGACATATTTGAAATTCACAGAGCACCTCACTAGCCATCCTCCTTCAAACCAGCCACATACTCAGTGTGGCATTGTAACTCCCTAAACGAATGAGCTATTCCAAAGAATTATTGCTGATGTTGATAGCAATTCCAAATAGAAAAGCTGGCTTGTACCTTGGAGGAAAACCGTTAGTAATGGCCAGTTTCATCATAATGGTGAAGGCAATGTGTTTTTCTCTCTTCAGTCCACTGTTATTATAAATAAGTATTCTCCTCATAAGTTCCTAGGCCGATAGGAATGTAAAGGTTAAGCTGACGATTTCCCCTATCTGAGGGGGTAATCTGGGGGAACCCAATAATTATGTTGTTTTGTGATGGAGATGCTCTGAAGTTGTGTCTGTTGCTAATACATTTTGCATTAAAATCTAAGTTTGGATAGCAAAAAGAAAAAAAATAATTATTTTCCCTTAGAAAAGCCTGGTCCATTGCCTTCTAGCATCTTGCATTGGTGATGTGAAGTCATAAGTCAGTTTGAGCTTCATTTCTTTGTAGGTGACTTTGAGGTGATCTTCTGGGAACGTTTAGAATATTCCACTTGTCTAGATGTTTGAAATTCAATATGGTATGAGGCAGGGGGTCCCGCGGGGGTGAGGCCGACGGAGTCCTAACGAAGCATGCCCGACTCTGGAGACCAGGTTCAAAGACGCAGATCTGATTTTATTGTTTAAATGCAGCAACATATATAACATTCCAGACCAATCAGAAGTTTACACCATCCTTAGGGCAACCAGTGGTAGGAAAGATCAGGGTACTATGTAGGGACTCTAGGGGGCTTACTCAGGCGGGCGCTGCCACTTCCCGGTATGCTGAAGAAGCTTGTATAGGCGGAGTGCACTCACGCCATTGCATCTGCCACTGCACTGAGATAAACCTCCTGAGCTCTTCCCACATCTCCCCCTTCTTTTCTTATTAGCGCCTGCTGGACGTGTATGATCATGGCTTGCTGGGCACTTAGCTTATTGAACATGTTGTATAAACAGCGAAATAATACTATTCCTATGATGAATCCTACTATCATGACTCCCCAAATGAGGAGGTTGGCTGGGTTTAACCAGGAGGTCAGTCTCGTGAGAGCATCAGTGAGGAAATTATCCGTAATAGGCTCTACGCGGGTGGAGTTGATTTTCAAGATTTTCTTTTGCAGTCGATAGGTGGTATTAAGGAACTGTTGGCTAAAAGGACCTTTTAGTAAGGTTGCCAGGCGCTCTCTTTCAGCTGTACTATTGCGCACTGGGATCGGGGTTACACATATGCTGGGGAATCGGATGTCACAGGTGGTGTGTGTAAGTTGCCACAGGCCCTCTATATCCTCAGCAAGGAGATCTATTTGTTGCTGTAGGTTTAGTATGGCTCCCCGGATTTGCTGATTAAGAAGCCTGTGTGGTGAAGGCTTGAGCTGTCGATTCTGACAGCGTGTTTAAGGCACTAGAAGTTAACTGAGTAGTAACTAAAGAGGTAACCCCGGTAGCGGCCCCAGCTATTGCACCAATTATGGTGCTTATCAGCAGTATAACTAACCCTATTGCTCTTTTAGGCCTGGCGAAGTCCCTGTGTATTATCAAGTCAGAAGGGCCTTCCCAATCAGGCGTTGTAGCAGGGACCCATAGTATAGCAGGGTTACACACGGCTATCGCATATCGAGTCTGGTTGGGCCAACAGTTGCTAAGGCTGCAAAGGGTGTGGGTGCAATTAAAGGCACTATAATTACTTAGGAGGAAGTAAAAAGGGGGTCTAACATAAGGTTCAAAGAAATATTGACGAGACCGGTTTACATAGACCATGACATTCCCTTCCCATCTCCACGCATTAACATTCCACGTCCCATTATATCGAGTTAGCCCTTGTAGACCAAAAAATGGGCGCATGTCTAAGAATGCTGAGGGGCCACATAAATCCCACCTCCCAAGTTGGCCATGGAGTGCTTGCATTGGACTCCGAATGGCAAAAGGTTGCATCCCTTTCTTTAGCCTTTTCCCCCGAATGCCTAGTGTTTTAGTTTGACCATCTACCTGGGACGCTCTTAGACAGTCTTCCCAGGGGACTCCGGTAAGGGGCAGTTGAGCTTTGTGAGGTGTCTGGAAGAGATATGGGCACAAGGGTTCTATTATTGGAGCCGACACTGGTCGGGACCAGTTGGACAGTGCTAGAGGAAAGGTCCCATTGAGTCTTATCATGGTTCCTGAGGTAGCAGATACATTAGGCATCAGGAAATCTCCGGTAGCATGATGTCCTACTAGTGTCCAACCCTCCGCTGCTGCTACGTTGTCGTCTAATGTCCATTTGAGTATGTCTGGGGTGGAGATGTTAGCCCATAGGGTACCATTCCAGGGGGCTTCCGTTGCCCCTGCGCTGTTGCAGGGGAATCCAAGAGTGCAGTTAGAGGCTCTTGCGACTGGAAATTGTGGGGTATTTACCGCAACAGGGAGGAGCACGCCTGGATGGGGTATGGCAGCCCAAACCTCTTGCCCACGAACTCCCATGCTTTTGGCAGTGATGATGTCGCACATAAGCAAAAACAGTGTGCCAGCGGAGGGGTTAGGGTCTGGTGCCATTCGCTGGGCTTCTTCTTGCAGGGCCTTCATATCACTCCAAGTGATGGGGTGAGCTTGTCGGCGTCTTGGTCGTCTCCGCTGCCGGGGCTGGTTGTCCTCTATGTCCAGGTCCTCCATTTCCTCTACCGGGAGCGATGGTGGTGGTGGTCTACGGCTCATCGCTGGTGGTGCAGGGTTTGATGTTATGGGCAGGAATCCACACGGGATTTTTCTCACCTTCTGGAAAAACACGAGCAAACCCTCTCCCTTGGTTTAAGAGTGGGTCGGGGCCCTTCCAAGCCCCGGTTAATGGATCTCTCCACCGGACCAAGGGAAGAGGTGTTGGTATGTCTCTGAGACCTCCCCAATGTTTGAAAATGGGAGGAAGACCGTCGGGAGCAAAATGAAAATAACTGAGAGTTAATAAGGCCTGTTGTAATAGTTGTTGGGGCGTGCCTGTATTTCCCCCTTCTTTTTCTTTTTGAATCTGGGTTTTTAGTTCTTTGTTTTGTCGTTCTACTATGGCTTGTCCCTGTGGGTTGTATGGTATGCCAGTAACGTGCTTGATGTTATGTTTTGTGAGGAATTGCTGAAAAGCCTCGCTAGTGTAGCAGTGGCTATTATTTGTTTTAATTTCCCAAGGGAAGCCTAATGTTAAAAATGCTCCCTTGAGGGTTGCTATTGCGTGGCGAATCTTTTCACCTGTGTGAGCCTGAGCATACGTGGCCTCAGAGTTAGTGTCAATGATTACATATACATGTTTGAGTCTACTGAAGCTTGGAATATGGGTCACATCTGCTTGCCATAAGGCATTGAGTTGGAGCCCCCGGGGGTTGACCCCTTGTGGCTGGAGGGGGCCTAAAGGCAATAGGGGGCTGCAGGTTTTGCATGCCCGTATGAGATGCTTGCAGCTAGAGAGGGTTAAATGAGGAAATAGCTTGTGCATGCTAGCTGCCTCAATCTCTGGATTGTTTTTCCTCTTGTCTTCATGGCTGGAACATTCCTGATAATTCCTCTCTGTTGCAGGAATCCACATGGTTTTGGAGTTGTTTTCTGAAAATATATAAACGTATTCTCGACCAAAGGTTAATAAAGGAAACTTTACTTGGAGTTCTATTTATTTTTGCTTAAATGAATTTCCTTTGGCTTATGTTGACACCACATAGGTTTTTCATGGGTGTCTTGCTGTTAGCATTATAAATAGAAAAATTAATTTTCAAGTAAAAATATTAAAGCAATTAAGGCATTCACTTAAAAGGTTATTATTCCACTATCCCCCTTTTTTATTTATTTATTTATTTTATTTATTTATTTATTTATTATTTTTTTAATTGCTTAAAGTATTACAAAGGGTATTACATATGTGTCTTTTTTTTCCCCGCCCTTGACTATCCCCTGCCCTCCCCCAATGGTCCCACGTCCATTGGTTATGCATATATGCATGCATACAAGTCCTTTGGTTGATCTCTTATACCCCTCTCTCCTGCCCCCCAACTTTCCCCGGCCTTCCCACTGCAGTTTGACAATCTGTTTGAGGCAGCTCTGCCTCTGTATCTATTACTGTTCAAAAGTTTATAATGGTCTCTATTATCCATGAATGAGTGAGATCATGTGGTATTTTTCCTTCATTGACTGGCTTATTTCACTTAGCATAATGCTCTCCAGTTCCATCCATGCCGTTGCAAATGGTAGGAGTTCCTTCTTTTTTACAGCAGCATAGTATTCCATCGTGTAGATGTACCACAGTTTTCTAATCCATTCATCTACTGATGGGCACTTAGGCTGTTTCCAGATCTTCGCTATGGTGAATTGTGCTGCTATGAACATAGGGGTGCATATATCCTTTCTGATTGGTGTTTCTGGTTTCCTGGGATATATTCCTAGAAGTGGGATCACAGGGTCAAATGGGAGTTCCATTTGTAGTTTTTTGAGGAAACTCCATACTGTCTTCCATAGTGGCTGCACCAGTCTGCATTCCCACCAGCAGTGCACAAGTGTTCCTTTTTCTCCACATCCTCTCCAGCACTTGTCCTTTGTTGATTTGTTGATGATAGCCATTCTGACAGGTGTGAGATGATACCTCATTGTTGTTTTGATTTGCATCTCTCGGATGATTAGTGACTTTGAGCATGTTTTCATATGTCTCTTGGCTTTCTGAATGTCCTCTTTTGAAAGGTGTCTATTTAGGTCCTTTGCCCATTTTTTGATTGGATTGTTTATCTTCATTTGTTAAGTTGTATGAGTTCCCTATAAATTTTGGAGATTAGGCCCTTATCAGATATGACATTGGCAAATATGTTTTCCCACACAGTGGGTTTTCTTGTTGTTTTGTTGATGGTTTCTTTTGCTGTGCAGAAGCTTTTTATTTTGCAGTAGTCCCATTTGTTCATTTTCTCTTTAGTTTCAAGTGCCCTAGGGGCTGTATCAGTGAAGAAATTGCTTCGGCATATGTCTGAGATTTTGTTGCCTTTGGATTCTTCTAGAATTTTTATGGTTTCCTGTCGTACATTTAAGTCCTTTATCCATTTTGAGTTTATTTTTGTGTATGGTGTAAGTTGGTGGTCTAGTTTCATTTTCTTGCATGTATCTGTCCAATTTTCCCAACACCATTTATTGAAGAGACTATCCTGGCTCCATTGTATGTTCTTGCCTCCTTTGTCAAATATTAACTGAGCATATTGGTTCGGGCCGATTTCTGGGCTCTCTATTCTATTCCATTGATCTATATGTCTGTTCTTGTGCCAGTACCAGGCAATTTTGAGAACAGTGGCTTTGTAATACAGCTTGATATCTGGTATTGAGATCCCACCTACTTTGTTCTTTCTCAGGATTGCTGCAGCTATTCGGGGTCTTTTTTTATTCCAGGGGTCTGTTTTTATTGAATTTTTGGAGAGTTCATTCTAGATCTGTGAAGTATGCCGTTGGTATTTTAATGGGAAGTGCGTTGAATTTATAGATTGCTTTGGGTAGTATGGACATTTTAATGATGTTGATCCTACCAATCCAAGAACACAGAATGTTCTTCCATTTGTTTATGTCTTCCTCTATCACTTTTTTCAACGTCCTGTAGTTTTCTGAGTAGAGGTCTTTTACCTCTTTAGTTAAGTTTATTCCTAGGTAGCTTAATTTCTTTGGTGCGATGGTAAATGGGATTGTTTTTGTAATCTCTCTTTCTGAAAGTTCACTATTGGTGTATAGAAATGCCTCAGATTTCTTGGGGTTAATTTTGTATCCTGCTATATTGCCAAATTCATGTATTAAGTCTAGTAGTTTTTTGATGGAGTCTCTAGGGTTTTGTATGTATAATATCATGTCGTCTGCAAATAAGGACAGTTTTACTTCCTCTTTTCCAATTTGGATGCCTTTTATTTCTTCCTCTTGCCTAATTGCAATGGCTAACACTTCCAGTACTATGTTGAACAGGAGTGGTGAGAGTTGGCATCCCTGTCTTGTTCCTGTTCTTAGGGGAAATGGTGTTAGTTTTTGTCCATTGAGTATGATGTTAGCTGTGGGCCTGTCATATATGGCTTTTATTATGTTGAGGTATGATCCTTCTATTCCCACCTTGCTGAGAGTTTTTATCAAAAATAGGTGTTGGATTTTGTCAAATGCTTTTTCTGCATAAATTGATATGACCATGTGGTTTTTTTCTTTCAATTTGTTTATGTGATGTATCACGTTTATTGATTTCCGGATATTGCACCATCCTTGCATCCCTGGGATGAATCCTACTTGGTCATGGTGTATGATCTTTCTGATGTATTGCTGGATCCGATTTGCTAAGATTTTGTTGAGGATTTTGGCATCTATGTTCATGAGCGATATTGGCCTGTAATTCTCTTTCATTGTGTTGTCATTACCGGGTTTTTGTATTACGGTGATGCTGGCTTCATAGAATGAGCTTGGAAGTGTTCCTTCCTCCTGAATTTTTTGTAGTAGTCTGAGGAGGATAGGTTTTAGTTCTTCCTTGAATGTTTGGTAAAACTCCCCTGTGAAGCCGTCTGGTCCTGGGCTTTTGTTTGATGGAAGCTTTTTGATGACTGCTTCAATTTCTTCCATAGTTATTGGCCTGTTGAGATTTTTAGATTCTTCCTGATTGAGTTTTGGAATGTTGTATTTTTCTAGGAATATGTCCATTTCTTCCAGGTTGTCTAGTTTGTTGGAGTAGAGCTGTCCATAGTATTTTTTAACAATCATTTGTATTTCTGTGGGGTCTGTTGTTATTTCGCCCCTATCGTTTCTGATTTTGTTTATTTGGGTCCTCTCTCTTTGCTTCTTGGTGAGCCTTGCTAGAGGTTTGTCAATCTTGTTTATCCTTTCGAAGAACCAGCTCTTGGTTTCATTGATTTTCTGTATTATTTTTTTGGTCTCTATGTCATTTATTTCTGCTTTAATCTTTATTATCTCCTTCCTTCTGCTCACTCTGGGGTTTTCTTGTTGCTCTCTTTCTAATTCTTTGAGTTGTAGAGTTAGCTGATTTACTACCATTTTTTCTTGTTTTTTGAGATAGGCCTGTAGAGCTATAAACTTCCCTCTCAGGACTGCTTTCATTGTGTCCCATAGGTTTTGGATTGTTGTGTTTTCATTGTCATTAGTTTCCAGGATGTTTTTAATTTCTTCTTTGATCTCATTGGTAACCCAATCAATATTTAATAACATGCTTTTCAGCTTCCAAGTGTTTGAGTATTTTGGGTTGTTTTTATTGTAGTTTATTTCTAATATTATGCCATCGTGGTCTGCGAAGATGCTTTTTATGATTTCAATCTTCTTGAATTTGGGGATACTTTGCTTGTGACCCAATATATGGTCTATTTTTGAATATGTGTCATGAGCACTTGAGTAGAATGTATATTCCGTGGCACTGGGGTGAAGTGTTCTGAAGATGTCTATTAAGTCCATCTGATCTAGTGAGTCATTTAGTATTGCTGTATCTTTGCTGATTGTTTGTCTAGAGGACTTATCCAGTGATGACAGTGGTGTATTAAAGTCCCCTACTATGATTGTATTGTTGTCGATCTCTCCTTTGATATCTTCCAGAAGATTTTTTATGTATTTGGGTGCTCCTGCATTGGGTGCATACATGTTTATCAGGGTTATATCTTCTTGTTGTATTGATCCCTTTAGTATTATGAAGTGGCCTTCCGTATCTCTTTTTATGGCCTTCACTTTGAGGTCTATTTTGTCCCATATAAGTATTGCTACCCCAGCTTTCTTTTCTTTTCCATTAGCCTGAAAGATATTTTTCCATCCCTTCACTTTCAGTCTGTGTGAGTCCTTTCTAATGAGGTGGGTCTCTTGTAGACCGCAAATGTATGGGTCATGATTTTTTATCCATTCAGCCACTTGATATATTTTGGTTGGAGCATTTAGCCCGTTTACATTTAAAGTTATTATTGAAAGGTACTTGTTTGTAGCCATTTCTTTTTTTGTGTGTGGCTGTTTTCTTTCTGGGATTTTTATTTCTTTTTTCTACACCAGTCCCTTTAGCATTTCTTGCATTGCTGGCTTGGTGGTGATAAACTCCCTTAGCCTTTTTTTATCTGTGAAGCTTCTTATTTCCCCTTCAATTTTGAATGATAGCCTTGCTGGATAGAGTATTCTTGGATTCAGTCCTTTGCTTTGCATCACTTTGTAAATTTCCGTCCATTCTCTTCTGGCCTGATGTGTTTCTGTTGAGAAATCATTTGATAATCTAATGGGAGATCCCTTGTATGTAACTTTCCGTCTCTCTCTTGCAGCCTGTAAGATTCTCTCTTTGTCCTGAATATTTGCCATGGTAATTATGATGTGTCTTGGTGTGGGTCTTTTTGGGTTCACCTTGCTTGGGACTCTCTGGGCTTGTGTGACTTTTTTCTTCCCCACCTCAGGGAAGTTTTCTGATATTATTTCTTCCAATAGGTTTTCTAATCCTTGTTCCTCTCTCTGTTGTTCTGGCACCCCTATTATTCGTATGTTGTTTCGTTTCATGTTGTCCCAAAGCTCCCTTAGGCTCTCCTCCTGTCTTTTAATTTTTTTCTCCAACTGAAGTACAGTTTGGGTGTGTTTTGCTTCCTTGTCTTCTAATTCACTAATTCGGTTTTCCGTTTCTCCTAGTCTACTGTTGATACTTTCAATGGTGTTCTTTTTTGCAGCTATATCGCACTTCATTTCTTCTTGGGTCTTACTTAAGTTGTTGATTTTTTCATCTGTTTCTTCTTTCTTCTTGGATAAGTTGTCGATTTTTTCCTCCATCCGGTGTATGCACTCTATGACCCTTATTCTGAATTCTTTTTTTGTCATGTTGTATGCCTCTGTATCACTTAGCTGCTTTTCTGGTGAGTCCTCCTTTTCTTTCCTTTGGGGATTTCTTTGTCTACCCATGTTTGATCTCACTGACGTATATAGAGATTGAGTCTTTCAGTGGCTGCTCCCTAGGTGGCAGTGGCTCCTTGGGCTGTGGTTGCTCCTTGGACAGTTGTGGTAGCAGTTGCTCCTCTGTTGGTAGCGGGTCTTCTGATGGGTGCTGTTCACAGCTGTTGTGGCTCTTCTGGCTGGTGGAGGGAGGCTTCACACACAGCAGCTGTTCCTCAGACAGAGCGTGTGGAGATCAGGTTGCCGCTTTTGCTTGGATCTGCTGCGTTGATTTAAAGGCACAAAATACAACAGAACAAGGCACAACATACCAGGCACTGAACACAAATGAATTACGGTATTAATAACCCCAAATAAAGATGGCTACCCGAGCTAAGAGATTTGGGGAGTAAGGAAGAAAGAAGAGAAAAAGATAGAGAGGAAAACAGAAAAAAGAGAAAAAAAAGAAAAAGAAAGAAAGAAAAGAAAAAGAGAATGAAGTAGAAGAGGGGAGGAGACTATTCATATGAGGAAAAACTCCAATAGAACCGCCACTAATCCCAACAAATTCCAGCAACGGATCCCTGGAGTGAATACAAACTACAAACAGCCAATAATATCAAGTGAGGCAAGGGAAAACAGAAGCACAGAAATAACTGGCTTGGGGGGGGGGGAATAGGAGACAGAAAAAGAAAAAGCAGAACAACCTCACAAACAATCCTTAAGGAAAAGAAAAGAAAAAAAACCCAATATACTCAACAATCGAGCAAGCAATAACAAAACAATAGAGAAAAGGAGAGAATAAAAAATTTGGATAGTGAAGAAAGATAAGGGAGAGGTGGATAAGGATTTAGAGCAGGTGATTGGAAAAGGGATATATAAGTAGGGTGAAATTTAGACAGGGGGTATGAAGAATAGGGAAAATCTAAAGCAGGAATAGGGTAAGAGAAACAGGACAGCAAAAGGGGAAAAGTGGGGAAGAGGGTTTTAGCACAGCAACACAATTGAGGTAGAGGAAAATGATGCTAAAGGAATGATAAATAGAATGAAGAACCTTAGTCCCAAAATAAAATAAAGAGAAAATAAAATGACACTTTAAAAAAAAAAAGGTAAAATGGCAGCAGTAATAATACTGGTTAAAAATAAAAATGTAGTAATTAAAAGGGTAAAATCAGGTGATGAAAAGAAGAAAATAAATGGTTTCTTAGTTAAGAGGTGAAACAATAATTTAAAAAAATAATTTAAAAAAATGGGCTGTAATGAAGGTGCTTCAGATCTTCTGCTCCTCTTTTTGGCACACCAGGTATTCAGGAGAATGTTGAATTTCCCTCTGATACACTGTTTTTCCGTGTTGTAAGCCACAGTCCTGATTTTAAGGCAGGCTGTATTGGTTTCCCAGACAGCCCTTATCTGTATTTACAGAAGAGTCAGTTCGTGGCTCTGCCTCTGGGTGGCAGTGCGTCAGGATTGACCTCTGAGGGTATAGGACCTCTCTGACCAGGTGTTCTCTATTGTACCGGAAGCTGGTTTGGAATGTCCTCCACCCAGAGCTGGTTTCCCAGCAGTCACTCCCCGCTCTGTTTCCCAGGCTCCCCCAAAACAGCCTTCCCTTACAAGCTCTGTGACTGACCCCAAATGGGTAGTCCCTTGCACTGGGTTCAACAATCAAACGCACAGATTTAAGAGCCTGGGAAGTTGTGCGAACTCGCAACGCTTCACCTTCCAAATCTGCGTGAAGTCTCTGCGCGCGCTCTGGCTCCTGGCACCGAGTAGCCGGCAAACTGGCGTAATCTGAGGCTGCCCGTTTGTGTCCCGTCCAACTGTGGGCTTATTTATAGCGTTCCCTTCTGCCAGAAGCCCTGGGGGTGCCCTTCCACACTCATGGGTCACGCTGGCTCCAACAGCAGCGGTCTTTGTGGGGCGCAGAGTCCCCACCCCCCTGCGCCCGTTCCACTCTCCAACCTAAACTGCAAACCGCACCTTTGGGGAAAGTCTAACCTTTCTGTGGGGAGAAGCAGGGTTCCTCTGAGTTCACATAGTCATGCTGCTTGAGAGCCGTTGTTGCCGGGTTAGTAGCTGGTCTCTGGATGCCAGTGACAGTCACCCAAGATGGCACGGTCTCCGCGGCTGTGCCGGCGCACCTGGAGAGGTTTCCCTTTTTTATTTTTTAATATTAGGAGGTTTTTGGAAATTTTTTAGTGTAGCCTTGATAACTTTTAATTTTAACTTTTTGTATAAAAATATGACTGCTTTAGGTTCATTGCATGTTAAGCAATTTTTCCATGAAATGAAAATTTTGGTTAATACTTTTTGAGCCACTTTTAATTAATCTGAAAACTTGACTATTATTTTACTGTCAAATTTAATACTCTAACAACAATCTTAGTTTACATTGTAAATGTTAATGGAAAGGATTATTTTGCATCCTTTGAGAAGGCCCTGAGCATTCCTGGTGTTAGGCTTGATTTAGATATAGGGTAGCTGCTGTTAGCCAAGTCTCTGTTATCTGGGTGATTTATGGTACTAGCTAGCCACTATGAGGCTTCAACCTCAGCATGAACAGAGAGCTCAGGCAACAGCTGTGGTCAATTGGAAGAGGGACCCCTTTGGCAAAAAGGGGCAAGAGAGGTCAATATAGAATGCTTAAGTGCCTTCCCAGGGGGCCTTCCACACAGTGGAAGGGATTAAATCCTTTCATGTTTTTATTAAATTGCTGCCAAACAATTAGTTTGTAAGCTTGTTTGGAGTAAATGTATAATATGCTGTTATAAAATATTAAAAATTATTAATGAGCTTCTGTTATTTTAAATTATATCTTAAAATTCTACTGCTGTATTTTAAGAAATATTATATAAAATAACTTGCTTTGCCCTTTCTTAGAGGCAAAAACTTAAGATATGTATTTATTAATTTTTATTTGATAAAGCTTTCTATGTGATTTCAAGCACATTAAATTGGCTTTATTAAAAAATCCTTTAAGAAGAGAGAATAAACTTTTGAAAACATTTCAGGGACCATGACATATCTCAAAGTCATTCCTTGGTTATAGTACTTTTTATAATTATTAAGAGATATCAATTAAATTAAAACTGACAAGATTTTCTTTTTATACTTTAGGCATTTAGTTACCACAATTATAATTTTTCCTAATTTAATTCAACCAGAACTTTAAACTCTTAGCTGGCAAGTTAAACATTCAGCATTTCTTTAGATTAATAAGAGTAGGTACTTTCTTTCTTATGTAATCTTAAGTATATTGTATTAGTCTAATTTAGTATTGGAAGGGTTAAAGAGAAGAAAACTGGACAGAGATAAGTTTGTTTTACTTGCTAGCAGCTAGGGTCGAGACCCGTATACCTTAGATAAGCAAAAACCAACAAAGAACTCTCTCTCCATGGCAACGGCCTCTCTCTTTTTTTTTTTCTTTCTCTGCATTAACCATTTGGATATCGGGAATATTGTTGCAGATCCTGTGGCATTTGCTGAAGCTGTGGGGTTAACATTCACAGGAAAGAGTCCAGGGCTCTCTAGCCCTAAGAACTTCTTTGCTCTATCTCTCTGACTACACAAGGATTGATATATCCCCGTCCATGGATTATCATCCGTGTCCCCCATGAAAGGATTACTTGGGGGCCGATGGGCTGCCGGGAGCTGGTCCATGCTTGCTGTTTCAAGGGACCTGGCATATATGGCATACTGTTCTTAATATGTTTGCTCACCTTCTTGGCACTATGTGTTTTAACCAAGGTCTCTGAGAAAGGTTGTTTCCCCAGGTAAGGATTTTCCCCTGAAGTTAGGGAGGGAATAAAACCTCTTAACTAAGTGCCAGGCGGGTAATTAATCACTTTAACTATGAACAATCATGCTTAAGCTACATAATCTCTACTCCCTGGAATGGAGATAAGAAATGCCCTAACCTTTGGAATAGAGATTGATAGGATTGGAATCAACTGGTATAAATACAGATGTAACAAGACAGAACTTAGAAGACAGAACCCACACACAGAACTTAGAAGACAGAACCTACACAGAGCCTAGAGACAGAAGAACTTCGCTGGAGAGAACATGGCAAAAGATCCTGGGCTGAACCTGACTACAGAAATTGGCAAGAGAACCTGACTAGAACCTGGTGACTGAACCTGGCTGGAGAACCTGGGCAGAACCTGGCTGGAGAACCTAGCGAGGGAACATGGCTACAGAACCTGGCTGGAGAACCTGGAGAACCTAACAAGAGAACATGGACACAGAACCTGGCTGGAGATCCTAGGCAGAACCTCTCTGGAGATCCAGACCAGAACTTGGCTGGAGATCCTGGCTGGAGATCCTGGCTAGGCTGCTGATCAACTGAACACTGTCTCCGTGTCCTTCCTTCTTCGCCGACTCCGTCTACGACTTTGGGAACCCCTGGACCTGCTGGGGTTGGACCCCGGCAATGGGCAGTTAAACTTTTTGTTCGCTCTGCAAGGGGAGCGAGGGAGTGACTCTGGCAGGAAGCCTCCTGGTGAGATTTCCCTGCTTTCACCTCACTTGAGGTTTTTTCTGTCTCAGTTTCAGCCTTCCTTGAGCTTTGAGAAACTACTTTTGGCTTGTTGAAAACAGCCCAGGAATCTGCGGGGGCAGAGGGCTCTGGAGAGGAATAGGGAGGTAAAGGGTCTTCTGTTCCCCCGTCTGCACCGCTGGTGGCGAAGAGCCAGTGGTTAAATGCTATTAGGATAGCCGAGAGCTTTTGTAGCTCCTTTTCTGTTACCTTTACTCGCCTGCTCTGTAACAGCACGTGGAGTGCCCGAGCCTGAGGGGCTCGGGCTGAGGGGGGAAGGTTACCCATTGTTACAGAGGGGCACTCACCCGACTCAATGCTTTCTTTCTTGCCGTGGTCCCTGCTCGTGGTGCCAGAATGAGGTAGGGGGTCCCGCGGGGGTGAGGACTACGGAGTCCTAACGAAGCCTGCCCGACTCCGGAGACCAGGTTCAAAGACGCAGATCTGATTTTATTGTTTAAGTGCAGCAACATATACAACATTCCAGACCAATCAGAAGTTTACACCATCCTTAGGGCAACCAATGGTAGGAAAGATCAGGGTACTATGTAGGGACTCTAGGGGGCTTACTCAGGCAGGCGCTGCCACTTCCCGGTGTGCTGAAGAAGCTTGTATAGGCAGAGTGCGCTCACGCCATTGCATCTGCCACTGCACTGAGATAAATCTCCTGAGCTCTTCCCACAATGGTATAACTAGGTTTAGATTTGTTTTTATCCATTGGGATGTGCACTCTGGTTCTCTTCAATCTGATGACATGGATTCTTCTATAGTTCTGGAAAATTTTCTTTGGCTATTTCTTTGAGCATTTCTTTTTTCTATTTTCTCTGCTTCTCTGTTTGCATTTACATTGGTCATAGGTTGTGCCTCAATGACACGTATGGAATATCTTCTTTTTCTGTTGGGCATTGTGACACTTTAGAAGTCAATAGGAGTCATGTATGCCTGGACAGTGCTTGCCCTTAAGAATTGCATCAATGCCTAAGCTTTTGTACAGAATCATGTTCAAGAAAACTCATGTTCTTTTTAAAGTGTGTAACCCAGAAGGGAAATGCTAAATGTACAGGCTTTATTTATAAGTTCTCTATTGCTGCTTACCTTTTATAAGTTATCTATTGCTGCTTACCTTTTACTTATTCACTGATATTATTACTCACTGTTTATCTTTTACAAAAGAACTTTTAGTTGCCTTTAAATCTTTCTGGTAAGACCAGGTAGAATGTTTTTACTTTAGCAGCACTACTGAGCTAAAATTTAGGTTGGTCATTTAAATAATTCAATATGGTCTCTGAGGGAAAAATATTTTGTACATCACTGATTATTTTATTGCAAGCAATAAAAACCTATTCTTCCTTAAACAGACAAACAAACACTTTATTGTCAGAATAAAAGGAAGACATGAACAATCAAATCTCCAGAAGACCAAGTAGTAGAACAGGTTTGCTAATTTCTGTGGTAGGAATAAATAGGCAGTTTCTCTTTAGAATGCTGACCTCACAATGATTCTCCTCTAAACTTTTTGTTAATTGTTGCATTCTGTTTAAGATTCAGGCTTCAAGGAGAGAAACTATTGGTTTAGCTTGATTCACAAGCTCACTTTCTGGGAAAAGATGGGTCTACAATTAACAACTCACAGTGAGCACTAAGAATGGTGAAACAGTACTTCCCAAAGGAAAAACAGAACTTTATCATAAAAAAAAATGGATAAAAACAGTAAGTGTCCACTCTGTTTTGTGCTGATGAGCCAATGATCAATTCTAACCCACTGCTTTCTTTCTCATGCTAGTGCTGCCGCCTGTATTGGTGCCAAGACACAGCGAATATAACCCCCAGCTGAGCCTTCTGGCCAAGTTCCGCAGTGCCTCCCTCCACAATGAGCCACTCATGCCGCACAACGCCACCTATCCTGACTCTTTCCAGCAGCCTCCATGCTCTGCATTCCCTCTCTCATCAGGGCAAGCATTCTCACAGTCCCTGTGCACAGCCAGCTACCCTCACTCCCCAGGAAGCCCTTCAGAGCCAGAAAGCCCCTATCAACACTCAGGTCAGTAAAAGCTGCCGGTCTATGTGGTATACAATTCAACACATTTATGGTGTGAGCATCATAGTTTTTAATCACTGTAACTCATGTTCATGTAGAGTTTTACAGTTCACATGGCAATCTCTTGTGTGCTCTTGGACCCTGCCCAGCCTCTAAGATGATCAGTACTATATCCATTTTGAAGCACTTATCCTGGAGCTACAACATGCCTTTGCTCTGGTTTTTGAAACTTTGTTGCGGCTCCAGCTCTGAGGCCGGCTGGCTGAAAGCAGGTATCTGGGGTTTGTTTAGCTTCTATAATTGAAACATTGTTGCTTAGAGTGTATCTTAGAGCCCGGTCGAGGCAGGCGGGGAACTTGGCTTCCTCCATTGCTGGGGCAACCAAGCCTCATGTTCGCTTCAGTTGCGTGGCTGCCGGCCGCCATCTTGGTTGGCAGTTAATTTGCATATCACCTTGATTAGCCAATGGGAAGCGTAGCGGAGGTATGGTTAATTACCATGTTTGTCTATTATTAGATAGGATGTTTAGCATAGAGCCTAAAATGCAGAAGTTGCTCAATAGTTGATTACATAGGCATTTGGACCTTGGGAGTAGAACTTCTGGGTCATAGATCCAGATTCTATTGAGTCAGTAAGTAATGACTGAGCCTGCTTAAGTACCAGGCACTGTGTCAGTGCTAGAGATGCAATGATTGATTATGACAATAGTCACTGCCTCTCACCTTCCAGAGACAGTGACTATTGAACACAATTATGTAAATAAGTGATAATGTGATAGAGGCCTTAGCAGTCCAGTCAAGTAATGATAAGGACTTGAACTAAAGAAGGGATGTGGTGACAGAAAGAAGGCAATTAATTTGAGATTGTAGAGTCACCAGGACTTGATGTGAGGATGAAGGCTGAGCTCTGGCCTGGAAGTCATGCACAGAATAGAGGAGGCAGTTGAAGTCTTGCAAGTGGCTGAATTCACTGAGAAAGGAACACAATAGAAAGAGACCTCATTTGAGGACAGAGCCCTAGTTAAGAGACAGGAGGATAATTAATGTTGCAAATATACATTTACATAAAACACATTATGCTATAAAGATTTCCTGTACTAAATTTGTATTCCTGCACTTATTAAACTAACAGGTTGGTGTGTGTTTTTTCTCTTCCCATTCATGAAGGACAGGCCCCAAGATATATGTACAAGCTGACCAGTTTCTTACAAAAGGAACAGTCTTTTTAATTTCAAAGTAAATTGAGATTAACTGGCTCAGCTTCTTAATGTAACAAAATTCAACCACTTAAAGTATGCAATTCAATGGTTTTTCATATGCTGTATTATATTTTTTAAGTTTAATAAAATACTTATCATAGAAAAGTTGCCATTTTAACCATTTTTAAGTTTATGTTCAAGTGGCATTAAGTATATTCACAATGCTGTGCAATCATCACCACTATCTATTTTCAAAGTTATTTCATCACCTCAAACAGAGACTCGGTGCCCATTAAACAGTAGCTCCTCATTCTCTGCCTTCCTCCCTGGGTAACTTCTAATCTACTTTTTGTCTCTGTGTATTGAATTTGCCTATTCTAAGGTACCCCATATAAATGGAATCATGACATATTTGTTTTTTGTGTCTGGCTTATTTAATTTAGCATACTGTTTTCAAAGTTCATCTATGTCATAGCATTTATCAGTTACTTCATTTGTGTGATTGAACAATATTTCATTATATAGGTATATCACATTTTTAAAAATTCATTTATTGATCTATGGATATATTTTTTCCATCTTTAGGCTATTGTGAATAATGCTGCTATGAACATTGATGTGCAAGTATCTGTTTGAGTTGCTGCTTTTAATTCCTGTGGGAATATACCGAGGAGTAGAACAGCTGGGTCATACAGTAACTTTATATTAAGCCCCTTAATTTTATAGACAGATTTACTCCAGGACCTGCAGAAGGGTCATCTTGCTTTATAACTTTTTCACCAGTGTTACAGTTCATTTTCTCAAAGGGAAATGCCTTATTCATGCTTATTCAGTATGGTCAGATGACTACCTGCAGTTCCTGTTAAAACATACATGGTTGCATTCAACCACTGATATATAGACTCAGAATTTCTGGGGGGTTGGCCAAGAACCTGCATTTATTTACCCATTCATTCATTCATTTATTTAAATATGTTTTTAATTTTTGAGAAGTGAGGGAGGGAAGGAGGAAGAGAGAGAGAGGGAGAGAGAGAGAGAGAGAGAGAGAGAGAGAGAGAGAGAGAGAGAGAGGAGAGAGAGAGAAACATTGATTAGCTCCCTCCTGTACATGCTCTGACTGGGGATTGAACTCAAACCCTGGTCATGTGCCCTGACCTAGAATCAAGACAGCGACCTTGTGGTGCATGGAACAATCCTTAATCAACTGAGCCACATAGGCCAGGTCAGAATCTGCATTTTTAACAAGTTTTACTGGTGATTTTCATGCACACTTAAGCATGAGAACTACTTTGAATGGACAATTCAACAAAGGCAGACTGATTCAAAATTTTAAGCTGTTGAACTCTATCACTTATATAACAAACTGACATTAGGAATATATACAGAAGGAATCAGTTATTCTGAGGTTCTCTTTAAAGAGTTTTTCTTCTGCCTCAGGAGTTTTTATTTTGTAATGAATTAATTTCTGATAAGATACTATCTACTTGATTGCACATCATTTTATTAACCATGATTACATTCCAATCATCTATCTAATCTAATAAAAGAGAAACATGCAAATTGACTGCACCTCTGCTACACCCCAAGCCATGACCACCAACCAATCAGAGCAACTATATGCAAGTTAACCCAAACAAGATGGCGGCTGGAAGCCATGGAGCTAGAGCAGGCAGGAGGCTTGGTTGCCCCAGTGATGGAGGAAGCCAAGCTTCCCGCCTGCCCTGGCCAGCTGTGGCCTCTGCTCAGGGCAACAAAGTTTCAATTATAGAAGATAAATAAATCCCAGATACCTGCATTCAGCCAGCCTCCACTGGGAGCGTGGGTGGCTGGGGGTCGTGGCCAGCCTGCACACAGCCATCAGCCCCTCACCCAGGATGACCTCACCCTCATGGGATGAGGGTCCCCGCTGGGGTCGCGGCCAGCCCGCAAACAGCCATCAGCCACTCACCCAGTCTGGCCAGGCTACCCTGAGGGGGCTGTTGCCAGCCTGCAAACAGCCATCAGCCACTCACCCAGGCTGGCCTGGCACCCCAGCAGGACCCACCTTCCTGAAGGGGGTGTAGCCAGCCTGAAAACGGCCCTCAGCCCCTCACCCAGGCTGGCCAGACACCCCAGCGGGACCCCCACCCTGATCCAGGACACCCTTCAGGGCAAACCAGCCAGCCCCCACCCGTGCACCAGGCCTCTATCCTATATAATAAAAGGGTAATATGCAAATTGATCCTAACAGCAGAATGACTGGGAATGACACACATTGACCACCAGGCAGCAGACGCTCAATGTAGGAGCTGCCCCCTGGTGGTCAGTGCACTCCCACAGGGGGAGCTGTGCTCAGCCACAAGCCAGGCTAGTGGCTGCCAGTAGAGTGGTGGTGGTGGGAGCCTCTCCCACCTCCTCAGCAGTGCTAAGGATGTCCGACTGCAGCTTAGGCCTGCTCCCCGCTGGCAAGTGGACATCCCCTGAGGGCTCCTGGGCTGCCAAAGGGATTTCTGTCTGCCAGCTTAGGACTGATCCCCCGGGGATCGGGCCTAAGCCGGCAGGTAGTCATCCCCCGAGGGGTCCCAGACTGTGAGAGGGCACAGGCCAGGCTAAGGGACCCCCCCGAGTGCAGAAGTTTTTGTGCACCAGATCTCTAGTCCTATCTACTAAAAGAGAAACATGGTAATTAGCCATACGTCCGCTACCCTTCCCATTGGCTAATCAGGGCGATATGCAAATTAACTGCCAGCCAAGATGGCGGCTGGCAGCCAGGCAGCTTAAAGCGAACATGAGACTTGCTTGCTCCAGGACTCCAACGTTCCCCACCTGCCGCTGCCAGCCTCTGAGCTTGCAGTTTGAATCATTGTTACAAATATAAAGCTAAACAAATCCCAGAAACCTGCTTTCAGCAAGCCGGGATCTCAGAGCTGGAGTTGAAACCTTGTTTCAATTATAGAATCCAAACAAACCAGATACCTGCTTTCAGCAGCGGAGGCCTCAGAGCTGGAGCCAAGCCTCAGAGCTAAATCTGGCCCAGAATAAAAAAGAAAAAAAGAAGAAAAGGAGCGGTTGGGACCTTCAGTCACCCACCAGCCTGAAAACAGCCCTCAGCCCCTCACCCAGAATGGCCAGGCACCCCAGTGGGGACCCCCACCCTGAAGGGGGTGTGACCAGCTGCAAACAGCCATCATCCCCTCATCCAGGCTGGCCAGGCACCCCAGTGGGGACCCCCACCCTCATCCAGGACACTCTTCAGGGCAAACCAGCCGGCCCCCACCCGTGCACCAGGCCTCTATCCTATATAGTAAAAGGGTAATATGCCTCCCAGCATCGGGATCAGTGGAGCCTCGAAGCCTCCCGGCACCGGGATCAGCGTGACAGGAGGCAGCACCCAAATCCCCTGATTGCCCTGCAGCTCTGTGTGTCACAGGGGGCGGGGCCACAACCTCCCTATCGGCTCTGCTCTGTTTGTGACAGGGGAAGGCACCCCAACCCCCTGATCGGCCCTGCTCTGTGCCTGATAGGGGGGAGCTCTCCAACCCTCTGATCACCCTGCAACTGTGTGTGTGACAGGGTGCGGCGCCCCAACCTTCCCCCCCCTCCACGGGCCCTGCTCTGTGTGTGACGGGGTAGAGCCATGACCTCCCCATCGGCCCTGCCCTGAGTGTGACAGGGTGCAGCGCCCCAACCCCCTGATCCACCCTGCTCTGTGTGTGACAGGGGGAGGTGCCCCAACTCCCCTATCGGCCCTACTCTGTGAGTGACAGGGGGGAGCTCCTCAACCCCCTGATCAGCCCTGCTCTGTGTGTGACTGGGGGGAGCTCCCAAAACCCCTGATGGGCCCTGCTCTGTGCGTGACAGGGGGAGCTCCCCAACCCCCCGATCGACCCTGCTCTGTGCGTGACAGGGTACGGAGCCCCAACCCCCTGATCGGCCCTGCTCAGTGTGTGACAGGGTATGGAGCCCCAATCCCCCTGATGGGCCCTGCTCTGTGAGTGACAGGGGGCAGCGCCCCAACCCCCTGATCGGCCCTGCTCTGTGTGTGACAGGGTATGGAGCCTCAATCCACCTGATGGGCCCTGCTCTGTGAGTGACAGGGGGCAGCGCCCCAACTCCCTGATTGGCCTTGCTCTGTGTGTGACAGGGGGTGGCACCGCAACCTCCCCATTGACCCTGCCTTGAGTTTGATGGGGGGGCGGTGCCCCAAACCCCAATCGGCCCTACCCTGAGCATGACTGAGGGTGGCATCGCAACCTCCCGATCCGCCCTGCTCTGTGCATGACAGGGGGCAGCTCCCCAACTCCCCAATCGGCCCTGCTCTGAGCCCGACCAGGGGCTGCACCTAGGGATTGGGCCTGCCCTCTGCCACCCGGGAGCAGGCCTAAGCCAGCAGGTCGTTATCTCCCAAGGGGTCCCAGACTGTGAGAGGGGACAGGCCAGCCTGAGGGACCCCCCTCCTCCCCCCGAGTGCACAAATTTTTGTGCACCGGGCCTCTAGTCCTATCTAAAAAAAGAGAAACATGGTAATTAGCCATACATCTGCTACCCTTCCCATTGGCTAATCAGGGCGATATGCAAATTAACTGCCAGCCAAGATGGCCCTTAACTGCCAACAAAAATGGCGGTTAATTTGCATATGTAGGCGCAATGCTGGGAGGCGAAAGGGGAAGGAGGGAAGAAGCTGCCTGCAGCTGACTGCAATCAGAAACCCAGGTGGCAGCCAAGAGCCAGAGAACCAAGCTGCCTTTGCTGGGAGAAGCCAGGCCGCCTTTGCCAGCTTCTGTGATAGGAGAACCTGGCAGCCTTTGCTGGCCCTGGGCCAGTAATTGGAGAAGCTGGGTGGGGCAGGGAAGAGGCGGATGTCTGCCTCTTCCCTGCCCAGCCTGGCTTCTCAGATCACTGATCACCAGTGATGCGAGAACACCCAGAGGTGGGGCCAGAGGCCAGGCTGCATAGCTGCCTGGGGACACCATCTGGATCCCAGGGGTGACGCAGCCAGGCCCCAGCAGGAGACCCAGAAGGCGACCCAGGCGCCGGGGCTGCGTCGCTGCTGGGGCATGCGATCCGGTGCCCAGGCTGAGGAGACCCAGGGCTCGGGGCTGCGTCGCAGCTGGGGCATGCGATCCGGTCCCTGGGGGCGACACAGCCAGGCCCCAGCAGGAGACCCAGAAGGAGACCCACGCGCCGGGGCTGTGTCGCCGCTGGGGCACGCGATCCGGTCCCCGAGGGTGACGCAGCCAGGCCCCAGAAGGAGACCCAGGTGCCCGAGCTGCGTTGCTGCTGGGGCATGCGAACCGGTGCCCAGGCTGAGGAGACCCAGGGCCTGGGGCTGCGTCACAGCTGAGACACACGGTCCGGTCCCCGGGGGCGACGCAGCCAGGCCCCAGAAGGAGACCCAGAAGGAGACCTAGGCGCCAGGGCTGCATCGCTGCTGGGGCACGCGATCCGGTGCCTGGGCTGAGGCGACCCAGAAGGAGACCCAGAAGGAGACCCATAAGGAGACCCAGGGGCCTCCCAAGAGGAGAGTCTCCGTGGTCAGAGGGCGCGGTGTCGGGACAGGAATAAAGACCCCAGGTGACTCAGATGCCTGGCCACAGGGTTAGACCAGCCAGCAGGGCCTTTCAGTTGGGACTGGGGTGGGGGTGGGGCGAGGGAGGCAAGCCAGAAATAGAGAACTACAACTCCCAGGACGCTTAGCGGCTGGGGCCTGGGTGCCTGGCCATGAAATCTGATGGGCATGTAGTTTTGCAAGCCACTTTAAACTAGAGGCTTTCAAGGTTGGAAGTTCTGTGCCGGGAGCCAGGGAGAAATGGAGCTGGAGCAGAGAGAGGGGTCCATGGCAGCCATGGGCTTTGAGGAGTTCTCAGCACCTCCCGGCTGGGAGCTGGCTCTGCCTCTGCTGAAGGTGGTCACATCCTGGAGAGCGAGCTTGAGACCAAGTGGAGTTCGTGTCTGGGGTTCTGGGCAGCTCCAGCCTCCAGGAGCGAGACGAAGAGGAGGAGGCAGCCTGAGGCTGGCAACGGCAGCGCCAACGGGAACTCAATCGCAGGAAGTACCGGGCGCTGGATCGGCGCTGCAGGGAGATCGAGCAGGTGAAGGAGCGGGTCCTGAACAGGCTCCATCAGACATAGAGGATAACACGGAGACTCCAGCAGGAGCGGAGGTTCCTCATGAAGGTGCTGGACTCCTACGGCAACAACTACCGGGCCAGCCAGTTCACCATCTTACTGGAGGACGAGGGCAGCCAGGGCACAGACACCCCCACCCCAGGCAAGGCTGAGAACGAGCCTCCAGAGAAAGAGGGGCTGTCCCCGCCCAGGAGGACGCCAGCGCCCACAGAAGCCAGCAGCCCGGCCCCTGGCGAGGGGCCCAGCGGTTGGAAGAGGCGGCGAGTGCCACCTGAAGGGGGCCTGGCGGGAGTCCCGCTGACTCCAGAGCTGGCCCCCGTGCAGATAAAGGTGGAGGAAGACTTCGGCTTCAAAGCGGTGGAGGCTCTGGACTCAAGTTGGGTTTCTCAGGGGCCAGACAAGTAGCTGCCCTACCCCACCCTAGCCAGCTCCCCCTTTGACCCCCCCAATAAACGGACCCCATGCTCTCCTCAGCAAAAAAAAAGCTCGTAAAGGCATGCTTATAGGATCAAATAGTATAAATATAGATGTAACAGGACAATAAAAAGAGAACCGGGCTATGATGATCACCTGAACGCTGCCTCTGTGTCATTCCTTCTTCGCTGACTCGGTCCACATCTTTGGGAACCCCTGGACCTGCTGAGGCAGGACCCCAACATTCCTCTTCTTATAAGGACTTCAGTGAGGTGGGCTAAGGTTCCCACTGGAACTGCCTCAATTTAATGTAATCCCCTCTTTAAAGATCTTATCTCTATATACAGGTACATTCTGAGGTTCTGGGGATTAGGATTTTAACATATATTTCGTTGATTACCCAAATCAGCCCTTAACAACCAACATGTTTCAGAAAGTAGATTCCTACAGGGTTATTTACCAAACATTCAGAAGTATTTTTAAAAGAGCTAAGCCCCTCGCCCACCGCGCAGGCCCCTCCCAGTGAAGAGCGAAGGCCTGGGTTCCGGGCGCTGGAGGAAAACTGGTGCCAGCAGCCAGGGGAAGGGGCCCCCAAGGGGCCTCAGATTGCGAGAGGGCACAGGCCAGGCTGAGGGACCCACATGAGTGCACAAATTTTTGTGCACTGGGCCTCTATTATATATATAAAAGCCCAGCGACCGGAACAGTGGAATGACTGGAACAACTGGTGGCTATGATGCGCACTGCGGTAGCCAACCAGCCTGATCCGGGTCCCGATCGGCCGCCAACACCCTGATCAGAGGCAGGGCTGGGTGGCCAACTGCCTGCAGCCCCTCCTCCCACCGGCCTGGCCCAATGGGGCCCCATTGGGGCAGGCTGGCTTGACCCCCTGGACCCCACCTGTGCACAAATTCATGCACTGGGCCTCTAGTAGGACTGCTATTTGGGGAGAAGAACCCGTCTCACTGTGCCTTGGGCTCAAGGTTATAATCAGGTTTCAGCTGTCCTGTCTTTGGGGGCATATTTGAACTATCTCAGAGACAGAACATTGCCGTGACCATTGTACAGTCCATGACAACAGAGGAGCTGAAAATTAAGCTAATTTCAAAGGGTTAGCTTTCTCTGTTATAAAAGCCAGATAACAGGCTCTTCTGTTACTGAGAAAAGCTAGGAGACTAGCTCCTCGGTTTGAAAATCTTATGAAGGCATTTAAACTCAATGATAAGTCATAAGTCAGAGGGAAAACTATTCAACCCTTTAGTGAGGAGTTTAGGACAACCCACTTCCCCTGTAGGACACTCACAATATCACTTATTATGTAACTGGTCTCTCTTTAGCAAAAACACTGTCCATCAAGGAGTTTAATGGCCAAAAAGGTTGGGTCAGGTCATCTTTGTGTAGTTTATCAGTTTAACATTCCTTTGTTTTACTTCTTTCTTATTGTCAACACACCACCCTGTTTTATTATGTCATAGAAACCCCAGAAAACCAGAATGGCTGACCTGTAGATACCACAGCTGATAGTCATTTAGTGCTATCAATGCCTAATGGAGATAAATTTACAGATGAACAACTAAATATATCTATTTTCTAGGAGTGTTTTCTATTACCCCAAAATAAAACAAAAAATCCAAACAAAACCAAATGTTCTTACCTTCTATTTCCCAAGTGTTTTAAGGGGCAGGTAGTATGGATTTCTTGGCATTTTAACTTTGGAATTCCTCAGTACCATAGAGTGGATGTTTGTTTAGCATCCTGTTTACTAGAATACATTAATCTTTTATTTTAACCTAACATTTGTTGTTCTTGATGATTACTATGGAATTGGATATTTAAGAAGTTAACAATTTTGACCCATTTCTGTTTTTACTATAGATTTAGAATGGTGTCTTTCATTGGCTTAGAGAGGTGCTCTTAGAAATAGATGTAAATAGGGTTTTTACAAAATGTTGTGCCTTACAATAGACTAGAAAAATGTTGGTCTACTTTAGTGTTCATATAGAGTAGGTAATGATTTTGTATAAATATGATTTTGATACCCTGGATATGAGTTGGGGCAAAGAATCTGCATACCTAACAAGTTCTCAGGTGATGCAGGCCTACAGTTCCATGGACCACACTGAGTGGGGAGGGTCCAAAGGAGTGTACTACTTAAAGTATTCCAATTCTTTTATAACTTAACAACCTTTTGTAAATCAAATAACCCCCTAATTTATCTGTTTAAAAAATGTATATTTAGTGCATAATGGAACACACTCTAGATATAATAATTACAAGGATATTC
The DNA here is from genome assembly GCF_964212035.1 of Myotis nattereri. Lineage (NCBI taxonomy): Eukaryota > Metazoa > Chordata > Mammalia > Chiroptera > Vespertilionidae > Myotis > Myotis nattereri. Next base: position 105,593,679 of record NC_138076.1, read on the forward strand.
AAAGAAAAGAAAGGTTATACAATTAATAGAAGGGCAGAGAAAGAGTGTGAGTGACAAAGAAAGAACTCTGAACTTTTATTGGTTACTTAACTGAAAAATTTTGGGTGAAAACATAGCATTCACAGATTTCCTAATGAAACACACAACTCTCTTTAAAATATCTTTTTAATATATTTTACTAGAGGCCCGGTGCATGAGATTCATGCACAGGGGGTGTGGGGGCAGTCCCTCAGCCCAGCCTGCACTCTCTGCAATCCGGGACCCCTCGGGGCATGTCCAACTGCCTCTCACAATCTGGGACCACTGGCTCCTAACTGCTCGCCTGCCTGCCTGCCTGCCTGATTGCTCCTTACCACCTCTGCCTGCCTGCTTGAACGCCCCTAATTGCTCCCTTACCAGCCTGATCACCCCTAACTGCTCCCTTGTTGGCCTGATTGCCTCTAACTGCCTCTGCCTCGACCTGCACCCAGGACCCAGGATTCCCTCCCCTGGCTGGCCACAGGCACCCAGAACCCGGGCTGGCTTCGCCCGGGCTGTCCACAGCCGCCAGCGGCCATGGGCAGGTGGCTTTGTCCAGGCTGAAGCCGGAGGTGCCCAGGTCCATGGGGTGGGCAGCTTGTACCTCTCCTGGGCTACAGGTGCTGGTGCAGCTGTTGGCACCTGGGACCGCTGGGTGGGCGGCTTGTCCCTCTCCTGGATCGTAGGTGCAGATGCAACCGCTGGCATCTGGGACTGCTGGGACCATGGGACATGCAGATTGTCCCTCTCCCAGGCTGCAGGTGCAGTTGCTGGTGCCTGGGACCGCAAGGTGGGCAGCTTGTCCCTCTCCTGGGCAGCCACCCCAGCCACTGGCACCTAGGACCACAGGGCATGTGGCTTGCTCCTCTCCCAGGCCGGGTCACATGCACAGGCACAGGCACAGGCACAGGCACAGCCTCTGCACCCAGGACCACAGGGTGTGTAACTTGGCCCTCTCCCAGACCACAGGTGCAGGCGCTGGCACCCAGGACTGTGGGGCAGGTGGCTTATCTCTCTACTGGGCTGTAGCCCCAGCCGCTGGCACCCAGGACCGTGGGACGGGGAGCTTGTCCTTCTCCCGGGCCACAGCCTGGTTGGTCCCCATTCCTCTCTTGCGAGCTCATTTGTGCCTGGCTGGTCCCCATTCCTCTCTGGCGAGCTCATTTGTGCCTGTGTGGTCCCCATTCCTCTCTCCCCAGTGTTGAGTGTCTGAGCCATTACAGCGTGATGACCATTTGCATATCAGCTCTTTATTATATAGGATTGATTTTTTACAGAGAGGAAGGGAGAAGGAGAGGAATAGAGAGTTAGAAACACCGATGAGAGAGAAACATCGATTTGTGCCCGCAACCAAGGTAGATGCCCTTGACCGGAATCAAACCTGGGACCCTTCAGTCCGCAGGCTGATGCTCTATTCACTGAGCCAAAGCGGTCAGGGCTAAGATATTTTTTATGTCATAAGTAATTAAGTATTCCATTTGTACATAAAAGAGAATGTGAGTTTATTTAGATAGAATTTTATTTTCTTTCTTAAATAATTTAAAGTGCTATCCAATGTTTCTGATTTGGTTTTATCATATCCAAACTATTATAGTTCATCTTTAGTTTGTTAGGAAATGGTACTCTTTGCCACAGGGACTCAGTGTGGCATACAGTAACAGTAATACACTATCTTTCTCATGAGGAGATGAAGTGACTTGCCAGTTTCCTTTGAGCTGTGTTTCCTTTAGAGTTGATGAACTTTACATGGATCCACTCATATTCTTCTTTGCTTGGCCCCTCAATAATCATAGATATGTGTACAAATACTGTAACTATGGGAGAGTCACTAGGTCTGTGGCCTCTGCCATAGATGCATTAACCAGATAAGCTCACCACAGTTTTCATTAAAGTGATAGATTTGAAATGATTGTAAGGCAGCTTACTTGGTCTTGCAGCCAACTTTCTGCTTAACAGCATTAATCTAAATTTCCTGATGGAATCAGGAGATGGGCAGCCCAAGCATAATGGTAGTAATGTGCTATCTGGCTTGTTTTCTTTCAGACTTTCGGCCAGTTTGCTATGAGGAACCCCAGCACTGGTGCTCAGTTGCTTACTATGAACTGAACAATCGAATTGGTGAGACGTTCCAGGCTTCCTCCCGAAGTGTACTTATAGATGGATTCACAGACCCTTCAAATAACAGGAACAGATTCTGTCTTGGACTTCTTTCTAATGTAAACAGAAACTCAACAATAGAAAATACCAGGAGACACATAGGAAAGGGTAAAAGAAATATGTAATTTCTTTTTCTGTTCTTCTGAGCTAAAATATGGAAACAGAAACAAGCCATTCATTGGCCATGTAACCTATTGGGATGGCACAGGGATGGGTTTCTCTGCCTATAAAATGGGCATGGCATCTTTTGCGGGGTAGCATAGTGTGCATATTATGAAGACAAACAAGATGATAAATGTGAGTACAGGATGAAATCATTAAATAAAAGGATTGTGGATTATTTTTGAGTTGCTCAAAGATGCTAGATAACTTCTGAAGAAGAATAATTCTGGCTGGTTGATCATTTATATAAGGTAAAGTTACCTTTGGAAACTTAGAAGCTAGGTAGTTAAACATCCTGACTTATTTATCTTTGGAAATGACTGGGGCTCTCCTGTGTCCAGGCATTGTTACAGCAGCCCATGGCACAAGCCTCACTGGGGTCTGGACAATGATGTTTTTGAAGCTTCCTTTATTGGCAGAGTCAATGGTTGAGTGGCAGGCCTGGTTGAGGATCTTTAAATCATGTTCTTTTATTTTAGAACTAGAGGCCCAGTGCACAAAAAATTGTGCAATCGGGGGGAAAGCGGGGGTCCCTCAGCCCGGCCTGTGCCCTCTCGCAGTCTGGGACCCCTCGGGAGATAACGACCTGCTGGCTTAGGCCTGCTCCGGGGTGGCAGAGGGCAGGCCCAATCCCTAGGTGCAGCCCCTGGTCGGGCTCAGAGCAGGGCTGATTGGGGAGTTGGGGCACCGCCCCTGTCATGCACAGAGCAGGTCGGATTGGGAGGTTGCGATGCCACCCTCAGTCACGGTCAGGGTAGGGCTGATTTGGGGTTTGGGGCACCGCCCCCAGTCACACTCAAGGCAGGGTCGATGGGCAGATTGCGGTGCCATCCCCTGTCACGCACAGAGCAGGGCCAATCGGGGGTGGGGCGCTGCCCCCTGTCACTCACAGAGCAGGGCCCATCAGGGGGATTGAGGCTCCATACCCTGTCACACACAGAGCAGGGCCGATCAGGGGGTTGGGGCGCTGCCCCCTGTCACGCACAGAGCAGGGCCGATCAGGGGGTTGGGGAGCTCCCCCCTGTCACTCACAGAGTAGGGCCGATAGGGGAGTTGGGGCACCACCTCCTGTCACACACAGAGCAGGGTGGATCAGGGGTTGGGGTGCCGCACCCTGTCACACTCAGGACAGGGCCGATGGGGAGGTTATGGCTCTACCCCGTCACACACAGAGCAGGGCCCATGGGGGAGGGGGGGCGCCGCACCCTGTCACACACAGAGCAGGGCCGATCAGGGGGTTGGGGCACCGCAGCCTGTCACACACAGAGCCGCAGGACAATCGGGGTTGGGGAGCTCCCCCCTATCAGGCACAGAGCAGGGCCGATCAGGGGGTTGGGGTGCCTTCACCTGTCACGAACAGAGCAGGGCAGATAGGGAGGTTGTGGCCCCGCCCCCTGTCACACACAGAACCACAGGGTGATTAGGGGGTTTGGGCGCTGCCCCCTGTCACGCTGATCCCGGTGCTGGGAGGCATATTACCCTTTTACTATATAGAGGCCTGGTGCACGGGTGGGGGCTGGCTGGTTTTCCCTGAAGGGTGTCCTGGATCAGGGTGAGGGTCCCCACTGGGGTGCCTGGCCAACCTGGATGAGGGGATGATGGCTGTTTGCAGCTGGTCACACACCCTTCAGGGTGGGGGTCCCCACTGGGGTGCCTGGCCAGTCTGGGTGAGGGGCTGAGGGCTGTTTTCAGGCTGGTGGGTGACTGAAGCTCCCAACCGCTCCTTTTTTCTTTTTTGTTTTTTATTCTGGGCCAGCTTTAGCTCTGAGGCTTGGCTCCAGCTCTGAGGCCTCCGCTGCTGAAAGCAGGTTTCTGGCCTTGTTTACCTTCTGTATTTGAAACAATGTTGCGATCCTGCTGGCTGAAGACCGGGGACTAAAGTAGGTTTCTGGGGTTTTGTTTAGCTTCTATATTTGTAACGTAGTTGCTTAGAGTTGCAGCTCAGAGGCCAGCAGTGGCAGTCGGGGAATGTTGGAGTGTTCCGTCACTGAAGCAAGCAAGCCTCATGTTAGTTTCAAGCTGCCTGGCTGCCAGCCGCCATCTTGGCTGGCAGTTAATTTGCATATTGCCCTGATTAGCCAATGGGAAGGGTAGCGGTCATACGCTAATTACCATGTTTCTCTTTTATTAGATAGGATAGTTGGTAGTGTCTGAGTGATACCTGGCTGCCCACTATCATGTCAAACTGTTCTGGAATCACAGGTGTAAAGAAACTTGAGAGCCAATTGATCTTTTCTCTTCCCATCCAGCACTCAGACCAGTTAGGAAAGGAGCCACATAAGCATTTTCTTTCATTATTTAATTTGGTGATGCATTCTAATATTCTTCCTAACATACCTCCTGAGTGCCTCCTGTTGTAGTAAATGTACAAGCCATAGATTAAAAACATTCATTGAATTCATTCATTGATGGTTATGAGATGCCATGTCCCGCGTGGCTTAGGGTTCGGGATCTGGAGAAGGGCCACGGGCAAATGACGAGACGAGACAAGAAATAATAATTTGGAAATTTGGGGGGCCAGGCGGAGAGTCCAACTCTAGGGGAAGGACTTCGCTGGTGCCCAGACCCTGCCAACCTTTTATTCAATTTTAGATACACATATTGCCCTTGGTCAAGCAGGCAATTCCAGTAACAGACAGACTGTCTTAAAGGTCAGTAAATATGAGTAAAGATTTACTTTGAGACTATTTGGTCAGGAAATTGCTTGAGCCACCATTGTCTCATCTAAACAATCGGTGCATAGCTTTGGCCCTTGCTAGAGCTCAAGGTTCACCAGCATTCTGGGCTCCTTGTTTACACTTTTCTGATAGTGAAAACAATGGGTAGCATCCAACATTGCCCCCTTTTCACTTCCTTAATAAATCTTGAAAAGTGAATGCCACCTGAAGGGTTTGAGTCCTTTTAAGACTCTTCATTCTGCCTCTGCAGACTAGAAATAAACATATAAGAAAAACAATGAGCCAAGCAAATGTAAGGAGATCCAGTGGAAGGGATTAAATTCTTTCATGTCCTTTTTAAATTGCTACCAGGCATCCAAGGAATTAGTTTGTAAATTTGCCTGGGATAATTGTACAATATGCTGTTGTAATTCTAAATATCAAGGCTTGTGTTACCTTTACCCCAAGCACCAAGAAGGTGATTTTTTTTACTGATTCCCAAGGGTGTAAGGTACTATTATAGGGAACTGGGGTAACACAAATCTGGGAAAAATTATAATGACACTGTAAAGATATTCTTTGCTCTAAGCTGTGGATTTTATCACCCACCCGCAAGACTGTAGACTTTAGTGCTGAAAATTCTATCTCAAACTGGCTGTCAATTCCTTTTTGTATAGACAAGGTCTTAGTTACATTTTTCCTTGTACAAACTGAGAAGTTTGAACAGTTTGTACCATGGATGGAGCAGCAATGCCCACAAAAGTAGGTAACATTATAAGGGCAAAGAGTCCTGCAATTAACATTCCAAGAAATCTTTTTTGTCGTTTTAAGATTTTTACCAGATCATGTAACGGTTGGTAGGTTTGATGAGATTCCCAGGCTCGGTTAGGTTAGTAGGAGCCCAAGAAAAAGCAGACTGTTTTAAAATCATGAGGGAATCTTTTTGGAATGTAGAATTAATACAATGGGATAATGTGCAACCTGTGCATGACACCTCATACAGATGGCTTGTAGCATTAAGGGTCACCTGGATGGGGCCTGAGAGGAGTACAAATGGATCAAATACACAAGTGGTGGCAAATACTGTCTTATTGGGAGTTCCCCATAAGGTACAAATGGAATTATCTGAGCTACTACTGGCCCGGAGCACGAAATTCGTGCACGGAGGAGGGTGTGTTCCTCAGCCTGGCCTGCACCCTCTCCAATTTTGGACCCCTTGAAAAATGTCCTGCCAGTTTACAGGGATTGGGCCTAAACCAGTAGTCGGACATCCCTCTTGTAATCCGGGACTGCTCTGCCCACACTGCAGCCACCGCTACTGCCTCAGCCACTGCCTGCCCAAGATCCATGGCTGTGGGGAGAGGGCCCGAGCCCACGCCCCACAGAGAATCAGCTGGGTGGGAGTGCTGTACGCTGGCAGTGGGGCCAAGGACCGGTCCCTGGACCCCGCCAATGTATTAATTCTACATTCCACTTGCAGAGGAGCCTGGATAAGAAGCTGGGCGAGCTAAGCAGCCAGAGGAGGAACAAAAGGAGGGAGAAGGAGATGTGAGCCAGCCCTCACACCCTCCGGCCTTGTCTTAGCAAATGCAAGTGGGAGCAAGCGGCTGTCCATGGTGCTTTCTGTGCCTTATAGCTGCTCCGGTGATGTGACCAGGGCTGCATGAGCAAGCCAGGGGCCTCTGGGAGGGGGTGGATCCTCGGGCCCAGCGTGCCATGCCTTGCGCTGGGGTGGGGGCGGGCTGCAGTGGCTGTTCTCTGGACCTTCTGGGGAGAGCCGCCCCAGGTCTCAGTTTTGCTGGCACCAGGGCCCCCTGGGGCTCTCCAAGGTCCCTCGCCAACTGCCTTAAGAGAACCTTTAGGAGAGGTTCCGGGAGTCCGGGTTGCGGCCTTGCCTGCACCCCGCCCTCCTGCCCTCGGATCGCCATGGCGGGGATCCAGGGTTGCTGCCCGGACTGCGCCCCGCCCTCCTGCCCTTCGATTGCCATGGCGGGGGTCCACGGTTGCCGCCTGACCTGCACTCCGGCCCTCCTGCCCTCCAATTGCCATGGCGATCAGGGCTGCAGGCCAGCCAGCAACCCCAGCTTTCCCATGGCGATCACCCGCTGCGGGGTGGGGAAAGGCAGCCATTGCCCACCCCCCAACTCTTGCCTGCCAACTGGGTTGGCGATCACCATTCTTCAGTCCTTCCCCTTTCGCCTCTCATCATTGCGAGTATGCAAATTAACCGCCATCTTTGTTGGCGGTTACCGCCATCTTGGCTGTCAGTTAATTTGCATATCTCGCTGATTAGCCAATGGGAAGGGTAGCGGTCGTACACCAATTACCATGTTTCTGTTTTATCAGATAGGATCATTAAAACTGTACCATTTAATAGGTGCAAGTGCAGCAGCTAGTTTCCATTGCGTATTCTGTAGTGGCCAATTGTCATGTTGTAATTGAGATCCAACAGATCCTTCTCCATGCCATGAAATGGAGTGATTAGCTTCAACATATAGATAGGAAGCATTCCCCTTTCATTTTAGGATGCTATTGTTACTATACGCAGACCCGTAGGGGCTCCAATCCACAAAGGAAAAACTGTTATTAAGTTTGCTGCTGGTGGGGTAGTCACTATAACAGTCTTGCCAATTAATTTCTCCCTCAGTGGGGTGCCATTCATAAGACTTTGTACATAATGGCTTAGTGGTGGTGGTGGTGGGGGGGCGGGTGTCTTAGTAAAGTTACATTTTCTGTACCTCTCCCCAGAGTAAGTAGTGATAGTAAATGTATTTGGGCATTTGCTTCCCTCTCCTTTGGTGTCCATGCTAGCCAGAAGCCTCTCTTTAATTTTACACACAAAGGAGCAGTGGTTTGATTCTGTGTCATACAAAAGGCAACACCCGTGTAACTATACTTTGCCCATATACTTCCTTGTCCCACCGATGGTCCTCCTGGGTGACCAAGGTGCTTGGTATTATTGGTGACTACATGACGCAGGGGGTCAGCCTACGTAGGGGTCTTACCCATGGTGGGTCAGGAGCATAAGTCCAAAATACTTTCCCATTTGCCCCTGGTAGTATTATTGTACAGCTGATGACTGCTGGCAGGGTAAGAAAGACATTCTCAGGCATTCTTGGGGTTTGGGTCTCCTTACAAATTCGCTCAGCTTTCTGGACAGTCTTCTTCACCATCCCCCAGGTGACCTCTGGGCTGTTTGTCATCTGCTTCATCCTCCTCCCACTCCTTATCTTCAGTGGGTTGCTTGGGCCTGCTGCTATCTGCGGCTGGGGTAGCTGATTGTCTGCAGCTGTAAGGCATGGCTCCAGGTGCAAGGTCCTCATTAACCTGGCCAGTTCCTCCCTTGGATCCATGTTGAAGTTTAATATTTCTTGCAGGAATCCACACAGGCTTCAAGAAATTTTCTGGAAATATACAAGCGTACCCTTGACCAAATGTTAACAGGGGATCGGGGCCCTTCCATAAAGCAGACTCGGGATCTTTCCATTTAACCAGTCCATTTTCCTTTGGCTTATTCTGACACCAGTGTATTTCCATGAGTGTCTTGCCATCGGCATCACAAGTGAAAAAATTTAAAGTAATTAAGGCTTGGTGTAGTCTACCTACAGATGATTTCTCCATAATCCTTCCTTACTGTTTTTCAAGTTGGGATTTTAACCTTTGATGTTGGCGTTCTATAATTGCCTGTCCTTGTGAATTATATGGTATTCCTATAATGTGCTGAATGTTTCATTTTTTTATATTGTTTTATTGCTTAAAGTATTACGAGGAGTATTACATATGTCTCCTCTTTTTTTCCCCCTTGACATTCCCCCGGCCTCCCCTACCCCTCAGTGTCTTGTGTCCATTGGTTATGCTTATAAGCATGCATACAAGTCCTTCAGTTGATCTCTAACCCCCCCTCCCACCCCCCAACCCTCCCCGGCCTTCCGGCTGTAGTTTGACAGTCTGTTCAATGCTCCTCTGCCTCTGTATCTATTTTTGTTCATCAGTTTATAATGTTCTTTATTATCCATAAATGAGTGAGATCATGTGGTATTTTTCTTTCATTGACTGGCTTATTTCACTTAGCATAATGCTCTCCAGTTCCATGCATGCTGTTGCAAATGATAAGAATTCCTTCTTTTTTTACAGTATTCCATCGTGTAGATGTACCACAGTTTTCTAATCCATTCATCTGCTGATGGGCATTTAGGCTGTTTCCAGATCTTCGCTATGGTAAATTGTGCTGCTATGAACATAGGGATGCATATATCCTTTCTGATTGGTGTTTCTGGTTTCTTGGGATATATTCCTAGAAGTGGGATCACTAGGTCAAATGGGAGTTCCATTTTTAACTTTTTGAGGAAACTCCATACTGTCTTCCATAGTGGCTGCACCAGTCTGCATTCCCACTAGCAGTGCACCAGTGTTCCCTTTTCTCCTCATCCTCTCCAATTGTCATTTGTTGATTTGTTGATGATAGCCAGTCTGACAGGTGTGAGATGATACCTCATTGTTGTTTTGATTTGTATCTCTCGGATGATTAGTGACTTTGAGCATGTTTTAATATGTTTCTTGGCTTTCTGAATGTCCTCTTTTGAAAAGTGTCTATTTAGGTCCTTTTCCCATTTTTTGATTGGATTTTTTATCTTCCTTTTGTTAAGTTGTATGAGTTCCCTATAAATGTTGGAGATTAAACCCTTATCTGTGATAACATTGGAAAATATGTTCTCCCATGCAGTGGGCTTTCTTGTTGTTTTGTTGTTGGTTTCTTTTGCTGTGCAGAAGCTTTTTATTTTGATGTAGTCCCATTTGTTTATTTTCTCTTTAGTTTCCAAAGTCCTAGGAGCTGTATCAGTGAAGAAATTGCTTCAGCATATGTCTGCGATTTTGTTGCCTTTGGATTCCTCTAGTATTTTTATGGTGTCCCGTCTTACATTTAAGTCCTTTATCCATTTTGAGTTTATTTTTGTGTATGGTGTAAGTTGGTGGTCTAGTTTCATTTTTTTGCATGTATCTGTCCAATTTTCCCAACACCATTTATTGAAGAGACTGTCTTGACTCCATTGTATATTTAAATTTTTGGATATGACAGCTTGTGTAATAGGGTCCATTATCAGTTTTAATAATTTTTGGAATTCCCATGATGGCAAAAGCAGCTAGGCAATGATTAGTAACCTGTTTTGCCATTTTCCCCTGTAGATGCAGTAGCCCATAGGACCTTTAAAAAGGTGTCTACAGAGACATGCAATGCTCCAAGGCTTCCAAAAGGAGTAAAATGTGTCACATCCATTTGCCAGATTTGGTCCCTTATCAATCCTTGAGGGTTAATTTCTGTATTAGGCCCTTGAGGCAGATGTAACATGCAAGTGGGACATTCCTTGGTAATCTGTTTTGCCTGCTGTTGAGTGATTGAGAATTGTTTAGACAACATTTTGACAGGCTGATGTAAAAGCTGATGAGATTCTGTGGTCTGTTTTAATAAAGCAACCAATTGATCAGCATGGGCATATCCTTTTGTTAGAGGGCCAAGTAATACGCTGTGGGTTCTAATATGAGTGATGTAGAAAGGGTATTGTCTCCGTTGCACAATCTGCTGAACTTGTTTAAATAGTATAAATAGACTTTGGTCACTGAGCCATTTTAATCGAGCAGTTTCAATTCTATTCACTAGGCCTGCAGTGTAAGCAGAGTCAGAGATAATATTAAGAGGCTCTTGGAAATCCTGCAATGCAGCCTTAATAGCCTCTAATTCAGTTCTTTGTACAGAAGTATGACTGGTCAGTATGACTCAGTCTAAATTCATTGTATGATAAGCAGCTTTACCATTAGATGATCCGTCAGTAAAAACAGTTAATGCTCCAGGAATAGGTTCCTGCCTAGTATTTTTTGGTATAATAATGGGAGTATAATATAAAAATTGTAGTAATTTGTCTTTTAATAGGTGACAACTAAGTTCCCCTGAATATCCACTTAGTCCAATTTCCCAATTTAAATCAGTTTGAGGTAGCATTTCTAATTGCTTCGCTTTGAGGGGAAGATAGATGCACTGGGGTTCTTCTCCTCTAAGCTGCTTGCAGCGCTTTCTGAGTTGAGATATTAAGATGCCTGCCATGAGTTCTGTATATGTAACTTAGAAGAATGATGTCCTCGGTCAGTGATGGCGAACCTTTTGAGCTCGGCGTGTCAGCATTTTGAAAAACCCTAAATTAACTCTGGTGCCATGTCACATATAGAAATTTTTTGATATTTGCAACCATAGTAAAACAAAGACTTATATTTTTGATATTTATTTTAGATATTTAAATGCCATTTAACAAAGAAAAATCAACCAAAAAAGTGAGTTCACGTGTCATAGGTTCGCCATCACTGCCCTAGGTGGACCCATTCAATAATAGCGGGAGAGTTTTTATTTTGGAAGATGACTCCAGTGGGACTATTTGCAGTATGGTTAATCTGTCCAAATAAAGGCAATTCAGGCTGCACCTGTGCTACTTGGGCTGAGGAGATTGCCTTCTCAATTCTTAGCAACTCCTTCCTAGCTTCATCTGTTAATGTTCAGGGCGAGGAAAAATTAGAGTCACCCCTAAGTATATTAAATAAATTTGCAATTTCTCCCATAGAGATTTTCAGATAAGGTCTTAACCAGTTAATGCCCCCTAATAATTTTTGAAGGTCATTTAAAGTTTTAAGGCAATCTTTTCATATTTCCACCTTTTGAGGCCTAATACATTGGTTTTCACTTATGGTTCCCAGATATTTGAAAGGCGTCTCTTTCTGTACCTTTTCTGGAGCAAATTTTAAGCCCCATTTAGGGAGTTCCTTTTTCTAATTGGGAAAACATTGCCAAAGTCTGCTCTTCCTGTGGACTCACTAAGAGCAAGTCATCCATGTAATGAATAATGTAATATCAGGAATATTTGTCCCTTAAAGGCTGAACAGGTTGAGCTACATATTTTTGTCACAAGGTGGGGCTATTGGCCATTCCTTGAGGCAAAACTTTCCATTGATATCTTTTCATGGGTTCTATATTATTAATAGCTGGCACTGAAAATGAAAATCTTTGTTTATCTTGAGGTGCCAAGGAAATAGTGAAAAAATAGTCCTTAAGATCTACTACTATAAGAGACCAATCTAGAGGGGTTGTGAAGGTGCTGGGAGTCCAGGCTGTAAAGCTCCCATGGTATGAATAGTGGCGTTAACCACTCTATGATCATGTAACAATTGCCATTTTCCTGTCGCCTTCTTAGCTATAGTAAATATAGGCGGATTCCAAGGACTATTGGAAGGCTCTATGTGGCCAGCTTCTCTGTTTGTTCCTGTATTAATTCATGAATATGACCTAATTTCTCCATGGTTAATGGCCACTGATCTAACTCATATAAGTCTATCATCTTCCCTTTGTATAAGATCAGCATGAGGGTGGAGAGACTGAGCAGTGACCACTCCTAAAAAGTTTGATATCCTAATCCTAATCTTCCTGGGTTTCCTTTGGCTTGGATGGGCTCTTTGATTCTCTGATTATTTTTTCCTAAGCCTTGACCAGTCTGATATCCCATCTGATTAACTGCATTCCTTTGCCGGTTATAATACAAGCTTGTAAACCTTCTAAAACATCCTGGCCCCATAAGTTGACTGCAATTCCAGAGACTATTAGGGCTGAAACCATCCTGTCTGTCCTTCCTCATCTTGCCACCTTGCCACTGCAACACTACGTTGTGTATTATCAGGAACTCCAACCCCCCAAATAGAGCCCATAGCTTCTACCATGGACCAACTTGGAGGCCAGAATTCTTTGCTGATAATGCTGATATCCGCTCCAGTGTCTACTAAACCATTTAAACAGTTTTATCTCTATTCTTAAATTAATCATAGGATGGGTTTTGCTAATTTCATGTATCCAATAGATATCTGAGCTTCCAAATCCTTGTGTTCCTCTTTTCCTATTTATAGCTTTGTGTTGCTGAATAAAAGGTAGAAGTAGTATCTGAGCAATTCTTTGTCCTGGAGTAATTTGCATAATATGATTGTATTCTAGTATTACCTTGATTTCTCCCTCATAGTCTGAATCTATGACTTCAGGCAGAACAGTTAGTCCTTTCAGAGTGTTTCCATTTATCCCTAAGATTAATCCTAACGTTCCCAGTTGCACAGGTCCCCAGATTCCTGTAGGAACAGCTTGCTGAACCATATCGGGGGTCAAAGTGACCACTATAGTGTTCTTAAGATCTAGGCCTGCGCTCCCTGGAGTGTCTCGGATGAGGGAATCCACTGTGGGCCTTGCAGGGCAAAAATCCCCTATTGATGATGGGGTTGGGGGCAGCCCCTTTGGCCGTTTCCCTGCAGTTGGCCATTTCCTATGTCTTGATCTAACGGCTGTCCATTTTTATGAAACTTCGATCTACATTGACCGGCCCAATGGTTTCCTTTCTGACATCTAAGACACAAGGAGGTTGAATCTGCATTGATTGAATCGGGAGGTGGAATGCTCACTCCTTTCCCTTGAGCACCACCTTGTGTGCTTCTTGGTTGTCTATATTCTTTTTTAAATGTCCTGTTCTTCCACAATTAAAGCACCTTTTATTCCCTGCTGTTACAGCAGCAGCTAGTAAGTTTGCTTGAAAAGTGCCTGATCCTACATTCTGACATGCTCGAATCATTTCTGTAATGGTACTATTTTTTCTCAGAGGCGTCAGGCATTTCTTACAATCAGCATTGGCATTCTCATAAGCTAATTGCTGAATAAAAATGTCTCCTGCTGTTTCATGCTGAATCTGTCATCTCATTGCTCATGTGAAGTGAGCCACAAAGTCAAAAAATGACTCTGCAGGCCCCTGCATACATTTACTAAAAGCTCCCTCAGGGTCCCCTTTTTCTGGTAAAGCCCACCAAGCTCTTCTTCCACAAAGTCTAACTTGCTCATAAGCCTGTTGCGCAAAATTTAGCTGATTTTGCACGACACTGTATTGTCCAAGCCCTGCTAACATTTCATAAGTTATTTGATCATTCAGCCTGTAGTTTGTGTGGGCTTGCTCCTGACATTTCTCCAAAAATTCTCTCTTCCATAGTAAATAATCTCCTCCATCTAGAGTTGCGCAAGCCAGAGAATACCAATCATAAGCAGCTAAAAATGCTTCAGGAATGTTAGTCATAATTTCTCTGGTAAAAGGAGCAGTAGGACCATTTTGGACTATGCTTTCATGCAGGCCTTTATCATTTTGAAGTCAAATTTTTCATGCTGTCTTATTATATGATTCGGGAGCTGTGGGTCAGCTACCTGTGTAATAGGAAAAGCAAGTCTCTCCTCCACCGTCATGCCCTTTAATCCTTCTCAGATAGCTCTTTGCATAGGTGATTCTATTAATAGCGAATTAAATATTTCAGGATTAGGATATGGAGGTGGAGGAGGCCTTGAAGGCCATTCCTCCAATTTTTCCTTTTGCTCCTCTTTAGGAGCGGAGGGTGCAAGGGGAGGAGGTTTTTTCTCTTTTGACTCTTTGAAAGGCTCCAGCAAGTGTAATACCATGTTCCACAAGGAAAAACAATTTGGAGGCAAATTTTTCCCCTGCTGCTGAGCTTTTTTTCAAGTTCTGACCCACTCTTTCCAACATTCACTATCTAATGTACCTTTTCAGGAAACCAAGGATTACGTTCTATAATAACATGCAAAAAATGTAAGAGAATACCTTCTGACACTTTAATTCCTTTATCCTTGAGCATGCAAACCAAAAGTCTACAATAAAGTTTCTCCCCTTTTAACGAATTCTGCCCCATTAGCCTGGCTAAAAAAGATGTCCCCACCCTACTTACAGATTGCAATTTCTGCAGCTGGCTGTGGGCTTTGCACTCGGTGAATTTCCCCACCTATCCTGTGAATTCTTCCCCACCTATCCAGTGAACTTCTTCCCCACCTTGCCGGTGAAACTTTGTTTTTTGCTCTAGGTGAATCTTCTTCCCCAGATGTCCCTCGTCAAGGTGCCAGATGTGAGATGCCACGTCCCGTGTAGCTTAGGGTTCGAGATCTGGAGAAAGGCTGTGGGCAAATGACGAGATGAGACACGAAATAATAATTTGGAAACTTGGGGGGCCAGGCGGAGAGTCCAACTCTAGGGGAAGGACTTCGTTGGTGCCCAGACCCTGCCAACCTTTTATTCAATTTTAGATACACATATTGCCCTTGGTCAGGCAGGCAATTCCAGTAACAGACAGACTGTCTTAAAGGTCAGTAAATATGAGTAAAGATTTACTTTGAGACTATTTGGTCAGGAAATTGCTTGAGCCACCATTGTCTCATCTAAACAATCGGTGCATAGCTTTGGCCCTTGCTAGAGCTCAAGGTTCACCAGCATTCTGGGCTCCTTGTTTACACTTTTCTGATAGTGAAGTCAATGGGTAGCTTCCAACATATGTTGACTCTTAATGGTGACAATTACTTTATGTTTATTTCTGTATTTTCCCATGTAGATTTGAAGTGGCTTCCAAGAAACCTTTGCAGTGAAATGATAAGTGAAAAATAGAAAATCAGAAATGGGGGGTAAGGGGGACAGAGAAAAATACAAGCATGTCATCCTTAGGGTTAGCATTGTGATTGTGATTAAAATTTCACTATAGGTTTCCTGATAGGGAGGTCAGAAAAGGGACACTCAATCTGTAATATAATTTTTAAAATGGTTTTTATTAATTTCAGAGAGGAAGGGAGAGAGATAGAAACATCAATGATGAGAGAGAAACATGGATAGGCTGCTTCTTGATTGCCACCTACTGGGGATCAAGCCTGTAACTTGGGCATGTGCCTTGACCAGGAATCAAACTGTGACCTCCTGGTTCATAGGTTGACACTCAACCATTGAGCCACACTGACAAGACTGTAATGTAATTTTTATTACAAAAGGGGAAACATAACAGTACCTCAAAGGAAATAATACTTTTATTTTGACTCAATTTTTAAACAAATTTCTCAGGTATGGTTTTACTTTCAAATGTTTTTTAAAAGAATCTGCAAGTGAAATCTAAAGGCAGAACATTAAAATGTAATATTGTAGAGCTGTTTGCTGAGGGGCATTTCAGGTTGGTCTACATAATAGACTTCTACTTGATGCCACTTGATCCAAAGATAAAGTTAAAATATTGAAGGAGTATGGAGTGCATTCTGGGAATCTTTCTGCAAGCAGCTTGTTCAAAGTGCTGCTGATATGGACATGAAGAGTTGGTGTTCTGTGTTGTTGGCTGAAAGCTGATCCATAGGGTTAAGGAACCATAGGAGAGAGCTTAAGAAAGCTTAACTAAGTGCTTACTTGGATGGAAGGGCAGTTCACCCTCACATGGTGCATGGACGACACCCAACACAGGCCAGGGATGGCTTGGAATAGTTTTAAAGCAAGAGTTACCAGTCTTCTATGAGGTCAGGGGACTGTTTTTTTTGGTACTCCTGTGGATTATTTGTTTCAGAGTATCAGGGCTTCCTGGAGCACCAGCCTGAATAAGTTTGTAATACAATGCACTCCTAAATTAGAAAATAAATCAATTTGTTCAGTGAGTTAATTAATAGAGACACTTAGATTTCAGAGATATGCATTCATCTCCCACAAATTTATTGAGCATCTGTTCTTAGCCAGATTATTCTAGCCCTAGGGATGCAGCAGTGGGAAACAAACCAAAACCTAACAAACAGAAAGGATGAAAAATTCCTGCCTTCGTGAATCACGTATTACTAAAGAAAGACAGACAAGAAATAACATATATAATATGTCCAATGATAAGTGTTTAGAGGTAAACAAAGGAGGGGAAGTGGGTAGGGGAGGGCGTGTTATAGTTTACAACAGGGTAGCCAGGGAAGTCCTTCCTACGAAGGTGACATTGGAGCAGGGAGCTAAAGAGGGAATTAGCAGTGTGAATATCTGGGGGAATGCTTTCCAAGCAAAGGGAACAGCAGGTGCAAAGGCCCTGACATACCATAGAAACAGGTGGGAAGCCAGGGTGAGTGGAACAGAGTGAGTAAGCAGGTGGGGAAGTCATAGAAGAAGCAGAACCAGATCCTGTCTGCTCTGAATGCTTCTTCTGTGAGAAATGGGAAGATAGATTTAAATTGAGTTTACTGAGCTTAGTTTTCACTTTAAAAGGATCACCTGGGTGCTATATTAATATTAAACTGTAGAAGAGGGGCAAGGTAGAAGGTTTCTACCTCAGCCATTTCTTCCCTCAGTAGTTATCCGTTAGCTTTGAGACCACTTCCGTGCTGTGTTCCTTGCCACTTAAGTTAGCTCAGATGGCTGACCCTCCTAAGGATGTTAATGCTACCATCCTCAGCAGAGCATGTACTTCGAGTTGTTTTCTCTAGTGGCTGTCACCACTATGCTGATTCACTCACCCATGCTCTTTCACCCTGCTTTCTGTCTAATAGGGCACACTGTAAGACAGTAGAACAAGACTGTGAGACAGTAGGACAAGTACCAAGTATTTATTTATGGCCTTGCAACAGTTACCTGGTGCAAAAAGAATAGAACCTATTACTTTGACCTCACTAGCAAAGTGCTTTAAATTGTTATTAGCAAATTAGTGCTAGCATACCAGAGACTACCAATTAAATATCAGAGGCAATACCCTGAAGAATCTGGAACAATGTATTCTAATATAAAGTCTATTCATATTCTTCCCTGAAAACTAGGCAAACCACTTGAACTCTTTCAAATGACTGACACCTACCCCCACTGATTACTAATGCTTGCATGTATTATTTTTATAGTAACCCTGCATGTTAGGTTTTCTTAGTCCCATTTCACAGATGAGACAACTGAAGTTCAGAGTTCAGTAGCTTACACATGTTGCACGAGTGATGCCAGGGATTTGCACCCCTGGCTCTCTTTGCCAGGCCCAGTTGCTCTGCCCTCTGGAAGGGAGGGACCCCTCCTGCCTTTTTATCTTGATACCCCTCATAATGCATTGTTTGAAGAACTGAACCTTTCAATATGTAATGCAAATACCTAGTGGTATATGCCACAGCAGTGGTACCTCATAGTCAACTCAGAGATATTGAAATAAGGCCCTACTAACAATAAACACTTGCATTTCATAGTGATTTACTTTAAAAGTGTTAATTAGAGAAGATTTTATGTTTTCCTTCAAAAATATTCTAGGAAAGGAGTACTGCACAGAGGGTAACACAGAGGCTCATGGGAGAATAATAAGGATCTTTATAGAAAAAAGAACTACTGACATACAATACCCATATGTGACTGCCCAAAATAAAGCCAAGGCCATTTTCTGCAATTTGGTAATGATGGAATGAATAGCCAGTCGAGGTCATTGGAGTATAATACTTGCCTGCTTTTTTACAGTGGCTTTTAGGATGACCCCTATTTGCAAATAATTAGGAAAACCACATTTTGAATTAACTGCATGAGCAGAGATGTGCTCTTAAGATAATTGAGGTAGGGTTATATATATATTCTGAGAAAGCATGACAAGATAATCATAATCAATAGTATAGTCATCTATGAGCATTTAGGATTTGTGCTGTAACTGAAGTTAACTCTTCATAATGAGCCTGTACCAGGTTCTTGGCATGAAAATGACACTTGAGCAAGACAAGCACATTTCACGTTTGCAGATGTGGACATGTTGCATTTGTCCTGTCAGATGTTTGTTCTTTCCCTAGTTAGGGGGTGGAGGGTGGGCGAGGGAGTCAGTAGTTATGATAATTCTTGAGGCATTAACCCCAATTCTTGAACTTTTGGGGCAAATCAAAACTTTCCTGAAAATCATCATGTGTACCAAATCAGTGAATTGTTCTTACAGCTAGTTTTTCACCTTTTGCTGAAAAAAAAAATATATTTTTTTTTTGGCTTATCTCAAGTTCTGTAGAATTCCAGTAATTCTTTCTGTTTTATGAAAGGAATTATCCTGGGGCCAGATTTTGGTTTCTCAATTCCTTAGAAAGAGGATTTGTACTTCAAGGTGATTTTTGGGTTGCTTCTTTTTCCAATAGACTTTGTTTTCCTGTCTCAAAATTCCCTTTCCATTCTGCCTTTGAACATGGGTAAGACTTCTCATTCTAAAGAAAATCCTAAAAAAAACAACAACAATTTTTAAAAAAACATAGAATGTCATACTATTGCAGTTATTAAACTTGATGTTGCAAAATACTTAATATCATAAGAAAGTGTTCACAATCATATATAATAAAAGGGTAATATGCAAATTGACCCTAGCAGCAGAATGACTGGGAATGACTGGTCACTATGACACACACTGACCACCAGGGGGCAGATGCTCAATGCAGGAGCTGCCCCCTGGTGGTCAGTGTGCTCCCACAGGGGAAGCTCTGCTCAGCCACAAGCCAGGCTGATGGCTGCCAGCACAGTGGTGGTGGTGGGAGCCTCTCCCGCCTCCTCAGCAGCGCTAAGAATGTCCGACTGCAGCTTAGGCCTGCTCCCCGCTGGCAAGTGGACATCCCCCGAGGGCTCCTGGGCTGTCAGAGGGCTGTCTGATTGCCAGCTTAGGCCTGATCCCCCGAGAAGCGGGCCTAAGCCAGCAGGTGGATATCCCCTGAGAGGTCCCAGACTGCAAGAGGGCATAGGCCGAGCTGAGGGACCCCCCTCTCCAGTGCATAAATTTTTGTGCACCAGGCCTCTAGTATACTAATAAATGAAAAAAGCTAGAAAAATCCTATAGAGTCTGATTCTAATTTTGCTTTTTTAAAATGCACATAAAAGACTGAAAGATATATAATACATATTTAGCTTTTATTATTTCTGGGCTGTGGATTTGTGGCTGATTTTTATTTTCGGTATCTCTGCATTTTCTAAATTTTCTCTAGTGGGCTTTCTTGTTCAGGTGAGAATGGGCTGGCAGGAAGTGTGTGAGGGTGTGCCAGGATCCCAGCAGCCACAGTGAGAGAGAAGCTTTGCATGCAGCCCAGGCAGGAAAGTCACTGAGTTGTGAGTGGCAAAGTGGGGCATTCCATGTAGCTCAGTTGGACCCAAACTCGCTTGTTCATCATGTTGTTCAGAGAGATTTAAATGTCTTTAAGTACAGATTTGGGGGATCAACCTTGCAACCAGGGTAGGGGCTGCTTTGTGTTAATTAGGAGCCCTTTTCTCCAGAGAAGCTATGCCAACTGTTGGGGAAGGCTTGTAATAATTTTGTATGCAGATCTGGGAAGACTGTGAGGCAAACCCTGGAGTTGTGCAGTGCACACCTGCAGGTACAATCCTATGGAGGTACTTGCATCCTCTAACCCAAACCCTTGGTTTGGATCTGAAAATCTGTACTTTTATATAATTATTTTTTATCAAAATATTTTTTATGTTGGAAAATTGCAAACATTATTACACTCAGAAATATGCACTTTTGCAAAGCTCCAGATGGTCCAGATTTTAAAATAGTTGTGCATAAGAGAGGGCAACAGAGGCAAGGGGAAGATCAATTACCAAGTCAAGGGAAGGTGTTGAGTTTGTGCAAGTAAGTTTGGGTGTTTTTTTTCCTAAGCAGAATGGAGATGCCTCAGACTCTGGGGGTGTGGTAATGAGGTCTACATTCTGTGGTGGTATTTTCCCACTTTCCCATTCAGGAGAGGATTCCTCCCACATAGGGGCACTGACTTCCTCCTCTGACTATTAGTAGGTTCCAGAATTTTGGAACCCTGTCATCAGCCTAATTTTCCAGTTTCTCCTCTGTCATTTCTCTGTCATTCAAGGCTACAGAAGAGGGCTAAAAGAGAACAAACACCCTTGCAGTCAGACTCAGCAACCCAAATCAAACCCAATATATCTCTGGTCCTAATTAAGCAAAACACAGGACTCCCAGCTCCCTAATCTTATGAAAGGTGAGTGGCAGTCACACACAAATAAAAAGCTCAAATGAAGAAAGATGTAGCCCAAGAAGAGATGTAGTTCAAAGTATGGGTAGAACTCGCCTGATGAGCACAATGTCTTGGTTCTCTTGGTCATCTCAGTGCTTTTTTTGGGCATTATCCTTATTGCTTGCTGGTCTCTATAATTACACAGGATCTAATGTAAGTGGCTTAAAGCCACTATTTTGCCCCTGGCTGGTGTGTCTCAGTTGGTTGAGCCTTGTCCCATGCACCAAAATGTTGCTAGTTTGATTCCTGGTCAGGGCACATGCCCAGGTTGGGGGTTCGATCCCTGGTCAGGGTGAGTTCAAGAGGCAGCTGACCGATTTCTCTCTTACATCGAAGTTTCTCTCTCCCTCTCACTTCCTCTCTCTAAAAAATCATTTTTAAAAAAAACCACACATTTAAAGCCACTATTTTGGCCTATTATATGGCTGCAAATAAAATCATGTGTCTGCTTGGCACTTCTTTAGATGCTGCTGTCTCTAGCCAAAGCCAGCCTCTTTCACATTGGGCTTGAATTTCATCCTTGGGGTGCTCAGAGCTGGCTCAGCCTTTCATATGCTCACCCCATCTCATTGGCTCTGCTCCCTCTTCTAGCTCAGTATGCTAACCTACTGTCTACCTGCCCAAGCTCTTCTCTGCTTTGTTATTCTGCTAACTGGGCTGTGGTTTCAGATAAGACCTAAACAGGATTGTAAACATCTCCTAAATAAAGACCAAAGTCAGATAACAAATCTTATCTATTCTGCTTAATGGGTTTGGGAGAATTATTATTCGAAGCTCATTAAATTCAAATATGTAGTAAACACTTAGCAGGCTCACTCTCCCTCTGTTACCGATTGTGGTTACTGGCTGAAACCTTGGTTCTTCTCATCAAAGCAGAAGAGATTTTAAGTCAACGAAAATGAAAGTAAAGCAAAATGGGGTTTATTGAAGATACACTCCAATTGAGGAGCAGACCAGTTGAGGGAGAGAGAGAGAGAGACCCCGAACTGCTGGATTATATGGTTTAAATGAGGGATTTTCTGGGTGGAAACTTTATTTTGCATTCAGGGATGATTGACAGAAAAGGGTTATATAATTATATTTTTCTACACATGCTCTTACCCATAATGCATACAGAAAGACCCATGGGGGGTGGGGAGGAGAGTCGAGTCAAAACCACAGTGCAAATTTTATTATAATTAGTCCAGGACCCTAGTAAGGTTGCATTGAGGTCCTTCTGAGCTTGCGCCAAGAACTGGCTGGTTCTGAATCTGCCCACTGGTGGTCTGCTGGATGCTGGGCTGCCCATAGAGAAATGAGCTGAAGGCAATGTTGGTCTGACCCCTGTACAGACCCCAGGGCAGGCCCCACCCCAGCTGCTCATGTATAACTTTCTACCTAACAGTTTGAGGTAAATTTATGGTGCCCTTTACCTTTCAGTTGTTTTGTACCTTGGACTTCTGCATCGTATCTTATAGTTTGCGTCTCTCCTATTCTTTTGTTGATGTCTACACCATTTCTCCTGAATCCATCTAGATTTCACCTCGATAGGGTGGACCCCTACTCTGAGAGTTCTTACAGTCTACAAATTTTGAGAATGCTGTGCCTGCCATAACTCATGATACTGTAGAAATTCTACCATGGTACTTCCCGCCAAGTGCTATAGAGACTTGACCCTATTAAACCCTGAGAGATTTTCTAGGTGATAGACAGAAAGATTTACCCAATAGGTCTACCTGGAAGAGGACAGATAGATTTCCTAGATATAGTAGTAGCCAAGAGGCAAGCTAGAGTGTAGGTAAAGAGAGTCTGGTTGGGCAGGCAAGGTGTATTACATCCTAACAATGCATGGATGATGAGAATTATATGCCAAGAATGTAGATGAGTTGGAGTCATGACTGTGAGTGGAATTCTTGGGGATCAATGTGGTGGGTCAGAGTGTGCTGCTTTTGGAGGCGACTCCAAGAGACAGTAAAGCCTGATGGTCATCCTCTCTCCTTTTACGTGTCTCAGTTTCTCTCACGGCTGTCTAAAACCATCATGAGAACTTGGAGTGCTGGCTGACCAAACCTTATATTCACCCCTCATACAGGTCAAAGTTTAATTACAATTGTATTGTGGAGTCCCTATGAGGCTCTTGCACATCACCCAGGGAATCCTCCCACACCTCCACAAGGATCCTCAGTCACCTGAGAGTGTCTGCTTACAGACTGGAAGGAAGATGTGCCTCATATCTTTGGTGCCAGTTCATCTCCAAGTGCTCATAGTTATTTTAGTTTTTCACTGGCAGGCAGTTATCCCCTTTTAACTAGAATTACTGCCTTGCCCTTCCAATCCTGGACAAGAAGGAAGAGTAAAGTAGTCTTTTCTCCAGCCTCGTGGCCAGAGGACTTACAGTTTGTGAAATCCGAGTTGTGGTGCCAAAAAGATGTTACTGATTAGGGTTATCGGCTGGGACCCCAGTTCTTCTTGTCAATGCAGAAAAGATTTTAAGGTCAACGAAAATGAGAGTAAAGCAAAGTGGGGTGTATTGAAGAAAAATGAGTAATGGGCCACTCAAGAGAGACCATGACCCCGAACTCCTGGGTTATATGGTTTCAATAAAGGATTTTCTGGGTGGAGACTTTCATTTGCATTCAGGGATGATTGACCAAAAAGAGTTATATAAATATATTTTTCATGCACATTCCCTTACCCATAATGCATACAGAAAAATTTAATGGGGGTGGGGGTCCAAAACCACAATGCCAATCTACACTAATAAAAGACAAAGATGCTAATTGACCGTACCTTCGCTACTCCCATCGCCAATCAGAAGAGTATGCAAATTAACCCAACAAAGATGGCCGTTATATTTGCATACTGCAGGCGGGCAGGGCGGGGCAGCACCATCCGCTGCCTGCCCTAACCCCGGGATTGGGCCTGGCCTGTGTGACCCAGAGCAGTGGGGCAGGCACCGCAGGATCAGGCCCGCCATCTGCCACCCAGGGAGTGGGCCTAAGCCAGGAGGTGGTTATCTCCCGAGGGGTCCCAAACTGTGAGAGGGCACAGGTCAGGCTGAGGGACACCGCCCGCCCCCCCCCCCCCCGCCAGTTCACAAATCTTTGTGCACCAGGCCTCTAGTTTTATTATAATTGGTCCAGGACCCTAGTAAGGTCACATTGAGGTCATGTCATTTTCTTTTGAGCTTGCACTAAGAACCCACTGGCTCCAAACCTGCCCACTGGTGTTCTACTGGATGCTGGGCCACCCATAGAGAAATGAGCTGAAGGCAATGTGGTCTGACCCCTGTTCAGGACCCCAGGGCAGGCCCCGCCTCAGCTGCTCATGTCTAACTTCCTACCTAACACCTCTCTCACTAACTTACTTTCTTTCTCTTTTGAAACACCACAAGCACCCCAGAGGCAGGCCTGCCACCTGGAGTTCACAGGGTTGTTCAAGAAAGTCAGGGTTTGGCAGTGTCCTTTTGTAATCTCCAACATGTCAGTCCAACCAAGTAACTATGTCCTAGCCCAGTGGTTGGCAAACCGAGGCTCACGAGCCACATGTGGCTCTTTGGCCCCTTGAATGTGGCTCTTCCACAAAATACCACATGCGGGCATGCTTGTACAGTGCGATTGAAACTTTGTGGCCCATGCGCAGAAGTCAAGCCTGGGCGAGTCTATTTTGAAGAAGTGGTGTTAGAAGAAGTGGAGGTACATTCGCTGAGGTCAACCCCTCAGATTGAGGACTTTTTGTTTGTTTGTTTTTAAATTAAATCTTTATTTTTCAGATTATTACAGTTGTTCCTCTTTTTCCACTCATAGCTCCCCTCCACCCGGTTCCCACCCCACCCTCTGCCCTTACCCCCACCCACTGTCCTCATCCATAGGTGTACAATTTTTGTCCAGTCTCTTCCAGCACGCTCCACACCCCTTTCCTCCCAGCCCCTGAGACTAGTCAGTCCACTCCTTTTCTATGCCCCTGATTCTATTATATTCACCAGTTTATTCTGTTCATCAGATTATTTATTCACGTGATTTTTAGATTTACTTGTTGATAGATATGTATTTGTTGTTCATAATTTGTATCTTTACCTTTTTCTTCTTCTTCCTCTTCTTAAAGAATACCTTTCAGCATTTCATATAATACTGGTTTGGTGGTGATGAACTCCTTTAGCTTTTTCTTATCTGTGAAGCTCTTTATCTGACCTTCAATTCTGAATGATAGCTTTGCTGGGTAAAGTAATCTTGGTTGTAGGTTCTTCAATTCATCACTTTGAATATTTCTTGCCACTCTCTTCTGGCCTGCATACTTTCTGTTGAGTAACCAGCTGACAATCGTATGGGTACTCCCTTGTAGGTAACTAACTGTTTTTCTCTTGCTGCTTTTAAGATTCTCTCTTTGTCTTTTGCTCTTGGCATTTAATTATGATGTGTCTTGGTGTGGTCCTCTTTGGATTCCTTTTGTTTGGGGTTCTCTGCGCTTCCTGGACTTGTAAGTCTATTTCTTTCACCAGGTAAGGGAAGTTTTCTGTCATTATTTCTTCAAATAGGTTTTCAATATCTTGCTCTCTCTCTTGCACCCCCATAATTTGGATTTTGGTACTCTTGAAGTTGTCCCAGAGACTCCTTACACTATCTTCATATTTTTGGATTCTTTTTCCTGTTTGTTTTTCTGGTTGGGTGATTTTTGTTTCTTCGTATTTCAAATCTTTGACTTGATTCTTGCGATCCTCTAGTCTGCTGTTGGAACTCTGTATAATATTCTTTATTTCAGTCAGTGTATGCTTAATTTCTAGTTGGTCCTTTTTCATATCCTTGAGGGTCTCACTAGATTTCTTGAGGGTCTCACTAAATTTATCGGCGGTTTCTAGAAAATTCTTGAAAAACCTTATAAGTTTGGTTTTGAACTCTATATCCAGTTGTTTGATTTCCTCCATTTCTGTCATTTGTGACCTATTTCTTTGTCTCTGCATTTTTTATGCTTCCCTGTGTTGATAGAGTGGCTTTCTGTGCTAGGTGTCCTATAGGGCCCAGTGGCTCAGCCTCCCCAATTACCTGTGGTGGACACTCTTGGTGCACCCCTTTGTGGGCTTTGTGCACAGTCTTGTTGTAGTTAAGCCTTGATTATTGTAGGTATCACTGGGAGGAATTGACCTCCAGGCCAATTGGCTCTGAGAATCAGCTGTGTCTGCAGTGGGAGAACTTCTGTGCTGGAGACACCTTTATGGGGCAAGACTTGCTTCAGTGGGGCTTTGGTGCTCACTGAGTCTGCCCCCTGAGTGTGTCCCTTATGGATCTGAGGAGTTGTAATCTGGATGGTCCCACTCTGACCACTGGGTACACTGGCTCTTGGATCTCTAAGGAGGTGCTAATTTAGCCTCTGCCTGAGGCTACCCACCAGGAGCTATGGAGAGATCTGCAGATTCCTCTTCTTTGTTTGGGATTTTCAGGTGCCCAGATGAGGCCCAGCTGTGAAGCAATGCAAGCTGCTGTGGGGCCTTGGGCCTTCTTTTGGATGTTCTGGGTCTCTCTGACCCAGCTGCAGTTTGTTAGGTAATTGTAGATTGCAAAGGGCCAGGTCATTCATATGAAAAAACCTCTGCACATAGCTTGGGTGGAGCAGGGTCTCAGGGAATCAACAGGGCGGAGCAAACAGCTATGGCTGCTCCTCAGTCCTGCCCTAAGAGGTCCTGGGTCTCAGTGTTTCGCGGTAATTGCTGCAAGCACCTCTGAGAGAAAGCCGCCCTTGAGTTCCAACTGATGCCAGACAGTCCAGTTTCTTCCTGTATGAGTCTGGGTCCCCAGAGACTCTCCTGGAACTGGAGTTCAGAGCAGTTGGGAGCTTGAGACTCCCTCCTGATTGAAAAAGACAACCACCTCCTCAGTTGCCAGCCCTTTCCACGTGCGCCTCTGTACCTCTGCACTTTACTTCCGCACCTCCTCTGAGTCTCAGTGTGCTTTTCTCTTTTTTTCTAGTTGTAGAATTTCCACTCATCCAGCCTTCCTGTGGTTCTGGATGATGTCCATTTTGTCTTTTAGTTGTATTTTTGAAGTGGTTGTGCGAGGCAGCAATTTCCTGTGTTTACCTATGCTGCCATCTTGGTTTCTCTCCTTGAGGACGTTTTTAGCAAAGGCCAGCTTAGGAGTACCCTAAGTAAGTTAATATCAATGTACCTACCTATATAGTTTAAGTTTAAAAAATTTGGCTCTCAAAAGAAATTTCAGTCGTTGTACTGTTGATAATTGGCTCTATTGACTAATGAGTTTGCCGACCACTGTCCTAGCCAATTAGGAACATACTTCTGCCTACACTTCAAGGCCTGGGTCATGGGTGTCAGGCCCCAAGCCATTCAGGGAGAATGAATAATGAATATGAGAAAGAAAAGGGAGAGGAAGGCTGAGAGAAGAGAGGAGCCATCTGATCTGGGTAGGGAGAGGGGAACCTTAGCCTGAATATCAACAGCTGTGCTTTATCTGTGTGACCCTGGATCAGTTTCTTCAGAGTGATATGGTTAGAATACATAATCCTGAAAACCATTATTTTCTAAAATTGTATTAAGGTAAAGAAGATGGGAAACGGAGACAATAGATATGTTGGGAGGTATTCACATATAAAGGCCCTCAATTGCTACTTAGAACCTGACAAAGAAATTCAGCAGCTATCTCAGTAATGTTTCCTAAATGCAAAGTTACGCAAATTTGGGTCTGAGAACCCCTGAAGCACTATAAAGTCTATTTTAAAATTTTGTTTGAGGCAACCTAAAATATATCACTGTAAGTATATTCTGGTTCATTTCTAGGAATATCTTGTAACTGCAGGATGATTAAGTTTACAATCATGTAGTAGTGGTAGAGAATTTTATTTCCGTTAAAAGGTTGGAGAAAAGTTGTTCTGGTATTTAATATCCACAGACTAGACTTTCTTCATTTTTATCTAACCCCAGTCACTTGCTATATATTTATGTTGAATTTCAAAACCAGAAATTTTAAGGGAAATAACACAAACTTAATTTGGAGTAAAAACTAGTGTGAGCAGTGCATTTTAATTCCAAGAATGTGAGAGAAAGTAACATAAACTACATTTTGATTGTCTATATCTGAAAATGTGGCAAGAATTTCTTTGTTTATAAGTAACAAATAGGCATTATTTCTATGATCTATATTAGAAGTTGAATTACGTCTCTTTGAGGTATTTATTAAGAGAAATGGATTTATAATTGTTGGTAAAAATAAAATTTAAACTTCATTTATGTTTCCTCTGAAGTGGGTTTAGTGTATACACTTAAGTAATATTTTTCATATTACCGTGTCCAGTTTTAATTTTTTTTTTACTTATATATGTACTAGAAGGGCTATTTGATATTTTCTGCCTTAAGTATTCATTTTGTATTAAATATTATGAGCTTACTTTTATTTATTTTTTTTAAAAATATTTTTATTGATTTTTAGAGAGAGAAGAAGGGAAAGGGATAGAGAGATAGAAACATCAATAAGAGAGAAACATCATCGATCAGCTGCCTCCCACACATCCCCTACTGGGGATCAAGCCTGCAACTCAGACATGTGCCCTGACCAGTAATCAAACCGTGACCTTCTGGTTCATGAGTCAACACTCAACCTCTGAGCCATACCAGCTGGGTGATCTTACTTTTAGAGTGAATGAATGTGAGATTGAGAAAATGATGGAGAGAGCTGATTTACTTGTTCTGTGCAGTGATGGTAAACATGGGTTGCAATCCACTTTTATTTTAAATGGACTCATGGAAAAAGCACAAATTAGAATTAAAACAAGTTGGCAATTAGGTCACATATTTTACTAAGCTGTGATTGGTAATATGAAAAGTAACTTCACAGTAGATAGTCATATTTCTTCAGGTTACAAAGGTCAATGAGAAGAGAATGGTGGTACAGCTAAGCTAAAGATGGTGCAGGTATTTGAAGACTGTTTTTGCCTCATAGGTGTGCATTTATATTATGTCGGGGGAGAGGTCTATGCTGAGTGTGTGAGCGACAGCAGCATCTTTGTCCAGAGCCGGAACTGCAACTATCAGCACGGTTTCCACCCAGCCACTGTCTGCAAGATCCCCAGTGGTTGTAGCCTCAAGATCTTCAGCAACCAGCTCTTTGCTCAGCTACTTGCTCAGTCAGTTCACCATGGATTTGAAGTCGTCTATGAGTTAACTAAGATGTGCACTATCCGGATGAGTTTTGTTAAGGTAAGGAGTGCTTGCTTCCACATTGAAGATGGAAACTGAAAAACAAAAAAGGCATTCTTTGGTTGATGTGGCAGTTACATAGCCAGTTCTAGTAGACAGCAGGGGTTTTTTTTTGGAAGTTTATTTCTATGAGTATGATCTCTCTTGTTTAGCAATTATAAGAAAGTTCTTAAGCATAACACTTTTGGAGGAAAAACAACTTTAAGTAGTTATCTGATTTTTAATGCAGAAGATAAAGTGACAATAATATTTTTTTAATATATTTTATTGATTTTTTACAGAGAGGAAGGGAGAGAGATAGAGAGTCAGAAACATCGACGAGAGAGAAACATCGATCAGCTGCCTCCTGCACATCTCCCACTGGGGATATGCCCGCAACCCAGGTACATGCCCTTGACCGGAATCGAACCTGGGACCCTTCAGTCCGCAGGCCGACGCTCTATCCACTGAGCCAAACCGGTTTCGGCAGACAATAATATTTTTATAAGATGCAAGGCTATAGAGATTTTTCCAACCCTCAAATTGCCAAGCATGATTATCCTATATAATAAAGAGGTGATATCCAAATTAACCCTCATGCTCTCACAAGATGGCTGCCTATGACCAGGCCAGCAGGGGGGTTAGTGAGGGACGACCAAACAACTGAACAAGCAGGCTGCCAGGTGGGGCCAGGCCGGCAGGGAGGTTAGTGAGTGATGATCAAACAACTGAACAGCAGGCTGCGTGGGGCAACCAGGCCAGCGGGGGGGGGGGGGGGGGAGGGGGGCATGAGGGGCAACCATGCCCACAGGGGGGGCAGTTGGGGGTGACCAGGCCAGTGGCGGGGGGAAGTTGGGGGCAAGCTGGCTGGCAGCAAGGGGCAGTTAGGGGTAACCAGGCTGGCATGCAGAGGCAGTGAGGGGCGATCAGACTGGCAGGGGCAACAGTTAGGGGTGACCAGGCAGGCAGGCAGGTGAGCAATTAGGGACCAGTGGTCCCGGATGGGAGAGGGTGCAGGCTGGGCTGCGGGCACAAATTTTGTGCACCGGCCTCTAGTAACTTAATAAATGTTGATGAATTTGCCTGAATGAAATTAGAGACTCCTCTAACTCTTAGCATACAGGCAAATGGAGGAGGTAATATTCTATATAATAAAAGGCCAGAGGTGTCACAACTGAAATGACCAGAGACCAGACCACCATGGCCCTTCATGGGCTGGCCCCGCCCCCAGTCAAGTGGTTAGGGGCAATCAAGCAGGCATGCAGAGTGGTTTAGGGTGATAAGGTAGGCAGGCCAGCTGCTAGGGGTGATCAGGTAAGCAGATGGCCCCTCACTGGGCTGGCCCCACCCCCAAGCAAGTGGTTAGGGGCAATGAGGAAGGCAGAGTAGTTAGTGGTGATCAGGTAGGCAGACCAGCGGTTAGGGGTGATCAAGTAGGCAGGCAGTGGTTAGGGGTGATCAGATAGTCCGACCAGCGGTTAGAGGAGATCAAGTAGGCAGATGGCCCCTTGCCGGGCTGGCCCCACCCCCATGCAAGCAGTTAGGGGTGATCAGGTAGGCAGACCAACAGTTAGGGGTGATCAGGTAGGCAGGCCAGTGGTTAGGGGAGATCAGGTAGCAGACAGCCCCTCTCTGGGCTGGCCCCGCCCCCAAGCAAGCAGTTAGGGGCAATCAGGCAGGCAAGCAGAGTGGTTAGGGGTGACCATATAGGCAGACCAGCGGTTAGGGGTGATCACGTAGGAGGCAAGTGATTAGGGGCCATCAGGTAGGCAGGCCAGCAGTTAGTGGAGATCAGGTAGGCAAACGGCCCCTTGCAGGACTGGCCCTGCCCCCCAGCAAAGAAAGAGAAAGGCCCAGGCCAGCCAAGCCATTGCACCCCAGCCTGTCACCTGCAGAGGGAGGCCACTGGTGGCAGGGGAGGGGGTCAGCACTGCACAGATGGCAAGCAGTGGCAGCGGTGAGGATGGGGCCAGCTGCCTTGCAGACAGGGGAAGGAAAGCCCTCAGGCCAGGCCTAGGGTCCCTAACCGAGGGTCCCAGATTGTGAGAGGGTGCAGGCCGGGCTGAGGGACACCCCCCCCCCCCCCACTGCACAAATTTTTGTGCACCGGGCCTCTAGTGTGTGTGTGTGTGTGTGTATATATATATATATATATATATATATATATATATATCCATCCAAACTATCAGTATGTCTTGTTCTAGATGTTTTTCAAGTAAAATTTATTAGTCTTTTAAAATTACCATGAAAAATAATTGTCCAGTTTTTCTGTACTCAAATTATGTTTTTATTGTATTTTTAATTTTAGTAATTTTAAAAAATCAAGAATACAAATACAATTTAAAAACGACTTCTTGAAACTATTTCTCTTTTGTGATGACAAAGCAGTTTTATTCAGTTTTGCTGGTAAGCTGTAAAAAGCATTTTTACATTGTAAAACAATTAACTAATATCTGGAAATTTTTTCCAATTTCTGATGCTTTAGACTCAGCAGAGGGGATTAAATTGCCATTAATGAACAATCATTTGAATTGTATGGTTATTTTTCCAGGTCTTTGTTTTTAAAATTAGGATGAAATACCAATATCTCAGAGGTAATTATTTCACTATAATATATACTTGCATAGAAATCTGATTTTCCAAAAATCAACCAGATGTATTTAATAGATATACAACATTTAAATCATAAAGCTGCACAATTCATTGAAAACAAAGTCCCTAATATTTCAGGGACTTTAAAAAAATTCTTAGCAAATATAACTACAGATGATCAGTTTAAAAGAAATTTAAAAGCTCTCATCACATTAAAGAAATGTTTAACAATGGGAGGTGATGGATCTTAACTAAACTTATAGTGGTAATCATTTCGCAATATATGCATATACCAAATCGTTATGTTGTATACTGAAAACTGATACAATGTTATGTATCAATTATATCTCAATAAAACTGGGGAGGGGGGAGACAGTACAAATTAAAAGAACATAAAATATTTCATTACTAATTTCATACTGATTATATATTGATATGATAATATTTTGGATATATTGGATTGATTAAAACATTACTAGATTTTAAAAAATACAAATGAAATAAATTATAGATGGCTAAACACTAGTGGCTATTATTGGGGGATGATAGACTAGATCATCTTTAAGGACTCTTTCAGCTCTAATTCTTACTAATTCTAGGGCTCATTTCATCAGTCAACAAATATTTTTGAGCACCTATCATGTGCCAGGTTAGGCACCATTCTAGGAACTGGAATACATCAATGATTATGCAAAGATCTCTGCCTTCATAAAATCAATATAATAGGAAAGAGAAACACAATAAACAACAGCTATAATAAAGAATTTGAATGTAAAGAAAAAATGCAGAGCAAATGAAATTGGAGTGCTGGGGAAGAGGTAGATTGCAGGTTTTAACGAGGTGGTCAGGGGAAGCCTCATTGAAGAGGTGAAAACATGAGCAAAGACTTGAATGACACAAGAAAGATAGCCATGAGGATATCTGGGGTAAGAGCAGTAGACACACAGGGAAGGGCAAGCTCAACTACAAGAAGCAAGAGCATGGCTAGGAATTTGTAGTAGCAAGGAGACTGGGGCATAATGAGTGAGGGTGATGTGAGATCAGAACTGCAACAGGGAATCAGATCAGTGCTTTATAAGTCAGTGCAAGGGTTTTGGCTTATACTCTAAAGAGAAGGGGAGCCATTGCAGGGATTTGAGAAGATTTTCATGATCTGACTTAGGCTTTTAAAGGATCATTCTGGTTGTTGTGTGGATGCAGGCAGGGTTGGAAGTAGGGGACCAGTTAGGAGGCTACAGCAATATTCAGATGAAAGATGATGGTTGCTCCCAGTAGGAGAGTTCTAATAGAAGTTGTGAGAAGTGGACAGATCTAAATGTGAAGGCTGACTTGATGTGGGGTATGAGAAAAAGAGAGGAGTTAGATGAAGTTTTCTTTAATCAAGATGGAGAAGATGCAGGTGGCTCAGGTTTGGATACAAGACAAAGAGTTCAATTTTAGTGAGAATAACTTTGAGGTGTTTGTCACACGTTCAGTGAAGTACTGAGTAGGCAGTTGGATGTACAAGTTAGTCTGCACTTGGAGAGAGAAAGCTGAATTGAGAATGTAAACTTAGAAATTATCAGGTTATGGACAGCATTGAACTCCATGAGCCTGGATGATATCACCAACAGTTTGAGTTTAAACAGAGAAGATAAGGGGTTCCAGGATGGAGTCCTGGGACATTTCAACTTCAAAAGATAGTGGAGAATGGAGACAGGGGGAAGATGGCAGCATAGGTAAATGCCTGTACTCATCACCTCCCACAACCACATCAAAATTACAGCTAAAACAGAACAACCATCATCCAGAACCACCAGAAAGCTGGCTGAATGGAAGTCCTACAACTAGAGAAGTAAATAAGAAAGCACACTGAGACTGTTAGGAGGTGCAGAGGCGTGGAATGGGCTGGTCTGGCACACCTGGGTGCCGCTTTTTTAATCCGGAGGGAGATTATCTCTGTGGAGGCTGCCAGGAGGAGCAAGGGGTCCCAGAACCACACCATATCCCCAGCCCAGGGTCCCAGAGCTGGGAAAAGAAATCCCTGTGGTCAGTAAGAACTACAGGTTGTAAAAACCAGTGTGGATTGGGACTCAGTGACACAGAGGCTGCTGGAGACCCATCTGTTCCTCTTAAAAGGCCAGCACCACAAACTGAACTTACAAGATCCTGATTCCTCTGAGCTCCAGCACCAGGGCAAGATTCTAGGGGACACACACATACAAGGAGGAACTGGATTGTCTGGCATCAGGGCAGAAACTCAGGGTGGCATTCTCCCAGACAGAGGTGCTCACAGGGATTATTGTTCCTGTGCTGGGACCTCCCAGGTCACAGGGCTGACTGGCAACCATTTCTGTTTGCTCTGCCCTGGTGATTCCCTAAGATCCCGCCTCATCCAATTTACAACTCCACCCAAGCTGTGTGTGTGTATTTTGCATATGAATGGCCTGTTCTTGCTCAGGCTAAAGTGTCTCAAACAAGCTGCAGCTGGGTCAGGGAGTCCCAAACTTATCAATAAAAGGCCTAAGACCTAGCACCAGCACCAGCCTGCCTTGCTTCATAGCTGGGCCTTATCTGGGCACTTCCAAACCTGATACAAAGAGGAGGAATCTGCAGATCTCTCTGTAGCTCCTGCTGGGTAGCCCCAGGCAGTGGCTGACTTTGCACTTCCCTGGAGACCCAAGAGCCAGTGTACCCAGTGGTCAGTGTCAGCCTATACAAGATTACAACCCTACACATCTATAAACAACACACTCAATGAGCAGACTCAGTAAGCACCAAAGCCCCACTGAAGCAAGTCTCGCTCCATAGGGGTGTCTCCTGCACAGCAGCTCTCCCACCGTAGTCACAACTGGTTCTCATAGCCAATTGGCCTGGAGGTCAATTCCTCCCAGTGACACCAATAGCAATAAAGTCTCAACTACAACAAGACTGTGCTCACATCCCACAAAGGGGTGCACCTAGAGTTCCCAACTCAGGTGATTGGGGAGACTGAGCCACTGGGCCCTATAGGACACCTACTACACAAGGGCTCTCTACCAACTCAAGGAGACATAGTAGCTCTACCCAATACATAGAAACAAACACAGGGAAGCAGCCAAAATGCAGAGACAAAGAAACATGTCACAAATGAAAGAAATGGAAGAAAGCAAACTACTGGATATAGAGTTCAAAACCACAGTTATAAAGTTACTCAAGAACCTTCTAGAAACCTCCAAAAAATGGAAAGGACCAGTCAGAAATTAATCATACACTAACTGAAATAAAGAATAATATACAGGGATTCAACAGTAGAGTAGAGGATTCTCAAAATTAAATCAATGATTTGAAATATGAGGAAGCAAAAACCACCCAATCAGAAGAGCAAAAAGAAAAAAGCATCAAAAAATATGAAGATAGTGTAAGGAGCCTCTGGGACAACTTCAAGTGTACCAACATTCACATTATGGGGGTGCCAGATGAAGAGAGAAAGCAAGATATTAAAATCCTATTTGAAGAATTAATGACAGAAAACTTCCCCTACCTGTGAAAGAAATAGACACACAAGCCTAGGAAGCACAGAGAGTCCCAAACAAGAGGAACCCAAAGAGGACCAAACCAAGACACATCATAATTAAAATGCCAAGGGCTAAAGACAAAGAGAGAATCTTAAAAGCAGCAAGAGAAAAACAGTTAGTTACCTACAAGGGAATGCCCAAAGGACTGTCAGCTGATTTCTCAACAGAAACTATGCAAGTCAGAAGATAGTGGCAAGAAATATTGAAAGTGATGAAAAGCGCCGAAACCGGTTTGGCTCAGTGGATGGAGCGTCGGCCTGCGGACTGAAGGGTCCCAGGTTCGATTCCGGTCAAGGGCATGGACCTTGGTTGCGGGCATATCCCCAGTGGGGGATGTGCAGGAGGCGGCTGATCGATGTTTCTCTCTCATCGATGTTTCTGGCTCTCTATCTCTCTCCCTTCCTCTCTGTAAAAAATCAATAAAATATATTTTAAAAAAAAAAAAAAAAAAAAAAAAAAAAAAAAAAAAAAAAAAAAAAAAGAAAGTGATGAAAAGCAAGGGCCTACAACCAATATTACTTTATCTAGCAAAGCTATCATTTAGAATTGAAGGTCAGAGAAAGAGCTTCACAGACAAGAAAACGCTAAAGGAGTTCATCACCACCAAACCAGTATTATATGAAATGTTGAAGGGCATTCTTTAAGAAGAGGAAGAAGAAGAAAAAGAAAAAGATAAATAAAATATGAACAACAACATGGCAACAAATACATACCTATCAACAATTTAATCTAAAAGTAAAAATAAATGAATAAGAAATTTAATGAACAGAATAAACTGGTGAATAAATTAGAATCAAAGGCATGGAAATGGAACAAACTGACGATTTTCAGAGGGAAGGGAGCGGGAAGAGATTAAACAAAGATCATAAATGCATATATGCATTACCTAAGGAGACAGACAATAAAGATTTTTTTTAAAAAAGAAAAGATAGTGGAAAAGAGAAAGAACCAGCAAAGAAAACTGAGAATGTGCCACCACCAAAATAGTAGTAAAACCAAGAAAGGAAGGTTCTTTCTAAGCCAAAAAAGAAAATACATTGAGGAGGAGAGGGGATGAACTAAAGCAAATACTGCCCATGTGACACAAAGACTGAAAGCTGATCATTAATTTGAGCAATATGAAGGTCTTTTTGATCTTGATAAGAACAATATTGTTGAAGGCTTGGGTGAAATGTTGATTAGAATGGATTTAAAGGAGTGGAAGAAGAGGAATTGAGACAGCCAGTGCAGATGCCTGTTTTTGAGGGGTTTTGCTACAAAGGGAGTCAAAGACATAGGACAGTAATCTGTGATGGTTGTATTGCCAAGAGAAGTATTTTGAAGATGAAAGACATTTCAGCATGTTTGTACATTGATGGGAATGATCTGATGGAAATAAAAAGGAAAGAATGGGGAGAGTTTCTGGAATGCTGTTCCCAGAGGTGAGTGAGTCTTATGCACAAATAGATGGCTTATTTGGAAACACAGATAATCTATAGTAAAAGGTAGAAAGGTCAAGTCTGTGGGTGCAGTGCTGTGGAAATTCTCTTCTGATTGCTTCATTTCTCTCATTAAAATAGGAAAAAAGAAAATCTGTTGTAAGCAGGCTCGAGGAGTAGGTGGAAAAGTAGGAGAAATGAGAGAGTGAATGGTCTGGGAGAGAATGCTATGATTTCCAAGTGGCATCAAAGGTCCACTTGAAGTTTCTAGCCACAAATGTAAAGTGTAATCACGCAGCATGGTGTTTGAAATCCAACTTTGTTTTAAAAATAAAAACGTACCAATTTTATATCAGTATCTACTTTCATTTTTAAATTAAAGCTGATAATTTCTGTAATTTAGAATTAATTACCAGAGACGAGGAAAATATTAATGAGCTATTAAATACTGACAGTGAGTAAAATTATTGGACCATGCATTTATAAAAGCCATGTTTCATAATAAAAGGTCCAATTATATTTAACTGAAGGAAATATCCTTTAGCTTTTTATTTCTAACTAGAGGCCCGGTGCATGAAATACGTGTACTCAGGGCGGGGGGCGGTGGGGGGAGTCCCGCAGCCAAGCCTGCACCCTCTCGCAGTCTGGGAGCCCTCAGGGGATGTCCAACTGATGGCTTAGGCCCGCTCCTCGCTCAGTTCTACGATTGGCTGGACTCCAGCAGCAAGCTAACCTACTGGTTGAAGCATCTGCCCCTGGTGGTCAGTGCATGTCATAGCGAGCGGTTTGAGCAGCCTTAGCATATCATTAGCATATTATGCTTTGATTGGTTGAACAGACGACCGATGACCAGACATTTAGAATATTAGGCTTTTATTATATAGGATTACAACACATTCTCATTTTGACATAATTTATCTTTTTCAGCCAATTATTATACCAAACAAAAATTTTCCAAATGTTAAGCCTTTCTTTACCATTTATGAAATATGACTTACTCTTTTAGAGTTCCTTAGGAAAAAAATTGAATTTTTAATTTTCATTGTGAGCTTATTTGATCAGAAATTATAGGACATCACTACATGAGTTCAAAAAATGGAATAAAAATTAAAAGTGTTATTTATATTATCAGCAAATTATCAGATAAGACATTTTAACTACTTCATATTTCTTCTTAGCACAAGTAAGAATAAACTGGTTCCAAAGTACTATGAGGGTTGGCATTTTTACTGCAAGCTTTAAATCACAGTGTTTCTCTATTCAACAAGTCATATCCAAGTAAATGGCAGTGTTCATAAGTACAAAATTGTTAGTAGCTGGTACTCTATACAATCGAGAGAATTTTTTATAAAATTAGATTTTTTAAAAAGGCAGAATGTCTGATAATTATCAGTCTCTCAAAGGCTAGAATGAGAAAAATGTAGAAAGTGAAGTACTCACTGATTAATAATATTTTGCTTTGAGAAAGCAAGAAATGATTCTAAGACATCAGCAATAATGATAAAAGATGTAATTAATATGCTGTATCTCTTTTTAAGTCAAAGCACACTTTCACCTCAGGGCAGTTCTCATTTTTACATTCTTAGTTTCCTTTGTCCGGAATAGGACCCCTTTTTGAGCCATTATTTGAATAGAGTTCATAATCCAAAGTTATTTTTTTCTCCACAGGATGTTTTAAGCTACAAAATGGAAAATGACTAAGTCAGTTATAAAGAATTTTTAGCATAATAAATGCCAATTTACAATAACTGTCAATAAACTTCTATGCAGAAGCCCAAAAGTTGCTAGAGTAGCAGTCAGAACTAACATCTTCCATATGCTCAT
Organism: Myotis nattereri; assembly: GCF_964212035.1. Lineage (NCBI taxonomy): Eukaryota > Metazoa > Chordata > Mammalia > Chiroptera > Vespertilionidae > Myotis > Myotis nattereri. The sequence goes on from NC_138076.1 coordinate 105,632,042, forward strand.
GCTTTGTTTATTAAATACTATCATAAATCCAGAAAAGAAACCCTACAGAGTCCTTCCAAAGCTGCATAACTTCCCAAATGAGTTTCCTCTGGTTGCGGAGCCTGTTCATTCCTTCAGTCCTTTTTCAGTTGTTTAGCATTTGCAATATTTTCTTGGCATTTTTGTGTTTTCTTTTGCTTTTTTCCCCAGGCCTCAATCATCTAGGCCAATTTCCAGAACAGTACAGCACTTGCTAGAAACAATGGAGTAAGGGCAAAAATAACTGTTGTAAGGAAGCCATATGGATCCTTTGCAGCCCATTCCACAACATACCCAGCCCAAGCCTTAATGTCAAACATCTTTGTAGCTGTGTTAGGAAAAGGCGACTTATGCTCAAGTTGTGATCTCTAACTTTGTCCTGGATTGGTGAGCCAATTTCAATTTCAGATGGATGACCCCTGGTTGGTTGTCTTCTTTAGCTCTACTACACATATCTGAGAGAAGGTTTATATCCTATATACTTAGACTTGGATCCCAATTCCCAACTCCTGAACTCCAACTTTTAAAAAACTCTACAGAGAATCAGTGTTCCCAATAACAAAACTAATTTGATTAACTGAATCTGTCATTTTAAAAATAACTTTTCATTCAAAGAAAAATATACAAACTTATTTATTTACTTGTCTATTTATTTATTTACTTACTAGAGGCCCGGTGCACAAAAATTTGTGCACTCGGGGGGAACAGGGGTCCCTCAGCCCGGCCTGTGCCCTCTCGCAGTTTGGGACTCCTCGGGAGATAACGACCTGCTGGCTTAGGCCTGCTCCCGGGTGGCAGAGGACAGGCCCAATCCCTAGGTGCAGGCCCTGGTCGGGCTCAGAGCAGGGCCGACTGGGGAGTTGGGGCGCCGCCCCCTGTCATGCACAGAGCAGGTCGGATTGGGAGGTTGCGATACCAACCTCAGTAACGCTCAGGGTAGGGCCAATTGGGGGTTGGGGCACCGCCCCCTGTCACACTCAAGGCAGGGTCGATGGGGAAGTTGCGGTGCCACCCGCAGTCACACACAGAGCAGGGCCAATCAGGGGGTTGGGGCGCTGCCCCCTGTCACGCACAGAGCAGGGCCCATCAGGGGGTTGGGGCACCGCCACTGTCACACTCAGGGCAGGGCTGATAGGGAGGTTATGGCTCTACCCCATCACACACAGAGCAGGGCCCGTGGAGGGGGGGTTGGGGCACCGCCCTCTATCACCCACAGAGCAGGGCCAATCAGGGGGTTGGGGCGCTGCCACTGTCACACTCAGGACAGGGCCGATGGGGAGGTTATGGCTCTACCCTGTCACACACAGAACAGGGCCGATCAGGGGGTTGGGGCGCCACACCCTGTGACACACAGAGCTGCAGGGCGATCAGGGGGTTGGGGAGCTCCCCCTATCAGACACAGAGCAGGGCTGATCAGGGGGTTGGGGCGCCTTCCCCTGTCACAAACAGAGCAGGGTGGATAGGGAGGTTGTGGTCCCGCCCCCTGTCACACACAGAGCCGCAGGGCGATCAGGGGGTTTGGACGCTGCCCCCTGTCACACTGATCCCGGTGCCAGAGGCCTCTCGGCTCCACTGATCCCGGTGCTGGGAGGCATATTACCCTTTTACTATATAGGATAGAGACCTGGTGCATGGATGGGGCCGGCTGGTTTGCCCTGAAGGGTGTCCTGGATCAGGGTGGGGGTCCCCACTGGGGTGCCTCGCCAGTCTGGGTGAGGGGCTGAGGGCTGTATTCAGGCTGGCGGGTGACTGAAGCTTCCAACACCGCTCCTTTTTTTCTTTTTTTTAATTCTGGGCCAGCTTTAGCTCTGAGGCTTGGCTCCAGCTCTTAGGCCTCCACTGCTGAAAGCAGGTTTCTGGCCTTGTTTACCTTCTGTATTTGAAACAATGTTGCGATCCTGCTGGCTGAAGCCGGGCGAACTAAAGCAGGTTTCTGGGGTTTTGTTTAGCTTCTATATTTGTAACATAGTTCCTTAGAGTTGCAGCTCAGAGGCCGGCAGCGGCAGGCGGGGAACATTGGAGTCCTCCGTCACTGAAGCAAGCAAGCCTCATGTTCGCTTTAAGCTGCCTGGCTGCCGGCCGCCATCTTGGCTGGCAGTTAATTTGCATATCACCCTGATTAGCCAATGGGAAGCGTAGCGGTCGTACGCTAATTACCATGTTTCTCTTTTATTAGATAGGATTTGCTGCCTCTCCTATGAAGGGTAATAAATAGGAAATTGCCAAAAGTGGGCCAGAGAAACAGGAAGAATAAGCTTTGTTAATCAATCCTGAAAAATCAAGAGCATCCTCTAGTTCTTTCTTTATAAGTTCCAGATCCATCATTGGTCTTCAGTTACCATTTTGTGCAAAACAGTGTCTTCAGCCTTAAGGGGGTGAACATAAGTTCAAGTTTCTTCCCTTATGGGAGAGAAAATGATTTGCCAGGGTTTCTGACATGACTAGAGCCCAACCATATCTAGGTTCATGCATTTAGTTGTGAACCCAAAGAAAAGCATTGATTTGGAATCATCTTAGGATGTCTGGTTGATGCAAAACTTATCCTGTACTTACAGGAAGGTATAGTTTATGTTCTCTCAGGTCTCGAGAGCTACTCTGTTGTGTTGGTTAGGTGTCCACTGAGCTCTGTCTTGTGCCTTTGGAGGCTGACTGCAAAGTCTGACACAATCACTCTTGGCTCCACTCTTTCTTTTCAGGGTTGGGGAGCTGAGTACCATCGCCAGGATGTCACGAGCACCCCTTGCTGGATTGAGATTCATCTTCACGGGCCACTGCAGTGGTTGGACAAAGTTCTGACTCAAATGGGCTCTCCACATAACCCGATTTCTTCAGTGTCTTAATAGTTAGGTCTTAATCCCCATTTCCATAGAACAGATGCTGTTGCAGGCAGTGGCTTATATCATTTCAGATTTGCAACTAAAGTGTCTACGTATATGTGTAAATAAATATAATATATACTGTTCATCTATTTTATCACCATTTGTTTTCTGCTTTCTAGTTAAGTTGATGCCATTAGAAAAGCAGGGTTTTTTTGCACATATGATGTAAGAAGCAGCAGCTTTATTTGTGGGAGGAAACAAAGAAATGCAACTCTGTCAATAGTATTTAAAGGGTGTTGGCAGAATAAAAGGCAGCTTTAGTCAGCCATGTCAATATAAGGCAGGTTGTGTGGCCTACCAGAAAAATACTAAAACTGTTTATATAGCAAAAGTTGGGTACTAGCAGAACTAGAGTAAATAACGCTTTTAGACAAAATGTAGCAATCAAACTCATTTAATTTAAATGATTTCACTTTTAGTACTATTGGCAAGAAAAAATATCAAGTTTATATAATTAATTATGTAAGATAAGACACATAAACTTTATTTCTGAAGTTGAAATACTTATACCTGGACAATTGTGCTCATATTAAGGGTTCATTTTAAACAAATTTAAACTGTGATTGGAAAAGAAACTGTGAAGCTGAAGTCATGTTCCCTCATACTCTATGACTGTAAAAAAGCAATGAGTCTAATATGGCAAGATAAATATGAAAATAGCATGAAATGAGCTATATTCCCAAACTGTAAGACCAGAATTTAGTCCCAGAAACACCCAAGGAGATTCCTGCTTTCCACATAGGAAATGAGGCTCATGTTTTGCTGGCTGTTCATGCAGGCAGTCCTGCAGACTTTTGAGTCTGCACAGGGAGCTCTAAGACCATGTGTGTAGGTCCTGTAGGAAGAAGAAGCAGGTAATAACAGGAGGGTTGGACAAAAGCATCATATGTTTTCTTACACCTTCTCACATTCCCACATTAAAAGTCTCTGGGCGACGGCCCTCCTTTTGCCTTATTTACCTCACTTGTTGGCAAATATTAACTATTTATAGGTTACTAAAACAATGGTGAAGATTTTTGAGAAAACCAAGACACATTACTGAGATCAATTTATGAGTTATTTAACTTAGTGTCTCTATTGAATAAATTATCTACTGGTCAAATCTGGTAGGCTCTTATAAAGCTAAATTCTCACACCTGGAAATAACTTACCAAGTAAAGTGATAATAATTTCATAATCTCTACAATTTCTGGGGACCAGTAGTATTGAATAATAGGACATTTAAAAAACACACAATATTAAAAACCTGTTCTTATTTACCCTTGGATAATAAAGAGGAAAATCCCCCAAATTTCTAGGTACTCTTATATATGTAAATATAAGTCCCACCCACTAAACACTGCATTTCTTGAAAAAATATATTACACCCTGTTAAAAATGTATAATTTAAGAAGGCAATTATGCTTGTAACAGATGGTACTTCAGTAATCCAAGAGGTTTCTTCATTTATACATTCTATCTCAACTCTTTGTAGCTTAGTGAACACAGTAGTTATTTCTCATTAAATTATATTCAAGGTAGAAATGATGTGAAAAAGATGAGTGAGTTACTACTGTCACCTCTTATGACTAGTGTTATATAATAGAAACTTTCATATATACAGTAGAAAATAAATATTACATTTTACATGAAGACTAGGTAACCCATTTAGTGTAGTTCATTGTTCATCAACTATGTATTGTGCACCCGTATGTGCCAGGTACAATGTTAGGTGCTGTAGAATCAAATGTAAACAAGAGACAGCCCAGCCCTTGGGTTGAGAGTCTAATATTATATCTGTTTGTGTAGACATCCTCATAATCCAGAACTTGCAAAACAAAACAGAACATACCATCTTCCTTAGCTTAAAAAATGTCTTGGTTTCTTAATTATCTCTTTTGAATCATTTCCCTTCTGTTCTGATCATTTAGGTAATGGATGAAGGCTTCCTTGGGTAAATGCTATTTTTCTTCTGTCTAAAAAAGTAGGTTTTCTCCTCCTGTTCCTTCTATTTTCTAATAATATTTCATCTCCCCTTTTCCCTGGAAAGGGCATTAATATGGTTGGTGAATCTTTCTCATACGCATATCATTCCATGAGAGAACAGCAAGTACACCACGTGTACATCCAGAGATCAAACATAGCTTTCTTTCTTTTTTAAAAAAAACAAAACCTTTATTGTTCACATTATTACAGTTGTTCCCTCTTTTTCCACTCATAGCTCCTCTCCACCCAGTTCCCACCCCACCCTCTGCCCTTACCCCCACCCACTGTCCTCATCCATAGGTGTACAATTTTTGTCCAGTCTCTTCCCACACCCCCCACACCCCTTTCCCCCCAGCCCCCGAGACTAGTCAGTCCAATCCCTTTCTATGCCCCTGATTCTATTATATTCACCAGTTTATTCTGTTCATCAGATTATTTATTCACTTGATTTTTAGATTTACTTGTTGACAGATATGTATTTGTTGTTCATAATTTGTATCTTTACCTTTTTCTTCTTCTTCCTCTTCTTAAAGAATACCTTTCAGCATTTCATATAATACTGGTTTGGTGGTGATGAACTCCTTTAGCTTTTTCTTATCCGTGAAGCTCTTTATCTGACCTTCAATTCTGAATGGTAGCTTTGCTGGGTAAAGTAATCTTGGTTGTAGGTTCTTCAATTCATCACTTTGAATATTTCTTGCCACTCTCTTCTGGCCTGCATACTTTCTGTTGAGTAACCAGCTGACAATCGTATGGGTACTCCCTTGTAGGTAACTAACTCTTTTTCTCTTGCTGCTTTTAAGATTCTCTCTTTGTCTTTTGCTCTTGGCATTTTAATTATGATGTGCCTTGGTGTGGTCCTCTTTGGATTCCTTTTGCTTGGGGTTCTCTGCGCTTCCTGGACTTGTAAGTCTATTTCTTTCACAAGGTAGGGGAAGTTTTCTGTCATTATTTCTTCAAATAGGTTTTCAATATCTTGCTCTCTCTCTTCTTCTGGCACCCCCATAATTCAGATGTTGGTACTCTTGAAGTTTTCGCAGAGGCTTCTTACACTATCTTCATATTTTTGGGTTATATTTTCTTTTTGCTTTTCCGGTTGGGTGTTTTTTACTTCTTCGTACTTCAAATCTTTAAATTGATTCTTGCGATCCTCTAGTCTGCTGTTGGATCTCTGTATATTATTCTTTATTTCAGTCAGTGTATGCTTAATTTCTAGTTGGTCATTTTTCATATCCTCGAGGGTCTCACTGGACTTATTGAGGGTCTCACTAAATTTATCAGCGGTTTCTAGAAAATTCTTGAAAAACCTTATAACCGTGGTTTTGAACTCTATATCTAGTAGTTTGCTTTCCTCCATTTCTGTCATTTGTTGCCTGTTTCTTTGTTTCTACATTGTGGCTGCTTCCGTGTGTTGTTAGAGTGGCTTTCTGTGCTAGGTGTCCTATAGGGCCCAGTGGCTCAGCCTCCCCAATTACCTGTGGTGGACACTCTTGGTGCACCCCTTTGTGGGCTATGTGCACAGTCTTCTTGTACTTAAGCCTTGATTGTTGTTGGTATCACTGGGAGGAATTGACCTCCAGGCCAATTGGCTGTGAGAATCAGCTGCATCTACAGTGGAAGAACTTCTGTGCTGGAGACACCCTTATGGGGAAAGGCTTGCTTCAGTGGGGCTTTGGTGCTCACTGAGTCTGCCCCCTGAGTGTGTCCCTTATGGATCTGAGGAGTTGTAATCTGGATGGTCCCACTCTGACCACTGGGTACACTGGCTCTTGGATCTCTAAGGAGGTGCTAATTTAGCCTCTGCCTGAGGCTACCCAGCAGGAGCTATGGAGAGATATGCAGATTCCTCTTCTTTGTTTGCGGTTTGGAGGTGCCTAGATGAGGCCCAGCTGTGAAACAATGCAAGCTGCTGTGGGGCCTTGGGCCTTCTTTTGGATGTTCTGGGTCTCTCTGACCCAGCTGCAGTTTGTTAGGTAATTGTAGATTGCAAAGGGCCAGGTCATTCATACGCAAAAGCCTCTGCCACAGCTTGGGTGGGGCGGGGTCTCAGGGAATCAACAGGGCGGAGCAAACAGCTATGGCTGCTCCTCAGTCCTGCCCTAAGAGGTCCCGGGTCTCAGTGTCCCGTGGTAATCGCTGCAAGCACCACTGAAAGGAAGCCGCCCTCGAGTTCCGCCTGCTGCCAGACAGTCCAGTTTCTCCCCGTATGAGTCTGAGTCCCCAGAGACTCTCCTGGAACTGGAGTCCAGGGCCGTCTGGAGTTTGTGATTCCCTCCCAATTGAAAAAGACAACTGCCTCCTCAGTTGCCAGCCCTTTCCACGTGCGCCTCTGTACCTCCGCACTTTACTTCCGCACCTCCTCTGAGTCTCAGTGTGCTGTTCTCTTTCCTTCTGGTTGTGGAATTTCCACTCAGTCAGCCTTCCTGTGGTTCTGGATGATGTCCATTTTGTCTTTTAGTTGTATTTTTGAAGTGGTTGTGTGTGGCAGCAATTTCCTGTGTTTACCTATGCTTCCATCTTGGTTTCTCTGTCAAACATAGCTTTCTTGATCAAAATTATCCTCTGAGCCCTAGCCAGTTTGGCTCAGTGGTTAGAGTGTCAGCCTTCAGATTGAAAAGTCCCGGTTCAATTCCAGTCAAGGGCACATGCCCTGGTTGCAGACTCAATCCCAGTAGGTGATGTGCAGGAGGCAACCAATCAATGATTCTCTCTCATCATTGATGTTTTTATCTCTCCCTCTCCCTTCCTCTATGAAATCAATAAAAATATATTTAAAAAATTATCCTCTGACAATCTTATACCTTTACAGAATTAGAACTGATTATTTATAAATGACATTTAAAAAACTTGGATTTGTATACAACTTTTGGAAACTAGGAGAAAATATTCCAGTGAACCTGAATTATTTATTTGAAAATAAATAATTAAAATGGTACATAAACATCATCTTCAGTCATGTCTCTCTAAAAGCCTTTATTAGGATATGTGTGAAATTCAGAGAATTTAGAATTGATGAGAAGTGAACCCTTCAGTTATTGTAACATAGACACATTTTAATCATTCTTTAAAATTTTTTTGCTGGAGAAGTTGCCAAAAGCTATAATGTAGTATTTTATTTTAGAATTAGAGGCGCAGTGCACAAATTTGTGCACTAGTGGGGTCCCTCAGCATGGCCTGTGGGATCAGGCCGAAACCGGCTCTCCAACATCCCCTGAGGGGTCCCGGATTGCAAGAGGGCATAGGCCAGGCTGAGGGACCCCACTGGTGCACAATCGGGGCCCGTTTAGCTCAGTCCCAATCAGCTGGACCCCAGCAGCAAGCTTACCTACTGGTTGGAGCGTCTACCCCCTGGTAGTCAGTGCACATCACAGCAAGTGGTTGAGCAGTCTTAGCATATCATTAGCATATTACACTTTGATTGGTTGAGCAGCTAACCAGTTGAGTGGACACTTAGCATATTAGGCTTTTTTTATATATAGGATTACAAATGTGTTCATTGCATTCATTCCTTGAAGTAGACAATACAAAAAAAGTAATAGCATTCTTTTATAGGATAAGTAGCAAAGTGGACATGCTAAGCCAGTAAATGCATCAGTTGATGCTAAGCATGTTCAACGTTGCCATGGAAAAAGTTTATACATAAAGAATAATAACATTCTCTATGTCACAAGACAGAAGTTTATCCTGTTGTTCAAGCCTATTTTGTTTTGTGTTTTGGTGTGTTTTTTTCTTGTTAAAAAATTGAGATGTGAAAAGTGTTAGGTGATATTTTAATAGATATTAAGCTAGATTCAAAATGTCAGACTACCAGAAGTCACATCTACTTCACTTGTTTTATTGAGGGGTACATTGCAACCATAAAAGCATGCAGAGTGAAGAATTTGACACATTTAAAAACATTGAAGTCCTATACCAAATAAGTGTGCTTTATTTTCAGTTGTAATAATAAAGAAGATAACTAAAAAAATAATAATAATATCTGCCTGTGCTTTGGAACTATAACAATGTCACTGTTCAACACATTGACTGTATGTTTTATTTTGCTTATACTCCGTATAAGTCTGGAAAAGTTGGAATACAATGTAACATTTAAATTCCTTTTATGTTGTCTTCTAAGGAACTGAATACCCCATAACAAAAACACAAACATTTTATAAAAATCACTTGCTAGACTTTAAGCACTTGCTTAATTTTTAACGGGCCCTGAATATTTGTTATGTATATTTAGTAATTACAGCAAAATATAACATGCATTCCAAATTTTGTATTTTAACAGCATTCAAGATTAGGTGATCCTGGCGTATGTTAAGGATGAGCTCAAATTAATGTAAAACACAACCAAAAACACTACTTCTATTTAAGTCATGTTTTTAATTATAATATGTACATTTCAACTATTCTTCAGCTGTACTGTTTTGATTGTTTATAATAAAGAATACTGTACCTACATGTCTTCTGGCTCATTTTCCCCTGCAAACCTCATAGCAGGATTCACTGCATGTGGGTTCTTTGAATTATCTTAAACCATCTTGTTTTGAAAGTGGAATGTTTTTAAAGTCCAATATGCTATAGATAATGATTTTAAATTAAGCATCGTGAATGACTGGCATTAAATATAGAATCTTGAAGATACTTTGCTGTTATTTTAGAGAGGATATGCATAGAAGCATTTTTTCTGAATAGTAGCAAATATCAAGTGATACTGCAGTATATAGGAAAGAATGAACAATTATATTATTATAAATATCTATATATTGCTATACATTACCTATAAGAAAAATGCTAAAGAAGGCTAATGGGGAAAAACTACAATGAAATCCAGGAAGATCTCTAAAAATATAAATTCCCAATTCCCTCCACTTAAATTTCTTTGCAGTCCTAACACAAAGGGAAATATGTAACTATTTTGAGAAAACTTACCCTTTTTATTAACTTGAAACTTGATCAAGGTTTTTCTTGAAAACCGCCGATAAATTTAATGAATCCCTCAAGGAGTATAGTGAGACCATGGAGGACATGAAAAAGGACCAACTAGAAATTAAGCATACACTGACTGAAATAAAGAATAATTTACAGAGATCCAACAGCAGACAAGAGGATCCCAAGAATCAAGTCAAAGATTTGAAATACAAAGAAACAAAAAATACCCAACCGAAAAAGAAAAAAAGAAAAGAGATTCAAAAAATATGAAGATAGTGTAAGGAACCTCTGGGACAACTTCAAGCATACCAACATCAGAATTATAGGGGTACCAGAAGGAGAGAGAGGGCAAGATATTGAAAACCTTTTTGAAGAAATAATGACAAAAAACTTCCCCCACCTGGTGAAAGAAATGGACCTACAAGTCCAGGAAGCGCAGAGAACCCCAAACAAAAGGAATCCAAAGAGGACCACACCAAGACACATCATAATTAAAATGCCAAGAGCAAAAGATAAAGAGAGAATCTTAAAAGCAGCAAGAGAAAGACAGTCAGTTACCTACAAGGGAGTACCCATCCGACTGTCAGCTGATTTCTCAACAGAAACCATGCAGGCCAGAAGAGAGTGGCAAGAAATATTCAAAGAGATGAATAGCAAGAACCTGCAACCAAGATTACTTTATCCAGCAAAGCTATCATTCAGAATGGAAGGTCAGATAAAGAGCTTCACGGATAAGAAAAAGCTAAAGGAGTTCATCACCACCAAACCAGCATTATATGAAATGCTGAAAGGTATTCTTTAAGAAGAGGAAGAAGAAAAAGGAACTCTTACCATTTGCCACAGCATCGATGGAACTGGAGAGTGGATAAATACCACAAGATCTCACTTATTTGTGGAATATAATGAACAACAAAAACTGATGAACAAGGACTGATCCAGAGACGGAGAGGCTTTGATTGGACTGTCGGGCCTTGGAGGAAGGTAGGGGAGGGTGGGGGCAAGGGGGAAGGATCAACCAAAGGACTTATATGCAAGCATATAGGCCTAACCAATGGACACGGACAACGGGGGGGTGAGGGGATGAGCGGGGGGGGGGGGAGGTAGAGGGTACACATATGTAATATCTTAATCAATAAAAAAAAAATTAAAAAGAATAAAATAGCTAGGAATAGACTTAACAAAGGAAGTGAAGGACCTATACACAGGAAACTACAAGACATTGTTGAAAGATATGAAGAAGATAAAGAAATGGAAAAATATTCAGTGTTCATGGATTGGAAGAATTCACATTGTTAAAATTTCCATATTACCTAGCAATATACAGATTTAATGCAATTCACATCAAAATATCAGTAGCATTTCTTACAGAAATAGAACAAACAAAAAATCCTCCAATTTGTATGGAACTACAAAAGACTTGGAATAGCCAAAGCAATTCTGAGACAAAAGAACAAAGCTGAGGTGTCACACTTCCTGACTTCAAACTATACTTCAAAGCTACAGTAATAAAACCAGTAAAAACAGAAAAAACAGACATAAGACCAATGGAATGGAATTGAGAGCCCAGAAATAAACCCACACATACATGGGCAAATAACTTTCAATGAAGGAAACAAGAATAGAAACTGAGAAAGGAAAGAAGACTAATATATGGTACTGGGAAAACTGGAAAGCCTCATGCAAAAGAATGAAACTAGGCTGCTGTCTGATAGCATATACAAAAATTTACTCAAAATGTATTAAAGACTTGAATATAAGCCTGGAAACAATAAAATACATAGAAGAAAACATAGGCATTAAACTTATGAACCTTGGTCTCAGAGGGTTTTTTTGTGTGTGAAATTGACAGTAAAGGCAAGAGAATTAAAAGCAAAAATAAATGAATGGGATTACAGTAAACTAAAAAGCATCTGCACAGCAAAGAGAAACCATTAAGAAAACAAAAAGACAACCAACCAATGGGAGAAGATATTTGCAAATGAAACCTCTGAGAAGGGACTATTATCCAAACTAGATAATACAACTATTATCTATACAACTCAATATTTTTTATTATTTTATTTTTTATATTATTTATTTGTATTATAATACAGCTCATACAACTAAACAACAATCCAATTAAAAATGGACAGAGGGGAAAAAAAATGGTGGAGGTATAGACGGACGTGTCCCGCGCCTTGTCCCGGAGCAGATAAGGGTGAGCAGCTGAAGTGGGTAACATACAGCCCAAATAAGCAGAAGATATTCAGCTGGGAGACAGTTTGCAGCTGGGAAAGGCGGAGGACTCCCAGAGAAAGGGGACAGTTGGAGAAGGTGGCTGGAATCTCTCCCAGAGTGCCAGCTCAGCTGCGGAGACTGCGCCATCTTGAGTGGCTGTTACTGGAAGCGTATTCATCCAAAGTCCCAGCATCCAGAGATCGGCTGCTAACCTGGAAACACTGGATCTGGGACAGCGCTACTACGTGGAGCCCTGCTTCTTCTCACGGAAAGGTCAGGCTTCACCTGAAGGTGCGGTTTGCAATTCAGGTTGGGGAGAGGAACGTGCACGGGGAGGTCTGCGCCCCACAAAGTCCACGGCCTTTGGGGCCAGCATGATCCGCGAGTGTGGAAGGGCTCCCACAGGGCTGGTGGCAGAAGGGAACACTAAAAATAAGCCCATAGCTGGACTGGATGCAAAAAGGCAGACTCGGATTTTGCCAGTGTGCTGGCTGCTTAGTGCCAGGGGTGAGAGGACATGCGGAGGAGACTTCTCACAGAGCTGGAAGGTGGAAGGTTGCGAATTCGCGCAACTTCTCAGGCTCTTGTTTTTCTCTCCTCCCCTTAAATATTTGCCTTTGATTATTAAACCCAGTGCATGGGATTGCCCACTTGGGGACACTCGCAGAGACTGTAGGGGAAAGTTGTTTTTGTGGAAGCTGGGAGACAGAGCAGGGAGTAACGATTAAAGAACCAGTTCTGGGCAGTGGACTTTCCCAAACCAGTTTTAAGTACAATAGAAAAAATAAACCCTAACTACTGGATAGAGAGGACTGATAGCCTCGGAGGTCAATCCAGACACACTGCCACCCAGAGGCAGAGCCACAAACTGACTCTTCTGTAAATACAAATAAAGGCAGTCTCAGAAACAAATATGGCCTGCTTTAAAATCAGGACTGTGGTTTACAACAATGGAGGAAGAGTGTATTGCAGGGAAATTCAACACTCTCTTGAATACCTGGCAGGACTAATGCGTGACAGACAAAAGAGTAGAAGAACTGAAGGACCTTCACTACTGCACATTTTTATTTTTATTTTTATTTTTATTATTCTCTTTTCACCTTTTAATTAAGAAACCAATTTTTTTTCTTTTTTCATCACCTGATTTTACCCTTTTAATTACTACACTTTTGTTTTTAACCAGTATTATTACTACTACCATTTTACCAATTTTTAAAGTGTCATTTTATTTTTTCTTTATTTTATTTTGGGATTAGTGTTCTACATTCTATTTTCATCTTTCCTTTAGCATCATTTTTCTCTACCTCAACGTTACCTTTATGCCCAAACTCTCTTCCTCACTTTCCCCCTTTTGTTGTCCTGTTTCTCTTACCCCATTCCTGCTTTAGATTTTCCCTATTCCTTCTTTTTACCCCGTCAAAATTTCACCCTACTTATATATCCAATTTCCAATCCCCTGCTCTAAATCCATATACATCTCTCCCTTATCTTTCTTCACTATCCAATTTTTTCTCTCTCTCTGTTGTTTTGTTGTTGTTTGCTTGATTGTTGAGTATATTGGTTTTTTTTATGCTTCTTTGTGAGGTTGTTTTGTTTTTTCTTTTTATCTTTCTGTTGTTGTTTTTTTCCTCTTTTCTCTCTCTCTTTATCTTTTCTCTTTTTTCCTTTTCCGGTTATTTTTGTGCTATTTTCCCTTGCCTCGCTTGATACTACTGGTTGTTTGTAGTTTGCATTCATCTCCAGGGATCTGTTGCTGGAATTTGTTGGGATTAGTGGCAGTTCTGTCAGAGTTTTCTCTCCATATAAATAGTCTCTTCCCCTCTTATATTTCATTCTCTCTCTTTTCTCTCTTACTTTTCTTTCCTCCCTTTTCCCAATTTCATTTTTGCACTCCCTTTTTTTCTTTTTCTCTTTTACCTCTTTCTCTTCTTTCTTCCTTATCCCCTAATTCTCTTTTCTTGGGTGATCACCTTTATTTGGGGTTATTAGTATCGTGAATACATTTGTGTTCAGTGCCTTGTACATTGTGCCTTGTTGTGTTGTATTTTGTGCCTTTAAAGCAACACAGCAGAGAGAGAACTACATAACTAAACACCTGGAGAAGAGAGATCATGGGGAGACCAAGAACCAGCCCGCATATGAAAGAAAAACAGGCATCACCAGAAAAGGAAGAAAATGAAATGGAGGCAACGGAGGCAAGCAACCGGTCAGAAAAAGAATTCAGACAAATGGTCATAAGGTGGATGAAAAGAATGGAAGACAAATTCAACAATATGTGTAAGAACCAAGAGGAAAGGAAAAATGACATCACTGCTATAAAGAACACAATAGAAAGCATTAACGGTAGACTAAAAGACACAGAGGACCGCATCAGTGAGCTAGAAGACAAGGTAGGAAAAAATACCCAAGCAGAGCAGCTTCTAGAAAAAAAAATTAAAAAGCAGGAGAGCCTGAGAGAACTCTGCGAAAACATGAAACAAAACAACATCCGCATAATAGGGGTGCCAGAAGGAGAGGAAACCGAGCAAGGAATAGAAAACCTATTTGAAAAAATAATGACAGAAAACTTCCCTGATATAGGGAAGAAAAAACTCACACAAATCCAAGAAGCTCACAGAGTCTCAAGCAAAATGAACCCCAAAAGACCGACACCAATAATTAAATTGGCAAACACCAATGACAAAGCAAGAATCTTAAAAGCGGCCAGAGAGAGACAGAAAGTCACCTAAAAGGAGCCCCCATCAGACTAGCGACTGATTTCTCAACAGAAACATATAAGGCAAGAAGGGAATGGAATGAAATATATAAAGTCATGCAAAGGAAGGGTCTGAATCCAAGAATACTGTACGCAGCGAGGCTATCAATCAAAATTGAGGGTGAAATAAGGTGCTTCACAACCAAAAAAGGACTTCGGGAGTCCTTTTGTGGTTTATCACCACCAAATCAGCAATGCAAGAAATGCTAAAGGGTCTGCTGTAAAAAGAAAAAATAGGAAACGATGAAGGAACACAGGGGTAAAGAATAAAATGGCGACTAGCAAGTATCTATCAATAATAACTTTAAATGTAAATGGATTAAATGCCCCAATCAAAAGACATAGGGTAACTGAGCTGATAAGAAAACATAACCCATATATCTGCTGTCTACAGGAAACCCACCTCAGAAAAAAAGACACACACAGACTGATAGAGAAGGGATGGAAAAAGGATTTTCAGGCGAATGGAAATGAAAAAAAGGCCGGGGTAGCAATACTTATATCTGACAAATTAGATCTCAAATTGAAGGACATAAAAAGAGATAAAGAAGGCCATTTCATAATACTAAAGGGAACAATCCAACAAAAAGAAATAACTCTGGTAAACATATATGCACCCAATATAGAAGCACCCAAATACATAAGAAATCTTTGGAGGAGATCAAGGGAGAGATTGACAGCAATACAATCATAGTAGGGGACCTTAACACCCCATTATCACCATTGGACAAATCCTCTAAACAAAAAATGAGCAAAGAAACATCAATCCTAAATGACTCACTAGATCAGATGGAATTAATTGACATATTCAGAACATTTCACCCCAAAGCCACAGAATATACATTATTCTCAAGTGCACATGGGTCATTTTCAAAGATAGACCATATATTGGGTCACAGACAAAGTCTCTTCAAATTCAAGAAAATTGAAATCATATCAAGCATCTTCTCAGATCACAATGGCATAAACTGGAAATCAACTACAATAAAAACAATCCAAAACAATCAAACACATGGAGACTAAATAGCATGCTATTAAACAATGACTGGGTTACAAAAGAGATCAAAGAAGAAATATAAAACATCATGGCAACAAACGACAATGAAAACACAACAATCCAAAACTTATGGGACACAGTGAAAGCAGTCTTGAGAGGGAAGTTCAGAGCTCTACAAGCCTACTGCAAGAAACAAGAAACAATGAGAATAAATCACCTAACCCTACAACTCAAAGAGTTAGAAAGAGAGCAACAAGAAAAGCCCAGTGTAAGCAGAAGGAAGGAAATAATAGATAAGAGCAGAGATAAACGACATAGAGACCAAAAAAAACAATAGAAAAGATCAACAAAACCAAGAGCTGGTTCTTTGAAAGGATAAACAAAATTGATGAACCTCTGGCCAGGCTCACCAACAAACAAAAAGAGAGGACCCAAATAAACAAAATCAGACATGAAAGAGGAGAAATAACAACAGAACCCACAGAAATACAAAGGATTGTTAGAAATTAATATGAACAACTCAACTCCAACAAACTAGACAACCTGGAGGAAATGGACATATTCCTAGAAAAATACAACCTTCCAAAACTTAATCAGGAAGAATCTAAAAATCTCAATAGGCCAATAACTATGGAAGAAATTGAAGCAGTCATCAAAAAGCTCCCAGCAAACAAAAGCCCAGGACCAGACAGCTTCACAGGGGAGGTTTACCAAACATTCAAGGAAGAACTAAAACCTATCCTCCTCAGACTATTCCAAAAAATTCAAGAGGAAGGAACACTTCCAAGCTCATTCTATGAAGCCAGCATCACCCTAATACCAAAATCAGACAAAGAAAACACAATGAAAGAGAATTACAGGCCAATATCCCTCAAGAACATAGATGCCAAAATCCTCAACAAAATCTTAGCAAATCGGATCCAGCAGTACATCAGAAAGATCATACACCATCACCAAGTTGGATTTATCCCAGGGATGTAAGGATGGTACAATATCCGCAAATCAATAAACGTAATACATCACATAAACAAATTGAGAGCTAAAAACCACATAGTCATATCAATTGATGCAGAAAAAGCATTTGACAAAATTCAACAACCTTTCTTGATAAAAATTCTCAGCAAGATAGGAATAGAAGGATCATACCTCAACATAATAAAAGCCATATATGACAAACCCACAGCCAACATCATACTCAATGGGAAAAAACTAAAACCATTCCCCCAAGAACAGGAACAAGACAGGGATGCCCCCTTGCAGGAAGCCGGTCCATCCTTGCTGCTTGACACAGTCGCTGCAGGAAAGAAACATATTCACAGGATATCTTTCAAGGGACCTGGCGTATATAGCAAACTGTTCTTAATATGTTTGCTCCCCTTAGCGCTGTTTTAACCAAGGTCACCTCTCCGAGAAAGGTTGTTTTCCCAGGTAGGGATTTTTCCCTGAAGTTAGGGAGGGGATGAAACTCCTTAACTAAGTGCCAGGCGGGTAGTTAATCACTTTAACTACAAACAATCATGCTTAAGCTACATAATATTTACTCCCTGGAATGGAGATAAGAAACGCCCTAACCTTTGTAATAGAAATTGACAGGATTAAAATCAACTGGTATAAATATGGATGTAACAAGACAATAAACGGCAGAACCTCTCTGGAGATCCAGACCAGAACTTGGCTGGAGATCCTGGCTGGAGATCCTGGCTAGGCTGCTGATCAACTGAACACTGTCTCCATGTCCTTCCTTCTTTGCCGACTCCGTCCACACCTTTGGGAACCCCGGGACCTGCTGGGGTTGGACCCCGGCACCCCCTCTCACCTCTCCTGTTCAACATAGTACTGGAAGTACTAGCCATTGAGATCAGACAAGAAGAAGAAATAAAAGGCATCCAAATTGGAAAAGGAGAAGTAAAACTGTCCTTATTTGCAGATGACATGATACTGTACATAGAAAACACTAAAGGCTACATCAAAAAATTATTAGACTTAATGAATGAATTTGGCAATGTAGCAGGATACAAAATTAATACCAAGAAATCTATGGCATTTCTTCACACCAATAGTGAACTTACAGAAAGTGAGACTAAAAAAGCAAACCCCTTTACCATCGCATCAAAACAATTAAGATACCTAGGAATAAACTTAACTAAGGAGGTAAAATACTTATATGAGAAAAACTACAGGACACTGAAAAAAGAGATAGAGGAAGACTTAAACAGATGGAAGAACATACCATGATCATGGATTGGTAGAATCAATATCATCAAAATGTCCATACTACCCAAAACAATCTATAGATTCAATGCAATTCCCATTAAACTACCAATGGCATATTTCACAGATCTAGAAAGAACGTTCCAAAAATTCATCTGGAATAAAAAAAGACCTCAAATAGCTGCAGCAATCCTGAGAAAGAAGAACAAAGTGGGTGGGATCTCAATACCAGATATCAAACTGTATTACAAAGCCACTATACTTAAAACAGCTTGGTACTGGCACAAGAACAGACATATAGATCAATGGAATAGAATACAGAACCCAGAAATAGACCCAAACCACTATGCCCAATTAATATTTGACAAAGGAGGCAAGAGCATACAATGGAGTCAAGACAGTCTCTTCAATAAATGGTGTTGGGAAAATCGGACAGATACATGCAAAAGAATGTAATTAGACCACCAACTCACACCATACACAAAAATAAACTCAAAATGGATAAAAGACTTAAACGTAAGATGGGAAAACATAAAAATACTAGAGGAATCCACAAGCAGCGAAATCGCACACATATGCCAAAGGAATTTCTTCTCTGATACTGCTCCTAGGGCAATGGAAACTAAAGAGAAAATAAACAAATGGGACTACATCAAAATAAAAAGCTTTTGCACAGCAAAGGAAACCATCAAAAAAACAACAAGAAGACCCACTGCATGGGAGAACATATTTGCCAATGATATCACCAATAAGGGTTTAATCTCCAACATTTACAGGGAACTTATGCAACTTAACAATAAAAAGATAAACAATCCAATCAAAAAATGGGCAACGGACCTAGATAGACACTTTTCGAAAGAGGACATACAGAAGGCAGAAAGACATATGAAAACATGCTCAAAGTCACTAATTATATGAGAGATGCAAATCAAAATGACAATGCGATATCGTCTCACACCTGTCAGAATGGCTGTCATCAACAAATCAACAAACAACAAGTGCTGGAGAGGATGTGGGGAAAAAGGTACCCTTCTGCACTGATGGTGGGAATGTAGACTGGTGCAGCCACTGTGAGAACAGTATAGAGCTTCCTCAAAAAACTAAAAATGGAACTCCCATTTGACCCAGTGATCCCACTTCTAGGAATACATCCCAAGAAGCCAGAAACACCAATCAGAAAGGATATATGCACTCCTATGTTCATAGCAGCAGAATTCACCATAGCTAAGATTTGGAAATAGCCTAAGTGCCCATCAATAGATGAGTGGATTAAAAAACTGGTACACCTACACAATGGAATTCTACACTGCGGTAAAAAAGAAGGAACTCTTGCCTTTTGAAACAGCATGGATGGAACTGGAGAGCATTATGCTAAGTGAAATAAGCCAGTCAGAGAAAGATAAATACCTCATGATTTCACTCATTTGTGTAATATAGAGAACAACATAGACTGATGAACAGAGACAGATCCAAAGACAGAGAAACAATCCCTTTTCTGGGTATCTACCTAAAAAATTTGAAAACATTTATTTGTAAAGATATATGTACCTTGTGTTCATTGGAGCATTATTTAAACAGCTCAAGACATGGAAACAATCCAAGTGTCCTTTGACAGGTGATTGGATAAAGAACACGTGGTACATACTATGCAATGGAATACTGCTTGGCCATAAAAAATATGAAATATTGCCAACATGAATAGATCTTGAGAGAATCATGCTAAATGAGATAAGTCACAGAGAATATTTCATTTATATGTGGGATATAAAATAGAAAGCAACAAACTAACAAGCAAATGACAACAAAAACAAACTCATAGATACAAACAACAGAATTATGCTCACCAGATGGAAGGGGAATAGAGAGAAAACAGAGTCAAATACATGGTGACAGAAGGAGAATAGACTTTGAGTGGTGAGCATACAATAGAGTATACAGATGTTGTATTGTAAAAATTGTGCCCCTGAAATTTATATAATGTTATTAACCAATGTTATCCTAATTAATTTAATTTAATTTTTTTTATGTCAAGCAAAAAAGAAAAAAACCTAAGTAAGAGAAAATATGTTTAAAGTCCTGTATAGCCCTAGCTGGTTTGGCTCAGTGAATAGACTGTCGGCCTGTGGACTTAAGGGTCCTGGGTTTGATATCAGTCAAGGTCACAAGCTAGGGTTGTGGGCTCGATCCCCAGTAGGGGGCATGCAGGAGGCAGTCGATGAGTGATTCTCTCTCATCATTGATGTTTCTCTATCTCTCTTTCCATCTCCCTTCCTCTCTGAAATAAATCACACACACACACACACACACACACACACACACACACACACATCCTATATAATAAAAGGCTAATATGCAAATCGACTGAACAGAACGACTGGTTGCTATGATACGCACTGGCCACCAGGGGGCAGACACTCAATGCGGGAGCAGCCCCCTGGGGGTCAGTGCGCTTCCACAGGGGAAGTGCCTCTCAGCCAGAAGCCTGGCTCACGGCTGGCAAGAGCAGTGGTGGTGACTGTAGCCTCTTCCACCTCCGAAGCAGTCGGACTCCTGGACTTGGAGAGGGTGCAGCTGGACTTGGAGAGGGTGCAGGCCGGAGGCCAGGTTGAGAGACCTACACGAGTGCACAAATTTTGTGCACTGGGTCTCTAATATATATATATATATACATATATATATATATTTAAGTCCTGTACATACATATGTATTGGAAAAACATCCACATGTAAGTGGATCCACACAATTCAAACCTATGTTATTGAAGGGTCAACAGTACATATGCAGTTGCACAGCAGTAGTAAATGTAGCTTTGACAGTTAAACAGTTAAAATTGTTTTATTTTAAGCACTTAGTTATTTTCAAAATATGTATTTTAATAAAGATAAGAAGGATAAGGAATTATGATGTTGCAACACCAAGTTAACAAGGAGTATTAAAAAACTCTCCAATTCTGAAACTTTATCTGTATGATCATTAATGATCCCATTATTTGCATGTATCTGATAAAAATATTGGGCATGGCCTCAGAATTACTCCAGTGGGCTGAAAAATGATATTAAACAGAGTAAATATAATAAAAATTACATTCAGTTTGACTTTTAAGCCAAAAATTATTCACAACTGCAATGTTATCCTATCTAATAAAAGAGTAATATGCAAATTGACCATCACTCCAACACACAAGATGGGTACCCCCATGTGGACACAAGATGGCCACCACAAGATGGCCAGCAGGGGAGGGCAGTTGTGGGTGATCAGGCCAGCAGGGTAGGGCAGTTGGGAAGGAACAGGCCAGCAGGGGAGCAGTTAGGGGCAATCAGGCAGGCAGGCAGGCGAGCGGTTGGGAGCCAGCAGTCCGACTTCGTTTAGGGCAGTTGGACATCCCTTGAGGGGTCCCAGATTAGAGAGGGTGCAGACTTGGCAGAGGGACACACAGCCTCCCCCCCCCCCACATGAATTTCAAGCATCGGGCCTCTAGTTTGCATATAATGCTAGCAAATGACAGGTTAACTTATCTCTAATCTCATCAGTTAGAAAGAAATAAAACCTTAAAATTTCTAAAAATAACTTACTGATATTTAATGAAGAGATATCTGTGGAGAGAGGCTCAGGAGCAGGGGTCAGAAGACTTTCTCTATGAAGAGCCAGATAGTAAATATTTTCATCTTTACAAGCTCTGTGGCCTCTATTGACTGTTGCGACTACTCAGCTCTGCCACTATAGTGCAAAAGCAGCCACACACAGTATGTAAGCATATGAGCATGGCTGTGTGCTAATAAAAGTTTTTGGACACCAAAATTTGAATTTCCTATAATTTTCATGATACACCATATATATTTTTTTCTTTTTCTCCCCAACCATCTGAAAATGTAAAACAATTCTTAGTCTTTGGCATCTGGTCTGGGGAGTGGTGTTAGAGCTTGCTTTCAAAGTCCTAACTCTAGATGTAGAGAGGCCATCTTGAATATTCTAATCTCAGCCATGCTCCCATGTGAATGTATCCTCATGAGATACCCCAAGCCTGAACACCTGAACTGCTCAGCGAATCACAAAATTGTGAGTAAAAAAAAAGGAAAAAAAGTTTGTCATTTTAAGCCACTATATTTTGGGGTAGGATGTTAGATAACTGAAACAGTAGTCATAACCTCATTCCCATGTTTGGGATGTTGATGAAACTTTGCCTTTCTTTCATTAAGAGGCCTCTGGTGCATGTAGCTTCTTGTCACAAAGTTCAGGCACATGGATGAAAAAGCACCTACAACTTATTATATGGTTGCTACTCTGGTTTTGATTAGTATCCTGACTAAATTTACTTTGCCAGTATGTCAGCTATATAAGAGATCTCTGTGTCTCCACACCATGTAACTGGGTCCTGGCAAAAAAAAAAAAAAAAAAAAAGAGATCTCTGTACAACATACTTACTTGCCTCTCCCAGCCTATGTGGAAAGGCTTGCCATTTTTATTGCTAGAAATAAAACAATCAATTTCACCTCCTATTATTTTTACATTTCCCAGCAAGGTTAGAGTGGAGGCAGTAAGGCAATAAGGCCTCTGAGGGCTGTGCCAAGACCAGCCACTGCTGCTCCTGGCACCATCACTGAAGTAATCCCAGCATCTGACCTTCAGTTTTCAGCTAGAGAATAGTTCAGGACCTGGTACTCTGCTGGTCAGAAGGCACCCAGTCCTCCCCCTCCAAACTGAGCACCTGAGAGTTGCTCTGTGTGTCTCAGTTTTAAGTTCTCATTGCTTTCAGAATGGGCAGGGGCTGTAGTAACTTTCCAATTGCTAATAAAGCAGGAAGTATTCAAGAAAGTGAGATGTTAGATGTACTTTATGCCTCAGTTAAAGGTAGCAAATGTTGCAGACCAGTGAGAAAAGGGCAATTTTGATAGTTGCTGGCATTAAAGAAGTTAACAAGAAATAGGAAAGACAGAGGAAACACAATAACATAAGGAAAATGGTACCCAGGTAAGAGAAATGCCTAGCTCTTCTCTGACCCCATATCCCTGGCTATACGAGTCCACTTACTAAGCACAGAAGTCAGGTATACATGCCATGAGGCTTTGAAAATATAGTAAGAGCCTAAAAACAAGAGTTTCTGAGCTCTACCCTGCTTAAAGCAAACTGGAATTTCCATCCTAGCAAAAACTCTTTGTGATCTTAGGGAAATATTGATCTAAGATTCATTTTGTGAAAGAAAATAATGCTGTCACAATTATCCTCAACCACCCCACAGATGATTCTAATCAACATGATGGTGAAGTGCAAGTATGTATATTATAATATGATTATATCACTATAATAGTAATAAATTCATGCAAATATTTAATAATTAATATAATACTATTAATATATCTTCCTTCTTATTAGATTTTCAAAGGCAACTGGTATACAATCTTATTAGTGCTGACAGTGGTCTCCAATCTGAGGACAGTGAATGATACAAGGTGCAATTATTAGAGAGGGAAACAGAAAAATATCACTAGTCATAACTTCCCTTCTGGTTATTTTCCTCAGCCCTCCGTTTTTGTTTTCCTGCTGCACATACTCTTAGGTCCTCTTAAGCCCAAACTACAAATAGCTCATGAAAATCAGTATCTTGTAATTAGTTAATACACCTTAAGACAGGCTACATGCATTTCTATATTACTGGGGAAGAGCTATAAAGAGGAAACATTTATTTATATTGCTGCAGTAAATTATAAACAAAGTTCATTTCCTAAGCTTTGGAATAACAAAAATGATTATTAGGAGGGTAGAGTAATATACTAACTAGTACTAGAGGCCCAGTGCACAAAAATTCATGCAATGGGGACGGGGGATCCCTCAGCTCAGCCTGCGCCTTCTTGCAGTCCAGGATCCCTCTGGCAGCCCAGGATCCCTCGGGAAGATGTCCACCTGCCAGCTTAGGCCCGCTGGGAGTCAGACATCCCTCTGGCAGCCCGGGAGCTCTTGGGGGATGTCCAACTAATGGCTTAGGCCCACTCCCCACAGGGGATCGGGCCTAAGCTGATAGTTGGACATCCTTAGCACTGCCACGGAGTTGGGAGAGGCTCCTGCCACTGCCTCTGTGCTGGCCAGCCATGAGCCAGGTTCTGGCTGAGCAACACTTTCCCTGTGGAAGCGCACTGACCACCAGGGGGCAGCTCCTGCGTTAAGCGTCTGCCCCCTGGTGGTCAGCATGCATCATAGAGACTGGTCATTCTGCCATTAGGGTCAATTTGCATATTACCCTTTTATTATATAGAATGTCAAAGATAATAGGGGAAGCAGCCCATGTCCTGACTGGAAGATGAAATCAACTAACCTAAATATTAGACATGCCAAATATTTTCACTAAAATAATTTGGTAAAAAAAAAAAAATCAACACGAACATGGCAACTGGAGTGAGTGAGAGAGTGAATGAGTAAGGAAGTGAGAGAAGAGTGTGGGGATGTGTGTGCTGTGTGTGAGAGTGAGGGACAGTTAGATATCACAGGAGTCTCAGGGGCTGGCATATCAGGCTCTCCTGGATGGGGAGCCCTTGCTATTGCTGGGGGCACTCCCTTGACTTCAAGGCTCTGACATGGGAACCACACCATCTTGTAGGGGAGAGCAGCTGGGATTAGGAGCACAGGCTTAGCAACACCCAGACTGGACATGGACACCACCCTGGACCCCTGCATTGAGACGCAGAGTCACATGTCACCTGGCCATGGACTCTAGGACCCTGAAGTGAGTCCTGGAGTAGCATGCCACTCTGGCAGGATTGTACAGTGAGTCCCACACCAGTGAGTCCCCAGACACATCTTGCCAGAGGAACCAGGACACCGAGCACATCCACAACAACTTTCACGATGAGGTTGGGGGTGAGTCACATAGTCAGACATCCTGTGAGGAGACTCCATCCATGAATGGGACAACATTCAAGAACCAACTACATCAGGAGAACCCAATATATCAAGTAAGGGCCCTTCCTAGAACACCCAGCTCAGGATATCTGACAGAATGCACCACTGGGACCCACAAAATACTTACTACATAGGACCACCTCCAAAAAAATCTGGGTGGCATAGCAGTTTGATCTAAGACATAGAAACAAATACAATGGGATGAAACTAGATCACCAACTCACACCATACACAAAAATAAACTCAAAATGGATAAAAGACTTAAACGTAAGACGGGAAACCATAAAAATACTAGAGGAATCCACAGGCAGCGAAATCGCAAACATATGCCGAAGAAATTTCTTCTCTGATAATGCTCCTAGGGCAATGGAAACTAAAGAGAAAATAAACAAATGGGACTACATCAAAATAAAAAGCTTTTGCACAGCAAAGGAAACCATCAAAAAAACAACAAGAAGACCCACTACATTGGAGAACATATTTACCAATGATACCACCGATAAGGGTTTAATTTCCAACATATACAGGGATCTCATGAAACTTAACAAAAGGAAGATTAACAATCCAATAAAAAAAATGGGCAACGGACCTAGATAGACACTTTTCGAAAGAGGACATACAGAAGGCAGAAAGACATATGAAAACCTGCTCAAAGTCACTAATTATACGAGAGATGCAAATCAAAACGACAATGCGTTATCATCTCACACCTGTCAGAATGGCTATCATCAACAAATCAACAAACAACAATTGTTGGAGAGGATGTGGAGAAAAAGGAACCCTTCTGCACTGCTGGTGGGAATGCAGACTGGTGCAGTCACTGTGGAGAACAGTATGGAGCTACCTCAGAAGACTAAAAATGGAACTCCCATTTGACCCTGTGATCCCACTCCTAGGAATATATCCCAAGAAACCAGAAACGCCAATTAGAAAGGATATATGCACCCCTATGTTCATAGCAGCACAATTCACCATAGCTAAGATTTGGAAACAACCTAAGTGCCCATCAGCAGATGAGTGGATTAGAAAACTGTGGTACATATACACAATGGAATACTATGCTGCGGTAAAAAAAAAGGAACTCTTGCCTTTTGCAACAGCATGGATGGAACTGGAGAGCATTATGCTAAGTGAAATAAGCCAGTCAGAGAAAGATAAATACCACATGATCTCACTCATTTGTGGATTATAGAGAACAACATAGACTGATGAAAAAGGACAGACTCAAAGACTGAGAAACAGTGATCAGGCTATCAATCCCCAGAAGGAAAGTAGGGGAGGGCGGGGGTAAGGGGAAGAGATCAACCGAAGGACTTGTATACATGTATATAAGCCAAACCAATGGACATGGACAACGGGGGGATGGGAGCATGAGTTTGTGTGTGGGGGGGAGGTTGGGGGTTAAAGGGGGGGATGAGGACACATTTGTAATACCTTAACTAATAATAATAATAATAATAATAATAATAATAATAATAATAAAATGTAAAAAAAAAAAAAAGAAACAAATACAATGGGACAACAAACATGTGGAGACAAAGAAACAACTCTAATTGAAAGAAAAGGAGGAATTGCCAGAAAAGGAACTAAATAAAATGGAGGCAAGTAATTTGTCAGATAAGGAATTCAGAGTAATGGTTATAAGGATGCTCAAACATGTGAATGACAAATACCCACAATTCAATGAGAAGTATAAGGATGTGAGTGAGAAATTCACCATGCATAAGAATCAAGTGGACCTCTTCTAGGAACTCATCAGCACCACCACCCAGACAGGCCTTGGACACTGCCCATGACTCTGCAGCCATTCCAGCCAAAATCCTGCTGCCCCACCCGCAGACTTGCAGACCCTAGGACTTTCACCTCCATGGATGCACGGCTCCCACAGCAGTAAGTGCAACTTCCCCACTCCCCAGCTGCAAACCTCTGGACGCCACAGTTGCACTTTCCAGCGCGCAGGCCTCCTGAGCCCACCGCTCCGCAGGCCACTCTTGGGTGCTGCTGTGAGCCCCCTCTGGGCACGCTCTTATCCAAACAAGGATGCACTGCTCCGGCAGTAGAAATTCTGAATTACCCCCTTCCTGGCTTCAGCACCAGGGTCCCTCTGAATGTGTGAGTGCACCACCCTGGCAAAAGGACCACGGGAGCCTCTGTAAGCCACCACTGGGCGCATATGAATCCAACCAAGGATGCAAGGCCCCCAGCAGTAGAAATTAGGACTTCCCCCACTCCCAGCTGCCTGCCCACAGACACCTCAGTCACGCGGCTTCAGTGTGAGGGCCCCTCTGAGTGTGTCGACCTGGCAAACGGCTCCAGGGTGACTCTGTGAGCTTCTGCTGGGTGCACACGAATCTAACCAAGGGTGCAAGGCCCCAGCAGTAAAAACAGTCTTTCCACTCCACAGCTGCTGACCTCCGCACAATGCAGTCATGCCTTTCTGGTGCACAGGCCTCCTGAGCCCCACCACTCTGACAGACAGATCCTGGGTGCCTCTGTGAGCCCCCACTGGGCGCGAGCGATTTCAACCAAGGGCGCAAGGCAGCAAAAATTGGGACATCCCCCCCCCCCAGCTGCTGACCTCCAGACACCACAGTTGTGCCTTTCCAGCACGCAGGCCTACTGAGCCTGCTGCTCCTATATGCGGCTCCTGGGTGCCTCCTTGAGCCCTGGCTGGGAGCGCTTGTATCTAAACAAGGGTGCATGGCCCCAGCAGTAGGAATTCGGACTTCCAACTTCTTGGTTGCCTACACACTGACACTACGGTTGCATGGTTTCAGCACGCAGGCCCTCTGAGGCGACCACCCCAGCAGGTGACTGCTGGGTGCCTATGTAAGCTGCCACTAGGTGCACTTATATCAACCAAGGGCCCAAGGCCCTGGCAGCAGAAACTCGGACTTCCCCCTCCTCAGCTGCCAACCTCTGGTCACTGCAGTTGAACTGATCCAGTGCACAAGGCCCCTGAGCCCGCTTCCCCAGCAGGCGGCCCCTGGGTGCTTCTCTGAGCCACTGCAAGGCACAACCCTGGCCGCTGTCATCCAGTACCCGTGGTAGCGCCACTCCAGCACAAGAGCCCCTGAGCCCACTGCCCCAGGATACAGCTAATGGGTGCCTCAGTAAGCAGCCATTTGGTGTGCATATCCAACCAAGGGTGCACATCCCCCAAAGCAGAAACTGGGACTTCCCCCTCCATGGGGCCAGTGGCACACAACAATTGCTCTGATCCAGCGTGTGGGCCCCACAAGTGCACACCGCTTGCAGACAGCTCCTGGGCCACTCTGTGTGTTGCCACTGGGTGTGTGCCTCTCCAAACAAGGGTGCACGGCTCCCTCAGTAGGATTCACAACATCCCCCTCCCAGCTACATACCTCTGGACAGCTTGGTGAGTTACCGAGGACTTGCCTCCCTGGAAAAGGTCACATTGTTTCAGCCACAGACCCCAAGATTCCCACATTTGCAGCTGCTGGGTCCTGAACCGCCTTGTGATTCAGAGAGGGAAATCACTTTGGCCAGAGTCCCACTGCCTCAACAACAGACTACAAGACACCCACCCCCCACTGTCACGGTCTCCAGGCCACTCGTAGTGAGTTACAGAGTGACACTAATCCAGCAAGAGTCACATCACACTGGTCAAAGTCACAGTACCTGAGCCTCAGGCCCCAAGACTCCTTCCTCCCAGGCCGTGGACTCTGGGAACACACAGTGAGAACATACCAGAGACCTCAAACAACCTTTTCCACAAGAGCTGGAACCACGATCATATCCAAAAGAGCTTGCACAACAAAGCTGGGGGTGAGCCACATTGCCAATCCATGACAAGACTTCATCCACAAATAAGAAACTAACATTCTAGATCCAACTACATCAAGAGAACCCAAATAATTCAAGTAGGGAGCTCCGCTAGATCACCAAGCCCAAGAGACATGAGAGACCTCTCCACTGGTGCCAAAAATCACCAACAGCATAACATTACCCCAAAAGAACCTGGGTAGCAAAGCAGTTGGATCTAAGACACAGAAACAATTAAAATGTTATAGCCAAAAAAAAGGGAGACAAAAAATAATCCCTAAAAGAGAGGAAAAGAGGAATCACCAGAAAGGGAATTAAATGAAATGGAGGCAAGTAACATGTCAGAGAAAGAATTAAGAGTAATGGTTATAAGGATGCTCAAACAGCTGGATGACAAATACAAACAACTCAATGAGAATTATTAGGAGCCGAATGAGAATGTCACCAACATAAAAAGGAATGAAGAGAAAATTAAGAATGACATAGCTGCAATAAAGAACGTAATGGAAGGCTTAAACAGTAGAATACAAGAGGCTGAGGACCGCAATAGTGAATTAGAAGACAAGGTAGGAAAAAACACACGAACACAGCAGCAACTAGAAATAAAACTTAAAAAGCAAGAGAAGAGCCTAAGGGAGCTTTGGGACAACTCAAAAGGAGATAACATTCACATAATAGGGGTACCAGAAGGAGTGGAAGCAGAGCAAGATATAAAAAGCTTTTTGAAGAAATAATGACAGAGCAACAGTCTCGTGATCAGCCCACCCCTGTCCAAGGAGCAGCAGCTGTGTGAGCAGTCTCACCCAACCAGCCAGGGGAGCCACCAGTGCTGCAAACTGCACCCACCAGAGGAGCTGCTGCCAACTGAGGAGCAGCCGCTGCCGCGACCACCTGAGGAACAACCGCAGCCTAAGGAGCCACTGCCATCCAAGGAGCAGCCCCTGCAGGACTTTACATCTAGATTGAAAACATATCAAGCATCTTCTCAGACCACAATGACATAATGTTAGAAATAAACTACAATAAAAACAATCCAAAAAATTCAAAGAATTAGAAGCTAAATAGCATGCTATTAGACAATGATCAGGTTACCAAAGAGATCAAAGAAGAAATTAAAAACATCCTGGAAACAAATGACAATAAAAACACAACAATACAAAATCTATGGGACACAATGAAAGCAGTCCTGAGAGGGAAGTTTAGAGTTCTACAGGCCTATCTCAAAAAACAAGAAAAAAAAATGGTAGTAAATCATCTAACTCTACAACTTAAAGAATTGGAAAGAGAGCAATAAGAAAAGCCCAGAGTGAGCAGAAGGAAGGAGATAATAAAGATCAGAGCAGAAATAAATGACATAGAGACAAAAAACAAAAGCAAAAACCATACAAAATATCAATGAAACCAAGAGCTGGTTCTTTGAAAGGACAAAAAAGATTGATGAACCACTAGCCACGCTCACCAAGATGAAAAGAGACAGGACCCAAATAACTCAGAAATGAAAGAGGTGAAATAACAACAGACCACACAGAAATACAAAGGATTGTTAAAAAATACTATGAACAGCTCTATTCCAACAAACAAGACAACCTAGAGGAAATGGACATATTCCTAGAAAAATACAACCTTCCAAAACTCAATCAGAAAGATTCTAAAAATCTCAGTAGGCTGATAACTATGGGAGAAATTAAAGCAGTCATCAAAAACCTTCCAGCAAATAAAAGCCCGGAGCCAGATGACTTCACAGGGGAGTTTTATCAAACATTCAAGGAAGAACTAAAACTTATCTTCCTCAGACTATTCCGAAAAATTCAAGATGAAGGAACACTTCCAACCTCATTCTATGAAGCCAGCATCACCCTAATACCAAAACCAGATAAGGACTACAAAATTTAATAGAATTACAGGCCAATATCCCTCATGAATATAGATACCAAAATCCTCAACAAAATTCTAGCAAATCAGATCCAGTAGTACATCAGAAAGATCAGACACCATGACCAAGTAGAATTTATCCCGGGGATGCAAGGATGGTACAATATCTGCAAACCAATAAACGTGATACATCACATAAACAAATTGAGAGATAAAAATCACATAATCATATCAATTGATGCAGAAAAAAGCATTTGACAAAGTCCAACACCCTTTCTTGATAAAAACGCTCAGCATGGTGGGAATAGAGGGATCATACCTCAACATAATAAAAGCCATATATCACAAACCAACAGCCAACATCATACTCAATGGGCAAAAACTATAACCATTTCTCCTAAGAACAGGAACAAGACAGAGATGCCCCCTCTCACACTCCTGTTCGACATAGCACTGGAAGTACTAGCCATTGAGATTAGAAAAGAAGAAAAAATAAAAGGCATCCAAATTGGAAAAGAAGTAAAACTGTCCTTATTTGCAGGTGACATAATATTGTACATAGAAAACCGTAAAGACTCCATCAAAAAATTATTAGACTTAATAAATGAATTCGGCAATGTAGCAGGATACAAAATTAACGCCAAGAAATCTATGGCATTTCTATACACCAATAGTGAATTTACAGAAAGAGAGACTAAAAAAGCAATCCCATTTACCATCACACCAAAAAAATTAAGATACCTAGGAATAAACTTAACTACGGAGGTAAAAGACCTACACTCAGAAAACTACAGAACACTGAAAAAAGAGATAGAGGAAGACATAAACACATGGAAGAACATACTGTGTTTATGAATTGGTAGAATCAACATCATTAAAATGTCCATACTACCAAAAGCAATCTATAGATTCAATGCAATCCCCATTAAACTACCAATGGCATATTTCACAGATCTAGAAAGAACGTTCCAAAAATTCATCTGGAATAAAAAATCACCCTGATTAGCTGCAGCGATCCTGAGAAAGAAGAACAAAGTAGGTGGGATTTCAATACCAGATATCAAGCTGTATTACAAAGCCCTGTTCTCAAAACAGCCTGGTACTGGCACAAGAACAGACGTATAGACTAATGGAATAGAACAGAGAACCCAGAAATCGACCAAAACCAATATGTTCAATTAATATTTGACAAAGGAGGCATAAATATACAATGGAGTCCAGACAGTCTCTTCAATAAATTGTGTTGGGAAAATTGGACAGGTACATGCAAAAATATGAAACTAGACCACCAACTTACACCATACACAAAAGTAAACTCAAAATGGATAAGGGACTTAAACATAAGATGGTAAACCATAAAAATACTAGAGGAATTCACAGGCAACAAAATCTCAGAGATATGCTGAAGCAATTTCTTCACTAATACTGCTCCTAGGGCAATGGAAACTAAAGAGAAAGTAAACAGCCCTGACCGGTTTGGCTCAGTTTATAGAGAGTCAGCCTGCAGACTGAAAGGTCCCAGGTTTGATTCCGGTCAAGGGCATGTACCTTGGTGGCGGTCACATCCCCAGTGGGGGAGGGGTCCAGGAGGCAGCTGATCGATGTTTCTCTCCCATCGATGTTTCTAACTCTCTATCCCTCTCCCTTCCTCTCTGTAAAAAATCAATAAAATATATTTTTTTTAAAAAGAGAGAGAAAATAAACAAATGGGACTACATCAAAATAAAAAGCTTTTTCATAGCAAAGAAAACTATCAACAAAACAACAAGAAAGCCCACTGCATGGGAGAACATATTTGCCAATGTTATCACAGATAAGGGTTTAATCTCCAACATTTACAGGGAACTCATACAGCTTAACAAAATGAAGATAAACAACACAATCAAAAAATGGGCAATGGACACAAATAGATACTTTTCGAAAGAAGACAGAAGGAAGGCCAAGAGACATATGAAAACATGTTCAAAATCACTAATTATCAGAGAGATGCAAATCAAAATGACAATGCAGTAACATCTCACAGCTGTCAGAATGGCTTCATCAACAAATCAACAAACAACAAGTGCTGGCAAGGATATGGAGAAAAAGGAACCCTCATGCACTGCTGGTGGGAATGCAGCCTGGTGCAGCCACTGTGGAGAACAGTATGGAGTTTCCTTAAAAAACTAAAAATGGAACTCCCATTTTACCCAGTATTCCCACTTCTAGGAATATATCCCAAGAAACTAGCAATACCAATCAGAAATGATATATGCACCCCTATGTTCATAGTGGCACAATTCACTTCACTAAGATTTGGAAACAGCCTAAGTGCCTATCAGCAGATGAATGGATTAAAAAACTGTGGTACATCTACACAATGGAATACTGTGCTGCTGTAAAAAAAGGAGTTCTTACCATTTGCAACAGCATGGATGGAACTGGAGAGCATTTTGCTAAGCGAAATAAGCCAGTCAGAGAAAGATAAATATCACATGATCTCACTCATTTGTGGAATATAATGAACAACATAAACTGATGAACAAAAACAGATCCAGAGACAAAGAAACATCGATCAGATCGTCAAACTTCAGAGGGAACATGGGGAGGGTGGGGGTAAGGGAGAGAGATCAACCAAAGGACTTGTATGCATGCATATAAACTTAACCAATGGACACAGACAACAGGGGGGTGAGGGCATGAGTGGGGGCGAATGGGGGGGAGAAATAGGGGGGGTGCTAAGGACACATATGTAAGACCTTAATCAATAAAGAAATTTTTTAAAAAAAGAAATAATGACAGAAAACTTACATGATACTGGCAACAAAAAAACACACAAGTTCAAGAAGTACATAGAGTCTCAAAAAAGATGAACCCTAAAAGACCAACACCAAGCCAACACCAAGACACATCATAATTAAGTTGGCAAACATCAACGGCAAAGTAAGAATTTAAGGCTGCCAGAGAGAGACAGAAAGTTACCTACAAGGGATCTCCTATTAAAATATCAACTGATTTCTCAACAGAAACACACCAGGCCAGAAAGGAATGGAATGAAATATACAAAGTGATGCAAAGCAAGGGACTGAATCCAAGAATACTATGCAATGCAAGAAATGCTAAAGAGACTTCTGTAAAAGAAGAAACAGAAAGGCAAGAAGAAACACAAACATTAAGAATAAAAATGACGACAAACATACAATATGAATAATAACATTAAATGTAAATGGATTCAATGCTCCAATCAAAAGACATTCGGTAGCTGAATGGATAAGAAAGCATGACCCATATATTTGCTGTCTGCAATAGACCCACCTCAGAACAAAGGATTCACACAGACTGATAGTGAAGGGATGGAAAAAATTTTTTCAGGCATATATAAATGAGAAAAAAGCTAGGGTTGTAATACTTATATCTGACAAAATAGACCTCAAAGTAAAGGCCATAACAAGAGATAAGAAGGCCACTTCATAATACTAAAGGGAGCAATTCAACAAGAGGATGTAACTCTGATAAACATATATGCACCAAATACAGAAGCACCCAAATACATAAAACAACTTCTGGAAGATATCAAGGGAGAGATCGATAGCAATATAATCACAGTAGGGAACTTTAATACCCCACTGACACCACTGGATAAATCCTCTAAACAAAAAATCATCAAAGAAACAGAAATCCTAAATGACTCACTAGATCAGATGGAATTAATTGACATCTTCAGAACATTCAACCCCAAAGCCACAGAATATACATTCTTCTCAAGTGTACACAGGACATATATAAAGATAGCCCACATAGTAGGACACAGGCAAAGTCTCTTCAGATTCAAGAAGATAGAAATCATACCAATCATCTTCTCAGATCACAATGGCATAAAACTAGAAATCAACTATAATAAAAAACAATAAAACACATGGAGGCTAAGTAGCATGTTATTAAACAATGAATGGGTTACCAAAGAGATCAAAGAAGAAATAAAAAATATCCTGGAAACAGATGACAATAAAAACGAAATGATTCAAAATCTATGGGACACAGTTAAAGCAATCCTGAGAGGGAAGTTCATAGCACTACAGGCTTCCCTCAAAAAACAAGAAAAACCTTTAATATGTTATCTAACCCTACATATTAAAGAATTAGATAGTAACAAGAAAGGCCTAAAGTAAGTAGAAGGAAGGAAATAATAAACATCAGAGCAGAAATAAATGACAGAGAGACCAAAACACAAAACAAAAACCCAACAACAACAAACAAACAAACAAAAACAAAAGATCAATAAATCCAATGGCCAGTTCTTTGAAAGGATAAAAAAGATTGATGAACCTCTTACTAGACTCATCAAGAAACAAAGAGAGAGGACCCAAATTTTAAAAATTCAGAAATGAAAGAGGTGAACTAACAACTGACCCCAAAGAGATACAAAAGATCATTAAAAAAAAAAATACTGTGAACATCTCTATTCCAACAAACTAGACAAGCTTGACCAAATGGACATATTCCTAGAAAAATACAATCTTCCAAAACTCAATCAGCAAGAATCAGAAAACCTGAACAGACGAGTAACTACTGATGATATCGAAAAATTAAAAAAACAACTCCCAGCAAACAACAGCCCTGGTCCGGATGGCTTCACAGGGGTGTTTTACCAAACACTCATAGAAGAATTAGCAACTATTCTCCTCAAACTATTCCAAAAAATTCAAGAGGAAGGAACACTTCCAAGCACTTTCTATGAAGCCAGCACTACCCTAATCCCAAAACCAGATAAAGACACCACAAAGAAAGAGAATTACTGGCAAATATCCCGTATGAACTTAGACACTAAAATCCTTAACAAAATTCTAGTAAATTAGATCCAGGAATACATTAGAAAGATCATACAGCATCACCAAGTGAAATTTATTCCAGGGATGCAAGGCTGGTACAATATCTGCAAATCAATAAATGTGATACATCACATAAACAAACAAAGATAAAAAAATAGCATGATCATATCAACTGATGCAGAAAAGGCATTCACCAAAATCCAACACCCATTTTTGATAAAAACCCTCAGCAAAATGCGAATAGAGGGATCATACCTCAACATAATAAAAGCCTTATGTGACAAAACTATAGCCAACATCATACGAAATGTGAAAAAAATTAAAACCATTTCCCCTAAGAACAGGAACAAGACAGGGATGCTCACTTCCACCATTCCTGTTCAACAAAGTACTGGATGTGCCAGCCATAATGATCAGACAAGAAGAAGAAAGAAAAGGCATCCAAATTGGAAAGGAGAAAGCTAAACTGTCTTTATTTGTAGGCGTCGTGATATTGTACATAGAAAACCCTAAAGATTGCATCAAAAAACTACTAGATTTAATAAATGAATTCAGGAACGTAGCAGAATATAAAATCAATACCAACCAAAAAATAAATAAATAAAAATAAATAAAATCAATACCAAGAAATCCATGGTTTTTTTATACACCAAGAATGAATTCTAAAAAAGAGAAACTAAAAAAATAATTCCTTTTACCATTGCAACAAAAAATTAAGATGCTTAGGAATAAATTTATCCAAGGAAATAAAATACCTGTTCTCTGAAAACTACAGTTGAAAAAAGAGATAGAGGAAGATACACACAAGTGGAAGAATTTACTGTGTTCATGGATTGGGAGAACATGATTAAAATGGCCATAATACCCAAAACAATCTATAGATTCAATATAATACCTGTTAAAGTATCAATGGCATATTTCACAGAGCTAGAACAAATATTCAAAAAATTTATATGGAATCAAAAAAGACCCTGAATAGCCACAGCAATCTTGAGAAAAAAGCAATCAAAGTCGGAGGGATTATAATACCACAGTCCAAGTTATAGTACAAAGCCACTGTACTCAAAACAGCCTTGTTCTGGCACAAGAACAAGCCTGTAGACCAGTGAAACAGACCAGAGTACCCAGAAATCAATCCAAGCCATTATGCTCAATTAATATTTAACATTTAACAGAGGAGGCAAGAACATACAATGGAGTCAACACAGTCTCTTCAATAAATGGTGTTAGGAAAATTGGAACGTTACATGCAAAAAAATGAAACTAAATCACCAACTTACACCATACACAAAAAATAAACTCAAAATGGATAAAAGACTTAAATGTAAGGCGTAAAACCATAAAAACTCCTAGAAGAAATAATTGGTAGCAAAGTCTTAGATATCTCTCGTAGCAATATGTTTACAGCTACATCTCCTAGGACAATGGAAATTAAGAATAAAATAAACAAATGGGACTATATCAAAATAAAGAGCTTCTGCACAGCAAAAGAAACCATCAGCAAAATAACAGGAGAGCTCACTGCATGGGAGAACATATTTTCCAATGATACATCTATTAAGGGTTTAACCTCCAAAATTTATAGAGAACTCATACAACCTAACAAAAGGAAGGTAAACAATCTAATTAAAATGGGCAAATGACCTAAATAGACATTTCTCCAAAGGGGACATACAAAAGGCCAAGAGGCCTATGAAAAAGTGTTCAAAGTCACTAACCATCCAAGAGATGCAAATCAAAAGAACAATGAGGTACCTCACACATGTCCGAATGGCTATCATCAACAAATCAACAAACAACAAGTGCTGGCGAGGATGTGGAGTAAAGGGAACCCTTTTACACTGCTGATGGGAATGCAGACTGGTGCAGCCACTGTGGAAAACAGTATGGAGTTTCCTCAAAAAATTAAAAATGGAACTCCCATTTGGCCCAGTGATCCCACTTCTAGAAATATATCATAAGAAATCAGAAACACTCATCAGAAAGGACATATGCACTCCTATGTTTATAGCAGTGAAATTTCCAATAGCTAAGATTTGGAAACAGCCTAAGTGCCCATTAGCAGGTAAGTGGATTAAAAAACAATAGTACATCTATATAATGGAATACTATGCAGTTGCAAAAAAAGAAATAACTCTTACCATTTGCAACAGCATGGATGGACCTGGAGAGCATTATGCTAAGTGAAATAAGCTAGTCTGAGAAAGATAAGTATCACATGATGTCACCCATAAGTGGAATCTAATGAACAACATAAACTATGAACAAAAACAGACCCAGAGACTTAGAAGCATTGAACATACTATCCAACCTCAGAGAGAAGACAGGGGAACGATAGAGAGGAGGGGAAGAGATAAACCAAAAACTTTATATACATACTAGAGGCCCAGTGCACGAAATTCATGCACGGGGGGGAGGGGGGTGGTCTCCTCAGCCCCGCCTGCACCCTCTCCAATTTGGGACCCCTCGGAAGATGTCCGACTGCCGGTTTAGGCCCAATCCCCAGGATCGGACCGAAACCGGCAGTCGGACATTTCTCTCACAATCCAGGACTGCTGGCTCCTAACTGCTCACCTGCCTGCCTGCCTGATCTCCCCTAACTGGCCCCCCTGCCAGCCTGATCACCTCTAACCGCCTCTGATTGCCCCTAACTGCCCCCCTGCTGGCCTGGTTGCCCCCAACTGCCCCCCTGCTAACCTGATTACTCCCAACTGCCCCCCTGCTAACCTGGTCACCCGTAACTGGCCCCCCTAACATCATTTCCCCTTACTGCCACCCATGCCAGCCTGGTCGCCCCCAACAGCCCCCCCCCCTGCCAGCCTGATTGCCCCTTACTGCCCCCCTGCCAGCCTGGTTGTCCCTCACTGGTCCCCTCTGCTGACCTGGTCACCCCTAACTCTCCCCCCTGCCGACCTGGTCGCCCCCAACTGCCTCCCCCACCGGCCTGGAAGCCCCTCACTGCCCCCCCCACCCCCGCTGGCCTGGTTGCCCCATGCAGCCTGGTGCTCAGTCGTTTGGTCATCCCTCACTAAACCCCCTGCCAGTCTTGTCGCCCCACTCAGCCTGTTTGGTTGTTCGTTCAGTTGTTTCGGATGTGACGGCCCCTGGCTCTTTATATATATAGATATGCATCACCTATGAACACAGACAATAGGGTGGTGAAGGCCTGGGGTTGGGGGCCTGGGCAGGATGGGAGAGGTCAATGGGGGGGGGGGACATATGTAATACTTTCAAAAATAAAAATTTAATTAAAAAACCAATTTGGTAACCTTAAACTCAAAAATAGCAGGATTGAATAACTTTTTTTCTAAGTGATGCAAGCCTGCTAAACAAATGACTGTCAGCTCACTTTTAAAAAATTGCTATCTGAACACAGTTCCTAATGATTGTACAATTCAACAGCATCTGTTGTCATGATTACAATATTAAGTTGTTTTTTTTAAATGATTATTATTATCTTTTTTTTAAAATATATTTTATTGATTTTTTACAGAGAGGAAGGGAGAGAGATAGTCAGAAACATCGAGAGAGGAACATCGATCAGCTGCCTCCTGCACATGTACTGGGGATATGCCCGCAACCCAGGCACATGCCCCTGACCGGAATCGAACCCGTGACCCTTCAGTCCACAGGCCAACGCTCTATCCACCGAGCCAAACCGGTTTCAGCTACAATATTAAGTTTTAAAGCTACGGAAAGTTAGGAGGAGTAAATGATAAAAAAAAAAAAAAGAATATGAATTTTTCCATGTTAATTAATTTCACAAAAGAAATTAGGACTATTTGACAGTATTTGTATTATATTTTCAAATTTTAGGGGAAAAATGGGAAATTATTCTCTCGCCCCCCCTCCCCACCCGCTTCCAGCCCGCAGGCTCCTATTGCCGAATGGTGAATGGGGAACCACGGGGAACTGGGGTGTGTGGTGGCGGTGCGGTGGGACTGGGGACTGGTGAGGGGGCAGAAGATGGCCCTGATCACAGGGTAGGCCTAGGGTCACTACCCGCACATGATTTCGTGTGCTGGGCCTCTAGTAAGTTAATAATCACTGGAAATATCCCACTTTGAGACCTTTTAAACCAACACTGGAAACCCAGAAATCATAAAAGAAACATCAGGTATTAAAATATACAAAAATTAAATGCTTGTATGGCAAAAAATACCATGAAAAAAAATAAACAGACAAATTTTAGATTTGGAAAAAATGAACACAAATAACATAGGGTTAATTTTTATAATATTCACCAGACTTTTGCACATTGCATAGAAATGGGAGCCTAATGAAAAAAAAGTAGACAAAAGATATAATGAGGCAATTCACAGAAGAGCAAATCTAAATAACCAACAAACACATAAAAAGGTGTTCGGATTTACCAATATTTAGGGAAGTGTTAATAAATGTAATAATTAGCAATACATATCTGACAAAAAAGGCAAGAGTTTATAAAGAACAATAACTCCTACTGCTGGCAAAGATGTGAGGAAAAGAAATTCTTCCTTAATGCTGATGGGCATATGAAGTGGTGCAGCATTTTGGGAGAAAAGGAATATAACTGTCTATTTAAAGGAAACATATATCTATATTATCCTCCTCCACCCAGCAATTCTCATTTCTGAGAATCTATCAAAAGGCTATAGAACCACCAGTACACTCTGGTACAAAAGGACACATAATAAGGATGTTTGCTGTATAACATTGTACAAAGTGGCTGAGAATTGGACACCAAATGAATGTCCATCAACGGTGGAATGACTGACTAGGATGATGCATTCACATCATAAGAGGCTCTTCAACCACCTTTAGGAATGAATTAGTTATGTGATTAAGGGGCTTCTATACAGTACTGGTGTATAAAAAAGCAATATATTGACATATGTTATAACATTCCCACATTTTTACATAAAAATGTCAGTTGCAAAATGTGTATATATTTGTGTTTATGTAAAAGTACATGAGTGTGGAAAAAATAAGGAGGAATACATGTTGGATTGCTGACAACCTGGAGGTTGGATGGTGCATGGAAGCATGAGGGTGGAAAAAACAAAAAAAGGAACAAAAGAGGGAAGCTAAACAAAAAAAACCTTTAGTATATATAATATGATTATCCTATATAATAAAAGCCTAATATGCAAATTATCTCCTCGACAGGGAGTTCGACCAGAAGTTTGACCAGGGGGCAGGGCCAGTGGTGGCAGCAGGTGGCCAGGGGAAGAAAGTTGCCCTGGCCAGTAGCTGGCAGTTGCTACGGACTCTACCCGTGCCAAATTTTGTGCACTGGGCCTCTAGTATTGGTATATTTATATAAAATTATTTATGTGTGTGCATACAGAAAGTTTTTAAAAAGTTAGCATTTATGGAAGTGCCTACTGTGCTCAAAACCTATACTCTTAAAAGTGTTAGCTACTTTGGCAGCAACATTCTTCTGTGGAAAAAGCATCATTTATGGAGACAGAAGATTTAGGTTCAAATCTTGGCTTTGCCTCTAGCAGTTAACACTTGTTTATAAGTCACTTAATCTCTCTGAGTATCTTTCCTTATCCCAAATTAAGGACAATATTTGCTGTATTTTGTGGTTCAAATGAATTAGCACATATGAAAGAACTTTCTAAAGTAACATAATTATGGTTGGTTTAAATAAAATTTGTCTTTAAAAACATTCCAAAATTCAAGGATTAATACACAAAGGTTTTATTCTTATGTCCCCAGGATGTTGCATTTACTGTCAAATGCAACGTACCTGTTCAAATTGTACTGGCCTCACCATAATTATCTACATGACTCACACGGCTTAAAACCATGTGCAATAAGTAACCTGAAATCAGAAGGCCTGAATTTAAGTTCAGTAGCTGTGTGATCCTTGAGCAAGCAATTTAACCTCTGCAAGACTGTATTTGCAGCTATAGGGTGTCCCCCAAAAATGTATATTCACTTTAACAGCTGATAACTCAATTTTCACTCCTTCTAAGGTTTAACTAATTTGAAAAAATGTGAAGCCAGACTAACCTTTGAACAAAGAAAATTTATCCTAAAATGCCACTAGACTTTTTTTATGGAGATACATAAAAGAAAGTATATGGTACAAAACAAACAACAGTTGATGAATTGAAGGTGCATGAATACCAGAGGAAATGATTCTTGATGTTTGTGATTCTATTGCTTCGTGTTATCAGCAGTGCCTGGACCAGAACAGTTATCAGTTTGAAAACAGACCTTGACAAAAAACTTATTCATTTCTGTAGATTCTTTTAAATTTTGAAAATGTTAATAAACACTGACTTTATAATCATTCAAAATTTATATACATTTTTGGGACACCCTGTATATTATACATCTATATACATAAAAGACTAAGTGACCATCACAACCAGACTACCGAACAGGCTGCATGGGGTGACTAGGCCAGCAGGGGGTCAGTGAGGGGCGACCAAACGACCAAGCAGCAGGCTGCATGGGGCGACCAGGTCAGCAGGGGGGTCAGTGAGAGGTGACCAATGACCAAGCAGCAGGCTGCGTGGGGAGACCAGGCCGGCAGGGGGGTCAGTGAGGGGCGACCAAACAACCGAGCAGTAGGCTGTGTGGGGTGATCAGGCCCACGGGGGGGCATTTGGGGGTGACCAGGCTGGTATGGGGGGCACTTTGCAGTGACCAGGCCAGCGGGGGGGCAGTTAGGGTCAACCAGGTTGGCAGGGGGGGCAGTAAGGGGTGACCAGGCCAGTGGTGGGGGGAAGTTTGGGGTGACCAGGCCGGCAGGGGGGGCAGTTAGGTGTGATCAGGCAGGCAGGCAGGCAGGTGAGCAGTTAGGAGCCAGTGGTCCAGGATTGTGAGAGGGATGTCCGACTGCCAGTTTAGGCCCAATCCCCTAAACTGGCAGTCAGACATCCTCCAAGGGGTCCCGGATTGGAGAAGGTGCAGGCTGGGCTCAGGGGACCCCTCCTCCCATGCACAAATTTCATGCACCGGGCCTCTAGTATAATAATAATTGTTGTGCATAGACTATGGGATTTTGTGAAGAGCAAGTATGTATGCAGAACTGTTTTAAAAGTTATAAAGGGCTAGAATATCGGTATAATTTTGTCATGTTGACTTTAGCTTATGCTTTTTTTCATGCACCTCCAGTAGCGTATACATTTTGGGCCTTAGAATAGATGGTAATAAATGGCAGGAAGGCAATCACACTATAAATAAGTGTTACATACAGTATATGGAAAGATTTACTAGTAAAAACATATTTCTTCCCATAAATAAAATAGAAAGCAAAGGAAAAAGCATAAACTGTATACACTTCTCAATTTGTAACAAAATTTCAGTTTGTAGCCCTACCTGGTTTGGCTCAATGGATAGAGCGTCGGCCTGCAGACCGTAGGGTCCCAGGTTCGATTCTGGCCAAGGGCACATGCCTGGGTTGTGGGCTCGATTCCTGGTTGGGGGTGCGCAGGAGGCAGCCAGTCAATGATTCTCTCTCATCATTGATGTTTCTGTCTCTCTCTCCCTCTCCCTCTCTGAAATCAATAAAATACATTTTTTAAAAAATTTCAGTTTGTAGTAAGTAAACATTTTTGAAAATGTCATATATGCATGATAGAACTTCAAGGAGTACAAAGGATTATTTTTGCAAAAGATGGTCTCCCAACCACTGAGCTCCCCATACCTCTAACCCAGAATACCAGTGCCCCAATTTTCCTGTATGGAAGCAACTGCCAATTTTGTATGTGTACATGTATGTAC
This sequence comes from Myotis nattereri, assembly GCF_964212035.1. Classification (NCBI taxonomy): domain Eukaryota; kingdom Metazoa; phylum Chordata; class Mammalia; order Chiroptera; family Vespertilionidae; genus Myotis; species Myotis nattereri. The sequence goes on from NC_138076.1 coordinate 105,675,086, forward strand.
TTCATGTATAATTTTTGGTAACGTTAGTTATGATTCTTTGTACAGTGGAAACTTGGTTCTCTAACAATTTGTTCTAGAAGTCTGTTTGAGAAGCAATTTGTTCGAAAAAGGATTCATTTTTCCCATCTATACTAATAAAAGGATAATATGCTAATTAGACCAGATAGAGCAGATGTCTTCTAGACATCTTTCCGGATGTCCTTCCGGACAAAGCCATGGTGGTGGGGGCTGAGGCAGAGACCATTAGAGGTAATCAGGCAGGCATGCAGAGTGGCTAGGGGTGATCAGGTAGGCAGGCAGGTGAGTGGTTAGGAGCCAGCGGTCCCAGATTGCAAGAGGGATGTCCGACTGCTGGTTTAGGCCCGATCCCACAGGGGATCCAAGGGGTCCCGGGTTGGAGAGGGTGCAGGCTGGGCTAAGGGCCCCCCTCCCCCGTGCACAAATTTCATGCATTGGGCCTCTAGTAAGAAATAATGTAAATTGAATTACTCCATTCAAGACCCCCAAATGATTGCATTTTAACTTTTCTGAATTGCCTGTGATTGTTGTTTCATGAGCACTTTCACACTGTTAGTAACATGAACACTCTTGATGGCCTCTTTATATTTTAAAATTGTGCTAATCATCAATTTTACCATGCCATATTGGGTAGCCAGATCAGACACTCAAATACCTCTATCATACTTTGCAATTATTTCCTTCTTAAACTCTATCATTGTTCGCACAACTTTCCTTTTCACTTTGCTGCTATCACTAACCCTCTTAGGACACATGGTGACTTACTGTACATATCTAATAATAAGTGGTTTTAAAAATAAAAAAACATGAAAATATTTACAGCACAATTTCCTGAGATGTTAACAACAATGAGGTGTAGTGGTAAACTGACTCATACTTTCGCATTCTGTCCTTTGTCACCTGAGAGACATGTGACTGATCATACAGGTATCCGCATGAAAGGGTTGTCAGCTGGAGAATCAGTTTTTTCGACAACTGAGACATTGTTCCATGAACGTGGTTGAGAAACGAATTGTTCTATGTGGGAGATGCTCAGGAACTGAGGTTTGACGCGCTCGCGGGCCTGCTCCTGGGAGAGCGCGTGGAGGCGAGGCCGCCTTTCCTGTCCGTGGGGCCCGCAGCGCGCGCGCGGGTCTCCCTGGGCTTTGTGCGATGGGCGGGTGGGGCGGAGGAGGGAGGGCGGGGTACCGAAGCCCGCGGCCGCCCGGCCTCTTGAGAGCAGGAGAGACCAGCAGGAGCTGGAGTGGTAGAGAGAAAGGAAGGTGCGCTAAGCCTGTGCGGTCCCTGCTTCCTGACCCAGCCGGCGGCACGGAAATTTAACCGCCTTGGCCGGGAGGAGAGGTTGCAGGTTGCTTCCAAGGTTGAGGTGGGACTTTTCATGTTTTCCTTTTTGTTACATAATCTCAATCGCTATATGACCATTACAAACTAAAATAAAATACTAGGTTCTGAAACTCAAGAAAACAAAACGGATTAGGGGGTGCCATATGGAGAAGGCTAAGCATTTTGGTAGAAATAATGGTTGTGAAGTCAGATTTCTACAACTATACACGTTTTCTTCACCGCGCCTCCCTCCCCCACGACTCGCCTCTCTCTCTCTCTCTCTCTCTCTCTCTCTCTCTCTCTCTCTCTCTCTCTCTCACACACACACACACACACACACACACACACGTGCCATTGCAAGTGTGGTAGGTCCTGATGGGGTGTGAAGAGGAGGGGTGCCATATAGGATACCAGTCAGTGCTCTTTTGTCCTCAGGTTAAAAAGACAGCAGAACATGTGTGATGATGCACAGAGCACCTTCAACACTACAAATGTCAAGGTCCTAAAGTGCCAGCTTTGTATAGGTTCAAAAGTTACCAATAAATTGAAATCTCACCCTTAATCTATACATATAAAAGAGAAACATGGTAATTGGCATACGACCGCTACCCTTCCCATTGGCTAATCAGGGAGATATGCAAATTAACTGTCAGCCAAGATGGCAGCCGGCAGCCAGGCAGCTTGAAACTAACATGAGGCTTGCTTGCTTCAGTGATGGAGGACTCCAACATTCCCCGCCTGCCGCTGCAGGCCTCTGAGTCTGCAGTTTCAAACATTGTAACAAATATAGACGGTAAACAAAACCCCAGAAACCAGCTTTCAGCTAGCCGGGATCTCAGACCTGGAGTTGATACAGAGTTTCGATTATAGAACCGAAACAAACCAGATACCTGCTTTCAGCAGTGGAGGCCTAAGAGCTGGAGCCTCAGAGCTAAAGCTGGCCCAGAATAAAAAAAATAAAAATAAAAAAAAGGAGCAGTTGGGAGCTTCAGTCCCAGCCTGAAAACAGCCCTCAGCCCCTCACCCAGACTGGCCAGGCACTCCAGTGGGGAATCCCACCCTGAAGGGTGTGTGACCAGCTGCAAACAGCCATCATCCCCTCATCCAGGCTGGCCAGGCACCCCAGTGGGGACCCCCACCCTGATCTGGGACACCCTTCAGGGCAAACCAGCCAGCCCCCACCCATGCACCAGGCCTCTATTCTATATAGTAAAAGGGTAATATGCCTCCCAGCACCAGGATCAGCATGACAGGGGGCAGCGCCCAAACCCCCTGATCGCCCTGTGGCTCTGTGTGTGACAGGGGGCGGGGACACAACCTCCCTATCTGCCCTGCTCTGTTCATGACAGGTGAAGGTGCCCCAACCCCCTGATCGGCCCTGCTCTGTGCGTGATAGGGGGGAGCTCCCCAAACCCCTGATCACCCTGCAGCTCTGTGTGTGACAGGGTGCGGCGCCCCAACCCCCTCACCCCACGGGCCCTGCTCTGTGTGTGACGGGGTAGAGCCATAACCTCCCCATCGGCCCTGCCCTGAGTGTGAAAGTAGTGGCGCCCCAACCCCCTGATCGGCCGTGCTCTGTGGGTGATAGAGGGTGGCGCCACCCCCCCCCCCCAAGGGCCCTGCTGTGTGTGTGACAGGGTAGAGCCATAACCTCCCCATTGGCCCTGCCCTGAGTGTGAGAGTGGAGGCGCCCCAACCCCCTGATGGGCCCTGCTCTGTGGGTGATAGAGGGCAGCGCCCCAACCCCCTGATCCGCCCTGCTCTGTACATGACAGGGGGTGGCGCCACAACCTCCCCATCGACTCTGCCTTGAGTGTGACAGGGGGCGGTGCCCCAACGCCCCAATCGGCCCTACCCTGAGCATGACTGAGGGTGGCATCGCAACCTCCCAATCCACCCTGCTCTGTGCATGACAGGGTGCGGCTCCCCAATTCCCCAATAGGCCCTGCTCTGAGCCTGACCAGGGGCTGCACCTAGGGATTAGGCCTGCCCCCTGCCACCCGGGAGCAGGCCTAAGCTAGCAGGTCGTTATCTCCCGAGGGGTCCCAGACTGCGAGAGGGCACAGGCCGGGCTGAAGGCCCCCCCTGCCCCCTGAGTGCACAAATTTTTGTGCACCGCGCCTCTAGTATATATATATAAAAAAGAACTGAGGTTTGACTGTATTTGCCTAGTTATAAGTAAGCCTTAATCTACAGTTCACTTATAATTTCTGGCCAATAATGCCTTTGTCAGATACTTCATTTGAGGACCAACTAGTTGGTTGTCTCATTTTTCTCCATTGGTAGTTTAGTTGAACTACTCGTATAGCAAAACATCTTTTATACTTTTATTTCTTTCCTTTCCCTTTCATTATCACTTTTTAGCAAGTTTTTGCAATACTCTAGAGCTGCTGGTCTATGAGCTTAAAGCAAAATCACTCTGGGTTTCTCCCTGACATGAGCCCTTTGAGGGTGACTTTTCTGTCATTAAATCCTACAGGCTTATTTATTCACTCTTTCCACATCATGCTCTTCAAGTGAAAGCCTGGGAATGCTTCTATAACTGAGGATTTCAGAGTGTTTAATTTGTTGATATACATGTTATAGAGTATAATAAAAATTGGGGCAGTCATTCACTAACGCATTGTAATTAGTACAATTTGTTTCCTACCTTAAATATCTCATGCTTTTCTCATTCTTCCCACACTTTCTCTACACTGTCATAGAAAACTGCATTCCATGTTGTCCTTGTATCTTTTATGCTAAGACAGAACATCATCATCCATTACTGAAAGTACTGTCTTAAAGCATCCTATATACATCTTCCATTAAATGAATTCGAGATAAGCTTGCAATCTCTCTTTCCTGCTACTATGGCTGGTTGAGCCCTATGAAATAGTGTCACGTAACTGCAGATTGCCATTATAGGTTACTGGTTTCTAGGAGGCCAAATCTTTGATGCTTCTCATCAATCCTTTTACCTATAGTGCCGTAGACCAATTCCAGCATGTCATAATTTTAAGAGTTTCATCAAAAGGTTGATGAAACTTGGGGACTCAACAGGGTTGAGTCACACATGTAGTCACCTATTGGGAATGGTTATAGACATTTCCCCAAACCTGAATAGGAAACTGTGGCTGCCAGACAGTTAAAGGGCATCTTAATCTACATGTTATTGCCTCCTACTGGCCAAACACCTGAACAGCCGTAGGCTATTCCCCAAACTGACAATGCTTCTGTACCCTTTGAAACCTTACCCTATGAAGTGTATTATCTCCACCTTGCCTTAGGACAAATTGTTAATAAAAGCAAAGGTCCTAGACAAGGAGGCACTCTCTTCAGTTCCTTTAGCTGAAGGTCCTCTGACCCCCAATGCCTTTCAAAATTATATCTCGTCTCCAGACTCTTTATTAGTCTCTGGATTCCTATGTCATCTATGCGTAGCCCCTTTTCCAGATTCCTGAACCCTTCTTGATGCTGGGACATGAACCCCGGCACTATAGTATTATTTAGGATATAGGTTTGGCTGAATGTAATACACATTAAAATAACTATGGCAGACACAAGATATTCTATCGCTCTTTTACTTAGTAGCCCAAAAACAGGGGGTCCCAGGCTAGTATGGTGGTTGCTCCTCAAGGCCAACCAAGGACACAAGATCTTTCTATCTTGTTCCACCTTCACCAATGAATTGCCCTCCTTTGTCCTACAAGTGATCTGCTGCTTTGTCCATATTCCAAGCAGCAGGATGAAGAGGGGAAATGGGCTCTCTTCTCCCATTGGCCATAACTTACATGGCCATATCCTGTTGCAAGGGCTGATGATAGTCTTAAAATCTTTTAAAATTGAAATAAAAAATATATACTGAAGAGTGCAAAAATCATAAATGTATAGCTTGCCAAACTTTTATGGACAACAAAAATGCATAACCAGCATCCAGGACCAAAAAAAAAGAAAAGAAAAAGAGTACAGTATTATAAGAACCGCAGAACCCTCCCTTTATATCTTTCCAAAGGTGACCACTCCTGTGTTCTAACAATAATAGTTTCACCTACTTTTGTACTACATATAAATGAAATCATCCACAAATCATTTGTCTCTGGATTCTTTGGTAAGATCTTATGTGAGAATCAGCTATATTATTGTGTGACTATGTTCCCAACCAAAAATTATATTACTATGAAAGGATAAAATATATCAGGTCTCTCTCACTGACTTCCATTATCTTCCTAATTGTTCCCTTTTTCCTAAAGCCTTTTATTATCAACTCCCTCGCTCCATATTAGCTGATTACTTTGCTGGAAAATGGAAGAAGTGAATTCCTTTATCACTATAAATATACTGCATTTATACTTATATCTCCTTTCTGCTAGCCTCAAATGAATTAGCACAGCATTACTTCTGCCATATTCTGTCAAAGGAGTCACAGGGCCCGCCCAGATTCAAGGGGGTAAAAAAGTAAAATGCAGTTGTTGTTTTTTTAAAATATATTTTTTATTTCAGAGAGGGAGAGGGAAAGAGAAACATCTATTATGAGAAACACTGATTGGCTGCCTCCTGCATGCCCCATGCACGGGATCGAGCCCACAACCTGGGCATGTGCCCTGATGGGGAATCAAACCATGCCCTCCTGGTCCATAGGTAGATGCTCTAGCCACTGAGCCACGCTAGCTGAGCTAAAATCCAGTTCTTAATGGACCACATTGCATAGGAGCATGTGGGGTAGAAGATTTTGTAGTGGCCATCTTTGAAAAGTGCAGTCTAGCACACCAAACTTGAAAGCATTTACAGAACCAATAATATGTCATATTCAGAACTGTGAGAATAAATTGATTTAAGCCACTAAATTTTGTATCAGTTATCTACTGTCTCAGAATGCTGCATAACAAACCACTCCAAAATTCTGTGGCTTAGAATCATCTGCATTTATTATTGCTCACAAGTCTATAGGTCAGCTGGGTGGTTCTGCCAATCTAGGGTAGGCTTGGCTGATTTCAGTTGGTATCTAATGTATCTGCAGTCAGCTGGCAGGCTGGCTGGGGACAGATTATCTAGCATAGCTTCACTCACATGTCTGGCTGTTTACCAGCTATTGGCTGGTACAACAGGTGACTGGGCCATGTGTCTCATTATCCAACAGGCTAGGCTTGTTACCATGGTAGTTGTGTAGGGTTCTAAAAGAACAAGCACAAGTTTTCAAAACCTTTGGAAGAAAGTCTACTCAGATTGGCATTATATTATTTCCTCTGCATTCTATTAACCAAAACAAGTTCAGTCCTCCAGATTTAAGAGGTAGGTAAAGAAACTCAACCTCCTGGTGGGAGAAGCAGCAAAATTACATCGCATAAGTCATGAAAATATGGAGGGATAAAAAACTGGGGGCATAGTACAATAAATCTAACTCAAATAAATAAAAACCTAATTGTTTCATTGACCTATAAAAGTTCAATCCCTTTAAGATGGTAATCTATACAAATTTTTAAATTTACATTTTACTGTGGACAGTATTACAGATGTCTCCCAACTCTTCTCCTCCACCCAACCCTGCCCACCCCAACTCAGGTTCTCATTGCATTACTGTCTGTGTCCATAGGCTATGTATATATGCATATAAATTCTTTAGTTAATCTCTTCCCACCCCCTTCCCTCTGAGATCTGTCAGTCTGCTACATGAATCCATGTCTCTGGACCTATTTTGTTTGTCAGTTTATTCTGTTCATTAGATTTTATGTGTAAGTGAAATCATGTGATATTGATATCAGAACCGGAGAGCAGGAATTCTTCCCAGGGTCATGTTTCACGGAATTGAAGAATGAATCCATGAAGGAGAGGAGTTCAAACAAGGCAGGAGTTTATTGCAAGCAAACACAGGCTCCCTGCTCAGGGAGGGTATCCAAATGGGTTGCCGCCAAAACATTATGCTATTCCCCTTGTATCGGCTAAAGGCCCATTTTTTGTCTATCTGTGCCACTCTCTGATTAGTTCCTGGCCGTTTTGCAACATTTTATTTTGCACTTGTAAGAAAAACATCCTTGTCTCAAAACATCTTATTTTTCTGCTATCTTGTTATTCTGCAAAACATTTTGTGGTTTCAGCTAGCTCCACGATTCCTCCTTCTTCCACCCTGTACCCTATTTACCTAATTCTGCTTCTCACTCCTCTCAGTATTACATGAAATCCCTTTTGTTTTAATTCAGTTCTCACTGGCCTCGTTCCATCCTTTCCTATTCTTCCTATTCCATTTATAAAAGCACAGTTGACTTTTTTCCCACATAAAAGTTAACTTACCCTATGCAGTGGTCGGCAAACTCATTAGTCAACAGAGCCAAATATCAACAGTACAACGATTGAAATTTCTTTTGAGAGCCAAATTTTTTAAACTTAAACTATATAGGTAGGTACACTGTTATTAACTTAATTAGGATACTCCTAAGGCTTAGGAAGAACCACACTCAAGGGGCCAAAGAGCCGCATGTGGCTCGAGAGCCGCAGTTTGCTGACCACGGCCCTATAGGGATTCAATAAAGCTCCCAACACCATAAGCTAGAGAACAAGTAACAGTTAATTACAAATGCAAATTAATTCCTCTGTATCCAGTCTGAAGCAACTACAGAATAGAGTAAGTGAATCAGACAACTCAAAGGTCAACAAGTGAACTTTAATGAATAATATTGGTAAAAGTGTTTTTGCACAGATATGCAAGTCTAAAGCATATAAAAATGAACAAAAAGATTCTTTCTTTCCTTAAGTACTTCTTGGTACAGCTATGACTCAGTTTAACTTATCTATTTCAGAGCTTAAAAACCAAGAAACTAACACATTTTTGCAGTTAAACTTGAGAGACCTACATTTATTGTCCTAACACTGGACATATTGTAATTTGTTACTCTTATTGATAGGCTTGCCTTTTAAAAGTTTTCCTAGGAAAAAAATATCAGAAAAAGTAACTATATATATTAGCGTCATTCTTTGAACATTATTTAGGAATAACAGAGTCTTAAATATAGCTCAATTTTTAAAAACATTGACAAAATGCTGGAATGTTATTCTTATTTTCAGGATCTCTTTTTGAAAAATACATGAGTATTAAAAAAATAATTTTGTCCTGGCACTGGTAGGATGAACTACATCTATACTGTTTACAAATTCAACACACAACAGTGTCTGCTTTAAAAGAGATTAACACTAACAGGTAACATGAAAAAGAGAAGCGAACTTGTGGAGGTGCATTCATTCCAGTGTACTGTTAATCCCTCTCAGGTTTCACTAGCACATTACTAAAAACAGATCTATATACCCTAATTTCACAGATATTTAACAACTTAACTTTCCCTACAGATATAAAGTATGCTTACCTCTTTGACAGCTCCAGTCTTAACTGCAAAAAGTGCCCCAACACATTTTTTCATCACAGGTAGCTATCAGTGTTTCTTAAGAGGGCCATTCCAAATACTGCAGAACATGTAGCATTCCTGGCTCATTCACTAAAAGCCAGCAGGTTTCACAGTCACTGTGAAACAGACCCATAACATTTCCAACTGCCCCTTGATGAAAACCACTGAGTTAGATCCAAGATTAACGTCAATTAAAACTTCACAACTTTCACAGAAAGTAACTGCTTCAAAATCTTTAGTAACAAAGACAGAACATTTTGTTAAAAACACATTGTAATTAAATGTTATTTTGAAAAGATAAGCTGATTTCTTCAAATTTATGATGATCTGAAAAGATCAGTTGCATAAAGTGCAATCCCTATTTATCCCCAAATGCACACATATATTTACAGGAAAATAACTGCTTATGTTCTGGCATATCTTAACCCACTTATCTTAGTATAAAAATATTTTTGTCTACTACAATAAGATAAAAAAACATGTAGAGTTTCATAATAAATTCCCTCACACTGATGTTCCTGAAAACTGTTGTTGTCTTTGCTCCAAAACTTGCTGATTTAATAGCTGTTGTTGTTTCTGTAAAAACTGCACCACTTCTGGGCTTCTTAATAATGACTTAAAAAGAAAAAAGAAAAAAACATACTTATTAATAGCATTATTTTTATGGGATTAGACTGTAAACATGCTATGACATTACTGCTATGTCCCTACACAAGATACAATATGCTTAGAAAACAAAACATGCCTAAATTAGTGTTTGCATCGTATACACTGCATTTAAACTGTAAAGTAATAAAATTTGATGTCATACATCAAAATACTAAAATCTAAAAACTGGGTAAAATTTGATCTTATTGGTGACGTTGTACACAAAGGAAATGTTTTATATGATATAGAGGCCCGATGCATGAAATTCATGCAAGAGTAGGCCCTCGCAGCCCCGGCTTCATCTGGAAGGTTGCCTGGAAGGTTGTCCAGACAGCTGTTGGGTCAATTTGCATATTACTCTTTTATTATTATAGATGCCAGCATATATATTCTCTATAAAACGTAAGAGTAAATAGCCAATAGCACTGACCCAGGTTTTGAGCAAGGAAAATGAAAAGAGGCCACATGTGAAAATGGCAGTTAAATGACACTGCAAATACATTTAAGACTGGTATTGGAACTCAAATTTCTCCCATGAACCTACTAAGTCGTTCTGAAGAAACAAAAAATTATGTGTATTTATTTGGTGTGTGAGTGTTTAAATATAGGTATGTGTGTAATGAGAGGTAGATTACCAAAATTTCTGAAAAGAAAGAATACAACTGCTTTAAAACAGCCAATACTTTTGTACATATTTCATTTTAAAATACAGTTGTAATCATATCCTAATATATAAAAAGCCAGGGGCCATCACAACCGAAACAACCAGACGGACGACCAAACAGCAGGCTGCGTGGGGCAACAAGGCCAGCAGGGGGGTTAGTGAGGGATGACCAAATGACTGAACAGCAGGCTGCATGGGGCGACCACGCCAGTGGGGGGGCCCTGAGGGGTGACCAGGCCAGCGGGGGGGCGGAAGTAAAATACAAAGGTACGGAGGTCCATGCGGAGAAGGCTGGTGGCTGAGGACACGGTTGTCTTTTTCAGTCGGGAGGGAGTCTCAACCTCTGAGCTCCAGTTCCGGGTGAGTCTCTGGGGACCCTGACTCATATTGGAGGAACGGGACTGTCTGGCATCGGTTGGAACTCGAGGGCAGCTTTTTCTCAGAGGTGCTCACAGCGATTGCCCGGGCCTCTGAGGACAGGACTGAGAGCAGCCATAACTGCTGCTTCGCCCTGTTGATCCCCTGGGACCCCGCCCCGCCCAAGCCGTGCACAGAGGCTTAGGAAATATGAATGGCCCGGCCCTTTGTAATCTGAAAATTACTTAACAAACTGCAGCTGGCCCAAGGCCCCAGGGCAAATTGCATTGCTTCACAGCTGGCTTCTGCTGAGTAGCCTCAGGCAGAGGCTAGATTAGCACCTCCTTAGAGATCCAGGAGCCAGTTCTCCCACTGCAGAAACAGCTGATTCTCACAGCCAATTGGCCTGGAGGTCAATCCTTCCCAGTGTTAACTACAACAATCAAGGCTTAACTACAACAAGACTGTGCACAAAGCCCACAAGGGGGTGCACCAAGAGTGTCTACCTCAGGTAACTGGGGAGGCTGAGCCACTGGGCCCTATAGGACACTTAGCACAGAAAGCCACTCTATCGACACAGCAAAGCATAAGAAATGCCGAGACAAAGAAACAGGACACAAATGACAGAAACGGAGGAAAGCAAACTACTGGATATAGAGTTCAAAACCACACTTTAAGGTTTTTGAAGAATTTTCTAGAAACCGCTGATAAACTTAATGAGACCCTCAAGAAATCTAGTGAGACCCTCGACATTGTGATAAAGGACCAAATAGAAATCAAGCATACATTTACTGAAATAAAGAATATTATACAGACTCCCAACAGCAGACCAGAGGAGCGCAAGAATCAAGTCAAAGATCTGAAATACGAAGAAGCAAAAACACCCAACCGGAAAAGCAAAATGAAAAAAGAATCCGAAAATACGAAGATAGTGTAAGGAGCCTCTGGGACAGCTTCAAGTGCACCAACATCCGAATTATAGGGGTGCCAGAAGAAGAGAGAGAGCAAGATATTGAAAACCTATTTGATGAAATAATGACAGAAAACTTCCCCTACCTGGTGAAAGAAACAGACAAGTCCAGGAAGCGCAGAGAACCCCAAACAAAAGGAATCCAGCCTAACCGGTTTGGCTCAGTGGATTGAGCGTCGGCCTGCGGACTCAAGGGTCCCGGGTTCGATTCCGGTCAAGGGCATGTACCTTGGTTGCAGGCACATCCCCACTGGGGGGCGTGCAGGAGGCAGCTGATCGATCTCTCTCATCGATGTTTCTGACTTTCTATCCCTCTCCCTTCTTCTCTGTAAAAAATCAATAAAATATATTTAAAAAAAAAAAAAAGGAATCCAAAGAGGACCACACCAAGACACATCATAATTAAAATGCCAAGAGCAAAAGACAAAGAGAGAATCTTAAAAGCAGCAAGAGAAAAACAGTCAGTTACCTACAAGGGAGTACCCATACGAATGTCAGCTGATTTCTCAACAGAAACTATGCAGGCCAGAAGGGAGTGGCAAGAAATATTCAAAGTAATGAATAGCAAGAACCTACAACCAAGATTACTTTATCCAGCAAAGCTATCATTCAGAATTGAAAGTCAGATAAAGGGCTTCACAGATAAGGAAAAGCTAAAGGAGTTCATCACCACTAAACCAGTATTATATGAAATGCTGAAAGGTATCCTTTAAAAAGAGGAAGAAGAAAAAACATAAAGATAGAAATTATGAACAACAAATACACATCTATCAACAAGCAAATCTAAAAATCAAGTGAATAAGTAATGTGATGAACAGAATAAACTGGTGATTATAATAGAATCAGGGGCATTGAAAGGGAGTGGACTATTCTTGGCAGGGAAAGGGGTGTGGGGGATGCGGGAAGAGACTATACAAAAATCCTGCACCTATGAAGGAGGACAGTGGGGGGGGGCGGGGGGGAGTGAGGGCAGAGGGTGGGAGGGGAACCAGGTGGAAGGGAGCTATGGGGGGGAAAAAAGAGGAACAACTGTAATAATCTGAACAATAAAGATTTAATTTAATAATAAAAAAAAAATTGATGAAAAAATAAAACTATGGCTCCAATAAATTGAAAAAGATAAACTGAAAAGATAAAATAGAAATACTATCATTAAATACTAATTTTAAAATGTAACATTATAGCACAGTACATTTTCTATTTATTAGTTTTATTTAAAATTTAGTTGTAAAAACTACCCAACATTTTATTAAATAAATGTACATCAGTCTTCTTAATTGTTATGAAACTGTTGAGCATTTAGGTTGTTTATACTACTACTAGAGGCCCAGTGCACAAAAATTTGTGCACTCGAGGGCGGGGGTCCCTCAGCCCAGCCTGTGCCTTCTCACACTCTGGGACCCCTCAGGGGATGACCACCTGCTGGCTTAGGCCTGCTCCCCGGGGATTTGGGCATAAGATGGCAGTCAGACATCCCTCTGCCAGCCCGGCAGCCCTCGGGGGATGTCCACTTGCCAGCGGGGAGCAGACCTAAGCTGCATTCGGACATCCTTAGCACTGCTGAGGAGGCAGGAGAGGCTCCCACCACCACCGCTGTACTGGCAGCCATCAGCCTGGCTTGTGGCTGAGCAGAGTTCCCCCATGTGGGAGCGAGTGACCATCAGAGGGCAGCTCCTGCATTGAGCGTCTGCCTCCTGGTGGTCAGTGTGTGTCATAGTGACCAGTCATTTCCAGTCTTTCTGCTGTTAGGGTCAGTTTGCATATTACCCTTTTACTATATAGCATAGAGGCCTGGTACACGGGTGGGGGCCGGCTGGTTTGCCTTGAAGGGTGTCCCGAATCAGGGTGGGGGTCCCGCTTGGGTGCCTGGCCAGGCAGGGTGAGGGGATGATGGCTGTTTGCAGCTGGTCACACCCCCTTCAGGGTGGGGCTCCCCACTGGGGTGCCTGGCCAGTCTGGATGAGGGGCTGATGGCTGTTTTCAGGCTGGCCATACCCCCTTTAGGGTGTGGGTCCCCACTGGGGTGCCTGGCCAGTCTGGGTGAGTGGCTGAGAGCCGTTTTCAGGCTGTCCGGGACTGAAGCTACGAGCCTCTCCTTTTTTTCTTTTTCTTTTTTTCTGGGATTATTTATCTTCTATAATTGAAACATTGTTGCCATCACTGGCGCCCCCAGCTCTGAGGCCAAGGCGGGCTGAAAGCAGGTATCTGGGGTTTGTTTAGCTTCTATAATTGAAACATTGTTGCTTTCGGGCTCAGAGCTGGGCCGTGGCAGGCGGGGAACCTTGTCTTCCTCCATCACTGGAGCAAGCAAGCCTCCTGCTCACTTCAGCTGCATGGCTGCTGGCCACCATCTTTGTTGGCAGTTAATTTGCATATTGCCCTGATTAGCCAATGGGAAGTGTAGCAGAGGTATGGTTAATTACCCTTTTGTCTTTTATTAGATAGGATTTTACTATTTATGATAAATACATTTCTGGCAATATCTTTATGCTTAACTTTACCCATATTTAGGGTTTATTTTCTGTGAACGTCCTTACAGTAAATATGATTTCTGAGTCAAAGAGGATGCCCATTTTAAAGACTCCTGATACACAGTGTTCAACTGCTTTCTAGAAGCATTGTGCCAATATATGATGCCATCAACAGAACAAAATTAGATTGCCCATTTCATGGAACCCTCAACATCACTGTGTTATCATTTAAATTGTTTCCACTTATGGTTATGGTTTATTGTATTATCAATATTGCATTACTGTTTACCAGTGGTTCTCAACCTTCTGGCCCTTTAAATACAGTTCCTTATGTTGTGACCCAACCATAAAATTATTTTCGTTGCTACTTCATAACTGTAATGTTGCTACTGTTATGAATTGTAATGTAAATATCTGATATGCAGGATGCTTTTAGACAACCCCTGTGAAAGGGTCGTTCAACCGCCAAAGGGGTCACAACCCACAGGTTGAGACCCGCTGCTGTATACCTTTGTATATAAGTTAATGGTAGAAATTCTGCTTTTTCCTCCTTGTTATATCTTTTGCAATGTACTGAAGCTAAATATTTTCCTCAGTAACTTATATTTCACATAACAAAAATGTTAACCATAGTTTTTTTTATATTTGCTACAGATATTTTTCCTTATTTAAGTATGCATTTTTATTTTTACCACCATTTTTTACTTTAGTGCATTGTTATTTTTATCACCATTATTTACTTTAGCATTTTTTATGTAGTCAAATTTATAATCTTCTTGTCTATCTCTTTTAAACTAAAAAATTCCCATTCCAGATTTTTAAAAAATATTTTTATTGATTTTTATAACTATTTAAAAGCAGATCCTTACTAGTCTCTCTTGAGAGAGGAAAGGAGAGGGAGAGAGAAACATCTATGTGAGAACTGAACATAGATAGGCTGCCTCCTGCATGCCTCCTGCCTCCTGCATGCCTCCTACTGGGGATTGAGCCCGAAACCCAGGCATGTGCCCTAACAGGAAATTGAACTGGCAATCTTTCTGTGCATGGGACAACACCCACAAGGGCCAGAGCTTCCATTCCGGATTTTTGAGATAAAGTCCTAATTCTATTTTTTTAATTAAAAAAACCTTTATCAGGAATTTATTTCCATTTACAGTGTCTTTTCTTTTTGTTCTCAAGTTATTATCCAATTATTCCAGTATTTATTGAGTAATCTCTCCTGAGTTCTGATATCTTCTATCAAATTTATAATAGAGATCCTTATTAAATATTGGTATAATTATATTTCAACACCGTTAAAGCATTATTCCACAAACCCCAGAATTCAGTATAAGAAATCTATTTTAAAATCCCAGCTTGCTCAGATATCCAGGCTTAGGCAATTAAGATATAGGATTAAAAGTATTCCTGCTCAGCCATGCACTGAGAGGTCGTGGGTTCCATTCCGTCAGGGCACACGCCTGGATTTCAGGCTCCATTCCCAGCAGAGGGTGTACAGGAGTGGGCCAATCGATGTTTTCTCTCTCTCTCCCCCACCTCCCTTCCTTTGTCTGTCTCTCTCTAAAACAAACAAATAAAAACAACAACGAAAGAACTTAAAAATAAAATTCCCACTCATATACTCTTGGGAGAGCATTATGAGCATTCAGGTAGAGGCACAATTCTGATGAACAGTCTAACAATTTTAAAAATCTAAACTTTCCATTTATAACAAACAACTTTTGTTAATAGATTTGTAACTACTTTAAAACAGATACTTACCAATCTTTTTTGATTTAACACTTGCTCTAAAAGTGTAGGTCTTGCAGGACGATCCCCCAAAGCTCCTGTTCTTTGTTTAACAATTGAGAGAATGCTATCTGCACTTTCCTGGAATAAATTATAAAAACGCAAATAGGATTAACATTTACCAAAGTAATTCATGATTACAGCCATTTCAATGATGAAGTAAACAGGTCTTTGATTCTCTTCCTTTTTGTCCAGTCCCTGGACAAGTAATAGGCAAAATGTTGACAATTAAGTTAATGTAACACTCCTCACTCCCTCTCCCTCTAGGATTTCAAACCTGGGATCTTCAGTATCTTTAAGGGTCTTAAAATTAATAGTGGGGCAGAAGTGGTGGGGAGGGGTACAAAGAGTTATTTGTGAGCTATTGTCAATCTTATAAAAAATGCCTAGTACAAACTGAACATTCTCTTCATAGAAAGCTATCCAGGCCAAAACAAAGTCTGCCTGCCTTTGGATTGAATATATGAACTCAAAGGCAACTTACGTATTAGACGTTCTAACTGGCACTTTTCTGTCCAAATAACAACAAAAAATAAGGGGGGAGGCAGTAAAATATTGCTTAAAGCAACCACTGACAGACAAAGCTTTCAAAATTTTAAAGTTTTAAGGAGAAAATGACAAACTGGTGTTGAAGAAGACTGGAAAACACTAGCATAAACAAAATAGGTGAGTCCTAAAATTACATTATGACATCATTACCCAAACAAAACCAGTAGCACTTCCTACCAAATATGTACCCATAGTTATCTGATAGAATCTTAAACACATAAATTTTCCTGGCATAACAAAATACGGTGTATTGTTCTAGTTGACTCAAACATTTTCAATACATGATATAGTATGGACCACATCCAAAAATTCTGACTAAACAAATATAAAACTATAAATGTCTTATTGTATAGTCATGCCTACTGTGAGTTTACCTATCTCTTTGCTCTTCATTTAGGTTATCAAAACTGTTGTTTTTTCCTCTTGGGCTTTACTCTACTGGCCTCTGAATTGTCTATTAGAATATCCCTTACTTTTTTCATTATGAGAAGTTTACCAACGTGTTTTTAAAATGTTCAATCCCCCCTTTTCTGGTGGTGACAACCTCCCCATGACAATATGCCTCTTGCTAATGAACTCCTTTATCCCTTTCCAGAAGAGGAGAGGAGGAAACACAATTAAGTCCCTGGTGCAGAGCCCCAATAATTACTTCATGGATGTGAAATGCCCAGGATACTTTAAAATCACCCCTGTCTTTAGCTATACACAAACAGTAGTTTTGTGTGTTGGTTGCTCCACTGGTCTCTGTCAGCCTACAAGAGGAAAAGCAAGGCTTACAGAAGGATGCTCCTTCAGAAGGAAGCAGCAATAAAAGCACCTCGAATCAAGAAGAGTGGGGTACCATCCCAATGAACACATTCTGGACTTTTAAAAAATGTTAAATCCCTAAACAATTTAGGCTTCAAAGTGTAAAAACAAAAAAATAACTATAAAAAGAGTATTCTAATACCCAGGAAAAGCAAAAGTAACTTCTCCCTTCCTCTTTCCTTAAAGGGTTAACTTTATCTATGGTACTAATTTTTTTTTCATTAAACTTATTGGGAAAACATTGGTTAATCATCCTATATAACAGGGGTGGGCAACCTTTTTGTGAGTGTGTGCCAAAACCAGCAAAATCTCTGACTCAAAATTCTTCTGCGTGCCAACCCTAATTTTTTGAGAACATGTTACGCCTACTTGATATCTCTTAAGGTGTACGTATGTGAAGAACCTTCAAGAAATAATAAAATTCATTCGAGTGATGAAAACACAGTATATGATGATAAAAATACATTTATTTTTTAATGTATACATGTACACTGATAGTCCGACAGGAACCTTTATGACTCCGTTTGATATTATCAGGGGACTTTTGCTGCTGCATCACTGATGACAGAGATTTTATATCAGGTTTATATTTTGTGACCTTTAGAGATATGCACGAGCTACTACTTTCATCCGTCAGGCTACTCCTATTACGAGACTTAACAAAATTCATCACTGAGAACAAAGATTCACAAGCGTATGTGAATGAAAACATGGAGAGTGACGCTGTTGCAAAGTTTTTTAAACAGAAAAAATTTTCTGGAATGGCATTCCAAGCCCTCAATAGTTCGTTTTCGACACTTCTCTCTGGTACTCCCGTCTCTAATCGCTTTTTTTCAATGTTTTCCAAGTCAACTCTAAGGACAATAAATTTCTGCTTCCAAATTGAGCTACTCTGAAATTCAATCAACTGCATTTCAAAGTCAGCCATGTCTATCCATGAAAACATTTGTAAGTTTAGTTCCTCCAGTTTCATGCTGTCTGGAAACCTCATGAATTTTGCTGTCTCTTCCAGTTCTCTGAATTTCACAAATCTTGAGAAGAACTGCTCAATAGTTGACTCGATGATGTTTAAAAACAGCTTTTGAAGGCTTTGACAGTCTGTTCTGTCATCTTTTGGGAGGTCTTTGATGTGCCTCTTGAGGTTTGGGAAATATCTAACTCTCTCACCATCCACATCCCTCTTAAAGACTTCCAGTTTCTTTTCAAAAGCCTTTATGTAACCAAACATAACATCAAGTGTCTTGCCAGTTCCTTCTAATTTAACATTTAAGTCATTCAAATGTTCACAAAAATCTGCAAAGAACATCAGTTTAGAAACCCACGTGGCGTCAGACAATTCTTGGTAAGAAACATGTTTTTATATGCACGAGAAATGGAATGCTGAAATTGATTTGATGGCAGAGTATCCTGTATTCTGGATAATCCCTGACAAAGTACTATGTGAATTCAGAATGTTAATATCACAAAATCATAGAAGGTTATAGTGGAAATAACCTTGAATTGTCTAGTCCAACTTTTATAAATACTGAAATTCCCTTTTCAAAGATTTTGAATGCTTTTTGTCCTAAGAAGCTTAACCAATTTTTGAGGCAACCCATTTGGTTTTGAAAAGCTCTAACATTTAGGTGGCTTTTACTTAGGTTCAACTGAAATAACATAACTCTTGTGAGTTTCTCCTAAGTCCTAGTTTCTTCAGAACTATGCAAAATAAATCTACTGCCTCTTTGATATGATAGCCTTTTAGATATTAAGTGATTACAACCCTACAGGTTAATTCTTTTATCCCCTGTTCATGTGTCTCTCACATAGCACAATTTTTAGATACATGAACTATTATATATATATATATATATATACATACACACACACACACACACACACTAGAGGCCCGATGCATGTATTTGTGCACCGGTGGGGTCCCTCAGCCTGGCCTGCACCCTCTCACAATCCAGGACCCCTCAGGGGATGTTGGAGAGCCAGTTTCAGCCCAATCCCTGCAAGCCAGTCCGAGGGACTGCACCGGTACATGAATCCATGCACAGAGCCTCTAATATGCATATAAGATCTTTGGTTAATCTCTTCACAACCTCCCCCTCTCCTCCCTTCCCTCTGAGATTCATCAGTCTGTTCCATGTTTCCATGCCTGTAGTTTTCGCTCCTGCATTGAGTGTCTGCCCCCTGGTGGTCAGTGCGCATCATAGCTACTGGACAGTTGACTGGTCAAATGGTCAGCCAGTCACTTAGGCTTTTATATGTAGATATATAGATAGATGTGTTCCTTATTTAACCTTGATTTGTGTAAAAAATGCTGATTTAAATACATTAATTTCTAATCT
The DNA here is from genome assembly GCF_964212035.1 of Myotis nattereri. NCBI lineage: Eukaryota > Metazoa > Chordata > Mammalia > Chiroptera > Vespertilionidae > Myotis > Myotis nattereri. Next base: position 105,694,390 of record NC_138076.1, read on the forward strand.
TGCTGCTCAAACTACAGCAGAAGACCCACATTATCAGCTATGAGTTCCTACTATAGGGTGCTCCAAAATTCAAGCAAGATTTGCAATTCAATTCAATTGCAAATCTTGCGTGAATTTTGGGACACCCTATATAATGATCTCCCTAAAGAGTCTATACAGCTATAGGCTTTTGACTTTAATTCACCCCAATAAAGTAGGAATCCCAGTAACTCCCTAAACAGAAACCTTCATTTAAAGACTCCAAATCCAAACCCTAGAGCCTGGCATTCAATACCATACAAAAATTGGCTTCAAACCCTCTTTCCACATTTGTCTTTCATGTATTTTTCCACACAAAATATCCTACTCTAGCTATAATGGTCCACTTGCTGTTGTTTCAAAGTGTCTTCATATTCCCACTTTCATTTCTTTACTAAAATGTGCCTTTCTTTTTACCTACCAAAATTCTAGGGAAGCAGTATGGGTTAAGACTGAAGGCTCTAGAATCAAGTACTTGGGTTTGAGTACTTGTCTATCATCTAGGCCAGCAGTCGCCAACCTTTTGGATATCGCAGACCACCAGTGGTCCATGGACCACTCTTGGTGACCACTGAGCTAAGCCATGTTCCTTTACCTCTCTGTGCCTGTTTCCACATATGCAAAATACTAGACGCCCGGTGCATGGATTCGTGCACCAGTGGGGTCCCTCGGCCTGGCCTGCGGGATCAGGTCGAAACCGGCTCTCTGACATCAGAGGGGTCCTGGATTGCAAGAAGGCGCAGGCCAGGCCAAGGGACCCCATCGGTGCACAATTGGGGTCAAGGAAGGACACGGGAGGTTGGCCAGCCAGGGAGGGACCACAGGAGGGCTCCAGAGCGTGTCCGGCCTGTCTCGCTCAGTCCCGATCGGACAGACCCCAGCAGCAAGCTAACCTACTGGTCGGAGCGTCTGCCCCCTGGTGGTCAGTGCACATCATAGGGAGCGGTTGAGCGGCCTTAGCATATTAGCATATTACACTTTGATTGGCTGAATGGCTGACCGGTCGACCGGACACTTAACATATTAGGCTTTTAGTATATAGGACAGTACCTATCCCATTGTGCGGTTTCATTTACAGCTTAGCAGTGTATGGCACATACGAAACGTAGCTGATTAAGCATAAGTAGCCACCCTTTCTGACTTAAACTACCATTTTTTTTTTGCAAGGCCTTCCCAGAGTGTCTCAGCCTACAATGATCCATCCTCCTCTCTACTACTAAAGCAGTCTATATAGTTGGCCCTTATTCTATCCAGACTGTCACTGGTATTTTCTTTACACTCAGTTCAATAAAGATAAAGACATACAGTTCTTGAAATCTCAACTGGTAAAGGGTCTGAAAATATAACACAAATGGTATAGTATGCTATTATTTCTTGCTTATAGCAATTAATTACCATCCCTAAATCATCCCCAAATTGTAATATTTTTGAAGTTTAATCTTATGGTTTATTTTTCCATTTTGTTTTTATTATTACTGTTTATGATTACCTTCTTTTCAAAAATTTATCTTTATTGTTTAAAGTATTACATATGACCCCTTTTCTTTTCCCATTGAAACCATGCACCTCCCCACCCTCCCCCGCCCTCACTACACTATTGTCTGTGTCCATGGCTTATGCATATATGCATATAAGTTCTTTGGTTAATCTTTTCCCACACCACACCTCACCCCTGCCTTTCCTCTGAGATTCCTCAGTCTATTCCATGCTGCTGTCTCTGGACCTATTTTGTTCAGTTTATTTTGTTAGATTCCACATATGAGTAAGACCGTGTGATACTTGTCTTTCTCTGACTGGCTTATTTCACTTAGAATCATATTCTACAAATCCTTCCAAGCTGTCTCTTTTTTACAGCTGCATAGTATTCCATGGTGTAAATGTACCACAGCTTTTTTATCCATTCATCTACTGTCAGGCACTTGGGCTGTTTCCAGATCTTCGCTATTGTAAATTGTGCTGCTATGAACATAGGGATACATATATTCTTTCTGATTGGTTTTTCAGGTTTCTTAGGATATATTCCCAGAAGTGGGATCACTGATTTCCACACTGGCTTCACCAGTCTGCATTCCCACCAGTGTGTATTAGGGTTCCCTTTTCTCCACATCCTTGCCAGCACTTTTGAACAGGCAAATAGATCAATGGAACAGAAAAAGAACCAAGAAATCAACCCAAGGCATTATGCTCAATTAATATTTGACAAAGGAGGCAAGAACATACAATGGAATTAAAATACTCTTCAATAAATGGCGTTGGGAAAATTGGACAGGTACATGCAAAAAAATAAAACTAGACCACCAACTTACACCATACACAAGAATAAACTCAAAATGGATAAAAGACTTAAATGTAAGTTGTGAAACCATAAAAATCCTAGAGGAAACCATAGGCACCAAAATCTCAGACATCTCTCATAGATATGTTTGTCCATACATCTCCTAGGTCAAGGGAAACAATGAGAGAATAAACAAATGGGACTACATCAAAGTAAAAAGCGTCTGCACAGCAAAAGAAACCATAAACAAAACAACAAGAGAGCCCACTGTATTTTACCAATGATACATCTGATAAGGAGTTAATTTCCAAAATATATAAGAAACTCATACAACTTAACAAAAGGAATACAAACAATACAATTAAAAATGGGCAAAGAACCTAAACAGACACTTCTCTAAAGTGGACATACTAGTACAGATGGCCAAGAAACATGAAAAAATGCTCAAAGTCACTAATTATCAGAGATGCAAATTAAAATGGCAATGAAACATCACCTCACACCTGTTGAATGGCTACCATCAACAAATCACCCAAATTATTTTTGAAAAGGAACATTATTAAGGTTGTATTTTTTTTTTTGGGGGGGGGGGGGGGAAGAGGGGAGAGACTGTAATCCAGTATCAATTTACCTTATATACATTTTCCTCAAACTGTAGGTGGAAATGCTGGGCCATTTAAAAAAATACAATAGTTACAGGTAAATAACGTCTTTCTTGAAAAGTGAAAAGAAGTATATTATCTTCTCTCTGTAATGAACTATGAAGTGAATGGGTACTTTTGGAATATACAAAAAGATAAACGACCATCCTTACCTGACTTTCACTCTGTAATAAATGAGATGTTTATTTCCATAATTCCTTGTAATCCGAAACATGGTAAAATATTGCATTTTACAAGGATATGGATAGGGCAGATTTTAAACCTAAGATCCACAGGCATCCTGAACTCCATGAATGTGTATGAAAATTAAATACCTACATATGTGCATTTCTCTGGGAAAAGGGTGCATTAGGTTTCATCAAATTCTAAAAGGAGTCCTTTTACTCTAAACAGATAAGGACTCAATGGAATAAAAGAGAATGAGAAGTCAGAAGACTCTAATCTGTGAATTAAGTACATGTTGGTGACTTCAGATATTAGAAATATTTAGAACATTACATTTGTAAACAATTGCAAAATCTAAAATGTGAGCAATGAGGCAGCTGTTCAAGTCCAGCCAAAAACTAAGAAATTTAAAGACTTTTAAAATACATTCTAGGACAGCTTTCAGTTTTGAAAGTTATTTTCTGAATCACTTTTAACAAAATTCAAGTTTTCTCTGCACTGAAGAAGTATTGGAAAACACACAGGATGAAGTATCTGCTTATCTGTAATAACTTCAAAGAATACCACTAATAATCTATAATAATAAAAGAGTAATATGCTAATTAAGCGGACATCCATCCTTCCAGACGAAGCCGAGGCTACCAGGGAAGCCCGGGTCCGGGTGCCAGAGGGAAGCCAGTGCCGGCAGCCGGGGGAAGGAAGGCCTACTCTTGCACGTATTTCATGCATCGGGCCTCTAGTGACACCAATAATAGCTAAGGCTTATTGACTTTTACTATCTGCTGGACACTGTGTGAACACTCAATATGGAATACCTCACATATTCACAGTAACATTATGAACTAGGCACTATTTTAACAGCCATTTTACAGATGAAGAAACTTAAGCTTAAGAATGTTTAATAACCTGTTCAAGGGCACATGGCCAAGAAATGATAGAATGGAGATTTGCAGTCAGCAGTCCAACTTCAGCATACTGACTTTAACTGTCAACACAGTTCAATTCAAACAATCTAAAAATCTTCTGAGGCTTATACCCCATTATTATTTAATTATTTTTCTTCAGAGGTACTAAAAAAAAAAAAGTAGTGAGAACAGGGGACTAAGCATGGGTTTACTGTGAATAGGGTATTAAGTATAGGGGTACAGGGAGCAGAGTACTAAGAACCTTGATACTCAAAACAGGATACTGACAATAGACAGGGTAGTGAAAACAGTAAGAGACTGCCTTCTCCCAAGTACCAATTTCATCTGGGTTCCTGTCTCTTTGCCTGCTCCTTTAGTGATGAACCGGATCAGCCATTTACTATCTGTCCTTCCAGTACATATCCCAGACCTTAGAAATTACATCTTTTCTGATGTGCAACATCACTTTCATTGAAATTTATTCATCTATCAAAAGGATGCAACAGAACTATTAAGGCTTTGCACACGTCTGCATAAACTTTAAGGCAAGCACTCACTCACTCTCAAGCCTCAAGTCCAGCCACAGCAACATGGTCCATATCAGGGCCAGTGGGCAGGGGCAGGAAATGAGGTTTGCACAGAGTGGGATTGCTTTTTCCCCCCTCCCACTCCCCAAGACCCTAGCTAAAGTCTAATACCTCCAGTTTGACGTTCCCCGCACTGCCAGCTGAGGTGGCTCCACCGCAATTCAGGGCCTGGTCACTTTTCTTCTTTTTGTACTTGTCCTTGTACATCTTGTTGCGGTGTTTCTTGCACATCCACGGCTTGCGTTGCTTGGCCACCTGGCTCGTGGTTTCGCTGCAGCCCTCGTAAGTGCAGGTCTTGCACATGCTGCCCCCGCCGCTGGCCCGCCTCCGGGCTCCCCTGCTGCCGCCCTCGCCCCCGGAGTGGGTCTCTTCGTCCTCCAGGTCCTCCAAACTAGCCGTGCTCTCGCCTCCCGCCGGAGGGTCCGAAGTGTCCAGCAGGTCGGCTTCGTCCTCCCCTGCTTCCTCCTCTCCATCCCCCGCCGCTTCACAAGGATACCTAATAGGCTTACCCGCCCCGGCACTGCCCCCCAGGGCAGGAGCCTGCCTCAGGACGCTGTCGGCCGCAGCTTCCTCCTGCCTTCCGCAGGGACGCATCACCAGGAAGGTGAGCTGCGAGGCCCTAGCCTGGCCTTGGGCTGGAGCCAGGGCCGGGCCCAGCGCAGGGGCTGGGGCCCCGGGGCGGAGCGCACCACCGGCGCCCTCGGCAACACCCGGCACCTCCGTGGTGCTGAGACCTGGCGGGGGTCCACAACCCAGCTTTTCCGCACCCTCGGGTTCCAACGTCACCTCGCAAACCAGACTCAAAAGACAGGCGACAGGAAAAGGGGCGGGGCCCGCGGTGGTGCCCGAACTGCGCCTGCGCGGCTGCGCAGACCAATGGTAAAGGTGTTTTCGCTGGGGCTCACCAGGGGACGGGGCGTCTCTTAGGGGCGGGGCTGAGCGCTGCCGGCAGAACTGACTGCGCAGGTGCTGGTCCAGCGGCCTGTGGAGGCGGCCAGGCATGTAGTAGTGTCATTTAGTGGCGCTACCAGATAGCAGTGGGTGAAGGCAGAGACAATCTGAAAATGGTATAGTGGGGAGGGAGTGGGCCAGACCTGGGTCCAAGTTATACTTGTTGAGAGCTAAATGGTTTACTCTTGTTAATCCTCACCAGAGGATATTTTTTCCATTCATATTTTAGAGGAAAGAAAGAGAGAGGGTGGGGGCGGGAAGCATTGATGTGGGAGAGACACATGATTGGTTGTCTCAGGCCTAGGGATCAAACCTGCAACCCAACGCTGTTGACCAGGAATCCAGTCCCCAAGCTTTGGTGTGCAGGCCTACACTCTAACCATTGGGCACTGGGGATGTGCTCCCCTGCCGCAGCAACTGGCCAGGGCTAAATGATTTACCCCTTAAAAAAACAACATATGTTTATGGATTTCAGAGAGGAAAGGAGAGGGAGAGATAAAAGCATCAATGATAAGAGAGAATCACTGATCGGCTGCCTCCTGATGTCTCATACTGGGGATGAGCCTGCAAACCAGGTATATAAGCCCCTGACCAGAATTGAACCCAGGACCCTTCAGTCTGATGCCGCTCTATCCACTGAGCCAAACCAGCAAGGGCTAAATGATTTACTCTTGATAAATTTGTTTTTCTCCCTTGGAACTTATTTCTTTAATTGTTAATACTGTGGTAGACATGAACAGAGCAAAGACAATGGGCCTGGTACAGAAGGTAACCAGGATAGAAAGCCCCAGATTCCTAGCAAAGGACAATTGTAGGGTGGGACCTCACTCCCAGAGTGACCTTTCCTCCCTAAAGTTAACATCTAGGCCTCAGTTTTTTCAGCTGTAGGTCCACATTAGCAATAAAACCAGCCACAGCTGACTTAAGGACCAGCTGTATTGAATAATGACGCCCTGCCCTGGTGCTGGCCAATCAATCAGTGGAGACCACAACCCAGAAAGGGCACACCTGGAAAACTGCTGAATATTCTATTTAGATCTTCCTCTCAAAGCTCCACCCTTAAAACTCTTTGGAAGGAAGACCCAGTGAGCTCTCCCTCCCAGGAACACCCCTGTGCCTCCATTTCCTCCTCCCCTTCCCTAACTCCCCCCCCTTACTACTAGCTTCCTCACTCCCAAGCTTCCTTTACCTCTATAACTTGTTTCCTAAGCCCATTTCTTCTAGGAATTACTTTTCTGCCTCTGTGATTAGCCAAATAAATATTTTCTTAGAGATTTGGTCTTGGCTCTTAATTCTTTCCTAGCTAAAACTCAAGTACCAAGGTTGCTGAACCCAGGTCCAGTCTGACACAAATGGGTCTAACACCCAATGCCCACCCCCATAAAAGTTTATGATAGTAGGAAATGACACATAATAAGAATAGAGCCACAGTTGTTTTTGAATTATTCACCTTAGTCAAATGGAAGTTCCATTTTTAATTTTTGAGGAAACTTTATACTGTTTTCCACAGTGGCTGCACCAGTCTGCATTCCCACCAGCAGTGCAGGAGGGTTCCTTTTTCTCCACATCCTCGCCAGCACTTGTTGTTTATTGATTTGTTGATGATAGCCGTTGGGACAGTGTGAGATGGTAACTCATTGTTGTTTTGATTTGCATCTCTCAGATGATTACTGACTTTGAGCACGTTTTCATATGTCTCTCTGCCTTCTCTATGTCCTCTTATGAAAAGTGTCTATTTAGGTCCTTTGCTCATTTTTTGATTGGATTGTTTATTTTCCTTTTGTTAGTTGTATGAGTTCCCTGTAAGTTTTGGAGATTAAACCCTTACTCGAGATAACATTGGCAAATATGTTCTCCCATTCAGTGGGTTTTCTTGTTGTTTTGTTGATGGTTTCTTTTGCTGTGCAGAAGCTTTTTATTTTGATGTAGTCCCATTTGTTAATTTTCTCCGTAGTTTCCATTGTCCTAGAAGTTGTATCGGTAAAGATATTGCTATGACATATGTCTGCTCTTTTGCTGCCGATGATTCTTCTAAGATTTTTATGGTTTCCCGTCTTATGTTTAAGTCCTTTATTTTGAATTTATTTTTGTATATGGTGTAAGTTGGTCTAATTTCATTTTTTTGCATGTATCTGTCCAATTTTCCCAACACCATTTATTGAAGAGATTGTCTTGACTCCATTGTATGCTCTTGCCTCCCTTGTCAAATATTAATTGAGCATAAATCCATTTGACCCAATAATCCCACTTATAGGAATATATCCCAAGAAAACAGAAACACTAATCAGAAAGGATATATGCACCCCTATGTTCATAGTAGCACAATTTCCAATAGCTAAGATTTGGAAACAGCCTAAGTACCCATAAGCAGATGAGTGGATTAGAAAACTGTGGTACATCTAACACAATGGAATACTACGCTGCTGTAAAAAGGAAGGAATTCTTACTATTTGCAACAGCGTGGATGGAACTGGAGAGCATTATGCTAAGGGAAAAGATAAATATCACATGATCTCACTCATTTGTGGAATGAACAACATAAACTGATGGACAAAAATAGGGGAGCAGGGCGGGGTCAGGCTAGAAGAGGTCAGTGGAGGGGGGAAAGGGGGGGTATATATAATACTTTCAACAATAAAGATTTTTTAAAAAGAAAACCTTTAGGGCTCTCACTGCTAGAAGACTCCCATGACAGGATAAGTCGGTCATGGACAGGGGAAGTTTGAGCAAGGCAACCTGTCAACTGCAAGACAAAGCCCACACACTCAGGAACCCTGTAAAATCACACAAGGCCCTTCCCTGATGCTTTTCCCTGCCAGTTTACTAGTTCCAATAGAGAGAGAGGAAGCCTTGCCCATTGACTGGAGGGATGTTCTTTTCTTCCCTTTCTCTTCCTTCCTTTGTGTCTGGAGTTAAATTCTGGCTGACTTTCTTTGAGCCTTTTGAAATCCTTGAGGTGGAGATAAGGGTTAGGGGTTGAGAGACCCTAGGCTATAGATAGGAATTGAGATAGAAAAAAAGGACAGAAAAAAAAGTATGGCTGCTTTTAAACTGGCTTTTCAATTGGAATTGCTTTCTGAGGGTCTAAACAAAACATTTTGCTAGATAAATAAGACCCCAAACTCATTTGGCTTGGAAAATAAGGGATACCTGCCACTTTCTAATATTCTTAGAGAAGGCCAACAGGATTTGGTCTCTGGGCCCAAGGTGCCGTCTCTGTCTGTCTGGCCCAGCTAACATACACAAGTCACCAGGAATCTTCTCTGGTCCCTGAAACCAACTTCTATGAGAGCCTCAGGGATAATTTAACAGGGAGACTCTCCCTTCCCTTTGAGGGCCAGGGCTTTTGGGAACATAAAAAGCAGGGCAACAGGTCACTAACCCAACTATTAAAGATGAGAATTGTGGGCTGAGTTTTCTAAGTACCCCTTCTATGGACAGATACAATAGGGGGGGGCCTCCAGTAAGGCTGGAGGCAGAGAAGCAACGGGCTCCTTGCTGAGATTGTCTTCCTATAAAGTCTGCCTGTCTGAGCAGAGTGAGTCTATTGTTACAGTGCCCAGTCATCATTGTGACCATTTGTAAGTCTTCCCTCAGGGCACTGGGTAACACTCTATACCTGGGTGGCACCAGGATGGCAGGATATCCCTGTGGCGTGGAACCCACTGTGAAGGAAAACCCCTATTCTGTAAAACTACTGTTTGGAATTCTCTGCTATTCTTTGGATGGCCTCTTATTCTGAAAAAGTAACTTTGCTTTCTAGCCTGCTTGAATAGTGGAGGAGATAAACTTAGCTATCTGACCTTGTAGGCCAGAGACTAGATACACCCAATGCCATGCCAGGTGCATTTTTTAATTGGATAGAACTGTATAGTTTTCAAGGCCACCGCCAGCAAGCACACAAAGGGCTGGCTCTTCTATAAAAAGGGAAGTTCTGCTTGTAGCTTTGCTTAGATTTGGATTCATTTCCCTAGGCCCGCCGCGGTGAATAAAGTGTAACTCCAAACTCTCAGAGCGCTGTTTGGTTCTGGCCTGGTTTTTTCTGTAACATAATTGCTTCCCTGACATTTCGGGAAGACCGGGGAACCACCCATCGTGGCCTCTTGGCCTCCGGTGTGGACTGGGTTTGAGGACCAGGGGAGCCGGATAGGCCCCCGGGAGGCGCCGCTCTGCTAATTTAGCAGAATTGAACCAGGGGAACTCCGGGCACTCCCGGACCTCAGCCCAGGACCCGGCAGGCATCTGGAGAGCATGGACGGACACACCTTGGGACCTGTCGACAGAATTGATAAGGTAGGGGCCCCAATCCCCTACCATTTGGCCCACTCGGAATGAGTGGAAGGGGAGCTTGATCACCTTCCTGGAAGCCACAGAGCTCCCTTAGGAATTGGGGATTTGTTTGGAATTTGGAATTTGTTTTGGAATTTGGAATTTGTTAGAATTTAGAATTTGGAATTTGAAATTTATTTGAATTTGGGAATTTGTTTAAACTCTGAGTGAACAGCTGTTTGTTTGTGTGGGACTAGCCAATTTGCTACCAAGAAGGGGGACTGGACGCAGTCTTAACTCCTCCGGTAGGTTCTCACCAAGACGTTGGTGGAGAATTCTGTTCTGGGACATGGGTGCCAGGAGTGCCCCCACACCCTTTTGGGGAGTTGGGCATTGTTTTGTTTATCTGCTCAGCTCCAGTCTGGGCCAGTCTACTGAGAGTGTGAATATGAGTGCTTGTCTATTTTGGCTGCTCATTACTGGTCTGTGTGAAGTGAAAGCTACTTTGATTTATTTTGTATTTCTGTTAATTCATCTGGCTGAACGTTTGGACTGGACCCGCGATGGGCTGCAAGAGTCTCTAATAGTTCTCAGAGTCTTTTGCTTGCCATTACAGAAGGAATAGCCCACTTCGCTAACAAAAATTTCTGTCTATCAGTTGCTCTTACCTGGGTTGTAAATTTGCTGTATTAAATTGAAATTTTGAAGTGCTAGGGTAGATTTAAAGGCTAAAATAAAGGCTGGCTAAGTTCCAAGATTGCTTAGTTCTGAGATTGCTTGTAAAAAGCAAGAGAGAAGTCTTTTCAAGTTAACTATTTGCTTAGCAAATTAACAAAGTAATAAATTTCAAAGAACTTGTTATTTATGGTTTTCTTATCTCATTGATGGACACGGGGGATGGGGGCGGGGGGGCTTGCAGCTCCGCAGGACGGAGAGATTTACTGGCCCTGACCCTAAGGCTGAAGTTATTATTAACTGTCTATAGACCCCGTTAACCCCTGATTGTGTGTCTCATGTGGTCTGTTGTCTTTGTCTTTGTGGTTATATGTTTTATTTGACTTGCTGTTTTCAGTTATTTATTAAAATCCTCATAGGGGATATAACCTGGTCTTTCCCTCCCTCCCTTATCCTGATTCTGAAAGCATCTGTAACTGAATTTCTAATGGTCTCCAGGCTCTCTGTCTGCAAAAAAATCTCCCTATGTACCCATTATCTTTCCAGGCTGACTAAGAGTCATGCTTCCCCATGGGTCGGACCCCAGCCTCCGGGAGGGAGGACTCTATAGGAGCAGTCTATAGTTTTCTTCGAAACTCCCACTGTTTAAAGGGAGACAAACAACTGGACTGGGGGACAGGGGAATTGGTCGGAGAGATCAAAAGTAAAAAGGAAAAGAAATGGGCTTGGGCTGAGACAAAGAAGGGGGGTGTTACTGGCTGCAGACTGCTAGCAGGTGCATTATCAACTAACTTCAAGGTCACAACAAGTTTTCTGTAAGCACAGTCTTTCTCTGCCCTGGTTTATTCTTTTTAACCCTTCCAATGCTAAATTAAATCGATACCTGTTCTTAGTGTTGTCACAAAAGGTCTAGATATATCTTAAGAGTAAAAGTACTTTAAAATATGTTCATAAATATTAATCTAAAATTGCTGACTGTTCACTTTTGGTAATCATTAAAAGATTAAGGTTTCTACGAATAAAAAAAAAATTCTAATACATTAAAAACAACTAAACTCCCAGGAGGAAAGTGGAGGAGAAACAGACCTGAAATCCACAGCCGCCCTGGTGATTTAGAAGTTTAGAACTGTTTAATAGGCAGACTCAGCTGCTGAGAGCCAGATCAAAGAAGGGGGGGCTGGATGCCTGAGCTGCCCGCTGCCCTGAAAGAAGAAGCAGCAGTGAGAGAAGTAGGGAAAGCTGCGGATAAAGCTAGCGAAAGCTCCCTGTTTGCAAATGTACTGAAAGGGTTTAGTACCTGTTGCTGCTGGAAGAAGAGGGGCTAATATCCCCTTCCAATGCACTCCCTTGGAAGAGGCCTGGTTGTTGCTTTGCCACAGAGGGGACTGGTGGGAAGTCAAGGATAGCAGGGCCCTGTAACTAATAAACAGGGTTAACAAAAGGGCAAAGAAAAGAGCACTCTCCCTGGACCTGGGAGCCATCAGGACTTTGAAATTCTCTGAGAGAGGAGGAGTCTGATTCAGAGACTGGCCGGAACCTCCTTGGGTTAGGAGAACTGGAGGCTGCATATTGAACTTATAGACTGCGGTTTGCTGGACAGATGTCTGAGCCCAGTTGTGTAGAGGTTAGCTGCCTCTGTGCAGCAAACAACCTTCTTCTGTGCCAGAATACATTTTAAGAAAATTGGACAGACTGTGTTTATAGCTAAAAAGAAGAACTGGCCGCAATGCACAGCTCTGACAGTGGCCTACAGACAATTGTATAATAAACTTAAATGATGCCTGCATCTTCATGGACATGGCTCCAAAGAGACAAGGACAATTTTGCCTTATATAGGAAGGTCAAGAATAGACTTTAGTCACCTCCCTAAAGATGTTTATATAGCCCTACCATATGTCATGTGTAGTAGCAGAAGATTTAGCTGCCTGAAGCGGCCATTCTGCCAATATTATGTTTCATTGTATTAATATGTTGTATTAACCTTTGATTCTCTTGCAGGTTTGAATGTAGCTCTCAGCATTTGCTGTAGACCTGTGTTGGTCTACAGTCCTTGGTAGTCTTTGAGAGTAACTGGCAAGTGTTCAGTTTCCCATACTAAAGGCCATTGTTATGGCCATATGTTAACTGTCCTGGAAAGGGACTATGTGGGGTGAACCCCAAAAGTAAAGGATGTCTAGCTGCCAAGAGGGAAGGTGCCCAACTGGGCAAAGAAGAATACCCATCAGATTTTGGTCTCTATTAAGAGACAGTTAACAGTTGGCAGCCTATATACTGTCTTGCAGGCCTGTGTGACCATGCCCACGTCAGGGGTGTTACAAACCTCAACTGTAGGAAACTGGGGAAGGCCTGTTTGAAACAGAAGGCAATAGTAAAGGGGTAAATAGTAGCCCTCTGTTACAGAAATTACAGACCCTGTGAGGTCTTGTGACATGTAAGACCCTGTAAGGAAAGAGAGCTCCTTTGGTCCATTCTGAGAAAACAAGTGAAGTGAGGGGAGCCCTACTACAGGGGGAGCTATAACTATCTATTTGAATGTAGACATATTGTAAATTTCTTCTTGCCATTTGAAGACAGTTATATTACTCTGAAGAGTCCATGAAAAGGGACTGGCAAGGAAAACCAGAAAATCTTGGAGCATATCAAGTCAGTATGTTTTTCTCCTTATATAATTCCTCTGAAATTTGGCAATGCTTAATAAATCATGGCAATACATTTCTTTGCATAGATTCAATAAGACTTGTTCCTAATAGTGGTTTTATTAATGGAAAACTTTGACTGGAATATCATGTTTTAAAGAGACCTGTCTGGACTCTGAAGACTTGAAGTCAATAAGAGTGCCACGGGAAAATCCTGGTATCCTGCTTGGGAGCCCTGAAAATGGCTGGCGCTGAAGCGTCAGGCCCATGCCCTACCATCACTGGCAGTTGGTCAGAGTAGAAGGGGAGCAATAAGGACGCCTCTGTGTCCCTGCGGAACCCCCACTCACTCTGGGCTGCAACGAGTAGGAGGGCTACTGAGATGGGCCTTAAAGCCTAGAGCATGGGCTCAGGTGGAGTTGCTACAGGTGAGGGATTCACCTAACTCAGCAGATACTACAGGCAGGCCTGATGGCAACTAAATGGCTTGGCTTCCTGGCCCTATGGGGCACATTAAGATTCAACCATGAAATTCCAGCAAAGGTAGTCAGTTACCATTCTTGTTGTGTTTATGCAAACATCAGGCCAAATTGAATACAGTAGATAAATTAGTCTTGATTTGGCTTTTTGATAACCATAAAGGAATTTTAAGGAGAAAAATCCTATTTCAATAGAGGTTGTTAAAACTGAAATGTTTTCTTTCCCTTCCACCGGTCCATTTGTTATAGTTTGTCTCTGCCAGGTCACAAGCCCAGCTCCTTCTGTGCCCAGGACAGCAAGGAGCCTGACTGGAAGGTGACCTCTGACCAGACACACCTGCTGCAGATCACCCTCAAGAAGATAACGGACCTGGCTAATCAACCTGCTCCAAAGGATTCAGAGAACACCCTGCTGAATTCTTCCTTATGTTGGGGGCCAGATGTAAGCTGGCAAGGTCCTTGCACCTGAAGGGGCTAGCAAGGCTGGGACCCTTACCCACACAGTTTTCCCAGACTTGTTTGGATGGCGATTATCAGTAGAATGGGAGTAACATTTGTAGAATGAGAACAGCCTTTCATAGCTTGCCAAGAAGTCTATAACTATTTACTGAGATATACTGTACTGAGAACTTGTCCTTCTGCTGTGTCTCTCCCTTAGAGATTAAGAGGAACAAAGAATACATTCCTCTTGACAGACCTCCGATTCAGTGTGTTGTGTATAAATAGGATTGTGTGGCTAATAAACTTGCTTCAGTTCATCAAGAGAACTGGGGTCCTCCCGACCCCGCTTTCCTGTCTTTCTTTCTTTTCTCAATTCCCACCTCCCTGCCTCAGCCCGGCTCAACCCTGTCAGGCTGGCCCTGACAGATCTGGCGCCCGAACAGGGACTGAGGAACTGGGAAAAAGAAGGTGAGGAACTCCGTCGGGCTTGGAGAGACGACGTGAGGATCTCCTCCGGATAAAGAGTGCACTCATTAAGGTAACGGAGGAGCAATTTTTTGATAATCGGGAGTAAAGCATGGGGCAATTAGAATCTAGAGAAAATGCCTTTTATGGGCAAATGTTAAAGTTTATGTTCAATAGTAGAGGAACTAAGGTTAATGACAAGCAAGTAGAAAAATTTTTAAAATTCATTCAGGAGGTCTGCATTTCCTTATCCAATTTAATACGGGATTATTTAGATCCCAGGCATGACCATAATCAACCGTCTCTTAAGCCAGAAAAAAAGGAGAAGCAGCGTGATAGCACAAAACAGGGGTCTAAAAAAGACAGTATATTAAAAAGAAATAATGTAACATTTAAAGACAATTTAACTCCTCAAGATGAGGAGGATTTTGAGGAAGCTGCTGCTCTTTGTCATGATGATAATACAGGTATTGTTCAGGCAAAAGAGGAGGAAGAATATTTTTCTGCTGGAACTAAAGAGGGCAGTGATATAGAGGAAGTGTTGGAATGCTTTTTAGAAACATTAAAGCTTCTTGGCAAGAAAAAGAGAAGCCGCGGGGGCCGTTCCCGCCGCTCTCCACTGCCTTGTGCAGCACCAGTTCCACTTTCCCCTCTTCAGATGGCCTTGCAGGAGGCACGAAAGTGTGGTGAGGAATTGGGCATTCACGCCTTCCCTGTTATGGAGCAGGTGAACCCTCACACGGGACAGCGTGAGCGTGCTTATGACCTGCTTCCTTTTAAAACCTTAAAAGAGTTAAAAACAGCCTGTGCTCAGTATGGGCCCACTTCCCCTTATACTTTAAGCATCTTGGAAACTATGGCATCAGAGGCTCTCCCACCTAATGATTGGAGAGCTATTGCCAAGGCTTGTTTATCAGGAGGGGATTATCTCTTGTGGAAATCAGAATATGATGAAAAGGCTAAGGAACAAGCTTCTCGTAATCGAGCGGCCCAGATTAATATTTCTTATGAAATGCTGGTAGGTGAAGGAGTCTATGCTGATACCCACAATCAAATTCAATACCCCCAGGAAGCTTATGGACAGATTAATGGAGCTGGGGTCAGAGCCTGGAAAAAGTTACCCACCTCTGGTCAGAAAACAGAGGAGCTCTCAAAAATTATTCAAGGGCCAGATGAAAAGTATCAGGATTTTGTCTCTCGGCTATTACAGGCTGTTGGCCGAGTCGTGGTGGATGGAGAGGCTGGCATGTTAATAGTTAAACAGTTGGCATATGAAAACGCCAACACTGCCTGCCAAGCTGCACTGCGGCCCTATCAAAGACAGGGGACTCTCTCAGATTATATCCGCATTTGCGCAGATATTGGTCCCTCATATATACAAGGAGTTGCCATTGCGGCTGCATTAAAGGGAACCACCATTGAAGGAATTCTTCAGCAACAATTTAGCACAGGGAAAAGTCAAACACACAAGTGTTACACTTGTGGAGGAACAGGACACATAGCAAAACAGTGTCCTTCTAATAAAGGGGTTAATAAAGGAAATGGCAGAGGTCCCAAACAACCTGGACTATGCCCTAAATGTAAAAAAGGAAAACATTGGGCAAATGAGTGTAAATCTAAGACAGATATCCAGGGAAATTCTTTGCCTCAACACCAGTTGGGAAACTACCAAAAGGGGCCAGCCCAGACACAGCAAATAACAGGGGCATTGTCTATTTACCCTCCTGTCCCTATGTCGTCTCAAGGCCAGCAGGCTGCACAGCACCCAGCCCGCCCCAGAGAGCAAAACAGATACAAGAGCTATTCTGAGCAGCCCCCGGAAGTGCCCGGCTGGACCTTGGATCCATAGGAATAAGACATTCTGTCTGCCCTGGGTGCTGCCCTTGCCTACTGAAATAAACAAAATATCATTAGATTTAAAACCTCCCACATAGAGAAGAAATGATGATTTCCTTGCATTTCTGATACAGCTACAGCAAATGCCACCGGATCTGAAAATTAAAAATATGTCTGGGATTTCTGTACATGTGTAAAGAGAAAACTGGCTTGGAACTAAGGCGCGCATTGTCCGATTTTGGACATTTAGATAGAGTTTCAAGCTAAAATCTCTTTACAAATATACAAAATAAAACCCAAGACTGATTATTTCCTAAGAAAGATGGCAAAATTTAACCCAAAGGAAAAAAGATGCTGGCTAGATTCTAGCAACAGGATTGGCATTTCCATAATAAAGAACAGTTTTTAAATACTAATAAAGAATATTAAAAGGTTAATTTCAAGGCCAAAAAGAAAAGTCAGTAAAATTGTCTCTGTTAAAAGAATTTGCTAAAGAATATGCCTTAAAATAATAAATTGAATTTAAATCTCAAGAATTATTAAAATATACTAATTATAAAAATCTAAGTAGCCCAGGTAAAAGATGGCTACGCCCTTTAATTAAGGCTGGCTTCCTAAAGCAATTTCTAATAGAGGAAGGGCTAGCCTCCCTTCCTCCCAACAGAGCAGGTAGTCCAAAAATTTCCTGCCAGTGACAACTTTTAAAGAGAGGCTTGCTTCCCAGTTTCCCATCCTTGGTAGAAAGAATGTAACTAATTTGCATTTTAATGGTTACCTGTTTTCAGTGAATGGCACCCCAAGGCTTAGGAGTTTACTAAATTGAATTAGATATTCTGAAATAACAAAATGCTAAAATATTAATCTAAATGTCCCTCATGAAAAATCTAGAGGACAGAATTAAATCTATTTGATTATGTCAGGTATTTTTGAAGTTTATTCTTAAAAATGTTACTGATTAAGAAATACTAAATATTTAACTTGCCAGCTAAGAGTATAAAGTTCTGGTTACATAAATTGGGAGAAATCATATAATTATAATAAAATTTCAACATTTACCTAATTGAAAAAAGAGGATAAATTCTATAATCCCAACCAAAATTTTTAAATACAAAGATCAGTTTTAATTTAATTGTTATCTCTTAATAATTATGAAAGGTATATAATCTTTAAATTATATATACACATATATATTTAATAGTTTTTTACGTTAGATTTCTAAACTATAATCAAGGAATGACTTTAGGACATTTCATGGGCCCTGAAATGTTTTCAAAAGTTTATTCTCTTTTCTTAAATGATTTTTTAATAAAGACAATTTAATATACTTAAAATCACATAGAAAGCTTTATAAAATAAATATTAATAAATATATATTTTAAGTTTTTGCCTCTAAGAAAGGGCAAAACAAGTTATCTTATTTAATATTTCTTAAAATACAGCAGTAGAATTTTAAGATATAATTTAAAATAACAAAAGCTCATTAATAATTATTAATATTTTACAACAGCATATTAACATTTATTCCAAACAAGCTTACAAACTAATTGTTTGGCAGGAATTTAATAAGAACATAAAAGGATTTTATCCCTTCCACTGTGTGGAAGGCCCCCTGGGAAGGCACTTAAGCATTCTATATTGACCTCTCTTGCCCTTTTTGCCAAGGGGGTCTCTCTTCCAATTGCCCACAGCTGTTACCTAAACTCTCTGTTCATACTGAGGTTGAAGCCTCATGGTGGCTGGTACCATGGATCTGTCTCTTGCCCAATGGCGTAAGCTGGGCCCTCTCTAGAGAAGAAACCTGGGTTCCCCCAAAATCAATGCCGGGGCCCCGCCAGCAGGCAAGGGGATCCAAAGGCAGTTACTGGGCATGGAGGCCACAGGGGCATACGCTACCAAGGAGACAGAACTAAACCTCACATCACCCTGCTTGGCCCCGGAGGATGGCTGGTTAGTCAACGACGGGTAAGACCCCTCTGGGAGGGGCAACCTAAGACAGGCACAGTCGCAGGGGGCCTCAGGGGAGAACTTGGGGGTCAACAGAGGTGGGGCAGAGATCCTCACCACCCCAACTATGCAGGGGCTTGAACACTCGCCCCTTCTGAGGGAGGTCTCCTGCCCCCATGGCTGCTGCGCTTCCCATGCCCAGCTCAGATCGGGACCCAGATAACAGAAAGAGACTTAGCCCAGCCGAGATCAATACCCAGATAACAGAGACTTGGCTAACAGCAACTACCCTATATATAAATCTAGCTTAACACCAGGAATGCTCAGGGCCTTCTCAAGGATGCAAAATAATCCTTTCCATTAATATTTACAGTATAAACTAAGATTGTTATTAAAGTATTAAATTTAACAGTAAAATAATAGTCAAGTTTTCAGATTAATTAAATTTTACTAACTAATATAAGTAATTATTCATAAAGTATTAGCCAAAATTTTCATTTCATGGACAAATTGCTTAACATACTATAAACCTAAAGCAGTCATATTTATATACAAAAATTAAAATTTAAAGTTATCTAGACTGCATTATATAATTTCCAAAAACCTCCTAATATTAAAAAATAAAAAAGGGGGGATAGTGGAATAATAACCTGTTAAGTAAATGATAACCTGTTAAGTAAATGCCTTAATTGCTTTAATATTTTTAACTTGAAAATTAATTTTTTCATTTATAATGCTAATAGCAAGACACCCATGAAAATATACATGGTGTCAAAATAAGCCAAAGGAAAATAGTTTGGACAAAAATTAAAAGAATCCCAAGACTAAATTATAGATATGATTCCTTTATTAACCTTTGGTCGAGAATATGTTTGTATATTTTCAGAAAACAACTCCAAGACCATGTGGATTCCTGCAACAGAGAGGAATTATCAGGACTGCTCCAGCCACAGAATAGCAGTGGCCTCATGAGACAACGAGAAGAGAAGCAGTCCAGAAATAAAGATGGTGAAGACACCTTATCATGCTAGCAGTCAGCAGCTGTGCATCGCTGCAAGTTGCCCAGGACCAAACCAGAGAGGGTCGGACCTGCATTGCCACCATTTGTCCACCATCCAGAACTGAAATATTACTGCTGACATGTACACATAAAAAACTGTCAGACACTGAAACATGAACTTCGCCTAAAAAACAAAGAAGGGGGATCTGTTGGGGGCCAGATGTAAGCTGGCAAGGTCCTTGCACCTGAAGGAGCTAGCAAGGCTGGGACCCTTACCCACACAGTTTTCCCAGACTTGTTTGGATGGCGATTATCAGTAGAATGGGAGTAACATTTGTAGAATGAGAACAGCCTTTCATAGCTTGCCAAGAAGTCTATAACTATTTACTGAGATATACTGTACTGAGAACTTGTCCTTCTGCTGTGTCTCTCCCTTAGAGATTAAGAGGAACAAAGAATACATTCCTCTTGACAGACCTCCGATTCAGTGTGTTGTGTATAAATAGGATTGTGTGGCTAATAAACTTGCTTCAGTTCATCAAGAGAACTGGGGTCCTCCCGACCCCGCTTTCCTGTCTTTCTTTCTTTTCTCAATTCCCACCTCCCTGCCTCAGCCCGGCTCAACCCTGTCAGGCTGGCCCTGACATCCTTACACTTCGTTTCTTATCTTCTCTTAAAGACAAAATGCTCTGGTATTTCTGGATAATCATTGTTTTTATCTTTCTAGTAATTTTCATTTTGTCTTTTTATGAATGCCGCAGGAACCCGAGGCTAGTCCCAGGAGGAGAACTCTTCTGCCCTTGCTGGAATACAGAAGCACCATAAAATTACTGCTTCCTACATAAAAAAGAAACAAGATGAATAAAACAGGAGTTATCTGAAACCTGGACTACAAGGGCGGGGGAGGGATCTGGAAATAGCTCCTTCCATTGACAGGACAACTGTTAATGTTACTCATGGTCATGATCCTAGGACCATGTCTTCTAATTCTGTTTACTCGCTTTATCTCATCCCATTTAGATGCCTTTAAACTTCAAATGGTCCTACAAGCCAGAAGAATTCCCTACAAACCTCTCCAAGAGAAAGAAACGGGATGTTAACCCCTTGGACGTCGCCCTTTTTCAGCAGGAAGTAGTAAAAGATCGGTCAACGCCCCTGTTCACCTTAACATCCCATGGTTGTTGTACCACAAGGCTGAAAAGCTTGTGGAACAAGGGGCGGGAATGTGAAGGAAAACCCCTATTCTGTAAAACTACTGTTTGGAATTCTCTGCTATTCTTTGGATGGCCTCTTATTCTGAAAAAGTAACTTTGCTTTCTAGCCTGCTTGAATAGTGGAGGAGATAAACTTAGCTATCTGACCTTGTAGGCCAGAGACTAGATACACCCAATGCCATGCCAGGTGCATTTTTTAATTGGATAGAACTGTATAGTTTTCAAGGCCACCGCCAGCAAGCACACAAAGGGCTGGCTCTTCTATAAAAAGGGAAGTTCTGCTTGTAGCTTTGCTTAGATTTGGATTCATTTCCCTAGGCCCGCCACGGTGAATAAAGTGTAACTCCAAACTCTCAGAGCGCTGTTTGGTTCTGGCCTGGTTTTTTCTGTAACACCACCTTGTCTGAGCAGAGTGAGTCCATCCTCCCTGTGACTGGTCATCTTTGGGATCATTGGTAAGTCTGCCTCAGGGCATGGGGAATGCACTCTACACCCTGGATATTTCCAAGAAAAAAGGGAACCTGCCCTACTATGGTTCTTGGATGACAGGACAACAGCCCAGAATAGTCCAGAGACTAGCAAGGATGCCTCTTAACTCTCAGCTGGAAATTTATCTGTCTTTCCATAGATGGGGAACCAGTCCACAGTGCCTTTGAGACACCACTTTAGGACGCATATTTGCCAATTGAGAGAAATTTTACCTAAGTCCCTCAAGCTTCTTTTGCAACATAGCCTGGCACTGTAACCAAATAACGCATAGGTCTGGGCTGCCTGTCACTACTTGAGTCAATTAAGCAGAGGCAGGGTTGTATCATATATGAGTGTTTATTCCAATAATGCCAGCAGTATGGGAGAGCAGCAGGTCATCCACAAAAATCTTCTCTGCCCCTCCCCATAAGCCAGCTGCTTATATTGGGTAGAAGAATGAAGATTACATGTGAAAGTAAGAATTACAGGCATGGGAAAGTGCCGGGGTTCTTGTTCCAGCATCTAGAAGGGTTCAGCAATCTGGAGAAGGGGTTATGCATAACTTAATAAAGAGTCCAGAGACAAAATATAATTTTGAAAGGCATTTGGGGGTCAGAGGAGCCTAGCTAAAGAAATTAAGATCTCCTCATCTCAGGACCCCATGCTTTTTATTAACACAAATTGTCCTGAGGCGAGGCAGAGATATACACATCAAAGGGTCAGGTTTTGTATACAGAAGCATTGTCAGAATGGGGGAATTTGCCTACGGCTATTCAGGTGTTTGGCCAGTAGGAGGCAATAACATGTAGATTAAGATGTCCTGAGCTCTCCGGCAGCAAGCAATCATTCAATGCATCCTTTTCAGGTTTGGGGAAATGATTTCAGCCATTCCCAATAGGTGATAACATATGTGACTCAGCCCTTGTTGAGTCCATCAACCTTTCGATAAAACTCTTGCAATTATGACATGCTGAAATTGGCTTCCAGCAGGAAAGTAGGTAAGGTATAATTATTACAGCTTACAGGCAACGAGGGCTGGGGGTTGCAGAGGGGGGTGCCTCTGGGCACCCCCAGAACCAGATTATAGGCAATAGGGGCTGGAGGTTGCAAAGGATGGGCACCTCCAGGACTAGATTGTTTCAGCCACAAGGTTGTAAACCTTTCCATAATGGTAGGCAGTTCTTGGGAAAGGAGGATGGACTGCATTCCAATATTAGCTCCCATGTACCAGGGCATAGAACTCTCAGCCAGGTTAGAATGTATTTTCTCTAATCAGAACAGAACAGTCATGGTTAACAGAGCATGATTAATATTTCTATAATTATAGTTGGTCCCCAATGTTCTATTTCTGCCCCTAACACCTCCACTATAAAGTGGGCAATGGAGAGGTTTGGCCAATTAATGGCACCATTAAATTTAATACTGAGAGAAGTTAGCTTGAAATGCAGGCAGATAGGGCAGGGGTCCAGTGTAAAACAAAGGCCGGTGAAACATAGGCAGGGGCAGACACGGCAGTTTGAGCAAGCCTAATCACGGGAACCAACCATGCAGAAATAATAAAATGTTTCTGGACTCAAAGCAGGAGGCATGGGAAACCAAGGGAGAGCCTGCACCAACAAGGTATACGAAGGCATAGAAACAAAGAAAGTTCATCATAGGAACAGAGAAAGAACACATAGAAGCAGGGAAAGTTCAGGTCTGTTGCTGGGCAAGAACACTTGGGGGAATCAATCCAGGTGATGACATGGATAGACATAAAGCAGGCTTGTAGCAAATATATACCCCTAGAGTACAAGGCTTCACAAGCAGCCCATTATTGGGCTCTATTCCTTGTGCAGGGAGTCTGAATCTGCTTGTAATAAATTTTCCACACTTTTGCTTAAATCTTCTGGTCCATAGAGCTCATGCTTCGATGTCCCAAGACTGGACCCTGGGGAAAAAGCTTGGCTTACCATTCCGGTTATCAGCTTCGGGGACTTGGTCTGGTATCCAACCTCTCCACATCAAATGGTAAGTCTATGGACCCTATTGTTTCTTTTGATGTTTCCTTTGTAATTTTGGAGGCATTGCTGGGTGCCCGTCAGCCACTTACTCAGGCTGCCATCTTCAGTGATCATTTTTCTCTTTCACTTTCCAAAAGTCTCCGGCCTTTGGGCCATCGAAAGCCAGGCATGGGTTAGCTAGTCAAAAGCCATTAGGCAGCTGCCCCATAAAAAGGCTCCCATGGAAGGATAAACTGGTAGTTGGACTGGGTTAGAAAGCAGTAGGCTACCTGCCAGTTGCAAGAAAAATCCGACCAATGACTAAAAGAGTGCTTGGGTCCCTACCCAGGCTCCGAAGATCAAAGAGACAAATTCCTCCCTCTGGTTCAAGAATCTCAAATATTCTTATGCGAGTAAGGACCTCGAAGAGGTGTCTGGGGTTGAACTCGGTAAGACATGCAGGGGCATCATAGAGACTCCGGAATACAGCTGTAATTAAACTCTGATCTGTCCAGGGAGTGCACATAAGAGCTGGTAGCTCAGCTCTCTGGGTCCTCATGGCTATTTAGATAGTTGGGGAGAGAAACTGAGGCACATAAAAGGAGGGAAATGACCAGCGGTTTCACCACCTCTGGGAGTTCCCTCCACAAACAGCACACTACATACAGCCCAACCCTGGCCTGTTCCCTTGTTAGGATTTCTATTGCTGGAGATGCTCTCCAACTCTCCTGCCTTTTCCCTCCACCTGTCCAAGGTTGGGGGAGAGGGAATGCTAAGTTCTTTGGATCCTGGCCCAGGCTGGTTGATCTGCTGTTCTTGGTATCCCCTACCACAGATGGACCCAGCCATGCATGAGCAGAAGATTCCCTCATCCCCTCAGTGCCTCCTTGGACCTGATCCCCACAGACCTGATTTCTTCCAGCTCCTTGAAGTGGCCTTATGGGGACCAGTGGGGATTCTGGTTTTCAATTTTATGTTAGGGGAGCCAAGGAGAGAATGCCCTTGCCTGGTGTTCACATCACACTATGTGCTGGCAAGCATTTGAAGCTGGATGGGGTGGTAGATCAGGCCATTTTCCATACATCAGGGCAGTAGATCACCAGATAGAATGGAGGAGCACTGCAGGGTTTGGGTTTACAACAGTGCTTGAGGCCCTTCAGCACTTTCTACAAGTGCTTCCCTGCGGTACCTAGGACCTTTGAAATGCAAGTGCCTGGTCAAAAACTCTAGTCTAGGCCATCTCTAAAAGTACAAGTTTCTGGGAAAAATTTAGCCACGTGCGCAGATCAGATTAACTTATTTCAGCTTTGATTGCTAGATTGCCTGCTTTTATCTTTGTTGCCAAAAGTCTGTAAAGTGAATTTGGAGCTGTGATGTCTTTTGCTTTGATGAAAATGTGCTTTGAAACTAAGTATGTTTAAAATATGTTCATAGGGGTCAATCTAAGGAATGCTGGTTGTTTGCTTTTCTTGGTTATTGGAAATTGAGGCTTCTAGGAATTAATAGTTGGAAATTGTATGATTTTGGTAATAGAAGGTATGGTGCATAGAGATGCATTTTGAAAACTAGTTATTCCTAAAAGTTTTAAAAAAGGTTTGTGAAAATTATAGAAGGTTTATAAGGGAAAATGTTAAAAGGAAGTTACAGGCCAGCAGGGGGGCCATGAGGGGCGACCAAGCCGGTGGGGGTGGAGGGTCAATAAAGAGTGACCATGCTGGCGGGGGGCAGGTAGGGACAACCAGGCTGGCGGGGGGGGGGGGGGGGGCAGTTGGGGATGAACAGGTTGGCGGGGGGGGGGGCAGCTGGGGGTGACCAGGCTGGCAGGGGGGCAGTTAGGGGTGATCAGGCTGGTAGGGGGGTCAGTTAGGGGCATTCAGGCAGGCAGGCAGGTGAGCAGTTAGGAGCCAGGGGTCCTGGATTGTGAGAGGGATGTCCGACAATCGGGCCTAAACCGGCAGTCGGACATCGCCCGAGGGGTCCTGGATTGGAGAGGGTGCAGGCTGGGCTGAGGGGACCTGCCCCCCACCCCCCCGCACGAATTTTGTGCACTGGGCCTCTAGTCCTAATATATAAAAACCCAGGGTCCATAACAACCAGAAGTCAGTCCTGCAGTCAGTGCTGGGTTGCTATAGCAACCCAGCACTGACTGCTGAAGGGGCTGTGAATCAGGTCCCAATAGAGGCCCAGAGAGAGGCAGAGTCTGATTCATAGTCTCTATGGCAGCTGTTGATCAGCTGTTGCCTCTCCCTTTCTATCCGGGCTTCACCAGCAGCTGCACCTCTGTTTCTCTCCGGGCCTCCGTGGGGGCTGCTGATCAGCCCCGCCTCTCTGAAAAGGCCCTGAGATAGGCCCAGAGACACTGACTGGCATAGAAACCGACCAATCAGAACCAAATCTGGGTGAAGTGCGAGGACCCAATGGCTGCCTAGAAGGTGGAGCTTTTGATGCTGACTGGCATAGAAACCGACCAATCAGAACCAAATTGGCTGGCAGGGGAGGGAAGTTGGTGGTGAGATCAGACCAGCAGGGGAGGGGAGTTAGGCGAGATCAGGCTGGCAGGGGAGAGTGGTTAGGGGTGAGATCAGGCCGACAGGGGAGGGCCATTGGGGGCAAGATCAGTCCAGCAGGGGAGTGCAGTTGGGGGCAACCAGGCTGGCAGGGGAGGGCAGTGGGGGTGAGATCAGGCTGGCAGGGGAGGGCAGTTAGGGGTGATCAGGCAGGCAGAGGCAGTTGGGGGATAGATTAGGCTGGGAGGGGAGAGCATTTGGGGGCGAGATCAGGATGGCAGGGGAGAGCAGTTGGGGGCGATCAGGCAGGCAGGCAGGTGAGCAGTCGGGAGCCAGCAGTCCCAGATTGCGAAGGGGATGTCTGATTGGAGAGGGTGCAGGCTGGGCTGAGGGAACCCCCCCCCCTCCATGCATGAATTTTGTGCACCAGGCCACTAGTATCTATATAAGCAATCACAGCCCAATAGCTGATACCCTGTTGGGGTTGTGGCTTTTGGTATCCTCTTTGACCCTTTGCTTACAAGCCTGGGAGAAAAAAACTGGTTTGTCTTTGAATATGACAGCCCATACACTGAACATAAAGATGGGGTGTCAGCAGTAAATATAAGTCCCTAATACTCCTATAGGTAATTCTTGTCGATGCAGGAAGGAAAAGGCAGCCAATGTGAAGGTCAAACATGGGGGAGGCCAGAGGACATTTAGGTTAAAAATTTAATGATTATTAATCAGTTGAGAATATTTATGTATTTTCAGTGTGTGGCTGAAACTACTTAATAACCAGCCAACATTCCACCAGTTATCTATTCAATCATGTTTACAGGTAACAAATAAATTGATGCAAAAAATATCTTGATAGATGTAAGTAAACACATCTAGGTCCTCAGCAGGAAAGCCAGTCAGAGTCAAGGGGAGGAGAGAACTGAGAAGTGAGATCATGTAGCCCAGGCAAATACATACCCTGGAAGGTGAAGAGGACCTATAGGCTCAGTCAGTCAACTTACTTGACTCAGAAAATTTCATAATACAGTCCATCTGCAGACCTTTCTTTGACTCATTGTAACTGATCTTAGTTACCCATGATCTCCTTTCCATATGCCCTTTCCTTTGTGCATTTCCACTAGTGCCTCCCTCCCCATCACTGGCTAATTGAGCAGTAGCCATCCGTTTAAAGAATACCATCAAGTCCAGCAATCACTAACAAAAGATATATTGGAAATAAACAATTTGCTGTCTAAAATAAGTTCATATACACCCCATGAGACTAAAAAGAAGTCCTCCCTGAAGTAAAAAAACATCACTGGGGACCTAGAGTTTTGCATGCTGGCCTTTGCCCAGAAGTCATGAGTCTTGAGGCGTGCATCCTATCCACCCCAATCTAGACGCATAGAACAGAAAGACTGACAGTAGCATAGGCAAAGGCACTTTCAGTCAAATAGTATGGGCTTCAATTTCAAGGTTCTAGTGCAGGGGTGGGCAAACTTTTTGACTCGAGGGCCACAACAGGTTCTTAAACTGGACCGGAGGGCCGGAACAAAAGCATGGATGGAGTGTTTGTGTAAACTAATATAAATTCAAAGTAAACATCATTACATAAAAGGGTACGGTCTTTTTTTTTTTTTTTTTTTTTTTTTTTTTTTTTTTTTTTTTTTTAGTTTTATTCATTTCAAACGGGCCGGATCCGGCCCGCGGGCCGTAGTTTGCCCACGGCTGTTCTAGTGGGTAAACAGGTCCAGATATTTTAACTCCCTGGTGGTGAAGAAAAACAGAACACTTGGATATATTCAACTTCCCCCTTCTAATTTTTAATGATATTATTTTTTTTAAATATATTTTTTATTGATTTCAGAAGGGGAAGAGAGACATAAACATCAATGATGAGAGAGAATTATCGATCAGCCACCTCCTGCACATCCCACACTGGGATAGAGCCCACAACCCGGGCATGTGCCCCAACCGGCAATCGGACCATGATCTTCTGGTTCATAGATTGATGCTCAACTACTGAGCCACGCTGGCTGGGCAATGATGTTATTCTTAATAATGGGCTCAAAACTGCGGAACATGGGCAAAGGTACATCTTCTATAATTGCTTCAGGCTGGCTTTCAAGGTTATCACCTGAGAATCTGAATTCATTCAAGTTACCTAGAGAGAAGGGTTTGTAATTGACAGTCCTGAAGGCTAGTGTGGTGGTGTGAGGGTGGCTATGCTGTAAGGAGTGTAGGACAATTATATAAATGTTTACTTATTACATTACTTATATGTAATTGGTTTTTGTTTCTTGAAGAAAAGCTGGAGGTCCTCAGTGGGCTTATGAGAGTATCAGGATGAGGTTCTTCTGGGGACTTATAAAAATAGATTTAACTCAAGATAAATAAGTAATTAGGTATTTAATAGGGTCATAGGCATATATCCTATGAAAACAGAAAGAACACAAAGGTTAATCAATATAGTAAATTATAAATCAATTGAGAAGATTTCTAAATGTAAGGCTTTTGCTGGAAAGAAAGCAAGCAGTGACAATTTGACAGACTGTCTATAGGTAGAATATCTCTAGTGATGTTGTTAGGTGCTGAGGTTTGAAGACAGTTAACTGCACTGGGGTTTAATACCTATAATTGGGCATTGTGATTTTTATTGAAACAGAATTTCTCTCCCTAAAATCACCCTCATTTTTATTAAAGACACTATATTAGGTTTTAACTTGACCTGATAATTTGGATAAAGACAGTAAGAATAGTAATTGATTATATAGGCTTTTTTTTCATATTTACTTTGCTGGAATTTTACTTACAAGGAATATTCAGATTGAGTTTCAGTCAGCCTCTCAGGGCATAGAAGGCAAGTCACACAGTTGCCATCTGGCTTTGCCTGCAAGGGTTTGGGTGGATTCCTCGTTATTGAGGTCCCCAAAATGTTTTGAGATTCTCTCTGCCATCTCCCAGAAAAGCAAACTTCATTTCTTATCTGAAAAGATTGCTGTGAATCAAGTGAACAGCAAGGAACCAAGCCATTTCTCCAAGATATTCTTACTGGCTTTAAAGTCAACCTTTTATTCCTTAAGACTTTTGGTGACATCCAGAGTCCTGGCATGTCTCTCTCAGATATGGCATTCCAGTAAAAGTCTTGCTTAATAATTGGAACCTAGTTTTATAAAGAAAATAGATTCTTATTGGATTTATTCAAATAAATATATTGCTCTGAAAATAATACTCACTCATTGAGAGTTATCAAATTCTGGAGGAATCAGGTAGGGAGAAAAATATAAATGCTTCCATATTGCTTAAGATATAATTTACCAAATCATTACTGGCAGTCCTCAGGTTACGTCGGACTGGACGTATGTCATTTCGTGGTTACATCATCATCTCCCATATATTTATTTTTTTAAAAAAAAGTTCCGTCATTTCGACATATGTACATATGTGCTTTATGTTTTTTATTATTTACCACAAGTAAAGGTCAGGAATTGTTATCTTTCTTTTAAATTTTTTTTTACTGTTTCACTTCATTACTGCTGGGTATGTGCTCCATGTGAGTGACGTAGGTGCTTATGTAGGTGGGTTCCGACTTACGGCGAAAATCATGTTACATCGCGCAGTAGGAATGTATCTCCGACATAACCTGAGGACCTACTGTATAGGGAAATAAAAATAAGCTTCCTTATATCTGGAAAACAGAGAGATTTCTTAAAAATTAGTAATATTTTGAGGAGGGTGGGGGCGGCCAGGGAGAGGTCAATGGAGGGGAAAAGGAGACTTATGTAATACTTTAAACAATAAAGAATAAAATAAATAAATAAATAAATAAATAAATAAATAAATAAAAATATAAACAAACATTAAAAAAATTAGTAATATTTTGAACAAAGTCATAAGAGTGATAAATGACAAACTTAAAATGACATGGTTATAGACTTGACCGTAAAACAAATGACAAAGAACCTTACTGTTAAGTAAGATATAATATTCTAAGATAACATTTCTTGGCAAATAATAATTGTTATGAAATGACATAAAAGTTTATATTCTTAGATTTAATATAGAGTTTTAATATATAAAGAATAAACAATATGCAAGATTTTTATGCACTGGCCTCATTGGAAGTGGGTACTGAATACTGTAAACAAGTCGTAAACGTCCCAATGTGTGAATCACACACATCTGGAGTACTACAGCCAGAGGACTCTCATAAGCAACTATTACTCTAGGCTTGCCTGGTGTCACAGAAGGACACTTGCTACCCCTAAGAATTTCCTATTTGAACTCAACTCTGAATCTTTGCAAGTTCCTTCCTAGAGCACACTGAAATTTCCAGATCATCCATTTTAATAAAAATGTATGTGTATAATTAAACATAGTTATTATTAATTCTTACTTGGCAGAGCTTCCCCTGTAATTTTTCAAGCATATTAAGCACACCTAATTAATTTTAAAACTTAGGAGAGAAAATGTTATGGGCAGAAATAGAATATTGAGAACTAATTATAATTATAAGAAATATTAATCATGTTGTTAACTATGATGGTTCTGTTCTTATGAGAGAAAGCACATTCTAACCTCACCAAGAGTTGTACACCTGGGACATGGGAGCTAACATCGGAATGCAGTCCACCCTTTTTCTGAGAACCGCCTATCATTATGGAAAGATTTACAACCTTGTGCAATAAAAGCTAAAAGGCAGGCAAACTTAAAACTTGTCTAGAATTAATGTTTCAGTATTTCATATTATTTAAAAATATCTAGAATTTTAATAACTTGTATCTGTTAGGTTTGATCAAATAATTAAATCAACCACTCCGCCCCGGGCAACTGACCTTTAGACCACTTCACAACTGACATTCTCTTTCACTTAGACCACATTTCACTTGCTAAGACCATTATCTTTCTCCTCTGGACCTTCCTAGGATTCTGACTCCCACCCTATTGGTGTGGCTCAGTGGTTGAGCATCAACCTATGAACCAGGAAGTCATGGTTCAATTCCTGGTCAGGGCATATGCCTGGGTTTTGGGCTGGATCCCCATTGTGGAGCATGCAGGAGGCAGCCAATCAATGATTCGCTCTCATCACTGATGTTTCTATCTCTCTCTCCCTCTCTCTTCCTCTCTGAAATCAATAAAAAATATATATATTAAAATCTCTGACTCTACATCCCTGGGTGCTGGTGCAATTTTGGGGCTCAACCCATCTGATTTTCCAGATGACCTAATCCTATATAATAAAGAGGTAATATGCAAATTGACCCTCACTCCATCATACCCTCACAAGATGGCTGCACCCACAGCAGAGGTGGGGTTCCCGTAACAAGCTGTAACGAGCAATCAGCAGGAACCTGAGGCTCTGGCGCCGGGCCGGGGTGGGGCAGGGGACCTGAGGCTGCACCCGACCCAGCGGGGGTCCTCAGGCCGTGCCTCCTGCCTGGTGGGGCTTGACGGGGGACCTCAGGTTGCATCCCCTGCTCCAGCGCTGGGCCGGGGGACCTCAGGCCACGCCTCCCACCCAGAGGGGCTTGAAGGGGGACCTCAGGCCATGTCCCATGCCCCAGCACTGGGCCGGGGGACCTGAGGGTGTGCTGGGGAACCCAAGGCTGTGCCCCCCGCCCGGCAGGGCTTGACAGGGGACGTGAGGCTGTGCCTCCCACCAGGCGGGGCTTGATGGGGAACCTGAGGCTGCGCCCCCTGCCTGGTACTAGGCCGGGGGACCCGAGGCTGCGCCTCCCACCCGGCAGGGCTTGATGGGGGACCTGAGGCTGCGCCCCCCACCCAGCAGGACTTGATGGGGGTGGGGCCGGCCAGGTCTGGATCTCGCCTAATGGGGGTGGGGTCAGCTGGGTCTGTGTTTTGTGCAATTTTGAGGTGCACGCGGGTGGGCGGGGCTTGACTCTGGGTCCCACGGCATGCCCCAGACTCTAACAGGAGGAAGATTTTCATATACATTTTACTAATTTTCTTTCATCTCTGACACTTCTATTATAGAGAAAGGGCAAATAGCAATATTAAAATATTTCCTCTATTAATTCCCTTTTAATGTGCATGAATTTCGTGCACCTGGCCACTAGTAAATTTATAATTCTTTACTACATGTGGCCTTATGTATTCCTCCTTCGGCAAACCTTACAGTATCATTTAACCTAGCAATGCTTCAAAGTTTTAAGTTACCTTGGAAAACTATGTTTAGGTATATATAAGTATTACTGAAAAGCTTTATCAAAAACCCTTCATTTTAGTTATATTTATTTATTATCTTAAAAATTCTATGAGATTTTAAAGTCAATCCTTATTCAAGCCATTTTCTTGATAATATTTGTAACAGGGATAACATGACCTTGACAACTTTTAGGAGGCTGGAGAAAAGGCTGAGGGAGGAGGGACCAGGACCTGCAGCTTCTTCCCAGGACTGCAGCTCCCAGGCCTCCAGCTGCTTGAACTCAAAAGTGCCACATTCTTTCCTTTATAAGGGGAGGGGCTGTACTCCTCCCTAGAGCCTCTGAGATTCCCAGGGTTGTAATTGAAGGGGTAGAGTGAAAGGGTAACATTAAGGATGCCCATTCACCCCAGTGATCAAACAGGTTATGGAAGAAAGAGGCCTTGGTAAGAGAGTCAGAGCAGAGCAAGTAGTCCCTCATTGGCTCTGTCCATTCATAGGTGATGCTCTTAGTGGGGGCTGACTGGAGCATTGGGTTCCATCAGTTCAAGGCCATTGTGTGGTTAGGTTCTAATCCTGGGACCTTCTAGGCCCTAAGACAGCCCCTCTTCCAGTGGTTGAACTTGCAATAGAGGGGACACAGAACCTTGAGGTGACATATGGTTTTATTTATTTTTTTTTCCAGTTATTTTTTTTAAATCTTTATTGTTCAAATTATTACATTTGTTCCTCTTTTTTCCCCCCCATAACTCCCCTCCTCCCAGTTCCCACCCCACCCTCCGCCCTCACTCCCCACCCACTGTCCTCATCCATAGGTGCACGATTTTTGTCCAGTCTTTTCCCGCATCTCCCACACCCCTTTCCCCCCCAAGAATAGTCAGTCCATTCCCTTTCTATGTCCCTGATTCTATTATAATCACCAGTTCATTCTGTTCATCAGATTATTTATTCACTTGATTTTTTTTTTAAATATATTTTATTGATTTTTTACAGAGAGGAAGGGAGAGAGATAGTTAGAAACATCGATGAGAGAGAATCATCAATCAGCTGCCTCCTGCACATCTCCCACCGGGGATATGCCCGCAACCCAGGCACATGCCCCCGACCGGAATCGAACCCGGGACCTCTCAGTCCGCAGGCCGACGCTCTATCCACCGAGCCAAACCGGTTTCGGCTTCATTTGATTCTTAGATTCACTTGTTGATAGATGCGTATTTGTTGTTCATAATTTGTATCTTTACCTTTTTCTTCTTCTTCCTCTTCTTAAAGGATACCTTTCAGCATTTCATATAATCCTGGTTTGGTGGTGATGAACTCCTTTAGCTTTTCCTTATCTGTGAAGTTCTTTATCTGACCTTCAATTCTGAATGATAGCTTTGCTGGATAAAGTAATCTTGGTTGCAGGTTCTTGGTATTCATCACTTTGAATATTTCTTGACACTCTCTTCTGGCCTGCAAAGTTTCTGTTGAGAAATCAGCTGACAGTCGTATGGGTATTCCCTTGTAGGTAACTGAGTTTCTTTCTCTTGCTGCTTTTAAGATTCTCTTTATCTTTTGCTCTTGGCATTTTAATTATGATGTGTCTTGGTGTGGTCCTCTTGGATTCCTTTTGTTTGGGGTTCTCTGTGCTTCCTGGACTTGTAAGTCTATTTCTTTCACCAGGTGGGGGAAGTTTTCTGTCATTATTTCTTCAAATAGGTTTTCAATATCTTGGTCTCTCTCTTCTTCTGGCACCCCTATAATTCTGATGTTGGTATGCTTGAAGCTGTCCCAGAGGCTTCTTACACTATCTTCGTTTTTTCGGATTTTTTTTTCATTTTGCTTTTCCGGTTGGGTGTTTTTTGCTTCTTCGCATTTCAAATCTTTGCCTTGATTCTTGCGCTCCTCTGGTCTGCTGTTGGGAGTCTGTATAATATTCTTTATTTCAGTCAGTGTATGCTTAATTTCTAGTTGGTTCTTTATCACAACATCGAGGGTCTCATTAGATTTCTTGTAGATCTCATTAAGTTTATCAGCAGTTTCTAGAAAATTATTGAAAGACCTTAAAAGTGGTTATGAACTCTATATCCTCCATTGACAATTTTGTCCTGTTTCTTTGTCTCCGCATTTTTTATGCTTTCTTGGTGCACCCCCTAGTGGTCTTTGTGCACAGTCTTGTTGTAGTTAAGCCTTGATTGTTGCCGGTATTACTGGGTGGGATTTGACCTCCAGGCCAACTGGCTGTGAGAATCAGCTGTGTCTGCAGTGGGAAAACTTCTGTCCTCTGGGGAGGTGCTAATCTAGCCTTTGCCTGAGGCTATCCGGCAAATGCCTCTGTGCAGGGCTTGGGCGGGGTGGGGCGGGTCGCAGAGGATTAACAGGGCAGGCAGAGCGAGCAGTTATGGCTGCTCTCAGTCCTGTCCCCAGAGGCTCTGCCTCTCAGAGTCCCAGCAACCGCTGCAAACCTCGGAGAGAAAACTGCCCTTGAGTTCCGACAGATGCCAGACAGTCCCGCTTCTCCCGTTTGAGTCTGGGTCCCTAGAGACTCGCCCAGAACTGGAGCTCAGAGCCTGAGACTCCCTCCCGATTGAAAACGACAACCGCGCCCTCAGCCGCCAGCCCACTCGCGCGCACCTCCGCACCTTTGTATTTTCCGCACTGCGCCTCCTCTGAGTCTCGGCATGCTGTTCTCTTTCCTTCTAGTTGAAGAATTTCCCCTCAGCCAGCCTTCCTGTGGTTCTGGATGATGTCCGTTCCGTCTTTTAGTTGTATTTTTGAAGAGGTTGTGTGAGGCAGCGATCTCCAGTGTTCACCTATGCCGCCATATTCTGTTCCAGTTCAACATATGGTTTTAAACTGAACTGTTTGTTTCTACGGGGTGCCTTTCTTGCTCTTCCTCTGTCCTGCCTCAGTTGTTAAAAACACTTAAAGTTATTTTTACCAGTTGCTCAGTGGGTGTCTGGAGCCACAAAAGCTGCTGTTGCTAGGTGACAAGGAAGGGAGGGGAATTTGGGGCTGAGACAGTCTGTCAGATGTCCTAGGGAGGATTTCTTTTCTTTTTTTAAAAAAAAAATATATTTTATTGATTTTTTTACAGAGAGGAAGGGAGAGGGATAGAGAGTTAGGAGCATCGATGAGAGAGAAACACCGATGAGCTGCCTCCTGCACACCACCCCCTACTGGGGATGTGACCGCAACCAAGGTACATGCCCTTGACTGGAATCGAACCTGGGACCCTTCAGTCCGCAGGCCAACGCTCTATCCACTGAGCCAAACCGGTTAGGGCCCTAGGGAGGATTGTTTATCAGTATTTTTCCGTAGCCTGTAAAACATGCTTAGAGTAAAAGTTATGAAATGTTCCAAAGAGGCTTGTTTGAAGAGGAGGGAGGAAGGGAACTTTCTACTAACTAGAGATTTCTTCATGCAAATTATCCCAAAGTTGTGAAAATAGCAGGGAGGAAGGATATACAAGAATGGAGCCTTGAAAGTAGCTTAATTTGTCAAACAGGGACGCTGTTTGAATAAAAGGAGCTAACAATCTTGGGGTTTAATTATTAGGGGCTTCTCATAAATTGTGGAAGGCTACAGCAAGAAAAAATAGGCCCTTTCCTGTCCTCACACTCACAATCAACACTAAATACAGGGAAGAAAAATAATGAGATATAAGAAGGGACACACTGAAGGCTGTTTTTCTTAAAGTGGTGGGAGATGCACAGGTAACAGTTACATTTTTAAGTATTACAAGGACACAAAAAAATGTAATAAGAACATCAAAGCTGAAGCCCAGTTCTTTGCAATCAGGTGGGGTGCATTTGGGGGGTGAGAATGAGGTATGTGCAAGTCACTGGCAGCAAAGAACATAAGAGTTATGGGTTTGGACCTCTGTATCTGATCCAGTTGGCCCTGTGTCCACAGGTTTCACATGGGCAAATTCAACAAACTATAGATCAAAAATATTTGAAAAAAAAATCCCAGAAATCTCCAAAAATCAAAATTTGAATTTGCCATGTGCCAAGTACTATGCTGAATTCATATAAATGGAGTGATGTGTAGGAAGACCCTGGTGTGGCCCTATGTGCAAATATAGGTTATATGACAGTACATCCACCATTTTCTATAAGGGAATTGAGCATCCAAGGATTCTGGTGTGCACAGGGGTCCTCTGCAGATACCAACGGACAACTGTAGTGAGGTTTCGTGACCTGATGTTAAGGTTAAATTTTGGATAGGGATTTAGAGATAAGTGCTTCCTTTGCAAAATAACTTACAATGAAGTACCAATTTCTACAAGGTACCTTCTAACTGAAGCAAACATCATAAAACACGAATATTAATAGTGAAAGAAAACGCACTGTGTCAAGATCCAAACTGGCACTGTTGGAGACATGCACGTTTCACAGGAAGGTGGTCAGCCAGGGTAAACTGGCATAAAATGAGAGGAAGCTTCCCTAGCCAATCTTGAAATTAACAAAATTTATATATCCACACTAAGCAACACCTTCCTTTAAGGCCTAGTCTACTCTTGATTATCCTTCTAATCTTTAAAAGAAAATTAAGTGCTTGTTTACTTTTTGAATGTTCCCCATCTTATACAGCACTTAACTGTTGTTGGCAGGAGCCATAGATAAGTATGTAGTGAGGTGAAATGTAGAATCATGAATAATGTGAGCAAGAGCAGACTTTATCATGGGCATCTCCTAAGATATAAACATAAAAGGTTAGTTTAATTATTCTGAAGTCCCATCCTATGGTAAAATTTGCTTTTTCTAACACATGCCAAATTTTTACTAGTAAAACCAACTTAGAAGAATTCTTAAAATTGAGATGACATTTTTAATACTCTCATCTAAAATTCAGGCAAGTGTGTCAGCCACGATAATTAGTAAATAAACCTGACACCTGACACGTGGCCATAAGGCAAGTTGTTTATTCTTTCAAAATGTTAGAGTATTTTACAAACTACTAAATCTAAGAGAACCTAAATACATTCATATTTTTTAAAATATGTCATCTATATTGTACCAACACTAGATGATTCAACCTGCAGAAACCTATAAAAATGAGGACCAATCTTGTTGATATGGACGTTAAGTTCTGAAAGTGCTTCAGTTCTGAAACTTATTGCAGAGGAAGAACTGCAGGTGGTTCCATGAGAGACACATGCATGTACCTGAAATGAGACCCAAAGCAAGTTCAGCACAAGGCAAAGACTTCAGTTTTGTAAAATCTCAGGCCACAGAAAACTTTCTAGTAGTTTTAGCAGAAAGGAAGGAAGCTAGCTGAATCTATATACTACAAGCTAATTATAAATCTATATCTCTCTGAACAGATTTTCTTTTTTGCTTGTTTTCTTTTGTTTGTTTTCAACTGATTTTCTTAATTTAACATGCAACATTGTTTTTCCAGTCTAGCACCAGGTATATAGTTTGTTCATTACTATAACTTATTGAAGCTTTAAAGAGTAAGTCTAGATAAGAAAATTTCAGGAACTTACTTTGAAGTCTTGTACTTCTCCCTAATTGCTTGCTGAGGTCGATGGGGTATATCAAGGCATGCTTTATGTAGCTCACTCAGGCAAGGCACAATTTCACTTAATGAATATCCTGTAAATGCAGCAAGGGTTTCTGGCTAATCAAGACAAAAGAAAAAGTGCATCATATAATGTTTTAAGATATGAGAAATCTGAAGATAAAGCTGTGAAACAAAGGAAATTAATCACTTGGTATTCATATTTATTTCAAAAGACAACATAATCCTTCTTTAGAGACTTTAGGCAAAAATATTAGAAATAACCAGAGTTCTAAATTTGCTCATATTGTACATTTATAATGTACTTAACTAAACTCCCTATTTATATTGAATATAAAAGTTTCTTAGCCAAACACAGAAAAAAAGACAAAATAAAAGTAGACACCTCACTTCTTTCAGCACACAAGTGAGCCTTCAGAATTAAACCTAGTGCCCATTTCCAATCTTACCACCTTCTTGGGCCAAGAGGCAACATTAAATTCCCTGTTCCCTTGAAAGCATAATCCAACCTTCTGACCATCTTAATTGGACCCAGGTTGTGAACAACTTTTAGGGGAAAAGTCAACAACTTTTCTTGAAGTGGTCAATGCTTACACTACAAGGGTCTTCCTTGCATGAGAGCAGAGATTGAGGTTTCCAAGCCTGCTTCTGTTAAATGAGCATGTCAACACTATCTTCTTGACTTCCTGCAATCTCTAGTCTCCATAAAGCAAAGCCATTGAGTCAAAGCCACAAACAAAGGCTGTTATAGTCTGCTGGCAAGACTCGTAAGAGGCCAGCCTATTCTAAACCTTAAGAGTTACTGAATGGCCCTAACTGGTTTGGCTCAGTGGATAGAGCATCAGCCTGCGGACTCAAGGGTCCCAGGTTCGATTCCGGTCAAGGGCATGTACCTTGGTTTTGGGCACATCCCCAGTAGGGAGTGTGCAGGAGGCAGCTGATCGATGTTTCTCTCTCATCGATATTTCTAACTCTCTATCCCTCTCCCTCTCTGTAAAAAATCAATAAAACATATTTTTTAAAAAAGAGTTACTGAACAAATTTTAGAGAGGCCTTGAATTTAAAAAAGTAATTAGAATCTTACCCAGAAATGCCTGTTCACAGTATAGTTTGCCAGGCAATAAGCTGCTGCAGCTATCAATGAAGGAAGATATTTCAAGAATGGGTCAGCTTCAAGTAGACTCAGTTCTGCTACATACTAAAAACAAGAAAGAAAAAGCTCATTGGAATTAGGAATTCGACTAAAGTTACAAGTAAAGTTTAAAATGTCAGGGGAATTGCCCTGGGCTGGTGTGGCTCAGTTGGTCGGACGTCATCCTGTGAACCAAGAGGTTGCCAGTTCCATTCATGCGGTCAGGGCATATGCCCAAGTTGTGGTCTCAATCCCTGGTAGGGGGCCTGCAGGAGGCAGCTGATGTTTCTTCTTCTCTCCACCTTATTCTCTCTCTCTCTCCCTTCCTCTCCCTTCCTCCCTCTCTCTCTCTTTCTCTCTCTCTCTCTCTCAAAAAAAAAAATGTCAGAGGAAACAATTGTGTCTTATTTTTATTCAAATTATTCACTAGGTTAATAACTACCAGGCCTGTCCACAAACAGAATAATATTTATGTTGTAATAAATTTCAATACACACAGTATATGTGATGGGTTACTTATGTTATACTAGTAGTATAGGTTTATGTTGGTCAGATAAAGTAGCATTGCTCTGGCCACTGGAGTAGGACTATAGACTTAAGCCAAAGGCAAACTATGAACATATTAAAGCTATTTATATCAGGCAAAATCATGCAGTTCAGAGGTAGAACCAGTGGGAATCTATCAGATTAGAAGAAACATATTTGGAAATTTACATAGATTTTCTTATCACTGTTCGCATAGCACATAAATACCAGATATACTAAATCATAGTGGTTGGAAACCAAGTTTTCCAAACCAATATGTACTTTAGTGCCTTCAACTAAGTTCTTTACTCCAAATAACTAAATAATGCTTCATTACTTAATATGTTTGGAGGAGATTAGAGTCAAATCAAATCACGTTTACTTTGTTCCTATTCTGTACACCTAAGAATACTGCTTTCATGTGGTCTGTATCTAACACGGGAATAGTTCCCAAGCTTAAGTTTCTTTAAGAGTTGAGTCATTAGACAACCCATGCCTACCAAACATGATCAACAGTAATGTCTCCTAACCCAAAGTTGGGTTCTTAAAATTAGCACTCTTCCATTGCTAAAAGTTTTTCTGAGACCATGACAAAAAACAAACAAAAACAAAACAAACAACCACAAACTAAAAAGGAAAGAAGAACTAAAGGATGATTGGAAAGGCTACTTTTTACCCAATTTGGCACCAACATTCTTGGCAGTCACATGGCATACCTTGGCTAGGTTCTCAGTTATGCTGCACACTCCTTGTCTCCTTAGGTACTGAAGGAGAAACTGATTGGTAGTTGGCACTGTCAGATCAAAAGCTAGGACTTTCAGGAGTAGGTGTTCCATTCTTAACAGTTGTCGTTTTGTGTAAGTATCATCAGTTATATAGACAAACTCATCTACTTCAGGTGGGTATATTTCTTCATATTTCCTATGAAAGGTAAAGAATCTTTGGAAATAATGCTTGGAACCTGTGGCTCTCCTTCCTGTGCTATCAAAACCCTGCCTCTCATATGACCCTTGCAGACTTAAAAAAAATCACTAAATGGTATAGGACTGTGAAGATACTAGGAATTTGTTTCCAGAACAAGAACATGAATATTACAAAGATATGTTGTACTAACTGCTAGGTAGTAAGAGAAACAATTTCCAATAAGAATTTTAGTTTTGGCCTCTGATATACTGAAAGATTCTGAATGACAGACATACATGTAAACTCCTCTTAATTAAAATCTTCTTGTGGGAAAGAATGTTATGTTGAACACATAGTAGAAAAAAACTCCTTAAGTCTTAGATTTTTAAAAACATTATGTTTAGCTTTCTCTATTGAATTAGCAAATGATGCTATATATCCAAGAGAATGATAATGATACAGTTTCACTGCTATCAATTCTTTGCTTTTATTTTCCTTTTGTAGGGAAATTTTGGCAAGTTTTTAGGCATTAATAACTAGAATATCTGAGACTAGAAGAATAGAAAGGAAAACTACTACTCACCAATAGGTCACTTAATTAAAGGCAGCTCTTTTACACATAATTAGATATTATTATCAATGATTGATAGTAACAGGAACAGTGAATAATTTATTCACTGTATCCACATAAACTGTGGTATTATGGATCATTTAACAGATCATGAAGATGACTTCCATATAACGAAAATTTCCTTAAGTAGGACTTTTACTTATACTAGAATACAGCCAAAGACTACACCACAAAATAGTTAAATTGCATCCTGAATTTGAGCTGATGGCTGCTTTGGTCATGAAACTGTATTATAAGCATCTGCATTGAAGAGTGAACATGTGGTAAGGTTCAGTTTCTCAGTAAATACTATAAAAATGATGGTATTTTATCAAAAAAAGGCATGAATAAATTTTAAGTACTGGATTTCTTCAATAAATGAAGAATAAGTCATGTGTTTTGACAGACTGTAGTTTCACATTATTTAAGCTGAAGAACACTTACGAAGCCAGAAGAATAGCTGCTGTACCTACAAGCTGCAATTTCCCTCTCAAAACAGACATGCACGAAAGAAACCTATCCAGGAAGTTGACAGCCAAGTAGAGAGTCTCAGCTCGAAGCTTATATTCTTCTCCAACCTCAACCAGCCAGTCCACCAGAATCCTTCGCATGCCTTCTGTGATGTCTGGTTGTTTCCTTAGGTAGTGGGCTTTGGGCCTGTATCGTATCTGTTTGGGGAAAGAGTTTTGATATTTAAATACTTGCTGTATCGTAAAGATCATGCCACAGTATGGCTGCTATTTTAAAAATCTCATGAGCAAAGGTTAGAAGGAAACTGATCAAAACACAAATAAACCTTTACTATGACACAAAAGAAAGTGTGAAATTCTGGTTCTGTAATGCAATTAGGTAACAAATAACAGAGGGAGGGAAATGGCAACATGGACTATTCTAAGAGTGAAATGCTTAATATATAAACCATTTGTGTCAAAGAGGAATAGTCCAAGTAATTGCTACTCACCTCACAACTATTATTTTTAATAGATATTCTTATATTTAGATGTCATAAGAATGCCATTCATTAATGGTTATGGCCAAGAGTTTATAACTATCTTAATATTAAGTGCTTTGGGTGCTGGCAATTGAAGTAGAATTTGGGAAAACTTACTTCAGCTTCTCTAAGGTACTGATGAATTTCTTCAGCATATTCAGTCACATTTATCATGTCTGTACCAAAATCTGATGCATCTTCAGACTGAGCATGAAGAGATGACTCTACCAGCATAGGGGAAACTGCAGGGATTCAACATTATTAGGTAAGACATTTAATTTAAAAACTCACTCTAGAGAAACCAAGAGGGCGGCATAGGTAAACACCCAAAATTGCTGCCTCCCACAACAACTTCAAAAATACAACTAAAAGACAAAATGGACATCATCCAGACCACAGGAAGGCTGGCTGAGTGGAAATTCTACAACTAGAAAGAAAGAGAAAAGCACACTGAGACTCAGAGGAGGTGCAGAAGTAAAGTGCAGAAGTACGGAGGTGCACGCAGAAAGGGCTGGCAACTGAGGAGGTGGTTGTCTTTTTCAATCGGGAGGGAGTCTCAAGTTCCCAACTGCTCTGAACTCCAGGTCTGGGCGAGTCTCTGGGGACCCAGACACATACGGGGAGAAACTGGACTGTCTGGCATCGGGCAGAACTCGAGGGCAGCTTTCTCTCAGAGAAGCTTGCAGAGATTACCGGGACACTGAGACCCAGGGCCTTTTAGAGTAGGACTGAGGATCAGCCATAGCTGTTTGCTCTGCCCTGTTGATTCCCTGAGACCCTGCCACACCCAAGCTGTGTGCAGAGCCTTTTGCATATGAGTGGCCTGGCCCTTTGCAATCTAAAATTACCTAACAAACTGCAGCTGGGTCAGAGAGACCCAGAACATCCAAAAGAAGGCCCAAGGCCCCACAGCAGCTTGCATTGCTTCACAGATGAGACCCATCTGGGCACCTCCAAACCCCAAACAAAGAAGAGGAATCTGCAGATCTCTCCATAGCTCCTGCTGGGTAGCCTCAGGCAGAGGCTAAATTAGCACCTCCTTAGAGATCCAAGAGCCAGTGTACCCAGTGGTCAGAGTGGGACCATCCAGATTACAACTCCTCAGATCCATAAGGGACACACTCAGGGGGCAGACTCAGTGAGCACCAAAGCCCCACTGAAGCAAGTCTTGCCCCATAAAGGTGTCTCCAGCACAGAAGTACTCCCACCTTAGACACAGCTGATTCTCACAGCCAATTGGCCTGGAGGTCAATTCCTCCAGTGATACCTACAACAATCAAGGCTTACCTACAACAAGACTGTGCACAAAGCCCACAAAGGGGTGCACCAAGAGTGTCCACCACAGGTAATTGGGGAGGCTGAGCCACTGGGCCCTATAGGACACCTAACACACAAAG
This sequence comes from Myotis nattereri, assembly GCF_964212035.1. Taxonomy (NCBI): domain Eukaryota; kingdom Metazoa; phylum Chordata; class Mammalia; order Chiroptera; family Vespertilionidae; genus Myotis; species Myotis nattereri. The sequence goes on from NC_138076.1 coordinate 105,737,077, forward strand.
CCACTCTATCAACACAGGAAGCAGCCAAAATGCGGAGACAAAGAAACAGGTCACAAATGACAGAAATGGAGGAAAGCAAACTACTGGATATAGAATTCAAAACCACAGTTATAAGGTTTTTCAAGAATTTTCTAGAAACCACCGATAAATTTAGTGAGACCCTCAATAAATCTAGTGAGACCCTCGAGGATATGAAAAAGGACCAACTAGAAATTAAGCATACACTGACTGAAATAAAGAATATTATACAGAGATCCAACAGCAGACTAGAGGATCACAGGAATCAAGTCAAGGATTTGAAATACAAAGACGCAAAAAACACCCAACTGGAAAAAGAAAAAAGAATCCAAAAATATGAAGATAGTGTAAGGAGCCTCTGGGACAACTTCAAGCACACCAACATCCGAATTATGGGGGTGCCAGAAGAAGAGAGAGAGCAAGATATTGAAAACCTATTTGAAGAAATAATGACAGAAAACTTCCCCTACCTGGTGAAAGAAATAGACTTACAAGTCCAGGAAGTGCAGAGAACCCCAAACAAAAGGAATCCAAAGAGGACCACACCAAGACACATCATAATTAAAATGCCAAGGGCAAAAGACAAAGAGAGAATCTTAAAAGCAGCAAGAGAAAAACAGTCAGTTACCTACAAGGGAGTACCCATATCATTGTCAGCTGATTTCTCAATAGAAACTATGCAGACCAGAAGGGAGTGGCAAGAAATATTCAAAGTTATGAATACCAAGAACCTACAACCAAGATTACTTTATCCAGCAAAGCTATCATTCAGAATTGAAGGTTAGATAAAGAGCTTCACAGATAAGGAAAAGTTAAAGGAGTTCATCACCACCAAACCAGTATTACATGAAATGCTGAAAGGTATTCTTTAAGAAGAGGAAGAAGAAAAAGGTAAAGATAAAAATTATGAACAAAATATAATAATCTGATGAACAGAATAAACTGGTGAATATAATAGAATCAGGGGCATAGAGAGGGAGTGGACTGACAATTCTCAGGGGGTACGGGAAGAGACTGGAAAAAATCGTATACCTATGGATGAGGACAGTGGGGGGGGGGGGCGTTTAATGGCAGAGGGTGCGGTGGGAACCGGGTGGAGGGGAGCTATGGGGGGAAAAAAGAGGAATAACTGTAATAATATGAACAATAAAGATTTAATTAAAAAAAAACCTCATTCTATCCACTAACCCTCTATAGGCAGTCATTACTTCGTGGTTTTCTCTTGCTAGTAACATGCTATTGAATACTGCAGGTGATTAGGAATACAGGGTACCTATCATCCACTGTAGGTAAGTCAAATTACCTGTGCTAAAATCCAGCAGGAAGTGAAGGTCTGACTTGAGTGTGCTAGTGTCTACTTCATACATATCCTCAAATGCCATCCCCTCTTTCCCACTGCAGCTGTTTTTGTCCTCTTGCTCAGGTTCATCCATGTAGATATCAAATCCTTGCTTGGCTGGCATGTGGACCCCACAGTCAGAGAGTGCTTTCTTTCCAGCTTGAGGGAAGACATTTTCTGATCCAGAGAAACACCTAACTGTTGTGATCCCCTAGAAAAGGATTTTTTGTTAAAGGCCACCCCAAAGACCAATAGGTGATGTGAACCTGTGTGACTCAAACCAGCAGGATGGGAAAATAAGAGGAATATTAAATTGAAATATCTATTTCTGCAATATAATTTCAGAAAATAAAGCTTCCAAAGTATGACTTCTCCCTTATCTCTTTCTACATTTCACATTTGGTAAAAGAGCTATCTAAAATTTTTCATCTTCCTCACATATTTATCAAAGGGAATTAAAAAATCATAGAAAAAGAAACTATAACTCTTCTTCAAAATGAAAGGGGGGAGGAGGGATTGTAAATTGGCTCTCATGCTTATAGAGCATTACAGGATTTTGTAAGTACCCAGCACAGTTTTTGATGCATAGTTACTGAGTTCCTACAGTCATCCCCCTTAAAAAGTTAACTTTAAGTCAGCAGGCCCCTATAAAGTTCCCATTTTATACCCAGTTAATTAGAAATATGATATTAGAAACACATACTACTAAATTCTCTTAACATAGAATCTTTTTGTATGACATGATGGAGAAATCTAACAGTCAATCGTTTCTCCCTTTTCTTTATTCCTATGACATTAATGATGGAAACAACTGTGTGTGTTTCCTCTGTGAACAACTGTGATGCATTACATACTAGTGCACATTAAGATGAGTCATGTTGGATGACCTGAAGGTCAGCTGAACCAAGGCAGGTGGGCAAGCTTTATGAATCTAAGTTATATTTATGCAAATGCTAGGTCTAGCTACTGCATTAACATTTTATCATTTATAAGTAACTAGAGGCCCAGTGCATGAAATTCATGCGGGGGGGAGGGAGGGGGCGTCCCTCAACGCAGCCTGCACCCTCTCCAATCTGGACCCCCCTATGGGATCCCCAGGCCTAAGCCGGCAGTCAGACATCCCTCTCACAATCTGGGACTGCTGGCTCCCAACTGCTCACCTGCCTGATTGCCCCTAACTGCTTCTGCCTGCCAGCCTGATCACCCCCTAACCACTCCCCTACCTGGCTGATCGATGCCTAACTGCTTCCCTGCTGGCCCGATTGCCCCCAACTGTCCTCCCCTGCCAGCCCGGTCACACCCAACTGCCCTCCCTTACTGGCCCGGTCGCCCCCAACTGCACTGCCCTGCAGGCCTGGTCCTCCTCAACTGCCCTCCCCTGCAGACCTGGTTGCCCCAACTGCCCTCCCCTGCAGGCCTGGTCACCCCCAACTTCCCTCCCCTGCTGGCCTGATTGCCCACCACTGCCCTCCCCGGGCAGCCATCTTGTGCGAGGGCATGATGGTCAATTTGCATATTACCTCTTTATTATATAGTATCTTGGTGTTTACTGTTGAGACTCCTTTCAAATTATGTGTTTCCATACTTTCCCTTCCATCTAGTAAATTAATTATGTAGTTTATGTCTACACTAGTAAGAAAAAAATTCTTTTTTTAATCCTCACTTGAGGATACATTTATTGATTTTTAGAGAGAAAGTGGAAGGGGGAGAGAGAGAGAGGAGAGAGAGAAAAAGAAACATCAATCAGCTACCTCCCCTACAGGATTGAACCTGCAATCTAGGTATGTACTGTGACCAGGAACAGCACCTGTAACCTTTTAGGTGTACGGGATGACTCTCCAACTAACTGAGCCACCTGGCCAAGGCAAGAAAAAAATTCTTTATGGTAATTCTGGTAAAATCACAAGAACTATAAAGGACCAAAAACACAAGTTACTATAACCAGATAATCATAATTCCAAATTATTACCATGTTTGACTTTTGCCGTGTATATATATATATGTGTGTGTGTGTGTGATATATATATATATATATATATATATATATATATATATATAGTAAATGGATCAAGACATACACATTCATTACACATTTACTGAGCATCCAGTATGTGCCAGACATTGTTCTAGGTGCCCAGAATTTAGCAATGAACCAAACGTTCAAAATGAACGGCCCTCATGGAGTTTATATCTAGTTGGGAGGATAGGAGAAAGACAAATAAGAAAAAGACATAGTAGATCAAATGATAAGTGCTTTGGAGAAGAAGAACAGAGAGAAAAGAGAGTCATTGCCATTTTAAACAATGTGGCCAGGGAAAGCCCCTATGAAGATAAAAGTTAGACAAAGATATGAACAAGCTAAGAGAGTAAGTTACACAGATAAAAAAGGGAAGAGTATTCTGGGCAGAGGGAACAGCCTGGGTACATGTCCTGATGTTGAAGTGTGTCTTAAGAGGCACATCAAGAAACAAATGGGGCAGAGTGAGAAAGACAGTAGTGTATGTAGGTCATGAGAGAAAAGAGAAAGCGAAAGGAAAAGAGAAGCCAGATTATGTAGGGCCTTACTATAGGCCATTTAAGGATCATCTTCTATTCTGAGATGGGCAGCCACTGGGGAGTTCTGGGCAAAGAATGATCTGATTTATGTTTTAAAAGGTTCACCCTGGTTATGTAGAGGTATAGAGAGCAAGTAAGGTAAGATGCTCAGTTGTGAAACTTGCCAATTCCAGGTAAGATACAATAAGATTTTGAACCAATGCAGTATTAGTAAAAGATGAGAAATTAAGATATTCTAGACACTTTTAAAAGTAAAACCAATTGTATTTTTTCAGCAAAATAGATGTGAGGTAGGAGGAAAACAAGAGTCAAGGATGACAAAGTTTTTTAGGCTGAATAACAGGAAGGATGGATATCGCATTTATTGAGATGATAAGATTTGGGAAGAGTAGGTTGGGGCTAGGGTTGGTTTTGCACACATTTGAGGTGCCTATTGTATGATCCAAGGATCCAAATGGAGCTGTCAAGTAGGCTGCTGAATAATGTGAACGTGCAACATAGCTGAGAGGTCAAGACAGAAGATAAAAAGTATGAGCCATGGCATTTAATGTTAAAAGACTTGAAGAGTGTAAGGGACTAGGTACAAACTCAGATCAAATACTAAGTCCTGGAGCACTCTAATTTTGAGACACAGGATAAGGAAGAACCAGAATACTGAGGAGTGGCCAATGAGCTAGGTGAAAATCCAGGACAGAGTGGTCTTCTCCGGCTGAGTGAGAATAAAATTATTGCTAGAAATAAAGAATGATCAGTTAAGTGTAAAGGACTAAAAATTGAGTGAAAAGTGAACAAGAGAAGAACTAGAGACAGAGTGCATTCATTCAACAAACACTAGCATGCTACCCTGGCTAGGCACTGTTCCAACCACCAAGAATACAACAGTGAACCTGACATCCCAAATTCTCATCCTAATGGAGGATGGGACAAACAAACTCTAAAGAAATATTTCTATAAATGAGACGGGCATTGCAAAGAGCTTTGTAGTTGAAAGATATTTAAGATGGAAAAATTATATTTGCTTATGTGTTTGACCCAGTAGAGAAAAGAAAACCGAGAAGAAAAAAATAAGAGTAAGGTATACTATACAAATAGGGGTTCATCTTGCATATGAGTAGAAACGTGAGTCATGTAGCAGGATCTGGATGACAGAGTATATGGCACATGGAAATTCTCTTCTGGTTGCTTTCATATTTTTAGGGAAATAGAATAAAAGCCATTAACTGAGGTGGAGGTTGTGAAGCATTAAAGAGAGAAGCAGAGATGTAAAATAGATTTCTAAGAAGGTTGTAGAAGAATCAAGCAGGGAAATGTAGAGGTAGTATCAGGCAATGTAAGAGGTTAGACCTGTCAGCAAAGGCATACTGCCAATTCATAATAACCAGGTTTTAGACTTTAATTTTAAAAAAGCAAACGCTGCTAAACAAATTAAGTTTGTTAAAAACAACTTCTGAATTTTTTCCAAAGCTTTAAACAGATCACTTTGGGTATTTTTCTCCGACTAATAAGATGCCACAAAAATGCTTGAATGGTCAGGTCAGTAGATGAGAGGTTTCTAATCTGGTCTCCTCTACTATACCTTCTCCCGCTGCCTCACCCTTGGCCTTTCTTTCCCTCTTAAATTTTTTCAGCTATAACATGGAAAGGATAGCCCTGGCCTGATAGCTCAGTGGGTTAGAGCATCATCCTAATATGCCAATGTTGTGTGTTTGATGCCCAGTCAGGGCACACACAGGAAACAATAAATGAATGTATAAATAAATGGAACAAATCAATGTCTCTTTCTCTTTCTCCCTCATTTCCCCCCCCTCCCTTTCTCTCTTTAAAAGCAATAAATAAAAATATGTATTTTTTAAAAATGGAAATGATATCTAGCCTACCTACCTCACTGGACTAATGCCAGCATTATTCCACTACAAATGTGCAAAAAGGCTTTAAAAAGCACTGTTATCAGGATTTTGTCTAATAACAGACTTGGGAAAGCTTTTTTTTTTTTAAACCTGAAAATCCATTCTTAAGGATCCAAACCCCTCCTTTGTATTTAAATGTCTGAATTAGTTTTCAATCTAATTCTAAGGAATCAGTTAAGCAATATCTAATGGCCAACTGAACTTTATCAGTACTGGGGAGATGTCTGCTTTTAAATCACTTTTTGAAATAATCTAGTCTAGCCTGATCCAATCCTAATTTTAAACACTCTCCAATGAACAAGGTGAAAATTATCCAGGATTGCTTCAGGCACAGTCTAGATCAGTCTGCACACCACTCTGACCTAGAGTAACCCCAGTTCTATAGTTTCTTTGGGGATATTCACATTTCCTTTTAGCCAGCATGTAAATGACTTTACATATACTTAATCCAAATAGTTCCAAGACCTATTTCCTCGATTTTGGGGGGGGGGGGGGGACTTATTCACTATTTCTAGGTGTAAAAAGGGCCCAATAAGATGATGTTAAAATATTCAATGTCCCAATAATCCAGATTCCAGGGCTGAAATACTCAAGGAGAGTTTGTAAATAAAGCTACAAGAGAAACCCACCTCCCACCATGACAGGAGAGCTCTTCTCAACAAGCAGCTTCCCCAGCGCTTCTCATCATTACCTGGTCACAGGTCTTCCTGAACTGCCCATTCTCAGTTAGCACCCCTAGCACTGTTCTTTGTAGGGGGTCCTGGCCAAGCTGAGCTCTCGTCGTCTGACGGACATCAGGACCTCGGGACACTGGAGCCAGGACTACTCTGCCCTTGGAGCTGCTGAGATGCATCACCTCAGTGTCCACAGGCTGCTGCCTCAGGAGGGAGAAATAGACAAGCCAGTTAGTCAACCTCTTCCACCAGGGGCTCCAAGCATGCAGGGAATCTCTAAGGGGCAGCACTGAAACGATGACCTTCCCAGCAATTATTAGGGCTGAAAGGGCGCTAGCCACGGGGCATAAGCTATCAAAGCTGCTTTGAACCAAAACAGCGACTTGAGTCCGTTGAGGCTTTCTTCCAAGACCTGGAAGGAGAGAGCAGCCTGACAGACCTCCAAGCCAGGAGACTAAGGCTCCACGTTTCTTGGGGGTCTAAACAAGGGCGGGTCTTTCTCCGCTGAGGCTCATCCCCCGCCGCTCCGGCCGGCAAAGACCGAGAATACAGCACTGCGGGAAAGAACATGGCCGTCCCCGTGACCGGCAGGGCGCTCCCCGGCCCCGCAGCGGGCCTCGCTCTTCCCGGCCTTAGGCACGTGTGCCCCCAACACCTAGCAAGTGCGCTGGGGGCCTGGGAGCGAGGGGCCGCCAGAGCGGGGCGTGGGGAGAGGGGGCGAGAGGCAGCAGGATCCCCGCGGAGAGGCGGACGCCCGGCCGGCCTGGGCGCTCAGCGCTGGTTAGTTTCGCCATCACCACCGCGCCCCCCCCCTCCCCCACGCGCCGCGGCTGCTGACCGGCCAATCAGCGGCGCGGCCGGGCCTCGCGGGCGCCTGTGGGCCTGCGCGCCCCACACCCGCCTGCTCACCCGCCGGCTCCGAGGCCGGGCCGCTGCCCCTGGGCGTTCAAGGCCGGGCGGGGCCTGCGGCAGCGGCTCCGGCTCCTCCGCGCGGCCCGGCCGCCTGGTGGGCGGTCGCAGTGGGCACTGCGCCCCGGCCGGCCGGCGCCCGGGGCCTGGGAGGAAGGAAAGCGGCCCACCCCGCGACGGCTCTGGCTTTGGGAGGGACTGTTTCCGTGAAGCCGGCCGCCGCACAACCGCCCACTCCTCCCGCTAACGTCTTTTCCGCGTCCCGCTCCTGAGAACCTTGGCTCGGGAGAGCGACGCAGGCCCTCGGGGCTGCGCAGGCCGGCGCCCTGACTGCGCCCACACGAGAGCAAGGCTCGCTCACCGCCCCTGCCCTCACCTTCACCTCCTCGAGAGCGAGGCCCAGAAGCAGAGGCTTGGCCCCAAGTTTGCGTCGGGGCCTCCTAATCCATGGCGTGGTGTGTCTCTGGTCATTTGGGGTTCTTGAGTACCAGGGGCAGCGCCTGGCCCCCGGATTTCTGTGCACGTGACCCGGCGGAGCAGGAAAGGAAATTTGGAGTTTTAGGGGCGCACGTGGTTCTCACAGTCCCCACAAGAGGTCTTCCCTCGAGGGTTCCGGCAGCCACAGCGTGAAGCAGGGCCAGGAGCGGTGAAACAGTGCCCCGGAGGAGGAGGAAGGGTCGCAGGGGGCAGCGACGGGGCCTGGGGCCTTGCAGGGGACAGTGGTGAGGCTGGGACCTGGAGGCTGGGCAGGTGGCCTGGCCACCGGGGAAGGGAAGTTTCTGGATGCTGGATAGGGACAGGTGAGGGGGAAGCAGGTGAGGGAAGGGCGGAGAGTAGGTCCTTAAAACCTAGGAGCCCTTGCATCTGCAGGGGTGACTGGCACCTGGCAAGCCAGGTAAGAGGATCTTTAACTTTATTATTATTTTTAATGCGGATAAAAGCGTTTGATCGAGTCAGACATTGGTGGGAAGTTGAGAAGCATCTTGGAAATCAGTGCTGGATGCAGGAGAAGCAGAAACGGGTCTTGTTCGATATGAAACTAATTTTGATGCGTTTATCATTGAATTTCATTCACTGGGAGGCAGCAATCCCATTGCACACCCGATTTCAATGCCTTTGGATGAAGGCCACAGGGAAGCTCTGATAATGTCTTGATTGCTGCAATAGCTGAGTGTTGGAACTCAGTTCCTTCATCTTGCTCCACCAATTGTCCGATTGGAGCCCCTCTGCCAGGGACTGGACCATCTGGACACCCAGTATCTTACAGGGAAGCCCTGAGAAGTTGTGTGTGTATATAAGAGAATCTTTATTGTAGAAGCCAGTGGCCATGTAGCCATTGCTAACAAGGAACTGTCTAAAACAGTTCTTCAAAGCAAAATCCCATACAGTAGCTACACGGGCTAGGTAACAATACATCTTTCCCACACAGCAGCAGCCTGCTGGTCAGTAATACATCTTTCCCTTAATACAGCAGCACCTAACATAGGAGAGCCTCACCAAGCAGCCTCACTGGCTGGTAACTTCACACTAATTTGACAAAAGAGGCTTCTTTCCAAATAGTGACCTCAGTTTTTTGCGTTATATAAGGGAACACTTGTGCAGTGTACATACAGACAGATTACTGTGGATTTGGTCTTGCACCTGTGTATAGTCCTTGGACACCCTGATTAAGATTCCCTCACTCATAGTGGCCTTGAACATCTGGTGTACTCTGAAAAGGGCCTTTATACTCTAATTGGCCTTGAGCATCTGAATAGGGTCCCCACCCTGAGTCAGAGGCAGGCAGGGACCAAATGCTTTGCTTTACAGGATACTACCTTGTGGAGGAAAAGAACATTCTGCCCTCTTCCTGCCTTGTACTGCTTTTGGAAGTCTTTCTGGGAGCCCTCCCCCACCCGACAACACTGTTGTGATTTCTGGAGACACTGACAGCCTTTAGGATGAACTCAGGGACTCAGGAGCAAGCCTTGCCAAGAGCTTCTGTTGCTTTGGTGGGCATAAGATTTCCCTGCACTGTGATTCTGGCCCTTTCTGTAGGTCCCTTTTGACCTGGTTTCCTCTATAAAATGACTGAAGACCTCACACTTTTTGCCTTTCTTCCAAGACAAAGGAGCCAGTGCAGTGTTTGTTTCTGAAACCTGTCTTTTTGATCATCTTTTCTGAGGTTGAAGCTCAAGGGGCAGGGCGGGGGGCGGGGGGGGGGGGGGGAAGTGTAAAAGGAATTTTTAGGGGTGAAATAGTCAGGTTTAGGAAATTTTAGGAATTAAGGGATCCGTGGGAAAAAAAAACAGGGCTACAGAGTTGCAAAAGGGTTCATTTCCAGAAGACAAAGGAGCTGGGAGCGGCAGAAGTTATATTTCCATAAGACAAGGGAGCTGGGAGTAGCAAAAGTGTACACATTTACAAAATGGAAGAGAAAGCCCAGAGGGAATAGGAGAACAATAAGGGAGAAGAAGGAGGGAACATCACATACTTCATGTGAGACTTGAGCTCAGGAGTTGCTATAGTGACCAAATCAAAGGAGGGATAGTGACCAACCAGAGGGGATATCAAGGCACAAAAAACTGCAGCCTTTATAAACCATAAGAGAAAAGGAACTCAGCGGACTCTTCCCCCTCCCCATGTGGGAGTCTGTACTTGTTCTTCAATAAATTTCCATCTTTGTTATGCCATCTTCCATCCATGGTTTCATTCTTCGACTCCAATGGACAAAGAGCCCAGGAAGCCATTCTGCCCAGGGGAACACCACGCGTTTCCAGTTCAAATTTCCTGTTTCATAATGGTGCGTCATCCGGGAATTTGATAAGTCAATCCTCTTCACGTCGAACGGTGAGTGTACCCACAGAGTCTGTCCCTTTCCTGTCTCTTGTATAATTTTGGAGGTTGACGGATGCCCACCAGCCACTTAAACCTAGCTGCCATCCAAAAAGCAGGCATTTCCCTCTCTCTTTCACTGCTCTTTTCTAGATGCACTCTCCATATCCGGGGCCAAACTAAAAGTGGGCAGTCAAGTAATAGCCACTAGGGTGACTGCCACAAAAAGTCTCCCATGTAAACTGGTGCCAGGTCGGGTTAGAGCATTAGGCTTCCACCAGTAGCAAGTCAAAGCCTGGCCATTGACTAAAGGAGTGCTTGGGTCCCTGCCCAACTCCGAAGACCAAAGAGGCAATTCTCCCCCAGGTCCGGGACTTTTGGATGTTCCTACATGAGTAGGAAGCCACAGAGGGGGTGCTGGGAGAGAACCTCTCCATGGCATGAAGACTGCCTCATAGGGTTTTAACAACACACGTAATTAAATTCTGACCTATCCAGGTGATGCAAATAAGGGTTGGTCACCCAGCATTCTGAGTCCTTGTGGTTGTCTTAAACAGCCGGGAGAGAAACTGAGACATGTTTCCAAAAACATCACATTTCTGACCCACTACATATGTCCACTCCTCTGGCTCAGATCCAAAGCAGGTTTTAATTGGAGAGTCATCTGCCTTTTTCTTCTGCTCTCTATCTCGGTCAGGTGAAATAGCATCCAGCCAGTAAGGCCACTGCCTTTGCAGTCCAGGTCCCATTCAGCTTAACTCCTCAGTATCCATTTGTGCAGGCCTCTCTAGTATAAAGGGAGTAAAAGGTCCTAAGGGAAAACTTCTAGGCATGAGTTAAGACACGTGGGGCCAGCCAACTGTTTTCTACTCCTGGCATATAAGCATGGCACTAGATCTTCCCATCAGGTGTAACAGGAGTTAATCACAGTCCTTAGCCACTCCTGCCAGTACCCCCTGTAGAAGTTTTTTGCCTTTCAGAGACTTCACTCCCAGTCCGAACGGTTTTTTTCATCAATCTGCTTCACTAAAGACAGAATTAAAGGTTTGCAGCACCTAAGAAGGGGTTAATTCCTCAGGCAGAGGAGGACTTTCCAAACTCCTTAGAAATCTAGGATGGGAGCCCCAAGTCTGTCTGCATGCAACAGACAGTAATACCAGAGAGCAAGGCTACTGCAAGTGAGGAAGGCATGGCCCCTTACTGTGCGCAGCAGCACTACAGCCAGATGCAGCTGTTAAGTTAGCCCATTAGTTTCTAGGTCGCTTGCCTCTCACCTTTTTTGAGATCTCTGTGAAATAAATCTGGAGTTGTGAGATGTCTTTTTCACTCTGCATCTGACACTCGGGTGTTTTGCGTTTCATATTAGGGGTTTATAAATGTTTTCAATGCTTAATACACCATATACAACAAGCCGTGTGCCAGATGTTATACTTTATATACAAATTGTTTGTTGTACAAATTGTTTGTTATCTCAGAATGTTATAAAATAAAGGTTTTATCAATTACATTTTAAACAAATCTATAACCATGCCACTTTTTGAATTTTGTCATATTGGACAGCCATTGCTTTACTTTGGTGCATTTATGTCTTTAGAAAAACCCATGGAAAGGACTCTGACTTACTCTAAATTGCAGGCTTCTAAGCAGGTCATATCTTTGAACTAAATGAGGGTTTGTAGAACTTCACGGAATTATTAAGTAGAAATAACAAAAATGTATATATAGAAGGTGGTACCCCCTTCCCAGCATACCTCAGTGAAAGTTTAAAAAGAGGAAATACAAATCTCTTTCACCAATATTCACCTTTAATAAGAACTAAGAAGGTGTCCTTTTACCTAAACCAGGGGCGGCCAATCGGTGGTCCACAGACCACTGGTGGTCCATGAGGTCTGAAAGGTTGGCGACCCTGACCTAAACTGTTCCCTGCAAAGTCAACTAGCATGTCCCTCTTCCAGGCATTTTTTAGGAAGCAACCAGGTTGTTTGCCCTGTTTTAAAGAAGGTAAAATCTCTGAGGTGGCATTTTTAAGGTTTAAAAGTAAAACAGCAGAAATTAAGGTTCAGTAAAAAACAAAGAGCTAAGCCAGTGAGCAGGGAGTTTAAAGTATTAAATTTGGCCAGAAATAAATTCCATCCTTTCCCCAGAAATCAGGCAGAGGATAAATCCTTTAATGATGAGGGCATACAAGGGGTGGGGACCGGAGCTGTTTGTATTAGTACTTTCCTTGGATCACTGGATATTGGCCAAACCAGGGTTCCAAGTACTGTGTAAACTCTCTTAAGTCCTCATCCTACATTAATTAAATCCCTCGGAAATTCAGTTCAGTAGGTACTTCAAAAATATTAGAACCATCTCAGGCACTTTAATCACAGACAAAGGGCCTGAGAACACAGGTTATACACACCACTCTCATCAGGAAGACATCAAGTGGAGGTGGCCTCCGCGTGAGCGTTGGTCGTCAGTCGTGGTGGTAAGTGCAGTTAGTCCACCCAGCACCTTGTCTGTGACCACCTATCAGCAAGGTGGGTCACCTAAAATCATCACAATGGATGCAGGATGTCTTTTGTGGGTACAAAGAGGCTAGTCATCCTTATACGTTTCTCTTATTTTTTCTTCTTTCAGATGGGAAGCATGTCATCCATACTACATAAAGACAGCCCCTAGGACGCATCCTCAAAAAATTGGGATAAATTTGACCTACAGATCTGAAAAAAAAATAGTGCCTGATTTCTCTTTGCCCTCAGGTTTGGCCTCAGTACCAACTTTCTGTAGGAAAAATGGGAAGTAGTTGGAAGTCACATATGTCCAGGCTTTCTTTACTCTAGGGGACGAGCCAGAGGTAAGCAGGGAAACTGTAAACTTAGTCTTTTGCTCTTAGCAATAACAATCCAAAGTCCACCCAGGGAAAGGTGGAGACCATGCCCCCGCCCAGGATTGAGCCAATCTTAACTTGCTCCAAGACAAATGAAGGATCTGGTCGTACTTTAGCCTAGATTCCCTTCTCACCCTGGGACATGACACAAATTAAAAATAATTTAGGAAAGTTCTCGGAAGACTCTGACAAATATATTAAGGTTTTCCAAACCCTTATTCAAGTGTATAATCTCTCATACAGAGAATTAGCGACACCATGCTCATATTAAACTTGACCCTCTCAGCAACTGAAAAGCAAGGAATACTAGAAAAAGCAAGAGAATCTGGAGATAACCATTTTCTTACTTATGCCAGGGAAATAAAGGACTCTGAGCAAAGAAGTAGGGATATAACAGGACAGGAGTCCCTCAGTAGAATCCTGAAACTAAAAGGTAGGAAATAAACCACTGCCAGTTCTGTATTATAGAAGGCCTCAGATGTAGTAAAACAAAGCCTGTCAGCTACTCTAAATTAACCACCATTAATCAAGGGGATGACAAAAACCCCTCAGCTTTTTAGAAAGGCTCAGGGAGGCATTGGTTAAGTACACCAACATTACCCCAGATTCAGAATTGGGACAGCTAATTTTAAAGGACAAATTTATCACTCAGGCAGTCCTAGACATTAGGAGGTTGCAAGAATTGGCTATTGGTCCCAAGAGTAATTTAGAAAATCTCCTGAAAGTTACCACCTCTGTGTTCTAGAATAGAGACCAGGAGAAGGAAAAAAGGAGAAACAGGATAAGCCAGAACTAAGGCTCTTTGTGCCATGCTCCAGAAGAGCAAGGGCTCCAAGTCAGAGCCCAGAGGTGAATGGTCAGTCCCAGCCACCTGCTACAACTGTAGACAGGTTGGACTTATCCACCGTAGTTGCTCCAAGGGGCATGGCAGACCCCATAGCCCTGTCCTGTCAGTCAAGGAAATCACGGTAAGTCAACTGCCCCAGGAGGTGGAGGTTCCTTGGGGCAGGGCTGGCGACCCAGCTGGCCCAACAGGACTAATGGGGCTTGGGGTCTCTCAATGCTGCTCCTCAGAGGACTGCCATCTCCACCGAGGAGCCCCAGGTAAGTCTGACAGTGGGGGGCAAGGAAATTAATTTCCTACCCAATGCTGGAGCCACCTTCTCTGTATTCTTCCCAAACCCTCAGAGGCTGTAGCTGTTACAGGTTTATCTGGGAAGCCATGAGAGAGATATTTTTCTCAGCCTTCAGGGTGCAGCTAGGTTAAGTTGCCTGTTTCCCATACCTTCCAGATCCTGCAGAAAGCCTCATATCCGCATCAGAGACAGTATCCTCGAACCCCGAGGCTCTAGAACCGTGGTTCTCAACATTCCTAATGCCGCGACCCTTTAAAACAGTTCCTCATGTTGTGGTGACCCCCAACCGTAAAATTATTTTCATTGCTACTTCATAACTGTAATTTTGCTACTGTTATAAATCGTAATGTAAATATCTGATATGCAGGATATATTTTCATTGTTACAAATTGAACAGAATTAAAGCATAGTGATTAATTACAAAAACAATGTGTAATTATATATGTGTTTTCCGATGGTCTTAGGCAAGCCATGTGAAGGGTCGTGAAGGACCTTCACTACTGCACATTTTTATTTTTTTTCACCTTTTAATTAAGAAACTAATTTTTTTCTTTTTTCTTTTTATTTTTAAAATATATTTTATTGATTTTTTACGGAGAGGAAGGGAGAGGGATAGAGAGTTAGAAACATCGATGAGAAAGAAACATCGATCAACTGCCTCCTGCACACTCCCAACGGGATGTACCTGCAACCAAGGTACATGCCCTTGATGGGAATTGAACCTGGGACCCTTGAATCCACAGGCCGATGCTCTATCCACTGAGCCAAACCGGTCAGGGCCAGTTTTCCCCTTTTATTGTCCTGTTTCTCTTACCCTATTCCTGCTTTAGATTTTCCCTATTCCTTCTTTTTACCCCCTGTTAAAATTTCACCCTACTTATATATCTGATTTCCAATCCCCTGCTCTAAATCCATATACACCTCTCTCTTATCTTTCTTTATTATCCAAATTTTCTTTTTCCTCTCCGTCGTTTTGTTGTTTGCTTGATTGTTGAGTATATTGAGTTTTTTTATGGTTGTTTGTGAGGTTGTTTTGCTTTTTATTTTTATTTTTCTGTTGGTTTTATTTTCAGTTATTTTTTTGCTTCTGTTTTCCCTCACCTTGCTTGATATTAGTTGTTGTTTGTAGATTGCATTCATCTCCAGGGATCTGTTGCTAGAATTTGTTGGGATTAGTGGCTGTTCTATTGGAGTTTTCTCCCCATATAAATAGTTTCTTCCCCTCTTCTATTTCCTTCCCTTTCTTTTCTCTCTTACTTTCTTTTTTCTTTTTCCCAATTTCATTTTTGCACTCCTTTTTTTTTCTATCTCTCTTTTTTCTTTTTCTCTTCTTTCTTCCTTATCTCCTAATTCTTTTTGCTCTGGTGGTCACCTTTATTTGGGGTTATTAGTATTGTGAATACATTTGTGTTCAGTGCCTTGTGTGTTGTGCCTTGCTGTGTTGTATTTTGTGCTTTAAATCAATGCAGCAGAGAGAGAACTACATAACCAAACACCTGGAGGACAGAGACCATGGGGAGACAAAGAAACAGCCCACATATGAAAGAAAAACAGGCATCACCAGAAAAGGAAGTAAACGAAATAGAGGCAATGGAGGCAAGCAACCTGTCAGAGAAAGAATTCAGACAAATGGTCATAAGGTGGATGAAAAAAATGGAAGACAAATTCAACAATATGTGTAAGAACCAAGAGGAAATGAAGAAGAACCAAGAAGAAATGAAAAAGGACATCACTGCTATAAAGAACTCAATAGAAAGCATCAACAGTAGACTAGAAGAAGCAGAGGACTGCATCAGTGAGCTAGCATACAAGGTAGGAAAAAATACCCAAGCAGAGCAGCTTCTAGAAAAAAATAAAAAGCAGGAGGAGAGCCTAAGAGAACTTTGGGACAACACAAAATGAAACAACATCCGCATAATAGGGGTGTCAGAAGGAGAGGAAACTGAGCAAGGAATAGAAAACCTGTTTGAAAAAATAATGACAGAAAACTTCCCTGATATAGGGAAGAAAAAACTCACACAAATCCAAGAAGCTCACAGAGTCCCAAATAAGATGAACCTGAAAAGACCAACGCCAAGGCACATAATAATTAAATTGGCAAACACCAACGACAAAGCAAGAATCTTAAAAGCAGCCAGAGAGAGACAGAAAGTTACCTACCAAGGATCCCCAATCAGTCAAGCGACTGATTTCTCAACAGAAACACATCAGGAAAGAAGGGAATGGAATGAAATATACAAAGTCATGCAAAGGAAGGGTCTGAATCCAAGCATACTGTACCCAGCAAGGCTATCAATCAAAATTGAGGGTGAAATCAGGAGCTACACAGACAAAAAAGGACTACGGGAGTTTATTACCACCAAACCAGCAATGCAAGAAATGCTAAAGGGTCTGCTGTAAAAAGAAAAAATAGGAAATGAAGGAACACAGGGGTAAAGAATAAAAAAGGGACAAACAAGTATCTATCAATAATAACTTTAAATGTAAATGGATTAAATGCCCCAATCAAAAGACATAGGGTAACTGAGTGGATAAGAAAACATGACCCATATATGTGCTGTTTACAGGAAACCCACCTCAAAAAAAAGACGCACATAGACTGATGGTGAAGGGATGGACAAAAGTTTTTCAGGCGAATGGAAATGAAAAAAAAAGCTGGGGTAGCAATATTTATATCTGACAATTTAGATCACAAAGTGAAGGACATAAAAAGAGATAAGGAAGGCCACTTCATAATACTAAAGGGAGCAATCCAACAAGAAGAAATAACTCTAGTAAATATATACGCACCCAATATAGGAGCACCCAAATACATAAGAAATCTTTGGAGGAGATCAAGGGAGAGATTGACAGCAATACAATCATAGTAGGGGACTTTAACACCCCACTATTACTATTGGACAAATCCTCTAAACAGAAACTCAGCAAAGAAACATCAATCCTAACTGACTCACTAGATCAGATGGAATTAATTGACATCTTCAGGACATTTCACCCCAAAGCCACAGAATATACATTATTCTCAACTGCACATGGGTCATTTTCAAAGATAGACCACATATTGGGACACAGGAAAAGTCTTTTTAAATTCAAGAAGATAGAAATCATATCGAGCATCTTCTCAGATCACAATGTCATAAAACTGGAAATCAACTGCAATGAAAACAATCCAAAAAAATCAAACACATGGAGACTAAATAGCATTCTATTAATGACTGGTTTACCAGAGAGATCAAAGAAGAAATAAAAAATATCATGGCAACAAACGACAATGAAAACACAACAATCCAAAACCTATGGGACACAACAAAAGCAGTCTTGAGAGGGAAGTTCATAGCTCTACAAGCCTACTGCAAAAAACAAGAAACAATGACAACAAATTACCTAACCCTACAACTCAAAGAGCTAGAAAGAGAGCAACAAGAAAAGCCCAGTGTAAGCAGAAGGAAGGAAATAATAAAGATAAGCGACATAGAGACCAAAAAAACAATAGAAAAGATCAACAAAACCAAGAGCTGGTTCTTTGAAAGGATAAACAAGATTGATGAACCTCTAGCCAGGCTCACCAAGAAACAAAGAGAGAGGACCCAAATAAACAAAATCAGAAATGAAAGAGGAGAAATAACAACAGACCCCACAGAAATACAAAGGATTGTTAAAAAATACTATGAACAACTGTATTCCAACAAACTAGACAACCTGGAGGAAATGGACATATTCCTAGAAAAATACAACCTTCCAAAACTTAATCAGGAAGAATCCAAAAACCTCAATAGGCCAATAACTATGGAAGAAATTGAAGCAGTCATCAAAAAGCTTCCAGCAAACAAAAGCCCGGGGCCAGACGGCTTCACAGGGGAGTTTTACCAAACATTCAAGGAAGAACTAAAACCTATCCTCCTCAGACTATTCCAAAAAATTCAAGAGGAAGGAACACTTCCAAGCTCATTCTATGAAGCCAGCATCACCCTAATACCAAAACCAGATAAAGAAAACGCAATGAAAGAGAATTACAGGCCCATACCCCTCATGAACATAGATGCCAAAATTCTCAACAAAATCCTAGCAAATCGGATCCAGCAGTACATCAGAAAGATCATACACCATGACCAAGTAGGTTTTATCTCAGGGATGCAAGGATGGTACAATATCCGCAAATCAATAAACGTAATACATCACATAAACAAATTGAAAGATAAAAACCACATAGTCATATCAATTGATGCAGAAAAAGTATTTGACAAAATCCAACACCCTTTCTAGATAAAAACTCTCAGCAAGGTAGGAATAGAAGGATCATACCTCAACATAATAAAAGCCATATATGACAAACCAACAGCCAACATCATACTCAATGGGCAAAAACTAAAACCATTTCCCCTATGAACAGGAACAAGACAGGGATGCCCCCTCTCACCACTCCTGTTCAGCATAGTATTGGAAGTACTAGCTGTTGCAATCAGACAAGAAGAAATAAAAGGCATCCAAATTGGAAAAGAAGTAATACTGTCCTTATTTGCAGATGACATGATACTGTACATAGAGAACCCTAAAGACTCCATCAAAAAATTATTAGACTTAATAAATGAATTTGGCAATGTAGCAGGATACAAAATTAATGCCAAGAAATCCATGGCATTTCTTTTTTAAAAAAATATATTTTATTGATTATTTACAGAGAGGAAGGGAGAGTGATAGAGAGCTAGAAACATCTGTGAGAAACATCGATCAGCTGCCTCCTGCACACCCCCTACTGGGAATGTGCCAGCAACCAAGGCACATGCCCTTGACCGGAATCAAACCCGGGACCCTTCAGTCCGCAGACCTACACTCTATCCACTGAGCCAAACCAATCAGGGCTCCATACTATTTCTTTACACCAATAGTGAACTTCCAGAAAGTGAGACTAAAAAAGCAATCCCATTTACCATCGCACCAAAAAAATTAAGATACCTAGGAATAAACTTAACTAAGGAGGTAAAAGACTTATATGCGAAAAACTACAGGACACTGAAAAAGAGATAGAGGAAGACATGAACAGATGGAAGAACATACCATGCTCATGGATTGGTAGAATCAACATCATCAAAATGTCCATACTACCCAAAGCAATCTATAGATTCCATGCAATCCCCATCAAATTACCAACGGCATATTTCACAGATCTAGAAAGAACGTTCCAAAAATTCATTTGGAATAAAAAAAAAAAAACCTTGAATAGCTGCAGCAATCCTGAGAAAGAAGAATAAAATAGGTGGGATCTTAATACCAGATATCAAGCTGTATTACAAAGCCACTGTTCTTAAAACAGCTTGGTACTGGCACAAGAACAGACATATAGATCAATGAAATAGAATAGAGAACCCAGAAATTGACCCAAACCACTATGCCAAGTTAATATTCGACAAAGGAGGCAAGAGCATACAATGGAGTCAAGACAGTCTCTTCAATAAATGGTGTTGGGAAAATTGGACAGATACATGTAAAAAGATGAAACTAGATCACCAATTCACACCACACACAAAAATAAACTCAAAATGGATAAAAGACTTAAACATAAGATGGGAAACCATAAAAATACTAGAGGAATCCACAGGCAGCGAAATTGCAAACATATGCCCAAGGAATTTCTTCTCTGATACTGCTCCTAGGGCAATGGAAACTAAAGAGAAAATAAACAAATGGGACTACATCAAAATAAAAAGCTTTTGCACAGCAAAGGAAACCATCAACAAAACAACAAGGAGGCCCACTGCATGGGAGAACATATTTGCTAATGATATCACCGATAAGGGTTTAATCTCCAACATTTACAGGGAACTCATGCAACTTAACAATAGGAAGATAAACAATGCAATCAAAAAATGGGCAACGGACCTAGATAGACACTTTTCAAAAGAGGACATACAGAAGGCCAAAAGACATATGAAAACATGTTCAAAGTCACTAATTATAGGAGAGATGCAAATGAAAATGACAATGCGGTATCATTCCACACCTGTCAGAATGGCTGTCATCAACAAATCAACAAACAACAAGTGTTGGAGAGGATGTGGAGAAAAAGGAACCCTTCTGCACTGCTGGTGGGAATGCAGGCTGATGCAGCCACTGTGGAGAACAGTATGGAGTTTCCTCAAAAAACTAAAAATGGAACTCCCATTTGACCCAATGATCCCACTTCTAGGAATATATCCCAAGAAACCAGAAACACCAATCAGAAAGGATATATGCACCCTTATGTTCATAGAAACACAATTCACCATAGCTAAGATTTGGAAACAGCCTAAGTGCCCATCAGCAGATGAGTGGATTAGAAAACAGTGGTACATCTACACAATGGAATAATACGCTGTGGTAAAAAAGAAGGAACTCTTTCCATTTGCAACAGCATGGATGGAACTGGAGAACATTATGCTAAGTGAAATAAGCCAGTCAGAGAAAGATAAATACCACATAATCTCAGTCATTTGTGGAATATAGAGAACAACATAGACTGATGAACAGGGACAGATCCAAAGACAGGGAAACAGTGATCAGACTATCAATTCCCAGAGGGAAAGTATGGGAAGGTGGGGGTAAGGGGAAGAGATCAACCAAAGAACTTTTATGCATGCATATAAGCCAAACCAATGGACATGGACAACAGGGGGATGAGAGCATGAGTGGGTGGGGAGGTTGGGGGTTAATGGGGGGGATGAGGACACACTTGTAATACCTTAATCAATAAGGAAATTAAAGATTAAAAAAAAAGAAGTGGAAAAAAATTAAATAAAATCAAGTGAGAGAAAAAAATTTAGTTTCTTATGTAAAAAAATAAAAATGTGAAATAGTGAAGTTCATTCACTTCCTCCACTGTTCTGCTTGGCACATCTGTTTCCTGTCATGTAGTCAGCACAGTATTGGCGTTCCCTGCGATCCACCACTTGTGTCATAAGCCATAAACCTGTTTTCAAGCAAGCAGGATCTCTCTGCTCACATTTTTCAGCCTGCCTTTGGTTGTATTTACACAAGATTCAGTTTCTGATACAACCCCTCAGTGGCAGTGTTTCTGTATCGATATCCGGGGCTAAAAGGCCCCTCTACCCAGTGTTTAGATTTTGCTTTCCCTGCCGCACTTAATACTGGGTTGGAGGGACAGACTGCCCCAGAGCTGGTTTCCTGTTCGTCTTTCCCCACTCTGATACCCAGTTTCCACAAAAACAACTTTCCCCTGCAGTCTCAGTGAGTGTTTTTAATTGGAAGATCCTATTTATTGGACTTAGCAAACAAAAGCAAGGAGTTAAAATGACAAAAAGCCAGAGGAAGCACGCTGACTCACATCTTTTTTCCCTTGGCAATGAGCAGCCACTATAGAAATTCAGGCTGCCTTTCTGGGCTGAGCCCAGCTGTGGGTTAATATCTAGAGTCCCCTTCTGCCAGCAGCCCTGTGGACCCCCTTCCACATTCGAGGGCTACACTGACCCCAACGCCCGTGGATTTTGTGGGGTGCAGTCTTCTTCTGAGACTCTAGTCCCCACTATGCATGTTTCTCCCTCCAGCCTGGATCCCAGATCTCACCTTTCTTGGTGATATCTGACATTTCCGTCCATGGCTTGCCTCACTAGCTGTGTTCAATTAGCCAATTCTGGGTGGGTGTTGTTCAATTCAGCTGTTCCTTCTACTTGCTCTGTGAGAATGCACAGGGCCTGTCCACATATTCGGTGCCACTTTGTCTCCCCCTGGACAGACTTTTTAGGTGCCCATGGTCAGGGAGCCTGGAGTCTCAGTGTTCATGAGTTCACAGCTGAGGCAACTGGTCCCTGGGCATTGTGGTTGTAGTCCCAGGAGGTATCTGAGGTCTTCCCAGTAGAAGGTAAGGCTGGATTTCCGATCACAGCCACTCTTCCCTTCAAGATGGCTCGGTCTCTGTGGCAGAGCTGGCTGCTCCAGGAGAGAGTTCAGCAGCAGTAGAGGCTGCCCGGCCAGGGTAGCCCAGTCTGCCAGTCCCCAACAGTCCCATGGAATATAGCTGTCCCTCACTCACAAATACAGACACTCCCCACATGTCCACGCACTCTCCTTTCATTCTCTCACTGACACACTATCTTGCAGCCTGCCGTTCTGTCGGCAGCCATCTTGGCTCTTCAAGATTTAATTTTTATAAAAGCAGATATTATGACTGCTGGACTAATGACTACCTGACTGAAAATTTAAAATATTGTTTAGAATTAAGATCAGTATGCTATGTTATCTGCACCAATAGAAATGCCTTCCTTCTTCTGATGAAATTCTTCCCCTTCCCTCTCTCATAAATACCCTTCACCTTTGTATCTAATCAGACTTTATTTGGGCTTCTGCCTGAATCAATGCTTTCTGAATAGCTATTCTTTGATCTCAAATACATGCTTGTTGCCTCTCCCTTTGAAAGGCCCAGCACATGTAATTTAATAGAAACAATTTTTATCCTAAGCATTTTATACATATTGACTCATGAGGTAATTATTATCATTGCCTCTTTTTTACTAGTGAGGATGTGGATAAAGTAAATGTGCCCCAATATCACAGAGCCCACCAGTGGCAGACTCAGAACTTGAACTCAGGCAGGTGGCTATGAGGTCTTTGTTCTTAACCTCTCAAATCTGCTGCCTTTTGCAGAGTACAGAGTATTATAGACATTATCTTATTTATTGTAAGGTCAGTTTTATGATATTGTTATCCTAGTTATGCAAAGGTGAGAACTGAAGCCTTGAGGGTAAATTGCCCAAGTTTATATGGGTAGTAAGATTGCTAGCATTCAAACACAAATCCTTTTGATAGTCCATGATTCTAAGTGAATCTTTATTTTTAGAGCTAAGCTAAAGAAACCACCAAATGTCTTCCTTGGCAAAATTTCTCTTTTTTAAATTAAATTTATAAGCAAAATTTCTCTTCACTAGGATATTTCAGATTTTTCCAAATTATGTTAGGTCTTATGTTAAGTCTTGGGAACTGGATAACCAACAATGACACTGTATTATAATAGAAAATACTAAGAATTTTGAAGTCAAAAACTCCATTTTAAATATAGCTCTACTACTTATTAATCATGAGGTTTTCATCATGTTACTTAATATTAATAAACCCCATTCCATATGGTTTTGGGGGTAATTCAATGGTAATACTTGAAAATTACTCATCTTGAGCATACAGTATTAGTTTTTCAATAAAACATTAATTTCAACAAAATAATTCTGAAAACAATCTTTGGGAATCTTGCCTTTGGTATTTGCTGCATGGGAATCTTGTCTTTGTCTGGTATTTGCTGCATGGTTTGAAATATATTACCTAAACTTTCTTTTTTTTTTAAATTCTTTATTGTTGAAAGTATTACATATATCTCCCTTTTTGCCCATAAACCTCTTCCTGCCCACTCCCACCCCCAGCACAATCCCTTACCCCTCTCCCCCACTGTCTGTGTCCATTGGTTATGCTTATATGCATGCAAACAAGTCCTTTGGTTGCTCTCTTACCCCCACCACCTCCCTGGCCTTCTTCTGAGGTTTGACAGTCTGTTCAATGCTTCTATGTCTCTGAATCTATTTTTGTTAATCAGTTTATGTTGTTCATTATATTCCACAAATGAGTGAGATCATGTGATATTTATCTTTCTCCAACTGGCTTAATTTGCTTAGCATAATGCTCTCCAGGTCCATCCATGCTGTTGCAAATGGAAAGATTCTTGCCTGCAGGGGGGAAAAAAACCCCAGGACAAAAACTCAATGGGGATTCTCTCCAGAGCACGCCTATGCCTGGGGCATGAACTTTTTACATCTAAGGGTCCCCAGGAGACCCGAAACCAAGCAGGGAAGCAGTGGGCAGCGCAACTCCACCTGGGATCACCACCTGATCTTGTCTTGAAGGTCCCTTTTTTTCAGACTTTCCAGTGAGCTAACTTGGCTCACTTCCATCATTATGATCTTCACTTCCCAGAGATCTAACAGCAGCCCCGCCTGGGCTCACTTCTTTCCTATAACATTTCTAGAGAACCAAAGCAGAGCAATACCGAACCTCTCCCCTGTTGTTTCTTCTACCCTAATTTCTTCCTTTGCTTCACTCTTCCCAGCATTAGTACTCTCAACCTCACCTGGACTCCTGTGGTGAAATCTTTTCTACACGAAGTCAAGGACCCACACACTGCAGGCCAGCCTAGGCTCCTGTCCTTCCAGTAACACACACATTAGTCACAAAGATCAGGTTCCAGAACAGTTGAGAGAATCAGTCTTTGTTCTCCCACTTGCACTGAGCCCAGGGCTCCCTCTAGCCCTCACAGCTCTTACCACCTACTGCTCTTTCCTCATCCCTCCCAAGACCCCCAGGTTCTGCCTCAGAGAAAAAGATTGCGCAAGCGCAGGGCAATCCACGAGGACCCGAGAGACGCTGGTTGTGGTGGCTCCCATGGTTCTCTCAGCCATCGCTCTGGCTCCTTTTCTTCCTCCAGGGGCTTTACGCTGACTCTGGGTGACGTCTCCCCATATACTATTTACACGGCCATAGGCTGCGAGAGGGCTGTGACCAGTCCGTGGGAAAGACGCCCGCGGGGACGTCATGCACACGGGGACTGGTGACGGCAGCGGCAGCGCGAAGAGCCTGACGTCAAGAGAGGGGCGGGGCGGCCGCGCGACGTGGGCGCTCGGAGCACCCGGCTGGGGGCGCTTTGTGAGTCCCGCGCGCTGGGCGTGCTGAGAACCTGGAACGGGTCTGGGTGGACGCTGCGGAGCTGCGCTGCGTCTGAGGAAGCCGGAGGCCGCGGCGGCCTGGCGGGAGCTCGTCGGGCGGCGCTGGGACGCCCGAGGTCTGGAAGGCACAGGTGGGGCGGCGGGGAAGCCTTCGCCCTTGCGCGGGCCGAGGCGGGCGGGTGGTGTGAGCTCCCCGGGTCCTGCGACCTGGCGGGGCTGACGGGAAGGACGAGGGCAGGGAAGGTCCAATTCCCTTATCCAAGGATTGGAGATGAAGGTTTCTGTGAAGGGAGCAATTTCGAGAGAAAATAGTTTGAGAAGTTCTTAGTTAACGTCCATCTCATATTTATGGAAACTTCGTGCTCTGCACAGCACTGCCCCCCCCCCCCCCCCCCCCGCCTTGGGCCTTGGATGTCGTCATCCTGGAGCATCTGTTGGCCATTTTTGCTGCCCGCCCCGGCTGTTTACTTTCGCTTCGAAAATACAGTGATTCTTCACCCAGCGCTTGTAGTTTCTTGAGCGTTCGATACCCTTTCTTTACAAAAAGGTCAACAGCCAACAGCAGTGGTACTGGGAATGGATAGTGCGCGATTTTTCTCTCTGGAATACATTTGTTACTGTTATAGACGAGGGTTGCAGGGTTGAGCGCCGCGGAGGATTCCTCCGACCTCGTTTCTGCGCTGGCGAGTGTCTTGGATGCGCCAGTTTGTGACGCAGCAGCAGTGCTGCGCCGAGGGCTCGGCCCAGGGGCCTCTAATTGTAATGAATTGCTTTGCTCTTGTCTTTTGAGGATCATTGAGATTGGCTTTATTGTGTTGTAATTTAATGAAGTTTTCTGAAGACCGTTGCCTTTGAAATATGGCCTTAAGTATTTAAGAACTCAACAGTTTTTCTTTGAAATTTCCAATAGCACTACCAAAAAGTAATATAAGAATGCCCCCAGTAATAAAGAGGTGGGTTTTGATTTGCTCTACTTTTCTAAAAACAAATATTATATGGCGATTTTATATGAAACCTGTTTGAAAGTGGAAGCGTTTCTCTTAATGGGCCCCTCCTCCTCTGTGCAGCTTTCTGAAGTGTCATTGTGTATAGCTTATTTAACCAGCGAGACGTGGTAAGAACTACGGGAGGGAATTGCATACAGCTATTTGGGAAAAATTCCTTCTCCTTTTTCTTTTTCTGAATAAAGGGCCAGATAGGGTGTTAGAGCAACTTCTCGCTGTAGGGAGATAAATGCTATGTTAGTAAAGATTACTTGTGATATAATATTGCACTTTTATACCCATCATCGTTGACCTTTAGAATGGTTGTTGCTACTTTCAGTATTTATGGGCCTGAATTAACTTGCCAGCTGTTTAGTTCAGAATTTTACTTGGCTCCTGAATATTTTTTAAAGCGCGCGCGCACACACACACACACACACACACTTGTTTGGAGCATACAAGCATACATTTTAACTCTTATTAGGACGTTTAAAAGATAACTTAAATGGCCCCATGGTGTGGCGCGGTGGTTGAATGTGGACCTGTGAACCATGAGGTCAGGGTTGGACAACCCCCCTCCTCAGGGCACATGCCCAGGTTGCTGGCTGGATCCCCCAATTATGGGGGCGTTTAGGAGGCAGCTGATCAATGATTCCCTCTCGCTCTCTGAAATAAAAATGTATTTTAAAAAAATAACTTAAATGCACTGTTGGCATCTGGAACCAGGTTTTGGTTTGGGATTTAAGACAATGATATTAGTGTAGGTAATTTTTAAAAATTTAATGCTTCTATCTAGAATTCCTTTCTCATGCCTTCCTTCTGCCTTCAAGTGCTACCTATTAAGGCTTAAGCCAAATGCCTTTTTACTAAACACCCCAAGTTTCCTTCAGCCCTCCCTCACTCTGCTAACTTGTAAACATAGTCACAGCTTTAGCTTTAGAATTAGAATTTTATCTCATTTTCTTGTCAAATATCTGTGGAACCTGACTCTTTGAATGTCTCCCATTTACCAGCTCTGTCCTGGGCAGCAAGCTGCTCAGTATTTGTAATCAGATATTAACTTCCAAGGATTTAAAAATTAAATAAGCTTAGAACAGTGCCAAATACATCCAAAGAGTTTAATAAAAGGTAGTAAAGTATGGTGCTTCTAAGGGCCAGAGATTATGTGCATTTTATGATTGCAGTGTATAGTAGTGAATGGTTTTAGAGCAGTGATTTTTGCTTATGAACCCCAAAATAATTTTTGTAAAATTGCCCTTTTGCACATGTTTAGTTTCATTTATAAGATTTTACATCATACTTTTAAGTAGTTGCAAAGCATGCATTTTCCCACATATAAATATTTGTATAGTATAAAATTGGTACATCACTCTTAACTGTATCCAAAGGAGTATAATATTGCACTTTTATACCCATCATCGGTTTTAAAAATACATATTTTATTTATGCTTGAAAGCTTTTTATTCTCTGTCATATGTGCCTTTAATAAAAAGATTTGTATAAGTGAAACTAGTTTTTAAAGTTTCGTATGACTTTTTAACTTTAGGAGTTATTTTTCTTCTGGATTGAGTTATTAGAAGTGGTAATAGTTGCTCAGAACAGCATAATGCCTGATAGATTTTGATAATTAAATATGGAAAGTAAAAGTTTAGTGTTAATTGTCTTAATGACATGGAAACTTGGAGTTGCCTAAATGAAAATTGACAGTTATTGAACAGGAAGAGTTTGTTCACCTAGCACAGTGGTCAGCAAACTGCGGCTCGCGAGCCACGTGCGGCTCTTTGGCCCCTTGAGTGTGGCTCTTCCACAAAATACCGACTTCTGCACATAGGCCACGAAGTTTCAATTACACTGTACGTGCGTGCTCACACGTGGTATTTTGTGGAAGAGCCACACTCAAGGGGCCAAAGAGCCGCATGTGGCTCACGAGCCACAGTTTGCCAACCACTGACCTAGCACTAGTAGAGCCAAACACTAAATACCGAGAAAGGTTGGCTATTTTATTATGAACTAGAGGCCGGGTGCATGAATTCATGCACGATGGAGTCCCCAGGGGGATAGGGGTGGGGCCGAGATGTGATCGGTCCTCTGGGCAGCCAGTGGGATGCCCTTGCTGGCCCAGGATCCGGATCCGTCCTGCTGACATTCGCGCCGGTTGTCAGGAGCCACCTGGCAGCTGCTTTTATATCCTTTTTTTATTGTGGAGCGTCTAGGGAGGGGAACTGGCCGCTGTGCCCGAGCCGACCTCCAGGAGGCCAGCGGTGCTGTCGGGACCCTGCCGGCAGCGCTGGTCCCTCAGTGCCTGGCCCATTCTCCGGAGATTGGACCTGTAGGTCTACTGAGGGAGGGAGTGGCTGCCGCCCGGCTGGTGAGCCACCAGGATGGGTCTGTCAGCTGAGCGGCGCTCCCACTATGGGAGCGCACTGACCACCAGCTCCTGTGTTGAGTGTCTGCCCCCTGGTGGTCAGTGCACGTCATCACAACTGGTCGTTCCGGTCGTTCAGTCATAATTGTCGCTTAGGCTTTTATATATATAGACTAGTAGCCCGGTGCATGAAATTCGTGCACAGTAAAAGTGAATTTATTGCCCTAACCAGTTTGGCTCAGTGGATAGAGCATCGGCCTGCTGACTCAAGGGTCCCAGGTTCGATTCCGGTCAAGGGCATGTACCTTGGTTGTGGGCACATCCCCAGTGGGGAGTGTGCAGGAGGCAGCTGATTGATGTTTTTCTCTCATCGATGTTTCTAACTCTCTATCCCTCTCCCTTCCTCTCTGTAAAAAATCAATAAAATATATTTTTAAAAAGGGGAATTTTCATGAAGCAGAGGCAAACTGTCCCTATTGTGCCCTATCCTAACCTTAAAACACAGAAACATAAATGGATAGTTAACAATGCTAGCATGTAGATAAGCAGCATCTATAATAATGTAAGTGTAACATGCTAATTAGACTGGACAGCCAAATGACCTTCTGGACAACCTTCCAGATGAAGTGGGGTTGCAAGGGCCAAGGCAAGCTGACGCAGCTGTGAGGGCTGAGCCCCTTGCACAAATTTTGTGCATCAGGCCTCTAGTCCTATTTAATAAAAGAGAAACATGATAATTAGCTGTACGTCCGCTACCCTTCCCATTGGCTAATCAGGGTGATATGCAAATTAACTGCCAGCCAAGATGGCGGCCGGCAGCCAGGCAGCTTGAAGCGAACATGAGGCTTGCTGGCTTCAGTGACGGAGGACTCCAACGTTCCCCGCCTGCTGCTGCCGGCCTCTGAGCTTGCAGTTTGAAACATTGTTACAAATATAGAAGCTAAACAAAACCCCAGAAACCTGCTTTCAGCCAGCCGGGATCTCAGAGCTGGAGTTGAAACAGTGTTTCGATTATAGAACCCAAACAAACCAGATACCTGCTTTCAGCAGCGGAGGCCTAAGAGCTGGAGCCAAGTCTCAGAGCTAAAGCTGGCCCAGAATAAAAAAAAAAGAAAAAAAGGAGCAGTTGGGAGCTTCAGTCACCCGCCCGCCTGAAAACAGCCCTCAGCCCCTCACCCAGACTGGCCAGGCACCCCAGTGGGGACCCCCACCCTGAAGGGTGTGTGACCAGCTGCAAACAGCCATCATGCCCTCATCCAGGCTGGCCAGGCACCCCAGTGGGGACCCCTACCCTGATCCAGGACACCCTTCAGGGCAAACCAGCTGGCCCCCACCCGAGTACCAGACCTCTGTCCTATATAGTAAAAGGGTAATATGCCTCCCAGCACTGGGATCAGCAGAGCCGTGAGGCCTCCTGGCACCGGGATCAGCGTGATGGGGCAGAGCCCAAACCCCCTGATCGCCCTGTGGCTGTGTGTGTGACAGGGGGCGGGGCCACAGCCTCCCTGTCCGCCCTGCTCTGTTCCTGACAGGGGAAGGCGCCCCAACCCCCTGATCAGCCCTGCTCTGTGCCCGATAGGGGGAAGCTCCCCAACCCCCTGATCGCCCTGCGGCTCTGTGTGTGACAGGCTGCGGAGCCCCAACCCCCTGATCGGCCCTGCTCTGTGTGACAGGGTTCAGCGTCCCAACCCCCTGATTGGCCTTGCTCTGTGTGTGACAGGGTGCGGCCCCTCAAATCCCCCCCCCCCCCCCCCCGCCCCACGGGCCCTGCTCTGTGTGTGACGGGGTAGAGCTATAACCTCCCCATCGGCCCTGCCCTGAGTGTAACAGGGTGCGGCGCCCCAATCCCCTGATCTGCCCTGCTCTGTGTGTGACGGGGTGGTGCCCCAACTCCCCTATCGGCCCTACTCTGTGAGCGACAGGGGGGAGCTCCCCAACCCCCTGATCGACCCTGCTCTGTGCATGACAGGTACGGAGCCCCAACCCCCCTAATGGGCCCTGCTCTGTGCGTGACAGGGGTGGTGGCTCCGCAACCTTCCCATTGACCCTGCCTTGAGTGTGACAGGGGGCAGTGCCCCAACCCCCCAACCGGCCCTACTCTGAGCGTGACTGAGGGTGGCATCGCAACCTCCCGATCCTCCCTGCTCTGTGCATGACGGGGCTGCGCCCCAACTCCCCAATCACCCCTGCTCTGATTCCGACCAGGGGCTGCACCTAGGGATTGGGCCTGCCCTCTGCCACCCGGGAGCAGGCCTAAGCCAGCAGGTCGTTATCTTCCGAGGGGTCCCAGTCTGCGAGAGGGCACAGGCCGGGCTGAGGAACCCCCCTCCCCCCTCCCTCCGAGTGCACAAATTCTTGTGCACTGGCCTCTAGTGTTTTTATAAAATCCTAGGAACTCATTTCAGAAGATGCAGGCTCTGACCTTCAGTTGTCCCAGTTCTGGGAGATTTGCTGACCTTCAAATGTAAAACCAGGATAACATAGAAGCAGAGGACAAGACCAGGATGATACATACCAGACCATGACTTGAACAGTTTTGAATCCTTATCAGAATGGACTGTGCTAGTCTGCACATATTGAACTTTTAACTACCTTCTCCTTATTCTCTTTGTTCTGCTTTCCCTTACCTTCCTTATGAAAAACTCTGCCTGCCCTGAGATGTTGAGATGGGCTTTATGACAAGAGTCCCCCATCTCCTCAGGTTACTAGCACTGGAATAAACCACTTTCCTTTTTCACCAGCATCTAAAAAAAAGGGGGGGGGGATTAATTAGCAGAGATATTTTAATATTGCTATTTGCCCTTTCTCTATAATAGAAGTGTGAGAGATGAAAGGAAATTAGTAAAATGTATATGAAAATAATATATAAATTTATTAATAAACAGTAACAAAAGGATATAGCAATAACAGTGGCATGATATAAAAATGATAAAAACATGATATGAAAACAACAAAAACATATGGAAACAACAAATACATGATAAAAAAACAACAGTGATGCAAACAATGACTTATAATATGATTAAACTTATTCTAATAATATCTCCCTGTACACCATATTAAGAGTGAAAACACTTTCAGAGTGCTTGACTAATTTCCCTTGTGATGAAGTATTTACAACTGTAACATCACATTCTCTTCAAACTCGAGAGAAAGCAACATGTAACTGACCATCTGCAAAAACGGGTTCAGGTAGGAATATGCCTGCTTTGTCTAGAGTTTGTCCTCGTGATTTATTAATAGTCATCACAAATGCTGGCATCACGGGAAACCGTCGTCGAATCAATTTAAATGGGAGGCCAGTGTCAGATGGGGACAAATTAATTCTTGGAATCAGAACAGCCTCTCCCTCTGCAGATCCTGTTAATACTTCAGCTTCGATAATATTAGGTGGTAATCTTTTGATAATCTGGTACCATTACAAAGACCCCATTTACTATTGAGATTTCTCAATAGCATGATGATTGCACCCACTTTCAATTTTAATTTATGACAGGGCATTCCCGAAGGAGTAATACTATTAAAAAAATTCGATGGGAAAATTTTCCTTTTCAGCATCATCTGTGGAATCAATGTAATCATCACTGAAATATGTGTGAAAATCTCCATGAAGTATATCCAAATTTTCTTCATTTAATTTTTGAACATGCTCATTTTTTTTGACAAAGAATTGCACGTTTAGCCCTGACCAGTTTTGCTCAGTGGCTAGAGCGTTGGCCTGTGGACTGAAGAGTCCTAGGTTCGATTCCGGTCAAGGGGATGCTACCTTGGTTGCGGGCACATCCCCAGTAGGGAGTGTGCAGGAGGCAGCTGATGGATGTTTCTCCCTCATGGATGTTTCTAACTCTATCCCTCTCCTTCCTCTCTGTAAAAAAATCAATAAAATATATTTTTTAAAAAAAGAATTGCACATTTAGATGTATTTTTAATATTATCTATAACAGTGGTTCTCAACCTTGGCTGCACATTAGAATCACCTGGGAATCTTTTTAAAATCCTGATTTCTGGGCCTCATCCTCTGGAAATTCTGTTTCTTTGTTATGGGGTGGGGCCACAACATTAGTAATAAAGAAACAGAATTAAAACTTTATTGTGGGAAGTCGCTACAGTGTTTTGGACAGGTTCAAGCCTTGGACTGATGAGAGGGCACAGTCCTCTCATTGACACGTACAAGTCCCAGCTTGGAGGGCAGGGCCCCCTCAGCACAATTATAGCCAACAGCTGTAGTTGTAAGCTTGAACCTATGGTTCGAACACGTGGCCCCACGTGCCTGAGTGATGTAGGCTTGATATAGTTCAGGTGCATGTAGTTGAGTAGGATTGAAACCCAGGAGAATGTTGTAAACATCTTGGTCACGCCCTTACTTTGCCTCGTAGCATCTGCTATAAAATAAAGACATGGCTGTGGATGTGGTCGCTGTCTCTCAGAGAAGCAGCGTCCCACCGAGACCTGGCTTTCATTCTCTTGTCTGTCTTTTCTAAGCCTTTCAGCCGCCTCCACTCAGGTTCACCCTTGGCTGTGCTGGCGCAGCACACTTTATAAAGATATGCCTCCACACTCTGAGGGCAGGTTTCTGCCTCAAACCCTGCCCTTACAGGAAACAGCTCGGGGGAGGGCGCAGCCGTTGCCAAGACAATCCCTGCAGGATTGACTTTCTTCCGCTTGGTCACGGTTCTGGTGGTCGTGATGAACACCACCCACGGTTTTTATATAAGTAGATGGTGTCACCCAGGAGGATGGAAGCTAGTGCTCAAAAGTTAGAACTCTCCAATGGTTTGTATATTATAGATTATATAGGGCAAAATCACAAGACAGTGGGTTAGGGATTGGCGGTCGTATTGGGAGCTGATTGATTATAGGTAAGGTAAAGGTGATACATCATTTTTTCAGGTCTTGAGGATAGTTCTGACATCCCTTTATCTGGTTTCATGGGAAAGTAGCCAGGGGGTTCTATCTACCTTAGGGCTTAGAACAGGGTGGGCAAACTTTTTGACTCGAGGGCCACAATGGGTTCTTAAACTGGACCAGAGGGCTGGAACAAAAGCATGGATGGAGTGTTTGTGTGAACTAATATAAATTCAAAGTAAACATCATTACATAAAAGGGTACGGTCTTTTTTTTTTTTTTTTAGTTTTATTCATTTCAAACGGGCCGTAGTTTGCCCACGGCTGGCTTAGAAGCTTAAACATCCTATATAATAAAAGGCTAATATGCAAATCAACCAAATGGAAGAACGACTGGTCACTATGACGTGTACTGACCACCAGGGGGCAGACACGCAACACAGGAGCTGCCCCCTGGTGGTCAGTGTGCTCCCACAGGGGGAGTGCCGCTCAGCCAGAAGCTGGGCTCATGGCTGGCAAGCCAGTGGCAGTGGCAGGAGCCTCTCCTGCCTCCGCAGCAGCACTAAGGATGTCCAACTGCTGGCTTAGCGGGAGGGGGCCCAACCCATCAGTCGGACATCCCCCGAGGGCTCCTGGACTGCGAGAGGGCTCTGGCCGGGCTGAAGGATTCCCCCCACCCCCTCGAGTGTCCGAAGTTCGTGCACCGGGCCTCTAGTAATTTAGGTAAAGATATTACCTTTAGGCCTGATCGGTTTGGCTCAGTGGATAGAGCATCTGCTTGCGGACTGAGGTGTCCCGGGTTCGATTCCGGTCAAGGACATGTACCTTGGTTGCAGGCACATCCCCAGTGGGAGGTGTGATCGATGTTTCTCTCTCATTGATGTTTCTAACTTTCTATCTCTCTCCCTTCCTCTCTGTAAAAAATCAATAAAATATATTTTAAAAAAAGATATTATCTTTACAGAGGTTGTGACCATGTGACCATTAGTCTTCTACTTCCTGCTGCCTTCTGCTTCCTGGGGGCTTGCTGATTATCCAAGGGGAAAGGCTAGGTCTCTGATATATATATTGAGAGAGAGAATGAGAATGATTTCTAGAGCTAGGATTTAAAGCTAAATTTCATCAGTCAGAAGAACCTTGGATTTCAACACCTTTTACTTTTTTGGAGGGGCGGTTCCACTCTAAGGAGTTTTTCTATCCTGGGGGTAATGAAAATAGGAATGGGTGAGAGATAAGATTTTATTTTGCAAAGTGGGAAGATTGTGAAAGGAGCCTGGGAGAGAAAAAAATAACAGCATGGTATCTGCACTGCATGCATATTCCCTGACATCATTTTTAGTGAGGCAAACTAAATGGAAGTAGAGGAGTCTGAAGGCCTTTTTCTTAAAATTATACATGGAACATAATCCCTTGAAAAGCCTTCATGTGCTCCAGGGGGTACACATCCAGGTTTGAAGACCATTTAGAGCAGTGGTTAGCGGTAGGGATGGTTTTGCTGCCCAGGATACATTTGGCAGCAAATTTGTAGTTGTCATCAGGCATCTAGTAGATAGAGATGAGTGAACAGGACAGCCTACCTTAACAGACTTATGCAGCCCAAAATATCAATCATACCAAGATTGAGAAACCCTGATTTAGAGGATTAGTTTTGGAATCCGACTACTTTACTTTGTAATCTAGAGCAGTGGATTAGTAACATTTTTTTGTAACATTACAGATAAATATTTGAGGTGTTATGAGCCACATAAGATCTCTGTTGCCTATTTGTTTTTATAATCTTCTAAAAAATGTCAAAATAATTCTTAGCTCCAGGGTCTTTCAAAAATACTTGATTCAGGGCAATCAGTGCCTTCAAACCTCAATTTTTTTTCTCTTTCTGCAAAGTAATAATAGTAATGCTTCCAGTTGTTTGTAAGGATGAGACAAACATCTAGCATGATGTCCAGCACACATTAAACACTTTGCAAATGGTGCCTGGTAATAGTGGTGTTCTTGTAGCATGTAGCAGAAAAGTGGGTGCTAAGTCACAGTGTTGTTCAAGACCCTATTTAAATCAAATGGGCAAATCTAATAATGCTGGTTAAGTTCCCAGATCAGCTCACAAAAGCCTACTTTTTTTGCTTTCTGTACTCTGAGTCTCCTTGTACTCTTAAGGTGGGTGGAGTGCAAAATTCCTATTCCCTGTTTTCTGGGGGAAGAAAGGGATGGGATCTGTGGTAATGGGAGGTAGTCTCATTACATAATAGCATAGAATGCCAGGGAGAGCGTTTGTCAATTTTGATAGGGGTTTTGGGGTAAGGCAAATAAGGTAGGTCTGTATATGATGAGTTGTATATGTTTTCTAAATTGGGAACTGAATATATTTTCTTGACTATCGAGTTGCTGCATTATGAGGCTAACTAATGTTTGTTTATTTTTCACATTAGAAAGTATGGTTGGTTATATTAATCAGAAGCTAGGCCACAGTTTCTGTGATAATTTTTATATTGAAAACATGTTGAAACAGTAGTTTGGATGTATTTTGGTAAATGCTATTACTGAAGTTCATTTCATCTGTTTCTTTTTACTTTTTTAATGCGGCTGTTAGAAAATGTAAAGAATATATGTAGTCCACAGGCCCGGTGCATGAAATTCGTATACTCGGGGGTGTCCCTTAGCCCGGCCTGCACCCTCTTGCAGTCTGGGAGCCCTTGGGGGATGTCCGACTGATGGCTTAGGCCCCTCTCCCTGGCGAGCGGGCCTAAGCCATCAGTCAGATATCCTTAGCGCTGCTGCAGAGGTGGGAGAGGCTCCCGCCACCGCCACTGCCCTTGTCAGCTGTGAGCCTGGCTTCTGGCTGAGCAGCGCTCCCCCTGTGGGAGTGCACTGACCACCAGGGGGCAGCTCCTGCGTTGAGCATCTGCCCCTTGATGGTCAGTGCGCATCATAGCAACCGGTCATTCTGCCATTTGGTCAATTTGCATATTAGCCTTTTATTATATAGTATTAGACAAAGCTGCCCTAAACCATCTGTTTTTTAAATCCATAATTAATTTTTTAAATTATGCACATTGTACTAAAAATTAAATATTTTTATAAAGCTTCCCATGAAAACCAGAGGTCCCACCACCCAGACTTACCCTCTTCCTCCCAAAAGCAGAATACATCAATTTTCTTACCCAGGTTTTTTGGTCTTTCTGTCTACATCTCCAAACAGGATGTTTCTATGGCCAGTTTTTATTTTTCAGTTTTAGGCATTGTCCAGTAACTTCCTAGTAGGAAAGGTGAAATTTTAATTTCATCCACATATGTACAAACTTCTATCCATCCACCTTCCCAATATGGTTGTATCATAATTTTGCCTATATCAAGATTCATTATTTACATCATTATGACACAAATTGAAACTGAAACATGCATTACATTATGATTACCTTTTCTTTCTAGCTGAGCATCTTGTTTTCCCTAGTTGTTATTTCCTTAGTTTTATACCTATTAATGGGTTGATCACTGATTAAACTCAGTCCTCACAGTTAGAAACACATTAGATAGTCTAGCAATTAATTTTAGTTTCTTGAAGAAATCTCTGGAGTTCTTTCTTCTACTCCAGTGTGAACTGCTTGCATCATTGTCATCTTGGGAACTCCTATCATTATTAGCATTGGGATTCCTTTCACCAAACATGGAATCTAAGCATTAGAAGATGTAATTGAAAGGTTTGGGTTTGGGCCGAATGGACTCAAGGCTCAGTGTAATCAAAATGATATTTATTCAAGGCACCTGGGTGCAGATGGACTGATTCTGAAAAAGAAATCAGTGGTGAATGGGAGGGAGCAGGCTTTTTATGTGCTCAGGGAGAGCTATAGATGGGGCTTTGGCTTGACACATATCAGGACTGTGACCCCGATCACAGTTTTACAGTCTTGCTCTTTGGCCTTCTGCTGGCGCCAGACGTCCTTCTTCCCGGGGGCTGTGCAGGAGTTATGGTCTTCAGGAATTTCTGTAAAATAACCACTCAAGGGGAGCATATTTGTGCAAGGCTTAGGTTTGCAGAACTTACTTTCTTTTGTTAGCCCCTGCTAAGTTAGCCCTGTTTCTTGATTAACCCTTTCAGTAATATCTGAGCAATCATTTGAAAGTTATTTTCATTTAGAATTTTGAATTAATTGTACTATTTTATTCAAATTTCTATTGTTTTTTAAGGAGTTTCTTAGTAATCTTATTTCTCATTTTTTAAAAGAGGGGCCCTTGAACATAGTGTTCTGAAATTTATGGTGCACTTTTTGGTGTGGATCTTTTTTTATCCTTTGACAAACCATTAATCCTTTTAAATCTGGGAATTCATGTTTTCTAGTTCCGGGCGATTCTTTGTATTACAGTTTCGTCAACTCTTTTATTTTTTATCTAGTCTATTTTTTAAAAATTTCCTTAATCAAATGTTGGACCTCCTAGACTGGGTCCTCT
Source organism: Myotis nattereri (assembly GCF_964212035.1). NCBI lineage: Eukaryota > Metazoa > Chordata > Mammalia > Chiroptera > Vespertilionidae > Myotis > Myotis nattereri. The sequence continues at coordinate 105,774,631 of NC_138076.1, forward strand.
CTAACTTATCTATTCTTTCCTATTTTTCATCCCTGCCCCTCCCCCGCCACCCCCCCCCCCCCCCCCGCTTTCCAGGCATTTTCTGTGATTTATCACCTTCACATCCCTCTATTGAGTTTCTTTTCAGCTATTTTATATGTAGTTTCTTAAACCTTTATTTATTTGAATGTCTTGTGTGTGTGTGTGTGTGTGTGTGTGTATATACATATACATACACATACATACTAGTGGCCTGGTGCATGAAATTCATGTGGGGGGGAGGGGGGAGTCCCTCAGCCAGGCCTGCACCCTCTCCAATCTGGGACCCCTTGAAGGATGTCCTACTGCTGGTTTATAGGGTTCGGGCTTAAACCGGCAGTCGGACATCCCTCTCACAATCTGGGACTGCTGGCTCCTAACCACTCACCTGCCTGCCTGCCTGCCTAATTGCCCCTAACCACTCTGCCTGCCAGCCTGCTCACCCCCAACTGCCCCCCGCTGTTGGCCTGCTCACCCCCAAATGCCCCCCCGCCAGCCTGATCATCCCCAACTGCCCCCGTGCCAGTGTGCTTGCCCCCAACTGCCCCCTCTGCTGGCCTGCTTGCCCCCACCACACCTCCCCACTGGCCTACTCACCCCCAACTGCCCCCCTGCTGGCCTGTTCACTCCAAATTGCCCCCCCCCCCGCTGTCCTGATCACCTCCAGCTGACCCCCACTGATGGCCTGCTTGCCCCCAACTGGCCCCCTTGCTGGTCTGCTTACCCCCAATGGCCCCGCCCCCCATCAGCCTGATCACCCGCAACTGCCGTCCCATCCTGGCCTGATCATCCACAACTTCCCTCCCCCTTGGCCTCTAACCGCCTCTACCTCGGCCCTGCCACCATGGCTTTGTTCAGAAGAACGTCTGGAAGGTCTCCTGGAAGGATTCCTAGTCTGATTAGCATATTATCCTTTTATTAGTATAGATAGACGCCCGGTGCACAGGTGGGGGTTGGCTGGTTTGCCCTGAAGGGTGTCCCGGATCAGGGTGGGGGTCCCACTGGGGTGGCTGGCCAGCCTGGGTGAGGGGCTGATGGCTTTTTGCAGGCTGGCCACATCCCCTTCAGGGTGGGGGTCCCCCTGGGGTGCCTGGCCAGCCTGGGTGAGGGGCTGATGGCTGTTTTCAGGCTGTCCATGCCCCCTGGTGATCCAAGCTCCCAGCCTCTCCTTTTTTCCTTTTTTTTTTTCAGCGCCTCCTTGGGTGGAGTCCAGCGCTGGCTGGAAGCAGGTATCTGGGATTTATTTATCTTCTATAATTGAAACTTTGTAGCCTTGAGCTGAGCCCAGGGCCGGCCAGGGCAGGTGGGAAGCTTGGCTTCCTCCATTGCCGGGGGCTCGCTCCAGCTCCAGGGCCGCCGCCATCTTAGTTGGGTTAATTTGCATACTTCCTCCTGATTGGCTGGTGGGTGTGGTGGAGTGATGGTTAATTTGCATGTTTCTCTTTTATTTGTGTGTGTGTGTGTGTGTGTGTGTGTATCCTGTTTTTATTTTATGGGTGCAGTGTTTTCTTTATGTTGATATAGATGGTAGGCTTTTTTGAAGTTTCTTTGCCTTACATATTGTCTGTATCAACCAAATTGCATTGCTCTTATTTTTTTCTTGATTTCTAGATATTTTTCTCAAATCTTTTGTGATCCTTAGCTATCTACTTCCATGTAAAATTGGAGCACTAGAAAGCTAATTGGAGGCTGTCTGGGGTAGAACATAGGAACTGTGGTTTCTCTCAGGAGGTTGTTGCCTGGAGAGTTTTCCTTGGGGGTGGAGGGGGGAGATAGTGTCACTATTTTTTGTTCTTTCGTTTGGGTGGTGATCAGATGCCTCAGAGAAGACACTTCCGGTCTTCTTTCTGGAGTGGTACCAAGCAGCCAGAAATCCTTCTTTTTTTTTAATTTAAAAAAATATTTTAATCAAGTGATTGATTCTTTTTTTGGGGGGGAGGGGGTGGTAGGAGGTGTTATTTATTTGTTTATTTTTTTAAATCTTTATTGTTGAAAATATTACATATATCCCCTCCCCTCCAACCACTCCCCCCATTGACTCCTCCAGTCCGCCCCTGCCCCAAGCTTACACCACCCTATTGTCTGTGTCCATGTGTTATGCATATATGCATACAAGGTCTTTGGTTGATTACCTCCCACCTACCCACCCTCCCCAGCCTTCCCTCCGAGATTCCCCACTCTCCCATGCTTCCATGTCTTTGGATCCACTCCGTTCATCCATTTATTTAATTAGATTCCACATGAGTGAGATCATGTGATACTTCTCTTTCTCTGACTGACTTATTTCACTTAGTATGATACTCTCCAGGTCCCTCCATGCTCTTTCAAAGGATAAGAGATTCTTTTTTTTTACTGCTGGATAGTATTCCATGGTATAAATGTACAACAGCTTTTTTATCCACTCATCTATTGATGGGCACTTGGGCTGTTTCCAGATATTAGCTATTGTAAATTGTGCTACTATGAACATAGGGGTGCATACATTCTTTATGATTGGTGTTTCAGGTTTCTTAGGGTATATTCCTAGAAATGGGATCACTAGGTCAAATGGCATTTCCATATTTAAGTTTTTGAGGAAACGCCATAATCTTTCCCATAGTGGCTACACCAGTCTGCATTCCCACCAGCAGTGTTCTAGGGTTTCCTTTTCTCCACATCCTCGCCAGCACTTGTCATTTGTTGATTTGTTGATAGTAGCCATTCTGACAGGTGTGAGGTGATACCTCATAGTTGTTTTAATTTGCATCTCTCTGATATTCAGTGACTTTGAGCATTTTTCCATTTGTCTCTTGGCCATTTGTATGTCCACTTTTGAGAAGTGAATATTTAGGTCCTTTGCCCATTTTTAAATTGGATTATTTGTCTTCCTTTTTTTAATTGTAGGAGTTCCTTATATATAAAACTTTATCAGATGTATCATTGCCAAATATGTTCTCCCATACAATGGGCTCCATTTTCGTTTTGTTGATGGTTTCTTTTTCTGTGCAGAAGCTTTTTATTTTGATGAAGTCCCATTTGTTTATTTTCTCCTTAGTTTCCTTTGCCCAAGGAGATGTATCTGTAAACATATTGCAATGAGAGACGTCTGAGACTTAGCTGTCTATGGTTTCTTTTAGGATTTTTATGATATCCGACTTACATTTAAGTCTTTTATCCATTTTAAATATATTCGTGTGTACGGTGTAAATTAGTGGTCTAGTTTCATTTGTTTTTTTTGCATGTATCTGTCCAGTTTTCCCAATACCATTTATTGAAGAGACTCTCTTGACTCCACTGTATGCTCTTGCCACCTCTTGTCAAATGTTAATTGAGTGTAATAGCTTGGGTCGATTTCTGGGGTCTCTGTTCTGTTGCATTGACCTGTATACCTGTTCTTGTGGCAGTGCCAGGCTGTTTTGATTATGGTGGCTTTGTAGTATAACTTATATCTGGTATGGTGATTCCTTCAACTTTGTTCCTCTTTCTCAAGATTGTGGCAGCTATTCGGGGTCTTTTTTGGTTGCATGTAAATTTATAGAGTATTTGTACTAGATCTGTGGAATATGCTGTTGGTCTTTTAATAGGGACTGCATTGAATCTATAGATTGCCTTGAGTAGTATGGACATTTTAATGATGTTGATTCTACCAATCCATGAACACGGTGTATTCTTCCACTTGTTTATATCTTCTTCTATGTCTTTTTTCATCGTCCTGTAGTTTTCTGAGTGCAGGTCTTTTGCCTCCTTGATTAAATTTATTCCTAAGTATCTTAATTTTCTTGTTGCAGTGGTAAATGGGATTGTTTGTTTTGTTTCCTTTTCTGAGATTTATTATTGGTGTATAAAAAAGCCATTGATTTTTGGGTGTTGATTTTGTATCCTGCTACATTACCAAATTCATTCATTAAAAGCAGTAGTTTATTGGTGGAGTCTTTAGGGGTTTCTATGTATAAGTAGAGGCCCAGTGCATGAAATTTGTGCACAGGGGGGTGTCCCTCAACCCGGCCTGAACCCTCTCCAGTCTGGGACCCCTGGCTCCTAACTGCTCGCCTGCCTGATTGCCCCTAACCGCTTCTGCCTGCGAGCCTGATCGCCCCTTAATTGTTCCCCTACTGCCCTGATTGACGCTTAAGTGCTCCCCTGCTGGTTCGATTGCCCACAACTACCCTCCCTTGCCGGCCTGATCACCCACAACTGCCCTCCCCTACCAGCCTGATGGTCCCTGACTGCTCTCCCCTGCAGAGACACCGGGGCCCCAAGCCTCACTGTGTGGAGTGGCCACTGGGCCCCACCTCCACTGTGCGGGTGGCCATCTTGTGGTGGCCATCTTGTGACGACTTCACGTGAGGCCATGAGGCCACATGGGCTTTTATTATATAGGATATCCTGTCATCTTCGAATAATGAGAGTTTTACTTCCTCCTTTCCAATATGGATGCCTTTTATTTCTTTTTCTTATCTGATTGCTGTGGCTAGGACTTGCAGTACTATGTTGAATAAGAGTTGTGAAAGCGGACATTCCTATCTTGTTCCTGTTCTTAGGGGAAATTAGTTTTTGCCCATTGAGTATGATGTTCACTGTATATTTGTCATACATGGCCTTTATCATGTTGAGATATGCCCCCTCTATTCCCACTTTGCTGAGAGTTTTTATCAAAAAAGGGTGTTTGATTTTGTTGAATGCTTTTTCTGTGTCTATTGATATGATAATGTGATTTTTGTCTTTCAAGTTGTTTATGGGATGTATCACATTTATTGATTTGTGAATATTGTACCAGTCTTTCATCCCTGATACAATAAATCCCACGTGGTCATGGTGTAAGATCTTTTTAATATATTTCTGGATAAGATTTACTAATATTTTTTTGAGGATTATAGTATCTAAGTTTATCAGGGGTATTGGCCTATAACTCTCTTTCTTTGTAGTGTCTTTATCTGGTTTTGGAATTAGGATAATCCTGTCCTCATAAAAAGATTTTGGGAGGACCAACATGGCGGCATAAGGTATAGACCTGTGCATGCTGCCTCCCACAACAACATTGAAGCTACCAACTATAAGACAAAGCAGCTGTCATCCAGAACCATGGGAAAGATGGCCCAGTGGAAGTTCTACAACTGGAAGGAAAGAAAGAAGCTCATTGAGACTGAGTAGGAGGTGCAGAGGCACCAAGAACAGAGGTACGGAGGCGCGTGCCAGGCGGGCTGCAACTGGATGCGCAGTTTTTTTCAATCGGAAGGGGATACAAGCTCTTGAATCCACTGAGCCTGTTTGGGGCGGGATTCTGAGGTCCCAGACTCCTACGGGGAGAGGCTGGACTGTCTTCAGCAGGTCGGAGAGCGAGGGTGGCTTTCTCGCAGAGCTGCTCGCAGGGATCATTGTTGCTGTGGGGGCGCAGCACTACATGGAGTTGCGGAGAGGCCAGGAGTCGTGGAGACGCTGACGACAACCATTGCTGTTTGTTCCACCCTGGTGATTCTCTGAGACCCCGCCCTACTCAATTTACATCCCCACCCAACCTCTGCCAGTGGCACAAAAGGAACCACCTGCGCTTTTGCAGCCTAACCCAACAAACTGCTGATTTCAACTCCTCGCATCCAAAAGGGACACACTCAAGAAACAGACTCAGGTTCGGAGGAAGCCAGAGCCAGACCCGGCTGGGCCGGTGACATGGTACCGCTGTACCAGCAAACACACAAACAGGTCCACCAGATCCAGTCTCACATGGGACACCGGGAGACGGCAGACAAGCAGTCTGTGCACTTAGTAGAAAACAAAATCCAAGCAAGCATACCAGATATTCAGCCAGCTAGAATGCCTGTAGATTTTGTCCAGCAAGGAACCTCCCAACAAACGACAGAATGCCAAACTTCGTGTTGACCAGTTAAAGCATGATGTCCAGCACCTGCAGACTGCTCTCAGAAACTTCCAGCATCGGCGATACACAAGGGAGCAGCAGGAGAGACAGCGAGAGAAGCTTCTGTCTCGCACCTTCATGGCGCCCCTTGTGAGGCTGTGTGAGGGCTGCGACGGCCCCTGCGAGGCTGCGACGGCCCCTGTGAGGCTGCATGAGGCTGTGACGGCCCCTGCGAGGCTGCGACGGCCCCTGTGAGGCTGCGATGACCCCTGTGAGGCTCTAACGGCCCCTGTGAGCTGTGACGGCCCCTGGGAAGCCGGCAGAACCGCGCGAGCCGCCCAGACAGCTTCATTGATGGCCCGCGAACCAGCTCGCAGCCCCACGCACAACTATCACCCAGAGGGCAAGAGGGGCGAGAGCAGCTGTAGTGTTGCTTTCTCCTCAGTTTTGGGAGCGAAATCCTCATTTTAAACATAAGAGGATACATTATTTTAAAAAGCTGTAACATGGCTCCGCACCCTTTCTGAGTAGAGCGTGAACAAGTCGTGAGAGACCTTTCCGAACACAGGGACACGTCGAAGATGGAAATAGATACAGTTTCCATGTGTATGACCTTTGACCCGGCGACAAAAATCGTACACCTATAGATGAGGACAATGGGGGGCGGGTAAGGGCAGAGGGTGGCATGGGAACTGGGTTGGAGGGAGCTATGGGGGGAAAAAAGGGGAACAACTGTAATAATCCAAACAATAAAGATTTCTTTAAAAAAAAAATAAAGTAGAAGAAAACACGTGAAAAAAAAAAAAAAAGAATGTATCTAGGAATTGTACCTAGGAATAAAATTGTGGGATGTACCTGAAACTTTAAAAAAAAAAAAAGATTTTGGAAGTGTGCCTTCCTCTTGGAATTTTTGGAAGAGTTTGAGGAGGATAGGTGGTAGTAGTTCTTTGAATGCTTGGTAAAATGCCCCTGTATAGTAGTCTAGATCTAGGCTTTTGTTTGTTGAGAGTTTTTTTTAATACTGCTTCTATTTCATCCTTTGTTATAGACCTAATCAGGTTTTCTTATACTTCTAGAGTCAGTCTTTGGAGATTATATTTTTCTAGAAATATTTCTATTTTATGCACTTTGTCCTGCTTGTTGGCATATGGTTGTTCATAGTATTTTCTTAAAATTGTTTGTATTTCTGTAGTGTCAGTGGTTACTTCTCTGCTTTTGTTTCTGATGTGGGTCCTCTCTCTTTGTTTCTTGATGAGTCCGGCTAATTGTTCATAAATCTTATCCTTTCAAAGAACCAGCTCTTGGTTTCATTGATTTTTTTTGTATTTTTTTTTTTTTTATTCTCTATGTCATTTATTTCTACTCTGATCTTTATTATTTCCTTCCTTCTGCTTACTCTGGGCTTTTATTGTTGTTCTTTTTGTAGTTTTTTAAGTTTTAAACTTAATAGTTTATTACTAATTTTTCTTGTGTTTTGTGTGTGTTTTTTTTGTTTTTTGTTTTTGAGGTAGGCCTGTGCTATGAAGTTCCCTCTTAGGACTGTTTTCACTGTGCCCCAGAGATTTGGGGTGGTTGTTTGTTAATTTTCATTTATTTCAAAGAAGTTTTTAATTTCTTTCTTGATCTCATTGGTAACCCATTCATTGTTTAATAACATGATATTTAGCCTCCATGTGTTTTTATTGTAGCTGATTTCTAATTTCATTCCACTGTGATCTGAGTAGATGCTTTATATGATTTCAGTCTTTTTGAACATGTAGGGACTTGTTTTGGGTCCTAACATGTCATCCATCTTTGTGAATGACCCATGTGTATGTACTTCAGAAGAATGTGTATTTCTGCAGCTTTGGGGTGAATTGTTCTATAAATGTCAGTTAAATCCATCTGATCCAGTGTGTCCTTTAGAGTCACTGTTTCCTTGTTAATTTTTTGTCTGGAAGATCTATCCAGTGAAGGCATCTACTTTACTGGAAGTTAAAATCCTCTACTATGACTGTATTGTTATTGATCTTTTCCTTAAAATCCTCTTCAAGTTTTTAAAAATATTTAGGTGCTCCTATATTGGGTGCATATATGTTTACCAGGGTTATATTCTCTTATTGGATCGATCCCTTTAGTATTATGTAGTGATCTGATATGGGTGTTGCTACCCCAGCTTTTTTCTCTTTTTCATTTTCATTGAAAAAAATTTTCCAGCCCTTCACTCTCATCCTGTGTGAGTCTTTTGTCCTTAGGTGGGTCTCTTGTAGACAGTATATAGTTGGGTTATGTTTTTGTATCCATTCAGCTACCCTATGCCTTTTGATTGGAGCATTTAATCCATTTACATTTATGGTTATTATTGATAGGTACTTATTTATTGCCATTTTAATTCTGTATGCCTAGGTTTCTCTATTTTTTTCTTCTCATTCAGCAGTCCCTTTAGCATTTCTTGTTGTGCTGCTTTAGTAGTGATGAACTCGTTTAGACTTTTCTTGTCTAGAAAGCTCTTTATTTCACCATCTATTTTGAATTATAGTCTTCCTGGATATAGTAATCTTGGTTTTCAAATCCTTGCTTTCTATTACCTTGACTACTTCATGCCATTCCTTTCTGGCCTGCACAGTTTCTGATGACAAATCAGATGACAGCCTTATGGGAGCTCCTTTTTAGGTAACAGTTTCCTTTTCTCTTGCTACATTTAACACATTGTATGCGGGAAACGTATTTATACGTTTTATGTATTTATACGTTCTACCAGTGTAGTAGAGCGCGGGACATGTATTAATACGTTTTTTATAGACTAGCGGTAGAATGCGGGTAATGTATAAATACGTAAACTAAAGTTATCGTAATTTTACTGAATGTTGCCATTCGGCAAAAAATTAGCAAAAATGGCCCGCGCCACCTGTTAGCGCACGATAAAAACTACCCGCAAACAATGTGTTAAGATTCTCTGTTTTAATTTTTGAGACTTTAATTATGATGTGTTTGAAATTTAGGGTTTTATTTATCTTTTTTAAAATTTTGGTACTTCTTGCTTGGGACTCTATGTGTCTCCTGAACTTGTGTGACCTTTCCTTCACCAAGTTGGTGAAGTTTTATGCCATTATTTCTTCAAACAGGTTTTCTATCTCTTTCTCCCTTTCCACCTCTTCTGGCACACCTGCTATGTAAATATTGCTACATTTCATGTTGTACCATATCTCCTTTAAGCTGTCCTCCCGTTTTTGTTGTTTTGTTTGTTCGGTTTTTGATTGATATTTTTCTACTCTGTTTTCTAATTCACTGATCCTATCCTCAGCTTTCCCTAATCTGCTGTGTATTCCTTCCAATGTGTTCTTTATTTGTGCTATGTCATCCTTTACTTCTGCCTTTATAGTTACCATATCTTTTCTCATGCTGTTGAGCATCTTTACCATCACTATTCTGAACTCTCAGATAAATTCCTTATCTCTATTTCATTTATCTCTTCTTCTGGAGAAATCTCTTGTTCTTTCATTTTGGGGTTGTTTCTTTGTCTCCTCATTTTGACTGCCTGTTTGAGTTTGTGACTACGTATTAGGTAGATTTGCCACACTTCTCAATCTCTAGTTAAGGACAGTGTCAACTGCAGTTTCTGACTAATTAGATAGGCAAAGACTCAAAGCATCCAGAGACTGCTTCTCCTTGCAGACTGATTGGATTTAGTCTTGGATAGCCCTCAGACAATTTTCCACAGGATGGTGAGAATTTTTCCAATGGGGGGGGGGGGGGCGGGACAATTGCTTCTGCCTGAAGGCTAATTGTTATTCTCAGTCTCTTAATGGACCTCAGAAACTCCACACCGTGGGGCAAGGTGTTTTCCAATAGGGTGGTTCAATTATCTTACCCCTATACAAAACCGCCTAGATAGCAATTGTCTGTGTGAGAAAGATGATCTATGGAGCATAAGGGAATAACTCAGCACAGGAAACCGGGGTATCTGCCTTCTGAGCTCTAACCCTGGGGCCCCCAACCCTGGCTTCTGCTCGCACAGCTCTAGTCCACTCTGCCCGCCTTCTGCCAGAGCACAAGGTGAGTGCTGCACACAAAGTTTTGTGTGTTGGCCTTTTAAGAGAGTCCCCGAATTTCTAGCCATCTCTCCCTGGCAGGCAGTAACCCTGCTGCTTTTCACAGCAAACATTATGTGGGTACCCTTCCCAGTTCTGGTGCTTTCTGCTGGGGGGCCCAGCTTGGAGATTAGACTCCAGAATTCTCAATGAGAATCCCCCACAGCTGAGATAGCTCTCCAAAACTTCAGTTGCAGTCTGTGATAATCGAGCCAGCCCTTTCTCGCCTCTGCCCCTCCTACCAGTCTCTATGCTGTTTCCACTTTCCATCCTCGGTTATCAGGGTTCTCTACAGAGAGTCTTCATTTGATTATTCAGGAAGTTTTTCTGTATTTAATTGTAGTTCCAATTTGGTCCTGGGAGCATGGCCATGCAGCATCCACTTACTCCACCATTTTTAATCTCTGCTGTCAGAACTCTTAAGAATCAAATTGGGGAGAGAAGGCTGAGTGTCTTCATATCATGTGTAATTTTTCATTTAATTCTTCTGCTTTTGGTATTTACCCTTAATAATGCTTGATAATCCCGTCCAAAGACATTTTATTTTGTATTCTTGAATTAAAATTCAGTCTTCTTTCAGGGATGAAGGGAAATAGTGTCTTGGGTGCTTTGTGTAGGAGAGATCCAAGGGTCTTAATGTGTAAGTTAGCTTTTTTTCAGTCCTTTTTCCTCAGCTCTACCTCTACTTCCACTTCCAGAGGAAGATTAAATATCATTACTTTCTATGCCTTTGGGAGGTTCTGTCATGTACTGTAAAAGGGATTGCTTCTCTGATTTCCTCACTGACAGCTGGACTTCAGCTTACTTTGGTCTGTTTTGTGAGTTACCGCTTGTTTGTTTGTTTTCCAGTTTATCCTTCATCTTTGTCCTTGTGATTTATGGCTTTATTTACCCACTAGAGGCCCAGCACATGAAATCATGCATAGGTAGGGTCCCTAGGCCTAGCCTGCGATCAGGGCCATCTTCCACCTGCTCACCAGTCCCCAGTCTCGCCCTGCCACCTCCACCCACCCCAGGTCCCCATTGGGGCGATCAGTCTGAGCCTGCGGGCCGAGAGGAGGGACCAAGAGGTCTGCCTTCCTCTGGCTTGCCAGTCCCCAGTCCTGCCCCACCACCACCCACCCTGGTTCCCCGTGGTTGCCCGTTGGCCATCCAGCAATTGGGGCCTGCAGGAGTGGGGGGAAGGACCGAGAGGTGGTCAGTGCACCTCATAGCGATTGGTTGATCAGTTGTTTTGGTCGTTCCACTGTTACAGTCGCTGGCCTTTTATTATATAGAATTTTAAAAAAATTACGGAATAACATAAACACATGTAGTACACTGATCTTAAATTTATAGCCTAATGATTTTTTTATATATGCAGTCATCTCTCAGATCAAGATAAAGAACACTTCCATATATAATAAGGTCCTTTATATACTTTCCAAATCTGTATCTACCACCTATAATGGTGATGGCGAACCTATGACACCCATGTCAGAGGTGACACATGAACTCATTTTTTTGGTTGATTTTTCTTTGTTGAATGGCATTTAAATATATAAAATAAATATCAAAAATATAAATCTTTGTTTTACTATGGTTGCAAATATCAAAAAATTTCTATATGTGACACAGCACCAAAATTAAGTTAGGGTTTTTCAAAATGCTGACACGTCGAGCTCAAAAGGTTCACCATCACTGACCTATAAGCATTATTTTTATTTCTATCACCATATACTAGCTTTGCCTATTTTTCAACTTTACAGAATCATTCATGTATTATGTTGTCTCAATGTGAAATCTTTTTTATCTGGCTTCTTTTGCTCCAAGAATTGGTGAGATTTGTCTTATTTTTTAGTTCCTATGTACTATAGCATTATATAAATATATCACTATATTTATCCCTTCTTCTGTGAGTGGGCATTTGAGTTGTTTCAAGTTTTTGGCTTTTGTGAATAAAGCCACTATGAATATCATTGTACATGTTTTGGGTGTGTGTATTTATTCATTTTTTTTGGTTACATACCGATGAGGGGGATTGTAGAGTAAATATTTAGTTTTAATAGAAATTGCCAGTTTTCCAAAGTGTCTGTACCATTTTTTACTTACATCAGCAAAGTATGAGAGTTCTAGTTGCTGTCTTCTCTAACACTAGTCAGTCTTTTCAACTTAGCCATCTGTGATAAGTGTGTAGTCATACTGCTGTGGATTTTAGTTTCATTTCCCTGAGGGAATAATATGTTGAATTACCTTTTCACATGCCATTTAAATATGTTCTTTTATGAAGTACCTATTCATGCCTTTTTCTCATTAAAAAGAACGGTTATGTTATGCCTTTTTAATAATCTTGTTAGAGTGATTTTAATGGACTTTTGGGAGATAGCAGGGTTTAACTGCTTGTGAGTACCCTGCCACCTTTAAATGGAAGTGAGGTAACTTTAAAGCTTCATCCAGGTATTTTTTTCTCATTTTTGTCATCTCCAATGTATGATTCAACCTCATTTTTAATTAGCTGGGCATAGTCTGTATTTATATTGTAATTCCAATATTAAAGATATGAGACAGGAAATTTTATGTTTTATAAGAAACTGGAACAAGAAAATTATTCAGTAATTTTAGTCTGCCTTATTCTTTTCTATTTTTAATTAAAATGATATTTAGGACCAAGAGCATTGTTTATTTATCCATTAAACACATACTGAGTGCTTTCTCTATGTCAGATCTAGTAGGCTTAGGGAATACAATAGTGAACAAGACAGCAAAGCTCCTGTCCTCTTGAAATATATTCAGGTAGGAGAAGTTCATTGTAAGTAAGTAAACAAGTACCAAAGATAATTAAAGATAATTTCCTGTTTTGCAGAAATGGAGCAAGAGGCACAAAATGGAGAACCTGCTGAAATTAAGATCATCAAGGAAGCATACAAAAAAGCCTTTTTATTTGTTAATAAAGGACTGAATACAGATGAATTAGGTCAAAAGGAAGAAGCAAAGAACTACTATAAGCAAGGAATAGGACACCTGCTCAGAGGAATCAGCATTTCATCAACAGACCCTGAGCACACAGGTCCTGGGTGGGAATCTGCTAGGCAGATGCAACAGAAAATGAAAGAAACACTACAGAATGTACGTACCAGGTTGGAAATTCTAGAGAAGGGCCTTGCCACTTCTCTAAGGAATGATCTTCAGGAGGTGCCCAAGTTATATCCAGAGTTTCCACCTAAACACACATCTGAAAAGTCACTGGCGCCTCAGTCCTTTAGTTCACCTCCTCAGCCCACTGAGGTAAATGGAAACACTTCAGCTACCAGTACAGGGTCAGTTCCTGCGCCTAGTTCTCTATCCTTACCATCTCAAAGTCATCCAGCAGAAGCACCTCCTGCTTATACTCCTCAAGCTGCTGAGGGTCACTATACTGTATCATATGGGACAGAATCTGGGGAATTTTCATCAGTTGGAGAAGACTTCTACAGAAATCATTCTCAGCCACCTCCTCTTGAGACCTTAGGGCTTGATGCAGATGAGTTGATTTTGATACCAAATGGAGTACAGATTTTTTTTGTAAATCCTGCAGGGGAAGTTAGTGCACCTTCATATCCTGGATATCTTCGAATTGTGAGATTCTTGGATAATTCTCTTGATACAGTTCTAAACCGTCCTCCTGGGTTTCTTCAGGTAAGCCAAAGAAAAATGTAAACATAATTTGAAATATGTGTAAAGTACATCATTTTTGTTTGTTAATATTTATAATGTATCTAAGACAGTAAGTGCAAAAAGATTATAAGTTCTAGTTCCTTTTCAATATATTAATGAGAAATTTGAACTTTGAATGATAGCCTTTTTCTTTTTTTTATTTTAACAAAGTTTTATTTTAGTATTAAATTTGTGATGACAGGTATTTAATTCTTTATCTGAAGAAGAAACCTAATAACTTTAATTTCAAAAGAAATTTATGTAATATATGGACGTATAATAGTAAATTTTCACTAATGAGGCCAAGCTTTGCCTGAGGGGCTGAGCTGGGCTGAACCCCCGCCCATTTTCTAGAGCAGTGGATCTCAACCAGGGGTGATCTCCCCTCCCCCTTTCCTGGGATATTTTGACAATGTCTGTAAATAATTTCATTGTCACAACTGAAAAGGGGGGAGTATGTTACTGCTACTGGCATATAATGGGTAGAGGCTAGGGGTACTACTACAAATTTAAACAGAGTATCCCCCATCAATAAAAAACTTATCCAACCCAAAACGTATGTCATGCCAAGGTTGAGAAACCTGATCTAGAAGAAGAGACTGATGATAATTTAGGATATAATTCTAACATTCCAAGCAGATCAATTTACCAGGATACTCTTGGTCCAAGAGCAAAGACGGTGCTATTGTTAGGGCTTATCAATCTATAATAATCTACCCTGAGAAAGGTCTGTAACATTTTATTTGAGGAGATTTGGAAATGCTCAAGTTTAATCAAGATGATGAGAATGTAGTTAATATTAGAGGAATCATGGCATAGTAAAAAACCTTTCCCAAACTTTCAAACTTTAGTCATTTAAGTATAACCTTTACTATTTTATTGGTCAAATCCACATTTCTGCTTTATTTTGATATTTTTATTTGGATGTCTCATTTGTTAATTTTGTCCTAAACAATAACAACTATGAAATTGAGGGAAAGATGTTGTATTTTTTCAATATACATATTAAGATGCATAACGATGCAAATTTAAATACTTTGTGTATTACTTGAAGTTGTTTCATATACCTCAGATGGTTATATATCATACTTTGGAAAAATCAGTTTTATTGTAATGTGCCTGAAGTTTAACTTTTATAAAAGATGGACAGTGACTTTGAGGAAACTAAAAGAAAAAAGAGATTCCTTAAAAGAAAAAGGATTTGCCCAGCTGGTGTGGCTCAGTGCTTGAGCATCAACCCATGAAATAGGAGGTTACGGTTGGATTCCTGGTCAGGGCACATGCCCAGGTTGCAAGCTCGATCACCAGCAGGGGGCAGCCTATCAATGATTCTCTATCATCATTGATGTTTCTCTCCCTCTCCCTTCCTCTCTCTGAAATCAATAAAAACATATCTATATTATAAAAAGCCAGTGGCCTTAACGACCTAACGCCAGAAGGACCAAACCACTGGTCACCAGGAGGTGCATTGATGGGTCTTGCGGTAGCGGCGGCAGGAGGGACTCTGGGTCCTGCTGCACCTGCAGGATGCTGGGTCTCATGTGATTTACTGCGCTGGGCCTCTAGTTTAAAAAAGAAAAGAAAAAGATTTTGAAAATGTTTATTAAGCACTTTCCAGGAAAGAGTCAGATCTGAGTACCCTGATCCCTGTTTGTTTATATTCTGTTTGCCAGAGATGGTGGTAGTGTGGTAGAATTTACTATCTGTTTATATGAAATATTTTGTGTTCTTTGACTTATGTTCATCACACATAATGGATTATTCTAGCAAGTTTTTAAATATTAGAGCTATGTCCTGGGTGATGGGCACAGTTATATTCTGGTCACTCAAATAATGTATCTCAATGTAAATGAATAAATTTGGTTATTCCAATTTAAACTAGTCTCTTCTGAAATTAGATCTCTAGGAAGTGAGCTTAAGTCTCAAATGTCAGTATACTGACAATCTGACCTCCCGTATGACTTTGCAGGGCAGCTTTGTGTCATTTTAATTTTACTTCACAATAGATAGTGTCAAATGAACATTGTTTGCCAACAGAAATCCCCAGTTTGGGGTGCAGTAAAGAAGGAAATTTTATTCAGTTAAGTAGCTCAGTTTTGACACAGCAAGGGCTGTGAAAACAGCAATGCTATTAAGGTGGCCTGGAGACAGGCCCCTCTCAAGCTAGACAGCTCTGCTCTGCCCTCTGCTGGTCTGCTCCACCTTTTAGTCTTTGGTGGAAAGCAAAAGCATTCTTAGAGTCAGAGAGTAGCTGACTTATATAGATAAGTTCCTGCCTCTGGTCGGGGATTGGTTTGTACTCAAGCAAACGATGACGATGACTCCAAATCCTTTAAGTTTGATTGGACCAGAAAACACTGTCCTGATTGGTCAGAATGGAGCCACTCTGATTGGTTGGTAAGGAAATTGAAGGGGTGTAGCTGCGCAGCTCCTGTTGGATGGGGAAAGCCTCAATCCTACTGGTTGAAATAGAATTCCAGGAACTCCTTTATAAGGCCTGTCAGACTATGCCCAGAATACAGTGCAGGCAGGCAGTTTAATGCAAGAGGCAGGCTGCTTGGTGCAGGCTTCTCCCTGAAGTGCAGTTTGCATGAGAGGCCTGTACAGAAATGGCTGCTTGGCTCTGTATTTTTGTTTTTGTTTTTTTAAATTTGAGTCTAGTTAGCCACCAGGAGCCCTTTTTAGTAGGTATCTTCTTTCTCATGGTTCCCAGTAGTAAATCCAAGAAACATAACTCAGTGTTTTATTTAGTCTCTGTCATGTTAGGTTCTCTTAGAATGCTGAGTGTCTAATTAAAATAATTATTTCTAATTAACCAATACTAACCAACTTAATGGAATTGTTGTGAGGATTAAATCAATAAGTACATGTTGAGTACTTGAAAACAGTTTGATTTTATTTATTTCTACAAAGGAATGTCTAATTTACATGATAAAGAAAACATTAATTTACTTTGACCATTATTTATTTAAAGTTAGACTCATGATTGGTTAACAGTGTGCTATTTAAAGCCACCAGTTTTAAGATTGTATAAAGAGTGGAGCAGTAACATTTTTAGTGTAATTCTTGTGAATAGTTTGCCAGAAGATCAGACTAATAAATGGCTAATTTTTATTGGGGACTTGTTGATGCTGATGGTTCTATAAAGATGCATTTCAAACTTTGAAATGTTTGTTTTCTGGTATAAAAATTTTAAAACCTTGGTGAAAACCTAGTTCTGTTCATTGATTTTTTTCTTTTTAACTAATCCTTTCAGGTTTGTGATTGGTTGTACCCTCTAGTTCCTGATAGATCTCCAGTTCTTAAATGTACTGTAGGAGCCTACATGTTTCCTGATACAATGTTACAAGCGTCAGGATGCTTTGTGGGGGTCGTCTTGTCTTCTGAATTACCAGAAGATGATAGAGAACTCTTTGAAGATCTGTTAAGACAAATGTCTGACCTTCGGCTCCAGGTAACTTGTATGGTTGTCTTCAGGATGAAAATCTACTTTAACATAAGCATAGGCAATTTTACTCTAGAGTTCACAATCTTAGTCACTATTTACAGCAAATTCCAAACTTGTATTTGTGAACACACAAGCAATTAGTATATAATACATGGAAGGAGTTAAAGAGCTATGGAAAAAAATGGAGAGTAGGGTAACAGGAAATAGGAGTTCTGGTGTGGGTGGTACAGGTGTAACTGTAAATAGGGTGATCAGAGGGGACCTCGTGGAGAAGGTAATGTTCAAACAAAGACTTGAAGGTGACCTTTTGATTCAGTGATGGTGTATGAACTAATGCTAAAAGATTGCTATGAGACTTACACTATGTGAGGTTGGCTAAGAGGCCATCTATAAAGGCAAACAATGATCTTAAAATTCACTTGACTTGGCTTGCATCTCAGATCACAAGGTGGCATGAAGCCACATACTGAATTTTACATCCCGCTGTCTTGCAGCGATTAATCAAGATTTTAGAGTCTATATCAATTATCCATTCATTCATTTATCAAACATGTATTAATTGTCCACTATGTTGTGGACCCTGTGCTGGGTACCTAGGATGCAGAGCTCAGTAAGTTTGGGGTCATATCTATTGCTTAAGATGCTTGCAATTCAGCCAGAGGTGCATGTGTGTGAAATGATAATCCCAAAACAATCTACTAAGTGCAAGATAAAGTTATGAGAATTTAGAGGGCATCAACCCAGGTGTGGGGTCACAGAAGGTTGCCTGACAAAGAATGGGCAGACCTTCAGTGATGACAGCCTACCTTCCTCTTATCAAAATCACTGGCTGGCCCTACCTGGTTAAGCTCAGTGGTTAGAGTGTTGGCTTGCAGACGGAAGGGTTGTGGATTTGATTCTGGTCAAGGGCATATACCTCGATTGCAGGCTCAATCCCCAGCCCCAGTTGGGGCACGTGCAGGAGGCAGCCAATCTATGTGTCTCTCTCACATCAATGTTTCTCTTTCTGTCTCTCTCCCTCCTTCCCACTCTCTCTAAAAATCAATGGAAAAAATAACCTTGGATAAGGATTGACAAAGGAAAAAAAATACCAAAAAATACAACCTTGGGTGAGGTTTGACCAAAAAATACAAACCACTGGCTGAGTAATTGCCCTCTGTAACTCTGAAATCTTTTATAAATATCAGGGGGAAAATGATTGTTTTCCAAATTGTTTCTGTTTTTGTTCGATTGTTTTGTTTTTTAGATCCCTCATGTAAGTGAAGTGATATGGTATTTGTCTTTATCTGTTTGACTTATTTCACTTAGCATAATAACCTCTACGGCCATGTTGTCACAAATGGTAAGATTTCATTTTTATGTTACAGTAATATTCCATTGTATATATGAACCACCTCTTTACTATCCATTCATCTTTTGTTGGAACATCTAATCCATTTATATTTACAGTAATTATTGGTAGGTATGTAGTTATTGCCATTTGATTGTTTTTTGTAGTTCTTCTCTATTCATTTCTTACTCTCTTGCTCTCTTCTCTTGTATGTTGATGATTTTTCTGTAGGGTTATGCTTGAATTTTTTCTCTTTATTTCTTGTATATCTCTTATAGATTTTTGGTTTGTGGTTACCATGTCCTTCATATATACCAAGCTATGTTTATAGCAGTGTATTTTAAGTTGAAGGTCACTTAAGTTCAAACACATTTTAAAGTCACTATCATTTTTATTCAGCCCCTCCATGTTTGTTTTCATCATTATTTTTTACATCTTTTGTGTGTCTGTGTGCTTGTATATGTCCCTTAATTTACTATTATAATTATATATGATCTTCCTATATTTGCCTTTAGTTTTAGTTGATCCACTGCTTTTATAATGTGTTTGCCTTTGTCAATGAGAATTTTTTTCTTTGTGATATCTTCTTATTCATATTTTAAATTTTTTTCTTTTTTAAAAATATATTTTTATTGATTTTCAGAGAGTAAGGGAGAGGGAGAGAGAGAAACATCAATGATGAGAGTGAATCATTGATTGGCTGCCTTCTGTACAGTCCCCACTGGGGATCGAGCCCGCAACCCGGGCATGTGCCCTTGACCAGAATCGAACCTGGGACCCTTCAGTCCGCAGGCTGACGCTCTATCCACTGAGCCAAACCAGCTAGGGCTAAATCTTTTCTTCTTAAAGAAGACTTTTAACATTTCTTATAATACTGGTTAGGTGCTGATAAACTTCAGCTTTTTCTTGTCTGGGAAACTCTTTATCTCTCTTTTGATTCTAAATAATAGTCTTGCTGGGTAGAGGAGTCTTGGTTATAGATCCTTGCTTTTCATCACTTTGAATATTTTATGCCAGTCCCTCTAGCCTGCAGAATTTCTGTTGAGAATCAGCTGATAGTGACTTATGGGAGCTCCTTTGTATGTAATTAATGGCTTTTCTCCTCTTGCTTTTAGGATTCTCTGTCCTTACACCATTTTTATTATGTTGTGTCTTGGTGTTGACCCCTTTGCATTCATCTTACATGGGATTCTCTGTGCTTCCTGGGCTTGTATATCTGTTTCCTTCACCAAGTTAGGGAAGTGTTCTGTCATTATTTCTTCAAATAGGTTCTTATTCTCCTGCTATCTCTCTTCTCTTTCCATTCCCCATATGATGCAAATGTTGTTAGACTTGATATTGTCCCAGAGGTCCCTCAAACTATATTCATTATTTTGGATTTATTTTTTCTTTTTGCTGTTCTGATTAGGTGTTTTTTATTACCTTGTCATCCAAATCACTGATTTTTGATTCTCTGCTTCAGTTAATCTAACTGTTGATTCCATGTAATAAATTCTTTATTTCTGGAGCACCAAAGCCCCATTGAAGCAAATCTTGCCCCGGAGGGGTGTCTCCAGCACAGAAGTTCTCCCACTGCAGACATAGCTGATTCTCACAGCCAATTGGCTTGGAGGTCAATCCCTCCCAGTGTTACCTACAACAATCAAGGCTTAACTACAACAAAACTGTGCACAAAGCCCACAAGGGGGTGCACCAAGAGTGTCTAGCTCAGGAAATTGGGGAGGCTGAGCCACTGGGCCCTACAGGACACCTAGTACAGAAAGCCACTCTATCGACACAGTGAAGCATAAAAAAATGCGGAGACAAAGAAACAGGTCACAAATGACAGAAATGGAGGAAAACAAACTACTGGATATAGAGTTCAAAACCACACTTTTAAGGTTTTTCAAGAATTTTCTAGAAACCACCAATAAGCTTAATGAGACCCTCAAGAAATCTAATGAGACCCTCGAGGTTGTGATAAAGGACCAACTAGAAATTAAGCATACACTGACTGAAATAAAGAATATTATACAGACTCTCAACAGCAGACTAGAGGATCGCAAGAATCAAGTCAAAGATTTGAAATACGAAGAAGCAAAAAATACCCAACCAGAAAAGCAAAATGAAAAAAGAATCCAAAACTATGAAGATAGTGTAAGGAGCCTCTGGGACAGCCTCAAGAGTATCAACATCCGTTTTATAGGGGTGCCAGAAGAAGAGAGAGAGCAAGATATTGAAAACCTATTTGAAGAAATAATGACAGAAAACTTCCCCTACCTGGTGAAAGAAATAGACTTACAAGTCCAGGAAGCACAGAGAACTCCAAACAAAAGGAATCCAAAGAGGACCACACCAAGACACATCATAATTAAAATGCCAAGAGCATAAGACAAAGAGAGAATCTTAAAAGCAACAAGAGAAAAACAGTCAGTTACCTACAAGGGAGTACCCATATGACTGTCAGTTGATTTTTCAACTGAAACTATGCAGGCCAGAAGGGAGTGGCAAGAAATTTTCAAAGTTATGAATAGCAAAAACCTACAACCAAGATTACTTTACCCAGCAAAGCTATCATTCAGAATTGAAGGTCAGATAAAGAGCTTCACAGATAAGAAAAAGCTAAAGGAGTTCATCACCACCAAACCAGTATTATATGAAATGCTGAAAGGTATCCTTGAAGAAGAGGAAGAGGAAGAAAAAGGTAAAGATACAAATTATGAACAACAAATACACATCTATCAACAAGTGAATCTAAAAATCAAGTGAATAAATAATCTGATGAACAGAATGAACTGGTGAATATAATAGAATCAGGGGCATAGAAAGGGAGTGGACTGACTACTCTGGGGGGGCGGGGAAGGGGTGTGGGGGATGCAGAAAGAGACCGAACAAAAATCGTGTACCTATGGGTGAGGACAGTTGGGGGGGGGGGCGTGAGGGCGGAGGGGGTGGTGGGAAACGGGTGGAGGGGAGCTATGGGGGGAAAAAGAGGAACAAGTGTAATAATCTGAACAATAAAGATTTAATTAAAAATATAATAAATTATTTCTGACTGGTTCTGTTTTATGACTTCTGTTTCCTTTTTTATGTTTCCTGTCTTGCTGAGATTCTTACTAAGATCATCAATTCTTCTATTAATTCATTGAGCATCTTTATAACCAGTTTTGAACTCTGCTTGCCTTCATTTTTTTGACCATTCTTTCTTTTTTTATTTTTAAAAAATCTTTATTTTTGAGAGCATTACAGATGTCCCTCTTTTTCCCCCTCTTCCCCCTCCACCCAGTTCCCGCCCCACACCAGGTCTTCACCCCCCTATTGTCTGTGTCCATAGGTAATGCATATATAGATATAAGTTCTTTGGTTAATCTCTTCCGGCTTCCCCAACCTCTCTTCCTTCTAAGATTCCTCAGTTGGTTCCATGTTTCCATGTTTCTGATTCTATTTTATTCACCAGTTTATTTTGTTCATTAGATTTCTTGTTCACTTATTTAGATTTTTAGATTCAGTTGTTGATAGATATGTATTTATTGCCATTTTATTGTTCATATTCTTCTTCCTTCTTCCTCCTTCCTTTTTCCTTCTCCTTCCACCTCCTTCCTTCTTTCTCCCTTCTTTTTCTTTCCTTCCTTCCTTCCTTCCTTCCTTCCTTCCTTCCTTCCTTCTTTCCTTCCTTTCCTCCCCCTCCTCCTCCTCCTCCTCCTCCTCCTCCTCCTCCTCCTCCTCCTCCTCCTCCTCCTCCTCCTTCTCCTCCTCCGTTTGGTGGTGATGAACTCCTTTAGCTTTTTCTTGTCTGTGAAGCTCTTTATCTGACCTTCAATTCTAAACGATAGCTTTGCTGGGTAGAGTAATCTTGGTTACTGTAGGTCCTTACTATTTATCACTTTGAATATTTCTTGCCACTCCCTTCTGGCCTGCAAAGTTTCTGTTGAAAAATCAACTGACCGTCATATGGGCACTCCCTTGTAGGTAACTAACTGCTTTTCTCTTGCTGCTTTTAAGATTCTCTCTTTTTCTTTAATCTGTGGCATTTTAATTATGATGTGTCTTTGTGTGGTCCTCTTTGGGTTCCTCTTGTTTGGGACTCTCTCTGCTTCCTGGACTTGTAAGTCTATTTCTTTCACCAGGTAGGGGAAGTTTTCTGTCATTATTTCTTCAAATAGCTTTTCAATATCTTGTTCTCTCTCTTCTCCTTCTGACACCCCTACCACGATACTGGTATTTTTAAAATTGTCCCAGAGGTTCCTTACATTATCTTCATATTTTTGGGTTTTTTTTTTCTCTTCTGATTGGGTGTTTTTTTCTTCCTCATATTTCAAATCGTTGATTTGATTCTCAGAATCCTCTACTCCAGCGGTCGCCAACTGGTGGTCTGTGGGCCACTGGTGGTCCGTGAGGTCCGAAAGGTTGGTGTCCGCTGCTCTACTCTACTGTTGAATCCCTGTAAATTATTCTTTATTTCAGTTACTATATATGCTTAATTTCTGACTGGTCCTTTTTCATGTCTTTGACATTCTCACTAACATACCTGAAAGTCTCACTAAGTCCCTTGAAGTGCTCATGAAGATCCTTGAGTAACTTTATAACTGTAGTTTTGAACTCTGTCCAGTAGTTTGCTTTTTCCGTTTCTTTCATTTGTGACATGTTTCTTTGCATTTTGGCTGCTTCCCTCTGTTTCTATGTATTAGGTAGAGCTGCTGTGTCTCCTGGAATTGGTAGGGTGACCTTGTGTAGTATGTGTCCTGTAGGGCCCAGTGGCTCAGCTTTCTCAGTCATCTGAGTTGGGTACTCTTGGTATATCCCTGTGTAGGCAGTGTGCACAGTCTTATTGTAGTTGAGCTGTGATTGCTGTTGGTGTCACTGGGAGGAATTGACCTCCAAGCCAATTGGCTGTGAGGACCAGCTGCAATTGCAGTGGTAGAGCTGCTGTGCAGGAAACACCCCTATGGAGTGGGACTTGCTTCAATAGAGCTTTGGTGCTCATTGAGTCTGCCCCTTGAGTGTGTCACTTGTGGATGTGTAAAGTGTAATCTGTTATGGTTTGAAGCTGTCTACCAGGTTCACAGGCTCTAGGACCTCCAGGGAGGTGCAAAGTCAGCCACTGACTTTGAGGGATTTGCAGATGGCTATCATTGAGGCCCACCTGTGAAGCAAGGCACACTGGTACTAGTGCTGGTTCTTGGGCTTTTTATTGATAGGGTTGGTCACGCTGACACCAGCTGCAGCTTGAGAGATTTTAGTAAAGTCTAAAGCCTGAGCCAGGACAGTCCATTCATATGGAAAAGTTACTGCAAAAAGCTTGGGTGAGACTGCAAATTTGATGGGGCAGTCTCTCAGGGAATCACCAGGGTGGAGCAACCAGTATGCTCTGGGCTGATGGAAACTCATATATGGCTGCCAGTCAGTAGTGCCACGGGAGAGATCCCAGCCCAAGAACAGTGATCCCTGTGAGCACCCCCGTCTAGGAGAAAACCACCCCCAAGTTCTTGCCCTGATGCCAGACAATCCAGTTCTTCCCTGAATGTGTCTGGGCCCCCCAACACCTCTTGGCTCAGAGGGTTCAAGTTCGAGTGAGTTCATGTGCCGGCCCTTTCAGAGGGACACATCAGTCTCTGGCAGCCTCCGTGTCCTCCAGCCATAATCCCCACTGATTTTTACAGGCTGGACTTATCTTCCCAGCTCTGGAAACCTGGGCTGGGGGGCTGGTGTGGGGCTGGGACCCTTTGCTCCTCAAGGGTGGCCTCTGCAGAGATGATCTCCCTTCCAGTTAAAAAAAATCACACATGGGTGCTGTATCAGCCTATCCTGCACCTCCGCCCCTCCTACCAATCAGTGTGCTTTCTTCTTCTCTAGTTGTAGGACTTCCATTCAGCCAGTTTTCAGGCGGTTCTGAATGGTGGTGGTTCTGTATTTTAGTTGTCATTTTGATGTGGTTATGGGAGGAGGTGAGTACAGGCATTTACCTACTCCACCATCTTGGTTCCTGTCTCCCCTCCATTTTGTTTAGCTCTTTTTCTGGAGTTTTGTCCTTTTCTGTCATTTGAGACATGTTTCTTTGTCTCTTCATTTTGGCTGCCTTCTTGTGTTTGTTTCTGTATGTTAGGTATATCTGCTATGTCACCCAGTCTTGCAGAGTCACCTTTTGTAGTAGGTGTCCTCTGGGACCCAGTTGCACAGCCTCTCTGTTTACTTGAGCCAGGTGGTCCAGTGGGGTTGTCACTTTTGTGGGTTGTGTACTCTCCTGTTTTAATTGAGCCTTGGTTGCTATTAACACATCAGTGGGTCGGATTGACCCTGAGGCTGACTGGTTGTGAGGACTGGCCATGACTACAGTTGACCAGCTTTTGTGCAGGAATGTGATCCTACAGAGCAGAATTTGATGTGTCTGACCTCTGGTGCCTGCCGAGTTCACTCTATGGGTGTATTGTTTGTAATGCTAATTGCGCATTGTTCTGGTTTGGTTTGAAGCCAGCCACCAGATGTGTTGGTTTTGGAGCCTTTTCAGGGGGAACTCTGGTAATTGCCAAAGTCAGCTGCTGCTTGTGCTTAGTCCAGGGCTACCTGGTAGGAGGTACACAGTTATCTGTTGTTGGTAGCTGCCTGTGCTGGGCTTGGGAGGGGCCTAGGAAAGGCTATGCTGCAACCCCAGGCTAGCTGCCACCAGTGCCAGGCTTGGGGCCACTTAGCAAGAGGCACACTGAGGCCATCTGCTACTTATTTGGGGCTTATAGACCTTTGCGAGATTTTAGGGAAGTCTGCAGTACAGGCAGAGGCTAGCCGCTTGTGAGGAACAGTTGCTGAAAGAGCTTCAAGAGGTGCACGAGTTCGATATGGCAGGATCTCAGAGAATCATGAGGAAGAAAGGTGTTATTTGGCTTAATAGAGACTTAGATATGGTGCCCACTGTGTGGGGGAGGGCTAAACTAAGGAACAGTGGTAACAATGCCAGCACTTCTGTCTGGAAGAAAGATGCCCCTGTAGCCCTCGTTCTGAAGCCAGACATTTCAATTCTTCCCTGTATGTTCCTGGTGTTTTTCAAGCTGCTGCCCTTTTGTTGGAGCTTAGGGCGAATGCTTGTAAGTGAGTCTGTACCCAGGCTGTTTAAGAGCATGCCTGGGTCTAATCTTCACTGATTTTCACAGCCAGCTGTTGTGGGGACCTCTTGCTTCTCAGGGGTAGCCTCCATACCAGAGATACTTCTCCTGATTCTCAACCCCCACACGTGGGTGTGCAACCAGGCCATTTTGAATCTGTATTCCTCCTACCAGTTTCAACGCGTCTTTTTTATATCTTTAGTTATAGGCGTTCTGTTCAGCTAGTCTTCCGGTGGTTCTCAAGGTTGCTGATCTATAATTTAGTTGTAATTTTATTTTTTTAATCCTCACCTGAGGAATTTTTTCCCATTGATTTTCAGAGAGAGTGGGAGAGAGGGGAGATCAGGGAGGGAGGGGGAGGGAGGGAGGGAGGGGGAGAGAGAGAGAGAGAGAGAGAGAGAGAGAGAGAGAGAGAGAAAGAGAGAGAGAGAGAAAGAAACATCGATGTGAGAGAGGCACATTGATTGGTTGCTTCCCACATGGGCCCGGACTGGGGCTGGGGATCGAACCTGCAACCCAGGTATGTGCCCTTGACCAGGAAGTGAACCCGAGGCCTTTGGTGCATGGGCCAACACTCTACCACTGAGCATGCTGACCAGGGCAATTTAGTTGTGATTTTGATGTGGGCATGAGTGGAGATGAACACAGTGTTTACCTACTCCACCATCTTGGCCAGAAGTTCATTTACAGTATTTATTGAAGAAAATGCACATAAAAGTGAACCCACCAATTGAAACCTGTGTTGTTCAAGGATCTACTGTAGTTCACTTTTTAAGTTTTGAAAGATTTGTTCCTGTTTTTTCAGGAAGTAGAATACACTTTGAATCCATACTTATATTTAAAAGATCAAAGATGATGGGAGCATACACTTTGAATCCATACTTATATTTAAAAGATCAAAGATGATGGGAGCAGTTCACCAGCTAAATAAAAGGGTAGAGAGTCATCTCAGCATTAAATTGTGTAAATGTAAATGACCCGGTGATCAACATATACTTTAGCATAGTCAATGCTAAACATTTAATCTATGCTAACAAAACATGATCCCCATACAGAGGTGTGGGTAGACTGTGTGTTCATTGAGAGGAGTTTACAAAGGCAGGAACATGGTGAAATATGTATATGAGTGTCTTAGCTTTATTGTTTACTAGCAGAATGAAGTGATATTATTTAGTATTCCAGACCAATCATGGAGCTGTTTTTCTCTTCACCCCTACATTCATAGGCTCTATATTACTGGGGCTTTAGTAAAGAAATTAAACTGACTTTTAGGTAATATATTTATCTCTGTTGAGTTTTATTTTTTGGTTGCATGTGTTTTGTTGTTTTCTCTGTTGTCCCAAAACTCCCAACTGTAAACAGAAGTTAGTTACCAGCTATAATTTTGACCTGTCTTTTTCACTCTTTAAGTATTCATTCAGCAAAGTGTATGCTAGCGAAATACCTTTAGTATTACATGCAAAAAAAACCCTTTTTTTTAAAATCAGCAATCAGCTTTCTAACAACTCAGAGTAGTTAAACTGGACATGAGTTTTGTTAATTGCCTTTAAACTTATTTAGACTTATATATGTTTCCTAAAACATATTAGTTATTATATAATTAAATTCACATGTAGCTGCATCTGACTTTATGGTAGCTTATACCAACAAACTGCTGTAACTTTTTTATTCTTTGTCTTTTGAAATTTGATTTAGGTCATATGCTATGAACTAACAAACTCAAAGGTTTGAGGTTTGGTGATGAAATAAAACTGAAATATAGGGGAAAGACAAACAAAAATAGTTGTATTTAAAATAAGACTGTCAAACACTGATATCTGACCAGGTGTATTATTAGACCATGATGTACCATAGCTTGGAGGAAAGTCATCTGGAAAAAGTCAGATTTTAGCTAATCTTAGTCCTTTACTTCCTAGGCAAACTGGAACCGGGCTGAAGGAGAAAATGAATTCCAAATCCCTGGCAGAGCAAGATGCCCCTCTGACCAACTAAGGGAAGCCAGTGTCTCTGATGTGGGACAATTGGATCCTTCATTGGACCAAGGTAGTAAGGATATACGTCATAAAGGAAAACGGGGTAAGAAGGTAAGTAAATTAAGTAAAAGAGCAGTGAGGTCTGTGTATGTGTTCTAATCGAAGGTACCTTTAACCAGTTTCAATTATTTATAAGATCTTATCCCCATTTACTAAAAAAAATGGCACAACTTGTAGAGTTACAAAATGATTACTAGTAAACATAATTAGCAGCTTTAATATTTCCCTTTCCAAGTGTTTGTTACTTAAAGTGATTTAAAAGATATTCTATGTTTTGAGGGATAGATTTTTTTTTTGCAACTATTTGAAAGATTTTGATATTTACCTTAATGATGTACATACTTTTTTTTTTTTTTAAAATATATTTTATTGATTTTTTACAGAGAGGAAGGGAGAGAGATAGAGAGTTAGAAACATCGATGAGAGAGAAACATCGATCAGCTGCCTCCTGCACATCTCCTACTGGAGATATGCCCGCAACCCAGGTACATGCCCTTGACCGGAATCGAACCTGGGACCTTTCAGTCCGCAGGCCGACGCTCTATCCACTGAGCCAAACCGGTTTTGGCAATGTACATACTTTTTTGTTTTGTGTTGTTCTCAAACACAAACCTTCCTATATACACCAAGATCTTGGGGCTAGGTATGCTTTTTCTTAGACTGCCATTTTTATTCTTATTTCTTGATGGTCAACAAGACAGAGGATGGGTTATTTAACATATTTTGTAGTTATTTAGTGGTTTCTTCTTTCATTTCTTATATTCTGAGTATATGAGCCTATATAATAAAAGCCTAATATACCAAGTGTCCGGTCGTCCGGTCATCCATTCAACCAATCAAAGTGTAATATGCTAATGATATGCTAAGGCCATTCAACCGCTCACTATGATGTACACTGACCACCAAGGGGCAGACTGTCAGCTGATCAACCAGTCGCTATCACGTGCACTGACCACCAGGGGGAAGATGCTCCAACTGGTAGGTTAGCTTGCTGCTGGGGTCCAGCCTATCAGGACTGAGCGAGACAGGCCGGACAGGCCCTAAACCCTCCCACAATCCCTCCCTGGCTGGCTAACCTCCTGCGTCCCTCCACAGCCCCAATCACGCACTGGTGGGGTCTCTTGGCCTGGCCTGCACCCTCTCACAATCCAGGACCCCTCAGGGGATATCGGAGAGCTGGTTTCAGCCCGATCCCACAGGCCAGGCTGAGGGACCCCACTGGTTCATGAATTCGTGCACCAGGCCTCTAGTATGCTATAAGTGGTACATCAGGATTAGAGTTAGTAAATATTAAGTGCTAGAATGTTGAGCGTAGTGGGAAAAGTTTAAATTTTCATTTCAAGTAATTGACCATTCAGTGGGGAGGACCGGTCAGCAAAGAGATCATTTCTGTCTAGTGTGATTATTAGATGAAGGTACATAGATTGTATAGAAAGCTAGGTTGTACCTTCTCTCTAATGTACAACCTGGCCTCAGAAATAAGTGTGGGCATATTGTTGATGTGGGAAGCAATCGGGAGTTTTTACTTATGAGTGGCTTTTCGCCTGTGTAGAAGTTTTTAAGTGAAGTTCTCTTTGTATTTCTGTTGAGAAGTTTGGTTTTCAAGTTATAAGGTCTGAGTTAACTTGCTTCTAAGTTCTTAGAATGAATAAATTTAGTTTTGAGATTTTGAGTGTTGGCTCTAGCTCTCATAATAACTTGAATAATCAATGTACAGGTATTTCTGTGTTCCCATTTCTATTCAAATGGAATGGCAGGTTATTTTGTGTTTATATATTTTTACTTGCTTTTACTTGATTTCTGTCAAAACCAGTTTATTTGTATACATCCTTCCTCACTGATTGAGTCATTTAACAGAGATCTTCTAACCATGTACATACTAATATCTAGGGGTTTATAGCAGAGTGAAGGAACTCATAGTTAGTCAAGAAAAGAAAAATGTCATTTTAAATATGATTTGATAAATGCTGTACTGGAGGTACGTTGGTTTTTAAGTCTTACTTACCACTGGGACTATGTATAAGACCAGAAAGTTTTCAACTTCATGGCAGTTATGGTATTGCACTTTATACTATACAATGTAGTGGTAACTAGTTTGGCTGGAGATATTTCATTATTATATCTAATATTTGTTGTTTTAATATTTTAGTACATAAAACTTATACCTTTTCCCCTTAGTACCTTTCTGTTTCACATTTGAAACATGTTTACTATTCAGGGTAAAGGTACTTCAAGTGAAGAAGTCAATCTGAGTCACATGGTACCCTATGAGCCAGTTGCAGAAGAAAAAGCAAAGGAATTACCTGAATGGAGTGAGAAAGTGGCTCAAAACATTTTGTCAGGTATAACTTTTTCCCCTTTAATGTGAAACCTTTGGGACCCATAAAAGAGTATTTAGGAAGATAATGTTTTATATTTTCGTTCTAGGTTATCAGTTTATAAACACTTAAAACAAAAATTGAAGGAACATATTGACATATAGGTGTAAGTTCTTTTTCATCTATTCTCTTTTATTCTTGAGAAAATTGAGAGTGAAAAGCTTCAGGAATCTCCAAACAGTTCTGAACATAAAATTAGTTATTTTCCATTTCCCTTTGAAATTTCCTTTTAATCGTTTTATTTCCCCCCCCCCCCCTTCTTTCCTCTCAACAACCAAAAAATGGTAAGATATTCATCTGTCTTTGGAAGCAAAGCGGCACTCCCTTACCACACAGATGTGCAAGCAAGAAGATATAAGGATTACAGCCAAGCTGTTTGGAGAGTAGTCCCTACTATTTAATTGTGGTTACAATGGGCTTCAGACTAATTATTTTAAAACCAGAATGGTCATTGCTGATATATATCTTTCTTTTCTTTTTTTTTTAAATTAAATCTTTATTGTTCAGATTATTACAGTTGTTCTTCTTTTTTCCCCCCATAGCTCTCCTCCACCCAGTTCCCACCCCACCCTCTACCCTTACCCCTCCCACTGTCCTCATCCATAGGTATACGATTTTTGTCCAGTCTCTTCCTGCACCCTCACACCCCTTTCCCCCCAAACATTGTCAGTCCACTCCCTTTCTATGCCCCTGGTTCTATTATATTCACCAGTTTACTCTGTTCATCAGATTTTTTATTCACTTGATATTTAGATTCACTTGTTGATAGACATGTATTTGCTGTTCATAATTTTTATCTTTACCTTTTTCTTCTTCCTCTTCTTAAAGAATACCTTTCAGCATTTCATGTAATACTGGTTTGGTGGTGATGAACTCCTTTAACTTTTCCTTATCTGTGAAGCTCTTTATCTAACCTTCAATTCTGAATGATAGCTTTGCTGGATAAAGTAATCTTGGTTGTAGGTTCTTGCTATTCATCACTTTGAAAATTTCTTGCCACTCCCTTCTGGCCTGCATAGTTTCTGTTGAAAAATCAGCTGACAGTCGTATGGGTACTCCCTTGTAGGTAACTGACTGTTTTTCTCTTGCTGCTTTTAAGAGTCTCTCTTTGTCTTTTGCTCTCGGCATTTTAATTATGATGTGTCTTGGTGTGGTCCTCTTTGGATTCCTTTTGTTTGGGGTTCTCTGTGCTTCCTGGAGTTGTAAGTCTATTTCTTTCACCAGGTAGGGAAAGTTTTCTGTCATTATTTCTTCAAATAGGTTTTCAATATCTTGTTCTCTCTCTTCTTCTGGCACCCCTATAAAACGGATGTAGGTGCGCTTGAAGCTGTCCCAGAGGCTCCTTACACTATCTTCATATTTTTGGATTCTTTTTTCATTTTGCTTTTCTGGTTGGATATTTTTTGCTTCTTCGTATTTCAAATCTTTGACTTGATTCTTGGGATCCTCTTGTCTGCTGTTGGATCTCTATATATTCTTTATTTCAGTCAGTGTATGCTTAATTTCTAGTTGGTCTTTTTTCATATCCTCCACGGTCTCACTAAATTTATTGGCAGTTTCTAGAAAATTCTTGAAAAACCTTAAAAGTGTGGTTTTGAACTCTATATCCAGTAGTTTGCTTTCCTCCATTTCTGTCATTTGTGACCTGTTTCTTTGTCTCTGCATTTTGGCTGCTTCCCTGTGTTGATAGAGTGGCTTTGTGTGCTAGGTGTCCTGTAGGGCCCAGTGGCTCAGCCTCCCCAATTACCTGAGGTGGACACTATTGGTGCACCCCTTTGTGGGCTTTGTGCACAGTCTTGTTGTAGTTAAGCCTTGATTATTGTAGGTATCACTGGGAGGAATTGACCTCCAGGCCAGTTGGCTGTGAGAATCAGCTGTGTCTAAGGTGGGAGAACTTCTGTGCTGGAGACACCCTTCTGGGGCAAGACTTGCTTCAGTGGGGCTTTGGTGCTCACTGAGTCTGCCCCCTGAGTGTGTCCCTTATGGATCTGAGGAGTTGTAATCTGGATGGTCCCACTCTGACCACTGGGTACACTGGCTCTTGGATCTCTAAGGAGGTGCTAATTTAGCCTCTGCCTGAGGCTATCCAGCAGGTGCTACGAAGAGATCTGCAGATTCCTCTTCCTTGTTTGAGGTTTGGAGGTGCTCAGATGAGGCCCAGCTGTGAAGCAATGCAAGCTGCTGTGGGGCCTTGGGCCTTCTTTTGGAAGCTCGGGGTCTCTCTGACCCAGCTGCAGTTTGTTAGTTAATTTTCAGATTGCATCGGGCCAGGGCATTCATATGCAAAAGCCTCTGCCGCAGCTTTGGTGGGGTGGGGTCTCAGGGAATCAACAGGGAGGAGCAAGCAGCTATGGCTTATCCTCAGCCCTGCCCTAAGAGGCCCCGAATCTCAGTGTCCCACTAATCGCTGCAAGCACCTCTGAGAGAAAGCCGCCCTCGAGTTCCATCTGCTGCCAGACAGTCCAGTTTCTTCCTGTATGAGTCTGGGTCCCCATAGACTCAACCAGAACTGGAGTTCAGAGCAGTCGGGGGCTTGTGACTCCCTCCCGATTCAAAAAGACAGCTGCGTCCTCAGTTGCTAGCCCCTTTCCGCGTGCTCGAGCCTCCATACCGGTGCACTTTACTTCTGCACCTCCTCTGAATCTCAGTGTGCTTTTCTCTTTCCTTCTACTTGTAGAATTTCCACTCAGCCAGCCTTCCTGTAGTTCTGGATGATGTCCGTTTTGTCTTTTAGTTGTATTTTTGAAGTTGTTGTGGGAGGCAGCAATTTTGGGTGTTTACCTATGCCGCCATCTTGGTTTCTCTCTCTCTCTTTCTTTAATTAGTTAACATTTGAGCTTTTCAACTGTAATAGCTCTCAGATTTAGACCACCTACTTTAGTTTAAGAAAACATTGCCAGTCACTATTCAGTAAGACAAATTCATGACTCAATAATGGGATCTTCACCAATCATTTAAAAGACTATTGATACAGGTTTTCATCTTGTAGTAAAAATTCATTAAACTAATAAAGTTGTAGGAAATTGCCAACATGAAACCACCAAGCTAAAATAAGTGAAAAATAACCATTAGTTGGGAGTTAACAAATTATTTTGCCCAGTTTCAAAATGCTGCTTGAATCAAGAAGAAAAAATGAAGCCAATTTTTAAAAATATAATTGTAACAGTTAAAATTGACGCTTGAAAGAGATTTTCAAAGAAGTTGTAAAGAAAAACCTTTACTCTTACTACCTTGCCCCTTACCTTTACAGGCTGCTAAGCTGTTATTAGGTCAGTATTCATGTGTGCCTGTATCCACACTTATGTAGATAATTAAATTCAAAGGTTATTTTCTTTTCTTTTCTTTTTTCTTTTTTTTTCATTTTCTATGCCTAGTTTATTTCAAACAAATAGGAGGTGTATTGTTACCAAGGAGCTCAAGAAGGGCATGCCTTCCTCACGGAGCACTGTCTCTGGGAAGAAGGTGGCTGCCCTGCCCCTGAGCCCACAGTTACATCAGTTCAGGTTGGTTTCTGTCTGTGCCCACCCCAGTACCTTCCATGTACACTGGCAGCTTAACTTCATCTGGGTGCTCCACATCATGCAGGCACTCTCTCATGCTGGGGTCCAGCCCCAGCAGGTCCAGGGGTCCCCAAAGGTGTGGACGGAGTCGGTGAAGAAGGAATGACATGGAGGCAGCGTTCAGTTGATCAGCAGCCTAGCCAGAATCTCTAGCCAGGATCTCCAGCCAAATTCTGGTCTAGATCTCCAGCGAAGTTCTGGTTCGGATCTCCAGCCAGGTTCTGTGTCTGTGTTCTCTTGCTAGGTTCTGTCTCTAGGTTCTGAGGCCAGTTTCTGTCCAGGATCTTTTGCCATGTTCTGTCTCTAGGTTCTTCTCTAGGTTCTGTGTCTAAGTTCTGTGCCTCTTGGTTCTGTTTTCTAAGTTCTCTCTATTTTCTTAAGTTTTTTGAGTTTATACTGCTATAAGATTGTCCATTTACTATCACTTTGTAACAAATCATCCCACGTCTAATCTCATGAAACGACAAACATTTTTTTTTATGCTTAGGAATTCTTTGGGCCAGGTATTCAAAAAGGTCATAGCAAGGATGGCTTATATCTGCTTCATGATGTTAGGGCCTTAGCTAGGAAGACTCAGGCTGACTAGTAACTCAATAACTTGGGGGCTGACATCATTTGAAGCTCCTTCACTCACACATCTGGCATCCAGTTTGGGAGAACTCAAAATCTAGGACTGCCAAATATAGTGCTTACACATGGCTTTTCCATGCAGCTTGACTTCAGCATGAAGGCCTTAAGCTGGTCTGGCTTCTCTGTGATAGCTCAGAGTTTCAAGCATGAATGGTCCAGCAAGCAGGCAGAAGCTGCATTACCCTTTCTGACATTTTCTTGGAAATTTCCAACGTCACTCATTACAAGCAAATAACAAACCTGTCTAGGTTCAAGGGGATGTGACATAGATTCCACTTCTTAATGGGAAGAATGTCAAGATTATGTTGAAAGAAAATGTGGAATAAGAGACACTGTTTTGGGGCATCTTTAGAAAATACCACATACCGCAAAGTCTTAGGCCTCCCAGGTACTACACAGATTCTACAGGCTAGTTCTACTCAAGGAAGTGAAGCATCTTTAGAACCATCTAATCCTGGGGAGAGATCTCTTTAGAGCTTTCAGAAGAACTCTCAGTGTCTTCAGGCTTAACTCTTTTCTTTTTCATGCTATACCCTGAGGTCTAGAGATCTAGGAATACCCCTAACAGTTGGTGACATTAAAACCATTTAAATGCCAATCAGAGTATATGTCTCTTATGTGCTTTTTAATAAGTGGATGAAATACCATTAGCTCACCAAATACTTAAGGCTCAAGTGACAAAGAGGTGCAGAAAATACTAAAGATTTACTCTAGGGAAAATTATCTGGTTTGTCAAGAGACTATTTCTACCTGACTCATGCAGATTCTGTACAAAGATGAGTAACCAAGTATCCAAATTGAGCTCATTCATCATAGCCCAAGATTGATTCCTGTTCACTTGTCAAAGGATAAGTAAAATTAGTAAAATTTATAGTCTTGTTTTAAAAATGTAAAAGGTGAAAAAAGTTAACTGCTTAAAATTTACCTGTGTAGCCCTGACCGGTTTGGCTCAGTGGATAGAGCATCGGCCTGCGGATTGAAAGGTCCCAGGTTCGATTCCGGCCAAGGGCATGTACCTTGGTTGCGGGTGCATCCCCAGTAGGAGGTGTGCAAGAGGCAGCTGATCGATGTTTCTCTCTCATTGATGTTTCTAACTCTCTATCCCTCTCTCTTCCTCTCTGTGAAAAATCAATAAAATATATTTAAAAAAAAAATTTACCTGTGTAGAATATTGGCTTGAGAAGTCTAGACTTATGTTTTAAAAAGGCAGCTATCAAACATTTTAGATGGAGTAGAGTCTAGTAAGCTAATTTGGGAGGAGGTAGAGGATTGGTGATAATAAACTGATTTGAGTTACATCATTTTAAGTCATCTGCCAACCTCTCACTTATTCAGCAAACATTCATGGCTGGCTATATCTTAGCATTAACTGGGTGCATAGGATGCAAACATGGATAGAATAAATCTATATCTGGCATTATACATGCCATTTAAAAGCTCTTAATGGCTACTAATGAAATGCTATATTCCTTATCTTCTATTGCAATGTCTACAGTTTGAATGTATTTATCACCTCTGTTATGCTTTTCCATGGTGATGGCTTATTTATAATTTGCATCTAGTATTTCTCATTAGTCCCATGACTTTTCATTTATCTCATTTCCATTTTTTTTCTCTCATTCATTAATGGAATTCTTCCCTCATTTTTTATAGAGTTGCGTCGTAGTTGTTTAGTCTACTTGAGCTCTCCTTTGTTTCATTGTCACTTATTTTATGGTATTGTTGTATTGGAAATCAGTGAGCTAAACAAAGGACGCCTTAATCAGTAAGCCAAATTTGGAGTCTTTATTATGCCAGTGGTCTGAGGAATTTCCTCTCAAAGTCTTGAGCCAAAAAAACATGGAGGAAATTTTCCCTTTATACTTCCCCATTGTCTTTGTCTCCCAAATATGGGATGGGACTTCCAGACCTTTCACAGGCTTTGAAAAAACCCTAGTGCTGGGATGGGGCAGTGAGACTATATCTCAAGGCCTGGCGCTAGTATTGCTAACTCCGTCTGGGGGTTGTATTGTTCATGGTTTATGGCCTTTCTAAAATGGGAGTAGTGCTTAACAGGTCTTGCAAGACAGGACAATTAAGAGGGAGCAGTGACTAGAGTCAGACTGTAGGCCGATAGAATGTACATTAGATTACTGGCACAGACTCAGAAGGACAGGATGGAGTCAGTCCTTTCAAGGCCCATTTTTCAGTATCTCACTCTTCCTCTCTCAAGTTCACCTGGTTTTTACTTCTTAAAACTTCTCAACCTACAACTTAACTCTAGAAACACATTTTTTTTTTTTTACTAGACATCTTCAATTCCTTTATTGTTGTGGGAACTCATGGATGAAACCTGTTTGCCTGAGTTTGAGATCTGATCCTCTCCCAAGGGTAGGACACTGGTGGCAGGGTTAGAACTGAAAGTAGACATGTTTACTGAAACAGGAAAAGAAATATATCAGTTTTTCTAATCAGTTATATTTGGCATATTTTGTTGCTAGCGTTTTAAAATAGTAATGGTTTTCACATGATCACTGGATACTTGCTCACTCATAGGCTGAAGTAGTAAGAACCATGCAACAGACCTAGGCAGGACATAAGTATTTTACATGTCTAATTTTAAAAACTAGATTCAGGGTATTGCTAAAAAGGATATAGTTAAAATTATAAGCTCTCTCCAGGGCAGGGTAACACTTTCCGCCCCCTCTTAAGAGGAACCTTTCTCCTTGTGCATTTTTTCTTGCTTCTCCCATTTCCTTCCCACTTCTTCACCCACATGCCCCTTGGGGGCCTATTCACTAGAGAAGTCTCTGCCATCCTGCTATCCCTCTGACAGTCTCTTTTATTCATGCTGCAAGAAGCCCAAGCAAAGCAAAGGACTAGAGCAGCTGTGGGCAAACTACGGCCCGCAGGCCGAATCCGGCCCGTTTGAAATAAATAAAACTAAAAAAAAAAAAGACCGTACCCTTTTATGTAATGATGTTTACTTTGAGTTTATATTAGTTCACACAAACACTCCATCCATGCTTTTGTCCCGGCCCTCCGGTCCAGTTTAAGAACCCACTGTGGCCCTCGAGTCAAAAAGTTGGCCCACCCCTGGACTAGAGCCTACTCTCATGAGAAATGGTTACACCAACTAGGCCTCTCAGTTTTCTTCTCTCTAGGTTTTTTCTTCTCATGCATTCCTTCAGTGATCTCATGTCTTTGTCATTTACGTTCATGTTGCAAGCTAAAAAGTGCTGGGACTCCAAGGTTTGGGTTTAAGATTGAGGGAGCAACAGGGCCCCCTGTCATATGCCTTTAGACTAAAGCAAGCAAGCAAGAGGTCTGCTTGGTGTTTGAGATATAGATTCTTTGGTTTCCAGTTAGCATTCTTTGTGTCTATTACCCTAAAGGACTCCATGGGGAGAACATGGTGCTTGGACTAAGGCAAAAAGAACAAGGATATCTGAGTCTTCTAGCCAAATACTATCTTAATGGCACCCACTACCCCAAATTAGTCCCTAACAATAGTATATTGTGGTGCACAGATACACCTATAAGCTGCAGTGGCAGCAAACAGTGGTACAGAATTCTTTTTTTAAAAAAATATATTTTATTGATTTTTTACAGAGAGGAAGGGAGAGAAATAGAGAGTTAGAAACATCGATGAGAGAGAAACATCGATCAGCTGCCTCCTGCACATCTCCTACTGGGGATATGCCCGCAACCCAGGTACATGCCCTTGACCGGAATCGAACCTGGGACCTTTCAGTCCGCAGGCCGACGCTCTATCCACTGAGCCAAACCGGTTTCGGCCAGAATTCTTATTGAGTGGTATAAGTATTAAAGATGAATTTACTTAGTAAATGTGTATATTCCAGACAGAAAACTGTAAGTGCAAAAAGTTGGCTTGAAAATTTATGGCATGTTTGGAATCTGATATTTGAACTCCTTGGATTTTTTCCTGCTGATCAGTTAGTTATTAAAGGGTTTAAAGGTATAATCACCCTATAATATTATCCATTTTAAAATTATCTTTTAAAAGGTGCTTCCTGGGTAAGTTGGGGTTTAGTTAAAGGTGCTGAATTTACTGGCAAAGCAATCCAGAAAGGAGCTTCTAAACTCCGAGAACGGATTCAACCAGAAGAAAAACCGGCGGAAGTTAGTCCAGCTGTGACCAGGGGACTTCATATAGCAAAGCAGGCTACAGGAGGAGCAGCGAAAGTCAGTCAGTTCCTGGGTAAGATGATTTTAGATGGCTTTACTTCTTTTCAGTTAAATGACAAATAATCTCTTAATTCAAGTTAATCTGAATGCTCAATTTAGTTTATCTTTAAGAGTAAAGAATTAGAACAAAGCAGTTTCATCTTTCAAGTCATAGTTGAATCTATAGACCAGCAACATCAACCTATCAGAGCCTTAACAATATTTCTGAAATTGACATACTGATTCAGAATCTGCATTTTTTTGAGCTCCCTAGGTGATTTTTACTTGCGTATAAAAAGTTTGAGAAACACTGGTTAAAGGGTTGTTTTGATCATGTTAGAGAAGAGAGCATCTGTATCTTTGAAAAGGAATGGTCCTGAATATGTGTTTACTATCCTTGAATATGACACATTTTTTAAATAATATTTTTTATTGATTTTATTTTCTATTTTTAATATATATATATTTTTATTGATTCAGGGAGGAAGGGAGAGGGAGAGATAGAAGCATCAAGCATTGATCAGCTGCCTCCTGCACAACCCCCACTGGGGATTGAGCCCGAAACCCAGGCATGTGCCCTGACCAGGAATCTAACCATGACCTCCTGGTTCATAGGTTGGTGCTCAACCACTGAGCCACACTGGTTAGGCAAATATGACACATTCTTTTAAGGACTGTTCACTGCATGGTAGTTGAGGGTCAAGAGAAAGGGATATATTGTTTGAATAAAGCTGATTTAGTGATTCTGGTGTCAGCCTTCCCAAGCAATATGCTTCTACCTACCCTTTGACAGCTCTAAAGTTTGGTATTTTAAGACAGATAGCTTCTTAGAGATTATCTTTAAATTTTGTAAGATTATCTTTTTGTTATCTAGTTTTCTTTTGAATCAGATTTTGGTTTGTTTACTTTTATGTAGATTTAAATACTTTACTACTATTTCAGTGAGATATCTGTGGACATGGAGAAAAAATACAAATACCCTTAGCTGGAAAACCCGAAAGGTGGATCTACCACCTTGCATTGCAGCAATCAGATAGAAAAGGTAGATCCTTCTCTCTCTTTTTGAAAAAAAAAAAAAAATTTATATATATATATATATATATATATATATATTTATTGATTTTAGAGAGGAAGGGAGAGAGAGATAGAAATATCAATGATGAGAGAGAATCATTGATCAGCTGCCTCCTGCATGCCCCCCACTGGGGATTGAGCCCGCAACCTAGGTATGTGCCCTTGACTAAAATGAAACCTGGGACCCTTCAGTCCTCAGGCCGATGCTCTATCCACTGAGCCACACCAGCTAGGACAGATCCTTCTCTTTTAAGCAAATTGCCAAAAAGAACACATATTTGAAGCAGGATTCAAAATATCAGTAGGCTCTGAAGACACATCCTTAAACCAAACAATAGACTTTGTTTAAAAAATAGCCAGCCTTGGTTCTTATCCTTAAACAGAAATGGTAATATGCAGTAAAACAACTTTAGATGCTTGTGTAAGAATTTTATTAAAGTAGAGTGGTAAAATCAAGGGAAGAATACATTATTTCAAAAGTTGGTTTTTTTTTTATGATTATGTAGTTGATGGAGTTTGCACTGTAGCAAATTGTGTTGGGAAGGAACTAGCTCCACATGTCAAGAAGCACGGAAGCAAACTTGTTCCAGAATCACTTAAAAAAGACAGAAATGGGAAGTCTCCCCTGGATGGTGCTATGGTCGTGGCAGCAAGTAGTGTTCAAGGTAACAGAAAGGCCAGAAATTTAAACTAGGAAAGTCTATTTGCTATAGGCTACTTTTACTTACTTTTAAATATATTTGCAGGATTTTCAACTGTCTGGCAGGGATTGGAATGTGCTGCTAAATGCATTGTTAACAATGTTTCAGCAGAAACAGTACAAACTGTCAGATACAAGTAAGTTGAATTTTATATTTTTAATTTGTATTTAT
This sequence comes from Myotis nattereri, assembly GCF_964212035.1. Classification (NCBI taxonomy): domain Eukaryota; kingdom Metazoa; phylum Chordata; class Mammalia; order Chiroptera; family Vespertilionidae; genus Myotis; species Myotis nattereri. The sequence goes on from NC_138076.1 coordinate 105,814,789, forward strand.
TCATTTTTTTTAGTATTTCTTACTGCTTTCAGAGAGGAAGGAAGAGGGAGAGAGAAATATATAAACATCAGTGATGAGAGAGCATCATTGATTGGCTGCTATCTGCATGTCCCACACCCGAGAATTGAGCCCATAACCCAGACATATGACCTGAGCAGGAATCAAATTGGGATCTCCTGTTTCTAGGTCAATGCTCAACCACTGAGCACACCAACCAGGCCAAATTTTAATGATTAAATCTCTTACAGCATTTGTAAAATCCAGCACAGTTAAAATGATTATGTAGTTATCTTTATTAAGTATCTGAGACCTTTTTTTTACTTGTTATTTTTCTTAAGGAGAAGAATATTTTTAGCAAATAATAGAATTACTGTGATTTTTGCCTTACATTACTAATTGTTATAAATAGCTTTTCATCATCAATGCAAAAGAATAGATTATTTTTATAAAGCCTGGAGTTTTTGTATACCTTATTAACTGCATGTTCTTGATGGGTGATGTTTGTCTGTAGTTTTGATAGGAAAATTGAATTATAATTAAGCTATTGTGTCTTGTAAATATTAGCTCTTTATGTATATCTTATTTGAATCTACCACTATACATTTGTATTGGAATGGACAGATTGTATGTCTTCTATTACATATATTAACTAGGGACCCAGTGCACAAATTTGTGCACCTTGAAAGGAACTGTGGGTTGCAAGGCTGCGGTGGGCATGGGCAGGTTTTGGCCCATCCTCCATGCCCCCGTGGAGCCCCTCCCGCTGTGGCCCCTGGTCCCCTGTCTGCTGGCAGCCCTGCTTTCGCCACTGCCGCTCCCACGCGCTAATGGTACTGGCCCCGCTTGCACCCACTGATGGCACGGAGCGATTGGGGCCGGCACCAGCAGTAGGTGCAAGCGGGTCCGGCGCCTATAGCGGATGTGAGAGGCAGCTGCCGGCCCCGATCACCCCTCAGGAGCCAGAGGAGGTGGAGAAGCCATGAGGGGCGATTGGGACCAACAGCCACCTCTTGCACCCACTGACGGTGCTGAGCAATCAGGGCTGGTGCCAGGCGCTGTCAGTGGGTACAAGTGGCGGCTCCAGTGCTGGCAGCGGGTGCAAGCGGGGCCGATGCTGGCAGCAGGTGCAAGCACAGGACAGGACCGTGGTGCATGGGAGCAAAGAATTTTTAGTAACCACCAGAGGCTTGCCCCGATAATAGCGACTGGCGCCCTGCCCTAGCCTGGTGCCCCCGCTCACCTGCTCCATCATCCCACCGCGGCCAATGCCCACCATGTTCCCCGCTCTGCTGCTTGCTGCCAATGCGCGTCATGTTCCATGCGCGCGCCCTCTGGTGGTCAGTGCACATCATAGCAACCGGTTGTTTGGTTGTTTGGTTGTTCCGCCGTTTGGTCTGTTTGCATATTAGCCTTTTATTATATAGGATGAATGGACAGAGAAGTTAATGATTTGCCCAAGCTCATCTGGTTAGTGTTGTTATTAAAGATGAGACTTAAAACAGGATCTTCTGATTTTGCCTCTTTATTCTGTTTTTATAAGTACTAGAAGAATCAACTTCTAAAAATTTAATCTAGAATAAAGGACCTCAGTTGCTTTCTTAGTTTTGAATTAGTTTAGATCTTAATATTTAATGTTTTTTAAAGAAAAAAGTAATAATGGTGTTCTCAACTCTTAGCTATTTGTGTTAATTATCTACTCACTGACAACATTCGAATTCATACTTTTGTAACAGACATTGTGCTTAGTGCTTTTCATGTGTACTGTATTATTTAATCTTTCATGCTATTATCTCCATTTTACAGATGAGGAAACCAAAGCATAGAGATGTTAAATACCTTGTTAAAAATTATACCCCCAGTAAGTAGTAGAGCTGGGATATAAGCCGGGTGACCTTTGTCATGCAGTGTCAGAGAATGGTATGAGGGTACCATTTTCCTTGGTGGGACTTCTGTGTAAGTTTAGTATTTAGAATTATTTTTCACCACTGCCTAGCATGTATTTATTTTTGTTTATTTATATATATTTTTGCTTGTTTGTTAATCCTTACCTGAGGACATTTTTCCATTGATTTTTAGAGAGAGTGGAAGGGAGGGGGAGGGAAAGAGAAACATCAATGTGACAGACACATTGATGGTTACCTCCCACATATGGCTGGGGGGATCGAGCCTGCAGCCAAGGTACATGCCCTTGAATGGAATCTAACTCATGACCCTTCAGTCTGCAGACCGATGCTCTATCCACTGACCCAAACTGGCTAGGATGCCTAGCATGTATTTAGATTCCTTCCCACCACAGTACATTACCACTGGCTTAGGAAATACTAACTTAATTTCCTAACTTGATTTGATTTGTTCATTCTGAGACATGCATACCTTTGAAATAAAGCAAGTTGGCACATCATCTTGGACTGTCAATTTTATCAAAAGATTAGAAAAGAAAATACAGGCAAGATGGCGGCGGTATAGGCAGACGCGTCCCAGGTCGTGTCCCGGAGCAAATGGAGTGAGCAGCTGAAACTAGTAACATCCACCACGAATTGGCGAAATTGCTCAGCTGGTGAGACGGTTTGCAGCCGGGAAGAGCAGAACTCCCCTGGAAAGGTAAAAAACCCAGGGATTTGGGCAGGAAAGTTTGCCAGACCTCTGAACCCAGAGAGTCGGAGGGAGACCGCGCGGCAGCCGCGTCCCTTGGGACAGGCACAGCCCCTGACAGGGGAAAGGAGAACCGCGGGATTCCTGGCGCCGGGGGAATTGAGAGCTGGGTTCTGTGATCACAGAGGACTGAGCCTAAACGGGGCAGCCTGAAGAGCTGACCAGACCATGCAATCCCGGTAAGAGAAGAAGCTTACAGAAACCAAGCCTTTTCCGTTTCCGCGGCCGGCGTTTGTTTGTTTGCTTTCACTGAATCCTGTTCATGGGACATTTCGGATACAGACACTCACCTGTGCTGAAGAGAGGGAGAGTGTGCGGAGGAGTGGAATCTGCGGAGAGACTGAGGAGAGAGGGGGGCCGGGAGAGGTGGCAGTGAATTGAGTGCTGAGACACCCCGAGCCCAGGTCTGGGGCAGACATTCTCTCCCGAGAGTGAGACTCCTCCCCCCAGCCCCCAGGCAAGGAGCACAGCCACACCCAGATTCCACCCTGTAGGAGATCAAGGATTAAAATAACCTGATCAGTCCCTGGGAGTTAACAGGGTCTGGCCTATAGAGGGATTTTCAATCCCAGCAACAACACAGCGCCGGTAACTAACTATTACGCAGCCAGCTCTGGGCAGTGAACCTCCACTGGACAGAGAGGCCCTATAGCCTCAGAGGCCAACCCCAGAACACTGCCACCCAGAGGCTGACCCACAAACTGACTCTTTGCTAAACACAAAATAAGGCAGTCTGGGAAACAAATGCGGCTTGCTTTAAAATAAGGACTGTGGTTTACAACACAGAGGAACAGTGTATCGCAGGGAAACTCAACACTCTCCTGGATACCTGGCAGGTCTAAGGCGAGCCACACTGAAGAATAGAAGAACCGAAGGACCTTCACTACTGCAATTTTTTTTTTCTTTTTTCACCTTTTAACTAAGAAATCAATTTTTTTTCCTCTTTTTTCTTTTTTTTTCCTTTTTTTTCTTTCTTCTTTTTTCCATCACCTGATTTTACCCTCTTAATTACTACCTTCTTATTTTTAACCAGTATTATTACTGCTACCATTTTACCATTTTTTTTAAAGTGCCATTTTATTTTCTCTTTATTTTATTTTGGGATTAGTGTTCTCCATTCTATTTTCATCGTTATATTATTGGTTGTTTCTAGTTTGCATTCATCCCCAGGGAGCTGTTGCTGGAATTTGTTGGGATTAATGGCTGTTCTATAGGAGTATTCTCCTCATATAAAAAAGTCTCTTCCCCTCTTCCACTTCATTCTCTCTTTTCGCTCTTTTTTTTTCTTTTCTTTTCTTTTCTTTTCTCGCTTTTATTTTCCCCCCTCCTTTTTCCAAATTTCATTTTTGCACTCCTTTTTTTGGTCTCTACTTTTCTTTTCTTTTTTCTCTTTTATCTTTTTCTCTTCCTTCTTCCTTATCCCCTAATTCTCTTAATTCAGGTGGTCACCTTTATTTGGGGTTATTAATATCGTAAATATATTTGTGTATAGTGCCTGGTACGTGGTGCCTTGTTGTGTTGTATTTTGTGCCTTTAAATCAATGCAGCAGATCCAAGCAACAGCAACCTCCTGAGCACCAACACCCTCTGCTGAGGAACAGCAGCTGCACGTGAAACCTCGCCCCACCAGCCAGAAGAGCCACCACAGCTGTGAACAGCACCCACCAGAGGAGCTGCTGCAAACTGAAGAGCAGGTGCTACCGCAACCGCCCGAAGAGCAACCACAGACCAAGAGTCACTGCCACCAAGGGAGCAACCACTGAACGACTCAACGTCTAGATATGTCAGTGAGATCAAACATGGGTAGACAAAGAAACCCCCAAAGGAAAGAGAAGGAGGACTCTCCAGAAAAGCAGCTAAGTAATACAGAGGCATGCAACATGACAGAAAAAGAATTCAGAATAAGGATCCTAGAGTGCATAAACCGGATGGAGGAAAAAATCGACAACCTCTGCAAGAAGGTAGAAGAAACAGATGAAAAAATCAACAACTTAAGTAAGACCCAAGAAGAAATGAAGAGTGATATAGCTGCAATGAAAAACTCCATTGAAAGTATCAACAGTAGACTAGGAGAAGCGGAGGACTGAATTAGTGAATTAGAAGACAAGGAAGCAAAACACACCCAAACTGAACTGCAATTGGAGAAAAAAATTAAAAGACAGGAGGAGAGCCTAAGGGAGCTTTGGGACAACATGAAACGAAACAACATACGAATAATAGGGGTGCCAGAATAACAGAAACATGAACAAGGATTAGAAAATCTATTAGAAGAAATAATGTCAGAAAAATTCCCTGAGGTGGGAAAGAAAAAAGTCACACAAGCCCAGAGAGTCCCAAACAAGGTGAACCCGAAAAGACCCACACCAAGACACATCATAATTACCATGGCAAACGTTCAGGACAAAGAGAGAATCTTACAGGCTGCAAGAGAGAGACGGAAAGTTACATACAAGGGATCTCCCATTAGATTGTCAAATGATTTCTCAACAGAAACACATCAGGCCAGAAAAGAATGGACAGAAATTTACAAAGTGATGCAAAGCAAAGGACTGAATCCAAGAATACTGTATCCAGCAAGGTTATTATTCAAACTTGAAGGGGAAATAAGAAGCTTCACAGACAAAAAAAGGCTAAGGGAGTTTATCACCACCAAGCCAGCAATGCAAGGAATGCTAAAGGGACTGGTATAAAAATAAGAAATAAAAAGCTCAGAAAGAAAACAGCCACACAAAAACAGAAATGGCTACAAACAAGTACCTTTCAATAATAACTTTAAAAGTAAACGGAGTAAATGCTCCAAACAAAAGACATCGAGTGGCTGAATGGATAAAAAAACATGACCCATACATCTGCTGTCTACAAGAAACCCACCTCATTAGAAGGGACTCACACAGACTGAAAGTGAAAGGATGGAAAAATATCTTTCAGGCAAATGGAAAGGAAAAGAAAGCTGGGGTAGCAGTACTTATATCGGACAAAATAGACCTCAAAGTGAAGGCCATAACAAGAGATAAGGAAGGCCACTTCATAATACTAAAGGGATCAATACAACAAGAAGATATAACCCTGGTAAACATATATGCACCCAATGCAGGAGCACCCAAATTCATAAAAAAACTCCTGGAAGATATCAAAGGAGAGATCCACAACAATACAGTCATAGTAGGGGACTTTAATACACCACTGACAACACTGGATAAGCACTCTAGACAAACAATCAGCAAAGATACAGCAATCCTAAATGACTCACTAGATCAGATGGACTTAATAGACATCTTCAGAATACTTCACCCCAGTGCCACGGAATATACATTCTACTCAAGTGCTCATGACACATATTCAAAAATAGACCATATATTGGGTCACAAGCAAAGTATGCACAAATTCAAGAAGATTGAAATCATAAAAAGCGTCTTCGCAGACCATGATGGCATAATATTAGAAATAAACTACAATAAAAACAACCCAAAATACTCAAACACTTGGAAGCTGAATAGCATGCTACTAAATATTGATTGGGTTACCAATGAAATCAAAGAAGAAATTCGAAACATCCTGGAAACGAATGACAATGAAAACACAACAATCCAAAACCTATGGGACACAATGAAAGCAGTCCTGAGAGGGAAGTTTATAGCTCTACAGGCCTATCTCAAAAAACAAGAAAAAATGGTAGTAAATCAGCTAACTCTACAACTCAAAGAATTAGGAAGAGAGCAACAAGAAAACCCCAGAGTGAGCAGAAGGAAGGAGATAATAAAGATTAGAGCAGAAATAAATGACATAGAGACCAAAAAAACAATACAGAAAATCAATGAAACCAAGAGCTGGTTCTTTGAAAGGATAAACAAGATTGACAAACCTCTAGCCAGACTCACCAAGAAGCAAAGAGAGAGGACCCAAATAAACAAAATCAGATACGATAGAGGCGAAATAACAACAGACCCCACAGAAATACAAATGATTGTTAAAAAATACTATGGACAGCTCTACGCCAACAAACTAGACAACCTGGAGGAAATGGACATATTCCTAGAAAAATACAACATTCCAAAACTCAATCAGGAAGAATCTAAAAATCTCAACAGGCCAATAACTATGGAAGAAATTGAAGCAGTCATCAAAAAGCTTCTATCAAACAAAAGCCCAGGACCGGACGGCTTCACAGGGGAGTTTTACCAAACATTCAAGGAAGAACTAAAATTTATCCTCCTCAGACTACTACAAAAAATTCAAGAGGAAGGAACACTTCCAAGCTCATTCTATGAAGCCAGCATCACCCTAATACCAAAACCAGGCAAGGACAACACAATGAAAGAGAATTACAGGCCAATATCCCTCATGAACATAGATGCCAAAATCCTCAACAAAATCTTAGCAAATCAGATCCAGCAGTACATCAGAAAGATCATACACCATGACCAAGTAGGATTTATCCCAGGGATGCAAGGATGGTACAATATCCGCAAATCAATAAACGTGATACATCACATAAACAAATTGAAAGAAAAAAACCACATGGTCATATCAATTGATGCAGAAAAAGCATTTGACAAAATTCAACACCCATTTTTGATAAAAGCTCTCAGCAAGGTGGGAGTAGAAGGATCATACCTCAACATAATAAAAGCCATATATGACAGGCCCACAACCAACATCATACTCAATGGACAAAAACTAACACCATTTCCCCTAAGAACAGGAACAAGACAGGGATGCCCCCTCTCACCACTCCTGTTCAACATAGTACTGGAAGTGTTAGCCATTGCAATTCGGCAAGAAGAAGAAATAGAAGGCATCCAAATTGGAAAAGAGGAAGTAAAACTGTCCTTATTTGCAGACGACATGATATTATACATACAAAACCCTAGAGACTCCATCAAAAAGCTACTAGACTTAATACATGAATTTGGCAATGTAGCAGGATACAAAATTAACCCCAAGAAATCTGAGGCATTTCTATACACCAATAGTGAACTTTCAGAAACAGAGATTATAAAAACAATCCCGTTTACCATCGCACCAAAAAAATTAATCTACCTAGGAATAAATTTAACTAAAGAGGTAAAAGACCTCTACTCAGAAAACTACAAGACGTTGAAAAAAGATATAGAGGAAGACATAAACAGATGGAAGAACATACCGTGTTCATGGATTGGTAGAATCAACATCATTAAAATGTCCATACTACCCAAAGCAATCTATAAATTCAACGCACTTCCCATTAAAATACCAACGGCATACTTCAGAGATCTAGAACGAACTCTCCAAAAATTCATCTGGAATAAAAAAAGACCCCGGATAGCTACAGCAATCCTGAAAAAGACCAAAGTAGGTGGGATCTCAATACCAGATATCAAGTTGTATTACAAAGCCACTGTTCTCAAAACTGCCTGGTACTGGCACAAGAATAGGCATATAGATCAATGGAATAGAATAGAGAGCCAAGAAATCGGCCCGAACCAATATGCTCAATTAATATTTGACAAAGGAGGCAAGAACATACAATGGAGCCAAGATAGTCTCTTCAATAAATGGTGTTGGGAAAATTGGACAGATATATGGAAGAAAATGAAACTAGACCACCAACTTACACCATACACAAAAATAAATTCAAAATGGATAAAGGACTTAAATGTACGACAGGAAACCATAAAAATTCTAGAAGAATTCAAAGGCAACAAAATCTCAGACATATGCCGAAGCAATTTCTTCACTGATACAGCTCCTAGGGCACTTGAAACTAAAGAGAAAATGAACAAATGGGACTACTGCAAAATAAAAAGCTTCTGCACAGCAAAAGAAACCATCAACAAAACAACGAGAAAACCCACTGTGTGGGAAAACATATTTGCCAATGTCATATCTGATAAGGGCCTAATCTCCAAAATTTATAGGGAACTCATACAACTCAACAAAAGGAAGATAAACAATCCAATCAAAAAATGGGCAAAGGACCTAAATAGACACCTTTCAAAAGAGGACATTCAGAAAGCCAAGAGACATATGAAAACATGCTCAAAGTCACTAATCATCCGAGAGATGCAAATCAAAACAACAATGAGGTACCATCTCACACCTGTCAGACTGGCTATCATCAACAAATCAACAAACGACAAGTGCTGGAGAGGATGTGAAGAAAAAGGAACACTTGTGCACTGCTGGTGGGAATGCAGACCGGTGCAGCCACTATGGAAGACAGTATGGAGTTTCCTCAAAAAACTGAAAATGGAACTCCCATTTGACCCTGTGATCCCACTTCTAGGAATATATCCCAAGAAACCAGAAACACCAATCAGAAAGGATATATGCACCCCTATGTTCATAGCAGCACAATTCACCATAGCTAAGATCTGGAAACAGCCTAAGTGCCCATCAGTAGATGAATGGATTAGAAAACCGTGGTACATCTACACGATGGAATACTATGCTGCTCTAAAAAGGAAGGAACTCTTACCATTTGCAACGTCATGGATGGAACTGGAGAGCATTATGCTAAGTGAAATAAGCCAGTCAATGAAGGAAAAATACCACATGATCTCACTCATTCATGGATAATAGAGACCATTATAAACTTTTGAACAATAATAGATACAGAGGCAGAGCTGCCTCAAACAGATTGTCAAACTGCAGCGGGAAGGCCGGGGAGGGTTGGGGGGCAGGAGGTAGGGGGGTAAGAGATCAACTAAAGGACTTGTATGCATGCATATAAGCATAACCAGTGGACATAAGACATTGGGGGATAGGGGAGGCTAGGGGACTGTCTAGGGCGGGGGGATAAAATGGACACATTTGTAATACCCTTTGTAATACTTTAAGCAATAAATTAAAAAAAAAATAAACAAAAATAAACTTTGGGGTGCCCTGAAAAAAAAAAAAAAAAAAGAAAGAAATCCAACGTTAGCCTTGACCGGTATTACTCAGTGGTTAGAGTGTTGGCCTGCACACCAAAGGGTCTTGGTTTTGATTCCGGGTCAAGAGCACATACCTGGGTTGTAGGTTTAATCCCTGGCCAGGTCATGAAGCATGCAGGAAGCAATCAATCGATGTATCTCTTTTCTCTCTCTGTCTCTCTGTCTCTCTGTCTCTCTCTCTCTCTCTCTCTCTCTCTCTCTCTCTCTCCCCCCCCCCCACCCTTTTCTTCCATTCTCTCTAAAAAATTCAATGGAAAAAATATCCTCGGTTGAGGATTAACAAACAAAAGAAAAGAAATCCAAGGCTAAATTTCAAATGGCTTTGGGCTAAATTAGTAATTCCCAAACTTACTGATGATAAACATAACCTTGTGATATTGTTAAAAATACAGATTTCCAGATTTTTTCTGGAATTCCTAGTTGTAAGACGTCTTCTAGGTGAATATTATGCTTAGTTAATTTGAGAAACAATTGTACTAAATATTTTTTAAAGTGTGATCCAAACATAAAGCAGAAATCTTGGTTGACTTCTTTTTTAAGATCTTAGGTGTTCATCTTAATTCAAGAAATTGAAATTAATTTATGTCCATGGAACTTAAGAAAATAAAAATATTATGAAAAAAAAAGGAAAAGAAAATACAGAGCACATCAGAGAATCTTTAGATGGAAATGTAAAACCCAAGTCTCCCTTCTCACTTCTTGCTACTCTTAGCATTGACTTTTGACTAATACTCTTTGTGTTGTGCCTCTGAGGTTACTTTGATGGATCAGCTATAATTAGAAAATAGTTTCTTCTTTGGTTGTAAGAGCATGAGAAGGTCAGAAGTTCTTTTAGGCCCAAAGTGAATTATTTTTAGACTAGAGGCCCAGGGAACGAATTTGTGCACAGGTGGCATCTGGCCAGCCCACCCTGATCAGGACTGATCGGGCTGGGCCAGCTGGGGGGAGGGGCCATGGGCAGTTGGCTGGCTGACCCCACCCCGAATTGGGGAGGGGTCACGGGCAGTTGGTGGGCTGTCCCCACCCCCTGGTCAAACTCCTGGTTGAACTTCAGGTCGAACTCAAGGTGGAGGGGACAATTTACATATTAGCCTTTTATTATATAGGATTAACAGTGTCATTTGTTAGCACAGATATTTAGGCAGTCATATTAGAAAGTAGGAAGTACTTTATTGGCTTTGTCCATTTCCTAGTTTACTAGAAAAAATTGCTTACCTAAGTACCATTAAGTAGAGCCTTCTTAAAGCTTTGGGATTTTCATAACTAAGGAAGTATAGGTTTTGGTATAGATTTTGTATTTTTGGTCCTTAAGTGAGGAGAACTTAATATGATGAATAGGATATTTAGCAGTGGTTCTGAACTAATTTATTTCTGTTGTGTGTATTGCTATTCTTTTTATCCTTTTCCTCCAAAGATTCATGGAGTGAAAAAAAAGTAGGTAAGTAGGCATATAGTTAGATAAGTTTTTATTTTTAACTATAAGGGTACTTTAATCTTAGCAGTAAAAGGTGAAAGATTTATACGATCTGAAGATAAACCAGAGTAGTGATTTAAATAGAAACTTGGAAAGATGGGAGGGGAAGTGGGGAATAAAGAGTTTTATTCAAGAAATACTGTTTTATCACTCAATAATCTGACGCAAAAGTAGGCATTTGTTTTTTTAAAATATATTTTTACTGATTTCAGAGAGGAAGGGAGATGGCAGAGAGAGAAACATCAATAATGAGAGAGAACCAATGATCAACTGCCTCCTGCATGCCCCACACTGGGGATCAAGCCCACAACCCAGGTATATTGAACCAGGAATTGAACCAAGACCTCCTGGTTCATAAATTAATGCTCAATCACTGAGCCACGCTGTATGGGTGAAATTTTCTTTTAAGCGAAGAAACTGCAAATATTAAATCAGGTATTTATCACTGAAGAATTGGAAGAGCCAATTGTTCTCTCATTTAATTCTGTTCTCATTTATTTATGTAAATTGATATTTATTAACATGTATGGATGTAAATGTAATTTATTTACATTTATGAATTTTCATTTATTTACACTATGAAAAAGTATTTGATAGAGTGAGCATCTGTGTTTTTGTACTCTAATCCAACTGATAATAGTATAAAAAAGAAACTTTTATTCTATTACCTATGATAAATTACTCTCCCAGTAATTATATTTTTTAAATATATTTTATTGATTTTTTACAGAGAGGAAGGGAGAGAGATAGAGAGTTAGAAACATCGATGAGAGAGAAACATCGATCAGCTGCTTCATGCACACCTCCTACTGGGGATGTGCCCGCAACCAAGGTACATGCCCTTGACTGGAACCGAACCTGGGACCCTCCAGTCCGCAGGCCAATGCTCTATCCACTGAGCCAAACCAGTCAGGCTCCCAGTAATTATTTTAAATTTTCCTTAATTCTATTCCTTATACTTATAAGAAAAACAAATGTCTTATATTAATTTCCTTAATCTGATTTTTGGTGGTATAAGCCAATACAGAGGATTATCTATTTTGTTTAGACACATTTAGAAGTAGATTGTGTTAAGAGAAGTATATTTTCTGTCCTTTATGCTTTTGATTATGATTCAGGACCATGTTCATTGATTATGAATGGTTTGTTTACCTGAGGATCTATATAGTTAATTATACTCTTACAATTTGTAGGTAAATGTATAGGAACTATTAAGATTATTTATTTTTGTCAATTATATTAATAGTTTTGTCTTATTTTAGATTTAGGAACCTGAAGACCTGCAGGAACAATGAAAAGCAATAAGTAATTTCAAAATTGCTATACTTAATTTCAGTATAGTATCTAATACATAATTCATCACTGTTCTACATAGCTTCTGAATTCAACTTTGATATGGGTCAATAAATAGCTACTAAAATCATATATTCTTTGTCTTGTGTGCTTCATTTATCAAATGCCAAATATGACCAAAACAAGGGTGGCAAATCCAACTGTATTCAATCTGGAATATTAGATTCAATTCTGGGTTCCATATTTTGAAAAGAATGCTCATGAATAAATGATCTGGAAATCATACTGTGTATGAAATTATTAAAGGAACTGAGAGTATTTAGAAAACAAGAAAAAATAAGTGAGTTTTAATTAAAATTCCCCTTAAATTTGCACTTGGTAAAGGTGCAAATATAAATCTCTTGCGGGTAACTCTTTTGGCAGATATCATATTATCCAAAACTAGTTGTATCCTATATAATAAAAGCCTAATATGCTAAGTGTCCGGTCTTATGGTGACTGGTCGACTGTTCACCCAATCAAAGTGTAATATGCTAATGATATGCTAAAGCCGCTCAGCTGCTCACTATAATATGCACTGACCACCAGGGGGCAGACAGTTGACTGGTCGACCAGTCGCTATGATGAGCACTGACCACCAGGGGGCAGATGCTCCAACCGATAGGTTAGCTTGCTGCTGGGGTCCGGCCATTCAGGACTGAGCAAGATGGGGCAGACATGTCTTCGAGCCCTCTCACGGTCCCTCCCCGACCTGATTGTGCACTGGTGGGGAGCCTAGTCCTGGCCTGCGCCCTCTCGCAATCCGGGACCCTTCAGGGGATGTCGGAACTCCGGTTTCAGCCTGATCCCATGGGCCACTCCCCTCGTGAGGGTGCCAGCACAGGGCTCACGCAGCTGGGGCACCACAAGCCTCTCCCGATTGGGACTGATTGGGTGCGAGCCTGCAGCAGGCTCAGTGGGACTGGGATGAGTGGGAGCGGCAAGTAGGAGCTGCAGGCAGCGTTGGACTGTGGGTTTTGGCCTGATCCCTGCAGGCCACCTAGAGGGGCCCTACCCATACATGAATTCATGTACCAGGCCTCTAGTATAATATATACTCAGGAGTTATATAGGAGCAGTCTTCTCTTTCCTATTGGTAACTATACAAATATATAAACACCGTCATTATATCCTTCACTTATTTTTTCTTGTTTTCTAAATACTCTCAGTTCCTTTAATAATTTCATACACAGTATGATTTCCAGATCATTTATTCATGAGCATTCTTTTCAAAATATGGAACCCAGAATTGAATCTAATATTCCAGATTGAATACAGTTGGATTTGCCACCCTTGTTTTGGTCATATTTGGCATTTGATAAATGAAGCACACAAGACAAAGAATATATGATTTTAGTAGCTATTTATTGACCCATATCAAAGTTGATATTTTTTTTAAATGATCCTTTTATTTAAAATCTAAATCTTCATCTTATTTTTTGGACGCTTGATATTTGTACCTAAAATTAAGAACTTCATATTTACATTGCTTAATTCCACTTTGTTAATTTTGACTCCTTATTAAGTCTATTCTTCATTTTGGCTTCAGATTTTGATGTGTGTCTGTCATATTAACCTTCATTTTGTGTTATCTGTAGATTTGAAAGTCATGTCTTTTTTACGTCTTAGATTTCCCCCTCACAATTTTTCATGGATAAGATAACCACATGCTTACTATAACCTGTCCTCCTGATTGATTTTCTCCATTTAATGCTTTCTAAGATTGGTGTTTACAAATCTCCTAACAGTATATTCTCATGTCACTCACCTTTCAATTTTGTCTTATCAAACTACTTCTCAGTGTTGTTGTCTTCCACACTCATTCATTAAGTATGGGTTCTAAGGTTTACTCTATGCTCTATCCTTTATACTTTTCCTGGATATCATCTATATATATGACTGTAGTTACCACCTATATGCCAGCAACTCTCAATTCTGTTCCTTATTAACTTCTCTCTTAATCTTCAGGCTTATATGTCCCAACTAAATAACCACTACAGCCATTCAGTCACCAGAACCTTTTTGTTGTTGTTTTTTGTATTCATCCCTTTTTCTCCAGTCTCATTATCACTACCTTAGAATATATCTCATCCAGTTCACAGCTTGTTTCCTTTTCCTTAAATCCTTACAATTCACAATGTAACCTGAGTTATATTTTTTTAAAACCTAAGTTTGCATGCCATTCCCACTGATTTCAAGATAAAGTTTAAATTCTTCAGCTTCACCTATAAGGTTCTTCATAAATTGACCACAACCCACCTGCCATTAGTCTGTTTGGTGAATAGCCTAGTAAGAAGCTAGTTCTTTTTTAATTATTTGAGGTTGTTAATATTTCTGAGAATAATTTTGAAGTTTGTATGACTGAAATTTTGTTATAATTAGTGAAATTTACAATTACTGCCAATGTGCTCTCTGTAGACATTACTGAATGCACTGGGAAAAATTCAGAAAAATCTCAAGTTATAAATTGAATCCCATTGACTTATTTAGAGCATATATTATATTCATTTTTTATTGTTCTTCAGTTGGTATGGTACGGATACTCCATATATAAAATCTATTTTAAAAGCTCTAATTAAAATTAACTTTTTAAAAAGTAACATTTCAAAAATAAGCTTTATCTTTTTGTTAGAGATAGGCTTTCTAGGAGTTTTTAGCATTGTCGTTTGAATCTAAATGAAGAAAAGCATTGAACAGTTATTTATCAAGAAAGAGAAGAATAGATACCTGCCACAATACTGGTTCTAAGGCTTATTGGGAAACAGAGGTGGTAGGTGAGGATGTATTTAAAAAAAAAATAAACATAACTGCTGAGCTACTTTACAAGGCCTTTAAAAATAATTAAATATTTAGTACCATGGAAATTTTTAAGTACAAATCCCATTTATGAGATAAAGAAGATTAAATTTATGAAGTGTATAAAGGTCAAGACTTAACTAAGGTCATATGGTTAGTTGTTATTAGAATCTAGTTTTCTGACTCTTAGTTTGGCACTTTTTTCCAAATTAACGGGAATTTAGAGGTGTTAAACTAATTGGATAGAATAGGGAACATTCCAAATATTCAAAAGTGAAAGTTTAAGTTACCATGTCACTTCATTGTAGCTCACAATCATGGAGAGATCTGCCATAAGAGAAAGCTGCTTAACCGAGAGTTGTTGTGGTCACTCTTCTATTGCTAAAACTGCCACTGCCCCTTTGTTCCCATTCAGCCTTAGTCATTGCCATGTGATGTTAGTATTGTGACTGGGGCTTGGTTGACAATGAGAATGCTCATGTGTTCTGCAACATCAGCAAATCCTGTGGAATACTCTGGGGTTGCAAAGCAACAGGGACTGGCAGAAAGCATTTCAAGAAGCTTTTCTGTAGTCCGGTATCTAGGGAGAAAGCCCTAATCAAGACTGTTATAGATGTAAAGTTTGACAGATCATAGGTTCTGCTAAAGTTAACATTAGGCAAAGGACAAAATAAAATCATTCAGGAGCATAGATTACTTCACTTTTCTAGACCTGAGGTTGAAACAAGCATGAACAAGCCAGTAGGATCACAAAGCACCTGTTCTAGGCCAGGCTAATAGTAATAGAGGATTTGTTAGTTCAAAGGACAGATCTGGCGTTAGTATAAAATGTCCAGATGCAGGTCACAAAGCACTTCAGTGTGTTGTGGAGAAAATTACATAATTTTGCCTTTTTATTGTTATTTCTTGTTTAACCAATCCTTTAGTTGGGGAAACGCATAAATAAGAAAGGCTTTAAGAGTCTGGTATTTACAAAAGGTAAATGGTAAAACAAAACGGTAAGTTTTCGTATCTTTGTATAGGATCTCATAATATTTTCTCATAGAAATGGTTTTAACAGATACTCATTATTGCAGTAATAACTACATTTGTATAGTAGTGCTTTATAATTTCCCAAGCCCTTTGCTATACATTTAATACTCAAGAAACTCTATGATATGGGTAGGGCAGGAAGTGCTCATTGCATTCATTCAACAAATATTGAATGTCAGATGCTGTTCTAAGTACTTAGGATACATTAATGAAAAAAGCAGAGTCTCTTTTTTAGTGGGGTTTATACTCTAGTAAGATAATAAGCAAAACAAAAACGATGGGCATAAGTAAGTTCTATAATATGTAGCAGATGCTAAGTTATAAAAGAACAAAGAGCAGTCTAAGGGGGTGATTGGCTGGCAGTGGGGTGGGGCATGTGGGATAAGGTGATTTTTACTTATTAATTTATTTTTATTTTTATATTTTTCTAAATTAAATCTTTATTGTTCAGATTATTACATTTGTTCCTCTTTTTACCCCCCCATAACTCCCCTCCTCCCAGTTCCCGCCCCACCCTCCGCCCTCATTCCCCACCCACTGTCCTCATCCATAGGTGCACAATTTTTGTCCAGTCTCTTCTCGCATCTCCCACACCCCTTTCCCCCCCAAGAATAGTCAGTCCATTCCCTTTCTATGTCCCTGATTCTATTATAATCACAAGTTCATTCTGTTCATCAGATTATTTATTCACTTGATTCTTAGATTCACTTGTTGATAGATGCATATTTGTTGTTCATAATTTGTATCTTTACCTTTTTCTTCCTCTTCCTCTTCCTCTTCTTAAAGGATACCTTTCAGCATTTCATATAATCCTGGTTTGGTGGTGATGAACTCCTTTAGCTTTTCCTTATCTGTGAAGCTCTTTATCTGCCCTTCAATTCTGAATGATAGCTTTGCTGGATAAAGTAATCTTGGTTGTAGGTTCTTGGTATTCATCACTTTGAATATTTCTTGCCACTCTCTTCTGGCCTGCAAAGTTTCTGTTGAGAAATCAGCTGACAGTCGTATGGGTATTCCCTTGTAGGTAACTGAGTTTCTTTCTCTTGCTGTTTTTAAGATTCTCTCTTTATCTTTTGCTCTTGGCATTTTAATTATGATGTGTCTTGGTGTGGTCCTCTTTGGATTCCTTTTGTTTGGGGTTCTCTGCGCTTCTTGGACCTGTAAGTCCATTTCTTTCACCAGGTGGGGGAAGTTTTCTGTCATTATTTCTTCAAATAGGTTTTCAATATCTTGCTCTCTCTCTTCTTCTGGCACCCCTATAATTCTGATGTTGGTACGCTTGAAGCTGTCCCAGAGGCTCCTTACACTATCCTCGCATTTTTGGATTCTTTTTTCATTTTGCTTTTCCGGTTGGGTGTTTTTTGCTTCCTCACATTTCAAATCATTGACTTGATTCTTGCGCTCCTCTGGTCTGCTGTTGGGAGTCTGTATAATATTCGTTATTTCAGTCCGTGTATGCTTAATTTCTAGTTGGTTCCCCAATATAACATCGAGGGTCTCATTAGTTTTCTTGTAGATCTCATTAAGTTTATCGGCGGCTTCTAAACAGTTCTTGAGAGACCTTAAAAGTGTGGTTCTGAACTCTATATCTTCCATGGACAATTTTGTCCTGTTTCTTTGTCTCCGCATTTTGTTATGCTTCCTTGGTGCACCCCCTAGTGGTCTTTGTGCGCAGTCTTATAGTTAAACCTTGATTGTTGTAGCTAATACCAGGGAGGGTTTGACTACGTTTAAAATTGATACTGAGAAGGTAATAGCTGACTTGAAGGTGCGGCCATTAGCCATGTTGAATACCTGGGATGAGTGTAGGCTCGGCAAATATCAGCCAGTACATAAGTCCCAAGGTGGCACATGTGTGCTTGGTAGATTGAAAGAACAGCAGAAAGGCCAGTGAGTCGCAGTGGAGTGGAGTGAGGGAGAGACGGTATTGTCAAATCTCTGGTTAAAGACAAACTCAGGGAGAACCAAGATGGCGACGTAAGGTACAGACCTGTGCGTGCTGCCTCCCACAACAACATCGAGACTACCAACTATAAGACAAACAGCTATCATTCAGAACCATGAGAAAGCTGGCCCAGTGGAAGCTCTACAACTGGAAGGAAAGAAAGAAGAGCATTGAGACTGAGTAGGTTGTGCAGAGGCTCCAAGAACGGAGGTATGGAGTCATGCGCCAGGCGGGCTGCAACTGGATGCGCGGTTTTTTTCAATCGGAAGGGGCTGCAGACTCTTGAGTCCACTGAGCTTGTTTGGGGCGGGATTCTGAGGTCCCAGACCCCTACAGGGAGAGGTGGGACGGCTTTGCAATGGGCCGGAGAGCGAGAGTGGCTGTCTTGAGGAGCTGCCCGACAGCGCTCAGGGATGCCTGAGCGGGGATGTGGAGTCGCGGAGAGGCGAGGAGTCGCGGAGACGCCATTGTCCTTTGCTCTGCCCTGGTGATTTGCCAAGAACAGAGGTGCGGAGTCATGCGCCAGGCGAGCTGCAACTGGATGCACGGTTTTTTTTCAATCGGAAGGGGCTGCAGACTCTCAAATCCACTGAGCTTGTTTGGGGCGGGATCCTGAGGTCCCAGACCCCTACGGGGAGAGGCGGGATGGCCTTGCAACGGGCCGGAGAGCGAGAGTGGCTGTTTCGCAGAGCTGCTTGCCGGCACTTGGGGACGTGAGATGCGGAGTCGCGGAGAGGCGAGGAGTCGCGGAGACACCATTGCCCCTTGCTCCGCCCTGGTGATTCCCGGGGACCCCGCCCTACTCAATTTACATCCCTACCCAAGCTGTGCCAGTGGCACAAAGGGAACCACCGGCGCTTTTGCAGCCCAGCCCAGCAGAATTCAGATTTCAACTCCTCGCATACATAAGGGACACACTCAAGAAGCAGAATCAGGTTCGGAGGAAGCCGGAGCCAGACCCACTGGGCCGGTGACGTGGAACCGCTGTACCAGCAAACGCACAGGCAGGTCCACCAGCTCCAGTCTCACATGGAACGCTGGGAGACAGGAGACAGGCAATCTGTGCACTTAGTAGAAAACGAAATCCAAGCAAGCATACCAGATATTCAGCCACCAGGAACACCTGGAGATTTTGTCCAGCAAGGAGCTGCCCAACAAAGGACAGAATGCCAAACTTTGTGTTGCTGAGATGGCCCCCGTGAGGCCGAGACGGCCCCCGTGAGGTCGGGACGGCTCCCGTGAGGCCGAGACAGCCCCGGTGAGGCTGCGATGGCACCGGTGAGGCTGAGACGGCCCCGGTGAGGTTGAATCGGCCCCGGTGAGGCTGAGACGGTCTCGGTGAGGCTGGGACGGCCCCTGTGAGACTGAGACGGCCCCTGGGAAGCTGAGAAAAATACCACATGAACTCACTCATTTATGGATAATAAGGACCATTATAGACTGATGAACAAAAATGGATACAGAGGCAGAGCAGCATTGAGCAGACTGTCAAACTACAGTGGGAAGCCTAAGGAGGGTTTGGGGGGGGGGGGTAGGAGATCAACCGAAGGACTTGTATGCATGCATATGAGAATAACCAATGGACACAAGACCCTGGGGGGTGGGGGAGGCCGGGGGAATGTCAAGGGCGGGCATGTTTCTCTTTTATTAGTGTAGACTAGTGTCCCGGTGCACAGATTTGTGCACATTGAAAGAAAATTAATTAGTAGAAATATTTAAATATTGCTGTTCACCCTTTCTCTGTAATAGAAGTGTCAACGAAATTCACAGTCGACAATGACACATCGAAACACACGTGGGTGCGATTGGCGCCAGTGAGAGTTTTACATGTATTGCGCATGCGCAAGTCAACTTGGCCTTTTATATATATAGAATAAACTTGCTTAATTAGACCTGCTTTCTGATTTAGCTAAACTTTTTCCAGCCCAGTGAAGCACCCCAACTTCTCTTTCAGGTAATTGTCAGCAACACAGCAGTAAATATCAACATGAAACAGATTATAGTAAATCATGCAGGGAGAACAAAGGGTAAAATATTTAACTGTAGCAGTGTTTGACTATATTTTACACAGTGAGAAAACCTGAAGTCATTTTCAAGTTCCACCATTTCTTCTTTTCAGTCAGGTCAAGTTTCTAAGCTTTCTAAATCTCCGTTTTCCGGCTAATGAAAAGATAATAGGACTGAGTCTCCTATCTACCTACTCCAGGACTTCTGTGAAGTTCAAATGCAATGAGGAACGTGAAAATGCTTCACAGACATTTGGTTAAACTGTAAAATGTTTGCACCTGGCTATAAAGCAAGTCGGGTTTCTGGGCTGAAGGAACCCCAAGGAGGCTAGTTGCTAGGGAGAGGAAGCCGGGCATTGCTACATGATGTCATTACCCGGTACCCACAGCGACCATTTCCAGGTTGGACTAGTCCATGGGCTGCATTTTGCACCATGGGGTCTTGGCAGCGTTGGCTGCGATTTGGTGGGGTGTCGCTCTGGTGTGGTGGCGGGGCCTGTGTCCCACTTGAGGGAAGCCCAGTGTTGGTTTGTCGGCACCAGGTCCGTGGTGCCGTTTATTTTTAAATGTTCAGTGTGCGTCATGGCAGCTCCTGCATTGAGCGTCTGTCCCCTGGTGGTTAGTGCGCGTCATAGCTACTGGTCAGACGGACACATAGCCTTTTATATATAGAGATTTTATTCTTCAACATAAACAATCTTTTTTAAAAATCTTTTTAAAATTTTTTTTATTGATATCAGAGAGGAAGGGAGAGAGAGAAACATCAATGATGAGAATCATTGATTGGCTGCCTCCTGCACGCTCCTCCACTGGGGATGGAGCCCGCAACCGGGGCATGTGCCCTTGACCAGAATAGAACCTGGGACCCTTCAGGCCAACGCTCTATCCACTCAGGCAAACCAGCTAGGGCATAAACAATATTACATTAATTTCAGCTAACCTAGAATTTGTTTTCATGCACAATTTTTGCTAAAGGAGAAAATACAGCCTTAGTACAGTGTGATTTTATTCTTTCCTATGTTTTAAGTTATTAATTAAATTGAAACCTAACCTTTGATTTTGCTTTCAGGGATAACATGCTAATTGTGTGACTATTCAGAAGACTTCAATTTATATTTATAATTTCATTGTACTTTCTCTAATCTTTATTTTAAAGATATGGACATACTGCAGGAGAAGCTACACATGATGCAGTAGATTCTGCCATCAATGTTGGTGTAACTGCCTATAATATTGACAACATTGGCATCAAAGCGATGGTAAAGAAAACTGCTAAACAAACTGGACATACAATCCTTGAGGACTATAAAATAGTTGATAATTCAAAGGGGGGAAATCAAGCAGGGGGAGCAAATGTAAACATGAAGGGGGAGAAGGATGACCAGACAGAGGAACTGGAGAAGAATGAAGCAAAGAAGAAAGATAAATGATGGATGTGCTATGATTCACCTATACCAAAGCCTTACAAGATGAATGCAATTGTGTTGATAGGCAAATGTGAAATTCCCCATGGATTAACCAGTAGTTTTTAAATGTATTCATTTCTACAGAGTGAGTGTTTAATAAGTTTTATGGCATGTATTCTACTTATAAAGAAAATAATTGGTATTCTTTCATCTGGCCTTTAGAAATATAGTTATATTCTATTATACTTATAGTTTATTTTTTTCTAAATGTGGCTAACATATTTTTGCAGTTAAAACTAATAATACATGTGCCCTCATTAAACCTAATGTTAAACTGTTTCTGTATTTGCTATCTTTCAGAAAGCAAAGTAGGATATTATTATATACTTACATAAAATTTGGCATTTAGTATAGTAACCTTAATTTTATTTGTACTGGGAAGGAATGACTTAAAATATTGTTTCCTCTTTTTGCACTAATTGTGTATTTTTTTTAGGTATTTGTCAGTATTTCCAGTATATAAGCTAAACAAAAACTATATTTCTAAGCTAAAATAATTCTCAGATAACATTTAAAAAGACTTTTTCAAAATAGGGAATAGACCAATGAAAAACAAAATAAGGTTATGAAATTATTTAGTAGCTTACTCTTCATTAGGAAATGAGATGGTCTTTTAGACTTAAAATGAATACAGATAGATTAATAAGTCTTCTGGATTTCAACTTGTATTGACCTAGTAAGAACCTGGGAAATTTTGGGGTATGATTAGTATTGCATTAAAATTTGCAGTGATTATTAATCAGCTTAATTGGACAAAAAAATTCTTTAAGGAATCACTTTGCCATATCTATTTCTTTTAAGTTTTTCCAAAAGGCTAAATTTTTGTAAAAACAAATATAAACAGTATTGAGTTTATGGATGATAAATATATTTTTATTTTGGAATTCAGTCATTGGAATTTTATATATTAAAAAGCCAATAAATTATTAGAAAGAAAATGTTTTCATAATTAATGTAATGAATGGGAAGACGTTAGGCTTAATCTGTGGTGAGTGGGCATCACAGTTTCTACTTTTGCAGAAGACAGGATATTCACAGACCTATAAACTACAGCTATGTAGGTAAAAATCTAATAGCATTTTATTTTTGTTTATTGATTTTGAAAGATTGCTGTTGGTTTTTATAGCTATCAGCCATTCTAATATTTTTTAAACCTCTAATGGCTACTTAATTTATTAGACTTTATTTGAAACTGTCTAAATAATGCACTTTTTGAATAAACTGTCCCTAAATTACTTGGTCTTAAATATATTCATTGGTTTGTATTTTGGGAACACATAGAATTGGTGGAGTCTTTCCCTAAGGCCGAGGATTCTGTACTAGTTAAAATGGAAATAAAATTGAATTGGTAAATAGCTTTCAGTCAGTCTCTGCCTTGTTTAAGAAATGGAATGACAAATAGTGGAGCTTAAAGTTTAAAAAGTAACCTTAGACCAGAGAGGTCAGCAAAATTGGATTTGTCAGCAGGTATCTAGATGATTGTTTTACTTCATTACTGTTAAATTGATTGTGGGTTGTCTTTTCAGAGTAACAGCTAGACAAAATTTGGATAAGCACAGCTTCTATATTAGAGCTCAAAAGAATATATATGTATATAAATATAATGAAAAAGGGGCCACATACTAAACCTGACAAGCCCAGGAGCAGCTTACATGGTGAGTATTATAAACTCAGAGACAGAAAGTAACCACAAAGGATGGTCTGAACATAAAAATTCTTAACTAAAAGCAAGTCATGGTGGAGAGTCATGTCCTAGGCAAGTATCTTCCTTGACAAAGGTCAGTCTTCACCTTCACTGAGCCTGTCTATTGTCGTTTTGCATCTAGGATAACATACCTTTGGAATGGCAGAGTAATCCCCTATATTCTAGATCCCTCAGGGCACAGTTGCCCACCATAACCTGAGACCACAGAACCCCTCATTGTTATCTTCTACCCTGAATACCATCTATGTGCTGTAAATGTGAATTGTTATCTACCCACCAATGTAAAAGAAGTATGTCTCTCTCCGTTTTACTTTTCATCCAGTCCCAACGATTTCCTTGCTTTGCTTTCTCCTGCCTCCCTAATCTACCACCAGTGGATTTCATGTAACCCCTCTTAATGTCTTCTCCTTGTATTCTGATGCATTAAATAAGCAGTAAAATTGCCATTCTCCAGAGCATTTTCTCAATCCATTGAGATTTTTTTTTCCTGCAGTTGTCATCAGTTGGCTCAAATAAACTCAAAATTTATCTATAGGTTTGGATGTTTCTTTTGTACACATACATACACACACACACACACTCACTCACACATTGATTTACTGTAACACCCAGTAATTATGGAGGCTGAGAAATCCGAAAGATATACAGTCAGTGAGCTGAAGAGCCAGGTAAGCTGATATGTTTGTTCCAGTCCAAGTCTGAAGTCCTGAGAACCAGAAGAGACGATGGTGTCAGTTCCATTTTGAAAGCAGGCTAGAGACCCAAGAAGAACCCCTTGCAGACTGAGTCCCAAGGCTGAAAACTAACATTATAGCTAAAGCAGTAAAGCAGAAGTTCACTCTTATTCAGACTTTTTGTTCTATTCAGATCCTTGATTGAGGGCCACCCATCTGCTTTACATAGTCTACTGATCAAAATTGAATGTTAATTTCCTCCAGACACACCCAGAGTAATATTTGGCCAAATGTCTGGGCACCTTGTTGCCCAGTCCAGCTGATCAAATTAACCATCACAGCTTCTTAGCCCAGCTTTCATTGTCCAGAGGCCTTTCACCTAGCTCTGCTTGGCAATGAGACTCAACAGGTAATACAGTGTATGAAAAATGACAGTTTTCAATATTTACTGCTACCAGCTTTTTAGTCACTTTGCTTCTACAGACCTCCCCCAGGCTGTACTGGGTAGTTTTCTGGGAATGCCTCCAGGTAGTGACTAGCTATAGAAATAATCTGCTTATGTAGTACTACTGATATTGAATGCTGAACTGAAGTTCTTCCTGGATTGTGTCTCACGAAGTTGAAGAAAATCTCAGACCAGAAGATTTAAACAAAAGTATGGAAATTTATTATAAGCAGATATAAACTCCCCACATGAGGAGGGGACCCGAGAATGGGTTTCTGCCGAAGTTTATTTGTTTAGGGGTTTTTATTTGCTATGGACCCACTCTTTGTCTTTCTCACTGATTGGTTTCTTCTATCTTCTTTGTTCAGTAACAATTTTAAAATCCATCTTATGCTCCCCCTCTTTTTGTTCCTCTTCCTCCCCATTTCTTGTAACCTCCAGCCCATGCAAGATAAGCATTCTTATGGCATCCTGTTTTTCTGCAAAACCAGTATTGTGGTTTTAGCTGGCTCCAACAGTTACATCCATATATCCTCCTTCCTTTCACCCCTTACCCTGTCTGTCTAACCCTGTTTCTAATTACTCTCACCACTATGAACCAGTGGTCTAAGTGATTTTATATCAATTATATTTTTATTTATTTTTTTATTATCACATATGTGTCCTTATCCCCACGTTACCCCCTAAACCCCCCACTATGCCCTCACCCCCCTGTTGACCGTGTCCATTGGTTAGGCCTATATGCTTGCATATAAGTCCTTTGGTTGATCTCACCCCCACCCTCCCCTACCTTCCCTCCAAGACCCGACGGTCCGATTGATGCCTCTCTGTCACTGGATCTGTCCTTGTTAATCAGTTTGTTGTTCATCATATTCCACAAATGAGTGAGATCATTTGGTATTTATCCTTCTCTGACTGGTTTATTTCACTTATCATAATGCTCTCCAGTTCCATCCATGCTGTTGCAAATGGTAAGAACTCCTACTTTTTTACTGCAGCATAGTGTTCCATTGTGTAGATGTACCGCAGTTTTATAATCCACTCATCTGCTGATGGGCACTTAGGCTATTTCCAAATCTTAGCTACGGTGAATTGTGCTGCTATGAACATAGGGGTGCATATATCCTTTCTAATAGGTGTTTCTAGTTTCTTGGGGTATATTACTAGAAGTGGGATCACTGTGTCAAAGGGAGTTCCATTTCTGGTTTTTTGAGGAAACTCTATACTGTTCTCCACGGTGGCTGCACCAGTCTGCATTCCCACCAGCAGTGCATGAGGGTTTCTTTTTCTCTACATCCTTGACAGCACTTGTTGTTTGTTGATTTGTTGATGATAGCCATTCTGACAGGTGTGAGATGGTACCGCATTGTCGTTTTGATTTGCATCTCTCAGATGATTAGTGACTTTGAGTGTGTTTTCATATGTCTCTTGGCCTTCTGTCTTTTGAAAAGTTTCTATTTAGGTTCGTTGCCCATTTTTGGATGGGGTTGTTTATCTTCCTTTTGTTTAGTTATATGAGTTCCCTGTAAATGTTGGAGATTAAACCCTTGTCGGTGATAACATTGGCAAATACGTTCTCCCATGCAGTGGGCATTCTTGTTTTGTTGATGGTTTCTTTTGCTGTGCAGAAGCTTTTTATTTTGATGTAGTCCCATTTGTTTATTTTCTCTTTAGTTTCCATTGCCCTAGGAGTAGTATCAGTGAATAAATTACTTCGGCATATGTCTGCTATTTTGCTGCCTGTGGGTTCCGGTAGTATTTTTATGGTTTCTCATCTTATGTTTAAGTCCTTTATCCATTTTCAGTTTATTTTTGTGTATGGTGTGAGTTGGTGGTCTAGTTTCATTTTTTTTTCATGTATCTGTCCAATTTTCCCAACACCATTTATTGAAGAGACTGTCTTGACTCCATTGTATGTTCATACCTCATTTGTCAAATACTAATTGAGCATAGTGGTTTGGGTTGATTTCTGCGTTCTCTATTCTATTCCCTTGATCTATATGTCTGTTCTTGTGCCAATACAAGCTTGATATCTGGTATTGAGATCCCACCTACTTTGTTCTTATTTCTCAGGATTGCTGCAGCTATTCGAGGTCTTTTTTTATTCCAGATGAATTTTTGGAAAGTTTGTTCTAGGTCTGTGAAATATACCATTGACACTTTAATGGGAAGTGCATTGAATCTATAGATTGCTTTGGGTAGTATAGACATCTTGATGATGTTGATTCTACCAATCCATGAACACGGTATGTTTTCCCATCTGTTTATGTCTTCCTCTATCTCTACTTTCAGTATCCTGTAGTTTTCCAAGTACAGGTCTTTTATGTCCTTAGTTATGTTTACTCCTAATTATCTTAATTTTTTTGGTGCTATGGTAAATGGGATTGCTTTTTTAGTCTCTCTGTAAGTTCATTATTGGTGAATAGAAATGGCATAGATTTCTTAGCGTTAATTTTGTAACCTGCTACATTACCGAATTCATTTATTAAGTCTAATAATTTTTTGGATGGAGTCTTTAGGGTTTTCTATGTACAGCATCATGTCATCTGCGAATAAGGACAGTTTTACTTCTTCTTTTCCAATTTAGATGCCTTTTATTTCTTCTTCTTGTCTGATTGCAATGGCTAGTACTTCCAGTACTATGTTGAACAGGAATGGTGAGAGTGGGCATCCCTGTCTTATTCCTGTTCTTAGGGGGAATGGTTTTCGTTTTTGCCCATTGATTATGATATTGGCTGTGCGTTTGTCATATATCACTTTTATTATGTTGAGGAATGATCCTTCTATTCCCACCTTGCTGAGAGTTTTTATCAAGAAAGGGGTGTTGGATTTTGTCAAATGCTTTTTCTGCGTCAATTGATATGACCATGTGATTTTTGTCTTTCAATTTGTTTATGTAATGATCACATTTATTCATTTGCGGATATTGTACCATCCTTGCATCCCTGGGATAAATCCTACTTGTTCATGTTGTATGATCTTACAGATGTACTGCTGGATCTGATTTTTTAGAAATTTGGTGAGGATATTGGCATCTATTTCATGAGGGATATTGGCCTGTAATTCTCTTTCATTGTGTTTTCTTTATCTGATTTTAGTATTAGTGTGATGCTGGTTTCATAGAAAGAGCTTGGAAGTGTTCCTCTTGAATTTTTTGGAATAGTCTGAAGAGGATAGGTGTTAGTTCTAATCTGAATGAATGTTTGGTAAAACTCCCCTGTGAAACCATCTGGCCCTGGGCTTTGGTTTGCTGGAAGCTTTCTGATGATGCTTCAATTTCTTCCATAGTTATTGGCCTATAATATTTTTAGAATCTTCCTGATTGAGTTTTGGAAGGTTGTGTTTTTCTAGGAATATGTTCATTTCCTCCATGTTCTCTAGTTTGTTGGAATAGAGTCATTCATAGTATTTTTTAATAATCCTTTGTATTTCTGTAGGGTCTGTTGTTATTTCGCCTCTTTCATTTCTGATTTTGTTTATTTGGGTTCTCTCTCTTTGCTTCTTGGTGAGCCTGGCCAGAGGTTCATCAATCTTGTTTATCCTTTCAATGAACCAGCTCTTGGTTTCATTGATCTTTTGTATTGTTTTTTTGGTGTCTATGTCATTTATTTCTGCTCTAATCTTTATTATCTCCTTCCTTCTGCTCACTCTGGGCTTTTCTTGTTGCTCTTTTTCTAATTCCTTGAGTTGTAAAGTTAGATGATTTACTATCATTTTTCTTGTTTTTGAGATAGGCCTGTAGAGCTATAAACTTCCCTCTCAGGACTACTTTCATTGTGTCCCATAGATTTTGGATTGTTGTATCTTTATTATCATTAGTTTCCCAGATGTTTTTGATTTCTTCATTGATCTCTTTGGTGACCCAATCATTGTTTAATAGCATACTATTTAGCTTCCAAGTGTTTGAATTCTTTGGATTGTTTTTATTGTTGTTTATTTCTAATATTATGCAATTGTGGTCCAAGAAGATGCTTGATATGATTTCAGTCTTCTTGAATTTGGGGAGACTTTGCTTGTGACCCAGTATGTGGTCTATTTTTGAAAATGTCCCATGTGCACTTGAAATAAACGTGTATTTTGCGGCTTTGGGGTGAAATGTTCAGAAGACGTCAATTAAGTCCCTCTGATCTTGTGAGTCATTTAGGATTGCTGTTTCTTTGCTGATTTTTTGTCTAGAGGATTTATCCAGTGATGTCAGTGGTGTATTAAAGTCCCCTACTACGATTGTATTGTTGTCAATCTCTCCCTTGATATCTTCCAGGAGATTTTTTATGTATTTGGGTGCTCCTTCATTGGGTGTATATATATGTTTATCAGGGTTATATCCTCTTGTTGTATCAATCCCTTTAGTATTATGAAGTGGCCTTCCTTATCTCTTGTTATGGCCTTCACTATTTTGTCAGATATAAGTATTGCTACCCCAACTTTTTTTTCATTTCCATTTGCCTGAAAGATATTTTTACATCCCTTCACTTTCAGTCTGTGTGAGTCCCTTATTCTGAGGTGGGTCTCTTGTAGACAGCATGTATATGGGTCATGTTATTTTTTAACATTCAGCCACTCAATGTCTTTTGATTGGAGCATTTAGTCCCTTTACGTTTAAAGCTATTATTGAAAAGTACTTGTTTGTAGCCATTTTTATTTTTTTGTGCCTGTGTTCTTTCTTACCTTTCTTTGTCTTCTTTTTATACCAGTCCCTTTAGCATTTTTTGAATTGCTGGTTTGGTAATGATAAACTCCCTTAGCCTTTTTTTGTCTGTGAAGCTTCTTATTTCCCCTTTAATTTTGAATGATAGCCTTGGTGGATAGAGTATTCTTGGATTCAGTCCCTTGCTTTGCATCACATTGTAAATTTTCTTGCATTCTTTTCTGGCCTGATATGTTTCTGTTGAGAAATCATTTGATAATCTAATGGGAGATCCCTTGTATGTAACTTTCTGTCTCTCTCTTTCAGCCTTTAAGATTCTCTCTTTGTCCCGAACTTTTGCCATGGTTATTATGATGTGTCTTGGTTTGGGTCTTTTCAGGTTCATCTTGTTTGGGACTCTCTGTGCTTGTGTGAGTTTTTTCTTCCCCACCTCAGGGAAGTTTTTGGACAATATTTCTTCAAATAGGTTTTCTAACCCTTGTTCCTCTTCCTGTTTTCTGGCTCCCCTATTATTCATATGTTGCTTTGTTTCTTGTTGTCCCATAGCCCCTTAGGCTCTCCTCCTGTCTTTTAATTTTATTCTCCAATTGCAGTTCAGTTTGGGTGTGTTTTGCTTCCCTGTCTTCCAATTCGCTAATTCGGTCCTCCGCTTCTCCTAGTCTACTGTTGAAACTTTCCATGGTGTTTTTTATTTCAGCTATATCACTCTTCATTTCTTCTTGATTCTTACATAAGTTGTTGATTTTTTCATCCATTTCTTCTTTATTCTTGCATAAGTTGTTCAGTTTTTTTCTCCACCCAGTTTATGAACTGTTTAACCTTTATTCTGAATTCTTTTTTGACATTGCATTCCTCTGTTTCACTTAACTGCTTTTCTGGCAAGTCCTTTTTTTTCCTTTGGGGGTTTCTTTGTTTACCCATGTTTGATCTCACCGACAGATCTAGATGTTGAGTTGTTCAGGGGCTGCTCCTTGGGTAGCAGTGGCTCTTAGGGCTACGGTTGTTTCTCGGGTGGTTGCGGTAGCAGCTGCTCCTCAGTTGGCAGCAGCTCCTCGGGTGGGTGCTGTTCACAGCCGTGGTGTCTCCTCTGGCTGGTGAGGGGAGGCTTCTCGCACAGCTGCTGTTCCTAAGACAGAGGGTGTACTGATCACGAGGCTGCTGTTCCGTGGATGGGGCAGGCTGCACGCAGCTTCTACACCTTGGACTGGGGCGGACTGCTCACATGGCTTCTTTTCCTTGGATGGGGGCTGGCTGCACGCTGCTGCTGTTCCTCTGATGGGGCGGGCTGCTTGTGAGACTACTGCTCCTTGGACAAGGGCAGGTTGATTGCATGGCTGCTGTTCCTCAGATGGGGTTGGGCTGTTCTCGCGGCTCCTGCTCCTCGGACGGGAGTGAGCTGCACGCGTGGTTGCTCCTCCTCGGATGGGGACGGGCCACTCACCTGGCTGCTGCTCCTCGGACAGGTGCAGGTTGTGTGTGGCTCTGCTCCTCAGACCAGTGCGGGCTCCGCAGGGCTGCCGCTCCTCGTACGTGTGCAGTCTGCTCATGTGGCTGCTGCTCCTCAGACCAGGGCAGGCTGCTGCTGCTCCTCGACTGGGTATGGGCTGCTCACAGAGCTGCTGCTCCTCAGATGGGGGCAGGCTTCTCACACAGCTGCTGTTCCTCGGATTGGGGCAGGCTACTCGTGTGACTGCTATTGCTTGCACAAGGGCAGGTTGCGGGCTGTTCGCAGCTGCTGCTCCTCAGATGGGGGCGGGCTGTGGGGGGCTGCTGCTACTCAGCTATGGGCAGACTGCTCATGTGGCTGCTGCTCCTCAGACAGGGGAGTGGGCCACTCACACAGCTGCTGCTCCTTGGACAGGGGCAGGCTATGTGAGGCTGCTGCTCTTAGGCCTGGGGCAGGCTGATTGCGGGGCTGATGCTCCTTGGATAGAAGCGGGCTGCTCACGTGTCTACTGCTCACGTGGTTTCAGTGCCCTGGACTAAAGTGTTGGGCTCTTCAGAGGGGAGCGTACTTCAGAACTTACAGGAGCCTGTTCCCGGGGTGGCTGGGGCCTCGGTTACCATGGGACCACAGCCGAGGTAGCAGGTCCCTGTCAGGGGTGGCTGTAGAGTCCCAGGTGTTACCTGAGGGCACCCTGGGTAGAGGTGAGGCTGGGCTCTTAGTTACATCAGCCCTCCCCTTCAAAAAGGCGATTCCTCTGAAAAAGAACTGGCCTTCTGGTCCTGTTTGCAATGGTAGCAGAGGCTGGCTAGTTAGGCTAGCCCGGTTAGCCTGCTCCCGAAGGTCTTGAGGGGTCTAACTGTGCTTCATTCACAGACACACCCCACACACAACCACACACTCCTCTTTTGCTCCCTCACTGCCACCTTCTTCCTGCCTCTGTAGCTGGGTCTAGGGCAGCTGTGGGCAAACTACGGCCCGTGGGCCGGATCCGGCCCGTTTGAAATGAAAAAAACTAAGAAAAAAAAAAAGACCGTACCCTTTTATGTAATGATGTTTACTTTGAATTTATATTAGTTCACACAAACACTCCATCCATGTTTTTGTTCCGGCCTCCGGTCCAGTTTAAGAACCCATTGTGGCCCTGGAGTCAAAAAGTTTGCCCACCCCTGATCTAGGGTGTAATTGACCCGTTTGTGGATTGAGTTTCCTCGCCAGGTGTCTGGTTATGTGGCTTGCTCTCTAGCACATTAGCCAGACAGTATAAAATTCACCTTAACAAGACATGACCCAAAGGGAACAAAGCATGAATGTACTCATGACACCGATAACCCTAATGTACGTGACCACCTGATAAAAGAGAATTAGGGGAGAGAAAAGAGAGCACAAATGATATCTAAGAGAGAAAAAAAAAAGATAAGAGAGAAAAGAAAGAAGGAGAAAATTATATTTATATATATGGGGGGGGGGGAGGGGGGAGAGAAAACACCACAGAACCAATAGATAAAACAAACAAATACAAACAGCAAACACCCAGTAAAGAGGGTCAGGGCAGAATCTGTAGAGGCTGAGCTGATATACAGAAAATAAGGTTAAGAATTGAGTAAATATGGGGAGGACCTCAATTCAGTATAGAGGAAGTAGAAAATGGATGAGTGGATAAGAAGAAAAAGAACAAAATAATATATTTACAAAAAAATTGATTTAAAAATGGTATAAAAATAGAAAATAGCAAGTAAAATTAGAATAGAATGATGGAAAAATAATGTAAAAAGAAATAGAAAATAAAGCAACAAAGGAAAACAAAAAATCAAAAAAAAGAGCTAACAAAATAAAAAAAATAAATAAATAAAAATGAAAAATTGAAATGTTCCCTTGGCTGGCTTAAGATCCCAGTCTTCTGAAATGTCTGAGATTTTTTTATTTTTCTGTTGCTGGGACTGAAAGCCTTTCTATAGGCCAGACCCTGTGGACTCCCAGGGACTATTCAGATTTTTTTAATCCTTTGTACCATTCAGGTTGGAATCTGGATGTGGCTGTATTCGTTGCCTGAAGACTGGCGGGAGGGGTTATATCTTCAGGAGAAAATGGCTGCCCAGGTTCTGGGCTCAGTTGTGACTCAGCACTCAACTTGCTGCCACCTCTCCTGGACCCCCTCCTTCTCCCCAGCCTCTCCCCAGATTCCACTCATCTGCACCTTCTCCTGCACCTCAGCATGGGTGAGTGTCTGTATCTGAAATGCCCTATGAACAGGGTTCAGTGAAAAAAAAACATGCAGGCCACAGAAACGGGAAAGACTGAGTCTCTGTGAGCTCCTCTCTTACCGGCACTGCGTGATTTGGTCAGCCCTTCAGGCTGCCCCCTCTGGGCTCAGTCTTCCGTGATTATGGAACCCAGATCTCAAATCCCCTGGTGCCAACAGTCCTGCGGATCTCCTTTCCACAGTCAGAGGCTGTGCCTGTCCCAAGGGACGCGGCTAGATGCCGTGCAGTTTCCCTCTGACCCTCTGGGCTCAGAGATCTGGCACACTTTCCGTCCCATATCCCTGGTTTTTACCTTTCCAGGGGAACTCTGCCCTTCCCAGCTGCAAACTGTCTCACCAGCTGAGTCTCCTTCGCCAATTTAGGGTGGATGTTATTCATTTCAGCTGCTCATTCTATTTGCTCCAGGACATGACTTGGGACACGTCCGCCTATTCTGCCGCCATCTTGTCTCCCCTATATCAATTTATTTTAACCTCACACATTCCTATGAGGTGTATACTATGCATGCTATTATAGTCTTTATTAGAATAGGGCACTGAGCTATAGAGAAGTAACTCCCAAGATGGAAGAGAACAGTATGAAAGAAGAGGTCACACACTAGCCTCAAAAAGGAGGGACCCTACACAGAAGAGTAGTTGTTAGGCCAGACATCTGTCTTGTCCTTCCTAAACAGAGGTAGATAGGGAAGGATAAATGGTCTTTATAGATTTCCTCTGATTCCAGCTCTTAACCATGAGTATTTTTAAATTATAATTCCATTGGCTTGATGATAGAAAATACCCCAAGATGATAGCAAATAGATCATAAGTGCTAGGTTTTGATGATAGTATGAGCTTTTGTCTTTCTCTCTGTCTTGTGGACGAAAAGGGGCCACATGCTTACCTGACAAGCTCAGGAGAGGCCTGCATGGCAGTTTTGCAGACTCGGAGACCTAAAGTAACCACAAAGGATGGTCTGAAATCAAACCTTAACTAAAAGCAGTTATGGTGGGCAGTTACTTCCTAAGCCAGTATCTTCACTGATAAGGTCAACCTTTACCGTAACTGAGCCTATCTGTCTTTTTGCATCTATGATAACATGTCCTTGGGATGTCTGGGTAACTTGTGACTTCCCTTTTTATGGAGCCCCTGGGGCACAGCCAGGTGTGCTGGGCCCAGGACAGATACCACAGATTCCTTCATTTATCATGTTAACTGTTCCTGTCCATCATTTTACTTTTTATCCAATCCCGGAGGTTTCCCCGCTTTGCTTTATCCCTCCTCCTTAATCTATCACCAATGAATTTCATGTAACTCACCTATGTCCCTCCTTTGATTGCAATGTATAAATACGAATGTAATCCCGCCATTCTCCGGAGCACTATCTCAATTTGTTGAGGTTCTGCTTCCCGGCATATGTCGACAGTTTGGCTCAAATAAACTCACAAAAATTCTTTACAGGTTTCAATGGTTTTTTTATGCTAACAGTCTATGTAGGTATTAGCCAGCCTTAGGACTTGTTAGCTAAAAACCAGAAAAAGGCCCTAGCCGGTTTGGCTCAGTGGATAGAGTGTCGGCCTGTGGACCAAAGGGTACTGGGTTCAATTCAGGTCAAGGGCACATACCTCGGTTGCAGGCTCCTCCTCAGCCATGGCCCTGGTCAGGGTGCATGCAAGAGGCAACCAATCGATGTGTTTCACATCAATATTTCTGTCTTTCTGTCTCTCTTTCATTCTCTATAAATATCAATGGAAAAATATCCTTGGGTGAGGATTTAAAATTACACACACACACACACACACACACACACACACACACACACTGAATGGCCAGATTATTCTGACCACCCCATCAGTACTTCGTTGGGCAACCTTTTGCCTTCAATACTGCAGTGATTCTTCATGGCATTGACTCCACAAGATGTTGAAAGGTGATCTGAGGAATCTGACACCATGCCTGATGAATAGCACTGTCCAGTTCTGTGAGATTTGATGGCTGTGGAGCCAGCTGCCTGATGGCTCTTTTAACTTCATCCCACAAATGCTCAATTGGATTGAGATCTGGTGATTGTGGGGGCCACCTAAGCAAGGTAAAGTCTCCCTCATCTTCTTGAAAGCACTCCTGCACAATACGAGCACCGTGGCATGGCACATTATCTTGATGGAAGAAGCCATTGGGATACACTGCCTGGAGCCGGTCCATCCTTGCTGTTTCAAGGGACTTGGCATATATGGCATACTGTTCTTAATATGTTTGCTCACCTTCTTGGCACTATGTGTTTTAACCAAGGTCACCTCTCTGAGAAAGGTTGTTTCCCCAGGTAGGGATTTTTCCCTGAAGTTAGGGAGGGAATAAAAACCCCTTAACTAAGTGCCAGGTGGGTAATTAATCACTTTAACTACGAACAATCATGCTTAAGCTACATAATCTTTACTCCCTGGAATGGAGATAAGAAACGCCCTAACCTTTGGGATAGAGATTGATAGGATTGGAATCAACTGGTATAAATACAGATGTAACAAGACAACAGGACACAGAACCTAGACACAGAACCTACACAGAACCTAGAGACAGAAGAACTTCGCTGGAGAGAACATGGC
Source organism: Myotis nattereri (assembly GCF_964212035.1). NCBI lineage: Eukaryota > Metazoa > Chordata > Mammalia > Chiroptera > Vespertilionidae > Myotis > Myotis nattereri. The sequence goes on from NC_138076.1 coordinate 105,850,164, forward strand.
AAAAGATCCTAGACAGAAACTGGCCACAGAACCTAGAGAGAGAACATGCCAAAAGATCCTGGACAGAAACTGGCCACAGAACCTAGCGAGAGAACCTGGCTGAAGAACCTAGAGACAGAACCTGGATAGAACATGGCAAGAGAACCTGACTAGAACCTGGTGACTGAACCTGGCTGGAGAACCTGGACAGAACCTGGCTGGAGAACCTAGCGAGGGAACATGGCTACAGAACCTGGCTGGAGAACCTGGAGAACCTGGCTGGAGAACCTAGCGAGGGGACATGGCTACAGAACCTAGCAAGAGAACATGGACACAGAACCTGGCTGGAGATTCTGACCAGAACTTCGCTGGAGATCCTAACCAGAGCTTGGCTAGAGATCCTGGCTAGGCTGCTGATCAACTGAACGCTGTCTCCGTGTCATTCCTTCTTCGCCGACTCTGTCCACACCTTTGGGGACCCCTGGACCTGCTGGGGTTGGACCCCAGCAATACACCATCAACATGATAGGATGAAGTTGATAAGCAATGATACTTAGGTATGTTGTGCTATTCAGACGTTGTTCCACATGAATTAAAGGGCCCAAATCATGCCAGGAAAACATGCCCCAAACCATAACACTGCCCCCACCAGCTTGAAGGGTTGTACTCATGCATGTGGGGTGCATGCTTTCATGCTGTTTCTGCCAAATTCTCACTCTGCCATCGGCATGATGCAACTGGAAACGCAATTCATTGGACCACATGACTTTTTTTCCAATGCCCGACTGTCCAATCCTTGTGTTCCTGTGCAAATTGGAGACGTTTTATCTTGGTAACTGCAGACAGCAAAGGTGTTTGAACAGGCCTTCAGCTTCCATATCCCATAAGATTCAGTGTACGGCTAATTTGCCTACAAACATCAGGTGGTCATAATAATCTGGCCACTCAGTGTATATCCCGTGAGAAGGTTAAAAAGGGCTAATTCCAATGTAACCCTGACATTTGGGGGGCTAGCAATCTGGATTTGTGCCAGCAAGCCCAGTGTACATTCTAGACAACCTATAATTAAGTCACCCTTGTGCTTTCCTCCATAACACAAGGAAGCCAGGTGCAGGGAGCAGCAATAGTTGCATTTACATAAGACAAGGAGCTGGAAGTAGCCAAAAAAGGTCTATATTTACAAAATAAAGAAGGAAGAAAGCCCAGAAAGAAAAGAAGAATAATGAGGGAGGAGGGCATCACATGTGCCACGTGGTGTTTGACCTTTGAGTTCAGGAGTTGCTATAGTGACCAAATCAAAAAGGGGGATAGTGGCCAATCAGAAGGGATATCCAGACACAGGGACTTGCAGCCTTTATAAACTGTGGAAGAAGGGATGGGGTGGGACCCTTTCCCCCTCCCCACATGGGAGTCTATTCTGTGGGCCTCTTTCCCTCTCCCCACGTGGGAGTCTGTACTTGTTCTTTAATATATCTCCACCTTTGCTATACTACTCTCTGTCCGTGGATTTATTTTTGGACTCTGGCAGACAAAGAATCCAGGTTCCAGTCCAAAAATTCCATTTCACTATGTAACAAAATGATCAATGAGGAAAGCACAAGGGTCCTAAATTAAGAAGGGTTCCATTAGAAAGGGTCAGGTTCAGACGAAGAACTACAGCATATATAAACAAGACAAAGGGATAGAAGACAGATTTTTTTAGATTACAGATTTTCAGACTTTTAGATTTTTTGGATTTAGATTTTTTTTTTTAGAGAGAGAGAGAGAGAGAGAGAGAAAGAGAGAGAGAGAGAGAGAGAGAGAGAAAGAGAAAGAGAGCTTTTCTCATTTGGGGCCCCACCCCAGGGGATCCCATTTAGGGACACCTGTGCCCAGATGGAGTTTGTATATGCTTCCAATAAACTTCTACATTTTTATTAAAGAAATCCGTTAGTCCACAAATTTATTCTTCATCTTTGAGAAACAAGAACCCATGGGAAGATGAAGAATAAATATCTGCACCCTGAACCCTATTTTCCTTAGGTTACCTGTATACCAGATGGGCTGAGCCCCAAAATGGTGCCAGCCCCCAAAGACAGGGAGTCAGAGGTGTTTTTTTTTTTTTTTTTAATATATTTTATTGATTTTTTACAGAGAGAAAGGGAGAGAGATAGAGAGTTAGAAACATCGATGAGAGAGAAACATCGATCAGCTGCCTCCTGCACATCTCCTACTGGGGATATGCCCACAACCCAGGTACATGCCCTTGACCGGAATCGAACCAGGGACCTTTCAGTCTGCAGGCCGACGCTCTATCCACTGAGCCAAACCGGTTTTGGCGGGAGTCAGAGGTTTTGAAAGGACTCTAGGTGGGCTTTTTTTTGGGGCAAAGAATTCTCTGTGCAGGTCCTGATCCTCAGAAGGTCCGGAGTGGAGAGATAATGGTCTCAGCAAGTGGAATGTGGTCTAAGCAAAAGGGAATGTCCATTATGAAGTGGCCTAAAGGTCAGTTCCCAGGGGAGGGGTATTGATTCAATTATTTGATCAAACCTAACAGTAGGCACCAGGGCAGGGGGTCATTATTCAATGCAGCTGGTACTGAGCTCAGCCCTGAGTGGTTTTGTTGCTCTTATGAGATTGGAGCTGAAATATAGCTGAGGCCAGATGTTATCTCTAGGAAGGAAAGATCAGGGGGTCCAAATGGCATGGCCAGGGATATGCTAAGGGAGGAAAGTTTACTCTGGGGGTAAAGTCTCACCCTACAATTGTCCTTTGCTAGGTACCCAGGGCTTTCCTCCCTGGTGACTTTCTGTACCTGGCCCATCGTCCTGGTTCTGCTCATGTCTGTCTAACTGCCTATAACAGAACTATTCAAGGTATATGAATATTGTCATAAATACACAATTATAATTTAATTTTTTAGGAACAGTAAAAGTAATTTAAAGCATATACTATGAATGCTAATAATTTTAGGTGACCCAAAAACTATTTTCTAAGAGAGTATTTGAATTGCTAATTTGAAGTGCAAGTTTTTACATATATTTCTCTATGTAGAATTATTCTCATCATATTTAATAATTCATAGTATTCAGGGTTTCCATCAAGAGCATAAGTAGTGAAATAGGAATTTTTAGGGGTGAAATAGGCAGATTTAGGGAATTTTTAAAATTAAGGGGGCCCATGAAAGAAACACAGGGCTACAGAGTTGCAAAAGGTTACATTTCCATAAGACAGGGAGCAGGGAGCCAGCAGAAGTTACATTTCCATAAGACAAGGAAGTTGGGGGAAGCAGCAGTTACATTTCCATAAGACAAGGAAAAGACAGAAGTTATAGTTCCATAAGATAAGGGAACTGGAAATAGCCAAAAGTCTATATTTACAAAATAAAGAAGGAGGGCCTCACATGTTTCATGTAAGATTTGATCTTTGAGCTCACGAGTTGCTATAGTGACCAAATCAGAGGGGAATAGTGGCCAATCAGAGGGGATATTGAGGCACAAAAAACTGCAGAATAAAAAGGAACTCGGTGGGACTCTTTCCCCACGTGGAAGTCTATGCTGTGAGATTCTTCTCCCTCCCCCACGTGGGACTCTGTACTTGTTCTTCAATAAATTTCCACTTTTGCTATACCATCTTCCGTCCATGGTTTCATTCTTCGACTGCGACAGGCAAAGAATCCGGGGAAGCCAGGGGAACACTGTGTATTCTAGTCCAAAAATTCCAGTATCAGTAGCATATATTTACTCTTGGGAACCACAAAGGCCATCCATCTGCCCATTTGTCTAACAATATAAATGCATATGATTCAAAAATGTTAAAGGGGACAAGGATTGGAAAATATTAAAACACTTAATTTGACTCTTATGAAGCTTGAATAAGGAAGAGATTTGTTATCTTTTTTGCTTCCTGCAACACAGGAATGATTAGTTCCTCTCACATAAATTTAGGGGCATGAATCTGTATCAGTTTCAACAATGTCTTTGTCTCTATTAGTATCAGATTTGCTAAACTAGACCTCTGAAGCAATGCAAACTTGATTATCATAAAGAGGGGAAATACTTAAAGCTCATTTAACACTTCACACTGCCTGGCACGACTTCACCTTTGTTCTATATTGATGAGCAAACTGCCTCACTGATATTCTCAGTTCCTGATTATGGAAAAACCAATAAATAGCCAAAATTCATATCAATTAAAACGTGTACATTTACTTTCAAAAAGAATGCAGAATGATCTCATCAGAAATTTATCTTCACCTTTTCCCATCAAAATCATACAGAACTACAATAATAATTTTGCATGCCTTCAAGATCTAAATCAAGCCCCCAGAACACAACAGGACCTGTTCAGGACATAGAGGAGTTTTGCCCTGAGATAAGGGGTATTGATGGTTCAAGTGAGATCAAGAGTATAGGCAATCCAAACTGATAAACACTATCAGATATCATCCTCTCCCTCTGTCACTCCCCACTTCCCCCCATTTTAGCAATGGGGAAATCAGAAGCAGCAGTAAAGACCTACAAGAGATTCTGGCACTCAACAGACTTCAATAAAATGTCTAGTGAAGGCTGAATAAAGTGGGTTACATAGCAACACTTCCAGGAGACTTCTTATTGGCTCACTTTCTCACTTAGGAAAATGGGGACAATATTTGTTGAATCACAGGACAAAATGAAATGCTTCTACAATTTTCAATTTTTCTAAAGGTTGGAAAGAACGCAGCACTCGCTTTCCCTATCCTATACATACGTTTGTCTAGGAAAAAGAAAATAAACCTGTTTGCTAATACCTAATATTAAAACTTGCAAGATTTCCCATAAGATAACTCATATGATATTTAGACCAGCCCGAGGCGGGGAAGTGGCAGTTCTAAGGCCTGTGTAATCCATCTCCCAGGGAACAGGCCAGTCCTAGGGTCCTGTCCCCTAAGGCCCTCCAGGGCACCTTGGGCAGCTCCTCTCAGGCAGCCCTGCCGCCTGCCGCCTGCCCCCAGCCCCCAGCTCCTACCCGCTTCCTGCAGTCCTCCCCTCCTCCACTGCAGAGCCTTCTGCTGCTTCCCCAGGTGCTCAGGCCTGAGCGGCAAGGCCACTTTAAGGGCCGCCGGGCGTACGTGCCCGCAGCTGCTGGTCCCAGAACCATTAGCGCGGGCTGGTCGCCCGGGGTAGCTGATCTGCGGGGAGGCTGCCCCAGCACCGGGCACGTGGGCAACGGGCCATGGCGGCCTCAATTATCCGCCAGGAGCCGAGCCAAATCTCTAGTCAGGTAAGAGGCAAGAGGCAGAGGAGGAGGAAGGGAAGGCAGCTGCGTTTGTAAGCGCCCCGGCCCGGGGCAGTGGTGGCTCCTGCTGCTGCACAGCCGGCACAGGCGTCTCTCATTGACTCATCCCGGGAGGGCAGGGGCAGGAAGGGCTACTTTCAAGGGCGGGAGCCAGCCTAGGACAGAGGGTAAGGCAGGGCTTCTGAGGCTGTCCAGGCCCAAGGTCCAGGAGTCCCACGCTGGGCACCTGCCCCACTCGAGGTTGGGACCAGGCTGTATCCTCCCACGAAAGGAGGCGGAAGAAGAGTGTGTTTTTCAAAGAAACCTCTTTCTAGCCCTGGCACCTGCCAAACTTAAAAGCATTTTTCAGGCAGGAGACAACTGGTAGGAGCAAAAGTTAGTAGGTAGTTGGGGCTGGTGGCCTGGAAAAATGTGAATTACATTTTTAGCTTGAATATAGGAAAGTGTATGTAATGTAGGAAAGCTTATTTTCAGCACTGTTGTCTTGGCACAACTTGGGTGCTCTTCTTTAGTTTGCTTACTGGCATGGCGTTCCCAAGTGACCTTGCAGCCTTCCTCGGCGCATACCCTCATGGGCAGTTGTGTGTGAAAACCAAAGCGGCTGCCCTCTTCACACTTCTTCCCACCCTCCATGGAACTCCAAAAGCCCACAGGCCTCTTTGAAAGTGCCTTACTTATCATCCAGTAGCAGAAACACACAATCACTTGTGTAGCTGTTTTAGGTAAAAATGAAAGGTGGTTATTATCCCAATTGGAAGGGTGTAAACAAAACCTCACCCATCCCAGAAAGCAGGGCAGTGTTGGCTTTCTTATTTCCCATGTGAGAGGGAAACCTTTTGGGCTGTGTGAAGTTTTGTTACCTCTTAGAATGTTCTACATACTTCAATGTCCTCACTCCTTAGGAACAAGCTTTCTGAACTGGAATTATGGCCTTTTGGAAGTGGATCAGTTTAATTGGTTTTCTTAATTATTTCAAAATGGAGGCACCTATTTAAACACAAAGGAAAAATAGTATTTTGTGGTGCAGGATTAGGCAAAGCTGCACAAAATGGAATTCTGAATAAAATGTCTGATTAGTAGTAAATAAATAATTGTGGTTTTCTGCCCTTAAGACAGTCTGAAGCCCCAAATGAACCTTTTTTTTTGCATTTGAAGAGCAATTTAGTTTCTCCACATAGAGTTAAATGTTTAAGCCTTTGACTCCTGGGGAAAATGGAGGCCAATGATTGCCAGGTGAGAGCATCAGCCCCTCCAGCTCCAGTGAGTGTCAGTGCTGCTCCAGGTGATAGAGTGACATAAATAACAACTCACTAAAATGTAGAAGCCATTGGCTTGAAGCACTTGAGCACTTATTGCTACTAATTAAGGGTTTAGCCTGGGGCAGATTGCAAATGGAAATCCAGTATTTAAAAAATCTAGAGACTGGAGTGGCTGGAATGCTACTGTAATTTCAGAAATCAGAGGGAGTGGATCAGGAGTATTGGTGACAAGGATGCTGCATTATAAAAATTGCCGCACTTAAAAGATCAACACCAAGGTGTTGTGTTGGTAGTGTTTATTCCTGAGAGGTGGAATCACAGATACTTTTTACTTTCTCATTAGGCTTTTTCAAATGTTCCAATATTTCCCAAATGTTGGTTTTGTTAACGTAAAAACAACAACATTCAAACCTATAAAGAATTTTTGTGAATTTATTTGAGCCAAACTGTTGACAATTGCTGGGAAGTGGGATCTCAAGCTATGAAGATAGTGCTCTGGAGAATAGCGGTTTTCACCTTGTTTTATACATTACTAGTGGCCCGGTGCACGAAATTCGTGCACGGGAGGAGGGTGTCCCTCAGCCCAGCCTGCACCCTCTCCAATCTTGGACCCTTTGGGGGATGTCGACTACTGGTTTAGGCCTGATCCCAGGATGTCCGACTGCCGGGATCGGGTCTAAACTGGCAGTTGGACATCCCTTTCACAATCCTGAACTGCTGTCTCCTAACCACTCACCTGCGTGCCTGCCTGATTGTCCCTAATTTGTGCATGGGAGCGGGAGTTCCTCACCCTGGCCTGCACCCTCTCCAATTCGGGACCCCTCAGGGCTGCTGGCACCTAACTGCTCACCTGCCTGCTGGCCTGATCCCCTTAACTGCTCTCCCCTGCTGGCCTGATCCCTCTAACTGCTCTCCCCTGCCTGCCTGATCACCTCTAACCGCCTCTGCCTCAGCCCTGCCACCATGGCTTTGTCCGGAAGGATGTCCGGAACCTCATCTGGAAGATGTTCAGTCTAATTAGCATATTACCTTTTTATTAGTATAGATGCCACCTTGCCTAAAAATGCAGGTTGTTAGCAGGTTTTCCCATCATGGAAGGAGAGCCCGCAGTAGCATCCTGGGTTCTGACCAGGGCTTATGCACTCGTGCTTTATCTCAGCAGATGAGATTCCTAGAAGACTCTTGGATGTACCTTGGATATTTCTATCGATTTTGCCAAATCATCCTCCAAAAATGTTGAATCACTTTAAACTCCCACCAGCAACCATGCATGTGCCCTCTGTCCTACTTTGATGCCAGTATCATTGATTTCCCCCTAGAAGCTTCCCTCCCCTCAGCCGGGACTGCTTGGCACTTGAGCCAACCTCACTGTTCAGCCTGGGACTTGATTTCCCAAGATAGAATTATGGAGGAGGAAAAATAGTTTTCCTCTACCCTTCTGAGTTCTTAGTGGAGGCCCTTGTAATGAAAGACAGATTACCAAGAGAAAAACCAAAGTTCATTAACATGTGGACCTCGTGTATATGTGGGAGATCCCAGGGAAAAATGAATAACTTCCCAAAGTGGCTTAGAATCCAGATTTAAATACCTTCTTTCTAGGGAAAGGGGATGGGATATGTAGGTCTCAGAGGAGAGTACATGATTTTTAGGAAAGATGAATGGGGGTGGGGGAGATAGTTTGTAACAAAGTTTGGATGTGACGTCAACTTCTAGTCTCCTGTCCTGTGACAGGAGTCAGTCTTCACTGGCTGATGGCACTTTTCCCATCAAGGGAACCTTTTGGGGTGTCTGATTTTAGGCAGAGAAGGAGACTTCAGTGAAAACCTCTCCTTGCATTTGCTGTTTTTCAAGCATCTGCAGGTCAAGATCGTCAATATAACAACATGGCATATGTTGGGGTGGTCTGTCCTCTGACCTTCAGAATAAACCCAACAAAAGCTTGTTTCCTCTCTTAGATAATTTGCCATAGTAGCGTTATTCCCTGGAAACAGTATTCTGACCAGTATTCTGATCACTTCCTGGGAGTGATCATAACATACCCTGTGCTTGTAGAAAGGTGTGGGCCATATCACTAAATAATCAGGGTCAGTTTTCTCATCTTGTGGAAAGGGAGATAAAGTTATGATAGTTTATCTCCCTTTCCACAGGTGTCCTGCCATATTGTGTCTCTGCTGCAGCCCCAGTGGCCCCAGCGCCTCTGTGGCCTTGGGGTTAGGGGCTGCTGGGTGCCGGCCCCCCTGCGGCCTGTGTCTCTGCTCCCCCAACCCCAGCGCTGAGGCGGGGCTTGGGGCTGCTGGGTGCCCGCCCCCCTGTGGGCTGTGTCTCTGCTCCCCCAACCGTAGCGCCGAGGCGGGGCGTGGGGCGGCTGGGTGCAGCCCCTCTGCTGGCCCCTCTGCAGCCTGTGTCTCTGCTCCCCCAACCCCAGCGCTGAGGCGGGGCTTGGGGTTTCTGGGTACGGGCCCTGTGCGGGCTGTGTCTCTGCTCCCCCAACCCCGCTGCCCAGGCAGGGCTTGGGGATGCTTGGTGCCGACCCTCCTGTGGGCTGTGTCTCTGCTCCTCCATCCCCCCCGGCAGCGCTGACCAAGCAGGCCCAGAGGCCCTCCACCAGCGGGTTGAGGCAGAATGCCTGCGTCCTCACCAGGCTTCGCTCTGCCACTTGGAGCCTATGTATGCAAATTAGCTGCCATCTTGGCTGGCAGTTAATTTGCATATCACACTAATTAGCCAATGGGAAGGGTAGCGGATGTATGGCTAATTATCATGTTTTTCTTTTATTAGATAGGATAATCAAAGGAGGAGAAGTAAGTGGGTTACATGAAAATTCATTGGTGATAGATTAGGAAGGCAGAAGAAAGCAAAGTGGGGAAACCTCTGGGATTGGATAAAAAGTAAAATGATAGACACATACTTCTTTTACATAAAAGAGCACAGGATAGTTAACAGTCAACAATTAACAAGATAACTAACAATAAAGGAATTTGTGGTTTGTGCCCTGAGGGGCCCTGAAAAAGGGAAGTTACAAGTTACCCTGATATTCCACAGGTATGTTATCTTAGATCCTCAGTAAAGATTGAAGTTGATCTTTGTCAGGGAAGATACTGGCCTAGGACATGACTACCCACTATGAAATGCTTTTTAATGAGAAGGTTTTAATTTCAGACCATCTTTATGGTTACTGTAGGTCTCTTGAGTTTGCAAGGCCACCGCACAGGCCTTCCCTAAGTTACTCAGATTAGCATGTGTCCCTTTGTCATCCACACTTTTATTTTTTTAAAAAGGTGCAATAAGCAATTAAAATATTAAATTTATTTTCCATCATGATATATTCCCTCTATGCCCTTTTCCACCTCCACACCCCCCTCAATCACTCCACTGTTGTCTCTGTGTTCTCTTTTTTTTTCTTTTCTGTTTAATCCCTCCACCCACCTCAACACTTCCCACCACCACCAAGCTATCTGCCTTCTCTCTATCTATGAATCTGTCTCTATTTTGCTTGGTAGTTCAATTTAAATAGGAAAAAAAAGTCTGCCAAAGGAAATCTAGCATTGGTTCAAGTTGTGGTGCGTACAGGTGAAAATCTTAAATGTACTAAGAGGCAGTTTTCCAGAGCAGCATATCCTAGAAAGTTTTATTCAGTTTTCTTTTATTATTATTATTTTTTAAAATACATTTTATTGATTTTTTTACAGAGAGGAAGGGAGAGAGATAGAGAGTTAGAAACATCGATGAGAGAGAAACATCGATCAGCTGCCTCCTGCACATCTCCCACTGTGGATGTGCCCACAACCCAGGTACATGCCCTTGACCGGAATCGAACCTGGGACCTTTCAGTCCGCAGGCCGGCGCTCTATCCACTGAGCCAAACAGGTTTTGGCTCTTTTATTATTCTTATCAGTAGATTCTTCTCATCACATATGTTCATATTAAACCATCAACAAGATCTTTTTAACTGATAAATATTATGATTTAAGTTGATTAGAAGCTGTTCAGTTAATTTGCATGACCTTGGAATAGTGTTCTAATTTGTCTGATTTCTAACATTACAAGTATGCTATGGCACTAATTTTGTAGGGCCAGAAAAGAAGCCTTTGCACGAGAGCAATCGGTTCTTCTTCCCAAAGCTGCTTTCTTTCATGCTCCCTCTGTGTTCTGGTGCCAGGCACTCTGCAAACTTAGACTCCTGTGCAGAGGACTGCTTAGTGGTGTTGCACTTCCTCATAAGTTTGTGGGTCCCTCTCCCACTTCTTGGATTTTTCCCCACTCTCCAGGACCCGCACTCCGTCCTTCACTCCACAAGACTAGCTGAGAGGTTGGGGGAAATAGAGAACTGAGCCTCTGAGGTGCATGCAGTCAGAAGGACCAGGACTAGCTAGCTAGGTATGGGATCAAGTTATCAGCTGATGTCCGCTATTCAAAACTTACCTTTGCTCCTCAGTAGGCCCAATTACTTGAGCCCTATGGCTCAAGTAATGCAGAGAGCAGTTTGATTTAAGGCTGTTTTCACTGCCTGAGGTGCTCACATTTTCCTAATTGTACCTCTCCCCTTCCCCAAGTTGATTTGACATTTTTCTGTACTCTTTGTGTTCAGGTTTGGTATTACTTGAGAAAACATGACAATAACAACCACCTACAGGATATTGTCCACACATTTCTTCTTATAACAGTCTTTTGAGGTATTATAACCCAGATTAGGATCACGTAAGTATCTTCCTAGTAAGTGGCTGAACTAGGGTGCAGACCCTGGCCTATGTGCCTTGAAAGCCTTTGTTCTCTTTTCACTGCATAGAGCTGTTACAAAAGGAGCAGTGGTAACAGCTTTGGTGGAACTGAGGCTCATACACTATACTTCATGAGTTCCAAGGATTGAAAGCCATACTTACTTATCAGCAGAAAAAGGACTACTAGAATGTAAGCTCCATGGTGACAGGGACTTTGTCTAATTGTTCACCTTATATTCCCAGCATAGCATCTGCCCTATAGTAGGGCTCAGTAAATATCTATGGAGAGAATAAATAGATTTCAGCCATATTTAAGAAGATGCAAAGTAGCAGGATCTTTTAAAGGAAAAGGAAATAAACCTTTCTAATTGAGAGTTTTACAAGTTATTCATAGGCTAGGACACCCTGATTTATATGTGTTTCTCCTATATAATAAAAGGGTAATATGCAAATTGACTGAACAGCAGAATGACCAGTTGCTATGATGTGCACTGACCACCAGGGGGCAGACACTCAATTCAGGAGCTGCCCCCTGGTGGTCAGTGCGCTTCCACAGGGGGAGCACCACTCAGCCAGAAGCCAGGTGAGCACAATGGCAGTGGCAGGAGCCTCTCCTGCCTCCCAGGCAGCACTAAGGAGCAGCGAGCAGGCAGGTGGTAAGGAGAGAGGGCTCCTGGACTGCAAGAGGGATGTCTGACTGCAGACGGACATCCCCCATGGGGTCCCGAACTGCGAGAGGGTGCAGGCCGGGCTGAGGGGACCCCCCCCCCCCAAGTGCACAGATTTTCATGCACCGGGTCTCTGTTTGGAAGGTAAATGCAATGGTCACCCTATCTGTAACAGATAGGTTGTTTTTGGACATTTGTAGGTTAATTCAAAAACAAAATTAGAATCACTCCTTTTATGACCACTTGTTAATAAACATTTTCAATGCTTAGTGTTTGGTTCACATAGGAACATATTGGTACAGAGGAAATCCTGTGCCATAATGGTGATTTGCAAAGTCTGCACTAAAAGCATCAAGGTGGCTCAGAGTCTCATGTGCTCCTACAGTACTATTAGAAATGAGGAATGTTTATAAAATGAAAAGGAAACATTCTAGAAGGGTGTTTCACTCATTGAGGGTCCTAATATTCTCTACTATAGAAATTCAAAATTTCAAAGCTCATTTGAAAGTGTTATGCTGTTGTCGTAATGAATGATATTTGAGGGAAGTAGAAAGGAGAGACTGGTGACATGGGTTGATATTCTGCTACGAAAGGCTATAGAGTTTGAATTTTTATCCTGTTTAAAACAGGGTGAGGCAGGTGAGCAAGATTGGCTCATGATGGTGAATTGAACATGCATGTCATTGTCTCCATACACCCAGACTCTATGGCAGGAGATATTTTAAAATGTAAATAACATGGAGAGAAAAAAAGGGGGGATATTCCAAATTAAAAGTGCAAGGAGACATAACAACTAAATGCAGGTCCTCAATGGGATCTTGGCTTGAACAAAGCAGCTTTTCTGTGAAAACACACACACACACACACACACACACTTCCACAGGAAAACTTGAAATTTAAAAATCAGATAGAATCAAATTGTCACTAAAACAAAGGTACAAGAACACAGTTTAAAATACATAAAGAAGAGAAGAAATGGGAGGTCAAGCAATTCTAGTGACAGTTCAGGCAGAATGTTAGGTGAAAAAATAATGAAATGGGCTAGAGGGCACTCACTTGGTGATGAAGTTAGCTGCATGCAGAATACCTGGGCCAGGGGAACCCCTGAATTTCTTTAGCCCTTGGACTCTCTCAGCTCACTCCCACTACAGCTGGAGCCATAGTTCTTTTAAACTAAGGATAAAACCCAGGAACTGCTCTTTCCAAAGAAAATGAGCTATATGTAGTACAATTACGTGTAGTAACAACAGGTTCTTGTTAGAAATTTGCAGAACTGTATAACTGAAAAGGATTGGGAAAGGTGCTGGGGTCCCCAAAGGTGTGGACAGAGTCGGCGAAGAAGGAATGACACGGAGGCAGCGTTCAGGTGATCATCATAGCCAGGTTCTGTAGCTAGGTTCTCTTGCCAGGTTCTGTCCAGGTTCTCTAGCCATGTTCTCTTGCTAGGTTCTTCAGCCAGGTTCTGTAGCCAGCATCTCCAGTCAAGTTCTGTGTTTATTGTCTTGTTACATCTGTGTTTATACCAGTTAATTTTAATCCTGCCAATTTCTATTCCAAAGGTTAGGGTGTTTCTTATCTCCATTCCAGGGAGTAAAGATTATGTAGCTTAAGCGTGATTGTTCGTAGTTAAAGTGATTAACTACCCGTCTGGCACTTAGTTAAGGGGTTTTTATTCCCTCCCTAACTTCAGGGAAAAATCCCTACCTGGGGAAACAACCTTTCTTGGAAAGGTGACCTTGGTTAAAACACATAGCCCCAAGAAGGGGAGCAAACACATCAAGAACAGTATGCCATATAAGCCAGGTCCCCCGAGACACATGCTGTGCAGATGTTTCTTCCCTGCAGCAACTGTGTCAAGCAGCAAGGATGGACCGGCTTCTGGCAGAAAGGCAACTCTGCCCATGAGGGAAATATTTCAGAGTAAAGCTTGCTGTTTTTTGACAAATTGTTAGTCCCAGCCTCTGCTCTCCAATCTTTGCTTCCATTGTTCCATCCACTCACACCAAGGTTGTTGTTAGTTGTCCCTTTAAAGGAATCAGTAATTGGGGAAACAGGCCACCTCAGCTGCAAGGGAAACTACTTAAAACCATCGACTTAAACCATGACTCATTTTTATGTTTGGATAACCAAGGATCACCAGACATGAACAGAACTAGATGTAATGCACAGACACTAGACAAAAATTACCAAAAAATCTTAGAAATGAGCCATTTACAATAAACAAACTGAAACTGTAAAAATTTTTAGAAGGACTGAAGACTGAGCTGTTCATATGAAAAATAAAGTTAGGGAAGTCTCTCAGAAGTTGAGACATGAAGGATCAATTTAGAATGTCTAACCCAGGGCTGGGCAAACTTTTTGACTCGAGGGCCACAATGGGTTCTTAAACTGGACCGGAGGGCCGGAACAAAAGCATGGATGGAGTATTTGTGTGAACTAATATAAATTCAAAGTAAACATCATTACATAAAAGGGTACGGCCTTTTTTTTTTTTAGTTTTATTCATTTCAAACGGGCCGGATCTGGCCTGCGGGCTGTAGTTTGCCCACGGCTGGTCTAACATATAATGGGAGATTTCTAAGAAGAGACAAAGACACAAAGAAGAGGGAATAAAGAAATAGAAGGAAATTCTAGAGCCAAAGATCCACTGAGTGCCAAGTATAATCAATAAAACCCATGCCCAGCACATCCTAGAAAACTATTAAAACCAACAGCAAAAGAGAAAAGCACCATAAGAAAAATAAAATAGCTTATTCTTTTCATCAGAAACTTTGGATGCTAGTATTATCAGTGGGATGGGGTTCCTGGGGTGCCCCTGGAATAAGAATTTCTGGAGGCCCTTATAAGAGTTATTATAGAAAGCTTTATTTCTGTGGAATTATACCCTAAGTTTCCAAGGTCCCATTTTCCTTTGTCCTGTCAAGAAAAAGTCCCATTTTATTTTTAGCAGGGCTAAGGTAAAAGCCAGTGTCCAGAGTTTTGCTCCATGTTGGAGAACAACTCCAGTCCACCATCAGGCTAGCTTAGTTTATGTTCCTTGCTATAGTCCCTTAGTCCATTGCATGTGGGGTCCATAGGGCGACATGGCTAAGGGTGGTGGGGAAAACATAGGCAGGAGCAAAGCCAAATGAATCAAAGAGCCAAGAGTCAAGAGCCAAGAGAGAGAGTGAATGCCTTTGTCTCTAGGCTCTAGGGGAGTATGTATTTCCAAATATTCATGGGCTTGCATTGGCCCTGCCCCCTCTGTTTCCAGGTTATATTGACAGCAAGCACCTTCCCTATATCACCCCAACTTCACTGTGCATGCCCCAATAACTCTGTTTGTTCAGTCCCTTTCCCCAGTGTTTGCAGGGAATGGGCCAGTGGTTCCCTGAGGAGTGTGAAGTTGCAGCATCCTAGTGAAGCTGCCTAAATGACATGCCTATAATGTCTGGCCTCCCTTTGCTCCTTTTCTATTATTAATAACCAGCTAATTACAATGGTATCACTAACATAAAATATCCCAGTATCTTCAAAGTTCAGAGAAAGAAATTTTGACCATAGGAGTACTTATTAGGCAAACTTAACACTGAATTGTGATTCCCTAATGCCACTTAAATAACAGAAATAAGAAGTCTAACTCCCAAAATATTTTATGAGCAGCAGGACAGAAAAGGGAAAAATTTGATCAGTAAAAGAGAAGGAATGAGAAAGAAGAAACAAAATTCATTATATGGGAAATCTGAAATAAGGTAAATAAAACCATTTCACATTAAGTTCTAAATGTTTCACAATTAATAGTTAATTACATCACATTAATAACAGTTAATGCCACTAATGTAGTGTATAACTTAAATTCTTTTTTTTTTTTAGTAAATCTTTATTGTTCAGATTATTACATTTGTTCCTCTTTTTTTCCCCCCATAGCTCCCCTCCACCCAGTTCCCACCCCACCCTCTGCCCTTACCACCCCACTGTCCTCATCCCTAGGTGCACAATTGTTGTCCAGTCTCTTCCGGCATCTCCCACATCCCTTTCCCCACCAAGAATAGTGAGTCCATTCCCTTTCTGTGTCCCTGATTCTATTATAATCACCAGTTCATTCTGTTCATCAGATTATTTATTCACTTGATTCTTAGATTCACTTGTTGATAAATGCATATTTGTTGTTCATAATTAGTATCTTTACCTTTTTCTTCTTCTTCCTCTTCTTAAAGGATACCTTTCAGCATTTCATATAATACTGGTTTGGTGGTGATGAACTCATTTAGCTTTTCCTTATCTGTGAAGCTCTTTATCTGCCCTTCAATTCTGAATGATAGCTTTGCTGGATAAAGTAATCTTGGTTGTAGGTTCTTGGCATTCATCACTTTGAATATTTCTTGCCACTCCCTTCTGGACTGCAAAGTTTCTGTTGAGAAATCAGCTGACAGTCGTATGGGTATTCCCTTGTAGGTAACTGAGTTTCTTTCTCTTGCTGCTCTTAAGAGTCTCTCTTTATCTTTTGCTCTTGGCATTTTAATTATGATGTGTCTTGGTGTGGTCCTCTTTGGATTCCTTTTGTTTGGGGTTCTCTGCGCTTCCTGGAGTTGTAAGTCTATTTCTTTCACCAGGTGGGGGAAGTTTTCTGTCATTATTTCTTCAAATAGGTTTTCAATATCTTGCTCTCTCTCATCTTCTGGCACCCCTATAATTCTGATGTTGGTACACTTGAAGCTGTCCCAGAGGATCCTTACACTATCTTCGTATTTTCGGATTCTTTTTTCATTTTGCTTTTCTGGTTGGGTGTTTTTTGCTTCTTCGCATTTCAAATCTTTGCCTTGATTCTTGCGTTCCTCTGGTCTGCTGTTGGGAGTCTGTATAATATTCATTATTTCAGTCCGTGTATGTTTAATTTCTAGTTGGTTCTTTATCATAACATCGAGGGTCTCATTAGATTTGTTGAGGATCTCATTAAGTTTATCAGCGGCTTCTAGACAGTTCTTGAGAGACCTTAAAAGTGTGGTTCTGAACTGAATATCCTCCATTGACAGTTTTGTCCTGTTTCTTTGTCTCCGCATTTTTTATGCTTTCTTGATGCACCCCCTAGTGGTCTTTGTGCGCAGTCTTGTAGTTAAGCCTTGATTGTTGTAGTTAATACTAGGGGGATTTGACCTCCAGGCCAACTGGCTGTCATAACTTAAATTCTTATATTAAAAACTGAAGTCTCAGATTGTGAAGAAAAACTAAAAATTCAAATATATGTCATGTACAAAATTCATACAAAAATCAAACTAATATAGAAGGGCTCAAAATAGAGTGATATGAAAAAAAAGTTCTTTATATCAGAAAAAAAATTCAGGTAAAAAGGGTTTAAAAGACAAAAAGGTATATTTCAAACATATATAGTTTTAAAAGTAATTATCAATATATGATATTTAAATATTTAATATATACCCCTGACCGGTTTGGCTCAGTGGATAGAACATCAGCCTGCGGAACGAAGGGTCCCAGTTTCGATTCCGGTCAAGGGCATGTACCTTGGTTGCGGGCACATCCCCAGTGGGGGGCGTGCAGGAGGCAGCTGATCGATGTTTCTCTCTCATTGATGTTTCTGACTCTCGATCCCTCTCCCTTCCTCTCTGTAAAAAACCAATAAAATATATTTTAAAAATATTTAATATATACATTATATATCATATTGTATATATTAAATATTATAGTCATATGAATATGTATAATTATCAACCTCTCTATATATAAAAGGCTAATATGCTAAGTGTCCTTCCACCTGTTTGACTGGTTGTGCACTGACCACCAGGGGGCAGATGCTCAATGTAGGAGCTGCCATGCTGCAGTGACTTGGCAACTGTGGTTCTCTGGTTATGCACCCTGAAACCAGAGAGGAGGGAGCTGGATTCCTCGTGGTGCCATGTGATTCCACCTTCGGCCATGGGTTATGTTGTTGGCACTGTTGGCCCCGAACCTGGTTAACTGCACACTTGCGTTTGCGTTCCACACCCTGTATGACAGCAACTTTGCAGGGTGCCCTCTCGCACTCTGGAACCCCTTGGGGGATGTCAGAGAGTCGGTTTCAGCCAGATCCCCTCAGGCCAGGCCAAGGGACCCCACCTACCAG
Organism: Myotis nattereri; assembly: GCF_964212035.1. Classification (NCBI taxonomy): domain Eukaryota; kingdom Metazoa; phylum Chordata; class Mammalia; order Chiroptera; family Vespertilionidae; genus Myotis; species Myotis nattereri. The sequence continues at coordinate 105,868,141 of NC_138076.1, forward strand.
AGGGACCCTGCTCACTCTGCAGATGCCCTTGAGGGACCAAGGGAGATTGGCTCCAGGGCGTGTCTGGCCCATCTCGCCCAGTCCTGCCCTGCCAGCCACCTTCTAATTAATTTCCTTTCAATGTGCATGAATCCATGCACTGGTCACTAGTGTACCCATAATTAGAGTCTATAGTTAGAGAAATTGACAAACCATAATTAAAGAGGGAAGTAGACTTCTCTAATTTATCTCATAAACTGAAAGATCAGGGCTACTAAAATAAGAAAGAAATCAATTAACAAGTTCAATCTAAAATATATGAAGAGAATATATGCCCAACAGAAAATACACATTGTTCTCAAGTATCCATGGAACGTTAACAACAGTTGGTTGTCTGTTAGGCCACAAAGAAAATATCAACAGCCCAGCCAGTGTGGGTCAGTGGTTGAGTGTCAACCTATGAACTAGGAGGTCACAGTCTCTAATAAAGCATTGCCAGGAAAAAAAATGAAAGCAAGATGAATTAAAAGCAAGTAATAAATGTTATCAATTTTAAAATTAATACATTTGAAAAGGTATGTGAAATGGACTTTTAAAAATATATATGAACAAAAGTAAGAGGAGGTATAAAACCTACATTTTTGAATTCTAAGGAACTATAAAAGGTAATTAAACCCCCTCTCTAAATGACATCAGGCTCAGATTTCACAGAGATGTTTTACCTAAACTTCAAAAAGCAGATAATTTCTATGTATTATAAGATATTTAAGACTATGGAATAATATTGAAACTTCCTATTTTATTCTTTAAGGCTGGCATAACCCTTATACTCAAACCAGATAAGACAATGACATAAAAATTGTATCTGGTTTCACTTATGAACATAGATACAAAAAACTAAAATAATGAGGAACAAATTTCATTCATTGTACATTACACATTATTCCAGCAATGCAATGAAGGCTTGATATTAGGAAATCTATTAATGGAATTCGCTACCTAACAGATTAAAGGAGAAAAAAATATTGTTTACTAAAAAAGCATTTGGTAAATTTTAACACCCATTTCTGATGAAAAATTCTTAACTTTCAAGTACAAAGAAACTTCTTTAACTTGATAAAGGTTACCGACCAGAAACCTTTTGTATCATATTTATTGGTACAAGCATTTGAAATAGTTACACTAAAGAAAGAGGCAAGAATGCCCATTGTCACTTCTGCTATTCACCATTGTTTGGAATATTCCAGCCAATGCTTTAAGATCAATAAATATAAGGCATATATTATGGAACAGGGGCAAAAATGTTCTTTTGAAGGCAGTATGATTCTCTACCTGGGAAATTCAAAAGTATCAACTAAAAGGTATTGTAACTAAATAGAGAGCACAATAAAGTACTTGAAGCAAATTCCTTATACAGAAATCAATGGCATTTCTCTGTCAGCTATGAAAAGTAGTGAGAGAGAAAAGCTATACCCACCACAAAACTCTGAAACCTTGAAATAGTTAGGAATAAATATATGAGGACACATGCAAAATCCATATGAAAGAAACTGTAAAACTGAAGGACATTAAAAAGGCCAGAATTCTGTGAATCATACTTCTTAGATAGAGAGATTTGATACAGTAATGACATTTTCTAATTAATCTTTAAAGTAAATGTAACCATAACAAAAATTTTGACAGGGTTCCTGCAAAGCTTATGTTAAAATTCTGTTGGAAAAGAAATTGTGGGAAAATATGTAAGAGCCAAAATGAAAACAGCAAGAACCATATGTGTTATCAAATATAAGTCATACTATAAAGACCCAGAAATTAAACAGTGTGGTATTAACCAGGAATAGGGAAACAGATCAATGGATCAGAATGAAGCCCTGGAAAACAATACATATAATGTTATTTGGGTAATTAACTCGGCATTTGAAAAGGATGAAACTGGATAACTCCTACCTCATGTTAACCACCAAATAAATTCCAAATAGGATAAAAAGCTAACTGCTAAAGTAGTACCATAAAAGTATTAGAATACACTGTCAAAGCATATCTTAATTTTTTTTAAATTTTCAATAAGAGATGATATACAATATTATGTTTCATGTATATATTATATAACTTATAATGATTACCCTGATAAATCCAGTACCCATCCGACACCATACATAGTAATTATAATATTTTTTATTATATTCCCTATGCTACACTTTAAAACATCCCCATGACTATTTTGTAGCAACCAATTTGTAGTTCTTATTCCCTTCCTCCTTTTCACCCATCTCCCCAACACCCCTCTCATCTGGCGACCATCAATTTGATCTCTGTATCTATGAGTTCTTGTTTTGTCTGTTTATTTTGTTTTTAAGATTCCACATATAAGCAAAATCATATGGTATTTGCTTTTCTGTGACTTACTTCACTTAGCATAATACCCTCTAGGTTTATCCATGTTGTCCCAAATGGCAATATTTTTTTTTATGGCTAAGTAATATTCCATTGTATATATGTACCACTTCTTTATCCATTCATCTCTCGATGAATACTTAGGCTGCTTCCATATATTAGCTATTGTAAATAATGCTGCAGTGAATATAGGGGTGCATATGTCTTCTTGAATTAGTGTTTTGGATTTCTTCAAATAAATTTCCAGAAGTGGAATTGCTGGGTCATATGATAGTTCTTTTTGTAATTTTTTGAGGAACCTCCATACTGTTTTCCACAATAGCTGCATCAATTTGCATTCCTACCAACAGTACACAGGTGTTGCCTATTGATTGATATGTACTTATTGCCATTTTATTATTTTTTGGCTGTTTTGTAATTTTTTTTTCTTATCTTGCTCCCTTTGTGATTTGATGATTTTCTGTAGTGGTATGCTTAGATTTCTTTCTATTTATCTTGTGTATTAATATAGGGTTTTGCTTTGTGATTATCATGAGGCTTACATAAAACATTTTATGTTTATACTAGAGGCCTGGTACACGATTGACTATTAAGTTGTGGGTTTATTTCTGGCCTCACTATTCCGTTCCATTGATCTATGTGTCTGTTTTTATGCCTGTATCATGCTGTTTTAATTATGATAGCCTTGCAGTATGGTTTGATATCAGGTAGCATGCTTTTTCCAATTTTGCTCTTCTTTTTCAAGATTACTGTGGCTATTTGGGGTCTTTGGTGGTTCCATATACATTTTTGGATTATTTGTTATAGTTCTGTAAAAAATGCCATTAGTATTTTTCCCCCTTTATTGAATAAGATATTATAAATGTGTCCTTATCCCCCCAATGTCCCTTCATCCCCCCAATCCTGCCCTCACCCTCACCCCACCCCCTGTTGTCCACATCCATCACTTATGCTTATATGCATGCATACAAGTCCTTTAGTTGATCTTTCCCCCTCATGCCCAACCTCCCCTGCTTTCCCTCTGAGTTATGAGCATCAGATCAATGCTTCTCTGTCTCTACATCTGTTTTTGTTCATCAGTTTATGTTCATTATAATCCACAAATGAGTGAGAGCATGTGATATTTATCTTTCTCTGACTGACTTATTTCACATAGCATAATGCTGTCCAGCTCCAACCATGATGTTGCAAATGGTAGGAGTTCCTTCCTTTTTACAGCTGCATAGTATTCCATTGTGTAGATGTGCCAAAGTTTTTTAATCCACTCATCTGCTGATGGGCACTTAGGCTGATTCCAAATCTTAGCTATTGTAAATTGTGCTGCTATGAACATAGGGATGCATACATCCTTTTTGATTGGTGTTTCTGATTTCTTGGGATATATTCCTAGAAGTGGGATCACTGGGTCAAATGGAAGTTTCATTTTTAGTTTTTTGAGGAAACTCCATACTGTTCTCCACAGTGGCTGCACCAGTTTGCATTCCCACCAGCAGTACACGAGGGTTCCTTTTTCTCCACATCCTCGCCAGCATTTGTCATTTGTAGATTTGTTGATGATAGCCATTCTGACAGGTGTGAGATGATACCTCATTGTCGTTTTGATTTGCATCTGTCAGATGATTAGTGACTTTGAGCATGTTTTCATATGTCTCTCAGCCTTATGAATGTCCTCTTTCAAAAGTGTCTATTTCGGTCCGTTGTCCATTTTTTGATTGGATTGTTTATCTTCCTTTTGTTAAGTTGTATGAGTTCCCTATAAATGTTGAAGATTAAACCTTTATCAGAGATATCATTGGCAAATATGTTCTCCCATGCAGTGGGTTTTCTTGTTGTTTTGTTGATGGTTTCTTTTGCTGTGCAGAAGCATTTTATTTTGATATAGTCCCATTTGTTTATTTTCCCTTTAGTTTCCATTGCCCTAGGAGCTGTGTCAGTGGAGCAATTGCTTCGGTATATATCTGAGATTTTGCTACTTGTGGATTCCTCTAATAATCTTATGGTTTCCCATCTTATGTTTAAGTCCTTTATCCATTTTGAGTTTATTTTTGTGTATGGTGTAAGTTGGTGGTCTAGTTTCATTTCTCTGTATGTGTCTGACCAAATTTCCCAGCACCATTTATTGAAGAGACTGTCTTTACTCCATTGTATGTTCTTGCATCCTTTGTCAAATATTAATTGAGCATAGTGGTTTGGGTTGATTTCTGGGTTCTCTATTCTATTCCATTGGTCTATATGTTCTTGTGCCAGTACCAGGCAGTTTTGAGAACAGGGCTTTGTAATACAGCTTGATATCTGGTATTGAGATCCCTCCTACTTTGTTCTTCTTTCTCAGGGTCGCAGCAGCTATTCGGGGTGTTTTTTTTTTTATTCCAGATGAATTTTTGGAACGTTCTTTCTAGATCTGTGAAATATGCTGTTGGTATTTTAATGGGGAGTGCATTGAATCTATAGATTGCTTTGGGTAGTATGGAAATTTTGATGATGTTGATTCTACCAATCCATGAACACGGTATGTTTTTCCATCTGTTTATGTCTTCCTCTATCTCTTTTTTCAATGTCCTGTAGTTTTCTGGGTAGAGGTCTTTTACCTCCTTGGTTAAGTTTATTCCTAGGTATCTTAATTTTTTTGGAGCAATGGTAAATGGTATTGTTTTTTTAAATTTCTCTTTCTGTAAGTTCACTATTGGTGTATAAAAATGCCATAGATTTCTTGGCGTTAATTTTGTATCCTGCTACATTGCCAAATTCATTTATTATGTCTAATAATTTTTTGATGGAGTCTTTAGGGTTTTCTAAGTACAGTATCATGTCACCTGAGAATAAGGACAATTTTACTTCTTCTTTTCCAATTTGGATGCCTTTTATTTTTTCTTCTTGTCTGATCACTTTGGCTAGCACTTCCAGTACTATGTCGAACAGGAGTGGTGAAAGTGGGGATCCCTGTCTTGTTCCTGTTCTTAAGGGAAATAGTTTTAGTTTTTGCCCATTGAGTATGATGTTGGCTGTAGGTTTGTCATATAAAGCTTTTATTATGTTGAGGTATGATCCCTCTATTCCCACTTTGCTGAGCGTTTTTACCAGAAAGGGTGTTGGACTTTGTCAAATGCCTTTTCTGCATCAATCAATATGATTATGCGATTTTTGTCTCTCAACTTGTTTATGTGATGTATCACATTTATTGCTTTGTGGATATTGTACCAGCCTTACATTCGTGGAATAAATCCCACTCGGTCATGGTGTATGATCTTTCTAATGTAATGCTGGATCCGGTTTGCTAGAATTTTGTTGAGGATTTTAGCATCTATGTTCATCAGGGATATTGGCCTGTAATTCTCATTCTTTGTGGTGTCTTTATCTGGTTTTGGGATTAGGGTAATGCTGGCTTCATAGAAAGAGCTTGGAAGTTTGCCTTCCTCTTGAATTTTTCTGAATAGTCTGAGAAGGGTTGGCTTTAGTTCTTCTTTGAATGTTCGGTAAACCTCCCCTGTGAAGCCATCTGGTCCAGGACTTTTGTTTGCTGGAAGCTTCTTGATTACTGTTCCAATTTCATCAGTAGTTATTGGCCTATTCAGGTTTTTTGATTCTTCCTGATTGAGATTGGAAGTTTGTATTTTCCTAGGAATGTGTCCATTTCATCGAGGTTGTCCAGTTTGTTGGAGTAGAGTTGTTCGTAGTATTTTTTGACAGTCCTTTGTATATCAGTAGGGTCAGTTGTTACTTTAAGTCTTTCATTTCTGATTTTGTTTATTTTGGTCCTTTCTCTTTGTTTCTTGATGATCCTGGCTAGCAGTTCATCAATCTTGTTAATCCTTTCAAAGAACCAGCTCTTCGTTTCATTGATCTTTTGTATTGTTTTTTTGGTCTCTATGTTGTTTATTTCTGCTCTGATCTTTATTATTTCCTTCCTTCTGGATACTGTGGGCTTTTCTTGTTGCTCTGTTTCTAACTCTTTGAGTTGTAGGGTTAGATCATTTATTGCCAGTTTTTCTTGTTTTTATGAGGTAGGCCTGTAGAGCTATGAACTTCCCTCTCAGGACTGCTTTCATTGTGTCCCATAGATTTTGGATTGTTGTGTTTTCATTGTCATTTATTTCCAGGATGCTTTTTATTCTTTGATCTCTCTGGCAACCCAGTCATTGCTTAATAACATGCTATTTAGTCTCCAAGTGTTTGATTTTTTTCAATGTTTTTATTGTAGTTGATTTCTAATTTTATGCCATTGTGATCTGAGAAGATGCTTGTTATGATTTCTATTCTCTTGAATTTGAAGAGACTTTGCCTGTGTCCTAATATATGGTCTATCTTTGAAAATGTCCCATGTGCACTGGAGAAGAATGTATATTCTGTAGCTTTGGGGTGAAATATTCTGAAGATGTCAATTAAGTCCATCTGATCTAGTGAGTCATTTAGGATTGCTGTTTCTTTGCTGATTTTTGGTTTAGAGGATTTATCCAGTGGTGTCAGTGGGGTATTAAAGTCCCGTACTATTACTGTATTGCTATCGATCTCTCCCTTGATATCTTCCAGAAGTTGTTTTATGTATTTTGGTACTCCTGTATTGGTTGCATATATGTTTACCAGAGTTATATCTTCTTGTTGAATTGCTCCCTTTAGTATTATGTAGTGGCCTTCCTTATCTCTCGTTATGGCCTTTACTTGGAGGTCTATTTCGTCAGATATAAGTATCACAACCCCAGCTTTTTTCTCATTTCCATTTGCCTGAAAAAATTTTTTCCATCCCTTCACTCTCAGTCTGTGTGAATCCTTTGTTCTGAGGTGGGTCTCTTGCAGACAGGAAATATATGGGTCATGTTTTCTTATCCATTCAGCTACCCTGTGTCTTTTGATTGGAGCATTTAATCCATTTACATTTAATGCTACTATTAAAAGTACTTGTTTGTGGTCATTTTTATTCTTAATGTTTGTGTTTCTTCTTGTCTTTCTGTTTCTTCTTTTTACAGCAGTCCCTTTAGCATTTCTTGCATTGCTGGTTTGGTGGTAATAAACTCTCTTAGCCCTTTTTTGTCTATGAAGCTCCTGACTCCACCTTCAATTTTGAATGTTAGCCTTGCTGGGTTTAGTATTCTTGGATTCTTTCCCTTGCTTTGTATATTTCATTCCATTCCCTTCTTGCCTGGTGTGTTTCTGTTGAGAAGTCAGCTGATATTCTAATAGGAGATCCCTTGTAGGTAACTTTCTGTCTCTCTCTGGCAGCCTTTAAGATTCTTATTTTGTTGCTTGTGTTTGTCAATTTAATTATGATTTGTCTTGGTGTTGGTCTTTTGGGGTTCATCTTGTTTGGCACTCTATGTGCTGCTTGGGCTTGTGTAGTTTTTTCTTGCCAGTACCAGGGAAGTTTTCTGTCATTATTTCTTCAAACAGGTTTTCTATTCCTTGCTTCTCCTCCTCTCCTTCTGGTATCCCTATTAAGCGAATGTTGTTTTGTTTTGCGTTGTCCCAAAGCTCCCTTAGGCTCTCCTCTTGCTTTTTAAGTTTTTTTTTTCCAGTTGCTCCTGTGTTTGTGTGTTTTTTCCTACCTTGTCTTCTAATTTGCTGATGCGGTCCTCAGCTTCTTCTAGTCTGCTGTTTAAGCCTTCCATTGTGTTCTTTATTGCAGCTATGTCGTTCTTCATTTCCTCTTCATTCCTTTTCATGTTGGTGACATTCTCATTTAGCTCCTTATAATTCTAATTGAGTTTTGTGTATTTGTCATCCAGCCACTTGAGCATCCTTATAACCATTACTCTGAATTCTCTCTCTGATAAGTTAGTAGCCTCAATTTCATTTAATGCCCTTTCTGGTGATTTCTCTTTTTCTTTCCTTTGTGGATTGCTTTTTTGTCTTCCCATGTTTTGCTTTAATGTTTTAGTTGTAGCTCCGATTGCTTTGCTACCCAGTTTCTTAAGGGTATGGTGCTACTGGTGTGACCTCTCAGGTCTCCTGGGTTTGGTAGTCTAGTGTAGCTCCCTACTTGTGCTATTTGGGTTCTCTTGATGTAGGCCTGCAAGCTGGAAAGGCACAACTGAGGTGTCTAGAAGTCAGCAGCCGTGGAGGGGGTGTTCCAATTTTTGCTGTCTTGTGCCCTTGGTTGAAATCACACGTGCCTTGCAGGGACTCACAGTGGCACCCAGGAACCATCTATTAGGGTGGTGGGGCTCAGGAAGCCTGCGTTCTGGCAAAGCGTGACTGTGGTGTCCAGAGTTCTGTAGTTATGGGGTGGGTAGACTTAGCTTTTGCTGCTGCCTCCGTGGTTGGACACACGCGATTCCAGCAGTAGCTCACAGAGGCACCTGTGGTGTGTTTGCCAGCAGGGTGTACTGACACACTCTGAAGGGCCCTGGCACTGAAGCCATTGGATTGTAGTGTCTGTGGGCAAGTATCTTTGAAGAGGGAATTCAGCGTTTCTACAGCCCAGCAGTGCACCCCTGTTTGTTTAAGTGCAGGACCAGCAGGGCTTGCAGCGGGGTCCCAGGGCTGCCTGTGGAGCGGTGGTCTTGAGAAACCTGCACGCTGGAAAAGCATTCAACTGTAGTGTCCAGAGTTCTGCAGCTGTGGGGTGGGGAAACTCAGATTTTGCTGATGCATATGTGGTGGATAGGCTCATGTTCTCCGTGGCGGCACACAGGAGCACCCGCAGTGAGTTTGCTAGCGCAGGCGCACTGAAGCACTCTGAAGGGCCCTGGTACGCTTTGGGCAGGTATCCAGGATGGGTGAATTCAGAATTTCTACTGCCCAGGGTAGTGTGTCCCTATTAGTCCAAGATCGGACCCAGCAGAGGTTCACTGCGGCTTCCCCCAAGTGCCCTGTGTATAGATGGCCTGAGGGGGAGTGAGCAACTGTGGCGGTGCAGTTCGCAGGCGCAGTTCCCCTGGCGCTGAGCTCTGATGCATATATCTGAGATTTTGCTACCTGTGGATTCCTCTAATATTTTTATGGTTTCCTGTCTTACGTTTAAGTCCTTTATCAATTTTGAGTTTATTTTTGTGTATGGTGTAAGTTGGTGGCCTACTTTCACTTTTTTTGCATGTGTCTGACCAAATTTCCCAGCACCATTTATTGAAGAGACTGTCTTGACTCCATTGTACATTCTTACCTCCTTTGTCAAATATTAATTGAGCATAGTGGTTTGGGTTGATTTCTGGGTTCTCTATTCTATTCCATTGGTCTATATGTCTGTTCTTGTGCCAGTATCAGGCAGTTTTGAGAACAGTGGCTTTGTAATACCGCTTGATATCTGGTATTGAGATCCCTCCTACTTTGATCTTCTTTCTCAGGATCGCAGCAGCTATTCGGGTGTTTTTTTTTTTTATTCCAGATGAATTTTTGGAGCGTTCTTTCTAGGTCTGTGAAATATGCTGTCGGTATTTTAATGGGGAGTGCATTTAGTCTATAGATTGCTTTGGATAATATAGACATTTTGATGATGTTGATTCTATAAATCCATGAACACAGTATGTTTTTCCATCTGTTTATGTTTTCCTCTATCTCTTTTTTCAATGTCCTGTAGTTTTCTGGGTAGAGGTCTTTTACCTCCTTAGTTAAGTTTATTTCTAGGTATCTTAATTTTTTTGGAGCAATGGTAAATGGGATTTTTTAAAATTTCTCTTTCTGTAAGTTCGCTATTGGTGTATAAAAATGCCATAGATTTCTTGGTGTTAATTTTGTATCCTGCTACATTGCCAAAGTCATTTATTAGGTCTAATAATTTTTTGATGGAGTCTTTAGGGTTTTCTAGGTACAGTATCATGTTATCTGTGAATAATGACAATTTTACTTCTTCTTTTCCAATTTGGATGCCTTTTATTTTTTCTTCTTGTCTGTTCACTTTGGTTAGCACTTCCAGTACTATGTTGAACAACAGTGGTGAAAGTGGGTATCCCTGTCTTGTTCCTGTTCTTAAGGGAAATGGTTTTAGTTTTTGCCCATTGAGTATGATGTTGGCTGTAGGTTTGTCATATAAAGCTTTTATTATGTTGATATATGATCCCTCTATTCCCACTTTGCTGAGAATTTTTATCAAGAAAGGATGTTGGACTTTGTCAAAAACCTTTTCTGCATCAATCGATATGATTATGTGATTTTTGTCTCTCAATTTGTTTATGTGATGTATCATGTTTATTGATTTGCGGATATTGTACCAGCCTTGCATTCCAAGAATAAATCCCACTTGGTCATGGTGGGTGATCTTTCTAATGTAATGCTGGATCCGGTTTGCTAGAATTCTTTTGAGGATTTTACCATCTATGTTCGTCAGGGATATTAGCCTGTAATTCTTTCCTCATGGTGTCTTTATCTGGTTTTGGGATTAGGGTAATGCTGGCTTCATAGAAAGAGCTTGGAAGCGTGCTTTCTTCCTGAATTTTTTGGAATAGTCTGAGAAGGATTGGCTTTAGTTCTTCTTTGAATGTTTGGTTAAACTCCCCTGTGAAGCCATCTGGTCCAGGGCTTTTTTTTGCTGGAAGCTTCTTGATTACTGTTTCAATTTCATCAGTAGTTATTGGCCTATTCAGGTTTTTGATTCTTCCTGATTGAGTTTTAGAAGCTTGTATTTTTCTATGAATGTGTCCATTTCATCAAGGTTGTCCAGTTTGTTGGAGTAGAGTTGTTCGTAGTATTTTTTGACAATCCTTTGTATATCAGTAGGGTCTGTTGTTAATTTACCTCTTTCATTTCTGATTTTGTTTATTTGGGTCTTTTCTCTTTGTTTCTTGGTGAGGCTGCTGAGAAATTCATCAATCTTGTTAATCCTTTCAAAGAACCAGCTCTTGGTTTCATTGAACTTTTGTATTTTTTTTTTTTGTCTCTATGTGGCTTATTTCTGCTCTGATCTTTATTATTTTTTGCCTTCTGGATACTGTGGGCTTTTCTTGTTGCTATCTTTCTAACTTTTTGAGTTGTAGGGTTAGATCATTTATTACCAGTTTTTCTTGTTTTTTGAAGTAGGCCTGTAGAGCTATGAACTTCCCTCTCAGGACTGCTTTCATTGTGTCCCATACATTTTGGATTATTGTGTTTTCATTGTCATTTGTTTCCAGGATGCTTTTTATTTCTTCTTTGATCTCTCTGGTAACCCAGTCATTATTTAATAGCATGCTATTTAGCCTCCAAGTGTTTGATTTTTTTTCAATGTTTTTATTGTAGTTTATTTCTAGTTTTATGCCATTGTGATCTGAGAAGATGCTTGTTATGATTTCTATTCTCTTGAATTTGAAGAGACTTTGCCTGTGTCCTAATATATGGTCTATATTTGAAAATGTCCCATGTGCACTGGAGAGGAATGTATATTCTGTAGCTTTGAGGTGAAATATTCTGAAGATGTCAATTAAGTCCATCTGATCTAGTGATACATTTAGGATTGCTGTTTCTTTGCTGATTTTTTGTTTAGAGGATTTATCCAGTGGTTCAGTGGTGTATTAAAGTCCCCTACTATGACTGTATTGCTATCGATCTCTCCCTTGATATCTTCCAGAAATTTTTTTTATGTATTTGGGTGCTCTTCTTTTGGGTGCATATATGTTTACCAGAGTTATAGCTTCTTGTTGAATTGCTCTCTTTAGTTTTATGTAGTGGCCTTCCTTATCTCTTGTTATAGCCTTTACTTTGAGGTCTATTTTGTCAGATATAAATATCGCAACCCCAGCTTTTTTCTCATTTCCATTTGCGTGAAAAATTTTTTTCCATCCCTTCACTCTCAGTCTGTGTGAATCCTTTGTTCTGAGGTGGGTCTCTTGCAGACAGGAAATATATGGGTCATGTTTCATTCAGCTACCCTGTGTCTTTTGATTGGAGCATTTAATTCATTTACATTTAATGTTATTATTGAAAAGTACTGGTTTTTGGTCATTTTTATTCTAATGTTTGTGTTTCTTCTTGTCTTTCTGGTTTTTTTGTTTTGTTTTGTTTTGTTTTTTACAGCAGTCCCTTTAGCATTTCTTGCATTGCTGGCTTGGTGGTAATAAACTCTCTTAGCCCTTTTTTGTCTGTTAAGCTCCTGATTCCACCTTCAATTTTGAATGATAGCCTTGCTGGGTGTAGTATTCTTGGATTCATTCCCTTGCTTTGCATCACTTTTTATATTTCATTCCATTCCCTTCTTGCCTGGCGTGTTTCTGTTGAGAAGTCAGCTGATATTCTAATAGGAGATCCCTTGTAGGTAACTTTCTGTCTCTCTCTGGCAGCCTTTAAGATTCTTACTTTGTCATTGGTGTTTGCCAATTTAATTATGAAGTGTCTTGGTGTTGGTCTTTTGGGCTTCATCTTGTTTGGCACTCTATGTGCTGCTTGGGCTTGTGTAGTTTTTTCTTGCCAGCATCAGGGAAGTTTTTTGTCATTATTTCTTCAAACAGGTTTTCTATTCCTTGCTTCTCCTTCCCTCCTTCTGGTACCCCTATTTAGTGAATGTTGTTTCGTTTTGCATTGTCCCAAAGCTCCCTTAGGCTCTCTTCTTGCTTTTTAATTTTTTTTTTCCAGTTGCTCCTGTGTTTGTGTGTTTTTTCCTACCTTGTCTTCTAATTCGCTGATGCGGTCCTCAGCCTCTTCTAGTCTGCTGTTTAAGCCTTCCATTGTGTTCTTTATTGCAGCTATGTCGTTCTTCATTTCCTCTTGGTTCCTTTTCATTTTGGTGACATTCTTATTCAGCTCCTTATAATTCTAATTGAGTTTTGTGTATTTGGCATCCAGCCGTTTGAGCATCCTTATAACCATTACTCTGAATTCTTTCTCTGATAAATCAGTAGCCTCAATTTCATTTAACGCCCTTTCTGGTGATTTCTCTTTTTATTTCCTTTGTGGATTGCTTTTTTGCCTTCCCATGTTTTGTGTAATGTTTTAATTGTAGCTTCGATTGCTTTGATACCCAGTTTCTTTTAGGTATGGTGCTGCTGGTGTGACCTCTCAGGTCTCCTGGGCTTGATAATCTAGTGTAGCTCCCTACTTGAGCTATTTGGGTTCTCTTAATGTAGGCCTGCAAGCTGAGGTATCTAGAAGTCAGCAGCTATGGAGGGCATGTCCCAATTTTTGCTGTCTTGTGCCCTTGGTTGAAATCATGCGTGCCCAGCGGGGACTCACAGTGGCACCCACGAACCATCTGTTGTGGTGGTGGGGCTCAGGAAGCCTGCGTTCTGGCAAAGCGTGACTGTGGTGTCCAGAGTTCTGTAGTTGTGGGGTGGGCAGACTCAGCTTTTGCTTCTGCCTCTGTGGTTGGGTGCATGTAATCCCAGCGGCAGTTCACAGGGGCACCTGTGGTGTGTTTGCCAGAAGGGTGTACTGACACACTTTGAAGGGCCCTGGCACTGAAGCCACTGGATTGCAGTGTCTGTGGGCAAGTATCCCAGAAGGGGGAATTCAGCGTTTCTACAGCCCAGCATTGCACCGCTGTTTGTTTAAGTGCCTGTTGAGCAGGGCTCACAGTGGGCCCCCAGGGCTGCCTGTGGAGTGGTGGTCTTGGGAGTCCTGCACGCTGGAAAAGTATGCAACTGTAGTATCCAGAGTTCTGCAGCTCTGGGGTGGGGAAACTCAGTTTTTGCTGATGCACCTGTGATGGATTGGCGTGCGTTTCCGGTGGTGGCACACAGGAGCCCCCGCAGTGAGTTTGCTAGCGCAGGCGCACTGAAGCACTCTGAAGGGCCCTGGCACGCTTAATAGTTTAATCAAGGCATCTTTGGTCAGTTATCCAGGATAGGTGAATTCAGAATTTCTATTGCCCAGGGGAGTGTGTCCCTATCTGTCCAAGATCGGACCCAGCTGAGGCTCACTGCAGCTTCCAAAAGTGCCCTGTGGCTAGATGGACTCAGGGAGAGTGAGCAACTGTGGCAGTGCCTTTGCCAGGCGCTGAGCTCTGATGCACTCTGAGGGGCCCTGGCGCTGAAGGGCCCTGGCACTGAAATTGCGCAGCTGGGTTTGTGTGGGCAGTTATTCAGGCAGAGGGAATTCAGAATTTCTACTGGGTGGCAGTGCACCTGTGTCTGTACAAAAATCACACCCAGCTGAGGCTTCCAGTGACTCCTAAGAGAAGTCTATGGAGTGGTGTGCCTCGGAGACCTGCTCGCTGGAGACATGCGAAGGTGATGTCGGATGTCTATGGCTGGGGATGGGGAGGTTGCACTTACTGCTGTAGGCGTGGTGGTCCTTTGGAGGTGGAGATCCCAGGCTCTGTGAGTCTGCAGGTGGGGCAGCAGGATTTTAGCTGGAGTGGCTGCCGGGTTGCGGGCAGTGTCCAAGGCCTGTCTGGGTGGTGGTGCTGATGAGTTCCTAGAAGAGTCCACTCTCCCCTTTAAGATGGCGTGGGCTCCGTGCCCCAGTCCCACAGTCCCGGGAGTGCCACAGCGGTGGTAATCTCTCCGTGTCCCAGAGAGCCTGGTCTGCCAGCCTCTTCTGCTCCTGCGGGATTTAACTGTCCCTCACTTACTCACACACACACCACACACTCTCCATTCATCCCCTCACTCACTCACTTCCTATCGCTCACCTCTGTCCTGTCAGCTGCCATCTTTTCAATCGCCATTAGTATTTTGATAAGGGTTGCAATGAATCTGTAAATTGCTTTGGGTAGTGTGGACATTTTAAGGATGCTAATTCTTCCTATGCATGAGCACAGTACAGTAGAACCTTGGTTCTTGAACTTAATTAGAATTAATATAAGTTGAATTAATCCATTCCAGATCTCCAAATAATTCCCTATTTTAACCTTTCTTATGTATATGACATGTCTAATGAACTGTTTAATCTATGAACAAAAAATTCTTAAATTTATTGAACCACTCCCTACTAGCCTTAAATGAATCACTTTCAGTACTCATTCCAGGAGTTTCTTTTAGGAGGTTAGTATGCAGCATCTTCACTTTTTCACATATCACTGCCTCTGAAATGCTGTCACCAGCTAACTGCTTTTTATTTTTTTCAAATCAAAACAGTTTTTCTACCTCTTCAATTGCCTGTGATCATTGTTTCATGAGCACTTTTAAATCAATATTCTTGATGGCCTTTTTTTTTTATTGCCTAAAGTTTTACATATGTCTCCTTTTCCCCCAATTGACCCCTCCCCCCAAAGCCATTCCCACCCCGGGCAATCCCCACCGCCCCACTGTCTGTGTTCATTGGTTATGCTAACATACATGCATACAAGTCCTTTGGTTGCTCTCTAAACCCTCCTCCCTACCATTTGTCTCTGGATGTATTCTTGTTCATCAAATTATGTTGATCATTATATCCCACATATGAGTGAGATCATGTGATATTTATCTTTCTCTGACTGGCTTATTTTGTTTAGCATAATGCTCTCCAGTTCCATCCATGCTGTTGAAAATGGTAAAAGTTCCTTCTTTTTTATAGTGGCACAGTATTCCATTGTATAGATGTACCACAGACTTTAATCCACTCATCTGCTGATGGACACTTAGGCTGTTTCTAAATCTTAGCCATGGTGAATTGTGCCTCTATGAACATAGGGATGCATATATCCTTTGTCATTGGTGTTTCTAGCTTCTTGGGATATATTCCTGGAAGTGGGATCACTGGGTCAAATGGGAGTTCCATTTTTAGGTTTTTGAGGAAACTCCATACTGTTCTCCACAGTGGCTGCACCAGTCTGCATTCCCACCAGCAGTGCAAAAGGGTTCCTTTTTCTCCATATCCTCTCCACACTTGTTGTTTGTTGATGATAGCCATTCTGACAGGTGTGAGATGATACCGCATTGTCATTTTGATTTGCATCTCTTATATAATTAGTGACTTTGAGCATGTTTTCATATGTCTTTTGGCCTTCTGTATGTCCTCTTTCAAAAGTGTCAATTTAGGTTCATTGCCCATTTTTTGATTGGATTGCTTATCTTCCTTTTGTTAAGTTGTATGAGTTCCCTGTAAATCTTGAAGATTAAACCCTTATCGGTGATAACATTGGCAAATATGTTCTCCCATGCAGTGGGTTTTCTTGTTGTTTTGTTGATGGTTTCTTTTGCTGTGCAGAAACTTTTTATTTTGATGTAGTCCCATTTGTTTATTTTCCCTTTAGTTTCCATTGCTCTAGGAGCAGTATCAGTGAAGAAATTCCTTCGGCATATGTTTGCGATTTCACTGCCTATAGATTCCTCCAGTATTTTTATGGTTTCCCATCTTACGTTTAAGTCCTTTATCCATTTTGAGTTTATTTTTGTGTATGGTGTGAGTTGGTGGTCTAGTTTCATCTTTTTGCATGTATCTGTCCAATTTTCCCAGCACCATTTATTGAAGAGACTGTCTTGACTCCATTGTATGCTCTTGCCTCCTTTGTCGAATATTAATTGGGCATAGTGTTTTCGATCGATTTCTGGGTTCTCTATTCTATTCCATTGGTCTATATGTCTGTTCTTGTGACAGTACCAAGCTGTTTTGATAACAGTGGCTTTGTAATACAGCTTGATATCTGGTATTGAGATCCTACCTACTTTGTTCTTCTTTCTCAGGATTGCTGCAGGTATTTGAGGTCTTTTTTTTTTTTTTATTCCAGATGAATTTTTGGAACGTTCGTTCTAGATCTGTGAAATATGCCGTTTGTATTTTAATGGGGATTGTATTGAATCTATAGATTGCTTTGGGTAGTATGGACATTTTGATGATGTTTATTCTACCAATCCATGAACATGGTATTCTTTGCTGATTTTTTGTTTAGAGGATTTTTCCAGTGGTGTTAGTGGGGTATTAAAGTCCTCTACTATGACTATATTGCTGTCAATCTCTCCCTTTATATCCTTTTTTACATATTTGGGTGCCTCTGTATTGGGTGCATATATGTGTACCAGAGTTATATTTTCTTGTTGGATTTCTCCCTTTAGTATTATGAAGTGGCCTTCCTTCTATTGTTATGACCTTCACTTTGAGGTCTAATTTGTCAGATATAAGTATTGCTACCCCATCTTTTTTTTCATTTTTATTCACCTGAAAAACCTTTTTCCATCCCTTCACCATCATTCTGTGTGAGCCCTTTGTTCCGAGGTGAGTCACCTGTAGACAGTAGATATGTCGTTCATGTTTTCTTTTCCACTCAGCTACTCTATGTCTTTTGATTGGGGCATTTAATCCATTTACATTTAAAGTCATTATTGATAGGTACTTGCTTGTCGCCATTTTTATTCTTTATGGTGGTGTTGCTTCTTCCGTTCCTATTTCTTTTTTTTTTACAGCAGTCCCTTTAGCATTTCTTGCATTGCTGGTTTGGTGGTAATAAACTCCCTTAGTCCTTTTTTGTCTGTGAAGCTCCTGATTTCACCCTCAACTTTAACTGATAGCCTTGCTGGTACAGTATTTTTAGATTCAGACCCTTGATTTGCATGACTTTGTATATTTCATTCCATTCCCTCTGGCCTGATGTTTTTTTGCTGAGAAATAAGTTGATATTCTAATAGGAGATCCCTTGTAGGTAACTTTCTGTCATTCTCTGGCAGCCTTTAATATTCTTACTTTGTCTTGGTCTTTGCCGATGTAATTATAAAATGCCTTGGTGTCAGTTTTGGGGGGTTCATCTTGTTTGGGACTCTGTGAGCTTCTTGGACTTGTGTGAGTTTTTCTCTACCTGATATCAGGGAATTTTTCTGACATTATTTCTTCGAACAGGTTTTCTATTCCTTGCTCAGTTTCCTCTCCTCTGGGACCCATATTATGCGGATGTTGTTTCATTTCATGTCCCAAAGTATCCTTATTTTCTCCTCCTGTTTTTTAAGTTGTTTTTTTTCTAGATGCTGCTCTGCTTGGGGTTTTTTTTCCTACTTTGTCTTCTAGCTCCTCTGCTTCTTCTGGTCTACTGTTGATGCTTTCTATTGAGTCCTTTATTACAGCAATGTCATTTTCATTTGTTCTTGGTTCTTCTTCATTTCCTCTTGGTTCTTACACATATTGCTGAATTTGTTTTCCAACCTTTTTTAGCATTCTTATGTCCATTGCTCTGAATTTTTTTTCTGACACATTGCTTGCCTCCATTTTGTTTACTCTTTTTCCAGTGATTCCTTCTTTTCTTTTGTATGCGGGGTTTTTTTTGTCTCCCCATGATCGCTCCTCTTAGGGTGTCTGGGTATGTAGCTCTCTCTCTCTCCTGTGTTGACTTAAAGGCACAAAATACAGCATGAGAAGACACAATGCACATGGCAGCACACTCAAAAGTATTCACAATACTAATAACCCCAAATAAAGGTGACCACCAGAGAATTAGGGGGTAGAAAAGAGTGCAAAAATGATATTGAGAAAAGGAAAAATGTAAGAGAGAAAAGAAAGGGAAGAAAAAAAGAAAGGGGAAAAAGTATATGTATATGGGGAGAAAATTCCAATAAATTACTACTAATCTAAAAATGCAAATAAGAAAATGCCAGGGCCAGCCTGACAGGGTTGAGCCGGGCTGAGGCAGGGAGGTGGGAATTGAGAAAAGAAAGAAAGACAGGAAAGCGGGGTCGGGAGGACCCCAGTTCTCTTGATGAACTGAAGCGAGTTTATTAGCTATACAATCCTATTTATACACAACACACTGAATCGGAGGTCTGTCGAGAGGAATGTATTCTTTGTTCCTCTTAATCTCTAAGGGAGAGATACAGCAGAAGGACAAGTTCTCAGTACAGCATATCTCAGTAAATAGTTATAGACTTCTTGGCAAGCTATGAAAGGCTGGTCTCATTCTACAAATGTTACTCCCATTCTACTGATAATCGCCATCCACACAAGTCTGGGAAAACTGTGTGGGTAAGGGTCCCAGCCTTGCTAGCCCCTGCAGGTGCAAGGACCTTGCCAGCTTACATCTGGCCCCCAACAGATCCCCCTTCTTTGTTTTTTAGGCGAAGTTCATGTTTCAGTGTCTGACAGTTTTTTATGTGTACATGTCAGCAGTAATATTTCAGTTCTGGATGGTGGACAAATGGTGGCAATGCAGGTCCAACCCTCTCTGGTTTGGTCCTGGGCAACTTGCAGCGATGCACAGCTGCTGACTGCTAGCATGATAAGGCGTCTTCACCGTCTTCATTTTTGGACTGCTTCTCTTCTTGTTGTCTCATGGTGCCACTGCTATTCTGTAGCTGGAGCAGTCCTGATAATTCCTCTCTGTTGCAGGAATCCACATGGTCTTGGAGTTGTTTTCTGAAAATATACAAATGTATTCTCGACCAAAGGTTAATAAAGGAATCATATCTATAATTTATACTTGGGATTCTTTTAATTTTTGTCCAAACGATTTTCCTTTGGCTTATTTTGACACCACATATGTTTTTCATGGGTGTTTTGCTATTAGCATTATAAATGAAAAAATTAATTTTCAAATATTAAAGCAATTAAGGCATTTACTTAACAGGTTATTATTTACTTAACAGGTTATTATTCCACTATCCCTCCTTTTTTATTTTTTAATATTAGGGGGTTTTAGGAAATTTTTTAGTGTAGTCTTGATAACTTTTAATTTTAATTTTTTGTATAAAAAATCTGACTGCTTTAGGTTTATAGTATGTTAAGCAATTTATCCATGAAATGAAAATTTTGGTTAATACTTCTTGAGCTAGTTTTAATTAATCTGAAAACTTGACTATTATTTTACTGTTAAATTTAATACTTTAATAACAATCTTAGTTTATACTGTAAATATTAATGGAAAGGATTATTTTGCATCCTTGAGAAGGCCCTGAGCATTCCTGGTGTTAAGCTAGATTTATATATAGGGTAGTTGCTGTTAGCCAAGTCTCTGTTATCTGGGTACTGATTTCGGCTGAGCTAAGTCTCTTTCTGTTACCTGGGTCCCGATCTGAGCTGGGCATGGGAAGCGCAGCAGCCATGGGGGCAGGAGACCTCCCTCAGAAGGGGCAAGTGTTCAAGCCCCTGCATAGTTGGGGTGGTGAGGATCTCTGCCCCACCTCTGTTGACCCCCAAGTTCTCCCCTGAGGCCCCCTGCGACTGTGCCTGTCTTAGGTTGCCCCTCCCAGAGGGGTCTTACCCGTCGTTGACTAACCAGCCATCCTCCGGGGCCAAACAGGGTGATGTGAGGTTTAGTTCTGTCTCCTTGGTAGCGTATGCCCCTGTGGCCTCCATGCCCAGTAACTGCCTTTGGATCCCCTCGCCTGCTGGCGGGGCCCCGGCATTGATCATGGGGGACCCAGATTTCTTCTCCAAAGAGGGCCCAGCTTACGCCATTGGGCAAGAGACAGATCCATGGTACCAGCTACCATGAGGCTTCAACCTCAGTATGAACAGAGAGCTTAGGTAACAGCTGTGGACAATTGGAAGAGAGACCCCCTTTGGTAAAAAGGGCAAGAGAGGTCAATATAGAATGCTTAAGTGCCTTCCCAGGGGGCCTTCCACACAGTGGAAGTGATTAAATCCTTTTATGTTCTTATTAAATTGCTACCAAATATTAAGGAATAATATTTAAGGAATTTGTAAGTTTGTTTTGGGATAAATGTACAATATGCTGTTGTAAAATATTAAAAATTATTAATGAGCTTTTGTTATTTTAAATTATATCTTAAAATTCTACTGCTGTATTTTAAGAAATATTAAATAAGATAACTTGTTTTGCTCTTTCTTAGAGGCAAAAACTTAAAATATATATTTATTAATATTTATTTTATAAAGCTTTCTATGTGATTTCAAGTATATTAAATTGGCTTTATTAAAAAATCATTTAAGAAAAGAGAATAAACTTTTGAAAACATTTCAGGGCCCATGAAATGTCCTAAAGTCATTCCTTGATTATAGTTTTGAAATCTAACTTAAAAAACTATTAAATATATATGTGTATATATAATTTAAAGATTATATACCTTTTATAATTATTAAGAGATATAAATTAAATTAAAACTGATCTTTGTATTTAAAAATTTTGGTTGGGATTATAGAATTTATCCTCTTTTTTCAATTAGATAAATGTTGAAATTTTATTATAATTATATGATTTCTCCCAATTTATGTAACCAGAACTTTATACTCTTAGCTGGCAAGTTAAATATTTAGTATTTCTTAATCAGTAACATTTTTAAGAATAAACTTCAAAAATACCTGACATAATCAAATAGATTTAATTCTGTCCTCTAGATTTTTCATGAGGGACATTTAGATTAATATTTTAGCATTTTGTTATTTCAGAATATCTAATTCAATTTAGTAAACTCCTAAGCCTTGGGGTGCCATTCACTGAAAACAGGTAACCATTAAAATGCAAATTAGTTACATTCTTTCTATTAAGGATGGGAAACTGAGAAGCAAGCCTCTTTTTTAAAGTTGTCACTGGCAGGAAATTTTTGGCCTACCTGCTCTGTTGGGAGAAGGGAGGCTAGCCCTTCCTCTATTAGAAACTGCTTTGGGAAGCCAGCCTTAATTAAAGGGCGTAGCTGTCTTTTACCTGGGCTACTTAGATTTTTATAATTAATATATTTTAATAATTCTTGAGATTTAAATTCAATTTATTATTTTAAGGCATATTCTTTAGCAAATTTTTGTAACAGAGATAATTTTACTGAATTTCCTTTTCGGCCTTGAAATTAACTTTTTAATATTCTTTATTAGTATTTAAAAACTGTTCTTTATTATGGAAATGCCAATCCTGCTGCTAGAATCTAGCCAGCATCTTTTTTCCTTTGGGTTAAATTTTGCCATCTTTCTTAGGAAATAATCAGTCTTGGGTTTTATTTTGTATATTTGTAAAGAGATTTTAGCTTGAAACTCTATCTAAATGTCCAAAATCGGACAATGCGCGCCTTAGTTCCAAGCCAGTTTTCTCTTTACACATGTACAGAAATCCCAGACGTATTTTTAATTTCAGATCCGGTGGCATTTGCTGTAGCTGTATCGGAAATGCAAGGAAATCATCATTTCTTCTCTATGTGGGAGGTTTTAAATCTAATGATATTTTGTTAATTTCAGTAGGCAAGGGCAGCACCCAGGACAGACAGAATGTCTTATTCCTATGGATCCAAGGTCCAGCCCAGCACTCCCGGGGGTTGCTCGGAATAGCTCTTGTATCTGTTTTGCTCTCTGGGGCGGGCTGGGTGCTGTGCAGCCTGCTGACCTTGAGACGGCACAGGGACAGGAGGGTAAATAGACAATGCCCCTGTTATTTGCCGTGGCTGGGCTGGCCCCTTTTGGTAGTTTCCCGACTGGTGTTGAGGCAAAGAATTTCCCTGGATATCTGTTTTAGATTTACACTCATTTGCCCAATGTTTTCCTTTTTTACATTTAGGGCATAGTCCAGGTTGTTTGGGACCTCTGCCATTTCCTTTATTAACCCCTTTATTAGAAGGACACTGTGTTGCTATGTGTCCTGTTCCTCCACAAGTGTAACACTTGTGTGTTTGACTTTTCCCTGTGCTAAATTGTTGCTGAAGAATTCCTTCAATGGTGGTTCCCTTTAATGCAGCCGCAATGGCAACTCCTTGTATATATGAGGGACCAATATCTGCGCAGATGCGGATATAATCTGAGAGAGTCCCCTGTCTTTGATAGGGCCGCAGTGCAGCTTGGCAGGCAGTGTTGGCGTTTTCATATGCCAGCTGTTTAACTATTAACATGCCAGCCTCTCCATCCACCACGACCCGGCCAACAGCCTGTAATGGCCGAGAGACAAAATCCTGGTACTTTTCATCTGGCCCTTGAATGATTTTTGAGAGCTCCTCTGTTTTCTGACCAGAGGTGGGTAACTTTTTCCAGGCTCTGACCCCAGCTCCATTAATCTGTCCATAAGCTTCCTGGGGGTACTGAATCTGATTGTGGGTATCAGCATAGACTCCTTCCCCTACCAGCATTTCATAAGAAATATTAATCTGGGCCGCTCGATTACGAGAAGCTTGTTCCTTAGCCTTTTCATCATATTCTGATTTCCACAAGAGATAATCCCCTCCTGATAAACAAGCCTTGGCAATAGCTCTCCAATCATTAGGTGGGAGAGCCGCTGAGGCCATCGTTTCCAAGATGGTTAAAGTATAAGGGGAAGTGGGCCCATACTGAGCACAGGCTGTTTTTAACTCTTTTAAGGTTTTAAAAGGAAGCGTGTCATAAGCACGCTCATGCTGTCCCGTGTGAGGATTCACCCGTTCCATAACAGGGAAGGCATGAATGCCCAATTCCTCACCACACTTTCGTGCCTCCTGCAAGGCCATCTGAAGAGGGGAAAGTGGAACTGGTGCTGCACAAGGCAGCGGAGAGCGGCGGGAACGGCCCCCGCGGCTTCTCTTTTTCTTGCCAAGAAGCTTTAATGTTTTTAAAAGAGATTCCAACACATCCTCTATATCACTGCCCTCTTTAGTTCCAGCAGAAAAATATTCTTCCTCCTCTTTTGCCTGAACAACACCTGTATTATCATCATGACAAAGAGCAGCAGCTTCCTCAAAATCCTCCTCATCTTGAGGAGTTAAATTGTCTTTAAAAGTTACATTATTTCTTTTTAATATACTGTCTTTTTTAGACCCCTGTTTTGTGCTATCACGCTGCTTCTCCTTTTTTTCTGGCTTAAGAGACGGTTGATTATGGTCATGCCTGGGATCTAAATAATCCCGTATTAAATTGGATAAGGAAATGCAGACCTCCTGAATGAATTTTAAAAAATTTTCTACTTGCTTGTCATTAACCTTAGTTCCTCTACTATTGAACATAAACTTTAACATTTGCCCATAAAGGGCATTTTCTCTAGATTCTAATTGCCCCATGCTTTACTCCCGATTATCAAAATTGCTCCTCCGTTACCTTAACGAGTGCACTCTTTATCCGGAGGAGATCCTCACGTCATCTCTCCAGGCCCGACGGAGTTCCTCACCTTCTTTTTCCCAGTTCCTCAGTCCCTTAGCTCGGGCGCCAGATCTGCCAGGGCCAGCCTGACAGGGTTGAGCCGGGCTGAGGCAGGGAGGTGGGAATTGAGAAAAGAAAGAAAGACAAGAAAGCGGGGTCGGGAGGACCCCAGTTCTCTCGATGAACTGAAGCGAGTTTATTAGCTATACAATCCTATTTATACACAACACACTGAATCGGAGGTCTGTCGAGAGGAATGTATTCTTTGTTCCTCTTAATCTCTAAGGGAGAGATACAGCAGAAGGACAAGTTCTCAGTACAGCATATCTCAGTAAATAGTTATAGACTTCTTGGCAAGCTATGAAAGGCTGGTCTCATTCTACAAATGTTACTCCCATTCTACTGATAATCGCCATCCACACAAGTCTGGGAAAACTGTGTGGGTAAGGGTCCCAGCCTTGCTAGCCCCTGCAGGTGCAAGGACCTTGCCAGCTTACATCTGGCCCCCAACAAGAAAACTCCAGAGATGAATGCAAACAATAAAAAACAACTAATCCAAAAAATGAAACAACAAACACCCAAATAACAAAAACTCAGATGAATCTGAGGAAGCAGAACTTAGTTCCAAAAGGTAAGGCCAAGGAATTGAATGAATGGGGAAATAGCCACTATTCAGTATAGAGGAAGTAGAAAGAGAATGAATGTACAGAAGAAAAGTAAAAAACAAAATACAAAAAAAGAATATATATATATATATATATATATATATATATATATGAAAATTTACATAAAAAATTTCTTGTTCTTTATCTATCTATGTATTCATATACTATTAGAAAAGGGGAATAGAGAGTAGATGGGCCGGAGTTGGTGATTGGAATTAATTAGGCTCTTAGTAGAAGAGGAGAACAAGCAAGGAGTGGAAAAACAGAAGCACAAAAAAGGAAAAAAAACAAATCAAATTAAGAAACAATCAAACAAACAACAACAAGACAGAATGAAAGAAAGAGGAAAAAAATTTAAAAAAGGAAGAAAAGAAAAAAATTTGGATAGTGAAGAAAGAGAAGAGAGAAATGTCCATGGACTTGGAACAGGGGAGAGGAAACTAGGTATATGAGTAAGATCAATTTTTAACAGAGAGTAAAAAGAAAAGCTAGAGAAAAACTAAAGCAAGAACAGGGTAAGAGAAACATGATAAAAAAGGGAAAAAGTGAGGAAAAGAGTGTTGGCATAAAGGAAAAATTGAGATAGAGTAAAATAATGGTAAAAGCAACATAAAAATAGAATGTAGAACACTAATTCCAAAATAAAATAAAATAAAGAAAAAATAAAATAGGGAGAAACCAAGATGGCAGCATAGGTAAACACCGGAGATTGCTGCCTCAAACAACCACTTCAAAAATACAACTAAAAGACAGAACAGACATCATCAAGAACCACAGGAATGCTGGCTGAGTGGAAATTCTACAACTAGAAGGAAAGAGAAAACCATACCGAGACTAAGAGGAGGCACAGTACGGAAGTAAAATACTAAGGTGTGGAGGTGCATGTGGGAGGGAGTCTCAGGCTCTGAGATCCAGTTACGGGCGAGTCTCCAGGGACCTAGACTCATACGGGAGAAACGGGACTGTCTGGCATCGGTCAGAACTCAAGGGCAGCTTTCTCTCCGAGGGGCTTGCAGCGATTACCGGGACACTGAGAAGCAGAGCTTCTGAGGGCAAGACTGAGAGCAGCCATAACTGCTAGCCCCGACCTGTTGATCTTGTGGGACCCGCCCCACCCAAGCCCGGCAGGGAGGCTTTTGCTGGATAGCCTCAGGCAAAGGCTAGATTAGCACCTCCCTAGAGATCCAGGAGCCAGGAAGCCCAGAGGTCAGAGTGGGACCATCCAGTTTGAAGCTCCGTGGAACCATAAAGGACACACTCAGGGGGCAGACTCAGTGAGCAACAAAGCTCCACTGAAGCAAGTCTAGCCCCAGAGGGGTTTCTCCAGCACCGAAGTTCTCCCACTGCAGACACAGCTGATTCTCACAGCCAATTGGCCTGGAGGTCAATTCCTCCCAGTGATAACTACAACAATCAAGGCTTAACTACAACAAGGCTATGCACAAAGCCCCCAAGGGGGTTCACCAAGAGGGTCCTCCTCAGGTAATTGGGGATGCTGAACCACTGGGCCCTAGAGGACACTCAGCACAGAAAACCACTTTATCAACACAGCGAAGCATAAAAAATGTGGAGACAAAGAAACAGGACACAAATGACAGAAATGGAGGAAAGCAAACTACTGGATATAGAGTTCAAAACCACACTTTTAAGGTTTTTCAAGAATTTTCTAGAAACTGCCGATAAACTTAATGAGACCTACAAGAAATCCAATGAGACCCTCGAGGTTGTGATAAAGGACCAATTAGAAATTAAGCATACACTGACTGAAATAAAGAATATTATACAGACTCCCAACAGCAGACTAGAGGATCGCAAGAATCAAGTCAACGATTTGAAATGCGAAGAAGCAAAAAACACCCAACCGGAAAAGCAAAATGAAAAAAGAATCCAAAAATACAAAGATAGTGTAAGGAGCTTCTGGGACAGCTTCAAGCGTACCAACATCCGAATTATAGGGGTGCTAGAAGAAGAGAGAGAGCAAGATATTGAAAACCTATTTGAAGAAATCATGACAGAAAACTTCCCCTACCTGGTGAAAGAAATAGACTTACAAGTCCAGGAAGGGCAGAGAACCCCAAACAAAAGGCATCCAAAGAGGACCACACCAAGACACATCATAATTAAAATGCCAAGAGCAAAAGACAAAGAGAGAATCTTAAAAGCAGCAAGAGAAAAACAGTTACCTACAAGGGA
The DNA here is from genome assembly GCF_964212035.1 of Myotis nattereri. Taxonomy (NCBI): domain Eukaryota; kingdom Metazoa; phylum Chordata; class Mammalia; order Chiroptera; family Vespertilionidae; genus Myotis; species Myotis nattereri. The sequence goes on from NC_138076.1 coordinate 105,895,086, forward strand.
GTATCCATATGAATGTCAGCTGATTTCTCAACAGAAACTTTGCAGGCCAGAAGGGAGTGACAAGAAATATTCAAAGTGATGAATGCCAAGTACCTACAACCAAGACTACTTTATCCAGCAAAGCTGTCATTCAGAATTGAAGGTCAGATAAAGAGCTTCAGAGATAAGAAAAAGCTAAAGGAGTTCATCACCACCAAACCAGTATTATATGAAATGCTGAAAGGTATCCTTGAAGAAGAGGAAGAGGAAGAAAAAGGTAAAGATACAAATTATGAACAACAAATACACATCTATCAACAAGTGAATCTAAAAATCAAGTGAATAAATAATCTGATGACCAGAATAAATCAAGGTATATATTTGACAAAGAAATTGTTTGCTGTATATAGACCAAATTGTTGACAGTTGTTGCTTCTAGGGAGGGGATTGAATTAGGATATGAGAAATGAGTGAAGGGAGACTCACTTTTTTTTTTAACAAAAGGGGAGAAAATTAGAAGATAGAAGTGAGAAGTGCAGAAGCTTTGCTTACTTTGAACTCACTTGCCTCGCGTCTTGCACCTCACATGTTCTTCCCAGCAGTCCTTGAGAAACTAGGCTGAAGGGCCAGGGAACACCATGGTGGGCCACCTACAACAGCATCCTGCCCCGCATAATTGTGTGTTTGAGAAGCTGCCTTTCTTTTTGTACAGGTGTTTCTAATTCCTTCCCCCACCTCTTTTGTCTTCAAATCTGGTCAGTTCCCAAATTTGTTTTCTCATGTGGAGCTGTTTAGGCCAGGGCCTGACATTTACAACTGTCTACTGACTGCAAGCATGTCCATTCTTTGACATTTTCAGTAGTATGTGTTCAATAGCTATGGGGACTAGAAGATGAAGATGGAATTGCTGGGGTCCAACCCCAGCAGGTCCAGGGGTCCCCAAAGGTGTGGACGGAGTCGGCAAAGAAAGAATGACACAGAGACAGCATTCAGTTGATCAGCAGCCTAGCCAGGATCTCTAGCCAGGATCTCCAGCCAAGTTCTATTCATGATCTCCAGCGAAGTTCTGTTCAGGATCTCCAGCGAAGTTCTGGTTAGGATCTCCAGCCAGGTTCTGTGTCCATGTTCTCTTGCTAGGTTCTCCAGTTAGGTTCTGTCCAGGTTCTCCAGCCAGGTTCAGTCACCAGGTTCTAGTCAGGTTCTTTTGCCATGTTCTGTCCAGGTTCTGTAGCCAGGTTCTGTCTCTAGGTTCTTCAGCCAGGTTCTCTCGCTAGGTTCTGTCTCTAGGTTCTGTCTAGGATCTTTTGCCATGTTCTCTCCAACAAGTTCTTCTGTCTCTAGGTTCTGTGTAGGTTCTGTGTCTAGGTTCTATGTCCTGTTGTCTTGTTACATCTGTATTTATACCAGTTGATTCCAATCCTATCAATCTCTATCCCAAAGGTTAGGGCGTTTCTTATCTCCATTCCAGGGAGTAAAGATTATGTAGCTTAAGCATGATTGTTCATAGTTAAAGTGATTAATTACCCGCCTGGCACTTAGTTAAGGGGTTTTATTCCCTCTCTAACTTCAGGGGAAAATCCCTACCTGGGGAAACAACCTTTCTCAGAGAGGTGACCTTGGTTAAAACACATAGTGCCAAGAAGGTGAGCAAACATATTAAGAACAGTATGCCATATATGCCAGATCCCTTGAAACAGCAAGGATGGACCGGCTGCCGGCAGGAAATTATATTTTCCCTAATTGAATGTGCTTTAAAATATCCCTAAATGGAAATAAAGAAGGTTTTTGATTCCTTATATTGAGATTTGAATAGAATGTATATGCCATTCAAATAAAAGACTTTGAGTGTTTCTTGGAATTTAGGAATTTAAAGCTTACCCTGTTTTATAGAATTTGTGTTACATCAAAGGTGTTTGGGAGTAAAAAAATAATAGTTTGGTAGAATAACCAGTTTGGTTCTCTCATTAGTAAAAAGATTTTCCATCAAAAATGGTGATTGGGAAACTAGGCCATAAGAATCCTATCTGTTAATAGGATGAGAAAGAAACTTGCAAGAAAACCATAGGAAAATAGTATTTGTAGGCAAAACTTTTAAAAATAGCATGGCCTTCAGATCCATTCACTGTCCTAGGAACTGAGAACAAGAAATTAATAGCTTCTGCCTCAAGGTGCTTTTATCTGACCACTGAGTCTAGCTGTATAGTCACTCATTGTGTAATTTGTGAACTTTATTTTGTCCTCTCATATATGACATTTTTTTTCTCTGTGCTCAAATATTAATTATGTGATACTTCTGCTTTTTTCCTTCTCTTTCAGGCAAAAATAGACCTCTTATTAGTTGGAGATGTCACTGTTCAATACCTGTCTGATATTGTACAGAAATTGTTTTCAAATATAGCAAAAGTCACCATAACCATTAGTGATGTGAGGAAGGCAGCAGCACTTCTGAATGAGTGCACATTCAACATGGTTTTCCTGAAGATGACTTTACCAACTGCCAAGGATCTGGAAGCTGTCAAATTAATTAGGTAAATTCCCAAAACCTTGATTCTATACATTTAGAATAGTTTTTATTAATACCCATTTCTAGTCTGGCCGGTGTGGTTCATTGTGTCATCCCATGCACCAGGAGGTTATGATTGTATTTCTGGTGAAGGTATATGCCAAGGTTGTGGGCTCTATCAGCAGTAGGGGGAGTGTAGGAGGCAGCCAATTGATGTTTTTCTTCCTCCCTCTTCTTTCCTCTCTAGAATCAATAAAAACATGTTAAAAAAAAAGAACAACGCACATATTTCTATAAAAGTCCATAAAAATGATACTATTTCTAATTTAATTTTTAAGATAAAGGATACTTTTGTGGGCAGAATCTACATACTTTTTAAAATATATATTTTTTTATTGATTTCAGAGAGGGAGAGAGAAGGAGAGAGAGAAGAAACATCAGTGATGAGAGAGAATCATTGATTGGCTGCCTCCTGCACACCCCACACTGGGGATCGAGCCCACAACCTCAGCATGTGTCCATGACCGGAATTGAACCCAGGACCCTTCAGTCTACAGGCCGATGCTTTATCTACTGAGCCAAACTGGCTAGGGCCATACATGTTGTTTTTATTTTATTTGACATACTATTATAAAAATTATCATTTTAACTTAAAAAATAATAGGTGTGGCCCTGACCAGTTTGGTTTTGTGGTTAGAGTATCAGTCGTGGACTGAAGGGTCGTGGGTTTGATTCCCAGTCAAGGGCACATACCTTGGTTGAAGGTTTGCTCCCAGGCCCTAGTTGGGGAGTGTGTGGGAGGCAACCAGTTGATGTGGCTCTCTCACATAAATGTTTCTCTCTTAATTGGTTCCTCTACCCTCCCTTTCACTCTTCCTGAAAATCAATGGAAGCTGTCAAATTAATTAGGTAAATATCCTCGGTGAGTATTAAAAAAAATTCAAAAGTAATAGGTGTGGATGAAAATGTAAGAATTAATTGTTCATAGAAATTTATTTGGAATATAATGCTTACTTTAATCGCATAGAGATTCATTTTTAATAACTAAGTCATTAAAATGGCAAATCTTTTAGAATTCATAAACTGTCATGGTAGATACTGAAGCAGGTGAACAATCTTAGCTTCATGGCATGTTGTCTGTGGACTGAAGATGTTTCTCTTAAAAGATATCCTAATGTGAAAGAGCCCTGAAGCTCTCTGTATCCACAGATCAATACCACCTGTAATATTCTTAAAGCTTCATATAAGTTCTGCTTCTGTTTGAGCCCCGCCACTCTCAAGATTTGGAGTCTAGTGTTGTGAGAGTTAGGCTCTTCCTTGCCTTGCTATCTAGGATTTTGAGCTATTTAGGATGTTTTAAAACAGGGATAAGTCAGAACAAATTTGCTCACCTTTTATATAAAAACTTGATAGAAAAAGTATAATTGTAGATAATATTCAAATATATAAGGACTTTTCAGAATTATAGGACAGGCTTTTCTAGGCTAAAGGACTGAGTTCAGAAACAATATTGTGGTCCCTGAATCAAAAGGAGGGAGCATATTATGTTAGCAGAAAAAAATGTTGGAATGACAAAAAGCCAAAGACACTGACTTACTTGTTAAAGAGAAAGAGACTGACAGATAGACAGACATTACTCCTGGAATTTGTTAGAACAGTTGGTCTTCTTCATTCCTTTTGGCTTTCTGCTGGGAATATGAATTCTAGACAAACCAGCAAACTACCCCAAAATAGATTTTACTTCCAAAACATGCTGTGAACTATTTTCCTTCTGAAGATATGCCTATCTATCCTATATAATAAAAGCCCAATATGCAAATCAACCAAACAATGGAACGACCAGTCGCTATGACACGCACTCTCCACCAGGGGTCAGATTCTCAACACAGGAGCTGCCTCTAGCCGGAGGCCCAGGCCAGCCAAGGCAGGTACAAGCAGGGGCCCCCCATTGCCCTGCCGGTTGCCCCCCAGAGGGAGGCAACTGGTGGTGGGGGGCAGGGCCAGCAAGTGGGCAGCGCCAGGCCAGCCAAGGTGGGTGCCAGTGGGGGTCCCCTGATCGCCCCGCTGGTTGCCCCACAGATTGGCCCTGATCACCAGCCAGGCCTAGGGATCCTACCCAAGCACGAATTTCATACACCGGGTCTCTAGTCTATATTTAAAAGCTTAATATGTTAAGTGCCCAACCGTTCAACCAGTTGCTATGATGCACACTGACCATCAGGGGGCAGACACTCCAACCAGTAGGTTAGCTTGCTGCTGGCATCCAGCCCATGGGGGCTGAGAGAGATGGGCCATACACGCCCTGGAGCCCTTCCCAGGTTTCCTCCCCGCCCTGATTGCACCATGATCGCACCGGTGGGTTTTCTCAGCCTGGCCTGTGCTCTCTCACAATCTGGGACCCCTCAGGGGATGTCAGAGAGCTAGTTTCAGCTTGATCCCCGCAGGCCAGGCTGAGGGACCCCACCCACTGGGCCTCTAGTTTTATTATATATCTTACAACAAAAACACCTCCTATAGTCAGAGTTCCCCTGTTTGGGGATTCATAATAATATCTCATTTATAGAGTATCAAAAAGTTTTATAACAGCTTTACTAGGGAGGTAGGGAAAGATTTCATCATTCCTATTTGATACTTAGAAAACAGGCTGAGTTGACTTGCCTGAGACCACATGGGCTTCTTTTCACACAACTCAGACCAGAGCTTTTTTCTTTTTCCTTATTGTTCTTTCTAAGTCTGTAATTAATTGTCTTCTGTATTGCAGCCCCTTCATTTGTACCTCTGAAATTTAGTATAAGCCAAACTTATTATAAACTAAATGCACATATGGTTTGGGAGGAGCACTGGAACAGATTAGTATGACTGATCTCTGTCTTCACTCTCAGAGTACAATCCTTGCTGTGCCTCTCCGAATGGAGTAGACTTTGTATTTGCTCATTATTGAAACTACATTTTAAACAGGATAAGAATAGAGTTCTGTTTAAGAACAAGTTTTATGTCAAGGGGGCATTAATTAAAACCAGTAGGTTTGAGAAAAGAACTTTCTGTCTGATACTCATCTCTGAATTCTCCCTACTCTTGCTTCTTTGCTCTAAATAACATAGCTTTAAGATTTCTTAGCAGGAAAAAGAACGTAGATGAAGGTACTATATGTACACATATACATATGGTATTTATACTATTTTGCTTTTTGTAAAAGCATTTGTTTAAAAACTAAGGATAATTTGTGGAATACACTTGGATTTGGTCTTCTTGTCTTTTGTTACACTATACTTAATACCTAGTATACATAGGTTTTCAGTAATACCAAGTATTCAGTAACTTGCTGTAGGTGTGAGTGAGTGAGTGAGTAGGGCAGAAAATGAGTTCTAGCTTTTATGTTCCTCTCTGATAAAAAAACAACAGTGATATCTTCATAGAGGTTTTGCCTTTCATGATGGTTTAGAGACAAGAAATGTCTCTAAAATTTCCTTTTTTGCTCTCAGAATGGTTATGAGTTTATAATTTATGAATTATTTAAACCCTTGTACAGAATGTTTGTATTTTTGAATGACATTTGTTTTATTTATTTTAATCCTTTAAAAATTTTTTTATTTTATTGTTGACAATATTACAGATGTCTCCCATTTCCCTCTCCACTTACATCCCTCCACCTAGCCCCTACCCACCCACCCAGGTCTTCACCACCCTATTGTTCATGTCAATGGGCTTTGCATGTAAGTATATAAGTTCTTTAGTTTATCTCTCCTCATCCTCACACCCCCACATGGAGGCATGTCAGTCTGTTCCATGGCTCCATGCTTCGGGTCTTATTTTGTTGGTCAATTCATTTTGTTCATTGGATTCCACAAATAAGTGAGATCATGTGATATTTGTCTTTCTCAGATTGGCTTATTTCACTTAGCATGATAGTCTCCAGGTCCATGCATGGTATCCTGAAGGGTAAAACATCCCTTTTTTTTTTTTTTTTTTTTTTTTTTTTACAGCTGCATGGTATTCATTGTGTAAATGTCCCACAGCATTTTTATCCACTCATCCACTGATGGGTACTTGGGCTGTTTCCAAATCTTAGCTATTGTAAATAGCACTGCTATGAACATAGGGGTGCATATATTCTTATTGGTGTTTCGGGGGTCTTAGGATATATTCCTAAGTGGGTGTGCTGGGTTACATGACAATTCCATTTTGAATTTTTTTTGGAAACTCCATACTGTTTACTGTAGTGGCTATACCAATTTGCATTCCCACCAGCACTGAACTAGTGTTCCTTTTTCTCTGTATCCTCACCAGCTCTTGTTGTTTGTTGATTTATTGAGCTATTCTGACAGGTGTGAAGTGATATCTCATTGAGCTTTTAATGACTAGTGATTTTGAGCATTTTTTTCATATGTCTCTTGGCCATTTGTATATGCTCTTTGGAATAGTGTCTATTCAGGTCCTCTGTCCATTTTTAAATTAGATTGCTTGTCTTCCTTTTGTTGAATTGTATGAGTACTTTATATATTTTGGTAATTGACCCCTTATCAGATGTGTAATTGCCAAATATGTTCTCCCATACACTGGGTTCCCTTTTCATTTTGATGGTAGTTTCTTTTGCTGTGCAGAAGATTTTTATTTTGATACTAGAGGCCCGGTGCACAAATTTGTGCATGGGTGGGGTCCCTCAGTTTGGCTGACGATCAGGGCCGATCCGGGCGGATTGGGGCCGGCTGGCTGTGGGGAGGGACTGCGGGAGGTTGGTGTCCCATAGGAGGTTGGCTGTGGGAGTGCACTGACCACCAGGGGGCAGCTCCTGCATTGAGCGTTTGCCCCCTGGTGGTCAGTGCATCCTCATAGCGACCGGTCGACTGGTCTTTCGATCAACTGGTCGTAACGGTCTCTTAGGCTTTTATATATATAGATAGTCCCATTTGTTTATTTTTTTCTTTGTTTCTTTTGCCCTAGGAGATGTATCAGCAAAAATGTTGCTATGTCTGATATTTTACTGCATATGTTTTTAAGAATTTTTATGGTTTCATTGCTTACATTTGAGTCTTTTATCCATTTTGGGTTTATTCTTGTGGATGGTGTAAGTTGGTGGTCTAGTTTCATCTTTTCACATGTGTCTGTCCAGTTTTCCCAAAACCATTTGTTGAAGAGACTACATTTACTCCATTGTATGTGCTTGCCTCCTTTAGCAAATATTAATTGACCATAATGGTGTGGAGAGACCAATTTCTGGGGTCTCTGTTCTGATCCATTGCTATGTATGCCTGTCTTGTGCCAGTAACAGGCAGTTTTGAGTATAGTGGCTTTGTAGTATAGTTTGATAACTGATTTTATGATCTCTCTACTTTGTTCTTCTTTAAAGGGTTGCTGCAGCTATATGGGGTCCTTTATGATTCCATATAAATTTTTGGAGAATTTGTTCTAGTTATATGCAGAATGCCACTGGTATTTTAATAGGGATTGCACTGAATCTATAGACTGCTTTGGGTAGTATGGACATTTTAATGATTTTAATTCTTCTAATCTATGAACATGGTATAGTCTTCCATTTGTTTGTATCTCCTTCTATTTCTTTTTTCAATGTTCCATAATTTTCCAAGTACAGGTCTTTTACTTCTTTTGTTAAGTTTATTCCTAAGTATCGTATTTTCTTGTTGTTACAATGGTAAGTGGGATTTTTTTTAGTTTTTCTTTCTGACAGTTTATTATTGGTGTATTAAAAATGCCAATTTCTGGGTGTTGATTTTGTATCCTGCTACCTTGCTGAATTGATTTAGTAAGTCTAGTAGTTTCCTTGTGGAGTCTTTAGGGTTTTCTATGTGCAATATCATGTCATCTCTAAATAATGACAGTTTTACTTCCTCCTTTCCAATTGGGGTGCTTTTTAATCTCTTCTTGTCTGATTGCTGTGGTTTAGACTTCCAGTACTCATTTGAATAAGAGTGGTGAAGGTAGACATCCTTGTCTTTTTCCTGTTCTTAAGGAAAATGCTTTTAATATTTGCCCATTGAGTATAATGTTGGCTGTAGGTTTGTCATATTTGACCTTTATGATGTTGAGGTGTTATCCCTGTATTTTGACTTTCCTGAGGGGTTTTATCAAAGTAAGGGTGCTTGCCTAAACTGGTTTGGCTCAGTAGATAGAGCATTGGCCTGTGGACTGAAGGGTCCCAGGTTTGATTCCAGTCAAGAGCACATGTCCTCATTTGGGACATATAGGAGGCAGCCTATCAATGATACTCTCTCATCATTGATGTTTTTATCTCTCCCTTCCTCACTGAAATCAATAAAATACAGGCAGTCCTCGGGTTACATCAGACTTGACATACATCATTTCGTGGTTACGTCACCATCTCCCATTTATTTATAGAAAAAAGTTCCGTCATTTTGACATATGTACATATGTGTTTTATGTTTTTTATTTATTTACTACAAGTAAAGGTCAGGGATTGTTATCTTTCTTTTCAAATTTTTTTACTGTTTCACTTCATTACTGCTGTGTATGTGCTCCATATGAGTGATGTAGGTGCTTATGTAGGTGTGTTCCGACTTACGGTGAAAATCGCATTACATTGCACCGTAGGAACAGATCTCTGATGTAACCCAAGGACCTACTGTATATTAATAAAAAGGGTGCTGGATTTTGTTGAATGCTTTTTCTGGGTCTATTGATGTGATCATGTAATTTTTATTTTTCATTTTGTTTAAGTGATGTATCAAATTTATTGATTTGCAAATATTGTACCAGCCTTGTATCCCCATAATAAAACCCAGTTGATCATAGCATTTGAATTTTGTCATATATTGCTGGATCTGATTTGCTAATATTTTGTTGAGGACTTTAGCATCAATGTTTGTCAGGGATACTGGCCTGTAGTTTTCTTTCATTGTAGTGTCTCTTTCTGGTTTTGGATTTAGGATAATGCTGGCTTCATAAAAAAAGCTTGAAAGTGCTCCTTCCTCTTGAATTTTTTGGAATCGTTTGAGGAGGATAGGTATTAGCTCTTCTTTGAATGGTAAAATTCTCCTGTAAGTCCACCCAATCCTGGACTTTTGTTTGTTGGGAGTTTTAAATTATGGCTTCCATTTCATCAGTTTGCCTATTCAGGTTTTCTAATTATTCCTGATTGAGTTTTGGAAGATTATATGTTTCTAGGAATTTGTTCATTTCATCCACATTGTCCAGTTTGTTGGCATATAGTTGTTCATAGTATTTGCTTATAATCCTTTGTATTTCTGTGGTGTCCACTGTTCTATCACCTCTTTTGTTTGTGATTTTATTTATTTGGGTCCTCTCTCTTTCTTTCTTGATGAATCTGCTTAAGGGTTCATCAGTCTTGTTTATCCTTTCAAAGAACCAGCACTTGGATTCATTGATCTTTTGTACTGTTTTGTTTTCGGTCTCTATGTCTTTATTTCAGCTTTGATTTTTACTATTTCCTTCCTTCTACTTCCTCTGGGATTTTCTTGTATTCTCTTTCCAGTTCGTTTAGTTGTAGAATTATATAGTTTATTAGTACTTTTTCTTGTTTCTTGAGATAGGCCTGTAGTGCTATGAACTTCCCTCTCAGGACTGCTTTTGCTGTATCCTATAGGTTTTGTTTTTTTGTGTGTGTTCATTTACATTTGTTTCCAGGAAGTTTTTAATTTCTTGCTTGATCTCATTGGTAACTCACTCATTTTTAAAACATCCTATTTAGCCTCCATGTATTTGAGTATTTTTTATTTTTATTTTTATTATAGGTGATTTCTAACTTCATGCCATTATGATCTGAGAAGATGATTATTATTATATCAGTCTTCGTTAATTTGCAAGGACTTGTTTTGTGCCCTAACTTTTTGTCTATCTTTGTCTCATATGCACATGAGAAAAATTTATATTCTGCTGCTTTAGCGTGAAATGTTCTGTATATTTCCATTGGATCCATCTTATCTAGTGTGTCATTTAAAGCCTCTGTTTCCTGGTTAATATTTTGTTTCACAGATCTATCAAGTGATGTCACATGGGTGTTAAAGTCCCCTACTATGACTGTATTGCTGTCAACCTCTCCCTTAAAGTCCACCAAGAGTTGTTTTATGTACTTGGGTGCTCCTATATTGAGTGCATATATGTTTACATGGGTTATATTTTCTTATTGAGTCATTCCCTTTAGTATTATGAAGTGGCCTTCTTTGTCTCTTATTATGGCCTTTGTTTTGAAGACTCTTTTGTCTGATATGAGTATTGATAACCCAGCTTTTTTTCACTTTCCATTTTCATGGAATATATTTTTCCATCCCTTCACTCTCAGTCTGTGTGTATCTTTTGTTCTGAGGTGAGTTTCCTGTAGACAGCATATATATGGATCATGCTTTCTTATCCATTCAGTCACCCTATGTTTTTTGATTGGAGCATTTACTCCATTTACATTTAAGTTTATTATTTGTAGGTATTTCTTTATTGCCATTTTTATTTTCTTTATGCCTATGAAGCCCTCTCTCTCATTTTTTTTTCTTCTTCTTAAAGCAATATATTTAACATTTCTTGCATTGCTAGTTTGATGGTAATGTGCTCCTTTAATCCTTTTTTTTTTTGGCCTGGCAAGTTTTCTATTTCACTATTAATTTTAATTGATAGCTTTGCTGAATACAGCAGTCTTCGATTCAGGCCTTTGCTTTTCATTACTTTGAATACTTATTTCCATTTCCCCTCTGGCTTGAAGTGTTTCCATCGAGGATTCGGCTGACATTCTAATAGGAACACCTTTGTAGGTAATTTTCTCTCTCTTGCTGCTCTTAATATTCTTTGTCTTTAATGTTTGCCATTTTATTTTATTTTATTTATTTATTTTAATATATTTTATTGATTTTTTTACAGAGTGGAAGGGAGAGGGAGAGTTAGAAACGTGGATGGGAGAGAAACATCGATCAGCAGCTTCCTGCACACCCCCCATTGGGGATGTGCCCACAACCGAGGTACATGCCCTTGACCGGAATTGAACCCGGGACCCTTCAGTCCACAGGCCGATGCTCTATCCACTGAGCCAAACTGGTTGCAGCTTTCCTTTTTCTTTTAGGGCCATACACCGAGACGCTAAACACAACCATCTACAGATTTTAAAAACTTTCAAAGCTCTAACATGAACACTTTTTCTACGAGTTTTAAAATATATATTCTTCAAGAACATTTAAAAATGTTACTTTTGAAGAAGTCTTTCTCCATATGTAGCGCTGTCTACTGCCATTAAAAAAAAAAAAATCAATCCAAGAAAAAGGCAAGACCTTAACTGGTTGGATTCCAAATTAAGCTACAGCTTGAGCTAAAAATAGCTTGCCAGTGTTAAGAATCTGTTCTCTGAATTTCAATGGCTTGTCTCTCTCCCAGAGGACAACATTCACTGTGTTCTATGGCAGGATAGGACTCTGGGAAAGCACACTTCATGTTTTGTCTGGACTCATTTCTACTTTGTGTTCAGAGTAAAAGTAACCAACCATAGTTTTAGGTTCTACACATATGCGTTGTTAAGCATAATGAGCATAAATATTTATAGCTTTTCTTAGCACAAGGTGTGTATGTGTATGTGTGTGTGTGTGTAATTCAGCTTTGTGTAGATAATCCTAAAGGTATGCATAAGGGCCAGAAGGTACATTCTGAAATAGATTTTACCTTTTTTTGTTTTTTAACCATGTTATCATTTACTCTATTTTCTCCTAATTATCACTGAATGATTCTATGCTTTTTATTTATTTTTTTTAATTTATTGCTTTAAGTATTACAAAGGGTATTACATATGTGTCCATTTTATCCCCCCGCCCTAGACAGTCCCCTAGCCTCCCCTATCCCCCAATGTCTTATGTCCACTAGTTATGCTTATATGCATGCATACAAGTCCTTTAGTTGATCTCTTACCCCCCTACCTCCTGCCCCCCAACCCTCCCCGGCCTTCCCGCTGCAGTTTGACAATCTGTTTGAGGCTGCTCTGCCTCTGTATCTATTATTGTTCAAAAGTTTATAATGGTCTCTATTATCCATGAATGAGTGAGATCATGTGGTATTTTTCCTTCATTGACTGGCTTATTTCACTTAGCATAATGCTCTCCAGTTCCATCCATGACGTTGCAAATGGTAAGAGTTCCTTCCTTTTTAGAGCAGCATAGTATTCCATCGTGTAGATGTACCACAGTTTTCTAATCCATTCATCTACTGATGGGCACTTAGGCTGTTTCCAGATCTTAGCTATGGTGAATTGTGCTGCTATGAACATAGGGGTGCATACATCCTTTCTGATTGGTGTTTCTGGTTTCTTGGGATATATTCCCAGAAGTGGGATCACAGGGTCAAATGGGAGTTCCATTTTCAGTTTTTTGAGGAAACTCCATACTGTCTTCCATAGTGGCTGCACCGGTCTGCATTCCCACCAGCAGTGCACAAGTGTTCCTTTTTCTCCACATCCTCTCCAGCACTTGTCGTTTGTTGATTTGTTGATGATAGCCAGTCTGACAGGTGTGAGATGGTACCTCATTGTTGTTTTGATTTGCATCTCTTGGATGATTAGTGACTTTGAGCATGTTTTCATATGTCTCTTGGCTTTCTGAATGTCCTCTTTTGAAAGGTGTCTATTTAGGTCCTTTGCCCATTTTTTGATTGGATTGTTTATCTTCCTTTTGTTGAGTTGTATGAGTTCCCTATAAATGTTGAAGATTAAACCTTTATCAGAGATATCATTGGCAAATATGTTCTCCCATGCAGTGGGTTTTCTTGTTGTTTTGTTGATGGTTTCTTTTGCTCTGAAGAAGCTTTTTATTTTGATGTAGTCCCATTTGTTCATTTTCTCTTTAGTTTCAAGTGCCCTAGGAGCTGTATCAGCGAAAAAATTGCTTCGGCATATGTCTGAGATTTTGTTGCCTTTGAATTCTTCTAGAATTTTTTGGTTTCCTGTCGTACATTTAAGTCCTTTATCCATTTTGAGTTTATTTTTGTGTATGGTGTAAGTTGGTGGTCTAGTTTCATTTTCTTGCATATATCTGTCCAATTTTCCCAACACCATTTATTGAAGAGACTATCTTGGCTCCATTGTATGTTCTTGCCTCCTTTGTCAAATATTAATTGAGCATATTGGTTCGGGCCGATTTCTGGGCTTCTATTCTATTCCATTGATCTATATGCCTATTCTTGTGCCAGTACCAGGCAGTTTTGAGAACAGTGGCTTTGTAATACAACTTGATATCTGGTATTGAGATCCCACCTACTTTGGTCTTTTTCAGGATTGCTGTAGCTATTCGGGGTCTTTTTTTATTCCAGATGAATTTTTGGAGAGTTCGTTCTAGATCTCTGAAGTATGCCGTTGGTATTTTAATGGGAAGTGCGTTGAATTTATAGATTGCTTTGGGTAGTATGGACATTTTAATGATATTGATTCTACCAATCCATGAACACGGTATGTTCTTCCATCTGTTTATGTCTTCCTCTATATCTTTTTTCAACGTCCTGTAGTTTTCTGAGTAGAGGTCTTTTACCTCTTTAGTTAAATTTATTCCTAGGTAGATTAATTTTTTTGGTGCGATGGTAAACGGGATTGTTTTTATAATCTCTCTTTCTGAAAGTTCACTATTGGTGTATAGAAATGCCTCAGATTTCTTGGGGTTAATTTTGTATCCTGCTACATTGCCAAATTCATGTATTAAGTCTAGTAGCTTTTTGATGGAGTCTCTAGGGTTTTGTATGTATAATATCATGTCGTCTGCAAATAAGGACAGTTTTACTTCCTCTTTTCCAATTTGGATGCCTTTTATTTCTTCTTCTTGACAAATTGCAATGGCTAACACTTCCAGTACTATGTTGAACAGGAGTGGTGAGAGGGGACATCCCTGTCTTGTTCCTGTTCTTAGGGGAAATGGTGTTAGTTTTTGTCCATTGAGTATGATGTTGGCTGTGGGCCTGTCATATATGGCATTTATTATGTTGAGGTATGATCCTTCTACTCCCACCTTGCTGAGAGCTTTTATCAAAAATGGGTGTTGAATTTTGTCAAATGCTTTTTCTGCATCAATTGATATGACCATGTGGTTTTTTCTTTCAATTTGTTTATGTGATGTATCACGTTTATTGATTTGCGGATATTGTACCATCCTTGCATCCCTGGGATAAATCCTACTTGGTCATGGTGTATGATCTTTCTGATGTACTGCTGGATTCGATTTGCTAAGATTTTGTTGAGGATTTTGGCATCTTTGTTCATGAGGGATATTGGCCTGTAATTCTCTTTCATTGTGTTGTCTTTACCTGGTTTTCGTATTAGGGTGATGCTGGCTTCATAGAATGAGCTTGGAAGTGTTCCTTCCTCTTGAATTTTTTGTAGTAGTCTGAGGAGGATAGGTTTTAGTTCTTCCTTGAATGTTTGGTAAAACTCCCCTGTGAAGCCGTCTGGTTCTGGGCTTTTGTTTGATAGAAGCTTTTTGATGACTGCTTCAATTTCTTCCATAGTTATTGGCCTGTTGAGATTTTTAGATTCTTCCTGATTGAGTTTTGGAATGTTGTATTTTTCTAGGAATTTGTCCATTTCCTCCAGGTTGTCTAGTTTGTTGGAGTAGAGCTGTCCATAGTATTTTTTAACAATTATTTGTATTTCTGTGGGGTCTGTTGTTATTTTGCCTCTATCATTTCTGATTTTGTTTATTTGGGTCCTCTCTCTTTGCTTCTTGGTGAGTCCTGCTAGATGTTTGTCAATCTTGTTTATCCTTTCAAAGAACCAGCTCTTGGTTTCATTGATTTTCTGTATTGTTTTTTTTGTCTCTATGTCATTTATTTCTGCTCTGATCTTTATTATCTCCTTCCTGCTGCTCACGCTGGTTTTTCTTGTTGCTCTCTTTGTAGTTCTTTGAGATGTAGAGTTAGATGATTTACTACCATTTTTTCTTGTTTTTTGAGATAGGCCTGTAGAGCTATAAACTTCCCTCTCAGGACTGCTTTCATTGTGTCCCATAGGTTTTTGATTGTTGTGTTTTCATTGTCATTAGTTTCCAGGATGTTTTGAATTTCTTCTTTGATTTCATTGGTAACCCAATCAATATTTAATAGCATGCTATTCAGCTTCCCGGTGTTTGAGTATTTTGGATTGTTTTTATTGTAGTTTATTTCTAATATTATGCCATCGTGGTCTGGGAAGACGCTTTTTATGATTTCAATCTTCTTGAATTTGGGGATACTTTGCTTGTGACCCAATATATGGTCTATTTTTGAATATGTGTCATGAGCACTTGAGTAGAATGTATATTCCGTGGCACTGGAGTAAAGTATTCTGAAGATGTCTATTAAGCCCATCTGATGTGGTGAGTCATTTAGGATTGCTGTATCTTTGCTGATTGTTTGTCTAGAGGACTTATCCAGTGCTGTCAGTGGTGTATTAAAGTCCCCTACTATGATTGTATTGTTGTTGATCTCTCCTTTGATATCTTCCAAGAGTACTTTTATGAATTTGTGTGCTCCTGCATTGGGTGCATATATGTTTACCAGGGTTATATCTTCTTGTTGTATTGATCCCTTTAGTATTATGAAGTGGCCTTCCTTATCTCTTGTTATGGCCTTCACTTTGAGGTCTATTTTGTCCGATATAAGTATTGCTACCCCAGCTTTCTTTTCCTTTCCATTTGCCTGAAAGATATTTTTCCATCCTTTCACTTTCAGTCCGTGTGAGTCCCTTCTAATGAGGTGGGTTTCTTGTAGACAGCAGATGTATGGGTCATGTTTTTTTATCCAGTCAGCCACTCGATGTCTTTTGTTTGGAGCATTTAGTCCGTTTACTTTTAAAGTTATTATTGAAAGGTACTTGTTTGTAGCCATTTCTTTTTTTGTGTGGCTGTTTTTTTTCTGAGCTTTTTATTATTTTTATACCAGTCCCTTTAGCATTTCTTGCATTGCTGGCTTGGTGGTGATAAACTCCCTTAGCCTTTTTTTGTCTGTGAAGCTTCTTATTTCCCCTTCAAGTTTGAATGATAGCCTTGCTGGATAGAGTATTCTTGGATTCAGTCTTTTGCTTTGCATCACTTTGTAAATTTCTGTCCATTCTTTTCTGGCCTGATGTGTTTCTGTTGAGAAATCTTTTGATAATCTAATGGGAGATCCCTTGTATGTTACTTTCCGTCTCTTTCTTGCAGCCTGTAATATTCTCTCTTTGTCCTGAACATTTGCCATGGTAATTATGATGTGTCTTGGTGTGGGTCTTTTTGGGTTCACCTTGTTTGGGACTCTCTGGGCTTGTGTGACTTTTTTCTTCCCCACCTCAGGGAAGTTTTCTGATATTATTTCTTCTAATAGGTTTTCTAATCCTTGTTCATCCTTCTGTTGTTCTGGTACCCCTATTATTCGTATGTTGTTTTGTTTCATGTTGTCCCAAAGCTCCCTTAGGCTCTCCTACTGTCTTTTAATTTTTTTTCTCCAACTGCAGTACATTTTGTGTGTGTTTTGCTTCCTTGTCTTCTAATTCACTAATTCGGTCCTCCGCTTCTCCTAGTCTACTGTTGATACTTTCAATGGTGTTTTTTATTGCAGCTATATCACTCTTCATTTCTTCTTGGGTCTTACTTAAGTTGTTGATTTTTTCATCTGTTTCTTCTAGCTTCTTCCATACGTTATTGATTTTTTCATCTGTTTCTTCTTGCTTCTTGCATAGGTAGTTGACTTTTTCATCTGTTTCTTCTAGCTTCTTGCATAAGTTGTTGATTTTTTCCTCCATCCCGTTTATGCACTCTAGGACCCTTATTCTGAATTCTTTTTCTGTCATGTTGCATGCCTCTGTATTACTTAGCTGCTTTTCTGGAGAGTCCTCCTTCTCTTTCCTTTGGGAGTTTCTTTGTCTACCCATGTTTGATCTCACTGACATATCTAGACATTGAGTCATTCAGTGACTGCTCTCTGGGTGGCAGTGGCTCCTTGGGCCGTGGTTGCTCCTCGGGCGGTTGTGGTAGCAGCTGCTCCTCAGTTGGCAGCAGCTCCTCTGGTGGGTGCTGTTCACAGCTGTGGTGGCTCTTCTGGCTGGTGGGGGGTGGCTTCACATACAGCTCCTGTTCCTCAGACTGAGGGTGTGGTGCTCAGGAGGCTGCTGTTGCTTAGATCTGCTGCGTTGATTTAAAGGCACAAAATACCACATAACAAGGAACCACGTACCAGGCACTAAACACAAATATATTCACGATATTAATAACCCCAAATAAAGATGACCACCCGAATTAAGAGAATTAGGGGATAAGGAAGAAAGAAGAGAAAAAGATATAAGAGAAAAAGGAAAAGAAAAGAAAAGTAGGCGGGAAAAAAAGGAGTGCAAAAATGAAATTGGGAAATAGGAGAGGGAAAGAAAAGAGGAAAAAAAAGAGAAGAAAAAAAAAAGAGCGAAAAGAGAGAATGAAGTAGAAGAGGGGAAGAGACTATCCAAATGAGGAGAAAACTCCTATAGAACCACCAGTAATCCCAACAAATTCCAGCAATAGCTCCCTGGAGACGTGTGCGTCCGAGTCCACGTATTCGCACTGCTTGAGATCTGCTGTTCCTGGGTTTGTAGCTCATCCCTGGGTGCCGTGGTTGCAGGGTCCCTGGATGTATACGCTTCCAATAACAGCCACTCTCCTCTTCAAGGCCGGTGGGAAAGAGGGCATCTCCCCTGCATTCAGGTGCGCAGGGCTGATCCTCCTTCCTGGTTTTACTTTCTAGTCCCCTATCTGACCACCAGCAGGAGATTCTACTGATCTGCAGCCTCTTCAGTATCCTCAGGTCCTCAGTTCTAATAGGTCCAGGGCAGTGGAGACCTACATCCACCTCCCGGCCTTCATTGCGGTTCCTGCCCCCAAGTCCTGGCAGTGGAGCAGAGCACTTTTTATTTCACTGAGAAAATTCTATCTTCTGGGCCACAGGAACCGAGCTCTAGGGCAGTGATAGTAGCACAGTAGTGTTGGTGTTGAGTAAGTCCATAGCAGGGGCAAGAGTCCTGCAGATCAGTGATGGCCCCTCGGTTTCCTGTGGCAGTGTCTGTGTCTGGCACACAGGGTCTAGGGCAGTGTCCTCCGCAGGTGCACGTGGTTGGGGGTGGTGTGTGTGGGTTCCGGCGGCCGCAGCAAGTCCGGCTGGTGGCGAGGCAGGGTGCCTACCTAGCCTCTTCCCGAGGTGGACCTTATCATTTGTATTTTTTGAGCCTCAATATGGGTTGTGCAGGAGGCAGCCGATCAATGATTCTCTTAGGGTAATAAGTTTTTCTTAGGGTAATAAGTCCTATAAACATAGCGACCCATTTATAAGGCATTTAAACTTTCTTCTTTCCTAAAGCAGTAACATTTAACGATAAACCAATTTGAAGAGTCTTGGTTTAGCTTAGATCTTTGTTGTTATCTTATAATATCTCTAAATAGCTCCAGAAAAATATACAACTATTTACCTTACTCTTCTCTCTTTTGGTACTTTATGTATCTCACAGTGAATGAGAAACTTCCTCTAGAGTAGAAGTGTCAAACTTATTTTAAGTATTAGAGCACATGATCATTTTAGAATAAAATATAAGCAGCCTTCTTAAAAAGGCTCTTCAATTTGTTTTTATAGAAGAACTATGTTTTCAGCTTGGAGCTAATTGTTGATCAATTTTAATCATTCATAAAAATATCAGTAGTTTACAGAATGACATTTTCAAGAGTTATGGTACATCTCATTTATAGGTTAACATTCCTAATAGTACTCCCTAATTACATTTCATTTTATGAATGCATTTTTTGAGTTAGATGAACTCAGTGGTAAAATATTTTAACATAGTCTCAGGATTCATATGGTTGGCTCCAGAATTCTGGAGATATTTTACTCAGACTGTGTTTCAAACTAATTAATATTGATTAGATCCTGTCAGAAATTATGATTTTCCATTCCATGAAATGTCTCTACTGTTACTAAAATTCTGTGATTCTCATGAATTCAGAGCAGTTTAGCAGTAGGAAAGGAATGCAGAATGTGGTTCTCTTTGCTTAGTCTACATTTGACTCTGATTTTACTTTTTCCTATTTAGTTTCAATTGTTTGATTGGTTAACTTATTATTTCACTAAGAAAATTCTATCTTCTGGGCCACAGGAATCTAACAAGTTTTTGTGTTATGTCCCTGATTCCAAAACATCCTGTACTTGACAATACAACTCAGTAAATTTTATTAGGCAGTTTGCATGACTGGTTCCCCTAGATATTTGATAATAAACACAATAACAACAAGTACTATAAGTACTATAAGTAGTTTTAGTAAAAACATTATTCCATAAATTGATGGTGGTATAAATCAGAACTGTGGAAAATTCTAGATCTTTACCATTTCTACCCTCATGTCATGTGGTAAACCTGACTTAGAAAGTTCATAGGAAGAACTCTTTTGACGAACAGCATAGTGGGAGCAGGACACACCACCCTTCACTATTGACCAGAATAAGCTAAGGACTTGACTACATTTTGTTGCAGGTACCCGATTAGTAGCAAATGAACTCGGTGTTTTTAAATTTTTAGTAAAACCCTCAATTTTCTTACTTGAAATGCTTGTCTTAATTAATTAATTAGTTAATTAATTAACAGAGAACATTATTTGTTATGTATCAAATAGGCCACACCAGGTTAGTCTGGCTGCATTGGGTCATGCAGAACATAATAGGTAACTGTATTCAAGAAAGCCACAACCGAAAAGTGATATTGGCTTTTGTCTCTTGAAATTCTTGCAGCTCGAAAGGAAATAAATTTAGCATTTTTTTCCAGCTCCATAAGGATTTATAAGAACCCTTTGATCCTCTTATTAGATGATAGATTTCAGAGGTTCTTTAGTCAGCCAAGTATACAGCTTAGCTCATAAGACTTTGTATGATTTTTTTTTCCAATTACCAGGGAACAAACCTGGAAATGGGGGCAAGACTGGGGATAGCATTGCTACAATTTGAGCTGCCTCCAGTTCCAGAAAGTACTAGAGGCAGTCATAGAAATGGACACTAAAATATCAGTATCCAATTTTGTATGTGGAGGATAGTATGAGGAACCATCACAACATTTAAACAGTATATTCTGTGGAACATCAGGAAACATGAATTATAAAATTTTAAAACCGAAGAGACTTCATTTGAGAAGGTATTCATAAGCTCTCAGAACCTGCAATTTGGTTTTGGGATATGGAAGAAGTGGTATTAGTTGGGATGTGTCTTTTAAAGAATATTCACTCATTTTTTTTGAAAAATATTTTTGGTGATCCTGGAAACTAGAAACCCTGTAGATTTATAGAGAATGTGAGTGAGCAGCTAAGACTGAAGTTCTATACAGTGTTACAGTTAGGGTTTCACTGGGAGGGAAAGTGTTTGGGTTGGTAATTGATTCTGTACTAATGACAAAAACCTAGGGATTCCAATTCTGTCTGAGGTAAAGGTTGAAAATTGAAAGTCACCAGGGCATACAAATCTATATACCCAAATCAAACCTATTTTTGTATCAGTAAGATCAATTACTTAAATTTAAAAATATAGATGCAAGATTATTTCTAAAAGCAAAACAATCTTTTTTTTTAATTTTCTAATTCTAGGGTATTTTAACTTAGGATCATTTACTTTTTATGAATCTGAAAAGCATTTTTTTAATTTCAAAAATTGGACTAAATTACACAATGTTTCTTTCAGTGGTCTTATCTGTTGAGTCCATTGTTCCCTTCTACCATTCTTTCCTCTTTCTGTTTTCAATGCCTTCATTATACCACACAGGTTTTCATTACTTAAAAAATATGTTTGAGCCCGGCTGGCATGGCTCAGTGGTTGGGCAAACTATGAGGTCACTGTTCAATTTCCGGTCAGAGCACATACCTGGGTTGTGGGCTCGATCCTCAGTATGGGTTGTGCATGAGGCAGCTGATCAATGATTCTCTCTCGTCATTGATGTTTCTCTCTCTCCTTCTCCCTTCCTCTCTGAAATCAATAAAACTATATTTTAAAAAAGGCTGTTTCTGAAAGGGCTTTGGGAGTATAGACCTCTGCATATGTCATGAGGGTGAGCTGCTATTCAAATTTCAGGCGAAGTGGTGTGTGTGTGTTTCCCTGTCCTAGAGCTAGTCTTCTGAGAATGGCCCAGAATATTTCCCTGCCCTCAGCTGGGCAGAGATCCTCTGGTTACTGGGAGTTCCTATAAGCTCTCCTGTGAGGAGGAAGCACCAGTCAGGTTCCCAGGATAGTAGAGTGGATGGCACCACCCCTAATCCAGTCACTGATGCTCCCTGATTCTATTCAAACTTGTAGGCTTGGTCTCTGCTGCTGTCTCCTCTGCAAAGGTTGAGATGTAGGGAGCGGCAGGTAGGGCTCTTGAGAGTGGGGTGGGTTGTATCACTTAGGAAGGGTTTTTTTTTTTTCCTTTTTTTAAGCTGTGGCTTCTGGGAGAGGCCAGCCCCTCTCAGAAAAAAATGGCTGTTTTGGTTTGTGGGGGTAAGACCAAATGCAGGTCTGCTGCCTGCCTCTTCCCAACGCTTCCCACCTCAGCCTCTCCTTAGGCACCTTGAGTCCTCACCACCCTTCTTCCACTGAATCCTCAGGTGAGTAGCTGCAAGTGAAAATCCTGTATTCTAGGTTAAAAAAATAAACTGAGACTTTTTCTCCCACTGGCTTTGGTCTCCTTGGCAGCCAGCAGCCCTGTAGCCTTTCACGGCTGGATGTTATGTGGGCTACTGTTCTCTACTCTGTTGCCTAGCCTGGTTTTCTGACCTCGATATTCTCAGGGAAATGACCTTCCTATAGCTGAGTGATCTCTTTTCACTCTTGGTCTGCCACCTGTGGAAGCTGTGTCAACTCTTCTAGTGATCTTGCCCTTCCTACCAGTCTCCAGGTGTTTTCTGTCTTTCCTTGATATATGTTTCCTCCTCAGCTGGACCTCTGTTGGTAATTCCAGGTGAATATTCTCTAATTTAGTTTTATTTCCATTCTGGCCCTGGGAGGAGGCACAAGAAAGTTCTGCCTCTTCAGGCACACCATCTTCTCTCTCCAAGCATCATTCTTATGACTCCATTCCCATCATGACACCATGTTCTACCACACCGTATACTAATGTGCCTTTCTTTTTAAATCCTTACCCGTCGATATTTTTCTATTGATTTTTAGAGAGAATGAAAGGGAGGTGGAGAAATACACAGAGAGAAACATCAGTGTGAGAGAGACACATTGGTTGATTGCCTCTTGCACACCCAAACCAGGGCTAGGGATTGAGCCTGAAACCTAGGTGCATGCCTTTGACCAGCATCAAACCCGGGATCCTTCAGTCTGCAGGCCAGCGCTCTAAACACTGAGCCAAACTGGCTAGGGCTAATGTGCCTTTCCTACAGCCACAGTCAATCTACTAGTCAGATCCTAGCCTCTTTCCCTTACATGCCTATTTTGATGGTAGTATTTCTGTTCAACCTTCTCATTTCCTCAGAAACCACATGTTTTTTCCATTCTATTTCAGTCCAAATTCAGAATTTATTGGATAGAATGAAGTTTGAATAGACCTCAATTGGGTGAACTTTAGCAACATCCTATTTATTTGAAGTAACTAACTTAGTAAATGTTATGAATTATTTATTTTTTTAAAGAAAGTTCTTGGGTGTTTCTACTTTGGTCTACCATCAACCCTTTCTTGGATAATGGCAATGTGGTCGCTAATATCCACTGTGCCACTCTCTGTCAATCCATCTCATAATAAACAGAGTGGTATTTCTTTTTTTTTTCTTAATTAAATCTTTATTGTTCAGATTATTACATTTGTTCCTCTATTTCCCCCCCATAACTCCCCTCCTCCCAGTTCCCGCCCCACCATCCGCACTCACTTCCCACCCACTGTCCTCATACATAGGTGCACGATTTTTGTCCAGTCTCTTCCCGCATCTCCCACACCCTTTCCCCCGCCAAGAATAGTCAGTCCATTCCCTTTCTATGTCCCTGATTCTATTATGATCACCAGATTATTTATTCACTTGATTCTTAGATTCACTTGTTGATAGATGCATGTTTATTGTTCATAATTTGTATCTTTACCTTTTTCTTCTTCTTCCTCTTCTTAAAGGATACCTTTCAGCATTTCATATAATACTGGTTTGGTGGTGATGAACTCCTTTAGCTTTTCCTTATCTGTGAAGCTCTTTATCTGACCTTCAGTTCTGAATGATAGCTTTGTTGGATAAAGTAATCTTGGTTGTAGGTTCTTGGTATTCATCACTTTGAATATTTCTTGCCATTCCGTTCTGGCCTGCAAAGTTTCTGTTGAGAAATCAGCTGACAGTTGTATGGGTACTCCCTTGTAGGTAACTGAGTTTCTTTCTCTTGCTGCTCTTAAGAGTCTCTCTTTATCTTTTGCTCTTGGCATTTTAATTATGATGTGTCTTGGTGTGGTCCTCTTTGGATTCCTTTTGTTTGGGGTTCTCCGTGCTTCCTGGACTTGTAAGTCTATTTCTTTCACCAGGTAGGGGAAGTTTTCTGTCATGATTTCTTCAAATAGGTTTTCAATATCTTGCTCTCTCTCATCTTCTGGCACCCCTATAATTCTGATGTTGGTATGCTTGAAGCTGTCCCAGAGGCTCCTTACACTATCTTTGTATTTTCGGATTCTTTTTTCATTTTGCTTTTCCAGTTGGGTGTTTTTAGCTTCTTCGCATTTCAAATCTTTGCCTTGATTCTTGTGCTCCTCTGGTCTGCTGTTGGGAGTCTGTATAATATTCATTATTTCAGTCTGTGTATGTTTAATTTCTAGTTGGTTCTTTATCATAACATCGAGGGTCTCATTAGATTTGTTGAGGATCTCATTAAGTTTATCAGCGGCTTCTAGACAGTTCTTGAGAGACCTTAAAAGTGTGGTTCTGAACTGAATATCCTCCATTGACAGTTTTGTCCTATTTCTTTGTCTCCGCATTTTTTTATGCTTTCTTGGTGCACCCCCTAGTGGTCTTTGTGTGCAGTCCTCCTGTAGTTAAGCCTTGATTGTTGTAGCTAATACTAGGGGGATTTGACCTCCAGGCCAGCTGGCTGTGAGAATCAGCTGTGTCTGCAGTGGGAAAACTTCTGTCCTGTAGGGAGGTGCTAATCTAGCCTTTGCCTGAGGCTATCTGGCAAATGGCTCTGTGCAGGGCTTGGGCGGGGCTGGTGGGTCTCTCGGGCTCGGGATCAACAGGGCGGGCCGGAGAGAGCAGTTATGGCGGCTCTCAGTTCTATCCCTAGGGGCTCTGCCTCACAGGGTCCCAGCAACCGCTGCAAACCTCGGAGAGAAAGCTGCCTTCGAGTTCCGACTGAAGCCAGACTGTCCCGCTTCTCCCGTTTGAGTCTGGGTCCCTAGAGACTCGCCCGGATCTGGAGCTCAGAGTCTGAGACTCCCTCCCGATTGAAACACCAACCGTGCCCTCCGCCACCAGCCCGCTCCGAGCGCACTCCATACCTGAGTATTTCACTTCAGCACTGCGCCTCCTCTGAGTCTGGGTATGATATTCTCTTTTCTCTTAGTTGTAGAATTCCCACTCAGCCAGACTTCCTGTGGTTCTGGATGATGTCCGTTCCGTCTTTTAGGTGTGTTTTGATTTGGTTGTTCAAGGCAGCAATCTCCGGCGTTAACCTATGTCGCCATCTTGGTTCTCAAGTTTTTCTGTGTCCAGAGTGGTATTTCTAATGTGAAAATATAATCATGTTACTCCTGAGCTTAATAGTTTCCTGTTGTCCATTTTAATTAAATACCAAATCTTCACTTTTGCCTACAAGGCCTATTGTAATCAGACTCCAGCCCTACCTATCTCTCTGGTCTCATCTCTGTGTCTCTCCATCAGATGCTCTGTGCTAGAGCCATCTTGATTTTTTTACTTTCCCAAATTCACCTGTTCTGTGCATCTCAGGGCTGTATACCTGCTGTTCCCTTTGCCCAGAATGTACTTTACTGGTCATCTGTTTCCTCCCCTCTCCCAGGCTCTACCTTTCAGGTGGCTAATGCCTAGACAGCCACTGAAGCATTTCTGCCAGGAAGCCTCCCTGAGGCTGCAGAGCAGGTTGGTGTCCAAATATGCACTCCAATTATCTATGGCTTTCCTTCATAGCACTGGACACATATTTGGTCACTTACATAATTATCTACAGTATTTGTTCAATGTCTGTCTTCTTCAAGAAACTGTTAACTCCATAAGAGAAGGGACCTTGTCTGTTTCTGTCTGTTCAAAATATCAAAATATCTCCTAGAGTTGGATTAGTCCCCGGGAGTTAACAGAGTCTGGCCTATTGAGGGGCTTTCAGTCCCAGCAACGACAACAACAACAACAACAACAACAACAACAACAATAAATCACAGACATTCCTGAAAACTGGGATCTTAAGCCAGCCAAAGGAATGACATTTCAATTTTTCATTTTTATTTTTTTATTATTATTTTGTTAGCTTTTTTTCTTTTTTCCTTGTTCTCCTTTTTTTTGTTTGTTCCTTTATTTCCTACTTCTTTTCACATTATTTTTTCAACCACGTGAGCAGCAGACACGTGAGCACCATGCTCTTGTCCAGGGAGCATCAGCCCTGTGAGCAGCCTGCCTCGTGCGTAAGAGCAGCAGCCTCATGTGGCCTGCCCCTGTCCAAGGAGCAGCAGCTGTGTGAGCGGCCTGTTTCTCCATCCGAGGAGGAGCAACCATGCGAGCAGTCCGGCCTGTCCAAGGAACAGCAAACGCACGAGCAGTCTTCCTACATCTGAGGAGCGGAAGCCCTGCGCAGCCTGCCCCGATCTGAGGAGCAGCAGCTGCACACACCCTGCACTAGTCCGAGGAGCAGCAGCTGCACAAGCATCTTGCCCTCATCCAAGCAGCAGCAGCCACATGAGCAGCCTGCCCAATTTGAGGAGCAGGAGTTCTGTGAGCGGCCCGGCCCCATTCGAGGAGCAGCAGCAGCCCACCCCAGTCCAAAGAGCAGCAGCCACACGAGCAGAACGCTGACGTCCGAGGAGCGGCAGCCCTGCGCAGCACGCACTGGTCTGAGGAGCAGAGCCACAACAGCCTGCACCGGTCTGACGAGCAACAGCCAGGCGAGTGGCACGTCCCTGTCCAAGGAGGAGTAGCCACGCGTGCAGCTCACTCCCGTCCAAAGAGCAGCAGCCTCGCAAGCAGCCCACGCCCATCTGAGGAGCAGCAGACTTGCAATCAACCTGTCCAAGTCCTAGGAGGAGTAGCCCCACAAGCAGCCCACCACATCAGAGGAACAAGAGCAGCATGCAGCCAGGCCCATCCAAGGATCAGCAGCCACGTGAGCAGTCCGCCCCAGTTCAAGGAGTAGCAGTTGCGTGTGTAGCCTGCCCCCATCCAAGGAAAAGCAGCCTCGTGATCAGCACACCCTCTGTCTGAGGAACAGCAGCTGTGTGTGAAGCCTCCTCCCACCAGCCAGAGGAGCCACTACAGCTGTGAACAGCACCCACCAGAGGAGCTGCTGCCAACTGAGGAGCAGCTGCTACCACAACCGCCCGAGGAGCAACCACAGCCAGAGAAGCCACTGCCACCCAAGGAGCAGCCCCTGAATGACTCAACATCTAGATATGTCAGTGAGATCCAACATGGGTAGACAAAGAAATGCCCAAAGGAAAGAAAAGGAGGACTCGCCAGAAAATCAGCTAAGTGAAACAGCGGTATTCGGCATGACAGAAAAAGAATTCAGATTAAGGGTCCTAGAATGCATAAACGGGATGGAGGAAAAAATCAACAACTTATGCAAGAAGCAAGAAGAAACAAATGAAAAAATCAATAAATTACGTAAGAACCAAGAAGAAATGAAGAGTGACGTAGCTGCAATAAAAAACACCATTGAAAGTTTCAACAGTAGACTAGGAGAAGTGGAGGACCAAATTAGCGAATTAGAAAACAGGAAGCAAAACACACCCAAACTGAACTGCAATTGGAGAAAAATGAAAAGACAGGAGAAGAGCCTAAGGGAGCTATGGGACAACATGAAACAAAACAACACACGAATAATAGGGGTGCCAGAACAAGAGAAAGAGGAACAAGGGTTAGAAAAAATATTTGAAGAAATAATGTCAGAAAACTTCCCAGAGGTGGGGAAGAAAAAAAGTCACACAAGCACAGAGAGTCCCAAACCAGGTGAACCCAAAAAGACCCACACCAAGACACATCATAATTACCATGGCAAATGTTCAGGACAAAGAGAGAATCTTAAAGGCTGCAAGAGAGAGATGGAAAGTTACATTCAAAGATCTCCCATTAGATTATCAAAAGATTTCTCAACAGAAACACATCAGGCCAGAAAAAAATGGACGGAAATTTACAAAGTGATGCAAAGCAAAGGACTGAATCCAAGAAAACTCTATCCATCAAGGCTATCATGCAAATTTGAAGGGGAAATAAGAAGCTTCACAGACAAAAAAAGGCTAAGGGAGTTTATCACCACCAAGCCAGCAATGCAAGAAATGCTAAAGGGACTGGTGTAAAAAGAAGAAATAAAAAGCTCAGAAAGAAAACAGCCACACAAAAAAAGAAATGGCTACAAACAAGTACCTTTCAATAATAACTTTAAACATAAACGGACTAAATGCTCCAAACAAAAGACATCGAGTGGCTGAATGGATAAAAAACCATGACCCATATATTTGCTGTCTACAAGAGACCCACCTCAGAATAAGGGACTCACACAGACTGAAAGTGAAAGGATGGAAAAATATCTTTCAGGCAACTGGAAATGAAAAGAAAGCTGGGGTAGCAATACTTATCTTGGACAAAATAGACCTCAAAGTGAAGGCCATAACAAGAGGTAAGGAAGGCCACTTCATAATACTAAAGGGATCAATACAACAAGAGGATATAACCCTGATAAACATATATGCACCCAATGCAGGAGTACCCAAATACATAAAAAATCTCCAGGAAGATATCAAGGGAGAGATCCACAATAACACAATCATAGTAGGGCACTTTAATACACCACTGACATCACTGGATTAAACCTCTAGACAAACAATCAGCAAAGAAACAGCAATCCTAAATGAATCACTAGATCAGATGGACTTAATTGACATCTTCAGAACATTTCACCCCAGAGCCACGGAATATACATTCTTCTCAAGTGCTCATAGGCATTTTCAATAATAGACCACATTTTGGGTCACAAGCAAAGTCTCCCCAAAATCAAGAAGATTGAAATCATACCAAGCATCTTCTCATACCACAATGGCATAATATTAGAAATAAACTACAATAAAAACAACCCAAAATACTCAAACACTTGGAAGCTGAATAGCATGTTATTAAATATTGATTGGGTTACCAATGAGATCAAAGAAGAAATTCAAAACATCCTGGAAACTAATGACAATGAAAACACGACATTCCAAAACCTATGGGACACAATGAAAGCAGTCCTGAGAGGGAAGCTTATAGCTCTACAGGCTATCTCAAAAACCAAGAAAAAATGATAGTAAATCATCTAACTCTACATCTCAAAGAACTACAAAGAGAGCAACAAGAAAAGACCAGCGTGAGCAGCAGGAAGGAGATAATAAAGATCAGAGCAGAAATAAATGACATAGAGACCAAAAAAACAATACAGAAAATCAATGGAACCAAGAGCTGGTTCTTTGAAAGCATAAACAAGATTGATGAGCCTCTAGCCAGGCTCACCAAGAAGCAAAGAGAGAGGACTCAAATAAACAAAAGAGGCGAAATAACAACACACTCTACAGAAATTCAAAGGATTGTTAAAAAATACTATGAACTACTCTACTCCAACAAACTAGACAACCAGGAGGAAATGGACAGGTTCCTAGAAAAATACAATCTTCCAAAACTGAATCCGGAAGATTCTAAAAATCTCCATAGGTCAATAACTATGGAAGAAAATGAAGCAATCATCAAAAAGCTCCCAGCAACGAAAAGCCCAGGGCCAATCGGCTTCACAGGGGAGTTTTACCAAACATTCAAGGAAGAACTAAAAATGTATCCTCCTCTGATTATTCCAAAAAATTCAAGAGGAAGAAACACTTCCAAGCTCATTCTATGAAGCCAGCATCACCCTAATACCAAAACAACAGAATGACAACACAATGAAAGAGAATTACAGGCCAATATCCCTCATGAACATAGATGCCAAAATACTCAACAAAATTCTAGCAAATCAGACCCAGCAATACATCAGAAAGATCATACAACATGACCAAGTAGGATTTATCTCGGGGATGCAAGGATGGTACAATATCTGCAAATCAATAAACGTGATACATCACATAAACAAATTGAGAGATAAAAATCACATAGTCATATCAATTGACACAGAAAAAGCATTTGGCAAAATCCAACACCCTTTCTTGATAAAAATTCTCAGCAAGGTAGGAAGAGAAGGATCATACCTCAACATAATAAAAGCCATATATGACAAACCCAGCCAACATCATTCTCAGTGGGCAAAAACTAAAACCATTTCCCCTAAGAACAGGAACAAGACGGGGATGCCCACTCTCACCACTCCTGTTCAACATAGTATTGGAAGTACTAGCCATTGCGATCAGACAAGAAGAAGAAATACAAGGCATCCAAATTGGAAAAGAAGTAATACTGTCCTTATTTGCAGATGACATGATACTGTACATAGAAAACCCTAAAGACTCCATCAAAAAATTATTAGACATAATAAATGAATTCAGCAATGTAGCAGGATACAAAATTAATGCCAAGAAATCTAAGGCATTTCTTTACACCAATAGTAAATTTACAGAAAATGAAACTACAAAAGCAACCCTATTTACCATCGCTCCAAAAAAATTAAGCTACCTAGGAATAAACTTAACTAAGGAGGTAAAAGACTTACATGCGAAAAACTACAGGACACTGAAAAAAGAGATAGAGGAAGACATAAACAGATGGAAGAACATACCATATTCATGGATTGGTAGAATCAACATTATCAAAATATCCATATTGCCCAAAGCAATCTATAGACTCAATGCAATCCCCATTAAAATACCAACGGCATATTTCACAGAGCTAAAAAGAATGTTCCAAATATTCATCTGGAATAAAAAAAAAAAGACCTCAAATACTTGCAGCAATCCTGAGAAAGAAGAACAAAACAGGTGGGATCTCAATACCATATATCAAGCTGTATAAGAAAGCCACTATTCTTAAAACAGCCTGGTTCTGGCACAAGAATAGACATATAGATCAACGGAATAGAATAGAGAACCCAAAAATCGACACAAACCTCTCTGCCCAATTAATATTCGACAAAGGAGGCAAGAGCGTACAATGGAGTCAAGACAGTTTCTTCAATAAATGGTGTTTGGAAATTGGAAAGATACATGCAAAAAGATGAAACTAGACCACCAACTCACACCATACACAAAAATAAACTCAAAATGGATAAAAGACTTAAACTTAAGACGGGAAACCATGAAAATACTAGAGGAATCCACAGACAGCAAAATTGCAGACATATGCTGAAGCAATTTCTTCACTGATACTGCTCCTAGGACAATGGAAACTAAAGAGAAAATAAACAAATGGGACTACATCAAAATAAAAAGGTTTTGCACAGCACAGGATACCATCAACAAAACAACAAGAAAGCCCACTGCATGGGAGAACATATTTGCCAATGATATCACCGATAAGGGTTTAATCTCCAACATTTACAGGGAACACATACAACTTAACAAAAGGAAGATAAACAATCCAATAAAAAAATGGGCAATGGACCTAAATCGACACCTTTTGAAAGAGACATACAGAAGCCGAAAGACATATGAAAACATGCTCAAAGTCACTAATTATACAAGAGATGCAAATCAAAATGACAATGCGGTGTCATCTCACACCTGTCAGAATGGCTATCATCAACAAATCAACAAACAACAAGTGTTGGAGAGGATGTGTAGAAAAAGGAACCCTTCTGCACTGCTGGTGGGAATGCAGACTGGTGCAGCCACTGTGGGGAACAGTATGGTGTTTCCTCAAAAAACTAAAAATGGAACTCCCATTTGATCCAGTAATCCCACTTCTAGGAATATATCCCAAGAAGCCAGAAACACCAATCAGAAAGGATATATGCACCCGTATTTTCATAGCAGCACAATTCACCATAGGAAGATTTGGAAATAGCCTAAGTGCCCATCAGCAGATGAGTGGATTAAAAAACTTTGGTGTATCTACACAATGTAATACTACGCTGTGGTAAAAAAGAAGGAATTCTTGCCATTTGCAACAGCATGGATGGAACTGGAGAGCATTATGCTAAGTGAAGTAAGCTAGTCAGAGAAAGATAAATACCACATGATCTCACTCATTTGTAGAATATAGAGAACAACATAGACCAGTGATGACGAACCTATGACACGCGTGTCAGAGGTGAAACACAAACTCATTTTTTTGGTTGATTTTTCTTTGTTATATGGCATTTAAATATATAAAATAAATATCAAAAATATAAGTCTTTGTTTTACTACGGTTCTAAATATCAAAAAATTTCTATATGTGACACATCACCAGAGTTAAGTTAGGGTTTTTCAAAATGCTGACATGCCAAGCTCAAAAGGTTCGCCATCACTGACATAGACTGATGAACAGGGACATATCCAGAGGTGGAGAAACAGTGATCAGACTATCAGACTGTCAATCCTGGGAGGGAAAGTGGAGGGTGGGGGGTAAGGGGAAGAGATCAACCAAAGGACTTGTATGCATACATATAAGCCAAACCAATGGACACAGACAACAGGGGGACACAAGCATGAGTTGGGGGGGGGGAGGTTGGGGGTTAATGGGGTATGAGGACACATTTGTAATACCTCAACCAATAAAGGAATTAAAGACAAAAAAAAGATAAATTATTTTCCAAGGAGAAAATTATTGTGAACCTGACTTTAAAGAGAACAGCTAAAACTGCCTCAGAAAAACAAACTGTCCTTAAATATGTAAAACATTATTTATGGGGAAGTAATAAAGATGGTTATTATTTACTAGAGGCCTGGTGCATGAAATTCATGCTCTCGGGGGGTGAGGGGGGGTCAGTCCCTCAGCCTGGATTGCGAGAGGGTGCAGGCCAGGCCAAGGGACCCCACTGGTGCATGATTGGGGCCAGGGAAGGATGGGGGATGTTGGCCTGCTATGGAGGAACAATGGGAGGGCTCCAGGGCATGTCCGGCCCTCTCACCCAGTCCCTATTGGCCGAACCCCAGCAGCAAGCTAACCTACTGGTGGGAGTGTCTATCCCCTGGTGGTCAGTTCACATCATAGCAAGCAGTTGAGTGGCCTTAGCATATCATTAGCATATTATGCGTTGATTGGTTGAACGGATGACTGGACACTTAGCATATTAGGCTTTTATTATATAGAATTCTTTAACCCCTAGGGTGCCAGGGAGCACGATTGCACTCCTCCTGTCTTTCGCCAAAAGTGCTGGGAGTACTATCAAAGCTTCGAAATGGTGTCCAGTTCTAAGTCTGCCTTTATTAGTGATGATGATATTGCTAAATATGTCAATGTAGTAAAAGTTTCCTTAAGTTTTTGAATATGTAACTTCATTTACTTGCGATTCATAATTTTTTTTCCAAAACTGCTGTAAAATCAGCAAAAATGCCTTGGCAATTTTAGCATAGTTCCTAGGATATTGGTTGGCAGTCAAAGGGTTAAAACAAGACCTGAAAACCCCCCACTGCATAATATTGTTAGATTATCTTACACATGCATTTGAAGGTAAATATACATTATTCTATATTGCTAGTTACATTACAAGTAATTTATACATCTGGGTCATATATACAGCATTAAGAACCTATTCTGTGTTAGACTCTGTGTTGATCTCTAGGAGATTTTTTTTTAATTGTTTTATTGCTTAAAGTATTCCAAAGAGTATTACATATGTCTCCTTTTTTTACCGCCCTTGACAATCCCCTGGCCTCCGCTACCACCCAGTGTCTTATGTCCATTCGTTATGCTTATACGCATACATACAAGTCCTTCAGTTGATCTCTTACTCCCCCTCCTGCCCCCCAACCCTCCCCAGCCTTCCCGCTGTAGTTTGACAGCCTGTTGGAGGCTGCTCTGCCTCTGTATCTATTTTTGTTCATAAGTTTATAATGGTCTTTATTATCCACAAATGAGTGAGATCATGTGGTATTTTTCCTTCATTGACTGGCTTATTTCACTTAGCATAATACTCTCCAGTTCCATCCATGCTGTTGCAAATGGTAAGAAGTCCTTCTTTTTTACAGCAGCATAGTACTCCATCCTGTAGATGTACCACAGTTTTCTAATCCATTCATCTACTGATGGGCACTTAGGCTGTTTCCAGATCTTAGCTATGGTGAATTGTGCTGCTATGAACATAGGGGTGCATATATCCTTTCTGATTGGTGTTTCTGTTTTCTTGGGATATATTCCTAGAAGTGAGATCACAGCGTCAAATGGGAGTTCCATTTTTAGTTTTTTGAGGAAACACCATACTGTTCTCCACAGTGGCTGCACCAGTCTGCATTCCCTCCAGCGGTGCACGAGGGTTCCTTTTTCTCCACATCCTTGCCAACACTTGGCATTTGTCGATTTGTTGATAATAGCCATTCTGACAGGTGTGAGATGGTACCTCATTGTCATTTTGATTTGCATCTCTTGGGTGATTAGTGACTTTGAGCGTGTTTTCATATGTCTCTTGGCTTTCTGTATGTCCACTTTCGAAAAGTGTCTATTTAAGTCCTTTGCCTATTTTTTTTTATTGGATTGTTTATCTTCTTTTTGTTAAGATGTGTGAGTTCCCTATAAATTGTGGAGATTAGGCCCTTATCAGCTATAACATTGGCAAATATGTTCTCCCATGCAGAATAATGCCACAACTTAAGTCTTATTTTGGAAACTTTCAATGATATAAAAGTGGAAAGAATAATATAATGAACTTCCATGTTCTCATAATGTAGCTTTAATAGTTACAGACAGCCCTGACTGGTTTGGCTGTGGATAGAGCGTCGGCCTGCGGACTGAAAGGTCCTAGGTTTGATTCCAATCAAGGGCATGTACCTTGGTTGTGGGCACATCCCCACTGGGGTGTGTGCAAGAGGCAGCTGATCAATGTTTCTCTCTCATTGATGTTTCTATCTCTCTATCCTTCTCCCTTCCTCTCTGTAAAAAATCAATAAAATATATTTAAAAAAATACATAGCTTTAAAAAAAATAGTTGCAGACATATGGCCAATCTTGTTTCATCTCTTCCCTTTCCCATACCTCCTTTCCCACCCTTCCTCTCCTGCTGACTAGTGAATTATTTTAAAGCAACTTTAAGACATCAT
This sequence comes from Myotis nattereri, assembly GCF_964212035.1. Classification (NCBI taxonomy): domain Eukaryota; kingdom Metazoa; phylum Chordata; class Mammalia; order Chiroptera; family Vespertilionidae; genus Myotis; species Myotis nattereri. The sequence goes on from NC_138076.1 coordinate 105,929,810, forward strand.
TTCCTTTCAAACATAGATAGTTTAATAAGTATCTAAGATAAGAAGTCTTTTAAAATATTCACAATACCAATATCATACCTAAAAATTAATAACAATTTTTTAATATTGTCAAATATACAAACAATGTTGAAATTTCTCTTATTTATCTTATGATTTATTTTTTTAAACTGTAAGTTTATATGGATCAGGATTTACTTTTTCCTTTCCTCTGTTATTTTTGGTCTTGTTCTTTATATGTTTTTAAAAGGGTCATTCTTTTTTTATATGTATTTTATTGATTTTTTACAGAGAGGGAGGGAGAGGGATAGAGAGTTAGAAACATCGATGAGAGAGAAACATCGATCAGCTGCCTCCTGCACACTCCCTTCTGGGGATGTGCCCGCAACCAAGGTACATGCCCTTGACCGGAATTGAACCTGGGACCTTTCAGTCTGCAGGCCAACGCTCTATCCACTGAGCCAAACCAATCACGGCAAAAGGGTCATTCTTAAAATAGAATTTCTTACAATTGGGATTTTGCTCACTTCATCTTTATTCTTAAAATATTCCTCTTTACTTAAATTTCTTGTAAACTGGTGGTTAGAGCAAGAATCTGGATAATATTTAGTCTTATTTTTTAAAAGCAAGAATAAAAGTGACCCATCTTACATTCTACACATACCCGAGCAATATTCTCGAAACTGTCAAGATCATAAAAAAAAACAACAACAACAACACAAAAGTGTTCCAATTTGGAGGAAACTAAGAAGACATGATAACTCAATACATGGGATCCTGGGCTAGGAAGAAAGGATTATAAGTAAAAACTAAGGAAATTTGAACAAAATATGAACTTAAATTAATAATAATGTATCAATATTGGATCACTAATTGTGAGAAATATGAATACTAACATAAAATGTTAGCAATACAGAAAATTGGGTTTGGATCTGTGGGAACTCAATTATTATTTTCATATTTTTTCTCTAAGTATAAAATTATTCTAAAAATAAAGGCTTATTTCTTTAAAGTCATTCACTTTTCCCTTCCCAGTTGTAAAGAAACAAGCATCAGTGGTTGCCATGGATGTGAATTAGAAAAAGACTATTCATATTAACAGAATGAATTCCTATTCAGAGAAGCCGTGGGTTTGACTAAAGACTCAGAATTTGGATTTCCTTGCCCATTAAACTAGAGATCCTTAAGCATCTCTCATAAATAAAAGCATTAAATGGAGTAAATATTATTTTTAGCAGAGTATCTCTTTCCCTTGTATTTATCAAGTAACCTGCACTTATACTATACACCCTAGCCAGCATCACACTTCAGACTTCTTTGTATGCAATTATATGAAATAAAAATACATTCCCTTTCCTTATAAGTTGTTAAAGTGTTCTACCTTTCCCTCACTGATTTGAGATGCTACTTTTACTAAATTTCAGTATTAATGCCACCACTTTAAATTTTAAAGCAATAAAGAAAATCATTCTAGTTCAATTCCTAAGAGGCTAAATTATTGAATCCCAAGTTTTTGAATGATGATTTTGCTTCACTTTGATATTTTTCCCCTCAGATTTGGCAGGAAGAAAAATAACCACTTGCTGTTTGTTTTTATAATCTCTGAAAATTTTAAAGGTATGTGCCTAGTAGGTCTATTATTTGTTTTTTCTTCAAATAGAAATCATAGATCAGTATTTAATACAAATATTCTTAGGTTGCCTTTCAGGGTACGGAGCTGATATTACTTTAATTGAACCACTGACTATGGAGAAACTTAACATTGTGGTAAAATATTGGAAAGCATATTTCTCAAATACTGGTGAGTGAAAAACAAATTTGCAAAGCTTTTAAAATGTCTATTTAAAATACCACAAAATTATATTCATATTTTTTAAAGTTGCTTTATCACTTGTGCCTTTTATTTGCTAAGAATTGACTATATGCTGTGTACTGTAAAGAATATGTAATCCTTGCCAATCATAGTCTGAAGAAAACAAGTGTAAATAAATAAATAGAAACGTGTTCTATACCTATGGAGAAAAGAATTGCCTCTTCCTGGGATTAAAATGTATTATACAGGACCAATATAGCATTGTGGTAGGCACAGGTGTTATTTATTAAGAGTGAGATTGTTATTTTGGTTTTGGTAATCTAGCTGCTACATCATTTCTTAGTCATTAAAATTAAATTAATCATGCCGTGTCCTTATAAGATTGTCTAAAAGCCAGGGCCACTACCTTGAATCATATCATACTTTGTGCTTTGCAAAAAACACTTGCATTTAAATTATTTTACTTCTGTAAGTTAATAGAGTGGTTATTATTTCTGTTTTAGAAATAGATAATATCAGTGCTTTAATTTGATCTAACATTTCTAAACCCTTCACTTCTATTGTATTATATAGTATTAGTGGCCCAGTGCATGGGGGAGGGGGTGTTCCTCAGCCCGGCCTGCACCCTCTCCAATCTGGGACCCCATGAAGGATGTCCTATTGCCGGTTTACAGGGATCGGGCCTAAACCGGCAGTTGGACATCCCTCTCGCAATCCAGGACTGCTGGCTCCTAACCGCTCACCTGCCTGCCTGCCTGATTGCCCCTAACCACTCTGCCTGCCAGCCTGCTCACCCCCCAACTGCCACCCGTCGCTGGCCTGCTTGCCCCCAAATGCCCCCCTGCTGGCCTGCTCACTCCAAACTCCCGCCGCCCCCCGCTGTCCTGATCACCTCCAACTGACCCCCACTGATGGCCTGCTTGCCCTCAACTGGCCCCCCTGCTGGTATGCTTACCCCCAATGGTCCTGCCCCCCATCAGCCTGATCACCCACAATTACCCTCCCCTCTTGGCCTCTAACTGCCTCTACCTTGGCCCCGCCACCATGGCTTTGTCCAGAAGAACGTCCGGAAGGTCTCCTGAAAGGTCTCCCAGTCTAATTAGCATATTACCCTTTTATTAGTATAGATAGAGGCCTGGTGCACGGGTGGGGTACGGCTGGTATGCCCTGAAGTGTGTCCCGGATCAGGGTTTGGGTTCCCTTTGGGTATGGGGCGGCCTGGGCGAGGGGCCTGTGGTGGTTTACAGGCTGGCCGTGCTCCCATGGGGTGAGGGTCCCTGCTGGGGGGGCGTGGCCAGCCTGGGTGAGGGGCTGAAGGCTGTTTTCAAGCTGGCCACACCCCCTTCAGGGTGGCGGTCCCCACTGGGGTGCCTGTCCAGCCTGGATGAGGGGCTGATGGCTGTTTTCAGGCTGGCCAAGCCCCCCAGCAGAGACCCTCACCCTATGAGGGTGTGGCCAGCTTGGGTGAGGGGCTGAGGGCTGTTTTCAAGCTGGTTACACCCCCATCAGGGTAAGGGTCCCCACTGGGGTGCCTAGCCAGCCTGGGTGAGGGGCTGATGGCTGTTTGCAGGCTTGCCATGGCCCCGGGCAACCCAGACTTTCAGACCCTCCTTGAGCAGAGGCCACAGCGGCTGGAAGCAGGTATCTAGGATTTATCTTCTATAATTGAAACTTTGTAGCCTTTAGTGGAGTCCATAGTCGGCCAGGGCAGGCGGGAAGCTTGGCTTCCTCCATCGCCAGGGGCAACCCAAGCCTATTCGCTCCAGCTCCGTGGCTGCCGCCATCTTGGTTGGGTTTATTTGCATACTTGCTCCTGATTGGCTTGTGGGCTTGGCTTGTGGGCATGGCTTGTGAGTGTAGCAGAGGTCTGGTCAATTTGATTTGCATGTTTCTCTTTTATTAGATAAGATATCACCAACATCTAAACACTTTAGAAATTATATTAGCTTTAATTTGGCTTGTAAAAGGATATCTTCCAATTTCTGAAATTAAATTCTACTGGAATTATTGCTGGTCAATGACTATTTATGGTTTTTTTAGGCCTGGGATACTAGCTTGGAAATCTTTTAAAATTAAGGTAATATTTTTCTTAAAATGAGTCTGACAGACTCAGATTATCCTGTATAAGCTCATACTTCAGATGATATAAGATTCAATACACCCTTCTTTTTTAATGTTCTTTATTAATATTCAGGGAAGATTAGTGAGTCTGTTTTGTAACATTCCAGTGGCTCCCAGCCCCTACAGTTTCAGAGTTCTTCCTGGAATGGCTTATCATAGTGAATGAAGATCTTTCTGCAGTCTATTCTTATATGATTCTCAGTAGAAATAGAGCAGCTGCTCATCACCACCTGTCTAGCACCCTTTCTATTGGTCTTAACTACATCTGCTTCCAGTTTTCTCATCTTTGCTCTGAGAATGAGCAGTTGCAAAAACAAAGCAAAACAAAACAAAACAAAAATCATAAAAAACACACACAATAAAAATATCAGATGCCATATTTTGACAACGTAGCTGCTTACTGAAGACTCATACATATTTACTATCTCTGCCATTCATCTATAAATAAAAACGTAGTAAGTAAACTCAGTTGAATGTGTTTCAAACAAATGTATTTCTAAATTTCTAGAATCTGGTTGTAAGAGAATGTCCTGGGGTAAACTGTATGTAGTGCTTTGATTTTGCTTTCTAACCTGAGTGGATTCATTATTCATCATTGAAGTTGATAAATTGCTTTCTGTTTTTAAAAATACTGCTTTGTAAAATCTATTGAGTGAAAAGTGACAACTGCTGTTGATTATGATGTGTATGTGTGATTTTAGAATTAAAGTGGTCCCCCTTTTAAAACTTCCAGTTAAGAATGAAAGTTCTATGAAACCTGAACAATCTGGATTTCCCCGGCAGAAGTCCTGTAGTGAACAGCTGGGATGTTTTTCTACCGATCTATTTTCTTGGTTAGTTTTTTTTTTTCACTTTTTCAAAGTAGCAGTTTTTACTGTACATATTTTATTTAAAATTTATCAAGAACTTACTGTGCTGGGGATGATGCAAAAGATAGAAGAGGCTAGTTTATGGAGTAGGGATGCAATTTTTTCTATATTTCAGGATCCTGAGCTGGGACTATAGGTACACATTACAGAGTATTCAGCTAAATATAAGGAACTATTTCATAACAATCATAGTTGACTATAGGGGAGCCAGATGAATTATAAGGTAGTAAGTTCCCCATGATTGGATGTGTTAAAGTAGAGTCTGGATGATCACTAATCAAAACTAAATAACAGTAGTGGTGTTCAAACTTTTTTAAAACAGTAGAAGCTTATCTTCAAACAAAAATTTTACATAAACCCCAATAATTAAACAAAGAAGAGCAGCCTCAGCTGTTACCCACTTACTAATCTCCCTGATGTCTTTTTTGAATTAATTAACCTATATGCCCAATTATTGAAAAGAACACTTAAAAAGTTTTCTCTCTCTGCTTCTATTCCTCCATCTGAGAGATATTAGAACTGGTATTCAAATCTGCAGTTTATAGGCAGTTTAACTGGTGCTTCTAATGCTAGCATTGTATTATGCTTATAAAAATTCAGTTTTTGTGAATTTTTTCCTTTCAATTTAAGTTGATTCTCCAGGAGGTTCATTCAAACTAGGAAAAGCTGAGAAGTGAATTTTGATGTAGCCTTATAGCATAGGGCTACAAACAATGGACATACTTTCTGAGGACATGGGTGATGATGGAAGTTTTGAGTCATCACTTCCAGAATTTGTAGAACATGACAATCCACTATTTGTAGAAATGTGGCCATTTACTATTTTGAACAAGAAAGAGACTTGGCAACCAATAAATGTGGTGAAGCCAAAGATGCCATCACTTAAGTAATGCAGAGATAACAGCTTTCTTGATCTTATTTAACATTTTAACCTCAAAGAAATTTACTGTATTAAACCTTATTTGGGATATGAGGTTGGGAAAGGTTTTGGAAGGCTTTGTGATTTTCTTACATTATTTGCAACTGCTTTTTGAGCCTCACTCATCTTGAATCTTTGTTCTTCCTAAGAATCCTACTAAAAATACAAGTAAATTTTCAAATCACGTTATATCTCTTGGGATAAAGGAGCTAATATTAGTTTGTAAGTTTCTTAGGAGAATTTCATAAAAATCAATCAAATTAGTTAATTAAAATGCTTGAAGAAGTTCTAGAAAAATGGTAGAGCTAGAAAATGTCCATTAGTTGACAAATTTTTATTTTTCTATTTTTTCCTCATCTGAGGGCATGCTTAGAGAGAGGAAAGAGGGGGAGAGAGAGAGAGAGAGAGAGAGAGAGAGAGAGAGAGAGAGAGAGAGGTGAGAGAGAAACATTGATCTCTTGCCTTCCGTACATGCCCTGACCGGGGATCAAACCCGCAACCCAGGTATGTGCCCTGGCCAGGAATTGAACTGGCAACCTTTCAATGCACAGGACAATGCTCAACCAACTGAGCCACTCTACCTGGGCAGTTGGAACCAGCCCTTGCTGATCAAGTTGGAATAGTATATCTTGGCCCTCTAATCCATTTTTCTTTATTGATTAAGGTATTATATATGTGTCCTTATCCCCCCATTCCTCCCCCAGCACCGCCCCCCCCCCCACTCATGCCCTCACCCCCCTGGAATCTGTGTCCATTGATTAGGCTTATATGCATGCATACAAGTCCTTTGGTTGCTCTCTCCCCCTTACACCCACCCTCTCCTACCTTCCCTCTGAGGTCTGATGGTCTGATCAATGCAGACAGAGAAGCATTGTAATGCACCTTTAGATACAATTTTATAATTTGGAATAGTTGTAAGCAGTGAGGTCAGATTATTTTAATCCTGCTTGTATCTGTTATTCTTTATCTGTGTATTTTAGAATATTGATCAATCATTGAATTTATGATCTTGGTAATAAATTCTTTTGAAATAAAATATTCTGCACCAAATATGTAAGGTGACATGCTTTGATATTTACTGTAATTTTGTATGAAACAAGATATTTAGATAAACACCCTTTGATTAGTGTATTGGTGCTTATTATTTAATATTGCCTGAACAATTTTCCTCTTAAATATATAGTATGATTTTCTCTTGTTTCTAGCTCTGAGTCTCTAAGAAAGGACATTGGGCTTGAATTAAAGGCGCCATTTTCTGATTTTGAAACAAGCAAAAAGATTTCTGTTCTTCATTCAAGCAAGGAAAAGCTGAGAAGGTGAATTTTGATATAGCCCTTTTAGCATTATTCCCTTTAGGATGAAATACTTTCATGAATTTTATAATTTTTTGTAATATTGTTTAAAGTCTATGTGAAACTAGCAAATCTGAAAATTAAATACATACCACTCATTCATTCAGTTGATTATTCAATAAGTAGTTATGAATATCTACTGTGTGCCATAATATGACTGGAGAACTCAGATAAAAAAATAAATCCTTGCCTTCAAGGAGATCATAGTCTAGTGTTCAGACAGACTTCTATATACACAGCTATTAAATAGAACTCTATGTTTTAACACATGCTATCATAGAGAGGAACACATAGGAAACACATAGGAAAATTACGTATGACAGAATAAGGGGGCAAGAAGAGTTTTCTTGAGAAGATGAGAACTAAATTGAGCTTTCAACCAAAAGTTACTATTAATTTGGTTTAGAAATAAGGGAGGACTTTTATGTGGGAGAGTATCAGGTGCAGAGGCTGGTAGTATGAGACTATATAGTGAATTTATGAAACTGCAAGTATTTTCATATAGTTAACTATAATGACACATGTGGAAAGAGCCAAGAGATTAGAGGTGTAGGTAAGGATTGGGTGTGAGATGTTAAGGAATTTGAAGTTAAACTGAGCAACTGGGGAGGCACTAAAGGATTTTAGCAAAGGAGTGGGGTGTATGACAAGATTTGTACCATAGGATGAATATTTTACCAGGATGTTTGAGAGTGAATTAAGTCTGGAGGCCAGAAGAGTCTGTAATAAGAAATGGTATAATCCTGACTATGGTGTTAGAAATGGGATAGTGAGGAATAAGCCAACTTTAGATACATTAAGTTGGTAGAATCAATATGAGCATGGTTGAAGGAGGAGTCAAGTGTAACTTTCAAGTAGGTGGTGGAACCATTGACTGACTAGGAAGCACAGTGGAATGGCAGTCTGACTGTTGGAGGTGATTTTTTGCTTTTGCATTTAAATCTCTGGGTTTAAATGGAGGTAGCTATCAAGTAAGGAATTGGCCCTTAGCTTCTAGAGAAAGGTCTAGGCTAGAAATATAGACTTAAATTCTCAGGATACATACAGCATCTATTTGAAGTGTGAATGTAGGATGGATATGACTTTCAAAAACATGTAGGAAGGAGACACAAAGAGAAGAGAACCTTGGGGAAAAGCTCAATATTTAAGGCATAGGCAGCCAAGAAGAGATCAAGGTAAGAAGAGTTACTAGGAAGATAAGAAGAAAAGCAAGGGGGAGAGGTATTGAGACCAGAGGAGGAGTTTCCTAAAGTATTGAGTGTTCAGGAATATCACATGACACAGAATTCAAATAAGGTCAGAAGTGATAATTCACTATTTGTCCTGAGAAAAGAATTTCAAAGGCACATGGGTGGAGAAGTGTAAACCTGATGGCAAGATTTCGTGAATTAAGGGGAATTCATACACCCTCAGTGAAGTGGAGGGTAGGCAGGCACTAAAGCACTGGCACAAGCCTCCTGTTAATCCTCCATATATCTTCTTGGTTCAGGTAAAGAACAAAGAACCACTCAAACTATCCTACTCCAATTTTTAATTTTTCCCAGGCCTCATCCCAGCAAATTCTATTGGGGTTTCATGCCTTTTATCCAACTGAATTACCTTTCTAGTTTTTCCCAGGCTAGTCCCTGTCCCTCTGTTTCATCATCCTGATTCTCATTGAGCGTGTCCAAAAGTTCAATTACATCATCTCGTTTCTATTGCGCATGTGCCCAGCAGAGGAATTTCCTCCCCTCTCTCTGGTACTGGGCTTTTAGCACCCTGGTGAGGTTTTCCCATCCATTTCTAGTTCCCTAGAGTGTGTGAACTAGTACACCTAATGGAATGCTGTCCTGCTAGCTGCTTCAGCTTCCCAGTTTATTAAGATTTAGTTCCCTTTTGCTTTCTTCCTTATATTAATAACGAGCTACCTCCCTTATATCAATAACTAGCTACCTACACTGACAGCATGGTTAGGGAAGAAGCATCATTGCAAAAAGATGGAGAATGAAAGTCAGAGCATAGATGAAAGATAAAATGAAAGGTGAATGGCATATAAAAGGAGATTTAGGGTAAAATGGGATTTGGAAAAGTCTGGGCCAGACTTTAATATATTTATATTCCAAAAGAAAATAGCTGTAAGAGAGAAAGAGGTCATGTTCTGGTTATCTAAGGCTACATAAAAAAAAGAAACCAGAATTTATTGGTTTGATACATAGTTTTATGGGTTAACAATTTGAGCAAGGCTCAGCCAGGCAATTCTGCCTACATGACATTAACTGGGGTCACTTGTTAGTATTTAGCTTGTGGGTGGTCTAGTCAAAAGAGTCCAAGACATTACCAGGGCCATCAACTGAAGCTTCTTCAGCAGCCCAGGGCTCCTAGAGAGATTGTTCCAAGAGAAATGAAGATGAAGCTGGACCAGTGCCCCTTCTACCTATGCAATTGGTCAAAGTAGTCACAGAGCCAGATGTAAGGGAAGGGTATATAGATCCCACCTCTCAGTGGGAAGAATGCCAAAGAATTTTAATCCCCTATACTTAATAAGGGGGTTGATGATGGATTTAGCATTCATGAGGAGTCAGAAGGCTAAGGAACCAATTGGAAGAAACCTTTTCTATGGAAAATATAGGGAAGGAGCTAAAACTAAGTGTGGATAAAGATTAATCTTTGATGGGGGTTAGATTGAGCAAGTTTTGCCAAATGGCTTCCATTATCTGCTGAAGATTAGTGGGAAGATGGTGGGGTTTTGAGCTTGATAAATTGGGCTGGGGGATGGGTTAGTCTATTCCAAAAGGCCTTCATTCACATGTCCTATGCCTTGGCCAAGTAAATAAAGACTTAAGGCTTGCTGGCCAGTGCTATCCTATAGAGTTCAATGATCTGCAGTGAAATGAGAAAAAACAGTGCAATGAGTATTTTTAAAATTATATAACTTACAATCATATACCATGATTGTGTTTTCCATACTTTATTTGGTATTAAAATTGTTGTGATTTTAGTTAATAGTTACAACATAATGATATTGGGAGATAGTACCTTTTTTCATTATTTTTCATGTTCATATCTAATGTTGGCAATCCTTTATTGGTTCCTTTACAGTTCTGTGTTGTTTTTATTTTTTAATATTAATGGCTTGTGAAAACTAAAATTGGAGAACCATTCATTTAGCAAACTATAAACTGACATCTTGGGGGATGTCCACCCCTGTGGCATTATTTAAAGGGCTAGAAATTTTTGTTTCTCTAAAAGAAAAGTTCTCTTTCCCTTTAGGAATTTGCTTAAGAGATACCAGAAAGTAAACAATCCATCCATGATTACTTTTTTTTGCCTTTTCCTCCTCTTAACCCTTCTGATTACACCCGTAAATCTTTTTTTAAAAATTAAATCTTTACTGTTCAGATTATTACATTGGTTCCTCTTTTTTCCCACCATAACTCCCCTCCACCCAGTTCCCACCCCACCCTCCGCCCTCACTCCCCACCCACTGTCCTAATCCATAGGTGCACGATTATTGTCCAATCTCTTCGCTCACCCCCCACCTCCCTTTCCCCCCGAAGAATAGTCAGTCCATTCCCTTTCTATGTCCCTGATTCTATTACAATCACCAGTTCATGCTGTTCATCAGATTATTTATTCACTTGATTTTTAGATTCACTTGTTGATAGATGTGTATTTGTTGTTCATAATTTGTATCTTTACCTTTTTCTTCTTCTTCCTCTTCTTAAAGGATACCTTTCAGTATTTCATATAATACTGGTTTGGTGGTGATGAACTCCTTTAGCTTTTCCTTATCTGTGAAGCTCTTTATCTGCCCTTCAATTCTGAATGATAGCTTTGCTGGATAAAGTAATCTTGGTTGTAGGTTCTTGGCATTCATCACTTTGAATATTTCTTGCCACTCCCTTCTGGCCTGCAAAGTTTCTGTTGAGAGATCAGCTGACAGTCGTATGGGTACTCCCTTGTAGGTAACTGATTTTCTTTCTCTTGCTGCTTTTAGGATTCTTTCTTTGTCTTTTGCTCTTGGCATTTTAATTATGATGTGTCTTGGTGTGGTCCTCTTTGGATTCCTTTTGTTTGGGGTTCTCTGCGCTTCCTGGACTTGTAAGTCTATTTCTTTCACCAGGTAGGGGAAGTTTTCTGTCATTATTTCTTCAAACAGGTTTTCAATATCTTGCTCTCTCTTCTTCTGGCACTCCTATAATTTGGATGTTGGTATGCTTGAAGCTGTCCCAGAGGCTCCTTACACTATCTTCTTATTTTTGCATTCTTTTTTCATTTTGCTTTTCCGATTGGGTGTTTTTTGCTTCTTCGTATTTCAAATCTTTGACTTGATTCTTGCGCTCCTCTCGTCTGCTGTTGGGAGTCTGTATATTCTTTATTTCAGTCAGTGTATGCTTAATTTCTAGTTGGTTCTTTATCATAACATTGAGGGATTCACTAGATTTCTTGAAGATCTCACTACATTTATCGACGGTCTCAAAAGTCTTCTTGAAGATCTCACTACATTTATCGGCGGCCTCACCAGTCTTTTCGAGGGCCTTATTAAATTTATCAGCGGCTTCTAGACAGTTCTTTAAAGACCTTAAAAGTGTGGTTTTGAACTCTATATCCAGCAGTTTGCTCTCCTCCATTTCTGTTGTTTGTGTCCTGTTTCTTTGTCTCGGCATTTTTTATGCTTCGCTGTGTCAATAGAGTGGCTTTCTGTGCTAAGTGTCCCAATTACCTGAGGTAGACACTCTTGGTGCACCCCCTTGTGGGCTTTGTGCACAGTCTTGTTGTAATTAAGCCTTGATTGTTGTAGTTATCACTGTGAGGAATTGACCTCCAGGCCAATTGGCTGTGAGAATCAGCTGTGTCTGCAGTGGGAGAACTTCGGTGCTGGAGAAACCCCTCTGGGGCTAGACTTGCTTCGATGGGGCTTTGGTGCTCACTGAGTCTGCCCCCTGAGTGTGTCTTTTATGGTTCCATGGAGCTTCAAACTGGATGGTCCCACTCTGACCTCTGGGCTTCCTGGCTCCTGGATCTCTAGGGAGGTGCTAATCTAGCCTTTGCCTGCGGCTATCCAGCAAAAGTCTCCCTGCAGGGCTTGGGTGGGGTGGGTCCCACGGGATCAACAGGTCGGGGCTAGCAGTTATGGCTGCTCTCAGTCTTGCCCTCAGAGGCTCTGCTTCTCAGTGTCCCGGTAATCACTGCAAGCCCCTCAAAGAGAAAGCTGCCCTAGGGTTCTGACCGATGCCAGACAGTCCCACTTCTCCCGTATGAGTCTGGGTCCCTAGAGACTTGCCTGGAACTGGAGCTCAGAGCCTGAGACTCCCTCCCGATTGAAAACGACAACCACACCCTCAGCCGCCAGCCCGCTCCACATGCACTCCGCACCTTAGTATTTTACTCCCGTACTGCGCCTCCTCTGAGTCTCAGTATGCTTTTCTCTTTCCTTCTAGTTGTAGAATTTCCACTCAGCCAGCCTTCCTGTGGTTCTGCATGATTCCCGTTCCATCTTTTAGTTGTATATTTGAAGTGGTTGTGTGAGGCTGCAATCTCTGGTGTTTACCTATGCCACCATCTTGGTTTCTCTCCTGAATCTTCAAATAGATGTTTCTAGTCTATTTCCCTTTCTTATTCTCATCCTCCCAATCATCTGCTTTGCATATGGTTTTGTATTTTTTGTTTCATTTTGCTCTGTTTTAAATAGCATAGGGTAGCATTATGTTTGCTAATGATAAGGAAGTAATAGCCCCAGTAAATAGTTTTGAATATTTTCATTTGGGAATTTCTTTTTAAAACATTTCTAACATTTTTGTTTCCTTTCAGAACCACTTAATAAAAATTAGCTACCTAATTCTAATATTCTTGGTGAAATCCCTTTAATTATTAGTTTTAAAAACATAAATATTTATGTCTATCTTGGTAAGGTACATGCTTTTCAAAGTGATGCCATTATTTTGTTTGTGTTGCTATAAGTCCAAGTGATGGTTGCTTAATAATTTTTAGGATGTCTACTCACTTGAAAAGAAGTGAAAATGAGCTGTGTGATAGTTTCTCACAAACAAAGGTTTTTCCAGGATTGGTCAAGTCTTAGAAATTTAAGGAAGGTAGAACAAGAAATTTTCAGAGAGTTATAAGTAATATGTTGCCAAGAAACCCTTCTCTCTGAGTTCTTCAGACATATTTGTACATATGAGAGACCCAAGGACTTAGTTTAGACCAGCCGTGGGCAAACTACAGCCCGCGGGACGGATCCGGCCCGTTTGAAATGAATAAAACTAAAAAGAAAAGACAGTACCCTTTTATGTAATGATGTTTACTTTGAATTTATATTAGTTCACACAAACACTCCATCCATGCTTTTGTTCCGGCCCTCCGGTCCAGTTTAAGAACCCATTGTGGCGGAGAAACTAAGATGGCGGCATAGATAAACACCGGGAAATAGTCGCCCCACACAACAATTGAAAATTAGCCCAAAGGACGGAGCAAACATCGTCCAAAACAACAGGAAGGCTGGCTGAGTGTAATTTCTACAACTAGAAGAAAAGAAAAGCACGCTGAGAGCCAGAGGAGCTGCGGAGGCTGAGTGCAGAGGTACGCGGCGGCTCGCGCGCGCGGAAAGGGGGTGGCACCTGAGGACGCGGCTGTCTTTTTGAATCACAAGCTCCCGACTGCTCTGATCTCCGGTTCTGGGAAGTCTCTGGGGACCCAGGACTCATACGGGCAGAGGCTGCTCTCTCAGGTGGCAGCGGGCGAACTTGGGGGCAGATTTCCCTCGGAGGTGCTTGCAGCCATTGCCGGGACACTGAGACGCGCGACTCCGGGCGCGGAGAATCAGCCATAGCTTCTTTCTCCGGCCTTTTGCCTCCCTGAGACCCCGCCCCACCCGGGCTGCGGCAGAGGCTTTTGCATGTGAATGCCCCAGAACTTTGCAACCTGATAATTACCAAACTGCAGCCGGGCCAGCCAGACCCGGAACTTCCAAGAGAAGGCCCAAGGCCCCGCAGCGGCTTGCATTGCTTCACAGCTGAGCCTCTTCGTAGTTCCTGCTGTGTGGCCTCAGGCAGGGGCTGAATTAGCACCTTCTTAGATCCAGGAGCCACTGTACCCAGTGGTCAGAGGGGGTCCATTCTCCCACTTCAGACACAGCTGCTTCCCACAGCCAATTGGCCTGGAGGTCAATTCCTCCCAGTGATCCTACAACAAGCGAGGCACCAAGAGTGCACCAAGAGTGTCCACCCCAGGTAACTGGGGAGGCTGAGCCACTGGGCCCTACAGGACACCTGGCGCGCAGGCCACTCTATCAACACAGGGAAGCAGCCAAAATGCGGAGACAAAGAAACAGGTCACAATTGGCAGAAACGGAGGAGGCCAGACGACTGGATATAGAGTTCAAGGCCACGTTTATAAGGTTTGTCAAGAATTTTATGGAAACCGCCGATAAATTTAATGAATCCCTCAAGGAGTATGGTGAGACCATGGAGGTCATGAAAAAGGACCAATTAGAAATTATGCATACACTGACTGAAATAAAGAATACTTTACAGAGCTCCAACAGCAGACAAGAGGATCCCAAGAATCAAGTCAAAGATTTGAAATGCAAAGAAACAAAAAATACCCAACCGAAAAAGAAAAAAGAAAAGAGATTCAAAAAATATGAAGATAGTGTAAGGAACCTCTGGGACAACTTCAAGCGTACCAACATCAGAATTATAGGGGTACCAGAAGGAGAGAGAGGGCAAGATATTGAAAACCTTTTTGAAGAAATAATGACAGAAAACTTCCCCCACCTGGTGAAAGAAATGGACTTACAAGTCCAGGAAGCGCAGAGAACCCCAAACAAAAGGAATCCAAAGAGGACCACACCAAGACACATCATAATTAAAATGCCAAGAGCAAAAGATAAAGAGAGAATCTTAAAAGCAGCAAGAGAAAGACAGTCAGTTACCTACAAGGGAGTACCCATACGACTGTCAGCTGATTTCTCAACAGAAACCATGCAGGCCAGAAGAGAGTGGCAAGAAATATTCAAAGAGATGAATAGCAAGAACCTGCAACCAAGATTACTTTATCCAGCAAAGCTATCATTCAGAATGGAAGGTCAGATAAAGAGCTTCACGGATAAGAAAAAGCTAAAGGAGTTCATCACCACCAAACCAGCATTATATGAAATGCTGAAAGGTATTCTTTAAGAAGAGGAAGAAGAAAAAGGAACTCTTACCATTTGCCACAGCATCGATGGAACTGGAGAGCAGATAAATACCACAAGATCTCACTTATTTGTGGAATATAATGAACAACATAAACTGATGAACAAGGACTGATCCAGAGACGGAGAGGCATTGATTGGACTGTCGGGCCTTGGAGGGAAGGTAGGGGAGGGTGGGGGCAAGGGGGAAAGATCAACCAAAGGACTTATATGCAAGCATATAGGCCTAACCAATGGACACGGACAACGGGGGAGTGAGGGGGTGAGCGGGGAGAGGGGGGGGTAGAGGGTACACATATGTAATATCTTAATCAATAAAAAATATTAAAAAAAAAAAAAAGAACCCATTGTGGCCCTCAAGTCAAAAAGTTTGCCCACCCCTGGTTTAGACTAAGCTTTACTTTCAGGTCTCTTTCAGCTTCTTGAAATCACTGTTAACTGAGGAAGACTGAAACCAGATTTGTTCTTTTCCTGACTTGTGTGAATTAGGTCATAACCAAGATAACTTCTGTGGTAGATGACAACATCAAAACACATCCCTTGATTTGTTGTTGCCTATTGCTGCTTCTATACACAAAGGAAAAAGAAAAAGATAGGGACAGGTGGAACCCTTGCAGCCTGTTATCCTACTTTTCTGAGGCAATGTTAATGTTCTTCAAAAACTTTCATAAATAGTTTCTCTTAATTGTTTTGTTTGTTAGTTGTTTGTTTTTTTTTAAATGTGGCATTATTAACATACAATGAAATTGACATATAATGAAATATAAGTGTATAGTTTTTCTTTACCTTTGGTTGTGTTCATTCTTTGTCCAATTTTTTTATTGGGGTTTTCTACCTTTTTTTCTTATGACTTATAAGTTCATTATGTATTCTGGTTACTAGCATTTTGAGAAATATTTATATTGCAAATATCTTCTATCAGACCATGTGTCGACATATACATATTTTTAGCTAATACACAAGACTTGAATGAAATTCTGGTCACAAGAGGGCACTTTGGGTTATGCCCAAAAGGATGAAATTTTGCTTATGTATTTCACAGTGCATATTCCCCAGCCCTCCCCTAGTCTCAGGTTCCTAACCTAGATGTTAGAACCAGAAAGATTTGAGAAGCAATGAACAAGGTTAGATTCATAATATTTGCTAATACCCTTCATAGTCTTTGGAATATTAGAGAATTTAGGATAAAGAGTTACATTTAATAGGCATTATAATATTAAATTAGTGTTTGTAAGAGATAGGTTGCGTGTGTTTGAGTATATAGTTTGTTGAGTTTTGTAGAGATGGTTTGTTATTCATAAGAGGAGAGGTACACTATGGCACTCAATACATGAAGTGCCCTCTCCTCTTGGGAACTGTGAGTAACCAACTATGTTTTTAATGGAAGTCATCTTCTGATCTGTTGGTCACACCATATAATACAACCTACATTTTAAACCACTTTGCACTTTCTCCTGGTCTATTCTTTACCACCCACAAGAGGTAACCACTGTTCTGACTTCTATTACCATTATTTGGTTTGTTTGTTCTAGAATTTCATATAAATAGAATCATTAAAATATACACCTATGTCTGGCTACTTTCACTCAGCAAATGTGAGATTCATTAATGTGTAAGTATCAGTAGTTTGTTCCTTCTTATTGTTGAGCATTTCAGTATGTCAACATATCATATTGTGGTTATTTATTCTCTGGGTTTTTGTCTAATGCTGTGAACAATCCTTTTATATATGTTTTGTGAACCTAGATTTCCATTTCTCTTAACTACATACCAGGTACATAGAAATTAAATTGCATGTCATAGGGATGGATGGATGTTTCTGTTTTTAGAAGACTTCCAAGGCAATTTTCAAAAGAGTAACACCATTGGCTCTCCCACCAGCAATTTTAAATGCCAATTGTACCATGTCCTCACAAATATTAGGTATTATTTGTCTTTTTCATCTTCCTTCTTTTAGTGGTTGTGGAATATGATCTAATTGTGATTTTAAATTTGAATTTCCCTGATGACACCTTTTTATGTGCTTTTGGCCATTTGTGTATCTTATTTTATGGAAAATTTATTCAAGTGTTTTGCTCATCAAAAAGTATTTGGTTACTTGTGTCTTTTTTTCTTTTGTTTAACTGAGTTCTAGGAGCTCTTTAATTTTCTGGATTTAAATCCATTGTCAGACTGTCCCTAAAAGTCATGGAAAAATATCTTCTGGACAGTGGTCTTAAAAATGGCAGCAGAGTAAAGGGACGTTACACTGACATTCTTCTGGGACCAAACTGAAAATACAACTAAAATATAGTACAGAAAAATCACTCTGAAAAATCAACTGAAGACTAGTTAATAGAACACTGATAACCAAAGACGGAAAGTGGAGACCGCATAGAGACTGGTAGGAAGTACAGAGTCACAAAAAGGCTGGCTGGGCTCCCATAGACAGCAGCTGAAGGTGCAGAGGGATATCTCAGTGGCAAGGGTTCCCACTGAGAACTCTGGGGTCTAAATCCCAAGCTAGACTCCCCAGTCCAGAGCACCAGAACTGAGAAAGATGCCCATGCAACACCATGCTGTGAAAAGCAGCAGGGTGGCTGGCTGCCAGAGATGGCTTAAAGTGCAGATACCATCTTAAGGGGCCAGCACAAAAAATGTTGTGTGCAGCCACTCACTTTTGGCTCTGACAAAGGTAGGGCAGAGTGGACTAGAGCTGTGTGAGGATTGGGGGCCCAGGGGTTGGAGCTTGGAGCATAGCCACTCAGGTTTCCTATGCTGAGTCCTTCCCTCAAGCTGCAGAGGGCATCTTTCTCCATGGACTTTTTTCCCACAGTTTGCCCACCCTGTTGGAAGACCTCTAATCTCACCCTGTGGTCAATAGCCTGAGGCAAATCAAGACTGAATGTCAATTGGATTACAGGCAGAGGGGGGTCTCTGGAGGCTTTGAGTCTTTGCATGATCTCCTTCTGGGCCTGGGTCTAGTAAAAACAGAGTCTGGTGCACATCTTGGTCCTTTTCAAAGGCACCCAGCCCCAGCAGAGGGAGCCACAACCTGTTGATTGCTGTTAGCTCCAAACAGGGTGCCTAGGGCCAGTCAGAAACAGGATAGTGTATGACATTATCATGCAATAGAGATTGGGAGTCATAGCAGATCTACCTAATACATAACAAAAATCTAAACAGGCAACCAAAATGGAGAGACAAAAGAATAAACTTCCAAGTGAAAGAACAAGAGAATTCTCCAGAAGAAGAGATAAATGAAATTGATATAAGAAATTTATTAGATGTAGATTTCAGAATAATGATGGCAAAGATGCTCAACAGCATGAGAAAAGACAGACTAACTATACAAAAAGACCAGTCAGAACTAAAAGTGACATAGCAATAATAAAGAACACATTGGAAGGAATACATAGCAGATTAGGGGAAGCCAAGGATTGGATCAGTGAATTAGAAGACAGGGTAGGAAAAATCAATCAGAGAGCAACAACAACAAAAAACAATTATAACACAAGAAGACAGTTTAAGGGAGTTGAGGGCCAACATGAAATGTAACAATATTTGCATAATACGAGTGCCAGAAGGAGAAGAAAGTGATCAAGGTATGGAGAATGTGTTTAAAGAAATAATGAAAGAAAACTGCTGAAGGAAGAAGTCACACAAGTTCTGGAGGCACAGAGAGTCCTAAGCAAGAAGAACCCAAAGAGGCACATGCCCAGGGACATAATAATTAAAATTCCAAAAATTGCACTGACCGGTTTGGCTCAGTGGATAGAGCATCAGCCTGGGGACTCAGGGGTCCCAGGTTCGATTCCAGTCAAGGGCATGTACCTTGGTTGCGGGCATATACCCAGTGGGGAGTGTGTGGGAGGCAGCTGATCGATGTTTCTCTCTCATCGATGTTTCTGACTCTCTATCCCTCTCCCTTCCTCCCTGTAAAGAATCAATAAAATATATTTTTTAAAAAATTAAAGACAAAGAATCTTAAAGGCAACAAGAGAAAAGCAATCTGTTACTACAAAGGAACTTCCATAAGGCTTTCAACTGATTTCTTATCAGAAACTCAACAGGTCAGAAGGGAATGACATGAAGTACTCAAGGTAATGAAAAGCAAGAATCAGAAACCAAGGTTATTATAGCCTGCAAGGCTATCATTAAAAAAAAAAAAATAGATGGTGAAATAAAGAGCTTCTCAGAAAAAAAGGCTAAAAGAGTTTATCATCACCAAACCAACACTGCAAGAAATACTAAAGGGCCTGTTATAATGAGAAGAAATAGAGAAAAATAGGCATAAAGAATTAAAATGGCAATAAATAAGTACCTAACAATAATAAACTTATATGTAAATAGATTAAATGCTCCAAGCAATAGACATAGGGTTGCTGAATGGATACAAATACATGATTCAGAGATTAAAAATGGCGGCAGAGTAGGAGGATGCTCCATGGTCATGCTCCCAGGAACAAGCTGGATTTACAACTGAAATACGAGAAGGCTTCCTGAATAATCAACGGAAAACTCACAGGAGAGAACCCTGATACCCAGGACCGGAGGTAGAGCTGGCAAGAGGGGCAGGGACATGACCCACAGAGGGGAACTGAAGTCCCAGAGAGGTATCTCAGCCGGTGGTGGAGGGGCGGGGGGAGGTGCCACTGAGAATTCTGGGATCTAATCCTGGAGCTGGGCTCCCCAGCAGAGAGCACCAAACTGAGAAAGGTATTCACATAGCATCAAGCTGTGAAAAGCAGTGGGGTGCTGTCTGCCAGGAAGTGGCAGCTAAAAGTTCAGGCACCCTCTTAAAGGGCAAGGCACAAACATTCCTGTGGTGCCACCCACCTTGTGCTCTGGCAGAGGGAGAGTGAAGTGGACTGGAGCTGTGAGAGCAGAAGCCAGCACTGGGGACTTGAGGGACAGAGGTCAGAAGGCAGACACCCCAAGTCTCCTTGGCTCAGTCATTCCCTCACACAGCCACATAGACATCAGCCTTGCCTGGCGGGATAGACATCTGCCTGCCTTTGACACACTCTATTGGAAAACACCTTGACCTCAGGCTGCTTAAGAGATTAAAAGTAACAATTCGAAGGAGTAGCAGCTGCTTGTGTAGCCATCCAAGGAACAGCAGCCTCGTGATCAGCACACCTGCTGTCTGAGGAACAGCAGCTGTGTGTGAAGCCTCCCCCCACCAGCCAGAGGAGTCACCACAACTGTGAACAGCACCCACCAGAGGAGCTGCTACCAACTGAGGAGCAGCTGCTACCACAACCGCCCAAGGAGCAACTGCAGCCCGAGGAGCCACTGCCACCCAAGGAGCAGCCCCTGAATGACTCAACATCTAGATATGGCAGTACGATCAAACATGGGTAGACAAAAAAAAAAAAAAAAAAACCCAAAGGAAAGAAAAGGAGGACTTGCCAGAAAAGCAGCTAAGTGATACAGAGGCATGCAACATGACAGAAAAAGAATTCAGATTAAGGGTCCTAGAGTGCATAAACAGGATGGAGGAACAAATCAACAACTTATGCAAGAAGCAAGAAGAAACGGATGAAAAAATCAATAAATTATGTAAGAACCAAGAAGAAATGAAGAGTGATATAGCTGAAATAAAAAACACCATTGAAAGTTTCAACAGTAGACTAGGAGAAGTGGAGAACCAAATTAGCGAATTAGAAAACAGGAAAACAAAACACACCCAAACTGAACAGCAATTGGAGAAAAAAATTAAAAGACAGGAGGAGAGCCTAAGGGAGCTATGAGACAACATCAAACGAAACAAAATACAAATCAAGGGGTGCCAGAACAAGAGAAAGAGGAGCAAGGGTTAGAAAACCTATTTGAAGAAATAATATCAGACAAATTCCCAGAGGTGGGGAAGAAAAAAAGCACAGAAGCACAGAGAGTCCCAAACAAGGTGAACCCGAAAAGACCCACACCAAGACACATCATAATTACCATGGCAAATGTTCAGGACAAAGAGAGAATCTTACAGGCTACAAGAGAGAGATGGAAAGTTACATTCAAGGAATCTCCCATTAGATTATCAAATGATTTCTCAACAGAAACACCTCAGGCCAGAAAAGAATGGAAGCAAATTTACAAAGTGATTCAAATCAAAGGACTGAATCCAAGATAACTCTATCCAGCAAGGCTATCATGCAAACTTGAAGGGGAAATAAGAAGCTTCACAGACAAAAAAAGGCTAAGGGAGTTTATCACCACCAAGCCAGCAATGCAAGAAATGCTAAAGGGACTGGTGTAAAAGAAGAAATAAAAAGCTCAGAAAGAAAACAGCCACACAAAAAAAGAAATGGCTACAAACAAGTACCTTTCAATAACAACTTTAAACGTAAACAGACTAAATGCTCCAACCAAAAGACATTGAGTGCTGAATGGATAAAAAACCATGACCCATATATTTGCTGTCTACAAGAGACCCACCTCAGAATAAGGGACTCACACAGACTGAAAGTGAAAGGATGGAAAAATATCTTTCAGGAAAATAGAAATGAAAGAAAAAGCTGGGGTAGTAATATTTATCTTGTACAAAATAGACCTCAAAGTGAAGGCCATAACAAGAGATAAGGAAGGCCACTTCATAATACTAAAGGGATCAATACAACAAGAAGATATAACCCTGATAAACATATATGCACCCAATGCAGGAGCACCCAAATACATAAAAAAACTCCTGGAAGATACCAAAGGAGAGATCGACAACAATACAATCATAGTAGGGGATTTTAATATACTACAGACATCGTTGGATAAATCCTCTAGACAAAAAATCAGCAAAGAAACAGCAATCCTAAATGACTCACTAGATCAGATGGACTTAATTGACATCTTCAGAACACTTCACTTCAAAGCCACAGAATATACATTCTTCTCAAGGGCTCATGGGACATTTTCAAAAATAGACCACATATTGGGTGACAAACAAAGTCTCCCCAAAATCAAGAAGATTGAAATCATACCAAGCATCTTCTCAGACCACGATGGCATAATATTAGAAATAAACTACAATAAAAACAATCCAAAATACTCAAACACTTGGAAGCTGAATAGCATGTTATTAAATATTGATTGGGTTACCAATGAGATCAAAGAAGAAATTCAAAACATCCTGGAAACTAATGACAATGAAAACACAACAATTCAAAAACTATGGGACACAATGAAAGCAATCCTGAGAGGGAAGTTTATACCTCTACAGGCCTATCTCAAAAACCAAGAAAAAATGATAGTAAATCATCTAACTCTACAACTCAAAGAATTAGAAAGAGAGCAACAAGAAAACCCCAGAGTGAGGAGAAGGAAGGAGATAATAAAGATTAGAGCAGAAATAAATGACATGGGGGCCAAAAAAAAAGAATACATAAAATCAATGAAACCAAGAGCTGGTTCTTTGAAAGGATAAACAAGATTGATGAACCTCTAGCCAGGCTAACCAAGAAGCAAAGAGAGAGGACCCAAATAAACAAAATCAGAAATGATAGAGGGAAAATAACAACAGCCCCTTCTGAAATACAAATGATTGTTAAACAATACTATGGACAACTCTACTCCAACAAATTAGACAACCTGGAGGAAATAGACATATTCCTAGAAAAATGCAACATTCCAAAACTCAATCAGGAAGAATCTAAAAATCTCAACAGGCCAATAACTATGGAAGAAATTGAAGCAGTCATCAAAAAGCTCCCAGCAAACAAAAGCCCAGAACCAGACGGCTTCACAGGGGAGTTTTACCAAACATTCAAGGAAGAACTAAAACCTATCCACTTCAAACTACTACAAAAAATTCAAGAGGAAGGAACACTTCCAAGCTCATTCTATGAAGCCAGCATCACCCTAATACCAAAACCAGGCAAAGACAACACAATGAAAGAGAATTACAGGCCAATATCCCTCATGAACATAGATGCCAAAATCCTCAACAAAATCTTAGCAAATTGGACCCAGCTGTACATCAGAAAGATCATACACCATGACCAAGTAGGATTTATCCCAGGGATGCAAGGATGGTACAATATCCGCAAAACAATAAACGTTATACATCACATAAACAAATTGAAAGAAAAACAACTACATAGTCATATCAATTGATGCAGAAAAAGCATCTGACAAAATCTAACACCCATTTTTGATAAAAACTCTCAGCAAGGTGGGAATAGAAGGATCATACCTCAACATAATAAAAGCCATTTATGACAAACCCACAGCCAACATCATACTCAATGGAAAAAAACTAACACCATTTCCCCTAAGAACAGGAACAAGACAGGGATGCCCACTCTCACCACTCCTGTTCGATATAGTACTGGAAGTATTAGTCATTGCAATTAGACAAGAAGTTGAAATAAAAGGCATCCAAATTGGAAAAGAAGAAGTAAAACTTTTCTTATTTGCATGTGAAATGATATTATACATAAAAAACCCTAAAGACTGCATCAAAAAACTATTAAACTTAATAAATGAATTCGGCAATGTAGCAGGATACAAAATTAACGCCAAGAAATCTATGGCATTTCTATATACCAATAGTGAACTTACAGAAAGAGAGACTAAAAAGACAATCCCATTTACCTTCGCACCAAAAAAATTAAGATACCTAGGAATAAACTTAACTAAGGAGGTAAAAGACCTCTACTCAGAAAACTACAGGACGTTTAAAAAAGAGATAGTGGAAGACATAAACAGATGGAAGAAAATACCATGTTCTTGGATTGGTAGAATCAACATTATTAAAATGTCCATACTACCCAAAGCAATCTATAAATTCAACGCACTTCCGATTAAAATACCAATGGCATATTTCACAGGCCTAGAACGAACTCTCCAAAAATTCCTCTGGAATATAAAAGACCCCGAATAGCTGCAGTGATCCTGAGAAAGAACAAAGTAGGTGGGATCTCAATACCAGATATCAAGCTGTATTACAAAGCCACTGTTCTCAAAACTGCCTGGTATTGGCACAAGAACAGACATATAGATCAGTGGAATAGAATAGAGAGCCCAGAAATCGGCTGAACCAATATGCTCAATTAATATTTGACAAAGGAGGCAAGAACATACAATGGAGTCAAGACAGTTTCTTCAATAAATGGTGTTTGGAGACAGAACCTAGTCACAGAACCTACACTGAACCTAGAGACAGAAGAACTTTGCTGGAGAGAACATGGCAAAAGATCCTGGACAGAAGCTGGCCACAGAACCTAGAGACAGAACCTAGCGAGAGAACCTGGCTGAAGTACCTAGAGACAGAATCTGGCTACAGAACCTTGATAGAACATGGCAAGAGAACCTGACTAGAACCTGGTGAGTGAACCTGGCTGGAGAACCTGGACAGAACCTGGCTGGAGAACCTAGCGAGGGAACATGGCTACAGAACCTGGCTGGAGAACCTAGCAAGAGAACATGGACACAGAACCTGGCTGGAGATCATAACCAGAACTTCGCTGGAGATCCTGACCGGTTTGGCTCAGTGGATAGAGCATCAGCCTGGGGACTCAGGGGTCCCAGGTTCGATTCCAGTCAAGGGCATGTACCTTGGCTGCGGGCACATCGCCAGTGGGGAGTGTGCAGGAGGCAGCTAATAGATGTTTCTCTCTCATTGATGTTTCTAACTCTCTATCCTTCTCCCTTTCTCTCTGTAAAAAATCAATAAAATAAAAAAAAATTAAATAAAATAAATGCTGCCTTCTTCAAATGCTCAGATCCTCCTGTTTAAAAAATAAATAAATAAAAATAAACAAATAAACTGATGAACAAAATAGATCCAAAAGACATAGAAGCTTAGAACAGACTGCAGAATCTCAGAGGGATGGTGGGGAAGGGTTGGTAGGTGGGAAGAGATCAATCAAAGAACTTGTATGCATGTATGTGTAACCCATGGACACAAACAATAGGGTGATGAAGGCCTGGGGCAGGGTTTGGAGTGGGCTAGAAAGGGTCAAAGAGGGAAAAAAGGAAGCATGTAATACTTTCAACAATAAAGATTTAATTTAAAAAAATTAAATATAAATTATTTGTCACATTTATGTGTTGAACTATTTTCTTCCAGTCTGTGGCTCACAATTTATTTTTGTAACTTATTTTGATGAGCAGAAGTTTTTTAAAAAATTTTTATTAAGTCTAATTTACCAATATATTACAATATGTATCATGCTTTTCCTATCCTATATTAGAAATTGTTGTCTACCACCAAGTTGTGATGATAGATAGATTCCTGTGTTGTCTGTAAGAAGCTTTATAGTTTAGCCTTTATGAATATTTTAATCATCTTAAATCAATTTATATATGTGGCATAAAATAAGTTTGCAGGTGGATTTTTTTTTTTCAGATGGATATTTTCAAGATTTTGTTGAAAATACTTTCTATTCTCTAGTGAATTACTTTGGTACTTTCATAAAATCAATTTTCATATAATTATTAGTGTATTTCTGGATTCCCTATTTTATTCCACCTATTTATGTCTTTTTTACTCTGATATTATGCTATTAGGATTATTGTAGCTTTACAGTTAAGTCTTGAAATCAGATAAATTATTCTACCTTGGTACTTCATTTTCAAATTGTCTTGGATATTAAAGGCCCACTGCTGGCATGACTCAGTGATTGGGGATTGGCCCCTAAGCCAGGAGGTCATGGCTCAATTCCCAGTAAGGACACATGCCTGGGTTCAGGCTCGATCCCAAGTGTGGATGTGTAGGAGGCAGCTGAACAATAATTCTCTCTCATCATTGAAATTTTTTTTATCTCTCTCACTCTTCTTAACTCTCTGAAATCAATAAAAGTATATTAAAATAATACAATTGAATGAATTACTCATGATTTTTTTAAAAAAACATACATATATATGGAATTCTTATGTTGTATCAAGCATTTTTTTAAAAGTTTATCTTTATTGTTGAAAGTATTACAGATGTCTCCTCCTTTTTCCCCCATTGGCCCCATATATCTCACCCCACATCCCAGGACTTCACCAAACTACTGTCTGGGTCCATCGGATATGCATATATGCATATAAATTACCCAGTTAATCTTTCCCCAATCACCCCACTACCTCAGTCTTCTTTCTGATATTTGTCAGTCTGTTCCATGCTTCTATGTCTCTGCACCTATTTTGTTCATCAGTTTATTTTGTTCATTAGATCCCACATCTGAGTGAGATCATGTGATACTTTCTTTCTCTAACTGGCTTATTTCACTTAGCATGATACTCTTGAGGTCCCTCCATGCTGTCTCAAAGGGTAAGATATCCTTTTTTTACAACTGCATGGTGTAAATGTCCCACAGCTTTTTTATCCATTCACCTACTGATGGGTACTTGGGATGTTTCCAAATCTTAGCTATTATAAATAACACTGCTATGAACGTAGGGGTGCATGTATTCTTTCTGATTGGTGTTTGGGGTTTTTAAGATATATTCCAGGAAGTAGGATCACTGGGTCAAACGGAAGTTCCATGTTTTCCATAGTGGCTACACTAATCTACATTCCCACCAGCAGTGTACTAGGATTCCCTTTTCTCCACATCCTTGCTAGTCGTTATTGTTTGTTGATTTGTTCATGATAGCCATTCTGACAGTTGTGAGGAGATATCTCATTGTGGTTTTAATTTGCACTTCTCTAATGATTAGTGACTTTGAGCATGTTTTCATATGTCTCTTGGCCATTTGTATGTCCTCTTTGGAGAAATGTCTTTTCAGGTCTTCTGCCCATTTTTAACTTGGATTGTTTGTTTTCCTTTTGTTTAGGTGTTTGAATACTTTATATATTTTGGAGATTAACCCCTTATCAGATGTATCATTGGCAAATATATTCTCCTGTAGAGTAGGTTCCCTTTTCATTTTGATGGTGGTTTTTTTTGGTGTGCAGAAGCTTTCTATTTTGATGTAGTTCCATTTGTTTATTTTCTCCTTAGTTTCCTTTGCCTTAGGTGATGTATCTGTAAACATATTGCTATGTGAGATGTCTGAGATTTTACGGCCTATGTTCTCCTCTAAGATTTTTATGGTTCATGCCTTACATTTAAGTCTTTTATCCATCTTGAGTTTATTATTGTTTATGGTATAAGTTGGTGATCTAATTTCATCTTTTTCCATGTGTGTGACCAGTTTTCCCAGCACCATTTGTTGAAGAGACTATCTTTACTCTATTGTATGTTCTTGCCTCCTTTGTCAAATATTAATTGAATGTAATGTTGTGGGTCAATTTTTGAGGTTTCTGTTCTGATCCATTGATCTATATGCCTATTATTATGCCAATACCAGGCTATTTTGATTACAGTGGCTTTGTAGTATACTTTTATACTTGGTATTGTGATCCCTGCAACTTTGTTCTTCTTTCTCAAGATGGCTGCAGCTATTTGGCATCTTTTATTGTTCCATATAAATTTTTGGGGTATTTGTTCTAGCTCTCTGAAGTGTTCCATTGGTATTTTAATAGGGATTGCATTGAATCTGTAGATTGCTTTGGGTAGTATGGATATTTTAATAATGTTAATTCTTCTAATCCATGATCATGGTATGAGCTTCCATTTATTTGTATCTTCCTCTATTTCTTTTTAAATGTCCTATAGTTTTCCAAGTACAAGTCTTTTACCTCCTTGGTTAAGTTTATTCCTAAGTATCTTATTTTGTTGTTGTTACAATGGTAAATGGGATTTGTTTTTTTAGTTTCTTTTTCTGAGAGGTTATTCTTGGTATATAAAATGCCATCAATTTCTGGGTGTTGATTTTATATCCTGCTACCTTGAGGAATTCATTTATTAAGTCTAGTAGTTTCCTGATGGAGTTTTTAGCATTTTTCTCTGTACAATATCATGTCATCTGTAAGTAATGACAGTATTACTTCCTCCTTTCCAATTTGGATGCCTTTTATCTCTTCTTATTGTCTGATTGCTGTGGCTAGGACTGCCAGTACTATGTTGAATAAATGGTGAAAGCAGACATCTTTGTCTTGTTCCTGTTCTTAAGGGAAATGCTTTTAGTTTTTGCCCACTGAGTCTGACGTTCACTGTAGGTTTGTCATATATGACCTTTATTATGTTGAGGACTGACCCCACTATTCCCACTTTACTGAGATTTTTTATTTAAAAAAGTCTGCTGGATTTTGTGGTATGATATTTTTGCATCTATTTATAGGATCATGTGATTTTTGTCTTTCGATGTTTATGTGATGTATCACATTTATTGATTTGCAAATATTGTACCAGCCTTGTATCACTGGAATAAATCCCACTTGGTCATGGTGTATGATTTTTTAATATATTGTTGGATCCAATTTGCTAATATTTTGTTGAGGATTCTAGCATCTTTGTTCATCAGGGATATTGGCCTGTAATTTTCCTTCTTTGTAATGTTTTTATCTGGTTTTGGAACTAGGGTAATGCTGGCTTCATAAAAAGAGCCTGGAAGTATTCCTTACTCTTGAATTTTTTGGAATAGTTTGAGGAGGATAGATGTTAGTTCTTCTGTGAATCTTTGGTAAAATTCACCTGTAAATTCATCTGGTCCAGGACTTTTGTTTGCTGGGAGTTTAAATTACTGCTTCAATTTCATATGTTGTTATTGGCCTACTCAGGTTTTCTAATTCTCCCTGATTGATTTTGGAAGATTGTATATTTCTAGGAACTTGCCCATTTTTCCCAGGTTGTCTAGTTTGTTGTTCATGGTATTTGCTTACAATCCTTTGTCTTTCTGTGGTGTCTGTTGTTATGTTGCCTCTTTCATTTCTGATTTTATTTTATTTTTTTATATTTTTTATTGATTAAGATATTACATATGTGTACCCTCTACCCCCCCCCCGCCCCCCCCGCTCATCCCCTCACCTCCCCGTTGTCCGTGTCCATTGGTTAGGCCTATATGCTTGCATATAAGTCCTTTGGTTGATCTTTCCCCCTTGCCCCCACCCTCCCCTACCTTCCCTCCAAGGCCCGACAGTCCAATCAATGCCTCTCCGTCTCTGGATCAGTCCTTGTTCATCAGTTTATGTTGTTCATTATATTCCACAAATGAGTGAGATCCTGTGGTATTTATCCACTCTCCAGTTCCATCGATGCTGTGGCAAATGGTAAGAGTTCCTTTTTCTTCTTCCTCTTCTTAAAGAATACCTTTCAGCATTTCATATAATGCTGGTTTGGTGGTGATGAACTCCTTTAGCTTTTTCTTATCCGTGAAGCTCTTTATCTGACCTTCCATTCTGAATGATAGCTTTGCTGGATAAAGTAATCTTGGTTGCAGGTTCTTGCTATTCATCTCTTTGAATATTTCTTGCCACTCTCTTCTGGCCTGCATGGTTTCTGTTGAGAAATCAGCTGACAGTCGTATGGGTACTCCCTTGTAGGTAACTGACTGTCTTTCTCTTGCTGCTTTTAAGATTCTCTCTTTATCTTTTGCTCTTGGCATTTTAATTATGATGTGTCTTGGTGTGGTCCTCTTTGGATTCCTTTTGTTTGGGGTTCTCTGTGCTTCCTGGACTTGTAGGTCCATTTCTTTCACCAGGTAGGGGAAGTTTTCTGTCATTATTTCTTCAAAAAGGTTTTCAATATCTTGCCCTCTCTCTCCTTCTGGTACCCCTATAATTCTGATGTTGGTACGCTTGAAGTTGTCCCAGAGGTTCCTTACACTATCTTCATATTTTTTGAATCTCTTTTCTTTTTTCTTTTTCGGTTGGGTATTTTTTGTTTCTTTGTATTTCAAATCTTTGACTTGATTCTTGGGATCCTCTTGTCTGCTGTTGGATCTCTGTAAATTATTCTTTATTTCAGTCAGTGTATGCTTAATTTCTAGTTGGTCCTTTTTCATGTCCTCCATGGTCTCACTATACTCCTTGAGGGATTCATTAAATTTATCGGCGGTTTCCATAAAATTCTTGAAAAACCTTATAAACGTGGCCTTGAACTCTATATGCAGTCGTTTGCTTTCCTCCGTTTCTGGCATTTGTGACCTGTTTCTTTGTCTCCGCATTTTGGCTGCTTCCCTGTGTTGATAGAGTGGCCCTGCGCGCCAGGTGTCCTGTAGGGCCCAGTGGCTCAGCCTCCCCAGTTACCTGGGGTGGACACTCTTGGTGCACTCTTGGTGCCTTGGTTGTTGTAGGATCACTGGGAGGAATTGACCTCCAGGCCAATTGGCTGTGGGAAGCAGCTGTGTCTGAAGTGGGAGAATGGTCCCCCTCTGACCACTGGGTACAGTGGCTCCTGGATCTAAGGAGGTGCTAATTCAGCCCCTGCCTGAGGCCACACAGCAGGAGCCACGAAGAGGCTCAGCTGTGAAGCAATGCAAGCTGCTGCGCGGCCTTGGGCCTTCTCTTGGAAGTTCTGGGTCTGCCTGGCTCGGCTGTAGTTAGGTACATTCACATGCAAAAGCCTCTGCCGCAGCATGGGTGGGGTGGGGTCTCAGGGAGTCAAAGGGTGGAGAAAGCAGCTATGGTGATTCTCCGCGCCCGGAGTCGCGCGTCTCAGTGTCCTGGTAACGGCTGCAAGCACCTCTGAGGGAAAGCCGCCCTCAAGTTCGCCCGCTGCCGCCTGACAGACCAGCTTCTCCCCGTATGAGTCCTGGGTCCCCAGAGACTTCCCGGAACCGGAGTTCAGAGCAGTCGGGAGCTTGTGATTCAAAAAGACAGCCGCGTCCTCAGGTGCCACCCCCTTTCCGCGCACGAGCCGCCGCCGTACCTCTGCACTTCACCTCCGCAGCTCCTCTGGCTCTCAGCGTGCTTTTCTTTTCTTCTAGTTGTAGAAATTACACTCAGCCAGCCTTCCTGTTGTTCTGGACGATGTTTGCTCCGTCCTTTGGGATATTTTTCAATTGTTGTGTGAGGCGACTATTTCCCGGTGTTTATCTATGCCGCCATCTTAGTTTCTCCCATTTCTGATTTTATTTATTTGAATCCTCTCCCTTTGTTTCTCAATGAGTCTGGCTAGCATTTCATCAATCTTGTTTATCTTTTCAAAGAAACATCTCCTGGATTTATTGATCTTTTGTACTATATTTTTTAGTCTCTATGTCATTTATTTCCTCTCTGTTCTTTATTATTTCCTTCCTTCTACTTCCTCTGGGATTTTCTTGCTGTTCTCTTTCTAATTCATTTAGTTGTAGCTTACTAGTGCTTTTTCTTGTTTCTTGAGATAGGCCTGTAGTGTTATGAATTTCCCTCTTAGAAATGCTTTGGCCCTGTTCCTTCGGTTTTGGGTTGTTGTGTGTTCATTTTCATTTGATTTCAGAAAGTTTTTAATTTCTTGCTTGATCTCGTAGGTAACCCACTCATTGTTTAATAACATACTATTTAGCCTTCATGTATTTGAGTGTTTTTGAGGTGTTTTTTTTTATTGTAATTCGTTTTTAACTTCATGCCATTATAATCTGAGAAGATGCTTAGTATTATATCAATCTTCTTTAATTTATATAGCAAGGACATTTAATTTGTATAGACTTGTTTTGTGCCCTAACATGTCTATCTTTGAGAATGTTCCATATGCACTTGATAAGAATTTATATTCTGCTGCTTTGGGCTGAAATGTTCTGTATATTTCCATTGGATCCATCTGATCTAGTGTGTCATCTAAGGCCTCTGTTCCTTGTAATATTCTGTCTCACAGATCTATCCAGTGATGTCACTTGGGTGTTAAAAAGTCACCTATTATAACTGTATTGCTGTCAAGCTCTCCCTTAAAGTCCATCAAGAGTTTTTATTTTTTTATGTACTTGGGTGTTCTTTTTTTTTAAAAAAAATATTTTTATTGATTTCAGAGAGGAAAGGAGAGGGAGAGAGAGATAGAAACATCAATGATGAGAGAGAATCATTGATTGGCTGCCTCCTGCACACCCACACTGGGGATCAAGCCTGCAACCCTGGCATGTGCTCTTGACTGGAATCGAACCTGGAACGCTTCAGCCTGCAGTCCGACACTCTATCCACTGAGCCAAACCAGCTAGGGTTACTTGGGTGTTCTTATATTGAGTGCATATATTTTTACATGGGTTATATTTTCTTGTTGAATTATTCTCTTTAGTATTATGAAGTGGCCTTCTTTGTCTCTTATTATGCCTTTGTTTTGAAGTCTCTTTTGTCTGATATGAGTATTGATAACTCAGCTTTTTTTCACTTTCCATTTTCATAGAATATATTTTTCCATCCCTTCACTCTCAGTCTGTGTGTATCTTTTGTTCTGAGGTACGTCTCTTGTAGACAGCATATGTATGGATCATGTTTTCTTATCCATTCAGTCATCCTATGTCTTTTGATTGGAGCATTTAATCCATTTACATTTAACTTTGTTATTTATAGGTATTTCTTTATTGCCTTTTTTATTTTCTTTATGCCTATGATGATCCTCTCTCTCTCTCTCCTTTTCTTTTTCTTAAAGCAATTCGTTTAACATTTCTTGCATTGCTGGTTTGGTTGTAACTCTTTTTTTTTTTTTTGTCTGGAAAGCTTTTTATTTCACCTTCAATTTTAAATGATAGACTTGCTGGATAGAGGAGTCTTGGATTTAGGCCCTTGCTTTTCATTACTTTGAGTACTTCATTCCTCTCCCCTCTGGCCTGAAATGTTTCTATTGAGGAATCAGCTGACATTCTGATGGGAACTCCTTTGTAGGTAATTTTGTCTCTCTCTTGCTGCTTTTAAGATTCTTTGTCTTTAACATTTAACATTTTAATTATGATGAGTCTAGTTCTGGGTCTTTTTTGGGTTCAACTTGATTGGGACTCTCTGTACCTCTTGAACTGTGTGACATTTTCCTTCTCTGGGTTGAGGAAGTTTTCCGTCATTATTTCTTTAAACAAGTTGTTTGTTCCATTCTCACCCTCTTTCCCTTCTGGTATTCCTATAGTGCGTTTTTGTTGTGTTTCCTGTTGTCCCAGAGCTCCCTTAAGCTATCTTCTTTTTAAAAATATATATATATTATTGATTTTTTTACAGAGAGGAAGGGAGAGGGATAGAGAGTTAGAAACATTGATCACCTGCCTCCTGCACATCTACTACTGGGAATGTGCCCACAACCAAGGTACATGCACTTGACTAGAATCGAACCTGGGACCCTTTAGTCCATAGGCCAATGCTTTATCCACTGAGCCAAACCAGTTAGGGCTAAGCTGTCTTCTTGCTTTGTAATAGTTTTCTCTGTTTTCTGCTCTTAATTGGATATTTATTTCAACCTTGTCTTTAAAATTGCTGATTTAATTCTCTGCTTCATCTAATCTACTTTTAATCCCTCCCAGTGTGTTCTTGATGTCAGATATGTTATTCTACATTTCTGTCTAGTGGTTGTTCATGGTCTCTATTTCCCTTTTACTGCTCTTGTTATTTGCAATAAGTTCCTTAAGCATCTTTATACCCATTTTTTGAACTCCATTTTTGATAGGTTGCTTGCCTCCATTTCATTTAGTTCTTTTTCTGGAGATTCATTCTTTTCTCTCATTTGGGGGTTGTTTCTTTGTCTCCCCATTTTAGCTATCTCTTTTTATTTGCTTCTATTTATTAGATGGAACTGTTATGCCTCCCATTGTTTGTGGGGTGGCCTTATGTAGGAAGTGTCTTGAAGTTCAAAGTGGTGCAGTCTTTTTGTTCATCTGAGTGGGATGCTGTAGAATGTCCCTTGTGTATATTTTTTGGGCTCTCCTGCAGTAATTGGGACTTGATTGTTGATGTCCAGTTTGTGGGAGGGATCTCCTGTCTGACTTGCTGCCAGTGAGGTTCAACTACAATGTTTTCATGCTTTTGGTTCACTATTTTTGAGGATCACTCAATTTTTCTCTGATGTTATTGAATCTGGTCCCTTGGTGTGTCTATCCTGGGCCTCCTGGGAGCTTCTTTAGTACAGATGAATGTGAGTCACTGTCCCTTTTTGGTCCTGTGCAACCTGATTAGGGTCTGAGAGGTTGAAGCCCTTAGTAGTTCAGTGGTCAGGAACTCCTTAGCACAGAGACTGAGTCTACCTTGAGTCTCTCACCTTGATTGTCCTTGTTCTGAGCTTTACTACCTTCCCCCAAAGAGCTGGCCCCACAGGTGTCAACTGCAGGCATTTAGGGTCCTGCTTTTGCATTGCTGTGTGGTCTGGGGTTGTGTGTGCAGGTGGAGGGGTGTATGCAAGGTGCCGTTGATGTTCGCCTCCCTGAATTGTCTGGGGTGGTGTCTGTGCTGGGAACCCTAATGCTATTTCTGACTAAGTAGATCAGGCAAAGACTCAAAGCCTTCAGAGACCTGCCTCTGTCTGAATACTGATTGGATTCAGCCTTGAGTAGCCTCAAGCAATCATCCACAGGTGGGGTGAAAGGTTTTACAAGAGGGTGGGACAGTTGCTTCTGCCTGGAGGCTCATTGTTATTCTCAATCTCTTAATGAGCCTCAGAAACTCCAGAGTGGGGCAAGGGGTTTTCCAATAGATTGGGTCAACAGTCTTCCCCACATGCAAACACTGCCTGGATAACAAAGGTCCACCTGAGACAGATGACCTGCACTGTGTGAGGGAATGACTCAGCACAGGAAACCGAGGTGTCTGCCTTCTGAGATCCAGCCCCAGAGCCCCCAACCCTGGTTTATCTATACACAGCTCCAGTCTACTCTGCCCTCTTTCTGCTGGAGCCCAAAGTGAGTGGCTTTATGTGAAATTTTGTGTGTTGATTCTTTATGAGGATGCCTGCATTTCCAGCTGTCTCTCCCTGGCAGACAGCAACCCTGCTGCTTTTCACAGCCAGATGTTATGTGAGTACCTTTCTCAGTTCTGGTGCTCTCTGCTGGGGTACCCTACTTGGGGATTAGACCCAGAGTTTTCAGTGGCAACCCCCCCACAGTTGAGATATCTCTCCAGAACTTCAGCTGCTGTCTGTGTGAGCCTGGCCAGCCCTTTTGTGTCTCTACACTTCCTATCAGTTTCTATGAGGTCTCCACTTTCCATCCTTGGTTATCAGGATTCTCTCCAGCTAGTCTTTATATGGCTTATTTTTATATCTTTCTTTTCTCTCATCCTCATGCTCATGTTTTCTCCACCTTGTTGAATTTTGACTAGGATTGTATTAAATAAATAGATTAGTTTGGGGCATAAGTGATATTGAATAATATTCTTACTGTTCATCTTTCCATTATTGAAGGTTTTTTTTCAGCAATGTTTTATAGTTTGTTTATTCCTGAGTGTTTTGTATATTTTTAAATTTTTCATTGCAGACAGTCTTGTTTTTCATTTGTATTTCCAAATTTTCATTGCTAGCATGTAGAATTAAATTTATTTTATATGTTGGTCTAGTATCATTTGACTTTGCTATATCTATTCATCTCTTCTAGTTATTTTTTTATTGATTCCTTGGGATTTTTTACATACATTATTATGTCTTCTGTGAATCAAACAGTTTACATTTTCCTTTCCAATCTTTGTGGCTTTTATTTCTATTTTTTGCCTCACTGACCTGTCTAGTAAAATTTTTGAGTTAGAAATGATGCAAGTAGACATCTTTACCTTGTTTTTCATCTTAGAGAGAAATTGTTAAATCTTTTACTATTACGTGGGACATAGCTATAAGTAGTATACATGCCTTTTATTACCATAAGAAAGTTTCCTTCTCTTCATAGTTTAAGTTTTTTTGTCAGTATGTTTTTTGTACTTATTAAGATGACTATATGATTTTCTTCTTCTGTTAATGTAGTGATTACATTGATATTTAAAAATGCTATACCCGATTTGTCTTGATATATTATCCTTTTAAAAAAATCCTCACATGAGGATATGTTTTTCTTTTCATTGAGAGAGAGAGAGAGAGAGAGAGAGAGAGAGAGAGAGAGAGAGAAACATCTATGTGACAGAGAAACATCAATCTGTTGCCTCCCGTACATGCCCCAACTGGGGATCAAATCCATAATCTGGCTATATTCCCTGACAGGAAATCAAACCCTGTGCATGGGATAGATCTCTAACCACTGAAAAACACCAGCCAGGCCTATCTTTTCTTTTAATTCCTGGTTTAGATTTAGTAATATTTGTTAACAGTTTGTGTATGTGAATGAGGGTATTGGTCTGTAGTTTTCCTATAATGTCTTTATTGAGTTTTGGTACCAAGGAAATGCTGACCTCATAAAATGAAATAAGAAGTTTTATTTTTTTCTCTTATTTTCTGAATGAGTTTGAATGGGAATGATATGTTGAATAGAATTAAATAATGAAGTCATTTAGACTTGGAAGGTTTTAATTACAAACTCCATTTCTTTTATGATTACAAGACTAGGTTTCTTATGTTTTACGTTTATTCATTTGGTTTAGTTTATGTCTTTCAATAAATTTTTTCCATTTAATCTATTGTCAAGTTTACTGAAACAAACACTTTTTGTTCATAGTACTCTCTTATCATTTTAATGTTTGTTGGTTTTTAATGATATTCCCTCTTTTATCCCTGGTATCGATAATATGTATTTTCTCTCTTTTTACTTGCTTAGTCTAGCAAGGTGTTTATCAGTTTTACCAGATTTTTATTTATTGATTTTTCTATATTATTTGCCCATTTTATACTTCATTGATTTTCACTCTTTATCATTTCCTTTTTTTCCATACTTTGGTCTTTTTAATATCTTCTTAGGTAAAAATTTAGATTATTGATTTTAACCTTTACTTCTTTTCAAATGTAAGCATGTAAAACCATATGTTTAACTTTATAAAAGTCTCTTAGCAGTGCTTTAGCTGCAGATCATAAATTTTGATATATTTTCATTATCATACAGTTCAAAATATTTTTCTCATACCCCTTGTTATTGTTTTTATCAATTATTATTTATAAGTGTGTAACTTAATTTCCAAACATTTGTAGATTTCCCAGGTGTTGCCTTATAATTTGATTACAGTTGTCATCTGAGAAAATACTCTGTAAGGTTTCTAATTTTTTATATTTTCTGAGACTTGTTTTATGGCCCAAAACATGGTCTTTCTTGATGAATATTCCATGTGTACTTGAAAGATGTACTGCTGTTTTGGGGTAGAGTGTTCTATAAATATTAATACATTCTGTATCCTTATTGATTTTATGAGGGTTAAAATCTTCAGTGATGAGTATAAATTGGTCTGTTTTTCACTTTATTCCTGTAGCTTTTGCTTCATGTATTTTGACACTCTGTTGGAAGGTGCCTGTCTTCTTTTGAATTGACCATTGATTATTAGGAAATGATAAATGGTAATTTATCTATGCCAATACTTCCTGTCATAAAGTCTACTTTGATATTAATAGATCTTTCTTGGGATTAATGTTTGCATGATTTTCTTATAATGTTTATATGCATGTACACCAGTATTTAAGAGTATCTCTAGTAATTAGCATGTAATTTAACCTTGTTTTTCTTTTTTATTTGCTTATTCTGACAATCTCTTCTGTTTGATTGGAGTGTTTAGTTTCTTTACATGTAATAAAATTACTGTTAGGCTTGATTTTAGGTCCATGAGATTTCAATTTGTTTTCATTTAGTCTAATCTGTTGGCTTTTTAGCTAAAACTTGTGTTTTAGTGGTTGTTCTAGAGTTATAACATGCATCCTTAATTTATCATAGTTTACTTTGAATTAACATTATGACACTTAATATACAGTAGTATTTCTATGTACTCTGTCTTATTTTTGTTATTGTCATATATCTTATTTTTACATATGTTATCAATATCATATTGTCATTATTTTTGCTTTAAATCATATTTCCATCAGGCATTGTTTCCCAACAGCAAATAGAAAAATAAAGACATTTTTAGTTAAAAGACAACTTAGAAATTTTGACACTAACAGACCTATAGGGTTAGAAACCTAAAAGAAATTCTTTAGGCTAAAGAGAAATGCCAAAAAAATGGAAACTTGGATCTTCAGGAAGGATTGAGTAGCATAAAAAATGATAAATATATGAGTAAATATTAGAAAAGATACATTTTCCTCTTTATTTAAGTGCTTCAAATTTTTTATTAGGTAGACTTGGTATACAATATTATATTGGTTTCACATGTATAATATAGAGATTTGACATTTATATACCTTACAATATGCTTACACACTAAGTCTACTTAGTAACCATCTGTCACCATGTGAAATTATTACAATATTATTGACTATTTTTTCCTTTACCTTTTTCATCCATCCCCTACCCCCTCACCCCTCTGGCAATCATAAGTTTAATCACTCTTTTAATGAGTCTGTTTTTGTTTTGTTTGTTCATTTATTTTGTTTTATTAGATTCCACATGTAAGTGAAACCATTTGTTTTCCACTGTCTGACTTATTTCACTCAGCATCATACTCTCTAGGTTCATCCATCTTGTCACAAATGGAAAGATTTCACTAGTTTTTTATTTCATTATCTTTTTGAATTAGCGTCTTCATTTTTTTCAAGTAAATAAATACCCAGATGTGGATTTGCTGGGTGGTATGTTAGATCTATTTTTAGTTTTCTGAGGCAACTCTATACAATTTTTTCTAGTGGCTCTACCAATTTGTAACAGTGCACAAGGGTTTCCTTTTCTCCACATTCTTGTCAGCACATGCTATTTTTACTTTTTGATAATTGCCATGCTGACTGCTGTCAGGTGGTTTTGATTTTTAGTTCTCTGATGATTAGTGTTGTTGAGCATCTTTTCATGTGTCTGTTGGCCATCTGTATGCCTTCTTTGGAGAAATGTCTCATGTGCCCTGCCCATTTATTGGTCAGATTGTTAATTTTTTTGTTATTGAGTTTTATAAGTTCCTTTTAGATTTTGGATATCAACTCTTTATTGAATATATCATTTGCCAATATTTTCTTGCATTCAGTAGGTTGTCTTTTTGTTTTGTTGGCGGTTTCCTTTTATATGCTGAATGAAGCTCTTTAATTTGAGGAAGTCTATTTGTTTATTTTTGCTTTTGTTTCTCTTTGTCTAGGGCCGTGGTCGGCAAACTGTGGCTCATGAGCCACATGTAGCTCTTTGGCCCCTTGAGTGTAGCTCTTCCTAAGCCTTAGGAGTACCCTAATTAAGTTAATAACAATGTACCTACCTATATAGTTTAAGTTTAAAAAAATTGTCTCTCAAAAGAAATTTCAATCGTTGTACTGTTGATATTTGGCTCTGTTGACTAATGAGTTTGCCGACCACTGGTCTGGGGGATATGTCAAAAAAGATATTACAGCCCAGCTGGCATGGCTCAGTGGTTGAGCATTGACCTATGAACCAGGAGGCCACGATTCCATTCCATGCCTGGGTTGCAGGCTTAATCCCCAGTGGGGGGTGTGCAGGAGGCAGCTGATCACTGGTTCTCTCTTATCATTGATGTTTCTATCTATCCTTTTCCCTTCCTCTCTGAAATCAATAAAAATATATTTAAAAAAGATATTACCAATAATGATGTCAAATACTTTACTACCTATGTATTCTTCTATTAGTTTCATGATTTTAGGTCTTACATTTAAGTCTTTAATCCATAAAAATGCTTCACATTATTATGTTAAAACTAGAGGCCTGGTGCACAAATTCGTGCACAGGTGGATTCCCTCAGCCTGGCCGGCGATGGGGGCCGAGTGGGGCTGTCTCATCCAGTCCCCATTGGGGCCAATCGGGGCCAGCCAGGGGGAGGGACCACGGGAGGTCCGGCTGAGGGAGGTTAGCTGTGGGAGCGCACTGACCACAAGGGGGCAGCTTCTGCATTGAGCGTCTGCCCCCTGGTGATCAGTGTGCATCATAGCTACTATCCAGTCATCCAGTCATTTGGTTGTAACTGTTGCTTAGGCTTATATATATATATATATAGATTACAGCATTTTCTTGTGGGCTTTGTGATACATATGGCAACTATACCATGAAGGGTGAGTCAGATAAATGTACTTACATGACAGTAGCATTTATGTGATGTTATAAAATATTAACTCTAAATGGATTGTGAAAAGTTACATATATATAGTAATCCCTAAAGCAACCCTACAGAGATTTGCAAAATGCATAGTTACTAGTCCCATAGGAAAATTATAATTGCATTTGAAAAATTATTCTAAAGGATGTCAGGAAAGGAAAAACAAAATAAAAGAAAAGCCAAAAGAAACTACAGGAAATAAAAAGTAAAATGGTGTACCTTTACTTAACTATATCTAACAGGTATAGATTATTGGAATGGATAAAAACAAACAAATAAGATCAATATCTACTATCTGTAAGAGACAAATTTCAAATATAAAGGCACAGTAAGGTAAAGCAGGAAGTATAAGAAGCAGGAAGTATAAGAAGACCAGACTGCCTATGTTAATACCAAATAAGGTAGATTTCAACAAAAGCTATCACTTGAGGTAGAGTGACATTTTATACTGATGAAAATATTAACTTATCAGATGATATAACAATCACAAATAGTATGTGACTATAACAAAACTTCAAAGTATTTCAAAGAATAATTCATAGAATTAAAGAAACAAATATCTATGAGCAGTGTTAAAAATTAAACAATTGATACAACAGTTAGCAAAAAAATATAAGATATAGAAGATGTGAACACTATTGCCTACCTTGATATAATATATTTTTATGGAACATTATATACTATCATTGTAACAGAATGCACATTCTTTTCAAAGGCACATGGTACATTCACTTAGATAAACTGCATGCTGGGGAATATAATACATTTTAATACATTTAAGATATTTGAATTCTCAAGGAAAGTGTTCCCTGACTACAGTGAAATTAAATTAGAAATCAATAAGAATTAGATATAAAGGAAAACCTCAAATATTTAGAAATTAAAAAATACTCTTCTAAGTAATCCATGGGTAAAAGAAAATAATCACAAGAAAAATTAGAAAATATTTCAAATGAAAGATTATGATAATACTAGTGGCCTGGTGCACGAAATTCATGCACGGGGTGGGGGTTCCCTCAGCCCAGCCTGCACCGTCTCCAATCGGACATCCCTCTCGCAATCTGGGACCGCTGGCTCCTTACTGCTCACCTACCTGCCTGCCTGATCGCCCCTAACTGCTTCTGCCTGCCTACCTGATTGCCCCTAACCCCTCTGCCTGCCTGATCACCCCTAACTGCCTCTGCCTGCCTGCCTGATCACCCCTAACTGCTCTCCCCTGCCAGCCTTATCTCACCCCCAACTGCCCTCCTCTGCTGGCCTGGTTGCCCCCAACTGCCCTCCCCTGCTGGCCTGATCTTGCCCCCAACAGCCCTCCGCTGCTGGCCTGGTCTTGCCCCCAACTGCCCTCCTCTGCTGGCCTGGTTGCCCCCAACTGCCCTCCCCTGCCAGCCTGGTCTCGCCCCCAACTGCCCTCCTCTGCCCTCCTGCTTGCCCCCAACTGCCCTTCCCTGCTGGCCTGGTCTTGCCCTCAATGGCCCTCCCCTGCTGGCCTGATCTCGCCCTTAACTGCTCTCCCTTGCTGGCCTGATTGCCCCTAACTGCCTCTGCCTCAGCCCCCACCACCATGGCTTTGTCCGGAAGGAAGTTGGACATCCAGAAGATGGACTGTTAACCTGGTCTAAATAGCATATTACCCTTTTATTAGTATAAATTATTAGTATAGATAGATTATATAGGATAGGATTGCTTAAATGGGGGTGGGGAGGGAAGCCTTTTCAGCAGGAGGAGATGCTCTTGGCAGACAAAAATACATAATCCCTATATCTGGACTGATAGCCAGCCATATGCACTATACTGCCAAACTGGTCATTAAAAAATTGAACTGCTTTCTTATACCTTACACCAAACAGCTGTTGCCCTTAAAACCCCTCCTCAGTCTCCACCTTAGGTTCTGCCTTCACAGTTCACCCAGATTAGGTTCTGATTGATTGGTTTCTATGCCAGTCAGTGTCTCCAGGCCTATCCCTGGGCCTGATCAGAGAGGTGGGGCTGATCAGCAGCCCCCCGCAGAGGCCCGGAGAGAAAGAGAGACATAACTGCTGGCCAGGCCCAGAGAGAAAGAGAGAGGCAAGAGCTAATCAACAGCTGCCATGGAGGCTATGGATCAGACCCTGCTTCTCTCTCCAGGCCTCTCTCCAGGCCTGATCCACAGACCCCTCAGTAGTCAGTGTTGGGTCACCCCACCCTCAGTGGCAGCAGTCAGTGCTGGGTCACCACGGCAACCCAGGACTGACTGCAGGACTGACTTCCGGTTGGTCAAGTTTTTGGTCGTTTTGGATGTTATAGACCCTGGGTTTTTATATATTAGGATAATATTTCAAACTTTGTGAGTTGCAGCTAAAGCAAAGCTTATGGAAAACCCTATAGTTTTAAATGTTTGTATTAGGAAAGGCAAAGGGTCTAAAAAGGATCCATCTTAAGAAGGTAGAAAAAGGAAAGTAAAGAAAATCCAAGGTTAAATAGGGGAGAAGAGAAGCAAGTGAGGAGAGAGAATGAATACTGATAGATCCTTCCTTCCCCCAACTGGTGGGCGGAGTATGACGTAACCTGCAGCCCGGAAATACCTGAGTGACTAACCATATACCTTAAATGGACTATACATTGAACCACCCATCAGCACCTGCCAAATACCCTAAGCCCTTGTCCTATATGGACAATGCAGTAAGCCACCAATCAGTGTGTGCCGAGTACACTAAGCCCCCCACTCCTTCCCATTCCGCCCCTCAAAAGGCGTGCCCACCCCTGCACGTGCTGCTGCTCTCCCCTTTCGAGACAGCCTGGCAGATCCTTCTCCTCTAATAAAGCCTGTAGTCCTGGTTTTCGGCCTCTGTCTGATTTTTCAAATATATTTTACCAATATCATGAATGAAGGAAGGATTATCACTATAAATTCTCTAAATATTGTAATATGAAAAGATTGAATTTATCCCAGTAAATTCAATAACTTTGATGAAATTACAAATTCTTAAACATAATTTATCAAAACCAATATCAAATGAAGCAGAAAATATGAATAGCACTATATATTACAGATATTGAATTTACCAAAGATAAAACACCAAGCCCACATGTTAAATATTTAAAGAAGTAATATCAATCTTAAATAAATTCTTAGAAAAAAATGGAGGACGAAGAAGAGGGTACACTTTCTAACCTATTTCATGAGGCCAGTGTAACTATAATCCTGATAAAGACATTATTAAAAAAGAAAATTACCGACAAGAATCCCTGATGAACTGAGACATTTATTGATTTCAGAGAGGAAGGAAGAGGGAGAGAGAGATAGAAACGTCAATGATGAGAGAGAATCATTGATTGGCTGGCTTTTGCATGCTACCTACTGGGCATGTGCCCTTGAGTGGAATCAAGCCCAGCACCCTTCAGTCCACAGGCCGACACTCTATTCACTGAGCCAAACCGGCTAGGGTGCTTAACATAATTTTAACAAATCAAATCAAGTAGTGTGTAGAGACATAATCCGTCATGACCACACTGAGTTTATCCTAGAAAAGTAAGGCAGGTATAACATTTTTAAAAACCCAATTAAATTCACTACATTAAACAGAATAAAGGAGGAAAACCATATGATAACAGATTCTGGAAAATTATTTAGCAACATTAAATACCTTGTCAAGATTAAAAATAACTTTTCAGCAAATTAGATAGGGAAGAGCATTTCCTAATCTGTTAAAGGGCATCTATAAAACTCCTATAGCTAACATTGTACTTAGTGATGTAATTTTGACCATTTGTCCTTAAAAGATCTGGAAGAAAGTAAGGGTGCCCATTCATATCACTCCTATTCATCATTGAATAAGCTTTTCTAGCAATTATAATTAGCTAAGAAAAAGAAATAAAAGACATACAGATTAGGAAGGAAGAAACAAAACTTTTATTTATAGATGGAATAATTATTTATGTATGTATAAAGATCTAAGACATCTAAAAAACAACTACTAGAATTAAAATATGAATATAGCAAGGTTGTAGAATATAAGGTCTATGTGCAAAATAATAATTATATTTTTATATATTAGCAGCAAACAATTGAAAAATGAAAATTAAAAAATGACATTTATGGTAGAGTAAAAAAGGCTTAGTATATGTAAAAACAAATATGCAAAAGGCACATATCTGTACATTGATTACTCTAAATATTGCTATGAGAAATTAAAGAAAACCTAAATCTTGTGTTATATCATAATTGTGAATTGAAAGACTCATTACTGTAAAGATGTCAGTTCTCACTAAATTGGAATGTAACTATTTGGATCATAATAATAATAATCCCAGTAGGCTTTTGTTTTGGTAAAAATTGACAATATGATTTTAAAATATATGACAAAGACTTAGAAGATAAAAGGACTTAGGATAAAGCAATCTTGAAAAAGTACAACAAAGTTGGAGGACTTAAATTATGATTTCAAGGCTAAGTATCTACACTAATAAAAGAGAAACATGGTAATTGGCGTACGACCGCTACCCTTTTCATTGGCTAATCAGCGAGATATGCAAATTAACTGTCAGCCAAGATGGTGGCTGGCAGCCAGGCAGCTTGAAACTAACATGAGGCTTGGTTGCCTCAGTGACGGAGGAAACCAACATTCCCCAACTGCCGCTGCAGGCCTCTGAGCGGGCAGTTTAAGAAACTCTGTAACAAATACCACCAGACTTCAGCCAGCAGATTCGCAACATTGTAAGCAAAGGCCAGAAACCTACTTTCAGCCGCGGAGGCCTAAGAGCTGGAGCCAAGCCTCAAAGCTAAAGCTGGCCCAGAATAA
Organism: Myotis nattereri; assembly: GCF_964212035.1. Taxonomy (NCBI): domain Eukaryota; kingdom Metazoa; phylum Chordata; class Mammalia; order Chiroptera; family Vespertilionidae; genus Myotis; species Myotis nattereri. Next base: position 105,974,643 of record NC_138076.1, read on the forward strand.
AAAAAAGAAAAAAAGAAAAAAAGGAGCAGTTGGGAGCTTCAGTTACCCTCAGCCTGAAAACAGCCCTCAGCCCCTCACCCAGACTGGCCAGGCACCCCAGTGGGGACCCCCACCCTGAAGGATTGTGTGACCAGCTGCAAACAGCCATCATCCCCTCACCCAGGCTGGCCAGGCACCTCAGTGGGGACCCCCACCCTGATCCAGGACACCCTTCAGGGCAAACCAGCCGGCCCCACCCATGCACCAGGCATCTACCCTATATAGTAAAAGGGTAATATGCCTCCCAGCACCGGGATCAGCGGAGCTATGAGGCCCCCCAGCACCAGGATAAGCGTGACAGGGGTCAGCGCCCAAACCCCATGATCGCCTTGCAGCTCTGTGTGTGACAGGGGGCAGGGCCACAACCTCCCTATCCACCTGCTCTGTTCATGACAGGGGAAGGCGCCCCAACCCCCTGATCAGCCCTGCTCTGTGCCTGATAGAGGGGAGCTCCCCAACCCCCCCCCCCCCGCCCCACGGACACTGCTCTGTGTGTGATGGGGTAGAGCCATAACCTCCCCATCGGCCCTGCCCTGAGTATGACAGTGGCGGCGCCCCAACCCCCTGATCGGCCCTGCTCTGTGGGTGATAGAGGGCGGTGCCCCAACCCCCTGATGGGCCCTGCTCTGTGCGTGATAGGGTACAGAGCCCCAACCCCCCTGATGGGCCCTGCTCTGTGAGTGACAGGGGGCAGTGCCCCAACCCCCTGATAGGCCCTGCTCTGTGCATGACCGAGGGTGGCGCCGCAACCTCCCCATCGGCCCTGCCTTGAGTGTGACAGGGGACGGTGCCCCAACCCCCCAATCGGCCCTACCCTGATCGTGACTGAGGGTGGCATCACAACCTCCCAATCTCCCTGCTCTGTGCATGACAGGGGGCAGCACCCCAACTCCCCAATCGGCCCTGCTCTGAGCCCGACCAGGGGCTGCACCTAGGGATTGGGCCTGTCCTCTGCCACCCGGGAGCAGGCCTAAGCCAGCAGGTCGTTATCTCCCGAGGGGTCCCAGACTGCGAGAGGGCACAGGCCGGGCTGAGGGCCCCCCCCTCCCCCTCGAGTGCACAAATTTTTGTGCACCGGGCCTCTAGTATAGCTATAATAATCCATGTGGTACCATGTTACCAGCATAAAGGTCAACAGATAGATCAATGGAACACAATAGCCCAGTACTAAATCCGCACATTTACGGTCATTTGATTTTCAACAAATCACTATAACAAACAAATTAAGAAACAAGTCTTCTATAAATAGTGTTGGAACCATTGGATATCCATATGGAAAAACAATGAACTTTTGAATTAATATGAAAATCAATTCATGGTGGAGCATAGTCAGAGCTATACTATAAGAAAAATTATAAATCTTCTATAATAGTACTGTTCAATAGAACTTTTTTCAGTGTTAGATATGGCCTATATCTGCTTTGTTCAATAAGTTAGCAGCTAGCTACATGTAGTTATTATTTGAAATGTGACTGTTGCAACTTAGGAAATGAATTTTAAATTTTATTTAATTTTAATTAATTAATATTTAAATAATCATGTTGCTAATAGCTGCTAAATTGGATAGTACAATTCTAGAAGAAAATATAGGAGAATATCTTCACAAGCTGGGGGTAGGCAGCTGTGCCTTACATAGGACACAGAAAGCAATAACCATAAAAGAAAGAGTAGATGAATTAGTCTCATCAAAATTTAAAACTTTTATTATCAAAAGACAGCACTTAAAAAATAAATAGATGAGCCACAGACTGTGGAAAGTATTTTCAAAACAAGTATACTGACAACAGACTGTAATTAAGGACATATACGGAACTCCTAATATTAAATTATAAAAAGACCTGAAATCCAATTAAAACATAGAAAAATATTTGAAGAGACACTTGACAAAGGAAGCTATACAAGTGCCCAACAAGCATCAGAAAAAATGCTCAACATAATTTGTCATGGAAATGCAAATTAAAGCATAAGATACTACCACATATACCTCAGAAAGGCCAAACTACTAAAATTAAAACTACTCACAATATTAAATGTCAAAGACTGGAATAACAGGAAACCTCATACAATGATGGTGGTGGGAGTGTGTAAAATAATGTTATTTTGAGAAAAGTTCTGCCAGTTTCTTATGAATTTGTAAAATCATTAATTCTATTCTAGATATTTACCCAAGAGAAATAAAAGTACACATTTACAAAATGATATATAGAATGACCTAGCAGATTTATTTATAATGTTCCAAAACTGGAAACAGCTAAAGTAGTCATCCATAAGAGAATGAATAAGTAAGCTGTGGCATATTTATACCATGGAATACTCAATAAAAAGGAACAATCTAATGATATAAGCAGCCACATGGATAAATTTCAAAAACATTATAAGTGAAAGAAATCCATGAAAGTGCACATGCTGTAAGATTTTATTTATATGAAGTTCAAGGACAGGAAAAAAATAATGTGGAATAGAAAAATATCAAGAATGTGGTTGCTTCTTACTCAGGATGAGATTGCCCATGAATGCACACAGGAAAATTTCAGAAGGTATGATAATGTCAATTGGGGTTTGTGATATCTACTTTTGTGCATTTGTTGAAACTTATAGAATGGCATCCTTATGATGTGTGTATTTTATTTTATGTAACTTTTACCTAAAAATAGAATAATTTGAACTCTAATGATATGTTTAAGGGTTAGTAACTGAAGTTTACAATTATGTAAAACAATGGCATTAAATGTTCATTGTAGAATCTAGGTGGTGAGTATATAAGTTTTCCTATACAAATTCTTACTTATTTCAACTTTTAAGTATTAAGAATTTTTTAAATTTGTCTTTATTATTGAAAGTATTATATATGTTCCCCTTTTCCCCCATTGACTTCTTCTAAACCACTTACCCAACCATCCACCCAGGCCTCCACTGCACTATTGTCTGTGTCCATGGGTTATGATTATATGCATATAAATTCTTTGGTTAATTTCTTGCTCCCTACCCTGCCCTCTCTTGAGCTTCATCAGCCTGATTTTCAGTCTTTCTTTATGTTTGAACACTTTCCTAATAGATGTTGGAAGAACATTTAATATGATTTTGCATTATAAAAGTGACATATACCCAGCAAAAATATTTAGAAAATATAGAAAATAAAAAGAAAAAATAATGTTTTCCATAGTCCAATCATCTAGAAATAACTATTAATTGATGATTTTACTTTTAGTATTTTTTCTATGCTTTATTTTTGCTTTAATAGCTGTGGTTATATTTAAAATGTTGTCTTATATCTTATACAAACATCCTATTTTCCCCAATAAGCTTTATAACATATCATTTCCACTGCCAAATAATATTCAACTGAACTAGTATAATGTAGCTTACTTAAGCATCCACTTATATTATAGCATGTTTAGATTTTTTTCATGTTTTACTGACATACTACTATAATGGATAGCAAAAGTTTGTTCCATGTTTTAGATCCTTATAAGTGAAACTACCATGTTAAAATGTGTGAAAACTTTCAAAGCCCTTCGTATACATTGTTAAATTGTGGGCATTTCCATCCCTCTCTTCCCAGAATAGTCACTGAGACACCCTCAGAACTCCTCAAAGCCACTGATCTAGAATATTTTAGTTATTCATTGACTCTATATCACTGGCTATATATTACTGGCTATTGCCATTCTGAGACTCAGAGAGATTAAGTAATTTATTGATGGTCTCAGCTAATAATTAGCAGAGCTACCACTTGACATTACATGTATCAAGGCAGTATTCAGCACAAACCAGGTTTATGAACAATGTTTATTAACTGAACACATGGAAGAATGAAGGTATTAAAGCCTTAGATCAATTTAGATTTATATTTCCTATGTATTTCCCTTAGGAAGTATGAAACACTTAGATTAGTTTTTTTCTGGTACTAGCCTGGATGTTCTCATTCGTGTATTGGTTTATTTGTTCTGTCCATACCTATCACTTCTGATTTTGGCTCAGAGCACCAAGTTACATGTAAAGCCCATGCTTAGAAGATGCTAATTGATCTATTGTTGGAAATGTGGCCCAAATCACAGGGACATGAATATTCTGACTACTCTTTGTCTTCTAGGCTTTTAGTGTGAATTTCAAAAGTATTTACTTTATATAATGTGTGATTCTCTCTTCTGAGGGAAGAGTCACCTGTAGATTTCCAGAGGAGGTTGGATATATACAGTGGTCCCCCCATCCATGGGGGATACATTCCAAGACTCCCAATGGATGCCTAAAACCACAAATAGTACCAAACCCTATATCTACTATGTTTTTTTTATACATACATATGATAAGTTTAATTTGTAAATTAGGCACAGTAAGAGATTAACAACAATCTATAATAATAAAAGCGTAATAGGCTAATTAGACCAGACGTCCTTCAGGATGACCTTCCGGATGAAGCCCAGGCTGCGAGGGAAGCCCAGGTCCCAGGTGCCAGAGGGAAGCTGGTGCCGGCAGCTGGGGGAAGGAAGGCCTACTTTTGCATGAATTTCATGCACCAGGCCTCTAGTCCTATCTAATAATAGACAAACATGGTAATTAATCGTAACTTCGCTACCCTTCCCATTGGCTAATCAGGGTAATATGCAAATTAACTGCAAACCAAGATGGCGGCCAGCAGCCAGGCAGCTGAAGCAAACAGGAGGCTTGCTTGCTCCAGTGAAGGAGGAAGCCAAGGTTCCCCGCCTGCCGCTGCTGGGCTCTGAGCTTGCACTCTAAGAAACAATGTTGTAATTATAGAAGCTAAACAATCCCCATGCTTTCAGCCAGCCAGCTGAGCTGGAGTTGCAACAGTGTTTCAATTATAGAAGCCAAACAAACCAGATACCTGCTTTCAGCAGCCGAGGTCTCAGAGCTGGAGCCGAGCCTCAGAGCTAAAGCCAGCTCTCAGCTCCAGTGACAGCCATAGAAGGTAAATAAATCCCAGAATAAAAAAAAAAGAAAAAGAGAGGTTGGGAGCTTCAGTCACCCGCCAGCCTGAAAACAGCCCTCAGGCCCTCACCCAGACTGGCCAGACATCCCAGTGGGGACCCCCACCCTGAAGGATGTGTGACCAGCTGCAAACAGCCATCATCCCCTCATCCAGGCTGGCCAGGCACCCAAGCGGGACCCCCACCCTGATCCAGGACACCCTTCAGGGCAAACCAGCTGGCCCCCACCCGTGCATCAGGCCTCTATCCTATATAGTAAAAGGCTAATATGCCTCCCAGCACCAGGATCAGCGAAGCCGCGAGGCCTCCTGTCACCGGGAAAAGCGGAGCCTCCCAGCACCGGGATCAGCGGAGCAGCAAGGCCTCACTGCCCCGGTGTCAAGCGGAGCTGCGAGGCCGCCCAGCACTTGGATCAGCAGAACTGCGAGGCCTCCTTGCCCCTGGAGCAGTGTGACAGGGGGTAGCGTCCAAACCCCCTGATTGCCCTGTGTGTGACAGGGGGTGGGGCCACAACCTCCCTATCCTCCCCGCTCTGTTTGTGACAGGGGAAGGCGCCCCAACCCCCCCATGGGCCCTACTCTGTGTGTGACAGGGTGGAGCCCATCGGCCCTGCCCTGAGTGTGATGGGGGGAGTGCCCCAACCCCCTGATTGGCCCTGCTCTGCGGGTGACAGGGCGGTGCCCCAACTCCCTGATCCACCCTGCTCTGTAGGTGACAGGGGGCGGTGCCCCAACTCCCCTATCGGCCCTACTGTGTGTGTGACGGGGGGTGGTGCTGCAACCTCCCCATTGACCCTGCCTTGAGTGTGACGGGGGCGGCGCCCCAACCCCCCAATCGGCCCACTCTGAGCCCGACCAGGGGCTGCACCTAGGGATTGGGCCTGCCCTCTGCCACCCGGGAGTGGGCCTAAGCCAGCAGGTCATTATCTCCCGAGGGGTCTCAGACTGTGAGAGGGCACAAGTGGGGCTGAGGGACACCTCCCACCGCCAGTGCACAAATTTTTGTGCACCGGCCTCTAGTAACTAATAATAAAATAGAACAATTATAACAATATCTATAATAATAAAAGAGTAATATGCTAATTAGACCAGACGACCTTCTGGATGAAGCCAGAGGGAAGCCCAGGTCCTGGGTGCCAGGGGGAAGCTGGTGCCAGGGGCCAGGGGAAGGAGGGCCTACTCTTGCATGAATTTTGTACATTGGGCCTCTAGTACTATAATAATAAGTTATGTGAATGTGGTCTCTCACCCTACATAACCAATCAGAGACAACCCACTAAGTAATTAATGGGCAGGGAGCATGTGCATCATGATACACATAACAAAGGGATGATTCAGAATATTCCAGATGGGCCAGAGTGGATGGTGTGATATTTTATCATCCTACTCAGAACAGTGCACAAATTAAAACTTATGAATTGATTAATTTTGAAATTTTCCACCTAATATTTTTGGACCGTTGTTGACTGCAGGTAACTGAGACCTCAGAAAGTGAAACTACAGATGAGGGGTGACTGCTATACTCCCCCGGTGTCTGGAATCCTGCACACTGCAGTGGGCCTGGGGCAAGGAGCTGGGTGGCCATCATCACAGACATTGTACTTTGCAGCAATATTTGTAGGTGCCCTGGGTTGCTTTGATTCCAGGGGTTATGAAGCTTCTGCCTTGTGAAACATGGCCTTTCTCTCAAAGGGAGACTAAATAGGGAGGGGGCAGTTCCTTTACAAACAAACCCAGGAAGAAAATGAGACTAATTATTCATTATTTGTTACCATTACCTGCTTAGAGAGCGAATCAAGCATTGCTGTGAGCAGCTGCGTACTCTGGTGCCAAGTATAAAGGGGAGAAAGAATGATGCGGCTTCAATTCTTGAGGCCACAGTTGATTATGTGAAGTATATCCTAAAGAAAATCCCTCCAGCTGCTATGGGCCAGGTATTCAACTTCCAAGCCCTTGAATGTTATCCTTATAGACAATGTTTTAATGCTATATTTTTATTTCTTTCTAATTTTATCATTGGAAATATATGTGTTTGTATATATGAAAAAAATATCTCTAAATAGATCTCTACCTCTATTTTTTAGATTACAGAAGTACTTCAGAGCAATAGGAGATTTTGTAAGAAACAACAAATGCCCATCCAGCTATCCCTCCCAGGCATAATCATGGCACAAAGGTATGATAAGGGCTCTTGCTTATTTCCCTCTGATGCTAATGCTAGAAGTGTAGACAGACACTGAACCCATCATAGTGAACAGTCAGGCCTTTATTAAGAATCAGTGAACTTTTCCCATTGCTAATATGTATCATTTAATTACAGTGATAAAATATATAATATTCTTAGACTCATGATTCTTTTATCATTTGCCTCAAACTCCTTTTGTTATTTCTGAGGATTTTAAAATGGGGCTTTACCAGTAGTGATGGTTGTGACTGTGGCAATCGAGTAAGGATATGATGGATTTTAGCAGTCATTCCTTTGTCACAGGAGTCCCTATATCAGTTGGGACTCCTTAAAAAATTGCTAGTACACAATGTGACTGCCAAAGGGATGCTTGCTGTTTAAATTAATTAGGATAGGTAAATGAAGAAAAACTATAGCGGAAAAGCAGGTCATTCTTTCACATCCTAAAGAATCATCCTGAGTCCTATTCAACATTTTGTTCTTATATTTAAATAATCCATAGCTTAAACTCTGGCTATGGTTTTTATAACTTGAATGATAGAAAAACAATTTAACTCAGCAATGTTCATATTACCTTCCTTGGGAAATGTGTAAAGTTTTTTTTTTTTTCTCTCCTTTTAAGGGAAAACAGTGTATTGGCAAGCACACACTCACCTCTGAGAGGAATCAGTTTCCTGACTAATAAGTGCCTGAATGTGTATTCTGTTCCTGCCTCAGGGGGCTCCTTGGATGGCACTGTGAGAGGTCAGCTTCACCTGACCCCTGAGTCATTGTAATATGCTTGCGCCTGCATATATGTCCCATGAACCCCTCAGCTCCTATACAGTCACGCTGTAACCAGGGAATGGAATGAGGCTGGGAGATTCCACTAGGAGTCATTCTGATGTCGTCTGCTTGAAGTATACAAACTGGCCACAGGCACCTAAATAGTGTTATCCAAAAATGGGGCTCAAAATTGACCATCATTATCAGAAAGCTCATCTTACTGATATATGAGAAACACATTGGTGATTTTATTATGTGAGTAGAATTTAAAGGGAAGGGAAGTATTTGTATTAATTCAATACTAGGTACTGAGCATTTAATACATTAATTTATTTACTTTTTCATGTCTTTGCCACCTTCTCAGGGAATGCAACTAAAATGGATGCTCCTTCCCAGCATCACATCTAGTGTGGGGTTCTTTATCCACTTTCTCCACCATATTTTCTTACTCAGCACTTATCACCTTCTAGTATTCTTTACTTGCATACTTTGTTTATAGCCCATTTCATCCCACTAGAATATCAACTCCACAAAGATAGGGATTTTTTTGCCTGTTTTGTTCATTGCTGTATTTCTAATACCTAGGCCGTGGTCGGCAAACTGCAGCTCATGAGCCACATGCGGCTCTTTGGCCCCTTGAGTGTGCTCTTCCTAAGCCTTAGGAGTACCCTAATTAAGTTAATAACAATGTACCTATCTATATAGTTTAAGTTTAAAAAATTTGGCTCTCAAAAGAAATTTCAATCGTTGTACTGTTGATATTTGGCTCTGTTGACTAATGAGTTTGCCGACCACTGACCTAGAGCAATGAGCAACTCACAGTAGGTGCTCAAGAAACATATATCATATGCATATTCACTGTGAAACAAACATTTACTCACCATGAGGCATTTTTGTTATTTGTGTTATATAGTCTAGGCATGCTCAGGGACTTGTGGAAATAAGATGATGGAAAAAAAACAAAACAGAGCCAGAGTTAAAGAACACAGCTAGCAGCTTGTGACTTAGTATTCCTGCAGGGTTACTCTTCTTTGAGAAACCAGTCCTTAGTGTTGTGCTCCTAACCTGCCTGTCAGATGCTGGATGACAGACACCCCTACCCATCTCCTTGATGTCCTAGTCTGAGGTCATCCTTCTGCTGACTTCCTCAAAGGGATTTTGCTCTCTCACTTCAGAACCTTCCCTGTGCTGGGAGTGGCCTTTCCCATACTCTACCTAGTTAACTCCCAGTTCTAGCTCAAATGTCCCTGCTTCACGGATGGGGACACAAGAATGAACAAGATGCAGTTCTTTTTCTTACAGAGCTCACAATAGCAAAATGTAATTCCTCTAGTAACTGAAATGCTGTTACAGAGATACTGTGCATATTGTGGGGATATAGTGGAAGTCAGGGGCACCAACAAGGTTACTAGGAGTGGCATCTAACATCGAAGGAGAAAAGGGGCCAAAAATAGAAGGTAGCCCTCCTTTTTCATATAATCAAGTCAGTCTCAGAGAAAAGTCAATTTAGACTTTTCTCATAACTTAAGGAGAGTGGAGGTGAATAGAAAAAGAGTAGCCATGAACCATGGATAATCTACTGGAAGTAGCTGTCTGAATGTCACACTGAATGATGAAGTCAGCCTGGATTAAATCATATAGAGATCAGGCCACAGGCATATGCCTATCAATGTTATTTCTTATACATACATTCTTACTTCTGCATTCTCACTATTTATATTCTGCAGAAACTCTGAAATACTCTTTCTGAGGTAGTGAGTTCAGGCTTTTATGTGCCGCAGCATCTCTTGTATTGCTTCATCTTAACCAGCTGTTCTTGGGACAACACAGACACACTAGGACCATAGGCTGTGGTATGTTTAGAATGGAGGAGAGCTTGAAGGTCATTGAGTCTAAACCCCTATTTTAATTTTATTTAGATACACTTTCTTTTATTTGAAAAGCAATATTAGTCCTTTACTAGCCCAACAAAGATAATAACTTTTTTTAAATGTCTTTTCTTTCAGTCTTTTTTATGTATTTTTTTTACATTAGCAATCATATTGGATGTTCAATTTTATCTTCTGCTTTTGCTACTTAATATCATGCCATATATAGTTTAATTCTTTACTATGCAGTCCTCATCATCGTTTTATTTTACTAGTTTATCAAATGATTTATAAAATAATTTTCTTAGCCATCCTCCAATTGCTATATTTAGTGTTTCCAGTTTTATGTTGATATATATGTAATATAACAATATATTATATATTATATAATAGGAAATAGTATGTCCCCACATATGATGTTTCCATGTTTTGGTCTTTTCCTTGGGCCAGATTCCTAGAAGTCTGTAAGGAATGAGTTTGAGATGTGAGCACATGTATAGCAAGGAATGCATGAGCTAATTTGTTTTTGAAAGAGGATCTGTTCCGATTTAAGTTGAAATCACTTAAATTCTTCAGATTTCACTTTCATCACTTACATCAGTAAATTGAAGGCTGGAGAAGTTAAACAACTACCTGGTGTTACCAGATTTCTGTGCTAAAGTCTGTCCTGTGACACAAAAGTGCTGATCTGGTTCAGTGTTTAGACTTCATTAGGTTGCCTTTACTTATACTTTTCCATCAATCAGTGTATCCATTTGCTGAAATGCAAATATTCACAAATATTCCAGATACATTTGTATTTAAAGTAGAGATAAAATTACTTTACTTTTACTATTATTACTTTCCAGAAAAAAATAAATAGGAATTCACAGAGGGATTTGAGTATATTGTTAACAATCATTATATATTTTTAAATATTTTTCTGCCTTCTAGATACTGTACAGAGTATAGATATGTAATGATATAACCCACTTCACTGATAGAAAATTTTATTCATGGCTGAATGGAGTTCTTCCCAACATTCTTCCTTGCTTCATAGAGATGGTCACAGTTTTTATTATGATGGTAGCAACATGCAAACACAAAAATGCACACACAAAAATACACCCAAAAGCACAGAGATCTGATGCTTCTCTAAAATCTCTTTTAATGACATATGAACACTAATTTATAGTGTATTTATTGCATTAAACATTGCTACAAAAATGTTCACTTTGTTTTTTCAACAGAATTTAAGTGTAGCAGTAGTATAAGTTTGAAATGTGTGAGAAAATTGTATATAGAGGACAATTTGTCTCAAATACAGTAGTTCAGAGTTACAGAGTTGTGTATACTGATAGTTATTTGTTTTCCTTTTTATTAAAGGTCAGTCTAGCTCCACTTCAGAGAATGCTATTCGTGATGTGTATAAAACTGAAGTTCCCAGCACAGCTCTCTTTCTTAATTCCTTCCATGCTGTCAATTACTATTCTACAGTCATCCCTTCCTATGATGCAGTTGCCGTAACAAATCAGAACATTTCAGTTCATTTTCCATCAGCTGTGCCCAAAGTCTCAAAGTTTCTTCCTCAGGAATGCAATTCTGTGTTGGGCCAGACATGCACAACACATCCCAACTGCCTGGTAAGTCTTCTGGGGTCTTTAATCAGATTGGACTTTGTCATTCCAGCCAGCAAGGGCCTTGATTTGCAATCTGCTGTGAATACTCTAGTCAGAAATCACTTAGGCTTCAGACCAGGTGTAGTTAACCCAGCCCTTGATCCATGTGCTACAGGACTGCTATCTACATATCCAGAGCCAGTGAATCTGGATGTGGATCTGCTGGTTTGACCATTAGTAACCAGACAGAACCTGAGTTTCTCTAGAGCCCTTCCCTTCTTCCCCCCTACTTCCATAATACCACATACCATGTTATAGCCTCACACTCAGCAGGTTCTTAGACTGCTAGCCATCACGTGATATGAAAACACTAGTGATCCAGTGCATGAAATTCGTGCACATTAAAAGGGAATTAGAGGAAACCAAGATGGCAGCATAGGTAAACACCTGAAATTGCTGCCTCGCACAACCACTTCAAAACTACAAAAGACAAAATGGACACCATCCAGAATCACAGGAAGGCTGGCTGAGTGGAAATTCTACAACTAGAAGGAAAGAGAAAAGCACACTGAGACTCAGAGGAGATGCAGAAGTAAAGTGCAGAGGTACAGAGGCGCATGCGGAAAGGGCTGGCAACTGAGGACGTGGTTGTCTTTTTCAATTGGGAGGGAGACACACGCTCCCGCTCTGAACTCCAGTTCCGGGCTAGTCTCTGGGGACCCAGACTCATACAGGGAGAAACCGGACTGTCTGGCATCGGGCGGAAGTCGAGGGCGGCTTTCTCTCAGAGGTGCTTGCAGCGATTACTGTGGGACACTGAGACCCGGGGCCTCTTAGGGCAGGACTGAGGATCAGCCATAGCTGTTTGCTCCACCCTGTTGATTCCCTGAGACCCTGCTCCACCCAAGCTGTGCGCAGAGGCTTTTGCATATGAATAACCTGGCCCTTTGCTATCTAAAATTACCTAACAAACTGCAGCTGGGCCAGACAGACCCAGAACTTCCAAGAGAAGGCCCAAGGCCCCACAGCAGCTTGCATTGCTTCACAGCTGGGCCTCATCTGGGCACCTCCAAATCCCAAACAAAGAAGAGGAATCTGCAGATTTCTCCATAGCTCCTGCTGGGTAGCCTCAGGCAGAGGCTAAATTAGCACCTCCTTAGAGATCCAAGTGCCAGTATACCCAGTGGTCAGAGTGGGATCATCCAGATTACAACTCCTCAGATCCATAAGGGATACACTCATGGGGCAGACTCAGGGGGCACCAAAGCCCCACTGAAGCAAGTCTTGCCCCAGAAGGGTGTCTCCAGCACAGAAGTTCTCCCACCATAGACACAGCTGATTCTCATAGCCAATTGGCCTGGAGGTCAATTCCTCCCAGTGATACCAACTACAATCAAGGCTTAACTACAAGACTGTGCACACAGCCCACAAAGGGGTATACCAAGAGTGTCCACCTCAGGTAATTGGGGAGGCTGCGCTACTAGGCCCTATAGGACACCTAGCACAGAAAGCCACCCTATCAACACAGGGAAGCAGCCAAAATGCGAAGACAAAGAACAGGTCATGAATGGCAGAAATGGAAGAAAGCAAACTACTGGATATAGAGTTCAAAACCACAGTTATAAGGTTTTTCAAGAATTTTCTAGAAACCGCCGATAAATTTAGTGAGACCCTCAATAAATCTAGTGAGACCCTCGAGGTTATGAAAAAGAACCAAATAGAAATTAAGCATACACTGACTGAAATAAAGAATATTATACAGAGATCCAACAGCAGACTAGAGAATTGCAAGATAAAGATACCACAAAGAAAGAGAATTACAGGCCAATATCCCTGATGAACATAGATCAGCCGTGGGCAAACTATGGCCTGCGGGCCAGATCCGGCCCGTTTGAAATGAATAAAACTAAAATAAAAAAAAAGACCGTACCCTTTTATGTAATGATGTTTACTTTGAATTTATATTAGTTCATACAAACACTCCATCCTTGCTTTTGTTCCGGCCCTCTGGTCCAGTTTAAGAACGCATTGTGGCCCTCGAGTCAAAAAGTTTGCCCACCCCTGACACAGATGCTAAAATCCTCAACAAAATTCTAGCAAATCGGATCCAGCATTACATTAGAAAGATCATACACCATGACCAAGTGGGATTTATTCCAGGAATGCAAGGCTGGTACAATATCCACAAATCAATAAACGTGATACATCACATAAACAAGTTGAGAGACAAAAATCACATAATCATATCGATTGATGCAGAAAGGGCATTTGACAAAGTCCAACACCCTTTCTTAATAAAAAATCTCAGCAAAGTGGGAATAGAGGGATCATACCTCAACATAATAAAAGCCTTATATGACAAACCTACAGCCAACATCATACTCAATGGGCAAAAACTAAAACCATTTCCCCTAAGAACAGGAACAAGACAGGGATGTCTGCTTTCACCACTCTTATTCAACATAGTACTGGAAGTTCTAGCCACAGTGATCAGACAAGAAGAAACAAAAAAGGCATCCAAATTGGAAAGAAGTAAAACTCATTATTCACAGATGACATATACATTGAAAAACCTAAGGACTCCACCAAAAAACTACTAGATTTAATAAAGTTATTTAGCAATGTATCAGGATACATAATGAACACTCAAAAATTGGCTTTTTAAAAATCCTATCCTAATATATAAAAGGCCAGGGTTTTAACCACTGATCACTACCCAAGGCTGACCAAGCCTGAAATCCTTCAGTCAGCACTGGGTTGCCATGGTGACCCAGCACTGACTGCCCAAGGGGCTGAGACCCAGAGAGAGGCAGGGTCTGATTCCCAGTCTCAGTGGCAGCTGTTGATCAGTACTTGCCTCTTTCTTTCTCTCCCTCTTTCTTTCTGAGCTTCGCCAGCAGCTGGGCTTTTCTCTCTCTCCTGGCCTCTGGGGGGGCTGCTGTTCAGCCCTGCTGCTCTGATCAAGCCCACAGATAGGCCTGGATATGCTGACTGGCATAGGAACCGACCAATCAGAACCAAATCTGGGTGCTGTGGGGAGCCAATGGCTGCTTAGGAGGTGGAGCTTCTGATGCTGACTGGCATAAAAACCGACCAATCAGAACCAAATCTGGGTGCTGTGGGGAGCCAATGGCTGCCTAGGAGGCAGAGGTTTTGATGCTGACTGGCATAGAAACCGACCAATCATTTTTTCCCTGTTTATAGCTCTCTCAGGCATGGTGAACATTCTTAAAACCCACCGAACTTTCTGTAAGAAGTGTGGCAAGCATCAACCCCACAAAGTAACACAGTATAAGAAGGGCAAGGATTCTCTGTATGCACAGGAAAAGCGGCGTTATGACAGAAAGCAAAGTGGATATGGTAGGCAGACTAAGCCGATTTTCTGAAAAAAGGCTATAACTACAAAGAATATTGTGCTGAGGCTTGAATGCGTTGAGCCTAACTGCAGATCTAAGAGAATGCTGGCTATTAAGAGATGCAAGCATTTTGAATTGGGAGGAGATAAGAAGAGAAAGGGCCAAGTGATCCAGTTCTAAGCTTCATATTGTTTGATTATAAGACAATAAAATCATGGTATGTTCAAAAAAGAAAGAAAGAAAGAAAGAAAGAAAGAAAGAAAGAAAGGAAGGAAGGAAGGAAGGAAGGAAGGAAGGAAGGAAGGAAGGAAGGAAGGAAGGAAGAAGGAAGGAAGGAAGGAAGGAAGGAAGGAAGGAAAGAAGGAAGGAAAGAAGGAAGGAAGGAAAGAAAGAAAGAAAGAAAGAAAGAAAGAAAGAAAGAGAGAGAGAGAGAGAGAGAGAGAGAGAGAGAGAGAGAGAAAGAAAGAAAGAAAGAAAGAAAGAAAGAAAGGAAGAAAGAAAGAAAAGAAAGAAAGAAAGAAAGAAAAGAAAAGAAACCTACCAAGCAGAACCAAATCCGGGTGCTGTGGGGAGCCAATGGCTGCCTAGCAGGCAGAGCTTTTGATGCTGACTGGCATTGAAACCGACAAATCAGAACCAAATTGGCCAGGAGAGGTGGGCAGTTGGTGGCGAGATCAGCCCAGCAGGAGAGGGCACTTAGGAGCAATCAGGCAGGCACACAGGTGAGCAGCTAGGAGTCAGCAGTCCCAGATTGGGAGAGGGATGTCTGGCTGCCTGTTTAGGCCTGATCCCACAGGCATCGGGCCTAAACTGGCAGTCGGACATCGGGCCTAAACTGGCAGTCAAACATCCCCCAAGAGGTCCCCAATTGGAGAGGGTGCAGACTGGGCTGAGGGACCCCCCTGCTCCATGCAGGAAATTCATGCACCGGGCCTCTGATATAATAAATAAAAGCCTAATATGCAAATTGATCAAACGGTGGAATGACCAGTGGAACGACTGGTCACTGTGATGTGCACTGACCACCAGGAGGCAGCACTCAATGCCGGAGCTGCCCCCAGCTGGCAGGCTCCAGGTCAGCCAAGGCGGGTGCCAGCTGGGGCCCCCTGATCATCCCGCCAGTTGCCCTGCAGAGGGAGGCAACCAGCAGCGGTGGCGGGGCAATCAAGGGGTGGAGCCGGATGGAGAGCGGGTGGCACCACCTCCCGATCACCCCGCCTGTCGCCTCCCACAGAGGGAGGTGACCGGTGGCTGCGGCGGGGGGACATGGCTGGTGAGTGGTTGGCACCAGGCTGGCCAAGGTGTGCCAGCAGGGGCCCCCAATTGCCCCACCAGTTGCCCCACAGATAGGCCCTGATCACCAGCCAGACCTAGGGACCCTACCTGTGCACGAATATCATGCACCGGGCCTCTAGTACACCAATAATGAAATTTCAGGAAGAAAAACTAAACAAACTAAACAATCCCTTTTACCGTTACAGTAAAAAATTAAGATACTTAGGAATAAAGTTAACCAAGGAGTTAAAAGACTTTTACTCAGAAAAGTACAAGATATTGAAAAAATATATAGAGGAAGATATAGTGTGTTCATGGATTGGTAGAATTAACATTATTTTTATTTTAAATATATTCTATTGATTTTTTACAGAGAGGAAGGGAGAGGGATAGAGAGTCAGAAACATTGATGAGAGAAAAAACATCGATCAGCTGCCTCCTGCACACCCCCCACTGGGGATGTGCCCACAACCAAGGTACATGCCCTTGACCGGAATCGAACCCGGGACCCTTTAGTCCGCAAGCTGACACTCTATCCACTGAGAAAACTGGTCAGGGCCAGAATTAACATTATTAAAATGTGCATACTACCCAAGGCAATCTACAGATTCAATGCAATCCCTATTAAAATGTCAATGGCATATTTCACAGATCTAGAACAAATGCTCTAAAAATTTATATGGAACCATAAAAGATCCCAAATAGCCACAAAAATCTTGAGAAATAAGCACAAAGTTGGGGGGATCACAATACCAAATATCAAGTTATACTGCAAAGCCACTGTAATCAAAACAGCCTGGTACTGGCACAAGAACAGGCATATAAGTCAGTGGAAAAGAACAGAGACCCCAGAAATCAGCCCAAGCCATTATGCTCAATTAATATTTGACAAAGGAGGCAATAGCATACCATGGAGTCAAGACTGTCTCTTCAATAAATGGTGTTGGAAATTGGACAGATACATGCAAAAAATTGAAACTAGCCCATCAACTTACAACATACACAAGAATAAACTCAAAATGAATAAAAGACTTAAATGTACTTTGTGAAACCATAACAATCCTAGGAAAAAAATGTAGGTAACAAAATATCAGACAACTCTCATAGTAATGTTTACCAATATATCTCCAAGGGCAAAGGAAACTAAGGAGAAAATAAACAAATGGGACTACATCATAGTAAAAAGCTTCTGCACAGCAAAAGAAACAATCAGCAAAATGAAAAGGGGGGCCACTTTATGGAAGAACATATTTGGCAATGATACATCTGATAAAGGATTAATCTCCAAAATATATAAGGAACTCATACAACTTAAGAAAAGGAAGACAAACAATCCATTTAAAAATGGGAAAGGGCCTGAACAGACACTTTTCCAAAGTGGACATCCAGATACATATGAAAAAATGCTCAATGTCACTAATTGCTAGAGAGATGCAAATTAAAACAATGAGGTATCAGCTCATACCTATCAGAGTGGCTGTCATCAATAAACCAAAAAATGACAAGCGCTGGTGAGGTCATGGAGAAAAAGGAACCCTTGAACACTGTTGGAGAGAATGCAGATTGGTGCAGCTACTGTAGAAAGCAGTATGGAGTTACCTCAAAAAATTAAAAATGGAACTACCATTTGACCCACTTCTAGGAATATATCCCAAGAAACCAAAAATGCCAATCAGAAAGAAAGTATGCACACCTACTGGTATATTCATAGCAGCACAATTTACAATAGCTAGGATCTGGAAACAGCCCATGTGCCCATCAGTAGATGAGTGGATAAAAAAACAATGGTAGCCCTGACCAGTTTGGCTCAGTGAATGGAACGTCAGCCTGCGGACTCAAGGGTCCCAGGTTCGATTCTGGTCAAGGGCATGTACCTTGGTTGCAGGCACATCCCCAGTGGGGAGTGTGCAGGAGGCAGCTGATTGATGTTTCTCTCTCATCGATGTTTCTAACTCTCTATCCCTCTCCCTTCCTCTCTGTAAAATATCAATAAAATATATTTTTTTAAAAAATAATGGTACATTTATACCATGGAATACTATGCAGCAGTAAAAAAAAAAAAAAAAAAGAATCTCTTACCCTTTGAGACAGCATTAAGGGATCTGGAGAGTATTATGTTAAGTGAAATAAGCCAGTCAGAGAAAGACAAGTATCTCATGATCTCATATGTGGAATCTAATAAAATAAATTTATGGACCAAATAGGTCCAGTGGCATAGAAGCATGGAACAGACTGATTAATCTCAGAGGGAAGACACAGTTGGGCGGGTAAGTGGGGAGAGATTAAACAAATTGTATGCATAGCCCATGGACACAGACAATAGTTTGGTGAACGCCTGGATGGGGGTGTGCAGGGTGGAGGAGGCCAATGGGGTTAAAAATGGACATCTGTAATATTTACAACAATAAAGATAAAATTTTAAATGTACTTCTGATAACCTTAAAATAGTTGCTAATACTTTTGCATAATAATAATAGCCATCATATTTTGAGTGCTCAATAATTAATTTGTCAAATACTTTATGTCCTTAATATATATGATTTAATGACGGAAAAAATCCTTTGAGGTAAGTACTATTATTATTTCCAAATGACATCTATGAAATGGAAATCATAGTGACCTTGCCAAAAAGTTTATGAGAAACATATCCAGAGAATTATAAAGAAATTTTAACATATGAAGTATCTGCAAATATAATACTCTGGCTAATGGTCATCAGTGTACCAACAGGAAAACCAGAGTAAATGAAAAAAGGGTTGCAACATTATTGTTTTATTGTTGACCTATACTTACTGAATGTAGTTTTTGTTGTAAGAAAAATTTAATTTTAATAATAGTAAGTAATACATAGTTTAAAACCTGTGGGATTATGCATCAGAATATTTCACATGGTTTTAAAAATCAATTCATATTGCTTTAGGTAGGACATAGAAAACATATTTATGAATTATGAGTAAGAACAAGCCAGGATTCAATTAATGTGGGTCTTTTTTCCCCCTTTACAGCAACAATTCTGGGCCTATCAATAGCATGTTTGAAATTCACATTCTAGACCACCTTTTGGGTGCAATTTGATCACCCAGGAAGAATGGAACAAAGAATGATCTTGAAAGCTACATCCAAAGACCTAATTTCAAGAGTGCATTGTATGTCTTCCCATAAATGTGCTAAAAGTTTCTGCAGATATAAAAATGGCAGCAAAAGTGCTAGCCATATGCTTTCCCTTACCCAGAGAGTTACAAGAACAAATGGCCTAGATGACCTACACTGTTTTTCTCCTCAAAAAATATTCCACATTTTATGAAACTAGTATACTATAAAGAAGATCCACGTAAACTTGATAAAGTGATATGATTGGGGAGGTGCATGGATACTGGTGTTACTGAAGACACACATATAGCAAGTTGATTATTTCTAGTTTTACTGAATTATTGTCACTTATTTCTAGGTGTGTGTTTGTTTTGTTTTTTGTTTGTTTGTTTGTTTTTGGTAGATTTGATATTTAGAGAGTTTCCTTTGTTATTCACCATTCACTAAGATATCATAGTTTGAGAGAGGTGTTTACCTTCCCACTAGACTATTTAGTAAATTGATGTGTTTGTTTTTGCATCTCATAATCCCTTGGATGAAATAATAATAGGTAATTTTTTTCTTAGAATCTTTTATTACACATCAGCAAGTATTTTTGTTGTTGTTGTTGTTTGTTTTCAATTTCCTCCTCTCTATTTGGCATTAGAAAAGGCTATTGAAAATAAGGGAGAAATGTTTTTGTTTCATATTTCCTTGAAATGTTCTTATGCTTAATATGTTTTATAATTAAATATTCAGTTTAGACACTGAAAATGGTAACCCATTTTTGATTTGTTTAATAAATACGTGTTTCCACTTTTAGCAGTACTATGTAGGGAATTTAATTTTGTGTGAAAAAGACTGTGTGAATGAGGTTAAAACTCTTAGAGTTCACAATGGTAGACCCTGGAATTGTATAGGAATGTCTATGAAACGCTAAAAATACATGTAAATAGAGACTTAATGTCTGTAGGGCATTACTGAAACACTGAGAATTCAAGTTCAAACAGCTGTGAAGTTACAAGTATACTGTTTACAGTTATACTTCCGGTTAAGTGAGTTGGCCTTTTATAAGAAAAATGCTTAAAACCCTTAAGAATTCACGTTTATAGAGCTCAGAAAACTATCTGAATGTGGTTAAAACTCTTATAACGCACAATTATAGACCCTGGAATTGTCTAGAAATGTATATGAAACACTTGGATTAAAAGTAAATAGAGCCTTAATATCTGTAGGGCAGTACTGCAACACAGAATTCAAGTTCAAACAGCTGGGAAATTATGAGTGTACTGTTTACATTCATAATTCTGAGTTATTGAGTTGGCTTTTTTTATGGAAAGTAATTAAAACTCTTAGATTTCAAGTCCATATTGCTTAGAACACTATGTGAATGAGGTTAAAACTCTTACAGTTCACAATGGTAGACCCTGGAAATGTATAGGAATGTGTATGAAACGCTAAAAATACATGTAAGTAGAGACTTAATGTCTGTAGGACAGTACTGAAACACAGAAAATAAAAGTTCAAACAGCTGGGAAATTACACGTGTACTGTTTACATTTATAATTCCAAGTCAGTGACTTGGTGTTTTAAAGGAAAGTGATTAAAACCCTCAAGAATTCAATTCTATAGAGCTTAGAACACTATGTGAATGAGGTTAAAACTCTTAGAGTTCACAATGGTAGACCCTGGAAATGTATAGGAATCTGTATGAAATGCTAACAATACATGTAAATAGAGACTTAATGTCTGTAGGGCAGTACTGAAACACTGAGAATTCAAGTTCAAAAAGCTGGGAAATTACGAGTGTACTGTTTACATTTATAATTCCAGTTCAATGAGTAGGCGTTTTTTAAGGAAACTGCTTAAAGCCCTTAAGAATTCACGTTTATGGAGCTCAGAACACTATCTAAATGTAGATATTCCTCTTAGAAATCACAGTGATAGACCCTGGAATTGTCTAGAAATATATATGAAACACTTGGATTACAAGTAAATAGAGCCTTAATATCTGTAAGTCAGTACTACAACACAGAATTCAAGTTCAAACAGCTGGGAAATTACGAGTGTACAGCTTAAATAAATAATTCCGAGAAATGAGTTGGCGTTTTCTAAGGAAAGTGATTAAAACTCTTAGGATTTCAAGATAGCAGCACAATTTATAATAGCTAAGATTTGGAAACAGCCTAAGTGCCCATCAGCAGATGAGTGGACTAGGAAACCATGGTACATCTACACAATGGAATACTATGCTGCTGTAAAAAAAAAAAAAAAAAAAAAAGGAAGTCTTACCATTTGCAGCAGCATGGATGGAACTGGAGAGCATTATGCTAAGCAAAAGAAGCCAGTCAGAGAAAGATAAATATCACATGATCTCACTCATTTATGGAATATAATGAACAACATAACATAAACTGATGAACAATAATAGAACCAGAGGCATAGAGTCATCGAACAGACTGTCCAACCTATGAGGGAAGGTGGGGAGTGAGGGGGTAAGAGATCAACCAAAGGACTTGTATGCATGCATATAAGCATAACTAATGGACACAGACGGGGGGGTTGGGGGGGCAGTGTGGTGAGGGCATGTGCTGGGGGGTGAGGGCCGTTGGGGAGAGGTCAGTCGGGGGAAAAGGAGACTTATGTAATACTTTAAACAATAAATAATTTCAATTTAAAAAAAGAGTAAAGTTGGAAGGATCACAATACCAGATATCAAGTTATACTACAAAGCCACTGTAATCAAAAGAGCCTGGTACTGGCACAAGAACAGGCATTTAGATCAATGGAAAAAACACACAAAGCAAAACAGCCCAGAAATCAACCCAAGCCAATACACTCCATTAATATTTGAAAAAAAGAGGCAAGAACATACAAGGGAGTCAAGACAGCCTCTTCAATAAATGGTGTTGAGAAAATTGGACAGATTTATACAAAAAATGAAACTAGACTACCAACTTATACCATAAATAAGAATGAACTGAAAATTGTTATAAAAGACTTAAATATAAATTGTGAAACCATAAAATCCTAGAAGAAACCATAGGCAACAAATTCTGACATCTCTTGTAGCAATACGTTTGCCGCTACATCTCAAAGGAAACTAAGGAGAAAATAAACAAATGGGATGACATTAAGATAAAAAGCATATGCGCAGCAAAAGAAACCATCAACAAAACAAAAAGGGAGCACACTGTATGGGAGAACATACTTGGCAATGATACATCTGATAAGGGGTTAATTTCCAAACTATATAATGAACTAATACAACTTAATAAAAGGGAGACAAATAATCCAATTTTTAAAATGGGCAAAGGACCTAAATACACACTTTCCAAAGTGGACATACAAATGGCCAAGAGAAATATGAAAAAATGCTCAAAGTCACTAACCATCAGAGAGATGCAAATTAAAACAACAATGAGTTATCTCACAACTGACAGAATGGCTACCATCAACAAATCAACAAATGACAAGTGCTGGAGAGGATGTGGAGAAAAGGGAACCCTAGTGCACTGTTGGTGGGAATGCAGACTGTTGCAGCCACAATGGAAAACAATATAGAGTTTCCTTAAAAAATTAAATATAGAAATTCCATTTGACCCAGTGACCCCACTTCTATGAATATATCCTAAGAAACCTGAAACACCAATCAGAAAGAATATATGCAACCCTATGTTCACAGCAGCACAATTTGCAATAGCTAAGATCTGAAAACAGCCCAGCTGCCATCAGTAGATGAGTGGATAAAAGAGCTGTGGTATATCTATACCATAGAATACTATGCAGCAGTAAAAAAGAAGGATATCTTATCATTTGAGACAGCATGGAGGGAATTGTAGAATATTACGCTAAGCAAAATAAGCCCACCAGAGAAGAATAAGTATCACATGATCTCACTCATGTGATACTATAGAAAAAATAAACGGATGAACAAAATAGATCCAAAGACATAGAAGAGGGAAGGCGGGGTGGGTGGATGGGAAGAGATTAACCAAATAACTTGTAACCCAGGGACACAAACAATAGCGTGGTGAAGGCCTGGGGCATGGAGTGTGTGTGGGCTAGAAGAGGTCAATGGGGAAAAAAGGGGGGACATCTGTAATACATTCAACAATAAAGATAACTTAAAATTAAGTTATTAACTTCTTAGTTCAGTTCAAGATCCTCTACATTCAGAGCCCCACATACCTGCCATCATTATCACTTGCTTTCTTCTTTCGAAGCAAGGTTGATAGGCAATTTCTGAACCTTGAGCCTTGCCTTTTTCAACCATGCCATTGAGTATGCTTTTCCCTATAAATGCATTGTCTTCCATCCTAAGCCTATTTCCATCCTGAAGTCTTCTCCCATGGCTCCACAATGGAAGTGATTTCCCTTTACTCTGAATTCCTATACCAAAAACCTTATGTATTTTAATCACTGTCCATTAAACTGCAAATGCCTTTGAGAGAAAAACTTTATTCATTATTGTGCCTAGCATGCATTCTTATGAAGAGTGGGTAATCAATACATATTTGTCACTTGAGTTTTATGAAATTAACATGGGTTTTAAAAATAAAATTTTAAAGTATAAACAAAAAATTATATTCAGTCAATACAAACCAGTACAGTCATAGTAAGTTGTAAAATATTTAAATACTTCCCTACCACTGCCCCTTGCCACCTGAATACTTCCCACTACTATTGGTGGCCAGGTCTCTCTTCCCCTGAAAGCATCTGGACTCCCACAATCTCCCAACTAAACACTTGATGTCTTACACAACTGGGAACACACAGGACACTGCTCCAACCATGTGGCCAGAGTCAACTGATGGAAATATCCATTCTGACTGATCTAGATCTGTGCAGTGTCACTATTTAAATCTTTTGATAATTATCCTGATTATAAATAAAGTTTAATTATACAATTTGAAAACAGTGCTTCTCCTCATTGCAAAATCTTTCTAAAAGAGCAAATTCAGGAATAGACAAGGAAAATGATACTTTGTCAGTTCCTAAAGATTTAGGATACATTCATTAGGACTCCGTCTTCATGTACACCAGAAGGTAGGCAGTTTCCCGCCTAGAAATAAAAAAAATGCAGCATCATAGCAGAAATGCAACATTCATAGTTAACTAATACATTATTAATTCACAGTAGGAAAAAAGTCAACAAACTTTCCAGGTTGTTGGATAAAGTCTTCATCTATCCATCACCCCAGAGGAAAACAAAATATGTGACCTAGGAAAATAACAACTAACCTGCAGTTAGTTAACATCTAAATGAGGGGTTGACAAACTAGGAATCCATGAGTCAAATCAGATCCTGTATTTGCAAATAAATTTAATTGGAACACAGCTATGCTCATTCATAAATTATCTGTGGCTGCTTTTGATTACAAAGATAGAGTTGAATAGTTGCAACAGAAATTGGCCCACAAAGCCTAAAATATTTATTCTCTGGCCCTTTATAGAGAAAGTTTGCCAAACTGTTACTTAAATAATGGGGAAGTTGCTGGCAACCAGAAAGTGACAAAAAGTGAGCATTCAAAGGAGGTGGTTATAAGAAAGTAGAAAAAAGGAACATTGGAGAAGGATTTCAAACACAATTCTAGCTCATTCATTATTTTTCAAATGATCCGGCCTACTTCTGTGGCTAAAATCATCTCAAATATCACCCTAACCCAGAAACTCAGCTGGGAAAACCTATAAAATCTCTGATTTAATTTCACCCAGCTTTTTTTCTTTTCAGTTTCCTCTCTGTAGTTATTGATTTCTAAAAAATAGTTATTGATATTTACTAACACAAGCCACTGCACCAGACAAAGAAAGAGAAAATGAGTGATCGATCCCTGCCCCCAAAGAGTTTGTGGTCTAATGTGAAAGTTACATAAACAAAAATGACAAGAGTGTGACCCTTTTTATAAAAGAAGTATGCTCAAAACACAGTGAAAGCACTGAGAAGCCCCTACAGACATACTTGGGTGAATCAGTACAAGGCATTAAAAGAGTAGGAAAAGACCATGAGCAGAGGTACTGAAGTATGGATAGGACTTTGCCTTGATGATAAGTTAAGAGAGGGTAATACTGGCCAGAACTGCATGTGCAAAGTCATGAGGGAAAAACGGAGGATCTGATGTTTGGGGAGCAACTTCCTCTTTAGTTATTGTTGGAGTCTAAATTGTGAGAAAATATGGTGCAATGGGATGGATACTGAAAGATGAGGCTGGCCAGTTAGTCGCTGAGGAGTTATGTAAATATAAGGGGCAGTTGAATCCATGAGAGTGTCACACGGCAATAAGAATCCTGTGTAAGCTCATTGGTTTCCATCACTAACACTTCTCTTACCAGCGGCACTTATGATTTCCATAGGTACATCGGATATCTTCCCAGGATACCTGGAAGTATATAACATAGAAAGTGAAGCAACCAGCTGACATCTGTGAAGCCTCCAGAGAGTACAGGGTGCTACATTCTGCCCTCCCTCACTCCTTCAGATAAACCTACCCCTAGGAACTCCCAAAACCCACAGCATCTAGTGATAAATGCCATGTAAATGAAATTTCTTTCAGTACCCTTGCCCCTCTGTTTACACTTGGTTATGTTCAGCCCAGAGTTCTAACTTCGTATTTCTAACTTTTCTTGCTTTCCATATATTTCCCACAGAGCTTGAAGGCACTGAACTTAGAACATCAAAAATATAGACATTGAGCTAAGTGGACTCTTAGAGACCATTTGGACACTTCATGCAGAAAACAGCTTTCAAGCTCATAAAATGTCCCACACACAGAGAACAATAATGTGGCTTGCTTGACCTTGAGGACCCATCTAGCCCTGGGCTCAGAATATAGCAGAGGTAGCTAATCTAGGGCAAGAGGCAATTTAGATGATGTTCCTTACCCAACAAACACTGGAATCATTGAAACAGAACCATTTTCCATCTACAGAATTCCGGATATAGGCACAATAATGACCAAAGTCAGGCATCCCCACATGGGCAATCACAGCAAAGAGTTCATATAGTCCTTCAAGCTGAAAGAACACAAGGCATAAAATTATTCACCCATCATCCTTCTTTTTCTAACCCTACTTTAAAATAAGGAAACATTTCATTACTTGTTTATTCAGTGAGTACTCCATGCCAGGCCCTGGTACTTCAAGGGGACTAGAAAACATTCCTTGACTTCAATAATTTCACAGCTAAGTAAGCAAGAATTAGAATGTCATGTTTTATACCAGATGTATTTACAGGTAAATTCTGGAAAACTCAACTTTTGCACAAAAAAGGAAAAGGAACAACCAGCTGAGGAAAGGCTGAGGAGCTGGGGGAAAAGCTCTCCAGAGAAGACATGCTTGAAATGATCTTTTCCAGAATGAACAAGATTAGTAGACAAGTTATGGAAAGGGGGTATACTCAAAATGGACCCAGAAACTGCAAAGGTTCTGCAGCATAACATTGCAGAGCATATTGAGGAAAAGGAAGTCAGGGAGGGCACTGTGAAGTCCATAAGATTTGTGTTTGAGAAATGCACTGAAATAATGTGGTTTGAAAAATGGATTAAGAGTTCATGTGAGTGGACAACAGGGGGATGGGAGCATGAGTTTGTGTGTGGGGGGGAGGTTGGGGGTTAATGGGGGGGATGTGGACACATTTGTAATACCTTAACTAATAATAATAAAAAAAAAGAGTTCATGTGAGAAGGAAACCAATGAGACACGTTAGAGTACCATGATCGTGCAAGGGAGAAATGGTAATAACCTGAATAATATCAGTGTGAGCACTAAAATGATAATCATTATTGACATAATTATTAGCTAACTTTTAGCATTCACTATGCATTTGGCCAAGTTTTTACATGCATTATTTCATTGAATATTTACACAAGCCTATAAATCCTACTTTGCAGAGGTGAACTCTAAGCTCATGGGGGTAAAGTAATTTACCCAAAGTTCAAAAGAGGTAGGATTTCAACCCAGGCCAATCTGGTTTCAAAGCTCAAGCTTTTAAACCCTACACTATAGTGAGGAAGTGGTAGTAAAGGTGGAGATGAGAAAACAGATTTGTGCAAAATTAAATGTACACTGTAACCGATTGGATGCAGAGATGGGGAGTAAGCCAAAGGCACTATAAAGATGAATCCCAGATTTCGGGAAGATGCTAGTACCGTAAAATTAAATATGGAACAGAACTGTTTGGGAATTAAGATAATGAATTTGGGGACTGTGTAACAACATTCACTAGGAGATGAGTATACTGGTTTGGAGGTCAAGAGAGAGATCTGGACAGGAGATACATATTTACAAGTGTTCAGTTTGAGGTGATCATTGAAACTATGAGAATTAATACAATGATATATAAAAAATGGGAAGAAAGAATAAAATTAAAACTAAATACCAACATGCCCAGCCTGTGTTGCTCAGTGGCTTGAGCGTGGTCCCATGCACCAAGAGTTTGCTGGTTATGTTTCCAGTCAGGGCATATGCCAGGGATGCAAGCTTGATCCCCAGTAAAGGAGGTGCCGGAGGCAGCCAATCAATGTTTCTCTATTATCAATGTTCCTATCATCTCTCCCTCTCCCTTTCCCTCTCTTTAAAAAATCAATTAAAAATAAAAATAAATAAATTACAAAAAAGGATGGGCATGAAAGGATCCAGAAAAAGAGAAAACTAGGGTAGATAAATTTTGTGGAGAAAAATAGCATCATTAGCACAGAATATCACAGATATATCATGTAAGACCAAGAAGTATCCATTAGATTTGGCATTAAGTGATTCTATCCACTCAAACTTAGAAAGTCAAGATAAATAATTCTCTATGAAAAGGGAACAGTGGTAGGAAAGATAGAGTTTTGATTTATTATGAACAGGATCTCCATGTTAGTTAGGAATATTCTATTTTCCCAACCAGTCAAATAATGTTCCTAACCTGAGACTTAGAAACAGGATCAATGAAGCAGGACAGGGGTGAGGATAGTGCAAATGATGCTAAGTTACCTAAAGAGGGGCTCAAATTATTCTCTATTTTCATTTGGAGACTTTATGTTGGATTTTTAAAATGCAAGACAATTATCTAGATCTAACTACTTTGTTTGCAAGAAATACAAGGATAGAGGAACACGTTAAATCTCACTAACCAGCCAATGTTAGATATCTATTAAAAAAAAACTCAACCAAATGAATTGCAAGGTAAAGAAAATGAGAGAAAACATAAAATATGAAACTTAACCTAAAAGAAGAAAGGAAGGGAGAGAAGGAAGGAACAAACTTAAGCAAATGCACATGCAGACCTTGTTTATATCTGGATTCAAACAAAACAAATTACAAGGCAGTCAGGGGAATCTGAATATTGTCTGGATATTAGATTATATTAAGGAATTATGAGGTAGAATTGGTTATGTTTAGAAAAAGCATGTTAATTCTTTAGAGAGAGACAGTGAAATACTAATGAAATGGTATAGTATCTGGGTTTTACTTCAAAATAATCCAGGAGACTGTCAAGGAAAGAAGAGAATAAAGGTATAGATAAAGCGACTAGCCATGAGTTTTGGTAACTGTTTAAGCTGCTTGATGGACATGGGGATTCATTGCATAATTCGTCACTACTTTAGAATATATTCAAAATTTTCCACAAATTTTTTGTGTGGTTGTTGTTGTGTGTGTGTGTGTGTATGTGTGTGTGTGTGCGGGGGAGGGGGGGTATGTGTGTGGTGTGGCAAGATTTATTCCAGTTGAAATAGAAGGCTGCCTGTGGGTTCCCAATGTCCCATCTCCCTCATCCCAAATTGGAAAAAATCCAATCTTGTCTTCATCAAGATCAGAACAAAGGCCAATGTCCAGAGTTTCTGTTTCCTATTAAAGCTTAGTCCTTTGAAGCTCAGGAGGACTGCCATGGGCCCTAGGCAGGGCTGCTAAACCTACATGGTTGCTATAGAGATAATACAGGAAAGAACGGATGAGTGCACATTATTGAGGGAGAGAGATAACTCTTTGTTCCCTGGGGTTATATGTTCTCAGGCTTGGGATGCACCAGGAGCTTTTTCAAAATAAACAACTAACTTCTCAAGCTTTCCCAAGCTTGCACTGGGCCTGCCTCCTGACCAATCCATTCTTTCTCCAGGTTAGATGGACAGGCCTCTATGGTCAAGCACCTCTCCTTGCATCATTTTGACTTCTAAGGCATGTGCTTACCTCCACTTTCATTATTCTATCCCTTTCCCCAGTGATCTGCAGGGGAACAAATCAGGGGTTCCCTGGGGAGTGTTGTTTTTAAGTAGAAAAAATTTTTAGATCATCAGGTAAACTGTGCAAGTAAAAATAAACAAAACTAGGGAAAAAAATGAGAATCCTATAAAGTGTATATGCCCTGAATTGATAAAGAAACTATATTATAATATAAGCTATTCTAACATATTATCAGGCCTCAATATTTAAAATACTAGAGCATGAATAGTAAACAGACCATTGGAACAAAACAGTTCAGAAATGGGTATATACAGCTAAAAGTAGAATGTGCTAAATGTATAATTTCAAACGTATAGAGAAAATCTATTTATGTCACTTTTTTTCTTATAATTTTTCAATAAGTTATTAGCTCAGGACAGTTGAATTCAACTTTATTTTGATTAAATTTGGTCCAATGTACTGGACACTTCCTTATTATCCTCAAAGTGGACATAAGCTGCTTTAAGAAGAAAACTTGGTTGGTGTTATATTTAGAGCCCATTGTGTTTACCTATGTACATGTAAGTACTACACATCTTATTAAAAGGAAGGTCCTGAATTATGGGTTCTTTCCCTCAGGTTCCTACTCCCCATGCTATGAGCTATATGAGTACAAACCCAATATTTATAAATATAGTCTTTTGAATCTTTAAGAAAAGCAGCTATAAAGAGCAAATGAGGGTGGTGGTGGTGGTGGTGGTGGTGGTGGTGGCATGGTGATAACAATTCACCATTGTTGTTCAAAAACACACAGGTCTCAATCATTAAAATATTATTTTTAAAAATAAGTGTTTCTTGAATATATGAAAATGTTTCTATTAATTACACCTTATTGGTGGTGAGTTTTCCTTCCTTTTTGTATACCAAACATGAAGAGCAGAAGACATAATTTCTGAGATGAAAGAATGACACAGATGAGACACCACAAAATGTCATTTGAGTGTGTAACTTCAAGCAGCCTAGGGGAGATGGGCAAAATCAAAAGGACACAGTGTCTAATGAGATGTCAATGGACAGGAGGTGAGGAGCATGTCACCTGGTACTCAGCATTGCAGAGGTCGTTATCAGTCAGAAGAAACTGATTTAAATCCAAGCTCTGGGGGAAATACAGTGAGTGGCAGATTTTTTCTGTCCGTGAATTCCTGATGGAAAACCGCATAAGGTGGATTGTCAAGGTCTGGGGCAAATGCGTCAGCTTCAAGACCTACAAAAGCAAAATCACTGTGGAGATGAAATCCTAAGGCACTTGAAATGGGTAAATTCAGAGAAATACCACAGCAAAAGGTATGTTAAAAGGGAAGCAGATACATATCCCATGGATAAAGACAACAGTGTGGTTAAGGCCAGGGATAGGGTGGTAGGGGCTGGGTGAAGGTGGGCAAAGGGAGAGGAAGGGAATGGGGACATCTGTAATAGTGTAAACAATTGAAAAAATAAATAAGTCAATAAATAAATAAAATCTCCTCTTTTTTATAAAATATTTTATTTATTTTTATTTTTTCAAAATTAAATTTTTACTTATGTACTTTTAATTCTTTATTGTTAAAAGTATTACATATGCCTCCTTTTCCCCCCATTGTCCTCTCCCAGCCCACCCCCCACCCCCCTTGAGCCCAGGCCTTCACCTGCTATTGTCTGTGTCCATTGGTTATGCTTATATGCATACAAGTTCTTTGATTGATCTCTTACCACTCTCCCACTCGCCCACCCTCCCCTGCCTTCCCTCTGAGGTTTGACAGTCTGTTTGATGCTTCTATGTCTCTGGATATATTTTTGTTCATCACTTTATGTTGTTCATTATATTCCACAAATGAGTGAGATCATGTGATACTTATCTTTCTCTGACTGGCTTATTTCACTTAGCATAATGCTCTCCAGATCCATCATGCTGTTGCAAATGGTAAGAGTCCTTGCTTTTTTACAGCAGCATAGTATTTCATTATGTAGATGTACCATAGTTTTCTAACCCACTCATCTGCTGATGGGTCCTTCGGCTGTTTCCAACTCATAGCTGCTTCTTCCATTCCCTTAAACATTGTGCTGCTATGGACATAGGGATGCATATATTCTTTCTTATAGGTGTTTCTGGTTTCTTGGGATATATTCATAGAAATGGGATTACTGGGCCAAACAGGAGTTCCATTTTTAATTTTTGAGGAAACTCCATACTATTTTTCACAGCTGCTGCACCAGTCTGCATTCCCAAGAGCAGTGTATGAGGGTTCCCTTTTCCCCACATCTTTGCCAGCACTTGTCATTTGTTGATTTGTTGATGATAGCCATTCTGACATGTGTGAGATGGTACCTGATTGTTGTCTTGATTTGCATCTCTTGAATGATCTTTGAGCATTTTTTCATATGTCTCTTGGCTTTCTGTATGTCCACTTTCAAAAAGTGCTTAGTTAGGTTCTTTGCCCATTTTTTATTGGATTGTTTATTTTCCTTTTGTTAAGTTGTATAAGTTGCCTAAAAATTTTAGAGATTAACCCTTATCAGATGTAACATTGGCAAATATGTTCTCCCATGCAGTGGGCTCTCTTGTTATTTTGTTGATAGTTTCTTTTGCTGTGCAGAAGCTTTTTATTTTGATGTAGTCCCATATTGCTATGAGATATGTCTGATATTTTGCTGCCTATGGATTCCTCTTCTTCCATTCCCTTAAATATACATTTGAGAGACTGCTTTCTCTGCTATGAGTGTTGTTAAATAAACATAGAAACAATTTAGATATACTACATTATCTCCTGCTACTGGCATTATCACCAATCCAACCTAGAATATTTAACAAGCAAAAAGTACATTCATCATGCTTAAAACTTTAAATATTGATAAACTTAAAATACTAAATATTGTTATAGCATTTAATATGAGAATTTCTGTATTACCAACATTTTTAAAGTTGTTATGAGTGTGAAATGATAAAAAATTAAGTGTATTAGCAATCCTCTATTAATTATCTAAATGTAGTTTCAGTGAACACAGTGCAGTTTCTGAAGTGTTATCTTTAATTCTAATTGTTTTCTGAAATGTCTGTTTAAACTACTAAAATACATGAGCTTGTAAAAGAAAAAAAGAGGGGGAGCAGAATGATACAATACACAGTGGAGGTCCTATTGGCTGTCTGTTGAGTTCTTGTGCAGAAGGCCTGAGCAGCCCAGATTCTGTACAGGCCCTGGAATCCAGGGCAACAATAGAATCTGCTCTATGGAGTTAGTCTAGTCTTGAGGAAAAAACTCTGCCCCTGCTCTAAGACCTTCTCTTCTTATCCTTAAAGGCTCTGTCCCTCTCAGTGATGTGATCTGAGGAGCCCTAGGATCCAGGGGCTCAATTAGGAATCCCTCGCTCAGTCCCCATGAGGTGCCTTGGTGACTCTGTGAAGTCTTTTGGGAAACCCTCATGGGGCAACCTGGACTGGGGAAGAATCTGGCTTCATGGAGTGAGTACCTGTTTCCCACGGGTCTTCTTCCCACAGTTCTCACAGAAACATTTGTCCTTGTTTGACAACTCCCTGGGCTGGAAGAAGCAGTGAAGGGCATCCTCCTGTCCCAGGAGAACAACAAATAAAACAGGGTTGGCATTTCCCATCTAGAACACATCCCCTCACCCTGCAGACGGAGATTTAAGTTTTTATTTTAGTTATCTCTATGTCCCCCTTAATGTCTGGCCCAGAGGTCAGGATCTCAATAAGTACCAACTGATCAGAAAGAAAAAACAGGAGGAGGCACTTGAAAATGGAAATAGGAGGGGAAATTATTTTTTGTCAAATCAAAGGAGAATTTAGGCAGAGCCATGCAAAAAAAAAAACAGAAATGACTTTTTAAAAGTCAAGGGTGAGCTAAAAAGCCCAATTAGTAAACTGAAGAAGAAAGAAGGTGAAAGGATTAGGCAAAAAACAAACACATACACACACTCACACACACACACACACACACACACGGGTGAGCAAAAGTAGGTTTACAGTTGTGAGTACATGAAACACAGAGTTTATTCTTGTAATATTATTTATTCTTGTATTATATATTTTTCCATACAAACAACTATAAACCTACTTTTGCACACACACACATACACACACACAGACATACACAACAATATGATGATAATCAAAGGGAAAGGGGTGAGGGTAGGTGGAGGTGGGCAAAGTGGGGAGAATGGGGATGGAAAGAGACTTTGCTTGGGGTGATGGATGCATGATGCAGTGTGCAGATGATGTTTTATTGAGTTGTATATCTGTATGGTTCTTTGAACCAATGTCACCCCAATAAACTCAATTTTTAAAAAAAGAATCAAGAGGCATTGGAAACACTGGGTTACATGGGAACAGGAAATTCACAAAGAGAAATCCCTTACCACTGTTTTCAGGGGCTTTGAGTCCATATCAAAAAGAGAAAGTGGGAGGGTCAGCATGCTGCTGTTTCTGCTACTATCTATGGTACATTCAAGGCAAATAAAGGACTCCTTCATCTGGATTGTATACAGGGCCTGCAGTCTCTCTACCTATAAGACAGAGGAGGGGAGAGATAAGAAGGACACAGAGCCATAAGTGGACGAGGTCAGGATAATTTCCCGAAGTGGGAGCCACGAGATAGAAGCTCCAGAAATGACAGCCACTAATGCTCTTGGCTCTATTAAAAAAGGTACAAAATAATAACATTAATAATATTATGGAATTGTGATAAGCATTTTATAGAATTTTCTCTTTTACTAGTAACACCCTCTATACATTGCATTAACAATTGCTTAATGAGTTAAATGAGCAGCATCTTAAACTTTTTAGTTCTCTATTCCTAGAATCTTACCAAGTCCACATCAGTGATTTGGCCCTTAATTAGGTTCCAGATTGTGAAGTAGAGTTGAGCAGCATCATGCTGGACAAACACTGGCAAAAGAGACAAGTAACAGCCCAATTAGTGAGGTCACCACGAATACTTTTCATGCCCTTCTGCCCTAGCTACCTAGATGCACATGAGCACTCACCACTTTGCATTTTCCTAGTCTTTGTCTCATTTTAAGGCTGTTTCCACTACATGTTAGGAGTTAGAAATGGAAAAAAAAGGTTGGTATTGATTTTGCGAGTTCCTCTTAAAAATTAAAATCCAAATTTTCTGTCCTCTGATTTGCCACCCATACCTATTGGCCTCTACTCAGGGACACAGCTAGATAAAACCAACAGTCAACAGTGGATTCTTTCCTATGTCTACCAGGTATGCCAAACCAATACTCTAATTAGATTCCTATGGCCACCCATTTCTCTGTCTTTATGTACTTATTTTTAATTATTTATTGTTGAAAGTTTTACATATGTCTCCTTTTTCTCCATTGGCTTCTCCCTGGCCACCCTCACCCTCTAGCACATACCCTCACCGCCCCCACCTAGTGTCTGTGTTCATTGGTCATGCTCATATGCATGGATACAAGTCATTTGGTTGATCTCTTACCCCCTCCCCGCCACCATCCCCTGCCTTCCCTATGAAGTTTGTTGGTCTGTTCAATGCTTCTATGTCTCTGGATATATTTTTGTTCATCACTTTATGTTGTTAATTATATTTCACAAATGAGTGAGATCATGTGATATTTCTCTTTCTCTGACTGGCTTATTTCGCTTAGCATAATGCTCTCCATGTACATCCATGCTGTTGCAAATGGTAAGAGTTCTTGTTTTTTTTATAGCAGCATAGTATTCCATTGTGTAGATGCACCACAGTTTTTTAATCGACTCATCTACTGATGGGCACTTAGGCTGTTTCCAAATCTTAGCTATTGTAAATTGTGTTGCTATGAACATAGGGGTACATATATTCTTTCTTAATGGTGTTTCTGATTTCTTGGGATATACTCCTAGAAGTGCAATTACTGGGCCAAATAGGAGTTGCATTTTTAATTTTTGAGGAAACTCCATATGTTTCCCACAGAGGCTGCACCAGTCTGCATTCCGACCAATAGTGTATGAGGGTTCCTTTTTCTCCACATCCTTGCCAGCACTTGCCATTTATTGATTTGTTGATGATAGCCTTTCTGACAGGTGTAAGGTGGTACCCGATTGTTGTTTTGATTTGCCTCTCTCAAATGATCAGTGACTTTGAGCATTTTTTCATATGTCTCTTGGCCTTCTGTATGTCTACTTTGGAAAAGTGACTATTTAGGTCCTTTGCCCATTTTTTCATTGGATTGTTTATCTTCCTTTTGTTAAGCTGTATGAGTTCCCTATAAATGTTGGAGATTAAACCCTTATCAGAGATAACATTGGCAAATATGTTCTTTCATGCATTGGACTCTCTTGTTATTTTGTTGATGGTTTCTTTTGCTGTGCAGAAGCTTTTTATTTTGATGTAGTTCTATTTGTTTATTTTCTCCTCAGTTTCCATTGTCATAGGAGATTTATCAGTAACGATACTGCTATGACATATGTCTGATATTTTGCTGCCTGTGGATTCTTCTAAGGTTTTTATGGTTCCCCATTTTATGTTTAAACTAGTGGCCCACTGCACAAAATCGTGTATGGGGGGAGGGGGTTCCCTCAGCCCAGCCTACACCCTCTCCAATCAGGGACCCCTTGGGGGATGTCCGACTGCTGGTTTAGGCCCAATCCCACAGGCCTAAATCGGCGGTCAGACATCCCCCTCGAAATCTGGGACCGCTGGCTTCTAACTGCTCACCTGCCTGCCTGCCTGATCGCCCTGAATTGCCTTTGCCTGCCCGCCTGATTGCCCCTAACTCCTCTGCCTGCCTGCCTGATTGCCCCTAACCTCTCTGCCTGCCTGCCTGATCACCCCTAGCTGCCTCTGCCTTCTTGCCTAATCTCCCCTAACTGCCCTCGCCTGCCGGCCTGATCTCGCCCCCAATTCATGAATGGGGCTAGGGGGTTCCCTCAGCCCAGCCTGCACCCTCACCAATCGGGGACCCCTTGGGGGATGTCCAACCGCCGATTTAGGCCCGTGTGGGATCAGGCCTAAACCAGTGGTCAGACATCCCTCTCACAATCTGGCACTGCTGGCTTCTAACCACTCACCTGCCTACCTGCCTGATAATCCCGAACTGCCTTTGCTGGCCTGCCTGATTGGCCCTAACCCCATTGCCTGCTTGCCTGATTTCCCCTAACCTCTCTGCCTGCCTGCCTGCCTCATGGTCCCTAGCTGCCTCTGCCTGCCTTCCTGATGGCCCCTAACCACTCTGCCTGCCTTCCTGATTGCCCCTAACCCCTCTGCCTGCCTGCCTGCCTTGTCACCCCTAACTGCCTCTGCCTGCCTGCCTGATCACCTCTAACTGCCTCTGCCAGCCTGCCTGATCACCCCTAACTACCCTCCCTTGCTGGCTTGATCTCGCCCCCAAGTTCCCTCTCCTGCTGTCCTGGTTTCCCTAAACTGCCCTCCCCTGCCGGCCTGATCTTGCCCCCAACAGCCCTCCCCTGCTGGCCTGATTTCACCCCCAACTGCCCTCCCCTGCCACACTGATTGCCCCCAACTGCCCTCCCCTGCCAGCCTGATATCACCCCTAACTGCCCTCCCCTGCTGGCCTGATTGCCCCTAACTGCCTCTGCCTCTGCCTGCCTCATCACCCCTAACTGCTCTCCCCTGATGGCCTGATCACACCCTCAACTTCCCTCCCCTGCCAGCCTGATCTCGCCGCCAACTGCCCTCCCCTGATGGCCTGATTGCTCCTAACTGCCTCTGCCTCGGCCCCCACCACCATGACTTTGTCAAGAAGGAAGTCAGACATCTGAAAGATGGCTGGTTGACCTGGTCTAATTAGCATATTACCCTTTTATTAGTATAGATAGATTATATAGGATAGGATTGCTTAAATGGAGCGGGGGGAAAGCTTTTTTCAACAGGAGGACATTCTCTTGGCAGACAAAAACACATAATCCTATATCTGGACTGACAGCCAGCCATATGCACTATACTGGCAAAGCAGTCATTAAAAAATTGAACTGGGAGAAACTAAGATGGCGACATAGGTAAACACCGGAAATTACTGCCTCCCACAACAACTTCAAAAATACAACGAAAAGACAAAACGGACATCATCCAGAACTGCAGGAAGGCTGGCTGAGTGGAAATTCTACAATTAGAAGGAAAGAGAAAAGTACACTGAGAGCCAAAGGAGCTGCGGAAGTAAAGTGCAGAGGTACGGAGGCTCGAGCGTGCGCAGGGAAAGGGGCTGGCACCTGAGGACGCAGCTGTCTTTTTGAATCAAGAGGGAGTCACAAGTTCCCGACTGCTCCGAACTCCAGTTCCGGGAAGTCTCTGGGGACCCAGGACTCATATGGGGAGAACTGGACTGTCTGGAAGCAGGCAGAACTCTGAACTTGAGGGCGGCTTTCCCTCAGAGGTGCTTGCAGCAATTATCGGGACACTGAGAAGCGCGTCCCCTTAGGGCAGGGCTGAGGACCAGCCATAGCTGCTTGCTCCGCCCTTTGATTCCCTGAGACCCGGCCCCACCCAGGCTGTGGCAGAGGCTTTTGCATATGAATGCCCTGGCCCTTTGCAACCTGAAAATTACCTAACAAATTGCAGCTGGGCCAGACAGACCCAGAACTTCCAAAAGAAGGCCCAAGGCCCCACAGCAGCTTGCATTGCTTCACAGCTGGGCCTCATCAGGGCACCTCCAAACTCGAAAAAAAAGAAGGGGAATCTGCAGTTCTCTTCGTAGCTCCTGCTGGGTAACCTCAGGAAGAGGCTAAATTAGCACCTCCTTAGATCCAAGAGCCAGTGTACCCAGTGGTCAGAGTGGGACCATCCAGATTACAACTCCGCAGATCCATAAGGGACACACTCAGGGCACAGACTCAGTGAGCACCAAAGCCCCACTGAAGCAAGTCTTGCCCCAGAAGGGTGTCTTCAGCACAGAAGTTCTCCCACTGCAGACACAGCTGAGTATCAGTGCCAATTGGCCTGGAGGTCAATTCCTCCCAGTGATCCTACAACAATCAAGGCATAACTACAACAAGACTGTGCACAAAGCCCACAATGGGTTGCACCAAGAGTGTCCACCTCAGGTTACTGGGGAGGCTGAGCCACTGGGCCCTACAGGACACCTAGCACACAAAACCGCTCTACCAACACAGGGGAAGCATAAAAAATGCGGAGGCAAAGAAACAGGTCACAAATGACAGAAATGGAGGAAAGCAAACGACTGGATATAGAGTTCCAAACCACGTTTATAAGGTTTTTCAAGAAATTTATGGAAACCGCCGATAAATTTAGTGAGACCCTGGAGGATATGAAAAAAGACCAACTAGAGATTAAGCATACACTGACTGAAATTAAGAATAATATACAGAGACCCACAGCAGACAAGAGGATCCCAAGAATCAAGTCAAAGATTTGAAATACAAAGAAACAAAATATACCCAACCGAAAAAGAAAAAAGATTCCAAAAATATGAAGATAGTGTAAGGAGCCTCTGGGACAACTTCAAGCGTACCAACATCAGAATTATAGGGGTACCAGAAGAAGAGAGAGGGCAAAATATTGAAAACCTATTTGAAGAAATAATGACAGAAAACTTCCCCTACCTGGTCAAAGAAATAGACTTACAAGTCCAGGAAGTGCAGAGAACCCCAAACAAAAGGAACCCAAAGAGGACCACACCAAGACACATCATAATTAAAATGCCAAGAGCAAAAGACAAAGAGAGAATATTAAAAGCAGCAAGAGAAAGACAGTCAGTTACCTACAAGGGAGTGCCCATACGACTGTCAGCTGATTTCTCAACAGAAACCATACAGGCCAGAAGAGAGTGGCAAGAAATATTCAAAGTGATGAATAGCAAGAACCTATAACCAAGACTACTTTATCCAGCAAAGCTATCATTCAGAATAGAAGGTCAGATAAAGAGCTTCACAGATAAGGAAAAGCTAAAGGAGTTCATTACCACCAAACCAGCATTATATGAAATGCTGAAAGGTATTCTTTAAGAAGAGGAAGAAGAAAAAGGAACTCTTACCATTTGCCACAGCATGGATGGAACTGGAGAGCGGATAAATACCACATGATCTCACTCATTTGTGGAATATAATGAACAACATAACTGATGAACAAGGACTGATCCAGAGACGGAGAGGCATTGATTGGACTGTCGGGCCTTGGAGGGAAGGTAGGGGAAGGTGGGGGTAAGGGGGAAAGGTCAACCAAAGGACTTATATGCAAGCATATAGGCCTAACCAATGGACACGGACAACGGGGTGAGGGCATGGGGGGGGGGGGGGTAGGGGGGTAGGGGGTAACGTGGGGATAAGGACACACATGTAATATCTTAATCAATAAAAAATATATTTAAAAAAAATTGAACTGCTCTCTTACACCATACTCCAAATAGCTGTTGCCCTTAAAACCCCTCCTCAGCCCGCACCTTAGGTTCTGCCTTAGTAGTTCACCCAGATTAGGTTCTGAGTGGTCGGTTTCTATGCCAGTCAGCATCAAAAGCTCCACCTCCTAGGCAGCCAGTGGCTTCTGGCACTTCACCCAGATTTGGTTCTGATTGGTTGGTTTCTATGCCAGTCAGCATCTCTGGGCCATCTATGGGCCTGATCAAAGAGGCGAGGCTGATCAGCAGCCCCGCAGAGGCCTGGAGAGAAACAGAGGTGGGGCTGCTGGTGAATCCCAGATAGAAAGAGAGAGGCAAGGGCTGATCAACAGCTGCCACTGAGGCTGAAGATCAGACCCTGTCTCTCTCTCTCTGCAGGTCTCTCTCTGGGCCTAATCAGCAGTCCCCTCAGCAGTCAGTGCTGGGTTGCTGCCCTGGCACCGGCTGCAGTAAGGCCACTATTGCAATGCAGCACTGACTTCCCGTGTTAAGTTGAGCCTTCGGTCGTTGTGGACCCTGGCTCTTTATATATATAGGTCTTTTATCCATTTTGAGTTTATTTTTGTGTATGGTGTAAATTGTGATCTAGTTTTTTTTACATGTATCTGTCCAATGTTCCCAACACCATTTGTTCAAGTGACTGTCTTGACTCCATTGTATGCTCTTGCCTCCTTTGTCAAATATTAATTGAGCATAATGTCTTGGGTTGATTTCTGGGTTCTCTGTTCTGTTCCATTGGCCTATATGTCTGTTCTTGTGCCAGTACCAGGCAGTTTTGAGAACAATGGCTTTGCAATATAGCTTGATATCTGGTATTGTAATCTCTCAATCTTTGTTCTTCTTTCTCAGGATTGCTGTAGCTATTTGGAGTATTTTTTTATTTCATACAAATTTTTGGAAAGTTTGTTCTAGGTCTTCAAAATATGCTGTTGGTATTTTAATGGGGATTGCATTGGAATCTGTAGATTTCTTGGAGTAGTATGGACATTATAATGATGTTGATTGTACCAATCCATGAACATGGTATAATCTTCCACTTATTTATATCTTCCTCTATCTCTTTTTTCAACATCCTGTAGTTTTCCGAGTATAAGTCTTTTACCTCCTTAGTTAAGTTTATTCAGAGGTATCTTAATTTTTTTATTGCAATGGTAAATGGGATTGTTTTTTAAGTTTCTCTTTCTGTGAGTTCATTATTGGTGTATAAAAATGCCATAGATATTTGGGTGTTAATTTTGCTTTTATATATTTTCTTTATTCACTCTTCTAAAAATGTAGCAGGTTCCCATTACTCGTATCTGACCTAGGTCTTCCCGGCAGTGTCTGAGATAACAAGAAAAAGGACCCCATTGCAGTGATAAAATGTGCTGGCTAAGAGGAGGCAAGAATGAAGCAGTGAATTCTGTATATGTTATATATCTAAACATAAAGCTAAAATGACATGTACAGATCTCTTAGGAAAAAAGCCTAGGAAGACAAAAAAAAAAAATTAAAACACACTGAGGACTATCTTCCAAAAGGACATATATCTGCCAAAATACAAAGATATTGCAACAAAAAGCCATTATTGTAAGTGTACTAAATAGTCACATTTGCTATCTCGACACCATTTTATTTCCTTTATGATATTTATCACAACTTGTACTTAATGTTTGGGGGTTGTTGTTGTTGTTTTATTTTTGTTTTTGCCTTTCTCTCCTCTAAATTTTAAACTCCATGGAGTCAAAGACTCTATTACTTTTATTACCTTGTCTACAGCACTAGTACAACACCTTGCACATAATAAGTAAATATTACATATTACTTTAATGGATTAATTCAGCTATATTCTAAAATAATAATCCCAAAACTTAAAGACAAACAGCAGGGATGAACTGATGTTATCTCCAGAAAATTGCTTACTGCCTGCTACAGAGCCAACACTGAACATTAAAGCAGTAGGATGACCTTGCCATGTGGAGACATTTTGCTTTGTCTGACCATACCGAACAAATACAGAGATATTTGCCCAACCAATAATTGACTTAACACCTGCTATGTTCAAGGCACTGCACACACCAAAGAATGTTCCTGTCCCAAAGAAACCTATAGTCTAGTGGAGGAAAAATATTCACATAATTAAGAATAAGGAAATTTCCCCCAGGTGTACAAACAGCTGTGGAAAGTTAAAGGAAGGTGAGACTAAAACAGTAATAGTAGAGTCAGGGTCTCTGCAAATCTATTCCTCCATAAAGCAACTAAAATACTGGTTTTTAAAAAATTGTCAAAATAAATGTTTTCACAACTCTGGGCATGAACCAAAAGTTTACAAATATCTTTAAAATGTTTATGCAGTAAAAAATACAGGATCTAAGTAAGAAGAGGCTTTTTCAGCTCTTTTCAAGATGGTGACAGATTTGATGGATCTTACTCTGACCTCCACCCAGAACCACTCTGGAAAGACAACTAAATTGGGGAACAATCACCCTGAATTTCAAACTAAAGACTCTGAAGAAGATACTTATGACAAAGGACTGGCAGAAGAAACCACTAAGAGACTGGTAGAAAGGGCAGAGATACGAAAGGGGCTGGCCTCACACCCCCATGGGCAGCAGCTGAATTTACAGAGGGATAGCTCAGTTGTGGGAGGTTCCCTCTGAGAGGTGTGAAGCCTAAACTCCAGAATGGGCTCCCAACCAGAGCACCGGAGGCAGAAACAGATGCCCACATACCATCTGGCTGTGAAATTCTGGCAGGGTTTCTGTCTGCCAAGGAGAGGTGGAACCCACTGGAGATAAAGGCACCCTCTTAAAGGGCCAACACACAAAATTTTGTTTGCCTCTATTCACCCTGGACTCCAGTAGAGGGAGTGCAGTGCAGACTGGAGTCACCTGAGGAGAATATGAGGTTTGTGGCATTAGGGAGAAATGTAGGGGGCATACTCAACAGGATTCCTGTACTGAGTCATCCTCCAATCCTGCAGCAGCCATCTTTCTTGGGTGGAGCAATCCCCACTGAAAGGAATCAGCCTGCAGGAAAGTTACTACTCACCCTCAGAAATCCCTCTCACACCACCCTGTGGGTCTTAAGCCCTGCTGAAGAGTCAGCAGCATTGGCCAGGGTGTAGAAGTCTGAGCAGACTCAGGGAAGGGGTCAGCGACTGGCTTTTGGGCGGGGTCATTCCCACCATTTCCCCATGAACCAGACTGACACTTCTCCATCAAGGGAAACCCAATAAAAACACCCTCCCAGCTTTAGCAGACTCAACCCCTGGGTTCTCAAAGCTCCACCCACCTAACTACCAGGGGCTCTGCCTTGCCAAGGTCAGAGAAAAATCATGGACAGATTCAGATGTGTGGCTCTGGGAGAATCATACCCACCATCTTCCATGAAGTCTGAAAGGCACCTCCCTTCACAGAAGATCCACTAGTCCCATCTTCCTGATTCTACCAGAGGCACTTCTAGTGACTGAGCCCTTTCAGTGACTAAAACTTACAGCCAGACAGCAGGTGGAGGCATTTGGAGGCAGGTCCCAGAGTGCCTTGAAATGCTTGCTATTCC
Source organism: Myotis nattereri (assembly GCF_964212035.1). Classification (NCBI taxonomy): domain Eukaryota; kingdom Metazoa; phylum Chordata; class Mammalia; order Chiroptera; family Vespertilionidae; genus Myotis; species Myotis nattereri. The sequence goes on from NC_138076.1 coordinate 106,017,797, forward strand.
ACCTTTTGGCCCTGTACTGAAAATAAGCTAGCCTTGGAGCACAGCTTGGTCTTTCTCATGCACAGCCAAGTCCACTAGAGGCAGCTACAAACTGTGGATTGCTTGTAGCTTCAGACAGGTTGCCAAGGGCCAAGCATAGCATAGTTTAACACTGGCTTACACCAGAGTTCTTCCCAAGAGGCATAGAACCAACACACCTAGTAGAAAGCTTCAAACATCATTGGTGCAGAATCCAACAAGCTTCACAAATAGTATATCCAAAGGGAGAACACAGCATGCACTAAACTTTGCTGAGATGAGCTCCAATTTTTTCTGTTTATTTTCTTTCTTTTTTATTTTATGTTTCTTTACTTTTCTCGTTTCTTTTTTTCTATTTTTTTCTATCCTTATTCTTTCATTTCTATCTTTTATTCTTTAGTATTTTTCCTTTTAGTTTTTGTATTCTTTTCTGTTCTTTTCCTTAATTCTTTGTATATTCTTATTTCTTTTTTTTCTTCTGATTCTTTTTTTCTTTTCTTATTCTTTTTTTAAAATAATTTTTATTTCTTGAAGTATTACAAAGAGTATTACATATGTCTTCTTTTTTCCCCCCTTGACATTCCCCCGGCCCCTACCCCCTAGTGTCTTGTGTCCATTGGTTATTCTTATATGCATGCATATAAGTCCTTCGGTTGATCTCTTAATGCCCCCCCCAACCCTCCCCAGGCTTCCCACTGTAATTTGACAGTCTGTTCAATGCTGCTCTGCCTCTGCATCTACCCCTGTTCATCAGTCTATACTGGTCCCCATTATCTGTCCCAGCCTCACTGGAGCCATCCCAACCTCACCGGGGCCGTTTCGTCCTCACCAGGGCCATCTTGACCTCACCGGGGCTGTCCCAATCTCACTGGGGCCATCTCAACCTCACCAGTGCCGTCTCGACCTCACCGGGGCCATTCCGGCCCGGGATGCTGTCTCAACCTCACCGGGGCCATTCCGACCTCACCTGGGCCATTTCGGCCTCACCGGGGCCGTCTCAACCTCACCAGGGCCGTCCCGACCTCACTGGGACCGTCCCGACCTCACCAGGGCTGTATCGGCCTCACCGGGGCCGCCCCGACCTTACCGGGGCCGTCCCAACCTCAACGGGGAAACACGAAGTTTGGCACTCTGTCCCCTGCCGGGCGGCTCCCCACCAGACAATATCTCCAGGCTTTCCTGGTGGCTGAACATCCAGTACGCCTGCTCAGACTTTGCCCTCCACCAAGTGCACAGACTGCCGTCTGCCGTCCCCCAGCGTCCCATGCGAGACTGAAACCGGTGGGTGTGCTTGTGCGCCTGCTGGTACAGCAGTTCCACATCACCGGCCTAGCTGGGCCTGGCCCCAGCCTGCCCCGAACCTGACTCTGCCACCCGAGTGCATCCCTCCTGGATGCGAGGAGCCGAAATCTGCAGCCTGCTGGGTTGGGCTCTGTACGGGTTGGGCTCTGTACTTGGTGCCTCTGCACATCCTACTCAGTCTCAATGCTCTTCTTTCTATATGAGGAGTTAAAATCTGCAGTTTGTTGGGTTGGGCTCTGTACTTGGTGTCTCTGCACATCCTACTCAGTCTCAATGCTCTTCTTTCTTTCCTTCCAGTTGTAGAGCTTCTACTGGGCCAGCTTTCCCATGGTTCTGTATGATAGCTGTTTGTCCCACAGTTGGTAGCCTCGATGTTGTTGTGGGAGGCAGCACGCACAGGTCTCTTCCTTACACTGCCATCTTGGTTCTCCTGGGTCTGCTTCTTGAGCGTGTCTCCCATGGGTGTGAGGAGTTGAAGTCTGCAATTTGTTGGGCTAGGCTGCAAACGCGCAGGTGGGTCTTTTTGTGCACCTGGCACAGCTTGGATGGGGATGTAAATTGATTAGGGCGGGGTCTCAGGGAGTCGCCAGGGCAGAGGAAATAGCAATGGCGACATCTCCTCGGCTCCTCTCCTCTCTGGGACAACAGGGCTTCGTGTCCCCCAGTGCCAGCGAGCAGCTGCACAACAAAGCCTCCCTCGCTTTCTGACCGCTACAAGGCTGTGCTGCCTCTCCCGGTAGGGTCTGGTGGCTCATGATCCTGCCCAAACCAGCTCAGTGGATTCAAGTTTGTAAAAGCGCAGGCGTTTCCTCTTGTGCCTCTGGCACAGCTTGGATGGGAATGTAAATTGAGTAGGGCAGGGTCTCAGGCAGCCGCCAGGGCGGGGCAAACAGCAATGGCGGCGTTTCCGCGGCTCCTCGCCTCTCAGGGACACCGGGACTTCGCGTCCCCCAGTGCCGGCGAGCAGTTGCGCGCCAGAGCCTCCCTCGCTCTCCGACCACTGCAGGGCTGTGCTGCCTCTCCCCGTGGGGCCTGGGGTCTCAGAGATCCGCCCCGAGCAAGCCCAGAGGATTCAAGGGTTCGTAACCACGTCCGAATGAAAAAAAAACCGCACATCCAGTTGCAGCCCGCCTGGCATGCGACTGTGTAACTCTGTTTTTGGCGCCTCTGTAGCTCCTACTCAGTCTCACTGTGCTTCTTTCTTTCCTTCCAGTTGTAGAACTCCCACTGGGCCAACTTCCCCATGGTTCTAAATGGTGGTTGTTTGTGTTATAGTTGGTAGTTTCAATGATGTTGTGGGAGGCAGCACGCACAGGTCTACTCCCTACGCCGCCATCTTGGTTCCTCCTCCTTATTCTCTTTCTTGTTGCTGTTTTTTGTTTTCTTTTTTCTTTGTTTTGCATCACCTATATAGAAGCTTGCATGCTGTGTTCAGAGTTCAGCCTCAAGAGAGTCTATCCCACCCATGAACAAACTAACAGCAATCAAGACCCAATTACAACAGGAGGGTCCACTTACCACACACAAAGGACATTCCTAGATCACCTAGCTCAGGAGATCAAGGAACTTCACACTGGGTCTCACAGGACACCTATTACATAATGTGAACCCACAAAGACTGGGAGTCAGAGTTCTACCTAATACATAGAAACAAAAACAAAAAGACAGCCATAATGGGAGATAAAAAAGAAAAGGAAAAACAAAAACAGGCCCAGAATGAAAGAACAGGAGGAATCTCCAGGGGAAAAAAAAAAAAATGGAGGTAAGGAACTTACCAGAAATAGAGTTCAAAGTAATGGTTATAAGGATGCCCAAGGTGCTTAGTGAAAACTACCACAACATGACAAAGAACATAAAAAAACATGAAAAATAACAAATCATAAATGAAGAATGCCATCAAGAATACACTAGAAGGAATATAAAGTAAGTTGGATAAAGCAAGAGGGTTGAATCAAAAGACAAGGTAGGAAAACACATCCAATCAGAGCAGCAAAAAGAAAAAATAATTAAAGAGAATGAGTACAGTTTAAAGGATATCATGGACAAGATGACATGTAACAACATCCACATTATTGGGTTACAAGAGGGAGAAGAAAGTGAACAAGGGCTAGAGTACCTGTTTGAAGAAATAGTGGCTAAAAATTTCCCTAGCCTAGTTAAGAAAAAACTCACACTACTTCATGAAGCACAGAATCCCAAACAAGATGAACCCTGACAGACCCACACCAAGACACAGTATAATTAAAATGGCAAAGATTGCCCTGACTGGTGTTGCTCAGTGGATAGAGCGTCGGCCTGCGGACTGAAAGGTCCCGAGTTCGATTCCGGTCGAGGGCATATACCTTGGTTGTGGGCACATCCCCAGTAGGAGGTGTGCAGGAGGCAGCTGATCGATGTTTCTCTCCCATCAATGTTCCTAACTCTCTATCCCTTTCCCTTCCTCTCTGTAAAAAATCAATAAAATATATTTTAAAAATAAATAAATAAATAAAATTGCAAAGATTAAAGACAAAGAGAGAATCTTAAAGGTAGCAACAAAGAGGCAGTTAATTACCTACAAGGGAGTTCCAATAAGGCTGTAAGCTGATTTCTCCATAGAAAACACTCAAGCCAGAAGGGACTGGCATGAAATATTCAAAGTTATGAAAGGAAGGACCTGCAGCCAAAACTACTCTACCCAGTAAAGCTATAATTAAAAATTGAAGGCAAAATAAAGAGCTTCTTAGGCAAAAAAAATAGGCTAAAAGTAGTTCATTACAACCAAATAAACCTTGCAAGAAATGTTAAAGGGACTGCTTTAAGAAGAAGAAATAGAAAGAGAGGAACATAGGTACAAAAAATAAAATCACAATAAGTACCTATCCTATCTAATAATAGAGAAACATGGTAATTAGCCGTACCTCCGCTACCCTTCCCATTGGCTAATCAGGGTGATATGCAAATTAACTGCCAACCAAGATGGCAGCCGGCAGCCAGGTAGCTTGAAGCGAACAGGAGGCTTGCTTGCTTCAGTGACAGAGGAAACCAACATTCCCCACCTGCCTTGTCGGCCTCTGAGCTTGCAGTTTAAGAAACATTGTTACAAATATAGAAGCTAAACAAAACCCCAGCCAACATTGTTTCAATTATAGAACAAACGCAGATCCCTGCTTTCAGCCAGCCGGGATCTCAGAGCTGGAGTGAGCAGGACCACAACAGTGTTACAATTATAGAACCCAAACAAACCAGATACCTGCTTTCAGCAGCCGAGGCCTCAGAGCTGGAGCCAAGCCTCAGAGCTAAAGCTTGCCCAGGATAAAAAAAAAAGAAAAAAAGGACAGGTTAGGACCTTCAGTCACCCGCCAGCCTGAAAACGGCCCTCAGCCCCTCACCCAGACTGGCCAGGCACCCCAGTGGGGACCCCCACCCTGAAGGGTGTGTGACCAGCTGCAAACGGCCATCATCCTCTCATCCAGGCTGGCCAGACACCCCAGTGGGGACCCCCACCCTCATCCAGGACACCCTTCAGGGCAAACCAGCTGGACCCCACCCATGCACCAGGCCTCTATCCTATATAGTAAAAGGGTAATATGCCTCCCAGCACCGGAATCAGCGGAGCAGCGAGGCCTCCCAGCACCGGGATCAGCGGAGCCGCGAGGCCTCCCGGCACCGGGATCAACATGACAGGGGGCAGTGCCCAAACCCCCTGATCGCCCTGCAGCTCTGTGTGTGACAGGGGGCGGGGCCACAACCTCCCTATCCGCCTTGCTCTGTTTGTGACAGGGGAAGGCGCCCCAAACCCCTGATCGGCCCTGCTCTGTGCCTGAGAGGGGGGAGCTCCCCAACCCCCTGATTGCCCTGCGGCTCTGTGTGTGACAGGGTGCGGCGCCCCAACCCCCTGATCAGCCCTGCTCTGTGTGTGACAGGGTGCAGCACCCCAACCCCACCCCCGTACAGGCCCTGCTCTGTGTGTGACGGGGTAGAGCCATAACCTCCCCATCGGCCCTGCCCTGAGTGTGACAGTGGCAGCGCCCCAACCCCCTGATTGGCCCTGCTCTGTGGGTGATAGAGGGCGGCGCCCCAACCCCATGATCCGCCCTGCTCTGTGTGTGACAGGGGGCGGTGCCCCATCTCCCCTATCGGCCCTACTCTGTGAGTGACAGGGGGCAGCTCCTCAATCCCCTGATCGGCCCTGCTCTGTGTGTGACAGGGTACGGAGCCCCAACCCCCCTGATGGGTCCTGCTCTGTGCGTGACAGGGGGTGGTGCCACAACCTCCCTATCGACCCTGCCTTGAGTGTAACAGGGGGCGGTGCCCCAACCCCCCAATCGGCCCTACCCTGAGCGTGACTGAGGGTGGCATCGCAACCTCCCGATCTGCCCTACTCTGTGCATGACAGGGGGCGGCGCCCCAACTCCCCAGTTGGCCCTGCTCTGAGCCCGACCAGGGGCTGCACCTAGGGATTGGTCCTGCCCTCTGCCACCCAGGAGTGGGCCTAAGCCAGCAGGTCATTATCTCCCAAGGAGTCCCAGACTGCGAGAGGGCACAGGCTGGGCTGAGGGACCCCTTCTCCCCCCCGAGTGCACAAATTTTTGTGCACTGGGCCTCAAGTCTACAATAAAAGCATAATATGCTAATTAGACCAACATCCTTCCAGACGACCTTCTGGACAAAGCAGGGGCTATGAGGGAAGACCAGGTCCTGGGTGCCTGCTGGTGCCAAGGGGAGGCCTGGGTCCCAGGTGCCAGAGGGAAGCCAGTGTTGGCAGCTGCGGAAAGGAAGGCCTACTCTTGCACAAATTTTGTGCATTGGGCCTCTAGTCAATAATAATATTAAATGTAAATGGATTAAATGTTCCAGTAAAATGACATAAGGTAATGGAATGGATAACAACACATGACCCATTTATATACTGTCTACAAGAGACCCACCTAAGAACAAAACATTCACAAAGACTGAAAGTGAAGGGATGGAAAAAATATTCTATGCAAATGGAAACCAAAAAGAAACTGGGGTAGCAATACTTATATCTGACAAAATAGACTTCAAAACAAAGGCCATAAGAAGAGACAAAGAAAGGCATTACATAATACTAAAAGGATAAATCCAACAAGAGGATATTACCCATGTAAACTATATATACCCAATATGGGGGCATCTATGTATATAAAAAAACATTTGCTGGAATTTAAGGGAGTGAGCAACAGCAGTACAGTGATAGTAGGAAACTTTAATACCCCACATCATCACTGGATAGATCTTCCAGACAAAAAATCAAAAAGGAAACAGGTAGTTTAAATGACACAATAGATCAAATGAATTTAATGGATATTTGCAGAACATTCCCTCCCAAAGCAAGCAGAATATACATTTTTCTCAAATGCACATGAAACATTCTCAAAGATAGGCCACATATTTGGACACAACTTAAGTCTTAACAAATTCAAAAAGAATGAAATCATCTTCTCGAATAACCATGACATGAAACTAGAAATCAGCTACAATTTTAAACACCCTAAAACATTCAAACACATGGAAGCTAAACAGCATGTTATAAAATAATGAATGGGTTAACAAAGAAATCAAGGAAGAAATAAAAATATTACCTGGAAACAAATGAAAATGAACACACAACAATCCAAAATCTATGGAACACAGCAAAAGCAATCCTGAGAGGGAAATTCATAGCATTACAGTCCTACCTGAAGAAGCTAGAACAACATCAAATAAAAAATCTAATCCTATACCTAAAAGAACTAGACAAAGAACAACAAGCTCAGAAAAAGAAAGAAAATAATAAATACCAGAGCAGAAATAAATGACATACAGATTTTAAAAAATACAAAAGATAGGGGGAAACTAAGATGGCAGCATAGATAAACACCGGGAAATTGTCGCCTCCCACAACAATTGAAAAATACCGCAAAGGACAGAGCAGACATCATCCAGAACAACCGGAAGGCTGGCTGAGTGTAAATTCTACAACTAGAAGGAAAGAAAAGCACGCTGAGAGTCAGAGGAGCTGCAGAGGTGAAGTGCAGAGGTACGGCGGCTCGCGCGGGCGCGCGTGCAGAAAGGGGGTGGCACCTGAGGACGTGGCTGTTTTTTTTGAATCACAAGCTCCCGACTGCTCTGAACTCCGGTTCCGGGAAGTCTCTGGGGACCCAGGACTCATATGGGGAGGAGCTGGTCTGTCGGGTAGCAGGCGAACTTGAGTGCGGCTTTCCCTCAGAGGTGCTTGTAGCCGTTACCGGGACACTGAGAAGCGCAACTCCGGGCGCGGAGAATCACCATAGCTGCTTTCTCCGCCCTTTGACTCCCTGAGACCCCGCCCCACCCAGGCTGCGGCAGAGGCTTTTGCATGTGAATGTACCTAACTACAGCCGAGCCAGGCAGACCCAGAACTTCCAAGAGAAGGCCCAAGGCCCCGCAGCGGCTTGCATTGCTTCACAGCTGAGCCTCTTCGTGGCTCCTGCTGTGTGGCCTCAGGCAGAGGCTGAATTAACACCTCCTTAGATCGAGGAGCCACTGTACCCAGTGGTCAGAGGAGGACCATCCAGATTGCAACTCCTCAGATCCATAAGGGACACACTCAGGGAGCAGACTCAGTAAGCCCCACTGAAGCAAGTCTTGCCCCAGAAGGGTGTCTTCAGCACAGAAGTTCTCCCACTTCAGATACAGCTGATTCTCACAACCAATTGGCCTGGAGGTCAATTCCTCCCAGTGATCCTACAACAACCAAGGCACCAAGAGTGCACCAAGAGTGTCCACCCCAGGTAACTGGGGAGGCTGAGCCACTGGGCCCTACAGGACACCTGGTGCACAGGGCCACTCTATCAACACAGGGAAGCAGCCAAAATGCAGAGACAACGAAACAGGTCACAAATGGCAGAAATGGAGGAAAGCAAACGACTGGATATAGAGTTCAAGGCCACATTTATAAGGTTTTTCAAGAATTTTATGGAAACCGCTGATAAATTTAAGGAATCCCTCAATAAGTATAGTGAGACCATGGAGGACATGAAAAAGGACCAACTAGAAATTAAGCATACACTGACTGAAATAAAGAATAATTTACAGAGATCCAACAGCAGACAAGAGGATCCCAAGAATCAAGTCAAGGAGTTGAAATACAAAGAAACAAAAAATACCCAACCGAAAAAGAAAAAAGAAAAGAGATTCAAAAAATATGAAGATAGTGTAAGGAACCTCTGGGACAACTTCAAGCGTACCAACATCAGAATTATAGGGGTACCAGAAGGAGAGAGAGGGCAAGATATTGAAAACCTTTTTGAAGAAATAATGACAGAAAACTTCCCCTACCTGGTGAAAGAAATGGACTTACAAGTCCAGGAAGCGCAGAGAACCCCAAACAAAAGGAATCCAAAGAGGACCACACCAAGACACATCATAATTAAAATGCCAAGAGCAAAAGATAAAGAGAGAATCTTAAAAGCAGCAAGAGAAAGACAGTCAGTTATCTACAAGGGAGTACCCATACGACTGTCAGCTGATTTCTCAACAGAAACCATGCAGGCCAGAAGAGAGTGGCAAGAAATATTCAAAGTGATGAATAGCAAGAACCTGCAACCAAGATTACTTTATCCAGCAAAGCTATCATTCAGAATAGAAGGTCAGATAAAGAGCTTCACGGATAAGAAAAAGCTAAAGGAGTTCATCACCACCAAACCAGCATTATATGAAATGCTGAAAGGTATTCTTTAAGAAGAGGAAGAAGAAAAAGGAACTCTTACCATTTGCCACAGCATGGATGGAACTGGAGAGCGGATAAATACCACATGATCTCACTCATTTGTGGAATATAATGAACAACATAAACTGATGAACAAGGACTGATCCAGAGACGGAGAGGCATTGATTGGACTGTCGGGCCTTGGAGGGAAGGTAGGGGAGGGTAGGGGTAAGGGGGAAAGGTCAACCAAAGGACTTATATGCAAGCATATAGGCCTAACCAATGGACACGGACAACGGGGGGGTGAGGGCATGAGCGGAGGGGGGGGGGGTAGTTGGTAGAGGGTAACGTGGGAACAAGGACACATATGTAATATCTTAATCAATAAAAAATATATTTAAAAAAATACAAAAGATAAATGAAATCAAGTGCTGATTCTTTGAAAAAATAAATAAGATTGATGAATCTTTAAGCAGATTCATCAGAAACGCGAGAGGCCTCAAATAAATAAAACCAGAAATGAATGAGCAGAAGTAAAAATTGACATCACAGGCCTAACCAGTTTGGCTTAGTAGGTAGAGCATTGGACTGTGGATCAAAGGGTCTGGGTTTGAATCCAGTCAAGGGCATGTACCTTGGTTTCAGGCTCCTCTCCAGCTGGGGCCCTGGTCGAGGCAACTGCAGGAGGCAACCAATCAATGTGTTTCTCTCACACTGATGTTTCTCTTTGTCTTTCCTTCTCTCTTCCACTCTCCCTAAAAATCAATGGAAAAATATCCTCAGGTGAGGATTAACAAAAACAACAACAACAAAAACGAAACACAAAGGATGGCAAGGAAATCCTATGAACAACTATGCAAACAAATTGGACAACCCAGGAGGAAAGGACAAATTCCTAGAAACATACAACCTTCTAAAACTGAATCAGAAAGAATCAGAAAACCTGAATAGACAGATAACAACAAATGAAATTGAAGCAGTAAACAAAATTCATGGAACAGATTACTTCACTGGTGAATTTTAGCAAACATTCAGAGAAGTACTAATAACTATTCACCTAAAACTATTCCAAGAAATTCAAGAGGAGGGAAGCCTTCCAAGATCTTTTTACAAGGCCAGCATTATCCTAATTCTAAAACCACATAAAGATACTACAAACAAAGAAAACTATAGGCCAACATCCCTGATGAGCATAGATACTAAAATCCTCAACAAAATTTTAGCTAATGAGATCCAAGCAACACATTAAAAAAATAATACACTATGACCAAATGGGGTTTATTCCAGGTATGCAAGGTTGGTACAATATTTGCAAAATAATAAATGTGATACATCACAAAAACAAAATGAAGAATAAAAATCACATGTCAATAGATGCAGAAAAATGACACAGTGATTCCACTTCTAGAAATATATCCCAAAAAACTAGAAACACTAATCAGAAAGGATATATGCACCCCTATGTTCATAGTGGCACAGTTTACCATAGCTAAGATTTGGAAACAGCCTAAGTGTCTATCAGCAGATGAATGGATTAAAAAACTGTGATACATCTACACATGGAATACTACACTGCGGTAAAAAAGAAGGAATTCTTACCATTTGCAACAGCATGGATGAAACTGGAGAGCATTATGCTAATTGAAATAAGCCAGTCAGAGAAAGATAAATATCACATGATCTCACTCATGTATGGAATATAATGAACAACATAAACTGATGAACAAAAACAAATCCAGAGACAGAGAAGCATTGATCAGACCATCAAACCTCAGAAGGAAGGTAGGGAGGGTGGGGGTAAGGAGGAGAGATCAACCAAAGGATTTGTATGCATGCATATAAGCTTAACCAATGGACACAGACAACAGGGGGTGAGAGCATGAGTGGGGGGTGGGAGGCAATGGGTGGGATAAGGACACATATGTAATACCTTAATCAATAAAGACACTCCCCCTTCAAGAAAAATAGATGCAGAAAAAGCATTTGATAAAATCCAGCAGCCATCCTATATAATAAAAGGGTAATATGCTAATTGAACCTCACACCATCACAAAGATGGTGACACCCACAGCCAATAAAGGAGGGTATATGTTAATTGACTGCCCCACCCTCAAAGACAGTGGTGCCCACAGCCAATAAGGAGGGAATATGCTAATTGACTGCCATGCCCTTAAAGATGGCAGTGCCCACAGCCACAAGATGGCGGCGCCCAGTCCCTTTATCTCCACCAAGGTGGCAGGTGCGCGGCAAGGCTCTATGCACCTGCCTCCAGAGTCACCCAGTCCCCTCAGCCCCCCAGCTGCCAATGGCCAGCCCAAGGCACAGGCAAGCCTTGGATGGCCAGTCACTATGAGGTGCACTAACCACCTCTTGGTCCCTTTCCCTGGCCAGCAGGCTCTGATCACCCAATGACAAATGGGGAACTGGGGTAGGGGGCAGGGCCAGGGAGTGGCTGACCTCTTGGTGCCTCCCCTAGCCAGCAGGCTCTGATTGCCTAATGGTGAATGGGGAACCGGAGGTGGGTGGAGGCAGGGGGCGGGGCCAGCTGCGGGCAGCTGGGGAAGATGGCCCTGATCACAGGCCAGGCCTAGGAACCATACCCACACACGAATTCGTGACCAGGCCTCTAGTTTATGATAAAACTCTCAGCAAAGTGGGAATAGAAAGATCATACCTCAACATAATAAAGGACATATATGAGAAACCTAGTTTTGTCAATGTCAATAGACAAAAACTAACAGCATTTCCCTTAAGATTAGGAATAAGACAGGGATGTCCACTTTCACCACTCTTATTCAACAAAGTACTAGAAGTACTAAAAAAAAATTACAACAACAAAAATCCTGGATCTAACAAATGAATTTTGCAAAGCAGATACAAAATAAATATACAGAAATTGGTGGCATTTTTATACACCAATAATGAATTCTCAGAAATAGAACCTGAGGAAGCAATTCCATTTAATATTATAATACCACAAAATAAGGTACCTAAAAATATATTTGACCAAAGAGGTAAAAAAACAACAACAACAAAAACAAAAACAAAAAACCTGTACTGGGAAAACTATGTGACATTGAAGAAAGAAATTGAAGAAGACACAAACAAGTGGAAGCATATACCGTGTTCATGGATTAGAAAATTGACATCATTAAAATGTCCATGCTACCCAAAGCAATCTATACATTCAATACAATTCCTATTTCAATACCAATGGCATATTTCACAGATCTAAATAAATATTCCAAAATTTTATGTAGAACCAAAAACGACCCAATCGCCTCAGCAATCTTGAGATCTTTCAGCAAAGTTGGAGGGATCACAATACCAGATATCAAATTATACTATAAAGCCATTGTAATCAAAACAGCCTGGTACTGCCTGGCCAAGGTTGCAGAGTGGTTGAGCATCGACCTATGAACCAGGAGGTCATGGTTTGATTCCCAGTCAGGCCACATGCTTGGGTTGCAGGCTAGATCTCCAGTAGGGGGCACACAGGAGGCAGCCAATTAATGATTCTCATCATTGATGTTGCTATCTCTCTCTTCTCTCTTCCTATCTGAAATCAATAAAAACATATTTTTTAAAAAAACAGCTCAGGGGAGGCGGGGGGGGGGGGGGGGCGGGGTGCGGCAAGAGATCAACCAAAGGACTTGTATACATGCATATTAGCATAACCAATGGACAGGGACACTGGGGTGATGGGGGCTTGTCCTGGGGGGAGGGAGTGGAGGGGGAGGTCAATTGGGGAAAAAGGAGATATAGGTAATACTTTAAACAATAAAATAAAATGAAATATAAACTTGAAACATAACTAAAAAACAAACAAACAAACAAACAAACAAAGAACAGCCCAGTACTGGCATAAGAACAGGCATATAGATAATGGGAAAGAACAGAAAACCCAGAAATCAACCCCCACCTTTATGGTTAATTAATATTTGACAAAGTAGGTGAGAGCATACAATGGAGTAAACACAATCCTGTCAATAAATAGTATTGGGAAAATTGGACAGGTGCATGCAAAAAATGAAATTAGACCACCAACTTAAACCATACACAAGAAAAACTCAAAATAGGTAAAACACTTAAATGTAAGTTGCAAAACCATAAAAATCCTAGAAGAAACCAAATGTAGTAAAATCTTAGACATCTCTCATAGCAAAATCTTTGCCAATATATCTTCTAGGGCAGGGGTGGGCAACCTTTTTGTGACTGCGTGCCAAAACCAGCAAAATCTCTGACTCAAAATTCTTCTGCGTGCCAACCCTAATTTTTTGAGAACATGTTATGCCTACTTGATATCTCTTAAGGTGTACGTATGTGAAGAACCTTGAAGAAATAATAAAATTCATTCGAGCGACAAAAACACAGTATATGATGATGAAAAATGCATTTATTTTTTAATGTATACATGTACACTGATAGTCCGACAGACAACTTTATGACTCTGTTTCATATTATCAGTGGTACTTTTGCTGCTGCATCACTGATGACAGAGATTTTACATCAGGTTTATATTTTGTGACCTTCAGAGATATGCACGAGCTACTACTTTCATCCGTCAGGCTACTCCTATTATGAGACTTAACAAAATTCATCACTGAGAACAAAGATTCACAATTATAAATGGAAGATTATAAGAGAGGGTTTCGCGTGCCAGCAAAAGTTACTGGCGTGCCATGTTTGGCACGCGTGCCAGGTGTTGCCCACCCCTGTTCTAGGGCAGAGAGAAACAAGGGAATTTAAAAAAAAAAAATGGAGCTACATCAAACTAAAAGGTTTCTGCACAACAAAAGAAACCTTCAGCAAAGTGACAAAAGAACACACTGCATGGGAGAACATATTTGCCAATGACACATCTAATAAGGGGTTAATTTCCAATATATATAAAGAACTTATACAACTTAACACCAGGAAGACAAACAATCCAATTTAAAAATGGGCAAAGGACCTGAATAGACACTTCTCCAAAGAGGACATACAGATGGCTAAGAGAAATATGAAAAAATGCTCAACATCACTAATCATCAGGGAAATGCAAATTAAAAGTACAATGAGATATCACCTCACATCTGCAACAATGTCTACCATCAATAAATCAACAAACAACAAGTGTTGGTGAGAATGTGGAGAAAAGGGAACCCTAGTGCACTATTGATGAGAATGCAGACTGAGGTAGCCACTATGGCAAACAGTATGAAGGTTCCTCAAAAATATTAAAAATGGAACTTCCTTTTGACCCAGCAATCCCATTTCTTGGAGTATATTCTAAGAATCCCAATACACCAATCAGAAAAAAATATATGCACCCCCATGTTCATAGCAGCATTATTTACAATAGCCAAGATCTGGAAATAGCCCAAGTGCCCATCAATAGATGAGTGGATAAAAAAGTTGTGGTACAGGAAGAAGGAAGATGGCAACTGGCAAGACGGCAGGGAGAAAGAGAGTGTGAGAGAGTGAGGGAGCGAAAGAGGAGTGTGTGGACGTGTGTGGTGAGTGTGTGTGTGAACTAGGGACAGTTAGATCCTGCACGACTTTCGGGGGCTGGTGGATTGGAAGGTCTTAGACTGTGAGACCCTGCTGCTGCTGCAAACACTCCCGGGCAGCCAACGCTGGCACAGAAACCATGCCATATTGAAGGGAAGAACTGTTGTGACTAGGATTCTAGCCTTACCACCACCCAGACTGGCCTCAGATGCAAACCGGGACCCTGCAGCCACTCTGGACAAAGACCTGCTACCACAGCTACAGAACCAGGGACACCGAGACTCCAGACATTCCAGGCTGCAGATTTCAGTTAGTCACAAAGCACACACCCCTGCCCCCTCAGCCTGCCACAGTGGTAAAGGGCCTGCATGACATGTGGTGTGCAAGCGAGCCTCCCACCAACACCGGGCAATGTGCAACCCCACCCCACTAGCAGGCCAGGGACTCGGATTACTGGTACACTTGGAAGGCCACACTGAGGACCAGTGACTTTGTTTCTCTGCACGCACAAGAGGAGACTCTGTTTCTTGTTGCATGCGTGCACTTGGACTCTGATTATCAGCACACACGGACTGATTCTTGGTGCCATGCGAGGCCACACTGAGCACTAATGACTTTGATTCTTGGCACATGCACCCAGGGACTCTGTTTCTCATCGCGCGCTCATGGGGACTCTGATTATCCACATGCACGAACTTATTCTGGGAGTACGCACTAGGCCACACTGAGGGCCAGTGATTTTGATTCTCAGGGAGCATCCCTGGGGACTCTGTTTCTTGTCGCATGTGCACTGGGACCCTAATTATCGGAGAGTGCGTGAGGCCACACCAAACACCAGAAACTCTGATTCTCAATTCTCGGCATGTGTACACAGGGACTCCAATTCCCAGCACATGCTTGGGAGACTCTGGTTTTTGGTCCATGCATGGAGGGACTCTGTTTTTCAGCGTGCATGCAGATAATCTAATTGTAGGTGTGAGAATGAAGCCACACCAAGCACCAGTGACTCTAATTATTAGCACGCGTGGGGACTCTGATTCTCGGCAGACGCAAGAGGCCACACTGAGTGCCCGTGACTGTGATTCTCGGCACAGGCATGTGGGGACTTTGATTTTCGGTGTGTGTGGCTCCCGCCGACCCACAGAAGCCACACATCTCAGTACCTGAGCTCTTCAGTGATGCTCAGGTGGTGCGACACTCCTGCCACACACCTCAGGCCCCCACAACTTGTCACTTGGACCATCTGGTCATAGCTAGAATGGGGAGACAATGAAACAATCCCCAAAGAAAACAAAAAGAGGAATCACCAAGAAAGGGAATAAGTGAAATATGACACATACAATATGTCAGAAAAGGAATTCAGAATAATGGTCGTACAGTTCATAAGCCAGATGGATGAAAAAAACAACCTAAGCAAAAATCAGGGGAAAATCAAAAGTGATATAGCTACAATCAAAAAACCATGGAAGGGTTCAACAGTAGACTAGGAGAAGCAGAGGACCAAATTAGTGAGTTAGAAACAAACCCAATTTGAACAGCAACTGGAGAAAAAGATTAAAAAGCAGGAGGAGAGCCTAAGGGAGCTTTGGGACAACATGAAACAAAGTAACATACATAAAATAGGGGTGCCAGAAAGACAAGAAGAGCAGCAAGGATTAGAGAATCTATTTGAAGAAATAATGACAGAAAACTTCCCGGATATGGGGAAGAAAAAAGTTACACAAGTACAGAGAGTCCCAAGGAAGATGAATCCCAAAATACCCACACCAAGACACTCATAATAACGATGGCAAATGTACAAAGAGAGAATCTTAAAGGCTGCAAGAGAGAAACAGAGAGTTACCTACAAAGGATCCCCCATCAGATAATCAAATGATTTCTCAACAGAAACATATCAAGCTAGAAGGGAATGGAAGGAGGTATACAAAGCGATGCAAAGCAAAGGACTGAGTCAAAGAACACTCTATCCAACAAGACTATCAATCAAAATTGAAGGGGAAATCAGGAGTTCTGCAAACAAACAAAGGGCTAAAGGAGTTTATCATTGCCAAGCCAGCAATGAAAGAAATGCTAAAGGGAATGCTGTAAAAAGAAGTAATAGTAAGGATGGAAGGAACACAGGCATAAAGAATAGAAATGGCTACAAACAAGTACCTATCAATAATAACATTAAATGTAAATAGATTAAATGCTCCAATCAAAAGAGATCCAGTGAATGAATGGATAAGAAAACATGACTCACCTCAGAACAAGGGACTGACACAGACTGAAAGTGAAGGAATGGAAAAATATCTTTCAGGTAAATGGAAATGAAAAAAAGCTGGGGTAGCAATACTTATATCTGATAAAATAGACCTCAAAGTGAGGACCATAAAAAGACAATGGAGGCCACTTCATAATTCTAAAGGGATCTATACAACAAGAGGATATAACTCTGGTAAACATATAAGAACCCAATGCAGCAGCACCCAAACACATAAAAAAAACTTCTGGGAGCTAAAGAGAAGGCAGACGGCTGCCGACGGGAAGGCAGACTGCAAGCCATTGTGAAAGTGAGAGAACAAAAGGAGAGTGTGTGGACGTCCTGAGTGTGTAAATTTGTGAGTGAGCAATAACTATACTCCAGAGGACTGTTGAAGACTGCCGGATAGGGCTCCCCTAACTGGGCAGCCTCCACTGCTGCTGAAATCTCTCCCAGAGTGGCCAGCTCAGCCACGGAGACAGCACCATCTTCAGTGGCTGATATCGGAAACGTATACATCCAGAGACACTGCAACCACGGCACCCAGGGACCAGCTAAGAACCCAGGAACACCGGATCTCAAGCAGCGCAAATACGTGGACTCAGACGAGCCCTGCTCCTCCTCAAAGAAAGGTCAGATTTCACCTAGATAAAGGTGTGGTTTGTAATTCAGGTTGGAGAGAGAAACGCGCTCGGGGGAAGTCTGCGCCCCACAAAGTCCACGGCCATTGGGGCCAGTGTGATCCGTGAGTGTGGAAGGAGTCCCACAGGGCTGCTGGCAGAAGGGAACTCTAAAAATCAGCCCATAGTTGGACTGGGTGCAAAAAGGCAGCCTCAGTGTGCTGGCTGTTTGTGCCAGGGGAGAGAGGACATGCGGAAGAGACTTTGAGAGAATTTAACACAGAGCTGGATGGTGGAGGGCTGAGAGCTCATGCACATACTCTGGCTCTTTTTTGGTTGTTGTTCCTTAAATATTTGCTTTTGATTATTAAACCCAATACATAGGATCACCCAATTGGGGTCACTCACAGAGATTGCAGGGGAAAGTTGTTTTTGTGGAACCTGGGAATCAGAGCGGGGAGTAATGATCAAGGAGCCAGCTCTGGGGCAGTCAACTCTCCAAACCAGTATAAAGTGCGATAGGGAAAACAACACCTAAATACTGGCTAGAGAGGACTAATGGACTAAGGCGTGCCAAACAGAAGAGTAGAGGAAATGAAGGACCTTAACTACTGCCCATTTTTATTTTTTTCACCTTTTACTTAAGAAACTACAATTTTTTTTTCTTCACCTGATTTTACCTTTTTAATTACTACATTTTTATTTTTAACCAGTATTATTACTACCATTTTATCTTTTTTTTTAAGTGTCATTTTATTTTCTCTTTATTTTATTTTGGGATTAGTGTTCTACATTCTATTTTCATCTTTCCTTTAGCATCATTTTACTCTACCTCAACTTTACCTTTATGCCAAAACTCTCTTCTTCACTTTTCCCCTTCTGTTGTCCTGTTTCTTGTACCCTATTCCTGCTTTAGATTTTCCCTATTCCTTCTTTTTACCCCCTGTGAAAATTTCACCCTCTTATATATCTAATTTCCAATCCCCTGCTCTAAGCCCATATACAACTCTCTCTTCTCTTTCTTCACTATCCAAATTTTTTTCTGTCGTTTTGTTGTTGTTTGCTTGATTGTTGATTATATTGGGGGTTTTTATGCTTGTTTGTGAGATTGTTTCGCTTTTTCTTTTTATTTTTTTGTTGTTTTTTTTCCCCAGTTATTTTTTGCTTCTGTTTTCCCTGACATCACTTGATATTAGTTGTTGTTTGTAGTTTGCATTTTTCTCTAGGTATCTGTTGCTGGCATTTGTTGGGATTAGTGGCTGATCTATTGGAGTTTACTCCCCATATAAATAGTTTCTTCTCCTCCGCTATTTCATTCTCTTTCTTTTCTCTCTTACTTTTTCTTCCTTTTCCCAATTTCATTTTTGCACTCCTTTTTTTTCTTTTTCTCTTTTTTCTTTATCTCTTCTTCTTTCTTTCTTATCCCCTAATTCTCCTTTCTTTGGTGGTCACATTTATTTGGGGTTATTGGTATCGTGAACACATTTGTATTCAGTGCCTTGTGCATTGTGCCTTGTTGTGTAGTATTTTATGCCTGTAAATCAATGCAGCAGGGAGAGAACTACATAACCAGACACCCGGAGAAGAGAGATCATGGGGAGACAAAGAAACAGCCTGCATATGAAAGAAAAACAGGCATCACCAGAAAAGGAAGTAAACAAAATGGAGGCAAGCAACCTGTCAGAGAAAGAATTCAAAAAAATGGTCATAAGGTGGATGAAAAGAATGGAAGACAAATTCAACAATATGTGTAAGAACCAAGAGGAAATGAAGAAGAACCAAGAAGAAATGAAAAATGACAAAGAACTCAATGAAAAGCATCAACAGTAGACTAGAAGAAGCAGAGGACCGCATCAGTGAGCTAGAAGACAAGGTAGGAAAAAATACCAAGCAGAGCAGCTTCTAGAAAAAAAATTAAAAAGCAGGAGGAGAGCCTAAGAGAACTTTGGGACAACATGAAACAAAACAACATCTGCATAATAGGGGTGCCAGAAGGAGAGAAAACTGAGCAAGGAATAGAAAACCTGTTTGAAGAAATAATGGCAGAAAACTGCCCTGATATAGAGAAGAAAAACACAAATCCAAGAAGCTCACAGAGTCCCAAACAAAATGAACCCCAAAAGACCAACGCCAAGGCACATTATAATTAAATTGGCAAAACACCAATTACAAAGCAAGAATCTTAAAAGCGGCCAGAAAGAAACAGAAAGTTACCTAAAAAGGATCCCCCATCACACTAGCAACTGATTTCTCAACAGAAACACATCAGGAAAGAAGGGAATGGAATGAAATATACAAAGTCATGCAAAGGAAGGGTCTGAATCCAAGAATACTGTACACAGCAAGGCTATCAATCAAAATTGAGGGTGAAATCAGGAGCTACACAGACAAAATAGGAGTACAGGAGTTTATTACCACCAAACCAGCAATGCAAGAAATGCTAAAGGGTCTGCTGTAAAAAGAAAAAATAGGAAACAAAGAAGAAACACAGGGGTAAAGAATAAAAATGGCGACAAACAAGTATCTATCAATAATAACTTAAAATGTAAATGGATTAAATGCCCCAATAAAAAGACATAGGGTACCTGAGTGGATAAGAAAACATGACCCATATATATGCTGTCTACAGGAAACCCACCTCAAAAAAAAAAGATGTGCACAGACTGATGGTGAAGGGATCTAAAGAGGTTTTTCAGGTGAATGGAAATGAATAAAAGGCTGGGGTAGCAATACTTATATCTGACAAATTAGATCTCAAAGTAAAGGACATAAAAAGAGATAAAGAAGGCCACTACATAATACTAAATGGAGCGATCCAACAAGAAATAATAACTCTTGTAAACATATATGCACCCAATACAGGAGCAACCAAATACATAAAAACACTTCTGGAGGAGATGAAGGGAGAGATTGACAGCAATACAATCATAGTAGGGGACTTTGATATCCCACTATCACCATTGGACAAATCCTCTAAACAAAATATCAGCAAAGAAACATCAATCCTCAATGACTCACTAGATCAGATCGAATTAATTGACATCTTCGGAACATTTCACCCCAAAGCAACAGAATATACATTCTTCTCAAATGCACATGGGTCATTTTCAAAGATAGACCATATATGGGGTCACAGGCAAAGTTTCTTCAAATTCAAGAAGATAGAAGTCATATCAAGCATATTCTGAGATCCCAATGGCATAAAATTGAAAATCAACTACAATAAACACAATCCAAAAGAATTAAACACGTGGAGACTAAATAGCATGCTATTAAACAATGACTGGGTTACCAGAGAGGTCAAAGAAGAAATAAAAAACATCATGGCAACAAATGACAATGAAAACATAACAATCCAAAACCTATGGGACAAAGCAAAACTAGTCTTGAGAGGAAAGTTCATAGCTCTACAAGCCTACTGCAAAAAAACAAGAAACAATGAGAATAAATTACCTAACCCTATAACTCAAAGAGTTAGAAAGAGAGCAACAATAAAAGCCCAGTGTAAGCAAAAGGAAGGAAATAATAAAGATCAGGACGAAGATAAATGACATAGAGACCAAAAAAAAAAAAAAAAAAAAGATCAACAAAACCAAGAGCTGGTTCTTTGAAAGGATAAACAAGATTGATGAACCTCTAGTCAGGCTCACCAAAAAACAAAGAGAGAGGACCCAAATAAACAAAATCAGAAATGAAAGGGGAGAAATAATAACAGACCCCACAGAAATACAAAGGATTGTTAAAAAAATACTATGAACAACTCTACTCCAACAAACTAGACAACCTGGAGGAAATGGACAAATTCCTAGAAAAATACAACCTTCCAAAACTAAATCAGGAAGAATCTAAAAATCTCAATAGGCCAATAACTATGGAACAAATTGAAGCAGTAATCAAAAAGCTTCCAGCAAACAAAAGCCCAGTGCAGGACGGCTTCACAGGGGAGTTTTACCAAATATTCAAGGAAGAACTAAAACCTATCCTCCTCAGACTACTACAAAAAATTCAAGAAGAAGGAACACTTCCAAATTCATTCTATGAAGCCAGCATCACCCTAATACCAAAACCAGATAAAGACAACACAATGAAAGAGAATTACAAGCCAATATCCCTCATGAACATAGATGCCAAAATCCTCAACAAAATCCTAGCAAATCGGATCCAGCAGTACATCAGAAAGATCATACAACATGACCAAGTAGGATTTGTCCCGTGGATGCAAGGCTATCAATAAACATGATACATCACATAAACAAGTTGAGAGACAAAAATCACATAATCATATCGATTGATGAAGAAAAGGCATGTGACAAAGTCCCAACACCCTTTCTTGATAAAAACTCTCAGCAAAGTGGGAATAGAGGGATCATACCTCAACATAATAAAAGCCTTATATGACAAACCTACAGCCAACATCATACTCAATGGGCAAAAACTAAAACCATTTCCCTTAAGAACAGGAACAAGACAAGGATGCCCACTTTCACCACTCCTGTTCGACATAGTACTGGAAGTGTTAGCCAAATGGATCAGACAAGAAGAAGAAACAAAAGGCATCCAAATTGGAAAAGAAGAAGTAAAATTGTCATTTTTCGCAAATGACATGATACTGTACTTAGAAAACCCTAAAGACTCCATCAAAAAATTACTAGACGTAATAAATCAATTTGGCAATGTGGCAGAATACAAAATTAACGCCAAGAAATCTATGGCATTTTTATACACTAATGGTGAACTTACAGAAAGAGAAATTAAAAAATCAATCCCATTTACCATTGCACAAAAAAATTAAGATACCTAGGAATAAACTTAACTACGGAGGTAAAAGACCTCTACCCAGAAAACTACAGGACATTGAAAAAAGAGATAGAGGAAGACATAAACAGATGGAAAAACATACCGTGTTCATGGATTTATAGAATCAACATCATCAAAATGTCCATACTACCCAAAGCAATCTATTGATTAAATGTACTCCCCATTAAAATACCAATAGCATATTTCATAGAACTAGAAAGAACTCTCCAAAAATTCATCTGGAAAAGAAAAAAAAAAAAGAATAGCTGCTGCAATCCTGAGAAAGAAGAACAAAGTAGGAGGGATCTCAATACCAGATATCAAGCTGTATTACAAAGCCACTGTTCTCAAAACTGCCTGATACTGGCACAAGAACAGACATATAGACCAATGGAATAGAATAAGAGAACCCAGAAATTGACCCAAACCACTATGCTCAATTAATATTTGACAAAGGAGGCAAGAACATACAATGGAGTCAAGACAGTCTCTTCAATAAATGGTGCTGGGAAATTTGGTCAGACAGATGCAAAAAAATGTAACTAGACCACCAACTTACACCATACACAAAAATAAACTCAAAATGGATAAAGGACTTAAACGTAAGACGGGAAACCATAAAAATATTGGAGGAATAGATTGGTAGCAAAATCTCACATATATGCCGAAGGAATTTCTTCACTGACACAGCTCCTAGGGCAATGGAAATTAAAGAGAAAATAAACAAATGGGACTATATCAATATAAAAAGCTTCTGCACAGCAAAAGAAACCATCAACAAAACAATGAGAAAACCCACTGCATGGGAGAACATATTTGCCAATTTATCTCTGCTAAAGATTTAATCTCCAACATTCACAGGGAACTCATACAACTTAACAAAAGGAACATAAACAATCCAATCAAAAAATGGGCAAAGGACCTAATTAGACACTTTTCGAACGAGGACATTCATAAGGCTGAGAGACATATGAAAAGATGCTCAAAGTCACTAATCATCTGAGAGATGCAAATCAAACTGACAATGAGGTACCATCTCACACCTGTCAGAATGGCTATCATCAACAAAGCTACAAATGACAAGTGCTGATGAGGATACGGAGAAAAAGGAGCCCTCTTTCTCTGCTGGTGGGAATGCAAACTGGTGCAGTCACTGTGGAGAACAGTGTGGAGTTTCCTCAAAAAACTAAAAATGGAACTCCCATTTGACCCAGTGATCCCAGAAACACCAGAAACACCAATCAGAAAGGATATATGCATCCCTATGTTCATAGCAGCACAATTTACAATAGCTAAGATTTGGAATCAGCCTAAGTGCCCATCAGCAGATGAATGGATTAAAAAACTTTGGCACATCTACACAATGGAATACTATGCAGCTGTAAAAAGGAAGGAACTCCTACCATTTGCAACAGCATGGATGGAGCTGGAGAGCATTATGCTAAGTGAAATAAGTCAGTCAGAGAAAGATAAATATCACATGCTCTCACTCATTTGTGGATTATAATGAACAACACAAACCGATGAACAAAAAACAGATATAGAGACAGAGAAGCATCGATCAGATGCTCAAACCTCAGAGGGAAGGTGGAGGAGGGTTGGGGTGAGGGGGAGAGATCAACCAAAGGACTTGTATGCATGTATATAAGCGATGGATGTGGACAACAGGGGGTGAGGGTGAGGGCAGGATATGGGAGGTGAGAGGATATTGGGGGAATAAGGACACATTTGTAATATCTTAATCAATAATGGGGAAAAGAAAGAAATCTGAATCACCAATCTACAAGAATATATGTACCCCTCTATTTATAGCAGCACAATTTACAATAGCTAGGATCTGGAAACATCCCATGTTGAATGGATTAAAAAAACTGTGTTGCATTTACACAATGAAATACTATGCAGCTATGCAAAAACAAAAAAACAAACAAAAAAAAAACAACAAACAACTCTTACTGTGGGAAGAGCTCAGGAGATTTATCTCAGTGCAGTGGCAGATGCAATGGCGTGAGTGCACTCCGCCTATACAAGCTTCCTCGGCACACCGGGAAGTGGCAGCGCCCGCCTGAGTAAGCCCCCTAGAGCCCCTACATAGTACCCTATCTTTCCTACCATTGGTTGCCCTAAGGATGGTGTAAACTTCTGATTGGTCTGGAATGTTATATATGTTGCTGCACTTAAACAATAAACTCAGATCTGCGTCTTTGAACCTGGTCTCCGAAGTCGGGCATGCTTCATTAGGACTCCGTCGGCCTCACCCCCGCAGGACCCCCTGCCTCATCTTACCATTTGCAACAGCATGAATGTTAAGTGAAACAAGCCAGTCAGAGAAAAGTAAGTATCACATGATCTCACTCATAAGTGGAATCTAATGAACAACATAAAGTAACATGTCCAGAGACACAGAAGCATCGAACAGACTGTCAAACTTCAGCGGGAATGCAGAAGAGGGTGGATGGGTGGGAAGAGATCAACCAATAAACTTGGTGCAAATATGCATAACTCATGGACACAGAAAATAGGGTGGTGAAGATCTGGGGGATGCGGACTGGGAGAGGTCAACAAGGGGGAAAGGAGACATATGTAATACTCTCAACAATAAAGATTTTTTAAAAAGAAAAGAATTCAATCGGTAAAGAATACTCTTTTCTACAATGGTGCTAGAATAATTAAATGCTCACATACAAAAGAATGAAGTTGGGACCCTTACCTCACAACATTCACAAAAATTAATTCAAAATGAAACAAAATCTAAATGTAAGAGCTAAAAGTATAAAACCTAGAAGAAAACAAAACAGAATTGTGAATGACTGCTAAGGTATGGGGTCACTTTTCGGGTGATAAACTGTTTTAAAAGTATATTGTGATTATGACTGCACTACTCTGTGAGTATACTGAAACTTCTGAATTACATATTTTTAAAAGATTGAATTTTACAGTATGTGATGTATAGCTCAATAAAGCTGGTTTTTAAAACAAAACTATTTTATGAGTTGTCTTTTGTAGAAAATGGTTTCTCCTTATTAATCCTTTATTATGTTTTCCTGGGATTCCTTACCTGCAGCTGAATCAGCTTTGAGGAAACTCTTAGGCTTACTTATGCTACTGTGAGGCAGAAAAAGAGTAAGTGTGAAAGAAATATATGCATAAATAATACCAAATCTGTTTGGAATTTATTCAACTAACTTGTTGAAAAAATTCCAATGAATTGGAATTACTCTGGCTAAAAATACTCAATTAATATATAGACTCAAAAGTTAGCTTTCCCCTCATTCTAGGTCCTTCTCTTTATTCTGCCTCCCCCTGCTTGAGACTTCAAACTGCACAACACTCTCCAAAGCTGTAGATTGTTAGGCGTCATTGTCTTTATTCTGCTCACTGACACTGCAGAGAAGTTATTCTCCATCACTGTTCAGCAAAATCATATATGCTCACTGCTTAATCATCACTTGTACTTTTTCATTTCATTTTTCCAGCTTCCTTGCATTATTATCATGTCACTGGATTTTAAGAGCTTGTTTATAACTAAAGATGTTAACCATTTCTCATGCATTGCAAATGATATACCATGTTTTTTTGTTACTATTTTACTCTGCTGTTTTACTTTTTGGTTGTATCAAACTTGTGCATTAAAAATAATCATATTCTGTTTTAAAAAAATTAAAAAAAATAATAATAATACCAAATCTGTATTTGGTATTATTTATGCATATATAAATGGGGCTCTTCAAAATATTTCAGATCTTCATAAATGCCTCCAACACAAGAGGTCCACAGTCTACCTAACTTCCTTATTAGTCCCTCTCCCCTCTCCTCTCTCTTCTTTTCCCTCTCCTCTCCTATCCTCCCCCTCCTCTCTCTCCTCTCCCTTTTTCTCCTTCCTTCTCCCTATTTTTCTCCCTCTCCTCCCTGTCTCTCTCCTCCCTCTTCTTTTCTTCCCCCTCCTTCTTCCTATCTCTTTCTCAATCTCCCACACCCTTTAGAGCACTAGATCAGGAGCAAGTGCTGGGAGCACTGTCTTACATGGTACATTGTACTTCTGGAGACAGTAGACGAGTTCCATGGGTCGCACTGCTTTCTGTCGACTGTCCTGCATCTTCTCCAGCAGTAAGAGCAACTGGAAGGGGACATTTCTCCTCTGCTCTTCCACTCTCCTTGGTACTGTTACCCTGCCAAATTAGAACAGCCATGAACCTCTTGTTACAACAGTTCTCAATGTTAGGTGCATACTAGAATCACTTGAAGAAACCTCCAGAAATCTCTAAGTCCAGGCCACTCTGTAGAATAACTAAATCAGAATTTCTGGAGGTGGGACTCAGTTATCAAATTTTTCAGTTTCCCATATAATTTAAATGTACAGACAAGGTTAAAAAACACCATGATTTTTAACTTCCTGAGAGGGTATCAGCACAACAACTGCTGCCCCACCACCTCTCTCTCCACTCTGCCTGACAATCACACTAAAATAAAAGGCAGACACAGTATGTCTTGTCTGGGTCTACAGTAAAGAGGGCATGCAGCACAATATCCATCCTGAAGCACCCCAAAGTGAAAAAGCAAATACTCATCTAGATCCTGGGAAGAAAGAGCAATGTGAAGGTATGTCAGAGCATTTTAGAAATGATATACTTAATTATAGGTATCTCAAAATTGTCCATGCCAATGGAAGGGGGGAAAAAACAGAAAACACGGGGCAGAAAAGAATGTGTAATAATACATACGCGTGTTTGCTTTGTTTGAAAAAATCAAGAGAGACTTTTGCGTGTGCCTACTGATTTATCCCTCCTTTCACACTGGTCTACTCTCAATTTCTTTTTAATCAAATCAGTGGCTGTCAATCATGACTGCATGTTTAAATCACCCGAAGCATCTTTTAAAAAGTACCAGTGGCCCAACCGGCATGGTTTAGTGGTTGAGTGTTGAGCTATGAACCAAAAGTTTGTGGTTTAATTCCCAGTCAGGGCACATGCCCAGGTTGTGGGCTCGATCCCCAGTAGGCGGGCATGCCGGAGGCAGCTGATCAATGATTCTCTCTCATCATTAATGTTTCTATCTCTCTCTCCCCTCCTCTCTGAAATCAATACAAATATATTTTTTAAAAAGTACCAGTGACTGTGTCCCACCATAGGCCAAATGAAACCAAATGTCTGGGGGTAGTACCAGGCATTTATATTTTAAACTTCTCAAATGATTAGAATGTGTAGTCCAAAATGTGCAGAACAAGACTCTTCTCCAGTAACATTTGAAAGAATATTTTTAAAAGTCCAAGTCACTGTGGGCTTCCAGTCAAGATGGTGGCATAGGTAAATGCTATGCTCATCTCCTCCTGTGACCACATCAAAATTACAACTAAACTACAGAACAGCCATCACTGATAACTGCCTGCAGTCTAGCTGAACAGAATCCTGTAACTAATGATATACCAAAAAAGTCATATCGAGATTGTTAGGAGGAGCAGAGTCGCAGAATAGGCTGTTCCCAATTACACATGTGGTGGTTAAAATTCAGGAGAGTTATCTTGGCTGCACATGTCCCCTGAAGAGCAAAGGGTCCCAGTCCCACACAGGGTCACTAAGCCCAGGGTCCAGTGCTAGGAAGAGGAGTCCTCATAACCTCTAAGTGTGAAAACTAATGGAGGTTGTGGCTGACTGAGACAGAGAGCTGCTGGAGTCCCAGGAGTTCACAAATTTATCTGCTGATGGACTCACTGGCTCTGAGCTCTATTGCTGGGGCAGCAGCTCAAACGGCACCAGGGACATACAGAGAAGAACAGAATTATCTGGCTTTGGGGTGAGGGATGAAGGGGCAGCTTTTCCCAGCAAGAAGTGCTGGCAGAAGCCATTGTGTGTTTGCTGATTCCTCCCCTTGCAGGTGCAGGTAAGCACCAGATCTGAGTCTCCATCAACCTAGGTAACACTTTTTGCCCTGCTCTGGTGATTCCCTGAGACCCTAACACACTGAACTTGTATCCCCATCCAAGCCTATTCCAGTGGCTTTTTAAAACAAATAGCTATCTAGGCTCATGCTGAGGACTTCCATAAAGAGTCTCAAAGGTTCATAAACCCCAAACAAGCAGCATGTGGCCTTTGGCATGGCCCATCCTCTTGCTAAGCAGTCCCAATCCAGCATTTGCAGAAGCAAGCCTCAGTTCATAACTTAGCCTCTCCCAGAAACCTCCAAGTCCAGCACAAGCGTCAACCACCTGCAGATCACATTGTAGCTTATACTAGGTGGCCACAGGCAGGGCCCAGGGAGCAGCTGACCTTTGCCTAACCTCCCAAGAGGCCCCAGAACCAACACACCTTGTGACCAGATTCACTCCCCACCAGAGCATTACCCAACCACCTCTACAAATGACACGCCCAAAAGGGTGAATCCAGCAGACACCAAAGCCCAGCTAAAGTGGATCCTGCTTCATCGGATCAGATTCTGCACAACAACTTGTCCACAGTAGTCATGGCCAGCCCTCACAACCAATCAGCATAAGGGTCAATCCCTCCCACTGTAGTGCCAATAGCAATCAAGGCTCAACAATAGGAAGGAACAACCCACACCAACCACATACCTGTAGCACCAATTCAGGTGATGAGGAGACTGTACTACTGGCCCACAAAAAATACCCATTACGTAAGTCCATTTTGCCAAGACCAGGAGACATAGAAGTTGTACCTAATGCATAGAAACATACACAGAGAGGCAGCTGTTGGAGTCACTGAAGGAAGAATGCATGAGGCCAATGTGGTAAGAGATTATAAATTGATTAAGTCATCTGACTACCAGATGGGCTGAGCCTTAAAATGGTGCCAGCACCCAAAAACAGGGAGTCAGAGGTTTTTAAAGGACTCTAGGTAGGCTTTTCTGAGCAGAGTATTCTCTGTGCAGGACCAGATTCTGGGAAACTCCAGAGAGGAGAGATAATGGTCTTAGCCAGTGGAATGTGGTCCAAGCAAGTGTCCATTGTGACGTGGCCTAAAAGTCAGTTCCCAGGGGAGGGGGTATAAATTCAATCATTTGATCATACCTAACATTCCAGCCTTTTTGTTTATGGAATAGGGACGAAGGTCATATCTTCTATATCTACTTCCTGCTGAGGTGGGATGTCGAGATCACAGGGGAATGAGCTTTGATAGTAGTGGGCTAAACAAGGGGTCTCCGCAGCATTATTTCCCCCAAGAAACTGGTTGGTGAAGGCTCAAAAATGGTCCTGTTGAGTGGCTTGGGAGTAAAAGCTGGTCCTGAGGTTGCCACAGCATTACTTGTCTGGTTTTGCTGTTTTTCTGGGCCTTGGTCTGAAATGCAGCTGAGGCCTAGATGTTATCTTTAGGGAGGAAAAGATCAGGGGTCGTGAAATAAGCCAGTCAATGAAGGAAAAATACCACATGATCTCACTCATTCATGGATAATAGAGACCATTATAAACTTTTGAACAATAATAGATACAGAGGCAGAGCTGCCCCAAACAGATTGTCAAATTGCAGCCTGAAGGCCGGGGAGGGTTGGGGGGCAGAAGGGAGGGGGGTAAGAGATCAACTAAAGGACTTGTATGCATGCATATAAGCATAACCAATGGACATAAGACACTGGGGGATAGGGGAGGCTAGGGGACTGTCTAGGGCGGGGGGGATAAAATGGACACATATGTAATACCCTTTGTAATACTTTAAGCAATAAATAAAAAAATAAAATAAATAAAATAAAAAGATCAGGGGTCTACGTTGCCTGACTAGTGATATTAAAGGGGAGGATAGGTTACCCTGGGGGAGAGGTTCTTGTTTTCCTAGTTTTACTAGGCATCTAGAGCTTTCTTGTAGGTCCTGAGACAGGATTTCAAAATAGGATAAAGCAGTGGTTAGGCTCTCTATGCCAGTTCCAACATTTTCTGTGATGCCAAAGGTTATTAGGAGAGGGATTATCTGAACTGCCCTCTTGTGTTGGATATGGTGGGTTATTGAGACAGGTAAAGACTGATTATTGGGGGTTACATCTACATTGGGTTAGAGATAGATGAGAGTACAGGTTCCTGTCCAGTTGGTGGGGAGACAGATGTATGTGTTCTCTCCACAAAAGAAAAAGAATCCTGGATCATGGAGACAAGCTCAAAGGTATAGAGAGAAGAGGTGGACTAAAGGGTATGAGGTTCTTTTTCCCAGTCCTGCACTCCAAGCTGAAAGGGTAGTCACCATGGCACTACCAATAAGGAGTGACAGATGAGTGGTTGAGATTTTATTGCAGTGAACGTGGAAGGGAACGATAGAATGGGCTGTTATCCAAGGGAAAAGAGAAAGGGAAGGAAAGAAGCGGTAGGAGCCTCGGGCCTGAATGGGTGGATAAGAAGTAAATCTGACTGGATGTAGGAAATAACCATTGGCTTCTGGGAAGACCTGGTAGTCAACCCATTGGGACCAGTGACCATTTGGTATTTCTACATTAACTGTGGTGTTGCAAGCTGATGATGGGAGATGGCTTATTATTATATTGCCTTGTGACCTTGTAAAGTATAAAGGGGTTTGGGCAATTAGTGGTTCGTGTAGAGTAATAGGACCTGTGACTAGGATGGAGGAAGGAGCTACCTTAGCAAGAGATTGAATATAAATACAGAAAAGAAGGGAGGCTTGATTTGTTGGGCTATAGGATGTCAGAAGCATGTCTGCCTTTTTGAGAAATGTAGTTCCCTTTTCCTTTTTATAAGCTAGAGTGATTTTTACCTGATGCCATCTTGTGATTGGTATAGGGATGGTGGTATATGCTGAAGAGCAGTGGGAAAGGCAGATCCAGCAATCCCTGGCAAAGGTTGGATTGGTCTGGTTTAGAAGGGAATGCGTAAGGTTAAGTATTTGAATGAGTGGAGGCGAGAAAATTCCTTATGGGTGTAGGAGACAAGGACTAGAATAGGATGAGAAGGAGAGCTAACCCCCACTTCCAGGATCAGGGATTGTCCCAAGGTTAGGAAGGATATGTTTGGGGTCTAGAAAGAAGTAAGTCTCTTCCCATGGGTAATCAAAGTCCCCTTATAGAAGGGAGTCCCATAGGAAGGTGAGAATCCTGATGCAAAGGGAGAGGGGGTAGTAGCTAGGACCTGGAGTATTTGTATTGGGAGAGAAGGTGGACTTTCAGAGAAGTCAGGATTGGTAGGGTTAATATATAGGGAGCATGTGCAGGGGTGCTCGCTCACTCATTCATCCTCTTCTTCTGGGATGCAGAGAAGGTGGAGTCTGGTTGGCCCAATCAGGTGGCTGTAATGCTAAGGGAACTCCAGCTCATGTGATGTGCTGGGGTCCAACCCCAGCGGGTCCAGGGGTCCCCAAAGGTGTGGACGGAGTCGGCGAAGAAGGAAGGACACGGAGGCAGAGTTCAGTTGATCATCATAGCCAGGTTCTCTAGGTTCTCCAGCCAAGTTCTGTAGCCATGTTCCCTCGCTAGGTTCTCCAGCCAGGTTCCAGGTTCTCCAGGTTCCCTAGCCAGGTTCGGTCACCAGATTCTGTAGCCAGGTTCTTCAGCCAAGTTCCCTCGCTAGGTTCTCCAGCCAGGTTCTGTCCAGGTTCTCCAGCCAGGTTCAGTCACAAGGTTCTAGTCAGGTTCTCTTGCCAATTTCTGTAGTCAGGTTCAGTCCAGGATCTTTGGCCATGTTCTCTCGCTAGGTTCTGTCTCTAGGTTCTGAGGCCAGTTTCTGTCCAGGATCTTTTGCCATGTTCTCTCCAGAGAAGTTCTTCTGTCTCTAGAGAACGTTCTGTGTAGGTTCTGTGCCTAGGTTCTGTCTCTCTTCTGTCTTGTTACATCTGTATTTATACCAGTTGATTCAATCCTATCAATCTCTATTACAAAGGTTAGGGCGTTTCTTATCTCCATTCCAGGGAGTAAAGATTATGTAGCTTAAGCATGATTGTTCATAGTTAAAGTGATTAATTACCCGCCTGGCAATTAGTTAAGAGGTTTTATTCCCTCCCTAACTTCAGGGGGAAATCCCTGCCTGGGGAAACAACCTTTCTCAGAGACCTTGGTTAAAACACATAGTGCCAAGAAGGTGAGCAAACATATTAAGAACAGCACGCCATATATGCCAGGTCCCTTGAACAGCAAGCATGGACCGGCTCCCGGCAGTGATGGAGGTGTTCCTGAGATGGGTTTTAATCTGGAAGGGTGGAACCATGGATATGCCCCGATAGTTTAGCTGCTTTTGGGGTAATTATAAGGGCCTTGCCATTGAACCTATAAATTATTTGATGAATAGATTTCCTTTAGGAGTACCCAGTCCCCTGGATGTGAGGAGTAGGGGGGGGCATGTCTCCCACAAAAGGTTGAGGGAGGACCTGATGAGCATGTTCTCTCAGTAATTGTTGGATGAGATTTAAAATGGGGACATAGTCTCCTAGAGGGGCCTCTGTGGGAGGGAGGTTTCCTAATAATAAGGGTCTTTTATACATAAATTCAAATGAACTAAGAAAGGAGTGTGCACGGGAGGGTTGCCCTGATGTGCATAAGGGCTAAAGGTAGGAGGTACTTTAGTTTAAGGTACTTTAGTTTCAAGAGTTAATTTATTAGGTTAGACTTACTTAAGGAATTTTCCTTTTCTACCTTGTCTGAAGGTAAGTTCCACTGGATGTTCAGAGTGGAGGAGACCTGTTGAGTCATTTGAGACATGAAAGCAGGTCCATTATATGATTGTAATGAGGTGGGTCAGACATAGTTGGGAATGGCTTCTACCAAGCCTGAGAAGGTATCTATTAGGGTTAAGAGGTATTTGGCTCTTTTTATAGGGGGCATGTGAGTGAAGTCAATTTGCCAGTCTTGTCCAGAGATTTGGCCTCTTGCCTATGAGTGGAGAAAGAAGGAGGTCTAACCTGTCCTTGGAGAGATACTGAGTAACAAGTAGAACAGGTTTTGGTGGTATCTTACAGTAGGAAGGTTAGTCTAGGACATGCAATTAGGTGTTTTAGGAGTTGTAAATGTATCCTATATGTAGGGAATTATGAATAGCCCTTAAGATATCATAGGCCTGTCCTTGGGGAAGGATATATTTTCCCTGAAATTTTAACCATGGATCTTACTGAGGAGCCCCAAAAGCTAATAGGGACAGAAGTTCCTCTGGAGTATATAGGGTGTTATATGAGGTATAGCTAAGAGTTGAGGAGATGGAAGCTTCCTCTGAGCCACTGCCTTGGCTTCCTGGTCTGCTTTATTTCCCTGTATTGTGGGATCATTCCAGACTCGGTGTCCTTTGCAGTGTATGACTTTTAAGAAAGTTAGAAAAGGGGAGAGAGATTCCTAAATACTAAGCAGGAAGACATGTTGATGATTTCAATGATAGTGTCAAGGACTGTGAATGAGCAGTGGAAATAAAGTCTAGATATAAGGACTTAAGTAATAGGAGAGAGCCTGGGCAGGACGGCTTTAGCTTACTAGGAGAGAAGGGGTCCCTTTGGACATCAGGGGTGATTGGGTCCTGACTCACTGAACAACACAAACCTTCTATCCATTCACAAATAACCAGCTTTAGCCAAAAAGCAAACAACCTAGATTGACATTTATCAACACACTTTAAACACAATCTTACTTTCAAGAAAATATGCATTCAACAAAGTATAAGAGACCTACTATAATAAGAGCTAAGAGCAGGCAAATTAAAACTTGTCTAGCAATCAATGTTTCAGTATTTTATGTTATTTTAAAATATTTAGATGTTTATCATTTAATCCTGCAATGCTCTAAAGTCTTTAAGTTACCAAAGACTTTGGAAAATTATCTATAGGCATATGAGGCTGGAGAAAAGAAACGGGGGGGGGGGGGGGCGGGGGAGGAAGCAGGCTCAGCAGCATGTCCCTGGGTCTCTAGTCACTTGGATTTAAAACTGCCACATTTTTCCTTAGAGATAACATGTTAAGGTTTGGATGATAATGAGTTCACCTTCTGATAGTAGCAGGACTGTTAAGTAAGTGTTTGCAGTTTTTTAGTAAAGAAAGGTGTTCATTGGGAAGGGGGTTGAGAAGGCAGTTAGGTAAGAGTTGTTTCAGAACATTAAAGGGATGAAAATGCTGGCATTGTGATCTAAAAGCTTAGTGAGGGCTCCCTTCAATGTGTCATAGAGGGGCTTTGCAAGAAGACTAAATTTGGGAACCCAGAGGATAAAGTATTCAGTGATGCCAAGAAAGGAGCCTATTTCTTATCTAGAGGACCAGACAGTCATGGAGAAGATACGGTGTTTAAGGTCCAAGATACTGGCTCAGCTCTGTGGGGTGAGAGTGAAACTGAGGCAGGTGACTGTGGTTTAGGAAAACTGGGTTTTATGAGGGGATGTGAGGTAGCCCTGGTCGGGCACTGAGGTAGAAAGAGGAAAGAGTGGATAAAAGGAGTGTCTAGTAAGATGGAATATAGAGGAGAGATGGCTAATCGCTGAGAGATTAATCCATCAACCTCCATAATAGAGGTTGAGGGGAGGACAAGGGTCCCAGTGAATTCGGGGAGGGCAGAATAAGTGATCCCCATGTCAATTAAAGAGAGATTGTCTTACCTGCCACCACAATCATTACCCAAGGCTCTGTCCTGGTGATGTAAGTCTGTGGGGCCTTATTGGGGCCTGGGCACCTTCAGTCTTTGGTGGCCAGACCCAGGAGGTCTGGGAGCTCCAAACTGGACCCAGAGGATGTCCTGGCTGGACTGTCCAAGGTCCGACCTGGAGGGGTCAGACTACAGTCTGATTTCCAGTGGCCTTTCCTTCCATACCTTGGGCAGGGCCCAGGAGGGGATCTTGGGTTTGAGCAGGACTTGCCCCATTGTCCTTCCTTGTTGCATTTGAAGCATGGGCCTGGAGGAGGCTTAGCACCTGAGTTACCCTTGGTTGGAGGACCGGCACCTTGTTTGGGGTTCATGAAAGCGGTGGCTAGGAGCTGAAAGGCCTCCTCTGGGCCTCAGCTTTGGCCTGATCTCACCTTCGTTTTGGATCTGGGTCTTCTCGTCTCTATTATTAAAGACCTTAAAGGCCAAGTTAACAAGATTTTTTGAGGGGTTTGTGGACTTATGTCTATTTTTTTTAAAGTTTGCAGCATATTTTGGGGGCTGAATGGGATATAAAATGGGTATTCAGAGGAAGGGTTCCCTCTGGGGAGGTGGGTTTAAGATGGTACATTTCTTTAAGGCCTCCATGAGGCAGGAGAGGAAGAGAGCTGGGTTTTCGTCAGGGCCCTCAGTGATTTCATTGTTTGTCATAGTTGACCACTTTATGGGCAAACTTTTCTGAGTCTGGCAATGAGACAGGTGATTATATGGCTACAGAACTGGTGCCCTGGAGAAGTAACCTGATAGTCTCATCTCGGGTCAGTTCTGAGGAATGCATCAATACCAAGAGGGTTTGCTGCCACATTCTGTCTATGGAGGATATTGGCATGGCCCTGATCAGCTATCCAAATGCACTCCTTCTCCTCTGGGTTTAGAGAGGAGGACAGGATGACTTAAATGTCGTGCCAGGTCAGGTCAAAGGACTGGGTCAGGTACTCAATTCCTTAGTAAATGTGGTCAGGCAAGTGGAAAAAGACCTGAGACAACTCTGAATCTGTGTGAGATTGGACACAGAGGATGAGACGTGGACTTGGACTATGCCCTCAGTTTCTGCTACCTCCCTCAGGGGTGGAATGGGTATGGGAACAGAAGTGGCTATTGAGGAAGGCAGTCTTTGGGTTGCTCAAGAGTGAGTGTTAGGAGGGAAAAGGCTGTATTAGAATTCATATTCTCGGGATTTGGGCTCTGAGGGGCCTGGGGAGAAGGTGGTTGCTGTTAGGAGGGTCTGTATTTTGGGAGCGTGTAAGGGGGTGGAGGTCGGTGGTTTGCTGGGTCAAAAGTAGATTCAGAATCAGAAGTGTTAGGGGTATGATGTTTTGTGTGAAGGAGAAGAATCTGATGGGTAGAGAAGGATTGACAGAGAGAAGGTCAGGACAGGGGGATGCAAAAGGCCTGGACGTAGGGAATCTCTGACCATTTTTCATTGTGGTGACAGAAATATAATTGCTCAGTGTGTTAAAATTGAAAGTGCCATTTTCAGGCCATTGAGGCTAGTTTATATTGTGGCCACACAGTGTTACAAAATAAAATGAAGTGCTTGGGCGTGATCTTCCCCATGAGTGTGCAGAGGGAGTATAGTGTGGCCCATGAGAGAGGACGGGTGAGTCACAGACCACAAATCCAAAGGTGACTGTTTAGGGCAGGCATCCCCACTGCTAAACAAACTACCACAAGAAATAAGAGGTGACCCCCTGGACTGGGCATCTCCAATCCAGAAGGACCCAAAGCCAAATGGCTGAGGAGTCTTCTGGCCTAGCGCTAGGACTTTCAAGACCAGAGACTTTTGAGAAGTCAGTGAGAGAGAGAAGGCAGAAGATTCAAGATGAGGGAATTTATGGAATGTCACTCACCTAGACAAGATTGGCCAGTGTGGAATGGATAATCAACAATGGAGAAAGAGCAGTTCTTGATCCAGCATTCTCCTTTGCTGGCTTGGGGGGTGCGGGGGTGGTGTCCATAAGGGAGGAAGGCCTAATCGAGGCCGGCCATCATGTCACCTCAGTAGGATTCGGTGATAAAATCCAGGTCGAGCTGCCGCTGCCTACTGCTCTCCGAGTAGCAAATTCATGGTGTCTGAAGCCAGGGCGATGACTCCCCATCCCCGTGGAACCCCCTTGGGTTTCAGCACCAAATATTATGGTTACCGAAGGAGGAACACATGAGGCCAAAGTGGTAAGGAATTATAAATTCATTGGGTCATCTGGATACCAGGTGGGCTGCTGAGCCCCAAAATGGCACTAGAACCCAAAGACAGGGTGTCAGAGGTTTTTAAAGGACTCTAGGCGGGCTTTTTCTGGGTGGAGAAATCTCTGTGGAGGTTTGTATTCTGGGAAACTCCAGAGAGGAGAGATAATGGTCTTAGCAAGTGGAATGTGGTCTAAGCAAGTGGAATGCCCATTGTGAAGTGGCCTAAAGGTCAGTTCCCAGAGGAGGGGGGATCGATTCAATTATTTGATCAGACCTAACAGCAGCCAAAATGAGAAAACAAAGAAACATGTTTCAAATGAAAAAGGGACAAAACCCAAAGAAAGAAAGAAAGAAAGAAAGAAAGAAAGAAAGAAAGAAAGAAAGAAAATGGAGACAAGCAATCTTCCAAATGCAGAGTTCAAAACACTGGTTATATGGGTGTTCAATGATCTCACTGAGAACTTCAACAGGAGTCAGGAAACATATAAATGGAGAGAGAAAACATCTTTAAACAGAGGTTAAGAATGCAATATCTGAAATGAAGAATACATTAGAAGGAATCAACAGTAGATTAGAAGCAGAAGTTCAAAGAAGCATTTTGAAGACAACAATTTTGAAAACAATTCGAACAGCAAAACAAAAATTAGGATAATTTAAGGAGCCTCTGGGAGTGTACCAATATTCACATCATAGTGATAGCAGGAGAAGAGAGAGAGAAAGGAATTGAAAACTTATTTAAATAAATAATGACAGAAAACTTCCCTAACTTGGCAAAGAAAATAGACATACAAGCCCAGGAAGTACTGAGAGTCCTAGAGTCCTAAGCAAGATGAATTCAAAGAGGCCTACATAAAGTCGCATTGTAATTAAAATGCCAAAGGTTAAAGACAAAGAGAGAATCTTAAAGCAGAAAGAGAAAAGCTGTCAGTTACTTACAAGGAGATCCCAGAAGACCATCACCTGATTTTGGTCATAGAGAACATTTTATGAACTTAACCCTAAAGGCAAGGGAAGTAAAGCAAAAATAAATTAATGGGACTACATCAAACTAAAAAGCTTCTACACAGCAAAAGAAACTGACAACAAAACAAAGAGGTAGCTAACCAAATGGGAAAAAGTATTTGCAAACAATAGCTCCAACAAATGTTTAATATCCAAAATATAAAAAGAACTCAATAAAACTCAGCACCAAACAACCCAATCAAAAAATGGGCATAGGACCTGAACAGACATCTCTCCCAAGAAGACATACAAACAGCCAACACATGTGTGAAGATATTCAACTTCACCAGCAATTGGGGAAATGCAAATCAAAATTACAATGAGATACCACCTCACACCTGTTAGAATGGCTATTATCAATAAGACAAGTAATAACAAGTGATGGAGAGGTTGTGGAGAAAAGGGAAGCCTCATTCACTGCTGGTGGGAATGTAGACTGGTACAGCCATTATGAAAAACAGTCTGGCAATTCCTCAAAAAATTAAGAATATAGTATCATATGACCCAGCAATCCCTCTCCTGCATATATACCCGCCCCCAAAAAAACCCCTCCAAACATGTATTAACAAAGATATATGCACCCCTATGTTCACTGTAGCATTATTCACAGTGGGCAAGACATGCGAACAACCAATGTGTCCTGTGACAGAGGACAGGATAAAGAAAATGTGGTACATATACACAAGGAATACTACTCAACCATAAGAAAAGATGAAATACTGCCTTTAGTGACAACATGGATGGACCTTGCAAATGTTATGCTAAGTAAAATAAGTCAGGTAGAAAAAGCTAAGAACCATATGATTTCATTCATATGTGGGATATAAAACTGAAACTCATGGACGCAAACAGTAGTGTGGTGGTAGCCAGAAGGAAGTGGTGGGAGCAAGGGGGTTAAAGAGACCTAATATAAGGTGATGGAAGATGAGTTGACTTTGGGGGGTGGGCACACAGTGCAATAAACAGTTCTTGCAACGTAGAAACCCACACCTGAAACCTGTATGATCATATTAACCAATGTCACCCCCATAAATGTAATTTTTTAAAAGAGGGATAAATGACAT
The DNA here is from genome assembly GCF_964212035.1 of Myotis nattereri. Classification (NCBI taxonomy): domain Eukaryota; kingdom Metazoa; phylum Chordata; class Mammalia; order Chiroptera; family Vespertilionidae; genus Myotis; species Myotis nattereri. The sequence continues at coordinate 106,056,743 of NC_138076.1, forward strand.
ATATATATATATTATATAATTGAATAGTACTTGACCAAAAAAAAAACAATTAAATCTTACTATTTGTGACCACATGGATGTCTATTATACTAAGTGAAATAAGTCAGACAGAGAAAGATAAATATTTTCTGGTTTCACTTATATGTGGAGTCTAAAACATAGAATAAACAAACAAAGCAGAAAACTCATAAATACAGAAAACATTTTGAGGTTGCCAGATGGGAGTGGGGTTGGGAGAATTGATGAAAAGGCAAAGGAATTAAAAACTACACATAGGTAGTTACAGAATACTCACAGAGATGTAAAGTACAGCATAAGGCAGTGATGGCGAACCTATGACATGCATGTCAGAGGTGACACGTGAACTCATTTTTTTGGTTGATTTTTCTTTGTTAAATGACATTTAAATATCTACACTAATAAAAGAGAAAAATGGTAATTGGCGTATGGTGATACCGTTTTCATTGGCTAATCAGGGCTATATGCAAATTAACTGCCAACTAAGATTGGCAGTTAACTGCCAACAAGATGGCGGCTAATTTGCATATGTAGGCACAATGCAGGGAGGCGAAAGGGAAAGCAGGAAGAAGCCCCCTGCCACTGACAGTGATCGGAAACCCAGGGTGGAGCTAAGAGCTTGGGGGCAGGGCAAAGGCGGCCCTGGGGCCGCCTTTGCCCTGCCCCCCAGCCATGATCGGAGAATCAGGTGCCTTTGCCGCCCTGGCCAGTGATAGCAGGAAGTAGGGGTGGAGCCAGCGATGGGAGCTGGGCACGGTCAAAGCTGGCAGTCCCAGGAGCTAGGGGTCCCTTGCCTGGGCCTAAAGCGAAGCCCACGATTGCGGCGCCCCCCGCTGCCACTGCAGGTCCCCGCTGCCTGGGCCGGATGCCTAGGCCAGAGGCGTTAGGCCTGGGCAGGGGCAGAGCCTGCAACCACGGGGAGCTGGGGGTCCCCTGCCCAGGCCTGACACCTCTGCCGGAGGCCTCAGGCCTGGTCAAGGGGCCGATCCGGTGATTGGTGATCACAGGGTGATGAAGTCAACTCCTCTGGCTGAGGCATCAGGCCTGGGTGGGGGGCGGAGCCGGGGATTGGGGGGATATGATGGTCCCCTTGCCCAGGCCTGAAGCCTGGGTCAGACGCGTCAGGCTTGGGCAGGGAGTGGAGCAAGCGATCAGAGGGAGATGGGGGTCCCCTGCCCAGGCATGATTCCTGGGCCAGAGGCCTCAGGCCTGGACGGGGGCCAGAGCCAGTGATCGGGGGGAGATGGGGGTCCCCTATCCAAGCCTGACACCTCTGGCAGAGGCGTCAGGCCTGGGCAAGGGGCCGATCAGGCGATCGGAGGGTGATGGGGGTCAATGCCTGAGGGCTCCCAGTATGTGAGAGGGGGCAGGCTGGGCTGAGGGACACTCTCCCCGCCCCCACACCCAGTGCACGAATTTCATGCACCGGGCCCCTAGTATAAAATAAATATCAAAAATATAAGTCTTTGTTTTACTATGGTTGCAAATATCAAAAAATTTCTATATGTGACACAGCACTAGAGTTAAGTTAGGGTTTTTCAAAATGCTGACATGCCAAGCTCAAAAGGTTCGCCATCACTGGTGTACAGGCAATTAGCCTATATAATAAAAGGGTAGTATGCAAATTGACCCTAACAGCAGAATGACTGGGAATGACTGGTCACTGTGACACACACTGACCATCAGAGGGCAGACACTCAATGCAGGAGCTGCCCCCTGGTGGTCAGTGGGCTTCCATAGGGGGAGCTCTGCTCAGCCAGAAGCCAGGCTGATGGCTGCCAGTACAGCAGTGGTGGTGGGAGCCTCTCCAGCCTCCTCAGCAGCGCTAAGGATGTCCAACTGCAGCTTAGGCCTGCTCCCCACTGGCAAGTGGACATCTCCTGAGGGCTCCTGGGCTGCCAGAGGGATGTCTGACTGCCAGCTTAGGCCCAATCCCCCAGGGAGTGGACCTAAGCCAGCAGGTGGACATCCCCCAAGGGGTCCCAGACTGTGGGAGGGCACAGGCCGGGCTGGGGGACCCCCCCAAGTGCACAAATTTTTGTGCACCAGGCCTCTAGTATTGTAATAACTATGTATGGTGTCAGGTGGGTACTAGACTTATCAGGCTGATCACTTGGTAAGTTATATAAATGTCTAGTCCCTATATTGTATACCTTAATAAAATATTGAATGTCAACTGTAATTGAAAAATTTTAAAAATTATTCTAAAAAACTTTAAGTCACTGTGAATAACTGAATATTTGAAAACATAAAGGATTATACATGTTTATAGCCTGAATAACAGCCTTACCTCTTTAGTATCTGGGTGAAACCCATGTTCATAATCAATACCTGGATCAGGGAGTTAAGGCAACAGGTCTGTCCAATGTTGTGTAAACCAACTGGGCCTGTAAGGGAAAGAGAAAAAATACTGAGGACAAGGACTAGCTAAGGGATTTAACAGAAGTCATGTTTTTTTCTGGAATCTACTTAAGGACATGAAATCCTACAAAGTACTCTCAGAGGCACAAAGATATCACTAGGGAGCATGCAAAATAATTGGGGAGAAGAGATAAAGCATGAGCTCTGTAAGTAAAATAGTAATAAAAGTTTAGTCATCCATTAGGAAAGAGAGATGTCACAAGAGTTGCATTACTTATTGTCAAATGTGTAGTACAAGCCATTGTTGTATGAGCAAAGGAAAAGTGAGAAAGATTACAGAAAGTGTACCTGGGAGAATTATGAGTTCCTGCCAGAGTTGAGTCTGGGCATCTACAGGGCTCAGGGATAAGAGTAATTTTGGATTCCAGTGGAAAGGCCCTACCCAGTTCCCACCTCATGATTGGAGAAATCAGAAGAAAGCTTTGGGAGAAATCCACTCATCTACATTCACCTCCAGGGGCTGGAAGCCAAAAGAAACTTATGAGACAACCAAAAGATGGCATTTCTCTAACCCATTTGCAACCAAACACAGCCTTTCTAAACACAGCCTTGGGTTCCACAGACCCCACAAAGGTGAGTGATTTAAGAGGGTGGTCTGGTTGGTTAGAGCTTTATCCTGTTCACCTAAAGGCTGTGGGTTCAATTTCCAGTGAGGGCACATACCATGTTGTGGGCTTCATCCCCAGTCAGGGTGCATAGGAGAGACAACTGATCTCTCTCTCTCTCTCTCTCTCTCTCTCTCTCTCTCTCTCTCAATCAGTGAAAGCAAATCTTTGGGGGTGGGTTTTTTTAAAAAAAAAAGAGGGAGCAAGTACCACTAATATCAGGATCCCTGTGGAAAGGGCTTTGGTGTACATGAGATAGGGCAATAAAAATGTAAAAATCCAGGGTAGCAGGTAATCACAGATATACACTCCTGAATCAGCAGAAGCACTTGCCTCTAGACATACTTGCACACAGGTACAACAGTAAACACAGGAACTAACTGCTACTATATGATCTAAAGAAGTTTCCACAGATTATCTCATTTATTCTCTCAACAACTGTATGCTCTCAGTACTATGGTTATTCCCACTTAAAAATGCAGAAATGGTGGCACAAGGGATCGGGAGTCATTTAACCACAAAGCTCTACTGCTTCAGAGTATAGTGAGTAAACAAAATGTTTCTAAATAGTCAAAAATTGAAAAATGGGAGGGAGGTAATGACCCTTAGGGCAGTTCCAGGCATCCAAGTGTTTTGGTAGCTTCTCCCTCTTCTTCATGTTGCTGTTCTCTTGCTTCTTCTCAACAGGGTCTACTGAGAAATGTTGAGACTCAGCCAGGACTGATTGGCAAATTTCTTTAGGAATCCAAACACCTTGCCCATTAGTGATCACGCCAAAATCTCCAGGCTCTTGGCTGGCAGTTCTTCAGCACTGCATGACCTCACTTCTGGGAAGCATTCTCATGAGTCAGCCTTGGTGGGACTTCTGCGAAAATACACGACAGACAGTTAAGGGTAAGCAAAGGGAAAAGTACATTCATGTGAGCAGTTCTGTTTCCAAGGAGCCAAGTCTTGGAGGGAGATGTATGGAAAGACTGGCTCACAAAGCTCTAGGGCTAGAAATGAGAACCAGGCTACACACCCACCCTCCTTGTCCCACATGTGAGGAATGCCCCATTTTCTTCCACCAACCACTCCCCACCAAGGTTTGCCCTTCTGGCAAATGGCACAATATTCACCAAGCATTGCAGATCAGAGACTGATGTCCCCTTGCTCCTCCTTCCCAGGCCCAAAAAAACTGAGGTCTGTCAATTCTACTGCCTAAAAGCTTCTCACAATCACTCCCCTTTCTCTCCATACCCTTGACTTCCTGGTATAAACAAATAATAAAGAGAGCGGCCTTAAAATGAAGTCAGAGCTGCCATGCCAGAAGAACTGCTGTGCAGGTCTTATGCCTCAAACCTTTGGAATGTTCAAACAGTGCAAAATAACCTTTGGACTGGAACTAAAGCAACAGTGTATCTCAAAGAATTGTTTGCAAAGATAACAAGAAAGCAGTATTATGACTAAGGGCCTGATGGCTACCAGACCAAAATTTAAAACATTTTTTAGCATTAGTGACACAAGATTAGCCTATCTGCACCAATAAAACTGCCTTTCCTTCCCTTTCTCATGCATATCTCTTGCCTCTGTGTCCTAATCAGAATATTAATTGGGTTGCCCCCTGAATCAGAGCTTCCTGAACACTGTTCTTTGATCACAAACAAAAATAAAAAATGCGTATTGCCTCTCACTTTGGCCTTTTGATTTTAGTGTAAGACTGGAAAGCCTTTCCTGGCTCCCCTCAGACACTTTGCACACAAAGCTTTTAAAATATTTGATTCATCATATTCTAACTAGAGGCCCAGTGCACAAAATTCATGCAATGGGTGTAGGGGAGGGTGTCCCTCAGCCCAGCCTGCACCCTCTCCATCCTGGAACCCCTCGGGGGATGTCCAACTGCCAATTTAGGCTCAATCCCTTCTCGCAATCCAGGATTGCTGGCTCCCAACTGCTCGCCTGTCTGCCTGTCTGACTGCCTCTCACCGCTTCTCCCTGCCAGCCTGATAACCCCTAACCACTCCCCTGCCAGCCTGATCGACGCCTAACTGCTCCCCTGCTGGCCTGATTGCCCCCAACTGTCCTCCGCTGCAGGCCTGGTCGCCCCTAACTACCCTCCCCTGCAGGCCCGGTCGCTCCCAACTGCCCTCCCCTGCAGGCCTGATCACCCCCAACTGCCCTCCCCTGAAGGCCTGATCGCCCCCAACTGCCCTCCCCTGCAGGCCTGATCGCTCCCAACTGCCCTCCCCTGCAGGCCTGATCGCCCCCAACTGCCCTCCCCTGCAGGCCTGATCGCCCCCAACTGCCCTCCCCTGCAGGCCTGATCGCCCAAAACTACCCTCCCCTGCAGGCCCGGTCGCTCCCAACTGCCCTCCCCTGCAGGCCTGATCACCCCCAACTGCCCTCCCCTGCAGGCCTGATCACCCCCAACTGCCCTCCCCTGAAGGCCTGATCGCCCCCAACTGCCCTCCCCTGCAGGCCTGATCGCTCCCAACTGCCCTCCCCTGCAGGCCTGATCACCCCCAACTGCCCTCCCCTGCAGGCCTGATCGCCCCCAACTGCCCTCCCCTGCAGGCCTGATCGCTCCCAACTGCCCTCCCCTGCAGGCCTGATCACCCCCAACTGCCCTCCCCTGCAGGCCTGATCACCCCCAACTGCCCTCCCCTGCAGGCCTGATCGCCCCCAAATGCCCTCCCCTGCCGGCCCTATTGCCCCCAACTGCCCTTCCCTGCTGGCCTGATCACCTACAACTGCCCTCCCCTGCTGGCCATCTTGTGGCGGCCATCTTTTGACCACAGGGGGGCAGCCATCCTGTGCGAGGGCGTGACAGTCAATTTGCACATTACCTCTTTTTTATATAGGGTGTGGGGAAGAGCTGCCTCTTCTGTGAGTGAGTGCACCATTGAGACTCCTGCAGGACAGACACCATTCCCCAGGTGGAGGGGAGTGTTAGTGGTACACAATTCCCACCTGGGTCGCTCAGCTAGAAACACTGGCTCGATCCCTATTCAGTGACCAAACAAGGAGCAGATATAAAGTCTTTAACACCTTGCCTCAAGGTAAAATAGCTCTGAAGGGTCAGTCATCCAGCTCCAGAGCTCCCCTTAAGATCTTCTGAGGCCTCTGTTGCAATTGTCTGGCAAGTCACCTCTTCCTTCCTCCCATCCCTGCTTTGCTCACCCCTCTTAGTCATTAATTCAAAGGGCACTAAATCTCCTGAATGCACATCTCAGACAGAGTCTTAGTGTCTAAACTGACATCCAACTGTGGGCACTGTGTATTTTCAACTGCTCCCAATACACTCTGCATAGTGCATAGTGGGCATTCAATAAAGAAAGGAAAGGGCTTAGTTTGGGAGTTTCAAAATGGCAGCTGAATAGGCAGATATGTCCTGCGCCTTCTCACTGAGCAGATAGAAGAAACAACTAAATCAAATAACATCCACCTGCAATTGGCTAATTAAATACAACTGGTGAGACAATCCTTGGCCAGTAAGGACAGAGGATGCCTGGAGAATGATAGGATTGGGGATCTGGGCTGGAGAGAGAGATGTGTGACCACTGGGACAAGAGGGGTCAGAAGGAACCAGCACTGCACCAAGACCACATCCCTTGGGGACATGCGTAACACCCAACTGTGGAAGGGAGGTGCACAGGGCTGTTGGTGGCTGGGGAATCTAGATCTAAGTCCACAATGGCGAGAAGCTGTTCCCAGAAAGACAGCCTGAAGAACTGCCTAAGCCATGCGGATCAGGGGGAGGGAGGGAAAAACTCACAGTATCACAGTTGTTTTGAGTCTGTATTTTCCTTGCTTTTATTCACTAAACCCAGTTCATAGGATCTTTCAATTACACTCACTCACCAAGGCTGTGATGCAGATGGAGGTGCAGTTTTGTGGATGCTGGGGGAGAGGATGTGGAGAAGAGCAGGACAGGGAAAGGTGACCAGGAATCTGGCACTGACACATTCCAGACCCTCCAAACCTAAGCAGCCATTTTTCTCCTTAAGAATCAGCCTCTCCCAGCAGGTGCAGGGAAACTAGTGCAGCTGCATCCAGCCTCAAACTTTGCAGAAAAAACAAAAACTCTGAATAGCCCCAGGGAGACCTTGGGGACTAGGTTGGGGGACCATTTGGCCCTGGAAACCAATACTGCAACATCCCCACCTAAAGCCCATGTCAGAAATAGATGCTTGAGTAATTAAGACTGATAGCAGGCAGACAAACAAAGCCAGCAGATTAGTCCTGCCTGCTTACAACCAAGGCTGTGGAGATAGACACAAACAGAAAAGAGCTGTGGATCGCTTGGAACTTCAACATGGTGCTAACTGCCTAAGACAGGGGTGGGCAAACTTTTTGACTTGAGGGCCACAATGGGTTCTTAAACTGGACCGGAGGGCCGGAACAAAAGCATGGATGGAGTGTTTGTGTGAACTAATATAAATTCAAAGTAAACATCATTACATAAAAGGGTACGGTCTTTTTTTTTTTTTAGTTTTATTCATTTCAAACGGACCGGATCCGTCCCGTGGGCCGTAGTTTGCCCACGGCTAGCCTAAGAGGAAACTGAGAAGTGGTAGACAGAACAGTAGAGTGGGGTCTTAAACCAGCCCCCATGGGACATTAAAACTCAGCTGAAGCAAATGACACTTTACTTTTTTATTTTTTACCTCTTATTTTTTTAAAAAAATATATTTTTGTATTATTTTTCTTCATTCTATTTTTATTTTTTATCATTTTATTTTATCTTATTTTTTCATTTTTTCCAACCTTTTCTTTCTTACTTCTCCCTTTTTCATCCTGTTTCTCTTTTTCTGTCCCCGCTTTAGTTTTTCTATTTCCTTTCTTTTTACCCCTTGTTAAAAATTGACCTTTAACTTTTTATTGATGTATTATTATTGTAGTTTCTGTTGGCTTACTCATATATCTAATTTTCTCTCCCCTGCTCCAAGTCTAGATCTAAGTCCACAACGGCGAGAAGCAACGCCCCCAGGCTTAATGCACCCTTCCCTTTTCTCTCTCTTCACTAGCCACCTTTTTTATGCTTTTGTTTTTCCTCTCCTCCCTTACTTTCTTCTTCTCCTAATGGCTTAATTAGTTTCACTCACTAAACCCAAGCCTATCTTCTCTCTCCTCTATTCTCCTTTTCTGAAAATAGATGAATATATAGATAGAAAAATTTTTTTAAATTCTGTTTTATCTTATTTTTTAACTTATTCATTTTTTTGTTTTTTACTTTTCTTCTTAACCACTTATTCTCTTTCTACATCCTCTATACTGAACCATAATCCTACCCCTATTCATTCAATTTCATAACCTTACTTTCTGTATATAAGCTCTGCCTCTACAGATTCTGTCCCTAAACCCCTTTTCTCAGTATTTGTTGTTTGCATTTTTTGGCATATTTGTTTGTTTTGTAGTGTTTTCTCCCCATATATATTTCTCCCCTTCCTTTTTTCTTCCTTTTCTTTTCTCTCTTACCTTTTCTTTTTCTTTTCTCAATATAATTTTGATTTCTTTTTTTCTCTCCTAATTCTCTTATCTCTGGTGGTCACTTTTATTGGGGTTATTGGGGTTGTGAGTACATTCATGTATTGTGCCCTTTAAGTTGTGTCTTGTCAAGTTGTATTTTGTGCAGTTCGGTCAATGTAGTAAACAGTGAACCACATAACCAGACACTGTGAGAGGAGACTCAACCCATGAACAGGACAATAACACTCAAGACCCAACTACACCAAGAGAACCCAAATATCCCAAGTAGGGGGCATCCCTAGAATAACCAGCCCAGAAGACCTGAGAGATTGCATCACTGGGTCCCACAAAACATCTACTATATAAAACAAACTCAAAAAATCTGGGTGACATAGAAGTTTTATCTAATACATAGAAACAACCACAAAGGAACAACGGGGAGTAAAAATGGGAAGACAGAAATAAATCCCATTTGAAAGAAAAGGGGAGAAAAAGAAACCACCCCCATTGGGTTCATCTTGTTTGGGACTGACACCAAGACACATCATAATTAAATTGGCAAACAACAATGACAAAGTAAGAATCTTAAAGGCTGCCAGAGAGAAAGTTGCCTACAAGGGATCTCCCATTAGACTATCAATTGATTTTATTCTTAAAAAGAATTTTATATTTGCAAATGTATTGTGTTTTTTTAAAAAATTTATTGTTTAAGGTATTACAAATAGGAGTACATGTCTCTTTTTTTTTTCCCTACTGACCTCCTCCAGCCTCCCCTACCTCCCGCACTTGTCCTCGTCCCCCTGCCCCCAGTGTCTTGCGTCAGCTGGTTGTGCTTATGTGCATGCATACAAGTCCTTCAGTTGAGTTCTTACCCTCCCAACCCTCCCCTACCTTCCCGCTGTAGTTTGACAGACTGTTCAATGCTTCTTTGCCTCTGTCTATTTTTCTTCAACAGTTTGTAATGTTATTTATTATCCATAAATGAATGAGATCATGTGGTATTTTTCTTTCACTAACTGGCTTAATTCACTTAGCATAATGCTCTCCAGATCCATCCATGCTGTGCCAATGGTAATAATTCCTTTTTTTTTTTTTACAGCAGGATAGTATTCCACTGTGTAGATGTACCACAGTTTTCTCATCCATTCATCTGCTGATGGGCATTTAGGCTGTGTCCAAATCTAAGCTATTGTAAATTGTGCTGCTATGAACATAGGGATGGATATATCCTTTCTGATTGGTGTTTCTGTTTTCTTGGGTTATATTCCCAAGAAGTGGTATTACTGGGTCAAATGGCAGTTCCATTTTTAATTTTTTGAGGTAATACCATACTGCTTTTCAAAGTGCCTGCACCAGTCTGCATTCCCACCAGCAGTGCATGAGGGTTCCTTTTTCTCTGCATCCTCTCCAGCACTTGTCATGTGTTGATTTGTTGATGATAGCCACTCTGACAGGTGTGAAATGGTACCAAATTGTTGTTTTGATTTGCATATCTCAGATGATTAGTGAATTTGAGCATGTTTTCATATGTCTATTGGCTTTCTTAATGTCTTTTGAAAAGTATGTATTTAGATCCTTTACCCATTTTTTGATTGGATTGTTTATCTTCCTTTTGTTAAGTTGTATGAGTCCTTGTAAATGTTGGAGGTTAAACGCTTATTGGAAATAGCATTCACAAATATGCTCTCACATGCAGTGGGCTGTCTTGTTGTATTGTTGTTGGTTTCTTTTGTTGTACAGAAGCTTTTTATTTTGATGTAGTCCCATTTGTTTATTTTCTCTTTATTTCCCATTGTCCTAGGAGCTGTATCAGTAAAGATATTGCTACGACAAATGTGTGCTATTTTGTTGCTATGGCTTCTTCTAAGATTTTTATGGTTTCCCATCTTATGTTTAAGTCCTTTATCCATTTGGAGTTTATTTTAGTGTATGCTATAAGTTTGTGGTCTAGTTTCTTTTCTTTTTTTTTTTCTTTTTTTGCATGTATCTGTCCAGTTTTCCCAACACCATTTATTGAAGAGACTGTCTTGACTCCATTCAATGCTCATGCCACCTTTGTCAAATATTAATTCAGCATACTGGCTTGTGTTGATCTTTGGGCTCTCTGTTCTGTTCCACTGTTCTATGTCTATTCTTGTGCCAGTACCAGGCAGATTTGAGAACAGTGGCTTTGTAGTATAGCTTGATATCTGGTATTGTGATCCCTCCCACATTGTTCTTCTTTCTCAAGATTGCTGAAGCTATTCGGGGTTTTTTTTTATTCCAGATGAATTTTTGGAGAATTTGTTCTAGGTCTTTGAAGTATACCATTGGTATTTTAATGGGGATTGCATTGAATTTATAGATTGCTTTGGGTAGTATAGACATTTTAATGATGTTGATTCTACCAATCCTTGAACATGGTATATTCTTCCATTTGTTCATGTCTTCCTCTATCTCTTTTTTTAGTGTCCTGAAATTTTCTGTCTCAGGTCCTTTGTCTCCTTGGTTAAGTTTATTCCTACGTATTTTAATTTTTTTGATAAAATTGTAAGTGGATTTTTTTTTTTAATTTCTCTTTTTAGGAGTTCATTATTGGTGCATAGAAAAGCTGTAGACTTCTGGGTGTTAATTTTGTATCTTGCTACATTGCTGAATTCATTTATTAAGTCTAGTAGTTTTTTGAAAGAGTCTTTGGGGTTTTCTATGTACAATATCATGTGATCTGCAAATAAGGACCATTTTACTTCTTCCTTTCCAATTTGGATGCCTTTCATTTCTTCTTCTTGTCTGATTGCAATGGCTAGTACTTCCAGTACTATGTCGAATAGAAGTGGTGAGAGTGGGCATCCCTGTCTTGTTCCTGTTCTTAAGGAAAATGGTTTTAGTTTCTGCCCATTGAGTATGATGTTGGCTGTGGGGTTGTCATATTTGACTTTTATTATGTTGAGGTATAATCCTTCAATTCCCACCTTGCGGAGAGTTTTTATCAAGAAAGGGTGTTGGATTTTGTCAAATGCTTTTTCTGCATCAATGGATATGATTATATGGTTTTTATCTCTCAGTTTGTTTATGTAGAGTATCACATTTATTGATTTGTGGATGTTGCACCATCCTTGCAGCCCCGGGATAAATACCACTTGGTCATGGTGTATGATCTTTCTAATGTAATGTTGGATTTGATTTGTTAGAATTTTGTTGAGGATTTTGGCTTCTGTGTTCATGAGGGATATTGGCCTGCAATTCTCTTTTTTTGTATTTTCTTTATCTGGCTTTGGGATTAGGGTAATCCTGGATTTGTAGAAAGAGCTTGGAAGTACTCCTTCCTCTTGAATTTTTTTGAATAGTCTGAGAAAGATAGGTTTTATTTCTTCTTTGAATGTTTGATAAAACTCCCCTGTGAAGCCATCTGGTTCAGGGCTTTTGTTTGTTGGAAGTTTTATTATTACTGCTTCAATTTCCTCCATAGTTATCGGCCTATTCAGATTTTTTTATTCCTCCTGGTTGAGTTTTGGAGGGTCATATTTTTTTACGAAAATTTCTATTTTTTCTAGGTTGACCAGTTTGTTGGAGTAGAGTTGCTCATACTATTATTTTTACGATTCTTCATATTTCTGTGGGGTCTGTTGTTATTTTACCTCTTTCATTTCTGATTTTATTTGGGTCCTCTTTCTTTGTTTCTTGGTGAGCCTGGTGAGAGGTTCATCAATCTTGTTTATCCTTTCAAAGTACTTGCTTTTGGTTTCATTGATCTTTTGTATTGTTTTGTTGTTGTTTTTGCCTCTATGTCATTTATTTCCACTCTGATCTTTATTATTTCCTTCCTTCTGATCACACTGGGCTTTTCTTGTTGCTCTCTTTCTAATTCTTCAAGTTGCAGAGTAGATGGTTTATTACCAGTTTTTCTTATTTTTTGTTTTTTTCTGTGTGTGTGTGTTTTTTTGTGTGTCTGTGTTTTTGTTTTGTTTTGTTTTGAGGTAGGCCTGTAATGCTATGAACTTCCCTCTCAGGGCTGCTTTCACTGTGTCCCAAAGATTTTGGATTGTTCTGTTTTCATTGTCATTTGTTTCAGGATGTATTTTTATTTCTTCTTTGATCTCATTGTTTAATAGTGTGCTATTCAGCCGCCAAGTGTTTGACTTTTTGTGATTGTTTTTTACTGTAGTTGAGTTCTAATTTTTTGCCATTGCGATCTGATAAGATGCTTGATATGATTTCAATTCTCTTGAATTTGGAGAGACTTTGCCTGTGTCCTAATATGGGGTCTATCTTTGGAAAGGTCCCATGTGCACTTGAGAAGAACATACATTCTATAATTTTGGGGTGGAATGTTCTAAAGATGTTAAGTCCATCTGATCTAGTGAGTCATTTAGGATTGATGTTTCTTTGCTAATTTTTTGTCTTGAGGATTTATCCAGTGATGTTAATGGGGTATTAAAGTCTCCTACTATGATTGTGTTGCTGTCAATCTCTCCCCTGATTTCTTCCAGAAGTCTTTTTATTTATTTATTTGGGTGTTCCTGCATTAGGTGCATAAATGTTTACCATTGTTATATCCTCTTGTTCTATCGATCCTTTTAGAATTATGAATAGGCCTTTCGTGTCTCTTGTTATGGTCTTCACTTTGAGGACTATATTGTCAGCTATAAGTATTGCTACCCCAGCTTTTCTTTTGCTTGGTAGATATTTTTCCATTCCTTCACTTTCAGTCTGTGTGAGTCCCTTGTTCTGAGGTGGGTCCCGGTAGACAGCATATATATGGGTCATGTTTTCTTATTCATTCACTCACTGGATGTCTTTTGATTGGAACATTTAATCTATTTAGGTTTAATGTTATTATTGATAGGGACTTGTTTGTAGCCATTTCTGTACTTTATGCCTGTATTCCTTCCTCCCTTTCTATTTCTTCTTTTTTTCTTCTGTTGACTGTTTTTGTTTTGTTTTTTGTTTTGGTTTTTTATCTTTATAGTTCAGTTTATTACAGAGGTTCCTTTTTCCCCCTCCCATAGCTTCTCCACCTGGTACCCACCCCACTCCAGGCCTTCCTCCCCCCCACTAACCTCGTTCATATGTGTAAGCTCGTTGTCCAATCTTTTCCCACACACCCCACAACCTCTTCCCCCCAAGAATTATCAGTCCACTCCCTTTCCATACCCCTGATTCTATTACATTCACCAGTCTGTTCTGTTCATTGGGTTTTTTATTCATTTGATTTTTAGGTTCACTTGTTGATAGATATGTATTTGTTGTCACTTTGTTGTTCATAATTTTTTATCTTTATCTTTTTCTTCTTCCTCTTCTTAGAGAATACACTTCAGCATTTCATATAATACTGATTTGGTAGTGAAGAACTCCTTTAGCTTTTTCTTGTCTGTGAAGCTCTTTATTTGACCTTCAATTCTAAATGATAGCTTTGCTGAGTACAGTAATCTTGGTTGAAGGTTCTTGCTATTCATTACTTTGTATATTTTTTGCCACTCTCTTCTGGCCTGCAAAGTTTCTGTTGAGAAATCAGCTGACAGTCGTATGGGTACTCCCTTGGAGGTAACTGACAGTCTTTCTCTTGCTGCTTTTAAGATTCTCTCTTTGTCTTTTGCTCTTGGCATTTTAATTATGATGTGTCTTGGTGTGGTCCTCTTTGGATTCCTTGTTTGGGGTTCTCTGCACTTCCTGGACTTGTAAGTCTATTTCTTTGACCAGGTAGGGGAAGTTTTCTGTCATTATTTCTTCAAATAGGTTTTCAATATCTTGCTCTCTCTCTTCTTCTGGCACCCCCATAATTCACATGTTGGTATGCTTGAAGTTGTCCCAGAGGCTCCTTACATTATCTTCATATTTTTGGGTTCTTTTTTCTTTTTGCTTTTCCAGTTGGGTGTTTTTTGCTTCTTCATATTTCAGATCTTTGACTTGATTCATGGGATTCTCTAGTCTGCTGTTGGATCTCTGTATATTATTCTTTATTTCAGTCAGTGTATGCTTAATTTCTAGTTGGTCCTTTTTCATATCCTTGAGGGTCTCACTAAATTTCTCAGAGGTTTCTAGAAGATTCTTAAGTAACATTATAACCATGGTTCTGAACTCTATATCCAGTATTTTGTTTCATCCATTTCTTTTATTTGTGACTTGTTTCTTTGTCTCTGCATTTTGGCTGCTTCCCTATGTTTGTTTCTATGTACTGGGTAGCTGCTAAGTCTCCTTGAGTTGATAGAGTGGCCTTGTGTGGTAGGTGTCCTATAAGGCCCAGTGGCTCAGCCTCCCCAGTCACCTGAGGTGGACACTGTTGGTGCACCCCTTGTGGGCTGTGTGCACAGTCTTGTTGTAGTCAACCCTTGATTGCTGTTGGTATCACTGGGAGGAATTGACCCCCAGGCCATTGGCTGTGATGACCAGGTGTGTCTACACTGGAAGATCTGTTACACAGGAGACACCCTTTGGGGCAGGACTTGCTTCAGTGGGGCTTTGTTGCTCACTGAGTCTGCCCCTTGAGTGTGTCTCTTATGGATGTGAAGAGTTGTAATCCAGTATGGTCTCACTCTGACCAGTGGTTGCATTGGCTCTTGGATTTCCAAGGAGGTGCAAGGTCAACCACTGTCTGGGGCCACCCAGGAGGAGCTACATGGACAACTGAAGATTTCTCCTCTTTGTACAGGGTTTGGAAGTGCCCACACGAAGCCCAGCTGTAAAGCAAGGCAGGCTGCTGCTGCCAGGTCTTGGGTCTTCTTTTGGAAGCTCTGGGGCTCTCTGACCCAGCTGCAGCTTGACAGGTATTAGGCAGAGAAAGGACAGGCCATTCATATGCAAAAGCCGAAGTGCACAGCTTGGGTGGGGTTGTAAATTGTGTGGAGCGGGGTCTCTAGGAATCACCAGGGCAGAACAAACAGCAATGGCTGCCAGTCAGCCCTGCACCGGAGAGGTCCCTGGGCCTCCACGATCCATGACCCCATGCTGGAACAATGATTGCTGCCAGCACCTCTGAGAGAAAGCCGCCCTTGTGTTCCTGTCCCAATGCCAGACAGTCCAGTTTCTCCCCATATGTGCCTGGGACCCCCAGAGTCTCACCCAGAACTGGAGTTCAGAGCAAGTAGGAGCTTGTATCTCTCTCCCAGTTAAAAGAGCAGCACATCCAGGTGCCAGCACTTTCCATGCCTCTGCACCTCTTACCAGTTTCAATGTGCTTTCTTCACCTCTCTAGTTGTGGAACAAAACTCAGCCAGCTTTCCTGCGGTTCTGGGTGGTAGTTGTTCTGCCTTTTATTTGTAATTTTCATGTGGTTGTGAGAGGCAGCAGGTATAGGTGTTTACCTATGCCTCTATCTTGGTGGTTCTCCTCTATTTCCTATTTTCACAGCATTCCCTTTGGCATTTCTTGCATTGCTGGCTTGGTAGTGATAAACTCCCTTAGCCATTTTTTGTCTGCAAAGCTTCTGATTTTCCCTTCAATTTTGAATGATAGCCTTGCTGGATATAGTATTCTTGGATTCAGTCCTTTTCTTTGCATCACTTTATATACCTCCTTCCATTCCCTTCTAGCTTGATGTGTTTCTGTTGAGAAATCATTTGATTATCAGATGGGGGATCCTTTGTAGGTAGCTCTCTGTCTCTCTCTTGCAGCCTTTAAGATTCTCTCTTTGTCATTAACATTTGCCATTGTAATTATGACATGTCTTGGTGTGGATCTTTTGGGATTCACCTTGCTTGGGACTCTCTGTACTTGTGTAATATTTTTCTTCCCCATACCCGGGAAGTTTTCTTTCATTATTTCTTCAAATAGATTTTCTAATCCTTGCTGCCCTTCTTGTCCTTCTGGCAGCCCTATTATATGTATGGTACTTCGTTTCATGTTGTCCCAAAGCTCCCTTATGCTCTCCTCCTGCTTTTTAATCTTTTTCTCCAGTTGCTGTTCAGATTGAGCTTGTTTCTCTATCTTATCTTCTAACTTACTAATTGGTCCTTCTTCTTCTAGTCTACTGTTGAAACCTTCCATGGTGTTTTTGATCATAAATATATCACTTTTAATTTCTTCCTGATTTTTGCATAGGTCAGTGGTCGGCAAACTGCGGCTCGCAAGCCACATGCAGCTCTTTGGCCCCTTGAGTGTGGCTCTTCCACAAAATACCACGTGCAGGCACGCCTGTACAGTACGATTGAAACTTCGTGGCCCATGCACAGAAGTCGGTATTTTGTGGAAAAGCCACACTCAAGGGGCCAAAGAGCCACATGTGGCTCGCGAGCCACAGTTTGCTGACCACTGGTATAGGTTGTTGATTTTCTCATCCATCCAGTGTATGAACTGTGCGACCATTACTCTGAATTCTTTTTCTGTCATGTTACATGCTTCCATTTCACTTATTTCCTTTCTTGGCAACTCCTCATTTTCTTTCCTCTGGGGATTGTGTCGTCTCCCCATTCTGACTATCACCAGAAGGTTCAAACATTGAGTTGTGTGGGCCTGGGCCACGAACAGTGGGAGCTTCACACCACCAAAGTGTCACTGAAGAGCTCCAACACCAAGACATGTAGCTGCCATGGGTTGCTGGGAACCACGCTCGCCCAGGATCAGAGTCACCAGCACTCAGTGTGGTCTTGTGCATGCACCTAGAATCAGGGACCCTGCCTGTGCCACACTAAAACATAGACCTCGCTGGCATGTGCTGATAATCAGAGTCACCTAGCGTGTGCCAGGAGTCAGAGTTTCCCTGTGCCCACACCAAGAATCGGGTATCAGAGTCTCTGTTGTTTGGTGCGGCCTTGCACCAAGAATCAGGGTCCCTCTGTGTGCATGTGCCAAGAATTGGAGTCACTGACTCTTAGTGTGAATGCACTGGGAATCTGGGATCCCAGGCGCACGCTATGAGAAACAGAGTCACGTCACTGGTGCTCAGTGCTGCCTCTCGCGCAGAGAATCAGGGTCCCCAGTCTGCTTGGGGGATCGGTTGCACAGGTGCACTGTGTCAGTAGGAGGTCCATTCCTGTTCTGTGAAAAACAGACTTGCGTGTGTGCTTGCCCAGAATCAAAATCAGGTGGCACTGCCGCCCTGTGTGGGCATGGGGTTTGGTCGCCTGATTTGCGATTGCATTGCAGGGAACAGATTCCCAGTGTCAGCGCATGCCTAGGCTCAAATTCCTGTAGTGGAGCTGTGGCCCTGTGCGAGGGGTGGGTCTAGCAGTTCCTATGGCACTGCCATGAGCCTGCGGGAAGGGGGATGGGCTCTGTGACTAACAGAAATCTGCAGCTGGGATGTCTAGATTCTTGGTGTCTGTAGGTCTGCAGCTGTGGTCACAGGTCTCTGTCCTCAGTGGCTGCAGGGTCCCGGTTTGCATCTGAGACCAGACTGGGTGGTGCTGAGGCCAGGATCCCAGCCTCAAGCAGCTCTGTTTCTCAAGATGGCGTGGTCTCTGTGCCCACGCTGGCCGCCCCCAGAGTGTCTGTGGTGGCAGTGGAGCTCCGCCATCTAAGACTGCCCAGTTTGGCCACCACTTGGAAAACCTACAGAATCTAACTGTCCCTAGCTCATACACACACACACCACACATGTCCACACACTCCTCTATCGCTTTCTCACTCTCTCATACTCTCTCCCTCCCTACCTTCCTGTCAGTCACCATCTTCAGATCCCAATAAATAACTTTAAATGTAAATAGATTAAATGCTCTAATCAAAAGACATAGGGTAGCTCAGTGGTCGGCAAACTGCAACTCATGAGCCACATGTGGCTCTTTGGCCCCTTGAGTGTGGCTCTTCCACAAAATACCATGTGCGGGCATGCATGTACAGTGTGATTGAAACTTCGTGGCCCATGCGCAGAAGTCAGTATTTTGTGGAAAAGCCACACTCAAGGGGCCAAAGAGCTGCATGTGGCTCACGAGCCACAGTTTGCCAAACACTGGGGTAGCTGAATAGATTAAAAAAAAATGACCCATACATTTTCTGTCTACAAGAGACCCACATCAAAACAAAGGAGTAACACAGACTGATAGTGAAGGGATGGAAAAATATTTTTCGGCAAATGAAAAAAAATGGTTGGGTAGCAATACTTATGTCTGACAAAATAGACCTTGCTAGAGGCTAAAGCAAACAGCAGTTAGCATAAGAATGCAAAAACAAACATTGGAAGGCCAATGGCATTGATATTCAGCAGAACTGAAAATCAGAATAAAACTGCCCTGCTGTGGGATCAATGGCTCAAGGTAATTTCCTAACCTGATAATCCTTAAACTTTACCTTTGATCTGCCTGTATGCATTGGTAATGGGAAAATGTGTATTCAAGTACATAAAGAGCAGACCAGGCCAGAGGTCGCTGGGCCAATTCAGTAAAGAGGTCTTCACCTGGCCCCCAATGCATTCCTAATTCATATTTGTTGTATAGCATTTTCACTTGTGCATCAGCCCCCGTCAGATCGTGAACCTCACCAGGAAGGTCATGGCAAGACCTTAAAGTGAAGGCCATTAGAATAGATAAAGAGGGCCACTACATAATACTAAATGGAGCAATTCAACAAGAGGATATAACTCCGGTAAACATATAGGCACCCAATACAGGAGCACACAAATACATAAAAAAAACTTCTAGAGGATATCACGGGACATATTGACAGCAATACAAACATACTAGGGGACTTTAATACCTCAGTGACACCATTGGATAAATCATCTAAACACAAAACCAGCAAAGAAACAGCAATCCTAAATGACTCACTAGATCAGATGGAATTAATAGACATCTTCTGAACAATTCACCCCAAAGCTACAGAATATATATTCTTCTACAGTACACATGGGACATTTTCAAAGCAAAGTATCTTCAAATTAGAGAAGAGAGAAATCATATCAAGCATATTCTCAGATCACAACATCATAAAATTAGAAATCAACTACAATAAGAGCAATAAAAATAGTGAAACAGTTGGGGGCTAAACAATGCTATTAAACAATGATTGGGTTACGAAAGAGATCAAAGAAGAAATAAAAAGCAAATGACAATGAAAACACAACATTCCAAAATCAATGGGACACAGTGAAAGCACTCCTGAAAGGAAAGTTCATAGCTCTACAGGCCTACCTAAAAAATAACAACAAGAAAAACTGGTAATAAATTATCTAAGCCTGCAACTTAAAGAATTAGAAAGAGCAACATGAAAAGCCCAGAGCAAGCAGAAGGAAGAAAATAATAAAGATCAGAGGGAAAATAAGTGGCATAGAGACAGAAAAAAAAAATACAATAAAAAAGATCAATAAAACCAAGAGTGAGTTCTTTGAAAGGATAAACAAGATTGAAGAACCTCTAGTCAGGCTCACCAAGAAACAAAGAGAGAGAACCAAAATAAAGAAAATCACAAATAGGTGTGCGACCACTAGACCCCACAGAAATACAAAGGATTATTTTAAAAAATACTATGAAAAACTATACTCCAACAAAATGGATAAGCTAGACGAAATAGACATATTCTTAGAAAAATACAAGCTTCTAAAACTCAATCAGAAGAATAAAAAAACCTAATAGGCTGATAACTATGGATGAAATTAAAACAGTAATTTAAAAATGCTCCAGCAAACAAAAGCCCTCTTCCTGACCAATAACAGGAGACTTCTACCAAACATTCAAAGAAGAACTAAAACCTATATTCCTCAGACTATTCCAAAAGATTAAAGACAAAGACACACTTCAAAGCTCTTTCTACAAAGCCAGCATTACCATAATTCCAAAACTAGATAAAGTCACCACAAAGGAAGAGAACTACAGGCCAATGTCCCTGATGAGCATAGATGCTAAAATCCTCAACAAAATTCTAGCAAATCTGATCCACCATTTCATTAGAAAGATCATACACCATGAAAAAGTGGAATTTATTCTAGAGATGCAAGGAAAGTATAATATCCACAAATCAATAAATGTGATATATCACATAAAGAAACTGAGACACAAAAATCACATATTCATATCAATCGATGCAGAGAAAATCCAACATTAATCAAGTCTTTGTCTTTTAACAAAATCCAACAACCTTTTTTGATTAAAAACGCTCAACAAGGTGGGAATCGAAGGATCATACCTCACCATAACAAAAGCCATATATGACAAATCCACAGTCAACATCATACTCAATGGGCAAAAACTGAAACCTTTTCCCCTAAGAACAGGAACAAGACAGGGATGCCCACTCTCACCACTCCTGTTCGACATAGTACTGGAAGTACTAGCCATTGCAATCAGACAAGAAGAAGAAATAAAAGGCATCCATAATTGAAAAGGAAGAAGTAAAACTGTCCTTATTCACAGATGACATGATACTGTACATAGAAAACCCCAAAGACTTCATCAAAAAACTACTAGACTTGCCGAAACCGGTTTGGCTCAGTGGATAGAGCGTCAGCCTGCGGACTGAGAGGTCCCAGGTTCGATTCCAGTCAAGGGCATGTACCTGGGTTCCAGGCATATCCCCAGTGGGGGATGTGCAGGAGGCAGCTGATCGATGATTCTCTCTCATCGATGTTTCTAACTCTCTATCTCTCTCCCTTCCTCTCTGTAAAAAATCAATAAAATATATTTTAAAACAAAACAAAACAAAAAAAAAAACTACTAGACTTAATAAATGAATTCGGCAATGTAGCAAGATACAAAATTAACACCCAGAAGTAGTTGGCTATTCTATACACCAATAATGAATTCACAGAAAGAGAAATTTAAAAACAATCCCATTTACCATTGCAATAAAAAAAATTAAGATGCCTAGGAATAAACAAGGCGATAAAAGACCTGTACTCAGAAAATTTCAGGATGCTAAAAAAAAAAAAAAAAAGAGAGATAGAGGAAGACATGAACAAATGGAAGAATATACCAGATTCAAGGATTGGTAGAATCAACATCACTAAAATGTCCATACTACCCAATGCAATCTATGAATTCAATGCAATCCCCATTAACATACCAATAGCATACTTCAAAGACCTAGAACAAATTCTCCAGAAATTCATCTGGAATAAAAAAAGACCCCGAATAGCTGCAGCAATTTTGAGAAAGAAAAACGTTTGAGGGGTCACAATACAAGATATTAAGCTATACTACAAAGCCACTGTTCTCAAAACTGCCTGGTACTGGCACAAGAATAGACATATAGAGCAGTGGAACAGAACAGAGAACCCAGAAATCGACATATGCTCAATTAATATTTGACAAAGGAGACAAGAGCATACAATGGAGTAAAGACAGCCTCTTCAATAAATGGTGTTGGGAAAATTGGACAGATAGTTGCAAAAAATGAAACTAGACCACCAACTTACACCATACACTAAAATAAACTCCAAATGGATAAAGGACTTAAACCTAAGATGGGAAACCATCAAAATCTTAGAAGAAGCCATTGGCAGCAAAATAGCAGACATTTGTCATAGCAATATCTTTACCACTACAACTCCTAAGGCAATGGAAACTAAGGAGAAAATAAACAAATGGGACTATATCAAAATAAAAAGCTTCTGCACAGCAAAAGAAACCATCAACAAAACAACAAGAAAGCCCACTGCATGGGAGAACATATTTGCTAATGTTATCTCTGATAAGGGTTTAATCTCCAACATTTACAGGGAACTTATACAACTTAACAAAAATAAGATAAACAATCCAATTAAAAAAATGGGCAAAGGGCCTAACTAGACACTTTTCGAAAGAGGACATTAAGAAAGCGAAGAGGGGATTCTGAAGATGGCGGTGATATAGGCAGACGCGTCCCAGGTCGTGTCCCGGAGCAAACGGAGTGAGCAGCTGAAACTAATAACACCCACCCCGAATTGGCGAAATTGCTCAGCTGGTGAGACCGTTTGCAGCCGGGAAGGGCAGAACTCCCCTGGAAAGGTAAAAAAAAAAAAAAAAACAGGGATTTGGGCAGGAAAGTTTGCCAGACCTCTGAGCCCAGAGGGTCGGAGGAAGACCGCATGGCAGACAGCCGCGTCCCTTGGGACAGGCACAGCTCCTGACTGGGGAAAGGAGATCCGCGGGATTCCTGGTGCCGCCGGGGGATTTGAGAGCTGGGTTCTGTGATCACGGAGGACTGAGCCTAAAGGGGACAGCCTGAAGAGCTGACCAGACCATGCAGTGCTGGTAAGAGAAGAGCTTACAGAAACCAAGCCTTCCCCATTTCCGCAGCCAGCGTTTGTTTGTTTGTTTTCACTGAATCCTGTTCATGAGATATTTCAGATACAGATACTCACCTGTGCTGAAGAGAGGGAGAGGGTGCGGAGGAGTGGAATCTGGGGAGAGACTGAGGAGAGAAGGGGGGCCGGGAGAGGTGCCAGCGAATTGAGCGCTGAGACACCCCTGAGCCCAGGACTGGGGCAGCCATTCTCTCCGGAGAGTGAGATTCCTCCGCCCCGCCCCCAGCCAAGGAGCACAGCCACACCCAGATTCCACACTGAAGGAGATCAAGGATTAAAATGATCTGATCAGTCCCTGGGAGTTAACAGGGTCTGGCCTATAGAGGGATTTTCAATCCCAGCAACAACACAGAGCGGGTAACTATTAGGGAACCAGCTCTGGATAGTTGACCTCTCCAAATCAGTCTTAAATGCGATAGAGAAGCCGTATAGCCTCAGAGGCCAAACCCAGAACACTGCCACCCAGAGGCTGAGCCACAAACTGACACTTTGCTAAACACAAAATAAGGCAGTCTGGGAAACAAATACGATCTGCTTTAAAATAAGGACTGTGGTTTACAACACAGAGGAACAGTGTATCGCAGGGAAACTCAACACTCTCCTGAATACCTGGCAGGACTAAAGGCAAGCCAGACTGAAGAATAGAAGAACCGAAGGACCTTCACTACTGCAAATTTTTTTTTTTCACCTTTTAACTAAGAAACAAATTTTTTTTCTTTCATTTTTTTTCTTTTTTTTTCTTTTTTTTTCTTCTTTTTCCATCACCTGATTTTACCCTTTTAATTACTACCTTCTTATTTTTAACCAGAATTATTACTGCTACCATTTTACCATTTTTTAAAGTGCCATTTTATTTTTTCTTTATTTTATTTTGAGATTAGTGTCCTCTATTCTATTTTCATCATTATATTATTAGTTGTTTCTAGTTTGCATCCATCTCCAGGGAGCTGTTGCTGGAATTTGTTGGGATTAGTGGCGGTTCTATAGGAGTATTCTCCGCATATAAAAAGTCTCTTCCCCTCTTCCACTTCATGCTCTCTTTGCGCTCTTTTTTTTTTTCTTTTCTTTTCTCGCTTTTATTTTCTCCCCTCCTTTTTCCCAATTTCATTTTTGACCTCCTTTTTTGGTCCCTACTTTTCTTTTCTTTTTTCTCTTTTATCTTTTTCTCTTACTTCTTCCTTAACCCTAATTCTCTTAATTCGGGTGGTCACCTTTATTTGGGGTTATTAATATCGTGAATATATTTGTGTTTAGTAGCTGGTACGTGGTTCCTTGTTGTGTTGTATTTTGTGCCTTTAAATCAACGCAGCAGATCCAAGCAACAGCAGCCTCCTGAGCGCCACACCCTCAGTCTGAGGAACAGCAGCTGTACGTGAAGCCTCCCCCCACCAGCCAGAAGAGCCACCACAGCTGTGAACAGCACCCACCAGAGGAGCTGCTGCCAACTGAGGAGCAGCTGCTACCGCAACCGCCCGAAGAACAACCACAGACCAAGGAGTCACTGCCACCCAGGGAGCAACCACTGAATGACTCAACGTCTAGATATGTCAGTGAGATCAAACATGGGTAGACAAAGAAACCCCCAAAAGAAAGAGAAGGAGGACTCTCCAGAAAAGCAGCTAAGTAATACAGAGGCATGCAACATGACAGAAAAAGAATTCAGAATAAGGGTCCTAGAGTGCATAAACCGGATGGAGGAAAAAATCAACAACTTCTACAAGAAGCAAGAAGAAACAGATGAAAAAGTCAACTACCTATGCAAGAAGCAAGAAGAGACAGATGAAAAAATCAATAACATATGGAAAAAGCTAGAAGAAACAGATGAAAAAATCAACAACTTAAGTAAGACCCAAGAAGAAATGAAGAGTGATATAGCTGCAATAAAAAACACCATTGAAAGTATCAACAGTAGACTAGGAGAAGCGGAGGACTGAATTAGTGAATTAGAAGACAAGGAAGCAAAACACACCCAAAATGTACTGCAATTGGAGAAAAAAATTAAAAGACAGGAGAACCTAAGGGAGCTTTGGGACAACATGAAACGAAACAACATACGAATAATAGGGGTGCCAGAACAACAGAAAGATGAACAAGGATTAGAAAACCTATTCAAAGAAATAATATCAGAAAACTTCCCTGAGGTGGGGAAGAAAAAAGTCACACAACCCCAGAGAGTCCCAAACAAGGTGGACCCGAAAAGACCCACACCATGACACATCATAATTACCATGGCAAATGTTCAGGACGAAGAGAGAATCTTACAGGCTGCAAGAGAGAGATGGAAAGTTACATACAAGGGATCTCCCATTAGATTATCAAATTATTTCTCAACAGAAACACATCAGGCCAGAAAAGAATGGACGGAAATTTACAAAGTGATGCAAAGCAAAGGACTGAATCCAAGAACACTCTATCCAGCAAGGCTATCATTCAAACTTGAAGGGGAAATAAGAAGCTTCACAGACCAAAAAAAGGCTAAGGGAGTTTATCACCACGAAGCCAGCATTGCAAGGAATGCTAAAGGGACTGGTATAAAAAGAAAAATAAAAAGCTCAGAAAGAAAACAGCTACACCAAAAAAGAAATGGCTACAAACAAGTACCTTTCAATAATAACTTTAAATGTAAACGGACTAAATGCTCCAACCAAAAGACATCGAGTGGCTGAATCGATAAAAAAAAACATGACCCATACATCTGCTGTCTACAAGAAACTCACCTCATTAGAAGAGACTCACACAGACTGAAAGTGAAAGGATGGAAAAATATCTTTCAGGCAAATGGAAAGGAAAAGAAAGCTGGGGTAGCAATACTTATATCAGACAAAATAGACCTCAAAGTGAAGGCCATAACAAGAGATAAGGAAGGCCACTTCATAATACTAAAGGAATCAATACAACAAGAAGATATAACCCTGATAAACATATATGACCCAATGCAGGAGCACCCAAATTCATAAAAAAAACTCCTGGAAGATATCAAAGGAGAGATCGACAACAATACAATCATAGTAGGGGACTTTAATACACCACTGACAGCACTGGATAAGTCCTCTAGACAAACAATCAGCAAAGATACAGCAATCCTAAATGAATCACTAGATCAGATGGACTTAATAGACATCTTCAGAACACTTCACCCCAAAGCCAGGGAATATACATTCTACTCATGTGCTCATAAGACATATTCAAAAATAGACCATATATGGGTCACAAGCAAAGTATCCCCAAATTCAAGAAGATTGAAATCATAAAAAGCATCTTCGCAGACCACGATGGCATAATATTAGAAATAAACTACAATAAAAACAACCCCAAATACTCAAACACCTGGAAGCTAAATAGCATGCTATTAAATATTGATTGGGTTACCAATGAGATCAAAGAAGAAATTAAAAACATCCTGGAAACTAATGACAATGAAAACACAACAATCCAAAACCTATGGGACACAATGAAAGCAGTCCTGAGAGGGAAGTTTATAGCTCTACAGGCCTATCTCAAAAAACAAGAAAAAATGGTAGTAAATCATCTAACTCTACAACTCAAAGAATTAGAAAGAGAGCAACAAGAAAACCCCAGAGTGAGCAGAAGGAAGGAGATGATAAAGATTAGAGCAGAAATAAATGACATAGAGACGAAAAAAACAATACAGAAAATCAATGAAACCAAGAGCTGGTTCTTTGAAAGGATAAACATGATTGACAAACCTCTAGCCAGACTCACCAAGAAGCAAAGAGAGAGGACCCAAATAAACAAAATCAGAAATGAAAGGGGAGAGATAATAACAGACCCCACAGAAATACAAAGGATTGTTAAAAAATACTATGGACAGCTCTACTCCAACAAACTAGATAACCTGTAGGAAATGGACAAATTCCTAGAAAAATGCAACATTCCAAAACTCAATCAGGAAGAATCTAAAAATCTCAACAGGCCAATAACTATGGAAGAAATTGAAGCAGTCATCAAAAAGCTTCCAGCAAACAAAAGCCCAGGACCGGACGGCTTCACAGGGGAGTTTTACCAAACATTCAAGGAAGAACTAAAACCTATCCTCCTCAGACTATTACAAAAAATTCAAGGGGAAGGAACACTTCCAAGCTCATTCTATGAAGCCAGCATCACCCTAATACCAAAACCAGGTAAAGACAACACAATGAAAGAGAATTACAGGCCAATATCCCTCATGAACATAGATGCCAAAATCTTGGCAAATCGGATCCAGCAGTACATCAGAAAGATCATACACCATGACCAAGTAGGATTTATCCCAGGGATGCAAGGATGGTACAATATCCGCAAATCAATAAACGTGATACATCACATAAACAAATTGAAAGAAAAAAACCACATGGTCATATCAATTGATGCAGAAAAAGCATTTGACAAAATTCAACACCCATTTTTGATAAAAACTCTCAGTAAGGCGGGAGTAGAAGGATCATACCTCAACATAATAAAAGCCATATATGACAGGCCCACAACCAATATCATACTCAATGGACAAAAACTAACACCATTTCCCCTAAGAACAGGAACAAGACAGGGATGTCCCCTCTCACCACTCCTGTTCAACATAGTACTGGAAGTGTTAGCCATTGCAATTTGGCAAGAAGAAGAAATAAAAGGCATCCAAATTGGAAAAGAGGACGTAAAACTGTCCTTATTTGCAGACGACATGATATTATACATACAAAACCCTAGAGACTCCATCAAAAAGCTACTAGACTTAATACATGAATTTGGCAATGTAGCAGGATACAAAGTTAACCCCAAGAAATCTGAGGCATTTCTATACACCAATAGTGAACTTTCAGAAAGAGAGATTATAAAAACAATCCCGTTTACCATCGCACCAAAAAAATTAAGCTACCTAGGAATAAACTTAACTAAAGAGGTAAAAGACCTCTACTCAGAAAACTACAGGACGTTCAAAAAAGATATAGAGGAAGACATACACAGATGGAAGAACATACCGTGTTCATGGATTGGTAGAATCAATATCATTAAAATGTCCATACTACCCAAAGCAATCTATAAATTCAACGCACTTCCCATTAAAATACCAATGGCATACTTCATAGATCTAGAACGAACTCTCCAAAAATTCATCTGGAATAAAAAAAGACCCCGAATAGCTACAGCAATCCTGAAAAAGAACAAAGTAGGTGGGATCTCAATACCAGATATCAAGATGTATTACAAAGCCACTGTTCTCAAAACTGCCTGGTACTGGCACAAGAACAGGCATATAGATCAATGGAATAGAATAGAGAGCCCAGAAATCGGCCAGAACCAATATGCTCAATTAATATTTGACAAAGGAGACAAGAAAATACAATGGAGCCAAGATAGTCTCTTCAATAAATGGTGTTGGGAAAATTGGACAGATATATGCAAGAAAATGAAACTAGACCACCAACTTACACCATACACAAAAATAAACTCAAAATGGATAAAGGACTTAAATGTACGACATAAAACCATAAAAATTCTAGAAGAATCCAAAGGCAACAAAATCTCAGACATATTCCGAAGCAATTTCTTCACTGATACAGCTCCTAGGGCACTTGAAACTAAAGAGAAAATAAACAAATGGGACTACATCAAAATAAAAAGCTTCTGCACAGCAAAAGAAACCATCAACAAAACAATGAGAAAACTCACTGTGTGGGAAAACATATTTGCCAATGTCATATCTGATAAGGGCCTAATCTCCAAAATTTATAGGGAACTCATACAACTTAACAAAAGGAAGATAAACAATCCAATCAAAAAATGGGCAAAGGACCTAAATAGACACATTTCAAAAGAGGACATTCAGAAAGCCAAGAGACATATGAAAACATGCTCAAAGTCACTAATCATCCGAGAGATGCAAATCAAAACAACAATGAGGTACCATCTCACACCTGTCAGAATGGCTATCATCAACAAATCAACAAACGACAAGTGCTGGAGAGGATGTGAAGAAAAAGGAACACTTGTGCACTGCTGGTGGGAATGCAGGTTGGTGCAGCCACTATGAAAGACAATATGGAGTTTCCTCAAAAAACTGAAAATGGAACTCCCATTTGACCCTGTGATCCCTCTTCTAGGAATATATCCCAAGAAACCAGAAACACCAATCAGAAAGGATATATGCACCCCTATGTTCATAGCAGCACAATTCACCATAGCTAAGATCTGGAAACAGCCTAAGTGCCCATCAGTAGATGAATGGATTAGAAAACAGTGGTACATCTACACGATGGAATACTATGCTGCTCTAAAAAGGAAGGAACTCTTACCATTTGCAATGGCATGGATGGAACTGGAGAGCATTATGCTAAGTGAAATAAGCCAGTCAATGAAGGAAAAATACCACATGATCTCACTCATTCATGGATAATAGAGACCATTATAAACTTTTGAACAATAATAGATACAGAGGCAGAGCTGCCTCAAACAGATTGTCAAACTGCAGCAGAAAGGCCGGGGAGGTTTGGGGGACAGGAGGTAGGGGGGTAAGAGATCAACCAAAGGACATGTATGCATGCATATAAGCATAACCAATGGACATAAGACACTGGGGGAGAGGGGAGGCTAGGGGACTGTCTAGGGCGGGGGTGGGGGGGGAATAGACACATATGTAATACCCTTTGTATTACTTTAAGCAATAAAAAAAAGAAAGAAATAAAGAAAAAAACAAACAAAAACAAAACAAAAAAAAAACTACAACAAAAAAAAGAAAGCGAAGAGACATATGAAAACATGCTCAAAGTCACTAATCATCCAAGAGATGCAAATCAAAACAACAATGAGGTACCATCTCACACCTGTCAGAGTGTCTATCATCAACAAATCAAAAAATGACAAGTACTGGCGAGGGTGTGGAGAAAAAGGAACCGTCATGCACTGCTGGTGGGAATGCAGACTGGTGCTGTCCCAATGGAGAACAGTATGTAGTTTCCTCAAAAAAGTAAAAATGGAACTCCCATTTGACCCAGTAATCCCACAGATAGAAATTTTTTTATATTTGCAACCATAGTAAAACAAAGACTTATATTTTTGATATTTATTTTATATATTTAAATGCCATTTAACAAAGAAAATTCAACCAAAAAAATGAGTTCGCGTGTCACCTCTGACACACATGTCATAGGTTCACCATCACTGACCAAGAGAGCACTATGCTAATCAAAATAAGCCAGTCAGAGAAAGATAAGTATCACGTGATCTCACTCATTTGTTTAATCTAATGACCAAACTGATGAACAAAAATAGACCCAGAGACATAGAAGCACTGAACAGACAGTCAAACTTCAGAGGTAAGGCAGGGGAGGGTGGAGGGAAGGAAGAGATCAACCAGTGAACGCATATGCGTATATGCATAACCCAAGGACACAGACAGTGAGTGGTGAAGGCTTGCAGGGGAGGGGTGGAAGAGGGAAATGGGGGGAAAGAAGACATATATAAAACTTTCAACAATAAAGATAAATTTTTTAAAAATATATTTTATTGATTTTTTACAGAGAGGAAGGGAGAGGGATAGAAAGTTAGAAACATTGATCAGCTGCCTCCTGCACACTCCCTACTGGAGATGTGCCCGCAACCAAGGTACATGCCCTTGGCCAGAATCGAACCTGGGACCCTTGAGTCCACAGGCTGATGCTCTCCACTGAGCCAAACCTGTTAGGGCTAAAGATAAATTTTTAAAAAGATTAGATTACTTCTATGCTTTGTAAAATTGTTTAATACACCAGCATTCATAATATTAAACAAAGTAATATTTTAGAATTGTATTTGAGTTTTAATTATTTAATCCCAAGTAAGCCATGAGTCTTTCGAGAAAAAAAAATTATATTTGAAAATTCTGCACATCTTATAAAGATGAATTAAAAGCACAACTTCAACTTCATTACCTCAAATTATCATTAGAGGAAAAACTCCAGACAAAAATATATTTAAAATGCAATAATAAATACCAAGCAATTTGGGTATAATAAAGGATATTTTTTAACCTGAAAAAAAAAAGGTACCCAAAACACAGTTTGTTCTCATTAGCCAAGGTTCAAAAATGAAACTACACAAATGAATCAAGCACACAGCTCTTTTTAGTGTTTAGTCTATTTCTGGAGGCTAAGAATGTTTGTCCAAATGATGGCTCTGGGTTGTCACTCAATTCAATTGTTGGAAATGCAACTCCCAGCTTTTGAGAGTTGCCCAAACTATAAATTCTAGGCACAACATTGCTCTGTAAAATATATTCATAAAAATAATTTTTCTGAATTATATTCTGCTGTTCTCACACACAAAAACAGTGATAATTCTAAATGTGCTACTTCTATATCATGTACATCAGGAATCTGAACAGGCAGAAACAACCAGAGTTAACAGCATGGTGGATTAATGGTGAATTCAGCCAGGATTCTCTTCTTGCAAATCTGATTGAGGAAGTA
This sequence comes from Myotis nattereri, assembly GCF_964212035.1. NCBI lineage: Eukaryota > Metazoa > Chordata > Mammalia > Chiroptera > Vespertilionidae > Myotis > Myotis nattereri. The sequence goes on from NC_138076.1 coordinate 106,087,804, forward strand.
TTTACAGACTGGAAAACCAGTTTTTAAAATGGCAATGCCATACAATTGTTATCAACAAGGAAACAAACAAAATGTAGGCTATCAGTGGTTTGGGAATTAAGGCTGATTTCATGAGTGTGGGACCTGTGTAGTTGCAGAAACCAGTGTTCAGAAGAGCGCAGGCTTGGTTTAATACTCTCCTGTTGCAATCTTGAATTCTTAAGAATTTTTAAAAGGAGCCTATGCTTTCATTTTACCTTGGAACTCACAAATTGTGTAATCTGCCTAGCATCCAGTAGTTTGTTCACGTCTTTCAGTATGTGTTTAGGAAGTAATTATTGCATAGCATAATGTAACAGAAATTATGACCAAAGGAGAAAGACAGTGGGACAGCTTCATCGCTCATTCTTTATCAGTCAAGAGCACACTACCTGACAACAAAGATATTTTGGAATCATCTTGTTGGGTACTTATATGAGATATTCAAACACTATGGAATAGCAGACATTATGAGTTTAAAATGCTACTTGAACAGTGACCATAAAAGTACTATAGTTTGCAGAATATAGTGTCCACAGTGCCGTAGACCAACTCCAGAATGTCATAATTTTAAGAGTTTCATCAAAAGGTTGATGAGACTTGGGGACTCAACAGGGTTGAGTCACACATGTAGTCACCTGTTGGGAATGGCTAAAGGCATTTCCCCAAACCTGAATAGGAAACTGATTGTGGCTGCCAGACAGTTAAAGGGCATCTTAATCTACATGTTATTGCCTCCTACTGGCCAAACACCTGAACAGCCGTAGGCTATTCCCCAAAGTGACAATGCTTCTGTACCCTTTGAAACTGTACCCTTTGAAGTGTATTATCTCCACCTTGCCTTAGGACAAATTGTGTTAATAAAAGCAAGGGTCCTAGACAAGGAGGGACACTCTTCAGTTCCTTTAGCTGAAGGTCCTCTGACCCCCCAATGCCTTTCAAAATTATATCTTGTCTCAGGACTCTTTATTAGTCTCTGGATTCCTATGTCATCTACGCACAGCCTTTTCCAGATTCCTGAACCCTTCTTGATGCTGGGACATGAACCCCGGCACCACAGGTTGGTCACTAGAAGTTACTGAAGAAGTAACTAAGCTAAAAATCATCTTGAGAATCCAATATTTCTCATATAGTTATGTACTGTAAGATCCTCCTGTCCTTTAACTTCAGTAAAGATTGCTTAAATTGGTGTGCATTTAAATAAAGGTGAAGAGCAGGTGGCCTCAACTGTAACCAAAATGTTGATTTTAACACTCAGTCCTTTAGTGTTCTGTCAAAGATGCCAAAATGTAAGCAGATGCTGTCGTGACTATAAAAACACAAGCTCGTGTAAAAGCTTTTCGTAATAGTGATTTTCAAAGTGTTTTCTCAATTAATGGATACTAAAAGTACAATTATTATCTTTTCTTTTTTATTTTATTTTTAAAATTTATCTTTATTGTTGAAAGTATTACAGATGTCACCATTTTTTTCTTTCACATTGACCTCACACCCCCACCCCCATTCCTTCACCACACTATTGTCTGTGTCCATGGGCTATGCATGTATGCATATAAATTCCATGGTTAATCTCTCCTCACCCTCCCACCCACCCCCACCTTTCTTCTGAGATTCATCTGTTCTATGATTCTGTCTCTGGATCTATTTTGTTCATCAGTTTATTTTGTTCATTGGATTCCACAAAGAAAGGTATCATGTGATACCTTTCTTTCTCTGACTAGTTTATTTCGCTTAGCATAATACTCTCCAGGTCCCTCCATGCTGTCTTAAATGTAAAATATCCTTCTTTTTTTACTGCTGCCTAGTATTCCATAGTGTAAATGTACTACAGCTTTTTTGTCCACTCATCTACTAATGGGTACTTGGGTTGTTTTCAGATCTTAACTATTGTAAATTATGCTGCTATGAACATAGGGGTGAATATACTCTTTCTGATTGATGTTTTGGGCTTCTTGGGATATATTCCTAGAAGTAGGATCCCTGAGTCAAATGGTAGTTTCATTTATAATTTTTTTAGGAAAATCCATACTGTTATCCACAGTGGCTGCACTAGTCTGCATTCCCACAAGCAGTGTACAATTATCTTGATAGGTTGGGATCCTGCAATGATTTGTTCTGCTTTGCTTAAATAATGGGATCTACTGGTCTAACTAACATCTTGCTACTAGAAAGACAGGTCTCTGGACCAGCAGCATCAGCATCACCTGGAAGTTTGTTTAAAAGGCAGAATACTGGGTCCCACTGCAGACCTATTGAATTGGGATCTGCATTTTGATGAGATTCCTATATGATCTGTATGTGCATTAAAGTTTGAGAAGCCGCTCTAGACAACAAGTACTGAAGAATATCTGGTTGTCAAGTGTTGGCCAGTGGAATACAGGTTTTAATGAGGAGCAACTACCTTCATTGGTTTCATGGAGATTGTTTTCAGTGTTAGCTTTCCTAAATGTGCATGATTTCCAGGTTGCTTTATTTCCATCTAAGGAAGTCATTATTGAAAAGCTCATGTTGTGTATTTGTATAGATATGAAAGACAGAAATCTCTTGGCCCAGGTCCAGCAGCAACAGCCAGCTTTCCATATGCTGCCACTGGGAGTGGCCATGGCTACAGCCATCCCGGATGCCAATTTGGCAACATATATCACAACCTCAAAAATAGTCATTGGACAGCTGTCGTTTCTGCTAGACCAGTGCCCTTCCTTTTGGTAGCAGACTCATCTTTTCTTTTCAAATACCATCTCCATTTTCAGACTATGAGTACTGGGTAGAGCTCATCCTGGCTGTAAGGGCAGTCATTTTGACACACAGTGTCACAGTGGCTATTGCAGTAGACCCAATTAGGGCTCATCATAATCAGCCCCCAGACTTCTTAAATAGGATTTTAAGCGAGGAACTGACATTGAACCATCTTTTCCATCACAGTAAGAAACCCCACTAACCAAAGAAAATAGCCAATGACTGGAAACAGAGCCAAGAAATGGAGAAAGACAGAAAAACAGAATCCGGAGGCCGTCAGCTTAAGCCCTGGACCTAATAAAGCCTCAAGCTACCTACCCACCAAACTTCTAAACTCAGAATCCCTTTACTATTTTTAAAATTAGTTGGAAATGGGTTCCTGTCACTTGTAGCTGAAAGAGTACTGATTAATACTGATTCTACTTCTAGGACTCCATTCAGTAAATAATCAGAGATGCATACAAAGATCTATGCAAAAGACTGTTGACCAAAATTTGTTTTTATTACCTATTTTCATTATGTTGCATTTTTATGTTTTAAAAATAAAATAAAATGAAATATTTATAAGAATAATTATGACATTTAGGAGATAGTGGTGAAGTCATACCACTATCATTTTGTTCATTCTTTTAAAAATCATTTGTTCCACCTTTATTAACATGAGGCAATTTTTTAAATGGGGACTTTTGTTATTGTTGTCAACTGCCAAAAAAATAAAAGTACCCTTTCAAATTCAAGAGCTGTAGCACTATTTATCATGGTCAAAAAAATGAAAAAGCAACAATAAGAGTTAAGTAAATTATGAATAGAATAGTATAGTGACATTAAAATCATTTTAGACTGTTTAATAAAGAGTGGTAAATGACTATAATCATTGAATAAAAAAGGTTTATAAAGAAATCATATGGTATAAGCCTAATTTTATAAAACATAAATGTTACTGTATACACATGCACACACATATTGAAAAATGACTGGGATGAATATACCAAAAATGTAATTAAAAGGTAATGCTCATTGGTGGGATCACAAATAATTTTGGGATTTTTTTCTTTATTATTTTTCTTAAATTACAAATATCTTGTAATTAATAGATATATAATTTTAAAATAGTAATTCACTTAAAGGATAGATTTAATATATTTTAATGGAGCCTTTGTTGGCAATAGCATTCCTGTTCCAAGATACAAAAGCTTGATAAATTAGGAATGAAAAGAAGTATCCCAATCTTTTTTTCTTAATTCTTTTACAACATGTGGAGAAAAGCAGACATCTGAAGTTGGGAAACAACTAAATATAAATGAATAGATTATTAAATTCATGTTAACAAACAACCTCTTTTTCTTAGAAAATATTTATTTTCAAAAGTCATGAATAGTTGTTCTTATGAGGCTCAGTCTAGGAGAGTTAAGTTGAAAGAGAAATGATGACAATTGACAATTCCATGAGCAAGAAGTAGGATTTTGAGACCACACTGAGGGGAATCTGATGAAAAAGAGTTGAAAGGGGCCAGCCTGTGTTTTCCAGAGACATTGTTCTGGACTATACCAAGACCTCGAAAATACTTCAGCCAAATAGGACAATAAAACCCAGTGGAGTATATCAATTGGGCAGGCTGGCAGGCCAGATACCAAAGGGCAAGAGAAAAAAGCAGCAACCTTCAGAGCTGATCACAGAGGGGAGACAGTTATGTGAAGCAACAAAAAGAAGGAAAGTGAAACTATAATGCAAGAAGGATGGGGAAAGTCAGAGTGGGCAGACAGCATGCAGTTGAGCTACGCGAGTGGCAACAAGCACCCACCAAAGAGAATAGATACATTCCAAGAAAGTTGCATTTTCAAACTCAATCCATGACAAAAAAAAAGAAAAAAATTGGCTCCAAGAGAGGATTTTTAAGACAATGAAACTATTCTGTATGACACTATAATGGTGGCTACATGGCATTATACATTTGTCAAAGCTCATAGAATGGACTTTGGATGATAATGATGTGTTACTGTAGATTCATCAGTTTTAACAAATGTATCACTCTGGTGGGGGATGTCATAATGACAGACCCTGGGGGTAGAGGGCCTGGGAAGTCTCTGTACTTCCCACTAAATTTTGCTGTGAACCTAACTGCTGTAAAAAATAAAGTCTGTTATTTTATTTTTTTAATTAAGTGTATTGGGCTGACATTGATTAATAATGTTATTTTTAAAGCTTTATTGTTTGGTTCCAAAGAGCTACACCAACTTACCTCCCACACTTTCTAAAATTTTTACCCTTAAAATAAGTAAATGTGAATGACAGAAGCAGCTGGTTTAGGCTCACTGTCATTGTAGACAAAGAATCAATCAGGGTGTTCAAGAAACAGCAAAAATCATGATGCAAGAAACCTGGTTCCGGTCTCTAATTGGGCTGTTCACTCACAACTAGACTTTGAAAGAAATACTGACTCTGTCTGTAAATGCCCTAAGAGGAATAAAATTAGCATGCCTGGAACATGATACAAGCTGCTCCAGTCTTCCAAATCCAATCCATAAAGGCAACAACAAATCCAGACTTCATTCTTAACCATTTGCTGTTTTGTTGTTGTTGTTTTGAGTGATAGCACTGTGCTGGACACACAGATTACCACACAGCACATAAAACCCAAAATAAGAGGGGGTTTTGGGTCTTTCTCAAAAAAAAAAGAGCTCATGTGAAAGGCATTAGGACTTACCTTCTTTGAGCCTGTGTAGATGTTAAACTTTTCTCCTTTGCAAGCCCAGCATTGTGCACAAGCACCAAAACTGTGCAACACATCTTTTAATAATGAAAAAGGAAAATAAAAAAAAGGCTTTTCTGTCATTTTTTGCTAGTGTTCCATAAATCAAGATAAAGCTGTATGCCTGTGCTAGTCTCCTACCCATTTCTCCAAGGAATACATTCGATAACTTAGGTATGCAGATTGAAGATTAAGAGAAACTTTTGTTTCTACCCCTGGTTTGTATTTTCTTTTTAAAAGCTTGCAACATTTCTGTAATTTCTTTTTAAGTTAAACTCAAAGTCATGCAAGAGTCCAAATAAATATATAAGCTTGGGGAAAAATTCTTAGTCCAATATATGTATGCAATGACTACAGACCATTATTAAAATTTGCAGATTCCCCAATAAACTTCTTAATTACCCACGTGGCATATGAGTAGAGCCCCGTGGGATGTCTTTCCTGGAAAGAAAGCTTCCAAATTAGCACCAAACTTGCCTTAAGTGCCACGGCAGCGCCAAGCTTCCACTGCTGACTTGGATGCTGGGGAAGTTCAGAGGAGGGCTCTGGTGCTAGCTAGCCGCTCCAGCTCTGGCCACGCCTCGCCTCCCCCGCCAGGGCTTTTGATTCCCACGAAATGGAAAGTGAAACTCAGCAGAGCCCTGTGTTCAGCCCTAAGGGGCGGAGCTGAAGGGCGCCTGCATAGGCGAGTTGGCGGGCAACAACAGAGCCGCTCTGCGGAGCTTCTGTGTCTGCTTTGGCACTTGCACATTTAAGTATGCTGTGTTTTCAATATATGCATTTTGTCTAGGATCCCAAGAAGACATCTTTTTTTCATCTGACATTTTAAGATCCCTGAGATATGCCAGGCTCTTCTAGACTCATAATCTCTTGGCATTGCATAGTACACATGGCAGCATTTTTTTCTTTCCTAATGCTAAAGTATAATTTCTTAAATCATGTACCTTAAAATCAATACGTTTTAGATTCAGTGAAATGTGGCATGTAGGCATAAAGTCGTTATTCTGTTCTATTGTTCTGCTGCTTGCATAATCAGCAGAAAAGAATCCAAGAGATGAATGGTAGAGCAAAATGGGAAAAGAAAGTGCACTTCTTATTTCTCATTAGAACTTCCAGTGGCAAGGTCTGACTTTTAAACTGTCAACAGGTGGTCGTTGGTACCAATTCAACACTAACAGGAATCCCCAATTTGGGGTGCCATAAAGAAGGAAACTTGCCCCAACAGGTTTGACTCAGTGGATAGAGCTTTGGCCTGCAGATTGAAGGTCCCAGGTTCGATTCCAGTCAAGGGCATGTACTTTGGTTTCAAGCACACCCCCAGGGGTGTGCAGGAGGCAGCTTATCGATGTTTCTCTCTCATCAATGATTCTAACTCTCTACCCCTCTACCTTCCTCTCTGTAAAAAGTCAATAAAATATATTTTTTAAAAATAAGAAGGAAACTTTATTCAGTGCAAAACAGCTCAATTGTAATATAGCACAGCTGGGAAACAGCTTGGCAGTGAGGCAGCTCTGGGACCAGGTGGTCCTAGCCCAGGCCTGTCTCTGGTTAGACAGCTCTGCTCGGCTCCTTGCTGGTCTGCTTTGCTTTGCTCTGCACTGTGCTGGTCTGCTCTGCTGTGCTTTGATCTGCTCATTTTGTGCCAGTGTACTCTGACCTGCGCTGTTCTGCTCAGTTCTGTTCCAGGAAGACACCTTCAGTGTTTCAGTTCAGCCAGAATGCAACCTTCAATAGAAATGGAAGAGGCTCTCAAAACCAGGGGAGCTGGCTTATATGGACAGAAGTCTCTGCCCCTAGTCCCTGACTAGTCTGTCCTCATGCAAATGAGGATGCCAATCCTTGAAGTTTGATTGGCCCAAAAGGCACTATCTTAATTGGTCAGAATAGAGACACTCTAGTTGGCTGGAGCTGCAGCTCCAATTGGATGGGGAGAGCCTCAGTCCTCTTGGTTGAAATAGGATTCCAAGAACTCCTTTGTAAAGGCTGGCTCAGATGGCAGGAATACAGTGCAGGCAGGCAGTTCAGTACAGGCTTCTCCCTAAAGTATAGTTTGTGTGCGAAGCCCCTGTGTAAAAATGGCTGCTAGGCTCCGTGTTTTTGTTGTTGCTCGTTTTTGTTTTAATTTTAGCCCAGTTAGCCACTGGAAGCCCTACTTCATAGATGTCTTCTTCCTCAGGGTTCACAGGACCTAACATGTATTGGATGAGTATGTGACCCCACATCCCGCATGGTTCAGGGTTCAGGGTTCAGGATCTGGAGAAGGGGCTGCACACAAATGAAAGAGACGAGACAAGAAATAATAATTTGGAAATATTGGGGGCCAGGTAGGCAAGCCCAATGCAAGAGAAAGGACTTCCACTGGTGCCCAGGCCTCACCAACTTTTTATTCCATTTTGGATATACATCTAGCTCTTACTCAGGTAACTGTGGTAACAGACAGACTATCTTAAAGATCAGTAAATATTAGAAAGATTTACTCTGAGACTATTTGGTCAGGAAATAGTTTGAGCCACCATTGTCTGGACTAAACAATCAGTGCATAGCTCTGGTTCTTGCCATGGGCTCAAGGTTCACCAGCCTTCCGGGATCCTTGTTTACACTTCTCTGATAGTGAAGACAATGGGTGGCTTCCTGCATCTCCCCAGTTTCTTTTCCTTAATAATTCTTGAAAAGTGAATGCTGCCTGAAAGGTTCAAGTCCTTTTAAGACTCTTTATTCTGTATCTGCAGACTAGAAATAAACATATGAGAACAAAAATGAGACAAGCAATAGTGGTTATGCTGAGAGGCAAATGAATCAGTCTGTAGTAAGTTTTTTCCTGGGCCAACAGTTTTTTGAGTCCCAATTTCAATGTCCAACAGTTCCTTATGTGTACATGCCAGCAATGATATTCTAGTTTTGGATGGTGGATAAATGGTGGCAATGCAGGTCTGACCTTCTCTGACTTGATCTTGGGCAACCTGCAGCGATGCACAGCTGCTGACTGCTATTATGGCAAGGCATCTTCACCATCTCCATCTCTGGACTGTTTCTCCTCTTGTCTTCGTGGCTGGAGCAATCTGGTCAGTTCCTCTCTGGGATTCATTGTTGCAGGAATCCACACAGGCTTGGAGGAGTTTTCTGGAAATATATAAACATATTCTCGACCAAAGGTTAATAAAGGAATCTTTCTATAAACTAGACTTGGGATCCTTTCTTTTCATTGTGCCCAAACCATTTTCCTTTGGCTTATTTTGACACCATGTGTGTTTTCATGGGTGTCTTGTTTTCAGCATTACAAGTGAAAAATAATTTTTAAAGTAAAAAATTTTCTTGATGTAATTTACTCACAGGGGATTATTCCACTATCCCCCTTCTTTTCTTGATTTAAATAATATTAAGAGGCTTTTGGAAATTTTGCAATGCAGTCTTGATAACTTTTTAATTTTATGCACAGAAATATGACTGGTTTGGATTCACTGCATGTTAAGCAAGTTTTTGAACTATGAGATAAACCATTAGTAAAAAATTAGTTAATGTTGCCCTAACTGGTTTGGCTCAGTGAATAGAGCATTGACCTGGGGACTGACGGGTCTCAGGTTCGATTCCGGTCAATGTACCTTGATTGCGGGCACATCCCCAGTAGAGGGTGTGCAGGAGGTGGCTGATCGATGCTTCTCTCTCATCGATGTTTCTGACTCTCTGTCCCTCACCCTTCCTCTCTGTGGAAAATCAATAAAATATATTTTTAAAAAAATTAGTTAATGCTTCAGAAACAGTTTCTGCCCAGTACAACAAAATTTTTATGAATATTCATTTATTTTAATTAGCCAATTTAAACCAATCTGAAATAAGGCTTATTTTTTAACTTCACTTGTCCTAGGCCAATTGTGGGCAAACTTTTTGTGAGTGCGTGCCAAAACCAGCAAAATCTCTGACTCAAAATTCTTCTATGTGCCAACCCTAATTTTTTTAGAACATGTTATGCCTACTTGATATCTCTTAAGGTGTACGTATGTGAAGAACCTTGAAGAAATAATAAAATTCATTCAAGCGACAAAAACACAGTATATGATGATGAAAAATACATTTATTTTTAATGTATACTTGTACACTGGTAGTCTGACAGAAAACTTTATGACTCCATTTGATATTATCAGTGGGACTTTTGTGGCTGCATCACTGATGACAGAGATTTTACATCAGGTTTATATTTCGTGACCTTCAGAGATATGCATGAGCTACTACTTTCATCCATCAGGCTACTCCTATTACGAGACTTAACAAAATTCATCACTGAGAACAAAGATTCACAAGCATATGTGGATGAAACCAAAACACTGGTCGGATCTAGGAAGGCAGGGAGAGTTAAGGCAGAGGCATAGAAATTGCTCTTCCCCTCTCTCATCAATCCATGTCTATGGTCTTTAAGATAACTTGTTATGTAAAATTATTTATTTGTCTAAGATGCACCTACACTGAATTTATCAGAAAAATAAAAGAGTTGATATTAAGAAAAAAATTGTAAATGGAAGATTATAAGAGAGGGTTTCGCGTGCCAGCAAAAGTTACTGGTGTGCCATGTTTGGCACGCGTGCCAGGCGTGCCAGGGGTTGCCCACCCCTGGTATAGGCAGTCTTCACGAGCACCTTGCTTTTTATTATTATTATTATTAGTTAAGGTATTACAAATGTGTCCTCATCCCCCCATTAACCCCCAACCTCCCCCGGTCTGCACACTCATGCTCCCATCCCCCTATTATCCATGTCCATTGGTTTGGCTTATATACATGTATACAAGTCCTTCGGTTGATCTCTTCCCCTTACCCCCTCCCTCCCCTACTTTCCTTCTGGGGATTGATAGCCTGATCGCTGTTTCTCAGTCTTTGGATCTGTCCCTTTTTATCAGTCTATGTTGTTCTCTATATTCCACAAATGAGTGAGATCATGTGGTATTTATCTTTCTCTGACTGGCTTATTTCACTTAGCATAATGCTCTCCAGTTCCATCCATGCTGTTGGAAAAGGCAAGAGTTCCTTCTTTTTTACTGCAGCGTAGTATTCCATTGTGTAGATGTACAGTTTTCTAATCCACTCATTTGCTAATGGGCACTTAGGCTGTTTCCAAATCTTAGCTATGGTGAATGACGAGCACCTTACTTTGTACTGTGATTGCCTCACATGCCTGCAAGGCCACATAAGTGGCTGCCAAGTGCTTCTCCATGAGGCCCTCTTCCACAACTGAGACCATAACCCAATGGGCACCCTTCTCTGCCCATGCTATCGCCACAGACCCCTATCAAACCCCAATGGAGTAACAGTTATGTCCAGCTGGAATGGTTGTGTTGTGTCTATAACCTGTAAGGTCTGGGCTTGGGCCACTGCCCTCTTGGCAGCAAGAAAGGGCTCCTCAACTCTGGAGCCCTTCCTACATAACTGGTACAAGGGTTGCAAAAATTTCGCCAGGTGGGGAATGAATACTCTCCAATACCCCAAAAGACCAACATAAGTCTGTAACTGTTTCACTGTAGTAGGACGGGGAAAAGCCTGCACTTTGTCAATGACTTCTTCGGATATCACCTTCGTCTTACTCTACCAGACAACTCCCAAGATTTGACAGACAAGCCAGGTCCCTGGACCTTGCAGTCATTCACTGCCCATCCCTATGAGTCCAACACCTGCCATAGGCTACTGGCAGCTGCATTCAAATATGCAGGAGAATCATGAGTAGCATGATATCATCAATATAATGGAACAGTGTCACTGTGAGAGGCTTGCCCAGGTGGCTAAATCTTGGGCCACCAGACCATGACGGATAGTAGGGCTGTGCATATATCCTTGAGGGAGAACAACAAAAGTCCACTTCGGCCTTCCTACGAAAAGGCAAACTGCTCCTGGCTCTCCAGGGCTATATCTATGGAAAAGAAAGCATTAGCCAAATCCACCACATAGTGATATTGCCCAAAGACAAAGTCAAACGGTCCATCTAGTTCGTTACAGCCGGCACTGCGGAGTGTAACGGAGGAGTCATTTTATTCAGTTCTCTAATCCATAGTCATTCGCCAGGTGCCATCTGGGTTCTTCACAGGCCATATTGGAGTACTGTAGGGGCTGTGCATGGGTCGGATGATCTTTGCCTTTTCCAGCTGCAAAACCCTCTGCCTGATCTCTTCATGCTCTCTGAGAGGCAATACTGCCACTCTGCAGGGGTTAGGCAGAGTCACAGCTGCATGATGCAGGTGCCCTCTTGTGGTAGTCTTTACCACATGCACCCGCAGGCGAAATTTGCACTGGGCAGTTGCAATAGTTAACCCTTTAAGTACATCCATGCCCAAGATGTATTCAGGCATGGGGGCAATAAACAAAGTGTAGGCCTTCGGGGGGAGGCGGCCAATACCCAGTGTCAACGTTGCCTGCTGTAATGGACAGTCCTGCCTCCATACCCATCTATATGGGCTAACGGGACAGTGTATCTGTTTCGGTTACCATACAACAAGCTGCAGTCTGCACCCGTGTCCACCAGTGCCAACACACATTGCACATTGCGGGGAGGACCAGAGAATAGTAAGTTAAACATGAGGCCTCTGGTCCTACGGGTCTACTCCTAACCAGGTCCCTTGGCCTTTTTCTCAGACTCTAGAAGGTTATATTCTTCCCCCTGGGGGAAGTCTAAGTAATCTTGGAGACCACCAGTCTCAGGGAACTGCCTTTCATCAGCAGCTGCTAGAAACGCTGTCCTACTGATAATTGTTTCCACAGAGCCAGAAGCACATCATTAGGCTGCTGATGAACTCCTGCAGCCAGCAAGTCCACCCACATTTGCATGTGGGAGATTTTCACAGGCTCTGCCCCCGCTGCTTTTCCAGATCCAGAGCCCACTGTCTTAGGCACTGCTTTACATACCATAGACTTCTGCACAGTCATGGGTCTTGCTACTCCCTTTTCTCATGGCTTTACCTCCACGTACCCCAAGCTGGCCATGGCTGTAGTGACCTACGGTGGTCTACAAAAGGTATCAGAATAGCTGCCAGTGAGCCAAATGTTGCCCTCTGGAGGAGTGGTAGAGAGAATTCTTTCATATGCTTTGTAAAACACTCATCAGGACCACGAGTACTCGAGTTAAACATGGCTTGTCTCATGCTCATTTCTCATATCACTTGCACCAAATCTATATTCGTAGTCCATGTACTCACAGTGTTGGGCAGTTCTCCGGCATTCTGCCAAATGCTTCCAGACACTGCCATTAACCAGTCCATCAGGGAGTGACCTTTCTGTCTGTCTCCCAAACAGCAACTAATCTGCAGTCACTGCTGCAAGGAGGGGTGGTTCATTATGGAGGCTAACATCTCCATCTTGGATGGAGACAGCTGCAGGCTATCTGCACCTTCATCCCACTGCCTTAAGAGCCACACCGGAAGTTGCCAGAGACTAATTCCTGCATGACAGCAGGGCTGCATCTGGGAATGGCTGAAGGCATTTCCCTAAACCTGAATAGGATACATTAAATTGATTTCTTGGCTACCAGACAGCTAAAGGGCATCTTAATCTACATGTTATTGCCTCCTACTGGCCAAACACCTGAACAGCCTTAGGCTAATTCCCCCATTCTGAGAATGGACTCTGTACAAAATGTTGACCCTTTGATGTGTATATCTCTGCCTTGCTTCAGGACAAATTGTGTTAATAAAAAGCATGGGGTCCTGAGACGAAGAGACCTAAGACTTTTAAGACCTTAGATTACAGGGGTGGGCAAACTTTTTGACTAGAGGGCCACAATGGGTTCTTAAACTGGACCTGAGGGCCGGAACAAAAGCATGGATGGAGTGTTTGTGTGAACTAATATAAATTCAAAGTAAACATCATTACATAAAAGGGTATGGTCTTTTTTTTTTCAATAGTTTTATTCATTTCAAATGGGCCGGATCCTGCCCGCGGGCCGTAGTTTGCCCACGGCTGCCTTACAACTTAAATCTTAGCTCCTTTAGCTAAGCTCCTCTGACCCCCAAATGCCTTTCAAAATTATGCTTGTCTCTGGATTCCTATTTAATCTACACACAGCCTTCTCCAGATTTCCTGAACCCTTCTTGATGCTGAGATATGAACCCTGGCAGGAATTGGCTCTGCTTTCCTAACTTAGCTCTGTGGGGGTATAGGAAGTATATGTGGTTAATTCAGTAACCATGGGTGGCCCTTGAGTTCCACCTCCTGAGGCCACAGGCTGTTTGTGTTCCAGATATGTCTTCACCATCGGTTGTGCCTGCAAAACAGAGGTCTCCACACCTGCAGTAGCACCGTCCTTCTCCGAGCCTTCCTCTGTCTCTCCCAGTCCCTCCTGTCCCACGGAGGCTGCCTCCTGCTACTCTAATGCATGCACCTAGGCCTCCAAGTCCTCCTTCTCAGCTTCAGGGCTGTTAGGAGCAACCAGCCTACCTGCCTGGCAGCTTTCCGCTGGTCCTTTGGGATCTGGTCCATCAAGGATGACAAAGCCTTCTCCAACACCTCCAGCATTGCCTGAATTTGCTCCCATTCTTCTGGGGCTTCAGGATGGCCACTACCAGATACCACAACCCGGTCTGGGGCCATATGTCCTCCAACAGGGTAGAAGGGGTACTTACTCCAGAATCCTGTCAACCACTACGCCAACTGTGAGTTGCTAACTCTTCAGCCAAGGACTTGACTCTCCTCTGTGAGGGAAATCGGAAGAACCTAAGTATCCATCTTATATAAAAACTGCTGTTTGAAATTTTAACCCTGATAGTATGGCTTCTGTTTTAAATAATAAGAAAAATAAGACTACTCCCATTCCAGAGAGACCATAAACTATGCTCCAGACAGAGTTCTCAGTGCTGACACGAGGCCAGGCCTTGAGATATGGTCTCATGACCCCTTCCCAGCATGCAGGCCTTCTCTCTCAGAAGGCCCAGAAGTCTCATTCCAAATTTGGGAGACAAAGGACTGGAAAAAGTATAAATAAAGAGAGTTTCCTCCATATTGGGGCCCAGAATTTGAAAGACACATTTTTCTCTGGGCCTCCACGAAATCCTATCTAATAAAAGACAAAAAGGGTAATTAACCGTACCTCTGCTACACTTCCCATTGGCTAATCAGGGAGATATGCAAATTAACTGCTAACAAAGATGGCGGCCGGCAGCCACGCAGCTGAAGTGAGCAGGAGGCTTTCTTGCTCCAGTGATGGAGGAAGCCAAGGTTCCCCGCCTGCCGCGGCCCGGCTCTGAGCTCCAAAAGCAACAGAGTTTCAATTATAGAAGCTAAACAAACCCCAGCTACCTGCTTTCATCAGGCCAGCTCTCAGCTCCTGTGACAGCAACAAAGTTTCAATTATAGAAGCTAAGCAAACCCCAGATACCTGCTTCAGCAGGCCATGGCCTCAGAGCTGGAGCTGGCTCTCAGCTCCAGTGACAGCAACAATGTTTCAATTATAGAAGGTAAATAAATCCCAGAATAAAAAAAAAAAAAAGAAAAAAAGAAAAAAAGGAGAGGCTGGGAGCTTCAGTCACCGACCAGCCTGAAAACGGCCCTCAGCCCCTCACCCAAACTGGCCAGGCACCCCGTGTGGACCCCCACCATAAAGGGGGTGTGGCCAGCCTGAAAACAGCCATCAGCTTCTCATCCAGGCTGGCCAGGCACCCCAGTGGGGACCCCCACCCTGAAGAGGGTGCGACCAGCTGCAAACAGCCATCAGCCCCTCACCCAGGCTGGCCAGGCACCCAAACAGGACCCCCACCCTGATCTGGGACACCCTTCAGGGCAAACCAGCCAGCCCCCACCCATGCACCAGGCCTCTATCCTATATAGTAAAACGGTAATATGCAAACTGACCCTAACAGCAGAAAGTCTGGGAATGACTGGTCACTATGACACACACTGACCACCAGGGGGCAGATGCTCAATGCAGGAGCTGCCCCCTGGTGGTCAGGGCGCTCCCACATGGGGGAGCTCTGCTCAGCCACAAGCCAGGCTGATGGCTGCCAGTATAGTAGTGGTGGTGGGAGCCTCTCTTGCCTCCTCAGCAGCGCTAAGGATGTATGACTGAAGCTTAGGTCTGCTCCCTGCTGGCAAGTGGGCATCCCCCGAGGGTTTCCGGGCTGCCAAAGGGATGTCTGATTGCCATCTTAGGCCCAATCCCCCGGGGAGCAGGCCTAAGCCAACAGGTGGTCATCCCCCAAGGGGTCCCAGACTGCGAGAGGGCACAGGCCAGGCTGAGGACCCCCCCCCCCCCGAGTGCACAAACTTTTGTGCACCAGGCCTCTAGTTTAATAATAAAATGTAACTCCTGTAGTCGGCACTGCAGTTCAGCCTCTGCTTTGGCAAGGTGCTGTAACTGTAGTCACTGGCCAGCTTAATAAAGGCTCCTAAATTTTGATCTGAGTGCCTGGCGGTCATCTCTGCAGGTCACGCTGTTACAGAACACATATGTACAAGCAGGCAATGGGACATGCTTTATTCCACACAATAGCAGCCATAGCTGGTTGGTCAGTGACAGCTTATATACATGTTCAAACAATCTCAAACAAAGAAGGCACTTTGCCATCAGCATTTTACTACAGAAAGGTACTTCTGCGCAGTGTAAAGCTTCCGGCAACCTTGTACCTGCATAAAGTATCTAACCTTGAGCACCCCCTATTAGTTCATGTTTAGAGTGGCCTTGAATCATCTGGTGTACTCTTATATAGGGCCCCACACATGGGTTTCAGGTAGAATTAAGACAGACTATGGCATGGCATCTGTTACCTTCCCTAGTCATTATCCTCTGGCAAGGATTAAAAAAAAAAAAAAAAAGAGGACTTTTTTTAAAATTAAATATTTTATTTTAGAAAATAAATTTTAAACATACAAAAATATTACAATGACCCCCATATACTCTTCACTCATTAACATTTTGGCACAGTTCCTTTATAGCTTTTGTCTTCATACACACACACACACACACACACATACTCCCTATATGTATATATATTAAATCAGTGTTGAGGTATTTTTGCTAGACTATTTGAGATGAAATTACAGGGATTAAAATTCTTCAGCCCTAAGTAATCCAGTATATTGCCTAGAATAAAAAAATATTTTCCTACATAACCCCAGTGCAATTATTCTCAAGTTCAAGAAATCTATATTGATACAATACAATTTTCTAACATATATAGTCAATATTTAATTTTTTCCAATTATTCCAATATTGTCCTTTATATCAATTATTATTTCCAATGCATAATCCAAGCCATAATTTCATTCCATTATTATTTAACTTTTATTTTAGTTATTATTTTTTTATTTTGAGATAATTATACAGTCACATGCAGCTGTAAGAAGTAATGCAGAAATATTCGAGTTTTCCATCTTGTAAAACTCTAGTACATCAGGATATTGATATTGATGCAGTCAGTGACAATAAAAAACATTTCCATCAATGCAAGAATCCCTCATGTTGCCCTTTTATGGCGACGCCTACTTTCTTCCCTCCCCTACACCCTCCTTAACCTCTGGCAACCACTAATCTCTTCTCCATTTCCATAACTTTTTCATTGCAAAACTGTTATATAAATGGAATCACACAGTATGTAACCTTTCAGGATTGGCTTTTTCACACAGCATAATTCTCTAGAGATGTATCCAGATTGTTGAGTATATCAATACTTTTTTTTTCCTTTTTATAGCTCAGTATTATTCCATGGTATGAATGTACTGCAGTTCATTTATCAATTCATCGGTTGGCTTTCAGTAAAGATGGCAAAGTAGGTAAACACCTCCTCCCATGACCATTTCAAAATTATAACTAAACTACAGGGTTTCTACCAGGAAACCCTGACATCTAGCTAAACAAAAGTCTTATAACTAAGAATTTACAGAAGAAGCCACATTTAGACTGGTAAGAGGAATGGAGGCACAGAATGGGCTGGTCTCATATTCACGTGTAGCAATTAAAGATCAGAAGGGAAATATCAGCTATGGAGGCCCCCCTGAAGAATGAAAGGTCCCAGCCCCACACTGGGTTCCCCAGAGTTCCAGTGCTAAGAAGACAGTCCCCATATCTTCTGACTGTAACAACCAGCAGGGTTGTGGCTGAGTGAGATGGAGGGTTGCTGGAGCCCTAGGCATTCCTCTTAAAGAGCCTGTCAATTTACTTAATGAAATACTCACTCCTTCTGAGCTCCAGCGCTGGGACAGCAGCTTGAAAGGCACCAGGGACATAAAGGAGGAGCTGAATTGTCTAGCTTCAGGTTTAGGGCTGGAACAGCAGCTTTCTCCCAGACAGAAGTGTTGGCATAAGCCATTGTTACTTTACTGAGCCCTCCCTCTGCAGGTGTAGGCAAATATCAGATCTGAACCTCCATCAACCTGGCTAACACTGTTCTACCTACCCTGGTGATTCCCTGAGTAAACTTGAAGGCCACAGCAAACCTGAAGGCCCATACAAGCTGATTCCAGTGGCATTTTCATACAAATGGCCTGTCTTGCCTCATGCTGCAGACTACCGTAAAATCTCTCAAAGGTTCACAAACCCCAAACAAGTAGTATCTGGCCTTGGCATGCCCCATACCTCTTACTAAGCAGCCCCAACTCCAGCACTAGTGCTATCCAACAACCTCAGTTTACAACTTAGTTTCTCCCAGGCACCTCCAAGCTCTACACAAGTGGCAGTCATCAGCAGATCACTTTGTAGCTCATATAAGGTGGCCCCAGGAAGCATACAGGCAGCAGTTGACCTTGGCCTGACCTCCCAAGAGGCCCCAGAACCAACACACCTGTGTCCACATTCAGACCATTCCAGAGCACCACCCACCATCTCAGCAAATGACAGACACAGCAAACACCAGAGCCCCACTAAAGCAAATCCTACTAAGTGGGGTCAGCACCTGCACAAAAGCTCCTCCACTGTAGTCATGGCCAGTCCTCATTACTTATTAGCCTGAGGGTCAATCCCCTCCATTGATCTGCCAATAGCAATCAAAGTTCACCTCAACAAGGCACAAACAACCCACACAAACAACACACCTGGAACACCCAGCACAGGTGGCCAGGGAGACTGCACCACTGGGCCTCCAGGACACCTACTATATAAGGCCACTCTACCAAGACCAGTAAATGAAATAGCTTTATCTAATACATAGATACAAACACAGGAAGGTAGCAAAAATGGGGAGACAAGTGAACATGCCCCAAATAAAAGAATAGGAAAAATCTTTGGAAAAAGAACTAAATGAAATGAAGGCAAACAATCTACTTGATATAAAGTTTAAAACAATGGTTATAACGATGCTCAAGGAAATTAGTGAGTGCTTCAACAGCATGAAAAAGGACATAGAAACAATTTTTAAGTCAAAAATTAAGACTACAATAACTGAAATAAAGAGTATAGTAAAAGGAATTAACAGATTAGATGAAGCACAGCATCAAATGAGAGATTAGAAAGATAGATAGTGGAAACACCAAGTCAGAACAGGGAAAAAAGGGGGGAAATCAAAGAAAATGAGGATAATTTAAGGGGCTTTGGGACAACATCAAGAATACCAACCTTCACACCGTAGGGATACCAAATGAGGGGAGAGAAATCAAGGAATTGAAAACTTATTTGAAGTAATAATTATGGAAAACTCCCCTAATCTGGTGAAGGAAATGGACATACAAGAGATACAAGCCCTGGAAGCACAAAGAGTACCAAACAATATGAACCCAAAGAGGCCCACACCAAGATACATCATAATTAAAATGGCAAAGTTTAAAGATAGAGAATCTTAAGTGCATCTAGAGAGAAAGAAGAAAAGCTCCCATAAGACTGTCAGCTGATTTCTCAACAGAAACTTTGCAGGCCCAAAGCTGTTGCCACAAAATATTCAAAGTGATGAAAACCAAAGGCCTACAACAAATATCACCCAACAAAGCTATCATTTAAAATCAAAGGAGAGATAAAGAGCTTCCCAGACAAGAAAACTAAAGGAGTCCACCACCACCAAACCAGTATTACAAGAAATGTTAAAGGGACTTCTAAAAGAAAAAGAAGAGCTATGACCGGTTTGGCTCAGTGGATGGAGCGTCGGCCTGCGGACTGAGGGGTCCCGGGTTCGATTCCGGTCAAGGGCATGTGCCTGGGTTGCAGGCATATCCCCAGTGGGAGATGTGCAGGAGGCAGCTGATCAATGTTTCTCTCTCATCGATGTTTCTGGTTCTCTGTCTCTCTCCCTTCCTCTCTGTAAAAAATCAATAAAATATATTTAAAAAGAAAAAGAAAATAAAGAGACTGAAAATATTATCTATACTAGAGGCCCAGTGCACAAAAATTTGTGCACTGGCGGGGGCAGAGGTCTATCCCTCAGCCCCACTTGTGCCCTCTCACAGTCTGGGACCCCTCGGGAGATAACGACCTGCTGGCTTAGGCCCGCTCCTGGGTGGCAGAGGGCAGGTCCAATCCCTAGGTGCAGCCCCTGGTCAGGCTCAGAGCAGGGCCGACTGGGGAGTTGGGGCACCACCCCCTGTCATGCACAGAGCAGGGCAGATCAGGAGGTTGCGATGCCACCCTCAGTCACGCTCAGGGTAGGGCCGATTGGGGGGTTGGGGTGCCTCCCCCTGTCACACTCAAGGCAGGGTCGATGGGGCGGTTTTGGCGCCACCCCCTGTCACGCATAGAACAGGGCAGATCAGGGGGTTGTGGCGCCACCCCTGTCACATACAGAGCCGGCCGATCAGGGGGTTGGGGTGCTGCCCCCTGTCACGCACAGAGCAGGGCCCATCAGGGGGGTTGGGGCTCCGTACACTGTCACACACAGAGCAGGGTTGATCAAGGGGTTGGGGAGCTCCCCCCTGTCACCAACAGAGCAGGGCCGATTAGGGGGTTGGGGAGATCCCCCTGCCATGCACAGAGCAGGGCGGATCAGGAAGTTGCGATGCCACCCTCAGTCACGCTCAGTGTAGGGCCGATTGGGGGGTTGGAGCGCCACACCCTGTCACACTCAAGGCAGGGCCGATGGGGAGGTTGCGGCTCCACCCTGTCACACACAGAGCAGGGCCGATCAGGGGGTTGGGGAGCTCCCCTCTATCAGGCACAGAGCAGGGCCGATCAGGGGGTTGGGGCACCTTCCCCTGTCACGAACAGAGCAGGGCAGATAGGGAGGTTGTGACCCCGCCCTCTGTCACACACAGAGCCGAAGGGCGATCAGGGGGTTGGGTGCTGCCCCCTGTCACACTGCTCCAGGGGCCAGGAGACCTCGTGGCTCCACTGATCCCAGTGCTGGGAGGCCTCACAGCTCTGCTTGACACCAGGGCAGTGAGGCCTCGCTGCTCCACTGATCCCAGGTTCAGGAGGCCTTGTGGCTCCGCTAATCCCAGGCCGGGAGGCCTCACGGCTCCGCTGATCCTGGTGCTGGGAGGCCTCAGTGCTTCACTGATCTTGGTGCTGGGAGGCCTCAGTGCTTCGCTGATCCCAGGTTCAGGAGGCCTCGCGGCTCCACTGATCCCGGTGCCGGGAGGACTTGAGGCTCCGCTGATCCCGGTGCTGGGAGGCATATTAGCCTTTTACTATATAGGATAGCGGCCTGGTGCATGGGTGGGGGCCGGCTGGTTTGCCCTGAAGGGTGTCTTGGATCAGGGTGGGGGTCCCGCTTGGGTGCCTGGCCAGCCTGGATGAGGGGATGATGGCTGTTTGCAGCTAGTCACACCCCCTTCAGGGTGGGGGTCCCCACTGGGGTGCCTGGCCAGTCTGGGTGAGGGGCTGAGGGCTGTTTTCAGGCTGGCGGGTGACTGAAGCTCCCAACCTCTCTTTTATTTAGTTTTTCTTTTTTATTCTGGGATTTTATTTACCTTCTATGGCTGTCACTGGAGCTGAGAGCTGGCTTTAGCTCTAAGACCTCGGCTGCTGAAAGCAGGTTTCTGGACTTTGTTTACCTTCTGTATTTGAAACGTTTTTGCGACTCCAGCTCTGAGATCCCGGCTGACTGAAAGCAGGTTTCTGGGGTTTTGTTTAGCTTCTATATTTGTAACAATGTTTCTTAGAGAGCAGCTGAGAGGCCGGCAGGCAGGGAACCTGGCTTCCTTCGTCACTGGAGCAAGCAAGCCTCCATGTTCGTGTCAGCTGCCTGGCTGCCGGCCGCCATCTTGGTTGGCAGTTAATTTGCATATCTCGCTGATTAGCCAATGGGAAGGGTAGCGAAGTTACGGCTAATTACCATGTTTCTCTTTTATTAGATAGAATAATAAAAGCCCAGCGACCATTATGGCAGAATAACCAGAACAACCAGTCGCTCTGATGTGCAAGTGGCAGAGGCAGCCACCAGCACCACTGCCAAGCCCAAGGGCCCCAGGGCCAGATACATGTCCGCCACCAAGGTGCCTGTAAAGAATGCGAAGGTGGCCAGTGTGAGCGTGCAGCTTGAGGTGAAGGCTCTGTGAATTCAATCAGCTGGGCACCGAGATGATCATCACCAAGGCTGGAGGTCAGGGTGCCCCTCTCCACGCTATGACCCTCCCCTAATGGTGCCAGTCTTGGGCAATGGGCTTTGGCCCAATCCATGTGAGCAAGACTGAAAAGTGGGGTGGGAGGTGCAACCTGGTCACCTGCAGGTCCAGCTCCTTAGTCCTCTGAGTTCTGGCTCTAGCAACAGCTGCCTGGCACGCTGGGCTGGAGGGTACTGCTTGGGAGGCCAGGAAGGTGGCAGAGAGAAATTCTGTGTAATTGCCACTGGACCAGCATTCCAGGACCCAGCACCACCAGAAACAGACCAGCTCAGAGCACACTGAGCTTGGGGGGAAGGCAGCAGCCTGTGAGGGGCATTGCCACAAGCTGGCTCCCGGTGGATCTCACCTCAAAGGAAACTCGGTCTTTGGTTTCTTAGTTCAGTCTATGCTGGCTAAAGAGGAGCAGCTGGGCACATTTTAGGGGAGAATTAAGACACTAAAACTGTATTCTGGGAGATTGCTATCCAGTTGTCTTAGCCCTAAATTCCAGGTGATTTTGGGGCTCTGCCACTGGAGCCCATGTCTTCCAATTGGCCTGTATTTTTGTAAGGGCCCAAAGAGAAGAAGGGGAATAAGTTTTTCAATGCAATGGATTTGACTAACAAACAAAGGCAAGTTCTGGGCTATGTCTAATGTATACACAGAGACACCAGCTCTGAGTCCATCTGGCCAAAGGGAGCTCAGGGCCTATTTGCAGAGCCTTCTGGTGGTTTCTGTTTCCTTGCTGAGGCCATCCTCCCTGGGAAGCCTGAGGCCCATGCTCAGCTCCAGCTCAGTGGGTCTTCTCCAGGCCCCTCCCTGAAGCTGCCGGCAGACCCTCCCCCTGGTCGGCCAACCTCTCATGGCCCCTCCCCCAAGCTGGCCCAGCTGGACCCTAACCATGCACGAATTCATGAACAGGGCCTCTAGTTTTAAATAATAGCAATAAGTACATATCTATAAATAATTATTTTAAATGTAAATGGACTTAGGGCGGCTGAATGGATAAGAAAAGAAGACCTACACATATGCTTCAGATGGAAAGACATACACAAACTTAAAGAGATGGAAAAAGACATTTCATGAACATGATCATTTTTATTGTTTTTTATTGTTTAAAGTATTACATATGTCTCCTTTTTCCTCCAGTTGACACCCCCCAGCCACTCCTACCCCCAAGAGCAAGCCCCCACAACCCCAGTGTCTGTGGCCATTGGTTATGCTAATATGTATTCATACAAATCATTTGGTTGATCTCAAACCCCTCCCATCCCCTGACATTTGTTTCTGGATCTATTTTTGTTCATCAGTTTATGTTGATCATTATATCCCACATATGAGTGAGATCATGTGATATTTATCTTTCTCTGACTGGATATTTCATTAAGCATAATGCTCTCCATTTCTATCCATGCTGTTGCAAATGGTTAAGAATTCCTTCTTTTTTACAGCAGCATAGTATTCCATGTGTAGATGTACCACAGTTTTTTAATCCACTCATCTGCTGATGGGTACTTAGGCTGTTTCCAAATCTTAGCTATGGTAAATTGTGCTGCTATGAACACAGGGATGGATATACCCTTTCTTTATATATATATTATTGATTTTTTACAAAGAGGAAGGGAGAGGAAGAGGGATACAGAGTTAGAAACATCAATGAGAGAGAAACATCGATTCAGCTGCCTCCTGCACGCCCCCTATTGGGGATGTGCCTGCAACCCAGGTACATGCCCTTGACTCTTCAGTCTGCAGGCCGACGCTCTATCCGCTGAGCCAAACTGGTTAGGGCAGATATACCCTTTCTGATTGGTGTTTCTGGTTTCTTGAGATATATTCCTAGAAGTGAGATTACTGGATCAAATGGGAGTTCCATTTTTAATTTTTTGAGGACACTCCATACTGTTTTCCACAGTGGCTGCACCAGTTTGCATTCCCACCAGCAGTACAGGAGGTTTCCTTTTTCTCCACATCCTCACCAGCACTTGTCGTTTGTTGATTTGTTGATGATACCCATTCAGGCAGGTGGTAGATGGTATACCTCATTGTCGTTTTGATTTGCATCTCTCTGATGATAAGTAACTTTGAGCAAGTTTTCATATGTCTCCTGGCCTTCTGTATGTCCTCTTTCAAAAAGTGTCTATTTAGATCCTTTGCCAATTTTTGGTTGGATTATTTATCTTCCTTTTGTTAAGTTGTATGAGTTCTCTGTAAATTTTGGAGATTAAACCCTTATCTGAAATAGCATTGTGAAATGATTTCTCCCATGCAGTGGCTTTCTTGGTGTGTTGTTGATGGTATATTGGCTGTGCAGAAGCTCTTTATTTTGATGTAGTACCATTTGTTTATTTTCTCCTTAGTTTCCATTGCCCTAGGAGCTATATTGGTAAAGATATTGCTATGACATATGTCTGATATTTTGCTGCTTATGGATTCTTCTCAGATTTTTATGGTTTCCCATCTTACATTTAAGTATTTTAGCCATTTTGAGTTTATTTTTGTGTATGGTGTAAGTAGATCGTCTAGTTTCTTTCTTTCTTTCTTTCTTTCTTTTTTTTTTTTTTTTGCATGTATCTGACCTACTTTCCCAGCACCATTCAATGAAGAGACTGTGTTGACTACATTTTATGCTCTTGCCTCCTTTGTCAAATATTAATTGAGCATAATGGCTTGGGCCAATTTCTGGGGCCTCTGTTCTGTTCCATTGGTCTATGTGTCTGTTCTTGTGCCAGCACCAGGCAGTTTTGAGAACAGTGGCTTGGTAATATAGCTTGATATCTCGTATTGTGATTCCTCCAACTTTGTTCTTCTTTCTCAGGATTGCTGTGGCTATTTGGGGTCTTTTTTTTTATTCAAGATGAATTTTGGAGAGTTTGTTCTTGGTCTTTGAAATATGCTGTTAGTATTTTAATGGGGATTGCATTAAATCTGTAGATTGTTTTGGGTAGTATGGACATTTTAATGATGTTGATTTGACCAATCAATGAACATGATACGTTCTTCCATTTATATGTCTTCCTCTATCTCTTTTTTCAATGTCCTGTAGTTTTCTGAGTACAGGTCTTTTACCTCCTTAGTTAAGTTTCTTCCTAGGTATCTTAATTTTTTTGGTGCCATGGTAAATGGGATTGTTTATTTTAGTTTCTCTTTCTGTCAGTTCATTATTAGCGTAAAAAAGGCTGTAGATTTATGGGTGTTAATTTTGTATCCTGCTACATTGCCAAATTTTTTTATTAAGTCTAGTAGTTTTATAATGGAGTCTTTGGGTTTTTCTATGTACAGTATCATGTCATCTGCAAATAAGGACAATTTTACTTCTTCTCCAATTTGGATGCCTTTTATTTCTTCTTCTTGTCTGATCGCTATGGCTAGCATTTCCAATACTATATAAAACAGGAGTAGTGAAAGTGGGCATCCCTGTCTGGTTCCTGTTCTTTGGGGAAATAGATTTAGTTTTTGCCCATTGAGTATGATGTTGGCTGTAGGTTTGTCATATAAGGCTTTTATTATGTTGAGGTATGATCCCGCTATTCCCACTTTACCAAGAGTTTTTATGAAGAAATAATGATGGATTTTTATCAAAGGTTTTTTCTGCATAGATTGGTATGATTATGTGATTTTTGTCTATCAATTTGTTTATGTGATGTATCACATTTATTGATTTGCGGATATTGTACCATCCTTGCATCCCAAAATAAATCCCACTTGGTCATGGTGTATGATCATTCTAATGTAATGCTGGATCTGATTTGCTAGAATTTTTTTGTGTTTAGGTTCATCAAGGATAGTGACCTGTAGTTCTCTTTTTTGTGTGTGTGGTGTCTTTATCTGGTTTTAGAATTATGGTAATTCTGGCTTCATAGAAACAGCTTAGAAGTGTGCATTCCTGTTGTATTTTTGGAAATCATCTGAGGAGGATAAGTTTTAGTTCTTCTTTGAATGTCTGGTAGAACTCTCCTGTAAAGCCATCCGGAACAGGGCTTTTGTTGGCTGTACGATTTTTTATTACTACTTCAATTACTTTGCTAGTTATCAGCCTATTCAGATTTGTTGATTCTTCCTGATTGAGTTTTGGGAGATTGTGTTTTTCTAAGAATATGTCCATTTCATCTAGGTTATCGAGTTTGTTGGAATAGAGTTGTTCAGTGTATTTTTTCATAATCCTTTCTATTTCTGTGGGATCGGTTGTTACTTCACCTCTTTCATTTCTGATTTTGTTTATTTGGGTCCTCTCTCTTTGCTACTTGGTGAGACTGACTAGAGGTTCATCAATCTTGTTTATCCTTTCAAAGTACCAGGTCTTGGTTTCATTGATCTTTTGTATTTTTTTTCTCTATGTTGTTTATTTCCACTCTGATCTTTATTATTTCCTTCCTTCTTTTTACACTTGGATTTTCTTGTTGTTCCCTTTCTAATTCTTTGAATTGTAGGGTTAGATAATTTATTACCATTTTTTCTTGTTTTTTGAAGTAGGCCTGTAGAGCTATGAACTTCTCTCTCAAGACTGCTTTCACTGTGTCCTATAGATTTTGGATTGTTGTGTTTTCATTTCATTTGTTACCAGGATGCTTTTTATTTCTTTGATCTCTTTGGTAACCCAATCATTGTTTAATAGCATGCTATTTAGCCTCTAAGTGTTTGATTTTTTTTCATTGTTTTTATTGTAGTTGATTTCTAATTTTATGCCATTGTGATCTGAGAAGATGCTTGTTATGATTTTTATTCTCTTGAATTTGAAGAGACTTTGCCTGTGTCCCAATATGTGGTATATCTTTGAAAATGTCCAATGTGCACTTGAGAAGAATGTATATTCTGTGGCTAGGGGTGAAATGTTTTGAAGATTTCAATTAATGCCATCTGATCTAGTGAGTTATTTAACATTTCTGTTTCTTTGCTGATGTTTTGTTTAGAGGATTTATCTAGTGGTGATAGTGGAGTACTAAAGTCCCCTACTATGACTGTATTGCTATTGATCTCTCCCTTGATGTCTTCCAGAAGTTTTTTTCTGTATTTGGGTGCTCTTGTATTGGGTGCATATATATTTACCAGAATTATATCTTCTTTTTGAATTGCTCCCTTTAGTGTTCTGAAGTATCCCTCCTCATCTCTTGTTATGGCCTTTACTTTGAGGTTTAATTTGTCAGATGTAAGCTTTGCTACCCCAGCTTTTCTTTCATTTCCATTCGCCTGAAAATTTTTTCCCCATCCCTTCACTATCAGTCTGTGTATGTCCTTTGTTCTGAGATGGGTCTCCTGTAGACAGCAGATATATGGGTCATGTTTTCTTATCCATTCAGCTACCCTATGTCTTCTGATTGGAGCATTTAATCCATTTACATTTAAGGTTATTATTGATAGGTGCTTGTTTGTAGCCATTTTTATTCTTTATGCCAGTGTTCCTTCTTCCGTTCCTATTTCTTCTTTTTACAGCAGTCCCTTTAACATTTCTTGCATTGCTGGTTTGGTGGTAATAAACTCCCTTAGTCCTTTTTTGTCTGTGAAGCTCCTGAATTCCCCTTCCATTTTGAATGATAGCCCTGCTGGATATATTATTCTTGGATTCAGTCCCTTGCTTTGCATTACTTTGCATATTTCATTCCATTCTCTTCTGGCCAGATATGTTTCTGTTGACAAATCAGTTGATAGTCTGATGGGACATCCCTTATAGGGAACTTTCTGTCTCTCTCTGGCAGCCTTTAAGATTCTTACTTTTTCGTTGGTTTTTGCCAATTTAATTATAATGTGTTTTGGTGTCGGTCTTCTGGGGTTCATCTTGTTTAGGACTCTGTGAGCTTCTTAGCTTGTGTGAGTTTTTTCTTCCCAATATCAGGGAAGTTTTCTGTCATTATTTCTTCAAACTGGTTTTCTACTCCTGGCTCAGTTTCCTCTCCTTCTGGGACCCCTATTATGCAGATGTTGTTTTGTTTTGTGTTATTCCAAAGCTCCCTTAGGTTCTTCTCCTGTTTTTTAAGTTTGTTTTTTCTAGTTGCTGCTCTGCTTGGGTATTTTTTCCTACCTTGTCTTCTAGCTCATTGATGCAGTCCTCAGCTTCTTCTAGTCTAGTGTTGATGCTTTCTGTTGTGTTCTTTATTGTAGCTATGTCATTCTTCATTTCTTCTTGTTTCTTCATTTCCTCTTGGTACTTACACAGGTTGTTGAATTTGTGTTCCATCCTTTTCAGTGTCTTTATGACCATTGCTTTGAATTCTTTCTCTGACAAATTGCTTGCCTCCATTTCATTTACATGCTATTCTGGTGATTCCTCCTTTCCTTTCATATGTGGGCTGTTTTTTTTTTGTCTCCCCATTTTCACTCTTCTCAGGGTGTCTGTTCATGTGGCTCACTCTCTACCAAGTTGACTTAAAGGCACAAAATAAAACTCAACAAGACACTCCGAGACTGGTTTGGCTCAGTGGATAGAGCGTCGGCCTGTGGACTGAGGGGTCCCAGGTTCGAGTCCGGTCAAGGGCATGTACCTGGGTTGCGGGCACATCCCCAGTGGGAGATGTGCAGGAGGCAGCTGATCGATGTTTCTCTCCCATCGATGTTTCTAACTCTCTATCTCTCTCCCTTCCTCTCTGTGAAAAATCAATAAAATATATTTTTAAAAAAAACTCAACAAGACACAATACAGAGAATACATTGTGTATTTACACAATGTATTCATGATACGAATAACTCCAAATATAGGTGAACACCAAAGAAAAGAGAATTAGGGGAGAGAAAAGAGTGCAAAAATGATATTGAGAAAAGAAAAAAAAAAGGTAAGACAGAAGAGAAAAAGAAGAAAAAAAGTAGGGGAAAATATATGTATATGGGGAGAAAACTCCAAAAAACCAAGAACTAATCCAAAAAACCAAGAACTAATCCAAAAAAATGCAAACAACAAACACCCAGAAAAGAAGGCAGGAAGCTAAATCTGAAGAGGCAGAGATTATTTCCAGAAGGTGAGGTCAAGGAATTGAATAAATGGGGAAATGGCCATGATTCAGTATAGGGGATATAGCAAGAGAATGAGTGTATACTAGTAAGAAGAAAAATAAAAAACAAAATACAAAAAATAGTAGAAAATGATAATTGAAAAAAATAATAATTTAAAAATATATATATTAAAAATATATATTAAAAATGTATATATCTATACTAATAAAAGGGTAATATGCTAATTAGACCGGTCATCCTTCCAGATGGCCTTCTGGACAAAGCCACAGTGGTGGGGGCCAAAAAAGAGGTGGTTAGGGGTGACCAGGTCGGCAGAGGAGAGCAATTAGGAGTGGCCAGGCCAGCAGGGTTGAGCAGTTATTGATGACTAGGCCAGCAGGGGAGGCCAGTTAGGGGTGATCAGGCAGGCAGGCAGAGTGGTTAGGGGCAATCAGGCAAGCAGGCAGGTGAGATGTTAGGAGCCAGTGGTCCTGGATTGTGAGAGGGATGTCTGACTTCCGGTTTAGGCCTGATCCTACAGGATCAGGCCTAAACTGGCAGTCAGATATCCCCCAAGGGGTCCCAGAATAGAGAGAGTGCAGACCCCCATGCACATATTTTGTGCACCGGGCCTCTAGTGTGTATATATATATATATATATATATATATATATATATATATAATTTTTCCCTTTCTTTAATCTACATATTTATGTATTCATCTATTTTTGGAAAAAGAGAATAGAGAGCAGATAGGCCTGAGTTGGTGATTGAAACTAATTAAGCTATTAGTAGAAGAAGAGAACAAGAAAGGAGAGGAAAAACAAAAGCATGAAATTAAAAAAAAAACCTAACAAACAACAACAAGAAGAAAAGACTTTGGCTAGCGAAGAAAGAGAAAATAAAAGCGTGCATGCACTTGGAGCAGAGGAGAGTAAATTAGATATATGAGTAGGCCAACAGAAACTACTTTAATAGTAATATATCAATAAAAAAGATAAAGATAAATTTTGAACAAGAAGTAAAAAGAAAGGATAGAGAAAAACTAAAGCAGAACCAGGAGATGAAAAACAGGATGAGAAAAGGAAAAGTGAGGAAGAAAGTGTTGGCATAAAGGAAAAGCTGAAATAGTGTAAAATAATGATAAAAAATAAAAATAGAATGTAGAACACTGATCCAAAAAAAATAAAAATTTAAATTAAAAAAAAGAAAGAAAGGTAAAAAAAATAATAATAAAATTAAAATAATAATAAAAATACTAAAATAAAGTGAAAAAAAAATTTTTAGTTCCTTAAGTAAAAGTTAAAATAATAAAAAAGTGAAGTAGTGAAGTTCGTTCACTTCAGCAGAGCTTCAATGTCCCATGGGGCCTGATTTAAGACCCCTCTCTACTGTTCCACCTGCCATGTCTCAGTTTCCTGTCAGGTAGTCAGCACAGTGTTGAAGTTCCCAGCAATCCACTGCTCCTGTGTCATATGCCACAACCTTGGTTTCAAATAGTCAGGATCAATTTGCTCACTTTATTTTTCTGCCTGCTTTCAGTCATATTTACACAAGTGTCTATTTTCTGACATGAACCCTAGGTGGTGGTGTTTCTGTATTAGTTTCCGGGACCAAATGACCCCTTAATCCAGTCCCCCAGGGCTTTCTTGGGGTATTTAGAATCTTCCTTTTCCTGTCATGCTCAAGACTGGGTGCAGCTGGACTGATAGGAGGAGCCTGGTCTTCAGGAGAAAAATGTCCGTTCAGGACTGGAGGGATGGACACACCCAGAGCTGGCTTCCTGTCATCTCTCCCTATTCTTCTCTCCCAGTTTCCACAAAAACCACCTCCCCCTGCAGTCTCAGTGAGTGTTTTTAATTGAAAGATCCTATACACTGGGTTTAGCAAGTAAAAGCATGGAAATTATAAAGATAGAGCAACCACGCTACCTCGCGTCTTTCTCCCCCTGGCACTGCACAGCCAGTATAAAATTTCAGGCTGCCTTTCTGGGCAAAGACTCCCGTGGCTGTGGGCTTAGATCTAGAATCCACTGCTGCCAGCAGCCATGTGGACCCCCTTCCACATTCAAGGGCTACACTGACCCCAAAGGATGCAGATTTTGTGCTGCGCAGTCTCCCTCTGAAACTCTAGTCCTGGCTGCCAGTGTTTCTCCCTGCAGCCCAAATCCCTGATCCCACCTCTTTCCAGGCGATCTCTGACCTTTCTGTCCACAGATTGCCTCACCAGCTGTGTCTAATTTGCCAATTCCTGGTAGATGTTATTCGATTCAGCTGTTTCTTCTACTTGCTCTGTGAGAGGGTGCAGGACCTGTCTGCCTACTCGGCTGCCACCTTGTCTCCCCCTAGACAAACATCTTAGGCACCCGCAGCTGGGGAGACTGGAGTCCTGGTGTTTGTGGGTTATAGCCTATGCAGCTGGTCCCTGGGCGTTGTGGCTGAAGGGTCCCAGGTGGTATCTGAGGTCTCCTTGGGTGAAGGTAAGGCTGGACTTCCGATCACAGCTACTCTCCCCTCCAAGATGACACAGTCTCTGTGGCAGAGCTGGCCACCCCAGGAGAAATTTCAGCAGTAGTCAAAAATGATAATTTTTAAAATTATGTATTGCTGGGATAGCCATACACAATACCAGACAAAGTGAACTTTAACACAAAGGCCTTCTGCCCCACAAGCAGCTCTTGGGTGCCTCTGTGAGCCCCAGCTTGGTGCGCTCATATCCAAACAAGGGCACACAGTCCCAGCAACAGAAAGTTGGTCTACCCCTCCCTACCTGCCTGCACACAGACACCGCAGTCATGCAGCTTCAACATGAGGGCCACTCTGAGTGTGCCACCCTGGAAAACAGCTTCAGGTGCCTCTTTGAGCTGCTGCTGGGCATGTGTGAATCCAACCAAAAGTACAAGGGAGCAAAAATTGGGACTTCCCCCTCCCTGGCTGCTGACCTCTGGACACTTCAGTTGCACCTTTCCAGCATGCAGGCCTCCTGAGCCTGCTGCCACTATGGGCAGCTCCTGGGTGCCTCTTTGAGCCCCCACTGGGCTTGCTTGTATCCAAACAAGGGTGCACAGCCCCAGCAGTAGAAATTCGGACTCCCCCCTTCCCAGCTGCCTTCCCACAGATACCACGGTCCTGTGGTTTCAGCACGCAGGCCCCTTGCCTCTGCCGCCCCAGCAGGTGACTCCCGGGTGCCTCTGTGAACCACCATTAGGCACACTCATATCCAACCAAGGGCACAAGGCCCTGGCAACAGAAACTTAGACTTACCCCCTCCTTGGCTGCCGACCCCTGGTCACCACAGTTGCACCAATACAATGCCTAGCACCCTGAGCCCGCTGCCCCAGAAGGCAGCTCTGGGGTGCTTTTCTGAGCCACTGCAAGGCACAACCCAGGCTGACAGCATCCAGTCCCCACAGTAGTGCCACTGAAGCACACAGGGCCCCTGAGCCCACTGCCCCAGAAGACATCTCTTGGGTGCCTCTGTAAGTGGCCGCTGGGCATGCATATACAACTAAGGACACACGTCTCCTGAAGCAGAAACTGGGACTTCTCCTTCCATGGGTCTGGTGGCACTCCACAATCTCTCCAATCCAACATGTGGGAACCACAAGCACACACACCTGGCAGACAGCTCCTGGGCCCCTCTGTGAGCTGCCACTGGGCATTTGCCTCTCAAACCAAGGGTGCACGGCTCCCTCAACAGCATCCATGACATCCCCATCCTTGATGCCTACCTCTGGACACCTTGGTGAGTTACTGAGGACTTGCCTCCATGGACAAGGTCATATTGTTTCAGCCACAGGCTTTGAGATTCCCACATCCCCAGTTGCTGGCTCCTGAACCCCCTCAAAATTCAGAGAGGGAAATCACTTTGGCAAGAGTCCCACTGCCTCAACCAGAGACTACAAGACATCAGCCCACCACTTTCACATGCTCCAGGACCTTCATAGTGAGTTGCAGAGTGATACTACTCCAGGAAGAGTCACACAACACTGGCCAAAGTCATAGTACCTGAGCCTCCGGCCCCAAGACTCCGTCCTCCAAGACCATGGACTCTGGGAACCCACAGTGAGCACATTACAGTGAGACCTCAGGCAACCATTTCCACAAGAGCCAGAACCACAATCAAATCCAAAACAGCTTTCACAATGAAGCTGGGGGTGAGTCACATTGCCAATCCATGATGAGACTTCATCCACAAATAAGAAATTAACATTCAAGACCCAACTAGATCAAGAGACTGCAAATAGCTCAAGTAGAGAGCTCCGCTATATAATCAAGCCCAGAAGACCTGAGAAACTTCACCACTGAGTACCAAAAATCACCACCCCCAAAAGAATCAGGTGGCAAAGTATCTGGATCTAAGACAGTGGTTCTCAACCTTCCTAATGCTGCGACCCTTTAATACAGTTCCTCATGTTGTGGTGACCCCAACAATAAAATTATTTTCGTTGCTACTTCATAACTGTAATTTTGCTAGTGTTATGAATCATAATGTAAATATCTGATATGCAGGATGTATTTAGGGGACCCCTGTGAAAGGGTCATTCAACCCTCAAAGGGGTTGCAACCCACAGGTTGAGAACCCCTGATCTAAGACATAGAAACAATTAAAACGTTACAGCAAACAATTGGGAGACAAAAAAACAATCCCCAAAGGAAAGAAAAGAGGAATCACCAGAAATGTAACTAAATGAAATGGAGGCAAGTAACATGTGAGAGAAATAATTCAGAGTAATGGTTATAAGGATGCTCAAATGGTTAAATGACAAATACACACAACTCAATGAGAATTATAAGGAGCTGAATGAGAATGTCACCAACATGGAAAGGAATCAAGGGGAAATGAAGAATGACCTAGCTGCAATAAAGAACACAATGAAAGGCTTAAACAGTAAACTAGAAGAGGGTGAGTACCACATCAGTGAATTAGAAGACAAGGTAGGAAAAAACACACAAACACAGCAGCAACTCTAACGAAAAATTAAAAAGCAGGAAAAGAGCCTAAGGGAGCTTTGGGACAACACAAAACAAACAAAAAACATCCGCATAAGAGGAGTACCAGAAGGAGAGGAAGCTGAACAAGGACTAGAAAATCCATTTAAAGAAATAATGACATAACTGGTAGGAGACTGGCTTTGGAGACTCTTCTTGGAGACACACTTCAGGGATTGACTCAAAGGAGCAGGCTCCAGAAACCACTTATGACTTGGATTGTGCTGGGTTTTTTTACCAGAGTCCACAGCTGATCTTCACTTGGGGGCAACCTGACATTAAATACAGAAGGAGTAGGTGACAGAAGACTGGATGTCATCTGCCCACTGGAACTCTGCTTGGAAGCTCCTAGTGACTTCCACAGAGAGGTAGAACTGAGCCAACCTCAGCTTCTCACTTTTCCTAGCTCCTGGAGGATCACACTGACTGAAGAGAGTCTCTTCTGATAGACACCTTCACTGCACAATGGCCTTTGAAGCTCCTGTGGCCAAGCTCCAGGCAGAGTCCAGCTGTCCCATCTGCCTGGATTACTTGAGAGACCCAGTGACCATTGCCTGTGGGCACAACTTCTGTCACTCCTGCATCCACCAGTTCTGGGAAGGTCTGAAGGGCACCTTTCCACTGTCTGCCTCCACCACTGCCCTGCTTGATGAGGAACATCCAGCTATGTCGCATGACTGAGATTGTTCAGCAGATTCCCACCATGAGGGGAAAGAGGAAATGGTAAGAGGAACCCCTGTGTAAGAAGCACCATGAGGTTCTGACTGTATTCTGTGAGAAGGACCTGGAGCTGCTGTGTGCCCAGTGCAGAACCCCTGTATAAGAAGCACCATGAGGTTCTGACTGTATTCTGTGAGAAGGACCTGGAGCTGCTGTGTGCCCAGTGCAGGGTGTCATCCAACCACCAGGATCAGCCTCTGATCCCCATTGAGGAAGCTGCTGCTAGTCACAGGGGGATGCTCAAAAGGAACATTGAGGCCAAGACTAATCACCTTGGAGTTGTTGAAACGGTATATAAAAGCCAAGTTGAAAAATACTTGGGAAATGAAGAGAAAGATGGAAAAATGGAGGGAGGAGTTGGACAATAAATGTAAAGAAATTAAGTGTTTCTTAGCAATTGAGCAAAATGAAATTGATAATGATCTACTTATAGAAGAGAATGATGTTGAAGAAAAACTAATTGAAAATGGAAGGCACATTTCATACCATATGTTCAAGTCAAACAATCTGTTAAGTGAAATAGAAGAGAAGTATTTGCAGAAAGACCTGGATTTACTCACAGATATTAAAAGTTTCCACAACAAGTATGAAAACCTAGAGACCCAGCAGTCTTTTCATGTGATTTAAAGAAGGAGACTTACAATGTCCCCCAACATTATTTGGGCCTGCATAAAACGATCCACATGTTTCAGGCAGATTTGACACTGGATCCTGAAACTGCCCATCCAAAATTCATTATGTTAAGAGATAGAATAAGTGTGACATATAAGACACCAGATGATTTCCCTAATCCCCAGGATCTTACTTCTTACCCAGCTGTCCTGAGTTCTGAGGGATTTGATGCTGACAGACATTTTTTGGGGGTAAAAATAACAGGCACAGGTAAATGTTTCTTAGGTGTGTGTAAGGAATCTTTCCCCAGAAACACTCACATACCACCATTGGCAAGAAATGGATGCTGGCGATAATTGTTCTGGATTCCTACAAGTGGCCCTAGCCCTATAGGACAACCAAAGATTGGCATTTTTCTGGACTATGAGGTGGAAGAGGTTTCATTTTATAATTTGAATAACTGCTCATACTTGTATGGAATCACTGATACATTTACAAAAAAACTTATGCCTTATTTCTCCATTGCATCTTCTTCAGCATCTCTTATAATCAATATCTGCAGAGGCAAGTGATGACAATTTGGATGGATTTTTGTATGTGCTTATTTCCTTCCCTTGTAATAAAAAAAAAATACTTATAATAAATATCCTGATTCTGGTTAAAAAAAAAAAAAGAAAAGAAAAGAAGAGGAAAGAAAAGAAAGAAAGAAAAGAAAAGAAAGAATATTTCCCTGTTATTGGCAAGAAAAAAACCCAAACACGTCCAACAAGCACATAGAGCCCCAAAAAAGCTGAGCCCAAAACAAATGACACCAAGATACATCATAATTACATTGGCAAATATCACTGACAAAGTAAGAATCTTAAAGGCTGCCAGAGAGAGACAGAAAGTTTCCTATAAGGGATCTTCCATTAGACTATCAACTGATTTCTCAAAAGAAACACACTAGGCTAGAAGGGAATGGAATGAAATACACAAAGTGGAGAAACCAAGATGGCGGCATAGGTAAACACCGGAGATTGCTACCTCACACAACCACTTCAAAAATACAACTGAAAGACGGAACAGACATCACCCAGAACCACAGGAAGTCTGGCTGAGTGGAAATTCCAAAACTAGAAGGAAAGAGAAAAGCATACCGAGACTCAGAGGAGGCGCAGTGCGGAAGTGTAATACTAAGGTGCGGAGGTGCGTGCGGAGCGGGCTGGTGGCTGAGGGTGCGGTTGTCTGTTTTAATCAGGAGGGAGTCTCAGGCTCTGAGCTCCAGTTCCGGGTGAGTCTCTAGGAACCCAGACTCATAAGGGAGAAGTGGGACTGTCTGGCTTCAGTTGGAACTCGAGGGAAGCTTTCTCTCCGAGGTTTTCACTGGGACACTGAGAGGCAGAGCCTCTGGGGACGGGACTGAGAGCAGCCATAAATGCTCACTCCACCCTCCCTGTTGATCCCCTGTGACCTGCCCTGCCCAAGCCTTGCACAGAGGCATTTGCTGGATAGCCTCAGACAAAGGCTAGATTAGCACCTCCCTAGAGGACAGAAGTTCTCCCACTGCAGACACAACTGATTCTCACAGACAGTTGGCCTGGAGGTCAAATCCCCCCCAGTGTTACCTACAACAATCAAGGCTTAGCTACAAGAAGACTGTGCACAAAGACCACAAGGGGGTGCACCAAGAGTGTTTACCTCAGGTAATTGGGACACTTAGCACAGAAAGCCACTCTATCGACACAGCAAAGCATAAAAAATGCCGAGACAAAGAAACATGACACAAATGACAAAACTGGAGGAAAGCAGGCTGCTGGATATAGAATTCAAAACAACACTTTTGAGGTCTTTCAAGAGTCTTCTAGAGACTGCCGATAAACTTAATGAGATGTACAAGAAATCTAATGAGACCCTCGATGTTGTGATAAAGAACCAACTAGAAATTAAGCATACACTGACTGAAATAAAGAATATTATACAGACTCCCAACAGCAGACCAGAGGAGCGCAAGAATCAAGTCAAAGATTTGAAATGCGAAGAAGCAAAAAACACCCAAACTGGAAAAGCAAAATGAAAAAAGAATCCAAAAATAGGAAGATAGTGTAAGGAGCCTCTGGGACAGCTTCAAGCATACCAACAGCAGAATTATAGGGGTGCCAGAAGATGAGAGAGAGCAAGATGTTGAAAACCTATTTGAAGAAATAATGACAGAAAACTTCCCCTACCCGGTGAAAGAAATAGACTTACAAGTCCAAGAAGTGCAGAGAACCCGAAACAAAAGGAATCCAAAGAGGACCACACCAAGACACATCATAATTAAAATGCCAAGAGCAAAAGACAAAGAGAAAATCATAAAAGCAGCAAGAGAAAACAGTCAGTTACCTACAAGGGAGTACCCATATGACTGTCAGCTGATTTCTCAACAGAAACTTTGCAGGCCAGAAGGGAATGGCAAGAAATATTCAAAGTGATGAATACCAAGAACCTACAACCAAGATTACTTTATCCAGCAAAGCTATCATTCAGAACTGAAGGTCAGATAAAGAGCTTCACAGATAAGGAAAAGCTAAAGGAGTTCATCACCACCAAACCAGTATTATATGAAATGCTGAAAGGTATCCTTTAAGAAGAGGAAGAAGAAGAAAAAGGTAAAGATACAAATTATGAACAACAAACATGCATCTATCAACAAGTGAATCTAAGAATCAAGTGAATAAATAATCTGATGAACAGAATGAACTGGTGATTATAATAGAATCAGGGACATAGAAAGGGAATGGACTGACTATTCTTGGAGGGGAAAGGGGTGTGGGAGATGCGGGAAGAGACTGGACAAAAATCGTGCACCTATGGATGAGGACAGTGGGTGGGGAGCGAGGGCGGAGGGTGGGGTGGGAACTGGGAGGAGGGGAGTTATGGGGGGAAAAAAAGAGGAACAAATGTAATAATCTGAACAATAAAGATTTAATTTTAAAAAAAAAGAAATATACAAAGTGATGCAAAGCAAGGGACAGAATCCCAGAATACTATACCCAGCAAGGATATCATTCAAAATAGGTGGAATCAGTAGCTTCACAGACAAAAAAGGACTAAGGGAGTTTATTAAAACCAATCTAGCAATGCAAGAAATGCTAAAGCGACTGCAGTAAAAAGAAAAAATAGAAAGGCAAGAAAGAACAAAAGCATAAAGAATAGAAATGGAGACAAACAAGGACTTATCAATAACATTGAAGATAACATTAAACATAAATGGATTAAATGCTCCAATTAAAAGACATAGGGTAGCTGAATGGATAAGAAAGCATCACCCATATATTTGCTGTCTGTAAGAGAATCACCTCAGAACAAAGGATTCACACAGACTGATAGTGAAGGGATAAAAAAAATATTTTCAGGCAAATGGAAATGAGAACAAAGCTGGGGTTGCAATACTTATATCTGACAAAATAGACTATAACAAGAGATAAGGAAGGCCACTTCATAATACTAAAGGGAGCAATTTAACAAGAGGATATAACTCTGGTACACATTTATGCACCCAATACAGGAGCACCCAAATACATAAAACAACTTCTGGAAGATATCAAGGGAGAGATCAAAAGCAATACAATCATAGTAGAGGACATTAATACCCCACTGACACCACTGGATAAATCCTCTAGACAAAACATCAGCAAAGAAACAGCAATCTTAAATGACTCACTAGATTAGATGGACTTAATTGACATCTTCAGAACATTTCCCCCTAAAGCTACAGAATATACATTCCTCTCCAGTGCACATGGGACATTTTCAAAGATAGACCACATATTATGACACAGGCAAAGTCTCTCCATAATTCAAGAAGATAGAAATCATAAGAAGCATCTTCTCAGATCACAATGGCATAAAATTAGAAATCAAATACAATAAAAACAATGAAAAAAATCAAACACTTGGAGGCTAAATAGCATGCTATTAAACAATGATTGGGTTACCAAAGAGATCAAAGAAGAAATAAAAGGTATCCAGGAAAGAAATGACAATCAAAACAGAACAATCCAAAATCAATGGACACAGTGAAAACAATCTTCAGAGGGAAGTTCATAGCTCTACATGCCAACCTCAAAAATGAGAAAATAATGGTAATAAATAAATAAATAAATAAATAAATAAATAAAACTATACAACTTAAAGAATTAGAAAGAGATCTAGAAGAAAAGCCTAGAGTAGTAGAAGGAATGAAATAACAAAGATCAGAGCAAAATAAATGACACTAAGATATATATATATATATATATATATATATATATATATATATATATATACACACACACACACATACACACACAAAATATCAATGAAACCAAGAGCTGGTTCTTTGAATGGATAAACAATATTGATGAAACTCTAGCCAGGCTCACCAAGAAACAAAGAAAGAGGACCCAAATAAAATGAGAAATGAAAGAGGTAACATAAAAACTGACCCCAAAGGTATACAAAGGATTGTCAAAAAATACTATGAACAACTCTACTCCAACAAATTGGACAGCCTTGACAAAATGGACATATTCCTGCAAAAATACAAGCTTCCAAAACTTAATCAGGAAGAATCAAAAAACCTGAATAGGTTGATAACTACTAATGAAATTGAAACAGTAATAAAAAAGCTTCCAGCAAACAAAAGCCTTGTACCAGATGGCTTCACAGGAGAGTTTTACCAAACATTCAAAGAAGAACTAAAATCAATCCTTCTCAGACTCTTCCAAAAAATTCATGAGGAAGGCACAATTCAACAGTCTTTCTATGAAGCTAGCATTACCTAATCCCAAAAGCAGATAAAGACACTACAAAGAAAGAAATACAGGCCAATTTCCCTGATGAACATAAATGCTAAAATCCTCAATAAATATCTAGCAAAGCAGATCCAGCATTACATTAGAAAGATCATAAACCATGACCAAGTGGAATTTATTCCAGGGATACAAGGCTGATAAAATACTTGGAAATCAATAAACATGATACATAACAAAAACAAATTGAGAGACAAAAATCACATAATCATATCAATTGACGCAGAAAAGGCATTTGACAAAGTCCAAAACCATTTTCTGATAAAATCACTCAGCAAAGTAGGAATAGAGGGATCATACTTCAACATAATAAAAGCCTTAGATAACAAGCCTACAGCCAACATCATAATCAATGAGAAAAACTGAAACCATTTCCCCTAAGAACAGGAACAAGAAGGGATGCCCGCTTTCACCATTCCTGTTCAACATAGTACTGGAAGTGCTAGCCATTGCGATCAGACAAGAAGAATAATAAAATGAGTCCAAATTGGAAAAGAAGCAGTAAAATTGTCTATTGTTTGCATATGACATGATACTGTACCTAGAAAACCCTAAAGACTCCAACAAAAAACTTATTAGACTTAATAAATGAATTTGGCAATGTAGCAGGATACAAAATTAACACCAAGCAATCTAGGGCATTTTTATACACCAAGAGTATACTTACAGCAAGAGGGATTAAAAACAATCCCATTTACCATCGCACCAAACAATTAAGATACCTAAGAATAAACTTAACTAAGAGTTGAGAGAAACCAAGATGGCGGCATAGGTAAACACCGGAAATTGCTGCCTCCCACAACAACTTCAAAAATACAACTAAAAGACAAAATGGACATCATCCAGAACTACAGGAAAGCTGGCTGAGTGGAAATTCTACAACTAGAAAGAAAGAGAAAAGCACACTGAGGCTCAGAGGAGCTGCGGAGGTGGAGTGCAGAGGTACGGAGGCACACGCGGAAAGGGCTGGCAACTGAGGATGCTGCTGTCTTTTTGAATCAGGAGGGAGTCACAAGCCCCCGACTGCTCTGAACTCCAGTTCCGGGAAGTCTCTGGGGACCCAGACTCAATATGGGGAGACACTGTACTGTCTGGCATTGGGCGGAACTCGAGGGCAGCTTTCTCAGAGGTGCTTTCAGCGAATACCGAGGAACACTGAGACCGAGGGCCTCTTAGGGTAGGACTGAGGATCAGCCATAGCTGTTTGCTTTGCCCTGTTGATTCCTTGAGACCCCGCCCCACCCAAGTTGTGTGCAGAGGCTTTTGCATAGGAATGACCTGGCCCTTTGCAATCTAAAATTACCTAACTGCACTCATTTGTGGATTATAATGTACAATATAAACTGATGAACAGAAACAGATCCAGAGACAGAGAAGCATTGATCAGATGCTCAAATCTCAGAGGGAAGATAGGGAAAGGTGGGGGTAATGAGGAGAGATCAACCAAAGGACTTGTATGAATGTGTATAAGATTAACTAATGGACACAGAGACCAGGGTGTGAGGGCATGAGGTGGGGGGACAATTGGGGATAAAAATACATATGTAATACCTTAGTTAATAAAGAAAGGAAAAAAAATAATAACCCTAAATTTAAATGGATTAAATGCTCCAATTACAAAGCATAGGGTAGCTAAATAGATACAAAAACATGACCCAATTATATGCTATCTACAAGAGACCCACCTCAGAACAAAAGATACACACAGGATGAGAGTGAAGGGATGGCAAAATATTTTCATGCAAACGGAAAGAAAAAATCGCTGGAGTAGCAATACTTATATCCAACAAAATAGACTTCAAAGTGAACGCCATCACAAAAGACAACAAAGGTCACTACATAATACTAAAGGGTTGAATCTAACTAGAGGATATAACCCTCATAAACATATATGCACCCAATATAGGAACACCTAGATATATATGTAAAAAAAAACTTCTAGAGGACTTTTAGGGAGAGTTTGAAAACGACACAGTCATAGTAGAGGACTTTAACACCCTGCTGACTTCACTGGATCGATCTTCCAGACAAAAACTTAGCAAGGGAACAGTGACTGTAAAGGACACACTGGATCAGATGGATATAATTGACATTTATAGAACATTTCACCCCAGATCTGCAGAATATACATTCTTCTCAAGTGCACATGAATCATTCACAAAGATAGGCCACATGTTAGGACACAAAACAAGTTTCTACAAGCATGTTATTAAACAATGAATGTGTTATCAATGAGATCAATAAATAATTTAAAAACTTCCTGAAAAACAATGAAAACGAACACACAGCAACCCAAAATCTCTGGGACACAGCAAAGGCAGTCCTGAAAGGGAAGTTCATAGCACTACAAGCATACCTCAAAAAAATAAGAAAAATCAGCAATAAACTATTTAACCTACTACTTAAAGAACTAGAGAGAGAACAACAAGAAAAGCCCAGAGTAATTAGAAGGAAGGAAATAATATTAGAACAGAAACAAATACCATAGAGACTTAAAAAAATACAAAAAAGTTAATGAAACCAAGAGCTGGTTATTTGAAAGGATAAACAAAATTGATGAACAGTTAGCTAGACTCATCAAGAAACAAAGATAGAGGACTCAAGTAAATAAAATCAGTAAGGAAAGCAGAGAAATAACCACTGTCACCACAGAAATACAAAATATTCTAAGGAAATAGTATGAATAACCATATGCCAACAAGCTGGACAATGTGGATGAAATGGACAAATTCCTAGAAAAATACAATCTTCCAAAATTGAATCAGAAAGAATCAGAAAACCTGAATAGGCCAATAACAACTGATGAAATAGAAGCAGTAATCAAAAAACTACCAGAAAACAAAAGCTCAAGTCCAGATGGCTTCACAGGGGAGTTTTACCAAACATTCAAATAAGAACTAATACCTATACTCCTCAAACTATTCCAAAAAATTCAAGAAGGAACACTTCCAATCTCTTTTTATGAAGCCAACATTATCCTAATTCCAAACCCAGATAAAGACACTACAGGATTAGGAGCCCAGCCTCACCACCACCCAAACTGGCTTTAAACACCATCCCAGATGCTGCAGCCACTCTGGTCAAAGTGCTGCTGCTTCACTGACAGACTAACAGACCCCATTACTACTGTGTCCCTGGTTACCTGCTCCTGGGCACCTCAGTGAGCTGATGATTGCACAACTCTCCTGCCAAGGGCACACTGATTTGGCTGCAAACCCCATGGCTGCCAGCTCCTGGGCCCTTCAGAGAGCTGCTGAGTATAAATCTCTACAGCCACCAAGGATGTGCTGCTTCAGCTGCAGACCCCATGACCCTGATGGGGTTCATGGCTGCTGGCTCCTGAACCCCATCATGATTTGCAGAGTGAAGCCACCCCAACCAGAGTCCCAATGCCTTACCTCCAGACTTCAGGATGCCCACACCCCATCCCAGGCTCCAGAACCCTTATATTGATTCACAGAGTGACACCACCCCAGCAGGAGTCATACCACACCAGCCAGAATTGAACTACCCTAGCCGAGGGTCCAGGGACCC
Organism: Myotis nattereri; assembly: GCF_964212035.1. Classification (NCBI taxonomy): domain Eukaryota; kingdom Metazoa; phylum Chordata; class Mammalia; order Chiroptera; family Vespertilionidae; genus Myotis; species Myotis nattereri. Next base: position 106,131,318 of record NC_138076.1, read on the forward strand.
CTGACACCCAGAATGTGGACTCCAGAACATTACAGTGAGCCCCACACCAGTGAGACCTCAGACAAATTTGCCACAAAAGCTGGAATCTAGAGCATATCCACAACAGCTTAGATGAGGAGGCTGAGGGTGAGTCATGTTGTAAGGCAACTTGTGAAGAGACCTCAACCACAAATGAGAAACTAACATTCAAGACCCAACTACATTAGGAGAACCCTAATAAATCAAGTAGGTGGCTCCATTAGAACAGCCAGCTCAGGAGATCTGAGAGACTGCACCACTGGGTCCCATAACTCACCAACTACATAGGACTATGCCCAAAAACCTGGGTGGCATAGCAATTGGATCTAGGACATAGAAACAATTACAATTGTACAGAAAAATGGGGAGGCAAAGAAAGAATCTCCAAAGGAAAGAAAAAGAGAAATCTCCAGAAAATAAATGAAATGAAATGGAAGCAAGTAATTTGATAGAGAAAGAATTCAGAGTAATGGTTATAAGGATGCTCAAACGTCTGGATAACAAATACACACAACTCAATGAGAATTATGAGGAGCGAGCTGAATGAGAATTTCACTGTGAAATAAGAACCAAGAGGAAATGAAGAATGACATAGGTGCAATAAAGAACACAATGGAAGGTTTCAAGAGTAGACTATAAGAATCTGAGGACCAAATCAGCAAGTTAGAAGACAAAGTAGAAAAAACACCCTAGCAAAGCAGCAACTGGAAAAAAAATTAAAAACAGGAGGAGAGTCTAAGGCAGCTTTGGGACAACTTGAAACAAAACAATTTTCCACATAATAGGGGTGCTATTAGGAGAGGAAGCTGAGCAATGAATTGAAAACCTATTTGAAGAAATGATGATAGAAAACATCACAGACTTGGGGAAGAGAAAAGTCACACAAATCCAAAAAGCACAGAGGATCCCAAGCAAGAACCCCAAAAGACCCACACCAAGACACATCGTGATTAAATTGGCCAATATAAAAGACAAAGAAAGAATCTTAAAAGCTGCAAGAGTGAGACAGAAAGTACCTACAAGGGATCTCCCATTAGACTATCAAGTGATTTCTTAACAGAAACACGTCAGGCCAGAAGGGAATGGAATGAAATATACAAAGTGATGCAAAGAAAGACACTGAATCCAAGAATACTCTATCCAGCAAGGCTATCATTCAAAATTGAGGGTGAAATCAGGAGCATCACAGACCAAAAATAAAGTCTAAAGGAGTTTATAACTACCAAGCCAGCAATGCAAGAAATTTTAAAGGAACTGCTGTTAAGAAGAAATCTAAAAGGAGGGAGGAACATGGGCATAAAGAACAAAAAATGGCAACAAACAAGTACCTTTAAAGAATAACCTTAAATGTAAATGTATTAAATGCTCCAATCAAAAGACATAGGGTAGATGAATGGATAAGAAAACATGACCCATATATATACTATCTGCAAGAGACCCACATCAGATCAAAGGAATCACACAAACTGAAAGTGAAGGGATGAAGAAAAAAATTCTTCAGGCAAATGAAAAAAAAATGGAGTAGCAATACTTATATCTGACAAAATAGACCTCAAAGGGAAGGCCATAACAAGAGATAAGGAAGGCCACTTCTTAAAACTAAAGGGGTTGATACAACAGGAAGATATAACTCTGGTAAAGATATATGCACGCATTATAGAAGCATCCAAATATACATATATATATATAAAAAAAACTTCACGAAGATATCAAGGGAGAGATCACAATCATAGTAGGAGACTTTAATATCACACTGACATCATTGGATAAATCTTCTTGATAAAAAATCAACAAGTAAACAGCAATCCTAAATGGCTCACTAGATCAGATGGAACTAATTGACATCTTCAGAACATCTCACTCCAAAGCTACAGAATATACATTCTTCTCAAGTGCACATGGGACATATTCAAAGGTAGACCACATGTTAGGCCATAGACTATGTCTCTACAATTCAAAAGATTGAAATCATATCAAGAAACTCATATCACAATGGCATGAAATTAGAAATAAACTACAATAAAATCAATCAAAAACAATCAAACATATGGCTGCTAAATAGCATGCTATTAAACAATAAATGGGTTACCAAAAAAGATCAAGAAGAAATAGAAAGCATCCTGGAAACAAATTACAATGAAAACACAACAACTCAAAATCTATGGGACACAGTGAAAGCAATCCTGAGTGGGAAGTTCATAGCACTACAGGCTTACCTAAAAAAACAAACAAACAAACAAAAAAAACAGGAAAAACTTTGTAATACGTTACCTAACACTACAACTTAAAGAATTAGAAAGAGAGCAACATGATTTCTTAACAGAAACACATCAGGCCAGAAGGGAATGGAATGAAATATACAAAGTGATGCAAAGAAAGACACTGAATCCAAGAATACTCTCTCCAGCAAGGCTATCATTCAAAATTGAGGGTGAAATCAGGAGCATCACAGACCAAAAATAAAGTCTAAAGGAGTTTATAACTACCAAGCCAGCAATGCAAGAAATTTTAAAGGAACTGCTGTAAAGAAGAAATCTAAAGGGAGGGAGGAACACGGGAAAACCCAGAATAATAGATGGAAGGAAATAATTAAGCTCAGAGCAGAAATAAATGATATAGAGACCAAGAAAATGGTACAAACAGTCAATAAAACCAGAGCTTGTTCTTTGAAAGATTAAACAAGATCAATGAATCTCTTGCCAGATTCACCAAGAAACAAGAGAGGACACAAATAAAATCAGAAAGGAAAGAGGTGAAGTAACTACTGACCCCAGAGATACAAAGGATCATTAAAAGAAAAATAGTATGGCTGAAACCGGTTTGGCTCAGTGGATAGAGCGTCGGCCTGCGGACTGAAGGGTCCCGGGTTCGATTCCGGTCAAGGGCATGTACCTGGGTTGCGGGCATATCCCCAGTGGGGGATGTGCAGGAGGCAGCTGATCGATGTTTCTCTCTCATCGATGTTTCTAACTCTCTATCTCTCTCCCTTCCTTTCTGTAAAAAATCAATAAAATATATTTTAAAAAAAAAGAAAGAAAAATAGTATGAACAATTCTACTCCAATAAATTGGACAACCTTAACTAAATGGATATATTTCTAGAAAAATACAATCTTCCAAAATTCAATCAATAAGAATCAGAAAACCTGAATAGAATGATAACTACTGATGAAATCAAAGCAGTAATAAAACTCCCAGCAAACGAAAGCCTCAGTCTGGACAACTTCACAGGGGAGTTATATCAAACATTTAAAGAAGAACTAAAATTTATTCTTCTCAGACTATTCCAAAAATTTCAGAAAGAATGAACACTTCTAAGTTCTTTTTATGAGGCCAGCATTACCCTAATCCCCAAACCAGATAAATACACTACAAATGAAGAGAATTACAGGCCAATATCCCTAATGAACATAGATGCTAAAATTCTCAACAAAATTCTAGCAAATTAGATCCAGCAATACATTAGAAAGATCATTCATCATGACCAAGTGGGATTTATTCTGGGTATGCAAGCATGGCATGATACAATACTAATATTTTCAAATCAAAAAAAGTGATACATCACTAAACAAACTGAAAGATAAAAACCACATGATCATATCAATAGATATCAAAAAATCATTCGACAAAATTCAACACCATTTTTTGATAAAAACTCTCAACAAAATGGGACTAGAGAGATCAGACTTCAACATTAAAAGCCTTATATGACACACCTACATCATACTCAATGGACAAAAGCTAACATCATACTCAATGGACAAAAGCTAAAACCATTTCCCATAAGAACAGGAACAAGGCAGGGATGCCCACTTTCACCACTCCTGTTCAACATAGTACTACAAGTGCGAGCCATAGTGATCATACAAAAAGAAGAAATAAAAGGCATCCAAATTGGAAAAGAGGAAGTAAATCTCTCATTATTTGCAGATGACATGATACTGTATGTAGAAAATCCTAAAGACTCCATCAGAAAACTACTAGATTTAATAAATGGATTCAGCAACATAACAGGATATATAATTAAAACCCAGAAATCTATGACATTTTTATACACCCATAATGAACTCTCAGAAAGGGAAACCAAGCAAACAACCCCATTTACTATTGCTACAAAAAAATTTAGATACTTGGGAATAAACTTAACCAAGGACGTAAAAGACCTGCACACGAAAAACTACAGGACACTGAAAAAAGAGATAGAGGAAGATATTCTACCAATACATGAACAATATACCGTGTTCATGGACTGGTAGAATCAACATCATTAAAACGTCCATTCTATCAATGCAATCCCTATCAAAATACCAATGGCTTATTTCACAGTCCTAGAACAAATATTAAAAATTTTGTTTGGAATCAAAAAAGATCTTAACTAGTTACAGAAATCGTGCAAAAGAAAAACAAAGTTGGAGGGATCACAATATCAGATTTCAAATTATACTACAAGTCCACCATACTCAATACAGCCTGTTACTGGCAAGAAAACAGGCACATAGACCAATGGAACAGAACAGAGACCTCAAGCCATTATGTTCAATTAATATTTGACAAAGGAGGCAAGAGCATACAATGGAGTCAATACAGTCTCTTCAATAAATGGTGTTGGGTAAATTGGACAGATACATGCAAAAGAAATGAAATTAGACTACCAACTCACACCATACACAAGGATAAACTCAAAATGATAAAAGACTTAAATGTAATCAGAAAACCATAAAAATTCTAAAAGAAACAATAGGCAGCAAAATCTCAGACATCTCTCATGGCAATATGTTTATGGATACATCTCCTAGAGCAGCGGTTCTCAACCTGTGGGTCACCAACTTGTGGGTCACGACCCCTTTGGGGGACGAACAACCCTTTCACAGGGGTCGCCTAAGACCATCAGAAAATACATATATAATTACATATTGTTTTTGTGATTAATCACTATGCTTTAATTATGTTCAATTTGTAACAATGAAAATATATCCTGCATATCAGATATTTACATTACGATTCATAACAGTAGCAAAATTACAGTTATGAAGTAGCAATGAAAATAATTTTATGGTTGGGATCACCACAACATGAGGAACTATATTAAAGGGTCGTGGCGAGGAGGAAGAAAATGGCGGAGGTATAGACGGACGTGTCCCGTGCCTTGTCCCAGAGCATATAAGGGTGAGCAGCTGAAACGGGTAACATACAGCCCGAAAAAGCAGAAGATATTCAGCTGGGAGACAGTTTGCAGCCGGGAAAGACAGAGGACTCCCAGAGAAGGGGCATGGTTGGAGACTGCGGCTAAAATCTCTCCCGGACCACCGGCTCAGCCACGGAGACCATGCCATCTTGAGTGGCTGTTATTGGAAGCGTATACATCCAAAGACCCGGCATCCACGGCATCCAGAGATTGGCTACTAACCTGGAAACAATGGATCTCAAGCAGTGCAACTACGTGGACTTAGAGGAACCCTGCTTCTCCTCATGGAAAGGTCAGATTTCCCCTAAAAGGTGCGGTTTGCAATTCAGGTTGAAGAGAGGAATGCACTGGGGAAATCTGCGCTCCACAAAGTCCGTGGCCAGTGGGGCCAGCATGATCCGCGAGTGTGGAAGGGCTCCCGCAGGGCTCCTGGCAGAAGGGAACACTAAAAACAAGCCCATAGCTGGACTGGATGCAAAAAAGCAGCCTCAGATTTTGCCAGTGTGCTGGCTGCTTAGTGCCAGGGGAGAGAGGACACGTGGAAGAGACTGTGCACAGAGCTGGAAGGTGGAGGGTTGCAAATTAGCGCAACTTCTCAGGCTCTTGTTTTTTCTCTTCCCTTTAAATCTTTGCATTTGATCATAAAACCCAGTGCATGGGATTGCCCAGTTGGGGTCACTAGCAGAGACTGCAGGGTAAAATTGTTTTTGTGGAACCTGGGAAACAGAGCGGGGAGTAATGATTAAAGAACAGGCTCTAGGGCAGTCGACTCTCCCAAACCAGTTTTAAGTGCGATAGGGAAAATAAACCCTAACTGCTGGATAGAGAGGACTTATAGCCTCGGAGGTCAATCCAGAAACACTGCCATCCAGGGGCTGATCCACGAACTGACTCTTCTGTAAACACAAATAAAGGCAGTCTGGGAAACAAATACAGCCTGCCTTAAAATCAGGACTGTGGTTTACAACACAGAGGAACTGTGTATCGCAGGGGAATTCAACACTCTCCTGAATACCTGGCAGGATTAAGGCGTGCCGAAAAGAAGAGTAGAGAAACTGAAGCACCTTCACTACTGCACACTTTTATTTTTTTTTAATTCTTTTTTCACCTTTTAATTAAGAAACTATTTTTTTTCATCATCTGATTTTACCTTTTTAATTACTACATTTTTATTTTTAACCAGTATTATTACTACTACCATTTTACCATTTTTTAAAGTGTCATTTTATTTTCTCTTTATTTTATTTTGGGATTAGTGTTCTACATTCTATTTTTATCATCCTTTTAGCATCACTTTTCTCTACCTCAACTTTACCTTTATGCCAAAACTCTCTTCCTCACTTTTCCCCTTTTGTTGTCCTGTTTCTCTTACCCTATTCCTGCTTTAGTTTTCCCTATTCCTTCTTTTTACACCCTGTCTAAATTTCATTCTACTTATATATCTAATTTCCAATTACCTGCTCTAAATCCATATACACCTCTCTCCTATCTTTCTTCACTATCCAAATTTTTTTTCTCTCTGTCGTTTTTCTATTGTTAGCTTGATTGTTGAGTATATTGGGTTTTTTATGCTTCTTAGTGAGATTGTTTTGCTTTTGCTTTTAATTTTTCTGTTGGTTTATTTTTCCTCCGGTTATTTTTGTGCTTCTGTTTTCCCTCGCCTCGCTTGATATTAGTGGTTGTTTGTAGTTTGCATTCGTTTCCACGGATCTGTTGCTGGAATTGGTTGAGATTAGTGGTGGTTCTATTGGAGTTTTCTCCCCATATAAATAGTCTCTTCCCCTCTTCTATTTCATTTCTCTCTTTTCTCTCTTACTTTTTTATCTCCCTTTTCCCAATATCATTTTTGCACTCTTTTTTTTTCTTTTTCTCTTTTATCTTTTTCTCTTCTTTCTTCCTTATCCCCTAATTCTCATTGCTCTGGTGGTCACCTTTATTTGGGGTTATTAATATCATGAATACATTTGTATTCAGTGCCTTGTGTGTTGTGCCTTGTTGTGTTGTATTTTGTGCTTTCAATTAATGCAGCAGAGAGAGAACTACATAACCAAACACCTGGAGAAGAGAGATCATGGTGAGACAAAGAACCAGCCTGCATATGAAAGAAAAACAGGCATCACTAGAAAAGGAAGTAAACGAAATGGAGGCAATGGAGGCAAGCAACCTGTCAGAGAAAGAATTCAGAGAATTGGCCATAAGGTGGATGAAAAGAATGGAAGACAAATTCAACAATATGTGTAAGAACCAAGAGGAAATGAAGAAGAACCAAGAAGAAATGAAAAATGACATCACTGATATAAAGAACTCAATAGAAAGCATCAACAGTAGACTAGAAGAAGCAGAGGACCGCATCAGTGAGCTAGAAGACAAGGTAGGAAAAAATACCAAGCAGAGCAGCTTCTAGAAAAAAAATTAAAAAGCAGGAGGAGAGCCTAAATGAACTGTGGGACAACACGAAATGAAACAACATCCGAATAATAGGAGTACCAGAAGGAGAGGAAACTGAGCAAGGAATAGAAAACCTGTTTGAAAAAGTAATGACAGAAAACTTCCCTGACATAGGGAAGGAAAAACTCACACAAATCCAAGAAGCTCACAGAGTCCCCAAAAAAATGAACCCCAAAAGACCCACGTCAAGGCACATTATAAATTGGCAAACACCAACGACAAAGCAAGAATCTTAAAAGTGGCCAGAGAGAGACAGAAAGTTACCTACAAAGGATCCCCCATCAGACTAGCGACTGATTTCTCAACAGAAACACATCAGGCAAGAAGGGAATGGAATGAAATATACAAAGTCATGCAAAGGAAGGGTCTGAATCCAAGAATACTGTACCCAGCAAGGCTATCAATCAAAATTGAGGGTGAAATCAGGAGCTTCACAGACAAAAAAGGACTACGGGAGTTTCTTACCACCAAACCAGCAATGCAAGAAATGCTAAAGGGTCTGCTGTAAAAAGAAAAAATAGGAAACAAAGAAGGAACACAGGGGTAAAGAATAAAAATGGCAACTAACAATTATGTATCAATAATAACTTTAAATGTAAATGGATTAAATGCCCCAATAAAAAGACATAGGGTAACTGAGTGGATAAGAAAACATGACCCATATATCTGCTGTCTACAGGAAACACACCTCAGAAAAAAAGATGCACACAGACTGATGGTGAAGGAATGGAAAAAGGTGTTCAGGCGAATAGAAGCAGAAAAAAAGCCGGGGTAGCAATACTTATATCTGACAAATTAGATCTCAAAGTGAAGGACATAAAAAGAGATAAGGAAGGCCACTTCATAATACTAAACGGAGCAGTCCAACAAGAAGAAATAACTCTGGTAAACATATACGCACCCAATATAGGAACACCCAAATACATAAGAAATCTTCTGGAGGAGATCGAGGGAGAGATTGACAGCAATACAATCATAGTAGGGGACTTGAAAACCCCATTATCACCATTGGACAAATCCTATAAACAAAAAATCAGCAAAGAAACATCAATCCTAAATGACTCACTAGATCAGATGGAATTAATTGACCTCTTCAGAACATTTCACCCCAAAGCCAAAGAATATACATTCTTCTCAAGTGCACCTGAGTCATTTTCAAAGATAGACCATATATTGGGTCACAGGCAAAGTCTCTTCAAATTCAAGAAGACTGAAATCATATCAAGCATCTTCTCAGTTCAAAATGGCATAGAACTGGAAATCAACTACAATAAAAACCAACCCAAAAAAAATCAAACACATGGAGACTAAATAGCACTATATTAAACAATGACTGGGTTACCAGAGAGATAAAAGAAGAAATAAAAAACATCATGGCAAAAAACGACAATGAAAACACAACAATCCAAAACCTATGGGACACAGCGAAAGCAGTCTCTTTTTTTTTTAATTAAATCTTTATTGTTCAGATTATTACATTTGTTCCTCTTTTTTCCCCCCATAACTTTCCTCCTCCCAGTTCCCGCCCCACCCTCCGCCCTCACTCCCCACCCACTGTCCTCATCCATAGGAGCACGATTTTTGTCCAGTCTCTTCCCCCATCTCCCACACCCCTTTCCTCCCCAAGAATAGTCAGTCCATTCCCTTTCTATGTCCCTGATTCTATTATGATCACCAGATTATTTATTCACTTGATTCTTAGATTCACTTGTTGATAGATGCATGTTTGTTGTTCATAATTTGTATCTTTACCTTTTTCTTCTTCTTCCTCTTCTTAAAGGATACCTTTCAGCATTTCATATAATACTGGTTTGGTGGTGATGAACTCCTTTAGCTTTTCCTTATCTGTGAAGCTCTTTATCTGACCTTCAGTTCTGAATGATAGCTTTGCTGGATAAAGTAATCTTGGTTGTAGGTTCTTGGTATTCATCACTTTGAATATTTCTTGCCATTCCCTTCTGGTCTGGCCAAGTTTCTTTTGAGAAATCAGCTGACAGTCGTATGGGTATTCCCTTGTAGGTAACTGAGTTTCTTTCTCTTGCTGCTTTTAAGATTCTCTCTTTGTCTTTTGCTCTTGGCATTTTAATTATGATGTGTCTTGGTGTGGTCCTCTTTGGATTCCTTTTGTTTGGGGTTCTCTGCGCTTCCTGGACCTGTAAGTCTATTTCTTTCACCAGGTGGGGGAAGTTTTCTGTCATTATTTCTTCAAATAGGTTTTCAATATCTTGGTCTCTCTCACCTCCTGGCACCCTTATAATTCTGATGTTGGTACGCTTGAAGCTGTCCCAGAGGCTCCTTACACTATCTTCGTATTTTCGGATTCTTTTTTCATTTTGCTTTTCCAGTTGGGTGTTTTTTGCTTCTTTGCATTTCAAATCTTTGACTTGATTCTTGCGCTCCTCTGGTCTGCTGTCGGGAGTCTGTATAGTATTCTTTATTTCAATCAGTGTATGCTTAATTTCTAGTTGGTTCTTTATCATAACATCGAGGGTCTCATTAGATTTCTTGTAGATCTCATTAAGTTAATCGGCAGCTTCTAGACAGTTCTTGAGAGACCTTAAAAAGTGTGGTTCTGAACTCTATATCTTCCATTGACAATTTTGTCCTGTTTCTTTGTCTCCGCATTTTTTTTATGCTTTTTTGGTGCACCCCCTAGTGGTCTTTGTGTGCAGTCTTGTTGTAGTTAAGCCTTGATTGTTGTAGTTAATACTGGGGGGATTTGACCTCCAGACCCACTGGCTGTGAGAGTTAGCTGTGTCTGCAGTGGGAAAACTTCTGTCCTTAGCAAGAGAACCTGGCTGAAGAACCTAGAGACAGAACCTGGCTACAGAACCTGGATAGAACATGGCAAGAGAACCTGACTAGAACCTGGTGACTGAACCTGGCTGGAGAACCTGGACAGAACCTGGCTGGAGAACCTAGCAAGGGAACATTGCTACAGAACCTGGCTGGAGAATCTGGAGAACCTGGTTGGAGAACATGGACACAGAATCTGGCTGGAGATCCTAACCAGAACTTCGCTGGAGATCCTGAACAGAACTTCACTGGAAATTCAGACCAGAACTTGGCTGGAGATCCTGGCTAGAGATCCTGGCTAGGCTGCTGATCAACTGAACGCTGTCTCCGTGTCATTCCTTCTTCGCCGACTCCGTCCACACCTTTGGGGACCCCTGGACCTGCTGGGGTTGGACCCCAGCATATAAATAAACACTTTAAAAACAAAAAGAATATGAAATGCAAATGAAAATTTAACAAAAAGGAAATGAAATGTGCTCACTAGAACTTACTTTTAATGTTGAGAGCTATTGATGACTGAATATGGAAAAAAGGAATGGAGGGATATTATTGTTTGGAAGGAAGGTCTCTTCCATGAAAATATCAGGTAGCTGTTCTGGGCTTCTTTCTCTCTTTTGTGTCTTTGCTCCACTAGAACTTGCTTAGGCTCACTGGGCCTCTGTCTCACTAAAAAACTATCCAATGATTGATTTTGCCTGTTTAACACTGACCTGAATTGGAAGATTGTATTGTTAGTGAATAAGTTTATTGCTATTTCTTTGTCAGGGTGATACGTATTTCTCAATAAAACTTTTCATTTCTCCCCATTTCCCAAGCATTTCCTTGATTAGTGAAACAGAAGTATCCTCCTTTCCCTCTTCTTCCTTGGAAGAGAGCTTCTCAGCTGCCGTCTGTTGCTGCTTCCTCTGAAGGTCTTGGAGTTCCTTGTGGTCAGCTCAGTGTTATGGTCCTCCACAAATTCCTCCTCCTCCTCATTATCCACCTCCAAGCCCATGGACTTGCCCAGGACACAATATCCTCCATAACAGACACAGGCTCATCCTCAAAGCCTTGTTCAGCAACAGACTTAGGCCACAATTTCTTCCAGTCTGATTGCACGGTCCTGGAATACACGTCCCCCCATGCTTTGTTTATGAGACTTATGCAAGTGAGGATATTAAAATGTTCCTTCCAGAACTCTTTGAGGGTTAAATTAGTTTTAGAGGTCACCTCAAAACACCTCTGAAACAGTGCCTTTGTGTAGAGTTTCTTAAAATTAGAAATGAACCTGCTGTTCCATGGGCTGGATAGGAGGAGTAGTGTGAGGTGGCAAGAACTTAGCAGTGATAAAGCTGTACTCTTGCATCAACTGGCCTCCATGCCTGGAGGGTGGAAAGGAACACTGCCCAGTACAAGAAGTGCCCTGAGTGTCAATTATTTTTCCTGGAGCTATTTCTTCATACTTGGGGCAAGCACTTCACAAATCCACTCAATAAAAAATTGCCTGGTTACCCACGCTTTGCTATTAGCTCTACACATCACATTCTATTTGTTTTTTCATGACATTTTTTAACTCATGAGTTTTCAGAATGGTAGATGAGTAGAGGCTTTAATTTAAAGTCCCCACTCGCATTCCCACACAATAATAATGTCAGCTTGTCCTTCATTGACTTGTGTCCTGACAATGACTTGTCCTGTGTGATGTAGGTTCTCTTTGGCATTTTCTTCCAGAAGAGGCCTGTCTCATCACAATTGAACATTTGTTGGGGAACAAATCCCTTGGCCTCTATATGTTCTTAAAATTCTGTCATGAAATGATCAGCAGCTATTTTTTTAGAACTGGCAGCCTCCCCATGCCTCACTACACTATGAATGCCACTTCTCTTAAATTTATCAACCCCTCCACCCTGCTAACCTTAACCAAATCACTTTCAGCACTCATTCCAGGGTTATCTTTCAGCTCATTTTTAAGCTCTATTGTTTTCTTTTAACTTTGCTGCTATCACTAACCTTCTTAGGACCCAAGGTGACTCACTGTATGTATTTAATAATAATAAGCAGCAACAAAAGGAAAAAAACACAAAAATGTTTACAGTACAATTTCCTGAGATGTTATCAACATGAGGTTTAGTAGTAAACTAACTCATACTTGCACATTATCTCCTTTGTCACCTGAGAGATGTGAAACTGATCACACAGTCTCACATCACATATCAGCATGAAAGGGTTGTCAGGTCAAGAACCAAAGTTTTGTTCAGCAGCCAAGACATTTTTTCTGTGAACAACTTGGTTGAGAACCGAATTGTTCGAGGTGGAAGATGTTCAAGAACCAAGGTTTTACTGTATAAGTAAAACTGCTATTAACAATCATATACAAACCAAAGGACTTGTATGCATACATGTAAGCATAACCCATGGACACAATCAGTAGCAGGGGTGAGGGCATGTGCCAGAGTTGGGGGTGGGGTGGGAAAGAGCGGGGAGAGGTCAATGGGGGAAAAGAAGTACATATATTATACTTTAAACAATAAAGAATGTTAAAAAGAAAAAAAAAATCACATACAAGTTTTTTGTGTGGACATAGGTTTTTGTTTTTCTGGAATAGATGCCAGGAGTGCAATTTCTAGTTTGTATGGTAGCACATGTTTACATGCTTAATTTTTTAAAAATTGTCAAATTCTTTTCCAGAGTGACTATATCATTTTACATTTCCACCAGCAATGTGCATGTAAACCAGTTTCTCTGCATCCCTACCAGCATTTACTGATAGTGTTATCATTATTTTTTATTTTAGCCATTCTGGTAGGTGCATAGTAATATCTCATTGTGGCTTTTTATTTAGTTTTGATATCTCTTTCCTTTTCTTTCAACTAGAGTGACTTTGTATTGTCTTTTGTGACATCGACATTTTTAAAGAGTAAGGTATGTTGTTTCCTAAAATAATGTACCTTAATTTGGGTTTATTGGATTGTTTCCTTATGATGTTATTGCTGGTTGAAATGGGGGTCTTCCACAGAATTGCAAGAAAAGCATTTCAGGGACCCATGCATGGGAGGACAAGGTGTAGTGGTAAGATATATTGAAGCTGGAGTAAACACAAAGAATTGTCCCCAGGTGTCCAGTATCTCATTCACAATCAGATGGCTCATCCCCATTCTGCTGTGGAAGAAATCCATCCTTGTCTCCACCAAGCCCAGAAGAAGGACTAGAATCCAGAAATGCTGTGCCATTAGTCCAATGCCAAATCTTAGTCCAGCTCAGTCTCTGTTCCCATCTGCACTGCCACACCCGGCCCACACTTGGAGCCATGCTTGGAGCCATGTGGCCCCTACTGAGAGAGAACACACCAATGAATGAACGCATGCTACCAAGGTGGGCCTTTATTAAGTTTTAATTCTATTATCTCAGGCTTGTGAAAAAGTAAGCTTTCTTTCAAACTAACCAATCTCCTAATCCTTCAGGAGCTTGTGCTAAGCCCTCCCCATATCCAATCCCTTTCCTAGATCTTCCAGGGTTCTGTGTCCCTTATCTAATCCAACCCTTTTCCCAGGCTAGGCACCTCCCCTTTATGGTCACCATCTTGGCTCCAACTGCACATGTGCCTAGCAAAGGAATTTTCCCTGCTATTTTTGTTTTTGTTTTTTCTTTTTTGAATCCTCACTCAAGGATATTTTTCCATTGATTTTTAGAGAGAGTGGAAGAGAGAGAGAGAAACAGAGAGAAATATTGATGTAAGAGAAAACATCAACTGGTTGCTTCCTGAATGAACTCAAACCAGGAACGGGCCTGGGAGGAACCTGCAACCAAAGTACATGCCCTTGACCAGAATCAAACCTGGGACTCTTCGGTCTGCAGGTCAATGCTCTATCCACTGAACCAAACCAGCTAGGACTCCCTGCTGTTTTTATTCCTCCCTTAGTAATCCCAGCTAATGACCGGTAACCAATTCTTCATGCCTGCTTCAGAAGTTAAGTACCCTTGGTGAAGGATATGGTGGAGCCTATGAATGTGTGGCTTCCTAGTAAATGAGGTTTAATGTCAAATTCAGTGCCCTGGTTTATTAGGCTTACTGTCTTACTCCATTTTCTCCCTTCCCTTATTAATAACTAGCACCTATGCTAACAATATGATTCAGGTTATGCATTTTTGACAGTACTGTATCTAATATTGTGTGTTCTGTGCATCACTGTTGGAACCATCTGATACCAGTTTGTCTTATTATCAGTAATGATAACTTTCATCACTTAGTTAAGGTGGCATCTACCAGTTTTCTCCATTGTAAAGGTTTTTTGCCCCCTTTTAATTAATAAGTAATCTGAGGGGAGATATCTTGAGAATGATAAATATTTTTTTAACCCATTTTTTAACCTTCCTGAATGAAAATTCCATTAAACTCCTGCACTAAGAGATTTGACCAAACTTGAATGTGGCTTCTAATAGCCTAAAGCCATGTGCCTAGGATAACACAACCTCCTTTTGAGTTTCAGTTTGGAAAAGTTCAGGGTTATCAAAACAGTTCTAACCAATACCTGACATTGCCCCTCTGGCCTCCCTTTATTTTTTAAAAATCTTTATTGTTGAAACTTTATTACATTTGTCCCGTTTTTTCTCCCATTGACCTCTTCTAGCCCTTCCCCATCCCCCACCCCAGGCCTTCATCACCCTATTGTCTGTGTCCAGGGGTTATGCATATATGCATACAAGTTCTTTGTTTGATCTCTTCCCACTGACCCACTCCTGCCTTCCCTCTGAGATTCTACAGTTTGTTCCATGTTTCTATGTCTCTGGATCTATTTTGTTCATTAGTTTATTTTGTTCATTAGATTCCACATGTGAGATCATGTGATACTTGTCTTTCTCTGACTGGCTTATTTCACTTAGCATAATATTCTCCAGGTCCCTCCATGCTGTCTCAAAGGGTAAGAGATCTTTCTTTTTTACTGCTGCATAGTATTCCATGGTGTAAATGTACCACAGCTTTTTGGCCTCCCTTTATAGCATTTCTAAAAAGAGCTCACCACTATGACTTTCAGGATGTAGATATATCTCCTACAGCTCAGGGTGTCTTTTTCAAGGATGTGAAAGCCATTCTTTTGAAATGCAATCATCGGGAAGAACAGAGCCTCTGTCTCCCAATCTCTGTGGGATAAAAATCCTAACAGAGATTGCCAGTAGCAGATACAACTGGTCTAATCCCATTAATACTGACCAGACCTTTGTAACTCTTCACTTGAACTCCCCTTTTTGTCCCCCTCCCTACACCTGAAATGCCCAGTCACATCAGTGCAAATCAGAATGGAATTTGGGTTTTTCCTTTATTGTCAGTAGTTATTAAGTAAAATCTGTTTTCACTACTTTAACTAATATCTGGCTTTGCTTATCTTTATCACCCAAAAAACTTTCAGCTAGTGGTTTCAGCTTTCCCTAATGATTCTATTGTGGTTCTTCTGTGTTTATTAGTTGACATTCTACTAAAAAAAGAACTTTCCTTTGTCCCCTTATATTTGCTTGTTTGTTTCTTCATATCATTATGGGTTTTATGTTTAATGTATACTGACACCATTAATTTTAATACTCAGTTGGCCAATAGGAGCTCTGTCAGACAAACAACTGTGTCCTTATGACACATTCCCCATCATTTTCTGAGCTCTTCCTTACCTTATGGCACAAGATGTTTCAGGTTCGATCTTGTACTTTTTCTGCCTCAGCCCTGAAATCAGCCAGTTCTCCAATGAGTCTTGGTTTCTTTTAGAGGGAAATGGTATTTAGAAACCAAGATCCAAGAACTGGATGTTCTCATTGCTACTGGAATGTCATTGCTTTTAGTTTTTTGTGTTTTTCCTTTTTTTTTTTTTTTTTTCATTGCAGGGAGAAGGAGGAGGAGGAGGAGGAGGAAGAGAAAGGGGGAAGGAAGAGCAGGAAAGAAAAGGAAAAAATAAAAAGGAGAAGGGGAAGGGGGAGGAATAGAAAGGAAGAAGGAAGTAGAGAGAATGGGAAGAGGAAGAGGAAGAGGAAAGGCAGAGAAGAAGAAGGAGAAGGAGTGAAAGAACAAAATGAGTTCATATTGAAGCCTCCAATATTATATTATCCAATACTAGAGGGCTGGTACATGGATTCATGCACGTGGGGTCCCTCAGCCTGGCTTGCACTCTCTCGCAATCCGGGACCCCTCGGGGGATGTAGCAGTACTGAAGCAGCAGGTGGCCAGGGAGGAACCCCAGCCTGGGCCGGGCGCAGCTCTGCTGCCACTCATCCCGGCCATCTGCCAGCTGCTGCCCAGTAGCACTGCCTCCACAACTGTGCTCCCCAGCCATGGGCCTGACCTCTGGCTGAGCAGCATTCCCACTGTGAGAGCACAATGATCACCAGGGCACAGCTCCTGTGTTGAGCATCTGCCCCCTGGTGGTAAGTGCGCATCATAGTGACCCATCAACCAGTCATTCCAGTCATTCGGTCGTAAAGGTCTCTTAGGCTTTTAGATATATAGTTTACAAGGCTCTTCTTTGCTCTATTCATTCAATAATTGTATTCCTTCTCCCACAGTGAGAACCCTGGCTCCAATTAGTATCAATCTATTTCATTGCTTAATCTGACAACACACACAATAGTTTCAGAACAGCTATACCCATTCTCCTACCAACAACAAAACTAAGTTTAAGATTTCTTGGCCATTGTTTTTATCTGTACAAAAGTAGATTTACAGCCCTGGTCACTGTAGCTTGTTAATTGAAGTATTGTCCCACACACCGAAAGGTTTTAGGTTCAATTCCTAGTCAGGGCACGTGCCTGGGTTTGGGTTCAATCTGAGTTGGAGCAAATGTGTAAGGCAGCTGATCAATGTTTCTCTCACACATCAATGTATCTCTTTCTCTCTCTCTCTCTCTGCCCCCTCTCTCTTTCTTACTCTCTCTCTCCCCCTTGCCCTCTCTTAAAGAAAAATAAAGTAGATTTACAGTTGTTCATATGAAAAATAAGATAAGAATTAATAAATAATAAAATAATGAACTCTATGTTTTGCATACTCACAATTATAAACCTACTTTTGTCCCACCCTATGTAGTCAAGTATTGTATTTACTGCTGTGGATTAGATTTTTTTTTCTTCTACAAAGTTATGGTATCCATTGGATATACATTCAATGTGTTTGTTTCATGTAATGTAGTTTCAGGATGCAAAGGCATCCTAGGTGTCTCTGCTGTGGATAAAAGTACAGGAAAAATAGAATAAGATTACCATAGAAAATTACAAGGGTCATTTGATCAAGGAAGGCATTGAGCATATGGCCCAACAAACTGAGAAGTACAAAACTGAATATGAGAAGCAGAGGAACAGGGTATCTTCCAGAATTTGCTTGAATTTTATGCGTTAAACATGAAAGCAATGGTTGAAGATTAGAAACTTCAAGGCTAGATCAAATATGAAGACAAACAGAAGATTCTTGAAAAGTATAACAAAATCGTCAACTGGCTTAATAAAAATCAGACTACAGAGAATTTGAATATCAGCAGAAAGCCCTGGAGAAAATTTGCAACCTCACCATAATCAAGTTGCACCAGATTATAAGAGAAATGCCAGGAGGAATTTCTGAGGCTTCTCTGGTGGTGGAGCTACTGCATCTGTTGGCGCCTTTTATGGGTTCCCTTTAAAGAGGTAAATTAAGCCAGCCTGAGTATAGATACCTCAGCATTATTCCACAGTAAAAAATTGAAGGAGGCAAATTTATAGCAAATTCAGTGACTATTTTAGAATTGAGCTACTGTACTAAATTACTGGCATTCTCATTACTTGAGTAGGGAATATATGCCCAGGGAAAGGAAGTAACATTGCATTTTGTTAGCATTGTATTATAATTGAAAAATATGATGTACTAAATAACAGCTGTATTTAAAATCAGTGTGGAAAAGCTTATTTTAAAAGAAAAAAATGTTTGGTCAGACAAAGAGCAAAAAAATTACTGGGCGGGCTCATTTGAATGAAGATGACAGAAAAAAGAATCAGTGAACTTGTATATTAAACAATAGAAATTATCCAATATTAACAGCAGAAAAAAAATTAACAAAGCCTCAGTAGTGACCTATTGTACTATAATGAAAGATGTAATATTTATGTCATCAAGTTCCAAAAAAAAAAAAAAAAAAGAGAGAGAGAAGAAAGTATGAGGCTGAAAAGTATTTGAAGATATGACGGCTGAAAATTTCAAAAATTTGGCAAAAGGCATGAACCTACATATTTAAGAATCTGGTGGACTCTCAAGATAAGGCTAAAGAAATCTACATCAGTATAAAATCATAATAAAACTTCTAAAACCTAAAGGTAAAGAAAAAATCTTGAAAGCAGCAAGACATAAAAATGACACCTTATCTATAAGGAGAAAGCAATTCAAAAAATGAAAGTGGATTTCTTCTCAGACTAAAGAGGCCGAAAAGAAGTGGCACAACATTTTCAAATGCTGGAAGAAAAGAGCTCTCTACTCAGAATTCTATTACCCAGTGAAAATGCCCTTCAAGAATAACAGGGATATCATGACATTCTCAGATGAAGGAAAACTAAGAGAATTTGTTTCCAGCAGAACTACTCATGAAAGAATGACTAATTGAGTTCTTGAAATGGAAAGGAAATAATAAAAGAAAGAATTTTAGCCCTGACTGGTTTGGCTCAGTGGATAGAGCAGGGGTGGGCAAACTTTTTGACTCGAGGGCCACAATGGGTTCTTAAACTGGACTGGAGGGCTGGAACAAAAGCATGGATGGAGTGTTTGTGTGAACTAATATAAATTCAAAGTAAACATCATTACATAAAAGGGTACGGTCTTTTTTTTTTTAGTTTTATTCATTTTAAACGGGTCGGATCCGGCCCGCGGGCCGTAGTTTGCCCATGGCTGGGATAGAGCGTCAGCCTGCAGACTGAAGGGTCCCAGGTTCGATTCCGGCCAAGGGCATGTACCTCGGTTGCGGGCACATCCCCAATAGGGGCTGTGCAGGAGGCAGCTGATCGATGTTTCTCTCTCATTGATGTTTCTAACTCTCTATCCCTCTCCCTTCCTCTCTGTAAAAAATCAATAAAATATATTTTTTTTAAAAGAGAAAGAATTTTAGAACATCAGGGAAGAATACAGAACAACATAAAGAATCTACACTAATAAAAGACAGACATGCAAATTGACCATACCCTTGCTGTGCCTTAAGCCACGCCCACCAGCCAATCAGAGTGACTATATGCAAATTAACCTAACCAAAATGGCAGCCGGCAGCCATGGAGCTGGAGTGAGCAGGAGGCTTGGTTGTTCCAGTGATGGAGGAAGCCAAGCTTCTCGCCCACCCTGGCCTGGCTCTGAGCTCCACTCAAGACTACAAAGTTTCAATTATAGAAGGCAAATAAATCCCAGAAAAAAATAAAAAGGAGAGGCTGGGAGCTTCCATTGCTGGGGGGCTTGGCCAGCCTGGAAACGGCCCTCATCCCCTCACCCAGACTGGCCAGGCACCCCAGTGGTGACCCCCCACCCTAAAGGGGATGTGGCCAGCCTGAAAACAGCCATCAGCCCCTCACCCAGGCTGGCCAACGTCCATGGGGTGAGGGTCCCCACTGGGGGGGGGGGGGCTTGACCAGCCTGCAAACAGCCATCAGCCCCTCACCCAGGCTGGCCAGGCACCCCAGCGGGACCCCCACCTTGATCCGGGACACCCTTCAGGGCAAACCAGCCAGCCCCCACCTGTGCACCAGGCCTCTATCCTATATAATAAAATGGTAATATGAAAATTGACCCTAACACCAGAACGACTAGGAATGACTGGTCACTGTGACACACACTGACCACCAGGGGGCAGACGCTCAATGCAGGAGCTGTCCCCTGGTGGTCAGTGCGCTCCCACAGGGGGAGCTCTGCTCAGCCACAAGCCAGGCTGATGGCTGCCAGCACAGCGGTGGTGGTGGGAGCCTCTCCCGCCTCCTCAGCAGCACTAAGGATGTCCGACTGCAGCTTAGGTCTGCTCCCTGCTGGCAAGTGGACATCCCCCGAGGGTTTCCGGATCCCCAGGGAGCAGGCCTAAACCAGCAGGGGGACATCCTCCGAGGGATCTCAGACTGCAAGAGGGCATAGGCCTGGCTGAGGGACACCCCCCCCCCCAAGTGCACAAATTGTTGTGCACTGGGCCTCTAGTCTATATATATATATATAATAGAGAAATATGCTAATTAGGCCAGGATGCTGTAATGGGTCACAACCGAACAGGAGAAGGTTTGCACAGCAGCATCGGGAGCAGGTGGAACTGGGGATGGGCTCCCTTAGTAGTCCTACAGCGTCAATCTCAAGAATACAGGCCAGGCATCAATGGACCAGCGCTGCCAGCATGATCCCGACAGTGTTGCCGGCCTCCTGGAACTCAGTCTCGTGCACTGAGGCTGCTTCCCCTTCCTTGGACAGGCTTCCTTAGTAGTCCTGCAGGTTGAATCTGAAGAGGACAGACCAGGCACCAACAGACCAGCGCTGTCGGCACTTGAATGTGAGCAGACAGATGGAAAAAAAGACCTTCAAGGCCTGTCCAAGGCAGGTTTGCATTTAAAACTAAGTGGGGTGGTCCGGAGCTGCGCGGCACTGACAACCAGGGCAGTCTCCGCGTCAGTGGCACATCTGCGGCTCGAAGTGTGGGGGGTGAGGGCCATGCAAGCCAGAGGCTTTGGCTGCAATGGTCAGATAATTTCAGCTCCAAGGCAGGTGCAATCAGGGAAGCTGGTGGGACCTTCACAAAAAAAGAGAAGGCTGAAGAGGAAGGATACTTCCGAGAGCGGATTAAAGAACAGCTGGCAGCCTTGAAGAAACAACATGAAGAGATCTCTCCTCATAAAAAGGAGATTTGAGTGTCTGCAGAAAGAAATTGAGCAGCCCAAGCAGAACATCAAGAAACTGAAAGATCACGATACTGCGGCAGTGTCAGGGTCGGGGCGGGGGGGGGGGGGGGGGGGGGGGGGGCAGCCATATTTGCCAGTGCGGCCCGATCTGTCAACAACAAAAAGTGTGCGGGAGCTGGGAAGGTGCACAGACAGGCACACAGACCCCAGGCCCACCTCGCCACCGCCTGGCCTCACCGCCACCACAGCTGATGCCGTCTCAGGGGGACTGCGCCCCGCAGCGGGAGGCAGGCGGGGGGCGGATGGGGGGGGGATGTCTTACAAACCGAACTTGACCATGCACATGCCCGCCACCTCCATCAAGGCCTCTAGAGCGTTCACCCGCCTTCCACCAGCATGGCAACGTCTTCCCAGTACCGCCAGCTGCTGAGTGACTAGGACCACCATCTCTAACACGCAGGGAACAGAGAACAGCCAGGTGCCCCAGAGCAAAAATGCTGAGCTGCTGGTCATCATCGAAGAGCTAGGGAAGGAGATCTGACCCACGTACGCGGACAGCAAGAGCGCGATGGAGAGACTGAAACAAGGCATCATCCACAGGACAGGGCTGGTTCGGGAGTGCTTGGCGAGATGGAGCGGAACACCAGGTCCTAGCCAGGGGTGGGCAAACTTTTTGACTCGAGGGCCACAATGGGTTCTTAAACTGGCCCGGAGGGCCGGAACAAAAGCATGGATGGAGTGTTTGTGTGAACTAATATAAATTCAAAGTAAACATCATTACATAAAAGGGTACGGTCTTTTTTTTTTTTTTTAGTTTTATTCATTTCAAACCGGCCGGATCCGGCCCGCGGGCTGTAGTTTGCCCACGACTGTACCTAGCCCCTGAGTCAGCGTGAAAGGCTTTCCCTCTTCTTCCAAGAAGTGACAGTTCATGCCTGCACCCCCTTCAGATGAAACTTGGCTTCAAAATGGTAACAGCTTGGTTTCTCCTCCCTGTGCCCCTCCCGTGGTTCATCAGGCTCTGAACCTCCCATCGCTGAGATGGAGAAGAGATTTTTGCAGTTATTAGATTTACATATTAGTTAGGAACTACCCAAGGCATTTTGTGTGTGTTTTTTAAAGCGTTGATTTACATGATGCATGTCAGTTACCTATCACAGCAAACTGTAGTTGGCCTCCCAGATACGTGTTTCTCTTCTGGATACATTTCTGTTACTCACATGGTTCTTTATGTTTCTCTTCTGAGCTGATCCAACTCTGAGGGTTTGTTTCAGTGAGTCCTGAGGCAGCGCTTTAGTAGCCAGTGCCTGTTCGCCACACAGTATAAATTCTTTTCAATGTAACTTTTTTTGATTAAGCATTTGCATGACTATTAGTACTTTGAAGTCAATCTTTAAAATGCACAAGTTATAAATACAGAAGAAAGAGCAACTTATTGAAACTCGCCTGACAAGGACCCCTGAAATTTCCCCTAAGGATGTATGTACATTTCAGTTCCACCTTTCCCATCAGTGGACCCAAACATCTGGAAGACAGTGACTAATAGTGTTTGCATCTTTGTATGTATTTATTACTTGATGTAATAAAGCTTATTTTCATTAACAACAAAAAAGAGAAACTGAAAGATCATGCTGATGCTTAAGTACACACAGTTCCCCTAGAATGGCTACATACTGTCCACTTCTATGAAGACACAGTTCTGGTAACTAATATCTATCTATGCTGCCAACAGATTATAATAAATTGTGATCAATGGGGGAAAAAAACCCAAAAAAAACAAGTGGGGTGACATCGGAATTACCCAAGCGCACCGCCAACCCCTTCACCTGCCCAGATGCCTAGGGTCCCTTGACAGCTGGGCTGAGCCCAGTGCCTCCCAGTGGCCTGGACACCAGACCTGACCATCTCTCTGGTTTGGCCCAAACATCTGAAGTTCGCATTAGTTGCCAACTTAAGAAATTGGAGCATTCACGTAAAATCAGGATTCCCCACTTCTCTTTCCAAAGTGGCCGACTGGGCTACCAACCAAGGGTGGTGGGTGTCACTTCAACCCTAAGAGGAACCCCCAGCTTGGGGGTGTGGTGAGGAGGAAGCTATCCGTGCAGACAGTTCAGTTGTGTAAACTCCTGCTGACTGTGGCACAGCCCAACAGTGTGGCCGCTCAACTGCGAGGCAGCACAGCCATGAAACAGTCCGGCTGTTAAACAAGGCCCCTCTCCAGCTTTCAGGGGGCTTCACCTACTCCAACCCACTGCACCCCACTCTGCCCCAGTGAGACAGCTTCAGTGTTTCAGCTCCAGCAAACAGAACACGTCCCAATGGAAAGGGGAAGTGTATCCATGGCCAGTGTTGCTCAATGGATAGAGACTCTGCCTGAGGACTGAAGGGCCCAGAGTTCAATTCCTGGTCAGGGCACATGCCTGGGTTATGGTTTTGATCCCCAGTGTGGGGCGTGCAGGAGGCAGTCAGTCAATGATTCTCTCTCATCATTGATGTTTCTATCTCCCTCCCTCTCTAAAATCAATCTATACTAATAAAAGGGTAATGTGCTAATTAGACCAAACAACTTCCAGACAACTTTCTGGATGTCCTTTTGGACAAAGCCATGGTGGCGGGGCCGAGGCAGAGGCGGTTAGGGGTGATCAGGCCGGCAGGGGAGAGCAGTTAGGACAATCAGGCTGGCAGGGGAGAGCAGTTAGGGGGTTCAGGTCAGCAGGGAGAGCAGTTAGGGAGATCAGGTCGGCAGGCAGGTGAGCAGTTAGGAGAGCCAGTGGTCCTAGATTGCAAGAGGCATGTCCGACTGCCAGTTAGGGGGATCCCAGGGATCGGGCCTAAACCAGCAGTCGGACATCCTCCAAGGGTTCCCCGATTGGAGAGGGCGCAGGCTGGGCTGAGGGGCTCCCCCCCCCACACACACACACGAATTTCATGCACTGGGCCACTAGTAATAATATAATAGGTAAACACTAGATTTTCCTTTTTGAGTTTTCTAGAGTATCTTTGATGGTTGAAGTGAACATTATAACATTATATAATGTGGTTCTCAAAGTATCTAGAAGCAATATTTAAGAGAATTACATTATAAATGAAGGAGGGTAAAAATGACTTAAAGGAATATAAGGTTTCTATACTTCTCTTAAATTGTCAACACTAGTAGATTGTGATACCAGTGTAATATAGTAACTACAGCAGCCTAAAGGACAGACCTAAGCCCTAACATACCAATAATTATTAAATGTAAATGGTCTAAATATGCTAAATAGTAGACAGATTGGCAGAGTGGGTTTAAAATAAACCATGAACCAACTATATTCTGTCCTCAGAAAACTCTCTTCAAATATAATGATATAGGAAGGTTGATAGTAAAACTGGAAAAATACTGGTAAGTGCCATGTAAACAACAATCAAAGAAAGCAGCAGTGGCTATATTAATATCAGTAGATTTCAGAGCAAACAATTATGAGGGACAGAAAAGCATATTACATAATAATAAAAAGATCAACCCACCAAGAAGACATAGAAATCTTAATGTATATACACCAAAAAGTACAGATGCCAAATATGTGAAACAAAAACTGACAGAACTAAAGGGAAAAAGAGACAAACTCACATATATAGTTGGGGACTTCAATACCTTTCTCAATAAGTGATAGAACAGCTAAACAGGAAACCAGCAAGAATAATAGATACACAAGAATGCCATCAACCAACAGAATCTAATCAATATTTATAAAACACTTTCTCCAACAATAACAGCATATGTTATTTTCAAGTGCACATGGAATATTTACCAATATTGACTTTATCAGACCACTGGCACAACATATCAAAATTTGTGGGACATAGTTAAAGCAGTACTGAAAAAGAAATTTATAGCACTAAACATCTACATTAGAAAAGAAGTCTCAAATCAGTAATCTAAGCTCTAACCATAAGAAATTAGAAAAAAAGCAAAGTAAACCCAAAGCAAGCAGAAAGAAGGAATTAATAAAGAGTATAAATCAATGAGATTGAAAACTGATACACAAAGAAGAAAAATCAATGAAATTGAAAGCTTATTCTTTGGAAAGATCAATAAAATTGGCAAACCTCTAGCAAGACTGACAAAGAAAAAAAGAAAGAAAATACAAATAACCAGTATCAGGAATTAAACAGGAGTACTACTAGGACCCTGCAGACACAAAAGCATAAGAGAATACTAAACCCTATACACATAAGTTTGATAATTTATGGACCAACTTCTTGAATGGCATAAACTACCACAGATCACCAATATGAAAGACATAATTTACAGAATACTATAACTTTTAAAGAAATTGAACTGTTGAGATAGAAAAAGATGGCGGCTGGCATGATGGAAGTGAGGAATAGGAAGTGAGTGAGGGGATAAAAAGAGAGTGTGTGGATGTGTGTGGTGTGTGTGTGAGTGAGGGATAGTTAAATCCAACAGGAGCAGCACAGGCTGGCAGACCAGGCTGTCTGGGACAGGGAGAGACTACCACCGCTGCGGGCACTCCCCAGACTGCGGGACTCGGGCACAGAGCCCACACCATATTGAAGGGGAGAGCGGCCTCTTCTAGGAACTAATCAGCACCACCACCCACACAGGCCTGGGATTCTGCCCATGACCCAGCAGCCACTCCAGCCAAAATCCTGCTGCCCCACCTGCAGACTTGCAGACCCTGGGATCTCCACCTCCAAAGGAGCACCACACCCGCAGCAGTAAGTGCAACCTTCCTCCTCCTCAGCGGCAGACCTCCAACATCGCATTCGTGCATCTCCAGCCCACAGGTCTCCGAGGCACACCACTCCATAGACTTCTCTTAGGAGTCACTGTGAGCCCCAGCTGGGTGTGATTTTGTACAGACACAGGTGCACTGCCCCCCAGTAGAAATTCTGAATTCCCTCTGCCTGATTAACTGCCCACACACACCCAGCTGTGCAACTTAAGCGCCAGGGCCCTTCAGCGCCAGGGCCCCTCAGAGTGCATCAGAGCTCAGCGCCCAGCAAAGGCAATGCCACAGTTGCTCACTCTCCCTGAGCCCATCTATCCACAGGGCACTTTTGGAAGCTGCAGTGAGCCTCAGCTGGGTCTGATCTTGGACAGATAGGGACACACTCCCCTGGGCAATAGAAATTCTGAATTCACCTATCCTGGATAACTGATCAAAGATGCCTTGATTAAACTATTAAGCGTGCCAGGGCCCTTCAGAGTGCTTCAGTGAGCCTGCGCTAGCAAACTCACTGCGGGGACTCCTGTGTGCCACCACCGGAAACGCATGCCAATCCATCACAGGTGCATCAGCAAAAACTGAGTTTCCCCACCCCAGAGCTGCAGAACTCTGGATACTACAGTTGCATACTTTTCCAGCATGCAGGTCACCCAAGACCACCACTCTACAGGCAGCCCTGGGGTCCCACTGTGAGCCCTGCTCGACACGCACTTAAACAAACAGGGGTGCACTGCTGGGCTGTAGAAACGCTGAATTCCCCCTTCTGGGATACTTGCCCACAGACACTGCAATCCAGTGGCTTCAGTGCCAGGGCCCTTCAAAGTGTGTCAGTACACCCTTCTGGCAAACACACCACAGGTGCCCCTGTGAACTGCCGCTGGGATTGCATGCATCCAACCACAGAGGCAGCAGCAAAAGCTGAGTCTGCTCACCCCACAACTACAGAACTCTGGACACCACTGTCACGCCTTTCCAGAACGCAGGCCTCCTGAGCCCCACCACCACAACAGATGGTTCGTGGGTGCCACTGTGAGTCCCCGCTGGGCACGCATGATTTCAACCAAGGGCACAAGACAGCAAAAATTGGGACATGCCCTCCATAGCTGCTGACTTCTAGATACCTCAGCTTGCAGGCCTACATTAAGAGAACCCAAATAGCTCAAGTAGGGAGCTACACTAGATTACCAAGCCCAGGAGACCTGAGAGGTCACACCAGCAGCACCATACCTAAAAGAAACTGGGTATCAAAGCAATCGAAGCTACAATTAAAACATTACACAAAACATGGGAAGGCAAAAAAGCAATCCACAAAGGAAAGAAAAAGAGAAATCACCAGAAAGGGCGTTAAATGAAATTGAGGCTACTGATTTATCAGAGAAAGAATTCAGAGTAATGGTTATAAGGATGCTCAAACGGCTGGATGACAAATACACAAAACTCAATTAGAATTATAAGGAGCTGAATAAGAATGTCACCAAAATGAAAAGGAACCAAGAGGAAATGAAGAACGACATAGCTGCAATAAAGAACACAATGGAAGGCTTAAACAGCAGACTAGAAGAGGCTGAGGACCGCATCAGCGAATTAGAAGACAAGGTAGGAAAAAACACACAAACACAGGAGCAACTGGAAAAAAAAAATTAAAAAGCAAGAAGAGAGCCTAAGGGAGCTTTGAGACAATGCAAAATGAAACAACATTCACTTAATAGGGGTACCAGAAGGAGGGAAGGAGAAGCAAGGAATAGAAAGCCTGTTTGAAGAAATA
The DNA here is from genome assembly GCF_964212035.1 of Myotis nattereri. NCBI lineage: Eukaryota > Metazoa > Chordata > Mammalia > Chiroptera > Vespertilionidae > Myotis > Myotis nattereri. Next base: position 106,159,086 of record NC_138076.1, read on the forward strand.
ATGACAAAAAACTTCCCTGATGCTGGCAAGAAAAAACTACACAAGCCCAAGCAGCACATAGAGTGCCAAACAAGATGAAGCCCAAAAGACCAACACCAAGACACTTCATAATTAAATTGGCAAACACCAATGACAAAGTAAGAATCTTAAAGGCTGCCAGAGAGAGACAGAAAGTTACCTACAAGGGATCTCCTATTAGAATATCAGCTGACTTCTCAACAGAAACACGCCAGGCAAGAAGGGAATGGAATGAAATATAAAAAGTGATGCAAAGCAAGGGAATGAATCCAAGAATACTACACCCAGCAAGGCTATCATTCAAAATTGAAGGTGGAATCAGGAGCTTAACAGACAAAAAAGGGCTAAGAGAGTTTATTACCACCAAGCCAGCAATGCAAGAAATGCTAAAGGGACTGCTGTAAAAAACAAAACAAAACAAAACAAAAAAACCAGAAAGACAAGAAGAAACACAAACATTAGAATAAAAATGACCAAAAACCAGTACTTTTCAATAATAACATTAAATGTAAATGAATTAAATGCTCCAATCAAAAGACACAGGGTAGCTGAATGAAACATGACCCATATATTTCCTGTCTGCAAGAGACCCACCTCAGAACAAAGGATTCACACAGACTGAGAGTGAAGGGATGGAAAAAAATTTTTCACGCAAATGGAAATGAGAAAAAAGCTGGGGTTGCGATATTTATATCTGACAAAATAGACCTCAAAGTAAAGGCTATAACAAGAGATAAGGAAGGCCACTACATAAAACTAAAGAGAGCAATTCAACAAGAAGCTATAACTCTGGTAAACATATATGCACCCAAAAGAAGAGCACCCAAATACATAAAAAAAATTTCTGGAAGATATCAAGGGAGAGATCGATAGCAATACAGTCATAGTAGGGGACTTTAATACACCACTGAACCACTGGATAAATCCTCTAAACAAAAAATCAGCAAAGAAACAGCAATCCTAAATGTATCACTAGATCAGATGGACTTAATTGACATCTTCAGAATATTTCACCTCAAAGCTACAGAATATACATTCCTCTCCAGTGCACATGGGACATTTTCAAATATAGACCATATATTAGGACACAGGCAAAGTCTCTTCAAATTCAAGAGAATAGAAATCATAACAAGCATCTTCTCAGATCACAATGGCATAAAACTAGAAATAAACTACAATAAAAACATTGAAAAAAAATCAAACACTTGGAGGCTAAATAGCATGCTATTAAATAATGACTGGGTTACCAAAGAAGAAATAAAAAGCATCCTGGAAACAAATGACAATGAAAACACAATAATCCAAAATGTATGGGACACAATGAAAGCAGTCCTGAGAGGGAAGTTCATAGCTCTACAGGCCTACTTCAAAAAACAAGAAAAACTGGTAATAAATGATCTAACCCTACAACTCAAAAAGTTAGAAAGATAGCAACAAGAAAAGCCCACAGTATCCAGAAGGCAAAAAATAATAAAGATCAGAGCAGAAATAAGCCACATAGAGACAAAAAAAAAAAAAAAATACAAAAGTTCAATGAAACCAAGAGCTGGTTCTTTGAAAGGATTAACAAGATTGATGAACTTCTCAGCAGCCTCACCAAGAAACAAAGAGAAAAGACCCAAATAAACAAAATCAGAAATGAAAGAGGTAAATTAACAACAGACCCTACTGATATACAACGGATTGTCAAAAAATACTACGAACAACTCTACTCCAACAAACTGGACAATCTTGATGAAATGGACACATTCATAGAAAAATACAAGCTTCTAAAACTCATTCAGGAAGAATCAAAAACCTGAATAGGCCAATAATTACTGATGAAATTGAAACAGTAATCAAAAAGCTTCCAACAAACAAAAGCCCTGGACAAGATAGCTTCACAGGGGAGTTTAACCAAACATTCAAAGAAGAACTAAAGCCAATCCTTCTCAGACTATTCCAAAAAATTCAGGAGGAAAGCACGCTTCCAAGCTCTTTCTATGAAGCCAGCATTACCCTAATCCCAAAACCAGATAAAGACACCATGAGGAAAGAATTACAGGCTAATATCCCTGACGAACATAGATGGTAAAATCCTCAAAAGAATTCTAGCAAACCGGATCCAGCATTACATTAGAAAGATCACCCACCATGACCAAGTGGGATTTATTCTTGGAATGCAAGGCTGGTACAATATCCACAAATCAATAAACATGATACATCACATAAACAAATTGAGAGACAAAAACCACATAATCATATTGATTGATGCAGAAAAGGTTTTTGACAAAGTCCAACACCCTTTCTTGATAAAAATTCTCAGCAAAGTGGGAATAGAGGGATCATATCTCAACATAATAAAAGCCTTATATGACAAACCTACAGCCAACATCATACTCAATGGGCAAAAACTAAAACCATTTCCCTTAAGAAGAGGAACAAGACAGGGATGCCCACTTTCACCACTCCTGTTCAACATAGTACTGGAAGTGCTAGCCAAAGCGAACAGACAAGAAGAAAAAATAAAAGGCATCCAAATTGGAAAAGAAGAAGTAAAATTGTCATTATTCACAGATAACATGATACTGTACCTAGAAAACCCTAAATACTTCATCAAAAAATTATTAGACCTAATAAATGACTTTGGCAATGTAGCAGGATACAAAATTAACACCAAGAAATCTATGGCATTTTTATACACCAATAGCGAACTTACAGAAAGAGAAATTTTAAAAAATCCCATTTACCATTGCTCCAAAAAAATTAAGATACCTAGAAATAAACTTAACTAAGGAGGTAAAAGACCTCTACCCAGAAAACTACAGGACATTGAAAAAAGAGATAGAGGAAAACATAAACAGATGGAAAAACATACTGTGTTCATGGATTTATAGAATCAACATCATCAAAATGTCTATATTACCCAAAGCAATCTATAGACTAAATGCACTCCCCATTAAAATACCGACAGCATATTTCACAGACCTAGAAAGAACGCTCCAAAAATTCATCTGGAATAAAAAAAAAAAAACAAAAAAAACCCGAATAGCTGCTGCGATCCTGAGGAAGAAGATCAAAGTAGGAGGGATCTCAATACCAGATATCAAGCGGTATTACAAAGCCACTGTTCTCAAAACTGCCTGATACTGGCACAAGAACAGACATATAGACCAATGGAATAGAATAGAGAACCCAGAAATCGACCCAAACCACTATGCTCAATTAATATTTGACAAAGGAGGCAAGAATGTACAATGGAGTCAAGACAGTCTCTTCAATAAATGGTGCTGGGAAATTTGGTCAGACACATGCAAAAAAAGTGAAAGTAGGCCACCAACTTACACCATACACAAAAATAAACTCAAAATTGATAAAGGACTTAAACGTAAGACAGGAAACCATAAAAATATTAGAGGAATCCACAGGTAGCAAAATCTCAGATATATGCCGAAGGAATTTCTTCACTGACACAGTTTCTAGGGCAATGGAAACTAAAGGGAAAATAAACAAATGGGACTATATCAAAATAAAAAGCTTCTGCACAGCAAAAGAAACCATCAACAAAACAACAAGAAAACCCACTGCATGGGAGAACATATTTGCCAATGATATCTCTGATAAAGGTTTAATCTCCAACATTTACAGGGAACTCATACAACTTAACAAAAGGAAGATAAACAGCCCAATAAAAAAATGGGCAATGGACCTAAATATACACTTTTTGAAAGAGGACATACATAAGGCTGAGAGACATATGAAAACAAGCACAAAGTCACTAATCATCTGAGAGATGCAAATCAAAATGACAATGAGGTGCCATCTCACACCTGTCAAAATGGCTACCATCAACAAATCTACAAATGACAAATGCTGTCGAGGATGTGGAGAAAAAGGAACCCTCATTCACTGCTGGTGGGAATGCAGACTGCTGCAGCCACTGTGGAAGACAGTGTGGAGTTTCCTCAAAAAGTTAAAAGTGGAACTCCCATTTGACCCAGTGATCCCATTTCTAGGAATATATCCCAAGAAATCAGAAACACCAATCAGAAAGGATATATGCATCCCTATGTTCATAGCAGCACAATTTACAATAGCTAAGATTTGGAAACAGCCCAAGTGCCCATCAGCAAATGAATGGATTAAAAAACTTTGGCACATCTACACAATGGAATACTATGCTGCTGTAAAAAGGAAGGAACTCTTACCATTTGCAACAGCATAGATGGAGCTGGAGAGCATTATGCTAAGCGAAATAAGCCAGTCAGAGAAAGATAAATATCACATGCTCTCACTCATTTGTGGATTATAATGAACAACATAAACTGATGAACAAAAACAGATGTAGAGACAGAGAAGCATCGATCAGATGCTCAAAACTCAGAGGGAAGGTAGGGGAGGGTGGAGGGGAGGGGGAGAGATCAACCAAAGGACTTGTATGCATGCATATAAGCGATGGATGTGGACAACAGGGGGTGAGGGTGAGGGCAGGATTGGGGGCATGAGAGGACATTGGGGGGGGATAGGGACACATTTGTAATATCTTAATCAATAAAGGGAAAATAAAAAAAATAAAAAAAGAAATCACCACAAATTTATATCTATGTCTCTATATGTATATCTAGATCTATATATGTATATCTATACCTTTATATGTATCTTTTGTGTTTTGTTTATTTGCAAGGCTAAAGACAGTGATGTTTAAAAGGTTAAAGAAAGAAAGAAAGAAAGAAAGAAAGAAAGAAAGAAAGAAAGAAAGAAAAAAAGAAAAAAAGGAAAGAAATTGAACTGTTAATTTGTAAAACTCCCAATAAAGAAATATACTCGCCCAGTTGTTTCACTGTAGAATTCTGCCAAATATTTTAAGAATTAACATTAATTGTACGCTTTGAGAAATAGGAGAGAGACCACTTCCCACCTTATTTTATAAGACCAGTATTATCTTGATACCAATTCAGACACAATACAAATAAAACTGCAGACCAACATCCCTCATGAATGTATATGCAAAATTCTTCACAAAATATTAGCAAATAGAATTCAGCAATGTATAAGAAGAATTCTGCGCCTTGACCAAGTATGGTTTTATTCCAGGAATCAAAGACTGGTTCCCTTTCAAAAATCAATTTAATCCACCATTTCATTCTATTTTTCTCAGGGCTTCCAAAGAATATCAAATAGAAACATTTAGGAAAAGTCAACAATTAATAAGGTATCCATTTAATGGATATGGACCTACTATGGGCCCAACCCTGGATATCTTACCAGTAGTTTAGTAGTCTTGATATTTTCTAAAATCCTGTTAGAGCTGCCAACTTCAGAGAAGAGATGCAATAACTTGTCCTCCCCTTTGTAAATGATATACACTTTTGGTTTCTCCCCCCACCCCCCCCCCACCCCCGATCCATCATTTTATGAGGCAGTAAGTGTAGGGTAGACAAGAGAATAGAGTTGGTGATACATTTCTTAAACAAACTCTCTAAATCTCAGGTTTTTCATTTGTAAAATGAGAATATCCATTTGAGACTGTTGGGAGGATTAGAGATAAGGTATGTATGTTTATAAACTATAGTCAATATTCTACTTAAAACCTTTCAATGCTTCTGTGTATACTAGTACTTGTTCCCACATACGTGTTTTTGCCCTATGGGCAGCATCCTCTGACTCCAGAACTCCCCATGATGGCTCTTGTCTTCATTCAGATCTCCATGAGACCTTTTCTGACAACCCAATACAAAAGAGTACAATGGAACCTTGGTTCTCAAATTTAATTTGTTCCAGAAGGCTGTTGGAGAAGCAATTTGTTTGAAAACCGAATCATTTTTTCCCATTAGAAATCATGTAAATTGAATTAATTCGTACCAGGCCCCCAAATGATTCCTTCTTTTAATCTTTCTTATATACATGTCTAATGCACTATTTAATCTATAAATAAACACTTTAAAAAAGGACATGAAATGTAAATGAACATTTAACAAAAAAGGAAATGAAATGTACAGTAAAAATAAATATTTAAAAGTAATAAGTAGCAACAAAAGCAAAATAAGCCATGAAAATATTCACAGCACAATTTCCTGAGATGTTTATAATGTGAAGTTTAGTGGTAAACTGACTCATACTCATGCATTATCTCCTTAGTTTGTCACCTGAGAGACTTGTGACTGATCATACAGGCATCAGCATAAAAGGGTTGTCAGGTTGAGAAGTGAATTGTTCAAGATGAGAGATAGTCAAGAACTGAGGTTTGACTCTATTCCCCCAGGCACTTCGTACCACTATTGGTTTACTTGATATCACTTAACACTATCTGAAATTTTCTCATTCCTTCCTTTGTGTGATTATGCGGGCAGGAGATGTGTCTGTCTTGTTTCTCACTGATTCGCCAGTTCTTAAATAGTGTCACTCCCTTCCCAATGCCCAGATCTTTTCTTTCCCTAGTGTTTTATCATTCCCTAGCCAACAGGCTGTGTTTCAGGGTGAACATAGCCTGCGGGGAAGCATGGGACTTGGTTAGAAAGTCTGTAAAGCCCTGACCGGTTTGGCTCAGTGGATAGACTGTCAGCCTGTGGACTGAAAGGTCCCAGGTTCGATTCCGGTCAAGGGCATGTACCTTGGTTGTGGACACATCTTCAGTGGGAGGTGTGCGGGAGGCAGCTGATCGATGTTTCTAACTCTCTATCCCTCTCTCTTCCTCTCTGTAAAGGATCAATAAAACATATTTTTTTTAAAAAAGGAAGTCTGTAAAGAGGAAACTCTGAAAAGTCAGAACTTCCTGGGGGAGTTGGCTGAAGGCAATAGCCCCTGCCTTGATCTTTCCAAACAAGTCTATATACACACGAGCCCCCAGGTGTTTACTGGAATCTTTATGCTTAATCTTTAGACGTCCTTGCTTAAAGGACACTACAGATGCATGACTTCTCAAGGATACTTACCTTGCTGATAGTATCTAATAGTTAATTTTAGTTCAAGCTGTTGTTACAATAAAAGCCTAAGGAGACAGGTGAATGGGGCTGTTTGGTTTCTCTAGCCAGGCACTCCCTTAGCCCTCTCTTTCACAGAAACATGTGTCAGAGTAATCATTCATCTGTCATTCATCTCAGGGTCTGCTGGTCAGCCCTGGCAATAACCTAATCCAGAATTCAAAATCCTGATCAGACCTCACCACATGTGTAAGTGGACTACACCTTAACCCAGAGACAATGACTCTCATTTTCTGTAATGACACAAAGCTGCTTTTACCCAAGGGAGGATCTGATGCAGCACAGCATCCATTTTCAGCCCAGTCATCCCACATGTACTAGTGTCAGACAGAGATTAGGCTGGAACTGGGAGTGTCATCCATGACTCTTAGAATAGTTACATGTGCTTAGAGTGGAGCAGCAAAAATAAAGAGGCACAGCCATGAGGAACATGTATATTTAAAATTCCTCCCCTTCATTTTCTTCTTCAAATGAATCAGTCCCCACTTCTTCATAATCCTTCTCTAGGGCAGCTAGGTCCTCCCTGGCTTCAGAAAATTCTCCTTCTTCCATTCCCTCTCCAACATACCAATGGACAAATGCCCGCTTGGCGTACATGAGGTCAAACTTGTGGTCAAGGCGGGCCCAGGCCTCTGCAATTGCTGTGGTGTTGCTCAACATGCAGACAGCCCGCTGGACTTTGGCCAGGTCCCCTCCTGGCACCACAGTAGGTGGCTGGTAGTTAATGCCCACCTGGAGAACAGAGAAAGAGGAGAAACAACAAAAGAAGATGCAGGGTAGCCAAAGGGTGACTTGAGATGAGGCAACTTCATCACATGGTGTGGGAGCAGGACTCAGGCACAGGCATGAGAGTGGGACTATAGGGCTAGAGGTGAAAAGAGGGGAGCAGAAGGTTGGGAAGGTTGTTTAAAAAGTCATAGAGATATTCCAGAGCAATAAATAAAAAGATCCAAAAGGCCTGGCAATGGAGTTAGTGTTAATCAAGCCTTGTGTCTCTAAGAAATGGAGCTTCTTAGAAGAAAAGCAAGGACTCCAAGCAAAGAAAGTTAGTTTAAAACTCTTGCCTGGACAAGCCTACTTCTCAATTCTGGTAGCATGGCAGGGTCCACCAACAAATCCGGCTCAATCTTATGGTGGGGCTACTATGCTAGAAATCTTTCTTTTCCTCACATACATATCAAACCAAAGCCAAGCCTAGGAACTGTAGAAAGCTGGAAGAAATCTAGTGACAAACTGTGATAATACTTATGGACTAAGATTCATGTTGCCACCCAAAAAATACCTCTTCTTACACAGACTACCATGCATTAATTGCCAATCTCTTCAATTCATAGCTTTAAAATAAATACATGGCTTCTTGAGAGACAGAGGTGGGAGTGGAAGCAGGCTATACAGCTAAGGTGTTTAACCCATTAAATGGACTCACAAAGGTGAATCCTCTTAGATAAAAGTGGTATCTTGGTGATAAAGGTGATGCTAAGACAGAATACCAAAAATAAGAATGGGAAGGGCAATGAATATGAACTCAGCCACATTACATAATTTGCTAGATCTGGCCCTAACCAGCAAAAACTTGTTGCCTAGAGCTAACTCTCTTTTTTTGAACAATAGTATTCCTTGACCTAAATCAAGTAGAGACAAACACCCTTGAGAAGGATGAAAGAGGAGGAAGTTCAACAACTTTCCCACAGCCTGTGCTTTTCTGTAAAGCAGATCAAGTTGATGGCATTACCTTATCTTTCTGGACATGACCCCAAAGCTTCAGTTTAAAATAAAGGAGAGAATGGGAGAGGTCTCCCTTTTGTTAATTTCCCCACCACCTTCACATCTCATTTTTTCTACCTTCTTCTTATTATTAGCATGTTTTATTGTTTCCATTTGAAAGAGGGGAAAAAAAAGAACTGCATTTTTTCAAGAGTGTGACTCTTTTCATAAGAATAACCAGAACTTACACATAAAATAGGCAGAAAAAAAGATTATGTATGTAGCAATGAGGAAGAATGTTACAATTCCTTACTCAGCAGATCAGCTAGGTCAGAGCTTCATAGATAAAATAGATCAGCCAAGAGGCTGGCACATGGTGCCTTGTTTTTGTAAGTCCCACCAAGGAAAAACTGAGACATATTCATCACTGTCTCCAGTCCAGTGCTCAGTAAACCTGTGAATTATTAAAGGCCTGGGCAGTACAAATTAATATAAATGGTGGTAGTTATTTTGCTGGTGGAATCTCTTTAAAGACCATGGAACACAGGACAAAGTGATCAACCAGTTCACATGTTTAGAGCCAGCTGCATGCCCTGCTAGTGCAAGTCAAATGGTGGCTTTATCACTATTCAGTGTTTAACTAGCACTTTATCCAGGGGTCTTCCCTGGATATTCCACATTTCCCCAAGAATATTTAATTTTTCACAATAAATTAGGAGGACACATCTTTTGTTAAGAGGAGGGAATTTCACCTCTTTGGCAACTTGAATAATTTGGTTATCTCCATTTTCTAATACACTGTCAGATTACAACTACCTCTACTCCTTCATTCTGTTCATATCATTTGCCCACACATGTTCTTTCTAGCCTGTCCACTCCTCCCTATAAAAGAAATACCCTTTTCTGCCTGACCTGTGAGATGCTTGCAGATCTTAGGGTAGGAGCTGTAGAAGTCTTCTCCCTATTGCAATAGTGCCCCTCCTGTTCTTTTACTAATCCTTTCTAATAAATTCCCCCCTTACCTGTATAAATTAAATGAGTGAGTGAATGAATGAATTTAATTCATGGTATAGTTGGCTTAAGCCCCTCTTCCCATATCATTCCAATAAAGCCTGACGTGTCCATGGAATTGTATATCTGTCCAAGACTCTGGAGTTTATACATCCTTCTCCCCCATCCTTGTAATCTACCTCTGCTTCTCTAGTTGTCTAACTCCTCCCTATGTCATCAGCTCTCACCTTGAAGCCAGTGGGACACCAGTCTACAAACTGGATGGTCCTCTTGGTTTTGATGGCAGCAATAGCAACATTCACATCTTTGGGCACCACATCCCCACGGTAGAGCATACAGCAGGCCATGTACTTGCCATGTCTTGGATCACACTTCACCATCTGGCTATTGGGCTCAAAGCAGGAGCTGGTTATCTCAGCCACAGAGAGTTGTTCATGATAGGCTTTCTCAGCAGAGATGATGGGTGCATAGGTGACCAGTGGGAAGTGAATGCGGGGATAGGGCACCAGGTTGGTCTGGAACTCGGTGAGGTCCACATTGAGGGCCCCATCAAAGCGGAGAGAGGCAGTGATGGAGGATACAATCTGGCTGATAAGGCGGTTGAGGTTGGTATAGGTGGGGCGCTCAATGTCTAGGTTCCTGCGGCAGATGTCATAGATGGCTTCATTATCTACCATGAAAGCACAATCTGAATGTTCCAGTGTGGTGTGGGTGGTTAAGATGGAGTTATAGGGCTCGACCACTGCAGTGGAGACCTGGGGGGCTGGGTAGATAGCAAACTCTAGCTTGGACTTCTTGCCATAATCCAGGGAGAGGCGTTCCATCAGTAGAGAAGTGAAGCCAGAGCCAGTGCCCCCACCAAAACTATGGAAGATCAGGAAGCCCTGCAAGCCAGAGCAGGCATCTGTCTTGGGAGAGTAAAACATGAGAAGAAAACATGAAGACAAGTTTCTAAGAATACCCTAATGTGGACAAAGGCAGGCAATCCTTCTGTCTGCCTCACTACAACCCTCAACATTTTTACATGGGTGAAATCAAAGCAGCCTTTCAGTTTAGAAAAGGGGTTATAGCAGTCATTAGTCTCAAAACTGTCTGATCCCCAAAAGTTCAGAACCACTGGATTACACCCTGTGAATCTATGAAATCTCTATCCTATAGCCTAGGGCCATATGCCTCTACCCATTCTTCTCAGAGAGGTATGAGTTTCTAAACCTATCCACCTTAGCCTGCCCTTATTAACACTTACCAACTTCCTTATGCGGTCCAGCACCAGGTCAATGCTCTCCTTGCCCACTGTGTAGTGGCCCCGGGCATAGTTGTTAGCTGCATCCTCCTTTCCTGTAATCAGCTGCTCTGGATGGAAGAGCTGGCGGTAGGTTCCTGCCCGAACCTCATCTACCAAGAGAGGAGGACCATCAGGTCTTACTATCTCCTTTCCCATTAGAATATCATATAATACCCTTCTGGATCTTCACTTCCCTACTGTAAAACTCTACAAAGGTGAATCCAGACAACCTTGTAACAAATGTGAAAAAGGCTAAGTCTAAAGTGACATAGGCACTAAAAGAACCAGAAGCCAGTGACTCCAGCAGGTGATGAGAAGCCTGCTGCTCTCCTGGCTGCAACTTAAAAAAGCCTTAACTTTACAAAGCTCACTGAACACAAAGGTTGATTGCCACTCCTTCCATCTACCTTGATCCCTCAAGGCTTCCTTCTTATTTTTTCTTTCATGCTGCAAAGTTATCTCAAAACTTAACCTGATTTCACTTGCATTAAAATGTTCTAGAGACACAGAGAAAGATTCAGGGTGATCTGCCCAGTTCCTAGTCTCTCCTGGGAATAGTCCCCCATCACCTCCACCTCAAGGTGCTAATAATATATATCAGGCATTAGAGATACTTTAGAATGAAAGGTTCTAGAGGAGCAGGAGGCCTGGAAAAGCTGTCAAGAGCACTCTGCTCACCTCTAAGGGTCCACATGAAATGGGCACATATCCAATTAGAGGCATCAGGTCCAAACTACACCCCTTCTTCTCTTCAGGGGTCTCCTACTCCCCTAGAGAAAGCATCCATTTGCATGATGGCCTGTGAAGGTAATCTGCACTTTTTGTATTTGTACAAAGTTCTCAAAGGCAGAAGTACCGGGAGTCAGCTGTGCCTAGAAATTAGTGGTCAGGCGTTATAGACATTTGTCCAGACATCCCTATGAAACTTATCCATCCCTTGATTGTTGACCCAGCTTGGAGCTGAGGAAATCCAGAACCAGGGAAGTGATGCTTGAGGGGGTGAACTCAAGGAGAGACCCGAATTTCTGTTTTCTAACATTCAAACGAAGTTCAAGCTTCTATAGCCACCTCTGGTTATGAGAAAAATGCCTGCTATTATTCCATTTTGTGTGCCAGACACTGCAAGCTTATATCAAACTCGTGAGAATATTTTGAAATTATTATAGAATTGGAAACCTTGAGAAATTGGCTATTTGGGGCCTTCCTATAATACCTAAAATCATTTGTATTTTTTAGCCTTAGTGTAAACAATTTTGACAATTTAATCTGTCTCCACCGGTTTAAGCAGAGAGCATTTTATTTGCAGTTAAAGCTGTGATGGGAGAGCAAAGAGTCCTGGTTCCTATTGTGAGTTCCCCAATTATGGACAATTCAAGGAGCTGACAGACATCATGGGGAACAGAAGGGCTCTAGCTGAGCCATCCCCACCTTCCAGTTAAAGATTCTGCTTTGTTAGACTCATGGACAAAGCCTCACAGTCTCATGTTGCTTTCTATGGGAGGGTCCTAGTCCATACTCACCTACAACAGTAGGCTCCAGGTCTACCATGACAGCCCGGGGCACATGCTTCCCATTGCCAGTCTCACTAAAAAAGGTGGTGAATGAGTCATCATCATTGATCTTGCTGGCCTGGGCACCAAAGGTGCCATCTGCCTGAATGCCGTGTTCCAAGCAGAAGAGCTCCCAGCAGGCATTGCCAATCTGAACTCCTGCTTGACCCACATGGACTGATATGCATTCCCTCTGTGGAGAGAGTACAGAATCATGGTCAGAGAGCCCTAGGACCTAGCCATGTCTCTGTCCTGTATCTCCCACATCTGAGGACTTGTCTCTCCTGGCATTCACCTCACAGAATGTCTATCTCCCCAGCCATGCCATTCCCAGAACCAGGGTCTGAGGTCTCAGGGGTCTGAGGTCTCAGGTATCTGAAGGCCATTGCAGGGGACTAAGAATTTGCTCTGACGAACCACCATTTTGTGGTTTGCTCTAAAGGTTGCTTTCCAAGGTTAATTCTTTATAGCAAGAAAAGGAAAAAGGGGACAGCTGCACCAAAGAAACAAGGGACTAATTCTAAACCATGAGACTTTTGTGCTGATGAAGGAGGTCAAAGATCGAACCAGTGATAACAGCAAAAATTACCCCTAAATTCACTACCATACACAGTGGTAACATTCATATCTGTGCCCAGACCCTGACTTTCCTAGACAGCAGGCACACACATGCATGCACACACGCAGAGTCTCAAAATATCATAGAGCGGATAAACATTCATGGAAGGAGTGTACTTTGGATGTATCATGGGTACAATTAGTATTCTGATCACAAACATAGGAATAAGAAAGGGTTGGTCCTTAAAGAGTATGGACAGAAACTCTGGCATCAAAGACTCTAGGCCTGCGCTGTCCACTGCAGTGGCTCCAGTCACTATGACTGTTGAGAACCTGAAATGCAGCCCATCCAAACTGACATGTTATAAATGTCAAACATACACTGGGTTTCAAAACTTATTATTAAAAAGAAGGCAAAATATCTCACTCATAATTTTTATATTAATTTCATGTTAAAATTTGTTGGGTATCTTAATTCATTGTATTTTATTTTATTTCTAAATAAAGGGTTGGTACATCAGCAAGGGATAATTGGGAGTATATAAATTAGACTCTTCCTGAACTCTGAGAAGTTAAAAAATTTCTTTGTAGCCACCACAACCTATTTCCTTGCCTATGTCTGGCCAAGTGTTAAATGAAGCTGATCTTTAGCGTGCTCTTAACTCTTACCTCTGTGTTAGTCAGATGTGAAGCCACAATTACCTGATTGTCCTAGCACCAACAGCTTAGGAGGGTTTTTGGGGGGTAAGGGGGGGGTGAGAATGAGTGTGTGAATATGTGAATGTGTATGAATAGAAACCAACCATGGGGTTTTTCTGGGAGGAGGGCTTCATTTCCCCTACCACAACCCACCCACCTGTGGGGAAGCAGTGACCAGAACAAGATGACTCTGTGCTTATGACTCCCACCAGAGCCCAGCAGGAAATCATGTGCTTGATCTGTGAGTTTCTATTCTTATCCATGACCCTACCTGGTATTTTCCATCTCTGGGTAACCCAAGCCAGACACAGAGCCTCCAGAGCACGTGGTTGGGCATGGAAACACATTGAGTACAGGTCAGAGTATAGGACTCCTGGAAACTTGGAATTTCTCTAGAGATGGGAGCAGAGTATCTACTCTGAGTAACATCTCAAAGGGTCAGAGATTATCAGGACTCATTGCTCCCTAATTAAATTTTCCAACTAAACACCAAACTCTACACATGTCTCTGTGCCCTTGCCTTTGGTGAGGCTAGAGTACAGGTATTCACAGCAGCCAATAGATAATACAGCCAAGCTGGGACTACAACCTGGCTGCTTTTCCATGACCCTGGTGTCAGGGTAAGGCTTCAGTCACAAAGTTGCCCACACTCCTGGGTTTGAATCTTGTTGTATTAATTATTTGCTATGTTGTGTGACCTTGGCTGAGTTATTTAACCTCCCCTTGTCTGAAAATAATAAGTTAGCCATGGTTATTGTTGTCATTTTTACCAACATCAATTTCATTATTCTACCCTATAGTTTAATTTTCCACCTGGAAGATATACAAGTAGAAAGATAGAGACTTCAGGCCCCCATTCCACTCACTTTTATTGATAAGTCTATTTTTTGTCTTCACATTAGGACTCAATTTTGGCCTAAGAACAGCAGTGTACCACAACCCAGGAAATACCCACAACCAGCACATTATCGACCAAACTATATTTTCATAACCAGCATGCAGCCGTGGCTTCCTAAGGAGCTATCTGAAGCTGAAGGGATGTTGAAAAAGGCTAAAAGAAGCCTCATTCTTCATTCTAGGTGACCACATCCTCTGTGGTCCTGACCCTCAGCTTAAGGAGCCTTGCTCCCTCCCCATCATCACACTCCAATCATCCTCCAGGCTTGTCTGTGCAGCTGCTTGGTCTCTGGTCAGTCCTCCCTTCTGAAACTCCCTGGGCCTTTTTGACAAGATGCAGGGATATTTAAAGAAGGTGAAAGGTCATAAGGGAAAAGAGTAAAAAGATCTTAGGGACCTAAAAACCACAAACATAGTGATATTAATGTTTTTGGTCTCTTTTGATAGACTCTTTAGTCTTATGCTAATAAATATGCTAGTTGTCACTGACAAAAATCTCTCTCTCTCTCTCTCTCTCTCTCTCTCTCTCTCTCTCTCTCACACACACACACACACACACACACACACACACACACACAGAAGAGTGTCAGCTAATCAATATAGAAGGAATAATATATTAAGAAATATTGCCAGGCCCTGGCTGGACAGCTCAGTTGGTTAAAGCGCTGACCCAATATGCCAAGATTGTGGATTCAATTCCCAGTCAGGGCACATACAAGAAGCAACCAATGCATGCATAAATAAGTAGAACAACTCAGTTGGTGTGGCTCAACAGTTGAACATTGACCCATGAACCTAGAAGTCATGGTTCAATTCCAGGTCAGGGCACATGCCTGGGTTTCAGGCTTGATCCCCAGTAGGGGGTGTGCAGGATGCAGCCAAACGATGATTCTCTCTCATCATTGATGTTTCTATCTCTATATCCTTCTCCCTTCCTCTCTCTGAAATCAATAAAAATATATCTTTTAAAAGTGAAACAACAAATCAATGTTTCTCTCTCCCTGCCTCTCTCTCTAAAATCAATAAGTAAACAAAATTTTTAAATTAAAAAAGAAATATTGCCATATTACAAATGTTTCTAATTACATAATTGATTTGAACAAGGATGCCAACACCATGAAGTGAAAGGTTGTTAGGGAACTGGATATTCATAGTACTAAAGAATAACTTTTACTTACAGGTCACAAGGTGTAAAAGAAACCACAATGGGGAGAAACCAAGATGGTGGCATAAGTAAACATGGAAATTGCTGCCTTGCACAACCACTTCAAAAACACAACTAAAAGACAAAAGAGACACCATCCAGAACCACAGGAAGGCTGGCTGAGTGGAAATTCTACAATTAGAAGGAAAGAGAAAAGCACACTGAGACTCAGAGGAGGTGCAGAAGTAAAGTGCAGAGGTACGGAGGCACACGCTTAAAGGGCTGGCAACTGAGGACGCGGTTGTATTTTTTAATCCGGAGGGAGACACACACTCCTGCTCTGAACTCCAGTTCCGGGCAAGTCTCTGGGGACCCAGACTCATATGGGGAGAAACTGGACTGTCTGGCATCGGGGAGAACTCAAGGGCGGCTTTCTCTAAGAGGTGCTTTCAATGAATACTGAAAAACACTGAGACCCGGGGCCTCTTAGGGCAGGACTGAGGATCAGCCATAGCTGTTTGCTTCGCCCTGTTGATTCCCTGAGACCCCACCCCACCCAAGCTGTGCGCAGAGGCTTTTGCATATGAATGACCTGGCCCTTTGCAATCTAAAATTACCTAACAAACTGCAGCTGGGTCAGAGAGACCCAGAACATCCAAAACAAGGCCCAAGGCCCGACAGCAGCTTGCATTACTTCACAGCTGGGCCTCATCTGGGCACCTCCAAACCCAAAACAAAGAAGAGGAATCTTCAAATCTCTCCATAGCTCCTGCTGGGTAGCCTAAGGCAGAGGCTAAATTAGCACCTTCTTAGAGATCCAAGTGCCAGTGTACCCAGTAGTTACAGTGGGACCATCTAGATTACAACTCTTCAGATCCATAAGGGACACACTCAGGGGGGAGAATCAGTGAGCACCAAAGCCCCACTGAAGCAAGTCTTGCCCCATAAGGGTGTCTCCAGCACAGAAGTTCTCCCACCGTAGACGCAGCTGATTCTCACAGCCAATTGGCATGGAGGTCAATTCCTCCCAGTGATACCTACAACAATCAAGGCTTAACTACAACAAGACTGTGCACACAGCCCACACAGGGGTACACCAAGAGTGTCCACGTCAGGTAATTGGGGAGGCTGAGCCACTGGGCCCTATAGGGCACCTAGCACAGAAAACCACTCTATATCAACACAGGGGAGCAGCCAAAATGAGGAGACAAAAAAAACAGGTCACAGATGACAGAAATGGAGGAAAGCAAACTACTGGATATAGAGTTCAAAACCATGGTTATAAGATTACTCAAGAATCTTCTAGAAACCGTTGATAAATTTAGTGAGACCCTCCATAATTCTAGTGAGACCCTCGAGGACATGAAAAAGGACCAACTAGAAATTAAGCATACACTGACTGAAATAAAGAATATTATACAGAGATCCAACAGCAGGAATCCAGGAATCAAGTCAAAGATTTGAAATACGAAGAAGCAAAAACCAACCAACCGAAAAAAACAAAAAGAAAAAAGAATCCAAAAATATGAAGATAGTGTAAGGAGCCTCTGAGACAACTTCAAGCGTACCAACATCCGAATTATGGGGGTGCCAGAAGAAGAGAGAGAGCAAGATATTGAAAACCTATTTGAAGAAATAATGACAGAAAACTTCCCGTACCTGGTGAAAGAAATAGACTTACAAGTCCAGGAAGCACAGAGAACCCCAAACAAAAGGAATCCAAAGAGGACCACACCAAGACACATAATAATTAAAATGCCAAGAGCAAAAGACAAAGAGAGAATCTTAAAAGCAGCAAGAGAAACAGAAACTTTACAGGCCAGAAGGGAGTGGCAAGAAATATTCAAAGTGATGAATACCAAGAACCTAAAACCAAGATTACTTTATCCAGCAAAGCTATCATTCAGAATTGAAGGTTAGATAAAGAGCTTCACAGATAAGAAAAAGCTAAAGGAGTTCCTCACCACCAAACCAGTTTATATGAAATGCTGAAAGGTATCCTTTAAGAAGAGGAAGAAGAAGAAAAAGGTAAAGATAAAAATTATGAACAACAAATACATATCTATCAACAAGTGAATCTAAAAATCAAGTGAATAAATAATCTGATGAACAGAATAAACTGCTGAATATAATAGAATCAGGGGCATAGAAAAGGAGTGGTCTGACTATTCTCGGGGTGGGGGAAGGGGTGTGAGGGGTGCAGGAAAGGACTGGACAAAAATCGTACACCTATGGATGAAGACAGTGCGGGGGGGGGGGAGTGTAAGGGGAGAGGGTGGGGTGGGAACCGGGTGGAGGGGAGCTATTGGGGGGAAAAAGAGGAACAACTGTAATAATCTGAACAATAAAGATTTAATGGAAAAAAAACCCACAATGGTCACCAGCCTAGTACTGGGTTCAATATTAACACTACTAATAATAAGAAAACTAAACATTAAGTAACTCATGATGTGATACAACATGAAAAACACAGCACCACCCACAAGTAATTCTTGTCAGAAATACTCACTCTTTAATCCATTAAACCCTTGGATTTAGCTTCCATTTAATAGAAAACACAGGAATCAGAGCCATAAATGACATCACGAGAAAACAATAAAATTAATCCAGAATTTGGGACATTCTACATGGCAATTGATCCAATCTTTTTAATTCATGAAAAATAAAGGTGATATCAAAAGAAACTTATGAAGCAAAATATCTACATCTACATGTATGAAACCTTTGAATTCTGGTTTGAACAAATCAAAATACTTGGGAGATAAATAGAGAAACTGATTAATTTTGTTAAGCATGACAATGAAAAATACAGTTAAGTAAATGTCCTTATTTTTTCGAGTCATTTTTGAAGCATTTAAGGTAAAATGCCATGATATCTATATTTTACTTTAAAATACTTCAACAAACACAGCAGGTAAATATAGCAGAAATATAATTATTATTAAATATAGGTAATATATGGGTGGCATTATACTACTATATTTTTCTGAAGTTTTGAAATTTTTCAAAAAGAAAAACATTAAAGAAAGGAAATATAGGAGGAGCAGGGGTAGGGATCCTACTTATCATAATTACCTTATTCTTAAGGCTCTTCCTGTCCCATTTTACTTAGTCATCTATTCAACTAACATTTGCCAGGGCAAATAAGAATTTTAAAGTTACACAAAGAAATCACAAATGACATTAAAACTTCCATGAGCCTGCATGGAACACTAAGATCAGAGCACCTGCTCAGCATTCCAACTCAACACACACAAGGAGCAGTCCAAGGCTCCTCCATGTCGCTCCTCCAGCTCAGGCACTGGGCTAGCCCTATCCAATCACTTAGCCTCATCACCCTCACCATCCTCCTGTTACAGAGGATATATGACATCTTATGCTAACCAACAAAATAAACTTCTTGATTAAATAACATATAATGAACAATGCTTCTCCCCAAATTAGGGAATAAGATGTATGCCTTAAAACAAAGGCCTGGTTTGCCATATATCGCTCATGGCATTTTAAGCATATTACAGGAATTAGCCTCAGTGAAGGAGGCCAACTCCAGCAACCGGACATTCTGGATCCAGGAGAGTTAGTGACTCTCAACCATAAAAGCTGCTCCGCTTGACCAGTTTCAATATAATCACTGGAATGGACTGTGCTGACTTACGGGTAGAGAACTTTCAAGCCCCCTTCCCCATTTCTTTGTTCTGCTTTCCCTCTCCCTCCTAATAAAAATCCCTGCCTGCACTGAGATGTTAAGATGGGCTTTGGGATAAGAGTCCCCCATCTTCTCAGATGGCCAGCACTTCAATAAACTACTTTTCTTCTCATAAGCACCTGACTCATGAATTTGGCTTTCCTTGTGGCAAGCAGCCAAACCTGTGTTCAGTTATACTCCTGCCTGGAAGTTCTACAGAGATAAGCACAGAGCAGACCCAAAGCTGTTTACTTTGGGAGGCAACATGTCATGCCCAAGGAAGGTAATCCATCTTCCATAACCGAGAACATTGTGTTAGTTCAGAATGGTTGGGATACCTGAGCTGGACTGGTCTCCTGAGTCACTGAATAGGATTCCCTCCCCATCATTTTAAAGATAAAGGAGCCAAGGCTCAGAAAGGTAAAGAAATAGATTCAAGATTTTACAACTCTGTAACAAGAGCCTAAACTGGAATCCAGGTCTTCTGATCTTGGCCTGAGTTCTTCCCTTTATACTATACAACTTCCTGCCTCACCCATACTCTGAACTTCCAGACCTACATCAATGCAAGGCCAAGCCTTTATGGCAAAACTTCAAACAAGTAAAAGCTCCACAGAGAGAAACTGAGAGTGGCCTATGATAGTGCCTATTTGAAAATGAGTCATCCTTCTCTAATAGAAATAGAAATCTGTTTCTCAGGATGGGGGGAGGAGGTGCAGAGAGTAAGCTGACCCAGCAGAGGATATGTAAGTCATACATTTGCTCATATTTCAGATTCTCCTCTCTAGCCAATCAGAGCTCATGCTTTCTCTCTTACACTATTTCTGTCTCTCAGTTCTATTTTGAATCTGGGCTTGTAGAGCTTAGGCCAGAAAATGGAACGAGCAACTATTAAATGGTGTGATAAATGCAATGATAGGGGAGCTGGGCTCCTGGGACTTTGTGAAGTGAAGGGGTCCCCTGTGTGCTGCTGGCGCCTTTTTGCCCAGCAATGCAGGGGCTGAAGATGGGCAGATAGAGAGACCCTAATAGAGGAGTTCCTTTAGTCAAGAAAACAGAGACATTCCTCCCACAGACCTAGTGCTGGGATAACTATGAAAGTTACAAATATTTATTGTGCTATTATGTATAAAATGGTATTGAAAGGTACTGAGCTAATTCCTATTCATCCTCCAGGTCTCTCATTAAAAGCCACTTTCTACAGGAAATCTGGAAAACCACAAACCAACATAGGAGCCCTACTATGTGCTCCCACAAGTCCTTTCTTCCCTATCATTGCATTTATCACACCATTTAATAGTTTGTTCAATTTTCTGAATTCCCTAGTAAAGGGAGTAAATTCTGTGAGGGCAAAGAACCCTTGTTTACTCACTGAATCTCCAGCATTGAGCACAGTGCTTGAACATAGCAGATGGTCAATAAACATATGGATGGTTAGTATGAAAACCCTGCCCTAGGGGGCTCTCATCTATTTAACAAGGAGAGTGGCCAGTGCTTATGAGGCAATAGGAATTCAAAAGAGAAAAAACATTTTCTGGCTTGTTTCTTGGAGAAGGAATATTTGCAAAGACCTTGACAAACGACCATTTTAGTTAAATTTAGGAGCAGTATGAACAAGAAGTAGGAAAAGTTAGGGTAGGTCTCACAAATCGCTCAGTTTGTCTGAGGCATAAGCACATGAAAAGCAGAGCAGATGCGACATCTGTGCTACCTACGACCATTCTCCACAGGAAAAAGGGCCTATGTTCTATAGAATGTCAAAAAAAAAAAAGAAACTCTACAACCTTTATAATTACACTGCAAGAAACCTTTCCCTATGTCTATCTTATATTATTTCTATTTTAATACTAGTTATTTCCTTTTGCTTTCTCTTCAAAGGATTAAGATTAGCTAATCACAGTCCTCTGTAGAAGGTGGCTTTGTAGATTTAATAATCATTCTTGAAGTATCACAAAATAGTAAAACTGGCACATTATCTAGGAAAGGAACTGATACAGGCCAGTACTATATGCCATGTGAAAATCTGAGACCAGTCCACATATCTCTGACCACCTGTGTGGCTTTCAGGAAGCATATTATTACAGCAAATTATTTCTAGTTGTCAGACTGGGATAATAAATCACCTAAACTTTAGTGTCTAGGTCAGATGTCAAGTAAAACATAGCTCCAACAATGTCACAGAGGGAGAAATGTGACTCATCAAAATTATTTGAATTATTTCTGCTCAAAACCCTTCCATTACAACCCTTTGCAATTAATCGGAACAAAGAATAGATAGCAAATCAGAAACAGCAAGAACAAGGAATCAGCCTAAATTCACATCATGAGTGAAGGTAGCTCTGCAGTTACAGCAGTAATAGGGATGATATAGACCCGTGGTCGGCAAACTGCGGCTCGTGAGCCACATGCAGCTCTTTGGCCCCTAGAGTGTGGCTCTTCCTAAGCCTTAGGAGTACCCTAATTAAGTTAATAACAATGTACCTACCTATATAGTTTAAGTGTAAAAAATTTGGTTCTCAAAAGAAATTTCAATCGTCATACTGTTGATATTTGGTTCTGTTGACTAATGAGTTTGCCGACCACTGATAGACCAACATTAGGAATGGCAAGGGTAAGTACATTCTCTGCAGGAGACCCAGTGATGTCAGAAGTCACTTGAGCTTTAACTGACATTAGGAACAAGTGTAGGAGATAGTTAAGGAGTGTGAATCTACTTTACACAGTGCCCACTTTGTTTTCCCATTCTCTTCCATAGCTCATTATGTGGGAGAAATTCTAACAGGAAGACACTGACAGGAGAAATGTCAAGGCTGCAGACACAGCATTGTCAGACCCGTGGTGGCCAAAGAGAAAAGGAGCAGTTGGTCTACTTTCTCCCCACAAGAGTGCCACATACTCCTACTCATCCCCTATCACTGGCCCTATATTCAATAGCTATTTTCTCCTTGAAAATTATTTTTAACTTACATCTTCCTTTCAAGGTCACCAGGAGCCCACTCTGAAAGAACCCTTCAACATCAGCATAAACCCTCCCTAGTATCTTCCTATGAAAATGTACCCAGCGCCTTGGCCCCAGCCATGGCCCGAAAGAGCTCTGCTTATCAGGCCCCTCCACTGCTCAGAGGCATGGAGACAGTGAAATCTATAAGAACCTGCACTTCGTGACGGGGACGAAGGATGCAGCAATGACCAGCACCCCTTTGGAAACCTCAAGCAGTGCTCTGAGGTCAGAATGTAAGTACAGACCCTGCAGAACTCAGCCATGCCTGCCTACACAGGGGCAGTTTGCAAAGGACCAGAGACAGAAGTAGTGTCTATCTTGCCCCCAAAACTCTCTGCCCTTTAACTGCCTGTTGTTGTAGGAGACAGGCTATTCGTTGCCATTTGATACCTATTCCCATCTAAATTCAGCTGGTGCTCTCCAGTCCAGAAGGAATGCAGTTAAGGAGACTGTGTTATACATGCTCTCACCTCCCTTTAACCAGACACTGTCTCTGAACTCTGGTATCATTGACATAGGCTTGGCTCAGGGCATCTGTCCAGGGTTCTCCACACCACTTCCCCAAAAAAGTGTCAGTCTTAGTTCCTGAAGAACTGCTTCTAGAGGGACACTGAGAACAGATGGGAATGCCCAGTTATAGGGTTAGTTATAGATTTCTTAGCCAAAACCTATACAAATGCTGAATTTAATACTCCTTAACAGAGCAGCAGCCTCCACCTCCCTACCCCCAACTTCATGAAGTAAAGTTCTTTCTGCAAGGGTGGAATTCTTGTGGTCTAGGTTTATAGATGTATCATTTAAAAAGGGGTTCTGTTAGTGGGAAAGGTCAATAAAAAATATTTTCCCATCAAAACAATGCTGCCACCAAAACCAGATAAAGAAAACACAATGAAAGAGAATTATAGGCCAATATCCCTCATGAACATAGATGCCAAAATCCTCAACAAAATTCTAGCAAATCGAATCCAACATTACATCAAAAAGATCATACACCATGACCAAGTAGAATTTATCCCAGGGATGCAAGGATAGTATAATATCCGCAAATCAATAAATGTGATACATCACATAAACAAATTGAGAGGTAAAAATCACAGAGTCATATCAATTGATGCAGAAAAAGCAACTGACAAAATTCAACACCCTTTCTTGATAAAAACCCTCAGCAAAATGGGAATAGAGGGATCATACCTCAACATAATAAAAGCCTTATATGAAAAACCTATAGCCAACATCATAATCAATGGGAAAAAATTAAAACCATTTCCCCTAAGAACAGGAATGAGACAGGGATGCCGACTTTCACCACTCCTCTTCAACATAGTACTGGAAGTACTAGCCATTGCGATCAGACAAGAAGAAGAACTAAAAGGCATCCAAATTGGAAAAGAAGAAGTAAAACTGTCATTATTCCTGGATGACATGATATTTTAGATAGGAAACCCTAAAGACTCTATCAAAAAAATTATTAGACTTAATAAATGAATTCGGCAATGTAGCAGTCTACAAAATTAACACCAAGAAATCTATGGCATTTTTATACACCAATAGTGAACTTACAGAAAGAGAGACTTAAAAAAAATCCCATTTACCATTGCACCAAAAAATTAAGATACCTAGAAATAAACTTAACTAAGGAGGTAAAAAACCCATACTTGGAAAACTACAGGACACTAAAAAAAGAGATATAGGAAGACGTAAACAGATGGAAGAACATACCGTGTTCATGGACTGGTAGAACCGACATCATTAAAATGACCATACTACCCAAAGCAATCTATAGAGTCAATGCACTCCCCATTAAAATACCAACAGCATATTTCACAGACCTAGAAAGAACTCTCCAAAAATTCATCTGGAATAAAAAAAGACCCCGAATAGCTGCTGCAATCCTGAGAAATAAGAACAAAGTAGGAGGGATCTCAATACCGTATATCAAGCTGTATTACAAAGCCACTGTTCTCAAAACTGCCTGATACTAGCACAAGAACAGACATATAGATCAATGGAATAAAATAGAGAGCCCAGAAATCGACCCAAACCTCTATGCTCAATTAGTATTTGACAAAGGAGGCAAGAACATACAATGGAGTCAACAGTCTCTTCAATAAATGGTGTTGGGAAAACTGGACAGATACATGCAAAAAAAAAAAAAGAAAAGAAAAGAAAGAAACTAGACCACCAACTTATAGCATACACAAAAATAAACTCAAAATGGATAAAGGATTTAAACATAAGATGGGAAACCATAAAAATCTTAGAGGAATCCACAGGCAGCAAAATATCAGACAGATGCCGAAACAATATCTTCACCAATGCAGTTCCTACGACAATGGAAACTAAAGAGAAAATAAACAAATGGGACTACATCAAAATAAAAAGCTTCTGCACAGCAAAAGAAACCATCAACAAAACAACAAGAAAGGCCACTGAATGGGAGAACATATTTGCCAATGTTATGTCCAATAAGGGTTTACTCTCCAACATTTACAGGGAACTCATACAACTCAACAAAAGGAAGATAAACAACCCAATCAAAAAATGGGCAATGGACCTAAATACATACTTTTTGAAAGCGGACATAAGGAAGGCCAAGAGACATATGAAAACATGCTCAAAGTCACTAATCATCCGAGAGATGCAAATCAAAATGACAATGAGGTACCATCTCACACCCATCAGAATGGCTATCATCAACAAATCAACAAACAACAAGTGCTGGTGAGGATGTGGAGAAAAAGGAACCCACATACACTGCTGTTGGGGATGCAGACTGGTGCAGCCACTGTGGAGAACAGTATGGAGTTTCCTCAAAAAACTAAAAATGGAACTCCCATTTGACCCAGTGATCCCACTTCTAGGAATATATCCCAAGAAACTAGAAACACCAATCAAAAAGGATATATGCACCCCTGTGTTCATAACAGCATAATTCACCATAGCTAAGATTTGAAAATAGCCAGTACCCATCAGCAGATGAGTGGATTAAAAAACTGTGGTACATCTGCACAATGGAATACTATGCTGCAGTAAAAAAGAAGGCATTCTTACCATTTGCAACAGCATGGATGGAACTGGAGAGCATTATGCTAAGTGAAATAAGCCAGTCAGAGAAAGATAAAATATCACATGATCTCACTCATTTGTGGAATATAATAAACAACATAAACTGATGAACAAAAACAGAGACAGAGAAGCATCGATCAGACTGTCAAACCTCAGAGGGAAGGTAGGGGAGGGTGGGGGGGTAAGGGGGAGAGATCAACCAAAGGACTTGTATGCATGCATATAAGCCTAACCAATGGATACAGACACCAGGGGGGTGAGGGCATGAGTAGGGGTGCAGGGGGGTGGGCAATGGGAGAATAAGGACACATATATAATACCTTAATCAATAAAGAAAAAAAGACAATGCTGTCCATGCAATGAATATTCTAAATAGAACCTACTATATAAAAATCAATGTTTCAAAATAAGTAAAAGATATATTCTCTCAAAATATTCAACCATAGTTTTTTAATATGCAAATTCTTTAGCACATTTAAATAAAGTTTTATTGTTTAATTTTTTTATTTTCCAGGTGTTTTCAGAAACTTGCCTGTTGAATACAATCAAAGTTTGCTCAGAGGGCTAGATTATTATCCTTGGCTCCCCTGAGAGTCTTTAGGTTCCACTTTGAGAGTCACTATGATGGTTCAGGTAAAAATTAAAATATGTAAAATATGTAAAAGGAAGCACTTTGAAAATTCTAAAGCACTTGCTAATGCTAGATATTATAAATATTAAATATAAAATCTTGAGCATGATGCCTATTTGCTTCAAAATAATGGGGAGGGAAAGGACAATAAATTAAGCAATACTTATAAGTAGGTAATATTTGAAATTGAATGGTTATATATAGGAGTACATTGCACCATTTCCCTCTTTTCAATATGTTTGAAATTCTGTGTAATAAAAAGTTTAAAAGCAAACTTTTGCAAATCTGAACCATAATCCTTCTTCATATTGTAGGTGAGAAAAAACAGTCCAGAGAAGTTAAGTGACCTTCTTGAAATTACAGAGGTAGTTACAGAGTCAGAAGCCAAAATTCTGAACTCCCAGTCTGGGTTCCTCCTATGGTTCTGCATATGGGGCCTCAGGCAAAAAATGGATTCCTCTAGCCACTTTCCTGAATATCCCTGAGTTCTTAAGTCTCTCAGGTGTATCCAGGAGCATGCTCAGAAGAGGGAGGGTGCTGAACAGATCTGGAGCTAGAAACAGCAAAACTGGGGCCAGAGCCAGAAGGCTCTGGGCACTTGCCAAATTGAGCAGAAGCCAGGTGAAGTGGGGAAGTTCTCCCCTTGGCCTGCTTTGTCACTGACACCTGAATCAAGAGTGCCAAAGAACCTGATCTTGGTCTCAGGAACATGTTTATTCTGTCCTCCTCCCCAACTAAACTTTTCCAACCCACCTCGCTACTGCTAAAATACCACAACTCTGGACCAGGAGATTCTGGGTTCCCAGGCAGTCATAGAAGTGGATTGGAGGTGGCTATTACCCACCCCAATTGTGGGGGTGAAGGGAGAGATTCTAGAGGGTGAAACTAGAAATGTGGAGAGGCCTCCTCCCCAGCAAGTAAGATCCAAGACTATGAAAGGAGACAGATGCAGTGTGGAGGACCAGGCCTCTGCTAAGCCCCCTAAGCCAGGTAGGAAACAAAACAAGAAGTCTGAGGTCCCCTGGCCAGAGGGAGAGAGCTACCTGTGTTCCAAAGTCCTTCTGACTGACTGCTAGAAAAACTGGGGAGTTGGCGTGGGTTCCAAGTGCTGGGAAGCTGAGCAAGCTCAAATTGTAAGTGGCCCAAACCCAAGCCAGATTGTGGGGACAGGAAAGGAGAACTACCCCAAGCTTGAAGTGACCGTGATGCCCTAAGTCCCCTGTCACATTCTGGGACAATGATATTCGTGGTTGGTTGGGGATGGTGAGCTCACTGTGCCCACTCCCCAACCAAGGGCCCACCCATCTGGAATCTTGGACTGCCCCTTCCCCCCTCATTCTGGTCCCTGAGCTGTACATCTGGGGCAACCTCAGAATTTTCTCTGCCTTGTACTGGGCTCCCTATGTACTCCCCCGCTTCTCTCATGTGCACAAAGCTCCATTGGTCCCACCACCCCGAATTAACACCCCCAGGAGACTTCGAGCTCTACTGATCCAAAGTGATGGATCCGATAGCCCCCACATAGATGTGGCCTGCCCCTCCCCAGCCCCTGCGCTGCAGACTCACCATCTCGGCTGCGCACTTCTGCTCGCCTCCCAGCTGGCCTGCTCACCCCAACTGCTCCAGATACAGCCCTGTCTGCTGTTGTGACACACTGGGCGGGAGGGGGCTGGGGACAGGCTTGCTCATCCAGCAGCTGCTCTTCAGCATCACAGTGCCCAGGGAGGGGAGGAACCCAGGCAGGTCACAGTGGCTCCTCCCCCACACACACGTACCCTCCCCCTCCCTTCCTCTCCCCTCCCCTCCCGCGAGGCCCCACCCAGTCTCTCCATCCAGCTTGTGCCCGCTGGGCGCTGGGCGCTCTGGAAACTGCGCTGTTGAATTCGTGCCGCTGAGCAAGGGAGCAGTCCTGTTACTAAAGAGCACTCCTCCATAATGGGATATAGGCCATTATTATTCAAGCTTCTTAGGAAAGAAATGTGAAAATTCACTTCCCAAACTTTCATTCTCTTCCTGTTGCCACCAGGAAGGGCTGGCCCAGGCAGGAAAGGCACCTGGTTGGGGTTTAGTTGAGGGCTTTCCTCCTCAAACCAGGCAAGTAGAGAAATGATGGGGATGATTCAGTGCTCACTAGAGAAAAGCAGGCTCCATGCTCAGCTCTGCTGCTGCTGCTGCTTAGGAGGGCTTGAGCAAGTTGCTGCACCTCTACTCTGGAAAACTATTTCTACCCACATCAAGGTCTACCTGGTCACTGGAGAGTTAAATGAGATAACATACTTTATAAAGCAGGTACTCAAAACTTTAGTTGTTCCTGTTTCTACCATTCTATCAGGGTACATCACCCCACCACCACCACCATTATTTTCAAATCTGTTTCTTAATCCATTTATCATCACTCCCTCTTCCTACTTTTACACCAGAAAGTATAGAATGATACCAGGGTTCCGGCTGCCTCTTTGCCTAGTAAAAAGGACTGTCTCTCTTGGTCACAAACAACACTAAATAGCAAGGGATTTCCCCTACCCTCCCTCTAGTTGAGAGGGGTGGGAGAACAAGGTCTGGCCTGGGTAAGAGCCCCTGTGTTCACACTAGTAATTTTGACCACTGTATTAAACCTCTCTCTACTTTCCCTCTCCTTCCCGCAGTTTAGTCGTGGGCTGAATGATTATCAGTCCTCGGTCTCACTGCAAAATTGCCCGCCAATGTGTGCTGATATGTGTGACCCAGCTCCTATCTTCTCTCCCAACTTTATCAGGCACCTGACCACCAACCACCAAGTCACTCCAAGCAAATCTGTGGCTTTTCTGCAAGATACTACTACATAGAGCTTCTCTAACCAAACATGGTTACTCTCCAAGTTTCCAAGCACAGATACAGATTTATTTGCCCTGCCATTCCTAAGAGAATTCTCTGGCCAGTAGAGATGAGGTTTCTTCCTTTCTTTCTTCCTTCCTTCCTTCCTTCCTTCCTTCCTTCCTTCCTTCCTTCCTTCCTTCCTTCCTTTCTTTTTCTTTCTTTCTTACTTTCTCTTTCTTTCCTTTCTTTTTTTCTTTTTCTTTCTTTCTTCCTTTCTCGTTCTTTTTTTCTTTCTTTCTTTCTTTTTCTTTCTTTCTCTCTTTTTCTTTCTTTCTTTCTTTCTTTCTTTCTTTCTTTCTTTCTTTCTTTCTTTCTTTCTTTCTTTCCTTCTTCCTTCCTTTCTTTCTTTCTTCCTTTCTCTTTCTTTCTGTTGCAATTTGTTCTGCTGGCCATCTATTCGTATATTTTCTTATTTATACTATGAGTTTCTAGAAGACAGGACACATCTTAATCATCTTTGCATCTGAGATTGTACCATTCATAATGCTTTACCCATTGATGCATACAGTACTTAGTATATGATGAGTTGAATTTTTGTCTATCATAATTTAAGATCCTGAAAACTGAGAACCATGATTAAGCTAACTGCCAAGCACATGATAAATGCTCAATAAAGTATAATGACTATTAACTATTTATCACTCTTCCAAAACTCCATAGCATATTCTATTACTTCTTCCATTACATTGATCACTTTCTATTTTATATTCTAGAGATGTGTGAGTGCATATGTGTTAAAACACTCCTATAGAATTGGAATACTTTGAAGGCAGGGTTGTCACGTTCAGCTTTGTGCTCTCCTCGTCAAAATAACTAGTCAAGTGCAAAGATGCTTAATAAACAATGCTGAATAAATTGATTTTTTGAGTTCTCTGTGAACCAGCAAATACGTTATGAACAGTTCTTAATGTCTCAGGATAAAAGTGATAATGATAATACTAGCAATTAGGGTGGTATTCATTGCCTTTCATTATAATGAGGCCCTTTAAACCTCACCATTTTTCCCTTTGTGAGGTTTAGGGCTGGAGGAAGCCATGACTATACCATAAATACTAGATATAGCATCTTCTGTTCCAGGGAGATAAAAAGAAGGGTAGCTGCTATAGACTGAATTGTGTCCTCTTCCCAAATTCATATGTTAAAGCCCTAACCTCCAAAGTATTTGGAGACAGGGCCTTTAGGGAGGTAATTAAGGTTAAATGAAGTCATAAGAATGGGGCCCTAATTCAGACTGATGTCCCCTTAAGGGGGAAGAGACACCAGGAGTACATATGTACAGAAGAAGGCCATGTGGGGATACATAGAGAAGATGGCCATCTACAAGACAGGAAGAAAGGCATCACCAGAAACTGACCCTGCTGGACTTTAACCTTGGCCTTCCAGCCTTCAGAACTGTGAAAAAAATTAATTCTGTTCATTAAGCCACTCAGTATATGGTATTTTGTTATAGCAGCTGGAATAGATAATAGGCCTTAGAGTCTTTGGAATTTAAAAAATGTTCACTTCTTTTTGGTTTTTAAGTCCCCTGTCTTATAATTATTTGACTGTGGCAACCCCAATCTCATTAATAACTTTCCCTATCACCCTCCATCCTATGCCTTTCTCCCTGAGTAGAAGTTTTGAAAAAAGGAAGAACATACTTTTTTTGGTCCCTATGATGGTTAATTTTATGTGTCAACTTTACTGAGCCATAGGATGCCCAGACATTTGGTCAAACATTATTCTGGGTGTGTCAGTGAGGGTGTTTCTGGATGAGATTAATATTTGAATCAATAAACTGAATAAAGCAGATTGTCCTTCCTAGTGTGTGTGGGTTTTATCCAATTAACTGAAGATCTGAGTAGAACAAAAAGGCTGAGTAAGAGAAAAGGGCTGTCTGCTTGACTGTTGAGCTGTGACATAGTCTTCTCCTGCCCGTGGACTAGAACTTACACCATCCACTCTCCTGGGTTTCCAGCTTGCTGACTACAGACTTTAGGACTTTTCAGCCTCCATAATCATGTGAGCCAATTCCTTATAATAAATAGTTATTTGTTATAGTTATAATAAATATTTATATAAAGTAAAATGCTTATTATATATATAGAGAGAGATATATAGATATATAGATATGTAGATATATAGGTATATAGATATATAGATGTAGATATAGATATAGAGAAATAGATATAGATATAGATATAGATATAGATATAGATATAGATATAGATATAGATATGTATTACCAAAAGATTTATATGG
The DNA here is from genome assembly GCF_964212035.1 of Myotis nattereri. NCBI lineage: Eukaryota > Metazoa > Chordata > Mammalia > Chiroptera > Vespertilionidae > Myotis > Myotis nattereri. Next base: position 106,190,391 of record NC_138076.1, read on the forward strand.
GATGGAGTGGCATCATAGGAAAGATAAGACAGCAGTCTGGTCATTACCTTTTCTCCAGGCTTTGGTATTGTCACCAGACCTGTTCCATGCTGGGGGCTGGCCCTGAACCAGCAGGGTCCGGTATCTCCATGCTCTTGACTTTCTCAGGAAAGAATTCAAGAACATGTCTGAGTGAGAGTTCAAGTGAGAGTAAAAGCAAATTTTATTCAGAGAGAGACATAGAGGCTAGGATGCACTGCTGTGAAAGAAGCAAAAGTACACATCTAAGTGGATGCAGGTGAATACGCCAGTGAGTTGCACACATGAACAGTCAGTTCTTGGGATTTTCTATTTCTAAGGGTGAATTTTTTCTGAACTTTGTGGCACAAAATTCTGATTCTGCCTTCTGGCTGGGAGGTGTAGGTCTTATTCCTAATATGGTTCATTTGGGAAATGTCATAGTATTGGTCCACTCGCCCCCTTCTATTTATGGTATCAGTTTTAATTACAATGATGGTATAATGAGCTTTGGGATCAGTCTCTGGTCAATTTTTCCTCCATTGTGGGTGGAACTGATTTTAGCCAGTCCTTATTGTTGTTGACTTCTGTGATCCCACATGAGTTTCTTGCCATAAACTGTTTTCCTTTTGATCATAAGTGGATGTGGGGGCTCTGATGAGAGGACCTATTGGTTTATTGGTCTGTGATGTCTGATTCTACTACCTCATTCCACTTGTTGGGAGTTTTCCCTAACCTGCCTCAGTATTCTGTATACAGCTAACTTCTCAGTTGTATATTTCCCTCCTGTCAGACACTGAAACAATATATATATTCTATTTCTCTGGAGAGCCCAGACTAATACAGTCCCCTTTTGGCAGGTGAAGAAACTGAAGTCAAATTCAGGCTATTTAGGGGAAAGCAATCTCCCATTCAGTATGATTTAGGCCTTGTAAAGAAATTACTTCACCTTTACCACATTCCAGTTTACTACTGATCAGAAGCCAGTGCTGAAGCCCTTACCCTCATTGCATCTAAGGCTCCGTTACAGATCAGGTAACCACCTTCTTCGCTGCCAGTCCCTGAAAATGCACCAAAAGATCTGTGTGGGATAAAATGGCATCATAAGAAAGATAAGGCAGTCGGGTCATTATCTTGGTTCTCTCTGAGATCTTGGTGTTCTGCATATAATTCTTCACTTGTTATATGTTTCCCTCCTGTCAGACACTGAAACAATTCACTAAATTCATTCATATTCACTCTCTCTTTCAGTTATTTCATTTATTGCAAAGCATTCCAATCTTTCTGGATCACATTCATGCAGGATATTAAAAGAGTTAGAAAACTATTCTCACCATTGATGAAAATAGCCCACAAGGAAAATACTAGTACTGTTTCATAGCATTTTCATATACAATCTGTTTAGAGCTGTTATTCATATTAGCAAAAAGTTGAAAAGAACTGAATTGGCCAACATATTTAATAGGAAGGAATACTACATAGCTACTAATATGTAGTAGTGGGTTGAATTGCTGCCCCCAAAAGATACATCCACTTGAGGCAGGTTAGTAAGAAGCTAGGAAATTTCCTTGGCAAGTGGAATGGGGAAACTGAGACAGCCAAACAGACAATCGAGCAATATACAGCCAGATAACATATCACAAGGTCTTATCTTCCCTAACCAAGAACACTTAGGAGCAAATGGTTTACACATTCCAGACCATGCCAGTACAGACCTGTCTCTGTCCAGTCCTTCTTGGGTGACATTCTTTGAAGATGAAACTGACCATAAAATGACCCTGATCCCTCTATATGCTCATTTTGATGCATCAGCATATCAAAGGACACATCTGGAAAGCTGATGAATATTCTATTGAGAATCTCCCCTGCGACTTCCCCTAAAATTCCTGTCTTTAGAAAACAGATAAAAATCCTTAAGACAAAGGACCCTGTTTGCGCTCTCCATGGAGCACACCTGCACCTTCCCCTCCCCCTTTCCTTCCTCAGACAGGTATCTCTGCTTTCTTCTGCCTAAGCTCTAAGGGTCCTTATGAGACTTGCAACAAGGGAAGCAGTGAGTAGTGACAGCTCATCCTGGGCTAACCTCCTAAACCTGTCTCCAAGGACCCTCCTTTTGCCTTTATAACTTCTTTCCTGAGTCCATGCAGTCCAGCTGGCTCACTTCTTCTGCCTCTGTAACTTTCTTTCTAAAGGGCCAAGACAGCCTCATCTAGGCTCACTCCTGTTTCTATGACCATGCTTCTTCTATCTTATGCTCTTACTTTGTTTCACTGTCTCAGCTTTAATAAATGTACTCTCAAAAATCACCTGGACAAAGTTGTGAAATTTTTCCTGCACAAAGTCAAGGACCCATACATTCCATACCATGTTGGGGCAGACCTGCCTTGAGCCCAGTCCCTTTCCAGTGGCACACTCAGAACCTCATACTGTCACCTTATTTGGAATAAGGGTCTTTGCAGATATAATTAAGGATCTCAAGATGAGATCTTCCTGGATCACATTGAGTCCTAAATTCAAAGACAAGTGCCCTCGTAAGAGACAGAAAAGAAGATATAGAAACAGAAGAGGCCAAGTAAAGATGGAGACAGAGATTGGATTTATGCTGCCACAAGCCAAAACCATCTAGAGCCACAGGAAGCTGGAAGACACAAGGGAGGATTCTCCCCCAGAGCCTCCAGAGAGAGACTGCTTAATATTGAACTTCTGACCACCAGAGCTGTGAGAGAATAAAGTTCTGTTGTTTAAAGTCGCCGAGTTTGTGGTAATTTGTTGTAGTAGCCCTAGAAAACAAATATTGTAAGGAAGTAAATGTGGGAAACTGAATAGATGATATTAAAGGGAAAAAAATCAAAAAACACTGAGAACTCAAAGTAGCAGGTACGTTCTTATAATAAACTAGAGGCCAGGCGCATGAAATTCGTGCATGGGTATGGTCCCTAGGCCTGGCCTGTGATCAGGGCCATCTTCCCAGGCTGCCTGCAGCCAGTCCTGTGCTCCCCACACCCCCTCGCCGCCACCCACCCTCAGTTCCCCATTCACCATCGGGTGATTGAAGCCTCGGAGCCTGACGGCTGGGGGAAGGGACCAAGAGGTCAGCCTTTCTTTCCCGCTCACCAGCCCCAACCCTACCACAGATCGCCCTCTGTGTGGGGCAACAGGTGGAGCAGGGTCCTTGGCCTGGCACCACCCACATCCCCCACCATCCACTCCTGGTTCCCTGTTCGCCATCGAGTGATCGAAGCCTGCCGGCCAGGGAAAGAGACCAAGCATGGTCAGTGCACCTCATAGTGATTGGTCAGGCGGTCATTCTGGTTGTTCCACCATTGGGGTCAATTTGCATATTACCCTTTTATTATGTAGGATAGAGGCCCACTGCACAGGTGGGGGCCAGGCAACCTGCCCTGATGGGGGTCCCGGATCAGGGTGGGGGTTCCTGCTGGGGGTGGGGCTGGCCGGGGTGAGGGGCCGCGGGTGGTTTGCAGGCCGGCCATACCCCTGATTGGGGTGGGGGTCTCACTGGGGGGCGGGGCCAGCCGAGGCAAGGGGCTGCGGTCATTCTGGTCTCTGGTCATTCTGGTCATTCTGCCATTTCGGTAGCTGGGATTTTATTATATAGGATAAGTATAAATATTTATCAAAAATATAAATAGTCATTCCAAATACGAGATGCATTGTTACAGGAAGTCCCTTGCCTGCCCCAAGGCCGCCCACTAATCCCTAAGAAGGGCCAGTCCTTGCCCGAGTCCACACGGGGAGGGTGATCGCATTGCTTTTGTGTAAATTATGTAATCCAAATTTTTTAATCTTCGCCTTAATACCTGTTCTTTTTGTTTTATTTTGAATGGCCAATATTCTCATGGGGTATTTTTTAGGAAGGTTAAATAAAGACATTTCATGTCTTACAAATACAATAAGTAACATGAACTATTAAACAAACCTGAAAATAAAGTCCAGTCATCCATGTGACAGCAGAGCCAGGCTAGGACCCATGCTATTTTTCACTCTGGTCAGTTTGATGTTTTGGCTTTTGAACCCAACAATATTGCCTCATGAATTCATTTTTAAAATTCAAGTACCCACCAAAACCTTACCCAACTGCACCTGCTTCCTTATTATGGACTCCTGCTTATCTTTCAGAGCGGACTCACTATATTGGTCCACATATCCCCAGCCTTTGTCTGTAGTCAAATAAAATACTCTCTCACAAACTCTACAACCTTCCATCTCATCAGCTCCAACCCTGCTCTTACTATAAGCCCTAAGTAAAAGGTAAAGCAGAGAGCATGTTATTTTATTTTATTTTATTTTATTTTATTTTTGGCCTACTGCCTGATTATTTTAAACAGCTCAAAGAAAGTATTAATTTGAAGTTGCATATATAACTATATACTGATCTTCAATGGGTCATTTGAAACTTACTTGATCCAGCTGTTGATGGCAGCAGGAATGACTCCAGGTGTTGGAACAGTAGGGTCAAACCAAACCTGGGTTCAGCAACCTTGTATTTGAGTTCTGGCTAGGAAAGAATTCAGAGCCAAGAGTCCAACTTTAACATTTATTTAGAAAAATCATAGAGGTAGAAGAAGTAATTCATAGAAGAAATGGGCTTAGGAAACAAGTTGTAGAGGCAAATGAAGGGCCCTTGGAGCCTAGAAATGAGGAAGGTGAAGGTCTCACACCAGGGGGGATGGAGGCTGGGAGGGGAAAGTCGTAGGTGCACTCCCAGGAGCGAGAGTGTACTGGGTCCTCCTTCAATATTCTCAATAGAATATTTCCAGGTGTGTCCTTTCAGGGTCAGGGTCTCCACTGACTGGTCGCACCAGGACAGGGGGTCATTAGTCAATGTAGCTGGTCCTGAGGTCAGCCTTGGTGCCCCTTGTCTGGTTTTGCTGCTTTTCTGGGCCTGAAACTAATTAGAATTGAGGCCTAGATATTATCTCTAGGGAGGAAAGTTCAGGGAATCTAAACCACACAACCAGTGATATGCTAGGGGAGGAAAGATCACCCTGGGGATGAGGTCCTACCCTACAATTATCTGTTGATAGGCACCTGGGGCTTTCTACCCTGGTGACCTTCTGTTCCTAGCCCATCATCCTTACTCTGCTCATATCTGTTTAACTGCCTACCGCACAACTAAATGTGCCTATATGGAAAACCAATATCTATTTAACCTTTCTATTCCATGTATTTATTTCAATTATTTTAAACCATTGCAATAAAAAGATTTAACATCCTGTTTTATAATAGTAAATATTTCATTCCATAAGCAATTTGTGTAAAGTTATAGAGCAATTTAGTAGCAGAGCTAGGACCCAAAACCCTCCAGTTCTATTTTTAAAAGTCCACATTACATAATATATTTTCCTTTATTGTCCTCAAAATTATGGGGTTTTTGAAAAATAAAAAAGGAAGAAAAAAGTATGTATAATATAGTACAATTGTGTGTGTTTTTTTTAGAAAAAGGAGAAAATATGATCTCTATCAGTACTTTTTATATGTACAAAAAAACTCTAGAAGAAATATGAAATGAGCAACAGTGGCTGCCTCTGGGGGGAGGGAAAAACTTGCTAGATGGAGGACAGGAATGGGAGGCTCTTCATATTAGGCCTTTTCATACTTAAAAAAAATCAACTATATGAATGTACTACATATTCAGAACATTAAATGTGTTCTTAAATGAACATATACAAAAGGCTTAGTGCTTCTTTAAGTCACTGGAATCATCTGCAAAGCCTACTTCCTGTGCTAAGAACCAGGAATCAGGGAGGCACCTTCTTTGTGGAGTGATGTATGTGTGTGTGTGTGTGTGTGTGTGTGTGTGTGTGTATTACTGGGTTCTAACACTCATGACTCTCCCCTCCCACATCTAACACTTAATCAACAGCAATAAAATAATAACTAGCACCAGCTCACTATATGCCATGCACTTTTTAAGTGTTTATACATGTTAGGACCATTTAATTCTTACAACAAACCTATGAAGTAAAATAATCATTATCCTCATTTTAAGATAAAGAAAATAAGGCACAAGAAAGATAACTTGCTCAAGGTCAAAGTTGGGGAGCTGAAGTCAGGCATTATGGTACCCACCCTCACTTGTACCGCAAAATTACTCCATTACAATTAGACCTTGTTTCTCAAAAAGAAAAAAGCTTTGTAAAAATTCATGTGTTTCCTGAGAGGATTCACAGGGTACGTCTTTTAGACATTGTCTTTAACTCCTCTAAAATGGCAAACTGTCACCTTGGAGACCATAAAATCCATGAATATGACAACATAATAATAGTGCTAAGCGGGGAGGGGTTAGGATGCTCGGGTGTTCCAGAGCAGCAGGTACTTGCTGAGTGAAGGCTATCAGTGCCCAAATGCTCAGGGAGACTTGGAATGGTTATGGTGACTTTGATAGAATAACAAGGCAATTTTACCAGCTCTCCATCTTGGCAATAGAAAAAATCTCAGACAACACTTTGGAGGGGATCAAAGACACAAAATGGTTTCCTTTCAGAGAAAGCAGCCCATTCCTTGTGATCTGACCAAAGGACTTGGCTTATCCATGTGAATAATCTGATGGAACTACCAGCTTGTATTTATAGCTACCCTGAGGGATGCCAGCCAGTCTTTGTCATCACTAGTACATTTGAGAAGGAACACCTCCTGCTCTTTCCCTCTGCAGTGAGCTGAGCAATGATACTGCTAAAACAGGTGCCAAAGCACTGAACCCTTCCTCCTCCCCACAATTCCACTTCCACCCTTTAGCCTGGCCCTTGCCTTTAATCTCACTAACTTTTGCTGCTTCTATTTTTTCCTTCTAATTCCCAAGGCCAAATTCAAGTTCACCCAACAAATCTTTATTACTTGGCCTCATTCTAGGTATTATAGGGGATATGAGAACATAACGCTGGAGCCAGTCTGCTTAGGTTCGGATCCCAGCTCTATCACTTCATAGCTGTGGAATAATTGGGCAACTTAGCCTCTCTGTGTCTATTTTGTAACCTCTAAAAGAGAGATAATAATACCTACCTTATTGGCTTGCTATGAATTAATTAGTTAATATATGTAAAGTATTTAGAACAATGCTGGCACATCATAAGTACCTTACAAATGTTAGCTATTAGTATTAGAAGACATGGCCCCCACTCCACACAAAAGGCTTTCATCCAATTAGAGAGACAATATACAAAACACCCCTAAAACAGTTAAAGAACAAACAAGAATTAACATAGTGAAATGAATGGTTCAGCTATTAAGTGTAAGAAACTAACCAAAAAAATAAACATCATTATAATAGTAAGAGTAGCCAGCGAAGGCTGCATAAGACAAACTGGCTGAACAGTAAGCTGAGATCTGAGGGATAAATAGACAAATGAAGTACAAGGGAGAACACGTGGCCTGAGAAGGTTTGGAGATAAAGCTGATCAGCAGTAACAACAGCCATGAGTCTAGATAGGAGACTTCAAAAGAGGGGGAGGAATGTAGATCTAGGTTTACTCTGCAGTTGGAAATATAATTAGACAAACCTTTAGAGGTCAGAGATGGAGCTGGAGATTGGAGGTCATTAAGTTAAAGATAACCATTGAATCCATGAGAGGAGAAAAATTCACATGTGGAAAGGGAAGAGCTGTGGACAGAGCCTTGAGGGTACAATTTCAGTCTGAGGCCAAAAGAAAAACCAGCTAAAGGAACAGAAAAGCAAGAGTTAGAGAGGTTAGAGAGAGAGGAAGGTGCCAAAAAAAAAGGGGGGATGATGCTGTACTGCATTTGGAAAATAAGCCTTTTACTTAAAAGTATGAATTTTTTTTCCTAGAAAAAAACTCTGAGAGTGAAAACCTATTGGTTACCTATATAAGAACCATGTAATTTGGTTTTCTGGCTAAGGAACCTCTCTATATAAATAATTACATGTTATTTTTTAGGTAGTTTCCTAAACAAGAGATCATAGGGAAAAAAGTAATAATTCTTGGATGTTATCTAATCTAATAAAAGAGAAACATGCAAATTGACCACACCTCTGCTATGCCCCAAGCCACGCCCACCAGCCAATCAGAGTGACTATATGCAAATTAACCCAACCAAGATAGCGGCCTGTAGCCACGGAGCTGGAGCAAACAGGAGGCTTGGTTGCCCTGGTGATGGAGGAAGCCAAGCTTCCCACCTGCCCTGGCCAGCTGCGGAGCGCTTAAGGCAACAAAGTTTCAATTATAGAAGATAAATAAATCCCAGATACCTGCTTCCAGCCAGCCTCCACTGGGAGCTTGGGTGGCTGGGGGCCGTGGCCAGCCTGCAAACAGCCATCAGCCCCTCACCCAGGCTGGCCAGGCACCCCATCACTGAAGGGGGTGTGGCCAGCCTGCGAACAGCCCTCAGCCCCCCACCTAGGCTGGCCAGGTACCCCAGGAGGACCCCCACCCTGATCTGGGACACCCTTCAAGGCAAACCAGCCAGCCGCCACCTGTGCACCAGGCCTCTATCCTATATAATAAAAGGGTAATATGCAAACTGACCCTAACAGCAGAAAGTCTGGGAATGACTGGTCACTATGACACACACTGACCACCAGGGGGCAGACGCTCAATGCAGGAGCTGCCCCCTGGTGGTCATTGCACTCCCACAGGGGGAGCTCTCCTTAGCCCCAAGCCAGGCTGACTGCTACCAATAGAGCAGTGGTGGTGGGAGCCTCTCCCACCTCCTCAGCAGCACTAAGGATGTCCAACTGCAGTTTAGGCCTGCTCCCCACTGGCAAGTGGACATCGCCCAAGGGCTCCCAAGCTGCCAGAGGGATGTCTGACTGCCAGCTTAGGCTTGATTCCCCAGGGAGCAGGCCTAAACCAGCAGGTGGACACCCCCGAGAGGTCCCAGATTGCAAGAGGGCACAGGCCGGGCTGAGGGGACCCCCCCCACCCCCCAGTGCACAAATTTTTGTGTACCGGGCCTCTAGTTAGTAAAAAAATTGTTCATAATATTCTCATGTCTTTTTCACCTATGCTATATCTGCAAATATGTCTCCATTTTAGTCATATTATTATTTTCTTCTTTTTCATGATTATTGTCACGAAAGCTTAATATAATTTGATTAAATTTTAATGACTTTTAATAGATAAATTATACATATGAAAGTACATACTTGAAATAGTGTTTTTGTTAAATTTACACCCCTCCATCCCCATCCCATTTGGCAACTTGTTTTCTATATCTCTGAGTCTGTTGATGCTTTGCTCCATTTATTCATTTGTTTTCTTAGATTCCACATATAAGTGAAATCATACAGTACAGTAAAACCTCAATATAAGTGAATAATTCAGGCAAGGGGTACCCATTGAAAATCTTTTATATAATAAAGCAGGTTTGCCTAATGGGTATGTTAAAAAATCAACAATTGGTTAGTTTACCTGCTTTTACTTATGTAGACACATTTATGTAATTAAAATTAAGTATGTATGAAAAGGTTAATTTCACAGAAGTTTTCTATGTGTATTATAGTAATTTAAATGTATACTGAATAGGTCTAGTAAATGCGTGCATTGGCTAGTCATCTTGAGTAAACAAATGCACAGGGCTGGGACATGGCTTAGCGAATATCAGAGCATAGGCTGGCACATGTTAAAACTGTGGCAGAAAGTCATGCCACATGACACAGAACCAATTACCACACAAGATTTGGTGTGACCATTTTCTAATCATTTGCTGAGCACTGTTTACCAGCGGTGACTCCTGGATTTAAATATGTAGACTTATAGATATGTAATATCTAGTTATGTCAGCAAAATTACTACAGTGTTTTTTCCAAAAAATAACAGTGAATTGAGGAACCAAGATGGCAGCGTAGGTAAATGCCTATACTCACTGCCTCCCATAACCACATAAAAATTACACCTAAAATACAAACAACCATCATACAGAACTACCTGAAAGCTGGCTGAATCGAAGTCTTACAACTAGAGGAATAAAGAAGAAAGTGCATTGAAATTGGTAGGAGGGGCAAAGGTGCAGAACAGGCTGGTCCAACCCACATGTGCAACATTTTTTTAATCAGAAGGGAGATTTCCAAGGCTTCCCATGAGAAGCAGGGGGTCCCAGTCACACACCAGACCCCCAGCCCAAGGTTCCAGAGCTGTGAAGAGAAGTTTCTGTAACTGTAGGCTGTAAAAATCAGCAGGTATTATGGCTGAGTGACACAGATGTTGCTGGAGTCTCAAGTGTTCCTCTTAAAGGGCCTGCACATGAACTTACATGGTCCTGCTTCTTCTGAATTCAGGACTGGGCAGCAGCTTTGGAGGAACCCAGGGACTTACTGGAAAGAACTGGACTATCTGTCATTGGGTCAGGAATGCAGGGGATGGCTTTCTCCTAGACAGAGGTGATCGCAGGGGTCATTGTTCCTGTGCTGGGACCTCCACCATCATAGAGCTGACTGGCAGCCATATCAGAGTTTCCATAAGCGTGGACCAAACTATTTGCTCCACCCTGGTGATTCCCTGAGATGCCACCCCATCTGATTTACAGCCCCACCCAAGTTGTCTGCAGCTGTTTTTCCATATGAATGGCCTGTCCTGGCTCAGGCTTCAGACTTTGGTAAAATCTCTGAAACAAGCAGCAGCTGGAGTCAGCATACCCCAAACCTATCACTTAGAGGCCCAAGACCTAGCACTAGCACCAGCCTGCCTTGCTTCACAGCTGGGCCTTGCCTGGGCACTTCCTAGCTCAATACAAGTAGCAGCCATCTGAAGATCACTCTGTACCTTCTGCTGGGTGGCCCCAGGCAGTGGCTGACTTCGCACCTCCCAGGAGGCCCCAGAGCCAGTGCACCTGGTGGACAGCTTCAGATCATAACAGATTATAATTTTATGCATCCATAAGTGATACACTCAAGAGGCAGACACAGTAAGCACTAAAGCCCCATTAAAGCTGATCCTACTCCATAGGGGTATCTCCTGCATAGAAGTTCTTCCATTGCAGACATAGTTGATCCTTACAGCCAATTGGCCTGGAGATCAATTCCTCTCAGTGATAACAACAGCAGTCAAAGCTCAACTATAACAAGACTATGCACGTAGCCCACACAGGGACATACTAGAGTGCCCAGCTCAAGTGACTAGGGAGACTGAGCCACTGGGCCCTATTGAACACCTACTACTCCAATTCCAGGAGACATAGCAGCTCTACCTAATACATAGAAACAAACATGGGGAAGCAGCCAAAATGCAGAGACAAAGAAACATGTTACAAATGAAAGAAATGGAAGCAAGCAAACTACTGGATACAGAGTTCAAATAAAGGTTACTCAAGAATCTTAATGAGAGCTTCAAGGGAAAGTGTCAAAGGACTTAGGGAGACTTTCAAGGATCTTAGTGAAATGTCAAAGGCATGAAAAAGGACCAGTCAGAAATTAAGAATACACTAACTGAAATAAAGAATAATTTACAGGCATTCAACAATAGAGTAGAGGATTCCGAGAATCAAATCAATGTTTTGGAATATAAGGAAGCAAAAAACAACCAATCAGAAGAGGGGGGGGGGAATCTAAAAATATGAAGATAGTGTAAGGAGTCTCTGGGACACCTTCAAGCATACCAACATTCACATTATGGGAGTGCCAGAAAGAGAAGAGAGAGAGCAAGATATTGAAAATCTATTTGAAAAAATAACGACATAAAACTTCCACTACTTGGTGAAAGAATAGACTTACAAGTCAGGAAGCCCAGAGAGTGCCAAACAAGAGGAACTCAAAGAGGCCCACACCAAAACACATCATAATTAGAATGTCAAGGCTTAAAGACAAAGAGAGAATCTTAAAACCAGCAAGAAAAAAGCAGTTAGTTGCCTACAAAGAAGGGTTCATACGACCGACCATTATCTGATTTATCGACAGAAACATTGCAGGCCAGAAGGGAGTGGCAAGAAATATTCAAAGTGATGAACAGCAAGGACCTACAACCAAGATTACTCTACCCTGCAAAGCTTTTATTTAGAATTGAAGGTCAGATAAAGAGCTTCACAGACAAGAAAAAGCTAAAGGAGTTCATCACACCAAACCAGTATGACATGAAATGTTGAAGGGTATCCTTTAAGACACAGGTCCTCAAACTACGGCCCGCGGGCCACATGCAAATACAAATATTGTATTTGTTCCCGTTTTGTTTTTTTATTTCAAAATAAGATATGTGCAGTGTGCAGAGGAATTTGTTCATAGTTTTTTTTTTAAAACTATAGTCCGGCCCTCCAACGGTCTGAGGGGCAGTGAACTGGCCCCCTGTTTAAAAAGTTTGAGGACCCCTGCTTTAAGAAGAGGAAAAGGAGGAGGAGAAGGAGGAAAGAAAAGAAGAAGAGAAGAAAATATGTACAATAAAATGGCAATAAATACATATCTATCAACAAATCTGAAAATCAAACTAGAGAGGAAGGAAAAATGGCAGCTTAGTAGGCAGACTTACTGTGCACCTTGTCCCAGGGCCAGTCTGGAAATACAACTATATTGGAGATCATTCACCTGGAATTACCAACTGAGATCCAGCTGAGGAGGGGACTTATATCAAAGAAGCACAGAAAACACCTGGAGATCAGTAGGAAGGAGGAGGTTGCAAGAGAAGCAGACCCAGCTCCCAGGACTGTGGGCCAAGAGGGAAGAGGGAACTCCCTACTATGGGAGAGTCTGTTCCCTCAGAACATAGAGGCTCAGAGACCAGGCTAGGCTTCTCAGCCCAGAGCATCAAAGCCAAGATCTGCAACACATGTAACATCCAGCCATGAAAGGTGTAGGCTGTGGCTGAGTCTAGAGCCAGCAGGCTAGAACCAGTGGGAAAGAAAGTCACAGTTTCAGTTTTGTTTTTTTCCTCTCTCTAAACACAGAGCACAGGAGTCTTCATTTGCAACTACTAACCTGAGACTTCTGTGCAGGGACAGAGGCGCGGACTTGAGGGGACTGAGGGGCGGCTGGTGTGGGAAGCAGGAAAGGGAGACATGGAAAAGCAGTAGCCAGGAGTCCTGCATTTGGTTGTTCATATAGCTCCAAACCAAAACGGCCATTTATCCTGAGAGGAGCTAGCAGCTCCTAGTCGCCACAGGGCAGTTGATATAGGCTGTTCCACCCTCAGAATACCTGCATGCCACACCCTGCATTTTGAGCTTTTCAAAGAAAACAAAGACAGAGGCCAAGCTTAAGGGTCTGAACAGTCCCAAGGAGCCCTCAGTGACTGGATTGAACGAGGCACCATCCACCCCATTATTCTTGGAACCAGATTGATAAAAATTCCGGGTTCCCAGCTGACCCCATTGGTCTCCATACAGGGATCTCTGTCCAGCCAATGGTAGAGTAATATTTTGGACCTATTACAGAGGAGTAGCTCTGGGAAAGGAAAACACACCCACCTTATTCCATGATAGCTAAATAGCACCTCCCCCACCTAAAGCCCTTTCAGACACAGACTTTTGAGTGATTAAGATCGACAGCTTGGATGTGAGGGCGATCTGGCTGCGACATCTGTCACCCCATTGATCTTCAGGGTTGATTCGGCTGATCTGGCTGGCTAGGCGGGTGTCCCCCTCCTCCCTCACCGATCCATGTGCGTCCCTCCCGAAGCTGCGCACTCGGTCGAAGAGGACGACCCCCCCCCCCCCCAGGAAAGGACCGGTCTTCAGTCAAGGGTACACGAGTAGCTGCGCTCCCCTGCTAGAACTTCCAAACAAGCTCTCAAGATCGACAGCTGGCTAGCAAGAAAAAGCAGGCAGAGGCAAAGTCCAAGGAACCAGGGGAAGTTTGTTGACCCAGTTCTGGGCCCCATGCTGCTAACAAACCTACATTAGAGGGCAGATTGGCCTCTCCTGCTTGCAGTCAAGGCCTATGGAGACAGTCACAACTGGTGGATGAGTGGATGGCTTGTAACTTCAAGCAGGTTGCTGGAAGCCAAAAGACAGTGCCTGACAATGGTTAGCACCTAAGTACCTAAGAGGAAGCCCAGAATTTGCAAACAGAAGAGTGGGACCCAAAGCAAGCTCCCATGGCGCATTAAACTAGACTGAAACAAGCATCACTTCTCTTTCTTTTCTTCTTTTTTTCGTTTCTTTTTTCTCCTCCCTTTTTTCTCTCTTTTTTTTTTAGTTTTTCTCTTTCCTTTCTTTTTCCCCTTTTTAAATTTGTCTTCTTTATCTATTTGCATCATTGATTTGCTATTATTCTAGTCTCTGTTGTTTCATTCATATATCTAATTTTCCTCTTCTCTTTTCCTACTCATTTTTTTCTTACTTTTTTCTTTTCTTCCCTACACATCTTTTCTCTCTTTTCTTCCTCTTTTCTTCTTCTCCTGCTTTCTCAACTTTTTTATTTTTCTTACTTTAGGTCTATCTGCTTTCTCTTCAATTTTCCTTTTCAAACATGTTTCTTATCTTTTCATTTCTTTTATCCCCACTTTATTCTAAAACATTTTACTTCCCCTATTCCTCTAATTATTTATTCTTATGTTCTTTATTTCAACTCTGTATCTACATATTGTGCCCTGCCTTTTTTGTTGTTCATTTGTTTGTTTTGTTTTCTCCTCACATTTTTTTACTTTCCTTTTTCTGTCATTCTTGCTCTCTTTTCTCTTTCCTTGTCTCATCTCTAGTGGTTGCTTTTATTTGGTGCTATAGAGGTCTTGTTTACATTTTGTTTTGTGTTTTGTCTTGTTGTATTCTGTTCTGTTCGGTCAGCACCTCCATAACAGCTTACACAATGTGGTCAGGGGGTGAGCCACACAGTCAGCCAGCCTGAGAGGAGACTCCATCCATGAATGGGAGAATAACATTCAAGACCCAACTACAACAGGAGAACCCAAATAACTCAAGTATTGGGGCTTTCCTAGAGCACCCAGCTCAAGAGATCTAAGAGACTGCACCACTGGGTCCCACACAAAGCACCTACTACCACCCCACAAAATTTGGGAGGCATAGCAATTTGGTCTAATACATAGAAACAAATACAAAGGGAGAGCAAAAATTGGGAGGCAAAGAAACAACCTGCAAATGAAAGAAAAGGAAGAATCTCCAGAAAAGGAACTAAATGATATGGAGGCAAATAATTTGTCAGATAAAGAATTCAAAGTAAGGGTTATAAGAATGCTCAAAGATCTGAGTGAGAATTACAGGCAACTTAATGAGAATTATAAGGTGCTGAATGGAAAAACAATATGAGTAAGAATCAAGGGGAAATGAAGAATGACATAGCTGTAATAAAGAACATCCTGGCTCTTTCTCCACCATCAAGGTGCACTCGTTCACTTCTTCACAGTTTCTTCCCAGAAGACTTTCAGGATCAAGAGGTTCCTGGCCAAGAAACAAAAGCTGAATCGGCCCATTCCCCAATGGATTCGGATGAAAACTGGTAATAAAATCAGGTACAACTCGAAGAGGAGATTTTGGAGAAGAACCAAACTGGGCCTATGAGGAATCACACATGAGAGATGACCCACATATTTATGCTGTATCCATGTTGCCTACACCCTTAAATGATTGAAAAGATGCTACTGTCTGGACAGATGGGGCATTTTAATTGGAAGATTAATGGACTTGTGATTTTGCTCTGTTGATTTTTCCCCCCTGAAATAGTAGGTTGGTTCAGTAATAAATGTGTGAGATCTTTAAAAAAAAAAAAAAAAAAAAGAACATCCTGGAAGAATTAAACAGTAGACTAGAAGAAGTTGAGAACTGAATCAGTGAATTAGAAGACAAAGTAGAAAAAACACCCAATCAGAACAATTGGAAAAAAAAAATTTTTAAAGCAGGAGAGTTTAAGGGAGACTTGGAACAACATGAAACAAAACAACATCCACATAATAGGGAAGCCAGAAGGAGAAGAAGCTGAGGAAAGAATAGAAAACCTGTTTGAAGAAAAAATGACAGAAAACTTCCCTGACTTGGGGAAGGAAAGAGTCACACAAGTTCAGGAATCACAGAGTCCCACACAAGATGAACCCAAAAGAACCCACACCAAGACACATCATAATGAAAATGGCAAACATTAAAGACAAAGAAAGAATCTTAAAGGCTGCCAGAGAGAGACAGAAAGTTACCTACAATGGAATTTCAATTATACTGTCAACTAATTTCTCAATAGAAACTCTTCAGGCCAGAAGGAAGTGGCAGAAAGTATACAAAGTAATGAAAAGCAAGGAACTGAATCCAAGACTACTCTGTCTAGCAAGGCTGTCATTCAAAATTGAAGGTGAAATTAGAAGCTTCGCAGACAAAAACAGTCTAAAGGAGTTTAGTAATACCAAACCAGCAATACAAGAAATACTACAGGGAATGCTGTAAAAAGAAGGAATTGAAAGAGAGAGAGGAACACAGGCATGAAGAATAAAAATAGCAACAAACAGGTACCTATCAATAAAAACCTTCAATGTAAATGGATTAAATGCTCCAATCAAAAACCATAGGGTATCTGAATGGATAAGAAAGCATGACCCATATATATGCTGTCTACAAGAGACACACATCAGAACAAAGGACTCACACAGACTGAAAGTGAAGGGATGAAAAAAAAAGTCTTCCAGGCAAATAGAAATGAAAAAAATAAAGGCTGGAGTAGCAATTCTCATATCTGAAAATATTGACTTCAAAATGGAGGACATAACGAGATAAGGAAGGCCATTTTATAATACTAAAGAGATCAATACAGCAAGAGATATGACTCTGATAAACATAAACACACTCAATACAGGGGCATTCAAATACATAAAAAAAAAAAAAACTTCTGGAGGATATCAAGGAAGAGATCAACAGAAATACAATGATAGTATGGTACTTTAACACCCCTGTGACATCACTGGATAGATTTTCTACACAAAAATCAACAAGAAAACAGTGCTCCTAAACAACACACTAGATCAGATGGAATTAATTAACATTTTCAGAACATTTCACCCCAAAGATACAGAATATACATTCTTCTCAAGTGCACATGGAACATTTTCAAAGATAGATCACATGTTAGGACACAAACTAAGATGATAAGTTCAAGAAGATTGAAATCATATCAAGCATATTCTCAGATCACAATGGCATGAAATTTGAAATCAAATACAATAAAAATAATCAAAAACATTCAAACACATGGAGGCAAAATAGCATGCTATTAAACAAAGAATGGGTTACCAAAGAGATTAAAGAAGAAATAAAAAAATCCTGGAAACAAATGAAAATTAACACACAACAACCCAAGTCTATGCAACACAGTTAAAGCAGTACTGAGAGGGAAATTCATAGGACTACAGGCCTAACTCAAAAAAAACAAGAAAAACTTTTGATAAGTTATCTAATCCTACAAATTAAAGAATTAGAAAGAGAACAATAAGAAAAGCCCAGAGTGAGCAGAAGAAAGGAAATAATAAAGATCAGAGTGGAAATAAATGACATAGAGATGAGAAAAACAATATAAAAGATCAATGAAACAAGAAATGGTTCTTTGAAAGATAAACAGGATTAATGAACCTCTAGCCATACTCATCAAGAAACAAAGAGAGAGGACCCAAATAAACAAAATCAGAAACAAAAGAGGGGAATGTGAAAGCCACAACCAGCATGGCTAGGGTTCAGGATCTGGAGAAGGGGCTATGCACAAATGAAGACACTAGATAAGAAATATAAATTTAGAAATCATGGGTGTGGGGGGGCAGGCGGAAAACCTTTCTCTAGGGGAAAGGCTTCATTGGGACCCAGGCACTGTTAGCTTTTATTCAATTTTAGAATACACATCTTGCGCTTAGTCAGGCAGGCAATCTGGTTGCAGACAGACTATCTTAAAGGTCAGTAAATATTAGTAAAGATTTACTTTGAGACTATTAGGTCAGGAAATTGCTTGAGACACCATTGTCTCGACAGAACAATTAGTGCATAGCTTTTACCCTTGCTAAAGCTCAAGGTCCATCAGTCTTCCAAGTTCCCTGTTGCACTTTCATGATAGTGTAGACAATGGATAGCTTCCAGCAGGGGAAGAAACAACTGACCCCACAGAAATATAAAAAATGGTAAAAATATTAGGAATGACTTCATTCCAACAAACTGGACAACCTGGACAAAATGGGCATATTCCTAAAGAAATACAATCTTCCAAAACTCAATCAGCAAGAATTAAAGACCTGAATAGATTGATAACTACTGATGAAATTGAAGCAATAATAAAAAAATAAATAAAATAAAATAAAAAACTTATAGCAAACAAAAGCCCTGGTCCAAACAGCTTCACAGGAGAGTTTTACCAAATATTCAAAGAAAAACTAACACTTATCCTCCTCAAACTATTCCAAGAAATTCCAGAATAATGACAGTTTTACTTCCTCCTGTCATTATTTGAAGTAACACTTCAAAGTTCTTTATATGAGGTCATAATTACCCTAATTCCAAAACCAGTTAAAGACACTACAAAGAAAGAGAATTAAAACCCAATATCCCTGATAAACATATATGCTATAATGCACAAGAAAATATTAGCAAAGAGAATCCAGCAATATTTTAAAGCGGTCATACACCATGACCAAGCGGGATTTATCCCAGGGATGCAAGGCTAGTACAATATTCCCAAATCAATAAATGTGATACATCACATAAACAGATTGCAAGACAAAAATTACATGATCATATCAATTGATCCACAGAAAGCATTTGACAAAATCCAACACCCTTTTTTGATTAAAAAAAAAAAACTCTCAGCAAAGTGGGAATAGAGAGATCATACCTCAACATAACAAAAGCCATATATGACAAACCTACAGCCAACATCATACTCAATGGGCAAAAACTAAAACCATTTCCCCTAAGAACAAGAACAAGACAGGGATGCCCACTTTCACTACTTTTGTTCAACATAGTACTAGAAGCCCTAGCCATAGTTATCAGGCAAGAAGAAGAAATAGAAGGCATCCAAATTGGAAAGGAGGAAGTAAAACTGTCATTATTTACAGATCACATGATACTGTACATAGAAAACCCTAAAGACTCCATCAAAAAACTACAAGATTTAATAAATGAATTTGGCAATGTAGCAGGATACAAAATTAACACCCAGAAATCTACGGCATTTTTATACACCAATAATGAACCCTCAGAAAGAAAAACTTTTAAAAATTCCATTTAATTTACGATTGTAAAAAAAAATTACTATACTTATAAATAAATTTAACCAAGGAGATAAAAGACCTGTACTTGGAAAACTACAGGATGTTGAAAAAGGAGATAGAGGAAGATATAAATAACTGGAAGAATATACCATGTTCATGGATTGGTAGAATCAATATCATTAAAATGTCCATACTACCCAAAGCAATCTAAACATTCAATGCAATCCCTATTGAAATACCAAGGGCATATTTCACAGATCTAGAATGAACACTCCAACAAT
Source organism: Myotis nattereri (assembly GCF_964212035.1). NCBI lineage: Eukaryota > Metazoa > Chordata > Mammalia > Chiroptera > Vespertilionidae > Myotis > Myotis nattereri. The sequence goes on from NC_138076.1 coordinate 106,209,751, forward strand.
TTATATGGAACCAAAAAAGATCCAGCATAGCCACAGCTATCTTGAGAAAAAAGAACAAAGTTGGAGGGACCACAATACCAGATATCAAGCTATACTACAAAGCCTCTGTGCTCAAAACAGCCTGGTACTGGCATAAGAACAGGCATATAGAGCAATGGAACAGAACAGAGAACCCAGAAATCGACCCATGTCATTATGCTCAATTAATATTTGACAAAGGAGGCAAGTGCACATAATGGAGTCAAGAGAGTTTCTTCAATAAATGGACTTGGGGAAAACTGGAAAGGTACATGCAAAAAAATAAAACTAGACTACCAACTTACACCATACACAAGAATAAACTCATAATGAATAAAAGACTTAAATGCAAGACATGAAACCATAAAAATCTTAGAAGAAGCCATAGGCAGCAAAATCTCAGACATCTCATGTAGCAATATGTTTACCAATACATCTCCTAGGACAAAGGAAACTAAGGAGAAAAGAAGCAAATTGAATTACATCAAAATAAAAAGCTTCTGTGCAGCAAAGGAACCATTAACAAAATGACAAGAGAGCCCACTGCATGGGAGAACATATTTGCCAGTGATACATCTGATAAAGGGTTAATCTCCAAAATATATAGGAAACTCATATGGCTTAACAAAAGAAAGACAATCCATTTAAGGGTGGGCAAAAGACCTAAATAGACCCTCCTATAAATTAGACATACAGAAGGCCAAGAGAAATATGAAAACATTCTCAAAGTCACTAATCATCCGAGAGATGCAAATCAAAACAACGAGGTACCATCTCACACCTGTCAGAATGGCTATCATCAACAAATCAACAAATGACAAGTGCTTGCGAAGATGTGGAGAAAAGTACATTGCTGATGGAAATGCAGACTGGTGCAGCAGTTGTGGAAAACAGTATGGAGTTTCCTCAAAAATTAAAAATGGAACTCCTGTTTGGCCCAGTAATCCCAATAATAGGAATATATCTCAAAGAAATCAGAAACACCAATAAGAAAATATGAACACCAATAAGAATATATGCACCCCTATGTTCATAGCAGCACAATTTACAATAGCTAAGATTGGGAAACAGCCCAAGTGCCCATCAGCAGAGGAGTGGATAAAAATTTCACACAATGGAATACTATGCAGCTGTGGAAAGGAAAGAACTCTTACCATTTGCAACAGCATGGATGGACTTGGAGAGTATTATGCTAAGAGAAATAAGCCAGTCAGAGAAAAACAAGTATCACATGATCTCACTTATATGTGGAATATAATGAACATAATAAACTGAAGAACAAAATAGATCCAGAGATAGACGCATGGAACAGACTGTCAAACCTCAGAGGGAAGATGGGGAGGAGGGGTGGGAAGGAAGAGATCAAGCAAAGAAGTGTATGCATATATGCATAACCCACACAGACAATAGGGTGGTGAAGGCCTGGGGTGGGGGATAGGTTTGGGTAGAGATCAATTGGGGGGTGGGGGGGGGGACATATGTAGTACAGAGAAAAGTACACTGAAAAGTACAGTGTACTTTTCTCCATACTTTTCTCTCACACTTACGAGTGTCCCGACTAACGAGTTTTTCGAGATACGAGCCGTCTCTCAGCTGATTTTTTGCTTTAAGTTGCGAGCTAAAATTTGGGTTACGAGCCAGCTTGTTGGCTCAGCGAACGTCACAGTGAACGCCACAACATCAGCCCAGCATCATGTGTCTCATTCATTCACTTTTTGATTTGACATACAAGTAATTTGAGTTACAAGCTCCGTCACGGAACGAATTAAACTCGTAAGTCAAGGCCTCACTGTACTTTCAACAATAAAGATATTTTTTAAATAAAAAAATAAAATTCAAAATAAATGAAGGAAATCTAATGAACAAAATAAACTGAGAAATAAAATAGAATCAGAGGCATGGATACATGAAATAGACTGATGAATCTCAGAGTGAAGGGATTAACCAAAGTTCTTATGTGCATATTTGCATTATCTATGGATGCAGAAGGTAGGGTGATGAAGGCCTGGGGTAGGGTGGGACCAGGGTGGAGGTGAGCAATGGGGAGAAAGAAAGAGGAAATCTGTAATACTCTCAACAATGAAAACTTTTTAAAAATAAAAATAATAAAAAAATAACAGTGAATTAATTTCAAAAATAACCTGTTGACTTAATTATAAGCAAATTTTGGTTAAAAGCATTTTAAAACGAATAGGGTGGCTGGGCCAGTGTGGCTCAGTGGTTGAACATCAACCTATGAAATAGGAGGTAACGGTTCAATTCCTGGTTAGGACACATGCCAGGGTTGTGGGCTCAATCCCCAGTGTGGGGCATGCAGGAAGCAGCCAATCAGTGATTCTCTCTCATCATTGATGTTTCTATCTCTCTCCCTCTCCCTTCCTCTCTGAAATCTATAAAAATATTTTTTAATAATTAAATTTAATTAATGTTAATTTTCACATATGACATATGGACCAGAAATTTTGTCCCATTAAATCCAAAATCCGTTAAATTAATGTCCACAAAACCAAGGGTTTACTGTATTTGTCTTTCTCGGTCTCACTTATTTCACTTAGTATAATGCCTTCTAGGTCCATCCATGTTGTTGCAGGTGGCAAGATTTCATTCTTTCTTATTGCTGAATAATATTCCATTGTGTGTGTATGTGTATATATCACATCTTCTTTATCTATTTGTCTATCAGTGGACACCCAGATTTCTTCCATATCTTGGCTCGTATAAATAACTAGAGGCATGCACGGGTGGCGTCCCTAGGCCTGACAGGTGATCAGGGCTGGTCAGGGCCCAAAGGCCCCAGCAGGGTAGGGAGAGGAGGGGATGGTGGCTGGGCCAGGTGCAGAAGGAATAGACACCAAACTCCGATGCTGCACTCGGTGCCCCGTCACCCCACAGTTCCCCGCACCCCCCCTCCTTCCCTCAGTGCCACACCACCACCGGGGGCCTGCTGGCCAGGCGAGGGGTCAGGGAGGGTCCAGGAAAGGTTTCAAATGTGCAGGAGGCAGCCAATCAATGATTCTCTATGATCATTGATGTTTCTATCTCTATTTCTCTCTCCAAAATCAATCAAATATATATTTTTTAAATGCAAGGTTTTTAGAGGAAGAAAGGTAGGGCAAGGGAGGTATTGACAGGGGGCATTTGAGATCTCGCTCACATTTCAGATTGGATAACATAAGGTGGTCCTCAGGGGGTGACAGGTGAGGAGTGGCATTGGGTGGTGGAGCAGGACACTGCAGGCTGAGGAACAGGTTGTAATGACTGAGAATGTCTGTGACAGTGACACCGAGCATGTGTTGGGGCCATTGCTGGAATCATTCATCCTCAAGAGGTTTTCATTCCGATGGGAGGAGAAACATGGAGATCAGAAGGCCTTTCTTAACCTAGAAGGTGAAGTGGGAGGCAGGAGTGGGCTGCCCTGCCCCACAAGCCCACAGTATGCAAAGGGATGGGCAGAAGCCAGAAGCTGGAAGCTGGAGCTGATGCGGTGCTATTGGCCAGGGAGGCCAAAGCCACGCCCCCAAGAGCACACAGTCTAAGAAGGGGCGGGTAGGAAGCCAGTAGCTGAAAGTCGGAGCTGAAGCAGCCTGGCAACACTACATCTGGGTTGGAGCTAGAAGGGGAGCAGCTGTCTGTGCAACCAGCTTTGGAGTAGGAGGGGCTGTGCTTCCTGCACGTCACTGGTGAGTCCCTGCAAGCCCGCAGCATGTCAGCCAGGCCATGAGGGACCTGGGAAGGCCTTTCCCTCCGGAGTCATTCTTCCCAGGGTGGCAGCGTCTGCCACTTTTTTTTTCTTTTCTTTTCTTTTTTCCCAATTTATTTTTTTTATTGGAAAGCAAGCTCTGGGCTTGTAGTTCCTGGGATCCCTGGGCCATAGCATGCGTCGCCAGGCCTCACTGCGCCCCACTCCCTCTCCTTCTGGGTTGAGCGTCTGGCCCCCGTGGTCGTTCCAGTCGTTACACCCTTAGTGCTTTTATTGTATAAGACTAGTGGCCCGGTGCTTGAAATTCACCCACTTTAAAAGGGAATTAATTAGAGGAAATATTTTAATATTGCTATTTGCCTTTTCTCTATAATAGAAGTGTGAGAGATGAAAGGAAATTAGTAAAATGTATATGAAAACAGTATATAAATTTATTAATAAATAAACAGCAACAAAAGGATATAACAACAACAGAGGCATGATATAAAAACAATAAAAACATGATATGAAAACAAAAACATGATATAAAAACAACAGTGATGCAAACAATGACTGATAAAGTGATTAAACTTATTCTAATATCTCCCTGTACACCACATTAAGAGTGAAAACACTTTCAGAGTGCTTGACTAATTTCCCTTGTGCTGAAGTATTTAGAACTTTAACTTTAATGTCACATGCTCTTCGAACTCGAGAGAAAGCAACGTATAACTGACCATGTGCGAAAATGGGTTCAGGTAGGAATATGCCTACTCTGTCTAGAGTTTGTCCTTGTGATTTATTAATAGTCATCGTAAATGCTGGCATCACAGGAAACTGTCATCGAATTAATTTAAATGGGAGGCCAGTGTCAGATGGGGACAAATCAATTCTTGAAATCAGAACAACCTCTCCCTCTGCAGATCCTGTTAATACTTCAGCTTCGATAATGTTAGGTCATAATCTTTTTTTTTTTTTTGTCATAATCTTTTGATAATAAAGCTGGTACCATTACAAAGACCCCATATACTATTAAGATTTCTCAATAGCATGATGATTGCACCCACTTTCAATTTTAATTTATGATACAGTATTCCCAAAGGAGTAATACTATTAAGAAATTCAATGGCAAAATTTTCCTTTTCAGCATCATCTGTTGAATCAATGGAATCATCACTCAAATATGTGTGAAAATCTCCAAGTATATCCAAAATTTCATTTACTTTTTGAACGTGCTCATTTTTTGGACAAAGAATTGCATGTTTAGATATATTTTTAATAGTATCTACAGATATAGTATTTCCAATGGTAGCTTCAATAATAGATCCATTACAAATCATTTCACAGGGGATTTCAATAATATCCATTCCTAAATGAAAACTGCTATCAAGTTTGCCATCTCCAAGTTTTACTAACCATCCACTATAAGCAGAATCCTCTGATCTCATATTTGTTGTAAGAGACAACTTTCTGAAACATCCCCAAACATTGCAGTACTTTAAACTTGTTTGTATTATGGCCGATCACATAGTATGCAGTACAATACTGAGACATTATCAAAAATCCCCTCCAGGAAGGAGAACTTTCCCACCAAATACAACATTAAATTCATAATTTCTCTTAGTAATCTGTCTATGGCGTTTATAGCATGACTGGATGCCATGGTGCATTCATCAATAATGAGAAGTTGGGCCTTTTTAATAGTTTTAGCAACTTCACTGTTTATATCAAGTCTAGAAATTGAAGTTTCATTTAATGGAATGGGTAATTTACATTGGGAATGAAAGGTGCTTCCACAAAGAAGTAAATTTGCAGCAATTCCTATAGACACTGTGGGTAAAACTGTACCACCACGACTTCTAATATAATGAATTAAAACTTTATAAAGATATGCCTCCATGCTCTGAGGGCCAGTTCCTGCCTCAAACCTCGCCCTTACTGGAAACAGCTCGGGGAGGGCATAGCTGTTACTAAGAGGACCCAGGACTCAGTGTGTCCATGTTCTGAGGGCGGGTTCCTGCCTGAAACCTCGCCCTCGCAGGAAACAGCTCGGGGAGGGCACAGCCGTTTCCAAGATGACCCCTGCAGGACTGACCTCCTTCCGGTTGGCCGAGCTTCGGATGTGACGCGTTACACCCAGGGCTTTTATATAAATAGATACTACATGAACATAGGGATCCATATATCTTTCAAATTAGTGTTTTTTTTATTTCTTCAGATACTCAAAAGTGGAATTGCTGGATCATAAGGTAGTTCTACTTTTAATTTTTTGAGGAAGTTTCATAGTGTTTTCCATAGTGGCTACATAAGTTTATAGTCCCACCAAAAGTGCACAAAGGTTCCCTTTCCTCCACATCCTCACCAGATGTTATTGTTAAAGTGACTTTTTTCTGTACTGACATACTTCTGCAAAAATCCTTTTGTTTTTCAATCAAGTCTCCAAATATTATCTTATGCTGTCATCCCCACCTCAGATGGTACAAAAGTGACAAAGGAATGTTAAATTTCAAAGAGGCTCTTGAAAAATAGTAGCTGGGGAAGAGTGTTAAATATGAGCTTGGCAGTCAGAGAAAGATAAATATCACATCATCTCACTCATTTGTGAAATATAATGAACAACATAAAGTGATGAACAAAAATAGATCCAGAGACAGAGAAAGACCAAACAGACCATCAAACCTCAGAGGGAAGGCAGGGGTCAGGGGACAGAGAGGGTGGGGGTGGGTAAGAGATCAACCAAAGGCCTTATATGCACATGTATTAGCATAACCAATGAACACAGACACTGGGGCAGTGGGGGGTTCTCCTGGCGGTTGGGAGTGGCCAGGGAGGGGTCGATGGGGGAAAAAGCAGACACGTAATACTTTAAACAAAAAAAAAAAAATTGTAATATGAAAAAAAAATTAACTTAAACTTAAAAAATCAGCCCTCAACTATTAAATTACAAGACAATTATTAATTCATTTTTACTAATGCAGATAATTCCTCTGGGTCATTTAAAATGAATATGGCAGTGCAGTAGAGCCAACATAAATTCATTTTTTTCAAGTCAGTCATTATTTTTCTAAGAATCTGGATAGATGTAGGTAACCTGACATACTGTGGAAGGAAAGAAAAACAATGTTTCAGACATAAAACACACACACACACAAAATATGAGCTTGGGTCAGTATTAAAATTAGAAGTGGGTCATAAAATCCCACTATGAGATCTGGCCTTATTGATAAAGTGAGCACTATGGGTTCCCCAGCACTCATTGACACCTCAAGCTCTTCAGTCACCACAGAAAAGAATAACCTGCACAGTCCCTGCTTTCCCCTCTCCTAGATCATCCCCACTTTCTCTAGAAAAGGACTCCTCATGGAGCCAGCTAATTCATTTCATGCATATACCAGTCTGTCTGTAAACTGCTATTTTTTACAAGTTCTCAAACTCCTGGGCTACCAAGAGGTTTTGATGTTTAAAAAAAATTAAAACTGAAAGATAATCAACCAATATTAATAATGCTTATCTCTGAGGGGTAAGATCACAAGTCCCATATATTTTTTAATATTTTCTAAAATATGTATGCATTGCTTTAAGATAAGAAAAATATATGTTGTTTTATCAAGAGACCTAGAGGCTGGCAAACAATGTCTAGATCCCTGCACAGAGATGGATTTCATAGACTGCTAGAGACAATATGCCCATTGCCTTTAATTTAGCTTCTTCCCAGTCGATATACTAAGGTTTCCATAGGGAGAAAAGAAAAGGGCCCAACCTTTTTCTTTCAAACACTCCATGTATTAAGTTCTATAGAGGTGCTATAGCAGGGTGGTGAGCAAGGCCTTGGCCAGCCTGCAGGAAGCTTGCCTAAGGAAGCACCAGATTATAACAGGCCCTACCTATGGGTGTTGGTAATAAATGTCCTTTAGCCCAGAGGCTTTCCCATGCAAGATAGGAAAAGAGGGTGAGGTAGTAGATAGTTGCCATATTTGCAATTCATGTCAGGCCTTCCTCTTTCTGCCATTTCTTCTGGCAGATTTAACCAGATAGCAGAGGATGCTTCAATGCCATTCTACATTTAGAAAATATTGAATGTCCAGAGTGTGAAAGGCCTACTCTTATCTCTCCACTGTGGCTGTGGTAGTTACCAGGCAGGCTATGCAGACTGCTCTATGTTTGCCAGAAAATAAGAGGAAAGAGGCATGACCATTACCTGTTATTTTAAACTCAGGGTTACTGTGCTTCTAAGCTTAGGAGAGGGTAGAGAGGTTTTAATATGGTAAAAAAGGGAATGTGCATGGGGCTTATACACTGTCACCCAACCACACAATGGAATACCTCACAGCTAATAAGAATGAGACAATTCTACATGAGCTGATAAGAAACAGTTTACCCCAAATTAACTCTTTTTAAGTGTGACAGAGTGCATAATGTGTGTAGTATCCAATCATCTATGTAAGAGAAAGAAAAGCTTAATATCAGAGATTAGCTCTGGAAGGGTAAACAAACTAACAACAGTGGAGGCCTCTGGGTAGGAAACTGGGGGATATGGAATGGGGGTAGAAAAAAAGACTTTCTATGAATACCCTTTTGAAACTTTTGAATTCGGTACCATATTTTTTAAAATATATTTTTATTGATTTCAGAGAAAGGAAGGGAGAGGGAGAGAAACATCCCTGATAAGAGAGAATCACTGATCAGCTGCCTCCTACACGCCCCCCACTGGGATTACAGCCTGCAACCGGGTCAATGTGCCCCAACCAGGGATTGAATAGTCCACCTTTCACTCCTGAGTTCCTTCTCTGACTAGGAAGGTAGGTGGGTTCCTGGTTCATAGGTTGACACTCTTCTACGAAGCCACGCCAACCGGGCTGTACCATGTATTTTAAAATGTATTTTTAAACAGTCTACATACACTTCATAAGTAGGATCTCAATTATTAATCAAAAGTGCAGTATGAACTCACTCACAGATGAGAACACTGAGTCTGAGAGAGGTTCAATCACTTTTCAACAGTCACACAACCACAGAGTGGTGGAATGAGGATTCAAACCTGATTCTTAAACATGGCATTGACCATACTTCCCACCTTCAAAGAACTCACGGTTCCTGTAGGCAACAAAAAATGTCACAACTATGAGGCCATGGAGTCACTACCACAGAAAGGACATGAAATAGGGGCTGGAAGCAGGGAGCATTAACACATACATGCAGAGAAAAAACCAAGATGGCAGCATAGGTAAACACCGGAAATTGCTGCCTCGCACAACCACTTCAAAAATACAACTAAAAGATAAAACGGACATAACCAGAACCACAAGAAGGCTGGCTGAGTGGAAATTCTACAACTAGAAGGAAAGAGAAAAGCACACTGAGACTCAGAGGAGGTGCAGAAGTAAAGTGCAGAGGTACGGAGGCGCATGTGGAAAGGGCTGGCAACTGAGGACACGGTTGTCTTTTTCAATAGGGAGGGAGTCTCAAGCTCCCGACTGCTCTGAACTCCAGTTCTGGGTGAGTCTCTGGGGACCCAGACTCATATTGGGAGAAACTGGACTGTCTGGCATTGGGCAGAACTTGAGGGCGGCTTTCTCTCAGAGGTGCTTGCAGCGATTACCGGGACACTGAGAAGCGGGGCCTCTAAGGGCAGGTCTAAGGATCAGCCATAGCTGTTTGCTCCATCCGGTTGATCCCCTGAGACCCCGCCCCACCCAAGCTGTGCACAGAGGCTTTTGCATATAAAAGGCCTGGCCCTTTGCAATCTGAAAATTACCTGACGAACTGCAGCTGGATCAGAGAAACCCAGAACATCCAAAAGAAGGCCCAAGGCCCCATAGCAGCTTGCACTGCTTCACAGCTGGGCTCCTGCTGGGCAGCCTCAGGAAGAGGCTAAATTAGCACCTCCTTAGAAATCCAAGAGCCAGTTTACCCAGTGGTCAGAATGGGACCATCAAGATTACAACTCCTCAGATCCACAAGGGACACACTCAGGGAGCAGACTCAGTGAGCACTAAAGCCCCCTGAAGCAAGTCTTGCCCCAGAAGGGTGTCTCCAGCACAGAAGTTCTCCCACTGCAGACACAGCTGATTCTCACAGCCAATTGGCCTGGAGGTCAATTCCTCCCAGTGATACCTACAACAATCAAGGCTTAACTACAACAAGACTGTGCACGAAGCCCACAAAGGGGTGCACCAAGAGTGTTCACTTCTGATAATTGGGGAGGCTGACCCACTGGGCCCTACAGGACACCTAGCACACAAAGCCACTCTATCAACACAGGGAAGCAGCCAAAATGAGGAGACAAAGAAACAGGTCACAAATGACAGAAATGGAGGAAAGCAAACTACTGGATATAGAGTTCAAAGCCACACTTATAAGGTTTTTCAAGAATTTTCTAGAAACCGCAGATAAATTTAGTAAGACCCTCAATAAGTCTAGTGAGACCGCTGATAAATTTAGTGAGACCCTCAAGAAATCTAGTGAGACCCTCGAGGATATGAAAAAGGACCAACTAGAAATTATGCATAAACTGACTGAAATAAAGAATATTATACAGAGTTCCAACAGCAGACTAGAGGATTGCAAGAATCAAGTCAAAGATTTGAAATACGAAGAAGCAAAAAACACCCAACTGGAAAAGCAAAAGGAAAAAAGAATCCAAAAATATGAAGATACTGTAAGGAGCCTCTGAGACAACTTCAAATGTACCAACATCCAAATTATGGGGGTGCCAGAAGAAGAGAGAGAGCAAGATATTGAAAACCTATTTGAAGAAATAATGACAGAAAACTTCCCCTACCTGGTGAAAGGAATAGACTTACAACTCCAAGAAGCGCAGAGAACCCCAAACAAAAGGAATCCAAAGAGGACCACACCAAGACACATCATAATTAAAATGCCAAGAGCAAAAGACAAAGAGAGAATCTTAAAAGCAGCAAGAGAAAGACACTCAGTTACCTCCAAGGGAGTACCCATACGACTGTCAGCTGATTTCTCAACAGAAACTTTGCAGGCCAGAAGGGAGTGGCAAGAAATATTCAAAGTGATGAATAGCAAGAACCTATAACCAAGATTACTCTACCCAGCAAACTATCATTCAGAATTGAAGGTCAGATAAAGAGCTTCACAGATAAGAAAAAGCTAAAGGAGTTCATGAACACCACCAAACCAGTATTATATGAAATGCTGAGAGGTATCCTTAAGAAGAGGAAGAAGAAAAAGGTAAAGATAAAAATTATGAACAACAAATACATATCTATCAACAAGTGAATCTAAAAATCAAGTGAATAAATAATCTGATGAACAGAATAAACTGCTGAATATAATAGAATCAGGGGCATAGAAAAGGAGTGGTCTGACTATTCTCGGGGGGGGGGGGGGCGCGGAAAGGGGTGTGGGGGGTGCAGGAAGAGACTGGACAAAAATCGTACACCTATGGATGAGGACAGTGTGGGGGTGGGGGTAAGGGCAGAGGGTGGGGTGGGAACCAGGTGGAGGGGAGCTATTGGGGGAACAACTGTAATAATCTCAACAATAAAGATTTAATAATAAAAATAAAAAAAAATGCATACATGCAATAGAATGGAGATCACCTGCACAAAGCTATAAACTACTTCTTGGTCCCTTCTAACCCCTTTCTAGAAGCAGAACTATCTGTTTTACTGGCCCCCTACTTCCACCCATGATTGCCTACAGTAGCCTGATTTCTCCTCCCCACCCCATGCCATCTTCCCCAGTCTCCCATCTGACCACAGAAGAGTATTACCCATTGTGGCTCTCCTCAGCATACCTAAAATTTAAAATATCTGTTCTATGTTATATTCTCTCAGAACCATGTAGAACTAATCAACTAGCTCTAGCAGAAGTTACCCCTCCCAGGTATGCCTGCATATTAATTAATAGTGAGCATCAGTCAGAGAGCAACTGATTTTAGGGAAAGTAAGGCAGAATCACAGTACAGTGAAAGGAATACTAGGCTTGAGGGTCATGTGTCCTTGGTCTTACTCAGCCTATGTGACTTGGGGCAAATCAATTCACCTCTCTGAGTCTCAACTTCCTTATTTTTTTTTTAAAGTGCTATAACAGTTGATCTTTACAAATCTAACATTCTGCAGTATTCCACCATACAATGCTGCTTTTCTGATTTCCATCCCCTCAGAACTTGGTGTACTGGGTGTGTGGAACTGTAATGTCTGAGAAAAATATAATGTAAGCCACATGTAATTTTAAACATTCTAGTAGTCCCACAAAAAAGTAAAAAGAAACAAGTGAAATTAATAATAGATTTTATTTAACCCAATATTTCCAAAACAGTATGATTGCATGATTTCAACATGCAATCAATATAAAAATTGAGTTTCCATTCTTTTTTTAGTACTAAGTCTACAAAACTTAGTGTGTGTTGTACATTTAAAGAACATCTCGATTTGGACCAGCCACATTTCAAATGATCAAGAGACACACATGGCTAATGGCTACCGTTTTGGCAGCACAGGTATAAGTCTAAGAGGAAGTCCTCCTTTCACTCCTGACCTTTTTAAGCCCAGAGTTGAAGACTGACATGAGTGCTAGCCTGCATCCTGAGAAAAGTCAAAGTCATCAGAGAAGTTCTGGTCTGAGTTCCTTCTCTGACTAGGAAGGTAGAGGAGGGCAAAGTTCAGGACAAACACAAAATAGAAAACCTAGGAGGCTGCAAGAACAATAATGGGGAACTTCAAGGAGAGACAGAAAATGAGTTGGTCATGGTCAGATTTTCTTTATACTCAAGGTTTTCCCAATGCAAACCCCAAAAACACACAGAGCTCCTATCATATCAGTTATATCGATTCATTCCTTTAAACATCTCTGAACACCTAACTCTTAGGCACTTGGCTGGGCAATGGAGATGCAGTTACCCTTCAGGAGAGCTCTCAATTCGGTCAGGATGACATGTTAAACACTTCATAAGTAGGATCTCAATTTTTCATTCAAAGTGAGATAAGAACTCACTTATAGATGAGAACACTGAGGCTGAGAGAGGTTCGATCACTTTTCTACAGTCACACAACCAGAGAGTGGTGGAATGAGGATCCAAACCTGACTCTTAAACATGGCATTGAACCATACTTCCCAGTTTTAAAGAGCTCATGGTCCTGGAGGCAACAAAAAATGTCACAACTATGAGACCATGGAGTCACTACCACAAAAGGACATGAAATAGGGGATGGAAGCAGGGGGCATTAAGATTCCCAGGGGTAACCTTGTGTGAGTCTGGAAGGTTGAGGAGCTCACCAGGTGAAAAGGGGGAGGGAAATGGACCTTCCACAGGGAACAGCAGAAGTGTGAAGGAGCATTCAGTGTTCAGAAAACTGGTTGGTGGGGCAGCTAGAGGGCAGTGTGCATAAGAAATAGAGGCCCCACATGAAAGTGGAGGTGTGAGCCAAAACCAGTGCATAAGGGGCCTGAAATTCCATGAGGAACAATGTAGGTTTTATACTATGGGTCATGGGAAGCCTTAAAAATTTTGTCTAGGGTAGTAAACAGGACCAGATTTTCATTTGAAGAAATCATTCTAAAGGAGAGATCTCAAAGCTTATGTGTCACCCTTCCTCTCCTAGGGCTGTTAACTCTATTAAAAGTCCATGTTTAAAGGCTAAGATTTGTTTCCTAGAGTTGGATCACATCTAGGGACTTAATCTCCCAATGGCCTGTGAAGTTTACTTCTCTACCCATGTTACTAAACAGAAGTTGTTGACTTGCAATTCTTGAAAATCAACCCACGAAAAGCTAAAAGCACCTCCTTTATTCCTGGCATCAGCACTGACAGAGTTCCTGGCAGAGGATGGTTTGCTTGGCCAGCTCCTGCTGGAAACCTTGCATAATCTTGATGGCACAGTAGTATTTTACATTTACTTGCACAGAAACGCGTAAGATTCTTGTGGCCAGTGACAGAAAATGCTGAAATATTTTAGGTGCTCAAATTCTGAGGCTCCATGTCTCCTCCCCATAACAAGGAATAAAATTGTTCACTGCCTTCAAAACCCATGTCTCCCCTCTCCCCAGCCCCCTCTGCACATCCCTTCCAGGTCCCCTGATTACCCAGTTCCATTTTCAGCTCATCAACCTCTAAAGCTGGCCTACTTTTCAAGGCCACACAAGCAGAAAAACATCTGCATTATACAAATAATAGATTATAATTAGAACAGGATATAGAAAGGGGGAAACCAGCAAGTGTCCACCAGAAAGCAAGGATACAGGCAGAATTGGTAAAAAAAAAAAAAAAAAAAAGAAAAAAAAAAGCCATTAGACAAAGTACAAAAATACTACTGCATCGCAGGGGCAAGGGCTTGACAAGAGGGAAAGAGACAGCAGCAATACTGAGTGTAACAGAACAGCGGCTGGCCACTGACTGCCTGGAAAACCGAGCTGAAGCCCAAGAGCACCAAGCAAGATCACTTTACCCAGTGAGAAGAGCGAAGCAGACACATTTTGTATTCGGTAATCACCTGGGTGGTTCTGAAAGTCATGCCCTGGTCTGAATAGAGAGTGGGCCCAGGCAGTTTCGAGTCCATTGCAAAACCATGGAAATTATGTACAGATAAAAAAGCAGGCCAGATCCATGAAGAGGAGCATAAGAGAGAAAAGAAGAGGCCCTCTCAGGTGGCACTCTGCCTAACTAAAGGCCTGGTCCACAGGTAAGATGTCCAAGGGGTTTTTCTGAACTTCCAGTGTCATTCACACCCTGACCTAAAAAATCAACCCCTTGCCTTTGTCAAGAAGATGGAATGTTTCATGGACACACTCTCCATTCCCAAACCCCTCCTTAACAAGGCATCTCTGGGTATAAGAGGGGACTGTTCTGGAGGACTTGTGCCCTCCAGCCCCACTTTGTTTCCATATGACCTGACACCAGCCAAAGTGGGAGAGCATTTGGGTAGCAAGACAGTTCATGTGGGGGGAAAAAAAAAGAGAGAGAGAGACATATGTAATGCTCTTTGTAATACTTTAAGCAATAAAACAAATTTTTTTTTTTTTTAAAAAAGACACGGATTGAATTAGCTCTTCCTAGAATTAGGCTGGCTCCACTCCCATAGGGGCCCAGCCAGCAACAGGAAATTGGTGCCGTGGATGAGTTATTCTGCTGTGGGGAGTGGAGAGGCTGAGGTGAGTGGGAAAGACCACTCAGTCACGGATGGAGAGCTAGTAGAGAGAAGAAAACATAGCCTCCCGGATCCAATGGAAGAGCTGAGCCAGCTTGCAGAGGAAGGGCAGGGAAGAAGGAGACGCTGCAGGGAAAAGAAGATTATTGTCAGTGAACCTTCCGTCACTCCCCTCCTCTTCACTTAGTCCCATTTCCCATCCCTCAGGAACTCTACCAACTTGGGAACATAAGGATTCTTTTGGAAGCATATTCTGATGCTTAATGTTATTTCCTCCTGCTTCCCTCCTCAACAATAAAGAACTGCACTTTCTCTAGGACATATTCTCTGAAATATACTTTCTTCACTTTGATTACAATGATCTTAAATTTGCTGAGAAAAAGATTCAAATATATTATGTTTTACCTTTTTGATATACAAAGAACTGCTAATGTGACTGCTTCTGGTGCGTTGAATTTGGGAAGAGACTTTTTACTACATTCATTTCTATAGCTTTTAAATTTGGAGCCATGTGACAGTATTACCTATTTTTATCATGTTAAATATACTGAAATTAAAGCAAAATTCACCTCTTTGGAATTAAAGCTGAGTTGGTTTGTTTTTCATTATTTGAATTCCTGATTTGTTTTTAATTTTTTAAAATTTATTTTAGAGAGAGGAAGGAAGAGAGAGAGAGAGAGAGAGAGAGAGAGAGAGAGAGAGAGAGAGAAACATTGATGTGAGAGAGAAACACTGATTAGTTGCCTCCTGAGTGTGCCTGGGGATCGAACCCTCAACCTGGGTATGTATCCTGACCGACAATCAAACCTGCCACCTTTCAGTATACGGAACAATGATCCAAACAATTGAGTCACACCAGCCAGGGCTGAATTCCTGATTTTTTAACTGATTTTTTTTTTTTCTATCTTAAAAAGGAAGATATTTTTTAAGAAAGTTATTGACAGACTAACTTCTGTATATCCTTTCTATGGAGGTCAAATTGCAGCCCATTCATGAGTCCTCCTTTCCCATAACACCACCACTATAATGAGTCAAAACTAGCATTGAACGTCAGGACCACCAGCCAGGGCCCTTCTGAAGAAGTCTGAGCAGCTCTGTGAACAGCAAGCTCAAATGACCTCTTGACATCTGCACTTAGGAGACCAGGGTTTATGAAATGAAAGGGCTTAAAAAACCGTAAAAAATTTCTAAATTTTTATCAAGTCTCTGGAACAATGGAGAAAGTCAGAGGATAGTGTCTGCTATGACGAAGTAATGCTTGAGCTAAAGCCAACCCTCGGACAGATAAGGGTGAAAGCCTGGGGAGGGGGTGGGAGCAGGACACAGTGGGTCAATAAAGTTAAATTTTTAAAAAGTCAGAGGATAGATATGAACGAACACAAACTATCTTAGCTTACCTGAGGCTAACTAGTGATTCTTTCCTAAAGCAAACAGAGCTCTTCAGAGGGAATTCCTGCTCAGTGTTCAGCAAAGGGGTGAAAAAGACAACTTTGAGGTATACAAGGAATTAACCCTCAGGAAATAACCAAGGTTGTTCCCAAATAGTACTTAGGGAGCTCAAGTCTGCTTTACAGCACTGCAGAAAACAGAATACAAGATAATCAAAATGTTCTGCAATGGGAGTTGTTAAAATCAATTATGGGACTTTCTTTAAATTGGAATATTATTTAGCCATTTAAGGCCATGTTTCAAAAAATACTTATGATATGCAAAATTTACTTATACCCATATATGTCTTTACATAGAAAAAAGGCTGAAAGTACAACCATTATAATAGCAGACTCACAGGTGATTTGTTTTCTCCTTTAAATTTTCCCTATTTTCCACATTTCTAAAATGTATAAGTATTTCATTTACAATTTAATATGTTTTAAGTTAACAAAGTTTTTTAAACATATGATGAGGAAGATTTTTTTTTAACTCTGAGGTTCTATTCAGAGTTCAATCCTGCATAAAGTACATGATAAAGTAGATGATAATGACTCAAAGTCAATGTTAAAGAGTCAGCAGAGTAGACTTTTTCCAGACTGCTCTCACAGACCACAGCACTAGTCTCTCCTAGGTGGGCTGGGCCAGCTCTTGCTCAGGTCCAGCAATTCCTCCTTATAGAAGAGATTCAAAGAAATGGCACAGGAGGTACCTCCATCCCCAAGAGGGCTCCCACAGGCCCAGCTCTTGTCAACTGCCCCTTCTCCAGGAAGGGTAGGAGAGGTAGGCTTCATCACTCACCTGGATCAAACCTCACCACCAAGAGGCAGAGAATCAAGGTGGCCAGGAGGCTCTTTTTGAAGGGCAGGGAAACGAAGTGGCTCACTGCAGAGTCCCAAAGCCGGCGAAGCAACATTAGTAGTGACAGAAACTTGTGGAAGGAGTCTGGTCAGGGAGAAAGAGCATAACTGTAAGGTAAGTCACAGGAACCAGCTTCCCTAAATCTGAGCTTTGA
Source organism: Myotis nattereri (assembly GCF_964212035.1). NCBI lineage: Eukaryota > Metazoa > Chordata > Mammalia > Chiroptera > Vespertilionidae > Myotis > Myotis nattereri. The sequence continues at coordinate 106,227,011 of NC_138076.1, forward strand.
GCTTGATTATAAGAGTTGAACAGAAGGTAATTTTATAACTCTTGTAATTCATAAAGTGGTTTTAAAGGAGATTCCGAAGCTCCAAAAATGTTTTAAGGACTATATCACCACACTATCATCTCCTTAGGGGAGGACTTTGCACATCTACTCAGCTAGATAAATCTGGCATATTTGGTGTTTTTCTAAATATCCTATTTTATAACATTATTTATATTTTAGCCTAAGATACATGCATAGAGTTACACAGAACAATACGTCTTGATTATCACAATAATGCAGGAAAATAAAGGGCACTTAGCACACATAGTGAAGAATTCAAAGATCCTGGATTATGAATATAAACATGAACACTACCAACCCAAGAACAAGTGGTGCCCAGTCCTGACAGGACATCCTGAATTTGCCATCAAACCCCCTTCTGCCTCCTCCTCCCCATGGGTGGAGGGGCAGAGGTCTTGGGTAGCCATAGGTAATCTCTGAAGCCAACATATCCTGTTTGCAAAAAAGTGATCCTGTCTCAGCAGGTTCATGCTCTTTAGCGCACACGCACACACACACAACAACAACAACAATATTTAGGACAACAGTATTACAGTCTCCTACAGCTGAAGGGCTCTTGTGGGGTAAAAAAAGGACTCAACCTATTCTATGTATTATGACCAATACATTAGAAACCACCAAGGGGGAGGAGGGGACTTAAAGTCACGATAAAGAACAATTTCCCTACAGAACTGCCCATTGATAAAATGAGCTGCTTTAGAAGATAGTGAATCTCTGCACTTAAACGTATTTATGTACAGTCTAGAAGTCTAGATCACTCAAGGAAAAGGAGATGAAAAGGATTAAAGAACCAGGGGAAGGGTCTGGAGTAGAGGAACCTTTAAGTCCCTTTGTAACAAATCCACACCCACCCTTTTGCAGGTTCCCCTTGTATGATGCTAGCCAGGTGTGTGGTATTGAGTACTGAAGTGGTTTCTCTACAGAAGCCAGTTTATAAATCTGCGCTCTAATGTGCAGAGGTGGGCTGTCTCTGAAGGGGGTGGACATCAATCACTGGAAAAGACACCCAAGAGGTCTGGTGAGTGAGGCAGATGGGAGACTGAGCAGAGGCACCCAAACTGAAGATAAGTAATTTTTACCTCATAAGTCAAGTTACCAAGTTATCGTGTTAGTTTCTCATTATCTTTTGGCTATCCCCAAGCATACCTCAGCTGTGTCTACATTTGTGCTAGCATTTAAAGGAATAACATCCTACCTAGCCCAGCATAGTACAGGCAAGAGATCTAATGAGAGGACCCCAAGGAGATGGTGACTTTTAGGAGAAAAGAGTCAAGGTCCTGAGACCCAGCAACACATTCCCATATGAAGATTTTCTTTCCACTACCAACTTCAGAGTGTCTGGACTTTCTAAGCAACTGAACAGGTTTCCTAAACTCCCAGGAATGTCATGATGGACCCCAAGGTCCAGAGGAAAGCCCACAACTACACTTTAAAGAAGCCACAGAAGGATAATATCCTACCTTCCTGGTTTAGCTTCTGGTCCTTCTCAGAGTGTTCATGTTTCTGCTGTTGCCTTGCTATGCTGATGACCTGGAGTACATCCAGCCGTTGCTCCTCACTGAAGGCTGCAGAGCCCACCACTAGCTCCTCAGCCTCTGACAAGTAGCCCAGAGGCAGTAGCACCTGCTGCAGGTAAAGTTCTGCCAAGGCTCTGTATTCTGGAAGGCCCTGATTGTCTGGGTCTTGGATCCAGGCACTGGCCGCTTCTAGCATGGCTCCAGGCTCTTGCATTTTGCTGTATAAAAGAACACTGCAGCCCAAAATAATCCAATCCCCACCCCCCCAAGAAAAAAAAACAGTCAGTGTTCCACAGTTGGTTCATTTCTCATAACCACTATACTCTCTTATCCAACTCCTCCCCTGTGTCCTCCAGCCCTTCCTTATGGAATGCTGACATCGAAAGAATTAGGAATTCCTAGAAAATAGCAAAAAGTTCTCACTCCACTATGACACTCCACTCTGTCATCCCATTTCACATTTCCTATTCCCAGTATCTTCTCTCTTCTTCTTTCCTTTAACCCACTCCTAAATCCCTCCTTCCTCATCCTTTAGTGAAAAAAAAAATCAGATTTGGAGGAAAATAGAAGGGAATGTGGAAGAGGAAATATTAGGCACTGATTCAGAAGAGAGCAAAAGTCTTCATTTCTGGAATGATCCAATGAGTCAGTAATAAGGACCTACCACAGCTCCAGGACTTTGGGGGGTAGCTTTTCAGGGACCTGGTAATACTGAAGAACCCAGGAAATAACTTCCCGCCACCGATCCATTTCTGCCAGGGCCTGGATCCCCACAACGCACAAGGAGCATTTCACCTCTAAGGAACTGTCAGCAAAAAAACCAATTCAGGTTTAGAAACGGTCCCCCTCCATTTCCATTCATACCTCCACCCTGGGACTGTTCTTCCCCACCTTCCAATTTAGCAGCCATCACTTCCATTCTCCCCATTAGTATTCAAAGTGTCCTCACAATTACAATTGGTCTCATGGGCCCCAACGTAGAGAAAACTGCCCATTCTCCTAGAAATTAAAAGTTCCTATAAACCTCCTAGAGGCAAATCAACTCTTGCCCAACATCTTTGTATGCAGGTGTACTTTCCCCTTTGTATGCCAGAAAGAGAAAAGTACACCTACAACACAGGTGTGTGGGTGGAAAGAGAGCTGGAACTAACAGTTTGTGTGAAGAAATGGGCATGAAGCCTGAGTGTGGGTATAGGAAATCCACTGGCCTTAGTGCCAGCCAGTGAGGTACCTCCAGGCACCAGGAATCACAGCCTTCAGCGTTTACTGAAACAAGCCCCCATACAACCCCTAAAATCACAACCAGGGCTCCTCAGCTTTGACTATTCTACCCACCACCTCCCTAGTGTGATCTAATCCAATTTTACAACCCAAGGTTTTTCTCTAAGTTGATTGTTTAATCCAGTTCTTCAGCAGGACCAGAACCCCATTCCCACTCATCAGCCAAGACCAGAAGTGAACAACTTAGGGATGGGGAGTGTACCTAGGAAAGGACTGAGCCTGCTTAAGAAAATAATTTAATACAATACACATTCTATCTTCCCATCACGCCATCACACTGGAGCAGGGAGCAAAGAATTGGCTAAGCTGCTCAGGGGCTCAGTTTTCTCCTCTGTAGAACGGGCACATCAGCCTGTCAGAGGCTTCCTGTGCACATTCTGGGAATGACCGGTTCCCGAAATGCTGGTCCCTCCCCAGGCAATCCCCGCACGTACGTGCCCACAGGCCAGTCAGCCTGGGCGTAGTTGCTCAGGCTCTGGCCGGCTCGCTCGCAGGTGTGCAGCGCCTCCCGGAAGTCCAGGTGCACCACTAAGTGATCGGCCGCCTCCTCCAGGAGAGCCGCGGCTGCCGCCGGCGACAGGACGACGCGCACCGTTTCGCTGCTGCTTAGGGCACCCCCGGCCCCCCTAAGCGGGGCTGAAGCTGTCGACGGGTCACTCTTCATAGCAGCCTGGTTCGAGGCCTGTCTCTACAGACGTCCACGTGGCCCTTCTCCCGCGCTCCAGGAGTCCTATTCGGCCTGGGAGAAGTGGGCAGTCCTCACAGCCTTATCCACAACCCTTCACGAGGCCGCGTCCTGGACAAGGAAAAGAAAGGGGCTATATTCTAAGGCTAACGCTAGGCTCGCCCGGCGCCTGGGAAACCAGTTTACACCTCGGATGTGCAGAACGGCTGCGTGCCTCAAGTACCTGGCCTAGCTTCTCTGCCCCCACAGCGTGTACGGAGGCACTTAAGCCCTGGGAGAATGCGAGTGTCGGCTACTTCCGAAGAACAGGGCACTCACCCAACGTGTAAACGGTATCTTTCCTGTTCTCGCGGCTCTGCAGCATGGTTTTGGCGGCGCGCGGGACTCTGGGAGTTGTAGTTTTCCGACCCTAGGCTCAGTAGCTCTAGTGATGCAGATGGGCAGATTCGGACTACAACCACCAGCATGCCGCGCTCCCCAAAACTGGCACTGTCTCCGGAGAAAACAAACTGACAGCAGTGCTTTGAGGCCAGGAATATCAAAGGTGAGGTTATGTTCAGAGATGAGTTGGTGCCCTTACTAACCAGACCTGGAAGAGGCCAGACAGAAGAAATTCCAGTAAGGAAATGGAGCTAATGCACTCTTCTGAGCATCTATAGGGATAGCAATTAAGGCAGACCAGGAAAGGCACTGAAAGGAAACAACAGTTTGTACCGCCTTCCCAGACTCAACTCACATTTATCCAGTACTTGAGTGCCTGGCACTATGCTAAGCGCTTTGCGTGCAATCTTATTTAGTTCTTCCCTCAGAACAATGGTTATCTCTACTTTACAGTGTTGCAGAAGACCAAAGAAATACCAAGCACGCTTCCTAGAGAAAGGGTCAGGGACCCCGTTTATTAACACTAGTGGACTCAGGGAATAATTCCCAAATCAGAGTGAAGAAACACGCTTTTTATAGCCTTCTGGGGTCTTTGTCTTGCAGATATGGTTCCGCCCCCTTTCGTGGGCTTACAGGAAGGCCCCTGGTGTTGGGGGTCCCCAGGTCATATCCGATGATCTGTTCTGGGGCCAGCGATAACGACCACCCCCCCACCCCAGGACAGTGCATTGTTCACAGTTTTTATGGCCTGACATGCCTTGCAAGACCAGTTTCCTCCTCAACAGGAGATGAAATTGTATCTTATTTAAATAATTTGCTCAAATCACACAAGTAGTGACAAAAATGGCATCAATCCAGGGCTCTTTTGGCTCAAAGGCACATATTTAAGCACTAGTCTATTCTGCCGGATGAATAAATCTGTGCTTTCTAATTACGGAATTCATGATCATCACACAAGCAAGTTATACAAGTTGAGCCTTCATTGTGTCACATAAAATAAGAAATACTTTGTGCAATGCAATTTATAATAAAGTTCCAGAGCAGAGCAAACGTTCAATAAATTATAGCTATAATAATTATTATTAAACAATTTTACACAGATATGTAAAATCACATTTATTTATATTCTTTACTTCACTCAAACTTTGCCCTGCCTCCAAACTTCATAATAAGCCCTCTCAGGTTTAATTTCTCCCCAGTTTCTTACCTTTTGAACTCTCTCCAAACTTCTCTGGAATTCTTTTGAAACAGGAATTTTAGGGTAATATAGGCAGGCTTAGGGAATTTTTAGAATTGGGGTCTGTGGAAAAATCATAGGGTTACAGATTGGGAAAAGGTACATCTCCATAACACAAGGAAACCAGGTGCAGCTACATTTCCATAAGACAAGGAAGCAGCAGCAGGGACATCTCCATAACACAAGAAAGCCAGGTACAGGGAGCAGCAACAGTTGCAATTACATAAGACAAGGGAGCTGGAAGTATCCAAAAGGGTCTATATCCTATCTAATAAAAGAGAAACATGGTAATTAGCATACGACCGCTACCCTTCCCATTGGCTAATCAGGGCAATATGCAAATTAACTGCCAGCCAAGATGGCTGCCGGCAGCCAGGCAGCTTGAAACTTACATGAAGCTTGCTTGCTTCAGTGAGGGAGGACTCCAATGTTCCCCGCCTGACGCTGCAGGCCTCTGAGCTGCAACTCTAAGCAACTATGTAACAAATATAGAAGCTAAACAAAACCCCAGAAACCTGCTTTAGTCCGCAGGGCTTCAGCCAGCAGGATCGCAACATTGTAAGCAAAGGCCAGAAACCTACTTTCAGCAGCGGAGGCCTAAGAGCTGGAGCCAAGCCTCAAAGCTAAAGCTGGCCCAGAATAAAAAGAAAAAAGAAAAAAAGGAGCAGTTGGGAGCTTCAGTCACCCCCAGCCTGAAAACAGTCCTCAGCCCCTCACCCAGACTGGCCAGGCACCCCAGTGGGGACCCCCACCCTGAAGGGTGTGTGACCAGCTGCAAACAGCCATCATCCTCTCACCCAGGATGGCCAGGCACCCCAGTGGGGACCCCCACCCTGATCCAGGACACCCTTCAGGGCAAACCAGCCCGTACCCACCCGTGCACCAGGCCTCTACCCTATATAGTAAAAGGGTAATATGCCTCCCAGCACCAGGATCAGCGGAGCCAAGAGGCCTCCCGGCACTGGGATCAGCGTGACGGGGCAGCACCCAAACCCCCTGATCACCCTGTGGCTCTGTGTGTGACAGGGGGCGGGGCCACGACCTCCCTATCCGCCCTGCTCTGTTCGTGACAGGGGAAGGCACCCCAACCTCCTGATCAGCACTGCTCTGTGCCTGGTAGGGGGGAGCTCCCCAACCCTCTGATCGCCCTGCAGCTCTGTGTGTGACAGGGTGCGGCGCCCCAACCCACCCCACCCCCCCACGGGCCCTGCTCTGTGTGTGTCGGGGTAGAGCCATAACCTCCCCATCGGCCCTGCCCTGAGTGTGAGAGTGGCGGCACCCCAACCCCCTGATTGACCCTGCTCTGTGGGTGATAGAGGGCAGCGCCCCAAACCCCTGATGGGCCCTGCTCTGTGCATAACAGGGGGCAGCGCCCCAACCCCTTGATTGGTCCTGCTCTGTGCGTGACAAGGTACAGAGCCCAACCCCCCTGATGGGCCCTGCTCTGTGAGTGACAGGGGGCAGTGACCCAACCCCCTGATTGGCCCTGCTCTGTGCATGACAGGGGGTGGCACCGCAACCTCCCCATCGACCCTGCCTTGAGTGTGACAGGGGACGGTGCCCCAACCCCCCAATCGGCCCTACCCTGAGCGTGACTGAGGGTGGCATCACAACCTCCCGATCCGCCCTGCTCTGTGCATGACAGGGGGCGGCACCCCAACTCCCCAATTGGCCCTGCTCTGAGCCCAACCAGGGGCTGCACCTAGGGATTGGGCCTGCCCTCTGCCACCTGGGAGCAGGCTTAAGCCAGCAGGTCGTTATCTCCCGAGAGGTCCCAGACTGCGAGAGGGCACAGGCCGGGCTGAGGGACCCCCCTCCCCCCCGAGTGCACAAATTTTTGTGCACCGGGCCTCTAGTCCTATATAATAAAACCATAATATGCAAATTGACTGGTGGAAGGACTGGTCGCTATGATACACACTGACCACCGGGGTGCAGACTCTCAACGCAGAAGCTACCCCCTGTTGGTCAGTGTGCACCCACAGGGGGAGTGCTGCTTAGCCAGAAACCGGGCTCACAGCTGGCGAGCACAGCGGAGATGGCAGGAGCCTTTCCTGCCTCCGAAGCAGTGCTAAGAACCCCTTGGGGGGTCCCAGACTGTGAGAGGGCAGAGGCCGGGCTGAGGGATCCCCCCTCCCCAGTGCATGAATGTCATGCACCAGGCCTCTAGTTTACAAAATAAAGAGGAAGGAAGAAAGCCCAGAAAGAAAAGAACAATGAGGGAGGAGGGCATCACATGTCCCATGTGGTTGACTTTTGAGTTCAGGAGTTGCTATAGTGACCAAATCAAAAAGGGGGATAGTGGCCAATCAGAGGGGATATCAGGACATAGGAACTACAGCCTTTATAAACTGTGGAAGAAGGGACGGGGTGGGACTCTTTCCCCCTCCCCACGTGGAAGTCCATTCTGTGGGACTCTTTCCCTCCCTCTACATGGGAGTCTGTACTTGTTCTTCAATAAATCTCCACCTTTGCTATACTACCCTCTGTCCATGGATTCATTCTTTGACTCCAGTGGACAAAGAATCCGGGTTCCAATCCAAAAATTCCCTATCACTTTCCTCCCCTAGTGATTAGACAGGCCAGGCACAGGGTGTCTGCTTACATCATACATCTCCTTCCTGAAAAATCAGACAGAGGCCGAAAACCAGGACTACAGGCTTTATTAGAGGAAAAGCACCTGCCGGGCTGTCTCGCAAGGGGAGAGCAGCAACACATGCAGGGGTGGGCACGCCTTTTGAGGGGCGGAATGGGAAGGGGTGGGGGGCTTAGTGTACTCGGCGCACACTGATTGGTGGCTTACTGCATTGTCCATATAGGACAAGGGCTTAGGGTATTTGGCAGGTGTGGATTGGTGGTCCAATGTATAGTCCATATAAGGTACCTGGTTAGTCACTCAGGTATTTCTGGGCTGCAGGTTACGTCATACTCTGCCCACCAGTTGGGGGAAGGGAGGATCTATCACTTCCCTTGTCACCAGATTTAGACAGGCCCACCTCCTGGGTTTTCAGTTCTCTGTAGAAAGTTCTATGAAAAACAGAGGCAGAAACATCAAATCCATCAGATTCTAAGGAAAGAGAAGTAAGCACCCTATAGCCATGTAAGATGATGAAGTTAGGACTGAATTTATTCCATCTACTGGGTGCCAGGCTCTATTCTAAGAACTGAGGATCCTCCGTGAACAAATGAGACAAAAATGTCTGACTTTGTGGAGCTTACATCATAGTGAAAGGAAACAAAAAACAAGCAAGTAAAAATATACAGTATTATTCAGATGATAATAAATGCTAAGGATAAATAAGTAAAGTAGAGAAGAGAGACTGTGAGTGATAACAGTGGTGGGGTGGAGTTGGTATCTACATTTAGCTTTGTTTTCTAACAGTAAATCCAGGGTTGGGAGCAGAGCAGAGAGAAAACGTGGCCATCATGCTCAGGACTAGACCTTGTCTGGGGCACCAGCATTGACTTTGGAATGCCACCCTTGGGAACAACATACTTTCAGGGTCATTTGGGAGAAGCTTCACTTTAAGTCCCTATTCCTCACCAGGCAATATGCAGTCCCACACAGCAAACTCCAGAGGTAAGCAAAGAGCCCTGAAAAGTGGATCAGTCTAAGACTGAACTTACCAAAGTGTTTTATCAGCTTTACCTCAGATTTGACATCATACTTATTGGACTAAAGAAAAAAATCTGTTTTTCAGAACTGGGTTTAGAAGTCTTCCTTGAAACATCAGGAAAGCAGTAGGAGCACCAGAAAACAGACCTAAGCTGGCTTGGGTGGGTGGAGACTGGTACAGCCACATCACTTCACTTCTAGTAGTACCACCTCTAAATTGTTGTTGCCTTGAAAAGACCCCTTCCTTAATCCCAAACAAGAAATTTCCTGCTATTCCAAAATTTTCCAGGAGATGGCAGTACATCCTTAAAAGCAGCAGACCTACCAGAAACAAATTTGCCTACTTTGTGGCTGCCACAGAAGGCAAAATTAGGTCAAGATATTTGACAAGTGGGTGGGTGCTAAAAATTATATTAAAATATGATTCTGTTCTAATTCCGTGTTTCACCCAATTTTTTACTAAACAGGGCTTCGTAGTGGTCTGTATGTCACCACTTAACCTTTAGCACTGTTATGCCCACAAATTGATTCTTCAACACACAGCTACTATGACTCTCCACCATCTCACCTGTGTCTGAATGTACCCAGAATTTCTCAAGCTAAGACATAGCAATCCTAAACATAAGTAAATTCATTCCACCTGACAGAAAGTGAACAGGTATTATAAAAACCTAACCCAGGGTTCATGGTGCAAGCTTTGAAACCACCTTTCCTCTCCTTGGGTAAAACAAGAAGTAGAAATAAGGCCTGATCTGTAAAGCCAGATCTATAAGGCATGGCCCAGGTTAATATTTGTATTGTTGGAATCATTATATTTTGAGAAAACTAGTAGAATAAGTGAAACACAAAATCCACATTCTAAGTCATCCCCTGACCTCTACCCAAGCTCTGGTACTTGGTGTTCTTCCTTCCATTCAGTTAGAGGAAAAGAAGAGATAATCCAATAACACATTGAACTCTTTAAATCACTGGAATATTTCAGGCTAATATAAGGTGAGATGGTATAATATATTGGGAAATTAGTAAGGAAAAGAAAGAATCTGACTCCACCTAAAAGTTCTGTAATTTTACTTTCTAACCTGGAATCCAACTCTTGACTCTTCTTTACAAAGGTCAGAAGAGCCCATCTGTGGTCAGTCCCGCCTGTCCTGATCTCCCCCCACACTGGTTCTACATTTTCTGACAATAGATAGGATCCATAGCTGCCCCTTTGGACAAATCTCATCCAGTCAGAGCCTCTCAGTACAGGGACTTTGGTGGCAAAGGTCTGGATGCAGTAGGATCATATCCAGAGTAGACCTTTGGCCAGAAGCAAGCCAAAGAGATAAATATGGTAGGGTGGAGATGATGTTTTTTCCAGGATGATCAAGGGTTGTGCCTACCTCACTCAGACTTTTGTCAGTTAGATGGCATTTTTATGGCTCTTTTTAAAAGTCTGAACTTGTAGTTCAGAGCAGAATTGAAGGCTTCCTGTTTACTCCACTCCATATCGACACAGAAGAATTCTTACTTGTTTCTGTATCTAAGAAATAATCATCATAATCATACTTCTGTATAGAACTTCATAATAATAATAATGGCTTTATTTATATGGTACTGTATTAACTATGTTCTAGGCACTGTTCAAATACTTTACATTTAACTCATTTTAATCATCAACAGCCCTGTGACAAAAGTTCGAGTGTCATTTCTATTTTGTAAATGAAGAAACTAAGGCACAAAGAGGCTAAGTGGCTTTCCCAAGGTCACACAATAAGTGCATAGTTAGGACTTCAAACTAGGCAATTTGGCCCCAGAGTCTTTCTCCTTAACTAATACATAATACTGGCTCTACAAGGTGCTTTCACTTAGTATATTTGAGCTTGACAGCAAAACTGTGAGCAAGGTAACATAGGTATATTATTATTTCTACTTATAGATGGGAAACTAAAGCTCAAAACACGTTTCAGTGGCAAAATTGGAGCAATTACTGGATATTTTTCCTTTTTTAAAAAATAGAACTTTCTATTTTATTAGATTAAAAAACACAAACAAAACCAGTAGGAACTAGGGGAAGAGATGGTGAAATAAATACAGGAAAGGGCTAGGCAAAGTTTAGAGATGACAAAGGGAGAAACGGAGAGGAGGTGGTACATTGAGAGCCCGAGTCGGGGCAGAAAAAAAGGTTTCTAAGGAATAGACATCTCTTCATTTGGTGACAGTTTTCTGGCACAAGACTCAAGGCCCAGAGCTAGGGAGGGGCTCCGGAGGTGGTGGGCCAGGACCAGAGCGGAGACAGCGAGTGACAGTTTGTGGACAGTGATGAACTTCTTGTTAACCTCACAGATGATCTCGAAGGATCGAACAGTGACATAGGATATGTCTGTAACAGGGTACTGGTATAGAGTGGGACCATGGGTCACTTTGAAGACCTCTAAACAGGAGCCTTTGATGGCCACCCTTGGGAAAACCATTCCTCAAATGTCACATCATTGCTAAAAGTGATGAAGGTACCTAAGCAATGAGCAGGAGGGATGAGGGGTCCTGTCCTGGCACGGAGAGTCAATGCAGAAGCCATGGGAGCAGGATCAAGTGCTTCCATATCAACATTCTCTTCTGTAGGGCCTGGCTTCTCTACCAGCAGCACTGTCACTAAATAGTAGGTAATTATGAGCCGAGGGCATTTTCGCTTCTTGTGAACCTGCTTCTCTTTGTCAGCCTGGAGTCACTCATATGTCTCCAGTGAATGTAAGTTGAGCTCCTCTGTGATCTTGGCCTCCATGAGCAGCTCCTCCTGGGTCAGTGACTGCTCCCTGTGAGACCCCTTTCGCTGCTTGTGACTGGCTCTGCCTCTCCTGTACCACAAGGATATTTGTTGTGTATGTTCAGCTGTACATTGACTCATGAACTTCTGACTGTCAGAGGCATTATCCTGTAGTTCTAGTGGTCTTGGACCTTCTAAGAGATACCATCTGGGGTGCTGACTGTTTGAGGCATTACTCTCTTGAGAGGCTCCTTTTAGGTGTTGGATACTACTTTGTGCTTCCTTCTTGACTCTTCTAGCTCATCACTGGATGGTTCATCCCCTTCATCGATGTCAGAATCCACCTCATCTTCTGTGTCTGATTGGTCCCTTTGATATTTAATATCTCATGATTCTTCCATGAAATCCCCATAAATCATCTGGTAGAAATCTTCTTTCTCTGCCTCCAGGAGCCCAGAAAGCCAGTTCCCCCACAGTCCCCTAGGGGGTCTGGCCCCTAGCCAAACAGAGGTCCCTCACCCAGTGGTTCTCCTACATATTTCTAACCAGACCCCATACTCAGAGGCATTCTTCAAAAAATCATCAAAGCTACTCTTCATCCTCCTTGAAGTTGATAGGATGCCCGTCTATGGAGACATGCTGTCCAATTCCCACCTTTTCTCACCCATCCCAGGAGTCAGAGGGTTTGCTCAGAGAAGGCCAAGCAAATCTTCACAATTCCAGACCAATCCTAAAAAATGAAACAAGCAATGGATACTCACTAGGGAAAAATCAGCCCTGGCTCCATCATGGAAGGGTGGAAAGATGCTACCTCCTCCTGACCTTTCCTTATCACATTGGATTCAATGTTTTCTCATAGTTATTTATATAATTCCCTTATTCAACTGTGCCTTTCCTGGGGATGGGAACAGGGTCTCACTCACCTCAGGACCCCTGTAACAGCTAGCATTGTATACTAGTAAGACAATAGGCATGTAATGCTCCAGAGCAGTGGTTCTCAACCTTCCTATTGCCGTGACTCTTTAATACAGTTCCTCATGTTGTGGTGACCCCCAACCATAAAATTATTTTCGATGCTACTTCATAACTGAAATTTTGCTACTGTTATGAATCGTAATGTAAATATCTGATATGCTATATGTGTTTTCCGATGGTCGCGACCCACAGGTTGAGAACCGCTGCTCCAGAGGGACCCACCCCTTCTGAGCTGTTCTGCATCATTTGATCTTGACATTCAGGTACCTTCACCAGTAAGCACTGTGTAAAAAGATTGGAAGCTGAGGAGATACATGCCCTAACCCAGACTTCCGATCCCCAAAGAGAGAGACATTAAAGGTGTTTCCAAATACTGGAACCCACGGCTTGCTTTCTTGCCCATGTTCCCTCTAGTACTTTCTTCTTTATTTCCTAGAAAATAATTGAATAAGTTCAGTCACCCTGAGTGTTAGAATTTTAGAATTGGGCCCTAACTGGTTTGGCTCAGTGAACAGAGCGTTGGTCTGTGGACCAAAGGGTCCAGGGTTCAATTCATTTGGGGGCTCCTCCCTGGCCTGGGCCCTGGTTGAGGCTCATGCAGAAAGCAACCAGTCAATGTGTTTCTCTCACATTGATGTTTCTCTCTGTCTTTCCCTCTCTCTTCTACTCTCCCTAAAAATCAATGGAAAAATATCCTCAGGTGAGGATTAACAAAACAAAACAAAAAAAGAACTTTAGACTTGGAAGAAACTTTATCATATTTTAGTTAAGGAAATGGAGCCTGAGGTGATTGAACTATAACCCTATATCACACAGCTGAGAACCCAGCATGCCTTGCCCTAGCTTGTGCCGCCCCACAGAGAATTTCACCTTTGCTGAAAAAATGCTTTCCTCACTAGCTCAGAAATTCCTGCCATTAATCAAATGTACTTTGATTTACAACATCAAAAGTCAACTTTAATGCCCATATCTTAGCTGGGAAGAGCAGCCCACGGAGGGAGCTACCTGAGGACATTAACAGCCCCAACATCCCTTCCTTCCCCAATGTAGAGCAGCAGCAGTTTTCTGGGGGTGGGGAGCAGGGATTGAGGGATTCTCAACACATTTTAATATTCCAAGATGACAATGTCCTACACCAGAGTCTCTCAAAAAAGAGTAGGAGTCAGAGCAGATCTAATACACAGATACAAACTAAAGAAGGCAGTCAAAATAGGGAGACAAAAAACAAGCCCCAAATGAAAGAAAAAGAGAATCCTCCAGAAGAAGAGCTAGATGAAAAAGAGATGAGAGTTCACAGTAATGATTACAATGCTGCACAACACCATGAGAAAACATATAGAAATTATGAAAAAAATGACCAGTAGAAATGAAGAATAACATAGCACTAATACAGAACATATTGGAAAGAATACACCATAGATTAGGGCAGTGGTTCTCAACCTGTGGGTCGCAATCAATGAAAATACATCCTGCGTATCAGATATTTACATTACGATTCATAACAGTAGCAAAATTACAGTTATGAAGTAGCAACGAAAATAATTTTATGGTTGGGGGTCACCACAACATGAGGAACTGTATTAAAGGGTCACGGCATTAGGAAAGTTGAGAACCACTGGATTAGGGGAAGTAGAAGATCAGTGAATTAGAAGACAAGGTAGAAAAAAATCACTCAGTCAGAGAACCACAGAGGAAAAAATTAAAAAACAGGAGGACAGCTTAAGGGAGCTGTTTGACAACATGAAACATAACAATATTTGTAGCATAGGAGTACCAAAAGGTAAAGAAAGTGAATAAGGGATAGAGAAACTATTTGAAGAAATAATGGCAGAAAAGGTCCCTAGCCAGTTGAAGGAAAAAGGCACACACGTTCAGCAGGCATATAGAGTCCCAAGGAAGAAGAACCCCCAAAGAGGTCCACGCCCAAACACATCATAATTAAAATACCAGAAGTAAAAGACAAAAAGAGAATCTTAAAGGCAGCAAAAGAATTTGTTACTTACAAAGGAGTTTCAATAAGGCTTTCAGGTGAATTTTTATTAGAAACTTTTCAAGTCAGAAGGGAATGGCATGAAGTATTCAAGGTAATGAAAAGAAAGGATCTGAAACCAAGGCTACTATATCTAGCAAGGCTATCATTCAAAATAGATGGTGAAATAAATAATTTCCAGGCAATAAAAAAGAGTAAACGAGTTTATCACCACCAAACCAGCATGCAAGATATGCTAAAGATAATACTGTAATAATAAGAAGAAATAGAGAGGGAAACATATGCATAAAAATTAAAATGGCAATAAATAAGTGCCTATAATAATAACCTTAAATGTAAATGGATTAAATGTTTCAATCAAAAGACATGGTATAGCAGAGTGGATATGAAAGCATGACACAAATATGTGCTGTTTGCAAGAAACCTACCTCAGAACAAAAGACTCACACCAGATGAGAGTGAAGGGATGGAAAAAAAAATTCTGTGCAAATTGCAATAAAAAAAAGCTGGGGTAGCAATACTCATATCTGGCAAAATAGACTTCAAAATGAAGCCATTACAAGAGACAATGTCACTACATAATAATAAAGGGATTGATGCAACAAGAGAATATAATAATGGTAAATATATATGTACCCAATATAAGAGCAGTTGAATATATAAAAAAACAATTCTGGAGGACTTTCAGGGAGATATCAACAGCAATACAGTCACCGTAGGGGACTTTAACACCCACTGACTTCACTGGATAGATCTTCCAGACAAAAATTTAACAAGGAAACATAGGCTTTAAATGATACACTAGGTCAGATGGATTGTTTTATAAATTACTTTGAATTTAGTAGTAGTAGTAATAGTATAAATATGAGTATTAGTATTTTACCTTTATTTTGAAAGTATTACAGATGTTCCCTCTTTCCCCCATTGTTCTCTTGTAGCCCACACTTCACCACACTATTATCTGTGTCCATGGGCTATGCATATATGCATGTAAGTTCTTTGGTGAATAGCTTCCCACCCACCCCCCACCTTCCCTCTGAGATTCAACAGTCTGTTCCATGCTTCTATGTCTCTGGTTATAGTTTATTCCACAGTTTATTTTGTTAATTAATTCCACATATGAGTGATATCATGTGATACTGGCTTATTTTGCTTAGCATAATACTCTCTAGGTCCATCCATGCTGTCTCAATGGGTAAGAGATCCTTCTGTTTTGCAGTTGCATATATTCCATGGTATAAATGTACCACAGCATTTTTTATCCACTCATCCTATCTAATAAAAGAGAAACATGGTAATTAGCTTACGACTGCTACCCTTCCCATTGGCTAATCAGGGCAATATGCAAATTAACGGCCAGCCAAGATGGCAGCCGGCAGCCAGGCAGCTTGAAACTAACATGAGGCTTGCTTGCTTTAGTGATGGAGGAAACCAACGTTCCCCGCCTGCCTTGCTGGCCTCTGAGCTTGCAGTTTGAAACATTGTAACAAATATAGAAGCTAAACAAAACCCCTGAAACCTGCTTTCAGCAAGCTGGGAACTCAGAGCTAGAGTTGATACAATGTTTCGATTATAGAACCCAAACAAACCAGATACCTGCTTTCAGCAGCAGAGTCCTCAGAGCTGGAGCCAGAGCTAAAGCTGGCCCAGAATAAAAAAAAATAAAAAAAATAAAAAAAGGAGCAGTTGGGAGCTTCAGTCACCCACCAGCCTGAAAACAGCCCTCAGCCCCTCACCCAGACTGGCCAGGCACCCCAGTGGGGACCCCCACCCTGATCCAGGACACCCTTCAGGGCAAACCGGCCAGCCCCGCCCATGCACCAGGCCTCTATCCTATATAGTAAAAGGGTAATATGCCTCCCACCACCGGGATTAGCGGAGCCGAGAGGCCTCCCAGCACCAGGATCAGCGGAGCCAAGAGGCCTCCCGGCACCGGGATCAGCGTGACAGGGGGCAGCGCCCAAACCCCCTGATTGCCCTGCGGCTCTGTGTGTGACAGGGGGCGGGGCCACAACATCCCTATCCGCCCTGCTCTGTTCGTGGAAGCAGAAGGTGCCCCAACCTCCTGATCAGCCCTGCTCTGTGCCTGATACGGAGGAACTCCCCAACCCCCTGATCGCCCTGCGGCTCTGTGTGTGACAGGGTGCGGGGCCTCAACCCCCTGATGGGCCCTGCTCTGTGCGTGACAGGGGGGAGCTCCCCAACCCCCTGATCGACCCTGCTTTGTGCGTGACAGGGGGTGGCGCTGCAACCTCCCCATCGACCCTGCCTTGAGTGTGACTAGGGGCGGGGCCCCAACCCCCCAATCAGCCCTAACCTGAGCATGACTGAGGGTGGCATCACAACCTCCAGATCCGCCCTGCTCTGTGCATGACAGGGGGCGGCGCCCCAACTCACCAATTGGCCCTGCTCTGAGCCTGACCAGGGGCTGCACCTAGGGATTGGGCCTGCCCTCTGCTACCTGGGAGCAGCCCTAAGCCAGCAGGTCATTATCTCCCGAGGGGTCCCAGACTGCGAGAGGGCACAGGCCTGGCTGAGGGACCCCCCCCTCCCCCCCCCCCGAGTGCACAAATTTTTGTGCACCGGCCCTCTAGTCTATACTAATAAAAGATCCTGTTTTGCAGTTGCATATATTCCATGGTGTAAATGTACCACAGCATTTTTTATCCACTCATCTATACTAATAAAAGGGTAATATGCTAATTAGACTGGGAGACCTTCCGGGAGACCTTCTGGACAAAGCCATGGCAGTGGAGCCGTGGCAGAGGTGGTTAGGGGCAATCAGGCCAGGAGGGGAGGGCAGTTGGGGGTGATCAGGCTGGTGTGTGTGGGGGCAGTTGGGATTGAGCAGACCAGCATGGGGGCAGTTGGGGGCGAGCAGGCCGGTGGGGAGGGTAGTTAGAGGCAATCAGGCAGACAGGCAGGTGAGCAGTTAGGAGCCAGCAGTCCCAGATTGCAGGACCTGTGGGATTGGTCATAAACCAGCAGTCGGACATCCCCCAAGGGGTCCCAGATTGGAGCGGGTGCAGGCCAGGCTGAGGGACCCCCTCCCCCCCTGCAGGAATTTCATGCACCGGGCCACTAGTCTATTATAAATTACGCTGTTATGAACATAGGGGTACATATATTCTTTCTGATCAATGTTTCGGGTTTCTTAGGATATATTCCTAGTAGTGGGATCACTGGATCAAATGGCAGTTCCATATTTAATTCTTTGAGGACATTCCATACGTTTTCCATGATGGCTGCGACAGTCTGCATTCCCACCAGCAGTGTACTAGGGTTCTCTTTTCTCCACATACTTGCCAGCACTTGACATTTGCTGATTTGTTGATGGTAGACATTCTGTCAGGTATGAGGTGATACTTCATTGTCATTTTAATTTGCATCTCTCTGATGATTAGTGACTTTGAGCATGCATGTTTCCATGTTTCTTGGTCACCTGTATGTCCACTTTGGTGAAATTTCTATTTAGATTCCTTGCCCATTTTTTAATTGGATTGGTTATCTTCCTTTTGTTAAGTTGTGTGAGTTCCTTATATATTTTAGATATTAACCTCTTATCAAATGTATCATTGACAAATACAGAAGGTTCCTTTTCCATTTTGTTGATGGTTTCTTTTGCTGTACAGAAGATTTTATTTTGATGTAGTCCCATTTGTTTATTTTTCTTTTGTTTTTCTTGCACTAGAGATTATATCAGTGAAAATGTTACTATATGAGATGTCTGATATTTTCTTGCCTATGTTTTCTTCAAGGATTTTTATAGTTTCACAAATTACATTTAAATCTTTTATCCATTTTGAGTTTATTCTTGTGTATGATGTCAGTTGGTGGTCTAGTTTCATTTTTTTTTTACATGAAGCTGTCCAATATTCCCAACATCATTTATTAAAGAGAGTGTCTGTACTTCATTGTATGCTTATGCCTATTTTGTCAAATATTAATTGAGCATAATGGCTTGTGTTGATTTCTGTGTTCTCTGTTCTGTTGCATGATCTATATCAGTGATAGTGAACCTTTTGAGCTCGGTGTGTCAGCACTTTGAAAAACCCTAACTTAACTCTGGTGCCATGTCACAGATAGAAATTTTTTGATATTTGCAACCATAGTAAAACAAAGACTTATCTTTTTGATATTTATTTTATATATTTAAATGCCATTTAAAAAAGAAAAATCAATAAAAAAAATGAGTTCGCGTGTCACCTCTGACACACGTGTCATAGGTTCACCATCACTGATCTATATGCTTGTTCTTGTACCAGTACCAGACTGTTTTGATTATGCTGGCTTTGTAGTATAACTTGATATCTCATATTGTGATTCCTCTAACTTTGTTCTTCCTCAAGATTGCTGTGGCTATTTGGGGTCTTTTTTGGTTCCATAGAAATTTTTGGAGTATTTGTTTTAGATCTGTGAAATATTCCATTGGTATTTTCATAGGGATTGCATTGAATCTATAGATTGCTTTGGGTAGTATGGATATTTTAATGATGTTAATTATGTTAATTCTAAGAATCCATGAACATGGTATATTCTTCCACTTGTTTATATCTTCTTCTATCTCTTTTTTCAACATCCTGTAGTTTTTGGAGTGCAAGTCATTTATCTCCTTGGTTAAGTTTATTTCTAAGTATCTTAATTGTTTTGTTGCAATGGTAAATGTGATTATTATGCTAGTTTCCCTTTCTGAGAATTCATTATTGGTGTATAAAAATGGCAGTAATTTCTGGGTGTTAATTTTGTATCCTGCTGAGTTGCTGAATTCATTTATTAAATCTATTAGTTTTTTGGTGGAGTCTTTGGTGTTTTCTATGTATAATATCATGACATCTGTGAATAATGACAGTTTTATTTCCTCTTTTCTGATATGGATGCCTTTTATGTTTTCTTTTTGTCTGATTACTGTGATTAAGACATCCAGTGCTATGAGAATGGTGGAAGCAGACATCCCTGTCTTGTTCCTGTTCTTAGGGGGAAATGGTTTTAGTTTTTGCCCATTGAGTATGATGTTTTCTGCAGGTTTGTCATATATCACCTTTATTATGTTTAGATATGACCCCTCTATTCCCACTTTGCTGAGAGTTCTTATCAAAAATCAATGTTGGATTTTTTCAAATGCTTTTTCTGTGGATATTGATATGACCATGTGATTTTTGTCTTTCAACTTGTTTGTGATGCATCACATTTATTGATTTGTAATATTGTATCAGCCCTGCATCCCTGGAATAAATGCCACTGGTCATGTTGTATAATCTTTTTAAAATATTGCTGGATTCATTTTGCTAATATTTTGTTGATGATATTAGCAACTATGTTCATCTGGTATATTGACCGGTAATTATCTTTCTTTGTAGTGTCTTTATCTGGTTTTGGAATTATGATAATGCTGGCCACATAGAAAGAGTTTGGAAGTGATCCTTCCTCCAGGATTTTTGGACTAGTTCAAGTAGGATAGGTGGTAGTTCTTTGACTGTATGGCAAAACTCCCTTGTGAAGCTGTCCAGACCAGGGCCTTTTTTTGCTTGGAGATTTTTTATTACTATTTCAATTTCATCAGTTGTTATTGGACTATACAGGTTTTCTGATTCTTCCTGGCTGAGTTTTGGAAGATTGTATTTTTCTAGGAATCTGTCCATTTCATCCACATTGTCTAACTTGTTAGCATATAGCTGCTCATAGTATTTTCTTACAATCATTGGTATTTCTGTGGTTTCATCTGTTACTTCACCACTTTCATTTCTGATTTTATTTATATGGGTCTTCTCTTTTTGTTTCTTGATAATTTTGGCTAAATGTTCATCAACCTTGTTTCTCTTTTAAAATAACCAGCTTTTGGTTTTGTTTGTCTTTTGTATTGCGCTTTTTTTTCCAACTGATTTTTTACAAGGGTGCCAAGACAATTTATTGGGAAAAGAGGTCTTCTCAACAAATAGAACTGGGACAACTGGATAGTCACATGCGAACCTTACATCACATCATATTCACTGGTAACTTAAAATGAACCAAGATCTAAATATAAGACTTAGAATATTTTTAATTCTTTATTGTTTAAAGTATTACATATGTCTCCTTTTATCTCACCCACCCCCAGAATATGCCCTCACCACCCTACTGTCTGTGTCCATTGGTTATACTTATATGCATGCATACAAGTTCTTTGGTTGATCTCTTCCCTCCCCCCCTCCTTCCCTCTGAGGTTGGGTGGTTTGTTCGGTGCCTCTATGTCTCTGGATCCACTTTAGTTTATCTGTTTATGTTGTTCATTCTATTCCACAAATGAGTAAGATCATGTGACATTTATTTTTCTCCGACTGGCTTATTTCACTTTTGTTTGCTAGAAGTTTTTAAATTATTGTTTCAATTTCATCAGTAGTTATCAGCTTATTCAGGTTTTTATTATTTTTCCTGATTGAGTTTTGGAAGCTTGTGGTTTTTTTTAGGAATCTGTCCATTTCGTCTAGGTTGTCCAGTTTGTTGGAGGAGAGTTGTCCCTGGTATTTTTTTATAATCTTTCGTATGTCTGTGAGGTCAGTTGTTACTTTACCTCTTTAATTTGTGATTTTGTTTATTTGGGTTCTCTCTCTTTGATTTTGGTGAGCCGGGCTAGAGGTTCATCAATCTTGTTTATCCTTCAAAGAACAAGCTCTTGGTTTTATTGATCTTTTGTATTGTGTTGTTTTTTGGGGGGGGAGGGGGCAGGTCTCTATGACGTTTACTTCCACTCTGATCTTTATTATTTCCTTCCTTCAGCTTACTCTGGGCTTTTCTTGTTGCTCGCTTTCTAATTCTTTAAGTTGCAGGTTATATAATGTATTACCAGTTTTACTTTTTCTTTTTCTTTCTTTTTTTTTTTTTTTTTTTTGAGGTAAGCCTGTAGAGATATGAACTTCCGTCTCAGAACTACTTTCACTGTGTACCATAGGTTTTGGATTGTTGTGCTTTCATTGTCACTTGTTTCCAGGGCTTTTTAAACAAATGTTCCCAATAGGCTGAATGCTACCAACATAGCAGAAAGAAAACCTATTGGGAAAATGTTTTGTCATCATGCCCATGGCAAATGAGAAACTGCATTCGAAAAGCCTTGGTAATGACAACAGGATGCTTTTTAAAAAATTCTTTATTGTTTAAAGTATTACATATAAATCCTTTTTCCCCTATTGACCTCTCCACATTAGTTCCCATCCCAGTACATGCCCTCACTCCCCCTACTGACTGCGTTCATGGGTTATGCTTAGATGCATGCATAAAGTCCTTTGGTTGATGTCTCACCCCCCTCCTCACAAACCCCCCACTGCACACTCCCTGCCTTCACCCTGAGGTTGGATAGTCTGTTTGATGCTTCTACGTCTCTGGATCTATTCTAGTTCATCAGTTTATGTTGTTCATTATATTCCACATATGAGTGAGATTATGTGATATATATACTTTTCTCCAACTGACTTATTTGCTTAGCATAACACTCTCCAGATCCATCCATGCTGTTGCAAATGGTAAGAGTTCCTTCTTTTTTACAGCAGTGTAGTATTCCATTGTGTATATGTACCACACTTTTTAACCCACTCATCTGCTAAGGGGCACTTAGGCTGTTTCCAAATTTGGCTATTGTAAATTGTGCTGCTATGGACATAGGGGTGCATATGTCCTTTCTGTTGGTGTTTCTGATTTCTTGCAATATATTCTCAGAAGTGGGATTCCTGGATTGAATGGGAGATCCATTTTAAATTTTTTGAGAAAACTCCATACTGTTTTCCACAGTGGCTGCACCAGTCTGCATTCCCACCAGCAGTGCACAAGGGTTCATTTTTCTCCACATCCTCACCAGCACTTGTTATTTGTTGATTTGTTAATGATAGCCATTCTGACAGGTATAAGATGGAACCTCATTGACAACCATTTCTTACTTCTTCAGTAGGGTCAAGTTTCTAAGCTTTCTAAATCTCCGTTTTCTGGCTAATGAAAAGAAAATAGGATTCCACTGAGCCTCCTATCTACCTACTCCAGAACTTCTGTGAGGATCAAATGAGATGAGGCATGGGAAAACGCTTCACAGACATTTGGTTAAAGTGTAAAATGTTTCCACCTGGCTATAAAGCAAGTCTTGTTCCTGGGCTGAAGAAACTGCAAGGAGGCTAGTTCCTAGGGAGAAGAAGCCGGGCATTGCTTCGTGACATCATTACCCGGATGGTTGGACACTTAGCATATTAGCCTTTTATATGTATAAATATGCATAGCTTATGGACATAGACAATAGTGTGGGGAAGGTCTGGTGTGGGGAGCAGGTGCAGGCTACAAGGGTAAATGGGGGGAAAAGTGGACACCTATATTACTTTCAATAATAAAGATAAATTAAAATAAATAAATAAATAAATAAATATAATACAAATTCTTAATAATTTTTAAAAAATATTGACACACTAGATCAGATGTATTTAGTTGATATTTATAGAACATTTCATCCCCAAACAGCAGAATATGTGTTCTTCTCAAGTGCACATTGAACATTCTCAAAGTTAGAACATGTTAGTATACAAAATAAGTCTTAAAAATCCAAGAAGATTGAAATCATATCAAGCATTTTCTCTGACCACAATGATATGAAACTAGAAATCTACAACAGTGAAAAAATGAAAAACATTCAAACACATGGAGGCTAAATAACATGTTGTTAAGGAATACATGGGTAAACAATGAGAGCAATGGAATAACGAAAAATTATCAGGAAGATAATGAGAATGAACATACAATGGCCTAAAATTTATGAGACACAGAAAAGCAGTCCTAAGAGAGTAGTTCATAGCTTTGCAGGCCTACTCAAGAAGCAAGAAAAGTTTCAAATAAACAGTGTGATCCTACACCTAAAATAACTAGAAAATGAGCAAAAAGAAAAGCCCAGAGGCATAGAAGGAAGGAAATAATAAAGATGAGAGTGGGAATAAATAACATAGAGACTAAAAAAAAAAAAAATACAAAAGATCAATGAAACCAAGAGTTAGTTGTTGAAAAGATAAACAGTATTGTTAAACCTTTAACCAGACTCATGAAGAAAAAAGAGCAATAACCCAAATAGATAAAGTTAGAAATGAAAAAAGTAACAAATGACATCACAGAAATATAAAGAATTGTTAGAAAGTACTCTGAACAACTATTTGCCAACAAATTGAACACCTTGGATGAAATGGATAGATTTCTAAAAACATACAATCAGGATGAATCATAAAACCTGAATAGATGGATAAAATCAAATGAAATTAAAGCAGTAATTTAAAAAAACTCACTGCAAACAAAGTACTGGACCAGATGACTTCATAGGTGAATTTTACGAAACATTTCTTCTCAAAGCATTCCAAAAAATTCAAAAGTAGAGAAGACATCCAAGCTTTTTTTTTTTTTTTTACAAGATCAACATTATCTTAATTTCAAAACTGATAAAGAACTACAAAGAAAGAAAATTGTAGGTCAATGTCCCTGATGAACATAGGTACTAATATCCTTAACAAAATATTGGCAAATTAGATCCAGCAACACATTGAAAAGATCATACAACATAATCAAGTAGGATTTATTCCAGGGATGCCAGGTTGGTACCATATTTGCAAATCAATCAATGTGATACATCACATAAACAAAATGAAGGATAAGTCACATGATCACATTAATAGATACAGAAAAAGCATTTTATAAAATCCAGCACCTCTTTATGATAATAAAATCTCAGCAAAGTGGGAATAGAGGTATCATATCTCAACATAATAAAGGCCATATATGAAAAACCTGCAGCCAATTTCACACTCAATGGACAAAAACTAAAAGTGTTTACCATAAGATCAGGAACAAGACATGAATGTTAGCTTTCACCACTCTTATTCAATAAAGTATGGAAAGTCTTAACCACAGCAACCATACAAGAAGAAGAAATGAAAGACATCCAAATTGGAAAGGAGGAAGTAAAATGTCACTATTCAGAGTTGACATGATATTGTACATAGAAAACCCTAAAGTCTCCATCAAAAAAACTACTAGATCTAATAAATGAATTTGGCAAAGTACCATGATAGAAAATTAACGTTCAGAACTTTGTCATATTTTTACACCAATAATAAATTATCAGAAAGTGAAATTAAGAGAAAAATCTGATTTACCATTGCAACAATAACAACAAAAATAAGGTACCTGGGACTAAATTTAACTAAGGAAGTAAAAGACCTGTACTTGGAATATTATAGGACATTGAATAAAGAGATTGAAGAAGATATAAATAAGTGGAAGCTCATACCTTGTTCATGGATAGGAAAAAAAATAACGTCATTATAATGTCCATACTTCCCATGACAATTTACAGATTCAATGCAATTTCTGTTAAAATACCAATGGCAAATTTCACAAATCTAAAACAAATACTCCAAACATGTATATGAAACCACAGTGACCAAAATAGCCTCAGCAATCTTGAGAAAGAACAGAGTTAGGTATCATAATACCTAATATAAAACAAGGCCATTGTTATCAAAACAACCTGGTACTGGCAGAGGAACAGATATATAGATCAATGCAACAGAACAGAGAGCCTAGACATCAACCCACACCTTTGTGATTGACAAAGGAGGCAAGAATATACAATAGAGCAAAGATAGTCTTTTCAATAAATGGTGTTGGCAAAGTTGGACAGATACATGAAAAATAAGAGAGAGAAACTGAACCATCAACTTATACCATACATAAGAATAAACTCAAAATATATAAAAGACTTAAATGTAAGTCATGAAACCATAAAGATTTTAGAAGAAAATAGGTGGTAAAATCTCGGACATCTCTCATAGCAATATTTTTGTTATATCTTATCAAACAAGTAAAACAAAGGAAAAAATAAAGAAATGGAACTACATCAAACTAAAAAGCTTTTTTTTTTTTTTTTTTTGCTCAGCAAAAAAAACCCATCAACAAAATATAAGAACATATTTGCCAATGATACATCTGAAAGGGGTTAGTGTTCAAAATATATAAATAACTTATACAACTCAACATCAGGAAGACAAACAATCCAATTAAAAAATGGGCATAGGACCTGAATGGACACTTTTTCAAAGAGAACATATAGATGGCAAATAGACATTAAAACCACAATGAGATATCACTTCACACTTGTCAAAATGGTTTTCATCAATAAATCAACAAACAGCAAATGTTGGCAAGTATGTGGAGAAAAGTGATCTCTTTTGCAGTGTTGGTGGGAATGCAGACTTGTGCAGTCACTGTTGAAAACAGTATGAAGTTTTCTCAAAAAGTAAAAAATGGAACTACCTTTTGACCCAGTGATTCCACTTCTGTGAATATATTTTAAGAATCCCAAAACACTATTTCAAGAGAATATATGCAACTCTATATTCATTGCAGCATTATTTATAGTATCCAAGACCTGGAAACATCCCATGTGCCCATCAGTAGATGAGTGGGTAAAAAAAGCTATAGTACATTTATACAATATACATTTATACACAGTTAATACTATGCAGCTGTAAAAAAGAAGAAAATCTTGTTTGTAACAGCATGGATTGACCTGGAGATTATTATGCTAAATTAAATAAGCCAGTCAGAGAAAGACAAACCATAGGACCTCACTATATGTGGAATCTAATGAACTAAATAAACTGACAAATAAAATAGGAACATTCTCATGGATACATTGAACAGACTTACAGCTATCAGAGGGGAGGGTCGTGGTGGGGACTAGATGAAATGTGAAGGGATTAGCATATATATATATATATCCTATCTAATAAAGATAGAATATGCTAATTGATTGTCACACCCTCACAAGATGGTGAAGCCCACAGCCACAAGATGGCAGTGCCCAGTCCCCTCAGCCCTGCCTCATCCAGCCAGAGTCTCCCAGTCCCCTCAGCCCCACCTGATCCAGCCTCAGCCCCCCAGTCCTCTCAGCCGCATCTCACCCAGTCCCCACAGCATCCAGCCTCATCCAACCTCAGTTCCCCAGTCCCCTCAGCACCACAGGGTAAGGTAGTTGGGGGCAATTGGGCTGGCAGGGGAGGGCAGTTGGGGATGATCATGCCAGCAGGGGAGCAGTTAGACACCAATCAGGCCAGCAGGGGAGCAGTTAGGGGGCTATCAGGCTGGCAGATAGAGTGGTTAGGGGCAATCAGGCAGGCAGGCAGGCAAGTGGTTAGGAGCCAGAAGTCCCAGATTATGAGAGGGATGTCTGACTGTCGGACATCAGGCCTAAACTGGCAGTTGGACATCCTCTGAGGGGTCCCATATTGGAGAGGGTGCAGGCTGGGCTGAGGAACACGCCCCCCCCATGCCTCTAGTGAATACATATATATATATATATATATATATATATATATATATATATATATATATATATAAAACTAGAAAATTAGTCATAAATTTTCACTAAGTAGGAAAACTCCTGGATCAACTATTTACTGCAATAAGAGAATAAATACCTTGTACTGGAAGATTTTCTAAATAAATGATGAATTTGAAAATTTCTGCATATTTATATGGTAGAAGAAGAGGAAACATTTTTATCATTGACCACATGTGTAATCAATTCATGAGAAAACATGGAATTCATGGAGAAAAGTCAAATAATATGTTCACATTTAGTTGTATATATTGATAGGCAGTTTAGACCAGGGTTTCTCAATAGCATGATTGACATTTTGGTCCAGATAATTATAATTCTTTGCTGGGGGGAAGGGGTCTGACTGTCCTATGTATTCTAAGATCCCTAATCTCCCTGGCCTCTACCCACTAGACGACTCCCTCCCTTTTCTCCATTGTGACAACCAAAAATGTCTCCCAATATTGCCAAGTGTCCTCAGGAGGTCAAAATCATTTATACTCCTAACACACACACACACACACACACACACACACACCACTGGTTTAGACTATATTATGAGTTTCAAAATCAATGTATCGGTTTTCCAAATATGACTATAAATATGTTTATACAACCCATGAATTCTCGATAGCAACCATTGTCTCCAGTTCCCAGAATATTCACAAAATTCCATCAGCGCTATATATTAAACAAATGAAGAAACGTGGTTTATCTTGGCTTTAAAGAAATTTTGTCACACTGGCTAGAAGGGGGGGGGAGGCAGAGAGAGAGAGAGAGAGAGAGAGAGAGAGAGAGAGAAAGAGAGAGAGAGAGAGAAACTTTTATCTGTGGTATGCATTTGGATTTTTGCCAAATAGACACTTAAGTACAAAACTTCTCCAATAAATCTAGACATTGTTTCTTTTTACTGCTCAAAATAAATTATCTCTTAGAGTACTTTTCTTATACCACTTTCTTAAGGACAACAAAATAGACAGAACTCCAAAATTTATGCACATTTTAATAAGGCCTGATTTTTAAACCCTTGAATACATGAGTACATAGAATGCCTAAATTAGTATCTTCAAATAAAAGTTTCAATTTCTTACTCTGATTTATTATCTATATATATATAAAACTGTAATATGCAAATAGACTGAATGGCGGAACAACCGAATAACCAAACAAGCAGTCGCTATGACATGCGCTGACCACCAGGGGTGGTCATGGCGGGCATCGGCCACAATGGGATGGTGGAGCAGGTGAGCAGGGGTGCCAGACCAAGGTGGGGCACTTGTTGCTGTCATCAGGGCGAACCTTTGCTGGTTACTGAAAATTCATTGCTTCTGCGTGCTGCAGTCCTTCCCGGTGCTTGCACCCGCTGCCAGCACCCAGCACTGGCCCCAATTGCCCCTCAGGGCTTCTCCACCCACCCTGCTCCTGAGGAGCAATTGGGGCTAGCAGCCACCTCTCGCACCCACTGACAACACTGGCCCCACTGACACCTGCTGCTGGAGCTGGCCCCAGTGGCTCCACACTTGAAAACAATGGCGCCACTGTTGAAAGCAGTATGGAGTTTTCTCAAAAAATAAAAAATGGAACTACCTTTTGACCCAGTGATTCCACTTCTGTGAATATATTTTCACTTCTCCCAGCAGGTGTGAGCAGGCCAGTGCCATCAGCGTGTGAGAGCGGTGGCAGCAGAAGCAGGGCTGCCAGAAGACAAAGGACATGGCAGGAGGGGCTGGGTGGGGGTGCAGAGGATGGGCCAAGACCCGCCCCTGTGCCCACCGCAGCCTTGTGGCCCACAGTTCCTTTCAAGGTGAACAAATTTATGCACTGGGCCCCTAGTATATAATGCTTATGAAAATTACTTTTAAAACTTACTGATAATGTTTTTTAAAGGTTAATGGGAACACCTTGTTGTTGCTAATAATGGCTTCTGAGTAATAATAATATATATCTCAGTAAAATAAAGTTATTTTGTTTAAACAGACAGTGGTGAATTTAATACAAATTTTTTTTCTAATAATTTAAACAACTTTTGTTTTGAAAGCAGGTATTCAAGCTATAAATTATATTTTAAACAGAACAGTAAGTTTTTCAAAGTTTTAAAAGGATATAAGTACCTTTCTATAACATACTCATTAACAATTTTAAATTACAGAATTTTCTAAAATTCAGTGGAGGGACAGGGTTCTTCATTTATTGACTTCCATCCACACAAAGTTAGTTGCCAAAAGAATTTCATTAAGAAGAAATTCTGTGACATGGCAGTTTGGCAAAAGTTTGTGTCCAATCCACTAATTCAAGAATTCATGTTTATGGTGGGCATTTTTGGTTAGTCATTTTACATGTTCATGGGTAAATTTTAATATTTTAAGGATTTCTATTTTATTATGAACAAAACTTTTATTTATCGTATGGCAATATTTATAGACTCATTTGTATCACAATGCACATTTTCTCTTCCACTGGGAGAAATCCTATTTTGGTGGTTATTTATGAATTATATATTTTATTCCTAGTCCATTTTTATTCTAGCAAATCCTTGAATAATTCTACCAAATTAATATTTGTTAAGGAAGAATTCAGATTTTGTCTTCTCTACACCAAGTTTTCTTTGTCAGCCACGTTTCAACTTATCTCCTCTGCTTTGCTTCCACAAACTTTATAAAGCTGGGCTATTTTATTACTATCCACAAAATTCTGTCCTCCTGCACCTGTTTTTTGTTTGTTTGTTTGTTTTGTTTTGTTTTGTTTTTTTGTGATTTCTTCCCCTTGAAGTAATGCCATCTTTCAGTGTCCCTCCACATTCTCCTTTGTGCCAAGACTCTAGTGATGTCCCCAGGCCAATGTCCTTCTGCCCCTCCTCTGAACATCCATATGGATGTTCATTATTTTACCTTACATTTTGTATTATAATTTATGTAGGACATTTGGTTTACCCTCCTTACTAGATTCTAAGTCTTATAGAAGGGCTATATGTGAGCCATCATTATTCTTCATAACATGTGCTCTGAGTTCTATTTAAAAGAACCTCAATACTGTATGTTTTCTAAAACTTCTGGAGCTGTAAGACCATACCAACTTTTCTTTATACTTATTGTGTCTTTTTTCCTTTTTGGCAGTTAAATACATAAATGAAGAACTTTTTTTATTATCAGAGACAGTAAAATCACCAAGGAGGGCTGTATGTGTAGCTCTGGCATAACTTTAAAAGGATCAGAGCAGTCACCAAATTATTTGACTAATGAAAGAATACACAAGTCAAGTATAAAAGCTACCATTGTGAAACTAACCTGAAATAAATGAAAATAAAATGTGAAAAACAAACTGATGGTATCCTACTCCATTCTCTCTCTCTCTCTCTCTCTCTCTCTCTCTCTCTCTCTCTTTCTCCTTCCTGCTGTGACCTGACATTTATCTCTGGGTTACATTCCAGATTTCTGGGTAGTCAGATAAACCTGAAGCTACAGAGTTAAACAATCACAGAAGGTTAAACAGAAAGAGTTCAACATTTCCTAGATGCCTTTACTACAGGAGCCATATCAAATCTCTGAAGTGAATCTCCCTACTATTTAATTTCATATTATTTAAAACACACAACTTTTATGATCTTGTGCTTGAGAAAAATATTTGACAGAGAGCACCAAAGCCCCATCGAAGCAAGTCTACCCACAGAGGGGTGTCTCCAGCACAGAACTTCTCCCACTGCAGACACAGCTGATTCTCGCAGCCAATTGGCCTGGAGGTCAATTCCTCACAGTGATAACTACAACAATCAAGGCTTAATTACAACAGGACTGTGCACAAAGCCCACAAGGGGGTTCACCAAGAGTGTCTACCTCAGGTAATTGGGACACTTAGCACAGAAAGGCACTCTATCAACACAGCAAAGCATAAAAAATGCCGAGACAAAGAAACAGGACACAAACGACAGAATTGGAGGAAAGCAAACTGCTGGATATAGAGTTCAAAACCACACTTCTAGGGTCTTGAAAGAACTGTCTAGAAGCCACTGATAAACTTAATAAGGCCCTCGAAAAGACTGGTGAGACCACCGATAAATGTAGTGAGATCTTCAAGAAGACTGGTGAGACCGCCGATAAATGTAGTGATATCCTCAAGAAATCTAATGAGACCCTCGATGTTGTGATAAAGGACCAACTAGAAATTAAGTATACACTGACTGAAATGAAGAACATTATACAGACTCCCAACAGGAGACCAGAGGATTGCAAGAATCAAGTCAAAGATTTGAAATATGAAGAAGCAAAAAAACACCCAACCGGAAAAGCAAAATGAAAAAAGAATCCAAAAATACGAAGATAGTGTAAGGAGCCTCTGGGACAGCTTCAAGAGTACCAACATCTGAATTATGGGGTGCCAGAAGAAGAGAGAGAGCAAGATATTGAAAACCTCTTTGAAGAAATAATGACAGAAAACTTCCCCTACCTGGTGAAAGAAATAGACTTACAACTCCAGGAAGTGCAGAGAACCCCAAACAAAAGGAATTCAAAGAGGACCACACCAAGACACATCATAATTAAAATGCCAAGAGCAAAAGACAAAGAGAGAATCCTAAAAGCAGCAAGAGAAAGAAAATCAGTTACCTACAAGGGAGTACCCATACGACTGTCAGCTGATTTCTCAACAGAAACTTTGCAGGCCAGAAGGGAGTGGCAAGAAATATTCAAAGTGATGAATACCAAGAACCTACAACCAAGACTACTTTATCCAGCAAAGCTATCATTCAGAAGTGAAGGCCAGATAAAGAGCTTCACAGATAAGAAAAAGCTGAAGGAGTTCATCACCACCAAACCAGTATTATATGAAATGCTGAAAGGTATCCTTTAAGAAGAGGAAGAAGAAGAAAAAGGTAAAGATACAAATTATGAACAACAAATACACATCTATCAACAAGTGAATCTAAAAATCAAGAGAATAAATAATCTGATGAACAGTATGAACTGGCAATTGTAATAGAATCAGGGACATAGAAAGGAAATGGACTGACTATTCTTGGGTGTGGGGGGGGAAGGGGTGTGGGGTGAGGGAAGAGATTGGACAATAATCGTGCACCTATGGATGAGAACAGTGGGTGGGGAGTGAGGGCGGAGGGTGGGGTGGGAACTGGGTGGAGGGGAGTTATGGTGAGAAAAAAGAGTAACTAATGTAATAATATGAACAATAAATATTTAATTAAAAAATATATTTGAGATCACAATCTGTTAAATGGCCTAAGAGTGGACTAAGAGCGAAAATCTCTGGGAATGTATTCCTCTTCTGCAAAGCTGCTTTGTAATTTGATTCAAATAACAGCCTTTCTGGATCTTGGTAAAATAGGGCAGTGATAAAAGATGCAATCCAGCACTTATTCTTCCTCTAAAATGCTTGGGGGCTTGGGGTTAGACCTTGGAAGGCAGATGCCCCAGTTTCCTGTGCTGAGTAATACCCTCATGCTGTGGATGACATCTTTCTCTGGTGGACTTTTGCTATCCAAGTGGTTTTTAGTAGGGAGGGTTGGGGGGGCACCTGCCCCACCCTACTGGAAAACCACTTGCTCCACCCTGTGGAGTCTCTGAGGCCCATTAAGAGACTGAGAAAACAATCAGCATGCAGGCAGAAGCAATTACCCCACACTGCTGGAAAACCTCTCATTCCACCCTGTAGTTGATAGCCTGAGGTTGATCACGACTGAATACAATCAGACTGCAGGCAGAGGCAGTCTCTGGAGGCTTTGAGTCTTTGCCTGATCAAATTCAGCCCAAGGCTAGGAAATGCAGACCTAGGTACACATCTTGGTCCTTTGCAAAGGCAACCATCTCCAGCAGAGGGAGCCACAAGTTGTGGATTGCTGATAGTCCCAAACAGGATACTCAGGGCCAGTCAGAAACAGCATCTAACATGGTCCTACTGTAGAGTTTAGGAGGCATAGCAGATATACCTAATACATAGCCACAACCCAAGTAGGCAGCCAAAATGGGGAGACAAAAATAGAAGCCCCAAATGAAAGATCAAGGGAATTCTCCAGAAGAAAAGTTAAATAAAATAGAGATAAGAAATTTAGCCTAACCAGTTTTGCTCAGTGGTTAGAGCATTGGCCTGTGAACCAAAGGCTCTCGGGTTTGATGACAGTCAAGGGCACATACCTTGGTTTCAGGAGCCTCCCAGGCCCAGGTCCTGGTCAGGGCTCATGCAGGAGGCAACCAATCAATGTCGTTTTCACATCAATATTTCTCTCTGTCTTTCCCTCTCTCTTCCACTCTCTCTGGGAAAGTAATGGGAAAATATATTTGGATGAGGATTAAAAAAAGAAGAAGAAATTTATCAGACATAGAGTTCAGAATAATGATGGCAAAGATGCTCAATAGCATGAGAAAATATATAGTAACTATAAAGAATGACATAACACTAATAAAGAACACAGTGGAAGGAATAGATGGCAGATTAGGGGAAGCTGAGGGTCAGATCAGTGAATTAGAAGACAGGGCAGAAAAAAACCACCCACTCAGAAAACCAAAAAGAAAAAAAAATTAAAAAACAGAAGGACTGCTTAAGGGATCTGTGGGACAACATGAAACATAACAATATTGTGACTGTTGTGTAAAAAAGAAAACAAACAAACAAAAGTAACAATAATAGCATAATAACTGTGCCAGAAGGGGAAGAAAGTGAGCAAGGAATAGAGAATGTGTTTGAAAAAATAATGGCAGGATAATTTCCTAATCTGGTGAAGAAAAAAGTCACACAAATTAAGAAGGCACAGAGAGTCCCAAATGAGAAAAACCCAAATAGGCCCACATCCAGACACATCATCATTAAAATGCCAAAAATTAAAGACAAAGAGAAAATCTTTTTATTTATTTTTATTTTTTTAAATTTTTTTATTGCTGATCTATTTTATTTTAAAATTTTATTAGAGCTTTGAAATAGACACTTGCACATACTGACTTATTGTGCTTAAAAGTATAATCATTATTACATTATATGAAACCATACATGTACATTTTAAAACTCACAATAGTAAACCTTAACATACTAATTTTTGGTTTGAAAACTGGAAATGTAAAACACATATTGAGTTGAAAACGGTTTGGCTCAGTGGATAGAGCATCGGCCTGCGGACTGAAAGGTCCCAGGTTCTATTCCGGTCAAGGGCATGTACCTGGGTTGCGGGCATATCCCCAGTTGGAGATGTGCAGGAGGCATCTGATCGATGTTTCTCTGTCATCGATGTTTCTAACTCTCTATCTCTCTCCCTTCCTCTCTGTAAAAACTCAATAAAATATATTAAAAAAACATATTGAATATTTCATATGTTAATTTAAAGCAACTTAATTCTCTTTTTTTTGCCCTTTCCTCCTTGTTATATTTTTTAATTAAATCTTTATTGTTTAGATTATTACAGTTGTTCCTCTTTCCCCCCCCCATAGCTCCCCTCCACCCAGTTCCCACCCCACCCTCTGCCCTTACCCCCCTCCCCCACAGTCCTCATCCATAGGTATATGATTTTTGTTCACTCTCTTCCCCCACCCCCCACACCCCTTTCCTGCCCACCCCCAGAGCAGTCAGTCCACTCCCTTTCTATGCCCCTGATTCTATTATATTCACCAGTTTATTCTGTTCATCAGATTATTTATTCCCTTGATTTTTAGATTCACTTGTTGATAGATGTGTATTTGTTGTTCATAATTTGTATCTTTACCTTTTTCTTCTTCTTCCTCTTCTTAAAGGATACCTTTCAGCATTTCATATAATACTGGTTTGGTGGTGATGAACTCCTTTAGCTTTTTCTTATCTGTGAAGCTCTTTATCTGACCTTCAATTCTGAATGATAGCTTTGCTGGGTAGAGTAATCTTGGTTGTAGGTTCTTGGTATTCATCACTTTGAATATTTCTTGCCACTCCCTTCTGGCCTGCAAAGTTTCTGTTGAGAAATCAGCTGACAGTCGTATGGGTATTCCCTTGTAGGTAACTGACTTTTTTTTTCTTACTGCTTTTAAGATTCTCTCTTTGTCTTTTGCTCTTGGCATTTTAATTATGATGTGTCTTGGTGTGGTCCTCTTTGGATTCTTTTTGTTTGGGGTTCTCTGTGCTTCCTGGACTTGTAAGTCTATTTCTTTCACCAGGTAGGGGAATTTTCTGTCATTATTTCGTCCAATAGGTTTTCAATATCTTGCTCTCTCTCTTCTTCTGGCACCCCATAATTCGGATGTTGGTATGTTTGAAGTTGTCCCAGAGGCTCCTTACACTATCTTCATATTTTTGGATTCTTTTTTCTTTTTGCTTTTCCAGTTGGGTGTTTTTTGCTTCTTCATATTTCAAATCTTTGACTTGATTCTTGCGATCCTCTAGTCTGCTGTTGGAACTTTGTATAATATTCTTTATTTCAGTCAGTGTATACTTAATTTCTAGTTGGTCGTTTTTCATAACCTCAAGGGTCTCACTAGATTTCTTGAGGGTCTCACTAAATTTATCGGCGGTCTCACTAGACTTATTGAGGGTCTTACTAAATTTATCTGCAGTTTCTAGAAAATTCTTTTTTATTTTTTTTTATTTTTTTTTATTTTTTTTAAAACAACTGTATGGGCTTTATTTTTTTTTAATTTATTGCTTAAAGTATTACAAAGGGTATTATATATGTGTCCATTTTATCGCCCCGCCCTAGACTGTCCCCTAGCCTCCCCTATCCCCCAATGTCTAATGTCCACTGGTTATGCTTATATGCATGGGAAAATTCTTGGAAAACCTTATAAGTGTGGTTTTGAACTCTATATCCAGTAGTTTGCTTTCCTCCATTTCTGTCATTTGTGACCTGTCTTTCTTTGTCTCTGCATTTTGACTGCTTTCCTGTGTTGATAGAGTGGCTTTGCATGCTAGGTGTCCTATAG
Organism: Myotis nattereri; assembly: GCF_964212035.1. NCBI lineage: Eukaryota > Metazoa > Chordata > Mammalia > Chiroptera > Vespertilionidae > Myotis > Myotis nattereri. The sequence continues at coordinate 106,262,742 of NC_138076.1, forward strand.
GGCCCGGTAGCTCAGCCTCCCCAATTACCTGAGGTGGACACTCTTGGTGCACCCCTTTGTGGGCTGTGTGCACAGTCTTGTTGTAGGTAAGCCTTGATTGTTGTAGGTATCACTGGGAGGAATTGCCCTCCAGGCCAATTGGCTGTGAGAATCAGCTGTGTCTGCAGTGGGAGAACTTCTGTGCTGGAGACACCCTTCTGGGGCAAGACTTGCTTCAGTGGGGCTTTGGTGCTCACTGAGTCTGCCCCCTCTGTGTGTACCTTATGGATCTGAGGAGTTGTAATCTGGATGGTCCCACTCTGACCACTGAGGACACTGGCTCTTGAATCTCTAAGGAGGTGCTAATTTAGCCTCTTCCTGAGGCTACCCAGCAGGAGCTACGAAGAGATCTGCAGATTCCCCTTCCTTGTTTGGGGTTTGGAGGTGCCCAAATGAGGCCCAGCTGTGAAGCAATGCAAGCTGCTGTGGGGCCTTGGGCCTTCTTTTGGATGTTCTGGGTCTCTCTGACCCAGCTGTAGTTTGTTAGTTAATTTTCAGATTGCAAAGGGCCAGGCCTTTCATATGCAAAAGCCTCTGTGCACAGCTTGGGTGGGGCGGGGTCTCAGGGAATCAACAGGGTGGAGCAAGCAGCTATGGCTGCTCCTCTGTCCTACCCTAAGAGGCCCCACGTCTCAGTGTCCCGGGGTAATCGCTGCAAGAACCTCTGAGAGAAAGCCGCCCACGAGTTCCAACTGATGCCAGACAGTCCATTTTCTCCCCGTATGAGTCTGGTGCCCCAGAGACTCTCCCTGAACTGGAGTTCAGAGATTTCAGGAGCTTGTGTCTCCCTCCCGATTGAAAAAGACAGCCACGTCCTCAGTTGCCAGCCCTTTCCACGTGTGCCTCTGTACCTCTGCACTTTACTTCTGCACCTCCTCTGAGTCTCAGTGTGCTTTTCTCTTTCCTTGTAGTTGTAGAATTTCCACTCAGTCAGCCTTCCTGTGGTTCGTGGTGATATGCATTTTGTCTTTTAGTTGTATTTTTGAAGTGGTTGTGCGAGACAGCAATTTCCGGTGTTTACCTGTGCTGCCATCTTGGTTTCTCTCTAGTTAGGTAATTTTAGATTGCAAAGGGGCAGGCCTTTCATATGAAAAGCCTTTGCGCACAGCTTGGGTGGGGCGGGTTCTCAGGGAATCAACAGGGTGAAGCAAACAGCTATGGCTGATCCTCAGCCCTTCCCTAAGAGGCCCCGGGTCTCACTGTTCCCTGGTAATCATTGCAAGCACCTCTGAGAGAAAGCCGCTCTCAAGTTCTGCCCGATGCCAGACAGTCCAGTTTCTCCCCGTATGAGTCTGGGTCCCCAGAGACTTGCCCTGAACTGGAGTTCAGAGCAGTCGGGAGCTTGTTCTCCCTCCCGATTGAAAAAGACAGCCGTTTCCTCAGTTGCCAGCCCTTTCCACATGCGTCTTTGTACCTCTGCACTTTACTTCCACACCGCACCTCCTCTGAGTCTCAGTGTACTTTTTTCTTTCCTTGTAGTTGTATAATTTCCACTCAGCCAGCCTTCCTGTGGTTCGGGATGATGTTCGTTTGGTCTTTAAGTTGTATTTTTGAAGTGGTTGTGCGAGGCAGCAATTTCCAGTGTTTACCTACGCTGCCATCTGGGTTTCTCTCGAGAATCTTAAAGGCAACAAGAGCAAAGCAATTTATTACCTACAAAGGAGCTCCCATAAGACTGTCAGCTGATTTCTCATCAGAAACTCTACAGGCCAGAGGGAATGCATGAAGTATTCAATGTAATGAAAAGCAAGGACCTTAAACCAAGATGACATCCAGCAAGGCTATCATTCAATATACATGATGAAATAAAGAGTTTTCCAGACAAAAAGAAAGTCTAAAGTAGTTTGTCACCACCAAAACAGCACTGCAAGAAATACTAAAGTGACTGCTATAATGGGAAGAAATGGAGAGAGAGGAACATAAGCATAAAGAAGTAAAATGGCAATAAATAAGTACCTATCAATAATAAACCTTTAATGTAAATGGATTAAGTGCTCCAATCAAAAGACATAGGGCTCATGGATAGCTGAATGGATATGAAAACATGACCCTAAATATATGCTGTATACAAAAGACCCATCTCAGAACAAATGATTCACACAGGAGGAGAATTAAGGGATGGAAAAAAATCACATGCAAATGGAAATGGGAAAAAAAGCTGGAGTAGAAATTCTCATATCTGAAAAAATAGACTTCAAAGTGAAGGCCATCACAAAATACCATACTGGTCATTATATAGTACTAAAGAGATTGGTCCAACAAGAGGATATAACCCTAGTAAACATATATGTACTCAATATAGGAACACCTAAGTATATTTTTTAAAAAACCACTTCTAGAGAACTTGAAGGGAGAGATTAAAAACAATACAGTCATAGTGGGGGATTTTGACACCCCCACTGACTTCACTGGATAGATTTTCCAGAAAAGAAAATCAGCAAGAAAACAGTGACTCTAAATGACACACTGGATCAGATAGATTTAATTGACATTTATAGAACATTTCATCCCAAAGCTGCAGAATATACATTTTTTTTTCACATGCGCATGGGTCATTCTCAGAGATAGACCACATGGTAGGACACACAAGAAGTCTCTACAAATTTAAGAAGTATGAAATCATATCATGCATCTTCTCAGATCATAATAGAATGAACTTAGAAATCAACTATAGTAAAAACACTCAAAAACATTCAAACACCTGGAGACTAAATAGCATGTCAATAAACAATGAATGGGTTAGCAAAAAGATCAAGACAGAAATTTAAAAATTTCTGGAAACAAATGAAAACGACTGCGCAAAACACCCAAATCTTTGGAACACAGCAAAAGCAGTCCTGAGAGGGAAGTTCATAACATTACAAGCCTCCTGGGGGGAAAAAAAGGAAAAGAAAGAAAAATTAATAATAACATATTTAATCCTACAACTTAAAAAATTAGAAAGAGAACAACAAGAAAATCCTATAGTAATTAGAAGGAATGAAATAATAAAGATTAGAGTGGAAATAAATGACAGAGACAAAAAAAATACAAAATATCAATGAAACCAAGAGCTGGTTCTTTGAAAGATAAATAAGATTGATGAGCCTTTAGACAGACTCATCAAGAAACCAAGAGAGAGGACTCAAATAATTAAAATCAGAAATGAAAGCGGTGAAGTAACAAATGACATCACAGAAATACAAATGATTGTAAGAAAATACTATGAGCAACTATATGCCAACAAGCCTGACAATTTTGGCAAAATGGACAAATTCCTAGAAAAATACAATCTTCCAATACTGAATCAGGAAGAATCAGAAAACCTGAATAGGCTAATAACAATTGAGGAAAATGAAGCAGTGATAAAAATAACTACCAGCAAATGAAATCCCTGGTATGGGTGTCTTCACAGGGGAGTGTTACCAAACATTCAAGGAGAAACTAACACCTATCCTCCTCAAACTATTCTAAAAATTCCCAGAAGGAATACTTCCAAGCTCTTTCTATGAGGCCAGTATTATCCTAATTCCAAAACTACATAAAAGCACTACAAAGAAAGAGAACTACAGGCCAATATCCCTGATGTACATAGATGCTAATATTCTCAAGAGAATATTAGCAAATGGAATCCAGCAATACATTAAAAAGATCATACACCATGACCAAGTGGGACTTATTCCAGGGATGCAAGACTGGTACAATATTCTCAAATCAATAAACATGACACATCACACAAATAAAGTGAAAGACAAAAATCACATATTCATATCAATAGACACAGAAAAAGCACTTGACAAAATCCAACACCCTTTCTTGATAAAAACTCTCAAGAAAGTGGAAATAGAAGGATCATACCTCAACATAATAAAGGCAATATATGACAAACCTATAGCCAACATCTTACTCAATGGGAAAAATATAAAATCATTTCCCCTAAGAACAGGAACAAGACAAAGATGTGTGCTATTACCACTCTTATTCAAAATAGTAATAGAAGTCCTAGCCATGTGATCAGACAAGAAGGAAACATAAAAGGCATCCAAATTGGAAAGGAGGAAGTAAAACTCTCACTATTCACAGATGACATGATATTATACTTAGAAAACCCTAAAGACTCCACCAAAAACTACTATACTTAATAAATGAATTTGGCAATGTAGCAGGATACAAAATTAACACCCATAAATTGATGGCATTTTAATACAACAATAATGAATTATCAGAAAGAGAAGCTAAACAAACAATCCCATTTACCACTGTAACAAAAAAAATAAGCACCTAGGAATAAACTTAACCAAAAATGTAAAAGACTTGTACTTCAAAAACTACAGGACATTGAAAAAAGAGACAGAGGAATATATAAACAAGTGGAAGAATATACTGTGTTCATGTATTGGTAGAATTAATATCACTAAAATGTCCATACTACCCAAAGCAATCTATAGATTCAATGCAATCCCCATTAAAATACCAATGGCATATTTCACAGACCCAGAACAAATGCTCCAAAAATTTATATGGAACAAAAAAGACCCCAAATATCTGCAACCATCTTGAGAAAGAAGAAAAAGTTGAAGGGATCACAATACCGGATATCAAGTTATAATACAAAGGCACTGTAATCAAAACAGCCTGGTACTGGCACAAGAACAGACATATAGACCAATGGAACAGAAGAGAGAACCTAGAAATCAACCCAAGCCATTATGTTCAGTTAATATTTGACAAAGGAGGCAAGAGAATACAATGGATTCAAGTCAGTTTGGAAACAGCCCAAGTGCCCATCAGTAGAAAAATGGATTTTTAAAAAAAAAAGCTGTGGTACATCTACACTATGGAATACTATGCAGTAGTAAAAAAGAAGGATCTCTTATCCTTTGAGACAACATGGAGGGACCTGGAGAATATTATGCTAAGTGAAATAATCCAGTCAGAGAAAGACAAGTATCACATGATCTCATTCATATGTGGAATCTAATGAACAAAATAGAACCAGTGACATAGAAGCATGGAACTGACTATTAAATCTCAGAAGGAAGACAGGGGTAGGTGGGTGGTATGAAGAGATCAACCAAAGACCTTGTATGCCTATATGCATAATCCATGGACACAGACAATAGGGTGGTGGAGGCCTGGTATATGGCGCAGGGGCGGGCTATAAGGGGTCAATGGGAACAAAAGGGACATAAGTATTACTTTCAACAAAGATTATTTTTTTAAAAAAGAAAAAAAATTCCTAGCTGAACGAATTATGGTGGGAAGGCACATTCTAAGGCTTATATGATAGATTAATCTCTACCTTGAGCAAGCCCTGTCTATTGGTTCTGTATATCTAGAATAACATACTTAAAATGTCAGAATGATCTCTGGTTCAGAGATAAACACCTCAGGAGGATACAACCCAACATTCCGCATTGTTAATCTTTTATCCACATACCTCTATAAACTATTCTGCACCCACCAATGTAAAAGATATCTCTCCATTTTCCTTTTTCTCCAATCCTTTCTACTGCCTTCTTAATCAGCTGCCCATGGATTTCATGTAAACCTCTTTATGTCTTCTCCTTTGATTCTAATCCTATCTAATAAAAGAGCAACATGCAAATTGACCATAACCCCGACACCCTTCCCATTGGCTAATCAGCAGGATATATGCAAATTAACTGCCAACCAAGATGGCGGCTGGCAGCCAGGCAGCTGAAGTGAATAGGAGGCTTGCTTGCTCCAGTGATGGAGGAAGCCAAGGTTCCCCGCCTGCCGCTGCCGGCCTCTGAGCTGCAACTCTAAGAAACAATGTTGCAAATATAGAAGCTAAACAGGCTCCGGATACCTGCTTTCAGCCAGCTTGGCTTCAGCCAGCAGGATCACAACAGTGTTATAATTATAGAACCCAAACAAACCCAGATCCTTGCTTTCAGCAGCTGAGGCCTCAGAGCTGGAGCCGAGCCTCAGAGCTAAAGCCAGCTCTCAGCTCCAGTGACAGCCATAGAAGGTAAATAAATCCCAGAATAAAAAATAAAAGAAAAAAAGGAGAGGTTGGGAACCTCAGTTGCCTGCCAGCCTGAAAACAGCCATCATCCCCTCACCCAGACTGGCCAGGCACCCCAGTGGGGAACCCCACCCTGAAGCAACAAGATGGCGGCTAATTTGCATACTGAAGGCAGGCGGCAGCGGGCAAGGCTGTCCATGGTCCAGGACCCAGATCTGTGACCCTGCTGGGCGGGGGGCAGTGCTTGAGGCTGTTCACGGGACCAAGACACGGATCTGTGAGCCTGCCGGGCAGGGGGCAGCGCTTGAGACTGTCCGCAGTCCGGGACCCGGATCCGTGACCCTTCCTGGCGGGGCGGCAGCTCACACAGGAGCGGATCAGCCGGGGTTGGGCAGGGCAGGATGCCTGGCTTCCACCCAGCCCCAGTCACTCTGGGCAGGTGAGCAGTGCAGAGAACCTCTGAACAGGGAAGGCAGGCCGGTGGAGGGCGGCCTGTCCTCCCCACATGGCGGTGGTGACAGCTGTGAGCATGCCAAGCAGAGCCTGCAGGCTGAGCTGAAGTAGCGCCTGCAGGCCATCAGCACCCAGGAGTGGCTGCGCAAGATCTGCCTCCTGGCCCAGAAGGTGCAGGATCGCAGGGACAGCCAGCGTGGTGGGCCAGACTGACATCCTCCTGGCCGCACCATGGGGGTTTGTGGATCTGCAAAGCCAGAGGCCTCCGGTGTGCACAACCCCCCCCCCTGGTGTGTGAATATCCCCCAGCACACTGTCACCCTCCTGCGCCTGCAACAGTTGCAAACCAAGGTGCGCACAAGTCCCCCACCCCCTCCAACGCACTTCCATCAACCCAGCATGCCTAACACCCCCACAGGATGTGCACACATCCCCTCTGATGTGCTCGCGTCCTTTGGAGAGTGTCTGGGTGTTCTGGGTGCTGAGGGTGGGCGCCTGTGAGATGACAGTGAGAGGGCGGAGTGGTGATGCCCTGTTCCCACAGAGGCCAGTGCAGCTACGAGATCACCTCTGGGGGGTTAATGCAGGTGCTGAGGCAGGAGCAGGTGCAGACAGACACACCTGGTGGGTGCGGGTGGCCCTCCCTGTGGTGCCTTCGGTCAGCGTTCAAGATCAAGAACCCAGAGGCAGAGAGGAATTCTGTCCTCTCAGTGAAACAGTGGGATAGTTGGGGCGACTGTAGAGGAGGAATGTGCACTTTGGGTGCCAGCACCCATGAGAGAAGGCTGCCCTGACTGAGCCTCGCTTGCTTGGGGCCTAGTGCACTCCTGCTGGGCAGCGGGTGACAGGACGTGCTTTTCCGAATTAATGAGAGAAAACGTTGATTCTCCTGCTGCCCACGAAGGTGGAAAGTGAAGTAGGGAGACATGTGGGAAGTGAGTGAGTTTCCCTGTGTTGGGGTTCCAAATCTGCTGTTGGTTTCTTTCACTGCTGACTAGAGATATACAGGGTGTCGCCCCAAAATGTGTACACACTTTGAATACCTACTAATTCCAATGGTTTTAAGCATAAGAAAGAAACAACAATGGAGCTGTTATCTGTTAAAAGTGTGGGCACAAACAGGTAGTTGGACATTCCCTGAGGGGTCTCAGCTTGGAGAGGGTGAAGGCCAGACTGAGGGGCCCTTTCCGCCCCCTTCCTCAGTGCACGAATTTCGTGCACCGGGCTACTAGTCCTATATAATAAAAGACTAATATGCAAATTGTTCTCTTGACTGGGAGTTCGACCAGGGGGCGGGGCCAGCCAGCCAACCGACCATGGCCCCTCCCCCTGGCTGGCCCGGCCTGATTGTCCCCGATTGAGGCAGGCTAGCCGGACCCCACCCATGCACAAATTCATTCACCCGATCTCTAGTGTATATAATAACCTGCAAAACTGCTATTCCTCTCAGCATTTTCTCAATCCTTTGAGAGTTTGCTTCTGGGACTAGCCCCAAAATCTTGGTTCATAAACTCTTTAAACGTTTCTTTAGGTTTGAAATTTCTTTCATAGACAGGTTTTATTTAGTAAACTAAACATTCCAAAACATAGGATTGATGAAGGAGCAAGTAAAGTAAAAAGGCTGGGAACACTAGCAGAATATCTATGTCCAACTTTTTTTTTTTTAAATTCTTTATTGTTGAAAGTATTACATATGTCCCCTTTCCCCCCATTGTCCTCTCCCAGCCGGCCCCCGCCCCCTCCCCAGACCCATCCTTCACACACACTCCCCACCACTCATTGCCTGTGTCCATTGGTTATGCCTATATGCATACAAGTTCTTTGGTTGATCTCTTACCCTCTCCCCCACCCCTCACCAGCAGCTCCTGCCTTCTCTCCGAGGTTTGATGGTTTGTTTGATGATTCTGTGTCTCTGGATCTGTTTTTGTTCATCAGTTTTTGTTGTTCATTATATTCCACAAAGGAGTGAGATCATGTGATACTTACCTTTTTCTGACTGGCTTATTTCGCTAAGCATAATATTCTCCAGAACCATCCATGCTATTGCAAATGGTAAAAGTTATTTCATTTTTACGGCAGCATAAGTATTCCATTGTGTAGATGTACCACAGTTTTTTAATCCACTAATCCACTGATGGGCACTTAGGCTGTTTCCAAACCTTAGCAATTGTAAATTGGGCTGCCCTGAACATAGGGATGCATATGTTCTTTCTGGTTGGTGTTTCTGATTTTGGGGAATAAATTCATAGGTGTGGGATTACTGGGCCAAATGGGAATTCCATTTTTAATTTTTTGAGGAAAATCCACAGAGGCAGCACTAGTCTGCATTCCCACAAGCAGTGTATGCATTACCACATCCTCGCCAGCACCTGTCATTTGTTGATTTGTTAATGATAGCCATTCTGACAGGTGTGAGATGGTACCTCACTATCATTTTGATTTACATCTCTCTGATGATTAGAGATTTTGAGCATTTTTCATATGTCTCTTGGCCTTCTGTATGTCCACTTTTGAAAAGTGTCTACATAGGTCCTTTGTCCATTTTTTTATTGGATTGTTTATCTTCCTTTTGTAAGTTCTAATTGTTCTCTATAAATTTTGTGGATTAAACCCTTATCAGATGTCACATTGCCAAATATGTTCTCCCATGCAGTGGGCATTCTTGTTGTTTTGTGGATGGTTTCTTTTGCTGCGCAGAAGCTTTTTATTTTGATGTAGTCCCATTTGTTTATTTTTGCCTTCGTTTCCATTGCTCTAAGAAATGTATCAGTAAACATATTGCTATGAGCTATATCTGCCATTTTGATGCCTATGACTTCTTCTAAGATTTTTATGGTTTCCCACCTTACATTTAAGACTTTTATCCATTTTGAGTTTATTTTTGTGTATGGTGTCAGTTGGTGGTCAAGTTTCAGTTTTTTGCATGTATCTGTTTAATTTTCCCACCACCATTTACTGAAGAGACTGTCTTGACTCCATTGTATGCTCTCGCCTCCTTTGTCAAATATCAATTGAGCATGCTGTTTGGGTGGATTTCTGGGTTCTCTGTTCTATTCCACTGGTCTATGTATTTGTTCTTGCACCAGTACCATGCTGTTTTGAGAACAGTTGATTTGTAATATAACTTGATGTCTGGTATTGTGATCCCTTCAACTTTTCTTTTTCCTCAGGATTCCTGCAGCTATTAGGGGTCTTTTTTAATGCCATATAAATTTTTGGAGAGTTTGCTCTAGGTCTGTAAAAGATGTCATTGGTATTTTAATGTGGATTGCATTGAATGTATAGATTGATTTGGGTAGTATGGACATTTTAATGATGTTGATTCTACCAATCCATGAACACGGTATATTCTTCTATTTGTTTATGTCTTTCTCTATCTCTTTTTTTTTCAATGTCTTGTAGTTTTCTGAGAGCAGGCCTTTTACCTCCTTATTTAAGGTTATTCCTAAGTTTCTTAAATTCTTTGGTGCAATGGTAAATGGGATTGTTTTTTTAGTTTCTCTTTCTGTAAGTTTATTGTTGGTGTATAAAAATTCCATAGATTTCTTGGTGTTAATTTTGTATCCTGCTACATTGCCGAATTCACTTATTAAGTCTAGTAGATTTTTGATGAAGTCTTTAGGGTTTCCTATATAAAATATCATGTCATCAGTGACTAATGACAGTTTTACTTCTTCTTTTCCAATTTAGATGCCTTTTATTTCTTCTTCATGTCTGACTGCTATGGCTAGCACTTCCGATACTATGTCTAACAGGAGTGGTGAAAGTGGGCATCCCTGTCTTGTTCCTGTTCTTAGGGGAATGGTTTCAGTTTTTGCCCATTGAGTATGATGTTGGCTGTGGGGTTGTCACATAAGGCTTTTATTATGTTGAGGTATGATCCCTCTATTCACATTTTGCTGAGAACTGTTATCAGGAAAGGTGTTGGATTTTGTCGAATGCATTTTCTGCATCAATTAATGACTATGGGATTTTTGTCTCTCAATTTGTTTACGTGATGTATTATGTTTATTGATTTGTGGATATTATACCATCCTTGCATCCCCAGAATAAATCCCCCTTGGTCATAGTGTATAATCTTTCTAATGTAATGCTGAATCTGATTTGTTAGAATTGTGTTGAGGATTTTAGCATCTATGCCCATCAGTGATATTGGCCTGTAATTCTCTTTCTTTGAAGTGTCTTTATCTGGTTTTGGGATTTAGGGTAATGCTGGCTTCATAGAAAGTGCTTGGAAGTGTGCCTTCCTCTTGAATTTTTTGGAATAGTTTGAGAAGGGTAGGTTTTAGTTCTTTTTTGAATGTTTGGTAATACTCCTCTGTGAAGCTGTCTAGCCCAGGGCTTTTGTTTGCTGGAAGTGTTTGATTACTGCTTCAATATCCTCCATACTTACTGGCCTATTCATATTTTTTTTATTCTTCCTGATTGAGTTTTGGAAGATTTTATTTTTCTAGGAATATGTCCATTTCATCTAGGTTATCCAGTTTCTTGTAATAGAATTCTCCATGGTATTTTTTTTTTTTACAATCCTTTTTATGTCTGTGAGGTCGGTTGTTACTTCACCTCTTTTATTTTTTAATTTTATGTATTTGGGTCCTATCACTTTGTTTCTTGGTGAGCCTGGCTAGAGGTTCATCAACCTTGTTTATCCTTTCAAAGAACCAGATCTTGGATTTGTTGAAATTCTGGAATTTTTTTAGGGGGTATCCTTGTCATTTATTTCCACTCTGATCTTTATCATTTTCTTCCTTCTGCTTACTCTGAGACTTTCTTGTTGCTCTCTTTCTAATTCTTTAAGTTTTAGGGTTAGATAATTTATTACCAGTTTTTCTTGTTGTTTAAGGTAGGCCTGTAATGCTATGAACTTCCCTCTCAGGACTACTTTCACTGTGTCCCATTGGTTTTGGATTGTTGTATTTTCATTGTCATTTGTTTCCAGTATGTTTTTTATTTCTTCTTTTATCTTCTTGGTAACCCAATAATTGTTTAATAGCATGCTATTAAGCCTCCAAATGCTTGATTTCTTAATTGTTTTTATTATAGTTGATTTCTATTTTATGCCATTGTGATCTGAGAAGGTACTTGATATGACTTCAATCTTCTTGAATTTGAAGAGACTTTGCCTGTGTTTCAATATGTGGTCTATCTTTGAAAATGTCCGATGTGCACTTGAGAAAAATGTATATTCTGTAGCTTTGGGATGAAATATTCTGAAGATGTCAATTAGTTCCATCTGATCTAGTGAGTCGTTTAGGGTTGTTGTTTCTTTGTTGATTTTATGTCTAGAAGATTTATCCAGTGATCTCAATGGGGTATTAAAGTCCCCTACTATGATTGTATAAGTGTTGATCTCACCCTTGATATCTCCCAGAAGGTTTTTATGTATTTGGGTGCTCTTGTATGGGGTGCATATACGTTTACCAGAGTTATATCCTCTTGTTATATTGACCCATTTAGTATTATGAAGTGGCTTTCCCTATCTCTTGTTATGGCCTTCACTTTGAAGTCTATTTTGTCAGATATAAGTATTGATACCCCAGATTTTTTTTTCATTTCCGTTTGCCTGAAAAATTTTTTTTTCCATCCCTTCACTTTCAGTCTGTGTGAGCCCCTTGTTTTGAAGTGGGTCTCTTGTAGACAGCACATATATGGGTCATGTTTTTTTTATCCATTCAGCCACCTGATGTCTTTTGATTGGAGCATTTAATCCATTTACGTTTAGGGTTATTATTGATAGGTGCTTGTTTGTAGCCATTTTTATTCTTTATGCCTGTGTTTCTTCTTCTATTTCTATTTCTTCTTTTTACAACAGTCCCTTTAACATTTCTTGACTTGCTGGCTTGGTAGTGATAACCTCCCTTAGCCTTTTTTTTTTTTTTTTTTGTCTGTGAAGCTCCTGATTTCCCCTTCAATTTTGAATGATGCCTTGCTGGATAGAGTATTCTTGGATTCAGTCCCTTGCTTTGCATCACTTTGTATACTTCAATCCATCTCATTCTGGCCTGATGAGTTTCTGTTGAGAAATCATTTGATAATCTAATGGGAGATCCTTGTAGGTAACTTTCTGTCTCTCTCTTGCAGCCCTTAAGATTCTTTCTTTGTCCTAACATCTGCCATTGTATTTATGACGTGTCTTGGTGTGGGTCTTTTTGGGTTCATCTTGTTTGAGACTCTCTGTACTTATGTGACTTTTTCCCCACCAAATCAGGGAAGTTTTCTGACATTGTTTTTTCAAATAGGTTTTTTAACCTTTGCTCCTCTTCTTGTCATGCTGGCACCCCTATTATCCATGTGTTGCTGTGTTTCATATTGTCCCAAATCTCCCTTCAGGCTCTCCTCCTATCTTTTGAATTTTTTCTCCCACTGCAGTTCAGATTGTGTGTGTTTTGCTTCCCTGTCTTCTAATTCACTAATTTGGTCCTCCACTTCTCCTAGTGTACTGTTGAAAGCTTCCATAGTATTTTTTTATTGTAGCTATATGACTATTATATCCTCCTGATTCTGACATAGGTTGTTGATTTTTTCATCCATCTGGTTTATAAAATGTGACCCTTATGCCGAATTCTTTTTCTGACATATTGCACGTCTCTGTTTCATTTAGTTCTTGTTCTGGTGCTTCCTTCTTTCCTTTCCTTTGGGGGTTGTTCTTCTGTCTCCTCATTTTTGCTCCCACCAAAGGATCTAGGTGTTGAGTCACACAGGGCCTGTGGCTGCAGGGGTGAGCTTGGTGACAGGTCACGCAGTCACAGGCAGCAGCTGTTCCTTGGGTGGTCACTGGGTGGCTGCTCCTCAGAATGGAGATTTTGTGGATCAGGACTGGAAATGGTGCCCATGTGGCTTGAATTCGGTCACGTGACCACTCCTTATTAATGTAGGTGTGTCCAAATGCTGTTTTCCATGCCCTTAGTGTTATTGTTTATTTTGAAATATGTTTTTATGGATTTGAGAGAGAGAGGAAGGGAGAGGGATAGAGATATAGAAACATATACAAGAAACATAATGGATCAGCTGCCTCTTGCACACCTCCATACTGGAGGTTGAGTCTGCAACCCAAGCATGTACCCTGACTGGGAATCAAACCATGACCTCTTAATTCCTAGGTCAACGCTCAACCACTGAACCATACTGACTGGGCAGTATTTTCCTTTTTAAATGTAACAATTTTTATTTATAAGGCAATTCCTACTGGAATGTGCTCAAAGTATTTAATGTGTGCTGGCTAATTACCCCACCCAACTAACAATCTGGCAGCTAGAAAAATAACAAGATAATTGTCCCCTTTTACAGATGGGGAGACAGAGCCACAGAAGAATGGTGCCTTGTTCAAAACCAGCTCCCAGAAAGCTGAACATAGAAGGCAAGCCTCCTAATAGCACCCTTCCATCCCACCATGTACAGGGTTCCTGTTTCCAGACATCCCCCTGAGAAAGGGCATCCCACTTGCTGGACAGAGAAAAGCAGCCATTACTTACTGGGAATTATAGCTCCCAACAAACACCTAGAGGAGACAAGGCAGTGTCCCAAGTGCCCATTCCAGATTCCCAAAGATGGGGAAGAATTGAGTTTTGGAAGAGGAGTAGAATGCTCACCCTTGAGAGACGTGGAGAGAAAGAGGGAAGATGAGGTAAGTTTGAAATATTTAACTCTGTAATCTAAACGTCTTCCCAGTTTGAAATATAGCAGCCAAAGGCACGATCTTTTAATAAATCTTTCTCAAAGATCTCACTTTGTAAATGAAGCAATTAGTTCAGCAGAACCCTATTTTCTCCTAAGATTAGGTGTGTGCTGACAGGAGCTGTTGCAGTTCTAGGAGGTCAGATACCCTTTCTGAAAGTGCTGGTGGAGGTGGTGGAGAGGAAATATGAGGTAAGAACAGCCCTGATACCATAGGAGAAGACATTCAGGGGCTGGGGCTGGTAGCTGGCTTGTTGATGCCAAAGATGAGCATCTCTAGGAGGACAAAGGTTACGAGTTGTCTGCCTTGGAGGCAACTGATCCCACCTGGTGGGAAGGCATAAGAGAACTCTTTTGCTTACTCTATATTTATTCTGTCAACAAATATTTATTAAAGCACCTATGCTTAAGGCACTGCACTAGATGCTGAGATGGATACAAATCATACCAAATCTCTGTTCTCAGGGTGCTTATGATTAGAGGAGGGGGAAGATGCAAAAGGAAATATGAAGCAAAGAGACAAACAGCACAAGACAGTGTATTATTTATACTTTTCATCCAACATTTAGTTACCTATCACCCACCATGTGCCAGGCACTGTTCAATCCATTTAGAATACAATGGTGAACACACCAAAAGCAAAATTTCAGTTTGTGTAGATTTTACATTGTGGTAGTCCCTGGACATCTGGATAAAGATGTCTTCAAGCAAAGGGAAGAGAAAGTGCAGAGCCTTGAGACCTTGAGATGGATATGAACCTGGTGAGGTGAATAGATGAGCACAGGAGCAGGAAGAAATGAGGTCAGATCTAGGCTGGGGTCAAGCCTCACCGAACCTTATAAGGATAAGGAGTGTGAGAGTCTCATTCTAATTATAATGGGAAACCCTTATTCTTAAGCAGTGGTTTGATGTAATCTGATATAAAGTGCCAGAGGAGAGTACAGACTTCTGAAGGAGTTTGGAGTATAGAGAAGAGGTGTCTTTGAGCTGGGATGGACAAGGAAGGCTAAGTATCAATGATCAAATAGAATTCAGCTCTAGAAAAAAAGGCTGTTAGGAGAAATTTCAGGAGCAAAGAGTAGAGTCAGAACAGCACATGACATATTCAGATCATCAGGCTGACGCAGATGTGGTCATGTGAGGCAGTAGTGGATGGTGAAGTTGGAAAAGGATGGTTGGAAATATTTGAGGTCTCTATGTCAGAAGATTCTGAATCGCAGGTTCACAGTAATGGGGAGACTCAAATGCACAGAAGCATTATTGGCAGGCTTAAATGTCCAGGCTTAGAACCTGGTCTCCATCAGGACAACATTTTTTCCTAAGAGATTTGTTGTTTTGAAGACTTTTGAGTGCCAGATTGACGTCAAGGTGACTGAGTTGCACAACTCCAGAGGGCATCATTTACACTGTACCATACATGAAAGGCAAACCCCATCAAATGACACCACAGTTGAAGGGTATGCTCTGGAGGTGTGCAATAGCAGTGATTATGATTAACATTGTGGAGGATACAGTACCAATCTTCCAACAGTGACACGTAGTGCTTTAGTAGCTTTCTTTACTTCTGAGATCAAAGCTCAGTGAAAGGAACTGCTTCAGAAAAAGAAAGGGAATGGGATGAAGTGGAAAGAGAGGGATTAAGAGGCAAGTGAAGAAGCACTTAATTTAGGTCACCTTTTTGCCTGGTGAAACATGATAGGGAAGTAAAGGATCAGGGGGAAAGGATAGCAAAAGTGAAAAAAGGATTGCTGGATTAGCTGATAGTTTCAGTAAATTTCCCTGTGGCTGTGATCACACCTTGCAGGATGTTGCATATCCAGTACTGCCAGTATGCGGGTCTCAGGAGGGTGGAAATCTGCCAAGCCAAGCTATGGTTGAGGAGGTGGGTATCTAATGAAGACCCTATCCCTGAGAGAGTTAGCTTGACTACCCAGTCACCAGGCATGAAGAATAAACTGTACCTCACAAAGGAGTCTCATCCTAACTGTCACCTGTCCACCTAAATTTGGGGAAACCATGGTACTTTCCCAATAGATCAAAGTAGAATAGACTCAAATCAGCCAAGCAGAGATGAGAATTTGTCTGAGCAGGAGGCTGCAAAACGTGTGTGTGTGGCATGCTTCTTTGGGAAAGGGCAGGGTGGTATGCTTGGGATTGGGATGTTCTTTGCCTGTTTGGATTCATTTTTAATTCTCAGTTATAGTAAGTAGCAATAAAACATTCCTTTGGGCTGTCACACTGAGGTTCCACACACCTCAGACATGGTAGACCCGGCAGATTCCAAAGTGAGCCACATATCCAAATTTCAACCGCATTATCTTCCTTCCCATATAGTCACTGTATTTGGGAAAGAACTGTCCTTCATTTCCAATACAAAAAAATAACTGACTTACTACTACAAACACAGCTGCCATGCCCTGCCCCACCCTGCAGATGCCCATTTTCAAGAATCAGTGAAGGTATTCCTTATTTCAATGTGGTAGTCTCAAAGGATGTGGAAAGAATCCTTGATCTTCCAAACTCTCTAATAATACCAGTTATGCCACATTGTGATGGTTGAGAACCTCTGTTCCCCTGATTTTCCTTGCCTTTGCCTCCACTGGTGTGAATGCATAGCTTACTCCGGAGCCTGGGCTCTTAGAGATGGTTCATCTTCTCAACTAAGGGTTGCAGCTGTTAACTGCTCATTGTTGAGCAATGCCAGCAAGATCTTTCAAGCAGTGTGGGCTCATTTCCTCTACTAGAAGTGACATGTCCATAACCTTCAGGATACAGCCCCTGCCTACTTTTCCAATCTTATTTCTTACATCCACAGCTCCAGTCCTAAGCCCTCTGTCATTTCCTGACCCACCCTTCTCTCTCAAAACCTAGGATTTAGAGAAAATTATTCCCTCTTCTTGAGAGCCCATTCTCACTTCCTGAACCGGCTAACTCTTTTTAACCCTCCAGAGTTCAGCTCAATTTTTATTTTTATTTTATTGTTTATAGTATTACAAATGTTCCCCAATTTTCCTTCACTTTATCCTATTCCTCCCAGCCCTTGCTCACCCTAGGTCTTCAATAACTATTGTCTGTGTCCATTGGTTATATACATGAGTTCTTTGGTTAGTCTCTTCCCATCTCCACCCCTGCCCCAACAACCCTCTGAGATATGTCAGACTGCCCCATTCCTCCATGCCTCTGGCCTATTCTGTTCATTACTTTATTATGTTCATTAGATTCCACATATAAATGACATCATATGATACCTGTCTTTCTCTGACTGGCTTACTTCACTCAGCATAATATTCTCCAGGTCCATCCATGTTGTCTCAAAGGGTAAGAGATCCTTCTTTTTTACAGCTGCATAGTATTCCATTGTGTAAATGTCCAACACCTTTTTTATCCACTCATCTTTGGATGGGCAATTGGGCTCTTTCCAGACCTTAGCTATTGTAAATAATGCTGCTATGAAATAAGGGTGCATATACTCTTTCTAATTGGTGATTTGGGATTCTTTGGATATATTCCAAGAAGTGGGACCACTGGGCCAAATGGTAGTGCTATTTTTAATTTTTTGAAGAACATCCATACAATTTTCCATAGTGGTTGTAAAGTATGCATTCCCACCAGCAGTGTACTAGGGTTCCCTTTTATACACAACCTTGCCAGCCCTTGTTGTTTGTTGATTTATTAATGGTAGCCATTCTGACAGGTGTGAGGTGATATCCTAATATAATTTTAAATAGAGGCCTGATGCACAAAATTCATGCAAGGCGCTCAACCCTCACAACCACAGCGGTTTGCCTTGGCCCTCACAGCCCTGGTTTCATCGAGAAGGTTGTCCAGAAGAATGTCCAGAAGGTCGTTTGGCTGTCCAGTCTAATTAGCATATTACATTTTTATTTTATAGATTTGCATCTATCTGAAGATTAGTGACCTTAAGCATTTTTTCATATGTCTCTTGCCCATCTTTATGTCCTCTTAGGAGAAGTGCCCATTCAGGTCCTGTACCCATTTTTTGATTGGGTTATTTTCTTCTTTTTATTGAGCTGTATGAGTTCTTTATATATTTTGAAAATTAACCCCTTAGCAGATGTGTCATTGGCAATATGTTTTCCCATAGAGTGGATTCCCTTTCCATTTTGATGATGTTTTCTTTTGCTGTGCAGAGCCTTTTAACTTAATGTAGTCCCATTTGTTTATTTTTTCCTTTGATTCTTTTTTTTAAATATATATTTTATTGATTTTTCACAGAGAGGAACGGAGAGGGGGAGTTAGAAACATCGATCAGCTGCCTCCTGCACACGCCCCACTGGGGATGTGCCCGCAACCAAGGTACATGCCCCTGACCAGAATCGAACCTGGGACCCTTCAGTCTGCAGGCCGACGCTCTATCCACTGAGCCAAACAAGCCAGGGCTCCTTTGATTCTTGTGCCTTTGGAGAAAATTTTGCTACGTGAGATGTCTAATATTTTGCTGCCTATGTTTTCTTATAGAATTTTCATAGTTTTGTGAATTGCATTAAGCCTTTTATATATTTTGAGTTTATTCTTGTGTATAGTGTAGGTAGTTTCAATTTTTGCATGTACCTGTCCAATTTTTCCAGCACCATTTATTGAAGAGACTGTTTTGATTCCATTGTATACTCTTGTCTCCAAAGTCAAATATTAATTGAACATAAGGGTTTGGACCAATTTTTGGATTCTCTATTCTGTTTCATTGATCTATATGCCTGCTGTTATGCCATTACCAGGCTGTTTTTATTACAGTGGTTTTGTAGCATAACTTCAAATATTTTTTGGTTCCACACAAATTTAGGAATATTTGTTCTAGATCACTGAAATAAGCCATTGCTATTTTAATAGGGATTACATTGAATCTACAATATCCTTGTATTTTTCCAAGTATAGATCTTTTATCTTCTTGGTTAACTTTAGTCTCAGTTATCTTATTTTTGTTGTTGCAATGGTAAATGGGATTTTTTTCAATCTTTAATTTCTTTATTGATTAAGGTATTACATATGTGACCTCATTCCCCCCATGAACTTCCACACCCCACCCGACTCAAGCACTCAGCCCCCAGTTGTCTGTGTCCATTGGTTGGGCTTATATGCATGCATACAAGTCCTTTGGTTGAACTCTCCCCCTTCCCCCACCATCCCCTACTTTCCCTCTGAGGTTTGAAAGTTTGATCGCTGATTCTCTGTCTCTGGATCTATCTCTGTTCATCAGCCTATGTTGTTCACTGTATTCCACAAATGAGTGAGATCATGTGGTATTTATCTTTCTCTGACTGGCTTATTTCACTTAGCATAATGCTCTCCAGTTCCATCCATGCTCTTGCAAATGGTAAGAACTCCTTCTTTTTTACCACAGCATAGTATTCCATTGTGTAGATGTACCACAGTTTTCTAATCCACTCATCTGCTGATGGGCACTTAGGCTGTTTCCAAATCTTAGCTATGGTGAATTATGCTGCTATGAACATAGGGATGCATATATCCTTCTGGATTGGTGCTTATAGCTTCTTGGGATATATTCCTAGAAGTGGGATCACGGGGTCAAATGGGAGTTCCATTTTTAGTTTTTTGAGGAAACTCCATACTGTTCTCCATCATGGCAGTACCAGTCTAAATTCCCACCAGCACTGCAAAAGGGTTCCTTTTTCTCCACATCCTCTCCAGCACTTCTCGTTTGTTGATTTGTTGATGATAGCCATTCTGACAGGTGTGAAATGATACCTCATTTTCGTTTTGATTTGCATCTCTTGTATAATTACTGACTTTGAGCATGTTTTCATATGTCTTTCGGCCTTCTGTATGTCCTCTTTCGAAAAGTGTCTATTTAGGTCCGTTGCCCATTTTTTTTATTGAATTGTTTACCTTCCGTTTGTTAAGTTGTATGAGTTCCCTGTAAATGATGGAGATTAAACGCTTATTGGTGATAACTTTAGCAAATATGTTCTTTCATGCACTGGGCTTTCTTGTTGTTTTGTTGATGGTTTCCTTTGCTGTGCAAAAGCTTTTTATTTTGATGTAGTCCCATTTGTTTATTTTCCCTTTAGTTTCCATTGCCCTAGGAGCATTTTCAGTGAAGAAATTTTTTCGGCATATGTCTGCGATTTTGCTGCCTGTGGATTCCTCTAGAATTTTAATGGTTTCCTGTCTTATGTGTAAGTCCTTTATCCATTTTGAGTTTATTTTTGTGCATGGTGTAAGTTGGTGGTCTAGTTTTATCTTTTTGCATGTATCTGTCCAATTTTCCTAACACCATTTATTGAAGATACTGTCTTGACTCCATTGTATGCTTTTGCCTCCTTTGTCGAATATTAACTGGGCATAGTGGTTCTCTATTCTATTCCATTGATCTATATGTCCTTGTGCTAGTACCAAGCTGTTTTAGAACAGTGGCTTTCTAATACAGCTTGATATCTGTTATTGAGATCCCACCTACTTTGTTCTTCTTTCTCAGGATTGCTGCAGCTATTCGAGGTCTTTTTTTATTCCAGAAGAATTTTTGGAACATTTGTTCTAGATCTGTGAACTATGCCATTGGTATTTTAATGGGGATTGCATTTAATCTGTAGATTGCTTTGGGTAGTATAGACATTTTGATGATGTTGATTCTACCAATCCATGAACATGGTATGTTCTTCCATTTGTTTATGCCTTCCTCTATCTCTTTTTTCAATGTCCTGTAGTTTTCTGGGTAGAGGTCTTTTACCTCCTTAGTTAAGTTTATTCCTAGGTATCTTAATTTTTTTTGGTGCGATGGTAAAGGGGATTGCTTTTTTAGTTTCTTTTTCTGTAAGTTCACTATTGGTGTAAAGAAATGCCATAGATTTCTTGCCATTAATTTTGTATCCTGCTACATTGCCGAATTCGTTTATTAAATCTAATAATTTTTTGATGGAGTTTTTAGGGTTTTCTATGTACAGTATCATGTCATCGGCAAATAAGGACAGTTTTACTTCTTCTTTTCAATTTGGATGCCTTTTATTTCTTCTTCTTGTCTGATCACAATGGCTAGTACTTCCAGTACTATGTCAAACAGGAGTGGTAAGAGTGGACATCCCTATCTTGTGCCTGTTCTTAGGGGAAATGGTTTTAGTTTTTGACCATTGAGTATGATGTTGGCTTTGGTTTGCATATATGGCTTTTATTATGTTGAGGTATAATCCTTCTATTCCTATCTTGCTGAGAGTTTTTATCAAGAAAGGGTGTTGGATTTTGTCAAATACATTTTCTGCATCAATTGATAGGACTGTGATTTTTATCTCTCAATTTGTTTATGTGATGCATCACATTTATTGATTTAAGGATATTGTACCATCCTTGCAACCCCAGGATAAATCCTACTTGGTCATGGTGTATGATCTTTCTGATGTATTGCTGGATCTGATTTGCTAGAATTTTTTTGAGTATTTTGGCATCTATGTTCATGAGGAATATTGGGCTATAATTCTCTTTCATTGTGTTGTCTTTACCTGGTTTTGGTAGTAAGGTGATGCTGGCTTCATAGAATGAGCTTGGAAGTGTTCCTTCCTCTTGAATTTTTTGGAATAGTCTGAGGAGAATAGGTTTTAGTTCTTCCTTGAATGTTTGGTAAAACTCCCCTGTGAAACCATCTGGCCCTTTTGTTTGCTGGGAACTTGCTGATGACTGCTTCAATTTCTTCCATAGTTATTGGCCTATTGAGATTTTTAGAATCTTCCTGATTGAGTTTTGGAAGGATGTATTTTTCTAGGAATATGTCCATTTCCTCCAGATTGTCTAGTTTGATGGAGTAGACTTGTTCATAGTATTTTTTAACAATCCTTTGAATTTCTGTGGGGTCTGTTGTTATTTAGCCTCTTTCATTTCTGATTTTGTTTATTTGGGTCCGCTCTCCTTGCTTCTTGGTGAGCCTCGATAGAGGTTCATCAATCTTGTTTATCCTTTCAAAGAACTAGCTCTGAGGAACCAAGATGGCGGCATAGGTAAACACCGAAGAATGCTGCCTCGCACAACCACTTCAAAAATACAACTAAAAGACGGAATGGACATCACCCAGAACCACAGGAAGGCTGGCTGAGGGGAAATTCTTCAACTAGAAGGAAAGAGAAAAGCATACCGAGACTCAGAGGAGGCGCAGTGCAGACAATACAAAGGTGCGGAGGTGCGTGCGGAGCGGGCTGGTGCTGAGGGCGCGGTTGTCTGTTTCAATCCGGAGGGAGTCTCAGGCTCTGAACTCCAGTTCCGGACAAGTCTCTGGGGACCCAGACTCAAACGGGAAAAGCGGGACTGTCTGGCACAGCCGTGGGCAAACTACGGCCCATGGGCCGGATTCGGCCCATTTGAAATGAGTAAAACTAAAAATAAAAAGACCGTACCCTTTTATGTAATGATGTTTACTTTGAATTTATAATAGTTCACACAAACACTCCATCTATGCTTTTGTTCCGGCCCTTCGTTCCAGTTTAAGAACACATTGTGTCCCTCGAGTCAAAAAGTTTGCCCACCCCTGGTCTGGCATCTGTCGGAACTGGAGGGCAGCTTTCTCTCTGAGGTTTGCAGCAGTTGCTGGGACTATGAGAGGCAGAGCCTCTGGGGAAGGGACTGAGATCAGCCATAACTGCTTGCTCCGTCTGCCCTGTTGATCCCCTGGGACACGCCCTGCCCAAGCCTTGCATAGAGGCATTTGCAGGATAGCCTTAGGCAAAGGCTAGATTAGCACCTCCCTAGAGGACAGAAGTTCTCCCACTGCAGACAAAGCTGATCCTCACAGCCACTTAGCCTGGAGGTCAAATCCCCCCCAGTATTACCTACAACAATCAAGGCTTAACTACAACAAGACTTCGCACAAAGACCACAAGGGGTGCACCAAGAAAGCATAACAAATGCGGAGATAAAGAAACAGGACACAAATGACAGAAATAGAGGATATAGAGTTCAAAACCACACTTTTAAGGTCTCTCAAGAACTGTCTAGAAGCCACCGATAAACTTAGTAAGGCCTTCGAAAAGACTGGTGAGACTGCCGATAAATATAGTGAGATCCTCAAGAAATCTAATGAGACCCTCAATGTTGTGATAAAGAACCAACTAGAAATTAAGCATACACTGACTGAAATAAAGAATATTATACAGACTGCCAACAGCAGACCAGAGGAGCACAACAATCAAGTCAAAGATTTGAAATGCAAAGAAGCAAAAAACACCCAACCGGAAAAGCAAAATGAAAAAAGAATCCAAAAATACGAAGATAGTGTAAGGAACCTCTGGTACAGCTTTAAGCGTACCAACATCCGAATTATAGGGGTGCCAGATTAAGAGAGAGAGCAAGATATTGAAAACCTATTTGAAGAAATCATGGCAGAAAACTTCCCCTACCTGGTGAAAGAAATAGACTTACAAGTCCAGGAAGCACAGAGAACCCCAAACAAAAGGAATCCAAAGAGGACCACACCAAGACACATCATAATTAAAAAGCCAAGAGCAAATGACAAAGAGAGAATCTTAAAAGCAGCAAGAGAAAGAAAATCAGTTACCTCCAAGTGAGTACCCATACGACTGTCAGCTGATTTCTCAACAGAAACTTTGCAGGCCAGAAGGGAGTGGCAAGAAATATTCAAAGTGATGAATACCAAGAACCTACAACCAAGATTACTTTATCTAGCAAAGCTATCATTCAGAATTGAAGGTCAGATAAAGAGCTTCACACATAAGAAAAAGCTGAAGGAGTTCATCACCACCAAACCAGGATTATATGAAATGCTGAAAGGTATCCTTTAAGAAGAGGAAGAAGAAGAAAAAGGTAAAAGATACAAATTATGAACAACAAATATGCATCTATCAACAAGTGAATCTAAGAATCAAGTGAATAAATAATCTGATAAACAGAATGAACTGGTAATTATAATAGAATCAGGGACATAGAAAGGGAATGGACTGACTATTCTTGGGGGGGAAAGGGGTGTGGGAGATGCGGGAAGAGACTGGACAAAAATCGTGCACCTATGGATGAGGACAGTGGGTGGGGAGTGAGGGTGGAGGGTGGGGTAGGAACTGGGAGGAGGGGAGTTATGGGGGGAAAAAAGAGGAACAAATTTAATAATCTGAACAATAAAGATTTAATTTAAAAAACACACAAAAAAACAAAGAACCAGCTCTTGGTTTTGCTGATCTTTTGTATTGTTTTTTTGTGTGTGGGTTTTTTTTTTTGTCTCTATGTCATTCATTTCTGCTCTGATTTTTATTATCTCCTTCCTTCTGCTCACTCTGGGCTTTTCTTTTTGCTCTCTTTCTAATTCTTTGAGTTGTAGAATTAGATGATTTACTATCATTTTTTCTTGTTTTTTGAGGTAGGCCTGTAGAGCTATAAACTTCCCTCTCAGGACTGCTTTCATTGTGTCCCATAGGTTTTGGATTGTTGTGTTTTCATTGTGATTAGTTTCCAGGATGTTTTTAATTTCTTCTTTGATCTCATTGGTAACCCAATCAATATTTAATAACATGCTATTCAGCTTCCAAGTGTTTGAGTTTTTTGGATTGTTTTTATTGTAGTTTATTTCTAATATGCCATTGTGGTCTGAGAAGATGCTTGGTATAATTTCAATCTTCTTTAATTTGGGGAGACTTTGCTTGTGACCCAATATGTGGTCTATTTTTGAAAATGTCCATGTGCACTTGAGAAGAACGTACATTCCATGGCTTTTGGGTGAAATGTTCTGAAGATGTCAATTAAGTCCATCTGATCTAGTGAGTCATTTAGGATTGCTGTTTCTTTGCTGATTTTTTGTCTAGAAGATTTATCCAATGATATCAGGGGTGTGTTTAAGTCCCCTACTATGATTGTATTGTTGTAAATCTCTCCCTTTATATCTTCCAGGAGTTTTTTTATGAATTTGAGTGCTCCTGCATTGGGTACATATATGATTATCAGGGTTATATCCTCTTGTTGTATCAATCTTTTTAGTATTTTGAAGTGGCCTTCCTTATCTCTTGTTATGGTTTTCACTTTGAGGTCTATTTTGTCAGATATATGTATTGCTACCCCAGCTTTTTTTTCATTTCCATTTGCCTGAAAGACATTTTTCCATTCCTTCACTTTCAGTCTGTGTGAGTCCCTTGTTCTGAGGTGGGTCTCTTGTAGACAGCATATATATGGGTCATGTCTTTTTATCCATTCAGCCACTCGATGTCTTTTGATTGGAGCATTTAGTTCATTTACATTTAAAGTTATTATTGAAAGGTACTTGTTTAGTCATTTCTATTTTTGTGCCTCTGTTCTTTCTTACCTTTTTATTTCTTCTTTTTACAGCATTTCCTTTAGCATTTCTTGCATTGCTGGCTTGGTAGTGATAAACTCCCTTACCCTTTTTTTGTCTGCGAAGCTCCTGATTTCTGCTTCAATTTTGATTGATAGTCTTGCTGGATAGAGTATTCTTGGATTCAGACCTTTGCTTTGCAATACTTTGTGTACCTCCTTCCATTCCCTTCTTGCTTGATGTGTTTCTGTTGAGAAATCATTTGATAATCTGATGGGGGATCCTTTGTAGGTAACTCTCTGTTGCAGCCTTTAAGATTCTCTCTTTGTCGTGAAGATTTGCCATTGTAATTATGATGTGTCTTGGTGTGGGTCTTTTAGGATTCATCTTGCTTGGGACTATCTGTACTTGTGTAACTTTTTTCTTCCCCATATCTGGGAAGTTTTCTGTCATTATTTCTTCAAATAGATTTTCTAATCCTTGCCGCTCTTCTTGTCCTTCTGGCAGCCCTCTTATGTATATATTACTTCGTTTCATGTTGTCCCAAAGCTCCCTTAGGCTCTCCTTCTGCTTTTTAATTTTTTTTCTCCAGTTTCTGTTCAGATTGAGCTTTTTTTTTTTTTTTAACTTATCTTCTAACTCACTAATTTGGTCCTCCGCTTGTTATAGTTTATTGTTGAAACCTTCCATGGTGTTTTTGATTGTAGCTATATCACTTTTCATTTCTCCCTGATTCTTGCATAGGTTGTTGATTTTCTCATCCATCCAGTGAATGAATTATACAACCATTACTCTGAATTCTTTTTCTGTCATGTTGCATGCTTCAATTTCACTAATTTCCTTTCTTGGCAACACCTCTTTTTCTTTCCTCTGGGGATTGTGTCGTCTCCCCATTCTGACTATCTCCAGAAGGCTCAAATGTCGAGTTGCATGGGCCTGGGCCATGTGCCGTGGGAGCTTCGTACCACCCTAGTGTCACTGAAGAGCTCCGACACTAAGATGTGTGGTTGTCGTGGGTTGGTGGGAACCAGGCTTACTCAGAGTCAGCATTACCAGCACTCAATGTGGCCCCGTGTGCACTCTTAGAATCAGTGACCCCTCCTGCACCGTGCTGAAACAGAGACCCCCCTGGAGTGTGTTGAAAATCAGAGCCTTCTAGCATGTGCCAGGAGTCAGAGTTCCCCAAGAATCCAGT
Source organism: Myotis nattereri (assembly GCF_964212035.1). Classification (NCBI taxonomy): domain Eukaryota; kingdom Metazoa; phylum Chordata; class Mammalia; order Chiroptera; family Vespertilionidae; genus Myotis; species Myotis nattereri. Next base: position 106,289,304 of record NC_138076.1, read on the forward strand.
ATCAGAGTCTCTGTTGCTTCGCGCAGCCTCGCATTGAGAATCAGCATCTCTGTGTGCACATGCACCAAGAATTGGAGTCACTGGCTCTTAGTGGGAATGCACAGGGAATCAGGGATCCCAGGCGCAGGTGATAAGAAACAGAGTCAAGTCACTGATGCTTAGTGCTGACTCCCACCCAGAGAATCGGGGTCCCAGAGCCCATGCTGCGGGGAACAAGTTCCCATTGTTCACACGTTCCCAGGCTAAGATTCCTGTAGCAGCACTGAGGCCCGAGCAAGGGGTGGGTCTATCAGTTACTATGGAGCTGCCTGCAAGCCTCCCGGGAGGGGAATGGGCTCTGTTACTCACAGAAATCTGCCCCGGGATGTCTGGATTCTTGGTGTCTGTGGGTCTGTAGTTGTGGTAGCAGGTCTCTGTCCCCAGTGGCTGCAGGGTACTAGTTTGCATCTGAGACCAGACTGGGTGGTGCTGAGGCCAGGATCCTACTCTCAAGCAGCTCTGTTTTTCAAAACGTGTGGTCTCTGTACCCGCGCTGGCCGCTCAGGAGTGTCCGCACTGGGAGCGGGGCTCCGCCATCTAAGACTGCCCGGTTTGGCAGCCCCTTGGAAGACCTGCAGAATCTAACTGTCCCTAGCTCATACACACACACACACCACACACGTCCACACACTCCTCTATCACTCCCTTGCTCTCTCACATTCTCTCCCTCCCTACCTTTCTGCCAGTCACCATCTTCAATAAAATCAAATGGGATTTTTTTAAACTTCTTTTCCTGAAGGTTCATTATTGGTGTATAAAAATGTCATTAAAAAAATAAAATGTCATTGAGTCCAGTTGGTGTTACCCAGTGGTTGAGGGTTGACCTATGAACATAGAGATCATGTTTCCATTCCTGCTCAGGACACATGCCCAGGTTGCAGGCTTGACCCCCAGTAGGGAGCTTACAAGAGTCAACTAATCAATGATTCTGTCTCATCATTGATGTTTCTAACTCTCCCTCTCTCTTTCTCTCTCTTAAATCAATAAAAACATCAATTTCTGGATGTTGATTTTGTATCCTGCTACTTTGCTGAATTTATTTATTAATTCCAGTAGATTTTTGGTGTATTGCTTAGAGTTTTCTAGTACAATATCATGTCATCTGTTAATACTGACAGTTTTACTTCCATCTTTCAAATTTGGATGCCCTTAATTTTTTTCTTCTTGTCTTATCACTGTGACTAGGACTTCCAGTACTATGTTGAATAAGAGTGGTGAAAGCACACATTCTAGTCTTGTTTCTGTTCTTAAGGGAAAGAGTTTTAATTTATTCCCATTGAGTATGATGTTGGCTGTAGGTTTGTCATATATGGCCTTTATTATGTTGAGGTGTGATCCCTGTATTCCCACTTTGCTCAGAGTTTTTATCAAAAGTGGGTGTTGGATTTTGTTGAATGCTTCTTCTGCATCTATTGATATGATCATGTGGGTTTTATCTTTCATTCTCTTTATGTAATGTATCACATTTATTATTTGCAAATATTATACCAGCCTGGCATGCCCAGAATAAATCCTAGTTGGTTGTGGTGTATGATCTTTTCAATGTATTGCTCAATCTAATTTTCTAATATTTTATTGACAATTTTAGTATCTGTGTTCACCAAGGATATTTTCTTGTTTGTACTATCTTTATCTGGTTTTGGAGTTAGGATAATGCTGGCCTTGTCAAAAGAGCTTAAAAGTGTTCCTTCTCCTTGGACTTTTTGGAATACTTTGAGAAGTATAGGTGTTAATTCTTCTTTGAATGTTTGATAAAACTTGCCCGGGAAGGTGTCTGGTCCAGGACTTTTGTTTGCTAGGAGTTTTTTTATTATTATTATTGCTTCAATTTCACCAGTTGTTATGGGCCTATTCATGTTTTATGATTCTTCCTGATTGAGTTTTGGAAAATTGTATTTTTCTATTTCATCCAGGTTGTCCAACTTGTTAGCATATAGTTGTTCATAACATTTTCTTATAATCATTTGAATTTCTATGGTTGTCACTTCTCTTTCATTCCTGATTTTATTTATTTGGGTTCTCTCTCTTTCTAATCAATCCTGTTTATCTTTTCAAAGAATAAGCTCTTGGTTTTATTGATCTTTTGTAATTTTTTTGTCTCTACATAATTTATTTCTTCTCTGATCTTTATTTTCTTCCTTCTACTTACTCTGAGGTTTTTTTGTTGTTCTCTTTCAGATTCTTTTAGTTGTAGAATTAGATTGTTTGAGTTTGTTGCTTGAGGTAGGCCTGTAATCCTATGAACATCCCTTTCAGGACTGCTTTCACTGTGTCCAATAGATTTTTGGGTAGTTGTGTGTTAATTTTCTTTTGTTTCCAGGAAGTTTTTTTATTTACTACTTGATCTCATTGGTAATCCATTTATTGTTTAATAATATACTATTTACCCTCCATGTGTTTGAATATTTTTGAGGATTTTTATTGTAGCTGATTTCTAGTTTCATGCCATTGTGATCTGGGAAGATGCTTGATTTTATTTCAAACTTCTTGAATTTGTTAAGGCTTATTTTGTGTCCTAACATATGGTCTATCTTTAAGAATGATCCATGTGCACTTGAGAAGAATATATATTCTGTCTCTTTTGAATGAAATGTTCTGTAGATATCATTAGATCCAACTTATCTAGTGCGTCATTTAAGGCCACTGATTCCTTGCTGATTTCTTGTCTAGAAGATCTATCCAGTGATGTCAGTGGGGTGTTAAAGTCCCCTACTATGATTGCATTGCTATCTATTTTTCTCTGAAGCCCATCAAGATATATATATATATATATATATATATATATATATATATATATATACCCAGTGCACAAAAATTTGTGCACTCGGGGGGATGGGGAGGGGGCATCCCTCAGCCCAGCCTGCACCCATTAACAGTCCAGGACCCCTTGGGGGATGTCCACCTGTCAACTTAGGCCCACTCCCCGGGCCATCAGGCCTAAGCTTGCAGTCAGACATCCTTCTGGCAGCCAGGGAGCCCTCGGGGGATGTCCAACTAAAGGTTTAGGCCCCCAAGGGATCAGGTCTAAACCGTTAGTTGGACATTCTTAGTGCTGCCACAGAGGTGGGAGAGGCTCCTGCCACCACCACTGCGCTGGCCAGCCATGAGCCAGCTTCTGGCTGAGTGGCACTCCCCATATGGAAGTGCACTGACCACCAGGGGGCAGCTCCTGCATTGAGCATCTGCCCCCTGGTGGCCAGTGCGCATCATAGCAACCGGTCATTCTGCTGTTCAGTCAATGTGCATATTAGCCTTTTATTATTATTATATATGATGTCCCTATTTCCCCCCTTTTGCCCCCTCTACCCAGCTCTTGCCCTCCACTTCTCTCTGGCCTTCACCATACTGTTGTCTGTGTCCATGGGTTGTGCATATATTTTCTTTGGCTAATCCCTTCTTTAAATTTTTATTTTCAGATAAGTGCTTATAACTGCACTATTATATATTTTCTATTATATCATTTAGAATTAAGATATTTTTTAATTGAACCCTTGTAAATTTTAGCACAATTTAATAAATTATGCTAGAAGCAATTAGGAGATTTTTCATGTAATGCATACACATTTCAATTAATATTTTATTAATTTTTAATTTTTTAATATTTTAATTTGAAATAATCTCATACATGTAAAAAAAAACTATAAAATACTACATCATATTATATGTACCCTTCACCCAATTTATTAGGTGTTAATAATTTAACCCTACCAGACCTGAGGCCCTGAACCTAACTGTCCCCTATACCTGGGCTCCTGAGCATTAAAGAGAAAAAACCAACATGATATAGAAAAATGTTAGTTACATGCAAACAAGTGGTTGGAATAAGATGGAACTTGGAGACATTGTAGAAAATAGGTCTAGGCAAAGTACCAAAAATTAGGTACAGCGGTATAGTGGCAGATTCGGAAATTACCGAAAAATCGGTACAGCGGTCTGGTAGGGTTAAGCATAACTATTATACAACTAACAAAATTTGGAATATATTTTCTTATAATCTCTTTAATGTTACTTAATCCATTTACTTTGTTTTTGTTAATCTTCACCCAAGGATATTTTTCCATTTAATTTTAGAGAGAGTGAAGGGAAAGGGAGAGACACATTGATTGGTTGTCTCTTGCACATGCTTTGATAGGGACTGGGGATCAAGCCAGCAACTGAAGTACATGTCCTTGACTGGAATCGAACCTGGGATGCTTCAGTCCATGGGCTAATGTTCTATCCACTGAGCAAAACAGGCTGCAGCTTAATTCATTTACTTTTAATCTATATGTGTCTTTATATTTAAAGTGGGTTTTGTTTTTGATTCACCCTCATAATCTGTCTTTTAATTGGTGCATTTATGCCACTGACTTTCAGAGTGCTTACTGATAGAGTTACTACCATATCAGGCGGCTTCTAGGACTTCTGGGGCGGGCCTACCTTGCCGCCGGGACCGGATCGGATCCCAGGCAGCAAGGCAGGCTGGCTGCTGGGGCTTCTGGGGCGGGGGTGCCTTGCCACCCAGGACCTGCCGATGGAGTCCCAGGCAGCTGGCCTGCCCTGGATGGCGGCGTGTTGGCAGTTCTCGCTGTCCCGCCCTGCCTTCAGTATGCAAATTAGCTGCCATATTTGTTGGCAGTTAATTTGCATATTGTGCTGATTAGCCAATGGGAGGTATAGCAAAGATATGGTCAATTACCATGTTTGTCTATTATTAGATAGGATATATATATGCTCCTGTATTGGGTGCATATATAGTAACGAGGGTTATATTTACTTATTGGATTGATGTCTTTAGTATTATGTGCTGGAAGCTAATTCCAGCAGGTCATAAATGCAAAAAGTTCATCAAAAGGTTGATGGAATTTGGGGCTTATTCAGCAGGGCTGAATATCTACATATTACCTGTTCCTGGAATATCTAAAAACATTTCCCCAAACCTGAAAAGTCTGCCTGCTGCCAGACAGCTGAGGGCATTTCCCCAAATCTGAAAATCTGCATATATTATTGCCTGCTATTGGAACAGCTGTAGGCATTTTCCCCAAACTGACAATGCCTACTGTTTAGCAAACTTATCTTCGATATGCATACTGCTTTGCTTTAGGGTAATTTGTGTTAATAAAAAAGCTAGGGGTCCAAAGATTCAGAGAACTTGGTTACTGAAGGTAGGTCTCCTCAGCTCCCCAAAATGCCTTCCAAATTTATATTTCATGTCTAGTCTCTTTATTAATTTACTCGCAGCCCTTCTCCAGATTCCTGAACCATTCTAGGTGCTGAGAAACACCCCGGCAATTATTTAGTGACTGTCTTTGTCTCTCCCATGGCCTTTGTTTTGAAGTGTATTTTTGTCATATGAGTATTGCTACCCAGCTTTTTTTAAATTTCCATTTTCCTAAAAAATTTTTTCCATTCCATCACTTTCAAACTGTGAGTTCTTTGTTCTGAGGTGGGTCTCTTGTAGACAGCGTATGTTTGGGTCATGTTTTCTTATCCATTCAGCTACCCTGTGTCTTTTGATTGGAGCCCTTAATCGATTTACATTTAAGGTCATTATTAATTGGTAATCCAATTACAATGTATCTTGGTGTTGGTCTTTTTTGGTTCATCTTGTTTGGGACTCTGTGTGCTTCTTGGACTTATGTGACTTTTCTCTTTCCAAAAATGGACTTGTGTTGCCATTTTTAATCTTTTTGCCTGTGTTCCTTCTTCCCTTTCTATCTCATCTTTTTACAGCAGTCCATCAAGCATTTCTTGCATTGCTGGTTTGGTAGTAATAAACTCCCTTAGCCTTTTCTTGTCTGTGGAAGCTCTGATTGCCCCTTCTTTTTTGAATGATAGCCTTGCTGGATAGAGTATTCTTGGATTCAGTCCATTGCTTTTGCATCACTTTGTATATTTCATTCCATTCCCTTCTGGCCTGATGTGTTTCTGTTGAGAAATCAGTTGATACTATAATGGGAGATCCCTTGTAGGTAACTCTGTCTCTCTCTGGCAGCCTTTAAAATTCTTACTTTGTTGTTGATGTTTGCCAATTTAATTATGATGTGTGTTGGTGTCAGTCTTTTGGGGTTCATCTTGTTTGGGACTCTGTGTGCTTCTTGGACTTATGTGACTTTTTTCTTCCCCAAATCAGGGAAATTTTCTGTCATTATTTCTTAAAAGAGGTATTCTATTCCTTACTCAACTTCCTCTTTTTTCTGGAACTCCTGCCATGTGGATGTTGTTTTGTTTCATGTTGTTCCAAAGTTCCCTTAGACTCTCCTCCTATTTGTTAATTTTTTTTCCCCGGTGCTTCTTTGCTTGGGTATTTCTTCTACCTTATCTTGCAACTTGCTGATTCTGTATTCAGCTTCTTCTAGTCTACTGTTGAAACCTTCCATTGTTTTCTTTATTGCATCTATGTCATTCTTCATTTTCCCTTGATTCTTCATTTCTCCTTGATACTTACATGTTATTGAATTTGTCTTCCATCCTTTTTAGTATCCTTATAACCATTGCTCTGAAATCTTTCTCTGACAAATAATTCCTCCTTTTCTTTCATATGAGGGTTGTTTTTTTGTCTCCCCATTTTTGCCATTCCTATGTTATTATCCTATATAATAAAGAGGGAATATGCAAATTGACCATCACTCCGCCACATAGATGGCTGCGCCCACAGCGGAGGCGGGGTTTCTGTAACACAAGATGGCTGCACCCACAGCAGAGGCCAAGTTCCTGTAACGAGCCTTAATGAGCAATCAGCAGGGACCTGAAACTGTGCACCCCCCCACACCCCCATGGGGCTTGACAGGGGACCTCAGGCCATGCCCCATACTCTGGTGCCAGGCTGGGGGACCTCAGGCTGTGCCCCCCACCTGGCAGGGCTTGACGGGGGACCTCAGGCCATGCCCCCCACCCTGCACCAGGCCAGGGGACCTGAGGCTGCACCTTCTGCCCAGGTGCCAGGGCGGGGGACCTGAGGCTGAGACCCCTGCCCGGTAGGGCATGACAGGGGACCTCAAGGTGCACCCCCTTACCCCAGTGCTGGGCTGGAGGACCTCAGGCTATGCCCCCCACCCTGGCACCAGGCCAAGGGACCTAAGGCTGCGCCCCCCTGCCCAGCGGGACTTGATGGGGGACCTCAAGCTGTTCCCCTTGCCCCGGGTCTGAGGACCTCAGGCCACACCGCTGTCCAGCAGGGCTTGACTGGGGACCTGAGGCTGCACCCCCCGCCCAGCAGGGCTTGACTAGGTGCGCCCCCCACCCCAGCCTGGGCTGGGGGACCTCAGGCCACGCCCCCCCTTCCCGGTGCCAGGCCAGGGGACCTGAGGCTGCGACCCCGCCCTGCAGGGCTTGACAAGGGTGGGACCAGCCAGGTATGAATCTAGCCCAATGAGGGGTTGGGCAGCCAGGTCTGGGTCTCGCACAATTTGGAGGCACACGTGGGTGGGCAAGGACTTGACTGTGGGTCCTGTGGTGCACCCCAGACCCTGACAGGAGGAAGATTTTCATACACATTTTACTAATTTTTTTCATCTCTGCCACTTCTATTATAGCGAAATGGCAAAAAGCAATATTAAAATATTTCATCTAATTAATCCCCTTTTAATGTGCATGAATTTTGTGCACTGGGCCACTAGTTTCTATATATTAGAAAAAACTGCTATGCCACCCAGATTTTTTGAATTTGTCCCATGTAGTAGATGTTTATGCGGCCCAATGGTGCAGGTCTTCTGGGCTGGGCATTCTAGGGATGCCCCTACATGAGATATTTGGGTTCTCTTGATGTAGTTGGGTCTTGAATGTTATTGTTCCATCTGTGGATGGAGTCTCCTCTCAGGGTGTCTGGTTATGTGGCTAACTCTCTACCACATTGTGCCAACCATTATAGAGATGCTGACCTAACAGCACAAAATACCACATGACAAGACACAACAAAAAGGGAATAGAACAGGAATGTACACAATACACCTATAACCCAAATAAAAGTGACCACCAGAGAAAAGAGAATTAATAGAGAGAAAAGGGAGCAAAAATGATATCAAGAAAAGAGAAAATAAAAAGAAATAAAAAGAAAAGAAAATGTGGAGAAAACACCACAGAACAAACAATTAAACCAAAAAGTGTAAAAAAAACACCCAGAAAAGAGGGGGTGCAAAATTTGTAGAGGTCGAGCTTAAATACAGAAGAAAAGAGGAAGAAAGGAGAGGCAAAAAAATTAACTATCATAGAAAGAGAAAAGAGAAGGGGAATGGAGTAGGAGCAGGGAAGAAGAAATTAGATATATGAATAAGCCATCAGAGATTACAGTAATAATAACACACCAAGAGCAGATAAAGAAGATCAATTTTTAACAGGGGTATAAAGAAAGGAAAGAGAAAAACTAAAGTGGGACAGAAGAAAATACAGATGAAAAAGGGAAAAGTAGCTGAAACCGGTTTGGCTCGGTGGATAGAGTGTCAGCCTACGGACTGAAAGGTCCTGGGTTCGATTCCGGTCAAGGGCATGTACCTGGGTTGCGGGCACATCCCCAGTAGGAGATGTGCAGGAGGCAGCTAATCGATGTTTCTCTCTCATCGATATTTCTAACTCTCTATCTCTCTCCCTTCCTCTCTGTAAAAAATCAATAAAATATATTTTTAAAAAAAGAAAAGAAAAGATAATTCCATATTAAAAAAGAAAAAGAAAAAGGGAAAAGTAAGGAAGAAAAGGTGAAAAAAAGGAAAAAATAAGGTAAAATAAAATAACAATAAAAATAAAAATAGAATAAAGAAAAAACTACTAAAAATTTTTTAAAAAAATAAAAATAAATAAAAATGTGAAGTGTCGTTTGCTTCAGCCAAGTTTTAATGCTCCATGGGGACTAGTTTAGGACCCCTCTCTTCCATTCTCTCTTCCAATTCTGGACTTCCTATAGGTAGTTAGGTGCTGACTACTGTCAGGAACTGTCTGGTGTTTAGCACCATGTTGAAGCACCAATTGATCCAGTGCTCCTCTGTTTGTGTCTGTCTCCACAGGCCTTGGCTGCAAGCAGGCGGGATCAATCTGCCTGCTTTGCCTGCTTTGCCTGCCTGCTAGCTGTCAATCTTAATTACTCAAGCATCTGTTTCCCATGGTTTTTTAGGTGGGGGTGGAGCTATTTTGCTTTCCAGGAATCAGATAGATGTTTCTTCCCTGACCCATAGCTACACCTCTGCAAGTGGCCCAAAATATTACTCTGGCCTTAATTGATCAGAGATCCTTGTATGGAGACCAGTGGCATTGGCTGACAACCTGGAGTTTTTATTCAGTCTGGTTCCCAGAATAGTGGGGCTGAACTGGCCCCTCTTTCACCCCAGCCACTGAGAGCTCTTTGGGCTATTCTGAGCCTTTGTTCCCTTTCAATAGGTCAAAATGGAGTCAGAGTGTGGCAGTCTGTAATACCTGCCTTGAGGCTACTGGGAGGGGCTGGCTCTCCAGGGGAGAAATGCACCTTAAGTTTGGAAGTTTAAGAATGTCCCAATGTGGGATTTCTGGGCATGTCTCCCTGCCCTGCTTCCCTCCACAGGCTCCACAAATCTGTGCCTCTACCTGCATTACAGTGTCGGGTGAGTGTTTGTAATTGAAAGGCCCTATGAACTGGGTTTAGTGAATAAAAGCAAAGACAAAACAAAGGCAAAATAACCACGAAACTGTGGGTTTCCCTTCTGCTGGCACCACGCAGCTCAACTGATTTTTAGGCCACCTTTCTGGATGCAGCCTTTCATGGCTGTGGTCTTAGATCTAGATTCCCCAGCTGCCAGGTGCTGGGGTTCAACCCCAGCAGGTCCAGGGGTCCCCAAAGGTGTGGACGGAGTCGGCGAAGAAGGAATGACACAGAGACAGCGTTCAGTTGATCAGTAGCCTAGCCAGGATCCCTAGCCAAGTTCTGGTCAGGATCTCCAGCGAAGTTCTGGTTAGGATCTCCAGCCAGGTTCTGTGTCCATGTTCTCTTGCTAGGTTCTCCAACCAGGTTCAGTCACCAGGTTCTAGTCAGGTTCTCTTGCCATGTTCTATCCAGGTTCTGTAGCCAGGTTCTCTCTCTAGGTTCTTCAGCCAGGTTCTCTCACTAGGTTCTGTCTCTAGGTTCTGTGGCCAGTTTCTGTCCAGGATCTTTTGCCATGTTCTCTCCAGCGAAGTTCTTCTGTCTCTAGGTTCTGTGTAGGTTCTGTGTCTAGGTTCTGTGTGTGTTGTCTTGTTACATCTATATTTATACCAGTTGATTCCAATCCTATCAATCTCTATTCCAAAGGTTAAGGCGTTTCTTATCTCCATTCCAGGGAGTAAAGATTATGTAGCTTAAGCATGATTGTTCATAGTTAAAGTGATTAATTACCCGCCTGGCACTTAGTTAAGGGGTTTTATTCCCTCCCTAACTTCAGGGAAAAATCCCTACCTGGGGAAACAACCTTTCTCAGAGAGGTGACCTTGGTTAAAACACATAGTGCCAAGAAGGTGAGCAAACATATTAAGAACAGTATGCCATATATGCCAGGTCCCTTGAAACAGCAAGGATGGACCTGCTCCCAGCAGCCAGCAGCCCTGTGACTTTTCCTTTCCAGTTGGATGGTATGCCTGTCCCCAAGGGATGTGGCTTTGGTGCAGTACAGCTTCCTCCTCACCCTCTTGGCCAGGTGGTTGTGTGTCCCTCTCCAGCCCAGATCCCCTTTCCCACCATTCTTCGGATGTCCTCTGCCCTTCCTGGTTGTGAACTGTCTCTTCAGCTGTGTCTAATTTGTTAATTCTGGGTGGGTGATCTCTGATTTACTTGCTTTTCCAAGCTGGCCCTGGCAGTAGGTGCATTACAGGTCTGCCTATGCAGCTGCCATTTTTCTCTCCTAATGTTTGCCATTTTAATTATGATGTGTCTTGATATGGGTCTTTTAGGATTCATCTTGATTTGAACTCTCTGTGTTTCCTACACTTGCATGACTTTTTCCTTCGCCAGATTGGAAAGTTTTCTGTCATATCTTCAAACAGGTTCTCTATTCCTTGCTCAGATTCTTCTCTTTCTAGAACCCCTATTATGTGGATGTTGTTATATTTCATGTTGTCCCAATGTTCCCTTAAAATATCTTCCTGTTTTTCAATTTTTTTTTCTAATTGCTGCTCTGACTGTTTTTTCTATCATGTCTTCTATTTACTGATTCAGTCATCAGCTTCTTCCAATCTATTATTGATTCCTTCCAGGGTATTGTTTACTTTAGTTATGTTATTCTTCATTCCCAATTGGTTCTTATCATGGTTTCTACATCTTTTTTCATGCTGTTGTAGTTCCCACTAAGTTCCTTGTAATTCTCATTATGTTGCTTGTAGTTCTGTCTATGTTGTTTGAGCATCTTTATAACCATTGCTTTGAAACTTATATCTGATAAATTGCTTGCCTCCATTTCACTTAGATCCTTTACCAGTGACTCCTCCTTTCTTTCATTTGAGGGTTTACTCCCCATTTTAGCTGTCTCTTTGTATTTATTTCTATGTATTAGATAGAACTGCAATGCCTTCCAATCTTTGTGGGGTGGCCTTATACAGAAAGTGTCCAGGCATACAGGGACATCTGGCCACCTCCACCCAATGGGCATGCCGGGTTTCAGCTGCTGGCTAATGTCTAGGGGCTCCATGTAAGGTGTGCCATGTGGCAGCAGCAGGCCCATGCATCCAGGGGCATCAAGTCACAGTGTCAAGGCCAGCTGCACAGGGTCATAGTGGTTGCCCAGGCATGGGGGTGCCAGGTCACGGTGGCAGGTCCAGGTCCTCAGGGGTGCTGGGTCTGGTGTCCCAGGATGCAGGGGCAGGTCCATGCATCTGGGGGTGTTGGGCTGCACTGTGGGCCCAGGCTTCCTGTCTTCAGCCTTAAGGTGCTGGGTCACAGGCATTTCCCACAGCCTCCTCCTGAAGAGGACCCTGCGGATCTTCTAAAATGATGTGCTTTCCAATCCCAAGCTGAGAGCAGTGCCAGACCAAGCAGTGTGTGGTGACATCCATGGGCTCACCCACCAGGAGTCCCAGAACCACCTGCCCCAAGTCCCCGCACCTACAGACAGATGTACACCCACACTCATATGCATGCATGCTCTCTCTCTCTCACATGCTCACCTACTCCCACTCTAACGCTCACTCTGTTCTGGCCCAGAGCCAAGTTGGGATCTCCTCAGCTCAATTATCATTTACTCTGGGAAGATTTTCCTGACTCCCTCTTCACCTCTCTCAGATTGACGAAATGCCTCTGTATATTCGTATAGCACCCAATACTTAGCTGTGTCATAGCACACTGTCTGTTTACTTGAGTCTCCCACTCAACTATTAACTTCTTTAGGGTAGAGAACTGCGTATTTTATTTGTCTTTCCAACTCCTAACCCAGTGAAGTGGTCATGAATATGTGTTAAGTGAATAAAAGACTAGGATCCCTTGGCCAGATCTTCAGCAGTGAGGTAAAATAAAGAAGCTGGGCAGTGACGTGATCTCAGCTTTCCAAGCCAACCACCTATCTTACTAACACATCCACTTCCAGGAAAAATTACATCTACACCACACTTTCCAGTGCTCCTTCTGCCTTCCCACACCCTCACCCAGTTGTCAACCCAACATCTTGCCACACTCTACTTTGAGGGTCCTAAAGGGGACTAAAGTTTTTGCCACCTCTAAATATGCCTTTGAAGATATTTATTTTAGACTGGTTATTAAGAAACAAAGGACTCCAAAAGAACCATTGACCCTTTCCTTTTCTGTCTAAAGCAATTCAACAGAAGAACCTGTTTCAGGAAGGGAATCTTAGCATTTTCACCTTAGCCTATTTGAATTAAGTGTGGCAAACAGGGAGGACCTAAGCAAAAATTTGTTTGATATATTCCCCTCTGGGTTACCCAGCAAGAATTTGTTTAACACATGTTTGCTCTTTTACATCTATCTTGAATTGCCTATTTTCCCTTTAAAATTTCAGACCTCTGCCCTTGTTAAATTTTTTCCAGAATTGCATATAAGCCTCAACTGCCCAATGCATTTTCAGGTCTCATCTTATGGCATCCCTGAATGTACACCCATAGTAAACTTGGGCCCTTCCTTATGTTAATCTGTCTCATATTAATTTGATTAATAGTCCAGCTAGAAGAACCTAGAAGGTGGGAGGAAAGTTATTTTTGTGTCCCTACATTCCCCTTCTGTACTTGTTTGGCTTGGAAAACACTAATTTCTTTCTGAATAACCAAAAAGAAATCACATTGTGTCCTTTGATGTCACCTTTCTTTCCCTCTTCCTCTTCCTAAAACAGGAAAATGTTGGCTTCTTGCACCCTTTGCAAACTGTATTCGAATTGGCCTCCATCCCCATCTGCCCTCAGCACGCACCTGAACCAAGGAGGGAATACAAAACTTCAGAGATGATCAAAGGATGGGAAATGAATTCAGTTTGAAAAATAAGATCTATGCAAGCAAAACATAGAGGTTGGGATTATCAGTGTTTATCCAGGAAAGTTGAGGAGAGGCTTGGTTAGACTCGGCTGTCCCATCCTAGAGAGCTCTTTCAGGCAGGATGGGGAGATAGGCTGGGCAGAATGTTAGATATCAGCAAAAAGCCTTCTTGATGTGCTCAGGTTTTAACAGTTTTCACTGCAGGGGATGTCTTCCTGGAGTCATCCCTTCCTGCCCTGGAATTCCATGCTCAGGCTGGCTGTGACCTTCCTGGGATCCAAGTCCCATTCATTTGAGCTATTTTTGATCTGCAGTAAATTAACTAGACTGGGAAGATGGGAAAGTGCCACTCCTAAAGAGGGCAATTCACTGTGTCAGAATGTCCTGAGGCAACACTGTGAGCCCTTTGGGTCCCAGAACAATGATCCCCAGGATTCAGGATGCCCTGGGCTAAGTAGGCAATCTCTGCAGAGCCTGATCCTTCAGCAGAGAGGGAGCAGGGCCAGCACCCTCAGCTAAAACTGCAGAGGCTTTTGACTCCCTGGCAATAACAACCTTTCCTCCCATTTTTAACTAATTGTACCAATAGTCCTACTAGGTGAATTTTAGTATCCCATTTGACCGAAGCTTAGAAAGATTAAGAAACTCACCTGAGGTTACCAGCTAGCAAATGCCAGGGCCAATATTCTAGCCCATTAATGTGACATCAAAACTACTATACTACACCACTCCAACACTTAGGGTTCTTCCCAGAGGAACAAATTGAGTGAGTTTCAGGTGGGCAGGGGTTAGGGGAGCAGGACAATATAGTCTTGGTTCCATTTTTTCCTTCCCAGAGGTGGAATAAATGAAAGGGAGGACTGAGTACCCTGTGCCTACCCATCAGACACATGTGTATAGCATACTGCACTGCCTCTGAGGACCAGCATATGAGAATCCCAAGAAGTCCTTCTTGTAGCTTACAGTTCAGTTTAGCAAAGCAAGAATTCAAATGGTTATGCAGGAAAAGCAGGATTGAAGGAGAAAGTCTCGACCTGAATAGGTGTCCTATAGTAGTGGAAAGAACCCTGGCCTGGTCATAACGTCCAGGTTCTTTTTCTGGTTAACACACAACAGGTTACTTACTAGTACTCTCTGTTCCTCAATTCTTTTATCAAGAAAAGGTGGTGGATTAGAATAGTGTTAGGTCGGAGAGAGCCCAGGATCGGATACATGCAGACATGACAAGATAATGGACTTCCCCTGGAATTTCTCACAGATCAAGGTGCCAGACACAGATACAGGCTTCTTCTCCCTTAATCCACATACCCCCGCCCATCCCCTGCAGCAGAGAATCCCTCAGCTCATGTCCCCGCCCCTCACCCAACCGCAGTATAAAAAAAGTGACCCCCTCCCTGTTGGCGTGAATCCACGTGCCCTGTCCTTGGGGTACGTGAGTCTCCTGGGGATGCAGAATAAACCTTTTCCTTTCCTTTCTTTTCTGATTCACTGGACTGTATTTCTTGCACCGCCTCCTGAGCCACCTAACCTAACATTTGGTGCCTTGAAACCCGGGTGGCACGAGCACTCCATTTGGCCATCCCTCCACGGCTCTGGGTGCCCGCCTCTCCCTCCTCGTGGCTCTGGACCCATCAGGACCTCATCTCTTCAGCTCGGCAACTTTTCCCAGTTCGGCGGCATCAGTGGTGAGTCCCGCCCCGCCCCCGTGCTGGTCCCATGTGGCCGCCTGCCCGCCGGCATCTCTGTCTGTAAAACGTGGCCACGTCAGAGATTGCCTCTCCGTACCCTTCCTGGAAGGGTCCTCCGGACCTGGGGGGGGGGGGGGGTAGCAGGGACGCCTCTACCCCGCCCACGGTCCCTCCGTCCCTCTGTAGCATGGGTTAAACCGCTGGGACGCCAGCCTTTAGTCCCGCTACAGGCCATGGGGATCGAGCACAGGGGGAATCCAAATTCCAAACCTGAATTTAGCACACCTCTAGGGTGCCGGCTCACCGATCTGGCTAAACACGGGGCCTGTCCCGGACCTGCATCCTTTTTTCTGTAGCCCCAGTACCGTCACACCGACCTCAGTAATTTCTGCCAGCGAACTGGGAAATTTGCCCAAGTCTCTCTCTCTCAGTCTCTCTCTCAGTCTCTCTCTCAGCCTCTCTCCATCTCTCTGCATCCCTGTCCCTCCCCCAAAGTTCCTTCCGCCATCTCTCCTTGCTCCGCCCATCCTCCTCCCTCCTGGCTGTCCCTGCACCGCGGCGAGCCCCAGATGTGTGCGGTGCATGTGGGGGTGAGTTCATGTGCTGTGTGTGGGACGCGGCGACAGCACCGCCATCGTCTCCACGTCCCCTCACCCCCTCCACCGGAGAACTCCCCCAACTCCCCTAGCGAAAGCCGCCCCCTCTCCCGCCAGCATAAGCCCCTGTCAGTCCACACTCTCCCCTCCTCCCTCCCTGCTGGACTCTCCTCCAGCCAGGCCTTCCGTCGACCCACTGACCCCGCCTCCCCTCTTCCCCCGCCCCACCGCGGCCGAAAACTCAAACCACCTTTCACAACCCCACGTCCCTGCACGCCTCCGCCACCGAGCAGTCAGTCGCAGTCCGTTCGTCCGCGCACCGCCGCAGCCGCTAACGCTGTAGCCGCTGCGGGACCCGGAAACTCAAGTCCCCAGCCGCCCCTGCCTGCTTTCCCAGTCGGTGCACACACTCGTCCATAGGCTCTACCTTCCTTCTGTCCTTCCTCCTCCGTTCTGCCCCTGGGAGGTTGCAGCTTTTAAACTCAACTGATGATACCTCTCCCAAGCCCACCCAGGCCACCTCTCCCGCTCTCTCCCCTCTCCTTACAGCCTGCCTTAGTAACCCGTACCCCACGCAGTGCCCTCTGTAAGGTCTAACCGTCCGCCTTCCTCTGTGCGCTCTGCTGAAACTCCGCCACCATGACTGCCAGCACTTTAGTTTACAGGTGGCCGGCCAGTTCCCTTTGCGAGAGGTTGCAGCTGTGCTCTCTTCAGACCCTCTTAACGAGAAGCTTCCTTCTCCCCTAGAGCCCAAATCCTAGGAACATCAGTTCCAAAACAGCCTCTTCCATTTCTGTGCCCATTCTACCCCTGCCATAGTCCCGTCCAGAAACTAAGGGCATAGTCTGAATCTATGCCCCCGACTCTCTAACCTGACCTTTAAGGTCTTTATTGGTCCTCAAACCCAGGTCCGAGATCGAGTGAAAAATGGCCTTGAAGGTTCTTAATGCCCTGGAGGAGCAGGCACAGTCAGAATGGGAGGCCTGCCTTCCATAGGAGGTAGACCTGCAGACACGCCTTAGTTGTTTGTGGCCCTGAGGTTGACGGCAGCCGCCATGGCCCTAAGGGGGCTGTGAGCGGTGGGGGTGCAATGAAAGGAACGCCACCGGAGAATGCTTCTAATGCGGAAATGAAGGCCACTGGGCAATGCAGTGCCCCTGGCCCCGAGCTCTGACCAAGCCCTGCCCGGCGTGAGGTCAAAATGGTCACTGGAAGAGTGACTGTCCCTGGAAAAGTGGTGGGCCCTCTACGCCTCAGCGTGGGGGGACCACCCTTCCAGTCTAGGATCCACCCGCTGGCCATGTTGGAACTGGCTGAAGACTGAAGAAGCCCAGCCTCGATGATTCCAATCCCCTTGCTGAGCCTCGGGTCACAATGAAGGTAGTAGGTCACCTTCCCAGTTGACACAGGGGCTGCCTTCTCTGTCCTGCCCTCCTTTTTAGGGCCCCTTTATCCTTCCAAGATCTCGGACATGGGTATTGACGGCAAATCCACCTGCCCTCTGGCCACTGGACCCCTTCCCTGCCTCCTTGATGATAGCATGCCCCATGCCCCTGTTAGGACGAGACATCCTCACCATCCTAGTGGCCACTCTGCAGCTCACTCTGAGCCCTTCAGCTTCCCTGCTCCTCCCACTCCTGGCCCCCTCCCTTTACAGGGACACTGATCCTCCACTGCCATGCGTCCCGTTATGGGGCCCAGTTGTCCCAGACCACAGTAACCTAGCTCAGTCTTCACCTAGCTCAGTCTTCACCATGAACGCCTTTTCTCCTTATCTCCGCCACAACTGTCCCCTCCTCTGAACTGAAAACTGCTCTGACCTCGCCCCATCCTCCTCCACCCTCCCCAAAGGAAAAAATGTGGCAGTTTTAAAATCCAAGCGGCTAGAGGCCTGGGAACAGGCTGCGCGACCTGCTCCCTCCCTCTCCCCGCCTTTTCTCCAGCCTCCAGGTCCCTGGCTTCCACTGCTCCTTCCATTTTCCCTTGGATAACAGCGCATTCTAACATTTCTTCCCACTTTCGATGCAATACCTACCTCTCTCAGACTCACCGAGTGCCTCCCACCATCCCCGAAGAAGATTCGGCAGCACCATCCAGGACAGGATGACCCATCATTCCTCACAGGCTCTTACCTGGCAAGGGACCCTCCAATTCTGCTCAGGTGTTTCATATTTTCAGGTGAAACGGACATGGAATGATGAGGGAGTCATCAATTCTACTGTCTGGATGGGAAATCCTCTAGTGTCACTCTCTATTTACGAACCCTGGACCTACTCCTATGCCCACTCTCATCAACACAACTTTCCATCTACTCTCTGACATCAGTCCCTCCTCCTCTACATCCTGCTGGATTTCTGTCACTGGCTTGAACCCTCATCATAGCCACTCAATTCCAACCTATTGAACCATCTAACTAAACTCTCTCTAGAAATTCGCAGCTCCTGGCAGGACCTCCTGCCCATGGCCCTGACCAAACTCCGGCTACACCAAGGAGCCCCATTTTCTTGAGCCCTTTTGACTCTTCTTGCTCAACCACCATCTTCTTACTGATCCCCCTCCCCTGGGTACGTATCTCCCATATCTGTCTTTAACCAGGCAATTGCTCCGAGAACATGAGAACGGGTTTCTGCCCAAGCCAGAGCCGACCGACCAGGACTCCCAAGACCAGCCCTTCACCCTGGTGACTCGGTCCTCCTTAAGAACCTACAACCACAAGCCTTGGAGCCTAGGTGGATGGGACTTCACACTGTAATCCTCACAGCCCCCACTGCGGCCAAGCTGCTTGGCAACCCCAGCTTGACGACCTGTCCTGGCACCGCCTCTCCAGACTCAAGAGGACCCCGGAGCAGCATGACTTCTATAAATGTGAGGTGTTGGGCCCCACTAAGGTCCGCCCTAACTGTCCTCCCCTCCTCCTTCTCCTCCTGGCCCTGAGCAACCTACACCCACCCCCACTTGCTTATGTGTGGAGGTTCAAGGTCCATGAAACCTACTACCAGAACGGCAAACAAGTCACCTGGCAGCGGAACCCAGACAGGTGTAATCAAGATGTCAACACCTGTGGGGTTGCCACGGGAGAGACTGTCATACCACACCGCAGCCAGTCTCACCAAGGCCAGCCCAGGTACCTTCTTTTGGTGCAATGGCACCTTAAGGAACTGCATGAACTCCTCTGATCCCGGGCCTTGCTTCATGGTCACAGTAGTTCCCCAACTAACCTTGTATGGAGAGTCGGAGCTCGCCTGGCTGCTCCCTCCATCCCACCCCTGGACACACCGGGCTGCCTTCCTCACTGTCAGGTTAGGGGTGAGTATCGCTACCTCGGTAGGCCTCACTGGGGGGCCCTCTGGAACAGTCTGGTCACTGCTCAGTACTTTAATGACAAGCTCCAGTTAGCCCTGGAGTCTACTACCGCCTTTTTTTAGCCTCCCTACAGTGACAAGTGACATCAGTAGCCCAAGTAGCCCTGCAGAACCAGCTAGCCTCAGACCTTCTGACTGCAGAAAAAGGAGGAACCTGCATATTCCTTCAGGAAGAATGCTGTTATTACATCGAGTCCGGAGTAGTGGAGCAAAACGTAAATGTACAGACCCTGACTAAGCTGACTGAAGAACTACATGCAGGACACTTCCAGGACAACTCTCCTTCCGGCTGGTTCCAAAGCCCCTTAGCCACCTGGGTCCTACCCATGATAGGGCCCCTGATTCTCATCTGTGTCTTTTTTCTTCTAGCCCCCTGCCTCCTCAAGTTCATCCACTCCCGGATCACGGAGATGTCACGGGTGACTGTGAATCAGCTCCTGCTCCATCCCTATGCTCGGCTGCCCTCTGATCTGCCTCTGCCTAACCCTGGCCTTTAAACGCCCCCCTCGTCGCCCTTGGCCAGTTGGAAGCAGCTAGAACGAGTCACCGTCCCTTATCACCAAAAGGCCGGGATGTTAGGTCGGAGAGAGCCCAGGATCGGATACATGCAGACATGTCAAGACAATGGACTTCCCCTGGAATTTCTCACAGATCAAGGTGCCAGACACAGATACAGGCTTCTTCTCCCTTAATCCACATACCCCCCGCCCATCCCCTGCAGCAGAGAATCCCTCAGCTCATGTCCCCGCCCCTCACCCAACTGCAGTATAAAAAAAGTGCCCCCCTCCCTGTTGGCGTGAATCCACATGCCCTGTCCTTGGGGTACGTGGGTCTCCCGGGGACGCAGAATAAACCTTTTCCTTTCCTTTCTTTTCTGATTCACTGGACTCTATTTCTTGCGCCGCCTCCTGAGCCACCTAACCTAACAAATAGGAGGATTAGGGTAAGTAAATGCTCACTCTACTGACCTCATTACATATAAAGATAAAATAAAATCATTGATATAAAAGAACATTAAATGAATAAGGTACCATATATAGTCATCTATAATAATAAAAGCGTAATATGCTAATTAGACCGGACAGGCAAACAACCTTCCAGACATCTTTTCAGGATGAATTTCGTGCATTGGGCCTCTAGTGTTTTATAACAATCCTTAGTTCTTGTATACTTTAGTCTTCAGCTCAAAATGTTTTATAGATATTCTCGAGGTATATTTTTTTGGTGCTCAAATGGCTCAGCCTAAGTGTTGAGGTATGCCAGGTTCTCTGTGATTCTCACCAGCCAAATCACCCAATGTCATTAAAATCATGACAAGATCAGTCCCTTCTTAGCTGTCTACCCCTGACACAAACAACCTCAATTCCACTTTTCTGAACAAGTCAAGATCTTTCACATCACTGGACATTAGCAAACTCCATTCCCTTAACTTAGAATACTTGGTCTGACCATCCCCACCCCCCACATCCTATTTTTGACATTCAAAGAGAAAGACTGTGTTATTCACAATCATATTTCAACAGTTAATGCAGTGCATAACACACAGTGGATGCTCAGTGAATTATATAGATTTCCTCCTGATTTTCTTCCCCAGTCTTGCTTATTTTTTTCATTGCTATTGATATGATGATCTTTCTGACCTCATCCTGTGGAAATACCACAGAGATTAGTTCATTAAAAAGGATAAAGTTCTTGTGACATTTTGTGTTAATGTTTAACAGAAATACTTGGAAGTGTAGTGACTCAGGGAGACAATGGTGAAATCCTTTGGCCTTCTCAAACTGTTGCTGACATCCAGTTGACCCTGTTCTCTTCCCATGACATGGTGGGAGGCCTAGCCCCCCGATCTTCAGTGTTCCCTGGACCATATTCTTCTGTCTTGGCCAGGTACATTCTAAGCATCCAAACTGGAGGCTTAACCCACTCCACCACCTCCGCCCCCACTCACCCACCCACATAACCTCTCCCTCTGGAGGATTCTTCTTATAGTTGTGAAACAGCTGGAGCTTTTAGAAGCACTATTGCTGTAGAGGTTCCCATCCCCTTCTCCCTATCCCAAATCAGATTGTAGGGGTCCAGGGCTATAAAGAGCAGTTTTCTTGTTTCTTTCCTATGATAGAAAAATTGAGTGGAATGGTCACTGGTAGTGAATAAATAAAGCAAAAGACCCAGGCCAGCTGGAGACTATTGAAAAAAAAAAATCAAATGAATGAATTATCCTGTTTACACCAGAAATAAATTGATAGTTTGGAACTGTAGTTAACAGATTGTACAGAAA
The DNA here is from genome assembly GCF_964212035.1 of Myotis nattereri. Classification (NCBI taxonomy): domain Eukaryota; kingdom Metazoa; phylum Chordata; class Mammalia; order Chiroptera; family Vespertilionidae; genus Myotis; species Myotis nattereri. The sequence continues at coordinate 106,310,650 of NC_138076.1, forward strand.
TTATAGGTCATTCATGAAGACAAAAGCATGGAGTTGTGTTTTAGCCCCTTCTTATTTATTGAAGACTTTGGTACCAAGCTCCTTTCCACTCCATAGAAAGTCATGCTATCATCTTGAGTAACTTCAATGTCAAACAGACCAGTTGTTTACAAACTAGGGATCACAGCACATCAGTGTGTCATGGAATTGATATAGAAGATTGTGACGAGATGGCATTTTTTTAAAATATATTTTCTTGATTTCAGAGAGGAAAAGAGAGGGAGAGAGAGAAGCATCAATGATAAGAGAGAATCATTGATCAGCTTCCTCCTGATGCCCCCCACTGGAGCTCAAGCCGGCAACCCAGGCATGTGCCCTGACTGGGAATTGAACCGTAACTTCCTGGTTCATAAGTCGATGCTCAACCACTAAGCCACACCGGCCAGGCTGTGACGAAATGTTTTTAAGACAAAGTAGAAATAAAATATCAGTATACTTCACGTGTAGGAAGGGCGGTTTAGGGGTAAAACATTTATTTCAATAACATGTAGATTATATGACAACATCTACACTAATAAAAGACAAACATGCAAATTGACCATACCTTTGCTAGGCATTAAGCCACGCCCACCAGCCAATCAGAGCGACTATATGCAAATTAACCCAACCAAGATGGCAGCCAGCAGCCACAGAGCTGGCGAAAGCAGAAGGCTTGGTTGCATCAATAATGGAGGAAGCCAAGCTTCCTGCTTGCCGCAGCGGGCTCTGAGCTCCACTCAAAGCAACAAAGTTTCAATTATAGAAGATAAATAAACCCCAGATACCTGCTTTCAGCCGGCTGTGGCCACGGAGCTGGAGCGAGCAGGAGGCTTTCCTCCTGCCCGCCCTGGCCGCCTCTGAGCTCCTCTCAAGGCTACAAAGTTTCAATTATAGAAGGTAAATAAATCTCAGAATTAAAAAAAAGAAGAAGAAAATGAAAGGCTGGAAGCTTCCATCGCCGGGGGGCTTGGCCAGCCTGAAAACGGCCCTCAGCCCCTCACCCAGATTGGCCAGGCACCCCAGTGGGGACCCCCCCACCCTAAAGGGGGTGTGGCCAGCCTGCAAACAGCCATAAGCCCCTCACCCAGGCTGGCCAAACCTCCATGGGGTGAGGGTCCCCACTGGGGGGGGGGCTTTACCAGCCTGCAAACAGCCATTAGCCCCTCACCCAGGCTGGCCAGGAAATCCAGTGGGGACCCTGACCCTAAAGGGGGTGTGACCAGCCTGCAAACAGCCATCAGCCTCTCAGCCAGGCTGGCCAGGAACCCCAGTGGGGACCCCCAACCTGAAGGGGGTGTGACCAGCTGCAAACACCCATCAGCCCCTCACCCAGGCTGGCCAGGCACCCCAGCAGGACCCCCACCCTGATCCAGGACACCCTTCAGGGCAAACCAGCCAGCCCCCACCCATGCACCAGGCCTCTATCCTATATAATAAAAGGGTAATATGCAAACTGACCCTAACAGCAGAACGACTGGGAATGACTGGACACTATGACACACACTGACCACCAGGGGGCAGACGCTCAATGCAGGAGCTGCCCCCTGGTGGTCAGTGTACTCCCACATGGGGAGCTCTGCTCAGCCACAGGCCAGGCTGATGGCTGCCAGTACAGTGGTGGTGGTGGGAGCCTCTCCTGCCTCCTCAGCAGCGCTAAGGATGTCTGACTGCCGTTTAGGTCTGCTCCCCGCTGGCAAGTGGACATTCCCCGAGGGCTGCCGAGCTGATAGAGGGATGTCTGACTGCCAACTTGGGATTGATCCCCCAGGGAGTGGGCCTAAGCCAGCAGGTGGACATCCTCCGAGGGGTCCCAGACTGCAAGAGGGCATAGGCCAGTCTGAGGGACCCCCCCACACCCCCCCGCAAGTGCACAAATTTTTGTGCACCGGGCCTCTAGTATAGTAATAATATATTATTTCAATGATATAATACATACATGTGTACTAGGTCACAATATAAACTACATTTTTTATTGTGTCTAGAATCAAAGGTTTAAAAGAGATAGGAGTACATATAATAAAATATATCATTCAGAGTTAAATGTAAAAAAAAGTTTTGACACATGCTACAACATAAATGAACCTTAAAGACATTATGCTAAGTGAAATAAGCAAGTCACTTACCTTTAGTAGTCACATTCATAGGGATAAAAAGTAGAATGCTGGGCTGTCAGAAGTTGGGTGGGGGTTATAGGGAGTAGGCAGTTATTGTTCAATGGGGTCAGACTTCTAGTTTTGCAAGATGAAAGAGTTCTGTAGATGGATGGTGATACTGGTGACACAACAATGTGAATGTACTTAATGCCACTGAATACACTTATTGCACTTAATACAATGCATTTATTACAAGTAAGAGATAAAATTTTATGTTTTGTGTACTAGGTGTACCAGTTAATAATGTGGATTTTTTTCAATAGATGGAGTTACACATATGTTGATATATATGCAATTTGATATGTATGCTATTTTGTTGTATTGACAACAAGCTTCAAAACTTCATGTCAAATTTGCTGAAGGTATTAACATCATAGATATTTTTACACTTAAAAATGTTGAATTTTGTGCCAAAAAACGAGCATTTGTGGGAAGTTATAATTCATTACTTTATTTTGAAGAAAAGTGCTGCTGAATACTTTGGGACGCTTATGGTGAATGTGATCCATCTCAAGATACTTGTGAACACTGGTTTAAACGTTTTAAAAGTGTTGATTTCGATGTGAAAGACAAAGAATGTCCAGGTCAACCAAAACAGTTTGAAAACCAACAATTACAAGCATTATTGGATGAAGATGTATGTCAAACTCAAAAACAACTTGCAGAAAGATTAAATGTTGCTCAGCAAACAATTTCTGATCGTTTACAAGCAATGGGAAAGATTTTAAAGGAAGGAAAATGGGTGCCACATCAACTGAACAAAAGACAAATGGAAAATTGAAAAGTCATCAGTAAATGTTGCTTCAAAGGCACCAAAGAAAGTTTTTTTTTAAATATATTTTATTGATTTTTTACAGAGAGGAAGGGAGAGAGATAGAGAGTTAGAAACATCGATGAACGAGAAACATCGATCAGCTGCCTCTCGCACATCTCCCACTGGGGGATATGCCCGCAACCCAGGTACATGCCCTTGACTGGAATCGAACCTGGGACCTTTCAGTCCACAGGCCGACGCTCTATCCACTGAGCCAAACCGGTTTCGGCCCAAAGAAAGTTTTTTTTTTTTGCATTGAGTTGTGACTGGCGATGAAAAATTGTTGGGGTCCAGCCCCAGCAGGTCCAGGGGTTCCCAAAGGTGTGGATGGAGTCGGCGAAGAAGGAATGACATGTAGACAGTGTTCAGTTGATCAGCCTAGCCAGGTTCCCTATTTTTTTCTCGTGTTACATCTGTATTTATACCATTTGATCCTATAAGCATGCCTCTATAGTCACATCATGGTATGTTTTGGGTCCTCCCTTAACCTTCTACAGTTCCTTGTTTCATGTTCATAATTTCTTATCTGACCTTTGCCAAAAAGCCTGTCTCTATCTAATTCTGTTGATTTTAATCTTGTCTAGGTTAATCTCTGTGTTCCATTATAAGGGCTATTCCAAGGTCACTATTCTACGGCTCTACTGATAAGCTACAAGGAAGCGACTAAAGGAGATTATCCTACCCAGTAAAGGTTATGTCCTCCCAGCCCCGCTGCTTGCCTTCCCTGGGACTGCCCTGTGTCGGTGGGTCTCCAGGGGTATAGGCTTTGGTGCTTTCCCTGGTGGGCAGACCCCTGGGGATGTGGGCCCAACAAGTTCCAAATTTATTGCCAACAGTCTTAGTCCAAGTTCTTCATAAGTAGTACATGGTATTTCTGTACACTAGGGGGTTTTACTGATTCATTCCCCTCCCCAGTCCCGTCAATCCCCAACATCCCCACATAGGGAAACAACCTGAGAAAGCACGTAGCGCTAAGAGGGGGAGCAAACATATTAAGAACAGTATGCCATATACGCCAGGTCCCTTGAAACATATGCTGTGCAGATGTTTCTTCCCTGCAGCAGCTGTGTCAAGCAGCAAGGATGGACCGGTTTCCGCAAATTCCCCCATTTTTATTTTTTATTTTTTTTAATATTTTTTCTCAAGTCTTTTTTTAAAATTTTTTATTAAATCTTTATTGTTCAGATTATTACATTTGTTCCTCTTTTTTTCCCCCCCATAACTCCCCTCCTTCCAGTTCCTACCCCACCCTCCGTCCTCACTCCCCACCCACTGTCCTCATTCATAGGTGCACGATTTTTGTCCAGTCTCTTCCTGCATCTCCCACACCCCTTTCCCCCCCAAGAATAGTCAGCCCATTCCCCTTTCTATGTCCCTGATTCTATTATAATCAACAGTTCATTCTGTTCATCAGATTATTTATTCACTTGATTCTTAGATTCACTTGTTGATAGATGCATATTTGTTGTTCATAATTTGTATCTTTACCTTTTTCTTCTTCCTCTTCTTAAAGGATACCTTTCAGCATTTCATATAATACTGGTTTGGTGGTGATGAACTCCTTTAGCTCTTCCTTATCTGTGAAGTTCTTTATCTGACCTTCAATTCTGAATGATAGCTTTGCTGGATAAAGTAATCTTGGTTGTAGGTTCTTGGCATTCATCACTTTGAATATTTCTTGCCACTCCCTTCTGGCCTGCAAAGTTTCTGTTGAGAAATCAGCTGACAGTCGTATGGGTACTCCCTTGTAGGTAACTGATTTTCTTTCTCTTGCTGCTTTTAAGATTCTCTCTTTGTCTTTTTCTCTTGGCATTTTAATTATGATGTGTCTTGGTGTGGTCCTCTTTGGATTCCTTTTGTTTGGGGTTCTCTGCGCTTCCTGGAGTTGTAAGTCTATTTCTTTCACCAGGTAGGGGAAGTTTTCTGCCATGATTTCTTCAAATCGGTTTTCAATATCTTGCTCTCTCTCATCTTCTGGCACCCCTATAATTCTGATGTTGGTACGCTTGAAGCTGTCCCAGAGGCTCCTTACACCATCTTCATATTTTCGGATTCTTTTTTCATTTTGCTTTTCCAGTTGGGTGTTTTTTGCTTCTTCACATTTCAAATCTTTGACTTGATTCTTGTGTTCCTCTGGTCTGCTGTTGGGAGTCTGTATAGTATTCTTTGTTTCTGTCAGTGTATGCTTAATTTCTAGTTGGTTCTTTATCATAACATCGAGGGTCTCATTAGATTTCTTGTAGATCTCATTAAGTTTATCGGCTGCTTCTAGACAGTTCTTGAGAGACCTTAAAAGTGTGGTTCTGAACTCTATATCCTCCATGGACAATTTTGTCCTGTTTCTTTGTCTCTGCATTTTTTATGCTTTCTTGGTGCACCCCCTAGTGGTCTTTGTGCGCAGTCTTGTTGTAGTTAAGCCTTGATTGTTGTAGTTAATACTGGGGGGATTTGACCTCCAAGCCAACTGGCTGTGAGAGTCAGCTGTGTCTGCAGTGGGAAAACTTCTGTCCTCTGGGGAGGTGCTAATCTAGCCTTTGCCTGAGGCTATCCAGCAAATGGCTCTGTGCAGGGCTTGGGTGGGGCGGGTTGCACGGGATCAATAGAGCGGGCGGAGGGAGCAGTTATGGCTGCTCTCAGTCCCGTCCCCAGAGGCTCTGCCTCTCAGAGTCCCAGCAACCACTGCAAACCTTGGAGAGAAAGCTGCCCTCGAGTTCCGACCGATGCCAGACAGTCCTGCTTCTCCCGTATGAGTCTGGGTCCCTAGAGACTCGCCCAGAACTGGAGATCAGGGCCTGAGCCTCCCTCCCAATTGAAAACGACAACCGCGCCCTCAGCCACCAGCCTGCTCCGCGCGCACCGCCGCACCTTTGTATTTTCTGCACTGTGCCTTCTCTGAGTCTCGGTATGCTGTTCTCTTTCCTTCTAGTTGAAGAATTTCCCCTCAGCCAGCTTTCCGGTGGTTCTGGGTGATGTCCAGTCCGTCTTTTAGTTGTATTTTTGAAGTGGTTGTGCGAGGCAGCATTCTCCGGTGTTTACCTATGCCGCCATCTTGGTTCTCCCATTTTTATTTTTTAAATGATAGCGCATGTAAATCAGCGGCCACCTCTTGGATTGGGTTGTTTAAGACTCAGAAGAAGACTGGCAAGCAATGACAGTGAGCATAGCTATAAACATAGTGGATGGAGTGCACACAGAGCCTTGTTCCTGTAGAAGGTTGCTGGCCTCTTCAGTCAAGGATTTCAGCTGTCCCCAAGTTGGTGGTTTGGTTGTCCTCGTTGATCTGGCTAGCAGGCAGGGGCGCTGGCGATGGGCTTCCCGAAGTGACAGCGTGTTGAACGGCTGGATCAACGGGTCCATCAGGGCCGTGCTTGATGGTGGTGTCAGTGTCCGGGCAGGAGTCAGCTGTGCCCTCTGGGTCGGCCGATATGGATGATATGGGGGAGGAAGAAGATGAGGCGGAGGCGGAGGGTGGTGTGACATGAGGTCGGACTAGATGGTCTGGAATCCACACAGGTGAGTCTGTGTCCTGTGGAAATATACAAGCATATCCTCTCCCCCAGGCTAAAAGTACATCAGGTCCCTTCCAGGCTCCTGTAAGTAAGTCTCTCCATTTGACGAGGGCTTTAGGTTTAGTTAGATCAGGGTTCCAATGTCTGTACATCGGGGAATTTCCCTCAGAATCTACATTTAGTATATTAATTACAAATAGAGTATGTTGTAGAACATGATGAGAAGAGGAATATTTAAACTCATTTTCTTGTAATTTTTTAATTTGTGTTTTTAAAGTTTGGCGAGCCCTTTCTACTATTGCTTGGCCTTGAGGATTGTAGGGTATTCCTGTAGTATGTGCGATGCCGAATGTAGAGCATAAGTTTTTAAAGGCTGTAGAGGTATAGGCAGGCCCATTGTCTCTTTTAAGTGCCCTTGGTATTCCTAGGTAGGAAAAACATTGGAATAAATGTTGACTTACGTCTTTAAAGGCTTCTCCTATACGTACAGAAGCAAGGATAACATCAAATCACTTTGGAAGTTCCAAAATTTCTATTTCTAAATTAAACTTAAAAAGAAGCTTCTGACATTTAAAATGAATGTTAAAATATCTTTTGGCAGACAATGTGTTCAAATGTTTTATTTTAAAAGGTAGGGTCACTGAATCCAGCGGGAAGCCTCTCTGTTTGCTCTTCCCTATAATCCCACAGCTAGAGTTTTGTTCCATTTTATCTATAGGTGTCATCAGGATTATTAGTGGGCAAATATATCTGGGAGAGATACTATTTTAAACTTTTATAAGTCATTTATAACTTAGAGTGAATGTATTTTAGATTCTTTGGTGAAAGCAACACTTTGATCAGGAGAGAAGAAGGCAAGAGCATGAGACTAACCTTTTTGTCATTATCATACCTTAAAGAGTACTTTTTATATGTTTTTATTGATTTCAGAAATAAGAAGAAGAAGAAGAAGAGGAAGAGAAGAGAGAGAGAGAAAGAGAGAGAGAGAGAGAAAGAGAGAGAGAGAGAGAAAGAGAGAGAGAGAGAGAAAGAGAGAGAGAGAGAGAGAGAGAGAGAGAGAGAGAGAGAAGAAATATCAATGATGAGGGAATCATCAAATGGCTGCCTCCTGCATACCCTCTACTAGGGATTGAAACCAAAACCCACACACCTGCCCTAACTGGAAACCGAACCTCAACCTCCTGGTTCATGGGGTGATGCTCAACCACTGAGCCACACCCACCAGGCTAAAGAATATTTTTAAACATCTTTTTCCTAATCATCTTGCCCCCTATAAAATTTTAATACCACAGATACACTTTATATCTGTTTGTGTATTATATTCATATCAGTGCTTTATACATAAAAAGAGTATGGTCTTTTCAGTCCCTGAAGAACCAATCCCCCTGCTTGGGAAAATGTCACCCCATTGAGAATGCATAATTGAGAAGCCATTATCCAGTGGAAAAATATGTAGATGACAAAGATGTCGAGAGCCACCAAACAAAGTTCATTGCGCAGCACTGCTTTGCTTGGTGAAACCATCTATCTCTCTGCAGTCTTGACAGCCATCCCCAGACTTCAGGAGCAGAATTTAGCCATGTACTGTTTTTCCCAAGCTTGCAGGTCCCCTTCTCCTGGCTCTGACAGTACCTAGATTAGAAGGCCCCTGAGGAAGAGATTATGTTGCTAGATAAGTAGACTCTCCTGGGACCATAAGCAGGGTCAGATGCCCCCAGAGGTAGAGTCAGGTTTAGTCCAAAGGTTGGGGGGGGGGGGTTGGGGGGGGCGAGGTCTACACTTCTCACCCTATAACGGATGAAGGGAAGGCCAGGCAGAAGCACCACTCTCCCTGGGAGGCAATGAGCCTGTTAAGAAAATCATTGCAAAGGGCTCATCTGGAGTCAATGATATCCATTTTTTCAATTAATACTAATTACTGCCTTGGTAGCTGAAAATTATCAACTGTTTAATTTTAAAAGAGCCCCATAGATGAAAGCCAAGACAAGACAAACAGAGGAATTAGAAATGCACGGCAGCAAAGAGCAGCAGATAGAAAACTGACCCAACAAATGCAAATCCAGACAAAGAAAAGTGAACAAGATAATGCCGGTGAGGTATGTCCAAGGAGACAAGAAAGGCTTCTATAAATATAACCAGAAAAAATATTTATCTTGGTTGATGAGATCACCACACATAGCTCATGATAAGGTTTTTGCTGCTTCCTTAATTGAAGCTTGGAAGAGAACAGACATGAGAGAAGAATTCAGACTACTAGCCCACAAGACGTATGTTCCTATAAGCCTCTTAGTTTTTACTTAAATGCAGCTGAAGTCATTGAGACAATACCATCAATCTGGACTGTGGCCTGTGTTTTCATGACAAGCTGGCCCCTACCCTTTCCACCTACCTTCACCCACAGCAACAAACTGGCTAATGACTTAGTCACACTGAGCATATGGGGTTGAAACAGGAAGAGCCATGAGTTGGACACAAGCCTGGAGGAGGGGAAAGACTGAACACACCCCTAGCCTTTACTTCCCAGAGACTTTCTTTTTCTCTGGATCTGCACTGTCCTTTTTTCTCTGCAGATGTGAGAGGAAAACTGGGGTCCTCCACAGATATGAAGTCTCTGCTATGTGCCAATGAGACTGCTAAGCATTGGGAATGTGGTAGTGAACAGACAAGGTCCTGTCTCAAGGAGCTTGCACTTGGAGCTAGGAGTGGGGTACTTAGTGATAGTTGGAGACAGATGACATTAATGATGAATATACAAGATAACTTCACATACTGATAAGTGCTACCCACAACATAAGATGAAGATAGAGAATAATTTGAGGGATTATTTAGCTTAAGAAGTTAAGGCAGGCATGTCTGAGAAGCTGTTGCAACCTGAAAGGTTAACCTAAGATGTGACTTTAAAGGTGAGGAGGCAGTCATGTAACAGGGAGAGTGTTCCAAGAAGAGAGAACATAGAGTGGAAAGTCACTGAGTCAGAAAAGAGCTTGACATGTTCAGAGGATAAAGAAGGCCAGTAGGGAGGTACCATAGTGGACCAAATGGTGAAGAGGGAGAAGCCTGCAGAAGGATCAGGCAGGGCCCATGATGTATGGCCTTTTAAGCTGTGGAAAGAGATTTGGATTCTGGGGTATTTTTTAAGGGGAAGAGTGCTATAATACAGTTTCTATTTTAGAAAGATCTGGCTGTTATGTAGAGAATGGACTAGGCCATAGCGACAAAAATAGAAATAAGAAGACTAGGTAGGGGCATGATCCAAGGAAGAGAGAAGGTATTGGTTTAGATATGGGTGGAGAAGTTAAGATAAAAAGAAGAGGAAGATTTTTTGTGAGATGGAAGAGAAAGCAAAGAATTAAGGATGACTCCTAGGTTTTTGTCCTGAGCAAAGGGGTAAACAGTGGTCCATTTAATAAGATGAAGCGAACTAGGAAATAAATGGGTTTGGAGTGGGAAGAAATCAAGTTTTCTGGTTTAGACATTAACTTTGAGATGCCTACTCTATTTCTCTCTAACATACCAAGAGAACTTAGTAAAATGTATGCCTCAGTTTCCTTATCTTTGAAGTATAACACTTACTGCCTTATAGGGTTGATATAAAAATTAAATGAGCTAATATGTATAAAGCTGTGAGAACAGTTCCTGGCACAGAATAAGCATCACAATATAAGTGTTTGGTATTAATATTAAGGCAATTTTTTTAATTGCAAACGATGATGGGAGGAGAGAGAGAGAAAAATTGAAAATCTGAGAAAGGGAAGGAGCAGGGTGGTATAGAGACAAAGGATGATTCCCAGAGTCCAAGAGAAGGTGGGCCTCAGGCAGGAACAGGGACACTTCTGCTGCTGAAACAAGGAGAACCTGCTCATGTGGTACTGACACCATAGGTCTGGAGGGATATGTGGTGGGAAGAGGAGATAGTTTTCCTCTGACTACATCAATTTTCTCCATGGCATCTAAGGCAAGGTCATTATATGCTGTGAAGAGCAGGAGGTATGCTAGACATTTGAAATAAGAGTCAGGAGTGTGAAACTGTCTTCTCCAAAGTGGGAGAGTGCGCTTACTAGGAAGGCCCAGTCTGGCAAATGATAGAAGTCTTGGTATCTCAGGCTGCATTGCACAATAGAAGGTTGGTTGTGCTGTTCATTCCAGTTATTTGTTCTCAGTTGAGGGGGCGCTTGCCAAGTAGCTGCTCCATGTCTAACACTGGGCTACATGCTTGGGGAGTAAGGTGTGTGCAGTCTGAATGAAGAGAAAGGTTTAAAAATAAATAATTTAAGGACAAGTATAATTCAATTTGGAGCCAAAGACCATACTATAGAAAAAGATGCTTCAGAGGAAATGGAATCAATTGAGTGCTGGAACTATAAAGGATGGCCTCCCAGTGGAAGTGGAGTCTGAGCTAAGAACTCAGCTTTGAAGGACAGGTTATAGGAACTCAACCATCCCCAAGTCAGAAGCCATTGTTACCTATAATCCCCCAACTTTTGTGTTCATCTCTATCATGAATGTTGCCCCAAGACTGCTCTGGTAAGGTAGAGCTGACTCACCTGCTTTGTCTAATGAGGTCCCACCCTATGTCATCAGTAGAAACAATAGACTTCTGTTTCAGAAGGGAGGGGATTCTACCTTCTCAAACAAGAGAAGGTGGTGTGTTTTTTTCCATCTTAATTGGCTCTCTTCTTCCTAATGTCATCTTTTGCAGTGCATGTGAGGAAGAGCTAATTGGGAAAGATTATAGCCAAAAAATAATCGAAAAGTTCACATGGAAATCCAGCCACATCTTTCTCCCTGATAGTGTTGCCACATTCTTCTTGTTCCTTATGCAATAGAAGTCTGTTTTGTTATCAATAATTATCAGCCTTGTCCAATTCTAAAGCTTGACTTCTTCTGAGGCCCTTGGGACAAACCCCAGCAAAAGGGTCATAAGAGACTCTGCTGGCCCCATAAGAGGCAGGCTATGGAGTGACTGGAGAGACTCATGGCTGAACCCCAAAGATGTGTTCCTCATAGTGTTCCAGGCAGAAGGAGGCAAGACTTGATCCATTCTAGCAAAGTTATTGTTTAAGCTGGAATTGCTGGTAAGGCTGCTTCCCTATAAGGCAACTCATATCCTGGCTGATGCTTGCCCTTCCCTGGAGCTCTGGCTCTCTGCCATCATGCTGCTGCTGAGACTTCTCCAGACTCTATAAGGGATGGGGCTTTTCTGGCCTATTCTTCCGATATTTATCTCTTAACTCTGCACACAGCTACTCTTAGCCCATCCGGGATACAACTGATTATTTGGAAAGCTTTTCCAATAATGCTCTACAAAGTGAAGTGCCCCTAATTAGATATGATGCAGTCACAACCCATACCTACAGACTCTGGAATGGTACAAGGGTTTCCTGGAATCACTTCCCAAAAGGCATAAGCCCAGTCCAGGACACTTCAGAACCTACACTCTGGTATGGTCTTGTCTTAGGATGTTGCTTGGTCTATCAGACCACTTGGAAGTCAGATGAATTTGCTTATTTTCCCTGCCTCCTCCAAATGGTTGTGATCCATTCTATTAGATGTCATCACAGCCTACACGGGTTTGTAGAGGGCTATGGCTCTCATTTGCCCTGCTCTCTGAAAAGTAGATTTGTGAAATAGAAGTAGAGTTAAGGGAGGCACTGCCATTCTTGAGGCCTTCTGAAGCTTCTTTTGGTTCTATGCACTGGGAATAAGAACTGTGACCCCAGTCTCACAAGTGAAAAACACTCCTTGCCATCTTTCCCACTCTTGATGCTGCCTTTCCTGCCTTCTTGACCTGAGACCTCAAGGTGAAGTCTTTCTAGAGCCTATCTGACTTCCAAGGTCAAGGATGGTAACAGGAAATAAGAGTAGCTTTGAGAATCCCCAGAAAAAAATGAAGCAATGAAGTACTTGAATATTCTCAGGTCCTGGGGGGGAAAAGATTTTTGTTTGTTTATTCTCATTAGCTTATTTATATTTCATAACTCCTACACCTTCTGTTAGAAGAAATCTAATATGAAATGTGACTCTAGACCTCTAGACAGAGCATGCACCAAGGACCAACGGATGTGGATTAAGATTTCAGGAGAATGTAAGACATTTATATGTGCTATTGGTGCCATTTTTAAAGCAGTGTTCTTTCTCTTTCTCACTCTTTTTTTTTTTTCTTTCTCACTCTTGATGCCACCTAAAAACACTCTGTATCTTTCAGATGGTTACTTTATAACTTACAGACAATTGTATTAGCACTCTAAGGGTTGATAAAGGCATTAAAACCTAACAAAGAGCTCAGATTTCCTGCACATTGTTGCTGTAGGGAGATCAGCAGAGTAACTCACCTTCTGAAGAAAGGTCTCCATTTTAACTCAGTCATTTGGCCCTTTAAGTTGATCTGAATGTAACCTTTTCCTTCTACAAATGATTATCTGATGCTGCCCCAATTGGGAACTCTTCTAAATGCTACCTAGTCAATACCTTAAGTTCAATTTGTGAAGCAAAATGGCAAGCAGCATAAGTTTTCAGTGGCATAATTCTGTATTCATCCTAAGAAAGACTTACCAAATCATTAGTTTTTCAATTCATAGACTGTGCTACAAGAACTTTAAATATCATGTAACAGATGAGGACAGCAAGTCAGTTGCCCATGGGCACACAGCAAGGTGCAAGATCTTTATTTCTAGTCAATCCAATAGTTTTTCAGGTTTACTTGTAAATTCCATCGTAACATTCAAGAATGATTGTAACTAATTTTGACACTGTAGAAAAGCACATAAAAATGATTTTGATGTTGGTTCAGCTTATTATCTGGAAAAGAAAATGACAGCCCAAATAAATTTGTCAATAAAAGCCTGACTTTTTTAGGGGGGGAGGGAGTGTTTCAGTGATATTTGACAAGTAGTAGAGGCTATAAAATAAATGTAAGAAAACAAAGCTTAATCATCCACTTTAAAAGTAACCCATTGGATACTACTAACATTTTTTTCAAGTTATCAACCTTCCTTTTCATACACATCAGCAGGATGATGACATCTGTTCCTTTATGCAATAATATTTTATAGTGCATTTTTAGTATTTTTCATTAGTCACTTTTATTTTTTTCTCTGTGCAGCTTTCCATTATTTGTTATTTTTTAAATCTTTATTGTTGAGAGTATTACACATGTCCCCACTTTACTCCCCAATTAAACCCCCTCCACCCAGTTCCCTACCCACCCAGGCCTTCACCACCCTATTGTCTATGTTCATTGGTAATGCATATCCTATCTAATAAAAGACAAAAAGGGTAATTGACCATACCTTCGCTATGCATCCCATGGGATAATCAGCATGATATGCAAATTAACCACCAAAAATATGGTGGTTAATTTGCATATGTAGGTGCCCAGCGGCTATCGGCTATCGGAGCCTACAATCAGAGCTGAGAGGTCCCCTGCCCAGGCCTGACGCCTAGGTCAGAAGCATTAGGCCTTGGCATGGGCAGAGTGATGATGGTGGGGAGCAGGTGGGGAGCCAATGATGGTGGGGAGCAGGAGCGGAGCCCGCGATTGCAGGGAGGCATTAGGCCTGGGCAGGGGCAGAACCAGCCATCGTGGGGAGTAGGGCGGACTAGGCGATCGTGGGGAGCTGGGGGTCCCCTGCCCAGACCTAACACCTGGGTCAGAGGCGTTAGGCCTGGGCAGGGGCATAGCAGGAGATCGCGGAGAGCTGAGGGTCCCCTGCCCAGGCCTGTTCCATGTTTCTATGAATCTGGTTCTATTTTATTCATCAGTTATTTTCTTCATTAGATTTCTTGTTCATTTATTTTAATTTTTAGATTCAATTATTGAAGGATATGTACTGTTTGCCATTTTATTGTTTATACTAGCGGCCCGGTGCACAAAAATTTGTGCACTTGGGGGGGGGGGGGTCCCTCAGCCCGGCCTGTGCACTCTCACAGTCTGGGACCCCTCAGGGAATGACCACCTGCTGGCTTAGGCCCTCTTCCCGGGGGATTGGGCCTAAGCTGGCAGTCAGATATCACTCTGGCAGCCCAGGAGCCCTCGGGGGATGTCCACTTGCCACAGGGAGCAGGCTTAAGCTGCAGTCGGACATCCTTAGCGTTGCTGAGGAGGCGGGAGAGGCTCCCACCACCACTGCTGTACTGGCAGCCGTCAGCCTGGCTTGTGGCTGAGCAGAGCTCCCCCTGTGGGAGCGTACTGACCACCAGGGGGCAGCTCCTGTATTGAGCATCTGCCCCCTGGTGGTCAGTGTGTGTCATAGTGACCAGTCATTCCAGGTCATTCTGCTGTTAGGGTCAATTTGCATATTACCCTTTTATTATATAGGAATACCTGGCCAGCCGGGGTGAGGGGCTGATGGCTGTTTGCAGGCTGGCCAAAGCCCCTTCAGGGTGGGGGTCCCCGCTGGGGTGCCTGGCCAGCCTGGGTGAGGGGCTGATGGCTGTTTGCAGGCTGACCACAGCCTCTTCAGGGTAGGGGTCCCCACTGGGGTGCCTGATCAGCTGGGTGAGGGGCTTATGGCTGTTTTCAGGCTGGCCACCACCCCCAGCCACCCAAGCTCCCAGTGGAGGCTGGCTGGAAGCAGGTGTCTGGGATTTATTTATCTTCTATAATTGAAACTTTGTTGCTTTGAGCAGATGCCACAGCCAGCCAGGGCAGGTGGAAGCTTGGCTTCCTCCTTCGCCGGGGCAACCAAGCCTCCTGCTTGCTCCAGCTCCGTGGCTGATGGCCGCCATCTTGGTTGGGTTAATTTGCATATAGTCGCTCTGATTTGCTGGTGGGCTTGGCTTGGGCGTAGCGGAGGTGCAGTCAATTTGCATGTTTCTCTTTTATTAGATTAGGTTTTTTTTTCTTCTTCCTTCTTCTTTTTCTTCTTCCTCCTCCTCTTCTTAAAAAATGCCCCTCAACATTTCATGTAATACTGGTTTGGTGTGATGAACTCCTTTAGCTTTTTATTGTCTGTGAAGCTCTTTATCTAACCTTCAATTCTAAATGCTAGCTTTGCTGGGTAGAGTAACCTTGGTTGTAGGTCCTTGCTATTCATCACTTTGAATATTTCTTGCCACTCCCTTCTGGCCTGCACAGTTTCTGTTGAGAAATCAGCTGACAGTTATATGGGCACTCCCTTGTAGGTAACTAACTGCTTCTCTCTTGCTGATTTTAAACTTCTCTCTGTCTTTAAGCCTTGGCATTTTAATTATGGTGTGTCTTGGTGTGAGCCTCTTTGGGTTCCTCTTTTTTGGGACTCTCTGGGTTTCCTGGACTTGGAAGTAAATTCCTTTCATCAAGTTTTCTGTCATTATTTCTTCACATAGGTTTTCAATATCTTGCTCTCTGTCTCTTCTCCTTCTGGCACCCCATAGTGCCAATGCTGGTACACTTGAAGTTGTCCCAGAGGTTCCTTACACTGTCTTCATATTTTTGGATTCTTTTTTCTTTTTGCTATTCTGATTGGGTGTTGTTTTGCTTCCTCATATTCCAAATCATTGATTTAAATCTCAGAATCCTCTACTCTACTGTTGAATTCATGTAAATTATTCTTTATTTCAGTTAGTATATGCTTAATTTCTGACTGGTCCTTTTTTATGTATTTGAAATTCTCACTAAGACCCTTGAAAGTCTCACTAAGTCCCTTGAAGCTCTCATTAATTCCCTGAAGCTCTCATTAAGATCTTTGAGTAACCTTATAACCATTGTTTTGAACTCTGTATCCAGTCGTTTGCTTTCTTCCATTTCTTTCATTTGTGACATGGTTCTTTGTCTCCACATTTTGGCTGCTTCTTTATGTTTGTTTCTATGTATTGCAGAGCTGCTTTGTCTCCTGGAATTGGTAGACTGGCCTTGCGTGGTAGGTGTTCTGTAGGGCCCAGTGGCTCAATCTCCCCAGTCACCTGAGTTGGGCACTCTAGGTGGACCCCTATGTGGGCTGTGTGCACAGTCTTATTGTAGTTGAGATTTGATTGCTGTTGGTATCACTGGGAGCAATTGACCTCCAGGCCAATTGGCTGTGAGGACCAGCTGTGTCTACAATGAAAGAGCTGCTGTGCAAAAGACACCCCTATAGAGCAGGACTTGCTTCAGTGGGGCTTTGGTGCTCACTGAGTTTGCCCCTTGAGTGTGTCGCTTGTGAATGTGTAGAGTTACAATCTGGTATGATCTAATGCTGTCCACCAAGTGCCCTGGCTCTGAGGCCTCCTGGGAGATGTAAAGTCTGCCACTGCCTGAGGCCACCCAGCAGGAGCTACAGGAGATCTGCAGATTGCTGCTACTTGTATTTGGCTAGGAAGTGCCCAAGTGAGGCCAAGCTGTGAAGCAAAGAAGGGTCTGGGCCTTTTATTGATAGGTTTGACACCATTGATAGGAGAAAACATTGTGGGCCACACTGATGGAAACTCAGATATGGCTGCCAGTCAGCTCTGTGGTGGGGGAAGTCACAGCACAAGAACAATGACCCCTGTGAGCGCCCCTGTCAGGGAGAAAGCTGCCCTAAGTTCCTGCCCCTATGCCAGACAACCCAGTTCCTCCCTGTATATCCCTGGATTCCTCAAAGCCACCGCCCACCCAGTGCTGAAGCTCAAAGGGAACAAGACTGGGTAAGTTTGTGCATAGGCCTTTGAAGAGGAACTACCTGAGTCTCCAGAGACCTCCATGAATTCAGCCACAGTCGCCTCTGATTTTTACAGCCCAAAGTTATGGGGACTTCTCATCCCAGCTCTGGGATCTTGGGTTGGGGTTTTGATATGGAGCTGGTACCCCTTGCTTCTCACTGCAGCCTCTGCAGGTAGCTGTGATATCCCTCCTGATTAAAAATGCTACATATGGGTGTCAGACCAGCCCTTTTATGTGCCTCTGCCCCTCCTGCAAGTCTCAATGTGATTTCTTTCTACTTCTCTAATTGTAGAATTTCAACTCAGCCAGATTTCAGGTGGTTCTGAATGATGGCTGTTCTGTATTTTAGTTGTAATTTTGATGTGGTTGTGGGAAGCGATGAGTACCCAGGCCATCATCTTGGTTCTCCCTTCATTAATCACTTTAAACCCCATTTTATCCTTGAGAGAAGGGAAAGGTGGAAGTGATTTTTAAAAATCAAGCCCCAGAGATGTAAAAATTACTGTTTTAAGATTATTCCACTCAATGTGGACATTTCTTTCTACAATATTCCTGGAAGTCCCAATGCTCATTTGAAATATCAACATGCATTTCTTTGTCAACCAAAATACTAGAAAAATTTTAAAAGCATGTCCACATCTTTATTTTTTTAACTGTCAGTTGTGTTTTATTCAAATAAATCTTATTTTATTTATTTATTTTTTTGTTAATCCTCACCTGAGGATATTTTTCCCATTGATTTTTTTAGAGATTGGCAAGAAGTGAAGAGGGGTGGAGGAGAGAGAGAGAAACATCAATGTGAGACACATTGATCAGTTGCTTTCCACATGTGCCCCTAGTGGGGCCAGGATTGAACCTGCTACCCAGGTAATACCCTTCACTGGGAATCAAACCCGGGACCATTCACTGTGTCGGGGCGGGGAGGGTCATGCTCCAACCACTGAACCAAACCAGCAGGGCCAAATAAATCTTATTTTAGATTTATCTTAAGAAAAAAAGATTATACAGGAAGTGTGCTGTGTGTCTGGTAATACTCTAATCAAAGTGTTCACATCTAGGGCCTACAGAAACAAGACTTCAGAAACAAGTAGGGAAGGATGGAGGAGAGTGAGTATGCAGAAGTAAACAGAGAAAGATAATGTGGGGAAGAGATTTATTCTACTTTCTCCTGAAGGCATCCCAGCCGAATCCATTGACCAAAAGCAGCGAAAGCATTGATTAGAGAAATGGGAACACAACTAGGCAGAGAGAGTTTAGCCCTGTGCATATCCTGAGTCTAAGTGAACTGGTCCCAGTGCTCAAGTCCGATAGTCATTATTGAACTTCTGGGTTTCATCCTCAAGAGAATCTCCTTTCCTTCCTTATACCCCCAAACCCTGAGCTCTCCAGGAATTCTGACTGGTCCTTAATCCCTCCAGAAAGAGAAAGAAGAGCTTCATTTTCTGAGTTGCACTGCTTCACTCCCAGGAGTTGGGAGGACAGAGATATGGGAGGGGAGTATAGAGGAGAGGCAGGAAGTTTTTATCTCCAAGTCAGAGAGTTGGCTCTCTGGTAAGGAAAGTGATGGAAATGGAGTCTTGCTATTATTTTTCTGTGTTACCCTAAAGAAGGAGGTTCCTGGCAGCTGGCTTTGGCCTTTGTTTCCCTACTCTCTTCTCTTGGCATATTCAGAGACTTTCAGTGTTGTGCCTTCAAGATCATATGGTTAAATCTTTGCACAGCTGCCTGGGGGGAAAGAGAGTGAGAGAGACAAAGAACACCCATTCTATTCTTACCATATGTGAGGCTAAACAATTATTGTTGCCAGTCTAAACGCCCATCAAAGCATTCGCTCCCTAACTCTTAGCCCCAGTTATATAACAAACCACCTCCCACCCCACTTCGAGACTGTTCACATCCACATCATCCTCTGTCCTTACACACATACACACACACACACTCAGTCTCTCACATATACAACACAAAGGATGTGTGTGTATACTATAACACCTACTTAAAGAAAAGTCAAGATTTTAATCAACCTAATAATTTCTGCACCTGATGTTGGATAAACACTGAGTTTTTCCCCCAGAAAGTATTCAGTGACTCTGAAAGTTCACACACACACACACACACACACACACACACACACACACACAACTGACCTTTTCCATCTAGTTTCCACTCTATGCTCTTAGCCACCTCTCTTCAATATAAACTTATGAGCTTGATGCTCCTATTTCCCACTAAAACTGCATTTTCCTATCTGAAAAGTTTCCTGCTCTGATCAGACTTAACCATGGTTTTTTAAAAACTAGCCCTCATGTCTCTTCAACCCCAGCCCTCATGTTTCTTCAACTCCATGTAGGAACTTTTCTCCCTCAGCCTTTTCCTGTCCACAGTTCTAACATTTCTACATGGTCCTATCACCATTAATGGCCTTTATTAGCAGCAACAGCTAATGTGGATAAAGTTCTTGGCATGTCCCCTGCTGCTTCAGGCTTCCTCAAATTGGTCTCTACCAGCTTAATTCCTTGAGTGGTCAATAGCAAATGTGATCTTACAAAGTATGGTTACTGATTTAAAAAAAAAAAACAAAACACAAAAAAACCAACAGACCAAGTCTTAAATATTCAAATAAATTTTCACATAAGGTTGTGGTCAGCATCACTGGGGTTGATCTCTCACTTTCCAAGGCTATTAGTGTGAAGGTAGCATTCATTTAGAGGTATGATTTTTGATATGTTCTTTAAAACTAGTCTCATTATTTTATAGGTCAAATTCTGCCAATTCCAAGAAGATTTTTAAACATACAGAAGTATAAAGATAACTAACAAATATTCAGTAAAGGCTTACAATGCTTATTCCTGGATTTCTTTGCTGAAATTGTATCCTATACAGCAGGGAATGGCTATAGCAGCTCGGGGGCCAAAACCTGTTTTGGTGCAATCTGTGAGCTAAGGATGTTTTTTTTATATTTTTTTTGATGGTTGAAAAAAAATCAAAAGCAAAATAATATTGTATGACATGTGAAATTTTATGGAATTCAAATTTCAGCATCCATAAGTAAAGTTTTATTGGAACATGGCCATGCTATTCTCTGTGGATGATTTATCTCTACAGCAGAAATGAATAGTTGCGATAGAGAACGTATGGCTTGCAAAGCCTAAAATATTTTTTTAATGTTAAAAGTAAAGGTTTAATTTCCTTGTTTTCAGCCATTATGGGGACCTGAATTTCTTAAATAGGGGCTAAATACATCAATGTAGGATATAATCTAAAGAAAGGGAACCCCAAGCTGGTAAATCCTAAAATAGATTACTGAATTAAAGATATAACTTTTTTGATCTGTCAGTAACTAAAAACACTACTGCATTTTCTGCCCATTTTCTGTGTGATGGTTTTGCATTATAAATTTTAATGTTCCAATATATATTGTGTAAACTTCGGGAGAGCTCGACCTTCATTGCACTTCACGAATCAAGTGACATGCTTTTCCAATCTAATATTTTTCTTCCTCCAGTTCAACTTTGCTCTTAATCTTGTGGCATGTGCTCTCTGAAGTCTGCATTTTTGTGGAGTAGGTTTGCTCCAATTAAAATGTCCTTTTTCATTGGTCCTGCTTTGTTTATATGTTCTGATTATTTCATTCACCAAGGAAATACAGTGCAAATCCATCCGCTTTTGTGGCTGTTTTGATGATGATGCTCAGCTTCTACAGCAGCAGCTGGTTGTCCCCACCGGTGTCCAGCTGCTGTTCCATGTAGCTGTTCAGTTCATACATGACTCCCTGCATGTTCGTATTATTGTAATGTACCCCGCAAATCACTCAAGGACGCCTCAAGAAGTCGAATTAAGGAGTCACATTTATTGCAAATCCGGGACTCCAAGGGGGCATTTTGCTCTCTCAAATCTCGTAATAATTACATAGCCCAGTGGTTGGCAAACTCATGAGTCAACAGAGCCAAATATCAACAGTACAACGATTGAAATTTCTTTTGAGAGCCAAATTTTTTAAACTTAAACTATATAGGTAGGTACATTGTTATTAACTTAATTAGGGTACTCCTAAGCTGGCCTTTGCTAAAAACATCCTCAATCTGATTGATGTACGTTCGCTGAGACTGACCCCTTCCCCATCCTCAACTTGTGCATGCATTGCGCGCGCCTCCCCCATGCTGCATATCCCAAGGCCCACCTGCGCCACGTCTCCCATCGCCCAACCGACCGACACCCCCCACTTCTTCTAACCACACTTCTTCAAAATAGACTTGCCCAGGCCGAAAACCGACTTCTGCGCATGGGCCACGAAGTTTCAATTGCACTGTACATGCGCGCCCGAACATGGTATTTTGTGGAAGAGCCACACTCAAGGGGCCAAAGAGCCGCATGTGGCTCGCGAGCCTCAGTTTGCCGACCACTGACCTAGCCCCAACACCAGATTTATATAGGCAAAAATCACAAAGATATTGATTACATCTCAGGGTTTGGAATGAGGAACCTGGTTTGCAAAAAAGCAGTTTACAAAAGCAGAATTGAGCAAGTTAGTTAAATTATAGTTTTGGGTCTCCGGACCACTGAGTGGACAGAAACACATTATCTAGAGCCCTTGGTCTTGGGACCACTGAGTCAACGGAAACACATTATCTGGAGCCATCAAGGCAATTTAGAGTAATTGTGCGGTCCTGGTCTTGGGACCACTGAGTCAACCGGAACGCATTATCTGTGGCCACTGAGGCAATTTAGGATAATTGTGCTGTCCTGGTTCCCAGGTACAGAAGAATGTGCTTCAATAAGCAGTAAGATCACAATCAATGGGGTATTCAATTGAATGGGATGATTTATATTATTCAGAAAATCAAAATAACTTTTCTATTATTTTAGCAAGCAAATACGTACAGAAGCCAAACAGCAGGATTAAAGTTAAACTACAGTTTCTACCTGAGATGATTGCTACCATACTTCAGCAAGATACTTCAGTATCTTGGTACCTGCTGAATTCCTTAGGCTCCGACTCATCTTCTGCTTTGTTGTTCTCCCTCCTCAGCCATTTCTCTAACATCTCTGCACTAACACTTTCAGATACAAATTCATCTAATATCTGGGGGTGAAGAGAAAGATATGCCTTCACTTTTTCATCTTTCAAACCTCCCTGGGCCCATCCAGGCTGCCCACTGAGGTTTCGGGGGCACTTCCGGCCCCACCCACGTGTCGGTGCCATAGCCACCCGACAGCCCCTCAGGGCCCTTCGTGCCCTCCCAGCCACTTGGCACTGTGGACAAGGCCTGGGGGCCAGGCACATAGCACTTCTAAAATATTTACTATCTGGCCTTTTACCAGAAGTGTTTGCTGACTCCTGCTCTAGGGCATTACTTTTCAATCCTTAAAAATCTTTTGGAAAGGATCTGTACCATTTAGGAGTAAGTATGGTTTACTTTAAACAGAAGCATAAAATACTAGTGGCTTAAACAAGGTAGGGGTTCATTTTTCTCTCATGTAAATTCTTTTACATGAAGTAAGCAGACTGGCCTGATATAAGATTTTGTGGTCATCAGAAACTGAAACTGCTTCTATATTTCTGCTCTGCCATTCTTATTGCATGGCTTCTATCTCCAGGATTGCCTCTTACTGAAACCCCAGTCATTACATCATGTTCCCAGGAGCAGGAAGTAGAAGGGGGATTAGAACAAAAAAGCAGGCCTCCCAGCTGAGTTAGCCCTCACTAAATAGATTCACCTGAAGTTCTACCCATATATTCTTGTTTAATCTAATTGGGCAGCTCCATTTGCAAAGGAAGCTGTGAAATGTAGTTTTACAGCTGAGAACATTGTTACCCAAATACGCTAGGTTTGATCCAGCGATTGAGTTGATACCCCTCCCCCAGGAACTGGGTTTTCAGGTCATTTCACTATGGACATTTCCTTTGCTGAAGACCACATTTCACCTGTGGTGACCACATTCCATTCTCTCCCCTCCTGGTATGCATAAAGAAGTCTCCGCCCAGGGAAAAGCCCGCCAAAAGTCCTTTAAAGCTGCTGGCTCCCCTCACTGGATGCTGGAGCCATCCAAGCTCAGCCACCTGGTGTGCGAATGATCGAATAAATTTGTAATCCCTCACCACTCTGGCCTCGTGCGTTCCTCCTTCAGCGACCTAACAAAATAAAATCAGCGTTCTGTTAGTGAGGCACAAGAAGAGAGTTAGGCAACCAGGAACCTCTGCCCAGGAACAACTGACCTCTCCATATTCTTTACAAAATATGCTGCATAATAGTTTCTCATAAACATAAGTTATTTTTCAAATACCATTTATCTTTTTAAAGCACACATGCTTACTCAGCCTCCTTAGATATAGCTCTTTACAAAGTGTATTTCACATATTTGAGTTATTTAGTCTTTACAACAACCCTGTGAAGTCCAATCACTACTGGAAAATGAGGTAATTGAAACTCAGAGAATTTAAGTAGAATTCCCAAAGTCACTCAGATAAGAAATAGCAGCAGTTGACTCAAGTCCAGGTCTCCTCCCCAAATCCAGCTGTTTTTTTCCACCAAATCGAAACTGGACCCATTCTGATGAAACAGACACTCAGACTAGTCCTGCCAACATTCTCATTATTTCTTATTCAATTTTTCAACTGATACCCTTCTTTTCCATGTCCTCCTCTCCTCCCTACTACTTTGGCATCATCGAGGCCTTTAAATATTTCTTTCATAGGCAGTCAAACAACCTCTTTTCTAGTTGTACTGTCTCTAATCTTG
This sequence comes from Myotis nattereri, assembly GCF_964212035.1. Lineage (NCBI taxonomy): Eukaryota > Metazoa > Chordata > Mammalia > Chiroptera > Vespertilionidae > Myotis > Myotis nattereri. The sequence goes on from NC_138076.1 coordinate 106,334,481, forward strand.
TTCTCTTTTTGTTTTATTCAGTTTTGTGCTCATGCCATTTTTGTCTAGTATCTTTGTACCAATAATTCATAATATTCCATTGAATAAATACACCAATTTTTTCCCAATTTTATTGAAATATAATTGATATATAGCACTGTATAAGGTTAAGGTGTACAACATAATAATTTGACTTATATATATCATGAAATGACTACCACAATATGCTTAGTTAGCATCCATTCTCTGGATAGATACAAAAAAAAACTCCTGAAAAACCCTTTTTTAAAAAAGAAAATAATTTACCCTTGGGATGAGAACTCTTTTGATTTAGTTTTGACAACTTTCATATATACCAAACAGCAATGTTAACTGTAGTCATCATGTTGTACATTATAACCCTACTACTATTTATCTTATAACTGGAAGTTTGTACCTTTTGACCACCTTCATTCAATTCCCCAACCTCTCCCCTACACCTATGGTAACCACAGATCTGATCTCTTATTCTTTATTTTTAAAATACATACATATGTTATTGTTGATAGTACTATCCCTATCCTCCCACCCAGCCCCTACTGACCCTACACCCAGGTCTTCACCACTTGTGTCCATGGACTATGCATATAAGTATATAAGTTCTTTGGTTTAACTCTTCTCATCCCACCAACCCCACATCAAGGTATGTCAATCTGTTCCATGACTCCATGCTTCAGGTCTTATTTTGTTGGTCAATTCATTTTGTTCATTAGATTCCACAAAAAAGTGAGACCATGTGATATTTGTCTTTCTCACATTGGCTTATTTTACTTAGCATAATATTCTCCAGGTCCATCCATGTTGTCCCATAGTGTAAGAGATCCCTCTTTTTTACAGCTGCACAGTATTCCATTGTGTAAATGTCCCACAGCTTTTTTATCCACTTATCTACTGATGGGCACTTGGGCTGTTTCCAAATCATAGCTATTGTAAATAACGCTGCTATGAACATAGGCATGCATAGATTATTTCTGATTGGTGTTTTGAGGTTTTTAGGATATATTCCCATAAGTGGAATTGCTGAGTCAAACTGAAGTTCTATTTTTAATTTTTTCAGGAAATTCAGTACTGTTTTCCATAGTGGCTGCACCAATCTGAATTCCCACCAGCAGTGAATTAGTGCTCCCTTTACCCAGCATCCATGTCAGCACTGATTGTTTGTTGAATTATTGATAGTAGCCATTCTGGCAGGTGCAAAGTGGTATCTCATTGTCATTTTAATTTGCATCTCTCTGATGATTAGTGATGTTGAGCATTTTTTCATATGTCTCTTGGCTATTTGTATGTGCTCTTTGGAGAATTATCTATTTAAGTCTTCTGCCCATTTTTAAATTTGATTGTCTTTCTTTTGTTGAGTTGTATAAGTCCTTCATATATTTTGGAAATTAACCCTTTATCAGATGTAACATTGGCAAAAATGTTCTCCCATACACCAGGTTCCCTTTTCATTTTGATGCTATTTCCTTTACTGTCCATTAACTTTTTATTTTGATGTAGTCCCGTTTGTGGGTTTTTTTCCCTTTATTTCTCTTGCCAAAAGCGATGTATCTGTGAAAATTCTGCTACATGAGGTGTCTGATATTTTGCTGCCTATGTTTTCTTCTAGGATATTTATGGTTTTGTCACTTGCATTTAAGACTACTATATATTTTGAGTTTATTCTTGTGTATGGTGTAAGTTGGTGGTCTAGTTTCATCTTTTTGTATGTGGCTGTCCAGTTTTCCCAACATCATTTGGAGACTGTCTTTACTACATGTGCCGAGCCAGCTCAGCCAAGGGTTCTGCAAGCCTTAGGGAGGGCAGCGAAGGATGAAGAAAAGACAGACAAACAGAATAAGCTGGGTCTGGGTGGATCTTCCTGTGCCTGGCTGAGGCCACAGAAAGAGATCCAGAGGCAAGCTGAGCCTTTATTTTATAGCCAGAGGTAAACAAGGTAGTGGTCACCATAGTTACAATGTTCTTGTGAGTTTCACTTGTTTTGGCAGCACTTGCTACATCTCCCTCAGCCCATTAGCTACCCAGATAAGATCTAGGGAGCATCATAAGGTCAGACTAATTATGCTAAGAGGACCGTGCTCTCTAAGCTGGGACTTGTTTGTGGCTTTGCCAACAGGTCAGTCCGAGGCTTAACCCTATAGCTGTGCCCTACAACTACATTATATGTTTTTGCCTCCTTTGTCAAATATTAATTGATCATAATGGTGTGGGTCAATTTCTGGGATCTCAGTTCTGATCCATTGGTCTATATGCATGTTCTTGTGCCAGTACCAGGCTATTCTGGTTATAATGGCTTTGTAGTACAGTTTTATATCCAGTATTATGATTCCTTCAACTTTGTTCTTCTTTCTCAAGATTGCTGCAGTTATTCAGGGTCTTTTATGTTTCCATATAAATTTTTGGAATTTTTTTTTTAGTTTTGTTGAGTACGCCATTGGTATTTTAATAGGGATTGCATTGAATCTATAGGTTGTTTTGGGTAGTATAGACATTTTAATTATGTTAATTCTTCCAATCAATGAATATGGTATATGTTTCCTTTTTTTAATATACATATATATATATATATATATATATATATATATATATATATATACTAGTAGCCTGATGCACGAAATTCGTGAATGGGGGTGGTCCCTCTGGCCCGAGGCCCCTGCCCTCCCCTCTCTTCACCTTGCCAAGCACACATGTTCAGCTTTAGAAGTTATTTACTTACTGATGGTTAGTAAATAACTTCTAAAGCTGAATGCCTCGCTGCGAGCCCAGCATTCCTCTCCAGGGACACCGGCCCCAGGATCCTTCCCTCCCCTCCTTCAGCATGGACTCTGGGCTCCTGTCGCCATGAACCCAGCATCCCTCGCAGTGGACTCCGGCCCAAAGACCCTGCCCTCCCCACCCTCTGTCCAGCCGGGCATGGACGCTGGGCATCCCTGGAGGCAGACTCCCCGAGCCCAGTGTTCCTTGCCACAGACCCGGCCTGAGGCACCTCCCCTCCCCTCCTTGGGCACGGGCTCCAACCCAAGGCCCCTGCCCTCCTCTCCCTCCACACAACAGGGCCAGACACTGTGCTTGCGTTGCTGGAGCAATGCCACCAGCCTCCCGCCCCGGCCACTATGGGTTCCACCATCTTTGTCGCGGAGTGATGGTTAACAAAAGTCCTGGTAGCCCGCGAGCGTGGCTACAGCCTTGCCCCTCAGGGCCAGCAAAAGTCCCGGGAGCCCATGGCCACGGCCACCGGCCACCGTTGCCTCCTGGGGCACTTGACACCTGCGTATGCAAATTAACCACCATCTTTGTCATATAATTTGCATACTCACTCGGATTGGCTGGTGGGCGTGGTTGGTGGGCATGGCTTCAGCATAGCAGAGGGATGGCTAATTTGCATATTTCTCCTGTCAATGTCCTATCGTTTTCTAAGTACTGGTCTTTTACCTCCATGTTTAAATTTATTCCTAGGTATCTTATTTTTTTGTTGTTGCAATAGTAAATGGGATTGCTTTTTAAGTTTCTCTTTCTCAGAGTTCATTAATGGTGTATAAAAATGCCAACAATTTCTGGATGTTGATTTTGTGCCTACTACCTTGCCAAATTCATTTTTTTTTGAATCCTACAATCTCTAAATTTTACTTCAATAAAGCTGTTTAAAAAGAAAAGCAAGGAAGGCAGGGTAGAACTTTGCAAGGGCTTACCTGATCCCTCATCTGAGTCAAATTCATTTATTAAGTCTAGTAGTTTCCTGGTGGAGTCTTTAGGGTTTTCTATGTACAATATCATATTATCTGTGAATAATGACAGTTTTACTTTTTCCTTTCCAATTTGGATGCTTTTTATCTCTTCTTCTTGTCTGATTGCTGTTGATAGGACTTCTAGGACTACATTGAATAAGAGAGGTGAAAGTGAACATCCTTGTCTTGTTTCTGTTCTTAAGTGAAATGCTTTTAGTTATTGCCCTTTGAGTGTGATGTTGGCTGTAGGTTTGTCATACATGGCCTTTATTATGTAGAGGTATGATCCCTCTATTCCTACTTTCCTGAGAGTTTTTAATTACAAGAGGGTGCTGGATTTTGTTGGATGCATTTTCTGCATCTATTGATATGATCATCTGGTTTTGAATTTAGGAAAATGCTGGCTTCATAAAAAGTGCTTGGAAGTGTTCCTTCCTCTTGAATTTTTTGGATTAGTTAAGGAGGATAGGTATTAGTTCTTCTTTGAATGTTTGTAAAATTATCTTATAAATTAATTTGGTTTAGGACTTTTGTTTGCTGTGAGTTTTTTTTATTACTGCTTCAATTTTATCAGTTGTTATTGACCTACTCAGGTTTTCTGATTCTTCTTGATTGAGTTTTGGAAGATTGCATGTTTTTAGGAATGTGTCCATTTTGACCAGTTTGTCCAGTTTATTGGCATATAGTTATTCATAGTATTTGCTTACAATCCTTTGGATTTCTGGGGTTTCCATTGTTATATATCACCTTTTTCATTTCTTAATTTATTTATTTGTGTCCTCTCTCTTTGTTTCTTGATGAGCCTGGCTATGGGTTCATCAATCTTGTTTTTGTTTTGTTTTTCAAAGAACCAGCTCTTGGATTCATTGATCTTTTGTACTGTTGGTTTTTTAAATTATTATCTTTGCCATTTATTTCCCCTCTGATCTTTATTATTTCCTTCCTTCTACTTCCTCTGCGATATCTTGCTGTTCTCTTTCTAATTCATTTAGAAAGTAGTTTATTAGTGCTTTTCCTTATTTCTTGGAGTAGGCCTGTAATGTTATGAATGTCCTTCTCAGGTCTGCTTTCACTGTGTCCCATAGATTTGGGGGTTTTGTGTTCATTTTCTTTTGTTTCCAAGAAGTTTTTAATTTCTTGCTTGAAATCATTGGTTACCCATTCATTGTTTAATAACATGCTATTTAGCCTCGATATATCTGAGTGTTTTTGAGTTTTTTTATTGTAGTTGATTTCTAACTTCATGCCATTATGATCCAGAAAGATGCTTGGTTTTATATAAATCTTCTTGAATTTGTATAGTCTTGTTTTTTTGTGCTAACATGTGGTCTATCTTTGAGAATGTTTTATGTGTACTTGAGAACATATATTCTGTTTCTTTGGGGTGAAATGTTCTGTAAATATCAGTTATATCCATATGATCTAGTGTCATTAAAGGCCTCTGTTTCCTTGTTGATTTTTTTGTCTGGAAGATACATCCAGTGGTGTCAGTGTTAAAGTCCCCATATTGTGACTGTATTGCTGTTAATCTCTCCCTTAAATTCCATCAAGAAGTTTTTTTTATGAACTTGATTGCTCCTATATTGGGTGCATGTATGTTTACAATGGTTATATTTTCTTGTTGAGTCAATCTCTTTAGTATTGTGTAATGTCCATTATTGTCTCTAGTTATGGCCTTTGTTTGGAAGTCTATTTTGTCAAATATGAGTATTGCTACCCCAGCTTTTTTCTCATTTCCATTTGCATGGAATATATTTTTCCATCCCTTCACTCTTAGTCTATGTGTATCTTTTGTTCTGAGGTGGGTCTCTTATAGACAGCATACATACAGGTCATGGTTTCTTATTCATTCAGTCACCCTATATCTTTTGATGGGAGCATTTAATCCACTTACATTTTAGGTTATTATTGATAGGTACTTATTTATTGCCATTTTTATTTTCTTTATGCCTTTGATTCTCTGTCCTATTCTTCTTCTTCTTAAAGCAGTCCCTTTAACATTTCTTATGTCTGGAAAGCTTTTTATTTCACCCTCTATTTTATTTACTTTTTAATATATTTTTATTTATTTCAGAGAGGAATGGAGAATGAGAGCTACATAGAAACATCAATGATGAAAGAGAATAATTTATTGGCTGCCCCCTGCATGACCCACACTGGGTATTAAGCCTACAACCTGGGCACATGCCCTGACCAGGAATCAAACCGTGACCTCCTGGTTCATAGGTACACACTCAACCACTGAACCACACTGGCTGGGCTCACCTTCTATTTTAAGTGATAACCTGCATTCAGAGTCTTAGTTTTAGGCTCTTGCTTTTCATGCTACTGCCTCCTGGCCTGAAGTGTTTCTATTGAGAAGTCAGCTGACATTCCAATGGGAACTGCTTTGTAGGTAATTTTCTGTCTCTCTCTTGCTGCCTTTAATATTCTTTCTTTGTCTTTAATGTTTGCCATTTTAATTGTAATGTGTCTAGGTATGGCTCTCTTTGGGTTCATCTTAATTGGGACTTTCTGTGCCTCCTGAACTTGTGTGACATCTTCCTTTACCAGGTTGAGAAACTTTTCTGTCATTATTTCTTTAAACAGGTTCTCTGTTCCTTGCTCACCTTCTTCCCCTTCTGGTTTTTCTATTATGCAGTTGTTGTTACATTTCATGTTGTCCCAGAGATCCCTTAAGCTATCTTCCTGTTTTTTTAATTCTCTTTCTATTTCCTGCTCTAATTGGGTATTTATTTCTACCTTGTCTTCCAAATCACTGATTCAATCCTCTGCTTTATTCAATCTACTTTAAATTCCTTCTAGTGTGTTTTCCATGTCAGATATATCATTCTTCATTTCTTTCTGAAGAAATGGTTCATATATGGTTCTTCTTCATAGCCTATATTTCCTTTTTCATGCTGTTGTAATTTGCACTAAGTTGCTTAAGCATCTTTATAACTATTGCTTTGAACTCTATGTCTGATAGGTTGCTTGTCTCCATTTCATTTAGTTCTTTTTCTGAAGATTCCTTCTTTTCCTTCATTTGGGGGTTGTTTCTTTGTCTCTCAATTTTAGCTGTGTCTTTGTATTTGCTTCTATGTATTAGATAGAACTGTTATGCTTCCCAGTCTTTGTGGGATGGCCTTATGTAGAAAGTGTCTTGAGGGTGCAGTCTCTGTGTTCACCTGAGCTGGATGCTCTAGAAATGCCCTTTGTGTGTGTTATTTGGGTTCTCCTGTTGTAATTGGGACTTGATTGTTTTTGTTTGTTTGTTTGTTTGTTTCCTAAAATTTTCTGGGTAACATAGGTACCAAAAAGAATCCACATGGAAGCAATGAGTGACAAGAACATCAACATGAAGCCAATGAAGAGCCAGACGTGAGCACCTGTTCTTCCCAAACAGCTGCTCTCGTAGCTGTCGCCTCTCACCTGGGCATTGTACACCGCATTTATCATGAAGAAGGCCAGTGTGGAGAACACCCCGCAGGTGTGGAAGGTGGGGTTCACCTGCTCAGGCTTCGCATACACCACAGTGGGGTCGATCATCACCCACCAGCCTGCGGAGAACAATATGCCTGCAAACACAGAGGCCAAGGCATTCCTCCGCTCACTCCAGTCAATGTATTCCCACTCTGGCCAATAAATGTTATCCAGGAAGCCTGCCATTTTCGCCCCGCAGGCCTGGGTTGGTCATTAATACTGTACCCCGACAGCCAGTTGGCCTGGAGGTCAAATACCCCCAGTATCAACTACAATAATCAAGGCTTAACTACAACAAGACTGTGCACAAAGACCACTAGGGGGTGCACCAAGAAAGCATACAAAATGCAGAGACAAAGAAACAGGACAAAATTGTGCATGGAGGATATAGAGTTCAGAACCACACTTTTAAGGTCTCTCAAGAACTGTCTAGAAGCTGTCGATAAACTTAATGAGATCTACAAGAAATCTAATGAGACCCTCGATGTTATGATAAAGAACCAACTAGAAACTAAGCATACACAGACTGAAATAAAGAATATTATACAGACTCCCAACAGCAGACCAGAGGAGCGCAAGAATCAAGTTAAAGATTTGAAATGCGAAGAAGCAAAAAACACCCAACTGGAAAAGCAAAATGAAAAAATAATCCAAAAATACGAAGATAGTGTAAGGAACCTCTGGGACAGCTTCAAACATACCAACATCCAAATTATGGGGTGCCAGAAGATGAGAGAGAGCAAGATATTGAAAACCTATTTGAAGAAATCATGACAGAAAACTTCCCCTACCTGGTGAAAGAAATAGACTTACAACTCCAGGAAGCGCAGAGAACCCCAAACAAAAGGAATCCAAAGAGGACCACACCAAGACACATCATAATTAAAATGCCAAGAGAAAAAGACAAAGAGAGAATCCTAAAAGCAGCAAGAGAAAGAAAATCAGTTACCTACAAGGGAGTACCCATACGACTGTCAGCTGATTTCTCAACAGAAACTTTGCAGGCCAGAAGGGAGTGGCAAGAAATATTCAAAGTGATGAATGCCAAGAACCTACAACCAAGATTACTTTACCCAGCAAAGCTATCATTCAGAATTGAAGGTCAGACAAGAGCTTCACAGATAAGAAAAAGCTAAAAGAGTTCATCACCACCAAACCAGTATTATATGAAATGCTGAAAGGTATCCTTTAAGAAGAGGAAGAAGAAAAAGGTAAAGATACAAATTATGAACAACAAATATGCATCTATCAACAAGTGAATCTAAGAATCAAGTGAATGAATAATCTGATGAACAGAATGAACTGTTGATTATAATAGAATCAGGGACTTAGAAAGGGAATGGACTGACTATTCTTGCAGGGGGGAAAGGGGTGTGGGAGATGCAGGAAGAGACTGGACAAAAATTGTGCACCTATGGATGAGGACAGTGGGTGGGGAGTGAGGGCGGAGGATGGGGTGGGAACTGGAAGGAGGGGAGTTATGGGGGGAAAAAGGAGGAACAACTGTAATAATCTGAACAATAAAGATTTAATTATATAAAAAAAAAACTGTACCCCAAGTCCCCGATGCTCACGCCGACCCTGGGGGCGCACCGAGGGGAGCCTGCGCCATGGCCTGGCCAGCAGGCTCCACTCCACTTCAGCCCCGGGCAGGACTTGATTGTTAATGCCCGTTTGTGAGAGGTATCTCCTCTCCGACTTGCTGCCAGTGAGGTCAACCCCAACATTGTCATGCCAGCTGTTATATAGGTGCTGACAAAACACATAACAGGACCAAACCAAAAACACCATGAAAATCAAACTACTCAATGCAACAACAACAACAACAGAAAAGATTAAGAAGGAAAAACAAGAGAAATCAAAGCAAAGAAAAAATTAAAAGAATACTAAAAACCCATGCAACCAAGACTGAGAGGGTATATAAAGAAAATGGGAGAAGGAAGAAGATGAAAAAATGCCTATATGGAAGCAAGGAGGAAACTAAAAGAACTAGTATAGGAGTAAAAAAGAAAAGGAAACAAAATAAATGAAATAATAATAATAATGAATTTAAAATGTAGTGATATTCAGTATAAGATATAGATAGAAAAAGTAAAACAGAAAAAAATTAGTAAAAGAAAAATGAATAAGAAGAATTAATAATAACAATAAAAATAGACAAAAGTAAAATAGGATCAAAGGAAAGAGAAATTATAGATATGGAAGAAAAAAGAGAAGCAAGGAAAAAAGGGCAGGGGGACAGACAAAAAATCTACTCACACACATACAGACCAAAAAGCAAAACCACACACACTCACACATTGAAAAATCTTTAAGTCTGCTATTTGTGGAGCTTGCTGGATTTTGCACTGATGTTGTTGAACCTGGTCCCTTGGTGGGTCTATCCTGGGCCTCCTGGGAGCTTCTCTGGTGCAGGTCAATGTGAGTCACTGTCCCTGGGCAACCTGATTGAGGCCCAAGAGGTTGAAGTCTCTAGTAGTCAAATGGGTGGGAGCTCATTAGCCCAGAGACCAAGTCTTACACTTTGATTGTTCCTATTCTGAGCTGTACTCCCTTCCCTCATGGAGCTGGGCTTTGTCTGTATCCTGGTCTTGTCCAGGATGGTTTGATCAGACTCATGTTGGGGTGGTGCCAGCAGCTTGTAGGAGGGAGGATGGGGCCCTTACTCTCCTAATGCTTCAGCTGTCTGATGTGCTGGCAACTCCTCTTTGTCACCTGCAGGGTCACAGATTTCCTGCCCCTGGCTGTTCCCCCTTGCCTCAGGTTGCTACAGGTCTAATTAGAAGCAGCTTTTTTCCCAGCGGGAAAGAGGGGACTTCCCCTGTGTTCCAGGTGTGCAGGGCTGATTTCCTTTCTGGACCTACTGTCCAGTCCCCTTTTCTGCTCACCAACATGAGTTCTTCCATGAAATAGAGGGCCCTCCAGATTTAATGTTGAGTGTGTTCTTCAGACTCCTGCAGTGTAGTGTAGTAGGCAGGTCCTGAGTTCCACTGCATGACCCTTCCCACTGGTCAGAGGAACTTCCCAGGCTGCACGTTGGCAGGGTGCTGGCACTACTCTAGCCAGGCTTCCACTGCTGCACCCACTCCACAGTTTCCATAGCCATTGCCCTCAGGGCCTCCTCTCTGTCCTCCCATCTCACCTACAGATCTGCAGCCTCTTTAGTCTCCTCCTCATGTCCTCAGTTCAATAGTTCCAGGTCAGCGAAGGCTATATCCACCTCCCGGCCTTCAGCACAGGTCCTACCCCCAAACCCTGGCAGTACAGTAGTGGTGGTAGTGGGTGAGTACACTGCAGGGGCAAAAGCCCTGTCGGGTCAGTGCTGGTCACACTGCAGTGGCACAGTGTCCAGGCTGGGTCTCATCTGGCACACGTTTCAGGCTGAGTGCATGCCAGGCGCACAGAGGACCCCCTGTGTCTGTTGCAGGGTTATGACCTCTGTGAATGCAAGTGACCTGGGCGAGATGAACGTGGATCTGGGCCCAGGCTGTGGTGAGTCCAGGTGGTGGTGATGCTTGGCACATAGCCACTTCTGCTCCCACAGCCTCCTCCCAAAGGAGGACCTTGTAAACCCTTCAAGATGGAGCGCTTTCCAAGCTAGTGCTGCACCCATGGAGTGGCTGTGGCGGTTAGGTGGGGTCCCTCAGCTGTCAGCTGCAGGTGCGTGGGGTCCTGCTACTGTTCACTTAGGTGTGTGGCCCCATTGTCTGCCTGATCTCTTATTCTATGAGTTGTTTTTAGATTCCACATATAAGTGAGATCATACAGCATTGTCTTAATCTGTCTTATTTCACTTAGCACAGTGCCCTCAGGGTCCATTGCAAATGACAAGAGTTCCTCCTTTTTGTCTGAATAATATTCCATTAAAATACTTTTCTTCACCCACTCTTCCATCAATGGCCATTTAGTTTGCTTTTTCCTCTTGGCTATTGTGAATAATGTTGCAATGAGCATGGGGTGTGTAAATATCCCTTTGAGATCAAGTTTTCAATTCCTTTCATATCTACCCAGAATTTGGATCACTGGATAATATGGTCATTCTATTTTTATTTTTTTTAATTTTTGTTTATTGGTTGATTGTTTTTTAGAGAGAGAGAGAAATATCAATTTATTGTTCCACTTATTTATGCATTCGTTGTTTGCTTCTTGTATATGCCCTGACCTGAGATCAAACCCACAACCTTGGCATGTGGGGATGATGCTCTAACCAGCTGAACTACCCAGCCAGGGCCCAATTTTAATGTTTTTGGGTTTTTTTTGAAGAATCTCCATACTGTTTTCCATTTTGGCTGTACCAATTTACAGATCACCAACAGTGCACACAGGTTTCCTTTTATCCACATACTGGCCAACATTTGTCTTTTTTATGATAGCCATTTTAACATGTGTAACATCTCATTTTGGTTTTGCTTTGCATTTCCTTGATCGTTAGTAATGTTGAGTATCTTTTTAAGTGTTGTTTTTTTTTTGGCCAGTTGTATCTCTTCTTTGGAGAAACGTCTATTCAAATCCTTTGACAATTTTTAAATTGGATTATTTTTGTTGTTGTTGAGTTGTAGGAGTTATTTACATATTATGGATATTAACCCATTATCAGATATATAGTTTACAAGTATTTTCTCCCATTCATAAGTTGCATTTCCACTATGTTGTTTCTTTTGCTGTGTCAAAGTTTATAAATTTGACATAGTCCTAGTTGTCTATTTTTTCTTTTGTTGCCTGTTCTTTGGTGTCATATCTGACAAATCATTGCTAAATCCAATGTCATGAAGCTTTCCCCCATGTTTTCTTCTAAGACTGTTATAGTTTATGGTCTTATGGTTACATTTTTAATCAATTCTTTGGGGGGATTTTTTTTTTTTACAATTTATCTTTATTGTTGAAATTATTACAGCTCAGCCGATGTGGTTAAGTGTCGACCTTTGAATCAGGAGGTCACAATACAATTCCCTGTCAGGACACAGGCCAAAGTTGCCAGCTCGATCCCCAGTAGGGTGCACATAGGAAGCAGCCAATCAATGATTCTCTCATCATTGATGTTTCCATCTTTCTCTCCCTCTCCTTTCCTCTCTGAAATCAATAAAAATATATATTTTTAAAAAGTAAGTATTACAGATGTCCTCTTTTTCCTCTCATTGACCCCCTTTACCCCATTCCCATCCTCTCTCCAGGCCTTCACCACACTAATGTCTATCCTTAGATTATACATATATGAATATAGGTTTTTTGGTTAATCTCTTTCCCTAAGCCCCTGCTTCCCCTCTGAAATACATCAGTCTGTTGCATGCTTCAATGTCTCTAGCTCTATTTTGTTCACTAGATTCCACATATAAGTGAGATAATGTGATACTTGTATTTCTCTGAATGGTTTATTTCACTTAGCATAATACTCTCCAGGTACCTCTATGTTGTCTCAAGGGTAAGAGAACCTTCTTTTTTATTGCTGCATAGTATTCTATGGTAAAAATGTACCACAGTATTTTTATCCACTTGTCTACTGATGGGCACTTAGGCTGTTTCCAACTCTTAGCTATTGTAAATAATGCTGATATGAACATAGGGATGCATATATTATTTCTGGTTGGTGTTTCAGGATTCTTAGGATATATGTCTCAAACTGGGGTCACTGGGTCAAATGGCAGTTTCATTTTTTTCAGGAATCTCTATACTGTTTTCCATATTCTGTATTCCCACCAACAGTGTACAAGGGTTCCTTTTACTCCAGATCCTTGCCAGCACTTGTTTGTTGACTTATTGATGGTAGCCATTCTGGCAGGTGTGAGGTGGTACCTCATTGTCATTTTAATTTGCATCTCTCTGATGATTAGTGATGTTGACATTTTTCATATGTGTTTTGACCATCTTTATGTCTGCTTTGGAGAAGTGCCTAGTCAGGTCTTCTGCCCTTTTTTTAATTGGATTGTCTCTTGTTGAGTTGTATGAGTACTTTATATATTTTGGAAATTAACCCTTTATCGGATGTATCATTGCCAAAAATATTCTCCCATACAGTGGGTTCCCTTTTTATTTTGATGCTGTTTTCCTTTGTTGTACAGAAACTTTTTAGTTTGATATAGTCCTATTTGTTTATTTTTTCTTTGTTTCTCTTCCCCTAGGCAATTATCTGTGAAAATTCTGCTATATAAGATGTCTGATATTATGCTGCCTAAGTTTTCTTCCAGGATTTTTATGGTTTTACAACTTACATTTAAGTCTTTTATCTATTTTGAATTTATTTTGTGTATAAGTTGGTGTTCTAGTTTCTTTTCTTCTTTTTTTTTTTTACATATACCTGTCCAATTTTCCCAACACCATTTATTGAAGAGACTGTCTTGACTCCATTGTATGCTCTTGCCTCCAATATCAAATATTAACTGAGCATAATGGTTTGGGTCAATTCTGGGTTCTCTGTTCTGTTCCATTGATCTATATGCCTGTTCTTGTGCCAGTATCAGGCTGTTTTGATTACAGTGGTTTTGTAGTATAACTTGATATCCGGTATTGTGATCCCTCCAACTTTGCTTTTCTTCCTCAAGCTTGCTGCCGCTATTCAGGATCTTTTTTGGTTCCATATAAATTTTTTGAGTGTTTGTCTAGATCTGTGAAATATGCCATTGGTATTTTAATAGGGATTGAATTGAATCTATAGATTGCTTTGCATAGTATGGATATTTTAAGATGTTAATTCTACCAATTCATGAACATGGTATATTCTTCCACTTGTTTATATATTTTTCTACCTCTCTTTTAATCGTCCTGTAGTTTTCTGAGTAGAGGTCTCTTTCCTCCTTGGTTAAGTTTATTCCTAAATATCTTAATATTTTTGTTGCAATGGTAAATGAGGTTGTTGTTTTAGTTTCTCTTTTTGATAGATTATTATCTACACTAATAAAAGAGAAACATGGTAATTGGCATACGACCTCTACCCTTCCCATTGGCTAATCAGCGAGATATGCAAATTAACTGACAGTCAAGATGGCGGCCAGCAGCCAGGCAGCTTGAAACTAACATGAGGCTTGCTTGCCTCAGTGATGGAGGAAACCAATGTTCCCCACCTGCGGCTACAGGCCTCTGAGCCTGCAATTTAAGAAACTATGTAACAAATACCGCCAGACTTCAGCCAGCAGGATCGCAACATTGAAAGCAAAGGCCAGAAACCTACTTTCAGAAGCAGAGGCCTAAGAGTTGGAGCCAAGCCTCAAGCTAAAGCTGGCCCAGAATTTAAAAAAAAGAAAAAGAAAAAAAGGAGCGGTTGGGAGCTACAGTCACCCTAGCCTGAAAACAGCCCTCAGCCCCTCACCCAGACTGGCCAGGCACCCCAGTGGGGACCCCCACCCTGAAGGGTGTGTGACCAGCTGCAAAAGCCATCATCCCCTCACCCAGGATGGCAAGGCACCCCAGTGGGGACCCCCACCCTGAAGGGGGGTGTGACCAGCTGCAAACAGCCCTCAGCCCCTCACCCAGGCTGGCCAGGCACCCCAGTGGAGACCCCCACCCTGATCCAGGACACCTTTCAGGGCAAACCAGCCGGCCCCCACCCATGCACCAGGCCTCTATGCTATATAGTAAAAGGGTAATATGCCTCCTAGCACCGGGATCAGTGGAGCCGCGAGGCCTCCCGACACTGGGATCAGCGTGACAGGGGACAGCACCCAAATCCCCTGATCAGCCCTGCTCTGTGTGTGACAGGGTGCGGCACCCCAACACCCCCCTCCCCACGGGCCCCGCTCTGTGTGTGACAAGGTAGAGCCATAACCTCCCCATCAGCCCTGCCCTGAGTTTGACAGTGGTGGCGCCCCAACCCCCTGATCCGCCCTGCTCTGTGTGTGACAGGGGACGGTGCCCCAACTCCCCTATCGGCCCTACTCTGTGCGTGACAGGGGGGAGCTCCCCAACCCCCTGATGAGCCCTGCTCTGTGCATGACAGGGTATGGAGCCCCAACCCCCCTGATGGGCCCTGCTGTGTGCGTGACAGGGGGCAGCGCCCCAACCCCCTGATTGGCCCTGCTCTGTGCGTGACAGGGGGTGGCACCGCAACCTCCCCATCTACCCTGCCTTGAGTGTGACAGGGGGTGGTGCCCCAACCCCCCAATCTGCCTTACCCTGAACGTGACTGAGGGTGGCATCGCAACCTCCCAATCCACCCTGCTCTGTGCATGACAGGGGGTGGCGCCCCAACTCCCCAATCAGCCCTGCTCTGAGCCCAACCAGGGGCTGCACCTAGGGATTGGGCCTGCCCTCTGCCACCTGGGAGCAGGCCTAAGCCAGCAGGTCGTTATCTCCCAAGGAGTCCCAGACTGCTAGAGGGCACAAGCTGGGCTGAGGGACCCCCACCCCCACCCCCACGAGTGCACAAATTTTTTTGCACCGGGCCTCTAGTTAGTGTATAAAAATGTCATTGATTTCTGGGTGTTTACTTTGTCTCCTGCTACATTGCCAAGTTTATTTATTAAATCTAGTCATTTTTTTGGTGGAGTCTTTAGGGTTTTCTATGTACACTATCATGTCATCTGCAAATAATGATAGTTTCACTTCCTCCTTTCCAATTTGGATGCCTTTTATTTTTTATTCTTGTCCAATCACTGTAGCTAAGACTTCCAGTATTATGTTTAACTAGAGGCCCGGTACACAAATATTTGTGCACTCGATGGGGAGAGGGGTCCCTCAGCCTGGCCTGTGCCCTCTTGCAGTCTGGGACCCCTCAGGGGATGACCACCTGCTGGCTTAGGCCCGCTCCTCGGGGGATTGGGCCTAAGAGGCAATCAGACATCCCTCTGTAAGCCCCGCAGCCCTCGGGGGATGTCCACTTGCCAGCGGGGAGCAGACCTAAACTGCAGTCAGACATCCTTAGCGCTGCTGAGGAGGCAGGAGAGGCTCCCACCACCACCACTGTACTGGCAGCCATCAGCCTGGCTTGTGGCTGAGCAGAGCTCCTCCCATGTGAGAGTGCCCTGACCACCAGAGGGCAGCTCCTGCATTGAACGTCTGCCCCCTGGTGGTCATGTGTGTCATAGTGACCAGTCATTCCCAATCCTTCTGCTGTTAGGGTCAGTTTTCATATTACCCTTTGATTATATAGGATAGAGGCCTGGTGCACAGGTGTGGGCCGACTGGTTTGCCCTGAAGGGTGTCCCAGGTCAGGGTGGGGGTCCCACTTGGGTGCCTGGCCAGCCTGGATGAGGGGATGATGGCTGTTTGCAGCTGGTCACACCCCCCTTCAGGGTGGGGGTCCCCACTGGGGTCTGGCCAGCCTGGATGAGGGGATGATGGCTGTTTGCAGCTGGTCGCACCCTCTTCAGGGTGGGGGTCCCCACTGGGGTGCCTGGGCAGTCTGGGTGAGGGGCTGAGGGCCATTTTCAGGCTGGCGGGTGACTGAAGCTCCCAACCTCTCCTTTTTTTCTTTTCTTTTTTTCATTCTGGGATTTATTTACTTTCTATGGCTGTCACTGGAGCTGAAAGCCAGCTTTAGCTCTGAGGCTCGGCTCCAGCTTGAGGCCTCAGCTGCTGAAAGCAGGTATCTGGGTTTGTTTGGCTTCTATAATTGAAACACTGTTGCAACTCCAGCTCTGAGGCCTGGCTGGCTGAAACCAGGTTTCTGGGGTTTGTTTAGCTTCTATAATTGCAACATTGTTTCTTAGAGTGCAGCTCAGAGGCCGGCAGCCGCAGGCGGGGAACCTTGGCTTCCTCCATCACTGGAGCAAGCAAGCCTCCTGTTCACTTCAGCTGCCTGGCTGCTGCTGTCATCTTGGTTGGCAGTTAATTTGCATGTTGCCCTGATTAGCCAATGGGAAGGGTAGCGAAGTTACAGTTAATTACCATGTTTCTCTATTATTAGATAGGATAAGAGTGGTAAAATCAGACATCCCTGTTTTGTTCCTGTTCTTAGAGGGAATGCTCTAATTTCTGCCCATTGAGTGTGATGTTGGCAATAGGTTTTCATATATAACCTTTATTATTGAGTTAATTCTTGTAGATAGTGTATGGTAGGGGTCCAGTTTTACTCTTTTGCATGTGGATATCCAGTTTTCCCAACAGCATTTGTTGAGGAGACTATCCTTTCCCCATTGTGTAATCTTGGCATCTTTGTTGGAGATCATTTGATCATATATACAAGGATTTGTTTGGGCGTTCTTTAGGTTTTCCGTTGGTCTCTATGTTTGTCTTTATGCCAATACTATACTGTTTTGATTACTGTAACTTTGTAATATACTTTGAAATCAGAAAGTGTGATCCCTCCACCTTTGTGTTTCTTTCTTGAGATTGTTTTGACTATTCAGAGTCCTTTGAGGTTGTTTAAATCATGTTTAAGTATACAATTCAGGATCATTAAATACATTCATTATGTTGTGCAACCATCAGCTCTATCAATTTCAGAACTTTTTATCATTCCAAACTTAAACTCTATACCCATTTTTTAAAACTGCCCCTTCACCCCACTACTATTCAACTTTCTGTCTCCATGATGTTACCTATTCTAGGCACCTCATAAGGTACAATCATACTATATTTATCCATACAGATTGGCTTATTTCACTTAGCATAGTGTTTTGATTCATTCATGTTGTAGCAAGTCAGAATTTCTCTCCTTTTTAAATTAATTTTTTAGAATTTCTCTCATTTTAAAGGCTGAATATCAGTCCATTGTATATATATATATATATATATATATATATATATATATATATAATATTTTATTTATCTATTGATGACGAAGAGTGGTGCTTTGTCATTTTATCGCATTATTTTATCTCATTATTCCCCTGTGCCTTAAGGTGCTTCCTAATGCTCTTGGGATAGAGTAAAAAATCATTCTGGCTTTGTGTGATGGGAACTCTGTCTATTGCACCAGCCTTGTCTTCTGCCATCCTCTCCACACGAGCTTTCATTTATTTCCTCCATTAAGTCTCACATCTTCCTGCCTCAGACTTCTTCTTTACTCACCCTCCTCTTGGCCTAGTTAACTCCTACTCAACCTCCAGATCTCATATAAGACTTCTCTCCTCAGGGACTTTTCTCTGACCTCTTTGGGTAGGTTGTTCCCTGCTACAGGTGCTCATGGCACCTGTTTCCCTCAGGAGGAGCACTAATCACAGTTATAGCTAATTAGTTCAATGTTTATACTCTTTGCTCAGAGTGTGAGAAGTAACAATATGAGTTATTACTCTTTCATCATGTGGCGGAGGGTGAAAAAAGAGGGTCATTTTTTAACTATGGTGATCACAGTGTTCAGTCTCTATCTATTGATACACAGGCTGCCTATTCATGAACAAAGCCCCTGCACTAAAAGCTACTAACTACAGAAGCTCCTCTTGCTACCTCATACTCAGCATGTCCAATTTAGACCTAACAATTCCTCTTGCTGCACTCCCCTTACACTTTTCTCCTTTCCCTGATACTTCTTAGGGGTCTTTATTTTCTGCCACTACACATTTCCAATGCAGGATTTGGCTCTCATCTTCAACATTTTCAAATCAACTTTTCAAAAGTCTTTTTTATAACTCCATCCCAAACTTTGAGTCACAACTCACTATTTTTAGAAATGCATACTGTGGCATTTTTCTCTCAACCTTAAAAAAATATTCTAACATTAGCTCAGAAGAAGTTAAATAGTTCAAATCAGTACTTGTCAATAAATATTTATTTCAGAGAAACCAAAATGGCGGCATAGGTAAACACTGGAAATTGCTCCCTCCCACAACCACTTCAAAAATACAACGAAAAGACAAAATGGACATCATCCAGAACCACAGGAAGGCTGGCTGAGTGGAAATTCTACAACTAGAAGGAAAGAGAAAAGCACACTGAGACTCAGAGGAGGTGCAGAAGTAAAGTGCTGAGGTACAGAGGCGCGTGTGCAGAAAGGGCTGGCAACAGAGGACGATGGTGTCTTTTTCAATCAGGAGGGAGACACAAACTCCCGATGGTCCTGACTCCAGATCCGGGCGAGTCTCTGGGGACCCAGACTCATACGGGGAGAAACTGGACTGTCTGGCATGGGGCAGAACTCGAGGGCAGCTTTCTCAGAGATGCTTGCAGCTATTACCGCAGGACACTGAGACCCAGGGGCCTCTTAGGGCAGGACTGAGGAGCATTCACAGCTGTTTGCTCCACCCTGTTGATTCCCTGAGACCCCGCCCCAACCAAGCTGCGAGCAAAGGCTTTTGCATATGAATGGGCTGGCCCTTTGAGATCTAAAATTACCTAACAAACTGCAGCTGGGTCAGAGAGAACAAGAACATCCAAAAGAAGGCTCAAGGCCAGGGGTCCCCAAACTTTTAAAACTGGGGGCCAGTTCACTGTCCCTCAGACCGTTGGAGGGCCGGACTATTGTTTAAAAAAAAAAAAACTATGAAAAAATTCCTATGCACACTGCACATATCTTATTTTGAAGTAAAAAACAAAAGTTTTTGGCGGGCCGCATATGGCTCACTGGCCATAGTTTGAAGACCCCTGATCAAGGCCCCACAGAAGCTTGCATTGCTTCACAGCTGGGCCTCATCTGAGCACCTCCAAACCCCAAACAAGGAAGAGGAATCTGCAGGTCTCTCCATAGCTCCTGCTGGGTAACCTCAGGCAGAGGCTAAATTAGCACTTCCTTAGATCCAAGAAACAGTGTACCCAGTGTTCAGAGTGGGACCATCCAGATTACAACTCCTCAGATCCATAAGGGACACACTCAGGGGCAGACTCAGTGAGCACCAAAGCCCCACTGAAGCATGTCTTGCCCCAGAAGGGTGTCTCCAGCACAGAAATTCTCCCACCGTAGACACAGCTGATTCTCACAGCCAATTGGCCTGGAGGCCAATTCCTCCCAGTGATACCTACAACAATCAAGGCTTAACTACAACAAGACTGTGCACAAAGCCCACAAAGGGGTGCACCAAGAGTGTCCTCCTCAGGTAATTGGGGAGGCTGAGTCACTGGGCCCTATAAGACACCTAGCACAGAAAGCCATGCTATGAACACAGGGAAGCAGCCAAAATGCGGAGACAAAGAAACAGGTCACAAATGACAGAAATGGAGGAAAGCAAACTACTGGATATAGCGTTGAAAACCATGGTTATAGGGTTTTTCAAGAATTTTCTAGAAACTGCCAATAAATTTAGTGAGACCCTCAAAAAATCTAGTGAGACCCTCGAGGTTGTGATAAAGGACCAACTAGAAATTAAGCATACACTGACTGAAATAAAGAATATTATACAGAGATCCAACAGCAGACTAGAGGATTGCAAGAATCAAGTCAAAGATTTGAAATAAAAAGAAGTAAAAAAACACCCAAGCAGAAAAAACAAAAAGAAAAAAGAATCCAAAAATATGAAGATAGTGTAAGGAGCCTCTGGGACAACTTCAAGCATACCAACATCCGAATTATGGGGGTGCCCGAAGAAGAGAGAGAGTAAGATATTGAAAACCTATTTGAAGAAATAATGACAGAAAACTTCCCCTACCTGGTGAAAGAAATAGACTTTCAAGTCCAGGAGGTACAGAGAACCCCAAACAAAAGGAATCCAAAGGGGACCACACCAAGTCACATAATAATTAAAATACCAAGAGCAAAAGACAAAGAGAGAATCTTAAAAGCAGCAAGAGAAAAACAGTTAGTTACCTACAAGGGAGTACCCATACGACTGTCAGCTGATTTCTCAACAGAAACTATGCAGGCCAGAAGGGAGTGGCAAAAAATATTCAAAGGGATGAATAGCAAGAACCTACAACCAAGATTACTTTACCCAGCTAAGCTATCATTCAGAATTGAAGGTCAGATAAAGAGCTTCACAGATAAGGAAAAGCTAAAGGAGTTCATCACCACCAAACCAGTATTATATGAAATGCTGAAAGGTATCCTTTAAGAAGAGGAAGAAGAAAAAGGTAAAGATAAAAGTTATAAACAACAAATACATATCTATCAACAAGTGAATCTAAAAATCAAGTGAGTAAATAATCTGATGAACAGAATAAACTGGTGAATACAATAGAATCAGGGGCATAGAAAGGGAGTGGACTGACAATTCTCGAGGGGAAAGGGGTGTGGGGGGTGCGGAAAGAGACTGGAAAAAATCGTACACCTATGGATGAGGACAGTGTGGGGGGTGGGGGTAAGGGCAGAGGGTGGGGTGGGAACCGGGTGGAGAAAAGCTATGGGGGGGAAAAAGAGGAACAACTGTAATAATCTGAACAATAAAGATTTAATTAAAAAATATATACATTAAAAAATAAATATTTATTTATTTCACTTCTACTGTATGCTAGACCAGTGTTGGCGAACCTATGACACGCGTGTCAGAGGTGACACACAAACTCATTTTTTTTTGGTTGATTTTTCTTTGTTAAATGACATTTAAATATATAAAATAAATTTCAAAAGTATAAGTCTTTGTTTTACTATGCTTGCAAATATCAAAAAATTTCTGTATGTGATACGGCACCAGAGTTAAGTTAGGGTTTTTCAAAATGCTGACACGCCGAGCTCAAAACGTTCGCCATCACTGTGCTAGACTATGGTGCTAGGCTCCAGGGGCACAAAAATGAACCCAAAATGATAGTTTTTGCTTTGAGGTATTGAGTGATGAAAATTTACAAATAAACACGTACTTTCAACATGTGTTTCCATCAATTACAAACCACATATACCATGGTGGTCTTGTAAGATTATGAAGAAGCTGAATTTCCTGTAAGAAATGGAAGGCTATGTGGTTCAGGAGGAATTTTTTTTTTTCCTCCAATGGGAACAATATCTATGACAGTTGGCAATAGATTCCCTTCTAACGCACAGCACCTTGATTTTGAGTGCACAGATTTCATCTCAGTCAGCCACTGACCTGTTTCAGCACAGAGGAGCCTGTCATTCCAGTGCTATATATTCAGTGGGTGCTATAGCCCTCCCAGAACTAGCTTCATGGTCTTCGGGGCACGTTGCTATAAATTCTTTTCTAAGATACTGTATAAAACACAGGTCCACAGAAGTTACCTTAACAAGTATGATGTGCCACTGCCACTTTAGTAAAAGCTTTCTGTGGTAGTGTGGAGCCAGCCTTTCCCTTAACTTTGAATATTTTCAGGTTGTAATGTTGTAAAGCATGGGTAAGTTTTATTTCTTCCATCAATTCAATGCCAGATATAGCCCTTTGTACCAGATAGAGTCACTGGACCAAAAACAAGTATCCAAAGTCAAAAGATTGAGTCGTCAGTTCTGTATTTCTCCATGTTAAACACCCTCTTTTAAAATAAATACCATAAAGTTTCTTTTTTATTTTTAAATATATTTTTTATCAATTTCAGAGAGGAAAGGAGAGGGAGAGAGAGATAGAAACATCAATGATGAGAGAGAATCACTGATCAACTGCCTCCTGCACGCCCCCCACTGGGGATCAAGGCCGCAGTCCAGGCATGTGCCCTTGACCTGGAATCAAACCTTGACCTCCTGGCTCATGGGTTGACACTCAACCACTGAACCACACTGGCCAGGCCACAAAGTTCCTTAATCTGACCACTGCTCCAACATGCAACAGCCAAAACCACATTGCCATGACAATCCCATATGTTCCTTTATTTCTCCATCTTGGTATCCCATTCCTACTGATTCTGAGGCCATCTTTCACTCCTTCCTGACAGTCACTATTATGGTTATATACACCTCATCCAGCCAGTTTCCACTAGGTATTTCTAATCAACCCATCTCACATCCTTGTACATGGAGCTGCATTGAAAGCTTTAATATTTTATTTCTGACCCTGTCAGAAGGAAACATGGGAAGGGTTTGTGGGACAGTGTTTATAAAGTATGCAGTAATGTACACTAATATCCTAGGCCTTCACATTCACTCACCACTCACTGACTCACCCAGAGCATCTTCCAGTTCTACAAGCTTCTTCATGGTAGGTGCCGATACATGTGTACCATTTTAAAATATTTTATACTATATCTTTACTGTATCTTTTCTATGTTTAGATATGTTTAGAAACACAGATACTTGTCATCTACACTAATAAAAGACAAAGATGCTAATTGACCATACCTTCGCTACACCCTAAGCCATGCCCACCAGCCGATCAGAGCGACTATATGCAAATTAACCCAACCAAGATGGCGGCGGGCAGCCACGGAGCTAGAGCAAGCAGGAGGCTTGGTTGCCCAGGCAATGGAGGAAGCCAAGTCAGTAATCCCAGCAGAACGACTGGGAATGACTGATCACTACGACACACACTGACCACTAGGGGGCATATGCTCAATGCAGGAGCTGCCCGCTGGTGGTCAGTGTGCTCCCACAGGGGAGCTCTGCTCAGCCACAAGCCAGGCTGATGGCTGCCAGTACAGCGGTGGTGGTGGGAGCCTCTCCCCCCTCCTCAGCAGTGCTAAGAATGTCCGACTGCAGCTTAGGCCTGCTCCCTGCTGGCAAGTGGACATCCCGCCAGCAGGTCGTTATCTCCCGAGGGGTCCCAGACTGTGAGAGGGCACAAGTGGGGCTGAAGGACCCCCTCCCCCCCCCCCGAGTGCACAAATTTTTGTGCACTGAGCCTCTAGTTGTGTTATAATTGCCTACAGTATTCAATACAGTAACATGCTATACAGGCTAATAGCTTAGGAGCAATAGACTGTACCATACAGCCTAGGTGTGTAGGAGGCTGCAGCATCTAGGTTTCTGTGAGTGTGCGCTATCATGTTTGCACAATGACAGACTCACCTAATGATGCATTTCTCAGAACACAGCCCAGTTGCTAACAACCAATGACTAATATGATTAAGGGTATGTTATAGCTATGCAGGGATCCTTGGGCCAGTCTGGGAATAAAGGGAAAGCCTGAGTTGTCTCAAAGGATAAGAAAATTTAATCAAGGCCAAGAAAGGTGGTAAAGGCATTACAAAGGCTCCGAGTCATAAAAGAGTACAATGAATATGAGGACAGGCTACAAATAATTTGACTACTAGAATATAAGGTATCAGTGAATGGTGGGATAGAAGTCTGAAGAACTAGGAATAGCCATATTAAAGAATACCTTGAAGCTAAGGAGCATCAGTCTGATTCTGTGGGAGAATGGGTAGCCACCAAAGAATTTTAAGCAGTATAATAATAAGGTCAGATCTGAGTTTTAGACAGATCTGGCTATAGGTGGAATGAAGAGTAAAATATAATTTTAAGTGACAAAAGTAATTTGTAGGGCAGTGTTTATAATATACTATCATTTGTGCTAATAAAACATTAGACAGACATATATATTCATGTATATGTATTAGGAAATGCATAGATTATCTCTGTAAGGATATTCAAGAAGTGGTAGTTGTCTTGGGTAGGAGAGCTCTGAGTGTCTGAAGACAGACATGAAAAGGACACTTATTTTTCACTGGATGCACTTTTGTACATTTTATTACTTATTAATAAAAACAGGCCGAAACCGGTTTGGCTCAGTGGATAGAGCGTCGGCCTGCGGACTGAAAGGTCCCGGGTTCGATTCCGGTCAAGGGCATGTACTTGGGTTGTGGGCACTTCCCCAGTGGGGGATGTGCAGGAGGCAGCTGATCGATGTTTCTCTCTCATCGATGTTTCTAACTCTCTATCTCTCTCCCTTCCTCTCTGTAAAAAATCGATAAAATATATTTTTAAAAAAAAAGAAAAGAAAAACAGATCCAGAAACAGAGAAGCATCGGTCAGACCATCGAACCTCAGAGGGAAGGTAGGGGAGGGTGGGAATAAGGGGAAGAGATCTACCAAAGGACTTGTATGCATGCATATAAGCCTAACCAATGGACACAGACACCAGGGGGGTGAGGGCATGAGTGGAGGGTGGGGGTGGGAGTAATGGGGGAATAAGGACACATATGTAATACCTTAATCAATAAAGAAAAAAAAGAACAAAAAAGAGAGAATGAATTTAGACTTGCTTGAGAATGGTCTATAAGATGATGGCATAGGAGGTTCCTGGACTCCTCTCTTCCCATGGACACACAAAATGATTAGCTACATACAGCACAATTCCCTCTGACGGTAATCCAGAACCAGCTGAGTGATTCTTATGCTTTGGGCAAACAAGAAAATATCCACATTGAAACAGGAAAGGCTGAGATACACTCTCACCAAAAATCCCACCCTCAGCACATGCCATTGAATCTGGAGGGAACCCCAACTTCTAGCTTCTCCATGAGGAGTGAAGGGCTTGGAACCCACATGGGACTTGCATCCACAAGACCTACAAGACCTACAAGACTATAGCAAACAAAGAAGTAGTTTTTAACAGGTACGACCCCTCTCTGCAGCTATCACCTCAGGGCTCAGTGCAAAGGGAACAGCAGAAATGACCCCTCTCCTGGTCTTTCCCTGAAAGTGGTCTATTTGCATACTTTATTAAATCTTAAATCTTTATTGTTTATAGTATTACAGATGTCCCTCTTTTTCCCCCCATTGTCCCCTCCCCCCCGTTCCCGCCCCCCCACCACATTCCCCAACCACCCCCACCCCAGGCATTCGCCACCTTATTGTCTGTGTCCAAAGATAATGCATATCTACACTAATAAAAGAGAAAAATGGTAATTGGCGTACGGCGATACCGTTTTCATTGGCTAATCAGGGCTATATGCAAATTAACTGCCAATTAAGATTGGCAGTTAACTGCCAACAAGATGGCGGCTAATTTGCATATGTAGGCACAATGCAGGGAGGCGAAAGGGAAAGCAGGAAGAAGCCCCCCGCCACTGACAGTGATCTGAAACCCAGGGGAAGCTAAGAGCTGGGGGGCAGGGCAAAGGCGGCCCTGGGGCCGCCTTTGCCCTGCCCCCCAGCCATGATCGGAGAATCAGGCGCCTTTGCCGCCCTGGCCAGTGATAGCAGGAAGTAGGGGTGGAGCCAGCGATGGGAGCTGGGCACGGTTGAAGATGGCAGTCCCAGGAGCTAGGGGTCCCTTGCCTGGGCCTAAAGCGAAGCCCACAATCGCGGCGCCCCCCGCTGCCACTGCAGGTCCCCGCTGCCTGGGCCGGACGCCTAGGCCAGAGGCATTAGGCCTGGGCAGGAGCAGAGCCTGCAACCGCAGGGAGCTGGGGGTCCCCTGCCCAGGCCTGACACCTCTGCCGGAGGCCTCAGGCCTGGCCAAGGGGCCTATCCGGTGATTGGTGATCGGAGGGTGATGAGGGTCAACTCCTCTGGCCGAGGCATCAGGCCTGGGTGGGGGGCAGAGCCGGGGATTGGGGGGATATGATGGTCCCCTTGCCCAGGCCTGAAGCCTGGGTCAGAGGCGTCAGGCTTGGGCGGGGGGTGGAGCAAGCGATCAGAGGGAGATGGGGGTCCCCTGCCCAGGCATGATTCCTGGGCCAGAGGCCTCAGGCCTGGGCGGGGGCCAGAGCCAGTGATCGGGGGGAGATGGGGGTCCCCTGTCCAAGCCTGACACCTCTGGCGGAGGCGTCAGGCCTGGGCAATGGGCCGATCAGGTGATCGGAGGGTGATGGGGGTCAACGCCTGAGGGCTCCTAGTATGTGAGAGGGGGCAGGCTGGGCTGAGGGACACTCTCCCCCCAACCCCACACCCAGTGCACGAATTTCGTGCACCGGGCCCCTAGTATACATATAAGATCTTTGTTTAATCTCTTCCCACCCACTCCCAGCCCCCTTCCCTCTGAGAGTCATCAGTCTGTTTCATTTCCTTGCCTCTGATTCTATTTTATTCACCAGATTATTTTGCTCATTAGATTTCTTATGCATTTATTTTGATTTTTAGATTAAATTGTTGATAGATATGTATTTGTTGCCATTTTGTTGTTATGTTTTTATCTTTTCCTTTTTTTCTTCCTCTTCTTAAGGAATACCTTTCAACATTTCATATAATACTGGTTTGGTGGTGATGAACTCCTTTAGCTTTTTCTTGTCTGGGAAGCTCTTTATCTGATCTTCAATTCTAAATGATAGCTTTGTGGGGTAGAGAAATCTTGGTTGTAGGTCCTTGCTATTTATCACTTTGAATATTTCTTGCCACTCCTTCTGGCCTGCAAAATTTCTGTTGAGAAATCAGCTGACAGTCATATGGGTGCTCCCTTATAGGTAGGTAACTGCTTTTCTCTTGCTGCTTTTAAGATTCTCTCTTTGTCTTTAAAAGCCTTGGTATTTTAATTATGATGTGTCTTGGTG
The DNA here is from genome assembly GCF_964212035.1 of Myotis nattereri. Taxonomy (NCBI): domain Eukaryota; kingdom Metazoa; phylum Chordata; class Mammalia; order Chiroptera; family Vespertilionidae; genus Myotis; species Myotis nattereri. The sequence goes on from NC_138076.1 coordinate 106,361,789, forward strand.
TGCTCCTCTTTGGGTTCCTCTTGTTTGGGACTCTGTGCTTCTTGGACTTGTAAGTCTATTTCTTTCACCTAGTAGGGGAAGTTCTATTATTATTTCTTCAAATAGATTTTCAATATCTTGCTCTCTCTCTTCTTCTGGCACCCCTATAATTCAGATGTTGGTACGCTTGAAGTTGTCCCAGAGACTCCTTACACTATCTTCGTATTTTTGGATTCTTTTTTCATTTTGCTTTTCCGGTTGGGTGTTTTTTGCGTCTTCATATTTCAAATCTTTGACTTGATTCTTGCGATCCTCTAGTCTGCTGTTGGATCTCTGTATAATATTCTTTATTTCAGTCAGTGTATGCTTAATTTCTAGTTGGTCCTTTATCACAACCTCGAGGGTCTCACTAGATTTCTTGAGGGTCTCATTAAGTTTATCGGCTTTTTCTAGAAAATTCTTGAAAAACCTTAAAAGTGTGGTTTTGAACTCTATATCCAGTCATTTGCTTTCCTCCATTTCTGTCATTTGTGACCTGTTTCTTTGTCTCCGCATTTTTTATGCTTCCCTGTGTTGATGGAGTGGCTTTGTGTGATAGGTGTCCTATAGGGCCCAGTGACTCAGCCTCTCCAATTACCTGAGGTGGACACTCTTGGTACACCCCTTTGTGGGCTGTGTGCACAGTCTTGTTGTAGTTAAGCCTTGATTGTTGTAGGTATCACTGGGAGGAATTGGCCTCCAGGCCAATTGGTTGTGAGAATCAACTGTGTCTACAGTGGGAGAACTTCTGTGCTGAAGACACCCTTATGAGGCAAGACTTGCTTCAGTGGGGCTTTGGTGCTCACTGAGTCTGCCCCTGAGTGTGTCCCTTATAGATCTGAGGAGTTGTAATCTGGATGGTTCTGCTCTGACCACTGGGTACACTGTCTCTTGGATCTAAGGAAGTGCTAATTTAGCCTCTGCCTGAGGCTACCCAGAAGGAGCTACGAAGAGATCTGCAGATTCCCCTTCCTTGTTTGGGGTTTGGAGGTGCCCAGATGAGGCCCAGCTGTGAAGCAATGCAAGCTGCTTTGGGGCCTTGGGCCTTCTCTTGGAAGTTCTGGGTCTGTCCTGCCCAGCTGCAGTTTGTTAGGTAATTTTAGATCTCAAAGGAGCAGCCCATTCATATGCAAAAGCCTCTGCTCGCAGCTTGTGTGGGGTGGGGTTTCAGGGAATCAACAGGGCGGAGCAAATAGCTATGGTTGATCCTCAGCCCTACCCTAAGGGGCCCCGCGTCTCAGTGTCCTAGTGTCCCGGTAATCACTGCAAGCACCTTTGAGAGAAAGCTGCCCTTGAGTTGAGTTCTCCCTCCTGCCAGACAGTCCAGTCTCTCCCCGTGTGAGTCTGGGTCCACAGAGACTTCCCGGAACTGGAGTTCAGAGCATTCGGGGTCTTGTGACTCCCCCGATTCAAAAAGACAGCGGCTCCCTCAGTCGCCAGCCCTTTCCGTGCGCTCAAGCCTCCATACCTCTGCACTTCACTTCTGCACCTCCTCTGAGTCTCAGTATGCTTTTCTTTTTCCTTCTAGTTGTAGAATTTCCACTCAGCCAGCCTTCCTGTAGTTCTGGATGATATCCGTTTTGTCTTTTAGTTGTATTTTTTAAGTTGTTGTGGGAGGCAGCAATTTCTGGTGTTTACCTATGCCACCATCTTGGTTTCTCCCTGAAAATTTTCATAGTTTTTTAAAAATCTGTTGAAATCATTAGCTCAGCTTATATGGCAGGGCTGTGCTACAACTGTCAATGAAGCAGGATATTTTACTAAATAGCAAGCTGGAAACTTACCTGAATTGATGGGCAGCATTGCTGCACATAGCAGTCTCTTCCTCACAGGCATTGGGCTGATTGTATTCCCAGTTATTCTAGGCAGCGGGCACAGTTTTTGTTGCCCTTTGCTATTAAATTTGCCAGATGCATCAAAGGCCTGGCCTTATTGACAGAATATAAACAATTGGCCAGTAAAAAGAAATACACAGTGCTTCTCCTATGACGGAAGCCTTTCCTTGACTAGTGTTCTGCCCACTGTAAGCACTTGTACCACATTCCCTGGATTCCGTGGTGTGAGTTTTACTATGTTGTATTTGTTCCCTTGTTGTTCTCATCATTCTCTAGTTGTTACATAGAAAAGGTTGTGCTCACTTAGGGATTTCAATGGGAAAAATGTGCAACTTGGAAAATCAGACTCATTATTCACCAGCCTTTTTACCTTAGCCATTTGGTCAGCCATTCTGAGATGTAGCTTTCTTCCTTGCCTGTAAATGAACTGCTCCTAACCCTCACCACATCATATTTTGAAACTAAAATGATATTTAGGTATATAAATAAATGTAAAACATGTTATAAACATATTACATTATCTTTGTATGGAATGCAGTAGGTTCTTAAGATATTAGAGATAGTATTTATTGTGGTGTTATGAAGGAAGGCACAGAGTTAGACCCTCACTGTGTACCCCTAAGCAAATCAGCTTCTCTATGCCTCGTCTACACTAATAAAAGAGAAACATGCAAATTAACCATCACTCTGTCACTCCACCACTCTGCTACACCCACCAGCCAATCAGAGCAACTATGCAAATTAACCCAACAAAGATGGTGGTTAATTTGCATACACAGGCGCAGAGCAAAGACTGAAGATGGCGGTGGCTACGGAGCTGGAGCAAGCAGGAGGCTTGGGTTGCTCCCAGTGACAGAGGAAGCCAAGCTTCCCGCCAACCCTGGACTCCGCTCAAGGGGGGGCTGGGGGCCTGGGCTCTGCTCAAGGAGCTGGGGGGGGGGAAGGAGGGGCTGGGAGCAGCTGGAGTAGAAAACCAAGCCTCGCTGCTGCAGCTGGACCAAAGGCCTGGGTCCCGGGTGCTGGAGGAAACCAGTGCCAGCAGCCAGGGGAAGGAAGGCCTATTGTGCTAATCTTCGTGCAATGGGCCACTAATCTATCTATATAATAAAGAGCCAGGGTTGTAACCACCAATTATGACCCAAGGCTCAACCAGACTGGAAGTCAGTGCTGGGTCACTATGGCACTGACTGCCTAGGGGGCTGTGGATCAGGTCCGGAGAGAGGCCTGCAGGAGAGGCAGGGTCTGATCCATAGCCTCTGTGGCAGCCACTGATCAGAACTTGCCTCTCTTTCTCTCCCGGCCTGGCCAACACCCGTGCCTCCATTTCTCTCTAGGCCTCCACGGGGGTTGCTGATCAGCTCTACCTTTCTGATCAGGCCCCGTTGATATGCCCAGAGACACTGACTGGCAAAGAAACTGACCAATCAGAACCAAATCTGGATCAACTGTGAGGAGCCAATGGCTGCCTAGGAGGCAGAGCTGTTGACACTGACTGGCATAGAAACTGACCAATCAGAACCAAATTGGCCGGCAGAGGAGGGCAGTTGGGGGTGAGATTTGGTCTACAGGGGAGGGCAGTTAGGGGTGATCAGGCAGGCAGAAGCAGGTAGGGGAGATCAGGCCAGCAGGGAAGGGCAGTTGGGGGAAATCAGGCCAGCAGGGGACAGCAGTTGGGGGCGAGATCAGGACAGCAGGGGAGGGCAGTTAGGGGCGATCAGGCAGGCAGGCAGAGGCGTTTAGAGGCAACCAGGCAGGTGAGGCAGTTAGGGGTGATCTGGCAGGCAGGAAGAGGGGTTAGGGGCGACCAGGCAGGCAGGTGAGTGGTTAGGAGCCAGCGGTCCCAGATTGTGAGAGGGGTGTTCGACCGACCACCGGCAGTCGGACATTCCCCAAGGGGTCCCCGATTGGAGTGGGTGCAGGCTGGGCTGAGGGAACCCCTGCTCCGTGCACAAATTTCATGCACCGGACCTCTAGTCTATCTATATAAAACCTTACTATGAAATCAACCGAACAATGACTGGTCCCTATGATGCGCTATGACCACCAGGGGGCAGCCGCTCATCGCAGGAGCTGCTCTCAGCCTACAGGACCTGACCAGCAGTGGTGGCAGGGGGCAGGGACGGCGAGTAGGTGGTGCCAGGCCAGCCAAGGCGGGTATGAGCAGGGGTCCCCAATTGCCCCACTGGTTGCCCCACAGATTGGCCCTTATTGCCGGCCAGGTCTAGGGACCTTACCTGTGCACGAATTTCGTGCATTGGGCCTCTAGTCCTATCTAATAATAGAGAAACATGGTAATTAACTGTAACTTCGCTACCCTTCCCATTGGCTAATCAGGGCGATATGCAAATTAACTGCCAACCAAGATGGCAGCTGGCAGCCAGGCAGCTGAAGTGAACAGGAGGCTTGCTTGCTCCAGTGATGGAGGAAGCCAAGGTTCCCCGCCTGCCGCTGCTGGGCTCTGAGCTAGCATTCTAAGAAACAATGTTGCAATTATAGAAGCTAAACAAGCTCCAGAAACCTGCTTTCAGCCAGCTTCGGCCTCAGAGCTTAGAGCGGCAGTGATGGCAACAATGTTTCAATTATAGAAGGTAAACAAACCCAGATATCTGCTTTCAGCCAGCTACAGCCTCAGAGCTGGAGCCGAGCCTCAGAGCTAAAGCCGGCTTTCAGCTCCAGTGACAGCTATAGAAGGTAAATAAATCCAAGAATAAAAAAAAAAGAAAAAAAGGAGCGGTTGGGAGCTTCAGTCACCCACCAGCCTGAAAGCGGCCCACAGCCCCTCACCCAGACTGGCCAGGCATCCCAGTGGGACCCCCACCCTGATTTGGGATACCCTTCAGGGCAAACCAGCTGTCCCCCACCTGTGCACCAGGCTTCTATCCCATATAGCAAAAGGGTAATATGCCTCCCAGCACTGGGATCAGTGGAGCCATGAGGCCTCCTGGCACCAGGACCAGCGGAGCCACGAGACCTCCCATCCTGGGATCAGGGGAGCCTCCCAGCCCTGGGATCAGCGGAGCCGCGAGGCTTCCCAAACCCAGAATCAGTGGAGCCGTGAGGCCTCCCGAACCCGGGATCAGCGGAGCCACGAGGCCTCACTGCCCCTGTGTCAAGTGGAGCCGCGAGGCCTCCCAGCACCGGGATCAGTGTAGCAGTGAGGCCTCCCAGCACTGGGATCAGCGGAGCTGCGAGGCCTCCTGGCCCCTGGAGCAGCGTGACAGGGTGCAGCACCCAAACCCCCTGATCACCCTGCGGCTCTGTGTGTGAGCGGGGGCAGGGCCACAACCTCCCTATCCACGCTGCTCTGTTCATGACAGGGGAAGGTGCCCCAACCCCCTGATCGGCCCTGCTCTGTGGGTGATAGGGGTCAGTGCCCCAACTCCCCTATTGGCCCTACTCTGTGCATGACAGCGGGGAGCTCCCCAGCCCCCTGATCGGCCCTGCTCTGTGGGTGATAGAGGCGGCGCCCCAAACCCCTGATCCTCCCTGCTCTGTGTGTGACGGGGGCAGTGCCCCAATGCCCCTATCGGCCCTACTCTGTACTTGACAGCGGGGAGCTCCGCAACCCCCTGATCGGCCCTGCTCTGTGTGTGACAGGGAACAGAGCCCCAACCCTCCTGATGGGCCCTGCTCTGTGCATGATAGGAGACAGCGCCCCAACCCCCTGATCGGCTGGCTCTGTATGTGACAGCGGTGGCGCCACAACCCCCTGATCTGCTCTGCTCTGTGCATGACAGGGGGTGGTGCCACAACCTCCCCATTGACTCTGCCTTGAGTGTGACAGGAGGCAGTGCCCCAACCCCCCAATCGGCCCTGCTCTGAGCCCGACCAGGGGCTGCGGGGTAGACACCTAGGGATTGGGCCTTCCCTCTGCCACCTGGGAAGGGGCCTAAGCCAGCAGGTCGTTATCTCCCGAGGGGTCCCAGACTGTGAGAGGGCACAAGTGGGGCTGAGGGACACCCCCCTGCCAGTGCACAAATTTTTGTGCACCGGGCCTCTAGTCCTCCTATCTAATAAAAGAGAAACATGGTAATTAGCGTACGACCGCTACCCTTCCCATTGGCTAATCAGGGTGATATGCAAATTAACTGCCAACAAAGATGGCGGCTGGCAGCCAGGCAGCTGATGCGAACAGGGAGGCTTGCTTGCTCCATTGACGGAGGAAGCCAGGTTCCCCGCCTGCCTCTGCCGGCCTCTCAGCTGCTCTCTAAGAAACATTGTTACAAATATAGAAGCTAAACAAAACCCCAGAAACCTGCTTTCAGTCAGCCGGGATCTCAGAGCTGGAGTCGCAACAAAGTTTCAAATACAGAAGGTAAACAAAGCACAGAAACCTGCTTTCAGCAGCCGAGGTCTGAGCTAAAGTCAGCTCTCTGGTCCAGTGACAGCCATAGAAGTAAACAAATCCAAGAATAAAAAAGAAAAACTAAATAAAAGAGAGGTTGGGAGCTTCAGCCACCCGCCAGCCTGAAAACGTGCCTCAGCCCCTCACCCAGACTTGCCAGGCACCCCAGTGGGGATCCCCACTCTGAAGGGGGTGTGACCAGCTGCAAACAGCCATCATCCCCTCATCCAGGCTGGCCAGGCACCCAAGCGAGACCCCCACCCTGATCCGGGACACGCTTCAGGGCAAACCAGCCGGTCCCCACACATGTACCAGGCCTCTATCCCATATAGTAAAAGGGTAATATGCCTCCTGAACCCAGGATCAGCGGAGCAGCGAGGCCTCACTGTCCTAGTGTCAAGCAGAGCCGCGAGGCCTCCCAGCACCGGGATCAGCAGAGCCGTGAGGCCTCCTAGCCCCTGGAGCAGTGTGACAGGGAGCAGAGCCCAAACCCCCTGATCGCCATTCGTTTCTGTTTGTGACAGAGGGCGGAGTCACAACCTCCCTATCCGCCCTGCTCTGTTCGTGACAGGGGAAGGCACCCCAACCCCCTGATCAGCCCTGCTCTGTGCCTGATGGGGGCAGCTCCCCAACCACCTGATCAGCCCTGCTCTGTGTGTGACAGGGTGGAGCCGCAACCTCCCCATCGACCCTGCCTTGAGTGTGACAGGGGGCGGTGCCCCAACCCCCCAATCGGCCCCACCCTGAGCGTGACTGAGGGTGGTATCGCAACTTCCTGATCCGCCCTGCTCTGTGAATGGCAGGGCGGATCTCCCCAAGCCCCTGATCGACCCTGCTCTGTGGGTGACAGGGGGAGCTCCCCAACCCCTTGATCGACCCTGCTCTGTGTGTGACAGTGTATAGAGCCCCAACCCCCCTGATGGGCCTTGCTCTGTGTGTGACAGCGGGCAGCTCCCTAACCCCCTGATCGGCCAGCTCTGTATGTGACAGGGGACAGCGCCCCAACCCCCTGATTGGCCCTGCTCTGTGCATGATAGGGGGTGGCGCCACAACCTCCCCATCTACCCTGCCTTGAGTGTGACTGGGGGCGGGGCCCCAACCCCCCAATCAGCCCTACCCTGAGCGTGAATGAAGGTGGCATCACAACCTCCCAATCTGCCCTGCTCTGTGCATGACAGGGGGCGGTGCCCCAACTCCCCAATCGGCCCTGCTCTGAGCCCAACCAGGGGCTGCACCTAGGGATTGGGCCTGCCCTCTGCCACCTGGGAGCAGGCCTAAGCCAGCAGGTTGTTATCTCCCGAGGGGTCCCAGACTGTGAGAGGGCACAAGCCAGGCTGAGGGACCCCCCTCCCCCCCGAGTGCACAAATTTTTGTGCACCGAGCCTCTAGTATATGTATAAAAGCCTAAGCAACTGTTCAACTGTTCCACTTGTCCACTGGTTGCTATGACACTCATTGGCCACCAGCGGGCAGATGCTCAACGCACAGGATTGGGCTCTCTCCTGTTTGGACCGGGCCTGCAGGGATCAGGCCAAAACCGCTCGCCGACATCCCCTAAGGGGTCCTGGATTGCAAGAGGGCACAGGCCTGGCCGAGGGACCCCACTGGTGCACAAGTCCTTGCACTGGGCCTCTAGTTTTATTTGTATAAACAGTAAGAATAACAACATTTCATAGAGTTGACATGAAGGTGAAATGAAATAATGCATGCAAAGCATTATTTCAAACAGTGCCTAGCACTTAATAAATGTAAGCTGCCTTCACTGCTGTTGTAAATGCATGAGAGAAGTAAATATGTCAATACAAATTGCATATTGGGGCAGAAAATCAGTGTTATGGGGGCACAGAGTAGAAATGGGAGCTCTGTAAACTAGCTCCTTCTGTTAATCAGCCTAGGAAGACTTCATGGAGGAATTGGACTTTCCAGAGATCTCTGAAAAATAGATTAGTTGTCTGTCTGGGAGTAGAAATTATATCCAAACAACTGATAAAATTTGGAAGAAGGTTGAGTGGGTGTAGTGTGACCAGATAATGGGAGATTGAAAAGTTCTGAAAAAAGAAGCTTAATAGCCTAAATGAAGGCCTGACCACTTGCTCTAAAATAGAGCAGACTAGGCTTCAAGAGGGTGTTTTCAAAGTCTTAAATTTGACAAGTAGTATGACTGAAAGCATATTTGGCTATGCATAGCTGAGTGGCCTTCACAGACTTCAGATAGAGAGGAGCACTTTAGTAACTCTAATGAGGACTGAGCAACGAGATTTGTTGTTAAAGACAGGGATTCTGAACAGTTCAACAGGCAAATGAATATTAATTGAAGTTTTATCTAATTACATGGGTGAGGAGAGAAGAAGAGGTGACTCTTGGAACAGTAGAAATTATCAGATTTTCAGGGGGGAGGGTGGACTCTCCACATATAAGAAAGAATAAGAAAAATGCTCTGTTTTAAGAGAGCAGGGATCCAGAAATAATATTTACTTTGTCTTTACAAAAGATGTAGTTGATATTGTCTTTGTAAAGGATTTGGTGTCAGAAAGTCTACCAACTTCCAGCCAAAGTTCTTTAGGATGGTGGAGCATGCACCAAATCAAAGAATATTCAAGAGTAAATATTGTCAATCCCATACAAAGGATCATAGGATCACAAAATATGAGGACCATCAGAGATTAATTCTTGCTTAATGTCCTCATTGTATTAGATGAGGAAACTGAGGCTGAGAGAATGGAGTAACCCATCCAAAGTCACACACTTATATCTGGTTCAGTTCTGTCCACATTTTCTTTTAGCTCTCTAACCCCAAAATTTGAGGATTTCTCTAATTTCTTTGTTTCCCATCTGGATAGGAATAGGAAGAACATTCTAGTTTTGCTGTGTGGCGGGTACTGAGAGCAACAAACGAGTCCCCTTTAAGCGCACCCTCTCTTTTTCTCCTCTGGCAGCCCACCGCGTTTTTCCATTGGCCATTATTTGTGTCTCCTCGTTCCTTTCCAAGATTCCCAACCAATCCACTGCTCCCTCTGTCGCCAAGGCCAGGCTTTGAGGAATGTACCATGTGAACCGTGAGGGGGGGAGTAGAGGAGGGGAATTGCGAGGCAACAGCTTATTTCTTTATCTTTTGCCTGTAACCGTGAGATTCTGGCACTGTTGGAGCCTGTAGGTAGCAACAGCGTCCCGGAGGTTGGGAGCTACGTGGCACTTGCCGATGTGCACTTAGATCTGTCACCCCCCAACGCCGGGGTCCTGTGGTCGCGCTGGAGGGCTGCAGCCCTTGCCCTTCCATGTGCCCTCCCAGCCGGCAGCGTCGCAGCTGCCTGGGCTGTCCGCTCCGTGCAGTGGTTCGCGCTGGATGCTGTTGAGCTGCTGGGTTGTGGCCAGGGCCGGCGGGGTCGCCGGCGCCAGGTGAACACAGCAGCATGAGGCGGAGGTGAGGACCGGGCTGCACCCCGAGCTCGGGGTTTCCGCGGAAGACGGCTGGCGGCCTGGAGCAGGTAATCACAACTACCCGACTTGTGCCCGAAGCGTTGCCGCCCTGGCTGTTCGAGGGCGCGGGGGCCGCCGTGTGGCTGGCGCCTCCTTCTGGCGGACTTTCCAAGCCCTTTTCCGGCGGGCCCCGGCCTCCGGGTCCCTGGAATTGGGTGCGGCGCAGGCGTGCGGGCCCCGAGTCCCAGGGAGGTTTCAGCGCTTTGTGGAAGCGGGAGCGGGACTTGGGTGGAGGCTCCGGAAGGCATTTGGTGCAGGTTCTGGAAGCTGGGGGTGAGTGGGGCCTGCCCGCTGCCGGACCGCCGGCCTTCCCCGGAGCCGGGGACCCGACCCTCTTCAGTCGCCTGTGGCCGGGCGGATCGTCGGCCTCCACGGGTAGGTCCTGTCCTGAGAGCCTTGGTCTGCAGGCCTGGCGCGGGCTGAGTAGGCTCTTGAGGTCTGTGTGGCAGATGGCCAGGAAAGGACCCTCAAGTTCTTTTTCCTTTATTTTCTCGGACAGGGTGAGATGATGGCAGCCACATGCATCACTTATCTATGAGCCTCCCCCTCCCCCTTCCCTAACTGCCTCACCAGACCTCGCTGTTGGAGGTCTGCGTGGCACATTGGAAATTCCTACTTTACAAATCATCTCAAGGAGCCCTGTACCCAGATCAGAGGCTCACCGGGTGTTAGCAGGAAGCGGACGCTGTGGCAGCCTGAGCTGTGGGGTTCTGGGAGGATGGTAAGCTAGTCATCGCAGTTTGTTGGGCCCTCAGGCAAGACCTCTTACCTCATCCCGTCCAGGGACATGGACTGGCCTTAATATCTTGGCTGATTTTTCTCCACAGTCATAATTCAGGGAAAGCGTTTCCACCGAATACAAACCACATTTATGTTCTTTTAATGTTGGTATTTAACGCAGAAGTTAATTATGGTTTACATGAAATGCATTAATGCAGAGGAATGGAGGTAAATTGTAAATAGTGTCTTATTTTTAAGGCTTATCACTTTTTTTCTTTTTTACTGGGATGTGGATAAAGAGAATGGCATTTAAACATCAGAACACCAATGTGCATTTGGTCCCATCTGACAGTTTTCGACATAGACAATCATTTAGGATGACAGCTTGTAATCTAGGAGTGAGAATGAGTTGGGTTTTATAGTGAGAAAGACTTCGTACTTGGAATTGTTGCTGCCAGCAGGAAGGCTTTGCTCTCTCATTACCTGTCCACACATATGCCAGTTCATTGTTGTGGTTGCCTTCCCCTGTGAGCACATCTGTAAAAGGCCTTTAAGAGAATCTTATGAATTCCATATTTGTCAGATGTGCTTGAGTCAGAAATATCGCTCAGGTTGTTTAGCCCTACATTGAATTCTTGTGCTGCTTCAGGCTTAAAATTTTTTTAAAGTTTTAAAATTGTACATTAAATAGCATGAGTTAATTCCAGAATTTTAGGGAAAACAGTTTGGGAGTTCCTCTTGCAAAGGATCTTTAGGAACTTGAACTTGGTTCCTAGCCAAGACTCTTTGTGTTTATAACACTAACCATTGAAATGTCTAGGACTTGATTGCCAGATTGTGAGTCCCCTCACACCCATCTTCCTGGTATGGTTCCCTGGTTCCCTCCCTGGTGATGGCTGTTTGTGGTGTTTCTAAGTGTGGGAGAGAAAATAGACTCTAGAGTACATAGTAGATATTTAATAAATGTAAATAATCTTTTTTCTCTCGGGACATTTGTGGGTGATGAAATTGGATGCAGTTTGATTGCATGCTCCCCTCTTAAGTTAGGAAGATTAGCCCCTGTCAGTCTTCTTCCCACCCCAACCTCTAGCTCTCACTTTAAAATTTTTATGTTAGGTTAAAAATGAAACTCAAACCTCTGGACCTAGAAATGAAAATCAAACAAGGAAAAATTGAGCACTTCCTCCTGGCTTGTGTTGCATTTTTTCAGAAAGGATGGTACACACTTAAGGACAACTCTGTGGGTCTGTTGAGTAGCTTGTGGATGAGGATTTTGGTTGTTGCTTTGACATGTCCAAGTGGAATCATAAACCTTTCCTAATTTCTGGCACTGGCATCAGAGCTGGCCCGGATGGGAGAGGCCTGACTGGCAAGTAAGGCAGTCTTAAGTTTGATGGGCTCTGCCTCTGACCTGGGCTTTGTGAAAAGCAGCTGTTTACCTTCTGCTGCTTCTAGCAGGCTCCATGTGAACAGATTAAAAGGCTATCAAGGCTGGCCAGAGTGGCTCAGTGGTTGAGAGTTGACCTATGTTAGATTCTGTCAGGGCATATGCCTGGGTTGTGGGCTTGATCCCCAGTGTGGGGTGTGCAGGAGGCAGCTGATCAATGATTCCCTCTCATCATTGATGTTTCTATCTCTCCCTCTCCCTTCTCTGAAATAAGAAATATATATATATATTTTAAAGGTTATCAAAATGTTCTTAAAGGAGTAAGAAACATTACTGGCTTATTTATGTCATATTATTGGGCGTTACATTTTACTTATTTATTTATTAAATATATTTTATTGATTTTTTTACAGAGAGGAAGGGAGAGGGATAGAGAGTTAGAAACATTGACGAGAGAGAAACATCAATCAGCTGCCTCCTGCACAACCCCTACTGGGGATGTGCCCACAACCAAGGTATATGCCCTGACTGGAATCGAACCTGGGACCCTTCAGTCTGCAGGCCGACGCTCTATCCACTGAGCCAAACTGGCTAGGGCAAGGCGTTATATTTTAATAATAATCATGCTCTGAATTTACTTACTGCTTTTCCTTTGAAGAAGTTAAAGCTTTTTCAAAACAAGTTATCTCATTGATTCTTACTTTTGTGAGGTCATCAAAGTTTAGTACAGTATATTATACCCTTTTTATAGGTGAAGAAATGGAGGTAACATGATTTACTCTGCCTTTGCTTGGTGTGGGTTTCTGGTTCCCAAGACCTAGAACCTGTTATTGCCCTAGCTCAGCTACTTTATGGATGATTTTTATTTCATGTATTTAGTTTTTTAACCAAACTAGTCTGGGATCCTAACCACTGATTGCAACAGAATCTTTTACCCAGTTTGATCATGACTGATCACTCATTTATTTCCCTGTGAAAAAGAAAAAGGGAAGCTTTTAACTAGTGACATGGACATCTTTAGTTTGTTTTCAAAATAGGTAGGTTTGTCTCAAAAGCAGACATACAGAGGTAGGGGGAAAATCAATCTGCCTTTTAGCATTATAAATACCATTTAGATAAATGGTTCCTATGGACAATTATATAGTAACTAGAGGCCCAATGCACAAAGATTCGTGCAAGAATGGGCCTTCCTTCCCCTGGGGCCGACACTGCCTTCGCTCCGGCCAGAGCCGCCTTTCTGCCTTCGTTCCAGCCTGGAGCTGCCTTTCCGTCTTCCCACGCTGCCCAGAGGCCTGGAGCGGCTGAGGTAGTGTAGAAGGCCTGTGTCCCGCCGCGCCCCTGGCCGCTTGGCTCCTGCATATGCAAATTAAGGGCCATATTTGTTGGGTTGATTTGCATACTCACTCCTGATTGGCTGGTGGGTGTGAAGGTACAGTCAATTTGCATCTTTCTCTTTTATTAGAGTAGATAACTGTCACTTACTGAGTTTTATTGTGGACTAGACACTGTGCCAAGTGCTTTGTATACACACATCATTTCTAGTCTTCAGGTAGGTCTAATCACTTCTATTTTACAATAGAACTATTCCAGAGAGTAACAGGTCCATAAACCCAGTAAGTTGCAGAGGCTAGATGACTCCAACTCCTGTGTGTTTAATTACCTTGCTAAAAAGGTGAAGTGCAAAGGGAGTGAAAGGAAGAGGAAATGGAGAAGAAAAAGTATGGGATGGGAAAGAAATTTGTGAGATGGCAACTTGAATCAGGCTCCAGGATTTACTGTATATGGTGTGCCCAGCCTTAGTGGGCAGAGTGGGCACAAAGAAGCTATGGGCTTCAACCACCCTTAGGGAGCCAGGAAATATAAGAACTTTAGTTTACACACTGGGACTTTCTTTCAGCACATTTAGTGAGCAACTACTATATGTGAGCAAGTGCCAGATAATATGATGTTCACCTACAAGAGGTCACCACAATTCTACTGGTGGCAGACACAAATACAGAAAACCATAGTGTTGTGATAAGTGACTTAATTGGCCAGGGAGCTCTGAACATGAAGTGGTAAGAAAATTTATACTGCCCTGGCCAGTGTGGTTCAGTTGCTTGAGAGTTGTCCCATACACCAAAAGGTCGCTATTTTGTTTATATTTTTTTACACTTTGTTGTTTTTTGTTTGTTTGTTTTGTTAATCCTTACCCGAGGATATTTTTCCATTGATCTTTTAGAGAGAGTTGAAGAGAGAGGGAAAGACAGAGAGAAACATCGATGTGAGAGAAACACATCGATTGGTTGCCTCCCGCACTTGCCAGGGCCAGGGCCAGGGAGGAGTCTGCAACCGAGGTACGTGCCCTTGACCGGAATCAAACCCGGGACCCTTCAGTCTGCAGGCCGATGCTCTATTCACTGAGCTAAACTGGCTAGGGCAAGGTTGCTGTTTTGATTCCCTGTCAGGGCACATGGCCAGGTTGTGGGTTTGAACCCCAGTCCTGGTGTGTGCTAGAGGCAACTGATCTATGTTTATCTCTCACATTGATGTTTCTCTCCCTTTCTCTTCCTCTCTTTAAAAATATATTTTTTAAAAAGAAGGGGAGAAAAAAAGAAAATGTATACTAATTGGCAAAATAGTTCTTGATTAGGTTTTGTTAATTTTGCACACAAAGATTGAGAATTCCTAGAATTTACCTACCCGCTGTGGCTGTTGTTTCTGGAATGTTTGTGTTTTTGCAAATAGAGGATCACTTTAGAGCTCCTCTCTGAGGACCAGCCCTGTACCTTGGTTGCAGGAAAGGCTGGTGCCATCGCCCCTTCCTGTAGGCTGTCTTTAAGCCCATCATCACTGTGAATCTGTTGGGCTTGGCAGATTGTCTTTGCAGTCACTACTTACCTGGAGTCACTGCTCCAGTGGATTGGCAGCCCTTGTTAGAAGAGCCTGCTGTCAGGTTGTTCTCTTTCCCAGGTGTTTCAGCAGGAGTGGGAGTAGTCCTGGTTATGGAGGTGCTTAACTGATGCTTTGGGAATTAGAGGTGACCATGTTATCTCCAAGGCTCTTTTCTCACCCTAGAACCACAATACTGCAGGGACCTTGGAACCTGGTGGTAGCCTTGGAGTGGTGTCTGCCAGGCCTCCCACTCCTCCATCTTCCTTAAGTCCATTCAAATAGAAATTACTTATGTTTTCTAGAAATGAGTTAAGCAACTTCTGACAATTGCTCTGCTATATTAATTGAGTTGTCTCGGTGTGGTAATAACATTTAGACCTTTTTACATGCTGCTAAGGAAAAGTTCTCTCTGTCCATGACAATGACTCCAGAGAAGGGATCATCAGCTTAAAGGTTTCCCTTGCTTTAAAAAAAAACCCTGATGTATAGAAATGTGGATTAACTTCCAAAGTACAGTGTGTATCTATACTTCTTGGCTTTAAATTTAATTCTTCACAGTATAAGAATTTTGCAACAGAATTTCTTCTCTAGGAATTTTAAATTTTACTTCTCTAGATACAACTTTTTCAGGAAGTCTGATCTTCCACCATTGGTGGGAATGACTGCCTGTCACTTTTACCTGCCTTGCCCTCTCTGTTGCCCACCACACATGGAACCTCAGAGCCATGGATGTTACTGGGCTCTGCCTTTACAGGCCTCCAGGCCTGTCATCCCGCTTGTTGGCGTGGCAGACAGAACCAGATGCTGTCATGGCTGGCTGTCAGAGTGTGTCCTGGCAGCACCCAGCTGGCTAGCCTTTGTTCATATAGTATTAATTGCACAGGAGTCATCTGGAATGTTGCCATCTGTGCTGCTTCACTAGGCTACTTTTGCACTGGCTTTCCTTTCATGCTTGTCTCCAGGCTGTTTTTTGCAGGCTTTTGTGGAATCCAAAGGCTTGGGCATAGGCAATACACAGGAAAACCCAGGGTAGAGTAAAGATTGTTCCCCAGTAGTAAAGGAGGTCAAGGAATTTGGCTAAAATCCTTACTTATATTAAGGATTATATTGAGGTGTATAGGAAAGGTGGGAAGGGAACTAATTTATCAGGAGTCTGTTTTATAAATACACCTTATGATAGGATCTCCTTTAATTCTTTCTTTCTTCCTTCCTTCCTTCCTTCCTTCCTTCCTTCCTTCCTTCCTTCCTTCCTTCCTTCCTTCCTTTCTTCCTTTCCTTTCCTTTCCTTTCCTTTCCTTTCCTTTCCTTTCCTTTCCTTTCCTTTCCTTTCCTTTCCTTTCCTTTCCTTTCTTTCTTTCTTTCAAGAGAGAGGAGAAACACAGAGAGAAACATCAATTGGTTGCCTCCCCTCAACCCCTGCACATGCCCTGACCAGGAATTGAACCCTCAACCTAGGTATGTGCCCTGACCTGGAATCGAACCTGTAACCTTTTGATGCATGGGATGATGCTCCAACCAACTGAACCACCCAGCCAGAGCAATCTCCTTTAATTCTTACAATAAGTTAAGTAAATGATGATGCAATTAGTTTGGGAAACATGGGGCGCAGTGAGGTTAGATGACTTACCTGAGATCTCTCACCTGATAAACGATGGAACTACATTAGATTAAAAAAAAATGCTTTTTAAGCATTTAGAATTCTTCCAAGCATTTGGTAAGTACACAATGAGCACCCTAGTGTCAGCTAGTACTATTATTGATCCATACTTACAAAACTCGAAGTGGAATATTAAGACTTTGGTTTCCTTTCATCCACAAATAGCCTCCAGGGAGCATGAGTGGGTTTGTGCTTATTAATATGAGTTCCCTCAAGTGTCTCCAGCCCCCAACTCCTGCTCTCTATTTCATTATTCTCTGCCTTATCTCTGGCTCTGCATTATTTTTCTTATTAGCAACTCTTTAGACTTCTTGGGATAATTTGTTCATTAATTTACCATTTCTTAGGCTCCTCCTCCATATGTTGAGCTATACTGGATATTAGGGCAGGGCACAGTTTGTAGAAGTGTATGATGTTATCCCTGTTCATGAACCACTCATTTGGGTAAAGGGGGAGGAAAAACAATGAAATACCAAAATGGGACAGACAGGTGACTTCATTGAGAATTTATTGTATGCAAAGCACTGGTTTAGATGTTTCCATGCACTGTCAACCCTGCAGGTTAGGTGAGGCTGCAACATCCCACTTTACCAGTGATGACCCCAGAGGTCATCTTATCCAAGATCACACAGACTGGAGGGAGAGGAGCCTGGGGTTTGAACCCTAGTCTGCACTGATTGTCATGGACCTGTGGAGACTGTGTCCCTGGTCATTGCTAGGATTATCTATATGAGATGAAGGGGTGCTGGGATGAGCAAAGCTTAGGGTTGAGAGTGAGCCTGGTGGGGTTGGGGGAGAGTTCAGTATGTATGGACTGCTGTGCCAGGTTCTGGGAGGTGAGTAAGATGTGTTCCTTGCCCTCTGGAATCTTACTGTAGCTGGGGAGACAGACACACAAATAGATTTTTAGTGTAGAGTGGTAAGAGATGCAATGAGGGTAAATATAGGGTGCTGTGGAAGCAGAGGAGAGGGAACCAGGAAGTATTCTTGGGAAGTTAAGTTAGCAATGAGCTTAGCAGTTGAAGGCCAGAAGAGTTTTCTAATAGGCAGAGAACAGCATGAACAAAGGCATGGCCTTTTCTTGTTAGAAACAAGTTTATTCATCTGATCTTATGGATGCTATGGCACAGTGTGTAGTATAGGCAACAGGGAGTTCATCAGAGGTGTCTAACACTGAGCAACAGTATGAAAGTAGCATTTTATGTTGTTTAATCTCGTGGAGGTGGGAGAGATGACAGTCAAGCAAGACCAACTATGGGAGAAGCCAGCAAACTTTTTACTGTAAAGGGTCAGAAAGTAAATATTTTAGGTTTCAGTGGGCCATATGGTCTCTGATGCCTCAGCTCTGCTATTGTAGTATCAAAGCAGCCAGACAACTGGAAAATGAATGGGTGTAGCCATGTGCCAATGAAGCTTTCATTTATGTCCCCCAAATTTGAATTTCATATAATTCTCACATGTCACCAGTCTTTTTTTTTTTAATTTATTTTTGCCTCAGCTGTTTAGAAATGTAAAAGCCATTCTTCACTTGCAGGTTGGATTTGGCCCACAGCTCATGGTTTGCCTACTCTGAGCAACAGTGATGTTCAGGTTTGACATGACCAGAAACTGGAACAAAATGTTGGTGATGGAAATAGAGAGGAAGGGACTTGATGCCAGAGAACTTTGGAGAACACTGATTAGATAGAGGAGATAAGGAGAGGTCAGAGCCCAGATAACACTGAAGTTTCAAGTTTGGTGCCTGCCCAGCCCCGTTTTGGTAAACCTGATCTCGTTTTCCATGTACCAAGAATATGACTTGATTCTGGAGAAAAACCCAGAAAATATGACCTGATTTTAGGGAAAAACCCAGAAATAGCTGGTGTCTTAGGTGCTCCCAGCATGGTTAATTGTTCTGATTGTCTCCCTGTGAGTGTCACAATGCCACCCACCTTGCTGCCTTGGCTTCCAGGTGCTTTAGGCAGGAAGTGGCTCCTGCTGTGACTGGGACAGCATGCCCATCTATATGTCAGGGAATAGGTAAAGTTCCGTTTTTGGATAACTCTTAATTTTGATAATATTTCAAATTTACAGAGAAGTTGCAAGAGCAGTACTCAGTGCCCCTTCTAGCTGTTATCTACATTTCTTAATTGCATTTTATTAATAGTTTACATTTTGCCCTGTGTGCTTTATCTTTCTCCCCCCGCCCATATATATGCTATTTTTTTTTTTTTGGACCCATTTGAAAGTTGGAGACTTTGTGCCCCTTTAACCCCTACTTACTTCAGTGTAGGTTTATCAAGAATAAGCGCATCCTCTTCTATAACCATATTATGGTGATCAACATCAGGTACTTAACATTGATACAGTACTATTATCTAATAGTTGTTTTTGAACCTAGCACCCCTCGATAGCTATTACTCTAAGATTACCTGTCATGTGTGAAAAAATAATGCTACTGCTTCCTTTAACAGCATTATAGACACAGGTAGGTACCTGTTCTGCTCTGGAACTCATACTCCCATCATTTACCTAACTGAGCAGCTGCTTAGTGGGGTGTGGCAGGACCAGCAATTGCCTAAAAAGAGAAGCAGTCTAAGAGCTGAAGGATAACTTGTTATCTTGAACTTCCAGCTGCTAGAGGGCTGGCACTATGTTTTGCTTCACACAGCTCCTGCCATTCCCTGCTGTCTTCATGAAAAAGTTAATCTCTTAAATGGAACAACAATCACAGTACTCAAGAGCTCAATTTTAGGTACAAACATGTTCTTTCTGGGACCTCCACTGCATCTCAACCTATAGAAAAAGATTCTTCTAGGATGGATTTTTTTTCTTCTAGGTTTGATCTGGAAAATAAAATGAAATTAGATTGGAGGAATTTATTTTGGAAATAAAATGAGTGGAAAAGGTACCCTACCATTTCTGACTTAGTGCAGAAAGGGGTTTTCTTTTTGCTACTTTAAAAGATTGAAATCAGAAATAGGGCAGCGACTAATGCATATTCTGTAATAATAAGAACATTATTATTCTAAGTAGCTAGAGCTTGCTTACTTCTCTGGGAACTATGGGAAAAGGAGTCTGGAAATTCTGCACATGATGAGAAAGGAGTACAGAGAAGGCTCTCTGTGTAAAGGGGGTGATCACTGCATTAGCTACATTCTCAGTGATGTAACTAAATGTTTGTGCCTTATGCCTGTGTTGATGTGTTTGGTACACTGTGTCACTGTTTGGTTCACTGTGTCAATCATTACTATCTGTGAGCCTGTTCTTATGATCCAGAACATCTGAAGTCCTCACTGTCTTAGGTCTATAAGGTTCTGTGCTGGACATGAGAGGGGATGGGTGGGCCACAAAGGAGGATAAAGCTGTTATGGCCTCTACATTCCCTGATCTCTCAGTCTAGATAAGAAAACTTTGATTCAGCTGCTGCTGACAGTGAACTCAGGGGAATCACTTAATTGTTCTTTGCCATAGTTTTGCCATTTGTAGAGAGATGTTGGCTGTCAGCTAGTTTAAAGGAACATACTAGAGATACGGGACCCTGCGGTGGGGGGCTGGTGTGGGGCTGGGACCCCTTTGCTCATCTCAGGCAAGCTACCCAGTGACAATCTCCCTCCCAATGAAAACAATGGTACATGTGGGTGTCAGACCAGCCTGTTCAGTGCCTCCGCCCCTCCTACCAGTCTCACTGTGCTTTCTTCTTTACTTCTCTAGTTGTAGGACTTCCATTCAGCCGTCTTTCAGGCGGTTCTGAATGATGGTTGTTCTGTATTTTAGTTGTAATTTTGATGTGGTTGTGGGAGGCTGCAAGTACCTGCATTTACCTACACCACCATCTTGGTTCTTCCCGCATCGTTGATGTTTCTATCTCTCACACTCTTCCTTCGTCTCAGAAATCAATAAAAATATATATATTTTTTAAAAATGCAGTAGTTACTGTTCCCCTCACTCCCTCTATTCAAGCTTCTCTGGCACCTTACAGTTCCCTCCAACACTCCAGGTGCCCTGCCTCAGGGCCTTTGCACAGTGTTTCCTCTCCCTGAAATATATTCCCCAAGATGGTTAACTTCCCTTAGCCATTGAATTTCTTTTTTTAGATGTTACTTTCTCTGTGAAAGCTTCTCATGCCACCCAGTTAAAATGTCACCATGTCCCCTTTTCCCTAGTACTCCTCTTTCTTTTTATCCTGCTTTATATTTTCCTTTTCTCCAGGGTACTTTCCAACCTCCAGCATGCTTAAAGTTTATGGAGAGGCATAGTAAGTAGCCTGGGCACTGGATCCAGACTGCCCGGGTTTAAGTCCTGGCTTCACTAATGTACTTCTTTATGTCAACTTGGGTAGATTACTTAACCCCTTTAGCTCGGTTTCTTCATTTGTAAGAATGATACCTAACTCAGTTTTTTTTATGAAGATTAAATGAGTTAATATTTATAAAATTAAGTGCTATATACGTGTTTGATAACGACTGGTTTTATTGTGTTTCCTCCCACTAAAATGGAAGCTTCGTGAAGTTGGAGAGCTTTATCTGTTTTGTTCTCTACTGCATTGGTCACCACCAGTGGTCCGTGAGGTCCGAAAGGTTGGCGACACTGCCCTAATGTATCTGCAGCATTTAGAACAGGGCCTGGCATGCACTGAGTGAGTGAGTAGGTTGTAGGTGAGTTGGTCAGGAAAGGGAAGCAGTGAGGTGTGGTCAGCTATGGACAGCAGAGGCCTACCTGGGTTCCCATTCCAGCTCTGTACTTAATGACTATGTAATTTGGACAGGGTCTTTTTTAAAATTAAAAACAAAACAAAATGTAATAGTTTAGAGTGTTTTTAAACAACTTTCACTTTTAGACAAGATATTTTGACTTTCTAGTACACATTCATAGCTTGTTTCCAACTCCCCTTCTAATACTATCTAATTTTTATTATATTAATTTTATCTTGTCAGATAGCTGCATTCACTAGCATAAATCCCATAGGATTCAATGGTAATTTCTGTTTTTTTTATTCTGGCTTTTCCATTTTTGGCTTTTTTTATTTTGATTAATCTCTTGCTTGCTCTGGACCAGTGTCTTAATCTTGCCAAGTCTCAGGCTAACACCTCCCATGTTAGAGTTGTTAGAAGAATTAGATAAAATAATATACAGTGAGTACCAAGCATGATATCGGCCTGGCTGATAGCAGATGATAAATGTTAATTCTTTTCCTTTTTCAGCTCCACTGGAAGAAGTGAACCAGTGAAGGAAGCGGTGTTGGTCAGGAGGGGTGGGGGAAATCCTGAGTTGAGGTATGGAGAGAGGGAGAAAAACAAGATGGTAGGTAGAGGTGTGACCATCACAGGCCAGCTTGACTGGGATGGTTAGTAAGAAGGAACTCTTTATTGTTAAACTTGATGCTAAGATGAGGAGTTTAGATTATTTTTTTGTTACTTTATTTTGATATAACTATACAAAATTGCACGAATAGTACAAGGAACTCTTGTTTACCCTTTACCAGAACCACCAATTGTTTTCTTTTTGCCTATTTGCTTTTTCATATTTTTCCCCTCTCTCTGTATGAAGTAGAGACATTGCACCCATTGGATCCCTAGATACTTGGAACTGGAATATTCTCTTAGACTTTTACAGGGACCCTTAGGTTCTTAAATAAGAAGGTGGCACAATGTGAAAAGTACTTGGGGAAGGCGGCAAGGCCTGTGGCCAGGCAGTTTGGAATAATTTCCACTGGAGGGTTATGAGGACATTGGTGACTAGAAATGGAAAAAGGGTTAGAAACCCAGGATAAGTGAAGTGGAGCCTTGGGTGTGTACTGCTCGGGATGGGTGGAGGACTAGGGTGAGTGGAAGGGAGGGAGGGCTCATATGCTGTTAAAAGCAGCACTGCTCTCTGAGGAGAAGAGCAGTGTGCATAATCTGAAAAAGCAAACTTAGCTTTATTTTATAGTAGAGACCCGGTACACGAAAATTCATGCACTTGGGGGGTGGGGTAGGGTCCCTCAGCCCGGCCTGCGCCCTCTCACAGTCTCATACCCCTCTGGGGATGTCCGACTGATGGCTTAGACCTGCTTCCAAGGGGATTGGGCCTAAGCTGGCACTCAGACATCCCTTTGCAGCTTGGGAGCCCTTGGGGGATGTTCAACTAACGGCTTAGGCCCACTCCCCGCAACATCCTTAGCGCTGCCGTGGAGGCGGGAGAGGCTCCTGCCAGTGCTCTGGCCAGCCATGAGCCGGCTTCTGGCTGAGTGGTGCTCCCCCTGTGGAAGCACACTGACCACCAGGGGGCAACTCCTGCATTGAGCGTCTATCCCCTAGTGTTCAGTACGTGTTATAGAGAGTGGTCGTTCCGCCATTAGTGTCAATTTGTATATTACCCTTTTATTATATAGGACTAGAAGCCCAGTGCACGAAATTCGGGCACGGGTAGGGTCCCTAGGCCTGGCCAGCAATCAGGGCCGATTGGGGCCTTCTGGCTGCTGGCCGGGACCTTCCTTCATTCTGTGCTGCCCCCTGCTGGTCAGCGCACATCATAGCGAGTGATCCAACTCCCTGTCTCCTAGTTGAACTCCCGAGGGGACACTTTGCTTATTAATTAGCCTTATGTGTGTGTGTGTGTGTGTGTGTGTGTGTATATATATATATATATATATATATATTTGGGAATCTGAAACATCACTCTTCCCTTTTATTCTCATTACAGTCTGCGAAGATAAAAATCTCCTATATTCTTAAAGGAACAGCTGGGACATGCTTGTGCTTGTCAAAGGCATAGAGATGGTCTGAAGGACACAGCAGGTGCTGATTACTTTATGCTTTGTCATGAAGAGAGTAAGTAGAGATGAGCATTCAGGTAGTTGGGCATAGATCTAGGTAGGGATCACTAGTGGTTAGGTGGGGTGGATGGTGGGAAGCCAAGAACCAAAACCAGCTTTAGGAAGGGGAATCTATAGGGAACTAAGGAGGAGTAAAGTCCAGAGGAAGAAGCTTAAAGGGAGGGTAGCAATAGCAATGTAAAAAAATATAGAAATAGAATTAAGGAAGAGGACCCAGCCCTGGCTGGTTGCTCAGTGGTTAGTGTCTGCCCACACCCAAGGGGTCACAGGTTCAATTCCTAGTCAAGGGCACATATCTGAGTTGCAGGTTCAATCCCTGTCCCCAGTTGGGGCACATGTGGGAGGCAACCAATCAATGTGTCTCTCACATCAGTGTTTCTCTCTCTCTCTCTCTCTCTCTCTCTCTCTCTCTCTCTCTCTCTCTCTCTCTCTCTTCCCCCTCCCTTCCTGCCTTCTATTCTCTCTAAAAATCAGTGGGAAAGAATATTCTCTGGTAAGGATTAACAAACGAAAGAAAGAGGACCCACGCTGAGCCCGAATAAACCCAGTGAGTGAGCTCCCAGCCGTTCTCAGTACTAGCTCAGTGCCTTCTGGGGCCCGGAGGTACTGGTTGGGCTCTGTTTTTCCAGAGCCGTAGCCAGAACTAAGGAGCACCCTGGGAATAATGCCACACAGGGTGCTAAACCAAATCAGACTGTTGAAGGATTTCAAATTAACTTCGCAGGGCCTAAGAGTTTTTGTGGAAGAAATACCTCAAGGAGAATTTATCAGAGATGGTTTCTTACATTTGAGCTTATACTAATAATTAAAAGTCCACCCCCCTTTTCAAAGGTAATGTGTTATATGGAAGATGTTGATATTTTATGTAGCTTTCAAAATTTCCATCTGTAGGTAAATCTTTTTACAGGAAAGTCTAGATTGCCTCTGGAATAGCAGATTCTTAGAGTGAAGTCACTACAGGGTTATATTATACTTTGTCCCTTTACATATTCATTGAGCACTTTTTGATTAGTAAACACTGGGAATGTGGTAGCAGTGAACCATGAGGGCCAGAGCCTGCTCAGTCAGACCTTGTGGTTACATTTTCAGGAATTTTGCAGCCATTATTAAAAATGAATTCTATAAACTTACAATTAAATAAATTATCTTAAAAACAAGGATAGTAAAAACTTACATCTTATCACTTCCTCATTTTTTTAGCATTTACATCTCTTGTAGCCACATGGTGGAAATATGTAATTATGAACTATGGCACACCTCTTCCCAGCTATGTGTCTGTGTTCAGAGATATCAAGTTGGTAGTTTGAAATTGGCTGTGTTGGGAGTATTTACACCATGGACACCAACAGACACTACAAATTATGGCTTCATTTACTGTTTTGTTCCTTGTCTCAGAAAGTGATGATGAAATGTTAACATTTGCAGTTTAAATTTAAAGTGTTTGAGTCTGTAACCATTACATTCTGAATAGCACCCCTAAAATTGAGGAAATATTCTTCTTGTAGTTGAAAACTAAGGTCCAATTCAGCAAATAATTTGTTCAGATCATGTTTGATGTACATCTTTCTTGTTCCAGTTTTGTTTTATTTCTTAAAGTAAATGAAAATATCAATCACCATTCACTTACTTATCAATTTTATCCATAGATTGGCCGCAGAGATGAGACAAAAGTCTATGACAGCATTCTGTGAGAATCAATTGGCTATATGGAATTAGCAGTAAAGAATATCATATATTTTATTGCTACATACTTTATTATATACTAGAGGCCCGGTGCATGAAAATTCATGCACTGGAGGGGGTTTCCCTCATCCCAGCCTGCCCCCTCTCACAGTCCAGGAGCCCTCAGGGGCAGGAGGCAACCGGCGATCAGGGGAAGGCGACACCCCCATCACACTTCTGCTGCTGCCACTGCCAGCAGTGCAAGCCTCGGCCGGCCCTAGTTACCTGAGCCTCAGGTGGCCCTGGGTGGCTGGGCAGCCGACATTTGAGGCTTGCCTGCACCTTGGGCCGGCCCTGGGCGGCTGGGGGACTGAGAGGACTGGGCGCCATCACCTTTTGGCTGTGGGTACTGCCATCTTTGAGAGCATGGCAGTCAATTAGCATATTCCCTCCTTATTGGCTGTGGGCGCTGCCATCTTTGTGACAGTGTGTCAATTAGCATATTCCCTCTTTGTTAGATAGGATTACTATATATTTATTACTGTATTGTATATTTTTTACTGTTGTATGTAATACATCTTTTATTTCAGTAAAGTCCTATCTAATAAAAGTAATATGCAAATTGACCATCACACCAACACACAAGATGGCCGGCAGGGGAGGGCAGTTGGGAGGGACCAGGCCTAAAAGGAAGGGCAGTTGGGGGTGATCAGGCCTGCAGGAGAGGGCAGTTGGGGGGACCAGGCCTGCAGGGGAAGGCATTTGGGGGCGATCAGGCCTGCAGGGGAGGGCAGTTGGGGAGGACCAGGCCTGCAGGGGAGGGCAGTTGGGGGGGACCAGGCCTTCAGGGGAGGGCAATTGGGGGGGACCAGGCCGGTAGGGGAGCAGTTAGGCACTGATCAGGCTGGCAGGGGAGTGGTTAGGGGGTGATCAGCCTAGCAGGCAGAAGCAGTTAGGGGCTATCAGGCAGGCAGGCAGGCAAGCAGTTGGGAACCAGCAGTCCTGAATTGTGAGAGGGATGTCCAACTGCCTGTTGAGGCCAGGATTGGGCCTCAACAAGCAGTCGGACATCCCTTGAGGGGTCCCAGATTGGAGAGGGTGCAGACTGGGCTGAGGGACACAGCCCCCCTTTCACGAATTTCGTGCACCGGGCCTCTAGTTTATAATAAATGTGTATATATATCCTATATAGTAAAAGGGTAATATGCAAATAGACCGAACAGCAGAACAACTGAACAACCAATCAAAGCGTAATGTGCTAATGATATGCTAAGGTTGCTCAGCCGCTCGCTATGATGTGCACTGACCACCAGCAGGCAGATGCTCCGACCAGTAGGTTAGCTTGCTGCTGGTGTCTAGCCGATCGGGACTGAGTGAGATGGGCTGGACACGCCCTGGAGTCCTCCTGTGGTCCCTCTCCGGCCTGAGCGTGCAGCGGTCCCTCAGCCTGGCCTGTGCCTTCTCACAATCTGGGACCCCTCGGGGGATGTCGGAGAGCTGGTTTCAGCTCGATCCCACAGGCTACTCTCCTTGGGAGGGCACCAGATGCAGGGCTCATAGCTGGTAAGCACTGCTGCGGCAGCACGAGCCTCTCCTGATTGGGACTGATTGGGCATGGGCCTGCAGCAGGCACAGTGGGGCCAGGATGAGTGAGAGCGGCAGGTAGGAGCTGCAGGCGGCGTTGGACTGTGGATTTCAGCCCAATCCCTGCAGGCCACCCAGAGGTACCCTACCCATGCACAAATTCATGCAGCGGGCCTCTAGTATGAACATAATTTTGGAGACTAAGTTGTTAAGCATTTACCAGCACACCACCAGAGTTAAATAATCAGTGCCTTCAGGGAGTTCCTTAGTGAAGGAGATAGATATATAATCACAGAGATACCTAAGTGTGTGAAGGACACTGGAGGAAGGGCCATTGAAAGTATATGACAAGGTACTTAATCTGGGCTGGAGGAGGAGTTTGGGAAGGCCTCAGGGAAATGATCCTATATAGGAGTGGTTCTCAACCTTCCTAACGCCGTGACCCTTTAATACAGTTCCTCATGTTGTGGTGACCCCCAACCATAAAATTATTTTCGTTGCTACTTCATAACTGTAATTTTGTTACTGTTATGAATCGTAATGTAAATATCTGATATGCAGGATGTATTTTCATTGTTACAAATTGAACATAATTAAAGCATAGTGATTAATCACAAAAACAATGTGTAATTATATATGTGTTTTTCAATGGTCTTAGGCGACCCCTGTGAAAGGGTCGTTCGATCCCTGAAGGGGTCGCGACCCACAGGTTGAGAACCACTGCTATATAGTAAAAGGCTAATACGCAAATCGACTGAATGGCAGAACAACTGCTTTCTATGACGCGCACTGACCGTTGGGGCAGATGCTCAACGTAGGAGCTTCCCCCTGGTGGTCATTGCACTCCCACAGGGGGAGCACCTCTTAGCCAGAAGCCTCACTCATGCTGGCGAGCGCAGAGGCAGGGGCTAAGCCGTCAGGCGGACATCGTCCGAGGGCTTCCGGACTGGGAGAGGGCGCAGGCTGGTCTGAGGGACCCCCATCCCCCAGTGCATGAATTTCGTGCACCAGGCCTCTAGTACTATTTATATTAAGCATAGACTACAGGTGACTGGGGAATGTAGGAGCACCTCGGGCAGAGGGAACAGCTTCTGGGTGAGGAAGTGTGCAGGCTCGAAGAACAAAAGGAGCAGTTCCTTTGACTGGAGTATGAGGATAAGAGCGAAGGAGGTGGGCATTCTGGAAAGAAAGGTGGGTGTGGACCAGATGTGTGAGTGCTATTTATAGGTCATGTGAAGGTCGTGTTAACAATCTAAGGATTCTGCTTTTAGGCAGTTTGGCCACTCAGTTACTACAGACACATAAAGGCAGTTCTCCATTTGGCTGACTAGATGTGGCTTCAATAAAGAGATGTTAATATTTTTTGGTGAAGTAAATACTTAAATTGGACAAATGTGAATTACCAACTTACTGTGTGCAGGACTTTGTGCTAATGATTTTCAAGGACACAGAAATTGTAAACATTGTCTTTGTCCACTGGTGATGCATTGCTGGGGGAGCAGCCAGATATCTGTAGAGTTCTGCGCATGGGCCACGAAGTTTCAAGCGCACTGTACATGTGCGCCCACACATGGTATTTTGTGGAAGAGCCACACTCAAGGGGCCAAAGAGCCGCATGTGACTCGCGAGCCACAGTTTGCCGACCACTGTTAGACAAAGTGGGTGGAGGCAACTAGAGTAGGCCTCAGCAATTTTTTAAAATAACCCAATGGGAGACAGCAAGACCTTGGCAACCTATTAGAAAATAGGTAATCAAATAGTACTCAGCCAGTGAGGAACTGGAGGAAGGTATAAATAAATAGGCTATGTTTCTTGCCCTACTCCTGATCCTGTACAATGGACGCCTGCTCTCAAGAGTGTTATAAAAAAAAAAAAAAGTGTTAAAAAAAGTCTCATTTTCTCCATGCTTCTGTTTCCTAGTCCGTCATTTGAAATTTGGGCAGGTGAGCCATTTCTCACAATGCAAATTAAAGTCTATTAGTCCATGTGTGGAGTCCCGCAGGGATGTGCTCCCCCACCACAGGAATGTCAGGAACCCATTACATGCTAAGGAGAAGGAGGAGGCAAGAGGAAGCACACCACTTTTAATCTAGGGGGTGGATCCAGCCTTGCTAGCTCCTGATGGGTTCTTTTCCAAGAATTCCGCCTTAGCAACACCCTTGGGATTGGTTTATGTGTCTTACTGACTTGTGATTGGTTGTTTGTCTTAGCAACATTCATACATTTTAAAGTTTATGTCTCCTGTGTGTGTGCCCTTCCTTCCCTGCCCAGTTGAGGTGCCTTAGTAACAACCTAGCTGGCCTTTCTTGTTTTATTTCCCCCTCCCCGCCATGGTCTTGATTCCTGACTACCTTGCTTCCCTCTGTCTCCTCAAAAATAGTTTATAACTAGAGGCCCAGTGCACAAAAATTTGTGCACTTGGGGCGGGGGGCATCCCTGAGCCCGGCCTTTGGGGGATAACCACCTGCTGGCTTAGGCCCGCACCTGGGAGATTGGGCCTAAGCTGGCAATCAGACATTCCTCTGGCAGCCCGGAAGCCCTTGGGGGATGCCCACTTGCCAGCGGAGAGCAGGCCTAAGCTGCAGTCAGACATCCTTGGCGCTGCTGAGGAGGCAGGAGAGGCTCCCACCACCACTGCTGTACTGGCAGCCATCAGCCTGGCTTGTGACTGAGCAGAGCTCCCCCATGTGGGAGTGCACTGACTACCAGGGGGCAACTGCTGCATTGACCACCCCTGGTGGTCAGTGTGTGTCATAGTGACCAGTCATTCCCAGTCTTTCTGCTGTTAGTGTCAATTTGCATATTACCCTTTTATTATATAGGATAGAGGCCTGGTGCACGGGTGGAGGACGGCTGGTTTGCCCTGAAGGTGTCCCGGATCAGGGTGGAGGTCCCGCTGGGGTGCCTGGCCAACCTGGGTGAGGGGCTGAGGGCTGTTTTCAGACGGGCCACACTCCCTTCAGGGTGGGGTCCCTGCTGGAGTGCCTGGCCAGCCTGGGTGAGGGGCTGAGGGCCGTTTTCAGGCTGGCCACAGCCCCTTCAGGGTGGTGGTCCCCACTGGGGTGCCTGGCCAGCCTGGGTGAGGGGCTGATGGCTGTTTGCAGGCTGGCCAAGCCCCCTAGTTGAGACCCTCACCCCATGAGGGTGTGGCCAGCCTGGGTGAGAGGCTGATGGCTGTTTGCAGGCTGACTACAGCCCCTTCAGAGTGGGGGTCCCCGCTGGGGTGCCTGGCCAGCCTGGGTGAGGGGCTGATGGCTGTTTGCAGGCTGGCCACAGCCCCTTCAGGGTGGGGGTCCCAACTGGAGTGTCTGGCCAGTCTGGGTGAGGGGCTGATGGCTGTTTGCAGGCTGGCCATGGGCCCCAGCCACCCAAGCTCCCAGTGGAGGCTGGCTTGAAACAGGTATCTGGGGTTTATTTATCTTCTATAATTGAAACTTTGTTGCCTTCAGCGGAGGCCAGAGCTGGCCAGGGCAGGCGGGAAGCTTGGGTTCCTCCATCGCCGGGGGAACCAAGCCTCCTGCTTGCTCCAGCTCCGTGGCTGCCGCTGCCATCTTGGTTGGGTTAATTTGCATATAGTCACTCTGATTGGCTGGTGGGTGTGGCTTGGGGGCGTAGTGAAGGTATAGTCAATTTGCATGTTTCTCTTTTATTAGATTAGATAATTTACTTGGGAGACCCCAGAAGAGTAATCCACTTTTGACAAGACCCCTTCCTGTCTTTATTCCTGATTTATCCCCATCATCTACTTCCCTGGAGTCTGATTATTTCATGAATGCTAATTCTGCCTCTAACCAGACTCCTAGAGAGGGCCACATCTATACTTCTCTTCTGGTCCTCCTGGCCCCTTACATGCTTTCAGAACTATGTGTTGGTTTTTTTTATCCGCCAGAAAAGCATCATAGGATAGGTTTAGAAGAGACTTTAGACAGAGAATATCAGCCTTATGTTTAGGAGATGTGCTGGGCTGGGAGAAGGTTCTAAAGAGGGGCTCATGTCTCCTCCAGGCTGGGACTGTTGCAGAAGTCCCTGAATGCAATGGAGCATTCTTCTAATGAAATCTTCGGTAAAAAAGCTCAACACTTCTTTTTCTTTTACCAACATTTGTTGAGTATCTATTATGTGCCAGGTCCTGTGTTTCTTATGAGAATACAGTGACACATAAGACATGGTTACTGCTCTCAATTTTATTTATTTATTCATTTTTTAATTAATTAATTTATTTTGCTCTCAGTTTTTTAACAGCTTTATTGTATTGTTCATATATCATATAGTTCACTCACTGAACGTTTATGATTCACTGGATTTTAGAACATTTTTGTTATCCCAAAAAGAAACCCTTTATCCATAGCAATAACTTTTTACTTCTCTGCGGTCCCCTTTATCCCAGCCTTAGGCAATCACTAATCTACTTTCTATTTGTTATTCTGGATATTTCATATAAATGAATTCACACAATATGTGCGATTTTGTGACTGCCTTCTTTTGCTTGGCATGATGTTCATTTTGTAGCATGCACGAGAACTTCTTTCTTATGGCCAAGTAATATCTCATTTTATGGATATACTACACTTTCATTCAACAGTTGATAGACATTTCACTTTTAGCTATTTTGAATAGTGTTGATATGAACATTCAAGTACAGGTTTTTGTGTAGACATATGTTTTCATTTCTCTTGTGTATATACCAGGTACATACCTGGGAGTGAAATTGCTTGGTCACATAGTAACTCTACGTTTAACATTTTAAGGAACTGCCGACTGTTTTCCAAAGTGGTTGCACTATTTTCTATCCCCACCAGCAATGTGTGCGGGTTCCAATTTTTCCACCTCCTCAGCAACATTTATTATTATCTATCTTTTTTATTATAGCCATCCTAGTGGATGTGAAGTGATATCTCATGGTGTGTGTGTTTTTGTGTGTTTTTTTTTGTATATCCCAGTGACCAGACCTTACATAACTTAATATGTGATTATCCCATTAAATCGTGCACCCATCCAGTACCACGCCTAGTTATTAGAATATTATTATTATTTTAAAAACTATTTTTATTGACTTCAGAGAGGGAGGGAGAGGGAGAGAGATAGAAAGAAAGAAATATCAATGATGAGAGAGAATCATTGATTGGCTGCCTCCTGCATGCTCCACACTGAAAATTGAGCCCACAACTCAGGCATGTGTCCTGACCGGAAATTGAACCATGACCTCCTGGTTCATAGGTCGACGCTTAACCACTGAGTCATGCTGGCCAGGTGAGAATATTATTGACTATATTCCCTATGCTGTACTTTACATCCCCATGACTATTCTGTAACAACCAGTTTGTATCCCTTCACCTTTTTTACCCACCCCTCCGAACACCCCTCCCATCTGGCAGCCAACAAAAAGTTCTCTGTATCTGTAACTCTGTTTCTGTTATGCTTGTTGAATTTGCTTGTAGATTCAGTTGTTAATAGATATGTATTTATTGCCATTTTATTGTTCATATTTTTGATCTTCTTTCCTTCTTCTTAAATAAGACCCTTTAGCATCCTATCTAATAAAGAGAAACATGGTAATTAGCTGTACATCCGCTACCCTTCCCATTGGCTAATCAGGACGATATGCAAATTAACTGCCAGCCAAGATGGCGGCCGGCAGCCAGGCAGCTTGAAGCTAACATGAGGCTTGCTTGCTTCAGTGATGGAGGACTCCAATGTTCCCTGCCTGCCTTGCCAGCCTCTGAGCTTGCAGTTTGAAACATTGTAACAAATATAGAAGCTAAACAAAACCCCATAAACCTGCTTTCAGCCAGCCAGGATCTCAGAGCTGAAGTTGATACAGTGTTTTGATTATAGAACCCAAACAAACCAGATACCTGCTTTCAGCAGCAGAGGCCTCAGAGCTGGAGCCAGAGCTAAAGCTGGCCCAGAATAAAAAAAGAAAAAAGAAAAAAAGGAGCAGTTGGGAGCTTCAGTCACTCGCCAGCCTGAAAACAGCCCTCAGCCCCTCACCCAGCCTGGCCAGGCACCCCAGTGGGGAGCCCCACCCTGAAGGGGGTGTGACCAGCTGCAAACAGTCATCATCCCCTCATCCAGGCTGGCCAGGCACCCCAGTGGGGACCCCCACCCTGATCCAGGACACCCTTCAGGGCAAACCAGCCGGCCCCCACCCATGCACCAGGCCTCTATTCTATATAGTAAAAGGGTAATATGCCTCCCAGCACCGGGATCAGCGTGACAGGGGGCAGCGCCCAAACCCCCTAATTGCCCTGCAGCTCTGTGTGGTACAGGGGGCGGGGCCACAACCTCCCTATCCGCCCTGCTCTGTTCGCGACAGGGTAAGGTGCTCTAACCCCCTAATCAGTCCTGCTCTGTGCCTGATAGCGGGGAGCTCCCCAACCCCCTGATCGCCCTGCGGCTCTGTGTGTGACAGGGTGCAGCGCCCCAACCCCTCCTCCCCCCCACGGGCCCTGCTCTGTGTGTGACAGGGGGCAGTGCCCCAACTCCCCTATCGGCCCTACTCTGTGAGTGACATGGGGGAGCTCCCCAACCCCTGATGGGCCCTGCTCTGTGAGTGACATGGGGGAGTTCCCCAACCCCCTGATTGACCCTGCTCTGTGCATGACAAGGTACGGAGCCCCAACCCCTCTGATGGGCCCTGCTCTGTGAGTGACAGGGGGAAGCGCCCCAACCCCCTGATTGGTCCTGCTCTGAGCATGACGGGGTGGCGCCGCAACCTCCCCATCGACCCTGCCTTGAGTGTCACAGGGGGCGGTGCCCCAACCCCCCAATCGGCCCTACCCTGAGCGTGACTGAGGGTGGCATCGCAACCTCCCAATCCGCCCTGCTCTGTGCATGATGGGGTAGCGCCCCAACTCCCCAATCAGCCCTGCTCTGAGCCCAACCAGGGGCTGCACCTAGGGATTGGGCCTGCCCTCTGCCACCTGGGAGCAGGCCTAAGCTAGCAGGTAGTTATCTCCCGAGAGTTCCCAGACTGCGAGAGGGCACAGGCTGGGCTGAGGGACCCCCCGTACCCCCCCGAGTGCACAAATTTTTGTGTACTGGGCCTCTAGTATATCATATGGCACATAGAGCCAGAACAATGGAAGCCAGCTGGTAATAGTTCTGAAAGGGAAATACTAGTAAATTGACAGACTCTCAGGAGCTAAGAGTCAGGACATCTTAAGCTGGAGATAAAGTAAGTTTTGTGCACTGGGCTTCTAGTCCTATATAATAAAAGGTTAATATGCAAATCGACTGAATGGTGGAACAACCGGTTGCTATGATGTGCACGACCACCAGGGGACAGACACTCAACGTAGGAGCTGCTCCCCGGTGGTCAGTGCACTCCCAAAGGGGGAGCACCGCTCAGCCAGGAGCTAGGCTTATGTCTAGTGAGTGCAGCAGCAGTGGCAGGAGCCTCTCCCACCTCCGTGGCAGCACTAAAGATGTCCAACTGACGGCTTAGGCCCACTCCCTGCAGTCGGACGTCCCCCAAGGGTTCCCAGACTGCGAGAGGACACAGGCCGGGCTGAGGGATGCCCCCCACCCTAAGTGCACGAATTCCGGGTCTCTAGTTTCATATAATACTGGTTTGGTGGTGATAGTTCACCTTTAGGTTTTTCTTGTCTGGGAAGCTCTTTATTTGTCCTTTGATTCTAAATGAGAGCTTTGTAGGGTAGAGTAATCTTGGTTGTACTAGTAGGTCTTTGTTTTTTATCACTTTGAATATTTCTTGCCACTTCCTTCTGGGCTGCAAAGTTTGTGTTGAGAAATCAGTTGACAGTCTTATGGTAGCTCCCATGTAGGTAACTAACTATTTTTCTCTTGCTGCTTTTAAAATTTTCTCTTTGTCTTTAACCTGTGGCATTTTAATTATGTGTCTTGGTGTGGGCCTCTTTGATTTCCTCTTGAGACTCACTGCTATTCCTGGACTTGTAAATCTGTTTCCTTTACCAAGTTATGGAAGTTTTCTATCATTACTTTTTCAAATAAGTTTTCAACTTCATGCTCTCTTACTTCTCCTTCCGGCGCCCTCATGATGCAAATGTTGTTATGCTTAAAGTTTTCCCAGAGGCTCCTTGTACTGTTTTCTTTTATCCTCTTTTTTGGGGGAAAGGAGGGGTTCTTTTAGCTGTTCTGATTGGGTGTTTTTTACTTCCTTATTTCAAATCACTGGTTTGATTCTCAGCTTCATCTACTTTACTGTTAATTCCTTGTAAATTATTATTTATTGCAGTTAGTGTAGCTTTCATTTCTAACTGGTTCTTTTTTATGCTATTGAGGTCCTCACTAAGTTCCTTTAGTATCCTTATAACCAGTGTTTTGAACTCTGCATCTAGTAGCTTATTTATCTCCATTTTGTTTAGTTCTTTTTCTGAGGTGTTGTTCTGTTGTTGTATATGGGCCATGTTTCTTTCCTCATTTTGGCAGTCTCCCTCTATTTGTTTCTATATATTAGGTAGAGCTGCTACATCTCCCAGGCTTAGTAGCATGACCTAATGTAGTAGGTGTCTTATAGGGTCCAGTGGCACAGCCTCCCTGATCACCCCAGCTGGGCACTCGAGGTGTGCCCCCCCCCCCCCCTTGTGGGCTGTATACCCTCCTGTTGTAGTTGAGTCTTGATCGCTGTTAGCACATCAATGGGAGGGATTTACCTAGGCCAGTGGTTGGCAAACTTCGGCTCACGAGCCACATGCGGCTCTTTGGCCCCTTGAGTGTGGCTCTTCCACAAAATACTGACTTCTGCACATGGGCCATGAAGTTTCAATCACATTGTACGTGCGTGCCGCACGTGGTATTTTGTGGAAGAGCCACACCCAAGGGGCCAAAGAGCCGCATGTGGCTCGCCAGCTGCAGTTTGCCGACCACTGGCTTAGGCCATCCAGCGGTAAGGACTGGCTATGACCACTGACCACCAACCTCTAACCACCTTGGAGGATCAGCTGTGTGGATACCCACTGGACAGAGCAGGACTTACTTCAGTAGAGCTCTGGTACCCACTGAGTCTGCCCTTGAATATGTTGCTTATGGAAGTGGTGGTGCTTCGACATGCTCTGAAGCTGTCCACTGAGTGCACTAGTTCTAGGGCCTCCTAGGAGGTGTAGGCCAAGGTCAACCACCACCTGTGTTCTGCCCAGGGCCACCAGGCAGAAGCTACAAAGTAATCTGCAGATGGCTGCTTCTTGTGCTGAGCTTAGAGGTGCTCAGGTGAGGTCAAGCTATGAACCAAGGCAGGTTGCTGCTAGTGCTGGACCTGAGGCCACTTAGTGAGAGGTACTGGGCATGCTGAGACCAGATGATGCTTAATTGAGAGATTTTAGGAAAATCTGAAGCATGAGCCAAGACAGGCCATTCCTATGGTAAAGCTAATGGAAACTGGTTGGGTGAGCCCAAAAGTTGGGTGGGGCAGGGCCTCAGGGAATTATCAGGGTGGGATAAACTGTGTGAGCCAAGTTGATGGAGTCTCAAATATGGTGCCTGTCTGCTGGTTCTGTGGGGCAGGGCTCATCAAAGGAACAATGTCTTCTGCCAGCACTTCTGTCTGGGAGAAAGCTGTTCCTCTAGCCTTCACATTGATGCTAAACAGTTTAGTTCTTCCCATATGTCTCTGGTGCCTTTCAAGCTGCTGTCCCTGTGCTGGTGCTCAGAGGGTATAAGTCTGAGTAAGTCCATTTACGAGCCCTTTAAGAGGAACTGTCTGGGACTCCAGCAGCCTCAGCCTTCCTCAGCCTCAATTCCTGCTGATTTTTTACAGCTAGAGGTTGAGTGAAACCCTGAGCTTGGGTGTTTGGTGTGGGACTGGGACCCTTGCTCCTCATTGGGGACCTCCCCAGCCAAGGTATCCCTCCCAATTTTTATCCCCAACATGTGGGTATGGGACCAGCCCCTTCCAAGTCTCTGTCCCTCCTACCAGTCTCAATGTGGGTTCTTTAATTTCGTAGTTGTTGGACTTCCATTCAGCTTGATTTCAGGAGATTATGAATGATTGTTTTTCTGTAGTTTAGTTGTAATTTTGACATGGTTGTGAGAGGAGGTGGGTACCGTGTTTATCTATGTTGCCATCTTGGCCACCAGCAGTCCTCATTGTGGTTTTGATTTACATTTTCCTAATGGTTAATGATGCTCAGTAGCTTTTTGTATGTTTATTGGACATTTGTGTGTCTTCTTTGAAGAAACATAAATCTCTAGCTCATTTAAAAATTTGGGTTACTTAATTATTGAATTGTAACAGTTCTTTGCATATTGTGGATATAAGTTCCTTTTCACATATGTGATTTTCATATATTTTACTCCATTTTGTGGGTTGTCTTTTCACTTTCTTAATGGTGTTCTTTATGCTGTAAAGCATAAAATCTTTTAATTTTTATGACTCAAATTTTCCCTCAGCTCTTGATAAACCCAGATTTATATGACAGATTTCTAAGCTTTCAAGTGTTGCTGTTATATTTCTTTGTTGTTGTTGTTGTTATTTTTAGTTATAGAATTTTTATTATTTTTTATTTTTTCTTTATTGATTAAGGTATTACATATGTGTCCTTATCCCCCCATTACCCCCCCCCCCCCACACACACACACACTCATGCCCTCACCCCTTTGAGAGTCTCTAGAGTTGAATAGTATATAACCAGTCTCATAACTTTTAAAACTCAGAGCCTCTTATTGTTGGTGACTTTGTTTTAGCTTTTAAACTTCCTCCTTATATTGCTGGTGAAAACAACCATTAGCTGATGATTACTGAACACATTGATTTGGGACTAGACTTGATTTGAAGCTAGACTTCTGAGAATAGTTGGCAGCAAATGTACTGAGGTTGTATTTACACATGCTGAGAAAATGGAGCACTGTCAATTCCCATTGTAATGTCAGTCAACTCCCTTGTGTTATCTAATATTTTTCAGCTTTATCTACTCTAGTATACAACATGGAATTTAATAACAAGAAGTGCATTGGGTTATGTAGATAAATTACCAGAATGAAAAGCTTAAACTATCTCCTATGCTGATCCCTACAAAATATCCCAGCAGTCCACCCTCTCCCTCTATTGTTTTGACAAGATTAAGAAGTAAGACATTTTAAAAAATTAAATTTGTTGGAGGTAATAGTGGTTATTAGGATCATATAGGTTTCAGGTGTAGATTTATCTGCTGCAAGATCTGTATATTGCACTGTGTGCCCACCACCTGAAGGCAAATCTTCTGTCACTATACATTAGGCTCTCTTCACACACCCCAACCCCCAAGGACATTTTACTTACATGATAAAGTTCTGTTTTAAGTCATCTGTGACACACCAAACACCTCTATAACAGTAAGTACCATTTCTGGTCACTGAGGGAGGGAGCAAGCTCAGGAGGTGTGATCTTGGACAGGAAACAGCGTGTCTAAGATCACATTCCCACTGGTAGGTGGTAATGCTGGGCTCTCTTTTGGGGGGCATATTTGTGATTACTTTTGTTTTGTACCCTTTTAACTCTTTATCAAGTATTGTCATTTCAAAGATGGGGTAAATAAATGTGTTGGGGTTTTTTCTTTGCATATAATCTGGACAAGTGGATGTAAATCATGTAGCTGGGGGATAGAGGTGGGTGGTGGAGCATAGGAACAAAAATGTGAGAAGGAGTGGAACTTCGCTAAGGAAAAATGGAGAAGATGAGAAATTCTTTCTTTCCAGATGGAATGAAGTTGTGGGAATCTATTAAATGAATCAAGTATGGTATAGTACAGTTAAAAAAGTCCCAGGCTTGTTCATTAAGTATTACTCATTGGGCACCAAAATGCTTGGATGACTTTTTAGTAGGTGTAATTTTGAGATGAAGCTTGGTTCCATATTCCCTTTTTGTTTTGTTTTATTTTAATCCTCACCCGAGGATATTTTTCTCTTGATTTTTAGAGAGTGGAAGAGAGAGGAAAAGACAAAGAGAAATATGATGTCAGAGAAACACATCAATTGGTTGCCTTCTGCACGTGCCCCAACTAGTGCCCAGGCCGGGGAGGAGCCTGCAACTGAGGTATGTGCCGTTGACCGGAATTAAACCCAAGACCCTTCGGTCCGCAGGCCGATGCTCTACCAGTGAGCCAAACCAACTAGGGCCCATATTCCCTTTGTAGATGGAGTTGCCTGGGATCAAGTGGATGCTACTGGGTGATGATTGCATCTGGGATTGTTCTGACCTTTCTTTTTTGTAGAATGCAGAACCATTACATATGGTTTTATGGTCACAAGTTGACCTGTGGGTGACAGTTCTTCCAAAGAAGTCAGTCCTTCTTGGGATGTTTTTGGAACCTGTGATACTTTGGCTTCTTTGCCTACATTATTCTTGATTTGGGGACAGATTTTTGCACTTTGAAGATGGATCTGATATGGTTAGATGTGTAGGCTTATGTTCAGTTCTATTGTCTGCTACTTAAAACTATGTGACCTTGAGTACAATACTAAATTTCTGGTTTTTCATCTATAAAAATGTAGATAACACCTATCTCATGCTCTTATTGTGAGGATTAAGTGATATTGCGTGAAGTTCAAAGAATAGCATACAAAATAGTACTCATTACATAGTAAGTATGTATTAAATGTTAGCTATATTGTTGTTGCTTTGAAACAAGCAAAACATTAATTTCCACACAGCTCTTGTAGATGAAGTAGAGGATCAAATTGGGCAGCAGTATATTTAGTAAAACATAAACGTGTGAAAAGAAATAACAATACTGTTCCCATTTATTATCTCCTGTGTTAGGCCCTGTAGTGTATGTATATACATATATATAAATACTAGAGGCCCAGTGCACGAATTCGTGCATGGGTGGAGTCCGGCCAGCCTGCCCCGATGGGGGCCAATCGGGCCAGGCCAGTGGGTGGGGAGGGGATGTGGGAGATTGGCCGGCGGGCCCACCCCCAATAGGGGTGGGGGTGGCTGATCAGGGGGCGGGGCTGGTTGGGGGTGGGGCCACTGGAGGTTTGGGGTGGCCAATCGGGGCCTGATCGGGCCAGTTGGCCACCTCAGTGCAGTCATAGCGACCAGTTGTTCCAGTCATTCTGTTGTTCCAAAAATTTGCACACTCGGGGCGAGTGGGGGGGTTCCTCAACCTGGCCTGTGCTCTCTCACAGTCTGGGACCCCTCTGGGGATGACCACATGCTGGCTTAGGCCTGCTCCCTGGGGGATTGGGCCTAAGCTGGCAATCAGACATCCCTCTGGCAGCCCGGCAGCCCTCGGGGGATATCCACTTGCCAGCGGGGAGCAGGCCTAAACTGCAGTCGGACATCCTTAGCGCTGCTGAGGAGGCAGGAGAGGCTCCCACCACCACCACTGTACTGGCAGCCATCAGCCTGGCTTGTGACTGAGCAGAGCTCCCCCATGTGGGAGCGCACTGACCTCCAGGGGGCAGCTCCTGCATTGAGCATCTGCCCCCTGGTGGTCAGTGTGTGACATAGTGACCAGTCATTCTCAGTCTTTCTGCTGTTAGGGTCAGTTTGCATATTACCCTTTTACTACATAGGATAGAGGCCTGGTGCACGGGTGGGGGACGGCTGGTTTGCCCTGAAGGGTGTCCCGGATCAGGGTAGGGGTCCCGCTGGGGTGCCTGGCCAGCCTGGGTGAGGGGCTGATGGCTGTCTGCAGCTGGTCACACCCCCTTCAGGGTGGGGGTCCCCACTGGGTTGCCTGGCCAGCCTGGGTGAGGGGCTGAGGGCCGTTTTCAGGCTGGCCAGTGACTGAAGCTCCCAGCCTCTCCTTTTCTTTCTTTTTTTTTTATTCAGGGATTTATTTACCTTCTATAATGAAATCTTTGTTGCCATCACTGGCGCTCCCAGCTCTGAGGCCGCAGCTGGCTGAAAGCAGGTATCTGGGGCTTGTTTAGCTTCTATAATTGAAACTTTGTTGCTTTCAGAGCTGTTGCTTTTGGAGCTTAGAGCAGGCCGCGGCAGGTGGGGAACCTTGGCTTCCTCCATCAGAGGAGCAAGAAAGCCTCCTGCTTGCTTCAGCTGTGTGGCTGCCAGCCACCATCTTTGTTGGCAGTTAATTTGCATATCTCGCTGATTAGCCAATGGGAAGCTTAGAGGAGGTATGGTTAATTACTCTTTTGTCTTTTATTAGATAGGATATATATGGCATTTAATTCTCATAACAGTCATGCAAGGTGGTTTTATGAGCACCACTAAGGGCCATGCTCATGGTCAGGAAACTAACTGTTCAGTAGAGCTAGTTTTAGTTACACATTTCTTAGGAACTGGGCTTTCTCTTGTCTGTGTGTATCTTGGGAGCCAAAGTAACAAGAACGTCATTTATTCCCTGGCAGGGTGGCTGTTGGTTGAAGCATGGTCCAGTACACCAAAAGGTTTCGGGTTTGGTTCCCAGTCAGGGTACATACTCTGGTTACGGGTTTGATCCATGGTCAGGGAGCCTATGGGAAGCAACCGATCTATGTTTCTCTCTCTCTCTCTCTCTCTCTCTCTCTCTCTCTCTCTCTCTCTCCCTCCCTCCTTCCCTTCCTCTCTCTAAAAATCAATAAAAACATATCTTCAGGTGAGCATTAAGAAACAAAAGTCAGTGCTTGCTTTGGCAGCACATATACTAAAATTGGAATGATACAGAGAAGATTAGACTGGCCCTTGCAAAAGGATGACACCCAAACTTGTGAAGCGTTCCATATTTGAGAACAAAAACAAAAAAACACAAAAGTTATTCTTTGCCCTGGGCCTGTTGTTTCAGTTACTCACATAAAGCCATGGCCCAAAGGGAGGTAGGATATCTAGGACATCAACCCTTTTTGGGTGAGTCTTTTCAGTTGTGATGATTGAACAGCATCCGGGAAGATTTCAGGGGACTTGTCTTTTAAAAAGGCCTATGATCACCTCTTTTTAAGCCAGGCCCTATTGGTCTCTCTTCTACCCACAGCCTTAAAAGTCACCCCAGGCTGGAGGATAAGAGCCTCATGTCCCCTCCTCACTATCACAATACAGGCTGCTTCATAACTGTAATTTTGCTACTGTTATGACTCATAATGTAAACATCTGATATGCAGGTTGTATTTAGGCGACCCCTGTGAAAGGGTCGTTTGACCCCTAAAGGGGTCACGACCCACAGGTTGAGAACCGCTGCCTAACTGGTTTGGCTCAATGGAGAGAGCGTCGGCCTGCAGACTGAAGGGTCCTGGGTTCGATTCTGGTCAAGGGCAGATACCTTGGTTGTGGGCACATCCCCAGTAGGGGGTGTGCAGGAGGCAGCTGATTGATGTTTCTCTCTCATGATGTTTCTCTCTCATAGATGTTTCTAACTATCCCTCTCCCTTCCTCTATGTAAAAAAAAAAAAAAAAAAAAAAAAAAAATCAATAAAATATATTTTAAAAGAAAAGAAAAAAGACCTGAAGTTCATTAGGCATTGAGTCTCAGGGTAAAGCTCTGCCTAAAAGACTTAGGGACTGCAGAGAATGGCTGAAGGCTTAATGCAGCCTTATGTGGACAGCCCAGGTGGGCTCTGAGCAGAGCACAGACATAGACTGCCTGGTGCTACAGAGCAGCAGGTATGTGCTGGCGGTGAGAGCACTGAGCATGGTAAGTTGCTTTTGGTTCTGGCAGTGCCAAAGACTACATATGCTGACAGGTCAGGTTATAGTTACTTTGGGAACTGTGACCTTTGAATTTCCTGGCTTACACATAAAATTTCAGTTGCATAATTTGCCTCTTCTTGCCCTCCCTGGCATTTAATTTTTTATCTCAGTGAATTAGATCCATATCTCTCTGCCTAACCTTCTCTTATTAGGGCAGTCTCACTTTTCTTCTCCGGCTCCCCCAGAGTGTCAGGCAGGAGACCAGCTGGGGAGATGGGGGGAGGGGAGTAGGGAGGACAGTTGTGGGGCGGGGGTTGGCCTGTAGGTATTTTCTTATATCTCCAGGCCAGTCCCCTAGGCTGGGTGAACCCACCTGGGGCTGCCTCTGGGATGGATGGCAGTATGTTTCAGCCGCCCTTTCTACATCTGTGCTTCTGTGCACACTGCTCTGTGTATATGCAGCATTCTCTCCAGGCAGCTTAGCCAAATTTTCCCCAGACTTCAGTTTCCACTTGGAGTTCCTTCAACTGTAGGAAACCTGTTTCACCACCATAGCCTAAAATTATCCCCCTTCCAATGAACTCTGTATAACCTGAACATTTCATTTGGCCTCAGGATATTTTCCTTGTTTCAAGAACATTGTCATTTGTGGTTGAAGAGTGGTCTGGTTTCTTTTTTCTAAAAACTAGATTATAAGAATCTTGAGGGCTAAGATTTGAAATCATTGCATTGCTTGTTAAATGGTCACTGGATTTGCTGAAATAAACATGTATTTTCTTAGT
The DNA here is from genome assembly GCF_964212035.1 of Myotis nattereri. Taxonomy (NCBI): domain Eukaryota; kingdom Metazoa; phylum Chordata; class Mammalia; order Chiroptera; family Vespertilionidae; genus Myotis; species Myotis nattereri. The sequence continues at coordinate 106,404,452 of NC_138076.1, forward strand.
GTCTGCTATGAGAAAAGCAGTGGGCTGGGAGCTATGAAAGACATAGGACAAGCAAGGTCCTTAAATTAAATTCCTTAAGATACTTAGACTGGCCTTGCAAAGCGTGGGCTTGCCTGCCTGCCAGCTTCTTCTTCAACTCCCAGTGAACTCTTTTTTTTTTTTTAAAATATATTTTATTGGTTTTCTACAGAGAGGAAGGGAGAGGGATAGAGAGCCAGAAACATCGATGAGAGAAACATCGATCAGCTGCCTCCTGCACACTCCCCACTGGGGATGTGCCCGCAACCAAGGTACATGCCCTCGACCGGAATCGAACCTGGGACCTTTGAGTCCGCAGGCTGACGCTCTATCCACTGAGCCAAACTGGTTAGGGCTCCCAGTGAACTCTTAATCCACTGGCCTTGATCCCTGGAAAGGCCCAAGTCTATAAGTCTGTTCTCAAACCTGACAGCCTGTGTACGTGTGAATCCTTCTGCCCCCAGAGAAAGCTCCTTCCTTTACTTAGTGCCATTCTTCCAGCCTCAGTCAAGGTATCACTTCGTTACCGAGGCCTTTTCTGATCTCCTCAGCCAAGATGCCCCTTATATTCTGCTATTATTTTCCTCCAAAAACTTCTTTTACAATCCAGAAGTGTCTGCTGAGTCCTGGCTGGTGTGGTTCAATAATTAAGAGTTTTGGCTCATGCACCAAAGGGTCGCAGGTTCAATTCCCAGTTAAGGGCACAAAGCTGGGTTGCAGATTCCATCCCCAGTCCAGGTCAGGATGCGTGTGGGAGGCAATTGATCACATTGTCTCTCTCACATCAATGTTTTTGTCTTTCCCGCCCTTCCTTTCTCCCTCCCTCTCCCCCTCAATCTCTCTCTCCCATTCTTTCTAAAAAATCAATGGAAAGATTATCCTCCAGTGAGGATTAATAAAACAAACAAAAAAGAAGTATGGACTGATTTGTCTATTTGAATTATTGACATTTTTATACCAATGGTTATCGCTCCCATCTGAATTTCCATTTCTGGGACATAGGAGACAGCATTTTATTCAGATTCTGTACTTAGACCCATCATGATGTCTGGTATTTACTAGTAGACTCACCGTAAATTCTAAATAATTGAGTGTTCTTGTAGAAACATATACACTTTTTTTTTTTTCAGGGACAAGAAAGAAACATAAAATGACTAGTGATTTATCCTCTAGTTACATTGCTTTGTTTTTTTTGCAGTAGACAGGCCTTATGGAACCACCAGTGTCCCTCTCTTGAGATGAAAATTGGAACTTCTTTGATCTAGACAAAATACATGTGCTTTTGTTCTCCTTCTTTGTCCCATCTTTCTTCCCTCTTTTTTCCTTTTTTGGCTTGTCTTAGAAATAATTTAAGGCAACTTGGGCTCTTGATCTGTGCTGTACGGTGAGGAAGGTAGGCAGGACTATTCTCTTGTGTGAAATTCTAGACGCTTATTTTGGAACCTTTGGGATACCCAATTTTCCTGAAACTCTCAGAAGTATTTCTAGAAGCAGCCTATGCTACCAAGAGATAGGAGAAACAGAACTCTTAGTTTCATCTCTTTGCTGATTCCCCTAGAGGGTATGTGTGCTTTTCCTAATCTTTGATATCTCAACTTTCCCATGTACTGGATATTGTTTATGACTTGCCTATGAAATCTTTAAATAGAGAAACTGAAGTAAATGTCTCTGAAACACTTCAAGTTCGTCAGGGGAAAAAGAAGTGCTCTGTAAACTCAGAGTATAATTATTAATCAGATTTTCCTTTCCACTTCTTTTTCCTGGGTTTGCCTTCAGCACTGCTCAGACTGCCAGGATGAACACATAGAAAATAACCAGACCATCCGTCCCAACCCTCTCCTGGCACAGTGGCACAGACTGGAGATAAATACAACTCTCTAAGCCAGTGATTTTCTAACACCCTAAGGCAGCGATTTTCAACTTTTTTCATCTCATGACACACAAACTAATTACTAAAATTCTGTGGCACATGAAAATCTGACCAAAAAAAAAAAAAATACGTATAATTCTGACTCAGTCACATTGGACTGCTGTTGTTGTGTTGGCTCTTGGTCATTTTTTCATTTGACAATCAAAGGAAAAAGAGGTCCGTGCCCCTGACTAAATAGTTAGGTATTGCATGTTTTACAAATTATTTTGACACTCTGGTTAGAAATCCCTGCTCTAAGTGACTGTCGTTAGTGTGAAGGTGGCAGCGGTCTCTTTGAGCAGCACTTTGAGGGAGTCTTGCTCCTTCTGGGTATCTCTGGCTTCTATTGCCTTCAGTCCTGCGTGGCATTTTCAGTTGCTTTTGATGCCCACTTTTCTTAGTCTGGCCAGAAGAGGGTTCTCCTTCATTAGCCCCCACTAGTGCTGCTGAATACTAGTTGGGAGTGGATGCCAAGTTCTAAATATATCTTTCAGTCCATTTCTGAGGGAGCAGTTAACCAGCTGTGGAGCCCACAGGTTTAGGGTCTCCATTCTCCACCTCAGTTTCCACTGGTCAGTGCTCCCTTTGGCAGTCAGATAAAGAGGCCTCTGTAGTCAGAGATGTGTCCATTTTAGTACAGCAGCAGATTTTATTGTTTTTAAGCTTTAGTTTTCACTTCTTAAAGAGTATCAGATTTCAACAGTAATATTATGTGCACATTTATGAAAGAACAAATTCAGAAGCAGAATTTGATAATTATCCCCTTACTGTGTCTCTTTCTGTGTTCTCTTCCTTCTAAGAAGACCTATTCCCTAATGCCTGTAATAGTCTTGGCACACAGTAGGTGCTTTAATAGTCCTTAATTGGGCATAGTAGGAAGAAGTATCAAGTCTAACTGTGTAAGCCAGCAATTTTCAACCCTTTTTTTCTCATGGCACACATAAACTAATTACTAAAAATCTGTGGCACACCAAAAATATATTTTTTGCTGATCTGACAAAAAAGGTATAATTTTGATTCATCCACACCAGATGGCTAATGTATTGGTTGTTGTCATTTTTTCTTTTAATTTTTTAATTGATTTTTTTTTTTGAGAGAGAGAGAGACAGAGACAGAGACATTGAGAGAGAAAAAACATCAATGTGAGAAAGAAACGTCGATCTGTTGCCTCCCATATGTGCCCTGACTAACCCACAACCTGGACATGTACGCTGACCAGGAATCAAACCCACCACCTTTTGGTGTATGGGAGGATTCTCCAACCAATTGAGTCAAACAGGCCAGGGCTGTTGTCGTTTTTTTATTTGATAATCTCTTCTAAGGGAAAAGAGGTCAGTGCCCCTTGACCAAACAGTCAGCTGTTACATGCTTTAAAAATTCTTGCGGCACACTGGTTGAAAATCACTGGTCTAAGCCATATAATTTAGCAGGATTCACAAAAATGTAGAAAAATGTTTTATTTATTGTGTCTTTCTAGTTCCTATTTATCTTGTCCTCTATTTTAGCATCCCACCCCATTTTGAGATAGTACTTCCTAAACTGTGTTCTATGGGCTGTTAAAAAGTGTTCTGGAGAAAATTAAAACATGTTCATAATCAAATGATTGGATTTTACTATTTTTTTTTGTAAGGGGAAGGATTATAAAGCTTTTAAAAACTGATTATGTTCTGCAACTGTTAATTCAGCCATCAGACTTTTTATTAGTTGTGGGAGTTTTTATTTATAACAATTTTTTTTTTTTTAATTTCAGAGAGGAAGGGAGAGGGAGAGAGAGAGAGAAACATCAATGATGAGAGCGAATCATTGATTGGCTGCCTCTTGCATTCCCCCCACTGGGTACCGAGCCAGAATCCAGGCATGTGCCCTTGACTGGAATCAAACCCGGACCCTTCAGTCCGCAGGCCAATACTCTATCTACTGAGCCAAACCAGTGGGGATTTTTTAATGAAGTCTTTTATTATTATTACTATTATTATTATTATTATTATTATTGATTTCAGAGAAGAAGGGCGAAGGGAGAGAAAGGGAATCATCATTGATGAGAGAGAATCATTGATTAGCTGCCTCCTGCATGCACCCCACTGGGGATTCAGTCTGCAACCCGGGTATGTCTCCTGACCGGTAATTGAACCTCCTGGTTCTTAGGTCAGTGCTCAACCACTGAGCCATACTGGCCCGGCCATCCATCAGACCTTTTGATTTGTGACTAATAAAATACAAATTTATCAAAAATGTTATTGAATTTATAGGTTGTATCACTAGGCATTTTTAATTTGTCATCCCATGCCAATCTAAGTATACCCTACTACCTCTTGAACTCTTTTAGTATTTTTGTAAATTTTAATTTAAAACTATTTGTGGTCAAATCTATTTGAGGAATGTTGGACTAGCATGGAACCAGTCTTACCTTTAAGACTACAGTAAGTCCTCATTTAACGACGTCAATAGGTTCTTGGAAACTGCAACTTTAATTGAAATGACATCTATCAAAACCAGTTTTACCATCAAATAATTGATATCAACAAGTGTTAAGTTCTTACAGCAAAAACATTACTACTGGTCACAAAAACATTGCCAAACTTCTAAATAAGGACTCAAAACATAATATTAAAAAATGAAATAAATATGAGTTATACATAAATCTAAGAACTATTAATGAAAACAAGTAAGAGAATTATTTTTCAACCCACCTATTCCAGTTCAGAGTTGCATGTGGCCAAAGCCACTCCTGGCAGCTCAGAGCACAAAGCAAGACCCACACTAGACAGAACATCCTTCCATCACATGGTGCACTCACACACATACACATACTCAGATTAGGACAATGTAGACTCTCCAATTAACCTAACATACATATTTTTTGGAATATGGGAGAACACCCACACAGACATGGGGAGACTAGGCAAACCACACAGATATTAATTCTTTCTGGGAACCAAAAAATTTTTTTCTCATCAGCATTAGAATGAAATGATGTTGAACAAAACAACGTTATTGGAGGACCTGCTGTACCTTGTGGACTGTGACTAGTCATGGCGATCACTGAGTTATCTGCTATGTTGGACACTGTCCTAATCACTTCAAAATAGTTATTTACTTTGATCCTCCCTTCAAAACGTTATATTCCTCTGAGTAAAATGGCGTTAGATCTCTATTTAACAGTGGGGGGGCATGTAGGCTTGGGCCTAGTAAGTTTTGGATCCCAGGTTCACGTCTGGATCCTGGAGCTCTGGAGCCTGTGCTCTTTCCACATTGGCTCTTAGCTGTGTCCTTTCAGTATTGCAGGTCTAAATTTTGTGCCAAGGTCACTAACCCTTCCTTCCTTTTACCTGAACATTCCTACAGAGGCAGGCTTTGGTACGTTGTTTTGCTCCTGCATTTCTCCTTTGCTCATGCTGATTCTCTCGTGTTCCTTACCTTCTAATTCTTTGTGCCCATTTATCTTACCCATCTTTCAGGATCTCTTCAGATCCACCTTTTCTTCTGTGAAACTTGTCTGGATCTTGCAACACAACTTTTCTCACAGAAATATTTCCCTTCTTTTTTAAGTAAAAAGGGGAGGGAGGGAAAAGAGGAGAATGCCTGGATTTCCTTCAGCCACAGTTTTCTGTCTGTCTGAGAACTTCTTACCTCTATAAGCAGGAGCCACCTGCCAAGGTCAGCCATGGGCCAAGGTCAGCCCTTCTGGATCTGCCCTGAGACTGAGTGGCCTGAGGTCCCCACTGTGAGCTCTGTCTGCTCTATGCCCCTTTAGCTACAGCATTTCTGTTTAGGAATGTTTTCTTTCCCTAATCCAGGCCTAGAACAGCCACGATTAGCTTCAACAGTGCAACTATATTCAGCAGCCAAGGCCAGTGTCTTGTGGCCACTCCTTCCAAAAAACCCCCAACCCCTCTTCTTCCCCAACAGTTGTCTCTGAGTCTTAAATTTATCTGTTTGAAGCAATTCCTTTTTGTTTTTTAAACAAAACTCAATCATTGGACTTTGTCCTTTGTAGATGAAGTGAGAGTTGCTTTCTGAGGACTGGCTCATACCAGCTACCAGCTGCTTTTAAATTGCTGCAGGTCTTTAAAGAGACAGTTTAGTTGTGGACCAAATTTCCTACCCAAACAACCTTGTTGTCTGTAGGATTCTAGTGTAGACTATGACAGTGTTGAGGTGTGTGACACCTGGCAAAGGTGCATGAGAGGTGCATGAGTTTGGTTTTAATCTCCCATTGGGTCAGTCTTGTAGAGTTAATCCCTTTCTCTCTCTCTCTCTCTCTCTCTCTCTCTCTCTCTCTCTCTCTCTCTCTCACACACACACACACACACACACACACACACACATGGTTGGCAGTATGTGTGCCATGTGCAGGAATGGTGAACAAAACCCAGACACACACATTAGCCATATGGGCTGATGATCAAACAGAAGTAAAGCCTCATCATTTGGAGGCCTCTGGCATTGGCAGTGTGTCCTATGTGGAGAGTATCCTCAGTTAGCAGTTACTTTGTAAAAGACCGAAAGACTAGGCTGTGCATATTTGGCCTCAGCCATACAAGATAAAAATGCAGTCAGAAGGATGTGATGGAAGACAGCCTGTTGGAGGAAGGACTACTAGGTCCTGAAGAACACAGAGTGAAAGAATGGTAGCCTCAAGCTGGCCTTCCTCCAGATTTGTCTCTTGGATTTTGCACTGGAGCTGAGGAGGAGGGACTAAGTTTTTGGGTAATGACTGGCTCCTTTCTGCCTTCTTGTTAGAATACTCCAGTAGTAATACCACGTTGAATACTCCATTTATAATGCCCTAAAATTCGGGGTTAGAAAAAAACAGACCTCCATCAGCCTTTGGGAAAGACTAAAAGGACATTTCTCTATTAGTATCTTGCTTATTATTGCCATTGCATTTAAAAATCTGTGAGGGGCTCAGATTTTGTCATTCTATATAATAAAGAGGTAATATGCAAATTGACTGTCACACCTCATACAAGATAGGCACCTCCATGTGGTCACAGATAGCCGCCCCAATGTGGTCAGAAGATGGCCGTGCCCATGTCACAAGATGGCCACCACAAGATAGCTGGCAGGGGAGGGCAGTTGGGGACGAACAGGCCAGCAGGGGAGGGCAGTTGGGGGTAATCAGGCCAGCAGGGGAGGGCAGTTGGGGGCAAACAGGCCAGCAGGGGAGGGCAGTTCGGGGCGATCGGGCCGGCAGGGGATCAGTTAGGCGTCGATCTGGCTGGCAGGGTAGTGGTTAGGGGGTGATCAGGCTGCCAGGCAGAAGCGGTTAGGGGCAATCAGGGAGGCAGGAAGGCGAGTGGTTGGGAGCCAGCAGTCCCAGATTGGAGAGGGTGCAGACTAGGCTGAGGGGCCACCCCTCCCCCCGCTTGAATTTCATGCACCGGGCCTCTCGTGTATTTTAGATGCAATAAGGGTGGCAACCATGTCCTTAAAACAGTACCATGTGGATGGCAGATCTGACCTGGTTGCTGAATGAGCGAAGAGGCTACTAGCCCGAAGTCAGGAACATCTTACCTTGAAAGTCTGAGATTCCGTCTGTGGCATTTTATTTGGGTGTGGGTTAGGATGGGAGATGGCTCCCTCAGTGCATGTGACCATTGATTGTCTTCATTGGAGCCTGACTTGCCAGGTTTGTGGGGACTCCTGAGGATTATAGAGTACTTGTTGGAAGTGGTCTCAGATGAGTGAAAAGTCTTCCTTAGTGTCAAGGGCTGTCAGAGGTACTCTTCAAGCCCCAGCCCATTTCCCGATCACTTGGCCATGGTAGGGTAAGGAATGGAGAAGTGGGCATATCACGTGTTAACAACTGCTTACCCTACTTTTTGGGAAGATAGGAATTTTCAGGTCTTTCCCTCATGTTTATGTAAAACAGATGGGAGCAAAATAATTGCCATGAATGAACGGAGCTGGCTGTCATTTAATCTCATGCATATGTGTTCCTAACAGTCTTCCTTTAAACATTCTGTGACTAGGAAAGTTGTGAATAAAGTTAAACCAATGATTAGAAGTAATTGTCAACCTTCCAGATAATAAGTAAAGTCAATATTTGGTTTGTATACCCTCTGTATCTAATCTGCTTTATTATATCTTTCTTCAAAATGTCTTTGGAAATTGGTTATCCTGGCACCTAAAATTACACTTGCCAAAATTGCTGCTCAGTGTTTGTTAAATTACTTTTCCTTTTAAAATTCCTGTTCCTGTTGCCATAGCTCTAAACTGGTCCCCCTTCATCTCATGTCCAAGTAATTGCCCAGGCCCCCTGTACATGCCTGTCTGCAGTTCCACCTTCCTTGGTACCACCCTCCTGGCTACAACCAGACCATTGTGCTTTGAAGGCTGGGTGCTCCTACTCATATCTCCAGTGAGCTCTCCTGCCTGAACAGCACCACTTTCACCCTCCTCCCAGTCCCCTGCATGCACTCTGCTAAGTTTGCTCTAGCTTTCTATGCCTTCTCTGTACCCAAAGGGCCTGGCCTCTCTTCTCTGCTTATCAAATCCTAAGCATCCCTACCCTGACAGCTTGGCCATACAGTTTAGAAAATGTTTGCTTGTTTGTTATAGTGCCTGTGTTAGTTTTTTCCTTAATTAGATTGTAAGCTTCTTGAGGGTAGCATATTGTCTTCTTTTCTGCTTGCTTTATTCAGTGGTCATCATACACTTTGTGAACAGTTAGCAAACCCTTCAGGATTATAGCTTTTACATTTTGCTGTTGAGTTCAACTGCACCTTTTAATACTTTAAATGTTATTATAATGTACTAGAGGCCCGGTGCACGAATTTCGTGCATGGGGGTGGGTGTCCCTCAGCCCAGCCTGCACCCTCTCCAATCTGGGACCCCTTGGGGGATGTCTGACTTCCAGTTTATTGGCCTAAACTGGCAGTTGGACATCCCTCTCACAATCCGGGACTGCTGGCTCCTAACTGCTCACCAGCCTGCTTGCCCCTAACCGCTTCTGCCTGCCAGCCCGATTGACCCCTAACCACTCCCCTGCTGGCCTGATTGACACCTAACCACTCCCCTGCCAGCCTGATCACCCACAACTGCCCTCCCCTGCCCGCCCGATTGCCCCCAACTGCCTCCCCTGCTGGCTTGATGGCCCCCAACTGCCCTTGCCTGCAGGCCTGATGGCCCCCAACTGCCCTCCCCTGGAGGCCTGTCCCCCACAACTTCCCTCCCCCGCTGGCCTGGTAGCCCCCAACTGCCCTCCCCTGCTGGCCATCTTGTGACAATGTGGTGGCAGCCGTCTTGTGATGACGTGGCAGCAGCCATCTTGTGGCAGCCATCTTGTGATGATGTGGGGGTGGCCATCTTGTGGCGGCCATATTGTGATGATGTGGGGGGCGGCCATCTTGTGATGACATGGGGGTGGCCATCTTGTGATGATGTGAGGGTGTGAGGGTCAGTTTGCGTATTACCTCTTTATTATATAGATGTCCCTTAGGAAGATGTTGGCTGTAATTCTATTAAGAGATGTTAACTTATGGTGGTTGTACTGGTGTACGAAAACTTCTACAGTTAATCTCCAGTGTGGTACTCATTTCAGTTCACATGAACTGTACATTTGTGCAGTGTCATTACTTTAAGAATGACTCTGTGAATGCACTTTGTAGCCTTTTGTGGGGGGGGTGGGGAGTAGTAAAAGAAGAGAATTCCATGTTAAAATTATTTTTTTTTTAAACATTGGGCATGTATTGGGCAGAAACAGTGTTTATAACATTTTTCTGGGCTTAGGTATGTTGTTTTGGAGATCTTTATGTATTCGGTATACACTGTAGTGACCGAACATAGAAATTGTAGCATGTCATTGCAAGCTTTCTCTGCTGTCACCAATGAAATTATTAAAAAACAAAATAAAATGACAACAACAAAAAAACAATTAGTAAACCCTTGGTTCACAAAATGAATCACTGACCTAGAAAATATTCAGTAAGAAGCATTTTCCTACCATTACCCCTTTTTGAATTATTTCTCTATAGGTCTTATTTTCTATTTTGGGCTAAATGTTCAGGACTTAGGAAAAGAAACCTCAAACATTTTGTAAAGTTGGCCTGTGGACTAAAGGGTCCTGGGTTCGATTCCGGTCAAGGGCACATGCCGAGGTTGCTGGCTCAATCCCCAGTAGGGGGCGTGCAGGAGGCATCCAAGCAGTGATTCTCTCTCATTGATGTTTCTATCTCTCACTCCCTCTCCCTCTCTCAAATCAATAAAAATATATTTTTTTAAAAAAACGAAAGCTGAATCTTGTGGTATTGCAAAGGACTGTTCTGTTCTTTGGAAGGTAAGGTGGTAAAGGAGAGGAGTAGCTATAGATAGGTGTGATGTGGTAGTTGTGGCAGCAAATGTGGCATGGGGCTCAGAGACCTTCCTCTCAACAGGAGCCCCATACCACACTTGCTGCCACCACTACTGCATCATACCTATCTGAGGGTAGGCACAGCCAGGGGGTGGGTATGGGGTACAGACTCTTCAGCCTCTCTCGCTTTCCCTTTCTTATCTCCTGTTTACCCACCTCCACCCCCAAGTCTGGACAACTCTTGCCATGTTAGAGATATTGCCTCTTCAAGTAGCACAAGTGTAAGGAGCAAACTCTAGGAGTTGGTGTATGTATTGAAAAATGTGGACTTTTACTTCATCAGGAGCCCTCTTAAGCTGTTTTGGACCTGTTGAGGATTGATAAGGGGCTCCAAGAGCATTTCCTATGAGTCTGAGACCATGTGCCCATCCACTTAGGGAAGGATCATGGAGTCGAGAGTGTAGAAGCAAAGTGGAGGCTGAGAGGCTGATCTGGACATAGGTGTTCTCGTGGTCAGATTTTGAGTATGGGAGCAGACCTCTGCCAGGTGGCCCTCTTCCCCAGGGGCTGACAATTCTTGCACAGTGAGACTGGTCATGGGGTTATTTAGGAAGGAGGTTTCTGTAGTTGCTGTCTTGTTAGTTTGTTCATTTATCTTCTCAGTTCTTCAAGTCAAAAATCTTTGGATTATCCTCTCTTATTCTCATACCTCATATTTTATTCATTAATAAATTCTTTAAATTTTATTTCATATTTTGATCCAGAATCTGCCTACAACCTATATTGATATTTCTCTAGGCCATGCCACTATCACCTATCCCCTGGCTTTTTTTTTTTCCCTCCCAGTAACCTTCAAACCACTTTCCCTGTACCCCTGCCCTTGTATCCTTAGATTATCAGCACAACAGCCAACGTGGTCCTATTAAAACCTGGGTTGCAGTCTCTTCTTTCTTGTTTAAACTTCTGCAGTGGTTTCCCAATGCCCCCATCCCACTCTGATGAAAGCTAAAGCCCATCTTGCTTTGCACATGCTGTCCCCTTGCCTCAGAGGCTCCCAGGTAACCCTGGCTGGCTCCCTTAGTACTTTGCTCTGCTTTTACTTTCCTTAAGGCTTCTCAGCCATCCTGGTTAACATCACCACCTCTTCTCAACCTATACAGCACTTCCAGACCCCCATCTACCCTGTTTTTCCTTCATAGCATATATTTCCTTTTAATATGTTAGGGTTTGCTGTGTGTTGTCTCTCTACCACTAGAATGAAAGCTCCAGGAGGACAGGAAGTTTTGTTTGTTTTGTTCACTATTCTGTGCCAAATGCCTAGAATATAGGGAGTGAACAGTAAATATCTTTTGGCTTTAGGCATTTATTCTGCATCCATTATATACTGGGGACCAGGCTCTGGGGCCCATGTATGTACACACATAGAGGAATAAAACTGGTTGCTACCCCTACTGAGCTCACTGCAAAGTGATGGCAGTGCAGTGAGAGTAGTACTGAGGGAGTTGAGTAAATTTTTGTGGAGGTACAGAAGGAGTTGTGTCATCCCTTGAAGGTGAGCATAACTTCCCTACAACTGCTCTGCTATTCTTTATACACATCCTGTCTTCATCTTTTCCTGTGAGGTGGAGAGAGAATTATCAGCTTCCTTTTGCTAATCAGTCATTTCACAAATATTAAATGCTTTTTGCATATTAAGTGCATTTCTGGGCACTGTAATACTGCTGGATCTTAAAGGCAGGGGAGGTATCATGAGTATTTTGTTTTATGCCAAATGAGTCCAGTTCCTTTAACCTTTCCTTATAAGACCTGTCTTCCATCCAGTTAATTATTTTTTTCCTGTACCCATTCCAGTCCCCCACCCCCACCTTTATTTATATTTGTTTTTCTGTTCTAGAAGGATTCCATCCCTATCAGGAGGGAATTTATTTCTTTAACCTACCTAATGCTTTATTAGCAAGAACAATCGTACCCTTCCTCCCTTCTCCAAATGGTAGGCAGCCATTATAAACCACCCCTGGTGCCAGCTGCATTTCACACCATAAAACAGGCCTGAGGTCCAGAGCCACCACTGCCTCAGCCCCCTTCTTTTGGTCAGTTCTGGCCCACAGATAGTTCAACTTGACCTGTCAAGGGATATCTTTGGCTTTTGGGGTAGAGAAATTCATTTGTTCCAGCTTTAATAGAAGAGAATGAGGATTAAGTCTTAGACCAGCTAAGGAGCTATCTTTGGAAGAAGGACAGAGCCATGCTGTAACTTGGCTTTCTTTTTTTTTTTCTCTATAACTACTCCAGACATTTGTCATCAACACTACGAAGAGTGTTCATTTCACCTAGCCTCTGACTCTGAGGCGTTTACATTTTGGGGAACATAACACAGTTAACAATATGGCCTGCAGTCCTAAAAATCACTCTAGTAAGAGTGAGTCTTACTTGGTGAGTTAATGAACTGTGTTAAGAGATTTGCTGAGCTTTGTATTAGTATGGCTTTTCTGCAGGAGTTAGAACTAGAAGAGGGCTGGCCTAAAAGTGTTAGAATTTGATTGTTAGGGGATTTACATTATTTTAAGGAAAATCTATAGGTTTATATCATCCAGGGTTCACTTAAGAGATCAAATCATGCCATCTTATTGTATCTGTTTATGTTGAGATTTCAGTTATGGGTAATGGGAAATATTTAGTTTCTTGGGGGTGGATATTTCTTCCTTTTTAACTCCCTCAGAAAAGCTTTGCCCTTTTATTGGTAGCAGGACTGCTTACCACTGAACTCCAGCCACAGCTGTTTTCTGTAAGCAGGCACCAGTTGATAAGCTGCCATGGTGGAGTCTGTCCTGCCTCCATATAAGACTACTAGAGGCCTGGTGCACGGATTCATGCACCTGTGGGGTCCCTCAGCCTGGCCTGCACCCTCTCGTAATCCAGGACCCTTCGGGGGATGTCAGCCTGCGGGGATCAGGCCAAAACCAGCAGTCCGACATCCCTGGAAGGATGCAGTGCACGAAGCAGCAGGCGGCCAGGGAGGAGCCTGAGCCCGGGCCAGGTGCCGCGCCACTCCCAGTCATCCTGGCCCTGCTGTGCCTGCTGCCACCGCCGCCACTCACCAGCTGTGAACCTGGTGTCTGGCTCCCGTCAGTCAGCTGAGTGGCGCTCCTGCTGTGGTAGTGCACTGACTGCCAGGGGGGCAGCTCCTGCATTGAGCATCTGATCCCTGGTGGTCAATGCGCATCATAGTGACCGGTCAAACGGTTGTTTGTTCACCTAGACTTTTATATATATATAGACAAGAGGCCCCATGCACAAAATTTGTGCACTGGGGGAGGGGGGTCCCTCAGCTTGGCCTGCACCCTTTCGCAGTCTGGGACCCCTTGGGGGATGTCCGACTGCCAGTTTAGGCTCGCTCCCCACGGGACCCCTTGCTCCTTACCGCCCACCTGCTCACTGCTCCTTACTGCTTGGCTCGCTGCTCCTTAGCCCTGCTGAAGAGGCAGGAGAGGCTCCCGCCACTGCCACTGCACTTGCCAGCCATGAGCCTGACTTGTGGCTAAGCGGCACTCCCCTTGAGGGAGTGCACTGATCATCAGGGGCAGCTCCTGCATTGAGCATCTGCTGCCTGGTGGTCAGTGTGCATCATAGCGACTGGTTGTTCTGGTCATTCCACCATAACAGTTGCTTAGGCTTTTATGATATAGATGAGCCATTTTAGCTCCTTCAGTGTGACCCTTAGGAAATATAGACTTCTATTAAGGTATATGCATCAGTTACGATTAGTTTCAGTTGGAAATTGCAAAATATGGCTTAAACATGAAAGGAGATTTTCTGCTTTATGTAATAGAAACTTAGAGGTGGGAATCTCCAGAGCCAGTTTGGCGGGCTTCATGGTCAAAGTCCTGACTCCTTCTATCTAGAAAGATAGCAGTTTTAGGCCTATTAGCTGCAGCTTGTGGTCCACTCCATAGATTGACAGGTGAGAGTAACTTGACCTAACTTTACTACACTGGCACATGATTTCCATCCTTTTAGGTTTCCATGGTCAAACATGGTTGCTGGAGCTCCAGCTATCATATTTTTGTCACCAGGGAAAATATAAAAGGGAGGAAATGTAGAGAAAGACAAAATGTTGCTATCCCATGTGAGACATTTCCTATAAGGTCTTTCTGGAAGGTTCACACACTTCTGCTCACATTTTATTAGCCAGAACTTAGAAAACATGGTCGCAAGGAAGGCTGGGAAATGTGGTTTTGTAACTGAGCACATTGTTGGCCCTAATAAATTTGGGGTTCTATTATAAGAAAGAAGTCTTTGCTGTACTTAGTGTGCTTTAGTTAGTGTCTAACATACTTTTACTTCATGTGGATCCACTTCTTCCTGCCCTGTCTCTCATGAACATTGAGAGGAGCTGAACATAAATACAGTGTATCTTTCTCCAGAGTCTTTCTGGATGTTCTTGCTTCTCTCCTTTGAACTAAATAATAATCTAATTGCAGGAGTTTGTTGGAATTCTAGTGAGTGAGAGAGTGCATGTATTTCTGTGGGTGATATCTTAGCAGCAGTGGCAATAAAGGCCTGGGCATACCTGGGAGGTCGCTGTTCTTATGTCTCTGAGCCCTTTCCCCCCTTCCCCTCTCTAAATCCTGGGGTTTGTTTTAGAAGTTGTGATCTTGATGTTTGGCTTCTCATAGCAGGATGCCTCAGAGGAGTGGGCACTGGGTGAGCACACAGTATCTCTGAACATGGTGGATTGAACCAGTGCAGACTTAAGTATGAGAAGCTGAAGTGTATGTTTATGTCCCCTCTGCAGCTTCTCTTCTATGGCTGCATCTCCTAAGAGATGGCTCATTTTTCTTCCCTTGTACACATATACATTCATAAGCACTGTTTAATGGACCAGGATTTTGGTTTATGACTAAAAATTGTGAAAACTTTAAATTCTCTGGACCCAAGTCCTTAGGAAACCTGGATCCTATGCTCAGCTCAGTGAGTCAGTTAGATACCTCTCGGATCTTCTTCAATTTGAATCCTCAGCAGCTCTGTGATATCAGCTTGGGGCTTTTCAGGCATGAGAAATGTTTCCACCTCCCACCCTGGCTGGAAGTTGTCCAGGAAATTGTCACTGACACGTTGAGATGCACAAATGGAGCAAACTGTCAAGAGAAATGTGGAGTTCATCTTAGAAAACGTTGCTCCCAGCAGTAGCACAAGAAAGTGTGAATTTGTAAGAATTAGGTTAGTATATTGAGAGATGATGGTAGGTGAAAATAAGTGTGTGAGTGTAGGAGACTGTCTTGGCTCTTAGATTTTAAATGGTTCTCAGCTGGGAGTCTTCCTATATGTGCACTGCTGCACACAGCTTATTCCAGTGCTGGGTCTGCCTTGGGTGAACAGTCACTGCTAATTCCTCACTGTACTGATATTCACATCCTCTCCTAAGTGAACAGAAGGAAGGTTCCCTGTATAGAATGGGGAATGGGAGGGCATGGATTTCACAGGAACAAAGTCATAGAGTGTTTGGGGGTGGGGCAGACACACATGTGGTTTAGGTTAAGTTAGGGTCAGAATGGAACTGTCATTCCCAGTCCGAACCTTTGAGTCTTTCAGGTGCCTGGCTTTCTTTTATACCTGAACAAACCAGGGGGTTTTGAGGAGTGAGATGGGAAGAGGATGATTACAGCTAATAGCCACCATTTAAAAAAATATTTTTGATATATATTTATTTTTTTATTTCAGAGCAGAAGGGAGAGGGGGAGAGAGATAGAAACATCAATGATGAGAGAGAATCATTGATCAGCTGCCTTCTGCATAACCACTACTGAAGATCAAGCCCACAACCTGGGCATGTGCCCTGACCAGGAATTGAACCTTGACCTCCTGGTTCATAGGTTGATGCTCCACCATTAAGCCACATTGGCCAGACTAGCCACCATTTATTGAACACTTACTTTGTACTAGGCATTCTAGTGGCTAAATGCATTATCAATTAATTCTTAACAAAGTCCTATGCTGTGGGTATTGAGTTTCAGAGAGACTGAGTGACTTGATTAAAGTCACACAGCTAATTAGTAGCAAAACCAGGATTTGACTCTAATTCTGTTTGACTCAAGCCTATGCCCTTACCCATATCAGAAATCTGCTTCTCCCTCATTATTCATTCAACAAGTGTTTTAATGCCCACTGTGTTCTAAGCACTCTTCTGCTAGAGATAATAGTAGTGAGCCATACAGTTTAAAATCCTTACCTTCATGGATCTTATATTACAGCTAAGGGTAATTTTCCACTTTCTTTCACAATCAGTTTACTATATGTATTACATCTTTCTAGCCCTGTATTTTATATAAATATTACACTTCTTCCCCAGAATATTTCTTTTCCAAAAATATATAATTTTATTGATTTCAGAGAGGAAGGAAGAGGGAGAGATAGAAACATCAATGAGAATCACCGATCGGCTGCCTCCCGCACGCCCCCTACTGGGGATCGAGCCCACAACCTGGGCATGTGCCCTTCACCGGAACTGAACCTTTGGTCCGCAGGCTGACACTCTATTCACCGAGCCAAACCGGCTCGGGCCAGAATATTTCTTTAATAACTCTTCTTTTTCTCAAAGACTAAAATGAGGGGTTTCTTGCCCTGGCCAGTGTGGCTCAGTTGGTTGGTTTAAAAAAGAGGGGTTTCTTATTTGTTGGATATTGGGATATTAATTCTTAATACACTTCCTACCCTCACTCCCCCCAAACCATCATAACTGGTCATGGGGTAGGTAAGATAGAGCACTTTATGGAAGGCCTGGGGGTCTTGGGAGCTCACCCATACCTGGGATCTGGCCTCACCTATCAGACCACTTCCCTTATTTCCCAGGGAGAGGTAGTCCTGGCTTATGTGGAGTTCTTTTGCTTGTCCTTCCTACTTCCCACTCTGAGAAGTTGTTTTTGAGGTGGGTGAGAGTGATGTCAGGAAATCAGTGGTGGTTTAGTTCTGCCTCCTCACCTCCAGAATTGTAGCAAATTGTAAAAGGCTGGGAGAGCGTAACGTGGTGCGAGATTTAAGGAGGAGGCATGCTATGCTGCCTTTGCATGTCAGAACCGATCATTTACTGCAGAGATTTATAATCTGGACACTGGAATTTCTTCGGTGGTACCTCCAAGAAAAGAAAACACAAGATTGTTGAAAGGGTCTGGAGAAAGATAAATGGGGTCTACCTACCCCTGTTTCAGTCAGAGCAACGTTTACCTGTTCTAGATTTGGGGATAGATGCTAACAAAAGGTTAAATCACTTAGCTAGTCCAGTCCTGCCTTTTTTATAGAAAAGGAGTCTGCAGCCTTGCCCAAACAAGTGTTATATCCAAGGTTGGAAGGTCTATGAGCTGTTGAATCAGTACAGGAATCCTGTTCCCATCCTTCAGGTCACTTCCATGTTTGGTTTCACGTCAGATAATGTGAGTGGAGTTCTGAGTGATCTGACTCCTGCTGGGCACCTTCACAGAACGTTAACATATTGATTCTCTAGAAGTGAATTAGTAGATTCCTCTCTTAATATCATAAAAGAAAAATGTTTGACTTCATGGCATCCTTTAGCAGTCATTTCATTCCTCAAAAGTCATATTTGACCTTAAATAAGTCCACAGTTTCTTTTTGGTGCTTTGAGTTTTTCCTTTCACAAAAGGGATAATAAATACTAGATATAAGCAATGGAGTATAAACATGAAAGGAAGAGTGTCATAAAGGGCCTCTCGTATTTCCCAGTCCCTTTAGGAGTAAAGAATTGTGTTTTTACAGTACTTTACATCTTATGAAGCATTTTCACACACTCACTGTCAAATTTGATCCACAGTAGTAAGGTATATAGAGTTTGGATTGTAATTTCCATTTTGTAAATGTGTAAATGGATTTAGAGAGGTTATCTAACTTATTAAATGACAGAGCTCTGATTCAGATTCCTGTTCCTAATTTTGAATGCAGTTCTGCCATACCACCCTGCCTCTTCAAAACAGACACAATGTGCAAGCTATGGGGTCGTCAAGGTAACTTTTCCTTGCTTCTGGGCATTCATTTCTGTTTGCTGAGGAACTTATTGAGAACATCAGTGCCACTTTGTCTGAAACAGCAGAGGAAGTGACCCAGCCAGGAAGTTGGGCCACATCACCAAATGGCACAGTTGGAAAGACCACTATTCTGGCCCTTCTCCTGGGAGACAAGTGTTAGGAGGCCAACATAGGGTGGAGCTGACAGTGGGATTTCCTTTCCTGTTCATTATGGTATGGTAAGTACTTAAAAATATCTCATGAAACATTCTTTGTCTAGTAGTTGAGTGTGTGCCAAAGTTCAAGGCATTAAACATCTGAGTGTTACCAAGTAGCCAAGCAGTTGGTGCTGCCTTCTGAAAGATGTTCATTCACCATGGGTGTTACCCTTTATTTGATCAACAAACTCAGGTTATTCCTTCCTTCAAGCTTTTTCTCAGGCCAGTCAGTAAGAAACTCTTATTCTCAAGACTCTTCAAAGAGAATTAAATAATTCTGTAATTCCTGGCAATCAAGGGTTCATACAG
The DNA here is from genome assembly GCF_964212035.1 of Myotis nattereri. NCBI lineage: Eukaryota > Metazoa > Chordata > Mammalia > Chiroptera > Vespertilionidae > Myotis > Myotis nattereri. Next base: position 106,423,214 of record NC_138076.1, read on the forward strand.
TTTAGGAATATTCTATCATTTTAAAAATAGATAACTATACCCTGAATGACCTGTGTGTTTGTGTTTCACCTTTGCCTAAGTTTTTCCCCCTCTTTCTAAAATATTATTTTCTCCCTTCCTGACATTTCAACCAAACTTCTCTAATCTACTCAGTCCTCTAGGGCTCTGTTTCTGATTCACTTCTTTACCTTTTCTAGAGTACCCTGGCCCAGGCAATCCTTTGAATGACTTTAGCTCCTTGTTGATTAGTATGGGCATTGTGTAGGAGCTTGTTAGAAATGTAGCATCTCAGGCACCATCCAGACATACTGAATCCACATAGGAACAGTATTCCTCAGTGATTTGGTGATTTGTGTGCTTGGAGAAGCATTTGCTTATAGGTCTCATGTTGTATTTATTTATCACCTTTTATTATTAGTTAACTGTTTCATTATTTCTTCCTCCCTTTTACAAATTATTCTTTTTTAAAAATGTGTTTGATTTTTAGAGAGAGCAAGGGAGAGGAATAGAGAAGTAGAAACATCGATAAGAGAGAAACTCTTACCCCTTCTGCACGCCCCCTTCTGGGGATAGAGCCTGCAACCTAGGCATATGCCCTGACTGGGAATTGAACCAGTGACCTCTTGGTTCCTGGGTTGACACTCAACCACTGAGCAACACTGGCCAGACCAAATTCTTCTCTTCTTAATCTCATTGTAGTACCTGACCCAACTTTGACACAGAATAGGCAATAGTTAATATTTGTAGATTGACTGGGAGTCACCATTTATTAAAAAATTTGTCAGAGTATGTAGGGAATTGTATGAGAAGTATGACATATGCAGGCTCATAAAAATTTACTTCTGAAAGGACAAGAAAAAGTATGAAAGGACACAATAAAATTTAATTCACCAAGTGAGGCAATGTTGATGTAAGGGGCATAGTCATTGGAGCTAGCCAATCCTTAGATAAATTTTCCTAGCTCCATCACTTACTGTCTGTGTGTGACCTGAGAAGATTTGATTATTCTCTCCAAACCTTAACTTATTTATCTGATCTCTAAAATTGGGGTAACATAATGTTACTGAGCCAGGGTTCACTGTTTGACATGTGCAGAAGCGAATACCATTGCACTGGCCTTTGAGAAATGAAAAGAGGTTTTATTGTGAGGTCAACTAGCAAGGAGACAGGAGGCAAAGCCCAAATCTGTCTCCTCTGTCCAGAGCTCAGGGCAAGATTTAAGGGTTTCAGCACCAGATCTTTCTGGGCAGTGGACCCTTTGCTTCTAAAAGGGTTCCAGTGTTTACTGTAGTTTCTCTTCAAGTCCCAGTCCTTTGGTTCCATGGCAGGGAGCAGTTAAGAATTCACAAGTATTACTTGTGAGTGGTGATCACGTCTTACTCTAAGTGCTGAATTCAAGGTTTAAACGTAGGTTCTGGGTCTTGTTAGAAACATGATAGGACCAATTTGAGCTGGTTCTGTGGTTACACTTACAGTGTTGTGCTGAAGATCAAATGAGATAATGTAGATAAAGCATATAACATAAGTGCTTGGTGAATGGTAGCTAGATGGTACAAAATGAATGTATTTAGGGACTCAACAATAACTAGAATTTAAAATTACTTTAATTGGATTCTTGCTAATCTTTGAGATACTTTTATGTTTTATAAAAGGGACAAAATAGAGAAAATTTTTTCTAAGAGTCATGTTAGATCTGCGCCCCCACCCCCCACCCCGTATTGTTTTATGATTTCCAGGATGGGCCATAAGTAAGGTTCCTATCTGTGTCTGCTTTCCCAAGAATACCCATCTCATGGAGGCGGAGTGCCTGCTATCAAATGGTGTTTGATGGACATGTGAGGATGTGTGTGGAGCAGGAGCTTGACAGAGGGAAAACACTGCCTTGCTATGCTCTGCCTTGGAGCACTGTGCCCATTCCACCTCTACCCATCCCACCCAGTATTTATGCTTCTACAAATAAATGTATAAAACAGACTATTAGAAGACAGAATCTGAACTAAATAAGTGTCCTGCTAAAAGGACAAGAAAAAGTACGAAAGGACACAATAAATTTTGTGTCCTTCCCCAAGCTCTTGCACTTCGTCTGGACAGGGAGTGGGTGAAGGGACTTGCCAAATTGTAAAAATGATTTTTTCTTTAATGGCAGGCAGCAGAAGGGAAGATGGGTGGTACAAACATTTGGTAGGTCAGCTGGGGACCTGTTAAGCTGTTGTGCATTTACTTTGTTGGAGTAAAGGCTTGAGCACCTAAGACCTTAGCATGAGTGCCCTGTATCAGGTATTGACAGGTTGTGTTTTACCTGTTGTTAGTGATGTATTGGGTGGGAGGCATGGAATCTGTGGATGAATTAACAAATTAATGTCAAGCTCTTTGAAGATGAAAATCATTATGTTCACCAGCTGGACCATCATTTCCTGTACTCTTTTTTTTTAATATAGTTTTAAAAAAAATATATTTCTTTATTGATTTCAGAGAGGAAAGGAGTGGGAGAGAGAGATAGAAACATCAATGATGAGAGAGAATCATTGATTGGCTGCCTCCTGCACGCCCCCTACTGGGGATCAAGCCTGCAACCTGGGCATGTGCCCTTGATCAGAATAGAACCTGGGACCCTTCAGTTTGCAGGTCAACGCTCTATCCCAGTGATGGCGAACCTATGACACGCGTGTCAGAGGTGACACGCGAACTCATTTTTTTGGTTGATTTTTCTTTGTTAAATGGCATTTAAATATATAAAATAAATATTAAAAATATAAGTCTTTGTTTTACTATGGTTGCAGATATCAAAAAATTTCTATATGTGACATGGCACCAGAGTTAAGTTAGGGTTTTTTTTTTGTTTTGTTTTGTTTTTTTAATATATATTTTATTGATTTTTTACAGAGAGGAAGGGAGAGAGATAGAGAGTTAGAAACATCGATGAGAGAGAGACATCGATCAGCTGCCTCCTGCACATCTACTGGGGATATGCCCGCAACCCAGGTACATGCCCTTGACCGGAATCGAACCTGGGACCGTTCAGTCCGCAGACCGACGCTCTATCCACTGAGCCAAACCGGTTTCGGCAAGTTAGGGTTTTTCAAAATGCTGACACGCCGAGTTCAGAAGGTTCGCCATCACTGCTTTATCCACTGAGCCAAACTGGCTAGGGCATTTCCTGTACTCTTGATTTTAAATAAAATAGAGGGCATGCCTTCTGTTAGGCATTGCATCTGTTTCACCCTCTATATCTGAAGCTTGTTATAAATCATGCTAGCATTTTAAAAATTCAGTACTTAAAATTTTACAATGCCAAGTCAATGAAAAACCAGGTTTAAGAATCCACTTTTCAGTACACGCTGGTAATTCTATAACAGCTGCCTGTATATAATACTGTGAGGTTTAATGAAAGGAGGGCCACATCTTGGAGTTTATCCTAATGTTTTCCTGTTTTCTTAAAGGATCTCTTTTTTCTGACTTACTTGCTTAGTAAAAAGAGAACACTGGCCCAACTCATTGGAGTCATGGTTTTGCTGGTGGGCGGCCTTGGTTCCTCAGGTCGAGTGACTGTCTTGGCTGGTTCAGCCTTCACTGCAGGGATACAGGCTGCAAAGTGAATGTGTGCAGTTAGCCATGGGCTTGCCCGAGAGAACAAAGAGGAGAAGGTATGCCAGTCCCGTCCTGTGGCACAGCAGCTTTGCACTGAACTTAGATGGATAACAGTTTATGTATAGTATTTCTCTTCTGAAGTAACACTCCTACTTTCTTTGAAATTTAAAAAATTTCTTCCCTCCCACTTTTACTCCAAGCTCTTCACTCCATACTCTGAAGTCTAAAGAGTAGAGAGGCAGTCTCAGGGCTTTCAGCCCTACCTTCCTGCTTGGTGTTAGGGTTCTGTGTCCTCACTAGCGTAGATTGCTGGAGAACAGAGGGAGGAGCATTCCCGAGGAACAGGACAGGAAGAACCAGCCGCTAAAAATAGGCAGCTTAGGAGAACCTGCTGACTGCTCTCTCAGTCAAATATGGTCCTCCTGTGATTACCAAGCGCAGAGTAGAGTGTGCTTTGGAACAAAGAAGAGAAAATATGTCAACCCTCGTTAAAAGGAAGAAACAAACAAACATTACTGCAAAATATAGGCTTTTTACTATATGTTCCAGGTAAAAGGAACTTGGTGATTTTGGATGTGTGTTCCCTGGTAATTCTTGGGATATGTATGTTTGTGAATGTGTATGTGCAGGTGTGCATACGTGTATGACATTGAGAATATTCACTGTGAGGGCTACGTACGACATTCCGGGTGGTGATAGGTCTTCTCACAGAGGCTTTTTGTGAGATCTTTTGTATATATATAAGCAGAGATGTGTCCCACTGACAAAGCAACTCTCCTCACACTTAATGGAAGAAACTCTGACGGGTCATGTTTGTACAGAAAATGCACAGCCTGGGTCACTGTTTCACACAGGAGGCATACCAGCTGCAGAGCAGAGGGTCAAAAAGGAAGCTGTGCCAGCTATTCTAATATGATCTGCAAGCTGTCTTATTTGCCCTTTTTCTGTTTTAAAAAAGTAGGGAATCCCAGTCCGACTGGTGTGGCTCAGTGGTTGAGTGTTGATCCATGAACCAGAGGTCAGGGTTTGATTCCCGGTCGGGGCACAGGCCCGGATTGTGGGCTCGATCCCCATTAGGGGTTGTGCAGGAGGCAGCCGATCAATGATTCTCATTATTGATGTTTCTCTCTCTCCCTGTCTCTTCTTTCTGAAATCAATTTTTAAAAAAACAAATTTTTTTTTAAGAAAGAAATCTTTCCCAAATCATGGAAAATGAAATCTTCCCTGGCCTCCCAAACTACAAAGCAGATGCAAAAGGAACTGCTCTGAGTAAAGCTGGTGAGAGTCCCTAAACTCCTGGGACAGACAGGGGAGACCCCAAGGAAAACAATCTCAAGTACTTGAGATGTGACCAGCTCAAGTATGTCTGCATGCCACATTCTCTCCTAATGCTTAATACCCTGTTTTTGGTGTATAGGATGATGCTCCAATCAACTGAGCCACACCAGTCAGAGCTTAATACCCTGTTTTTGCCAGGGAGGATGTTCTGTCTCAACCTTCAGACCAGATTTTTAACAACTTACTAAGGGTATTGCTTTTGTTTCCTTCTGGGCTTATTTCTGCCTTTTCCATCTCCTGAGAAAGTAGCTGTGCTCTCAGCAAACTGCCCTCAACCCTGCTCTGCCCTGACACCACGTGGCCTGACCTTCCATCATACTGACCAATAGTGAAGTGCTCATGTGGTGCTTGGCCTTTATGCCTCATTTCATTTCTTTTATCTTGGTCTGGGAGGTGATTAAATCTCTCACTCCTCTTTCTCTGATCTCTGGGCAGAAGAGAAGCCTTGTCTGTGGTCTTTGATGTGGTAGGCTGGCCTAGAAAGGCATTCTTTGGTGGATGGTGAGAACATGGTGGAGGTGGGGCACACTGGTGCTCCTGGCAGGCTGGTGGGGGGATCCACTGCTTTCACAGAGCCCCTGTGTCTCCCTGAGTAGCAGGGTCCACTTTCCCCATTAACAGCCGAGTCTCAAGTGATCACTTCTCTGGTAGAAGAAAGCACTTCCTCATGTGGATCTTGCTTTTGTTTTATTTAGGGAAACCCAGGGACATAAATGATTGAGGATCATAGTTGGTGCCTTTGTTCTGGCTCTTCTTTTTCCCATAACGGGTGACTGTCCTGTTCCCATGATTCAGTGTGGATCGGGTGCTCAGAAGGCTCACAGCAGATGTTGGCACTCATGCTTCAGGTGAGCTAGTCAGGGACCTTGCTTTCAGATGAGCCAGGATGAGCCATATTCAAGGTGTCATCTGAAATTTATACTTTCATATACATTAGTTGATAAGAGAAAGGGAATACAAGCCTTTGGTGGCTTTAAGATTTAGGTTATGGTAGTGGGAGAGGGTGGAGGAGGTATAGGGGGAATAAATGGTGATGGGAAAAAATAAAGACTATCCGTTGGCAGTCTTCTCACTCCACTACAGGCCAAGCAGAACCAGGGGAAATAGATCTAATGGCTAGATTAAGTCTGAAGTTAATATTAGATTATATATTTATTGGCTTAATCTTAATTTTACATCTAGTCATACCTTAAAAAAAAAAAAGAACCCAAAGTTTCACTGCTTGTGATTGAGACACTCATATTTAATTTATATTCATTACTTAATTCATATTTAATTTGATAGTATATTTATCATTTATAGTAAGCTTTAAGAGCTTAGAGGGGTGCAGTGATATCAGAAGTAAATAGCACAGTGATTTATCAGCATGGTGTGCCCCATTCCATCCTTAGATAACTATGTGAAGACCCAGCATCAGACCATCAGAAGTCTAGGCATCTCCTACCACTTTCAGATGCACTGTTTTCATTTACAAATGCAGTTTTTTCTTATGTAGCTGTAGGTGAGCTGTGTAGTGCCCATCTCTTGAAATCCAGTTGCTTTGGCCTTTGATCAGAGCTAAGTGCTTGTCCTCCTTGCTGCCTGGCTGTGCCCAGCAGTCTTGGCCAGTGGATTCCCAGGAGAGCTGGCTGGTACACAAAATTGTTAGGGTGAACTTTGCATGGATGTTTGTTCCCTTTGTGTCATTAGCAAAGCGGGGGCTGGGTCAGCCATGCTCTCCCTGCCTCCAACTTTATTGTTCAGGACCTAATGTAATAATATGCTTGAATTGGCAGAGAGACCATATTAAGTTTAGCTCTGTGAGTTTTCTTCTTTACCCCCTACTCTCCTGGAGTCCTGTGCCCTCTGTCACTGCCACCCCCTCTCTTCTTGCATATTCTAACTTTAGCTAAATAGCTTCATTCATAATATGGTCCATATTTTCTGTGAAGAAAATGAACTGAAAATAACAAGCTGTGGTGCACAAGTAAGGCTGTTAAATTTCTGTGTAGAGATTTTAGCTAATGTTTGTATAACCAAAGTGTTTTCCTTTTAATCCCCACTCCCTTCACTGCTTTGAAACCCTATGTGAAAACACAGCCCTGGCCAGTGTTGTTCAGTGATTAGAGTGTCAGCCCATGCACCAAAAGGTCATGAATATGATTCCTGGTCAAAGGCACGTGCCTGGGTTGCAGGTTTGATCTCAGGGCCTCAGTTGGGCCTCAGTTGGTCGTGGAGTGTGCAGGAGGCAACCAATCAATGTGTCTCTCTCACATTGATCTCTCTTCCCCCCCCCCCCCATCTCCTTCTTTCCCTACCTCTCCTCCCTCTCTCCCTTCCTTCCCTTCTCTTTAAAAATCAATGGAAAAGTCCTAACCGGTTTGGCTCAGTGGATAGTGCGTCGACCTGTGGACTCAAGGGTCCCAGGTTCGATTCCGGTCAAGGGCATGTACCTTGGTTGCGGGCACATCCCCCGTGGGGAGTGTGCAGGAGGTAGCTGATCAATGTTTCTCTCTCGTCGATGTTTCTAACTCTCTACCCCTCTCCATTCCTCTCTGTAAAAAAATCAATAAAATATATTTTTAAAAAAATAAATGGAAAAAATATCCTCAGAGGAGGATTAACAACAACATAAAAAGTTAAAAAAGAATACATACATGCTCAAGTAACACAAAACAACTTTCCTAAAATTCTATTTCCTTGGCAGTGAGCATGGAGAAGATTTCTCACAGTGCCTCACAGAACAAATGTTTCTGCTGTCAGTCTTGGGAGGAGTAGGAGGTGGCAAGTGGTAGGGGCATAGGTATACGGACCTGGATGGCCTGTTGCTTACACCTAGGAACTTTTGGGTTTCCCCCACCTGCTTCTCACTTCTTTAGTTGAATGCAAAAACAGGGTAAAAGAAAACCCTAGCTTACACCTGCACTGCCCCTTGCAATTTGAATTGCAGTGGCTGGTTTCATAGACAAAACCTACTCTGCCATCTCTGTGTTGATAGGTGGCTAATGATGTCATGGCATAAACCTCAAACCTGATTGTTTTCTCTATGGGACAGGCCTCAAAAAGCAGCCAGCAAAGCTCTTGCTCTTTTGTCTTCTCCAGTTCATGCTATTAAGCAAGATAGAAAAAGGAACAGAGCAGAGCCATAACTACAGATCTTTTCGATTTATTCATAAAGCTCAGTCTTGGGTACCTAGAAGAGAGGGGGGCTTCTCACATATGAAAAGAATCTTTTTTTAATGAATGCACCTAGTACTTTTAGACTGAAGAGAATTTGGCTTTTCTGACTTAATTTTCTCTGGTAAGACAAAAATAGAGGCATTTTCAAAGCAACTATTCTACTGGCCTAAGAAAGGTTAGGAGGAAGGGTTAATTCCAGGAAAATAAGTAATTGAAAAAATTTAACTTGGTTTCTTGCAGAGCTTGGGAGCACTTGCTATTAGCATTCTTCCATCATAGAGGTAAATTTTAGCTATATAATGGCAACTCTAATATGTGAATGAAGAGGACGGTACAGCCTCAGAGTGTTGCCCCTGCTCTAAGGAGCTTAAGTTATAAGTGAGTTCCTAGACAAGAAAAAGCTGAAGGAGTTCATTACTACCAAACCAGTATTACAAGAAATGCTAAAGGGACTTCTTTAAGAAAAAAAATCTCACTGATCTCACTGACAAAGACAAATACATAATAAAAGCAGCGGATTAACCAATACTAAAGCTAGTATTTAGGTTAAAAGTCAAAAGTAGGAAGATTATATATAATTACAACAGTAAACTAAGGGATGCACACAAACACACACTCACAAAATAAGTAAAAAATAATAACAAAAACATAAATGTGGAGGCTAAGTAAAAATGGTAGTGATTTTAGAATGTATTTGAACTCAAGCGACCATCAACTTAAAATAGACTGCTATAAACATAACTTAGTATATCTGAAACACATGGTAACTATAAACCAAAAATCTACAAGAGAGATATACAAGAAATAAAGAGAAAGGAATTGAAACACAAAACTATAGAAACAACATACAAGAGAACAGAATAAGAAAAGAACAGAAAAGAACTACAAAAACAATCCATAAACAATAAAATGACAGTAACTTCATACTTATCAGTAATTATTATGAATATGAATGGAATAAATGCTCCAATCAAAAGATGATTAGCTAAAGAAGATGTAGTACATATACATACTGGAATATTACTCAGCCATAAAAAAGAGTGAAATTTTACCATTTGAGACAACATGGATGGACCTAGAGGATATTATGCTAAGTGAATTTAGCCAGACAGAGAAAGACAAATACCATATAATTTCACTTATATGTGGTCTCTAAAGAACAAAATAAACAATAGAAACAGACTTTTAGATACTGAGAACAAACTAGGGTTACCAGATGAGAAAGGGGTTGGGGGGCTGGATGAAAAGTGAAGGGATTAAGAAGTACAGATTGGTAGTTATAGAATAGTCACAGGGATGTAAAGTACAGCAATAGGGAATATAGTCAATCTATAATAATAATAGTGTAATATGCTATTTAGACCGAACAGCCAAACGACCTTCCAGACGAAGCCGCGGAGGCTGAGGCAGAGGCGGTTGGGGCAATCAGGCAGGCAGGCGAGTGGTTAAGGGCAATCAGACAGGCAAGCAGAGGTGGTTAGGGGTGATCAGGCAGGCAGGCGAGTGGTTAGAAGCCGTCAGGCAGTCAGGCAGAGGTGGTTAAGGGTGATCAGGCAGGCAGGCAGAGGTGTTAGGGGCGATGAGGCAGGCAGGCGAGTGGTTAGGAACCAGCGGTCCCGGATTGTGAGAGGGATCCCAGATTGTGAGAGGGTGCAGGCTGGGCTGAGGGACCCTTCCTCCCCGCGCCCCCCCCTACCCCCCACCCCGGCCCCGCCCCCCCTCCCCCCCGCCCCGGCCCCCTGCTCTAGTAGTAGTATAATTATGTATGGTTCCAGGTGGATACTAAGACTATTGGGAGGATCACTTTGTAAGCTATATAAATGTCTAACCACTATGCTGGTACACCTGAAATTTAATATAATATTGAATGTCAGCTGTAATTTTAAAAATATTTTTTAATTTAAAAAAAAAGGGACTACATCAAACTAAAAGGTTTTGCACAACAAAGGAAACTTTCAACAAAATGAAAAGACAACCCACTGAATAGAAGAACATATTTGCCAGTGATACATCTGATAGGGGTTTAATATCCAAAATGTATGAAGAACTCATACAACTCAACACCAAAAACAAACAAACAATACAATTCAAAAATGGGCAAAGGACTTGAATAGACAATTCTCCAAGGCAGACATGCAGATGGCCAATAGACATATGAAAATGTGCTCAATGTCAGTATCATCAGAGAAATGCAAATTAAAACCATTATGAGATATCACCTCACACCTGTCAGAATGACTATCATCAATAAATCAGTAAACAAGTGTTGTCAAAGATGTGGTGAAAAGGGAACCCCTGTGCATTGTTGGTGGGAATATAGATTGGTACAGCTACTATGGAAAACAGTATAGAGGATTCTCAAAAATTTAAAAATGGAACTGCCTTATGGCCCAGTGATTTCAGTCCTGGGTATATATATCTAAATAAACCCAAAGCACTAACTCAAAAGAATATATGCACCCCTATGTTCATTTCAGCATTATTTACAGTAGTAAAGCTATGGAAGCAACCCAAACGCCCATCAGTAAACAAGTAGATTAAAAAAAAAGCAGTGATACATCTATACAATGGAATGTTACTTCGCCATGAAAAAGAATGAAACCTTACTATTTGTGACAACATGGATGGACCTAAAAGGTTTTATGTTAAGTGAGATAAACATGTATGAATAGACTGATGTTTGAATGAGGAGGTTGAAGGACTGGGTAAAAAAAGATGAAGGGATCATGAAGTACAGACTAGTAGTTATAAAATAGTCATGGGGATATAAAGTATGGCATAGGAAATATAGTCAATAGTATTGTAATAAGAATATCTGGTGCTAGGTAGCTACTGGAAATATTGGGGGGAACACTGTAAAGTATATGATTGTTTAATCACTATGCTATACACCTGAAACTAATACAAAATAATATTGAATGTAAACTGTAATTGAAAAAAAATTTTTAATTAGAAAAAAAGGCAAAAAATTTACTAGTTTATTTATTCTTGAGTGGGCTTTATTAGATTTGATTTCACCTGGGACCATACTGGGCCTACTGTGGTATAGATACAACATTGATGATTCAGCAGAACAGACTAGGACTGAATTTTGTAGGGTCGTGCCCATGAGACTTAAACCCTGCAGGGCTGCCTTTGATGACATCATGAGTTGGGCTTGCCTTGTATTGAACAGCAGAATTACTGGACACTTGTCATCTATAGCTACTCGGACTATTTGGAAACCTAATGAAGAATTCAGTCTCCTTTAGAGGGCTTCTATGGCAGATTGCATCACAAATGAAGCCCCTAAATGGAGCTCTCTTTTTGTCAGAGATCCACTGGTGGCTATTGTTAGATTTGGTAAGGTCGAAAAAGTTACCTCAGGACACATTTTTTCAACCCATCTTTCTTTCTTCAGACTCATTATCATACCTGAATGAACACTGACCATAATGACCATTTCCAAAAGCTTGACCAAAAAAATCATACCACTCTGAAAAGTAGAGAAGGTGAATATGTCTGACAGGAGGCATCATTGGTGAGACAGAGGACTGCACAGGCTTCTCCCAGTCCATAGAGCTATCCTTGGTGGGGTGAAGCAATATTTATTTACCCTTCTTAGAGCGTGCAGGATTTAGATTTGTTGGGCAAAAAGAAACTAAAGCTGGTCTGGCAGCCACAGTCATTCATGTTCATCTTCCTTCACCCACTTGGATTGTGCTTAATTCTGTGCTGTCCTGCAAACATACAGTCACCGGGCTATCTTAAATATTTATATATATAAAAGGCTAATATGCAAAGTGTCCCCTCAGGAGTTCCACCGGGAGACAGGGAGTTTGCTCACTATGACATGCGCTGACCACCAGGGGTGGCTGAGCGAAACATGGTTGGCATCAGCAGTGCAGCACCGACAGTGGGTTGCAGTGGAAGTGCTGCCGTCCCTGATGGTCCCGGAAGAGAGCGGGACTGCGGCGGGATGGTGGAGCAGATGAGCAGGCGGCGCCAGGTCAAGGTGGGTGAGAGTGGGGCCCCAATCGCCCCGCAGACAGCCACTAGCAATGGCCGTGGGCGGTGGGGCCGCTACCCAGCTCCCAGGCGCTGAGGGAGCTGGGCCAGGGGCCTGGTCCTGACGGATTGCCCTGCAAGTGGGATGGTGGAGCGGGTGAGGGGGCGGCATCAGGCCGAGGTGGGGTGCCAGGCGGGGCTGCGAGGCTGGGGGCACGAGCTGGGGCCCGATCTCCACAGGCCACCCTGAGGGACCCCACCTGTACACGAATTCATGCACCAGGCCTCAAGTATAATATAAATCAAGATATTGAGTGTCTGAGGTTCAGAATTACTTTTTTTCCCACTGGGTGCTCTTGTCTCTCCATGGAAGTATGAATTTGCTTTCCATTTTTGACACATTAGAGCTCTTTGAGACTAATTTGGGCTTTAGATTGGTGCCCAGCTGGGTTTGAATGTTGTCATCTGCAGCTTATTAGCTGGGCAAGTTAATTACCTTCTGATACTCAGTTTTCTCAATTGCATAGTGATTAATTATAAGAGTTCTTATTAGGGTTCTTGTGAGGAACAAATGAAAATATTTATATGAAGTGCCAGCACAATGCTTGGCACATAGGGAATTTCCAGAAATGATGATAGTTATATCAACAATTCATGATTGTCAAACCTTAGGCTTCCTCCTTCCAAAGCAGGGGAGTGCACACTTAGTCTTACATTTAGCTGGAAAACTGATTGCTGTATCCATTTTACAAGAGGGAGCAGAGAATAATACGTATTTTTAAAAAAGTGCTTTGTTTGGTTCATTCATGTCTTGATTGCTTCAATGATGGGAATAAGGTAAGACATGGTCCTTGCCCCTTAGGAACTCACAAATCTGGGGAGATGATCATATAACTCGTTACTGGAGTATAATTAAACCTTATACATGCCATGATAGAAGTCATTGTGGGGTATGGTAAAGTAGATAAAGTAAGCGATCTATCTTTGATGGACTCATTCCCCCCCCCCCTTTTTTTTTGCTGCTTTGTGATGACTTGTCTTTTTTTTTTTTTTAATATGTTTTATTGATTTTTTACAAAGAGGAAGGGAGAGGGATAGAGAGCTAGAAACATCGACGAGAGACTAACATCGATGAGCTGCCTCCTGCACACCCCCTACTGGGGATGTGCCCACAACCAAGGTACATGTCCTTGACCAGAATCGAACCCGGGACCCTCGAGTCTGCAGGCCAACGCTCTATCCACTGAGCCAAACCGGTTAGGGCCTGACTTGTCTTTTTACAGTAAGTATAGAACTGAAGAAGATGGGGGAAAGCTATACTTTGGCATTATTTAATTTAAAAAATTATTATTGGAGGATAGATGGGTCCTTGGAAGGACCTATGGTAAAAGAGTTAGGGAGTATTTCTTTGACTTATTTCAAAGTAATGACATAAAGAAGTAAAGGGAGGTAATGGAGAGGATTTTACCATGGTGCCACTGGTAGCTTGTTATGTGCCTCAGAACAAGTTATTTCATCTCTCTCAACTCCTATTTTGCTCATCTGTTGAGTGGACATTAGGTCTGCCTTCCATACTCAGAATGATGTGAGGAATAGTAGGATCATGTATGTGAAAGTGCTTTGAAAAGCATAAAGTGCTGCTTCCATAGTGGAAGAGTTGAGATTAGATACGAAGCTGTCACTCCACTCATTATAGAGGAAGCTGGTATTAAGAATCAGCTAGAGAGGAAATCTGCAAAAGGATTCAAGACTGAGCACATGTTCCTTCCCTCTTCTCGTCTTTTAGACCTCTGTTTTAGGTTACCTGCTCAGAAAAGCTTCTGTGACCACATTATTGTAGGTCCCCTTCTATTATTCGAAGTCACTATAACCTGTGCATTATGTTCCTGGCCCTCATATTTTGTATTTATATGCTTTTTGCTTACATGTTTATTGTCTGTATTCTCCACCAGATAGTACACATCCCAAGGAAAAGGAGCACTGTGTTTTCATTCACCAATGTAAATTTATGCCATGCACAGGACCTGACAGATACTACACACTCTGTAAATAATTTGCTGTGTGGAATAAAAGGCAGCAGAGAAGACATGTTGGTCTTCTGCCTGGAAAACAGCTACTTTGGGTACGCACCGATATACATCCTATTCTTTTTGTTGTTAATCCTCACTGGAGGATATTTTCCCATTGATTTTTAGAGAGAGGGAAAGACAGAGAGAAACATTGATGTGAGAGAAACACATGGATTGGTTGTTATCCTGCACGAGCCCTGACCAGGGCCCGGGCCAGGGAGGAGCCTGCAATCAAGGTACGTGTCCTTGACCGAAATCGAACCCAGGATCCTTTGGTCCATAGGCCAGCACTCTACCCACTGAGCTAAACCAGCTAGGGCATACATCCTATTCTTGTGTGGATACCCAAATGCAGAGGACTGTCTACCTGAGTAGACATCACTGGTTTGCAGGCTTTAAATGCCACAGACTGGATTTTTCTTTTAATCCTGTCCCAAGGATATGTTTTTTATTACTTTTTTAGGAAGGGAGGGGGGAAGGAGGGAGGGGCGGGGGGGGGGGCGGGGAGAGAGAGAGAGAGAGAGAGAGAGAGAGAGAGAGAGAGAGAGTTAGTTCAAACGGCTACCTACTGTATGTGAACCGATTGGGGATCTAACCTGCAGCCTAGGTATGTGCCCTGACCAAGAATCGAACCTGCAACCATTTTGGTATATGGGATGATGCTCCAACCAACTGAGCTACCTGGTCAGGGCCACAGGCTGAAGTTGTGACTCATGTCTCCCTACCCCCACATGGCCCTTTCTGCCCTAAACCAGCGGTTCTCAAACTGTGGGTCGCAAACAATGAAAATACATCCTGCATATCAGATATTTACATTACGATTCATAACAGTAGCAAAATTACAGTTATGAAGTAGCAACGAAAATAATTTTATGGTTGAGGGTCACCACAGCATGAAGAACTGTATTAAAGGGTCGTGGCATTAGGAAGGTTGAGAACCACTGCAACGCATTTGCATTCAGGTTACATTGAATTTTGTGAGCTGGCCTTCAAAAGGGAAAGCTCACTCTGGACTATGGAACTTGGTTCCAGGGAATTGATAGCTTGCCAGGCAGGGAGCATATGTCCTATGTGCTATTTTTAAAATGAACCCTGGCTCTGGTCAGAAGCCACACTTATTGGGCGTTCAGCTGTCTGCCAGATCTTATGCCAAGCAGCTCTGTGTTAGGGTATGTGAGAGGTAGCCTAGATTCCATTCATGTGTCTGCTAGGTGATCCTCAGATTAGTGTTTACTCAGGACACCGAAAAGATGCCATTTTGGGGGTTATTTTATTTTATTTTACTTTTTTACTATGTTTTTAATGTTAGTGTAATGTATTTTCTCAAAAGAGTACAAATTTTAAGTGTACAACTTGAATTTTTATATGTATAAACATCCATATATTTGACAGGGTTCAACTGGCGATCAAGCCACTATGAAACTTTAGGGATAAGGGATTTTTTAAAAAATATATTTTTATTGATTCAGAGAGGAAGGGAGAGGAAGAGAGGGTTACAAACCTCAATGATGAGAGAGAACCATTGATCGGCTGCCTTCTGCATACCCCACACTGGGGATTGAACCCACAACCTGGGCATGTGCCCTGACCAGGAATTGAACCGTGACTTCCTGGTTCATAGGTCGACTCTCAACCACTGAGCAACACTGGCTGGGCAGGATAAGGGATTTATTATAGGAATTAGACTTTACACAATTGTGGGAGGAGTTGGGGAAGTGAAGGTTGGAGTGGGTGGGGGGACTGGAGTTCAGAGAGGAGTACTAACCAGTCTGCTTGATGAATTGGCATGGGTGGGCAAGATAGAACTTACAGGGAAATCTGAGAAGCCAGGCAAGTTCATTACTGAAATGGAACCAACAAAGGGGAGCTTCTGGAATTCTCTATGGGAAGGTATTGCCTCTGGGTTGCCAGATTTCTGGTGGTGGGCCTGGGGCTGTCGGTTTGCAGGGTCAGCAGTGAGAAAGAAGAGCTGGATATAGTATGCAGGAGAGCAAGGCAGGCTGGAATCTGCCAGGCATCCCTGTCTTTGTCCCCCACTCCATTGGACTGCTAATACCTTCAGAAAGCAATGCTTACTGCTTTAATTCCATCTTCCAAATCTCATGCATATTCTTTTTTTGGCCAATTCTAACTGGAGATTCTGGGGTTCATACTTCCCAGCTTAACCAAGCTGACACAACACTATCTGGCACATTGTGTAACCACCATCCACATCAGGATTCCAAAGGCTCCCTCTTGCCTTTTCCCAGACAGTAGTACCACCCCACAATCCCCATTCACTATTTTGACTGATTTCTGCACCATAGATTTGTGTTTGTTCTTGATCGTCATATAAATGGAGTTGTGCAATATATTTTTTTCTGTATCTGCCTTATCTTGCTCAACATTGATCTATGAGTTTCATCCATGTTGCAGTAGTTCACTCCTTTTCATTGCCGCATAATATTCCATAGTTTGCCTATAACTGCAGCTTATTTCTCATTTTGCTATTTTTTGTCTTTGTGTGGTTTCCAGTTTGGGAGTATTGAGAATAAAGATTCTTTAAACATTCTTCTTCTTGTCTTTTGATCAATATGGACATTCATTCCTTTTGGATGTACCCCCAAGAATAAAATTGCTGAGTTTTATGGTAGATTTACATTCAGCTTTAAACTACTGCCAAACATTTTCCAAAGTAGTTGTACCAGTTTCTACTCTGTGTCTGAGAGTTCCATTTGTTCCATGTCCTTGCCTATTTAGCTTGATATTATCTGACTTTATTTTTGTCATTCTAATGGGTGTATAATAATGGTTGACATTTTCCTGATGATTAATGATATTGATTCAGCTGCTTCTTGGCAATTTGAATGTCTTATTTTGAAAAGTACCTGGTCAAGTCTTTTGCCCATTTTTCATTTAGTGTCTGGTTTTTTTCCTAGTTGGTTTGTACAAATTTATTACATATTCTGATATGAGACTTTTCTTAGTTACAGGTAGCCCTTTGGTTTTAAGGAGGCGTGTTCCTTCTCAGGCAGGGAACAGATGGGGATTCTGGTAGTTATTTATTGTTTGTTTCTCAAGGAATTAATACAGTGGATGATTGGAAGTTAGCAACCTAACATATGATTTTTCATATAAGTATTTCTACTGCTTTTTAAAGATACAACTTAACTTGAACACTGAAAGTATATACTCATAAAACAAAATTTTAATTTATTTATAAAGATTTGAATGTTTGTTGTACGTCTGTCATTCTGCTAAATGCTGGTGATAGAAGCCTAAGAGAAACTTGCTATCCTCTAAGAGCACAGGGTCTAGTAGGAGGTATTTGGGGGACAGGAGAAAGATCTGTACCTAAGAGGAAGGGAAGAACGAAATTGTTCTGAGAAGGGCTCAGAGAAAACATGAAACTGAAGCCCTGATGGAAAAGATTGAAGGAGGTTGAATGTATGTGCATAGGTGGTGTGAGAAATGTCTCACCCATCTAAATTCAAATGACGGGCTGGGAAACAGAAGCATGGTGAAAATGAGAATTTTAATAACACTCTCCAGAGCAGGTGTCCATTGTACGGTACACACATAGGGCAGGGAGCATAGCCTATTTATTTAGACCCTCCTCCAGTTCCTCATTGGCTGAGTCCTATGAGGTCACCTGTTTTCTCATATGTCTCTTAGGTCTTGCTGTCTCCCATTGGTCCATTAAAAAAAAATGAGCTGAGACCTTTCTAGTTGCCTCAACCTCCCTTTATTTAGGGGAATCTTTCTGGAAAATGTGCTGTTGGCCACGTGCACAGCTCTCATACCTTCTCCCCACCCCCACATCCTGTTTGCTCTAGAGAAATTCAGTAACTGCCTGGCCACATGCTGTTTCTTCTCTATGAAGATGAATCAGAGGCATGTTTCTTACAGGTGGGGGAGCACGTTGTGGGCTCTGAAGGCAAGATGTGCAGGAAAGAGCATGGCAATGTCCTGGAGCAGCAAACAGGTGTGAATGGCCAAAACATGGGGTGGGTGTTGGGAGATAGTGATATGGGTGTGCCAGCATAGGCTGGCAGCCAAGGAGTTTAGTCTGGCAGCAAAATGGTGTCTTTCAAAGTGTGTAAACAGCCCGGCTGATGTGGCTCAGTGGTTGAGCTTCATCCCATGCACCAGGAGGTCGCCAGTTCATCTCCTGGTTAGGGCACATACCTGGGTTGCAGCCTGGTTTCCCGGTATGAGCCATGGAAGAGGCAGCCGATAGATGTTTCTCTCTTTCCCTTCATCTCTCAAATCAATAAAAACTGGTGTTGTGTGTGTTTTTTAAGTGTATAAATAGGGGAGTGGCATAATTAGATTTGTTTAGAAAGATCACTTTGAAAAAACATGGTATATGAATTGGAATTTTAAACTTGAGGCAGAATCTATAAAATAGCATTATTCCTCATAACCAAAAGATGAAAATAACCCAAATGTCCACCAATGGATGAATATGTACATACTATGGACTATTATTCAGCAATAAAAAGGAATGAAGTTCTGGTACATGTTACATTACCGATAAACATTGAAAACATTGTGCTAAGTGAAACAGGTCAGATACAAAAGGATAAATATTATATGATTCCACTTATGTGAGGTACCTAGAATAGGCAAATTCATAGGGATAGTAAGTAGAATGGTGGTTATCAGAAGATAGAGGGTAGGGGAGTTCGGAGACATTGTTTAATGGGGACAGAGTTTCTGTTGGGGGTGATGAAAATGTTCTGGAGATAGTGGTAATTATTATACAACATTGTGAATGTACTTAATGCTACTGAACTGTATACTTAAAAATGGCTTAATTAGTAAATTATATCTTACCATAAAAATAAAAAAACCCCACCATGAGGCAGGATCCATGTGTAGGAGAAGTAAATGTAGATCTTGGCCTTTGCAAGGGTGCAGGTAGAGATAAGAAGTTCAAGGCATTGAGGCTGGAAGGCGGGGTTGGGAGGGAAGAACAAATGGGGAGTGCATCCTGTATGTTCTTCACTCCCTCCAGTACTTAACACAGTGCGGTCCCTCACCTCCCTTTTTTTGGCAATGAAAAGAAGGTGGAAGTAAAGTTGGAGGCCAAGACCTGGAATTCTGGCTTGGGTGGATGGCAGTTTTACTAGGGTTGTAATCCAGGGGAAGCAATAAGTTTGGTAGAGAAAATTAGTTCTGTTTTAAGTAACCTGACTTGGAGGTGCCCTCATATATTTAGATAGAGATGTCCAGGAGACAGTTAGGGAATAGTGCAGAATGAAATTTTTAAAAAGTCGGCCAAGGACAGAAGAACCCTGGGAGCCCTCATTATTTATCAGTGTGGCGGAAGTCAGAGGAGTGTCCAGAGAAAAAACAGAGGAGGAGACTTCAGTTGTATAATCCTTTGTCCTTTGCCAGATTGACTTTTGGTTGCTCCTAGTGAAGTCAGACTTTCTTTCTTGGGGTGTTCCCTCTCCAAGCCAGACTGTCCTAGTTGGGCACAAGCATCTTGGAGTGCTGAGATAAGTGAGGTAAAATGGATTAATTTCCAAACTTTTAAGCTGTGTACTGGGAATTTCTAGACCTTTAATCTTCTAACCTGTGCTAATTTTCTGATTTCACTATCCCTTTATTGCTTCTTTTGCTTACATTCTACCTTTAACCAGTTAACTGCCACGCGTCCAAAATGGAAACCATCCCCACACACCACAATATTTTGAATTTAATTTAAAAAATCAATTTGCAATGAATATTATAAAAATAAACATAATTTGTGTGTTCTTGAATATTTTTAGCTGAAAATTCTCATGGAAAATTATTTTAAAGTTGGTCAGGGCTGCCACTTAGGGAAAACATTTTTTTTTAGTGTGGCGTGTAGGGGAGATCCACTGCTTGTGTCTACAGACACTTATGGCGTACAATGGGTTAAATAAAAATTAACAACTTTTTGCCATGGCTAGTTTTGCTCAGTGGTTAAAATGTCAGCCCATGGACCAAAGGGTCAAGAGTTCAATTCCCTGTCAAGGGCATGTACCTGAGTTGCAGGTTCCCTAGCCCTGGTGGGGGCACATGTGGGAGGCAGCCAGTCAAAGTCTCTCTCTCACATTGATGTTTCTCTCTCTCTCTTTCTCTCTCTCTCTCTCTCTCTCTCTCTCTCTCTCTCTCTCTTTCTCTCCCCCCCCCCCTTCTCCCTCCCTTCCAGTCTCTCTAGAAATCAATGGAAAAAATATCCTTGGGCCCTGACTGGTTTGGCTCAGTGGGTAGAGCGTCAGCCTGCGGACTGAAGGGTCCCGGGTTCGATTCCAGTCAAGGGCATGTACCTTGGTTGCGGGCACATCCCCAGTGGGAGGTGTGCAGGAGGCAGCTGATCGATGTTTCTCTCTCATTGATGTTTCTGACTCTCTAAACCTCTCCCTTCCTCTCTGTAAAAAATCAATAAAATATATTTAAAAAAAAATATCCTTGGGTGAGGATTAAAAAAAAAAATTTGATAGCTTTTGGCCAACATCAGTCTCAGGATAAAAGGCATCTGCAACCCTACAGTCCCATGTGTAACATCAATTAAGATGCCTATGCATTTATTAAAGGTCAAAGCATTTTTTTCATACATTTCATTTATTTTATTGTTTGAGCAGTAATTTAGACGATTATTAGGTTTGAGATTCATAACCCATTGCTTTCCATTGTGCTTTGGAAATCACACAGCTGTCATGAGGAAGGAACAATGCGTTTCAAGATTTAACTGAAATATATTTGATTCCTTGGCTCTAGTACTTAAGTCTGTCATAATGAAGAGAGATTTGTGCAAGAGTACTACTGAGACATTGTTGTGGGTAGGATGCCAGGAGTTATAAGCAGATTAAGGATTTCTTCGTTTTAGTTTGGGTAGTTCTATTTTCAGCAGTAGTTACCTTAAAAAAATTTCCAGGTCCCCAAGCCAAACCCAGCCATGTGCTTCTCATGCAGAGGCAAGATGGCTGTGACTTTTTTCTGTGGCCTATGTTCTGAGTTCTTCCTGTTGCCAACTTGACACCAACAGCAAATGGATACAAACTTCTTTCTTCATATCCATCAGCCCCTTACACCTGACTAAACCATACTCATCTTCAGATTTGGGAGTTAGTAAAAATCCCCTCTGAGTGTTGGAAATGTTCTTAAACTAGATTGTGATGATGGTTGCATAGCTTGGTAAATTTACTAAAAATTATTGACTTGTACACTTAAAACAGATGGATCATATTGTATGTAAACTATGCATCCCCTCCAGCCCTTGACACTGTAACCACCTCTCCTGCCTGGGTGCTAGTCTTCATGGGCAGCTAGAACCCTGCTTGAAGTCATAGTTCTTGGTGAAGTACTGCAGAGTTCTGATGTCAAGAATTTGGCACAGGTTGCGGCTCTCACCCAGCTGCTCTCCACTTGGTCTTCCCAGGATGTCTGGTACCTAATCTGGTTGGCATATCTACCATGAATAAGTCAAGCCCATTTACTAGTATATTTTGAGGCTATACGATGAAAAGCTCAGGTTCTCCAGGGCCTAGGTGCCAGTTATCCAGTTTCTGGTTTATTCAGATCCCATGGACTCTCTTCCCCCGCTTGCTTTTTGGCCATTGTATTGTTCTGTTAATACTCAGGTTACAAATTAAGGAGGGAATTTCTGGAAAGCTAAATTTCACAGTATGGCCATTTCTCAACAGTTCCATTTGAAGATTCAGTAGAAGAGGAAGTTAATTAATTATTCCTGTCGTGTATATATTTGCTAACCTCTTCATTCTCTTCTGCTTTTCCCCCCAAAATTATCTAGATGATTGAAATTGATGTAAAAATTTTTTCCCTGACTTCACCCCAAGTGCCGCTCTATCCAGTTGGCCTGCAGTAATATGGAACAAGTCTGGTTCACTAATTATTACTAATTTTCTCTTCAGAAACCATAACCTTATGATAGCAAAGAGCTTATCCACCTTCATTGTTCCTGTGTGTTTGTCAAACACCAGGTGGTTTAAAAAATTTTTTTAATATATTTTTTATTGATTAAGATATTACATATGTGTCCTTATCCCCACGTTACCCCCTACCCACCCCCCCCGCCCCCGCTCATGCCCTCACTCCCCCCCCCCCGCCCCCCCGTTGTCCGTGTCCATTGGTTAGGCCTATATGCTTGCATATAAGTCCTTTGGTTGATCTTTCCCCCTTACCCCCACCCTCCCCTACCTTCCCTCCAAGGCCCGACAGTCCAATCAATGCCTCTCTGTCTCTGGATCAGTCCTTGTTCATCAGTTTATGTTGTTCATTATATTCCACAAATGAGTGAGATCATGTGGTATTTATCCACTCTCTAGTTCCATCCAATCTATGGCAAATGGTAAGAGTTCCTTTTTCTTCTTCCTCTTCTTAAAGAATACCTTTCAGCATTTCATATAATGCTGGTTTGGTGGTGATGAACTCCTTTAGCTTTTTCTTATCTGTGAAGCTCTTTATCTGACCTTCAATTCTGAATGATAGCTTTGCTGGATAAAGTAATCTTGGTTGTAGGTTCTTGGCATTCCTCACTTTGAATATTTCTTGCCACTCTCTTCTGGCTTGCATGGTTTCTGTTGAGAAATCAGCTGACAGTCGTATGGGTACTCCCTTGTAGGTAACTGACTGTCTTTCTCTTGCTGCTTTTAAGATTCTCTCTTTGTCTTTTGCTCTTGGCATTTTAATTATGATGTGTCTTGGTGTGGTCCTCTTTGGGTTCCTTTTGTTTGGGGTTCTCTGCGCTTCCTGGACTTGTAAGTCTATTTCTTTGACCAGGTAAGGGAAATTTTCTGTCATTATTTATTCAAGTAGGTTTTCAATATCTTGCCCTCTCTCTTCTTCTGGTACCCCTATAATTCGGATGTTGGTACGCTTGAAGTTGTCCCAGAGGCTCCTTACACTATCTTCATATTTTTGGAATCTTTTTTCTTTTTTGGTTGGGTATTTTTTGTTTTTTCGTATTTCAAATCTTTAACTTTATTCTTGGGATCCTCTTGTCTGCTGTTGGATCACTGTATATTATTCTTTATTTCAGTCAGTGTATGCTTAATTTCTAGTTGGTCTTTTTTCATATCCTCCAGGGTCTCACTAAATTTATCGGTGGTTTCCATAAAATTCTTGAAAAACCTTACAAACGTGGCCTTGAACTCTATATCCAGTCATTTGCTTTCCTCCATTTCTGTCATTTGTGACCTGTTTTTTTGTCTCCTCATTTTGGCTGCTCCCCTGTGTTGGTAGAGCGGTTTTGTGTGCTAGGTGTCCTGTAGGGTCCAGTGGCTCAGCCTCCCCAATTACCTGAGGTGGACCCCATTGTGGGCTTTGTGCACAGTCTTGTTGTAGTTATGCCTTGATTGTTGTAGGATCACTGGGAGGAAATGACCTCCAGGCCAATTGGCAGTGAGAATCAGCTGTGTCTGCAGTGGGAGAACTTCTGTGCTGGAGACACCCTTCTGGGGCAAGACTTGCTTCAGTGGGGCTTTGGTGCTCACTGAGTCTGTCCCCTGAGTGTGTCCCTTATGGATCTGAGGAGTTGTAATCTGGATGGTCTCCCTCTGAACACTGGGTACACTGGCTCTTGGATCTAAGGAGGTGCTAATTTAGCCTCTTCCTGAGGTTACCCAGCAGGAGCTACGAAGAGAACTGCAGATTCCCCTTCCTTTTTTGGAGTTTGGAGGTGCTCAGATGAGGCCCAGCTGTGAAGCAATGCAAGCTGCTGTGGGGCCTTGGGCCTTCTCTTGGAAGTTCTGGGTCTGTCTGGCCCAGCTGCAATTTGTTAGATAATTTTCAGGTTGCAAAGGGCCAGGGCATTCATATGCAAAAGCCTCTGCTGCAGCTTGGGTGGGGCGGGGTCTCAGGGAATCAAAGAGTGGAGCAAGCAGCTATGGCTGGTCCTCAGCCCTGCCCTAAGCGGCCGCGTGTCTCAGTGTCCCTATAATTGCTGCAAGCACCTCTGAGGGAAAGCCGCCCTCAAGTTCAGAGTTCTGCCTGCTGCCAGACAGTCCAGTTTCTCCCCGTATGAGTCCTGGGTCCCCAGAGACTTCCCGGAACCGGAGTTTAGAGCAGTCGGGAGCTTGTGACTCCCTCCCGATTCAAAGAGACAGCCGCGTCCTCAGGTGCCAGCCCCTTTCTGCGCGAGAGCCTCCGTACCTCTGCACTTTACTTCTGCAGCTCCTCTGGCTCTCAGTGTGCTTTTCTCTTTCCTTCTAGTTGTAGAATTTCCACTCAGCCAGCCTTCCTGTAGTTCTGGATGATGTCCATTTTGTGTTTTTGTTGTATTTTTGAAGTTGTTGTGGGAGGCAGCAATTTCCCGTGTGTACCTATGCTGCTATCTTAGTTTCTCCGGATTGAAACTTGAATATGAACAAATGAGTTAAATTGCCCCATTCAGAGGCTGCCCTTTTCTTTCCCCAATGTATTTTTATTTATTTCAGAGAGGAAGGGAAAGGGAGAGTGAGATAAAGAAATCAGTGATGAGAAAGAATCATTAATCGGTTGCCTCCTATACACTCCCTACTGGGGATTGAGCTTGCAACCCAGGCATGTGCCCTGACCAAGAATCGAACCATGACCTCCTGGTTCATAGGTTGACGTTCAACCACTGAGCCACGCCAGCCAGGGAGAGGCTGCCCTTTTAAATGTCATTCTAGCAAGAATTCCTATTGCCTTCACACTGTAGTTTGAGGTGCTCTGGGGCTTCTGATCAGATGTTTCCTGAAACACAAACTAAGGCCCTTCAACAAAGTCTTTATAATATTTAGTATCTGCATCAAATATCTATGTACATTCACTTTTCCCTGTCCTGAAGTGGGTGATATTTCTAAAAGTTGGGTATACTCAGTCTGTACCCAAAGGGGGAACCTGATAGGGTGGGATGCATCCAGGTCAGTTTGGTCATGCTTGGCATTGAGCAGTCCTTAGTCATGACTGCAGGCATAGAAGTCCTTCAGTTCGTGAGAGAGCAGATGGCATCCTTTGGCTGCCTTCCTGGTAAGGATGGTTTCCATGGAGTCAGACTTGCCTAAGCCATAGCTGGTGAGAGGGTCAAGAAGTATGTACACTGTGTACTATCCCCTACGGAGCACTGGGCTCACTCAGATTTTAGATTTCAGTCCACTGAGCGAGCCAAAGCATTTGCCTTCTGTGTACCACAGCCAGCAGGTCAATTAACAGTAGTCCTGTGCCTGTAATAAATTAGGCAAGGATTTAGAAAATCAGGTGGTGGGCAAGGAATAGCTTGTAACATGAAATGCTATTGCTGGACTGGAGAAGAATGCCTGAAGGTGGCACTGAGTCCCTTGTACATCAGGTGTTGGCATTGTAGGATGAGGGTGCATGTGCCCTTTTGGGTTATTCCATCTAATCTCATTGGTGCTGAGTTGAGCAAAGATTAGTTAGTCTTCTGTAGAAAAACTTTGGTAGATTACTGGCTTTGAGCCCAGAGTAATTGGAATTTGGGAGCCCAAATGTCTCATGGCAGTTAATTGTTGGATATTGGTTTTAGAAGAAAAGAAACTAAAGTTTTGGCTGTACTTCAGCACCCTCTTACATAGGGTGGGAGGTCATCCCTATGGCAAGGGAGTGGTATAAGTAGAAGTTGTGGATTATACACTTTCAAGAGCCTGTCAGGGTACAGCTTGGAGAATTTGCAATATTCTTTAAGCATAAGAAACACTTGTTGTTATTCCCTTTCTTTGGATGTTTCATTTCTAACCAAATGGACTCTTTTCAGTGTGAAGGGGTTAGCTGCAAGAATGATTATCAGAGTCAGCGCAACAGGAATCAGAATAGAGTAAGAGAGTGGGCATTGAGAAGCATTTGATCCAGAGAAAACCTATTTCTATGGGAAAATTTTGCCTGAGTCCTATACCCTTTTAAGCTAATTTTGGAGGGAAAGTACAGGGGTGGGCAGAAATAGGTTAATAATAAACAAATAAACAAAACAATAGTTAATGAATAAATAATACAAGAATTGACTTTGTATTTCACGTATTCACAACTACTTTTGCCAACCCCTGTATATTCTGTAGAGCTGGTTTAAGATTGGCCCTCTTGGTTTCTTTCTGTTGTGGAGACAAGTGAGGTTTTCTCCATGAAAATTGTTGAAATAATCAGGGTCTTGGAACCAACTAGCCCTACTCCCTCCTGTGGCCTGGAATCAAGGCAGAGCTATCAGTTCGCTTGGTGCATGGATGGAGGTGGAGTGGGAACCTCTACCTTACTGGAAATTAAGATCTTTTTCCTTTGTTAGCTGTCAGCCTCTTGAAACAGCTTCTTCTTACCAGTCCTGTTTTGCAGCCAGTCCTCTCCAAAGAGTGCATACTTGTCCTTGGCTTTATCTCCTTCCTCCCCAATTTCCATGTAGGAACCCTGTGTAGCATCTGGTGAGTCTTTTCCTTTTGGACTATTTGACACTTGCGTACTTTGAAATCACAATACTAGTAACTTAGGGATCTTCTGGTATCTCAAAAAGGTAAATATCATCCTGGAAAGTGAATCAAAAACAGTTGTCCTTTTCATAATTGGTACCTGTACAGAGATGCCTTTGGGACCTCAGTTTTGGCTACTTCTTTGTTCTTTTCTCATCCCCCTAAATTAATAACAAGTTAATAACGAACTAAACATTACACAAATACCTTTTCTCCTTTCCTATACTTCTGTGACATTAGACATTGTGGCCCAAGTAAACCTTTTATTTGTCTTTTCCTTTTTCCCTGGCGCCTCCTTTTCCATGGGCATGTGTACTGACTACAGGTATAAACATGAATCACCCTTCTGCTAACCAGTGCCACGTAACTTGATGGGTAGACAGTCAAGACTGTCATTCTAGAGCAAGTGGGAAGTGTTGAAAGGGAGGTGTGTAGCTAGGTGAGAAGAAATGTAGAAGAGGGAGTGATTAGCTTTGCCTGGTGTTGGGGAGGTGGGGTCATTTCAGTGCAGTCTGGAATAAGTAGTAGAAGTCTCAAGTGGACAGGGAGGAAGGACATATTAGACAAAGGGAACAGCATGAACAAAGTCGAGGAGGCTCCTAAGACTGTGGTACATCCTTGAAACAAAGTATGAGCTAAGAAAATGGTTTGTGTTTGGACGTATAGGAAATAAGGCCGATGCTAAATTTTGATGGACATTTTGAACCTTGCTGAGGATTTAGATTATTCCTTAAAGGCAATGGAGGGCTGTAACAAGATCACATTTGCTCTTAAAAAAGAACACTCTGGCACTCAGGTGGGGGATGGATTGGACAAGAATTAAGATTAAGAGGCTATTGGATAGTCCAGGCTAGAAATCACAAGTGCTTCCATCAAGATAATGGCAGGGAGATGACTTTTATAAGATAGAAGTCCTCAACAGGACTTTGCTTTTGGTTGATTGGATTGAGGGGTGGAGACGGAGAAGGTCTTGGATGACCCTAGATTTCCATTTGGTAGCTGCATGGTGATGGCTGTATGACTATATGAATTGGTGGAAGAGAACAGAAGTATTCCATTTTGGACTGCTGTTTGAGGTACCTGTGGGATGTCTAGATGAAGTAGTTTAGTAGCATCTGGATTTCAGGAGCAAGGTCAAAATGATAAAAGTTAAGGGGTTATCCATTTTATGAAGGAGAGAGGCAGATGAACTAATTGGAGCCTTTTCAGAGAACTGAGCAGCAATGAGAACAGTGGTAGGAAAAGCAGGAGTCAGAGCCAAGGAAGGGATAGTTTTTAGGAATAGCCACAGAGTGGGAACAACTAAGAGAAGGGTTAAAAAGTGTCTGGCCCAGCCAGTTGGCTCAGTGTTTGAGCATCGACCTCTGAACTAGGAGGTCAACTGTTCGATTCCCGGTCAGGGCACATGCTGGGTTGCAGAATCGGCCCCCAGTTAGGGGCATGCAGGAGGCAGCCAATCAATGATTCTCTCTCATCATTGATGTTTTTATCTATCTCTCCCTTTCCCTACCTCTCAGAAATCAATTAAAAATATATTTTTAAAGCATCTGAACCTTTCACAATTAAAATGTTATTGTTGACCTCAGTAGAGTGATGGAGACAGAAGCCTGATTGTAGAGGGAATGAAAGATGAACAGAATGAGGTCATTAGGAGATCTTAAAAGTATTGATAGCAAGAGTAGACTGCTCTTTCAGGAAAGCAAGAGGGGTAGCCAGTAGTAGCTTGGAGAACACAGTTTAAAGAGAGATTAAAGATGAGAGAGACCCCAGAATACTGGTAGACTAAGGGAAAAGTAAATTATAGTGAGGAGGAAGTTTAAAATGTATGACAGATGGACAGTGGTGGTAATGCACAACAGGTGAATATACTTAAATGCCACTGAACTATACACTTAAAAAATGGTTGAAATAGAAACCATTTTATAATAGTACTAGTGGCCTAGTGCATGAAATTCGTGCATGGGACGGGGGATGTCCCTCAGCCTGGCCTGCACCCTCTCCAATCTGGGACCCCTTGGGAGATGTCCTACTGCCTCTGGGAACGGGCCTAAACCAGCAGTTGGACATCCCTCTTGTAATCCGAGACCGCTGGCTCCTAACTGCTCGCCTGCCTACCTGCCTGATTGCCCTTGCCCCCAACTGCCCCCCCTCCCGCCAGTTAGCTCGCCCCCAACTGCCCCCCCCCCCCCGTGCTGGCCTGCTCGCCCCCAACTGCTCCCCCTCCACCCTCCCACCCCCGCTGGCCTGCTCACTCCCAACTGCTCCCCCCGCCGGCATGGTGGTCCCCAGCTGCCCCCCCCCCCCCCCCGCGCCAGCCTGATCACCCCTAACTGCCTCTGCCTTGGCCCCACCACCATGGCTTTGTCTGGAAGGATGTCCAGAAGGTCTCCTAATCTAATTATCATATTACTCTTTTATTAGTATAGATAATAGTCAATGCACAATGATTCAGAGAAGAACAAAGGGGATAGTCTGCATAGCCTCAGATTGGTGTGGGAGGCTTCTCTGGGGTAGAGGAGGGTAGGGATCATAAGTGTGAGGGCACCCTTGCCTCTCCTCTGGGCCATGTGAGAGGCAAAGGTATTGACAGCGGAAGAGGTGAGAATGGAACTGGAGGCCTGAGAATGCAGAACCAGGTTTATGGGAACCAGTTTGGGTTCTATAAAAGAATTGCTGGGCAGCATTGAGGCCCTACCTGTGGTTGGAGGTGATGGTGTGGTATAGCCACATCAATCTGCACTACTAACTTTTTTCCCTCCAGCAGTTCAGAAAAGTTGTTTTTGTCTCATCTCCATCCCCATTTCACTTCTGAAGCTGGTATTTCAGGTATCTAGTGATCTATCTCTATTTGCCCCTCTCTCTTTCCACCTAATCTCTGGTGAAGAGTAAAATGCACAATAACCTTTTGGCTCCCCTTTTTCATCCTGCCTTGAATAAAGAAGTGTTGCCTTTTCAGACACCCTGGGCTTATGATAGTTTTGTGGTTTTCTGATGCAGATTTTAAAAACACACAACTTGGATTTAGAAATATTATGGGTCCTTCAATTATCTCTGGGGAGGGCTGGGGGCTGTCGTATAGCATTTCATGACACTGATAACACTCTTCTTTCAGAAACCAGTTTGTGTGTGTGTGTGTGTGTGTGTGTGTGTGTGTGTGTGTGTGTGTTTTATAAGGGACAGATACTCTGAAACAATTTGGCTATTGAAAACAAAGATGCTTCCAGGTCTGGCTCCTGTCTGGAACTGGGTACAGGAGCCTGTGAGGCGGAGCATATGTAAGGCAAATCCAGAACAGGTAGTGGTCATGAGAAGGAACAGGTCTCCAGGAAACCAGAGGGCAGAAACCATCTGGATTCCCCTTGTAAGATTTCTGGATCTCTGTGTATATGTTCCTTCTCCCACCCTGGTGGCACTTGCCTGAAGACACTCAATCCATTTGCATTTGATTTGAATTCTGCCTCAGATCCTAACAGAATTTTGCCTGAATTTCCCATCTTCTGGGCAGGCTACAGAAATTCCCTTATCTATTCATTCATTAATTCAAGAGGCGGTTATTGTGTACCTGCTTTGAATCAGGAACACATTCTAGGTGCGATAGTACAGCAATGAACAAAATGTCAAAAATCCTTACCCTCATAGGGCTTAGATTCATTCTAGAGAGGAAAACAAACAAATGAATAACATTAATAGTATGTCAAGTTATGGTACGTGCTTTGGGGAAAATCAGGGAGTCTGTTTTTAATAGCAAGGTCATGGAAGGTCACACTGAGGTGATAGTCAAATAAACACCCAAAGGTGGTGAGGAGTCATGCACATGTCATCTCCACTAGAAGGCTAGCGCTCTTAGAAGTAGAGAGAGGCTTTTTTCCTCTGTTATTGTATTAGAGCCTAGATAGATGCTCAATAATATTTTTTGAATGCATGAATGGATTTGGGAGAATATTTTCAAACAAAAGGAGCAGCAAGTACAAAGGGTGAAGTGAGAGAATGTGTGTCCAGTGTGTACAAGAAGCAGCAAAGAGCAGTGTGGCTGAAGGGTGAGTGAGGGGAGCAGCAGAAGGAGGTGACAGAGGTAGGGTGTGTATGGGGTACAGATCTTGTAGGGGTTCCCTGAGAACTTTGTTGTTGTTGTTGTTAATCTTCACCTGATGATATTTTTTTTTCCATTGATCTTTAGAGAGAGTGGAAGGGAAGGGGAGAAACAGAGAGAGAGAAACATTAATGTGAAAGAGACACATCAATTAGTTGCTTCCCATATGTGCCCCACCCAGGGCCAGGGATCGAGCCTACAACCGAGGTACCTGCACTCAAGTGGACCCTTCTGTCCATGGGCTGACATTCTGTCCACTGAGCCAAACTGGCTAGGGCTCCCTGAGGATTTTTTAGGGGTCCATGAGGTCAAAACTACTTTCACAATACTAAGGTAATGTTATTTTTTTCACTCACATATGCTCATGTGTACAGTGGAGTTTTCTAGAGGCTACATGATACGTGATCTTGTAACAGAAGGAATGCAAAAGGCAGATATGAGAATCCAGTTGTCTTCTTAAGCCAGACATTAAGGAGAATTGCAAAAATGTAAAACAAGTTTATTCTTCTCACTAAAATTTTGTTTTGGAAAATGTTTTTTCATAAAATACTAGAGGCCTGGTGCACAAAAATTTGTGCACTCGGGGGGGAGAGGGGGTCCCTCAGCCCGGCCTGTGCCCTCTCGCAGTCTGGGACCTCTCGGGAGATAACGACCTGCTGGCTTAGGCCTGCTCCCGGGTGGCAGAGGGCAGGCCCAATCCCTAGTGCAGCCCCTGGTCGGGCTCAGAGCAGGGCCGATTGGGGAGTTGGGGCGCCGAACCCTGTCATGCACAGAGCAGGGCAGATCGGGAGGTTGCTATGCCACCCTCAGTCACGCTCAGGGTAGGGCCGATTGGGGGGTTGGGGCGCCAACCCCTGTCACGCACAGAGCAGGGCCAATCAGGGGGTTGGGGCGCTGCCCCCTGTCACTCACAGAGCAGGGCCCATCAGGGGGGTTGGGGCTCCATACCCTGTCACGCACGGAGCAGGGTCGATCAGGGAGTTGGGGAGCTCCCGCCTGTCACGCACAGAGCAGGGCCCATCGGGGGTTGGGGAGCTCCTCCTGTCACGCACAGAGCAGGGCCGATCGGGGTTGAGGAGCTCCCCCCGTCACTCACAGAGTAGGGCCGATAGGGGAGTTGGGGCACCGCCCCCTGTCACACACACAGCAGGGCGGATCAGGGGGTTGGGGCGCCGCCACTGTCACACTCAGGGCAGGGCTGATGGGGAGGTTATGGCTCTACCCCATCACACACAGAGCAGGCCCGTGGGGGGGGGGGGAGGGGATTGGGGCGCCGCACTCTATCACCCTCAGAGCAGGGCCAATCGGGGTTGGGGGGCTGCCACTCTCACACTCAGGGCAGGGCCGATGAGGAGGTTATGGCTCTACCCTGTCACCCATAGAGCAGGGCTGATCAAGGGGTTGAGGCGCCGCACCCTGTCACACACAGAGCCGCAGGGCGATCAGGGGGTTGGGGAGCTCCCCCCTATCAGGCACAGAGCAGGGCTGATCAGGGGGCTGGGGCGCCTTCCCCTGTCACGAACAGAGCAGGGCGGATAGGGAGGTTGTGGCCCCGCCCCCTGTCACACACAGAGCCACAGGGCGATCAGGGGGTTTGGGCACTGCCCCCTGTCACGCTGATCCCGGTGCCGGGAGGCCTCTTGGCTCCACTGATCCCAGTGCTGGGAGGCCTCGTGGCTCCACTGATCCCGGTGCTGGGAGGCATATTACCCTTTAATATATAGGATAGAGGCCTGCCTGGTGCACGGGTGGGGGCCAGCTGGTTTGTCCTGAAGGGTGTCTTGGATCAGGGTGGGGATCCCCACTGGGGTGCCTGGCCAGCCTAGGTGAGGGGATGATGGCTGTTTGCAGCTGGCCACACCCCCTTCAGGGTGGGGCTCCCCACTGGGGTGCCTGGCCAGGCTGGGTGAGGGGCTGAGGGCTGTTTTCAGGCTGGCGAGTGACTGAAGCTCCCAACTGCTCCTTTTTTTCTTTTTTCTTTTTTTATTCTGGGCCAGCTTTAGCTCTGGCTCCAGCTCTGAGGCCTCTGCTGCTGAAAGCAGGTATCTGGTTTGTTTGGGTTCTATAATCGAAACTCAGTATCAACTCCAGCTCTGAGATCCCGGCTAGCTGAAAGCAGGTTTCTGGGGTTTTGTTTAGCTTCTATATTTGTTACAATGTTTCAAACTGCAAGCTCAGAGGCCGGCAAGGCAGGCGGGGAACGTTGGCTTCCTCCGTCACTGGAGCAAGCAAGCCTCATGTTCGCTTTAAGATGCCTGGCTGCCGGCCGCCATGTTCGCTGGCAGTTAATTTGCATATCACCCTGATTAGCCAATGGGAAGGGTAGCGGTCGTACGCTAATTACCATGTTTCTCTTTTATTAGATAGGATGTTAGTATTAATAAATTGTTATTTTTAAAGGAATTAATAAATATTGACTTTTTTTAGTTTTAACTTCAAATATTGATAGATCTTTGGTCCCTCAATATTTTTAAGAGTATAAAGAAGCCCTGTCACCAAAATTTTATAGAACTTTATTATAGGGCCTTCTAGGCCATTGTGAAATGTTTGCTTTTATGTTAACACTAGAGGCCCAGTGCACATTTTCGTGCATCAGTTGGGTCCCTCGGCCTGGCCTGAGGGATTAGGCCGAAACCGGCTCTCTGACATCCCCCAAAGGGTCCCGGATTGTGAGAGGGCACAGGCCAGGCTGAGGGACCCCACTGGTGCACAATCAGGGCTGGGTAGGGATGCAGGAGGTTGGCCAGCAGGGGAGGGACTGCGGGAGGGCTCCAGGGTGTGTCCAGCCCATCTCGCTCAGTCCTAATTGGCCAGACCCCAGCAGCAAGCTCACCTACTGTTCAGAGCATCTGCCCCCTGGTGGTCAGTGCATGTCATAGTGACTGGTTGACTGGTCAACTGTCTGCCCCCTGGTGGTCAGTGCACATCATAGCAAGCGGTTGAGTGGTCTTAGCATATCATTAGCATATTACACTTTGTTTGGTTGAATGGATTACCAGGCACTTAGCATATTAGGCTTTTATTATATAGGATGGGGAGCCATAGCCATGGCTCTGGCTGAATCACACAAGAAGAAATTTAGTGAAGATTTTTATTTTTCAAAAAAGGTCTCTATATATCTGGAAAACAAAGGGAGATATATCGGGACCTTTGTTTTAGAGGTAACACATTAGTAAAAAGAGGACTTTGGAGTTTTCTGTACCATGTGTGTCAGCAGCTAGGGGCACATCCCAGAAAGCTCTTTTCTAAATGGGGCTTATGTTCTATTGGAGTAGATAGACAATAAGCAAACAAATCATATATACTGTGCCAGGGGTAACAAATGCCAGAGGAAAAATAATGCAAGGTGAGGGGAAGGCTTGTGCTCTTTCATATAAGTGATTAGGAAAGTTTTCTCTAACAAGATGGTATTTGAGCAAAGACCTGAATACAGTGAGAAAAAAAAAGATGTGACCATCTGGGTGGAGAGCATCAGGCAGAGAGACTAGGAAGGGCAAAGACCCAAGATACGCAGCCTGCTGGGGCTGCTTGATGGTCAGGAAGGAGGCCAGTCTGGCTGGAGCAAAAGAGAAGGTGGTAAGGCATGAACAAGAAATGGGAGAGGGGCAGGTCACTTGGAGGCATATAGGCCACAGTAAGATTGTTGTATTTAACTCTGAGATGGGAAGCCATTGGAGCATTTGAGCAGAGGCATGAACTGATTTGACTAACATTTAAGTGAATGCTCAGGTTGCTGTATGGAAAATATTCAGGGTTGGGATGGAGGGATTTGACAGTGGAAGCAGAGAGAGAGAGAGAGGCTCTTGAAGTAATCTAATGATGGTGATGAGTGAAGATGGTGACTTTGATGAGGCTGGTAAAGGAAGACATGGTGAAAAGTGGTTGGACTTGGGCTATATTTTGAAGATAGAACAGACAAGTTTCTGAAAAATTGATTATGGGATGTGACAGAAATTAGGATAATTCCAAGGTATTTGCATTGAGCAACTAGGTGGATGGTGGTGCCCTTGCTGAGATGCATAATATTAAATAAGAAGCAGGCGGGAGGTAGGAATGGAATCAAGAACTTGGTTTTATGTGTTAAGCTTTTGTGTATGCCTGTCAAATTCCAAGTAAGCAATTGGTTCAGAAAAGAGAAAACAAATATTTGGGTGCTATTGACTATCTCTACTATAAAATGGGACTTAAAGACGTGGGACTGGAAGAATTCACAAAGCAGAGTTTTTTTCTAAGTGGGCTGTGTCGCATTAATGGCGCATGAAATCAATGCAGTGGGGACCAGCAATTTTAAAAAATGAAATAGAACAGAGAATATCAGAATATCTCAGTAGTAAAGGTAAGTTTATTTTGTGAAAGTTGTTTAAAATTCCACTTATATACATATATAGGAAGAAAACTGTATGTACGATTTCAAAAGTGTGAAAGCCACTGATGTTTAGTGAGTGGATATAGACTAAAAAGAGACCCAAATGACCCATGGCCATTTCAACATACAGAGGCTGGAGATATGTAAGGGACCAGCAAAGGACACAGGAAGTGGCTAGCAAGGCAAGAGTGTGGTATCCTAGAGACCAAGAAGACGTGTGATGAGCTGTGACTTGTGCTGTGTGTAGATGGGTTGAAGAAACTAGGGTTGCATATTGACCATTGTATTTGACAGTGTGCAAGTCATGCATGTCCTTGAGGATATCTTTGAGGAGGCATTACTTTGAAGTGGTGGGGATGAAGCCTAATTGTTGTAAGTTTGAAGATAGTGAGAGAAGAGAAAGTCATGACCACGAGCACAGATAGTTCTTTCAGGGAGTAAACTAGTTAGAGGAGATGGGAAGACGTGATCATTTATGTTGATAGTGATAGTTCGGTTTGTAGGGAAAGGATTGCTGCAGAAGGGGACCAATGAAGAGGCAGTGTGGTTGAGGAAGAAAGGGGGAATGGGATCAGGTATACAAGTGATGGTTGCTTCAGGTAGGCATGTGGATAGTTGTTTGTTCCTTGTCATAGGAGGGAAGACAGATGAGATGGGTTTCAGTTGCCTTTCAGCAGCCAGTAGGAAGAATTACTTTGAAATAAGACCACCCTTTTATTTATGAAAAGTCTCCATTTCAAAGGAGCAGATGTAGGGATAAATCATGAGAAGAAAAAATAATCCTGTATTGTGTGTCTTTCCTAAATTTACTTGAAACTATATATCCATTGATAACTGGGGCAGTTATCTTCCTAGCAGACAAGGTCTGTCTGTGATCTATTGACTACAGATTCTGGCTCTCAGGCAGCAAGGGGCTTGGAGCATGCATCCTGATGTGCTTTTATTTCTCTCTCTGTGTTCTCAGGTGGTAGCAAAACATGGCGGCACTGTTTTCTTACTGTGTGACATTTCAGCTTCTTTAAGCTGCAGTCTCCCCATAGATTCTACCTCATGGGGCTATGGTGAAGATTCAATGAGATGAGGTATGGATCTAACAGCTCATAACTTGTTGGTATCTTAGTTATGTTTGCTGTTATTGATGAAAGTCCTTTTTCTTGTTTTAACATCTAAGTTTGGCAGGAACTTATTAACATAGATCTTATTTCTTGAGCCCCTCCCACCCAATGCCACACCTTTCAGAACAGATGGAATGGAAAGGGTAAAGCATGATGATGGGACAAAGAAAGTTTTAAAAACATTTTTCTTTCCTTCAGAAAATAACTATCTGAGCTCTCTCATTCTGTTATATAAGTGGCCATTTGTTTAGACCTTTTGTTGCTGAGACGATAAACTACTAGATAGTAATAACAATACTACCACTTACTATGTACCGGGTACTGCTAAATAATTTATATACATGACCTTAATTCTTGTGATTTATTTCATAGATGAGGAAACTATTTATATGACACTTGGCTCTGCAGCGCTCTTTTTGACTTCTTGTTTCTCCAGGTTATCTGGGGCAACAGCATCAACCATTATGTTTACTGGGTGTTTGGTTCTGACTTGGTGACAATCACAAAGCAGAGATCACTTCATTTCTGATTCACTTCATTTCTCTGTTGTGAAGTAATAGGTTGTTAAAAAAGAAAAAAAAAAAACAAAGACAAAAAGAAAAGAAATAAGTTGTTAGCAAAGAGAGTAAAATAAAAAGTTAGAGAAGACTTAGCATAGGGTTATACCAGTGTCTTTCAGAATTGGAAACTTGAAAGAGAACTCAGGGCCAATGTGGTCCAAGCTCATCTCAGAGCCCTCTATAGAGGGCCATTCCACAACCAAGAGTAAGGTTGTATGAGAATTCATAACAAAAGTGCTATGCTATGGTCTTGCTAGTTGCTCTTATTCAAATACCAGACACCCCTGCCTTGCTTCCCACAGCTACCCTCCACAGCATAGAGCTTGAGGGAGATTATGCACATCCAGGCCAGGTAATGTGGCAACTAGATCCAGGGCTAAGTTCTGGGAAGTCATCAGCAATGATCAGAGTATAGACCCCAGTGGCAACTATATGGGGGACTGGACCTGCAGTTGGAGTGCATCAGTGTCTACTACAACAAGGCCTCCTCTCACAAGTATGTACCTTGGGCCATCCTGATGGACTTAGAGCCTGGAACCATGGACGGTGTTTGATCTGGGGCTTTCAGGCACCTCTTCAGGCCTGACAACTTCATTTTTGGTCAGAGTGGGCCCCAGCAATAGCTGGGCCAAGGGTCACTCCATGAAGGGTGCTAAGCTGGTAGACTGTCCTGGACATGGTGCAGAATGGGCGTGAGAATTGTGAATGCCTGCAGGGCTTCCAGATGACCCCGCTGGATGAGGGCACGGGGCCTAGATGGGCACACTTCTCATCATCAAGATGCACAAGGAGTATCCAACCACATCATGAATACCTTCAGTGTGATGCTCTCGCCCAAAGTATCAAACACAGCAGTGAAGCCCTACAACGCCATGCTGTCCATCCACCAGCTGGTGAAGAACACCTACAAGACATCCTGCATCAACAACAAGGCCATCTATGACATCTGCTTCAGCACCCTCAAGCTGGCTGTGCCCACCTACAGGGACCTCATGAGCAGAGTCACCAGCTCCTTCCTGGCCAGCTGAACACAGACCTGTGCAAGCTGGCCATGAACATGGTGCCCTTTCCCCACCTGGGAAATATATATATATATAAATATATATAAATATATATACATACATTATATATATATATATATATATATAATGTTTTGTTTTTTGTTTTTTTTTTTAAGAGAGGAAGGAAGAGGGTGATAGAAACATCAATGATGAGAGAGAATCATTGATCGGCTGCCTCCTGCATGCCCCCTACTGGGGATCGAGCTTGAAACCTGGGCATGTGCCCTGATCAGGAATTGAACCGTGACCTCCTAGTTCATAGGTTGATGGTCAACCACAAGCCATGCCAGCCAGGCCCCACCTACACTTCTTCATGCCTGGCTTCGCCAGCTCACCTTCCAGTGCAGCCAGCAAGACCAGGCCCAGACAGTGCCTGAGCTCAACCAGCAGATGCTCGATGCCAAGAACATGATGGCTGCCTGCAACCTCTGCCACAGCCACTACCTGACCGTGTCCACTGTTTTCCATGATCGCATTGCATGTCCATGAAGGAGGTGGACAAGCAGATGATGGCCATCCAGAGCAAGAACAGCTGCTTACTTCATGGAGTGGATCCCTAACAATGTGAAGATGGCTATGTGTGACATCCTGCCCCATGGGCTCAAGATGTCCTCCACCTTCATCAGCAATAGCATAGCCATCTAGGAGTTATTCAAATGCATCTCAGAGCAGTTCACAGTCATGTTTTGGCACAAGGCCTTCCTGCACTGGTACACGGTTGAGGACATGAATGAAATGGAGCTCACTGAGGCCAAGAACCACATGAATGACCTGGTGTCTGAGTACCAGCAATACCAGGACACCATGGCCCAGAAGAAGGGCGAGATATATGAAGACCATGAGGAGGAGTCCAAGACCCAGGACCCCAAGTGAAGCACCTGGAGGGCCAGGGCCTAGAGCAGGCGTGGGCAAACTTTTTGACTCGAGGGTCACAATGGGTTCTTAAACTGGACTGGAGGGCCGGAACAAAAGCATGGATGGAGTGTTTGTGTGAACTAATATAAATTCAAAGTAAACATCATTACATAAAAGGGTACGGTCTTTTTTTTTTTTTTTTTTAGTTTTATTCATTTCAAATGGGCTGGATCCGGCCCGTGGGCCGTAGTTTGCCCACGGCTGGCCTAGAGCCATGTAGCCACTGATGCCACCCCAGTCTCGCCTAGTACTTCTAGTGTCCCTCAGTATTTATGGCACTCATCTCTGTCTTCCCACCATAGGTCATTTCCATTTTTGTGTCACTCATTTGTCTCTACTCTATCAGCTCTGGGCCTGAAATTTTGTTTTGTTTTTTTACTGGTTTGTGTTCATATTGGGGAGCAGGGGATGGGGGGGGAGAATACTTAAAAATTTTATTGCTGTCAGATTTTAAAAGAAAGAATATCACTCCCTGCCCAGGTTGACCATAACATTGCCAGATATCACTTTTTGGCAGCATATTAGGAATCTCCTCTGTCACATATCTCCCATTCTCCTCCACTCCCCCAGCCACATAGGCCAAAGCTAATGCATCGCCCCAGGATTGGTCCAGTATGGGGCTGCTGGGTTCCCATATAGAAACCTGAGATGGGGTTCTGTTCTCCTCATCAACTCCACAGAAACAGTACATTTCCACTGTATGTCAGGTCGTAGCTCCGGAGACCTGGTCCCCCAGGCAGCTCTGTCCTTGTAGAAATGCAGGTTCTGAGGAGCTCTGATGATTAAAGAGCAGCTCAGTGGAATGGAAGGGACATGCAGGTGAGGGTGGGGCTGTTTTCCCATTACCTGGGCATCCTACTGAGTGTTAGTTTGGTGTTAAATGAAACGGAAAATCAGGAAAGAGCTGAGGGTGGAATACCTCAGAAACTAGAGAATTAAGAATATATGAGGAAGATTGTTTTCCTTATTGTATTTTGAGCTCTCTTCCTAGGTACCCAGTGGACCTTATTTAAGGGCTGTGAAAGACAGAGATGAGAAGCTGTTGGTACAGGAGCTGGGAAGGCAACAAGCAATCTTATTCCTAGATGATCTGATTCAGTAGCCCATTGCTCCCTTGAGCAGAGGGCCTCAGTATCCCCATCCACAGATGATAGTGACCTGAACAGCCCTTGTTTCAGAGACATAACCCTATAATCTGAAGGCATTTATCATCTAAATTCCCTCCCAGTGACATTCCAAAATATGCTTCCTATATGTCTACTTCTAAGATCTATTTAGACAAGTCAGACTTCTGACTGAATGAGCTGGGAAAGAAGCGTTTAATATTTAAAATAAGATTCAAAGATTTTGCACATTGCCTGGTTTAATGGTGCAGTGGCTAGGGAGAAAATTGACTGAACTCGACTCTGATTTTATACTCTTAAAGTATAATTCTTACTTTGTTGGTTTCTTTTTTATTTTTCTATTTTTAAGTATAATTCTCCCCCATCCCACAAATAACCACCCATCTATTCTAAGAGCTAGAGATTGAGTGTTCACATAACCAGCCATAAGTCAGTGACAACTGACTTTTTGCTTCTGTTGTAAATAGAAACATAAACACTGCTCCTGCATTTACTTTATAGACAGCCTCTCCAGCACTTTTCTCCACTGCCAATGGATGTGCACGAATTCTGAGTCAGCAGTCAGCTGCTACAGGACAGAACATGCAGGATGTTGTCAACTGGTAGAAATTGCACTGATGCCCTGGAAACCTGGCATTCATCTCTTCCTCTTGCCTACTCAGGCTCCTCACTTCTCTTATCCCTTCCTTCCACATGTTGGGTTTCAGTCCCCAGGATTTCTGATACCTTCCAGCCATGTTTCCTAGTCTGTAGGTTCCTATGACTATGAATGTTGATTTTCCCAGGATATTGGAATATAGCATACACAGGGGTTGTTCATTTAGGGCATGATCAAGGTTTGACTTTCAGGAATGAGGGAAATGAGGGAGATAACAAGAATGGCCCTTCAATTTTCCCCAGCTGCTCTAAGAGTGAATCAGAATGCCAGATGAGTCCCTTTGATAAATGAGACATCTGAGTCTGTAGATCTACAGAACAACTGTTCCACCCTGAGTATCTTCCCACTGCTGTCATTTGGCTTGCAAAGTAGGAAAAGTGAGGCAGCCCGAGGGAATAACTCTAGTGTAGTCTTACCTTGGGTGCCTGTCACATTGTTCCAGGAAACAACTTACCTCTATTTATCTGTTGTCATTAGTGACCCGCAGGTCGAAATCCCTTCAGCTGGGCACTTAATACTTGCCTGCCGCTTGGAAGTAGGCCCTTGCTCAGCTGTCTGGGAGCTGTGGCCGAAACCTGTAAATTTCAAAGTCTGTTATATCAACAGACGGGTTAGGGGCCAGTTATTAGTGGAGGTGTTCATCTGTGCTGGCATTTGATTTGTACTCTCTGTGGTGGTTAGCAACTCTTTGGAAGTGAATATTTATTTCAAACAGAGTGGGCGATAGCCAACCAAAAGGTGTTAGCCTACATAGGCAAATGCTTCTCTGAAAACAAAAGTGTGAGACTCTTTTAGGGAGGTGTGAGCATAAAGTGGGCCTTATGACAGGAGGAAGGGCTTTTGGAAACACATATTGTAGGATCTTTAATGTGTTGGTTTTAGCAAGAAAATTATAATACTGAGTGCTCCAATTCTGGCAAGGAGTGGAAGGTGGCTGCTACTTAGGAGCAACAACAACAACAACAACAAATCATTTTCTTTCTTGACACAAGGCAGAGAGATTAGACCAGGTGTATTAACGCTTTCCAAACATTGTGACTCTGGTGGAGTTAAAGTTAATGATGAACACAGGTAGGGTATGCAAGTGGCTTGCAGAGTGCTGTCTGCTTGCCAGAACAGCAAATAAAGCTACAGAAATATCCACAGAGAGGGCCCTTGGCAGAGCAAACACTCTAGGACCTTTGTTTCTAGTCCTTAGTTATGACCCACCCTTCTGCCTTTGGACAAACACTTGTTTTTTTCCTGCCCCTACAGCCATCTATTGACTGTCATTTCTAAGATAAGCCTTGATTTGTAAGAAAAAGAATGGACTCTTTAGAGGAACTTTAAAATATTTCTCTTTCTGTTACGTCTACCTAGAATAAACTTTTATTTAGGGGAAATTGGAGATGAATTCCAGTTAATTCCACTCCTTACTGGATTCTTGGCCAGGTAGATATTGGAAGTTTCTTAATAGTGTACTTTTTATATCCAAAGCTAAAGGGGTTGTGAGTAAGTGATATATTTGGGAGGAGAAGCCAAGTCAGTGTATTTTGGGTAAAGAATTACCGTCTTGGAAAAACCAATATGGCGGCATAGGTAAACACCTGAAATTGCTGCCTCACATAACCACTTCAAAAATACAACTAAAAGACAAAACGGACATCATCCAGAACCACAGGAAGGCTGGCTGAGTGGAAATTCTACAACTAGAAGGAAAGAGAAAAGCACACTGAGACTCAGAGGAGGTGTGGAAGTAAAGTGCAGAGGTACGGAGGCGCACACGGAAAGGGCTGGCAACTAAGGACATGGTTGTCTTTTTTAATCAGAAGGGAGTCTCAAGCTCCCAACTGCTCTGAACTCCAGTTCCAGGCGAGTCTCTGGGGACCCAGACTCATACGGGGAGAAAATGGACTGTCTGGCATCGGGTGGAACTCAAGGGCAGCTTTTTCTCAGAGGTGCTTGCAGCGATTACCACGGGACACTGAGACCCGGGGCCTCTTAGGGCAGGGCTGAGGATCAGCCATAGCGGTTTGCTACACACTGTTGATTCCCAGAGACCCCACCCCACCCAAGCTGTGTGCAGAGGCTTTAGCATATGAATGGCCTGGCCCTTTGCAATCTAAAATTACCTAACAGACTGCAGCTGGGTCAGAGAGACCCAGAACATCCAAAAGAAGGCCCAGGGCCCCACAGCAGCTTGCATTGCTTCACAGCTGGGCCTCATCTGGGCACCTCCAAACCCAAAACAAAGAAGAGGAATCTGCAGATCTCTCTGTAGCTCCTGCTGGGTAGCCTCAGGCAGAGGCTAAATGAGCACCTCCTTAGAGATCCAAGAGCCAGTGTTCAGAGTAGGACCATCCAGATTACAACTCCTCAGATCCATAAGGAACACACTCAGGCGCAGACTCAATGAGCACCAAAGCCCCACTGAAGCAAGTCTTGCCCCATAAGGGTGTCTCCAGCACAGAAGTTCTCCCACCGTAAACACGGCTGATTCTCACAGCCAATTGGCCTGGAGGTCAATTCCTCCCAGTGATACCTACAACAATTAAGGCTTAGCTACAACAAGACTGTGCACAAAGCCCACAAAGGGGTGCACCAAGAGTGTCCACCTCAGGTAATTGGGGAGGCTGAGCCACTGGACAATATAGGACACCCAGCACAGAAACCCACTCTATCAACACAGGGAAGCAGCCAAAATGTGGAGACAAAGATAAAGGTCACAAATGAGAGAAATGGAGGAAAGCAAACTACTGGATATAGAGTTCAAAACCACGGTTATAAGGTTTTTCAAGAATTTTCTAGAAACTGCCAATAAATTTAGTGAGACCCTCGATAAATCTAGTGAGACCCTCAAGGATATGAACAAGGACCAACTAGAGATTAAACATACACTGACTGAAATAAAGAATAACATACAGAGATTCAACAGCAGACTAGAGGATCGCAAGAATCAAGTCAAAGATTTGAAATACGAAGAAGCAAAAAACACCCAACTGGAAAAACAAAAAGAAAAAAGAATCCAAAAATATGAAGATAGTGTAAGGAGCCTCTGGGACAACTTCAAGTGTACCAACATCTGAATTATGGGTGTGCCAGAAGAAGAGAGAGAGCAAGAGATTGAAAACCTATTTGAAGAAATAATATCAGAAAACTTCCCCTACTTGGTGAAAGAAATAAACTTACAAGTCCAGGAAATGCTGAGAACCCCAAACAAAAGGAATCCAAAGAGGACCACACCAAGACACATCATAATTAAAATGCCAAGAGCAAAAGACAAAGAGAGAATCTTAAAAGCAGCAAGAGAAAGACAGTCAGTTACCTACAAGGGAATACCCATACGACTGTCAGCTGATTTCTGAATAGAAACTATGCAGGCCAGAAGGGAGTGGCAAGAAATATTCAAAGTGAGGAATACCAAGAACCTACAACCAAGATTACTTTACCCAGCAAAGCTATCATTCAGAATAGACAGTCAGATAAAGAGCTTCACAGATAAGAAAAAGCTAAAGGAGTTCATCACCACCAAACCAGTATTTATGAAATGCTGAAAGGTATCCTTTAAGAAGAGGAGGAAGAAGAAAAAGGTAAAGATAAAAGTTATGAACAACAAATACACATCTATCAACAAGTGAATCTAAAAAT
Organism: Myotis nattereri; assembly: GCF_964212035.1. Classification (NCBI taxonomy): domain Eukaryota; kingdom Metazoa; phylum Chordata; class Mammalia; order Chiroptera; family Vespertilionidae; genus Myotis; species Myotis nattereri. The sequence continues at coordinate 106,467,278 of NC_138076.1, forward strand.
CAAGTGAATAAGTAATGTGATGAATAGAATAAACTGCTGAATATAATAAAATCAGGGGCATAGAAAGGGAGTGGACTGACAATTTTTGGGAGAAAAGGGGTGGGGGGAGTGCGGGAAGAGACTGGACAAAAATCGTACACCTATGTATGAGGACAGTGGTGGGGAGTAATGGCAGAGGGTGGGGTGGGAACGGGGTGGAGGGGAGCTATGGGGGGAAAAAGAGGAACAACTGTAAAAATCTGAACAATAAAGATTTAATTTAAAAAAAATAAAAAAGAAGACGCCTAAAAACAAAAAAGAATTACCGTCTTTGACTTGGCCTCCACAGTACTTAAAGAGTATGCATCTGTTGACATAGAAAACAGAGGGAAATGGCTGTTCCTTGTGTTCAGTTATTAACTTTCACTCATGAAACTTAAGATGCATTTTCAGTTGATTTGGTTAACCTTATGATATCATGGTGAGCTTTGGAGAGAAGCAGTATGTTACTTCTACCTCACAAAAGGGGATTCTGTTCCTCAGAGGCCTACTCAGTGTAAGAGCTTCAGGAGAGAACATGGATCTCTTCCCGTGTTCTCAGTCTGGAATTTGGTGCCTGTCTTCTGAGAATTGATTTTGTTAGCACATACAGTTTGGTGGCTCCCACTACCCTTGGGTTGGTTCATTAACAGTGGGTTACTTCTACACCTGAACACAGTGGATCAACAACTCACTTCTTCCACCTGCCCCCATCTCCAATTGTAAATCCTTTTTAAAGCAAAGTTCCAGTGTAGTCCTGTTTGTCACACTAGTGGTAAATTGGTGATGCTCCTGTGGTGGACCATCATGACTACAGCACCAGAAATGAGTACTGTGACCATGAAGGTATTCTCAGCACTAAAATTAGAAAAGTTCAGAATTAGAAGAGAGTCTTACTGCCTTGCCCTCCCTTTCTGTTCTTCCTATGGATTAGTTTTGGTCTTTGGCCCTTTGCCTCCTTCCCCCTCCCCCTCGCCCCCATTATACTTCTAAAGAGTGATGATAAATAAAACATGGTACAAAAATTATGAAAAAGACCCAAGGGAGTGAGTGGATAAAGTAGCACCTAACATACCATCTCTCATCTTAAAGCTTCTTCCAAGCAAACACAGGTTGGTGGGTATATGGATAGATGTTTTTGATAAGTGGAAGGTATAGACATCATCATTATTACTGTCAAATATATCTGTGGGCAAAGTGGAATGGCTATAAGATCTTCCCACCCTGCCATATACTATATGCAGTGGCAGGACTTTTTCAGTCTTTAAATCGCTGTTGACTTTGATACTTCTGAACTTTGTGCTTTTTAGACTGCTATGACACTACCCTTTGGTTCTCTTCAGACCTCTCTTCACTGTGCCTCATAATCTTTTTCTAGAGAGCTCATCTATCTCTGCCAGCTCCTTACAAGTTTATGAGTCCCAGATCTTATTGGAAGCCCATAGCTCTTTTACCACAGACTCTCCTTGTGTTCAGCTATCATTGGTTCAACTACCACCTGTATGCTAATGATGCCTAAATCTAGGGCTGTGTCCCTAGCTACTCCCCAAGCTTCAGATTCATACCTACCTGCTTAGTGAGCACCTCCACAAAGGCAGCACAAAACATATCAGGTCTAAAAGGTAACTCACCACCCAGCCCTCACAAATGAGTTCTTCTGCTTTTAATTCACTGGCCTGATGTCTTTCACTCAGTGGCCAGGAAACCTGGGGATCATTTTTGACTCCTTTACCTTAAGAGTCACTCACAAGCCTTCCTGCTTCACTTCTTTCCCCAGGTCCTACATTTCTTCCATACCTGCTAACACTTATTTACCCTGAAAGACTCAGCTGTCACTTCTCACAGATTCATCTTCAATGAGGATTCTCTCCCTATGACTTAGGTACTCTGCCTTAATGTTCCCAAATCCCTTGTGCCTCTCTCACTAATGACACTTAGCATAGTACATTTAACATTCTGTTTATGAATCTGTCTCACCCACTAAACTGCAAATCCTTTGTTGTACTAACTAATATTTCCTTCCCCAATACCTCAGTCCCTGGAGTATAGAATGAATGCAATATACATTTATTGAATGAATGACTAGAATGCTTAGGAATTCCATTGAAAAAGAGTTATGTCTCCTAGAAAATGTTTGTAGATAAAATTTGGATTGACCATTCCTTTTTCTTTATTTTTGTTAGTTTAATCTGACAGTGTCAAGTGGACCAACAGCCATCCCACTGCCCCCTTTGTCTGGGGTGCTGAGGGTGGGGAAGCATGGAGGAGAGTAAGAATGAGACAGTGAATCAAGCACACACCCTCTTTGACCAGTTTGTGCAGGCTACCACCTGCAAGGGGACTCTTAAGGCCTTCCAAGAGCTCTGTGACCATCTTGAACTGAAGCCTAAGGACTATCGCTCCTTTTATCACAAGCTCAAGTCCAAACTCAACTACTGGAAAGCCAAAGCCCTCTGGGCAAAGCTGGACAAACGGGGCAGCCACAAAGACTACAAAAAGGGAAAAGCATGTACGAACACCAAGGTAAGCTTTGGCTATTCTGAGGCCTTAGGGTCATTGAAAAGATAGAAAAGATTTTTGAGTAGGGGTAGGCCTTGAAAAAAGGATCAAGTAGAAGCTGACTGGTGAAAACTAGGCCAAGTCAGCCATGATCTAGTATAGGAAGTCAAACCTTATACCTTGTGAAGGTTTGTGGAGCCATTATTTATGTTCATTTGACTGTTTCATGTGCCAAACTTTATTCTTATTTCATATACTCATATATTGAACATTCAGGGTTTCAACTATTTCAGAATAACTTTAATGGTGTAGCAACTTCATTCTTTTGCTGAGGCTTTGTTTTGCTGAGGCTTTGTTTTGAATCTCACATTGATCAGCTGCCTCTTACACACACACACACACACACCACACACACACACCGCCCTCCTCCCCCCCCCCCCCCCCCCCGCACTGGGGATCGTGGATGCAGGTCATTTAGCCAAGAAGTAGCCAGGCCCTATTAGCATTCTGTACAAACACAGCTTCATGGTGTTTGGCATATCAACTTTACAAAGTCATTGTTCTATACTCAGTAACTGGTAAGGTAGAGATAGTATCTGCCAACTTGGGAATTTGCCACAGGCTTCAGACCTCTTTTTATCCATATTTCAAAAGTCTGTTTTCCTAAGCAAGGGCCTTATGAACCAAATTATTTCTTTTGGTTTCTTCACAATATATAGAAACAGTGTTTTCATGAAAAAGGTAGACCTGGGCAAAGACCTGAGCTATTCAGTCAGGCAGGGTAGGTATGAGGAAATAGAGAAACAATGCCTTTCCTGCTTATATAAGAACACATCTTCTGGGAGAAAGCTAATAAATAAAATTGCAAATGACTTCATGATTATGTCATTAATGCTCTTTCATGAGCTTTAATTTGCCTAGTATAGGTACTTAGAGACCCATCCCCAGTGGATTTGCATTTGGTTACATTTTTTATATTTTTATTGATTACAGAGAAGAAGGGAAAAGGAGAGAGATACAAACATCAGTGATGAAAGGGAATCATTGATTGGCTGCCTCCTGCACACCCACACTGGGGATCAAGCCTGCAACCTGGGCATGTGCCCTGACCGGGAATCGAACCATGATCTTCCGGTCCATAGGTCTACTCTCAACCACTGACCCACACTGGCTGGGCCATTTAGTTAGATATTTATCAGCAAAATTCAAGAAATTCAAAGGCATGACTTTTATGAGTGAGTTCGGGAGTTTTATTAAGGATAAAAGGAATTCAAAGCCAAAATATTGCATGTTCTGTTTTTTTCTTCTGCACATGCAATGCAAATTAGTTGTGTCCAGTCTCACCCTAAATACTTCTATAAAATATGGATTTTCAAGATCCTTTTCCTGGACTTTCAGTCTAAAGTATGATTTAAGAACTTTTTTCAGCACATAAAACTTTGGCTCTTGGAAGTTACCTCCTGGGAATCATTTGAGTGGAAGACCCATTCCAGGACTCTAAGGTTGCGAGGACTATGTATTTAATAATCTATGTCTCCTTGAACAGAAATCTGTTTGACTTAGAAACCTTCCAAAAGAGCCTCTCCTGCCCAGCCAGTGTGGGTCAGTGGTTGATCATCTACCTATGAACCAGCTGGTCATGGTTTGATTGCTGGTCAAGGCACATGCCTGGGTTGCAGGCTCAATCCCTAGTGGGGAGCATGATTCTCATTTTCATCAAAAGGAAAGGATCAATGATTCTCTCTCATCATTGATGTTTCTATCTCTCTCTCCCTCTCCCTTCCTCTCTGAAATCAATCCTACATAATAAAAGCCTAATATGCTAAGTGTCCGGTTGACCGGTCAGCTGTTCAACCAATCAAAGCATAATATACTAATGATATGCTAAGGCCACTCAACTGCTCGCTATGATGTGCACTGACCACCAGGGGGCAGATGCTCTGACCAGTAGGTTAGCTTGCTGCTGGGGTCTGGCTGATAAAGACTGAGGGAGATGGGCCAGACACACCCTGGAGCCCTCCCACGGTCCCTCCCCGGCTGGCCAACCTCCCGCGTCTCTCCCCGGCCCAGATTGTGCACTGGTGGGGTCCTTCGGCCTGGCCTGCACCCTCTCACAATCTGGGACCCCTCAGGGGATGTCAGAGAGCCAGTTTCTGCCCCATCCCACAGGAAAGGCCGAGGGATCTAACTGGTGCATGAATTTGTGCACTGGGCCTCTAGTAAAAATATATTTAAAAACAAAAAACAAAAGATTCTCTCCTTTTGATGAAAATGAGATGTGATTTTAAATCGTTTGTTGAAACTATGACCCATTTAAATATGTTGCAGATCTACAGGGTGAACATGTGCTAAGTTTGTATCCGGCACTGACAATTATGTCTTCTTTATTCATAGCCACCACCAGCTTTTCTTCAAACCATTGCAAATGTTCTGTTGTGGCCCAGATTGGTTGGAAGTGGAGAGAATAGCCCTATTTTGGGGCTTTAGGGAATGATGGTTATGAGATCATGAAACTTTTCTAGAAATGTGAGCTTTCTCAAGAGATGCTGCCTTTGCCCTCAAAACAGCTGTGTTTTTCAGTGTCTCATCATTGGAGCTGGCCCCTGTGGTCTCCGCACAGCCATCGACTTATCCTTACTGGGAGCTAAGGTAGTTGTTATTGAGAAACGAGATGCCTTCTCCCGCAACAATGTCTTGCATCTCTGGCCATTTACCATACACGATCTGCGAGGTTTGGGTGCCAAGAAGTTCTATGGCAAGTTCTGTGCTGGAGCCATTGACCATATCAGTAAGTAAAACCAGTTCTTTTAGTATCTGTTGTATAGAAACACACTCTGCTTGGAGTCAAAATACCTTCCATGTGTTGTTCTATAACCTAGAAAGATTTAACTACACAGAATGTAGCTTAGGGATTTCTAAGTTAGATCTTGGACTCTTATTTAGCACTTACAATGGTGGGATAGACACTGGGGCCAGGCTAGGAAATAGGATGACCAGTGTGGGCCTTGATTAGACTCTGGTGATTCTTAGTCCAGTAGAAGCAGAACAAAGCATGCAGTTCTTTGGAATGTGATATGAAAGATGCTGTACTAGTATAAGAACAAAAGCTATGAGGACACAGCTGGGGAAACCACGGTTATACAAGAAGCAGACTCCTACCTAGTTTTGGTGAATGGCAAGTTGATAATGCGAGTTCTTTGGTTAGATCAGTGGTTCTCAACCTTCCTAATGCCGCGACCCTTTAATACAGTTCCTCATGTTGTGGTGACCCCCAACCATAAAATTATTTTCGTTGCTACTTCATAACTGTAATTTTGCTACTGTTATGAATTGTAATGAAATTTCTGATATGCAGGATATATTTTCATTGTTACAAATTGAACATAATTAAAGCATAGTGACTAATCACAAAAACAATATGTAATTATATATGTGTTTTCCGGTGGTCTTAGGCGACCCCTGTGAAAGGGTTGTTCGACTCCCAAATGGGTCGCGACCCACAGGTTGAGAACCGCTGGGTTAGATGTTTCTCGTGAGGTCTACAGCCCAGGGAGTTTTTGCTATACTCTTGTCATATTCAAGCTTTGAAGTAAATACAAGTTAATGCAGTCAGTGATTTTGTTTTAATGACTGTGTGTGTTCATGAAAACAGTGTCTACATTATGAGGTTGAAGTGTGATCATTAATTCCAGAGGAACCTTATCAAGGAACTTTTGTTCTGAGCTCCTTCAGGTGTGTCCTGTAAATACAGTCAACTATTAAACCTTTTGCTGTTTGAAGTGGCTGTGCCAGTTTACCAAACACTGGCCACAGCTGCCACATTCCCTAGGCAGAAGAAGCACTCTGCCCACCTATTGGGCTGTAATGTTTAAAGCATCTTGGAATCCAATGTCTGCAAATATAAAATGTGTGCTAACATGGGATTTAATGAGTCACTGCATGTGTGACTCTGAATGAGTCAGGTTGTAAAACCTGGGGAAAATAACCAGATGATCTAGAGGAGGATTTGCATGCACTCCTAGCACATTAGCCACAGGTTGTAGGTAGGACTGGTCTTAAGAGAGGACCAAAGGTCATTCATTCAGTGGATTTGTCTGCCTTATGTATGGCAGGATATGTCTTGGAACTGTGTCCTACATCAGGGACTAGATTTTTATCTAGTGTGTCTGGCATCTGGCAGGTACTCACTGAATATTAACCATACGCCATAACCGTCTATAGATGCAAGCAGGGGACCTTTTTAAATTAAATTCAAAATATCATGCAGTTAACTGGTTAAATAAATAAATCTCACTAGAATAATGAGCAAGATTTTCATTCATTTTGAACCTTAGCTTTTGCAACTATAGACCAGTAGTGGGAGGGGGGATGGTAAGAGACTACTAAACTTGCATTGAAGTTCCCCTTCTCACCTCTAAGCATCTGTGAAGATCAGTGAGGTAATAAGATGAAGGAGAACTATCTGGAATCCCAGGAAGTAGTACAGCCCCCTTTGGATCTAACTGGAAAGCATACTTGTGGGTGCATATCTTCTGCCTCTTCTGGTAACTACCATGTCCTGTAAGTATTGTAGGTTCTGCTAAATAATTGTGGCTCTAACTGAATCAGGAGAGCATAGAAAGGAGAGTCTCCTGTTGGCCACAATTTCGTGTTATCTCAGAGCTTTTGCTTATTTTAAATACAGTGGGGCCTTGACTTACGAGTGTCCCGACTAACGAGTTTTTTGAGATACCAGCTGTCTCTCCGCAGATTTTTTGCATTGAGTTGATAGAGTAATTTGAGTTAATCAGCTCCTTAATGAGCTCGGTCTCAGAACAAATTAAACGCGTAAGTCAAAGCCCCACTGTATCTCACCCAAGAGGTGGGAGTGGGCTTGTGTGTCTCTCTAGAGCAGTGGTTCTCAACCTTGGCTGCACATTAGAATCACCTGGGAATCTTTTTAAAATCCTGATTTCTGGGCCTCATCCTCCGGAAATTCTGTTTCTTTGTTATGGGGTGGGGCCACAACATTAGTAACAAAGAAACAGAATTTCCGGAGGATGAAGCCCAGAAATCAGGATTTTAAAAAGATTCCCAGGTGATTCTAATGTGCAGCCAAGGTTGAGAACCACTGTTCTCGAGCATTTCTTGCCCTTAGTAAAGAAAGAGGCTGTGGAACATGGCTTGGAAAATGTCTCCTGTTATAGGAAACGTTGAGAATCTGGATAAACTCTGCATAGGTGGACAGGTGGAAACCTGAGCAGTGACTGCTAACTGGTACTCTTTTTTTCAATGTGCTCTAACTTGTGTTATCGTTTTGTTTACCCAGGTATCCGTCAGCTTCAACTAATACTTTTGAAAGTAGCATTGATCCTAGGTATTGAAATTCATGTCAGTGTAGAATTCCAAGGACTTGTACATCCTCCTGAGGACCAAGAAAATGAACGTGAGTTGAATTGGAAAAGGGGGGAGTAGGGATAAAAGGGCATCAAATGGGTGAGAAAAGGTGAGATCAAAGCAGAAAACTATAGGAATCTGTGGGTTGTTTTCAGAACTACTTAAAAAGGGCTTCTCTGTATAGCCAGTATCTTTTGAGGAACTTTTGATTTAATGAAGAGGCCTTTGAGATAGTATTAGACATTGCAGGCACTTGTATTCGTTATAGAAAATTGTATGGTGGGAACGTTCCTTTGTGAGGCCTCTTTCTTTCTGTGGTTTGTACCCCATGCTTTTAAACCTGTTTTTGGCTTGGTATCTGCCTACCTCGGTATCTTGAAATGTCTTAGGGGTATGAATGTGATCTGGGTGACAACCTTCAATTTTACTTTGGTCTACAGGGATAGGTTGGCGGGCACTGGTTCACCCTAAAACCCATCCTGTGTCAGAATATGAATTTGAAGTAATCATTGGAGGGGATGGCCGTAGGAACACCTTGGAAGGTATTGGTCATTATTCCTTTTCCTGGTTTATTGCAGAGTGAAGGGTGACCTTCTCCAAACCCTGGGGTGAGAATTTGTATCATCAGACAGGATCTAAATATGTGTGCTACCTACTCTAATTTAATGGCAGCCCCAGCCTTCCCGAGCCAAGTGGTACTTGGTTTACTTCTTACAGGGTACTCTTGTTAGGGTACTAAGAGACAAGCTATACTTTGAGCAGTTGGCACTACAGGATTAAATCTCAGCTTAATAAAAAGGCGGCTTCCCTTTTTTTTAAAAAAAAAAAAATGGAATTCCTAGTATTAAGTAACATTCTGGTTAGTCAGATTTCAAATTTTTTGTTAGTGTGGGAGACTTTGACTTCTTTTCTGGATTGTTATATTCTTTGATGGGTAAACACCTTATTTTCAGGTTGAGAAGAGCTGCCCTAAAATTTTTCCATTGATTTTTATCACCTATGTTCCCAAATGTCATCATCAATACCCGCTTCCTGTCTGAAGTGACCTTCCTTCCTCTCTAGCCAACTGCTGCCACATCTGAAAATTTCTTTCCCTTCAGGATTTCGTCGGAAAGAATTTCGAGGCAAACTGGCCATTGCCATTACAGCAAATTTTATCAACCGAAATACAACAGCAGAAGCCAAAGTGGAAGAGATCAGTGGAGTGGCTTTCATATTCAACCAAAAATTTTTCCAGGAGCTCAGGGAAGCTACAGGTTGGTATCAGTGCCTTGGAAACAACAAGGATAGAACTTTAAATAACTACTTGTGGCTTTCTCTTGGATAGTTTGGTGGGTGGGTAATCATTGGTGTTACTGTGTCATTTACCCGTTGCTCCTTCCTCACTCGCATGCTTTGTTCTGAGTGTAATGCTTTCCATCACTGATTGCTACTCTAATGTTCTTTATCCTCATCACAGGGACTGAGATACTCTGGATTGGGTTTTTACTATATTTGTGTGTTTGTTTTTAAGTGTTCATGCTGTCTTTTACCAACTCTTCTTCTACCCCTTCCTCTACACTGTGACTCTAAGTCAGTGGTTCTCAACCTGTGGGTCGGGACCCCTTTGGGGGTCGAATGACCCTTTCACAGGGGCGGTCGCCTAAGACCATCAGAAAACACATATAATATAACATATTGTTTTTGTGATTAATCACTATGCTTTAATTTAATTTCAGTTTGTAACAATGAAATTGGGGGTCACCACAACATGAGGAACTGTATTAAAGGGTCGCAGCATTAGGAAGGTTGAGAACCACTGCTCCAAGTGGTTTAATGCTGTAACCTATTGGCTGGTAGTTCTCTGGTTTATTGAGAACCTGACTTTAGGCATTGAGTGTACTACTTTGTCTACTAAGTTCTACTTTGGTCTTAAAGTAAACCATATGCTAGATAGGAATGAGATTTTTTTATATGATAGCTTTTGAATAAATTAACTTAGATGTTTCGATGCAACAAAAATGTACAGCAGATTCTAATTCTCTGTTTTCTAGAACATGATTTCTTTCCATTACATCTATTTTTTTAGATTAATTGAAATTAAAAGCCAGTAGTTCACTCTCTGCTTCCAGTTCTAGGAGATTCCCCCAGTTGCCTTGATGACTATAAAAAGAGGTTTAACCCGATAACTAACCCAGACCGTCTTACTAAGGGTTAATCTTTCTTTTTCTTTCAATCTTTATATATTTCTGCTTACTATTGATCATTGTTTTTAGGATAACTTAGAGTGTCAAGTGAGTTACAGAGCAGTACAAAGATAAACAAAGTTCCCCCTCTTTTTATGAACTGAATGTTCAGGAAGTGAGAATCTGGACTCAGACATCTTTTTTGCTTTCTCTTTTCCTGCTTAGGGTTTTACAACCCTGGTCTCTGTGGACCCACATGCAATCTCTCTGGCTGCCCTAATATACCTTCAACATTTTTGTTTTGCAGGTATTGACTTGGAGAACATCGTCTACTACAAAGATGACACACACTATTTTGTAATGACGGCCAAAAAGCAGAGTTTACTGGACAAAGGGGTGATACTGCATGTAAGTGATAGATTTCTTTTAAACCTCGTTTTATGTTGTACTGGTTAGTATGATCACCAAGAGAAAGAATTTTATTGTCAGATGAGTTTTCCTGCAAGGAAATGAAAACAAGCCCCCTAACTCATCTGGTAACATGTACTCTAATGTTTTTTAGTTAAACTTAAAAAAGTACTGTTTATTATGGAAATTTTCTAATATAAACAAAAGTAGAGAGGATTATCTGATGAACCCCCCATGTATCCATTATCTGGCTTTCAGAATTATCAACACATGACCAATATTGTTTCATTAGTACCCAACTCATTCCCCATTCCTGCAATTGGATTGTTCCAAAGCAAATCTCAGATAATTCAGGAATAAATATTCAGTTTAATTTTAGGTGATTTGATTTGTGATTCTAGAGAATTTCATGTATGACCAGTTATTGGTTAGGTCATTTTTTGGAAGGGGTGCTAGTGGGAATGGAGTTTGACCAAGAAGCAATAGTTGGTGTTTATGGGAGCCTGAGAAAATGGTTCTGGTTTTACTCTAGATGTGGCTGTCAGAAGTCCAGGGAACCCTGACTCAGTCAGGGTGTATTGAAACCTCTGCATAACCTAACAGTAAAGGCTTCTTATTCATCCTTAGCCAGGTCCTGCTCAGCCTTTTTTTAGATGACTAAATGTATGACATTCCCTGAGATGATGATCTGAATAGGAAATCAGAAAACCACAGGGTAGAGGGTTCCTTAAGGAGAATTTCTTAAGTCTGATATGGTCTCAATGTGAGAATTACTATCCCCACATGTACAATTCCCACCACAGACTCCTGGCTGAATTTGAGGGTGTCCTCTGTCTCGGCGGGATACTAATGAATCCGGTCACTTTAATCTGCAGTATACTGTAGCCTTATCTGAGAGCAGTGGTAGGGGTGAGCATATGAACATGTACCTGCAGCACAGCCTCTTTCCACTTGTTACCTTGTATCTGCTTCTTAACCCTGTGGTCCTTTATGTCTATGAGGAGAAACAGGACCAAGCAGTGTGTGCAGCCCATTCTGCCAAGAGCATAAACAAGATGTATTTGAATGTTTTATCAGTAAGAAATAGGCAGTGTGCCCATTGTTATCAGTCGAAATTATGTAGGAACGATCTGGAATGCCAAGACTCTGATACTTTTCCTTTTTGTTTACTTATTTTTTTTAGAGGGCAAGAGCCATCCCTTCTGTGTGTGCTGCTAAACACTAAATTCATTCTGACCACTTACTTAATGGTAAACAAACTGTTTCAAGGGCCAATTTGAGTATTTGTGTTTTGGCTTTTAACATCTTGTAGTGGTAACTGAAAGTACCATCAGGGACACTTGGAAACCATAGGCCCCACTTCAGGAGAATAAAGATTTGGCTCAGTATGCCAGGAACCTCCAAAATAGAAAAGTAGTTTTTCAGCCATTTATGTGGAAAACCCCTTTTCTCTCATTATTGTTTTTCTTTGTTGGGAGGTTCTATAGAGCCTTTAAGAATCTTATTATTAATTTTTAAACCTCTGTTCCATTTTGAATATATTTCTTCCCAGTCCCCTGGACTGCTATTGCTCCCACCTCCAAAACCCTTTGGCACTGAAACTTTTGGGTTTGTGGAGTTATGCAAGTTAAGTGTTCCGTGTGGTCCCTATTTGCTACCCAGAGGGTAATAATTGCTGATAGTAACATAAACTATAAAGTGCTTTTTCAGTTTACTAGCACTATCACATAAGTTATTTTATTTAGTATTCAGAATAACTCTATGAAGTGGATTGGACAGTATCAAAGAAGTAGTAATTTGCTCCAAGTACATGGAAAAGCCAGCACTAAGCAGCAAAGCCTGGTCTCTTTTAGAAACAGTCCCCCGCCCCCCTTTTTTTATTCTTTATTGATTAAGGTATTACATGTGTGTCCTTATCCCTCGATCCCCCCCCCACACACCCCTGTTCATGCCCTCACCCCCTAGTGTCTGTCTATTGGTTATGCTAATATGCATGTATACAAATCCTTCGGTTGATCTCTCCCCCTTCCCCCGATGCTCCCCTGCCTTCCCTCTGAGGTTTGACGGTCTGATCGATGCTTCTCTGTCTCTGGATCTGTTTTTGTTCATCAGTTTATGTTGTTCATGATATTTATCTTTCTCTGACTGACTTATTTCACTTAGCACAATGCTCTCCAGCTCCATCCATGCTGTTGCAAATGGTAGGAGTTCCTTCCCTTTTACCACAGCGTAGTATTCCATTGTGTAGATGTACCACAGTTTTTTAATCCACTCAACTGCTAATGGGCACTTAGGCTGTTTCCAAATCTTAGCTATTATAAATTGTGCTGCTATGAACATAGGTGTGCATATATCCTTTCTGATTGGTGTTTCTGGTTTCTTGGGATATATTCCTAGAAGTGGGATCACTGGGTCAAATGGGAGTTCCACTTTTAGTTTTTTGAGGAAACTCCATACTGTTCTCCACAGTGGCTGCACCAGTCTGCATTCCCACCAGCAGTGCACGAGTGTTCCCTTTTCTCTGCATCCTCACCAGCACTTGTCATTTGTTGATTTGTTGATGATAGCATTCTGACAGGTGTGAGATGGTACCTCATTGTCATTTTGATTTACATCTCTTGGATGATTAGTGGCTTTGAGCATGTTTTCATATGTCTCTTGTCCTTCTATATGTCCTCTTTCGAAAAGTATCTATTTAGGTCCGTTGCCCATTTTTTGATTGGGTTGTTTATCTTTCTTTCGATAAGTTGTATGAGTTCCCTGTAAATGTTGGAGATTAAACCCTTATCGGATATAACATTGGCAAGTATGTTCTCCCATGCAGTGGGCTCTCTTGTTGTTTTATTGATGGTTTCTTTTGCTGTACAGATGCTTTTTATTTTTATTTTTATTTTTTATTAATTAAATCTTTATTGTTCAGATTATTACATTTGTTCCTCTTTTTTCCCTCCATAACTCCCCTCCACCCAGCTCCCACCCAGCTTTTTATTTTGATGTACTCCCATTTGTTTATTTTCTCTTTAGTTTCCATTGCCCTAGGGGCTGTATCGGTGAAGATATTGCTTCAACATATGTCTGAGATTTTGCTGCCTGTGGATTCCTCTAAGATTTTTATGGTTTCCCATCTTACGTTTAAGTTTTTTATCCATTTTGAGTTTATTTTATTTTATTTTATTTTTTTTATTGATTTTTTACAGAGAGGAAGGGAGAGAGGGATAGAGAGCCCGAAACATCGATGAGAGAGAAACATCGATCAGCTGCCTCCTGCACGCCCCCTACTGGGGATATGCCCGCAACCAAGGTACATGCCCTTGACCGGAATCGAACCTGGGACCTTTCAGTCCGCAGGCCGACGCTCTATCCACTGAGCCAAACCGGTTCTGGCTTGAGTTTATTTTTGTGTATGGTGTAAGTGGGTGGCCTAGTTTCTTTTTTTTTTTTTTTTTTGCATATATCTGTCCAATTTTCCCAACACCGTTTATTGAAGAGACTGTCTTGACTCCATTGTATACTCTTGCCTCTTTTGTCAAATATTAATTGAGCATAGTGGTTTGGGTCGATTTCTGGGTTCTCTATTCTATTCCATTGGTCTGTTCTTGTGCCAGTACTAAGAAGTTTTGAGAACAGTGGCTTTGTAATACAGCTTGATATCTGGCATTGAGATCCCTTTGTTCTTCTTTCTCAGGATCACCGTAGCTATTCGGGGTCTTTTTTTATTCCAGATGAATTTTTGGAGAGTTCGTTCTAGGTCTGTGAAATACGCCGTTGGTATTTTAATGGGGAGTGCATTGAATCTATAGATTGCTTTGGGTAGTATGGACATTTTAATGATGTTGATTCTACCAATCCATGAACATGGTATGATCTTCCATCTGTTTATGTCTTCCTCTATCTCTTTTTTCAGTGTCCTGTAGTTTTCCGAGTACAGGTTTTATACCTCCTTAGTTAAGTTTATTCCTAGGTATCTTAATTTTTTTGGTGCGATGGTAAATGGAATTGTTATTTTAATCTCTCTTTCTGTAAGTTCATTATTGGTGTATAAAAATGCCATAGATTTCTTGGTGTTAATTTTGTATCCTGCTACATTGCCGAATTCATTTATTAAGTCTAATAATTTTTTGATGGATTCTTTAGGGTTTTCTCTGTACAGTATCATGTCATCTGCAAATAATGACAGTTTTACTTCTTCTTTTCCAATTTGGATACCTTTTATTTCTTCTTCTTGTCTAATTACTATGGCTAGAACTTCCAGTACTATATCAAACAGGAGTGGTGAAGTGGGCATCCCTGTCTTGTTCCTGTTCTTAGGTGAAATGGTTTTAGTGTTTGCCCACTGAGTATGATGTTGGCTATAGGTTTGTCATATAAGGCTTTTATTATATTGAGGTATGATCCCTCTATTCTCACTTAGCCTTCCCCTTTTTCTTTGTAATATGTTTAAAAGACTTGTTTTGGAATATGAAATCACTTTAGGGGAACGGGAAAAGCGGTGAAAAACTCGGTTATGTCCGATATGTGTATTGTGGCTTTGAGCCAGTTAGACTTGTACCTAGACTTTTCCACCGAGCCTCTTCCCTTTCTGGAGCTAGGACTATGCCGACACAGAGCTCTTGCTTTCCCGGGAGAATGTGGACCAAGAGGCTCTGCTGAACTATGCCAGGGAAGCAGCAGACTTCTCCACCCAGCAACAGCTACCATCTCTGGATTTTGCCATCAATCACTATGGGCAGCCCGATGTGGCCATGTTCGACTTCACTTGTATGTACGCCTCTGAGAATGCTGCCTTGGTGCGAGAGCAGAATGGACACCAGTTACTAGTGGCTCTGGTTGGGGACAGCCTCCTAGAGGTGAGTATTAAGGATGACGGCACTTAATATAGTTGGAAACAAACCTAGGTGCTTTGATTGTGGAGTGTCTACAACATTATACCACATAAGTGAACTCCCTGTAGGAGTTATATTTCCTGATATAGGGAAGCATCACAGGCCACGGGGAACCCAGACTTGCTAAGTAGCAATGGAAATGCTGCAAAATCCTTGACTTGCCCTTCTACCAATTTATGAAGCAGAAACTTCCTTAACTTGCCCTTCTACCAGTTTGTGAAGCAGAGAAGTCCAGTATCTGAACAGTTGCCAAAGACTACTTTCAATAGCAATCTTTTTCTTAGTTACTTAGTTTAGTGTCTCTCTTTTAAAATGTAAGTTATTTTAATTATTTGTTTTATATCTCCTTGATAGCCTTTTTGGCCAATGGGAACAGGAATTGCCCGGGGCTTTCTGGCTGCTATGGACTCCGCCTGGATGGTACGAAGTTGGTCTCTAGGAACAAGTCCCTTGGAAGTCCTGGCAGAGAGGTAATGGGAAGTAACCAGGGGTTCCTTTTGTGAGAAACTGGGAGTGGTGAGTGTTTTGCTCTTAAGACAAAACACAGGTTCATTCTTCCTTCTATCTCTCTTCCTGCTTTAATTAAAGATGTTTTCTTATTCAAGAGAAGAAAGGCAAGATATTTATTCAAGAAATTATAAAATGTAAAGATTATCTAAGTGTTTTTCTCTTATCCCTGTCCAAACTCAATTTGTTGTGGACTAATGGTATCTGAATCTTTGTATACCTTCGAAAGATGGTATCTGAGTCCTTTATGACAGTCACATAAACAAATACATAAAAATAGTACATTAAATCCTCTCGTTCTTAAATTAGAAAGGTGTAAACTAATGAAATCAGTGTCGTAATAGGGGACATACTCAAATAAGAGATGAGATTAAAAGTGACTTTGAATTCAAAGGAAAATACCAAACTGCTTGTAAACATTTCTCAAGTTTTCAAATGTCAGATATTTTGAAGCAGATTATTGCAAATAAGGTAAGAATCTTGGTATTTGCTGATAAAGAACAAATACCTTAACCTGAAAAACTAGAGAAAGAAGATTTCCTGTATGAAATTGGTGGTTGATGTCATTTTAAGTCTCTTACTTAAGGCACTCTGGGTAATTCGATGACAAGTTCTTTATTCATCTGTGATTCTCTTACATATTAAATATTGGCATACTTGAAAAAACAAAGCAGTAAATTACTTGCCTTTTAAATTAAGGTCATACTTTTTATCTCTGCCCACAGCAATGTCTTTGCTATTCTCGTTGGCCCTTAACGAGGCCTGTGGAATTATTGAGCTGGTGGGAATGGGAAGCAAGAGCTGATGTAGGATTGGAGGAAACCAGTCAAGGATGAAGATTTATCATCCTTCAGATAATTTGGGGACTGTCAAAAAATAGAAATATTCTCAAAGTAGAAGGAGATGTTCGTGGTCCTTGTCATGCTCTGAGTATATTACTGTGTTATTGCAGGGAAAGCATTTATAGGTTACTGCCTCAGACAACCCCTGAGAATGTGAGTAAAAACTTCAGCCAATACAGCATAGACCCTGTCACCAGATATCCCAATATTAACATCAACTTTCTCCGGCCAACCCAGGTAAGTGTCTTCTAGTCAGTGATCCATATCTGGGTCCTTTGAAATTTGCCTATTAATAACAAACATATATACAACCTTTCCCTCAAGTAGATTCAAGTAGATGTCTCTCTGAGTTGGTTGAAGTAGATATTATTGTCCATCAACAAATTGAGCAGCTAAGGCAGAGAGTTGTTGAATAACTTGCCAGAAGATCAGACGTGACAAAAATGATGCATCCAGGGATTTATCCCAGGTCTCCTGATTCAAATTGTATTTTGTAGGAGAAGAGCGCTTGTTCACTAGTCAGGAAATGTGACTTCTGCTTGCATTATCACGAACAGTCTCTTGTAACTTGGACTGGTCATTTCACTTTCTCTGAACCTCAGTTTCTTTATTTGTAAAATGAAGGTGATCATCCCTGCTACTCACAGACAGGATCATTGTGAGGACAACTGAGATTATTCACTGGAAAGAACTTTAAAAGATAAGACACTCTCTACAATTAAAAAATATTGTAGGTCATTTTTGTACTGAGTTATTTCTCAGAATGTCTAAAGCCTTATAACTACTTTAAGAATGACATAGTTTAGACAGAAGTTATGATAATTTGCAGAGCACAATTATCCCAAAGAGCCCATCAGTTTTTAGAAAGTAGTCTATTCAACATATTTGCCAATGTTGTAGAGTAATTGTTTATTCACTTTCTACCTGAAGTTGACACCTTTAGGCTTTTTATACTTACGTGTGGTAAGTCTATAAGACATCCATGAAACCTGCTAATAGAGGGCAGCACTAGGGGTCCAACATACCCAACAAAACAAGTGTATAACAACACCAAAAAACATATAAAAGGCTTTATTCATAACATGCAGAAACCAGAAACAACCTCAACATCCATCAGCAGTAGAATAAATTAATTGTAGTACATCTTACAATCGAACATGTACAGTCATGAGAAAGGCTGAAATATTTGCTACATTCAACATGAATGAATCTCAGAGTCATTAACTGTGCAAACAAAATCCACATACAAAAGAATATGTACTTTATAATTTCATTTACATAAAGTTCAAAAACAAGCAAAATTAATTCTTGGTGATAGAAATCAGAATAGTGGTCACCTTTGGGATCAGAATGCTGACTGCAAGCCTGGAGATGTTGTAAAGTTTGATCTGGGTTGTTATATGGGTACTCAAGGCCAGGTGCATGAATTCGTGCACCAGTGGGGTCCCTCGGCCTGGCCTGTGGGATGGGGCCGAAACCAGCTCTCCGACATCCCCCGAGGGGTCCCAGATTGTGAGAGGGCACAGGCCAGGCTGAGGGACCCCACCGGTGCACGATCGGGGCCAGGGAGGGACATGGGAGGGCTTCAGGACATGTCTGGCCCATCTTGCTCAGTCCCAATTGGCCTGACCCCAGCAGCAAGCTAACCTACCGGTCGGAGCTTCGTCCCCCTGGTAGTCAGTGTACATCATAGTGAGCGGTTGAGCAGCCTTAGCATATCATTAGCATATTACCCTTTGATTGGTTGAATGGACGACTGGACACTTAGCATATTAGGCTTTTATTATATAGGATATTCATTTATAAAAATGCATCATTTTACTATATGTATTATCAATTAAAAAGTAGATTTTGCCCGGCTAGTGTGGCTCCGTGGTTGAGCGTAGACCTATGAACCAGGAGGTCATGGTTCATTTCCAGGTCCAGGCACATTTCCAGGCTGCAGGCTTGATCCCCAGTAGGGGGCATGCAGGAGGCAGCTGATTGATGATTCTCTGTCATCATTGATGTTTCTGTCTCTCCTGCCTTCCTCTCTGAAATCAATAAAAAAACATTTTTTAAATAAATTTTTTTTTCAAAATAGGTCCAATAGAGATTATCAGGACTTCTGTAGCTGAGTAGTGAATTTTTAGCACAATTTATGTATTTGTTTATATGTAACCTAGGTCATCATCATAACTTCTGTCTAAACTTTGCCCAGTCTGCTATCACAATCTTTCATCTGTCATTCTCTTCTCTGGTGGGAATTTGTTACTTGTTTGATTTTCCTTCTTTACAACTTTTTACATTTCTGCCAGGTGCGCCATTTATATGATACTGGAGAAACAAAAGATATTCATCTGGAAATGGAGAACCTGGTGAATTCCCGAACTACCCCAAAGTTGACTCGCAATGGTGAGTTCTGATAATGCTCTTTTGAAATGTAGGTAACCTATTCAGAGAAGTCTGTAATTATTTATTGAGCTCTTAGTGTACATAGTACTGCGTAAGGCAGTGGTTCTCAACCAGACATGATTTTGCCCCTTAGAGGACATTTGGTAGTTTCTGGGGACATTTTTTATTGTCTTGAGTTGAAGAAGATGTTACTGACATCCAAGGATGCAGCTAAACCTCCTACTGTACACAAATCAGCTCCCAGCCAGAAATATCAGTGTGTCAAGGTTAAGAAACCTTGATTTGAGGTATTATGAGGAAATAAAGAGAAACCAGATAGAGATGCTATTGAGAAAGAGAAAAGGGCAGCATGTGGGCACATACACACACCAGCTAAGGTTTTGGGGGTAAGGCTTTATGGGAGAAATAGTGGCATTTTAACTGAGTACTATGATATTGCCAGGATACAGTGACAGAGACAAAGGCCATTTCATATTTTGTGTGTATTGAAAGGTCCCTAAAGATTTGTTTTAAAGGAGAGTGATGTGAGTATACCTCTACATGTAAGATGGGATGGAGAAGGCAAATGCCATTACAATAGTCAGCTAACAGTTGTAAAGGCCTAAATCTGGTATTGATATTGAGGATGGAAAGAGGACAGTGGACCATAATTAGAAGAAATCTCACTTTGGGGTCAGGTACAACTGGGTCCCAGTCCAGTCTTTGCCATTTGTGAAGTGTGTGGTCATGAGCAGGTTATATAGTATCTCTGAACTTCAGTTCCTTATCTATGAAATGAGGGTAACAACACCTGCCTCACATTATGGTTATGAGGATTCCGTGACATACATAGCTGGTTTATCACGATGCCTGACAACTGTGTTCTTCCTACCTTCAATAATTTTTTTAACTGGATATGTGTACTACAAAGAGGATCCCATATTAATGCTACCAAGTGACAACACTATCATTAATATTATTTTTGTTCTTTTAGAGTCTGTACCTCGTTCAAGCAAACTGCTTGGTTGGTGCCAAAGGCAGACAGATGGCTACACAGGGGTCAATGTGACAGATCTCACTATGTCTTGGAAAAGTGGCCTGGCTCTATGTGCAATTATCCATAGATACCGCCCTGATCTGATGTAAGTTGTGACCAGACTTTCTGTTTCATTTTATATTCCCTAAGGATCTTAGAGTACCCTGCTATCAAGTAGCCAAATTTGTACTTTTTTTTTTTTCTAGTAAGAAACTTTCTCTAGAAAGCAATGATTAATTTCAACTTAATTACATTTAAAACTCTGAATGTTAAGTATTATATAGCTCAACAAAGAAATGATTAGCTGAGTTTTTAACAGCACTCAAAGGGTCAAAAATTGGTTTTAACACCCACTTGGGTGTATTAACTTCACATAATGGAAAACTGTTTACTGGCCACAGGTTGAACTCTTCATTTCAGCCAACTATCTCTCAAATGTTATTGGTCATAAGGAAAACCTGGCTAGAACATTTGGCTGGCAGATGGCAAATATGTCAGGCACTACCAACAAAACAATTAGTGCTTCCCTGCTTTATAATGGTTCATCGGTATTCTCTTATGTTAAGGATTGCACTTTCTGTTAAGATGCTTTGTCAATCCCACAAAACTCAGGGAGAGGTGGGGTGGAGGGGTGAGTGTAGGGTGAAGGACACATCCCTGTTGGAATATACCAAAGGCTGTCTGGAGAAGACCTAGGGCAGGGGTGGGCAACCTTTTTGTGAGTGCATGCCAAAAGCAGCAAAATCTCTGACTCAAAATTCTTCTGCATGCCAACCCTAATTTTTTGAGAACATGTTACGCCTACTTGATAGCTCTTAAGGTGTACGTATGTGAAGAACCTT
This sequence comes from Myotis nattereri, assembly GCF_964212035.1. Lineage (NCBI taxonomy): Eukaryota > Metazoa > Chordata > Mammalia > Chiroptera > Vespertilionidae > Myotis > Myotis nattereri. The sequence goes on from NC_138076.1 coordinate 106,488,227, forward strand.
GAAGAAATGATAAAATTCATTTGAGCGACAAAAACAGAATATGATGATGAAAAATACATTTATTTTTAATGTATACATGTACACTGATAGTCCGGCAGAAAACTTTATGACTCCGTTTGATATTATCAGTGGGACTTTTGCTGCTGCATCACTGATGACAGAGATTTTACATCAGGTTTATATTTCGTGACCTTCAGAGATATGCACGAGCTACTACTTTCATCCGTCAGGCTACTCCTATTACGAGACTTAACAAAATTCATCACTGAGAACAAAGATTCACAAGCATATGTGGATGAAACCAAAACACTGGTCGGATCTAGGAAGGCAGGGAGAGTTAAGGCAGAGGCATAGAAATTGCTCTTCCCCTCTCTCGTCAATCCATGTCTGTGGTCTTTAAGATAACTTGTTATGTAAAATTATTTATTTATCTAAGATGCACCTACACTGAATTTATCTGAAAAATAAAAAAGTCGATAATAAGAAAATAATTGTAAATGGAAGATTATAAGAGAGGGTTTTGCGTGCCAGCAAAAGTTACTGGCGTGCCATGTTTGGTATGCATGCCAGGGGTTGCCCACCCCTGACCAAGGGTATTTTCTTGTAACAGAAGGCAGAGCAGTGAGTAGGTAATTTGGCACTGTTTAGACCACAATAACTTCATTCAAGATGAGCCTGTAGATTATGAGACTTAAGGAATTTTTTGAAATGGAGTTAGTAGGTTAGCACAATGTAAGGCCTGACCAGTTAATCTGAAATCACCTGAAGAAGAACGCTCTCAGTTGTTACTTATGATTGAGTACTAAGAAGCTTGAAATCCGGTGGAAAATGTTTGTTCATCTATATACTTGGGAAATTTTAAGACATTTAGCAATGGAAAAATCTTTTGAGGAAAGTTTTGGAATTTCCCTTCAAGTAGAAGGCTGAGTAAGGTTTATCAGAGGTGATTTAGCACATCTATAATAGCTTGTCAGGTCCAAAGGACACTATGCATAATAGTCCCAGGACTTTAAAAATAGTCTGATCCAAATAGGATTTTTAGCATTATTTAACATCTATAATAATAAAAGGGTAATATGCTAATTAGACCGGACATCCTAGTAAGAAATTTCTGTAATTGGAAAAATGAGGATAGTTTAACTTTCCCTCTGTTTTTTTCTTTATCATTTTTTCTTTAATCACTTTTTCTCCTTTGAGGATGATTTATATTTCAAGTTTGCTCTCAGATTTCAGTGAAGCACTGCACATAGGATTTTAGCTGAGCAACAAAGAAATGAAGTGACTTCTTGATACTGTTTTCTGGTGTGGGGACAAGTACTCCATCTTGATATGTTTTCCTTATCCTGTTTCTCAGAGATTTTGATTCTTTGGATGAACAAAATGTGGAGAAGAATAACCAACTGGCCTTTGATATTGCTGAAAAGGAACTGGGCATTTCTCCCATCATGACAGGCAAAGAGATGGCCTCGGTGGGGGAGCCTGACAAGCTGTCCATGGTGATGTACCTGACCCAGTTCTATGAGATGTTCAAGGACTCACTCCCCTCCAGCGGTAAGGACTGAGGCCTCTGGTGTGGGAGTCTTTTGTGTTCTCTGTTGTTGCCTGGCTTTCTTTCTTTCCCTGTATCCTACGTGAGCACCCACAAAAGCAAACTTGTACTTATTCTGTTTTTACTGGCCAGCTATCAGGGTAAGTCCCTGGGATTTTGCTCCATTGTTTTTTTCCTTCTCAACCACTCATTCTTACCCAAATCTTTCTCACTATATCTATAAATATGTAAAAATCATTCCTATCCAGAATTTTTTCTTGACTATTATTTTTTCATACTCTTTCTTTCTGATCCAGCCTTTTAAAAATATATATACACTTTTTTAAAAAATTGTTTTCAGAGAGGAAGAGAGAGGGAGAGATAGATAGAAACATCAATGATGAGAAAGAATTATCTGTCGGCTGCCTCCTGCATGCCCCCCACTGGGGATCGAGTCCAAAACCCAGAATCAAACTGTGACCTCCAGATTCATAGGTCAACACTCAACCACTGAGCCACACTGGCCTGGCTGAACCACCTTTTTTTTTTTTTTTTTTTTTTTTTTTTTTTAAATATATTTTATTGATTTTTTTACAGAGAGGAAGGGAGAGAGAGAGAGAGTCAGAAACATCGATGAGAGAGAAACATCGATCAGCTGCCTCCTGCACACCTCCTACTGGGGATGTGCCCGCAACCCAGGTACATGCCCTTGACCGGAATCGAACCTGGGACCCTTCAGTCCTCAGGCCGACGCTCTATCCACTGAGCCAAACCGGTTTTGGCAGAACCACCTTTTTGTAAAAAAAAGTGGGCTACTTCCTCAGTTGCCTAAACTTTGTACACTTTGCAACCTGGCTTCTACCATTATTCCTCTGCTAGATTGTTCTCCTTGTTCATGAAGAACTGCCAAATCCATATTTTTTCACTTCTCATGTCTTATGCCCTTGGCTTTTTGCATTGTTCAGCACTGTGGAATGACAACTTTTTTTCTGAAACTCTCTTTTCCTTGGCTTCTGTGATCCTGCACTGGACTGGCCTCATTCTCTTCTTTTGGTAACTGTTCCTTCTCTGGCTTCTCTTTCTTCTACATTTTAGTGTTTTCCAAAAATCTTCCTTTCCCCTCAGCCCAATATCTCAGTCTGTCAGCATGCTACAAAAAATTTTTCTGTTGTCATCTCTTGGAATAGCATAATGATTAAGAGTGTTGACCTGGGTTTATATCCCAGTACTAACACCTGTTAAACCTTAGGCTAGTTACTCAGTTTTCCTGTGCCTCAGTTTCCCCATCTGTAAAATGGGGCTTTTTCTATATATAGATTGTGATATGCTAAGAAGAACGTTTGCAAAACGGAAGCACTTAATAAATGTTAATATATTATTAGTTTCAATTATTTTAAAAATTACTATTATTACTAATAAAACATTGGAATCCACAGTTTGTGACTCACCAGTGTCTTCCAGCCCATGTACTCTCATAGATGTTTATAGCTTTTTCCGATTAGATACACAGTCTTTACAACAGAAGTCCACAACTCTAACATCAGTGTACACATTCATGGAGAGCCACCTCAGTGTGCAGCCAAGTGCATGGGGTATGCATACACCAAACCAGGGACCCTGAGCTGCCTGTCCTCCCTCCCTTTCTCTCTGCCCTAAAGTTTTATCACAAAGGTGAGGTTTCAGCACTCTACTGTAATTCGTATCACGGGTGAATTCCAACTTTTGAAAAGCAAAAGTGGAGGTTTTTGTGACTGGCGTGGTTAGGGAAAGAATTGGTATTGTTTACGTTGATGGAAAAAAGAAAGCTCAGTGTATAAACCTAAGAATGCATTTTCTTTGTGAAATTTCCTGCTAAGTTCCTCATACTTTTGTCCGAGCAAATGAACCTTTAGAGCAGTGGTTCTCAACCTTCCTAATGCCGCGACCCTTTAATACAGTTCCTCATGTTGTGGTGACCCCCAACCATAAAATTATTTTCGTTGCTACTTCATAACTGTAATTTTGCTACTGTTATGAATCGTAATGTAAATATCTGATATGCAGGATGTATTTTCATTGTTACAAATTGAACATAATTAAAGCATAGTGATTAATCACAAAAACAATATGTAATTATATGTGTGTTTTCTGATGGTCTTAGGCGACCCCTGTGAAAGGGTCATTCGACTCCCAAAGGGGTTGCGACCCACAGGTTGAGAACTGCTGCTTTAGAGCTTTTGGAGGTTCTGGGAGCCACCTGCAGGCAAGGTAGTTCTGGTCAGTACTTTGAGGCCCCCTCTAGTGCTATCATCGAACATTGCTTTCTGTTCACAGATGCCTTGGACCTGAATGCTGAGGAGAAAGCAGTCCTGATAGCCAGCACGAAATCTCCCATCTCCTTCCTAAGCAAACTTGGGCAGACCATCTCTCGGAAGCGTTCTCCCAAGGTAAGTGGAAAAGATTGTTGTTTTTTACCAGCTGCAAATCCAATGGCAAGATATAGTGACTAGAATAATGCAGTTTGGCTACTCTCTTGGTATAGGATAAGAAGGAAAAGGACTTGGATGGTGCTGGAAAGAGGAGAAAGACCAGTCAATCAGAAGAGGTGAGAATTATATGGGATTTGTTAGAATGATTATACTCAATTGCCCTTTTTGTCTTAAAACCTTAATTTTCAAATTGGTGTTACTAGGTCTTTTTATATTCACCCTTTATGAGAATTTTTGTGAGCAGATGCTTTTTCTGTGGGCTTTTGCCTTTAATTTTTTGGAGAGCGTCCAAGGGAACACACACACATGTGCACCAGAGCTTGCCTGTCTCTTTGGAATCACACATCTGGCAAAGGGCATTGGCTTTCCTGGGGTGTGATAATCCCAGTAAAAGTCTGAGTACTTCTTTGAACTCCATCTTGAGATTAGAACTTTGAAGAGAGCTGTTAAGCTCAACCTAAAGCAGAAATACCAGCCACCATGCCATGTCCTAGCTGTACTTTTCCTTTGAGGGAAGGGCATTTGGGGGCTTCACTAACAGAGGCTGGTTCTTGGGTGTCGATATTGATCAGGAGGAAGTGCCCCGGATGTGCAGAGGAAGATCCACATTAGTGAGCACTCTGCCTGACAGGAGGACTGATGTCACACTCAGCAACCAGAACAAAGTGAAGTACATGGCAACCCAGCTGCTCGCCAAGTTTGAAGAGAATGCACCTCCACAGTCCACTGGCATAAGGAGACAGGTAAACCCATCTCACGCCTTGCTCATCCACACTTGATCTGACTACATAGGAATGAGGTAGCTTTTCAGCTGAATGAGATGGGATATGTTACAGACCCAAGGACTCATGGGCTCGAGACTGATGTTTGATTCTCCCCATGTCTGACTGTGGCAGAAGAGAACATTTCAGAAGCTCCTCATGCTTTCAGTACTGCTTCATCCTCACCACTCAGGTCTGAGGTATCTGTGACAAAATTCAGCAGAGGGATTTTTAAATTTATATCTATATACCTATTCATATATGTATGTTCACATTTAAATTATAAAAAACATACATGCTTATTAAGGAAAATGCTTAAAAGTATGATAAAGGGTAATTAAAATATCTCTAATTCTGTTAATATTTTGTTATGGTTCTTTCTGATCTTTTTTTCTTTAGTGCATTCTTGTTTTCATAGTTGAGGTCATTCTTTTTATATATATATTTTATTGATTTTTCACTGAGCGGGAGGAGAGGGATAGAGAGTTAGAAACATCAATGAGAGAGGAACATCGATCAGCTGCCTCCTGCACACTTCCCACTGGGGATGTGCCTGCATCCAAGGTACATGCCCTTGGCCGGAATCGAACCTGGGACCTTTCAGTCCGCAGGCCGACACTCTATCCACTGAGCCAAACCGGTTAGGGCTGAGGTCATTCTTAACATACACTTTTCCATTCTGCTTTTTTTCATGTAACTTTGGTCATATTCCCACATCATTTCAAACTCTTTACAAGCTCCTTTAGTGTGTGCCATGCTTCTCTTAACTCTCCTCTAGTGCTAGATGTTCAGTCGTTTCTCTTCAACAAACATTGTTGTTATAAACTGCTTTTGTGTGTTGCAGATGACTTTACTAGGTTCTCCTTGAACTAGGTTGAGAATATGAACATTTTAAAGATTCTTCATGGATACTGACTTGCATTCCTCTAAGTCATGCCTGAGAGTGCTGGACAGGAGCCTTGTCTCTCCTCCTGCTTACCTAAAAGTCACTAAGACTTCTTGCAAGAGGAGATGCTGGGTTTTTGAAATTTACACGGAAAGTTTCTTGTAAAACTCCCTGGTGATTTGAGAAAGCCCATCCTCTGCATCCTTTCCCTCTTTCTTCATCTTCTCCACATGCATTAATGTTCCTGTGAACAGACTAGGATGGGCACTGACATACTGACTGTGCTTGGAGTCTGGCCTTAATCAACTTCTCACATCTAGCCATTGGTTATGGCTCACAGAGAAGATGATGATACTCATTCCCTGTTGACTCTGGCAGCCCAGGTCCCACCCACCTTGGGAAGGCTGGAATTATTCTCCATTAGAGGAAGTTTGCCTCTAAGAGATAGTTGCTTCCTCATTTTGAGTGAAAGATTAGTTTTCCAAATCAGAATTAGTAGTTTAGGCTCATAACATTGAGTTGGGGAAAAGGATAATGATAATTACAGCTTCTGTTTTTCTTTTCTTTTATTTGTTTACATTTGTTTTTGGTTTGGGGAGCAGGGTATTTGCTTCCTTTATAAGCAAAGCTTTCTAAGAATTCTATTCTTCACCACTACCCCAGTATATAGATGTATGCCTATCCTCCACAAGTATCTTTTTTCTGTTTTCTACTTTAATATATTTTATTTTGTTTTGTCTCCATGTCCTGTCCCCCACCCATACTTGGCCTGTGTGTCACAGCCAACACAAGAGCGTGGGGTCAGCCAGCCGTCCTGCTGCCTACCTGAGCAGGGTCTCCCTGCTCCCACCCCACAGTGGAAACAGGTAAAGGAACTGCTCAAAAACCAGAATGGGTGCTGCATCCCCAGGCCTTCCCACCCTGTTCCTTCTTCTGAGCCAGCCAAGGTAGAGGCCTGCACTCTAGAATCCCAGCTCAAGCATAGGACATCTCTGTGCCCATTTGAGTAATGACTCTAGTAAAAGTATAATAAACAATACTATTTGTATTGCATGATTTATTTAACTCCTTAGGATTTGAGAAACCAGTTAGCAGGGTGGGCTGTGAATTTTATGAAACTAGCTGAAGCTATGTGGTTAATTGTTCAGGTACCCTAACCTTTGGGGTTTTGCTATTACAGCGTTTATTCCAAGTTGACTTCTTGTTCATATGTGTGCTTATGACCATGTTAATAGGAAAATGTTATCCAAGAAATCATCTTGAACTATAATTTTTATTTGGTTCAGAACCTAGACAAAGATTCTTGTTATAAAGCTGCTTTTGTGTGTTGTAGATGACTTTCCTAGGCTCTCCTTGAACTAGGTCGAGAAAAATGGGCATTTTCTTGGTGTTTTGTATACATTTAAAATACTCTTTTTAGAAATTTTCACTAAAGTATTTAGTTGTAGGATCTCCTAGAAAGCTGCTTCTCATAAGCAGTACAGAATAGGACAGAAAGAGGAGGAATGGCACTGGTTGATAATAGGAAACATCAAAGGAACTGGAGGCCTCTACTGTACCTCCTCCACATCACAGCTGACAAGTTTTTGCTCCAGTGAGTGCACTGAACTTTTCTTGTGGGTTGGTATCATTTAAGACTAAGATTCTGAGAGGTCAAAGGAATAGGCCTTCAGTTCCTTCTTATGTTATAGAGTGACAGCTATTGCTGGGAAGCACTGACAAGTGACTGGGTGGGTAATGTTTTTTTCTAACCTTTCTTTTAATAATATGCTGCATTAAAAGCAAGCTCATGAGGCTAAGATGGAAGCTTCGGAACAATGTCCAGACTCATGAAGCCAAGCTGCCTCTTTCCCTCTGCTTGAGGGAGATTTGTGCAGGAGTGCTCATTAGAAATTTACTGCCATTTTCTTTCCTCACCCTTTCCTTAAAGTCTAAGTGGAAGGTATAATAAAAAGGTAATCTTCAGTAGAGGATCTGCAGAAGGGGAACATGAACTCTAACCTAGACTTCCTGAACTTCAGATTCTCACAGTACTCACAAAGGCAGCAGAGAGGGAGAGCGGAGAGGAAAGGAGGGTAACTTAAATACATGCAGAGGGGTGAATAAATGACTCAATAGCATGTGTTTGGGTCACTGTGGGTGAGCTTGCGAGGAAGTCTCAGGGGCAAGATGTGTGACCCGAGGAGCCTGGTCCAGCTGAGGCCTCTGTCCTGGTGAAGACTGGCACATCAGCTCACTGCCTAATGCAGCTATCCTGAGGGATATCAGGAGCTTAGTGTTTATGGGCTCTCTTGTGTTTTTCATGTTTGTGAAGGATCTGGCCCCTCTAGCCTCATGCACAGTGCTACATGGAGACGAACAGCTAGCTTGTCACCTGGGTAAATAGATGGTCAAAATTAATGAAGTAGAATACTGCTGAGCTGTGCAGGCAGCAGACTAGAGCCATTAAATTCAAACATTGGTTCTGTGGAGTGGGTCCCAGAGATGACAGTTAGAGCACCTGGGTGAAAAAGTGAGAAACTATGAGCAATGAAAATCCTGTGAGATCCTGTGTGCTTCATGTTATATAGAGTTGGGAATTGTAAATTTACTTGGCTGTGAAAGAACTATAATTCACAGTTCTTACATCCATGTGAAATGTATTGTATTCACATATAATTTTTTTCTCAACACTAAAGCAGGAATGTTTTCATGAATCTTGGCCTTGTAAATTTCTCTCTAAAAAGATAAAACATTGGAAGGCAATGCCAGATGCTACAGAAACCTGGGGACAGAGGGACTCCAGTGGTGCATTGGGGCCCTCTGCTTCTGACTCACACTGACTGCTGACCCCATTTAACACCCTTTAGGAATTGGGCAGGGGCTGACTGGCAGCACCTTATCATGACTCACTTTGTGCTTCTCTTGAAGTGGTTCAAGAGAGGCAGGAAGGTATGGCAAGCACAGTAGTGATGGCTGAGTTAGCACCAGGGCCAGTTTTTACTTAGGTCATAGTATGAGAGAGAAATGAATAATAATGCTGCTTACCAGTGATTTCTGTTTTTTACCTCCCTGTGTAAACACTTTGGCTCTTCCCTCTCCACCCTTTTGTCTTTTGATCTCAGAAGTGCCTCCTACAGGCAGACTCCTCATTATCCAGCCTTAGTTTACAAGAAGGTTGTCATGAGAAGTGGGAACAGACAGGGGAACTGCTTCCCTAGTCCCACTAGTTCTCTCAGACCTGTGTGCTAGCCCCACATAGTCTTTCTGGGCTCAAGGAAGCGAGGATTCCTCTGACCTAGGAGTATGTGATTATTTACTAAGTCCTGCAGGGTTCTCTCAATCATAGTTTCTCAAGGAAAAAAATGGGACAAAATTGGAGAGGGATAAGATAGGGAGATAATCTGTAGACATAGGTATGGTTTTCAGGTAGTGGAAGATATTTAATTTTTATATCCTATTTCCTGTACTTTCTTGCATTTTTTTGGTAGTTTTCCAGAACCTTTTGAGTATGAGGGGACTCAGAAGAGGAAATAATGGCAGGATTTTCTCATAGTTGGTTCCGAGGGAGAGTGCTGCTCTGCTCCTGTTGGGTGGCAGGTGATAAGCCATTGGAAGGGTGCCCTTTCTCTCTACTTATAACGAAACTCATTTCTTCAGTTCTCCAACTTTGATGATATATAGTCTTGATCCCTGGTGTTTAGAAAGTACTACACTGCAAGTCTGTCCCCAAGACCAGCTGCACCTAACGAACAGCGGGAGTCTGACCTGGAGACCAGTGACAAACTGTGACACGCCACCCTCCCTTACCATGCAGTGACTTGCTGTTGAGGATGGAGGGGCAGGGAAGGGGCCTCTGATATGTTTTTTACAAATACCCTTTCATCCTTCCAGAACCAGCCTAAATGTGGCCACTGTTTTACCAATCTTCTTTCTGTTTGTGTCTGTTGGTATAAAAGCGACGGGAAAAGGAGCATTCTCGGACCTGCCCCAAAAAAGTGATTGCACTCTCTCCACCCCCTACTCCACCTCCCTGTCGGGCACGTGGCGGCCAGCAGGTGATCTCCTCCGCATGTTCCATTGTCCTATCTGTGTCTTCCTGCCTGCCTTTGTAGGTAGCTAGGGTAGAGACTAAATCAGGACTCCCTGCTTCCAATTATAACTTAAAAAAATAGAAAAACCATTTGTAGAAAACATTTTTGTAGCAGTAGCAACCTTTATTGCTACAAATGGGCAAATTCCTGATTGGACCTCAGAAGAGTACAAATTACATTCAAACCCTGGGTGGTTTAATCTAGTCCCATGTAATGGGAATACAACCATACAATCACAAACTAAAATTTAAACTATATTTGTCACAGACATGACATCCAAAAACCCTGGAGAGCAACATATTTTTATATAACCCTACGTAAAGCAGCCATTTTTGCCTTGCTACCCAGGGAGATTGAGCTAAGATGAACTTTGGAAGCTTTTAATAGGGCTTCACTCTATGAGTTTGCTTCCTTCTGATTTTGAGAACCCTGCCTCTTGCTTATCCAATTTCTCCCAACAAACACCTGCCTTTCCCATCCACCCCATTAACACTCAGGCAGATCATTCAAAACTGCTTTATAGCAGAGTTAACTGGAGCAACAAGGTTAACAAGGATGACAAGCATACATTTGTGGCAAATACACTTACATAAAGCATATTTACAGAATCGCTTTGTTGACCTTTGTAGTATATTGCTATAAAATAAAATACACCCCATTAACACTCAGCAGATCATTCAAAACTGCTTTATAGCAGAGTTAACTGGAGCAACAAGGTTAACAAGGATGACAAGCATACATTTGTGGCAAATACACTTACATAAAGCATATTTACAGAATCGCTTTGTTGACCTTTGTAGTATATTGCTATAAAATAAAATACAAATTTTAAATGTAGGATCTATGGGAAGGCATTTCTCAACTAAGGTGGCCTATTTTAAAAGCGACTCCTCCATAATGTGTCTGATTTTTAAAGGCCCAGCCTGTGCCCCTAGATCTAAGAACTAAGCTGCTATAGGTGTAGGCTACCCTGTCCCTTATCTCTACATAAGAGCTAATATTTAGGAGCATTCACTGTGACCCAGGTAGTATTCTAGGCTCTTTTTACATGTAACATTAAGCAGTTCTTTCTATAACCTTACAAGTCTGGTACTATTATCTCTATTTTATAAATGAGGAGACTGAGTCATAGAGTAGGGAGGTAATTTGTACAAGGTCACACAGATGGGTCCAGAAACAGATTCTGGGTGGTGTGACTCTGGAGCCCAAACTCTGGCCTCATCCTGCCTGTGGAGACAATATATGCTCATGAGCTCTGGACAAGAGTAGCCATACCGGAAGCTTTGGATCAGTTTCCCACCAGTACGAGGCCATAGGTGAATTTTCAGTTATCCAAAGAGTGATAGGAGCAGCAATTCCTGTCCCCCTATCCCCAGGATTGCTGCTTGAGTGGTTGCCTCAGGTCAGCGGAGGCAGCCATGTTCCTATCTTACAGGTTCCTACCCAGTCATGTGTATTTTCCTGCTTACTGAAAATACTTCTAGTCTTTGTCCTCTTCTCCCTTGACAAAAGTATGCGTTTGTCCCATGTTCCTATGAAGGAACCATTCCCCATCCTGCGCTTCCCTCTGGATTTTTCTAGCAGTCATGTATTCCAGCCAGTTTTCACCTCCCACCTTCCCTTTATGCTGTCTTATGGAAAGCTTCACCCTTCTAACCTAACTCTCCTTTTAAACCTCCCACTTAATGCCTCTGATCTTGTACCACCCTGTGAAAGAAATATGTGTGTTCCATCTTGGTACTAAGTAGTTCGTTTTAAAAAAAAAAAAAAAAAAGATTTTTTATTTATTTTTAGAGAGAGAGGAAGGGAGTGGAAGAGAGAGAAACATCGATGTGAGAGCAACAACAATCAGCTGCCTCCTGCATGCCCTACCCGGGATCGAGCCTGCAACTCGGGCATGTGCCCTGACTGGGAATCAAACTGGCAACCTTTCAGTGCACAGGACGATGCCCAACCAATTGAGTCACACCGGCCAGGGCTATACTAACTAGTTCTTTATTTATTGTGTAGCTGACCTCATGGGAGCCCAAGTGGGCAAAATAGCTGTACCAAAAGTTGTCCTTGGGTCACCGGGTTTGATATAGATAGGATTGTGGTTCCTTGGAATGGGGCTTAGTGGGAGGCAGGGGATTTGTGTTGAAATGAACTCTAAACTTCTGGCACTGTCACTTAGTAGTTCCAAATAGAGCATTTTGAAGGAGCTTAAATTTCTACTTTGTTGCCAACAGACATACAGGGATCTTGATGCTGACAGCTGTGGCAAGCAGAGTCCCCATCATGAGAGGGTAAAAGAGCATGAACCATGGCATGGGATGCTGCTGAGAGCCACACAGATGGAACACGCTGGAGGGATGGGGGGGCAGTGGGAGGATGAGGATGGTCCCTTCTCCTTTTGCTTTTTGCACTCTTTTGTCACCCAGCCAAGAGCCAGAGTTTTGTTATGTTTTTGCTAACAGTGTTGACCTTTGCAGGTAGCATTCACCCACCCAGAGTTCAGATAAGGTATGGATCCTGAAAGTCTGTATTGTTCTAAAAAGCCCAGTGACTTCCCATTTCTGCCCACCTTTCTCATTCCAATATATGTGTCAGTGGCAGAATAGCATTTGACTACCAGGTATGACTTAGAGCAAGGCTCTAGATCAGTGGTTCTCAACCTTCTGGCCCTTTAAATACAGTTCCTCATGTTGTGTCCCAACCATAAAATTATTTTCATTGCTACTTCATAACTGTAATATTGCTAATGTTATGAATCGTAATGTAAATATCTGATATGCAGGATGGTCTTAGGCGACCCCTGTGAAAGGGTCATTCAACTGCCAAAGGGGTCGTGACCCACAGGTTGAGAACCGCTGCTCCAGGTCAAAAGGCAGGAGGCATTTGCTTAGCTTTTTTGACAGTGGAGTAACTTGAGGTAAAAATACTGAGAGAATTCTTACTGATGTGGGGATATCTCAAGTATGAAGACGACAGAGGGGAAAGAAGGTGATAACAAGATGGGGTTGCAAATAAAAGGGTTTAGCCAGTCTTTCCTGAAAAACTAAAGAGAGGGGGTTACTGTTTATACCTGGCCATTGTATAATTTGATGAAAAGCAGAGATGGCCCATTTTTAAAAGCCTGCTTATTTTATGAAACTTTTTTGGTTGTTATTATTACCCATAAAGATGACCTATGAGTGGCTGTAGCTGTGCAGCTGCTAATTTCACATGGGTCTCTTAAAAACTTTTACCTCCCCTTCTGCCTTTGCTCTCTGAGAAGTATAATTACGGCTCAGCAGCAAATCTAGTTACTTCTCAGATCTATTGGGAAGTTAGCCGTAGTGCTATCTTCCTGTGCCTTGTCACTGAGCCAAAAGCAGACGGTCTGGACTGCCAAGAGCACTTGGTACCAGGTGCTGCGGCAGCAGGAAGGAGACTTTCTGAAGTGGAGAGTGGGGTCCTTTTCATCTCCTCACCCACAGCCCAGCTCTGCTTTGTTCAATCTTGGGACTGCTTCCTCTCATGAGCTCTGTGTGTGTCTACTCTAGCCTCTGTCTTCCTTTTTCCCAGGCTATATACTTCTCAAAAAGAAAACTAGCCATTTTCACTGAGCGGAGCAATACCTACATTTTGGGGAATACATATTTAATGAGGTTTTAATGATTTTTACTGAAACTGTGAAATGAAGAATGGAGAGAAGTATTTGAATAAAAGGAGATGTGGGCAAGGAGAGAATATTAGAAGTCTAGGGCTGCGGTGCACAGGAGGAAAGATAGCAAAATCGCAGGGAGTTTTTTTCTTCATTTTACCAAAAGGCTGGTTTCCAGATTTTTTAGTGCAGGCTCCTGTCTAGATGTTTTTAAGGGTCATTTATGTTCTCTTGCAGGACTTTCCACTATCCCCTAATTGTGCCTGTGCACTCACCTGCCCTCTGCCCCACCATCTTCTCAACTCCTCCCTTCCCCCATTAGCTTCCATTGCTCTGCCACCCCTGGGGAAGCTTTGTCTTCTTTCTACTGGGTCACACTCCTCTACAGTGATCTCCCCATGCTCCTCCTTGGGCCTGTGAGTGCTAGCTGAGTTGAGAGCCTATGAGCTGGCTGATCAGAGGCTGGTGACATTCATATTGTCACCCCTCTAAGCTATGAAGTTAATATGGGCTGAAGTAGCAGCGCAATAGGTCTGCTTAGAGCTGGGGGGATGGGGGTGGCGCGGCAGAGGGTCTCCTCACCATGTTAGTACTCTTCTCTCCCCTGCAAATATTTCACCCTGAACCTGCTAGGAAACTAAACAGTCATTGTTTGTTAATGCCCTTGGCCACCTTCAGTGTCAAGGGACTGCATGGGCCTCTCACTGAGGCAGATCCTGACCCACTTTTGTACACACACTGCATGCAATCTGCAGAGGACTTGGGGGCTCAAGTTTTTTCTCCGGATAATTTCTGGGATTTGGCTGGCTCCTTGGTGAGCAGAGTTTCTCTGAGCACTAGCAGTAGGAGGAGGAAAAGCAATATCCCTAGGCTTTATGTAGAAGTAGCAAGCTTCACTCTAAATTTGTTGTCTCTACTGTCTGCTATTTATAAGGCTAGTGGAGTGATAGGTGGTAGTATCTCCTGCCCAGGAGAAATCCCAGCTCAGGCTGGTGAAAGACTGCAGAGCAGAGTATGTGAGTGAGCAGGACATCGCCTCTGCCTCTAGCCACCTTGTGGCTGACAGCCTTATCCACATGGGGCAAATGAAGTAAGCACCAAGAGAAGATGGGCTTTCAGGGTGTTCGTGGCTATGGTGATCATATTCTAGCACAAGCATCCCTGGAAGCAGGAGGGAAGGGTGAATTAAAAGCAAAATGCAAGCCTTGATTGAGACACTCATGCTTCTGGGTACTAAGGATATGTCTTTACTACATTTGTATTTAAATAACAGTCTGAAGTTTAAAAAGACCCAAAACTGCCAGGTTCCTTATGTTCAGATCAATGTATAACTTACTTAAAACATTTCCTTTGATTTTTTTTTTCTCCATCTTGTATTTTATAGCCAGGGCCTGAACCTTCTCGGCGATTTTTTGTCCACCAGTGGGAGCTTTCTCTTAATCTTCGCTCCTCCAGCCGCCCTGCCTCTCCTTCCTCTGACTCCCTCCGACAGGTAGCAGGCCTGGAAATTGGCAAAGCTGTGTTTCCTCTTAAGCCTCTACTCACTTAACCTACACAAATGCCACCTAGCCTCAGGGATGTTGCAGAGCTCTGAACTTTGCTTGACTCCTGTAGGAATCCAGTGTGTGTGTGTGTGTGTGTCGCACATCAGTCTGTTTTACATTTGGGGTTTGTAAGCATCAACTAAGTTGAAGAGGCTACTAGCTTTCATTGCATCAAGTTCTATTGACATAAACCCACTTTCATTATATTTCAACTATACCAAAAAATTGTAACTTTTTCAGCCATTAGCTTTTTTAACTCCAAATGTCTTTATACTAATATGTGTTACAAAATATGAACTACAGTGTAATTAAATCTTTTAAATGGAGTCGTGAATATGCAGTGTCCTGGGTGCCTCATGAATTGTGATCATTTAAGGAATGAACCCTGCTATGTCCTACAGTGGACCTGAAACAGCTATACTGTACAGTAGTTTACAGAGAACAGAGGGTCTCTTTGCCTTTCCTATTTGTTTCTTATTCTCGTGCCTGTAGCAGATCATGTGTGGAAGCATGTGCATGTGTGGCAGAAATAGTATAAAGCCAGGGATTGCTATGTTGTCACTGTTTCCTAAGAATAGGAAGAAGGAAACCATCTGTTTTTTATGCCAAAAACAAATAGAAGTTCTCTTGGGGGGATGCTTGTCAGTATTATCACATCACTGAGAACTGAATGTGACAAATGCCTTTACAGGCTGGCAGCTCTAAACTGTCTTTGCTGATTATAGGATGTAATGACAGTGATGGTTTCTGGTGCAAGAAAAGGGCTTGCTCAGTTTCCCAGCCTCAAATTTGAAATCTGTCCCATGCCCTCACTTACCTGTTGCAAAATTAATGAAGCTGTTAAACAATCTGCTCAACTCTGCCTGGTGTCTGTCTGTTCCAGGCCTCAGCTCTCCTAAGGACTTTAATCTGAAGAAAGTTTAATTTAAGCCACTTGTTATTCTCAACCACTATAATGCTATAGCATTAAAGAGCAAATAGCAACAATTCTTGAAAATCTCCTTAACTTAAATCAAAAAATATAACTCACTCCTCAGTTCTAGCTAAACCTTAGAGAATTGTTTGCCCATATTTACATAAAGTTAGTTTTCTCCTACGGTGCTTCTCTTGTTGGTTCCTGCTAGCCCAAGGCATGCCATTGCTCAGGCCAGTGATTCCCTCACACATGGCTTTGTGTTTGTCCATGCAAACCAATTTCTAACAAGAGTTATTGGCATCCCCAAGACAACTGCTCTGGGGTTCTCTAAGTCATAATTAGAGTCGGGCTCCTCACACTTGGTAGGCAGAACCTATTCCACATAGTTTATGAGAGAAGTGTCACACATTAGGTGTCTTGGCCATCTCCACATGGAAGGGTAACCTGGGCATGGAGTCTCTAAAGGACTGCTAGCAAGACTTTGACCTCTTTCCCTGGGGACAGGCTTGAAGTTAGGTTTCCTAGCAGGAAAGTTTACAATGGAAATTTGTTAGTTTCTTCCTGTTACTTCTTCAACATTGTTAGGGAAAGGATTGAGTAGATTGGGTTTTTTATCTTGTTTCAACCTATAAAAAAAAAATCCTGTGGAATAGAAACATATTCTGACTACCCAACACTAAACTGAGCAACTTGTCTATATGCTACAGGTGTTAGCATCCTGTAGCTGTGTCTAAAATGCCCAACCCAGTCTGGAAGGCTTTGGCGTTAGTGCTTGGGTGGAACACAAAATCAACAATGAGAATAGGCTGAGAAGGGGTCTTTCAGATAAAGCTCAGGAATATTTTAGGTATGTGACAGGGCTTATGAGTGAAGTATTAACAATAAGGAAGGAAGTTATTAGCCAAGTAGAGAGTCAGCCTTTGCAAGAACAAGCTTTCTAAATGAGGAAATAACTTCGAAAGCCCTCCAGATCCTTGAATCATGCTGTCAACAGTCTGACATCTGGTGTTTGGATGGGCATCATTCAAGTTCTCTATATGTAATTTGAGTCACCAGGATATAGGCCCTTCTTACTCTCTTCTGTATTTGCATCCATCCCAACTTCCCACCTCCCCATTCCACAGCACTGTATATTCCAAAAAGACATGAAAGACTATGTTCTTCCTTAATGGATTTAATTGCTCCTGCCTCTGCTGATTGCTCTATGTGGACATTGACACCTGTGTTTCTTACCACCATGTTTCCTTGTCTGTACACTGTGTGGGCATGGTTTGCTGCTGCACCCTGTATTCACTTTATACCTTTCAAAGAGTTTTTTCCTGTCTTCTTAATTTATTTATTTTTTCCCTTCTCATTTCCCTTCATTCTGGTCATTTTATAATCTCCAACCAATAGAAGTATATAAAGATGTACACGGGTGGAGTGAGCTCATTGGCTGAGCAGATAGCCAATCAGCTTCAAAGGAAAGAACAGCCCAAAACCCTTCTAGACAAGAAGGAACTGGTAAGATATATACTAAGGACACTGTCTCTAGATATAAGACAGCTGTGGTAAACAAACCTGCTTCATTCTAAGTAGTATAGTAACACACTATGTGCCAAATGGTAATTTTTTTTGAGGTTGTCTGAATTTTGTATCTGAATTCCTAGGATTGTGATACAGTGGGGCCTTGACTTACAAGCGTCCCGACTAACGAGTTTTTCGAGATACGAGCCGTCTCTCAGCTGATTTTTTGCTTTGAGTTGCGAGCTAAAATTCGGGTTACGAGCCAGCTTCAGATACCCCACTGCTAGTTGGCGCAGCGAACGTCACAGGGAACGCCATAACATCAGCCCAGCATCACGTGTCTCACTTGTTCACTTTAAGATTTGACATACGAGTAATTTGAGTTACGAGTTCCGTCACAGAACGAATTAAACTCATAAGTCATGGCCCCACTGTAGTTGTTTTAATTAGAATGTTGTGTGGGAAAGCATACTTAATATCTCTAAAAGTGATTGCTCTAGAGTCCAGCGTACCCACATCCATGTAGAACTACATGAACACTTAATATATGTTTTTATGTTACCTTCAAAAACAGTTGTGTCAAAATAACTTGGTTTGATTTTTATAAAATTCAATAAAACAGACTCATGTTTCCTCTTGTCTTGAATCACATGGATTCAGAATCCACTGGTGCTGCGTGCTATGTGGGACACAGGTGACAGCCACTGTAGTAATGCAGCTGCTCTTTTGGAGAGCCAGGAGCAAAGTGAGCATCTTAGTCAGGCTCAGAAGAAAATCCCTTAGTGAGGGTTGGTTTCAGCTACAGAAAGGGTCATGCACCTCCTGGAGGTGAGCCCGAGAGGCATTGCCCTGACATGTGTGCCCCACACCCCTTTATAGGGCTCAATAAAGAAGGAGTTTCCACAGAACTTGGGAGGCAGCGACACATGCTATTTTTGCCAGAAGCGGGTCTACGTGATGGAGAGACTGAGTGCCGAGGGCAAGTTCTTCCATCGGAGCTGCTTCAAATGCGAGTACTGTGCCACCACACTGCGCCTCTCAGCCTATGCCTATGACATCGAGGATGGTGAGTCTGTTTTACTTGAGGCCATACTTAGAAACTGAACTTAGGGCCCTGTTTTCCATTTGAGTAGATCTTAGGGCCTCTTACTATGCTCTTATGTATACACTAGAGGCCCAGTGCACGAAATTCATGCATGGGAGGGGGGGATCCCTCAGCCCAGCCTACACCCTCTCCAGTCCAGGATCCCTCAGGGGATGTCCAACTGCCTCTCACAATCCGGGACCGCTGGCTCCTAACTGCTCACCTGCCTGCCTGCCTGCCTGATCGCCCCAACCCCTCTGCCTGCCTGCCTGATCACCCCTAACTGCTCCCCTACCAGCCTAATCGCCCCTAACTGCTCCCCTGCTGGCCTGATCACCCCTACCTGCCTCTGCCTCGCCCCACACCTGGGACCCAGGATTCCCTCCTCCAGCTGGTCACAGGCACCCGGGACCCGGGCTTCCCTCCCTCTGGCCAGCCACAGGCACCCAGGACCCAGGCCAACTTCGTCCAGGCCAGTCGCAGCTGCAGGAGACCGTGGGCAGGTGGCTTCGCCTGGGCCACAGCCACAGGTGCCCAGGACTGCAGGGCGAGCAGCTTGTCCCTCTCCTGGGCTGCATCCATAGGTGCTGGCGCCCAGGACCACAGGGCAGGCGGCTTGTTCCTCTCCCGGGCCGCAGGCGCAGGCGCAGGCACAGCCACTGGCACCTAGGTGGGGCGAGCGGCTTTTCCCTTTCCCGGGTAGCAGCCTGGCTGGTCCCCATTCCTCTCTCTCGAGCTCATTTGTGCATGGCTGGTCCCACTTCCTCTCTCCCCAGTGTTGAGTGTCTGAGCCATTAAGGCATGACAGCATGAGGGCGTGGCAACCATTTGCATATTAGCTCTTTATTATATAGGATTTTATCATTCTGCCTCCCCTACCCCTTCCCATCCGTCTCCCTCTAGTCTTTGTTTTTTTTCTCTAAAACTCTTATAAATAGTTTCCCAAAGTCATCAGGCTGTATCATAGCATTACTATGATGATGGTAATGAAAATGGCATGCACTTACTTAAATCACTTTCCCAGCTTCACAGACACTTGCTTTCTTACCTCATGGTGGGATCTTAAGATATAAGGGACATGATGTGGATAAGTTTTTTTGTCTTTACTTTAGAGAAGGGGAATCCCAGGCCTATGAAAGTCATATTTCTTGCCTAAGGTCAATGACAAGTTGAAACCAGATCCCGTGCCCCTGCGTTCTCAGACTTTTGCCTCCTGAAGATGACAGAATTGTGCCCACTGTTCCCACCTCCTTGTAGCCTAGCACAGTGGTTGGCAAACTCATTAGTCAACTGAACCAAATAGCAACAGTGCAACAATTGAAATTTCTTTTGAGAGCCAAATTTTTTAAACTTAAACTATATAGGTAGGTACATTGTTATTAACTTAATCAGGGTACTCCTAAGCTGGCCTTTGCTAAAAACATCCTCAATCTGATTGAGGTACATTCGCTGAGGTCGACCCCTTCCAACTCTCCCATCCACACTCGTCTTGTATACTTGTTTCGTCTATCTCCTTTCGTTCATCCTCTCTATATGTCCAAACCATCTCAACATACCTTTCTCAATCCTCGACACTACATCTTCTTTCACTCCACAACGTTCCCTAAGATTAACTTAATAAACTTTACTTAAAGTTTTAAGTCTTAGTTAAACTATGAGTATGTTGAACAAAACTTGATATCATACTTAATAACAATATTATTTATTGATAAAATTAAATTCCTTACAATATCCATAAAATTAAATCATGACAATGGCTGACAAACACTAATGTGAACAATGGCCTTGCCGCTCCTTGAAAAGTTTGGGTAAGTCAGGTTTGTATGTTGTTTTTAATTTTAGTCACGATTCCAGGTTCTCATCAATAAGACGACTTCTCAATTTACTCTTGATAAGGTTCATGCTTGAAAATGATTGTTCGCATAAATATGTAGATCCGAATAAGGAAAGAACAATAAAAAATAAAAGTTTTTTCAGTTGATTATATGAGTCAGGAATACTATTCCAGGTGTTAAAAATCAACATATCTTCCTTCTCCAGGTCTTTCAAAGCAGACCACTTGTGCTGTGAACTAAGTTCACATTTATTTTTCTCCAATATTTCTATATCAGCACAAAGATGTTCAAATTTCGAGCTCCACAGTTCTTTGTTTTTTAAATCCAGCAATTGCATTTCAAAGTTGCCAATGTCAATATTAAAGGGAGAAAAATTTAATTTTGTTACAGTAGCATTGAGAGGTTTTTTAACAAAGACTAACGTCACTTTGCTGTTTCTGAGTTTCTAAAACTTGTTGAGAAAAGCTTCCCTCATATTTAAAAGTGTTGTTTTGAAATAGCAAATGTCAATATTAGAATTATTTTCTTGGCGATTTTTCAATAGGCTTGGAAAGTGAATCAAAGTTTCTCTTTCAAAATCTTGAGCAAAAAGAGATAATTTGTTTTCGAATGAAATAACTTCTTCTAACATCGAAAAAATTGTGTTTCCTTTCCCCTGTAGTTTATGATTAAGCTGATTTAGATGAGATGTAACGTCTACCACGAAATAAAATTTTTGGATCCACTGATCATTCGTTAGTTCTGGATAGTGAACACCCTTCTCAAGGAGAAATGCTTTAATTTCTGTTAATAAGGAAGCGAAACGTTTCAAAACGTTTCCTCTTGATAACCAACGTACCTCGTTATGCAGCAGAAGATCTGCGTACTCACTCTTCATTTCAACTAAAAATTCTTTAAATTGGCAATGATTAAGAGCTTTAGCTATAGTGGAGTTGATAATCTTAATCACCAATTCCATAACTTCGCAAATTTCTTCTGGAAATGTTTGCGCACAAAGCGCTTCTTGATAAATGATGCAATGGTAAGTAAGTATCTCGTGATTAATTTTTTCTTTCAAAATAGCAACAAACCCGTTTCTTATGCCGGTCATATTTTTCACCCTGTCTGTTGAAATTGAGACAATTTTATCGAGTGGAATATGATGTTTTTCTATGTACTCAATTACAGCATTTGCTATATCCTCTCCACGTGTTTGACCTTTAAGTGGCAGTAATCCTAAAAGTTCTTCTTTAGGACCTGTAGATGAAATAAATCGTACAAAAAGTGAAACTTGCGCTGTATCATTTATGTCACAAGACTCGTCAACTGCTATTGATAAAGCTGAAACCAATTTAAGATCTTCGACTTGCTGGTTGGTTTATTCGAAGACATTTTAACTGTGCTATCTTTCACTGTTTTAGCAGACAATGGTAACTCTAATTTTTTTAGAATATCTGCTTTGTTCTTAAAATCCCGAAATAGCTCTTCGGATGCATGTATAAAACAACTTTTTATGTATTCGCCATCTGTATATGGTTTTCCTCTCTTAGCAATCTCTTGACTAACCACAAAACTTGCAATATTAACATTGTTGGAAGATTGCATCCAGTAATTAAATACAGAACTTTATTTTTCTTGACTCCTCTGAAGTTCCTCAACTGCTTTCTTCTTTGCATCACCAACAGGATATTTAGTACTAAATGACATGTGTTTAGTTGTAACGTGTCTCTCCAAATTTGATTTCTTGTTATGCGCCAATTTTTCCTGACAAATAAGACAGGTCGGAAGGCCATTTAAGTTTTGAATAAACGTGAAAGTCTCGGTCCATTCAACTTTAAATTCACGGTTTTCGTCTTCCGTTTTTCTTTGCTTCTTCTTTGTAGCCATATCAAACAGGGCACCTAAAAAAATGTTTCATTTTATAATAATAAAGCCACCAACACAAAATAATTACATCTGACAGGTGTGAGATGGTATCTCGTTGTCATTTTGATTTGCATCTCTCGGATGATTGGTGACTTTGAGCATGTTTTCATATGTCTCTTGTCCTTCTGTATGTCCTCTTCTGAAAAATATCTATTTAGGTCCGTTGCCCATTTTTTGATTGGGTTGTTTATCTTTCTTTTGCTATGTTGTATATATGAGTTCCCTGTAAATGTTGGAGATTAAATCCTTATCGGTGATAACATTGGTAAATATGTTCTCCCATGCAGTGGGCTTTCTTGTTGTTTGGTTGATGGTTTGTTTTGCTATACAGAAGCTTTTTATTTTGATGTAGTCCCATTTGTTTATTTTCTCTTTACTTTCCATTGCCCTAGGACAATGGTTGGCAAACTCATTAGTCAACAGTACAACGATTGAAATTTCTTTTGAGAGCCAAATTTTTTAAACTTAAACTATATAGGTAGGTACATTGTTATTAACTTAATTAGGGTACTCCTAAGGCTTAGGAAGAGCCACACTCAAGGGGCCAAAGAGCCGCATGTGGCTCGCGAGCTGCAGTTTGCCGACCACGGCCCTAGGAGCTGTATCGGTGAAGATATTGCTTTGTCATATGTCTGAGATTTTGCTGCCTGTGGATTCCTCTAAGATTTTTATGCTTCCCCATCTTATATTTAAGCCCTTTACTCATTTTGAGTTTATTTTTGTGTATGGTGTAAGTTGATGGTCTAGTTTCATTTTTTTGCATGTATCTGTCCAATTTTCCCAACACCATTTATTGAAGAGACTGTCTTGACTCCATTGTATGTTCTTGCCTCCTTTTTCAAATATTAATTGAGCATAGTGGTTTGGGTCGATTTCTGGGCTCTCTATTCTATTCCATTGGTTTATATGTCTGTTCTTGTGCCAGTACCAGGCAGTTTTGAGAACAGTGGCTTTGTAATACCGCTGATATCTGGTATTGAGATCCCTCCTACTTTGTTCTTTCTCAGGATCGCTGCAGCTATTTGGGGTCTTTTTAATTCCACATGAATTTTTGGAGAGTTCGTTCTAGGTCTGTGAAATATGCTGTTGGTATTTTAATGGGAAGTGCATTGAATCTATCGATTGCTTTCGGTAGTATGGACATTTTAATGATGTTGATTCTACCAGTCCATGAACATGGTATGTTCTTCCATCTGTTAATATCTTCCTCTATCTCTTTTTTCAGTGTCCTGTACTTTTCCGAGTACAGGTTTTTTACCTCCTTAATTAAGTTTATTCCTAGGTATCTTAATTTTTTTGGTGTGATGGTAAATGGAATTGTTATTTTAAACTCTCTTCCTGTAAGTTCACTATTGGTGTATAAAAATGCCATAGATTTCTTTGTGTTAATTTTGTATCCTGCTACATTGCCCAATTTATTTATTAAGTGTAATAATTTTTTGATGGATTTTTTAGGGTTTTCTCTGTACAGTATCATGTCATCTGCAAATAATGACAGTTTTACTTCTTCTTTTCCAATTTGGATACCTTTTATTTCTTCTTCTTGTCTAATTGCTATGGCTAGTGTTATGGGTTCAATCAGCGAGATAGACCACCGACTCAGAATTTAAATTTAAGAGCCTTTATTAAGCTGGCCAGCGACTGCAGCACATACCTCCTCGCAGAGAGCCTTATAGCTGCAGTCCCCACCGAGTGTGCAGCAAAGCTTTTATTTGCAAAAACTACAAAGCGTTAACTGGCAGGGTAAAAGTTCAGGAGGAAAACGGGGTCATACCTGGCTGGAGCATATCATAACACTTTGTTTCTTAAGACAATAATTTTTCTATGCCACGGTCCCTGCCCCTAGCACACTATGCCCTGGTTCATGCCCCTAGCACACTAGGGTCTTGAGATAATTGTACTGTCCTAGTTCCCAGGTACAGAGGAATTTGCTTTCCAAAACCAGTAAGATCACAATCAATGGGATATTCACATTACAATCAATGGGGCTTTCAATTGAATGGGATGATTTATACAATTCAGAAAATCAAAGTAACTTTTCTATTGTTAAGCCAAACAGTAGGGTTAGAGTTAAACCACAGTTTCCACCTGAGATGATTGATACCATACTTCATTAGCACTTCTAGTCCTATGTCAAACAAGAGTGGTGAAAATGGGCATCCCTGTCTTGTTCCTGTTCTGAGAGGAAATGGTTTTAATTTTTTCCCATTGATTATGATATTGGTTGTGGGTTTGTCATATATGGCTTTTATTATGTTGAGGTATGATCCTTCTATTCCCACCCTACTGAGACTTTTTTCAACAAAGGGTGTTGGATTTTGTCAAATGCTTATTCTGCATCAATTGATATTACTATGTGATTTTTGTCTCTCAATTTGTTTGTGTGATGTATCACGTTTATTGATTTGCGGATATTGTACCATCCTTGCATCCCTGGGATAAATCCTACTTGGTCATGGCATGTGATCTTTCTGATGTAATGCTGGATCCTATTTGCTAGAATTTTTGTTGAGGATTTTGGCATCTGTTCATGAGGGATATTGGCCTGTAATTCTCTTTCATTGTCTTGTCTTCATCTGGTTTTGGTATTAGGGTAATGCTAGCTTCATAGAATGAGCTTGGAAGTGTTCCTTCCTTTTGAATTTTTTGGAATAGTCTGAAGAGGATAGGTTTTAGTTCTTCTTTGAATGTTTTGTAAAACTCTCCTATGAAGCTATCTGCCCCGGGCTTTTGTTTGCTGGAAGCTTTTTGATGACTGTTTCAATTTCCTCCATAGTTAATAGCTTAGTGAGATTTTTAGATTCTTCCTGATTGAGTTTTGGAAGGTCATATTTTTCTAGGAATATGTCCATTTCCTCTCTAGGTTGTCTAGTTTGTTGGAATAGAGTTGTTCATAGTATTTTTTTAACAATCCTTTGTATTTCTGTGGGGTCTGTTGTTATTTTGCCTCTTTCATTTTTTATTTTGTTTATTTGGGTCCTCTCTCTTTGCTTCTTGGTGAGCCTGGCTAGAGGTTCATCAATCTTGTTTATCCTTTCAAAGAACCTGCTCTTGGTTTCATTGATCCTCTGTATTGTTTGTTTTTTGTTTATGTTTTTTTGTCTCTATGTCATTTATTTCTGCTCTGATCTTTTTTTGTTTGTTTGTTTTATTCCTTAAAGTATGGAAAGAGTATTACATATGTCTCCTTTTTTTTCCCCCCTTGACATTCCCCCGGCCTCCCCTACCCCCCAGTGTCTTGTGTCCATTGGTTATACTTATATGCATGCATACAAGTCCCTCGGTTGATCTCTTATCCTCGCTCCTGCCCCCAAACCCTCCCCAGCCTTCCCACTGTAGTTTGACAGTCTGTTCGATGCTGCTCTGCCTCTGTATATATTTTTGTTCATCAGTTTATAATGGTCTTTATTATCCATAAATGAGTGAGGTCATGTGGTATTTTTCTGTCATTGACTGGCTTATTTCACTTAGCATAATGCTCTCCAGTTCCATCCATGCTGTTGCAAATGGTAAGAATTGCTTCTTTTTTACAGCAGCATAGTATTCCATTGTGTACATGTACCACAGTTTTCTAATCCATTCATCTGCTGATGGACACTTAGGCTGTTTCCAGATCTTCACAATGGTAAATTGTGCTGCTATGAACATAGGGATACATATATCCTTTCTGATTGGTGTTTCTGGTTTGTTGGGGTATATTCCTAGAAGTGGGATCACTGGGTCAAATGGGAGTTCCATTTTTAACTTTTTGAGGAAATGCCGTACTGTCTTCCATAGTGGCTGCACCAGTCTGCATTCCCACCAGCAGTGCACAAGTGTTCCCTTTTCTCCGCATCCTCTCCAGCACTTGTCATTTGTTGATTTGTTGATGATAGCCATTCTGACAGGTGTGAGATGATACCTCATGGTTGTTTTGATTTGCATCTCTCGAATGAATTGTGACTTTCAGTTTTCATTTTTTTTTCGATTACCGTCACATGAAAACTGTTATTTCAATACAGAGCCGATCTGGTCATATAAGAAATTTACTCAATTCAATAATAAGAGTCATAATTCCCCCCCCCCCCACCCCAAGCAGTCAAAATGACTGCTTTTGGGCAATATAGGTATAACACATATATATATACCGGAAATGAAGGAAGGGGAGGTAACTACAATTATTAATAAACACATTCATATGTTGTAAAAAAAAGTCACAAAATTCTAAGACATTGTGTCCTTATATACATAATTGTTTTTCTAATTGAAATTAAAAAGTCAAAATAACTTCCTTGGGCAATCTAGTGTTAAAGGCACAAAATACAACACAACAAGGCACAACGCACAAGGCAATGAACACAAATGTATTCATGATACTAATAACCCCAAATGAAGGTGACCACCAGAGAAACGTTGAATTAGGGGGTAAGGAAGAAAGAAGAAGAGAAAAAGAAAAAATAGAAGAAAAAAAAAGAGTGCAAAAATGATATTGGGAAAAGGAAGAAGAAAAGAAAGAGAATGAAATAGAAGAGGGGAAGAAACTATTTATATGGGGAGAAAACTCCAATAGAACAGCCACTAATCCCAACAAATTCCCGCAACAGATACCTAGAGATGATTACAAACTACCAACAACTAATATCAAGCGAGGCAAGGGAAAACAGAGGCAAAAAATAACTGGAAAAAAAACAACAGAAAAAGAAAAGGCAAAAGCAAAACAATCTCACAAACAAGCATTTTTTTAATATAATCAACAATCAAGCAAACAACAACAAAACGACAACGAGAAAAAAAAATTTGGGTAGTGAAGAGAAGAGAGAGGTGTGTATGTACTTAGAGTAGGGGATTGGAAATTAGATATATAAGTAGGGTGAAATTTTAACAGGGGGTAAAAAGAAGGAATAGGGAAAATCTAAAGCAGGAATAGGGTAAGAGAAACAGGACAACAGAAGGGGAAAAGTGAGGAAGAGAGTTTTGGCATAAAGGTAAAGTTGAGATAGAGTGAAATGATGCTAAAGGAAAGATGAAAATTGAATGTAGAACACTAATCCTAAAATAAAATAAAGAGAAAATAAAAAGACACTTAAAAAAAAAAAGGTAAAATGGTAGTAGTAATAATACTGGTTAAAAATAAAAATGTAATAGAAAAGGTAAAATCAGGTGACAAAAAAAGAAAACAAAATTTAGTTTCTTAAGTAAAAGGTGAAAAAAACAAAAATGTGCAGTAGTGAAGGTCCTTCACTTTCCTCTATTCTTCTGTTTGGCACGCCTTAGTCCTGTCAGGTATTCAGGAGAGTGTTGAAGTTCCCTGCGATACACTGTTCCTCCATATTGTAAACCGCAGTCCTGATTTTAAAGCAGGCAGTATTTCTTTGTTTCCCAGTCTGCCTTTATTTGTGTTTATAGGAGAGTCAGTTCGTGGTTCAGCCCCTGGGTGGCATTTCTTTTCTTGACAGCCATTGTAACAGGTGTGAGGTTTTACCTCATGGTTTTGAGTTGCATTTCCCTGGTGATAACTGATGTTGAGCACCTCTTCATCTACCTGTTGGCCATTTGTATGTCTTCTTTGGAAAACTGTATATTTAGTTTCTCTGCCCATTTTTTAATTAGGTCATTAAATTTTTTGCTATTGAGTTGTATGAGTTCTTTACATATTTTATATATTAACCCCTTGTCATATAATGATTGACAAATATTTTCTTTTATTCTGTTGGCTGCTTTTTCATTTTGATGATGGTTTCTTTTGCTGTGCAGAAGCTTTTTAGTTTAATGTAGTCCCACTTGTTTATTTTTTGCTTTTTTTGCTTGTGCTTTTGCTGTCATATCCAGGAAATCACTTCCAAAACCAATGCCAAGGAATTTTCCCTCTGTTTTCTTCTAGGAGTTAGTTTCAGGTCTTATGCTAAGTCTTTAATCCATTTTAAGTTTATTAACACTAGATTGCCCAAGGAAGTCATTTTGACTTTTTAATTTCAATTAGAAAAACAATTATGTATATAAGGACACAATGTCTTAGAATTTTGTGACTTTTTGTACAACATATAAATACGTTTATTAATAATTGTGGTTACCTTCCCCTCCTTCATTTCCAGTATATATATATATATGTGTTATACCTATATTGCCCAAAAGCAGTCATTTTGACTGCTTGGGGAAATTTTAAATAATCAAATGACTCTTATTATTGAATTGAGTAATAACAGTTTAGCTCTGTATTGAAATAACAGTTTTCATTTTTTTTCGATTACCGTCACATGATAACATAGAAGTACATGATAAATTGTCGATACTTGATAAGTTGCAGTTGCTCAATAAGCTAAACTAGTACTTGTTATTCAAATCTTTATGCAGTGATACTTGTTCTAATAAGTTGTTTATTTTATTTCTTTTGTGCCCTAAATTCATGAAAGAAATGTCGAATAGAAGTGAGTTATTGGAAAAACTAAGGAACATAAGTGAAGAGTGCTCCGATATTATTCTTTCACAATGCAGTCATTTTGACTGCTTTTGGGCAATATAGGTGTATATACTAAGTTTCAGTCTTTCTAGTGTTAAGTAGATTAAGATAGAGGTCCAATTTTATGTTTCCACATGTGGTTATCCAGTTTTCCCAGCACCATTTATTGGAGAGACTCTTTTCCCG
The DNA here is from genome assembly GCF_964212035.1 of Myotis nattereri. Classification (NCBI taxonomy): domain Eukaryota; kingdom Metazoa; phylum Chordata; class Mammalia; order Chiroptera; family Vespertilionidae; genus Myotis; species Myotis nattereri. The sequence goes on from NC_138076.1 coordinate 106,516,980, forward strand.
GTTGAGTATTCTTAGTTCCCTTGTCAAATATTACTTGACTAGAGGCCTAGTGCATGAAACTTGTGCACTGGTACTGGTAGGGTCCCTAGCCGATGGTGGCAGCCAGCCGGGTACTCACTCCCTTCCTCCAACTGCCTGCTATCATCTGCCTGCCGCTGACGCCAGCTGGGGCCTCCCGCTGTTCCCCAGCCTTGCCCCCTGGTCAAACTCCCAGAAGAACTCCCAGTTAAGGGGACAATTTGTATACTTCGCTTTTATTATATAGGACTAGTGGCTTGGTGCACAAAATTCATGCACATTAAAAGGGAATTAATTAGAGGAAATATTTTAATATTGCTGTTTGTTCTTTGCTGGGGGCGGGGACACAAGCCTCATGTCCCGTGGGGCCCGTTGCCAGGGTCAGGGACACGAGCCTCAAGTCCCCAGGCCGGCGCAGGGGGGCTGGGACATGAGCCTCATGTCCCAGGGCCCATTGCTATGGGCGGGGCCGTGAGCCTCCCGTCCTAGGGCTTGTTACCGGGGGGCGGGGACACAAGCCTAAAGTCCCCGGGCTGGGGCAGGGGACGGGCTGGTGCAGGGGATGGGCTGGTGCAGGGGATGGGGACATAAGCCTCATGTCCCCAGGCGGTGCAAGTTCCCGCCCACCCGCTCCTGCTGCTCACGCAGCCTGCTGATCAGTCGTTATGTGATGGCATCCCAACCAATTTGAATATTACCTATTATTAGGTAGATTATATATGTATGGGCTTAGTTCTAGGCTCTTGACTCTGTTCCATTGGCCTGTGTGTCTATTTTTATGCCAGTATCATAGTGTTTGATTACTATACCCATGTAATGTAGTTTGAAATTGGGAATATTATGACTCCAGCTTTGTTTTTCATTCTCAGGATTGCTTTGACTAGGGTCTTTTGTGATTTCATACAGATTTTAAGATTTTTTTTTCTATTTCTGTGAAAAATGCTATTGGTATTTTCTTAGGGATTACATTGAATCTATATATTATTTGGGGTATTATGGATATTTTAATATTAATTATCCTAATCTATGAATTTAGTATATCTTTCCATTTGTTTGTGTCTTCTTTAACACTAGAAAGACTGAAATTTAGTATATACCTATATTGCCCAAAAGCAGTCAAAATGACTGCATTGTGAAAGAATAATATCGGAGCACTCTTCACTTATGTTCCTTAGTTTTTCCAATAACTCACTTCTATTCGACATTTCTTTCATGAATTTAGGGCACAAAAGAAATAAAATAAACAACTTATTAGAACAAGTATCACTGCATAAAGATTCGAATAACAAGTACTAGTTTAGCTTATTGAGCAACTGCAACTTATCAAGTATCGACAATTTATCATGTACTTGTATGTTATCATGTGACGGTAATAAAAAAAAAAATGAAAACTGTTATTTCAATACAGAGCCAACCTGGTCATATAAGAAATTTACTCAATTCAATAATAAGAGTCATAATTCCCCCCCCCCCCCCCAAGCAGTCAAAATGACTGCTTTTGGGCAATATAGGTATAACACATATATATATATACCGGAAATGAAGGAGGGGGAGGTAACTACAATTATTAATAAACGCATTCATATGTTGTAAAAAAAGTCACAAAATTCTAAGACATTGTGTCCTTATATACATAATTGTTTTTCTAATTGAAATTAAAAAACAGTCAAAATGACTTCCTTGGGCAATCTAGTGTTAATCAGTGTCTTGTTATTTTTGGTATACAGGTCTTTCACTCCTTGGTTAGATTTATTCCTTAAGTATTTTATTGTTTTTGATTCTACTTAAATGAGATTGTTTTATTTCTTTTTCAGATGTTTTGTTGTATCCTAAAACTTTACTGAATTTGTTGATTAGTCCTAGAGGTTGTTGGTGGAGTCTTTAGGATTTTATATATATAAGATCATATTATCTGCAAACAAAAATAATATTACTTCTTCCTTTCCTATTTGGATGCCTTCTATTTCTTTTTATTGTCAGATTACTCTGGCTAGGACTTCCAGCACTATGTTAAATATATAAAACCCTAAGCGACCGTTATGACTGAACAACCCGAACGACCGGTTGCTGTGATGCACACTGACCACCAGGGGGCAGACACTCAACACAGGAGCTTCCCCCTAGTGGTCAGTGCGCTCCCACAGCAGGAGCGCCACTCAGCTGACCAACCCTTCCCAGCAGCCCACCAGCCCGGCGGCAGCCACTCACTCCTTCAGTAGTCCTTCAGGTCTAATCTCCAGAGAACGGGCCAGGCACAATGGAACAGCACCGCCCTGCACGATCACAACAGTGCCACAGGCCTCCTGGAAGTCGGCCTAGGGTACTGCAGCCACTTTCCTCCCGCTAAAATCTCTGCAAGGAAGAAACAATATAAAAGCGGCTGCCAGGTGGCTCCCAACAACCAACACAAATGTCAGCCAGGACAGATCGGATTGCCTAGCGCCCACCGGGGGGGAGGCCCGATGGCATCCTGGCTTCCCCCACCCCCTGGGGATCCCACCACACCCTTCAGGACCCCACCAGGCCTCTAGTGTTAAATAAGAGTGGTGAGAGTGTGCACCCTTGTCTTGTTCCTGATTTTAGGAAAAGCTTTCAACTTTTCACCATTGAGCATGATATTAGCTGTGGGCTTGTCATATATGGCCTTTGTTATGTTGAGGTATGTTCCTTCTATACTGAATTTGTTGAGCATTTTTATCACAAAAGGATGTTGTATTTTGTCAAATACTTTTTTTGTAGTGATTGGTATGATCATGTGATTTTTATCTTTCATTATATTAATGTGGTATAACACATGTATAGATTTGCATATGTTAAATCATCCTTACATCCCAGGAATAAACCCCAGTTTATTATGCCAAGTGATCCTTTTAATGTGATATTGAATTCTGTTAGTTAATATTTTGTTGATAATTTTTGCATCTATGTTCATCAGGGATATTGGTCTATAATTTTCTTTTCTCGTAGCTACCTTATCTGGCTTTGGTTTCAGGGTAATACTGGCTTTGTAAAATGAGTTTGGGAATGTTCCATCCTGTCCAGGTTTTTGGAAGAATTTGAGAAGGATTACTGTTAATTCTTCTTTAAATGTTTGGTATAATTCACCAGTGAAACTATCTATCTGGTCCTGGGCTTTTCTGCTTGGGGAGGGTTTTGGTTACTGAATTTATGGATTACAGACCATTTGATATTGGTCTATTCAGATTTTCTATTTCTTCATGATTTACTCTTAGTAAAATAGATTGAATGTTTCTAGGAATTTATTTGTCTCTTCTGGGTTATCCAGCTTGTTAGCATATAATTAATTGTTCATAGTAGTTTCTCATGATCCTTTGTATTTCTGTGGTATCATTTGTAATATATCCTTTTTCATTTCTGATTTTATTTAATTGAGTTCTCTGCCTAGTTAAGGTTTGTCCATTTTATTTTTTTAAAAAAAACAGCTCTTAGTTTTATTGATCTTTTGTCTTGTTTTTCTGGTTAGGTTCTCTTATTTTAACTTTGAGAATGGAAAAGTTCATTTCTCAAAAGAGCACTTTATACAAATGAGAAGAATGAGTGGGATTGCTCCTGTTTCAACAGTCTGTATAATAAGGTCTACCCTTTAATTTTCAAAAGCCTTGGCTCTTTAAGTAGGAATAAAGAAAAGAGTCAAAAAATGACCCTTTGTGACTAAGTCACTACCAGTGTCATGGGAAAAGCCAAGATCAGTGTTTTTCATCATTTTGACCATACCCACCGTAGCAAATACATTAGAACCCAGTAAACAAATGTAGTCACAGCTAAAAGTTGCAAGAAATAATACTTAATTCTGATTATGTACTATGCACCACTCTAATGCTTTTTATTTTATTGTATTCTGTTTCATTCTATTTATAGTCCATTGCAGGATTTTTTGGTTTGGTTTTGCATTGTATTGTTTCCAAATGCTGATCCTAACCCACTAAGGGGTCATAAGTTGCAGTCTGACCAGTGCTGACAAGGGGCAGCAGAGGGGTCCTGTTTGAGTTAACTAACATTCAATGTGTGCCCCAACCCTGCAGCCTCCACACCTCCACCCTGCATTTGTATTCATTCTTGGTTTCCCCACAAATGCTACTCCCAGCTTTTCATATGACCATGTCTTTGTTCTGCATACACTGCCACTTTGTTTGCTGGCCCTACCATGTAAGCCTTATATCTTTGTTCTGGGCACTGATTGGCTGATGGCTCAATGGCCTTTGCATATCCAAAGGATAAAGGGGAGAGGAGGGCTGAAATCAAAGTTTTAGGGAAGGCCTGGCCTCCATGGACAAGAAGCCTGAACCTGGAAAAGGCAAGGGAGTGATAATGCTCATGGCTAGAGGAGATGGATAAAGAATGTGCCAAGACCAGGAAGTCAAGTTCAGAATTAATAGAGTTGTGCTCATTCCCCTTTCCTCTGCCTCTTGCTGCCTGCAGGTAAATTCTACTGCAAACCACACTACTGTTACCGACTCTCCAGCTCTGCACAGAGGAAGAGACCAGCAGTGACTCTTCTGTCTGGAAAGGTAATGGTAATCCATCTCTAAGTGAGGAGAAGCAGCAGGCACTATGTATTTCAGTGTTGTGACAGTGTGTAGCCAGCAGAGCCTGCTGAATGGCCACTGAATTGCTTTTCCTATGAGTGGGAAAGGCTTGCTTGACAGGTGGTCATAGTCCATTTCGGGGAGGGAACCAACATTTCAAGCCTAGTCTAATGCTGCATTTCACTGAAGTAATGTTCTGTCTACCACCTTAGTTGGATTTGGAAGACTGTGTCAGACCTTCCCTTCTGCTCACTCTATATAAAAGAAGACTTTTACCTTTGTAAATAAGCACCTCTCTGAGAAAAGGACAGCCTAAAAATGAACTTAGCTGTAAATAATCTGCTCTGCCTGCCAATTCCTTTCACTTTCTTTCTTGTGTGAATAACTTATCTAAGAACCATTTTCCTTCTCTCTCTCTCTTTCTCTCTCTCTCTCTCTCTCTCTCTCTCTCTCTCTCTCTCTCTCTCTCTCTTTTTCTTAAATGAGAGTAACCAGCTCCTCTCTCCATCTTTACTCCATGATGTCTCCTTGTCAGGGAGCAGGCTAGCTAATGCTTACTTGGGAGACTCCTGTTGACTGCAGAAGGACTTGTAAGAAGAGGTATACTTGGGTGGAGCTAAGTTTTGACTCCTCATGACTTCCATGTGAAATATGTCCTGGTTTTTTAAAGAAAGACTTAGTTTGTGTGGAATATAGCTCTGGGTTGACTGGTGAGAGCAACAAACTAACCAGTTGGGGTGTCATTGCCTCCTAAGATTCGAGTGCTTCAGTCAGTCACTCTTCTTTTTCTTTCGGACTTTCCTAGGAGGCCAGAGGACCCCTGCAGGATGGCCTCATTGCAGACGCAAATGCACCGGCCGGTACCATCACCAACCCTGCTGATAGAACTCCAGGTAGCCTCACTTCCTTGTTTGGCTGGGTGGCACGTCACTCGCTTGGCCTCTGTGACAAGGCCAGGGGGATGAGCCAGCACCTCCAAAGCAACATTTCTTCGATTGGGCATCAGGTGGCCCAAAACCCTTTGGACTCCTTTTTCATGTGCCAGCTGCTTGCATTCGGAGTCCCCTTTCTCTATGGCCTGTCAGAGGTGGTGGTACAAATCAGAGGGGAGTTTCACTGGCAAACCTTGGGCCAGTAGGGGCCCCATCTGGTAAGCATTATCACCCAAGCTTCGTAATGTCTACTCAAAGTATTGCTATAGTCTTGTGGCCTGCCCACCTCCATCAAACACATGGAGGTGATTGCTCTAGGCTCTGCCTAGATAAACAGGAAATCTAAACAGGCTGCTTTTGTCATTGACCCAGGCGATAATTCAGAATTACAGGGCCTTCTTATAGCTCCAGTTTGGGACTCTTGACATAGCACTGAGTTTGATAAGGCCCCATTATCTGAATTTATGTTCTTTTGGACTTGTATCCCATTCCCTATTTAGGTATCTAGATGAACTGATACTTATCTTCTATTTGATCTATAGCCATTAAAGGACATGCCCTGTCCTGATCATTTTGGGGCATTTGAACTTCTAATGAGGATCAAACCCTAACGAGGATCATGTCCCACTCTTACCATTTCCTTGTGTCAGGAGGTGAATGATACCATCCCTCCCTCTAAAAACACATTTATTCTGATCTTTGCAGGGCAGGATTTGGCTCATTTTGAAGAACTGTGTTTTCCCCCCTTAAGATTGCCCCTATCTATCTATCTATCTATCTATCTATCTATCTATCTATGTGCTCCATGTCAAACCAGCCTGTGAGATATGTTCATAGTTCCATAAGCTGATGCCCTCAGTACAGCCCAGATTGTTCGCAGACCAGGGTCGCTGTGTAAGTAAGAGAGGAAATCAACAGGGCCATGTTTTTATCTATCACACATTTCATCTCATTCAAAGCAAATATGTCTAAAGCATCCATTTACAAACTTAAAAATTACCATATAAAAACTAAGATTATTAGCTAATGCCAGAAACTAAGGAGAAGGAATTGGGGGTGGGAAAAGACAAGAATTACCTACTCAATCTTCAAATGAAAGGTTCCCAGGGTTGCTTCTTTTTCTGTGTGTAAGAACTAAATGTGAACCCCATGTGTTCTGGGAGAGAGAATGTGCTAGAGGCTATGTGATACCCCTGGTGAGGTTATCTGGAGGCTAAGACTCAGCATACCCCAGCTGAACTAGGTGAGTTTGGCTCCTTTTACTGTGTGTGCCCTTATTATAATCTGGGGAAACTTTTTTAAGTGCCCTGCAGATTGGACCAACAGTTTATAGCAAAATTTAAGCCACAAATGACTTTGAAACCTTCTATAGCCTTGAAACCCTTTATCGTCTATTTCTTTCATGAAGTGCTGATAGCCCTTTACAGAACATAGGGGGAAGCGAAAAATAACCAAAGGGATCCAAGCAGAGGTTTCGGCTCTGCACTCTAGAATGTGCATTTAACCAGGTCTTATTCCAGCAGAGATGGATTTTCCAAAGAACCTGGCTGCTCAGTAAAACAGTTCAAGGAAATTAAACTTTCTTTTTGGGTATAGAGTACAGAACATTCTTTAAAATGAATAAACACCATGAAGTTCAGGTTGTTGCTGAGCAAGCTGCATTTATTCACTTTCCCTAATGGTTCAGTTTGCCGTTTTATTGTCTAGTAAGTTTGAAAGCATAATGGATTTCAGGTTTTGAGGAGTTGTAAAGAATTAAGGGTTCCATAGAGAAGAAGAATACTGTACAAAGCAGGGAGAGAAGATGAGAGTTGATTAGGCAGTCATATCCTTTGCAAAGTGACACCCTCCCCTCCCCCCCCACCCCACTCCCATCCCCAGGTCTTGATAGGAAAAAACAGTAGAGCGTTGGCAATGTGGTTAAAGAATCAAAGCCCTGAGGAAAAAATCAATCCCCATGGTTCTTGATTCTAAAGGTAACTTGCCTGTTACAGCACAAAGAGTTCAAGATGTGGCATCCCAAGGAACGAGGCAGGCACTGTCCCTGGTTTAAGGGACACTCTAGGTCAGTGATGGCGAACCTATGACACGCGTGTCAGAGGTGACACGCGAACTCATTTTTTTGGTTGATTTTTCTTTGTTAAATGGCATTTAAATGTATAAAATAAATATCAAAAATATAAGTCTTTGTTTTACTATGGTTGCAAATTTCAAAAAATTTATATATGTGACACAGCACCAGAGTTAAGTTAGGGTTTTTCAAAATGCTGACACGCCGAGCTCAAAAGGTTCGCCATCACTGCTCTAGGTGGTAAGAAGGCCAGGACTTAGTGCTGATGAGATGCAGTTAGTATCTGCCTCTGGAGACATGAGCTTTTGGAAATCACAGCTCTGAGTCTGAACATGTTCCAAAGCAGCAGCACTTCCCCTATGAGGTGCCTAATTTTGCTAGCCTCTCTAGAAAAGGAGCAAAACCATGGGTGGTCTTTTATAGTTGCCATGAAAGAGATTTTTTTTCTCTCCTTTGATAGGGATTTCCTTCTTTATATCCCAAATTAAGCATTGATTGGTTAACTAGAATTTCCTTTTGAAATGCTTCAGAAAAACTCAGGTGCTTCAGCGGTATCAAATGTGTGTCACAGGTAGCAGTCATTAACCCAGATCTATGGCAAATCTTCTCTGCTGTACTCTAAACAAGAAAAGGCTGTAAGTGAATGAACTTGATTTTGCCATACACAAATAAACCATCCTCCTAGACCAGTGGTCGGCAAACTGCGGCTCTTTGGCCCCTTGAGTGTGGCTCTTCCACAAAATACCGACTTCTGCGCATGGGCCATGAAGTTTCAATCACACTGTACATGCGCACCCGCACGTGGTATTTTGTGGAAGAGCCTCACTCAAGGGGCCAAAGAACCGCATGTGGCTCGTGAGCTGCAGTTTGCCAACCATTGTCCTAGACTCATATCCCCAGGGGTCAGAGCCAGAAAAGCTATGACTGTAGCTGGCACGTGACCCTGCTGTGCTTTTGCTTTTGCTTTGTGCTTCCTCTTTATTTTGTGGCATTTGTCTCCTCTCCCTTATGTTCTTTTCCCCTCATGCCAAAATTACTACTGTTGCCAAAAAAAACAAACACAACCCACAAGTTAAAAGACCCTATTGTAGGTCTGCTCTACAGTGTTGTCTTTCTCTGGTAACCTAGTCTGTAACTGCTACCTGATTTAATATTTGGAGGACATTGTTCACAGTATTTTTGTTACGTGCTTTTAATACAAAAAAAACCACAACAACCCTCTTTTCTGTTCTCAAATCTGTTTTGTTTCCAAGCTTCTTCTTATTAACTGCTACAGATTAGTGGACCTGGCACAGATATTCCTTTCCTCAGAGTACACACCCTGACTTCAGGAAAAGTTATATCTCATGTAGTCCATAACCAAAAATAAAGCATAAAAACTGTGGGGTGTCATAAAAAGAAACCGAAGAGCTTTTCTTCTAGTACAGGCAACAGAGATGGAATGGAAGAAACACTTTAGTTATCTCTTATCTTATGGAAAGGTGATCTTAACTTAAAAAGGTACCTAGCAGAGTAACATATGGCAGGTGCCTTCTCCCAGTCCCCAGATACCCCTTGCATAAGCCATTAGATTTCATAGTGCAGATGCTGAATGGGCATTAGGAAATGCAGGCATTTCTTTGCACACCAGCTAGATTGGCCATGCTTGTACAAGGAATTCTGTTCAGTCCTGGTGCTCCTGTCTGGCAGGAGGAAGTTAGGAAATCTCACTGCTTCCCCAATAAATCCCTTAGGGGCATTTTTGGGAAACCTATTAGTAGAGCAAAGAGATTTTGCAATCCAGCTTAACACTCCAACCCTAGCCCCAAGAGTCATAGTTAATGGTAATGTGTGAATATTTATTTACATACACTTATCTATTTTTATAGGTTTAACTTCAAATATATGAATAGATATTTAGATAATTGTAACCTAAATAATAACAATAATGATGAAGCTGTTTCTAAACCTTCCTATTCTTTGGTTCTGGAAACCAAGGGATTGTACTTTGAGAGCCATGCCATTGGCCTGGCTCAGTGCTCTGGTCAGACTGACAGGGGACAAAGTAGCCAGCATACCTATAGCTCAGAAAATGGTCAGTACACACTCCCAGCCTCAGGAAATTGATTCAAGAGCAAACTAGGAAAGCCTGGGTTCTGTTGCTGGTGAAATGCCAACAGAGAACCAACACCCTACCTAGCCTCTGTTTTGCTTTCAGGCTTAGCTATTTGTTCCACTGGGCTAGTCATTGCAGCTTGCTGCTGTCTCTTGGTGTTCAGTGTATCTCTGTAGGACAGTGGAACATTTTTAGTCCCTCCTAAAAGGGGCCCAGAATAGCCTTGAACACATGACCAGTAAATTAATGGGTACCCTTTTCCACCGCCATTCAGCTCAGGGTAGAGGAAAGGGTGCGAAGATAGGCAGCAGGCAGGGTTCTCACAGCAATGGTACAAAGAAGCCTGAGCAAGGGAGGATGAGCTGTGCCCAGGAGCCCACCCCCTTTCCATCTCTGGCCTCCGTAGCCCTTGTTTTTAACCTGTGCTGTTGTGAGTTTTTGGTGTGTTTCTTTGTGAGTTTTTTTTATTTCATTATGTAACTTCGTTTTTGTGGTTTCTGTGAAACTAAGGTGTTGTGCTTTTAATTTTTTTTAACAAATGTTATCATTCTTATTTAAGAGAATAAATTCCAAACAATCTTCAGGTTTCTGAGTTTTTCTTTCCCTTACCTTTTTCCTGGTTGGAGGGTGGGAAAGGGGATAGCTCAGACTGGTCTCGGAGTTGGCTTGAAACCATTGTGGGGTGGAGTGGGGTGGGTTGGGGTGGGGTGGAGTGGGTTGGGGTAGAGCAGGGTAAGGTAGGGCAGGGCAAGGATTAAGCAGAAGTGTATTAAAATGGGGAAACAAGGTATTTATACCTGAAATATAGATTCTCATTAATGGCAGGGCCCCTGTTCGGGCAGTGGGAGACATTTTACTTTGTAGTAGCTGTGGGTAGAAAAGAACAGGAAACATGCTACCTGTGTCCCATGTTTGTTTAGCCAGCATGAGCAGCGTGAGGGCTGGAGCAGATGGAGGGTGGAAGTTCCACACGGAGTGGTGTCTACCATGGGGACGCACAACTTCTGTTTCTGATTCTAGCAGGCTGTTATGGGGACTGTGAGCAATCCTGTCTCCTCTGCCTTGAAGCTTTTCCTAAGGTGCGGTGACTTGCTCCTGGTGACATTGAAGGTTCTTAATTTGTGCTCCCTGGCTGGCATCTCTCCCACAACACCTTTGCTGTGACCTGGTCACTGAGCTAGTGTATCCAGTTCTGCTCATCCACTCAAGCCTGGAGGGTCAGCCTGTCCCCTTCTCACACACTGCTGTGCCTTCATAGCAGCGGCCTGGTGTGTTGGTCAGCATACTGACCACAGTGGCACAGCCCAGCTCTGGTGCTAAATTGGTCCAAAAGAGGGCAACTTGGTGGGGGAGCACTCAGTGCTAAGTCTGCTCCTACTGGGCTCTAGGAACTTGGGTGTCCATTGTTAAAAAGGCCTTCCTGGCCTCCTCTACTCTGAAGCAGCTCTCCTGGGCCTGGGGGAGTTCTTGGGTTTCCCCACAGAATAGAGCAACAGAATACTGGGTTCTCTTGGTGTTCTGGGTAACCAGTCTCCCCTGTCAGAAAGGGTCTGCATCCCTACATAGCTCACAGCTCTGCCTGAACACTGTCATTTGTTTCATTGTACTCCTCAGAGCACTGGCTCAGACCCTGTCTCAGTAGAGAGTTTGAGTGGCCTCTTAGCCTGCTCATTCCCACCCACCCCCAAGTCTTCAGTCTGTTGCTCCCCATTCTCTAAAATAAGTCGGTCAGTATCTGGGTGCCCAAAAAAGGCTAAGAGAAGAAGCGTTGGGATGTGGAGTATGCAGGAAGTCACAATAAATTGACTAAGAATTTATTGTGATGAGTGATGAGGAAGGACAGATACATGTATGTGTTCTTCAGATTTAAGCCTTTGCTACTGTTGCCCTCCCATATTCCAATAAGAAAAGAGAGGAGAGCCATTATTATTTAGGACAGTGTCCTGAAGTTTCTAAGAAAGGTGGTGACAACAGATGTGACTCTGTGCCACCCTTTGTGAAGATGCTGGAGAACTCCATTTGAGTCTCAATTTCTTTCTGAAACTCTTGAAATCCGTTTTCCTTTTTTTCTCATAAACTTCCCAGTGATTATCCCAATTTAGATACTCCCTAGGAGGGATTCTATGGTGCATACATGAAACAATACTGGCAATGAAAATGGGACATTCTTTTTATACTGAAAAATAGGGCAGGATAATGCCATTTAGGGCACATGCCCCACAAGTGTCCCCCTGAGGTACAAATGGAAGAAAAATACCCCCACAGGGCTTTCTTAAATGTAACAGCCAAGCAGGGGATTTCAGGAAGAATCCTCCCTAAATCCCAGTCTTATAAAACTAAAACTTCATCAAGAGTCCAAAACCAGTTCTTACCTTGCAACTCAGACCCAGTCAACCAGCCAGCCCGCAAGTGCCAACAAGTACATTAGTCATAATTAAACAAGGGGGAGGAAGTCAAATTGGCGCTCCCTGCCTAAGTACGGCCATGGGCTGCTGGGTCCTCTTGTTACTGCCCACAGTTTTCAACTGTGTGTGTGTGTTCACTGCCGATGCATCTTTCTTCTCAATTGCTCCTTGTCTCTCCACCACTGATGTTCTGGATGGGACAGGCTTTTGTTCATAAACACCTTCCATACGCCTGGAAAGAGGTGGAGCTCCAGGCATATGCCAATCTCTTTTAATTACTTCCAGGTTTCACCAGCCACATGAATACCGTCTCCTTTTTACTTCCTGTGGGTCAACTTTCCACATAGCTTTGCATACTTTATGAACATTTTCTAAATATTTCTGAGGCCCTTTAATGGACAAGAGGTGGAATCAAAACCTAACTCAAACTAACTAATCTGAACCTTGCCTTTGATGTTATTGTTCTCCTCCCAGCATTGGGACAGTATAGTCAGCACTCCAAAATGTGAGGAAGACTCACCCGCTTCCAGTGGCCCCTCATTGGCATAAAGGGAAGTTTTGCCAATGAAGTTTCACCTTTCAGCAGAAGGGAGTCCAGGGCCCCAACTCTGCCTTGCTATACAACAGACTTTCTTGGGGCCATGCTGGGATAATCACTAGAAAAACCCTTACAACTGAGTCAGAATTCCTACTGGCCTCTGATATTCAGTTCTCCTTACCTCTTCTGTTCTTTTTGTAGTTATCCAGCTCATTGAGATTATACACTAATCACATGAAGCTGTCCTAAGTGTGCCTATTAATTGACTGAGTTATTTATTCTGTACTTCAGTAAAATATCAGAATTATTCCCACTATCACTATTATTTCATAGTATAGCCTGATTTCTTTTAGGTCTTTGCCTGGAACTGTATTATATAATAATTATTTTATATTAACTAGCCCTTGTGACTAGAAGAATTCAGGCCCTTACTCCCAGAGCCACCTGTTTCTCTGGGATTCCAAAGCTACCTTCCCAGCACCCTGCATCCCAATGTTACTGGGCCCCTCCAAAGCCATCCCAAAGAAAGGTGAACCCAACTAAAAAGTAAGGTCCCACAGTTCAATTATTGAAGACCAGCACTACCAGGCAAGGTCCTAAGGGTACCAGAGCCTCAGTGGGTTTTGGTTTTCCTCAAAAAACATGACAAAATCAAGCTGTTTCACTGACAAAGGCCTACATAAATGTTTTCATTTAGTTCTCATATTCTTTCTTTTTTCTTTTTCTTTTTTTAGTTCTCATATTCTTTCAAGGTTAACAAAGCCAGGAATCCTGTTGAAGTGAGTTCCAGAGAGGGCGATCTCTTGGCATTTGGTAGTTGCTCAGAATTCAAACTCTAACTGGGAGCTTAAGGAAAGGATGTTGTCTCTAAGAAGCTAACCTATCATGGGTTCTTGGACCTGAGTTCAACCTAGTAACTAGGGAATAGCTGATATTGACTATAATGGAATTAGAACAACTCATTGTTTTCTAGAACTAAGGATCTAGACCAGTGTTGGGGAGAGACCAGCTATAAAATATCCTTCCCACCATTTTACCAAAGACTTATTTGAGTTAATAGGTTCTTCTTTAAAAGTAAATAATCTCTTTGCTGGTAAAATGGTGGGAAGGCATAAAACCATGGAACAGATTGTCAAATCTCAAAGGAAAGGTGAGGGTGGGTGGGTGGGTCTGAAGAGATCAACCAAAGAACTTATATGCATATATGTATAACCCATGGACACAGACAATAGTATGGTGAAGGCCTGGGGCCAGTGACTGGTGCAGGCTAAAAGGGGTCAATGAGGATAAAGGGGGACATCTTTAATACTTTCAATAATAAAGATTTAAAAAAAAAAAAAAAGTAGTCTCTCCTGGAGCTTAGTCTAATGTGAATTACTCTAAACCAGCTACCTGCCTGCCTTTTAGCTGGGTTCACCTTTCTTAGGAAATTGGCATTGGGAAGCCCAGTAACACTGGGACACGGTGTAGGGAAGTGGCTCCAGGGCAGTCCAAGCCTCAGAGGAGTAGGCTGGGCTGGGTGCCTGGATAACAAGCTGCAGGAGGTGAGAGCCAAAGTCTTATTGGCTTTGCTATGATGCCAGAGCTGCCAACCATGTTCCATGCTACTGAAATACCTGAACAAAGGACTGTTGATATTTACAACCAAGAGAGTCCCCTTCTCTGCTGAAGTCTTTTCCTAAAAAAAATATAAGGAGACCTGTCGGGTGTGGTTCAGTTGGTTAAGCGTCTTTCCATGCATCGAGTTTGATTCCCAGTCAGGGCACATGCCCAGGTTGTGGGCTTGATCCCTGGGAGGGTGTGCAGGAGGTAGCTGATAGATGTTCTCTCTCCCTCTCCCTTCCTTTTTATCTAAAATCAATAAAAGCATATTTTTTAAAAAAATTTTTAAGGAGAAAACCTTGAAGTGTGCTAACTCATGTTTTCCTCCCATGTGATTAGTACTAGTTAGTTTACCATAGGAGCCTTTGTCACACTAATTCAGAAAATTTGAGGAAGATACACACTAATGATAAGAGCTGGCTTGTAGCAATCACTAGGTACTGGGCACTGTCTAGATCAGCCGTGGGCAAACTATGGCCCGCGGGCCGGATCCAGCCTGTTTGAAATGAATAAAACTAAAAAAAAAAAAAAAAAAAAAAAAAAAAAAAAAGACCGTACACTTTTATGTAATGATGTTTACTTTGAATATATATTAGTTCACACAAACACTCCATCCATGCTTTTGTTCCGGCCCTCCGGTCCAGTTTAAGAACCCATTGTGGCCCTCGAGTCAAAAAGTTTGCCCACCCCTGGTCTAGATGCTTTGTGTGTTAACTCATTAATTCTCATGGCAGCCTATAAGTGGGTATCATTTTGCAGATGGGGAAAAGGCAGTCAAAACAGACTTTACAGAAGACACAAGAGTACAGTGTGCCCACTGTGCTTACACAGCTGCCCTTCTTCCTTCTCTACAACCTCAAGTTGTCAGCATGTAGTAAGAGGGAAGAGAGTTATGTTTTTAGCTCCACAGATAAAATTTTTATTAAACATGCATGAATGCCCTGGGATTCTTATTCTTGGGATATATATGTCCCCCAATTTGCAATGACCCTTAGGAACATGCATTTGGAAAGATAGTAGTAGATTAAAGAGTAAAGGGTTTCATAACTGATATGTGGAGGGAAAAATCAAAAGACTGTAGGACCCTGGCCGGTGTGACTCAGTGGTTGAACATTGACCTATGAACCAGGTCACGTTTGATTCCCAGTCAGGGCACATGCCCAGCAGGCTCAATCCCCAGTGTGGGATGTGCAGGAGGCAGCCAATCAATGATTCTCTCTCATCATTGATGTTTCTGTCTCTCCCTCTCCCTTCCTCTCTGAAATCAATAAAAATATTTTTTAAAGACATTAAGGAAGAGAATAATAACCATTGAATTGATTGTAAATAATATGAAATGGACTCCCTCTTCAGTTTCTCCTTATCAATTCTTTTTTTAATTGAGCTAATATTGGTATATAAATTTTAGGTGTGGAACACTGTAATTCAGCATCTGTATACACTACAAAGTGATCACAACCAAAAGTCTAGTTGCTATCCATCATCATACAGTTGACACACTTCACCCATTTTGTCCCCAAACTCTCTGTCCCTCTGATTACCACCAATCTGTTCTCTTTATCTATTTGGTTTTGTACAGGTTTTCTTGTATGTTTTGTTTTGTGTAGATTCCACATATGAATGAAATCAGATGGCCTTTGTCTCTCCATCTCACTTATTTTCACTTAGCAGAGTACCCTCAAGATCCATATCTATGTTTCACAACTGGCAGTATTTCATATTTTGTTATGGCTGAATAGTATTCCATTGCATATATGTACCTTATCATCTTTATTCGTTCATCCACTGATGGACACTTTTGTATTAGTAAGAATAAGCCTAGAACAAAAATAAACCACACTGTCGAATCTCAAAGGAAAGGTGGGGGTGGGTGGGTCAGAAGAGATCAGCCTCCTTTGGAGGAGATGGGGATTATGCTCGAGGGTGAGGGGATGTTTGTTCTCTGGTCCCCCGTGTGACTACTTCTAACTTATAAATCTTCTCTCATTCTCTTTCTGTACTATGTTATTTTATTACTTTTATAAAAGCCCCCAGAGGTGGTTGAGCTCAAATTTTCATTCTCTTGCTGCTTTTACAGCTACCATTCACAGTCCTTGTAAGAAATTACCTGCCCTGCCCCTGACTGGAGTGTGGGTATAAGGATAGAAAGAGATGATTGTCTGCCTCTTTTTGTACTGACAGGAGAGAAACATGGAAATTCTTATCTAACTTTAAGCCACTTTGGACTGAACTCATATAAAATGACTGACCTTTAAATCTTTGGAATAAATGTACATGTTGTTGCAGATGAGCAGTTTTGGTTTTGTCCTGTTGGATAAAATTTGATTCGGGCACCAAAATGCTTTCAGGAAGTCTCCTGAGCATGTGCAGGCACAGCCTTGGAAAGGCATGGCCTGACAGAGAGCCTTTAGAGGCCATAGATAGAATGTTTCTAGAAACTAGAAAAAAAAGAAGAGTTGAGAACATAGGGAGAAAGAAGATGTGTTTTTCCACGTTGTGTATTTAAGTCTAGTGAGAGGCCCTACTAGGAAAAAGTAAGTAAAAGGAGAAGTAAGTGAAAGAGAGGAGTTAATAAAACTTATTTTTGGTCTCTTTTAATTTCTATTTTGGCCATATAGTAGGGCTCACATGCAAGACAAATGTGGGTATGTGTGGTTGCTCTTAAGGGCATTGGAGAGATTGAGCAGAGTCGTGGTCTGCAAGTGGAATTGTGCCATAAGATGTCTCATGCTGCTCTGTGTGTGGGCATTGGAACTAGTTCGCTTCTCAGTATCTGAACATCTTCCCTGGGTTTTCTCTCTATGGACAAGCCAACAGCTATCTGTCTGGCATGGCAGTTCTCAAGTGACCCTTCCATTGTATTTCCGTTAATCAAGATGTCTTACCTTGGCAACAAGCATGAAGATTCACGAGTTCACTGCTCTATGTTCTTAATTCAACTAGTCCAGTCAAGGTATGGACAGAGTATTTGATGGGTTGGTTGGCCTGTTTGGTGAGAGATTGGAAGTAGTTTGATATAACTTCTAGACCAGGGTTTCTTAAGTTCAGCGCTGTTGGCATTATGGGCTACATACTAGTAATTCTTAGTTGTGGAGGCCTGTCCTGTGTGTTGTAGGATATTTGGCAGTTTCCCTGGCCTCTTCACATTAGATGTTAGTACAGACCTCCTCCCCAGGTTGTGACTACCGAAAATGTCTCCAGACTTTGACAAATGACCCATGAAAAAAATCACCCCAATTAATAACCATTGATCTAGACTCGTGGTCAGCAAACCGCGGCTCGCGGGCCACATGCGGCTCTTTGGCCCCTTGAGTGTGGCTCTTCCACAGAATACCAAGTGCAGTTGAAACTTCCTGGCCCATGAGCAGAAGTTGGTATTTTGTGAAAGAGCCGGTATTTTGTGGAAGAGCCACACTCAAGGGGCCAAAGAGCCGCATGTGGCTTGTGAGCCATGGTTTGCCGACCACTGATCTAGACTAAAGTCAAAAGAAGAAAGGATATGACGTTGACCTCAATTCTATTGTTGCCATAGGAGATCGGGAAGGAGAGTGAGTGAGGATGATAGAAGTGATACAGAACACGTTGAACAGTAGCAGTCTTTGCTCATTACCCACCACATACAACTGGGAACACATACTTCCCAGGGTGTGGACACTTAAATACATGTAGGTACTCTTGTGTTAATATTGTATGTGCTAATGGACATTTACAAACAGTTTAGAAGGCAGGACTTAGAAATAAATTAAGAACAGAAGTTCTAGTGCGTTTTTTCCTGTACCACAATGAATTGTCCCTGTACCCCCAAAATGTGCCCATCCTTCTGTGGTGACGACAGCCTCAAAGAATTGAGCTGTGTATAAATGGAACAAGCA
Organism: Myotis nattereri; assembly: GCF_964212035.1. Taxonomy (NCBI): domain Eukaryota; kingdom Metazoa; phylum Chordata; class Mammalia; order Chiroptera; family Vespertilionidae; genus Myotis; species Myotis nattereri. The sequence goes on from NC_138076.1 coordinate 106,535,060, forward strand.
TAGATCTTGAAAAGAAAAGATGCTAATTTGAATTCCAGTTCTGAAGACTAATTGCCACCTTTGGTCATTAACTTCTCTGAGCCTCAGTTTCCCCATTTTATAAAATTATAAAATGGGGGAAAAAGTACTACCTGCTGCTCTTTAACTCCTAAGGCTGTTATAAAGAGCAAATAATCTAAAACGTCTGGAAAGTTGTTTATTTAAAAGTATTCTAGGAAAATCAAACATGATTATTATTGGTAGGGATTCCAGAAAGTTCTGGAATAATCAGAGGGAGAGAAAGATTTAGGATTATTTCTTCTGACTGGCTGATGGTCTTTCTCTCTGTGAGGTTGGGACAGGATGGCCCATCAGGATGTATTCCTAACCAGCAGACTTGGGGAAACAAAACAGTAAGAAGGGCTTGGCTCTCTCTCGTCTTCAGCAGTGTGGGCCAGGGGGAGTTGACATGCCCTGCATGCCAGCTTTTTTGAAGCGTTGTTAAATCTCTGCAAGTATTTGGCTACAGTTGTCATTGATTTTCCTCAGCTTGCATGGATGGAATGTGAAGTCATCTACTAATTCCATGACACTCTAGCGCCTCTACACAATAATGAAAGAGAAACGGTCATAGAGAGTGTTTGCATTACACTGAATTTTCAACACCTAACTTCAAAGTTAGGACTGAGCAGGATTTGGTTATCTTTATCTTAGGCAGAGCTAGGGTTACACATGGTCCTAAAGACTGTCTGGATCTGTTCTGATTTGAGCCACAACCCTCATCCCCAAGGACCTCAGTGCTACCTTGTGGCCCATTTGCAGGAGAGGTGGTCTGATTTTCCCTTGGAATGAGTGCATGAAGGGGTGTGTTATGCGTGAGCAAAGCGCTGCTGACACTGCAGTACCACTTATTAGAACGGGCTCTTCCCGAGTCTAGTTTTGTGCCCTCTTGTTCCATTGGCCTTCTATTAGGGCCTCTGTCCTTAGGCACTGTTTCTTTTCCAGGCCAGTTTCAGTGACCCTCTTAACAGAAGACAAAGGTATAACCATGATAGATATCAGTATTAAGTGGTCCTTATGGGCATTCCTGGAGGTGATTTTAGTTCCTTTCCAAAATTTATCGTTGTCTAACTAAGAGAATGCTGCTTGTGAGGTTTTGTATCTTTAAAAGGATAGCCTTTTGTTGGAATGTGGGTTTATCCCTCTTGATAGTCTCCCTCTCCTCCCTCTTCCCCCCCCCCCCCCGCCCCCAGATGTTGAAAATTACTCTCATGGCTCAGAGACCAAGCCTGTGTAGCTGCCACATGTGTGCTGCCTCAGAGCCAGCTTTGGACACACCCTGGATGAAGTGCCGGAAGTGCTCTGCTCTGGAGGATAGGAGGGATCAGAATTTAAACCTGGGATCTTGGGAAAAGCACATCAGCTAGGAGTGCCTGCATTTAGAGTCATGGTTCTTCTCTGCTTTTCCACCTTTCCCTTTGCTTTTATTATTGGGTCTGGTCTTCGAGTTAGCAAGCTGCTCCCTGGAACTAAACCACTCTCCACCATGAAGTGAAATCATGATTTTAGAACATTAGTCATTTCAGATAGTCTCTTTTCAGGGCTTTAATGCATATACACTGACATCTTTATAGGGTTTTTTCCATAGGTGCTGTGGGAATGGTTACTCCCTTGGTAGACTCACCCTTTACACAGGGATGGCATTCCCCATTTTCTTGGGGACCTGGACAGCATTAACCTACTTGAAAGACATAGAGGTCTTGAGTTTTCTGTGTTATGATAAGGAAAATGAGACCAGAATATGTTCAACTAATTTCTTTAAATTATGGTGAAGTGATATTTTAGCTTAGATACAGAATTAGAACTTTTATTCTGATCATTTATTCAAAATGTTTTATTGAACATCTACTCTGACACACTGATAGGCACCAGAAACAAAGACGACTGTAATGATTCCCTCCCAGCAGAGCCCCTGGTCAGACCTGTGAACAGGAAATAGATGTGGTGTAATAAAGATACATATACGAGTCCTTTGAGAGTGCAGAGGTAAAGCCAATAGGCAGAATTAGTTTGCAATTAGCTTACCTTGTTGAGCCATGTTTCTCTTTATCTGCCTCAGAATTTCAAAGATCATCCCCACAATTGGATTGATTTGATAGATTACTGATGTTTAACTGTATAGAATCTCCTGATTTGCAAGACACATACATGAATGTTAAGATAAGTAGCTCAAGCTCCATTGCACCACAGTTAACCTTTTCTGAGATCTCACCTTCAGGTATGTGAAGGTGGGCAGCCAAACAAGGAAAGTAGAATATTAACTAGAATACACCTCTCATGGCATTTAAGAGAAAACACAACCAAACCCCAGTGCTTTAGACATACCCACAGCTTCCCAACACCAAACGTAGCCGTTTGTTTGGCAACCCAACTGACTGTTAAGAATCAAGTAGAGTTTTATCAGTGATATATTATAACACATGAAAAAGATGTCATCAAGCCCTAGCTCAGTGGTTCTCAACCTTGGCTACACATTTAGAATCACCTGGGAATCTTTTTAAAATCCTGATTTCTGGGCCTCATCCTCCGGAAATTCTTTCTTTGTTACTAATGTTGTGGCCTCACCCCATAACAAAGAAACAGAATTTCCGGAGGATGAGGCCCAGAAATCAGGATTTTAAAAAGATTCCCAGGTGATTGAGAACACCCAGCCAAGGTTGAGAACAACTGCCTTAGCTCAGTGGTCGGCAAACCCATTAGTCAACAGAGCCAAATAGCAACAGTACAACGATTGAAATTTCTTTTGAGAGCCGAATTTTTTAAACTTAAACTATATAGGTAGGTACATTGTTATTAACTTAATTAGGGTACTCCTAAGGCTTAGGAAGAGCCACACTCAAGAGGCCAAAGAGCCCCATGTGGCTCGCGAGCCGCAGTTTGCCAACCACTGCCCTAGCTGGTTTGGCTCTGTGGATAGAGTGTCAGCCTGCGGACTGAAGGGTCCCGGATTCATTTCCGGTCAAGGGCACATGGCCAGGTTGCAGGTTTGATACCCAGGAAGGGGCATGCAGGAGATAGCCAATCAATGGTTCTCTCTCATCATTGATGTTTCTAGCTCTTTTTCCCTCTCCCTTCCTCACTGAAATCAATAACAATATATTTAAAAATAAAAAATATATTATCAAGAGAGCCATGCAATGCCCTGGTAGGATTTTTAATGGAGAGCAGGGTGTATACCTTAAAGGAAACCTCTTTACTTTAGCCAGATAGAGTGACATGTACCAGGATTTTCATCTGCCAAAAGGCAACTTTGAGGGATATTGTAATAACAGTAAAAATAATTTAACATAAAGATAAAAGTTCCATGGGATCACACAGAATGAGAGCAGAGGGCTGTGGTGATGAAAGAGCCCTCAGTATCCCTAAGGAATATGAGGACGTGCCCTCAGCGTTCCTGAGACCAGCATCCCCATCTACATGATGTCCCCTTTCCCCACTGGGTGGTTTTTCCTGGTACAGTTCTGGTTTGTTCCTTACTGGGGTTTTTCCTCCTTGGACTCTCTGTCGTATAATATTTAGCTTAGAATTTCCCAACTCTTGGTAATTAAATATCTCCAAAGCAACAGAGCTCTCCCTTGAATTCGTATGACCTACTTTTCTCCATGCCCCCACATAAAAATATAGTTACCACAAATGAAGAATAATAAATAGTTCATGTGCAATGGGCAGTTAACAATTCTGTCCTGTGTGGTTGGGTGGAAAGAGCCTCATTTCTGTGTATACAGCTCTGGTTTAGTCTTGGATCTGCCTCATTTGAGCCTTTGGACATATTGTTTAATATCACTGAGACTCAAAACCCTCAGTGTAACAATGGTAATAATACTGATTGATGGGAGTATTATGATATTCAGTGGCCAGTGTATGCAACGTGCCTGTCATGAGGCCTGACACAGGTAGTTGTCCTTATTCCTTCATTGCCTGTTTCATAAACAAAGAAACATCTTATACCCTCATGTCATGTGATCTTGGAAATTTTCTGGGACCTCCTACTCCCTGCCAGTAAGAAGCCACAGAAGAGTCTGTTAGAGGGTAGATGGGTAGGGACAAAAGTCATCTTGCCATAACAGTGCCTTGGAAAGTTCTTTCTTTGTCCTCCAAAGCAAGAGAAACCTTTTCTATGCACTACCGCAGTGCTTGCAAAGTGTTTAGTGCCTGCTGAGAATGAAAAATAGCAATAAAAGGTATAAAAATTTGAGCCCAGTCAAGCAGAGTCTTCCAAGACAAATTAATTGAGGGCGAAAGAGGGGAAAAGCCCAAATTGGTGATCCCAGGCACCTTTTAATAAGCAAAGAAAGATCTTTAATGAACTTCAAGGCCTTTTAACTACTTCTTCAACCAGGTTCTAGGCTGGGAGTGGCCTCCTCCTCCTCCTAAACACATGCTGAAGCCCTTCTCCCACAGAGGCCAGATCACATTACCCAGCTTGACCAGAGCAGTGATGAAATCCCCGAGGCAGAGAATGACCCAATCCATTATTTCAGGTTTATAAGCCAAGATGACACTCAGTGTGGATGATGGGCGCCTTGCCTGCTTTTCAGACGGCTGCAAAATTCATACAGGAACTTTAGCTCAAAGCAAGATGGAAGGAGAGGACTAATCTCCAAGCTGATTCTTTATTGTTACCCACCCAGCTCAAGTCACTGGGGTCCAACTGCAGCTAATACATTCCAAGAGAAAGACCTTATCCCATGTGGGAAAGTGTCTCTGGGTGAGACAGTGGCTCTGTTTTACAATAGCCACCACTCCAAATGGTTTCATTTATATTTCTTAGTATATGAGGAAGCATGGGAGAATGTAGCAGCTGTATTATTTCCAACCTGAACAGGAAGAAAACAAAATTGAGGCATAGATCCGCCTTGAAGCCTTGTAAGGACTGGGATTCTGTGTGGGAAGGGACACCCTAATTTCCCAGGGTGATTTTGTGACTCTTTCCAATGGGAGTAAACTAGGCAATGGAAAAGCCCCTTTAACAAATTTTGCATTGGGGGTGGAATTTAATTTATACTGCCAGCCTGGTAATCTCCTTTCTTCTAGAGCAGTGGTTCTCAACCTTCTGGCCCTTTAAATACAGTTCCTCATGTTGTGTCCCAACCATAAAATTATTTTCATTGCTACTTCATAACTGTAATGTTGCTACTGTTATGAATCATAATGTAGATATCTGATATGCAGGATGGTCTTAGGCGACCCCTGTGAAAGGGTCGTTTGACCGCCAAAGGGGTCGCGACCCACAGGTTGAGAACCGCTGTTCTAGATGTTTCCTCTTCCTTTACCTCCCTGAGACCTTATAGCTCAGACCTAGTTCATGGCTTCGTATGTTCCTTAGTGCAAAATCATGGACAGGCAAGGTTTGGGGTGGATGTATGAGGAGGGCATATGAAATGAATTTAGTTAATCTTTTTAAAAAGTGAAGTCACAGCAAAAATATCCAGGAACTTTTTAAATTAAATTTATTGGAGTGACATTGGTTAATAAGATTATATAAGTTTCAGGCTTACAACATTATAATCATCCATATATTACATTGTGTGCTCACCAAAGTTTAGTCTCCTTCCATCACCATATGTTTAACCCTTTTACCCTCTTCATCCTCCAGCAACCTTCTTCCCCTCTGATAAACTCCATACTGTTGTCTTTGTCTGTGAGTTTGTTCATTTTTTCATTTGTTGCTTTCTGTTTTATATCCCACATTTAAGTGAACTCATATGGTTCTTGTCCTTTTCCATCTGACTTAGTTCGCTTAGCATAATACTCTCAAGATCCATCCTTGTTCTCACAATTGGCAGTATTTCATCTCTTTTCATGGATGAGTAGTAGTTCACTGTATTTATGTACCACATCTTCTTTACCCAGCCATCCATAGAAGGATACTTAGGTTGTTTTCATGTCTTGACCATTGTGAATAATGCTGCAATCAACATAGGGGTTCATATAATTTACGAATAAATATGTTAAAATGTTTGTGTAGGTAGCCAGAAGAGGAATTGCTGGGTCACAGTAGCTTGTTATTAATTTTTGAGGAACAGCCAAGCTGTTTACTATAATGGCTGTACCAGTTTACATTCCCACCAGGAGTAAATGAGGGTTCCTTTTCTCCACAACCTCTCCAACACTTGTTATTTCTTGTCTTATTGATAGCAGCCATTCTAACAGGCATGATGTGGTATCTCATTGTGGTTTTGATTTGCATTTGCTTTATAGCTAGTGAAGTTAAGCAGCTTTTCATATATCTGTTGGCCATTTGTATGTCTTGGGAAAAGTGTCTGTTCAAGTCCTCTGCCCATTTTTAGATAGGACGGTTTGTTTTTTATGTCAAATTGTATGAGTTCTTTTATATATTTTGGATGTTCACCCTTATTGGAGATTTTGTTTGCAAATATTTTCTCCCATTCCTTCAGTCACCTTTTTCTTTTGTATGGTTTCTTTTGCTGTGTAGCTTTTTAGTTTGATGTAGTCCCATTCATTTATTTTTGCTTTTATTTCCCTTGCCTTTGGGGTCAAGTTTATAAAATCCTCTTTGAGACCAATTTAGTACATATGATTTTTTTCTGTGTATTTTATTGTTTCAGTTCTTATATTTAAGTCTTTGATTCATGTTGAGTTAATTTTTATGTATGGTGTCAAATAGCAATCTAGTTCCATTCTTTTGCATGCAGCTTTCCAATTTTCCCTATTGTAGAGGCTTTTCTTTCTCCACTGTATGTTTTCTGGGGTGAAAAATAAATATCAATTATGTCTCTTTGGACTAATGTGTCATTGAAGGTTGATATTTCCTTATTGATTTTCTGTTTGAATGGTCTATTCATTGTTGTTAATGGGGTATTTAAGTCTCCTACTATAATTGTATTTTTGTCAGTTTCTCCCTTTAGTTCTGTTAGCTGTTGTTTTTATATATTTTGGTGCTCCCCAGGTTGGGTGCTTAATAAGTGTTATGTCTTCTTGATGAATTGTCCCCTTTGTCATTATAAAGTGTCGGTTTTGCCGTGACCAGCACGGCCAGAGAGCAAACGAGACCTGAGTAGGGGCAACTAGGGACTGAGAAAAAGAAAGAGACAGACACAGAGGCAGTAAGTAAAGCTGGGACCAGGTGGGACACTGTTCTCAGATGGAGAGATAGTGACCCAGAACTAGTGCAGCACATTTATTATATACAGCACGTTTATTATATAGGAAGTTTTACTAGACTTTAAAACAAAGGAAATTATGTTAAAGTCATGCTTTAAAGATCAGGCTGCATTCTTCATTCTAGTGGCTTCTTGTAATTGTCAGGCCTGGTTGGACCCGGATAAGTGCATCCGCCCCTGGTGCCTGGCTGAACCTAGATAATGGCACCCACCCCCTGGCACCTGAGCTAAATTTAGGACTGACAACATTCCTGCCTTTGGCAAGGTATGTTTCCAGAACATGGCTCTGCCTACGCCGCTGGATTCAGCTGACGACCTTTGCTCAGGTGCTCTCCCAGGCACTCTCTACAATAAAGCATCCCTCTTTGTAGCTTATTACCTTTTTTATCTTTAGATCTATTCTGTTTAATAAAAGTATGGCTACCCCTGCTTTTCTCTGGATGCCACTTGCTTGGAGTATCACCTTCCACCCTTCACTATGAGCCTGTTTGTCTTTGCCGCTGAGGTGGGTTTTCTGAAGGCAGCAAATAGTTGCTTTGTTTGTTGTTTTTAATCCTTTCTGCTACTTTGCCTTTTGATTGATGAGTTCAGTCCATTTACATTCAGGGTGATTATTAATATAAGAACGTTTTCTATAGTCATTTCAACTTTTGTTTTCTGGTAGCTCTGTGTCTTCATTATTTCTTTTCCCTTGTGTTTCTGTCTGTTATTTTAGTTTGGAGGTTTTCTATGATGTTTTCCCTCAGTTCTAGATTTTTGTGTATGTAGGTACCATTACATTTGTGCAAAAAAAAAAAGTTTCATAAGTGCAATAGTCCTTTTTCTTCTGAATGTATCTTATCTCCATTCACTTGTGCAAGTTCAATCCTTCCCTTCTTCCTCTTTTATGTTTTTGTTATCACAAATCATTCTTTTTTCTATGCTGTGCATTCATTTCCAAATTGTAATAGTTTTTTCTTTTTAATGCTTTTATTTCCTTTAATATTTTTGTTATATTTAAGTATTTAATACCTTAGTCTGAACAAGAGTTGCAATTTTCTGCTTCTGTCTTTTAGTCATCTTATAATCTTGTATCCTTTTGTCTTTTTGTTTTAGGTAGAAGAGCACCTTTCAGCATTTCTTGTAATGCAGGACTTGTAGTGGTAAATTGCCTCAGCTTTTGTCTGGAAAAGGCTTTATCCTTCACGTTTAAAAGATAAATTTTCTGGATATATATTCTTGGCTGGTGATTTCTTTCTTTCAGTAATTTGAATATTTGACTCTACTCTCTCCTCATTTATAGGGTTTCTGTTGAAAATTTTGATGACAATCTAATAGGGTTTCCTTTATAAGTTACTGTCTCCTTTTCCCTGGCTGCCTTGAGAATTCTTTCTTTATCATTAATTTTGAACAGCTTTAATATAATATGCCTCGACGAAGGCCTTTTTGGATTGAGATAATGAGGTGTTCTGTTAGCTTCCTGGATTTGAAGGTCCAGTTCTTTCCACAGGTTTGGGAAATTCTAGTAAGGATTATTTGAATATGCTCTCTGTTCCCTTTCCCTTTCTTCTCTTTTGTGTGTGTGTTTTTTTTGTTTTGTTTTGTTTTGTTTACTCTCAATTCTCTCTCCTATTTGAGCCATTTCTAGATTTCTATCTTCCATATCACTAAGTCTTTTGTCCATCTGGTTTGCTCTATTTCCTACGCTTGCTAGTTTATTCTTCATCTCATCTATTGAGTTTTTTCAGCTCCAGAATTTCTGTTTGGTTCTTTTTTATAGTTCCAATGTCTTTGATGAATTACTCCTTTCATTCCTTTATTTTATTCCTTATTCCTGAGCTTGTTGACTTGCTTTTCTGAGTTTTATATCTTGAGGTTTTTTTTAGAACTGCAATATTGAATTCTCTATCATTTAAATTACAGTCTTTTTTTTTTAATATATTTTATTGATTTTTTACAGAGAGGAAGGGAGAGAGATAGAGAGTTAGAAACATCGATGAGAGAGAAACATCGATCAGCTGCCTCCTGCACATCTCCCACTGGGGATGTGCCCGCAACCCAGGTACATGCCCTTGACCGGAATCGAACCTGGGACCTTTCAGTCCGCAGGCCGACGCTCTATCCACTGAGCCAAACCGGTTTTGGCTTAAATTACAGTCTTCCATGTATTTAAGTTTATTTTCTGGAGGTTTTTTATTTTCTATCTGAACTCCCTATTACCTTGTTATTCATTGTGTTTGGTGGGTTATTTCTCTGCCAGAGCAGTTATGGGGATGCAATCTTTTTTTTTTCTTTTTTTTTTAAAGTATTTGACTTCACTGTTTAGAACAGTGGTTCTCAACCTTCCTAATGCCGCAACCCTTTCATACAGTTCCTCATGTTGTGGTGACCCCCAACCATAAAATTATTTTTGTTGCTACTTCATAACTGTAATTTTGCTACTGTTATGAATCGTAATGTAAATATCTGATATGCAGGATGTATTTTCATTGTTACAAGTTGAACATAATTAGAGCATAGTGATTAATCACAAAAACAATATGTAATTATATATGTGTTTTCCGATGGTCTTAGGCGACCCCTGTGAAAGGGTCATTCGACCCCCAAAAGAGTCGCGACCCACAAGTTGAGAACCGCTGGTTTAGCAAGTTGATAAGTAGGGGGTTTCTTTTGTTTTCCAGTAGGTGGTGCTAAAGTACTAGATTTTATTTTCTCTTATCTACACTACTGGGGCTTCTGGGATCTCTGTGGGGTGGTGTCACCTTGGCCATGGACAACACCTCATAATACCCAAGGAGGTGGGCATCCTCTATGAGCTAATCACCTCAGTCTCAGGGCACCATGCCCATGGTAGCATGTGACAGGCTATGGGTCTCCTGGCCTATGTGTTCCCAGCACCTCTTTCCTATAGCCAGAAGCTGCTAGCAGAGCTGCTCTGTCTGAGATGACCCAGCAGCCTCTACCAGGCTCCACTGTAATGGGTATGAAAGGGGTAGGCACTGGGAAAGGAGTTCATGCATCTGTGGCTCTATTTTTTCCAGTGGGTTTAACCACAATGAGAACAGACCACTTATGCTGGAAAGTTGTTTCTGCCCTTTCACCATCTGCCAAGTAAGGATTTTAATGCCAGGCGGGCCACAGGAAGTGAGCAGGGGGTGGATTCCCAAGACTGTGGATTTCTCTGTGCAATGATAGGGATATGTGGAATGCTGCCACCCTTAGCACTGCTTCTCTGCCCTGATACTGGGCTCAGACTCAATGTGTGCCAGCCACCAAGTCCCCATTGCTGTCTCTGCCTCTCCAGTTTGCCCTGTGGGAGCTGCACCCTGACCCTTCACTGCTAATCACATCTGCTGAGAGCACAGTAAGCTCTGAACTGCATGTGTGGTTCCCATCTCTGCCTTTCCTCCATCCCATCTCCCCTGTTCACTCTCATATGCACACCTTCAGATGTCTCATTGCCCTGATTCCTCAGATGTATTTGTGTGTTGAGCAGGGAGTCCTTTATTAATTACAGATGTCCAACTTGTAACTTCAAGGGGAGAGACCTGGAGGTCCTCTCAAGTAACTTTTGATAAGAAACAGAAGCAAGAGAGCAACTGTAAGGGAGAATTTCTATTCTAAAGTGGCAGGAGTGCTTTTCTCCATGTTTCTTCTTAGAACATGGCCACAGTTCACACCTTTTGACACCCTGGATGATTTGTCTATCCTGGCAGGTAGGTGGTAACCATATTCCATGAGAATGCAAGCTTCCCAAGGACAGAGGGGTAGTCTGTTTTACTCACTGGCATGCCAGAACACCTAGCACAGTGCCTGGCTAGAAGCAGGTATGCAAATAAGTATTTGTTGAATGAATGGTTGAATGAATTAACCCTAGCATTCATCCTATTTATAGATATGGGGAATGTGATGAAAATCAATCTCAGTTCACTGTGCCCTTTCCTAGGTCCTTGTCAAACTTTTAGATTTCATTGAAGCTTTCCCAAGCTTATAAAGAAGGAAAGTAAAATGGAAAGAAAACAGGCCAGAAATTAATATAGGCAAGGTGAGAAAAGGCCTTCAGTTGTCCCCATCTCTTATATGGTACCCTTAACCATTGCCCAAAGTCCTACAGTGTCCTCAGCAGTTCACTCCTGTTACTGGGGCTTTGTTACTACTGTAGGAGGGGAAGGGGGAGAAAAGCTGCCTGCTGAGGACTCTTGAATATCATCTATAGTCCCTCATGTCTCTCAAGGAATCAGATAGATACAAATGACGGCTTTTGGCAACTCTTGCACATCAGCTGAGCGCAGGTTGTCCTGTTAGGAAAAATATTTCTTTCAGGATAATATAGTTGTCATGCAGGCAGCAACTGTTCCCAAACAGAACCTTTAGGCCAGGCCCAGAGTTTTTTTCCTATTTAGAATGCTACCCAGATCCCAGGAGCTATTTCCTTGTGGTATGTGTGAAGCTGGACTTGGCCTCCAATGACCTGACATCTGCCTGCCCTTAGTGAAGAACCAGCCTTAGGAATTATTCCAAATCTTTCATCTCACTTTTAGCTGGAAAGCCACTGTGTGGTTGTTGCTGCACTAGTATGTGAAGTGGAGGGGCCAGTGGGTTTTGGCCAGCTCCCTGGCCCCACTGGTTAAACTTTGACTTTCCAAACCTACATCTGTCATTTTTTTTTTTCCCTCTGCTCTCCTAGGCTCTTCCATTAGTTGATAAGAGAGGGAGGACCCTGCCGAAACCGGTTTGGCTCGGTGGATAGAGCGTCGGCCTGCGGACTGAGGGGTCCCAGGTTCGATTCCGGTCAAGGGCATGTACCTGGGCTGCGGGCACATCCCCAGTGGGAGATGTGCAGGAGGTGGCTGGTCGATGTTTCTCTCCCATCGATGTTTCTGGCTCTCTATCTCTCTCCCTTCCTCTCTGTGGAGGGTCAATAAAATATATTAAAAAAAAAAAAAAACAGGCATCACTTATTTCTACAAGGGAACTGTAAAACTACAATGGAAATTTAAAAAATATCATTAAAAAAAAGAGAGAGAGAGAGAGGGAGGACCCTGGGGGACAGGGGGAGGTTTGGTGTTTGTTGTAACCATCTGGTCTTGCTCAGTAAAAATAATCAAGGATACTCATTTTGTTAATTTCTTTAATTTCCCATTTTTGAGGTTATGGGCAAGTAATGTTAAGCATATTTTGGCAGTTGGTGAGTTTCATATATTTGCTGAATATCCTCTGAGTGCTACCTTTCTTGGGAAAACTGAGCCTCCACAGGGGCCTGGCCCAAAGGAACATCTTACAGTGCTTTCCCTGTTGCAGCAAGCTCTGGATAAGATTAGTTCTGCATGGTTAGACCCAGGGCCTGGTAGGACTAGACTAGTGAGCTGACTCTGTCTTCCACCTCAATTTTTCCAAAATCTCTGATGGAACACTTCTTACTGTTTTCATGGCCCAAAGCTTCCTTTCTTTGTGGTACTGATGTGTGAATAATCTGAATAGTTTTGAGTGCCTCTGATTGCTTTTTTTGATTATTATAGCCAATCCCAGAATAAATCAACATTTTCCCTCCTCAAACCCCAGACTCTGGGCTTTGGCTGCCAAGTTCCGTTGCTTGATGATTCATAAGTCCTCAGAACTTGTAGAAACTCCAGAGAAGTAACACTGGGAGTAGGGCAACATGTGACTCCAAATGCCAGATTCTCTGTTGTAAGATTCTCTGTTGTAAGATTCTCGCATGAAGTTCTCTGTCCTTCATCTTGAAAATTGCAATATAAGAGGGAGGAGATTATGGTGAAGACTCCTGTAGGGGATAAGAATAGGACTCTTGCCGAAACCGGTTTGGCTCAGTAGATAGAGCGTCGGCCTGCGGACTGAAAGGTCCCAGGGTCAATTCCGATCAAGGGCATGTACCTGGGTTGCGGGCACATCCCCAGTGGGAGATGTGCAGGAGGCAGCTGATCGATGTTTCTCTCTCATCGATGTTTCTAACTCTCTCTCTCCCTTCCTCTCTGTGAAAATCAATAAAATATATATTTTACAAAAAAGAATAGGACTCTTTATAAAAACACATCTTTCATATCCTAAGTCAAGGGACACTGTGGTAGTCTTCTAAAATAATGCTGCCCTCCTCAGACTCAGATCTTGGCCCCACTGTTCACTAGCTCTGTGACCTTGGGCTGCTTATTTCATGTCTGTGAACTTCAGTTATTTCATTTGTAAACTGTTACCTACCTCACAGAGCTTTTTTTTAAAAAAAATATGTTTTTATTGACTTCAGAGAGGAAGGGAGAGAGAGATGGAAACATCAATGATGAGAGCAAATCATCGAGCCCACAACCCAGACATGTGCCCCTGACCAGAATTAAACCTGGGACCCTTCAGTCTGCAGGCCAACACTCTATCCCAAGCATGTCAAACTCAAAGACTGACACTGGCCAAACAAGATTTAAGTTGATGTGGGCAACAAAAAAACAAAAGCTTCCATTTTCATAGAAACAGTTTTATTTCCATAGAGACATGGCAGTTGGTGAGTTTCATATATTTGCAAAGGACTAAAATAAATGAGTAATCATTAACATAAAATAGAACATTTTAATAAAAATATTTTTTAACATTAACTTAACAGGCACTGAATAACTGCACAAATTAATAAGTGTAATGCAAATAAACCTATTTTTCTTGTTCTCCGAAAGCGAAATATTTCCTGTTGCGCATACCAAACAAGTCAGTCCAAGACTAATGACGTGGCAATCGGCTGCTAAAATATTCACTGCTAGTATTAGTGGAGAGAAGTGGTGCGCCTGTGCATAGGCACATAAGGGAAATGAATGCAACATGATTATAGTAATCAGTCGTTAGAAAATGTTGTAGTTCGTTATTAATAATTATGTATAACAGGATATTGTAAAAAGTAAGTGATGAAATTATTATTAAAACATTTTTTACATACCATTATATTGGCTGGGCCACAAAAATATTCGTTGTGGGCCGCATGCGGGCCCCGAGTTTGACACACTAGCTCTATCCACTGAGCCAAACTAACTAGGACTCACAGAACTTTTTTAAGCTGGCCAGGCTAACTCCATATTCCTCCAGTACCCTTTCCTTGAATACCCTGGTTAGACTAAACTGCCATTTTATGTATTCTCATCTTGCCACATGTTTCCATAAGTCATAATACTTGATAAGCTGCATCAGACTGAAATGATTCCTATACAGGACTGTCTCTCCAGAGACTAGCCTACAGCTCCTTAAGAGTAAAAAGTTTTTTCTGCTTTGTTTACCAAGGTTCTAGTAAAATACCTAGCAAACAATATGCATCACCCACTAAAACAGACATCAGTTCTTGAGTGTTTTTCTACCTGAATGTGTTTTGTTACTTTACCTTGAAATTGCTTAGCTATGAATTGATAAGGTTAGTTGTTTGTTTTCTCGGAAGTGAAAGTTCTTATTCTATTTTTCTTCTCCCACCCAAAAGAAATACTGGGTTTTCTTTCATATTTATGGAGTTCCGCAACATTTTATGCTTGTATAGTTGCTTCACATTTATTTCCCTTTCTCATCTGCTTTCTATTTAAGGACAGTTGTCAAAAATACATGATGGGAAGGAAAGACTCAAATGGTTTTAGAGTCAGGGAATTCTATCCTTCTCATCTTTGTCATATTGGGTTTTGATGAGAAAGAGAGAGGACAGGAAAACCAGTATTTGGAAATGCTATGAGGCAGCATAGTCAGTGCCTGTGCTGGCTGGGGCATGGCAGGGCAGAATGTCAAGGTGGCATCCACCTGCCATTTCCCGCCTCTTTTTTGCTGTTACCTACTTCTAAGGATGCAGCGACTAGGACAGTAGACATGTGCACAGGCACAAGCAAACCCAAGGATTGGTGCCCAGACCCCATTGTTGTGCGTTCTACCTAAATTTGTAAATGAACATGCCTGGATCTTGCTTTTCAGTAAAGATTCTCTAGTAAATGTGAAAGATGCTGTTTGGTGGAAGACCCTGGTAATTCTAAAGATGCACAAAGACTTTATTCTGTGACTACCTGGATTTATAAAAAGTTTTTTCTAATGATATTACAAAGAGATTTAGCACATTGTACACCATGTGCCAGGTTTCCAGAACATGTTCTCCACGACTTATCTGATACTGCTGCTTCTGCCCAGAACTCTCTTCCCATCTTTCTTTGTCAAGTAACTGTTTGCAGTCCAGAACAAATGGATACAACATACCTATGCAAGAATTCATACAAATTGGTGGTGAAAATGTCCAGTAGGACATTGGATTCATCACTTAACTCATATTTGCTGAATATTGCCCATGTACTAAGCTTAAAGAAGAGGAAGATAATATGTATGGGGCACACACACATACATGTTTATATGTATGTAATTTCATTCCATTGTTCATAATAATCCTGGGAGATGACACCATCCTTATTATACATCAGGAAACGTGTTCTTAGTTGTTACATAATTTTCTTAAGATCTTCCAGCCTGTCACTGGTGGAGTCAGGTGTCTAGCCTGGATTTGTCTGACCCTAAACCTATGTGCTACATCATATTACAGTGAGCAAATTAAAGAATAAATCATTTTTGCCCTAGCCGGTGTGGCTCAGTGGATGAGCATCGGCCTGTGGACCAAAGGGTCCTGGTTTCAATTCTGGTCAAGGGGACATATCTCGGTTGCAGGCTCCTCCTCGGCCCTGCCCTGGCCCAGGCCCTGGTCAGGGCTCATGTAGAAGGTAATCAATTGATGTATTTCTCTCACATTGATATTTCTCTCTGTCTTTTCCTCTCTCTTCCACTCTCTCTAAAAAATCAATGGAAAAATATCTTTAGGTGAGGATTAAAAAAATAATAATAATAATTTTTTAAATTTGGGTTAATGAGGTGCATCAAAAACTAGTGATGTTGTAAGGGAGACAGAAACTGTTCTAGATTTTCAGAAACTAAGTGGTGATAATAGATACAACATTTAAGAATTCAGATGTGAGTCCATAGTGGTACTCAAAAAAATAAAAAGAAATGGGAAAAGTTCTTTACAAAAGAACGCTAGTGGAGAAGGAATGTTAGAATATTTAAAATCACCAGGCAAAGATCACCAATGGATACTAATGCCAGTGGATGAAAGGGTGATGGAAGCAGGATCGTTCCATGTTTCTACATGTCACCACACAGATTACTTATCAATTACAAAGGGGAACGTATCTCTTTACAGCACAGAAATGAGTGGGCACCACCTTAACCAAGCAGTTTAGCCAGTGTCACCAGGAAAGAGGCAGCCTGACTGTATCTATCCTGACCAGGTGCAGTGAGAAGGGCACAGCATTACCTACATGGTATTCTTGTTAAACAAGTGTTCACTGTGAATCTAATCATGGGAAGACAGACAAATCCACAGTGGGAGATGTTTAGCAAAACAAGCAGCCTGGACACCTCAGTGAACCAGCCAGATGCAGTGCAGGAACCTTGATTAGATTCTACATCAAGGGTGGGGGCACTGGAAGAACTCACCTTTTTCAGTGAAAGGTGCTTTAGAGCTTCCTCAAGGTTCATCTCAAGTCTCCATCACCACCACCCTAAGATGATATAGGAGAGCCAGTGGCTCTCCCCTTGAAGTGCAGTCTTGTTACTTCTCATATTTAGTGAAGTTTTGCCACTCTCAGACCAGGGCTCTCGCCTGGCCTCCATCAAATCCGTGACCTTGTTGACTTTCTATACCCCTCCTATGGCTCCCTGGCCTGCGTGGGGGGGAGGGGCACTGTCCCTCCTTTCACTGAAATGAGCAGCGGCTGCCTTGGGTGCTTAGATATCCCTTCCATCAGTGCCTTCTCCCTCCCTGCACCTCCATCATGCACACAGCATGGATTCAGTTCCTATCGTTTGTCATAGAACTTTGCTTTTTTGCTTATCTTGCAGGTTCAAGTGTGAATGGCCTGGAGGAGCCCAGCATTGCCAAGCGACTGAGGGGCACTCCTGAGAGGATTGAGCTAGAGAACTACCGCCTGTCTGTGAAGCAGGCAGAGGAGCTACAGGAAGTGCCTGAGGAGACACAAGCTGAGCACAACCTGAGCAGTGTGCTAGACAAGGGCCTGGAGGAGGACGTGGCCAGCAGGTCAGCCTGTGCTGGGAGTTGAGGCCTGGTTTTCCTGTGTGTTGCGTGTACCTGTGGCTTTCCCAGCAGCCTCTTCCCCAGATAAACATGCTGCCCTACTTGGGGAAAGCAGCATAGCACCTGCCAACAGCATGGGATCTGAACCAGACTGCCTGGGTTTGAATCTTGTCTGTGCCACCCACCAGCTGTGTGACACTAGTCAAGTTCTGTCACCTCTGTATGCTTCTGTTTCCTCATCTGTGAAACAAGGGCAATGCTAGCTCCTTCCTCACAGAATTGGTGTGAGGTTTAAATAATGTATAAAGTTTTTAAAACAGTATAAGCACACCTCGTTTATTACACTTTGCTTTATTGTGCTTCACAGATGTTGCATTTTTTTCACAAATTGAAGACAAGGCCCTCTACCAACACAAAGATTATGGCTCACTTTATTGTGATACTTGCTTTAATTCAGTCACCTGGAACTGAACCCACAATATCTCTTCAAGGTCTGCTGGTGCTCAGGCACATGTAAGCACTGTCTATTACTTTGCATAATGCTGGACCATTTACAAGGGACTTCCGTCTCCATCACCTCACTTCGTCATCCTCTCAGGAATCCTGTAAAGTAGACAAGAACATATATCTTGTCACTATACAGGTAAAGTAGTAATGGTGACTGAGATAAGGATTAAGGATTGACTAAGATTCAAACTCATGTTTTCTGGGTCCAAGATTCTTCCTGTTTTCCCTGCTGCCTGCTGATTCCTCCTCCTCTGTTCCATTTAGATCCTTCTCTCTTCATCTTGTTAGCCAGTAAAGATCACAATCCATATGACTTAATTCAGAGATTCAGTAAGTATTTATTGAACACCTACTATCACTTTACACTTTGCTATTCATTGAAAAGGTAACAGAAAAAATAATGACAGACATAGGTGCTGCCCTCAGGTTATTGTTTACAAACATAATGGAGGGAAAAGAATCCCACACAGAAACAACAGCAGATCTGAAGCAGTGTGCTATTGGGAGCTGGTGGTTCCGTGGAAGGAGCACCAGGGGTGAAATAGCTGGCTTCTGTTTTAACTTAGCCACCATCTCACTGTGCTATTTTGGGAAAGCTGCCTCACCTCTCTGGGCTTTATTCTTTCCCCTATACATAAAGAGAGGAGCAGAATATTTGTATCCCAGGAGCCACACACAGCAGCCAGTGGTTTTATTCTTGGCCAGTCCCAGTGTTTTAATTATGTTTAGCTGAGTGATGCCTTTGGGGAACATGCATGCTCCAACCCCTTCCACACCCCTGTGTTTGCTGTCTTTACCCAAGGGCTTTATTCTTATTACCTGCCCAGGCCTGCTGCCAGCGTCAGTACAGAAGGATTCAAAGTGCTCAATAGAAGATTACCAAGGAGCTAGAGAAACAAATATATAGCAATATAAAAGAGAAACAAACATTAAAAAAGGAATGCAAACAAGATAACTTTTTTTAAAAAAAGATGGAATAATATTGGTATTGGCCAGACTCGCCTGCAGAGCTGCCACAGTGGGACCACTTCCCATGGCCCCAGACTGATGGACACACACTTCTTTGTAGCCATGAGAAAAGGGAACATGTGGGGATAAGGAAAACAGTTTTGTTTTTTTTTCAAGTTCAAAGAATGTTTTTACGAAGCTGTTTGCTGGAAGAGCTCCATTCAGCTGCAGTCCAGCACCTCATCCCTGGTGCCAGACATGCTCTGGATGGACTGCCTTTGGGGCTGGCCCCACCAACAGCTCTTCCATGCATTCTGGGCAGCCTCGCCCTTGGTACCTGCATTTCCACAGCCATCACTACATGCATGTTGTTGTCATGCATCCCTGCCCATAGAGACATACCACTCCCTGCTGCATCTATGAGGAAGAATCCTTGCTTACATTCAAAACAGAGCTGGTGGCATGGCCTCAGGTATGGGCCAGATCACTTTCCTGCGGGAATAACTTGTTCTCCGCTGTCATTTATAAACTGGAAACTAATGGGCAGCAAGTTGAGACAAAGTAGGAAGGGCATTCCAGGAAGGCTAAGTCATGCCTCTATAGCAGGGTGTGATTGGATGGGTAGAATAGAAGAATATGATATCAGTTAACATCAAACAGTACAATAAATGCCTTTATCTTAAATTTGAGTTTAAAAAAATAAAAGAAACAACTAGCATTAGCTGCATACAGAAGAAAACATGGTGTCTTAAGGTGAAATGCTCTGAGGAAGGAGCAGACTTGGCCTTGTTTCCCACAGGAAAGCTGTGAGGTACAGGGAGTGCATCCCCAGCAATGGCACATATTTTTTCCATCTTCCCTGCAGCACCAGGCAGTTAGGTGCATTTTCAGCCCTCAGTCCTTCCTTGATGACGTGTTGGTCTTAAAAATGAGAAATGACAGTTTTAAGGAATTAAGCAGTCCAATCCAGAAACTCACTTTTTTGTTGTTGTTGTTAATCCTTACCTGAGAATATTTTTTTCCATTGATTTTTTTAAAGAGACTGGGAGGGAGGAGGGAAGGGAGAGAGAGACAGAGAGAGAAACATCCATGTGAGAGTGACACATCAATTGGTTGCCTCCCACATACACCCCAACCAGGGCTGAGGAACAAACCTGCAACCCAGGTACGTGCCCTTGACTGGGAATCGAACCCACAACCCTTTGGTGCACAGGCCAACACTAACCACTAAGCGCACCGGCCAGGGCCAGAAACTCACTCTTGACTAGTTTAAAGAACTTTAGGTGTCTACTATGGGAGACCAGTGCAGAGTGATGTTTCAGAACATGACTTTGTAGTCAAATCAGAACTTAATCCTAGCTCTGCTAGATGTAGGCAAGTTACTTCGTCTTTCTGTGCCTCAGTTTCCTCAACTACAAAGCACACTTCATGGGTTTGTTTTGAGGATTAAATCAAATCAAGCAACTGACAGTGTCTGGCACCCAGTGAGCACTGACTCACTGGCAACAGTTGCTGTTACTGCTCTCAGCTCCACACACAATGTCGGTGCTCCTCACCAGGAGGGACAGGCTGGGCTTCTTCCATTCATTTCCTTAAGTAGTTTACCTGCCAGAAATTGGCTTTGGCTCAAAACCACTTGCCATAGGGAAGTGCTCATCAAAAATTGCCTGCATCAGAATTGCCACAAAGACTTGTTATAGCACACGTTGCTGGGCAGTGTCTGATCCAGTCAGTATGGGCAGAACCCAAGATATCTATTTCTAAAAGGTTCCAGTGATGCTGTGTTCTAGAGACCCCACTTTGAGGTCCACCACTCAAAATTTTCCTGATGAAAACACCACATGGGACACTCAGTAAAAAGATGATTCCTGGGCCCTCCCCTGGAGTATCAGATATAGTGGATTTGGGATGGAGGCCAGGAATATCTGTTTTTAACAGACATTGGGTAATTCTTACCATGGGCTTCGTGAGTCAGTTCACACAATTGGAGACTCTAGCTCAGGCCTGATCAGCTTATGACCCTTTTTTGGAGTAAGGGAGTGGGAGTATCTTCCCAAGGAGATCCTGGAAATAGTACTTTTATTTTCTTTGGAAGAGACCAAGTGCCCAAAGACCAGAGAAAACTGGCTTTATGATTTTTGTTTTGTTTCTCCCTGATTGCTTATCTGGAAGACTTTGCTTCAGGCAATGAAGATGGCTTCTGCAGTGCCCCTCTGCTGAAATCTTTAATGTTTATACATTCCTGGCTCTAAAGAACAAGTCAGTAAGAGCTGGAGCAGACAGCTCCAAATGGGACAGCCAAGGTTGCCCTGTCTGGTGCCCCAGAATTCTATGACAGGCCAGCACACAGGGCCTTGCCCTCCATCTGAGAAACACCACCAGGAAAAGCCTCTCCTTCAGGGCTGACCTTAAATATGTGGAAATTCTTGACTGTTCCTCTCTCTCTCCTGCCACACCCCTCCTCCAACAGAAGCAGTAATATGAGTCATTACTGAGCAAATGCCAGTTGGAGCATGCATTGAATTTCCACCGTGTAAAAGATTGCTGGGCGATGTTCATCCCCAGTAGCCTGCTCAGCTGGGGAGTGTTTACGTGGTTGTCAGAGTGGGTGGGATCTAAGAGTGGCCAAGCAGGACAGAAGATTATACAGAGCCCTTACCCGTTTGGCTCAGTGGATAGAGTGTCGGCCTGCAGACTGAGGGGTCCCAGGTTCAGTTCCGGTCAAGGGCATGTACCTTGGTTGCAGCCACTTCCCCAGTAGGGGGTGTTCAGGAGGCAGCTGATCAATGCTTCTCTCTCATCGATGTTTCTAACTCTCTATCCCTCTCCCTTACTCTCTGTAAAAAATCAATAAAATATATATTTTTTAAAAAAGATTATACAGAGATTCACTGATTATAAGTACATTAATTTAAAAGTGAGAGCAGTGATTCCCCATTTTCCCTGGAAAACATCCAGGAACTTCAAGTGGAATTACATACAATAGCTTGGTTTATTCGTAGCAGAGCCTGCCCAAATCCCTGGTCTCCACATTCTGAGGTTTGACCCAGGCATCCAGGACTTGCTGCTGCTGCTCCTCCTGGTTTGCTACCCTAACAGCTGCTAGTGGCTAAAAAACTCTTGGGTTCTTGGAGAACCACTCAAGAGGGCACAGCATGAGATGGTGTGGTCGTTGAGGGGAACCCTGATTTCTTACACAAATGACCCAGCATCTTTACATGTCAGTTTCTGCATTTATAAAAATGGGGATAATTCGGGGTAGGGGAGGCCAGGGGATTGTCAAGGGCAGGGAAGAAAAAAAAAAAAAAGGACACATATGTAATACCCTTTGTAATACTTTAAGCAATAAAAAAAAAAAAATGGGGATAATTATAGTAGCCATGTCTTAGAGTTATAGTGTAGTTCTGTGAGCTAATATGTGTGCAGGGCCTGAGTAGGTCACCAGGGCACAGTGTTATTGTTGTCCTGAGATGTGTCCTCCTAGACTAGCATAACCTCTGTGGAGTAAACCTCATCTTGTTAGAACCTAGTCCATGTACCCAGCTGTTTTGCTTCCTCCCACCAGACCCCGTCATGGCCTCAAAGAGAGGAAAACACACCTGAGAGTTGTTTCAGGGAAGGTGCATTGAGATGAGTGAGTGGGTGTAAATTGTAGCATGGAGGATTTTTGCTAGATATTATTCTAACTGAAAGGGGCAGCTCCTTCTCATGGACACTTTACCAAGAAGCTTCAGAGGTACCATCTCTGACACCTGAGAACTTAGGCAGACCCTGCCCTGGATTTCTGTGGTGTGGTCCCTTATATTTCTTGCCCATCTTGGCTGTTTGGTGACCCAGGGGAATCCAACCTAAATCAAACTGTTACATGGAACAATATATCATTAAAAATGACAGATACCTGTTATGACAGAGAGCTGATCTTGATGACTGGATTTCCTGGCCCTCATCTCTCTTTGGAGGCTGAGTCCTAGGAGGTCGCTTGTCCTTTCTAAAGGACAGAGGAGTTGGTTGTCATTATTATGCTTTGCTCTCGTATAGTGATTCTCCCTACTTAAAGTTTCTAGGCTGTAGTCCAAGGAGGGTGGGGGTGTCCTACAGATTCCAGCCTCTTCAAAGGCCAGATTCAGAAATTCAGACACTAGGAGCAGGCAGGTATGTAATATAAGCCTTGAGGTACTGAATTTACACTGGAAATCTTGCGTGATATATGGAACCTGGTCAAACCCAGAAAATTACTCCCAAGATCCTATGGAAATGACTGCCAGGACCGGCTTATCTGTCTCAGTTTCCAGATGCATATAGCAAAGACCTCTCAGAAATGGCCTGAGAGCTTACCACTTATGAAGAGAGGCAAGGGTTGACCTTTCCGTCCTATTTTTTTATGCTCTGTGCCTCACTTGCTATTCTCCCAGGGCACTTGAGCTGTCATTAGCCACTGTGGCACTCATAGCTTTAAGGGCAGCCTCACTGCTCACATTATGCTGTGTAGCCCTCCCCTGAGTACAAGGGACAGGGCTGCACTAAGGCCCCTCCCAGGAAGCTGCAGCGCATCTCGTCCTGCCTGCTGCCACTGGGCAACCACTCAGGCACATAAGAAGGCCAAGTTGGCCTTCCCTCTGCCCACCTAAGACTTAAGATGAGCATAGGAAGCATTCTTATCCTTATTTCATGTTCAAAATCTATTGAATGACATACATTGGGCTACACATTGTTTATTAATAAGAAAATAAACAAATGAAAATATAAAGGTTAGGTGAAAAAATAATACCTAAGTAAATACTGAAAAATAATCAAAATCCAGATCCCAAGCTTTCTGTCTGTAGTCTAAATTCTTATATCTACCCACTTTAAACTGCCTCCCACCAATCCTCCATCCCACTACAGTCATGTCTTGCCTTATTTTATCATGATGTGTTTCCATCTTATCTCCCTTGAGAATAAGGATCTTTTCTGTGTCACATTTATGTTTCCTACAATGTCTAGGAAGTGCATTATAAGTAGAAGATATTAAGTAAATTTTAGTTGGGTGAATGGATGGATAAATGAAGTAGGATTCACCAAACAGCTGCTTACAGTAAGGAGTTGGCTCTTTTTATTTCTGTGTCCACTGCTGAGCTTCAGTAGATGCTCAAAAATGTTGAATGAATGAATGTGTAATGAGTAACCAAATAAATGAATGGCTAGAGTCCCAGATTGTAACACAAGCACAATAAAAATCAGTAGAGTTCCTAATCTCCACAACATGCCTACAAGGCTGGTACTAACACTACCCCCTTACTGAGGCTTGGAGAGCTTAAGTAATCAGCTCAGGGTCACACATCTGGTAAGTAGCAGAGCCAACATGGCCCTATGAGGACCCACCCACCTGAGAAGTAGGAGCGCAATCCACAGGAATGCCCTTACTTCTGACCCAGCTGGCATGTAGAAGTTCCACAAATCACCCGAGGCTCAATAATTTGCTCGAAGGACTCACAGAATCACTGAAAGGTGTTACACAGGGAAAGGGCACCAGTTGAAGTCAGCCAAGGAAAGACAAGCATAGGGCAGAGTCCAGAAAGATTCAGGTGCAGAGCTTCCTATGCACTCTCCTCATGCAGTTGGGACAGTGTCATTTTCTTGATAGTGATGTGTGATGATACCCGTGGAGCTTGGCTCTCTAAGACTTCCCATTTAGAGTTTTTATTGGGGCTTGGTAACTAGGCAGTGCTTTATCACAGGCAGTGCTGTTACCATTTGAAACTGATTGGTTGACTGATTGATCAACTTACCATGTGGTTGTGGTTGCTCTCCAGGTCCACTGCATGACCCAAAGCACTCACCCTAAATTGCTGGCCTTTCTGATACAGCCAGTCCTTACCCTGAATCACATTAGTAGACTATCCACCATGACCCAAGGCCCCCAGCAAAATGGGCATTCCCACCCAGCAGGGCATTCTAAGGCTAAGTTCACCTCCCAGAAGCTGAGAGCAGGGACCAAACCTCTCTTTGAGCAGGTTAAGTTCTTTACTCCATAGGCAGTGATAGCACTGGTGGTGGTTGGCATGTCCTCATCACAGTGTACTAACCGGCCCCTCTCTGGCTGAGGGGAGAGTTACCCACTATCACAGGAAGCGGGCCAGCCGCCCACCCATGCCTGATGCTCCTGGGTTATGAGGCTCCATCATGCCAGAAGTTGGACGATGCTTTATTATGAAAGCCCATTTCCTCCAGCCCAGGCAGCTACACATTTCTAAGAGAAAAGAATCTCCTGGAAAAAACTGGTAATTATCTACCATAAAACAGGTCTGAGCAAACTGTACAGCTTGTGCAGTCACATTTGGGATTTTCTTCCTGCCACAGAGCCCCACAGCGTTGTAGGGCACCAAATGTTTTTATTCCTACACTTCCTGTTGTCCTGCTTCTCTCTGTGAGCAGGTAGGAGGGTGTTGCCTAAAGAGTGGAGCTCCACATTTGGGGTTTGTGTAAGCCATGGTGACTGTTTATCACAGGCAGTGCTGCTGCCATTTGAAACTAAGCCAGGCTGTGCTGTGAAGGGAACAGTGATGGGAATGCAGCTGCTTGTCAAGAGCGATGACCCAGGGGTTGGGGTATTTCCACCCTGCCCCCACAGTCCCTGCACTGTACTGTGCAGTTAATGGGGCCTTTGCTGCCACATTACCTGTTTCCCACAGTATCCAGCTCAAGTCATGGCACATGGTGGGGACTCAAGGAACATTGTGAAATTGAGTGTGATACCTCCCCTCCAGAAACTGCATCTTGCCTGCCAGCCAGAGTGTGGTTAAGACTTTATTCATGCCTCACATGGCAGCTCCTCCTTCCTCACCATGGCTCTCATGAGAGCCTTCTTTCCAACCCACCTGAGTCAAGTAGAATTGAGTTCCTCAAACCAAATAGTGGATCATAATGAAAGGAGACCTAATCTCCATTCTTGATTCCTGGGGTCGTGAGTTTACATCAAAATGGGCCCACAGCCTGCAGCTTCTGAGGGCCTCCATGAGACCAGACTCTAAACCAGTGATGGCGAACCTTTTGAGCTCGGCCTGTCAGCATTTTGAAAAACCCTAACTTAACGTGTCACATATAGACATTTTTTGATATTTGCAACCATAGTAAAACAAAGATTTATATTTTTGATATTTATTGTATATATTTAAATGCCATTTAACAAAGAAAAATCAACCAAAAAAATGAGTTCGCATGTCACCTCTGACACACATGTCATAGGTTCGCTGTCACTGCTCTAAACATGCCACCCACCAGACTGGGCTGTCCACTCACATGGGTTAGGTCATCATAGCTCCCATGTAGGTATGCCATTTTGCCCTCTGTTCACTCTCCTCCCATCTCCTCATGTGTCTTACCTGAGCAGAGAAGTAGGCTGGTCTCTACAAAGTTGTCCTCTCCCCACCCAGCAGTGCTTTGTGGGACACTTTGCCACAGCTGTGGCTTTTAACCATCTCCTTCATGGTTTTGTCATTCCCTCACTTTGGTTGTGTGATTGTTTCCCCACAGCAGTTCTGAGTCTGAGATGGAGGAGGAGGAGGAGCCTCCGCTGCCCACCTCGGACCTGGGTGGCGTTCCTTGGAAGGAAGCTGTGAGGATCCATGCTCTTTTAAAAGGAAAGAGTGAAGAGGAACTGGATGCCTTGAAGAGCTACGAGCTTAACAATGACAATGAGGAGGAGGACTACGACGAGGAGGAGGGAGAGGAGGACTATGACGAGGAAGAGGAGGAGTCTAGTGAAGGTCAGAAAGCAATCTCTTCTCCTATCCCGGACCCTGTCCGTCACTGAGGCAGCCTGTTTTATGCCTGAGCATGAGAGGTTTCTTTGGCTGGAGTCACATAACGTGCTTACACAGAGACATCCTTCCTGTCTCTCTCTGGCCTTAGATACAGGGGCAGAGAAGACTGTCGACAGTGGAAATGGTGTCCCTTGTGCACGTTCTGAGTTGAAATTGGATGGAAGAGGGTCAAATTAGGTTCTTCATTCTCCTCTCATTTTCTATTTTTTCCCCTTTAGTTTCAGTGAATCAGGTTTATTTTAATAAAGGGAATTTAGCTTTCTAGAGGATTCCCTAACACCTAATCCTCGATATTGCAGGCTACAAAGATTGAACCTCACATCCATTCAGAGCTGCTGTCATTGAGGAGGGAGCTGTAAGCTGGGGGCCCACTGGACAATGTTTAGCCAATGATGTGTAGTAGCATGTTTGGACCAGTGTTCTGAGAAGAAGCATCAGTTTCAGCATTGAGTTGGTCTGGCTGGCTCTGAAATGTTCTCTTGGTTTGGACTCAAGATGTCCCAACTCTGTCTCTATATCTGGTTCTGCGTGTCCTTGAGTGAATAAGGAAGAACTTGCTGGGCTTTCTTTTCTTGCCTGTGTAAGAGAGGGTCATTCTTTCCCTCTCCTGGCTGATAGGTGGTAAAGAAGAAAATGGGCAGATAGAGACCCGAGTTCCTCTGAGGGCGATACCATGACTATTCCCTGTATGCTCGCCAGGAGGCATGGTGAGCACCAATTTCTCCAAACCATCAGAAGAGCAGTCAGTTCTGGATAGCCTGGGCACGTGGAATTGGCACTAGAGGGTTCCACTGCCCCATCCATCCCAGGGTCTGTTTTCTCTGGCACAGCAAGGACCAAGTGCTGGCCAGACACAGAGTCCTGCCAGCCAGTATGCATGTTACTGAGTAGTCTCGGGGGGCTGTATCACTGTAAGACCCCAAGCCTGATTTGGCACAGCAGGCAGAAAGAAAGCACATGCTGACATGACCTTGAGGTGCCCACATCAGCATGAACTGTCAGAGGCAGGACATGCACTCAGTCTCCCTAAGGAGTTTCTCTCCACCTGGTTCTTCTGCTGAGGTAGAACCCACCAGGTTGCACTGCCCCTCCCCCCTTACTCAGTTTTATGTGCAGAAGGAGGCAGGCCCTGGGTCAAGAACCTGACACTGGGTTCTTTTTTCCGTATGCTGTGTCTCTGGCATATGGTCCATGACTGGCCTTACATCCCTGCTAGTCATAGGGGTTGAGCGTGTTCACACCTCTTTCGGGGAAAGGTATTTTGTTTATATCATTCCAGACATCATTATCTCCATCTGATGATTAATATGTTCGGTGGCCTGTAGCCCCAGGCATGGCTTAGGATCACAGCCTATTTCCTTTGCAGGAGCATTTAGCCCTGCCTTCCCTCACACAGACTTAATTTCCCAGACCTGGACCTGGCATCAAGACCAGGGGATGGACTTTAAATAGAAAAACACACATACCAGCAAATTCTGCCAACACTGGGCCTTTGTTCTTGACTTCTAGCCTGTGTGCCTTGAGCAGTGGACTTCAGTGCCTGTGTAGACAATGACAGGACATTATTGCCTTCCAATTAAAGATAACTCTTATTCTTCTCTTTTCTCCCTGTTTATCCCCACATGGGATTCTTGTTGCTGTGCTTGTGGGTGTCTGACTCCCCCTTCTGTAGAAGGGGAGTATTGCCCCTGGGACAGAGAACTACAAGGCCAGTGGCTCCAGTGTCCATCAAAGGAAGAAGATTCGGGTACATGTAAAGGTACCCATTCTGCCTCTTGCCCACCTTCTACCCTGGCTCCCTGGTAGCCTTCACAATCTGCCTCCAAGAGCAGGTCCCACATGAAAATATCTGTGTTATAGAGCTGCTCTGACAGGCTTTGGCACATATCCCTGGGCCCAGTCTTCATGAATGGTCATGTACAAAATAGCACATGAGACAGAGATTCAAGAGGAAGTCAGAGAAGACTCCAGAAGCAGCCTTACAATGCCCCCCATATGTTCTGCTGCAAGTTCCCCGCATCCAGTTAAGACTGGCTTCTCCAATGCAGAAAGCCTCACATTACATCACAACTCCCAGCATTGGTTCAGATGCCCAGAACCTCCCTCCATGGTGCCTTTTAACATTTCCCTGGGAAAGAAAAGTGCTGGCAGATAAGTCCTCAAGGCTCCAGGGAGAAGATTCACTCTCTTCCCTTTGTTGCCAGGAGGATGAAAAGGGGCCCAACATTTTTCTCTTTGACTTATCTTCCTTAAGACATTCAGTCTGTTTGGTGACTTTGCTGTGATTCAGCCCCATCCAGCACCATGAAAACTAATTGGCCTTAGAAACGTCCGTGAATCTATAGTGACCTGCAGCTCTGTGTTTAACATAGTGTACTGCCCATATCCACATTTGGTGATCTTTTTGGCACTTTCTGCCTATATCACGTTTTCTGTTGCTTGTAAATTAATAGATTGTCTTTATAGTAATAAAGCCAAAGCAGATTATACAGTTAGATTGTTGAAAGCAGGTTCCCATCAGGAATGACAGAGTCCTTCAGATCAGGTGGCACCTGCTCTTGCTGCCTGAAAAGCCATCCTCCCTTCTATAGTATCCCTTCCCCCATGTTCCTGGCTGTTCTTTATTTTAACCCAACTGTATGGCCTGGTCCAAGCACTGATTACAGGGATCCCACAGGGCAGGGCCACATGCAGACCCCTTGGGTTCTGACAGCAAGAAGAAAATGAGGGACTCTGGTGAGTTCTCATTTAGCTGAGAAGCTGGGTCTTGTGACCAATGGGGCACCAAATGGAATTTAAAGACAAAGGGCTTTCACCTCAGAAAATACAGAGAGGTATTATCTACCCATGTACTTCCAAAGCTTTGGGAATTTACAGGATGGAGCTCTGCTTCCTCTCCAACCATCTTCTCCCAGAGCTGTATCCCTGTGTATGCCGCATGAGGCCTTTTATAGAATGGGTGGGGAATTTTTTTCTATCTTTAGCTCCAAAGATAAAAACTAAAGTACCAAGAAAGTACATTTCTATCCTAACGGACTTGGCTGGTTCATAGCAGAATGGCACTGTCCCATTCCACCTCTCTCTTGACTCAACTGTCAAAGAGAAGCATGGCAGGTGGCAGTAAGCACCTTGCTTTGTGACCAACAGAAGGAGCATTAATGGTGCATCCTCAGGGATCTCCCACTATACTGGGTAACAGCTCAGTAATCATGACCTCTGGAGAGATTGCCCTCAGGGACCAGTTGTAATCTGCTCTTTTTTTCTAATTTGGCATTTGGGTCCCTCGAATGCAGTTAATGTGAGAAGAGCATCAGAAAGGAAAATTCTTTCTGAATTAGAGTTGAATGTATGAATCTCATTGAAATTAAGTGTATGTGAAGCTTGAAATGACAACATCAAATTAGATGAGTAGAAGTCCCTTGTGTGTGTGTTTGCATGTGCCCACATATTCTCAATTTTTTGCCTCTTTCTGTTTCGTGATCCTAGCAAATATGGTAAATTTTCTGTTTCCTTTACTGTGGTGTTTCATTCCCTCCTTCCCTTGACTGTTTATTTTCTCCTTTCTTCTTCCCCATCATCTCTCCCTTTCTCATCTCCTTTGAACCTGGTGCAGTAGCTGGGAGCCAGCGGCTACAGCAGATCATAAGTGCAACCGATCCCTTGGAGATTCAGGCTGATGTGCACTGGACACATGTTCATGAGAAAGAGGAGGAGGAGCGAACGGTACCAACCTCTGAGCCCTCCACTTCTAGAGGTAACTGCTTCAGGATCCAAGGACCTGAGGCCCCTAGGAGCGTATTCTGTCCCTGCAACCCCTCTGCTTGCTGCAGGGTATTTTTCTGTCAGGGCCAAAGCCATCAGTTTAATCAAATGTAAGAGCTGACAGAACATTTCATTTCCTTGGTGTTAATGGTGACCACTGCCCTGGGCTTTTGTGTGAGAATATGTAAAGTTCTCTGTGGGTTAAGAGGTTATGGGTTCCTTCTCCCCCAAAGCAAAATAGAAAAATGAAACTTGATCTTGAAGAAATTGAGAATTGCTTTCTTTCCCTCATATTACTAGGTAGGGTTATTCTTTCTCCACTTGATAGAATATTCTGGTCCTTTCCTCATGGAGTGTGTCTGGGTGTGAATGTGCATTGTCAGGATGGGGGCAGGGGAAGCATAGTTTGAATGGAAATTAAGTTTTAAGAAGAAATTTGTATCAAGGAGACTCTAAGTATTTAGCATAATTTCTAATAGTTAGCTCTAAGTTGTAGGCAAGATGATCGTGTTCTACAGTAGGATGAAGATGAACCTTATTCTGGATTCTTTTAAGGAATAGCAAGCAATAAAAGAAAAAAAGTGGAGGGCTGTGTCAGCTGCCATGTCATTCTCACACCTTCTGACCTCCCCATACCCATCTTCTAAATACAGATCATCAACCTCTGTCTCTTCCTGTTTGGAACTGATGGAGAGCCACACACCATGCAAGTCTCTGAGTATACAAGGGTGTGGTCCCTGCATTCATGAAACAGCCTTTAATGGGGTCATTTGATTCTCCTCTGCCCCAAATCTTCACCTATCGGCAAAAACAACCTCAGTTAACTATTTCTGCAGCAATATAAATGTATCCAGAAGCGTCCTGGCTAATATGGCTCAGTTGATTGGGTGTCGTCTGATTTGATTCCTAGTTAGGGCACATGCCTGGGTTTTGGGCTTGATCCCCAGTAGGAGGCATGCAGGAGGCAGCCGATTGATGTTTCACTCTCATCGATGTTTTCCTCTCTCTCTCCCTCTCCCTTCCTTTCTCTAAAAATCAATTTTAAAGTCTTTTTTTGTTGGTTTATTAATGTACTTAGAAGCTATGCAGGAGTGGAAGAGAGAGACCCTGCTGACCTGGGACAATGTCACACTGCCCTGCAAGGTAGAGCTATCTCTGCAGCCTTGAAACTGTATTGCCCCTCCCTGTGTTCCCTGTGTTTTCTTTCCTCTCCTGGACTGATACCATGGTCAGTTCTGGATAGGCCCCTGGCCGTAACATCATCTTAGTTTCTCTTTTATTTTGGACTTTAGGGTTGTCCTCAACTTTCCTCACTGGGAACACTTATTCCTGTGTAACTTTGTATTTATCGTCTGTTTTAAATTCAGTGCCTGACCTTCCCTCCATACGCCGTGCAGCAGTTCAGGCCTGGCTGGAGACAGTGTCCGGAGGTAGTCTGGTGATGTTTGTTCTCTTTCCACTCACCATAACAACTGTTTCTTGGCAGCTCTGCTGATATCTTAACACTAGAATTCTGATCCTACCACTAGTGCATGCCAAGGGCGGAGGGTGGGGGAATGTGCATGCCTCACTCAGGCAGCCCATCCTTGCATGGACAAGACACGCACCCCACATTCTTCAGGGAAGATCCAGAGTCAAGCAGTAGTACAGGCAGGACAGAGACAGACACTTTTAATTAACAGAGGTTGGGTAAAAGCCAAAGCTAAAGAAACATTTTTAGCACTGAGCTCTAAAGTCTGTAGAAGTTAATTGAGTGTGAAAGTAAAGGAATAAATATAATAAAGAAATCAGTTAATATTCCACAAACCTACTGAAATATTAGAGAAGGAGGCAGTCGGTACTCAGGGGGACCGATGGAAAACTTATCTGTGAAAAGGGGAAAGCAAAGGAAGGCAGGTGTTGTTCAGCTAAAAGCAGATGGACATGCTGGGCATAATCAGCTGGGTCCTCAGACTAAGGTGAAAGTATCTCTTTAATTAAGCCAAGGAGTAGCTAAGAAACCTCAGTTGTCCTTCTGAAACTTTTCTGGAGAGGTGTTTCTCAATGAGGGGGTTCCTGGCATTTGGGGCAGGACAGTTCTTTTCATTGCAAGATGCTTAAAATCCTTGACCCTCCAAATGTCAGTGCAGTCTCCACTCCCACTCCCATCCATAGAACAACCGAAAGTGCCTCTATACAATACCAGTTAACACTCAGGGAAGGGCAGAAGTGACCCTGGGTGAGAACCACTATGCCAGTGGTTATTTCTGGGATGGGCAGGATTGGAACTCATGGATCTTACCACCAGCCTCTTCCCATCCAGCACATTGTCCTCACAAGCAACAGAGGAAAGGGGCATGAGCACACCATGAGAGGCACCTTCCTGCATACAGCAGGGAGAACTGAACCAGAGTCTTAGCTCTGAGTATAGGAATTGCTGCTCACTCTCTCCTAGTCAGTTTGTATCTCCAGAATGGTTGAACAAGACTGAGGTGTCAGGACTTCCTAGCTAGCGGCTAAGTGTGGCAGTGATTTCTGGCTTCCATAGTGTGTGGCAGCTTCTAGCCCCCTGCACTCCATCTTAACCTGGCTCTAACCCCCAGTTCCATCCCCCAAGCTGTGTCTCTCAACATCTGGTGCTATACTGATACTCCTCACTTATTTGTGTTGATATATGTGACAATGGTTCTTCTCAAGGACTATAAACTTCTCACCCATCTGACTCTCCAACAGACCTTTCTTAGTAGAAACTCATAATGAGAAACACATGAGTATGAGGGTCAGGCCTGTGCTGAAGCCGATGCATTGTAGTGTGCCTTGCCCTCTGCAGATGAGGTGTCTGGTCCTTGGTCTCCTCTGTGCTTACCAACAATAGTGCAAAGTTAGCACCTGATACCCAGGCACTCAGAGTAATTTGAGCACACATATTGGCACAATGAGCCTCTCCACCACAGGCCCAGGTTGAGTTCCCTCCAGGTTGGGGTGGTGCCAAGGAGAAAGATTCTAGGGAAGGAGCAGTGTCTGCCAGCCTTGTCAGCAATGGGGTAGTACAACCATGAACTTGCTCTCTAGACAGAAAGCTCAGGTGTGAGGAGCACAGAGATTTGTCTGTACCTCAGAGGTCCCACTTTCTGATGTTGATAAACTGACTTCCTTGAGTGACCAATGGCAGTGTTACCACACAGAGGTTTTAAGCCCTCAGTCTTTTCTCAGCAGATGCCATTGTCATAGGAATGCATCTTGGCTTTGCCAGCTCTGTGAGCTGCTCTGTGACATTATCTGTTTGCCAGTCTAGAGCTTGTCCTGGAACACTCCAGACATCTTTAGTATAGTTCTCCAAAGCTGCATGTAAAAACCAGCACCCACTTTTTAGTAAGCTCAGTATACACAGGATGGTACACAGCTTTTAAGGAATTATTAAAAGCAAAAAGTCAAGAAATAAAACATTGCCAGTGTCTTCAAAGTGCCCCTTCCCTTCTTCCTACCCCAAAAGGTAGGCACTTCCTTGATTTTCACTGTACCCTGACCCCAGGGACCATGCTTATGTTTCTGCCATACTCACTCTGCACATCCTTCAGGTGTGGGGTACAGATTCACAAGGCTGGCCTGTGAGCAGACAGTGGCCTAGTAATTACATAGCTGTCCTCTCAAATTAACATAACCTTGTAAGAAATCCATCCAACTGTGCTACAGCCAGATCCTCTGCCACCCACCTTCCCTTGGGCTTTGATCCTCAGGCTCTTGTATTTGCAAACCAGAGCATAAGCCCTTTTCCCAAATGAAAACCTTTAAGAATGATTTGAGGGAGATTAAAAATGGTGGCAGAGTAAGTGGATGCTGCACAGACACACTGCAAGGACCAAACTGGAATTACAACTAAAATACGGAAAAACTTACTGAATAATAAACAGAAGACTCGCTGGAGAGAACCCTGATAATCAAAGATGGAAAGTGGAGACTGCATAGAGACTGGGAGGAGGGGTGGAGGCGTGAAAGGACTAGCCGGGCTCCCACAGACAGCAACTGAAGTTCCAGAGAGATATCTTATCTGTGAGGGGTTGCCACTGAGAATTCTGGGGTCAAATCCCCAAGCTGGGCCCCCAAACAGAAAGCACCAGAACTGAGAGGGGTACCTACATAACATCTGGATATGAAAAGCAGCCAGGTTGCTGTCTGCCAGGGAGAGATGGCTGGAAATGCAGGCACCCTCTTAAAGGGCCAATGTAAAACTGAAGCTGATGCAGTGCAGTATACCTTGTGCTCCAGCAGAGGGAGGGCAGAGTGGATTGGAGCTGTGTGAGCAGAAGCCAAGATCAGGAGCTCTGGGGTTAGAGCTCAAAAGGCAGACACCCCAATGTCCTATGCTGAGTCATTCCCTCAAGCTGCAGAGATCATTTTATCATGCAGACATTTGCTATACAGGCAGCTTTGCCTGGGGGGAAGACAGTTGACCTACCCCAGTGGTCGACAAACTGTGGCTTGCAAGCCGCAATTTGCCGACCACTGACCTACCCTATTGGAAAACACCTTGCCCCACATGAGGAGTTTCTGAGGCCCATTAAGAGACTGAGAATAACAATTAGCCTCCAGGCAAAAGCAATTGACCCACCCTATTGACAAAACACTCACCACACCTGTGGAGGATTGCCTGAGGGATATTCAAGACTGAATCCTATCAGTTGGTAGACAGAGGTGATCTCTGGAGGCTTAGAGTCTTTGCCTGATCTAATTAGTTAGAAACAGCATTTGACACTGTCCACACTAGAGATTGAGAGGCATAGCAGATCAACCTAATACATAGACACAAACCCAAACAGGCAGCCAAAATTAGGGTACAAAGAAACAACCCCCAAATGAAAATCGAGAATTCTCCAGAAGAGATAAATGAAATGGAGATAAGAAATGTATCTGATATAGAGTTCAGAATAATGATGGTAAAGATGCTCAACAGCATGAGAAGAGATATAGTAACTATGAAAACAGGAAATAAAGGATATCAGAGCACAAAGAACACATTGGAAGGAATGCACAGCAGATTAGAGGAAGTTGAGGATTGAATTAGTGAATTAGAAGATAAGGTTGAGATAAATCACTCACTCAGAGAACCAAGAAGAAAAACAAGAGGACAGCTTAAGGGAGCTTTGGGACAACATGAAATGTAACAATATTTGAATAGTAGGTGTGCCAGAAGAGGCAGAAAGAGAGAAAGGGATAGAGAACGTGTTTGACGAAATAATGGCAGAAAACTTCCCTAACCTGGTAAAGGAAAAAGTCACACAGTCCAGGAGGCACAGAAACCCCAAGCAAGAAGAACCCAAACAGGCCCATGCACAGAAACATCATAATTAAAATGACAAAAATTAAAGAGAGAATCTTTAAGACAGCAAGAGAAAAGCAAACTATTACCTACAAAGGAGCTCCCATAAGACTGACACCTGATTTATCATCAGAAACTCTCAGGCCAGAAAGGAATGGCATGAAGTACTCAAGGTAATGGAAAGCAAGGATCTGAAACCAAAATTACTATAAACCAAAATTACTTTGAGTGAAAGGCTATCATTCAAAATAGATGGTGAAATAAAGAGCTTCCTAGATAAAAACGGGCTAACGGAATACATCATCACCAAGCCAGCATTACAAGAAATGCTAAAGGGTCTGCTGTAATGAGAAGAAATAAAGGGAGAAACCTAGGGATACAGAATTAAAAGGACAATAAATAAGTACCTGTCAGTAATAATCATAAATATAAATGGACTAAATGCTCCAATTAAAAGACATAGGGTAGCTGAATGGATACAAAAACATGACCCAACTGTATGTTGTCTACAAGAGACCTGCCTCAGAACAAAACACTCACACAGGATGAGAGTGAAGAGATGGAAAAACATTTTTCATGCAAATGGAAATGAAGCAAAAGCTGGAGTAGCAATACTCGTATCTTACAAAATAGACTTCAAAATGAAGGCCATCACAAGAGAAAACAAAGGTCAGTACATAATACTAAAGGGATCAATCTAACAAGAGGATATAACCCTGGTAAACATATATGCACCCAATATAGAAACATCTTAACATATTTTTTAAAAAAAACCTTCTAGAGGCCCTAGTCAATTTGGCTCAGTGGATAGAGCGTCAGCCTACTGACCAGAGGGCCCCAGGTTCATTTCTGGTCAGGGGCACCTAACTCGGTTGCAGGTTCCTCCCCAGCCTGGGCCCTGGTCAGGCGCATGCAAAGGCAACCAATCAATGTGTTTATCTCACATCCATTTTCCTATCTGTCTTCCCTTCTCTCTTCCACTCTCTCTAAAATCAGCCCTAACTGGTTTGGCTCAATGGATAGAGCAGGGGTCCTCAAACTACGGCCCGCGGGCCACATGCGGCCCACCGAAAACATTTATCTCGTCCACCGGGTGTTTTTGCCGCTGCTGTGTATATAGGAATTTGTTCATAGTTTTTTTTTTAAACTATAGTCCAGCCCTCCAGTGGTCTGAGGGACAGTGAACTAGCCCCCTGTT
This sequence comes from Myotis nattereri, assembly GCF_964212035.1. NCBI lineage: Eukaryota > Metazoa > Chordata > Mammalia > Chiroptera > Vespertilionidae > Myotis > Myotis nattereri. The sequence continues at coordinate 106,571,808 of NC_138076.1, forward strand.
TAAAAAGTTTGAGGACCCCTGATAGAGCGTCAGCCTGCGGACTGAAAGGCCCCAGGTTCAATTCCAGTCAAGGGCATGTACCTTGGTTGTGGGCACATCCCCAGTAGGAGGTGTGCAGGAGGCAGCTGATTGATGTTTCTCTCCCATCAATGTTTCTAACTCTCTGACCCTCTCCCTTCCTCTCTGTAAAAAATCAATAAAATATATTTTTTTAAAAAAAAATTTTAGATAAAATAAAATCAATGGAAAAATACCCTAGGGTGAGGATTAAACAAAAACAATAAAAAAAATTTTAGGACTTCAAGGGAGAGATCAACAACAACAGAGTCATAGTAGGGGGCTTTAATACCCCACTGACTTCACTGGATAGATCTTCCAGATAAAAAATTAACAAGGAAATGGTGACTCTAAATGACACACTGGATCAGATGATTTAATTGACATTTATAGAACATTTCACCCAAAGCTGTGACATTCTTCTCAAGTGCACATGGGTCATTCTCAAAGATAGACCACATGTTAGGACACAAAACTAGTCTCTACAAGTTGAGGAACATTGAGATCATATCAAGCATCTTCTCAGATCATAGTGGAATGAAATTAGAAATCAACTACAGTAAAACATCCAAAACTTTCAAATACATGGAGGCTAAATAGCATGTTATTAAACAATGAATGGATTACCAACAAGATCAAGAAAGAAATAAAAAGTCTTCTGGGAAACAAATGAAAATGAACACATAACCCAAAATCGCTGGGACACAGCAAAACCAGTCCTGAGAGGGAAATTCATAGCACTACAGGACTACCTCAAAAAAACAAAAACCAAAATAATAATAATAATAATAAACTAACCCTACAACTTACAGAACTAGAAAGAGAACCCACAACAAAAGCTCAGAGTAAGTAGAAGGAAGGAAATAATAAAGATTGGAGCAGATATAAATGACATAGAGACTAAAAAAATACATACAAAAAATAAATAAATGAAACAAGAGCTGGTTCTTGGAAAGGATAAACAGTCTTGATGAGCCGTTAGCCAGACTCATCAAGAAACAATGAGAGCCATAACCAGTTTGGCTCAGTGGATAGAGCGTTGGTCTGCAGACTGAAAGGTCCCAGGTTCGATTCCGGTCAAGGGCATGTACCTTGGTTGTGGGCACATCCCCAGTGGGAGGTGTGCAGGAGGCAGCTGATCGATGTTTCTCTCTCATCGATGTTTCTAACTATCTCTCTCTCCCTTCCTCTCTGTAAAAAATCAATAAAATATATTTTTTTAAAAAAAGAAAGAAAGAAAAAAGAAACAATGAGAGAGGACACAAACAAAATCAGAAACTAAAGTGGAGAAGTAACCACTGACACCATAGAAATACAATGGATTGTAAGAAAATTCTATGAACAACTAGTATATGCCAACAAGCTGGACAATGGAAGAATTCCTAGAAAAATACAATATCCCAAAACTGAATCAGGAAAAATTAGAAAACCTGAATAGACCAATAACAACTGATGAAATAGAAGCAGTAATAATAGAAATAAAATAAAAACTTCCAGCAAACGTCCAGGACCGGAAGGCTTCACAGGGGAGTTTTACCAAACATTCGAAGAAGAACTAACACTTATCCTCCTCAAACTCTTCCAAAAAATCCAAGAGGAAGGAACACTTCCAAGCTCTTTTTATGAGGCCAGCATTACCCTAATTTCAAAACCAGATACAAACACTACAAAGAAAGAGAATTACAGGCCAATATCCCTGGTGAACACAGATGCTAAAATTCTCAACAAAATATTACTCAGATTCAGCAATATATTTAAAAGATCATACACCATGACCATAAGGGATGCAAGGCTGGTACAATATTTGCAAATCAATAAATGTGATACATGCCCTCACCAGTTTGGCTCAGTGGATAGAGCGTCGGCCATGGACTGAAGGGTCCCAGGTTCGATTCCGGTCAAGGGCATGTACCTTGGTTGTGGGCACATCCCCAGTAGGGGGTGTGCAGGAGGCAGCTGATCGATGTTTCTCTCTCATCAATGTTTCTAACTCTTTGTCCCTCTCCTTTCCTCTCTGTAAAAAAACAATAAAATATATATTTTTTAAAAATGTGATACATAAATTGAAAGACAAAAATCACATGATAATATCAATAGATGCAAAAAAAGCATTTGACAAAATCCAACACCCATTTTTTTATCAAAACTCTCAGCAAAGTGGGAATAGAGGGAGCATATCTTAACAGGATAAAGGTCATATATGGCAAACCTACAGCAAACATCATACTCAGTGGGCAAAAACTAAAACCATTTTCCCTAAGAACAGGAACAAGACAGCGATGTCCGCTTTCACCACTCTTATTCAATACTAGAGGCCTGGTGCACAAAATTTGTGCACTCAGGGGGTCCCTCAGCCCAGCCTGCACCCTCTCACAGTCAAGGAGCCCTTGGGGGCAGTCCAACATCCTTAGTGCTGCCACGGAGGCGGGAGAGGCTCCCACCACTGGCACTGCACTTGCCAGCCATGAGCCTGGCTTCTGGCTGAGCAGCGCTCCCCCTATGGGAGCACACAGACCACCAGGGGCCAGCTCCTGCATTGAGCGTCTGCCTCCTGGTGTTCAGTGTGCATCATAGCGACTGGTCATTCTGTTCTGTCTATTGGCATATTAGCCTTTTATACCTGCAGGATCAGGCCGAAACCCGCTCTCTGACATCCCCCAAGGGGTCTCGGATTGTGAGAGGGTGTGTGCCTGGCCGAGGGACCCCACCGGTGCACAATCGGGGCCAGGGAGGGACACAGGAGGTTGGCCAGCCAGGGAGGGACCGTGGGAGGGCTCCAGGGCATGACTGGCCCATCTTGCTCAGTCCCAATCGGCTGGACCCCAGCAGCAAGCTAACCTACTGGCCGGAGTGTCTGCCTCCTGGTGGTCAGTGCACATCATAGCAAGAGGTTGAGTGGCCTTAGCATACCATTAGCATATTATACTTTGATTGCTTGAACAGCCAACCGGTCAACCAGACACTTAGCATATTAGGCTTTTATTATACAGGATAGTACTGGAAGGCCCAGACATAGCAATTAGACAAGAAGAAAACATAAAAGGCATCCAAATTGGAAAGAGGAAGAAAAACTCATTATTTGCAGATGACATGGTATTGTGCATTAAAAACCTAAAAACACCACCAAAAATCTACTAGATTTAATAAATTAATTTGGCAATGTAGCAAGATCCAAAAAAACACCCAAAAATATATGTCTTTTTATACATCAACTAGAGGCCCAGTGCATGAATTTGTGCACGGGTGGGGTCCAGCTGGCCCACCCAGGGCCAGGCCAGAGGGAGGGAGGGAATGCGGGCGGGGCCGGCTGGGGGAGGGGCTGCGGGAGGTTGGGGGGTCTGATCAGCGGCCCAATCAGGCCAGTTGGCCGCTGCAGTGCATGTCATAGTGACTGGTCATTCTGTTTGACCGCAGTGCATGTCATAGCAACCGATTGTTCCATCCTTCCGGTCACTTGGCATATGTGTGTGTGTGTGTGTGTGTGTGTGTGTGTGTGTGTGTGTGTGTAGACAAAATTCGTGCACTGGGATTGGGGTGGGGTCCCTCAGCCCGGCCTGTGCCTTCTCATAGTCGGGACCCCTTGCTCCTTACCACCCGCCTGCATGCTGCTCCCTACCACTCGGCTCGCTGCTCCTTAGTGCTGCCACAGAGGTTCCTGCCACCTACACTGCACTTGCCAGCTGTGAGCCCAGCTTCTGAATGACCACCAGCGGGCAGCTCCTACATTGAGTATCTGCCCCCTGGTGGTCAGTTCATAGCGACCGGTCATTCCACCATTCAGTCAATTTGCATTATTAGGGTTTTATTATATAGGCTAGGATATTGAATGTAAATGAAAAATAAAATTTTAAAAAGAACCAAGTAAAATTTTAGATCTGAAAATTTATATATATATATATACTTTCTTTAAAATTCTCACCTAAGGATGTTTTTTAAATTGATTTTTAGAGAGAGGAACATCCATGTGACAGAGAAATACCAGTAGGCTGCCTCTGCATCTGCTGACCCACCTGGATCTAACCTAAACCTAAGTATGTGCCCTAACCTAGAATCCAACAGGAAACCCTTTGGTGTACAGGTTGAGACTCCAACCAATTGAGCCACCTGGCTAGGGCAGATCTGAAAAAAATTTTTAAATGTACCTCCAGGCCCTGGTCAGTGTGGATCAGTAGTTAGTGTGTCCTCCCACGCACCAAAGGGTCATGAGTTTGATTCCAGATGAGGACACATACACAGGTTGTGGGTTCCATCCATGTCGGATTGCTTGGGCAACTGATCGATGTTTCTCTTTCTCTTTCCCTCTCCCTTCCTCTCTCTCTAGAACCAATGAAAAGAACATATCCTTAGAGGAGAACTTAAAAAGAAAAAAAAAATGCTGGTTTGGTTCAGTGGATAGTGCTTCTGCAGGCGGACTGAAGGGTACCGGGTTGGATTCCAGTCAAGGGCAAGTACCTGGGTTGCAGGCTCAATCCGGGGCCCTGGTCGAGGATTCAGCAAGAGGCAACCAATTGATGTCTCTCACATTAGTTTCTGTATTTCTCCCTCCCTTCCATTCTCTGTAAAAAAAAAAAAAAGAAAAAAAAAATCAATGCAAAAATGTCCTCAGGTGAGGATTAGCCAAAACAAACAAACACCCATTCCCAGTGTGATTATTGACGGAGCATATGAAGTATTTGTTGAATGAACGGGAAGAGATGGGACTTCGCTTTCTGTTTTAGCAATTCTGCAAGCCGGAAGGTTTATTTTTTATTTTTTTTTTAATTTATTGCTTAAAGTATTACAAAGGGTATTACATATGTGTCCATTTTATCCCCCCGCCCTAGACAGTCCCCTAGCCTCCCCTATCCCCCAATGTCTTATGTCCACTGGTTATGCTTATATGCATGCATACAAGTCCTTTAGTTGATCTCTTACCCCCCTACCTCCTGCCCCCCAACCCTCCCCGGCCTTCCCGCTGCAGTTTGACAATCTGTTTGAGGCAGCTCTGCCTCTGTATCTATTATTGTTCAAAAGTTTATAATGGTCTCTATTTATTTTTATTTTTTAATATATTGATTTTTTTACAGAGAGGAAGAGAGCGGGATAGGGATTTAGAAACACCGATGAGAGAGAAACATCGGTCAGCTGCCTCCTGCACACCCCCCACTGGGGATGTACCTTCAACCAAGGTACATGCCCTTGGCCGGAATCGAACCCAGGAACCCTCAGTCCGCAGGCCGACGCTCTATCCACTGAGCCAAACTAGTTAGGGCCAGAGGGTTTATTTTTTATTTTAATTTTTATTGATTGATTATTTTAGAGAGAGGAAGGGAGCGAGAGAAACACCAGTGTGCTGTTCCACTTATTATGCTCTCTTTGGTTGCTTCTTGTCTGTGCCCTGACCAGGGATCCAACCGGCAACCTTGTTGTATCAGGAGGAGGTTCTAACCCACTGCGCTGCAGGCTGCCTGTCAGGGCCCCTCAACAAAACTCCTCTGGTGTGCCCTGGCCCCTGCTGTGGGTCGGCGCTCCTCTGCCACAGTGAAGGTTTGGGTTCCATTCTGTCAGGGTACCTACTTAGGTTTCGGGTTTGATCCCTGGTCCGGGCTGACTGCTGCTCAGGAAGTGACTGAGACCATGTGCTCTAGTCATTCAGCAGGGAGCTGGGGTTCCATTGCTGACATGGCCGACTCTGATCTCCGCTACCTCCGCTCCTCCATCAAGGGCGACTTCAACTATGGCCGCTGTGTGGCCTCCAGGCCACCCAGTCACCCCGGGAGGCGGATTTCCGTGTTCCCAGGGAGAGCGCCCTCCACGCCGGACTCCCAGGAAGAGCGGGGTTCCAGAGGGAAAGCACTTCGCTCTGCCTCCCTTTGGGACTCCTGGGCCAGAGCGGAGCGCTCATCTTGCGCAAGGCTCGGAGGGGAGAGCCGCCCCAGGGAGGCCTCCTACCTGGGTGCTGAGAAAACGAAACTGGAGCCCTTCCTCCTTGAACCCTGTCGTCTTTGGGCATGTGAATGCATTTTATTTTATTTGACGCAGCCTCATGTACCTGGCCTTGTGTGGCACGCAGCCATGCCCACCCGCTCCTGCCGGTCTTTACCTGTGAGGGTGTCCTGGCTAATTAGCATATTCCTCTCTTATTATATAGGATATACATAGATAATGAATTCTCAGAAAGAGAAACTTAAAAAAAAGCATCCCGTTTATCATTGCAACAAAAAATTAAGATACTTAGGAATAAATTTAACCACAGAGGTAAAAGACTTGTACTTGGAAAACGATAGGACACTAAGAAAAGAGAGAGAAGATATAAACAAGTGGAAGAATATTCCATGTTCTAGGGTTGGTAGAATCAGCATCATTAAAATGTCTATACTGCCCAAGGAAAGTTACAGATTCAATGCAATCCCTACTAAAATAACAACACCATATTTTACAGATCTATAACAAATACTCCAACAATGTATATGGAACCAAAAAAGACTTCAAATAGCTGCAGCAATCTTAAGAAAGAAGAAAAAAGTTGGAGGAATCACAATACCAGATATCATGTTATACTACAAAGCCACCATAATCAAAACAGCTGATACTGGCACAAGAACAGGCATGTAGATCAATGGAACAAAACAGAATCCCAGAAATCAACCTGAGCCATCACACGCACTTAACATTTGACAAAGGTGATAAGAGCATACAATGGAGTCAAGACAGTCTCTTCAATAAATGGTGTTGGGAAAATTGGACAAAAACATGCAAAAAAAAATGAAACTAGACCACCAATTTACACCAGACACAAGAATTAACTCAAGATAGATAAAAGACCTAAATGTAAGTCAGGAAACCATAAAAATCCTAGAAGAAACTGTAGGCAGCAAAATCTCAGACATCTCTTGTAGCAATATGTTGATAAATACATCTCCTAGGGCAGTGGTCGGCAAATTCATTAGTCAACAGTCAAATATCAACAGTACAACGATTTAAATTTCTTTTGAGAGCCAAATTTTTTAAACTTAAACTATATAGGTAGGTACATTGTTACTAACTTAATTAGGGTACTCCTAAGGCTTAGGAAGAGCCACACTCAAGGAGCCAAAGAGCCGCATGTGGCTTGCAAGCTGCAGTTTGCCGACCACGGTCCTAGGGCAAAGGAAACTAAGGAGAAAATAAATAAATGGGACTACCTTAAAAGTAAAAAGTTTCTGCACAGCAAAAGAAACCATCAACAAAATAAAAGAAAGCTCACTGTACGGGAGGATATATTTGGCAATGATACATCTGCTAAAGGGTTAATATCCAAACTATATAAGGAACTCATACAAGTTAACAAAAAGAAGACAAACAGTCCAATTAAAAAATGGGCAAAGGACCTAAATAGAAAATTCTCCAAAGAGGACACACAGATGGCCAGGAGACATGAAAAAATGCTCAAAGTCACTAATCATCCAAGAGATACTAATTAAAATGACAATGAGGTATGAAAATGTCTGCTATCAATAAATGACAAGTGCTGGTGAGAATGTGGAGAAAAGGAAACCCTAGTACACTGCTGGTGGGAATGCAGACTGGTGCAGCCTTTATGGAAAACAGTATGGAGTTTTCTCAAAAAATTAAATATGGAAGTGCCATTTGACCCAGTGATCCCACTTATAGGAATGTAGCCTAAGAAACCCGAAACACTAATTAGAAAGAATGTATGCATTCCTGTGTTCGGAGGAGCACAATTTACAATAGCTAAGTTCTGGAAACAGCCCAAGTGCCTATGAGTAGATGAGTGGATAAAAAAGCTCTGGTACATTTATGCCATGGAATACTATGCAGCAGCAAAAATGAAGAATCTCTTACCCTTTGAGATAGCATGGAGGGACCTGGAGAGTGAAATCAGGTTAAATGAAATAAGTCAGTCAGAGAAAGACAAGTATCACATGATCTCATTCATATGTGGAATCTAAGTAACAAAATAAGCTGATGAACAGAGTGGATCCAGAGACAAGGAAGCATGGAACAGAGTGCAGAATTTCGGAGGAAAGGTGGGGGAGAGTGGGTAGATGGGAGGGAATCAATCAAAGACCTTTTATGCATGTATGCATAACCCATGGGCGCAGAGAGTGGGGTAGTGAGAACCTGGGGCAGGGGCCAGGGGTGGACTGGAGGAGGTTGATGCCGGCGGGGGGGGGGGGGGGGGGGACATATGTAATACTTTCAGTAATAAAGTTTTTTAATTAAAATAAAATAAAAACAATGATTTGTGGTTTGCTGTGTTTCAAACACTAGAAGAAGCCATTAGGACTCCTGACAAGTGAGTACTGTTAGTCTTGGATAGCACTGGCATGTCACAGCATCCTTTAAAGCAGTGCTCATTGCTTTCTTAATTGCTTTTTCTTCAAACTATTAGTGTAAGTTCTAAGTGTCCAGATGGTTGAAGCAGCTGTGTGCGTGCGTGTGTGTGTGTGTGTGTGTGTGTGTGTGTGTGTGTGTGTGTTTTAGGGGCTGGTTCCTCAGGAGAAATGAAGTTCATTAGTGCTAGTCCTGAATCCAGAAAATGAACTTTACATATCCCCTTATCCCTCTCTGTTATGCTTTAGAAAAGTATTTCTAAATTATCCCAAGCGAATTTGCCACTTCGGCCAGAATTTGTCCTGCCCCTTCTAGTGGTCTTCGCATCACAGCCTGGGGAGAAGCACTGCTGCTTTCCCACCTGCAAAGGCAGTCTCCCTATCCTGTCTTTACTTTTCTTCCTTTGACTGTTTCTGCTTTACAGTCCCATTTGATGAGGATGGCCTGGAGGAAGATGTGGATTCGGAGCCGGCAGAAATAGAAGGGGAGGCAGCAGAGAATGGGGACACGGGTGACACTGGTGCTGAGCTGGATGATGGTATGGGGGACCCCAAAGCCTCCCCTCTCCACCACGGTGAACACCCTGTTCCCCACTGCAGGACATGCCAGAGTGCTTTGAACTCAGGAAAGATAAAAACAATACACATTAATCAAAAGCAGGGAGCTCAGAGGAGGCAGCAGATAGATCTGGTTCATTCCATTTTCAGTCACTAACTTGAATACCTGTTATTTCACTCTCCCATAGCCACCATTCAACATCGCCTGCATTCATTAAGTTGTGGGTGAGAAACTCAGCAGATTTGAGGCTTTATACAGAGCCTTTAATCCAGTGGATGCCCTCTGAAAGCTAGATATAAAGAGATGGTATTTTAAGAATTATAGCCTGGTTGGTTGGGAAACAAGGGCAAAGGAGTAGGCTGGGAAAAATGAGAGGAGCAGTCCAAGTAAGATAGTGAAGGAAGCATGACCTCAGCTGTGGTGGTGGGGTAGCAGGCTAGGCAGTGCTAACAGGAGAGAAATGCAAGTGGGTGGTGGGCCCAGCAAGCAAGGCCTGCCCTCCACAAGCATGCCCACGGTTCTGCTTTCTGTCACAGCCTATCATGTGTCATCTGGCTGTATTTCAGAAGATAGTAGAGTACCATGTTGCAGAGGATGTGCTTTTGGATGAGTATCAGAAACTGGGTGAGGACCAGCAAGCAGGGCCCCACTGGGGAACAGAGCCTGGTCCAGGCTACAGTCGTCATTCTGTTCTCCAAGGAAGGCAGGAGACTGGAAAGGAGCAGGCCTCACTCAGGTTCCGTGTTCTTTCCCTTTGCCAGATCAGCACTGGTCTGATGACAGCCCATCGGATGCTGAAACAGAGTTTTGCAAGCAGCACCAAGAGTTGGTAGAAGCGGAGCTGGAGCTGAACGTCTCAGAAAACCAGGACGAACGACCCCCTGCCACTCTACAGCATAACAAGAGAGGTAAGTCTACTGTCACAGGAGAAGCCACTCCCAGAATTCCTGCTGAGAGCCACTTGAGGACTAGTGGCACCACAGGCACAGGTTATGAAGCAGAGCGGGCACACATCATACCACCCTCGGATAATGGCCTCCTCCCCCTATGCACAGGCCCTGCACGTGGCTTTACCAACAGCCCCTTTCTGTGTGTTATTTGGAGCTAGGAAAGGGTAGCAGATACAGCTCAAATCTTTTTGTCACAGACCATACACATGACACAAGCAGAGGTTGCATACGGGACGCCCTGGGGAAGCACATTCCCTTTTTTCTTCTTTCCATCTCTGCAGGTGGCCAACCAATGGTTCAACCCCACCGCAGAGCTGGCTAGAAGAGGCACTCTCAGTGGGAATGGGAGTTTTTCTTCTTGTCAATCCTTTGTCTCTTCTTTTTAGCTCCCTCCCAAGTCTCCAGTCCCACCTGGTCCCCTTCGGAACAAGCTGTTCTGTTCTCTCCTGCCCACAGCCCCATGGGAGAGGTAAGAGTGTGAGCCCCTTTTTTTGACTTCTTGTGCTAAGTGGGGTTGTTGAAAACAGGAATGGGGTTCCAGCTCAGTTCTCGCCTGTGGGGACAAGGTAGCATCTGCCTCACCCTGTTCTGCACCAACTCCAAACCTGGGTCATCCCACTATTGTATCATACTTTGTCTTGTCCACATATCATACCATTTCAAAAATAAGTTTTAAGTTAAAGCAAGAATATATGTGGAATCATTGGTTCAATATGACAGATGCATTATTTCTTAATATTCTGTTAAAATGAGCTATGAATTTTAATTTTATTTTTTCAAGTATATTTTTATTAATTTCAGAAAGGAAGGGAGAGGAAGAGAAAGATAAAAATATCAATATTGAGAGAGATTCATTGATCAGCTGCCTCCTGCACACCCCCTATGGGGGATCGAGCCCACAACCAGGGCATGTGCCCTGACCAGGAATCAAACCATGACCTCCTGGTCCATAGGTCGATGCTCAACCACTGGCTGGGCTAAACTATGAATTTTAAAATTAAAAATACCCAGATTACCAGTGGTATGTGAACCACAGACTAAAGAATGCTATATAAACACATTATAATAATATGTCCCATGGAACATGTTTTAGAAAATACTTTCTGGAGAAAAGATCAGGGAGGGAAGTCCAGACTGAAGATTGGGTCTGCTTGCTCTGATCTTTGAGATTCTAAGAAGCGAGATGAATTTGGTGATTTCACGTCTGAGATGGAGGAGCTTTACTGAGACAAGTGATGGGAGGACAAGGCATAAGTATACCTGCAGGAATATCTGGATCTTTGAGCTTCCTGGGGAGGACAGTTTATAATACACACTGTAAAAAAAATAGATGTTTTTAATCTTCTTACCATGTTGGCCACTATGTTCGTACTTCAGAGATCTTGGAGCTCTTGAGGAGTGAGAGCTGAATTCATTAGTGTCCTCTGACCAGCACTCACTTCAGTGCACATAGAATATAGGATGTCTTTGAGGTGAGCCAAACCCTGAAAACTGAGTCTGTTCAACTAAGGAAGTGGTTCTTAAAATTACAGAAAGTGAGAAAAGTTCTCCTGAGCAATTTGATTAATAGCTTAAAGGATGGAGAGAGGAATTTATTTCAGCAAGCACAGGCTCTTTGAGAGAGAAAGCTTCCTAAGGGATCTTTGCTGATCATTAAGTCCCTGCCCTCTAAACAGCTTCCATCTATCTTCTTTTTCTGTAGGGGGCCCGGATTCCACTCCCCTCTGAGGCTATCAAAGTGAAATTGCCCAAGGAGCGCCTTTTCCCAGAGCTTTTGGTTTCCAAAGTAAAGTTCAAAGCAGAAGTTCCCACTGATCAGAAAGCTGTGCACTCTCCCATCCAGTCCCAGCCAGGAGCTCTGCTGGAAGCCAGGACACATACCTCTCCAGTTAGTTCACAGGGCCTGTCCCCATTGGCCACTTCCACCATCACCCCCACTCAGCACCCCATTTGCTCCCAGCCTAAACCTTCCTGTGAGGCCACCATCCCATCCCCCACCAAGTCCCCCATATGCTTCCAGCCTGTTCCAGTGAAAACATCAACCCCCCTCACCCCCCTCCACGTGAAGAACCAAGGGGATGCCAAGGACAGACTGGGCAGCCCTCTTGCTGTGGATGAGGCCCTGAAGCCGAACGACTTGGTGGCAGAGTTCTGGATGAAGAGTGCTGAAATTCGCCGCAGCCTGGGGCTCACACCCGTGGATCGGAGCAAGGGGCCCAAGCACAGCTTCCCCTCACCTGCCTTTAAGCCATTGTCCCTAAAATCCTATTCAGTTGAGAAGTCTCCTCAGGATGAGGGGCTCCATCTTCTAAAACCTCCATCTAAGAGACTGGCAAAGTCGGATAGTGACCAGCCCTCTCTGCCAACCCCCAAGTCCCCATCTGACAGAGAGCTAAAAAGCTCCCATGAGGAGCGGAGAGACCTGTCCAGCAGTTCTGGGCTGGGCCTTCATGGGAGCTCCTCCAACATGAAGACCTTGGGCAGCCAGAGCTTCAATACCTCAGACTCCACCATGCTTACTCCACCCTCAAGCCCACCTCCACCCCCACCCCAGGACGAGGAGCCCGCAACTCTTCAAAGGGAGCCATATCAGATATATGGGCAGAAGGAAACCAAGCCCAAGGCCTCCGTAATCCCACCCCCCACACCTGCCACCTTTATGCGGCCCCCCCGAGAGCCTGCCCAGCTGCCCTGGGAAGAGGTACGGAAGTCATTTGTAGAGAGTGTAGCTGAGATCCCCTTTGCTGATGACGTGGAGGATACATATGATGACAAGACCGAGGACTCAAATCTGCAGAAGTTCTTCACACCCCCTTCCTGCTGGCCCCTCTCTGACAAGGCCCTCCCCCCACCCCTAGCCAAGGAGAATGTCAGGTTACTTACTCTAGAGAGCGGGGTCCAACTGCAGAAGAGGGGGCTACCTGTAGTCTCTCCAGAAGCCAAGGAGCTGGCTGAAGAACGCATGCGAGCCAGAGAGAAGTCTATAAAGAGCCAGGTGTTGAGAGATGCCATGGCCAAACAGCTGAGTCGGATGAAGGAGATGGAAATTGGGGCTGAGACCTCCAGTCCCCCAGGAGGCACCTGCCACAAAGCCTCCTCAATGCCCTCTAAAGGCAAAGCCCTTGGCCTTGAATCCCCTAAACACCCGGTGCACAAAGGCCCTGAGGAGCCCACCTTGAAGCACAAAAACACTAGTGAGGAATTCCTCTCCCCCACATTGAACTCAGGGGCCCCAGATGGTTCAGTCACTTCATCCGAGGGCTCTAGTGGGAAGAGCAAGAAGAGATCGTCACTCTTCTCCCCCCGTAGAAACAAGGAGAGAAAATCTAAAGGTGAGGGCCAGCCCCTGGAGAAACACAGCCCAGATCTCCTGGAGGAAGCAGCCGCCAAGCCCAGGTCCTTGTGGAAGTCAGTCTTCTCAGGGTATAAGAAGGACAAGAAGAAGAAGGGTGACAACAAGTCCTGTTCCAGCACCCCTTCCAGTGGTGCCACTGTGGCCTCTAGCAAGCACAGGATGTCTCCAATAGTGAAAGCAGGTACATCAGCACTAAGGGACCCCTCCTGGGGCAGAGCATAAGGTATGCGTTCTTCAGTCATTTGGTTCTTCTCAAAAGGTCCCTTCCCCATGCCACTCCCCCAAGGGCTCTTAGAGCTGTGCTAACAGGGTAGGGAGAAGAAAACTGAACCATGGGTTCACAGAACATGCTCCACTTAATAGGATAATTCTAAAAACAGCCTGAAGCTGGTTAAGGGAGACAGGAGGTTTATGTACTTCCTAAAGTCGCATCAACCTAACAGAGGGCAATGCTCTGGGCGTTCCAGGCAGTCTCTTTGGGCACCATCTATTCAGTGTTGGTCCATCCTGTCTGAACAGATGTGAGCATCCAAGTTCCTGACTCCCCAATATGGGAAAAGTCACTCAAACTAGAAAGAAAACAAATCTCCACCCCACTCCCCCAGGCTATTCTTGTGAGTGTAGAAATCAGGAAAGCACCGTGGTACTTATGGACTGGTCACAGTCTTCACTCTGCCTCTTCTTTCCATCCCCACAGAGCTGCAGCTGCGGGACCAGCTGAGTTTCTCCGAGGACTCTGACCTCTCCAGCGACGACATCCTCGAGAGGGTCTCCCAGAAGTCCAAGCGAGAGGTACGCAGGCCTGGTCAGCAGTAGGGCTTCAGAGGGGTTTGGAATCTCGACTCCTATCCTCTGTTGAGTGTTGGTCTTTGATGAGGTGGAGGAAAGGAAAGCAAATCTCAAAGCAGGGGTGGATATGAGCTCCCAGCGGACACATACAAATCCTGAGCCTTGCTCAGGGGTCCAAGTAGAAGACACAGAAGGGACCTATCTCAGGCTTTTTCAGTGAGCAGCTAGGGGTTATTGGCTTCTATGGCAAGAGTTCCTGAGTTGAGTTCTGGTGAAGACAGACATTTCATGCCCAAAGATTCATTCTGTCTTTAGGAAGCAGCCCCGTGTTGTCCATTCATTCTTTAGTCCTCAGAAATCCCACGTGGAGTAGCACCCACCAGTGCCCAGAGTGACAGGAAAAGAGTTGTTTGTTCCCAGGATCCAGCCAAGGCTTGGATGGGGAGCCTTCCTACTCCATCTCCATTGTCTAGCCGTGGGCACACACTTACCCTCCTGTCTAAGGTAAAGGTCCAGCTACATTCAGCTCCCTTTTTTTAATGAAAAACTTCCTCAGAACATTCTGTACCTTCTTTACAAGGCTTCCCAAGGCTTAAATTTGAGTCTTCCCTCTCCATTGACTTCCAGGGAGGCCATGGCCAGTCTGTGTCCAGTTCTCTCCTCCTGGCTTGATCTAGTTCCTCATTTAATAACTTTGTAAATCAGAGGAAACCCATCTTTTAGTTCTCATCTCATTCTTGAGTTGTTCGTCCCCCCTGGGCCATGCCAGCTCTGTATCTGTTCATTCTCCTAGAAGGACACCTAGAATGGGGTTTGATTGACTCATGAGTCAGGCCTCCCATCCCACCCCAGCCATCTGCAGAGCTTCCCCATGTCTCAGCCAGGCCACACTGGCTTATGGTTGGGATCTTGTATCCAATTCCCTGCAGAGACCTGGCATCAGGTTCTCCCTGCTATGGTTCCCACACAGTAGCTTTAGTACTAAACTGAGAAATTCTTCTGGGTATGTGAGTGGGTTCTTAAACACTGCCTTAGGGGTCCTGAAGGGGTTCTGTCAAGAAGGAGAATAGCACCGAAACCGGTTTGGCTCAGTGGATAGAGCGTCGGCCTGCGGACTGAAAGGTCCCAGGTTCGATTCCGGTCAAGGGCATGTACCTGGGTTGCGGGCACATCCCCAGTAGGAGATGTGCAGGAGGCGGCTGATCGATGTTTCTCTCTCATCGATGTTTCTAACTCTCTATCTCTCTCCCTTCCTCTCTGTAAAAAATCAATAAAATATATTTAAAAAAAAAAAAGAAGGAGAATAGTGGTCCAAGGTTCACTTTGCCTCAGTGCAGACATTTAGCCAGTTGGTCAAAAACTTCCATCTGTGGTTGCTTTTGTGGTCAGGTCTCTCCACCATTTCTCTATTGATTAATGAAACCTCCTAGCAAAATGCTGAGGGCCAGACTACCCAAGCTGGCTATGCCAAGGCCGTCATCTGGGTAACATATCTCACTGACCACACCTCTCCCTGGATCTCGAAGGCCTGGGGCATACAAGGAGCTCCTCCCCATCAGCGTAAATGACAGGTCATGGACCCCACTCCTAGAATCCAAGCACTTCACGCTCCACATGCTCCCCATAGAGATGGGCCTTTTGCTGGAGGCTGTGAGGGATACTAATGTCCTGACTCCCACTGCAGTGTGCAGTCACGCTGAGCAGGAGCAAGGCACTGTGTATTTTTAAGAATAGAAGCTAAAGGTAAAGGGATTGAGAAGTACAGATTGATAGTTACGGAATAGTCACAGGCATGTAAAATATAGCATAGGAAACATAGTTAATCCTATCTAATAAAAGAGAAATGTGGTAATTAGCGTACGACCGCTACCCTTCCCATTGGCTAATCAGGGCAATATGCAAATTAACTGCCAGCCAAGATGGCGGCCGGCAGCCAGGCAGCTTGAAACTAACATGAGGCTTGCTTGCTTCAGTGACGGAGGAAACCAAAATTCCCCGCCTGCCTTGCCGGCCTCTGAGCCTGCAGTTTGAAACATTGTAACAAATATAGAAGCTAAACAAAACCCCAGAAACCTACTTTCAGCGAGCCGGGATCTCAGAGCTGGAGTTATACATTGTTTCAATTATAGAACACAAACAAACCAGATACCTGCTTTCAGCAGCAGAGGCCTCAGAGCTGGAGCCTCAGAGCTAAAGCTGGCCCAGAATAAAAAAAGAAAAAGAAAAAAAGGAGCAGTTGGGAGCTTCAGTCCCAGCCTGAAAACAGCCCTCAGCCCCTCACCCAGACTAGCCAGGCACCCATTGGGGACCCCCACCCTGAAGGGGGTGTGACCAGCTGCAAAGAGCCATCATCCCCTCACCCAGGCTGGACAGGCACCCCAGTGGGGACCCCCACCCTGATCCAGGACACCCTTCAGGGGAAACCAGCCAGCACCCACCCGCGCACCAGGCCTCTACCCTATATAGTAAAAGGGTAATATGCCTCCCAGCACCGGGATCAGCGGAGCCGAGAGGCCTCCCGGCACCGGGATCAGCGTGACAGGGGGCAGCGCCCAAACCCCCTGATCACCCTGCGGCTCTGTGTGTGACAGGACGGGGCCACAACCTCCCTATCGGCCCTGCTCTGTTCGTGACAGGGGAAGGCGCCCAACCCCCTGATCAGCCCTGCTCTGTGCCTGATAGGGGGGAGCTCCCCAACCCCCTGATTGCCCTGCAGCTCTGTGTGTGACAGGGTGCAGTGCCCCAACCCCCCCCCCCCCCCACACACACACACACACACACACACTGGCCCTGCTCTGTGTGTGACGGGGTAGAGCCATAACCTCCCCATCAGGCCTGCTCTGTGTGTGACAGGGGGCGGTGCCCCAACTCCCCTATCGGCCCTACTCTGTGAGTGACGGGGGGAGCTCCCCAACCCCCTGATGGGCCCTGCTCTGTGCATGACAGGGGGGAGCTCCCCAACCCCCTCATGGGCTCTGCTCTGTGTGTGACAGGGGGGAGCTCCCCAACCCCCTGATTGACCCTGCTCTGTGCGTGACAGGGTACAGAGCCCCAACCCCCCTGATGGGCCCTGCTCTGTGCGTGACGGGGTGGCGCCGCAACCTCCCCATCGACCCTGCCTTGAGTGTGACGGGGCGGTGCCCCAACCCCCCAATCGGCCCTACCCTGAGCGTGACTGAGGGTGGCATTGCAACCTCCTGATCCGCCCTGCTCTGTACATGACAGGGGGTGGCGCCCCACCTCCCCAATCGGCCCTGCTCTGAGCCCAACCAGGGGCTGCACCTAGGGATTGAGCCTGCCCTCTGCCACCCGGGAGCAGGCCTAAGCCAGCA
Source organism: Myotis nattereri (assembly GCF_964212035.1). Taxonomy (NCBI): domain Eukaryota; kingdom Metazoa; phylum Chordata; class Mammalia; order Chiroptera; family Vespertilionidae; genus Myotis; species Myotis nattereri. Next base: position 106,589,165 of record NC_138076.1, read on the forward strand.
GGTCATTATCTCCCGAGGGGTCCCAGACTGCGAGAGGGCACAGGCCGGGCTGAGGCACCCCCTCTTCCCCCCCGAGTGCACAAATTTTTGTGCACCGGGCCTCTAGTAATATTATAATAGCTATGTATGGTGCCAGGTGGTTAAAGGAAATATCAAGGGGAATACTTTGTAAATTATACAATTGTCTAATAACCACTGTGCTATACACCTGAAACTAATACTAAATAATCTATATATATAAAAGCCAAGCGGCCCGAATAGCAGAAGACCAGTTGCTATGATGCACACTGCAGCAGCCAACCAGCCCAATGGGGGCCCCGATCAGCCCCTCCAACCTCCTGTGGCCCCTCCCCTAGCCGCCCCTGACCCTGATCGGCACTCCCACGGCCAACTTCCCATGCCTCACCCCCCACCCCGGCCGGCCCCATCTCCTATCACCCCCCCAAATCGGGATCAGGGTTGGCCGACCTCCCACAGCCCCCCTCCTCAGCCAGCCCAGCCCCGATCAGGCCCCCTACCTCTTGGTGTATGGGATGATGCTCCAACAAACTGAGCCACCCGGCCAGGACTAGGCCCCCCACCTCAATTGGGGGGTGGAGTCGGCCAGCCAACCTCCCGCATCCCCTCCCCCCTGCCAGCCCAGCCCCAATCGGCCCCCTTGGGGCGGGCCGGCTGGACCCCACTCATGCACAAATTTATGCACCAGGCCTCTAGTATTAAATGTAAACTGTAATTGGGGGAAAAAAAGAATAGAAGCTAAATCAGGAAAACAAACCTAAACAAAAACAGCAATGAAGGACACTTTGGAAATTTAAGGAATTGATCTTAGAGGATATGCACTGATACATAATATTGGCACATCAATGCTAAATTCTTGAAAGCTATTAAAGCACTGTAGTCATTTAGGAAAATGTCTCTGTTCTTAGGACGTACGTGTTAAAATTGTAAGGGATGAAGGATCTTGATATCTACAACTGAGTCAGAAAAAAAGATAATATATAAAGCTTATATCTATCAAGTGTGTGCAAAATTACTTAGCAAATCTAGGTGAAGGTATTCATTGTCCTCCTCTTTCAACTTTTCTGTAAGTTTGAAAATTTTCAGAGTAAGAAGTGAGGAGAGCGTGGGGGCACCTGAAGTGAGAATGGGGTTTGATTGACTCACGAGGGAGCCTCTTGCTGACAGTGCCCCTGGACCAGCAAATGTGGGGAAGTGGTTCCCCTTACATCACAGACCCACCCCTGAGTGAGGCAGCTATGAAACAAGTGCCTGAATTTTGTTTCTTTTTTAAAAAAAAATAACATATTTTATTGTTTTTTTTTACAGAGAGGAAGGGAAAGGGATAGAGAGTTAGAAACATTGATGAGAGAGAAACATCAACCAGCTGCCTCCTCCACATTCCCTACTGGGGATGTGCCCGCAACCAAGGTACATGCCCTTGACCAGAATCAAACCTGGGACCCTTTGGTCCGCAGGCCGAGGTTCTATCCACTGAGCCAAACCAGTTAGGGCATGTTTCATTTTTAAAAAACAAAAGTAAGTTATTTTTATTTAAAATGTTTATATAGAAAATATAAGATAATACACTTTTTTTAAAATTTACCTTATAGCCTTACCAAGAGATAATTCATGTTTACCTCTTTTCTTTGCCTCAGTCTGACTAAATACAACCACAGTGGCCTCTTCTTGAGTGCTTTGGCCCAGCCGAGAGCATGAGCATTTGCTTTCTAACGGACCCTGTCCCAGTTCGCTGCAAAAGCATTGCTCTGTAGCTGATCCACAATCTTGGCACATCACAGATATGTCATGATTTTATGTCTCTGTCACTGCCTCTACCAAGGTAGTACTCCCTCCCCTCCAAAAATCAGTAAGTAACTGCCCCACGTTAGCCAAGGTACAAATGTTGGGTGCCATGCCTTAGGTTGTAGTTATGGGGCTCCTATGGAATTTTTCACATGCTGCTTGGGGAAACCATCTGTCTTCTTTTTCTTTAACTGATTTGTTCTAATAAAGACATTTTTTTCTTTTATCATGGTTGGTGAGAGGGAGGAGTCGGTGAGAGGCAGAATCAACATGCTTAAATTTAAATGTCACCACTAGGAGGCTGGCTCATTCTTCTTGGGATCAGTATGCTCTTGAAATGCCAGCTGCACAGTGGTGGGCTCCCCAGTGCTTCAGGAGAAGCAGCCAGGCCACAGGAGTGCATCCTAAGGCTCTCTGGATCTCCAGACCTCCACCCCTCCCTCCCTCACTCCCTGACTGTCAACCTTGTAATGGGGATGGTGAGGAAGCCAGGTAACTAACCTTGGCTCTGAGCAGCTCTGCACAAGGCTTACTGGAGTAAGAGGTTATAATTACTGCCTGAAATGTTTTTTATAAATATCAGTTATTTCTGCTATTTCAGGTCCCTTTCACTCTGTATAATCAAGAAATGACCCACTCCACCTCCATCCCAGGGTTGTTGGTGACCCAATGGGCACCCCTGACCCTGTTCAGGAGCCCTGCCAGTAGAGAGCCTTTTGGAAGAGAACATTAGGTTGCTACTCAGCATACTCTGTGTCAGTGTCTCTGGTGACAGGAACTCCCCACCACCTGTCCCCCATCCCAGCACCAATAGCATTCAGTGGGAAGTAGTCTGAATCTCCATGAGCAAATGAACTACTAAATGAGAAATAGCATCTATAACTATATGTTTAAACAGTTTAATTTATACATGAAAGAGATTGAGAAGAAAAAAGGGAAGTTTTGAGGCATGAGGAAGAACCTGTCTTCACGGAAGAAAAGTGAGCCCAGCTCTGGCCTGTGTGCCTCAGTTAGTTGAGCATCACCCCGTGCACTGAAAAGTTGCTGGCTCGATTCCTGGTCAGGGCACATACTCAGGTTGCGGGTTTGATCCCATCAGGAGGCAACCAATCGATGTTTATCTCTCCCCTTTTCTGTCTCTAAAATCAATAAAAACACATTTGAAGGAAGGAAAGGGAGGGAGGGAGGGAGGGAGGGAGGGAGGGAGGGAGGGAGGGAGGGAGGGAAGAAGTGAGCCCAGGCCTTCGTCAGAGTGGGACTCACTAAGGTGCAGCTGCAAGTCTACATCCAGGTTCCTCACCTACCAGCCCTATGTGACATGGTGAAAAATAATCATTTTAGTCTTTGTGTTTGTTTTAAACTTCAGATCTTGCTCTATCTCTTACTCTATTTTTAATTATTATTATTGTTACTATTCTGTTTTTTTTTCCGTTGCTATCCCCTTAAAAGTCAATTTATGAACCACACAGCTTAGCATTCAGGAGATCATATGCACCAAAGGTAGTGTCTTGTTCCTGTTGGCTGGTCACTGTTGCATGTGTGTCCATGATTAACCATGGGGCAGCCCCCAGTCCTAGCCCTGCAGCCATACCCTCACTAACTGTTCATGCGCGCATGGAGCGGTCACATACACTAGCAGCAGAACTTTCTTTAGCTGTGTCATGACAGAAAAGGAGGGTGATATACCCTGCTCTTTGCTGGCTGGAGTGCATGTGGTAGTGTCAGTCTGAGTGGCTAGGGGGACAGGACTGCCCTTTGGGACTGGGCGCTGCAGGAATGGGGAATTCACAAATCCTTAGTTCCTGATCTGCAAGGTGACATGTTTAGGGCACTGGAACACCACTGACACCCTTAGGGACTTCCTGCTCAGTTGGCTCTCCACTATCCCTTGTTCTCTTAGAATAAAGATTACTAGAATACACACCTGAGTTGAATTTGGAAGTCTCCTTTAAAGTCTGTAAAAGAATACTTTTTTATTTTCTTGGAAGCAATAAAGAAGGTGTTATGAATAGAGGCAACCCCCACCCCCACCCCCAGCATTTGCTTCTCAGTGATTGCCCAGAGTTTATTCAAGGCATCTGACACTCCCTTGTGCCCTCATTGCCCACATTTGCAGGTGGATTTGCTCAGGTAGTTCAATTTGTGGAATTGCACTGGATTTGGCTGGTTGCCTCTTGGATCTTGATGGCACTGGCTGAAACAGCCCCGCTCCCTGCCTTCCTTTCAGTGGTTGCTGTGCAGAACTCAGAGTCAGGGCAGGTTCATGTCCATAGTTTCTTCTTCAGACCATTAGTCAGTTTAGGATTCTCTCAGACTTAAAATAGAAGCATCCTTGTTTTCTCTACTTCAAATGTTACTTCTTAAAAGAATCTTATAAATATTGCTCATCTGAAGAAAGTGGTTTTTAATACCAAACAAAAAATGAAAGGACCCTGATTTTTCTTTCCCTGTATGTATCCTAGAAGGAGGCATGGGAAACATCTTACCAATATTTTTACCCTAAAAAAGTCTTAAAAAGAGCAGACATCCTTATATGAGAAACAGCTGATACCAACAATAAAGAAGCATATGTCCCTTTGTTGCATTAATTCTCTGTCAGTACTCCACTGAACCTTCTGTCCCTGTCACAGTGAGAAAGCACCTCACTTGTGGAGCTTGAGGTATACCCTGTGGCATTTCGGGCTGCAGCCTGGAAGTCTTCCCACACCTCTGGCCTGCCTGTTTGCCTTGCAGGCACTCTGCAGCCTGGAACGGTGCTCTCCATATCCTTGCCAACCACTGCCCAAACATCTCAGGCACCTGACTGAGGAAATCTCTTGTTCTCTCCAGCCAAGAACTTACACAGAGGAAGAACTGAATGCCAAGCTGACCCGGCGTGTGCAGAAGGCAGCTCGGAGACAGGCCAAGCAAGAGGAACTTAAGCGGCTGCACCGAGCCCAGGTAAAACCAGGAGGGGCCACACCATAGCACCCTTATTTCCAACCAGCTATTCCTCATCCATGATGATGGAGGGAGAGGAAGGCAGAGCAGAGGTAGATGGGGTGTCCTATTCCCTGAGAGGACAGCCCCAAAGGCTAAGGTCACTAACCCCTGGCTTGATACAACTACAGAAGCCTTGATTTTGTGGAGTTTTAGGTAGGAGGGAAGAGCCAAGCTTTGAGTTTCTAAATTCCTTACTCTGGAATAATCATTTTAAAGCCAACTAGTTCAATTGTAAGAATAATTATTTAGGCAATCAGTGACCTGACAGCCCCTGATAGGCCTGGGATTTAGAGGTCAGGGTAGTGTTCCAGTCTTCAGCCTCTGTCTGCAGGCCTCAGAGATCCTAGACCAGCCGTGGGCAAACTACGGCCCGCGGGCCGGATCCGGCCCGTTTGAAATGAATAAAACTATTGAAAAAAAAGACCGTACCCTTTTATGTAATGATGTTTACTTTGAATTTATATTAGTTCACACAAACACTCCATCCATGCTTTTGTTCCGGCCCTCTGGTCCAGTTTTAGAACCCATTGTGGCCCTCGAGTCCAAAAGTTTGCCCACCCCTGTCCTAGACCATTCTAGATTGGGGGTGGTGAGGACTAAATAATTTCTTTATACAAAGTCTTAAAAAGATACCTAAATATAATATGATTTTTTAATTAACTCATTTCTATCTGGCTGTATTCATAGAGATTAGTACACTAATCAAAAGCTATACAATGAGAAACATTAACAGAAAATCCAGATACCAACGAAGTATTGCTCTGAATTCCATGTTTCATCAAGCATTTAAAATCACCAGTCTTTTAGTCCTTGTCTTGCACATTATTCCATATGCACATTACCTGCACTGATACGCCACTGGTTGCTGCTGCTTTGGGGGTTGAATGTTCTTTTGATTGCCCATTGTTAGTCCCCACGTAGCACGCAGGAACTTCGCACTGCGGATTCTGGCTGGGTGCTCCATTCTAGATTTCTTCTTTATTTTTAATCTTGTAGAGAGAGGGTGTCTCCAGTAGTGTCCAAGAACCCCTGTTAATGCTTTAACAATATCACCATCAGAAAGGTCCCTGGTCAGTATGTCTCAGGGGCTAGCTAGAGCATGGCCCACACACCAAGGGGTTGTGGGTTTGATTCCTGATCAAGGGCACGTACCTGGGTTGCAGTTTCGATCCCCAGCCCTGGTTAGGGGGTGCATGTGGGAGGCAACCAACAATGTCTCTCTCTCTCTCTCTCCGCTCCCCCCCTTCTACTTTCTCTAAGGATCAATGGAAGAATATCCTCAGGTGAGGATTAATACCAAAAAAATGAAGAAGCAGAAAGGTCCTAGGCTGTAGTATTTAATTACTTCTTCCAGGAATTTAATCCACTTCCTCTCTTTGAACTGCCCCGAGAGAGGCTGGTCATTCCTTGATGTGCACCCATATACATGGTGCTGACTGATGATGGGCCCCGAAGACACATGTTCTTCACACACTGGGCATGATGCCCATTAACCTAGAGCCTTTCCAAATGTTTTACCATGTTAGCTTTTTACCCTCTGTGTGTGTGCAGGTTGTTGGCCTCTTGAAGGTTAGGAGATGAGAGGGCTGGGCCTCCTGTTGCTTTGTTCCCACAGATCATCCAGCGGCAGCTGGAGCAGGTGGAGGAGAGGCAGCGACAGCTGGAGGAGAGAGGTGTTGCTGTGGAGAAGGCGCTCCGCGGGGAAGCAGGTACTGCCTGGGCTGTCCTATGAGGAGGTTGTTCCTAAGGGAAGCCCCTACCCCCAGCCCCATGGTAGGGCTAGTTTTTTATCACCTCAGCTTCTTTTCCAGCAGGCGTCTCTGGGTTCCTTCATCACTGAGATTTGGGCTTCCTGTAAAACAAAGGAAAGAAAAGAACCTCTGTTTGTAACTGCCCCAAGGCCCACACCTGTTCTTTCACCCTGTCTTAGAGCTTGCCATTTACCTGTGGGATGAAATCTCAGTCTACTTCCTCTGTTGATGGCAAGCACTGGGCCTTCTCCTCCTTCCCCCCTTCTCTTTTCCCACCCCATCATTTTCTCTAGAAGAAAATAACTGGGAATAAGGGAGACCTGTACCACAAGAAACCATCAGAGAACTGCACAAGCAGAGCCCCTGGCCTGCTCTCCACATGCCACCTCCTGTTTTTGGCTCTCCAGGCTCCCTTCCTGCCCAAGCTGCTCAGAGTATGTGAGGACACACACCCCAGAGTGCACTCACCACCTACTGTGGGTTGAGCACACAGATTTCCCAGTGTGAGCCCAGGCTCTGTATTTCCTAGAGTCTGCTTACTCAAGACAGGGTAGAAAGGCTCGGAGGACTATGGCAGGCCAGCACTATGTAGACATTGGGAAATAACTGTGAGGGCCATTGTGCTTGGTGACTGCAGTTCCTGGGGAAAATCAAAGTGTAGTGCAGAGACACCCACTGTCCACCCAAGGAACATGTGGGGCGGATTAAGCACAGTTAGGCACAGAGAAAGCAAGGAGTTATCCGGAATCCCAAGGGCCAGGAATCCCTATTGGTGCAAGACCTGAAAACCACTGGGGCCAGCCCCAACTGTAGCTCCAACACAGGCATGGAGTGATTGATGTCTGCTTTTTCAAGAATCCACAAGTCTCTAGATGTGGAAACCTCCATCTCTTGTAGAGAGCACAGGCTAAGCATTCAAGTTGTGAGGCTGGGGATGAAAAGAGGTAGTGACTTAATTTTGCAGTAGCCCCTTGTTACTTCCTTATTCAAGTGTGGCAGAGGGGCTGTGGTACGTCTCCTGGAAGGCAGACTGTCAGTAAACTAAAGAAGAGCCAATAAGAAGCAGCCAGGAATGAGACCAGTTGCTGCCATCTGGTCTTGCTACAGAACTGACCAATGGGGTGATGTTGCAGTCTGTGCCTAGTGTAAAGATGAATTCATGGGGTTCTTTAAGACTGAAGTTCACATGGGGGGAGTCAGGGGTCAGACATAGAAGTAGGTGCTTTTTCCAGGCCCTTCAAGGCCTAGAAATTGCAGTTAAACAATTGACTCAGTGATGACCTTCAGGTGAAGAGATGGGGTGGGGGAAAAGATGAGGGTGTGATGTTCTTGGTTTTGTGCCTTACTGATGCTTGACTTACTGCTTGAAGCCCAAGTCACCAAATGAAATGCAAATACTTGAACCACTGAGGAGCCAATGAGCCAGAAGCCTGGGATGTGTGATTGCAAGGCAAGCACTGGCTCTCTGTCAAGGAGTGGAGGTTCAGGTTCACCGAAAAGGGTCCCTGGCTTCCAAATGAAGCTGTGATGTCTCCACCATCCTATTTTTTCTCTGTGTCCTGTATGCTCTGACTTGGCCTCCTCACTTAAGCCTGAGCCCCTGGAGGAAATTGGCCCAAACCTACCAGAGATGCCCTGAACCTGCTATAAGCAACTCGCAGGGCCCTGCCCTCACTGCTTTCTCTTCTTGCAGAAGAAATCAAGAGGGAGCCTGGGCCCATCATTCCTTCTACCCTCCCCCACTAATTACTTCTGCAAAGTAGAAAGTGAAGGGTAGATCTCCCAACACATAGTCAGACTAGCTCAACAGGGTGTGCCTCCTTGCTCACAGGTTCAGAGGTTTGGGTGGGTCACCCCAGGGATGATGGTTCCCATAATGCACTTGTGTGCCTGCCGACTGCCGTGCAGTTTGAGTCTATGATGGTGCTTCAGTGTTTCTGCAACAGGCTGCGTGGTTCAAGCTGCTGGCTACCAAGGGATCAGAGAATAATATACCATTGAAGACTGGCATAAGATTTTGCCAAAATTCCTCTTTCCAGCTGTTTAGATAATTTTCTTTTCATAAACATATACAGCCAGGATTTCATCTAAGTCATAGGTTTTCAAACTTGTTTTTTAGTAGCAGAACCCTTTTTACAAACCAAATTATAAATTCAAGTCAAAAAGAATTACTTTAAAATGTTAACACAAATTTGAAAATTTGAAAGCACTGCCTCCACTTCCAGTTCACGCCTGTGTAGGGAACATCCTGGCACACAGAGGTAGTTGCTGCAAATGGTAAGTTTTTAACCTCTCACCTGGAGATCTCAGGATATACATAGTTTAAATGATGCAGATGCTTGACACTTAAATAGAGTACTAGAAATTGTTTTCACAGGTAAATCACTGACAAATATAATAGTAGTTCACATTCTTCATAAAGAGTAGATCTCAGATAAAAGCTCCCAAATATACAATGAACACAAACCCAACTATGCTATGATATTGTGGCATGTGTGTTACGCACCTAGAGGACCTCATTGTGACAGAAGCTGCTTGAGGCTGAGAGAGAACTCTATCGGGACGCTGACCTGTACACTTGTACAGGAGTACTCTACTTGCCAGAATGTCAATGAATGAATAAATGTCCTCTTCCCTAACACATTTACAGGGCGTACAGATACTTGCACAAAGAGGCAGAAGAAACTTGGTCCTGGGGCTTCACAAAAGCCATTTTACCTGGTAGCACAAATTAATGTGTTGATGGTCTTCAGTGGGCTAAAAGTTGGCATATCAAACATTTGAATATGGAGTATCTTATTTAAGTTTTTTAAAATAAGGTAAAAGTATTTGTGAATCAGGTATTTGGGAGACTCCTGGAATAGCACTTGAAAAACCCTAAGGATTCCACAGAACAGTTTCAAAACCACTATTGTAGTCCATACTCTTCCAAGCAAGGCTTTAACCAGAAACCTCCATCCAAATACATAAACATCTATTCTGTTTATAAAGACAGGCTTCAGCAGCTCCATTGGGAGATTTTCTCAAGATGCATTTGGGAAATTCTAAGAATATAATAGCTCTTACCATAAGAATATATTTCCAAATATATTTTTTTCCTTGTCTTATTTAAGCACATCACTTCCAAGGCCCCCCTTTTGTCAGATGCCCCAGTGGCCCTGTTCCTACTTGGCAGAGATCATCTTTGAGGCATATCTGTACACACTGGCTGCTTCTTCCTCTGCTGCTTCAGCATTTCTCTCCTTTTGTTAGTCCGGTTGCTCCTAGCTAATCTTAGTATAGCATGACAGGCTGGAGTCTTCCAGCAATGGTCATCAGCCCCTTCCCTGGGGGGCATATATCTGGTCAACTTGTTTGGTCCCTCTGGCTGAGGGAGTCAGACTGCCCAATTAGCCAACGTGCCTTCCAGAGGAGAGATCTGATATGGACCTGCCATCCATTGGTCTCAACTTACCCAAGGCTCATGAATATCCAGACCACCAGGGTTAGGTTCAGAGCTTTCCAGCCCAGAGCAAGACTAAGACTGACATGATTTCTGGCCTGGAGCATCTGGAAAGCCTGCCCTTTTTGTTTTTGGAACCCTGATTCAAACTTTAACCATTGGATCAACCTTGAGCATGACTTGGAAAACCATTCCAGGTTTGCATTGTACTTTCTGGTGTGCCCTTTTTTTTTTTTTTTTTTTTGACTTTTTACAGAGAGGAAGGGAGAGGGATAGAGAGTTAGAAACATCGATGAGAGAGAAACATCGATCAGCTGCCTCCTGCACACTCCCCATTAAGGATGTGCCCGAAACCAAGGTACATGCCCTTGACCGGAATCGAACCTGGGACCCCTCAGTCTTCAGGCCAACGCTCTATCCTCTGAGCCAAACCGGTTAGGGCTGGTGTGTCCATTCTTGAAGGGGGAACCCTATTAGGAAACAAAAGGCTGCTAGGATTAGCATTCAGATTGTGAAATGTGGAGGAAAGGGAGAGAAATAGCAGCTGACCTTTATTGTGCTCTGCATTTGCTTATGATTCTGCCCAAGTCCAGTCCCTCATCACAGCCCAGTCTCTGTATCTCAGGCATGTGAAGAACATAACATCCTTACTAGACAGCCACATGGAGCTAAAAAGCTAGGAGTGCCAGTGGCCAGCAAACCTCGAAAAGCCTTCAGGCAAATAGCCACAGGCAAATAGCCACAGCTCATTTCCTGCTTTTAGAGAGAAGGCTGGCTGAAGTTAGGGTCTAACCTCAGAAGAAAGAGCATCTCCTTCCTCTCAACCCATCTAGCAAAAGTGGTTCTGCAAGGAGTTTGGTATACTCACCAGTGGGGGCCACATGTGTGAATTCTTGAGAGAGCTCTGACTGCCTTTAACCCTAAGGATTGGTGTCCTTGCCAAGCTTTTTTAGGTGGTTTACGTCTTGCCTTCAAAGCTCAGCCTGGAGTCTCTAATATTCAGTAACTAAGGAAGTAGTTGCCCTGATCTGCCCTTGAATTTTTTAAATCTTCTTAGTTAGATAAGGTTCAGTCCTAGCAGGGCCAGAATTCCCAACAAATCCAAGGCCTTTTGTCCTAACTAATTATTGGAGTTATAAACAGGAATCACATTGACATTGGCTATTAACTCACCTGTGGTTAGTGAACACCCCCTCCCACCACCAGGAAATATATGGCTCAGCATGTGTGCACACAATGCACTTTCAGAGAGAAACATGCTTTGCAGCTATTTCTCTTCTCCCTCTTGCTGTCTCTCTTTGTTTCTTATGCTTTTTCCTATTGATTGCTTTGGGTAGCGGGGGGGACAGGAGGGTTTTATCAGATCCAGTAACTCTCTCTTCATCGATTCCTTGTTGTAGACTATTGGGGAGAGTCTTATTACAGTGACCTCATCGACTTGCATCTGGGTGGTATGTATAGCAGCATCTGTTGCTGACACTAACCCTGCTGACACCCTTTCCTCACCCATTCTCATTAGTCCCTGCTCACAAATGAAAGAAGAAATCAACCTGTTAACCAAATGGCAAACACAGGCTCTTTCCTATCTCATAATGGAGCAGCATACTGGGTCCTCCCCACTACCATATATACTCCAAAGAAGATCTGAGGTAGCTTTTGCTGACCAGGGTTATCTTAAATTTTTATAATAAAAGTTCACCTGCCCCAACCCATCAACCTCACATCAGCATTCTGGTCCTTCTAATAACTTTTTGGTTGTTTGACAACCAATACACACACACACACACACACACACACTCCAACCTGACCTCTGCCTTGGATCTCATCCCTCAGAAGTTGGAGGTGTCATATCTACCAGGAAGCTCACTGCTAACCACACTCGAGAACCAAACATCTAAAGAACTCAGCCTCGACCATTTTCATTAGGATGTGCCCACGTTTCCCCTAAGAGATTCAAGTGCATATAAAGGTGCCACTTATGATTTCTACCCAAATTCACCAAGCTTGAGGCTATGTTGACAGATGCCTGTAATAATGCCCTTCCCTCCTTGCTGTGTCCTGGCACTTCCTTCACAGTTCTTTTCAATGAACACAGGAAAAAGATAAGGCAGTGGCTCTCAGCATGGGGTCCCAGGACCAACACATCAGCGTCATGACTTGGTAACTTGTTAAAGATACAAGTGATAAATCCCCACCCAAACCCGCCGAATCAGAAATTGGGGGTGAGGCCTGGTTATCTGTATTTTAATAAACCTTCCTGATGATTCTCAGACCCTCTAAAGTCAGAGAACCACTGCCTTAAAAGAAGTCAATATTGAAGTCAATATTTTTTATGTCTTGCTGCATGAAGCTTATCATTTGTATCAGATTAGAGAAATAACCAATCCAGGAGTCTCATTTCTAGACTTTGGGGAGTTTTACTCCTGGAAAGTTAACGTCTTATCAAGAGGAGTGCCAAGCAGCTGCTCCTGAGGTTAATGGTGGGGGGCCTCTGGCACTTCCTCTTCTGGAGTTCCTGCTTTCTGAAATTTCTTCATCTTTCCTCGCAGAAGTGGCCTTAAAACCCAAGAACTGGCAAAAATCATTCTCATTTTTTACCACAATCTCATCCTTTTAAAAAAATCACTTTTTGGCTCATTCCTTTAAAATCCAAAGGTATAATTCTGTGATTCCTACTATGAGATAGTGCCATATTCTTAAAGAACCTCCATCAGTAAGGAGGCTGGCTCTTGGCTTCATTGGGTGGGTTGGGAGTGACTGGTTTCTCTGTCCCACCCCATTGTCCCATGGATTCCACCCTCCACAGATTCCTTCAGTGCCCCAGAGCTTCTCAGGGACTTCCACACTCACGGCCATTCATGCTGTAATTAACAAAACGTATTTCTTGTTTAATGTCCTTGATTCCTTTTCTAACGCCTCCTAACACTCTTGGGGGATATGTATGTCATTTTTTTAAAAAATATATTTTTAATTGATTTCAGAGAGGAAGAGAGAGATAGAAACATCAATGATGAGAGAGAATCATAGATTGGCTGCTTCACACTGGAGATCGAGTCCGCAACCTGGGCATGTGCCCTGACCAGGAATCAAACCATGACCTCCTGGTTCATGGGTTGACGATGTTCAATCACTGAGCCACGCCAGCCAGGCTGTTTATGTCATTTTTTAAAAAATTTTTTTTTTTATTTCAGAGAGGAAAGGAGAGGGAGAGAGAGAAACATCAGTGATGAGAGAGAATCATTGATTGGCTGCTTCCCGCACGCCCCACACTGGGGATCGAGTCCACAACCCAGGCACATGTCCTGACTGGGAATCGAACTTGGGACCCTTCAGTCCACAGCCCAATGTTCTATCCACTGAGCCAAACCAGCGAGGACTGTTTATATCATTTTTATTAAGTGAATCTCAATGTGTGAAAATATGTGGTTGGGTTGTTGTTGTTTTTTAATGCAAAATCTCCTGGAAGGAAATGTCAAAATCAATTTATTTAAAAGTATATTCACCCTTCCCTCCCAGTTTAAGATACTGTTGCCACATTGATTACCTCATATGTCTAGTTTTGTTTTCTTTATCCCCATTGCTTGAATGATAAATGTAGTTGGCTCTTTTCATTTCTGTGTTCCTGAACTCCCAACTACTAGCCTTCAGATTTAAAATTCCAACAAATTCTAAGGGAATATTAAATAAATAAATAAATAAATAAATAAATAAAACTCAATGTGTCTTCTGAATTATGAAGTGCCCCCATCAAACACCTGATAACCCTGCTACTGGATTCTCATCAACTCATCATTTCTTTTTCAGCTTATGTTATTTTTTCTAAACGTTAGACTTCTCCTGTTGGTTCTGATCACCACATAGAGGCTGCTACTGCCCTAACAATGAAGCATGAGAGAAACATCCATTCCAAAGGGAATCACTATATACCCAGGCAGAGAGCAAGAGTCCTCCAGCCCCACTCCCATCAAGCTCCAGGAGGAACATTTAGATAACAGAAATAGTTCCCTTTCAGATTCTGCTGTTTTCTTCTTGGAGCACTTGATAATATTCATTATTTGAGGGGAGGAAATTATCCTTCTAAAATCTGAAGCCTAAAATGTCGAATCTGATTGCTTCTCTGCTATTGCATCCCCAGAAGGCCACACAGAGACCTCATTGCTGGGCCCAGCACTAATCAAAGCTCAGAGAAGTCCAGACTCCTAATGCCTGCCTGGTGCTCTGCCCATTAAACTATATTGTTCCAGTATGGTCATTTGATGGCTATCAGCTGCCTCCTGCACACCCCCTACTGGGGATCGAGCCCACAACCCAGGCATGTGCCCTTGACCAGAATCTAACCTGGGACCCTTCAGTCCCCAGGCCGACACTCTTTCCACTGAGCCAAACCAGCTAGGGCTATGCATTTGATTTTTAGATTTACTTGTTGATAGATATGTATTTGTTATCACTTTGTTGTTCATATTTTTTTATCTTTACTTTTTTCTTCTTCCTCTTCTTAAAGAATACTCTTCAGCATTTCATATAATACTGGTTTGGTGGTGATGAGCTCCTTCAGCTTTTTCTTGTCTGTGAAGCTCTTTATCTGACCTTCAATTCTAAATGATAGCTTTGCTGGGTAAAGTATTCTTGGTTGTAGGTTCTTGGCATTCATCACTTTGAATATTTCTTGCCACTCCCTTCTGGCCTGCATAGTGTCTGTTGAGAAATCAGCTAACAGTCATATGGGTACTCCCTTGTAGGTAACTAACTGTTTTTCTCTTGCTGCTTTTAAGATTCTCTCTTTGTCTTTTGCTCTTGGCATTTTAATTATGATGTGTCTTGGTGTGGTCCTCTTTGGATGCCTTTTGTTTGGGGTTCTCTGTACTTTCTGGACTTGTAAGTCTATTTCTTTCACCAGGTAGGGGAAGTTTCTGTCATTATTTCTTCAAATATGTTTTCAGTATCTTGCTCTCTCTTCTTCTGGCACCCCATAATTCGGATTTGTCCCAGAGGCTCCTTACACTATCTTCATATTTTTGGATTCTTTTTTCTTTTTGCTCTTCTGGTTGGGTGTTATTTGCTTGCTCGTATTTCAAATCATTGATCTGATTCTCGGGATCCCCTAATCTGTTGAATCCCTGTATATTATTCTTTATTTCAGTCAGTGTATGTTTAATTTCTGACTGGTCCTTTTCCATTTTTTTGGTATACTCACTAAGATCCTTGAAAGTCTCACTAAGTTCCTCGGAGGTTTCTAGAAGATTCTTGAGTAACCTTATATCCATGATTTTGAACTCTATATCCAGTAGTTTGCTTTCTTCCATTTCTTTCCTTTGTGACATGTTTCTTTGTCTCCTCATTGTGGCTACTTCCCTGTGTTTGTTTCTGTGTATTGGGTAGCTGCTAAGTCTCCTTGAGTTGACAGAGTGGCCTTGTGTAGTAGGTGTCCTATAGGGCACAGTGGCTCAGCCTCCCCAGTCACCTGAGGTGGACACTCTTGGTGCACCCCTTTGTGGGCTGTGTGCACAGTTTTATTGTAGTTGAGCCTTGATTGCTGTTGGTGTCACTGGGAGGAATTGACCGCCAGGCCAAACTGGTTGTGAGGACCAGCTAGGACTACAGTGAGAGAGCTGCTGTGCAGGAGACATCCTTATGGAGCATGACTTGCTTCAGTGGGGCTTTGGTGCTCACTGAGTCTGCCCCTTGAGTGTGTCTCTTATAGATGTGAAGAGTTGTAATCTGGTATAGTCTCACACTGACCACTGGTACACTGGCTCTTGGGTCTCCAGGGAGGTGCAACATCAGCCACTGCCTAGGGCCACCGAGCAGGAGCTACAGAGAGATCTACAGATTCCTCCTCTTTTTATCTAGTTTGGAAGTGCCCAGACGAGGTCCAGCTGTGAAGCAAGGCATGCTGGTGCTAGTGCCAGTTTTTTGGGGCCTTTTATTGACAAGTCTGGGGCTCTCTGACCCAGCTGCAGCTTGTTTGACAGGTTTTCAGTCTGAGAAAGGACAGACCATTCATATGCAAAAGCTGCTGCACACAGCTTGGGTGGGGTTGTAAATTGGGTAGGGCGGGGTCTCAGGGAATCACCAGGGCAGAGGGAACAGAAATGGCTGCCAGTCAGCCCTTTACCGGGAAGGTCCCAACACAGGAACAATGACCACTGCGAGCACCTCCATCTGGAAGAAAACCACCCCGTATTCCTGCCCTGATGCCAGACAGTCCAGTTTCTCCCTGTGTGTATCTGGGACCCCAAAGCCTAGCCCGGCACTGGAACTCAGAGGAAGTGGGAGCTTGTAAATTCAGTTTGCAGTGCCTGCCTTTTAAGAAGAGCAGCTGGGTCTCCAGCAGTCTGTGTGTCACTCAGCCCCAATCTGCACTTGTTTTTACAGCCTGTAGTTCTTACAGCCCTTAGGGAATTCTTTCCCCAGCTCTGGGACCCTGGGCTTGGGGCCTGGTGTGGGGCTGGGACTCCTTGCTCCTCTAGGGGGCCTCCACAGAGGCGATCTCCCTCCCAATTAAAAAAGCTGCACACAGGGGTGCTGAACCAGCCCGTTCAGCGCCTCCTCACCTCCTACCAGTCTCAGTGTGCTTTCTTCTTTACCTCTCTAGCTGTAGTACTTCCACTCAGCCAGCTTTCCCATGGTTCTGGATGATAGTTGTTCTGTATTTTACTTGTAATTTTGATGTGGTTGTGGGAGGCAGCAAGTACAGGCATTTAGCTATGCGCCATCTTAAGATTTATCTGTACTAAGTTTTATAACACAAGGCACCCCACCTAGCCCTGTCATATGTATATAGACTGGGCATGCTGGGACATAGACCTTTCTGCTTACCACTCTGCAGCTTTGCAGCCAACCACCTTGACTCCCTTGTAGGGTCACAGCATCTGTCATTGCCCCTGGGTTTGGGACTGGGCACCTCAGTTTTACAAATAATGCAAAGGCTAACTCATGTCAGGCATGGCATTTATTGATACAGAGCAAATAGGTTTCTGGGTTAAGGAGTCAGAACAGTTGAGTATAATCTTAGTCAACAAAATATCTGGCCAATCTTCCCTTGCTTTAGACTACATAACCTGAACAACACAAAAAGGAAAATCAGGCTTGGCCAGTATGGCTCAGTTGAGCATCATCCCATATACCAAAAGGTTGCTGGTTCCATTCAGGAGGCAGCTGAAGGATGTTTCTCTTCCATAGATGTTTCTATCTCTCCCTTTCCCTTCCGCTCTCTTGGAGGCCAAGAGGAAATCAAAATAAAAAATAATCTCATCCTATTTTAAAAAAATATTTGCTTTATAAAAAAGACAGATTAGTGAAAGCCCCATTCCTTATACCTACAACACCAAGAAATTCTCCCAACCCTGGGCATCTGGCTTTTTGCAAGTTTAATCTGGTTGATTGAGCTCGGAAATGAAAGGTAATGTCCCTGATGTTTCTTCTGGAAAAAAATAACGAAATTCTGGTAGTATTAATAGGTTGAATTGGATAAAAAGGTACTTCTGCAATGCTGGGTCAGTTATCAGTAAGTATTGTGGCATTATAGCCAAAAACAAGTGTGAGAAATGGAAGTCTGCCCCAGATAGTTGTCCACAAAGGCTAGCCCGGGGTCCCTGTAGCAAGAAAATGGAGCCTCAAAATGCAACTGAGAAGCAAGCATGCCTCTTGCCTATTTTGAGGAAGTCAAAATCAAACAATTTCTTCCTATATGCAGAATTTTCCAAAAGTAGAGCTGGAAGGGAAGTATTTAACTCTGGGGTGCTTTACAGATTTTTATGCATGAAACCAGCTGTGGTATGTCGAAAGGGAAGGGGTGGCAATTCTGAGCCTAAAAGGATGATATTGTATGATGGTTGTGACTTGATTGTTTGGAATTTTGTATTTTCAAGTGGAGATCCTATATAATAAAGAGCTAATATGCAAATGGTCATCATGCCCTCGTGCTGGGGCCAGGGGCCCTAAGGCCACACGCCCCAGGACCTGAGGACCTGAGGCCACGCCCCCCACCCAGTGGGGCTTGACGGGGGAACTGAGGCTGTGCCCCCTGCCCAGTGGGGCTTGGCGGGGGACCTGAGGCCGGGCCAGGGGACCTGATGCTGTGCCCACTGCCCCAGGGCTAGGGGACCTGAGGCTGGGCCTGGGGACCTGAGGCCATGCCCTCTGCCCCAGTGCCAGGACCGGGGGACCTGAGGCCAGGCCGGGGGACCTGAGGCTGCGCCCCCTGCCCTGTGCCAGGGGACCTGAGGCTGCACTCACCGCCCTGCGGGGCTTGATGGGGGTGGGACCGGCTGGGTCTGGGTCTTGCACAATTTCGAGGTGCACGTGGGTGGGCGGGGACTTGACTCTGGGTCCCACAGCATGCCCCAGACTCTGACAGTAGGGAGATTTTTCATATACATTTTACTAATTTTCTTTCATCTTTGACACTTCTATTATAGAGAAAGGGCAAATAGCAATATTAAAATATTTCTTCTAATTAATTCTCTTTTCATATGCACGATTTTCATGCACTGGGCCACTAGTACAATTATAAATAGTAGTTCAGCTCACAAAAAGCCCATTGTCCTCATAATGTTTCTAGTATACAGTATTAGGCCCTAACATTCGAGGTCAGCCGTGGGCAAACTACGGCCCGCAGGCCGGATCCGGCCCGTTTGAAATGAATAAAACTAAAAAAAAAAAAAGACCGTACCCTTTTATGTAATGATGTTTACTTTGAATTTATATTAGTTCACACAAACACTCCATCCATGCTTTTGTTCCGGCCCTCCGGTCCAGTTTAAGAACCCATTGTGGCCCTCGAGTCAAAAAGTTTGCCCACCCCTGTTCTAGGTCATACCAGTGTTTCTGTTTGTTTGTTTGTTTTTTTGTGTTTTTTTCATCTTTATTGTTGAAAGTATTACATAGGTCCCCTTTTTCCCCAAATTGACCCCTTTTTAGCCCACCCCCACCAGGCCTTCACCACCCTATTGTCTATGTCCATGGGTTATGCATATATGCATACATACAAGTTCTTTGGTTGATCTCTTTCCACCCACCCACCCCCGCCTTCCCTCTGAGATTCCACAGTCTGTTCCATGCTTATATGTCTCTGGACCTATTTAGTTTGTCAGTTTATATTGCTATTAGATTGCACATATGTGTGAGATAATGTGGTACTTGTCTTTCTCTGACTGACTTATTTCACTTAGCATGATACTCTCCAGATCCCTCCATGCTATCTCAAAGTGTACAAGATCCCTCTTTTTCACTGCTACATAGATTTCCATGGTGTAAATGTGCCACAGCTTTTTTATCCACTCCTCTACTCATGGGCACTTGGGCTGTTTCCACATCTTAGCTATTGTAAATTGTGCTACTATAAACATTGGGGTGCATATATTCTTTCTGATTGGTGTTTCATGTCTTTTAGGATACATTCCAAGAAGTGGGACCGCTGGGTCAAATGGCAGTTCCATATTTAATTTTTTGAGGAAACTCCATACTTTTTTCATAATGGCTGCACCAGTCTGCATTCCCACCAGCAGTGTACTAGGGTTCCCTTTTCTTCATATCCTCACCAGCACTTGTCATTTGTTGATTTGTTAATGGTAGCCATTCTGACAAGTGTAAGGTGATACCTCGTTGTCATTTTAATTTGTATCTCTTTGATGATGATTGATGACTAGGCACTTTTCCATATGTCTCTTGGCCTTCTCTATGGCCACTTTGGCTTTAGAGAAGTCTCTATTTAGGTCCTATGTCCATTTTTTTAATTGGATTGTTTGTCTTCCTTTTGTTAAGTTGTACGAGTTCCTTATATATTTTGGATATTAACCCTTTATCAAATGTATCATTGCCAAATATGTTCTTTCATACAGTGGGCTCCCTTTACATTTTGTTGATGGTTTCTTTTGCCGTGCAGAAGCTTTTTATTTTGATGTAGTCCCATTTGTTTATTTTCTCCTTAGTGTCCTTTGCCTTAGGAGATGTATCTGCAAGATGTCTGAGATATGCCTATGCTTTCTTTTAGGATTTTTATTGTTTCACAACTTACATTTAAGTCTTCCTTTCATTTTGAGTTTATTCTTGTGTATGGTTTAAGTTGGCGGTCTAGTTTAATTTTTCTGCATGTATCTGTCCAATTTTCTCAGCACTATTTATTGAACAGACTGTCTTGACTCCATTATATGCTATGCTCTTGACTACTTTGTCAAATTTTAATAAAGCATAATGGCTTGAGTTGATTTCTTGGGTCTCTGTTCTATTGCATAATCTATATGCCTGTTCTTGTGCCAGTGCCAGGCTGTTTTGATTACGGTGGCTTTGTAGTATAACTTGATATCTGGGATTGTGATCCCTCCAACGTTGTTTTTCTTTCTCAAGATTGCTGAGGCTATTTGGGGTCTTTGTTGGTTCCATATAAATTTTTGGAATATTTGTTCTAGATCTGTTAAATATGCCATTGGTATTTTAATAGGGATTGCATTAAATCTATAGATTGCTTTGGGTAGTATGGTCATTTTAATGATGTTAATTCTACCAATCCATGGACACAGTATATTCTTCCACTTTTAGTTTTCTGAGTCTTTTACCTACCTGGTTAAGTTTATTCCTAAGTATCTTAATTTTGTGCTCGCTTCGGCAGCACATATACTAAGTATCTTAATTTTGTCGTTGTAATGGTAAAGGGGATTGTTTGTTTAGTTTCTCTTTTGGACAATTCATTATTGGGGTATAAAAATGCCATCAATTTTTGGGTATTAATTTTGTATCCTGC
This sequence comes from Myotis nattereri, assembly GCF_964212035.1. NCBI lineage: Eukaryota > Metazoa > Chordata > Mammalia > Chiroptera > Vespertilionidae > Myotis > Myotis nattereri. The sequence continues at coordinate 106,609,884 of NC_138076.1, forward strand.
TACATTGTCAAGTTCATTTATTAAATCTAGTAGTTTTTTGGTGGAGTCATTAGGGTTTCCTATGTACAGTATCATGTCATCTGCAGATGACAGTCTTACTTCCTCCTTTCCAATTTAGATGCCTTTTATTTTCTTCCTCTTGTCTGATCACTATGGGTAGGACTTCCAGTGCTGTGTTGAACAGGAGTGGTGAAAGAGGGCATCCCTGTCTTGTTCCTGTTCTTAGGGGAAATGCTTTTAGTTTTTGCCCATTGAGTATGATGTTGCCTATAGGTTCATATGGCCTTTATTATGTTGAGATATGCTCCTTCTATTCCCACTTTATTGATAGTTTTTATAAAAAATATGTGTTGGATTTTGTCTAATGCTTTTTCTGCATCTATAGATATGATAATGTGATGTTTTTGTTGTTTTTAATCCTCACCCTAGGATATTTTTCCATTGATTTTTAGGGAGAGTAGAAGAAAAAGGAAAAGACGGAGAGAAACATCAATGTGAGAGAAACACATCGATTGGTTGCCTCCTACACGAGCCCCAACTGGGGCTCGGGCCGGGGAGGAGCCTGTAACCAAGGTACATGACCTTGACGGGAATCAAACCCAGGATCCATTAGTCCACAGGCCCGAATATTGTACCAACCTTGCATCCCTGGCATAAATCCCACTTGGTCATGGTGTATGATCTTTTTAATATATTGTTGGATCTGATTTGCTAATATTTTGTTGAGGATTTTAGCATCTATGTTCATCCCAATATTGGCCTGTAGTTCTGTTTTCTTGTGTCTTTATCTAGTTTTAGGATTAGGATAATGCTGGCCTCATAGAAAGAGTTTGGAAGTGTTCTTTCCTCTTGGATTTTCTGGAATAGGTGTTAATTCTTTTTTGAATATTTGGTAAAACTCCCCTGTGAAGCCATCTGGACCTGGGCTTTTGTTTGCTGGGAGTTTTTACTTATTTATTACTGCTTCAATTTCATCAGTTGTTATTGGCCTATTCAGGTTTTCTGATTCTTTCTGATTCAGTTTGGGAATATTGTCTTTTTCTAGGAATTTGTCCATTTCATCCACATTGTCCAACTTGTTAGCATATAGTTGCTCATAGTATTTTCTTACAATCCATTGTATTTCTGTGGTGTCAGTGGTTACTTCACTGCTTTCATTCCTGATTTTGTTTACGTGGGTCCTCTCTCATTGTTTCTTGACAAATCTGGCTAACAGTTCATCAAATCTTGTTTATCTTTTCAAAGAACCAGCTCTTGGTTTTAATGATCTTTTTTTTGTATTAGTCACTATGTCATTTATTTTTGCTCTAATCTTTATTATTTCCTTCCTACTACTTACTCTGGGCTTTTCTTGTTGTTCTCTTTATAATTCTTTAACTTGAGGGTTAATTGTTTATTATTAATTTTTTTAATATATTTTATTGATTTTTTACAGAGAGGAAGGGAGAGAGATAGAGAGTTAGAAACATCGATGAGAGAGAAACATCGATCAGCTGCCTCCTGCACATCTCATACTGGGGATATGCCCGCAACCCAGGTACATGCCCCCGACCGGAATTGAACCTGGGACCTTTCAGTCCGCAGGCCGACGCTCTATCCACTGAGCCAAACCGGTTTCGGCAAATTTTTCTTGTTTGTTTGTTTTTTTGAGGTAGGCCTATAGTGTATGAACCTCCCTCTCAGGACTGGTTTTGCTGTGTCCCATAGATTTGGGGTTGTTGTGTGTTCATTTTCATTCGTTTCCAGGAAGTGTCTGATGTCTTTCTTGATCTCCTTGGTAACCCATTCATTGTTTAATAACATGCTATTTAGCCTCCATGTGTTTGAATGTTTTTGATTGTTTTTACTGTAATTGATTTCTAATTTCATTCCACTGTGATCTGAGAAGATGCTTGAAATGATTGCAATCTTATTGAACTTGTAGAGACTTGTTTTGTGTCCTAAAATATCGTCTATCTTTGAGAATGACCCTGTGCACTTGAGAAGAATGTATATTTGTCAGCTTTGGGGTGAAATGTTCTATAATTGTCAATTAAATCCATCTGATCCAGCATGTCCTTTAGAGTCACTATTTCCCTGTTAAGTTTTTGCCTGGAAGATCTAAGATCTATCCAGTGAAGTCAGTATGGTGTTAAAGTCCCCTACTATAGCTGTATTGTTTTTGATCTCTCCCTTAAAGTACCCTGGAAGTGTTTTTTATATATTTAGGTGCTCCTGTATTGGGTACATATATGTTTACCAGGGTTATATCCTCTTGTTGGATCATTCCCTTTAGTATTATATAGTGACCTTTGTTGTCTCTTGTGATGGCCTTCATTTTGAAGTCTATTTTTCCAGTTATGAGTATTGCTACTCCAGCTTTTTTATTTTATTTCCATTTTCATGGAAAAAAATTTTCTATCCCTTTACTCTTATCCTGTGTGATTCTTTTGTTCTTAGGTGGGTCTTTTGTAGACAGCATATACATTGGGGCCTTGACTTACGAGTGTCCCGACTAACGAGTTTTTTGAGATACCAGCTGTCTCTCGGCCGATTTTTTGCATTGAGTTGACAGAGTAATTTGAGTTAACGAGCTCGGTCCTGGAACGAATTAAACTCGTAAGTCAAGGCCCCACTGTAATTGGGTCATGTTTTTGTATCTATTCAGCTACCTTATGTCTTTTAATTGGAGCATTTAAACCACTTATATTAAAGATTATTGTTGATAGTACAGTATTATTATTGTACTTATTTATTGCCATTTTAATTCTGTATGTCTATGTTTCACTCTCTACATCTTCTCATTACAGCAGTCCCTTTAGCATTTCTTGCAGTGCTGGTTTAGTGCTGATAAAGTCCTTTCGCCTCTTTTTTTGTCTGAGAAGCTCTTTATTTCACCTTCTATTTTGAATGCTAGCCTTGCTGGGTATAGTAATCTTGGTTTTAGATCCTTGCTTTCATTATCTTGAGTATTTCATGCCATTCCCTTCTGGCCTGTAGAGTTTTTGATGAGAAATCAGGTGGCAGCTCCTATGGGAGCTCCTTTGTAGGTAACAGTTTGCTTTTCTCTTGCTGCCTTTAAGATTCTCTCTTTGTCTTTAATTTTTGGCATTTTTAAATTATTTTTATTGATTTCAGAGAGGTAGGGAGAGGGAGAGGGAGATAGAAACATTAATGATGAAAGAGAATCATCAATCGGCTGCCTCCTGCACACATCTCACAGGGGATCAAGCCTGCAACCTAGCCATGTGCCCCATCCGGGAATCAAAGCATGACCTCCTGGTCAACCACTGAGCCACGCCGGCCAGGCAGCATTTTAATTATGATATGTCTGTGCATGGACTTGTTTGTGTTCTTCTCTGTTGGGACTCTCTGTGCCTCCTAAACTTTTTCCTTCATCAGGTTTGGGTATTTTTCTGCCATTATTTCTTCAAACACATTCTCTATCCCTTGCTCACCTTCTGGCACACCTATTATGTGAATATTGTTATGTTTCATGTTGTCCCACAGCTCCCTTAAGCTGTCCTCCTGTTTTTTAATTGCTTTTTCTTTTTGGTCCTCTGCGTGATTTTTTTCTGCCCTGTCTTTTAATTCACTGATGCGATCTTGTGCTTCCCCTAATCTTCTGAATATGCTTTCCACTTAGTTCTTTATTTCTGTTGTGTCTTTCTTCATAGTTACTATATATTTTCTCATGCTGTTGAGCATCTTTGCCATCATTATTCTGAACTCTTTGCCTGATAAATTTCTTATCTCCATTTTATTTAGCTCTTCTTCTGGAGAATTCTCTTGTTCTTTCATTTGGGACTTGTTTTTTTGTCTCCCTTCTTTTGCTGCCTGTTTGGGTTTGTATCTGTGTATTAAGTAGATCTGCTATAACTCCCAATCTCTAGTGCAGGACAATATCAGACACTTTTTTTTAGCCTCACTCAAGGATATTTTTCCATTGATTTTTAGAGAGAATGGAAAAGAGAGGGAAAGACAGAGAAGTATTGATGAGAGAAACATATCAATTGGTTGCCTCATACACACATCCCAAGGAGGAGCTTACAACCGAGGCACGTGCCCTTGACCAGAATCAAACCTGGGACCCTTTGGTCCTCAGGCTGATAACGCTCTATCCACTGAGCCAAACCAGCCTGAGCCAAACCAGCCTGGGCAATGTCAGACCCTTTTTGTGACTGGCCCGAAGTACCTTGTTTGGAGCTATCTGCAATCCACAGCTTGTGGCTCCCTCTGCTGGGGCAGGATGCCTTTGGAAAGGACAAAGATGTGCACCAGGGTCTGCTTTTCATAGCCCTGGGCCCAGGATTAGATGAAGAAAAGACTCAAAATCTCCTGAAACCTGCCTCTGCCTGAAGTTCAGTTGACACTCAGACTTGATTAGCCTCAGGCTATTGACCACAGGGTAGGGCAAGAGGTCTTCTATTAGGGGGGCTACTGCCTTCCCCCTCAGGCAAAAACTGCTTGAATAGCAAAATTCCACCATCAGAGATAGACTTCCTCTGAGCATGAGGAAATTACTCAGCATAGGAAACCAGGGTGGCTGCCCTCCAGGCTCCAACTCCAGAGCTCCCAGTCCTGGCTTGTGCTCACTCAGCTCCAGTCCACTCTGCCTTCCCTCTACCAGAGCCCAAGGTGAGTGGCGGCACATGGAATTTTGTGTGTTGGCCCTTTAAGAGGATGCCTGTATTTCCCGCAGTCCCTTGATGGCAGACAGCATCCCTGCTACTTTTCACAGCCAGATGTTATATGGGCACCTTTCTTAGTTCTGGTGTTCTAGGCTGGGGAGCCCAGCTTGGGGCTTAAGACCCCAGAGTTCTCAGTGAGAACCTCCCACAACTGAGATATCCCTCCAGAACTTCATCGCTGTCTGTGGGAACCCGGTCAACCCTTTATCGCCTCTGCACTTCCTACCATCCTCATCTCTCCTTGTGAGAAAACTTCCAGACCATTCTCTGCCTCTCAGTCTCAGGGAATTTTGACAACCAAAAGGACTGAAGCCATGTTGAGTTTGTATACATCACAGATGAGCATCCACACTCAGGGTCCTGAGGATGGGTTGGTTAGTTTGGTGTTTTTCAGCTAGCCTAACATTTCATTCAGTTAACTGATAGAGTAGGAGGGGAGGGTGCAGTGCTTTGAGGTGAAGTGTCTTGGACAAAGCCTTCATGAGGAAATCGGAGGAAGATGGAAATATAGAAAAGACAAGTGTAGAGAAGGGGGAGTTGCCATAGGATTGTTTGCTTTTCCCACCTGCCAGCTGCTCCACAGCCCTGGGCCACACAAGAGGCAGGGCCTGGAGTGAGGTGTCTAGTAGGTCAGAGGCAAAGTGGTAGTGTGGAAAGCACCCCTAACTTAGAAAGGCAAGATCTTGAGTCAGGTCCGAGCTTCACTGTGTCCCCAGCCAGGTCACTTATCCTCTCTTGGCCTCTAAAATTGGAGGAAAGGGTGGCAGTACCACTCTTTTCCAGGACTGGCATTCTGAATAGGATCTTTGTGTGTGACTCAGTTTCCAGTAGCTACCTATTGTTAGATTTACCTAGAGCCTTTGTTGCCCCTTTAAAGAGGGCAAACTCTTCGTTTAGCATGGGAAAGGCAGATCCAGATTTTAGTCAGGCTGTGCCACATTTAATTTCTTTGATCCTCAGATCACCCATTTCAAAATAGAGATACTAATGGTCATCCAGGTGGCCATCAATGTATGGATCAATGAAATAACACATGTGAGAGTGTTTTGAAATGGTAAATCACTATCCTTGCTTATTGCATGCATCACTGGAATATGATGAAACATACCTTACTATATGACAATAGTCTGCTGCTCTTAAATTCACCTGTCACCTGCCCCCAGTGGTCAAAGTGAATGGATGCTAAACAGTTGCTGATGGTGGTCACATTTCAAAAGGAATTTTTGTGTCAAATGAAAAAAAATTAGTTTGCCGCCAAGGTAAAAGCTGGAGCAGATAAGCTTGCAGAGTGGTGAGGGCATGCAGCGCAGTGAGTATGAGAGTGTAGAGTTGCTGATAAAAGGCTTCCAACCAGAACCAAGTTCCAGGATTTCTCAGAAGTGATGATGAGCCTAGAGGATGCAGAGGTGGTTTGTGAGGTTATAAATATGGTAGCTGTTACAGAGACAGAACCCTATTTTTTAAAAGTTTGTCATGGGCTTGACTTTAGAACTAGTAGACCAAATCCTCTATTTCTCACATCTCCAAAAAAGGCAAACAAATAGCACTCAAAACCAAATCCTTTGCTTCCTATGCACACTCACCTGAGAGCCAGATCTGGGAGGATGCCCTTTATTTGACTGATGTTTCCAGTCAGTTTTCCCTCCTCAATTTCTTCTTTTTAGAACAATATCTATTGGTTATATTTTTCTGATTATTAAAATAGTATATATTATGGAAATTTCAGAGCATGCAGAAAGGCTAAAAAAGAAAGTCATAACCACACAGTGTGAGTTTACCCAGCTCCCTTCTGGCCATTTCACATCCTGCCCTCTGCCCCTTATTATAGAACTAGAGGCCTGATGCACGAAATTTGTGCAAGAAGCTCGGCCCTTGCAGTCCCAGCTGCCTCTCGCGCGCCCCTCCCCCCCCAGCTCTGTCCAGAAGGTTGTTCTGCTATTCAGTCTAATTAGCATATTAGCTCTTTATTATATAGGACTAGTGGCCCGGTGCACGAAATTCATGCACGGGGGTGAGGGGGTGTCCCTCAGCCCGGCCTGCACCCTCTCCAATGTGGAACCCCTCAGGGGATGTCCAACTGCTGGTTGGGATCGGGCCTAAACCGGCAGTCGGACATCCCTCTCACAATCTGGGACCTCTGGCTCCTAACCGCTCACCTGCCTGCCTGCCTGATTGTCCCTAACCACTCTGCCTGCTGACCTGATCATCCCCTACTGCCTCCCTCCTTCCAGCCAGATCATCCCTAACTGCCCGCCCCTGCCGGACTGATTGCTCCCAACTTCTCCCCCCCACCAGCCTGCTCGCCCCTAGCCACCTCTGCCTCGGCCCCACCACCATGACTTTGTCCAGAAGGATATCCGGAAGGTCTCCCAGTCTAATTAGCATATTACCCTTTTATTAGTACAGATGCTTTCTTCTTTTTAAACACTTGCTTTACCTGATGCCCCCCTTTCTAATTTCATTTCCTAATTTCTGTTCTGAATATTTTGTTACTGCATATTGTCGTTTATAATGGAAAAAGGTGTATGAGGATGTGGTCTACATAAAAGAAGCTGAAAGCTCTATTTTGTGATTACCAGAAAATTGAAACACATTTTTTAGTTTACGTGCAGTACATACTTCCTTATTTTGGGTGTGCATTGGTTGTGTATCATTTCACTGTGCCTTGCAAATGGATATGGAGACTGTCCACTCAGCACCACAGACTGTCTGGGGTACCATCTGTCCCACAAAGTGGCACAGAGTGCTCATTGATGTTGTATTTCATGGGATGTATCCAGGTATTCTGAGCACCAACACAGACTCTACATTTTTGTAACAAAGAAGGTTGAATATAGACTAGTTAGGGAAGGAAAGTTCTTCGTACCCCAGCACATCAGCTGGTCACAGTCATGTCTGTTAGAACGCTGGATATAATCAGCATTTCACACACATATGCACACACAGTATCTGACTTTAGTTTTGAAGTTTTACCAGACACCAGATTCAATGCATAGCACAAAACAATACGGAGATCACTGTGAGAGGCTTAAAGGAAAGAGAAAATGTGGCATCTGCATTTATTTGACTGCAATGCAAAACAGCCTCTCAACCCTTCTGGTGACTAAACCAGGGTAACTTCTTACCCCTGTTCTAATTGTAAAATCACTCACCTGCACACACACACACCAGAGTCCTTGAGGTATCTCTGCTGGGGAGGGTGTTCCCTGTCTCCAGTGTGGCATGTGGTTCTGTGATGGTCCCTGTGAGCTCCTCCCTTTCCTTGAGTTACCGTCAGGTCTCTAAGTCTCACAGGTGTTTCTCTGCACACTATCTTCTCTCAGTCCCCTGTCCACAGCTCTTATCAGCAGTGTTACTGTGGGTTGGTATGTCCTGTCAGCACCTTTTTTGGTCTTACAGTCCAAAGTGTGACAGCCTTTCCCCACCTATGGCATTGGATCCCTCTGTGCAGATGGAAGGGATGGAAGCAAAGGGGGTGGTTTGCTCTCTCTGGCATGTGGGGGGATAGTGAAACAGACTGGGGGAAGTTGCTTCTGTGTGGACATGTTCCCCAACACATCCTGGCTCCGCATTCAAAGCAGATGTCAGAGCACTGGCAGCCCTCCATAGACTCAGCTGCTTTCTGTGGGCACGGCAACGCAGCGGTCACAGACCCCTTCAGCCCCCTTAGACTTATACAAGCTTAGTTGTAACTGGGGCTCATGTGTCTATGACTATGGGTGCAGGTTTGGTTGGTTGGCTGAGGTTATCACCTACAAAACTGGAAGCAGTTTTGACCACGTATATAACACAGTCTGTTCCACAGAGGTAGGCAGACCTATCTAGGGGCTTTGGGCAATTTTAAGGAGGGAACCCAAAACCCAAAAGGCCACTGTATGGTAATACCCAGTGTCACCTCCCTCCCCATGGGGACTAGAGAAAGAAGGAGCAGCCCTTACTGGGAGCTGCCCCACCATCGGGAAGGGAGCATGTGCATGTGCATTCCTTTTTTTTTAGCCACGTACCCACATCAGGGATGGCCACCCAGGCCTGGATCTCTCTTACTGAGTTTCCATGCCGATAAAGGGACTTAATTCATTTGTAGACATTGTTTCCCTTTTTTCTGCCTTTCCATTTCTTGTATTTTTTTTCTTTTCCTCCTTTTGTTCCTTTCTCACTTTTATGCTTTTTGTCCTCTGCTTATATTTTTATTTCACTGTCTCCCTGTCCCTCTTCACTTTCAAACTCCTCCTCCTCCTCTTTTCTTTTTGTCTTTCTCTGTCTCCTTCTCCTCTTCTTTGTTTGGTCCTTTTTGAAGTTGAGCCCAGTGGCGGGACTCCACGGCGTAGACCTCTCTCCTTCTGCCCTTGCTGTGTCCAGGAAGGTAACGTAACTCCCCAACCTCATCCCCACTGCCTCTCAGGCCATAGTAACACTAGTTAAAGAGGGAGGCATACCCAGCTGTCTCTCTTTCTTTCTCTGACACTTGATAGCCCTGGTACAAAACTTCATGAGTATGTGGCAGTTTCTTACAAGGTACAGTATCCCTTTGACTGTCTCAGGGGAGGAACGGGGTATGGAGTGAAGCCAGAGAGCCTCCGAGGCAGGCCTCTCGGCAGCAGCAGAGAGTCCCACGATATTGCACCACCATTTGTGGTTGGGCCTCTCAGTCTCACGTCCAGCAGACAGAGGGGCCAGGCTCATGGGTCAGGAACCTCCCGCCTGTGTGGCAACAATTTGTATTGGTGGAGTCGAGGAATACTGTCCTTTCAAAGACTGGTCTATACAAATGCCCCTGAGTTCTTTTCCCAAACAACCACTGAACGCAAACTTCTCTACCCTATGTCTTGCTGAGTGTGTGTGATATTTTTTTTTTAAGTTTGTCTGATTTGAAGTCTTTTGTGGTGATAAGATTGTTGTTGAAAAGGCATGTGGGAAGGGGAAGGGGAGTGTGTTCATGACTAACCCTTGCTAACCTCTTCCTGTGCTCTCCATGGTTCTCACATTTGACTTTCACCCACCCCACCACATACTTTTGCTTATTGGCTGTGAACAATCTACCAAAGCTCATGAGTGGTGTTTAGAGGTTTCCCTGTGGAATTTTGGGGAGGTGGGAAGGAGGAAGTGGCTTCCTAGTGCATTTACAACTTGCCACACTGGATAGCTTGCATGCCTCAGGCTCCATCTTCCATGGCCATGTGGGCACACTGTGCAGAGACACTCAGAAAGGAATGCATGGAACTGAGCTGTAGGCTGCTTTAACAGCCAAAGAGCCAAGTCTATTGGGTTGGGTGAGAAGAGCTTTGGTCCCCAGACACTCCAACACGCACTCCACAGTAGCAGGCTCAACTAGTAAGAAGGGAGCTTCCATCCTTCAGAATAGGACTCAGGGGCAAGACTTCACCTTGGGAGCCCAGCTGCATGTGCACCACACAGTGCATTCATTAACCCCTGCTTGTATGAATGTGAGTCATTTCTGCCTCTCTAGAATGTAGCCCCATTGAAAGACTAACTGGCTTGGGCCTCGTGTATGTCAAGCAAACAACATTGCAGAGAGAGAGAGAGTTGTCTTTGAACAGTATGCTAGAAAGTCAGGTGTGAAGAATGTAGGAAAGCAGTGAGTAAGGAGCTTAATATATGAGAGTCATCCCACCTGAGGGTGTACTCCATATGTTTCTAGGTCTAGTCTTTACTGGGATAGAACATCCAACCAAGTTACTCATAAAATGGAAAGCACTTTGAAAGATTTCCCAGTGCAGTGCCTCTTCACCTGGGGCCCATGGATGGATTTCAGGAATCCCATGAACACCCTGAAATTCTGTATGAAATGAAATTGTTGGATGTATATGCATGCATTTTTTTTCTAGGAAGGGAGTTCCTAGCTTTCCTGAGATTCTCAAAATGGTTTGTAATCCAAAAAATATTGAAGAATCACTGACATAGTTTGTCATTTGCCTTCAGGCAGGACCACACTATGGCTTCTTTGTGCTCCAAGGAAAAGGTGTTTTCCCTCTTTGGGTAGTTTGATTCCTTGGAAAGTTCTTCTGTCCATCCTCCTGCTACAGTAAAGCCTAGTGGGGTCTGGATACTCCTGGTGGAGGTCTAGGTCTCAGCAATGCCATGGTGCAGGGCAGCCTGAGTTAGGTGCCAGCCCGGACACTGCTGCTGGGGTTGGGTTGAGCGAGTGTACACCTCATTTAGCCTCTAGGCCCTAGGGTCTGCTGTTGTTTCTCTGCCCTCGGTGAGAAACCTGCTAGCCTTCCTGGGCTGTACCTCATATACCATATAAGATCCAATGGAAGAGTGTTTGGTCAGGATAAAAGAAATGATGAGGCCCCACGGGGGCAGTGCCTAGAAAGAGTTGAGTTAGTGAGTGTGACTTAAAAGGAGACCAAGTGTGGTGTATAACCTCACATTTATCGCCATCATTAGGCTGGTTTCTTCAAAGCAGGCCTAGTACATAGCAAATACCAAGTAAATATTAAATGGAAGGAAGGAAGGAAGAAAGAAAGGAAGGAAGGAAGGAAGGAAGGAAGGAAGGAAGGAAGGAAGGAAGGAAGGAAGGGAGGAGGGAGGGAGGGAGGGAAGGAAGGAAGGAAGGGAGGAAGGGAGGAGGGAGGGAGGGGGGGGGAGGAAGGGAGGAAGGAAGGAAGGCAAAGCACTTAAAATATACCAAAGGAAAACCACTGAGCAGGAGAGGTCTAAACGAGTGGTGACCAGGTTACTGAGGGGTAAGGGCAGGCCTGGGAAGGACAAACTCAAAGCACAGGCTCAATTAGGCCCTGGGGGTGGGCATGGCGCCCCCTTCTGGGCGGCAGGCAAACACTGAACCTGGCTTGGGAACGTTCCTGCAGCATCTCGCTCTGCTCTCTTTGCACAATTGCCCCAGTGTGATGACTCCTGCTGGCCAAGTAGACAACAAACCCTTTGTGTGCCTGACTCTCCCTCTTTCTGCAGGCATGGGCAAGAAGGATGACCCCAAGCTGATGCAGGAGTGGTTCAGGCTGGTGCAAGAGAAGAATGCCATGGTGCGCTATGAGTCAGAGCTGATGATCTTGTGAGTGGACCTAGCTGTGAGCTCAGTGCCTATCATGGCAGGAGCACAGCTCCTTCCTAATTTAGGGGGTAAGGAGATATGGTCCCCAAGTCACTGTTGCTTGTCTCCTTCCCCTTGCCTACCTTCCCAGCGCCCGGGAGCTGGAACTGGAAGACCGGCAGAGCCGACTGCAGCAGGAACTCCGGGAGCGAATGGCAATGGAAGGTAAGAGGGGAACAAGGCTGAGCTGGACATGAGTTGGCTGGGTGTGGCCTCCTCGCCCTACAGACCTGTCTTTTGCTACTGCCCAGATCACCTTAAGACCGAGGAGGAGTTGTCGGAGGAGAAGAAGATCCTGAACGAGATGCTGGAGGTGGTGGAACAGAGAGACGCCCTTGTGGCGTTGCTAGAGGAGCAGCGGCTCCGGGAGAAAGAGGAAGACAAGGACCTGGAGGCTGTCATGCTGTCAAAGGGCTTCAGCCTAAACTGGTCCTGAGCTCCCACCCACGCTCTGCTAGCTGGTCTGTGGAATCTGCCTGACCCAGCTGGGCTCTTCCACACCACCTAGATCCAAGATCTGAGAAGGTCTGGCAGCTCCTGGGAGTTTGCACTCAAATGTCCATGTGCCTCTTAAAAAGCAGATCAAGTATCTGTGCTGTGGGGAATCCCAAGTGAAGATGAGTATCTGAGGCGGCTCTGCCTCCTTGAATAGACTCACTCTGAATTCCTGATCCAGGGAGTGAAGGCCATGGAGTGCAGAGGTTTAATGTGGGGAAAAGAAAGTTCCCCAGGGATGCGCAGTAACCGGCGCCCCTCCTTGTGCAGGCATGTGTGATGAGAGGAGGAAGCTGCTCCCCCTCTGTCAAAACCACAGCCACCAGAGTGCACCCCACAGAGAGGAAGGGGCAACTGTCTTCTTCATGCTCCCTGAAGCACCACCAAAGAAACAAAGGAGACTCCCAGGAAAACCACATGTGAACTAAGAGTGGGAGAGTCCGTGGCCAGTCAGGGTGATGCCTATCCTGCATCACCTGGAAGCTGAGGGGGCCCCATTTCCTGAGTTCATTATGTAAGTAAGGAGGATCCAGGAGGAGTCTGCTTCCCAGTTCCACACCACACACTGGATTCCACGTGGCCAAATGCCCCAGGCCTCTCTCTGATTGTGGCCTGAGGGTTGTGTATTGCTGCATTTTGCTTTTAATTCACAAGCATTTTAACACTGGAAAATACTGACTTTGGGAGATGGGTGAGGCTCTACATTTCAAGCCCCCAGTCACTGTTCAGTACTTCAGTTGGGGCAGGAGTGATCCTCCTTGGTGTTTTTCCTACGTTTGCACATTGAAATGAAGCTGACAATCTAGCAAGACACTCAGCCACTTCAGACTCTTTTTTTCAATTAACTTATTTTTTTAATACTTGAAAAAAATTTCATTTTTATATCTTTACTAAAGACACTGATCACCTGGCACCTGGTATGGAAGTGACAGAGGTAACCATGCCAGCCTGCCTGAACGCTTGCTACATCCATCTATTTATTAGCTCACCTTTATAGAGTTACTGACCCCACTGACATCAGAAAGCAGTGAGTCCCTCATTGGGGCCCCCCACTCACAGCTCTTCTGTCCCCTCCTATACTTTGTGTCTGGATCCTCCTCCTCCACCTGGTACCCTGTTCTCACTCTGGCGCCAAACTTTATGTCTATACCACCTACTTGTCAAGGAGACATGTCAGCACTGTTTGAAGCCAGACCAGCAGGCACAGATGCCACTTGTCTTTCCCTGTGGGAATATTGGCTCTGCAGAACCCTTTTTTTTTTTTTTTCACTTTTGGTACCAGGGGTTTTTAACCTCTCCTAACACATTTATCATGGAAAGTTGGGGATAGGCCCTCTTCTAGGCTGGCTGAGACAGTGCTTGATGGGACCTTGTAATCCATCTGATTAGGATTCCCTCAGCCCAGCCTCAGATCCAACCGGATAGACATGCGCAGGTGGGGTCTTAGGTAGTGGGGTTTAGGTTGGTCTCTCCAAACTAGTAACAGCTCCAGCCCAGACCTCCACAGTTCCTGGATCTGCAGGGGGGTGGGGAGGTGGGGGCAAGGGATGATAAGCACCATGTAACTAGCTCCTTGAGCCAAACTGCTTATTTCTTTCAGCTCAGCCACTGTCTGAGGAAACCTGGTGGGTCACCACTTGTCCATCCACAGAATTAGCTCATGGTGAGCCCAAGGAGGAGGCCCACCAGTGCCAGGCCAGTCTGGGAGGGTGTTCTATCCAACTCCTGTGCAGAGGGGCCAATGTAGAGAGAACAGAAGCATGGCAACTCTTCAAGGCCACCTGAGGGCAGGACAGATTGGGCATCCGTGCTGACCTTGGAACTTCCATGGGAAACCACACTGTGCCTCAACTTGAACATTTGTTCTCACTACAAAGGAGCAAAGAACCTGTCTTCTTCTTCACTTTGTCCCAAAGCTGCCATCTCCCTACTGTGGAAATCCAGGAGTATGCTGCTGGCAGCCACCACAGCTCTGACTTCTTCACTTCTTGTTTTCAGATGAGTCAGGCAGAGTCTCTGTTTTTACTCTCTTTTCTTAAAAGGGGGAGAGAAGGGTGTTCCAGAGTCCATCTTTAAACCCCAACTTCCAATAAAATTGGACTTGGGTCAGGATCTTTATTGCCTTTGTGGCCTTTTCCCTAACCCTCCACCTCTCAAAGGCCACCATACCTGACCATGCCCCAGGAGAGCTGCCTCCCTCCATTATAGCTCCTGCTAACTCCAGAACAAGGAATCAGTTTAGGAAGTGTCTAGAAGGGATGTGGCCATAGTGATCCTCTCTAGGTGGCTTAATGTAGCAGGGGCATGAGATGTTACTGCCTGCCTCTTGCTGCCAGCCAATACTGAATCCTTCCAAAGTGCACACTGCTTCCTTCAGTTACTAGAAAGGGGCTGAAGACTTTGCAGAGAAGCCTGTGAAATGTTCCCCTGCATTGCACTCCCAACAGTACTTTTTTCAAAGCTTCCATTTTATAACCACTAGTTTGCAGTTTATTTAGTACCTGGTGACATGCTGCATGAAATGTTTTCCAACTCTGGAAATGCATGCAGCTCCAGGCAGGTTTTTCTTCTCAAGAGTTAAGTCCCCTTGAAGGCAAGGGGAACAGGAAATATATTCATCTGAAACGCCTGAGGTTGAGTGTGCCCCAAACACCAGGCCACACAGTGGGCTCCAAGCTCAGCATTACCTAGGACAGCAGCAGGCACCACCATCCCGAGTCAGTCACTGTTGGGGGGTGGGGGGGCTGGCCAACAAGAATGGGAGGTTCTAACACTGCTCAGATGGTATTTGAGCCTTAGCCCTCAGGAGCTATTCTCCAGCTTCTTTTGACCAGCAAAGATAGACTATTCTTTATCCCTTCCAAGAGAAGACATTTTCAGTCAGGCACAAAGTGGAAAGAATTTAAAGAAAAAAATTTCTAAAGTGGTAACAACTGAGCTACAAAGGGGAATGGGCCATTTTATGCACAATAAAAGTTTTAAAAGGGATACACAGTGTGTTTCTTAAGTCGTAGTACTGGACTTGGCAGTGCACCAGGATGCATGTCCAGGTCTACCACCTGTCTTTTGCAGGTAGGTGGTATTCATGCAAGTCATTTTATGTCTGATGTATGTGTGAATGTGTGCAAGGTTGTTTAAAGACAACTTTTTTTGCTTGTGTGTGTGTGTGTGCTTTTTTTATTATACTGGCTCAGCCATCAACTGTTACCACTTGAGAAAATGTCTGAAGCAACCCAATGTGGTAAGAAGCTGTTCTTTAAAACCAAACCCCAGTATTTTCTCTTGAAAAGAAGCTTGTTCTAGAAATTACCCAAGTCAGAGTGAACCTGGGTCCTGGCAGCCTTCCTTGCCAGTGCTGCTTCCAGGCTAGCTGGGCACTGGCCTTTGACACAGCTGACCTGAGAGCCAGTGCTGTGGGGTATCAGCTTCCAGGCCTCATCATTCAGATGTGTGAATGTCCCCGAGCTCCATGCACAGGGTCTTGGAGAGAGCTGACAGCACCCTTCTTTAGAATGGAAAAATCCCCGAGAAATGGAAGAAAATAACCTGACTGACTCTCCTGTCTTTGCTACAAGAAGCCTCCTGGGTTGCTTTTCCAGCACTCTCCCCTTCCCTTTGTGTTGACCTATCAGGAATACAGAGCTAATCCCTAAGGCATGATGCTTCCCTTGGGAACAGTAACAAGGGAGAAAAAATGGCAATAAATGGGTGGAAGTGAGTCTTGCCCAGCCTGGAGGTCAGCCTTAGAGGCTGGGTCCACAACCTTCTGGCTGTATTGCCAGCTATTCCAGGAGGAAGAAAAGGGCCTAACTGACACAGGTAGAAACAGGAGAGCCAGCATGAGTGAATGTACTGTGGCCCTAGATTACTAAAAAGAAAGATGGATCGAGGTGCATTCCTGCTGGGAAAGGAGTTTGGAAGTCACCTGTGCTGGTCCCAAACACCTTTTGTCCCTCAGAGGGGCGCACTTCGATTGGAGCTGGAAGCAGGCAGGAGTTAGCAGCAGTTCACAGCAACCCCTGGTGGCAGGAAATGGTGATTGTGGTTTTAGACAGGCAACCAGAAAGGAAGGCTGCTCGAGTACCGGGGAATATCCCATCAGAAGCACTGCTCCTTTCTGTCCAAGAAACCACCGCGTCTAATGGCTTCTAAATCCCTTCTGATCCTTGAATCCTCATAGTCCCTTCTTAGAAATCAGAGTGGGAAATGGTAAATGGAGAGAATATGCTACTTTATTTCTCTTTATGAGCTGGCCAGACTGGCTCACTTAAGGAGACCCCTCCTTTATGTTAACTGCTCAGAAGATCAGCCATGTTCAGTGAGGAAGGTAAGAAACCATCCTCTTAGGTGGGTTATGTCCCACCAAAAACACACCTAACCAAGAAGCCTGGTAGACCAAGTGCCTAGGGTCACAGGCCCTCCGGTGACACTCCCAGATAGCCTGTTGCTGCTGAATTTTACTAGGTAGCATTTTGTGACAGCCTCACTCCTTGTGTCCCTTGCCCTAAGATCTTGATGCAGCTGGGGCTTAAACGAGAAAGTTGGAGTCCCAGCTTCTGTGGGTAGGCCATGTGTGCTGGCTGCCTCTACCTGAGAAGCCACCTGTTACCAAGACAGACAAGGAAGGGGAGACAGAGTCCTGTGATGCATACATATGCACACATACACTCCTTTTCACTCCCAGCATGGTCTTTCTGAACCAGAGTGTGCTTCTAGTTCTAAAGTAGGCTGGATTGCAGGCTTTGGTCCCAAGTGGGGCAGCTGTGGTGGTGGCTCAGGCCCCAGAGCTAGGCAAGATCCAAGTTGAGGAATTTCCTGCCACCTTCAACAGCCTGGGTCTGGAAGGCTACAGCTGTATTGACTGGTCTCCAGGGTAGGCAGATGGCCCATCCCCCAGGCCCAGGAGGAGAGGCCTACAGAGTGCCCAGTGTGGGAGTAGAACTGACTCACACAGAAATGAGGGCAAGGTTGCTGGTGTCTAGCCACACATGAGAGAGCAGTAGGGATATGAGACATGAAACTTGTCCCTGCCTCTTCCCAACTTCAGACATAGCCTTAGGCACATAACTGGTCAATGCCTCTCTTCCTCTGTCTCACCTGGTAACCAGCCCATAGTACCAGGGGAGGGCAGTGCATTAAGGGCTTCTGATTCTTGAACCAGGCACAGACATCTTTCATGAAGGTAACTAACATTCACCTTGAGAAAGGGTAAGAAACCCGAGGAGGGCTAAGGGGAAGGAGCTCTAGGGGCTGGCTCCCAGCTCCCCAAAACCATCTCAGATCTGGTGAGCCAACAGAGGTAGGCATTTATTTTTAATTATTTTAAATGCTGTGCTGATCTGTTTCAGGAACTTAACTTACTAGAAACAGATCGCTATAAACAGGCAATATTCCCAGAATGTTCAGATGGGCTGCTGCTGAGTATGTGCCTGAGACTGGGAAGTACTGGGTCTGCATGGGCACATGGTGCCTTCCTGGAAACAGATGAGCTCTCAGTTCAAGGAGTTGCCTGTCTTTTCCCTGCTGCTTCATCTGCCACCTAGAGAAGGAGCCCAGAGCCTCATCTCCTGAGGGTTGGTGGTCCCCAGTGTTTCTCCAAAGGTAGAAAGGCCTCAGCCCCTGTTCCTGAAAGATGTGAAAGCAGCCCCAGGGGCCTGCCAAGTTCTGTGGGAAGATATTTAGAAGCATTGAAAAAGGACAAATTTTCTGGTAGAGGGGAATGCCCCTTTGTGCTGCCTTGGTAGTAGTTACATATAAGTAAAATAAGTTTGTGCCTGTATATGTGAAAAGCACTGCCGATTCTTCAAAATATTGAGTCATTGGAGCAAAGCAAAAAGGGAAACAAATAGTACCTTTCTTCAGTTGTGTATGGTGGGGTGCACACCAGTTACACTCCAGCTGTTCCCACTCATGTGGCCAACAACCAAAATAAAGTCAGTATTATTTTTTTCTTCTGTGTGGAAGAGGATAATTTGTCCTCTCATTAAGCAAATCCACACCCTCAGCAGTGCTGGGATGTGCCCTTAACTTGAGGGCTGAAAGGGGCCTTCCCTCCTTGAGGCCCCAGCGCCAGGACCACCTGCCCATCCAAGCCAGTGACAGGGCCACCCAGTTGGTCCCCAGCAGGGCATGTCCCTGGGGTAGGGAGTGAGAGCCGTGTTCCCTCTGCTCCTCCTCTCTCCCACTCACTACCTCCTTTGTTGGTTTGTTTGGGTTGGAAGAGGGCCACTGCTAGGTAATAAGATTCTCCTTCCTCTCTTTCCCTTAACATTATACCGGCAGACCTTGGAGATATTGCAGGTTTGGTTCCAGACCACTGTAATAAGTAATACAGCCAGTATCACAATAAAGCAAGTTGTAATCTTTTTTTCTGGTCTTGCTTTCAATTTGTAAAATATGCTACACATGGACCAGCCCATGTGGCTCAGCGGTTGAGCCTTGACCTATGAATCAGGAGGTCATGGTTTGATTTCCGGTCAGGGCACATGATTCTCATCTATTTTTATTTTTATTTTTCAGAGAGGAAGAGAGAGGGAGAGAGAGACAGAAACATAAATGACAAGAGAGAATCATTGATTGGTTGTCTCCTGCACACTCCACACTGGGGATTGAGCCCACAATCCGGGCATGTGCCCTGACTGGGAACTGAACCTGACTTCCTGGTTCATAGGTCAACACTCAACCACTGAGCCACAGGCTCTCTCTCAATATTGATGTTTCTATCTCTCCATCTCCTTTCCTCTATGAAATCAATAAAAATATATTTAAACAAAAAAATACATGCTACACCTGTGAGGCACTATAAAGCAAAGCACAATAAAACAAGGTGTGCATGTGTATATCTTGCCTGGAAAATGTCAGGCAGAAAAATCATCTTCTTTCCCAAGCTTTTTGCCCAGGCAGAGGACAGACCCTCTCCACTAGCATGTCCACTTGATTTAAGATTAAGCTCTTCACCCACCTCCAACATAGGATCAGAGGTACATGCTCCCCAGGACTCAATGAGCAGGAGTTATCAGATGACACTAAATAGAGTGCAGCCCACCAGAGCCTGGGTGATGGGAGAGTGGGCCTGTTGGCCTCTTCAGGCTGGGAGCATTCGGCAGCCTGGCCCACCTTGTACATCCAGCCTGAGGAATGTGTACTTTCTACTCCCATCCGGTTCAAGAGTTGGAGGCTGGTGAAGAACATGCTTAGTCTTGACCAGTGTGGCTCGGTTGGAGTGTCCTCCCATACACCAAATGGTGGCGGGTTCAATCCCTGATGTTGGAAGGCAGCCAATTGATATTTCTCATATCACTGTTTCTCTCTCCCTCTCTCTAAAAATCTATTTAAAAAAAATAAATTCATGCTTAAAGCAAGTGAAGCAACAGAACAATGTCCACCCCCATGCCTCTTCACCCCAAGCCCCAAACTTCCTCCTCCCTAGAGAGAAATGCTCCAAGGACCCAGGGGGAGAACTAAGAAACAACCACTTTCTGGGACAGGCTCTGACAGCGGGAGCTGGGAAAAGCTGCCCACCCTGCCCAGCAGGCTAGTGACTGAGAATGATGCTGGCACGCCTCCCTCCAGCTGAGGTGGGGAATTATGCCCCTGGACCTGGCAACTGAGGAGCACAGGTGTGTCTGTGTTACCTAACACAGGTACCTAAGAACTGACCATGACTTTGAGAGCTGAGCAGTGAGTTCAGCCAGTACTGCTGTGTAGTATTAGAGCTGGTCTTCACCACCCAGCACCCTCTCGGCAGTCCTGTGGGTGTGCTTGGTCCCATGGGATTTGGGTAAGTCCAGTTTCAAACATTTTCCATCCTTCTTTTCCACTAAGCCAATAGGGTGATCTCCTCAGCCCCTTTCCTTTGTCCTTATGCTCCTCTAAAGATGATCCCAAGTCCTAGACCAGTGATGGTGAACCTTTTGAGCTCAGCATGTCAGCATTTTGAAAAACCCTAACTTAACTCTGGTGCCATGTCACATATAGAATTTTTTTTATATTTGCAACCATAGTAAAACAAAGACTTGTATTTTTGATATTTATTTTATATATTTAAATGCCACTTAACAAAGAAAGATCAACCAAAAAAATGAGTTCGTGTGTCACCTCTGACATGTGTGTCATAGGTTCGCCATCACTGTCCTAGATCCTTCTTTCCTGCCTCCACCAGGAGAAAATTCTTTATTGGAGGCTATTAGCCAAGTAAAATGAGCACTGGGCCACAAATATTATCTGGCATCTGGCCCCACCTTGGTCACCATCTGGCTGGCTGACCCTTGAAATGGGAAAATAACATCCACTCTCTGCCCTATGAAGTGGGTGTGGGGCTGAAAAGAGGTCAGACGTATTGTTTGCTGAGTCTGTGGGCACTGTGCCTGTCCTTTGGTGGCTGCTAAGACATGCTACCCACAGTGCCACAGATATACAATGTCTTTGGAGGAGCAGGAGCTGCTCAAGTCTTGTTTCCAGGAAATTAGTGATGACACTCAAAGGTCAGTGCAGCATTTGTAGGAAAGAAATCCATTGGTTGCCCTAGCTGGTTTGGCTCAGTGGACAGAGCATCAGCCTGCTGACTGAAGGGTCCCGGGTTCAATTCCGGTCAAGGGCACATGCCTGGGTTGTGGGTTCGGTCCCCAGTAGGGGGCCTGCAGGAGGCAGCCAATCGATGATTCTCATCATTGATGTTTCTATCTCTTCCTCTCCCTTCCTCTCGGAAATCAATAAAAATATATAATAAAAAATAGTATTTAAAAAGAAAAAAAAGAAAGGAAGGAAGGAAGGAAGGAAGGAAGGAAGGAAGAAAAAGAAAGAAAGAAAGAAAGAAAGGAAGAAAGAAAGAAAGAAAGAAAGAAAGAAAGAAAGAAAGAAAGAAGAAAGAAGAGAAAGAAAGAAAGAAGAAAGAGAAGAAAGAGAGAAAGAAAGAAAGAAAGAAAGAAAGAAAGAAAGAAGAAAGAAAGAGAAAGAAAGAAAGAAAGAAAGAAAGAAAGAAAGAAAGAAAGAAAGAAATAGTCATAGTCCCTTCCCTCAGGGAACACCAAGTCTTATATGTGGCACTCATTCTGCCACATGGCATCCTCATCTGTACATCTGAGCATACCCATTTGCCCTCTTTTTCTCAACATCCTCCCCTCTAATAAATCACCATGTAAAAACCAGTGATGGCCAGGCCCTTGCCCCATGCATGCCTGGACCCCCACACCCTTCTCTTGGTGTGGTGTGACAGCCAACTCCAAAGAGCTGGCTTCCTGAAAGGCAGAAATGAGATGAAGGGAAAAGCATGGAGACCCCACAACCTAGCCAGCCCTGGAGGACAAGCAAAGGCTGGGGGACCCAGCTCTTTGTTATTGTTGTTAATCCTCACCGGAGGATATTTTTTCATTGACTTTCAGAGAGAGTGGAAAGGAGGGAGAGAGACAAAGAGAGAGAGAAACATGGATGTGAGCAAGACACATCAATTGGTTGCCTCCTGCACGCACCCTGACCAGGGCTGGGAATCGAGCCTGCAACCGAGGTACATGTCTTCGACTGGAATCAAACCTGTGACCCTTCAGTCCACTGGCTGGTGTTCTATCCACTGAATCAAACCAGCCAGGGCAGGGGACCCAGCTCTTTGGCAGAGTCCACCTACCTCCCCCAGGAAATTCTCATCTTCCTCTTTTTTTTTTCTTTCTCATTCTGACCACAGTCAGACTCTGGGAGGAACATTTCTGGAGTTCTCTAGTCCTCAAGCCTTGGGAGCCAGCCTGGAGTCACTGTTTTGATTCCCTGGGCAAAGCCTCACTAGCAGCTTTTGTTTGTTGGCCTCATAGAAAGGTCCAAAGGGAAAGATTACTTAAGGTAACATTGGAAACTTCGGATTGGTGGTTTACCGGGCACAGGCACTGAGTCATAGCTGGGTCTGCCTCTCACAGCTGCCCCCAGGGCAACACCCACCAGCATGCACCGGTCAGGGCTGGGAGAGCTCCAGATAGGCTTCAGCTCTGATGGCTCACCTAGGGCAACTCTAATGAGGGTGGACATGGGTGGAGGATGTTAATGCAGCTTAACCCCACAGGCCCTGGCCCTGGACGTATCCATCTTCCCCTCTCCTTCAGCAGGACTTGTTCTCTTTTCCTCTGTCTAGACTCTTCTGCCTCCCAAAATCCATCTGCCCTTCAAGGTCCAGAGCCTAGATTCTGTCTTGGAGTACTTTGGAGGTCGGGGGGCTGGTCTACCACCCACTTAAGCCTGGACCCTTTCCTTTCCAGGCATCTCGTCTGTGGCTCCTAGCTCCTGTACACACATTTCTGGGTGCAGTGGAATCCTCCCTCCACACGGGCCATTTTCCTCTGCCTCCAAACACTTTCCATCAGCCCTCCCTGGGCCTACCAGACTGGACTCTCTGACTGTGGCCCCTTAATCCCACTGTTTGTTCTTGTGTGTCAGCTCAGCATCCCCCAGAGATGGAAGCCACTGGCCTGACTCTTCTCTTGGATCCTAGGGCAGAGTCCATGTGAGGCAGAGAGAAGGAGCTCTGAGTGCTTATTCACGTGGGTGTCGCAGGGTCCTGAGGACCGTGCTCTTCTGCTCTCTGTTAGACTGTTGTTTAGAGAGCCATTAAGACTTATTATTTAGTTTATATTGTGGCCAAACAGTGTTACAAAAGAAAATGAGGTGCTTGGGCATGATCTTCCCCATGAGTGTGCAGAGGGAGTATAGTGTGGCCCATGAGAGAGGAAAGGTGAGTGACAGACCACAAATCCAAAGGTGACTGTTTAGGGCAGGCATCCCTACTGCTAAACAAATCAACATGAGAAATGAGAGATGACCCTCTGGACTGGGCGTCCCCAATCCAGAAGGACCCAAAGCCAAATGGCTGAGGAGTCTTCTGGCCTAGCGCTAGGACTTTCGAGATAAGAGGACTTTGGAGAAGTCAGTGAGAGAGAGTGGGCAAAAGACGAGGGGAATTGTGGGACGTCACTCACCTAGAGAAGGTTGGCCTGTGTGAGATGGAGGGTCAGCAGTGGAAAAGGAGAGGTTCCTGATCCGGCATTCTCCTTGCTGGTTCAGGAGGGTCCATAGGAAGGGAGGGAGGCCTAATCGAGGCCGGCAATTGAGTCACCTGAATAGGATTCGAAGGTAAGCCCAGGTTGAGCTGCTGCTGCCTGCCGCTCTCCGAGTAAGAAACTCAGGGTGGCCAAAGTGGGCTGAAGATGGCTCCCCTTCCCCGTGGAACCCTCCTAGGTTTCGGCACCAAATGTCAGGGTTGCCAAAGGAGGAAGGCACAAGGCCATAGTGGTAAGGGATTATACATTTATTAGGTCATCAAGATATCAGATGGGCTGAGCCCCAAAATGGCGCCAGCCCCCAAAGATGGGAGTTGGAGGTTTTAAAGGACTCTAGGCGGGCCTTTTCTGGATGGAGAATATTCTGTGCAGGTCCGGATCCTAGGAAGGTCCAAAGGGGAGAGATAATGGTCTTAGCAAATGGAATGTGATCTTAGCAAGTAGAATATGGAAGCCAATTGTTGGCAAACTGCAGCTCGCGAGCCACATGCGGCTCTTTGGCCCCTTGAGTGTGGCTGTTCCACAAAATACCACGTGCGGGCACGCATGTACAGTGCAATTGAAACTTCGTGGCCCATGCGCAGAAGTCGGTATTTTGAGAGCCACACTCAAGGGGCCAAAGAGCCGCATGTGGCTCGAGAGCTGCAGTTTGCCGGCCACTGGTCTAAGCGAAAGGGAATGTCCATTGTGAAGTGACCTAAAGGTCAGTTCCCAGTGGAGGGATTATCCATTCAATTACTTGGTCAGACCTAACACCTATTTCCCCATGTAGTCTTTGTCCTTCTACCCAATATAAGCAGCTGGGTTATGGGGGAGGGGTGGTGGTGGTGGTGTGCAGAGCAGACTTTCTTGGATGACCTGCTGCTCTCCCATGCTGCTAACCCATTATTAGAAGAAACACTCATATATGATTCAACCCTCTCTGCTTAATTGGCTCAAGTAGTGACATGCAGCCAGGCCCCATTCATTGTCCGTTGTGTAGTTTCAGCTCCAACCTGTTTAGGTTAAAATCCCAAACACCTCACCCAGGCTCTCCAAGCCTCCCTGCTATCACTCTGCACCTTCCGTCCCTCACCCACATGGACAGAAAGGGGCCACATGCTAGCCTAACAAGCTCAGGGAATGTCTGCATGGAAGCCTTGCAAACTCAGAGACCTAAAGTAACCACAAACGATGGTCTGAAATGAAACTCCTTAAATTTAAAAGCAGTCTATGGTTGGGAGTCATGTCCTCGGCTGGTATGTTCCCAGACAAAGATCAACTTTGATCTTAACTGAGCCTGTTGTCTTTTTGCATCTATGATAAGGTACCTTTGGAATGTCAGGGTAACTTGTAACCTCCCTTTTTCTGGACCCCTCAGGGCACAACCAATGCATCAGGGCAAAGACCACAAATTTCTTCATTGTTATTGTTATCCTGTTAGCTATTGACTGTTAACTATCCTGCATGCACCTAAGTGAAAGAAATGTCTATCATTTTACTTTTTATCTAATCCTAGAGCCACCTCCCCCCACTTTACTTTCTCCCACCTCCTTAATCTATCACCAATGGATTTCATGTAACCCACTTACATCTCCGCCTTTGATGGTAATTGATAAAACAAGACACATTCTTCTGAGCATTATCTCAGTTCATTGAGATTCTGCTTTCCAGCAGTTGTGGACAGTTTGGCCCAAATAAACTCACAAAAATTCTTTACAGGTTTAAATGTTTCTTACGTTAACATTACTCTGAGCAATCTATGCACACAAAAAATATTGCCCTAATTCTTGGCACTTGGAAGGAAACACTTTGCTTGCTTTAGTAAATTTGTAAACCAAAATGGGGGTGCCCACCAGCCTAGCTGTGGAACGTATCTAGGCACTACAAAATAAATTTCCTGATCTGAGGCTAAATTCCTCTGCTTAGAATAAAACCCTCAGCTCAACTTTGGAAACAGACAGCCAAAGTCCAAGAAGGCCTCAGCATATTGCTTGCTGATTCCAAAAACATAATTCCAAAGAGGACTGGCTGCAAAAATATATTTATTAGTTCTTACACGAACACCAGAATAAGTCTCCCAGCACAGACTTTCCTAGAACAGAATTACTGTATATAAACTACAGAAAACTAAGCAAACAGGAAATGCTGGGTGGACATGCTCACATGCAGACTTTGTGAGATTAAAATGCTAACTGTGCTGTTTTCTTTTCTTTTTATTTATTTATTGATTAATTTATTTGAGAGAGAGAAAAACATTGCTTTGATGTTCCACTTTTAAAAAAAATTTATTTACTTCAGAGAAGAAGTGATAGGGAGAGAGAGATAGAAAGATCAATTATGAGAAAGAATTATTGATATCTGCCTCCTGCACACACACCCCCCACCCCACCACCACCACCACTGGGGATTGAGCCCGTAACCTGGGCATATGCCCTTGACCAGGAATCGAACCCAGGGCCCTTCAGTCCATAGGCTTACCACTGAACAAAACCGTCTAGGGTTGATGTTGGACTTCTTTATGCATTCATTTGTTGCTTCTTATATGTGCCCTGACCAGAGACCAAACTCCCAACTTTGGTGTATCAGGGCAATGCTTTAACCAACTGAGCTACCCAGCCAGGGCCACAACTGTGCTGTTTTCACAGCATGCTGTATCACAATTCAGATGTTTTGTACTAACGTTTCCTTCTTCACCACACCCCAAATTGGGGATTCCTGTTGTTGAATTGGTGCCAATGACTATTGGTTGACAACACCAATCATCATGGAAGTAAATATATTTATTGGAGTGAACCTGCTTTTGCTCAAAATTTCTAGATTGTCTCCTTTGACAGTTCCTTCAGAGCCAATTTAAGCTTGTGGACGAAAGGGGCCATTTGCTAACCTGACTAGTTCAGGGAAGGCCTGCATGGCGGTTGTACAAACTCAAAGACCTAAAATAACCACAAAAGATGGTCTGAAAATTAAATATTTAACTACAAACAGGTTATGGTGGGTAGTCATGTCCTAGGCCAGTATTTTCCCTGACAAAGATCAATTTAGATCTTTACTGAGCCCATTGTCTTTTTGCCTCTAAGATAACATACCTGTGAAATGTCTGAGTAACTTATAACTTCCTTTTTTTCTGGACCCCTCAGGGCACAACAAATGGCACCAGGACATTCCCTCATTGTTATTGTTATCAAGATAATTGTCAACTGTTAATTATGTAAAACTATCCTGTACCCATCTATGTAAAAGAAGCACATGTCCATCATTTCACTTTTTATCCTATCCCAGAAGTTTCCCCGCTTTGGTTTATCCCACCTCCCTAATCTATCACCAATGAATCTCATGTAACCCACTTACATATTTTCCTTTTGATGGTAAATTTATAAAAGCAAGGTATGAACTCCCCATTCTCTGGAGCATTATCTTAATTCATTGAGGTTCTGATTCCCAGCATGTGTCGACAGTTTGGCTCAAATAAACTTACAAAATTCTTTATAGTTGTGAATGTGTTTTACATTAACAAGCTGCACATAAAAACCAGAAATATCATTTAAAGTTAGGTTTGGGGATAAAGGTGGACTCTCTTGAAGTGGAAATTGGTATGCTCCATTCTTTCTTTTTATAATTATGAAACTAATCTCTCTCTCTCCCTTCCCTGCTCTTTTGCTTTGGCTACCAAATACTTTAAAGACATTTATTTTATTTTTTGTTTCTTTTTTAATTAATCCTCACATGAGGATATTTTTCCATTGATTTTTGGAGAGAGTGGAAGGGAGGAAGGGAGGATGGGAGGAAGGGAAGAAGGGAGGGGGAGAGGGAAGAGAGGGAGAAAGAGAAAGAAACATTGATGTGGGAGAGACACATGGATTGGTTGCCTCCCATATGCACCCCAACTGGGCTAGGGATTGAACCTGCAACCCAGTTACATGCCTTTGAGTGGGAATCAAACATGTGACCCTTTGGTGTGTGGGCCAATGCTCTAACCACTGAGCAACTGGACAGGGCTCAGAGACATTTATTTTAAAATGTTATTTGCTATTTATACATTAACCATTTGAATATGTAATTGATAAAGAAATCAACTTGAAATATAGATAACACTGCCTGGATTTAACAATTCCATTATGTAATTTTTTTAAAAAATTTATTTTTATTGATTTCACAGAAAGGAAGGGAGAGGGAGAGAGAGATAGAAACATCAACGATGAGAGAAAATTGATTGGTTGCCTCTTACACAGCCCACACTGGGGATAAAGCCTGCAACCCAGTATGTGCCCTGACCAGTGTTCATGGGTCAATGCTCAACCACTGAGCAACACCAGCTGGGCTGTGATTTTTATTATAATAGTTTTTAGTCATTATAAAATTAGTGCCCCAGTCAGTCATTTAAGAAAAATTGGAGCCCTAGTCAATTTGGATCAGTGGTTAGAGCATCGGCCTGTGGACTGAGGGTCCCAGGTTTGATTCCAGTCAAAGGCACATACCTTGATTGCAGGCTCAATCCCCAGGCCCATTAGGGACCCAGGAGGGAGGCAATCAAATGGTGTGTCTCTTTCACATCAATGTTTCTCTTTCTGTCTCTCCTCCTCCTTTCCACTCTCTTCAAAAATTCAATGGAAGGGAGAAACAAAGATGGCGGCATAGGTAAACACCTGAAATTGCTACCTCGCACAACCACTTCAAAACTACAACTAAAAGACAAAACGGACATCATCCAGAACCACAGGAAGGCTGGCTGAGTGGAAATTCTACAACTATAAGGAAAGAGAAAAGCACACTGAGACTCAGAGGAGGTGCAGAAGTAAAGTGCAGAGGTACGGAGGTGCGCAGAAAGGGCTGGCAACTGAGGACGCGGTTGTCTTTTTCAATCGGGAGGGAAACACAAGCTCCCGAGGGCTCTGAACTCCAGTTCCGGGCGAGTCTCTGGGGACCAGACTCATACGGGGAGAAACTGGACTGTCTGGCATGGGGTGGAACTCGAGGGCGGCTTTCTCTCAGAGGTGCTTGCAGCAATTACTGCGGGACACTGAGACCCGGGGCCTCTTAGGGCAGGGCTGAGGATCAGCCATAGCTGTTTTCTCCGCCCTGTTGATTCCCTGAGATCCCTACCCACCCAAGCTGTGCGCAGAGGCTTTTGCATATGAATGGCCTGGCCCTCTGCAATCTAAAATTACCTAACAAACTGAAGTTGGGTCAGAGAGACCCAGAACATCCAAAAGAAGGCCCAAGGCCCCACAGCAGCTTGCATTGCTTCACAGCTGGGCCTCATCTGGGCACCTCCAAATCCCAAACAAGGAAGAGGAATCTGCAGATCTCTTTTTTTTTAAATATATTTTATTGATTTTTTACAGAGAGGAAGGGAGAGAGATAGAGAGTTAGAAACATCGATGAGAGAGAAACATCGATCAGCTGCCTCCTGCACATCTCCTACTGGGGATATGCCCGCAACCCAGGTACATGTCCTTGACCGGAATCGAACCTGGGACCTTTCAGTCCACAGGCCGACACTCTATCCACTGAGCCAAACCGGTTTCGGCTGCAGATCTCTTTGTAGCTCCTCCTGGGTAGCCTCAGGCAGAGGCTAAATTAGCACCTCCTTAGATCCAAGAGACAGTGTACCCAGTGTTCAGAGTGGGACCATCCAGATTACAACTCCTCAGATCCATAAGGGACACACTCAGGGGACAGACTCAGTGAGCACCAAAGCCCCACTGAAGCAAGTCTTGCCCCAGAAGGGTGTCTCCAATACAGAAGTTCTCCCACTGTAGACACAGCTGATTCTCATAGCCAATTGGCCTAGAGGTCAATTCCTCCCAGTGATACCTACAACAATCAAGGCTTAACTACAACAAAACTGTGCACAAAGCCCGCAAAGAGGTGCACCAAGAGTGTCCACCTCAGGTAATTAGGGAGGCTGAGCCACTGGGCCCTATAGGACATCTAACACAGAAAGCCACTCTATCAACACAGGGAAGCAGCCAAAATGTGGAGACAAAGAAACAGGTCACAAATGACAGAAATGGAGGAAAGCAAACTACTGGATATAGAGTTCAAAACCACGGTTATAAGGTTTTTCAAGAATTTTCTAGAAACTGCCAATAAATTTAGTGAGACCCTCAAGGATATGAAAAAGGACCAACTAGAAATTAAGCATACACTGACTGAAATAAAGAATAATATACAGAGATCTAACAGCAGACTAGAGGATCGCAAGAATCAAGTCAAAGGTTTGAAATACTAAGATGCAAAAAACACGCAACCAGAAAAGCAAAAAGAAAAAAGAATCCAAAAATATGAAGATAGTGTAAGGAACCTCTGGGACAACTTCAAGGGTACCAACATCCGAATTGTGGGGGTGCCAGAAGAAGAGAGAGAGCAAGACATTGAAAACCTATTTGAAGAAATAATAACAAAACTTCCCCTACCTGGTGAAAGAAATTGACTTACAAGTCCAGGAAGTGCAGAGAACCCCAAACAAAAGGAATCCAAAGAAGACCACACCACGACACATCATAATTAAAATGCCAAGAGCAAAAGACAAAGAGAGAATCTTAAAAGCAGCAAGAGAAAGACAGTTACCCACAAGGGAGTACCCATACGACTGTCAGCTGATTTCTCAACAGAAACTATGCAGGCCAGAAGGGAGTGGCAAGAAATATTCAAAGTGATGAATGCCAAGAACCTACAACCAAGATTACTTTACCCAGCAAAGCTATCATTCAGAATTGAAGGTCAGACAAGAGCTTCACAGATAAGAAAAAGCTAAAAGAGTTCATCACCACCAAACCAGTATTATATGAAATGCTGAAAGGTATTCTTTAAGAAGAGGAAGAAGAAAAAGGTAAAGATAAAGATTATGAACAACAAATACATATCTATCAACAAGTGAATCTAAAAATCAAGTGAATAAATAATCTGATGAACAGAATAAACTGGTGAATATAATAGAATCAGGGGCATAGAAAGGGAGTGGACTGACAATTCTCATGGGGAACGGGGTGTAGGGGGTGCGGGAAGAGACTGGACAAAAATAGTACACCTATGGATGAGGACAGTGGGGGGGGGGGGCCGGTAAGGGCAGAGGGTGGAGTGGGAACCTGGTGGAGGGGAGCTATCTATGGGGGAAAAAAGAGGAACAACTGTAATAATCTGAACAATAAAGATTTAATTTTAAAAAATAATAAATAAAATATATTAAAATAATTCAATTGCTCAGTGGATAGAGCATCACCCTGCCAAGTGAAGGTTTGATTCTGGTCAAGGGCACGTGCCTGGGTTGTGGGCTTAATCCCCAGTAGGGGGTGTGCATGAGGCTCCCGATAGATGATTCTCTTTCATCATTGATGTTTCTACCTCTCTCTCCCTTTCCCTTCCTCTCTGAAAGCAATAAAAAGTACATTTTAAGCCCTAACCAGTTTTGCTCAGTGGATAGAGCATCGGCCAGCAGACTGAAGGGTCCCAGGTTCGATTCCAGTCAAGGACATGTACCTTGGTTGCGGGCACATCTCCAGTAAGGGGTGTGCAGGAGGCAGCTGATCAATGTTTCTCTCTCATCGATGTTTCTAACTCTCTATCCCTCTCCCTTCCTCTTTGTAAAAAATCAATAAAATATATATATTTAAATATATATATACATATGTATATATATATTTATACACACAGACACATATATTTAAAAATCAATGGAAAAAATATCCTTGGGTGAAGATTAACAAAAAAAAGAAAAATTGTAGATAAACACAATACTTGGAACCTCCCACAACCACATCAAAATTATAACTAAACTACAGAACAACCATTATTGAGAACCACCTGAAATCTAACTGAACAGAATTCCTATAAATAAGGATATAAATAAGAAGCCATATTGAGCCTGGTAGGATTGTCAGAGACATGGAACAGGCTGGTCCCACACCCACATGTAATGGTTAAAAATTGGGAGGAATATCTTGGCAGTGGAGGTTCCCCGTGAGGAGTGATTGGTCCCAGCCCCATACCTTACCCCCTAGACCAGGGTTCCAGTGCTGGGAAGAGAAGTCCCCATAACTTCTGACTGTAAAAACCAGTGGGGATTGTGGCTGAGTGAAACAAAGGGCTGCTCGAGTCCCAGGTGTTCCTCTTAAAGTGTCCACACATGAACTTACTTGAAATCACTCACTCTGAACTCCAGTGCTGGGGCAGCAGCTTGAGAGGTGCCAGGGACATACAGGGAAGAATTAAATTGCTTGACATCAGAATGAGAGCTGGAGGGGCAGCTTTCTCCCAGGTGTGCTAGCAGAGGTCATTGTTCCCTTCCTAAGCCCTCCCCTATCCCTGGAGTTAGCAGACACCAATCTGACCAATATGTCTTTATCAACCTGGCTAACACACTTTGCCCCACCCTGAGACTTCCATCCACCCAGCTTACAGGTCTATCCAACCTGTTTCCAGTGGTTTTTCCATACAAACAGCCTGTCTTGGCTCAAGCTGCCGACTTTCCTAAAACCTCTCAATCAACTGGCATCTAGCTTCTGCATACAGAGTACTTCTTGCTAAGTAGCCCCAAGCCTGGCACAAGTAGCAGGCATCAGCAGGCATCTGCAGATCGCTTTGTAGCTCATGCTTGGTGGCCCCAGGCAGGCCACAAGTGGCAGCTGACCTTGGCCTGCACCTCCCAGGAAGCCCCAATGCCAGCACACCTGGTAGATGGCTTCAGACCATGCCAAAGCATCACCCACCACCTCCATGAGTGGCACACTCAGAGGTGGACTTAGCAGGTACCTAAGCCCCTCTTTTTTTTTTTTTAAAGTATATTTTGTTGATTTTTTTACAGAGAGGAAGGGAGAGGGCTAGAGAGTTAGAAACATCGATGAGAGAGAAACATCGATCAGCTGCCTTTTGCACACCCCCTATTGGAGATGTGCCCGCAACCAAGGTACATATCCTTGACTGGAATCGAACCTGGGACCCTTCAGTCCACAGGCCAACACTCTATCCACTGAGCCAAACTGGTCAGGGCTACCTGAGTCCCTCTTAAGGGAGTTATGCTTCTTGGGGTCAGCAAATGCTTCATGGTGGTCATGGCCAGTCCTTGCAGCCAATCAGCCTGGATAAATTCCTCCCATTGAGGTGCCAAAAGCAATCAAGGCTTGACTACAATAGGAGGGTGCACACAGCCCACATGGGGGCATACTTTGAGCACCCAACTTGGGTAACTGGGAAGGCTGTGCCACTGGGCCCTACAGGAAACCTACTATATAAGGTGATTCTACCAAGTCTGGGACATATAGCAGCTCTATCTAATACATAGGACCAAACACAGGGAGGCAGATAAAATAAGAAGATAAAGAAACATATCTCAAATGAAAGAACAGAACAAAACTCCAGAAAAAGAATTAAACAAAAAGGAGGCAAGTAATCTATTAGATGCAGAGTTTAAACTGTTGGTTAAAAGGATGCATAATGAATTTAGGGGAAGAATAGAGGACCTGAGTGAGAACTTCAACAAAGATAGGAAACACAAAGATGAATCAGTCCAAAGTAAAGAATACATTAACTGAAATGAAGAATACATTACAGGGAATCAATAGTAGAGTAGATGAAGGAGAGGGTCAAAAAAGTGGTTTGGAAGATAAGGAAGCAAAAGACATCCAATCAGGAAAAAAAAAAAGGAAAAGAATTTTAAGAAATGAGGATAGTGTAATAAGCCTCTGGGACAACTTCAAGTGAACCAACATTCCCATCATGGGAGTGCCAGAGGAGAAGAGAGAAAGTAAGAAATTGAAAACCTGTGTGAAAAAATATAATGATGGAAAATTTCCCTAACATGGTGAAAGAGACAAACATACAAGTCCAGTTAGTGCAGAGAGTCCCAAACAAGATGAACCCAAAGAGATCCACACCAAGGCACATCATAACTAAAATACCAAAGGTTAGCCTTAGCCTCAGTTGATTGGAGCCACATATATGAGGAAACTGACAGCTGTTTCTCTCATATCTTTGTTTCTCTCTCTCTCTCTCCCCTTTTCTCTTTCTCTCTCCCTTACTCTCTCTCTAAAAACCAGTGGAAACATATCCTCAGGTGAGAATTAAAAATAAAAAAGCCAAGGTTAAAGACAAAAAGAGAATCTTAAAAGTAGCAAGAGAAAAGCAGTTACTTACAAGGGAGCTCCCATAAGACTATTGGCTAATTTTTCAACAGAATCTTTGCAGGCCAGCAAGACTATCACTTATAACTAAAGAACAGATAAATAATTTCCCAGACCAAAAACAAAAACAAAGACAAAAGCCAAAGGAATGTATCACCTCCAAACCATATTACAACAAATGTTGAAGGAGAAGAAGAAGAAGAAGAAGAGGAAGAAGAAGAAGAAGAAGAAAAATTTAAAAATATGAATAATAAAATGGCAATAAATACACATCTATCAACAATTATTTTAAAGGCAAATGGATTAAATGCTTCAGTCAAAGACATACAGTGGCTGACTACATAACAAAACAAGACTCTTACATAAGCTGTATACAAAAAACTCACTTCAGCACAGACTGAAAGTTAAGGGATGGAAAAGGATTTTTCAAGAAAATGGAAATGAACCAAAAAAAAGCTGCATTAGCAGTACTCATACCAGACACAACAGACTTTTAAAAACAAATTTATCTTTATTTTTTAAAGTATTACAGATCCAGACATAATAGACTTTACAACAAAGGCTATAACAAGAGTCAATGAAGGACCCAGCAATTCTACTTCTGAGTATTAATCCTAAGAAATCCAAAACACTAAATCAAAATTCCCTCTTCCCAACTGGCAATGGCAGAAGCAGACACAGCCTTTTGGCCTTAGGTACGTGAGTGGGTGTGAGTGTGTCACTGCTGGTGAGCTGGAGTGATGTGGCAGGGAGGGAAGCCAGGAATGTAATCTTTTCAAAACAAAATTAAATATTTTGAGACTAAATAAATAAATAATAAAATAAAACACTAAATTGAAAAGACATATGCATTCATATGTTCATTGCAGCATTATTTACAACTAGTGGCCCGGTGCACGAAATTCATGCTTGGAGCGGGGGTTCCCTCAGCCCAGCCTGCACCCTCTCCAATTGGGGACCCCTTGGCAGTTGGACATCCTTCTCGCAATCTGGGTGCAGTTAAACTGGCAGTTGGACATCCTTCTCGCAATCTGGGACCACTGGCTCCTAACCACTCACCTGCCTGCCTGCCTGATCATCCCTAACTGCCTCTGCCTGCCTGATCACCCCTAACCTCTCTGCCTGCCTGCCTGATTGCCCCTAACTGCTCTTTCCTGCTAGCCTGATCTCACCAACTGCCCTCTTCTGCCAGCCAATTTGGTTCCAATTGGTTGGGTTCTATGCCAGTCAGTGTCAAAAGCTTTGCCTCCTAGGCAGCCATTGGATCCTCACAGTTCACCCAGATTTGGTTCTGATTGGTTGGTTTCTATGCCAGTCAGCGTCTCCGGGCCTATCTCTGGGCCTGATCAGAGAGGCAGAGCTAATCAGCAGCCCCCCCCACACACACACACACACCCCCACTGTGGAGGCCTGGAGAGAAAAAGAGGCTTGGCTGCTGGCAAAGCCCAGAGAGAGAGACAATGGCTAATCAACAGCTGCCACAGGGGCTGCGGATCAGACTCTGCCTCTCTCTGCGGGCCTCTCTCTGGGCCTGATCCCCAGTCCCCTTGGTAGTCAGTGCTGGGTTGCCATGGCAACCCAGCACTGACTGCAGGACTGACTTCTGGTGTTCGGTGGAGCCTTCAGTCAGTTATTATGGACCCTGGGTTTTTATATATTAGGATAGCCAAGATATGGAAGCAACTTAAGTGTCCATCAATAGATGAGTGGATAAAGAAGTGGGGCATATATACAATGGAATATGATGCAGCCATAAAAAGAAATGAAATTTTGCCATCTGTAGCAGCATGGATGGACCTAAGTAGAGGGTATTGTAATGAGTGCAATAAGTTAGACAGAAAATGACAAATGTCAGATGATTTAACTTATATGTGGAAACTAAAAACAAAACAAACAAGCAGGACAGAAAAAGAATCATAGATATATAAAACATTTTGAAGGTTGCCAGATGGGGGAGGGTGGGTTGATGGGATGGGTGAAAAAAGTGAAGGAATTTAGAAGTACAAATTAGTACAGCATAAGGAATATAGTCAATAATATTGTAATAACTATGTATGGTGTCAGATGGGTACCAGATTTATTGGGGTGATCACTTCATAAGTTACATAAATGCCTAATCACAGGGTTGTACACATGAAACTAATATAATATTGCATGTCAACTGTAATTTAAAAAGAAAAATTGTGTTAGAAACGCTGGTCAACAGTTTCACAGGAATGAGACAAACACTCAAAAGTGGATTGGCAGGGCAGATTTACTTCTTCAGAAGGGTTCAGTCACAGGCTGAAAATCATGGGCAAGGCACCCCAAAGGGGAAGTCCCTCCGAGAAGAGGAAGGGGCCGGTGAGGCGGAGCCTAAGATGGCGACCCCCTGAGAATCTGAAGGTCAAATCAAAATGGCGGAACCCATGACAGCGGGGGAACTCCTTTCTTTGACAGAAAAGATCGCTGGTTCACTCTCACAATGGGAAAATACAAAAAAAGTAGAAATTAGAAAATCATTGTGATTTCTATTATTTTAATGTAACTATGTGATGATTTTTGGTTATATGTCCTTTCAGTCTTTTTTTTTTTCAAGTTCAGTTTCTATTCTTATGTTCAGGTAAGAGCAACTTCCTCGGTCCTATTTGCTTCCTCACCCTTTCTAGAAACTCACGTTCCTGTTTCTGTTTCTGTTTCTTGGCGCCACAAGTGATTCTGGCTTAGGTCATCCTGGGGGCATCTGAGCACGGGGCCTGGCGAGGGGCTTTCATTCCATCTTGGCGTCCGGAGGACTAGGCATCCCTGAGGCTTCTGAAAGCAGTTCCACGCGAGGAACACTGCGAAATATCCCCGCGTCGCCGGAGTAAGTGGCCAACCTTCCCAGAGGGCTCCCTGGACAAGCACCGCCTCCTCTGAATATCGGCCTGTCCGGGCTCCAGGCGCCCCAGCTTCGGGACCCGCGCCGCGCAGGCGGCTGGGCTGGGGCGCGCGATGGACCGGCGGGCGGGAGGCGGGGCCGGCCGGGGGGCGGAGGGACGCAGCGGCCGCCCGCCGCAGAGAGGAAGTCCTCCTCTTCGGGTTCCCGCGCCCGCCCGGCTGCCTCTCTCGGCCTCCCTCGGCTGGTGGGGGTGAGTAGCCGCCAGGGCCCGTCTTTCGGCTCCTGTGCCCTCCTAGGAATCTGCGAGGAACTCCGAGCTCACGGGGCCCCTGCGTGGGGGCGAGGTGTGCGCCGCCAGCCCAGCCCTCCAGGTGTGGCCCCCCGACCGCCAGCGCCCTGGGGTGGGAACGGAAGACAGGGGCCCCGGGCGCACCACGGTCCTTCCGCACCGGCGTCGGGGCGGCCCTTTCTCGTCTGCCCCCACTCGGTCCCGTGGCCCAGACGTCGCCGGGAGGCTTCCGGCTCGCAGCCGCCCGGTGCGCACGGAGCCGAGGCGGGAGAGGGGGGACCCGCGCGGCTCCATGGTTCACTCCCTTTGCCGCGAGGCCCTGGCCTTCGGGGGGTTGGGAGAGGTTTTGTCCTTTCCGCCCCACGTGAACCTCGGGTTTGGCAGCCGTCTGTGGGGCCTCAGCCCGCCACAATGCAGGGGGAGCAGAGTGGAGATCGGGTGAGGACTTCCAGACACCCCGCCCGGTGTGGCTTAGACCGGGGGCCGCGGGGTCCCACCCTAGAGAAG
Organism: Myotis nattereri; assembly: GCF_964212035.1. Classification (NCBI taxonomy): domain Eukaryota; kingdom Metazoa; phylum Chordata; class Mammalia; order Chiroptera; family Vespertilionidae; genus Myotis; species Myotis nattereri. Next base: position 106,646,916 of record NC_138076.1, read on the forward strand.
AGAAAGGCAACAAGAATGGATGGGTCGGCCCCAGATCCGAACCCAAACAGAGATGCAGACCTTGGACTCTGGTCGATAGCACTTTCCCCAACACCTGCCTCAGTGAGGCCAGAGTGAAATTATGTGCAAATACTGGCTGGTGGTAGAAAACAGTTTGAGTGACTCAGGAGACTGGGAGAGCTCTGAAATCCTCAGTAACCAAGAGGCTGCGGTGGCAGGGGTTTATTTATTCATTCACCCACCAGCAGTAGTGTGCAGTCAGTGCTGGGCTAGTGGTAGGACAGAGGGGGACCAGCTTGAGGAGCACAGTTAAGACCTCTGTAGAGTTGGCTTTGGGTTTGGGCCTGGGCCTTCTGGGATTGGATTGGCCTTCATCTGATGGGCCTGGAAGGGGTTGAGGAGTAGGATGGGAACCCCGCATGAGTGCCCCCACCTTTTCAGGCAACTGCCTCATTCCACCACCATCCTGCCTGACTTTCCTGCCAAGCCATATCTGCTAACTCAAGCCTCACTCAGTGGCATCTCAGCTGGCCTTTTCCTAGAAGGGAGCTGCAGAAGGAGGGGTTTTTCCACATTCCATCTCCACCCATCTGAAGCTTATGGCAGGGTCTGATTTGGGGAGGACACTCCTGGGCCTGAGGCTATGCTATCTTGGGGCCTGGGACTCCACTGGGAGTAACTGTTCTGGAAGAGAGGTCTCAGAGCTAGGAGGGAAGAGGGAGGGGAGTCCTGTGGTTTTTAAAGATGAGGTGGACAGACCTCTAGTGAGGCATTATTGGGGAAAGGACATCTGCTGCCCAGAGTGTGAGCTGTTTTGTCCCTCCTGGGGTGGGAGGAACGCAAGGAGAGATGCAGGGCAGCACCACAGGAGGGGCACTTAAAGGCAACATCTCACAGGCTCCCTTGAGCACTCTGGATGCCTGTGCTGTGCTGCGCACAGGTTCATGAGGGACAGGGTGCTGTCTCATGGGAATGGAGACACAGACTGGTGGCTAATATATTGTTGGGATGCAGGCCTTGGGGGTGTTGGTGTAAAGAACTGTGGGAACATGGGGTGAGTTGCTGTTAGTTTTGTTTTTTTTTTCAATTACAGTTTATAGTCAGTATTATTTTGTATTACCTTCAGGTATCCAGCATAACCAGCCGTGGGCAAACTACGGCCCGCGGGCTGGATCCGGCCTGTTTGAAATGAATAAAACTAAAAAAAAAAAAGACCATACCCTTTTATGTAATGATGTTTACTTTGAATTTATATTAGTTCACACAAACACTCCATCCATGCTTTTGTTCCGGCCCTCCAGTCCAGTTTAAGAACCCATTGTGGCCCTCGAGTCAAAAAGTTTGCCCACCCCTGGGTTAGACAATCACATACTTAACAGAGTGTTCCCCTTATATTTCCATCTGGTACCATACATAGTTATTACAATACTAGAGGCCCAGTGCACAACATTTGTGCACGGGAAGGGTCCCTGGCAGCTGCCAGCTGGGGCCTTCCTTTGTTCCACACTGCCCCCTGGTGGTCAGCGCACATCATAGCAAGCAATCAAAATCCCGGTCGATCGAACTCCCAAGGGGACACTTTGCATAGTAGGCTTTTATATATATAAATTTATTGACTACTAGAGGCCCGATGCACGAAATTCATGCAAGAGTAGGCCTTCCTTCCCGCAGCTGCTGGCACCAGCTTCCCTCTCGCACCCGGGACCCTTCATCCAGAAGGTCATCCGGGAGGACATCCGATCTAATTAGCATATTATGCTTTCATTATTATAGATATTTCCTATGCTGTACTTTACATCTGAATGGTTACCAATCTGTACTTCTCAATCACTTCACTTTTTTTTCACTCAGTCTCCCAACTCCCCTCCCAGGTTGCTGTTAGTTTCATTTGAGGAGGTTAGGCTATCTGAGATGGACTCTGAAGGATGAATGGGAGCTTTCCAGCTGCAGAAGAAGGAAAAATGCACTCAGGGCAGTGCAAAGAATTCTGGGGGAGAGTTGTCTAGATGGAAAAGGGGTGTCTCTAGATGGGAAAGGGCATTGCATACCCTGCTCCGAGGCCTTGCCCAGGGCAGCTCACAGCCTTAGCCAGCCTGGGAGACTAATTGGAGGATCTGGAGGTTCCACTTATTTGTTAATGAGAATGGCTTGTTCAGGAGCCCCAGGCACCTAAACTCAGGAAGGATGAGGGCATACAGGGGAAGAAGGATATTTGATGATGGAGCCTTCCAGGGCAGGAGTCTTGAAGGTAATGAATGATGTTATCTTTCTGTTTAGTGCATGGTAGAGGGATTGGGGACTGGGACGAGAAGCTGTAACTGTCAGTGTTCATGGCCAAGCAGCCATCCTAATCAAGGACTATGTGTGTCCTGGTGGTGGTACTCAGGATTCTGGCTCTGGACTTTCAGCTCACGAGAACCCTCACTCTAGATTTGGGGCCTTGGGAAGTGCCCATTTGCCAGGCTGGGGCTGTGGAGGGCAGCACAGGCCTGGAATGCCCCCTTTATACCAGCTGCCCACCCCATTGGGCCTCCCACACACAGGATCTGATTAGAAGCTCCTTGGTTGCCACACCTGATTGGCCACTTCTAGAGGCTACTACATGTATTCTTGCCCAAAGCCACTGACAGGTCTGAAAAGGACAGCTAATTGAGAATGGTGACCATGACATACATAGCTCACTATAAGTCAGATGCACTCACAGAGAATTTTATGTGCATTAATTAGCTCATTTGGAAATCACGGTAATCAGAAACTAGGTTATCCCTGTTCTTTAGATGGGAAAACTGAGGCATGGAAAGGTTAAATAACTTGCCCTGGGTCACAACTGATGGAGTCAGACTCTGGAGTTCTAGCTCCAACCATTACGCTGCTCTGCCTGGATTCCCAGCTTCTCACTGCTCCATTCCCCAAATGGGGCCCATCCACCTTTGCATCTCATACCTGTTAGACTTTGAGGGTGAAGGACTGAGAGAAGAATCATGAACTTTCTGTGATTCTCCTCCCTTGAAGGTAGCCCAGGTGACAAGACAATGATGATGTGCATGGGAGAGGGTGATGCTTTACAGGGCACTGTTTTGGACCCTCTCCATGGGATGTCTCCTCAAGAACCATCCCTCAGGCCCTGCAGCCTCCTACTCCTGACTCAGTCCTTCCCTCTCCTCTTCCTGCCTGCATCGGTCAAAATGGGGAAGATAGGAATGTAAAGGCAAACATCATCTGGATGAAACACAAAACAACTACTTTAGGAAGTTCTCCAGCCTTGCAAATCAAATTCTAGGTTGTTGTGGGGCTTTTTTGGTATTTGTGTCAAGGGTCCTAGAAGCTACCAACTTAGAAAACAAGAAGTGGTTTGTTTTAAGTTATCCCCTCCCCTCAGTATTCCTATCAGTTTCTGGATGGTAGAACTGGTGCTGGAGGTGGAGTTTCAAAGGGGAAAAGAGTACCTTTGAAGTCATAAACCAGATTTAAAAGACCACTTACCTCAGGCCCATAGAGTAGGCAGTCTGCTCTGGTGGAAGAGTGGGAATGCCCAGGAGAGGGCTGCACAGAAGTGGAGCTGCCACCATGCCAAGAGAGGCCTGTCTACTGGGGCTAGGATGCCAGGGTCCCATGGAGCTTTTTGCAAAGCTTTATGCCAGGACTTCTGCCTGGTCTCAATGGGAACCCCCAGCTGGCAGTTAGTAAGCTTCTGCCATAAGGGGAACCAAGATGGCAATGTAGGTAACACTGGTACTCACTGTCTCCCATAACCACATCAAAGTTATAACCAAAATACAGAACAACCATCATTCAGATCTGCCTGTAATCTGGCTGAATGGAAGTCCTACAACTAGAGAAGTAAAAAAAGAAAGTACATTGAGACTGGTAGGAGGGGCAGAGGCTCAGAATGGCTGGTCCAACACCCATGTATGGTGTTTTTAATTTTTATTTTTATTGGGAGGGATATCTCCTCTGTGGAAGCCTCCCATGAGGAGCAAGGGGTCCCATTCCCACACCAGATTCCCAGCCCAGGGTTCCAGAGCTGGGAAGAGAAGCCCCGTAACTTCAGGTTGTAAAAACCAGCTGGGATTGTGACTGAGTGACAAGGAGGCTGCTGGAGACCCAGGCAGTTCCTCTTAAAGGGCCGGTGCACAAATTTGGAATTGCTCCCTCTGGGCTCTAGTACTGGGGCAGCAGCTTTGGGGGAAATCCAGAGACATACAGGGAGGAACTAGATTGTCTGGCATTGGGGCAGGAACTCCAGTTGGGTGGCTTTTTCCCAGACCAGAGGGCTCACAAGAGTCATTGTTCCTGTGCTGGAACCTCCCCCATACCAGAGATGACTGGCAGCCATATCTGAGTTTAGCTTCACCAAGTTGATTCCCTGAGACTCAGTCCATTCCAATTTGCAGCCCTACCCAAGCTGTTTGCCGGAGCTTTTCTGTATGAATGGCCTGTCCTTGCTCAGGCTTCAGATTTTGCTAAAATTTCTTAAACAAGCATCAGCTGGCATCAGCATGCCCCATACTTACTAATAAGAGGCCCAAGAACCGGCACTAGCAGCAGCCTACCTGCTTCATAGCTTGGCCTCGCCTGGGTACTTCCAAGCCCAATGCAAGTGCAGCCATCTGCAGATGGCTCTGTAGCTCCTAATGGCCCCAGGCAATGGCTAACTTTGCACTTCCCTGGAGGCCCCAGAGTCAGTACACCTGGTGGACAATTTCAGACCATAGCAGATTACAACTCTACACATCCACAAGCAACACACTCAAGGGTTAGACTCAATGAGCACCAAAGCCCCACTGAAGCAAGTCCTGCTCCATAGGGTGTCTCCTGCATAGCAGCTCTTCTACTATAATCACAGCTGGTCCTCACAGCCAACTGGCCTGGAGGTCAACTCCTCCCAGTGATGCCAACAGAAATTGAGGCTCAGCTACAAGACTGTGCTACACAGCCCACACAGGAGCACACCTAGAGTGCCCAGCTGAGGTGATGGGGGAGGCTGAGCTACTGGGCCCCACAGAATACCTACTATACAAGGCCACTCTACCAATTCCAGGAGACATAGCAGCTCTACTTAATACATAGAAATAAACACAGGGAAGCAGCCAAAATATAAAGACAAAGAAACATGTCACAAATGAAAGAACAGGAGAAACTCTGGAAAAAGAAGTAAATAAAATGGAAGCAAACTACTAGATACAGAGTTCAAAACAACATTTATAAGGTTACTCAAGGATTTTAATGAGAACTGCAAAGGACTTGGTGAGACTTTCAAGGATTTTAGTGAGAATATCAAAGACATGAAAAAGGACCAGTCAGAAATTAAGCATGCACTAACTGAAATAAAGAATAATTTACAGGGATTCAACAGTAGAGGAGAGGATTTCGAGGATAAAGTCAACGATTTGGAATATGAGGAAGCATAAAACACCCAATCAGATGAGCAAAAAGAAAAAAGAATCCAAAAATAATGAAGCTAGTGTAAGGAGCCTCTGGGACAACTTCAAGTGTACCAACATTCTCATTATGGGGGTGCCAGAAGGAACAGAGAGAGAGAGCAAGATATTGAAAACCTATTTGAAGACATAATGACAGAAAACTTTCCCCTACCTGGTGAAAGAAATAGACTTATAAGTCCAGGAAGCGCAGAGAGTCCCAAACAAGAGGAACTCAAAGAGACCCACATCAAGACACTTCATAATTAAAACGCCAAGGGTTAAAGACAAAGAGAGAATCTTAAAAGCAGGAAGAGAAAAGCAGTTAGTTACCTACAAGGAAGCACCCATATGACTGTCAGCTGATTTCTCAACAGAAACTTTGTAGTCCAGAAGGGAGTGGCAAGAAATATTCAAAGTGATGAATAGCAAGACCTACAGCCAAGATTACTCTACCTGGCAAAGCTGTCATTTAGAATTGAAGATTAGATAAAAAGCTTCACAGACCAAAAAAATCTAAAGGAGTTCATCACCACCAGACCAGTATCACATGAAATGTTGAAGGGTATTTTTTTCATTATCAGCCAGTTTGTGCTTTATTGACTTGAAGATGCTCAGGCCTTGACTGTGTACTTCTGCAGGGGGTATAGCTGCTCCTTCTGCTGCTGCTTCTTGGTCTTCAGATTCTCTTCATGCTTGTTGAGATGGAGGTGCATGGCACATGTTTTCTTGGGCCGTAGATCCAGGGGCTTGTACTTCTTTCCCTTGTAGAATTTCCTGAGGCTTTCTTTCTGAGTCTGGTTAATGACGGTAAGAACATGGGTGATAGACTTGCCAACAACTCGGATCTTCGAAAGCTTGAAAGTTGTGCTGCCTGTCACTTTGGCTACACGCCTCAGCTGGGATAGCTCCACCTTCAGATCATCCAGGTGTTTTAGCAGCTCCTCCTTCTTGCCAAGAGGGTCCCCAGCCTTAATTTTGGTCATGGCTGAATAAGCCGAGAAAGCTTGAAGGGTATTTTTTAAGAAGAGAAGGAAGAAGTAGGAGGAGGAGGAGGATAAATATGAACAGTAAATGATAATAAATGCTTATCTATCACAATTGAGTCTAAAAATAAAAAATAAACAAAGAATCTAATGAACAAAATAAACTGATGAATAAAATAGAACCAGAGGCATGGAAACATGGAACAGACTGACGAACCTCAGAGGGAAAAGGGGGGTTTGGGGAGGGCGGGAAGAGATTAACCAAATACCTTATATGCATATATGCATAACCTATGGACACAGAAGTGCTGAAGGCCTGGGGCAGGGTGGGAATGGGGTGGAAGGGGCCAATGCGGGGGGAAAAGGGAGACATCTGTAATCTCAACAATAAAGATTTTTTTAAAAAAAGCTCCTGCCCTGCTGATGGCTGTACTGACCAGTGGACAGATCAATGTTCACCTTATATGCTCGTACTTAACAAACCCCCTTTCTTCAGAGAAAGGGAAGTGAGTGCAACTGCGGGGTGGGGGTGGGGGGTCCATGATTGGAATTCCAAATGCAGTTGTGTCTATGTAGGGAGTCCAACTTACTGAATATTCCCATGCTTGTCCTATGTAGACCCTTGGCCCTGAACTTTATCTGATGCCAACGATAATGTATTTCTGTCACTGGGCATCTGCATCTGTACTTGATTTAATTTGCATAACCATGTGTCTCATTTTAATTCTCATGCTAATTCTGTGAAGTTCTGCAGATATGAAACATCCATGGTGGGGGTGTTTCTCATATATGTGCTCATATTTGAACAAGTGTTCAGGGGGCTGCAGCCTGTGACTGGCCATGTCCGAAGAGTACTGCTTGGAATACCTCCCTCCCTCAACCTCCCCGTTCCCCCTCTTGCCCCCCACAAATGAATGGAGAGACTTTTGAATGGCCATTATATGTTGGGCACTTTCTCTGTTATTTTGTTTGATACCATGAGGTATGTGGTGCCTTTTTTCACAGATGGAGAAAGTGAGGTCATGTGGCAGGTGCAGAGCCAGCTGTGAACCCTCCACCTGTCCACCTTCAGAGGATCCCTCTAGCAGTGGTTCTCAACCTGTGGGTCGCGACCCCTTTGGTGGTCGAATGACCCTTTCACAGGGGTCGCCTAAGACCATCCTGCATATCAGATATTTACATTACGATTCATAACAGTAGCAACATTACAGTTATATAGTAGCAACAAAAATAATTTTATGGTTGGGTCACAACATGAGGAACTGTATTTAAAGGGTCAGAAGGTTGAGAACCACTGCTCTATGAGCTGAGAGTACATGGGCCTTTTAACATACTGCTTTGCCCTGCCCTGGAGTCTTAAGGAGTTGAGCTTTTCTTTTTCTTTCTCTGGAGTTTAGATCTGTTTCTCTAGGGAGAGCCAGCTGAAATCAGAGCTGGGAGAACTGGAGTCTAGTTAGGAGCTAGGGCAGCAGGAGAACATGACAGCGTAGGGATTCAGTGCCAGGGAGGGGTATAGGAGGTGGGAGTAGAATGGAGGCTGAGGCATGAAGGCATCTGGGAAGCAGCGCCCTTGTGTCCTTCCAGGGAAGTGAGTGCACTAGAGGGACCTGGAGCTGAGTAACTCTGGTTCTGTGACAATAAAACCAGGCCCAAGGCCTCAGCATATGTGTGCCTCTGTTTTGGAGCAGGCCAACTTGGCAAATGATCATACGTACCATAAGCCCCTCCAGCATCAGCGAGTTCATTCTTAATAAGGGACTAGCCATCTGGGAAGGCAGATATGTGTCAGAAGGAGCTGGGAAAGGCTCCTGGCACCAGCAGGAATCCCTTTGGAACCAGGAATGAGGAGGCTGCCTGTAGAGTTCAGTTGGGAACCTGAGCTTTGGTCGCTGGCTTCTGGTGGGGGATGTCACTGCTTTGGGGACTGCTCCCTTTCTGGGCCCAGGTGCTTCTGTATCTGTGGTAGAAAGGAGGTTGGGGGTGGGGAGGGGTATAGGGACCACAGCCAGGCTCAGCACTGCCAGGAGACCTGGAATGAAGGTAGGCTCTGCTCTGATTGAGGAGATTAGACTGTCCTTGACTGGAACCTCTCTGAGAATTTCCTCACCTTGCCCTAAAGAGGGTTGCTGTGAGCTGGTGAGCAGGCCCAGGCTGGTGGGGTCCTGGGACTGGGTGATAGCACAGCCTTCAGGAATATTCCTGTCTTTAGTCCACAGCCTTGCAGATATCTCCATTCTTTTGTTACACCTCGAGTTCAGACAGCAAAGCAAGACTGGCTTCCTAGGCATCCACCACTTCTTAAAAAGCCTTGTTTTCTTTCTGGGGAATCTCTTAGAAACCTTGGCGATATCTAACCTCCCAAACTCTTATCTGGCTGACCAGGGAGCTGGATCCAGGGCCTTTGTTGGTCACAGCATCTCATTGGGGTGATGCTGACCAGTGTGTGAAATGATTGCATTGATTGTCTTTTTACACTCCAACGGAATACACCATACTCCCTTTTGTAAATGACGAAACCATTTCCTGCTAGGACTTGGGAGATGGGAGGAATGTTATTACCCATGAAAGGTCCTTCTGTCCATGCTTGGTGGCCCACCTGCTAGCTCTGGCCCAGAAGGGTGGTATGAAAGCAGCCCCAGGGCAGCCAGGTTCTGACTTGGCCTTGGTAATGCCCTTCTTTCTCCCTGACTACACTCTACGAGGGGGATAGTTGTGCAGTGTTGACAGGCGAGACAGTGAGACTGTCAAGGACCAACCTAGACTTTTTGCAATAGTCCCTGGGACACCTGTCTCCTTCCCTCTAGCCCATCTTGCCCTACACATTATGCACAGTTCTTGTAGAAGCCCAGGGCTTGAGCATGTGAGGGGAAGCAGGAGAATCTAGATCAGTGGTTCTCAACCTTCTGGCTCTTTAAATACAGTTCCTCATGTTGTGACCCAGCCATAAAATTATTTTTGTTGCTACTTCATAACTGTAATGTTGCTACTGTTATGAATCGTAATGTAAATATCTGATATGCAGGATGGTCTTAGGCGACCCCTGTGAAAGTGTTGTTCGACCGCCAAAGGGGTCGTGACCCACAGGTTGAGAACCGCTGATCTAGATCATGGAGGCCTTTAGACCCCAGGATGATGGACTCTGAGGACGTGTCTGGAGCAGCAGAGCTGTGTGAGGGGATGGCCTGAGTTATCTGGTAAAGAGACCCCTGTGCTTTTATACCACCTTCTCTGAGGTTGCCCTTTTCTTTTTTATTGAGATATTCCCCATATCATAAAATTCACCCATTTAAAGTGGTTATTAATATATTCAGAGTTGTGCAACCATTACCACATTCTAATTTTAGAACATTTCAACACTCCCAAAAGAAACTCTAAATACATTATCAGGTACTTCCAGTCCCCGTCTCCCTGTAGCCCTAGGGCAGTGATGGCGAACCTATGACACGTGTGTCAGAGGTGACACGTGAACTCATTTTTTTGGTTGATTTTTTTTTTGTTTAATGGCATTTAAATATATAAAATAAATATCAAAAATATGAGTCTTTGTTTTACTATGGTTGCAAATATCAAAAAATTTCTATATGTGACATGGCACCAGAGTTAAGTTAGGGTTTTTCAAAATGCTAACACTCCGAGCTTAAAAGGTTCGCCATCACTGCCCTAGGGCCCAGGCAGCCATAATCTACTTTCTGTGGATTTGCCTGTTGTGGGAAGTTCGTATAAATGGAATCATGTGGCCTTTTGTGACAGGCTTTTTCATTTAGTATGTTTTCATCTATGTTGTAGCATATGGCCAAGTAAATTTCATTGTAGGGATGGATATACCACATTTTGTTTATTGATTCATTAGTTGAACATCTGGGTTAACTCTACTTTTTTTTTTAAAAAAAATATTTTTGCCCAGCCCGCACGGCTCAGTGGTTGAGCATCGACCTATGAACCAGGAGGTCATGGTTTGATTCCCGGTCAGGGCATATGCCTGGGTTGTGGTTTTGAGCCCCAATAAATAAATAAATAGATCTATTTTTATTGATTTCAGAGAGGAAGGGAGAGGGAGAGAGAAATAGAAACATCAATGATGAGAGAGAATCATTGATTGGCTGCCTCCTGTATGCCCCACACTGGGGCTCAACCACTGAGTCACAACAGCTGGGCAGTTCGTACTTCTTAATCCCTTCTCCTTTTTCACCCAGCCCCCAACACCCCCTCTCATCTGACAACAATCAGTTTGTTCTCTGTATCTATGAGTTTGTTTCTGTTTTGTTCATTTATATTATTCTTTAAATTCCACATGGAAGTGAAACCATATGGTATTTGTCTTTCTCTGACTTATTTCACTTAGAATAATGCCCTCTAAGTTCATCAATGCTGTTGCAAATGGTAAGATATCATTTTTGTTTATGGCCAAGAAATATTTCATTGAATAAATATACACATCTTTAGCCATTCATCTTTATTTGAAGCATTTAATCCATTTACATTTAAAATAATGATTGATAGGAAACAATTAATAAAATGGCAATAACTACATACCTATTTATTTTTGTAGTTCTTCTTTGTTCCTTTCCTATTCATTCTCCTCTCTTCTCTTATATATTGATGACTAACTGTAGTGTTGTGTTTGGATTCCTCACTCTTTTTTTTTTTTTTTTTTTTTTACCTCTTGCAGATTTTTGTTTTGTGATTATCATGAGCTTCGGATATACTAAGCTATGTTTATAGCAGTCTATTTTAAGTTGATAGTCGCTTGAGTTCAGGCACATTCTAAAATCACTACCATTTTTACCCAGCCCTTCCACATTTGTTTTTGTCATTATTTTTTAATTTTTTTGTGTGCATTCCTTTATTTACTGTTATAGTTACACATGCTCTTCCCACTTTTGCTTTTTTTAATTATTAATTAAATCTTTATTGTTCAGATTATTACATTTGTTCCTCTTTTTTCCCCCCATAACTCCCCTCGACTCAGTTCCTACCCCACCCTCCTCCCTCACTCCCCACCCACTGTCCTCATCCATAGGTGCACGATTTTTGTCCAGTCTCTTCCCGCATCCCCCTCACCCTTTTCCCCCCAAGAATAGTCAGTCCACTCCCTTTCTATGCCCCTGATTCTATTATAATCACCAGTTCATTCTGTTCATCAGATTATTCACTTGATTTTCAGATTCACTTGTTGATAGATGTGTATTTGTTGTTCATAATTTGTATCTTTACCTTTTTCTTCTTCTTCCTCTTCTTAAAGGATACCTTTCAGCATTTCATATAATCCTGGTTTGGTGGTGATGAACTCCTTTAGCTTTTCCTTATCTGTGAAGCTCTTTATCTGACCTTCAATTCTGAATGATAGCTTTGCTGGATAAAGTAATCTTGGTTGTAGGTTCTTGGCATTCATCACTTTGAATATTTGTTGCCACTCCCTTCTGGCCTGCATAGTTTCTGTTGAGAAATCAGCTGACAGTCCCTTGTAGGTAACTGAGTTTCTTTCTCTTGCTGCTTTTAAGATTCTCTCTTTGTCTTTTGCTCTTGGCATTTTAATTATGATGTGTCTTGGTGTGGTCCTCTTTGGATGCCTTTTGTTTGGGGTTCTCTGCCCTTCCTGGACTTGTAAGTCTATTTCTTTCACCAGGTAGGGGAAGTTTTCTGTCATGATTTCTTCAAATAGGTTTTCAATATCTTGCTCTCTCTCTTCTTCTGGCACCCCTATAATTCGGATGTTGGTAACGCTTGAAGCTGTCCCAGAGACTCCTTACACTATCTTCGTATTTTTGGATTCTTTTTTCATTTTGCTTTTCTGGTTGGGTGTTTTTTGCTTCTTCGTATTTCAAATCATTGACTTGATTCTTGTGATCCTCTAGTCTGCTGTTGGGATTCTGTATAATATTCTTTATTTCTGTCAGTGTATGATTAATTTCTAGTTGGTCCTTTATCACAACCTCGAGGGTCTCATTAGATTTCTTGTAGGTCTCATTAAGTTTATCGGCAGTTTCTAGAAAATTCTTGAAAAACCTTAAAAGTGTGGTTTTGAACTCTATATCCAGTAGTTTGCTTTCCTCCATTTCTGTCATTTGTGTCCTTTTTCTTTGTCGCCACATTTTTTATGCTTCCCTGTGTGGATAAAGTGGTTTTCTGTGCTGAGTGTCCTCTAGGGCCCAGTGGTTCAGCCTCCCCAATTACCTGAGGAGGACACTCTTGGTGCACCCCCTTGTGGTCTTTGTGCACAGTCTTGTTGTAGTTAAGCCTTGATTGTTGTAGGTATCACTAGGAGGAATTGACCTCCAGGCCAATTGGCTGTGAGAATCAGCTGTGTCTGCAGTGGGAGAACTTCTGTGCTGGAGACACCTCTCCGGGGCAAGACTTGCTTCAATGGGGCTTTGGTGCTTACTGAGTCTGCCCCCTGAGTGTGTCCTTTATGGTTCCATGGAGCTGCAAACTGGATGGTCCCACTCTGACCTCTGGGTACACTGGCTCCTGGAACTCTAGGGAGGTGCTAATCTAGCCTCTGCCTTAGGCTGTCCAGCAAAAGCCTCCCTGCAGGGCTTGGGCGGGGCGGGTCCCATGGGATCAACAGGGTGGGGCTAGCAGTTATGGCTGCTCTCAGAGGCTCCACTTCTCAGTGTCCCAGTAATCGCTGCAAGCCCCTCTGAGAGAAAGCTGCCCTCGAGTTCCGACCGATGCCAGACATTCCCGCTTCTCCTGAATGAGTCTAGGTCCCCAGAGACTTGCTCGGAACTGCAGCTCAGAGCCTGAGACTCCCTCCCGATTGAAAACGACAACTGCGCCCTCAGCCGCCAGCCCGCTCCACATGCGCCTCTGTACCTTAGTATTTTACTTCCACACTGCACCTCCTCTGAGTCTCGGTATGCTTTTCTCTTTCCTTCTAGTTGTAGAATTTCCACTCAGCCAGCCTTCCTGTGGTTCTGGATGATGTCCGTTTTGTCTTTTAGTTGTATTTTTGAAGTGGTTGTTCGAGGCAGCAAACTCCGGTGTTTACCTATGCCGCCATCTTGGTTTCTCCCCACTTTTGCTTTTTAATCTTTGTACTAGCTTTTGTGTTTGTAGATCCACTTTACTGTGTTTGCCTTTGTTAGTGAGTTTTTCTTTGTGATATTTTCTTATTCACATTTTTAATTTTTTACTTCTTAAAGAAGTCCCTTTAACATTTCTTGTAATACTTTTTTGGTGGTGATGAAATCCTTCAGCTTTTTCTTGTCTGGGAAATTCTTTATTTGTCCTTTGATTCTAAATCAGCTGTGGGCAAACTACAGCCCGCGGGCCGGATCCGGCCCGTTTGAAATGAATAAAACTATTGAAAAAAAATACCGTACCCTTTTATGTAATGATGTTTACTTTGAATTTATATTAGTTCACACAAACACTCCATCCATGCTTTTGTTCCGGCCCTCCGGTCCAGTTTAAGAACCCATTGTGGCCCTCGAGTCAAAAAGTTTGCCCATCCCTGTTCTAAATGATAGCTTTGCTAGGTAGAGTAGTCTTGGTTATGTTCCTTGCTTTCCATCACTTTGAATATTTTGTGCCAATCTCTTCTGGCCTGCAAAGTTCTGTTGAGAAATCAACTGATAGTCTTATGGGAGCTCCCTTGTTAGGTAACTGCTTTTCTCTTGGTGCTTTTAAGATTCTCTCTTTTCTTTTATCCTTTGGTATTTTAATTATGATGTGTGTTGGTGTGGGCCTCATTGGGTTCATCTTGTTCAGGACTCTATGCTTCCTGGACTTGGGTGTCTATTTCCGTCACAGGCTAGGGAAGTTTCTAGTCACTGTTTCTTCAAATAGGTTCTCAATATCTTGTTCTCTCTTTTCTCTTTCTGGTATCCCTGTGATTCAAATGTTATGCTTGATGTTGTCCCAGAGTTCCTGTAAACTGTCCTCATTTAAAAGTTTTTTTTTCTTTTTGCTGTTCTGATTGGGTGTTTTTGCTACCTTGTCCTCCAAATCACTAATTTGATCCTCTGAGTCATATAATCTGTTTAGTCTAACCAGTGGTTGGCAAACTGTGGTTTGAGAGCCACATGCGGCTCTTTGGCCCCTTGAGTGTGGCTCTTCCACAAAATACCAGCTTCTGCGCATGGGCCACAAAATTTCAATCACACTGTACATGCTCACCCGCACGTGGTATTTTGTGGAAGAGCCACACTCAAGGGGCCAAAGAGCTGCATGTGGATCGTGAGCCGCAGTTTGCCGACCACTGGTCTAACCCATCAAATGTGTTTTTCATTTTAGTTATTGTAGTCTTCATTTCTCGTTCTTTTTGTTTTTTATCTCTTTGTTGAAGTTTTTCCTGAGATTATTCTTCCCCTAAGTTCATTGAACAGCCTTATAACCAGTGTTTTCAATTCTGCATCTGGTAGATTGCTTGCCTCCATTTCTTTTAATTCTTTTTCTGGAGTTTTGTCCTATTTTTTCATTTGGGAAATGTTTGTCTTCTCATTTTGGCTATCTCCCTGTGTGGGTTTTTTTTTTTTTTTTTTTTTTAATGTATTAGGTTGATCTGCTGTGTTTCCTGGTCTTGGCAGGGTGACCTTGGATGGTAAGTATCCTGTGAGACCCAATGGCACAGTCTTCCTGTTCACTTGAGCCAGTTGCTCCAGGTGTGTCCCCTGTGTAGGTTGTGTCTGCCCTTTTGTTGTAGTTGAGCCTTGATTGCTGTTGTGACATCAGTGGGAGGATTGACCCTCAGTTTGACTGGCTGTAAATACTGACCATGACTACAGTGTACAAGCTGTTGTGCAAGGCTTGATTCCATAGAGTGGGGTTCACTTTAGCAGAGTTCAGGTCCCAGCAAGTTCATCTTTAGGGTGTGTCATTTGTGGCACTAATTGGGTGTGGTCTGAAGCCGGCCATCAGGTGTGTTGGTTCTGGGGCCTCTTGGGAGGTGCTCAGTACAGGCCAAGGTCAGCAGCTGCCTGTGTACAGCCCAGGACCGCTTGATAGGAGCTACACAGTGATCTGCAGTTGGTAGCTGTCTATGCTGGGCTGGGAGGTACCTGGGAGTAGTTATACTGTGAACCGAGGATGGCCACCATTAGTGCCAGGTTTGGGGCTACTTAGCAAAAGGTACTGGGCATGCTGAAGCCATTTGCTGCTTATTTGGGGTTTATGGACCTTTGATAGATTTTAGGAAAGACCTCAGTGTAGGCCTAAGCTGGCCAATTATGTGGACTAGCTTCTGAGAGTAATTTAGCTGGGCTGTGAATTGGGTCAGGCTATGACTCAGAATCACTTAGATTGGGTTAGAGAGGTATTAGCCAGGTTGATAGAAACTCAGATTTGGGGCACCTGCAGGCTGTGTGTAGGTAGGTCTCAACAAAGGAATAGTCAGTCACCATGAAGCCAGATAATTCAGTTCCTCGCTGATTGTCTCTGGTGCTTTTCGAGGTGCTGTCCCTTTGCTGAAGCTTAGCGCAAGTGTGTGTGAGTGAGTGAGTCTGTGGTTGAGCCCTGTAAGAGTACACCTGAATCTTTAGAACCTTCCATCTCACTTGGATGGAGTCCCTGCTGATTTTCACATCTAGCTGTTTCTTGGAGTCCTCTTCCTACCACTGGTGTTCTAGGCTGGGGAACCTGGTGTGGGATGGGGACCCCTTGTTCCTCAAGCGGGACCTTTGCAGCCAAGATATTTCTCCCCTAGTTCTTAATTACCATACGTGGACCAGTCCCACCTACTACTGTCGATGTGGCTTCTTCTATATATCCTTAGTGTTAGGAGTTCCGTTCAGCTAATCTTCTGGTTCTTAATGGGGTTGTTCTATAACTTAGTTATAATTTTGATAGTCATGGGAGGAGGCGAGCACAGTGTTCACTACTCTGCCATCTTGACTGGAAGTCCACATGTGATCTTCTAAATCTATTTTACTGGATATTTTCATAAGAAATCTCCAGACTGAACTTTAAAAGGCTTTTTGAGGCCACAAAAGTGAAGCCAGTGACTTGCCATACCTATAGATTTGAGTGAGTTTCTCTCTTCTCTAGGTCCCCAAATACCCTGAGGGTCCTGCACCTTCTAGGACCTGACCTTCTTTACTCACCTGGTAAGACTTCTGGGAACCTTGGAACCAAGGTATCAGGATGTTTTTCCAAGGTTTTTATTGGCTTCCATATGTCAGTCTTAATTCCTTAAAATTGCCTGGTCATGTCTGAGACTCTGCATGCTTTTTTCAAACATGACATTCTAGTCAAAACTTTGATAATATTACCAGTTTCCAATTGTGTCATTAGAAGGATAACAGACTTTTATTGAACATGCAAATAACCATATTGCCATGTAAATAAGAATACTCGCTGAGAGTTTCTGAATTTTGGTGGGATCAAGTCGGGAGAAAAAGAAAAATGTTTAAATTCTGCTTTAAAAGGTGTAACTTGCCGAAACTGGTTTGGCTCAGTGGATAGAGCGTCGGCCTGCGGACTGAAGGGTCCCAGGTTCGATTCCAGTCAGGGGCATGTACCTGGGTTGCGGGCACATCCCCAGTGGGGGATGTGCAGGAGGCGGCTGATCGATGTTTCTGACTCTCTCTCTCTCTCTCCCTTCCTCTCTGTAAAAAATCAATAAAATATATTAAAAAAAATAAAAAAAATAAAAGGTGTAACTTACCAAATTGCTTTAAATCAGCAATTTTCAATCCGTGTGCTACAGAATTTTTAAAACTTGCATTACCTGACTATTTTAATCAGAGGTACTGACATCCTTTCCCTTGTATTGTCAGATAAAATAATGACAACAGCCAACACAACAATAGCTGTCTGGTCTGAATGAATCAAAATTATACATAGTTTATGTTTGTTTGATTGTTTTGTCAGATTGCCAAAAAATATATTTTTTTGGTATGCCACAGAATTTTAATAATTAAATTAGTTTATGTGTGCCATGAGATGAAAAAGGTTGAAAATTGCTGCTCTAAATCAGAGGTAGCATAAGAGAGAAAAACCCCAAAAACTTTCTTATTCCAGGAAAACAAAAAAATTAAGGAACTATCAATGTCTTAGATAAAAAAACAAAACAAACAAAAAAAATAACACATAAAAATTGTCATCATTCTCATTAGTTCATTCAGTCCTGTGTAATTAAAACTTGTTCTGCTTGAATCCAGTTTTTCCATTAGTTCTGTCAACCTTGCCTGACAATTGAGGGTGATAGGATCAATGATAATTCCAAGGAGTCTGTAAAGCTTTCCATCAAGATTCTTATGAATTGCTCAGTGAAGTGGGTGCATTGATCACTGGAGGTTGTGGAAGGTATACCCCAAGTGGGAATACATTTTCTAATAGTTTCCTTGGCCACTGTGAGGGCATCAGCCTTTGGCAGCTGAAGTCTTCAATACATTCAGAAAACTACACACAATAAGAACACATTGATAACACATACTAAGTGGCAGTTGAATGACTATTCTTTAACTTACAGTCATTTTTTACCCATCTTAATTTCTCTGGTTGTGGAGCAGACTGTTGACAGTTACAAGGGTCTGCAACGAGGGGTCAGTTTTAAAAAAGTATAATAGACTTCACCCTTAGGAACCATAATCAGATTTTGTTGCTGTTGCCTTTGTATGAAAGCTTCAGGATTTCAATACAGAAGGTTAGCTTTTACTATTAAAAAGATTCAGTTTTCTTAAATAACCAAATACCTGATTAAGACAACATAAAATACCAGAATTTATTTGGGTAAAACACAGAATCTTTCTGTCTAGGCAGGCAGTTTTTATTACAGTATCTTCTCTGAAGCAGACCAGTAGTCCAGGAAAACTGTCCTTTTAGCAGCTGAAAGAATATTAAGTTTTAGCACACAATTGATATTAAAATTAAAAAAAAAAAAATCCTAACAAATTTTGTGAAAGGCCACGGCCAGCGTGGCTTTCCGGTTCAAAGGCTTGGAGAAAGAGCTGACGCACAAATTGACATGCAAGACATAGGAATATTAATTTTTAGAATTATGGGAGGAAACCAGAAGAAAACTCAACTAGAGAAGTTAAGTTCCTGCTGAGTCTCTGTTCCCAGCTGCTTTTATTTACTAGAATACACAATTGCCTTTTAGGAATATCAATGGTAATGTTTAGTAAACAGTAAGATTGTCAGGTTTTGGGAGAGTTTGCTTTAGGCCATTGAGTCAGCAGTAGGTAATAACATGTAAATATTCACCCTGTGAATATCAAAAGGAATCCAGGCCAGCCTTCTGCCAGACTCCTCACATTTATATTAATTACTGTTGATCTTGGTTTCCAGCAAAATTTATTTAATCTTACCTATCCTGATCATACATAAAGTTTCTTTCTCAAGATTTCTTTTTCATAAGTTTATTCGCAACTTTTGGTCCCTTTTAATTTGTATCATGTTCTCTTACCAATTCAGAAATAACCAGGGCAAAATTACTTTTACTATGTTCCTTAACGGAAACATATCTCCATGCCTAATAACCTTTTTTAAAAGCCAAAATATAACTTATTTTTCTTATATATACAGTTGTTTTCCCTATTATATTTTTTTTCAGCTTTAATTATATATATTAGAATTTTTAAACGTTAGAAACTTTAATTTCTGGTGAAAACTAAAAAATAAGCAATTGTGAATTGTTACATCAGTATTTTTTAGATTGATAACTTTATGAACACATTCCATAATTTCTGGTACATGCTTTTTCATAGTCTTGTCTTTTAATGTGTCACACAACACATATTCCTCAGATACAAATTAGTTTTTTTAGCTTATCTGCAATAAGAAGCCAAAGGCAGATAAACTTATGTTCAGTAACTAATGTTTCATTATTTTTTAAATTTGGAAATGATATAGATATTCAGTAACGATCCATCATTTAATTTAGCTAGTAGAACTCTAAAGTTTCAGGTTACCAAGAGATTTAGGAAACCATTTCTAGCCCTAGCCGGTTTTGCTCAGTGGATAGAGTGTCCGCCTGTGAACCGAAGGGTCCCAAATTCCATTCTAGTCTAGGGCGTGTACCTCGGTTGCAGGCTCCTCCCCGGCCCAGGCCTTGGGCTCGTGCAGGAGACAACCAGTCGATGTGTTTCTCACACATTGGTGTTTCTCTCTGTCTTTCCCTCTCTCTTTCATTCTCTAAAAATCAATGGAAAAATATTCTTGAGTGAGGATTAACAACAACAAAAAAATTATTTCTAAGTACATATAAAATATAATTATTGCCAAAGAGTTCACCTAATAAAAACCTATTTATTCTATTACATTATTTAATTTACTTGCTCTTAATTATGTTTAGACTAGAGGCTCGATGCATGAAATGAAATTCCTGCAAGAGCAGGCCTTCACAGCTGCAGCGGCTGCCTTGATCCCGCCACTGCAGCCCCAGCAGCCCCAGCTTTGTCCGGAAGGTCGTCTGGAAGGACATCTGGTCTAATTAGCATATTATTCTTTTATTATTATAAACTAGAGGCCCGGTGCACAAAAATTTGTGCACTCGGGGGGGAGGGGGGGGGTCCTTCAGCCCAGCCTGTGCCCTCTCGCAGTCTGGGACCCCTTGGGAGATAACGACCTGCAGGCTTAGGCCTGCTCCTGGGTGGCAGAGGGCAGGCCCAATCCCTAGGTGCAGCCCCTGGTCAGGCTCAGAGCAGGGCCTATCGGGGAATTGGGGCGCCGCCCCCTGTCATGCACAGAGCAGGGCGGATCGGGAGGTTGCGATGCCACCCTCAGTCACGCTCAGGGTAGGGCCGATTGGGGGGTTGGGGAACCACCCCCTGTCACAATCAAGGCAGGGTTGATGGGGAGGTTGCGGCGCCACCCCCTGTCATACACAGAGCAGGGCCAATTGGGGTTGGGCCGCTGCCCCCTGTCACTCACAGAGCAGGGCCCATCAGGGGGGTTGGGGCTCCATACCCTGTCACGCACAGAGCAGGGCCAATCAGGGGGTTGGGGCACTGCCCCCTGTCATGCACAGAGCCGCAGGGCGATCAGGGGGTTGGGGAGCTCCCCCCTGTCAGGCACAGAGCAGGGCTGATCAGGGGGTTAGGGCTCCTTCCCCTGTCACGAACAGAGCAGGGTGGATAGAGAGGTTGTGGCCCCACCCTCTGTCACACACAAGAGCCGCAGGGTGATCAGGGGGTTTGGGCGCTACCCCGTCACGCTGATCCCGGTGCTGGGAGGCCTGTCAGCTCCGATGATCCCGGTGCTGGGAGGCCTCGCGGCTCCGCTGATCCCGGTGCTGGGAGGCATATTACCCTTTTACTATATAGGATAGAGGCCTGGTGCACGAGTGGGGGCCAGCTGGTTTCCCCTGAAGGGTGTCCTGGATCAGGGTGGGGGTCCCCACTGGGGTGCCTGTCCAGCCTGGGTGAGGGGATGATGGCTGTTTGCAGCTGGTCACATCCCCTTCAGGGTGGGGATCCCCACTGGGGTGCCTGGCCAGCCTGCGTGAGGGGATGATGGCTGTTTGCAGCTGGTCACACACCGTTCAGGGTGGGGGTCCCCACTGGGGTTCCTGGCCAGTCTGAGTGAGGGGCTGAGGGCTATTTTCAGGCTGGCGGGTGACTGAAGCTCCCAACTGCTCCTTTTTTTCTTTTTTTCTTTTTTATTCTGTGCCAGCTTTAGCTCTTGCTCCAGCTCTGATGCCTCTGCTACTGAAAGCAGGTATCCGGTTTGTTTCGGTTCTATAATCGAAACACTGTTTCAACTCCAGCTGTGAGATCCCAGCTGGCTGAAAGCAGGTTTCTGGGGTTTTGTTTAGCTTCTATATTTGTAACATTGTTTCAAACTGCAAGCTCAGAGTCCGGCAAGGCAGGCGGGGAACGTTGGTTTCCTCTGTCACTGAAGCAAGCAAGCCTCATGTTAGCTTCAAGCTGCCTGGCTGCCGGCCGCCATCTTGGCTGGCAGTTAATTTGCATATCTCGCTGATTAGCCAATGGGAAGGGTAGCGGACATACGCTAATTACCATGTTTCTCTTTTATTAGATAGGATTACTTATGAAAATTATATTATACCAAGTTATTTATCATGCTGAAAAAAATTGTAACAGAGATAACATGAACTTACTTTTTTTAACCCAGGTAAAATTAAAGTTTTATATTTAATTTTGATAATTCTAAAGGCATGTCTGTTTTAACCAAACCAAACTCAAACCTGCTTTAATACCAAATATTTTCCCAGATCGCATGATCCTGAAAAGCACGGGTACCCTTACAGGTAGCAGGTGCTGATTAGGGGCGGAGGGCATGATTGTTTCCTGGGACTGTAGCTATGGAAACTTTGCAGTGGGTTTTGCAAGCCTCGGAGGGGCGGGCTCTGGCCAGCAGCCCTGTAGTGGTGGTCATCCCTGGAGGCGCTGACAGGGGGAAGGGAGTTAGGGGGGCACTACGGGGGTGGCGAGGCCGAAGGGGGAGTAACTGTCAAACCTTCCCTCTTGGTGCCATTCTTTAAATTGTACGTGGCTGTTTCACAGGTGTACCTGCTCAAGGCGGAGCTCCAATCTCCTGAAGCCGGGTGGGGGCCGGGCCAGAGCAGAGCCAGGCTGGCTAGGAGGGCGGGTTTAGCTCACTGAAGCTTAAGTGAGAATTTCCTTGCTATGAGTACAATTTTCTTTTTGTCGCTTGCCACAAGTTTATAAACCTTACAGCTTGCAGAATGTAACCATTTGGGTTCTGCTTTTAACTTGGACTAGTGTAACTCCTCCGTGCAATAAACTGAAAAGAGCCATGCTGTCTAGTCTTGAAGTACCTCCTTTAAACAGAGGTCAAGTAGTAGGCACCTAGCAGTGTCCAGCCTGAAACAGATCAATAACATGATGTTTCAGCCAAGGCCACGGCCCCCAAATCACAGCTATTACTGTCCAAAAGCTCCTTGGCTCTCCCTCTACAGTTTCCTACCCTAAGAGAGGGTCATCACTTGAACAGCTTTCTGTGAAGCTAAGAGGAGAGGACCAGGTAAGGCAGCAACAGCATTTGTACCACTAGAGGGGGCCTTTGATGGTCAAAGAAAGACCCCTTGGTGTCTCCATCCTGACAAGGTGGGTGGAGCTGAGGGCAGCTACCTTTTCTCTAGTGAGGTAATAGGACATCTGGCTTGCCAACAATGTCTTTTTGATCAGACATGTTCTAGCTAATTAATATCCAAACACCAGAATGTGAGACCAAACTTCTGTCAGACAAGCTTTTTGACAGGGGAACAAATTTTAAACTGATGTGTCAGTTATGCAGCTACCTATAGAGCTTACAACTTACTAGCAACAGCTGCCCAATGCCATTGAGTAACAAGCTGGTTTGGGGTTATTTTGCCCTTCAGTTTTAATGTTATGTAATGTATTTAAATTCTTATTTAAATAAAACTTGTTTTCAGCCCTGGCTAGTGCGGCTCAGTTGGTTGAGCATCATCTGGTTCATCAGAGGTTGTCAGTTTGATTCCCAGTCAGGGCACATGCCCAGATTTTGGGTTTTATCTCTGGTGTGCATGCAGGAGGCAACCGATCCATTTTTCTCTCTCACATCAGTGTTTTACTTTCTCTTCCTCTCCCTTCTTCTCTGTCCCAAGTAGATCCTGGGAAAGGATCTGGGGTGTTTATCTAAGGCGTCCCTTGAGATAAACTTTAACTGTGCAGGTGTGGGACATTCAAGTAGTTGCTAGCAAAGAGGTTACTCTATGCAAGCAGTAACAAGGGCAGGCCTAGGACCGAAAAGACCAGAAGCTTTTATTTTAATTTTAAGCGTACACAAAATAATTCACTTAACTGCTGGAGGAATTACACCACATGAAACATATGCAGTCCCAAATCACACAGCACTTTATTACTCACACAAGTTCCTGATGCTGCGGATGCAGGCTTAAAGGGGGATCCCGGTGGTGCTATCCTCTGGGGTCCAGCAGCTGGGCTGGTCCAGTCCAGATGCAGGGGGTCAGCGTTCCTCACCCAAGAGCTCAGTCGCGTCTCAATCAGGAGGTATTGGCCGTTCTTCTGTCGTCTGGCAGGAAGAGGAGCATGGAGCAGTGTCGCTTGCCGGACTGACAAGAGGACATGCCTTTGTGGCTGTCTCGACAGGCGAGCAGTTGGCTGATTAGGATCCCCATTTTTAAAGCCTGTATCGCACCTGCAGCAGTTCAAGAGGCTATCAATGAATTAACGTCAATTCACATAGGTTAATCTCAAACAGGGTGAGGGGCTACATGTGGTTATCTAGGGAGAGTACATCACTCACTCAAATGGTTATCTTGACAAGTCACTCTGAGTCAGTTACTGAAGTTCAAATCCTTATTTATGAGGGACACATGCTTCAGGGCAGTGGGGAATGTGTCCTTAATATCACACTTTAAGTTTCAAGGAAAGTTAACTCAAACATTTTAAAACATTTTTTAGACATTTCCAAAGCATTTTTAAACATTTCTATATATTACTGAAACACACTCTCTCTCTAAAAAACAACAATGAAAATGTACTTTTAAAAAAAATCTTTATTGTTCAGATTATTACAGATGTTCCTCTTTTCTCCCCCCATAGCTCTCCTCCACCTGGTTCCCACTCCAGGCCTTGCCCACCCCACTCACCTCGTTCATAGGTGTAAGTCATTGTCCAGTCTCTTCCTGCAACCCCCACAACCCCTTCCCCCTGAGAATTGTTAGTCTGCTCCCTTTCCATGCCCCTGATTCTATTACATTCACCAGTTTGTTCTGTTCATCAGGTTTTTTATTCATTGGATTTTTAGGTTCACTTGTTGATACATATGTATTTGTTGTCACTTTGTTGTTCATAATTTTTTTATCTTTGCGTTTTTCTTCTTCCTCTTCTTAGAGAATACTCTTCAGCATTTTATATAATACTGGTTTGGTGGTGATGAACTCCTTTAGCTTTTTCTTGTCTGTGAAGCTCTTTATCTGACCTTCAATTCTAAATGATAGCTTTGCTGGGTAGAGTAATCTTGGTTGTAGGTTCTTGCTATTCATCAGTTTGTATATTTCTTGCCACTCCCTTCTGGCCTGCATAGTTTCTATTGAGAAATCAGTTGACAGTTGTATGGGTACTCCCTTGTGGGTAACTAACTGTTTTTTTCTTGCTGCTTTTAAGATTCTCTCTTTGTCTTTTGCTCTTGGCATTTTAATTATGATGTGTCTTGGTGTGGTCCTCTTTGGATTCTTTTTGTTTGGGGTTCTCTGCGCTTCCTGGACTTGTAAGTTTATTTCTTTCACCAGGTAGGGGAAGTTTTCTGTCATTATGTCTTCAAATAGGTTTTCAATATCTTGCTCTCTCTCTTTTTCTGGCACCCCCATAATGAGAATGTTGGTACACTTGAAGTTGTCCCAGAGGCTCCTTACACTATCTTTATATTTTTGGATTCTTTTTTCTTTTTGTTTTTCCGGTTGGGTGTTTTTTGCTTCTTCATATTTCAAATCCTTGACTTGATTCTTAGGATCCTCTAGTCTGCTGTTGAATCTCTGTATGTTATTCTTTATTTCAGTCAGTGTATGCTTCATTTCTAATTGGTCCTTTTCCATATCCTTGAAGGTCTCATTACATTTCTCGGAGGTTTCTAGAAGATTCTTGAGTAACCTTATAACCGTGGTTTTGAACTCTATATCCAGTATTTTGCTTTCATCCATTTCTTTCATTTGTGACTTGTTTCTTTGTCTCCCTGTGTTTGTTTCTATGTACTGGGTAGCTGCTAAGTCTCCTTGAGTTGATAGAGTGACCTTGTGTGGTAGGTGTCCTATAGGGCCCAGTGGCTCAGCCTCCCCAATCACCTGAGGTGGACACTCTTGGTGCACCCCTTTGTGAGCTGTGTGCACAGTCTTGTTGTAGTTAAGCCTTGATTGCTGTTGGTATCACTGGGAGGAATTGATCTCCAGGCCAACTGGCTGTGATGACCAGCTGTGTCTACACTGGAAGATCTGTTGCACAGGAGACACCCTTATGGGGTAGGACTTGCTTCAGTGGGGCTTTGGTGCTCACTGAGTCTGCCCCTTGAGTGTGTCTCTTATAGATGTGAAGAGTTGTAATCTTGTATGGTCTCACACTGACCACTGGGTACACTGGCTCTTGCATCTCCAAGGAGGTGCAAGGTCAGCTAGTGTCTGGGGCCACCCAGCAGGAGCTACAGAGACGTCTGCAGATTCCTCCTCTTTGTATGGGGTTTGGAAGTGCCCAGACGAGGCCCAGCTGTGAAAGAAGGCTGGCTGTTGCTGCCGGCCTTGGGCCTTCTTTTGGAAGCTCTGGGGCTCTATCACCCAGCTGCAGTTTGACAGGTTTTAGGCGGAGAAAGGATGGGCCATTTATATGCAAAAGCCGAAGTGCACAGCTTGGGTAGGGTTGTACATTGGGTGGGGCGGGCTCTCTGGGAATCACCAGGGTGGAGCAAACAGCAATGGCTGCGTCAGCCCTGCACCAGAGAGGTTCCTGGGCCTCTGCATCCTGCACCCCTGTGCAGGAACAATGATAGCTGTGAGCACCTCTGAGAGAAAGCTGCCCTCGCATTCCTGATGCCAGACAGTTTCTCCCCATGTGTGTCTGGGTCCTCCAGAGTCTCGCCCGGAACTGGAGTTCAGAGCAAGCAGGAGCTTGTATCTCCCTCCCGATTAAAAGAGCAGCACATCCAGGTGCCAGCACTTTCCACGCCTCCACACCTCTTACCAGTCTCAATGTGCTTTCTTCACCTCTCTAGTTGTGGAACTTCCACTCAGCCTGCTTTCCCATGGTTTGGGTGGTAGTTGTTCTGGCTTTTAGTTGTAATTTTGATGTGGTTGTGACAGGCAGCAAGTATAGGTGTTTACCTATGCCGCCATCTTGGTTCTTCCGAAAATGTATTTTTTAAAATAAAAACTTGTTTTCAGCCCTGGCTCTTTTGACTCAGTGGATAGAGTGTCAGCCCGAAGACTGAAGGGTCCTAGCCGGCATGTGCAGGAGGCAAAAGATTGATGTGTCTCTCTCACATTGATGTTTCTCTCTCTCTCTCTGTCTCTCCCCTTCACTCCCGCTCTCTCTAACAATCAATGGAAAAATATCCTCGGGGTGAGGAAGAAAGGGAAGGGAAGAGAGGTGAAGGGAGGGGAGAGGAAGGGAGGGGAGGAGGGGGTGGGAAGGGAAGGGAAGAGAAGGGAATGAAAGGGACTTGTTCTCAGAAACAAAACAAAAAACCTATTCCCCATGTTTCAGCCCATGTTGTTTTAAGTAATTTTGTTTGATTAGTTGTGGTGGCTCCCTTTTGTTCCTTCATTCTTTACTCAACACCAAGGCCCAGAAAAGTGGACTAGCTCTCTGTCCTGCTTCTCTCTTTTCAGGTGGCACTTTCTTTTCTGGATCCCCAGTCTGGGTTGGCTTCTACATTCTACTCTATATCTACATCTTTATTTTTAACCTTATGTACAAGTTGGGGCAAAAGTAAGTTTACAGTTGTGAATACGTGAAACAGAGTTTATTCTTGTATTATTATTAACCATTTGTACGCCATAAGTGTCTATAGACGCAAGCGGCGGACCTATTTTAATTAAAATATTGTGGCAGTTAACTGTTAAATTGTATTATTTTCCATACGAACAACTGTAAACCTACTTTTTCCCCAACCTGTATATAAAAATATCTATCCTATCTAATAAAAGAGAAACATGGTAATTAGCCATACCTCCACTACCCTACCCATTGGCTAATCAGGGCGATATGCAAATTAACTGCCAACCAAGATGGCGGCCGGCAGCCAGGCATCTTAAAGCGAACATGAGGCTTGCTTGCTCCAGTGACGGAGGAAGCCAACGTTCCCCGCCTGCCTTGCCGGACTCTGAGCTTGCAGTTTGAAACATTGTTACAAATATAGAAGCTAAACAAAACCCCAGAAACCTGCTTTCAGCCAGCTGGGATCTCACAGCTGGAGTTGAAACAGTGTTTCGATTATAGAACCGAAACAAACCAGATACCTGCTTTCAGCAGCCGAGGCCTCAGAGCTGGAGCCAAGCCTCAGAGCTAAAGCTGGCCCAGAATAAAAGAAAAAAAGAAAAAAAGGAGCAGTTGGGAGCTTCAGTCACCCGCCAGCCTGAAAACAGCCCTCAGCCCCTCACCCAGACTGGCCAGGCACCCCAGTGGGGACCCCCACCCTGAAGGGGGTGTGACCAGCTGCAAACAGCCATCATCCCCTCACCCAGGCTGGCCGGGCACCCCAGTGGGGACCCCCACCCTGAAGGGGATGTGACCAGCTGCAAACAGCCATCATCCCCTCACCCAGGCTGGACAGGCACCCAAGCGGGACCCCCACCCTGATCCAGGACACCCTTCAGGGGAAACCAGCCGGCCCCCACCCGTGCACCAGGCCTCTATCCTATATAGTAAAAGGGTAATATGCCTCCCAGCACCGGCATCAGCAGAGCCGCGAGGCCTCCTGGCACTGGGATCAGCGTGACAGGGGGCAGCGCCCAAACCCCCTGATCTCCCTGCGGCTCTGTGTGTGACAGGGGGCGGGGCCACAACCTTCCTATACGCCCTGCTCTGTTTGCGACGGGGGAAGGCGCCCCAACCCCCTGATCAGCCCTGCTCTGTGCCTGATAGCGGGGAGCTCCCCAACCTCCTGATTGCCCTGCGGCTCTGTGTGTGACAGGGTATGGTGCCCCAACCCCCTGATCCGCCCTGCTCTGTGTGTGACGGGGCAGTGCCCAAACTCCCCTATAGGCCCTACTCTGTGAGTGACGGGGGGAGCTCCTCAACCCCCTGATGGGCCCTGCTCTGTGCGTGACAGGCGGGGGCTCCCCAACCCCCTGATCGACCCTGCTCTGTGTGTGACATGGTACAGAGCCCCAACCCCCCTGATGGGCCCTGCTCTGTGCGTGACGGGGGTGGTGCCGGAACCTCCCCATCGACCCTGCCTTGAGTGTGACGGGGCGGTGCCCCAATCCCCCAATTGGCCCTACCATGAGAGTGACTGAGGGTGGCATCGCAACCTCCCGATCAGCCCTGCTCTCAGCCCGACCAGGGGCTGCACCTAAGGATTGGGCCTGCCCTCTGCCACCCAGGAGCAGGCCTAAGCCAGCAGGTCGTTATCTCCTGAGGGGTCCCAGACTGCGAGAGGGCACAGGCCTGGCTGAGGGATCCTCCCTCCTCCTCGAGTGCACAAATTTTTGTGCACCGGGCCTCTAGTCTATATATAAAAGCCTAAGTGACTGTTAAACCAAACGACTGGAATGACTAGTCAACCAGTCGCACTGACCACCAGGGGGCAGACGCTCAATGCAGGAGCTGCCCCCTGGTGGTCAATGCACTCCAAAAGCCAACCTACCACGGTCTTGCCTGGCCCCCCCCTGATTGGCCCCGATGGGGGGGCTGGCCAGCCAACCTCCTGCGGCCCCTCCCCTAGCTGGCCATCCAATTTCCCACAGTCCCTCCCCCTAGGCCCCAATTGGGGGGCTGGCCATCTAACCTCCCATTTTCCCTATCCCCTGCTGACCGGCCCCCCCGATAGGCCCCGATCGGGGACCAGCTGGCCAACCTCCCGGGGTCCCTCCCCCTGGCCAACCGGTCCCCCAGTAGGCCTCGATCACTGGCCAGGCCGAGGGACACCCCCACCCTGTGCACGAATTCATGTACTGGGCCTCTAGTATCTTTATAAAGATACTAGTGGCCCGGTGCATGGGGTGTGTGGTGTCCCTCAGCCCAGCTTGCACCCTCTCCAATCTAGGACCCTCGAAGGATGTCCTACTGCCAGTTTACAGGGGTCGGGCCTAAGCCGGCAGTTGGACATCCCTCTCACAATCCGGGACTGCTGGCTCCTAACCACTCACCTGCCTGCCTGCCTGATTGCCCCTAACCACTCTGCCTGCCAGCCTGCTTGCCCCCAACTGCCCTCCGCTGCTGGCCTGCTCGCCCCCAAATGCCCCCCCGCCAGCCTGATTACCCCCAACTGCCCCCCGTGCCAGTGTGCTCTCCCCCAACTACCCCCCCTTGCTGGCCTGTTCGCCCCCACTTTGCCTCCCCACTGGCCTGCTTGCCCCCAACTGGGCCCCCTTCTGGTCTGCTTATCCCCAACGGCCCCGACCCCCATCAGCCTGATCTCTCACAACTGCCTTCCCCTCTTGGCCTCTAACCGCCTCTACCTCAGCCCCGCCACCATGGCTTTGTCCAGAAGAACATCTGGAAGGTCTCCTGGAAGGTCTCCCAGTCTAATTAGCATATTACCCTTTTATTAGTATAGATAGAGGCCTGGTACATGGGTGGGGGCCGGCTGGTTTGCCCTGAAGGGTGTCCCGGATCAGGGTGGGGGTCCCACTGGGGTGCCTGGCCAGCCTGGGTGAGGGGCTGAGGGCTGTTTTCAGGCTGGCCATGCCCCCCGGGCAACCCAAGCTCCCAGCCTCTCCTTTTTATCTTTTTTTCCCCACCACCTCCTTGAGCGGAGGCCAGGGCAGGTGGAAGCAGGTATCTGGGATTTATTTATCTTCTATAATTGAAACTTTATAGCCTTAAGCAGAGCCCAGGGTTGGCCAGGGCAGGCGGGAAGCTTGGCTTCCTCCATTGCCAGGGGCAACCCAAGCCTCCTGCTCCTCCAGCTCCGTGGACACCATCATC
The DNA here is from genome assembly GCF_964212035.1 of Myotis nattereri. Classification (NCBI taxonomy): domain Eukaryota; kingdom Metazoa; phylum Chordata; class Mammalia; order Chiroptera; family Vespertilionidae; genus Myotis; species Myotis nattereri. The sequence goes on from NC_138076.1 coordinate 106,676,811, forward strand.
TTAGTTGGGTTAATTTGCATAGTTGCTCCAGATTGGCTGGTGGGTGTAGCGGAGTGGCAGAGTGATGGTTAATTTGCATGTTTCTCTTTTATTAGTGTAGATATCTATAAAAATAGATATAAATATCTATATATTATATACTAGAGGCCCAGTGCATGAAATTCATGCACAAGGGGGAGGGGTCCCCTCAGCCCAGCTTGCACCCTCTCCAATCTGGGACCCCTCGGGGGATGTCTGACTGCCAGTTTAGGCCCAATCCCTGTGAGGGCAGTCGGACATCCCTCACAATCCTGGACCGCTGGCTCCTAATTGCTCACCTGCCTGCCTGCCTGATTGCCCCTAACTGCCCCCGCCTGCCAGCCTGATCGCCCCTCACTGCCTCTGCGTGTCTGCCTGATCGCCCCTAACTGCCCCCCCCCTCTGCCGGCCTGGTCACCCCTTACTGCCCCACCTGCCAGCCTGGCCACCCCCAACTGCCCACCGCCGCCCCCGCCGGCCTAGTCGCCCCTCACTCCCCCCCCCCCCGCCAACCTAATCATCCCCAACTGCCTCCCCCACCCCCCGCTAGTTTGGTCACCCCCAACTGCACCCTCTCACCCCGTTGACCTGGTCACCTCTTACTTCCAACCCCCGCCAGCCTGGTTGACCCAACTGCCCCCCTCCTGCTGGCCTGGTCACCCCTCACTAACTCCCCTGCTGACCTGGTTGCCCCACACAGCCTGCTGTTCAGTCATTTGATCGTCCCTTACTAACCCTCCTGCTGGCCTGGTTGTCCCATGCAGCCTGCTATTCAGTCTTTTGGTTGTCCCTCACTAACTCCCCTGCCAGCCTGGTCGTAGGCAGCCATCTTTTGAGGGCATGAGGGTTAATTTGCATACTTTCCTCTTTATTATATAGGACTAGATCCCGGTGCACAAAATTTTTGCACTGGCAGGGGCGGGTGTCCCTCAGGCCCACTTGTGCCCTCTCACAGTCTGGGGCCCCTCGGGAGATAACTACCTGCTGGCTTAGGCCCGCTGCCAGGTGGCAGAGGGCAGGCCCAATCCCTAGTTTTAGCCCCTGGTCGGGCTCAGAGCAGGGATGATTGGTGAGTTGGGACACCACCCCCTGTCATGCACAGAGCAGGGTAGATCGGGAGGTTGCGATGCCACCCCCAGCCATGCTCAGGATAGGGCCGATTGGGGGGTTGGGGCACCACCCCCTGTCACACTCAAGGCAGGGTCGATAGGGAGGTTGCGGCGCCACCCCCGTCACGCACAGAGCAGGGCCAATCAGGGGGTTGGGGAGCTCCCCCCTGTCACGCAAAGAGCAGGGCCCATCAGGGGGTTGGGGAGCTCCCCCCTGTCACACACAGAGTAGGGCTGATAGGGGAGTTGGGGTGCTCCCCCATCATGCACAGAGCAGGGCCGATCAGGGGGTTGGGGAGCTCCCCCCTATCAGGCACAGAGTAGGGCCAATAGGGGAGTTTGGGCACCATCCCCTGTCACACACAGAGCAGGGCGGATCAGGGGGTTGTGGCCCCGCGCCCTGTCACACACAGAGCCGCAGGGTGATCAGGGGGTTTGGGCGCTGCCCCCTGTTATGCTGCTCCAGGGGCCAGGAGGCCTCGCAGCTCCGCTGATCCTGGTGCTGGGAGGCATATTACCCTTTTACTATATAGGATAGAGGCCTGGTGCACGGGTGGGGGCCGGCTGGTTTGCCCTGAAGGGTGTCCCGGATCAGGGTGGGGGTCCCGCTTGGGTGCCTGGCCAGCCTGGATGAGGCGATGATGGCTGTTTGCAGCTGGTCACACCCCCCTTCAGGGTGGGGGTCCCCACTGGGGTGCCTGACCAGCCTGGATGAGGGGATGATGACTGTTTGCAGCTGGTCACACCCCCTTCAGGGTGGGGGTCCCCACTGGGGTGCCTGGCCAGTCTGGGTGAGGGGCTGAGGGCTGCTTTCAGGCTGGTGGGCGACTGAAGCTCCCAACCTCTCCTTTTTTTCTTTTTTTTTTATTCTGGGATTTATTTACCTTCTATGGCTGTCACTGGAACTGAGAGCCAGCTTTAGCTCTGAGGCTCGGCTCCAGCTCTGAGACCTCAGCTGCTGAAAGCAGGTATCCGAGTTTGTTTGGATTCTGTAATTGAAACACTGTTTCAGCTCCAGCTCTGAGGCCAGCCAGCTGAAAGCAGGTTTCTGGGGTTTATTTACCTTCTATAATTGCAACATTGTTTCTTAGAGTGCAAGCTCAGAGGCTGGCAGTGGCAGGTGGGGAACCTTGGCTTCCTCCGTCACTGGAGCAAGCAAGCCTCCTGTTTGCTTCAGCTGCCTGGCTGCCGGCCGCCATCTTGGTTGGCATTTAATTTGCATATATCGCTGATTAGCCAATGGGGAGGGTAGCAAAGTTATGGTTAATTACCATGTTTCTCTATTATTAGATAGGATAGCTTTTCCTGGCATGCAGTAGGTGTAACCAGTAACCAGACAACCAAGAGGTCTGTGCTGCCTGTCACCACTTGAGCCAATTAAGCAGAGACAGAGTTGAATCATATATGAGCGTTTATTCCAATAATGCGGGCAGTATGGGAGAGGAGCAGGTCATCCACAAAAATCTGCTCTGACTCCCCTTGCCAGTTGTCTGGTTATATACACAAGAGGGAGAAGATAGTTACATGCAGCTGCGAGCTACAAGTGTAACATAGAAAGGGGAGGGTAGAGTCTGCAGCCCAGCCTTTGGGAGCTCAAAGTCTGATAACCAGGTGGCTAATCTTCAATGATGTTACAAACAGCTCAGGCCATTCCTGGGACTGGAGCATGGTCAGTGTTCCCGAGAAAAACTCCCAGAGAGGGTCAGGGTCCAGGTGCAGCAACCAAATCAAAGCGTTCCCTGTCCTTGGTCTGTTCTCAAAATGTATTTCTTTACTTAGCTGGTTTGGCTCAGTGGATAGAGTGTCGGCCTGCAGACTAAAGGGCCCCAGGTTTGATTCTGGTCAAGGGCACATGTCTCGGTTGTGAGCTTGATCCTCAGTAGGGGATGTGCAGGAGGCAGCCAATCAATGATTTTCTCTCATCATTGATGTTTCTATCTCTCTTTCCCTCTCCCTTCCTCTCTGAAATCAATAAAGATATACTAGTATTTTTTTAAAAAACGTATTTCTTTTCTGAGTAATGGACCCATTGAGGCATCTTATCTTTTTACAATCTTGTTTCATCCTCCAGTTTCCCAGGGTCTATAAGAAAACGTTTTATCCATAGTTAGTGAGGTGAATAATTATTAGACAACTGTGGCTCTATTCTCATTACGTGTCCTTCCCCACTCTCATAGGCACTATGAATTTTGATGGCTACATTAATGATTAGGTTCTTATAACAGCACACACTTTTTAAAATAGTGTTTGTATTTATAATTCTTTGTTGTTGTTGTTGGTAAATAAGCTTCAATGGGGCAGGGACCTGTGGGTCATTTATACCATTGTTCTTCTAGCCCCCAACACAATGCCTGCATTAAACAAGCTCAAAATGAGTGCCACACTCAAAGTCAGATAGGTAATTAAGTGGTGGGCTGGGGATGGATGGGGTGTAATGTTGAGTGACCTTGAGGTTTGCATGGTGCTTGGTTAGGTGCGTGTGGTAGGCAATAGAGTCTTTCTCTTTTTTACTGAAGACAAGTGGTTGTCTTTGTTTTTTACGGCCTGAGTGTTTAGGAGCCACAAGAATTTGCCAGAGTTGACAGGTTTTGCCCTACACAATGATCTTTTCATTTGGTGCCACCTAATATTTTGTGTGAATACACACACACAGGCAAATGCATTTTAAAATAGGATTAAAATGAGTGGACCCTGAGGCTGGAGAGTGGAGCCTGGGATGCTCTCAGCACCTGGGCAGTCTCTGTGCTGAGAAGAGCACCAGAGTCTACTCACTTTGTTCAGTTTGTTTGGACATCTCTATATGGATGCACTCACAGATCTCTTGTTCTTTTTCATGGTTATATATATATATCCCATTTTATGGATATAATCTTTTAAATTCAATCTTCAGTTGACTTTTGTCTGGTCAGTTGTTTGTGATGGTTTATTTAGTTGGAATATATGCCATATGGAACTTTAATCTTGTGTGTAATTATCAACTATGCATTCTCTCTCTTTTGTTATAAACATTTTATAGGAACTCTTTCTATATGAACAAATTACCTTATCTCCTCATCTACTAACTCAACATCAGCACTGTACACTGCCTGCTTCTCAGCATGCTGTGTGGAACAAAGTGATGATAATGTGGAGCGCCAAGAGCTGTTGTACTAGTATGCTGAGGGGATGGGTTGGTGCTTTTGATTTGGGTTGTTTTCCTAAGCAGGATGCAAGGCTGATTTCTTTCCCAGGTCCTTGTCTAGATGGATTTGAAGAATTAAGCCATGGACAAAAGGTGGTAGATGAAAGGGTGGAAATTTATTGGAAGCAAATACAGACTCCCGTGTAGGAAGGGGGTTCCAAGGGGGTAACCCACTAAGCTCTTTTTTGCTAAGGTTTATAAAGGCTGCAATTCTTTGTCTCTTGATGCTGCCTTCCAATTGGTCACTCTTTTTGTAGCTTCAATGCCCAAACCCCACGTAGTGCCCCCCCTTTCTCTCCCCCTTATCTTGTAACATTTTTCTATCTCCTGTGAAGGGATGTCTTCCTCTTTCTCTCATACCCTGTGGCTTTTCCTTATCTTCTGTGAATGGATGTCTTCCTCTCCCCTTATGCTTTTTTTTCCCTCTCTCTCTGTGAATGTGTGCCTTCTGGCGGCTTCAGGCCCTCATATGCATTCCTCCCCCATGGACCCTCTTTTTTCCTAAACTCCCTAAACCTGCCTATTTTTATCCCTAAAACTCCTTTCACTTTTGTTGTTAGAAGGAATAGTTGTTGTAGTTGCCCTATTAGTGTAATAATAAAATGGATTTCCTGAAAACTTCTAGGTATGATGTTTTATTAGCTAAGTTTATTCTTGTAGGAAACTCACTAATGTAAGTATTTACTTAAATAGTATTCATAATCAGACTGCCCTCCTTGCTTGCTCAGTGAGGTCTTAGGATCATGAGCTGGGTGGAAGAGTGGGCCCTGAGGCTGGAGTGTGGAGCCTGGGATGCCCTCAGCATCTTGGCAAGCTTCTACTGAGGAGAGCTCCAGAGTCCACTCACTGGGCTGCTGCTTAATTTCTGTGCAAGGAGGTAAGTGGCCATCCAAGGCCAGCTGGTGGGATGGCGAGGGGAGCCCATTGTGGGGCTGAAGTGCCTCAGAGCCAGGGCTCAGGACAGCATTCTTGATTCCTTCAGGAGGATCCCAGAGGGGTATCCCTCCAGGGACCCAGCACCCACCCTGTATGTCTGTGTGTCCCCTTCCAGTCTGCTGCCTTGGACACCTATGAGCCGGAATCCAGTCAAGCCTCCAGCTGCCTGTGCCATGGATCCCAAGGTCAGATGCTTCTGGAGGAGGGATTTGGGGAGCAAGGGCAGCTGAAACCAGCTTGTTCTTTATGCTTAAGACCAGCCCGACCTATGTGACAGCCCCGTAGAAGGGGCCTCGCATTTCCAGCCGACTCCGGTGTGTTGAAGTCAAAAACCACTGAAACCTGTGAAGAATTTTTGTGAGTTTATTTGAGCCGAACTGTTGACATATGCCAGGAAGCAGAACCTCAACGAATTTTGATAATGCTTCAGAGAATGGCAGGTTACATCTGTATTTATACATTGCAATCAAAGGAAAGGGACGTAGATGGGTTACATGAAATTCATTGGTGATAGATTAAGGAGGTGGGATAAACCAAAGCAGGGAAACCTCTGGGATAGGGTAAAAAGTGAAATGATGGACATGTGCTTCTTTTACACACATGGGTACAGGATAGTTTTACATAATTAACAGTTGACAATTAACTTGATAACAATAATAATGAGGGAATGTCCTGGTGCCATTTGTTGTGCCCTGAGGGGTCCAGAAAAAAAGGAAGTTATAAGTTACCCAGACATTTCACAGGTATGTTGTCTTAGAGGCAAAAAGACAATGGGCTCAGTAAAGATCTAAGTTGATCTTTGTCAGGGAAAATACTGGCCTAGGACATGACTACCCACCATAACCTGTTTGTAGTTAAATATTTAATTTTCAGACCATCTTTTGTGGTTATTTTAGGTCTTTGAGTTTGTACAACCGCCATGCAGGCCTTCCCTGAACTAGTCAGCTTAGCATATGGCCCCTTTCGTCCACAGGTGCCGCAAACAGAGGAGAGAAAGCCCCTCTCACCTCTGTCCTCTCCTGCTTTCCTCCTTTTCCCTTCTGCTCTTCAGCCCTCCTCCTATACCTTCTGTCTGGCTTCAAGGAAGCTTTCCTTTTTCTTTATTTTTTAAATTTTGATTGATTGATTGATTGACTTTAGAGAGAGGGAGAGAGACGAAGGGGGAAAAGAGAGAGACAAACATCGATTTGTTGTTCCACTTATTTATGCCTTCTTGGTTGCTTATTTTATGTGCCCTAACTGGGGATTGAACCCACAACCATGGTGAATCAGGATGACGCTTAAGCAACTGAGCTACTTGGCCAGGGTCAAGGAGGCTTTCTGATTTGAGACCATTTAAAAGCTATAGAGTGCCTGACCAATGTGGCTCACTGGTTGAGCATCGACCTATGAACCAGATTTATAGGTTCAATTCCCGGTCAGGGCACATACCTGGGTTTCGGGCTCAATCTTCAGTGTGGGGAGTGCAGGAGGCAGCCAACTAATGATTCTCTCTCATCATTGATGTTTCTATCTCTCTCCTTCTCCTTTCCTCTCTGAAATCAATAAGAAAACATATATATAAAAGGTATAGAGCTTTGGGGACATATGTAATACTTTGAACATTAAATATAAGTTTTAAAAAATAAATCATATAAAAATACACACACACACACACAGAATAAAAGCTATAGAGTTCTTGGAAGAGACCAGAGGTCGTATAGGCTATTCCCCCTGCCTTCAATAGGATGGTACTTAAACTGTGCCTTGTCTATACTTTTGAATGAGCTTAGAAGAGAAAATCACGGCATATCCAATTAATTGTTCTTTATTCATCTACTTACTATAAGTCTTTCTATTTCCTTTCTTTGCCAAATTCTATAATGTTTTCAAGGCCACCAGCACCAGGGCTGGCCGGTGTGCACACCCCAGCCTTCTGCTGCTCCCACTGCCCACTGAGGAAGGGATTTGTAAAAAGGTTCGTGGTTAATGAATTCAGTGGCCCACAGGTTCTGAACCCGAGCAGCACCTGGCACCCAGGTTTGCAGTAAGTACTGTTGAACAGCCTTCTAAAGCATGGGAACTGCTTCGTAGCTGGAGGGCCAGAGACATCCCAAGCTTAGCAGAGACATTAGTTGCTTGAACAGAAGAGAGCTCTCCGTGCAGAAAAAGGCCTATTCAAAGACCAAAACACTTCTATTCTGGTCCTTTAAACCTACCCATTGTTGCCTCTTACAGCTTGCAACTCTGTCCTCTCTTCTGTATTTTTGAGCTGTCTTTGGGTTAGAACCACACTGCCTCCTTATGCTTGAGTAGCTCATCAACTTTAGGAGTGCTGTCTCCCACAGCATCCTATTTCTCCTGGCATCCCTTCAGTTTAGGAAGGTGGATATAATTACTCTCAAATTATTTCTCATGTTCTTTTTTCCCCCTGCAAGGTGAGAAACAGACACAAGTGCCCAGTGTCCCACAGAATCAGGGTTCACAGTGAAACAGAGATCAATTTCTGCTGATATGTCAGGGTTGGCCTCTTCCCCCACCATCAGAATTTTATTCCTGTCATAGATTTTTCTTACTTTTTTCTTCAGTTATTTTGTCTCAGTGTTTTTAAAGTGTGGTAAAATGTTAAAGATTGTGGTAAAACATACGTACTATAAAATTTATCATTTTAACCATTTTAAGTGTCTGTTTAGTGGCATTAAGTACATTCACATTGCTGTGCCACCATTACCACCACCATCCACAGAAGTTTCATCTTCTCCATTTGAAACTCTGTCCCCATTAAACATTCACTTCCCATCACCCCAGCCCCACTCTCCTTTCTGTTTCTCTGAATTAGATGAATTCCAGTACCTCATAGAAGTAAAGTCACATAGTATTTGTCCTTTGGTGTCTGGATTATTTCAGTTACCATAATATCTTGGGTTTGTATTTTTATTTTTTTACTACTTGTATGGTTCATCCATCTTGTAGCATTCTTCTTTGATTTTTATAGAAAGTAAGTAAGATTGGTTTTGTGGGATTTTTTCTTTTTTTCTCTTTATTTGCTGCTCTTTTCACCAGGTTTGGGAATCAGGATTATGCAAATTTATCAAACACGTTGGATAGCTTTCCATCTTTTTCTCTGCACATAACTGATTTTATAGCATGCCTCCTTTAGATGAAGTTTGTAGTATTTCCAGCAAGACTTCTAAGTTTTGACCATTTCTCTTAAAATTTTTTTTCCTATGACCTAAATGATTAACTATTATCAAATCTTTTATCATTTTGAGATACCCATTTTAACTTTCATTACTGGAAGGATCAAAAAAGGTCATACTATCACCAGCTCTTATTTGTTCTTAGAGTTCAGTACTGTCAGTCTTCTGAGCCTACTGCCTATTCTGTGGAACAGTCCAGCCTATTTATTAGAATGGAGTCTGTTCATGCTGCTTCCCAGCCAGCCTGGTGCTCAACATTTGGTTGCATGGGTCACTCTTGGCTTCTGGACATCCTTTCCTTCCCCTCCCTGTCAATTCTATTCTTTTAATTTTCCATGGCAAAGGCCAAGATTACTGAAGTTATATTTGATAAGCTGATCTGGCATAGTGGGTAGCAACAACTGCTCTGCATCCAGACTTTGGACACCTATTTATCAACCTCTAGATCGAAAGGAAGTCCTCGGGCAAAAACTGCCTGTATTAGTTTTCTGGGGCTTTTGAAACAAAATACCACAAGCTGAGTGTTTTCTCTCACAGTTCAGGAGGCTAGAAGTCTGAAATCAAGGTGTCAGCAACGTTGGTTCCTTGTGGGGCTCTGATGCAGAATCTGTCCCATGCCTCTTTCCCTGCTTCTGGTGACTACCAGCAGTGCTTGATGCTCCTTGGTTGTTAAGCACATCACTCCACTTTCAGTCTGTCTTCACATGCCATTGTCCCTGTGTGTCTCTATACAAAACTCTGTCTCCTTCTCTCATAAAGACATCAGTCATTGGATTAGGGCCTGTCCTAATCCAGGATGATCTGATGTTAACTTGATTTCCAAATAAGGTCACATTCACAGGTACTTGTGCTTAGCACTTAAACGTTTCCTTTTGGGGAGCACAGTTCACCCCACAACACTGCCCCAGTCTTCTCTGTAACCAAGACATCACCATGAGGTGGGAATGAAGCCTGTCCTTGACTTTCTAAGCTCCTCCTGGCCTCACTACAATCATTGATAGTAGAGCTTTTTTAAAAAATATATTTTTATTGATTTTAGAGAGGAAAGGAGAGGGAAAGAGAGATAGAAACATTAATGATGAGAGAGAATCACTGATCGGCTGCCTCCTGCATGCCCCCCACTGGGGACCAAACTGCGACCGCATGTGCCCTTGACTGGAATCAAACCCAGGACCCTTCAGCCCACAGGCCGATGTTCTATCCATTGAGCCAAACCAGCCAGGGCAAGGTTTTTTTGTTAATCCTGACCTGAGGATATTTTTTCCATTGATTTTCAGACAGAGTGGAAGGGAGGGAGGGAGGGAGGGGAAGGAGGGGAGACAGAGAGAGAGAGAGAGAGAGAGAGAGAGGAGAGAGAGAGAGAGAGAGAGAAAGAAACACTGACATGAGAGACACATGGTCTCGCTGCCTTCCACACAGCTGGAAATCAAACCTGCAATCTAACCTGCAACCATGATAATCAAACTGTGGACTGACACTTTAACCACTGAGCCAAACTGGTCAGGGCTTGACAGTAGAGCTTTTGTATAACATAATCACCCCCCTTTTTAAAGATATCTTTACTGATTTCAGAGAGGAAGGGAGAGGGAGAGAGAGATAGAAACATCAATGGTGAGAAAGAATCATTGGGCAGCTGCCTCCTGCATGTCCCCTACTGGGGATCGAGCTCATAATCTGGACCATGTGCCCTGACCTGAATCAAACCGTGACCTCCTGGTTCATAGGTCAACATTCAACCACTGAGCCATGCCAGCTGGGCTCCCCATTTTTTTAGAATAATTTTGGAGAACTAAAGGCTGAATAACAATACATAAGCATTTTATTTTATGCATTTTATTGAAAACTATTTGCCTCCTAAAAACTGTCCTTTAAATGTTTTCTGAATTTTCTAATGAAAAATATTAAGGACTGCCCTGGTTGGTGTGGCTCAGTTGGTTGAGCATTGTCCCATGCACCAAAAGGTCGCAGGTTCCATTCCTGGTCAGAGCACATGCTCAGGTTGAGGGCTTGATCCCCAGTAGGGGGCGTGCAGGAGGCAGCTGATCAATGTTTCTCTCTTACATTTATTTTTTTTCTCTCTCTCTCTCCTCCTTTTCTCTCAAAAAATCAATAAGAACATATTTTTTAAAAAAGAAAACTACTAAGGACTTAGAAGATAGAAATAAATTTTACCTGCACCTTCATTTTCTACTGACCTCATACCATCCAACATGTTAGTTTTGCATTTATCTGGGCAGATCTTTGGATCCCTGGCCTTCCAGATTATTCCCTCTTTCATCCTAGATCTTTGATTTTTCTGAGCACACCTGACTGCTGATCCCACAAGTGCTCACCTGTGTTTGTCAAGAGCACTGCCCCAAATGCAGTCAGCACACCAGAAATATCCACGCTGTCTCCCATAGCACAGAGGCTGAACTGAGCTACTGCTGTAGTACTGTTCACAAATGGAGAGCTGCTGGGCCACCATCACCAGCCCCTCTGGGTTGGAGCAGGAGCTGTGTTCTCTGTGGGTTTTGGTTAAGAGGCACATCCCTCCAAGCCTGCTCAAGGGGAGAGGGTATCTGGTTACTACTACCAGTATTTATTGAAAATCTGCTGTTTGCACAATACCATACTGGGCCCATAAAGGACATAATGGAGAAGAATGAGCTTCTAACTGCTGGATGCATGCCATTATGGCTGGGCTCAGTTTGGTAAAAGACACATGGGGCTTGGCAAAAGCAAGGATGTTTTCTACATGATGATATTTACTTGACTTCCTAAAACAGCCTTTGGGCTTCCTACCCCAAAAGCAAACTTGCCCCAGCTAGATATTGTCAGGATGTCAGCTAAATGGTAGATAACCAACTTGTGCAGAATTGGAGCTTTCTCTTTGGCATCTACACACAGGTGTTGCAGACTTGGTCTCTGCCCACTGAGATCTCTTGTGGGGCTATTGTGCCCACAGGGTTATTCATGTCTCTTGGGCTAGTGAGGCTATTTGGGGCCCCACTGTACCCAGAGCCCTTCTGCCAGCTCAGCCTTCCTGACCCCCTTTCATCTTAGGGCAGCAATGGTTCAGGCCTCCAGGATGAACGTATTACAGACTTGCTGGTGTTTGGCTTCCTTCAAAACTGCTCCAACTACAATTTCCACAAAGAGCTGCAGGTGTTGGGCCATGACCTATCTGTGCCAGCTTGTCTATGGGAAAACCATGACGATGAACTGCAGACTGATGGCAGCCAGTACAGCCACTTTGTCCTGGAGAGCCGGGAGGCAGGTAAGCATCTGGCCCAGTCTTCTCTGCCTTTCTGTCACCAGTGGCATTTAGGGAACCAGAATACTAGACCTTTGGGTTCAGCTCCACCTGTGTGGTGTTAGTCCACCATTGATGTTTGTGTCACGTGATTATTGGGTCTGTACTTGGTTTCTCCGGTGGAGCAAGCCTAGCTGAGTTTCCAATTAGTTGAAAACCCGCTCAGTTTCTTTATAATGACTATATCTGTATAGCACATTACATTTTTATATATATTATGGGGCATTGAAGTATTCTGAATCTCATTTCCAGATGAGAAACTGAGGCCTAGAAAAGCGTAAATACAAGCCCCAAATGACGGGCCAGGCCTCTTTCCTTGAGCTGAGCCCCATCCTCCCATGGTTGCTCCTGCCTCTGAGTACATTACAGTTTCCAGACTTCCTTCACCTTTCCTCACCCACATCCTTGTGCTGTCTTCCAACTGCAGTTTTTACTCTTGCTAACTGCTGATGCTGCCTCCACTGATGGAGACTATCCCAAGCTGATGGCTGAGGGAGCAAGGCTGGGGAGCATGTTGAGCGCTTAGCCATTCCCAGATTAGGGAACAGTGGCCCTCAGTAGTGTGCACATTGGAATTCCAAGAGAAAGTTTTTCAAAATGCCTGGTCCCTGGCCCCTACTCCAGCTGCCTGAACCAGTGTGTTCTAGGGTGGGAGACTCTGGTGTAGTCCCTGGTTAGATTTATTGCCTTAAAAGCCTAAGGTGACTCTAAGGACCTAGACCCCAAGCCTCCCTACTTAGGAGCAGGACTGAAATCCTGCTATCCTTACATCTCTGGGTTTTTGCACTGCCCTCTGGTGGCCTTGAGGGAGACCAGCAGCCCATCCAGCGTTGGGATCCCTAGCTCTGTCTCAAAGCTGGTGGATAGGGTTGTGTAGTAAGAGTTCCCCACTAGCCAAGGTGTGCCAGACGTTAGCTGCCTTAGAATCCAGCTAGCATGTCTTCTGGCCCTAAACTGGAATAAGAGCACCTGGACCCTTTGGGGAAGGTTTAGGAAGGGAGGGGCAGGAATGGCTTTGCTGGCAGAAACTGCTAGTAGGAGTAACTACTGCTAGAGGCTGTCCCCTGCTCTCCTTTGCTCTTCTGTACCATCCCTTACTTGTAGACTGGAAAGCCTGACTTGACTCAAATGGCATTTTCCAAACTGATCATGGGGCTGTACACTTAACCTCTCCCTCTGGTAGAAAACTCTCTGCATGTAGATTAAGAACCTGACAAGATTTGGAAGAAAAGGGCAGAATAGAGGCTCTGGCCACTAGAAATTTCATGGTGAATTTATTCACTCAGCTGCGCACAGATGAATCAGCCATGACTCCTGAAGTTGCTGAAACGGGGAACACCTAGGGAAATTAGTGAGGCAGAGTCAGTGCTGTGGGAGCTATGGAGAAGGTGGTGAGTACTCTGTTCTCTGTGGAAAATCAGGAGAAATTTCATGGCTGCAATGGACTTGAGCTGAGCTGTGAAGCTGTGTAGTTTTTCTCTGGAGATTGGGAAGAGGGAATGGCAATAGCTTAAGCAAAACCTTGAAGATCAAAAGGCCAGAGCCTGGGAAAGGTCCTGTGAATAGTTGAGTTTAGCTAGAGCAGTGGTCGGCAAACTGCAGCTCGCGAGCCACATGTGGCTCTTTGGCCCCTTGAGTGTGGCTCTTCCACAAAATACCGACTTCTGCACATGGGCCACGAAGTTTCAATCTCACTGTATGTGTGCACCCGCACGTGGTATTTTGTGGAAGAGCCACACTCAAGGGGCCAAAGAGCCGCATGTGGCTCTCGAGCCACAGTTTGCTGACCACTGAGCTAGAGCATTTGAAGGGAATAATTGAAGTTCAGGATGATTTAAGGCTGGATGGTAACTTGTCACTTAAGCAGAGTTGAGCATGTGGCAAGTTCTGAGTAAGAAAGTGATGTCGTATTGATACTACATGTGTCACAGTCAATGCCACAGTGAGGCAAATGAAACACCCAGGGCACAAAATGTAAGGAGGCACTCACTCCTCTTAATGCCCTCTCATCTTCATTCACCTCTAGGTGCCTTGCTGGCCCAAGTACATTGTGGAGAGTGGACTGGAGGACAGTGAAAATGGAGTGAGGAGAGACTGTAATCGATGATTAGCATAATTTTAAAACATAAAGAGGCCATCAAGAGTGCTGATGTTGCTAAGGGTGTGAAAATGCTAAGGAAACATCGATCACAGGCAATTGAGTAGGTTAAAAAAGGGAATGATTTGGGGATTTGGAATGGATTAATTCAATTTACATTATTTCTAATGGGAAAAAATGATGTTTTTGAACAAATTGCTTTTTGAACAGCCTTCTGGAACGAATTAAGTTCAAGAAGTGAAGTTTCACTGTATAAGATTTAATTGGAGAAATAATAATAGTTGGCATTTATTGAAAATTTACTAGGAGCTAGGTACAGGGTTCATTCATTTACTCATTCATTCATTCATTCATTCATTCATAAAATTGTTTACTTAGCATCTTCTGTGTACCTTGCATTGTTCTCAGTACTGCATATTTGGCAATAAACAAAACATTAAAAAATCAGAGCCCTGAGAGAACCAAAATGGCGGCATAGGTAAATGTCGGTACTTGCTGCCTCCTACAACCACATCAAAATTACAACTAAAATACAGAGCAACCATCATTCAAAACCACCTGAAAGCTGGCTGAATGGAAGTCCTCTAGCTACAAAAGTAAAGAAGAAAGCACACTGAGACTGGTTGGAGGGGCAGAGGTGCAGGACGGGCTGGAACAGTACCCATGTGGGCCGTTTTTTTTTTTTTTGTCTGTCAGATTAGAGGTCATTGCCAAACCGGTTTGGCTCAGTGGATAGAGCGTTGGCCTGCAGACTGAAAGGTCCCAGGTTCGATTCCGGTCAGGGGCATGTGCCTTGGTTCCAGGCACATCCCTGGTGGGAGATGTGCAGGAGGCAGCTGGTCGATGTTTCTCTCTCATCGATGTTTCTAACTCTCTATCCCTCTCCCTTACTCTCTGTAAAAAATCAATAAAATATATTTTAAAAAAAAAGAGAGAGGGAGAACCAAGATGGCGGCATAGGTTAACGCCGGAGTTTGCTGCTTTGAACAACTACTTCAAAAGTGAAACCAAAAAAACGGAAGGGACATCACCCAGAACCACAGGTACGCTGGCTGAGTGGAAGTCCTACAACTAGGAGGAAAGAGAAACGCATACGGACACTCAGAGGAGGCGCAGTGCTGAAGTCAAATTCTGAGGTGCGGAGTGCGCGGAGCGGGCTGGCGGCGGAGGGCGCGGTTGGCGTTTTCAATCGGGAGGGAGTTGCAGACTCTGAGCTCCAGATCCAGGCGAGTCTTTAGGGACCCAGACTCAAACGGGAGAAGCGTGACTGTCTGGCTTCGGTCAGAGCGAGTGCAGCTTTCTCTCCGAGGTTTGCAGCCATTGCTGGGACTCAGAGAGGCAGAGCCCCTGGGGACAGGACTGAGAGCCGCCATAACTGCTCTCTCTGGCCCACCCTGTTGATCCTGTGCGACCCGCCCCGCCCAAGCCCTGCACACAGGCATTTGCCGGATAGCCTCAGGCAAAGGCTAGATTAGCACCTCCCTAGAGGACAGAAGTTCTCTCACTGCTGACACAGCTGATTCTCATAGCCACTTGGCCTGGAGGTCAAACCCTCCCTGGAATTAGCTACAACAATCAAGATTTAACTATAAGACTGCGAACAAAGACCACTAGGGGGTGCACCAAGGAAGCATAACAAAATGCGGAGACAAAGAAACAGGACAAAATTGTCAATGGAAGATATAGAGTTCAGAAACACACTTTTAAGGTCTCTTAAGAACTCTCTAGAAGCCGCCGATAAATGTAGTGAGATCCTCAAGAAAACTAACGAGACCCTCGATGTTATGATAAAGAACCAACTAGAAATTAAGCATACACGGACTGAAATAACGAATATTATACAGACTCCCGACAGCAGACCAGAGGAGCGCAAGAATCAAGTCAATGATTTGAAATGCGAGGAAGCAAAAAACACCCAACCGGAAAAGCAAAATGAAAAAAGAATCCAAAAATGCGAGGATAGTGTAAGGAGCCTCTGGGACAGCTTCAAGCGTACCAACATCAGAATTATAGGGGTGCCAGAAGATGAGAGAGAGCAAGATATTAAAAACCTATTTGAAGAAATAATGACAGAAAACTTCCCCCACCTGGTGAAAGAAATGGACTTACAGGTCCAAGAAGCGCGGAGAACCCCAAACAAAAGGAATCCAAAGAGGACCACACCAAGACACATCATAATTAAAATGCCAAGAGCAAAAGATAAAGAGAGAATCTTAAAAACAGCAAGAGAAAGAAACTCAATTACCTACAAGGGAATACCCATACGACTGTCAGCTGATTTCTCAACAGAAACTTTGCAGGCCAGAAGGGAGTGGCAAGAAATATTCAAAGTGATGAATACCAAGAACCTACAACCAAGATTACTTTATCCAGCAAAGCTATCATTCAGAATTGAAGGTCAGATAAAGAGCTTCACAGATAAGGAAAAGCTAAAGGAGTTCATCACCACCAAACCAGTATTATATGAAATGCTGAAAGGTATCCTTTAAGAAGAGGAAGAAGAAGAAAAAGGTAAAGATACAAATTATGAACAACAAATATGCATCTATCAACAAGTGAATCTAAGAATCAAGTGAATAAATAATCTGATGAACAGAATGAACTGTTGATTATAATAGAATCAGGGACATAGAAAGGGAATGGACTGACTATTCTTGGGGGGGAAAGGGGTGTGGGAGATGCGGGAAGAGACTGGACAACAAGCGTGCACCTATGGATGAGGACAGTGGGTGGGGAGTGAGGGCGGAGGGTGGGGCGGGAACTGGGAGGAGGGGAGTTATGGGGGGGAAAAAAAAGAGGAACAAATGTAATAATCTGAACAATAAAGATTTAATTTAAAAAAAAAAGAGAGAGAGGGAGCATCCCTGTGGAGAAGCAAGGGGTCCCAGCCCCACACTAGACCCCCAGGGTTCCAGAGCTGGGACTAGAAGTCCCCATAACTACAGCTGTAGAAACAAGCGGGGACTGGGGCTCAGTGACACCGAGGCTGCTGGAAACCCAGATGTTCCTTTTAAAGGGCTGGTTCATGAACTGAACTTACAAGTTCCTGCTTCCTCTGAGCTCCAGTGCCAGGATGAGGCTCTGGGGGACCCAAACACATAGGAGGAGGAACTGGATTGTCTGGCGTCAGGGCAGGAACTCAGGAGCAGCTTTTTCCCAGACAGAGGTGCTTGCAGCGGTCATTGTCTCTGTGCTGGGACCTCCCACATCACAGAGCTGACTGGCAGCTATATCTGAGCTTCCATCAGCATGTCCCACACTGTCCCCTCTGCACTGGTGATTCCTTGAGACCCCACCCTATCCAATTTGCAGCTCTACCCAAGCTGTTTGCAGTGGCTTTTGCGTATGAATGGCCTGTCAGGCTTCAGACTTTGCTAAAATCTCTCAAACATGCTACAGCTGGAGCAGCATGCCCCAAACCTATCAATAAAGGGTGTAAGACCCTACACTAACATAAGCCTGCCTTGCTTCACAGCTGAGTCTCCCCTGGGCACCTCCAAGCCCAAAACAAATAGCTTCTGCGGGGTTGCCTCAGGCATTGGCTGACTTTGCACTGGTTCTAGGTCCTCCACCTAGTGGACAGCTTCAGACCATAGCAGACCTCAACTCAACACGTCCACAAGCAACACACTCAAGGGGCAGATTCAGTGAGCACCAAAGCCCCACTGAAGCAAGTCCTGCTCCATAGGAGTATTTCCTGCACAGCAGCTTTCCCACTGTAGTCACAGCTGGTCCTCACAGCCAACTGGCCTGGAGGTCAATTCCTCCCAGTGACTCCAACAGAAATCAAGACTCAACTACAACAAGATTGTGCACAGAACCCACACAGGGGGACACCCAGAGTGCCCAGCTCAGGTGACTGGGGAGGCAGAGCCACTGGGCCCTATAGGACACCTGCTACACAAGCCACTCTACCAACTCCAGGAGACATAGCAGCTGTCTTAATACATAGAAACAAACACAGAGAAACAGCCAAAATGAGGAGACAAAGAAACATGTCACAATGAAACAAATGGAAGAAAGCAAAATTTTGGATACGGGTTCAAATCCATGGTTATAAGGTTACTCAAAGATCTTCATGAGATTTTCAAGGATCTTATTGAGAAAGTCAAAGACATGAAAAAGGACCAGTTAGAAATTAAGTATACATTAACTGAAATAAAGAATAATATACAGGGATTGAACAGTAGAGGAGTCTGAGGATCAAATCAACGATATGGAATATGAGGAAGCATAAAACATCCAATCAGAAGAGCAAAAAGAAAAAAGAATCCAAAAATATGAAGCTAGTGGTAGGAGCCTCAGGGACAACTTCAAGTGTACCAACATTCTTTTTTTTTTTTTTTAAATATATTTTATTGAGTTCAAAGAGGAAGGGAGAGGGAGAGAGATAGAAACATCAATGATGAGAGGGAATCATTGATTGGCTGCCTCCTGCACGCCCCCCTACTGGTGATCGAGCCCACAACCCAAGTATGTTCCCTTGACCGGAATCGAACCTGGGACCCTTCAGTCCGCAGGCCAACGCTCTATCCACTGAGCTAAACCAGGTAGGGCTGTACCAACATTCTCATCATGGCGGTGCCAGAGGAACAGAGAGAGCAAGATAATTAAAACCTATTTGAAGAAGTAATGATAGAGAACTTCCCCTACCTGGTGAAAGAAATGGACTTACAAGTCCAGGAAGCACAGAGAGTCTCAAACAAGAGGAAGTCAAGACACACCAAGACACATCAAATTAAAATGCCAAGGCAAAAGATAAAGAGAGAATCTTAAAAGCAGCAAGAGAAGAGCAGTTAGTTACTTACAAGGGAGTGCTCATATGACTGTCAGCTGATTTCTCAACAGAAACTTTGCAGGCCAGAAGGGAGTGGCAAGAAATATTCAAAGTGAGGAATAATAAGGGACTAGAACCAAGAATAGTCTACCCAGCAAAGGTCAGATAAAGAGCATCACAAACAAGAAAAATCTAAAGGAGTTCATCACCACCAAACTAGCATTACATGAAATGTTGAAGGGTATTGTTTATGAAGAAGAGATAAAAAATATGAACAATAAAATGGCAACAAATACATATATATCAACAATTGAATCTAAAAATCAAAATAAACAAGCAAGAAATCTTATGAATGAAATAAATTGGTGACTAAAATAGAACCAGAAGCATGGAAGCATGGAACAGACTGATGAATCTCAGAGGGAAGGGGAGGGGAGAGGCAGGAAGAGATTAACCAAAGATCTTACCCATGGACACAGAGAGTAGCAGAGTGAAGGCCTGGGGCAGGTTGGGAACCATGTGGAGGGAGGCCATGGGGCGGGGGTGGGGTTGGGGGTGGGGAAGTGGGGGAGGAAATCTGTAATACTCTCAACAATAAAGATTTAAAGAAGAAAAAAAATGTAGAAAAAAATCAGAGCCATTGTGAAGTTTACATTCTGAAAGTGAGTCAAAGACTACAGACAGATAAACTGTATGAAACAGTCGAGAGTGTCAAGGAAGGTAAAGGTGGGAGTAGAAGAGGGCATGTGGCAGTGAAAGTGGTGTTTGATCTTGGACAGAGTGGCATTTGTGTAGACCCAAGGAAGTTAAAGAAGAAGCCTGCTCTCTACTGAGGCCAGTGTAGCTGGAGAAGTGGGAAGAGTTCCTGTTAGAGAGGCTGGGCAGATTGTACAAAGCCTTCTAGGTCTGAGTGAAGATGGAGGTTTTACTGAGTGAGACAAGACTGGGGAAAGCAGTGATCCCCATAGCTGCCCCGTGAGGAAGGTAGGAGAGGATGTGTCAAGGTCTCGTGACCAGGGATTGGCAGAGGTGGGGCTCTAACTCGGTCTGACTGCAGAGCCTCTGTCCTAACAACTTCTGAATCTAAAACCTGTTAAATGATGGGATACTGAACTAGCAGCCTTAAGGCTGTTGCCAGGTTCATGCCTCAGGTGCCCATAGTCATGGGTGCCACAGCATCACTGATCCTTTTTGTGGGCAGATGTTGAATCTGTATTCAGGGTGAAGTCTGCTTCTTCAGCCAGACTTCTGCTCAGTCAGGCCCATTCCCTGGGGACTCCCGCCTTCTCTCCCCACCCTCCCCACCCCCCCAACCTGCCGTGGTGTGCTGTGGAAGTGGGAGCTGGCTTTGTTTTAAAGCAGAATTCCTTCCTTTCTCCAAGGTGGGTGCAGTGGGATGAGGGTTTAGAACGGGACCAATGTCTGAGTCTGCTTTGTCTTTTCTGCTCCTTCCTGAACTTCAGATTCTGAGAGTCAAGATGAAATCATCCAGAATATCGCCAGGCAACTTGCCCATATAGGGGACAGGATGGACCGCAGCATCCCCCCAAGACTGGTGAATCACCTGGCAATACAGTTTATGAATGGGGACCTGTCAGAGGAAGTAAGTGAGAAACGCTTTGATGCCTTTTCTGGATTAATTGAGAAGTGTGAGGGCTTTTTGCACTGTCAGTTTAACCAACAAGGTCTGCCCTCTGTCTGCTATCAGACAAACCAGGGTTCAGGGAGGTAATTCAATTCATGACTGTCCACAAAAGCATTGGAAATAGAAATTATAGCATGGTTAATTGTCTTTTAGAAGAATTAAGTTATTTGACATTTAGGAATGAGTCAAAGAGTTTCAGGATAAAAGCCTCTAAAAAGATGAACAAAATGTATATGACTCTTCCAGAAATAATTTTCTTCAGTTTTAGGGAGCTGAATAAAAATGCCAATAGAGAACTTTAAGTCACCCAGGTGTGACAAGAAAAGCAACATGTTAGCCTACTACTCTTGGCTTCATGGTTGTAATCCACATACTAATACTTAACAGAGCTTCTATCATTTGCCAAGCACTGTGGGGGATACAAATATAGGTCTAAGACACAAGGAAACTTAGTGGAAGAAACACCCCAAGGTATTTTTTTGACTACCAGCTAAAAATGCAAGTACCTCTCACTACATAGAAATGTATTAATCCTCCAAGATTCAACCAGGCCAGGTCTCCTGCCTCCAAGAAGGCTTATCCCCTCTTTAGTGGTCTCTTCCCATATGATGGTCTCGCCAGCTGTCACAGAATCTGTAAGCATCCAGTGATGTTCTGCCTGGGACCTCTCCCACAGTGGTAATTCTCCATGAAAGTAATGAGCCTGCAGGCTCTCTCAAGTCTAATGCTCTATGTGTGTCTGTTCCAGGTGGGAATATCACATGCAGCCCCTCCTCCCTCCCTCTAGCGAGGTCTGCACCAGTAACTGGACATGCGATATCTTGGGTAGTTAACTAATTCTTGATTTGAAGTGCTTCAGAGGTAGGGATAACTTGGCTTCTTTAGTTCCATCAGTGTTGAATGTGCACACAAGATGCTCAGTGACCACATGTTTGGTTAATGAGTGTCCCACTCCAAGGAGTAATCTCCGTCTTCCCTTTCCATCTCCTCTCAAAACTAAATTGTTTCCTATTCTCTCTTCCAACCACCTTAGCTATTTAGTAAATACTTCCTTGTAAAATGAGAGCATGTTTCTTCATGCTTTCCACTGGAGGACTACTTTTCATTTAAGAGGGAAGAATATTAGTGACGTAGCCTTCTGTTTTCACCTCTATACAGGAAAGAAGGGAGTGCCTTGCTGCTGCCCTGGAGCAGGTCATGCACACTTATCCTAAAGATATGGAGAAGGAGAAGACCATGCTGATGTTGACCATGCTGTTGGCCAAAAAGGTGGCCGATCACACACCATCCTTGCTCCATGATGTCTTTCGCACAACAGTGAATGTTATTAATCAGAACCTACTCACCTATGTGAGAAACTTAGTCAGAAATGTAAGAACCAGTGATGTCAGCTCCTTGGCATTTCACTAAATCCTCTTGGTGTCTGCCTACTCCCTACATCCATTCCCCTTTAAGGTCAGGAAACCCATCAGAGACCTCTGCTACTTTCCTCCCTTTCTTCTGCTTCTGATGACCAAACCACAAAGAAGGCTGTTATAAACCTTCCTGTTCAGGCAAAAAGGCTTGGTTTTGCTTTCATGAAAAAGAACGTTATGTAGTAGGAGGTGGCAATGAAAATAACCTTTTGCGCTTTATCAGCTTCATTTTCTAAAAAATATATATTTTTAAATTTATTTCAGAGAGAAAGGGAGAGGGAGGGAAACATCAATGAGGAGAGAGAATCATTGATCTGCTGCCTCCTGAATGCCCCCCACTTGAGATCAAGCGTGCAACCTGGGCATGTGCCCTGACCAGGAATCGAACTGTGATCTCCTGGTTCATAGGTTGACACTCAACCATTGAACCATGCCGGCTGGGCAGCTTCATTTTTTTTTAAGATTGCTACTGTAAGTGGGTGAAGGCTTATTTCATACTGTCCATAGAATTGTAATAGTGTGATATAGGTGGTATAGACACTTAGAGCGTGAAAGAAAGTGGCTGAGGGATCCAAGCAGAGCATCCCCAGGTCTGCTGTCAACTTCACTTTATCACAAAAATAAGTATAATTAAATGCTTTTAAAACATGCTTACAAAACAAATGAAAACATGCTTACTAAGAAAGGTGAAGGGGAGAGAGACCAAACAGAGAGATCAAAAGGCAGGGAGGAGAGGTTATCTAAAACCTGTCGCAGAAAACATCTGTCCATAACCAGGATATTAAGTCACAGTTCTTCAGGAGGTTGCCCAAGAAGGCTAAACAGTCCTTAATGTCTGCTGCTTCCGTTTCATGGAGCCAACTGGATGTTCAATGGATATATCTTTTCTCTGAATTTGAAAATATTAGTGAATATTTGTGATTTTATGTGTCAGAAGCATTACTCAGGCATCCAGACCCTCTTCAAATTAGTGATAAACCTTGAACGTTTTCTCTGTCTGCTTTGGACTTTAGTTATACTGGCATTTTGAAATAGCAGAATGAATATAAATCTCAAATCAGGTATTAAACCATGCTGAATTGTTGGAAGTGATATATACATTTCTGTACTGTGTCCCTGAAGAGAAGGGGTCTGCCCTCTACTTCCCCCTTCCCCTGTCCACGGGTTGAAGTGTGCATGAGGATTGGGTACAGGTGAGGGCTTTATCTTAGTGACAAGGACCAGTAAGATAGGCTCCTGGGTCCCAAGACTGCAGTGCTGACTGCTGACATATAACTAGAGAAACAAACAAATCTTGTTTAAGTCATATTTAGATTACCTGTCATAGAAGTTGAATGTACATTCAATAAATGCAATGTACATTTGGTAAAAATGAAGGATGTAGAACTTCTAATCATTTACAGAGATTGGTAAATTATGGCCATAGGCCAAATCTGGCCTGCTGCTTGTTTTTGTAAACAAAGTTTTATTGTAACACTAGAGGCCTGTTGCAGGAAGATTCCTGCAAGAATAGGGCTTCCTGAGGCTGGAGTGAAGCAGAGAAGGGAGCGAAGCCCGCCGCCTTGTCCCTCCCATCTCCGCCGCCTCGTTCCCTCCCGTCTCCATCCCGTCTCTGCTGCCTCGCTCCCGTCTCTGCTTCCTCGCTCCCTCCGTCTCTGCTGCCTCGCTCCCTCCCGTCTCTGCTGCCTCGCTCCATCCCGTCTCCGCTGCCTTGCTCCCTCCCGTCTCTGCTGCCTTGCTTCCTCCCATGTCCGCCACTTCGCTCCATCCCGTCTCCGCTGCCTCGCTCCCTCCCGTCTCCGCTGCCTCGCTCCCTCCCGTCTCTGCTGCCTCACTCCCTCCCGTCTCTGCTGCCTCGCTTCCTGCCATGTTTGCCCCCTCGCTCCCTCCCGTCTCTGCTGCCTCGCTTCCTCCCATGTACACTGCTTCGCTCCCTTCCGAGTCTGCTGCCTCAGCTCTGCTCCCGTCTCTGCTGCCTCGGCTCTGTTCCCTTCTCCATCACGTCACTCCCTTCTGTAGCGCTTAGCTTCCTTCTATGCTGTCTTCAGTCTCTGCTCCATGCCTGTGTATGCAAATTAACCGCCATCTTTGTTGGGTTAATTTGCATATCACTTTGATGGGCTGGTGGGCATAGCGGAGGGACTGTCAATTTGCATGTTTCTCTTTTATTAGTGTAGATAGCCATGCTCATTCATTTGTGTATTTTCTCTGGCTGCTTCCACACTGTTACATCATAATGGAGCCATTGTGACCATATGGCCAAGACTGAGTGGCCTACAGAGCCTAAAATATTATCTGGGCCATAACAGAAAAAGTGTCCCTGCTGTTAGAAGGAAAGAAAAAGAAAGCCTGGTCATTCATTACAAGTTAGAAAAGAAGGAGAAACAGTAAATAGGAAGTCATAAAAAAGAATTATATATATTTTATATATATATAAAATATATATATAATATATATATTATATCCTATCTAATAAAAGAGAGCCATGGTAATTAGCATACATCCACTACCCTTCCCATTGGCTAATCAGGGTGATATGCAAATTAAGTGCCAGCCAAGATGGCGGCCGGCAGCCAGGCATCTTAAAGCGAACATGAGGCTTGCTTGCTCCAGTGACGGAGGAAGCCAACGTTCCCCGCTTGCCATGCCGGCCTCTGAGCTTGCAGTTTAAAACATTGTTACAAATATAGAAGCTAAACAAAACCCCAGAACCTGCTTTCAGCCCGCCGGGATCTCAGAGCTGGAGTTGAAACAGTGTTTTGATTATAGAACCCAAACAGACCAGATACCAGCTTTCAGCAGCCGAGGCCTAAGAGCTGGAGCCAAGCCTCAGAGCTAAAGCTGGCCCAGAATAAAACAAAAAAGAAAAAAAGGAGCGGTTGGGAGCTTCAGTCACCCGCCAGCCTGAAAAAAGCCCTCAGCCCCTCACCCAGACTGGCCAGGCACCCCAGTGGGGGCCCCCACCCTGAAGGGTGTGTGACCAGCTGCAAACAGCCATCATCACCTTATCCATGCTGGCCAGGCACCCCAGTGGGGACCTCACCCTGATCCAGGACACCCTTCAGGGCAAACCAGCCGGCCCCTACCCATATACCAGGCCTCTATCCTATATAGTAAAAGGGTAATATGCCTCCCAGCACTGGGATCAGCGGAGCCGAGAGGCCTCCCGGCACCGGGATCAGCGTGACAGGGGGCAGCGCCCAAACCCCCTGATCACCCTGCGGCTCTGTGTGTGACAGGGGGCGGGGCCACAACCTCCCTATCCATCCTGCTCTGTGACAGGGGAAGGCTCCCCAACCCCCTGATCAGCCCTGCTCTGTGCCTGATAGCGGGGAGCTCCCCAACCGCCTGATCGCCCTGTGGCTCTGTGTGTGACAGGGTGCGGCGCCCCAACCCCCCTCTTCCTCCCACGGGCACTGCTCTGTATGTGATGGGGTAGAGCCATAACCTCCCCATCGGCCCTGCCCTGAGTGTGAGAGTGGCGGCGCCCCAACCCCCTGATCGGCCCTGCTCTGTGGGTGATAGAGGGTGGCGCCCCAACCCCCTGATCCGCTCTGCTCTGTGTGTGACGGGGCGGCGCCCCAACTCCCCTATTGGCCTTACTCTGTGAGTGACAGGGGGGAGCTCCTTAACCCCCTGATCGGCACTGCTCTGTGCGTGACAAGGGGGACCTCCCCAACCCCCTGATGGGCCCTGCTCTGTGCGCGAAAGGGGGGAACTCCCCAACCCCCTGATCGACCCTGCTCTGTGTGTGACAGGGTACGGAGCCCCAACCCCCCAATGGGCCCCGCTCTGTGAGTGATGGGCCAGCGCCCCAACCCCCTGATTGGCCCTGCTCTGTGTTAGACAGGGTGGCGCCGCAACCTCCCCATCAACCCTGCCTTGAGTGTGACGGGGCGGTGCCCCAACCCCCCAATCAGCCCTACCCTGAGCGTGACTGAGGGTGGCATCGCAACCTCCCGATCTGCCCTGCTCTGTGCATGACGGGGTGGCGCCCCAACCTCCCTGATGGGCCCTACTCTGTGCAAGACAGGGGAAGGCGCCCCCCTCCCCAATTGGCCCTGCTCTGAGCCTGATCAGGGGCTGCACCTAGGGATTGGGCTTGCCCTCTGCCACCCAGGAGCAGGCCTAAGCCAGCAGGTCGTTATCTCCCGAGGGGTCCCAGACTGTGAGAGGGCACAGGCCGGGCTGAGGGACACCCCCCACTCCCCCCGAGTGCACAAATTTTTGTGCACCGGGCCTCTAGTATGTATGTGTGTGTGTGTGTGTGTGTATGTGTATATATATACATATATATATATATATATATATATATATATATATATATATATGTATATATATATGCCTAACCACTCGCTATGACGTGCACTGATCACCAGGGGGCAGACGCTCAATGCAGGAGCGGAAACCACAGGCATGGAAACATGGAACAGACTGATGAATCTCAGAGGGGAGGGGGAAGGAAGGAAGGTGGGAAGAGATTAACCAAAGATCTTATATGCATACTAGAGGCCCAGTGCACAAAAGCCTCTAGTTTAAAATAAAAAGTTAGAAATATGACTAAATATATTGGTGGGGGAAAAATTATACTGGCTAATTCTGGTTTTTCCTTTCTTGCTCTAGGAGATGGACTGAATGGATGACTGCAGAGCGTGTCTGGTTACAGTGGTTCTCAACCTTCCTAATGCCGCGACCCTTTAATACAGTTCCTCCTGTTGTGACCCCAACCATAAAATTATTTTCACTGCTACTTAATAACTGTAATTTTGCTACTGTTATGAATCGTAATGTAATTATATATGTGTTTTCCGATGGTTTTAGGCGACCCCTGTGAAAGGGTCGTTCAACTGCCAAAGGGGTTACGACCCACAGGTTGAGAACCGCTGGGTTAAAACTTGATACAGGACAGCAGTTAGCTGCCTCTGGTGGAGATGGAGTCGTGACCACTTAGAGTTCTTAGAGAAGACAGGCACAAGATAACAGTTATTTATTTCTCACTATTTTTAAAGGTGATGTTTTAGGCCCGTGACCCATTAGAAATCTCTACAGTAACATACTTGAATAAAAATGTCAAGTTGGACATATTTGAACAAGCTTGATCTCATCTTTTAAGTCTACACATTGTAGGTTTATTTCACTTGAACATTAAAGTTAAAAACAGATTATAAGGCAGAAGAAAAAAAACACAATGTCTTATGTTAAAAAAGCATATACTGTTTATTAAAGTGCAACCTCAGAGCATAGTCTTATAGCAGTGTTGTGTGAGGGAAACAAGGACCAGAGGAGGAATGCACATATCCCCTACAAAGAAAAATTCCTCGCAGAACAGGGACATCTTAATACTACTAAAGAATAGTCTTCTGGTTTAAAAACCAGACAGCACAGGAGATTCTGGATTCAGGGCATGTTGGACTTTTTTCAACTTGATATCCTTTTATTAAGAGTCAAGAAAAACCATAAGCAAGTAAAAGGTGTGGAGGTGATTTAAGGGCCAGTGTCACCAAGTTTCCAAAACCGGGTAACTAAAGGCACGTTTTCTTTTTCCAAGAAGTCAAGGTGGAGTACCAGAAACTACAGCATATATTCTGTGAGGACTGTCTGCTAATAATCTTGTATTTTCATTTTCCCGCCAGAGCCCTCAGTTCAAGCCAAAGAGGTTGTGTCAGGAGAGAACAGGTTTTTCTAGGCATAAAAAACAGCCTGGTCAGCATGGCTCAGTGGTTGAGCATCAACCCATGAACCAGGAGGTCATAATTCGATTCCTGGTCAGGACACATGCCCATGTTGAAAGCTCAATCCCAAGTGTAAGGTGTGCAAGAAGGCAGCCAATCGATGATTCTCTCTCATCACTGATGTTTCTATCTCTCTCTCCCTCTCACTTTCTCTCTGAAATCAATAAAAATATATTTTTTAAGAAATGAAAAACCAGACTTAAAAATTCAACATTTGAGTAGTTGTCTTTTCTAGGGATACAGTTAGGATACAAGTAATAACAAAACCAAATTTCTTAGGTCATGCCCAAATAAACCAGGGAGCGCATACATTTAGAAATGGTGCTGAGGTGTCTGGTTCCAAGCAATGATTGTTTCCTAAGGCTCCATTTGCACGTATGATGGTGGATGTTGGGTCCATGTCACACACATTACTTTTACTCTATACTAATACTCTTGTTACAGTGAACATGACACTCTGGAGAAGAATTTGAATAAGAATAATTAAGTACTAATATATATTTCCTGTTACCATTTTTCTGTTCCTTGAGTATTTAAATCAGAAAAGAAAAAAATGACTGTATCACTTAGCATTAAATACTTAACACACTAGAGTTGGGGCTCAATCTGATATCTGCAATATGTTGCAAATATTAAAAGCAAATAGATGTGTCATGCAGGATGAATGCCATCATTTGGAAAACATTTTCCAGTAATGCTATCATTATGTATGTTTTGGAATGGACTTTTTCCCCCAAAGGATACATATCCCAGTAGAAACATGTTGAATCACACATATACATACATACACTCTCATCCATACAATCAGATTCTCACTGGGGAGAGATTCCAGAAAGAGCAATTTAAATACAAGTAGTTGACTAAATAAATGGAAAAGAACTCCAAAATAGCAAATTAATCTTTCACAGCTTCTTTCTGTTTTGCTTAAATTAATACATTCACTATTTGGTGTAAATTTTTCCAGACCAAGTCAGATATACCTTCTTACTTATAAAGCAAGATTATCACCTTGTCTCCTCCTGAAAAGATTCTACTGTATCATGTGTTCCATCTTGAACACATCCCAGTCATGACTCGGGCACACTGGAAGTTGGTGGATTGTACACTGGTAACAATTCTTGTGGATAGAACTGAGAAGTGACTTTGTTTCAAGGAATGTATTTCATCCTGTTTTATATATATAATTGAATTAAGTGAAGTATAATCCTTGGTTAAAGATAAAAGGCTTTCTTCTCCAAAATATACTTGGCATATCTGAAAGTCAGGTGGAATGTTTGGTATATTCAGGTCAAATCATCCCTGATGACCTCACCCCTCAGGATCCAACATTAACTGCTGAGATGTGCAGGGCTGCCTTAAGGGCAGTGCATACCCTTATTTTTTAAAAATGTATTCATTGATTTCAGAGAGATAGAGTGAGCTAGAAACATCAATGATGAGAGAGAATCATTGATTGCCTCCTGCATGCCCCACACTGGGGATCGAGCCCACAACCCAGCATGCACTGACTGGGAATCAAACCACAATCTCCTGGTTCTTAGGTCAACGCTCAACCACTGAGCCACACTCTTATTTTCCAACAATTTCATTAACTGTGTTTACTGGTAACTTGAATATGGAGTGTCCTTTATTATGATCATGTTTTCAGAACCTGAGTCAAACCAATTATGTACTTAGGAAGGCTACAAGACATTATCTGAAATGATTCCTCCTAAGTAAAGGACATTAATTTAGATTATATGAATAGAAAGTTGAGTCCATCAATTATCTTCAGATCTCATTTTATTACAACCTCCAATGTGTTCTACCTAATGCAGCACTTACAACAGCAAATATCAGATTTGGATTTTGTCCTGTCCCCTGATTGGCCAAATGCAGATAACAGATGAGAGCATTAGAACCAATAACTCCAGTCAAAGAATGAAGTATGTAGAAAGTGGCACTTTTAATCTAAAGGAAGAAAGAAATGGAAGACTGATAGGAAAAAAATAAATTCTTTTCTGTAAGGGCCCATCTATATTATAATACTAGAATCATCAGGAATAACCAAGTTATTCCAGGCTCTTTAAAAGAAAAGATTGTACTTGAGCTTCCTTTTTTCCTGGGAAAGGAGGCAACAAGCTAATCTTAAAATATCAAAATGTTGTTCTACTAGTAAATAGTACATTAGTAAACCAGTTTCTTCTAATGGGTGCAAAGAACACACCCATGTGGGCAATACCACTATAAAATGTCCCCTCAGGAGAGGTGAGAATAGGGCAAGAATCACCTTGAGCCAGCAGCTAACTGATTAAAGGCCTTGCAAATATACCTGAGAACAATTCCAACCTGAGCATAAGCTTCTTGGCTAGGGCTCTTGTACTGTAAACATAGTTCACAGGTGGAGGACCCTGGTGACAAGCTAGGTAGAGGTTAGTTTTGTGTAAAGAAAAAAGACAGGATATATTAATATTATAGTAACGACAGTTTCTAACTCTTCATGGAGGGCTATAGTTGAAGTAACTAAATAGTGACTGAATTTAAATCGGTATTCTATAGGCAAGGCTATGATTAACTTTACATTCCCCAGTGTACTGTGGAATGAATGGAAGGTTTGCACTGGGAGTCACCTACTGCCAGCTTCTGAGCAAGACAGGCCTCTAGCTGTGTCTGCTTAACCCTCTTGAATGAGTGTTGAAAAGTCTAGCAATGCCTAGAGTTTGCCCCCACTTCCCTCCATCACCCATAGCACAGGCAGGGGAAACAGAACAAAAAGGAACAAACTAGGAAAAAGGGAAGAGAAAGAGTCTTGGTGCTACCTTCAAATCATTCAGTGATGATTCCTGTGTCAAATTGCCTTACCCTTGTTTACAAGAAATGTTTATCTAACACATTAAGTAAGAAAGCTGCCGTAACCGGTTTGGCCCAGTGGATAGAGCATCGGCCTGTGGACTGAAAGGTCCCAGGTTCGATTCCGGTCAAGGGCATGTACCTTGGTTGTGGGCACATCCCCAGTGGTGGGTGTGCAGGAGGCAGCTGATCGATGTTTCTCTCTCATCGATGTTTCTAACTCTCTATCCCTCTCCCTTCCTCTCTGTAAAAAATCAATAAAATATATATTAAAAAAATAAATAAGAAAGCTAATGATAACTGCTAATTCTTTATAAGGCATCTCATTCAACATTTAGAGGCAAAACACTCGGTATAATTAGAAATTGGGAATAATCCTGGACATCTCGTTTGTCTGGGACAACATGCTCGATATTTACTAATTAGGGCACACAATATGGTGATCATAGGCTGCTCTTGTGCAGCAGACAATTGGCACAGCCATGTGCAGAGAAGAGAGCCTGCCAATACTGTTTTGCAGGGCCACAAAAAAATGGTAAAAACTGGAAAAAGCACTAGACTTGGAGTCAGAAAAATTCCAATCATTGCCTCTCATATGCTAGAACATTAGAAAAGTTAGTAAATGCTCAACTAATATTTGCTGAAATTATAATTACCAACACTTCTTTTTAGAAAAAGGATATTCTAATATGGAAAAATATGCACCCTGAGTTCAAACCCATGTCACGGTTGAACCCTCTCAGTTATAATAGGAGATTACCACTAATGGCACATCTTGGTCCTCCACGAAAGAGGCAACTTTTGGGCATCAAGTGTGTTGCTAAGATTTTAAATGAACTAATGCTTGTGAGGGTATTGGTTCAGAGGCTAGAAGCTGTTTCTATAAAGTGAGCAGACAGTGATATTTCATCAGGAGGACCAGCCCTCCTGATATAAATATCACCTCAAATTTTTTGAAAGATAAATTTGTGTAAAAAGACATAAAAAATTAAGAGAAAAGGGAAAATATCTTTTTTTAAAAAATATATTTTATTGATTTTTTACAGAGAAGAAGGGAGATAGAGAGTTAGAAACATCGATGAGAGAGAAACATCGATCAGCTGCCTCCTGCACACCTCCCACCGGGGATGTGCCCGCAACCCAGGTACATGCCCTCGACCGGAATCGAACCTGGGACCCTTCAGTCCGCAGGCCGATGCTCTATCCACTGAGCCAAACTGGTTTCGGCAGGAAAATATTTCTTAACTGTAATACATTTTTATTTCTATAAAACATCTCAAAATAATTTAAAAATTCTATGGGTATGACATTTGTCCACATGCCATACTTTTAGAAACAAAGCAAGAGAGCAGGCATCACTTTTATATTACTAGAGAGAATCAGCACAGAGGCTGAGGAAATTAATGGTAGCTGTGGTTCAAAACACCATGTCTCTGTGTTTGCTGTTTATTCCCCCAGTACAAACCGGGGCAGTAGTAGCTGCATTTAATACAAGAGATGGGACACAGGCAGAGGAGGTATCAAGGATGACTTTGGGTGGTGAATGGGTGGACCAGATGGTCAACGGTTGTTTTTCTTCATCTAGAAAGCTTTCTTTCTAGAGGGCAAGGATGATCATGAGAGTCCCCCTAAGGCACACGGTAGAAATGGATTTCTTTGGGCTCAGAATGATCATTTTATTACGGAGAAGATAAGCATCCTTTAATTCTAGTATTTTTCTCAAGAAACATTCACTAGCTTTTTGCCAAGTGATCAGAAATCATTATATTTAATAGAACAGTTAAGAAGAGTTCTAGACGACTTACTAGCAAAAACTTTTCTCAATAGTTCAAAGAATGATAAACAGGGTGATATTCTTAATTCTGCATTTGAGTTGGATTTATTGTGAATTGTCCCTTTTCCTTAGATTTAGATGCTCTACAAGTCGGGACAGAAAGAAATAGCCTCCTACTACAAGCCCCTATAAAAAAAGGGTGGGTAACAAATGATTTCCTTTGAAATGTAACAGCAAAAACAGGAGCTGCTGTAAGAAGCAGTCCTTATTAGTGTGTTCCCTTCCACTGCCAGAGGCAAAGGATAAGGAAATGAAGAAAAAGCATGGACACTGACCATCCTATTATTAACTCGGGGAATTTTCAACAATTCAATCTAGAGAAAGCCAATGGAAAAGAATAGCTATTTACCATTACACAGCAAAATGCAATTGGCCAAATAACTTTGGGTTAATGTTCAAGAAACGGGAAAATAAAGCAGTAATGGTAGCATCGTATTACATGTCTTATTCTTTTCTTTAATGGAGAACACAGACCCAAATATCCTAAGCCACATATCTCTCTAGCAGCTCAGAAATGAACCTGGCTTATATTAGTGCTTAAATGTGTTTAGCCAATGGGTTTGAGGATACAGAGTTTAAAAGTGTGAACACTGGAAGGAAAATATTTTATTATGAACTAGAGGCCTGGTGCACAAATTTGTGCACTGGTGGGGTCCAGCTGGCCCACCCCCATGGGGGCCATGGGAGGTGGTCCAGCTGGGGTGGGGGCCAATTGGGGTGGGGCTGGCCGGGGCGAGGGGCCGTGGGCATTCTGGTCGTTCAGTCGTTCGGTCAATTTCCATAATATTCTTTTATTATATAGGAAGGGGGGTGGGGAATCAAGATAACACACCAGTTTGCTCTTACCCTATGCAAACACAAATGTAGCAATTAGCACATAGAGTAATCCACTGCAACCGTCAGAGCCCAAGAAGGAAATAATTCTTTACTACACTAATCCCATTTTTCCCCCTCACCCCTAGCTATTTTAATCAAGGTGCATCAAAACCCTCAAAAACATCACCCCCTAAATGGGACACTAAAACTCAGAACATAAAGATACACCCCATGATAAAGCTGAAGTGGCACACAAACACACTTCAAAACTTTTCTTGATCAACTTTTAAATAGTATTGCTTTAGGGAGAAGATTTAATTTTTTAAAATATATTTCAAAAAGAAAGCACATTTAAAACTTCACATTTTGGTGATCGTGATAAGGTAAAGTAATTTTACTACAAATTTTAGGATCTAAAAAATAATTTGTTACATTTACTAAGATAAATCTGAAATGACCTGTATCAAGCAAGTATGTCCTGCATAGTGACACTGTGATCCTCAGGCATAAAATGACACTTCCCATCCTGCTAGAGGTGGGATCAGCCAGATGAAAGAAAATTATGCTGATTCTCAACTATTACATACTAATAGGATCATTCTGGTTTGTCACACTGGCATTGGACTGTGAAGATTTCAGTGAAGAAGCCTGAAAGCCAAACTAGAACTGGAGGGTAACCAAGAAAGTCAAGCTTCTCTTTTCATACTTTTTATTTCAATGATATTTAGGAGACTTTCTGTATTTCATAAGAGTTATAATTCAGTTGGTCTGTAAGCTGAGTATAAAAACGCAGTAAAGGACTGCAAAGGAGCTAGATGGTCGACCAGTAACACTGAGGCCAGATAGTATAGGGAAAAACGCACAAGCCCAGGTTATGACAGTGACCATCCCGCAAGGGAGATGCTGCTGGCAAGTAGCCATAAATTCAGTAGGGTGGCCATACACAAAGGAGCCGAAAGAGCTCCAGAGGTCATTTAAGCCATTTTCCTGCTTCTAAATGAGACAGATCTCTCTCTTGTCAGTTAGTTGTCATAGAACTTATAGGTAGGGAGCCCCCCCCCCTCCTTTTTAAAGACTACTAAAGGCAGTATCTTTACAAGGTGAAGCTATAAGAAGCATCAGAGACTTGATAGTTAGAGAGCAAGCACGCTCCATCGATCTTAGGAGAAACCTGGGGGTGAAGAGGAGGAGTGGGGTACCTGAGAAGCAGCTGTGACATAAGAGGAGAATACCCTCACACTATATGACTAAAAAGGTGGGGAAGAAAAGAAAAGACAAAAAGGAATGACTGCAAACACAGTATGTTCACCAGAAAAGATGAAATTTCAAGGGCAGGACCGAGTCAGTAGCTGAGGAGCACACAGCTAAGCCCTCTTGCCTGGGAACTTGTATCACAGATGCTCCTAAATTAACCCTCTCCCTCTAAAGTTGTGGCCTGTAAAGGGGAATAATTTTACTCCCAGGAACATTTGGCAATGTCAGGAGATATTTTTGGTTGTAACAACTGGGGGAGGGGTGCTACTGGTATTTAGTGGGTACAGGCCAGGGATGTTGCTAAACACAATGCGCAGGACAACTTCCTACAACAAAGAATTTTCAAGATATAATTAATGCAGAGATTGAGAAACCTGTACCAGAGGGAATACTTTACTCTTAAGCTTCTCTTAAGATTCTTCAGAATCTACCATGAGCCAAGGCTTTTGGAACTTACAGTCAGACAAATATGAACACCCTCTACCTCAAGCCAGAAATCTTCAATTATCCAAGAGTGTTCCACAAATGTCCAATCAGCTGCTGGCAGTTCAAATTCAGTCAATACAACTAAAACCTAATATCCTTTTGTCTTATTTCTTTTCTAAAAAATGCTATTTCTTTCTCAGAGCCAATGCTACTCCAATTGCCACTGCCAGGATGGCAAAAGCAGCAGCCCCTCCAAACAACAGTATAGACTTGCCCTCAGACAATGCCATAGACTTCTCTTCTCCAGCAGGGTAGGACCCTTCCATAAGACTCTTTTTCCTTATAGTCATCTCTTCACTCAACAGTGTTTTTGTGGGTTCCAGTATAGGGATCATCTCCTCTCGTTCAATAGGTTCAATTATAGCTGTTTTCATCTCTTCTTCATCAAGTTCTACAAACAATGATGTAGCTGGGCTGACTTTCTCAACTGCAGTCATTTCTGTGTCAGATTCTCTCATGCCCAGCAAGGAAGTGGCAGTGATATGTGGAAGCAAGGGAGCTGGGGCTTTAGGGAATGCCTCTTGCACTTCCCTGGTTGACAAGACTACAGATGCCACAGCAGCCTCTTCCGCACCCTCAGGTATTTCTTCTTTCTCAACATGCACAATGTCAGAATTAGAGGAATTGTTCTCACTCTTCTCTCCAGCCCCATTGCTATCTAAGCTTTTTACTTCGGGATCCATTGTGATCTGGTGCCAGGACTCGGGACCCAGGGACACTGGTAGGCTTTCTGTATGCCAACTCTGGCTGACTGACAGGGAAATAGGTAAGCTCTCTGACTGCCAAGAAGTAGTCACAATTGGAGACTCTGGAGGACTGACTTGTCCAGAGTTGTCACTGGGCAGAATATAAATATCATTGCTATCTTCTGCAACAACTTCAGGGTATTCCTCCTCCTCGGACTCAAGATTAAAGACAGTGCCCTAGAAAAGGAGAAGGAGAGTCAATACAAAGAATGGTAAATATATTTTAAGTAAATGTAAATCTGGAACAAAAGTTATTTCCTAAACTGAGGTTGCAGGAATAAATACATTATTTAAACCTATACACTCTCTTGATTAAGTGCATTTACTTGTAGATCAATGCAGAGGAAGAATTTTTAACAAGATAGTCCTCTGAATAGTTTCTTTAAGGCTAACAAATTTTAAAAAGTTAATTTATACTCAATTCAATTAATGCAAGACAGCAGAGAAAACAAAGGCAAGAACTTTGCTCTCAAGGAACTTATGACTTCACAGGGTACAAAAATAATGCTATACTACAGTCAAAGTCTAATTAAGAGTTCAGATGGGGAAATGATTTTTTTGGTAGAGGCTGGAGAGGGCAGGGAGATGACTGAAAGCTTCATGAAGGAAGCAGCATCTATATGAACATCTCAAGATTGGGTGGAAGCCACAAAGAAGATACAATACCAGCAAAAGCATATAAATATGAAAAGGGGGAATAGGAAGTAGCTAAGTTTAATTAGCATAAAGTATACATAAAGAAGAATAGAAAGTTCAGTTAAGATGCACCAGGAGGAATTTGACAGAGAGCTAAGAAATATGAAGTTTATTCAATAGGAAATGGTTAGTGAGCTAAGTCTTTGAGCTACAAAACAATAAAGTTCCACTTTACAATTACTTTGACAGCAGCAGAATGGAGGGACACCAGAAATGTGGGATTCTTGCTTTCCTCTTTTAACAAGAGTCTACACAAAAGCAAATAGTATCACTTTTCTTTTCCACATTTAACAGTTTAGTTTAACAGGACTCTCTTGCAGTGTTAGGCACTAGAGTTATAAGAAGAATGAGACCCAATTTTTGTTCTTAAAAAATTCACTGTCTAGATACAAAACTGGCATATGAATAACGAATTTCAATATGATATACATTTTCAGATAGGTGTATGCACAGAGTGCCAGGGGAACCCAGAGATTAAGAAATAATGAAAAACACAGGAAGAGAAACCAATTGAGTGTAATATCAAGAGATCAACAGGAAATTTTATAAAAAGTTTGGGTGGCACTCATAAATGCTACAGAGAATTTAAATAGGATATGTAATTCCTATTTCATTCTGTGATTATGGCTGATGTAGACTAAATTTATTCTTCAATCAAGACCGAAAACTTTCAGTGTTTACTAAGGGTCTAATATAAATCAGTAGTCCCTCTAACCACCACACAAAAAAAGAGAAAAACAGATATACAACTAAGCAAATCTCATGATCATAATGTCAACATTATAACTGCCCCACATTCTACCTCAATCCCTGCTTCAATGTCCTTAAGAAGTCCTGAAAACCTGGGCGCCGCAACTCTGGGAGCCACTGCTGGGCCCACCACTTCAAACCAGGACCCTCGACCACACAACCTGCCACCAAGCCGGCCACAGCAGCCACAGGCCCCACGTGACTCAAGGTCTAGATCAGCGGTTCTCAACCTGTGGGTCGACCCCTTTTGGGGTCGAATGACCCTTTCACAGAGGTCGCCTAAGACCATCGGAAAACACATATATAATTACATATTGTTTTTGTGATTAATCACTATGCTTTAAATATGTTCAATTTGTAACAATGACGTTGGGGGTCACCACAACATGAGGAACTGTATTAAAGGGTCGCAACATTAGGAAGGTTGAGAACCACTGGGTCTAGATCCTTTCGTAAGAGCAAAAATGGGGAGACAAAGTAAAAAACCCCAAAGTTAAGAAAAGAAGGAAAGGTCACCAGGAAAGGTACTAAAGGAAACAGAGGCATGCAACATGTCAGAAAAAGAATTCAGAGTAAGGGTCATACGTTTCTAAATCGTCTGGATAAGAAAAACAACTTATGTAAGAATCATCAAGAGGAAATAAAGAGTGATATAGCTACAATAAAAAACACTATGGAGCCCTAGCTGGTTTGGCTCAGTGAATAGAGCGTTGGCCTGCAGACTCAAGGGTCCCAGGTTCAATCCCAGTCAAGGGCCTATACCCTGCTTGTGGGCACATACCCGATAGGGAGTGTGCAGGAGGCAGCTGATCAATGTTTCTCTCTCATCGATGTTTCTAACTATTCCTCTCCCTTCCTCTCTGTAAAAAATCAATACAATATATTAAAAAAAACCCCACTATGGAATGTTTCAACAGTAGACTAGAAGAAGTGGAGGACCGAATTAGCAAATTAGAAGACAGGTCAGAAAACACACACAATCTGAACAGCAATTGGAAAAAAAATTAGAAAGCATGAGGAGAGCCTAAGGGAGCTTTGGGACAACATGAAATGAAGCAACATATATATATTAGGGATGCCAGAATGACAAGAAGAGCAGGAAGGATTAGAAAACCTATTTAAAGAAATAATGTCAGAAAACTTACCTGATTTTGGGAAGAAAAACGTCACACAAGCACAGAGAGTCACAAATAAGATGAACCCAAAAGACCCACACCAAGACATGTCGTAATTACAATGGCAAACATTAATGACAAAGAGGTAATCTTAAAGGCTGCAAGAGAGAGAGACAGAGAGTTACCTACAAGGGACCTCCCATTAGATTATCAAAGGATTTCTCAACAGAAACACATCAGGCCAGAAAGGAATGGAGGGCAGTATAAAAAGTGATGCAAAGCAAGGGACTGAATCCAAGAATACTCTATCCAATAAGGCTATCATTCAAAATTGAAGGGGAAATCAGGAGCTTCACAGACACAAAGAAAAAAAGGCTAAAGGAGTATATCACTATCAAG
The DNA here is from genome assembly GCF_964212035.1 of Myotis nattereri. Taxonomy (NCBI): domain Eukaryota; kingdom Metazoa; phylum Chordata; class Mammalia; order Chiroptera; family Vespertilionidae; genus Myotis; species Myotis nattereri. The sequence continues at coordinate 106,715,121 of NC_138076.1, forward strand.
CCAGCAATGCAAGAAATGCTAAAGGGACTGGTGTATAAAGAAGAAACAGAAAGAGAAGAAGGAACACAGGCACAAAAAATAATAATGGCAACAAACAAGTACCTATCAATAATAACCTTAAATGTAAATGGACTAAATGCTCCAATCAAAAGACACAGAGTGGCTGAATGGGATAAGAAAACATGACCCATATCTATGCTGTCTACAAGAGACCCACCTCAAAACAAGGGAATCACACAGACTTAAAGTTAAGGGATGGAAATTATCTTTCATGGAAAGGAAAAAAAAAAAAAGGTGGGGTAGCAATACTTATATCTGACAAAATAGACCTCAAAGTGAAGGCCATAACAAGAATAAGGAAGGCCAGTTCACAATTCTAAAGGGATCAATACAACAGGATATAACTTTGGTAACCATATATGTACCCAATGCAGGAGCACCCAAATACATTAAAAAAACAAAAACAAACTTCTGGAAGATATCAAGGGAGAGACGGACAACAGTACAATCATAATAGGGGACTTTAATATCCCACTGATATCACTGGATAAATCCTCTAGACAAAAAAATCAACAAAGAAATAGCAATCCTAACTGACTTGCCAGATCAGAAGGACTTAATTGACATCTTCAGAACATTTCAACCCAAAGCCATGAAATACACATTCTTCTCAAGTGCATATGGGACATTTTCAAAGGTAGGCCACATATTGGGTCACAGGCAAAGCATCCAAATTCAAGAAGATTGAAATCATATCAAGCATCTTTTCAGACCACAATGGCATATTAGAAATCAACTACAATAACAATGAAAAAAATTCAAACACTTGGAAGCTTAATAGTATGCTTTTAAACAATGAGTGGGTTACCAAAGAGATCAAAGAAGAAATAAAACCATCCTGGAAACAAATGACAATGAAAACACAACAATCCAAAATCTATGGGACACAATGAAAGTAGTCCTGAGAGGGAAGTTCATAGCATTACTGGTCTACCTCAAAAAACAAGAAACACAACGGCATGGATGGAACTGGAGAGCATTATGCTAAGTGAAATAAGACAGTCAATGAAGGAAAAATAACACATGATCTCACTCATTCATGGATAATAGAGACCATTATAAACTTTTGAACAATAATAGATACAGAGGCAGAGCTGCCTCAAACAGATTGTCAAACTGCAGCGGGAAGGCCAGGGAGGGTTGGGGGGCAGGAGGGAGGGGGGTAAGAGATCAACTGAAGGACTTGTATGCATGCATATATACATAACCAATGGACATAAGACACTGGGGGGTAGGGGAGGCTAGGGGATTGTCAAGGGCGGGGAAAAAAAAAGGACACATATGTAATACCTTTGTAATACTTTAAGCAATAAAACAATTAAAAAAAAACAAGAAACACTGGTAATCCTACATAATAAAAGCCTAATATGCAAATTGTTCCACAGGGAGTCCAACCGGAAGTTTGACTGCTCACTATGATGTGCGTTCACCACTAGGGGGTGGCGCGGAACATGGTGACACTGACAGCCAGCAGCAGTGGAGGCGCTGTTGCCTGATAGGCCCCAACAAGAGTGAGCAGGCACCCAATTGCCCTACTGATCGCCCTGCAGACAGCGACCAGCAGCAGCTGCGGGGGGTCCAGCCCAGACCAATTGCCCCGCAGACAGTAACCAACGACGGCAGCAGGGGCCGGGGCTGCCGCCTCTTGAACAGGCACTGGGGTGGGCCTGGCCCCAATGTATCACCCTGCAGGAGGAATGGTGGAGCAGGTGAGGGGCAGTGTCAGGGAATAGCAAGATGCCAGGTGGGGATGTGGGGCTGCGAAGCTGGGTGCATGAATTGGGGCTGCAAGCCTGGGGGTGCAAGCTAGGGTCTGATCTCCACAGGCCACCCTGAGGGAACCCACCCGTGCATGAATTTGTGTACCGGGCCTCTAGTAACTTATCTAACACTACAACTTAAAGAATTAGAAAGAGTGCAACAAGAAAAGCCCAGAGTGAGCAGAAGGAAGGAGATAATAAAGATCAGAGCAGAAATAAATGACATAGAGATAAAAATAAAAACAAACAATACAAAAGATCAATGAGACCAAGAGCTGGTTCTTTGAAAAAACAAAAAAAACAAAACAAAACAGGATTAATGAACCTCTAGCGAGGCTCACCAAGAAGCAAAGAGAGAAGACCCAAATTAACAAAATCAGAAATGAAAGAGGCGAAATAACAGACCCCACAGAAATACAAAGGATTATAAAAAAAACAACAACTCTATTCCAACAAACTGGACAATCTAGAAGGAATGCACATATTCCTAGAAAAATACAATCTTCCAAAACTCAATCAGGAAGAATAAAAAAATCTTGAATAGGCCGGTAACTATGGAGGAAATTGAAGCAGTAATAAAAAAAACTTCCTGCAAACAAAAGCCCTGGGCAGACAGTTTCACAGGGGAGTTTTACCAAACATTCAAAGATGAACTAACACCTATCCTCCTCAGACTATTTCAAAAAATTGAAGAGGAAGAAACACTTCCAAGCTCTTTCTATGAAGCCAGCATTAACCTAATCCCAAAATCAGATAAAGACAACACAAAGAAAGAAAATTATAGTCCAATATCCCTCATGAACACAGATGCTAAAATCCTCAACAAAATTCTAGCAAATCGGATCCAGTATTACGTTAGAAAGATCATACACCATGACCAAGTGGGATTTATTCCAAGTATGCAAAGATGGTACAATATCCGCAAATCAATATACATCATTGAAAGGGTTAAAGACAAATGGGGCAGAAGAAACTTATTGTGCTTAATGGATATCTTGCAGAAAGCTTGCAGCCTTGAGCTCTGCATAGCCTAGATAACCACTAGACATCTGGCAATAGGAGGAACCAAGGACAGACCAGACCAGCCGTGGGCAAACTACGGCCCGCGGGCCAGATCTGGCCCATTTGAAATGAATAAAACTATTGAAAAAAAAGACCATACCCTTTTATGTAATGATATTTACTTTGAATTTATATTAGTTCACACAAACACTCTATCCATGCTTTTGTTCCAGCCCTCTGGTCCAGTTTAAGAACCCATTGTGGCCCTCGAGTCAAAAAGTTTGCCCACCCCTGGACCAGACCCTTAGATCAGCAGAAACAGCTTGCAGCCAGCAGAAATTAATAAAAATCTGCCTCTCCCTTCAGTCTCCACTGATTCCTTTTTGGACTCAGCCCACCTGCACCCAGGTGTCTGGAATAAAAGTTCTTTTGATACATTATGGCTTCATGTCATAGGTGTGCGACCCCCACTCATTCTGAACCTTTCAGTGATATATCATATAAACAAATTGAGAGATAAAAATCACATGGTCACATCAATTGATGCAGAAAACGCATTTGACAAAATCCAACACTCTTTCTTAATAAAAACCCTCAGCAAAGTGGGAATAGAGGGCTCATACCTCAACATAATAAAAGCCTTATATGAAAAACCTACAGCCAACATCATACGCAATGGGCAAAAGCCAAAACTATTTCCCTTAAGAACAGGAACAAGACAGGGATGCCCATTCTCACCACTACTATTCGACATAGTACTGGAAGTGCTAGCCATAGTGATAAGACAAGAAGAAGAAATAAAAGGTATCCAAATTGGAAAAGAAGGAGTAAAACTGTCATTATTTGCAGATGACATGATATTGTACATAGAAAACCCTAAAGCAAGCATGTCAAACACATGGCCCACAACGAATATTTTGGCGGCCTACCCAATATATATATAACAGTATGTAAGAAATGGTTTAATAAAAATTTCATCACTTAATTTTTACAATATCCTGTTATACATAATTATTATTTTTATTATTATTAAATCTTTATTGTTCAGATTATTACAGTTGTTCCTCTCCCCCCCCCCCATAGCTCCACTCCACCTGGTTCCCACCCCACCGTCGGCCCTTACCCCCCCCCCCAATATCCTCATCCATAGGTGTACGTTTTTGTCCAGTCTCTTCCCGCACCCCTTTTCCCCCAAGAATTGTCAGTCCACTCCCTTCCTATGCCCCTGATTCTATTATATTCACAGTTTATTCTGTTCATCAGATTATTTATTCACTTGATTTTTAGATTCACTTGTTGATAGATATGTATTTGTTGTTCATAATTTTTATCTTTACCTTTTTCTTCTTCTTCCTCTTCTTAAAGAATACCTTTCAGCATTTCATATAATACTGGTTTGGTGGTGATGAACTCCTTTAGCTTTTTCTTATCTGTGAAGCTCTTTATCTGACCTTCAATTCTGAATGATAGCTTTGCTGGGTAGAGTAACCTTGGCTGTAGGTACTTGCTATTCATCACTTTGAATATTTCTTGCCACTCCCTTCTGGCCTGCATAGTTTCTATTGAGAAATCAGTTGACAGTTGTATGGGTACTCCCTTGTGGGTAACTAACTGTTTTTCTTGTCCTGCTTTTAAGATTCTCTCTTTGTCTTTTGCTCTTGGCATTTTAATTATGATGTGTCTTGGTGTGTTCCTTTTTAGATTCTTTTTGTTTGGGGTTCTCTGTGCTTCCTGGACTTGTAAGTCTATTTCTTTCACCAGGTAGGGGAAGTTTTCTGTCATTATTTCTTCAAATAGGTTTTCAATATCTTGCTCTCTCTCTTCTTCTGGCACCCCCATAATTCGGATGTTGGTACACTTGAAGTTGTCCCAGAGGCTCCTTACACTATCTTCATATTTTTGGATTCTTTTTTCTTTTTGCTTTTCTGGTTGTGTGTTTTTTGCTTCTTCATATTTCAAATCTTTGACTTGATTCTTGCAATCCTCTAGTCTGCTGATGGGAGTCTGTATAATATTCTTTATTTCAGTCAGTGTATGCTTAATTTCTAGTTGGTCCTTTTTCATATCCTTGAGGGTCTCACTAAATTTATTGGCAGTTTCTAGAAAATTCTTGAAAAACCTTATAACCGTGGTTTTGAACTCTATATCCAGTAGTTTGCTTTCCTCCATTTCTGTCATTTGTGACCTGTTTCTTTGTCTCCACATTTTGGCTGCTTCCCTGTGTTGATAGAGTGGCTTTCTGTGTTAGATGTCCTATAGGGCCCAGTGGCTCAGCCTCCCCAATTACCTGAGGTGGGCACTCTTAGTGCACCCCTTTGTGGGCTTTGTGTAGAGTCTTTTAGTTAAGACTTGATTGTTGTTGGTATCACTGGGAGGAATTGACTTCCAGGCCAATTGGCTGTGAGAATCAGCTGTGTCTACAGTGGGAGAACTTCTGGGGCAAGAAACCCTTCTGGGGCAAGACTTGCTTCAGTGGGGCTTTGGTGCTTACTGAGTCTGCCCCCTGAGTGTGTCCCTTATGGATCTGAGAAGTTGTAATCTGGATGGTCCCACTCTGACCACTGGGTACACTGGCTCTTGGATCTCTAAGGAGGTGCTAAATTAGCCTCTGCCTGAGGCTACCCAGCAGGAGCTATGGAGAGATCTGCAGATTCCTCTTCCTTGTTTGGGGTTTGGAGGTCCTCAGATGAGGCCCAGCTGTGGGACAATGCAAGCTGCTGTGGGGCCTTGGGCCTTCTTTTGGATGTTCAGGGTCTCTCTGACCCAGCTGTAGTTTGTTAGGTAATTTTAGATTGCAAAGGACCAGACCATTCATATGCAGAAGCCTTTGCACATAGCTTGGGTGGGGCAGGGTCTCAGGGAATCAACAGGGCGGAACAAACAGCTATGGCTGATCCTTAGCCCTGCCCTAAGAGGCTCCGCGTCTGAGTGTCCAGCGGTAATTGCTGCAAGTACCTCTGAGAGAAAGCTGCCCTCGAGTCTTGCCCCATGCCAGACGGTCCAGTTTCTCCCCGTATGAGTCTGGGTCCCCAGAGACTCGCCCAGAACTGGAGTTCAGAGCAGTCAAGAGCTTGAGACTCCCTCCTGATTGAAAAAGACAACCATGTCCTCAGTTGCCAGCCCTTTCCACGTGCGCCTCCATACCTCTGCAGTTTACTTCCGTACCTCCTCTGAGTCTCAGTGTGCTTTTCTCTTTCCTTCTAGTTGTAGAATTTCCACTCAGCCAGCCTTCCTGTGGTTCTGGATGATGTCCATTTTGTCTTTTAGATGTATTTTTGAAGTGGTTGTGCGAGGCAGCAATTTCCGGTGTTTACTTATGCCGCCAACTTGGTCTATTCTTGTGTCTGCAGGCCGATGCTCTATCCACTGAGCCAAACCGGCTAGGGCTTGGTCTATTCTTTACATAATTATTAATAATGAACTACAACATTCACTAATCACTAATTACTATAATCATGTTGCATTCATTTCTCTCATGAGCCTTATGCTCAGGTGCGCCATTTTTCTACACTAATACTAGCAGCGAATATTTTAGCAGCCAACTGCCATGTCATTAGTCTTGTACCGACTTGTTTGGTGTATACAACAGGAAATATTTAGCTTTCGGAGAACAAGAAAAATAGCTTTATTTGTGTTATGCTTAATAATTTGTGCAGTTATTCAGTGTCTGGTAAGTTAATGTTCAAGAAAGAGTATTAATTTTTATTAAAATGTTCTATTATTTTATGTTAACACCAGAAATCTATGGCTTTTTTATACACCAATAGTGAACTTATGGAAAGAGAAATTTTAAAAAAATCCCATTTACCATTGCAACCAAAAAAAAAAAAGTAAGATACCTAGGAGTAAACCCTTTGTATGCCATAAGTGTCTATAGACACTTTAAAAAGCCATTTTCCATGGGAATTTTCAACTGAAAATATTCAAGAACACCTGAATTGTGAGTAATATATTTATTTTTATAATATTCATTGCAAATTGATTTTTAAAATTAAATTCAAAATATCATGGCGTGTGGGGATGGTTTCCATTTTGGACCTGTGGCAGTTAACTGGTTAACTAAGGAGGTACAAGACCTGTACTTGGAAAACTCTAGGACATTGGAAAAAGAGGTAGAGGAAGAAATAAACAAATGGTAGAATATACTGTCTTCATGGATTGGTAGAATCAACATCTTTAAATTGTCCATACTACCCAAAGCAATCTATAGATTAAATGCCCTCCCCATTAAAATACAAACAGCATACTTCAAAGACCTAGAACAATCTCTCCAAAAATGCATCTGGAATAAAAAAAGACCCTGAATAGAGGCAGCAATCTTGAGAAAGAAGAACAAAATTGGAGGGATCCCAATACCAGATGTCAAGCTATACTACAAAGCCACTGTTCTCAAAACTGCCTGGTACTGGCACAAGAACAGACATATAGACCAGTGGAACAGAACATAGAACCCAGAAATCGACCCAAGCCATTATACTCAATTAATATTTGACAAAAGAGGCAAGAGCATACAGTGGAATTAAGACAGTCTCTTCAATAAATGGTGTTGGGAAAATTGGGACAAGTACATGCAAAAAAATGAAACTAGACCACATACTTACACCATACACAAAAATGAACTCAAAATAGATAAAGGCCTTAAATGTAAGACAAGAAACCATAAAAATCTTAGAAAGCTTAGAAAAATCCACAGGCAGCAAAATAGCAGACATTTGTTGTAGTTATATCTTTACCGATATGGATCCTAGAGCAATGGAAACTAAGGAGAAAATAAACAAATGGGACTATATCAAAATAAAAAGCTTCTGCACAGCAAAAGAAACCATCAACAAAACAAGAAAGCCCACTGCATGGGAGAACATATTTGCCAATGTTATCTCTGATAAGGATTTAATCTCCAACATTTACAGGGAATTCATACAACTTAACAAAAGGAAGATAAACAATCCAATAAAAAAATGAGCAAAGGACCTAAATCGACACTTTTTGAAAGAGGACAAATTAGGGTATATGAAGTGGTACTCACTGTGGTTTTGATTTGCATTTCCTTAATGACTAATGATGCTGAACATCTTTTCATGTGCTTTCTGGTTATTTGTATATCTCTGGAACAACATCTATTCAAATCTGCTGCCCATTGTTAACTTGGCTTATTTTTGATTATTGAACTAGAGGCCCAGTGAACGAAATTTGTGCACTGGAGGGCTGTCCCTCAGCCCAGCCTGCACCCTCCCCAATCTGGGACCCCTCGGGTACAGGTTTAGCAGGATCGGGCCTAAATCGGCAGTCAGACATCCCTATCACAATCCAGGACCACTGGCTCCTAACCACTCACCTGCCTGCCTGAGTGATTGCCCCTAACCACTTCTGCCTGCCAGTCTGATCGACCTCAAACCGCTCCCCTGACAGCCTGATTGACGCCTAACTGATCCCCTGCTGGGCCAATCACCCCCAACTGCCCTCCCCTACCGGCCCAATGGATCCCAACTGCCCTCCCCTGCTGGCCCAATCACCCACAACTGCCCTCCACTGCAGGCCCGGTTGCCCCCAGCTGCCCTTCCCTGCTAGCCTGATCTCACCCCCAACTGCCCTCCCCTGCCAGCATGAATGGCCAAAACTGACCTCCCTTGCTGGCCATCTTGTGACAACATGGGGCAGTCATCTTGTGATGACGTGGGGGTGGCCATCTTGTGATGACACTAGGGCACAAGGGCCACCTAGGCTTTTATTAGTATAGATTGTTAAAATACTTAACTTTTGCCCTGGCTGGTTTGGCTCAGTGGATAGAGCCTCGGCCTGTGGACTGAAGGGTCCCAGGTTTGATTCCAGTCAAGGGCACATGCCTGGGTTGTGGACTCAATCCCCAGTAGGGGACATGCATGAGGCAGCTGATCGATGATTCTCTCTCATCACTGATGTTTCTCTCTCTCTCTCCCTCTCGCTTCCTCTCTAAAATCAATAAAAATATATATTTTTAAAAAAGACTTAACTTTTATTCTTGAACAAGACTGATACACAGGTGGACATTAAAGTAACCAATTGTTTGGGGGTGAACCTAAAGAAAGCCTACTGGTACAGGTAAAGTACCAAAGTAACCAGTAACTATACTAGTTTATTTTTTAAAAGCTTTCTTTATTTTATTTGTATTTTAAACATATTTTTATTGATTTTTTAAAAGAGAGACCGGAAGGGTGAGGGAGGAGGAGAGACAGAGAAAGAAAAGAGAGAAACACTGATCATCAATTGGTTGCCTTCCTCACGCTGGGGATTGGACCTGCAACTTGGGTGTGTGCCCTGACTTGAGAATTGAACCAGCGACCTTTTGGTGCATGGGATGGCGCTCAACCAACTGAGCTACACTGACCAGGAATCCTATATAATAAAAGAGAAACATGTAAATTGACCATCCCTCCACTATGCTCACCAGCCAATCAGGAGTGAGTATGTAAATTAACCCGGCAAAGATGGTGGGTTAATTTGCATACACAGGCGCCCGGCATAGAGCAGAGCGGGAGCGCCAGAGGCTTAGGGGGACATGGCTCCCTCGGTCACTGGGAGTGACCGAGGGAGCCACACCCCCCAAGCCGCCAGGTGGAGAGCACAGCGGAAGAGCCGGCAGAGAGTGGAGTGGCTTGGGGGAGTTGGCTCCCCAAGCTGCCAGGCGGAGAGCAGAGAGGGAGAGCTGGCAGCTTGGAGGACTTGGCAGAGTGGGAGGCTATGGGACAGAGACAGAGCAGGAAGGGAAAACCAAGAGCATGGGAAGCACCAGGAATTCTGGGAATAGTCGTTCTGATGGCAGCCCCAGGACCAGAAGCAGAAGCCCAGAGCACGGGGAGCACCAGGAATGCTGGGAATTATAGTTCTGGTGGCAGATGGATCTCCTAGACCAGGGGTGGGCAACCCCTGGCACGCGTGCCAAACATGGCACGCCAGTAACTTTTGCTGGCACGCGAAACCCTCTCTTATAATCTTCCATTTACTTTTTTTTTTTCAATATTGACTTTTTTATTTTTCAGATAAATTCAGTGTAGGTACGTCTTAGATAAATAATTTTACATAACAAGCTATCTTAAAGACCAGAGACATGGATTGACGAGAGAGGGGAAGAGCAATTTCTATGCCTCTGCCTTAACTCTCCCTGCCTTCCTAGATTTGACCAGTGTTTTGGTTTCATCCACATACGCTTGGGAATCTTTGTTTTCAGTGATGAATTTTGTTAAGTCTCGTAATAGGAGTAGCCTGACGGATGAAAGTAGTAGCTCGTGCATATCTCTGAAGGTCACAAAATATAAACCTGATGTAAAATCTCTGTCATCAGTGATGCAGCAGCAAAAGTCCCACTGATAATATCAAATGGAGTCATAAAGTTTTCTGTCGGACTATCAGTGTACATGTATACATTAAAAAATAAATGCATTTTTCATCATCATATACTGTGTTTTTGTTGCTCGAATGAATTTTATTATTTCTTCAAGGTTCTTCACATACGTACACCTTAAGAGATATCAAGTAGGTGTAACATGTTCTCAAAAAATTAGGGTTGGCATGCAGAAGAATTTTGAGTCAGAGATTTTGCTGGTTTTGGCACGCACTCACAAAAAGGTTGCCCACCCCTGTCTTAGACACTAGAGCAAAATGAGCCTGGAGCAAGTTACTATTACGGTGGGGATGGAGGGAAAGCAAAGGTGAGAGACATAAGTAAAATCAGAGTGTCTAGGAAAAATTAAAAGGAAGATATCCTAAAACTTGCAGGAAATCTCCAGCAATGAGGCAAAGAAAAAAAATGCCTCTATTATTCTGTGAGCAACAAACCAACTGGGTTGGGGGTCTCAGACAATTCGCTCAAATGATTGCAAAGACAGAAACTCCCGGATTGGAGAGAGCTCCCAGATTGGAGAGGGTGCAGGTTGGGCTGAGGGACCCACCCCCAGTGCACGAATCTTCGTGCTTCTGGCCCCTTGTAGTTATTTTTTTTTAAAAAAAATCTTTGCCATTAAAAAAAGAAGGAAGATATCTGCCATTAGTGCCATTCCTCATATAAATGACTTTCCCAAGCTTCAAATTCCACAGGAGGAAAAGAGATACAACTCTAACCTTAGAGGATTCTATCTTTTTAAAACTCTCATTATATTTTCATCAGTATATTCCTATATAATAAAAGCCTAATATGCTAAGTGTCCAGTCGTCCAGTCATCCGTTCAATCAATCAAAGCATAATATGCTAATGATATACTAAAGATGCTCAACTGCTCGCTATGATGTGCACTGACCACGAAGGAGTAGACATTCGACTGGTCGACCAGCCGCTATGACATGCACTGACCATCAGGGGGCCGACAGTCGACCGGTTGACCAGCTGCTATAATGTGCACTGACCACCACAGGGTAGACGTTCCTACCGGTAGGTTAGCTTGCTGCTGGGTCCAGCCAATCGGGATAGAGCAAGAAGGGCCAGACATGCCTGAGCCCTCCTGTGGTCCGTCCCCAGCTGACCAATTTCCTGCGTCCCTCCCCAGCCATGATCGTGCACCAGTGGGGTTCCTTGACCAGGCCTGTACCTTCTCACAATCCGGGATCCCTCGGGGGATGTCGGAGAGCTGGTTTCGGCCCAATCCCACAGACCAGGCCAAGGGACCCCACTGGCTGTAATGTAAAACTACCCAACAATTCTGAGAATATCACTAATGACCGACAGCAAAGAGTTTCTTAACGAACAAATGCAGTACATAAAGACCATATACCCATAGCAGCAGATCACTAATTACAGACAGCCAGAAGAAGAATATAAAATACAAATACCACTTCTACATAATTTGTTTTCATATATTTAATAATTTATTTTAGCTAGCATCTATCTCATCACATGCCTTTCTTTTTATTTAATCATTAATTACTGAATATGTATCTCAAAATACATATTCTTAAATATATCTTAATGTATCTAAATATATTTTTCTCTTCTATCAACATTTTCTAACACTAGAGGCCCAGTGCATGGATTTGTGCACTGGTGGGGGGTGTGTGGCCTGAGGGGATCTGCTCGCTGTGGGAGCACTGCTCATCCTGATTAGCCAAGCAGTTGTGAACCTGCCATCTGAGTGGCTGCTGAATGAGGAAATTAGTCTGAGGTAATATCTTCGGTAAGGCGTGTTTGGTGTCCTGGAGGAACCTGGTGGAGAACTTTGCACCCCAAAGCAACTTGGTGAATGTCCTTGATGTGTGATGCCAGGTCGGTGACACCATCAGGGATATTCAGGGCAGCAGTGCTCCAAGACCCTCAGACATTAGGACAGCTTCCACAGGAGGTCCACAGTCACGTGCCCTCTTGCCATCTGCCTATGCCAACTCCCCGCAGTCTTTCGAGAACACACCTTACAGGGCTGGTGGGGTCAGGCCAGAGTCTGGATTGTCTCAGGTATTGATAGGTGCAGAGGCTCAGCCTCACCTTGGGCCTGCTAGCGGCTGCTCCCGCTGCTTGAGCAGCCGCTAATCCAAGTGAACCAAGTGGCATTCTCACTGTGGGAGTGCACTGACCAAAAAGGGGCAGCTCCTGCATAAAGTATCTGCCCCCTGGTGGTCAGTGTGCATCATAGCAACTGGTCGACCAGTGGTTCTGGTTGTTATGCCATTAGGCCGCTGGGCTTTTACAAATATACATAAGCAATCACTATCTTTCATCAGGACTAATGCAAAAAAACTGCTGTCTTTTTATTTTTTATATTTTTTCTTGATTAAGGTATTATATATGTGTCCTTATCCCCATTGCCCCCCACCCCCACCCCTGCTCATGCTCTCAACCCCCTAGTGTTTGTGTCCATTCGTTATGCTTATATACATGCATAAAGTCCTTTGGTTCCCCTCACCCTCTCCTGCCTTCCCTCTGAGATTTGATGGTCTGATCAATGATTCTCTGTCTTTTGAATCTCTTTTGTTAATCAGTTTATGTTGTTCATTACCACAAATGAGTGAGATCATGTGATATTTATCTTTCTCCAACTGACTTATTTCGCTTAGCATAATGCTCTCCAGGTCCATCCATGATGTTGCAAATGGAGTTCCTTCCTTTTTACAGCAGCGTAGTATTCTATTGTGTTGATGTACCACAGTTTTTTAATCTACTCATCTGCTGATGGGCATTTAGGCTGTTTCCAAATCTTAGTTATTGTAAATTGTGCTGCTATGAACATAGGGGAGCATATATCCTTTCTGATTGGTGTTTCTAGTTTTGTAGGACATATTCCTAGATGTGGGATCACTGGGTCAAATGAGAGTTCCATTTTTAGTTTTTTGAGGAAACTCCATAATGTTCTCCAGTGGCTGCACCAGTCTGCATTCCCATCAGCAGTGCATGAGGGTTTCTTTTTCTCCGCATCCTCGCCAGCACTTGACATTTGCTGATTTGTTGATGATAGCCATTCTGACAGGTGTGGGGTGGTTCCTCGTTGTTTTGATTTGCATTTCTCAGATGATTAGTGACTTTGAGCATGTTTTCATGTCACTTGGCCTTCCGTATGGCTTCTTTTGAAAGGTATCTATTTAGGTCTGTTACACATTTTTTGATTGGGTTGTTTATCTTTCTTTTGTTAAGTTGTATGAGTTCCCTGTAAATGTTGGAGATTAAACCCTTATCGGAGATAACATTGGCAAATATGTTCTCCCATTCAGTGGGCTTTCTTGTTGTTTTGTTGATGGTTTCTTTTGCGGTGCAGATTTTTATTTTGAGGTAGTCTCATTTGTTTATTTTCTCTTTAGTTTACATTTCCCGTGGGAGCTGTATCAGTGAATATATTGCTTCGGCATATGTCTGAGATTTTGCTGCCTGTGGATTCCTCTAAGATTTTTATTGTTTCCTATCTTATGTATAAGTCCTTTATCCATTTTGAGTTTATTTTTATGTATGGTGTAAGTTTCTGGTCTAGTGTCATTTTTCTGCATGTATCTGTCCAATTTCCCAACACCATTTATTGAAGAGACTGTCTTGATTCCATTGCTCTTGCCTCCTTTGTCAAATATGAATTGAGCATAGTGGTTTCGGTTGTTTTCTGGGTTCTCTAATCTATTCCATTGTTCTATGTCTGCTCCTGTGCCTGTACCAGGCAGTTTTGAGAATAGTGGGTTTGTAATATAGCTTGATATCTGGCATTGAGATCCCACCTACTTTGTTCTTATTTCTCAGGATTGCTGCAGCTATTCGTGTTTTTTTTTGTTGTTGTTATTTTTTTTTTTAAATTCCAAATGAATTTTTGGAGTGTTCATTCTAGGACTGTGAAATACACTGTTGGTATTTTAATGGGGAGTGCATTGAATCTATAGATTGCTTTGGGTAGTATGGACATTTTAAAGATGTTGATCCTACCCATCCATGAACAAGGTATGTTCTTCCATCTGTTTATGTCTTCCTCTATCTCTTTTTTCAGTGTCCTGTAGTTTTCTGAGTACAAGTCTTTTACTTCCTTAGTTAAGTTTATTCTTAGGTATCTTAATCTTTTTGGTGCAATGGTAAATGGGATTTGTTTTTTTTAAGTCTATCTTTCTGTAAGTTCACTATTGGTGTATAGAAATGCCATAGATTTTGGGGCATTAATTTTGTAACCTGCTACATTCCTGAATTCGTTTATTAAGCCTAATATTTTTTGATGGAGTCTTTAGGGTTTTCTACATACAGTATCACATTATCTGCAAATGACAGTTTTATCTTTTCCAATTTGGATATCTTTTATTTCTTCTTCTTGTCTAATTGCTATGGCTAGCACTTCCAGTACTACGTCGAACATGAGTGGTGAAAGTGGGCATCCCTGTCTTGTTCCTGTTCTTAGGTGAAATGGTTTTAGTTTTTGCCCATTGAGTATGATGTTTATGTGATGTATCACGTTTATTGATTTGTGGATATTGTATCATCCTTGCATCCCTGGGATAAATCCTACTTGCTCATGGTGTATGATCTTCCTGATATAATGCTGGATCCGATTTGCTAGAATTTTGTTGAGGATTTTGGCATCTATGTTCATGAGGGATATTGAAAAATTCTCTTTCTTTGTGTTGTCTTTACCTGGTTTTGGTATTAGGGTAATGCGGGCTTCATAGAGTGAGCTTGGAAGTGCTCCTTCCTCTTGAATTTTTTGGAATATTCTGAGGAGGATAGGTTTTAATTCTTCTTTGAATGTTTGGTAAAACTCCCCTGTGAAGCCATCTGGCCCCAGGAAGCTTTTATTTTTTTTATTGATTTTTTACAGAGAGGAAGGGAGAGGGATACAGAGGTAGAAACATCAATGAGAGAGAAACATCGATCAGCTGCCTCCTGCACACCTCCTACTGGGGATGTGCCCACAACCAAGGTACATGCCCATGACTGGAACTGAACCTGAGACCTTTCAGTCAGCAGGCCGATGCTCTATCCACTGACTGAAACTGGTTAGGGTGCTGGAAGCTTTTTCGTGACTGCTTCAATTTCCTCCAGAGTATTCGGCCTATTGAGATTTTTAGATTCTTCCTGATAGAGTTTTGGAAAGTTGTATTTTTCTAAAAATATGTCCATTTCCTCTAGGTTGTCTAGTTTGTTGGAATAGAGTTGTTCATAGTATTTTTTTTTTTTTACAATCCTTTGTATTTCTGTGGGGTCTGTTGTCATTTCACCTCTTTCATTTCTGATTTTGTTTATTTGCGTCCTCTCTCTTTGCTTCTTGGTGAGGCTGGCTAGAGGTTCATCAATCTTGTTATCTTTTCAAAGAACCAACTCTTGGATTCATTGATCTTTTGTAATGCTTTTTTGGTCTCTGTGTTATTTATTTCTGCTCTGATCTTTATCATCTCTTTGGTTCTGCTTACTCTGGGCTTTTCTTGTTGCTCTCTAATTCTTTTAGGTTGTAGAGTTTGATAATTTATTACCAGTTTTTCTTGTTGTTTGAGGTACACCTTTAGAGCTATAAACTTCCCTCTCAGGACTGCTTTCACTGTGTCCCATATATTTTGGATTGTTGTGTTTTCATTGTCATTCGTTTTCAGGACGTTTGTTGTGTTTTCATTGTCATTTGTTTTCAGGATGTTTTCAATTTCTTCTGTGATCTCTTTTGTAAGCCAATCATTGCTTAATAGCATGCTATTCAGCTTCCAAGTGTTTGAATTTTTTTGATTGTTTTTATTATAGTTTATTTCTAATATTATGCCATTTGTCTGAGAAGATGCTTGATATGATTTCAATCTTCTTGAATTTGGAGAGACTTTGCCTGTGACCCAATATGTGGTCTATCTTTGAAAATGTCCCATGTGCACTTCAGAAGAATGTGTATGTCATGGCTTTGGGGTGAAATGTTCTGAAGATGTCAATTAAGTCCTTCTGATCTAATGAGTCATTTAGGATTGCTGTTTCCTCACTGATTTTTTGTCTAGAGCAGTGATGGCGAACCTTTTGAGCTTGGCGTGTCAGCATTTTAAAAAACCCGAACTTAACTCTGGTGCCATGTCACATATAGAAATTTTTTGATATCTGCAACCATAGTAAAACAAAGACTTATATTTTTGATATTTATTTTATATATTTAAATGCCATTTAACAAAGAAAAAATCAACCAAAAAAATGAGTTTGCATGGTACCTCTGACACACGTGTCATAGGTTCACCATCACTGGTCTTGAGGATTTATCCAGTGATGTCAGTGGGGTATTAAAGTCCCCTGCTATGATTTTATTGTTGTCAATCTCTCCCTTGATATCTCCCAGGAGTTTTTAAATGTATTTGGGTGCTCCTGTATTGGGTGCATATATGTCTATCAGAGTTATATCCTCTTGTTATATCGATCTCTTTAGTATTATGAGGTGACCTTTCTTATCTCTTATTATGGTCTTCACTTTGAAGTCTATTTTGTCAAATATAAGTATTGCTACTCCAACTTTTTTTTTTTCTTTTCCATTTGCCTGGAAGATATTTTTTACATCCCTTCACTTTCAGTTCGTGTGAGTCCTTTGTTCTGAGGTGAGTCCCTTGTTCTGAAATTAGATTTCCCCTTCAATTATGAATGATAGCCTTGCTGGATAGAGTATTCTTGGATTCAGTCCCTTGCTTTACATCACTTTGTATACTTCTTTCCATTCCTTTCTGGCCTGATGTGTTTCTGTTGAGAAATCATTTGATAATCTAATGGGAGATCCCTTGTACGCAACTTTCTGTCTCTCTCTTGCAGCCTTTAAGATTCTCTCTTTGTCCTGAACATTTGCCTCGTAATTACGACATGTCTTGGTATGGGTCTTTTGGGGTTCATCTTGTTTGTGACTCTCTAGGCTTATGTGATGTTTTTCTTACCCACATCAGGGAATTTTTCTGACATCGTTTCTTCAAGTAGGTTTTCTAACCCTCGTTCCTCTTTTTAATAATAGGGGCCATTCTGGTACCCTTATTATTCGTATGTTGCTTCGTTTCATATTATCCCAAAGCTCCCTTAGGCTCTTCCCCTGTCTCTTAATTTTCTTCTTCAATTGCAGTTCAGTTTGGATGTTTTGCTTCCCTTTCTTATAATTTGCTAATTCAGTCCTCCATTTCTTCTAGTCTACTGTAGAAACTTCCATAGTGTTTTTTATTGTAGCTATATCACTCTTTACTTCCTCTCGATTCTTACATAAGTTGTTGATTTTCTCATCCATCCAGTTTATGAACTGTATGATTCTTATTTTGAATAGTGTTTTTTTGACACATTGCATGCCTCCATTTCACTTAGCTCCTTTTCTGGTGATTCCTCCTTTTCTTTACTTTGGGCGTTTCTTTGTCTCCCCATTTTTGCTCTCACCAAAGGATCTAGGTGTCGAGTCGTGCAGGGGCTGCTCCTCGGGCAGCAGCGGCCACTTGGGTGGTGGCTGCTCCTTGGGCAGTCATCGCAGCGGCTGCTCCTCAGTTGGCGGTGGCTCCTTGGGTGGGTGCTCTTCGCACGGCTGCTCGCAGCAGTGGGTAGGCTGCTTATGTGGCTGCTGCTCCTCAGAGGGGACGGGCTGTGTGCGGCTGATGCTCCTCAGACAGGGGTGGGCTGCACATGACTACTGCCCTTCAGACAGGGGCTAACTGCCACAATTTAATCAGCACTTACTGTGGGCCAGGCACTGTGTCAAGAACTATAGTTATGACAGTAACTGTGAAAAATTAGGCACCTGACTGCTGATTGCTGTACAGAGCATCAGGTGAGGCATGAAAAGTAACCCTTGGAATTTTTCACCAGGAGGAGAAAAGGCTGGGTTGTGTATCCACTGAATCCTGTCCCTAATTGGTTGGAGGTTGCTTCCTAGGACAGTAATTCTAGCCCTTGCAGTCCTCGCCACTCATAAGCCAAGCAAAATCTTGTGGCTTCCTTTTTTCAAAAACATTTTTTTATTGATTTCAGAGAGGAAGGGAGAGGGAGAGTTGGAAACATCAATGATGAGAGAGAATCATTGATTGACTGCCTCTTGCATGTCCCTTACTGGGGATCAAGCCTGGAACCTGGACATTTGCCCTTTATCGGAATCAAACCCAGGACCCTTTAGTCTGCAGGCTGACACTCTATCCACTGAGCCAAACCAGCTAGGGCAACTCCCGTCTTCTTGAACCTGTAATCTGATCTGGAGATGAAAAGCACCACTTCCCAGCCAGCTAAGCAAAAAACCTGGGAGTCATACTGATTCCTCTTATTCCTTATAGTTGTTTCTTACTGCTGGGAACTATGCTATGTGCATGTGAGTGATAAAACACTATCATCTCTGCCCTTAAAGAGTTTCAAATATAGTTTAAAACCTAGTAAAGAAGATAAACACAGAGTACTCTAGGAGCATGAAGGAGAAAAACTTATTTTGGGAAACATGGAAGGCTTCTTAGAAGAGAGAACATCAGAGCTGGATCTTAAAGAATAAGAATTGATGGATCAAAGAAATGAGAAAGAGGCAGCAGAAAGTGTAAATAAAATCACAATGCCAAGCAATATCATAGTATATACAGGCAACTACAAGTTCTTCATTATGCCAAAGCATAAGATGAGGAATAAAGAAAGATAAAGGTGGAGAAATAGGAAAGGTCAAGTATGATGCCAATGCATGGAAAGCAAAAGACCTTATCTACACTAATAAAAGAGAAAAATGGTAATTGGCGTACGGTGATACCTTTTTCATTGGCTAATCAGGACTATATGCAAATTAACTGCCAACTAAGATTGGCAGTTAACTGCCAACTAAGATTGGCAGTTAACTGCCAACTAAGATTGGCAGTTAACTGCCAACTAAGATTGGCAGTTAACTGCCAACTAAGATTGGCAGTTAACTGCCAACAAGATGGCGGCTAATTTGCATATGTAGGCACAATGCAGGGAGGCGAAAGGGAAAGCAGGAAGAAGCCCCCTGCCACTGACAGTGATCTGAAACCCAGGGGGGAGCTAAGAGCTAGGGGGCAGGGCAAAGGCGGCCCTGGGGCCGCCTTTGCCCTGCCCCCCAGCCATGATCGGAGAATCAGGCACCTTTGCCGCCCTGGCCAGTGATAGCAGGAAGTAGGGGTGGAGCCAGCGATGGGAGCTGGGCACGGTCGAAGCTGGCAGTCCCAGGAGCTAGGGGTCCCTTGCCTGGGCCTAAAGCGAAGCCCACGATCGCGGCGCCCCCCGCTGCCACTGCAGGTCCCCGCTGCCTGGGCCGGACGCCTAGGCCAGAGGCGTCAGGCCTGGGCAGGGGCGGAGCCTGCAACCGCGGGGAGCTGGGGGTCCCCTGCCCAGGCCTGACACCTCTGCCGGAGGCCTCAGGCCTGGTCAAGGGGCCGATCCGGTGATTGGTGATCGGAGGGTGATGAGGGTCAACTCCTCTGGCTGAGGCATCAGGCCTGGGCGGGGGGCGGAGCCGGGGATTGGGGGGATATGATGGTCCCCTTGCCCAGGCCTGAAGCCTGGGTCAGAGGCGTCAGGCTTGGGCGGGGGGTGGAGCAAGCGATCAGAGGGAGATGGGGGTCCCCTGCCCAGGCATGATTCCTGGGCCAGAGGCCTCAGGCCTGGGCGGGGGCCAGAGCCAGTGATCGGGGGGAGATGGGGGTCCCCTGTCCAAGCCTGACACCTCTGGCGGAGGCGTCAGGCCTGGGCAAGGGGCCGATCAGGCGATCGGAGGGTGATGGGGGTCAACGCCTGAGGGCTCCCAGTATGTGAGAGGGGGCAGGCTGGGCTGAGGGACACTCCCCGCCCCCCACACCCAGTGCACGAATTTCGTGCACCCGGCCCCTAGTCTATAATAATAAAAGCGTAATATGCTAGTTAGAACAGACGTCCTTCTGGACAAAGCTGGGGCTACAAGGGAAGCCTGGGTCCTTGGGTGCCTGCTGGTGGCTGGAGGGGGCCAGAGGGAAGCCCGGGTCCCAGGTGCCAGAGGGAAGCCGGTAGGGAAGGAAGGCCTACTCTTGCACAAATCTCTTGCATCGGGCCTCCAGTCTGGATATAAACAAGGATATACCTCTATCTCATAGAAGGTGTGTGTTTCCCTCTAGTCTTGCTACATCTGACAAAGATCTTTGTTCTTAAACTCAACTTCCCCATACCCCCAAATATGGCAACCCTTAGATTATCAGTAACCCTTAGGGCAGAAGAGATGAATCTAAGGCAGTAGCACCCAGCCATTAGAAAAAGACTAAGTTTGAATTTCATAAAAGAGCAGTACTACATTTGAAATCTATCTCTGATTACCTCACTCCTTCAGTTAAAAAAGAAGGAGATAGCCCTGGCTAGTGTGGTCCAATTGGTTGGAGAGTCATCCCGTGCACCAGTAGGTCGCAGGTTCGATTCTCCATCAAGGCACATACCTAGGTTGGAGGTTCCATCCCTGATCAGGCACATATGGGAGGCAACCGATCAATATATGTCTCTCACATGGATATTTCTCTCTCTTTCTCCTTCTCTAAAATCAATTTTTTTAAAAAGAAAAAAAAAAGGCAAGAGGGTAAAGTCATACAATACTTAAAATAATAAAGGGTATGGCAGAAGTAGGTTTACAGTTGTAAGTATGCGAAAGTTTATTCTTGTATTATTTTCCATATGAACAACTGTAAACCTACTTTTAAAAAATATTTTTTTTATTGATGCCAGAGAGGAAGGGAGAGGGAGAGATCAATGATGAGAGAGAATCATAGATTGGTTGCCCCCTGCATTCCCCCCTACTGGGGATCAAGCCCACAACCCAAGGATCTGGAATCAAACCCTGACCGCCTAGTTCGTAGGTCGATGCTCAACCACTAAGCCACACAAGCCAGGCAACTATAAAACTACTTTTGCCCCACTCTTTATATTATTTTTTCTTGAGCACATTGAATATTTTCGTAAGAAACCAAATATAAACATTTTTAAAAGGCTGCATTACAGTGAACAGTATTAGAAGAGGTAAAGCCAATATTTCCTTTCTACTCCCTACAGCTATCATTTAGCCCAAATTTGTCTTGACCTTGTATTAGGTTCCCCACATAAGAGGGAAGGCTTATCTTGGTGAGGTTGCTCATTGTCCCCAATAAGTGCTATATTATATTTCTTGTATTCATGTAGACACTGGTGTTAAAATTTTGGGAGACAAAAAATGTCCTGCAAATATAACAAAAGATATAAACTTCTTCCTTAGAACTGTGTATGCATACAAAGCAGCATACCATTTTAGGTGAAATTTCAGACTTCCTGAGACATATCCAAGGATCATAGTTAAGACTCCCCATCTGGATCTACCAGGATCTGGCTTAAATTCCATCTCCTGTGGAATAAATCCAACCACTCTTATTTCTCCTGAACTTACAGCTATGAGTCCAGGCCACATAAAGTATTATAACTATACATTTGTACCATACCCTCAGTAATTTTTCCATAAGTATTAGTAATCTCCCCCCAACTACATTATAAATAGCTCAAGGGAAGAAGAAATGATTTACTCTTTTTTGTTATCCCCCTTGTAATGCCCAATATACGGCAAGCAAATAGGAGTGTTCAACAAATGCTTGAGTGACAAAAAGAAGTTCTGGATGTAAAAGCAGCTCTGGGTATAAAACACCCACTGTTTTTATTTTCTCAGGCAGTGATAGTTACAGCTATTTTTCATTTCTATGCCTCCACACATACGGACTGTATTTCAATCTGGGACCAAGGGTGGGAATTTCTGTCTATATACGCCAACTCCCCTACCGGAGAGTACACTTTCCCTTCCCACTGAAGCCTGAAGACTGCATTTCCCTGGCTACACTAAAACACCAAAGATGTCTCACTGGAGCAGAGGGAAGCAGACCAGAACAGGTTACAGCAGACTGGCACAGAATGGAGCAGAGCAGAACTGTTTAGTTGGAGAGGGGCATGGCCACAGGGCTGTCTCACAGCCATGCTATGTTCCAGCTGTGCTGTAATCACAATTGAGGTGTTTTGCACTGAGTAAAGTTTTCTTCTTCACTGCACTCCAAACTGGAGATTGCTGTTGGTGCTGAATTGGTGCCAACAACCATTGGTTGACACTGTCTTATATCCCCTACTAACTATAAATTCACAGAGACTAAGGGAGAATCATAGTATTCCAACTAGTCTGTGCCCTAACTGTGCTGCAAGGCAAATAAGTCACAATTAAAACTCAAAGGAAATTTCAATTAGACTTAAGAGAGGGGAAAAAATTGTTACAGGCATACGTGAAATGTATTATTTTTAAAAAATACTGTTACATCATAATTTTTGTGAGACGGAGAAGTTATTCTTATACTGCTGTAATTAGCTAGTTAATAATAATAGAAAAAAAGGCAAAGGAAAGGCCAGACATTATAGCCATGTCATTTGGGCAGATTCACCAGAAGCTGCCATTTCACACTCCCTCGGGTACCAACAAAGGGAACACAGACTCATGCCCAGTAAAATTGGGGTGACATAGGAAAGGTACTTTTCTATCAATCACACCTAGGGACAGAGATGGTTGGTCAGGATGGGCATGACCATTGCAAGCGCACAAACATTTGGGACTATATAATCCCCTAAACAAAGTTCACTCTCTTGTTGCTCCGTTCACACTCTTGGTTCTCTTGCATTGGCCCGTATGGCCCACAGACATGTGGATGGACCCCACACACAATGGATTAATGAACTGCAGTGGGAAAATACAAAATAAGATAGCCTGAAGCTGGATGGACCCGGCTCTAACATGGAAAGGAAACTCTGGACACTGGCTCTGCTTTTAGCTCCACTAAAACCCCAGCTATACTTCTATGACTGGACTAAGAAAAATGGCGCTTTGGAAACCCAAGATGTAATTCCATGGAAATAAAGCTTTCTACTCTATCACATCTCCTCTGTGAGTCTCAGAAAATTCCTTTTCTCAGGATATGGCAAAAAGTCCACCCCCAGCAACAACCAGGGGGCACAGGGATAGGGGCGATGATGCCCTCTCCTCTCCTATAACATTCCCATTTGTAGCTGATGAAACTGAGGCTCAAGGAAGTTAAATAAATTTGCCCCTAACACAGGGCTAATACAGTATTTGGTAGAGCTGGGGCCACTAAAAAATCTTGTAACTTCTAATCCTGTTCTCAAGTCACTCTCTCTAATAGAGTGAAAAAAATAAAGTGAAAAAACAAATACCTTTATCTTGTAATTCCAATCTCAGTATAAACAATAAAACAAAATTACACTCCAAAAATGGAGATCTGGGCGAGGGTAGGCTGTCACTCCAGCTCCATGGCAGCTCCTCAGTGGCCTGCCACTGCCATTGCTGCCACCACCACTGCCACCACCACCGCCTGCCTACACTCCTCCCAGACAAAGAGAGATTTAACCAGGCCAAAAAGGCAAGTGAAACCTGCCATCGAGCAGCGGTTCTCAACCTGTGGGTCGCGACCCCTTTGGCGGTCGAACGACCCTTTCACAGGGGTCACCTAAGACCATCTTGCATATCAGATATTTACATTACGATTCATAACAGTAGCAACATTACAGTTATGAAGTAGCAATGAAAATAATTTTATGGGTGGGTCACAACATGAGGAACTGTATTTAAAGGGCCAGAAGGTTGAGAACCACTGCTGTAGAGGAAGGCTTTTGGGATTGTAGCATCTGCACCTTCAGAAAAAGTGTAGAAGCCTTTATAAATGAAGCATCTGTGATGTGAGAAAAGGCACCGCCATCAGAAAAACCTCCAATCAATTCTCAGCTGGTGGCACAAGTGGCATAGTAGTATGCCACCCACTACCCCGGAAAAAGGAGGAGAAAGTTGAAAAGCAAGACAAAGAGAAACCTGAAAAAGATAAGGAAATTAGTCCTAGGGTTGAAACTGGACAACCAATGGGTCTGGATGCCTGTCACTACTTGAGCCAATTAAGCAGAGAGGGTTGAATCATATATGAGCATTTATTCCAATAATGTTGGAAGCATGGGGAGAATAGCAGGTCATCCACAAAAAATCTGCTCTACCCCTCCCCATAAGCCAGCTGCTTAAATTGGGTAGAAGTACAAAGATTACATGGGAAAGAAAGAATTACAGGCATGGGAAAGTAGGCAAGGTATAATGGTTACAGCTTACAGGTAATGCAGGCTGGGAGTGGAGGTCGCAGAAGGCAGGCTTCTCCAGTTGCTTCTGGGACCAGTTTACATGCAACAAGGTTGCTAATCTAGGCAGATCTTGGAAAAGCAGGCTGGACTGCATTCCGATGTTAGCTCCATGTCCTAGGGCGTATAACTCTCAGCCAGGTTAGAATGTGCTTTTTCTAATCAGAATAGAACAATCACAGTTAACAGAGCATGATTAATATTTCTTGTAATTATAGCTACAGTTCCCAATATTCTATTTCTGCCCTTAACAGTATTACCAAGAAAAATAACAACAATAAAACAAAACCAAAGTCCACCATTTTGAAAGATTCTCCTAGCGAAGCAAACAGTCTGCAATCTGAAAATGCTACAAACAAAGACATGGTAAATTGAATCACACCACAAGGCCCCAACTAAAGCACGTGGACAGGAGCACTGCACAGCAGTTGGCAGTAACTGTGGGCAACATCACCATCTTACCACAGACTTTAAAGAAAAGACTTGCTCCTCCTTAACATCCTAATCCACAGTGACCTCCACTGCAGGGTCAGAAAAGCAGAACCACGGCAGATCGGGGTTGGAGAGTACAGACAAGGGCTCCTCCCCTTTAATGCAGTAAATGATGAATCTTTCTGAAATAGCACATGGAATTGTAAAAACTATGAATCTGGGTATGAAATTCAAATCCTCCACCTACCCATACTGCTTGCACCCCTGAAGAATCTTCTGTGGACATCAACCTGTTAGTGATGCTGTTAGGGGCAGAAATAGAATATTGGAACTAGCTATAATTATAAGAAATATTAATCATGCTCTGTTAACCGTGACTGTTCGGTTCTGATTAGAGAAAGCACATTCTAACCTGGCTGAAGATTGTACACTTGGAACATGGGAGCTAACATCTGAATGCAGTCCATCCTGCTTTTCCAAGAACTGCCTAGATTAACAACTTTGTTGCATGTAATTTAATTCTGGAGGTGCTCGGAGAAGCCTGCCCCTTGAGAACTCTGCTAGCCCTCATTGCCTGTAAGCTGTAACCATTATACCTTGCCTACTTTTCCATGCCTGTATTTCTTACTTCCCCGTGTAATCTTTTTCCTTCTACCCAACTTAAGTAGCTGGCTTAAAGGGATAGAGCAAATTTTTTGTGGATGACCTGCTGCTCTCTCCAAACTGCCGACATTATTGGAATAAATGCTCATATATGATTCAACCCTGTCTCTGCTTACTTGGCTCAAGAAGTAGCAGGCAGCCCAGACCCACTGGTTGTCCAGTTCCAATGCTGCCAGGAGAATGTCTATTTGCCATGGGCATTTGGACACTGACAATTACTCTTGACACTTTTATGTATTCCATTGCATAATATGATTTTCCTAACAGTCACTTACAATTGGATGTGCTCCTGAATCTACATTTTATTTTTTAAAAATTTGATGTGCACAATTTTCCATGTTAATCACCAAAAAAAAAGTTACATTTCAATTCTAGCTCTGAAAAGCTAATTGCTAATTATAGTTAAGATGTGTATGATTCTAGCTCTAGCTGTTTTGCTCAGTGGTTAGAGCACTGGCCCATGGACTAAAGGGTTGTGGGATCAATTCCTGGTCAAGGGCACATATCTAGGTTGCAGGCTCGATCCCCAGCCTTGGTCAGGGCATGTGCAGAAGACAACCAGTCGATGTATCTCTCTCACATAAATGTTTCTCTCTGTCTCTTCCTCTCCCTTCCACTCTCTCTGAAAAATCAATGGAAAAATATCCACAGGAGAGGATTAACAACAACAACAACAACAATAAAAGATGCATGATCCTAACTGAATTTATATTTCTGATTGCACTCAAATGAATCATTCCTTACTTTTGTCTTCCTACTACACTTAGAACAACCTACCTCATAGCATGTCACATGCTACACATGCTGACTTACACATGTCTCCTCAACCAGATGTAAGCTAAAAAGTACAATCTATAATTTATTCAACTTCTGCATACTAGCATGTAGCATGGTGCCTAGCATAACACATGTGATCAATTAAGATTTACTGTATATTGAAAATTAATCTCTGAAGGACTTAAACAGCATTATAGACATTCACTAACTAATTTTTACAAACTCCTTATAAAATTGGCAGATACTATTAATAGAGTTTGTAAATAATCTGAAGAATATGCAGGTAAATGATTCATCTAAGGCTAAGCAATCAGATCATAGTAAACACTACTAAGGCACTCTTCTAGGAAAACCAAGATAAAGAACTAGAGTTGGTGCAGCCTGTGATTACTGCTCAACAGAACAGGAGCCTCAGCTTCAATATTCTGAGTATATATTTCAAAGGTTTTATAGAAATATGTCTAACCCTCACACGACAGGGAGTATTAATAATTAAGAATGTTCAGAAGTAGATTGAGAACCTTTCATATCTAAGGCATAGAACTTGTAACTATATGACTTATGTCCAAGTTTGAGAAATAATGCCCACGGTTGAAGTAACTAAGAACAAATTGATATAAACCCTTGTTTTAAATAAAACAAGTCTCAGAGAGTTCTGGTCAAGATGGCAGAGTAGGTAAATACTGTGCTAACCTGCTCCCATGACCACATCAAAATCAGTACATTGTAGAACAATTAACCTGGAGAACCATCTAAAGACAAGCTAAATAGAAGTCTTATAACTAAGGATATAAAGAAAAAGACATGTCAAGATTAGTAGTGAGGAGGAACAGTGAAAAGAGCTGGTCCCACTTACATGTGTGGTGGTTTAGAATTAGTAGGGATATGTCAGCTGCAAAGGTCTGCCTGAGGAGCAAGAAGTCCCAACTCCATACCTGGTTTCCCAGCCTGGAGTACCAGTGTCAGGAAGATCTATGAAAATCAACAAGGATTTGGTCTGGCCAGATGTGACAGGAGGCTGCTGGAAAGCCAGGTGTCCTCTTAAAGAAACAACACACAAAATTTCATTACATGCACTCACCCTGGACTCTAGTGGAAGGACAGCAGCTCCAGGAATGCCAGAGACAAACAAGGAGGAAGTTGAGTTGTGTGGCTTCAGAGGAGGGACAGGCCCCATTGTTCCTGTGTTAAATGCTCCTCCCACGTAACTGGTGGGTAAGTGCCATTTTTCCTGCGCTAAGAGCTCCCCTGTACAAATTAGCCCAATGAACACCAGTAATCTGCATTAGCCTGGTAAACACCAGACTCCCTGACACCCTGCCTCACCCAACTCATGTATCCCCAGAGCCCTCTTTCAGTATCTGAGCCTTGTAGGCAGCTAGCAGGTGGTAGCATGCCTCAGAGAACCCTTTTGCTGAGTGGTCCCAGGCCTGGTACTGGTGGTAGCTGGTCTCAGTTCCCAGTGTGGCCTCTCCCATGTGTCCCCAGGTCTAGCACAGGCAACTACCAAGTGCGGATTGCTCTGTAGCACCTACCAGGTAGCACAAGGTTGGAGTCAGCTGCTGACTCCCAAGAAGCCTCAGAAACAACATACCTGGTGGTAGGCTTCAAATCACAACAGTGCACCACCCAATTAGCTCTGCAAGTGTCACACCCAAAGGGAGGTCTCAGCAAGTACCATTGCCCACTGGGCCAAGTAGTACTTCATGGGGTCAGCCCCTACATAGCAGGTAATACACTGCGGTTGTAGCTAATCCTCATAGTCAGCAAGCCTGAGGGTCAGCACAATCCACTCACATGCCAACAGCTATCAAGGCTCAACTACAACAGGAGAGCAGACATAACTCAAACAAGGGACACTTCTGAAGACCAGGCTCTAGAGATCAGGGAATCTGCACCACTGGGCCCCACAGGACACCTACTACCTAAGGCCACCCTGCCAAGATTAGGAGACATAATAGAGCTACCTAATACATAGAAACAAACACAGGGGGGCAGATAAAATTAGGAAACAAAGAAATATATCCCAATAAGTAACAGAATGAAACTCTAAGGAAAGAACTAAACTTCAGGCAAGATTAAAATAAATTTTTTTTTAAAAAATAGAGGCAAGCATTCTACCAGATACAGAGTTAAAAACACCAGTCATAAAAATATTCAAGGAACTCAGTGAGAACTGCAACAAAGATACAGTAAGCAGAGCCCTGACCCAGTGGCTCAGTTGGTTGGAGCATAAAACTGTGCACCAAAGGGCCCTAGCCAGTTTGGCTCCGTGGATAGAGCATTGACCCGTGGATTGAAGGGTCTCAGGTCCGATTCCCATCAAGGGCACATAACTCGCTTGCAGGCTAGATCCCCAGCCCTGGTCGGAGCATGTGCAGGAGGCAACCAATCAATGTGTCTCTCTCACATGGATGTTTCTCTCTCCCTGTCTCACCCCCTTCCTTCCACTTTCTCTAAAAATCAATGGAAAAATATCTTCAGGTGAGGATTAACAAAAAACAACAACTGTGCACCAAAGAGTTGCAGGTTTGATTTGTGGTCAGAGCACATACCTAGGTTGCAGGTTTGATCCCCTGTCAGGGCATATAATGAGGCAACCGATCAATGTTTCTCTCCTCTCTCTCTCTTCCTCTCCCTCTAAAAATAAATGAACATATCCTCAAGTGAGAATTAAAATAGAGATCGTAAGCCTAAAAAAGGACATGGAAACCATTAAAGAAAGTATCAGAAATAAAGAATACAGTAAGTTCAATGAAAAACTGAACACTAGAAGAATCAACAGGCTGAAGCAGAGGATTTAATCAGCAATTTGAAAGACAAGATAGTGGAAAACACCCAATCAAAGAGCAAAAAGGAAAGAAAATATTTCTTAAACATTTTTATTAATTGCTTTTCTGAGAGAAAGTGGGAAGAGATGGAGGGGTGGGGAAAAAACAGTGATTTGTTATCCCACTTATTTATGCATTCATTGATTATGTGCCCTGACCGGGAATCAAACCCACAACATTAGCATATTGGGACAATGCTCTATCCAACTGAGCTACCTGGCCAGGAGGAAAAACTTTTTAATGAAAATAGTTTAAGGACCCCTGAAACAACACAACCATAACACAATTTGCATCATAGAAGTATCAGAAAAAGAGATAGAGCAAGGGACTGAAAACCTATTTGAAGAAATAAAGACTAAAAACTTCCCTAACCTGGCAAAGGAAACAGATATACAAGTCCAGGAAGTGCAGAGAGTTCCAAACAAGATGAACCCCAAAAGGACACCACCATGACATGTCATAATTAAAATGCCAAAGGTTAAAAACAAACAGAAAATCTTAAAAGCAGGAAGAGCCCTAGCTGATTATCTCAGTTTGTTGGAGCGACATCCCATACACCAAGAGGCTGCAAGCTCAATTCTCGGTCAGCACACATACCTAGGTTGTGGGTTCGTTCCCTGGTGGGAACATGTACGGGAGGCAACCAATCAATGCTTGTCACATCGATGTTTCTCTTGCTCTCTTTTCTCTCTAAAATCAATAAACATATCCTCAAGTGAGGATTAAAATAAATGAATGATTGAATACATACATACATACATACATACATAGATAAATAAATGCAAGAAGAGAAAAGCAGTTAGTTACCTCTAAGGGAGCTCCCATAAGACTGTCAGAAAATTTCTCAATAGAAACTTTGCTAGCCAGAAGGATTGGCACAAAATATTCAAAGTGATGAAAAGCAAGTACCCACAACAAAGACTATTCTATCCAGCAAGGTTATCATTTAAAATTGAAGGAGGAGCCCTGGTCCGTGTGGCTCAGTTGGTTGAGCGTCATCCTGTGCACCGAAATGGGGGCCAGTTCAATTCCTAGTCAGGGGACATGCCCAAGTTGAGGGCTTGATCCCCAGTCAGGGTGGGTGTGGGAGGAAGCTGATCAATATTTTTCTCTCATATCGATGTTTCTATCTCTCTCCCTCTCCCATCCTCTCTCCCTAAACTCAATAAAAATATTTTAAAAAACAAAATAAAATTGGAGAGATAAAGAGCTTCCAGACAAGAAAAAGTTACAGTTCATCACCACCAAATTCTTATTATAAGAAATGCTAATGAGACTTTTAAAAAGAAAAAGAAAATACCTTAAATATGAATAATAAAGTGTCAGTAACTAAGTACTGTGAACCCTGAGAAAGAAGACACCTAAGAAGGGTTCCTAGGGCTAACTGGGCTAAAATTTGAAAATAGAGCCTAACAGCCATTTCTACACAGCGGCCTCTCATGCCAGCTGTTCTTCAGGGCTAAGCCTGCACTGAACTGCCTGCTTCTACACCAAAATGCCTGCCTGTATTCAACCAGTACGACTGAGGCTATCCTTATCCAATCAGAATTGCAAGGATCTAACCAATCTGAGTAGCTCTACTCTGATCAATCAAGTACTTTTGGACTAGTCAAACTATGAGGATTTGGGGTCCTCGTGTGCATGAAAACAGACCAATCAGGGACCAGAAGTGGGGACTTCTGCCTATATAAGCCAGCGCCCCTCTGGCTCAGGGAGCACACTTTCACCTTTCCACTGAAGACTGCTTCAACCTAGCTGAACTGAAACACCAAGATGTCTTGCCAAAGCAGACCAGACTAGTGCAGGCCAAGCAGGCTGGCACAGAATGGAGCAGAGCGGACTATCAAGGAACAGAGCACAGCTGAAGTAGGACCTGGCAATAGGGTTGCCTGAACCCAAGGCTGCCTCACAGCCATGCTGTTTTCACAGCCATGCAGTATCACAATTGAGTTGTTCCACAGTTGTGCTATATCGCAATTGAGATGTTTTGCACTGAATAAAGTTTCTTCTTCATGGCACCCCAAACTGGGGGCTACTGTTGGTGTTGAATTGGTGCAAATGACCATCAGTTGACAGTAGCTACCAATAATCACTTTAAATGTAAGTGTATTAAATGCTCCAATAAAAACACATAGGGTGGCTGAATGGATAAGAAAACAAGACATATATATGTACTATCTAAAAAGACCCACTTCAGATAGACATTCACAGACTTAAAGTAAAGGGATGGAAAAGATATTTCATGAAAATGAAAATGAAAAGCAAGCCGGGGTAGCAATAATTATGCCAGAGAAAAAAGACTTTAAAACAAAGACAATAATAAGAGACAAAGGACATTTTTCTTAAAACATATTCTTACTGATTTCAGAGAGGAAGGGAGAGGGACAGAGAGATAGAAACATCAGTGATGAGAGAGAATCATTGATCGGCTGCCTTCTGTACGCCCCCTACTGGGGATCGAACCCACAACCCAGGCATGTGC
This sequence comes from Myotis nattereri, assembly GCF_964212035.1. Lineage (NCBI taxonomy): Eukaryota > Metazoa > Chordata > Mammalia > Chiroptera > Vespertilionidae > Myotis > Myotis nattereri. The sequence goes on from NC_138076.1 coordinate 106,746,654, forward strand.
CCTTAACTAGAATTGAACCCAGGACCCATCAGTTCACAGGCCGACGCTCTATCCACTGAGCCAAACTGGCCAGGGCACATTTCATAATGACAAAGGAATTAATAAAATAAGAGGATATGATTTTGTAAAAATTTATCCATCCAACATAGAAGCACCTAAATATATAAAGCAAATATTGACAGTCATAAAGGGAGAGATTGACATAAAAGCCATAGTAAAAAATTCAACACACCGTTGTCATTAATGGATAGATCTTCCACAGAAAAATCTACAAGAAAACAGAGGCCCTAAAAAACATGTTAGACCAGATAAATTTAATTGATATTTTTAGAGCATTTTGCCCCCAAAGCAGAATATACATTTTTTTTTTTTCGAGTGTACATGGAACCAGCATTATTTACGATAATCAAGATATGGCCCTAACCGGTTTGGCTCAGTGGATAGAGCATCGGCCTGCGGACTGAAAGGTCCCAGGTTTGATTCCAGTCAAGGGCATGTACCTAGGTTGCAGGCACATCCCCAGTAGAAGGTGTGCAGGAGGCAGCTGATCGATGTTTTTCTCTCATCGATGTTTCTAACTCTCTATCCCTCTCCCTTCCTCTCTGTAAAAAATCAATAAAATATACTTTTAAAAAAAGATATGAAAGCAACTTAAGTGCCCATTAATGGATAATTAAATAAAAAATGATGTGGTATATAAAAGGTTGCTGGATCAATTCTTGGTCAGAGTACAGACCCGAGTTGCAGGCTTGATCCCCGGTAGGGGTCATGCATGAGGCAGCCAATCGATGTTTCTCTCTCACATCAATGTTTCTCTCTTTCCCTCTCACATCCTCTCTTTTGAAAAATCAATAAATATTTTAAAAATGAATTTATACACACACACACACACACATACACACATATATATGGATATATGTACATATATATGTATATACAACATAGATTACCCAGTAATAAAAAAGAATGAAGTCTTAGCATTTGTGACAACATGGATTGACCTAGATCAGTGATGGCAAACCTTTTGAGCTCGGCATGTCAGCATTTTGAAAAACCCTAACTTAACTCTGGTGCCGTGTCACATATAGAAATTTTTTGGTATCTGCAACCATAGTAAAACAAAGACATATTTTTGATATTTATTTTATATATTTAAATGCCACTTAACAAAGAAAAATCAACCAAAAAAAATGAGTTCACGTGTCACCTCTGACACGCTTGTCATAGGTTCGCCATCACTGACCTAGAGGGTATTATGCTAAGTTAAATAAGTCAGAGAAAGGCAAATACCATATGATTTCACTTATATGTGGACTCTAAAGAAAATACAAATGAACAAAGAAAACAGAAACAGCCCAGCTGGCGTTGCTCAGTGGTTAAGCATCGACCTATGAACCAGGAGATCACGGTTTAATTCCCAGTCAGGGCACATGCCCAGGTTTCAGGCTTAATCCCCAGTGTGGGTCATGCAGGAGGCAGTCAATCAGTGATTCTCTCTCATCATTGATGTTTCTATCTCTCTCTCCCTCTCCCTTCCTCTCTGAAATAATATATATATATATATATATATATATATATATATATATATAATATGTAATGTAACATATTATATATAATATATAACATAATATATTGTATAATATAATATATATAAAAACAGAAACAGACTCATAAATACAGAGAACAGATTGATGGTTGTCAGAGGGGAGACAGGTTGGGGGACTGGGTGAAAAGGGTGAAGAGACTGAGAAGTACAGATTGGCAGTTACAAATAGTCATGAGGATGTAAAGTACAGCATGTTTTGAAAATATAGTCAATAATCTACACTAATAAAAGAGAAAAAAGGTAATTGGCGTACGAAGCTACCCTTTTCATTGGCTAATCAGGGCTATATGCAAATTAACTGCCAACTAAGATTGTCAGTTAACTGCCAACAAGATGGCGGTTAATTTGCATACGTAGGCACAATGCAGGGAAGCAAAAGGGAAAGCAGGAAGAAGCCCCCTGCCACTGACAGTGATCTGAAACCCAGGGGGGAGCTAAGAGCTGGGGGGCAGGGCAAAGGCGGCCCTGGGGCCGCCTTTGCCCTGCCCCCAAGCCATGATCGGAGAATCAGGCCCCTTTGCCGCCCTGGCCAGTGATAGCAGGAAGTAGGGGTGGAGCCAGTGATGGGAGCTGGGCACGGTCGAAGCTGGCAGTCCCAGGAGCTAGGGGTCCCTTGCCTGGGCCTAAAGCGAAGCCCACGATCGCAGGGCAGCTGCAGCTGCGGGTCCCCGTTGCCCGAGCCGGACGCTGAGGCCAGAGGCGTCAGGCCTGGGCAGGGGTGGAGCCTGCAACCGCGGGGAGCTGGGGGTCCCCTGCCCAGGCCTGACACCTCTGCCGGAGGCCTCAGGCCTGGTCAAGGGGCCGATCCGGTGATTGGTGAGCGGAGGGTGATGAGGGTTAACTCCTCTGGCCGAGGCATCAGGCCTGGGCGGGGGGCGGAGCCGGGGATTGGGGGGATATGAGGGTCCCCTTGCCCAGGCCTGAAGCCTGGGTCAGAGGCGTCAGGCTTGGGCGGGGGGTGGAGCAAGCGATCAGAGGGAGATGGGGGTCCCCTGCCCAGGCATGATTCCTGGGCCAGAGGCCTCAGGCCTGGGCGGGGGCCAGAGCCAGTGATCGGGGGGAGATGGGGGTCCCCTGTCCAAGACTGACACCTCTGGTGGAGGTGTCAGGCCTGGGCAAGGGGCCGATCAGGCGATCGGAGGGTGATGGGGGTCTACGCCTCTGGCTGAGGCATCAGGCCTGGGCAAGGGGCAGAGCCAGCAATCGGAGGGGTCTGGGGGTCCCCTGCCCAGGCCTGACGCCTGGGCCAGAGGCATCAGGCCTGGGCTGGGGGCAGAACCAGTGATGGGGGGAAATGAGGGTCCCCTGCCCAGGCCTGACGCCTCTGTCAGAGGCGTCAGGCCTGGGCAAGGGGCCGATCCTGTGATTGGAGGGTGATGGGGGTCAACGCCTGAGGGCTCCCAGTATGTGAGAGGGGGCAGGCTGGGCTGAGGGACACTCCCCCCCCCCCACACACACCCAGTGCACGAATTTCGTGCACCGGGCCCCTAGTATTTTAATAACTATGTATGGTACCAGTTGGGTAGTGGAAATATCGGGGGGGGGGAGGGGAGCGGGGGGAAGCATATGATTGTCTAGCCAGTATTCTGTATACATGTAAAAGTGGAGCCCAGGAAAGAGGACTGGACCTGCCCACCTTCAGCACAGGGAAGGTGCCATTTCCCCAACCTGGACAACGGCTGGTTCTGACTCACCTTGCAGTGACCAGAGACAAGGAGGAACAGCTCTGTGCTGGAAATCTGCACCTCTATGGCTGAGCTAGATCAGGTGACATTTGGCCTGGTGGAGTGTGGGCAGAGTACCCACCCAACTGGGGCTAGCCACACTGAAAGATTGGTGTGCCAAGATTTATTTTATCCCCTCCTGCTTGTAGCAGTGAGGGGGTACCAGCAAGCAGGTAGAACTGAGGCACTGGAAGAAGAGGAAGTGTCCGCCTGTAATTCCTACAAACCATGGGCAATACAAGTCTGTTCAAACCATCCTAGCCACGACCCAAATATCTAGACAGAACCCAGTTCCATGGGGGAAGGGAGAGCATCTCAGAACAGGAGACATTCAAGGTGCCATACCGGAGGCTAACCCAGTCTCTAGGTTACACAGGCATGTCCCACCAGACTCCTTGGGGCCATGGCGAGGCAGGGACAGCAATTCACATGGGCTAGCACCAGAGAACTACCTGGAAGGCCCAGGATCAACACACCAAGGGGCCAGATTGAACAACACTAGAGCAAAATCCAGCAAGCTCCAAAAATAGGAAATCCAAAGGTATTATTTTGTGTTCATTCTTTCATATCTCTTATTTCTCTCCTTTTATTCAATTTTTTTCTCTTCCATCTATTTTTAATTTACCATTATTAATTTTTAAAATACATTATTATTTCATTTGGTTCCCCCCCCACCCCTTCCTTTTATGTTCCTACTAGAGGCCTGGTGCACAGGTTCATGCACCAATGGGGCCTCTCGGCCTGGCCTGCAGGGACCAGGCCAAAACTGGCTTTCTGACATCCCTTGAGGGCACAGGCCAGGCTGAGGGACTCCACCAGTGCATGATTGGGGGCCAGGGAGGGACTGCGGGAGGGCCCCAGGGCATGTCTATGATGTGGCAATTGGCTGCTAAAATATTTGCTACTAGTATTAGTGGAGAGAAATGATGCACCTGCGCATAGGCGCATAAGGGCAATGAATGCAACACGATTATAGTAATCAGTCATTAGCGAACGCTATAGTTTGTTATTAATAATTATGTGTAACAGGATATTGTAAAAATTAAATGACAAAATTTTTATTAAAACGTTTCTTACAGACCATTATATGGGCTGGGCTGCAAAAATATTCATTGTGGGCTGCGAGTTTGACATGCTTGCTCCAGAAAGAGAGCTAAATTAAATGTAGGCAAGCAGTTTATAAGAAACAGAGTATAAAGCAATAATTTTTGGAACACTCAACAGCATGAAAAAGGGACATAGAAACCATGAAAATCAACCAGTTGGAAAGGAAGAGTGGCAGAGCGAAAATACACTATAAGGAATTAACAGTAGGTTAGAAGAAGCAGATGATCAAATCAGTGAATTAGAAAACAAGATAGAAAAAATCAGAGCAGCAAAAAAAAAAAAAAAAAAAAATACTTAAAAAGCAATAGGCCACTTTAAGGAAAGTGTAGGACAACATGAAATGAAACAACATATGCATCATAAGGATACCAGAGGGGGAAAAAAAAACGTAAGAAAGGAATAGAGAACCTGTTTAAAGAAAGGATAACAGAAAACTTCCCTAACCTGGTGAAGGAAAAAGTCACACAAGTTCAGTAAGCAAACAGAGTCCCCATCACCATGAACCCAAAGAGGCCCACACCAAGACACATCATAATTAAAATGCCAAAAAATAAAACGGAACCTTAAAGGCAGGAAGAGAAAAGCAATTTACTACCTACAAAGGAGCTCCCATAAGATTGTCAGTTGTTTTCTCAAAAGAAACACTACAAGCCAGAAGACAATGGCTGGAAGTATTCAAAGAAATGAAAAACAAGGATTGGAAACTAAGACTACATTATCCAGCAAGGCTATCGTATGTAATAAAAGAGAAACATGGTAATTGGCGTACAACCGCTACCCTTCCCATTGGCTAATCAGCGAGATATGCAAATTAACTGCCAGCCAAGATGGCGGCCAGCAGCCAGGCAGCTTGAAACTAACATGAGGCTTGCTTGCTTCAGTGACAGAGGAAACCAACGCTCCCCGCCTGCTTTGCCGGCCTCTGAGCCTGCAGTTTAAGAAACATTTAAGGAATATAGAAGCTAAACAAAACCCCAGAAACCTGCTTTCAGCGAGGCCGGGATCTTAGAGCTGGAGTTATACAGTGTTTCGATTATAGAACCGAAACAAACCAGATACCTTCTTTCAGCAGCAGAAGCCTCAGAGCTGGAGCCAGAGCTAAAGCTGGCCCAGAATTAAAAAAAGAAAAAAAGGAGCAGTTGGGAGCTTCAGTCAGCCTGAAAACAGCCCTCAGCCCCTCACCTAGACTGGCCAGGCACCCCAGTGGGGACACCCACCCTGAAGGGTGTGTGGCCAGCTGCAAACAGCCATCATCCCCTCACCCAGGCTGGCCAGGCAGCCCAGTGGGGACCCCCACCCTGATCCAGGACACCCTTCAAGGCAAACCAGCCAGCCCCACCCATGCACCAGGCCTCTATCCTATATAGTAAAAGGGTAATATGTCTCCCAGCACCGGGATCAGCGGAGCCGAGAAGCCTCCTGGCACCAGGATCAGAGTGACAGGGGGCAGCGCTCAAACTCCCTGATTGCCCTGCAGCTCTGTGTGTGACAGGGGGCGGGGCCACAACCTCCCTATTGGCCCTGCTCTGTTCATGACAGGGGAAGGCGCCCCAACCCCCTGATCAGCCCTGCTCTGTGCCTGATAGGGGGGAGTTCCCCAAGCCCCTGATCGCCCTGTGGCTCTGCGTGTGACAGGGTGCGGCACCTCAACCTCCTGATCAGCCCTGCTCTGTGTGTGACAGGGTGCGGTACCCCAACCCCCCTCCCCCATGGGCCTTGCTCTGTGTGTGATGGGGTAGAGCCAAAACCTCCCCATTGGCCCTGCCCTGAGTGTGAGAGTGGCGGCGCCCCAACTCCCTGATCCGCCCTGCCTTTTGTGTGACAGGAGGTGGTGCCCCAACTCCCCTATCGGCCTTACTCTGTGAGTGACAGGGGGGAGCTCCTCAACCTCCTGATCGGCCCTGCTCTGTGCATGACAGGGGGGAGCTCCCCAACCCCTTGATTGACCCTGCTCTGTGCGTGACAGGGTATGGAGCCCCAACCCCCCTGATGGGTCCTGTTCTGTGCGTGACAGGGGCAGCGCCACAACCCCCTGATTGGCCCTGCTCTGTGCATGACAGGGTACAGAGCCCTAACCCCCCTGATGAGCCCTGCTCTGTGCGTAACAGGGGGTGGCGCCGCAACCTCCCCATCGACCCTGCCTGGAGTGTGACAGGGGGCGGTGCCCCAACCCCCCAATCGGCCCTACCCTGAGCGTGACTGAGGGTGGCATCGCAACCTCCCAATCTGCCCTGCTCTGTGCATGACAGGGGAAGGCGCCCCCACTACCCAACTGGCCCTGCTCTGAGCCTGATTAGGGGCTGCACTTAGGGATTGGGCCTGCCCTCTGCCACCCGGGAGCAGGCCTAAGCCAGCAGGTCGTTATCTCCCGAGGGGTCCCAGACTGTGAGAGGGCACAGGCTGGGCTGAGGGACCCCCCCCTCTCCCCCGAGTGCACAAATTTTTGTGCACCGGGCCTCTAGTCCTATATAATAAAAGGCTAATATGCAAATTGTCCCCTCGTGAGTTCGACTGGGAGACTGGGGGTTCGATCACTTGCTATGACATGTGCTGACCACCAGGGGCAGCGTGGAACATGGTGGGCAACCAGCAGCGGCGGCAGGCAGGGCATTGAGGGAGTGAGGGGAGCAGGAGGCAGGGAGTGGGGGGAACTGCGTGGTGGCGGTGCGCAGGCAGTGAGGGAAGAAGGAGGCAGGGAGGCCAGGAGGCGGGGAACCTGATTGGCCCTGATCGCCAGCCAGGCCTAGGGACCCTACCTCTGCACAAATTTCATGCACTGGGCCTCTAGTCATTTAATATTGAAAGGAAAGGAAAGCAAAAAACACACAAAAAAAGCTAAAGGAGTTTATTACCACCAAACCAGCACTGGAAGAAAAGTTAAAGGGGCTGCTGTAAGAGGAAGAAATGGAGGGAGAGAGACACAAGCTTAAAGAATAAAAGTGGTGCCTGGGTGGCATGGCTCAGTGGTTGAGTAGTGACCTATGAACCAGAAAGTCGCAGTTCGATTCCCAGTCAGGGAGCATGCCCGGGCTGCGTGCTCGATCCCAGGTACAGAAAGTGCAGGAGGAAGCCAATCAATGATTTCTCTCTCAATACTGATGTTTTTCTCTCTTCTCTCTCTCTCTCCCCCCTCCCTTCCTCTCTGAAATCAATAAAAATATTAAAAACAATAAAAGCAGTGATAAATAAGTATGAATAATAAACTTAAATGTAAGTGAATTAAACATTCCAATCAAAACACATAGGGTAATGGAATGGATAAGAAAATATGGCCCATATATATGCTGTCTACAAGAGAACCACATTAGAACAAAAGATTCACACAGGATGAAAGTGAAGGGATGGGAAACATTTTCCATGCAAATGGCAACAAATAAACAAAAATTGTAGGGGTAGCAGTACTTATCCTATATAATAAAAGGGTAATAGACCAATCGACCGAATGGCGGAACAACTGGTTGCTATGATGCGCACTGACCACCAGGGGCAGACACTCAAAACAGGAGCTACCCCTGGTGGTCAATGTGCTCCCACAGGAGAAGCACCGCTCAGCCACAAGCCTGGCTGACAGCTGGTGAGCACAGCGGCCCACCTCTGCGGTAGTGCTAAGAATGTCCCGGGGGGGAGCGGGCCTAAGCCATTAGTCGGACATCTCCCAAGGGCTCCCAAACTGCGAAAGGGCACAGGCTGGGCTGAAGGGACGCCCCCACCCAAGTGCACAAATGTCATGCACCAGGCCTCTAGTATCTGATAAAATAGACTTCAAAACAAAGGCCATAATAAGAAGGTCACTAAAAAATACTCAGTGGATCAATGGATTCAACAAAAGGATATAACCATCGTAAACCTATATGCTCCCAATACAGGAGCACCTATACATATAAAAAAATTTTGTAAAAGGCATCCAAATTGGAAAAGAGGAAGTAAAACTGTCCTTATTTGCAGACGACATGATATTATACATACAAAACCCTAGAGACTCCATCAAAAAGCTACTAGACTTAATACATGAATTTGGCAATGTAGCAGGATACAAAATTAACCCCAAGAAATCTGAGGCATTTCTATACACCAATAGTGAACTTTCAGAAAGAGAGATTATAAAAACAATCCCGTTTACCATCGCACCAAAAAAACTAAGCTACCTAGGAATAAACTTAACTAAAGAGGTAAAAGACCTCTACTCAGAAAACTACAGGACGTTGAAAAAAGATACAGAGGAAGACATAAACAGATGGAAGAACATACCGTGTTGATGGATTGGTAGAATCAACATCATTAAAATGTCCATACTACCCAAAGCAATCTATAAATTCAATGCACTTCCCATTAAAATACCAATGGCATACTTCAGAGATATAGAACGAACTCTCCAAAAATTCATCTGGAATAAAAAAAGACCCCGAATAGCTGCAGCAATCCTGAAAAAGAACAAGGTAGGTGGGATCTCAATACCAGATATCAAGTTGTATTACAAAGCCACTGTTCTCAAAACTGCCTGGTACTGGCACAAGAATAGGCATATAGATCAATGGAATAGAATAGAGAGCCCAGAAATCGGCCCGAACCAATATGCTCAATTAATATTTGACAAAGGAGGCAAGAACATACAATGGAGCCAAGATAGTCTCTTCAATAAATGGTGTTGGGAAAATTGGACAGATATATGCAAGAAAATGAAACTAGACCACCAACTTACACCATACACAAAAATAAACTCAAAATGGATAAAGGACTTAAATGTACGACAGGAAACCATAAAAATTCTAGAAGAATCCAAAGGCAACAAAATCTCAGACATATGCCGAAGCAATTTCTTCACTGATACAGCTCCTAGGGCACTTGAAACTAAAGAGAAAATGAACAAATGGGACTACATCAAAATAAAAAGCTTCTGCACAGCAAAAGAAACCATCAACAAAACAACGAGAAAACCCACTGTGTGGGAAAACATATTTGCCAATGTTATATCTGATAAGGGCCTAATCTCCAAAATTTATAGGGAACTCATACAACTCAACAAAAGGAAGATAAACAATCCAATCAAAAAATGGGCAAAGGACCTAAATAGACACCTTTCAAAAGAGGACATTCAGAAAGCCAAGAGACATATGAAAACATGCTCAAAGTCACTAATCATCCGAGAGATGCAAATCAAAACAACAATGAGGTACCATCTCACACCTGTCAGACTGGCTATCATCAACAAATCAGCAAACGACAAGTGCTGGAGAGGATGTGGAGGAAAAGGAACACTCGTGCACTGCTGGTGGGAATGCAGACTGGTGCAGCCACTATGGAAGACAGTATGGAGTTTCCTTAAAAAACTGAAAATGGAACTCCCATTTGACCCTGTGATCCCACTTCTAGGAATATATCCCAAGAAACCAGAAACACCAATCAGAAAAGATATATGCACCCCTATGTTCATAGCAGCACAATTCACCATAGCTAAGATCTGGAAACAGCCTAAGTGTCCATCAGTAGATGAATGGATTAGAAAACTGTGGTACATCTACACGATGGAATACTATGCTGCTCTAAAAAGGAAGGAACTCTTACCATTTGCAACGTCATGGATGGAACTGGAGAGCATTATGCTAAGTGAAATAAGCCAGTCAATGAAGAAAAAATACCACATGATCTCACTCATTCATGGATAATAGAGACCATTATAAACTTTTGAACAATAATAGATACAGAGGCAGAGCTGCCTCAAACAGATTGTCAAACTGCAGCGGGAAGGCCGGGGAGGGTTGGGGGGCAGGAGGTAGGGGGGTAAGAGATCAACTAAAGGACTTGTATGCATGCATATAAGCATAACCAATGGACATAAGACACTGGGGGATAGGGGAGGCTGGGGGACTGTCTAGGGCGGGGGGATAAAATGGACACATATGTAATACCCTTTGTAATACTTTAAGCAATAAAAAATAAAAATAAAAAAAAATTTTGGAGGACATTAAGGGAGAGACTGACAGAAATATAGTCATTGTAGGGGATTTTAATACCCCCCCTGACATCGATAGATTTTCCAGACAAAAAGTTAATAAAGAAACAGAGACCTTAAATGACACACTACACCAGATGGATTTAATTGACATTTACAAAACATCTCATCCCAAAGCAGCACAATATATATTCTTCTGAAGTACACATGGGACATTCTCAAGGATAAAAATAAAAGAATTAGAAAGAGAACATCAAGAAAAGCCCAGAGAAAGTAGAAAGAAGAAAATAATGAAGACCACAGAAATAAATGACACAGAGACTAAAAAAACAATACAAAAGATAAATGAAACAAAGAGCTGGTTCTTTGAGAAGATAAACAAGGCTGATGAGCCTTTATCCAAACTCATCAAGAAAAAAAATAGGGGGGATGAGGACACATTTGTAATACCTTAACTAATAATAATAATAATAATAATAATAAATAATAATAAAACAGACCCAAATAAATAAAATCAAAATGAAACACAACACCATGGCCGGTTTGGCTCAGTGGATAGAGCGTTGGCCTGCAGACTGCAGGGTCCTAGGTTCGATTCCTGGTCAGGGCACATGCCTGGGTTGCAGGCTCAATCTCCAATAAGGGGGGTGCAGTAAGCAGCCGATCAATGATTCTCTCTCATCATTGATGTTTCTATCTATCTCTCCCTCTCCCTTACTCTCTGAAATCAATAAAAAAATATATTTAAAAAGAAAAGACGAGAAGTAACAATTGACACCACAGAAATAAAAAGCATTGTAAGAAAATACTATGAACAGCTAGCTATATGCCAACAAATTGGACAACCTGGGTTAAATGGAAAAATTCCTAAAGCACACAATCATCCAAAACTCAATCAGGAAGAATCATAAAACCTGAATAGACCAATAAAAATTAATGAAATTTAAGCAATAATCATAAAACTTCCAGCAAACAAAAGTCCTGGAAATTAAAAATGGTGGTGGAGTAAGTGGATGCTACATGGACACACTCCGAGGACCAAACTGGAATGACAACTAAAATATAGAAAAACTTCATGAATAATCAATGGAAGACTCAGTGGAGAGAACCCTGAACACCAAGGACAGAAAATAGAGACTGCATAAAGACTGGTAGGAAGGGCTGAGGTGTGAAAGGGCTGGCTGGGATCACACAGATAGCAACTGAAGCTCTGGAGAAATATCTCAACTTTGGGGGTTGTCAATGAGAATTTTTGGGGTCTAATCCCCAAGCTGGTCCCCCCAGCAGAGAGCATCAAAACTCAGAAGAGTACCCACATAACAGTATGCTGTGAAAAGTAGTGGGGTTGCTGTCTGCTAGGGAGAGACGGCTGGAAACTCACGTACCTTCTTAAAGGGCCAATGCACACAATTCCCTGTAGAGCCACTCATCTTGTGCTCCAACAGCGGGAGGGCAGAGTGGAATGGAGCAGTGTGAGCAGAAGCCAGGATCAGGGGCTCTGGGGTTACAACTCAGAAGGCAGACACCCCAGTTTCCTGTACTGAGTCATTACCTCATGCTATGGAGGTCATCTTTCCAAAGTAGAAATTTGCTATACAAGCGACCTTGCCTGGGGGAAAGATACCTAATCCACCCTATTGGAAAACACTTTGCCCACTGTGCAGAGTTGCTCAGGCCCATTACAAAACTGAGAATAAGAATTAGCCTCCAAGAAGAAGCAATTGGCCCACCCTGTTGAAAAAAACTGTTTCTATACTTGTGGAGGATTGCCTGAGGACAATTCAAGACAAAATCCTAATCATCTGTCATCAGAGGTGGTCTCTGGAGGCTTTGAATCTTTACCTTATCTAATTAGTCAGAAACAATGTTTTACACTGTGCTGCACTAGAGATTGAGAGGTGTAGCATATCTACCTAATACATTGTCACAAACCCAAACTGACAGCCAAAATGAGGAGACAAAGAAACAACCCCCAAATGAAAGAACAAGAGCATTCTCCAGAAGTAATAAATGAAATAAGATAAGAAATTGATCGGATACAGAATTCATAATAATGATGTTAAAGTTGCAGAACAGCATGCGAAAAAATATAGAAATTAGGAAAACAGAAATAAAGAATGACATAGCACAAATAAAGAACACACTGGAAGGAATACACAGCAGATTAGAGGAGCTCAGGATAAAATCAGTGAATTACAAGACAAGGTTGAAAAAAATCACTCAGAGAAACAAAAAGAAAACAAAACAATTAAAAAAACAGGAGGACAGCTTTAGGGAGCTGTGGGACAACATGATAACAACTGCTGAAATAGAAGCGTAATTAAGAAACTCCCAGCAAACAAAACTCTGGGTCCGGATTGCTTCAAAAGGGAGGTTTACTAAACATTCAAAGAAGAACTACCACATATCCTCCTCTAACTATTCCAAAAAATCCAAGAGGAACACTTACAAGATCCTTTTATGACAATATTTGAATAGCAGGTGTACCATAAGAGGCAGGAAAGGATAAAGGAATAGAGAACATGCTTAAAGAAATAATGCAGAAAACTTCCCTAATCTGGTAAAAGAAAAAGTCACACAAGTTCAGGAGGCACAGAGAACCCCAAGCAAGAAGAACCCAAACAGACCCATGCCCAGACACATCATCATTAAAATGCCAAAAATTAAAGACAAAGATAGAATCTAAAAGGCAACAAGAAATAAGCAAAATGTTACCTACAAAGGATCTCCCATGAGGTTGACACCTAATTTCTCATCAGAAATTCTATAGGCCAGAAGGGAATGGCATGAAGTAATCAAGGTAATGGAAAGCAAGGATCTGAAACCAAGATTACTATATCCAGCAAGGGTATCATTCAAAACAGATGGTCAAATAAAGAGCTTTCTGGACATAAAAAGGCTAAAGGAGTACACCAACACCAAGCCAGTATTACAAGAAATACTAAAGAGACTACTGTAATGAGAAAAAGAAATAGAGAGAGAAACCTAGGCAGACAAAAATAAAATGGCTATAAACAAGTACCTATCAACATTAACCATAAATGTAAATGGATTAAATGCTTCAATCAAAAGGCATAGGGTAGCTGAATAGATACAAAAACATGATCCATCTATAAGCTGTCTAAAAGAGACCCACATCATAACAAAACAATCACAAAGGATGACTGTGAAGGAATGGAAATAAACTTTCCACGCAAATGGAAAAGAAAAGGAAAAAAGCTGGAGTAGCAGTACTCACATCTGACAAAATAGATTTCAAAAGGAAGGCCATCAAAAGAGACAACAAAAGTCATTACATAATACTAAAGGGATCAAGTCAAAAAGAGGATATAACCCTGGTAAACATATGCACCCAATACAGGTACAACTAAATATATAAAAAAGTTCCAGAGAGGAGAAACCAAGATAGTAGCATAGGTAAACACCTGAAATTGCTGCCTCGCACAACCATTTCAAAAATACAACTAAAAGACAAAACGGACATCATCCAGAACCACAGGAAGGCTGGCTGAGTGGAAATTCTACAACTAGAAGAAAAGAGAAAAGCACACTGAGACTCAGAGGAGGTGTGGAAGTAAAGTGCAGAGGTACGAAGGCACACATGGAAAAGGCTGGCAACTGAGGACACGGTTGTCTTTTTCAATCAGGAGGGAGTCTCAAGCTCCCGACTGCTCTGAACTCCAGTTCCGGGCGAGTCTCTGGGGACTCAAACTCATACGGGGAGAAACTGGACTGTCTGGCAGTGGACAGAACTCGAGGGCGGTTTTCTCTCAGAGGTGCTTGCAGCGATTACTGGGACACTGAGACACGGGGCCTCTTAGGGTAGGACTGAGGATCAGCCATAGCTGTTTGTTCCACCCTGTTGATTCCCTGAGACCCTGCCCCACCCAAGCTGTGTGCAGAGGCTTCTGCATATGACAGGCCTGACCCTTTGCATTCTGAAAATTACCTAACAGACTGCAGCTGGGTCAGAGAGACCCAGAACTTCCAAAAGAAGGCCCAAGGCCCCACAGAAGCTTGCACTGCTTCACAGCTGAGCCTCATTTGGGCACCTCCAAATCCCAAACAAAGAAGAGGAATCTTCAGATCTCTCCATAGCTCCTGCTGGGTAGCCTCAGACAAAGGCTAAATTAGCACCTCCTTAGAGATCCAAGAGCCAGTGTACCCAGTGGTCAGAGTGGGACCATCCAGATTACAACTCCTCAGATCCATAAGGGACACACTCAGGGGGCAGACTCAGTGAGCACCAAAGTCCCACTGAAGCAAGTCTTGCCCCAGAAGGGTGTCTCCAGCACAGAAGTTCTCCCACTGTAGACACAGCTGATTCTCACAGCCAATTGGCCTGGAAGTCAATTCCTCCCATTGATACCTACAACAATCAAGGCTTAATTACAACAAGACTGTGCACAAAGCTCACAAAGGGGTGCACCAAGAGTGTCTACCTCGGGTAATTGGGGAGGCTGAGACACTGGGCCCTATAGGACACCTAGCACAGAAAGCCACTCTACCAACACAGGGAAGCATAAAAAATACAGAGACAAAGAAACAGATCACAAATGACAGAAATGGAGGAAAGCAAACTACTGGATATAGAGTTCAAAACCACGGTTATAAGGTTTTTCAAGAATTTTCTAGAAACCGCCGATAAATTTAGTAAGACCCTCAATAAGTCTAGTGAGACCGCCGATAAATTTAGTGAGACCCTCAAGAAATCTAGTGAGACCCTTGAGGATATGAAAAAGGACCAACTAGAAATTAAGCATACACTGACTGAAATAAAGAATATTATACAGAGTTCCAACAGCAGACTAGAGGATCGCAAGAATCAAGTCAACAAGTTGAACTACGAAGAAGCAAAAACACCCAACCGGAAAAAAAAAAAGAAAAAAGAATCCAAAAATATGAAGATAGTGTAAGGAGCCTCTGGGACAGCTTCAAGCGTACCAACATCCGAATTATGGGGGTGCCAGAAAAAGAGAGAGAGCAAGATATTTAAAACCTATTTGAAGAAATAATGACAGAAAACTTCCCCTACCTGGTGAAAGAAATAGACTTACAAGTCCAGGAAGGGCAGAGAACCCCAAACAAAAGGAATCCAAAGAGGACCACACCAAGACACATCATAATTAAAATGCCAAGAGCAAAAGACAAAGAGAGAATCTTAAAAGCAGCAAGTACTCACTACAAGTGAGTACCCATATGACTGTCAGCTGATTTCTCAACAGAAACTACGCAGGCTTGAATTGAGTGGCAAGAAATATTCAAAGTGATGAATAGCAAGTACCTATAACCAAGATTACTTTACCCAGCAAAGCTATCATTCAGAATTGAAGGTCAGATAAAGAGCTTCACAGATAAGAAAAAGCTGAAGGAGTTCATCACCACCAAACCAGTATTATATGAAATGCTGAAAGGTATCCTTTAAGAAGAGGAAGAAGAAGAAAAAGGTAAAAGATACAAATTATGAACAACAAATATGCATCTATCAACAAGTGAATCTAAGAATCAAGTGAATAAATAATCTGATGAACAGAATGAAGTGGTAATTATAATAGAATCAGGGGCATAGAAAGGGAGTGGACTATTCTCGGGGAGGGGGGGAAAGGGGTGCGGAGGATGCAGGAAGAGACTGTACAAAAATCGTACACCTGTGGATAAGAACAGACGGGGGGTGGGGGCGGTAAGGGCAGAGGGTGTGGTGGGAACCAGGTGGGGGGAAGCTATGGGGGGGAAAAAGAGGAACAACTGTAATAATCTGAATAATAAAGATTTCATTAAAAAAATAAATAAATAAAAATTAAATTATGAACAACAACAACAACAAAAAAGGCTAAGGAGTACATCACCACCAAGTCAGCATTATAGGAAATGCTAAAGGGACTGCTGTACTGAAAAGAAGAAACAGAGAGAAATCTAGGCATACAGAATTAACATGGCAATAAAGAAGCACCTATCAATAATTACCTTCAATAGAGTAAATGCTCCAATTAAAAGAAATAGAGTAGCTGAATGGATACAAAAACATGACCCAACTATATGATGTCTATAAGAGGCCCACCTCAGAACAAAAGACTCACACAGGATGAAAGTGAAGGGATGGAAAAACAAATAAAATTTAAAAAAGCTGGAGTAACAATACTCATATCTGGCAAAATATACTTCAAAATGAACTCTATCACAAGAGACAACAAAGGTCACTACATAATACTAAAGGGACCAAACCAACAAGAGGATATAACCTGGTAAACATATGCACCCAATATAGAAACACCTAAATATATTAAAAAAAAACCCAAAACTTTAAGGGCTTTAAGGGAGAGTTTGACAACACCACAGTCATAGTAGGAGACTTAAACAGCCCCACTGCCTTCATTGGATTGATCTTACAGACAAAAAATTAACAAGAAAACAGTGCCTGTTAAGAACACGGGATCAGATGGATTTAATCGATATTTATAGAACATTTCACCCGAACACTGCAGAATATACATTATTCTCAAGTACAAAAGAGTCATTCACAAAGATAGACTATATGTTAGACAAAAAACAAATTAAAGAAGATTGCAGCCCTAACCGGTTTGGTTCAGTATCGGCCTGCAGACTGAAAGGTCCCAGGTTCGATTCCAGTCAAGGGCATGTACCTTGGTTGCGGGCATATCCCCAGTAGGGGGTGTGCAGGAGGCAGCTGATCGATGTTTCTCTCTCATCGATGTTTCTAACTCTCTATCCCTCTCCCTTCCTCTCTGTAAAAAATCAATAAAATATATTTAAAAAACGAATTAAAAAAAGAAAAAGATTGCAATCAGGATAGGAAGATGGAGGCATAGGTAAACGCCTGTACTCACCACCTCCCACAACCACATCAAAATTATAACTCAAATACAGAACAACCATCATCCAGAACCGCTGGAAAGCTGGCTCAATGGAAGTCCTACAACTAGAGAAGTAAAGAAGAAAGAGCACTAAGACCGGTAGGAGGTGTGGAGGTGCAAACGGGCTGGTCCGGCACCCACATGTGCCGCTTTTATTTTTTTATTTTTGTTTAAAGTATTACATACCCCTCCCTGGCCACTCCCACCCCCCAGTGTCCATATCCATTGGTTATGCTAATATGCATGCATACAGGTCCTTTGGTAGATCCGTTACACCCCCTTTCCCCCGTCCCCTGCCTTCCCTCTGAGGTTTGACGGTCCGTTTGGTGTTTCTCTGTCTCTGGATCGATTTTTGTTCATAAGTTTATGTTGTTCATTATATTCCATACATGAGTGAGATCATGTAATATTTATCTTTCTCTGACTGGGTTATTTTGCCTAGCATAATGCTCTTCAGGTTCATCCTTGCTGTTGCAAATGGTAAAAGTTCCTTCTTTTTTATAGCAGCATAGTATTCCATTGTGTAGATATACCACAGTTTTTTAATCTACTCATCTGCTGATGGGCACTTAGGTTGTGTCGCTTTTTTAATTTGGAGGGAGATCGCTTCTGCAGAGGCCACCCAGAGGAGCAAGGGGTCCCAGCCCCACCCAGACTCCCAGCCCAGAGTCCCAGAGTTGAGAAAAGAAGTCCCTATGGACAGCAAGAACTGCAGGCTGTAAAAACTACTGTGGACTGGGGCTCGGTGACACAGAGGCTGCTGGAGACCCAGGTGTTCCTCTTAAAAGACCGGCACCATGAACTGAACTTACAAGGTTCCACTTCCTCCCACTCCCTCTGAGCTCCAGCACGAGAATGAGGTGCAAGGGAACACAGACACATACGAGGAGAAACTGGATTGTCTGGAATCTGGAAAGAACTTGGGCCACTTCCTTCCAGACAAAGGTGCTCGCAGGGATCATTGTTCCTGTGCTAGGACCTCCTTGGTTGAAGGGCTGACTGGCAGCCATTTCTGTTTGCTCCCTGCTCATGATTCCCTAACACCTGGCCTTATCCAATTTACAACCACATCCAAGCTGGGTGCACAGGCTTTTGCATACGAATGGCCTGTCCCTGCTCAGACTAAAATCTCTCAAAACAAGTTGCAGCTGGGTCAGGGAACCCCAAACCTATTAATAAAAGGCCCAAGACCTAGCACCAGGATGAGCCTGGCCTGCTTCATAGTTGGGCCTCATCTGGGCATTTCCAAACCCGATGCAAAGAGGAGGAATCTGCAGATCTCTCTGTAGGTCCTGCTAGGTGGCCCATCAGTGGCTGACTTTGCACCTCCCTGACACCCAAGAGCCAGTATACCCAGTGGTTAGTGTCAGACCATACCAGATTACAACTCTACACATCCACAAGTGACACACTCAAGGGACAGATTCAGTGAGCACCAAAGCCCCACTAAAGCAAGTCCTGCTCCATAGGGGTGTCTCCTTCACAGCAGCTCTCCCACTGTAGTTGCAGCTGGTCCTTACAGCCAATTGGCCTGGAAGTCAATTCCTCCCAGTGACGCCAACAGGAATCAAGTCTCAACTAAAACAAAACTGTCCTCACAGCCCACAAAGGGGTGAACCTAGAGCTCCCAGCTAAGGTGACTGGGGAGGCTGAGCAACTGGATGTTATAGGATACCTACTACATAAGGCCACTCTACCAACTCAAGGAGACATAGTAGCTCTACCCAACACATAGATACAAACACAGGGAAGCAACCAAAATGCGGAGACGAAGAAACATGTCACAAAGGAAAGAAATGGAAGAAAGCAAACTACTGCATATAGGATTCAAATCGACAGTTATAAAGTTACTCAAAAATCTTCCAGAAACCTCCAATGGACTTAGTAAGACTTTCAAGTATCTTAGAGAGAATGCCAAAAAAAAAAAAAAAAAAAAGGAAAAGGACCATTTGGAAATTAAGCATACACTGACTGAAATAAAGAATAATAGACAGGGATTCAATAGCAGAGAAGAGGATTCCGAGAATCAAATTAATGATCTGAAATATGAGTAAGCAAAAAACGCCCAACTAGAAGAGAAAAAAGAAATAAGAATACAAAAATATAAAGCTAGTGTAAGAAGCCTCTGGGACAACTTCAAGCATACCAATATTTGCATTATGAGGGTGCCAGAAGGAACAGAGAGAGCAAGATATTGAAAACCTATTTGAAGAAATAATGACAGAAAACTTCCCCTACCTGGTTGCCAAATGAAGGAGGGTCGACAACACAATAAATACATTATACAAAAATATGAATTTGGAAAGCATTGGGGGGCCAGGTGGAACCTCTTCTGTAAATACGAACATGGAGTCCTGACCTACTCCACTTTTATTTGCTTTGAATACACATTTACCCTTTAGCCATGCATACAGGCAGATCAAAGGTAAAGTTTGGTAAACATTGTAAAGATTATCAGGTCAGGAAATTGCCTCGAGTCATCGCATTCACAGCTTCTGCTGAAATTCAGTCCTGCAGAATATCAAATTCCATGGGCTTACCAATGTATTTTTGATGCTAACTGCTGTTTGCTTTAGCCTCTGGTACCTCATGTAAGAAATGGACCAGTGGTTCTCAACCTGTGGGTCACGACCCCTTTGGGGGTCGAACGACCCTTTCACAGGGGTCGCCTAAGACCATTGGAAAACACATATTTTCGATGGTCTTAGGAACCGAGACACCGCTCTTCTATCCGTCTCCGGGAGGTCCACCCACATGCAGATACGCCCACATACGAGTACTCGGCATGATACCGTATGATACACCACAACATCATCGCGCCAACCCCATCACATACACCCCGTACAAACACAGGTGTATGTGACAGGGTTGGTGCCATAATGTACTTATGCGGACCAGTCACACATGTGTAGAGAGCAGCTACTGTGTAGAAAGCAGCAGCTGTGTTGAAAGCAGCTACTCTGTTAAAAGCAGCTACTATGTTGAAAGCAGCAGTATTGGAGGTAAACCGACACTTCATGAATTATAATTACTGGGTAAATGTAAAATCATGTACTGTAAAATCATCAACTACTGCAAAAAAAAATATCTGTATCATGGGAACTTAATCATATTCAGCTGTGGTTGATGTGAATACTGCCCCCTTGTGATAGTAACAGGTATGTAAAAAAAACAACACAGAGAATGGTAAATCATAGGAAACAATGAACTGTATTGACTGAACTATGCCATGTATCATCGTTTGTATTATTAAAGCCATTGTTATATATTATTTTCATTAGCAAACGATCCCATGACAATGGACCGTGTAGAGAAGAACATTAAGAAAAGAAAATATAGTGAGGATTTTTTACAGGGTGGTTTTTACCTCAATAATTACAGCAGGAATTGAGAAACCGCAATGCGTTATTTGTTGTGAAGTTCTATAAGCTGACAAACTAAAATGCCATTTTGATAGCAAGCATTCGAGCTTTGCTGGCAAGGATACCAACTATTTTAGAAGCAAAGCTGACGGATGCAAGAAAGCCAGACTTGACACTGGTGGCAAGTACCATGAATAAAACGTAGCAGCCGTTGAAGCTTCATATTTGGTGGCACTCAGAATTGCCAGAGCTATGAAACCTCACACCATTGCTGAGGATTTACTGTTGCCAGCAGCCAAAGATATTGTTTGAGTTATGATTGGAAACGAATTTGTTACGAAATTGAGTGCAATTTCCTTATCTAACGACACTGTCCGCAGAAGAATAGATGACATGTCTGCTGATATTCTTGATCAGGTAATCCAGGAAATTAAATCTGCTACACTTCCAATATTTAGTATCCAGCTTGATGAATCTACAGATGGTGCAAACTGTTCACAGTTTCTGGTTTACGTGAGGTATATTAATGATGGCGACTTTAAAGATGAGTTTCTTTTTTGAAAACCTCTTGACGTTTCTACTACTGCATGTGATGTAATTGACACAGTTGGTTCATTTCTGAAAGAGCATAAGATCTCTTGGGAAAAGGTTTGTGGTGTTTGCACAGATGGTGCTCCAGCTATGCTAGGATGTCGATCTGGATTTCAATGTTTGGTACTGAATGAGTCACCAAAAGTCATCGGAACTCACTGTATGATTCATTGGCAAATATTAGCAACGAAGACGCTGCCACAAGAGTTACAAGAAGTAATGAAAAGCATCATAAGTTGTGTCAATTTTGTAAAGGCGAGCACTTTAAACAGTCGACTGTTTTCGTAACTGTGCAATGAGTTGGATGCGCCGAACAATGCTCTGCTATTTCACACTGAAGTGAGATGGTTGTTGAGAGGAAAAATTTTAAAACGTGTTTTTGAGCTTCGTGATGAACTCAAAACGTTTTTTAATCAGAAAGCAAGACCGCAGTTCGAAGTACTTTTCGGCGATAAAGGTGAACTGCAGAAAATAGCTTACTTGGTTGACATCTTTGCCATCTTGAATGAGTTAAATTATCACTGCAGGGACCAAATGCAACATGCCTCGATTTGTCTGAAAAGATCCAATCATTCCAAATGAAACTTCAGCTTTGGGAAAAAAAATTGGATGAAAATAAAATTTACATGTTGCCTACCTTATCTGCTTTCTTTGAGGAACATGACATTGAACCAGACAAAAGGATTATGATGATAATTTCTGTGAAAGAACACTTGCACATGCTTGCAGACGAAATTTCATCATACTTTCCAAATCTACCTGACACCCCATTTGCACTTTCCAGAAGCCCATTCACAGTCCAAGTTGAAGATGTTCCTGAGACAGCACAAGAGGAGTTCATTGAATTTATTAACAACGATGCAGCGAGAACTGATTTCTCTACAATGCCAGTTACAAAATTCTGGATCAAGTGTTTGTAGTCATATCCTGTTCTCTCTGAGACTGTGTTGTGCCTTCTTCTTCCATTTCCAACAACATATCTTTGTGAAACAGGGTTTTCAAGCTTGTTGGTTACTAGTCTAAATACAGAAGTAGACTTGTTGTGGAAGATGATCTTCACTGTGCTCTTGCAAAGACTGCCCTGAGAATTTCTGATCTGCTGAGAAAGAAGCAACCTCAACCTTCACACTGATATTGGCTTTTTACGCATACTGTCACAAAATGTAGCAATGTAGCTTACTGTTGTTATATTAAGGCTGTTACCCATGCTACACCATGCTTCAAGACAAAATTTCACTTATTTGTAATTAGAAATAAATATTTCACAATATATAATTACATATTTGTTTGTGATTAATCACTATGCTTTAATTACATTCAATTTGTAACAATGAAAATACATCCTGCATATCAGATATTTACATTACGATTCATAACAGTAGCAAAATTACAGTTATGAAGTAGCAACGAAAATAACTCTATGGTTGTGGGTCACCACAACATGAGGAACTGTATTAAAGGGTCGTGGCATTAGGAAGCTTGAGAACCACTGAAATAGACTTACAAATCCAGGAAACACAGAGAATCCCAAACAAAAGGAATCCAAAGAGGACCACACCAAGAAACATCATAATTACAATGCCAAGGGCTAAAGACAAAGAAAGAATATTAAAAGCAACAAGAGAAAAGCAGTTAGTTACCTACAAGGGAGTACCCATAGGACTGTCGGCTGATTTCTCAACAGAAACTAAGCAGGCCAGAAGGGAGTGGCAAAAATATTCAAAGTGATGAATAGCAAGGACCTAAAGCAAGGTTACTCTACCCAGCAAAGCTATCATTTAGAATTGAAGGTAAGGTAAAGAGCTTCACAGACAAGAAAAAGCTAAAGGAGTTATCACCACCAAACCAGTATTATATGAAATGTTGAAGGTTATTCCTTAAGAAAAGGAAGAAGAGGAAAAAGAAAAAGGCAAAGAATATGAACAACTAGATGGCAAAAAAATACATACCTATCAATAATTGAATCTAAAAATAAACGAATATGGAATAAATAAACAACATAAACTGATGTACAAAAATAGATTCAGAGACATAGAAGCATCGAACAGATATCAAACCTCAGAGGGGAGGCAGGGAAAGAGAAGGGGGGAAGAGATCAACCAAAGGACTTATATGCATGCATATAAACATAACTAATGGATAGAGACATTAGGGGGGTAAGTGCATGTGCTGGGGAGTGGAGTGGATGGGGAGAGACGAATGGGTGGAAAAGGAGACATATATAATACTTTAAACAAGAAAGAATTTACATTTTTTAAAAAAGAAGAATATTGCTGGAACCGGTTTGGCTCAGTGGATAGAGCGTCGGCCTGCTGACTGAAAGGTCCCAGGTTCGATTCTGGTCAAGGGCATGTATGTACCTGGGTTGCGGGCACATCTCCAGTAGGAGATGTGCAGGAGGCGGCTGATCGATGTTTCTCTCTCATCGATGTTTCTAACTATCTCTCTCCCTTCCTCTCTGTAAAAAATCAATAAAAATATATTTAAATAAATAAATAAATAAATAAATAAATAAATAAAAAAGAAGAATATTGCAATCATATCAAGCATCTTCTTAGATCACAATGGAATGAAATTAAAATCAACTACAGTAAAAACATCCCAAAACATTCTAACCCAAGGAGGCTAAATAGCGTATTATTAAACAATGAATGGGTTACCAATGAGATCAAAAAAGAAATAAAAAACTTTCTGGAAACAAATGAAAATGAAGATATAACAACCCAAATTTATAGCACTTCTGCGAGGAAGTTCATAGGACTGGTATTGGCACAAAAACAGGCATATCGATAAATTGAACAGAACAGAGACCCTAGAAATTGAACCAAGCAATTACGCTCTATTAAAATTTGACAAAGTAGGCAAGAAAATACAATGGAGTCAAGACAGTCTCTTCAATAAATGGCATTGGAAAATTGGACAGATACAAGTGGAAAACTAAAACTAGACCACCAACTTACAGCATACACAAGAATAAATTCAAAATGGATAAAAGATTTACATGTAAGTCGTGAAACCATAAATATCCTAGAAGAAACCACAGGCAGCAAAATCTCAGACATCTCTTGGAGCAATATGTTTACAGATAAGGGAAACTAAGGAGAAAATAAACAAATGGGACTACATCAAAATAAACAGCTTCTGCACAGCAAAAGAAACCATCAACAAAATGAAAAGGGAGCCCACAGCAAAAGAAACCATCAACAAAATGAATATGGGAGAACATATTTGGCAATGTCACAACTGATAAAGGGTTAATATCCAAAATATATAAGGAACTCATACAATTTAACAAACGAAAGATAATCCAATTAAAAATGGGCAAAGGACCTAAATAGACACTTCTCCAAAGTGGACACACAGAAGACCAAGAAACATATAACAAAATGCTCAAAGTCACTGATCATCAGAGAGATGCAAATTAAAATGACAACAAGGTGTCACCTCACAACTGTCAGAAAGGCTATCATCAACAAATCAACAAATGACAAGTGCTGGCAACAAAGTGGAGAAAAGGGAACCCTAGTACACTGCTGGTGGGAATGCAGAATTGTGTAGCCATTATAGAAAACAGTATGGAGTTTCCTCAAAAATTAAATATGGAACTACCATTTGACCCAGTGATCCCACTTCTGGAAATATATCCTAAGAAACCTAAAACACCAATCAGAAGGAATATATGCACCCCTCTGTTCATAGCAGCACAATTTATAATAGCTAAGATCTTGAAACAGCCCAAGTACCCATCAGTAGATGCTTGGATAAAAAACCTGTGGTACCTTTATACCATAGAATACTGTGCAACAGTAAAAAAGAAGAATCTCTTACCCTTTGAGACAGCATGGAGGGACCTGAAGAGTATTGTACTTAGTGAAATAAGCCAGTCAGAGAAAGGTAAGTATCACATAACTCACTCATATGTGGAGTCTAATCAACAAAATAAACTGATGAACTGAGTGGATCCAGAGACATGGAAGCATGGAACAGATTGTAGAATCTCAGAAGGAAGGTAGGGGAGGGTGGGTAGGTGGGAAGTAATCAACCAAAGAACTTATATGCATATATGCATAACTCATGTACACAGACAATAGGGTGGTGAAGGTCTGGGGCGGGAGGCGGGGGCATGCTAGAAGGGGTGAACGAGGGAAAAATGGGACATATGTAACACTTTCAATAATGATTTAAAAAAAAAAAAGTAGAGCTCATACCCAGCCACCTTGCTGGATGATGTACTCTGCTGCATAGTCTTCCAGATATGTCACACCAAACTGCAGCAATGTACTCAAAGGCTCTTGACCACGCCTTGTCAACTCCAAAAGCATTTGTTGTAGCAAAACCAGCGGCACCAAAATCTTCAATGTAAAGATGAGAGAATAAAAACACAAAGTTAAATACTTACAATTTATTTTATTAGTTCAAGTACTAGAAAATCAAACTCAGATGCATCATTATGAAATTTCATTCTTATTACAATAAGGGAAATAAATCATTGATCCCTACTAGAATTTTTGTGAATAATGCATATAGGTTTCATACCTTACAGCAGGGATTTTCAACAGTATGCACAGTGGTATAAAGCAGAATTTTTAAAACATGAAATATCTGACTATTTAGTCAGAGGCACTCACCTATTTTCCCTTAGATTGTCAAGTGAAAAAATGACAATAGCCAACACAACAATATTCGTCTGGGGTGAATGAATCAAAATTATACCAATTTTTTTTGTCAGATCAGCAAAAATATGTATTATTGGTGTGCCACAGAATTTTAGTAATTAATTTATGTGGGCATGAGATTAAAAAGGTTGAAAATTACTGACTTGGGGTTTTAGAAGTAATTATATGAAAATAAGTGGGCGTGTGTGTGTGTGTGTGTGTGTGGCAACATATAGACAGAAAAATCATTGAAGCATCTACACTAATAAAAGAGAAAAATGGTAATTGGCGTATGGCGATACCGTTTTCATTGGCTAATCAAGGTTATAGGCAAATTAACTGCCAACTAAGATTGGCAGTTAACTGCCAACAAGATGGCGGCTAATTTGCATATGTAGGCACAATGCAGGGAGGCGAAAGGGAAAGCAGGAAGAAGCCCCCTGCCACTGACAGTGATCTGAAACCCAGGGGGGAGCTAAGAGCTGGGGGGCAGGGCAAAGGCGGCCCTGGGGCCGCCTTTGCCCTGCCCCCAAGCCATGATCGGAGAATCAGGCACCTTTGCTGCCCTGGCCAGTGATAGCAGGAAGTAGGGGTGGAGCCAGCGATGGGAGCTGGGCACGGTCGAAGCTGGCAGTCCCAGGAGCTAGGGGTCCCTTGCCTGGGCCTAACGCGAAGCCCATGATCGCGGCGCCCCCCGCTGCCACTGCAGGTCCCCGCTGCCTGGGCCGGATGCCTAGGCCAGAGGTGTCAGGCCTGGGCAGGGGCAGAGCCTGCAACCGCGGGGAGCTGGGGGTCCCCTGCCCAGGCCTGACACCTCTGCCGGAGGCCTCAGGCCTGGTCAAGGGGCCGATCCGGTGATTGGTGATCGGAGGGTGATGAGGGTCAACTCCTCTGGCTGAGGCATCAGGCCTGGGCGGGGGGTGGAGCCGGGGATTGGGGGGATATGATGGTCCCCTTGCCCAGGCCTGAAGCCTGGGTCAGAGGCATCAGGCTTGGGCGGGGGGTGGAGCAAGCGATCAGAGGGAGATGGGGGTCCCCTGCCCAGGCATGATTCCTGGGCCAGAGGCCTCAGGCCTGGGCGGGGGCCAGAGCCAGTGATCGGGGGGAGATGGGGGTCCCCTGTCCAAGCCTGACACCTCTGGCGGAGGTGTCAGGCCTGGGCAAGGGGCCGATCAGGCGATCGGAGGGTGATGGGGGTCAACGCCTGAGGGCTCCCAGTATGTGAGAGGAGGCAGGCTGGGCTGAGGGACACTCTCCCCCCCCCACCCAGTGTAGGAATTTCGTGCACCGGGCCCCTAGTTATTTATAAATAGCAAAAGCCTTGGGACTGGTTAAATATATTAGATTGTTTACTGTCCAATCACCAAGATTTACTTTCAGAGAAATAAGCAAGATACAGGAGATTGTGTAAAATAATAGTACCTTCATTTTGAAAATGAATCAGAGAGCTTGAGAAACAGAGAAGGACAGATGGAAGACAGATTTAGTGATCTTAAAGATAGAAATCTAGAAATTACTCAGGTGAAAGGAGAGAACTGATAGGTTTAAGAAAATGAAATAACTCGCTGAGAACTCCTGACTCCATTAGAAAGAGCAATGTAACAATAATGCTTATGAGAAGGAGAATGAAAAAGAGAGCCAAAATCAAGCAAATAATCGATGAGAACTTCCCAAACTGGAAAAAGCTGGAACCTCAAATCTGAGAAGCTAACAGAATACCTAATTATCTCAATCCAAAAAAAGCCTTCTCCAAGGCACAGGATATTAAAGATGTCAAAAATTAATGATAAAGAAAGAATCCTCAAGGCAGCCAGGATAAAGAAGATAGTAACCTATAAAGAAAAACCCATCTGCCCGGCCAGTGTGGCTCAGCGGTTGAGCATCAGTTCAGGAACCAAGAGGTCCCTGGTTTGAATCCTGGTCAGGGCACATGGACAGATTGTGGGCTTGATCCCCAGTGGGGGGGGGGGGCGTGCATAAGGCAGCCGATTGATGATGCCCATTATGTTTCTCTCTCTTTTTCCCTGTCCCTCTCCCTGTCCCTCTCCCTCTCTCTAAAAAACAAAAACATACTTTAAACAAAGAGAACCCCATTAGATTATCATCAGATTTTTCAGCAGAAACCCTACAAGCAATGAAAGAGGGGAATCAAATATTCAAATTATTGAAAGAGATAAATCATCAGCCAAGGATAATATATCCAGAAAATTTAACCTTTAGATGTTAAGGAGAAATAAAGGCTTTTCCAGACATACAGAAGCTGAGGAAATTTATCCACACAAGACCTGTATTACAAGAAATGTTGAAAGGAGCTCTTCTACCTAAAACAAAAACAAAAAAGAACACAAAACTGTAAGATAAACAAATGGACAGAAGCAGGAATTTGCAACTCTATTTCAGAAGAGGATACAAAATTCTTAATTATAACATACAGGTTAAGGGAGGAAAGTATTTAAAAAGAACTGGTGGGCCTGCTGGTGTGGCTCAGTGGTTTGTGGAGTGTCAACCCATTAACCAGGAGGTCATGGTTTGATTCCTGGTTACAGCATATGCCCAGGTTGTAGTTTTGATCCCCAGTAGGGGGTGTGCAGGAGTCAGCCAATCAATGAGTCTCATCATTGATGTTTCTATCCCCCCGCTCCCTTCCTCTCCTGAAATCAATAAAAACATATTTTTAAAGAATGTTTTGGGTTTTTTAAAAATATATTTTATTGATTTTTTTTTTTTTACAGAGAGGAAGGGAGAGAGATAGAGAGTTAGAAACATCGATGAGAGAAAAACATCGATCAGCTGCCTCCTGCACGTCTCCTACTGGGGATGTGTCCACAACCAAGGTACATGCCCTTGACTGGAATCGAACCTGGGACCTTTCAGTCCACAGGTCGACGCTCTATCCACTGAGCCAAACCGGTTTCAGCTAAAGAATGTTTTAATTGGTGGGGTAGGTAAACGTTGTACTTGCCTCCTTCCATGACCACATCCAAAAAAAACCAACTAGATTATAATAAACAACCATCCCTGAGAAGCATCTGAAAAATAGATAAAAAGAACTCCTATAACTAAGGATATAAAGAAGAACCCACATCAATACAGGTGGGAGGGGAGAACACATGAAATGGATTGGTTCCATACTCATTTGTGGCAGTCAAGAATTGGGAAGACTGTTCCCCTGGCTGGCAGCACCGAAGCTGCACAATGCCCAGAGTTACTGTAAAAGACGTGAACCAGCAGGAGTTCGTTAAGAGCTCTGGCAGCCTTCCTCAAAAAGTCCGGGAAGCTGAAAGTCCCTGAATGGGTGGACACTGTCAAACTGGCCAAGCATAAAGACCTTGCTCCGTACAACGACAATTGGTTCTATACACGAGCTGCTTCCATAGCGCAGCACCTGTACCTTCGGGAAGGAGCTGGGTTGGCTCCATGACCAAGATCTATGGAGGATGACAGAGAAATGGTGTCATGCCCAGCCACTTTAGCAGAGGCTCTAAGTGTGTGGCCCGCAGGGTCCTCCAAGTCCTGGAGGGGCTGAAAATGGTGAAAAGGGATCAGGACGGGGGCCGCAAATTGACACCTTAGAGAAAGAGATCTGAACAGAATCGCAGGGCATGTGGCAGCTGCCAATAAGAAGTATTAATTGCTGGGTTAATAAATTGCCTCATTTGTAAAAAAAAAAAAAAAATGGGAAGGATATCTTGGCATCCTCACATACCTGGCTGTAAAAACCAACACAGATTGTGGCCGAAGAAGGAGGACTGCTGGAGATTCAGGCATTACTCTAAAAGATTCTACACATACACTCACTTGTTCACAAATTCTTGCACTAAGCTCCAGAGAAAGGACGGGAGCTCAAATCTCCAAGGACATATGGGGATGAACTAAATTGTCTGACTTCTGCGTGAGGCCTGGAAGGAGAGAAGTGCTGGCAAGGGCCATTGTTTCATTGTTGAGCTCTCCTCCCACCCAGTGGGCAGCCAGGCACCATTGTTCCTTTGTTGAACCTTCTTCCCCCTATACAGCCGGTGCAATCCAGTGCCAAATCTGACACTCCATGAAACTGTCTAACACCACTCCTCCATCCTGCTGACTCCTTGAGACCCCCTCTCCACCCAACTCACACACAAGGCTGAATCTCTTTCAATAGCTGTTCTTCACAAGGAGCCTGCCTCAACCCATGCTACATGTGGACTTTCCAAAAATCTCTCAAAAGTCCACAATCCTCAAAAAAATAGAGGATGGCCTCAGCATGCCCTGTACCTCTTGCTAAGTGGCCCCAAGCCCAACACTAGTGGCAGCTGGCCTAGGTTTTCAGTATAGCCTCTCCCAGGTGCCTCCAAGGCCAGCACAGGCAGCTATCAACTGCAGCTCACTTTGTAGC
Organism: Myotis nattereri; assembly: GCF_964212035.1. Taxonomy (NCBI): domain Eukaryota; kingdom Metazoa; phylum Chordata; class Mammalia; order Chiroptera; family Vespertilionidae; genus Myotis; species Myotis nattereri. The sequence continues at coordinate 106,776,893 of NC_138076.1, forward strand.
TCCTATCAGGTGGCCTGGAGCCAGGCACAGGCAGTAGCTCAGATGGTCCTCCACCAGAGCCCCACCCAGGAGGCCCCAGAGCCAATACACCCACTGGCTGGATTCAGACCACACCAGAGCACCACCCAATTAGCTCCACAAATGGCACACCCAAAGGGTGGAATCAACAGGCATCAGAGCCCTGCTAAAGCTAATCTCCCTCTGTAAGGTCAGCACCTGGATAAGAGCCCATCCTCTGTAGTCATGGACAGTCCTCAAAGGAGTCTCTAATACTGGGCCCCACAGGATACCTACTATGTAATAATAAGACTGAAAGATGTAGCAGATCTATCTTATATAAAGAAACAAACACAGGAAAGCAAGTAAAAAGAGGAAACAAAGAAACATGTTTCTCTCTCTCTCTGCCTCTCCCCCTCCCTTCCATTCTCTAAAAATGAATGGGAAAATATCCTTGGGTGAAGATTGACAACAACAACAAAAACAAAAACAATCTCATAGACATAGAGAACAAACTAAGGTTGCCAGATAGGAGTGGGGTTAGGAAGCTGGGTAAAAAGGGGGAAGGGATCAAGTACAAACTGACAGTTACAAATTTTCATAAAGATGGAAAGTACAGAATAGAGAAAATAGTCAGTAGTATTATAATACCTATGTATGATTCAGGTAGCTACTACTAGAGTTATCAGGGGGATCACTTCATAAGTTACATAAATGTCTAACCCTCTGTGCTCTCCACCTGTAACTATAAAATATTAAATGTCAACTGCAATTTAAAAATTAAAAATATATATTTCAAAAGACAGTAACTTCTGAAATTTGGAAATGAACATAAAAAAGGTATGTGACAAAAACAAATGGGAGTGGAAAAGGTAATGAACATACACTGGTGAATAAAGATAAGACACAATTAGAAGAAACAAGACTATTGTATGCATGAATCTCCTTTTACATAAATCCAATGGTCACCACAAAATAAAAATCCAGAATTGAGGCATGTAGCACAAAGAATAAGGAAATGGAGAAAAAATCATAGGAACAACCAAACTAAAAGAGCAGGGGGGAAAAAAGGAAAAATAAACAGTGGAAACACAGAGCAACCTGAAAACTAAAGGTAAAATAGATGTAAATCCTAAATATAAATGGACTGAATTAACCAATCAAAAGGCAAAGATTAGCAGGATGGGTTACAAAATATCACCCAGCTATATGTTGCCTTCAGGAGACTCACCTCAGCTATAAAAACAAACAGACTCAAAGCAAAGGAGTGGAAGACAATACTCTAAACAAACGGAATCCAGAGAAAAGTTGGTATAGCCATACTTATATCAGAAAAAACAGATTTCAAGAGACAAAAATGTACATAAAGGGGCCAATTCATCAAGAATACATAGCACTTAATAAATGCCCCCAACTTGTGAGCACCAAAATATATATGTAATTACTAATAGACCTAAAGGGAGAAGCTAAAACAACAACAACAACAACAACAACAACAACAACAACAACAACACAATTATATTAGGGGACCTGAATACCCCACTGACAGCAATCCTGTATAATAAAGATGTAATATGCAAATGGTCATTATGCCGTGAAACATAACAACCGACCACGTAACAACTGGATCACGGATCAGCAGGAGGGTGGGGCAGCGAGCTACAAGCGGGTGGCAGAGAGTTACAGGCAGGAGGGTGGCAACGAGCTATGAGAGGGGGCGGGGTGGGGGGGGGGAGGGAGGACAGGGGGAGCCACAGGAGGGCGGGGCAGCAGGTGGAGAGCTACTGAAGGGAGGCAGCGAGCTACTGGCGAGCTACTGGCGCACAGATTCATGCGAAGGGCTACTAGTGAATAAATAATTGACATAGAAAATCAGTAAGAAAATATTGGACTTAATGACACATTAGACCAGTGGTTCTCAACCTTTCTAATGCCTCGAACCTTTAATATAGTTCCTCATGTTGTAGTGACCCCCAATTTCATTGTTACAAATTGAACATAATTAATGCATAGTGATTAATCACAAAAACAGTATGTAATTATATATGTGTTTTCTAATGGTCTTAGGTGACCCCTGTGAAAGGGTCGTTCGACCCCCAAAGGGGTCGCAACCCACAGGTTGAGAACCGCTGCATTAGACCAAATAGACATAGTTGATATTTATAGAGCTTTCCATCCCAAGATAACAGAATATATATTCTTCTCAAGTGCACTTGGAACCAAAACTAGTCTCAAAACATTTAAGACTAAAATAATACCAAGCATATTCTTCAAGCACAACAATAATAAATTGCAAGTTAACTACAAGAAAAAAACCTGTAAAAACCACAAATATGTGGAGATTAAACAATATGCTACTGAATAACTATTGGGACAATTAAATACTACTCAGCCATACAAAAGGATGAAATGCTGCTGTTTGCAACAACATGTGTGAAAGAGTATCATGTTAAGCGAAATAATTCAGATGGAAAAGAACAAGAATCATATAATTTCACTCATATCCTAATATATAAAAACCCAGGGTCTGTAACATACAAAACGACCGAAGACTCGACCAACCAGAAGTCAGTGCTGGGTTGCGGTAACCTAGCACTGACTGCCGCCGCTGCAGGTGCCCCGACCCAGCACTGACTGTGGAGGGGGCTGCGGATCAGGCCCGGAGAGAGGCCTGGCGAGAGAAGCAGGATCTGATCTGTAGTCTCCATGGCAGCTGTTGATCAGCACTTGCCTCTCTCTTTCGCTCTGGGCCGGGCCAGCAGCCGCGCCTCTCTTTCTCTTGGGCCTCCGCTGGGACTGCTGATAAGCACCGCCTCTCTGATCAGGCCCAGAGATAGGCCCAGAGATGCCTACTGCCATAGAAACTGACCAATCAGAACCAAATCTAGGTGAAGTGTAAGTAGCTAATGGCTGCCTAGGAGGCAGAGCTTTTGATGCCAACTGGCATAGAAACCGACCAATCAGAACCAAATATGGGTGAAGTGTGAGGAGCCAATGGCTGCCTAGGAGGCGGAGCTTTTGACACTGACTGGCATAGAAACCGACCAATCAGAACCTAATCTGGGTGAACTGCAAAGGCAGAACCTAAGGTGGGGGCTGAGGAGGGCTTTTAAGGGAAACAGCTGTTTGGTGTAAGGTGTAAGAAAGCGGTTCAACTTTTTAATGACAGGTTTGGCAGTATAGTGTATATGGCTGGCTATCAGTCCAGATAGATGGATTATGTGTTTTTGTCTGCCAAGACCATCTCCTACTGATGAAAAAGGCTCCCCCACCCCCGGCCCTGCCATTTAAGAAATTCTATCCTATATAATCAATCTATTCTATTATAAGGGTAATATGCTAATTAGACCAGGTCGACCGGCCATCTTCTGGACATCTGACTTCCTTCTGGACAAAGCCATGGTGGTGGGAGCTGAGGGAGAGGTTGTTAGGGGTGATCAGGCTGGCAGGGGAGGGCAGTTGGGGGCAACCAGGCTGACAGGGGAGGGCAGTTGGAGCAATCAGGCCAGCAGGGGAGAGCAGTTTGGGGGTGAGATCAGGCCAGCAGGGGAGGGCAGTTGGGGACGAGATCAGGCCGGTAGGGGTAGGCAGTTGGGGGTGAGATCAGGCCGGCAGGGGAGGGAAGTTGTGGGCAACCAGGCCAGCAGGGGAGAGCAGTTAAGGGGCGAGATCAGGCCAGCAGGGGAGGGCAGTTGGGGGCAAGATCAGACTGGCAAGGGAGGGCAGTTAGGGGCAATCAGGCAGGTAGGCAGAGAGGTTGGGGTGGTCAGGCAGGCAGGCAGGTGAGCGGTTAGGAGACAGTGGTCCCAGAATGCGAGAGGTATGTCCGACCGCCATTTTAGACCCGATCCCACCAAGGGGTCCCTGATGGGAGAGGGTGCAGGCTGGGCTAAGGGAACCCCTCCCCCCATGCATGAATTTCATGCACCAGGCCACTAGTGTGGGATATAAAGCAGAAACCTATACACAAACAAACAAAACGAATTCATAGACAATATGGTGGTTACCAAAGAAAAAGGAGAATGTAGGGAGAATAAAGAGGATAAGGAGCATCAACTATATAATGGGGCCCTAGCTGGGTAGCTCAGTTGTTTACGGGGTCGTCCCATATATCAAGGTTGGGGGTTCGATCCCTGGTCAGGACACATACACTAATCAACCAATGAATGCACAAATAAGTGGAATAAATCAATGTCTCTATCTCTCTCCCTTCCCCTATCTCTAAAACAACTCAATTAAAAAATAAAAGAAACAACCAAAAAATCCACGAATAAGTGAAACAACAAATTGATGTTTCTCTCTCTTTCCCTTCCTCTCTCTAAAAATCCTATATAATAAAGAGCTAATATGCAAATTGACCGTCACGCCCTTGCACAAAGATGGCTGGCAGGGTAGGGCAGTTAGGGGCCACCAGGCCAGCAGGGGAGGGCAGTTGGGGGTGACCAGGCAAGCAGGGGAGAGCAGTTGGGGGCGACCAGGCCTGCAGGGGAAGGCAGTTGGGGGCAATTGGGCTGGTAGGAGAGGGCAGATGGGGGTGACTGGGCCTGCAAGGGAGGACAGTTGGGGGGAAACAGGCCTGCAGTGGAGGGCAGTTAGGGGCGACCAGACTGGCAGAAGAGGGCAGTTGGGGGGGACCAGGCTGGCAGAGGAGGGCAGTTAGGGGCAAATGGGCCAGCAGGGCAGCACAGATAGGGGAAACCAGTCCAGCAGGGGAGGGCAGTTGGGGGCGATAGGGCCAGCAGGGGACGGCAGTTGGGGGTGATCAGGATGGCAGGGAGCAGTTAGTTGTCAATCTGGCTGGCAGGGGAGTGGTTAGGGAGTGATCAGGCTGGCAGGCAGAAGTAGTTAGGAGCAATGAGGCAAGCAGGCATGCAAGCGGTTGGGAGCCAGCAGTCCCAGATTGTAAGAAGGATGTCCAACTGACGACCCCTGTGGGATCGTGCCTAAACCGGCAGTTGGACATCCCCTGAGGGATCCCAGATTGAAGAGGGTACAGGTTGGGCTGAGGGACACCTCCCCGCCCCCCCGCCCCGCAGTGCATGAATTTCATGCACCGGGCCTCTAGTCCAGTGATGGCCTACCTATGACACACGTGTTAGAGGTGACATGTGAACTCATTTTTGGGGTTGATTTTTCTTTGTTAAATGGCATTTAAATATATAAAATAAATATCAAAAATATAAATCTTTGTTTTACTATAGTTGCAAATATCAAAAAATTTCTATATGTGACATGGCACCAGAGTTAAGTTAGGGTTTTTCAAAATGCTGACACGCCAAGCTCAAAAGGTTCACCATCACTGCTCTAGTCAATAAATAAAATTCTAAAAAACAATATATATATTAGAGGCCCGGGGCACAAAATTCGTGCACTGGGGGAAGGGGTTTCCCTCAGCCCAGCCTGCCCCCTCTCACAGACTGGGAGCCCTCAGGGGATGCCCTACTGACTGTTTAGGCCCGCTCCCTATGGGGAGCAGGTCTAAGCCACAGTCTGGCCTCCTTCTAGGGGAGATGACCAAGCTGATCAGGGCCCTGCCAGCCACCGCAGCCGCTAAGGTGTTTTCATCAACACAGACTCCAGTACCTTCACCATGAAAAAATGATAACTTTCTTTAGGCATTTTCAAGCTGTGTCTTTCATAGGATATAACATTTCTTTTTTTCTTTCTTCTTTTATCCTCACCTGAGGATATGTTTCCATTGATTTTTTAGTGAGTGTGGAAGAGAGAGGGAGAGACAGAGAGAAACATCAATGGGAGGGACACTTTGATTGGTTGCCCCCTGCATGAGCTCTGACATGACCCAGCCAGGGAGGAGCCTGCAACCTAGGTACATGCCCTTGATCATAATTGAACCCAGACCCTGCGGTCGGCAGCCCGAGACTCTATCTACTGAGCCAAACTGGTTAGGGTATGACATTTCTTAGCCCCTCCAGCAGCGGACCTTGGTTTTTTCCTCCAGGAGTGAGGTGGAAAACCCTAGATCACCTTCTTGGATTCATATAACCTAAGTTACCAAGAACACTGCAAGTGGCGGAATACCGGGAGCTTAGCCAATGAGCGGTCAGAAAAGGTGTTTACGCTCGAACTGCTTTGCTTCAGTGGGTAGAGCATCGGCCTGCAGACTGAAGGGTCCCACGTTTGATTCCTGTTAAGTGCATGTACCTTGGTTGGGGGCACATCCCCAATGGGGAGTGTGCAGGAGGCAGATGATCGATGTTTCTCTCTCATCAATGTTTCCAACTGTCTATCCCTCTCCCCTCTTCTTTGTAAAAAATCAATAAAATATATTTTTAAAAAAAGAGAAGGTGTTTTCTCTGTAGTTCATGCGCAGAAGACAACCTGCGTTGTGTCCACTGGGCTAAGGACGTGTCCCTGCCACCGGCGGGCACACCCCTGAGGCTGGCAGCCAGCCCTGCGTTGTGGGCATCGGGCTTGTGGGAGTGTGAAGACTCTGGTCCACGCGCAGCGGCCGCCTCCACCAGGGGCATGCCCCCCAGGCCAGCAGCCCCGCATTGTGGGCATTGGGCTGGGGGGCATGGACCCAGGCCGCTGGTGGACACACAAGCAGCCACAGGGTGGGAACATCTGCTTGGCACCTGTGCCCATAGGCCCAGAGTGGTTGGAGACGTTCTGGGCCATCGGCCACTCAGAGGATGCTCCCAGGACCCAGGACACTTTGGCGCCTGTGTATGCAAATTAACCCGCTATCTTTCTCAGGTTAATCTGCATGCTCACTCCTGATTGGCTGGTGAGTGTAGCGGAGGGATGGTCAATTTACATGCTTCTCTTTCATTATATAGAATATATATATAATAATGACAGGAGACTACACTTTGAGTAGTGAGCACACAATCCTATCTAATAAAAGAGAAACATGGTAATTAGCCGTACCTCCGCTACCCTTCCCATTGGCTAATCGGGGCAATATGCAAATTAACTGCCAGCCAGGATGGTGGCCGGCAGCCAGGCAGCTTGAAGCGAACATGAAGCTTGCTTGCTACAGTGACGGAGGACTCCAACGTTCCCCGCCTGCTGCTTCCAGCCTCTGAGTTTGCAGTTTGAAATATTGTTACAAATATAGAAGCTAAACAAACCCCAGAAACCTGCTTTCAGCAAGCCAGGATCTCAGAGCTGGAGTTGAAACAGTGTTTCGATTATAGAACCCAAACAAACCAGATACCTGCTTTCAGCAGCCGAGGCCTAAGAGCTGGAGCCAAGCCTCAGAGCTAAAGATGGCCCAGAAAAAAAAGAAAGAAAGAAAAAAAAAAAAAGGAGCGGTTGGGAGCTTCAGTCACCCACCAGCCTGAAAACAGCCCTCAGCTCCTCACCCAGACTGGCCAGGCACCCCAGTGGGGACACCCACCCTGAAGGGTGTGTGACCAGCTGAAAAATCCATCACCCCCTCACCCACGCTGGCCAGGCACCCCATTGGGGACACCCACCCTGATCCAGGACACCCTTCAGGGCAAACCATCCAGCCCCTACCCATATACCAGGCCTCTATCCTACATAGTAAAAGGGTAATATGCCTTCCAGCACCGGGATCAGTGGAGACACGAGGCCTCCCGGCACCGGGATCAGCGTGACAGGGGGCAGCGCCCAAACCTCATGATCGCCCTGTGGCTCTGTGTGTGACGGGGCGGGGCCACAACCTCCCTATCCACCCTGCTCTGTTTGTGACAGGGGAAGGCACCCCAACCCCCTGATCGCCCTGCGGCTCTGTGTGTGACAGGGTGCAGTGCCCCAGCCCCCTGATCGCCCCTGCTCTGTGACAGGGTGTGGTGCCCCAACCTCCCGCGCCCCATGGGCCCTACTCTGTGACGGGGTAGAGCCATAACCTCCCCATCGACTCTGCCCTGAGTGAGACAGGGTGCGTCACCCCAACCCCCTGATCCGCCCTGCTCTGTGTGTGACAGGGGACGGTGCCCCAACTCCCCTATTGGCCCTACTCTGTGAGTGACAGGGGGGAGCTCCTCAACCCCCTGATCGGCTCTGCTCTGTGCGTGACACGGGGGAGCTCCCCAACCCCCTGACTGACCCTGCTCTGTGCGTGACAGGGTACGGAGCGCCAACCCATTTGACTGGCCCTGCTCTGTGCGTGACAGGGGGTGGTACTGCAACCTCCCCATCAACCCTGCCTTGAGTGTGACAGGGGGCGGTGCCTAAACCCCCCAATCGGCCCTGCCCTTAGCGTGACTGAGGGTGGCATCATAACCTTCCGATCTGCCCTGCTCTGTGCATGACAGGGGGCAGCGCCCCAACTCCCCAATCGGCCCTGCTCTGAGCCCAACCAGGGGCTGCACCTAGGGATTGGGCCTGCCCTCTGCCACCCGGGAGCAGGCCTAAGTCAGCAGGTCATTATTTCCCGAGGGGTCCCAGACTGCCAGAGGGCACAGTCCGGGCTGAGGGACCACTCCCCCCCCCCCCCCCAGTGCACAAATTTTTGTGCACCGGGCCTCTAGTGTAATATAATGATGTATTATAAAATTATATACCTGAAGCTTATATAATGTTACTAACAACTGTTACCCCAATAAATTTAATTTTTAACAGAGTCAATGTATATGAAATATCAAGAATAATCAAATTTGTAGAGACAGTCAGCATATTAGTGGTTGCTTACAGCTGAGGGGAATAGGGGAATTGGAGAGTGATATCAAAAAAATATGGAGTTCTTTTCTGAGATAATGAAATTTTTCAAAAATTGATTGTGATGATGGTTGCATAATTCTGTGAATATTCTAAACACCGCTGGATTATGTGCTTTAAATGGTAAATTGGCCTGGCCAGTGTGGGTCAGTGGTTGAGCATCAACCTATGAACCAGGAGGTCACAGTTCAATTCCTGGTCAGGACACATGCCTGTGTAGCAGGCTCGATCCCCAATTGGGAGTGTGCAGGAGGCAGTCAATCAATGATTCTCTCTTATCATTGATGTTTCCATCTCTCTCCCTCTCCCTTCCTCTGTAAAATCAATAAAAACATAAAAAATATGTATTTATATAAATTATATTGCCCTGGCTTGTGTTGCTCAGTGGTTACAGCACTGGCTCACACACCAGAGGGTTGTGGGTTCAATTCACGATCAAGGGTATGTACCTGGGTTGCAGGTTCTATCCCTGGCCCTGGTCAGGACACATGTGGGAAGCAACCAATCGATGTGTCACTCTCACATCAATGTTTCTCTCTCTTTTTCTCTCTCCCCCTCCGTCCTTCCCTTCCACTCTAAAATAATCAATAGAAAATATATCCTCGGGGTGAGGATTAACATCCCCCCCAAAAAAGGTAAACTGCAAAGTATTCTATTTCAATAAAGCTGTTAGAAAATAAAGAAAAAGGAAAGATGTAAGAGACATATCAACCAAATGTTTAGATACTTTTCAAACAAATCACCTTTTAAAAATACCTTTACAAATTTGAATAGTGAATGGATAATGCGATATTAGGGTTACTATTAATATTTGATATGTAACAATGGTATTATCAGCTGGTTAAAAAAGGGATATATTTTTCTTGGAAATACATACTAATATATTTATGAATAAAATAATATGTCTAGGGTCTACTTCAAAATAATCTAGGGCAGGGGTGGGCAAACTTTTTGACTCGAGGGCCACAATGGGTTCTTAAACTGAACCGGAGGGCTAGAACAAAAGCATGGGTGGAGTGTTTGTGTGAACTAATATAAATTCAAAGTAAACATCATTACAAAAAAGGGTACAGACTTTTTTTTTTTAGTTTTATTCATTTCAAACGGGCCGGATCCGGCCCGCGGGCCGTAGTTTGCCCACGGCTGATCTAGGGTAAAGTAGGAAGAATGTGTTTGTATGTGTGGGGGAGGATGGTACGTAAAATAAGACCAGCCATCTATCTATCTACACTAATAAAAGAGAAAAATGGTAATTGGCGTACGACGCTACCCTTTTCATTGGCTAATCAGGGCTGTATGCAAATTAACTGCCAACTAAGATTGGCAGTTAACTGCCAACAAGATGGCGGTTAATTTGCATATGTTGGCACAATGCAGGGAGGCGAAAGGGAAAGCAGGAAGAAGCCCCCTGCCACTGACAGTGATCTGAAACCCAGGGGGGAGCTAAGAGCTGGGGGGCAGGGCAAAGGCGGCCCTGGGGCCGCCTTTGCCCTGCCCCCCAGCCATGATCGGAGAATCAGGCGCCTTTGCCGCCCTGGCCAGTGATAGCAGGAAGTAGGGGTGGAGCCAGCAATGGGAGCTGGGCACGGTCGAAGCTGGCAGTCCCAGGAGCTAGGGGTCCCTTGCCTGGGCCTAAAGCGGAGCCCACGATCGCGGGGCCACTGCAGCTGTGGGTCTCCGCTGCCCGGGCCGGACTCCTCGGCCAGAGGCATTAGGCCTGGGCAGGGGTGGAGCCTGCAACCGCGGGGAGCTGGGGGTCCCCTGCCCAGGCCTGACACCTCTGCCGGAGGCCTCAGGCCTGGTCAAGGGGCCGATCCGGTGATTGGTGATCGGAGGGTGATGAGGATCAACTCCTTTGGCTGAGGCATCAGGCCTGGGTTGGGGGTGGAGCCGGGGATTGGGGGGATATGATGGTCCCCTTGCCCAGGCCTGAAGCCTGGGTCAGAGGCGTCAGGCTTGGGCGGGGGGTGGAGCAAGCGATCAGAGGGAGATGGGGGTCCCCTGCCCAGGCATGATTCCTGGGCCAGAGGCCACAGGCCTGGGCGGGGGCCAGAGCCAGTGATCGGGGGGAGATGGGGGTCCCCTGTCCAAGCCTGACACCTCTGTCAGAGGCGTCAGGCCTGGGCAAGGGGCCGATCCTGCGATTGGAGGGTGATGGGTGTCAACGCCTAAGGGCTCCCAGTACGTGCGAGGGGGCAGGCTGGGCTGAGGGACACTCCCCTCCCCACACACCCAGTGCACGAATTTTGTACACCGGGCCCCGAGTGTATATATATAAAAGCCCAGTGACCGTAACGGCGGAACAACCAGAACGACTGGTCACTATGATGCACACTGACCACCAGGGGGAAGATGCTCAACGCAAGAGCTACCCCCTGGTGGTCATTGTGCTCCCACGGCAGGAGTGCTGCTCAGCCAGAAGCGGGGCTCATGGCTGGCAAGCGCAGTGGCAGTGGCAGGAGCAAGCAGTCCGATATCCCCCAATGGGTCCCGGATTGTCAGAAGGCGCAGGCCAGGATGAGGGACACCCCCCCTGCCCCTGTGCACAAATTTCATGCATCGGGCCTCTAGTATATTAATAATTGTTGAAGCTGAGTAATGGATACATGAGATTATAAAAATGTCTCTACTTCTGTATATGCTTAAAATTTTAATAAAAAATTTAAAAGATTAGTGATTTAATATTCCACTAAAATTAAAGGCAAATAATTCATTTATCTTTGCTATTATTCTTTCCAAAGTCTATTTATTATACTATGAACGTCATACAGGAACACTCTAGTTGCCTTTTTCTTTTCTTTTTTTTTCTTTTCAAAGAATTTTTTTATTGATTTCAGAGAGAAGAGAGAGAAAGAGATAGAAATATCAATGATGAGAGAATCATTGTCTGCCTCCTGCACGCACCACACTAGGGATCAAGCCTGCAACCCAGGCATGTGCCCTGACCAGAAATCCATCAAACAATGACCTCCTGGTTCATAGGCTGATGCTCAACCACTGAGCTATGCCAGCCAGAGTGCCTTTTTCTTTTTGATGGTCATTTTCTTCAGTTTTTCTATAAACAGAAAAGTATATAGGAAAAAAAACCAATATTAATCAGGGAAAAAAGAAAATTACCTACGATTCTGAGATAGCTACTATGTATTATCCAATATTTTGGCACACATTTCATTACATTTCTAGGCATATATATATACGACATTAATAGTCAACATTAATACGTGTACTTAAAAAAAATCATACTATTAATACAGGTTTGTGACCAGCTTTCTTCCTCCCCTTCTTCTGATATATTTAAAGAGTATGACCAAGATGCTTTTACAATCCTTTTACAACTGATACTGTTTGCCCCATAACCTGACATGCTTTGTGGACAATTTTTTCTTCTCTCTGATGGGTGTTTCTTCTCTCTGATGAGACTCATTTACCTGCCAGACAGCCAAATTCATATTTAACAATGTTATATCAAAATTTTGCAAATATTTACACAAAATGTAAAATATTAGCTAACTGCTTCAAATTAGCTAACATGATTTTGATTGGGAAGGGCACTCCTGTTGCCTAGCATAAGCCAGATTCTTTTCAGCCCTGGAGGACTTAGATTCCTCTAGGTGGTTCTCAACCTTCCTAATGCCGCGACCCTTTAACACAGTTCCTCATGTTGTGGTGACCCCCAACCATAAAATTATTTTCGTTGCTACTTCATAACTGTAATTTTGCTACTGTTATGAATCGTAATGTAAATATCTGATATGCAGGATGTATTTTCATTGTTACAAATTGAACATAATTAAAGCATAGTGATTAACACATTGCGGGTAGTTTTTATCGCGCGCTAACAGGTGGCGTGGGCCATTTTTGCTAATTTTTTGCGCAAATGGCAACGTTCAGTAAAATTACAATAACTTTAGTTTACGTATTTATACGTTACCCGCATTCTACCGCTAGTCTATAAAAAACGTATTAATACGTGCCCCGCGCTCTACTACACTGGTAGAACGTATAAATACGTAAAATGTATAAATACGTTTCCCGCATACAATGTGATAATCACAAAAACAATATGTAATTATATATGTGTTCTCTGATGGTCTTAGGCGATCCCTGTGAAAGGGTCGTTCGACCTCCAAAGGGGTCGCGACCCACAGGTTGAGAACCGCTGGTCTAGGCGATCTGTCTGCCACTAGAACTACAATTCCCAGCACTCCTGGTGCTCCCCGCGCTCTGGGCTTCTGCTTCTGGTCCTGGGGCAGCCACCAGAACTACTATTCCCAGAATTCCTGGTGCTCCCCACGCTCTTGGTTTTCCCATCCAACGGTCTCCCACTCTGCCAAGTCCTCCAGGCTGCCACCTCTCCCTCTCTGCTCTCCGTCTGGCGACTTGGGGAGCCAAGTTCCCCAAGTAATTCCACTCTTGGCCAGCTCTTCCGCTCTGCTCTCCACCTGGCGGCTAGGGGGGACGTGGTTCCCTAGGTCATTGGGAGTGACCGAGGGAGCCACGTCCCTCCAAGTTTCTGGCTCTCCTCCCGGAAAATTGGGGGGAGCGACCGAGGGAGCCACGTCCCCCCAAGCTACTGGCTCTCCTGCTCTGCTTTCCACCTGGCACCTGTGTATGCAAATTAACCCGCCAGCTTTCTCGGGTTGATTTGCATACTCACTCCTGATTGGCTGGTGAGCATAGCGGAGGGATGGTCAATTTACATGTTTCTCTTTTATTATGTAGGACTAGAGGCCCCATGCAAAAAATTTGTGCAGTCGGGGGGAAGAGAAGGTCCCTCAGCCCGGCCTGTGCCCTCTCGCAGTCTGGGACCCCTCAGGAGATAACGACCTGCTGGCTTAGGCCTGCTCCCGGGTGGCAGAGGGCAGGCCCAATCCCTAGGTGCAGCTCCTGGTCGGGCTCAGAGCAGGGCTGATTGGGGAGTTGGGGCGCCGCCCCCTGTTATGAAAAGAGCAGGGCGGATCGGGAGGTTGCGATGCCACCCTCAGTCACGCTCAGGGTAGGGCCGATTGGGGGGTTGGGGCACCGCCCCCTGTCACACACAAGGCAGGGTCGATAGGGAGGTTGCGGCGCCACCCCGTCACACACAAAGCAGGGCTGATCAGGGGGTTGGGGCGCTGCCCCCTGTCACACACAGAGCAGGGCTCATCAGGGGGTTGGGGCTCCATACCCTGTCACGCACAGAGCAGGGCCCATCAGGGGGTTGGGGAGCTCCCCCCTGTCACGCACAGAGCAAGGCCCATCAAGGGGTTGGGGAGCTCTCCCCTGTCACTCACAGAATAGGGCCGATAGGGGAGTTGTGGCATGCCCCCTGTCACACACAGAGCAGGGCAGATCAGAGGGTTGGGGCACCGCCCTCTATCACCTACAGAGCAGGGCCGATCAGGGGGTAGGGGCGCCGCCACTGTCACACTCAGGGCAGGGCCAATGGGGAGGTTATGGCTCTACCCCGTCACACACAGAGCAGGGCCGATCAGGGGGTTGGGGCGCCACACCCTATCACACACAGAGCCACAGGGCGATCAGGGGGTTTGGTCGCTGCCCCCTGTCATGCTGATCCCGGTGCCGGGAGGCCTCGCGGCTCTGCTGATCCCGGTGCTGGGAGGCCTCGTTGCTCCGCTGATTCTGGTGCTGGGAGGCATATTACCCTTTTGCTATATAGGATAGAGGCCTGGTGCACGGGTGGGCGCCAGCTGGTCTGCCCTGAAGGGTGTCCTGGATCAGGGATGGGGGTCCCCACTGGGGTGCCTGGCCAGACTGGATGAGAGGATGATGGCTGTTTGCAGCTGGTCACACCCCCTTCAGGGTGGGGGTCCCCACTGGGGTGCCTGCCAGTCTGGGTGAGGGGCTGAGGGCCGTTTTCAGTTTGGCGGGTGACTGAAGCTCCCAACCGCTCTTTTTTTTCTTTTTTTTTTTATTCTGGGCCAGCTTTAGCTCTGAGGCTTGGCTCTAGCTCTGAGGCCTCGGCTGCTGAAAGCAGGTATCTGGTTTGTTTGGGTTCTATAATTGTAACACTTTTGCGGTCCTGCTCACTCCAGCTCTGAGATCCCGGCTGGCTGAAAACAGGGATCTGCATTTGTTCTATAATTGAAACTATGTTGCGGTCCTGCTGGCTGAAGCCTGGCTCGCTGAAAACAGGTTTCTGGGGTTTTGTTTAGCTTCTATATTTGTAACAATGTTTCTTAAACTGCAAGCTCAAAGGCCGGCAAGGCAGGCGGGGTACGTTGGCTTCTTCCATCACTGAAGCAAGCAAGCCTCCTATTCACTTCAAGCTGCCTGGCTGCCAGCCGCCATCTTGGTTGGCAGTTAATTTGCATATCACCCTCATTAGCCAATGGGAAGGGTAGCGGAGGTACAGCTAATTACCATGTTTATTATTAGATAGGATTTTATATATATTATGTATATTATACAGTAGATAAATATTCTAATTGTTATGCCTCATTTATATGAGGTATTCAAGCCACAGACTTTAAAATGAACCATTAGCCCTTGGTCCAGATGTGGAACTAAAACAAAGCATGGGGGAAAAGAACACATGAAGAGAGTCAGTGAAGACTGGGGTTTACTCAAGTTTTTTAAGATAACCCCAGGATCAAGGAGAGGAGGACATACAAGAGTTAGTAATAACATTCACTAGACAGGGATGACAGAAAGAGAATATATAATAGGAAAAGAAGGCTAGTAATATTAGGTACCTAAATATTTGTTCTTTGATATACTAAGAAATAAGACCGAGCTGATTTTTATTTATAAAAATCTATTTCAAATGTCCATATGAGAATTTTTTTCATTCCAAAAAAGCAAATACATTTAAAAATATATATATATTTTTATTGATTTCAGAGAGGAAAGGAGAGGGAGAGAGAGACCGAAACATCAATTATGAAAATCATTGATCGGCTGCCTCCTGCATGCCCCCTGCTAGGGATAGAGCCTGTAACCACATGTGCCCTTGACCAGAATCAAACCCGGGACTCTTCAGTCTCCAAGCCATCTCTCTATCCACTGAGCCAAACCGACCAGGCCTACAGTCAGATATTTTAACTAATTATTTACAGACAAGTAACATAGTAAAACTCCACAATTGTGACTATTTCAGAACAAGGTCTCATGTGTTTAGTAGCCATGGTTTACTGCGGTTTACTCTGGTGCCAGACAATGTGCTAAATAATCATTTAACATACATTATGTCATTAATTCTCATAAAATGCATGAGGTTAGTATTATCATTCCATTTCACATATATGAAAATTAAGAATTAGAAAGCTTGTTTAACCTGTCCAAAGACACGCATCTAGTCCTTGGCAAAGCTGATATTTGAAACAAAGGCCAATAATAAAGCCTATGATGTTAATTATGCCATAATGTTCCCAAAGCCTGTATTAAGGTGAGTAACAATAATATAAATCAGTTAGGTATGTGAGGTCACATTGTCAGAGTCCTATTACTAACAATTCTCAATAAAGGTGATTATCTGAAAAATAATTCCACAAATTTTCTCATCCCTAGCACTTTCTCACTCAAGGCCAAACTTCATATTGAGCTTAGCCATCCTATATTGCATTCCTTTAGACTGCCTTTTCAAAGTGATATATAGATAATACAGTCTAACATAATGGATAAGCAGTATGGTACACTGGAGCTGAAATTAGATTTTAGCTCTAATGTTAATTCAGAAATATTTACTAGTTAGTGTAGGGGTCCTAGGAGAGTCTAACGTTTTTCTTTGATTACTCACCTGACCTAAATAAACAAATAACAACTAATAAAATCTATTCCGCCTTCTGCAAAGGATGGTTGTGAAGATCAAATGAGATATGACATGAGAGACTTTGTAAAATCTAAAACTCAAATGGTACTATTATTCATTTAAGAGACTCAGAAGTTGTCTCCCAAAAGGAAGCCCTTATTCTTTTCCCCACCCCAAGACACAATTACATGTTAAAATATACTAGTAAAAATCTGGAGGTAAATGTCATATATAACAGAGAAATGAAGAAATGATGGGAAGAGTTAGTCACACATGCTCGCTTCCTGAAGATGGTGGTGGCTAGAGATGGCTGTGACTTAGGAGAACTGGCTTCAGGGAACGTGGGGCGGCTTCACCTAGGGATTCCTGAAGCTGTTTGTGGAACATGTGGATTCCTACATGAAACAGCATGGGAATGAGACTGCGGGTACAGAACTAAAGAAGTTGGATGAACAGTACCAGAAGTGTAAGTTTACGGAACTCAACCTTGTTCAAAAGAAAAGGAGGCTGAAGGGTCAGATTCCTTTCTTACCATTTGCAACAGCATGTATGGAACTGGAGAGCATTATGCTAAGTGAAATAAGCCAGTCAGAGAAAGATAAATATTACATGATCTTACTCATTTATGGAATATAATGAACAATATAAACTGATGAACAAAAACAGATCCAGAGACAGAGAAGCATCGACCAGACTGTCAAACTTCAGAGAGAAGGTAGGGGAGGGTGAGGGTAAAGGGGAGAGATCAACCAAAGGACTTGTATGCATACATATAAGCCTAACCAATGGACACAGACAACGGGGGGGTGGGGGGGGCGGAGAGGAGAGGTAATGGGGCAATAAGGACACATATGTAATACCTTAATCAATCAAGAAAAAAATTTTTTTTAAAAGACTTAAAAGTCAAAAAAAATAAAATAAAGGGTCAGATTCCTGAAATTAAGCAGATTTTAGAAATTTTGAAATGTGTGCAGAAGAAGAAAGAGTACACCAATTCAATGGAGACCAGATTCTTACTGGCAGATAACCTGTACTGCAAAGCTTTAGTTCCTCCTAACGATAAAGTGTGTCTGTGGTTGGGGGCTAATGTAATGCTTGAATATGATATTGATGAAGCTCAGGTATTGTTGAAAAAAAATGTAACCACTGCCACAAAGAATCTGGATTCTCGTGAGGAAGACCTTGACTTTCTTCAAGATCATTTGACTACCACTGAAGTCAGTATGGCCAGGGTTTATCACTGGGATATAAAAAGAAGAAACAAAGATGATTCTACCAAGAACAAAGCATAATTCTGGCAATGAAAAATTGTGGTTCATTTTTCCAAACCTGTTCTTTTAAATATTCCAAAGTTTATTCTTAAAGGTTGGCACTAGTTTGAATGTTTTTTTAAAACAGTAAGGATGATAATTAAAACTTTAAGAAGTGATAAACACCAACACCATTTTATTTATTTATGAAAACAAAATTAGTTCCAAATATTTTATGGGATTAGCAGTATTTTTATTTTTTATTTTTTGCATTTCCAACATAGTAAATGCTACTTTCATTATTTTTTGTTTGTCATAAGAAAAGTCCTAGTTGAAATGGCTGAAAACTGATGTACGCTGAAGAGGCTGAATTCTAGACACTTTAGCACAGTTTACTTCTTTATTATATGATGTTACTCTCACTTAAATATTTGCAAATTTGCTTTTCTTCAATACATGTGGAGCTTTATGGTCCTCTGTTGTTGTTACTTATTATAATACTAGGGGCCCGGTGCACGAAATTCGTGCACTGGGTGTGTGTGGGGGGGGGGGGGGGAGAGTGTCCCTCAGCCCAGCCTGCCCCCTCTCACATACAGGGAGCCCTCAGGCGTTGACTCCCATCACCCTCCGATCGCCTGATCGGCCCCTTGCCCAGGCCTGACGCCTCCGCCAGAGGTGTCAGGCTTGGACAGGGGACCCCCATCTCCCCCTGATCACTGGCTCTGGCCCCCATCCAGGCCTGAGGCCTCTGGCCCAGGAATCATGCCTGGGCAGGGGACCCCCATCTCCCTCTGATCGCTTGCTCCACCCCCCGCCCAAGCCTGACGCCTCTGACCCAGGCTTCAGGCCTGGGCAAGGGGACCATCATATCCCCCCAATCCCCGGCTCCGCCCCCCACCCAGGCCTGATGCCTCAGCCAGAGGAGTTGACCCTCATCACCCTCCGATCACCAATCACCGGATCGGCCCCTTGACCAGGCCTGAGGCCTCCGGCAGAGGTGTCAGGCCTGGGCAGGGGACCCCCAGCTCCCCGCGGTTGCAGGCTCTGCCCCTGCCCAGACCTAACGCCTCTGGCCTAGGCGTCCGGCCCGGGCAGTGGGGACCCGCAGTGGCAGCGGGGGGCGCCGCGATCGTGGGCTTTGCTTTAGGCCCAGGCAAGGGACCCCTAGCTCCTGGGACTGCCAGCTTTGACCGTGCCCAGCTCCCATCGCTGGCTCCACCCCTACTTCCTGCTATCACTGGCCAGGGTGGCAAAGGCGCCTGATTCTCTGATCATAGCTGGGGGGCAGGGCAAAAGCTCCCCCCCCGGGTTTCAGATCACTGTCAGTGGCAGGGGACTTCTTCCTGCTTTCCCTTTCGCCTCCCTGCATTGTGCCTACATATGCAAATTAACCGCCATCTTGTTGGCGGTTAACTGCCAATCTTAGTTGGCAGTTCATTTGCATATAGCCCTGATTAGCCAATGAAAAAGGTATCGCCGTATGCCAATTACCATTTTTCTCTTTTATTAGTGTAGATTCTGTACATTATAGGAAATGGTCATTTGCCCTCTTAAGGTTTAAGAGGGTTGTTAAGACAACACTTTTGCCTGCCCCCTGTAAGTAAGTGCAGTGTCTTTACAATGCCACCATAAGGGAGATTTCAGCCAACATGAAATAACAAAATTACCCAGTCAAAATTCTTGGCTAAGGTGATTTTGCATTTCTTAGCTGTTCTCCAAAGCAGCTGAACAAGAATATTAAGATTAAAAACAATGGTTGAGAAGACTTGTGTGTTTTTTATTTTATTCACGTTAAAACCATAGTAGTGGGTGATACAGATTCTGGTAAAAACACAAATGTATTATTCCATATCCATGTAGTAAAAAAGTATACGTGTACAATGTATTGTACTTGTATTTCATGATATTAAAACAGTAAAGTTAAAACTGGGGGGAAAAATGATGGGAAATTAAGGATAAATGGAAAAGAAGAGTGGAATACTATAGGAAACCTTTGGAGCAGCAGTCGCCAACTGTGGTCCACGGACCACTGGTGGTCCGTGAGGTCCGAAAGGTTGGCGACCGCTATACTATAGGACATATATATTTTGGGGCCAAGCAGACCATGCAGCATTAATCTAAAGCCGCTTTAATAAAAATATCCACTTTAGTGTGCAGAAAAAGATGGCGGTCTCCACAGGAGTTAAAGTTCCTCGTAATTTTTGCTTGTTGGAAGAACTTGAAGAAGGACAAAAAGGAGTAGGCGATGGTACGGTTAGCTGGGGCCTTGAAGATGATGATGACACTTACAAGGTGGACAGGCATGATTACTGGGCCACCAAGGACAACTTATGAAAACAGAATATATATGTAGCCTGAAAGTTGAATGTGGACCTAAATACCCAGAAGCTCCTCCATCAGTTAGATTTGTAACCAAAATTAATATGAATGGAACAAATAATTCCAGTAGAATGGCAGATGCACAGAGCATGCCAGTATTAGCAAAACGGCAAAATTCATATAGCATTAAAGTTGTACTGCAAGAACTAAGACATCTATTGATGTCCAAAGAAAATATGAAGCTTCCATAGCCACCAGAAGGACAAACATACAATAATTAATTTTAATGGATCTCAAACTTAAATCAACAATCTCCTACTCATGTTAATGTCTTGATTAAATATCACAATGCAAAATACCCACACATTAAGTAAAAGAATGCCAACTGGTAAACATGAACTGGGCATGTGTAAGAATATATTTCATATATGTACACACATTATGTTTTCAGGTAACAGGAGAAAAATTGCAGCACAATTTTTTTAAGGCTCTGTCATTTAAACATAAACCTGGAGTATTCAAAATAGAATTCAGGTTTACAAGATGAAAGTACCGTGATTTTTATTAAAAAGTAAAAATCTCAAGAAGGAAAAAAGAGAAATGGCATGCTTTATCCATCTTGCTTAGTGAAAGAGCTTCAATTTAAATTGTCTAAAGTAGAAGGAACAATGAATATTGTCTCAAATTGTTTTAATTTTTTAAGTGGTGTGGGTGCTGACTACCAATAGTATCAAAAATATGTTCAGGATTGTTTTGATACCTGTGTTTACAATAAAAAAATGTCATGGGGAAGGTCAATGAATTTCTGTTAAAAGCTGTTTCTGTGTGTTACATGTAACAGACATGGTAAATATTTGTTTACAGTCTTTGACAATCCATGCATTTAATTTTAAGTGAAATCAGCAAAAAGGAAATAGGTGAATGGATATGTGATTTTTGAGATTAAAGTTAGTCTTAAAATGTAAATAAAATGTGGATCATGTTCTCAAAAAAAAAAAATATCCACTTTATACAGTTGGACTTATGCATTAAATAATGAGCTCTAACAGTTTTCTCTTATAGGATGCAGGCAATTCCTCCTCTGCTTTATCATTAACACACTAAAATCTTACAAGAGAAGAGATAATTTGGTTAATACCTTATTCCAGCCGCTGGCATGAACTGTGGTCTCCAGTGTACATTCCCGATATGTCTGATATGTCAGTGGCCTGTAGAAATTTTTTTTAAAAGTCTGTGTCACTAAGTTGAAAAATTCTAAATTTCCAGGTGAATAAATATACAGTCATTACTCTAATGTTGTAGGAACTTTTTGTAAAACTAAGACAGATAATTCAACATATTGTTTTGTTTTGAGATATGGCTATTAACATTTGGTATACACTTTTCTTCAAGCATCCTCAATAGGCTGAGATGCATGTTACCAGTTTCAAAAATCAGTTAACATAACAAGTAATAATAAAAATAATAAATTTTTATAATTGCATTAGTTACCCAACAGAATTTCTATATTGTAGATAAACATAAACACTTGGATTATTAATATGGGATCAAATAATAAGTATTATCTTATTAATAAAATTAAAAGCATAATTTTATTTTTTAAGGCAAAAAATCTAAAATATTTAAAAATTAAAGAGACTTGTCACTGGAACATTTTTCAAATTGAGGATATAAGAAGTTGTAATAAACAAGGCCAATAAACAGAGCTCTATTTTTAACTTGGTGTCTTATAACATAAAATCCTAGAGGGCAGAGAGAGAAGCTTTTCTGATTGTTTCCATGAATGTTTTAGTTATGCCAAAATTCAAATCACTGAGCGACGACAATGCTCAATCAATAATTTTTTAATGTTTTTATTGATTTTTAGAGAGAAAGGGAGAGGGATAGAGAGAGAGAAACATCGATGAGAGAGGAACATCATCCATTGGCTGCCTCCTGCACACACCCCTACTGGGGATCAAGCCCGCAACCTGAGCATGTGCCCTGACCAAGAATTGAACCGGCGACCTCTTTTTTCCTGGGTCGACGCTCAACTGCTAAGCCACACCAGCTGGGGTCAATCAATAATTTATTGAGGGACTTTGAGTACTATATTTTAAGTCTTGGTTTCATGTGCAAATTAACAATAACAACAACAAAATACTTGATAACCAAGTAACATATGTAAGCAAGAACAGCTTAGATAATAGATTTAGTAAAATGTAAGCCCCCTTTTGTGGGCAAATTATTAACATACTAGAGGCCCAGTGCAAGGATTCGTGCACTGGTGGGGTTCCTCAGCCTGGCCTGTGGGGAATGGGCCAAAACTGGCTCTTCGACATCCCCCAAGGGGTCCAGAATTGTGAGAGGGCATGAATTCATGCACCGGACCTCTAATATGCATCTAAGATCTTTGATTAATCTCTTTTCACCCTTCCCCTTTCTCCCTCTCCTCTGAGATTCATCAGTTTGTTCCATGTTTCCATGCCTGTGGTTTCCACTACTGCATTGAGCGTCTG
Source organism: Myotis nattereri (assembly GCF_964212035.1). NCBI lineage: Eukaryota > Metazoa > Chordata > Mammalia > Chiroptera > Vespertilionidae > Myotis > Myotis nattereri. Next base: position 106,799,356 of record NC_138076.1, read on the forward strand.
TCCCCTGGTGATCAGGGCGTGTCATAGCTACCAGTTGAACGGTCGGATGGTAACTTAGGCTTTTATATATATATAGATTAGAGGCCCAGTGCATGAAATTCATGCATGGGGGGGTGGAGCCCTCAGCCTGGCCTGCACCCTCTCCAATCCAGGACCCCTCAGGGGATGTCTGACTGCATCTAGCAATCTGGAACCACTGGCGCCTAACTGCCTGCCTACCTGCCTGATCGCCCCTAACCCCTCTGCCCGCCTGCCTGATCGCCCCTAACCACCTCTGCCTGCCTGATCGTCCAGGACCGCAAGGCATGCAGCTTGTCCCTCTCCCGGGCCGTAGGAGTAGGCGCAGCCGCTGGCACCTGGGACCGTGGGGCGGGCAGCTTGTCTCTCTCCCAGGTCGCAGCCCCAGCCACTAGCACCAGGGACTGCAGATCATGCAGCTTGTCCCTCACCCGGGCCACAGCCTGGCTGGTCCCCATTCCTCTCTTGCGAGCTCATTTGTGCCTGGCTGTTCCGCATTCCTCTCTCCCCTGTGTTGAGTGTCTGAGCCATTATAGCATGACAACCATTTGCATATTAGCTCTTTATTATATAGGATATGTAAAAAAGAGAAGAGTCTTATTTTAAAATCCATCTCAAAGGTATTTTCTGATCTGACCACTCAACTCTGTGATTTCTTCAGCCTGTGAATACAGACGACTGCTAACAGCTACCACTTATTGGCAGCCTACTGTTAGGTTTTATTTTTCACATATTTCATATTATCATTTTATATATTAGGAAACTGAAGCTCAGAAAAGCTAAGAGACTATCCCAAATCCACATAGCTGGCAAGAGCAATGGAGGAATTTATACTCAATTAGATATGGCCCTAAAGGCCACACTATTTTAACTTAGGATTTTGACACATGACATGATAAAGTCTAGATGCCACATGTAGCTAACAAAGCACTTGACATGTGGCTAGTGATGTGCTGAAAGTGTAAATACACACCAGATTTCAAAAAAAAAAAGAATGTAAAGTATCTCACTAATAAGTCATTATATGGAGTATATATTAAAACTACATTTTAATATATTACATTAAATAAAATGTTATTTAAAATCATAATTAAATTTTTATATGGCTGCAAAAAATTGTAATTACATACATGTGACTTTCATTATCTCTATTGGAAAGTGCTGGTCTAGGTATTTCAGAATAATGGTTATGATGACATGGGTATCATTCTTTTATACAAGTCAAAATAAAATCAATACTACAGTGATGCTGAGATACCAGGGGTGACCTTTTTAATAAGATTTTATATAACCAATTTCACCCCAATAAATTTAATTTAAAAAATATATATGTTATATACTACCTTCCTGATATATTCCCATCCAAATGAGCTTAGTATTTTTTTTTTTTAGAAAACTTGTACTAAATACTACGTGTTTATAAATCCTAAACTTCAGCAGATACTATATAGTCTACCTACCTATATTCTCCCTGAAGCTTAACTTGTGTATATCAGCCCCTTCACTTCCTTTCCTGAACTGTTTCATGCTACTGTGGGTCACAGTAGATCTTATTGGTAGTTTGTCTATCAGGCTAAAATAGCATCCTTCAGAATGAAATGATTTGAAACATATGTACACACATATATGCACATTAACAATCCAGCAGATTAAAACAATCAAAGGACATCTAATACATAGAAAAGTGTAGCAGAAAAACCAGCCCTTTCTGATGAGCTACTTGAAAACAGAACAAGAAAGAAAACGGAGGGTGGGTGGTATCTTCCACCTTAAAAAATACTGCCATGAACCTATATAATCATTCTAGTTCATGCTCGGCAGGTGTGGCTCAGTGGTTGGTCGACCCATGAACCAAAAGATCACCAATATGATTCCCAGTCAGGGCACATGCACGGGGTGTGAGCTTGAAACCCAGTGAAGGGTGTACAGGAGGCAGCCCATCAACGATGTTTCTCTCTCATCAATGTTTCTATCTATCCCTCTCCCTCTTCTCTCTCTAAAAATGAATAAAAACGTATTTTTTAAAAATGTTTTAAGTAATTCTAGCTCTAGCCAGTCTTGCTCAGGGAACAGAACATTGGCCCATGGACTAAAGGGTCCCAGGTTCGATTCTGGTCAAGGGCACGTACCTCAGTTGCAGACGCCATCCCAGCCCTGCAGAGTGCGTGCGGGAAGCAATCATCAATGTGTCTCTCTCACATCAATGTTTCTCTCTCTGTCTCTCCTCCTCCCTTCTACTCTCTCCAAAAAATCAATGGAGAAATATCCTCAGATGAGGATCAACAACAAAAAATAATTCTAGTTCATCATCAGATAGTTATTTTTAAGGTATTAGTAATAGCACTTAACAACTTTCAAAAGTATTTCTGATAATCACACATATTTTTTTCAAAATTGGCTAAAATCTACTAGAACATTTCTTCTTGACTGCTAAAACAGGATATATGTTGAGTTTAATTCCTTAAAAAATAAAAGACCTCTAATTTAGTATTTGCCATTTGAAAATTACATCAGATATCCTTTAGATTCTATAAAGGAAACATCTTAACATGTCTTCAAAGTAAAAATATTCATTTTTGAGTAGAAGAAAAATACTGAAAATAAACACACTAAAGGAAAAATGAGATTTCTGAAAAATAATTTTATTCAGGTGCCTAACCACCAGAGATACCAATTTCAAAAATAATTATATTAGTATTCAGAGTCTAGAGAAAAATAAATAAATAATATTCATCAAAAATAAGATTTTTTAAAAATATCACTTACATTGCAGTGAGAAAATATCAATTTTTCTTATACACTATGAAAAGGACTCCAAAAACAATACTTTTTCAAAAACCTATATAATACTGTTCTTTAGAGTGCTCATAATATCCAAGTTAAGTTAAAATTGACAGATGGATAAATTGAGATATAGAGTGAAATGGTTTGATACAAATAGTTTGTATCAAAACCAGAAACAGGGCTGGGCTGATGTGGCTCAGTGGTTGAGTGTCGAACTATGAATCAGGAGGTCACACAGTTCAATTTCCAATCAGGAGGACACATGGCCAGGTTTCAGGTTTGAATTCCAGTAGGAGGATGCAGGAGGCAGCCAATCAATGATTATCTCTCATCATTAATGTTTCTATCTCTCTTCCCCTCTCCCTTCCTCTCTGAAATCAATAAAAATATATTTTTTAAAAATAAATTGGAAACAGGGCTCTGGCAGGGTAACTTAGTTGGTTAGAGCATCATTCCAATACACTAGGCTTCAGGTTAGATATCTGGTGAGGGCACATACAAGAAGCAACCAATAAATGCATAAGTAAGTAGAACCATCAATGCTTCTGTCTCTTTCTCTCCCTTCCTCCCTCCCTCCCAAAAAATTATTTTTAAAAATTGGAAACAGAATTTTTTTAAAAATATATTTTATTGATTTTTTACAGAGAGGAAGGGAGAAGGATAGAGAGTTAGAAACATCCATGAGAGAGAAACATCAATCAGCTGCCTCCTGCACACCCCCTACTGGGGATGTGCCCGCAACCAAGGTACATGCCCTTGACCAGAATCGAACCTGGGACTCTTCAGTCCACAGGCCGATGCTCTAGCCACTTAGCCAAACTGGTCAGGGCGGAAACAGAATTTTTTTTTTTTGTCTTATATATCTCAGTTATTCTACTCCCAGTCCCAATAACTTGTACAAGTTTTGTTTGTTTTGGCAAACAAAATTTCCTCAAATCTTACATGAAACATCAATATATAACATATGTGAAAGTATAGCTATTCTGGTTTAAGAACAGTGGAGAGGCACTAATAAACCCCACCCACTCACCCTGTCCTCACCTCTGCAAGGGCCCAGAAGGCTCCATAGAATACTTTGAAATCCACAGCCATCTCCAAATTTCCTATTGTCTTATTTCCCAACACCTATAATGTTATCTCCTCTCCATATTTATTTATTTTTATTTTTTTGTAAATCTTCACCTGAAGATATTTTTTCCATTGATTTTTAGAGAGACTGGAAAGGAGGGAGGGGGAAAGAGAGAGACAAAGAGAAACTTCGATGTGAGAGAGACACAATGATTAGTTGCCTCCCGCACATGCCCCATCTGGGGTCAGGGATCAAACCAACAACCCAGGTATGTGCCCTTAATGGGGAATAAAACCTGCATGGGGCTGACACTCTAACTACTGAGCAAACCAGCCAGGGCTCCATATTTGTTTTTAAACTTTCCTATATATAAGGTTAAGAAGATCCAAATGTAATTTTCATTTCACTGTTTCCTATATATAATTGCATTTTTACATTTGCTCATGTCACCTTAACAAAGTGAATTCTCCTTAAACCCATATTGCTGCTTCCTTCTACTACATGTAACATATAAACTCTGCCTACATGAAAGTAAGGAATTACCTTACTACAACAACACTGTAGCATCTGAATTTTGGCCCTTTTATTATTTACTAGAGGCCTGGTGCACGATATTTGTGCACTCAGGGGGTGAGGATCCCTCAGCCCAGCATGTGCCCTTTTGCAATCCGGGAGCCCTCGGGGGATGCCCGACTGATGGCTTAGGTGGGGAGCGGGCCTAAGCCGCAGTTAGGCATCCTTAGCGCTGCCACGGAGGTGGGAGAGGCTCCCGTCACTGCTGCTGCACTTGCCAGCTGTCAGCCCAGCTTGTGGCTGAGTGGCACTCCCCATGTGGAAGCACACTGACCACCATAGGGTAGCTGCTGCATTGAGCATCTGCCCCCTGGAGGTTAGTGCACATCATAGCAACCGGTCATTCTGCCATTTGGTCTATTCGCATATTACCCTTTTATTATATAGGATTTATTTATTTTATATTTTATTGATTTTAACTGAGAAAAAGGGAGAGGGATAAAGAGTTAGAAACATCAATTAGCTGCCTCCTACATGCCCCCTACTGGAGATTGAGCCTGCAACCAAGGTAAATGCCCTTGACCAGAATCCAACCTGGGACCCTTCAGTCCGTGGGCTGATGCTCTATCCACTAAGCCAAACTGGTTAGGGCTGAATTTTGGCCCTTTTAGAAAAAGAGGCGATGCCATCCTGTTTTAGATAGTTGTCAACATTCATTAAAACAAATGTTTTTTCTAATTCATATCAATTCCTTAATGATTCTCAGCAAAAAATTAGGAAAAATGAATTTTTAAGATGTGTAAAAAATGATGTGGTTCTATTTTAATATACTTTCACTATAAGCCTCTTGCCTTTAGCTGTAAGGGAGGGAGGGGGAAAGAGAGAGAGAAAATCAGAATCATAGCTAGGAGCTGAGTTCACACTATAAGAATATAGCAGTAGTTCCATGGGCAGATGGTGCAACCCCAAAGTACAGCAACATCTGGGATACCTAAAATACAGATGTAATGTTAATCCCAAAGTACAAGAAATAAAACCCGAGCCATTATATTTGTGTTGGCCACTAGAGAATGGTAGTAAAAGTGGTCAGGACAAATAATATAGCTTGTATTTACTCAGTGAAAGTATTTGCTGAAACCTGATAGCTCAACAAGAAAATACAAATAGTCAAATCCATGTTGATGCAAATATTGTCACTCAAAACACAGAGATGCTTTGGAAAAGCAAGAGAAGAAAGAGTGAAAAAAAGTAAGTGATAAAATAAGTTACCGTTTATGTAAAACAAAGTCTTAACCAACCCACTGCAGAAGACTACTTAGAGAAGCAATGGTAACTCACTGGCTGAGGAGCACTTGCAATGCCTGATGTAGAGGCTCTTTCAGTTCCTGGGACACTCTTTCCCCAAGATGAGCCAAGCAGTCTTCTACTGGGGTGGCAGGGCTGAACACTGGAGACGTGTGCTGGTCAAAGCCTATGTTGGTGAAGGCTAAGACAGGGCAAAAGAAAATCTAATTTAATATATATTATCAAAAGTTGTGCTATAAAAGCTCAGGGGATTAAGACAACTGCTACTGAGAATGAGCTAAGTTATAAGTCACCTATAGAGGTCAGAAAATCACTACAAGATATCAGTCTTTCCTGGATAGGTCCTACATTTAGAGATTTTTTTTTTTAAAGAAAATATGTTTATGGAACATCTCAGGTTTCGTAAGAAAAAGACTAAACTGAAATGTTAAAATATACAAACCAATTTAGTGCATTATTACAGACCAATGTGATATAAGAATGATATATGAGAGGCAACTGCTAGATCTATCATCCCTCTCTTAATATTTTCCTTTTAAACTTTTGTTTTTTACCTTTATAAATGTAGCACTGTTTTTTAATATATCTTTATTGATTTCAGAGAAGAAAGGAGAGGGAGAGAGATAGAAACATCAATGATGAGAGAGAATCATTGATTGGCTGCCTCCTGTACACCCCTTACTGGGGATTGAGCCTGCAACCATGGCATGTGCCTTGACCAGGAATAGAACCGTGACCTCCTGGTTCACAGGTCGACACTCAACCACTGAGTCATGAACAAGCACGCGATCACATGCTCTTGTGCTCGCACGCACCCGCTCTCTCTCTCTGTAAACATATCCGTGGGTGAGGATTTAAAAAAAAAATTTTAATGTCAGCAAAGGAAAATAAAAGTCTAAAATTAGGTTTCTGGATGATTTGTAAATCTCTATTCATATTCTTTACCAACAGGGAACTGATTTTATAAACATGTTTTGTAATTTTTCTTGTTAAAAATTATTGGTCAATAGCCCAAATGGAGTGGCTTGGTGGTTGAGCATCGACCTACATACCAGGAGGTCACGGTTCAATTCCCAGTCAGGGCACATGCCTGGGTTGCAGGCCCAATCCCGTGTGAGGTGTGCAAGAGGCAGCCGGTCAATGATTCTCTCTCATCATTGATGCTTCTATCTCTCTCTCTCTCCCTCTCCCTTTCTCTCTGAAATCAATAAAAATATATTTTTTAAAACAATTATTGGGCAATATATATCCACACAAAAACTTGTACTAGGCACTGGCCAGTGTGGCTCAGCTGGTTGAGCATTATCCCATGCACTGAAAAGTCACTGCACTGAAAGGTCACTGGTTCGATTCCTGGTCAGGGCACATGCCCATATTGCGGGTTCAAAATAATCCAAATGCTCTCCTCAATAATAAGGGGATGATTGAACAGTCATTCAATGCATCGAATTTCATTTAGTTACTACAATGATAACAATTTTTAAAGTTTATGACATAATTTAAGTACAAAACATATGGCTATAAAATTACATCTATATTACTATTACAACTATCTATAGCAGTGGTCGCCAACCAGTGGCCCACAGAGGTCCGAAAGGTTGGCAACAGCTGATCTATAGCATATATAATGCAAAACTGAAAGCAGTTTACTCGCGTTTTTTAAAAAATTTATTTGATTTTTTTACAGAGAGGAAGGGAGAAAGAGAGAGAGTCAGAAACATCGATGAGGGAGAAACATCGACCAGCTGCCTCCTGCACACCTCCCACTGGGGATGTGCCCGCAACCAAGGTACATGCCCTTGACTGGAATCGAACCTGGGACCTTTCAGTCCACAGGCTGACGCTCTGTCCACTGAGCCAAACCAGTTGGGGCAGTTTACTCACATTTTTCCCCTTAATGTTACATTGAATGGAAAGTACCTTAACATGATTGTCGAACCCATCACTTAACATCAGAAAAGGCTACATTTAAACTGTTGTGAACAGTTGGGAAAAAATTTAGAAACATATCCCTTAGGAAAGAAAAATGAGTAACCACTAGTTTCACTCTTATAATCCTGTACCAATGAAGCCGTGTAATGTTGAGAACACTCTATTATAAAGAATCAAATTAAACCAACTGTAAACCACAAAAACAGAATCTTCTAATTAACTAGGAAAGTAAGAATAAAGAGACCTTCAGAAATTTCTTTGTCCAGAAATCTTAGCTCTTCTTCAATTTCAGTTTTAACTTTTAATAAAACTTCTTGATCCAGAGATTGTGAAGCTACATCTTGTTGAACTCCTGAAACCAATAGAAAGGTTATTATTGACAGAGGTAGAGAGAAGCCATTAGTATATGGGTAGTATTTTAACTAAGTAAAAAATATAAAATTAAAATTATCAAAGCTAGGGGGCTGGGAGATATTTAAAAATGATAAAGGTGAAGCTTGGGTAGGTAATATCACTACTATGGAGAAGCTATGATTGGAACTCAGGTGAATCTGAATACAAAACTATTAATGCAGGCTGTCCTCATCTTCTGTTTGGGTAATTAGAAAGGAGGTATCTCTAGAAAGCCCACTACATGGGAGAACATATTTGCCAGTGCTATCACTGATAAGGGTTTAACCTCCAACATTTATAGGGAACTCATACAACTCAACAAAAGGAAGATAAACAATCCAATCAAAAAATGGGCAAAGGACCTAAATAGACACCTTTTAAAAGAGGACATTCAGAAAGCCAAAAGACATATGAAAACATGCTCAAAGTCGCTAATCATCCGAGAGATGCAAATCAAAACAACAATGAGGTACCATCTCACACCTGTCAGAATGGCAATCATCAACAAATCAACAAACGACAAGTGCTGGAGAGGATGTGGAGAAAAAGGAACACTCGTGCACTGCTGGTGGGAATGCAGACTGGTGCAACCACTGTGGAAGACAGTATGGAGTTTCCTCAAAAAACTAAAAATGGAACTCCCATTTGACCCTCTGCTATTCCTATCACTTCTAGGAATATATCCCAAGAAACCAGAAACACCAGTCAGAAAGGATATATGCACCCCTATGTTCATAGCAGCACAATTCACCATAGCTAAGACCTGGAAACAGCCTAAGTGCCCATCTGTTGATGAATGGATTAGGAAACTGTGGTACATCTACACGATCGAATACTATGCTGCTGTAAAAAAGAAGGAACTCTTACCATTTGCAACAGCATGGATGGAACTGGAGAGCATTATGCTAAGTGAAATAAGCCAGTCAATGAAGGAAAAAATATCACATGATCTCACTCATTTCTGGATTATAAAGACCATTATAAACTTATGAACAAAAATAGATACAGAGGCAAAGCTGCCTTGAACAGACTGTCAAACTACAGCAGGAAGGCCAGGGAGGGTGGGAGGGCAGGAGGGAGGTGGGTAAGAGATCAACTGAAGGACTTGTATGCATGAATATAAGCATAACCAATGGACATAAGACACTGGGGAGTAGGGGAGGCCAGGGGATTGTCAAGGGCGGGGGGGGGGGGGGGGGGGAAAGGAGACATATGTAATACTCTTTGTAATACTTTAAGCAATAAAAAAAATTTTTAAAAATTAAAAAAAAGAAAGGAGGTATCTCAGAAACATTTTTGACATTAAAGAAAAGGAAACCTGAAAGGTTGTTTAGATCAGTGATAATATATTTTGATAGTGATCTTTATGGTTCCTTATCTTTACATAAACTGCAGCCCAAGAGAAAGCCTATAATCATCAAAAGACTTATATTCTCCAACTTAAGAAAACTATATTCTCATGCAGTAAAAAGAAAAAAAAAAAGGTCTTGGTCTCTAGTACAGAATGGAGAACTAAGGGAAAGAGTCTGAAGGAAAAAAACAAACAAACAGATATTTAACTACTTACTAATTTCTCCTGCCTCAGATATTTGCAGAACTTCATCATTTCTTCAAAAACATTGAATGCAAATAAGATACTCTCTACCCCACCTATTCAGAATATACTTATATTATTTTTCCATATCATTTGTTTTCTATCACTGACAAGTTTTATAAAGAGAGGGATTAGCTGTTTATGTTTTCATTTTTGCAAGCAAAATATTCTGAATTCAAAGATAAGTTTATTAATTTAGACCAAGAAACTTGATTATTATAGCATCTATGAATCTTTAAAATACCACTGAAAAACAAAAGGTTAAACATTTCTGTAACTTAGATTTTAAAGTTGACAAAACTAATTGTCCTTTAAGCCACATAAGACACTTCCCTTCTTTTCTGTTTTTATTTTATTGATATCAGAGAGGAAGGGAGAGGAAGACAGAGATAAGAAACATCAATGATGAGAGAGAATCATTGATCTGCGGCCTTCTGCATGCCCACACTGGAGATCGAGGCCACAACCCAGGTATGTGCCCCTGCCGTGAATAGAACTGTGATCTCCTGATTCGTAGGTCGACACTCAATCACTGAGCTACGCTGGTCAAGTAAACCTTTTCCTTCTGAGTTGAGACTATACAAAATAAAACTTAGATCCTTAAAAAAAATTTTTGTGGAAAATTTCTAGTTGAACTGCAATACAAAGGATCCCCTCAATGTAATGACTGACATATACTTTGCTTACCTAGATAGACATTTCACTTAACTTCTGCCTATATAAATACCTTAGATCAGTGGTTCTCAACCTTCCTAATGCCGGGACACTTTCATACAGTTCCTCATATTGTGGTGACCCACAACCATAAAGTTATTTTCGTTGCTGCTTCATAACTGTAATTTTGCTACTGTTATGAATCGTAATGTAAATATCTGATATGCAGGATGTATTTTCATTGTTACAAATTGAACGTAATTAAAGCATAGTGATTAATCACAAAAACAATATGTAATTATATATTGTGAAATATTTATTTCTAATTACAAATAAGTGAAATTTTGTCTTGAAGCATGGTGTAGCATGGGTAACAGCCTTAATATAACAACAGTAAGCTACATTGCTACATTTTGCGATAGTATGCATAAAAAGCTAACGTCATTGTGAAGGTTGAGATTGCTTCTTTCTCAGCAGATCAGAAATTCTCAGGGCAGTCTTTGCAAGAGCACAGCGAAGATCATCTTCCACAACAAGTCTACTTCTGTATTTAGACTTGATAACCAACAAGCTTGAAAACCCTGTTTCACAAAGATATGTTGTTGGAAATGGAAGAAGAAGGCACAACACAGTCTCAGAGAGAACAGGATATGACTACAAACACTTGATCCAGAATTTTGTAACTGGCATTGTAGAGAAATCAGTTCTCACTGCATCGTTGTTAAGTTCAATGAACTCCTCTTGTGCTGTCTCAGGAACATCTTCAACTTGGACTGTGAATGGGCTTCTGGAAAGTGCAAATGGGGTGTCAGGTAGATTTGGAAAGTATGATGAAATTTCGTCTGCAAGCATGTGCAAGTGTTCTTTCACAGAAATTATCATCATAATCCTTTTGTCTGGTTCAATGTCATGTTCCTCAAAGAAAGCAGATAAGATAGGCAACATGTAAATTTTATTTTCATCCAATTTTTTTTCCCAAAGCTGAAGTTTCATTTGGAATGATTGGATCTTTTCAGACAAATCGAGGCACGTTGCATTTGGTCCCTGCAGTGATAAATTTAACTCATTCAAGATGGCAAAGATGTCAACCAAGTAAGCTATTTTCTGCAGTTCACCTTTATCGCCGAAAAGTACTTCGAACTGCGGTCTTGCTTTCTGATTAAAAAACGTTTTGAGTTCATCACGAAGCTCAAAAACACGTTTTAAAATTTTTCCTCTCAACAACCATCTCACTTCAGTGTGAAATAGCAGAGCATTGTTCGGCGCATCCAACTCATTGCACAGTTATGAAAACAGTCGACTGTTTAAAGTGCTAGCCTTTACAAAATTGACACAACTTATGATGCTTTTCATTACTTCTTGTAACTCTTGTGGCAGCGTCTTCGTTGCTAATATTTGCCAATGAATCGTACAGTGAGTTCCGATGACTTTTGGTGACTCATTCAGTACCAAACATTGAAATCCAGATCGACATCCTAGCATAGCTGGAGCACCATCTGTGCAAACACCACAAACCTTTTCCCAAGAGATCTTATGCTCTTTCAGAAATGAACCAACTGTGTCAATTACATCACATGCGTAGTAGAAACGTCAAGAGGTTTGCAAAAAAGAAACTCATCTTTAAAGTCGCTATCATTAATATACCTCACGTAAACCAGAAACTGTGAACAGTTTGCACCATCTGTAGATTCATCAAGCTGGATACTAAATATTGGAAGTGTAGCAGATTTAATTTCCTGGATTACCTGATCAAGAATATCAGCAGACATGTCATCTATTCTTCTGCGGACAGTGCCGTTAGATAAGGAAATTGCACTCAATTTCGTAACAAATTCGTCTCCAATCATAACTCGAACAATGTCTTTGGCTGCTGGCAACAATAAATCCTCAGCAATGGTGTGAGGTTTCATAGCTCTGGCAATTCTGAGTGCCACCAAATATGAAGCTTCAACGGCTGCTACGTTTTATTCATGGTACTTGCCACCACTGTCAAGTCTGGCTTTCTTGAGTCCATCATCTTTGCTTCTAAAATAGTTGGTATCCTTGCTGGCAAAGCTTGGATGCTTGCTATCAAAATGGCGTTTTAGTTTGTCCGGCTTCATAGATTCGGCTGATAGAACTTCACAACAAATAACACACTGCGATTTCTCAATTCCTGCTACAATTATTGAGGTAAAACCACACTGAAAAAAATCCTCACTATATTTTCTTTTCTTAACATTCTTCTCTACACGATCCATTGTCATGGGATGGTTTGCTAATGAAAATAATATATAACAATAGCTTTAATAATACAAAAGATGATAGCCACTTGGCCTGGAGGTCAAACCCTCCCTGGTATTAGCTACAACAATCAAGGTTTAACTATAAGACTGCGCACAAAGACCACTAGGGGGTGCACCAAGGAAGCATAACAAAATGCGGAGACAAAGAAACAGGACAAAATTGTCAATGGAAGATATAGAGTTCAGAACCACACTTTTAAGGTCTCTCAAGAACTGTTTAGAAGCTGCCGATAAACTTAATGAGATCTACAAGAAAACTAATGAGACCCTCGATGTTATATTGGGGAACCAACTAGAAATTAAGCATACATGGACTGAAATAACGAATATTATACAGACTCCCGACAGCAGACCAGAGGAGCGCAAGAATCAAGTCAATGATTTGAAATGCGAAGAAGCAAAAAACACCCAACCGGAAAAGCAAAATGAAAAAAGAACCCAAAAATGTGAGGATAGTGTAAGGAGCCTCTGGGACAGCTTCAAGCGTACCAACATCAGAATTATAGGGGTGCCAGAAGATGAGAGAGAGCAAGATATTGAAAACCTATTTGAAGAAATAATGACAGAAAACTTCCCCCACCTGGTGAAAGAAATGGACTTACAGGTCCAAGAAGCGCGGAGAACCCCAAACAAAAGGAATCCAAAGAGGACCACACCAAGACACATCATAATTAAAATGCCAAGAGCAAAAGATAAAGAGAGAATCTTAAAAACAGCAAGAGAAAGAAACTCAGTTACCTCCAAGGGAATACCCATACGACTGTCAGCTGATTTTTCAACAGAAACTTTGCAGGCCAGAGGGGAGTGGCAAGAAATATTCAAAGTGATGAATGCCAAGAACCTACAACCAAGATTACTTTATCCAGCAAAGCTATCATTCAGAATTGAAGGTCAGATAAAGAGCTTCACAGATAAGGAAAAGCTAAAGGAGTTCATCACCACCAAACCAGGATTATATGAAATGCTGAAAGGTATCCTTTAAGAAGAGGAAGAGGAAGAAAAAGGTAAAGATACAAATTATGAACAACAAATATGCATCTATCAACAAGTGAATCTAAGAATCAAGTGAATAAACAATCTGATGAACAGAATGAACTGGTGATTATAATAGAATCAGGGACATAGATAGGGAATGGACTGACCATTCTTGGGGGGGAAAGGGGTGTGGGAGATGCGGGAAGAGACTGGACAAAAATCGTGCACCTATGGATGAGGACAGTGGGTGGGGAGTGAGGGCAGAGGGTGGGGCGGGAACTGGGAGGAGGGGAGTTAAGGGATGGGAAAAAAGAGGAACAAATGTAATAATCTGAACAATAAAGATTTAATTAAAAAATAATAATAATACAAAAGATACATGGCGTAGTTCAGTCAATACAGTTCATTAAAGTCTCCTATGATTTACCATTCTGTTGTTTTTTTTACATACCTGTTTCTATCACAAGGGGGCAGTATTCACATCAACCACAGCTGAATATAAAAAGACCGATCAGCATCCAGATTAAGTTCCCATGGTACAGATATTTTTTTTGCAGTAGTTGATGATTTTACAGTACATGATTTTACATTTACCCAGTAATTATAATTCATGAAGTGTCGTTTTACCTCCAATACTGCTGCTTTCAACATAGTAGTTGCTTTTAACAGAGTAGCTGCTTTCAACACAGCAGCTGCTTTCTACACAGTCGCCGCTCTCTACACATGTGTGACTGGTCCGCGTAAGTACATTATGGCGCCAACCCTGTCACATACACCTGTATTTGTATGGGGTGTATGTGGTGGGGTTGGCACGATGATGTCATCACGCCGGGTACTTGTATGTGAGTGTATCTGCATGTGGGCGGACCCGCCTGGAGACGGATAGAGGAGTGGTGTCTCCGTCCTAAGACCATTGAAAATATGTGTTTTCCGATGGTCTTAAGCGACCCCTGTGAAAGGGTCATTCGACCCCCAAAGGGGTTGCGACCCACAGGTTGAGAACCACTGCCTTAGATGAACCTACATACATACAAACTTTAACACATTACATAAGCTCTCCTCTTGCCACCCAAGATACCAAAAAGAAAGTCCCTGCTGTAGTAAAGACCCAGAAGGCCAAAGAAGGTGGTATATCCCATTTGGGATAAGGCCCAAGAATTTTGGCATTGGACAGGAAATCCAAACCAAAAGGGACTTCACCCGTTTTGTCAAATGGCACCATTACATTCAGCTACAGGGGCAAAGGGCTATTTCCTGTAAGTGTCTAAAAGGGCCTTCCACCATTAACCAATTAACCCAGGACAAACGGCTATTCAACTGATTAAGCTGGCCCACAAGTACAGAGCAGAGACAAAGCAAGAGAAGAAGTGGAGATTGTTGGTACAGGCTGAGACAAAAGCTGCCGGCAAAGTGATGTCCCTGCCAAGAGGCCATCTGTCCTTCAAGCAGGGGTTAACCTGTCATCACCTTAGTGGAGAACAAAAAGGCCAGTTGGTAGTCTTTCTGCCTGTGCTTGCTGTAAGATAAAGGATCCCTACTGCATTACCAAGGAGAAGGCCAGGCTCAAGCGTCTAGTCCACAGGAAGCACCACAGTCATCTTGGAAGACAAAGGAGCTCTGGCTAACCTGGTAGAAGCTATCCAAACCAATTACAACAGCAGATATGATGAGATCTGCTGCCACTGAGGAGGCAACATTGTGGATCCAAAGATGGTGGTTCGCATTGCCAAGCTGGAAAAGGCCAAGGCTCAAAGCCACCAAATTGGGTTAAGTGTTCACTGTTGAGCTTTCTGGACGTAAAAGTAATAAAAATTCTCCAAAAAAATTTATAAAACAAAACATTACATAAAAAACATATATAATCTACTGTGCAAAACTTGAATACAATGTATTCTAGAAAGAAGGTAATCTTTATAAATTCTCCTAAGTATAAATAGGCTTTATCCCCCAATTTTTTTATTGTGGTAAAATACATATACCATGAAATTTACCATCTTTATTTTTTATTGTATAATTCAATAATATTAACTACTTTTGACAAGAACCACTATCCATCTCCAGAACTTTTATCTTGTAAACTCAAACTTTACAACCATGAAATATGAACCATTCATTCCCTCCTTCCCAGCCCTCAGCCCCTGACAACCATTACTCTACTTTCAGTCTCTATGAGTTGGAGTACTCTAATAACTTTTTGTGTAAGTGGAATTACACAATATTTGTCTTTTAGAGACTTACTTATTTCACTACAGATACACTTTTAATAGAAACCAAGTACTGTTTGTAATTATAGTAGGTTTGCCTTTAATTTTATTTTTTACTAGAGGCGTGGTGCAAGGGTGGGGTCCGGTGCAGTGGAGGGAATCCGGGAGCTTGGTTGGCCAGCCCCTCCCCTGATCAAGGTGTGAGGGACCGACCGACTAGGGGCAGGGACAGCTGGGGGCAGGCACTGTGGGTGGTTGGCCAGCCGGCCCTAAATCAGAGGGAGGGGGCCGACCGGGGCAGGACTGGCTGGGGGAAGGGGCCACAGGTGGTTGGCGGGCCAGCGCTGCCCCCAACCAGGGAGAGGGGGCCAATCAGGGATTGGGTCCGGCCAGGCAGAGGGGCTCTGGGCATTGGCTGGCTGGCCCTGCCCCCAACGGGGGGGGGCAATCGGGGTTGGGGATGGCTTCGGGGAGGGGCTACAGGCAGTTGGCCAGCAGGCCCCACCCCCTGGTCGAACTCTCAGTCGAGGGGACAATTTGCATATTACCTTTTATTATATAGGATAGGATTCTTTATTGTTGCAAGTATTATATATGTCCCTTCCCCCCCCCCAATAAACCTGCCCCAGTCCACACCCACCACTGCCTGAGGCCTTCAGCACTCTAATGTCTGTGTCCATGGATTATGTATATATGCATACAAGGTCTTTGGTTTATTGCCTCCCAGCCAGCCACCCTCCCCCACCATCCAGATAAGATTCCATACTCTGTTCCATGCTTCCATGTCTCTGGATTCACTGAATTCACCAGTTTATTTCATTACATAGATTCCAAAAATGAGTGCAATCATGTGATACTTGTCTTTCTCTGAATTAGTACGATACTTTCCAGGTCCCTTCATGCTGTCTCAAAAGGTAAGGGACTTTTCTTTTTTTACTGATGCACAGTATTCCATGGCATAAATGTACCACAGGTTTTTTTATCTGCTTATCTTGGATAAAAAAATGGGCACTTGGGCTGTTTGCAGATTGTAAATTGTGCTGCTATGAGTACAGAGGTACATACATTCTTCCTGATTTGTATTTCGGGTTTCCTGGGATATATTCCTAGAAGTGGGATACTGGATCAAATGGCAGTTCCATATTTAATTTTTGAGGAAACTCCATACTGTTTTCCATAATGGCTGCATCAATCTGCATTCCCACCAGCAGTGTACTAAGGTTCCCTTTTCAACAAATCTTCGCCAGCACTTGTCATTTGTTGATTTGTTGATGGTAGCCATTCTGACAGGTGTGAGGAGATGCCTCATTGTCGTTTTAATTTGCATCTCTTTGATGCTCAGTGCCATTGAGCATTTTGTCATAGGTCTCTTAGGTATCTGTATGTCCACTTTGAAAAAGTGTCTATTTAGGTCCTTTGTCCATTTTTGAATTGGATTGTTTGTCTTCCTGTTGTTAAGTTGTATGAGTTCCTTATATATTTTGGATATTAACCCTTTATCAGATGTATCATTGGCAATATGTTCTCCCATACAGTGGGCTCCCTTTTCATTTTGTTGATGGTTTCTTTTGCTGTGCAGAAGCTTTTTATTTTTTTTTTATTTTTTATTTTTTTTAAATATATTTTATTGATTTTTTACAGAGAGGAAGGGAGAGAGATAGAGAGTTAGAAACATCAATGAGAGAGAAACATCGATCAGCTGCCTCCTGCACATCTCCTCTTGGGGATGTGCCCGCAACCCAGGTACATGCCCTTAACCGGAATCGAACCTGGGACCTTTCAGTCCGCAGGCCGACGCTCTATCCACTGAGCCAAACCGGTTTCGGCGAAGCTTTTTATTTTGATGAGGTCCCATTTGTTTAACTTCTCCTTAGATTTCTTTACCCTAGGACAGTGGTCGGCAAACTGTGGCTCTTGAGCCACATGTGGCTCTTTGGTCCCTTGAGTGTAGCTCTTCCACAAAATACCACGTGTGGGTGCGCACGTACAGTGAAATTAAAACTTCGTGGCCCATGCGCAGAAGTCAGTATTTTCTGATTTCTTAGAGGAAGGGAGAAGGAGAGAGAGATAGAAACATCAATAATGAGAGAGGATCATTGATTGGCTGTAAAAAAAAATTTTAATTGGGTGTTGGATTTTTTCAAATGCTTTTTCTGTATCAATTGATATGACACTTTGATTTTTGTCTCAATTTGTTTATGTGATGTATCACATTTATTGATTTCTGGATATTGTACCATCCTTGCATCCCTGGAATAAATCCCACTTGGTCATGTATATCCAATTTGCTAAAATTTTGTTGAGGATTTTGGCATGTATGTTCATTAGGGATATTGGCATGTAATTTTCTTTCTTTGTAGTGTCTTTATCTGGTTTTGGAATTAGGATAATGCTGGCCTCCTAAAAAGAACTTGGAAGTGTTCCTTCTTCTTGGATTGCTTGGAATAGTTTGAGGATAGGTGTTAGTTCTTCTTTAAATGTTTGGTAAAACTCCCTTGTGAAGCCAACAGGACCCAGACTTTTCTTGGCTGGGAGTTTCTTGATTACTGCTTCTATTTCATCGGTTGTTATTGGCCTATTCAAGTTTTCTGATTATTCCTAATTCAGTTTTGGGAGATTGTATTTTTCTAGGAATATGTCCATTTTATCCACATTGTCCAGCCTCCTGGCATATAGTTGTTCATAGTATGTCCTTACAATTCTTTGTATTTCTGTTATGTCAGTGGTTACTTTTCTTTCGTTTCTGATTTTATTTATTTGGGTTCTCCCTGTTTCTTGATGAGCCTGGCTAATGGTTCATCAATTTTGTTCATCCTTTCAAAGAACCAGCTATTGGTTTCATTGATTTTTTTTATAGTGGTTTGTTTTTGTTTTTTGTTTTTTTGGTCTCTATGTCATTTATTTCAGCTCTGTTTTATTCCTTCGTTCTAGTTACTCTGGGGTTTGCTTGTTGTTCTCTTTCTACTACTTTAAGTTGTAGGGTTAAATAGTTTATTATTGCTTTTTCTTGTTTTATTATGTAGGCCTGTACTGCTCTGAACTTACCTTGCCGGAATGATTTTGCTGTGTCTCAGAGATTTGGGGTTATTATGTGTTCATGTTAACTTTTTTTCAGTAATTTTTTTATTTCTTTATCTCATTGGTAACCCATTCATTATTTAATAACATGCTATTTAGTCTCCATGTATTGGAATGTTTTTCGGTGTGTTTACTGTAGTTGATTCTAATTTCATTCCACTGTGATGTGAGAAGATGCTGGGTATGTTTTCTATCTTCTTGAACTTGTAAAGACTTGTTTTGTGTCCTAATATGTAGTCTAACTTTGTGAATAATCCATGTGCACTTGAGAAGAATGTACTGGTATATTCTTCAGTTTGGGGATGAAATGTTTACAAATGTCAATTAAATCCATCTGATCCAGTATGTCCTTTAGAGTCACTGTTTCTTTTTTAAGTTTTTTTCTGGAAGAACTATCCAGTGAAGTCAGCAGGGTATTAAAGTTCCCTACTGTGACTGTATTGTTGTCTCTCTCTTCCTTAAAGTCCTCTAGAAATTTTTTTTACATATTTATGTGTTCCTATATGTGTTGTCACTTGCATGGATTTCATTTTGAAGTCTGTTTTGTCAGATGTGAGTATTGATATCCCAGCTTTTCTTTTCCATTTGCATGGAAAATTTGTTCCCATCCCTTCACTCTCATCCTGTGTGTATCTTTTGTTCAGAAGTGGATCTCTTATAGACAGCATATAGCTGGGTCATGTTTTTCTATCCATTCAGCTACCCTATGTCTTTTGATTGTAGCCTCTAATCCTCTTATACTTAAGGTTACTATTGATAGGTACTTATTTACTGCCATTTTAATTCTGTATGCCTAGGTTTCCTTCTCTGTTTCTAATTCTCATTACAGCAGTCCCTTTAACATTTCTTGTAGTGCAGGTTTGGTGGTGATGTATTCCATTAGCCTATTTTGTCTGGGAAACTTTATTTGACCATCTATTTTGAATGATAGCCTTGCTGGACATAGTAATCTTGGTTTCAGGTCCTTGCTTTACATTACCTTGAGTACTTCACGCCATTCCTTATGGCCAGTAGAGTTTTTGATGAGAAATCAGGTGTCAGCCTTATGGGAGCTCCTTTGTTGGTAACAACTTGCTTTTCTCTTGCTACCTTTCAGATGTTCTCTCTCTCTTTAATTTTTGGCATTTTAATGATGATGTGGCTGAGCGTGGGCCTGTTTGGGTTTTTCTTGCTTAGGGTTCTCTGTGCCTCCCAGAATTGTGTGACTTTTTTCTTTAATATGTTAGGGAAGATTTCTACCATTATTTCTACGAACATGTTCTCCATCCCTTTATCCTATTCTCCCACTTCTGGCACACCTGCTAATAAAATATTGTTATGTTTCACATTATCCCACAACTCCCTTAAGCTGTCTTATTGTTTTTTAACTAGTGGCCCAGTGCATGAATTCATGCACATTAAAAGGAAATTAATTAGAAGAAATATTTTAATTCACCCTTTCTATATAATAGAAGTATCAACCAAATTACGACTAACAATGACAGATGGAAACATACCCGTGCAATTGGCGCCAGCGAGAGCTTTATATTATATATCATGCATGCGCAAGTCAACATAGCCTTTTATAAAAATAGAATAAACTTCCTTAATTAGACCTGCTTTCTAATTTAACTAACCTTTTTCCAGCCCAGTGAAGGGCCCCAACTTCTCTTTCAGGTAATTGTCAGCAACACAGCAGTGAATATCAACATGAAACAGATTATTATTGTAGATCATGCAGGAGAACAAAGGGTAAAATATTTAACTGCAGCAGTGTTTGACTATATTCTGAGAAATGAGAAAAACTGAACTCATTTTCAAAGGTCCACCATTTCTTACTTCTTTTCAGTAGGGTGAAGTTTCTTAGCTTTCTAAATCTCTGTATTCCAGCTAATGAAAAGAAAATCTCCTATCTACCTACTCCAGGACTTCTGTGAGGATCAAATGAGATGAGGCATGGGAAAATGCTTCACAGACATTTGATTACAGTGTAAAATGTTTGCACCAGGCTATAAAGAAGTACTGTTCCTGGGCTGAAGAAACTCCAAGGAGGCTAGTCGCTAGGGAGAGGAAGCCGGGCGATTCTACGTGACATCATTACCCAGATGGACACTTAGCATATTAGTCTTTTACATATATACTAGAGGCCCGGTACACAAAAATTTGTGCACTCAGGGGGGAGGGGGGTCCCTCAGCCCGGCCTGTGCCCTCTCGCAGTCTGGGACTCCTCGGGAGATAACAACCTGCTGGCTTAGGCCTGCTCCCGGTTGGCAGAGGGCAGGCCCAATCCCTAGGTGCAGCCCCTGGTTGGGCTAAGAGCTGGGCCGATTGGGGAGTTGGGGCGCCGCCCCTGTCAGGCACAGAGCAGGGCGGATTGGGAGGTTGCGATGCCACCCCTAGTCATGCTCAGGGTAGGGCCGATTGGGGGATTGGGGCACCGACCCGTCACACACAAGACAGGGTCGATAGGGAGGTTGCAGCGCCACCCCCTGTCACCCACAGAGGAGGGTCAATCAGGGGGTTGGGGCGCTGCCCCCCGTCATGCAGAGAGCAGGGCCCATCAGGGGGGTTGGGGCTCCATACCCTGTCATACACAGAGCAGGGCCGATCAGGGGGTTGGGGAGCTCCCCCCATCACGCACAGAGCAGGGCCGATCAGGGGGTTGAGAAGCTCCCCCGTCACGCACAGAGCAGGGCCCATCAGGGGGTTGGGGCGCTGTCCCCTGTCACGCACAAAACAGGGCCGATCAGGGGGTTGGGGAGCTCCCCCCTATCAGGCGCAGAGCAGGGCTGATTGGGGGTTAGGGCACCTTCCCCTATCACGAACAGAGCAGGGCAGATAGGGAGGTTGTGGCCCGCCCCGTCTCAAACAGAGCAGGGGGGATAGGGAGGTTGTGGCCCCGCCCCGTTACGCTTATCCCGGTGCTGGGAGGCATATTACCCTTTTACTATATAGGATAGAGGCCTGGTGCACGGGTGGGGGCCGGCTGGTTTGCCCTGAAGGATGTCCAGGATCAGGGTGGGGGTCCCCACTGGGGTGCCTGGCCAGTCTGGGTGAGAGGCTGAGGGCTGTTTTCAGGCTGGCGGGTGACTGAAGCTCCCAACCGCTGCTTTTTTTCTTTTTTTTTTTTTTATTCTGGGCCAGCTTTAGCTCTGAGGCTTGGCTCCAGCTCTAAGGCCTCGGCTGCTGAAAGCAGGTATCTGGTTTGTTTGGGTTCTATAATCGAAACACTGGTTCAACTCCAGCTCTGAGATCCCGGCTGGCTGAAAGCAGGTTTCTGGGGTTTTGTTTAGCTTCTATTTTTGTAACAATGTTTCAAACTGCAAGCTCAGAGGCCGGCAGCGGCAGGCGGGGAATGTTGGAGTCCTCCGTCACTGAAGCAAGCAAGCCTCATGTTCACTTCAAGCTGCCTGGCTGCCGGCCGCCATCTTGGCTTGAAGTTAATTTGCATATCGCCCTGATTAGCCAATGGGAAGGGTAGCAGATATATGGCTAATTACCATATTTCTCTTTTATTAGATAGAATTGTTTCTTCTTTTTAGTTCTCAGATTTGGTTATTTTTTTCTACCCTGTCTTCTCGTTCACTGATTCGATCCTCAACATCCCCTAATCTGCTGTGGATTCTTTCCAATGTGGTATTTGTTTGTGCTATATCATTCTTTATTTCTGTTTTCAAAGTTACTATATCTTTCCTCATGCTGTTCAGCATCTTTACCGTTATTATTCTGAACTCTATATCAGATAAATTTTTTAAAATATATTTTTATTGATTTCAGAGAGGAATGGAGAGGGAGAGATAGAAACATCAATGATGAGAGAGTATGACTGATTAGCTGCCTCCTGCACACCCCCTACTGGGGATCAAGCCCACAACCTGGGCATGTACCCTTGGCCAGAATCCAACCTGGGACCCTTCAGTCTGCAGGTTGATGCTCTATCCACTGAGCCAAAAGGCTAAGACCATATAAATTTCTTAAGTCCATTTCATTTATCTGTTCTTCTGGAGAATTCTCTTGTTCTTTAATTTGGGGGTTGTTTCTTTTGTCTACTCACTTTGGCTGCCTGCTTGGGTTTATGACTATGTATTAGGTAGATCTGCTATGCTTCTCAATCTCTAGAGCAGGACAGTGTCAGACTCATTTTCTGATTATTTTGATCAGGCAAATACTCAAAGATTTCAGAGACCACCTCTGTCTACAGGTTAATAGGATTTTGTTTTAAACTACCCTCAGGAAATCATCCGCAGGTGTGGCAAGGTATTTTTCAACAGAGTGGGGCAATTGCTTCTCCCTAGAGGCGAAATGTTAGTCTCTGAATAGGCCTAAGCAAATCCACATAGTGGGCAAGGTATTTTCCAAAAGGGTGGATCAAGTATCTTGCCTCCAGGCAAAGTCACCTGTATAGGAAATGTCTGCATGAGAAACATGACCTCCACAGCATGAGAGAATGACTCAGTACAAGAGACCAGGGTGTCTGTCTTCTGGCCTCTAACCCAGAGCCCCTAATCCTGGCTTCTGCTCACATAGCTCCATTCCACTCTGCCCTCCCTCTGCAGAAGCACAAGGTGGGTGGCTTGACAGAGATTTTTGTCTGTTGTCCCTTTAAGAGGGTGCCTGAGTTTCCAGCCGTCTCTCCCTGGCAGACAGCAACCCCGATGCATTTTACAGCATGATGTTATGTGGATACCCTTCTCAGTTCTGGTGCTCTTCGCTGGGGGGCACAGCTTGGGGATTAGACCCCAGAGTTCTCAGTGGCAACACCTTGCAGCCGAGAGATTTCTCTCTGGAACTTCAGTTGCTGTCTGTGAGGGCCTGGCCAGCCTTTTCATGCCTCCGCCCCTCCTACCAGTCTTTATGTAGTCTCCATTTTCAGTCCTTGGTTATCAGGGTTGTCTCCAAAGAATCTTCTGTTGATTATACTAGAAGTTTTTCTGTATTTTGGTTGTAATTCCAGTTTGGTCCTGAAAGCATGTCCATGCAGCATCCACTTACTCTGCTATCATTTTTAATCATATAGGTCAGCGGTTCTCAACCTGTGGGTTGAGATCCCTTTGGGGGTCAAACGACCCTTTCACAGGGGTCGCCTAAGACCATCGGAAAACACTGTCCTCATCAATAGGTGCACAATTTTTGTCCAGTCTCTTCCGGCATCAGCCACACCCCTTTCCCCCCACCCCCAAGAATAGTCAGTCCACTCCCTTTCTATGCCCCTGATTCTATTATAATCACCAGTATTCTGTTCATCAGATTATTTATTCACTTGATTTTCAGATTCACTTGTTGATAGATGTGTATTTGTTGTTCATAATTTGTATCTTTACCTTTTTCTTCTTCCTCTTCTTAAAGGATACCTTTCAGCATTTCATATAATCCTGGTTTGGTGGTGTTGAACGCCTTTAGCTTTTCCTTATCTGTGAAGCTCTTTATCTGACCTTGAGTTCTGAATGATAGCTTTGCTGGATAAAGTAATCTTGGTTGTAGGTTCTTGGCATTCATCACTTTGAATATTTCTTGCCACTCCCTTCTGGCCTGCAAAGTTTCTGTTGAAAAATCAGCTGACAGTCGTATGGGTATTCCCTTGGAGGTAACTGAGTGTTTTTCTCTTGCTGCTTTTAAGATTCTCTCTTTGTCTTTTGCTCTTGGCATTTTAATTATGATGTGTCTTGGTGTGGTCCTCTTTGGATGCCTTTTGTTTGGGGTTCTCTGTGCTTCCTGGACTTGTAAGTCTATTTCTTTCACCAGGTAGGGGAAGTTTTCCGTCATTAGTTCTTCAAATAGGTTTTCAATATCTTGCTCTCTCTCATCTTCTGGCACCCCCATAATTCGGATGTTGGTACGCTTGAAGCTGTCCCAGAGGCTCCTTACACTATCTTTGTATTTTTGGATTCTTTTCTCATTTTCCTTTTCCAGTTGGGTGTTTTTTTGCTTCTTCATATTGCAAATCTTTGACTTGATTCTTGCGATCCTTTAGTCTGCTGTTGGAACTCTGCATAATATCCTTTATTTCAGTCAGTGTATGCTTAATTTCTAGTTGGTCCTTTTTCATAACCTCGAGGGTCTCACTAGATTTCTTGAGGGTCTCACTAAATTTATCGGCGGTCTCACCAGTCTTTTCGAAGGTCTTACTAAATTTATCAGCGGTTTCTAGAAAGTTCTTGAAAAACCTTAAAAGTGTGGTTTTGAACTCTATATCCAGTAGTTTGCTTTCCTCCATTTCTGTCATTTGTGACCTGTTTCTTTGTCTCCGCATTTTTTATGCTTCCCTATGTTGGTAGAGTGGCTTTGTGTGCTAGATGTCCTATAGGGCCCAGTGTCTCAGCCTCCCCAATTACCTGAGGTGGACACTCTTGGTGCACCCCTTTGTTGGGCTTTGTGCACAGTCTTGTTGTAGTTAAGCCTTGATTGTTGTAGGTATCAATGGGAGGAATTGACCTCCAGGCCAACTGGCTGTGAGAGTCAGCTGTGTCTACGGTGGGAGAACTTCTGTGCTGAAGACACTCTTATGAGGCAAGACTTGCTTCAGTGGGGCTTTGGTGCTCACTGAGTCTGCCCCCTGAGTGTGTCCCTTATGGATCTGAGGAGTTGTAATTGGATGGTCCCACTCTGACCACTGGGTACAATGGTTCTTGGATCTAAGGAGGTGCTAATTTAGCCTCTTTCTGAGGCTACCTAGCAGGAGCTTTGAAGAGATCTACAGATTCCCCTTCCTTTTTTGGGGTTTGGAGGTGCCCAAATGAGGATCAGCTGTGAAGCAATGGAAGCTGCTGTGGGGCCTTGGCCCTTCTCCTGGAAGTTCTGGGTCTCTCTGGCCCAGCTGCAGCTTGTTAGATAATTTTCAGATTGCAAAGGGCCAGGCCTTTCATATGCAAAAGCCTCTGCCGCAGCTTGGGTGGGGCAGGGTCTCAGGGAATCAACAGGGTGGTGCTAGCAGCTATGGCTGATCCTCAGCCCTGCCCTAAGGAGCCCCGCATCTCAGTGTCCTGGTAATCGCTGCAAGCACCTTTCAGAGAAAGCTGCCCTCGAGTTCCGAGTTCTGCCCGCTGCCAGACAGTCCAGTTTCTCACTGTATGAGTCTGGGTCCCCAGAGACTCACCCAGAACTGGAGTTCAGAGCAGTCGGGGGCTTGTGACTCCCTCCCGATTCAAAAGGACAGTTGCGTCCTCAGTTGCTAGCCCTTGCCGTGTGCGCCTCTGTACCTCTGCACTTCCGCACCTCCTCTGAGTCTCAGTGTGCTTTTCTCTTTCCTACAAGTTGTAGAATTTCCACTCAGCCAGCCTTCCTGAGGTTCTGGATGATGTCCATTTTGTCTTTTAGTTGTATTTTTTAATTTGTTGTGGGAGGCAGCAATTTCCGGTGTTTACCTATTCAACAGTCTATTTTTATTTTTTTATCATTATTTTATTCTATCTCAACTTTTTCTTTATTCCAACTTTCTTTCTCCCTTTTCCCTTTTATCCTCTTCCTCTTCCACTGTTCTTGCTTTAGTTTTTCTCTATCTCTTCTTTTTACTCTCAGTTAAAAATTGATCTTACTCATATATCTAATTTCCTCTCCCCTGACCCAAATCCATACACACTTCTCTTTTCTCTTCCTTCACTAGCCAAATTTTGATTCACTTTTTTCTTTTCTTTCTTTTTTCTTGTTGTTTGTTTGACTGTTTGTTAGTTTTTTTTCTGTTTTGTTGATTTTATTTTATGCTTCTCTTTTTCCTCTCCTCACTTGTTCTCTTCTTCTACTATAGCTTAATTAGTTTCAATCACCAACTCAGGCCTATCTGCTCTCTATTCTCCTTTTCCAAAAATACATAGATATATTAAAGGGAAATTTTATATATATAAATTTTCTTTTACATGTTTATTTTAATATATATTTTCAATTCTTTTTTAATTATTATTTTTTTTGTGTGTGTGTTTTGTTTTGGTTTTAGTATATTGAATTTTACTTTTCTTCTGATACACTCATTCTCTTTCTACCTCTTCTATACTGAATCGTGGCCATTCCCCCATTCATTCAATTCCTTTACCTTACCATCTGGAAATAAGCTCTGCCTCTTCAGATTCAGCTCCCCTCCTTTTTTTCTGGGTGTTTGTTATTTGCGTTTTTTGGAAAGTGGTTGGTTTTGTGGAGTTTTCTCCCCATATATGCATATTTCTTTCCCGTTCTGCTTTCCTTTTATTCTTTTCTCTCTTACCTTTTTCCCTTTTATCAATATCAATTTTTTGCTATTTTCTCTCCCCTAATTCTCTTTTCTCTGGTGGTAACCTTTATTTGGGGTTATTGGTATTGTAAATACATTCATGTATTGTTCTCTCTATGTCATGTCTTGTTAAGTTGTATTTTGTGCCTTTTGGTTAACGCAGTAGAGAATGAGTCACATACCAGATACACTAAGAGGAGCCAAAATGGGGAGACAAACAGCCCCATACAAATGAAAAGGAAGAATCACTGGAAAATAAAGTAAATGAAATGGAGGAAAGCAATTTGTCAGAGAAAGAATTCAGAGAAATGGTCATAAGGACGCTGAAAAGGATGGAAGACAAATTCAACAACATGTGAAAGAACCAAGAGGAAATGAAGAAGAACCAAGATGACATAGCTGCAATAAAGAACACAACAGAAAGCATCAACAGTAGACTAGAAGAAGAAGAGGACCACATCAGTGAGCTAGAAGACAAGGTAGGAAAAAATACCCAAGCAGAGCAGCAACTGGAAAAAAAAATTAAAACAGAGGGGGAAAGCCTCAAAGAACTTTGGGACAACACGAAACAAAACAACATCCAGATAATAGGGGTGCCAGGAGGAGAGGAAACTAAGCAAGGAATAGAAAACCCATTTGAAGAAATAATGACAGAAAACTTCCCTGATATTGGGAAGAAAAAACTCACAAGTCCACGAAACACAGAGTCCCAACCAAGATGAACCCAAAAAGACTGACACCAAGGCACATTATAATTAAATTGGCAAACACCAATGACAAGTAAGGATCTTAAAGGCTGCAAGGGAGAGACAGAAAGTTACCTACAAGGGTTCTCCCATCAGACTATCAACTGATTTCTCAACAGAAATACACCAGGGCAGAATGGAATGGAATGAAATATACAAAGTCATGCAAAGGAAGGGTCTGAATCCAAGAGTACTATGCCCAGCAAGGCTATCATTCAAAACTAAAGGGGAAATCAGGAGCTACACAGACAAAAAAAAGGACGAAGGGAGTTTATTACAAAAAAGTACCTATCAATAACTTTAAATATAAGTGGAGTAAATGCTCTAATCAAAAGACATAGGGTTTCTGAATGGATAAGAATACATGACCCATGTATCTGCTGTCTACAAGAGACCCACCTCAGAACAAAGGACTCACACAGACTGATAGTGAATGGATGGACATAAATCTTTCAGGTGAATGGAAATGAAAAAAAAAAAAAGCTGGGATAGCAATACTTACATCTGAAAATTAGACCTCAAAGTGAAGGCCTAATAACAAGAGATAAGGGAGCAACTCAACAAGAAGATATAACTCTGATAAACATATATGCACCCAATACAGGAGCACCCAAATACATAAAAAAACTTCTAGAAGATATCAAGGGAGAGATTGACAGCAATACATCATAGTAGGGGACTTTAATACCCTACCCAAACCACTGGATAAATCCTCTAAACAAAAAATCTGCAAAGAAACATCTATCCTAAATGATCAGATGGAATTGACATCTTCAGAACATTTCACCCAAAGCCACAGAATATACATTCTCCTCAAGTGCACACGGGTCATTTTCAAAGATAGACCACATATTAGGACACAGGCAAAGTCTATTCAAATTCAAGGAGATAGAAAATTATATCAAGCATCTTCTCAGATCACGGCATAAAATTAGAAATCAACTACAATAAAGACAAAAACTTGGAGGCTAAACAGCATGGTATTAAACAATGATTGGGTTACAAAGAGATCTAAGAAGAAATAAAAAACATCCTGGCAACAAACAATAATGAAAACACAACAATCCAAAATCTATGGGACACAGTGAAAGCAGTCTTGAGAGAGAAGTTCATAGCTCTACAGGCCTACGTCAAAGAAAGAAAAAACACAAGAAAAAATGGTAATAAATTATCTAACCCAATAACTCAAAGAGTTAGAAAGCAATAAGAAAAGCCCAGCATACGCAGAAGGAAGGAAATAATAAAGATAAGAGTGGTAATAAACTATATAGAGACAAAAAAAACCAACAACAAAAAAAAAACAATACAAAAGATCAACAAAACCAAGAGCTGGTTCTCTGAAAGGATAAACAAGATTGATGAACCTCTAGCCCAGTGGTTCTCAACCTTCCTAATCCTGCAACCCTTTAATACAGTTACTCATGTTGTGGTGACCCCCAACCATAAAATTATTTTCGTTGCTACTTCATAACTGTAATTTTGCTACTGTTATGCATCGTAATGTAAATATCTGATATGCAGAATGTATTTTCATTGTTACAAATTGAACATAATTAAAGCATAGTGATTAATCACAAAAACAA
The DNA here is from genome assembly GCF_964212035.1 of Myotis nattereri. NCBI lineage: Eukaryota > Metazoa > Chordata > Mammalia > Chiroptera > Vespertilionidae > Myotis > Myotis nattereri. The sequence continues at coordinate 106,828,665 of NC_138076.1, forward strand.
TATGTAATTATATATGTCTTTTCCGATGGTCTTAGGCGACCCCTGTGAATGGGTCATTCGACCACCAAAGGGGTCGCAACCCACAGGTTGAGAACCGCTACTCTAGCCAGTCTTACCAAGAAGCAAAGAGAGAGGGCCCAAATAAACAAAATCAGAAATGAAAGAGGTGAAGTAACAACCAATCCCAAAGAAATACAAAGGATTATGAAAAAATACTTTGAACAACTCTATTCCAACAAACTGGACAACCTAGACGAAATGGACATATTCTCATTAAGTCTGGGATAAGCCTCCATTATATTTCCTTCTTTATTTTTATTAAATACTAGAGGCCCAGTACATGAAATTTGTGCGCAGGTACGGTCCCTAGGCCTGGTCTGCGATCAGGGCCATCTTCCCCACCTGCCAGCAGCTGGTCCCGTCCCCCATCACCACCCACCCGGTTCCCAGTTTGCCATCAGGCGGTAAGAGCCTGCTGGCCAGAAGGAGGGTCTGAGAGGTCAGCCGTTCCTGCCTGCTGGCCAGCCCCATCTCTGCTGCTGGTCGCCCTGTGTGTGGGGGGTGACCAGCAGGTCAGGGGCCTTGGCCTGGCACCGCCTGTGTCCCCCCACACATCCCCATTTCGCCGTACTCCATCGGGCAATCGGAGCCTGCCAGCTGGGGGGAGGAACCAAGAGGTGGGCCGTTCCCACCCGCTCACCAGCCCTGCCCCTGCCACGGGTCAGGGGCCTTGGCCTGGCACTGCCCATGTCCCCCACCACACACCCCTGTCTCCCCATTCACTGGCCAAGGGGAGGGACCGAGAGATCGGCCATCCCGCCTGCTTGCCTGCTCCACCCCTGCCGATGGTAGCCCTCTGTGTCTGGGGCAACTGGCGGGTCAGGTGCCTTGGCCTAGCGCAGTCTGCATCCCCTGCCACCCACCCTTGGTTCCCCATTCGCCATCAGGCGATTGGAGCCTGCCAGCTGCGAAAGGGACCAAGAAGTGGTCAGTGCACCTCATAGTGACTGGTTGAATGGTCATTCCACCATTAGGGTCAATTTGCATTATGAAAAAAATACTTTGAACAACTCTACTCCAACAAACTGGACAACCTGGACGACCTAGAAAACCTAGATTGTCCTTTTATTATATAGGATATTGGGGTAACATTAGCTAATAAAATTATATAGGTTTCAAGTACACAATTCAATAACATATCACCTGTACACTGTATTGTTCACCACCCCAAGTCAAGTCTATGTCCATCACCACTTATCCCCCTTATGCCCTCCTTCATTTCTCCCCACCCTGCTTTCCCCTGGCAATAATCACACTGTTATCTGTGTCCATTAATGCTTTCGTTTTTTCTTTTTTGCTCAATATCACCACATACCCCCGTCTCCCCTTCCAACAGCTCTCAAAATGCTCCCTATGAGTCTGTCTCTATTTTCATGTTAGTTCATTAGATTCCACAAGTACCATCATATAGTATTCTTTCTCTGACAGGCTTATTCCTCTTAGCATAATGCTCTCCTGGTCCATCCATGCTGTTGCAAAGGGTAAAATTTCCTTCTTTTTTACAACTGAGCAGTGTAAATGTGCCATAGCTGTTTTATCCACTCATCGACTGATGAACACTTGAGCTGCTTCCAAATCTTGGGCTATTGTAAATAACCCTGCAATGAACATAGGGGTGCATACATTCTTCTGAATTAGTGTTTCTAATTTCTTCAGACAAATTCCCAGAAGTGGAATCACTGGGTCATAAGGCAGTGCCATTTTTAAGTTTTTGAGGTAACTCCACACTCCTTTCCAGTGACTGCAACACTGCATTCCCACCAACAGTGCATGAAGATTCCCTTTTTACCACATCCTTGCCAACAACAATGCTGTTTGTTTATCAATGGTGGCCAGTCCAGCAGATGTGGACTGATATTTCATTGTGGTTTTAATTTGCATTTCTCTCATGATTAGTGATGCTGAGTGTCTAATCTATTGGCTATGTGTATGTACTCTTGGAGAAGTGTCTCTATTTTGGAAATTAACCCATTATCAGATGTGTCATTGGCAAATGAAATGGGTTCCCTTTTTGTAATGGTTTCTTTCACTGTACAGAATTTTTGGGGGTTGTTGTTTTGTTTTTTTATTGATTTCAGAGAGGAAGGGAGAGGGAGAGAAAGATAGAAACATCAATGATGTTGGGGAGCGGGGGTTAGGAGAGGTCAATGGGGAGAAAAGGAGACAATACTGTATTTTTCCGTTTATAAGATGCCCCCATGTATAAGACGCCTCCCACTTTTCCAACCCAAAATTAATAAAACAATATTTTAAACATTGTGCTGGCTTTCCTCTTAAGGCCTTCTTCTTTTTTGGCATCTTAAGGAGTTGTTCTTCCTTTTTTTCTACTCTCTAATCATACACTCAGTGGGAAGAGGTCCAAACTGTCTCTCTACAGCTCTATTTCCATGCTCTTTTGCATAGCTGATTACATTCAGTTTGAATTTTGCAGAGGAAGACAATCGCTTACTGGTATTTATCTTTTTATTTTTTGACATCTTTATGGGCTCAGAACGCTCAGGTCCCTGTTGCATCTGCACACTCTCCACCTCCACCTCCAATTATGGCATCAGTGACATGAGTAACAATAAGGCTCGTGATTGAAGGAAGCCTGTTTGACAAGGTATGAGCAGCTAACCCACAGGGCTCCCTTTTTGGCTGACTTTCATGTATAAGACACCCCTCAATTTTCAGTCTAACGATTTTAGAAAAAAATAGCATCTTATACATGGAAAAATACAGTAATACTTTCAACAATAAAGTATTTTTTTAAAAAAGAAATTTATAAAAAGAAAGATCAATGATGAGAGAGAATCATTAATCCGCTGCCTCCTGCATACCCCCTACTGGGGATAGAGCCTACAACCCAGGCATGTGCCCTTGACAGAAATCGAACACGGGACCTTTCAGTCCACAGGCCAACACTTTATCCACTGAGCCAAACCACCTAGGGCAGTATGGACATTTTAATCCATAAACACAGTATATATGCTTCCAATTATTTGTATCTTCCGCCATTTCTTTCTTCAATGTCCTATTGTTTTCCAAGCATGTCTTTTACCTCCTAGGTTACATTTATTCTTAGGTACCTTATTTTTTTGTTGCTGCAATGGTACATGGAATTATTCTCTTAGTTTCTTTCTCATAGCTCACTAGAGGCCCGGTGCACAAAAATGTGTGCACTCGGGGGGTCCCTCAGCCCGGCCTATGCCTCTTGCAGTGTGGGACCCCTCAGAGGATGTCCACCCCAGTGGGGACCCTCACCCCATGGAGGTTTGGCCAGCCTGGGCAAGGGGCTGATGGCTGTTTTCAGGCTGGCCACACCCCCTTTAGGGTGGGGGGTCCCCACTGGGGTGCCTGGCCAGTCTGGGTGAGGGGCTGAGGGCCGTTTTCAGGCTGGCCAAGCACCTTGGCGACGTAAGCCCCCAGCCTCTCCTTTTTTTTTTTTCTTTTTTTATTCTGGGATTTATTTACCTTCTATAATTGAAACTTTGTTGCCTTTAGCAGAGGCCTGCGGAAAGCTTGGCTTCCTCCATCGCCAGGGGCAACCCACTCCTGCTCTCTCCAGCTCCGTGGCCACGGCTGGCTGAAAGCAGGTATCTGGGGTTTGTTTACCTTCTATAATAGAAACTTTGTTGCTTTCAATGGAGCTCAGAGCCGGGCCGCAGCAGGCGGGGAGCCTTGGCTTCCTCCATCACTGGAGCAAGCAAGCCTCCTGCTTGCTCCAGCTCTGTGGCTGCCAGCTGCCATCTTGGTTGGGTTAATTTGCATATAGTCGCTCTGATTGGCTGGTGGGTGTGACTTAAAGCGTAGCAAAAGTATGGTCAATTTGCATGTTTGTCTTTTATTAGTATAGGATTACAGGTGTATAAAAATGCCACAATTTCTGGATGTTAATTTTGTACCCTGCTACTTTGCCAAATTCATTTATTAGGTCTAGTAGTTTTCTGACACTTAGGGTTTTCTATGTACAATATTATGTCATCTGTGAGTAATGAGTTTTACTTCCTCCTTTCTAATTTACATGCCTTTTATAGCTTCTTCTTGTCTGATCACTGTATCTAGGACTTTCAGCACTATGTAGAATAAGAATGGTGAAAGCAAATAGCCCTCTCTTGTTTCTGATCTTAAGGGAAATGCTTTTTGTTTTTGCCCATTAAGGTGGCTGTAGATTTTTCATATATGGCATTTATTACATTGGGGTATGATCTCTCTAGTCCCACTTTGCTAATTTTTTTTATCACATATGGGTCCCATATTTTATCAAATCTGTTTTCTGAACCCACTGATATAATCAGGTGATTTTTAAATATTGATTCTAGAGAGAGGAGGGAGAGGAAAAGAGAAAAAAAACATCCATGTGAGAAACATCAATCAGTTGTGCCCATATGCACCCCGACAGGGGATCGAACCCACATCTGGGGTAGATGCCCAGACCAGAAATTGAACCTGTGACCCTTTCTTGTATAGTACAATGCTGCAAACAACTGCACCACACTGGAGAGTGTGATCATGTCATTTACATCTTTCATTTTATTTATGTGATGTATTACACATACAGATTTGCGAATACTGTAGAACGTCACTTGAATATGTTGTGTGATCTTTTTAATGTATTGCTGGATCCTATTTGCTAATATTTTGTTGCGGATTTTAGCATCTATGTTCATCAAAGATAATTTTCTTTCTTTGTATTATGTTTATCTGGTTTAAGAACTGAAATAATGCTGGCCTTGTAAAAAGTGTTTGGAAGGCTTCCCTCCTCATGAAATTTTGGTATAATCTGAGGATAGGTTTTAGTTCTTCTTTGAATATTTGGTAAAATTCGACTGTGAAGCCACCTGGTCCAGGATTTTGTTTGCTGGGAGTTTTTTGTTTACTGCTTCAATTTCATTAACTGTTATTGGTCTTTTAGGTTTTCTGATTCCTCCTGTTTTGGAAAAACATGTTTCTAGGAATTTGTCCATTTTGCCCACTTTGTTGGCATATAATTGTTCATAGTATTTTATTACAAGTCTTTGTATTTCTGTGATGTCAACTGTTACTTCTCTTTCATTTCTGATTTTATCTGGGTTATCCCTCTGTTTCTTGATTAGTCAGGTTAAAGGTTTACCAATCTTGTTTATCTTTTCAAAGAACCGCCTTGTGGTTTCATTGATCATTTTTATTATTTATTTAGTCTCTATTACATCTATTTCTGCACTGATCTTTATGATGTCCTTCTTTCTAGTGCCTTTGGTCTTTTCTTGCTGTTCTCTTTCTGATTCTTTTATGTTGTAGTGTTAAACAGTTTATCAGAAGTTTTCTTTTTTTTCTTCATGTAATACTATGGACTTTCTTCTCGGGACTCTTTCACTGTGTCCCATAGATTTTGGTTGTTTTGTGTTTATTTTCATTTGTTTCCAGGTAATTTACTTCTGCCAGGTAATTTACTATGATCTCACTGGCAACCCATTCATTTTATTATGTGAACCTTGTCTGAGCTCAGGCAATCCCATAGCAGTGCTATATTCACAAAGTGGAATACTGCAGAACTATGAATCATTATGCTGTAGAAGACTTAAAGAGACAACAGACCAAAACCACAAGTCATGCAGCAGAAAAATGTGCACTGGAGAGAACTTTGACCTCCAGCTGTACCCAGAACCAAAGTCTCAACCTCCCCCTAACCCCCAGTGAACCAAAGGACCAAGATATGACAGGAACCTGAATGCCAGAACCCTTGCAGAAGCCATGGCCCGTTGTCCAGAAAGATCCATTGCTGATGCCCCTTTACCATAAGTGGGCAAGTTCCAATGTCCTCCACTTAGAACTTGCCTGCCAGTGCTTCCCCTAAATTCTTATAAATCCTTATAAATACTTGGCCTGGTCCAGTGAGAAAGAGGGATTTGAGACACCATTAGGTCTCCCATTCTCTTTATTGGCACCTTCTCAATCCATAAACCTTTCCTTACTAAAAGAAAAAAAAATCCTCCTATATAATAAAAGCCTAATATGCAAATTGTCCCCTCAACCGGAAGTTCGACCGCTCGCTATGATGTGCGCTGACCACCAGGGGGTGGTGCAGAACATGGCGGGCATCAACCATGCGGCGCTGGCAGCAGTGGAGGCACTGCCAGCACCAATGGGCCGCAACAAAAGCGGGACCATGGCAGGATGGTGGAGCAGGTAAGCAGGCAGCACCAGGCCAAGGTGGGTGAGAGCAGAGGCCTGATCTCCCTGCCGATTGCCCGGCAGATGGTGACCAGAGGCGACAGCGGGGGCAGGGCCGCCACCTGGCTCCCAGGCACTAAGGGAGCTGGGCAAGGGCCTCCCCCAACCAATCGCCCCACAGACGGTGACAAGCAGCCAACAGGCCCTGATTGCCTGATCAGGGCCAGGACCAGGGCTAGGATGGAGAACTGGGGGTGGGTGGCAGTGACCAACCTCCTGCAGTGCCGGGCAGGTGGACTGCAACCTCTCATCGGCTACCTGGGGGCGGGGGTGACGGGGATGGAAGTGTGGTAAGGATGTGGGGTATCTACCAAGCTCACTCTCACTCCCTCTGAAGACTCTTCCGGGTGACCCGGGCCCCAGCTGGCAGGACTGCAGGTGCCAGTTGGGATCCCCATGGGTTCACGCAGGAGCCAGTCTGCGAGGCCAGCCGGGAGAGAGCGAGCTGCCCACCTGGCTTCCATGCAGCACCGCTGGGCGGCCCAAAGACCCACACTGCACCCCAGCCTGCAGCATCCAGCCACACTCACTGCATCTCTGTGTGGGAACTTGGGTGCCATGACTCAGGTACAGGGGGGCGCGTGGAGGCCCAGGGGCCCAGGTGCTGCCCAGGGCCCAGAGGACAGCTGGGACCTGCCCTTCCACGCCAGACGCTCATGCTTTGATCGCCAGCTAGGCCTAGACCCATGCATGAATTTCATGCACCGGGCCTCTAGTATATATATATATATATATATATATATATATATATATATATATACACACACACACACACACACACACACACACACACACACACATACTAGAGGCCCAGTGCACAAAAATTTGTGCACTGGCGGGGGTGGGGGGTGGGGGGTGGGAGTGTCCCTCAGCCCCACTTGTGCCCTCTCACAGTCTGGGACCCCTCGGGAGATAACGACCTGCTGGCTTAGGCCCACTCCCGGGTGTCAGAGGGCAAGCCCAATCCCTAGGTGCCTGCCCCGCAGCCCCTGGTCGGGCTCAAAGCAGGGCCGATTGGGGAGTTGGGGCGCCGCCCCCTGTCATGCACAGAGCAGGGCAGATCAGGAGGTTGCGATGCCACCCTCAGTCATGCTCAGGATAGGGACGATTGGGGGGTTGGGGCGGATCAGGAGGTTGCGATGCCACCCTCAGTCATGCTCAGGTTCGGGCTGATTGGGGGGTTGGTGCGCGGCCCCTTGTCACACTCAAGGCAGGGTCGATGGGGAGGTTGCGGCACCACCCCCTGTTACGCACAGAGCAGGGCGGATCAGAGGGTTGTGGTGCCACCCTTGTCACATACAGAGCCGGCTGATCAGGGGGATTGGGGCTCCGCACCCTGTCACACACAGCAGGGCCGATCAGGGGGTTGGGGAGCTCCCCCCTGTCACGAACAGAGCAGGGCTGATCAGGGGGTTGGGGAGCTCCCCCCATCACACACAGAGCAGGGCCGATCAGGGGGTTGTGATGCCACACTCAGTCACACTCAGGGTAGGGCCAATTGGGGGGTTGGGGCGCCGCCCCCTGTCACACTCAGGGCAGGGCCGATGGGGAGGTTGCGGCTCCACCCTGTCACACACAGAGCAGGGCTGATCAGGGGGTTGGGGAGCTCCCTGCTATCAGGCACAGAGCAGGGCTGATTAGGGGGTTGGGAGGCCTTCCCTTGTCACGAACAGAGCAGGGCAGATAGGGAGGTTGTGGCCCTGCCCCCTGTCACACACAGAGCCGCAGGGCGATCGGGGTTTGGGCGCTGCCCCCTGTCACGCTGCTCCAGGGGCCAGGAGGCCTCGCGGCTCCACTGATCCCGGTGCTGGGAGGCATATTACCCTTTTACTATATAGGATAGAGGCCTGGTGCACGGGTGGGGGCCAGCTGGTTTGCCCTGAAGGGTGTCCTGGATCAGGGTGGGGGTCCCGCTTGGGTGCCTGGCCAGCCTGGATGAGGCGATGATGGCTGTTTGCATCTGGTCACACCCACTTCAGGGTGGGGGTCCCCACTGGCGTGCCTGGCCAGTCTGGGTGAGGGGCTGAGGGCCGTTTTCAGGCTGGTGGGTGACTGAAGCTCCCAACCGCTCCTTTTTTCCTTTTTTTTTTTTATTCTTGGATTTATGGCTGTCACTGGAGCTGAGAGCTGGCTTTAGCTCTGAGACCTCGCTGCTGAAAGCAGGTTTCTGGCTTTGTTTACTTTCTGTATTTGAAACTTTGTTGCAACTCCAGCTCTGAGATCCTGGCTGACTGAAAACAGGTTTCTGCGGTTTTGTTTAGCTTCTATATTTGTAACAATGTTTGTTAGCAGCTCAGAGCCCAGCAGCGGCAGGCGGAGAACGTTGGAGACCTCTTTCACTGGAACAAGCAAGCCTCCTGTTCGTGTCAGTAACCTGGCTGCCGGCCGCCATCTTGGCTGGCAGTTAATTTGCATATCGCCCTGATTAGCCAATGTGAAGGGTAGCGGATGTATGGCTAATTACCATGTTTCTCTTTTATTAGATAGGATACACACACACACACACACACACACACACACACACACACACACACTAGAGGCTGGTGCACGAAATTCATGAACTCGGGATCCCTCAGCCTGGCTTGCTCCCTCTTGCAGTTCGGGAGCCCTCAGGGGATGTCGACTGATGGCTTCGGCCTAAGCCGGCAGTCGGACATCTTTAGCGCTGCCGCAGAGGTGGGAGAGGCTCCTGCCACCACCACTGCACTCGCCAGCCGTGAGCCTGACTTTTGGAGCACTGACCACCAGGTGCCAGCTCCTGCATTGAGCATCTGCCCTCTGGTTGTCAGTGCGTATCATAGCAACCAGTTGTTTACCTGTTCAGTCTATTTGCATATTAGGCTTTTATTATATAGGATATATATCTATCTATATCTATATATCTATATATCTATATCTATATTTATATAGGTTATATAGATATAGATATGAATATAGATATCATGCTATTAAGCCTCCATGTGTTTGACTGTTTTTGACTTTTTTTAAAAAATATATTTTATAGATTTTTTACAGAGAGGAAGGGAAAAGGATAGAGAGTTAGAAACAACAATCAGCTGCCTCCTGCACACCGCCCACTGGGGATGTGCCCACAACCAAAGTACATGCCCTTGACTGGAATCAAACCTGGGACCCTTCAGTCCACAGGCCAACGCTCTACCCACTGAGCCAAACCAGTTAGGGCCTGACTTTTTTTTTTTAATATATTTTATTGATTTTTTACAGAGAGGAAAGGAGAGGGATAGAGAGCCAGAAACATTGATGAGAGAGAAACATCAATCAGCTGCCTCCTGCACGCCCCCCACTGGGGATGTGCCCGCAACCAAGGTACATGCCCTTGACCGGAATCGAACCCGGGACCCTTGAGTCCACAGGCCGATGCTCTATCCACTGAGCCAAACTCATTCTGGCGACTTTTTTTTTTTTTATTGTAGTTGATTTCTAGTTTCACGCCACTGTGATCCTAGAAATAATTTCCATTTTAGGATTGCTTTCCCTTGTCCCATAGATTTTGGGTTTTTGTGTTCTCTTTCATTTCTTTCAAAATATCCTTTGATCTCTTCATTAACATCACTGTTAACTCATTCATTGTTTAGTGACATGTTCTGCAGCCTTTATGTCGCTGTGTGTTAAGTTTTCTTCTTGTGATTGATTTCTGGTTTCATACCATTATGATCAGATAAGATGCTTGAGATTTCAATCTTTTTAAATTTACTTTAACTTGTATTGTGATCTACCCTAGAAAATGTTCCAAGTATATTTTGCTGCTTTGGGTTGGATCTAGTGTATCATTTAAGGCTGCATCTCCTTGTTGATTTTCTGTCTGAAAGATCTATCAAATGATGTCAATGGGGTGTTAAAATCCCCTACTATAACTGCATCATTGTCAATCTCTCCCTTTATGTCCATCAAGATTTGCTTTACATATATAGTTGCTGATCTCTTGTACTATAAACTCTTGTTGGATTGTTCCCTTGATCATTAGTGTCCTTCATTTTTTACTATAACATTGGCTTTAAGATATATTTTATTAGCTGTAAGTGTTGCTACACCAGCATTTTTGTTGTTGTTAATCCTCACCTGAGGATATTCTACCATTGATTTTTAGAGAGTGGAGGAGGAGAGACATAGAGAAAGAAACATCAATGTGAGAGAGACACATCAACTGGTTGCCTCTCACAATGCCACCAAGGCACGTGCCCTTGACCAGAATCAAACACTTAGCCAAAACAGCCAGAGGAGCTTTTTTTTTTCCTTTTCATTTGCATGAAATATATTTTTCCATCCCTTTACTTTAAGTCTGTGTGTATCTTTCATTCTGAGATGGGTCTCTAATAGACAGCATATACATGGATCTTGTCTTCCTATTTATTCAGCTATCCTATGTCTCTTGATTACAGCATTTGAGGCATTTACATTTAAAATGATTATTTTTTTTTAAATATATTTTATTGATTTTTTACAGAGAGGAAGGGAGAGAGATAGAGAGTTAGAAACATCGATGAGAGCGAAACATCGATCAGCTGCCTCCTGCACATCTCCTACTGGGGATGTGCCCGCAACCCAGGTACATGCCCTTGACCGGAATCGAACCTGGGACCTTTCAGTCCGCAGGCCGACGCTCTATCCGCTGAGCCAAACCGGTTTCGGCTAAAATGATTATTGATAGGTAATTATTGCCATTTTATTCTTTTCACAATGCCTCTGTGTTGCGGTTGTCCTCCTCCCCTCCTCTCTCCTCTTCCTTCCACTCCCCCTCCTCCTCCATGCTCCCTCCCCTTACACCTCTTCCTCCTTCTTCAAGCAGGCCCTTCAACATTTCTTGTTATGTTGATTTGTTGGTAACAAACTCCTTTAGCTTTTGTTGTCTTTTGATAGCAGCATATAAGTCATTTACAGTTAACATGATTACTGATAGGCACATATTCACTGCCATTTTATTCCTTTCACTATGTTCCTGTGTTGTAACCCTTCTTACCCTCTGCCCACTCCCACTTCTTTTGCGTTATATTTTTATTGACTTTAGAGAGGAAAGGCGAGGGAGAGAGAGAAACATCAATGTGAGAAAGTAACATCATCAATCGCTTGTCTCCCTCCATACCCTGTGTGGGGATGAACCCCCAACCCAGGCATGTGCCCTGACAAGGAATTGAACCAGTGTACAGAGCCATACCAAGCAGGGCTCACCTCCTTCTTCTTTTTTCTTTTCTTAATCCTCACTCAAAGATATTCCATTGATTTTTAGAAAGAGTAGGAGAGGGAAAGACAGAGATAAATATCAATGTGAGAACAACACATCGATTGGTTGCCTACTGCATGTGGCCCAACCAGGGCCTGGACAGAGGAGGAGCCTGCAACAGAGGTGTGTGCCCTTGACCGGAATCAAACCTGGGACCCTTCGGTCTCCAGGCCGACGCTCTATCCACTGAGCCAAACCAGCTAGGGCTCCTCCTTCTTCTTAAAGGAGGCTCTTCAACGTTTCTTGTAATACTGGCTTGGTGGTAACAAACTCCTTTAACTTCTGCTGGGAACCTCTTTATTTCTCCTTCAGTTTTATTTTATTTTATTTTTTTAAAAAATATATTTTATTGATTTTTTACAGAGAGGAAGGGAGAGAGATAGAGAGTTAGAAACATCGATGAGAGAGAAACATCGATCAGCTGCCTCCTGCACATCTCCTACTGGGGATATGCCCGCAACCCAGGTACATGCCCTTGACCGGAATCGAACCTGGGACCTTTCAGTCCACAGGCCGACGCTCTATCCACTGAGCCAAACCGGTTTCGGCCTCTCCTTCAGTTTTAAATGAAAAACCTTGCTGGATTAAGTAGTCTTGGTTGTTGGTCCTTGCTTTTCATCACTTTGAATATTTTATGTCATATCCTTCTTGTCTACAGTTTCTGTTAAATCAGCGGGCAGTCGTATGGGCACTCCCTTGTAGGTAACTAACCTGCCATTCTCTTCCAGCTTTTAAAATTGTTTCTTTGTCTTTAATCTTTGCCATTTTAATTATGATGTGCCTTGGTGTGGGTTTCTTTGGCTCCATCTTGTTTGGGAATCTCCGCCTCCTGGACTTATGTGTCTTTTTCCTTCACCAAGTTAGCAAAGTTTTCAGTCATTATTTCTTCAAATAGGTTCTCAATACCTTGCTCTCTATCTTCTCCTTCTCATAAAACTGTCAGCTGATTTCAGGCCAGAAGGGATTGGCATGAAATATTCAGTGATGTAAAGCAAAGACCTACAACCAAGACTACTTTACCCAACAAAGCTATCATTTAAAACTGAAAGAGAAATAAAAAAATTTCCCAAAACAGAAAATTTACGTGAAATGGTAAAGGGTCTTCTTTAAGAAGAAAAAAATGATAAAAATATGGACAATAGCATGGCAATAAATACATATCTATCAACAATTGAATTTAAAAAACAAAATAAACAGAACAGAAACAGACTCATAGATACAGAGAACATTTTGATGGTTACCAGATAGGAGGGGAGTTAGGGGGTTGGGTGAAAAAGATAAAGGGATTAAGAAGTACAAATCAGCAGTAACAAAACAGTTACCCAGATGTAAAGTACAGCATAGGGAATCTAGTCAATAACATTCTAATAACTATGTATGGTGTCAGCTGAGTATGAGTTTTAATGGGATGATCACTTAGTAAGTTATATGTCTAATCACTGGGGTGTATACCTGAAACTAATATAATATTGTATGCCAACTGTAATTGAAAAATAAGAGATCATTTTAATTAGTTAATTCATTAAAAAGTGGAAGAAAACAAATAAATATTTTAATAAAAAAGAAATATGGAAAGAAAAGTCGAAAAAAACCAAGATGGCGGCATAGGTTAATGCCGGAGTTTGCTGCCTCGAACAACCACTTCAAAAATACAACTAAAAGATGGAACAGACATCATCCAGAACCATAGGAAGGCTGGCTGAGTGGAAGTTCTACAACTAGGAGGAAAGAGAATAGCATACCAAGACTCAGAGGAGGCACAGTGCAGAAGTAAAATACTAAGATGCGGAGTGCATGCTGAGCGGGCTGGCGGCTGAGGGTGCGGTTGTCTGTTTCAATCGGGATGGAATCTCAGACTCTGAGCTCCAGATCCGGGCGAGTCTCTAGGGACCCAGACTCAAACAGGAGAAGCGGGACTGTCTGGCTTCGGTCGGAACTCGAAGGCAGCTTTCTCTCCGAGGTTTGCAGCGGTTGCTGGGACTCTGAGAGGCAGAGCCCCCGGGGACGGGATTGAGAGCAGCCATAACTGCTCGCTCAGCCTGCCCTGGTGATCCCCTGGGACACATCCCGCCCAAGCCCTGCACAGAGCCATTTGCTGGATAGCCTCAGGCAAACGCTAGATTAGCACCTCCCTAGAGGACAGAAGTTCTCTCACTGCAGACACAGCTGATTCTCACAGCCACTTGGCCTGGAGGTCAAATCCCCTCTAGTATTACCTACAACAATCAAGGCTTAACTACAACAAGACTGCGCACAAAGACCACTAGGGGGTGCACCAAGAAAACATAAAAAAATGCGGAGACAAAGAAACAGGACGAAAATGTCAGAAATGGAAGATACAGCGCTCAAAACCACACTTTTAAGGTCTTTCAATAATTTTCTAAAAACTGCTGATAAATGTAGTGAGATCCTCAAGAAATCTAATGAGACCCTCGATGTTGTGATAAAGAACCAACTAGAAATTAAGCAGACACTGACTGAAATAAAGAATATTATACAGACTCCCAACAGCAGACCAGAGGACCGCAAGAATCAAGGCAAAGATTTGAAATGCGAAGAAGCTAAAAACACCCAACCGGAAAAGCAAAATGAAAAAAGAATCAGAAAATACAAAGACAGTGTAAGGAGCCTCTGGGACAGCTTCAAGCGTACCAACATCAGAATTATAGGGGTGCCAGAAGATGAGAAAGAGCAAGACATTGAAAACCCATTTGAAGAAATAATGACAGAAAACTTCCCCCACCTGGTGAAAGAAATGGACTTACAGGTCCAAGAAGCGCGGAGAACCCCAAACAAAAGGAATCCAAAGAGGACCACACCAAGACACATCATAATTAAAATGCCAAGAGCAAAAGACAAAGAGAGAATCTTAAAAGCAGCAAGAGAAAGAAACTCGGGGGAGGAAAAATGGCGGAGGTATAAGCGGACGTGTCCTGTGCCTTGTCCTGGAGCAGATAAGGGTGAGCAGCTGAAACGGGTAACATTCAGCCCGAATAGGTAGAGGATTTTCAGCTGAGAGATTGTCTGCAGCTAGGAAAGACTGAGAACCCCCCAGGGGAAAAAAAGGACGGTTGGAGACTGAGGCTGAAGCCTCTCCTGGTGCGCCAGCTAAGCAGCGGAGACTGCGCCATCTTGGGTGATTGTTGCCGGCATCCAGAGACCAGCTACTAACCTGGAAACAAGGGATCTCAAGCAGCGTGACTGCGTGAACTCAGACGAGCACTGCTTCTTCTCAGGGAAAGGTTGGACATCCCCTAAAGGTGCGGTTTGCAGTTCGGGTTGGAGGGAGGACCGAGCTCGCGCGCGCGCGGCGGAATCTGCGCCCCACAGAGTCCGCAGCCGCTGGGACCAGCGTGACCCGCGAGTGGGGAAGGGGCCCTACAGGGCTGCTGGCAGAAGGGAACGCGAAAAATGAGCCCATAGCTGGACTGGATGTAAAGGAGCAGCCTTGGACTTTGCCAATCTGCTAGCTGCTTGGTGCCAGGGGCGAGTGGGCGCGCGGAGACTGCGCGCGCGGAGACTGTGCGCAGACCTGGAAGGTGGAGGCTTGCGAATTCGCACAACTATCAGGCTCTTGTTACGGTTCCCCTTAGATCCGTGCATTTGATTATTAAACCCAGCGCATGGGATTCCCCAGTTGGGGTCATTCGCAGAGCCTGTAGGGGAAAGTTCTTTTTGGGGAGCCTGGGAAACAGCGGACAGTGGCAAGGAACCAGCTCTGGGCAGTGGTCTTTCCCGAATCAGTTCCAAATACCATAGAGGACAAAACCCTACTGATAGAGAGGACTTAGAGCCTCGGTGGTAAATCCAGACACACTGCCACCCAGAGGCAGAGCCACGAACTGTCTCTTTTGCGATCACAAATAAAGGCAGTCTGGTAAAAAAATACAACCTGCCTTAAAATCAGGTCTGTGGTTTACTGCACGGAGGGACAATGTATCGCAGGGAAGTTCAACACTCCCCTGAATGCCTGGCAGGACTGAGGCGTGCCAAAAAGAAGAGTGGAAGATCTGAAGCACCTTCACTTCCGAATATTTTTATATATATTTTTTTTTAATTCTTTTTTCACCATTTCATTAAGAACCTATTTTATTTTTCTTTATTTTTTATTTTTTTTCATCACCTGATTTTACCTTTTTAATTACTACATTTTTTAACCAGTATTACTGCTATCCTTTTACCATTTTTTCAAGTGTCATTTTATTTTTTATTATTTTTTTTTATTTTTCTTTATTTTATTTTGGGATTAGTGTTCTACACTCTATTTTCATCGTTCCTTTAGCATCATTTCTCTCTATTTCACATTTACCCTTAAGCCAAAACTCTCTTCCTCACTTTTCCCCTTTTGTTGTCCTGTTTCTCTTACCCTATTCCTGCTTTGGATTTTACCTATTCCTTCTTTCTACCCACTGTCTAAATTTCACCCTACTTATATATCTAATTTCCAATCCCTCGCTCTCCCCATACAAATAGCCTCTTCCCCACCTCTATTTCATTCTCTTAATTTTTTTTTGTTTGTTTTTGTTGTTGTTGTTTTTTTTGGTTTTTTTTTTTTTTTGGTCTTTTTGGGGTTTTTTTTTTTTTCTCTCCCTTTTCCCAATCTCATTTCAGCACTCCTTTTTGTTTTTTATTTTTCTCTCTAATATTTTTCTCTTTTTTCTTCTTTATCCCCTAATTCTCTTCGCTCAGGGGGGTCACCTTTATTTGGGGTTATTAATATTGTGAATGCATTTAGTTCGGTGCCTTGTACGTTGTGCCTTGTTGTGTTGTATTTTGTGCCTTTGAATCAGCGCAACAGAGAGAGATCTACATAACCAAACACCTTGAGAAGAGAAATCATGGTGAAACAAAGAACCAACCCAAATATGAAAGAAAAACAGGCATCATCAGAAAAGGAAGTAAACGAAATAGAGGCAATGGAGGCAAGCAACCTGTCAGAGAAAGAATTCAGAGTAATGGTCATAAGGTGGATGAAAAGAATGGAAGACCAATTCAACAATATGTGTAGGAACCAAGAGGAAATGAAGAAGAACCAAGAGGAAATGAAGAGAAACCAAGAAGAAATGAAAAATGACATCACTGCCATAAAGAACTCAATAGAAAGCATCAACAGTAGACTAGAAGAAGCAGAGGACCGTATCAGCGAGCTAGAAGACAAGGTAGAAAAAAATACCCAAACAGAACAGCTTCTAGAAAAAAAAATTAAAAAGCAGGAAGAGAGCCTAAGAGAACTCTGGGACAATGCTAAACGAAACAACATCCGAATAATAGGGGTGCCAGAAGGAGAGGAAACTGAGCAAGGAATAGAAAACCTGTTTGAAAAAATAGTAACAGAAAATTTCCCTGATATAGGGAGGAAAAAACTCACACAAATCCAAGAAGCTCACAGAGTCCCAAACAAAATGAACCCGAAAAGACCGACACCAAGGCACATAATAATTAAATTGGCAAACACCAACGACAAAGCAAGAATCTTAAAAGCAGCCAGAGAGAGACAGAAAGTTACCTACAAAGGATCCCCCATCAGACTAGCGACCGATTTCTCAACAGAAACACATCAGGCAAGAAGGGAATGGAATGAAATATACAAAGTCATGCAAAGGAAGGGTCTGAATCCAAGAATACTATACCCAGCGAGGCTATCAATCAAAATTGAGGGTCAAATCAGGAGCTTCACAGACAAAAATGGTCTACGGGAGTTTATTACAACCAAACCAGCAATGCAAGAAATGCTAAAGGGTCTGCTGTAAATAGAAAAAACAGGAAACAAAGAAGGAACGCAGCGGTAAAGAACAAAAATGGCGACTAACAAGTTTCTATCAATAATAACTTTAAATGTAAATGGATTAAATTCCCCAGTCAAAAGGCATAGGGTAAATGAGTGGATAAGAAAACATGACCCATATATCTGCTGTCTACAGGAAACCCACCTCAGAAAAAAAGACGCACACAGACTGATGGTGAAGGGATGGAAAAAGGTTTTTCAGGCCAATGGAAGTGAAAAAAAAGCCGGGGTAGCAATACTTATATCTGACAAATTAGATCTCAAAGTGAAGGACATAAAAAGAGATCAAGAAGGCCACTTCATAATACTAAAGGGAGCAGTCCAACAAGAAGAAATAACTCTGGTAAATATATATGCACCCAATATAGGAGCACTCAAATACGTAAGAAAGCTTCTGGAGAAGATCAAGGGAGAGATTGACAGCAATACAATCATAGTAGGGGACCTTAACACCCCATTATCGCCACTGGACAAATCCTCTAAACAGAAACTCAGCAAAGAAACATCAATCCTAAATGACTCACTAGATCAGATGGAATTAATTGACATCTTCAGAACATTTCACCCCAAAGCCACAGAATATACATTCTCCTCAGGTGCACATTTGTCATCTTCAAAGATAGACCATATATTGGGTCACAGACAAAGTCTCTTCAAATTCAAGAAAATTGAAATCATATCAAGTATCTTCTCAGACCACAAAGGCATAAAACTGGAAATCAACTACAACAAAAATAATCCAAAAAAATCAAACACATGGAGACTAAATAGCATGCTATTAAACAATGACTGGGTCACCAGTGAGATCAAAGAAGAAATAAAAAACATCATGGCAACAAATGACAATGAAAACACAACAATCCAAAACCTATGGGACACAGCAAAAGCAGTCTTGAGAGGGAAGTTCATAGCTCTACAAGCCTACTGCAAGAAACAAGAAACAATGAGAATAAATGACCTAACTCTACAACTCGAAGAATTAGAAAGAGAGCAACAAAAAAAGCCCACTGTAAGCAGAAGGAAGGAAATAACAAAGATCAGAGCGGAGATAAACGACATAGAGACCAAAAAAACAATACAAAAGATCAACAAAACCAAGAGCTGGTTCTTTGAAAGGATAAACAAGATTGATACACCTCTAGCCAGGCTCACCAAGAAACAAAGAGAGAGGACCCAAATAAACAAAATCAGAAATGAAAGAGGAGAAATAACAACAGACCCCATAGAAATACAAAGGATTGTTAGAAAATACTATGAACAACTCTACTCCAACACACTAGACAACCTGGAGGAAATGGACATATTCCTAGATAAATACAACCTTCCAAAACTTAACCAGGAAGAATCTAAAAATCTCAATAGGCCAATAACTATGGAGGAAATCGAAGCAGTAATCAAAAAGCTTCCAGCAAACAAAAGCCCGGGGCCAGATGGCTTCACAGGGGAGTTTTACCAAACATTCAAGGAAGACCTAAAACCTATCCTCCTCAGACTATGTCGAAAGATCCAAGAGGAAGGAACACTTCCCAGCTCATTCTATGAAGCCAACATCACCCTAATCCCAAAACCAGATAAAGACAATACAATGAAAGAGAATTATAGGCCAATATCCCTCATGAACATAGATGCCAAAATCCTCAACAAAATCCTAGCAAATCGGATCCAGCAGTACATCAAAAAGATCATACACCATGACCAAGTAGGATTTATCCCAGGGATGCAAGGATGGTACAATATCCGCAAATCAATAAACGTGATACATCACATAAACAAATTGAGAGAAAAAAACCACATAGTCATATCAATTGATGCGGAAAAAGCATTTGACAAAATCCAACACCCTTTCTTGATAAAAACTCTCAGCAAGATAGGAATTGAGGGATCATACCTCAACATAATAAAAGCCATATATGACAAACCCACAGCCAACATCATAATCAATGGGCAAAAACTAAAACCATTCCCCCTAAAAACAGGAACAAGACAGGGATGCCCCCTCTCACCACTCCTGTTCAACATAGTACTGGAAGTACTAGCCATTGCGATCAGACACAAAGAAGAAATAAAAGGCATCCAGATTGGAAAAGAAGAAGTAAAACTGTCCTTATTTGCAGATGACATGATACTGTACATACAGAACCCTAAAGACTCCATCAAAAAATTATTAGACTTAATAAATGAATTCGGCAATGTAGCAGGATACAAAATTAATGCTAAGAAATCCATGGCATTTCTTTACACCAATAGTGAACTTACAGAAAGTGAAACTACAGAAGCAATCCCATTTACCATTGCACCAAAAAAATTAAAATACCTAGGAATAAACTTAACTAAGGAGGTAAAAGACTTATATGCTGAAAACTACAGGACACTGAAAAAAGAGATAGAGGAAGACATAAACAGATGGAAGAATATACCGTGTTCATGGACTGGTAGAATCAACATCATCAAAATGTCCATACTACCCAAAGCAATTTATAGATTCAATGCAATCCCCATTAAATTACCAATGGCATATTTCACAAATCTAGAACAAACGTTCCAAAAATTCATCTGGAATAAAAAAAGACCCCGAATAGCTGCAGCAATCCTGAGAAAACACAAAGTAGGTGGGATCTCAATACCAGATATCAAACTGTATTACAAAGCCACTGTTCTTAAAACAGCTTGGTACTGGCACAAGAACAGACATATAGATCAATGGAATAGAATAGAGACCCCAGAAATTGACCCAATCCACTATGCCCAATTAATATTCGATAAAGGAGGCAAGAGCATACAATGGAGTCAAGACAGTCTTTTCAATAAATGGTGTTGGGAAAATTGGACAGATACATGCAAAAGGATGAAACTAGATCACCAACTCACACCATACACAAAAATAAACTCAAAATGGATAAAAGATTTAAACGTAAGACGGGAAACCATAAAAATACTAGAGGAATCCACAGGCAGCGAAATCGCAAACATATGCCGAAGAAATTTCTTCTCTGATAATGCTCCTAGGGCAATGGAAACTAAAGAGAAAATAAACAAATGGGACTACATCAAAATAAAAAGCTTTTGCACAGCAAAGGAAACCATCAAAAAAACAACAAGAAGACCCACTACATGGGAGAACATATTTACCAATGATACCACCGATAAGGGTTTAATTTCCAACATATACAGGGATCTCATGAAACTTAACAAAAGGAAGATAAACAATCCAATAAAAAAATGGGCAACGGACCTAGATAGACACTTTTCGAAAGAGGACATACAGAAGGCAGAAAGACATATGAAAACCTGCTCAAAGTCACTAATTATATGAGAGATGCAAATCAAAACGACAATGCGTTATCATCTCACACCTGTCAGAATGGCTATCATCAACAAATCAACAAACAACAAGTGTTGGAGAGGATGTGGAGAAAAAGGAACCCTTCTGCACTGCTGGTGGGAATGCAGACTGGTGCAGCCACTGTGGAGAACAGTATGGAGCTACCTCAGAAGACTAAAAATGGAACTCCCATTTGACCCTGTGATCCCACTCCTAGGAATATATCCCAAGAAACCAGAAACGCCAATTAGAAAGGATATATGCACCCCTATGTTCATAGCAGCACAATTCACCATAGCTAAGATTTGGAAACAGCCTAAGTGCCCATCAGCAGATGAGTGGATTAGAAAACTGTGGTACATATACACAATGGAATACTATGCTGCGGTAAAAATAAAGGAACTCTTGCCTTTTGCAACAGCATGGATGGAACTGGAGAGCATTATGCTAAGTGAAATAAGCCAGTCAGAGAAAGATAAATACCACATGATCTCACTCATTTGTGGATTATAGAGAACAACATAGATTGATGAAAAAGGACAGACCCAAAGACTGAGAAACAGCAATCAGGCTATCAATCCCTAGAAGGAAAGTAGGGGAGGGCGGGGGTAAGGGGAAGAGATCAACAGAAGGACTTGTATACATGTATATAAGCCAAACCAATGGACATGGACAACGGGGGGATGGGAGCACGAGTTTGTGTGTGGGGGGGAGGTTGGGGGTTAAAGGGGGGGATGAGGACACATTTGTAATTCCTTAACTAATAATAAAAAAAAAAAAAGAGAAAGAAACTCAGTTACCTACAAGGGAATACCCATACGACTGTCAGCGGATTTCTCAACAGAAACTTTGCAGGCCAGAAGGGAATGGCAAGAAATATACAAAGTGATGAATACCAAGAACCTGCAACCAAGATTACTTTATCCAGCAAAGCTATCATTCAGAACTCAAGGTCAGATAAAGAGCTTCACAGATAAGGAAAAGCTAAAGGAGTTCATCACCACCAAACCAGGATTATATGAAATGCTGAAAGGTATCCTTTAAGAAGAGGAAGAAGAAGAGAAAGGTAAAGATACAAATTATGAACAACAAATATGCATCTAACAAGTGAATCTAAGAATCAAGTGAATAAATAATCTGATGAACAGAATGAACTGGTGATTATAATAGAATCAGGGACATAGATAGGGAATGGACTGACTATTCTTGGGGGGGAAAGGGGTGTGGGAGATGCGGGAAGAGACTGGACAAAACTCATGCACCTATGGATGAGGACAGTGGGTGGGGAGTGAGGGCGGAGGGTGGGGCGGGAACTGGGAAGAGGGGAGTTAAAGGGGCAAAAAAGAGGAACAAATGTAATAATCTGAACAATAAAGGTTTAATTAAAAAAAAAGAAGAAAGAAATATGAGCCTGGCCAATGTGGCTCAGTTAATTGAGCATCATCTCCTGCACCAGGATGTCTAGTTCAATTCCTGGTCAGGGCACATGCCTGGGTTGCAGGCTCAATCCCCAGTAGGGGGCATGTAGGAGGCAACCAAGCAACATTTCTAATCGATGTTTCTCTCTCTCCCTCTGCCTTTGTCTCTCTGAAATCAATAAAAACATATTTAAGGAAAAAAAGGAATTTGATTAAAGAATGTAAGTGACAGATTTGGTTTTATGTTGTAAAAAAGCATTTAGTTTTATTCATAAATGTAATGACCTTCTTAATGATAATAAGAAAAATAGTGTTTCTTGCACCTAATATGTCAGGTCTCAGCAAACTCTGCATCTTCTTATACAGCCTACAAGCTAAGAATGATTTTTACATTTTTAAGTGGTTGAAAAAAATAAAAAGATTAGTATTTCATGACATATTAAACTTTTAGGAAATTTAGTACCCATAAATAAAATTTAATTGGAGTATAGTCATACTCATTGATTCATGTATTATTTATGCTTGTTTTGTGATACATTGGCAGGGATGACCAGATGATCTCATGGCTGATCAGCACTATATATAATAGTGACACAATTATAACTACACAGCTTTTCAACTGCCATGTGTGCTGCCATACCACAACTTTTATCTTATCTGTGCATGCCCATGTGTCAAATAAAAGAGAAAAGTGGTCCGGCCAGCATGACTCAATGGCTGAGCATCAACATATAATCCAGTAGGTCACAGTTTGATTCCTGGTCACGGCATATGCCCAAGTTGTGAGTTCAACACCCAGTGTGGGGCATATAGGAGGCAGCCAATCAATGATTCTCTCTGATCACTTATGTTTCTATCTCTCTCTCTCCCTTTCTTTTTTAAAAGAGAAAAGTGAACTTTAAAATATCCTGTTTTTGCTTGTTTGTTTTTTAAATACATTGTTATTGATTTCATAGAGGAAAGGAGAGGGAGAGGGAGATAGAAACATCAATGATGAGAGAGAATCATTGATTGGCTGCCTCCAGCACACCCCCTACTGGGGATCAAGCCCACAACCTGGGTATGTGCCCTGACCAGGAATCAAACCTGGGACCCTTCAGTCTGCAGGACGATTCTCTATCCACTGAGGCAAACCAGCTATGTCTAAAATATGCTGTTTTTAAGGCACAATGGAGTATAGATTATTTTGTTATCAAATTAGATGGCAAAGTATTACGTTTGTTATGCAACTAGAGGACCAGTGCATGGATTTTTGCACACTGAAAACCAATTAATTAGAATGTTTTAATATCACTATTCACCCTTTCTCTATAATAGAAGTGTCAACCAAATTCACAATCCACAATGATAGATAGAAACACGTGCGTGCGATTGGCGCCAGCGAGAGCTTTATACACACACACACACACACACACACACACACTAATGGCCCGGTGCACAAAATTCGTGCACGGGGGTGGGGGGGCGGATTCCTCAGCCCAGCCTGCACCCTCTCTAATCGGGGATCCCTTGGGAAATGTCTGACTGGGATCAGGCCTAAACCAGCAGTTGGACATCATTCTCACAACCTGGGACCACTGGCTCCTAACAGCACACCTGCCTGCCTGCCTGCCTGATCACCCCCAAACTCTCTGCCTGCCTACCTGATCGCCCCTAACCTCTCTGCCTGCCTGCCTGATTGCCCCTAACTGCCTCTGCCTGCCTGATTGCCCCTAACTGCCCTCCCCTGCCGGCCTGATCTCGCTCCCAACTGCCCTCCCTTGCAGGCCTGGTTGCCCCCAACAGCCCTCCCCTGCCAGCCTGATCTCACCCCCAACTGCCCTCACCTGCCGGCCTGCTCTTGCCCCCCAACAGCCCTCCTCTGCCAGCCTGATCTCACCCCCAACTGCCCTCCCCTGCCAGCCTGATCTTGCCCCTAACTGCCTCTGCCTGCCTGATCGCCCCTAACTGCCCTCCCCTACCAGCCTGGTTGCCCCCAATGGCCCTCCCCTGCCAACCTGATTGCCCCTAACACCTTACTGGCCTGATCTTGCCCCAACTGCCCTCCCCTGCAGGCCTGATCATCTCTACCTGCCTCTGTCTCAGCCCCCACCACCATGGCTTTGTCCGGGAGGAAGTCAGATGCCCGGAAAATGGCCGGTTGACCCAGTCTAATTAGCATATTACCCTTTTATTAGTATAGATTATATAGGATAGGATTGCTTAAATGGGGGGAGCCTTTTTCAGCAGGAGGAGATGCTCTTGGCAGACAAAAACACATAATCCCCATATCTGGACTGATAGTCAGCCATATGCACTATATTGCCAAAGTGGTTATTAAAATACTGAACCGCTTTCTTACACCTTACACCAAACAGCTGTTGCCCTTAAAATCCCTCATCAGCCCCCACCTTAGGTTCTGCCTTCATAGTTCATCCAGATTAGGTTCTAATTGGTCGGTTTCTATGCCAGTCAGTATCCAAATCTCCGCCTCCTGGGCAGCCATTGGCTCCTGGCACTTCACCCAGATTTGGTTCTGATTGGTTGGTTTCTATGCCAGTCAGCATCTCCAGGCCTATCTCTGGGCCTGATCAAAGAGGCGGGACTGATCAGCAGCCCGGTGGAGGCCCAGAAATAGGCACAGCTGCTGGTGAAGCACAGAGAGAAAGGGAGAGGCAATGGCTGATAAACAGCTGCCACTGAAGCTGCAGATCAGACCCTGCCTCTCTCTCTGCAGGCCTCTCTCCGGGCCTAATCTGCAGCCCCCTTGGCAGTCAGTGCTGGGTCGCTGCCCAAGCACTCTGGGTTCATTGATTGCCACTCTGAGTTGCCACAGCAACCCAGCATGGACTTCCAGTGCTAGGTCGAGTCTTCAGTTGTTACAGACCCTGGCTCCTTATATATATAGATATAAACTTGCTTAATTAGACCTGTTTTCTGATTTAGCTAAACTTTTCCCAGCCCAGTGAAGTACCTCAACTTCTCTTTCAGATAACTGTCAGCAACACAGCAGTAAATATCAACATGAAGCAGGTTATTATTGTAGATCATGCAAGGAGAACAAAGGGTAAAATATTAAACTGCAGCAGTGTTTGACTATGTTCTGCGCAGTGAGAAAACCTGAAGTCATTTTCAAGGTCCACCATTTTTTACTTCTTTTCAGTTGGGTCAAGTTTCTAAACTTTCTAAATCTCCGTTTTCCAGCTAATGAAAAGAAAATAGGATTCTACCGAGTCTCCTATCTACCTACTCCAGGACTTCTGTGAGGATCAAATGAGATGAGGCATGGGAAAATGCTTCACAGACATTTGATTACAGTGTAAAATGTTTGCACCTGGCTATAAAGCAAGTCATGTTCCTGGGCTGAAGAAACTCCAAGGAGACTAGTCGCTAGGGAGAGGAAGCTGGCCGTTGCTACGTGATGTCATTACCCAGCGCCCACAGTGACCTTTTCTGGGCTGGGTTGAGCTGTGGGCCACATTTTGTGCCATGGGGTCTTGGCAGCGTTGGCTGCAATTTGGTGGGCTATTGCTCCGAGGTGGTGGCGGGGCCTGTGTCCCACTTGGGGGAATCCAAGTGTTGGTTTGTTGGCAGTAGATCCACGATGCCGTTTCTTTTTAAATGGCCAGTGCACGTCATGGCAGCTCCTACATTGAGCATCTGCCCCCTGGTGGTCAGTGTGCAACATAGCTAACGGTCAGACAGACAGACATCAGCCATGGTTGGGTAGTCCAGTAGTCAGAGCATCATCCCAATATACCAAGGTTGTAGGGTCAATCTCAAGTAGGGCACATACAAGAATACACCAATGAATACACAAATAAGTGGAACAATAAATCGATATTTCTCTCTCTCTAAAATCAATAAGTAAAAAAATTTTGAATTAAAATAAAATCATAGGTATCATTGAAACATGATTGTACAAAAAAACTTGATATTTCTACGAAAACTAAATTCAACATTTTGGGAAGTTACTTCTTCAAATACCATTTCATCCTGGCTCGTTTTCTCAATGGTTAGAGCATCGGCCTGTGGACCAAAGAGTCACAGGTTCATTCCCAGTCAAGAGCACAAACTTTGGTTGCAGTTTCCCTAACCGGTGAGAGCACATGTGGGAGAGAGCCAGTTGATGTGTCTCTCTGGTATCAATGTTACTCTCCCTCTTTCTCCCCAACCCCTCCTCCCTCCCTTCTACTCTCTCTAGAAACCAATGAAGAAAGTATCCTCTGGTGAGGATTACAAAAATCAAAAATCAAAATCAACCCTTTCAGCTCTGGCTGGTGTTGCTCAGTGGTCAGGGCATTGGCCCACACACTGAAGGATTGTAGGTTCAAATCCTGGTCAAGGGCATGTACCTGGATAGGGGTGCATGCAGGAGGCAACCAACCAATGTGTCTCTCTCACATCAATGTCTCTGTCTCTGTCTCTGTCTCTCTCTCCTCCCCTCCCTCCCTTCCATCTTCTCTAAAAATTAAAAATTAATTAAACCCTAGCTGGTTTGCTCAGTAGACAGAGTGTCGGCTTGTGTTCTGAAGGGTCCCAGGTTCAATTCCAGTTGGGGGCACATGCCTGAGTTGTGGGCTCAATCCCCAGTAGGGGGCATGCAGGAGGCAGCCAATAGATGAATCTCTCTCATCATTGATGTTTCTATCATTCTATCCCTCTCCCTTCCTCTCTGAAATCAATAAAAATATACTTAAAATAAATAAATTAAAAAAACACCCTCGCCGAAACCGGTTTGGCTCAGTGGATAGAGCGTCGGCCTGAGGACTGAGGGGTCCCGGGTTCGATTCCGGTCAAGGGCATGTACCTGGGCTGCGGGCACATCCCCAGTGGGAGATGTGCAGGAGGCAGCTGATCGATGTTTCTCTCCCATCGATGTTTCTAACTCTCTGTCTCTCTCCCTTCCTCTCTGTAAAAAATCAATAAAATATATTTTAAAAAAAAACAAACAAACAAAAACAAAAAAAAAACACACCCTCAAGTGAGAATTAACAACAACAACAAAAAAAACACAAAAAAATACCATTTCAAATTGGATATGAGAGAAACAACTGTAGAAAAATGAGGGGGGGGGGGGAATCATGAAAATCTATAATGACTCTTTAATCAGATGATTTTATAAGTGTGTTTATGTGCTTACTGTACTTTAAATAAACATAAATTGGAAACTATAAACAACAGACCCATATTTTAAAAAAGCCTTGGCCCTACATCAAAATTGCTAAATAAACGTATATTTATTAACACTTTATTTTTTAAATATATTTTATTGATTTTTTACAGAGAGGAAGGGAGAGGGATAGAGAGTTAGAAACATAGATGAGAGAGAAACATCGATTGAGCTGCCTCCTGCACACTCCCCACTGGGGATGTGCCTGCAACCAATCCCCAGTACATGCCCTTGACCGGAATCGAACCTGGGACCTTTCAGTCTGCAGGCCAATGCTCTATTCACTGAGCCAAATCAGTTAGGTCTATTAACACTTTAAATAAAATTTCTTATAATATCCTCCTTGTGTCTGATTCCCTCTTTAATTGACCATTTCAATTTAAGCTCCACTACCAGTAAAAGTGAACTAAGCTTTTATGTTAAACCAAAAATTTTATGAGTACTAATGACTTTAAAAAAAAAAAAAAAAAAAAGGGCCCTGGCATGTGTGTCTCAGTTGGTTGGACATCAACCTATGCACTTAAAGGGTTGCTGGTTCGATTCCCTTCCAGGACATATGCCCAAGTTGCCGTCTTGATTCCCAGGAGGGGGCATGCAAAAGGCAGCTGATCAAAGATTCACTCTCACATCAATGTTTCTCTCCCTCTCCCTCCTCTCTCTCTCTCAAAATCAATACAGACATATTTTTTAAAAACCTGAAGACACAATGGGGGGATAAGGACACATATGTAATACCTTAATCAATTTTAAAAAAAACCTGAAGACATTTAGACATACAATAAAGAACGTGAACATAGAAACATTTTAAAACTGAGTGAGCCCTAGCCGTTTGGGCTCAGGGCTTCGGCCTGTGGACTAAAGGGTCCTGGGTTGAATTCTAGTCAAGGGCACATGCCCAGGTTGCGGGCTCTATTCCCAGTGGGGGGCATGCAGGAGGCAGCCAATCAATGATTCTCTCTCATCACTGATGTTTCTACCTCTCTCTCCCTCCCCCTTCCTCTCTGAAATCAATAAAAATATATCTAAAAATAAAAAATTTAAAAAAGATAGCCGAAACCGGTTTGGCTCAGTGGATAGAGCGTCGGCCTGCGGACTGAAAGGTCCCAGGTTCGATTCCGGTCAAGGGCATGTACCTGGGTTGCGGGCATATCCCCAGTGGGAGATGTGCAGGAGGCGGCTGATCGATGTTTCTCTCTCATCGATGTTTCTAACTCTCTATCTCTCTCCCTTCCTCTCTGTAAAAAATCAATAAAATATATTTAAAAAAAAAAAGATAAAACTGGGTGAAAAAAAATCACAAATAATTGATTACCACTATGTACAAACTATGTATATTAACAAAGACTAGAAAACAATAGAAAGTAAAATAATTGCTGTGTGAGGCTGGTAAAATAATAAATTAGATATTTGGTATCACATTTTCTTTAATGAGTTTTAAAAGTCATTTTGATGTAATTTTGTTTTTAGACTAGCAACCTAACGTGGGGTAGTTAAAATGATTCAATATGTAAAAATATAACACTCATTAGTTATATATAAACTTGTAAATTAGTATTGTTAGGACACCTTCTTTCATCGCTCCTACCTGCTAGAATGGCCACTACATTTCATCATTTCTAAATGCTCAACACTACCCTTTCTTGAACCAGAATGACAGAGGATGCAACAGAAATCTTTGGATGAGAATATTTAAGATGATGATATTACATCTTAATGAAGAAAAATGATTCAGTCTCTAGTAACTATTTTAACGTTCACTTGGCAAACTATTTAAAGAAGGAGAACCGAGATGGTGGCGTAAGTACTCGCCGCCTGCCGTAACCACATCAAAATTACAACTAAAATACTGAACAACCATCATTCAAAATCATCTGAAAGCTGACTGAATGGAAGTCATACAACTAAAGAAGAAAAGAAACAAGTACATTGAGACTGGTAGGAGGGGCAGAGGAATGGAAGTGGCTGGTCTGGCACCCATGTGTGCTGTTTTTTTAATGGGGAGGGAGATCGTCTCTGTGGAAGCCACCCGTGAGGAGCAAAGGGTACCAGCCCCTCACCAGACCTCCCAGCCCAGGTTCCGGAGCTGGGAAGAGAAGTCCCCGTAAATATGGGCTGTAAAAACCAGCGGGGGTTGGGGTTGAGTGACATGGAGGCTACCGGAGACTCAGGTGTTCTTTTTAAAGGCCAGCGCAGGAACTTACAAGTTCCTACTTCCTCTGAGCTCCAGCGTCAAGTGGGTGGTGGCTCTGAGGAACCCAAACACATACAGGTAGGAACTGGACTGTTTGGCATCGGGGCAGGAACTCAGGGTGGCTTTCTCCCAGACAGGAGTGATCGCAGGGGTCATTATTCCTGTGTTAGGATCTCCCCTGTCGAAGGGCTAACTGGAAGCAATATCTGAGTCTCCATCAGCAAGGAGCACACTGTTTGCTCTGCCCTGGGGATTCCCTGAGACCAACCCCATCCAATTTGCAGCCTCACCAAACCTGTTTGCAGTGACTTTTCCATATGAATGGCCTGTCCTGGCTCAGGCTTCAGACTTTGCTAAAATCTCTCAAACAAGCTGAAGCTGATGATAGTATGCCCCAAACCAATCAATAAAAGGCCCAAGACCCAGCACTAGCACCAGCCTGCCTTACTTCACAGCTGGGCCTCCCCTGGGCACCTCCAAGCCCAATACAAATAGCTCCTGCAGGGTGGCCCCATGCAGTGGCTAACTTTGCATCCCCCTGGAGGCCCTATAGCCAGTGGACCCAGTGGACTGCTTGAGACCATACCAGATTACAACTCTACACATCCACAAGCAACATACTCAAGGGGCAGGCTCAGTAAGCACTAAAGCAAATCCTGCTCCATAGGGGTATTTCCTGCACAGCAGCTCTCCCAATGTAGTTGCAGCTGGTCCTCACAGCCAATTGGCCTGGAGGTCAACTCCTCCCAGTGATGTCAACAGCAATCAAGTCTCAACTACAAGACTGTGCACACAGCCCACAAAGCGTCACACCTAGAGTGCCCAGCTGACTGGAGAGGCTGAGCCACTGGGCCCTATAGGACATGCACTACAAAAGGCCACTCTACCATTTCCAGGAGACATAGCAACTCTACTTAAAACAGCCAAAATGTAGAGACAAAGAAATATGTCACAAATGAAAGCAAGAAAACTATTAGATAGAGTTCAAAACCGTGGTTACAAGGTTACTCAAGGATCTTCATGAGACTGTCAAGGATCTCAGTGAGAATATCAAAGACATGAAAAAGGACCAGTCAGAAATTAAGTATACACTAACTGAAATAAAGAATAATTTACAGGGTTTCAACAGTAGAGTAGAGGATTTCAAGAATCAAATCAATGATTTGGAATATGAAGAAGCAAAAAACACCCAATCAGAAGATCAAAAAGAAAAGAGAATCCAAAAATATGAAGATAGTGTAAGGAGCCTCTGGGACAACTATAAACCTACCAACATTTGCATTATGAGGGTGCCACAAGGAGAAGAGAGAGAGCAAAATACTGAAAACCTATTTGAAGAAATAATGACAGAAAACTTGCCCTACCAGGTGAAAGAAATAGACTTACAAGTCCAGGAAGTGCAGAGTCCAAAACAAGAGAAACCCAAAGAGGCCCACACCAAGACACATCATAATCAAAATGCCCAGGGTTAAAGACAAAAAGAGAATCTTAAAAGCAGCAAGAGAAAAGCAGTTAATTACCTACAAGGGTGCTCCCATAGGAATGTCAGCTGATTTTTCAACAGAAACTTTGCAGGTCAGAAGGGAATGGCAAGAAATATTCAAAGTGATGAATAGAAAGGACCTACAACCAAGATTACTCTACCCAGCAAAGCTATCATTTAGAATGAGGGTCAGATAAAGAGTTTGACAAACAAGAAAAAGCTAATGGAGTTCATCACCACCACAACAATATTACATGAAATGTTGAAGGGTATTCTTTAGGAAGAGGAAGAGGAAGAGGAAGAGGAAGAGGAAGAGGAAGAGGAAGAGGAAGAAGAAGAAGAAGAAGAAGAAGAAGAAGAAGAAGAAGAAGAAGAAGAAGAAGAAGAGGAGGAGGAAAAAGAACAGGAAAAGGAGGAAGAGGAGGAAGAGGATGAGGAGGAGGAGAAGGAGGAGGAAGAAGAGGAGATAAAAAATATGAAAAATAAAATGACAATAAATACTATCAACAATTGAATCTTAAAAATCAAAATAAAAGAACAAGAAATCTAATGAACAGGAGGTCACGGTTCAATTCCTGGTCAGGGCACATGCCCAGGTTGTGGGCTCAATCCCCAGTGTGATGCCTGCAGGAGGCAGCTAGTCAATGATTCTTTCTCATCATTGATGTTTCTATCTCTCACTCCTTCTCCCTTCCTCTCTAAAATCAAAAAATATATATTTAAAAGAAATCTAATGAACAAAATAAACTGGTGAATAAAATAGAATCAGTGGCATGGAAGCATGGAACAGACTGACAAATCTCAGAGGGATGCGGGAAGGAGGTGGTGGGGGAGGGAAGATATTAACCAAGGATCTTATCTATGGACACAGACAGTAGGGTGGTGAAGGCCTGGGGCAGGGTGGGAACTAGGTGGAGGCGGGCAATGGGGGAAATAAGGGGGATACCTGTAATAGTCTCAACAACAAAGACTTAAAAATAAAGAAGTATATATACAACTTCCCAATACAAAGAATTGTACTAAAAACTATCAAATATAAGAATTCAATGTTTAAATCTAATAGCATTGAAAAAAGGCAATCCAAGCAACTAAACTGTATTATAAATTTAAAAATAATTATGTAGCCCTAGCCAATTTGGCTCAGTGGATACAGCATCAGCCCATGGACTGCAGGGTCCCGGGTTCAATTCCGGTCAAGGGCACATGCCCGGGTTGAGGCAACCAATCAATGATTCTCTCTCATCATTGATGTTTCTATCTCTCTCTCCCACTCCCTTCCTCTCTGAAATCAATAAAAGTATACTTAAAAAAAATAATAATAATGTAATTCTAGTGAGAACCAAGATGGCGGCATGGGTTAACGCCGGAGTTTGCTGCCTTGAACAACCAATTCAAGGGTACACCTAAAAGACGGAACGGACATCATCCAGAACCACAGGAAGGCTGGCTGAGTGGAAATTCTACAACTAGGAGGAAAGAGAATATCATACCCAGACTCAGAGGAGGCGCAGTGCTGAAGTGAAATACTCAGGTTCGGAGTGCGCGCGGAGCGGGCTGGCGGCGGAGGGCGCGGTTGTTGTTTTCAATCGGGAGGGAGTTTCAGACTCTGAGCTCCAGATCCGGGCGAGTCTCTAGGGACCCAGATTCAAACAGGAGAAGCGGGACTGTCTGGCTTCGGTCGGAACTCGAAGGCAGCTTTCTCTCCGAGGTTTGCAGCGGTTGCTGGGACTCTGTGAGGCAGAGCCCCTAGGGATGGAACTGAGAGCAGCCATAACTGCTCGATCCGGCCCACCCTGTTGATCCCGAGCCCGAGCGACCCACCCGCCCCGCCCAAGCCCTGCACAGAGCCATTTGCCGGATAGCCTCAGGCAAACACTAGATTAGCACCGCCCTAGAGATCCAGCACAGAAGCTCTCCCACTGCAGACACAGCTGACTCTCATTGCCATTTAGCCTGGAGGTCAAATCACCCCCGGTATTGCCGACAACAATCAAGGCTTAACTAAAACAAGACGGCGCACAAAGACCACTACGGGGTGCACCAAGAAAAGATTAAAAAATGCGGAGACAAAGAAACAGGACGCAAATGTCAGAAATGGAAGATATAGAGCTCAAAACCACACTTTTAAGGTCTCTCAAGAACTGTCTAGAAGCTGCCGATAAACTTAGTAAGGCCCTCGAAAAGACTGGTGAGACCGCCGATAAATGTAGTGAGATCCTCAAGAAATCTAATGAGACCCTCGATATTGTGATAAAGAACCAACTAGAAATTAAGCATACACTGACTGAAATAAAGAATATTGTACAGACACCCAACAGCAGACCAGAGGAGAGCAAGAATCAAGGCAAAGATTCGAAATGCGAAGAAGCTAAAAACACCCAACTGGAAAGCAAAATGAAAAAAGAACCCGAAAATACGAAGATAGTGTAAGGATCCTCTGGGACAGCTTCAAGCGTACCAACATCCGAATTATAGGGGTGCCAGAAGATGAGAGAGACCAAGATATTGAAAACCTATTTGAAGAAATCATGACAGAAAACTTCCCCCACCTGGTGAAAGAAATAGACTTACAGGTCCAGGAAGCGCAGAGAACCCCAAACAAAAGGAATCCAAAGAGGACCACACCAAGACACATCATAATTAAAATGCCAAGAGCAAAAGACAAAGAGAAAATCCTAAAAGCAGCAAGAGAAAGAAACTCAGTTACCTACAAGGGAATACCCATACGACTGTCAGCGGATTTCTCAACAGAAACTTTGCAGGCCAGAAGGGAATGGCAAGAAATATTCAAAGTGATGAATACCAAGAACCCACAACCAAGATTACTTTATCCAGCAAAGCTATCATTCAGAACTCAAGGTCAGATAAAGAGCTTCACAGATAAGGAAAAGCTAAAGGAGTTCATCACCACCAAACCAGGATTATATGAAATGCTGAAAGGTATCCTTTAAGAGAAGGAAGAAGAAGAAAAAGGTAAAGATACAAATTATGAACAACAAACATGCATCTATCAACAAGTGAATCTAAGAATCAAGTGAATAAATAATCTGATGAACAGAATAATCTGGTGATCATAATAGAATCAGGGACATAGAAAGGGAATGGACTGACTATTCTTGGGGGGGAAAGGGGTGTGGGAGATGCGGGAAGAGACTGGACAAAAATCGTGCACCTATGGATGAGGACGGAGGGTGGGGCGGGAACTGGGAGGAGGGGAGTTATGGGGGGGAAAAAGAGGAACAAATGTAATAATCTGAACAATAAAGATTTAATTAAAAAAATAATGTAATTCTAATCTATGTCTTATTAAATATAAAATCTCTAAAGACACATGTATTTCTTTTTATTTACATGTACTTAGCAGATCTGTACCTGTACCAAAGGCAATCATTTAAAATACCAAGCTCTTGCCCTAGCCAGTTTGGCTCAGTGGATAGAGCGTCAGCCTGTGGACTGAAGGGTCCTAGATTGGATTTTGGTCAAGGGCATGTACCTTGGTTACAAGCTCGATCCCCAGCCCTGATCAGGGCGAGTGCAGGAGGCAAACAATCAATGTGTCTCTCTCACATTGATGTTTTCTTTCTCTCTGTCTCTCCCCCTCCTTTCCAATCTCTCTCAAAAACCAATGGAAAATATCCTGGGGTGAGGATTAACAACAAAAGTAAAAAGCTTTTAAAAATAAAATATCAAGCTTTTTTTAAAAAATATTTTTGTATTGATTTAAGGGAGGAAGGGAGAAGGGGAGAGAGATAGAAACATCAATGATGAGAGAGAATCATTGATTGGCTGCCTCACTGGGGATGGAGTCCATAACCTAGGCATGTGCCCTGACTGGGAATCGAACTGTGACCTCCTGGTTCATAGGTGGATGTTCAACCACTGTGCCATGCTGGCTGGGAAAAATATCAAGCTTTTTAAAAGCATTCAAAGTAGTTGCTTCTGGGAATGGATCAGGGAATGGAAAGAGAGGAGAGGTTATTCCTTAAAAGCTTATTGGTATTAAAAAAATGAGGAGAGGGTCAAGATGGTGGCATAGGTAAACTCCAGGACCCACCTCTTCCCATAATCACATCAAAATTACAACTAAAATACAAAATGACCATCATTCAGAACCACCTGATATCTGGCAGACTGGAAATCCTACAACTAGAGAATTAAAGACGAAACCACACTGAAATTGATAGGAGGGCTGGAGATTGCAGAATGTGTGGCATTTTGTTTGTTTGCTTGTTTTTAAATATATTTTTTATTTATTTGAGAGAGGAAGGGAGAGATTAAAAACATCGATGATAAAAAAAAAACAAACACATCAATGATGAGAAAACAGTATAGAGTGTCCTCAAAAAATTAAAAATGGAACTCCCATTTGACCCAGTAATCCCACTTCTAGGACTATCTCCCAAGAAACCAGAAACACCAATCAGAAAGGATATATGCATCCCTATGCTCATAGCAGCACAATTTACAATAGCTAAGATTTGGAAACTGCTTAAGTGCCCACCAGCAGATGAGTGGATTAAAAAATTGTGGTACATCTACACAATGGAATACTACGCTGCTATAAAAACGAAAGAACTCCTACCATTTGCAGGAGTTCTCCTATGGGGGGGGGGGGGGAGGATTAGAGATCAACCAAAGGACTTGTATGCATGCATATAAGCATAACCAATGGACACAGACAGTAGGGGGGCAAGGGCATGTGCTGGAGGGTGGGAGCAGCCAGGGAGAGGTTAATGGGGGGAAAAGGATACATATGTAATACTTTCAATAATAAAGAATTTAAATTAGAAAAAAAATCAATGATGAGAGAGAATTATTGATCAACTTCCTTCATGCCCCCTACTGAGGACAGAGTCCAAAATCCAGGCATGTCCCAGAGAGGGAATTGAACCATGACCTCCAGGTTCGTAAATCGATAATCAACCACTAAGCCACACCAGTTGAAAGTATGCTGATTTTTAACAGAAAGGGATATCTTGGCTGCAGAATTCCCCTGTGAGGAGCAAGGGGTCCCA
The DNA here is from genome assembly GCF_964212035.1 of Myotis nattereri. Classification (NCBI taxonomy): domain Eukaryota; kingdom Metazoa; phylum Chordata; class Mammalia; order Chiroptera; family Vespertilionidae; genus Myotis; species Myotis nattereri. Next base: position 106,864,522 of record NC_138076.1, read on the forward strand.
GCCCAACAGCAGACCCCTCAGTCTAGGGTTCTAGTGCTGGGAAGAGAAGTCCCTATAACTTCAGGCTGTAAAAACCAATGAGGAGCCCTAGCCGGCTTGGCTCAGTGGATAAAGCATCAGCCTGCGGATGGAAGGGTCCCGGGTTTGATTCCGGCCAAGGGCACATACATGCCTGGGTTGCCGGCTCGATTCCCAGTGGGGGACAAGCAGAAGGCAGCCGATCAATGATTCTCTCTCATCACTGATGTTTCTATCTCTCTCTCATCCCTTTCTCTCTGAAATCAATAAAGAAATATATTTAAAAATACCAACGGCATACTTCACAGATCTAGAACGAACTCTCCAAAAATTCATCTGGAATAAAAAAAGACCCCGAATAGCTGCAGCAATCCTGAGAAAGAACAAAGTAGGTGGGCTCTCAATACCAGATATCAAGATGTATTACAAAGCCACTGTTCTCAAAACTGCCTGGTATTGGCACAAGAACAGGCATATAGATCAATGGAATAGAATAGAGAGCCCAGAAATTGGCCCGAACCAATATGCTCAATTAATATTTGACAAAGAAGGGAAGAACATACAATGGACCCAAGATAGTCTCTTCAGTAAATGGTGTTGGGAAAATTGGACAGATATATGCAAGAAAATGAAACTAGATCACCAACTTACACCATACACAAAAATAAACTCAAAATGGATAAAGGACTTAAATGTACGACAGGAAACCATAAAAATACTAGAAGAATCCAAAGGCAACAAAATCTCAGGCATATGCCGAAGCAATTTCTTCACTGATACAGCTCCTAGGGCACTTGAAACTAAAGAGAAAATGAACAAATGGGACTACATCAAAATAAAAAGCTTCTGCACAGCAAAAGAAACCATCAACAGAACAACGAGAAAACCCACTGCGTGGGAAAACATATTTGCCAATGTCGTATCTGATAAGGGCCTAATCTCCAAAATTTATCGGGAACTCATACAACTTAACAAAAGGAAAATAAACAATCCAATCAAAAAATGGGCAAAGGACTTAAATAGACACCTTTCAAAAGAGGACATTCAGAAAGCCAACAGACATATGAAAACATGCTCAAAGTCACTAATCATCTGAGAGATGCAAATCAAAACAACAATGAGGTACCATCTCACACCTGTCAGACTGGCTATCATCAACAAATCAACAAACGACAAGTGCTGGAGAGGATGTGGAGAAAAAGGAACACTCATGCACTGCTGGTGGGAATGCAGACTGGTGCAGCCACTATGGAAGACAGTATGGAGTTTCCTCAAAAAACTAAAAATGGAACTCCCATTTGACCCTGTGATCCCACTTCTAGGAATATATCCCAAGAAACCAGAAACACCAATCAGAAAGGATATATGCACCCCTATGTTCATAGCAGCACAATTCACCATAGCTAGAATCTGGAAACAGCCTAAGTGCCCATCAGTAGATGAATGGATTAGAAAACTGTGGTATGTCTACACGATGGAATACTATGCTGCTGTAAAAAGGAAGGAACTCTTACCATTTGCAATGGCATGGATGGAACTGGAGAGCATTATGCTAAGTGAAATAAGCCAGTCAATGAAGGAAAAATACCACATGATCTCACTCATTCATGGATAATAGAGACCATTATAAACTTTTGAACAATAATAGATACAGAGGCAGAGCAGCCTCAAACAGATTGTCAAACTGCAGAGGGAAGGCCGGGGAGGGTTGGGGGGCAGGAGGGAGGGGGGTAAGAGATCAACCAAAGGACTTGTATGCATGCATATAAGCATAACCAATGGACATAAGACACTGGGGGGTAGGGGAGGCCAGGGGATTGTTAAGGGCAGGGGAAAAAAGGGACACAGATGTAATACCCTTTGTAATACTGTAAGCAATAAAAAATAAATAAATAAATAAATAAATAAATAAATAAATAATAAGAAATATATTTTTTAAAAAAACAAAAACCAATGAGGATTATTGCTGGGTGACACAGAGGCTGCTAGAGTCCCAGGCAGTTCCACTTAAAGGCCCCATGCATGGACTTACTCAGATACGCTCCCGCTGATCTCCAGCACTCAGGCAGCAGCTTGAAAGGATCCAGGGACATACAGAGGAAATAAAGTGTATGGCTTTAGGGCAAGAACTGGGGGGCCTCCCAGAGAAAAGTGCTGGCAGAGGTCATTGTTCCTTTGCTGAGACCTCCCAGCCACAGGGCCAATGACAGATGCCATATCTGAATCTCCATCAACCTGGCCCACACTGTTTGCCCAGCCCTGGTCATTCCCTGGGACCCCACCAAAGCTGTTTGCAGTGGCTTTTCTATATGAATAGCGTGTCCTAACTCACGCTTCAGACATTCCTAAAATCACTCCAACAGCTGGCCTCAGTATATTCCATACCTCTTGCTAAGTGGTCCTAGGCCCAGCACTAGCAGCATGCTACCTTGGTTCACAGTTTGGCCTCTTCTTGGCATCTCCAAGCCCAACACAAGTAGCAGTCATCTAAACATTGATCTGTAGTTCATGCCAGTGGCCTTGGGCAGAATACTGGCAGTGGTGATCTTGGCCTGCACCTCCTAGAAAGCCACAGAGCCAGCACACCTGGTAGACTGTATCAGATCACCCTGTAGCATCACCACCCCCACAAACAACAGACAAGGGGCAGACTCAGCAGGTATCAGAGACCTGCTGAAGTAAGTCCTACTCTGTGGGGTGGGCCCCTGCACATCTGATCCTCGTTGGTCACAGCCAGTCCTTCCAGCTGACTGCCCTGGGAATAAATCCCTTCCTATTGACATGCCAACAGCAATCAAACTGAACTACAACAGAGGATGTACACAGCCCATCCAAGTGTGTGTGTGCGGGGGGGGGGGAGGGGGGGCGGGGGCGGGGAGGAAGCACACACACCTTGAGTGCTCAGCTTCGTGATCAAGAAGGCTGTGCCCCTGGACTCTACAAAACACCTACTACATAAGGCAACTCAACCAAGCCTAGGAAATGGAACAACTCTACCTAAAACACAGAAACAAACACAGGGAGGCTGCTAAAATGAGGACTCAAAAAAAACACGTCCCAAATGAAAGAACAGGACAAAACTCCAGAAAAGGAACTAAAGAAAATGGAGACAAGCAATCTACTAAATGCAGAGTTCAAAACACTGATTATAAGGATGCTCAATGAACTTAGTGCAAACTACAAAAGCATAAAAAAGAACCGGTCAGAAATGAATGATACACTAACTTCAGTGAAGAATATTGTATAGAGAATCAACAGTAGAGTAGATGAACCTGAGAATCAAATCAGCAAGTTGAAATATAAGGAAGCAAAAAACACCCAATGAGAACAGCAAAAAGAAAAATGAATCTAAAAAAATGAGGAAAGTGCAAGGAGCCTCTGGGACAACTTGAAGCATATCAACAATTGCATCATTGGGGTGCCAGAAGGAGAAGAGAGAGATCAAGAAGTTGAAAACCTATTTGAAAAAATGACAGAGCCCAGCCAGTGTAGCTCAGTGCTTGAGCACTGGACTTCTGAACCAGGAGGTCACGATTTGATTCCCTGTTAAGGCAAGGTTGCGGGCTCAATCTCCAGTGTGTGTGGGGGGGAGGAGGGTGGGGGGGGGGGTTTTACAGGGGGAGGCCAATTGGTGATTCTCTCTCAACATTGATGTTTCTATCTCTCCCTCTCCCTTCCTCTCTGAAATCAATAAAAACATGTGTTTTTTTTAATTTTTAAAATAATGACAGAAAACTTCCCTAACTTGGTGAAGGAAATAGATATACAAGTCCAGGAAGTACAGAGAGTCCCCAACAAGATGAATCCAGAGTCCCACACCAAGACACATCATAATCAAAATGCCAAAGGTTAAAGAGAAACAGAATCTTAAAACCAACAAGAGGAAAGCAGTTAGTTATCTACAAGGGAGCTCCCATAAGACTGTCAGCTGATTTCTCAACAGAAACTTTGCAGGCCAGAAGAGACTGGCAAGAAATATTCAGTGATGAAAAGGACTTGCAACCAAGATCACTCTACCCAGCAAAGCTATCATTTAGAATTGAAGGTCAGATAAAGAGCTTCATAGACAAGAAAATGCTAAAGGAGTTCATCACCACCAAACCAGTATTACATGAAATGTATGGGTATTCTTTAAAAAGTAAAAATAAAAAATAAAAAATATGAACAATAAAATGGCAATAAATGCATATCTATCAACAACTAATCTAAAAATTAAAATAAATGAACAAGGCGTCTAATGAACAAAATAAACTGATGAATAAAATAGAACCAAAGGCAAGGAAACATGCAACAGACTGACGAATCTTAAAGGGAAAGGCAGGAAGGGGGAGAGATTAACTGGAGAACTTATATGCATTGCCCATGGAGGCAGACAATAAGGTATTGAAGGCTTAGAGCAGGGTAGGAACCGGCAGGAGGGAGGGTAATGGGGGGAAAATGGAGGGACATCTGTAATACTCTCAACAATAAAGCTTTTTAAAAGCTTATTGGTATTATTTGATCATAAAACCATAAATATAAATTATTTAGGTATATATGCTTTTACATATGATGTTATTATTGCTACTAAATATAACCACCATAAGCCAAAGGTAATACCTTGTAGTGAGGAAAGATGATGCTCTTGCAGCTTCTCCTGAGAGAGGTGTCTCAAGTAGCTGAGAACAACATACTTTGTTTCATAGTGAAATCCCAGAGGAACAGAAGTAGAAGACGCCATTGAGTTGGGTGGCAGAGCTCCAAAAAGGTCTATTAACAGATGCGTAAAACCTAAAAACATGAAAGCATTTTTTCAGTTTAAGTTTATTACATGCTGCCCAGCTGTTGTCGCCAGTGGTTGAGCATAGACCTATGACCCAGGTGTCATGGTTTGATTCCAGGTCAAGGCACATGCCCAGATGGTGGGCTCAACCCCTGGTGGCGGGGAGAGGTGCGGGAGGCAGCCAATCAGTGATTCTCTCTCATCATTGATAAAAATATATACTAAAAAATAAAGTTTATTACAGTAGGTGCTCAGGTTATGTCTGAGATCCATTCCTATAGCGCAACGTAAAGCAATTTTTGCCTTAAGTCGGAACCCACCTACATAAGCACCTACGTCACTCACATGGAGCACATACACAGCAGTAATGAAGTGAAACAGTAAAAAAAAACTTAAAAGAAAGATAACAATTCCTGACCTTTACTTGTGGTAAATAATAAAAACCATAAAGCACATATGTACATACGTCAAAATGACAGATCTTTTTTTTTATAAATAAATGGGAGATGGCAACATAACCACAAAACGATGTATGTCGAGTCCCATGTAACCCGAGGACTGTCTGTACATGCTAGTAGATTTTCTTCTTGACTTCAATTAGTCAACTAAATACCAAAATAAGTATTTCTAAGACTTTTCTTCTGAGTAATGTTTTAAAAATATATTTACTTACTAGTGGTAATTTATTCAAATTTCATATCAAAAGCACACTTCCCTCTCTCCCTAGTTTCTCTATTTTCACCCAAATGGCAAAAACACTAGTCATGCCCCCACTGCTCCTCCATCCAGTATGTTCTCTTATTTCCTTTACTAATAAAGCCTCCTAAATTGTGGCCACCCAGTTGCCAATTATATTTCCTAGTCTCCTTTGCAACTGAATGTACCATATGATCAGTCTTAGCCACAGGAATATGAGTGGAAGTTATATCTGCAATTTGTGGGTCTTTCCTCAAAGAATTCCTCTTCCCTCCTTTCTATGGTTTGAAATGCGAATATGGCAAACATGCAAACAAGAACACCATTTTAGGGGATGGTGAAGCAACAAGACAGAAGGAACCTGTGTCCCAGAATGACCATGTAGAACAGAGTGACCTTGCCAACCTGACCACTAGCTTCTGGACTGTTATTTAAGCTCCTATGTTCTAAATCTCTTCATTAGGCTTCCTAACTTGTCCCCTAGTCAACACAACTACAACTCTCCCTTTTTCACCTGGACTTAGTAGCAGTTTTACCTACCATGTACCTTTTTATTTATTTTTTTAAAAAATATGTTTATATTGCCCAGCTGACTAAGTGGTTGAGCGTCCACCTATGAACTAGGAGATCATGGTTCAACATGCCCGGGTTGTGGGCTCAATCCCCGGTGTGGAGCATGCAAGAAGCAGCCTATCAATGGTTCTCTCTCATCACTGATGTTTCTCTCTCCCTCTACCTCTTCGTTCCTCTCTGATATCAATAAAAATTTTTTTTAATGTTTTTATTCATCTTTAGAGAGATAGAAACATTGATGAAAGAGAAACATAATTAATTGACTGCCTCCTGCATACTCCACACTGGGAATCGAGACCGCAACCCAGGCATGTACCCTAACCCGGAATCAAACTGTGACCTCCTGGTTCATGGGTCGATGCTCAATCACTGAACCACACTGGCCAGTCTACCTTTTTAAGATTTATTCTCAGCATGTTCTCTCTTTTCTGGAGCCCACCCACGCCCCTCTTCCCTCTTTCGTCCCTCAAGGCACTTATCTCTCTCTCTTTCTCCTAAGCTCCAGAGGCCCTTCTTTTGCTTCTGTAACTTGTTTCCTGAGTGCATTTCTTCTACAGCTCACTTCTTCTACCTCTGTGACTTTCTAAATACACTTTCTCTTATAACTTGAAATAAATAAATAAATAAATTTATTCTCACATGCTGTACAGCTGAAAGTAATACAAATGTTGAATGAAATTGAAAAAAATTTTAATTAAAAAATATTTATGATCTTAGCAACTTTCAAATATGCAATACAGTATTATTAACTATAGTCACCATGATGTACATTATATCCTCAAGAATGATTTCTTGCCCTAAGTGGTTTGGCTCAGTGGATAGAGTGTCGGTCTGCGGACTCAAGGGTCCTAGGTTCGATACTGGTCAAGAGCATGTACCTCGGTTGCGGGCACATCCCCAGCAGGGGGCGTGCAGGAGGCAGCTGGTCTATGTTTCTCCCTCATCGATGTTTCTAACTCTCTATCCCTCTCCCTTCCTCTCTGTAAAAAATCAATAAAATATTTTTTTTAAAAAAAAGAATGATTTCTTTTATAACTGAAAATCTATACCTGTTGACCCCTACTATGTACCTTACTAGCTATTTCCAACCATAATATCTCATCAAGAGGTTTCCAAATAACTGTTTTCTACTTAAAACAACACTACAGACTTCTTTAAGATCTCAAGAAATATCCAGTAGCCCTGGCCAGTGTGACTCAGTTGTTTGAGCATTGTCCAGTACACCAAGAGGTTGCTGGTTCAATACCAGGTCAGGGCACATGCCCAGGTGTGGGCTTGATCCCCAGTAGGGGACATGCAAGAGGCAGCCAATCAATGTTTCTCTCCCTCTATCTTAAAAAAAAAATCAATAAAAACATATTTTAAAAAAAGAAAAAGAGGTAGCTAACAATAGGAAAAAGAGACAGGCAAGGTTGGCAAAATGTAAGATCTGTTAAAAGCAAACTAAGAGAAATGTCCTAGAATAATTATTGTTTCTATCTTCTGAGGGCAATGCTACAAAAATTATATCAAAATACCCAATAAATCAACAATATGCCTTGGACTGCCCTGCTCAACTTTAAGTTCCCATAAACTTCAGAAAGGTATATTTAAAAATTATTAATACATACGCCAAAGAAAGGGAAAAGGTATAGCTTACATCACAGGAATAAAAGCAACATCCCTTGTGTTCTTACAGGATATTCAAAATATTTGATGACAAAAGAAGACAAAGAGAAAGAAAAAAATATATTTGATTACACTTTTACATTGTTATTACCATTTAATAATGAAAAGACAGTGTTTCAAATTTACAAATAATAAAAAAGAGACCCATAAAAGTGAAATAAATTTTCTGAGATCTATGAATCAGATATTAACTAGCAGTAGTGCTATAATGCATTTTCACCTTTTTTTTTTAATCCTCACCCTAGGACAGTGGTCGGCAAACTCATTAGTCAACAGAGCCAAATATCAACAGTACAATGATTTAAATTTCTTTTGAGAGCGAAATTTTTTAAACTTAAACTATATAGGTAGGTACATTGTTATTAACTTAATTAGGGTACTCCTAAGCTGGCCTTTGCTAAAAACGTCCTCAATCTGATTGAGGTATGTTCGCTGAGGTTGACCCCTTCCAACTCTCCCATCCACACTTGTCTTGTATACTTGTTTCAGATAGACCAGTGTGGATGCGAGAGTTGGAAGGGGTCGACCTCAGCGAAAGTACCTCAAAACAATGTACCTCCCCCGCACTGCATATCCCACGGTCTGCCTGCGAGTCACCGGACCAACACCCCCCACTTCTTCGACACCCCCCACTTCTTCTAACGCCACTTCTTCAAAATAGACTCGCCCAGGCCAAAAACCGACTTCTGCGCATGGGCCACAAAGTTTCAATCGCACTGTACGTGCGCGCCCGCACGTGGTATTTTGTGGAAGAGCCACACTCAAGGGGCCAAAGAGCCACATGTGGCTCACGAGCCGCGGTTTGCCGACCACTGCCCTAGGACTTGCTTTTATTGATTTTAGAGAGGAAGGGAGAAACATCGATGTGAAAAACATCAATCAAATGCCTCCCACACACTCCCCGACCAGAGATCGAATCCACAACCTAAGTATGTGCCCTGACCAGGAACTGAAGTACAACTTTTTGGTCTATGAGTTGGGGCTTCAACTAACTTAGCCACCCAACCAGAGCTAATTTCACCGTTTGTTTGTTTTTTTACTTTTTTGCCTACCAGCCATCTGACCTCAATTTCCTATCTATGGAGCATCCCACAGAGGCAATCATAGTAGAAAACAAATCCCCCACACTACAAAAGCTAAAACTGACTAGATATTTTCTCTCCTGTTCTGGTCCATGGATCTCAGGCTACAGATATGTAATCTAGGTTCAGCCAAGTCAGAGGTTCTAGATTTGGAATCTAAAAAGACATTAAAAGGTAATTTATGGAATAGTGGTGGTGTTGGTTCAGCAGAGGCAGTGGTGCAAATCCAGTAGCAGTATACTATTCTATTCCCGTGGCCAGACCTTGGCTGAGTGTGCAGCACTCTCCCTTGGTTCTTGCCTATTTCCCAAACCTAATTTTCCACCTTTTCTGTCCATTCTGTAAGATATCCAATACCCTTGCAGTAAGTTCCTTTCTGCTCAAATAAGCTAAATTACTTTGTGTTGTTTATAACCAAGACTTAACTGGAATCTACTTTTCTTAAAATTTCTAAGGCAGTTTCCCAATGAATATAACACACTACATTCTAAAAGATTACTAGACTATTTATAGTTTAGAAAATCTTCTAATTCTACAAAGTCCACATACAGACTAATAATTACATCTATTAAAATAGACAACCGTGCCTTCTGACAATTTTTTGTATTCATTCCACACCATCTTAACATACAAGGTACTCGCCCGACCACTGTGGCTCAGTAGCTGAGCATCGACCTAGGAACCAGAAGGTCACGGTTCGATTCCCGGTCAGGGCACATGCCTGGGATGCGAGCTTGATCCCCACTACGGGGCATGCAGGAGGCGGCCAAACAATGATTCTCTCTCATCATTGATGTTTCTCTTTCCCCCTCTTCCTTCCTGTCTGAAATCAATAAAATACATTAAAGAAAAAATATACAAGGTACTCTATATGCATTAGACACAAAGACAACTAAGATAAATTACTGCCCTCAGAAGTTTTCAACCAAGTAGAAGTAAACAAAAATATATAAACAAGAACAATAAAGTTCTATAATACAAGTCAGTATCCATAGAGTGGGAGAGAACAACCCAAAAGAAGAAACAGACAAGTCTCTCTGGGGAAGGGGGAAAGGAAGAGGAAATTAATTATGTCTTTATAAACTAAAAACTGAGCCAGGCTTGGAACATGAATAGGTATTCACTAATTGAATCAGCTGGGCAATGGGAAAGGGGTGAATTTTAGATGTAAAGTAGGTCAGAAAAGGGCACAGAAGCACTTTGAAACAGCATGGAATAATACAAAAATTAAGGAATTTGACTTATCTCAATCACTAGTGGCCCAGTGCATGAAATTCATGCACATTAAAAGGGAATTAATTAGAGGAAATATTTTAATATTGCTATTAGCCCTTTCTCTATAATAGAAGTGTCAGAGATGAAAGAAAATTAGTAACATGTATATAAAAATCTTCCTCCTGTCAGAGTCTGGGGCACACCAGGGGACCCAGAGCCAAGACCCCGCCCACTCCTCGAAACCGCAAAAGACACAGACCTGGCCAGCCCCACCCCCATTGGGCGAGACCCAGACCCGACCGGGCCCACCCCCGTCAAGCCCCACCAGGCAGGGGGTGCAGCCTCAGGTCCCTTGTCAAGCACCGCCAGGTGGGGGGTGCAGCCTCAGGGCCCCCATCAAGCCCCGCTGGGCAAGGAGCACAGCCTCAGGTCCCCCGGCGCATGCTGGGCAGGGAGCGCAGCCTCACGTCCCCCGGCACATGCTGGGCAGGGTGCACAGCCTCGGGTCCCCCGGCACACCCTCAGGTCCCCCAGCCCAGCACCAAGACAGGGGGTGTGACCTGAAGTCCCCTGGTCCAGGCCAGGGTGGGGGACATAACCTGAGGTCCCCTGGCCCGGCGCCAGAGCGGGGGTTGCAGCCTGAGGTACCCTGGCCTGGGCCAGGGTGGGGGACATGCCGTGAGGTCCCCTATCAAGCCCCACCAGGTGGGGGACACGGTCTGAGGTCCCCCTGCCCAGCAGCAGGGCAGGGGTCATGGACTGAGGTCCCCTGGTCCAGGCCAGAGCGGGGGGCCCGCCTTGAGGTCCTCCATCAAGGCCCGCCAGGTAGGGGGCATGGCCTGAGGTCCCCCATCAAGCCCTGCCAGGCAGGGGATGAGGCCTGAGGTGCCCCATCAAGCCCTGACCGGGCAGGGGCCACAGCCTCAGCTCCCCTGCCCTAGCCCAGTGCCGCACGCAGCCTCAGATCCCTGATAATCGCTCATTATGGCTTGTTATGGGAACCCCGCCTCTGCTGTGGGTGCAGTCATCTTGTGATGGTGTGATGGAGTGAGGGTCAATTTGCATGTTACCTCTTTATTATATAGGAGGACTTGGTGGCATCTTTAAAACCAGTGACATATAAAACACCCATGATCCTTCAGTAACAAACGTAATATCCCAATCAGACAATAAATGGTTTGCTTTTTTTAACCAGATTTCTATTATGAGTATCTGCAAATCCCAGGATACTAGGATGGAAAAGACTGCAGGAATTAAGCTTTATTTAACTTTATATTTTATTTTATTTATTTATTTTATTATTTTAATTTACTTTACTTATTTATTTTATTTTTTTATTTTTTTGATTTTAATTTATTTTATTTATTTATTTATTTTATTTATTTTTATTGCTTAAAGTATTACAAAGGGTATTACATCTGTGTCCCTTTTTTTCCCCTGCCCTTGACAGTCCCCTAGCCTCCCCTATCCCCCAGTGTCTTATGTCCATTGGTTATGCTTATATGCATGCATACAAGTCCTTTGGTTGATCTCTTACCCCCCTCCCTCCTGCCCCCCAACCCTCCCCGGCCTTCCCTCTGCAGTTTGACAATCTGTTTGAGGCTGCTCTGCCTCTGTATCTATTATTGTTCAAAAGTTTATAATGGTCGCTATTATCCATGAATGAGTGAGATCATGTGGTATTTTTCCTTCATTGACTGGCTTATTTCACTTAGCATAATGCTCTCTAGTTCCATCCATGCCGTTGCAAATGGTAAGAGTTCCTTCCTTTTTACAGCAGCATAGTATTCCATTGTGTAGATGTACCACAGTTTTCTAATCCATTCATCTACTGATGGGCACTTAGGCTGTTTCCAGATTCTAGCTATAGTGAATTGTGCTGCTATGAACATAGGAGTGCATATATCCTTTCTGATTGGTGTTTCTGGTTTCTTGGGATATATTCCTAGAAGTGGGATCACAGGGTCAATGGGAGTTCCATTTTCAGTTTTTTGAGGAAACTCCATACTGTCTTCCATAGTGGCTGCACCAGTCTGCATTCCCACCAGCAGTGCATGAGTGTTCCTTTTTCTCCACATCCTCTCCAGCACTTGTTGTTTGTTGATTTGTTGATGATAGTATTTTATTTATTTTATTTTATTTATTTATTTCATTTCATTTCATTTCAGAGAGAGAAGAAGGGGTAGGGAGAGAGAAACATCAATGTAAGAGAGACACACATGGATCAGCGTGCCCCAACCAGGAATCAATCCTGCAACCTAACCCTAGCTGGTTTGGCTCAGTGGGTAGAGCATCGGCCTACATTCTGAAGGGTGCCGGCGTCAATTCCACTCACGGGCACATGCTCAGGTTGTGGATTCAGTCCTCAGTAGGGGTCATGCCGGAGGCAGCCGATCAATGATTCTCTCTCATCACTGATGTTTCTAGCTCTCTCTCCCTCTCCCTTCCTCTCTGAAATCAATAAAAAATAAAAAAAAAGAAAGGAAGAAATTTATAAGCCCTAGCCAGGTAACACAGTTGGTTAGAGTGTTGTCCCCATACACAGCCAAGGTTGCAGGTTTGATCCCTGGTCAGGGCACATTAAAGAATCAACCAATGGCCCCGCTGGTGTGGCTCAGTTGGTTGGAGTACAGTAGGTCCTTGGGTTACATCAGAGATCCGTACCTACGGCGCGACATAAAGTGATTTTCGCCGTAAGTTGGAACCCACCTACATAAGCACCTACGTCACTCACATTGAGCTCGTACACAGCAGTAATGAAGTGAAACAGTAAAAAAAATTTTAAAGAAAGGTAACAATTCCTGACCTTCCCTTGTGGTAAATAAATAATAAAAAACATAAAGCACCTATGTACATATGTCAAAATGATGGAACTCTTTTTTTTATAAATAAATGGGAGATGGCGACGTAACCACAAAACGATGTATGTCGAGTCCGATGTAACCCGAGGACTGTCTGTATAGTCCAGTGATGGCGAACCTTTTGAGCTCGGCGTGTCAGCATTTTGAAAAACCGTAACTTAACTCTGGTGCGATGTCACATATAGAAATTTTTTTATATTTGCAACCATAGTAAAACAAAGACTTATATTTTTGATATTTATTTTATATATTTAAATGCCATTTAACAAAGAAAAATCAAACAAAAAAATGAGTTCGCGTGTCAATGTTTCTCCCTCACATCCATGTTTCTCTATCTCCCTCACCCTTCTTCTCTAAAAAAAAAAATCAATAATTAAAAGAAAAAAAAAGAATTCCCAGGCAGTGTGTCTCAGTGGCTGAGCATCAACCTATGAACCAGGAGGTCACGTTTGATTCCTGGTCAGGGCACATGCAGGTTCGATCCCTAGAGTGGGGCGTGCGATCTCCAGTGTGGGGCACGCAGGAGGCAGCCTATCAATGATTCTCTCTTATCATTGATGTTTCTATCTCCCTCTTCCTCTCCTTCCCTTCCTCTCGGAAATAAAAAAATATTTTTTAAAAAAATCAACCAGACAACCAAATCAAAACACACCTAAAAAATAAAACAGACATCATCCAGAACCACAGGAAGGCTGGCTGAGTGGAAATTCTACAACTAGGAGGAAAGAGAATATCATACCCAGACTCAGAGGAGGTGCAGTGCTGAAGTGAAATACTCAGGTACGGAGTGCACGCGGAGCGGGCTGGCGGCGGAGGGCGCGGTTGGTGCTTTCAATCGGGAGGGAGTCTCAGATTCTGAGCTCCAGATCCGGGCGAGTCTCTAGGGACCCAGACTCAAACGGGAGAAGTGGGACAGTCGGAACTTGAAGGCAGCTTTCTCTCTGAGGTTTGCAGCGGTTGCTGGGACTCTGTGAGGCAGAGCCCCTAGGGACGGAACTGAGAGCCGCCATAACTGCTCTCTCCGGCCCACCCTGTTGATCCCGAGCCCGAGCGACCCACCGCCCCGCCCAAGCCCTGCACAGAGCCATTTGCCAGATAGCCTCAGGCAAAGGCTAGATTAGCACCTCCCTAGAGGACAGAAGTTTTCCCACTGCAGACACAGCTGATTCTCACAGCCACTTGGCCTGGAGGTCAAATCCCCCTAGTATTAACTACAACAATCAAGGCTTAACTACAGGAGGTCTGCACACAAAGACCACTAGGGGGTGCACCAAGAAAGCATAAAAAAATGCGGAGACAAAGAAACAGGACGAAAATGTCAATGGAGGATATTCAGTTCAGAACCACACTTTTAAGGTCTCTCAAGAACTGTCTAGAAGACGCTGATACACTTAATGAGATCCTCAACAAATCTAATGAGACCCTCGATGTTATGATAAAGAACCAACTAGAAATTAAACATACACGGACTGAAATAACGAATATTATACAGACTCCCAACAGCAGACCAGAGGAGCGCAAGAATCAAGGCAAAGATTTGAAATGCGAAGAAGCTAAAAACACCAAACCAGAAAAGCAAAATGAAAAAAAGAATCCAAAAATACGAAGATAGTGTAAGGATCCTCTGGGACAGCTTCAAGTGTACCAACATCCGAATTATAGGGGTGCCAGAAGATGAGAGAGACCAAGATATTGAAAACCTATTTGAAGAAATCATGACAGAAAACTTCCCCTACCTGGTGAAAGAAATAGACTTACAAGTCCAGGAAGCACGGAGAACCCCAAACAAAAGGAATCCAAAGAGGACCACACCAAGACACATCATAATTAAAATGCCAAGAGCAAAAGATAGAGAATCTTAAAAACAGCAAGAGAAAGAAACTCAATTACCTACAAGGGAATACCCATACGACTGTCAGCTGATTTCTCAACAGAAACTTTGCAGGCCAGAAGGGAATGGCAAGAAATATACAAAGTGATGAATACCAAGAACCTGCAACCAAGATTACTTTATCCAGCAAAGCTATCATTCAGAACTCAAGGTCAGATAAAGAGCTTCACAGATAAGGAAAAGCTAAAGGAGTTCATCACCACCAAACCAGGATTATATGAAATGCTGAAAGGTATCCTTTAAGAAGAGGAAGAAGAAGAAAAAGGTGAAGATACAAATTATGAACAACAAACATGCATCTATCAACAAGTGAATCTAAGAATCAGGTGAATAAATAATCTGGTGATCATAATAGAACCAGGGACATAGAAAGGGAATGGACTGACTATTCTTGGGGGGGAAAGGGGTGTGGGAGATGCGGGAAGAGACTGGACAAAAATCATGCACCTATGGATGAGGACAGTGAGTGGGGAGTGAGGGCGGATGGTGGGCCGGAACTGGGAGGAGGGGAGTTATGGGGGGAAAAAAGAGGAACAAATGTAATAATCTGAATGATAAAGATTTAATTAAGAAAAAAAATCAACCAATAGCCCTAACCGGTTTGGCTCAGTGGATAGAGCGTCAGCCTACGGACTTAAGAGTCCCAGGTTCGTTTCCGGTCAAGGACATGTACCTTGGTTGCGGGCACATCCCCAATAGGGGATGTGCAGGAGGCAGCTGATTGATGTTTCTCTCTCATCGATGTTTCTAACTCTCTATCCCTCTCCCTTCCTCTCTTTAAAAAGCAATAAAATATCTATTTTTTAAAAATCAACAAATGAATGCACAAATAAGTGGGACAACAAAATTGTTATTTTCTATCTCTTAATCCCTTTCTCTATAAAATCAATCAATACATAAAAATATTTTAAGAAATAAAAATTGATGTAACCGGTTGGGCTCAGTGGATAGAGCATCGGCCTGCGGACTCAAGGGTCCCAGGTTCGATTCCGGTCAAGGGCATGTACCGGAATTGGTTGCGGGCACATCCCCAGTAGGGGGTGTGCAGGAGGCAGCTGAATTGATGTTTCTCTCTCATCGATGTTTCTAACTCTCTATCCCTCTCCCTTCCTCTCTGTAAAAAAATCAATAAAATATATTTTTAAAAAAAGAAATAAAAATTTATAGCACCTACCTCAAACATACTAATTTAGAATATCTTACCTATATTATAGTACTTAACCCCTTAGAACTATAACAGAAACTCATAATTTACCATGTTTTTCTAAAACATTTATTTATTTATTTTAATATATATTTATTGATTTCAGAGAGGAAGGGAGAGGGAGCAAGAGATAGAAGTATCAATGATGAGAGAGAGTCACTGATCGGCTGCTTTCTGCATGCCCCTCCTGGGGATCAAACCCGCAACCTAGGCATGTGCCCTGACTGGAATCGAACCCGGGATCCTTCAATCTGCAGGCCAATGCTCTGTCCACTGAGCCAAACTGGCCAGGGCTTATCCTATATAATAAACGGCCAGGGACCATAGCGGAACGACTGGAACGACCGCTCAACCAGTCGTCATGAGGTGCATTAACCACCTCTCGGTCCCTCCCCTCCTCCACCTCCCCCACACTCCAATCCCAGCCCGCAGGCAAATAGGGAACCACAGGGAAGTGGGTGGGTGGTGGCAGGGCAGGCCTGGGGACTGGCAAGCGGATGGAATGGCTGACCTCTTGGTCCTTCCCCCAGCCTGCAGGTTCCGATGGATCAGCGATAGTGAACAGGGGCACCAGGTTGGGTGCGGGAGGACTGGGCTTGCTGTCAGGCTATTGAAATCCCTAGCTCATCCCCAGCTGCTCGGGGGATCAGGCCGGTGGGTAAGCAGGCACCAGCGACTTCACCTCCATGCACGTGCGCCAAGCTGGCCCCTGATGGAACGTGATGCCCACTCGGGGCCACTCACATGGACGCCACTCAAACGGGTGCCGCTGCCACGGCTGCTGCTGGAGCTTGTGGTGCTGACAGAAGCTGTGGGGCATGCCCACAACCTACCCGCCCAAGTGGCAGAGGCGACGTTTGGCCTGGGGACTGGCAAACAGGCAGAAGATGGCCCTGATCACAGGCTAGGCCTAGGGACCCTACCCACACAATTTCGTGCACTGGGCCTCTAGTTTATTTTTAAAGAGGGAGAAAGGGAGAGAATCACCAATGAAAGAGAAATGTTGATTGGCCACCTCCTGCATGCCACCTGCTGAGTATCAAGCCAGCAACCTGGGGATGTTCCCGGACTGAGAATCCAACCAGCAACCTCTTAGTGCAATGCTCAACCAACTGAGCCATACCAGCCAGGACAATTCAACAAGTTTTAATTAAATTATTTCAGGAAGCTCTTTGTTTTTAGACCATTTTTTTAATTAATTAAATCTTTATTGTTCAGATTATTACATTTGTTCCTCTTTTTTCCCCCCATAACTCCCCTCCACCCAGTTCCCACCCCACCCTCCTCCCTCACTCCCCACCCACTGTCCTCATCCATAGGTGCATGATTTTTGTCCAGTCTCTTCCCGCATTCCCCTCACCCCTTTACCCCGCAAGAATAGCCAGTCCACTCCCTTTCTATGCCCTGATTCTATTATAATCACCAGTTCATTCTGTTCATCAGATTATTCACTTGATTTTCAGATTCACTTGTTGATAGATGTGTATTTGCTGTTCATAATTTGTATCTTTACCTTTTTCTTCTTCTTCCTCTTCTTAAAGGATACCTTTCAGCATTTCATATAATCCTGGTTTGGTGGTGATGAACTCCTTTAGCTTTTCCTTATCTGTGAAGCTCTTTATCTGACCTTCAATTCTGAATGATAGCTTTGCTGGATAAAGTAATCTTGGTTGTAGGTTCTTGGCATTCATCACTTTGAATATTTCTTGCCACTCCCTTCTGGCCTGCAAAGTTTCTGTTGAAAAATCAGCTGACATTAGTATGGGTACTCCCTCGTAGGTAACTGACTTTCTTTCTCTTGCTGCTTTTAAGATTCTCTCTTTGTCATTTGCACTTGGCATTTTAATTATGATGTGTCTTGGTGTGGTCCTCTTTGGATTCCTTTTGTTTGGGGTTCTCTGCGCTTCCTGGACTTGTAAGTCTATTTCTTTCACCAGGTAGGGGAAGTTTTCTGTCATGATTTCTTCAAATAGGTTTTCAATATCTTGCTCTCTCTCTTCTTCTGGCACCCCCATAATTTGGATGTTGGTACGTTTGAAGCTGTCCCAGAGGCTCCTTACCCTATCTTCGTATTTTTGGATTCTTTTTTCATTTTGCTTTTCCGGTTGGGTGTTTTTTGCTTCTTCATATTTCAAATCGTTGACTTGATTCTTGCAATCCTCTAGTCTGCTATTGGGAGTCTGTATAATATACTTAATTTCAGTCAGTGCATGCCTAATATCTAGTTGGTCCTTTATCACAACATCAAGGGTCTTATTAGATTTCTTGTAGATCTCATTAAGTTTATCAGCAGTTTCTAGAAAATTCTTGAAAAACCTTAAAAGTGTGGTTTTGAACTCTATATCCAGTAGTTTGCTTTCTTCCATTTCTGTCATTTGTGTCCTTTTTCTTTGTCTCCGCATTTTTTATGCTTCCCTGTGTTGATAAAGTGGTTTTCTGTGCTGAGTGTCCTCTAGGGCCCAGTGGTTCAGCCTCCCCAATTACCTGAGGAGGACACTCTTGTTGCACCCCCTTGTGGTCTTTGTGCACAGTCTTGTTGTAGTTAAGCCTTGATTGTTGTGGTTATCACTGGGAGGAATTGACCTCCAGGCCAATTGGCTTTGAGAATCAGCTGTGTCTGCAGTGGGAGAACTTCTGTGCTAGAGACACCCCTTTGGGCAAGACTTGCTTCATTGGAGCTTTGGTGCTCACTGAGTCTGCCCCCTGAGTGTGGCCTTTATGGTTCCACGGAGCTGCAAACTGGATGGTCCCACTCTGACCTCTGGGTTTCCTGGCTCCTGGATCTCTAGGAAGGTGCTAAACTAGCCTTTGCCTGAGGCTATCCAGCAAAAGCCTGCCTGCAGAACTTGGGCTGGGCGGGTCCCACGGGATCAACAGGGTGGGGCTAGCAGTTATGGCTTCTCTCAGGCCAGCCCTCAGAGGCTCTGCTTCTCAGTGTCCTGGTAATCGCTGCAAGCCCCGCGGAGAGAAAGCTGCCCTCGAGATCTGACTGATGCCAGACATTCCCGCTTCTCCTGTATGAGTCTGGGTCCCTAGAGACTCACCCGGAACTGGAGCTCAGAGCCTGAGACTCCCTCCTGATTGAAAACGACAACGGCCGCCAGCCTGCTCCACATGCCCCTCTGCACTTTAGTATTTTACTTCCGTACTGCACCTCCTCTGAGTCTCGGTATGCTTTTCTCTTTCCTTCTAGTTGTAGAATTTCCACTCAGCCAGGCTTTCTGTGGTTCTGGATGATGTCCGTTCCATCTTGTAGTTGTATTTTTGAAGTGGTTGTTCGAGGCAGCAAACTCTGGTGTTTACCTATGCCACCATCTTGGTTTCTCTAGACCATTTCTTTCTACTAAAATGAAATTATAATGTAACAAGATTGTTAAATACTCAAGTAATATGGAGTTGAACAGATCTATAATACCAGTTTGTAAACAGAAAAATAAATACCCACAGATAACTATGTCACAAATCAAAACTTATAATTTTATGTTTTTAATGTTTATTGATATCAGAAAGAGGAAGGGAAAGGCAGAGAGAGATAGAAACATTGATGAGAGAGCAACATGGATTGGCTACCTCCTGCACACCCCCTACCGGGGATGGAGCCCGAACCTATGCATGTGCCGCAACCTGAAATCATACAGGCGACCTCCTGGTGCATGGCATGATGCTCAACCAACTGAGCCACACCAACTAGGTCAAAACTTAAAATTGTAAGCATTAACACGTTAAGCCCCATGTCAGTCACTAGTGACTGACACTATACTTTCCTTCCAGAAGACAAAACAGGCTGGGAGCTTAACATGTTAACAAAGTTTTTTGATTACCACATCTCTATCTAGTCCCAAGTCTCAGTAGTGGTCTGAGTAGGAAAAAAATTTTTTTGAAGTTCCACAAATTAACATGAATCCAATAACTCTATTTTTTTAATCCACGCTTTATTAGCTCCTATGGCATTCTAAGACTTTCTCCAAAAAAAAAAGAAAGAAGTAAAATTAAATAATCCTAAGCCCTGGCTGATGTGGCTCAGTTGGTTGGAGTGTTTTTCCATATACCAAAGTGGTTGCAGGTTCGATTCCCAGTCAGGACACATATCCAGGTTTCAGTCTGAATCAGAGTGCATGCAGGAGGCAACCAATCAATGTTTCTCTCTCACATCTCTCTCTCTCTCTCTCTCTCTCTCTCTCTCTCTCTCTCTCTCTCTCTCTCTCTCTTCCACACACATCAATATTCTTCCCTCCTTCCCTCCCTCTCTTAAAAAATAATCAATAAAAGCCCTAGCCGGTTTGGCTCAGTGGATAGAGCGTCGGCCTGCTGACCGAAGAGTCCCAGGTTCGATTTCAGTCAAGGGCACATGCCTGGGTTGCAGGCTCGGTCCAACGTGCAGGACACAGCCGATCAATGATTCCCTCTCATCATTGATGTTTTTATCTCTCTCTTCCTCTCCCTTCTTCTCTGAAATCAATAAAAATTTATTTAAAAAATCAATAAAAATAATCAAACCTTTACATAATCCTAATAAAAATTATGAAATTGTAATAATTTACCCCATCCAGTTGAGAAATGCAACTAAGCAAGGTGTCATTTAAAAAATCAGCAGACTCTAAGTATTCTAATGTAGGCTATCCCTTTCCAACTGAAACACGCCTAACTGAAGTTCTCTAGTTCAATCTTGTGTTAAGAATTGCCCAGAGAGCATTTTCTCAATAAACTGAGATTTTCCTTCCTGGCAATTATTGTCAGTTTGACTCAAGTAAAGTCATAAAAAATAAAAAAAGTGCCCCACAATGTTCTCACTCATCAATTGGCACTCACAGATAATATACCTATACAGGAATGCCTTAGTACAGGGGTCCTCAAACTTTTTAAACAGGGGGCCAGTTCACTGTCCCTCAGACCGTTGGAGGGCCGGACTATAGTTTAAAAAAAAACTATGAACAAATTCCTATGCACACTGCACATATCTTATTTTGAAGTAAAAAAACAAAATGGGAACAAATACAATATTTGTATTTGCATGTGGCCCGCGGGCCATAGTTTGAGGACCCCTGCCTTAGTTGCACTCTCTCCCCAGACATACAATTAATTAGGCTGTGTGTGTGTGTGTATGTGTGTGTATAAAACTTGTATAAAAAGGAGGCAAAATTCAGTTACTCTGTTACATTCGTCAGAGAGAAATGAAAACACATTTCTACACAAAATCCTGCACATGAATGATAATAGCAGCATTACATAGAAAAGCCAAATAATTGCCCATCAACTGATTAAAAAAGTATATTCATACAATGGAATATTATGTGGCCATAAAAAGGAATGAAGTACTAACACAGGCTACAACAACCAGAAAACATTATGCTAAATCAAAGAAGCCAGTAACAAAGTCCACATCTATATATATAATGAAGGAATATGCAAATTTGCCCTCCTGGTAAAGGATGGAGCATAACGACCAGCTGGAGCAGGTGGGTGTGGCTGCAAGCCCCACGAAGCCAGGCCAGGGACATGAGGCTGCATCAAATAAAATAAAATGGCCGAGACCGGTTTGGCTCAGTGGATAGAGCGTCGGCCTGCGGACTGAAGGGTCCCGGGTTCGATTCCGGTCAGGGGCATGTACCTGGGTTGCAGGCATATCCCCAGTGGGAGATGTGCAGGAGGCAGCTGATCGATGTTTCTCTCTCATCGACGTTTCTAACTCTCTATCTCTCTTCCTTCCTCTCTGTAAAAAATCAATAAAATATATTTTAAAAAAATAAATAAATAAAATAAAATGCATTCACATGCCCTAAAGCACAAACATCCCAGCAGATAACTCAATGCAGGTTATTGTGTAATCACAATGATTACACAATAAACTTATTTTCACCGAAAAAAAATAACATCTTCACTTAAAGATGCCCCAGTAAGGCTGCTGAGGCTTTCATCTGTCCCTTTCTACACCAAAGACGACAGGGTTCAAGGAGGAAGGGTTCCAGTTTCGTTTTCTCAGCACCCAGCTACGAGGCTTCCCTGGGGTGGCTCTCCCCTCCGAGCCCTGCACAGGACAGGCCCGGGAGCCCTGAAGGGAGACGGAGCGAAGTGCTTTCCCTCGGGAACCCCGCTCTCCCTGGGAGTCCGTCGCAGAAGACGCTCTCCCTGGGAACCCAGTGCGCAGCAGCAGGACCTGGCGAGCCGCAGGAGGGCGACCTACCCATGCGGATGTGTACGCTGGTGGAGGCCATGCAGCTGCCATAGTTGAAGTCGTGCTCCATGGAGGAGCGGGGGTAGTGGGGATCAGGGTTGGCCATGTTGGCAATGAAACCCCAGCTCCCCGCCTAATGACTAGAGCACAGGGACCTCAACAGTCCTCAGTTACTTAAGAGCAGCAGACAGCCAGACACACACACACACACACACACACACACACACACACACACACACACACGGCCTAATTGTATGTCTTGGGAGAGAGTGCGACTAAGGCATTCCTGTATAGGTATATTATCTGTGAGTGCCCTGACAGAATGGAACCCAAACCGTTGCTGTGGCAGAGGAGTTCCGACCCACAGCAGGGGCCAGGGCACACCAGAGGGGTTTTGTTGAGGGGCCCTGACAGGCAGCCCACAGCGCAGTGGGTTAGAACCTCCTCCTGATACAGCAAGGTTGAGGGTTGGATCCCTGGTCAGGGCACAGACAAGAAGCAACCAAAGAGAGCATAATAAGTGGAACAACACACTGGTGTTTCTCTCACTCCCTTCCTCTCTCTAAAATAATCAATCAATAAAAATTAAAATAAAAAATAGCCCTAACCAGTTTGGCTCAGTGGATAGAGCGTCGGCCTGCGGACTGAAAGGTCCCAGGTTCGATTCCGATCAAGGGCATGTACCTTGGTTGTGGGCACATCTCCAGTAGGAGGTGTGCAGGAGGCAGCTGATCGATGTTTCTCTCTCATCGATGTTTCTAACTCTCTATCTCTCTCCCTTCCTCTCTGTAAAAAATCAATAAAATATATTTTAAAAAATAAATACATAAACCCTCTGGCTTGCAGAGTTGCTAAAACATTTAGAAAGCAAAGTCCCATTTCTTCTCATTCATTCAACAAATTCTTCATATGCTCCTTCAAAAATCACACTGAGAATGGGTGTTTGTTTGTTTGTTTTGGTTAATCCTCACCTGAGGACATTTTTGCATCGATTTTTTGTTGTTGTTTTTTTACAGAGAATGGAAGAAAGGGAGAAATACAGAAACTAATGTGAGAGACATCAATTGGTTGCCTCTTGCTGAATCCCTGACCAGGGCCCGAGATTAAGCCTGCAACCCAGTATGTGCCCTTGATTGGAATCCAAACCGGTACCCTTCAGTCCGCCTGCAGAAGCACTATCCACTGAACCAAACCAGCATTTTTTTTCTTTTTAAGTCCTCCTCTAAGGATATATTCTTTTTACTGATTCTAGAGGGACAGGAAGGGAGAGGGAAAGAGAAAGAGAAATATCAATCAGTTGCCCAAGCAATTCGACAGGGATGGAACCCACAACCTGTGTATGTGCCCTCACCAGGAATCGAACCCATGATCCTCTGGTGTGTGGGAGGACACACTAACTACTGATCCACACCGACCAGGGTCCAGAGGTACATTTAAAAATTTTTTTCAGATCTGCCATAGCCAGGTGGCTCAATTGGTTGGAGTCTCAACCTGTACACCAAAGGGTTTCCTGTTGGATTCTAGGTTAGGGCACATACTTAGGTTTAGGTTAGATCCAGGTGGGTCAGCAGGTGCAGAGGCAGCCTACTGGTATTTCTCTGTCATATGGATGTTTCTCTCTCTAAAAATCAATTTTAAAACATCCTCAAGTGAGAATTAAAAATATATATCTATATATCTATACTAAAAAAAGGGTAATATGCTAATTAGACCAGGTCGACCGACATCTTTCGTATGTCCGACTTCCTTCCGGACAGTTAGGGGGCAACCAGGCCAGCAGGGGGGCAGTTAGGGGGTGACCATACCGGCAGGGGGGGCAGTTAGAGGGTGACCAGGATGACAAGCAGAGGCAATTAGGGGCAATCAGGCAGGCCAGCAGGGGAGCAGTTAGGGGGTGGCCAGGTCGGCAGGGGGGCAGTTAGGGGTGACCAGGCCAGCTGGGGAGCAGTCAGGGGGACCACCGCCCGCCCCAAATGAATTTCATGCATTGGGCCTCTAGTGTGTGTGTGTGTGTGTGTGTGTGTGTGTGTGTGTTAATGTGTGTGTGTATTACCTAAATAGACACTTTTCAAAAGAGGACATTCAGAAAGCCAAGAGACATATGAAAACATGCACAAAGTCACTAATCATCTGAGAGATGCAAATTAAAACAACAATGAGGTACCATCTTACACCTGTCAGAATGGCTATCATCAACAAATCAACAAACGACAAGTGCTGAAGAGGATGCGGAGAAAAGGGAACATTCATGCACTGCTGGTGGGAATGCAGACTGGTGCAGCCACTATGGAAGACAGTATGAAGTTTCCTCAAAAAGTTAACCCTTTGAGTGCCAACTAGTATCCTAGGAACTATGCTAAAATTGCCAAGGCATTTTTGCTAATTTTACAGCAGTTTAGGAAAAAAATTATGAATCGCAAGTAAATGAAGTTACATATTCAAAAACTTAAGGAAAACTTTACTACATTGACATATTTAGCAATATCATCATCATTAATAAAAGCAGACTTAGAACTGGATGCCATTTCAAAGCTTTGATAGCGCTCCTGGCACTTATGGTGAAAGACAGGAGGAGCGCGATTGCGCTCCTTGGCACTCCAGGAATTAAAAATGGAGCTCCCATTTGACCCAGTGATCCCATTTCTAGGAATATATCCCAAGAAACACCAATCAGAAAGGATATATGCATCCCTATGTTCATAGCAGCACAATTTACCATAGCTAAGATTTGGAAACAGCCTAAGTGCCCATCAGTAGATGAATGGATTAGAAAACTGTGGTACATCTACACAATGGAATACTATGCTGCTGTAAAAAGGAAGGAACTCTTACCATTTGCAACAGCATGGATGGAACTGGAGAGCATTATGCTAAGTGAAATAAGCCAGTCAATGAAAGAAAAATACCACATGATCTCACTCATTTATGGATAATAAAGACCATTATAAACTGATGAACAAAAATAGATACAGAGGCAGAGCAGCATCAGACAGGCTGTCAAACTACAGAGGGAAGGCCGGGAGGGTTGGCGAGGGGGCAGGGGGCACGTAAGAGATCAACCGAAGGACTTGTATGCATGCATATAAGCATAACCAATCGACACAAGACACTGGGGGGTAGGGGAGGCTGGGGGAATGTCAAGGGGGGGCGGGGGGGAGGAAGGAGACATATGTAATACTCTTTATAATAAAACAAAATTATTTAAGCAATAAAATAAAATTTAAAATACATATATATGTGTATTAAAATTTTTTAGCTCAAATTTTATTTGGTTCTTTTTTAAATTTTATTTTTCATTTACAGTTCATATTCAATATCCTATTCCAATGTATTAAAACCCTAATATGCAAATCGACCAAACGGTGGAATGACTGGTCGCCATGAACTGACCACCAGGGGGCAGACGCTCAACATAGGAGCTGCCCCTGGTGGTCAGTGCACTCCCACAGGGGGAGCACCACTCAGCCAGAAACCGGGTTCACGGCTGGTGAGTGCAGCAGCGGTGGCGGGAGCCTTCGTGGCAGCACTAAGGAGCAGTGAGCTAAGTGGTAGGGAGCAGCAAGCAGGCGGGCGGTAAGGAGCGAGGGGTCCTGGACTGCGAGAGGACACAGGCCGGGCTGAAGTTTCCCCCACCCCCAGTGCATGAATTTCATGCACCGAGCCTCTAGTCTATAATAATAAAAGCATAATATGCTAATTAGACCAGACATCCTTCCAGACAACCTTCCAGATGAAGCCAGGGCTGCAAGGGAAGCCCCGGTCCCGGGGGCCTGCCAGCAGCCGGAGGGAAGCCCAAGTCCCAAGTGCCTGCCAGCAGCTGGAGGGAAGCCGGTGCTGGCAGCCGGAGGAAGGAAAGCCTACTCTTGCATGAATTTTATGCATCGGGCCTCTAGTATTATATAATTCCATTTATATGAAACTAGAGGCCCAGTGCACAAAATTCGTGCATGGAGGGTGGGGGGGGGCGGTCCTTCAGCCCTGCTTGCAGTTTCTTCAGCCCAGGAACATGACTTGCTTTATAGCCAGGTGCAAACATTTTACACTGTAACCAAATATCTGTGAACCATTTTCCTGTGCCTCACCTCACTAGGGAGAGGAAGCACGGCGTTGCTACATGAAGTCATTACCTGGTACCCACAGTGGCTGTTTCTGGGAGGGGCTGAGCTGTGGGCTGCATTTTGTGCCATGGGGTCTCAGCAGCATCAGCTGTGATTTGGTGGGCTGCCAATCCGGGGTGGTGGCAGAGCCTGTGTCCCACTTGGGGGAAGCCAAGTATTGCTTTGTAGACGCCAGGTCCGCAGTGTCGTTTCTCTGTGCTTGTCACAGCAGCTCCTGCATTGAGCGTCTGCAGGTAACTTCTCTTTCAGGTAATTGTCAGCAACACAGCAGTAAATATTAGCACGAAGTTATTATTGTAGATCACATAGGGAGAACAAAGGGTAAAATATTTAACTGCAACAGTGTTTGACTATATTCTGCACAGCTAGAAAACCTGAAGTCATTTTCAAAGTCCACCATTTCTTTCTTTTTTTCAGTTGGGTCAAGTTTTTAAGCTTTCTAAATCTCCATTTTCTAACTAATGAAAATAGGATTCTACTGAGGCACCTTTCTACCTACTCCAAGACTTCTGTGAGGATCAAATGAGATGAGGCACAGGAAAATGGTTCACAGACATTTGGTTACAGTGTAAAATGTTTGCACCTGGCTATAAAGCAAGTCAAGTTCCTGGGCTGAAGAAACTACAAGTCCAGGAAGCACAGAGAGTCCCAAACAAGAGGCCCACACCAAGACACATCATAATTAAAATGCCAAGGGCTAAAGACAGAGAGAATCTTAAAAGCAGCAAGAGAAAAGCAATTAGTTACCTACAAGGGAGCTCCCGTGGGAATGTCAGCTGATTTCTCAATAAACACTTTGCAATTCAGAATTGGGTGGCAAGAAATATTCAAAGTGATAAATATATTTGAAAGAAAGAAAGAAAAGAAAAGAAAAGGAAAGAAAAGAAAAGAAAAGTGATGAACAGTAAGGACCTACAACCAAGATTACTCTACCCAGCAAAGCTCTCATTTAGAATTGAGGGTCAGATAAAGAGCTTCTCAAACAAGAAAAAGGTAAAGGAGTTCATCACAACCAATCCAATATTACATGAAAAGTTAAAGGGTATCCTATATAATAAAAGCCTAGGTCAGCTGTGGGCAAACTACGGCCCACAGGCCGGATGCAGCCCATTTGAAATGAATAAAACTAAATAAAAAAAAGACCGTACCCTTTTATGTAATGATGTTTACTTTGAATTTATATTAGTTCACACAAACACTCCATCCATGCTTTTGTTCCGGCCCTCCAGTCCAGTTTAAGAACCCATTGTGGCCCTCGAGTCAAAAAGTTTGCCCACCCCTGGCCTAGGTGGTGTCATGCCCTTGCGCGACACCCTCGTGTGACATTGTCACAAGATGGCCGCCACAAGATGGCCAGCAGGGGAGGGCAGTTGGGAGTTATCGGGCCAGCAGGGGAGGGCATTTAGGGGCGATCGTGCTGGCAGGGCAGTGGTTAGGGGGCGATCAGGCTGGCAGGCAGAAGTGGTTAGAGCAGCCGTGGGCAAACTATGGCCCGCGGGCCGGATCCGGCCCGTTTGAAATGAATAAAACTAAAAAAAAAAAAAAGACCGTACCCTTTTATGTAATGATGTTTACTTTGAATTTATATTAGTTCACACAAACACTCCATCCATACTTTTGTTCCGGCCCTCTGGTCCAGTTTAAGAACTCATTGTGGCCCTCGAGTCAAAAAGTTTGCCCACCCCTGGGTTAGAATTCCCCTGTGCACGAATTTCATGCACCGGGCTTCTAGTTCTTTAAGAGGAGGAGGAAGAAGAAATAAAAAATATGAATAAAATGGCAACATATACATATCTATCAACAAATGAATCAAAATAAATGAACAAGAAATCTAATGAAAATAAACTGGTGAATAAAGTAGAATCAGTGGCATGGAAGCATAGAACAGACTGAAAAATCTCAGAGGAAAGGTGAGTAGGAAGCAGGAAGAGAGTAACCAAAGATTTTACCTATGGATCCAGACAGTAGGGTGTTGAAGAACTGGAATAGGTTGGAAACCAAGTGGAGGAGAGCAATGGGTGGGAAAGGGGGACATCTGTAATACTCTCAACAATAAATATTTAAAATTTAAATAAATAAATAAAACAGTGATTATTATTATTGTAAATCACTTCTCCTCAAAGCTTAGTATACGATATTGAGTAAATCTTGATTAACTAATGTGCTCATGAGTACATCTTTTCTTTACTAATCTGGTGGGACTCAACCTTACATATCCTTCCACTGAACTCAACTATTGGAGTACAATCATCCATAAGAAAGTAAGTCTTGCCCTAACTGGTTTGGCTCAGTGGATAGAGCATCAGCCTGCAGACTCAAGGGTCCCAGGTTCGATTCCGGTCGAGGGTATTACCTTGGTTGCGGGCACATCCCCAGTGGGGAGTGTGCAGGAGGCAGCTGATCGATGTTTCTCTCTCATCGATGTTTCTAACTCTCTATCCCTCTCCCTTCCTCTCTGTAAAAAATCAATAAAATATATATATTAAAAAAGAAAAGAAGTCTTTGGGGGGAGGGGCGATTGAGAATAGTACCTGACTAATCAAGAGTTAAAGCATTTTCAAAATCCTTAGTAGCAAAAAAAAAAAATCCTTAGTAGCCTATCATCAAATGAAGACTATGTCATGCCTGGGCTGATGTTGCCCAATGGTTAGAGCTGAAGGGTCTCAGGTTTGATTCCCTGTCAAGGGCACGTACCTGGGTTGCAGGTCCGATTCCTGGCCCCAGTTAGAGCCTGTGCCGGAGGCAACCAATCTCTCTCTCTCTCTCTCTCTCTCTCTCTCTCTCTCTCCGTTCCTCCCTTCCACTCTCTCTAAAAATCAATGTAAAAAATATCCTCAGATGAGGATTAACAAGACAAAACAAAACATTTTTCATAATGGTATGAATATTTTCAATTTGCAGGTATCAATGTGCAATGTATATGTATCCAACTGTGTATATGAAGTAGAAACAGTTCACTACCTATACAAACATTTGCTTAATTTTCTGGGAGCTAAAAAAGAAAAAAAAAAAGAAGGTATTATAAGGGTATGGCAACTCATCCAAGGTCACACAAGTCAGGGCAGAGATCAACATTCTGGTTTACCACAAACCTCCAGGGGAAATCTTACTGACAATTTGGCAAAAAGACTTTCTGTCTGTTTTACTTTATATAATATAAAAGGGGATGTTATCAGGTCAGCTAAAACTTCTAAATAAACGCAGTGAGATCTATTTTGGATAAACGAGCCTGTGAACAACTGTCCAAATCCGTCCAATTAGGGTAAAGCCTCAATTCAAAAAGTCTAGCAGCTTTCCTTCATAGTTGGTTACGAAGGAAAAAAACTTGGGGTCTCCTTGAAATGGTGAAAGGATACAAATCATAGGTAGAAACGACACACTGTGAGTTGCATTGCCTCCAAGGATAAAGGAAGGTTTTCTGAAAAAATATAATGATGATGATAATAATAATAATAATAATAATAATGGTGTCAGGACATCAATGAAGAAAGGATTTAAAAAATTCTAACACCAGAAATTACCAGGATTGGCAGAGCTAATCTATAATCATTCTAAACAAATCACAAGAAAAATACCTCTTCCTCACCCAAAAGATGTCCACATTCCCCAGCCTTGTTCTAAAAATGGAGCAGGATTTCTGTGTGAAGGTGCACGGCAGGAGCCGACCTCCTTCGCCTCCCGCTGCACTCAGCCCGCTCCACGAGCGCTCGCGGCGGACAGGTAGGTGCAGTTACCAGGAAACGGGCCCTTTCCGCTCCGAGGACGCCCGGGAGAAGGAGCCGGGACGCGCACTTGCACAGTCACGGTCACACCATCACTGACACTCCGGCGGCGTCGGAACTGAGGAGCCGGTGGTTCGGCACCGTCTCCGGACACCTTCCTACACAGTGAAACCGCCTGAGAAACTGGGTGAGGACTAGCTCCGCCTGCCCGGAACCCCAGGCCCTCACCTGACACGGTGCCTGACCCAGAAGAAAAGAAAGAAGAGGCGGCGGCGGCAGTTGTTTCCAACAGGGTCCTCCAGGGGGGATGGTGGCTTCGACCCGCTGCCCTAGCCTACCGCACCGCCATGTTGGGAGGTTGGGTCACCGCGGCGTGCTTCCGTCACCGCCGGCGGCGCGGCGGCTGGGGGCGCCCAGGGACGCCGAAAGGGGCGGCTCTCTGCTCCAGCGCAAGGAAGAGCCATAGAGGCCTGGAGGTCTCTTCGCGCAGATGTCACCCGAAAGAGCCGACTTTCCCTAGCCCTCTCTCCCCCGGAGCGGCTCAAATCTGTGATTCCCGGGCTTGGTGGATACGTTGATAACTGGAGGCAGGGCAGTGGTCTACTGATGTGCTGTGAGAGAGGCTGGCGATTTCCCGGGTCAAGGAGCATTGCCGCCTCCACAGAACATGTTCTGTATCCACAAGCCAATATTGAGCTTTTAGTATGTGCACGCAGGCGTGATAGAGAAGTTCCAGGAGAGCTGAGAAGTTCGCAGCCAGTTTGGGGGAAGATGGACTTTGAAAGTTGGGAAAGATTTCTGGGGGGCGGGTGGAGGTAAAGAGGTCATTCTAGGTAGAGAGCCCTGCATGAGTAGAGGCACTGTGGAGATAAAGGAATCTTCAGTGATAATCCATTTTGTTCACAGCACCTAGCACTGGACCTGGAATAGAATGTGTGTTAATGGATGTGTACTTGAACTCAGCATGTTTTGTGGGAGTCACTGAAGGTATCTAGTGGAGAGGACAGAATATGTAAACCATGCTTTAGGGCAGTGGTGGCGAACCTTTCGTTGAGCTCGGCTTGTCAGCATTTTGAAAAACCCTAACTTAACTCTGGTGCTGTGTCACATATAGAAATTTTTTGATATTTGCAACCATAGTAAAACAAAGACTTATATTTTTGATATTTATTTTATATATTTAAATGCCATTTAACAAAGAAAAATCAACCAAAAAAATGAGTTCACGTGTCACCTCTGACACGCGTGTCATAGGTTCGGCATCGCTGCTTTAGGGAAATCAAATGGCTTGTGGTGTGCATGAGATAAATTGGAAGAAGGAAAGTGTTAAAAATGAGTTAGAAGGCTGTTTCCAGGAGCCAGATCAGGAGCAATAAAAGCCTGATGAATGATTGCTAATTGCTAATGGGTACCAATAAAAGCCTAATTGCTAATGGGTACCAATTTCTTTTTGGGGTGATGGTATCACAATTCTGTGAATATACTTGAATATATTTAAAATAGGTGAATTGTGTGGCATACATAGCTCAATTAAGCTATGGGGAAAAAAGTGATAAGAACCTGAATTGATATTGATAGAGTAGGCAGTTAAACATGCATGAGCAGTGCAGGAACCAAAGGCCAGGTACAGAATGTCACCAGAGCTGAAAGTCCCAGGTGCCTAGCAACAGGCAAAACTAGAGAAAACAACTATCCACCTTCCTAATGCCACGACCCTTTAATACAGTTCCTCATGTTGTGGTGACCCCCAACCATAAAATTATTTTCGTTGCTACTTCATAACTGTAATTTTGCTACTGTTATGAATCGTAATGTAAATATCTGATATGCTATATGTGTTTTCTGATGGTCGCGACCCACAGGTTGAGAACCACTACGTAATATTTCCTCCCTAGTCATGTGGTTTAGACCCCCTGACCTTTCATATCGCTAATCATCTGGTTTTTTACCCCCTTAGAGGAGGAACAAGGCTTTGCTCTACCACTCCCTTAAGCGTTAAGCCCTCAGGACAAGAAGGGTCTGTCGATCTTGTGATGACAACAGAGTTTTGGTCCAACTAGAGATAATATCTAGGCCTCAGTTTTGTTTCAGCTCCAGGCCCAGAAAAGCAACAAAACCAGATGAAGCAATGCCATGGCCCACATCAGGACCAGATACAAAGACTAATGACCCCCTCCTCTAGTGCAGCTGACCAATCAGTAGAGACCCTGAAAGCAGAGACACCTGGAAAGCTGATGAATATTTCTGTTGAGATCCTCCGTTGAAACCTCCTCTAAAATCCCCACCTTTAGAGAACTGATAAAAACCCTAAGACAAAGGACCCAGTGTGCGACCTCTCCCTCTCTCTCTCTCTCTCCCCTGTGCCTCCCTCTCCTCCCCGCCCCGCTTCCTTTCCTTAGGCATGTATTTTTTCCTTTCTCCTAAGCCACAAGGGCCCTATTTTGCCTCTGAAACTTTTATTTTTTACTCACACAAGGTTATTTTTCCATTGATTTTTTTTTTTTAGAGAGTGGAAGGGAGGGAGAGGAGGGGTAGAGAGAGAGACATTGATGTGAGAGAAATACATCGATTTGGTTGCCTCACACTCACACTCTGACCAGGGGCCAGGGATTGAACCTGGAACTGAGGTAGGTATCCTGGGTCAGGAATCAAACCTAAGACCCTTCAGTCTGACAGCTGACACTCTAACCAACCACTGAGCCAAACGGCCAGGGCTGTAACTTTTTTTTAAAATGTCTTTATTGATTTTAGAGAGCGAAGAAGGGAGAGATAGAAACATCTGTAACATGTTTCCTGAGTACATGTAGGCCAAGTGGCTCACTTCTTCTACCTCTGTGACTTTCTAAATAAACTTCTTGCATTAGAGTCCTTGATGCAGAATTCTTTCTTAGCCAAACTCAAGGACCAAGGTCTAACTCTTCATTCTCCATTAACATCATGAGAATGCATGGGGATTTAAAAAAAAAGAATTAAGCCTGAGGCCCTGGGCCAGGTAACTCGGTTAGAGTTTTGTCTGCATATGCCAAGTTTGTGAGTTCAATCTCCAGTCAGGGTACTACAGAAGCAACCAATGAATGCATAAATAAGTGGAACAACAAATCAAAATTCTCTCTCTCTCTCAAATCAATAAAAAGAAATTTTTTTTTAATGAATTAAGCATGAGTGACTGAGAAGAATGAAAGACAAGTTGGGAGCCAAAAACCAGGATTACAGACTTTATTAGGAGAAAGACCTACTGGGCTGTCTCGCAAGGGGAGAAGAGCAACCCGTGCAGAGGTGAGCACTCCTTTTCAGGGGAGGAATGGGAAGGAATGGGGGCTTAGGGTACTCGGCGCACACTGATTGGTGGCTTAATGTATGGCCCATATAAGGTACATAGTTAGGCACTCAGGTACTTAGGGACAAGGGCTTAGGGTATTTGGCAGGTGCTGATGGGTGGTTCAATATATAGTCCATATAACGGACATGGTTAGGCACTCAAGTATTTCTGGGCTGCAGGTTACGTCATACTCCACCCACCAGTTGGGGGAAGGGAGGATCTATCAAAAACAGTGGTGCCATTAATAGAGAAATTGGACAGAAAAGTTTTAGTGAGCTAAGAAAACTATCAAAATTCCCTAATAGTACCTACTAACCAGTACATGTTTAAATTTTCACAATTGTCAAAGTAATGGATTTATGGTTTTTGTGTGTGTTTTTTAATACCAAGATCATGAATTGCCTTTGGTTATTACATCTTTTATTTGTCCTAGTCTCATTTTTAAAATATTTTTAATATATTTTTATTGATTTCAGAGAGGAGGGGAGAGGGAGAGAGAGACAGAAACAGCAATGATAAGAGAGAATCATTGAGGTAGCGGGGATCAAGCCTGAAACCTGGGCATGTGCCCTTGACCAGAATCGAACCCAGGACCCTTCCGTCTGCAGGCCAATGCTCTATCCACTGAGCCAAACCGGCAAGTGCTACAATATTTTTTTACTGATTTCAGAGAGGAAGGGAGATAGAGATTGAAACATCAATGATGACAGAAAATCATTGATCCGCCTCCAATGCACCCTCTATTAGGGATCGACCCTGCAACCCCGGCATGTGCCCTGACTGGAAATCAAACCCTGACCTCCTGGTTCATAGGTCGATACTCAACCACTGAGCGAAACAAGCAGGCTGTCTCCTAGTCTTTTAATAACATTAACTTTTTGAAGTCTATTCATACAATGGAAATTACACGGCATAGACAAAATAAATCAGTTATATGAGGAAATACAAATTAAACTCAAAAACACTGTAGTGGTCCAGCCCATGTGGCATTGACCCATGCACAAAGAGGTCACTGGCCTGACCTACCGACACCCCCCACTTCTTCTAACGCCACTTCTTCAAAATAGACTCACCCAGGCCGAAAACTTACTTATGCGCATGGGCCACGAAGTTTCAATCGCACTGTACCTGCGCGCCTGCAAGTGGTATTTTGTGGAAGAGCCACACTCAAGGGGCCAAAGAGCCACATGTGGCTCACGAGCCACAGTTTGCTGACCATTGCCCTAGCCAGCTTGGCTCAGTGGATAGAGTGTCAGCCTGCAAACTGAAGGTTCCCAGGTTCAATTCCGGACAAGGGCACATGCCTGGGTTTCGGGCTTGATCCCCAGTAGGTGTGCAGGAGGCAGCTGATCAATGATTCTCACTCATCATTGATGTTTCTATCTCTGTCTCCTCTCTTCTTCTCTGAAATCAATAAAGAAATATATTGAAGCCCTAGACGGTTTGGCTCAGTAGATAGAGCTTTGGCCTGTGGACTGAAGGGTCCCAGGTTCGATTCTGGCCAAGGGCACATGCCTGGGTTGTGGGCTTGATCCCTAGTAGGGGGCATACAGGAGGCAGCCAATCAATGATTCTCTCTCATCATTGATGTTTCTATCTCTCTATCCCTCTCTATTCCTCTCTGAAATCAATAAAAATATTTAAAAAAGAAATATATTGAAAAGAAACACATTGTATTGAATGAAAGAAGTCAGACTCAAAAATATACATGCTGTGTGATCCTGTTTATATAAATTTCAGGAACAAGCTAAATTAATCAATAGTTATTGTTAGGGTCCAGCCCCAGCAGGTCCAGGGGTTCCCAAAGGTGTGGACAGAGTCAGCAAAGAAGGAAGGACACGGAGAGAGCATTCAGTTGATCAGCATAGCCAGGTTCTCCAGCCAGGTTCTCTCTTTATTCTCCTGTTACATCTGTATTTATACCATTTGATTTTAATCCTATCCATTCTATTCCAAAGGTTAGCGCGTTTGTTATCTCCATTCCAAGGTCACTACTCCACTGTTCTGTTAAGCTACAAGGAAGTAACTGAAGGAGATTATCCTAAGTAAAGATTATGTAACTTAAGTGTGATTGTTCATAGTTAAGGTGATTAACTACTCGCCTGGTACTTAGTTAAGGGGTTTTACTGATTTATTCCCTTCCTTAGTCCTGTTAATCCCTAACTCCAGGGAAAAATCCCCACCTGGGGAAACAACCTTTCTCAGGGAGGTGGTCCTGGTTAAAACACATAGTGCTAAGAGGGGGAGCAAACATATGCCATATACGCCAGGTCCCTTGAAACATATGCTGTGCAGATGTTTCTTCCCTGCAGCGACTGTGTCAAGCAGCAAGGGTGGACTGGCTTCCGGCAAGTTATAGAAATCAGCACGCTGTTGCCTGGGGGTAGGAGGTGTGGGATTGACAGGAAAGGAACTTTCTTTCTGGGAATATTCAGTATCTTGTTTGGGGTGGTGATCACACAGATATCAAAACTCATCTACTTGTACTTTTTAGGTCTATGCAGTTTATTGTATGTAAATTTCTCCCCCAAAAGTAACATGAAATAATTCTGGGTAGTTATGTTAAAAGATTAGATTCATTTCTTTCAGGTTGCTTTCAGTTTTAGAGTTTGCTTACCTCCCTTTTTTTTTTTTTTTTTTTTTTTTTTTTTTTTTTTTTTTTTTTTTTTTACTTTTTGAATACCATAAGGATAGCATATAGGTCAATGGAACAAAATAGAAAGTCCAGAATGGTCAATTGATTTGTGTTTTGTTGTTGTTGTTGTTGTTGTGTTAATCCTCACATGAGGGTATTTTTTTCCATTGATTTTTGGAGAGAGTGGAAGGGAGGAGGGAGAGGAGGGGAGAGGGAGAGAGAGAAAAACATTGATGTGAGAGAATGATATTGATTGGTTGCCTCCTACACAGGCCTGAGACTGGGGCTGGAGATCAAACCTGAAACCCAGTTACGTGCCATTGATGGGGAATTGAACCTGAGACCCTTCAGTGTGCAGGCTGACTCTCTAACAGCTGAGCAACACTGGTCAGGACAGAGGTGTCAAGGAAATTCAGTGGGGAAAGGGATAGATTTTTCAGCAGATGGTGTGAAATAATATAGTCTTTTACAGAAATTATTTTATCAGTGTGTGGGGTTGTTTTCTTTTCTTTTTACAGATCTTATGAGTGATGCAGAGTGCTAGCCTCAGCCAAATGTGATTATAAATTCTAAACATGAGATGCATTTTATTCATTCTCATTTCATCAATTATTTATTAAACTCCCACTATGTACCAAGCAATGTGCTGGATGCTGACAAAAACAATGATGAGTAGGGCAGATATCATCCTTGTTGTAAAACTGATATTTTTATTGAAAAGAAAAAACAGATGAAAACCAAAAAACAATAAGAGAAAAAATTGTTTATTTGTGCATGTCCTGAAGTTAACAAAAAAGGGACTGGAATAGAAAATAAGATGAAAGGGTGTTTATAAAGAGAGAGAGAGAGAGAGAGAGAGAGAGAGAGAGAGAGAGAGAAAGAGAGGGGAAGATCTCTCTCAGGATGGGATATTTTAAGTTGAGACCTAAAGAAAGCTAAGGATAAGTAGAGAAAAAGAACTTCTCAAGTTAAATGTTGGTGTTTTCCAGGAACTGAAAAGAAACCAGTAAAACTTTGAGGTGGAGAACAAGGGAAGAGGAGTAATGAGATCAGACAAGTAGGACCAGGTCAGGCAGCACTTACACAATCCACACGAGCAAATGGAAGCCACTAGAAGATTATAAATTGGGGCTAGATGCCATCTAGGTTTTCAACCTCTCTTTCTGCTGTGAGGAAAATTGGTTGGAAAGGAGCAAAAAGTGCACGTGCCTAAGTTAGAGTTTCACTACTTTTTGCTACCATTTGTTCTTTCTTTGTAAAATTCATCCCTCACCATTCAAAGATAGAGATGATTTGCATTTACCTTGAGTCTCTCTCTGTTTCCTCCCCAGCAAACAAACTCAAGAGTTGGTTTGTCAAGTGTGGTCAGTGGGTGAGGGTCAATGTATGAACCAGGATGTCATGGTTCGATTCCAGGTCAGGGCACATGCTCAGATCCCCAAAACTGAGCGTGCAGGAGGCAGCCAATCATTGATTCTGTCTCATCATTGATGTTTCTATCTCTCTCTCCCTCTTGCTTCGTCTATGAAATCAATACAAATATATTTTTGGAGCCTGATGCTATGTTCTCAGTGGACAGTGGGCTGGGGACACAGTGGGCAGCAGGTGCACAGGAAAGCGTGCCCCGAGCTGCCAGGACACGCAGCTCTAGATGGCAGCAGAGATCCCGCACTCCGGGACAACTTGGGGCGCCTCAGCCTCGCGCCCGGTAAGCCCCGCCCCTCCAGCCCCGCCCAGGTGGGCTCGGCACCACCCACTAATCACTGGCTCCGCCCCTTCTGGCAGGGGACGTGCACCCGCTGCTGGAACCCCCTCCGTGGATACACAGGCAGCCTCAGCCCTGTCCCCTCAGCAGGCCTCCACTTCCCAGGGCATTCGAATCCGGAATCCCTACCTGCTGCTGGGCAGGTGAAGGGCGGGCGGGTGGGCCACCTCCTGCTGCTGCCACTGGCAAGCTCAGGTCCAAGGCCACTCCTAGCCCTTGGGTCTCCGGCCCCTCCCCCCCCGCCCGCCCCCCCCCCCCCCCCCAGTCTCATAAGCTTGTCCTGCCTGCCTGGGAGTGCGGAGGGGTTGGCGGGAGATGCTGGACCCACAACACACAGGACCAGCTCTTCAGCCAGTCCTTGGCGGGACCAGGTGGTGGCCAGCAGGTCCTTTCAGGAGCCCACCCCTGCGGGGGGGTTGAACCCCAGGGAGCCCCTGGGCCTGTGCCCCCCCTTCTGGCCTGGAACCTTCATTCTGACCCCTCAGCACTCCCCCACCCTCTTAGCCCCTCTTAGGTCTCGTCATCCCTGCTGGCTCAGCCGTGGCCCGGATCACATGGACCTGACCCTCCGCGCACACCCTCTGAATGTGTGAGGTCACTTGTCCCCTGAGCCATCCTGATCCCAGAGCAGGACCCTTCTTACCCTGGAAACCCCTGCCTTGTGGGGACTGCCATGGCCCTGGGCCCTCGCGACCTTGATTTTTAGAAATCCAAAGGAAAGTAATTGTTACGGAACTGTCACTTCTCAAACTGATCTGTGGTTAACACACTCTGTCAGCCCCTGGAGGGGCGGGGCTTACCAGGGCGCGCGAGGCTGAGGCGCCCCAAGTTGTCCCGGAGTGCGGGATCTCTGCTGCCATCTAGAGCTGCGTGTCCTGGCAGCTCGGGGCACGCTTTCCTGTGCACCTGCTGCCCACTGTGTCCCCAGCCCACTGTCCACTGAGAACATAGCATCAAGCTCCAAAAATATATTTGTATTGATTTCATAGACGAAATCAATATATATATATATATATATAGAGAGAGAGAGAGAGAGAGAGAGAGAGAGAGAGAGTTTATCAAAATAAAAGAAAGAATATGTCATCAGAAAAAAATAATAAAGGCACATACTAGTAAACAATGAAAAAAAAAGTTTATTCTGCTAACTCAATTTCTAATTAAACCACAGACTGAAGCCTCATTTTGGGTAAGACAATGAGCTAGCAAACAATCTCTGTGATGAACCTGACAGGAATTTACATCAGTGATTTTGGAGAAGCCATAGGTAAATAGGCTTATCTATGAGTGGGATTTTTGAATTTACCTTTAAAGCTGTTTTAATAAAGTTTCTCCACAAGACCTAAGCTAGTGCAGGAGAAAACTGGATTTAGGAAACTACCAATAGTTAATTTTTGCATCTACTAATAATAACTTTTTCACTCCAGAGACTGTCTCTGTGAAGCTTACCACATTCTTATCAGACAGCAAAATACGGCTGAAACTAGTTGTAAACAGTAAAACACTGCAGAAACTAGTTATAAAGAGCATTAACATGGGGGAGGGGATGTTAATTATTTCTGTAACACTTTTATTTTAAAAATGAAGTCTTATGCCCTAGCCGGTTTGGCTCAGTGGATGGAGCCTTGGCCTGCGGACTCAAGGGTCCCAGGTTCGATTCCAGTCAAGGGCATGTACCTTAGTTGCGGGCACATCCCCAGTGGGGAGTGTGCAGGAGGCAGCTGATCGATGTTTCTCATTGACGTTTCTAGCTCTCTGTCCCTCTCCCCTCCTCTCTGTAAAAAAATTAATAAAATATATTTTTAAAAAATGAAGACTTAGGACAAATGTGACAAATATTAATTGTCAATTCTGGGTGTTGGTACATGATTATATGTATTTGAATTATTCTTTGTACTGTTGATGTAAGAAACATACAAACCTGTAGAGAATTTTTATGAGTTTATTTGAGCCAAACTGATGACATATGCCAGGGAGCAAAATCGCATGCTCCAGAGAGTAAAAGTTTTGCAGCTTCTTTTATGTATCTGTAATTAAGGAGGGAATAAAAGGAAGATTACATGATAATGGAAGAAAGCAAGGTAAGGATTGGATTACATGATGGTCAACAACATTATTTGTTCTCTAAAGGTAGACTTTATTTTAAAGGTGTGTTAACCTGGATGCACAGAAACAATAAGCAAGAAGGTATACACCCCTTCAGGGAGGGGTTGGGGCTGGGAGGAGGGGGAGAATGGGAGATATTTGTAATACTGTCAACAATAAAAATATATTTTAAAAAAAGAAGGTATATGCCTGGGGTGTGACTACACATTGTTTTCTACCCAGTTAGGAATTTATGATCAGATCACCTCCTGAGGTTACTTTACATACAGCCCCTTTTTTTCCAACCACAGTACTTTTCTGTGTCTTTTTAAATATATTTTTATTGATTTCTGAGAGAAAGGGAGAGGGAGAGAGAAACAGAAACATCAATGATGAGAGAGAATCATCGATTGGCTGCCTACTGCACACCCACACTGGGGATTGAGCCTGCAATCTGGGCATGTGCCCTGACCAGGAATGGAACCAGTGACCTGGTTCATGGATGGGTGTTCAACCACTAAGCAGCACCAGCTGAGCATTTTTCTGTATTTTTAATGTCTCAAAATTATGATAGATATCAGTACATGGTATTAAAAAAAGAGCACATTGATCTGAACAATGCTTTATCTGTTTCAAACATGAATTTCATTAATTATTATACACATGTCATTAGATTTCTGCTTTCACTCCTCTACCCGTCATTTGTAGGACATTGTAAAAATCAATGGGAGGAGGGATTGTAATCCAAAAGAGTGAATATGTATCACCTCATCCTGATCTAGAAATGATAGAAGAAGGAAATCTCTCTCTGGGATTGTGAAGAATGAAGTCATTAATACAAAAACTAGCAAGATGAGAGAAACCTATCATCTGGTTTAGCTCAGCTCATTAGAATACTGAACAAAAGAAGGTCAATTTCATGGATTTCTGTTGCCCTAAAGTTTTACCATCCTGTGCCCTAATCATTCTCTTATGAAATACTAACAGTTTTATCAAATATGTGTTCCAATCTGTCATACACTACAAAGAACATTATAGCCTTAGCTGGTTTGGCTCACTGCATAGAGCATCAACCTGTGGACTGAAGGATCCAAGGTTCGATTCTGGTCAAGGGCACATGCCCAGGTTGTGGGCTCGATCCCCAGTGAGGATGTACAGGAGGCAGCCAATCAATGATTCTCTCTCATCATTGATGTTTCTATCTTTCCCTTCCTCTCTGAAATCAATAAAAAAAAATATATTAAAAGAAAAAAGAACATTACATTTTAATAGAGCTGGAAAACAATTTGTTAGCCTTAAAAATGTGGACCATTGCCCAGCCAGTGTTGCTCAATGGTTGAGCATCGACCTATGAACTAGGAGGTCATGGTTCAATTCCAACATGCCCTGGTTGCAGCCTCAATCTTTAGTGGGGGGCATGCAGGAGGCAGCCAATCAATGATTCTCTCTCATCATTGAT
Source organism: Myotis nattereri (assembly GCF_964212035.1). Lineage (NCBI taxonomy): Eukaryota > Metazoa > Chordata > Mammalia > Chiroptera > Vespertilionidae > Myotis > Myotis nattereri. The sequence goes on from NC_138076.1 coordinate 106,905,764, forward strand.
GTTTCTATCTCTCCCCCTCTTACTTCCTCTCTGAAAACAATAAAAATATTTTTTAAAATGTGTACCATTGCTATCAAAAGCACAAACCAACAGGTGCTTCACTGAGGACACAATACACATGTAGTTTTTCTGTAATACATAACTTGAATCAACTTATGAGGAAATGGTCAGGAAAAAAAAAACAACTTGAGGGATTTTCTTCTTTTAAAAAATATTTTTATTGACTAGAGGCCCAGTGCATGAAATTTGTGCACTGGGGTGGGGGGTGTCCCTCAGCCCAGCCTGCACCCTCTTCAATCTTGGATCCCTCTCACAATCCAGGACTGCTGACTCCCAACCGCTTGCCTGTCTGCCTGTCTGCCTGCCTGATTGCCCTAACCACTTCTGCCTGCCAGCTGATCACCCCCCAACCACTCCCTGCCAGCCTGATCGACACCTAACTGCTCCCCTGCCGGCCCGATTGCCCCTAACTTCCCTCCCCTGCCAGCCCTGTCACCCCAACTGCCCTCCCCTGCAGGCCTGGTTGCCTCCAACTGCCCTTCCCTGCTGGCCATCTTGAGGCGGCCATCTTTGACCACATGGGAGCAGCTATCTTGTGTGTTGGAGTGATGAAACCTATCACCTCTTTATTATATAGGATTTCAGAGAGGAAGAGTTAGAAACATCAATGATGAGAGAGAATTATGGCTGCCCCCTGCTGGGGATCGAGCCCACAACCTGGTCTTGTGCCCTGACCAAGAATTGAACCCGGACCCTTCAGTCCTCCGGCAGAGGCTTTATCCACTGAGCCAAACCAGCCAGGGCTTGAGGGATATTCTAGAACTGGCCTCTTCAAATATTTTGTACTCTTCAAAAATGTCATTATCAGGACTTGGCTAGATAATTTGGTTGGTTAAAGGGTTGTCCCTATCCAGGGGTGGGAAATTTTTTTCCAAGGGCCATTTGAATATTTATAACATCACTAGAGGACCAGTGCATGAGTTCATGCACTGGTGGGGGGCATGGCCAGCAGGGATCGCCCGCTGTGGGAGCGCCGCTCATCCTACTCAGCTAAGTAGTGTTCCCACTGTGGGAGTGCACTAACCACCAGGGGGAAGCTCCTGTGTTGAGCATCTGCCCCTTGGTGGTCAGTGCGCATCATAGTGACTGGTGGACCAGTCGTTCTGGTCATTCTGCCATTCAGTCACTGGGGTTTTACTATATAGGATTCATGGGCCATATAAAATTATCAACTTAAAAATTAGCCTGTTACATTTGGTCAAACATTTAATTAACTCACCCCTAATGACTCGGCAGGGCCAGACCAAATGATTTCTCAGGTCTCATACTGGACACTTTCCACCCCTGCATTGTTTATCCTGCTGATCTTAGCACTGACTGGGAGCTGTGGCTCACTGCCAGTGCCCAGTATCATGAGAGAGTATCACACCTCGTATTGCATATCACTAGCCTGGGAAAAGATTAAAATTTAAAATCTGAAGAACAGTTTCTACTGAAAGCATATTGCTTTTCCATTATCATAAAGTAAAAAACAAAAAAAAAACCAAAAGTCTAGCTATTGTAAGTTGAGAACTGTCAGTGTATGAAAAGTGATGAAGCAAATATAGCAAAATGTTTACAATTGGTGGATCAAGGTGAAGAAAATTGTACTATTCTTACAACTTACTGTATTTGAAATTTCTTCAAAATAAAAAGCTAGTATTATGTGTGAGCACCTGGTCGGTTTGGCTCAGTGGTTGAGCATTAGCCCATGCACTAAGAGGTCACCAGTTTGATTCCCAGTCAGTACACATGCTGGGGTTTGGGGCTAGATCCCCAGCAGGAGGCAGACAATTGATGTTAATGTTTCTCTATCATCAATGTTTCTATCTCCGTCTCCCTCTCCCTTTCTCTCTCTCTAAAAAAAAATCAATAAAAACATATTTCAAAAAATGTGTGTATGCCCTGGCAGGTGTGACTCAGTTGGTTGGAGTGTTGTCCGTACACCAAAAGGTGTTGGATTCTACTCCCAGACAGGGCACATACACATACCCAGGTTGCAGGTTTGCTTGCCAGTTGGAGCATGGGTGCAGGAGAAAACAGATCAATGTTTCTCTCTCTCTCTCTCTCTCTCTCTCTCTCTCTCTCTCTCTTTCTTTTCCTCTCTCTAAAATCAATACAAAGACATGTCAGCAGTGAGGATTTTGAAAAAAAAAGAATGTTTGAATCCTTTAAGTCTACTACTAGGAGTCTATCCTAAAAATAACTTTTTCAAGTCTTTGTTTCTGTAGCTGGGGGAAAAAAATGGGAGTTTGAAGCAAACAAGACTGGAGGAATTTCTGCCCTAATTTTCTGAATAAGTCCCTCTCAGTGGGTTTTGGGAATGATGTTAAAAAATGCATAGAGCCATTCAGAAGAATTCTAAATAAACTATGTTGATACTCCACCCTAAAGGATGAGGAGCATGACTCCTCACTCCTTAGTACTTCCTTCTAAAGAGTACAGTAACGGGTGTGTGTGTAACTTTACAGTGGAGAAACCTGACAAAAACTACATCAACCAGGCCATCACAGTCAACATCAATAGTAAAAAATGATGTTGAGCCCTGGCTGGTGTAGTTCAGTGGTTGGTGTCATTGGCCCACGAACATTTACATTAGCCTATAGTTGGGCAATTATCTTAAGTTTCATCTTGGGTCTTGGGTTTGATTCCCAGTCAAGGGCAATTACCTGGGTTGCAATTCAATCCCCGGCCACTGCCAAGGGTCCCAGCCATGTGGGAGGGAACCAATCTATGTGTCTCTCTTTTTTTTCTCTCTCTCTCTCCATCCCTTCCACTCTCTAGAAAATCAATGGAAAAAAATATCCTTGGGGGAGGATTAACAAAAAAGAAAAGGAAGTCATAAAAAATGTTGACAGCATGAATACTTGATATGACGATAAAAATGGCACTTTTACATCTGTGATCTTCCTACCAAAAACCCATAACTCACAATCGTGAGAAAATTTCCAATAGAGGTGCATTCTACAATATACCTAATTAGTACTCTCAAAACTTCCGAGGTCTTCAAATACAAGGAAAGGTTGAGAAATTGTCCCAGTCAAGAGTAAACTTAGGAGACATAACTAAACAAAATGTAGTATCTTGGAACAGAAAAGGGCATTGGATTAAAAGTAAGAAAATCCAAATAAATTATTGACATTAGTTAATACACCAATATTGGTTAATTAACTATGCCAAATACATTACACTAATGTAAGATGTTAATAACTGGGGAAACTGGAAAACAAACTCTCATATTTGTGGCCAAAAAACAATAGGGGAAACTGTTTGAGGGTGACAAAGGTATCTACCTGATAACTCTCTGCTCTGCTTAATTTTTCTATAACTTTAAATAAAATCTATTAATAGCCTAGCCTGTTTGGCTCAATGGATGGAGCAGTTGGCCCTGGGACCTGTAGCTCAGTTGCAGTCATGATCCCTGGCCCTGGTGGGGAGCATGCAAAGGCAACCAATTGAGGCTTCTCTCCTGTGTCTCTCCCCCTCCCTTCCACTCTCTCTAAAAATCAATGGAAAAATATCCTTGGGTGAGGATTAACAAAAAAAATTATTAATAAGTATTATTGAGTTTCCTTTCATTAAGACCAAGAAAGTAAAATACTAAATTATGTTTTTGTATAAATAAAATATTTAAACTTTTTAAAAGTATTTTTTTATTGATTTCAGAGAGGAAGGGAGAGGGATAGAGAGATAGAAACATCAATGAAGAGAGAGAATCCTTGATCGGCTGCTTCCTGCATGCCCCCCACTGGGGATGGAGCCGGCAACCCAGGCATGGGCCCTTGACCAGAATCAACCAGGGGACCCTTCAGTCGGCAGGAGGATACTCTATGAACTGAGCCAAACGGGAAAACTATTTAAAATGTTTATAAAAAACTGCAAGGGCTGTAAGGCTGGGGAAATTCACACAGCTTCACTAACTTCAGATGCCAGATCCTGATCTTCCCTCTCTTTCATTGATATGACAGCTGTTGAGGAAAACAGCACAGAGAAATTACCCGCAAATGTTAAGAGCACAGGCCGCGCCCCTGTCAAGTGCTTAGCTATGGAGGGGGCAGGGGCGGGACTTTCGGAGGCCTGCTCTTTTCCTACTGGCTGAGAAGGCTCACGTGTCTCGGCTGCGCGGTCACTTGACAGGAACCGGAACCTGGGATTACAAAGCAAAGGGAAGAGGAACCTGCGCAGGGTTTCCTTCCCTCTTCTCCACCATCCTCTTCAGGCCTAAGCTCGAGCTAGTTGCCCACCGGCCTAGCATCGCTTTCACTATGGCCCTCAGCGATGCTGACGTGCAAAAGCAGGTGAGGGGCTGGGGTTTGGCCTCGCGAAGTTGCGGAACCGGTCCCGGGGTGCTGGTCTGGAGCTCGGCTCAGGGAAGGCGCGGCCTTGTCAGCCCAGATGCCGAAGGAGCGTCCTTTGCCCCAAGGTCCGGTGTCCTGGTGGTTTGTCTGCAGGAGGGAGTCTGGCTAATCCGGGAATAACCTCGGAACTCGAGACTTCTGCTTGCGTTTTGCGGGCGCCTCCTCGAACGTTCTTTGCGTCTTGCTTTGTCTCTCCCTATTTAACTATGGTATTTGCTGTTCTTGGTAGAGCAGAGAGTTGAAAACAAGGATTGAAATGCAAATTGAATGCAAGGGTTGAAAATACCTTTTTCACTTGGTTTTTAACTCTGATGGAAGGGTTTACAATACGCGAAAGAAAAGGGTGCTGAGTGGAGAGAGCTGCTTCCACTTTTTTGAGGTCGTTCGTTTTCATGAACTGTTAATTTTCATTTTGGAGGAGTCTCCTGTCACAATGAATTGTGTGGTTGATCTCCCATCAGTCTGCACATTAATGTTTGTCGAGCCATACCTTCAAGTTTGTAGGCAGTAAGGAGTGCAAAAGTCTCTCAGGAGAATATTGTGGCATCTAAAGGCTTATAACATGAGAGAAAAAAATGGTTTCCGATTGTCCTGCCAATAGATACTCTGAAATTAGGGTCCTTGCATTTAAGAATCATATTGCCAATAGGTTTTTCAGAAAAGGAAGCTTGAGGCTGCAATTTAATCTCTGCATAATTTAGAGAACTAAGTCTACTTCTTTTTGAAGTACATAGTAGGAAAATTCCCTGACTAAAGCTCACTGGCTTATGAATAGTCTTAGATGAGCAATATGATGCTTTTTTTCCTTTGATTTTTCCATTTCCTTGAAAATACCTTTGCATTTTATTCTTAACCTAATATGCACTAAGAAGAGTGGATTGTTTTTTCATTTCAGTGGTTCTTGTGCTAATCACAAAATAAAAAGGGGTGACAAAAATAGCATCTGTGGAGAATTTCAAGAAATCTTTCAATATTCTTACAGAACAGTGAGCTTTTTGAACATTTATCACTGCTGCTTTAATTTTTACAGTAGGAAAACTTGATATAGTGGAAAAGTACAATGCCCTCCAGATACTCTAGTAAGTCCAGTCATTAGTACTGATTCTCCTCTTACTCTGGTTCCTTTATCTTCCTCCCCCCACCTTGTTATACTGAAGACTAAGGCTTTCACAGGAAAAATATAAAGGTAAAGCAGTAGTTTATTTTCTTGGCATCTAGGTCAAAACCATTTTTTCTTTCTGTAAAATTGAGAGAATGAAGAAATCTGCCTGTATCTCTGGCACATATAACCTCCTGAAGGGCAGTGTGTTTTGTTTCCTGTTTTTCCAGCTGTGAATAGGCCAAACACTAAGCGCATAGTAGTGCTTAATAAACTCTAGATTCCCTTACTACTCTCCCATTGTATAAAATACTTGTATATTGCCCTGGCCAGTATGGCTCATTGGTTGGGCGTCACCCATGTACTGAAAGGTTGCCAGTTTCATTCCTGATCTGGGCACATGCCCAGGTTGCATGCTTGATCTCCGGTGGTATTTCTCTCCCTTTCCCTTCCTCTCTCTCAAAATCAATTAAAAATCTTTAAAAAGTTCTTGTACATATTTGCTTTCCTGTCTGGGGAGTATGGGCCTTTATTTCATCAGATTTTCAAAGGAATCTTTTTGACTCCAAAAAATTAAATTACTGGGTTGGCTGGAAGAAGAAAGTATTTTTTAAAGGTCAGGTTTTTCTGCCTTTGGGGTGGAGTTAAATGTCCTTAAGGGATTGACTGTTTCTCTTGTTGGAACTCTTAAGGAGAAAATATGATCATGTTGACTGTAAACAGGCTTCTCTGACCTGGGTTAAAATAGTGTTGTTTTGCTCTAGGCTGTCAGATCTGGTAGCAAATAGTTCAGCTTGAGTGGTATAGTCAGATAATGCAGGTTTGAATCAGGGTTTTCACCCACAGAGGCCAAATATGCCTTGTAGTATTTATAAACATCTGATTTGATTACCATATTTAGTTAAACTGTTTTGAAAATTCCAGACTGAGTTCACTTGAGGCTTCAAACTGAACTAGGGGAACTACCATTCTCACCACAACCACACACACAGATTTATAGGGGGCTAATCCTTTTTGCAAAGTCACAGAGATTTTCTGTACATTTAACTCTGGATTAGGTGCCCTGAATATTTCAAACCTTGAGATTTTACAAGTATTGTGTTACTTAAAAAAATTTTTTTTCATTGATTTTAGAGAGAGAAAAGGAGGGGGTGGTGGGGGGGGGGAGACATCAATTTGTTGTTATATATGCATTCATTGGTTGATTCTTGTATGTGGCCTGAACAGGGATTGAACCTCCAACTTTGGCATATATGGAAGATGCTCTAACCAACTGAGCTACCTGGCCAGGGCCACACACTGTAATCTTTTGACCAATTTATATGTTTTTGGGACTAAACATCAATTTAATTGAATTCCACTGAGCCAAACTGGTTAGGGCGAATAATTCTAATTTAATAGTTTCATTTCACATAGGAGGAAAACCCATCAACTTGTCAAAATATGGCATTCTCAAATAGTTATGGTATGACCAAAATGTTCATCAAGGTCAAAGAGAAGTAAAATCAATAATAATAAAGTGTAATATGCTAATTAGACCGGACAGCCGAACAACCTTCTGGACAAAGCCGCCATGGCAGGGGCTGAGACAGAGGCAGTTAGGGGTGCTCAGGCAGGCAGGAGAGCAGTTGGGGGCGATCAGGCAGGCAGGCGAGCAGTAAGGGGTGATGAGGCAGGAAGGCAGAGGCAGTTAGGGGTGATCAGGCAGGCAGGCAGAAGCGTTTAGGGGCAATCAGGCAGGCAGGCGAGCAGTAAGGGGTGATGAGGCAGGCAGGCAGGCGAGCAGTAAGGGGTGATCAGGCAGGAAGGCAGAGTCAGTTAGGGGTGATCAGGCAGGCAGGCAGAGGCGTTTAGGGGTGATCAGGCAGGCAGGCGAGTGGTAAGGGGTGACCAGGCAGACAGGCGAGCAGTTAGGGGAGATCAGGCAGGCAGGTGAGTGGTTAGGGGCGATCAGGCAGGCGAGTGGTTAGGAGCCACCAGTCCTGGATTGCAAGAGATGTGCGACTGCGGCAGTAAGACATCCCCTGAGAGGTCCCAGATTGAGAGAGGGTGCAGGCCAGGCTGAGGGACAACCTCCACCCCCCCCCCCCCGCACTAATTTCGTGCATCAGGCCTCTAGTATAATATATTTTCCTAAGCATTTATATCACTTCGTAAAGTTTGATTTTCAATGAAATATCTAATGTTCTCTTTCAAAATACTTAGCTATGGCCTGTAGTTTTCAGCAGTGTCCTTTTAATTTTACATCCTATCTAATAAAAGAGAAACATGGTAATTGGCATACGACCACTACCCTTCCCATTGGCTAATCAGCGAGATATGCAAATTAACTGCCAGCCAACATGGCGGCCGGCAGCCAGGCAGCTTGAAACTAACATGAGGCTTGCTTGCTTCAGTGTCGGAGGACTCCAACGTTCCCCGCCTGCCTTGCTGGCCTCTGAGCCTACAGTTTAAGAAACATTGTAACAAATATAGAAGCTAAACAAAATCCCAGAAACCAGCTTTCAGGGAGCTGGGATCTCAGAGCTGGAGTTATACATTGCTTCGATTATAGAACCTAAACAAACCAGATACCTTCTTTCAGCAGCAGAGGCCTCAGAGCTGGAGCCAGAGCTAAAGCTAGCCCAGAATAAAAAAGAAAAAAAAAAAGGAGCAGTTGGGAGCTTCAGTCCCAACCTGAAAACAGCCCTCAGCCCCTACCCAGACTTGCCAGGCACCCCAGTGGGGACCCCCACCCTGAAGGGTGTGTGACCACCTGCAAACAGCCATCATCCCCTCATCCAGGCTGGCCAGGCACCCCAGTGGGAACCCCCACCCTGAAGAGTGTGTGACCAGCTGCAAACAGCCATCATCCCCTCACCCAGGCTGGCCAGGCACCCCAGTGGGGACCCCCACCCTGATCCAGGACACCCTTCAGGGCAAACCAGCCAGCCCCCACCCATGCACCAGGCCTCTATTCTATATAGTAAAAGGGTAATATGCCTCCCATCACCGGGATCAGCGGAGCCACGAGGCCTCCAGGCACCGGGATCAGCGTGACAGGTGGCAGCGCCCAAACCCCCTGATCGCCCTGTGTCTCTGTGTGTGACAGGGGGCAGGGCCACAACCTCCTTATTGATCCTGCTTTGTGCCTGATAGGGGGGAGCTCCCCAAACCCCTGATCGCCCTGCGGCTCTGTGTGTGACAGGGTACGGCGCCCCAACCCCCCCACCCCACGGGCCCTGCTCTGTGTGTGACGGGGTGCGGCGCCCCAACCCCTCCCCCCCACGGGCCCTGCTCTGTGTGTGACAGGGTAGAGCCATAACCTCCCTATCGGCCCTGCCCTGAGTGTGACAGTGGCGGCGCCCCAACCCCCTGATCGGCCCTGCTCTGTGGGTGATAGAGGGCGGCGCCCCAACCCCCTGAGCCGCCCTGCTCTGTGTGTGATAGGGGGCAGTGACCCAAGTCCCCTATCGGCCCTACTCTGTGAGTGACAGGGGGGAGATCCTCAACCCCCTGATGGGCCCTGCTCTGTGCGTGCCTGGGGGTTAGCTCTCCAACCCCCTGATCGGCCCTGCTCTGTGCGTGATAGGGGGCAGCGCCCCAACCCCCTGATTGGCCCTGCTCTGTGCATGACGGGGTGGTGCCGCAACCTCCCCATCGACCCTGCCTTGAGTGTGACAGGGGGCGGTGCCCCAACCCCCCAATCGGCCCTACCCTGAGCGTGACTGAGGGTGGCATCGCAACCTCCCGATCCGCCCTGCTCTGTGCATGACAGGGGGTGGCGCCCCAACTCCACAATCGGCCCTGGTCTGAACCCGACCAGGGGCTGCACCTAGGGATTGGGCCTGCCCTCTGCCACCTGGGAGCAGGCCTAAGCCAGCAGGACATTATCTCCCGAGGGATCCCAGACTGCGAGAGGGCACAGCCCGGGCCGAGGGACCCCCCCCCCACCCCTCCCCCCCCCGAGTGCACAAATTTTTGTGCACCGGGCCTCTAGTTTAATTATAAAACTATAATTCACTCATTTTCAACATGCCATTTCAGAGGAAAATATCTGCATTTCCAGGATTTTGTTGCAGTTATGTATTTTTAAATTAAAAATTACAAAAACTTGATTTTATCCTAAAAAACTCAAAGGGACATTTTCTATAAAAGGTATTTCCCTGGGACCAATTTCAGAGTACAGTGATTTGTGTGAATACCTTGTATAATGGATGTTCTGAATAACAATTCCACATTGGAACCTTTTATTAGCTCTTTTATTTTCTTAGGAGAAGCTTCATTTTTATTATTATTATTATTTTTAATATATCTTTATTGATTTCAGAGAGGAAAGAGGGAAGGAGAGAGAGAGAGATAGAAACATCAATGATGAGAGAGAATCATTATTGATTGGCTGCCTCCTGCATGCCCCCAACCGGGGATCAATCGTGCAACCCTGGCATGTGCCCTTAACCAGAATTGAACCTGGGACCCTTCAGTCCACAGGCCGATGGTCTGTCCACTGAGCCAAACCGTGTAGGGCACATTTTTATTACTTTCGAATTCTTTTTTTTTTCTTTTATTAAATCTTTCTTGTTCAGATTATTACATTTGTTCCTCTTCCCCCCCCCCCATTTCTACCCTCCATCCAGTTCCCACCCCACCCTCTGCCCTTACCACCCCACTGTCCTCATCCATAGGTGCACAATTTTTGTCCAGTCTCTTCCCCCATCTCCCACACCCCTTTCCCCCCCAAGAATAGTCAGTCCATTCCCTTTCTATGTCCCTGATTCTATTATAATCAACAGTTCATTCTGTTCATCAGATTATTTATTCACTTGATTCTTAGATTCACTTGTTGATAGATGCATATTTGTTGTTCATAATTAGTATCTTTACCTTTTTCTTCTTCTTCCTCTTCTTAAAGGATACCTTTCAGCATTTCATATAATACTGGTTTGCTGGTGATGAACTCCTTTAGCTTTTCCTTATCTGTGAAGCTCTTTATCTGACCTTCAATTCTGAATGATAGCTTTGCTGGATAAAGTAATTTTGGTTGTAGGTTCTTGGCATTCATCACTTTGAATATTTCTTGCCACTCCCTTCTGGCCTGCATAGTTTCTGTTGAGAAATCAGCTGACAGTTGTATGGGTACTCCCTTGTAGGTCACTGAGTTTCTTTCTCTTGCTGCTTTTAAGATTCTCTCTTTGTCTTTTGCTCTTGGCATTTTGATTATGATGTGTCTTGGTGTGGTCCTCTTTGGATTCCTTTTGTTTGGGGTTCTCTGCGCTTCCTGGACTTGTAAGTCTATTTCTTTCACCAGGTAGGGGAAGTTTTCTGTCATTATTTCTTCAAATAGGTTTTCAATATCTTGGTCTCTCTCATCTTCTGGCACCCCTATAATTCTGATGTTGGTACGCTTAAAGCTGTCCCAGAGGCTCCTTACACTATCTTCGTATTTTCAGATTCTTTTTTCATTTTGCTTTTCTGGTTTGGTGTTTTTAGCTTCTTCGCATTTCAAATCTTTGACTTGATTCTTGCACTCCAATGGTCTGCTGTTGGGGGTCTGAATAATATTCGTTATTTCAGTCAGTGTATGCTTAATTTCTAGTTGGTTCTTTATCATAACATTGAGGGTCTCATTAGATTTCTTGTAGATCTCCATAACTTTATCGGAGGCTTGTAGACAGTTCTTGAGAGACCTTAAAAGTGTGGTTCTGAACTCAATATCCTCCATTGACAGTTTTGTCCTGTTTCTTTGTCTCTGAATTTTTGATGCTTTCTTGGTGCACCCCCTAGTGGTCTTTGTGCGCAGTCTTGTTTTAGTTAAGCCTTGATTGTTGTAGTTAATACTAGGGGGATTTGACCTCAAGGCCAACTGCCTGTGAGAATCAGCTGTGTCTGCAGTGGGAAAACTTCTGTCCTCTAGGGAGGTGCTAACCTAGCCTTTGCCTGAGGCTATCTGGCAAATGGCTCTGTGCAGGGCTTTGGCAGGGCGGGTCGCACGGGATCAACAGAGCGGGTGGAGGGAGCAGTTATGGCTGTTCTCAGTCCTGTCCCCAGAGGCTCTGCCTCTCAGAGTCCCAGCAACCGCTGCAAACCTCGGAGAGAAAGCTGAACTCACGTTCCGACCGATGCCAGACAGTCCCACTTATCCTGTTTGAGTCTGGGTCCCTAGAGACTCACCCAGAACTGGAGCTCAGAATCTGAGACTCCCTCCTGATTGAAAATGACAACCGCGCCCTCAGCTACCAGCCCACTCCGCGCATACCTCCGCACCTTTGTATTTCCCGCACTGCGCCTCCTCTGAGTCTTGTATGCTGTTCTCTTTCCTTCTAGTTGAAGAATTTCCCCTCAGCCAGTCTTCCTGTGGTTCTGGGCGATGTCCGTTCCGTCTTTTAGTTGTATTTTTGAAATGGTTGTTCGAGGCAGCAATCTCCGGTGTTTACCTATGCCGCCATCTTGGTTTCTCCTGGTACTTTTGAATTCTTTATTTTTATTCTGGCTGCTTCTAATGCTCTGGTATTATTTTTAAAAACTTGCTGTCTGGTCCTGTGCAATGTTTTAAAGAGATGTAAAACCTTGGCTCCCCCAACCCCCCACCCATGTCTCCTCACTGCGGCGGCTACTTCTCCAGGAGACGTGTAGACCCCAGTATTGTGTTACTTTTAAAATAGACTCTAATTATCATACTTATTTTGGTGTTAAGAGTGGGATAGCTCCAAAGAATGTTTATTTTAAAAAAAGTTTCCTTCTAAACCATACTGTATATTTTCTTTCTTTCTTTCTTTCTTTGTATATTTTCCTTCTTTTTCTTTTTAAAATATATTTTATTGATTTTTTTATAGAGAGGAAGGGAGAGAGATAGAGAATTAGAAACATCGATGAGAGAGAAACATCGATCAGCTGCCTCCTGCACGCCCCCTACTGGGGATGTGCCTGCAACCAAGGTACATGCCCTTGACCGGAATCGAACCTGGGACCTTTCAGTCCGCAGGCTGACGCTCTATCCACTGAGCCAAACCGGTTCTGGCTGTATATTTTCTTTAAGACATTTATTCCACAGGGTTGTTTTCTTAAGTCACTGTTTAAAAATTTTATACAACACATCACATGAAATTTACCATCTTAACCTTTTTTTTTGTTATTGTTAATCCTCACCCAAGGACATTTTTTCCCATTGATTTTTAGAGAGAGTGGAAGGGGTTGAGACAGAAAAACATCAGTGTCAGAGAGACACATCGATTGTTTGCCTCCCACAGGGTCCCCACCAGGGCTGGGGATCAAGCCTCCAACCTAGGTACGTGCCCTTGACCAGAATAAAACCCGAGACCCTTCAGTCTGTGGGCCAGTGCTCTAACCACTGAATTAAACTGGCTAGGGTCCTCTTAACCTTTTTTTTTTATTTTTTGTTTTGTGCATTGGCTGGGGGGGATGGGGGGGAGAGTGTCCCTCAGCCCCACTTGTGCCCTCTCACAGTCTGGGATCCCTCGGGAGATAACGACCTGCTGGCTTAGGCCTGCTCCCAGGTGGCAGAGGGCAGGCCCAATCCCTAGGTGCAGCCCCTGGTCGGGCTCAGAGCAGGGCCGATTGTGGAGTTGGGGCGCCGCCCCCTGTCATGCACAGAGCAGGGCGGATCGGGCGGTCAGTCACGCTCAGGGTAGGGCCGATTGGGGGGTTGGGGCACCGCCCCCTGTCACACTCAAGGCAGGGTCGATGGGGAGGTTGCGGCACCAACCACTGTCGTGCACAGAGCAGGGCCAATCAGGGGGTTGGGGCGCTGCCCCCTGTCACTCACAGAGCAGGGCCCATCAGGGGATTGGGGAGCTCCCCCGTGTCACGCCCAGAGCAGGGCCGATCGGGGGTTGAGGATCTCCCCCCTGTCACTCACAGAGTAGGGTCGATAGGGGAGTTGGGGCACCGCCCACTGTCACACACACAGCAGGGCAGATCAGGGGCTTGGGGCGCCACACCCTGTCACACTCAGGGCAAGGCCGATGAGGAGGTTATGGCTCTACCCCATAACACACAGAGCAGGGCCCGTGAGGGGCGGTTGGGATGCCGCCCTCTATCACCCACAGAGCAGGGCCGATCAGGGGGTTGGGGCACCGCCACTGTCACACTCAGGACAGGGCCGATGGGGAGGTTATGGCTCTACCCCGTCACACACAGAGCAGAGCCGGTGAGGGGTGGTGGGGGTTGGGGCGCCGCACCCTGTCACACACAGAGCAGGGCCGATCAGGGGGTCAGGGCGCCGCACCCTGTCACACACAGAGCCACAGGGCGATCAGGCGGTTGGGGAGCTCCCCCCTATCAGGCACAGAGCAGGGCTGATCAGGGGGTTGGGGAGCCTTCCCCTGTCACGAACAGAGCAGGGTGGATAGGGAGGTTGTGGCTCCGCCCCCTGTCACACACAGAGCTGCAGGGCTATCAGGGGGTTTGGGCGCTGCCCTCTGTCACGCTGATCCCAGTGCCTGGAGGCCTCACGGCTCCGCTGATCCCGAAACTGGGAGGCATATTACCCTTTTACTATATAGAATAGAGTCCTGGTGCATGGGTGGGGGCCGGCTGGTTTGCCCTGAAGCATGTCCTGGATCAGGGTGGGGTTCCTGCTTTGGTGCCTGGCCAGCCTGGGTGAGGGAATGATGGCTTTTTGCAGCTGGTCACACACCCTTCAGGGTGGGAGTCCCCACTGGGGTGCCTGGCCAGCCTGGATGAGGGGATGATGGCTATTTGCAGGTGGTCACACACCCTTCAGGGTGGGGGTCCCTACTGGGGTGCCTGGCCAGTCTGGGTAGGGGCTGAGGGCTGTTTTCAGACCGGCAGGTGACTAAAGCTCCCAACCGCTCCTTTTTACTTTTTCTTTTTTTTATTCTGGGCCAGCTTTAGCTCTGAGGCTTGGCTCCAGCTCTTAGGCCTCGGTTGCTGAGAGCAGGTATCTGGTTTGTTTGGGTTCTATAATCGAAACACTGGTTCAACTCCAGCTCTGAGATCCTGGCTGGCTAAAAGCAGGTTTCTGGGGTTTTGTTTAGCTTCTATATTTATAACAATGTTTCAAACTGCAAGCTCAGAGGCCGGCAGCGGCAGGCGGGGAACGTTGGAGTCCTCCGACACTGAAGCAAGCAAGCCTCATGTTCGCTTCAAGCTGCCTGGCTACCGTCCGCCATCTTGGCCTGCAGTTAATTTGCATATCTCGCTGATTAGCCAATGGGAAGGGTAGAGGAGGTACGACAAATTACGATGTTTCTCTTTTATTTGGTAGCATTGTTTGTCTTCCTTTTGTTAAGTTGTAGAGTTCCTTACATATTTTGGAGATTCACCCCTTATCAGATGTATCATTGACAAATATATTCTCCCATTACAAGTGCTCCATTGTTACTTTGTTGATGGTTTCTTTTGCAGAGCAGAAGCTTTTTATTTTGATGTGGTCCCATTTGTTTTGGTATTTTAAAAGGAATTGCATTGAGTCTGTGGATTGCTTTGGGTAGTATGGACATTTTAATGATATTGATTCTACTAGTCCATGACACAGTACTTTCTTCCATTTGTTTACATCTTCGTCAATCTTTTTTCAATGTCCTGTGGTTTTCCGAGTACAGCTCTTTTACCTCCTTGGTTAAGTTTATTTCTAAGTATCTTATATTTGTTGTTGCACTGGTAAATGGGATTTTTGTTTATTTTCTCTTTCTGAAAGTTCATTATTGGTGTTTAAAAATGCTGTAGAACTCTGGGTGTTAATTTTGTATACTGTTACATTGCTGAATTTAGTAGATTTTTGATGGAATCTTTAGGATTTTCTATGTACACGATCATGTCATATGCAAATAATGACAGCTTTACTTCCTCCTTTCCAATTTGGATGCCTTTTATCTCTTCTTGTCTGATCCCTGTGGCTAGGACTTCCGGTATTATGTTGGACAAGAGTGGTGAAAGTGGGCATCCCTGTCTTGTTCCTGTTCTTAGGGGAAATGGTTTTAGTTTTTGTATGATGCTCGCTGTAGGTTTGTCATGTATGGCTTTTATTGTATTGAGGTATGATGATGATCCCTGTATTCCCACTTTGTAGAGAGTTTTTATCAAAAAGCACTGTTGGATTTTGTGGAATTATTTTTCTGCATCAATTGATAATTTTCATGTGATTTTTGTCTTGCAATCTGATTATGTGATGTATCATATTTCTTGATTTGTGAGTATTGTAGGTAGCCCTCAGGTTACGTTGGACTTGACGTACATTGTTATGTGGTTACATCGCCATCTCCCATTTATTTATAAAAAAAGTTCCGTCATTTCAATGTATGTACATATGTACTTTATGTTTATTATTTGTTTACCACAGGTCAGGAATTACCTTTCTTTTAAATTTTCTTTTTTACTGTTTCAGTTCATTACTGCTGTGTATGTGCTCCATGTGAGTGATGTAAGTGCTTATGTAGGTGGGTTATGTAGTTGTCTTACAGCGAAAATCGCGTTACGTCACACCATAGGACGGATCTCCGACGTAACCCAAGGACCTACTGTACCAGCCTTGCATCCCTGGAATAAATCCCATTTGGGAGGGGAGATTAAAAATGGTGCAGAGTAAGTGGATGCTGCACAGGCATGCTCTCAGGAACCGACTGGTATTACAACTAAAATACAGAAAAACTTCCTGAATAATCAACGGAAAACTCGCAGGAGAGAACCCTGATACCCGAGGACTGAAAGTGCTGCGACTGCGTGGAGACTGGTAGGAGGGGCGGAGGCACGAAAGTGTTGGCTGGGCACCCACAGACAACAACTGAAGTCCCAGAAATATCTCAGCTGTGGGGGGTTGCCACTGAGAATTCTGGGATCCAGTCCCCAGTCTGGGTCCCTCAGCAGAGAGCACCAAAACTGAGGGTACCCATATAACATCTGTCTGTGAAAAGCAACAGGGTGCTGTCTGCCAGGGAGTGACAGCTGAAAACTCAGGCACCCTCTTAAAGGGCCAGTGCACTAAATTCTCTGTGGAGCAACCCCTTGTGCTCCAGCAGAGGGAGGGTGAAGTGGACTGGAGCTATGAGAGCAGAAGCCAGGACCGGGGACTTGGGGGATAGAGCTCAGAAGGCAGACAGCCCAAGTTTGCTGGGCTGAGTCATTCTCTCACTCAGGAGGATATCTTTCCCACATAGACATTTGCCTTGCCTAGGGGGAAGATAGTTGATACACCCTATTGGAAAACACCTTGCCCTAAGGCCACTTAAGAGATTAAAAATAACAATTAGCCTCTAGGACAGTGATGGCGAACCTCTTCTCCAGAAGAGATAAATGAAGCAGAGATAAGAAATTTATCTGAATCAGAGTTCAGAGTAATGATGGTAAAAATGCTCCATAGCATGAAAAAGGATATAGTAACTATGAAAAAAGAAAAATCTGAGAGAAAGAATGACATAACACAAAGAACACATTGGAAGGAATTACAGCAGATTAGGGGAAGCTGAGGATCGAATCAATGAATTAGAAGACAGAGTTGAAAATGTCAATCAGAGAACCAAAAAGAAAAAAAAAAGAAAAAACAGGAGGACAGCTTAAGGGAGCTGTGAGATATTGTGAAATGTAACAGTATTAGAATAGGTGTGCCAGAAGAGACAGAAAGGGAGACAGGCATAGAGAAGGTATTTGAAGAAATGATGGCAGAAAACCACTTGGTCATTATATGTGGTCTTTTTAATGTATTGCTGGATTTGAGCTATCGTAATAATAAAATGCTAATATGCAAATGGTTGTCATGCTGTGATGTGTAATGACCCATCAACGGGGCCCGAGGCTGCATGGCGCCTGGTCGGGGCAGGGGACCTCAGGCCATGACCCCCCACCTGGTGGGGCTTGACAGGGGACCTCAGGCCATGCCCCCTACCTGGTGGGGCTTGACGGAGGTGGGGCCGGCCGGGTCTGGGTCTTGTGCGATTTCGAAGCACAAGTGGGTGGGTGGGGACTTGACTCTGGGTCCCTCGGCGTGCTCCAGACTGATGGCAGATTTTCATATACATTTTAGTAATTTTCTTTCATCTCTGACACTTCTATTATAGAGAAAGGGCAAATAGAAATCCTATATAATAAAGAGGTAATAGGCAAATTGGCCATCACACCCTCAGAAGGTGGCTTCCTACAACCAGGCCGACAGGAGGGTTAGTGAGGGACGACCAAATGACTAAAGAAGCAGGCTGACTGTGGAGAACAGTATGGAGCTTCCTCAAAAAACTAAAAATGGAACTCCCATTTGACCCAATGATCCCACTTCTAGGAATATATCCCAAGAAGCCAGAAACACCAATCAGAAAGGATATATGCACTCCTATGTTCATAGCAGCACAATTTACCATAGCTAAGATTTGGAAACAGCCTAAGTGCCCATCAGCAGATGAGTGGATTAGAAAACTGTGGTACATCTACACAATGGAATACTACGCTGCGGTAAAAAAGAAGGAACTCCTACCATTTGCAACAGCATGGATGGAACTGGAGATCATTATGCTAAGTGAAATAAGCCAGTCAGAAAAAGATAAATACCTCATGATCTCACTCATTTGTGGAATATAGAGAACAACATAGACTGATGAACAGGGACAGATCCAAAGACAGAGAAAAAGCGATCAGACTATTAATCCCCAAAGGGAATGTAAGGGAGGGAGGGGGCAAGGGGAAGAGATCAACCAAAGGACTTGTATGCATGCATATAAGCCAAACCAATGGACATGGACGTCGGGGGGGGGGGGTGAGATGGGGGTTTAATGGGGGGGGGGATGAGGACACATTTGTAATACCTTAACTAATAAAGAATTTAAAAAAAAGAAGAAGCAGGCTGCGTGGGGCGACCAGGCCAGCATGGGGGGCAGTAAGGGGTGACCAGGCCAGCGGGGCGGGGGGGGGGGGGGAGGGGCAGTTAGGGGCGACCAGGCAGGCATACAGTTGAGTGATTAGGAGCCAGCGGTCCAGGATTGTGAGAGGATGTCCGACTGCCAGTTTAGGTCCGATCCCTGGATCCAGGATCGGGCCTAAACTGGCAGTCGGACATCCCCGAGGGGTCCCCGATTGGAGAGGGTGCAGGCTGGGCTGAGGGGACCCCCACCCCCTGTGCATGAATTTCGTGCACTGGGCCTCTAGTATTAAAATATTTCCTCTAGTTAATTCGGTTTTAATGTGCATGAATTTCATGCACCGGGCCACTAGCGCATATATATATATATAACTAAGCGACCAGCTAACCAGTGGGTAGGTATGATGTGCACTGACCACTAGGGGGAAGATGCTCAGCGCAGGAGCTGAGAAGCGACAGCAACTTTGCAGAGTGCCCTCTCACACTCTGGGACCCCTTGGGGGATGTTGGACTGCCGGTTTTGGCCCAATCCCCGCAGGCCAGGTCGAGGAATCCCACTTGCTGGAGGGACCCTGCTCACTCCACAGATGCCCTTTGAGCCCCAGTGCCGCCCCAGGTGTGGGCAACCAGGGAAGAACTGCGGGAGGTTGACTCCTGAGTGTGTTTGGCCCGTTTCACCCAGTCCTATCCCACAGGCCAACTTTTAATTAATTTCCTTTCAATGTGCATGAATCCATGTACCTAGCCTCTAGTTTCCTAATATTTTGTTGAGGATTTTAGCATCTATGTTCATCAGTGATATTGGCCTATAATTCTCTTTGTAGTGTGTTTATCTGGTTTTGGAATTATGATACTGATGGCCTCATATAAAGAGCTTGGAAATGTTCCTTCCTCTTGAATTTTTTAGAATAGTTTGAGGAGGATAGGGGTTGGTTCTTCTTTGAATGTTTGGTAAAACTCCCTTGTGAAGCTATCCAGACCAGGGCTTTTGCGTGCTGGAAGTTTTTTTTACTACTGCTTCAATTTCATCAGTAGTTACCCTATTCCGGTTTTCTGATTCTTCCTGATTGAGTTTTGGAAGATTGTATTTTTTTAGGAAAATTTCATTTCGTCCAGGTTGTCCAGTTTGTTGGAATATAGTCGTTCATAGTATTTTGTTTGTTTGTTTGTTTTGTGATCCTTCGTATTTCTGTGGAGTTAGTTTTACTTCACTGCTTTCATTTCTGATTTTGTTTATTTGGGTCCTCTCTCTGTTTCTTGATGAGTCTGGCTAGAGGTGCATCAATCTTGTTTATCTTTTCAAAGACCCAGCTCTTGGTTTCATTGACTGTTTGTTTGTTTTTTAGTCTATCATTTATTTCTGCTTTAATCTTTATTGTGTCCTTCATTCTAATGACTCTGGGATTTTCTTGTTGTTCTCTTTCTAATTCTTTAAGTTGTAGGGTTAAATTTTTAATTTTTCATGTTTTTTCTGGTAGGTCTCTAGTGCTATGAACTTCCCACTCAGGACTGCTTTCTCTTTGTCCCATGGATTTTGTGTTGTGTGTTCATTTTAATTTGTTTCCAGGAAGTTTTTGATTTCTTGCTTGATCTCATTGGTAACCCTTTCATTGCTTAACAACATGCTACTTAGCGTCCATGTGTTTGAATGTATTTGAGTATTTTTGCTGTAGTTGATTTCTAATTTTATTCTATTGTGATCTGAAAAGTTGCTGGATATTATTTCAATCTTCTTGAACTTGTAGAGGCTTATTTTCTGTTTTGCATGTGGTCTATCTTTGAGAATGGCCCATGTGCACTTTATTAAATTAATTATTCTTCAGCTTTGGTGTGAAATGTCCTGAAAATGTCAATTAATTCTGACACAGTGTGTCATTTAGAGTCGCTGTTTTCTTGTTGATTTTTTGTCTAGAAGATCTATCCAGAGAGAGGAACCAAGATAGCAGCATAGAGCCCTAGCCGGTTTGGCTCAGTGGATAGAGCGTCGGCCTGCAAACTGAAGGGTCCCAGGTTTGATTCCAGCCAAGGGCACATACCCTGGGTTGTGGGCTCGAGCCCAGTGGGGGGCATGCAGGAGGCAGCCGATCAATGATTCTCTCTTATCATTGATGTTTCTATCTCTCTCTCCCTCTTTCTTCCTCTCTGAAATCAATAAAGAAATATATTTTTTAAAAATATATAGCAGCATAGGTAAATGTGGGTATGTGCCGTCTCCCACAACCACATCAGCATTACAACTAAAATACAGAACAACCATCATTCAGAACCACCTGAAAGCTGACTGATTGGAAGTCCTACAACAAGAGAAGTAAAGAAGAAAGTTCACTGTGACTAGGAGGGGCAGAGACATGGAACAGGCTGGTCCAACACTCACATGTGCCATTTTTTTAAATTGGGAGCAAGATCATCTCTGTGGAAGGCGCCTATGAGAAGCAGGGGGTCCCAACAGCACACCAGGCCCCCAACTCAGAGTTTCCGAGATGGGAAGAGAAGTCCCCACAACTGCGCACTGTAAAAACCAGCGATTGTGTCTGAGTGAGATGGAGGCTGATGGAGACCCAGGTTTTCCTTTTAAAGGGCTGGCACATAAAAGTATTTGTACTCTATTGCTCTGCTCTCCAGCACCAGCAACTTTGAGGGACCCAGACACGTATATGGAGGAACTGGACTGTCTGGCATAGGGGCAGGAAATTGGGAAAGGCTTTTTGCCAAAAAGGGGTGCTTTCAGGGGTCATTGTTCCTGTGCTGGGACCTCCATCATCACAGAGCTGGCAGGCAGCCCCATCTGAGTTTCCATCAGCTTGACTCACAGTATTTGCTCAGCCCTGGGAATTCACTGAGACCCTGCCCATCCAATTTGCTGCCACGCCAAAGCTGTTTGCAGCAGCTTTTCCATGTGAATTGCCTGTACTGGCACTGGCTTCAGACATTGATAAAACCTCTCAAACTAGCTGCAGCTGGCATCAGTGTTCCCCAAACCTATCAGTGAAAGACCCAAGATTCGAAACTAGCACCAGCCTGCCTTGCTTCACAGCTGGGCCTTGCCTGGACACTACCTAGCCAATACAAATAGTAGCCATCTGTAGATCTCTCTATGCTCCTGCTGGGTGACTCCAGGCAGTGGCAAACTTTGCACCTCCTTGGAAGCCCTAGAGCTAGTGCACCTGGTGGACAGCTTCAGAGCATAGCAGATTACAACTCTACGCATCCACAAGCAACACACTCGAGGGCCAGACTCAGTGAGCACCAAAGCCCCACTGAATGAAATCCTTCTTGATAGGAGTATTTCCTGAATAGCAGCTCTTCCACTGTAGTTGCAGCTGGCCCTTACAGCCAAATGGCCTGGACTTCAACTCCTCCAATGACTCCAACAGCAATCAAGGCTTAACTACAAGACTATGCACACAGTGCACACAGGTTTACCTAGAGTTCCCAGCTCAGGTGACTGGGGAGGCTGAGCCATTGGGCCCTACAGGACACCTACTACACAAGGTCACCCTAAGAATTCTAGGAGACATTGCAGCTCTATCTAATACATAGAAGCAAACACAGGGAAGCAGCTGAAATGCGGAGACAAGTGAAAGAAACGGAAGCAAGCAGACTACTGGATACGAGTTCCAAACAAGGGTTATAAGAATGCTCAAGGATCTTAATGAGAATTTCAAGGGTTTCAGAGTGCTTCAAGGGACTTAGTGAGGCATTCAAGGATCTCAGTGAGAATGTAAAAGACATAAAATAAGACCAGTAAGAAATTAAGCCTATACTAACTGAAATAAAGAATAATTCACAAGAATTCAATAGTAGAGAAGATATATTTTTATTGATTTTAGGGAGGAAGGGAGAGGGAGAGAGATAGAAACATCAATGATGATAAGAGAATCACCAATCGGCTGCCTCCTGCACACCTCCCACCGGAGACTGAGCCCACAACCCAGGCATATGCCCTTAACCGGGATCAAACCTGGGAATCCTTTGGTCTGCAGGCAGACATGCTACCCACTGCGCCAAACCAGCTAAGGATAGAGGAGAAGATTTTGATAATCAAATCAACTATTTGGAATATAAGGAAGCAAAAACACCCAAGCAGAAGAGCAAAAAGAATACAAAAATATGAAGATAGTGTAAGGAGCCTCTGCAACAACTTCAAGTGTACCAACATTCACAATATGGGGATGCCAGAAGAGAAATGGAAAGAGGAAGATATTGAAAACCTACTTGAAGCAATAATGAGAAAAAACCTCCCCTTCCTGGTGAAAGAAGTAGGCTTATAAGTCCAGGAAGCACAGAGAGTCCCAAACAAGAGGAACCCAATGAAGCCCATATCAAGACTCATCATAATAAAAATGGCAAGGTCTAGCCAGTTTGGCTCAATGGATGGAGCGTCGGCCTGTGGATTGAGGGGTCCCAGGTTCAATTCCGGTCAAGGGCGTGTACCTTGGTTGCAGGCAATATCCCCAGTGGGGCCTGTGCAGGAGGCAGCTGATTGATGTTTCTCTCTCTCTCATCGATGTTTCTAATTCTCTATCCCTCTCCCTTCCTCTCTGTAAAAAAAATCAATAAAATATATATTTTTAAAAAATGGCAAGGGTTAAAGACAAAGTGAGAGTCTTAAAAGCAGCAAGAGAAAAACACTTAGTTACCTACAAGGGAATGCCCATAGAACTATTAGCTGATTTCTCAACAGAAACTTTACAGGCCCGAAGGGAGTGACAAGAAATATTGAAGGTGATGAATAGTAAGGACCTGCAATCAAGATTACCCTACCCAGCAACACTAACACTTAGAATTGAAGGTCAGATAAAGAGATTCACAGACAAGAAAAGGCTAAAGTTTTTTTCTATTTCTGCATGAAATGTTGAAGGATAGTCTTGAAGAAGAGATAAAAAATGTGAAAAATAAAATGGCAATAAATACATACTTATGAACCAATGAATCTAAAAATCAAAATAAATGAACAAGAAGTCTGATGAACCAAATAAACTGATGAACAAAATAGAATCAGAGGCATGGCAACATGGAACAGACTGAATCTCTCAGGGAAGTGGGAGTGGTGGGTGGGGAGAGATTTACCAAAGAACTTACCTATGGACACAGAGAAAAGGGCGGTGAAGGCCTGGGATGGGGCAGGGTGGTAACTGGGTGGAGGGGGGTGATGGGGTGACAAAAGGGGGACATCTATGATACTCTCAACAATATTTAAAAGTGGAAAAAAAAATCTCTCCAGTGAAGTGGGGTGTTAACATCCCCTATGATTGTATTGCTGTTGATTTCTCCCTTGATATCCTCCAGAAGTTATTTTATATTAGAAGCCCTATGCATGAAATTCATGCAAGAGACTTGCCCCTCGCAACCACAGCAGCTGCCACGGCCCTCGCAGACCTGGCTTTGTCTGGAAGGTCATCCGGCTGTTTGGTTTAATTAGCATATTATGCTTTTATTATTATAGAAGCTACTTTTTAAAAATATTATTATTGATTTTTTACAGAGAGGAAGGGAGAAGGATAGAGAGTTAGAAACATTGAAGAGAGAGAAACATCGATCAGCTGCCTCTTGCACACCCCCAACTGGGAATGTGCCTGCAACCAAGGTACATGCCCTTGACTGGAATCGAACCTGGGACCCTTCAGTCCGCAGGCCAATGCTCTATCCACTGAGCCAAACTGGTCAGGGCTATAGAAGCTATTTGGATGCTCTTGTATTGGGTGCACATATGTTAACCAGAATTATATCCTCTTGTATCAATCCCTTTATTATTATAAAGTGGCCTTCATTATTTCTTGTTATCGCCTTCCTTTGGAAGTCTGTTTTGTCTGATATGAGTATTGGGCCACAGCTTTTTTTTTTTTCTTTCCATTTCCACTTGCCTAAAAGTGTTTTTTATATTTCTTCACTTTCTGCCTTTGTGAGTCCTTTTTTAAAAAAAACATATTTTGATTTTTTACAGAGAGAAAGGGAGAGAGAGAGGGATAAAAAGTTAAGAGAGAAACATCGATTCAGCAGCCTCCTGCACACTCCCTACTGGGGATGTGCCTGCAACCAAGGTACATGCCCTTGACCGGCATCGAACCTGGGACCTTCAGTCTGCAGTCCGACGCTCTATGCACTGAGTCAAATGGTTAGGGCTGGGTCTTTTTTTTTTAATATATTTTTTATTGATTAAGGTATTACATATGTGTCCTTGTCCCCACGTTACCCTCTACCCCCCCCCACCCCCCGTTCATGCCCTCACCCCCCCGTTGTCCGTGTCCATTGGTTAGGCCTATATGCTTGCATATAAGTCCTTTGGTTGATCTTTCCCCCTTACCTCTACCCTCCCCTACCTTCACTCCAAGGCCCGACAGTCCAATCAATGCCTCTCCGTCTCTGGATCAGTCCTTGTTCATCAGTTTATGTTGTTCATTATATTCCACAAATGAGTGAGATCCTGTGGTATTTATCCGCTCTCCAGTTCCATCCATGCTGTGGCAAATGGTAAGAGTTCCTTTTTCTTCTTCCTCTTCTTAAAGAATACCTTTCAGCATTTCATATAATGCTGGTTTGGTGGTGATGAACTCCTTTAGCTTTTTCTTATCCGTGAAGCTCTTTATCTGACCTTCCATTCTGAATGATAGCTTTGCTGGATAAAGTAATCTTGGTTGTAGGTTCTTGCTATTCATCTCTTTGAATATTTCTTGCCACTCTCTTCTGGCCTGCATGGTTTCTGTTGAGAAATCAGCTGACAGTCGGATGGGTACTCCCTTGTAGGTAACTGACTGTCTTTCTCTTGCTGCTTTTAAGATTCTCTCTTTATCTTTTGCTCTTGGCATTTTGATTATGATGTGTCTTGGTGTGGTCCTCTTTGGATTCCTTTTGTTTGGGGTTCTCTGCGCTTCCTGGACTTGTAAGTCCATTTCTTTCACCAGGTAGGGGAAGTTTTCTGTCATTATTTCTTCAAAAAGGTTTTCAATATCTTGCCCTCTCTCTCCTTCTGGTACCCCTATAATTCTGATGTTGGTACGCTTGAAGTTGTCCCAGAGGTTCCTTACACTATCTTCATATTTTTGGAATCTCTTTTCTTTTTTCTTTTTCGGTTGGGTATTTTTTGTTTCTTTGTATTTCAAATCTTTGACTTGATTCTTGGGATCCTCTTGTCTGCTGTTGGATCTCTGTAAATTATTCTTTATTTCAGTCAGTGTATGCTTAATTTCTAGTTGGTCCTTTTTCATGTCCTCCATGGTCTCACTATACTTATTGAGGGATTCATTAAATTTATCGGCGGTTTCCATAAAATTCTTGAAAAACCTTATAAACGTGGCCTTGAACTCTATATCCAGTCGTTTGCTTTCCTCCATTTCTGCCATTTGTGACCTGTTTCTTTGTCTCCGCATTTTGGCTGCTTCCCTGTGTTGATAGAGTGGCCCTGCGTGCCAGGTGTCCTGTAGGGCCCAGTGGCTCAGCCTCCCCAGTTACCTGAGGTGGACACTCTTGGTGCACTCTTGGTGCCTTGGTTGTTGTAGGATCACTGGGAGGAATTGACCTCCAGGCCAATTGGCTGTGAGAATCAGTTGTGTCTGAAGTGGGAGAACTTCTGTGCTGAAGACACCGTTCTGGGGCAAGACTTGCTTCAGTGGGGCTTTGATGCTCACTGAGTCTGTTCCCTGAGTGTGTCCCTTATGGATCTGAGGAGTTGCAATCTGGATGGTCCCCCTCTGACCACTGGGTACAGTGGCTCCTGGATCTAAGGAGGTGCTAATTCAGCCTCTGCCTGAGGTCACACAGCAGGAGCCACGAAGAGGCTCAGCTGTGAAGCAATGCAAGCCGCTGCGGGGCCTTGGGCCTTCTCTTGGAAGTTCCGGGTCTGCCTGGCTCGGCTGCAGTTAGGTACATTCACATGCAGAAGCCTCTGCCGCAGCCTGGGTGGGGCGGGGTCTCAGGGAGTCAAAGGGCGGAGCAAGCAGCTATGGCTGATTCTCCTAAGGAGTCGCGCGTCTCAGTGACCCGATAATTGCTGCAAGCACCTCTGAGGGAAAGCCGCACTCAAGTTCGCCCGCTGCCTGACAGTCCAGCTTCTCCCCGTATGAGTCCTGGGTCCCCAGAGACTTCCCGGAACCGGAGTTCAGAGCAGTCGGGAGCTTGTGATTCAAAAAAACAGCCACGTCCTCAGGTGCCACCCCCTTTCCGCGCACGCGTGAGCCGCCGTACCTCTGCACTTCACCTCCGCAGCTCCTCTGGCTCTCAGCGTGCTTTTCTTTCCTTCTAGTTGTAGAATTTACACTCAGCCAGGCTTCCTGTTGTTCTGGATGATGTCTGCTCTGTCCTTTGCGGTATTTTTCAATTGTTGTGGGAGGCGGCAATTTCCCGGTGTTTATCTGTGCCGCCATCTTAGTTTCTCTAGGGCTGGGTCTTGTTTTCTTGTCCATTCAACTATCCTATGTCTTTTGATTGGAGCATTTAAACTATTTACGCTTAAGGTTATTATTTATAGGTGCTTGTTTTTTGCCTTTTGTATTGTTTATGCTTGTGTTCCTCTTTCTCATTCAATTTCTTCTTTTTACAACAGTCCCTTTAGCATTTCTTCCTTTGCTGTTTTGGTGGTGATAAACTCCTTTAGCCATTTTATGTTTGCGAACCGTCTAATTTCATTTTTGAATGATAGCCTTGCTGGATTAGAATAATGTTGCATTCATTCCCTTTGTTTTTCATTACCTTGTATTTTTCATGCCATTCCTTTCTGACCTGAAGGGTTTCTATTCAGAAATCAGTTGATAGTCTAATAGGAGTTCCCTTATAGGTAAGTTTCTTCTTCTTGCAGCCTTTAAGATTCTTTTTTTGTCTTTAATGTTTCCCTTTTATTTTATTTTTTATTTTTTTAAAAATATATTTTATTGATTTTTTTTAGAGAGGAAGGGAGAGGGATAGAGAATCAGAAACATTGATGAGAGAGAAACATCACTCAGCTGCCTCCTGCACACTCCCTACTGGGGATGTGCCCGCAACCAAGGTACATGCCCTTGACCAGAATCGAACCTGGGACCCTTGAGTCCGCAGGCTGACGCTCTATCCACTGAGCCAAACCGGTTAGGGCTAATGTTTGCCTTTTAAATTATGATGTGTCTTGCTGTGGGTCTTTTTGGGTTCATTTTGATTGGGACTCTCTGTTATTCCTGGACTTGTGTGACAGTTTTCTGCCATTGTTTCTTCAAACAGGTTTTCTATTCCTTGCTGGCTTCTTCTGGCACCCCTATTATGTGGATGTTGTTTCATTTCATGTTGTTCCAAAGCTGTGGCCGCAGATCAGTGATGGCAAACCTATGACACGCGTGTCAGAGGTGACACGCGAACTCACTTTTTTGATTTTTTTTGTTAAATGGCATTTAAATATATAAAATAAATATCAAAAATATAAATCTTTGTTTTTTTATGGTTGAAAATATCAAAAAATTTCTATATGTGACATGGCACCAGAGTTAAGTTAGGGTTTTTCAAAATGGTGACACTCCGAGCTCAAAAGGTTTGCCATCACTGCCCCAGATATTACTCTGCTCTTGGCTGGACAGAAATGGTTTCTATGTTCTTTTCCATGCTGATGTTGTTCCCACTAAGTTCCTTATAGTTCTTCCTAAGTTCCTTGAGCATCTGTATAGCCATTACTCTAAACTCTATTTCTGGTAAATTGCTTAACTCCATGTCATTTAGTTCTTTTTGCGGAGATTCTTCCTTTCGTTTGGGGGTTGTTTCTTTGTTTTTGTTTAATAGAAGTGCTGTGACTCCTGGTCTTGTGGCTGGTCTTTTGTTGTAAATGTCCTGCTTGGCCTAATGGTGCATTCTCCTTGAATTCCAGAGCTGGATGCTCTAGCAGCGGTTCTCAACCTGTGGGTTGCGACCATCGGAAAACACATATAGCATATCAGATATTTACATTACGATTCATAACAGTAGCAAAATTACAGTTATGGCCCTGACCGGCTTGGCTCAGTGGATGGAGCGTCGGCCTGCAGACTGAAAGGTCCCATGTTCGATTCCGGTCAAGGGCATGTACCTTGGTTGCGGGCACATCCCCAGTAGGAGGTGTGCAGGAGGCAGCTGATCGATGTTTCTCTCTCATCGATGTTTCTGACTCTCTATCCCTCTCCCTTCCTCTCTGTAAAAAAATCAATAAAATATATTTTTAAAAAAATTACAGTTATGAAGTAGCAACGAAAATAATTTTTTTTAAAATATATTTTATTGGTTTTTTACAGAGAGGAAGGGAGAGGGATAGAGAGTTAGAAACATCAATGAGAAAGAAGCATCGATCAGCCGCCTCCTGCACACTCCCCACTGGGGAAGTGCCTGAAACCAAGGCACATACACTTGACCGGAATAGAACCTGGGACATTTCAGTCCGCAGACCGACGCTCTATCCACTGAGCCAAACTGGTTTTGGCCAAAAATAATTTTACGGTTGGGGGTCACCACAACATGAGGAACTGTATTAAAGGGTCGCGGCATTAGGAAGGTTGAGACCACTTCAAGAGTGTCTGTTTTGTGGGTTATTTCGGCTCTTCCATTGTAACTGGGTCTTGATTGTTGTCCTTCTTGTGGGTTGGATCTCCTCTCATGCTGGTAACTGTGAGGGAGGGAGGCCAGCATATCAAGAGATATTGACATATCAAGTAAGATAAGGCCAAGATTTAAGAGCAAGGAGTTGTAATTTCGCGAGTGTTATTTCAATGAATTGGAAAGGGCAGAAATCAAAATGAAGTGTGTACAGAGTAGGAGGTAAGAAAGTTGAAATAGTAAAAAGAGATAGCTCTTTGATATAGTTTATTAGAGATAGTGAAGACAGAGGTGCTGACTAAGGAGGGTATGAAATACACTTCTTCCATGGACTCTAAGTACTTTGAGAGTAGGATAATGTCCTATTAACTGTGTTATTTCATATTTCAGCTTGTCCATTTGCTAGAGCAAATTCCAGATTGTAAGTTACCTGAGGACAGAAACTATCTAATTTTTCTTATACACAGAACCTGACACATAATATGTCATAAATAAATAGTTGAATGAATCAAAAAGATATATTTTCTTCTCTCTTTATATTAAAAAGTAAAATAATCTTTCTTTTTTCTTATAGATTAAGCATATGATGGCTTTTATTGAACAAGAAGCCAATGAAAAAGCAGAAGAAATAGATGCAAAAGTAAGAATTCATGTTTCTAGGTTTAAGAAGTTATAAAGTTTTATGTTGTTTTGCTTTGTTAAATAGTAAGTAGTGAAATTGTTTAACTGCATTGCATGGGACTAATAAGAATATCTCTTATAGGCGCACTCTCCCTCCAGGGAGCTCACCCATGCCATTGTGCATGCACGCACACACACATACACACACCCTGCACATATATCCTAATCTCTAAGGGACCCAATCAGACTTGCAACAAGGTGAGCAATGGGCAGCTACAGCTCATCCTGGGCTAACCACTTGAACCTGTCTCCAAGACTCCCTTTTCTCTGACTTCCCAGTGAGTCAAAGCAGCTCAGCCTAGGCTCTCCTGTTGCTTCTTCTATGCCCTTCCTTGTTTAACTGTCATAAATATGTCTGTGCTGCGGTCAAGAAATCTTGTTTGCTTTAAAAAAAAAAGAATATCTCTTATATTTAACATTAAAAGTAAATTTCCTGCCCTGGCCGGTGTGTCAGTACTTACAGTGTCGGCCCACATACAGAAGGGTTGCGGGTTTGATTCCTGGTCAGGGACAAGTTCTTGGGTTGCAGTACCTGAGTTCCAGGTTCAGTCCTCAGCCCAGTCTGGATGTGTGCAGGAGGCAACCCATCAATGTGAGAAGGGCACATTGATGTGTTGTTTTTTTTCTCTTTCTCTCTCTTTCTATCCCTCTCTCCTCCCTCTCTCTATCTCTAAAAATCAATGGAAAAATATCCTCAGGTGAGGATTAAATAAAAAAATATTCCTTTCAAAACATTCTGATTGCCATTAAGTATCCTGAAATTTTACGGTAAGGATTTGAAAAGTAATGGTGGGGGATAGAAAACACATATACCTTAGAGGAGAATTCCAACTGATTTATGTAGATAACTTCCCTCTGCAGGAAATTGGAGATTAAATCTTTTCCCCAACTACCATCCTCATCAGAGTGTGGGCTGAACTTAGGAACCAACTTCCAAAGAATAGAATATGGAAAAGGCAAAAATATTAATTTTATGGTGGAGAAATATGACTTAACCAATTTTCTCACAGTTAACATCATAAGGGATGTGGAGAATTCATCAGGTTACCGGTTTATATGATAGGAAGAGAATACTTCATCTATGTGGTATTTTCCCTAAAACCTTTAACACCAGCCTAATCTATCTACACTAATAAAAGAGAAACATGGTAATTAGTGTCACTCCGCTACCCTTCCCATTGGCTAATCCCCCTGTCACAGAGTAGGGCCGAGATATGCAAATCAACTGGCAGCCAAGATGGCGGCCGGCAGCCAGGCAGCTGATGCGAACAGGGAGGCTTGCTTGCTTCAGTGACGGAGAACTCCAACGTTCCCCGCCTGACTTGCCGGCCTCTCAGCTGCAACTCTCAGCAACTATGTTGCGAATAAAGAAGCTAAAGAAAACCCAGAAACCTGCTTTACTCAGCGGAGCTTCAGCCAGCCGGACCGCAACATTGTATCAAATACAGACGGTAAACAAAGGCCAGAAACCTGTTTTCAGCAGCCGAGGCCTCAGAGCTAAAGCTGGCCCAGAATAAAAAAAAAGAAAAAAGAAAAAAGAAAAAACGGAGCGGTTGGGAGCTTCAGTCCCAGCCTGAAAACAGCCCTCAGCCCCTCAGCCAGACTGGCCAGGCACCCCAGTGGGGACCCGCACCCTGATCCAGGACACCCTTCAGGGCAAACCAGCCAGCCCCACCCATGCACCAGGCCTCTATTCTATATAGTAAAAGGGTAATATGCCTCCCGGCACTGGGATCAGCATGACAGGGTGCAGCGCCCAAACCCCCTGATTGCCCTGCAGCTCTGTGTGTGACAGGGGGCGGGGCCCCAACCCCATTGGCCCTTCCCTGAGTATGAGAGTGGCAGCGCCCCAACCACCTGATCGGCCCTGCTCTGTGGGTGATAGAGGGTGGCGCCCCAACCCGCCCCCCCCCCACACACACACACACACAGGCCCTGCTCTGTGTGTGATGGGGTAGAGTCATAACCTCCCCATCTGCCCTGCCCTGTGTGTGACAGTGGCAGTGCCCCAACCCCCTGATCGGCCCTGCTCTGTGGGTGATAGAGGGCGCTGCCCCAACCCCCTGATCCGCCCTGCCCTGAGTGTGACAGGGCGGTGCCCCAACTCCCCTATCGGCCCTACTCTGTGCATGACAGGGGGGAGCTCCCCAACCCCCTGATTGACCCTGCTCTGTGTATGACAGGGTATAGAGCCCCAACCCCCCTGATGGGCTCTGCTCTGTGCGTGACGGGGTGGCGCCGCAACCTCCCCATCGACCCTGCCTTGAGTGTGACGGGGCGGTGCCCTGACCCCCCAATCGGCCCTACCCTGAGCGTGACTGAGGGTGGCATCGCAACCTCCCAATCTGCCCTGCTCTGTGCATGACAGGGGAAGGCGCCCCAACTCCCCAATCAGCCCTGCTCTGAGCCCGACCAGGGGCTGCACCTAGGGATTGGGCCTGCCCTCTGCCACCCGGGAGCAGGCCTAAGCCAGCAGGTCGTTATCTCCCGAGGGGTCCCAGACTGCAAGAGGGCACAGGCCGGTCTGAGGGACCCTCCCTTCCCCCGAGTGCACAAATTTTTGTGCACCGGGCCTATAGTATATATGTAAAGAGCCAAGGGCCATCGCAACCGAATGGACGACTGAACAGGCTGATTGGGGCGACCAGGCTGGCATGGGGGTTAAGTGAGGGACAACCAAATGACTGAGCAGCAGGCTGCATGGGGCGACCAGGCCAGCAGGGGGGTTAGTGAGGGGCAACAAGGCTGGCAAGGGGGTAGTTGGGGGTGACCAGGCCGGCGGGGGAGGGGCAGTTGGGGGTGACTAGGCCAGCAGATGGGGGCTGTTGGAGGCAACCGGGCCAGCAGGTGGGGGGTGACTAGGCCAGCAGATGGGGGCTGTTGGAGGCGACCAGGCCAGCAGGTGGGGCAGTAAGGGGCGACCATGCTGGCGGGGGAAAGGGGGGCAGTTAGGGGATACCAGGCTGGTGGGGGATGCAGTTGGGGGCAACCAGGCTGGCAGGCAGAGGCTGTTAGGGGTGATCAGGCTGGCAGGGGGACCAGTAGGGGTGATCAGGCAGGCGGGCATGTGAGCAGTTAGGAGCCAGTGGTCCCGGATTGTGAGAGGGATGTCCGACTGCCGGTTCAGGCCTAAACCGGCAGCCGGACATCCCCTGAGGGGTTCCGGATTGGAGAAGGTGCAGGCTGGGCTGAGGGAAACCCCCCCTCCAACCCCCGTGCACGAATTTCATGCAACGGGCCTCTAGTTAATATATAAACAAAGGGATAGTCTCAAAACTGTCAGTGTTATGCCCTAGCTGGTCTTGTTCACGAACTAATTCCCTTGTAGGCAGAAGAAGAGTTCAACATTGAGAAAGGTCGTCTTGTGCAAACCCAAAGACTGAAGATTATGGAATACTATGAGAAGAAAGAAAAGCAGATAGAGCAGCAGAAAAAAATGTAAGTAAATCCTGGTCTCAGTATAAAACTAAAGAAGTTTTATAAAGATAGTGGGACCAGAGGACAGAGCAGATGCTTCAAAGTCAAGCAAGTATGGGTTCAGGACTTAAATGGATTAGTTACTACATATCTGACCTTGGGCAAGTTGCTTAACTTTTCTTTGCTCATTTGTGATAATGGAATTCTCCTAGAATTACTGAAAGATTAAACTGGAATAACAGATACGAAATTGCTTGCCACTTGGTAAGTACTTAATAAATATTTCTTTATCTTTGAAAATATGTTTGTAGAGGAGAAACAAGATGGCAGCGTAGGTAAACACCTGTGCTTGCAGCCTCCCATGACCACATCAAAATTACAACTAAGTTGTACCTGCTTCGGCTGAGTGGAAAGAGCATCACCCTGCAGACTGAAGGTTCCTGGGTTCAAGTCCGGTCAAAGGCACATGCCTGCGTTGCGGACTCAATCCCAGTAAGGGCTGTGTAGGAGGCAGCTGATCAATGATTCTCTCTCATCACTGACGTTTCTATCTCTCTCTCCCTCTCCCTTCCATTCTGAAATCAATAAAAAAAAATATTACAATTAAAATACAGAGCAACCATCATTCAGAACTGCCTAAAATCGGGCTGATCGCAAGTCCTATAACTAGAAAAGTAAAAAAGAAAGCACATTGAGACTGGTAGGAGGGGCAGAGGTCCAGAACAGGCTGATCCGACGCCCACATGTGCCATAATTTTAATCAGGAGGCAGATTGTCTCTGTGGAGACAGCCTCTCAGGAGCAAGGGGTTCCAGCCCCACAGAGTCCCCTACCCCAGGTTTCCAAAGGTGGGAAGAGAAGCCCCCGCAACTGCGGGCTGTAAAAACCAGTGGGGGTTGTGGCTGAATAAGAAGGAGGCTGCTGGAGACCCAAGTTTTCCTTTTAAATTGCCCAGGCACTCAACAAAACCAAGAACTGGTTCTTTGAAAGGATAAACAAGGTTGATGAACCTCTAAACAGGCTCATCAAGAAACAAAGAGAGAGGACCCAAATAAAATCAGAAATGAAAGAGGAGAAATAACAACAGACCCCACAGAAATACAAAGGATTGTTAAAAAATACTATGAACAACTCTACTCCAACAAACTAGACAACCTGGAGGAAATGGACATATTCCTAGAAAAATACAACCTTCCCAAACTCAATCAGGAAGAATCTAAAAATCTCAGTAGGCCAATAACTATGGAAGAAATTGAAGCAGTCATCTAAAAGCTTCCAGCAAACAAAAGCCCAGGGCCAGACAGCTTCACGGGGGAGTCTTACCAAACATTCAAGAAAGAACTAAAACCTATCCTCCTCAGACTATTCCAAAAAAATTCAAGAGGAAGGAACACTTCCCAGCTCATTCTATGAAGCCAGAATCACCCTAATACCAAAACCAGATAAAGACAACACAATGAAAGAGAATTACAGGCCAATATCCCTCATGAACATAGATGCCAAAATCCTCAACAAAATTCTAGCAAATCGGATCCAGCAGTACATCAGAAAGATTATACACCATGAACAAGTAGGATTTATCTCAGGGATGCAAGGATGGTACAATATCCGCAAATCAATAAACATAATACATCACATAAACAAATTGAGAGATAAAAACCACATTGTCATATCAATTGATGCAGAATAAGCATTTGACAAAATCGAAAACACCCATTTTTGATAAAAACTCTCAGCACGGTAGGAATAGAAGGATCATACCTCAACATAATAAAAGCCATATATGACAAACCCCAGCCAACATCATAATCATTCACAAAAACTAAAACCATTTCCCCTAATAATAGGAACAAGACAGGGATGCCCCCTCTCACCACTCCTGTTCAACATAGCACTGGAAGTGTTAGCCATTGCAATTCGGCAAGAAGAAGAAATAGAAGGCATCCAAATTGGAAAAGAGGAAGTAAAACTGTCCTCTTGCAGATGACGTGATACTGTACATAGAGAATCCTAAAGACTCCATCAAAAAATTATTAGACTTAATGAATGAATTCAACAATGTAGCAGGATACAAAATTAATGCCAAGAAATCTGAGGCATTTCTATACACCAATAGTGAACTTACAGAAAGTGAGACTAAAAAAGCAACCCCATTTACCATCCTACCAAAAAAGTTAAAATACCTAGGAATAAATTTATCTAAGGAGGTAAAAGACCTATATGCAGAAAACTACAGGACACTGAAAAAAGAGATAAAGGAAGGCATAAACAGATGGAAGAACATACTGTGTTCATGGATTGGTACAATCAACATCATCAAAATGTCCATACTACCCAAAGCAATCTATAGATTCAATGCAATCCCCATTAAATTACCAATGGCATATTTCACAGATCTAGAACAAACGTTCCAAAAATTCATCTGGAATAAAAAAAAGATCTCGAATAGCTGCAGCAATCCTGAGAGAGAAGAACAACGTAGGTGGGATCTCAATACCAGATATCAAGCTGTATTACAAAGCTGCTGTTCTTAAAACAGCGTGGTACCGGCACAAGAACAAACATATAGATCAATGGAATAGAATAGAGAACCCAGAAATCGACCCAAACCACTATGCCCAATTAATATTTGACAAAGGATGCAAGAGCATACAATGGAGTCAAGACAGTCTCTTCAATAAATGGTGTTGGGAAAATTGGACAGATACATGCAAAAAGATGAAACTAGACCACCAACTCACACCATACACATAAATAAACTCAAAATGGATAAAAGACTTAAACGTAAGATGGAAAACCATAAAAATACTAGAGGAATCCACAGGTAGCGAAATCGCAAACATATGCCGAAGAAATTCCTTCTCTGATACTGCTCCTAAGGCAATGGAAACTAAAGAGAAACTAAACAAATGGGGACTGCCCCTGTGAGGCTGAGACAGTCCCTGTGAGGCTGAGACGGCCCCTGGGAGGCCGAGACCGTCTCTGAGAGGCCGAGACAACCCTGGGAGGCTGAGACAGTCCCTGGGAGGCTGCGACGGCCCCTGGGAGACTGAATACAGGGACACGTCATGGATGGAAATAGCTACATTTTCCATGTGTATGACCCGGCAAGAAAAACATACACCTATGGATGAGGACAGTGGGGGGTAAGGGCAGAGGGTGGGGTGGGAACTGGGTGGAGGGGAGCTCCGGGGGGGGGGGGAGGGAAACTGTAATAGTCTGAACAATAAAGATTTATTTAAAAAAATAAACAAATGGGACTACATCAAAATAAAAAGCTTTTGTACAGCAAAGGAAACCATCAACAAAACAACAAGAAGGCCCACTGCATGGGAGAACATATTTGCCATTGATATCACCAATAAGGGTTTAATCTCCAACATCTACAGGGAACTCATGCAACTTAACAATAGGAAGATAAACAATCCAATCAAAAAATGGGCCATGGACCTAGATAGACACTTTTCGAAAGAGGACATACAGAAGGCTGAAAGACATATGAAAACATGCTCAAAGTCACTAATTATACGAGAGATGCAAATCAAAACAACAATGCAGTATCATCTCACACCTGCCAGAATGGCTGTCATCAACAAATCAACAAACAACAAGTGTTGGAGAGGATGTGGAGAAAAAGGAACCCTTCTGCACTACTGGTGGGAATGCAGACTCATGCAGCCACTGTGGAGAACAGTATGGAGTTTCCTCAAAAAACTAAAAATGGAACTCCGATATCCCAAGAAACCAGAAATACCAATCAGAAAGGATATATGCACCCCTATGTTCATAGCAGCACAATTCACCATAGCTAAGATTTGGAAACAGCCTAAGTGCCCATCAGCTGATGAGTGGATTAAAAAACTGTGGTACATCTACACAATGGAATACTACGCTTCGGTAAAAAAGAAGGATCTCTTGCCATTTGCAACAGCATGGATAGAACTGGAGAGCATTATGCTAAGTGAAATTAGCCAGTCAGAGAAAGATAAACACCACATGATCTCACTCATTTGTGGAATATAGAGAACAACATAGACTGATGAACAGGGACAGATCCAAAGACAGAGAAAGAACAATCAGACTATCAATCCCCAGAGGGAAAGTGGGGTGGGGGGGGGGGGTAAGGGGAAGAGATCAACCAAAGGACTTGTATGCATGCATATAAGCCAAACCAATGGACATGGACAACAGGGGGATGAGAACATGAGGGGGCGGGGCGGTTGGGGGTTAATGGGGGGGGGGGGGGGGGTAAGGACACATTTGTAATACCTTAACCAATAAAGAAATTAAAGATAAAAAAATTGCCCAGGCACAATCTTACACGGTTCCACTTCCTCCAAGCTCCAGTCCTGGGGAACCCAGGCACATATGGGGAGGAACTGGATTGTCTGGCATGGGGGCAGAAACTTGGGGTCGGTTTTCTCCCAGTTGGGGTACTTACAAGGGACATTGTTCCAGTGCTGGGACCTCCCCTATCTCAGGGCTGACTAGCAGCTATATCTGAGTCTCCCTCAGCCTGGAGTAAACTTTGTTCCACCCTGAAGATTCCCTGAGACTCTGCCCCATCAAGTTTGTAGCCCCACCCAAGCTGTTTGCAGTTGCTTTTCCATATGAATGGCCTGTCCTAGCTCAGGCTTCAAATCTTGTTAAAAATCTGTCAAACAAGCTGAAGGTGGTAATAGCATGCCCCCAAACCTATCAGTAAAAGGCCCAAGACCCGGCACTAGCTTCAGCCTGCCTTGCTTCACAGGCCCAATACAAGTAGCAGTCATCTGCAGACCTCTCTATAGTTCCTGCTGGGTGACTCCAGAGGCTGACTTTGCATCTCCCTGGAAGCCCCAGAGCCAATGCACCCATTTGACAGCCTCAGACCATACCATATTACAAATCTACACATCCACAAGTAACACACTCAAGAAGCAGACTCAGTGAGCACCAAAACCTCCCTTAAGTAAGTCCTGCTCCATAGGAGTGTCTCCTGCATAGCAGCTCTCCCTCTGTAGTCGCAGCTGGTCCTTATAGCCAATTGGCCTGGAGGTCAACTCCTCCCAGTGACACCAACAGCAATCAAAGCTCAACTCCAATAAGACTGCACACAGCCCACACAGGGTCCCTAGAGTGCCATATCAGGTGACCGGGGAGACTGAGCCATTGGGTCCTACAGGACACCTACTATACAAGGCCACTTTACCAATTCCAGGAGACATAGCATCTCTACCTAATACATAAAAAGAAACACAGGGAAGCAGCCAAAATGGGGAGACAAAGAAGCATGTCACAATTGAAAGAAATGGAAGTGAGAAAACTGCTGAATACAGAAATCAAAACCATGTTATAAGCTTATTCAAGGATCTTCATGAAACTTTCAAGGATCTTAGTGAGAATGTCAAAGACATGAAAAAGGACCAGTCAGAAGTTAAGCATACACTAACTGAAATAAAGAATAATTTACAAGGTTTCAACAGTAGAGTAGAGGATTCTGAGAATCAAATCAAGGATTTGGAATATGAGGAAGCGAAAAGCACCCAATTAGAAGAGCAAAAAGAAAAAAGTCCAAAAACATGAATATAGTGTAAGGAGCTTCTGAAACAACTTCAAGCCTACCAACATTTGCGTTATGGGGGTGTCAGAAGGAGATGAGAGAGAGCAAGATACTGAAAACCTATTTGAAGAAATAATGACAGAACACTTCCCCTACTTGGTAAAAGAAATAGACTTACAAGTTTAGGAACCTCAGAGAGTCCCAAACAAGAGGAACCCAACGAGGCCCACACCAAAATACATTATAATTAAAATGCCAAGGCTTAAGGACAGATAGAATCTTAAAAGCAGCACGAGATAAGCAGTTACCTACAAGGGAGCACCCATAGTACTGTTAGTTGACTTCTCAACAGAAACTTTGCAGGCCAGAAGGGAGTGGCAAGAAATACTGAAAGTGATGAATAGTAAGTACCTACAACCAAGATTACTCAGCAACTCTCATTTAGAATTGAGGGTCAGATAAAGAACTTTACAAACCAGAAAAAAAGTAAAGTAGTTCACCACCACCAAACCATTATTACATGAAATGTTGAAGGGTATTCTGTAAGAATAGGAAGGAGAAGAAGGAGAAAGAGATAAAATATATCAACAGTAAAAGGCAACAGACACATATCTATCAACAATTGAATATAACAATCAAAATAACCAACCATAAATCTAATGAACAAAATAAACTGGTGAATAAAATTGAGTCGGCATAGAAACATGGAATAAATTGACAAATCTCAGAGGGAAGTGGGTGGGAGCGGGGAGA
The DNA here is from genome assembly GCF_964212035.1 of Myotis nattereri. Lineage (NCBI taxonomy): Eukaryota > Metazoa > Chordata > Mammalia > Chiroptera > Vespertilionidae > Myotis > Myotis nattereri. Next base: position 106,944,969 of record NC_138076.1, read on the forward strand.
AGAGATTAACCAAATGTCTTACCTATCGACACAGACAGTAGGGTGGTTTAGGCCTGGGGTGGGCCAGAAACTGGGTGGAGGGGACGGATGGGAGTAAAAAGGGTGACCTCTGTAATATTCTCAACAATGAAGATTTAAAAGAAAAAAATAACAAACAACAAGTGTTGGAGAGGATGTGGAGAAAAAGGAACCCTTCTGCACTGCTGGTGGGAATGCAGACTTGTGCAGCCACTGTGGAGAACAGTATGGAGCTACCTCAGAAGACTAAAAATGGAACTCCCATTTGACCCAGTGATCCCACTACTAGGAATATATCCCAAGAAACCAGAAACGCCAATAAGAAAAGATATATGCACCCCTATGTTCATAGCAGCACAATTCACCATAGCTAAGATTTGGAAACAGCCCATCAGCAGATGAGTGGATTAGAAAACTGTGGTACATATACACAATGGAATACTACGCTGCGGTAAAAAAAAAGGAACTCTTGCCTTTTGCAACAGCATGGATGGAACTGGAGAGCATTATGCTAAGTGAAATAAGCCAGTCAGAGAAAGAGAAATACCACATGATCTCACTCATTTGTGGATTATAGAGAACAACATAGACTGATGAAAAGGGACAGACCCAAAGACTGAGAAACAGCGATCAGCAATCAATCCCCAGAAGGAAAGTAGGGGAGGGTGGGGTTAAGGGGAAGAGATCAACCGAAGGACTTGTATACATGTATATAAGCCAAACCAATGGACATGGACAACAGGGGGATGGGAGTATGAGTTTGTGTGTGGGGGGGAGGTTGGGGGTTAATGGGGGGGATGTGGACACATTTGTAATACCTTAACTAATAATAAAAAAAAGAAAAGAAAATTCAAGTATAGTCTAAAAAAAAAAAATAAGTTGGTAGAAATAATTAAGTGAATTTTAGTGGACTTCTCAATGGTTTTTGTTTTTCATACTGTACTGATACTATTTTTTTCTATCTTTTGCAGTCAGATGTCCAATATGATGAATCAAGCAAGACTCAAAGTCCTCAGAGCAAGAGATGATCTTGTTACAGTGAGTAATTAGTCTCTATTAGTTATGAAATTATATTTATTTGCCTATTAATAGAGAACTCACTAGTTAACATTAGCTAATTAAAGAGTTGAACTAGTGGCCCCATGCACGGATTTGTGCACATTGAAAGGAAAATAATTAGAAAAAAGATTTTAATACTGCTATTTGCCCTTTCTCCATCAGCCCCTTGGAGCCAAGTGGTGGCCCCGTCACCCGCCACTGCCACTGGTTGCTGTCTGCGGGGCAATTGGTGGGGCGATAGGGCTCCCACCTGGCTCCCTCAGTGCCTGGGAGCCAGGCAGTGGCCCCACCCCTTGCCTCCACCACTGGTTGCCATCTGCGGGGCTATCAGGGCCCCCTCCCACACCCACCTTTGCCTGGCGCTGCCCACCCATCTGCTCCACCATCCCGCTGTGGTCCCACTCTTGTTGGGGCCCATTGGGGAAGGCAGTGCCTCCACTGCCGCCCGCTACCAATGCTGCATCGCTGACACCTGCCATGTTCCACATCGCTTCCTGTAGTCAGCGCATGTCATAGCGAGTGGTCGAACTCCTGGTCAAATGACCGCCAGAGGGGACAATTTACATATTAGGCTTTTATTATATAGGATGATTTTGAGAGTGAGAGAACATAAGTATAAAAATGAATAAGATATATTCCTGTCTTAAAGGACCCTCTGATCTAACAGAACTCATATACCCTTCTGGATCATACAGCATGTCATGGATTGACAACATATATGAGGGTGATAGGCACTATGGAGTTTAGAAATGTAGGCTAGAGTTAATATAAGGCATAAGTACAGGTTAAAGAGGTTCGCCTACTTTCAATAGAAAGCGTCATTGAAGTTTTTATTTTATTTTATGGGGACTATCATAAATAAGGTCCATGTATGAGTGTATAGACTAAGTTTAACAGGGAAAAGGTTAAACACAAGAAAACTATTTGGGCCCTAACCGGTTTGGCTCAGTGGCTAGAGCATCGGCCTGTGGACTGAAGGGTGCCAGGTTAGATTCTGGTCAAGGGCATGTACCTTGGTTGCAGGCACATCCCCAGTAGGGAGTGTGCAGGAGGCAGCTGATCGATGTTTCTCTCATCAATGTTTCTTACTCATTATCCCTCTCCCTTCTCTGTAAAAAATCAATAAAATATATTTAAAAAAAAAAAAAAGAAAAAGAAAAAGAAAACCATTTGGGAAGTACTGTTGTCCTAGGAAGAGGACAGAAAGCCTCCAGAAACATGCCATTTAGTTGGGAAAGCCTAGAGGTATTAGAATTGTATTCAGGAACTAAACAAGGATGCCTGCTGATATTCCACTGTTATTCTTTGTTATTTTAGAGGACCTAGATTCCTTATAAAGTGGAGAAATAAGTTATATAAATATTGGAAAGGAAGAAACAATTATTTTTGCACATATAATCTATACAGAAAAGAACAGTAAGAACTGGTAATTCTTTCAAAAGATGACTGGTTACACAGAGAACTTACAGGAATTGAGTTTTTCTCTATGCAAACAATAACCAATTAGCAAGTAAAATAAAAAGTAAATCTCTTTATAATAGCTACAAAAATTATTTAATTTTTGGGAATAAATTTAAGTGAATAAGATCTATATGAAAAAGCTATAAAACTTGAGTAAATGGAAAACATACCATTTTTTTGAATAATTAAAGAAACAAACTGATTTCATAAGATGTGGTTTATATTAGATTAATCTGGCACGGTGTCAGTGTTGGCACATTTTATTGGAAGACATTCCAGATGTTGATTACTGATTGATTCCTCCTCTTCCACGTTCAACACCAAATACTGAATTTCAGGCCTCGCTAACTAGGAGAATGGTCGTTTCACTAACAAAAATGGGAAGTTAGAAGGACAAGCTGTTTTAAGAAAAATAATCAGCTCACCTGGCTAGTTTGGCTCAGTGGTTGATGTCAACTCAGGAACCAAGAGATTGTGGTTCCATTCCCAGTCAGGGGACATGCCTGATTTTGAACTTGATCCCCAGAAGGGGATGTGCAGAAGGCAGCTGATTGATAATGTTCCCTCACATTGATGTTTCTAATTCCCTCTCCTTCTCCCTTCCTCTAAAATCAATACAATTATATTTTAATAATGTTTTGTGTTTTTTTTCTAATTTTAAAATACTAATTTAAGTTTTTATTGGAAACTGCTTTAAATCCTTTAAAATACATAAATAACTACTAGTTTGGCTTTATAAGGAAATTTTAGTTGTCATGGATATAGCATGATACCTAAAGTTCAGATCAGTCATTTATTTATCAAACTAGAGGTCCAGTGCACGAATCGTGCACCAGTGGGGTCCCTTCGCCTGGCCTGTGGGATTGGGTGGAAACCAGCTCTCCGACATCCCCTGAGGGGTCCCGGATTGTGAGAGTGCAGGCCAAGGTAAGGGACCCCCACCGGTGCACAATCAGGGCTGGGGAGGGACATGGGAGGTTGGCCAGCCAGAGAGGGACCACAGGAGGGCTCCAGGGCATGTCCAGTCCGTCTCGCTCAGTCCCGATGGGCCAGACCCCAGCAGCAAGCTAACCTGCCATTTGGAACAACTGCCCTCTGGTGGTCAGTGCATGTCATAGCAAGCAGTTGAATGGTCTTAGCATATCATTAGCTTATTATGCTTTGATTGGTTGAACAGACGACTGGACAACCGGACACTTAGCATATTAGGCTTTTATTTTATAGGACAGCAGTTCTCAACCTGTGGGTTGCGACCCCTTTGGGGGTCGAACGACCCTTTCACAGGGGCCACCTAAGACCATTGGAAAACATAATTACATATTGTTTTTGTGATTAATCACTATGCTTTAATTATGTTCAATTTGTAACAATGAAAATACATCCTGCAAACAACAACAACAAAAAATCACAGACACTCCAGAGAACTGGGATCTTAAGCCAGCCAAAGGAATGACATTTCAATTTTTCATTTTTATTTTTTTATTATTATTTTGTTAGCTTTTTTTTTTTTTTTTTTTTGCTTTTTGCTTTGTTCTCCTTATTTTTGTTTGTTCCTTTATTTCCTACTTCTTTTCACATTATTTCTTTAACCACATGAGAAGCAGACACGTGAGCGGCACACTCTTGTCCAGGGAGCATCAGCCCCGTGAGCAGCCTGCCTTGAGCCTAAGAGCAGCAGCCTCACGTGGCCTGCCCCTGTCCAAGGAGCAGCAGCTGTGTGAGCGACCCGATTCCCCGTCCGAGGAGGAGCAACCATGCGAGCAGTCCGACCTGTCCGAGGAGCAGCAGCCGCACAAGCAGTCTTCCTACGTCTGAGGAGCGGTAGCCATGCACAGCCTGCCCCCATCCGAGGAGACGCAGCTGCACACACCCTGCACTAGTCCGAGGAGCAGCAGCTGCACAAGCATCTTGCCCTCGTCCAAGCAGCAGCAGCCGCACGAGGAGCCTGCCCAATCTGAGGAGCAGCAGTTCTGTGAGCGGCCCAGCCCCATTCGAGGAGCAGCAGCAGCCCACCCCGGTCCGAGGAGCAGCAGCCACACGAGCAGACTGCCCACGTCCAAGGAGTGGCAGCCCTGCGCAGCACGCACCGGTCCGAGGAGCAGAGCCACAACAGCCTGCACCTGTCCAACAAGCAGCAGCCGGGTGATTGTCACGCCCTCGTCCGAGGAGGAGCAGCCATGCGTGCAGCTCACTCTCATCCAAAGAGCAGCAGCCTCACAAGCAGCCCACCCCTGTCCGAGGAGCAACAGACTTACAATCAACCTGTCCAAGTCCTAGAAGCAGTAGCCCCACAAGCAGCCCACCACATCAGAGGAACAACAGCAGCGTGCAGCCAGCCCCCATTCAAGGATCAGCAGCCATGTGAGCAGTCTGCCCCAGTTCAAGGAATAGCAGCTGCATGTGTAGCCCACCCCCATCCAAGGAACAGCAGCTCTGTGTGAAGCCTCCCCACACCAACCAGAGGAGCCACCATAGCTGTGAACAGCACCCACAAGAGGATCTGCTGCCAACTGAGGAGCAGCTGCTACCACAACCGCCCGAGGAGCAAACACAGCCCTAGAAGCCGCTGCCACCCAAGGAGCAGCCCCTGAACGACTCAATATCTAGACATGTCGGTGAGATCAAACATGGATAGACAAAGAAACCCCCAAAGGAAAGAAAAGGAGGACTCGTCAGAAAAGCGGTTAAGTGAAACAGAGGCATTCAGCATGACAGAAAAATAATTCAGATTAAGGGTCCTAGAATGCATAAATTGGATGGAGGAAAAAATCAACAACTTATGCAAGAAGCAAGAAGAGACAGATGAAAAAACCAACAACTTATGTAAGAATCAAAAAGAAACAGATGAAAAAATCAAAAAATTATGTAAGAACCAAGAAGAAATGAAGAGTGATATATCTGCAATAAAAAACACCATTGAAAGTTTTAACAGTAGAGTAGGAGAAGCAGAGGACCGAATTAGCAAATTAGAAGACAGGGAAGCAAAACACACCCAAACTGAACTGCAATTGGAAAAAAAAAATTAAAAGACAGGAGGAGAGCCTAAGGGAGCTATGGGACAACATGAAACGAAACATACGAATAATAGGGGTGCCAGAACAACAGAAAGAGGAACAAGGGTTAGAAAACCTATTTGAAGAAATAATATCAGAAAACTTCCCTGAGGTGGGGAAGAAAAAAGTCACACAAGCACAGAGAGTCCCAAACAAGGTGAACTCGAAAAGACCCACACCAAGACACATCATAATTACCATGGCAAATGTTCAGGACAAAGAGAGAATCTTAAAGGCTGCAAGAGAGAGATGGAAAGTTACATACAAGGGATCTCCCATTAGATTATCAAATGATTTCTCAACAGAAACACATCAGACCAGAAAAGAATGGACGGAAATTTACAAAGTGATGCAAAACAAAGGACTGAATCCAAGAATACTCTATCCAGCAAGGCTATCATTCAAACTTGAAGGGGAAATAAGGAGCTTCACAGACAAAAAAAGGCTAAGGGAGTTTATCACCACCAAGCCAGCAATGCAAGAAATGCTAAAGGGACTGGTGTAAAAAGAAGAAATAAAAAGCTCAGAAAGAAAACAGGCACAAAAAACAGAAATGGCTACAAACAGGTACCTTTCAATAATAACTTTAAACGTAAATGGACTAAATGCTCCAATCAAAAGATATCGAGTGGCTGAATGGATAAAAAACCATGACCCATATATTTGCTGTCTACAAGGGACCCACCTCAGAATAAGGGACTCGCACAGACTGAAAGTGAAGGGATGGAAAAATATCTTTCAGGCAAATGGAAATGAAAAAAAAGTGGGGTAGCAATACTTATATCAGACAAAATAGACCTCAAAGTGAAGGCCATAACAAGAGATAAGGAAGGCCACTTCATAATACTAAAGGGATCAATACAACAAGAAGATATAACCCTGATAAACATATATGCACCCAATGCAGGAGCACCCAAATACATAAAAAAACTCCTGGAAGGTATCAAGGGAGAGATAACAACAATACAATCATAGTAGGGGACTTTAAAACACCACTGACATCACTGGATACATCCTCTAGACAAAAAATCATCAAAGAAACAGCAATCCTAAATGACTCACTAGATCAGATGGACTTAATTGACACTTTCAGAACATTTCACCCCAAAGCCACGGAATATACGTTCTCAAGTGCTCATGGGACATTTTCAATAAAATAGACTACATATTGGGTCACAAACAAAGTCTTCCCAAATTCAAGAAGATTGAAATCATACCAAGCATCTTCTCAGACCACAATGGCATAATATTAGAAATAAACTACTATAAAAACAACCCAAAATACTCAAACACTTGGAAGCTGAATAGCATGTTATTAAATATTGATTGGGTTACCAGTGAGATCAAAGAAGAAATTAAAAACATCCTGGAAACTAATGACAATGAAAACACAACAATCCAAAATCTGTGGGACACAATGAATGCAGTCCTGAGAGGGAAGTTTATATTTCTACAGGCCTATCTCAAAAAACAAGAAAAAATGGTAGTAAATCATCTAACTCTACATCTCAAAGAACTAGAAAGTGCCCATTAGTAGATGAATGGATTAGAAAACTGTGGTACATCTACACGATGGAATACTATGCTGCTGTAAAAAAAAAAGAAGGAATTCTTACCTTTTGCAACAGCATGGATGGAACTGGTGAGCATTATGCTAAGTGAAATAAGCCAGTCAATGAAGGAAAAATACCACATGATCTCATTCATTTATGGATAATAAAGACCATTATAAACTTGTGAACAAAAATAGATACAGAGGCAGAGCAGCCTCGAACAGACTGTCAAACTACAGCGGAAAGGCCGGGGAAGGTTGGGGGGCAGGAGCGGAGGGTAAGAGATCAATGGAAGGACTTGTATGCATGCATATAAGCATAACCAATGGACATAAGACACTGGAGGGTAGGGAGGCCAGGGGATTGTCAAGGGCGGGAAAAATAGGAGACATATGTAATACTCTTTGTAATACTTTAAGCAAAAATACAATAAAAAAAAAAGAAAATACATCCTGCATATCAGATATTTACATTACGATTCATAACAGTAGCAAAAGTAGTTATGAAGTAGCAACGAAAATAATTTTATGGTTGGGGGTCACCACAACATGAGGAACTGTATTAAAGGGTCACGGCATTAGGAAAGTTGAGAACCACTGTTATAGGATGTGTGAATGCTTACTAAGTGATAATAAGTGATAATCTCTAAGTATTAGAGATATAATAAAAGTAAGTCTTTGCTTTTGTGGAATTTAACATCCTAGTAGGTTGAATATAAGTCGTGTTTTTAAAAATACATATAGCCCTAACTGTATTTTAGCGTAGGCCTGCAAACTGAAGGATCCCAGGTTCGATTCCGTTCAAGGACATGTACCTTGGTTTCAGGCACATCCCCATTAGCGGGTGTGCAGGAGGCAGCTGATCAATGTTTCTCTCTCATCGATATTTCTTACTCTCTATCCCTCTCCTTTCCTCTCTGTGAAAAATCAGTAAAATATATTTTAAAAAATACATATAAGAAAAATCTGGGTTTTCTTCTTTTTTCATAAATTTTTTACTTTTTCAATACCAGTGCTTCTCAACTTTTTTTCTTCTCTCCAGAATATTTACACAATTTTTATATTAGTACATTTTACTAACATCTCCCATCATAAACAGTGATTTTCAAATTTTGAGGGAGGGGAGTTTTGTGGAATGAACATGTTTTTATAAATGGAAAAGATTCAACTTCAGATAGTTTTTCAAAATATTGTTAACCATCATTTTCTTCAAGAGATGGGCTAGAGGAAGAGGTTTACATTTCATAATTTTGAAACACAGATCAGCAATTCTAGTTCATACCACATATCTTCCCTAAGTAACCAGAGAATTTGTCTGCTTACCACTGAAATCATCACAAATAAAATTCTCTCTCTTTTCAGTACTAACTTGATCTTTTAGTTTCTCTCCTATATTTTCATTTCATAATTGTGCTGGGTTCCCTTGAGACAGTAAGCTATTTTAATTTCAGAATATACTTAGGCTTGTCCTGTATTTCCTAGGCCCTATAAGTGTCTGCTGCCTATCTGGATCTAGACAGGAGAAAATATTTACATGCAGGCAAATCTCTGGTATTTTGGGTTTGATTCCAGACTGCCTTAAAGCGAGATCACAATAAAGTGAATCATAATCTTTTTGCTGGTGGAAGGTTTCGTCTTCAATTTATAAAAACTACAACATGAAGTACAATAAAGTAAAGCACAAGAAAACAAGATCTGCCTATACAGCCTTTTGAACATAACGTTAAAAAATTAGTCAGTGGCTAGGAGATGGGATGGAGCAAGTTGAACAAAAAACACAGCCCTTAATTTGACAACACATGCAGGAAATGGATATAGTGTAGTAGAGTGGGTAGTGGTATGAAATGAGGTAAGACAGACATTTGGGTTCAATTAACAGAGCCTTGAATGCCTGTTGAAGATTATGGACTTTATCCTTTGGCTAGTTCTCAAACTTTAATAGGCATAAAAATCCCTTGGAGGATCTTAATATTTATATCTCAGAGATTTTTATATTATTGTCAGGAATCAGTATTTAAATAAGCAGCTCAGAGTAATTTTGATGTTGGTCTGGGAACCTCGTTGAAAACTACTGTTGTAGTCTGAGATTTGTGTTAGAGAGACCTGGCAACACTGGGGAGTGGAAGCCAGAAGATTATGGCTTAACTTTCAAGTCAGAAGTAGAAAGGCCACAACAAAAAAGACAAGAACCTCATTGCAGAGATACTAAAAAGATAGAGTACACAGGATTTGGTGACTTACAGGTTGTGATGAGTGAGTGGAAAGGAATTAAGAATGACTTAAGGGTTACTGAATTAGGCAACTGAATAGATGGATGAAGGTTAGAAATACAGAAGGAAAGAGTCCAATTGAAAAATGAATAGAGCAGTCAAAGAAAGACAAGTACTGTAAGATTTCACTCATGTGGAATTTAATGAACACACTCAACTACCATGCAAAATAGAGACAGACTCATAGACATTAGTCAGACAGTTGTAAAGAAAACAAATATTTTATATTTACCCGCCAAAAGCGGGGGGGGGGGGGCAGTGGTGGTGGCAGGAGGTGCAAGGACCTGAATAGACAGTTCTCCAAAGAAGACAGATAGGACAAGATGCCCGATGTCACTAATAGCAGAGAAATGCAAATTAAAACCATAATTACACTTCACAGCTATTATTAATAAATCAACAAACAAGTGTTGAGGATATGGAGAAAAGGGAACTCTCATGCATTGTTGGTGGAAATGCAGATTGGTACAGCCACTATAGAAAACATGGAAGTTCCACAAAAAATGAAAAAACAGGCTCAGCCTGCATGGCTCAGTGGTTGAACATTGACCTATGACCCAGGAGGTCATGGTTCAGTTCCCGGTCAAGGCACATGCCCCAGTTACCGGCTCAATCCCCAGTAGTGGGTGTGCAGGAGGCAGCCAATCAGTGATTCTTTCTCATCATTAATGTTTCTGTCTCTCCTCTCCATTTACCTTCCTCTCTGAATGTGTGTGTGTGTGTGTGTGTGTGTGTGTGTGTGTGTACATTAGAGGCCCGGTGCACGAATTCATGCACAGCCAGGGGTAGGGGCCCTGGGCCGTTGGCGGGCCAGCCCCGCCCCCTGGTCGAACTCCTGGTTGAGGGGACAATTTGCATTTTACCCTTTTATATATATAGGATAAACATATCCTCAGGTGAGGATTTAAAAAAAACTTGAACACAATGGTAATTTAATATAGTATCTTATGCTTCAAGGAATCAAATTAGGAAAAAGCACAGTGATTTTTGATTTGGTAATTCAGGATGTCATTTCTGACTTTTACCAGAGTGGTTTCATTTGGATGAGGGTAGAAAGCTAAATTGTAATGGCTTGAGGAGTGTGCAGTTGAGGAACTGAAGAGGTTGACATATGTGAACTGTCAGTGTTTTGGTCCTGTTAGAACAGTTGTATAGTCCAAGTATTCTGTAGCATGAACTTGAATTCAGTATACAGTTGGAACTGTAATTTTTCTAATTTATATTGAGGAGTTTGTGAAAATAAACATTTATATAATTTTAGTTCTAAAGACATTTTGTAACCCTTTGCAGTCTAACTTGTTGCCATCTAGTTATTTACAGTTTAGCAAACTACAGTAAACAAAAGACATGGCAGGGTGAAGAAACACTCTCTGTAATGATAGAACAAATAAGGTCACACGTACATAAAAGCACACACATGCTTTAAATGGATTTTGCTATTTTATTTTTTTATATATATGTTTTTATGATTTCAGAGAAGAAGGGAGAGGGAGAAAGATAGAAACATCAATGATGAGAGAGAAACATTGATCGGCTGCCTCCTGCACGCCCCCTGCTGGGGAGTGAACCCCCAACCCAGGCATGTGCCTTTGACCCCGAATCGAACCCAGGGCCCTTCATTCCACAGAATGATGCTCTATCCATTGAACCAAACCAACTAGGGTATGATTTTGCTATTTTAAAACATTTTATTTCTAGCTTTATCCATAGAATAAGAAATTATGAAAGGAAGTTGTCAAGCAGTTCGTTAGAACAAAGATATTGACAAAAGATAAAAGGAAAGTGAAAAATAGAGAACCAGGGGGAAAATGAAAAGGAAACAGGCAAGGTGTTTTGCTACCAAGTTTGGTCTCTGTTGCAGTCTTTTAGTTGTTTTTCTCTGCTGTTTATCGTTTTTCCTTCCCTGCCCAGATGCTTTCCAGGTTTAATTAAGAGCTTTGGAATCCCTTTGAGGTTTGAATGTCTGTTTCACTCCATCCCATATAATGAAAGGCTAATATGCAAATCGACTGAATGGTGGAACTGCTGGTTGCTGTGATGCACACTGACCACCAGGGGGCAGACACTCGATGCAGGAACTACCCCCTGGTGGTCAGTGAGCTCCCCCAGGGGGAGCACCGCTCAGCCAGAAGCCCTGAGCCAGACTTACAGCTGGCGAGTGCAGCGGTGGTGGCAGGAGCCTCTCCCGCCTCCCCGGCAGTGCTAAGGATGTCTGCTGACTTAGGCCCACTCCCCATGGGTCAGTTGGACATCCCCTAAGGGCTCCTGGACTGCCAGAGGGCGCAGGCTGGGCTGAGGGACACCCCCGGGCCTCTAGTTTTCTGTACAATGGAAAAGACATACCTGAAGCTTATTTAGAATTAAATTAGGTAACCTAAGTTAAAATGACAAGAATAATGCCTAACACAAAATATGTATTGGATGAATGATGGCTCTTTATCACGTCCCTAGATTTCACAATGTGTGTGTGTGTGTGTGTGTGTGTGTGTGTGTTTTTAGGGAGATGAAAAACACATTTAAATTCTGATCCATTGATCTTGAAGTAGAAATTTCTAGTGGTATGGTTTAAAGAGTGATGAGATAGAAATGTCTTTGAGGGATGTCTGCTAACTCTTCAAACTAGGCACACCCAAGTAGATATGACTATGAGGTTGACATCATAACTTTTGGTTTCCTGCTTTCGAAGTCCAGAATTCTGTTATTTTCAGACTCCATAAAGGCAGCTAGGTTCAAGTGGACAGTTTTGCCCTGGCACATTCATAAAATACTGATGTGTAAGCTGACATGCCAACTCGCCAACTGTAATAATTTACATATATCTCTTTGGAAGAGCTGCATGGAGAACCAGAGTCTAATAAGGAAGTTGTTTAAGTTTAGAATCAAAGAGTGTCACTAGGATATTAGTGGTTTGTAACATTATTGATCATAATTTACCTTTCAAACTAGCATAAAGAATATTAAAATCGTTGATAATCTAGCCTCTTAGAGGTAAGCAGGGAATTATTGCAGATAACTCATTATTGGTAACATCTCCATCCAGATGTTACCTGTCTTTTTCTTTAAATAAAAAATAGAATCATCTTGTATAACTCTTTAATAGCTTGCTTTTCAAATCTGTATCATATAACTCTTTCCATGTTAGTCAGTTGTGTTGGTTTCTGAACTGATGAATAATCTGAGCTATTCTAGGTTAGTTAGAGTGTGACCTCCCTGGGAGCCATGATGTTGCTTCGTGCTTCTTTGTATCAATGTACTTAGGACAGCATCTGGTTTATCATATATCTCAGAGAATGTGTTGAATGGAAGCACAGCAATAAACTGAAGCAAGCACATGAGCTAGTATCAGCCTCACGATATGTAGATAACTTTTTTCTTTTCCACTCATTGTAGGACCTACTAAATGAAGCAAAACAGAGACTCGGCAAGGTGGTGAAAGATACAACTAGATACCAAGTGCTGCTGGATGGACTGGTCCTCCAGGTACCCTTATAGACCAGGTCTATTACAGTTGATAGCCATAGTTCTTAAAAAATTGACAAAATATATTATAGGCCAGCTCTCTTTTTCTTTTTTTCTCATCTTAGCTTCTTTCCTTTTGCTCTTTTCCTTTTCTAATAGAGAAATGTATACTGCATGAGAAGACAGTAATGTCTGTCAGGTTGAGTAAGACTTCCAGGTTTACCATTCTTTTATATTATTAATTTTTTACATAACTCAAGGGTCAGATTTGCTTGCAATCTTCAGCTTTAACTTCTTTTTTTGAAAATATATTTTTATTGATTTCAGAGAGGAAGGGAGAGGGAGAGAAACATCAATAATGAGAGAGTATTATTGATTGGTTGCCTCCTGCATGCCCCACATTGGGATCCAGCCCGCAATGGGGGCATGTGCCTGAGCGGGAATCAAACTGTGACCTCTTGGTTCATAGTTCGACGCTCAGCCATTGAGCCACGCTGGCTGGGTTTCAGCTTTAACTTTTAAAACTTAAATTAGTTTTCCTAATTTGATTTTGCCACTAATACTTGCTTTTGATATTGAGGTTCAGACCAAAGGCTGTATACATTTTAACTCTATACTCCTTGGCTGTGAATCCTTATTTTACTTATGCTAATTACAATAATATTTGTTTTCAACTTAGCTGATGTAAGATAAGACTCCCATATAAATTTTGTTTCTACCACCTGAGCAGTGGGTATATTTATTTGGTTTGTGATATCAAGATTGTGTTTCCTTGTTCTTTTATTATGCGGTGTCTTTTTAGGAAATTTACAAGGGAACTTTTTTTCAAAGCTAGATGGAAGAATCATAAAAACATTCTATTTATTCCTTAATAATTGCATCTGATTGTGTCATAGGGTTTGTACCAGTTATTGGAGCCCCGGATGATTGTTTGTTGCCGGAAACAGGATTTCCCTCTGGTAAAGGTAAAGATTAGAGAAAGAGACCTCTTTTTTTTTTTTTTTAAAGATAAGAAACTTAGGGATGAAATGCACCCCTAAGTTTCTGTGTGTCTGACCTTTAGATGACAGCTCAACCATGGAGATTAGAGTTTTAACACATTGGAAATATTCATTTAAGTGACCTCAGTTTCTCATTTCTTAAAGAGGTCACGTTGCCATTTGAATTAGTACCCTCCCCACTTTCTGGAGACTTCAGAATACCATAATCTTCTGAAAATGCAGCAATAGAGGCAGCACCTAGTAGAATTGAGCAAACATAGTTAACACTATCTTAAAGTGGCAAACTGCTCTCAGTCCAGCAAGGCTTGGCTCTAACCTAATACAATCCTGTACCTAGAGAAAGAAGGTGGCTACCAGAAAAGAGGTTGATCAGCAGTGTAAACATAGCTTTAGTCCCAGGGGCAGATATTAAGGTGCTCTTCCATGCCCTTTCCAAGTGAGAAGGTTCCCTGGTCTGAAGGGTATGACCTGCTGGCCCCATGACATGTACCTAGGTTGTAGTAGTAGGTTGACAGTCTGTGCTGAAGGAGCCTGTGGCTGGTAAACCACAAGTCATAGAATGTACTCCCCTAGCTATGACCCTGTGCTATCAAATTGCTCTTCAGATTAAAATTCTTCAATATAGCTTGATTTCACTTAGTCCCTTAGCGATCATATTTATAATACATGATATATTTTCATTCTTACTATAATTTGTCTCTCCAAATAACTTTTCTCTAGGGAAGAAAATGTACCAGCCAGATTACGTAGTGTTCATTCCCCTTGGTCTCCATGATAAATTAATAAATTGTGGTTCTAGTTTATAAACTGTGTCAGTAACTTGGATCCATGTTGTGCTAACAGCCTTGTTTATGAACTTCTACAACAGAGAGGAAAACTCATCAGAATTCACCAGGGTGATAATCTTGCTATGGAAGCAGGTCCAACTGCCAACTGGCCATTTCTAGATGACACAATGATAATGCTAGGTGTTAAGCAAATTTCTTCTTGAAACTAAATAAAGTGTTAACATCCAGTGTCATGAGTATTTCTCCAAAGTGGTGCTACATTAGATTTGAGAAGCAGGGAAGAGTAGAATATATGCATAAATTTGCTCAACTGGTAATATTGTCAGAGAAAAATATTAAAATATTAAAGTTCCTTCAAAGAAATGTCATTTACATTTGTAGAGTGTGTACAGTATTGCTCAAAGGACTTTCCACTAATTACGTGTTATCACACTAATTGCAGTATAGTAGTTAAAAATTCATTTTCATCTGTTTTTTCCCCAGTGAGCTCCTTTCTTTATAAAATTGGTAAAAAGTACATAACAAAAAGCTAACCATTTTAAATGTACAGTTGTTTTAATTACAGTAAGTACATGAATTGTTGTGCAACCATCTTTTACTTATTTGGATGTACCCAGATGTAGAATTGTTGGATCATATAGTAACCACCATCCATCTTTACAACATTTTCATCTTCCCGAACTGAAACTCTGTCCCTATTAAACACTAACTCCCCATTCCCCTCATCCTCAGCCCCTAGCAACCACCATTCTGCTTTCTGTCTCTGTGAATTTAACTATTGTATGTACCTCATATAAGTAGAATCATAGTATTTTTCCTGCTGTGTCTTAGTTCACTTTGACAAGGTTCATCTTATATTGTAGCATGAGTCAGAATTCCCTTCCTTTTTAAGGCTGAATTGTATGTGCACACCACATTTTGTTTATCTGGTCATCTGTCGATAGGCACTTGGGTTGTTTCTCGCTGTTGGCTATTGTGAATAGTGCCGCTATGCACATTGGAGTACAAATATCTGTTTGAATCTCTGCTTTTACTTATTTGATGTACCCAGATGTAAAATTGTTGGATCATATAGTAACTCTATGTTAAATTTTTTAAGGAATTACCACACTGTTTTCTATAGCAGCTGTACTATTGTACATTCCATTAGTAAATCATCTATTCTCTTACCTGAAATATATAGCTGCTTGTATTGTTTGTGGATTTTTATTTCTATTTTTTGGGGGGAAAAAGTTTCTGCTAAAACCTGTCATTTTCTGCTTTTCCAGGCTGCAGTGCAAAAAGCAATCCCTATGTACAAAATCGCCACCAATAAAGATGTTGATGTCCAAATTGATCAGGAGGTCTACCTGCCTGAGGAGATGTAAGGAGTATTTCTGCTTTTAACATCTGGCTTTCTTTCACTGGGAGAATGGCCTTTAGTTTTCTCCAAGGCACTCTTTGCCTTAAGGATAGAAGTGTGGCTGTTTTTTTCTATTAGTACTCTGTTGTGGTTCTTCCTTATTAGCCAGGTAGACAATGACTGGGAGGGAGGATGAAGTAAGAAAATAATAATAAGGTCACAGTCCATTAAAATTTCCCAAAGAAATTTTGCAAAACCTTACCCGGACTTTGTGTCATAGCCTGCTTATTTAAGAAATATTTGATAAAAGTAAAATTTTGGTATAGCAAAAGAATTTCATTCCCTGAGGCTCCATGTAATAGAACCACACCTTTTGCCTTATGCCTATTAAGTGCTGAGAAACAGGAATGGAATGATAAAAGGCTAGAGGCAGGACTTTCTAAGAGGGAGTTTGGTACAAGGTTAACAATGGTATCTTTTATCTGACACACAGCTTTGCCTTATCAGTACCCCTGGTAATTAGCAGAATAGGGCCTTGAGGAAACATTCAGATGAGGATTCTTTATCTGTTAATTTGTAAACTAGGACTAAATTCTCCCCCTTCTGATTTGCTGGTTGTTAGAATTAAAGTTGGTGCTATTTCAGAAAATCAAATTGGCATGTAGCAGTCACTTGGTAAATGACATTTATTAACACCCATACCTTAAATCCTAAGAAGCTTTTTAAATTTATTCAAGCTTACTGCTTATGTTTATTGGCCCCTTGCAGTATTTATTTATTTAAAATACTAGAGGCCACGTGCATGGATTCGTCGGCCAGTGGGGTCCGTCGGCCTGGCCTGCACCCTCTCAGTATCTGGGACCCCTTGGGGGATGTCAGATAGCCGGTTTTGGCCCAATCCCCACAGGCCCGATCCAGATAGGAGGGAGCCCAGTCCCTGCAGGCCCGATCCAGCCAGGGGGGAGCCCTATCCCATGCATTGAGCGTCTGTCCTCTGGTGGTCAGTGCTTGTCATAGCAACTGGTCAACCGGTCATTCAGTTGCTTGGGCTTTTATAGATAGATAGATAAATAGATACATACATACATATATACATACATACATACATACTAGTGGCCTGGTGCATTTATTTTTGTCTATGAGGGGGATGTCCCTCAGCCTGGCCTGCACCCTCTCCAATCTGGGACCCCTCAGGGGATGTCCGACTGCTGGTTTAGGCCCAATCCCTGTGGACATCCTTCTCACAATCCAGGAACGCTGACTCCTAACCGCTCACCTGCCTGCCTGCCTGATCACCCCTAACCACTCTGCCTGCTGGCCTGCTCGCCCTCAACTGCCCTCCCTGCCGGCCTGCTCTCCCCCAACTGTCCCCGCCGCCAGCCTGATCACCCCCAACTGCTCCCCCCTCCCCAGCCAGCCTGCTCACACCCAACTGTCCCTCCCGCGCTGCTGGCCTGATTACCCCCAACTGCCCTCCCCTCCTGATCTGATCGCCCATAACCTCCTCTGCCTCGACCCCGCCACCATGGCTTTGTCTGGAAAGTCTCCCAGAAGGTCTCCTGGTCTAATTAGCATATTGCCGTTTTATCAGTATAGATTTTTATTGACTTCAGAGAGGGAAAGAGATAGAAACTTCAGTGATAAGAAAAAATCATGATTGGCTGCCTCCTGCATGCCCCACACTGGAGATCAAGCCCACAACCTAAGCATGTGCTCCAACCAGAAATCAAACCCTGACCTACTGGTTCATAATTGTCAACCACTGAGCCATACCGGCCTGGCCCCTTATAGTATTTAGACATCCCATACCCCAAAACTTTCCTATCTTCCTGAAATCTATAAAAATTATTTCCCCTGTTCTTTGTAGAGCTGGTGGAGTTGAGATCTATAATGGGGATCGTAAAATAAAAGTTTCCAATACCCTAGAAAGCCGACTGGATCTCATAGCTCAGCAGGTGAGTGTGGGAATACTTTGTTAGTTGGTCTGTTACTTTGAAGTGATACAGAGAACACATCCATTCACTGGTGTTTGGGATTTGTTGCTGTATCCATATTTTTTGACATTTTCTTAAAAGGTATGGGATTCAGCATTTAGTGGCATTGACTGAGTCAGTACCATTTATATGAGGGGGATTTGAAGTCAGAAAAAGGGTTTTGTTTACATTTACAGTAATAACGTATACATTTTACTGCAAGTGGAAATGCTGACCAAAGTTCTTTCTCCAGCAAAAATTATGGCAACTAAAGTAAATACTTGTTTAAAAAAATTACCGTGGGCTGTTGGCTCTTCAAATATTCCCATGTTTGCACAAATAAATTATTTGGAAACAAGGCAGGAAATTTCAATTATTTCAACGTGCTGGGCATCTCCCAGTAGTGGTGGTCTACTGCTAACTTGTCTTATAGCTAAGCACTTTGATGTTGAGTATATCATCTTCTTGTAACTTAAACCATACAGCTTTGTTACCCAGTAGAGTAGCCACTCACTACAAATGGATATTTAAATTAAGTAAAATGAAAAATTCAGTTCCTTATATGCACTAGCCACATTTCAAATGCACAGCAACCACATGTGGCTAGTGGCTACTCTGTTGAACACACAGCCTTAGAAGTTTGAGGTTAAATCCTAAGGATTTTCACTTGCAATAACAAGTACCTCAGCACAGCTTGCATTGTATGTTTTCTGCTTGATACATAGACATTCAATAAATATTTTTTGAAATAAAGAATGATGAGATACAACTGTTAACAGGCTCTTCTTCCATCACAACATAACAGAAGCCTTAGACAGTAATGCCTTGAGTGTTTTTTGTTTTTAATGTTTTTATTGATTTTAGAGAGAAAGAAAGGGGGGTGGGGGGAGAGAGAGAGATCAGTAGCCTCCTGCACTCACCCTAACCAAGGATTGAACCCACAACCTGGATATGTGCTGTGACCGGGAATGAACTTGCTACCTTTGGTGCACAGGATGATGCTCAACCAATCGAGTGACACTAGCCAGGCCACGTTTAGTTTCTTAGTTTTTTTCTTCTTCTTCTTTGTTCCTTTAAAGCAGTTAGTCTTAACCCAAAATTTTTTATTGGTTAAGTTTCTCATCAAGGATTCTGTGATAGTGCTTCGGATAAGTAAAGGACAGATTTGATGCTTTTAGCTTTGTGATTTCCTTCCCAGCCATTTAGGGGTTCATGACTTGCCATCTCTGTTAAGATCTACAGTTCTTCATAAATGATGATGGTAGGAGACTTGACTTTGGGTGGTGAACACACAGTACAATATACAGATAATATATCATAGAATTGTGTACCTAAAACCTATATAATTTTATTAACCAATGGCACCTCAATAAGTTCATTAAAAATTTAAAAAGATGTGCAGTTCTTCCCAAGTTCTCCAGTTGACAAAACACTTATTGATTAAAGATCTCATTTCTTTACAGATGATGCCAGAAGTACGAGGAGCCTTGTTTGGTGCAAATGCCAACAGGAAGTTTTTGGACTAAGCCTTTGGGAGGTGGAATTCATGCACTGCTATGATGTAGAAGTTTCTGATATTTGAAGAAACAAGATGATCTATGTAGCTTCCTCTTTGCTGTTCTAATACTCTGTATTTACTCGTGGATATCTTTCTATACTAATGCCCTTAGCCTAATTGTTAACAATGGGAGAAAGTTTCCTTTAATATGATCAGGAAACCTACTTCTAGCTTATCTAAAAGTAACACAACTTTCAGTTGGTTCTGCAGCATGAAGGTGAAGAAATCAGGTAGTTGTTGCATGGACTTTACCCAAACTTGTGATCTTCCTCTGCTTCTAGTTATCTAGTCTAGAGGTTATGAGTATGGTATGCTCTGCTGGTAAGTCTCTGCTCTTTAGGCTTAACATACATGTGGGGCATGCATTCCTTCCAGCAGTAGTAGCTTCACTGTCACCTGTTTGGGCTTAGAATGCGATTTAAAATCTAAGCCATGATGCTTTATTTATTAAAACAAAACGTTTAAGTGAATTTAATTGTAGTTTATTATGCAAGACACTCTAAGTGTGTGGTTTGAGAGAGTAAAATTCTTAGTGTGGTTATCTAAAAAAGACACCATTATCCAAATTTCGGTAGCATTTGCTGGTTGACATCTGTTGGTACTTGAAACCATTAACCCTCCCTGGGTCCTATGGCACTTTCTGCTCATTTTTACCAGATCCTCAGAAATGTTCCTTTTATGTTCCTTTCAGCCCCTTATAGTCTTCCACACTTACACATAAGGTGTTCAGTATTATCTGTCCTCTAGAGGGCTTGACAGCTTTATTGAGGAAATAGTTTTACTAGCTTTGGCAGTGTCAGAAAAGGAACTAAGGTGTGTGGGGGTTTTTTTGCAAGGGGAAGGGGGGCGTTTAACTGTGTGTTAAGCCTAAACACTTTTCTTCCTCCCACTCATTTTCATGCCAGTTTTGAAATGGACACAGAAAGGTAGAAGACAGACTATTCATCGCAGCCTGTCTGCTTCCTTTGCTAATTATAAGACGAGATTATAACTAGTTCAACTGTATTTCAGACAGTGTTCCATGGACATCCTATATAATAAAAGCCTAATGTGCTAAGTGTCCAGTTGTCCGGTCATCCATTCAACCAATCAAAGCATAATATGCTAATGATATGCTAAGGCTGCTCAGTCGCTCACTATGACGTGCACTGACCACCAGGGGCAGACACTCAGACCAGTAGGTTAGCTTGCTGCTGGGGTCTGGCTGATCGGGACTGAGTGAGATGGACCAGACACACCCTGGAGCCCTCTCGCAGTCCCTCCCAGGCTGGTCAACCTCCCACGTCACTCTCCGGCCCCGATCATGCACCGTTGGGGTCCCTTGGCCTGGCCTGTGCCCTCTCACAATCCGGGACCTCTTGGGGGATGTCGGAGAGCTGGTTTCGGCCTGATCCCGCAGGCCAGGCGGAGGGACCCCCACTGGTGCACGAATTTATGCCCCGAGCCTCTAGTTGGTCTTTAAGAGCCTGTTTTTCAGAAGGAGGAAATGGGGCAGGATGGCTGCCCTGACTTTGGCCTGGCTGCTTGGTGTTAGTTGGCCTTATTCCTCAGCCATCCATAATTTGAAAGGATTTGGTTGGTTTTAAATTAGGTGCTGACTTTGAGGACTTACATGGTCCCCTTGAACTTTTGATTCTCTTTTTGCCCAAAATGAATGCTAGGACTAACCGTAAGTTGTTTAGCTCAGAATAACAAAACTAAATCCTCCAAATGACTCAAGTATACTGAGCTTGAGGTGTGAAATAGAAATGTAAAATGTAGAAACAACCCTTCTATCTTTACTGTCTGTTAAGGTCCTACAGTTAATACAACCAAAGCATGTACTACTTCTGTTGAAAGGTAGTTGGTTAGGGGCTTCTGAGGCAGAATAGAGCTGTAGCCACCTTGCTTATTAGAATAAGGTTGTTTCTTCTGAGACTTAGGTAGTACTACAAGTTACAGGACAAAATACATGGTGGGTAGAGAGATGGAAGCCAGTGAAGGCACCTGAATTCCAGCTATATTTATTCAAAACACTTTAAGATATGTTCTCCAATACCAATGAAGTAGACACCTTGGGCAATCCCAAAGAGAGGGGCTATGACAAGGGCCCGGCAGCCTGCTCCTTTCATGAAGGCAGATGGTCCCTCCTGAATCCATAGTTTCCTAGGGAGAAAGAAGAGTCCTGTGAGCTGAATGAGCAGAAGCACACCAAGCAGCGCTCAGTGACATCCTCTCCGACGTTTGTACATCTTTTCTTTGAAAGCACGTGTCACTTTCTACAGGAATGTGGGAGCCATGCCTCCCCCATTATGTGTATGCAGTTTGGTTACTAAGCAGTTGGGTCCAGGCCATGGAAAATTGGCTCAATTTGCTAGACTTTGGGAGAAAGATGCTGTAGGGATGCAAAGAAGAAAGCTCCAAGTACAACCTGCTTTCGTTGAGAGGTAAGGGAAAGCAACAGAATTCAAAGAAATACAGACCTCAGTGTAGTATAGTGATAAAATTGTTCTGTAGTTTGAGTCTAGGTGCACACCAACACAGAGGGAACTGTCCCAGCCACATCTGTAAAGGGATGCAGGGCCCTCACCTGGCACAGTCAGCGATCCCACTGTACTTGTCCTCAACCAGACCTTTCTTGAGCGTTTGGATTCGAGTTTTCAGAACTAAAACAAACGTTAAAATTAGGAGAGAACATTTTGCTTTTGGTATTCTCTTCTTAACATTAAATGGTCAGATTTCCTTTTATAGCCAGCATACATAAAACTGAATCCTGAGGCTATCTCTCCCATTGTGGGATATGTAATTGAAGGAATCAGAAACTACACGATCCCTTAGTTCACTCATGCTGTGGGAAGATCCACCTGTGTTAGAGGAGCTGACTGTTGTCTAAAGATAGAGGAAGCATTGTCTCATAGTGTGTAGCTCCTGCCTTTAGCCTTCAATTTTAAAGTATCAGCAACATTTATAGCTGATGCTCACAACTCTATTGGGGGACAAAAAGCTAGTAAAATCAGTACCTAGAAAGTAAGGGGATTTGTCAGTGATAAGAACTAGACCCCACGTTCTGTGGGTGGACCTGACAGTGGCCACAGGTTATGACCCAAGAGTTTTTAGGTTGGAGCTGTTTTGTCTCTATCCTAAAAGTTCAGTATTACTACTTATCCTATAAATGGCTCTACAGGTAACTAATTTGTAAAGCAAGTCAACACTAGAGGCACTTACCATCCAGAGGTGTTACTATGACAGCCGCTATGGAACCTGCAACACAGCCTGACATAAAGGAATGAACAAAGGAAGCCTTCCCAGTAAGTTCGTTGAAACCAAGGTTGTTGAGGTTGGCAAACAGAGGGAAGTAGATGATGGAGAAGGGAATATCTCTGCAGGAGAGGAAGAAAAACACTGAGCTTCTTGCCCTCCTGGGGCTTCTACCCAAGATCATACAGTGAGCCTGTGACCTCAAGATAGGTCAGAGACAAGCCTACAATTCCGTATTCCTGCTCTGGCACCCATGATAATGTGGGGTGATAGCATAAGAGATCAGCTTGATTTGCCTTTCCAACCATCCCAGTTCTTTCCTCTGCCCTCCCAGCACCTGCAGCTTAATGAGGAGCCAGATGCAGATTCAAAGACTGCTGGTGTGTTCCATAAAAGTGAGTAGGCAGGCTAAGGGAAGAGTTACTAAGCTGAGCAAGTGGCTGGTGAAGAGCTATAAGGTAAGTGTTGAGGGGATGGGCAGGAAGGTGAAGTTCATTTGTTGTCCAGAGACTAGAAAATTAACCCCTACACTGGCCAGGTAGCTCAGTTGGATAGACCATCATCCCAATATGCCAAGACTGCGGGTGTTGTTTTTTTAAAATGTTTTTATTGATTTCAGAGAGGGAAAGGGAAACATCAATAATGAGAGAGAGGCCGAAACCGGTTTGGCTCAGTGGATAGAGCGTCGGCCTGTGGACTGAAAGGTCCCAGGTTCGATTCTGGTCAAGGGCATGTACCTGGGTTGCAGGCACATCCCCAGTAGGAGATGTGCAGGAGGCAGCTGATCGATGTTTCTCTCTCATCGATGTTTCTAACTCTCTATCTCTCTCCCTTCCTCTCTGTAAAAAAATCAATAAAATATATTTTAAAAAAAAATAATAATGAGAGAGAGAATCATTGATTGCCTCCTGCACACCCCGTACTGGGGGTTGAGCCTGCAACCCAGGCATGGGTCCTGACTAGGAATCGAAACCGTCACCTGGTTCATCGGTGAATGCTCAACTATTGAGCCACATTGGCCAGGCAAGGCTGCAGGGCACATATAAGAAGGAACCAATCAATGCATAAATAACAAATTGATGTTTCTCCCTGCCTCTCTAAAATCAATAAAAAAATTTTTTTAAAAATTGAACTCCCTCTTTAAAAAAAAATGTTGCCCCCTGCCCCCAATAGCACAGTAAAATGGGATATATACACTCATTTACTTATAGATGACCCACACTCCTGTGTATACGTACATTCTAGGTGCCTTTGGACCACAGAACACCCTATAGTCATGTGGGCCTGGCCACTGAAGAAAGGTCCTGAAAGTAGTCTTTCAGATACCCAGTCTGTAATCCTGCCCAATTGTGGATAAAATATGAAGCATAGAGATATTTGAAAACAGGCAGGTTGGGATAGCAATCCCTCTGGTCCTCTTCCCTCTCCCTATTCACTTGGGGCCCTCTGTCCCAAGTTTGGGAAGAAAGTCTTACCTGAGAAGAGTGGCACCCAAACCCTTATAGAGACCAGCCAGGCCCTGGGTTCGAAGCAGCTCCCAGGCGATGACAGTGGCAGATGGACACTTGTGTGTGGAAGCTGATCCAATGGTGTAGGACCTAGAGGCAGGTGCTGAGGCCGAACCATGGTGATGGACTGCCGAAAGGGAAAGGAAAGACTTCCCATCACAAACTAGGCCCCAACAGGCGCTGCAAAACACTTGCAAGAGTATGGCTCCCAATTCCGCAGTTCTTCATTCTCCTGTGTTTTTAATTTGTCTTTCATTTCTAAACCATCTCTGAACCTATTTACATAGTTTCATCCTGTTGGGTCTTTGGGATGTAGGAATCCCATATGTCTTCTGCCTGATGTAAAGCGGCAAATTCTTTTTGTTTGTTTAAAAGTTCTCCTTCAATCCCAGCCCATGTGCTCTGTGGTTAGAGCCTCGACCTGCACACCAGAGGGTCGAGGATTTGATTACTGGTCAAGGCCATGTACCTGCCCACAGTGAGGGAGCATGTAGGAGGCAACCAATCAATGTGATATTTCTCTCTTTTTCTCTCCCATCCCCCCCGCCCCCCACTCTCTAAAAATCAATGGTAAAAAATATCTTCACTCCTTGGATGAGGATTTAAAGAAACACTATCTCCTTCAGTTGGTTGGAGCGTGATCCCATGCACCGAAAGATCGCATCACAGATTATTTTCCTGGTCAGAAAACACTCAGGTTGTGGGTTCAATCCCCAGTTGGGGTGCATGCAGGAGACAACCCATTGATGTTTCTCTCTTCCTCTCCCTCTCTCTCAAAGATACAACAGGAAAAAAAAAAATCAGACTTCAACAGAGCCTCCTCTCTCTACCATTCTAAGATTAGGTGATCATGTCCTTTTTATTCCCTGCATCATTTTGTAGAATTTTATTTTTGAGATGTCAACCCATTTTAGTTGAATAATTCAGAGCTCATAATACAATGAGTTAAACATCTAATAATAGAATGGAATTCTTTTTTTCCTGAGCATATTAAATACAAGCATTTCAAATGTGGTTGAGTCCCATTAATGACCACAAGATTCAATGCACTGAAATTGTGTGAATATTGATTCTCAGTGTGTGAGAAGCTTTGCATAGATTATAAGTTCTTGCTGAAAGAAAGCAATTTAATGTCCCAGTTTTGTTTGATATCCATCAGGGCAGCATTTCATACTAAGAAGCTAATGACAGCATATTGTCTTATGCTAATAATCTAGGGCTGCAGGCCTCAGACAGTTCTAATCAATGAACATTATTTTCCCCATGTCTCCTTTAAGTGCACATAATTATTTCACCCATATCCTAGCTTTCTCTTCTTTTAAAATGTTTTAGGAATACTAAAACTTCTTATCCAAGTTGAAAAACAAAACATTACAAAGCTTTTTACTCTGCAAAGCAAAACAGTGAGGGCTTTCCAGTGCCTGAACTGTATTCTTTCTGCAGTTTTATTTGCTTTAGACTGGACTGATCCACCTGAAAAGCACAGCACGTGTACACAGTTGGATTGAGAAGGGAAAGGGAATACACATTTATTGAAGACCTGGCACATGACATGTTGGCTTATTAAATTCAAACATTGTGGTTTAGCTCTGAGGAGAAACCCTCTGTCCCACCCCACCAGGGTTAGCCTCCTATTAGACGGCCAATCATTGCTTTTAATATATGCTTTGGTACCTATTCCACTCTAACTTTTTGAGAGGACCAGGATTTAGCAAAAGACCAAACTTCTCTTCCAGAGAAAACCAAAAGGATAGAGATGGTTCTTTTTATGCATTCCCACTAAAGCCCCACTTCTATAGCATAATATAATAGAACTTCTATTTATTGAAGTGTTCATGAGCAAGCCATTGACAAATTTCTTAAGATACTTAGGAAAACAAGACTAAACGTTAAGGCAATAAGATAGAGGTATTAGGGTGAGACCTCTGTCCTTCCCAAATCAATATTCTCATTTCTGCTCTTTGTTCTAGAGCTGGAAGTGTTAAAATCTAGAATGGTAACCATAAAATAAAAACTTCTACTAACCTAGAAATCTGATTGGGTCACACAGACTAGCAAATGAGTGCAGATGTGTAAAAATCTATTCTGATTATAGCCTTTATTGATTCCATGTGAAGTTAGGATAGGCCTCACCTAAGCGCCCAGCATCCTGCAACTGAATCTTGAGCATTTCCATGGGACAGGTAACCACCACCTGGCACATTCCAGCTCCACATCCAGCTAGCATCTCCATCTTCAGATTCCGCTGCATCCTATGGGACCAGGAGTTGGCATCCTTCAGTCACAGGCCAGCCCTCCTATCCCACCTGGCCATCTACTATCCCTTGGTGGTTGGAACTCTCCATGCATGATATTTAGCCTTGTTCCCACTGACTGCCACTCACCCAGCTGAGTAAATAATTACCTGGTGCTCAGGCTCAGGCTCCTTAAAGATATGACACTAATTTTAAAACAGACTGCCAGGGATGTAGCACCTGCATAGAAGTTGAAACTAGTACAGTGGAAATGCCTATTGCAGGAACTTGATTGTTCCTGATCCCTTAAGCAATATTACTAAGGTGCCGAAACCGGTTTGGCTCAGTGGATAGAGCGTCGGCCTGCGGACTGAAGGGTCCCGGGTTCGATTCTGGTCGGGGGCATGTACCTGGGTTGCGGCCACTTCCCCATTGGGGGATGTGCAGGAGGCAGCTGATCGATGTTTCTCTCTCATCGGACGTTTCTGACTCTCTATCCCTCTCCCTTCCTCTCTGTAAAAAATCAATAAAATATATTTAAAAAATATATATATATTACTAAGGTGATGGGAGGCACAAGGAGAACTTAAAAATCATTAGCATAGCCCTGGCCAGGTAGCTCAGATGGTTAGAGTGTTTTCCCCATACACCAGGTTGTGGGTTTGAACCCCAGTCAGGGCACATATAAGAAGCAACCAATGAATGCATAAATAAGTGGAACAACAAGTCAATTTTTTTTTCTCTTCCTCTCCCCCTTTCTCTAAAAATAATTTTTTAAAGAAATTCATACGCATAAGAAAGACAGAATAGAGAGCCCAGAATCAAGAGCCCCTGCATATACACTCAACTAATATCTGGCAAGGGAGCCAAGAACATTCAATGGAGAAAAGACAGTCTCTTCAATGAATGGTGCTGGGAGAGCTGGATATTCACATGTAAAAGAATGAAACAAGAGCCCTATCTTACAAAACACAAAATTTAATTTGAAATGGATTAAAGACTTAAATGTAAGACCTGAAGGAAAGAGGGAAAAAGCTCCTTGACATAGGTCAACTTAAAGCACAAGAAACAAAAGCAAAAATTAATAAATGGAATTATATCAAACTAAAAATCTGCATAGCAAAGAAAATAGCAACAACATGAAAAACCAATCTATAGAATGGCAGGAAATATTTGCTAATCATATATCTGATAAGGGGTTAATATTCAAAATATTTAAAGAGGGTGGTTGAATAATTCAGAGCTCATAATACAATGAGTTAAACATCTAATAAATTGACAAACTCAATAACAAAAAAACTCAATAACAAAAACACACACAAATAATCCAATTAGAAATGAGCAAGGGACCTGGATAGACATTTTTCCAAAGAATATATTTAAGTGGCCAGCAGGTACATGAAAAGATGTTCAACATCACTAATCATCAGAAAAATGTAAATTAAAGCCATAATGAGATCACCTCACACCTATTAGAATGTCATAACAAAGATGAGATGATAAATGTTGGTGAGATGTGGAGAAAAGGGAACCCTTGTGCACTCACTGTTGGTGGGATTGCCTGGTGAAGCCACTATGGAAAACAATACAGAGTTTCCTCAAAAAATTAAAAATAGAACTACCATATGACCCAGCAATCCCACTTCTAGGTATATATCCAAAGGGGACAAAATCACTGTTGAGACCTCTGTTCCCCCGTGTTCATTGCAGCATTATTTACAACTAGAGGCCTGGTGCACGAAATTCATGCACAGCGTGGGGGGATGGGGAGGTTCCCTCAGCCCAGCCTGCACCCTCTCCAATCCAGAACCCCTCAGGGATGTCCGACTACCTCTTGCAATCTGGGACCGCTGGCTCCTAACCGTTCACCTGCCTGCCTGCCTGATCGCCCCTAACCACCTCTGTCTGCCTGCCTGATCACCCCTAACTGCTCCCCTACCAGCCTGATCTCCCCTAACTGCTCCCCTGCTGGCCTGATCGCCCCTAACCGCCTCTGCCTCACTCTGCACCCGAGACCCAGGATTCCCTCCTCTGGCCAGTCGCAGGCACCTGGGACCCGGGCTTCCCTCCCTCTGGCCAGCCACAGTCACCCAGGACCTGGGCTGGCTTCTCCCAGACCAGCCGCAGCCACAGAAGACCATGTGCAGGCAGTTTCACCCAGGCCACAGGCACAGGCGCTGGTGCCCAGGACCATAGGGTGGGCAGCTTGTCCCTCTCCTGGGCAGCAGGTGCAGGTGCTGGCACTCAGGACCTCAGTGCAGGAAGCTTGTCCTCCTATGCCACAGCCTTGGCTGCTGGCGCCTGGGACCACAGGGCAGGCGGCTTGTCCCTCTCTCAGCCCACAGCCTGGCTGGTCCCCATTCCTCTCTCGCGAGCTCATTTGTGCCTAGCTGGTCCCCATTCCTCTCTCGTGAGCTCATTTGTGCCTGGCTAGTCCCCATTCCTCTCTCCTCAGTGTTGAGTGTCTGAGCCGTTATGGCGTGACAGTGTGAGGGCATGACAACCATTTGCATATTAGCTATTTATTATATAGAATATATATAATAAACAAACTCATAGCAAAAGACATCAAATTTTTGGTTATGAAAGTGAGTGGAAAGGAATTGGATGAAGAATGATCAAAAGGCACAAACTTTCATTTATAATAAGTAGTGGGGATGTAATGTACAACATGATGACTATAGTTAAACACTGCTGTATGGTTACTAAAAAAGTAAATCTGGAGATTCTCGGAGAAACCAAGATGGCAGCATAGGTAAACACCGGAGTTTGCTGCCTCAAACAACCACTTCAAAAATACAACCAAAAGATGGAATGGACATCATCCAGAACCACAGGAAGGCTGGCTGAGTGGAAATTCTACAACTAGAAGGAAAGAGAAAAGCATACCGAGACTCAGAGGAGGCGCAGTACGGAAGTAAAATACTAAAGTGCAGAGGTGCATGCGGAGAGGGCTGGCGGCTGAGGACGTGGTTGTCGTTTTCAATCGGGAGGGACTCTCAGGCTCTGAGCTTCAGTTTCGGGCGAGTCTCTAGGGACCCAGACTCATACGGGAGAAGCAGGACTGTCTGGCATCAGTCGGAACTCGAGGGCAGCTTTCTCTCCGAGGGGCTGGCAGGGATTTCCAGGATACTGAGAAGCGGAGATGCCATAACTGCTAGCCCTGCCCTGTTGATCCCGTGAGACCCGCCCCGCCCAAGCCCTGCAGGGAGGCTTTTGCTGGATAGCCTCAGGCAAAGGCTAGATTAGCACCTCCCTAGAGATCCAGAAGCCAGGAAACCCAGATGTCAGAGTGGGACCATCCAGTTTGCAGCTCCGTGGAACCATAAAGGACACACTCAGGGAGCAGACTCAGTGAGCACCAAAGCCCCATTGAAGCAAGTCTTGCCCCAGAGGGGTGTCTCCAACACAGAAGTACTCCCACTGCAGACCCAGCTGATTCTCACAGCCAATTGGACTGGAGGTCAATTCCTCTCAGTGATATCTACAACAATCAAGGCTTAACTACAACAAGACTGTGCACAAAGACCACAAGGGGGTGCAACAAGAGTGTCCTCCTCAGGAAATTGGGGAGGCTGAACCACTGGGCCCTAGAGGACACTCAGCACAGAAAACCACTTTATCAACACAGGGAAGCATAAAAAATGCAGAGACAAAGAAAAAGGACACAAATGACAGAAATGGAGGAAAGCAAACTACTGGATATAGAGTTCAAAACCACACTTTTAAGGTTTTTCAAGAATTTTCTAGAAACTGCTGATAAACTTAATGAGATCTATAAGAAATCTAATGAGACCCTCGAGGTTGTGATAAAGAACCAACTAGAAATTAAGCATACACTGACTGAAATAAAGTATATTATACAGACTCCCAACAGCAGACTAGCGGATTGCAAGAATCAAGTCAATGATTTGAAATACGAAGAAGCAAAAAACACCCAACCAGAAAATAAAATGAAAAAAGAATCCAAAAATATGAAGATAGTGTAAGGAGCCTCTGGGACAGCTTCAAGCGTACCAACATCAGAATTATAGGGGTGCCAGAAGATGAGAGAGAGCAAGATATTGAAAACCTATTTGAAGAAATCATGACAGAAAACTTCCCCTACCTGGTGAAAGAAATTGACTTACAAGTCCAGGAAGCGCAGAGAACCCCAAACAAAAGGAATCCAAAGAGGACCACACCAAGACACATCATAATTAAAATGCCAAGAGCAAAAGACAAAGAGAATCTTAAAAGCAGCAAGAGAAAGAAAGTCAATTACCTACAAGGGAGTACCCATATGACTGTCAGCTGATTTCTCAACAGAAACTTTGCAGGCCAGAAGGGAGTGGCAAGAAATATTCAAAGTGATGAATGCCAAGAATCTACAACCAAGATTACTTTATCCAGCAAAGCTATCATTCAGAATTGAAGGTCAGTTAAAGAGCTTCACAGATAAGAAAAAGCTAAAGGAGTTCATCACCACCAAACCAGGATTATATGAAATGCTGAAAGGTATCCTTTAAGAAGAGGAAGAAGAAGAAAAAGGTAAAGATACAAATTATGAACAACAAATACACATCTATCAACAAGTGAACCTGAAAATCAAGTGAATAATCTGATGAACAGAATGAACTGGTGATTATAATAGAATCAGGGGCATAGAAAGGGAGTGGACTGGCTATTTTGGGGGAGGGGGGAAAGGGGTGAGGGGGATGCGGGAAGAGACTGGACAAAAAATGTGCATCTATGGATGAGGACAGTGGGTGGGGAGTGAGGGAGGAGGGTGGGGTGGGAAATGGGTGGAGGGGAGTTATGGGGGGAAAAAAGAGGAACAAATGTAATAATCTGAACAATAAAGTTTTAATTAATAATAATAAAAAAAATTCTCACCCTTAAAAAAAAAAAAGGAAGTAAATCCTACAAGTTCTCATCACAAGGGGGGAAAAAATTTATAACTTTATGAGGGGATAGATGTTAACATTATAGTAATCATTTCATAATATATGTGTGTCAGGTCATTATGCTGTACACTTTAAACTTATACAGTGTTGTATGCCAATTATATCTCAAAACTGAAAAAATATTCATCAGCTAGTTGATGTATATATATTCTATATTGTCTATCTCTTATCTATCTACCTGGAACTTTCAAATTACACCAGCTCATTCTCTCCCTTTACTTACCATCTGCTAAAACACACTAACCCTCAGCCATTTGTATATACATATTTATAAAAATGCACACAAATAAACTGAGGTAGAGTTGCAATCCTCTGCCTGCTATCTTCCAAAAAAAGTAGACATGCAGTGAAGGATTTCCATCTCCAGCCCCCACCTGGCCGTACCCATCTTCCATGAGCAACTGTCGGAAAAAGTCATTGGCTGCCAGCTTAATGGCCTTCTCTGGAGTGACCAAGGTGAGGTTCACTGCAGCTCCTGGAAGTAAACAACGAAGATGAGGAGGTAAGGCCATCTCCGATGTACCAGTGCCTGGAACATGCCATGTAGATGGTCTATCTGGAACTTCCAAATTACACCAGCTCATTCTCTCAGAAGTTGTTTCTGGAGTAAACAGGGTCTCTGGGGTCAAGGAGGGTTCATCTGCTTATCTTATTGAAATAAATTTCATCTCCCTACTTCCACTATCCTACCACCACATTTTCCTTTTTAAATGGACTCATTGGTGCAGTTATTAGGAAATCTGTCCTTGCTAATGCTGTCTGTCTCTGATGCTAAATAAGCAGTTCCCCAAATTAATCCCCAATAAAAAGGCCCTGGGGGACAGGGATTGGTTTCAATTTCTGTGCTGTGTTTGCCAGGCCCACTGAGAGCTCTGTGGGTCATAGAGGCTTTTTTACTTTGTTCCTAAGGGGTACTATCATATCAGTTCCTTCTCAACCCCAGCTTTGTATCCATTTTCCAAGGCATAATCTTGGTTGTGCCACCTTGGATAGGGACACTGCAGGAAACAGGGACAGCACTGGCCGTTTCAAGAAAGAGCCACTCAGTAACTCCTTTCCAGGAACTCAAAACCCTTTCCATTCCTTCCTTGTCAGCCTCTACCTCTTCTGCTATTGGTGGTTGGATGCCTTGACAGCCTGAGAGAGGGGTGGGGCAGAGAAGGGGGTTTAGGGGTTCACTTGCCTCCAACATCACACAGTGAGGCAGTGGTTGTGCCAGGATGGAATCTAGGGCTCCTGGGCTCCTCAGTGTATTCCACTGGCATCCCCCAAACCTCACCATAACTACTGTGTCTACCAAGGCACAAGAGGGCTTATGAAAAGCAATGTGGTCCAAAAGTACTTGGTAGCCCAGGCCCATCCTAGGAGTTCCCTGGGCAGAAAGAATGCTGCTTTCCAATGTCCTATAAATTCACAAAAATCTGACTCCCCTGTGCCATACCCTCTGTCCTCACTTGGCCTCACAAGCCAGGCCTCCCCCAGGATGCCTAGTGAGCATACCTCGGTACATGCCCAGAAAGCCCTCTACCCTTGCTGTCTTCATCAGGCAATCTATCCTAGAAGCAGAAGCCAGAACGGGAAATTAGTAGTGAACAGAAGGCTGTACCACAACCCCCTTGCCTTCATCCAATGCTCTAATCCTGTTGGGCTCACCCCAGTTGACCACCTCCACCTCCCTCCCCCACACCCTAATCTTACTCCCTAAAAAGACTATGGAGAGTGAGGCCCCACATCCCTCCTCTGGGAGCCCCCTCTTCTTACCCCCTTCTTCACCAATACCTACATTCCTTTGTAGATATCTTTTCCATGTTGGTTCTGAAGTCGAGTCTTGGCCAAGTCAATGGGGAACACACAGGTCACCCCCAGGAGCCCTGCCACGCCTCCATTGATGAGTTTTGCTGTGACACTAGGCCATGGGAAGGAGGGAGGCACAGAGTGAGTGAGGGAGGCACAAGCATAGGAGCATGGAAGGAGGCTGGCTGCAGAGAGCTACCCATAGCCAGGACTGGATGGGGAAATGGAGGGAGGCCAGCAGGAAAGCAGGAACAGAGTAGAGCAAGCATAGGAATGGCAGCTCCATTGACTTCAGCCCCACAGGCATCCATAGACCCCTCTCCTCAGCTTCTTGCCCCTACCCCAGCAACCCTTCTGCTCGACTTGTCGTGCCTCCCTCACTTGGTCCAGTTCCAGAGATAGGTTAGGGGCCAGGACCCAGAGGGCCTAGCAGCCACTTCCTTCCGGGGTACTGCCCTCACCAGGGCTGAAGCCTCTTGCCCTAACCCCACAGGGAGATGTTCATAAAGCTAGGAGACTGCCAGGGCTTCTGGGAAGGATGCCAGAGTGCCAACTCTGCCCCCTGGGGCTCCACTAGTGTGCAGGAGGTTCTTAGCTGGGCCTCAGAGTATCCCCTGCAGAGTCTCCACCCAAGGCCTGTTCTCTGGCTTATCCCCATCTGCAGGGCCACGTGTGGACACATTTTCAAACACACTGAACTTTTATTTCAGACTTAAGGTCATCAGAACTGATTTTGAATCCTGGCTATTCTGTTAGTTTAGCAAATTATCTCACTTCTCTGATCCTTTGTTTTCCCCTCTGTACAACTGGCTCGTGCATTTGGTAACTGATAGCTATTATTAATAAGAGAACACACTTTTCTGACATGATACTTCTAGTCAGCATGAATAACTCAGGTTAATTGATATTATCTAGTCAAAAGTAAAGAAAAGTCCCTCTCGCCAAACCGGTTTGGCTCAGTGGATAGAGCGTTGGCCTCTGGACTGAAAGGTCCCGGGTTCGATTCCGGTCAAGGGCATGTACCATGGTTGCGGGCACATCCCAGTGGGAGGTGTGCGGGAGGCAGCTGATCGATGTTTCTCTCTCATCAATGTTTCTAACCCTCTATCCCTCTCCCTTCCTCTCTGTAAAAAATCAATAAAATATATTTTTAAAAAAAAACAAAAAGAAAAAAAGTCCCTCGCATCATTTTTTAAGTCTGAAAATAGAAAATGGAGCCTAGTAACATTTTCTTATCTTTCTGGCCAGAGGCAGATGTGAGCAAAATATTTGGCGGTAGATTACCTGGAAGTGGTAAGAACAGATAATAGGTTTAAATTTTGCAGGCTGAAGAGATGCAGTTCAAAAAATTACAAATTATATTTAAATATACCTATCTATAAAAAAATTTTTTGTATATAGGAAATGGGTCCCTTTTGCTGTTCCCCAGGACTCAGCTAATACTTTAGGAATATGGAAGGGAAGCTTAGTGATTGTTATCCCCACAGCAGCTCTTTCCCTAATCCCAGCCCAGAGATGAGGGCTATATTAGCCAGAGTTTACCTCAAATCCTGCTTGGACATTCTTCAGGGTGCTGAGGACTCTGGTGGTCCTGGAACAGAGGCTGCTTATTCACTCCTCAGGGCAGATGGTTGGCTGATGTGGAAGAAGTGGTGTCGTATCCTTGACTCTAACTTGCGTTGGCAGAGAGGGGTGTTGGTGGAGAGAGCTGGAGCCACCTTTCCAGCAAGTCACAAGCTCCTCGGACTGCAGCTGCCTCCTCTATAAAGTGATCAGACTGACACTCACCTCATGTTTGAGAGCCACATCTGTGGTAGGAGGAACATTATTCATGTGTTAATACTGCCAAGTTAATCCCTTCCTACACCCTTTGAACTTTGGGGATTGAAGTCAGAAGAGGATGAGATAGAAGAATAATGGGCCCAAACCAAGGCAGGGGAGAGGAGTTCTGAGGGCATTTAGGAGAGAGGCGTGGAGCAATGGTGAGGGACGTTGATGGGATCTGAAACAGGCATTTTAAGGAGATTTGCTGTGGTTTTGGAATCCCTCTCATAGTGTCCAAGACTACAACACTTGAGATGAAAAAACAAACACCAAAAACACTTGAGATAGTGTGACGTTACACTTTGGCTCTTAAAATGTGTTTTCTGAACTTCCTGTGATCCTATTGAAAGACTGAGCTGCATTAAGACTATGGATTTGTACTTGACATACATGGAAAGCACCAGGGACTGTGCCAGGAAGTCAAAACTGTAGTTATAATAGTTGTTATAGCTCCTGAGGAGAGGTCCTGGTTCAAGCCAGAGAGACAGGGGATCCCTGAGTCCTGATGCCCTGGCGGAGGCTGGCTTGTGTTCCGCATAATCTCTCCTCTCCAGGCTCCCTTCAAACTGTGTAAGCACTCCTTCCTCTTTCATGCTCCTCATTGTTCCCTAGGCTATCAGAAATTATCTGCCCTCTCCAGGTATTTTGTTTTGAGGGAGAAAAGACAAATCAGTTTTCCCCTATTGTATATTGATCTACTCAGAAAAAAATTTGAGTGCCAGGCACTGGCTATTCCAGGTCTGGATATACAGAAGTGAACAAAAGACTAAATTCGTTGTTTTTAGGGGCTTAAATTTTTGTTGTTAATCCTCACCACAGGATATTTTTTTCATTGCTTTTCAGAGAGTGGAAGGAAGGGAGAGAAAGAGAGAAACATTGATGTGAGAGACACATCAATTGGTTGCCTCCCAAATGTGCCCCAACCAGGGTGTGGGGTGTGAACCCACAACCCAGGTATATGCATGTCCTTGCCAGGGAATTGAACCCATGACCCTTTAGTGTGTGGGCAGACATTCTAACCACTGAGTAACACCGACCAGGGCAGGCACTTAAATTTTAAAAGAGAAGATAGACAATAAATGAAATAAATAAATCCTAAGGATGCCAGATAGTGATAAATACTCAAGAAAAAAAAATTCCCAAGGAAAGGAAGATAGAAAATGTCAGTGGAGTGGGGATGATGGTGGATTAACCAAGAAAGGATTCACTGAGGTGACTTGAGAATCCAAAGGGAGTAAGGGAATGAGGGTCTGGGAGAAGAGCATTCAAGGCAAAGCAAAGGCCCAGAGAGCAGTGAGACAAGTGAACTGGAGGAACAGCAGTGGCCAGTGAAGAGTAAACATGGATGAATGTGGAGATAGTCATAGAGATAATGGGGTGAAGGCAAGGCCTCATAAGATCTTTAGATTTTATTCTGAATAAAAAGAGAAACAGTGGGAGAATTGTCAGTATAGAAGTAACAAGCTCTAGACAGGACCATTTGGCTGCTATGCTGAGAATGGACAACAGAGGATCAAAGATAAAGGCAGAAAAAACAATTAAATTATTGCAGTAATCTAGGCAAGAGGTGCTTGGTTGTCTGTTGGGGGTGTGGTAGGGGGTGGTGATGAGAAGTGGTTTAATTATGG
This sequence comes from Myotis nattereri, assembly GCF_964212035.1. Taxonomy (NCBI): domain Eukaryota; kingdom Metazoa; phylum Chordata; class Mammalia; order Chiroptera; family Vespertilionidae; genus Myotis; species Myotis nattereri. Next base: position 106,981,674 of record NC_138076.1, read on the forward strand.
ATATATGTTGAAGGTTGATGGTTCAGCTGTGAGAGAAAATGAGTAGTTAAGGGGCCACCAAAGTTTTGAGTGAGAACTTGAAGAATGGGCTTATAACATGGTGTCTGGCACTAGAACATGTAAAGCTTGGATCTGTTGGAGAAAGAAGCAAAAAGTGAAGCAAGCACATATTCAGGAGAAACAAAAGATGGAGATATTCCTAATGTTTAAATCCCTGCTTCCAGCTCGTTCCTGAATGCCAGTTGCATTCCTGTCCTTGAATTCAGTCCTGTCAATAAATTAGGTCATTATTGCTTAACTTGCTAGAATTTGGTTTCCCAATCAAAGAAGTCTTAATTATCCTTAATTAAATTAGCAAAGGAAGTGAGAATTTGCACACTATAGACCAAAACGGATGGAATGGGCTGAGAGAAAGTGGGGCATAGGCTTGAAGAACCCCCATGTTGTGTTAATTAAGCTGGCAGGTCTTGTACTGTATCATCTGTCATCTCTTCAGGCTCCAAGCAATTGCCTACAAAAGCTGGAGATTTAGGGGACTTAGTGGCAAAATGTCAGAAAATTAAAGTGTGTTGGCTGTTTTTTGAGACATTTAATAAATTGTTATGTTAGACACACTGTAATTCAAGGTAGTTGCCTCAAAAATTGATAGGAAACAACACAACATGTAAGAAACCCTTTCTGTCTGAAGTCAAAGATTCAAATAATTGAAAATCTTGCAGCCATATTTCCTATTTCTACAACTAAATTACTGTTTTCTAAATTGTGGTTCGTTGGCTGTTGGAATAAGGGTATTTAAGAGAAACCAGAAAAATTAGGGACACCTCAACCCCTGGGTCACTCCCTAGGTCCTCCACTAGGTAGGTGAACAATGGCTGGTGGCGGGTATGCATCCCAGGGCACCAGCCTCGCCATCCTGAGTCTGTGCTTAGGCCCAGGCCTTGCAGTTCCCTTTAGCAGATTTAGTACTCAAAGATTATGACTTGACAAGATTTCTTGAACTGGTAATAAGGAAATACAGTCAACAAAGAGGAAAGTGCCAGCCAGCCAAGATGTTGATTGATTGATTGATTGATTGATTGATTTTAGAGAGAGGGAGATAGATGATAAATAGATAGATAGATAGATAGATAGATAGATAGATAGATAGATAGATAGATGATAGATAGATTTGTTATTCTACTTATTTATGCATTCATTGGTTGCTTGTTGTATGTGTCCTGACTGGAGATTGAACCTGCAAACATGGTGTATTGGGATGATGCTCCAACCAACTGAGCTACCTGGCCAGGGCAGCCAGCCAAGATTTTAAAGGAGTCATATCAACCATAAAAATCCCAAACTTGGCAGCAGGGCCTGTAATTGCTCAATCCCTGAGGCAATCTACAGACCCTAGTGTTAGTCATTCTACAAATATTTTTTGAATGCCTATTGTTGCCAGCCATTCTAGGCAACAGCGATATAGCTGAGAACAAGGTCTTTGCCTTCACAGAGTTTAAATTCTACTGGTTCCATCACTAATAGGAATTGACTTCTAAAGTACACAGTCTATCCTCCCACCAGGCACTCCTCTACTGTTCTCTCATTATAAGTTCTGAGCCCTAGCCGGTTTGGCTCAGTGGTTAGAGTGTCAGCCTGCAGACTGAAGGGTCCCAAGTTTGATTCCTGTCAAGGGCACATGCCTGGGTTGCGGTCTCAGTCCCCAGTAGGGGATGTGCAGGAGGCAGCCAATTAATGATTCTCTCTCATCATTAATTTTTCTATATATATATATATATATTCTGAAAGATCCAGGGCAAGAAAATTCTTCCAGCAAGTAGGCCCTGAGGCAGCCATATTGCCTGACCAAGCTCATTGCCAAAAATTTAGTAAACAAATGGACACTCATTAAATTATCTAGCCAGCACTTTTTAAAAAATCCTCATCTGAGGATATTTTTCCCTCTTTAGAGAGAGTGGAAGGGAGAGAGGGAAGAGAGAGAAACATTAATGTGAGAGGGATACATCAATGGTTGCCTTGTGCACACACCTTAACTGGGGCCAGGGATCAAACCTGCAACCAGGTACATGTCCTCGACCAGGAATTGAACCTGTGACTCCTTGGTGTGCGGGCCAGCATTCCAACTACTGAGCAACATCAGCCAGGGCAAGTCTTGGCATTTAAAAAAAAAAATGCATATTTGTATTGATTTCAGAGAGGAAGGGAGAGAGAGCTAGAAACATCAATGATGAGAGAGAATCATTGATTGGCTGCATCCTGCACATCCCCCACTAGGGATTGAGCCTACAATCCACTGAGCCACGCCAGCAGAGCAAAACTTGGTACTGTTTTACAAAGGTGTGATCCATGTTTAAGGGACAATCCTATCTAATAATAGACAAACATGGTAATTGACCAGACCTTCGCTACGCCTCCCATTGGCTAATCAGTGAGATATGCAAATTAACCGGCAACAAAGATGGTGGCTAATTTTCATACTGCAGGCAGGGCGGGACAGCGCAGCCGCCAGCACAGAGCCTCCATCCAGGCCCCCGTGTGTGACCCCAGAAGCCGCCCAGAAGCCGGTGATCAGGGGAGATGGGGGTCCCCTGCCCAGGTCTGACACCTTTGACAGAGGAGTCAGGCCTGGGCAAGGGGCCAATCCAGCGATGGGAGGGTGATGGGGGTCATGCCTCTGGCCAAGACAACAGGCCTGGGCAAGGGTGGAGCTGGTGATTGGGGGGAGATGGGGGCCCCCTGCCCAGGCCTGACGCTGGTGATTGGTGTGAACTACAGAGGAAACACCTTTTCTGACCACTCATTGGCTAAGCTCCCTGTATGCTACTGGTAATATTCTTAGTAACTTGGGTAATAAGAATCCAAAAAGGTGATCTAGGGTTTTTCACCACACTCCTGGCCAAAAAAACGAAGGTCCGCTGCTGGAGGGCTAAGAAATGTCATATCCTGCCCTAGCCGGTTTGGCTCAGTGGATAATGCCTTGGCCTGCCTATGGCAGGGTCTGGGTTCAATTCTGACCAAGGGCATGTACCTAGGTTGCAGGCTCCTCCCTGGCCGGGGCCCAGGTCAGGGCTCATGCAGGAGGCAACCAATCAAAGTGTTCCTCTCACTTTGATGTTTCTCCCTGGCTTTCCCTTTCTCTTCCACAGTCTCTAAAAATCAATGGAAACATATACTCAGGTGAGGATAAAAAAAAAATAATAAAGAAATTATTATTATATGAAAGACACATCTTGAAAATGCCTAGAGAAAGTTGTCATTTTTTCATGGTGATGGGACTGGAGTCCGTGTTGATGAAAAAACCTTGCTGGCTGCAGTGACTGGCAGTGGCTGCAGCAGCGAGGTGATGGGGCTTCCCCTGATCAGCCCGGTCACCTCCCACAAAGGGAGGCCGGACTGCGGCTTAGGCCCGCTCCCCAAGGGGAGCAGGGAGCAGGCCTAAGCCATCACTAGGACATCCCCTGAGGGCTCCCAGTATGTGAGAGGGGGCAGGCTGGGCTGAGGGACCCCCCCTCCCCAGTGCACGAATTTCATGCACCGGGCCCCTAGTATTTAATATTTACCCTACTTTCTTACCTAATGGAATTTAGGAAAAACAGTATTTTGGGAGTACTGGGGTAGTAAAACTAATTATTTAAGCTCTGGAATGCAGAATGATAAGGAGCTACATCTGAAACTCTTTGGGACCAAAGGAGACAAGGACTGGATATCAGAGGCTCCATATCATTGCTTCTGGATGCAGTCTCTGATCATGACACTGAGGTATCTCACATTGGAAAGACAACTGTACTTACAATTTTACAGGTGATAATTGAACCATATTAGAAGGAATAAATTTGGATGTATGGGAAATACTATGGGTTTGCATGTCCCAAGGCACGAAAGGGTAGCATGTAGAGGATAACATATCTCTTCATTACCCCATTTCCAGGAATCCCCTTTTTCCCTCTCAACATTCCACCTGGGTGCAGTGGGAACTGCCATATTCCTAAAACCTGATGCTTTCCCCTGGGTAATAATGTTGACTGTCTGAGGATGGGTGCATAACTTAGGTTACTCAGTCTCTTCCATAGGAATTTTAATAGAGAGATTGTGTAGCCCAGTCGTTGGCAAACTCATTAGTCAACAGAGCCAAATATCAACAGCACAACGATTGAAATTTCTTTTGAGAGCCAAATTTTTTAAACTTAAACTATATAGGTAGGTACATTGTTATTAACTTAATTAGGGTACTCCTAAGGCTTAGGAAGAGCCACAAGAAAGAAAGAAAGAGAGGGGAAAAATGAGTAGTGAAAAAAATGACTAGGAAAAAGGAAGAGGAAAATTAGGTGTATGAACAAAACAACTACAGCCCTAGCCGGTTTGGCTCAGTGGATAGAGCGTTGGCCTGTGAACTAAAAGGTCCCAGATTCGATTCTGGTCAAGGGCACATGCCCGGGTTGTGGGCTTGATCCTCAGTGGGGGATTTGCAGGAGGCAGCTGATCCATGATTCTCTCTCATCATGGATGTTTCTATCTCTCTCTCCTTCTTCCTTCCTCTCTGAAATCAATAAAAATGTAGGAAGAAAAAAAAAAAGACCCAACTACAACAGGAGAACCCAAATAACTCAATTAAGAGACTTTTCTAGAACACCAAGCTCAGGAAATCTAAGAGACTGCATGACTGGGTCCCTCAAAACACCTACTACATAAAACATCTCCCCACAAAATCTGGGAGGCATAGGAGTTTGATCTAATACATGGAAACAAAAACAAAGGGACAGAAAAAATGGTGAGATGAGAAAAAAAAAAACCAAATGAAAGAAAAGGAGGAATCACCAAAAATGAACTAAGTGAAATGGAGGTAAACACTTTGTCAGATAAAGAATTCAGAGTCATGGTAATAACGGTGCTCAAGCACTTCAGTGACAACTACAAACAATGAGAATTGTACGGGTTTTAAGGATAGCTACACCAACATGAAAAAATCAGCTTGACATACATATTAACAAAAGGAAGATAAACAACCCAATCAAAAAATGGGCAATGGACCTAAATAGATACTTTTCGAAAGAAGACATAAGAAAGGCCAAGAGCCGAAACCGGTTTGGCTCAGTGGATAGAGCGTCGGCCTGCGGACTGAAAGGTCCCAGGTTCGATTCCGGTCAAGGGCATATACCTGGGTTGCGCATATCCCCAGTAGGAGATGTGCAGGAGGCAGCTGATCGATGTTTCTCTCATCATTGATGTTTCTAACTATCTCTCTCCCTTCCTCTCTGTAAAAAATCAATAAAATATATTTAAAAAAAAAAAAAAAGAAAAGAAAGGCCAAGAGACATATGAAAACATGCTCAAAGTCACTAATCATCCAAGAGATGCAAACCAAAACAACAAGGTACCATCTCACACCTGTCAGAATGGCTATCATCAACAAATTACAAGTGCTGGCGAGGATGTGGAGAAAAAGGAACCCTCCTGCACTGCTGGTGGAAATGCAGAGTGGTGCAGCCACTGTGGAGAACAGTTTGGAGTTTCCTCAAAAAACTAAAAATGGAACTCCCATTTGACCCAGTGATCCCACTTCTAGGAATATATCCCAAGAAACTAGAAACACCAATCAGAAAGGATATATGCATTCCTATATTCATAGCAGCACAATTCACCATAGCTAAGATTTGGAAACAGCATAAGTGCCCATCAGCAGATGAATGGATTAAAAAACTGTGGTACATCTACACAATGAAATACTATGTGCTGCTGTAAAAAGGAAGGAACTCCTACCATTTGCAACAGCATGGATGGACCTGAGAGCATTATGCTAAGCAAAATAAGCCAGTTAGAGAAAAATAAATATCACATGATCTCACTCATTTGTGGAATATAATGAACAACATAAATTGATGAACGAAAACAGATCAAGAGACAGAGAAGCATCAATCAGATGCTCAAACTTCAGAGGGAAGGTAGGGGAGGGTGGGGTAAGGGGGAGAGATCAACCAAAGGACTTGTATGCATGCATATAAGTATAACCAATGGACACAGACACCAGGGGGCGAGGGCATGAGTGAGGGGGGAGTTGGGGGCAATGGTGGGATAAGGACACATATGTAATACCTTAATCAATAAAGAAAGAAACAAAAAGAAGCAAATGTAACCACTTAGGAAAATAAAAAAGACATTGAAACAATAAATATGAATCCATTGGAAATGAGGAATGACAGCTGAAATAAAGAACACCCCGGAAGGAATCAAAGGTAAACTAGAAGAAGCTGAGGATTGAATCAGTGAATTAGAAGACAAGATAGAAAAAAAAAACACCCATTCAGAGCAGCAAATGGAAAAAAAAAAGTTAAAAAGCTGGAGGAGAGTCTAAGGGAGCTTTGGGACGTGAAACATAACAGCATTCACATTTTAGGAATACTAGACCGAGCAGAATCTGAGAAAGGAATAGAGAATCTGTTTGAAAAAATAATGGAAGAAATTATAGAAATTTTCCTAACCTGAAGGAAAAAGTCACTCAAGTTCAGGAAACACAGAGAGTCCCAATAAATATGAACCCCAAAAGACCCAAACCTAGGCACATCATAATTAAAATGGCAAACATTAAAGACAAAGAAAGAATCTTACAGGCTGCAAGAGAAAGTCAGACAGTTACCTTGCAAGGGAGTTGCCATTACACTGTCACCTGACTTCTCAATAGGCCAGAAAGGAATAGCATGAAGTATACAAGGTAAAGAAAACCAAGAAACTGAACCCAAGACTACTCTATCCAGCAAGGCTATCATTCAAAATAGAAGATGAAATTAGGAGTTTTGCAGACATAAAAAGGCTAAAAGAATGTATTACTACAAACAAGCACTGCAAGAAATACTAAAGGGACTGCTGTAATGAGAAGAAGAAATAGGGAGAAAGAGAACACAGGCATCAAGAATAAAAATGGCAATAAATAAGTACCTATCAATAATAACCATAAGTGTAAATGTAAATATAAATGGCACATGCCTGGGTTGGGGCTCAATCCCCATTAGGGGGCGTGCAGGAGGCAGCCTATCAATGGTTCCCTCTCATCATTGATGTTTCTATCTCTCTCTCCCTCTCTCCTCCTCTCTGCAATCAACAAAAATATATTTTAAAAGTCTTGAAAAAAGTAAATGGCTTAAATGCTCCAATCAAAAGACACAGGGTAAATGAATGGATTTAAAAACATGACCCATATATATGCTGCTTACAAGAGAATCACCTTAGCACAAAGAACTCACACAGAATGAAAGTTAAGAGATGGAAAAAATTTTCCAGGCAAATGGAAATGAAAAAAAAAAAAAAGCTAGTGTAGCAATACTCATATCTGACAAAATAGACTTTCAAGAGAAGTCCATAACAAGAGATAGTGAAGGCCATATCACAATACTAAAGGAATCGATAAAACAAGAGGATATAACTCTGGTAAACATATATGCACCCAATATAGGAGCATATAAATATATATTATAAAAAAACTTCTGGAGGATTTTAATGAAGAGATCAACAGAAAGACAATCATAGTAGGGGAGTTTAATACCCCACTGACATCACTGGATAGATCTTCTAGACATAAATTCAACAAGGAAACAGCCATCCTAAATGACACGCTACATCAGATGGAATTAATTGATATTTTCAGAGCATTTCACCTCAAAGTTCAGAATATACATTTTTCTCAAGTCCACATGGGACATTTTCAAAGATAGACCACATGATAGGACACAAACTAAGTCTCTACAAGTTCAAGAAGACTGAAATCATATCAAGCATCTTCTCAGATTGCAATGGCATAAAATTAGAAATCAACTATAATAAAAACACTCAAAAACATTCAAACACATGTAGGCTAAATAGCATGTTATTAAACAATGAATGGGTTACCAATGAGATCAAAGAAGAAATAAAAAACACCCTAGAAGCAAATGAAAACAAAACTGAACAACCCAAAATCTATGGGGCACAGGAAAAGCAGTCCTGAGAGGGAAGTTCACTGCATTACAGGCTTACCTCAAAAAAGAAAAACCAAAAAAAACTTTTAATAAGTTATCTAATCCTACAACTTAAAGAACTAGAAAGGGAGCAACAAGAAAATCCCAGAGTAAGTAGAAGGAAGGAAATAATAAAGATCAGAGCAGAAATAAATAACATAGAGAATATATATATATATATATATATATATATATATATATATATATTTCAATAAAACCAAGAGCTGGTTCTCTGAAAAGATAAACAAGATTGATTTACTTCCTTGGTTAAGTTTATTCCTAAGTATCTTTTTTGTTGTTGTTGCAATGATAAAAAGGATTGTTTTTTATTTTCTCTGAGAGTTCATTATTGGTGTATAAAAATGCCATAGATTTCTGGGTGTTAATTTTGTATCCTGCTACATTGCCAAATTCATTTATTAAATCAAGTAGTTTTTTAATGGAGTCTTTAGGTTTTTTTATGTACAATATCATGTCATCTGCAAATAATGAGAGTTTTACTTCCTTCTTTTCAATTTGGAAGTCTTTTATTTTTTCTTCTTGTCTGATCACTATGGCTAGGACTCCTAGTACTATGTTGAACAAGAGTGGTGATAGTGGGCAGACTCATCAAGAAATGGGACATGAGAAATTGAATGTGCTGGGAGGGGGGACTGACATATGGAGGATTGTGTCAGGGTTAGGAATCATAGAAGAAAAATTGTTAGATTGTCTTAGAAAAACAATGTGTTATGATATGCTCCAGTCAGGTGTGACTCTGTTTACCCCCCTTTTGTGCTTGTGAACTCTTTATGAACTTTTAATGGAATGCTTTGTAGTTGATTTTTTTTAACACTGTTTTGCTATAAAAGATCATACTGCACCCTTGGTCTCTGCCACAGGCTGCAAACCTTCCCAGAGGGGGAAGGTGCGGGCTGTGGTCAGCTGGCCAGCTTAATAAAGGCTCTTAAATTTAAATTCTGAGTCGGTGGTCTATCTCGTTGAGCCAACCCATAACATTTGGAGGCCCGCAGCAAGATACCCGGCAGGGAAGAGAGGGACCCCTTGTTTAGGGCTGGAGGCTTTCCCCTGGCAGGGAGGAGAGGGACCCCCTATTCAAGGCAGGAGGCTCTCCCCCACTTGTTGCCGGGCACTCAGCGAAATACCCCACACCTGTGGAGAACGACTACCAAGGAGGCCTCCAGTCCACCCAAAACTTTCAATTTGGAAACTGAGCCACCTGGACTCTCGAGAGAGGTAAGGACCAGTCGTTAAACTGGAATTGGGACGTCCCACGGAAGGACCTATACGGAGGGCTGGACGCAGCGGTACTCCTGGTCCTGACCCGCGGCCACAACGGTGGCCGGGGTCCCTGGTTTGTGTGGCTGTAGGCTGCACTGGGTTTGTCTGTCTGATATTTGTTGTCTTGGTGTTTGTCAAAATGGGTCAAGGGTCGTCGTCGTCTGCTTCTGTGTGCACCCTGCTGCAATGTTTTTTGAACAATTTTCAGGACTTCAAGAAGTGAGCTGAAGGATATGGTCATGATGTTAATCCTTTTGATTTGCAGAAATTCTGTGAAAGGGAGTGGCCCACTTTCCAGGTGGGATGGCTGGATGTAGGGACTTATGACTTAACCACTGCTTATCGGGTTCACCATGTTGTCTACGGCCGGCCGGGTCACCCTGACCAATTCCCTATATTCAAGCATGGGTCGATATTTTGACTGAAAAACCAAGGTGGATACAGAGTTGACAGAATAAAGAAAAGAAATTGGGACAGAGACAGACAGTCCTCTTGGCCTCAGCCAAGAAGGGCAAAACTCCCCCTGTTCTGCAAGATACAGGTAAGGAGGCACTCTCCAAGGACAGGCCTCCCCCGTATGCTCCTCCCTCCACCAGTCCCACGGTGGCAAATGACCCCGGTCAAGAGCCCCGGCCTTCTCCACAGCCGGTTTCCGTTCCTCCAGAAACCCCAGTCCAGGGCCCGGCTCCGTTCTCCCCTTCCCTCACGAGGCAGGGGACAGCGTATGGAGAGAGAGAAGGAGGGGGGGAGAAGCTGCGGGACTTTGCAGCATCCACCAGTCCTGCAGCTCCCATATTGCCATTAAGGCAAGCAGGCCCTTTAGATTTAGGTCCAGATGGGCAACCTTTCATGGTCTATGTCCCCTTTTCTACCAGTGACCTGTACAACTGGAAGAACCAGAATCCTTCTTTCTCCCAGAACCCACAGGGGTTGATCTCTCTTTTAGAGTCTGTGTTTTTTACCCATCAACCTACCTGGGATGATTGTCAACAGTTAATGCAAACTCTTTTCACTTCAGAGGAGAGAGAGAGAGTCAAGGCGGAAGGGAGGAGATTTGTACTGGGCCCAGATGGGCAGCCTACCTCTGAACAAGACAGATTAGAGGCTGTGTTTCCCTCCAGGCGACATGACTGGAATCCCAATACTGAGAGGGGAAAGGAGGCTCTCGATCAGTATCGCCAGACTCTATTGGGGGCCATCCGAGCTGCTGCTCGGAGACCCACAAACCTCTCTAAGGTGACAGAGACAGTCCAGGGGCCTAATGAGAGCCCGGCAGCTTTCCTTGAGAGGCTGTGCGAGGCCTATCGGGTGTATACCCCCATTGACCCTGATGCCCCGGAAAATCGGAGGGCTGTCATTGTTGCATTTGTTTCCCAGTCGGCCCCAGATATTAGGAAAAAATTACAGAAGTTAGAAGGCTTTGAGGGGAAATCAATCTCTGAGTTGGTTGAGGTGGCCCAGAAGGTTTTCAACAATCGGGAGGACCCGACGGCAGGTTTAAACACCCGGATGGCCAAGGTCCTCCTGGCCCTAAACGAGGAAAAAGGTCCAAGGGGCCGGAAAGACAATAAGGGCAAAGGAAAGCCTCCCGGGAAAAAAGAATTCCGACCCCGGCTTGGGAAAAATCAGTGTGCACTTTGCAAAAAGGAAGAACACTGGAAAAGGGAGTGCCCTGAACGTGTGGGGGAGCCGAATCCCATGCTGGTGGAGGAGGTGGATTAGGGTTGTCAGGGCTCAGCTGGTCCCTAAGAGCCCAGGATAACTCTGACAGTGGGGGGGCCAAAAGGTGGACTTCTTTGTGGACACGGGAGCCACCTACTCTGTCCTACAACAGCCAGTGGGTCCAGTCTCTAAGACCAAAATCCCCATAAAAGGGGCAACTGGAAAAGTAAAATCCTACCCATGGACTAAAGGTCGGATCAGTGACCTAGGAAATGGCTCAGTAACTCACTCATTTTAAGTAATGCCAGAGTGCCCTTACCCTTTGCTAGGCCGGGACTTGCTGAATAAATTATGGGCCACAATCTCTTTTGAAGGGCCAGGGCCAGAGGTCAAGTTGCAAGACCCAGGGACTGCGGGGATGTATCTCCTGACATTGCCCTTACAGGAGGAATATTTACTACATGAGGAGGGGCCTGAGGAAGTCTCAGCAAATGCCTATCTCCAACAACTAAGACAGGCTATCCCAGGAGTTTGGGCAGAGGACAATCCACCAGGGCTAGCTAAATACTGGCCTCCAACTGTAGTCCAGCTGACCAGCAGTGCCACCCCAGTCAGAGTCCGGCAATATCCAATGAGCCAGAAGGCGAGAGTAGGAATCGCCAAGCACATTAGGAGGCTGAAAGAGGCTGGAATCTTGATTCCTTGCCAATCTGCTTGGAACACTCCCCTGTTGCCAGTACAAAAACCAGGGACTGAGGATTTCAGGCCGGTGCAGGACTTAAGGGAAGTAAACAAGAGAGTTGAGACTATCCATCCCACGGTTCCAAACCCTTACACTCTTCTCAGCCTCCTCAAGCCAGAACACCGGTTCTATACTGTTTTAGACTTAAAGGATGCCTTTTTCTCCCTTCCCCTGGCAAAGCAGAGTCAACCTATTTTCGCCTTTGAGTGGGTGGACCCGACAGAGGGAGAGTCTGGACAGTTAACTTGGACTAGGTTGCCGCAAGGATTTAAGAACTCACCCACTCTGTTCGATGAGGCCCTAAACCAAGACCTCCAGGAGTTCCGTCAGGACCATCCACGGGTAACTCTGCTCCAATATGTAGACGACCTCCTACTGGCCACAGAGGAGGAACAGGACTGTAGGCAGGCCACTTGAGAATTGCTGACCACCCTAGATTATTTAGGGTATAGGGTCTCAGCTAAAAAAGCTCAGCTATGCACTACCCGAGTGACATATTTGGGTTACAACATAGAAGCAGGTAGGCGAACTTTATCTTGTAGCAGAATAAAAGCCATCTTGTCAATCCCAAGGCCTACCACCAAAAGGCAAGTTCGTGAGTTCCTCGGGGCAGTGGGTTATTGCAGGCTATGGATACTAGGTATTGCAGAAATTGCACGGCCATTATACTCTGCAACGGGGGAAAAGGAGACCGCCCTGGTCTGGACAGAAAAGGAAGAAGAGGCTTATAAGAAGCTAAAAGAAGCCCTGGTAAGTGCCCCAGCACTTGCCCTGCCAGACTTAACCAAACCCTTTCAGCTATATGTAGCTGAGAACAAAGGGGTGGCAAAAGGGGTCCTCACGCAACCCTTGGGACCATGGAAACGCCCCGTAGCTTATCTCTCTAAGAGACTTGACCCAGTGGCATCGGGATGGCCCAACTGCTTGAGAGCCATTGCAGCCACCGCCCTCCTGGTAAAGGAAGCCTCAAAGCTAACCTTTGGCCAAAATCTCCAAGTAGTTGCTCCGCATGCAGTTGAGACCTTATTAAGGAGCCCCCCGGAGAGATGGATATCCAACGCCCGCATTACCCAGTACCAGGTGTTGCTGCTAGACCCACCACGAGTCAGCTTCCTGAAAACGGCTGCCTTGAACCCAGCCACACTCCTCCCTGATGAGAAGGCAGAGGCCCCTTTGCATGACTGCGAGGAGACACTGACTACCCTCACTTCCCTCCGCGAGAACCTTGTGGACCAGCCCCTGCAGAATCCGGATGAGACCCTCTACACCGACGGGAGCAGCTTCGTAGAGGAAGGTACCCGGTATGCGGTATGTGGGGCGGCAGTAGTGACATGAGGAGGAGCCAGGGGAGATCTAAGAAGCCCTGGTGAGCACCCTGGCACTCGTCCTGCCAGACCTACCTAGGGACTGCAAGGATATATCTCCTCACACTGCCCTTACAGGAGGCTGAGGAAGTGGCTAAAAGACTAGTAGGGCCCCTAGAAGTTCTCATAGCCCTGCCAGCACAAAGTCTCCCAGAGAAGCCTACTCATCTGCCAGAGGAGCAGTGGCTAGCTGAGAAACTAAGGGCCCGGGAAGGAGAGGCTGGATGGCTAATTCTGCCAGACGGGAGGCCTATAGTGCCAGAAGCCCTGGGTCGGACCATTGCTTCCCAGGCTCACTAGAGTACCCACCTGGGGGGAACGAAGCTATCAGAACTACTGGGAAGAAAATTTTACATCCCAGGGCTCCAAAAATATCCCAAGACTTGGCTAGAGGGTGCCAAGTGTGTGCCCGGGTGAATCAAGGGCTCCCTGTTGTCGCCGCGCCAGGACAGCGATTCCAAGGCCAGAACCCCGGAGAACACTGGGAAGTGGACTTCACCGAGATACCAGGAGGACAAGGAGGGTATAAATACTTGCTGGTTTTCATTAATACCTTCTCTGGCTGGCCTGAGGCATACCCAACCAAGACAGAGACAGCATAGGTAGTAGTTAGAAAACTCCTCACTAAAATTGTCCCCCGGTTTAACCTACCATTATATATGGGGTCCGACGATGGCCTGGCGTTTATCGCCAAAGTTACAATACATAGTTAAGGCCCTGAGAGTTACTTGGAAATTGCATTATGCTTATAGACCACAGAGTTCTGGACAGGTAGAGAGGATAAATTGGATCTTAAAGAAAACATTAACTAAATTAAAATTAAAAACTGGCAAAAACTGGGTAAGTCTTCCTTTTGCCCTCCTCAGAGCTAGATGTACTCCATATATAAAAGGACTCACCCTTTTTGAAATTATGTTTGACAGGCCGCCACCTCTTCTTCCCTGCCTAAGGGAGGAAAAAAATTGCCCGGCTGTCTACCCGAAATTTGCTTAAGTCCTTACAGGCTTTGCAGAGCAGCGCCATGTCAGCACAACAGGTGATGAAAGCCATACGGGAGGAGGACGTGATGAGATCCAGTCCAACACAGCCTGCCTTCCCTCTGGGTGATCTCGTCTGGGTGCAGTGCCACGACCCTAGCAGCCTGGAACCTAGATGGGATGGACCCTACCAGGTGGTGCTGAGCACTCCAACCGCCATCAAAGTCGCAGGAAAGAGGCACTGGAAATTGTAACCCCGTCCTCCTCATGCCTCTCACCTAGTGAACTGACCAATGGGAAGGAGAAAGACATGGGAACTAAGACTCTATGTCAGCGGCGGAGCCAATTCTTCACCATCAAATGCAGGACTCTTCCCCGGTGGCTCGACCCTACATTGCCAAATGCCTCCTCAATTTCATATCGTAGAGGAGGGCACTGAAGCAAAGATTTGATTTGGGCATAAGACCAGTAGGGAATGTGCTAGGGTGAGGGACTGCGGCATGGAAGGGTTACAGAATGTTACAGAATGTGCTAAGGGGAGGAAACGGGACATGCGAAATTGAATGTGCTGGGAGGGGGGACTGACGTATGGAGAATTGTGTCAGGGTTAGGAACCATAGAAGAAAAATTGTTAGATTGTCTTAGAAAAACAATGTGTTATGATATGCTCCAGTCAGGTGTGACTCTGTTTACCCCTCTTTTGTGCTTGTGGACTCTTTATGAACTTTTAATGGAATGCTTTGTAGTTGATTTTTTTTTAACACTGTTTTGCTATAAAAGATCATACTGCACCCTTGGTCTCTGCCACAGGCTGCAAACCTTCCCAGAGGGGGAAGGTGCGGGCTGTGGTCAGCTGGCCAGCTTAATAAAGGCTCTTAAATTTAAATTCTGAGTCGGTGGTCTATCTCGTTGAGCCAACCCATAACAAAAATCCAACTCCCTTTTTTATAAATACATTTTTTATTGAATTTTTTACAGAGGGGAAGGGAGAGGGATAGAGAGTTAGAAACATCGATGAGAGAGAAACAGATCAGCTGCCTCCTGCACAGTCCCTACTGGGTATGTGCCCGCAACCAAGGTACATGCCGTTGACCGGAATCGAACCTGGGACCCTTGAGTCTGCAGGCCGACGCTCTATCCACTGAGCCAAACTGGTTAGGGCCCAACACCCAATTTTTATAAAAACTCTCAGCAAAGTGGGAATAGAGAGATTATACCTCAACATAATAAAAGCCATACATGACAAACCTACAGCCAACATCATACTAAATGGGCAAAAACTAAAACCATTTCCCCTAAGAGCAGGAACAAGACAGAGATGCTCACTATCACCACTCTTGTTCAACATAGTACTGGGAGTCCGAGCCATAGTGATAAGACAAGAAGAAAAAATACAAGGCATCAAGATTGGAAAGGAGAAAGTAAAATTCTTATTATTCACAGGTGACATGATATTGTACATAGAAAATCCTAAAGACTCCACCAAAAAACTACTTGATTTAATAAATGAATTTGGCAATGTAGCAGGATACAAAATTAACACCCAGAAATCTATGGCATTTTTATACACCAATAATGAACTCTCAGAGAAAATAAAAAACAATCCTTTTTATCATTGCAACAACAACAAAAAAGATACTTAGGAATAAACCTATCCAAGGAAGTAAAAGACCTGTACTTGGAAAACTACAGGATGTTGAAAAAAGAGATAGAGGAAGATATAAACAAGTGTAAGAAAATAGTGTGTTAGAATCAACATTGCCCTAGCCGGTTTGGCTCAGTGGATGGAGCGTCGGCCTGCGGACTCAGGGATCCCAGGTTCGATTCCGGTCAGGGGCATGTACCTTGGTTGCGGGGCACATACCCAGTGGGGAATGTGCAGGAGGCAGCTGATCGATGTTTCTCTCTCATCGATGTTTCTGGCTCTCTATCTCTCTCCCTTCCTCTCTGTAAAAAAATCAATAAAATATATTTTTTTAAAAAAAGAATCAACATCATTAAAATGTATACACTACCCAAAACAATCCATAGATTCAATGCAATCCCTATTAAAACACCAACAGCATATTTCACAGATTTAGAACAAACACTTCAAAAATTTATATGAAACCAAAAGACCCCAAATAGCCACAGCAATCTTGAGAAAGAAGAACAAAGTTGTACGAATCACAATACAAGATATCAAGTTATACTACAAAGCAATGTACTCAAAACAGCCTAGTACTGCCTGGCCAGCGTTGCTCAGTGGTTGAACCAGGTCACGATTCAATTACCGGTCAGGGCACACACCTGGATTGTGAGCTCAATCCCCAGTGTGGCGCTTGCAGGAGGCAGTCAATCATCTCTCTCATCATTGAATCTCTCTCCCCCTCTCTCTTCCTCTATGAAATCAATAAATATATATTTTTTAAAAGCCCAGTACTGGCCGAAACCGGTTTGGCTCAGTGGATAGAGCGTCGGCCTGCGGACTGAAGGGTCCCAGGTTCGATTCCGGTCAAGGGCATGTACCTGGGTTGCGGGCACATCCCCAGTGGGAGATGTGCAGGAGGCAGCTGATCGATGTTTCTCTCCCATCGATGTTTCTAACTCTCTATCTCTCTCCCTTCCTCTCTGTAAAAAATCAATAAAATATATTTAAAAAAAAAAAAAAAGCCCAGTACTGGCACAAGAACAGGCATCTAAATCAATGGAACAGAATAGAGAACCCAGAAATTGACCCAAGCCATTATACTCAATTAATATTTGACAAAGGAGGCAAGGGCATTCAATGGAATAAAGAAAGACTTCAATAAATGGTGTTGGGAAAATTGGACTGATACGTGCAAAAAAATGAAACTAGACCACCAACTTACAACACACACACACACAAAACCTCAAAATGTATAAAATACTTAGATGTAAGTTGTTTAACAATAAAAATCCTACAAGAAACCATAGGCACAAAAATCTCAAACATCTCTCATAGTGATATGTTTATCAATACATCTCTAGGGCAAAGGAGAAAATATGAAAGTGCGACTACATCAAAATAAAGAGCTTCTGCACAGCAAAAGAAACCATCAAAAAAAAAATGAAAAGACAGCCTACTGCATGGGAGAACATATTTGCCAATGATTCATTCTATATGGGGTTAATTTCCAAAATATATATGGAACTCATGCAACTTAACAAAAGGAAGATAAACAATCCAATTAAAAAATGGGCAAAGGTACTAAATTGATTCTGTATGTCCACTTTGGAGTATTACAGAAAGCTAAGAGACATATGAAAAAATGCTCAAAGTCACTAATGATCCAAGAGATGAAAATTAAAACAAGTATGAGGTATCACTTCATACATACCTGTCAGAATGGCTATCCTCCACAAATTAACAAATAGCCAGGTGTTGGTGAGGATGTGAAGAGAAGGGAACCCTAGTACACTGCTGGTGGGAATGCAAACTGGTGCAGCCATTGTGGAAAACAGTATGGAGTTTCCTCAAAAAATAAAAACTGGAACTTCCATTTGACCCTGTGATCCCACTTCTAGGAATATGTCCTAAGAATCCTGAAACACCAATCAGAAAGAATATATGCACCCCTGTGTTCATAGCAGTGCAATTTATCGTAGCTAAGATTTAGAAACAGCCCAAGGGCCCATCAGCAGATGAGTGGATAAAAAAGGTGTAGTACATTTACACAATGGAATACTACACAGCTCTAAAAAAGAAAGAACTCTTACATTTGCACCAGCACAGATGGGTCTGAAGAGTATTATGCTAAGCAAAATAAGCTGGTCAGAGAAAGATAAGTATCACATGATCTCACTCATATGTGGAATCTAATGATCAAAATAAACTGATGAGCAAAATAGATCCAGAGACATAGAAGCATGGAACAGACTGTAGAATTGCAGAGGGAAAGGGGAGGAGGAGCATGTATAGTCGGGAAGAGATCAACTAAAGAACTTGTATGCATATATGCATAAACCATGGACACAGACAATAGGGTGGTGAAAGCCTGGAGTGGGGGATACGGGTGGGTTAGAAGGGGTCATATGTAATACTTTTAATAATAAAGATTTAAAAAAAATAAAGTTCTAAGTCTAAGCTGAAGAACACATTCCTTTCCAGAGAAGATTTAGAAAAAAAAAAAAAAAAGGGGTAACTTCAAAGGTTGACCTTGTTTTATAAACATTCTAATATGAAAAAAAAGAAAACACACTGAATGCTTTTAAGAGGAATACTGCCATGTTGAATGTAGTATAAGGACAATAATTCTGAAAGAATGGGTTAAGAAAAGTAAATTTTGGGTGAAAGGCCAATGAAGTGAAGAGAGAAGGACTAGGGTGGTAGAGTGGGTGCAGTCAAGGGTTAGCTGGAACATAACTTTAAAAAAAATGTTTTTATTGATCTTAGAGAGAGAGGACAGGAGAGGGAGAGATAGAAACATCAATGAGAGAGAAACATTGATTGGCTATCTCCTGCACATCCCCTAGTGGGGATTGAGACTGCAAGCCAAGCATGTGCCCTGATCGGGAATGGATCCAATGACCTCTTGGTGCATGGGTTGATGATCAACCAATTGAGCCACACCGATTGGGTGGGACAGAAGGTTTGTTTGTTTTTTTTCCCTAGGGGGGTGGAGGGGATGACAACTTTTTAAAGGAAAAAAGAGCCTGTACATGGTGACTTCGCAGCCATCTTACCCTCAAACTCCTCACAGACAGCAGATTTCCAGGGGCCCATACCACCAACACCAAAACTATTCTGTGACCCACCATATCCCCTTCCTTAGGAGATAGCTAGTTAACAGACGCTTAGGTGATGGTCCATTCTTTTTTCTTAATAATTAACATTGTTTTATTTCTTAAAGTATTTAGAGTAATAGAAAAAAATTAGAAAATTCGGAAAGCAGAGAAAACTGTTAAGCAATTTTTAACACATTGCTTCCCAGGCCCATATTTTGAACAAGGCTGTTCAGAGACAAATTTATTTAGAGAAATGGTTCTAGGTGGTGAGCTACAGGGACCAGAGCAGGCCAAGGTTTTTGAGCTCCTCAGATAGCACCACTTTTCACCCTCCCCATAAAGCACTCTATCCCCTTGAGTCCTGTGGCTCCTCAGCCTCCTGTGACTGATGTCACTTGGTCACTGGTGCCCACAGAATCCTGGCCAAGGTTCCCGATTCCTTCCCCTCCACACACCCATGCAGAGCAAGCCTGTCTTCTTCTGGGCTTTGGTTATTATCTACTTGCTCATGATTACCAAGGCTGTTCAGTTCAGTTTGCCTGCTAGCCCCACACCTTTATTTTAACTGCCTCTGGTCATTCCCACCCACTGGTTCAGCCATGCACAGTACATCCAACCCTCCCCTCTTCCAACTCACATCTGCCCTTTCAGACCTGCTGCTCCTCCTCCTGGTTCCTTGGCTCTGAGAACAGCACAGTAGCCATTCAGTTATCCAGGTCAAATCTGTATATCATCATTGACTTACCCTTTCTCCTTTCTACTCCCCGCTGCCCCACTAGTCAGTCATCTAGTTCATCCTTCCTAAAGTCAGTACTTCTCAAGGGCATATGGTTCATTGCTGGACTGTGAAAAGTACAGAAACCGAACTGAGGTAAATGTTTAGGAAATTTTATGGCAACATGAGTAATATAATATTTTAGAACCTATTAATAAAAATGTAGGCTTTTATTTTGTTCTTAAATTCGATTTATCTGTAATCTATTTTTATTTTATTTTACAAAACAATATTGGTCCAGTCTGTCCAGCATGGCTCAATGGTTGAATGTCATGCCTGGGTTGTGGGCTTAATCCCCAGTAGGGAGTGTGCAGGAGGCAGCTAATCAATGATTCTATTGCTCTCTCTTCCTCTCCCTTCCTCTCTTGAAATCCATAAAAATATATTTTAAAAAACTGAAAACAAAAACTCCCAGCCCATAATGGACTGGGAGAAAAGCAGGTCCTTTATCATGAGTAGAAAAACACTGTCCTAAGCCTCTCATAGCCACTAGCCATGCTAGGTCCCATGGGTATCACCCACTGCCTCATGGTGTGCTCTCTGCCTTCAGCCTGGCTCCCCTCAATTCTGTTCTCTATAGCAAGGCCAAGTGAGCAAAAGGACACCTCTGGGCTCCATTTTCAGCCTGCTATTTAAGCACTTCCCTGTCTTAAGTGTTTGCAATCCCTTCCCTACCTCCCACCACCCGCCCCCTTCTCCCCCCGCCCCCCCTGTCCCTCCCCCTCGCCCCCCAACCTTAGTTAGGATAGTTTCCCAACTCCTCACCCTGGCCTGGCCCCTACATTCCTGCTGGCTGCATCTCCCAAATCACTCCTCCACCTCCTCTCCCTGCCAGGCACTCTGAACTTTCACTCCCGGGAACAGGGCAGTCTCTTGCATCTGAGCTTTGCACATACTGTGCTCTTGACTCTTTCCCCATCTCTACCTGATGAATTACAAATTGTTCTTTGGACTTTAGCTTCCTCTCAAGTCCCTCAGATGTTGTCTAGGAACCCTTTCCTGTGACCCTCATTTAGCACTTAGATTTAGCTCTTCTCATGTTGTCTAACTGGCTGTACCCCATCAAAATGATAAGTCACGTGAGAGGAGAGTCTCAGGACTGTATCCTGGAGTCCAGTACAGAGGCATTCAATACAAATGTTTGAATCAGCGAACTGGAGGGTGACACTGCATCCACCTTTGCAGTCAGTCTTATCCTGAGACAGACTTGCTCTTCAGCGGTCATAATTTCTCCACATTGTGAGGAGGCACGCAAGGCCAATGACCATCATCTCTCCCTTCCTCTAATAAGCAGAACAAGGAGAGCTCTCCAGGGATGAGTCCCTTACACGAGCAGTGCCAGGAAATACCTGCTTCCCGACTTAGATGTTGGCTGAGATGCCCGAGTTAGAGAGCCACTTCCTCTTGCCTACCACCTTCCTACTCAAAGCAGCAGAGGAGAGATAAGACCCTTTCCCACTGATTGCTCTGACCTATTCCTCAACTGTTTATTTGCTAAAAGATAATTTCCTACCAATTCTAAGCTTGATACAGTCAGACAATACAAAAACTTACCTGTTTTCAGTAAGAACCTTCTGACTTTTCTGGATGCCAAGATATAGGCCAGGTTACTGCTGAGTTCTGGGAAGGGTTGCTTTACAATCCTTGTTTTATTTGTGGCCCTGCCTCTTCACACCCACAGCAGCCCTTCACCTTCAAATAGGTTGGGTTTGAATGAAACCCCAAAGAGGTCTAGCTAGCTCTATCTTCCCAGGTGGCTGTTGACTTGGTTGCTGGTATGACTGGGACAGAAATTCTGGCTGAGGATTGCTCAAGGCAGTGTGTGTGTGTAGCCTGAGGGGGTGGTGGTGGTGATGGGAGACTCACCACCCACTCAGAGACCTGGAGGCCAGGGAGGAGAACAAACATGGGAAAATCAATGCAATGCAAACACTCTGCCAGATATTTAGTGCCAGAGGCTAATCTCTGCTTCTCAGACTCACGCACTTTTCTAATTGTAGGCGTCTGACTCCCGCAATAGAGGTATCTAGTTCCAGTAGCTTCAAGGCCCTCTCTTCAGGAACACAATTTTTGTTTGTTTGGCATGGATTTCTCAGGGGCCTGTGCTCAGCAGTGGGAGTGCTGCAAGTAGAATGTTACATCTGAGCTGTGAGCACAGCTCTGCATTTCAGCTCTAAGGTAGAGAGGTGAAATTGAAACCCAGCTTCTCTTTAGTATATGTGCTGCCGAAGCAAGCACGTAACCCAGCTTCTCTTTAGAGGCAAATTGTCTAATTTGGGGCAAAGGATAAGGCAGTACAGGGAGAATAAAACTGGCAAGCCATGTTGTATAGTACAGGACCTTGTTGCCTGGCCAAGGATTTGGGAGAGAAACTTTGGTGTCAGAGACCCAGGTTCAAATTCCAGCTCCCAAGTTAATAATAATGATCTTACTTTAGGCAAGCTACTCAATTTAGTGTTTTTCTACATCACAAGGAGATTGACAAGGCTGGAGAGCAGAGTGGCTCATAGGCTTTGGGGTAAGACTGCTTCTGAGCTGATTTGAATTCGTTTACCACTTACAATCTGTAATGTTAAACAAGTTACTTCTCTGTGCCTGCTTCCTTATATGTGAAATGAGACTTACACTTAGATGTAGAGCACTTAGTACAGTACCTGGCACATAAATGGTGTTCACTAATTTTTCCCCCTCCCTTTCCTGTGGGCAATGGGAAGCTACTCTGGGATGGCGAGTAGGGACTTAGAGGGCACAGTTCAGGTTTATGGCAGCAAAGTGGTTTGGACAGGCCAGGGTTATTACAATAATCTAAGCAAGACATAAAACTGAGAACCTGCGTGCAGGAGGGAAGAGAGATGATTTCTGTGAAGAATCAATAGGGCCTGGCAGCTGGTTGAACATGCAAGGACAATTACCAGGGACGAGACATGGATCAGCAGGAGCACTGATATTGGTATTGGATGAGGAGAGGGGAGGGAAGACAAGTTTGGCTGTTGACATGATTTTAAAGCAGCAGCTGCGAAAGAGGGAATAGCAATGTGTACAAGAAAGGGTGCTAGAATGCTATCACCTCACACCAGCGAGGGTGGCATAATTTAAAAAAAACAGAAAACATGCTGCTGAGGATTTGGAAAAACTGGAACACTGTGCATTGTTGATGGGAACGTACTACTTTGGAATGAATGGTATAGTGGCATGGCAGTTCCTAAAAAAAAAAAAAAAAATTAAAAATAGGATTACATTACAATCCAGCAACTCCACTTTAGGGCATATACCCAGAACTGAAAGCAGGGTCTTACACAGACATTTGTACACCATATTCATTAACATTATTGAAGATAGCTCAAAGAGGGAAACAACCCACATGTTCATTGATTGATCAAAAGATAAATGAAAGGTATATTCAGCCTCAAGGATTAAGGATACTCATCGACCCATGAACCAGGAAGTCACAGTTTGATTCCAGGTCAGGACACATGCCTGGGTTGTGGGCTTGATCGCTAGTGGGAGTTGTGGGGGTGGGAGGCAGCCACTCAATGATTCTCATAATTGATGTTTCTATCTCTCTCTCCCTTCCTTTCTGAAATCAATAAAAAATATATTTTAAAAAATATATTTTAAAAAAAGGATATTCTGATACACACTACAACATGGAGAAACCTTGACAACATTATGCTAAGTGAAATAAGCCAGTCACAGAAGGATAAATATTTTATGATTCCACTCAGTCTGGGGATTTTCCAGCTGCCTTCTTGGCTAGCATTTCAGAGTCCATTATACACTAAAGGTTTTAGCTAAATTTAGACTGAGCCTTGGTAACAGAGAGGGGACTAGAATATATGCACAGATGTTCTCCTTTAAAAACACCCATGGGAAAATCATGATGCCAGGAAAACATCTGCTGACCCATTTATAGAGAACCCAATGAGGGAGGGGACAGTGAAGGTGATTAATAGACTGGACACTCCAATGGCATTCCTTCCAAAGGCAACTCTTGCCTAACAGTTTAATGAGATAGGTCATTCACCTATCTAGGAAGATTTCAGGATGAAGGTTGGCTTCCAAATGGTACCAAGTTTTGAAACAGTTGACCAGTGGAAAATACTTTGTTTTGGTCCTGAGCAGATATTTCTGGCAATACCTAGGCACTCTGCTAAGAGCTAAATTCCTATTAAAAGTAAAGTCAAACCCTACTATTAGCTAAAACTGTCAAAATTTAGCTTTTGATAAGGAATTCATGTTGCAGAAGAGGTTTCAGTTGGGAACCCATGTTAGAAATCAACTTTACATAAATTTTAAGGGTGTGATACTATTATGCAGAGAGAGGAATTGATGCTGACCATGCCAGTGTCAACATAACAAAGAAAGCCAGGCCAAAGCAGTGCCCCACCTACCTTGCCCCATCAGGAGAAAAGTGGGACAGAGTCAAGTGAGATAAACAATCTGACCATTACCATTTCAAATCTGGGGTTTACTAATGATTTTTTACTTTAAATTTTCTCTTGTTTTGAAAATTATATGGCAGTACAACTATAAAACTAGGAAATGAGATAGACATAATATTTTATAGGAAACACTAGAGGCCCGGGGCATGAAATTCATGCACAGGGTGGAGTGTGTGTGTGTGTCCCTCAGCCCAGCCTACACCCTCTCCAATCTGGGACCCCTCAAGGGATGTCCGACTTCCCGTTTAGGCCCAATGGGATTGGGCCTAAACGGGAAGTCGGACATCCCTCTCACAATCCAGGACTGCTGGCTCCCAACCGCTCATCTGCCTGCCTACCTGATTGCCTCTAATCGCTTCTGCCTGCCAGCCTGATCACCCCCTAATCACTCCCTTGCCAGCCTGATTGACACGTAACTGATCCCCTGCTACCCTTCCCTACTGGACCAGTTGCCCCTAACTGCCCTCCCTTGCCAGCCTAGTTGCCCCTAACTGCCCTCGTCTGCTGGTCTGGTCACCCCTAACTGCCTTGTTCCCCCAAACTGTCCTCCCCTGCAGGCCTGGTCCTTTCCAACTGCCCTGATCACCCACACTGCCCTCCCCTGCTGGCCATCTTGTGTCCACATGGGGGTGGCCATCTTGTGTGTTGGAGTGATGGTCAATTTGCATATTACCTCTATTATATAGGACTAGTGGCCCGGTGCACAAAAATTTGTGCACTCGGGGGGAGGGTGGTGTCCCTCAACCTGGCCTGCACCCTCTCCAATCTAGGACCCCTGGAAGGATGTCCTACTGCCGGTTTACAGGGATCGGGCCTAAACTGGCAGTTGGACATCCCTCTCACAATCTGGGACTGCTGGCTCCTAACCACTCACCTGCCTGTCAGCCTACTCGCCCCCAAATGCCCCCCTGCCAGCCTGATCACCCCCAACTGTCCCCCGTACCAGTGTGCTCACCCCAACTACCCCACCCCCCGCCGGCCTGCTCGCCCCTAACTGCCCCCCCTGCTGGCCTGCTCACTCCAAATGGCTCCATCTTCTATTCCATTTGTGTCCTTTCCACCCCTAAGTTAATGTCGTGTCCTTAATATGTGGTTATGAGATGGCTCTGTGACTGAGTTGGGAAACCTTTCACGTTTCTCTTTCCTTTCCTTTCATCTCAGGATAACTAAGCTCTGCAGTTTGTGTGGGACCAAAGGCCCTGGGAATACAATGCTGAGCCCTCTGAACTCATTTTATTCTTTATTGTATTATTTGATTCCTGGGGCTGAATTAAACATGAAAACAGAAGAAAATATACCCTTAGATATAGAATCTGAGTCATTACCTGGAGATTTCTGAGGGAGTTGACACTGAGGCATGAGACACATGTGTTTATTGGTCAGTTTCCTCAACTATGGAATGAAGGTTGATCCTGCCCCTCGGATCCTTTGGAGGTTGGATATGATACATCCAGAGGGATTAACTGGCAGCTCGGAGAGTAAGATCAGAAACCAACAGACACTTGTTTCCTTTACCCAGACAGTTAGAAAAGCACATCTCCTTTTATCATAACAGCAGCAAGGGCCATGCCTGTGGGAGGAGGAGCAGGGAACCAGAGCTTCCCCCTTGTTCCTTCCCCGCCCTCCCGCCCTCCACCCCTGCATTTGTCCAGCTGCTATTGCTATCTATCGTGGAACTGCTCAACTCAGGCTATGGCCCCGCCCATCTCACAGGGAGGTGCATGCGCAGTTTCTTGCAGACACAGAAGCAGCTGTGGAGTAGAGAGGTGGCGGTTTTTCCCCTGAGCAGGCGCTAAAGTCCTTGTTGAAGTCTCCACTCCGGAGCCTGCGAGTCCGAGTCCTGGGAGGCTGCACAGTGGAGGCGCCACATTCCTTTCAGTAGAAACTGAAGATTGATAGGAGCCTGCTGGCTGGGGGGAAGGGCCAGGAGGTCTGCCTCGCACCCATTCGCCAATCCCCAGTCCTGCTTCACTGATTGTGTCGCCCTGCCGGCCAGGGCTGCACACGGGGCAGGGCCCCCACAATCACCGCACCTGCCTGAGCCCTGCCACCCAGGGCCACACACATGGGGGCCTGGATGGCGGCTCCTGCTGTCCCGCCCAGCCTTCAGTATGCAAATTAGCTTCCATCTTTGTTGGCAGTTAATTTGCATATCGCTGATTGGCTGGTGGGTGTAGTGAAGGTATGGTCAATTTGCATCTCTGTCTTTTATTAGATAGGCTGTTTTTCAGGGGAGAATGAAATGGGAACATGGTTTTAAAGATAACAACAGGAGGAAAATCTGAAAAATAATGTGAAATAATTTGATACCAAACAACTGGCAGTCAAGATGGAAAGATCTACCATTGCCCTAGGAGTGAACAATAGATTAAGAAACTGGTATTGCCTATGATAGACTTGTTACTGAATGCAACTATTGTGCAAGGTGAATTATTTAAGGCTAAACAAGGCCAGGAATTTTGGTGTCTCAAGGCTATAGCTATTCTCTTCCTCCCCCAATTAAAACCCCTCCCATGGAAATAAAAATAAATAAAATGGGTAGGTAGAAAAGTACCTGCTTACTTAACTTGTAGCTCCCACTCTGGCCATGTGTAATTCAGATGGCTCCAGGCTAGAGCTGCCCACTGTTACCCCATTATCAACTTTACTTACCAGGCCCTGGATTTTGGAAGGAGATCAAAATTAGTGCATTAAGGTGTGTTTAAAATGATGTATCAAGGGCTTGGAATGTGTGGGTGGTATGGGGGCGAGGGGTGGTGGTTAATGTATGATATTGTGTAGAACTGCCAGTGTTTTATTACTGTTCTTAAGTTCTCTGGAGCACACAGAACTATTAACTGCACAGGGTCCACAGCTCCCATGCCAACTGATACCATCTACCTTGAATGAGGCTAGGATGGGATGACTTAAAAAGAAAATCTTTATGGCTGAGAGTATTATAGATGTCCCCTCTTCCCCCACTTCCCCCTGGTTCCTGCCCATTCCAGGCCTTCATCACCCTAATGTGACCATAGGTGATGCACATATGCATATGTTTTTTGGTTGATCTCTTCTCCCTCTCCCCTTCCCTCTGAGATTCAGGTCTATTCCATGTTCCCTTATCTCTGGTTCTATTTTATTCATTTATTTTGTTCATTAGATTCCTTGTTCATTTATTTTGATTTTTTGATTGAGTTGTTGATATGTGTTCGACATTTTATTGTTCATATTTTTTATCTTTCTTCTTCCTCCCCTCCCCCCACCCCCTTTTTCTTAAAGAATACCTTTCAACATTTCAAGTAATACTGGTTTGGTGGTGAATTCCTTTAGCTTTTTCTTGTATGTGAAGATCGTTATCTGACCTTCAATTAAAAAAAATTTTTTTTATTGATTTCAAAGGAAGGGAAAGGGTAGATAGAAACATCAATGATGAGACAGAATCATTGATTGGCTGCCTCCTGCACACTCCCCAATGGGGACTGAGCCAGAAACCCAGGTATATGTCCTGAACTGTTGACCTCCTGGTTCATAGGTCAATGCTGAACTACTGAGCCACGCTGGCTGGGCTGACCATCAATTCTAAATGAGAGCTTTGCTGGGTAGAATAATATTGGTTGTAGGTCCTTCATTACTTTTGAGTATTTCTTACCTACATTTTTGTTGAGAAATCAGCTGACATTCATATGGGTGCTCCCTTGTAGGTAACTAATTGCTTTTCTCTTGCTGCTTTTAAGATTCTGTCTTTAAGCTTTGGCATTTTAATTATGATGTGTCTTGGTGTGGGCCACTTTGGGTTGCTCTTGTTTGGGACTCTCTGTGGTTCCTGGACTGGTAAATGTACTTCTTTATGAGTTAGGGGAAGCTTTCCATCATTACTTCTTCAAATAGGTTTTCAATATCTTGTTCTCTCTTCTCCTTCTGGCACCCCCATAATGTGAATGTTGGTAGGCTTGAAGTTGTCCCACTATCTTAATATTTTTGGATTCTTTTTGCTTTTTTGCATGTTTTTTTGCTTCTTATTCCAAATCGTTGATTTCTCAGAATCCTCTCCTCTATTGTTGAATCCCTGTAAATTATTATTGCAGTTAATGTATGCTTATTTTCTGACAGGTCCTTTTTCATGTATTTGAAATTCTAAGATCCTTGAAAGTCTCACTAAGTCCCTTAAAGTTCTCTCTCAGTAAGATCCTTGAGCATCCTTAGAATCATTGTTTTGAACTCTTGTATCTAGTAGTTTTCTTCCATTTCTTTTAGTTTCCCCACTGGAGATTTCTTCTCTTCTTAAAATACACACACACACACACACACAAATAAAAGAGTAATATGCTAATTAGACCGGACATTTTCTGGATAAAGCCACGGTGGCAGGGGCTGAGGCAGAGGTGGTTAGGGGTGACCAGGCTGGCAGGGGAGGGCAGTTAGGGGTGACCAGGCAGGAAGGCAGAGGCGGTTAGGGGTCATCAGGCAGGCAGGGGAGCAGTTAGGGGTGATCATTCAGGTAGGCAGGTGAGCAGTTAGGAGCCAGTAGTCCCAGGTTGTGAGAGGGATGTTCGACTGCCAGCAAGATCGGGCCTAAACTGGCAGTTGGACATCCCCCAAGGGGTCCCAGATTAGAGAGGGTGCACGCTGGGCTGAGACCACGTCTCATGCACAAATTTTGTGCACCAGGCTTCTAGTCTGTGTGTGTGTATATGCACATGCACATACATACATACATACACACACACACACACACACACACACACATTTTGATTTGAGAGAGGGAGAAGTAGAAACATGAATAATGAAAATCATTGGTTGGCTGCCTCCTACATGTCCCCCACTGGGGATTGAGCCCGCAACCCGGGCGTGTGCCCTGACCAGGTATCAAACCATGACCTCCAGGTTCATAGGTGGATGCTCAACTGGGCTGGCCAGGCTGTTCTTTCATTTGTGAAATGTTTGTCTCTGCACTTTGATTGCTTCCCTGTGTTTGTTTCTATTTATTAGGTAGACCTGCTATGTCTCCTGGAATTGGTAGAATGGCCTTGTTTAGTAGGTGTCCTGTAGGGCCCAGTGGATCTCCCCAATCACCTCAGATGGCATTCTAGATGCACCTCTATGTGGGTTATGTAGCACAGTCTTGTAGTTGAGCCTCGATTTCTGTTGGCATCACTGGGAGAATTTGACCTCCAGGCCATTTGGCTGTGAGGACCTGCTGCAACCACAATGGAAGAGTTGCTGCCGAAACCGGTTTGGCTCAGTGGATAGAGCGTCGGCCTGCGGACTGAAGGGTCCCAGGTTCGATTCCGGTCAAGGGCATGTACCTGGGTTGCGGGCACATCCCCAGTGGGAGATGTGCAGGAGGCAGCTGATCGATGTTTCTCTCTCATCGATGTTTCTAACTCTCTATCTCTCTACCTTCCTCTCTGTAAAAAAGTCAATAAAATATATTAAAAAAAAAAAAAAAAAGAGTTGCTGTGCAGGGAATACCCCTATGGAGCAGGACTTGCTTCAGTGGGGCATTGGTGCTCAGAGTCTGCCCCTTTGGTGTGTTGCTTGTGGATGTGTAGAGTTGTAAGCTGGTATGGTGTGAAGTTGTCCACCAGGTGCACTGGCTTTGGGGCATCCTGGGAGGTGCAGTCAGTCACTGCCTGGGGCCACCAGGCCAGAGCTAGAATGATCTGCAGATTGCTGCTACCTGTGTTGGGCTTGGAAGTGCCCAGGCGAGGACAAGCTATGAAGTCAGGCTGCTGCTAGTGTCAGATCTTACTGACACTAGCTACTGCTTGAGAGATTTTAGGAAAGTCTTAAGTCCAAGCCAGGACAGGCCATTCATATGGAAAAGCAGCTGCAGTTTGGACTCAAGTTAGATGCGGAGATGATCTCATGGAATCCCCAGGGCAAGCGAATGTGTGAGCTAGGCTGATGGAAACTCAGATATGGTTGCCAGACAGCTCTGTGAGGGGAGGTGGCCAGCACAGGAACAATGACTCCTGAAAGCACCTGTCTGGGAGAAAGCTGTCCCTAAATTCATGCCCTGATGCCAGACAATCCAATTCTTCCCTGCATTTCCCCAAGCTGCTGCAGTGGGTCCATCTAAGTTTGTATGTTCGCCCTTTAAAAGGAACTGTCTGGGTCTCCAGCAGTCTCCTTGTTACACAGCCACAATTCCCATTGGTTTTCACAGACCCAATTTACAAAGACTTCTCTTCCGAGCTCTGGAAACTTGGGCTGGGGGTCTGATGTGGGACTGGAACCCTTTACTCCTCATGGGAGGCCTCTGCAGCCGAGATATCCCTCCTGATGAGGGGGAAGGGAGAAACCACATGTGGGTGTTGGACCAGCCCATCCCATCTCTCCTATCAGTTTCAATATGCTTTTTCCTTTACTTCTCTAGTTGTGGGACTTCCATTCAATCAGATTTCAGGTGGTTCCGAAAGATGGTTCTTCTGTATTTCAGTTGTAATTCTGACGTGGTTGTGGGAGGTGATGGAGTACTGGCATTTACCTACGCCGCCATCTTGGCCTGACTTTTTTAAAAAAATTCTTACTGGAGGATATGTTCTTATTCTTCTTTTTTAAAAAACTATTTTTATTGATTTCAGAGCAGAAGGGAAGGACAGAGAGAGAGAGAGAGATCAATGATGAGAGAGAATCACTGATCAGCTGCTTCCTGCATGCTCTACACTGGGGATCGAGCCCACAGCCTGGGCATGTACCCTGACCAGGACTTGAACTGGGACCTCCTGGTTCATAGGTTGACTCTTAACCACTGAGCCACACTGGCTGGGCCTGAGGATATTTCTTAATGATTTCAGAGAGAGAAAGGGAAAGGGAGAAAGACTGATGTGAGAAACATCAACCAATTGCCTTCCATACACACTCTGATTGAGAATCAAATCCACAACCAGGGTATGTGCCTTGACCAGGAAACGAATCTGTGACCCTTTGGTGCATAGGACTATGCTCCAACCAAATGAGCCACACCAGCCAGGGCTGGGATGACATTTTCTTTTTTGTTAATCTTCATTGGAGGATATTTTTTTCCATTGATTTTTTAGAAAGAGTGGGAGGGAGGCAGGAAGGGGGAAGACGGAGATATAGACATTGATTGGTTGCCTCCCACACATGCCCTGACTGCAGGCTGTGGATCAAACCTGCAACCCAGGTATGTGTCCTTGACTGGAAATTGGACCCGTGACCCCTTGGTGCGAGGGCTGACACTCTAACCACTGAACAACACCGGCCAGGGCTGGGATGGCATTTTTGAGGTAATGGCATTTGGGACCTAGAATAAACCTCTGTTTTGATGGGAGTTTGCCCTGATAATAAAAGTGACACATAGACACACACAACTCACACACATCAGAGACTTGCTATTTTAAGAATGTACTTTATACAAAATAACCAGTTCATATGGAAATAAATCTACAGACCTCCAAAGATCAAAAAGCTTTTTAAAAAGTTCTTTCCAAAAAATTATCCAACACACAATATTGAACTAACTATTGAGGTAAGTGTCGCTCTTAAACAGGGAATCAGCAGAGCACGACAAAATATACACAATATAAAAATAAATACCATTCCCCTTTCCAGTATTGGCCAGCAAAGTTCAGAGCCTTTGCAGCAGGCACAAAGAATCCCTGACCCTGTGTGCCACAGGCTAGTGGACACTGGCCTGGGCTCCCAGGAGCTGTGTGCAAGGCAGGAGGGTGAGGTGCCTGATCCCAGCTATGGAAAGGGGGTGCCACAGTGTCTGAACAGGGCTCAGCATTTTCAGTAACTTATTAAATATCCATACCCGTTTCCAACCCCAATGCACAGGAAAATTAGTTGGTTATCAGGCATCTCTACATAAAGGTTCAGTAAATCCCTGGTGCAGAATTAAAGAGACTAGCCAGGAGACAGCTTCTCCAAAAGCCTGTTTAGCAAAGGTCCTACAAAGCAGAGAGGGATAAACACTCAGCCTGCAGACAAAGCTTTTGCACAGATTCATAGGAGAGATGACATGGCTCAGTGTCCTAAGGATGCGTGGTAGATTCCAACCCACCCAAAAAGAAAAAGGGGGTCTGTTCTTCTCACACAGAAAGCCTCCTAGACACAGTCCTGCTTCCTAGACAGTGATGTGAGCCCCTGCATGCTCAACCAAAATTCCAACTATCTTCTCACTGTAGTGTTGAACAGTGCTGTCTGCAGGAATACTGCACCCCAGAAAGCCGCAGGGTTGAACAGTCCTTCACTCATTCTTACAAACTGGACTCCATGCAGAATCCGGTGGGGGGGGAGGGGAGAGCAAATGGACTGACAGACACAAAGGGGGGCAATAATGCTAGAAAACTTTAAGCCTTTCATTTCCTGAACAATAGTTTCTCTGAAAGAATGTCAGGATTCTGACGCTATGTAACTGTCCTTGCTTTGGGACTGCTGGAGTAAGACTTCCTGTAAAGTTTCAAAGCAAGTCTTAAGAGCAGTATATTATTTCTAGATTTGAAAGTCCATTAAAAAAAAAAGTTCAACCAACAAATTTTGTGTTTTGGACAGTAACAGTTAGTATAAATAACGATACAGCAGATAAGTGCCACAGACACCAAATGGTTAGTCAGGACAAGCACTTCCAAGGTCTGAGGACTAGGCTAGGGCAAGTTGACACTCACATGCTGAGGTTTGACTGGACTAAAGGGTACAAACTACCACAAAAAATGAAGATGAGCATGGAAAACTTTGCCTTTTGAGAGCAGCTGTTGGGCTCACTGTTAATAAGCTCATATAAACGATCAGAAGAACTAACCAACCTAAGGAGAGATGGAGTGACTTCACATTTTATTTTTAAAAATTGGGATGGAAAAATTCTATGAACAAGAATCTGCATATTTTGTCCTTCCTTATTCTCCAAATGCATACCATAATAAATTTTAGCCAATAGCTAATTTTTTAAATGAACAGACTCTGAGGGGGGAAAAAACATCCAAACCAGAAATCTTTCAAAAGGCTCTCCTTTTCGTTCTGGATGTTTTATTTCTCTTGGGTCTTGGGGAAATATTACCAACTCCAATAAAGGTTAGCCATTAATATAAAATCAAATAGGTGTGAGACTCATCCTTCAGAGTGCAGCTACCTCCTTAGGGACTACTGAGCGCCAGCACCGTGACAAGGCTGCAGTGATCCAGTGTGTAAGTCCTTCTAGCCCGAGAGCAGAACTTCTTAGGATCTCCTTATACTCCACTGTCTAGTATAGCATGTTACATGATCACCATTCATTCCCTAATGGAAAAGATGGCAAATGCATCTGCTTAAGACACTTGGAAAGAGTGCCAGAGGAGAAAGAAAAGGTCAGAAGAGCCTGCTAGGGGAATGTGTGGATGAGCAGCCTATAGCAGTTTATCATAGGTACTCCTATAATCCTACAGCTCTTGATGGCTTCTAGAATATCTGCACTTCAAAGGCCAGTTAAAGCTCAGGATATACCAGACAGGGATGAAGTACCTGTAACGCACAACCAAATTTCCACACAGGATGCAGCAAGGCTGACATGTTTCTGTTGCCCCTTTTCACAGTGTGATAATACAGTAGTTCAATTTCCTATCATTTGCCTTAATTATTTCCTCACCTCTCTACATTAGCAAGAAGGAAGATTAAGGATAAAAGAATTTACTGATTTTTTCCCTATACTCTTCACAGATTCTAACAATAGGGGATAGATAAAGGGCTGGGGGTGAGAAGAAAGGATTACAATTACCTTAAGCAGTGTGTACACAGCTGCTCAAATGCAACCAGGGCGGAAGGAAAGGGTACATATCAGCCAACTATTGCTTCCACTCTTCTCCTATCCATGCTCCAGGGAGTTCAGCACAAAACAATCCCTACAGCATTAGCATCAAGGAAGAGTACCTACTGTTAGTGTGTTCCTAGATCAGGAAGGAGAAAAGGCCTTTCACTCAAATATGCTTTCATGTAAAAAGAGAAAGGCTGTCAGTGACAGAATGCTCTGGGCTAAGACCAGGTCTAGCCAGACCTATGCTAGCTCTAAAGACCAATTGGTCTTTCCCTCTCCTTCCTGCTTTTGCACATACACAGAAATAGAAGTAATAATACTTCCACCATGCTACCTTCCACACTAACTAGCTTAAGGGCTGGCGGAGACCTGCCCACAAACCTTCTAATCTGCATTTCTTGCAGAGAATGTTGACCTCTGCATTTCTCTAAACCAGATTATGCCCACAATATGTTTCTAACAAAAATTAGGATAGAATGAGAACATAGCCTCCAAACTCATTCCACTTAAAAGCGTACCAAATTTAAAATTAAAGCCTGTTAGAGAAAAATTCATATTGTTGTCCATTGTATCTTAGAGGCAGACACCTGTGTTCTCTACTCAATTCAGTCATGCCTGAGCCATGAGCCACACTGCCAGGTCAACAAGAATACCTTTATGTGTATGAATTTCCCTTATACTGGAGCTGTGTCTTGGGGCCCATTTGTATAACATAAATGTTTCCAATCTGTTTCTTTTCCTAAGGATAGCATATGTTTAGAAAACTTTAAATGAGTTTCACATTTCATCAGGATATTGGAGTGAAAGGTTCTATTGGCACTTCACACAGATGAATTTATAAGTAAATAGGACAGATTAATATACCTTGGTAGCTTTTCCACTATTCCAAAGGCATGCTTAAAAATATGCTATTTAAAAAAATCTATTAATTTCAGGGCATTTTCCTTAGTTCTTTCTTTGTGGGATATTTATATAAGCCCTAACTTTGGTGGCATCTCAACTAAAATCAAATACAGAATGCTAAACAGGGAGAATCCAGTGTAATTCACTTCTAAAACTGTAATAAAGTAATTTAATACTGTAAAATTGTTTCCTATCACATATACGACAAACGATTCCCCGAAACTTGTTCTTGATAGCTATTTTAAACCACCATGACTTATTTTACATTTAAAATAAGGACTATATATAGTGAAATATTCCTAAATTCCAACTGTAAACCTATAGAATACATTTTCCCTATTCAAAACTGTGCAATTTCTTTATTGATACTAACATATACAAACCTGAGTAGTCACTTCCACAAAATGTGATTTGTGCCAGAAAGCTTTGTGTGATGCCTTCCAGATCACAGTCCCAGCAGGCCTGTGAAGGGGATAAATCATTTTCTCTTCTAAGAAGAAAATACTCCAGTGATCCCAATTCCAGAAATTGGTTTACAGCTCTGGTAGAGCTAGTGGCAAACCAGGAAGGGCACTGATCTCCCAGTCTAAGACCTGAGCCACCAGACAAGAGGGCAGGCTGTCTTCTGGGCGGAAACTTCTAGAAGGCCGTGAGAGACTGCCTCTGAACTGAGAAACTGAACAGTTAGGGGGCAATGGACTAAAACTCTCTTGGGCTGATTGGAAAGAAAGCCTTTTTACTCTTAAAGGACAGCTGGCCACTGAGGAATACAGTGACTTAAAAGAGTTTCTTTTCTACCCTCTTCTCTAGTTCCCCAAATATTCAGTGTAATGTGATTGTAAACAGATAAGGATCACTCCACTGTGGTGTGCCCACTACAGTTAGGACTTCCATTTTTTCCAGATTCCTACCCACCTTCCCAGTTTATGTACATACATTCACCATCACCAACAAAAATTATTTTAAAAGGCAACGTGAAAATTCTGTAAACTGGACCCAGCTCCAAAGACAATACCATGAGTAGTTCCTTCCCCAAATATATACCTGAGTTTAGCTGCTCATGAAAGTTTACAAGCACCACTCCATTCCATGCTTATGTATGCCCCTCCCAAGTTTTAGATGATTTTCCCTGAACAAGTCTCAGGACCTGGAAGCCATCACTAACTACAATTCATTTGTTCTTGACTACCAGCCATGCAAGAGATGTCTGACCAGGACTCTTGCAAGCTGTGTGTTAAGTTATTTGAGCAGAGTGATTCTAGGGCTGTGGGCATGGCTCCAGCTCCTGGATGGCATGAGGTGGTACACTGTGAGGGGGCACGGCAGGGTGACAGGAATAAAGATGGGCGAGGATTGTTCCCCGAAATTCTCCATGTTCCAGTATTCATGTGCAGCTTTCTGTTTTCTTAGGGGTTATTTCCTCCTTGGACTAGCTCTGGGAAAAGCAAAACAAGGATGTTTTAAACAAAATTCACATTTGTGTTAATTGTTAAAAAAAAAAAATTAAATAAGCCAAAGACCTGTTCCTCTAATCTGGCAAAATGGCTGGATTTTGTTTCCCCATCCATTTTACTTCCAGAGGCGGCTCGGAAGTGCTGGCCCTCCCACTCAAACCCTACCAGTATCTATAGACGTCGTGTACACCAGGAATGACAATGCTGCTGTGACTGACACCTACTTTGTGGAGGCCGAGGGAGAGACTTATTGAGAGAAGACTGCACGCAGAAGCTCTTAGCACAGTGCCAGGTACCGAAGCAGCACTCAAAAGTAGGTACTATTATTTTAAAACCTGATTGCCTACACCAGGGGTGGGCAAACTTTTTGACTCGAGGGCCACAATGGGTTCTTAAACTGGACTGGAGGGCTGGAACAAAAGCATGGATGGAGTGTTTGTGTGAATTAATATAAATTCAAAGTAAACATCATTACATAAAAGGGTACGGTCTTTTTTTTTTTTTTTTTTTTTTTAGTTTTATTCATTTCAAACGGGCTGGATCCGGCCCGCAGGCCGTAGTTTGCCCACGGCTGGCCTAGACCCTCAAAAATCAAATAGGTAGAAAGGATAAAATAGGCAAGGGATATATCAAAATACATGCCGGTGGCCAGTTTGGAAAAATAAAGTATAAATAATCTCCAAATAGCTGGTTACCTAAGTAAAGGAAAAAGGAACATGTGGCAAAAGTAGAGAAGCTACTTCCAGAGGCCTTCTCTTGATCTTTCCACTGCTGAGTCAACCTCGAGCACAGAGCCTGCAGCACTTTTTGGGAAAAGTGCCTGTATCAATAGGACACATTAAAATATATTTTTTTTCAGAACAGCAATGAAAGTCATAAAAAATGTGGGGTTAGAGGTGCCGACCCAATCCACGTATAACTTAAGTCAGCTCTCCACATCAGTGGATTCCCAATGCGGAATGGGACTATGTACTTCTCTCCTACCACCTGCAGGAATAAAGAAAGCTCTAATTTTTGGTGCCTCTTACCTGATCAAGAGAGAGTGTTGGGGGCTTATGTGGTGGCAGCTCTTCCTGCAATGTTGCTGGTGCTGGGGTCTTTGGGAAAGAGGACTGTGCCTGGACTGGATGCATCTGCATTCTATAGCCATGAGAGAGGAACAGTTAAGAATTGAAGGAAAAAAGATTCTTTAATCATGAAAATCTCGGGCAGCTACTGCCTTAATTATCCAGGTAATTAAACTGGAAATCATCAATACTGGGACAAAACTAGCATTATGTGCCTCTAGTCTAGGGTATGATGTAGTAAGTACATGACCACTTATTTAGTGTTTAACTGGACTGTAAACACAATCAAACAGTAAGAATTCAGAATTTGGGACACTACATGAGAACTGGCCACGGCTCTGAACACAAAAGAAAACAACACAATGATAGGGTGAATGCTGTAAGAGACTAAACAGACATTATAACCAAGTGTAAATACATAAACATTGATTAGATCTTGAATGTAAAAAAATCAAAACAAAGAAACATAGCTATAAAAGACATTTTGGGAACAATTGGAGCAATTAGGACTCTATGTTAGATACTATTAATATCCTTTTCCTTGGGTGTGATTAATAGTTTGATATTGTGGTCCAGGACAATGATCCTTATTTTTAGGATACACATGTGGAAGTATTTAGGGATAAAGGGTCATGATGTCTAAAATTTACTTTAGGATGGTTTAGGAAAAAAGGCAAAAAATAAAAAATAAAACAAACATATTTAGAGAGGTAGAAAACAAATATGACAAAACGTAAGTGCAGGAGAGGGTTTGGAGGTAAGGTTTCCTTAGGTTGGCGTTGGGGAGGAGACTGTAGGCTTTTAAGTTGGATAACATTTGTTTTATGATTAGGCCTCATAACTTTAACTGATAGGAGGATTAAAACCTGAATATGATGTCTTGTCGCCCTGCTGGGTTTGAGGGACCTATTTTGCCTTGGTCAGAGTATATGAACTCAGAAACAACGCTAAAGCCCTTGCCTACAGCTCACAAATGTGGCCATCATGTTTCCAGTATTAAAATGTAACTAAACAGTCACTTAAATGCCAAT
Organism: Myotis nattereri; assembly: GCF_964212035.1. Lineage (NCBI taxonomy): Eukaryota > Metazoa > Chordata > Mammalia > Chiroptera > Vespertilionidae > Myotis > Myotis nattereri. Next base: position 107,019,815 of record NC_138076.1, read on the forward strand.
TCATTTTCATGAGGGGGAAAAAATGTCAAAGATAAAAATCAAACTTCATGGCTAATACATTTCCATTAAGTGTCCGTATCAACGATTCACATGCTCCTCTTGGTCCCAGAAGACCACTAAAGTTTATCTTTACTCCTAAGGCCATTTTTCTTTTAAAAACTATCATCTACTCCTTTTTTTCAGGGAAAAAATAAATCAAATGCAGTCTTACCCTGATGGTCTGTATGTTTCTTGAAAAGGTCCCCTTATTCCACTTCCAGTGTCTATTTGTTCCATCATTATAGTCTGAAAGTGGCCCAGGCCCTCTTCCTGACAGTGGTAGATGGGGCCCTCCTGAGAGAGGCCGTTGGGCTGGGCAGCCACTGGATGGTGAGGTGGGTGAGCAGCCACAGGGGAAGAATATGCCCTGGGCTGGAGATGACTGGCCGGCTGGTGAGGTGTATAGGAAGGCCTTGTTTGTAGCATCACACCCTGAGGTGGGAAAGCAGATGAACCAAACCCCATCCCTGAACTCAGAGGTGAAGGAGGAGTCCCATAAAGATACTCGCTGGCTGACAACGAACTCTGTTGCTTGGTAGCTGCATTATGGTTGTCCAGGTCTAAAAATTCTTTGGGACTCTCTGGCCTCTCCATAGATTCATCTGGCTTCTCTTCCTCTGGACCAGGATTCTGCCCATCAGTTGCACCGACCTTAGCAGCCACTGCATCCATGCAGGTTGGGGAAGTTAAGGCAGCATTTAGTGTCTCACAGCCTTGTAGATTAACCATGGCATTCTTATCTGAGAAGAGGGGTCTTGGAGGGGGAGGCTGGCTAGGTGGGAGCCCACTTGGGCTTCCTGGGGGATGAAGGTGTCTCTGCCAATCAGAAAAGCCCTGTGGACATGTGTAATAAGGAGTTCGCTGATAGTGATGGTAGGAAGGCTGAGGTGGTGGCTGGTAGGAATATCTCATTCCTTGGTGGGGGCGATAACGGGGAAAGACTCCAGAATGAGGGCTGTTAGAATGAAAGCCCCTCGGGGAAAAATGCTGAAGATGTGATACTGAAGGTTTACCTTCCATCACAGGGCCAAGACCTTGTAGGCCTGAACTGATGTGATAATGTGTAGCTGAATTTGGGTATTCCAGGCCAGGCATGTATAAGGGAGAAAACTGACTGACAGTGCTTTCCATCAAATTGGGGTCTGCATTGGGAGGTGTAGCTGGGTTCTGTCCTGAACACGAAATGGTTTCCTGCAATGTTTTACCTCTGGGGCAGAGTGGCTTTTCTGTACCACTACCACCAAGGCCCTTCCCTTCTGATCCACAAGTGGGTACTTCAACCACCACTCCATTTTCAGGCAGAGCTCCTCTATTTGCCAGAGTGGAGAGGTCCCTCATACATCCCTGGGCTCCTGGGCTGATGTAGCCACTCTCCGAGGGCCAGGTATTTTTGCCCTTTGTTGCCTGACAGTTGCTTTCAGATGCTGAGGAGTCATTTTTGAGCTCTGGGCCCTCTGTTTCCCTTTCTTGTGGCGAACTCTGCCTGGTACAGTTGGTCGGTAAGGGCGGTGTAGTGTGAGGTAGTTGTTTGAGGTATATCCCCTCTGAGGCACCAACGCTTGGTGGCTTCTCAAGCTCAGGTAAGGGATCTGCTGTAAGAAAATGGAGAACAAAAGAACAATTCAATAGCTGAAATGACAATACCAATGGAGGTAATAATGAAAAGAACATGATAAGCAGCCAGATAAGGGGAGTCAGGGTTGAGGTGGATGTGTGGTCATTTTATCCTCAGCTAGAAAATTTGAGAATCCCTGAAAGGAGTCACAATGTTGAGACCCTTGCACAGGAGGCAAGACCCCTTCGTAGACCAGGAGGCAAGATCTAGCAACTCTACAGCTACTCAAAAGGTTTGCCAAATAATGGAGATGTTCTTGCCTTCCTCTTCCTGTGTTGTCCCCGACAGATTAGTGGACCAGTGTGAGATGATTCATGGCTCATGGACTCCAACTAGATGCATGCGGAATACGGCAGGAGGGTATGGTTGTTACTAGAATTGTAGACCAGGCTGGGAAGCTCTAAAACTTGACACAATGAAAAGACCAGGGAATTGATGGCTCACAGGAGGCCAGTCCCCAACTTGGGCCTATTAGAGCATAAGCTCCACAGTGACTTTATTTTGTTCCCCACCATACCCCTCAGTATTTGCACAAAATGGGAATCAATATTTATTGAATGAATGAAAATACCTTATTAAAAAAAACACTTTAAAAAAATTGATTTTAAAGAGAGAGGAAGGGAGAGGCCGAGAGAGAAACATCAATGTGAGAGAGAAACATTGATCGTTTGCCTCCTCCACATACCCCGACTGGGTATCAAACCCCACAAGGCCTTTCGGTGAACGAGACATACTCAACCAGCTAAGCCACTCTGGCCAGGGGAAATCTCACTAGTCTTCATTCTCAGTAGACATTGGTATGTGTCCAGGGAATAAAAGGATAGAAATAATTAGACTTTAAGTAAAATATTGAAAACTTATTTCATAATGATAAACTTTTAGGACAAGAAATTTTAAAGGCAGTTTGATGTCATGATTAAAAATGCGGATGCAGCCCTAGCTTGTTTGACTCAGTGGATAGAGCGTCAGCCTGTGGACTGAAGGGTCCAGGGTTCGATTCTGATCAGGGCACATGCCCGGGTTGTGGGCTTGATCCCCAGTAGGGGCAGCCAATCAATGATTTTCTTTCATCATTGATGTTTCTATCTCTTCCTCTCCCTTCCTCTCTGAAATCAATAAAAATACATTAAACAACAACAACAAAAAACTGTGGATGCTGGATCCAGTCTGTCTGGGTTCGAGTCTCAGTTCCACCACTTACTAGGTAGATCAGAGCAAATCATCTACTATCTTTGTGTCTTGGATTTTCCATCTGTAAAAACAAGACTAATAATAGTAGCTATCTGGAAGGCTTGTTCTGAGAATGAAATGAGTTAATATATCTAAAAGCCTCAAAAAGAGTGCCTGGCACTCATCTGTGTAGTGATCACTATTGCCAGTAATCTTTTTGGATCTTTGGATCAAAAACAATACCACGATTGGCCCAACCATGAGTAGTTCAAGAAAAAGAGGCTGAAAATCAGTTTATATTTGGCTTGATATTGTGTAAAAGGATTATTCATGAATGAACCGCTTATAGGGCCAGAAGTCAGATAAAAGTGACTAAATTACCTCGGTCATTTTCAGGCTCTTCTATTTCACTGTTATCCTGTGTCCTCCCAGGGTTCCCCAAGGCAGGCTTGGGGGCTGACACACTAACTGATGCTGAGTGAGCTCCCTGTGGAAAAGGGCCAGGTAAATGTGGGGGAGCAGGCTGTCGGGGGTGGTAAGGCACACCGGGCAGGCAAACACGTGAGGAAAGCTGCTGCATGGCGATCATCTCTGGGCTGTCCATCATGGAGTCCCCTCCTTGCACCCCTCTCAGAACCTGGGAGGGTGCTCCAAACAGGGGACTGGGTGCTAGAGGTGGCTGTAACCGATGCCCACCGGATTTACAGTGCGGTCGCATGTACCCTGAAGAAGGAATGCCATGAGGTAGAAAGCTTGATTGTTCAGTCCACTGGTTTGGAGGAAGAAGTGGTCTCATCACTCGGGAATCCATCATGTGACCAAGAGTGTGAGGCAGGTGGGATGGTCCTGGCCCCATGAGGGGCTTTTCATCTGGCCCTAAGGGTCTTGGGTTTGCAGTACTGTGGTTCCCATTCCAGACAGCAGGGTGTACTCGATTCAGGTATTTGTATGATCGGTACATGTGGCTGGGAGGAATTTCTGAGCTTTCAGGAAAGTCTGGGGGTCGGGCTGGAATCCCTCCAGGCCTGGGAGGAATAAATCCTGGCTGGAATTGAGTTGGGGAATACATATTTCTATCCTGACTGGGGCCACTCATCTGCCCAAGAGGCAAGGAACCAGGATGTGATCCCATGTTAGAAAGGTGCCTCAACCCCCCACACATTTGCTTCTCTTCGGGCATGCCCAGCCTGGGTCCTCGATGCTTGTTAATTCCAACTGGAGGCTGGCAACAAGAAAAGAGAAGATAGCGGCATTCACCAGACCCATAGAATCAGGTATCCCTTGTAATGTGCTTCATCTATAGACTCTATAGAATAGGAGATGATAATAAATTTAACCTGGTTAGACACTGCATTTCTACAAGTTACCTTGCAGACTCTATACCTCCAGGTCATGAGCAGGTTGCTTACCTGCAAGGCAAAAGGTGGATGCTGCTGCGCAGGCTCCCCAGGGTGTGGTTCTGGGACTCTCGAGGAGACATATACATTAGCAGGATCTGACCCTCGAAGATGGCCAAATGTTCCAGGTACTGCTGGCCTCTGGAGGGTATTGAGTAAAGGCAAGGAGTGGGGGTGGGGAAAGAAAGCATAAACATTAGAAAGAAAATAAGGACTTTCCTGAAGATGAACATAATAGACCCAGCACAGAATACCAAGGAAGGGAAGAATTGTGGCACATGGGCTCACCCAGAGCAGGACTAGCTCCAGAGCCCATAGCACTTTCCCTCTCTAGGAGAGACAAACTTGTGTTTATCTTTTTCATTATTGCCCCCTCACTGCCAACAGCCTTTTTAGCTAATATCCCCCCGAAATTGTTCCCCATAATGAAATTTTAATGTCAAAGATAGGCTGTATACCCTATGTATTGTATTTTGTGCTGTGCTTTTTTTTTTTTTTTTTTTTTTTTTTTTAGTAAATCCTCACCTGAGGATATATTTGTTGATTTCAGAGAAGGAGAGGGACGGGGAGAAACATTGATTGGTTGCCTCCTGTATATACCCTAAGGATCAAACTCACAACCTACCAGGTATGTGCCCTGACTGGGGATTGAACCCAAGACCTTTATTTGGTGTACAGGGCTGGGGCTGTACCTCTGTGCTTTATACATAATAAGACTTGAGATATTTTTACTCAATTTTCCCCCCATGTTGATATAATGTGTGGTTCAAATGATTAAGAGACAGAATTTAAAACAAAGGAAGAATAAAGGAAGGACAGATGAGGGGAGAAAAAGCATCCATATACAGCAAAATTATCACGGAAGAGGAGCCAATTGAAAAGGCTTTACTTTCCTCTGAATTCACCAACTAGGAGAAACCTCAGCAGAATTTCTATTTCTTACCAGCTGGTTTAAAAGGGGTGCCTGGTTGGGCATCCCACCATAATGCAGGGGACGAGGAAGGCCTTGGTTACTTGGTATGCCCACCTCCTGAGGGAGCTGTGTAGAGCTGCCGCTCTGACCAGCCTCAGAGGAGGGAGCTCTGTGTGCAGGTGGCAATGATTTTCCTCCATTCTCCACAGGCTGCTGTTTCCTGCTGGGCCCTTCAGAGTCCCTGGAGCGGGTGCAAATGTGGCTTCCACCACTTCGCCCAGCCCGACTCCGTCTCTTCTCCCGCTTTTCATCCTCTCTGATCCAAAATTCTTCATCTGTGTCTCCATCTTCGCCGGGAAAATGCTTCATCATTGCCCGATGGAAACACCTCTCTAAATTATCCGACATCTTGGTATACTCTACAGGAAGACACAAGAATTGCCCTCCAGCTACAGTTTTTATAGGAAACAAAGACAACTGTCCTACGATAAACAAAAGATGCTACTGGGGCAAACTGAGTTTCTGTCCTACGAGGTTCTAGGCTGCATGGCTGAAAGTGACTCTAGAACCATTACACTAAGCCAGTAAAAATATTAAATGCAATCACTGAATCTGTTTAGGTTTTAAACTAAGGCACTCCAAGCCACTGCACAAATTACTCCAAGTTCCCATACCTAACTCATATATACCCATAGACAGCTAATCAAGTATGCTTCTCAAGATGATTTAAGAATCAGCTCTTGCCCTGACCGGTTTGGCTCAGTGGATAGAGCGTCAGCCTGCGGACTAGAGGGTCCCGGGTTCGATTCCGGTTGAGGGCATGTACCTTGGTTGCGGGCACATCCCCAATGCGGGGTGTGCAGGAGGCGGCTGATCGATGTTTCTCTCTCATCGATGTTTCTAACTATCCCTCTCCCTTCTTCTCTGTAGAAAATCAATAAAATATATTTAAAAAAATTTTTTTTTAAAAAAAATCAGCTCTATCTAGGTAGAGCTATCATCAGTGGTACACTGTGTTAAGGAGGCACAGTACAAACTGGACCTAAACTGGCCTGTAGAAGAATGAGAAATAACCTAAGCCTAGTTGCCACCAGCTACACTCTCCTATTGTGTGAGATAGGAGAGAATTCCTGACACATATTGTTTAAGTGGTTAGAATGGCCAATCCCAAGGCTTTTAATACACATTCTTTTAATAGTCCTAAGGAAAGGTCTAAATCACCAGTGTGTGTGTGTGTGTGTGTGTGTGTGTGTGTGTGTGTGTGTAGATGAGGTTTATTCTCTCTCTTTTTCTAAAATATATTTTTATTGATTTCAGAGAGGAAAGGAGAGATAGAAATATCAATGATGAGAGAAAATCATTGATCGGTTGACTCCCGCACACCCCCTGCTGGGGATTGAGCCTGCAACCCAGGAATGTGCCCTTGACTGGAATTGAACCTGGGACCCTTCAGTCCGCAGGCTGACGCTCTATCCACTGAGCCAAACCAGGTAGGGCCAGATGTATATTTCTAAAAGGCATTTTATTCTTGGTTACAATAGTTCAGCTAATGTGCATCCAGAGCAAACCCCTGCCCCACTTACCACTACTTTCCCCATTATATTTTCGACAATTCCTGAACATTGTCTTCATGTCATTTACAAATTCCTCCTTGGTACAGTATAAACCTCCATTTAGTTTCTTCTCCATGCTTGAAATATCCATTGGTACCTAAAACAGGACACATTTAATTACAATATGCTGGAGAAAACATCTCATAACCCATATGAGGCAAAGGAATCATGCTGTTCTGAGTTGCTCAACAGCCTGGTATACAATCAGCAACCTGGACCCTCAAGGAACAATAAATAAACTCAAGCAAAACACAACAACAAAGAGCAAGAGCAAAACAAACATCACGATAGGTGTAACTGTATAGTAGGTTTAGCTACCTTAATAATCTGATAATAGTTTGGGGCATAAGATTCATCCACAGGTTCTAAAAAGGGCCAGGAATCCTTGTGAGCCTTTACCACATCTAGAACTGAGAGCCAAAGAAGAGAGCTTAATACACTCACATAGGAGTACTTTTATAAAAAACACAATAGTTAAGAATGGAACTGACCTTTATACATAGCAGTGAAATCATCATCCAACTCAAAGCTGTAAATCATAAATAAAAAATTAATAGTAACTTTGATCTCTCTTTAACTCTCTTAATTCAAACACAGACATAGTTGGTTGCACCAAGTTTTGGAATAGATCCAATAATTTTTATTAATGATAAGTTTATAACAGTGGTAACACTCCAGAAAATAATTATGAAGATGAGGGTTAGCATAGATGACACAAAACTTTATTATCATTATGTTAGTTATTTAATAGCACATTATTTCCCAGGTCTTATTTTACTCTAATCAATATTTATGATATAAAGAATAACCCAAAAAGCATAAAATAGAATGAGAAGCTCATGAAGATGGAATATTACCTAACACAGAGTCTTGTTTTAAGGATTAAATAAGAGAGTACTTAGCACAATGCCCAAGTGCTTAATAAATGTTACAGGTTGCTACTGTTAGTACCATTAAATACTCACAGGTCTTTAGTCTTTTTTTCTTCCCTCATGGGGGAATTAGGGTCCAGGTGGGAAAGCTCTGGGGGGAGCTCCTTGCCTTGAGCCAGCAGCCATGCCCTTTCTTCCCTGAGCTTTCTCCTCTTAGCTCGGTCTACAATGGACACAAAGCATCATGGTACAAGTGAGTTAAGTAAGTACTCTCTACTTAAGATGTTGACTAACTATACTTATCATTGTGAGAGAAGGAAGAAATAAAGATCACAAAGTAGTATCATGAAGTCACCTGTGCTTCCTTTGCCAGTTTCTTTTTGGTAATTAGGATGATTCTATACATGGAATACTTTATGAATAATAAAAACAAGTGAGACTGTTTCATCTTAGTCATACTGAGTTCAAGTTGAGTGATGAGGGTGGTAAGGCAAGCACTTGAATGTGGAAAGGGAAAAGAGCAAGGCTGAAGAATAATGAAATTAGAAGAAAAAGAAAAAAAATAGAAGACCAAATGAGGGATTATCCTTGTCACTACCAGAGGTCTTTTCTTTTTCTCTCTAAAAAGCAACACACAGTGCTGGCTTGGTGTGGCTCAGTTGGTTGAGCGCTGTCCCATGCACTGAGAGGTTGCCAGTTCAATTCCCAGTCAGGGCACATGCCCAGTAGGAGGTGTATATGAGGCAGCCAATTGATGGTTCTCTCTCATTGATGTTTCTCTCCCCTGTCCCTTTCTCTTTTTAAAAATCTATAAAAACATATTAAAAAACAAAAAAATAACATATATTTTCAGGGCCAGACCCTCAAATCAAACACATACAGGATTTTATATGCATCTACAAGTTCTCAAGGTTTACAAAGGCATCCATGCACATCCATTGTCTTTGCTCTTCAACCAATCCCCACACTGGCAGCTGACCTCTACCAAGTCTGGCTGGGAACATGGAAAAAATGCCAGCTAGAAATGGCATAGAACTGGAAGGCAGGTATGATTTTTTTTTTTTTTTGGCTCATAGCCATGTCCATGGGGCACTCGATGCCAGTAGGGAATCGGAAGGTCACGAGAAAGAGAAAAGCAAAGGGATGAAGGACAATTTCAGACACAAAAACGGGAGGGAGAAGCCAGGATAGATCTTGTTTTCTTCCCTAAGGGATAGGCCCCATGTCTTCCATTGCTATCAATGTGACATGATTCTGCAAACAGTGTTTTCCTTATTAAGTTCCGTTTGACTTGTGTTTCTGTTCCTACATTACTTTTATTTATAAACTTAGAGTATTTGCTTTTATTAATCAATGGCATTTTGCTGTCAACTTTAAAAATTGTTTTGGTTTGTTTTTAAAAAGAGAATGGCTTCAAGCTTAAAGAAAAACATAACTACACTAATGAATTACCCATGCATCTACCAAACTGTCAAAGCTTAACATTTCCACCTTAACTTTAATAAAGTATTTCTCAACTTAATAATCCTTTTCTAGTTGACTGCAATTTTTTTTTTTTTTTTGCAATTTATAACAATAGTAGAGGCCCAGTGCATGAAATTTGTGCACTCGGGGTGTGTGTGTGTGTGTGTGTGTGTGTGTGTGTGTCCCCCTCAGCCCAGACTGCAAGAGGGCGCAGGCCAGCCCGAAGGACCCTGTAGGTGCATGATCAGGGTAGGGGAGGGACATGGGAGGTTGGCCAGCTGGGGAGGGACCGTGGGAGGGCTCAAGGGTATGTCTGACCTGTCTTGCTCAGTCCCAATAGGCCCGACCCCAGCAGCAAGCTAACCTACTGGTCTGAGCGTCTTACCCCTATTGGTCAGTGCACGTCATAGTGAGTGGTTGAGCAGCCTTAGCATATCATTAGCATATTATGCTTTGATTGGCTGAATGGATAACTGGACACTTAGCATATTAGGTTTTTATTATATAGGACTAGAGGCCCAATGCTTGAAATTCGTGCAAGGGGCTTGGCCCCCACTGCCATGGCCTCTGCCGCTGCGGCAGCTGCTTCTGCCTCGCCCCCTTAGCTTTGTCCGGAAAGACATTCGGTCTAATTAGCATATTACACTATTATTATTATAGGTTATAATGATGACCATTCTTTTAAAAAGCCCTCTTATGCATATGCATGAAAGCCCTCTATGATACAAATCCAGAAGTGCAATTGCCAGATAGAGAAGTAAAGTGGGGCCTTGACTTACAAGTGTCCTGACTAACGAGTTTTTTGAGATACGAGCTGTCTCTCGGCCGATTTTTTGCTTTGAGTTGCGAGCTAAAATTCGGGTTACGAGCCAGCTTCAGATACCCCACCGCTAGTTGGCGCAGCGAACGTCACAGTGAACGCCACAACATCAGCCCAGCATCACGTGTCTCACTCGTTCACTTTAAGATTTGACATACGAGTAATTTGAGTTACGAGCTCCATCACGGAACGAATTAAACTCCTAAGTCAAGGCCCCACTGTATAGAGGTTAACTTTATTAGGCATTGTCGAAGTGCTATAGCTATTAAGGGTTATAACTATTTTTTTAATAGTGATTTTAGTTACCTCACCCTCAGTAGGTATGATAAAAGTTAGCATTTTGCCAAACTAATGAGTATGACATGGAATTTTGATGGTTTCATTTTTTTTTTTTTTTTGGTGAATCCTCACTGAGGATATTTTTCCATTGATTTTTAGAAAGTGGAAGAGATGGGTAGAGACAGAGAGAAAAATAGCGAAGTGAGAGAGACGTCGATTGGCCACCTCTTGCACTGGGATTGAGCCTGTAACCGAGATCCATGCCCTTGACCAGAATCGAACCTGGGACCCTACAGTCTGTAGGCTGTCATTCTATCAACTGATGTTCACAGCAAATCTTTGCTTTTTTCCAAACTGGCTAGGGCTCATTTTCATTTTTCTGATTCAAATGATAATGAACAAATTTTCAGTTTATTGGCCACTAAGCAACCCTCTCCTGTGAATTTCCTGCTTGCATACTTTGACCTTTTTTCCCTGTGGGTTTTGGCATTTTTTAAAAACATATTTTTATTGATTTCAGAGAGGAAGGGAGAGGGAGAGAGATAGAAACATCAATGATGAGAGAGAATCACTGATCGGCTGCCTCTTGCAAGCCCCTCACTGGGGATCGAGCCCACAACCCGGGCACATGCCCTTGACCAGAATTAAACTCTGGATCCTTCAGTTCACATGCTGATGTTCTATCCACTGAGCCAAACTGGCTAGGGTGGATTTTGGAATCCTTACTGATTTGTGTAAGTGCTTTAAATAATCTTTTTGATTATGTATGAAAGTTATCTTTTTCTACTCCATGGTTTGTCTTTTCACTTTGCTTATGGTATTTCTGCCATATGTAAGTTTTATACAATTAATATATCAATCTCTATCCCCCTATAGTTGAACTCTTTGTACTTAAAAAGTCTTTTTAATCTCAACATCTTGAAAATATTTGCCTACGTTTTCTTCAAAAACGTTTTAGCCTTTAGTCTATCTTGAACTTATTCTTGTATAAGTGAGATATATCATCTCCCCACCTGTCCCCTACCAATAAGCAACTGTACTGGTGCCATTTATCAAAGATTTCACATGTTCCCTCCAGGCCTATCTTGGGCATTCTATTTCACTGCTCTTATCATCCATCTCTATACAATACCATGATATCACTCACTGTCACTTTTGCTATTTGGTAGAATGAGTGTTCCTACCATATTGTTTTTGGAAATTATCTCAGCTATCCTTGGCCCTCTGCTCTTCTGTATGAATTTTAAGACTATAATATGATTTATTTATTACCAAATATTGAGCAAGGGTCAAAATTTCCCACATGTTCAATAATTTTTTAAGAAGTTGGTTTGTTTGAATCAAATCCCAAAGGTCCTTATACTGCATGTGGTTGATATGTCTCTTAAATCTAGCTGCATTTCTAAGTGTCCACTCCAATTTATTTGTTGGAGAAACTTGGTCATTTTGTCCTTGTAGAATTTCCCACATTATGGATTTAGCTGGTGGCATCCTTGTTGTGGCGTCATGTGTTCCTCTAACCCTTATAAAACAATACAATGTGAAACAGAAGCAATGATAGAGGAAATCTTTGCTTTTTTCCTGACTTTATAACAACACCTAGATTTTAGGTTTCTAATCTCCAGAACTCAGAGTACATAAATTTCTGCTGTTAAAAATCACCTAGTTATGATCATTTGTTATTCTAGCCCTAGGAAACTTAATACAGCATCCAATTCCATTTTCTTCTGAATCCTATTGTTGCTTCTGTAAAGTCTGCGATCACTGTTATAGTACATACTCTAGGAATGTCTTTCCTAAATCTCTCTGTGGCCATGTCCTATAATTCAGTTATTTATATCCAGTTTACTTGCTTTCTAAATCTGAGGATTTGTTTTTCATGTAATCAAGAAAATCCTCAACCATTATATCTGATTAATTTCTCTGCCTCATTTCCTTGATTCTTTCATTTTAGAACTTACATGAGACACATATTGGATCTTTCATGCTATATACCACCTGAATCTGTTATTTCTGTCAGCCCCGAATCCATCATTTCTCCATTCTCTGCTGGCTTTATATATTTTGTGAGGAGGGGGGTATTAGAGGAAGAGTGGGAGGCAGGATGAGGGAGAAGGGATTTATGTCTTCTTGTTTGCTTGCTCTTGCTGTTCAACACCATGCCTGCAAAAGCATTATCTTTTTTTTTTAAACGTATTTTTATTGATTTCAGAGAGGAAGGAAGAGGGAGAGAGATAGAAACATCAGTGATGAGAGAGAATCATTGATTGGCTGCCTCCTTCACGCTCCACATTGGGGATAGAGCCCGCAACCGGGCATGTGCCCTTGACTGGAATTAAACCCGGGACCTTTCAGTCCACAGGCCGACGCTCTATTCACTGAGCCAAACCAGCTAGGGCAGCATTATCTTTTTTAAAAAAATACCTTTTTATTGATTCTAGAGAGGAAGGAAGAGGGAGAAACATTGATCAGCTGCCTCCTGCAGGCTCCTTACTGGGGATTGAGCCCATAACCTGGACATGTGCCCTGGCCCGAAATCGAACTGGCAACCTCTCAGTGGGATGACACTCAACTGAGCGACACCAGCCAGGGCCAATAGCAGTATCTTTATTTAGGGAGATACAATTGGCCCTGATAACCAGGCTCTTTGGTTAGTCCCAGAATCAGCTTGCTGCCTGCTTTCAGACGTACCAGCAGCACCCATCTTCTGATGTCTGAGGGCCAACTTTGCAGAACCCTCCTCAACTTCTAGGTTCTCATAATCTGAAACTCTTCCCTTTATTTTCATTGCTTTAGGGGTGCCAACTCATGGTTTCTTTTGCTGTGCAGAGCTTTTATTTTGATGTAGTCCCATTTATTATCTCCTTAGTTTCCATAGCCATCAGACAAAAAGAAATAAAAGGCATCCAAATTGGAAAAGAAGTAAAACTGTCACTATTGGCAGATGACATGATATTGTACATAGAAAACCCTAAAGACTCCATAAAAAAACTACTAGATGCCCTCCCTGGTTTGGCTTACTGGATGGAGCGTCAGCCCGCAGACTAAAGGGTCCCAGGTTCAATTACAGCCAAAGGCACATGCCAGGGTTGCGGGCTCGATCCCCCAGTGGGGGGCTTGCAGGAGGCAGCCAGTCAAGGATTCTATCTCAGCATTGATGTTTCTATCTCTCTATCCCTTCCTTTCTGAAATCAATAAAAATATATTTAAAAAACAACAAAAAACCTACTAGATTTAATAAATGAATTCGGCAATGTAGCAGGATATAAAATTAACACCCGGACATCTACGGCTCTTTTATATACCAATGAGAGGCCAGGTGCACGAATTTGTGCACCAGTGGGATCCCTTGGCCTGGCCTTCGGGATCAGGCTGAAAGCGGCTCTCCAACATCTCCTGAGGGGCCCTGGATTGGGAGAGGGCACAGGCCAGGTCGAAGGACCCCACTGGTGCATGATTGGGACGGGGGAGGGATGCGGGTGGTTGACCAGCCAGGGAGGGACCACAGGGGGGCTCCAGGGCATGTCCGGCACATCTCGCTCAGGCCTGATCAGCTGGACCCCAGCAGCAAGCTAACCTACGGGTTGAAGAGTCTGCCCCCTGGTAGTCAGTGCACATCATAGAGAGCGGCTGAGTGACCTTAGCATTTCATTAACATACTAGAGGCCCAGTGCACAAAATTTGTGCACGGAGGGGAGGGGTTCCCTCAGCCCAGCCTGCACCCACTCCAATCAAGGACCCTTTGGGGGATGTTCGACCAGTGGTCGAACACCCCTCTCACAATCTGGGTCCGCTGGCTCCTAACCACTCATCTGCCTGCCTGCCTGATCGCCCCTAACTGCCCTCCCCTGCCGGTCTGATCTCACCCCCAACTGCCCTCTCCTGCCAGCCTGACCTCGCCGCTAACTGCTCTCCCCTGCTGGCCTAATTGCCCCTAACTGCCTTTGCCTGCCTGATCTCACCCTCAACTGCCCTCCCCTGAAGGTCTGATCTCTCCCCCAACTGCCTTCCTCTGCCAGACAATTTGGTTCTGATTGGTCAGTTTCTATGCCAGTCAGCATCAAAAGCTCCGCCTCCTAGGGAGCCATTGGCTTCTCACAGTTGACCCAGATTTGGTTCTGATTGGTCAGTTTCTATGCCAGTCAGTGTCTCTGGGCCTATCAATGGGGCCTGATCAGAAAGGTGGGGCTGATCAGCAGCCCCGGTGGAGGCCTGGAGAGAAATGGAGGCATGGCTGTTGGCCAGGCGGGGAGTGAAAGAGAGGCAAGTTCTGATCAACAGTGCCACAGAGGCTATGGATCGACCCTGCCTCTCTCCGGGCCTGATCCACAGCCCCCTAAGCAGTCAGTGCTGGGTCAGGGTGCCCGCAGTCAGTGCTGGGTTGCCGTGCAACCCCAACACTGACTTCTGGTCTGGTCGAGCCTTCGGTCGTAATGACCTTGCTCTTTATTATGTAGATTATGCTTTGACTGGTTTAACCAACAACCAGATGACCAGACACTTAGCACATTAGGCTTTTATTATATAGGAGGATAATGAACTCAGAGAAAGAGAAACAACAAAAACAATTCCACTTACCATTGCACCAATAAAATTAAGATACCTAGGAATAAACTTAACTAGGGATGTAAAAGATCTGTACTCAGAAAACTACAGGAAATTGAAATAAGAGATAGAGGAAGACAAACCAATGGAAGAATATACCATGTTCATGGACTGGTAGACTCAACATCATTAAAATGTCCATACTACCCAAAGCAATTTATCGATTCAATGCAACCCCCATTAAAATACCAACAGCATATTTCACAGACCTAGAACAAATTCACCAAAAATTTATATGGAATAAAACAAGACCCTGAATAGCCCTAGCTGGTTTGGCTCAGTGGATAGAGTGTTGGACTGCAGACTGAAGGGTCCCAGGTTCAATTCCGGTCAAGGGCACATGCCCGGGTTGCGGGCTCAATCCCCAGTTGGGAGTGTGCAGGAGGCAACCAATCAATGATTCTCATCATTGATATTTCTCTCTCTCTCTCCCTCTCTGAAATCAATACAATTAAAAAAAAAAAAAAAAGACCCTGAATAGCCGCAGCAATATTGAGAGAAAGAAGAACAATGTTGGAGGAAACACAAAATCAAGCTACATTACAAAGCCACTGTTCTCAAAACTGCCTGGTACTGGCACAAGAACAGACATACAGATCAATGGAACAGAACAGAGAACCCAGAAATTAATTCAAGCCATTTTGCTCAGTTAATATTTGACAAAGGAGGCTAGAGCATACAACGGACTCAAGACAGTCTCTTCAGTAAATGGTGTTGGGAAAATTTGACAGATACATGTAAAATAATGAAACTAGACCGCCAACTTACACTATACACAAAAATAAACTGAAAATGGATAAAGGTCTTAAACGTAAGACAGGACACCATAAAAATCTTAGAAGAATCCACAGGCAGCAAAATATCAGACACGTTATAGCAATATCTTTACTGATAAAGCTCCTAGGGCAGTGATGGCAAACCTATGACACGTGTACTCATTTTTTTGGTTGATTTTTCTTTGTTAAATAGCATTTAAATATATAAAATATCAAAAATATAAATCTTTGTTTTACTATGGTTGCAAATATCAACAAAATTCTATATGTGACACGGCACCAGAGTTAAGTTAGGGTTTTTCAATATGCTGACACGTCGAGCTCAAAAGGCTCGCCATCACTGTCCTAGGGCAATGGAAACTAAGGAGAAACTTTCCATTGCCTTTTAAAAAAAGTAGAAGGGAGGCGGGAGGAGAGAGAGAAATATTGATGTGAGACACATTAATTGGTTTCCTTCTTCACATGTTCTCATGGGGCCGGGGAATGAACCTGAAACCCAGGTAAGTGCCTTTGACCAGGAACTGAACCCACACCCCATAGATTCAGAGGGCGGTCACTCTAACCACTGAGCTACACCAGCCAAGGCTGAATTTCCATTCTTTATAAGGCTAAATAACAATCCATTTTAAGTATAAACCACATTTTGTTAGGTGAACACAATAACCACTACACTTAAGGTGATTATGCCACATTTTGTTTATCTATTCATCCATTAATAGACATTTGGGTTGTTTGCATTTGGGTTGCTTCTTTCTTTTTTTTTTTTTTTTAAATATATTTTATTGATTTTTTACAGAGAGGAAGGGAGAGGGATAGAGAGTTAGAAACATCGATGGGAGAGAAACATCTATCAGCGGCCTCTTGCACACCTCCTACTGGGGACGTGCCCGCAACCAAGGTACACGCCCTTGGCCGGAATCGAACCTGGGACTTTTCAGTCCGCAGGCCGACGCTCTATCCACTGAGCCAAACCCGTTAGGGCTGGGTTGCTTCTTTCTACCTTTTAATCCACTTCCCTCCTTTCAAATTTACTTAAGCAAATGAAAGCTTTGAGCCCTCCCCTTTGAAATATGTGCTTATGTGTCACATCACGTTAGTTTTGCCAGCAATTTCAGGAGAGCCCTATACTAGTAACTGACTTATAACACTGCACGAAAGCATACAACACAACCAAACTAGTTGGTAAGTTGTTTGTTCCCTTTATAAACAGAACTTAAACATAAATGTGAAATATGTTCTGACTCATCCTATCAGTAAATAATCTACTATTTCCCTTTTTAAAAACTTAGCTGCCAAGAAACCAGAAAAAGTTTATTGTTGTAACTATCTTATACAGTGGGGCCTTGACTTATGAGTGTCCCGACTAACGAGTTTTTTGAGATACCAGCTGACTCTCAGCCGATTTTTTGCATTGAGTTGACAGAGTAATTTGAGTTAATGAGCTCTTTAACGAGCTCCTTAACAAGCTCGGTCTCAGAACGAATTAAACTCGTAAGTCAAGGCCCCACTGTACCTTGTAAAAATGCTCTCCACATTTCCTCCATAACTATCATATGTGATTTTGATGTGTGCTAGGGATTTTTTCAGTTAATCCTTCTTACAAGGTCTACACAGCCCCACATTATAAGACTCCTACATGAACACATTTCCTGCCAATCTTCTCTTTTCCCTCTCCCTACAATGCTCTTGCCTATCAGATATTCATATAGCACCTATACTCATTTCCTTATATGTTCTTTCAGTATTACAGATGTTTATGTTTTTTTCTTCCCCATTGTTCCCCCTACACCCCATATCTGCTCCTCCCAGGCCATCAACATTCCATTGTTTGTGTCCATGGGCTATGCATATCCTATATTATAAAAAGCTAATACGCAAATCGACCGAATGGTAGAATGACCGGTCACTATGACACGCACTGAGCATCAGGGGACAGACGCTAAATGCAGGAGCTGCCCCCTGGTGGTCAGTGAGCTCCCACAGGGGGAGCGCTGCTCAGCCAGAAGTCCTAAGCTGGGCTCATGGCTGGCGAGCGCAGTGGTGGTGGCCGGAGCAGCGCTGAGGATGTCCGACTGCTGGCTTAGGCCCGCTCCCCATGGGCTCCTGGACTGTGAGAGGGCGGGCGCAGGCCGGGCTGAGGTGCACCCCCCTGAGTGCACTAGTGCATGTAAGTTCCTCTTGCAGGCCCTCACTCCGCCTTCCCTCTGAAATTCATCAGCCTGTTCCATGCTTCTATGTCGTTGGTTCTATTTTATTCACCAGTTTATTTTGCTCATTAGATTCCACATGGATGAGTGAGATCATGTGATACTTATCTTTCTCTGGCTTATTTTGCTTAGAATAATACTCTTCAGGTCCATCCATGCTGTTGCATATGGTAAGAGTTCTTTCTTTTTAACAGCTGCGTAGTATTCCATTATGTAAATACAAACGTTATTTTTTAAAATTTTATTTATTGTTGAGACTATTATTACATATGTCCCCATTTTTCCACACTTTCCTCCTCCAAACACCCCCCTGCCCCAGGCCCTCACTGCCCCATTGTCTGTGTCCATAGGCCATGCATATATGTATACAAGATCCTTGGTTGATTACCTCTCATGCACCCACCCTCCCCTGCCTTCCCTCTGAGATTCCTCAGTCTTTTTCATATTTCCATGTCCCTGGATCCACTCCGTTAATCAGTTTATTTTATTACTTAGACTAGAGGCCTGGTGCACAAAATTCGTGCACTGGGGGTGGGGAGGTGGTGGGGGGAGGGACAACGACAAGGTGCAGGGAGTGGGCCCCTCAGTCTGGCCTGTGCCCCCTCACAGTTTGGGAGCCCTGGGATCGATCGCCCCAAAGAGGTAGGCCTTGCCCACACAGCTGGGGCTCCTTGATGGATCGCCTCGCAGAGGATGGCCCCACATACTCGCTGCAGCACCACCAACGGGTAGACTGGGCTTCCCTCTTTGAGGCAATTGATCGCCCCTGCAGAGGGAGGCCCGGCCATCCACTGCAGCCCACTCGTCGGTGGCCTGGGCCTCCCTCTACAGGGCAATCATGCGATGGTGCTCCACAGAGGGAGGTCCCACCCACACACCACAGCCCTTGGGTCGGTGGCCTGGGCCTCCCTCTTGGGGGCAATGTCTGGGCCCCCGACCAATTGTATTGCACCCGCCTTGGCTGGCCTGGTGCCAGTGGGTGTCATAGTGTGGTTGTCCAGAAGGTTGTCCTGCTGTTCAGTCGATTTGCATATTACACTTTTATTATTATAGATCCCACATATGAGCGTGATCATGTGATACTTGTCTTTCTCTGACTGACTTAATTCACTTAGCATGATCCCTCTATGTCAGTGGTTCTCAACCTGTGGGTCGCGACCCCTTTGGGGGTCGAATGACCCTTTCACAGGGGTCGCCTAAGACCATCGGAAAACACATATATAATTACATATTGTTTTTGTGATTAATCACTATGCTTTAATTATGTTCAATTTGTAACAATGAAAATACATCCTGCATATCAGATATTTATGTTACGATTCATAACAGTAGCAAAATTACAGTTATGAAGTACCAACAAAAATAATTTTATGGTTGGGGGTCACCACAACATGAGGAGCTGTATTAAAGGGTCGTGGCATTAGGAAGGTTGAGAACCACTGCTCTATGCTCTCAAAGGGTAAGAGATTTCTTTTATACTGCTGCAAAGTATTTCATGGTATAAATGTACCACTCATCTACTGATGGGCACGTGGGCTATTTCCATATATTAGCTATTACAAATTGTGTTGCTACAAAGGGGTGCATACATTCTGGTTTGTATTTCAGGTTTCTTAGGATATACTCCTAGAAGTGGGATCACTGGGTCAAATGGAAGTTCCATATTTAATTTTTTGAGAAAACTCCATACTGTTTTCCATAATGGCTGCACCAGTCTGCATTCCCACCAGCAGTGTACTAGGGTTCTCTTTTCTTCACATTGTTGCCAGGACTTGTCATTTGTTGATGGTAGCCATTCTGACATGTGTGAAGTGATACCTCACTGTCATTTTAATTTGCATCTCAATAATGATCAATGACTTTGAGCATTATTTCATGTGTCTCTTGGACATGTGTCTTTGAAGAAATGTCTATTTAGGTCCTTTGCCCATTTTTTGATTGGATTGTTTGTCTTTCTTTTGTTAAGTTTTATGAGTTCTTTATATATTTTGGATATTAACCCTTTATCAGATGTGTCACTGTCAAATATGTTCTCCCATACAGTGGGCTACCTTTTCACTTTGTTGATGGTTTCTTTTGCTGTGCAGAAGGCTTTTATTTCAATGTAGTCCCATTTGTTTATTTTCTCATTAGTTTCCTTTGCCTTTGGAGATGTATCTGTAAACATATTGCTACATGAAATGTCTGAGATTTTGCTGCCTATGGTTTCTTTTAGGATTTCTATGGTTTCCTGACTTACATTTAAGTCTTTTATCCATTTTTAGTTTATTCTTGTATATGGTGTATATTGGTGGTCTAATTTCATTTTTTTTTGCATGTACCTGTCCAATATTCCCAGCACCATTTATTGAAGTGACTATCTTGAGTCCACTGTATGCTTTTGCCTCCTTTGGCAAATATTAATCGAGTGTAATGGCTTGGGTCAATTTCTGGGGTCTCTGTTCTGTTCTGCCCGTTCTTATGCCAGTACCAGGCTGTTTTGATTATGGTGGCTTTGTAGTATAACTTGATATTGTGATTCCTCCAACTTTATTCTTTCTCAAGATTACTGCATCTACTCGGGGTCTTTTTTGGTTCCATATTCACTTTTGGATTATTTGTTTTAGATCTGTGAAATATACCATTGGTATTTTGATAGGGATTGCATTGAATCTTTAGATTGCTTTGGGTAGTATGAATATTTTAATGACTAGAGGCCTGGTGCACAAAAATTTGTGCCCTCGAGGGGGGGGGGGTGTCCCTCAGGCTGGCCTGTGCCCTCTCACAGTCTGGGACCCCTCGGGGAATGACCATCTGCTGGCTGAGGCCTGCTCCCTAGGGGATTGGGCCTAAGCTGGCAATCAGACATTCCTCTGGCAGCCTGGCAGCCCTTGGGGGATGTCCACTTGCCAGCGGGGAGCAGACCGAAGCTGCAGTTGGACATCCTTAGCGCTGCTGAGGAGGCAGGAGAGGCTCCCACCACTACTGCTGTACTGGCAGCCATCAGCCTGGCTTGTGGCTGAGCAGAGCTCCTCCATGTGGGAGCAAACTGACCACCAGGGGGCAGCTCCTGCATTGAGCGTCTGCCCCCTGGTGGTCAGTGTGTGTCATAGTGACCAGTCATTCCCAGTCTTTCTGCTGTTAGGGTCAGTTTGCATATTACCCTTTTAGTATATAGAATAGAGGCCTGGTGCACAGGTGGGGGCCGGCTGGTTTGCCCTGAATGGTGTCCCGGATCAGGGTGGGGGTACTGCTTGGGTGCCTGGCCAGCCTGGGTGAGGGGCTGATGGCTGTTTGCAGGCTGCCCGCACCCCCTTCAGGGTGGAGGTCCCCACTAGGGTGCCTGGCCAGCCTGGATGAGGGGCTGAGGGCTGTTTTCAGGCGGGCCAAGCCTGCAACTGAAGCTCCCAGCCTCTCTTTTCTTTTTTCTTTTTTATTCTGGGATTTATTTACCTTCTGTAATTGAAACTTTGTTGCAGCTCCAGCTCCGATGCCCGACTGTCTGAAAGCAGGTCTCTGGGTTTTGTTTCGCTTCTATAATTGAAACATAGTTGCATTTCAGAGCTGTTGCTTTCAGGCTCAGAGCCGGGCGCAGCAGGTGGGGAACCTTGGCTTCCTTCATTGCCGGGGCAACCAAGCCTCATGTTCACTTCAGCTGTGTGGCTGCCGGCCAACATCTTGGTTGGCAGTTAATTTGCATATCACCCTGATTAGCCAATGGGGAGCTAAGCAGAGGTATGGTTAATTACCATGTTTGTCTATTATTAGATAGGATGTTGATTCTAACAATCCACGAACATGGCATATTCTTCCAATTGTTTATATCATCCTCTATCTCTTTTTTTCCATATCCTGTAGTTTTCTAAGTACAGGTCTTTTACTTCCTTGGTTAAGTTTATTCCTAAATATCGTATTATTATTTTTTTTGGTAATGGTTAATGGAAATTTTTTTGGTCAATCCTCACAGGCTATTTTTTATTGATTTTTAGAGAGAGTGAAGAGAGAGAGACATACACACATTGATTTACTGCCTTCGTACATGCCCAGACCAGGGCCAGGGATTGGGCCTGTGACCGAGGTACATGCCCTTGATTGGAATCGAACCTGTGACCCTTTAGTCCACAGTCTGATGCTCTTTCCATTGAGCCAAACACACTAAAGTGGTTTTGTTTTTTTAGTTTCTCTTTCTGAGAGTTCATTATTGGTGTATAAAAATGCCATAGATTTCTGGGTGTTAACTTTGTATCCTGTTATGCTGCCAAATTCATTAATTAAATCTAGTAGTTTTTTCATAGAGTGTTAGGGCTTTTTATGTACAATACCATATTATCTATGACACTCATTTCATTATTAAGTGACACATTTTCAGAGAAGGCTCTCTTAACAATCTTTTTAAAATGCTACTTATGTTACTCTTGTATCACTAAACCAGTTTTATTTTTCTTGAGATTACTCACCACTTTCTATGGTTTTTCAATATTTGCTTACTGTTTACCCACCATTACAACGTAAACTCTATGAAAGAAGTATCTTATTTTATTTAAAACTATATTTCCACAACAGTGCCTGGCAGAGAATGGGTGCTCAAAAAATATTTGTTGATTTAAAGAACAATCTATAACAGATATCATTAATCTTGCAGGTATAGAAACTGAGCCACAAAAATAAATTTTGGACCTCTCTGTATAAATTAAAATCCAAACTGACAGGGGAGAACCAAGATGGCGGGCATAAGGTATATACCTGTACGTGCCGCCCCCCCCCCCACAACCACATTAAAACTACAACTAAAAGACAAAATGGCTATCATCCAGAACCACGGGAAAGCTGGCTGAGTGGAAGTTCTACAACTAGAAGGAAAGAAAAAAGCGCATTGAGACAGGGTAGGAGGTGTGGAGGCGCCAAGAGCAGAGGTACGGAGGTATGTGAAATGGATACAACTGGATGCGCTGTTTTATTCAAGTGGAAGGGAGATACAAACTCCCGATTGCACTGAACTCATTTCCGGCAAGACTCTGGGGACCCAGACTCCTATGGGGAGAAACTGGACTGTCTGGCAGTGGGTCGGAAAGCGAGGGTGGCTTTCTTGCAGAGCTCCTCACAGAGATCATTGTTACTGTGGGGGTGCGAGACCCAGAGACACGTAGACAGCTGACAGACAGCCATCGCTCTTTACTCCGCCCTGGTGATTCTTTGAGACCCCGCCCCACCCAATTTACAACCCCACCCAAGCTGTGCACAGCGGTGCAAATGAATTGCCTGTCCTTTAGCAGTCTAACCTAACAAACTGCAGCTGGGTCAGAGAGCTCCAAAACTTCCAAACCCCAAACAAAGAGAAGAAATCTGCAGATCTCGTTGTAGCTCCTGCTGGGTGGACTCATGCAATAGCTGACTTTGCACCTCCTTGGAGATCCAGGAGCCAGTGTACCCAGTGGTCAGATACCAGATTTCAACTCCTCACATCCGTAAGTGACACATCCAAGAGGGAGACTCAGTGAGCACCAAAGCCCCACTGAAGCAAGTCCTGCCCCATAAGGGTGTCTCCAGCACAGCAGCTTTTCCACTATAGACACTGCGGGTCCATGCAGTCAACTGGCCTGGAGGTCATTTCCTCCCAGGGGTACGAACAGCAATCAAGGCTTTACTACAACAAGACTGCGCACCCAGCACACAAAGGGGTGCACCAAGAGTGTCCACCTCAGGTGACTGGGGAAGCTGAGCCACTGGGCCCAATAGGACACCTACCACACAAAGCCACTCTATCAACACAGCGAAGCAGCAAAAATGCAGAGACAAAGAAACATGTCACAAATGAAAGAAATGGAGGAAAGCAAACTACTGGATATAGAGTTCAAAATCACAGTTATAAGGTTACTCAAGAATCTTCTACAAACCTCTGAGAAACTTAGTGAGACCTCCGAGGAACTTAGTGAGACCTTCAAGGATCTTAATGAGAATGCCAAAAAAAATGAAAAAGGACCAGTCAGAAATTAAGCATACACTAACTGAAATAAAGAATAATATACAGAGATCCAACAGCAGACTAGAGGATATCAAGAATCAAGTCAAAGATTTTAAATACAAGGAAGCAAAAACACCCATCCTGAAAAGTAAAAAGAAACCAAAAATATGAAATCAATGACAGAGAATCACCGATCAGCTGCCTTCCGCAACCCCCCCCACCAAAGGGGATGTGCCTGCAACCAAGGCATATGCCCCTGACCGGAATCGAACCTGGGACCGCTCAGTCCCCAGGCCAACGCTCCATCCAGTGAGCCAAACCGGCCAGGGCTAAAGAGAGAATCTTAAAAGCAGCGAAAGAAAACAGTTAGTTACCTACAAGGGAGTACCCATATGACTGTCAGGTGATTTCTCAACAGAAACCATGGAGGCCAGAAGGGAGTTGCAAGCAATATTCAAAGTGATGAATAGCAAGAACCTACAACCAAGATTACTCTACACAGCAAAGCTATCATGTAGAATTGAAGGTCAGATAAAGAGCTTCACAGACAACACAATGCTAAAGGAGTTCATCTCCACCAAACCAGGATTATATGAAATGCTAAAGGGTATTCTTTAAGAAGAGGAAGAAGAAGAAAAAGGTAAAGATAAAAATTATGAACAAAGCGACAACAAATACATATCTATCAACAAGTGAATCTAAAAATTACATCAATGAAAAAAAATCTTGATGAACAGAATAAACTGGTGAATATATTAGAAGCAGGGGCATAAAAAAATAGAAGCAGTGGAATAACAATTCTCAGGGGGAAGGAAGTGTGAGGGGTGTGGGTAGAGATTGGACAAAAATCTTACACCTATGGATGATGACAGTGGGGGGGGGGGGTGGTGGTAAGGGCAGGGGTAGGGTGGGAACCAGGTGGAGGGGAGTTATGGGGGGGAAAAAGAGGAACATCTGTAATAATCTGAACACTAAATATTTATTTTAAAAATAGTTATATTTAAAAAAAAACCCAAACTGACAATAGTGTACACAATAATAACCCCATTGAAAAATATATAGACATAAAAATATATAGACATAAAAGCCACAGTTACCATCTAGAGCAGGCGTTCTCAACCTGTGGGTCGCAACCCCTTTACGGGGTCAAATGACTCTTTCACAGGGGTCGCCTAAGACCACTGGAAAACACATATATAATTACATATTGTTTTGACTGAGAAACCAAGATGGCGGCATAGGTAAACATTGGAAATTGTTGCCTCGCACAACTTCAAAAATACAACTAAAAGACAAAACGAACATCATCCAAAACCACAGGAAGGCTGGCTAAGTGGAAATACTACAACTACAAGGAAAGAGAAAAGCACACTGAGACTCAGAGGAGGTGCGGTGTGAAAGTAAAGTGCAGAGGTACGGAGGTGCATGCGGAAAGGGCTGGCAGCTGAGGACGCGGCTCACTTGGAAAAGGCTGGCAGCCGAGGACGCAGCACACGTGGAAAGGGCTGGCAGCTGAGGATGAGGTTGTCTTTTTCAATCAGAAGGGAGTCTGAAGCTCCTGACTGCTCTGAACTCTAGTTCCGGGCGAGTCTCTGGGACCCAGACTTATACAGGAGAAACTGGACTGTCTGGCATCGGTAGGAACTCGAGGGCAGCTTTCTCTCAAAGGTACTTGCAGTGATTACTGGGACACTGAGACTCAGGGCCTCTGAGGGTAGGACTGAGGAGCTGCCATAGTGGCTTGCTCCACCCTGTTGATCCCCGGAGACCCCACCCCACCCAAGCTGTGGGCAGAGGCTTTTGCATATGAAAGGCCTGGCCCTTTGCAATCTGAAAATTACCTAACCAACTGCAGCTGGGTCAGAAAATCCCAGAACTTCCAAAAGAAGGCCCAAGGCCCCACAGCAGCTTGCACTGCTTCACAGCTGGGCCTCATATGAGCACCTCCAAACCCCAAACAAAGAAGAGGAATCTGCAGATAGCTCCTGCTGGGTAGCCTCAGGAAGAGGCTAAATTAGTACCTCCTTAGAGATCCAAGAGCCAGTGTACCCAGTGGTCAGAGTGGGATCATCCAGATTACAACTCCTCAGATCCAAAAGGGACACACTCAGGGGGCAGACTCAGTGAGCAATCAAAGCCCCACTGAAGCAAGTCTTGCCCAGAAGGGTGTCTCCAGCACAGAAGTTCTCCCACTGCAGACACAGCTGATTCTCACAGCCAATTGGCCTGGAGGTCAATTCCTCCTAGTGATACCTACAACAATCAAGGCTTACCTATAACAAGACCGTGCACAAAACCCACAAAGGGGTGCACCAAGAGTGTCCACATCAGGTAACTGGGGAGGCTGAGCCACTGGGCCCTATAGGACACCTAACACAGAAAGCCACTGTATCAACACAGGGAAGAATAAAAAATGCAGAGACAAAGAAACAGGTCAGAAATGACAGAAATGGAGGAAAGCAAACTACTGGATATAGAATTCAAAACCACACTTTTAAGGTTTTTCAAGAATTTTCTAGAAACCGCTGATAAATTTCGTAAGACCCTCAATAAATCTAGTGAGACCCTCAAGAAATCTAGTGAGACCCTCGAGGATGTGAAAAAGGGGCAACTAGAAACTAAGCATACACAGACTGAAATAAAAAATATTATACAGAGTTCCAACAGCAGACTAGAAGATCACAAGAATCAAGTCAAAGATTTGAAATACGAAGAAGCAAAAATCACCCAACCAGAAAGACGAAAAGAAAAAAGAATCCAAAAATATGATGATAGTGTAAGGAGTCTCTGGGACAACTTCAAACGTACCAACATCCGAATTATAGGGGTGCCAGCAGAAGAGAGAGAGCAAGATATTGAAAACCTATTTGAAGAAATAATGACAGAAAACTTCCCTTACCTGGTGAAAGAAATAGACTTACAAGTCCAGGAAGCGCAGAGAACCCCAAACAAAAGGAATCCAAAGAGGACCACACCAAGACACATCATAATTAAAATGCCAAGAGCAAAAGACAAAGAGCAGCAAGAGAAAGAAAGTCAGTTACATACAAGGGAGTACCCATATGACTGTCAGCTGATTTCTCTACAGAAACTATGCAGGCCAGAAGGGAGTGGCAAGAAATATTCAAAGTGATGAATGCCAAGAACCTACAACCAAGATTACTTTATCCAACAAAGCTATCATTCAGAACTGAAGGTCAGATAAAGAGCTTCACAGATAAGGAAAAGCTAAAGGAGTTCATCACCACCAAACCAGGATTATATGAAATGCTGAAAGGTATCCTTTAAGAAGAGGAAGAAGAAGAAAAAGGTAAAGATACAAATTATGAACAACAAATACACATCTATCAACAAGTTAATCTAAAAATCAAGGGAATACATAATATGATGAACAGAATGAACTGGTGATGATAATAGAATCAGGGGCATACAAAGGGAATGGACTGACTATTCTTGGGGGGGAAAGGGGTGTGGGGGATGCGGGAAGAGACTGGACAAAAATCGCGCACCTATGAATGAGGACAGTTGGTTGGGAGTAAGGGTGGAGGGTGGGGTGGGAACTGGGTCGAGGGGAGTTATAGGGGGAAAAAAGAGGAACAAATGTAATAATCTGAACAATAAAGATTTAATTAAAAAAAAAAGTACACCTATGAATAAGGACAGTGGGGGGGAGGGTAAGGGCAGAGGTCGGGGTGGGAACCAAGTGGAGGGTAGCTATGGGGGGAAAAAAACAGGAAGAACTGTAATAATCTAAACAATAAAGATTTAATTTATAAAAAAATTACATATTGTTTTTGTGATTAATCACTATGCTTTAATTATGTTCAATTTGTAACAATGAAAATACATCCTGCATATCAGATATTACATTACGATTCATAACAGTAGCAAAATTACAGTTATGAAGTACCAATGAAAATAATTTTATGGTTGGGGGTCACCACAACATGAGGAACTGTATTAACCCTTTTTGGTCCAACATGGAGGCTGACTTGACAGACCAGGAGCTAGGAACAGGTCCAACGTCGAGGGTGAGGTCGACACCGCAAACCGGTTCAACATTCCATCCCGTCAATTAATTTGGACCACACTGTTTGAATTCCAAAAATAAAATTGGACCGCAAAGGGTTAAAGGGTTGTGGCATTAGGAAGTTTGAGAACCACTTATCTAAAGGAATTTAAATCTAGCACTGGAAATAAAACATGCTAAATCTTATAATTTGGATATACTACAGAGGCTAAGACAAAGGCTATATCTGCAGAATAAATGCAGTAAGGATTTTAGAATGAAGAAATAATCAAGGCACGAATTGGGTTAACATTTTAAGAAACACAAGGCACTAAAGAGGAATGGGAGTATACATGCACATCGGCCCATACAGTGTGCTTCAGTGGGTGGGTGTCGACCCATTAACCAGGAGGTCACAGTTCGGTTCCCTGTCAGGACAAATGCCCAGGTTGTGGGCTCGATCCCTAGTGTGTGCGTGCAGGAGGCAGTCGGTCAATGATTCTCTGTCATCATTGATGTTTCAATCTCCCCCCACTTCCTTTCTGAAATCAATAAAGATATTTAAAATAAAGCTTTAAAAATACATTTATTTAAAAGAAAATAAATATTGGTCAGTATTCAAATAAGCCAAATGATGTTATCACATGACACAAGAGGTTCAGCTTATAAATATAACTGCTACATAACACATCTAAAGACAGTTGTTATCCGTTGCTATAATTTCATGACACTAAAACTATGACTCGAACCCAAGCTTGAGAAAACGCTTTGCCTTCTAATATTCTAGATATGTATAGTTTCATGGAGCTGAAAAAAAACCTCTAAGGCTTTTCTTGAGCACATTTCATTTGTGTTCAAAATAATTCCTGTGAAAACAGTTGTCATCAATACTTTAAGTTTTTCTCTATTCTATATAAGGGACCTAGCTGAAATGAGAACAGACAAGAGAATGAAAGAAAGACACACAATGAAAAAATACCAGTGTTTTAGCAGGAATGCAATGGCAATGAGATGGTATCTAGATGAATAAAGTAGACAGAATAGAATTTACAAGTTAGAAGTTGCCGGAAACAGCTTAGTTAAATGACAGAACCCAGTTTGATTGGCTTTGGTTATAGGATTACTATTACCATGACACATGTTCCTTCCAGACTACACAAAAAGCCCACATACCTTCCACTGCCTTGACCTTTTCCTCCAACTCTCTTTTCTTCTCTTCCTTTAGCATCTGCTCTTGCTCTTTCTTCTGCACTGCTATAAGAAGTTGACGTTCTTCTTCCTCCTCTTTGCGCTTCTGTTTTTCTATTCTGGTAATCATAGGAGTCTCCTGTGAGGAGCCAGTAAGTGTAGAGTCAATATACAACAATGTAAAATGCATTCTTGCCCTGACCAGTTTGGCTCAGTGGATAAAGCGTCGGCCTACGGACTCAAGATGTATTCTTCACTCTGAGTTGATTTGATTTTTATTGAATTCAATCTATTTAATCCTATCTAATAATAGACAAACAGGGTAATTGACCATACCTTCGCTATGCTTCCCATTGGCTAATCAGCGAGATATGCAAATTAACTGCCAACAAAGATGACAGTTAATTTGCATATGTAGGCGGGAAGCGGCAGAGCGAAGAATGAAGGCGGCTCCGGCCGGAGCAGGGAAGGCTTTGAAAGCAGCTCTGGCCGGAGTAGCGAAGGCTTTGAAGGCGGCTCTGGCCAGATCGAAGGCCTGGGTCCCCGGTGCCGAAGGAAAACCAGTGCAGGTAGCCAGGGGAAGGGAAGGCCTATTGCACGAATCTTTTCGTGCAACAGGCCTCTAGTAAATAATATTAGATAGCTAGAGAATGTATAGCATACTTACAAATTCGGTTTTATCACCTAAAGAATACATATAACATATATGTAAATACACTAACATTAAAACACACCGGAGATTTTAAAAATGGTACAAGTTTTGGGCCCAATGGCTTATGTAATTTGTAGTCTTTGGGAGGTAATATTATAAAGAATACACTGAACTGGAGAAGAACAAATTGAGGCAATTCAGAGACCTTTTTTACAGCTTTAATGTTGGATAAAAGTGAAACCTGAAAAAGTATTGTCATCTAAGTAAAAGGATGAAAAATATTCACTAGACAGAAAACAATCACAATTTCAACATTGTACATCACTCTGAAACCCTTAACTTTTATACTTTTCTTTAGTAGTAAAACAATGAGTAAAATTGGGGGGATGGTAGTAAGGACCACTGTTTTGCGTTAAATACACTGGGAATTTGCCTAAGGAATCTAATAAAAGAAAAAGTAAACAAACACACAAAAAAACAGGACAACTATAATTTATTGAAGATTTACTCTGTATATTTCCCAAAATAAATAATCTGCTTTGGCTCACTAAGTCAGAGAAAAGGGGTCCAGGGGACAGGGTCAGGGGGTTAACTGGGGACCAGATGCCTCAGTCCATTGCTCCCTAGTAAGTCTCCTGGGTTTCTTAAGTTTAGAAGAGAAGATGAGGGGGAAGGGAAAGGCAGGCATGCTCCTGGGAAGATGTAAGAGTCTTTTATGCAGATAAATATTTAAAAGTTTCATACTATGGAAATTGTTCAAGTGATTTTAATGTGGGGGGAAAAGTGAATATAGATCACTATTTACACATGTCATAATTAAACACAAACTGCTAATTAAAATTTTGTATTATTTTCTTTATAGGCCTTAAAACTAGTTTTGACTCTACATTTGATTCAGATTTTGGAAGTTGTCATGCCTAGATAGGCTTTTATAAAGTCATTTTTATCATTAAATACTGTAAGCCTGACTTAAAAGGAGTTTGCTATCCAAAGGTAAAATCTGGGATGAAGGAGAAGAGAGATAAAACTGAAACAAACAAAAATTAACCATTATTATTGCATACATAATACTGTACTCATAAGGAACCTCAAAACCTAAATAGAATTCAAGTTCCCCAAAATCTTTATCCTATAACCAGAGTAGACAGTTAAATATGCTAGATATTGTTTCTGAAATGGGGATGGTCCTGGCATTAAGCAAGGACAATTCTTCTGAAGAATGTGTTTCTCTAGTTACTGGTTCTTAAAGGTCAGAAAAGCACCTTCTCTGCAATGCATGAGTACCATTCCCTTTACCCCATCTCTCCAGGTCCTTATTTAGTCCAACTTTTAGGCAACATCTTTCCTCAGCCGAGAAGTTATGATGAAATTATAGTTAATAAACCAAAGCAAACCAAAATAATTACTTTTTCTTCTTTCAGTAACATAGAGACTCCAAGCTGATACTACCTTTAATATAAAAATTCATATGATGGGGGAAAAGGAGGAGACAGAGGAAAAATAAGTCTTGTCAAAGGATTTATTTCATTCAAAGAAAGCTGTATTATTTTCTATAAATGAGACACATAAAAAAGAGAAAAAATGGGCATATATTTACATGTAACAATGGTAATGTGTGTGTATTCTTTTTTAAAAAATATATATTTTTATTGATTTCAAAGAGGAAGGGAGAAGGAGAGTGAGATAGAAACATCAATGATGAGAGAGAATCATTGATTGGCTGCCTCCTGCATGCCCCACACTGGGGATCGAGCCCGCAACCCGAGTATGTGCCCCTGGCCGGAAGTGAACCTGAGACCCTTTAGTCCACAGGCTGACGTTCTACCCACTGAACCAAACCAGCTAGAGTTAATGTTGTGTGTATTCTGTGCCTCTATGACAAAAGGACAGCTGGTGATAACATGAAATATTCTTCCTTCGAAGAGTACAAGAGGATATTAATAGGACCAAGAATTTTATTAAGGACTAAAGAGATGCAAGCCAATGAATCATGAATAGAAATATTAAATCACCAGAGTCACCTGGAAAACAACATGGAGACATTTCAAGCATTAAGTCAATGGAAGGGGGAAAAGGGAAAGAATAGTTAATTACATAAATCTTTACAATATATAAATATTTTTATAACAAATACGATTTGCCAAAACCGGTTTGGCTCAGTGGATAGAGCGTCGGCTTGCGGACTGAAGGGTCCCAGGTTCGATTCCGGTCAAGGGCATGTACCTGGGTTGCGGGCACATCCCTAGTAGGAGATGTGCAGGAGGCAGCTGATCAATGTTTCTCTCTCATCGATGTTTCTAACTCTCTATCTCTCTCCCTTCCTCTCTGTAAAAAAATCAATAAAATATATTTAAAAAAAAACAAAAAGAAAAAAAGAAAAAAACCGCAAAAAACAAATATGATTTATTATTTTTAGTATGTAACAATGTCTTACAAACAGTAGCCACCTCCAAAACAAACAGAACACAAATATAAGACATATAGAAGATAAACCGGCTGAACCAAGATGGCAGCATAGGTAAACACCGGAGTTTGCTGCCTTGAACAACCACTTCAAAAATACAACTAAAAGACGGAATGGACATCACCCAGAACCACAGGAAAGCTGGCTGAAGGGAAATTCTTCAACTGGACGGAAAGAGAACAGCATACTGAGGCTCAGAGGAGGCGCAGTGCAGAAAATACAAAGGTGAGGAGGTGCGTGAGGAGCGGGCTGGTGGCTGAGGGCGCGGTTGTCGTTTTCAATCAGGAGGGAGGCTCAGGCTCTGAGCTCCAGTTCTGGGCGAGTCTCTAGGGACCCAGACTCAAACGGGAGAAGCGGGACTGTCTGGCATCGGTCAGAACGTGAGGGCAGCTTTCTCTCTGTGGTTTGCAGCAGTTGCTGGGACTCTGAGAGGCAGAGCCTCTGGGAACGGGAATGAGAGCAGCCATAACTGCTCCCTCCGCCCGCTCTGTTTGATCCCATAAGACCTGCCCCGCCCAAGTCCTGCACAGAGGCATTTGCTGGATAGCCTCAGGCAAAGGCTAGATTAGCACCTCCCCAAAGGACAGAAGTTTTCCCACTGCAGACACAGCTGATTCTCATAGCCACTTGGCCTGGAGGTCAAATCCCCCCAGTATCAACTACAACAATCAAGGCTTAACTACAACAAGACTGCGCACAAAGACCACTAGGGGGTGCACCATGAAAGCATAAAAAATGCGGAGACAAAGAAACAGGACAAAATTGTCCATGGAGGATATAGAGTTCAGAAACACACTTTTAAGGGCTCTCAAGAACTGTCTAGAAGCCACCGATAAACTTAATGAGATCTGCAAGAAATGTAATGAGACCCTAGATGCTATGATAAAGAACCAACTAGAAACTAAGCATACAAGGACTGAAATAACGAATATTATACAGACTCCCAACAGCAGACCAGAGGAGCGCAAGAATCAAGTCAAAGATTTGAAATGTGAAGAAGCAAAAAACACCCAACTGGAAAAGCAAAATGAAAAAAGAATCCAAAAATACGAAGATAGTGTAAGGAGCCTCTGGGACAGCTTTAAGCGTACCAACATCGGAATTATAGGGGTGCCAGAAGAAGAGAGAGAACAAGATATTGAAAACCTATCTGAAGAAATACTTACAGAAAACTTCCCCTACCTGGTGAAAGAAATAGACTTATAACTCCAGGAAGCGCAGAGAATCCCAAACAAAAGGAATCCAAAGAGGACCACACCAAGACACATCATAATTAAAATGCCAAGAGGAAAAGACAAAGAGAGACTCTTAAAAGCAGCAAGAGAAAGAAACTCAGTTACCTACAAGGGAATACCCATACGACTGTCAGCGGATTTCTCAACAGAAACTTTGCAGGCCAGAAGGGAGTGGCAAGAAATATTCAAAGTGATGAATGCCAAGAACCTACAACCAAGATTACTTTATCCAGCAAAGAGATCATTCAGAATTGAAGGTCAGATAAAGAGCTTCACAGATAAGGAAAAGCTAAAGGAGTTCATCACCACCAAACCAGGATTATATGAAATGCTGAAAGGTATCCTTTAAGAAGAGGAAGAAGAAGAAAAAGGTAAAGATACAAATTATGAACAACAAATACGCATCTATCAACAATGAATCTAAGAATGAAGTGAATGAATAATCTGATGAACAGAATGAACTGTTGATTATAATAGAATCAGGGACATAGAAAGGGAATGGACTGACTATTCTTGGGGGGGGGAAAGGGGTGTGGGAGATGCGGGAAGAGACTGGACAAAAATCGTGCACCTATGGATGAGGACATAGGGTGGGGAGTGAAGGTGGAGGGTGTGGTGGGGACTGGAAGGAGGGGAGTTATGGGGGGAAAAAAAGAGGAACAAATGTAATAATCTGAACAATAAAGATTTAATTATAAAAAAAAAGAGAAAGAAAAAAAAAGAAGATAAACCACCCACATCAATGATCAAAAGGAAGAGCACAATACAATAGGTTTTTCACTTATAAAATTGTTAAAAATTATACAAAGTGACACATTGTAAAGACTGGTAAACATGTCTTCTGGAGGACAATCTGGATATATGTATCAAGAATCTATACAGAGTACTTACACTTCTTAAAAATGAGATGGGCAAAAATGTTTTTGTGGTAGATTAATAGGTGATATTATATACTCAATGCAATCAACAAAAATTTCATTTCTGCCCTGGCCATGCATGGAAGGGTCATGGGTTCAATTCCCAGTCAAGGGCAAGTGCCTCGGTTGCAGGTTCGATCCCTGGCCCTGTTGGGGCAAGTGCAGGAGGTAACCAATTGATGTGTCTCACGTCGATGTTTCTGTCTCTCTCCCTTCAACTCTCTAATAATCAATGGAGGATTCAAAATTGGTGGTATTAAGTGGAAACTACACTGACACTTTCTCAGGACTAAACTGGAAATACAATTAAAATACAGAAAAACCACCCTGAAAAATGAACTGAAGACTAGCTGGCGAGAACCCTGATAACCAAGGAGGGAAAGTGGAGAACGTACAGACTGGTAGGAAGTGCAGAGGCACGAAAGGGCTAGAAGAGCTCCCACAGAAAACTCTGTGGTCTAAAGCCAAGCTGGGCTCCCCAGCCCAAAGCACCAAAACTGAGAAAGGTGACTACATAACATCTGGCTGTGAAAAGCAGCAGGACTGCTGTCTGCCAATGAGAGACTGCTGGAAATGCTGGCATCCTCTTAAAGGGTCAACACACAAAATTTCATGTGCAGCCATTCACCTTGGGTTCTGGCAGAAAAGACTGGAGCTCTCTGAAGAGACTCCAAGACTGGGGCCTGGGGTTGGAGATCGGAGGGCAGCCACCCAAGTTTCCTTTGCTGGCGGACCTTTGCTATCCAGGCGGTTTTGCTTGAGGGTAAGGCAGTTGCTCCACCCTGTTGAAAGACTTTCACCCCACCTGTGGTCTATAGCGTGAGGCTAATCAAGATTGAGTGTCCATTAGACTGCAGGCAGAGGAGGATCTCTAGAGCAGTGGTTCTCAACCTTGGCTGCACATTAGAATCACCTGGGAATCTTTTTAAAATCCTGATTTCTGGGCCTCATCCTCCGGAAATTCTGTTTTATTATGGGGTGGGGTCACATCATTAGTAACAAAGGTTGAGAACCACTGCTCTAGAGGCTTTGAGTCTGCCTAACCTCCTTCTGGACCCAGGACTAGGAAAAGCAGACTCTGGAGCACATCTTGGTCCTTGCCAAAAACACCTAGTCCCATCAGAGGGAGCCTCAAGCTGTGGATTGCTGTTATCCACAAACAGGGTACTCAGGGCTAGCATCTGGCCTCAGTTATGCATCTGCACAGGTGGAGGTCCACCTAGAGGGCGAGAGCTCTTGTACTACTGCACAGCTGGCCAGCTGTGTTCCAGGAGTCCAGAAACATCTGGTTTGGGTGTGGATATGGCATGAGTTTTTACAAGATGACTATCCTTCCAGTTACCACAAAAAAAAAAGGCTCCTCACAAATACACTGTGTAGTTAAACCTTTTAAAAGGAGCAACAGACAGCATCTGAGATTGTCCTGCACTAGAGATTGGAAGTCATAGCAGACCTACCCAAAGAAGAAGCCATAATGGGGATACAAAAAAACCATCAAACCAAAGAACAAGAGAATTCTCCAGAAGAAGAGCTAAACAAAATGGAGATAAGAAATTTATTAGAAATAGAGTTCAGAATAATGATGGCAAGGATGGTCAACAGCATTAGAAAAGATATAATAACTATGAAGAATAACATAGCACTAATAAAGAAAATAGTGGGAAGAATACACAACAGATTAGGGGAAGCTGAGGATAGGATCAATGAAATCACTCAATCAGAGAACCAAAAAGAAAAACAACGAGAAAACCCCCAGAAGGACAGCCCTAGCTGATTTGGCTCAGTGGATAGAGCATCAGCCTGAGGAACAAAGGGTCCCAGGTTCAATTCCAGTTAAGGGGCACTAATCTTGGTTGGTTGCAGGCTCCTCCCTGCAGGAGGCAACTAATCGATGTGTTTCTCTCACATCGATGACTCTGTCTTTCCCTCTCTCTTCCACTCTCCCTAAAAGTCAATGGAAAAATATCCTCAGGTGAGGATTTACAAAACAAAACAAAACAAAACAAAAACACAGGAGGACAGCTTAAGGGAGCTGTGGGACAACATGAAATGCAACAATATTCACACCATAGAAGGCCCAGAAGGGGAAGAAAATGAGCGAGGAATAGAGAAGGTGTCTGAAAAAATAATGGCAGAAAACTTCTCTACCCTGGTGAAGGAAAAAGTCATACAAGTTCAGGAGGCACAGAGAGTCCCAAGCAAGAAGAACCTAAATAGGCCCATGCCCAGACACATCATAATTAAAATGCCAAAAATTAAAGACAAAGAGAGAATCTTAAAGGCAGCAAGAGAAAAGCAATTTGTTACTTACCAAGGAACTCCATAAGACTGTCAGCTGATTTCTCATCAGAAACTCTATAGACCATAAGGGAATGGCATGAAATATTCAAGGTAATGAAAAGCAAGGATCTGAAACGAAGATTATTATACTCGGCAAAGCTATCATTCAAAACACATGGTGAAATAAAAGAGCTGCCCAGACAAAAAAAGCTAAAGGAGTTTATCACCACCAAACCAGCACTGCAAGAAATGCAAAAGGGACAGCTATAATGAGGAGAAGAAATAGAAACACAGGCATAAAGAATTAAAATGGCAATAAATAAGTACCTATCCATAGTAACATTAAATACTCCAATCAAAAGACATAGGGTAGGTGAACGGATAAAAAAACATGACCCATTTATATGCTGTCTAGGAGACCCACCTCAAAACAAAAGACTCACACAGGATGAGAGTAAAGAGATGGTAAAAAATTTTTTCATGTAAATAGAAATGAGAAAAAAAAATCTGGGGTAGTAATACTCATAAGTGACAAAATAAGACTTCAAAATGAAGGTCATCACAAGAGACTATAAAGGTCACTACATAATACTAAAGGGACCGATTGAACAAGAGGATATAACCCTGGTAAACATATATGCACCCAATACAAGAGCACCTAAATATCTAAAAAAATAAAAATAAAAAAATTCTAGAGGACTTTAAGGAAGAGATTGACAGCAATACAGTTATAGTAGGGGACCTTAACACCCCACTGACATCACTGAATAGATCTTCCAGACAAAAAATTAACAGGAAAACAGAGACTCTAAATGATGGATTTAAATTACATTTATAGGATATTTCACCCTAAAGCTACAGAATATACATCAAGTGAACATGGGTCATTCTCAAAGATAGACCACATGTTAAGACACAAATCAAGTCTCTCCAAGTTCAAGAAGATTGAAATCATATCAAGCATCTTCTCAGATCACAATGGAATTAAATTAGAAATCAACAACAGCAAAAACATTCTCAAATATTCAAACACATGGAGGCTAAATAGCATGTTATTAAACAGTGAACAGGTTACCAATGAGATCAAGAAAGACATAAAAAACTTCCTGGAAACAAATGAAAATGAACATACAACAACCCCAAATTTATGGGACAAAGTGAAAGCAGCTCTGAGAGGAAGTTCATAACACTACAGACATACCTTAAAAAACACAAAAAAATTAATAAATTATTTAATCCTACAATTTTAAGAATTAGAAAGAGAACAAGAAAAGACCAGAGTAAGTATAATGAAGGAAATAATAAAGATTAGAGCAGAAATAAGTGACAGAGACAAAAAAACCCCAAAAAACAAAACAAAAAAAATGAATGAAAACAAGAGCTTTTATTTGAAAATATAAACAAAATTGCCATAAGCCAGACCCATCAAGAAACAAAGAGGACCCAAATAAATAAAATCAGAAATGAAAGCAGTGAAGTAAAAACTGACCCCAGAGAAATACAAAGAATTGTCAGAAAATACTGTGAACATGCCAACAAGTTGGACAATGTGGACAAATTACTAAAAAATAGAATCTTCCATAACTCAATTGGGAAGAATAAAAATACAGGAATAGGCCAATAACAATCGATGAAGTAGAAGCAATCTATACTAATAAAAGCCTAGGTGGCCCTCGCGCAGCACCCTCATGTCGTCTCAAGATGGCCAGCAGGGGAGGGCAGTTTTGGGTGATCGGGCCGTCAGGGGACGGCAGCTGGGGGCAATTGGGCCGGCAGGGGAGGACAGTTGGGGGTGATCAGGCTGGCAGGCAGAAGCAGTTAGGGGCAATCAGGCAGACAGGCAGGCCACGAATGGTTAGGAGCCAGCAGTCCCGGATTGTGAGAGGGAGGTCCGGCAGTCGGACATCTCCCGAGGAGTTCCAGTTTGGAGAGGGTGCAGGCTGGGCTGAGGGACACCCTCCCATGCATGAATTTCATGCACTGG
Source organism: Myotis nattereri (assembly GCF_964212035.1). Lineage (NCBI taxonomy): Eukaryota > Metazoa > Chordata > Mammalia > Chiroptera > Vespertilionidae > Myotis > Myotis nattereri. The sequence goes on from NC_138076.1 coordinate 107,058,255, forward strand.
GCCAATAATAATAATAATAATAATAATAATAATAATAATAATAATAACAATAGTCCAAGAAACACTTCCAAACTCTTTTTATGAGGCCAGCATTATCCTAATGCCAAAAGACACTATAAAGAAAGAAGATTACAGTCCAATATCCCTGATGAACATAGATGCTAAAATCCTCAAAATATTAGCAAATCGTATCCAGCAATATATTAAAAAGATCATACAGCATGACCAAGTGGGATTTATTCCAGGGATGTAAGGCTGGTACAATATCCTAAAATCAATAATCGTGCTACATCACATAAACAGACTGAAAGACAACAATCACATGATCATATCAATAGATGCAGAAAAAGCATTCAACAAAATCCAACAACCAGTTTTGATAAAAACTCTCTGAAAAATGTGAATAGCGGGATCATATCTCAACATAATAAAGGCAACATATGACAAACCTACAGCAAACATCATACTAAATGGGCAAAAACTAAAACCTTTTCCCTTAAGAATAGGAACAAGACAGGGATGTCTGCTTTCATCACTTTTATTCAACATGGTACTGGAAGTCCTAGACACAGTGATCAGACAAGAGGAAAACATAAAAGGCATCCAAACTGGAAAAGAGGAAGTAAAGCTCTCATTATTCGCAGATGACATGATTCTGTACATAGAAAACCCTAAAGACTCCATCAAAAAATGACTAGATTTAATAAATGAATTTGGCAACATAGCAGGATACAAATTAAGCCCCAGTAATCCATGGCATTTTTATATACCAATAATGAATTCTCAGAAAGAGAAACTAAATAAACAATTCCATTTACCAATGCAACAGAAAAAATTAGGAAACTTACAAATAAAATTAACCAAGTAGGTAAAAAGCTGGTACTTGGGAAACTGCAGGACGTTGAAAAAAAGAGATAGAGGAAGACAAAAACAAGTGGAAGAAAATACTGTGTTCATTGGCTGGTAGAATTAACATCATTAAAATGTCCATACTACACAAAGCAATCTACAGATTCAATGCAATTCCTATTATAATACCAAAGACATATTTCACAGATCTAGAACAAATACTCCAAAATTTATATGGAACCAAAGAAGGCCCTGAATATTCTCAGCAATCTTGAGAAAGAACAATGTTGAGGAATCCCAATACCAGATGTCAAGTTATACTTACAAATCCACTATACTCAAAACTACCTGGCACAAGAATGGGCATATAGATCAATGGGACAGTACAGGAGAACTCATTATGCTCAATTAATATTTGACAAAGGAGTCAAGACAGTCTCTTCAATAAATGGTGTTGAGAACTTGGACAGATATAAGCAAAAAAAAAGCAACTAGACCACCAACTTATACCATACACAAGAATAAACTAAAAGTGGACAAAAGATTTAAATATAAGCTGTGAAACAATAGAAATCCTAGAAGAAACTATAGGCAGCAAATTCTCAGACATCTCTTGTAGCAATATGTTTACAGATACATCTCCTAAAGCAAAGAAAACTAAGGAGAAAATAAATAGGACAACATCAAAATAAAAAGCTTTTGCACAGCAAAAGAAACCATCAACAAAATGAAAAGGGAGCCCACGGTATGGAAGAATATATTTGGCAATGATATATCGGATAAAGAGTTAATATATAAAATATATAAGGAACGCATGCAACTTAACAAAAGGAAGACAAACAATCCAATAAAAAAATGAGCAAACGACTAAACAGACCATTCTCCAAAGTGGACATACAGATGGCCAAGAGACATATGAAAAAATGCTCAAAGTCACTGATCATCAGAGAGATGCAAATTAAAATAATGAGGTATCACCTCACACCTGTCAGAATGGCTACCATTAACAAATCAACAAATGAGCCCCAGCTGGTTTGGGTCAGTGGATAGAGTGTGGCATGGGGACTAAAGGGTTTGATTCTGATCAAGGGCACATGCCCAGGATTGTGGGGTTGATCCCCAGTGGGGGGTGTGCAGGCGGCAGCCGATCAATGACTCTCTCTCATCATTGATGTTTCTAGCTCTCTCTCCCTCTCCTTTCCCCTCTCAACTAAATAAAAATATACTAAAAAATAACTGGTGAAGATGTGAAGAAAAGGGAACTGTAGTATACTGCTAGTGGGAATGCAGACTGGTGCAGTCAGTGGGTGCAAGTGGCGGCTTCCGGTCCTGATCTCCCCTGAGGGCTTCTCCACCTCCCCCTGCTCCTGAAGGGTGATTGGGGTAGCAGCCACTGCTTGCACCTGCTGTTGGTGCTGGTCCCAATCGCTCTGCGCTGTCAGCGGGTGCAAGTGGAGCTGGAGCTGTCAGCGTGTGGAAGTGAAGGCGGCGGGAATGCAGAGGATGGGCTGAGACCCGCCCCTGTGCCCGCTGCAACCTCGTGCCCCACAGTTCCTTTCAAGGTGCATGAATTCGTGTACTGGGCCCCTAGTAATTTATAAATATTTTCTCTTCATATTTTATTGGCAGCCTGTCAAATTTTTTCTGTCTTTTATTAACGTGTATTAAAATTATGGAAATGAAACAAGCAAAGTAAATTATTACTGAGCACCCACCACGGAAAGACATTACATTAGGTGCTGTGGGGGTCAAAATGATGAGTAGGACATAGTCCTTAATCTAAAGAAGCTTAAATTCACAATGGAATTAAGTAAGCGATGAATTAACATGTTAGGGAGGACAATCCTAAGACTAGGAGCAATGGACAGCTCAAGGAAATAATGACTTTAAGTGGAGTTTTTGGGAGAGAAGTATTTGAATGGGTAGGGAAGTAGAGGGGAAAAGATGTTTGCAAAAGTCAGAAATTAGGATGCATATACATGAAAACATAGGCTGTATGGTTTATGAAACTACAACTTGCCCTGAAGTGGAGAAGAGGGCATACAGCTCAGATGGAGCTGGGAAAAAGAGCTGGCACTGGACATACAAAGACAAATACTTGTTAGAGATTGTTGCTTAGGGGAAAAGAGACAGACAATAAGATGATGATGGGGAAAAAAGCATATAGAGAGAGTTATGAAGAGGGTGATATGAGACATACCTGAGGGTTCAGGGAATGTTTCCTGATTGTGAAAAGCCACTCTAAGTAATGAAGTAGGGGGTGGGTGTGGAGGGTTTAGGACTTCTTGGATAAAGAGAATTAAATTATGTTGTCCACAGTCAAGGCCCATGAGTGACATGAGGTCCCATTATAATATTCCAGAGAAGAAAGGATAAAGGTCATACCACATCCAGGAGACAGTGGAATGTATTAAAAGCTCTAATGAATAATCCTTAAAACAATGCAGCTTTACACCTAATACAGAGGGGAGGAATACTTTTCCTTTGCATACCTTCTGGGCAATCATGTTGCAGATCTCGGGTAGGAAATCCTCGCTGAGGAGCTTATAGAGCTGCCGTTCTCGAAGGGAGGTCCTCTCTCGAAAACTCTCAGTGACCTGTCTCCATTCTTCTTCTGTTTGGCACAGGAGCCACCAAGTGCCTTGACCTGGCCCTTGGGACCCGGAAAAAAAAAGGGATGGGTTCATTAAATAAATCCTCTTTTCCTATTTATTCTCAATTTTTTTTTACTCTGGCTCATGAGCAAAACCAGGAAATCAGAATAAAAGACCTATTCCTTTTTAATTTGAAGACTGATAATGTATACTTTTGATTTTCCTGTTACTATCACTGTTTACAGCTAACAGTGAATACTGACCAAAAGCAATATAAATATAACTTTTGTGACCTTTATAGGGTAGATGTGAATATAGTAGAAATGCTTAAGTGTTTAGTTTTTCCTATGCAAATAGTTTTGATTTGACCTTTTGCAGCATCTTCCCCATTTCACAGACATTAAGATACTATTATTAAATTTATATTCTCCTCCAAATTATGCGATTTGGATTACAAAACTGAAATCTCAATAGGAAACCAGTATACTCTTTTATGTAGTAAAGCATTTTACATTAAAAAGATTGCTTGCTCTTTCAGAAGTTGCTCATTCACCTAAATGTTTGAGTAGATATTACACTGAGGCCAGGTAACAGGGCAAAAGTGAAAAGAACTACTCCTGATATAAAGTTATCCTTCAGGAGAGACGGGCACAGAATAAAGTACAAGGAAGAGAGAACTGAAGGGCAGCAAGGCTAGTTAGATGGTACTGCAATAATCATAACTGCAGTGTATGACTCTGGAAAATGAGAATCCCCATCACAATACAAATCAATTGCATTGACTTAATCTTTTCCAAAAACTCCAGCAGAGGTCATTACCATTTCTTGTCTGTGGCTCAGATGCCATGGAATTTTTGTCCTGCTTCTCACTGAAAAAGAGATTAACAGTTAAACACAGACATGTTCAAAACTGTTATTTCCCCTATCAGGTAGACCCAACTAAATATGAGTGTGTGTGTGTGTGTGTGTGTGTGTGTGTGTATGTATCAAGAGGGTAAGGTTATAAGAAATGACTACTGAAAAAATGAATACTAGGATGTAGATGTATTGGAATAGAGAGAAAAAACTGACATAGGGACTCATTGTTATGGTAACATCAATCATAGGAAAATATTAACTTCTAAAACATCAAAAAATATCAAATAGAGGAGTGTTAACAGTTAAATACCAAGAGGGGAAAAAAGAACTATAAAGTGTTAACAGTTAAATACCAAGAAAAAAAGAAGTATAAAGATTCCAATGTTGTACTCCCTTAACTCAAAGCTACACTGAAGATATGGCATACAAGGGTGGGCAAAAATAGGTTTGCAGTTGTAATACAAATAAATAATTAATAAATAATAATACAAGAATTAACTGTTTCACGTATTAACAACTGTAAACCTCCTTTTGCCAATCCTATATTTAAATTTAGCCTCATATAAGGTAGAGGTTAAGGACATAGGTTAAGAATAAGACTTGGCACTAACCATGACCTCGTGAAAATTAATTAATGTTTCTATAAAATGGAGTTGTTAATATGCTGACCTTACAGGGATGATGGGCATTAAATTCTAAAATGCGAAAATGTTCAGCATGAGTGTTAAGGATCATAATTATTTGTACCCTGAGTCATACTAGACATACTGTTCCACAGAATTTTCTGTGCGAATAAAAATGTGCTATATTGTTTCTGTCAATTTGGTAGCCATGAGCCACATGTGGCCACAGAGCACTTAAATGTGCTGTGGCTGATGTGACTGAGGAATTGAATTTTAAATTTTATTTAATATAAAAATATTTAAATATAGAGCTATCAAGAATAAAATCACTGTTAGAGGCACAAGTCTATGTACGCTTGATAAAAGATTCTAAACAGTAAAACCTCAATATAATGGACTAATTTGGGTGAGGACTGTCCATTAAAGCCGAAAGTTCGTTATATAATAAAGTAGGTTTTCTGAATGTGTATGTTAAAAATTGACAAATTAGTTTAGTTTACCTGTTTTAACTAATGTAGACACATTTGTATAATTAAAATTAACTATGTATGGAAAGTTTAATTTCAGTTTTCTATATGTACAACTGTAATTTTAAATTTATACTGAAGCAATCCAATAAATGCTGTATTCACCAGTCACTGTTAGTAAACAAATGCACGTGGCTGGGGCGTGGCTTAGTGCATGTGGGAACATCCATGGTACAAGTAGAAACTGCTGCAGAAAGTCACACCAAATGACAACAGAACCAATTACCTGCGAGATGTGGTGTGACCACGTGCTATTCATTTGCTGAACATTATTTAAATGTAGACTATACTTGTAGATATGTAATACTTATTATGTTGGCAAAATTACTAAAGTGTTTTTTTCAAAATATGGCCTGTTCGCAAAAATCTGTTAAAAATAACAGTGAAGCCCTGGCTCAGTGGTTAAGCATCAACATATGAAACAGGAGGTCACAGTCCAGTTCCAAGCCAGGGCACATGCCCAAATTGTGGGCTGTATTCCCAGAGGAGGCAGCCAATTGATGATTCTCTCTCATCTAAGTTTCTATCTCTTTCTCCCTCTCTCCCTTCTTCTGTGAAATCAGTTAAAAAACACACACACACACAAAACCTAGTGAATTAATAACAACAAAAATAACCTGTAGCAAGTCTTGGTTAAAAGAATTTTAAAATTAACAAGGTGTTAATTTTCACATATGACATACGAACTGGAAATTTTGTCCATTAAATCCAAAGTCCATTAAATTGAGGTGTGCAAAATTGAGGTTTTACTGTATTCCTAACACTAAGGTACTTTAATTTCACTTATAGAGAAATGGAGATAGATATGAATCAGCTTTTTGAATATTTAAGGAGGTATAGATTGCTAACAAAATCCAGAAACAGATGTTGTGTGTACAGAATATAATTATAGGACATTTCTCAGAAACACTGTGGAAGGAAAGCTGCAATCTGTGGTCTGGTCTAATTTCTGAAAGTTAAGCAGAATACTGATTCTTAAATGTAAAATAAAATCAAATTCTGATAGGTTTATTCATAATCTGATTCCTAGAAATACTTTTTAGTTGTTAATAAATAACATTAAAAATCTGGCTTACTTCAAGCATTTAGATTATTTATCAATGCTAAAATTTAGAGGGACTGAGCAGATTGACGTGTCATTCATTTTTAAGAATACAACCTAACTTCCACAGGTGTATAATAACAGCTATGATCCTTAAGTATATTTACATAGTATAGGTCAGATTCTGAAAACCCTTCACTAAGATTCACATGCTGCAATTTCCTAAAAGATAATGACATCCTAATATATAAAAAGCCAGGGTCTGTCATGACCAAAACAACCGGACGGACAACCAAACAGCAGCTGAGTGGGGCGACCAGGCCAGCAGGCGGGGTAGTGAGAGACAACCAAATGACTGAACAGTAGGCTGTGTGGGGCGACCAAGCTGGCAGGGGGTACAGTTAGGGGAGATCAGGCCAGCAGGCAGAGGCGGTTAGGGGTAATCAGGCTGGCAGGGAGGGCAGTTAGGAAACAGTGGTCCAGGATTGTGAGAGGAATGTCTGACTGCCAGTTTAGGTCCAATCCCTGCAGACATCCCCCAAGAGGTCCTGGATTGGAGAGGGTGCAAGGCTGGGCTGAAGGGACCCCCCCTCCCCTGCATGAATTTCGTGCACCAGGCCTCTAAAAATTCCCAAATGTAACAGAATCTCTTTTTCTTTACTAAAATTAAATATAAAATACTTTAAAACATGTTTAATAACTTGCCTTTATTTTAGGAAATTGAATTCTAAACAAAACAAAGCAGGTTTGCTACTAAAATCTCCCTAATGGGAAAGAACTAACCCTAAACTTATATAAGATATGTCTATTAAAATGCTGATTATTAACACAATCACAGAAGTAATTTGCTCCATGTTCCTATAAAAATGTGTGACATAAAATTTTTTTTAGAAGTTAATACATACTGATGAGCATAGTTTTTCAATCTGCTACACTGTCACATTCATTGTCTACTTCAAGTTAATCATCATTCCTATTAGTACGTCCACTGTCCAATAAAACAGGTTACCTAGAAAATAGGTAACCTGCTAGAGGTCATGCAGCTAGGGTTTCTGATTTCCTAGTACACACTTATAATTCCATGAGGATTCTGATCCAGGTCTCCATAATTTAGGTCCCATGTCCTTTTCACGGCATGAGGAACAAGTGAAAATAGGTTCCTTTCAGCAAGAGGATCTAAAACCGTCAAGGACTAACAAGATTGTCTTACCTCACTATAATCTCCTCCTGTAGTTTCTTCCGTTTGGGGGGTCTTCCTCTTCTTTTTCCTGTTTTCCCAAGAATGCCTGAGCCATTTTTTTGTCCTTCACTTTCCCTAAGAAACAGCATATTAAATAGAAATGTTTTATCTAGTACTGACAGCATATTAAATAGAAATGTTTTGTCATAGTACTGATGTATTTTAAGTACAGCTTTCCTAGCCATGAGGCTACTGAAATAGATTAACACGTTACGCGCCCAGCCTGTTTTGTCTTCCAGATGGAAAGTATAGTGTCAGTCACTGGTGACTGACTGGGCGCTTAATGTGTTAAATACAGCCATCATAGGGAAAGGGCAGGGTGACTTCCAATCTTCCATTAGAATGCTGAATCAAGGAAAACTGACATTTTACAATATTAAAATCTGAGTAAGACCTAACACTTTCCTAATAGTGAGCACTGCTCCCAGCAATAAGAAAAGATGGTGGCATCATTACAGGATGCTATGGAAAGGATTCTTCCTCATTTAAGAGTAGTTAGTAAGGCTATGGTTCAGACATTGAGTACAAAAGAGGAAAACAATGGCAGTGAAATGACTGTACTGCTAAGAACCTGCTGTATAGAACAGTCGCTGATAAGGGAAGTGGTGCTCCTCAGAAACTTCACAGCAAAACAGAACCTTTCACCACTTGCTATTAGTGGCTACAGTTCAATTCCTTTTTATTTCTGTATGAAACAACTCCCTTTCTATCTCTTTGCAGGTGTGCTGTCATAATTAATTCCTTAATAAGAAAAAAACATAGTGCTGCTGATGCATTTAGTTTTAATGACATTTCTGTACACTAGCTATCAAAGCTCTGATCTTAAACAATGTACCTGCTCAAAGAGAGTTCTCTGTTGGATTTTCCTTGTATTGGGTCCTCCTTGTACATTCGAGTTCCATAGAAATACCAATATAGTGCCCCAGAATTATCTTCACCTAATGGCTCCACGCGGAGACTGTCTGCATCTAGACCCTAGGTTCAAGAACAGGAAAAAGAGGTTTGGGGATATGGGGAACAAAAGAGGAGAAAACTTAATAAGGATTCCAAATTTATACTCAGATATACCTTATATTTAAACATGCCCAAGTACCTAAGTAATATTCAATCAGGGCATATGAAATACACTGCTCCCATTTCATCTACAAAAAAAGAAATCAAAAGGAATTTTGATGAACACCCTATCTAATGAAAGAGTAATATGCAAATTAATTGCCACTCGGTGACAAAGATGGCGGTGCCCATAGCAGCCAGGTCAGGATGCTGGCAGCGTCACCCCAGCAATGTGAGCTCGGAAGGCATTGCTGTGGCAACCCGGAGCAGGGAAGCACTGCCTGTACGCAGTGCCCAGTAGAGCCTGCTTTGCCCATCGCCATGGTGTGGAGCAGGCAGGCCCCGCAGAGAGCAGAGAACCATGGGGAGCGGGCCTAAGCCATCAGTAGGACATCCCCTGAGGGCTCCTGGATTGGAGAGGATGCAGGTCGGGCTGAGGAACCTCCCTCCCACCCCCACCCTCTCCGTGCACGAATTTCGTGCACCAGGCCTCTAGTCCTATATAATAAAAGCACAATATGCAAATTGACCAAACAGCTGAACAGCGGAATGACCATCCAGGACCACACTATGACACTCACTGGTGCCAGGCCAGTCAAGGTGGGTGTGATGCAATTGTTGGGGGGCCCAGCCATCACCCCATGATCACCCTGTAGAGCAGCTGTTCTCAACCCGTGGGTCACAACCCCTTTGGGGATCGAATGACCCTTTCACAGGGCTCGCCTAAGACCATCGGAAAACACATATATAATTACATATTGTTTTTGTGATTAATCACTATGCTTTAATTATGTTCAATTTGTAACAATGAAAATACATCCTGCATATCAGATATTTACATTACGATTCATAACAGTAGCAAAATTACAGTTATGAAGTAGCAACAAAAATAGTTTTATGGTTGGGGGGTCACCACAACATGAGGAACTGTATTAAAGGGTCGCGGCATTAGGAAGGTTAAGAGCCACTGCTGTAGAGGGAGGCCCAGGCCACTGATGGGCAGGCTGAGGCGGGTGGGCAGGGCCTCCTTCTGCGAGGGAAGCCCAGGTCCCGGCAACTGGGGGAAGGAAGGCCCACTTTTGCACGAATTACGTGCATTGGGCCTCTAGCATTATATATTTGGCTTGACTTATTTTATGTGTGCATTCATAAAAGAAAAGACAATTACAACAGAGCAGAATCTGCTGTATGAAAGCTGTCTCACATGATCCTCTATTATAGATCTATCATAAACTACAGTACCCACTTTACCCCAGGGTCATTGCTATTAAAGTCCTTGAGTTTTCAGTAGACTGTGCTAAACTGCACAATGATTTTTATATCATGTACATGAGTAGGGCTGAACTGAGAAGTCATCAATATATTTGATCATTTCTAACTAAACAGGATTAGAAATTGTTTTTCCTATGAATGAAAAGCAATAGCCTACACCAGCTGTGGGCAAACTACGGCCCGCAGGCCGGATCCGGCCCATTTGAAATGAACAAAACTAAAAAAAAAAGAGACCATACCATTTTATGTAATGATGTTTACTTTGAATTTATATTAGTTCACACAAACACTCCATCCATGCTTTTGTTCTGGCCCTCCGGTCCAGTTTAAGAACCCGTTGTGGCCCTCGAGTCAAAAAGTTTGCCCACCCCTGGCCTACACCCTCCCACTCTGAGACAGACTTCTAAATAGATAACAATAGAATAAGGGGGAGCGAAGAACTATACCTTCCTTCTCTAGCACTTTTTTTATAATGTGTATAAACATGTAGGGACAAACTTCACTTGCATAAACATGTTAAAGTCTTCGACTTTCAATAAATATTTTAATTATGTTAAATCAAATTTCAGACTTTAGGAAACATGTTGGTGTTTTTCATCCTCTAGGGCAGCGATTTTCAACTGGTGTTGCAAGAATTTTAAAACATGAAATACCTGACTATTTAGATAGGGGCAATGACCTCTTTTCCCTTAGATCAGTGGTCGGCAAACTGCGGCCCCTTGAGTGTGGCTCTTCCACAAAATACCACGTGCAGGCATGCACATACAGTGCAATTGAAACTTCGTGGCCACACTCAAGGGGCCAAAGAGCCGCATGTGGCTCGCGAGCCGCAGTTTGCTGACCACTGCCTTAAATCATTAAAAAAAAAAAAAAAAGACAACAGCTAACAATACCCATTCTATGTGAATTTATCAAAATCATACCTATTTTTTGGTCAGATCAGACAAAAATATATTTTTTGGTGTGCTGAGAAATTTTAGTGTGCCATGAGATGAAAAGGTTGAAAATTGCTGCTCTAGGGCAAGGGCTTGCCAGTTAAGCACCTTGAGAAGATCGAAGACATCATCTGCATCTAGCCGGTAATCACAGAGGCGGTGTAGGATCTCCACACGCGTACGAAGAGGCAGGTCTTGGAAACTGGCTTCTCTCAGCGGGTTGGGTTTCCCTTCCTCCAGTTCCCAGCGGTAGTTAATGATGTCCTCTAGGTAGCTGTGGAATGTCTGAGGCCTAGCCAGATGGCCCCGATACAAAAATACATTAATATAAAATACAGAGAGTAGGTAGGGCAGGGGAAAGAGAGCTGGTGGTTTGACAGCTGACAAATCTTAAATAGAAAGCAGAAAATGAAGAGGCAGTAACAGGAAGGGTCTAAAAGTCCCTTTCTGAAGCCTCATGTTATTATACTATCTATTTGGACTTTCTATTGACAAATTCCAAAGAAAATAAATATGTTAAGAGTTTCTCACAGAGTAGATAGTTTTATTTTAGACCACTGACAGCACATTCTGGTAAAATAGGTAAAAGTTTACTAATCAATGGTATGGATTGTGAAACTGAGGCCAACAGTCTTATCTTTGCTTGCACAGATAAAGAGAACAAAGAGTTTGGATGCCACTTCAAAATTAGGTCTACGACTTAGATGACAAACAAAAAGGAAACTCAATGTCTGCCTAGCCTAATTAATTATATTTCAGGTTAAAATGCAAAGATGAATAATACCTCTCTAGAATACAAGTATTTACTCCAATGTGCAACTATAATTTTATATTCTGTTATACATAAATTTTAGGGCATAATATAAAATACTATATTCTAAATTCTGAAAATGGCTTAGAAAAACTATAGGAAACATTTAAGGCAGCTTGATGGCAATCTAAATTTTTTCTCAGTTAGAGTTTGATTGGAAATTCTCTGTATTTTGATAAGTACCTAATAAAGTGTTAAAGTGTTTGTCACATGGTTATTCTACACTCCAATTAATGAATCTGGTTATAATGTTACTTAATGATTTTAAATTTTTTTTCTCGCCCTATCCGGTTTGGCTCAGAGGATAGAGCGTCGGCCTGTGAACTCAAGGGTCCAGGTTCGATTCCGGTCAAGGGCATGTACCTTGGTTGCGGGCACATACCCAGTGGGGAGTGTGCAGGAGGCAGCTGATCGATGTTTCTCTCTCATCGATGTTTCTAACTCTCTATCCTTCTCCCTTTCTCTCTGTAAAAAATCAATAAAATATATTTAAAAAAATAAAATAAAATAAAATTTTTTTTCTCACTAAGCAAAGATGTCTTACAAGAATTATATGTCAGCCCTAGCTGGACAAAGTGCAGTTCAAACTGGTGGTAAAAAGCTGATAGTGTGGCAATGATGAATTTGAAAATAAAAGGGGGTATTTTTTTGGTATCGGGGAGTAAGAAGATGACAATATCTCTTTGGTAATAAATTCCTTTATCTACCACATACTTTCTAGAATTCCTAATGCACACCAAGCACCTCAAACAACAAGGCATGTTTTTCCTAGAGTAAAATAAAATGAGGAATCTATGACATAGAGATCATTTCACCAGAATGATAGCTTCAGTGGAGAAAGTGGCAGGAGACAGGCTGGGCCAGGCCAGGGAGAACTTTCATATTCCAGTGCGAGGCAATGGAAGCACAAACATACTAACCCAACAAACACTGTAAATGTACAGTGTTGTTCTTTGTGCCTACAATCTGCCTGAAAGCCTCTACCTATCCCAAACAACTGCATGTTTGATATTCCTTTCCAATAGCACCTTTATCCTACTCAGTTTCAATTGTATCACTTTTGCTAACAGTTTTCTTGGCATCTCCATACCACCTTACCACAAGATACTTGACAGTTTATAATTTAAGACAATTCATTTTCCTTGTACATACACTTGATCTTAGCCAAAATGTGATCATTCTCCTTGTATATAAATATACCTTCTTATATAAATCTACTAGTGTCCTGGTGCACAGATTGGTGCACAATGAAAGAAAATTAATTAGAAGAAATATTTTAATATTGCTATTAGCCCTTTCTCTATAATAGAAGTGGCAATCAAATTCACAATCGACAATGACAGATGGAAACACATGTATGCAACTAGCACCAGCGTTAGCTTTATATGTACCGTGCATGCGCCAGTCAACTTAACTTTTTATAGATATAGAATAAACTTGCTTAATTAGACCTGCTTTCTGATTTAACTAAACTTTTTCCAGCCCAGTGAAGGACCCCAACTTCTTTTTCAGGTAATTGTCAGCAACACAGCAGTGAATATCAACATGAAACAGATTATTATTGTAGATCATGCAGGAGAACAAAGGGTAAAATATTTAACTGCAGCAGTGTTTGACTATATTCTGAGCAGTGAGAAAACCTGAAGTCATTTTCAAGTTCCACCATTTCTTACTTCTTTTCAGTTGGGTCAAGTTTCTAAATTTTCTAAATCTCTGTTTTCCGGCTAATGAAAAGAAAATAGGATTCTACTGAGTCTCCTATCTACCTACTCCAGGACTTCCGTAAGGATCAAATGAGATGAGGCATGGGAAAATGCTTCACATACGTTTGGTTAAACTGTAAAATGTTTGCACCTGGCTATAATGCAAGTCGGGTTCCTGGGCTGAAGAAACTCCAAGGAGGCTAGTTGCTAGGGAGAGGAAGCAGGGCGTTGTTATGTGACATCATTACCCAGCACCCACAGCCACCACTTCTGGGCTGGGCTGTGGGCCACATTTTGTGCCATGGGGTCTTGGCAGCGTTGGCTGCAATTTGGTGGGGTGTTGCTCCAGGGTGGTGGCGGGGCCTGTGTTCCACTTGGGGGAAGCCTAGTGTTGGTTTGTCGGCACCAGATCCGTGTTGCCTTTATTTATTTTTAAATGGCCAGTGCGCGTCATGGCAGCTCCTGCGTTGAGCGTCTGCCCCCTGGTGGTCAGTGTGTAACATAGCTAACAGTTGGAAAGATGGACACTTAGCCTTTTATATATATATAGAAATCCCTTTCTTTAAAACATCTGAAATTCAAGAAGAAAAACAAAAAACAAAATATTTTCATTGATTTTTACAGAGAGGAAGGGGGGGGGGAGAGGAGAGAGAGAGAGAGAGAGAGAGAGAGAGAGAGAGAGAGAGAGAGAGAGGGAGAGAGAAACATCGAAGAGAGAGAAACATCGATTGGCTGCCTCCTGCATATCTCCTACTGGGAATCAAGCCCCCACAACCCAGGCATGTGCCTTGACTGGGAATCAAACCCGTGACCTCTGGGTGCATGTGTTGACACTCAATCACTGGGCCACACCAGCTCAGCAAAAACAACTAAAAAAAAAAGTTTTTATTGATTTTAGAGAGAGAGAAACACCGATGTAAAAGAAATGTTGTCTTGCTGGTGTGGCTCAGCAGTTGAGTGTAAACCCAGGAACCAAGAGGTCACTGGTTCAATTCCTGGTCAGGAAGAATACAGAAGGCAACCGATTGATGTTTCTCTCATCTTGATGTTTCTCTATCTCTTTACCTCTCTCTCCCCGCCTCTCCCTTCTTCTCTCTCTAAAATCAATTAGAACATTTTAAAAAGTCAACTGCAGAAAGAACCAAAAACAAGACTTGGGAATCCATTTGTAAATACTCAGTTTACACTGTTATGTCGTTTTGGCTAATGATCAGTACTGGTTTGTTAGTTGACATGAAACATTTTGATGACTGGTTGATTGGTTGGTTCTCTCTTCAAAAAATTTAGTAAGATCAGAATTACTCACGTGATATCCCTTCGTTGATAGCAGCCCTGAAGCAAGCAGGCGATCAGGTCACTAATAAACTCTGCATCATCTCTGTGAAGAGCTGCTTCTAACTCCTGAGAAGGAAGAGAGAGAGAGTTGAGAGATCAAACACAGAGATTTCTTAAAATCCATATGCCTTGCCTCCTCAAGCCCTGATGCCTCTCCCAAGCATCATAATGGTCAGTGTAGCAGAAATGCTAGTCATGGATCAACTCTGACCATCTTCCCCACAATTACTGCTAGAGGAGCAACTTGAGTTCAACTTCCTGTTTTTCCATGGGGTTTATTTCTCACCTTGCTCCTTCCCAAGCTCCATTTCTTTTATCAGTACACTAAAAGAAATACGTACACATATACCACTTTTTATAAATCAATAATTATCAAAGAATTTAACTTACATAAATATGCTGTACTGCTTTCTATTTTTTAAAATATATTTTTATTGATTTCAGAGAGGAAGGAAGAAGGAGAGATAGAAACACCAATGATGAGAGAGAATCATTGACTGGCTGCCTCCTGCACACCCCCTACTGGGGATCGAGCCTGCAACTTGGGCATGTGCCGTTGACCACAATCAAACCTGGGACCTTTTAGTCTGCAGGTCGATGCTCTATCCACTGAGCCAAACCATCCAGGGCTGCTTTCTATTTTTAATGGCAAGAGACTAAAGGAGCAAATATGTAATTAGTTAGAAACTTTTCTTCATTTACTGAAAAGAAGCACTATATTTTGAAAAAAGCATTGGTAATAAGTTGGCATTTTTTATACTTTAAGTACACTATACCTACATGACTGATGATAGATTACCAGAACTGAGATTAATCTTACATCATCTGGAAAGAAGTGAGGTAATGTCTATATTAATCGTCTAATCCTAGGTGAGATGCATTTGCTTTCATTGGGGATCAGGTAGACAACGCCAAAGCCTGTTTTGGCACAGCATTCTAAACAAAGATTAGTTGAGCGCTCCGAAGCTACAAGGTCAAAAAGTGACGGGGGGGGGGGGGGGGGAATTAGGAGATCCTATTTTTCTTCTCAATCTCCCAATAAACCAGTATTTTCTGAGGTGATGAAATATGTTCTAAGTCATGCAAAGTTTTCTTTTAAACAGGGTCCACTATGCTTATGGTTTGACTAGCTCATAATCAGTTCTTTATCCAGATTTATTTACCAAACTTTCAAGGATCTTATTAATAGTTCTGAAAGCACAAAGTATGTGTAAGATGTAATTTCTGACCTTAAACCTTGCTGACTGGCTATTTCGAGCTAGAACTCGCTTGTGTGGCTGGATACTTTTTGTTTAGTAGCTTTGGCAACTCACAGTCTCCCTTATTGTCCCACAGACCAGTATGTTGTTCTTCAATAATAGTTCAGGTGTAGATACGATGTTGTAATTGTTTTGGTAAATATGATGCCAAGAACCAAGAAAAGGGAGTAAGACAGGTAATACAGTCTGTTGTAACTTTCACCCATGTATATCTTGAAGTTGCAAATATAGTCACTCTAACTTTCACAAAGTATCCTTACTAAAATTCCATATTTTATTATTTTTTGCCAGATTATATGTCTTCAATTTGATGTGTCCTCTACTTGAATCAGTTTCATTGAGTGAAAACTGTTTTGATATATAAAGATTTAAATTTTGAGATAAAGTGATCCAAAAGAGGCCTTAATTTGTGAACATGGTCTGTGTTACATGTTGCTTGTGAATTATTGTTCAGATGAAAGAATGTAATAAGTATCTGCTTGAATCTTTTTCCAGTCATAGTTTATGGAAATATGTGTGATCCAAGTAAAGGGTCAGTTGGCCAGTAATCTTTCCATTCTGGCTTCTTTGTTAGTCCCATCAATATAATTAAACCAAGAAACTTCTTTATAAGTAACATTCATCCATGGTGAAGTTTTAGCAAAGATTTCGTGGTATTTTTCCATTTAGTGATAGTGTAAATTGGTTTGAGAAGTAACAAGATAGAAAAAATCCTCATCTAAAATAATAAAAGTGTAATATGCTAAAGTAGACCAGACAGCTGAACAACCTTCCGAATGTCCTTCCACATGAAGCTGCAGTGGCAGGGGCCAAGGCAGAGGCGGTTAGAGGTGATCAGGCAGGCAGGCAGGCAAGCAGTTAGGGGCATCAGGCAGGAAGGCAGAGTGGTTAGGGGCGATCAGGCAGGCAGGCAGTGTGGTCAGGGGCGATCAGGCAGGTCCCGCTTGTTTAGGGGTGATGAGGTAGGCAGGCAGAGTGGTTAGGGGTGATCAGGCAGGCAGGTAGGCAGGCAAGTGGTTAGGAGCCAGTGGAATCGGATTGCGAGAGGGAAGTCCGACTGCCGGTTTAGGTCCCATACCGCAGGGATCCCTGTGGGGTCGGGCCTAAACCAGCAGTTGGACATCCCCAGAGGGGTCCCAGATTGTGTGAGAGTGGAGGCCGGGGTGAGGGACCTCCTTGCCTCCATGCAAGAATTTCGTCCACCGGGCCTCTAGTCAAAAGATAAATTGGTTACTTCACTTATACTTTGTGCATCTTCAAATTGAACAGCTACGCCTGAAATATTTGTATAATCCCCCAAGGCTGGTAAAATGTCTTTTTCTGCCCATTCTTCAGAAACACTTTCACTGTCATATACTATCACATTTCTCCTTTGCCTTCCTGATGTTAGACTCATTACTATCTTCCAGCTGACTACCAAAGTCACTTGGTCAATCAGACAAAGTGCACATAATTCGCTGTGACATTCTTCTCTGCCACGATGCATCTTTTAAAAAACTTTTACCATAATATAAGATGGATGGAAAGAATTAGGATGTATTGCTGCCACATCTCTGGAAATACTTGCCTCAGAGGTTGAGAAAAAGACACAAGTTAACTCGTGACAGGTCAGCAATGTTCATACACAGAAATACGAATATACTTGTGACTGTTCAGCAAGGTGTTACATGGCAGTATGTACTAAAGAGGACTATAAAACCAGTATATTTCTTTTGTAAACTATTTTAATTGTTCCATTTATTACTTTATTTTTAAAAATTCCTAATTTTATAAACACTCACTCTAAAAACTTCACAGGACAAAAAATTGTTAAGCATACTATAATTGATATAAATAAACAAAACACAAACTACTTTGAGGTAGTAGTTCAACTGAAAAGGATTCTATAGTGCCTTGAAAGCCTAGGTGAATGAAACTCAAGAGACAAGGCTGAACCTTGAAAACACTTTGTTTGCCTTAAGTACAAACTTGGGAATTATTAACGGATCTAAAGCAATAATTCTTATTTTTATATATTAGCTTATTAGTTCCTTTATGCAGGGTTCTTTTCTATATTCTTTTTAGTGATTATCGAGAAAAATAAGAAACACTACCAACCAAAAATAACAGGGACCTGAACTATAATTCAGGCATTCATTCAACAAATATTTACTGAGCATCCACCCTGCACAGGGGAGCTTAGTTTAGAGAGGTAAGATAGTACAAAAATATAAAAATAAAGAAAAGACAACCAAAGTAATTAGCACTATTAGATACAGAAAAGGTGCTATGGGAGTTGAGAAGAAAAGGATTATTTCTGGCTGTGGGAAGCCTGAGGGATTTCATGAAGACAGTGAGTGGGGTGGCACACCTGAGATGGAAAGCCTGTGATGTGTTTGACAATGGGAGAGAGGCAGGGCATAACCAGGTGCAGGAACAACAGGAGCAAAGGCACCAAGAAGATATTAGGTTCAGTTTAACTATTCTGTAGATTATGTGAGGGGAGTAATGAGAGCCAAGACTAATAGCCAATACTGAATACTGAGTTAATCAGTCTGGCCTTTCTTTGGAAGACAGTGGAGAACTACCACAATTAGAGGAAAAACACATTGAGATTAAACTAGTTGGTATGTATAAGATATAAATTCTAGTGCATAGGGTGGGAGGTGATGTAATGTCAAACACAATAGTCCAAGAGAAAGATTCTGAAGGACTTACTGAATGAGAGAAACAGCAGGAAAAGGGAGAAACATAAATTCAAGATCTAACGGAAATAAATGTGAAGCAAAGGGGAAGATTTGAATGGCTCATATTTTAAGCCTGGTCCACTAGGCAAGTAAGACTCTCAAAATGCAAATATGAAACTGCAATTGTAATGAAACTGAACGTTGAAGCAAAAAAATCCAGGCCATCTCTTCTGACAGGTAAGCCAGAATTACTTAATACTAGAGCAGCAAGGTAAATCTCAGATGATATTATTTCAACTCCCTCAATCCTCCTATCTAATAAAAGACAAACATGGTAATTAACCGTACCTCCAACACGCTCCCCATAGGCATAATCAGGGTGATATGCAAATTAAATGCCAACCAAGACGGCGGCCGGCAGCCAGGCAGCTTAAGCGAACAGGTGGCTTGTTTGCTCCAATGAAGGAGGAAGCCAAGGTTCCCACCTGTGGCTGCTGGGCTCTGAGCTGCACTCTAAGAAACAATGTTGCAATTACAGAAGCTAAACAAACCCCATGCTTTCAGCCAACTGGCTGGCCGAGCTAGAGCTGAAACAGTGTTTCAATTATAGAAACCAAACAAACCAGATACCTGCTTTCAGCAGCCGAGGCCTCAGAGCTGGAGCCGAGCCTCAGAGCTAAAGCCAACTCTCAGTTCCAGTGACAGCCATAGAAGGTAAATAAATCCCAGAATAAAAAAAGAAAAAGAAAAAAAGGAGAGGTTGGGAGCTTTAGTCGCCCACCAGCCTGAAAACGGCCCTCAGCCCCTCACCCAGACTGGCCAGGCACCCCAGTGGGCACCCCTACACTGAAGGGGGTGTGACCAGCTGCAAACAGCCATCATCCCCTCATCCAGGCTGGCCAGGCACCAAAGTGGGGACCCCCACCCTGAAGGGGTGTGACCACCTGCAAACAGCCATCATCGCCTCATCCAGGCTGGCCAGGCACCCAAGCGAGACTCCCACCCTGATCCAGGACACCCTTCAGGGCAAACCAGCCAGCCCGAACCCGTGCACCAGGCCTCTATTCTATATAGTAAAAGGGTAATATGCCTCCCAGGACCGGGATCAGAGGAGCCACTAGGCCTCCCAAACCCGGGATCAGCGGAGCCGCAAGGCCTCCCGGCACCAGGATCAGCAGAGCTGCAAGGCACCCCAGCATCGGGATCAACGGAGCCGCGAGGCCTCCTAGCATCGGCATCAGCTGAGCAGCAAGGCCTCACTGCCCTGGTGTCAAGCGGAGCTGCGAGGCCTCCCAGCACTGGGATCAGCGGAGCCGCGAGGCATCCTGGGCCCTGGAGCAGCGTGACAGGGGGCAGCGCCCAAACCCCTTGATCGCCCTGCGGCTCTGTGTGTGACAGGGGGTGGTTCTCCAACTCCCCTATAGGCCCTGCTCTGTGCCTGATAGAGCGGAGCTCCTCAACCCCCTGATTGGCCCTGATCTATGAGTGACAGGGGGGAGCTCCCCAACCCACGATGGGCCCTGCTCTGTCTGTGACAGGGTACGGAGCCCCAACACCCCTGATGGGCCCTGCTCTGTGCGTGACAAGGGGTGGAGCTGCAACCTCCCCATCGACCCTGCCTTGAGTGTGACAGGGGGCGGTGCCCCAACCCCCCAATCGGCCCTACCCTGAGCGTGACTGGGGGTGGCATCGCAACCTCCCGATCCGCCCTGCTCTGTGCATGACAGGGGGCGGCGCCCCAACTCCCCAATCAGCCCGACCAGGGGCTGCACCTAGGGATTGGGTTTGCCCTCTGCTACCCAGGAGGGGCCTAAGCAAGCAGGTCATTATCTACCGAGGGGTCCCAGACTGTGAGAGGGTACAGTGGGGCTGAGGGACACCCCATCTCCACTCCCCGCCAGTGCACAAATTTTTGTGCACCGGGCCTCTAGTTCTATCTAATAGAGAAACATGGTAATTAGCAGTACCTCCACTACCCTTCCCATTGGCTAATCAGGGCGATATGCAAATTAACTGCCAACCAAGATGGCGGCCGGCAGCCAGGCAGCTTGAAGTGAACAGGAGGCTTGCTTGCTTCAGTGAAGGAAGACTGCAACGTTCCCCACCTGCCTTGCTGGCCTCTGAGCTTGGTTACGGGCACATCCCCAGTAGGAGGTGTGCAGGAGGCAGCTGATGATGTTTCTCTCTCATCGATGTTTCTAACTCTCTATCTCTCTCCCTTCCTCTCTGTAAAAAATCAATAAAATATATTTAAAAAAAAAAAAGGAGCGGTTGGGAGCTTCAGTGACCTGCCAGCCTGAAAACAGCCCTCAGCCCCTCACCCAGACTGGCCAGGCATCCCGTGGGGACCCCCACCCTGAAGGGTGTGTGACCAGCTGCAAACAGACATCATCCCCTCATCCAGGCTGGCCAGGCACCCCAGTGGGGACCCCCACCCTGATCCAGGACACCCTTAAGGGCAAACCAGCCAGCCCCCACCCATGCACCAGGCCTCTATTCTATATAGTAAAAGGGTAATATGCCTCCCAGCACCAGGATCAGCGGAGCCGCGAGGCCTCCCTGCACTGGGATCAGCGTGACAGGGGGCAGTGCCCAAACCCCCTGATCGCCCTGCGGCTCTGTGTGTGACAGGGGGCGGGGCCACAACCTCCCTATCGGCCCTGCTCTGTTTCTGACAGGGGAAGACCTCCCAATCCCCTGATCGCCCTGCGGCTCTGTGTGTGACAGGTTGCGGCGCCCCAACCCCCCCACCCCACGGGCCCTGCTTTGAGTGTGACGAGGTAGAGCCATAACCTCCCCATCGGCCCTGCCCTGAGTGTAACAATGGCGATGCCCCAACCCCTTATCGGCCCTGCTCTGTGGGTGATAGAGGGTGGCGCCCCAACCCCCTGATCCGCCCTGCTCTGTGTATGACAGGGGACGGTGCCCCAACTCCCCTATCGGCCCTACTCTGTGAGTGACAGGGGGGAGCTCCTCAACCCCATGATCGGCCCTGCTCTGTGTGTGACAGGGGGGAGCTCCCCAACCCCTTGATGGGCCCTGCTCTGTGCGTGACAGGGGGGAGCTCCCCAACCCCGATTGACCCTGCCCTGTGAGTGACAGGGTACGGAGCCCCAACCTCGCTGATGGGCCCTGCGCTGTGCGTGACAGGGGGCAGCGCCGCAAGCCCCTGATTGGCCCTGCTCTGTGCATGACAGGGGGTGGTGCCGCAACCTCCCCATCGACCCTGCCTTGAGTGTGACAGGGGGCGGTGCCCCAACCCCCCAATCGGACCTACCCTTAGCGTGACTGAGGGTGGCATCACAACCTCCCAATCTGCCTTGCTCTGTGCATGACAGGGGGTGGCCCCCCAACTCCCCATTCGGCCCTGCTCTGAGCCCGACCAGGGGCTGCACCTAGGGATTAGGCCTGTCCTCTGCCACTCCGGAGCAGGCCTAAGCCAGCAGGTCCTTATCTCCTGAGGGGTCCCAGACTGCGAGAGGGCACAGGCCGTGCTGAGGGACACCCCCTCCCCCCCGAGTGGACAAATTTTTGTGCACCGGGCCTCTAGTATATAATAAAATGCTAATATGCAAATTGTTCCCTTCGGAGTTTGACTGATTGCTATGACGTACCCTGACCACCAGGGGGTGGTGCGGAATGAAGGAAGGCCTCAGCCGGCAGCTGGCAGCTGGGAAGGAAAGTCCGGATTGGCCCTGATCACTGGCCAGGCCTAGGGACCCTACCTTTGTACGAATTTCGTGCACCGGGCCTCTAGTTTAAAGGTTAAGAAACTAGGTCTAGAAAGATTAAAGTGACTTCTTCAATTGCACTCAGCAAATCACAGCCAAGTGAAACCAGGATCACCCAGTCCAGTGCTTTTCCCACTGGAAAAGCCTGATAGTTTTAACAGCTACAATAACCACCTCACCACTCTTTTTCTCCAAGCCTTCACAGGTACCATTCTCCCTATAGAAAGAAATCCCTTTCCTCCTTCCTTTCGCCAAGCCATACTATCTGTAGTCCTTTACATGAAAAACTGTTATCTAGAAAATCTTCCTAGCTGAATTCCACTTTGCTGGTTCCTCCACAACTCCTTCAGAAGTGAATATGTTCACATTTCAATTGGTGTTCTGTCCTTTTCCCCATCATTGTAAATCAAGGGCATAATGCCATTCTTGATTAAAGGTACTGTAATCTGTACTAACTGATGTTTCCTAGTGTTGCAAAGAACAGAAGTACCACAGTGAGCTATGATAAAGGCCATATTTGAACAGATAAAAACTTAAATGGCTTTACCAGGGAGGGGACAGCAAGAAGTTTACCACAGATCAGTGTGGAGGCATGCCACAATTCCTAGAAGCCGAAGGATACATATGGATCACTTCTTTTATTGTGTAGCAAATAATTTAAAACATTAACTTTACAAAACAATCACACTGCCGAGCAAAATGCAAAATCTACATTAATTTTTTTTTTACCTGACATACCTTAAAAAAAAAAATAAAGTCAATCTTGTAGGCACAAATTCAAATTATACTACTAATTCCTTTTCCATCTCCTGCTTCCCACCCACAGACATTCTCTTCTGGTTTAGGTGGGAATGCTTAACAAGGATGATTCCCTTCTTACCAGTATTGCTTTCACCAGGGGCAAGTTCTAGTTCTTCAGTTTCTACCTATAATATTGTCCCTCTGAAGAGGCAAAAATAAAATGTTGTAGCAATAGTGAGTGAATACCCTTTTTTCTGCTCCTTAAAAATAACACCTCCT
The DNA here is from genome assembly GCF_964212035.1 of Myotis nattereri. Classification (NCBI taxonomy): domain Eukaryota; kingdom Metazoa; phylum Chordata; class Mammalia; order Chiroptera; family Vespertilionidae; genus Myotis; species Myotis nattereri. The sequence continues at coordinate 107,081,773 of NC_138076.1, forward strand.
CTTCGATAAGCTACTTATGGGAAATAAACATTCCTGTTTTCTTCTCTGGGGCCCTACCTATAATACTAGCACAGCAGTTTGCAAACAGTAGGCGATCAAATTAACTAAACACACACACAGTTCTCCTACTACAGTGGTCGGCAAAGTGTGGCTCGCAAGCCACATGCAGCTCTTTGGCCCCTTGAGTGTGGCTCTTCCACAAAATACCACGTGCGGGAGTGCCTGTACAATGTGATTGAAATTTTGTGGCCCATGCGCAGAAGTCGGTATTTTGTGGAAGAGCCACACTCCAGAAGCCAAAGAGCCACATGTGGCTCGTGAGCTGCAGTTTGCCGACCACTGTCCTACTATATGCCAGACAACAGAGATACAAAGATGAATAAGAAAGTCTTACTATTGTTATGGACGAATAGGAGGAATGGAGGAAGAAAAGGAGGAAATGAGGAAGGGCTAAAAATGTAAGTCAAATGGGACATTTTTACTTATTTATTTTTATTGTGTTCACCGCTAGAATAGTGCATGATGCAGAGTAGACATTTAAATATTTTCTTGATAGCAAAGAATTATGAAACAATGTAATAAATACTATATTAAATGTATAAAGTGGTATGGGACAAAGTAGAGAAACTGAGAATAGTGGAATAAAACGTTGCCAAGGAGGTAAGATTTCAACAGTGCCCTGACAGGGAGACTCTTACCTGGCAGATGCACAGTGAGGAAGAGTAAAAAGAGTGAAACTTCTGGCATGTGTATTAATTACCAATTGCTCTCCCAAAAGTGAAGATGGTGATTAAAGAATGATAGCAAGACAGGCCTATTTCTCGAGCATCTTCTCTGAAAACCACTCTAAAGAGTGTGGATTTTATTTCCATATACAATCAAGCCTGAAGGCATAGAGTAAAACAATCAGATGTCTCTCTCAGAAAAATAGTACTGAGAGTAGTATGCGGAATGATTGGGAGGGGTACTAGAAATGGGGATAAAGGTGGTGGCCTCAGAATCGCCTGGAAGCTTGCTGGAAGCACAGCACCTCAGGCCCCACAACACTTATGGAAACCAGAATATGCATTTTAAGAAGAGTTCCATAATTCATATGCATATATAATTAGGGAGGCGCTCATCTAGAAGTTAAAAGAGCCTGCAGTAAAAAAAGCAGCATCTGTGAGAAAAGAGAAGGGAAAAATTTGAGAACATGCGTTAAGAGGAATAAATGCTGGTTTAATAACTGGAAGACAAATATAATTACCAACAGAAATGAAATAATGCCATAGATCTAAAATATGAGAAAACTCTAAAAAACCCCCCACTACATTTCTGACATAGGGCTGTGAATTAAACCCTCACATTGTAAACCCTGAATATATGGAAATGATAATTTTAAGAATAGCTAAAGCCAAAAACTGTTGTTTTGTTTTGTTTTAAAAATCAAAACAGCTGCGAAGAGAAGTCCCCATAACTTCAGGCTGTAAAAAGGAGCAGAGATTGTGGCTGAGTGACATGAAGGCTGCTGAAAACCCAGGTGTTGCTCTTAAGGGGTTCACTCCCTCTAAGCTCCACCACTGGGTCAAAGGCTCAGTGGGATAGAGGGACATATGGGGAGGAACTGTACTGTCTGGCATCGGGGCAGGAACTCACAGGTGGCTTTCGCCCAGGTAGGAGTGTTCACAGGGGTAATTGTTCCTATGCTGAGACCTCCTCCCATCACAGAGCTGACTGGCAGCCATATATGAGTTTCCATCAGCCTGGCTCACACTGTTTGCTCTGCCTTGGTGATTCCCTGGCTTCTCCATATGAATGGCCTGTCTTGGTTATCTAAAACCTCTCAAACAAGCATCAGCTGTTGACAGCATGCCCCATATCTATCAATAAGAGGTCCAATACAGCGGCTAACTTTGCACCTCTCAGAACCAGTGCACCTGGGGGGACAGCTTCACCATACCAGATTACAACTTCGCACATCCAAGAGTGACACACCCACAGGGCAGGCTCAGTAAGCACCAAAGCCCCACAGAAGCAAGTCCTGTTTTATAGGGGTGTCTCCTGCACAGTAGCTCTTCCACTGCAGTCAGAGCTGGTCCTCACAGCCAATTGGCCTGGAGAACAACTCCTCCCAGTAATGCCAACAGCAATCAAAATTCAACTACAACAAGACAGGCCACACAGGGATGCACCTAGAGTGCCCAGCTCAGGAGACTGGGCCCTACAGGACACCAAATACACAAGGCCACTCTAACAAATCCAGGAGACATAGCAGCTCTACCTAATACATAGAAACAAACACAGGGATGCAGTCAAAATGCAGAGACAAAGAAATATATCAAAAATGGAGGAACCAAGATGGCGGCGTAAGGTACAGACCTGTGCGTGCTGCCTCCCACAACAACATCGAGACTACTAACTATAAGACAAACAGCTATCATTCAGAACCATAGGAAAGCTGGCCCAGTGGAAGCTCTACAAGTGGAAGGAAAGAAAGAAGAGCATTGAGAATGAGTAGGTTGTACAGAGGCTCCAAGAACGGAGGTATGGAGTTGTGCGCCAAGCGGGCTGCAACTGGATGCATGGTTTTTTTCAATCGGAAGGGGCTGCAGACTCGAGTCCACTGAGCTTGTTTGGGGCGGGATTATGAGGTCTCAGACCCCTACGGGGAGAAGCGGGATAGCCTGGCAACGGGCCGGAGAGCGAGAGTGGCTGTCTTGTGGAGCTGCTTGCCAGCACTCAGGGACGCGAGACGCGGTGTCACGGAGAGGTGAGGAGTGGCGGAGATGCCATTGCTCCTTGCTCCGTCCTGGTGATTCCCGGGGACCCCGCCCTACTCAATTTACATCCCCACCCAAGCTGTGCCAATGGCACAAAGGGAATCACCAGCGCTTTTGCAGCCCAGCCCAGCAGAATGCAGATTTCAACTCCTCGCATACATAAGGGACACACTCAAGAAGCAGAATCAGGTTCGGAGGAAACTGCAGCCGGACCCGGCTGGGCTGGCGACATGGAACGACTGTACCAGCAAACGCACAGGCAGGTCCACCAGATCCAGTCTCACATGGGACGCTGGGAGACGGCAGACAGGCAGTCTGTGCACTTGGTAGAAAACGAAATCTAAGCAAGCATACCAGATATTCAGCCACCAGGAACACCTGGAGATTTTGTCCAGCAAGGAGCTGCCCAACAAAGGACAAAACGCCAAACTTCATGTTGCCGAGACGGCCCCCGTGAGGCTGGGATGGCCCCGGTGAGGCTGAGACGGCCCCGGTGAGGTTGAATTGGCCCTGGTGAGGTTGAGAGGGCCTCTGTGAGGCTGGAACGGCCCCTGTGAGGCTGGGACGACCCCTATGAGGCTGGGATGGCCCCTGTGAGGCTGAGATGGCCCCTGTGAGACTGAGACGGCCCCTGGGAAGCAAAGAAAAATACCACATGAACTCACTCAAATATGGACAATAAGGACCATTATAGACTGATGAACAATAATGGATACAGGGGCAGAGCAGCATTGAGCAGACTGTCAAACTACAGTGGGAAGCCTGGGGAGGGTAGGAGATCAACCAAAGGACTTGTATGCATGCATATGAGAATAACCAATGGACACAAGACACTGGGGGGTCGGGGAGGCCGGGGGAATGTCAAGAGAGGGAAAAGAGGAGACATGTTTAATACTCTTTGTAATACTTTAAGAAGAAAAAAAAAGAAATATGTCAAAAATGAAAGAAGTCTCCAGAATAAAACTAAATGAAATGGAAGCAAGCAATAGAATAGATACAGAGTTCAAAACAATGGTTATAAGGTTGTTCAAGGATCTTAATGAGAGTTTCAAGGGAGTTAGTCAGACTTTCAAGGATCTTAGTGAGAATGTTAAAGATATGAAAAAGGACCAGTCAGAAATTAAGCATACACTAACTGAAATAAGGAATAATTTACAGGGACCCACCAGTAGAGGAGAGGATTCTGAGATTCAAATCAAGAATTTGGAATATGAGGAAGCAAAAAACATCCAATCAGAAGAGCAAAAAGAAAAAAGAATAAAAAAATATGAAGATAGTGTATGGAGCCTCTGGGACAAATTCAAACATACCATCATTTGCATTATGGGGGTGCCAGAAGGAGCAGAGATAGCAAGATATTGAAAACCTATTTGAAGAAATAATGACAGAAAACTTCCCCTACCTGGTGAAAGAAATAGACTTATAACTCCAGGAAGCGCAGAGAACCCCAAACAAAAGGAATCCAAAGAGGACCACACCAAGACACATCATAATTAAAATGCCAAGGGCAAAAGACAAAGAGAGAATCTTAAAAGCAGCAAGAGAAAGAAAGTCAATTACCTACAAGGAAGTACCCATACGACTGTCAGCTGATTTCTCAACAGAAACTTTGCAGGCCAGAAGGGAGTGGCAAGAAATATTCAAAGTGATGAATACCAAGAACCTACAACCAAGATTACTTTATCCAGCAAAGCTATCATTCAGAATTGAAGGTCAGATAAAGAGCTTCACAGATAAGGAAAAGCTAAAGGGGTTCATCACCACTAAACCAGTATTATATGAAATGCTGAAATGTATCCTTGAAGAAGAGGAAGAAGAAGAGAAAAAGGTAAAGATACAAATTATGAACAACAAATACACATCTATCAACAAGTGAATCTAAAAATCAAGTGAATAAATAATCTGATGAACAGAAAATAAATAAATAAATAAATAAAATGCAAAAGGTTAAAAACAAAGAAATAATCTTAAAAGCAGGGAGAGAGCCTGGCTGGTTTGGCTCAGTGGATAGCCTGGGGACTGAATGGTCCCGGGTTTAATTCTGGTTAAGGGCATATGAATGGGTTGCCGGCTCAATCCCCAGTAGGGGGTGTGCAGGAGGCAGCCAATTAATGATTGTCTCGTATCATTGATGTTTCTATGTCTCTCTCCCTCTCCCTTCCTCCCTGAAATCAATAAAAAAATATTTTAGAAAAGCAGTTAATAAGAAGATAAAAGACATGTACAATAAATATAAATCTATCAACAATTGAATCTAAAATCAAAATAAATAAGGAATCTAATGAACTGAATAAGCAGATGAATGAAACAGAACCAGAGACATGGAACAGATTGATGAATCTCAGAGGGAAGGGGGGAGGGGTGGGTGAGAAGAGATTAACCAAAGAACTTACAAGCATGTATGCATTACCTATGGACACAGGCAATAGGGTAGTGAAGGCTTGGGTGACGGTGGGTAATGGGCAGAAAAAAGGGGAACATCTGTAATACTCTCAACAATATTTAAAACAAATAAATAAATAAAATCAATATCTTTATTATTGTCAAAAAGTTATCAAGTTGAATTACAGACAACTGAAGTTTGAAGCAAGACCTTCAGTGACAAAATTAAAACTAAGACCTACAAAGGTTAATAGTGTCATGGCCAAAGATAAAATGTCTTTAAATCCACATTTTATTTACATGTAAATTATGAATGTTCACATTTGAAAATACTGACATTTTGTTAATCTATGGCAGTTGACAAATCAAAATTAGTAAACCAAATCTATAAATAGATTCTTTCGAAGTCTAAGAAATATTTATCTTAAAATGCATGCCTAATAGCTCAACTATTAAAAAAAATTTTTTATTGATTTCAGAGAGGAAGGGAGAGGGAGAGAGAGAAAGAAACATCAACGATGAGAGAGAATAATTGATCGGCTCCTGCACGCCCCCCCCAACTGGGGATCGAGTGCTCTAACTGGAAATCAAACCATGATCTTCCAGTTCATAGGTCTACGCTCAACCACTGAGTCATGCTGGCCAGACCGAATGATTAATTTATAACAAATCTATATTAAATATAAGGTAACTTTTTACTCTATATCTGGATTTTTAACAACTCTCATGGGTGCTGGGAGACAGAAGACTCAATGGGAGAGAAGCATGATACTGATGATGGTCTAACTCTGTTTGGATGCTATTTTCACAGATGATAGTACTTATAAATGAATGAAGTGAAATATCCATAGATCAATGACAAAAATATGTTATGAACCAAGAATTATGACTAACAAAAATCTGTGCATCTGAGGTTTAAAAAGTAAAGAAAATTTTTCTCATTACATATTCCACCTGCCTCAGTACCAAGGTTTAATTAGCAATTCAACCACAGTTTTCTTAACATTCTCAGCAGAAACTTGGGGCTAACATTCCTATCTTAATTTGAAAAAATATTATAAATGACCTGCCCCAAAATATTACCAATGATCTGTCCAAGTGTGGTGGGCGGGCTAAATGGAATTGGTAAAAATTTCTTCCCAGTGAAACTGGGCTTGGCGTTTTCCAGAACAACTATGATGTGCATTAGCAACTAGAGAAGACACAGAAGGTAAAATATCAAGGATGTTGGATCAGTTCTTCCAATGACAACTGAGCAGACTTGAATTGTCTCTCAAAAAGTATTGAGAGGAACTCTGTGTCATTTCAAAAAATAATTTAACCCCTTGCCCTTGCCTAACCATTTTAATGATGTAATATAGAAACTCTTAAATTGGTAAGAAAATGGGACTCAAAATATAAAATTGCTCTTAAAAATTTATTTCTATAATATTTTGCTTCATAAATCAGAGCTACCTAGTTAACCAACCAAAAAATAAGCAGACCTATGGTAACTTTTGAGGTGACAAAGTTACCAGTGAGCTTTTCCCCTCTAGCAGAATCAATAAAGATCAGAATAAAGACGAGGTGATGCATCCCCCGCCCCCCAGAGGGCACAGCTTCTTCTCTGTCCCCTTAGTAACTGTGAATCCTTAGGAGTCTGTACTGAATGATAAACTAAGGCACACTGACACACGCCTCAGTTTTCACCACCGTACAGTGCATACAGATCCGGAATGTTACAGAAAGACGGCAAAGAAGAAGAAAATAGGAAAGCAATATTAATCCTGCTGAACAGAATAACTGGATTATTAAACATTTTTTTACTTAGAGTCAGATTTGCAAGATGAAAAGGTTCTGGAGATCTGTTTCACAACAATGGAAATATACTTAACACTACTGAATTGTAAACTTAAAAATGGTTAGGATGGTAAATTTTATGTTATGTGGTTTTTTATCACAATTTTGAAAAAAACTCATATTAAAAGTATCTACTTCCAAGGGTTGTTGCAATAATTAAATAAGGTAACACTTTATAAAAGCTAGGGGAGCCTGGCACACAGTAAATGTTCTATAACACATTAATATTACAATTATTTCATCTTCCTCCTCACAATGATAGTGTGTGGAGAGAAAAAAGTAACTACTAAAGAGATAGAAAGTGTTCCCCCCCCCCCAAAATTTGGAGGTTTCAGAACAATAAAGATTCATATTCTTTTATTATGTGGCCTACCATGTTCATGACCCAATAGAAACTATTTGGAAACCCATTTTATTCAAAGCCTTACTACTCATGCCTTCCACCCAGAGCTTAAGTCTTAGACTTAAAAAAGTCTAAAAAGCCCCCTCCCTTCCCTTTCCCCTACTTTCTCTCCTCCCTTTTTGTATTTCCTTTTCACTGTGAGCACTGAGGTGTGAGAGCACAGAAACCTGAACTTTGACAAGAAGTTCTGGGAAGGGGTGTGTGTGCAGAAAAATCAACAAATCAGCACTGAGAAGGGAGCCGACTGCTGCTCTGCAGCTTTAAGAGTAGCTGGAGGGAGTAACAGAATTTGCCCTCTGCAGCTGGCGTCACAGTTCATTAGAGAACACTGTTAAAAATCGATCCACCTCCTCCATCCTCAAGAACAAGCAGTGGCCGAAACCGGTTTGGCTCGGTGGGTAGAGCGTCGGCCTGCGGACTGAAGGGTCCAGGGTTCGATTCCGGTCAAGGGCATGTACCTGGGTTGCGGGCACATCCCCAGTAGATGTACAGGAGGCAGCTGATTGATGTTTCTCTCTCATCAATGTTTCTAACTCTCTATCTCTCTCCCTTCCTCTCTGTAAAAAATCAATAAAATATATTAAAAAAAAAAAAAAAAAAAAAGAACAAGCAGTGGCTACTGGGAAAAGAACTCAGGACTGAGCAAAGAGAACAACTCCAAACTCTGGCAGGTTACAGGGAAGGAGAGAATGGAGCATATGCCATGAAAAAAAAATTCTTCACTTCAAAAATTCCCACCTGCCTAATAAACGAAGATTGTCTCCAGACTGAAAACTGACATAAATAGAATATTACTAATTTCTTTTTAAAAAATAGATTTTTATTGATTTCAGAGAGGAAGGAAGAGGGAGAAGGCAGATAAAAACATCAGTGATGAGAGAGAATCATTGACTGGCTGCCTTCTGCATGCCCCACCCTGGGGATCCAGACGCGAACAACCACTGCATGTGCACAGAAATCAAATCATGACCTCCTAGTTCATAGGTCGACGCTCAACCACAGAGCCATGCCAGCCATGCACTAATTTCTTTAATGTACCACCCACTTCACACCTTTTCTTTCTCTCCCTTCCCTTCCTCTTTCCTCTTCCCCGTTCACTTCTTTCTTTCCTTCCTTCCTTATTTATTTATTGTAAACACTCGCCAGAGGATATTTTTTTCACTGATTTTTTTTTAAAAGAGAGCAGGGGGGTGGGGTGGGGGAGAAAGGGAAACAACGATGTGAGAGAGACCCATTAATTGGTTGCCTCCTGCAACTGCCCTGACTGTACCCGGGGATCAAACCTGCAACCCAGGTAAGTGCTCTTGATCGGGAATAGAATCTGTGACCCTTCGGTATGTGGGCCAACGCTTTAACCACTGAGAAACACTGGCCAGGAGAACACTTTTTCTTAAATAACATTACAGATACTTCCTATTGCTTGAAACACTTCTAATCCCTATAGAAATTTTCTTTAACTTCTGTTAAAGATGATGCTTGAGAGAAACCTTTCTTTTCCTCAACTTTCAAGTTAGGATAAAGCTGACAGATTTATACTACTGACATTCAGGCATACTAATTCCTTTAAGTTTACTTAAGGAGAAGAAAAAATGGCCTAAAGAAAGTAATGTATGTTGTATTTGATTTTAGAAGGCTACAAACTTTTTAATTTGCACAAGAACCAATTGCCATGTATCAAGTGTCTCAGTCAAAGATGGGGGCGGCTTCTGTATAGGACCTAGAACCTCGCTTACATAAAGGAGATGCAAAGCAGGCCCTCTGAAGGATCATCCCAGCTTCTATCAAAGAAAGAATGCCTGGAGTGTAGGCTTAGACTACATGAAGAAACAAGCATACTAGCCTCCAGAAGGCACCGCTGAATTTTGCAGCTGATGCTTTCTAACTTGGTATAAATTAATTTAATCCCAAAGGCCCGCCTCTTGCCAATTTAGACTGTGAAATATAAATCAGTTTGAGTGGGTATAATGGTGAGAGACTTTCCCAAAGGCCAGTAGGTCTGTATTGCTGCTCTGCTGCAACTACACCATTCCTCTTAATCTGGACCCATGAAACAGCTGTGTCACTGGTGATAATGTTGGGTACAAACCTAAAGGAAACCAAAATAGCTCCTCCCCTCAAATATGACTGCTACCTTAAAATATCAGGCTAAATGAAAATACAAGTTACACCAATGAATGTGCAAATCTAGAAGAATATGATTTACTGAGAAGTTATAAATTACCAATGCTGGCTCCAGAAGTAATAGAAGGCTTAGAAGTTTCATGGATCTTTTCTCCCCAACCCCCCACCCCCCCTAAAAAAGCCCATAACAATTCCTGAGCACTGAAAAAGTTGGAAAGCTTCAACATGTTCAGTGAGGTTAGTACTGGACAAGCATGGCCATGCAGAGAAGAAATCTGGAAAAGCAGGTTCTTGGCACACCATACACAGCCTCAGATACCAGATTGAGTAATCTAGACTTCATTGCTTATGTGTTCCCCGGGCTCCACAGAATACAGGAACTAGGTGAAAATGGCAAAGCTTCCTAGAGTGTCGGTTTTACTTTGCTTTTTTGTTGTTGTCATTGTTTTGCTTAGGAAGATATTTGTAACTTAAACATTTCATAAATTAAAAAAATAAAACAGAAGACTTCATCAGACAACTTATGTTTGGAATTTCTTCAGACCATCACTCTAGACCTCAAATGTTATGCAGTTTTTATTCTCTGCCATTAGGAATTCAGTACTGGGTTAGTTGGAAATTATTTTTGGTACTGGGGAGCCACTAAAAAACAGGGAATGTTTTTGAACAGAGAAAAGAAAGAATAATCAAACTTGGAAGGTTAGTCCTGATACGGTTTTCAGGACACATTTTATGGAGAGAGACTAGGCCACAGTGGTTCTCAACCTTCCTAATGCTGCGACCCTTTAATACAGTTCCTCATGTTGTGATGACTCCCAACCATAAAATTATTTTTGTCGCTACTTCATAACTGTAATTTTGCTACTGTTATGAATCGTAATGTAAATATCTGATATGCAGGATGTATTTTCATTGTTCGTGACCCACAGGTTAAGAACCGCTGGACTAGGGTGAGAAGATCCCTGATTTAGTCCAAGGAAGAAGTGATGGGGCCAATAATAGAATGATGACAGTAGAAATGGGAAGGATAAAAAGCACAAAGAGAATTTCAGAAGTAGAGTTAACAAGATTTTGCAACTAACAGTATGTGTTTTGCAACTAACAGTATGTGTTAAAAGAAATAGAACAAGAAAATTTTAGTTAAGTTCAATCCCCCCCCCCCAAAGATTACAATATAAACAAAAAAAACATGATAAAAGTTGAATAAATGATAGGTGGGAGGGGGATAGAGGCAATAGACTCGATGCTTGAAATAAGGTCCTAGAAATAAGCTTCTAGAAGTTTAAGGTGGGCATGTCTGGCCCTAGCCAGTTTGGCTCAGTGGATAGAGCATCGGCCTGAGGACCAAAGAGTCCCGGATTTGATTCCGTCAAGGGCCTGTACCTAGGTTGCAGGCTCCTCCCGGCCTGGGCCCTGGTCAGGCAAACAATCGATGTGTTTCTATCACATCGATATTACTCTCTGTCTTTCCTTCTCTCTTCTACTCTCTCTAAAAATCAATGGAAAAATAACCTTGGGTGAGGATTAAAACATAAAAATAAAGTGGACATGTCTGATTGTGTCCTGCTCTCGTGCATGAGAACGACAAAAATACATATACACTGAAAACTTCATATGTAACTTTGATGTGTGTAGGGGGCTGAGGGTTGGGGTTCTTTTAACTAAACAATTCAACCAGTTCACCATATTTTGGGGAATGTGACAGTGGGATATGACAGAAGTGGAAAGGCAAGCCATGCATATGAATTGCCTAAGTGCCAGGCTCTGTGTTAAGTACAGGAAATGCAAAGAGGATAATGAGAATCTTATCCTTAAGAAACATAAGACATAGAAAGGGGTTAGGAAAAAAATAATTTTTAATCAATTCAATGTTATGATTAGGACAGCAGAAAATGCTGCTGTGGAGATTAGCAGAAGTTGAAGAATGAGTAGTACTCAGCCAGTACACACAAGGGAGCCAGTAAGAGCAAAATGTTGTTTATCTTTAAGAATGAAATGTTAAAAATGAAAACGGAAAGAAATTAGCCAGTGGGAACAACTGGTCTAACAGATGAATGTATGATTCAAGTTTTCAGAAATGTCAGAAATTCAATCAAGAGAAGAAATCTGGAAAGTCAGGACAAACTAGGAATGACCAGGGTGTGATTATAACTAAGAAAATAATACCATTCATTTTTTAAAAAAACGGTATAACCAAAAATATGTGTATGCTATTTATAATGGGAAAGATGCCACAAGGGAGTTTATCAAGTTCTTTATCCTGAGGGAGACACTGTGATGATCTTTGTTGTGAGGCAGCAATATCTAATCAGGCCTAGGAGAAATTATCCCCTCAAGACTAATTCATTCTCTTCTGATACTCAGCTCCTTAATTACTAAGTGGGTCTTGGTATTAGGAAGGTGGTATGTGTGAAATGGCAGGTGTGAATATAATGACCATAAAGGTTATCAACCCTGTTTTCAGTAAATAAAATGTCATTTTGAGACTCTGGGCCTAATGACATCATCCAGTTATCGAAACTACAAAGCTGAGGACAAGGATTGTTGATCGCAATAGATTAAGATAGAGATCAAATAAGAATGAAAATGCACAGAATAGTGAGGGAATGTTTCAGAAGCACAACTGGCAAACAACTAAGTATGCTTTTGTTGGGCTGAGGAAAAGATTTTTCAGCAAATTCTTTCACAAAATAAAGTTGAATGTAAATACTCGCTCAATTGTTTTATTTTCAGAGAGCAGTAATTAGGGAAGAGACAACAGCCTGAAATAACCCTAATCAATGCCAGTTTTAGATGTTTACAGATGTCATCTGATTCAACCCACTTTACAAGGAGACAAAAAGAACACTTTAAAACAGTGGTTCTCAACCTTCCTAATGCCGCGACCCTTTAATACAGTTCCTCATGTTGTGATGATTCCCAACCATAAAATTATTTTCGTTGCTACTTCATAACTGTAATTTTGCTACTGTTATGAATCGTAATGTAAATATCTGATATGCAGGATGTATTTTCATTGTTACAAATTGAACATAATTATAGTGATTAATCACAAAAACAATATGTAATTATATGTGTTTTCCGATGGTCTTAGGCGACCCCTGTGAAAGGGGTCGCGACCCACAGGTTGAGAACCACTGTTTTAAAATGATTCAGCAATTGCTTTGGGTGTAATATAAATTACAAGTGTTAATTGTCATTATAACAATCACTGGAAATAGAAATGTGTAAGTATTTATGTTGAATATACACCTATAGAGCAACTGAAAACCCAACTATCCTATTAAATGAACAGGTACCTGTGATTTAGGATAAATTTTCAGAAAATAGCATCAGCATCAAAAGTAGATTCAAAACCTTAAGACAGAAGTGAGGCTTAAGTGCTCTAGAAAACTATATCTGAATGTTCAAAAGTGGTTCTAGTGATGATGAACAAATTATTTTTGGAAATAAGAACAGGAAAAAAGCAATTAACCTATATAATAAGGAAGGAATATGCAAATGGCCCATCAATTCACGACAAAGATGGCGGCACCCACAGCCAATAAGGAGGGAACATGCAAATTGACACTTGTAATTTGCATATTGCAAAGATGGCGGTGGCTGGGCTGGGTCGCTTGTGTTGTCATGGTGACAATGCAGGTGTTCCACCCCACCCTGGCCGCTCCGGGTCTCTGGACAGTGCGTGTGTGCAGGCGCTGAGCGGGGGGACAGGGTGGGATGCCTGTTATGGGGGGGAGGAGGGGGCGGATTCAGGGAGCTACAGGAGAGCAACAGGGCTGGAGCAAAGGCAGGAGGCAGCTCCGGCCATGAGCGAAGGTGGGAGGCGGCTCCAGCCTGGAGCGAAGGCCCAGGTCCCAGAGGGAAGCCGGTGCCAGCAGCCAGGGGAAGGAAGGCCTATTCTTGCATGAATCTTCATGCATCGGGCCTCTAGTTTCCAAATTAAAAAAAAATTCATGAAGGTGGAGGGGTGACGGGGGTGGCTCTTGTGCACCCCCCCACCCCCCCGCAGTGGGCTTGCTCGGTCTCTGGCCTGTTTGCAAACCACTTCCAGTTGGTGCTGTTGGCCAGCTCCTGGTTCCCCTGCATCTCTCTAGTTGTCCCCACTTTGCCCCATGATGCCGGTGGACCTCAGCCAGTGGTCCGGGCCCCTGAGCCTGCAGGAAGTGGATCCGCTGCAGGTCAAATACTCCGGAGCAGAGGTCAACGAGCTGATGCCCACCCAGGTTAATTAAGAACCAGCCTACTGGTATTTCATGGGATGGCGTTGATCCAAGTAAACTCTACACCCTGGTCTTGATAGACTCAGATGCTCCAAACAGAAAGGACCCCAAATTTAGGGAATGGCACCATTTCCTGGTGGTCAACATGAAGGGCAATGACATCAGCAGTGGCACCGTCCTCTCTGATTATGTGGGCTCTGAGCCTCCTAAGGGCACAGGCCTTCACCACTATATCTGGCTGATTTACGAGCAGGCCAAGCCGCTGAAGTATGACGAGCCCATTCTCAGCAACTGATCTGGAGACCACTGTGGCAAATTCAAGGTGGCACCTTTCTGCAAAAAGTATGACCTTAGGTTTCCAGTGGACGGCATGTGTTACCAGGCGGAATGGGATGACTATGTGCCCAAGCTCTATGAGCAGCTGGCTGGGAAGTAGGGGAAAGCCAGGAGACAGAATTTGCCCCAGGGGCCCCAAGCAGTTTTCTCAAGTTCAGTGATGCATGTTGATTTCTCCTCTTACCCTGTTCCCACTCTCACAGGCAAGACCTGAGTAGATAGAGCTGCAGGGTGACTTTTCCTTCTACCTGTCCGTTATAATTGTACAGGTTCACACACCCTGGATTTGTTTTGATCAAATTTGAACTCCATTTTCAGGGCTATTTTGGTACTACGATATGGTCATCAGATTGTTAATCCTATATAATAAAAGGCTAATATGCAAATTGATTGAACAGCAGAACCACTGGTTGCTATAATGCGCACTGACCACCAGGGGACAGACACTCAAGGCAGGAGCTGCCCCCTGGTGGTCAGTGCACTTCCACAGGGGGAGCACCACTCAGCCGGAAGCCGGCTCATGGCTGGCCAATGCAGCGGAGGTGGCGGGAGCCTCTTCCGCCTCCGTGGCAGCACTAAGGATGTCTGACTGTGAGAGGGCGCAGGCCGGAGTCAGGGAGCAGCCCCCCTCCCCGAGTGCACAAATCCTGTGCACTGGGCCTCTAGTCTATACTAATAAAAGCCTAAGTGGCACTCACATCCTCATGTCATCACAAGATGGCTGCCCCCACATCATCACAAGATGGTCACCACAAGATGGCTGGTAGGGGAGGGCAGTTGTGGGCGATTGGGCCTGCAGGAGAGGGCAACTGGGAGTGACCAGGCCAGCAGGGGAGCAGTTAAGTGTCAATCAGGCTGGCAGGGGAGTGGTTAGGGGCCATCAGGCTGGCAAGTGGTTAGGAGCCAGCAGTCCCAGATTGTGAGAGGGATCAGATTGGAGAGGGTGCAGGCTGGGTGGGCTGAGGGACCACCCCCCTCCAGTGCATGAATTTTTGTGCACTGGGCCTCTAGTATTAGAATAACAACCCAGAATTTAAAGCAGTATCCTTTGAAGAGCAGTAATGGAAAAAGCAATCTGGAGAGTTCCTTTTCTGTTGAGCTACAGGGCTGGGTGAGAGGTTATCTGAAATCCGTTAGTCTGTGCCTGTTAAATTTATCACCCTTTGTTGGTGTAACAAAAGCCAGTCTGGAGTTGCTAAATGTTGTGTTAATTCTGCTGTTTGCTTACAGATGAATAAAAATAAAAACATTGTGTGGAAAAAAAAATTTCAAATGTTTATGTAAACTTGCTAAAATACATTTTCCAAATAGAAATTTTACTATTTGATCTATCATTAAAAGTTTATACATATTATGGTAAGTCTATACTCCCCAAAAGTTTTATTGGATCATCTCATTGGTAAGATGAGGTATTGCCTAAATTTAAGCATACGTGATAATTTGAACATGTTAGTACTATTAGGAAAGTAACTTTTGTAGTAGTAGTAACATGTAAAATACTAACTCATGCATTTCCACTTTACCCACCCCCATCCAATATCCCATTTATTATCCCAGTTATTTTTAAAAAATATATTTTAAAGATTTCAAAGAAGAAGGGAGAGGGATAGAGATAGAAACATCAATGATGAGAGAGAATCATTGATCAGCTGCCTCCTGCATACCCACTACTGGGGGTCAAGCTTACAACCTGGACAAGTGCCCTGCTCTGGAATCAAACCGTGACCTCCTGGTTCATCGGTCGATGCTCAACCATTGAGCCACACTAGCTGGGCTATTATTCCAGTTATTAAATACATATTCTTATGGCTTATTAGGCCCCAATCTAGAATCCATCTTTATAATCTCCAGATCTCTCCTCTCTATTTGTTTTCTCTTTCATCCTCCCTCATCTTCCACAAAAATTGCACTAATTTTGTTTCTGATCATGTGGACTAGTAAAACAATCTGATATTTTCTAGTTAGGTTTAATCTACATCTGCAGTGGGAAATGTCAACTTCATAGCAGGAAGGTTGAAAAATAAGAAAAAATAAACTTGTGAGGGTCCTTTAGTAAAGGACTCTGGATTTGAGTAAAGAATTTGATGGAAACAACTTGTTCATATAGGTAGAAGATAAGGAAAGAAAAGAACAAAACCAAGAAACAGGGTTGCCAGGTGATTGTAACAAAACTATTACTTTTTGTTATATAATATACTTTGTAGACTACTGCAATATTCTGATGACATTTATACATGGAAGACACTGATATCTCTAGGACAGGCCAGAACATTAAAAAACTGTTGGAAAGCTCTGGATCATACACTCACATAAGACTTTTATTCCTCAAAAGTTTAATGAGCATAAAATAAATGTTGGTAGTTACCAAAATTAACTGAAACTGGGCATGGTAAAAGGAATCTCAGAGCGAAGATTTTTGTCAAACCTCGACTCATTAAGTAGGTGTAGCAGAGTTATAAACTACAATATATGGTCACTTCTCTGACAACTTAAATTTTAAAACAAATGATGTGGATGCCTTTCTAAACACAATGCTAGTCAAATTTATCAGCTGGCCTTAAGCGATGAAAATCCTAATTATTTGCCTCAAATTGATGAAACAGTAACTCACTTGAAGTGAAACTGTTCACTAAAATGACTGAACCTCAAGAATAGGAAAAAAAAATTACTGTGCAAAATATTATTGCCAATATTAGTGATGCAAACAAATATTTATTCCCACCATTCTATTGTAACCAAGTCAACTCTAATGAACTGTTCTCAGCCCCCATCCCACCACACTTAAAGCAGCATTTAAATTAGTTGATTATCTTCAATATCTTAAAACACTTTCTTCTCCTGGCTTCAGAACACTTACATCACCGGTATTCCTTTTCAATCTTTGCTGATTTCTCCCTATCACTTCTAATTCTTATTTATTTAAAAATATTTATTGTTGAGAATATTACAGATGTCCCCCGTTAATTTCCCCACTGCTCCCCTCCACTCACTTCCCATCCAACCCCAGGACTTCACCACCCTATTGTCTACGTCCATAGGTAATGCATATATGAATAGATGTTTGGTTAATCTCTTCCTACTCCCCTCTCCCTCCCCTTTGAAATTCATCAGTCTGTTCCATGTTTCCATGCCTCTGGTTCTATTTTATTCATCAGTTTATTATTTTCCTTATATTTCTTGTTTGTTTATTTTGGTTTTTAAATTCTATTGTTGATAGGTAAAGTTTTTATTGCCATTTTATTGTTCATATTTGTGATCTTCTTTTCTTCTTAAAGAATAGCCTTCAACATTTCATGTAATACTGGTTTGGTGGTGATGAACTCCTTCAGCTTTTTCTTGTCTGTGAAGATCTTTATCTGACCTTCAATTCTAAATGAGAGCTTTGCTGGGTAATCTTGGTTGTATGTCTTGCTATTCATCACTTTGAGTATTTCTTGCCACTCCTTTCTGGCCTGCAAAGTTTCTGTAGAGAAATCAGCTGACAATCATATGGGTGCTCCCTTGTAGGTACTAACTGATTTTCTCTTGCTGCTTTTAGGATTCTCTCTCTGTCTTTAACCCTTGGCATTTTAATTATGATGTATCTTGGTGTGGGCCTCTTTGGGACTCTCTGTGCTTACTGGACATGTACCAGGTAAGTTTATTTCTTTCACCAGGTGGGGAAATTTCTGTCATTATTTCTTCAAATAGGTTTTCAATATCTTGCTCTCTTCTCCTTCTGGTACCCCATAATGCGAATGTTGGTATGTATGAAGTAGTCCCAGAGGCTCCTTATACTATCTTCATATTTCTGTATTCTTTATTTCATTTTGCTCTTCTAATTGGGTGTTCTTTTGCTTCCTCATATTCCAAATTGTTGATTTGATTCTTGGAATCCCCTACTCTACTGGTGGATCCCTGTAAATTATTCTTTATTTCAGTTAGTGTATGCTTAATTTCTGACTGGTCCTTTTTCATGTCTTTGATATTCTCACTAAGATCCTTGAAAGTCTCACTAATTCCCTTGATGTTCTCAGTAACACATTGTGTACTGCATAGAAATCTCTAAGGCACATGCCAGGGAGCGCACGTTTTTGGGCAAACTGCATGTTATTTAAATCATCATAATGCACTTTAGGTGTTTTTTTTCCAATAATTATAACATTTTTATTTACAAAAACAATTAAACAATTAAAGTTCCTAGTACTTTTTTAATGTATGGTACTGTGTAAAACGTTTTCCTCTATGAAGAAGGACCAAACAAAATTTACATAAGTATCTAGATTCCCTCCTTTTTCCATGGGCGTGAAAAATGAGAACACTCGTGAGAGGTCCTTAACAGATGGCGCACGAAACACGAAAAAACTCCTGAGTGTTATGAAATGTGTTAAAATCATTGAGTAACCTTAAAACCACTGTTTTGAACTCTGTATCCATTAGTTTGCTTGCTTCAATTTCTTTCATTTGTAACATGTTTTTGTTTTGTTTTGTTTTGTCTCCACATTTTGGCTTTTTCCCTGTGTTTATTTCTATGTATTACGTAGAACTGCTATTTCTCTTGGAATTGGTGGGGTGGCCTTGTGTATTAGGTGTGCTCCTGTAGGGCCCAGTGGCTGTCTCTCTAGTCACCTGAGCAGGGCACTCTATGTGTGCCCTTGTGTGGTTTGTGTGCACAGTCTTGTAAGTTGAGACTTGATTGCTGTTGGCAGCACTGGGAGGAAATGACCTCCAGGCCAACTGGGTGTGAGGACCAGCTGCATCTATAATGGCAGAGCTGCTGTACAGAAGACACCCATATGGGTCAGGACTTGCTTCAGTGAGGCTTTGGTGCTCACTGAGTCTGCCCCTTGAGAGTGTCTCTTGTGGATGTGTAGAGTTGTAATCTGCTATGGCCTGAAGCTGTCCACTGGGTGCACTGGCTCTGGGGTCTCCCAGGAGGTGCAAGGTAAACCACTGCCTAGGGAAACCATGCTGGAGCTACAGAGAGATCTGCAGATAGCTGCTACTTGTATTGGGCTAGGACCGTGGTTGGCAAACTGTGGCTCGTGAGCCACATGAGGCTCTTTGGCCCCTTGAGTGTGACTCTCCTAAGCCTTAGGAGTACCCTAATTAAGTTAATATGTTATTAAGTTTTAAAAATTTGGCTCTCAAAAGAAATTTCAATCTTTGTATTGTTGATATTTGGCTCTGTTGACTAATGAGTCTGCCGACCACTGGGCTAGGAAGTACCCAGATGAGGCCCAGCTGTTGATTGTTTGAGAAATTTTAGAAAGTCTGAAGGCTGAACCAGGACAGGCCATTCATATGGAAAAGTTGCTGCAAACAGCTTGGGTGTGGCTGCAAATTGGATGTGCAGGGTCTCAGGGAATCATCGGACAGAGCCAACAGTGTGGGGTCATACCGATAAAAACTTAGATATGGCTGCCACTCAGCTCTACAATACAGGGAGGTCCCAGCACAAGAACAAAGACCCCTTTGAGCACTCTATCTGGGAGAAAGCTGTCCCTAAGTTCTTGCCCTGATGCAGATAGTATAATTCCTCCCCTATTTCCCTGGATTTCCCCAAAGCTGCCTCCTAGCACTGGAACTTGGAGGAAGTGAGATCCTGTTAGTTTGTGCAGAGGCCCTTTAAGAGGAACACCTTGGATGCCAGCAGCCACAATCCCGCTGGTATTTACAGCCTGAAGTTAAGGGGATTTTTCTTCCCAGCTCTAGAACCCAGTGCTAGGGGTCTGGTATGTGGCTAGGACCACCTGCTTCTCACAGGAGGCTTATTTACTTCTCTAGTTGTAGGACTTCCATTCAGCCAGATTTTAGGAGATTCTGAATGATGGTTGTTCTGTATTTTAGTTGTAATTTTGATGTGGTTGTGGGAGGTGGTTAGGACAGGCATTTACTTAACCACCATCTTGTTTCCTTTTCTTTTAATTCTCTATGTTAGAGAATACCTCTGGGATAAGTCCTTGAACTTTCTCTATTAACTGTGCTTGCAGATCGTGATGAATTAACTCTCTCAGTTGTACCTCTAGATTTCTCAGAATTCCAAAACTGGTTTACTGAACTGGTTACCTCACCACTGAGTGTCAAACAGGCATAATAAATGTAACATAACCAAATGTGAACTTCTGATTTCACCTCCTTATACTTGCTTCTACTCAGACCTTCCCAGTATCAATAAATGGCATCTTCTTTCAGTTGCTTCATCAGAGCACTGTTCAATAATTGTTGACTCTTTTCTTTCCATCTCATTCCACATGCAATCCATTAACAAATCTTGTTTAGTATACTTTCAAACCACATACAGAACTAACATATCTTCTCACTACCCTCTCAACTAACTACCCACTGTCTAAGCATAAACTATTTAGTAGCCTCCTAACTAAACTTCCTGCTACTATCCTTGCTGGTTGATATTAACAGTGAACCTTCTAAACTTTCGTCAGGCATTGTTTGAGACAATGATTCTACTATGAGACCATTGATTAAGATATTAAGAGTGGCCTGGACAGTGTGGCTCAGTAGTTGAGAATCAACCTATTAACCAGGAGGTCACTGTTCAATTCCCAGTTAGGGCACATGCCTGGGTTGTGTGCTGGATCCCTAGTGTAGGGCGTGCAGGAGACAGTTGATCAATGATTCTCTCTCATCAATGATGTTTCTATGTCTCTCTCCCTTCCTCTCTAAAATCAATAAAACATATTTTTAAGAAATCGTCACCTATGATGGTGGCTTTATCAGTCATAAAAAATAAAAAAAGAGTGACGGAGCATATGACTAGAGACAGATTCTGGACAAGAAACTGAACCATGAATCACGCATTAACAACCTTCACTCCCTCTTCTCAAGGGTCTTAAATGAGTTAAGAATTATAGATGGCGACTCCAAGTTACAAGTGTAAACAGGTAAGCATCATAGTAAAGAGTTACTGAAGACACTAGATTTGCCTTCTGGGCTGGAGGAAGAAGGAGTGCCTATAAAACAAATGTTGCTGACCTACTAAGTAACTTTGGAAATGAGTGAAATCTTTGAGATTAACCAGTTAACTGCCACGCATCCAAAACGGAAACCATCCCCACATGCCACGGTATTTTGAATTTAATTTAAAAAATAAATTTGCAAAGAATGTTATAAAAATAAATATATTACTCACAATTTGGGTGTTCTTGAATATTTTCAGCTAAAAATGCTCATGAAAAATGATTTCAAAGTTGGTCAGGGCTGCCACTTAAGGAAAACATTTTTTTTTTTTTAATAGACATGCGTGGCATGTGGGAAAGGTCTACCGCTTGTGTCTACAAACGCTGATGGCATACAATGGGTTAAAAGGCAAAAGACACTGTACAGAAGAACTGCTGTATTCTCGTTGATAAAGCTGTTTCCTAGGAGGATATGGCTTAATAATTCTTATACTGCTATATAGTATGCATGTATACTTCCACTGAACAGCCACTTTTCTCACAATTGGAGTGGGAGTTTATAGATAAGTCAAGGGAGAAGGCTAGAATAACCCATGGAGCAAAGAAACAGAGGTCCCTAGAGAAATGGCTGATTGCAGGGCTGGGGCAGCAAATAAACAAGATGAGCCAGGAGCATCTTTTACTGTCTGAAAGTAAGAAAGTGTTAAAAACAAACAGAAAACAAAACACAAAACCAAAGAAAACCATCCCATAGCCAACTCAAAGAACTCCCAATGGCCAAAACTGGAACAATTTTAATAACAAAATTAACACACATATTAATTATAGTAGTATAAAACAAAATAAACACTTATGGATTCATACTGAAAAAAAAAATTAAAATAAATGAGGCAAATATAAAACTGTATTGCTAGGGCATAATTTGTGGTTTGATGAAGTATACTGTGGAAGAGAAAAAGTTATTGTCTTTTCTCCCCTCTTAATTAGAAAAGAGAAATGAGGAAGCAGAGTAGAGGGGTGCTGGGGGTGCATATCTCTTATAGAAAGAGCATCTAAGGAGCAGCTCTTGGCAAGGCATGGGACTTTGACTATGAACAACTTGGAGTAAAAGAATCGGTGATTTACATGAAACATGGAGATTAAAAAGGGATTGGGACATAGTGGTAGAGGTTTGTTTGGGAAAATTTGTTTCTATTTTGTTTGTTATCTGTAAACTAATGTACCCCTAGGCAAATACCTGAATATCATAAACTAAGTTGTTACTGATATAATACATGTGGCCCTTCATAGATACTATTTACAAAAGCTAAAAGGGTGATATGCTTCTCAATAATTTGCTTTAGATATTGAAAATCTATTTGAATAAAGGGTTACTTTAGGGAACCAAGATGGTGGTATAGGTAAACAACTGTACTCATGGCCTCCCACAACCACTTCAAAATTACAACCAAAATAACAGAACCACCACCATTCAGAACTGCCTAAAAGCTGGCTGAATGGAAGTGCTACAACTACAGAAGTAAATAAAGAAGAAAGCACATTGAGACTGGGAGGAGGGGTAGAGGCACTAACCAAGATGGGCCAACACCCACATGCAGCAGGATGGATATCTCGGCGGTGGAGGCCTTCTGTGAGGAGAAGGGGGTCCCAGCCCCACACCAGACCCTCAGCCCAAATTCAGAGTTGGGAAGAGAATTCCCCGTAACTTTGGGCTGCAAATATCAGCGGAGATTATGGCTGAGTGACATGGAGGCTGCTGGAGACCCAGGCAGTTCCTCTTAAAGTGCTGGTGCATGAACTTTCCATGGACTTGCTCCCTCGGAGCTACAGTGCTGGGACATCAGATTGGGGGAATGGAGGGAAATACAGAGAGGAACTGGATTATCTGGCATTAGAGCAAGAACTTGGGGGAAGCTTTTTCCCAGAAAGGAAGTGATCTGAGGGATCAGTGTTCCTATACTAACACTGCCCACATCGCAGAACTGACTAGTAGCCATATCTGAGTTTCCATCATCCTGGTTTACATTGTTCATTCCATCCAGGTGATTCCTGGAGACCCCTGCCCCATCCAACTTGCGGCCCAACCCAAACTGTTTGCAGTGGCTTTTCCATATGAATGGCCTGTCCTGGCTCAGGCCTCAAACTTTCCTAATATCTCTCAAATAAGCATCAGCTGGCATCAGCTAGACCTGGCACTAACAGCAGCTACCTTGATTCACAGATGGCCTCGCAAGGGCACTTCCAAGCCCAAAACAGGTAGAAGCCATCTGCAGCTGGCTTTGTAGTTCCTGCGTGGTGGCCCCAGGCAGTGGCTGACTTTGCACCTCTCTGGAGGCCCCAGAGCCAGTGCACCGGGGGGACAGCTTCACACCATACCAGATTATGACTCCACATATCCACGAGTGACACACTCAAGGGGCAGACATAGTGAACACCAAAGTCCGACAGAAGCAAGTCTTGCTCCATTGGGGTGTCTCCTGCAAAATATCTCTTCAAATGCAGTTGCAATTGGTCCTCACAGCCACTGGCCTGGAGGTTCACTCCTCCCAGTGACGCCAACAACAAGCAAGGCTCAATGACAACAAAACTGTGCTACAGAACCCACACAGGGGCACATCTAGAGTTCCCAGTTCATGTGACTGGGGAGGCTAAGCCACTGAGCCCTATAGGACACCTACTACACAAGGCCATTCTACCAATTCCAGGAGACACAACAGCTATACTTAATACACAGAAACAAACACAGGGAAGCAGCCAAAATGTGGAGACAAACATGTTGCAAGTGAAGGAGCCCCCCCACCCCCCCCCAAACCCACCTAAATAAAATGGAAGCAAACAAACTAATAGATACAGAGTTCAAAACAATGGTTATAAGTTGCTCAAGGATATAATGAGAACTTCAAGGGACTTAGTGAGACTTTCAAGGACCTTAGCAAGAATTTCAAAGACATAAAAAAGTCAGAAATTAAGCATGCACTCATTGAAATAAGGAATAATTTTTTACAGGGATTCAACAATAGAGTAGAGGATTCTAGGAATCAAAACACTATTTGGAGACTATGAGGAAGCAGAAAACACCCAATCAGAAGAGCAAAAAGAAAAAAGAATCCAAAAATATTACGATAGTGTAAGGAGCCTCTGGGACATCTTCAAACGTACCAACATTCACATTATGGGGTGCCAGAAGAAGAGAGCATGCATGATATTGAAAATCTATTTGAAGAAATAATAACAGAAAGCTTCCCCTGCCTGGTGAAAGAATAGACTTCCATGTGCAGGAAGTGACAACAACAATCAAGGTTCAACTACAACAGGAGGGTGTACACAGCCCACATAGGGGGTGGGGAAGAGCACCTGGAGTGCCGAGCTTGGGAGCTTGGGTAATTGAGAAGGCTGTGCCACTGGACACTGCAGGATACCTACTACATAAGGCTACTCTACAATAAACCAGGGAGACACAGCAGCTCCACCTAATACAGTGACGGCGAACCTATAACACGCGTGTCAGAGGTGACGCACAAACTCATTTTTTGGTTGATTTTTCTTTGTTAAATGGCATTTAAATATATAAAATAAATATCAAAAATATGTCTTTGTTTTACTATGGCTGCAAATATGAAAAAATTTCTATATGTGACACGGCACCAGAGTTAAGTTAGGGTTTTTCAAAATGCTGACATGCAGAGCTCAAAAGGTTTGCCCTCACTGACCTAATACATAGAAACAAACACAGAGAGGCAGCCAAAATGAGAAGAGAAAAAAAAAATGTCGAAAGGAAAGAACAGAACAAAACTCCAGAAAAAGAACTAAACAACATGGTGTGAAACAATCTACCAGATGCAGAGTTTAAAATGCTGATTATAAGGTTGCTCAATGACCTTTGGGGAAGAGTAGAGGAACTTAGAACTTCAACAGTGAGATAGAAAAAAAAATGTAGATAGAAAACATAAAAAAGAACCAGTCGAAAATGAAAAATACACGAACTGAAATGAAGAATACATTATAGGGTATCAATAGTAGAGTAAGGGAAAGGATCAAATCAGTAATTTGGAAAATAAGGAAGCAATAAATACCTAATCAGAAGAGCAAAAAATATGAGCATAGTGTAAGGAACCACTGGGACAACTTAAAGCATTCCAACATTCCCATCATGGGGGAGCTGGAAGGAGAACAAAAAGAACAAGAAATTGAACACCTATTTGAAAAAACAAAGAAACAAAAAACCTGCCTTAACTTTATTAAGGAAACAATCATTCAAGTCCAGGAAGGGCAGAAAGTCCCAAACAAGATGTACTCAAAGAGCCCTCACCAAGGAACAACAAAATGAAAATGGTAAAGGTTAAAGACAAAGATAGAAACTTTGAAGCAGCAAGAAAAAAGCAGTTAGTACCTACAAGTGAGCTCTCATAAAAATGTCAGATTTCTCAACAGATGTTTGGTAGGATAGTAGGGATTGGCACAAAATATTCAACGGGATAAAAAGCAAGGACCTAAAACCAAGATTACTCTACCCAGCAAAGCTATCATTTGGAATTAAATTTAAAGGACAAATAAAGAGCTTCACAGAGTAGGAAAAGCTAAAGGAGTTCATCATCACCAAACCAGTATTACAAAAAACATGAAAGGGTCTTCTTCAAGAAGGAGGGGGGAAAAAAGGTCAAACCTGATCTGAAGATTCTCCTTTAAACCTGCTTTTCCAAGAGTGATGATTATTGGAGAGAGACTGTGTAACAGACAGGTAGCAGAGCCAATGGGGCAGCTGGCTGGAAGATTCTAAGGAGTTGGAGCAAATGGTGAAAAAGGGAGGTTTCACTTGGAGCAGTTGATGGGAAAGGGGAGGTTTCTCTATGAGCAGAGGCCTTAAGTAGGAGGGGAGAAAAAGTGGGGCTTCAGAGCTGTGGCAACAAGATGCAGGGTCATAGGTTGTCCACACAGGATCCATTCGTGGAAAACTCAGCTGCTGCAGTGAGAACCTAGGCTTTTGGTCACTATTCAGCAGTGTTTTGGAGATTTGGCTCTTTAATTTGAGCTAACTGGGATTTGGCCATACAGCTGTTACATTAAAGGAAGAAAAGCAAGAGTGGTGGTGAGCTTAGATACCAGCCATTTCATTTTCCAGAGAGTTCACAGGTAAGAGTGGGGGACCGACTGTAGCTTTCTACCTTTCTTGCGTGTCATCTCCAGGCCATGAGCTCGGAAGCAGGTAAAGTCCAAAGTTCAGGCTGTCAAGTCAGATAATTGTTTTGTTAAGCATAGTGCCTCCATTTACTTGGCTATATAACTGTGGAAGAGCTACTTAATTATTCTAAATCTCAGTTTTTCTTATCTGGAAATTGAGAATATTTATCTCAGAAGGTTATTCTAAGAAATAAAATAATGAATGCATACTTGTTAGTTGATAGCAGAATGCACATGACATGCATTGTTTCTCCATCATCCCCACCTGCCCCTTTGGCTCTTGTCCTTGATCATCCACCCTCCTTGGCAGGCTGACTGGGCAGTTCTGCATCTGCCAGCTCATCCTGGAGGCTGGCTCTCTCTTTTTTTTTCTTTTTTTTTAAAATATATTTTATTGATTTTTTACAGAGAGGAAGAGAGAGAGATAGAGAGTCAGAAACATCGATGAGAGAGAAACATCGATCAGCTGCCTACCGCACATCTCCCACTGGGGATGTGCCCGCAACCCAGGTACATGCCCTTGACCGGAATCGAATCTGGTACCCCCCAGTCCACAAGCCGACGCTCTATCCACTGAGCCAAACCGGTTTTGGCAGGCTGGCTCTCTTGATTCCTATGTATGCTCTATTCAAATATGACCTGATACTAAGGGAAAGTTAGAAATATTGCCAAGTTTCACGTATCTTTTAAAAAATATATTTTTTTATTTGATTTCAAAGAGGAGAGGGAGAGAGATAGAAACATCAATGATAAGAGAGAATCATTGATTGGCTGCCTTCTGCACGCCCCCTACTGGGGATCAAGACCACAACCCAGGCATGTGCCCTTGACCAGAATAAAACCCAGAACCCTTCAGTCCGCAGGCCGATGCTCGATCCAACAAGGCAAACCAGCTAGGGCATCTCAGATACCTTTTAACGAGACTTTTAAGCATTAGCTTTGACAATTATGTAATAAAAAAATCCAAATAAAACCCATAGCATTTTAAAGAAAACCCAGAAAATAACATGTTGGCAAATGTGTCGAGAAATTAGGACCCTTGTACATTGCTGATAGGAATGTAAAATGGCACAGTGACTGAAAAACAGTGTGGTGATTCCGAAAATTAAACAAAGATTTCCTATATTATCCAGCAATTCTACTTTTATTATATACTCTAAAGATGTTGATTCAAACATACAGGGACTCAAACATATTTGTACACACATGTTCATAGCAGCTTTATTCACAATCTCCAAAAGGCGGAAAAACCCAAATGTCCATCAACGAATGAATGGCTAACCAAAATGTGGTATATCCATACAATGGAATATTATTCAGCCATAAAAAGAGGAAAAATTTTCACCCCAGCTAGTTTGGTTCAGTGGATAGAGCGTCGGCTTGTGGACTGAAGGGTTGTGGGTTCGATTCTGGTCAAGGGCACGTGTCTGGGTTGTGGGCTCGGTCCCAAGTGGGGGGCATGGAGAAGGTAGCCAATCAATGATTCTCTCTCACCATTGATGTTTCTATATCTCTCTCCCTATCCCTTCCTCTTTGAAATCAATACAAATATTTTTTTTAAAAAAGGAAAAATTTGACACATGCTACAAATTGGATGAAACTTGAAGACACTATGCTAAGTGACATAAGCCACTAAGTGACAAAAGGACAAACATGGTATGATTCCTCTCAGAGTTGTCAAATTCATAAAGGCAAGAAATAGAATGATGGCTGTTGGGGACTGGACAGAAGAAAGAGATGAGGAGTTACTGTTTAACTAAAGGCCTGGGGCACAAATTTGTGCACTGCCGGGGAGAGGGGACATGGGAGGTTGGCAGGCCGGGGGGTGTGGTGGGGCAGGGGCTGCGGGCAGTTGATTGAACCCTGGTTGAGGGGACAATTTGCATTATTAGGCTTTTATTATATAGGATGGGTGCAGAGTTTTAGTTTAGGATGATAAAAATGTTCTGGAGATGATGGTAGTGATGGCTGCACAGCAGTGTGAATGTACTTATGCCATATAACTGTACATGTAAATATAGTCAAAATGATAAACGCTATGCTTTGTATAATTTACCACATAAAATACCCAAAGCTGTTATTAAGTACTCTAAACCTCACGTTAAGTGATTGGTAGCTATCTATCCTGTATAATAGAAGGCTAATATGCAAATAAACCAAATGGCAGAACAACAAAACAACCGGTTGCTATGACATGTGCTGACCACCAGGGGGCACGCACAGAACATGGCGGGCATTGGCTGTGGCGGGATGGTGGGGCAGGTGAGTGGGGGCCCCAGACCAAGGCGGGGTGCCAGTTGCTGTCATCGGGGAGAGCCTCTGGTAGTTACTAAAAATTCTTTGCGCCCGTGCGCCATGGTCCAGCCTGGTGCTCGCAACCGCTGCTGGCGCCGGTCCCGATCACTGGGTGCCATCAGTGGGTGCAAGTGGCAGCTGCCGGCCACAATCGCCCCTCAGGGCTTCTCTACCTCCCCCTGCTCCTGAGGGGCGATTGGGGACAGCAGCTGCCTCTTGAACCCATTGCCGGCAACAGCCCCGCTCACACTCGCAGTCGGCGCCAGAGCTGCTGCTCGCACCGCTGCTGGCGCCGGTCCCGACTGCTCTGTGCTGCCAGTGTGTGTGAGCAGGGCAGGCACTGTCAGCGCGTGGGAGTGGCGGCGGTGGGAGCGGGGCTGCCGATGGGACCAGGGGCCGTGGCGGGAGGGGCTGGGAGGGGGTGCAGAGGATGGGCTGAGACCCACCCCTGTGCCCACCGCAGCCTCGTGGCCCACAATTCCTTTCAAAGTGCATGAATTCATGCATTGAGCCCCTATTATATCCAGACAGTCCTCGGGTTACGTCAGACTCGATGTATGTTGTTTCGTGGTTACGTCGCCATCTCCCATTTATTTATAAAAAAAAAAAACGTTCCCTCATTTCGATATATGTACATAAGTGCTTTATGTTTTTTTATTATTTATTTACCACAAGCAAAGGTCAGGAATTATCTTTAAATTTTTTTAAAAATTTTTTTTACTGTTTCACTTCATTACTGCTGTGCATGTGCTCCATGTGAGTGACCTAGGTGCTTATGTAGGTGGGTTCCGACTTACAGCGAAAATCACGTTACATTGTGCCGTAGGAATGGATCACCGACATAACCCGAGGACCCACTGTATATATAAAAGCCTAATATGCAAATTGTCCCCTTGGGAGTTCGATTGCTCACTATGATGTGTTGACCACCAGGGGGTAGCATGGAACGAAGGAAGGCCCCAGCCAGCAGCCGGGGAAGGGAGGCCCCAGCTGGCAGCCGGAAGGCCCCGATTGGCCCTGATTGCCAGCCAAGCCTAGGGACCCTGCCTGTGCACAAATTTCATGCACTGGGCCTCTAGTCGTTTATAAGAGAGGGTAAACACTCACAATTACGAAAATTAAGCCAGTAAAAAGATTTAAATTGTTTAACCCTTCTGTAAATGTATTTAAACTACCAACACAGGGCTTGCCGTATATAGGCAGTCAATAAGTAGTCAGTGTTTTTATTATGATGATGATGAAGTATGGCAATAGACACCCTCTGAAGAGTTATGGATGGAACAGAAGTCATGTGCAAGAAATCAAAAGGAATATTTTACTCCTTTTCTCTGTAGTGACAGGAAATTTTGTGGCAAAGATATGAAGTTATAGAGATTGACGTAGATCTTCTCGAGCAACCAGACACAACCAGAATTAAATTCATTTATTTATTCCTTATTTTTTTCATTCATATAAAGTGTAATTAGGTCCTTACTATATGTAATGGTCTATCCTGGGTGATATGGGCGTCGTAAATGTGAGCAAAGTTTGAATCCTGACCTCCAGAAACTTATAATCTAGTAGGAGAGATGAGATACACACATATTACAATGTGGTTGGGTATGTCCACAGGTGAACAGCCTTTAACATAGGCTGAGACATAGAGAAAGGAAATGGCTTTTGTGTAAAGATCTGAAACTGAGTGCTGGTGGCGGATCTAAAACTTGAGCAGGCTTTTCAGATGTGTTTAGGATTCTTTGTACCCCTCTCATGTTCTGACCCTGCTTTCTCTCTCCTTCCCTTCCTGAGGCGTGGTTGGAGCTCTCCTAGTCTCAGATTACATCGTCCCCTGAGAAGCTGAGCAGATGGCTGCAGCAGCAGTGGCAGGACTGATCCCTGTGCTACACTCCGTGGCTGGTGACAAATCTGGCTACTATTTCGGGCGGCAGCTGTGGTTTGGCTTCATTGCTGTGTATGGAGTGGTAGTGTATGTGGTCCGCATGCCCTGGTCCTCAATTCATGAAGATTTCTGGTGCCATGGCAACATCACCTATCCTTGCTTGATTGAGTGCTTTGAAAAAAGTTTTAGCAGTCCTGTAGTGGGAATTTGGTACTTTTTTTTCTTTATCTTCCTAGCGCTCTTCTTCCTCATGGAATTTTTCATGGCCCAGATTCGGCATAAGCAAGTCAAGGTCAAGTCAGTGGCGCCATTAGCAGGTGAAGTGGAGGAGGGCTCCATGGTGGGAATCCAGGAGCGTGTCCCCTCTCCGAAGAAGTCTATTCTGAATTTCCACCAGGAGAAGATGCTTTTGCTTTTGTACCTCCTTTACTTCCTTCTGCAGGTTGGCACGCAGTGCGTGCTTTTGTTCCTTCTCATGAACCAACACCTGCCACTGGTGAGCCAAACCATTATCCACTGCAGAACTGAAAGCTGCCATGGACCCTACCTCTGCCTGATCAGGGGGACCATGGAGAAGCGGATGTCCATCTACACCCTCATCACCTTGTCCTTCATGATCATCCTCTTCTGCTCCGGTTTCTTCATGTATAGTATCCATCATTACCTGTTAAAGGGGCAGTCAAGTGCTAAGATTTTGTTTGAATGATATTTGGAAGTTCTGAGAGCCTTTCCTCTTTCACACTTGGAAGTTTGTGTTCCTTTAAATATTGTGTCTGAGGGAGGGCTTCCTTCTGTAAACCTTCTTAGCTTTCCTCCTTTATAAAATAAACATCTGTTGTTCTTGTTTTCTCTCTCTACAGCCAGGCTGTCAGGCTGTCTAACTATGGGGTGGATGGGACACACTTGACAACATTTTATTGTTCTTTCGCAGGTGCTAATTTGGTCTTCACCAGAAGCCTGTGACACTGAACTTGCTACTTCATTTTTCCAGTTATCTTTTAAATCAGGATGAGTTTCCACTGTCATACAACAATGAGTTGTAAAGAGCCAGGGGGGATTGAATGACTTATGCTCTTGCCCCCTCTTCTCCCCCCGCCCTTTTAGTTGTAAATAAAGAGGAGAATTCTTCTGCACAGGCAACCCTCAGCAGAACCTGCAGGGCAGATTCCCCATGCTCCTAGGTATGGGCCCAGTCTTGCTACCTCACTTGAGTGTCCAGTGAGGATTGAATAAATTCGAATGAGTCCTACTAGGGAGAGTATGTGTGTGGCCAGGGTGAAAATGAGGTTTGGTGGAAGCAATGCACTAGGTCTGATTGTGCCAGAAAGGTGTCTCTCTCAGACCTGACCTCTCTATTTTGAGATATGTTGGAGCCCAACTCAGGTCCATATGTAAATTACTAATCTCGCTTTGGGGCTCCTGGCTGTAAGCACAGTGTCAGGTGCCCTTTCCTGAGGTTGGCTGTGGCAGATAGATCCCAAAGTGCCCGCCCCCCCTACCCCCCATTTCCTGCCTCCTGGTGTCCATACCTTTGTGTAGTCCCTCCCTTCTGAGTGCAGATGGAAACTGAAAGGTTGTCATTTCTATGATTATTGAAAGGAGTTAAAGCAGAATTAGTAGATAGGGTAAGGGGTGAAAGGAGGAGGGAAGAACTCGGGAGCTTGCTGAAACAAACAAAAAGTGTGTTTTGCAGGAAGCAGGATGGCAGAAAAAACGGATGGATAGCAGAAAAACAGGGTGTTTAGAAACAAGGATGTTTTTCTTGCAAGTGAAAAACAAAATGTTGCACAAAGGCCAGGAACCAATCAGAGAATGGCACAGACAGACAAAGAGCTGGCCTTTAGCAGATATAAGGGGAAGAACAGAATGCTTCTGGGGCAACCCAGTTGAATCTCCCTCCCAAGCAGGTAGCCTGTTTGTTTGTGGCATCTTTCTTCTTTGATTCTGTGAGACAAGACCCAGAGAAAAAGCCCTGCATTCCTGCTCACCAGTTCCGACATCAATATGTCATATTATGTAGAACTCCATTTAAGCTGGCTAGAGCAAAAGAATCACTTGGTGGCTTTGAAAGGAGCGCATCTCCATGTTATGAGTGCACCTATGGAGACAGATGCATAGCAAGGAATTGCAGGCAGCCTCTTAGACCTGAGAGTGGCCCCCAGCTGATAGCCACTCTCAGTTGATAGCCAGCACCAAAATGGGGACTTCAGTCATGCAAAGGTATTTAATCCTGTCAAAAACTTAAAATGAATTTTGAAGTGGTTTCTTCCTTAGTCAGACCTGCAAATGAGAACACAGCCCAGCTTATCTTGGATTTCGTTTACATGAGACCAGGAGTGGACTACCCATGGCTGGGCTCCTGATCCACAAAAATGGTGAGATAATATATTTGCATAAAGGGCTGGGCTGGGGGTGCAGCTGGCAGTCAGGACCAGGGAAGGGAAGTGGCCTTAGCCTTGGAGGGGGAGGTGCTGGGGCTGGCAAAAAGAGGGAATGGAGGCTATACCAGAGACCGCCACAGAAGGAGGCAGTGCCTGTGGTTGCTGAGGCCCGTGAGCTTCTATTATCCCACAAAATAAATGTCCTTCTAAATGAATTACAGTAAGCAACATTCATCTTTCACACTCATGGTCAATGAACACTGGTTAACACTTACACTACATCCTTAAGCCTAAGTACATTTTTCCCTTTACCTTTTTAGACACTTTGGATAACTTGTGTAACTCCTACTAACAAGAAATAATATTCCCCTTGAACTAAAGTTTGATATACCTTTAAAATACTTTATCGAAAAAGAACACTTTCGTAGGTTAAAACATATCCAAAAAGATGTCTTATAAAAAGCAGGAACTTCCACTTATAATACTCTACCTAAGAAAGAGGTGGGGTAGTAAAAACAGGAGAGACAGGAGTAAGACCACCGTATAACACTAACAACTAAAGAATCTAGAAGCAAACACCACAAAACCCCAACAGATTCTGTAAGAATTGAAGACAAGAGAGGAATAACAGAGAGTGAATAAAAATCTATTTTCAGATCTTCAGTGACTAGGATAGGGAAAGAAAATAATGAAAAACCAAACCAAAACAGCAACAACCCCCCCCCCCCCCCCACACCCCGCCGGCCAAAAAAAAAAAAAAAAAATCCGTTTAGGATTACATACGTATCCAGAAAGTGTATGTGTGCAAGTACAGGGTGATTACAGTTCCAATAAGCTGGAATTTAAAAGATTGAAGTAGCAGCAAGTAGATGAAAGGCGGCCCCTTTAACATTTGCTCCTAGAGTCCAGCAATTCCCAGCAGTTGGCTGGAGACTAAGCTGGATGATCCTGGGGAGCTCCAACAAAAGGAAGACAATGCGTGAAACAACTTGATAAATGATTGCTCTGTCAGGGGACTGTGGATGGAGACATCTGGGAACAGAGGAAGGAATGTATCTAATTTAGAAGGCCTTGGTGGGGGAGGGGGAGAGAACAGGGAGGTGGAATGGCAGACAGGAGAAAGACTACCTTATGACACTAACACCAAAGAACCTAGAAGCAAACCCCACAAGCCCAAACAGATTCTATAAGAAATGAAGTCATTAGAGTTATAACAAGAGACTTCTCACAGTCCATTTCCTCCCAAGTCACTAGCATTCTAGGGTGGAAGTTTTCACCTTCCATAACCAGTTTTCTAGCCTCAAGTCCAAGCTTAAAAAAACACTGCTTTCTGTTACTTCATTTACTAGGGATGACATAAATACAAACTCCATTCCCCTTGTCCATGCCTTAAGGTTGATGATTCAGAAGTAAAAGCCAGAAGTACAAGAGCCCAAATTTTTGCTCAATCCAAGGAAACATGAATTACCCTAAAACAAAAACTAGGAGTTCACATGTGGGGTCCAGCAAAATTCTCCTCGTAACCCACCTCTAGAGTGTGTGCACAGCTATTTATACAACCTCTTCCTGAGAACTGATACTGGTCCCATAGGACTTCCCTGTTTGGGGAAAACTCAATGGTGACCAACTCAGTCAACACTGAGAAATAGGCAGACAAAGTATCTCAGTTTGAGAAAAGGGTTGTTGGAATTAGTAGTAGTAAAAACATAGTTCTTCACAATCAGTTACCCAAAGAGTAATTAATTCAAAAGGAACATTAATTATTCAAAAGGGACATAGCCCAAGCATCTGATGAAAGATCATTAAGCAAGTTTACTAAAATGCATGACAAAGGCAGGGATAAGCAAGCAGCATGTAAAGAAGTATTAACTGACAAAATCTTCCTTAAGCCATTCCGATTTTTAATGTGATGAACTGGAAACAAGTAATGTGTAAGTACTGTATTATTGTATATAGAACTTACTGTATATAAAACCTTTTCTAAAGGCCAAATTCAGCTTTGACTATAATTAAGCATAATTAAAATTAACAGCAAATTGTATTCCAAGAAAGTTAAGAAGTTAGGGAATTGCACAGTACCTAATCATTGGGAGATTATTGACAATTCATATTCCATGGCCCAAAATCTAATTTATTACTATATTGTATTTCAGAACATCTGACGTATTAATTAAAGGTCAGAGAGACTGTACTGTGTTTAAGGGGACAGGGCAACTATGAGAAAACAACCATTTAAGTGGGTTAAATTGGAGAGTCCTGCCCTATTAAGTTTAATTTGGGAGGGGGGGGGGCATAAAAGGAGATCCAGTGGTTTATTCTAAGATAAATGTATAGCCTGTCCAGAATTTGCACTGCATTAAAGAAAAATAGATGTTCTGTGACTAGTCTCACTTGATAATTCCCCCAAATCTGCCTTATTAGGCTACATAGATCTAAAAGGGTAATAGGGTGTCCTAAATTTAGAGATGAGAGAAAATGCACTGCACCACAAATCTTACTGTGACAGTTCAGAAAAATAGTCTTGCAACTATACACAACCCGATCTCTAAATTCTACCTTTCATTATAATCTTGCTGCCATGGTCTGTTTGTGGGCTATCTACTACAATCACATAATTTGAAAAGATTTTTAGGTAAACTAGTCAAAGTTGTATATGATACATGAGATTGTAAACTGGTGGCATGCAGAAATATTCTGGTCTGGTCTGTAGTTTGTTTTTATTTAATTAGTTGTGTGATGTTTTTTAATCTGGGAGAGTTTACATAAACATCTGGACATTTCACTTCTCTTGAAAAATCAGAGATCTGATTCTGAGTTATGGTTCTTCATGACAAGATTCAACTAGAGCTACTGAGTGGGACTGTCCCCTTTTAGAATGGACATGGACCCTGCGGTTCAACGACTGTACATCAGGTACACCCCTGATTAAATTACTTGTCTGGCACTGTAGGTATCTGAGTTTTCTACGACTCCATTTGGTGCGGATTTAGCCAATGCCCAGTATGTGTTCTTTTCCAAGTTAAATATTCATTGTCTCCTCCCCCGCCGCCCCCTGGCAGCCCCCAACCAGTTCCAGACATTGCTAGTCTCCTCTTCAAAATCTCCTTGACTTGACACTATCCTTTCACCTGTGCCATCTAGGAATTAACACAGTATTCTCTGACGAGTTAAGAAGACAGGGCTAATACTGCCTTTATTTTGAAAAGTAGTAGATAAGGGATCTCATCACCCTTAATGGCTACAAAATGAACTGCTAAAGAAAATATATACAGCCAGAACATAAGTAAACCAGGAAGGCAAGAAACTGACAGCTTGGCTAGCAAAGGAGTTCAAATCCATAGTTGAGGAATATTTATTTCAAGGCTGCTGGAAAAGAGATAAAAGGAGACAGCATAATGGATTAATACCCACAAAGGAAGGGTGGTCTTGTGTTTGAACCTGGAAAATTACTACTGCCACCATTTACATAAAGCAGTGTTTCCTTAAAGGACCTGCATCAGAACTCCAGAATCCAGTTTCAAATCATTACTTGGGGTGAGGTTACCGAAGCTATATTTTAAACAAGCAATCCAATCCAGTGATTCTAAAAGACACTACATTTTGAAAAATAACTAAGTTCTATTACAGCTGTCTGGAAGGGTGGATGAAGACTTAGAGCTTACACACAGTACTCCTCTGAGCCCTTCTGTCTCTCTCAAGGTGATTTATATGGCCCTTCCTCTGTACCTCCCCACTAACCTTGAATACACCTTGTCTTCTATAAAGCAGTAATCACTCCCTGTTTAACTATATGTAAGAGTTCTCCCAACAGTTTTTTATCCCTCTAAATAGTAGAGTGCTTGGCACATAGCAGGTACTCAATTTATTAAGGAAATCAGCTGTTCTACTTCAGTTTCTTCTTTTTTAAGTTTCTACATTTTTTTTAATTAAATCTTCATTGTTCAATTACATTTGTTACTCTTTTTCCCCGCCATAACTCCCCTCCACCCAGTTCCCACCCCCCCCCTCACTCCCCACCCACTGTCCTCATCCATAGGTGTACGATTTTTGTCCAGTCTCTTCCCACATCCCCCACACCGCTCCCTACCCCCCAAGAATAGCCAGTGCACTCCCTTTCTATGCCCCTGATTCTATTATAATCACCAGTTCATTCTGTTCATCAGATTATTCACTTGATTTTCAGATTCACTTGTTGATAGATGTGTATTTGTTGTTCAAAATTTGTATCTTTACCTTTTTCTTCTTCTTCCTCTTCTTAAAGGATACCTTTCAGCCCTAACTGGTTTGGCTCAGTGGATAGAGCGTCGGCCTGCGGACTGAAGAGTCCCAGGTTCGATTCCAGGCAAGGGCATGTACCTTGGTTGCGGGCACAACCCCAGTAGGGAGTGTGCAGGAGGCAGCTTATCAACATTTCTCTCTCATCGATGTTTCTAAATCTCTATCCCTCTCTCTTCCTCTCTGTAAAAAATTTTTTTTAAAAAAAGGATACCTTTCAGCATTTCATATAATACTGATTTGGTGATGAACTCCTTTAGCTTTTTCTTATCTGTGAAGCTCTTTATCTGGCCTTCAATTCTGAATGATAGCTTTGCTGGATAAAGTAATCTTGGTTGTAGGTTCTTGGCATTCATCACTTTGAATATTTCTTGTCACTCCCTTCTGGCCTGCAAAGTTTCTGTTGAGAAATCAGATGACAGTCGTATGGGTACTTCCTTGTAGGTAACTGACTTTCTTTCTCTTGCTGCTTTTAAGATTCTCTCTTTGTCTTTTGCTCTTGGCATTTTAATTATGATGTGTCTTGGTGTGGTCCTCTTTGGATTCCTTTTGTTTGGGGTTCTCTGCGCTTCCTGGACTTGTAAGTCTATTTCTTTCACCAGGTAGGGGAAGTTTTCTGTCATGATTTCTTCAAATAGGTTTTCAATATCTTGCTCTCTCTCTTCTTCTGACACCCCTATAATTCGGATGTTGGTGTGCTTAAGCTGTCGCAGGGGCTCCTTACGCTATCTTTGTATTTTTGGATTCTTTTTTCATTTTGCTTTTCTGGTTGGGTGTTTTTTGCTTCTTCATATTTCAAATCGTTGACTTCATTCTTGCAATCCTCTAGTCTGCTGTTGGGAGTCTGTATAATATACTTTATTTCAGTCAGTGTATGCTTAATTTCTAGTTGGTTCTTTATCACAACATCGAGGGTCTCATTAGATTTCTTGTAGATCTCATTAAGTTTATCAGCAGTTTCTAGAAAGTGATTGAAAAACCTTAAAAGTGTGGTTTTGAACTCTATATCCAGTAGTTTGCTTTCCTCCATTTCTGTCATTTCTGTCCTTTTTCTTTGTCTCCGCATTTTTTTATGCTTCCCTGTGTTGATACAGTGGTTATCTGTGCTAAATGTCGTCTAGGGCCCAGTGGTTCAGCTTCCCCAATAACCTGAGGAGGACACTCTTGGTGCACCCCCTTGTGATCTTTGTGCACAGTCTTGTTGTAGTTAAGCCTTGATTGTTGTAGGTATCACTGGGAGGAACTGACCTCCAGGCCAATTGGCTGTGAGAATCAGCTGTGTCTGCAGTGGGAGAAATTCTGTGCTGGAGACACCCTTCTGGGCCAAGACTTGCTTCAATGGGGCTTTGGTGCTCACTGAGTCTGCCCCCTGAGTGTGTCCTTTATGTTTCCATGGAGCTGCAAACTGGACAGTCCCACTCTGACCTCTGGGCTTTCTGGCTCCTGGATCTCTAGGGAGGTGCTAATCTAGCCTTTGCCTGAGGCTATCCAGCAAAAGCCTCCCTGCAGGGCTTGGGTGGTGGTGGTGGGGGGGAGGGGGTCCCACGGGATCAACAGGGCGGGGCTAGCAGTTATGGCTGCTCTCAGTCTAGCCCTCAGAGGCTTTGCTTCTCAATGTCCCGGTATTCGCTGCAAGCCCCTCGGAGAGAAAGCTGCCCTCAAGCTCCGATGCTGCCAGACAGTCCTGCTTCTCCTGTATGAGTCTGGGTCCCTAGAGACTCGCCCGGAACTGGAGCTCAGAGCCTGAGACTCCCTCCTGATTGAAAACGACAACCGTGCTCTCAGCTGCCAGCCTGCTCCACACGCACCTCCGCACCTTAGTATTTTACTTCCGCACTGTGCCTCCTCTGAGTCTCGGTATGCTTTTCTCTTTCCTTCTAGTTGTAGAATTTCCACTCAGCCAGCCTTCCTGTGGTTCTGGGTGATGTCTGTTCCGTCTTTTAGTTGTATTTTTGAAGTGGTTGTGCGAGGCAGCAATCTCCGGTGTTTACCTATGCCACCATCTTGTTTTCTCTCCTACTTCAGTTTCTTAAGATTGTACAATGAGGTGGTCTGACTAAACAATCTCTAATGATCTAATCCCTCCTATATAGTAAAAGCCTAATATGCAAACTGTCCCCTCGACCAAGTTCAACCACTCGCTATAACGTGCGCTGACCACCAGGGGGCAGCATGTAAAATGACTGGCAGAGGGCGGCAGTGGAGGTGCTGCTGGACCCGATGAGATCGGCCCACGGTGGGATGGTGGAGCAGGTGAGTGGGTGGTGCCAGGCCAAGGGGGGGGGGGTGCAAGCGGTGCCCGGTCACCCTGGCGATCACCTCACACACTGTGACCAGCAGTGTTGGGGGGGGCCGGGGGGGGGGGGCGCTGAGAGGCCACTGGCCAGCTCCCAGGCACTGAGGCAGCTGGGCGGGGGCCGATGACTCAGGTGGAGAGGGGTGCCCAGGGTCCCAGAGGTCAGCTGGGATCTGCCCTTCCAGCCAGATGCTCATGCTTCGATTGCTGGCCAGGCCTAGGGACCGCACCCATGCATGCATTTCGTGCACTGGGCCTGTACTATTTAGTATTCTAGCTTGTTTTTATGCAGTAGACAAGTGTTTCTCAACCTTTTTGCACCATCACACCCTTAAGGAAACTTTTTACGTCTTTCCTCCTAATTGTCCCAAACTATGAAATTTTAGTGTCACAGTGTTGAACTGGGGTGGTGAATACAAAATACAATATACAGATGATTTTTACAGAATTGAACCCCAGAAACCTGTAATTTTATTAACCAATGTCACCCCAATAAACTCAATCAAAAAAATAAGTATCAGTTTATGTAGTGTGGCCTTTTAGAAGGCCACAAACCACTACAATAGCTTAAAGCTCTCTTTTTTTCCCACTCTATACACAAAAGAAACAATTTTCACCCCCTCTGTGGCAATATAACCCCCTTGAGAATGCATTCAATAGTATAAATATTTAACAATAACAGTAAAATGACAGAGAAAGAATGCCAGTTTAGTGCTTAACTACAGTTACTTTTAACTTTTACCAAATGAACACATGATTAGAGTTGATACGTATTGCAGACAAAGTTTAAAATACCTTCATCTGTTCCATGTATAAACTTTCCCCAAACTGGGTATTGCACTAATAGTATTCCTATTAAAATCTATTGACTATTATTGAAATAAACTACATATGAAAAGTGTTTTTAAGGATTTTTTGGATACAGTAATACTATGCTTTCACACACACATTGACTTTTACCAGTTAATATCACTTGTATCAGTTCAAAGAATTAACCCTCCAGTTTGCCAGTGATGTAAATGTCCCACCCCCCAAAACAGTGCAGCATTTGGACAACCAGGAAAAAAACCCAGGTAGACATGTCACAGTGACTAACATCACCCAATTATCTGATGGTCATCCAGGTTTATGTAAGCTGCAATAAAAGAGACAGCTAAAAACAAGTGTTTGTGAAGATATGAAGGAACTGGAACCCTCATACACTACTAATGGGAACAGAAAATGGTACAAAAAAGTATGAAAATTATCTCTTCAAGAGAGATGAAAACCTATGTCCACATAAAAACTGATATATGAAATGTTCACAGCTTTATTCATAATAGCCAATGTGGAAACACTACATCAACTAATAAATAAGCAAAATGTGGTATTATTCATTAAATGGAATATTACTTGGCAATCAAGGAATGAAGTACTAATACCTGCACACATGGATGGACCTTAAGAACATTATACTAAGTGAAAGAAGGCAATAACAAAAGGTCATAGTTCGTGTAATTCTACTTACAGAAAATGTCCACAACAGGCAAATCCAGAGGCAGAAAGTAGATTAATGCTTTTCAAACAATGGAAAAGGAGAGAAGAGTACAAGGTGACTGCCAAAAGGTTTGGGGTTTCTTTTAGGAATGATAAAAAAAATGTTCTAAAAGTGATTGTGGTGATGGTTGCACAGCTCTATAAATATACTACAACCATTGAATTGTATACTTTAAGTGGGTAAATTGTATGGTCTGTTAATATCTCAATGAATTGTTACTGGGTGGAGTTGGGGAGAGAGTCTTTGAAAAATAGCAGTAAATGTAGTTTTGTGGTTGTGGTTGGTTTTCATTTTAAAGTAATGCTCCAATGATACCATTTCAAAATGGATATATTTTTTTAAATGGTCAAGTTTAATTTAATGAATTCAGGTTGGACAGTAGTACACAGAATCAAGTTACTGAAGGCAATTATTAAAAACAGACAATTCTCAGAGGGAAGGGGGGAAGAAGAGATTAGCTAAAGAACTTATATGCATATATGCATGACCCATGGACACAGACAATAGTGTGGTGAAGGCCTGGGGAAGAGACAGGAGTGGGGAGAAGGGGGATCAATGGGGAAAAAAAGGAGACCTCTGTAATACTTTCAACAATAAAGATATATTTTTAAAAATCCATATACAATTCAAGCAAAAGCTAGGATGTTTTGGAAGATATTCTAGACCAGTGGTTCTCAACCTTCCTAATGCTGCGACCCTTTAATACAGTTCCTCATGTTGTGGTGACCCCCAACCATAAAATTATTTTCGTTGCTACTTCATAACTATAATTTGCTACTGTTATGAATCGTAATGTAAATATCTGATATGCAGGATGTATTTTCATTGCTATAAATTGAACATAATTAAAGCATAGATTAATCACAAAAACAATATGTAATTATATATGTGTTTTCTGATGGTCTTAGGCGACCCCTGTGAAAGGGTCGTTTGACCCCCAAAGGGGTCGCGACCCACAGGTTGAGAACCGCTGTTCTAGACCATAAATTTACTGAAACAGGAAACATGTCGATTTAATAATTTCAGTATCAGGTACTATGCTTGATAGCATATAGGCTTTACATACACAGTATTTATAATCCTCCCAACAACCTTGCAAGGTAGGCATTACTGTCTTCCTTTGAAATAACTCAAAACCAAATATCCTCAGGACCAGAAGAGAACAGTTCAATTAATTAATCTAAGGTTCAGTTTCCTGATCTGTGAAAGAGATAATGCAACCTGTATCAGAGGTGATGTGGGAGCCAAGTGGAATATGTTATATTAAGAGCCTAATATTAAAGTCACTTAAGTTTCTGTGTTTCATTACTGCAGCTTCAGCAAAAACAGATGTAGCATTCAGATAGCTAGCAAAATGTGTATAAATGACCAGAGTTATAATTAATACTCAAAGATAATACCAGGGTTCTCTTTAAGTTGTGACCACTTAATCATGCAACATGAGCAACAAACAGAGCATTTACAAATAGAGATTATTGTGTTGGTCAAATTAACAGTTAATCTAGCATATATTTTATGATATGCATTGCCATAATTTTGCTAAATAAGTAAATATATAGACGGTCATTATGACTTACATAAGCAAAGTAATTATTTCTAGGGTCATCTGAGAGCCCAGCACTGAGCTGTTTTTAAAACCAGCAAAAACACTGCAGCTACAACTCACAGGAATGATGCAATCTTGCCCTTCTCCCACTGGATGTTTTCAAAGAAGCCCTGGCTGGAAGTTGAGAATCAAGTCAGACTACACAAAGTATAATTTAGGCTTAGGGTGGAACAATTCTTTCCCCAGCATTAAAATCTGACAGGCAACCTAGCCTTGAGAGAAAGCTGGTAGGAAAGGAAAGATCAATCAAGGCCTAAGAGACAGGAGCTATGGGGTGTGTGTTAGGCATAGAAGTGGGGGAGGGTTAGAGATAACTGAGCGTGATGAACTACAAAGGCTGATGGAGGATAAATTGGCTGATGTAACATCTTGGAGAATTAGGATACAAAATAAGAGTGACAGATGGGACAATAGCCAAAGGACATTATGGCAAGAAAGGTAGAAAGGTAGGACCACCGCACGTCTGAAATGTTTATCAGGAACCTGTGTGCACTATTTGCCACATATATGTGAACACAGACTATGTGCATTTATCATGTAGCACCATACTGGATAGTCTGACCAGTTAAATAGCCCAATCTGTGAAAGATATAATGTACACAAAATGCCAAGAAACAGCAGTATCTCAGTAGTAAGTTGTCTGACATGAAGTGAACAGCCAGAAACAATCTTATAAAAAGCTAGCACAATAAACCACTTCCAAACCTAAGTATGGAGCTAATAAAGTTAGGGGCAAAGACACACAAACATCAACGGAAATAAAATTAATCAATGTGCTGCAGTGCAGTGCAGGAATAGGGTGCACAATTACTGGGACTAGATAAAAGTATATCCCATACACTATGTTAGGCCAAGAATGATATAAAAGGATACATATTGTATAACTCTACGTATTTTTTAAGACATGTAAATCTAATCCCTAGTGACAAAAATCAGATCAGCAACTGAATGGGGCCAGGTATGTGTGCATGGGGAATGGGGCAGATATGACTTAAATAGCATGATAAGTTTCTGGAGGAATGAACACCATTTGTAATTTGTTTGGGATGGTGGTTACAAAGGTGTACACAGTGGCTGAAACTCAACAGTATACCTATAATCTGTGTACTTTTTTGTATACAAATTATACTTCAATAAAGCCTATTTTTTTTTAAAGACTGGGAAGTATAATGCATTCTCTATCAAAATTTCTTCTCAAAATGGGTAAAAGTTTAGGCCATCGAGTGGTAAATAGTGGTAACTCTGCAATGTATAGAAATCTCCATTACCCCGAAGTCTGCCTCCAAGGAAATTCCAAAGAGCCATAATTTTACCTCCCACCTTAAACACAGACTGTAGCAAATAACACTTTGCATCCTGACATTTTTTTCCCTTACTATTTGCAAAACTGGAACAGTGAATTCATCAATATTACTTTCACTAACTACAACTTAAGTTGCTATAATGTTTTCCTTCCATTTATATTAAAATGGTAATATGCTAATTAGACCGGACATCCATCTGGACGTCCGTCTGGACAAAGCCATGGTGGCAGGGGCCAAGGCAGAGGCAGGCAGTTAGGGGTGACCAGGCCAGCAGGGGAGGGCAGTTAGGGGCAACCAGGCTGGCAGGCAGAGGTGGTTAGGGGCGATCAAACAGGCAGGCAGAGAGGTTAGGGTTATCAGGCAGGCAGGCAGGCAGGTGAGCAGTTAGGAGCCAGCGGTCCTGGGTTGTGAGAGCGATTGGGCCTAAACCGGCAGTCAGACATCCCTCTCACAATCCTGGATCGCTGGCTCTAATTGCTCACCTGCCTGCCTGCCTGCCTGCCTGGTCGCCCCTAACTGCCCCCCCCCCCCGCCAGCCTGATCGCCCCCAACTCACCCCCCTCGCCAGCCTAGTTGCCCCTCACTGCCTCAGCTTGCTGGCCTGACTGCCCCTAACTGCCCCACTGCCGGCCTGATCACCCCTCACTGCCTCAGCGTGCCGGCCTGACTGCTCCCCTGCCAGCCTGGTTGCCCCTAACTGCACCCCCATTGCTGGCCAGGTCGCCCCCAACTGCCCCCTCCCTGCCAGCCTGGTCCCTCCTAACTGCCCCCACCCCCTTCTGGTCACCCCTTCCTGACCCCCCTGCGGGCCTGGTTGCCCCCAACTGCACCCCCCTGCTGGCCTGGTCGCCCCACACAGCCTGCTGTTCAATCATTTGGTCGTCCCTCACTAACCCCCCTGCCGGCCTGGTGGTAGGCAGCCATCTTGTGAGGGTGTGAGGGTTAATTTGCATATTATCACTTTATTATATAGAATTATTGCCTCTCTAAGAAGCAAATACAGTAC
The DNA here is from genome assembly GCF_964212035.1 of Myotis nattereri. Classification (NCBI taxonomy): domain Eukaryota; kingdom Metazoa; phylum Chordata; class Mammalia; order Chiroptera; family Vespertilionidae; genus Myotis; species Myotis nattereri. Next base: position 107,126,489 of record NC_138076.1, read on the forward strand.
AGAAAATTTCCCATTTTATAAGGCAAAACTGTATTATCAAGAGGTGACCCTCAGCCCTAGCTAGTTTTGCTCAGTGGATAGAGCATCAGTCTGAGGACTGAAGGGTCCCAGGTTAGATTCCACTCAAGGGCCAGGGTTGCGGGCTCAATCCCCACTAAGGGGTGTGCAGGAGGCAGCCGACCAATGATTCTATCTCATCATTGATGTTTCTAACTCTCTCTCTCTCTTTTCCTCTCTGAAATAAAAAAAAAAAAAAAATTTTTAAAAAAAGAAAAAAGAAGAGGTGACCCTCAAAGAAAACATAAAGCTAGTCAATGACTGTTACTAGTGTGGACCCTGAGAAAGAAGACACCTACTTAGAAGGGCTCCAGATGGCTAATTGGGCTCAAATTTAAGAAAACAAAGCCTAGCAGCCATTTCTACACAGAGGCCTCTCACACTAAACTGCACTTGAGGAAGAAGCCTGTACTGCACTGTGTTTCTAATCCAAATCAGCCCTTATAAAGGAGCTCCTGGAATCCTATTTCAAACAAAGAATTGACAAATTCCCTGTCCAATCTGAGCTATGCAGGTATATTACCCTCCCCCTCAATTCAACTTCACCTATTAGACAGAACAGCTCCCTTTTGACCAATTAGGGCAGTGCCTTTTGGAGTAATCAAATTTCGATGATCCGTTTATTTGCATAGAGACAGACCTATGAGGGACTAGGGACAGTGACTTCTATGTAAGTCACCTCCTCCTGAGAGGGCACTTTCCCTTTCCATGGAGAGACTTCCACTGAAACCTTGGTAAAACAATGTAGAGCAGAGCTGTCTAGCCAGGGAGGGACCTGGCCCCAGGGCATCCTAATAGCTGTGTTGTTTTTCACAGCCATGAGGTAGCACAAGTGAGCTGTCTGCACAGAATAAAGTTTCCTTCTTCACCACACCCCAAACTGGGGAATCCTATTGCTGTTGAGTTGACACCAAAGACCTTCAGTTAACACTAGGTCTATATTTAAATTGTTCTAAATCAGCCCTGGGCAAACTATGGCCTGCGGGCCGATAAAACTAAAAAAAAAAAAAAAAAAGGAAAAGAAAAAGACCCTACCCTTTTATGTAATGATGTTTACTTTGAATTTATATTAGTTCACACAAACACTCCATCCATGCTTTTGTTCCGGCCCTCAGGTCCAGTTTAAGAACCCATTGTGGCCCTCCAGTCAAAAAGTTTGCCCACCCCTGTTCTAAATGCTATTTCTTACTAAAATACATACCACAGAAACTTCTTGAATGAATGTAATAACGCCCATTAAATCTCTTTCTCAAGAATTAGCAAGACTAAAACATTCAATAAACTGCTAGCTATCTGATAATGCTATGTTAAATTCTTATTTAAAAATATTTTAATTGATTTTTTTGGGGAGAGACACACATAGATTTGTCGCTCCACTTATTTATGCATTCATTGTATGTGCCTTGATAGGGGATCAAATCCACAACCGTGGCATATCAGGATGGTGCTCTAACTTACTGAGATCCCCAGCCAGGGCTATTTTAAATTCTTCAAAGATTAAGAATTTTCCTATTGTGAGAGAACACATTTGACAACAATGTCAATGTGACATATGTAGCAAGAGACTTTAAAAAGATTAACAACGGGAGAAACTAAGATGGCGGCATAGATAAACACCGGGAAATAGTTGCCTCCCACAGCAATTGAAAATTATCCCAAAGGACGGAGCAAACATCGTCCAGAAAAACAGGAAGGCTGGCTGAGTGTAATTTCTACAACTAGAAGAAAAGAAAAGCACGCTGAGAGCCAGAGGAGCTGCGGAGGCTGAGTGCAGAGGTACAGCGGCGGCTCGCGCACCTGAGGACAAGGCTGTCTTTTTGAATCACAAGCTCCCGACTGCTCTGATCTCCGGTTCTGGGAAGTCTCTGGGGACCCAGGTCACATACGGGGAGAGGCTGCTCTCTCAGGCGGCAGCGGGCGAACTTGAGGGCGGATTTCCCTCAGAGGTGCTTGCAGCCGTTACCGGGACACTGAGACGCTCGACTGCGGGCTGCGGGCGCAGAGAATCAGCCATTGCTTCTTTCTCCTGCCTTTTGACTCCCTGAGGCCCCGCCCCACCCAGGCTGCAGCAGAGGCTTTTGCATGTGAATGCCCCGGCCCTTTGCAACCTGATAATTACCTAACTGCAGCCAGACCCGGAACTTCCAAGAGAAGGCCCAAGGCCCCGCAGCTGCTTGCATTGCTTCACAGCTGAGCCTCTTCGTGGCCCGGCTGTGAGGCCTCAGGCAGGGGCTGAATTAGCACCTCCTTAGATCCAGCAGCCACTGTACCCAGTGGTCAGAGGGGGACCATTCTCCCACTTCAGACACAGCTGCTTCCCACAGCCAATTGGCCTGGAGGTCAATTCCTCCCAGCGATCCTACATCAACCAAGGCACCAAGAGTGCACCAAGAGTGTCCACCCCAGGTAACTGGGGAGGCTGAGCCACTGGGCCCTACAGGACACCTGGCGCGCAGGGCCACTCTATCAACACAGGGAAGCAGCCAAAATGCGGAGACAGAGAAACAGGTCACAATTGTCAGAAACGGAGGAGGACAGACGACTGGATATAGAGTTCAAGGCCACGTTTATAAGGTTTGTCAAGAATTTTATGGAAACCGCCGATAAATTTAATGAATCCCTCAAGGAGTATGGTGAGACCATGGAGGACATGAAAAAGGACCAACTAGAAATTAAGCATACACTGACTGAAATAAAGAATATTTTACAGAGATCCAACAGCAGACAAGAGGATCCCAAGAATCAAGTCAAAGATTTGAAATACAAAGAAACAAAAAATACCCAACCAAAAAAGAAAAAAGAAAAGAGATTCCAAAAATATGAAGATAGTGTAAGGAACCTCTGGGACAACTTCAAGCGTACCAACATCAGAATTATAGAGGTACCAGAAGGAGAGAGAGGGCAAGATATTGAAAACCTTTTTGAAGAAATAATGACAGAAAACTTCCCCCACCTGGTGAAAGAAATGGACCTACAAGTCCAAGAAGCGCAGAGAACCCCAAACAAAAGGAATCCAAAGAGGACCACACCAAGACACATCATAATTAAAATGCCAAGAGCAAAAGATAAAGAGAGAATCTTAAAAGCAGCAAGAGAAAGACAGTCAGTTACCTACAAGGGAGTACCCATCCGACTGTCAGCTGATTTCTCAACAGAAACCATGCAGGCCAGAAGAGAGTGGCAAGAAATATTCAAAGAGATGAATAGCAAGAGCCTGCAACCAAGATTACTTTATCCAGCAAAGCTATCATTCAGAATAGAAGGTCAGATAAAGAGCTTCACAGATAAGAAAAAGCTAAAGGAGTTCATCACCACCAAACCAGCATTATATGAAATGCTGAAAGGTATTCTTTAAGAAGAGGAAGAAGAAAAAGGAACTCTTACCATTTGCCACAGCATGGATGGAACTGGAGAGCGGATAAATACCACAAGATCTCACTTATTTGTGGAATATAATGAACAACATGAACTGATGAACAAGGACTGATCCAGAGACGGAGAGGCTTTGAATGGACTGTCGGGCCTTGGAGGGAAGGTAGGGGAGGGTGGGGGCAAGGGGGAAGGATCAACCAAAGGACTTATATGCAAGCATATAGGACTAACCAATGGACACGGACAACGGGGGGGGGGGGGGGGGGGGTGAGGGGATGGGGGGGGGGGGTAGAGGGTACACATATGTAATATCTTAATCAATAAAAAAAAGAATAAAAGAGATAACTAGGACAAAAAAAAAAGATTAACAACTTTGATATTTTTAGGAATTTATCAGATGAAAATAATCACAAATGTGCACATTTGATATCTACTGGTACTTTTGAAGGCTCCAAACTGGAGGCAGCTTACTTAGATAGAGCCAAAACTCTTAACTAACATCCTATATGGCTTTACCCTTTTTATCATTCAGAGCATGAATAAGACGGAAGGAATTTACCAATATTTGACAGCCAAGGAAATAACAAAAAATACAAGGGACAATAAAGATCTAGGATGAGAAAACAATGAAAAAGAATTATATATTCCATCTTCTTGACCCACAAATTAAAAATTTGTGCACTCGGGGGGGAGGAGGGGTCACTCAGCCCGGCCTGCGCCCTCTTGCAGTCTGGGACCCCTCGGGAAATAATGACCTGCTGGCTTAGGCCTGCTCCCGGGTGGCAGAGGGCATGCCCAATCCCTAGGTGCAGCCCCTGGTCGGGCTCAGAGCAGGGCCAATTGGGGGGGTTGGGGCTCCGTACCCTGTCATGCACACAGCAGGGTCAATCAAGGGGTTGGGGAGCTCCCCCCTTTCATGCACAGAGCAGGGCCCATCAGGGGGTTGGGGAGCTCCCCCCTCTCACGCACAGAGCAGGGCCAATCGGGATTGAGGAGCTCGCCCCTGTCACTCACAGAGTAGGGCCGATAGGGGAGTTGGGGCACCGCCCCCTGTCACAAACAGAGCAGGGCTGATCAGGGGGTTGGGGCGCCGCACCCTGTCACACTCAGGGCAGGGCCGATGGGGAGGTTATGGCTCTATCCCGTCACACACAGAGCAGGGCCCGTGGGAGGGGCGGGGGGGGAGGAAGGGTTGGGGCGCCGCACCCTGTCACACACAGAGCCGCAGGGCAATCAGGGGGTTGGGGAGCTCCCCCCTATCAGGCACAGAGCAAGGCTGATCAGGGGGTTGGGGCGCCTTCCCGTGTCACGAACAGAGCAGGGCGGATACGGAGGTTGTGGCCCCGCCCCCTGTCACACACAGAGCCACAGGGCGATCAGGGGGTTTGGGCGCTGCCCCCTGTCATGCTGATTCTGGTGCCGGGAGGCCTCTCGGCTCCACTGATCCCGGTGCCAGGAGGCATATTACCCTTTTACTATATAGGATAGAGGCCTGGTGCATGGGTGGGGGCCGGCTGGTTTGCCCTGAAGGGTGTCCTGGATCAGGGTGGGGGTCCCCACTGGGGTGCCTGGCCAGCCTGGGTGAGGGGATGATGGCTGTTTGCAGCTGGTCACACACCCTTCAGGGTGGGGGTCCCAGGGTTGTTTTCAGGCTGGCGGGTGACTGAAGCTCCCAACCGCTCCTTTTTTTTTTTTATTCTGGGCCAGCTTTAGCTCTGGCTCCAGATCTGAGGCCTCTGCTGCTGAAAGCAGGTATCTGGTTTGTTTGGGTTCTACAATCGAAACACTGTTTCAACACCAGCTCTGAGATCCCGGCTGGCTGAAAGCAAGTTTCTGGGGTTTTGTTTAGCTTCTATATTTGTAAGAATGTTTCAAACTGCAAGCTCAGAGGCCGGCAAGGCAGGCGTTGGTTTCCTCCGTCACTGAAGCAAGCAAGCCTCATGTTAGCTTCAAGCTGCCTGGCTGCCGGCCGCCATCTTGGCTGGCAGTTAATTTGCATATAGCCCTGATTAGCCAATGGGAAGGGTAGCAGACGTACGGCTAATTGCCATGTTTCTCTTTTATTAGATAGGGTGGACTATAAGCCTACTTTTGTCCTACCCTGTATATACAAATCACTACTTGTTTCTCTAGCTTACCTTTTAACTCTGTAGCTGCCTCAGTTAAAATACTTTACATGAAATTGATCTCTGTTAAGGGAACTATATTCAAAGCTATTTCAATAAACAGAGCACTCAATTCCGTTAGCACTAATTGCTGGCCTCATAATTTCACCATTTCAACTTCTCAAACACAGGATGGAAAAGGTATGAAACATTAAAAGCAATTCTAAAAACAATTTCTTCCCAGAAATCATCAAATAGATGGATGATTGATCGAAAGATAAAAACTTTGCCCTAGCTAGTTTGGTTCAGTGGACAGAAAGTCGGCCTACAGACTTAAAGGTCCCTGGTTCAGTTATGGTCAAGGGCACATTCCCGGGTTGCAAGATTGATCCCCAGTAGGGGGCGTGCAGGAGGCAGTCGATCAATGATTCTCTTTCATCATTGATGTTTCTATCTCTCTCCCTCTCCCTTCCTCTCTGAAATCAATAAAAATACATTGAAAAAAAAAGGAAAGGTAAAAAACTTCAAATTATTTGCAGAATATAGCAAGAACTAATTATATACACAGAAACTGCTAAGACCAACATTTTCAAGCTCCAAATTCTGACTCATTTATAAACATCCACCCTCCATTTCATGAAGATAAGCTACCAAGAAGGCCTACAGTAAAAGTCAGAATAACTGTTAACCCACTATGGCCCAGACTCAGATTTTCCAGACTGTTCTACACAATTGTATGACATCGCCTCATTTTATCCTACAGCACACATTTCAACTGTTAAAAGACATAGTAATTTAGGTAGAGAACCACGATGGCAGCATAGGTAAATGCCTGTACTCACAGCCTCTCACAACCACATGAAAATTACAACTAAAATACAGAAAAACCATCATCCAAAACCCCCTGGAAGCTGGCTGACTAGAAGTCCGACAACTAGAGAAGAAGACAGTACACTGAGACTGGTATGAGGGGCAGAGGTGCTGAACAGACTGAACAACCACTGACGTTTACCTCTTTTTTAATCGGAAAGATTGTCTCTGTGGAGGACCCCATTCCCCTGTGAGGAGCAAGGGGTCCCAGCCCCATACCAGACCCCCAGCCCAGGCTCCCAGAGCTGGAAAAGTCCCCACAACTACAGGTTGTAAAAACCAGCAGGAATTCGGGCTCAGTGACATGGAGGCTGCTGGAGACCCAGGTGTTCCTTTTAAAGGGCTGGCCGACAAACTGAACTTACAAGGTCTCGCCTTCCTCTGAGCTTCAGACACATACTAGAAGGAACTGGATTTTCTGGCATCAGGGCATGAACTTGGGGGTGGATTTCTCCCAGACTGAGGTGCTCACAGGAGTCATCGTTTCTATGCTGGGATATAGTGGCAGGGTTGACTGGCAGCCATTTCTGTTTGCTCCACCCTGATAATTCCCTGAAGCTCCACCTCATCCAATTTATAGCCCCACACAACCTGTTTGCAGCGGCTTTTGCATTTGAATGGCCTATTCTTGCTCAGGCTTCAGACTTTGCTAAAATTTCTCAAACAAGCTGCACCTGGGTCAGGGAGCCCCAAACCTATCAAATGGCCCAAGACACGGCACTAGCACCAGCCTGCCTTGCTTCACACCTGGGCCTCCCCTGGGCACTTCCAAACCTAATACAAATAGGAGGGAACTGGAGATCTCTCTATAGCTCCTGCCAGGATGGTCCCAGGCAGTGGCTGACTTTGAATCTCCCTGGAGACCCAACAACCAGTGAACCCAGTGGTCAGCATCAGACCATACCAAATTATAACTCAACACATCCATAAACGACACACTTAAGGGGCAGAATCAGTGAACAACAAAGCTCCACTGAAGCAAGTCCTTTCCATAGGGGTATGTCCTGCACAGCAGCTCCCCCACTGTAGTCACACACGGTCCTCATAGCCAATTGGCCTGGAGGTCAATTCCTCCCAGTAACACCAACAGCAATTGAGTCTCAACTACAAAACTGTGCACTCAACCCACACAGGGGCACACCCACATAGAGTGTCCAGCTCAGGAGACTGGGGAGACTGAGACTGAGCCACTGGGCCTACAGGACACCTAATACACAAGGCCACTCTACCAACTCAGAGACATAGCAGCTCGACCTAATGCATAAAAATAAACACAGGGAAGCAGCCAAAACACGGAAATAAAGAAAGAGGTGACAAATCAAAGAAATGGAGGAAAGCAAATTATTGGATATAGAATTCAAAACAATCATTATAAGTTTACTCAAGAATCTTCCTGAGACCTCCAAGGAACTCAATGAGACTTTCCAGGATATTGCCAAATAAAATGGGAAAGAACCAATCAGAAATTAAGCAAACACTGATTGAAATGAAGAGTAATATACAGGGATTCAACAGTAGAGTAGAGGATTCTGAGAATCAAATCAAGGATTTGGAATATGAGGAAGCAAAAAACACCCAATCAGAAGACCAAAAAGAAAAAAGAATCCAAAAATATGAAGCTAGTGTAAGGGGCCTCTGGGACATCAAGTGTACGAACATTAACATTATGGGGATGCCAGAAAGAGCAGAGAGAGAGAGCAAGATATTGAAAACCTATTTGGGATTAGAAATGGCAGCAGAGTAGGTGGATTCTGCACGGACATGCTCCCAGGAACAAGCTGGAATTACAACTGAAATACAGAAAGGCTTCCTGATTAATCAACGGAAAACACAAAAGAGAGAACCCTGATACCCAGGACCGTAGATAGAAACTGCATAAACAGTGGTAGGAGGGAGAGAGGCACGAAAGGGCTGGCCGGGCAACCACAGATAGAAGCTTAAGTCTTGGAGAGAGATATCTCAGCTGTATGTCTGTGTGTGTGTGTGGGGGGGGGGGGGGCAGGGGAGGGGGGGTGCCACTGAGAACTCAGGGATCTAATCCTGAAGGTGGGCTCCCCAGCAGAGAGCACCAAACGAAGGAAGGTACCCACATAATATCTAGCTGTGAAAAGCAGTGGGGTGCTGTCTGCCAGGGAGTGGCAGCTGAAATTTTGAGCACCCTATTGAAAGGTGAAACAACAAAAATTACCTGCAGAGCCACCCAACTTGTGCTCTGGCAGAGGGAGGGTGAAGTGGCCTGGAGCTGTGAGAGCAGAACCCAAGACTGAGTTCTGCTCTCACAGCACAGAAGTGGGGATGGAACTCACAAGGCAGATACCCCAAGTTTCCTGGGCTGAGTCATTCACTCATACAGCTGAGGACATTTTTCCGACAGACATTTGCCTTGCCTGGGCAAGACAAGTGACACACCCTGTTGGTAAACACCTTGCCCTGAGGCCACTTAAGAGATTAAAAGTAACAATTAGCCTCCAGGCAGAAGCAACTGACCCAACCTGTGGAAAAAACTCTCGCTACACCTGAGGACAATTGCTTGGGGGCAATTCAAATCAGAATCCTATTAGTCTGTAGAAAGAGGCGGTCTCTGGAGGCTTTGAGTCTTTCCCTATCCTTTAACACTGTACTGCACTAGAAACTGAGAGGTGTAGAGGATCTACCTAATACATAGTCACAAACCCAAACAGACAACCAAAATGAGGAATCAAAGAAACAACCACCAAATGAAAGAACTAGCGAATTCTCCAGAGGAGATAAATGAAGCACAGATAAGAAATTTATCTAAAACAAGTTCAAAGTAATGATGTTAAAAACTCTCAACAGTATGAAAAAAGATACTCTATATAATAAAAGCCTAATATGCTAAGTTTTCAGTTGTCTGGTTGACTGTTCAAAGTGTAATAAGTTAATGATATGTAATGGCCGCTCAACCACTCACTATGAAATGCACTGACCACCAGGGGAAGACAGATGACAGGACGACCAATTGCTATGATGTGCACTGACCACCAGGGGCACACGTTCCAACCAGAAAGGTAGTTAGCTGCTGGGGTCTGACCCATTGGGACTGCGTGAGATGGGCCGGCATACCCTGGAGCCCTCCTGTGGGTCCTGCCTGGCCCAATCGTGCACCGGTGGGGTCCCGTGGCCTGGCCTGTGTCCTCTCGCAATCCGTGACCCTAATGGGATGTCGTAGAGCCAATTTCAGCCCAATCCCGAAGGCCACTTCAATTGGGAGGGCGCCCAACCCAGGACTCACGGCTGCCAAACACTGCTGTGGCAGCGTGAGCCTCTCCCGATCGGACTGATAGGGCACAAGCCCACGGCAGGCACAGTGGGAGTGGGATGAGTGGGAGTGGCAGGTAGGAGTTGCAGGCGGTGTTGGACTGCGGGTTTCAGCCCAATCAATGCAGGCCACGAAGAGGGGCCCCACCAATGCACAGTTTTGTGCACCGGGGCCTCTAGTAGTAACTATAAAAAAAGAACAGTCTGAGATAAAGAATACATAACACAAATAAAGAACACATTGGAAAGAATACACAGCAGCCCTAGCCAGTTTGGCTCAGTGGATAGAGTGTCAGCCTGTGGACTCAAGGGTCCCGGGTTCGATTCCAGTCAAGGGTATGTACCCTGGTTGCAGGCACATCCCCAGTAGGGAGTGTGCAGGAGGCAGCTGATTGATGTTTCTCTCATCGATGTTTCTAACTATCCCTCTCCCTTTCTCTCTGTAAAAATATCAATAAAATATATTAAAAAAAAAAAAGAATACACAGCAGATTAGGGGAAGTTGAGGACTGAATCAGTGAATTAGAAGACAAAGTTGAAAATATCACTCAATTAGAGAACCAAAGAGAAAAAACAAAAAACCGGAGGACAGCTTAAGGGAGCTGTGGGACAATGTGAAACATAACAATATTAAAATAGCAGGTGTGTTATAAGAGGCAGAAGGAGAGAAAGGAATAGAGAAGATGATTGAAGAAATAATGGCACAAAACTTCTCTATTCTGATAAAGGAAAAAGTCACAGAAGTTCGGAAGGCACAGAGAACCCCAAACAAGAAGAACCCAAAAAGACCCACGCCCAGACACATCAGAATTAATAATTCCAAAAACTAAAGACAAAGAATATTAAAGAATATATTTTACTGATTTTTTACAGAGAGGAAGGGAGAAGGATAGAGAGTTAGAAACATCGATGAGAGCGAAACATCGATCAGCTGCCTCCTGCACACCCCCCACTGGGGATATGCCCGCAACCAAGGTACATGCCCTTGACCAGAATCGAACTTGGGACCCTTGAGTCCATATGCCGACGCTCCATCCACTGAGCCAAACCGGTTAGGGCAAGACAAAGAATCTTAAAGGTAGCAAGAAAAAAGCAAACTGTTACCTACAAAGGAGTTCCCATAAGGCTGACAACTGTTTTCTCATCAGAAATTCTACAGACCAGAAGGGAATGGCATGAAGTACTCACGATAATGGAAAGCAAGGATCTGAAACCAAGATTACTATATCCAATTACTATATCCAATTACCATATACCCTTCAATATAGATGGTGACCTAGTTTCCCAGACAGAAAATAGGCTAAAGGAATTCATCACCATCAAGCAAACATTATAAGAAATGCTAAAGGGATTACTGTAAGGTAAGGGATTGCTGAAAAAAAGAAACACAGAGAGAAACCTAGCCATACAAAATTAAAATGGCTATAAATAAGTACCTCTCAATAACGCTAAATGTAAACAGATTAAATGCTCCAATCAAAAGGTGTAGGGTAGCTGGAAAGATACAAAACATAACCCAACTATATGCTATCTACAAGAGACCCAAATCAAAACAAAAGAAACACAGGATGAAAGTGAAGGAATGGAAAAATAAAATAAAATCAGAAATGAAAGCAGCGAAGTAAACACTGACACCACAGAAATACAAAGGATTGCAAGAAAATACTAAGAACAATTATATGCTAAAAGCTGGACAATGTTGATGAAATAGACAAATTCCTAAAAAAATACAATCTCCCAAAGCTGAATCAGGAAGAATCAAAAAACCTGAAAAAACCAATAACAATCTATGAAATAGAAGAAGTACTCAAAAAACTGCCACCACACAAAAGCCCAGATCTGGACGGCTTCATCGGGGAGTTTGCCCAAACATTAAAAAAAGAACTAATACCTATACTCCTCAAACTATTGCAGAAAATTCAAGAGGAAGGAACACTTCCAAACTCTTTTTATGAGACCAGCATTATCCTAATTCCAAAACCAGATAAAAATACTACAAAGAAAGAGGCCAATATCCCTCATTTACATAGATGCTAAAATCTTCAACAATATATTAGGAAATCACATCCAGCAATATATTAAAAAGATCATACAACAAGATCAAGTGGGATTTATTCGAGGGATGCGAGGCTGGTACAAAATTCGTAAATCAGTAAACGTGATACATCACATAAACAAATGAAAAGACAAAAATCACATGATCATATCAAGAGATGCAGAAAAAGCATTCGACAAAATCCAACACCCATTTTTGATAAAAATTCTCAGCAAAGTTGGAATGGAGGGAGTATATCTCAACATGATAAAGGCCATATATGACAATCCTACAGACAACATCATACTCAATGGGCAAAAACGAAAACCACTTCCCCTAAAAACAGGAACAACACAGGGATGCCCACATTCAACCACTCCTGTTCGACATAGTACTGGAAGTGCGAGCTACAGCGAAGGGACAAGAAGAAGAAATAAAAAGGATCATTATTGGGAAAGGAGAAGTAAAAGTGTCATTACTCACAGACGACATGATATTGTACATAAAAACCACCAAAGACTCCATCAAAAAACTAGAAGATGTAATAAATGAATCCGGCAATGTAGCAGGATACAAAATTAACAACCAGAAATCTATGGCTTTTTTTTTACACCAATAATGAACTCACCAAAAGATAAACTAAAAAAACAACCTCGTTTACCACTGCCCCCCAAAATTAAGATACCTAGGAATAAACTTAACTAAGGAGGTAAAAGACCTCTATTCGGAAAACTACAGGATGTTGAATAAAGAGATAGAGGAAGACATAAACAAATAAAAGAATATAGCGTGTTCATGATTGGTTGAATCAACATCATTAAAATGTCCATACTACCTAAGGCAATCTATACAATAAATGCAATCCCCATTAAGATACTAACAGAATATTTCACAGACCTAGAACGAACTCTCCAAAAATTCATCTGGAGTTAAAAAAAAAAGACCCCAAATAGCTGCAGCAATCCTAAGAAGAAAAAAAATTGTAGGGATCAAAATACCAGACATCATGCTACATTACAAAGCCACTGTTCTCAAATTGCCAGGTATTGGCACAAGAACAGACATAGAGCAATGGAAAAACAGAGAACCCAGAAATCGACTCAAGCCATTATGTTCAAATAATATTAGACAAAGGAGGGAAGAGCATACAATGGAGTCAAGACAGTCTCTTCAATAAATGGTGTTGGGAAAATTGGACAGATACTTGTAAAAAATGAAACTAGACCAACTTACACCATACACTAAAAAAAAAACTCAAAATGGATAAAAGACTTAAACGTTAAGATAGGAAACCATAAAAATCTTACAGGAATCCACAGGCAGCAAAATCTCAGACATATTTTGAAGCAATATCTTTACCGATACAGCTCCTAGGGCAGTGATGGCGAACCTTTTGAGCTCGGCATGTCAGCATTTTGAAAAACCCTAACTTAACTCTGGTGCCGTGTCACATATAGAAATTTTTTGATATTTGCAACCATAGTAAAACAAAGACTTATATTTTTGATATTTATTTTATATATTTAAATGCCATTTTTAACAAAGAAAAATCAACCAAAAAAATGAGTTGGCGTGTCACCTCTGACACGCGTGTCATAGGTTCGCCATCACTATCCTAGGGCAATGGAAACTAAAGAGAAAATTAAAAACGGGACTGCATCAAAATAAAGCTTCTAAAAAAAATAAAAAATAAAAAGCTTCTGCATAGCAAAAGAAACCAATAAAACAAGAGAGCTCACTCCATGCGAGAACATATTTGCCAATGTTATCTCTGATAAGGGTTTAATCTCCAAAATTTACAGGAAAATAATACTACTTAACAAAAGGAAGATAAACAATCCAATCAAAAAGTGGGCAAAGGAGAGAGAACCAAGATGGTGGCATAGGTTAACGCCGGAGTTTGCTGCCTTGAACAACTACTTCAAAAGTGAAACTGAAAAACGGAAGGGACATCACCCAGAACCACAGGAACGCTGGCTGAGTGGAAGTCCTACAACTAGGAGGAAAGAGAAACACATACGGACACTCAGAGGAGGCGCAGTGCTGAAGTCAAGTTCTGAGGTGCGGAGTGCGCGGAGCGGGCTGGCGGCGGAGGGCGCGGTTGGCGTTTTCAATCGGGAGGGAGTTGCAGACTCTGAGCTCCAGATACAGGCGAGTCTTTAGGGACCCAGACTCAAACGGGAGAAGCAGGACTGTCTGGCTCCGGTCAGAGCGAGTGCAGCTTTCTCTCTGAGCTTTGCAGCAGGTGCTGGGACTCAGAGAGGCAGAGCCCCTGGGGACAGGACTGAGAGCCGCCATAACTGCTCTCTCTGGCCCACCCTGTTGATCCTGTGCGACCCGCCCCTCCCAAGCCCTGCACAGAGGCATTTGCCGGATAGCCTCAGGCAAAGGCTAGATTAGCACCTCCCTAGAGGACAGAAGTTCTCTCACTACAGACACAGCTGATTCTCATAGCCACTTGGCCTGGAGGTCAAACCCTCCCTGGTATTAGCTACAACAATCAAGGTTTAACTATAAGACTGCACACAAAGACCACCAGGGGGTGCACCAAGGAACCATAACAAAATGCGGAGAAAAAGAAACAGGACAAAATTGTCAATGGAAGATATAGAGTTCAGAACCACACTTTTAAGGTCTCTCAAGAACTGTTTAGAAGCCGCCGATAAACTTAATGAGATCTACAAGAAAACTAATGAGACCCTCGATGTTATATTGGGGAACCAACTAGAAATTAAGCATACACTGACTGAAATAAAGAATATTATACAGACTCCCGACAGCAGACCAGAGGAGCACAAGAATCAAGTCAATGATTTGAAATGCGAGGAAGCAAAAAACACCCAACCGGAAAAGCAAAATGAAAAAAGAATCCAAAAATGCGAGGATAGTGTAAGGAGCCTCTGGGACAGCTTCAAGTGTACCAACATCAGAATTATAGGGGTGCCAGAAGAAGAGAGAGAGCAAGATATTGAAAACCTATTTGAAGAAATAATGACAGAAAGCTTCCCCCACCTGGTGAAAGAAATGGACTTACAGGTCCAAGAAGTGCGGAGAACCCCAAACAAAAGGAATCCAAAGAGGACCACACCAAGACACATCATAATTAAAATGCCAAGAGCAAAAGATAAAGAGAGAATCTTAAAAACAGCAAGAGAAAGATCCTCAGTTACCTACAAGGGAATACCCATACGAATGTCAGCTGATTTCTCAACAGAAACTTTGCAGGCCAGAAGGGAATGGCAAGAAATATTCAAAGTGATGAATACCAAGAACCTACAACCAAGATTGCTTTATCCAGCAAAGCTATCATTCAGAATTGAAGGTCAGATAAAGAGCTTCACAGATAAGGAAAAGCTAAAGGAGTTCATCACCACCAAACCAGGATTATATGAAATGCTGAAAGGTATCCTTTAAGAAGAGGAAGAGGAAGAAAAAGGTAAAGATACAAATTATGAACAACAAATATGCATCTATCAACAAGTGAATCTAAGAATCAAGTGAATAAATAATCTGATGAACAAAATGAACTGGTGATTATAATAGAATCAGGGACATAGAAAGGGAATGGACTGACTATTCTTGGGGGGGAAGGGGTGTGGGAGATGCGGGAAGAGACTGGACAAAAATTGTGCACCTATGGATGAGGACAGTGGGTGGGGAGTGAGGTCGGAGGGTGGGCGGGAGTGTGGCCGGCGCCAGAAGCAGCTGCGAGGGGGGCTGTCGCCATTGGTGGGTGTGAATGGCAGGTGCTGCACCGATCGCCCCTCAGAAGCAGAGGGAGGTAGAGAAGCCCTCAAGGGCAATCGGGCCGGCAACTGCTATTTGCACCACAGATGGCACTCGGCGCTGGGTGCGAGCAGCGGCTGAGGATGTGAGCAGGGTCAGCACTGGCAGTGAGTGTGAGTGGCAGCTCTGGCACTGGCAGCAGATGCGAGTGCCAGGTAGGACTGTGGCGCATGGGAACAAAGAATTTTCAGTAACCTCAAGAGAGTCACCCTGATGACAGCGACCAGCACCTTGCCTTATTCTGGCACCCCCACTCTCCTGCTCCACCATCCCACCACCCACAATGTTACGCGCATGCCCCCTGATGGTAAGCGCACGTCAAAGTGACCGGTTGTTTGGCTGTTCCCCTGTTCAGTCTATTTGCATATCAGCCTTTTATTATATAGGATAGAAGGTCAGATAAAGAGCTTCACAGACAAGAAAAACCTAAAGGAATTCAATCGCCACCAAACCAGTATTACATGAAATGTTGAAGGGTATTCTTTAAGAGCCATAAGAAAAAAGAGATAAAAAATATTAACAATAAAAAGGGCAATAAATACATATCTATCAACAATTGAATCTAAAAATCACAATAAATAAGAAATC
This sequence comes from Myotis nattereri, assembly GCF_964212035.1. Lineage (NCBI taxonomy): Eukaryota > Metazoa > Chordata > Mammalia > Chiroptera > Vespertilionidae > Myotis > Myotis nattereri. The sequence continues at coordinate 107,142,581 of NC_138076.1, forward strand.
TAATGAACAAAGTAAAATTAAAGTATGAAGAAAATAGAATCACAGGCATGAAAATGGAACAGACTGACGATTCTCAGAGGGAAGGGGGGTGGAAGACGTGACGAGATTAAACAAAGATCTTATATACGTACCAGAGGCCTGGTGCATGAAATTCATGCACTGGGTGTGGGGGGTTGTCCCTCAGCCCTGCCTGCACTCTCTCCAATTTGGGACCTCTCGGGGAATGTGCAACTACTGGTTTAGAAGTCTCACAACCCAGGACTGCTGGCTCCCAACCACTCGCCTGCCTGCCGGCCTGATTGCCCCTAGCTGCCTCTGCCTGTCAGCCTGATCACCCCCTAACCACTCTCCTGGCAGGCTGATTGACGTATACCTACTCCCCTGCCGGCCCAATTGCCCCCAACTGCCCTCTCCTGCTGGCTTGATCTCGCCCCTAATGGTCCTCCCCTGCCAGCCTGATCTCACCCCCAACTGCCCTCTCCTGCTGGCTTGATCTCGCCCCTAATGGTCCTCCCCTGCCAGCCTGATCTCACCCCCAACTGCACTCCCCCGCCGCCCAGGTTGCCCCCAATTGCACCCCTGCCGGCCTGATCTCGCCCCTAACTGCCCTCCCCTGCTGGCCTGATCGCCCCTAACTGCCTCTGCCTGTCTAATTGCCCCTAACTGCACTCCCCTGCTGGTCTGGTTGCTCCCAAATGCCCTTCCCCTGCTGGCCTGATCTCGCCCCCAACTGCCCTCCCCTGCCAGACTGATTGCCCATAATGGCCTCTGCCTCGGCCCCCTCCATCATGGCTTTGTCCGGAAGGAAGTCAGACATCCAGAAGATGGCTGGTTGACCTGGTCTAATTAGCTTATTACCCTTTTATTAGTATAGATAGATTATATAGGATACGATTGCTTTAATTGGGGAGGGGGGGGACATTTTTCTGCAGGAGGAGATGCTCCTGGCAGACAAAAACACATAATCCCTATGTCTGGACTGATAGCCAGCCATATGCCCTATACTGCCAAACCAGTCATTAAAAAAATTGAATCACTTTCTTACACTTTACAGCAAACAGCTGTTGCCCTTAAAACCCCTCCTCAGCCCCCACCTTAGGTTTTGCCTTCGCATTTCGCCCAGATTAGGTTGTGATTGCTCAGATTCTATGCCAGTCAGCGTCAAAAGCTCCAACTCCTAAACAGCCATTGGCTCCTGACACTTCACCCAGATTAGGTTCTGGTTGGTCAGTCTCTATGCCAGTCAGCATCAAAAGCTCTGCCTCCTAGGCAGCCACTGGCTCCTGGCAATTCACCAAGTTTAGGTTCTGATTGGTTGGTTTCTATGCCAGTCAACGTCTCTGAGGCCTATCCCCAGGCCTGATCAAAGGGGTGGGGCTGATTAGCAGCCCTAGCAGAGGCCCAGAGAGAAACAGAGGCGGGGCTGCTGGGGAAGCTGGGAGAGAAAGAGGCAACAGCTGATCAACAGCTGCCACAGAGGCTGCAGATCAGACCCTGCCTCTCTGTCCGCAGGCCTCTCTCAGGGTCTGATCTGCAGTCCCCTCAGCAGTCAGTGCTGGGTCGCTGCCCCAGCACCAGCTGCAGTCAGTTCTGGGACGCCTTGGCCCAGCACTGACTTCTGTGTTTGGTCAAGCCTTCGGTCATTAGGGACCCTGGCTCATATATATATGTGTATATATATACTAGAGGCCTGATGCACAAAATTCGTGCAAGAGTAGGCCTTCCTTCCCCCGGCTACTGGCATCAGCTTCCCTCTGGCACACGCGACCCAGGCTTACCTCCCAACCCCGGCTTCACCCAGAAGGACATTTGGTCTAATTAGCATATTACCCTTTTATTATTATAGATATGCATTACCCATGGACACAGACAATAGGGTGTCGAAAACTTGGGACAAGGCGGGAAATGGATGGAGGGTGGCAATGGGGGGGGGGGGGGAAGAGGAGTATCTGTAATACTCAACAATGATTTTTTTTTTAAAAAAAGGGTAGGGTAATTTAAATGAAGTATAACAGAATAATATAGTCAAGTACTACTCTACTGAAAACAGATGTGACTAAATTATCTTATATTAAGAATTATCCACAAATATTAATATTATCCTATATAGTAAATTCTAATATGATGATTGGAGGAACAGTACCCGCCCAAGAAGCCCGCCACAGTCTGAGGAGCAGCAGTCCTGCACAGTCCACACTGATATAAGGAGTAGCAGCCACATGCAGCCTGCACCTGTCCAACAAGCAGGAGCTGGGTGAGCATCCCACACTCATCCGAGGAGTAGCAGCCCCACATGCAGCTCACTCCTGCCCAAGGAACAGCAGCCGCGTAAGCAGTCCTTCCCATGTCTGAGGAGCAGCAGCCACATAAGCAGAATGCCCCCGTATGAGGAGAAGCAGCTGCACGTGCTGCTCACTCCCACCCGAGAAGCAGCAGCCGCCTGAGCAGCTCGCCCCATTCTGAGGAGCAACAGCCACACGAGCAGACTGCCTATGTCCGAGGAGCGGCAGGCCTGCGCAGCCCAAACTGGTCTGAGGAGCAGCAGCCACGTGAGCAGTCCGCCCCGTCCGAGGAGCAGCAGCCACATGAACAGCACTCCCTGTCCAAGAAGCAGCAGATGTGCTCAGCCTGCCCCCATCCGAGGAGCAGTAGCCTCGTAATCTGCCCACCACTGTCCAAGGAACAGCAGCTGTGTGAGCAGCTGCCCCCACCAGCCAGAGTAGACACCACTGCTGCAAACAGCACCCACCAGAGAAGCCTCTGCCAACTGAGGAGCAGCACCGGCATGACTCAACGAGATCAGTCGGTGAGACCAAAAATGGGTAGACAAAGAAACCCCAAAATAAAGGAAAAAAGGGTTCGCCAGAAAAGCAGGTAAGTGAAACAGAGGCATACAGTAGTTCAGAAAAAGAATTCAGAATAAGGGTCATACAGTTCATAAACCTGATGGAGGAAAAACTCAACAACTTATGTAAGAATTCAGAAGAAATGGATAAACAAAATCAATACCTTGTGTAAGAATCCAGAAGAAATGAAAAGTGATATAGCTACAATAAAAAAACACCATGGAAAGTTACAACAGTAGACTAGCAGAAGCTGAGGACAAAATTAGCGAATTAGAAGACAGGGAAGCAAAACACACACCCTAACTGAACTGCAATTGGAGAAAAAAATTAAAAGACAGGGGAGAGCCTAAGAGAGCTATGGGACAACATGAAACGAAGCAACATATGAATAATAGGGGTGCCAGAATAACAGGAAGAGGAACAAGGGTTAGAAAACCTATTTGAAGAAATAATGTCAGAAAAATTCCCTAAGGTGGGGAAGAAAAAAGTCACATAAGCACAGAGAGTCCCAAACAAGATGAACTCAAAAAGACCCACACGAAGATACATCATGATTACCATGGCAAATGTTCAGGACAAGGAGAGAATCTTAAAGGCTGCAAGAGAGAGACAGAAAGTTATGTACAAGGGATCTCCCACTATATTATCAAAAGATTTCTCAACAGAAACACATCAGGCCAGAAAAGAATGGAAGGAAATTTACAAAGTGATGCAAAGCAAAGAACTGAATCCAAGAATACTCTATCCAACAAGGTTATCATTCAAAATGGAAGGGGAAATAAGAAGCTTCACAGACAAAAAAAAGGCTAAGGAAGTTTATCACCACCAAGCTAGCAATGCAAGAAATGCTAAAGGCACTGGTGTAAAAAGAAGAAATAAAGAGCTAAGAAAGAAAACAGGCACAAAAAATAGAAAAATGCTACAAACAAGTACCTTTCAATAATAACTTTAAACGTAAATGGACTAAATACTCCACTAAAAAGACACTGAGTGGCTAAATGAATAATAATAAAAAAAAAATGAACCATATATATGCTGTCTACAAGAGACCCACCTCAGAATAAGGGACTCACACAGACTAAATGTGCAGGGATGGAAAAATATCTTTCACGGAAATGGAAATAAAAAAAAGGTGGGGTAACAATACTCATACCTGACAAAATAGACCTCAAAGTGAAGGCCATAACAAGAGTTAAGGAAGGCCACTTCATAATACTAAAAGGATCAATACAACAAGAGGATATAACCCTGATAAACATATATGCACCCAATGCAGGAGTACTCAAACACATAAAAAAACTCCGGAAGGATAACAAGGAAGAAACTGACAACAATACAATCATACTGGGAGACTTTAATACACCACTGACATCACTGGATAAATCCTCTAGACAAAAAATAAGCAAAGAAAGAGCAATCCTAAATAACTCACTGGATCAAATGGACTTAATTGACATCTTCCGAACATTTCACTTCAAAGACATGGAATATACGTTCGTCTCAAGTGCACATGGGACATTTTCAAAAACAGACCACATATTGGGTCACAAGCAAAGTCTCCCAAAATTCAAGAAATTTGAAATCATAAAAAGCATTTTCTCAGACCACAATGGCATAATTTTAGAAATAAATTACAATAAAAACAATCCAAAAAATTCAAACACTTGGAAGGAGAAAAGCATGCTATTCAACATTGATTGGGTTACCAAAGAGATTAAACAAGAAATTAAAAACATCCTGGAAACTAATGACAATAATAACAAAATAATCCAAAATATATGGGACACAATGAAAGCAGTCCTGAAAGGGAAGTTTATAGCTCTTTCTCAGAAACCTAGAAAAGATGGTAATAAATCATCTAACTCTACAACTCAAAGAATTAGAGAGCCGAAGACGGTTTGGCTCAGTGGATAGAGCGTTAGCCCGTGGACTGAGAGGTCCCGGGTTCAATTCCGGTCAAGGGCATGTACCTGGGTTGCGGGCACAGGATGTGCAAGAGGCAGCTGATCGATGTTTCTCTGTCATCGATGTTTCTAACTCTCTCTATCTCTCTCCCTTCCTCTCTGTGAAAAATCAATAAAATATATATATAAAAAAAAAGAATTAGAGAGACAGCAACAAGAAAAGCCCAGACTGAGCAGAAGGAAGGAGATAATAAAGATCGGAGTAGAAATGAATAACATAGAGACCAAAAAAACTATACAAAAGATGAAACCAAGAGCTGGTTCTTTGAAAGGATAAACAAGATTGATGAAACTCTAGCCAGGCTCACCAAGAAGCTAAGAGAGAGGACACAAATAAACAAAATCAGAAATGAAAGAGGTGAAATAACAGACCCCACAGAAATACAAAGGATTGCTAAAAAATACTACGGACAACTCTATTCTAACAAACTAGACAACCTGGAGGAAATGGACATATTTCTAGAGAAATACAACCTTGCAAAACTCCATCAGGAAGATTCTAAAAATCTCAATGGGCTGATTAACTATGGAAGAAATTGAAGCAGTCATCAAAAACCTTCCAGCAAACAAAAGCCCAGGGTCAGACGGCTTCACAGGGGAGTTTAACCAAATATTCAAGGAAGAACTAAAATCTATCCTCCTCAAAATATTCCAAAAAATTCAAGAAGAAGGAACACTTCCCAGCTCATTCTATGAAGCCAGCATCACCCTAATACTAAAACCAGATAGAGAGACCACAATGAAAGATAATTATAGGCCAATATCCCTCATGAACATAGATGCCAAAATCATCAACAAAATTCTAGCAAGTCGGATCCAGCAGTACATCAGAAAGATCATACACCATGACCAAGTAGGATTTGTCCCGGGCATGCAAGGATGGTACAATGTCTGCAAATCAATAAACGTGATACATCACATAAACGAATTGAGAGATAAAAATCACATAGTCATATCAATTGATGCAGAAAATGCATTTGACAAAATCCAACACCCTTTCTTGATAAAAACTCTCAGCAAGGTGGGAATAGAAGGATCATACCTCAACATAATAAAAGCCATATATGACAAACCCACAGTCAACATCATACTCAATGGGCAAAAACTAAAACCATTTCCCCTAAGAACAGGAATAAGATAAGGATGCCCATTCTCACCACTCTGGTACTGGAAGCATTAGACATTGCGATCAGAAAAGAAGAAGAAATAAAAGGCATCCACATTGGAATAGAAGAAGTAAAACTGTCTTTATTTGCAGATGACATGATACTGTACATAGAAAACCCTAAAGACTCTATCAAAAAATTATTAGACTTTACAAGTGATTTCGACAATGTAGCAGGATACAAAATTGACACCAAGAAATCTATGGCATTTCTATACACCAATAATGAATTTACTGAAAGAGACACTAAAAAAGCAATCTCATTTACCATTGCACCAAATAAATTAAGATACCTAGGAATAACTTAACTTAGGAGGTTAAATACCTTTATGTGGAAAACTATGGGACACTGAAAAAAGAGATAGAGGAAGACATAAACAGATGGAAGAACATACTGTGTTCATGCATTGGTAGAATCAACACCATCAAAATGTCCATACTACCCAAAGCAATCTATAGATTCAATGCACTCCCCCATTAAAATACCAACAGCATATTTAACAGACTTAGAACGAACTTTCCAAAAATTCATTCTGAATAAAAAAAGACCTCAAATAGCTGCAGCAATCCTGAGAGAGAAGAACAAAGTAGGTGGGATCTCAATACCAGATATCAAGCTGTATTACAAAGCCACTGTTCTCAAAACTGCCTGGTACTGGCACAAGAACAGACATATAGATCAATGGAATAGAATAGAGAACCCAGAAATCAACCAAAAAGACTATGCTCAATTATTATCGACAAAGGAGGCATGAACATACAATGGAGTCAAGACAGACTCTTTAATAAATAGTGTTGGGAAAATTGGACAGATACATACAAAAAAATGAAACTAGACCACCAACTTACACCATACACAAAAATAAACTCAAAATGGATAAAGGACTTAAACATAAGATGGGAAACTATAAAAATACTAGAGGAATCCACAGGCAGCAAAACTCAGACATATCCCGAAGCAATTTCTTCACTGATACTACTCCTAGAGCAGTGGAAACTAAAGAGGAAATAAACAAATGGGACTACATCAAAATAAAAAGCTTCTGCACAGCAAAAGAAACCATCAACAAAACGACAAGAAAGCCCAGTGCATGGGAGAACATATTTGCCAATATTATCTCTAATATGGGTGTAATCTCCAACATTTACAGGGAACTCAATTTAACAAAAGGAAGATAAACAAACCAATCGAAAAATGGGCAAGGGCCCTAAATAGATACTTTTCGAATGAAGACAGAAGGCCCAGAGACATATGAAAACATTCTCAAAGTCACTAATCATCTGAGAGATGCAAATCAAAATGACAATGTGGTACCATCTCACACCTGTCAGAATGGCTATCATCAACAAATCAACAAACAAGCGCTGGTGAGGATGTGGAGAAAAAGGAACCCTTCTGCACTGCTGGTGGGAATGCAGAGTGGTGTAGACAATGTGGAAGACAGTATGGTTTCCTCAAAAAACAAGAAATGGAACTCCCATTTGACTCAGTGATCCCACTTCTGGGAATATATCCCAAGAAACTAGAAACACTAATTAGAAAGGATATATGCACCCCTTTGTTCATAGCAGCAGAATTCACCATAGCTAAGATTTGAAAAACAGCCGAAGTGCCCATCAGTAGATGAGTGGATTAAAAAACTGTGGTACATCTACACAATGGAATACTAAGCTGCATTAAAAAAGGAATTCTTACCATTTGCAACAGCAGGAATGGAACTGGAGAGCATTATGCTAAGTGAAATAAGCTAGTCAGAGAAAGATAAATATCACATGACCCACTCATTTATGGAATATAATGAACATAAACTGATGAAGAAAAACAGATCCAGAGACAGAGAAACATCTATCAGACCATCAAACCTCAGGGGGAAGGTAGGGGTGGGTGGGGGTAAGCGGGAGAGATCAACCAAAGGACTTATATCCATGCATATAGGCCTAACCAATGGACACAGACAACAGAGGGGTGAGGGCATGAGTCGGGGGGGGGGGGGGTAATGTGGGGATAAGGACACATATGTAATAACTTAATAAAGAAATTTTTTAAAAAAGCCTAATATGCTATGTGTCCAGTCATCCATTCAACCATGTAATATGCTAATGACAGCATGCTAAGGCCGCTCAACCGCTCGCTATGACATACACTGACAACCAGGGGCAAACAGTCAACTAGTAAACAAGTTGCTATGACATGCTCTGACTACCAGGGGGCAGACGCTCCAATTGACAGGTTAGCTTGTTGCTGGGGTCCGGCTGATCGGGACTGAATGAGATGGGCTGAACATGCCCTGGGGCTGTCCCACAGTCCCTCTGTGGATGACCAACCTCCCGCATCCCTCCCCGGCCCTCTTCGTGCACCAGTCCTCTAGTTAATAAATAAGTCACACCTTCTGATGCTGTTAGTACACAAATTAGCAGTTTTCCTTCACACTCTAGCTTCTAAGATCAGAACTATAAACTTGTTCACTACAAGATTAATTTTCTGATTACCTCTTTATAGGAGGTCCACAATCATCACAGATATCCTTCATTTTAAAATAGCTTAACAACTAACCACAGGCTCTGCAAAAGGTTTATTTAAGGTCCAACATGGTCAAAGAAAGGTTGTGTAACCCAAGAGGGTGTGGAGGTTGAGGTTAGACACTCTCCATTTCAGAGAGGGGTGTCAGGCATTTCCTGAAGAAAACTGAAACAATGGCTAATAAAAGTCAGACTGTAGCCTACCAGCAAAAACAGAACATCTCATCACTAGGCAGAATGCAGAGGCACAGATTCTTACACCCACAAGAAAGGGGGGCAGGGGAGGCTGGGGGAAGGTCAAGGGGGGGGGGGGGGAGCAGACATATGTAATACTCTTTGTAATATTTTAAGCAATAAAACAAAATTTTAAAAAAGGGGAGGCAGCTCTAAAAGTGTACTGAGGAGGCAGTTAAAATCCATCTTCCCCTTCCCCAAGGAAGCCCACCACGTGTCTCCATATAAAGCCATAGCACACACTAATGGAGACTCAAACCTGTTTAGGTTTCACAAATCACTTCATAGATCTTTTATAGCCATATCGAGGAACTTCCATACACAATTTCCACAACCTCAGAAGTCCTAATTCACCTTTAGCAGATCCTCTAGAAAAAGGTTCTCCACCTTTTCTCTGACCTCAAAACAATACATATCAGTTACCTTTGTTGACGATTAGGAGGGAGTTTAAATACTCCTCATATCTCTCCTCCAATGTGAAAATCAGCAAGTGCTATACAATTTTGAACTGAAGTCAAAAAGGCTTCTTTAGCTCTAAGCATGGGAGCTAAGACAAACCCAGGCCTGACACAGACACACAAACCAAAAAAGTAACTAAAGAGTAAGGGAGGTAGAACAGGGAATTTAAAAAATGGAAATGAATCCTGGCTATATTTTCTCAGTGGTTAGAGCATCAACCTACGGATCAAAGGGTTCAGGTTCAATTCCCGATCAAGTGCATGTACCTCAGTTGCAGGTTCTCCAGTCCTGGGAGGGGCGTGTGTGGGAGGCAACCAATCCATGTATCTCTCTCGCCTCTCTTTCTCTCTCTCTCTCCCCTCACCCCCGCCCCACCTCCCCTCTCTTCCCTTCCATTATCTCTCTAGAAGTCAATGGAAAAAATATCTGCAGGTGAGGATTAAAAAAAAGGGGAGGGGCAGGAAAGCTAGAAACAGAAAATGAAGGGTAGAACACCAGAACTGCAGCCACTGCTATGGATCTTTTACTTGACATGCAAAATAAATGAGGCAAGTTATTAGAATATTAGCCATGACAATCAAAAACTTAAACCTGGCCAGCGAGGCTCAGTGGTTGAGTACTGAACTATAAACTAAGAGGTCACAGTTCAATTTCTGGCCAGGGCACATGCCCGAGTTGTGGGCTCAAACCCCAGTGTGTGTGTGTGTGTGTGTGTGTGTTGGGGGGGGGGGGGTCGTCTGCAGGAGGCAGCCAATCAATGATTCTCGATCATCACTGATGTTTCTTTTTAAGAAAAATTGTTCAAAAAATATTACATAAGTCTTATTTTTTCCCCGATCGACCCCCCCAGCCACTCCCACCCCTAAGGGCAAGCCCCCTGCGCCTCAGTGTCTGTGTCCATTAGTTATGCTAATATACATGCATACAAGTTCTTTGGTTGATCTTTATCCACCCCCCGCCCTTGTCATTTGTGTCTGGATCTATTTTTGTTCATCAGTTTATGTTGATCATTATATCCCACATATGAGTGAGATCATGTGATATTTATCTTTTTCCAGCTGGCTTATTTCGCTTAGCATAATGCTCTCCAGTTCCACCCATGCTGTTGCAAATGGTAAAAGTTTCTTCTTTTTTATAGCGGCGTAGTACTCCATTGTGTAGATGTACCACTGTTTTTTAATCCACTCATCTGATGATGGGCACTTAGGCTGTTTCCAAATCTTAGCTATGGTGAATTCTGCTGCTATGACCATAGGGGTGCATATATCCTTTCTGATTGGTGTTTCTAGTTTCTTGGGATATATTCCTAGAAGTGGAATCACTGGGTCAAATGGGAGTTCCATTTTTAACTTTCTGAGGAAACTCCATACTGTTCTCCACAGTGGCTGCACCAGTTTGCATTCCCACCAGCAGTGAACGAGGGTTCCTTTTTCTCCACATCCTTTCCAGCACCTGTCATTTGTTGATTTGTTGATGATAGCCATTTTGACGGGTGTGAGATGGTATCTCATTGTTGTTTTGATTTGCATCTCTCAGATGATTAGTGTCTCTGAGCATGTTTTCATGTCTCTCCGACTTCTGTATGTCCTCTTTCAAAAAATGTCTATTTAGGTCCTTTGCCCATTTTTTGATTGGGTTGTTCATCTTCCTTTTGTTTAGTATGATTTTCCTGTAAATTTTGGAGATTAAACCCTTATGGGAGATAACATTGACAAATATGTTCTCCCATGCAGTAGGCTCTCTTGTTTTGTTGATGGTTTCTTTTGCTGTGCAGAAGCTTTTTATTTTGATGTAGTCCCATTTGTTTATTTTCTACTTTGTATCCATTACCTTAGGAGCTGTATCGGTAAAGATACTGCTATGACATATGTCTGCTATTTTGTTGCCTATGGATTCTTCAAAGATTTTTATGGTTTCCCTTCTTACATTTAATTCCTTTATCCATTTTGAGTTTATTTTTGTGTATGGTGTTAAGTTGGTGATCTAGTTTCATCATTGATGTTTCTATCTCTCTCTCCCTCTCCCTTCCTCTCTGGAATTATATATATATTTATTACTAGTAGCCCAGTGCACGAAATTTGTGCACACTAAAAGGGAATTAATTGCCCTAACCGGGTTGGCTCAGTGGATAGAGCATCAGCCTGCGGACTCAATGGTCCCAGATTCGATTTCGGTCAAAGAGGCAGCTGATCGATGTTTCTCTCTCATCGATGTTTCTAACTCTCTATCCCTCTCCCTTTCTCTCTGTAAAAAATCAATAAAATATATTTTTTTAAAGTGAATTAATTAGTGTAGATATTTTAATATTGCTTTTTGCCCTTTCTCTATAATAGAAGTGTGAGAGATGAAAGGAAATTAGTAAAATGTATATAAAAATAATATATAAATTTATTGATAAACAGTAACAAAAGGATATAACAAGAGAGGCAGGATATAAAAGCGACAAAAACATGATATGAAAACAAAAACATGATATAAAAACAACAGTGATGCAAACAATGACTGATAAAAGTGATTAAACTTATTCTAATATCTTCCTGTACACCACATTAAGAGTGAAAACACTTTCAGAGTGCTTGACTAAATTCCCTTGTGATGAAGTACTTAGAACTTGAACTCTAACATCACATGCTCTTCAAACTCAAAGAAAGCAACATCTAACTGACCATGTGCAAAAATGGGTTCTGGTAGGAATATGCCTACTTTGCCTAGAGTTTGTCCTTGTGATTTATGAATAGTCATCACAAATGCGGGCATCACAGTAAACCATCGTCGAATCAGTGTCAGACGGGGACAAATTAATTCTTGGAATCAGAACAGCCTCTCCCTCTGCAGATCCTGTTAATACTTCAGCTTTGATAATGTTAGGTCGTAATCTTTTGATAATAAATCTGGTACCATTACAAAGACCCCATTTACTATTGAGATTTCTCAATAGCATGATGATTGCAGCCACTTTCAATTTTAATTTATGACATGGCATTCCCTGAAGGAGTAATACTATTAAGAAATTCGATGGGAAAATTTTCCTTTTCAGCATCACCTGTGGAATCAATGGAATCATCACTCAAATATGTGTGAAAATCTCCATCGAGTATATCCACATTTTCCTCATTTAATTTTTGAACATGCTCATTTTTTGGACAAAGAATTGCACGTTTAGATATGTTTAATATTATCTATAGCAGTGGTTCTCAACCTTGGCTGCACATTAAAATCACCTGCGAATCTTTTTAAAATCCTGATTCCTGGGCCTCATCCTCCGGAAATTGTTTGTTATGGGGGTGGGGCCACAACATTAGTAACAAATAAACAGAATTAAAACTTTATTGTGGGAAGCCGCTGCAGTGTTTTGGACAGGTTCAAGCCTTGGACTGATGAGAGGGCACAGTCCTCTCATTGCCACGTGCAAGTCCCAGCTTAGAGGGCAGGGCCCTCCCCGCACAATTATAGCCAACAGCTGTAGTTGTAAGCTTGAACCTATGGTCCGAACACATGATCCCACGTGCCTGAGTGATGTAGGCTTGATAGAGTTCAGGTGCATGTAATTGAGTAGGAATGAAACCCAGGAGAACGTTGTAAACATCTTGGTCACTCCCTTACTTTGCCTCGTAGCATCTGCTAAAAAATAAAGGCATGGCTGTGGACATGGTCACTGTCTCTCAGAGAAGCAGCGTCCCACCGAGACCCGGCTTTCATTCTCTTGTCTGTCTTTTCTAAGCCTTTCAGTCGCCCCCACTCAGGTTCACCCTTGGCTGTGCTGGCGCAGCACACTTTATAAAGATATGCCTCCATGCTCCCAGGGTGGGTTCCTGCCTCAAACCCCGTCCTTACAGGAAACAGCTCTGGGAAACAGCTTGGGGAAGGGCGCAGCTATTGCCAAGACAACCCCGCAGAACTGACTTCCTTCTGCTTGGTCGCGGTTCTTCTGGTCGTGATGAACACCACCCAGGGTTTTTATGTAAGTAGATTATATATATATTTATATTTATATATATTTATATTTATATTTAAAAACCTACTACAGAATCTTGAGCACAAAAATTCACCATGAATTTTTTCTTGTACACATACATACAAAGATGTCATCTTAGCACTGTTAGTTTATATAAATAATATTGAGAAACACCTAGATGTCCAATAGGAAAGTGGTTAAATAAGCAATGGCATAGCCATATCTGATTATGATGATAGTACAGGTGCGCATAATATGAAAAAATGTTCATTATATATTACTTTCTTTTTCTTTCTTTTTTAAATACTCACATGAGTAGGGAGGATATCTTCCCCACTGATTTTTAGAGAGAGTGGAAGGGGAGAGAAGGAAGGGAAGAGAGGGAGAGTGAAAGAGAAACATCAATGTGTTAAGAGACCCATGGATTAACTGCCTCCCATTCTTACCCTGACTGGGACCGGGGATTGAACCTGAAACCAAGGTATGTGCCCTTGACCGGGAATCGAACCTGAGACCTTTAGGTCACTGAGCAAAACCGGCCAGTGCATATATTACTTTTAAAAGGAAATAAAACATATGTTATTACAATACCATGTATTTTCAAATTGTGTTTGCATATATAAATATGTCTATATAGGCTCAAGATAACTAATTATAAATAACCATTTTCTTATCTCAATTTTCTGAAGTTTAAATCAACTTTTTAAAAAAACCGATCAGTTGTTTAATTAGGTTCTTCAAAAGGAATTTTGAACAGTTTGTGAAAATAAATTTCATTTGTGAAAGCCAACAGTGCCCTGGAGCTGAGGAACTGCTTTGATTTTGGGCAGAATTTGCAAATCGATGGCTTTCTGAACAGCCTTGGGTTGCCCTGTAATCTTGTATTTCTCTTTCTGTGTTGAACATCTCAACCTCTGGTGTCTGGGCTTGTGCAGCTTCTTCTTGAAGTAATCATCTGTACGATGTTTGGGTATTTTCACACCACTGATATCAATTTTGGTAGAGATGGCAATGACAAATTTCTAAAGTGTTCTATGCAGAGGAACTCAATTAAGGGACAGAGGTCCAGTCTCAAATAGCAAGCCACTGCTCAGCTAGTTCAGGAAAACTACACCTCTTGCCTCTGTGGTGCTCAATAAGGATGATCAGAATGGTCCCAGGAGTGATGCTGGTCCCCCGTTTTCTCACATGATGACTAAAGGGTTTTTTGCCACAGTTCAATAGCTTTCAAGGCACATCTGCAGTAGGATAATATCTAGGCATTTTGCAAAGTTTGGCCACTTGGGTACACCATTCTTGTCACCCACCACAAACTGGTGTTGTGATAGTAGCAGGAACTTTCTTTTTCTTTTCAATTCTAGATTTAGCTTTTGAATACTTCCTCGAGTGCATGGCTTTTCAGGAACACACAATTGATTGGGAATATCTAACAATTCCTCTCACTAGGACAGTTTTGGCTGCCTTGGGGCTTTCCCTTCTTAACCTTGCCACCAGCATTAGCCTTACTGGTTTTATGTTTCTTCTCCTTAGTATCCAGTTTCTCGGCTTTTCCACTCACTATTTTGTAAGATGGGAAAGAGCTACAATCAACTTTTTTTTAGAGAAAAAGCATTATTTTAAATTTTTACATTTATACTTAACTATTCCTTTTCTTTAATCCTCACCAGAGGCTGCTTTTCACTGAATCTAGAGAGAAAGGAAGAGAGAGGAAGAGAGAGAAACATTGAGGTAAGAGAGAAACATGGATCATTTGCCTCCCATATGCACCCCAATCAGGGATCAAACCCACAACCTAGGTGTGCGTCCTTATCTGGAATCAAACCTAAGACCCTTTGATACATGGGACAACACTACAACCAACTGAGCAACACTGGCCAGGGCTTAAGTTTTCTTTTTGATAAAAAAGAATAAAAACAGGAACCAAGGTGCCAATGATTTGGACTTTACTAGACAAATGGAAAGAGAAGTCATACATTAGGACCTACCTAAACCAAGTCTTCATTTCCTCACATCCTGTCTCTAACATTTTCAAGTCTATCCAACCTGACAATTACTTTCATCAAAACCCAGATTTTACATCCTATGGCCATGACTTCACATTCTTGTACTCAGGGAAGATCCAGATGGAGCTTTCACCCTGGCTTGGAAAGGAGGAACTGAGGGACTCGTTCCAAAGTGCAAAGACACCATCTGCAACCTTCTGGTAATCCTCTTCATGTCATCTGTTCCATTTCCAATTCTTTTTATATGTCCATTGCACAAGTAATCAAGATTTGCCCTCCAGGTATCTCTTTCCATAAGGCAGGTAGAAATATCATATTGAGTTTATTGTCCAATACTGCAAAAACACAAGGCCTTCTCATTACTCTCTTAACCCCAAAATAAATACTACTCTGTGGCTAGTACTAAAACCTATGTAAGGTACTAAAAAAGAAAAAAACATGGTCACAGATTAAAAGGAATTTAATTGATAAACAGAACTCAAATAGAAAACAATGGGAAAAAAAAGATTAAGATTTTGCCTACTATTAACTGCTAGGTTTGGCTCTACTGGGCCTAATCCAAATTCAACCCATTGCTTATGACCTTGGGAAATCTCCTCACCTGTAAAACTATGAATTAAACCTAAATGATCTCAAACATCCTTTCCACATCTCATCTTCTATAGTTCTAGAAACAATAGATCAGAGAAAGGAAAGATAAAGGCAGGCTTCCACAATGTGTTAGGAATTACCTATGAACAGACAACAAGGAGGATTAAAAAAAACAAGTGAATCTGTTAAGGGGAAAAAGAAAAAAAAAATCACCAATCCATAAGAAGCCTGTTCTTATACAAGCAGGGTGATCAGAAAGTAAATGAAAGAAAAGTATACTCTTCTCCTCCCTTCTATTAGAGAAATCCTGAAGGGCCATTATGTAAACAAATCTATTGTCAGTAGAGAGGAGCAGTGACTTAGAAAAATAAAAAACACCAGACTGAATATTTACTAAATGTCCAGTATGTGTGAAGTTGTTCTTTACTAGGCACAGTTAAGAATACAAATGTGCAGATTCAGCAAAAAAGAGGAAGAACTTAACACAGATGTGGTGATTGGTGGTAGGGTTGAGTGGAGGTGGAAGAGGATATAGGGGGAATAAATGGTGATGGAAAAAAATTAAAAAAGAGGGTCAGTACTGGTTTAAAAAAAAAGAATACAAATATGAAAAAACATTGTTCCTGCTTTTAGGAAGCTTATTTCATTCATTCAGTAAATATTTATTGAGTATCTACTATGTACATGGACAATTCCAGGTACTGGGGAGTCAAAAGTGAATGTGTACCTAACTCCATGAAATTTACAGTGTGCAGGGCTAGGGAGGTACAAATACATTAAACAAGGTAACTGCAGAAAAAGAAAATTGAAGAGTTATGGAGCACTACTTTAAACTAGGTGATTATGAACATGAAATGTTAACAACTGTTAAAGCTGAGTGATGGAAATTCACTGTATTGTTTTCTCTACTTCATTTTAAATTACTAAAACAAGCCATATAGATGGATAGGGTAATCATGGAACATTTCACTGAAATGACATCTGGGGCTGAGATTTGACAGCTAGGAACAGGGCACATACTCCCATGCCGTTCAAAGAGAGGAAACAGCTGGTACAAAGGCCTTAAGGGGCCCAGAGACTTCATGAGAAAAATAACTGGTCAGACCATGAAAACAGAAAGATTTTGTGGGGACCCTACTATTCATGTTAATGAATTTACAATTTACTCTAAATGCAAGAAACCACTGGAGGGTTATTTTTTGTTTAATCCTCACCTGAGGATATTTTTTTTCCATTGGTTTTTCAGAGAGAGTGGAAGGGGGAGACAGAGAAAACATCTATGTGAGAGAGCCACATCAACTGGTTGCCTCCCACAAACGCTCTGACTGGGGGCAGGAAAAGAACCCGCAACCCAGGTACCTGCCCTTGAGCAGGAATTGAACCCAAGAACCTTTGATCTGAGGGGGTGACATTCTAACCACTGAACCACACTACCCAGGACAATTGGAGGGTTTTAAGCAAGAACTCAAATACAGGAATATACTTGTGTTTGTTTGTTAAATTACAAAGCAATACAAAGTACGTGCTAAATTAGGTAACCCAAAATGTATTTGTTTAGTAATGGGATGAATTTATATTTTGGAGGTATCTTTATCTCCCTAATCACTTTATTTGAGCTTAACACATTGTTTGCGGGTAGTTTTTATCTCACGCTAACAGGTGGAGCAGGCCATTTTTGCTAATTTTTTGTGCAAATGGCAACATTCAGTAAAATTACGATAACTTTAGTTTACGTATTCATACGTTACCCGCATTCTACCGCTAGTCTATAAAAAACGTATTAATACATGTCCCGCGCCGCTCTACTACCAGTCAACGTAAAACGTATAAATACGTTTCCCGCATACGATGTGTTAAACTAAAATTAGTTTCAAAATTGAAGCACATCAATCCAAGGATACTTAATTCAGTATCTGGAAAGGTGGCTCAGAAGCATCCTGGATGAGAAATAAATCTTACCTAATAATAGACAAACATACAAATTGACCATACATTCACTATGCCTTAAGCCATGCCCACCAGCAAATCAGAGTGACTATATGCAAATTAACCCAACCAAGATGGCAGCCGGCAGCCACGGAGCTGGAGCAAGCAGGAGGCTTGGTTGCCCCAATGATGGAAGAAGCCAAGCTTCCCAGCCAGCTGCTGCCTCCTCTCAAGGCAATAAAGTTTCAATTATAGAAGGTAAATAAACCCTAGATACCCGCTTCCAGCTGCCTTGGCCACGGAGCTGGAGCGAATAAAAAAAAAAAAAAAAAAAAAAAAAGGAAAGGCTGGGAGCTTCGGTTGCCGGGGGGCTTGTTCAGTCTGAAAACAGCCATCAGTCCCTCACCCAGGCTTGCCAGGCACCCCAGTGGGGACCCCCACCCTAAAAGGGGTTTGGGAAGCCTGAAAACAGCCATCAGCCCCTCACCCAGGCTGGCCAAACCCCCATGGGGTGAGGGTCCCCACTGGAGGGCTTAACCAGCCTGCAAACAGCCATCAGCCCCTCTCCCAGGCTGGCCGGGCACCCCAACGGAACCCCCACCCTGATCCAGGGCAGCCTTCAGGGCAAACCAGTCGGCCCCCACCCATGCACCAAGCCTCTATTCTATGCAATAGAAGGGTAATATGCAAATTGACCCTAACAGCAGAACCACTCAGAATGACTGGTCACTATGACACACACTGACCACCAGAGGGCAGATGCTCAATGCAGGAGCTGTCCCCTGGTGGTCAGTGCGCTCCCACAGGGGGAGCTCTGCTCAGCCACAAGCCAGGCTGATGGCTGCCAGCACAGCGGTGGTGGCAGGAGCCTCTCCTGCCTCCTCAGAAGCGCTAAGGATGTCCGACTGCAGCTTAGGTCTGCTCCCCGCTGGCAAGTGGACATCCCCCAAGGGCTGCCGGGCTGCCAGGGGGATGTCTGACTGCCATCTTGGGCCCGATCCCCCAGGGAGCGGGCCTAAGCCAGCAGGTGGACATCCTCCGAGGGGTCCCAGACTGCAAGAGGGCACAGGCCAGGCTGAGGGTCCCACCCGAGTGCACAAATTTTTGTGCACCGGGCCTCTAGTTATTGTATAGTTACAAATTCTGTTACAGCCCTGGTCGGGTAGCTCAGATGTTAGTGTTATGCCAATACACTAAGGTTGCAGGATCAATCTCTGTCAGGGCACATACAAGAAGCAACCAATGAATCCACAAATAAGTGGAACAACAAATCGATATTTCTCTCTCTCTCTCTTAAACCGATAAAAAATTGTTTTTAAAATAAAAATTCTGTTACGGATGTCCAACAAAAATTCTGAGTGAACAAAATGTGAGCTAGAATTTCAGACTTTAAGGAAGAATGTCATTCTGGCTACTATGACAGCTGTCACACAAATAAAGAGCAAACTGAGGCTTAACTGAGGAATAGATGAGTAACTTGAATCATACAGATAGCAAGACAAAGAACAAGGCAAGGCAACTGGGATGTGAAGTGCACTCTCTTGACTTCTTGTCCAATGTTCTTTCCAAAGCATTCAAAAGAAAGCAAACATAAAAGAATTTAGAACCCATAGAGACAAAAAGCAGACTAGTGGTTGCCAGGCGTTGGAAGCAGAGTGAAATGAAAAGTGACTGTTTTAGTGAGTATAGCATTTCCTTTTGGGGTGATAAAAATGTCTTGGAACTAGATAAATCTAAATAGCTGCACAATGTAAATTTACTAAATACCATTAAATTGTACACTTTAAATGGTTAAGGGTTAGTTTTATGTTAATGTAAACGAACTTGGAAAAAATAGTTTAGAGGTGGTTACCAACAGCTGATGACAATATTATGTGAGTCATTGAAGTAGAGTTGGAGGTTCATGTTCTAAATAAAACTCAAGTTAAGTTGGATTTTGAACAGGGTTTCTTAGGCTCCACAGTATTGACATTTTGAGCCAGATGATTGTTTTGTTCTGGGGAGCTGTCCTATGCATTATAGAATATTTGGCAATAATCATGATCTCTACCCAGTCATCAGTAGTCCCCTGCCCCAGCCCTAAATTGTAGCAAACAAAAATGTCTCCAGTCCCTGCCAAGTCATCTTGGGGGCAAATCACACCTGTTGAAAACCACAGTTAACAAATGCCTGATTTTTCTGTATCTTAATTTTCTCAACCATCACTTTATCCATATATAAAATGAAAGACTGAAATAAGGTCATCTTATTCAAGGTCTCTTCCAATTCTGAAATTCTAGCTCTTATTTTTTGTTCATCATCTATAATTTATAATCCATCCAGTGTGGCCTTCTCTTTCACCAACCTTACTGTGTCTCACCAGGCTGCTGCAAGAAGGTTCTATGAAGAGAGTTCATCACAAATTATCCAAAAGAAGTGTTGGTATAAAAGTTTTTCCATTAAGATGCCAAGAACATTGCTAATAAAGGAATACTCAAGTTAAGGACTGGTTTTTGAATTTGTAGCTTTGTTTTACTTGTACTTACTCTGCTTCTTAAATAAGGTACTTCTCTTGAGACTGACTGGAATATCTGCTTCTTTATCTCACCAGAATTTGCATGGATTTAGGCTTCTCCAGTTGCACATGAGAATACCCAGGCATACTGGACAGTACAGAGTTAACTGAGTGAGTTCTGTGTAGGCTCAATGAGTTACAAGCAACTTCATTTAATTATTAAGTAGCCAATCAGGTAATCTCTGTGGCTGATTAGTGTATTGATGAAATAATGTCTTCCAATTCAAAGCTGTCATTCCAATCAGAAGACTGCTCTGAAGCAAAAAAAAAGAGCTGGCAGGATTTCCAAGGACTCATGCTATGAATTTGGGAAAAGGGAAATAAATTCATTTCATATTTCATCCCTTTTGTATTAAAAGATTTTTGAAAGTTCCAGAATTGACATTTATAGAACACTCCAGCTAACAATAGCAGAATACACATTCTTTTCAAGTACACATGAAGCACTACAAAAAGACCACATTCTGTGCCATAAAACAAATCTCAATAAATTTAATAAGATGAAAGTCACATAAAGCATCTTATCTGACAAATCTTCTATATATATAAAAGGCTAATATGCAAGGTGTCCCCTCAGGAGTTCGACTGGAAGTTCAATTGCTCAGTATGATGTGTGCTGACCACCATGGGGTAGCACAGAACAAAAGAAGGCCCTGGCCAGCAACCGGGGAAAGAAGGCCCTGGTTGACAGCCGGAAGGCCCGATTGGCACTGATCACTGGCAAGGCCTAGGGACCCTACCCGTGTATGAATTTCATGTACCAGGCCTCTAGTATGAAATTAAAAACCAATAATAGTAAGCTCTCTGATTCCCAAATAAATGGAACAAATTAACACATTTCTTTCTAAATAACCCATGAGTTCAGGAAGAAATCTAAAGAGAAATGGGGAAAGCTTGAGTGCTATCCTGTGAGATAAGAAACAAGACAAGGATGTCTTATCTGAACACTTCTACTTGAAATTTTATGGGAAGTTCTAGACAGTGCAATAACGAAGAGAGAGAGAAACAGAGAGAGAGAGAAAAGGATTGGGTCGTTACAGGATCTATGATCAACATACAAAAGTCAATGATATCTTTATATACTAGCAAAACACAATTGCAATTTAAAAAGTATTAAGTTGCCCTAGTACAGTGATGGTGAACCTTTTGAGCTTGGCGAGGCAGCATTTTGAAAAACCCTAATTTAACTCTGGTGCCGTGTCACATATAGAAATTTCTTGATATTTGCAACCATAGTAAAACAAAGACTTATAGTTTTGATATTTTATATATTTAAATGCCATTTAACAAAAAAAAAATCAACCAAAAAAATGAGTTTGCGTGTCACCTCTGACACACGTGTCACAGGTTTGCCATCACTGCCTTAGTACATTTCACTCAATGGATAGAGCGTCAGCCTGTGGACTGAAAGGACCCAGGTTCGATTCCAGTAAAGGGCATGTACCTCAGTTGCAGGCTTGATCCCCAGTCCTAATTGGGGCATGTGTGGAAGGCAACCAATTTCTCTCTCTCATATCTATGTTTCTCTCTCTCCCCCTCTCCCCCCCCCCCTTCTCTAAAAATCAATGGAAAAATATCCTCGGCTGAAGATTAACAATAAATAAATAGTATGAAGGATGATTAAGTCTAACAAAAAAATAGATAAGACCTAAACAATGAAAAATATTAACTTTTCTATGAGGAATCAAAGGAAGACAAAACAGAGAGAGATAACATTTTCATGAGTCAGAAGACTAAAAAATGAAATAGAATAAACAGTCCATAAAGTAAGCCCACACACACACATAGGCAACTAATTTTTGACAAAGCACAAAGGCAATTCAGTGGATAAAAGACGGCCTTTTCAAATGGTGCAAGAACATATGCACAAAAACAACACTTAAAATAAAGCACTTTTTTTTTCTTTTTTTTTAAATATATTTTATTGATTTTTTACAGAGAGGAAGGGAGAGAGATAGAGAGTTAGAAACATCGATGAGAGAGAAACATCGATCAGCTGCCTCCTGCACATCTCCTACTGGGGATGTGCCTGCAACCCAGGTACATGCCCTTGACCGGAATCGAACCCAGGACCCTTTAGTCCGCAGGCCGATGCTCTATCCACTGAGCCAAACCGGTTCGGCAAAATAAAGCACTTTTGATCAGTATCTCAGTACCATAGGCAAAAATCAAAATGGATCACAGACCCAAATATAAAATCTAAAAACAATAAAACTTCTAAACCTCTGTGACCCTCAGTAAGAAAATGATACTAAAGCACAAACATATAAGAACAAATTGATAAATTAAAATTCATCAAAATTTTTAACTTCTGAAAAGACAAGCCATAAAAGAGAGAAAAACTGAAATATTTGTAAAAATCATATTTCTGAAGAAGGACTTGTATCCAGAATATACAAACAGACAAAACAACAATTTTTCTAAATAGCAAAGATCTTAATGGAAATTTCATCAAAAACATATGAATAGCTTAATAAACACAAAAAAGATGCCAGACATCATCAACATTATAGAGATACAAATCAAAACCATATCCAATACTACTTTATACCCCATAGGATATCTATAATAAAAGACAGACAATAATAAGTATTGATGATGATGTGGAGCAACCAGGACTCTTATACATTGCTGCTGAGAATATAAATTGGTACAGCCATTTCAGTAAACAAGTTTGGCAGTTTATTAAAAAGTTAAACATAATTCCAAGAGAAAAGAAAATACAAGTCCACACAAATACCTACTATAATCAAATACACACAGCTATTATTCATAATAGTTTAAAAAGGTGAAAATAATCCAAATGCCAGCCATCTGGATAAAAAAATATATATATACCCATATAATGGAATACCATTCATTCAGAAAGCAAGTGTATCCCAAAAACAAAAAATGAGGACATGTCTAAAGGACACAGGAGCCAACCTGAAAGAATTTCCAGTGGCCAAAGGTAGTATTAGATTAAAATCCAAAAAATAAAATGAGTATCATCCATAAGTCTAAACTGATGACAATAACAGACTAAGGAAACATGGTAACAAAATGTAATGTGGTTAATAGGATTAAAACCGGAAATGAGCCCTACTGGCATGGCTGTGTTTGAACCAAGAGGTCACAGTTCGATTCCCAGTCAGAGCACATGCCCAGGTTGTGAGCTTGATCTCCCGTGGGGGGCGTGCAGGAGGCAGCCCATCAATGATTCTCTCTCATTGATGTTTCTATCTCTCTCTTCCTCTCTAAAATCAATAAAAATATATTAAAAAACAACAACTGAAATGAAAAAAGATATTGGGGGAAAACTGTTGATATCCAAATAAAGCCTGTAGTTTATACTATTATACCAAAATTTATTCCTTAGTTTTGACTAATGTGCCATGGTTGTATAAGATTAAACATTAGGGAAGATGGGTAAAGAGTATACAGCTGGGGTTAGCAAACTACAACCCATGGGTCAAATCCAACTTGTTATCTGTTTTCATAAAAGTTTTCTATAAAACTTTAAAAAAAGATTTCAGCTATGGCTGATGTGGCTCAGTTGACTGGGCATTGTCCCAGGCATTAAAAAGTTGCCAGTTCGATTCCTGGTTAGGGAACATGCCCAGGTTTCAGGCTTGATCCCCAGTAGGGGGCCTGCAGGAGGCAGCAGCTTAATGTTTCAAGCTCACATACATGTCTCCCTCTCCCTCTCCCTTCTTCTCCAAAATACAATAAAATTATTTTTTAATCTTTAAAAAAACTATTAAAAGTTATTAAACAGCCATTCATTTATTCATTATCTATGGCTGCTTTTGCCCTACATTGGCAACATTGAATAGTTCCAAGAAAGGCCACTTGGTCTACAAAACCTAAAATATTTACTATATCTGACCCTTTGCAGGAAGTTTGCCAACCCAATACACATGAACTTTCTGTATGTCACTGTAACTTTTCTATAAAGCTAAAATGATTCTAAAGTAAAAAGTTATTTTATTTTTCAAAGTTCAACTCTCACATACCATATTACCCAGCCATCTACTTCTAGGTATTTACCCAGAGAAATGAATTAAACCCGATTTTAGCAAAAATATTGAGAGTTCTCCTAAAGATTATTTTGAAACTACATTCAAGGGGGGAAAATCTGAATTTTTCATCTTTAGAGAATATATTTTTAAGCAAAATCATGTATATAAAACACAAATGAAATATATAATCTGAAACCTAATTGACACTAAAATGTTTATTTTAGACATCATCCCTACTTGTACAAAGACGTAACAGACATTGTCAGCACCCTCAAAAAGTTTAAAAGGAGAATCTCAGACAAATGTGCAAGCCAAATCTGAGTTTTGGATTTTTTAAAAAGTAATACTGTTTAAGGACTTAAAACATATCCAACTATGATATGTGAAGTTAGAAATACAATAAGCCTAATAATAACTTAAGTTGGTGTCATCTCGGACACCAAAAGGTTGTGAGTTCAATTCCTGGTCAGGGCACATACATGAGGCAACTCATCAGTTTTTCTTCCCCATCGATGCTTCTCTTTCCCTTCCTCTCTAAAAAAAAAAAAAAAAATCAATAAAAAACATAACCTCAGCCCTGGCCAGGTTAGAACGTCAACCTGTGGACCAAAGGGTAACAGGTTTAATTCCCAGTCAAGGGCACATACCTGGGTGCAGTTCAAACCCCAGCCCCAGTTGGGACAGAGACAACCAAATCAATGTGTCTATCTCTCTCACATCCATGTTTTTCTCTCCCCACTCCTTCCATTCCACTCTATATAAATAAGTAAATAAATAAACGGAAAAAGTATCCTCGGGCAAAGATTTACAACAACAAAACAACATATACTCAGGTGAAGATAAAAAATAAATAAAAATTACCATAACAGCATTAAGTGTGTGTGTGTTGGGGGGGGGGGGGGGGACGACAAAATTTGAAGACATGGTCAAAGAATGTTTTCCCTTAATTTTAAAATTTCTGAATAATCCCTTAAAGGCCAACACTGAACATTAAGAATAAAATTATACTAAAATGCATTTATCTTAATATATTTTATTGAATTCAGTAGATCTAGGGTGAAGCTTGAGATTCCTTATCCTATATAATAAACGTGCAAATTAGACATCCCTCCGCTATGCTGAAGCCACGCACACCAGCGAATCCAAATGACTATGCAAATTACCCAACAAAGATGGCAGTTAATTTGCATACACAGGTGTCAAGCTCCCCAGGAGGTGATGGTGGCTGTGGCCGTGGGCTCCCGGGACTTTCGCTGGCCCTGGGAGGCAAGGCCATAGCAACGCCTGTGGTCTCCCAGGACTTTTGTTAACCGTCACCCCCCGACAAAGAATGTGGCGCCCATAGTGGCCAGGGCGGGACTCTGGCGGCGTTGCCCCAGCAATGCGAGCCCAGCATCTGGCCCAGCTGTGTGGAAGGAGGGGAGGGGAGGGGCCTCCAGCCGGAGTCCATTTCAAGGAATGCCCAGCGTCTGTGCCCTGGCCGGGCGGAGGGAAGGGAGGGCAAGGGCCTCTGGCTGGAGTCCGAGCTGAAGGAAGGGAGGGGAGGGGAGGGGCCTCAGGCTGGAGTCCGCAGCGAGGGATGCTAGCATCGTTGCAGGCTGGGCTGAGGGACCCAATCTGGGCTACAATCTGGACATCGTTGCAGGCTGGGCTGGGCTACAATCTGCGCTCATGTCATGGTAGGATTCATAGCAATAGCATCATCTTAGGTCTGAAAAGGACTTTACTGCTGGCCAAGCCCGGTGCATGAATTTTGTGCACCGGGCTATTAGTTTCTAATAAGCTCCCACATGATGCTGGAGCTGCTGGGCTGAGGTTCACAGATGGAGTAGGAATGGTCTGACAGCATTTGATTCTATCCTATCCAACTTAGGCTTATTACTTACTGTATTACTTATAACTCCCAAATCTGTATGAAATCTCCCTAAGCCTCAGTTTTCTCATAAAAGTATCTATAATAATAAAAGTATATATAAATCGATGAACGACCAAACAGCAGAACAACTGTCCGATGACCTTCCAGACAAGCACGCTATAACACGAGCCAAGGCAGTGCAATGTGACTGGTCGGGGGGCCTGCCATCGCCCCATGATCGCCCCGCAGAGGGAGGCCCAGGCCACCCTCTGCGGCGTGACTGTTAGGGGGGCGGGGGGAGGGGCTTTGCGATTGCCCACAAGAGGGAGGCCAAGGACACCTTCTGTGCGGTGATTGATTGCGGAGCCCCGGCCAGGTGGGCCTCCCTATGGTGGGCAATCGTGGGGCGATGGTGGGCCCCTGGATCGCCCCAAGCTATGCCAGCGGCAGCACTGCAGCAGGTGGGTGGGGCCTCCCTCTGTGGGGTGATCGATCTGGGGGCCCCACGATGAATCACCCAACAGAGGGAGGCCCAGGCCACCAGCCAGAGATGCTGTGGCGGGTGTGCAGGGCCAGCCAGCAATTGCTCTGCAGAAAGAGGTCCAGGCCAGCCAAGCGACTGCACCCCATGCCTGTCACCCGCAGGAGGCGACCAGTAGTGATGGGGGAGTGGGGGGTGTGGGGGGCAGCGGCAGGGTGGGGCCAGCTGCCGCAGCCGGGGGAAGGAAAGCCCCAATAGGCCCTGATCACCGGCCAGGCCTAGGGACCCTAGCCAAGGAGTCCCGGATTGCGAGAGGGTGCAAGCCGGGCAGAGGGACCCCCCCTTATCGGTACATGGATTTCATGCACTGGGCCTCTAGTTGTTTTATAAATGTCAAATGAAATAATTCACATATTAACTCACAATTCTTGACACTTAGTGAATTTTTGGTGAATATCAATGACTAACTTGTATACAACTTTTGTTGCATGTTTTAAGGCATTTAATTCTCACATTAACTCAATGGGTAGATACTATTCCCATTTTTAAAGACAAGGAAACTGAGCAGCTATGTAACTTGTAAAATGTCATACACATACTGAGTATGAGAAGAAAAATGAACCAAGGTGCTTTTGCCAGCTGGAAATCATGGGCAAAGCACACCTAACAGGAAGTCTGTTCAGGGTCAGCCCTGCCCCTCACTCTGACTCTGACTTGATTGGTCAGGGCTCAGAGCTCGAGTTCCCATTTGGCTAACTCAGAGGAAGGGGAGGGGTAAGGCGGAGCCCAAGATGGCAGCCCCTAAGAACTGAAGATCATATCAAAATAGCGGAGCCTAAGATGGCAGCAAGCTCCTTTCTTCGGCAGAAAAGATTGCTTGTTCACTCTGACAATCCCCCCTCCCCCTTTTTTATTTGACTCTCTTCTTCAAATTCAGCTAACAGTCTGACTTTCATTTTCTGCAGTATCTAGGAGATTATTCTGCTGGTATGTTACTGGGGTTTGTTTGGTTAACAATCTCAAACTTTGGATAAGGCCTCTCATACATAGAATAATGCAACATCCTATTACTGTCATTACCTCAATTATCACAACAAGAGAGGTTAAGGCCAAAACCATTATTCCTTTTCATTTCCCAAACCACTGTTCCATTAGACTAGAGAAGGGGTCATCTATACCCAAGTTCTCTGCCAATTCATTGGCTAAGGTTGTTAAACCTTGAAGGGCTTTGGTTATGGTGATTTCAGGTGCCGTATTGTTAGAGATGAAAGTACAGCATTGACCACCTATCATTACACATACACTGCCCTTTCCTGCTAAAATCATATCTAGGGCTAACTGGTTTCCCCGAGTCATTCTTTTGATAACATCTCTAGTGTAACTGACAAACCTCTGCTGATTCTAACAAATACTAGTGGCCTGGTACACGAAATTCGTGCACATTAAAAAGGGGATTAATTAGAGGAAATATTTTAATATTGCTATTTGTCTTTTCTCTATAATAGAAGTGTCAGAGAATAAAGAAAATTAGTAAAATGTATATGAAAATCTTCCTCCTGTCAGAGTCTGGGGCACACCACAGGACCCAGAGTCAAGTCCCCGCCCACCCACATGCGCCTCAAAATTGCTGGAGACCCAGACCAGGCTGGCCCCACCCCAATTGGGCTATATCCAGACCTGGCCTGTTCCACCCTTGTCAAGCCTCACCAGGCGGGGGGCATAGCCTCAGGTACCCTGGCCCAGCGCCAGGGCAGGGGGCGTGGCCTGAGGTCCCCCAGCTCAGGCCAAGGTGGGGGGCGCACCTTGAGGTCCTTGTCAAGCTACATCGGGTGGGGGACGTGGCCTGAGATCCCCCATCAAGCCCCGCTGGGCCAGGTGCACAGTCCGAGATCCCATCAAGCCCCACCGGACAGGGGACGCAGCCTCAGGTCCCCCGGCGTGGTGCCAGGAGGGGGGCACAGTCTCAAGTCCCTTGTCAAGCCCTGCCAGGAGGGGGGCACAGCCTCAGGTCCTGCGTCAAGTCCCACTGGGCAGGGAGCACGGCCTGAGGTCCCACGGCCTGGAGTAAGGGGAGCAGCCTGAGGTTCCCCAGCCCAGCACTGGGGCGGGGGAGCGCACCTTGAGGACCCGTCAAGCCCTGCCAAGGGGGGATCGCGGCCTTAGTTCCCTTTGCCAAGCCCCACTAGGGGTGGCACAGCCTCAGGTCCCCCGACCCAGCCACGGGGCAGGGGGTGCGGCCTCAGGTCCCCTGGCCTGGGGGGAGCAGCCTGAGGTTCCCCGGCCCAGCACAGGGGCAGGGGGCACACCTTGAGGTCCCCATCAAC
Organism: Myotis nattereri; assembly: GCF_964212035.1. Classification (NCBI taxonomy): domain Eukaryota; kingdom Metazoa; phylum Chordata; class Mammalia; order Chiroptera; family Vespertilionidae; genus Myotis; species Myotis nattereri. The sequence continues at coordinate 107,171,459 of NC_138076.1, forward strand.
ACCCGCCGGGTGGGTGGGCGCGACCTCAGGTCCCCTGTCAAGCCCCACAGGGGCAGGGATGGCACAGCCTCAGGTCCCTAGTGATTGCTTGTTAAGGCTCACTATGGGAACTTGGCCTCCAGTGTGGGTGCAGCCATCGTGTGTTAAAGAAACCCCTGCCTCCACTGTGGAAACCGCCATCTTTGTGGTGGAGTGATGGTCAATTTGCATATGCCCTCCTTATTATATAGGACTAGAGGCCTGGTGCACAACCCTACAATGCACAGGCCAACACTCTAACCACTGAGAAACACGGGGCAGGGCAACTTGTGTTTTATACAAAGAGTTTCCACAAAAGATTTCCTTTAAAGAAAGCTGGTTACAGCTTTCCAAGTGTGAAAACCCCAACCTTCAAGATAAAATCAAACTTAGTCTTCTTATCTAACCATCTACCTCACTACTGACGCCTCATTTCTTAGAACTCTTATAAGTCACCCAAATGTGCTCCTGCAATACCTGATACTCCCCGCTCACTCTCTTCCAGATTTCCACACACCTGTTATCTCTACCAAGTGACCCTTTCTCTACCTATCCATGTGGTGATTTGTACCCAGCCCGCTATGCTCTGTTCAAGATATAAAACATTCCCCAACACCCTTAAACAGGCTTAACTGTTTCTTCCACAGTAATTTGCACACTTCCATTAAAACAAACATGAAACATTCACCGCTATTTTTTCAAATCTTTATTGTTGATCTAGGCAGTTTTGCTCAGTGGATAGAGCGTCTGTCTGCAGAATGAAGGGTCCCGGGTTCAATTCCGGTCAAGGGCACATACCTGAATTGCAGGCTTGATCCCCAATAGGGAGTGTGCAGGAGGCAGCCAATCAATGAATCTCTCTCATCATTGATGTTTCTAACTTTCTCTCCCTATCCCATCCTCTCTGAAATAAAAAATAACAAAAACTATAAATCTTTTTTGTTGAAAGTATTACATAGCCACCCCCTTAACCTCTTCGAGCTCCCTCCTATCCTCTCCTTGCCCAGGCCCTAACCATCCCATTGTCTGTGTTCACAGGTTATGCATATATAAGTACAAGTTCATTGGTTGATCTCTTCCCACTCACCCTTCCCTGCTTTCCCTCTGAGATTCAACAGTCTATTCATGCTTCTATGACTCTGGGTCTACTTTTGATCAACAGTTTATTTGGTTCATTAGTTTCCACATGAGATCATGTCATACTTATCTTTATCTGACTAGCTTATTTTGCTCAGCATAATAATCTCCAGGACCATATATGCTATTGCAAAAGGTAAGAGTTTTTTAAATTTTTACTTGAGGCCCAGTGCACAAAATTCGTGCACTTGGGGGGGGGGTCCCTAAGCCCACGCCCTCTAGCAGTCCAGGAGCCCTTGGGGGACGTCCGACTACCATGCAGGCGGGAGAGGTTCCCACCTCCACTGCTGCACTCACCAGCCATGAGCCTGGCTTCTGGCTGAGCAGTGCTCTGCCTGTGAGAGTACACTGACCACCAGGGGGCAGCCCTGCGTTGAGGGTCTGCACCCTGGTGGTCAGTGTGTGTCATAGCGACTGGTCATCCCACTGTTAGGTCGATTTACATATTAGCCTTTTATTATATAGGATTGCTGAGGAGTATCCCATTGTGTAAATGTATCACAGGTTTTTTTACACACGCAATAAATGTATGTTTTTTTTACCCACTCATCTGCTACTGATGGGCACTTAGGCTGTTTCCAAGTCTTAGCTATTATAAATTGTGCTCCTATGAACATAACAGTGCATATATCCTTTCTGATGAGTGTTTCAGATTTCTTAGGATATATTCCCAGAAATGGAATGAATGGGTCAAATGGGAATTCCATTTTTACTTTTTGAGGAAAATCCATACTGTTTTCCACAGTGGCTACAAAAAGCCGCATTCCTACCAATAGTGTACTAGGGTTCCCTTCTATCCACAACCTTGCCAACACTTGTCACTGGTTGATGATAGCCATTCTAACAGGTGTGAGGTAATATCTTATTGTCATTTTGATTTTTAAAAAATTTTTCTTTATTGATAAAGGTATTACATATGTGTCCTGATCCCAACATTGCCCTGCCAAACCCTGCTCATTCCCTGCCCACTGGGTGTCTGTATCCATTGGTTATGCTTATATGCATGCATACATGTTCTTTGGTTGCTCTCTCCCTTTAACTCCCACCTTCATCTGCCTTCCCTCTGAGGTTTGACAGTCTGATCGATGATTCTGTCTCTGAATCTGTTTTTGTTCATCAGTTTATGTTGTTCATTATATTGCACAAAGGAGTAAGATCATGTGATATTTATCTTTCTCCAACTGACCTAGCATAATCCTCTCCAGGTCCATCCATGCGTTGCAAATGGAAGGCGTTCCTTCCTTTTTACAGCAGCATAGTATTCCATTGTGTAGATGTGCCACTGTTCTTTAACCCATTTTCTGTTGATGGACACTTAGGCTGTTACCAAATCTTAGCTATTGTAAGTTGTGCTGCTATGAACAAAGGGGTGCATATATCCTATCTGATTGGTGTATAAAGCTTCTTGGGATATATTCCTAGAAGTGGGATCAATGAGTAAAATGGGAGTTCCATTTTTAAACTTTTCAGGAAACTCTATACTCTTCTCCATAGTGGCTGCACCAGTCTGGATTCCCACTAGCAGTGCAAGAGGGTTCCTTTTTCTCCATATTCTCACCAGCACTTGTCATTTGTTTTGCTGATGATAGCCATTTTGACAGGTATGAGATGGTACCTCATTGTCGTTTTGGTTTGCATTTCTTGGATGATTAGTGACTTTGAGCATATTTGCATCTGTCTCCTGGCCTTGTGTATGTCCTACTTTGAAAAGTGTCTATTTGGGTCCTTTGCCCATTTTTTGATTGGGTTGTTCATCTTTCTTTTGTTAAGTAGTATGAGTTTCCTGTAAATTTTGGAGATTAAACCCTTATCGGAGAGAACATTGGCAAATATGTTCTCCAATGCAGTGGGCTCTCGTTTTATTGATGGTTTCTTTTGCTGTGCAGAAGCTTTGTATTTTGATGTAGTCCCATCTGTTTATTTTCTCCTTAATTTCCACTGCCCTTGCAGCTTTGGTATATGTCAGAGATTTTGCTTTCTATGAATTCCTCTAAGATTTTTATGGTTTCCCATCTTTATTGCTTTTGAGTTTATTTTTGTGTATGGTGGTCGAGTTTCATTTTGTGCAGGTATCTGTCCAATTTTGCCAGCACCATTTATTGAAAAGACTGTCTTGACTCCATTGTATGCTCTTCCCTCCTTTGTCAAATATTAATTGAGCACAGTGGTTTGGGATGATTTCTTGGTTCTCTATTCTATACCATTGATCTATATGTCTGTTCTTGTGCCAGTACCGGGCAGTTTTGAGAACAGTGACTTTGTAGTACAGCTTGATATCTCGTATTGAGATCCCTCCTACTTTGTTCTTCTTTGTCAGGATTGCTGTCGTTATTCAGGGTCTTTTTTTATTCCAGATGAATTTTTAGAAAGTTTGCTCTAGGTCTGTGGAATATGCCATTGGTATTTTAATTGGGATTGCATTGAATCTATAGATTGCTTTGGGTAATATGGACATTTTGATGATGTTGATTCTACCAATCCATGAACACGGTATGTTCTTCCATTGATTTATATCTTCCTCTATCACTTTTTTCAATGTCTTATAGTTTTCCAAGTATAGGTCTTTTATCTCCTTAGTTGTTTATTCCTAGGTATCTTAAATTTTTTGATGCAATGGTAACTCGGATTTTTTTTTAAATCTTTCGGTAAGTTCACTATAGGTGTATAAAAATGTCATAGACTTCTGGGTGTTTTGTATCCTGCTACATTACCAAATTCATTTAATTATGTCTAATAATTTTTTGATGGAATCTTTAGGGTTTTCTATGTACAGTATGTCATCTGTGAATAATGAGTTTCACATCTTCTTTTCCAATTTGGATACCTTTTATTTCTTCTTCTTGTCTAATCGCAATGGCTAATACTTCCAGTACTGTGTCGAACAGGAGTGGTTGAAAGTGGGCATCCCTGACTTGTTCCTGTTCTTAGGGCAAATGGTTTTAGTTTTTGCCCATTGAGTATGTCCCTTTGATTTGCATCTCGGATGATTAGTGACTGAAGATTTTTTCATTGGTCTCTTGGCTATCTGTATGTCAACTTTGGTGAAGTGTATATTGAGGTCCTTTGCCCATTTATAAATTGGATTGTTTGTCTTCCTTTTGTTAAGTTGTACCATTTCCCTATATATTTGGGAGATCAACCCCTTATCAGATGTACCATTGGCAAATATGTCTCACATATAGTGGGCTCTTGTTATTTTGGTTATGGTTTCTTTTGAAGCACAGAAGCTTTTCATTTTCATATGTTACCATTTGTTTATTTTCTCCTTAGTCCCCATTGTCCTAGGAGATGTATTGGTAAACATATTGCTACAAAAGATGTCTGAGATTTTGGTTCCTATGGTTTCATCTAGGATTTTTACGGTTTCACATCTTAATGTCTTTTATCTATTTTGAGTTTGTTCTTTTGTATGGTTTAAGTTGGTGGTCTAGTTTCACTTTTTTTTTTGCATGTACCTTTCCAATATTTGCAACACCATTTATTGAAGAGACTGCCCCTGCTACAATGTATGCTCTTGCCTCCTTTGTCAAATATTGAGCATAGTAGCTTATGTCGATTTCTGGGTTCTCTGTTCTCTTTCATTGATCCACATGCCTGTTCTTGTGCCAGTAACAGGCTGCTTTAAATATAGTGGCTTTTTAGTATAACTGGACATCTGGTATTGTGATTCCTCCAACTCTGCTCTTCTTTCTCAAGATAGGTGGAGTGTTTCTTCTAGCTCTGTGAAATATGCCATTGTTATTTTTAAAAAAGTATTAGGTTTTGTTGAATGCCGTTACTGTATCTATTGATATGATCATGAGATTTCTGTTGTGCAATATGTTTATGTGCTGTATGACATATATTCACTTGCAAATATTGTACCTGCCATGCATCCCCAGAATAAATCCCACTTGGTCATGCTGTTATGATCTTTTTAATGTATTGCTGAATCCAGTTTGCAAAAGTTTTGTTGAGGCTATTAGTGTCTATATATCCATCAGGGATATTGCCCAGCAGTTCTCTTTGTTTTCTTTTGTCTGGTTTTGGAATTCCGGTCATGCTGACCTCATGGAAAGTTTGGAAGTGTTCCTTCCTCTTAAAATTTTTGAATAGTTTGAGAAAGATAGGTATTAGTTCTTTGAAAACTTGGTAAAACTCCCCTGTGAATCCATCTGGACCAGGGTTGTTTGCTGGGAGCTTTTTTTAAAATTACTGCTTCAATTTCATTGGTAATTATCTCCAAATTCGGGTTTTCTGATTTTTCCTGATTGAGTTTTGGAAGCTTGTATTTTTCAAGGAATATGCCCATTTCGTACAGGTTGACCTGTTTGTTGAAATAAATTCATTCATAATATTTTATTACAAGCCTTTGTATTTCTGTGAGGTCATTTATTACTTTACCTTTTTCACTTCTAATTTTGTTTATTTGGGTCCTCTCTTATTGTTTCCTGGTGTACCTCGCTGTGAGGAACATCAATCCTGTTTATCCATTTGAAGAACCAGCACTTGGTTTTATTGATCTCTGTACTGTTGTTGTTATTGTTATTTTGTCTCTATATCATTTATTTTGCTGATTTTTATTTCCTTCCTTACTGCCCTGTTTTTTCTTATTGCTTCCTTTCTAGTTTTTTTAAGTTGTAGGGTAAGATAACTTATTATCTAGTTTTTTTTTGAGGTAGGCTTATAGTGATATGAACTTCCCTTGCAAGACTGCTTTCACTGTGTTCCAAAGGTTTTGGATTGCTGTGTACTCATTTTCATTTATTTCCAGGAAGTTATTCTTCTTTGATCTCTTTGGTAATGCTTTCATTGTTTAACAGCATGCTATTTAGCCTCCATGTATTTGAATGTTTTTGAGCATTTTTATTGTAGCTGATTTCTAATTTCATGCCATTGTGGTCTGAGGTGACTGACATGATTTCAATCTTCTTGAATTTGTAGAGACTTAGCTTGTGTCCTAACATATAGTCTATATTTTAAAAGGTTCCATGTGCATTGAAGAAAAATGTATATTCCATAGCTTTGGGGTGGAATGTTTTGAAAATGTCAATTAGTTCCATCTGTTGTACAGTGTTGTTTAGGACTGCTATTTCTTTGTTGATTTTTTTTTTATTTAGAAGATTTATCCAGTGATGTCATGGGATATTAAAATCCCCTACTTTGATTGTATTGCTGTCAATCTCTCCCTTGATATCCTCCAGAAGATGTTTTAATATATTTAGATGCTCCGAATATAGGGCACATATATGTTTACCTGAGTTACAGCCTCTTGTTGTACTGATTCACTTGGTATTAGGAAGTGGCCTTCTTTATCAATTCTTATGGCCTCCACTGTGAGTTCTATTTTGTCAGACATAAATATTGCTACCCCACCTTTTTTTTTTCATTTGCCTGAAAATCTTCCCCCCATCATTTCACTTTCAGTCGGTCTGAATCCTTTGTTCTAAGGTGGGTCTCTTGTAAACAGCAGATATATGTGTCATGTTTTCTTATCCATTCAGCTACCCTATGTCTTTTGATTAGAACATTGAATCCATTAACATTTAAGGTTATTATCAAATAAAGGCCTGGTGCATGAAATTCATGCATGGGGGTGGGGGTGTCCCTCAGCCTGGCCTGCACCTTCTCCAATCCAGGACTCCTCTCATAATCCGGAACCACTGGCTCCTAAGCGCTCACCTGCCTGCCTGATGCCCCTAACTGCTCCCCTGCCAGCCTGATGGCCCCAACTGCTCTACCTTCCTGGCCTGGTCCCCAAAACTGCCTATCTGCTCTCCCCTACTGGCCTGATCACCCTTCCTTTACTAACTGCCACCTTCTCCCTTGTCACCTTTTCCCTTCTGTTTTCACCTGCAGCAATAGCCTTCTCACCTTCTCCCTTCTCCCTGTTCCTGCACGGCGCTGCCCACCCAAGTCGCCTCAGACTGCTTCTGCATTCTCCCAGCTCCTCTTTGCTTCCACCTCATCTCTAGAGCAACACCCTGCGGCGAGCATAGAAACTAATAAAAAACAGATAATATGCTAATGGTCCGGTCATGACCCGTTATGGCGTCCTGGCCACATTTGCATATATATATGTATGTGTGTGTGTGTGTATATACTTGTATATACTTGTTTGTTGCCATTTTTATTTGTTATGCCTGTGTTCCTTCTTCCCTTTCTGTTTCTTTTTAGCATTTCTTGCATTGCTGCCTTGGTGGTAATAAAATCCCTTAGCCTTTTTTTTGTCTGTGAAGCTCCTAATTTCCCCTACATTTTTGAATGGTAGTCTTGTTGGATATTCTTGGGTTTAGTCCCTTGATTTGCATCACTTTGTATACTTCATCCCATTCCCTTCTGGCCTGATGTGTTTCTGTTGAGAAATCTGTTGTCTAATGGGAGATCTCTTGTGGGTAACTTTTTGTCTTTCTCTGGCAGCCTTTAAGATTCTTACTTTGGGAAAAAACAGGATGGTGGCATGGGTAAACACCGGAGTTTGCTGCCACGATCAACCACTTCAAAAATACAACTAAAAGACAGAACGGACATCATCCAGAACCACAGGAAGGCTGGCTGAGTGGAAATTCTACAACTAGAAGGAAAGAGAAAAGCATACCGAGACTCAGAGGAGGCGCAGTGCGGAAGTAAAATACTAAGGTACACAGGCTCACACTGAGCAGGCTGGCGGCTGAGAGCACAGCTGTCATTTTCAATCGGGAGGGAGTCTCAGGCTCTGAGCTCCAGTTCTGGGCGAATCTCTGGGGACCCAGACTAATAAGGGAGAAGCGGGACGGTCTGGCATCGGTCAGAACTCAAGGGAAGCTTTCTCTCGGAGTGGCTTGCAGCGACTGACGAGGCACTGAGAAGCTGGGCCTCTGAGAGCAGCCATAACTGCTAGCCCCGCCCTGTTGATCCCGTGGGACCCGCCCCGCCCAAGCCCTGCAGGGAGGATTTTGCTGGATAGCCTCAGGCAGAATTGATTAGCACGTCCCTAGAAATTCAGGAGCCAGTGTACCCAGAAGTCAGAATGGAACCATCCAGTTTGCAGCTCCATGGAAACATAAAGGACACACTCAGGGGGCAGACTCAGTGAGCACCAAAGCCCCATTGAAGCAAGTCTTGCCCCAGAGGGGTGTCTCCAGCACATAAGTTCTCCCACTGCAGACACAGCCGATTGGCCTGGAGGTCAATTCCTCCCAGTGATATCTACAACAATCAAGGCTTAACTACAACAAGACTGTGCACAAAGACCACAAGGGGGTGCACCAAGAGTGTCCTCCTCAGGAAATTGGGGAGGCTGAAGCAATGGGCCCTAGAGGACACTGAGCACAGATAACCACTTTATCAACACAGGTAAGCATAAAAAATGCAGAGACAAAGAAAAGGGACAGAAATGACAGAAATGGAGGAAAGCAAACTACTGGATATAGAGTTCAAAACCACACTTTTAAGGTTTTTCAAGAATTTTCTAGAAACCGCTGATAAACTTAATGAGACCTACAAGAAATCTAATGAGACCCTCGAGGTTGTGATAAAGGACCAACTAGAAATTAAGCATACACTGACTGAAATAAAGAATATTATACAGATTCCCAACAGCAGACTAGAGGATCGCAAGAATCAAGTCAACGATTTGAAATACGAAGAAGCAAAAAACACCCAACTGAAAAAGCGAAATGAAAAAAGAATCCAAAAATACGAAGATAGTGTAAGGAGTCTCTGGGACAGCTTCAAGCTTACCAACATCCGAATTATAGGGGTGCCAGAAGAAGAGAGAGAGCAAGATATTGAAAACCTATTTGAAGAAATCATGACAGAAAACTTCCCTTACCTGGTGAAAGAAATAGACTTACAAGTCCAGGAAGCACGGAGAACCCCAAACAAAAGGAATCCAAAGAGGACCACACCAAGACACATCATAATTAAAATGCCAAGAGCAAAAGACAAAGAGAGAATCTTAAAAGCAGCAAGAGAAAGAAAGTCAGTTACATACAAGGGAGTACCCATACGAATGTCAGCTGATTTCTCAACAGAAACTTTGCAGGCCAGAAGGGAGTGGCAAGAAATATTCAAAGTGATGAATGCCAAGAATCTACAACCAAGATTACTTTATCCAGCAAAGCTATCATTCAGAATTGAAGGTCAGATAAAGAGCTTCACAGATAAGGAAAAGCTAAAGGAGTTCATCACCACCAAAGCAGTATTATATGAAATGCTGAAAGGTATCCTTTAAGAAGAGGAAGAAGAAGAATAAGGTAAAGATACAAATTATGAACAACAAATACACATCAATCAACAAGTTAATCTAAAAATCAAGGGAATACATAATCTGATGAACAGAATGAACTGGTGATTATAATAGAATCAGGGGCTTTCTATTCTATAATAGAATAGAAAGGGAGTGGACTGACTATTCTTGGGGGGGAAAGGGTTGAGGGGGATGCGGGAAGAGACTGGACAAAAATCGTGCACCTATGGATGAGGACAGTGGGTGGGGAGTGAGGGAGGAGGGTGGGGTGAGAACTGGGTGGAGGAGAGTTATGGGGGGAAAAAGAGGAACAAATGTAATAATCTGAACAATAAAGATTTAATTAATAATAATAACAAAAAGATTCTTACTTTGTCATTAACGTTTGCCAATTTAGCTAGGATGTAGCTTTGTGTGGGTCTTTTTGAGTTCATGTTGTTTGGGACTCTGTGCTTCTTGAACTTCTGTGCCTTTATTTCTTCCCCAAATTAGGTAAGTTTTCCATCATTATTTCTTGAAACAGGTATTCTATTCCTTGCTCAGCTTCCTCTCCTTTTGACACCGTTATTATGCAGATGTTTCATTTTGTCCCAGAGCTCACTTAGACTCTCCTCCTGCTTTTTAATTTTTTGCCACATTGGTGCTCTGATTGGGTATTTTTTCTACCTTGTCTTCTAACCTGCTGATTCGGTCCTCAGCTTCTAGTCAGCTGTTGAAACCTTCCATTGTGTTCTTTATTCCAGCTACGTCATTCTTTATTTCCTCTTCATTCTCACACATGTTGGTGAATTTTTCATCCAAATGTTTGAGCACTCTTATAACCATTACTCTGAAATCTTTCTCTGACAAATTGCTTGCCTCTATTTCATTTAGTTCCTGCTCTAGTGATTCTTCTTTTCTTACATTTAGAGGTTGTTTCTATGTCTCCACATTTTTGCTGTTCCTTTGTAATTGTTTCTATGTATTAGATCAAACTGCTATGCCACCCAGATTTTTTGAATTGGCCTTATGTACTAGATGTTTTCTGGGACCCGGTGGTGCATTCTCTCAGCTCTCCTGGGCTGGGAGTTCTAGGGAGGCCCCCTACTTGAGATATTTGGGTTCTCCTGATGTGGTTGTGTCTTGAATGTTACTGTCACGTTCGTGGATGCAATCTCCTCTCAGGCTGTCTGATTATGTGGCTCACTCCCTATCACATTGTGGCAACCGTTGTGGAGGCACTGACTGAACAGCACAAAACACAACACAAGACACACCACAGAAGGAATAGAACATGAATGTACAGAAGACACCTATAACCCCAATAAAAGAGAACATTAGAGAAAAGAGAATTAGGAAAGCGACCAAGAATGTAAGCAAGAGGGGAAAAAAATATGGGGATAAAACACAAGAAAAACAACAAATAAACCAAAATACACAAACAAAAACACCCACAAAAACAGGTGTGTGTCAGAATCTGTACATGCAGAGCTTAAATAAAGAAAATAAGATTAAGGAATTGGATGAATAGGGGAATGACTAGGGTTTAGAATAGAAGAGAGAGAAAAGTAATAAAAAGATAAGAAGAAAAAATAAATTTTTTTTCGAAAAGGTGAAGGAGAGTGCGGATAGGCCTAAGTTTAGAAAGTGAAACAAGTGAAGTAATTAGAAGAAAAGAGCAAGAGGAGTAAAAATGGATTAGTAAAGAAAAAGGAAAGGGGGAAATGCAGTAGAAGCAGGGAAGAGGAAATTAGATATATGACTAAACCAATAGAGACTAGAATAATAACACATCAAGCAGATAAAGATGATCAATTTTAAAAAGGGAAAAAGAGAAAGAGAAAAACTAAAATGGGGAAAGAAGTAGAAAATTGGGAGAAGAGAGGAAGAAAAAGGTGCAAAAAAAAATTTTTTTAATTAAAAAAAAGTGAAGTGTAGCTTGCTTTAGCCGTTTCAATGCCCTATTTCAGGAAGCTATTTCAGGAAGTCTCTCTTTAATTCTGTCTGCCAATTCTGGGCTTCCTGTTAGGTACTTAGGTGCTGACCACTGTCAGGCACTATCTTTTGGCTTTTAGAACCCTGCTTGAAGCTCCATGTGATCCACCAGTACCCTGCTTTTTTGTCTCCAGAGACATTGGTTACAAGAAGGCGGGCCCAAACTGCCCTCTTTGCCTTTCTGCCATCTTAATCACTGAAGTGTCAGTTTCTGATAGGAATTTAAGTGAGGTTGCTGCTATTTAGTTTTTAGGGAATAAGGTGGGTATTTTTTTCCTGACCCAGAGCTACTCCTCCTAGAGTGGCCCAAAATATTACCCTGGCCTTGGGTAGTCAGATATCCTTGTATGGAGACTAATGGGCTTGGCTGGAAACCTGGAGTTTTTATCATTCTGGTTCCCAAAATAACCGTCACTGAGGGCTACTTGAGACTATTTAGACCTGTAAGCTTGGCCTTTGCCTTTGTTTCCTCTGTATACTTCAAAATGCAGTGTATGACAGGCTGTATCACCTAACCTGAGGCTACTGGGAGGGGCAAGGTCTTCTGGGGAGAAATAGCCGCTTAGGTTTGGAAGCATAAGAATGTGCCAATGCAGGACCCCTGGCCATGTCTCCCTGTCCTGCTTCCCTCCCCAGCCTCTCCTCAGGCACCTCAAGTCTGTGCCTCCCTCCCTACACCAAAGAATCGGGTGAGTGACTGCCATTGAAAAGGCCTGTGTTCTGTGTTTAGAGAATAAAAACAAAACAGAAACAAAACCGTGGCTTTCTCTCCCAACACCTTGCCTTTCAGGGGCCGCCTTTTGCAGCTATGGTCTTGGGTCCAGACTCCCTGGCAGCCAGCAAACCTGTGGCTTTTCCTTTTCACAGGTGCATGTTACGCCTCCCACCACGGAACATGGCTTTGGTGTAATGCAGCTTCCTCCTCTCCCTCTGAGCCTGCTGGCCCACCACCCCTCTCAAGCCCACACCACTGTGCCTACTGATCTCCAGGTTTTTTCTGCCCTTCCTTGTTGTAAGTGGTCTCCTCAGCCGTGCCTAATGTGTTAATTCCATGTGGATGTTCTCTGACTTAGTTATATTTCCAGTATGGCCCTGTGAAGAGTTGCACAACTTGTTTACCTATTCAGCCCCTTTTTTCTTCCTATAATTTCTTTTATCTCGAATTCAGTGGACAGTAACTATATCTCATTGCCTCACTTTCTGGCACCTGTCAGTGTACACTAGTCTCCCCACTTATCTGCAGTGATACACTTCAAGACCCCCTGAATGCCTGAATGCCTGAAACTGCAGACAACATCAGACTCTATATACAGTAGGCCCTCAAATAATGTCCTTGTGAGATTATGTACGATTAGTTTTATTAAAAACAATTTTGCTTAAAATCACCAAAACCTGTCTACAATGTTAACTGAGAACTTACTGTATACCATGTTTTTTCCTATACATACTTACTTATGATAAAGTTTAATTACAAATTAGGTACAGTAAGAGATTAACAACAACTAATAATAAAATAGAACAATTACAACAATGAACTGTAATAATGTGAATGTGATCACTCATTTCAGGGAATCCCTTGCAGAAATTATTCATGTAGGCTCAATGCTTTCTGGCACAACACTGTCCAACTGGAACACATTTTCTATTCAGTAATTCCACTCACAAATGTAATGCCTATTCCACTTAAGCATGCCCTGTGATCCTAATTTTTGCAGTCTGAAGTGCAACAGGAAAACCAGCACATATTTCATTTTCCTTCTTCACAATTTCGTAGAAGATTCTTTATTACTGTAGATCTTAGCAATCTCAGCAACCAATTTTTTCTCTCTCCTTAAATGGAGAATTTTCACCTTTTCACTTAAAGGAAACACTTTATGGCTCTCCATTGGCATACCTGAATTTCAAGCATCACTAGTCCTGCACATTGGAGCCATTATTAATGTGATAACTTAAACAGCTACTAAGTGGGGATGTATAGAGTGGATCCACCGACAAAGGAATCAGGCACATCCTTGGCAGGATGGAGCAGGGCAGTGCAAGATTTCACTACACTACTCAGAATAGCATGCAATTTAAAACTTATAAATTGTTTATTTTTGGAATTTTCCATGTAATATTTTTGGACCATAGCTGACTACAGGTAAATGAAACCATGGGAAGCAAAACAACAGATAATGGTGACCACTATCCTCTCAGGGGTAACTTGATTAGGAAACCTACTGATATCACACAATTAAAAAAATTTCCTGGAGACAGGAAGATGGCTGCCCACGGAAAGGCAGGCTGCAAGACAGTGTGTGAGTGACAAAACCAAAGGATAGTGTGTGGATGTACGGGGAGAGTCTATTTGTGAGTGAGGGACAGCTATATTCCAAGGGACTGTTGGGGACTGCTGGACCGGGCTCCCCTGACCAGGCAGCCTCCAATGCTGCTGAAATCTCTCCTGGAGAGACCAGCTCTCATACAGAGACCGCGTCATCTTGAAGGGGAGAGTGGCTGTGATTGGAAGCCTAGCCTTACCTTCAATTGGGAAGAATCGGATACCTCCCAGGACCCTACAACCACAACACCCAGGGACCAGCTGCAAACCCACAAACACCGGGTCTCAAGCAGCGTGAATATGTGGATGTGGATAAGCTCTGCACCTTCTCACAGAAAGGTCAGATTTTGCCCAGAGAAAAGTTAGGTCTGCGATCCAGACTGGAGGGAGAAACGCACGCAGCGCGATCTGAGGTTCAGAGAAAGCGTGCGCCCCACAAAATCCAGGGCCCATGGGGCCAGTGTAGTCCGCGAATGTGGAAGGGGGTCCACAGGGCTGCTGACAGAAGGGAACTCTAGAAATCAACACATAGCTGGGTTGGCCACAAAAAGGCAGCCTGAAGCTTTACCAGTAAACCAGCTGCGCTGTGCCAGGGGGAAAAGACCTGCACAGAGACGTGAGCAGATTTGCGCGCAGTGCCAGGGTGAAAAAGTTGCAAGTTTGAGCACTTACTCTGGCTCTTTTTTCTCTTTAAATCCTTGCTTTTGAATAATAAGCCCAGTGAAAAGGATCACCCAATTAAAAACACTCTCAGAGACTGCAAGGGGAAGTTGTTTTGTGGAACCTGGGGATCAGAGCGGGGAGAAACCATCAGAAAACCAGCTCTGGGGTAGTCCATACCCTCAAACCAGTACTAAGTGCAGAAGCAAAAACAAATTCTAAATACTGGGTAGAGAAGACTTACAGCTCCGGATGCAATACAGAAACACTGCCACCCAGGGGTTGAATCACAAATTGACTCTTATGTAAATACAACCACAGGCAGGCTGAGAAAAAAAGAAATATTGTTTGAAACAGGATTGTGGCTTATGACACAGAGGAGCTGTGGAACGCCGGGAACTTCAATATTGTCCTGACTGCCTGACAGGAAACAGGCGTGCCAAACGGAACAGTAGAGGAAGTGAATGACATTCACTACTGCGCATTTTTAATTTTTATCTTTTACTTAAGAAACTAAATTTTCTTCTTTTCTCACTTGATTTTACCTTTTTACCTATTATATTTTTATTTTTAATCAGTATTATTACTACTATTATTTTACCTTTATTTAAAGTTTCATTTTATTTTCTCTTTATTTTATTTTAGGATTATTGTTCTACACTCTATTTTCATTTTTCCTTTAGCATCATCTTACTCTATCTCAACTTTACCTTTATGCCAACACTCTCTTCCTCACTTTTCCCCTGTTGTCCTGTTTCTCTTACCCAATTCCTGCTTTAGATTTTCCCTATCCCTTCTTTTTACCCCATTAAAAATTCCTCCTACTTATATATCCAATTTCCGATCCCCTGCTCCAAGTCCATACACACTTCTCTCTTCGCTTCACTATCCAAATATTTTTCTCTCTTCCCTTTTTTGTTATTTTTTCTTTATGTCTTTTGTTTTGCCCTTCTTTCTCTCTGCCCTATTGTTGTTAGTTTGTTGACTAGATTGGTTGTTTTTCTTTGTGTGAGTCTCTCTCCTTTTTTTTGCTTCTGTTTTTCCTCTCCTCGCCTGTTATTAGTTGTTGTAGTTTGCATTCATATCTGGGTGTTAGTTGTTTGCATTTTTTTTCGATTAGTTGTTCTATTGAAGTTTTCTCCTGATATAAATAGTTCTTCCCATTTCTTGTTTATTCTCTTTCTTTTATCTCTTACTTTTTTTCCTTTTCTAAATATCATTTTTGCACTGGGATTATTATTGTCATGAATACATTTGTGTTCAGTACCTTGTGCATTGTTCCTTATTGTGTTGTATCTTGTGCCTTTAAGACAACGCAGGAGAGAGAGCGCTACATAACCAGACACCCGGAAAGGAGAGATCATGGGGAGAAAAAGAAACAGCCCACATACAAAAGAAAAGGAGGCATCAGCAGAAAAAGAAGTAAACAAAATGGACACAAGCAATGTCAGAGAAAGAATTCAGACAAATGGTCATAAGGTTGCTGAAAAGTTGGAAGACAAATTCAACAATATGTTTAAGAACCAAGAGGAAACAAAGAAGAACCAAGAAGAAATGAAAAATGACATCACTGCAATAAAGAACTCAATACAAAGCATCAACAGTAGACTAGAAGAAGCAGAGGACCGCATCAGTGAGCTAGAAGACAAGGTAGGAAAAAATACCCAAGTAGAGCAGCATCTAGAAAAAAAAACTTAAACAGGAGGAGAGCCTAAGGGAACTTTGGAACAACATGAAAAAAACAACATCATCATGCCCATAATAGGGGTGCCAGAAGGAGAGGAAACTGAGCAAGGAATAGAAAACCTGTTTTAAGAAATAATGAAAGAAAACTTCCCTGATTTAGGGAAGAAAAAACTCACAAAGTCCAAGAAGCTCACAGAGTCCCAAACAAAATGAACCCCAAAAGACCCTAACAAAATGAACCCCAAAAGACCGATGCCAAGGCACATTATAATTAAATTGGCAAACACCAATAACAAAGTAAGAATCTTAAAAGTGGCCTGAGACAAAAAGTTTCCTATAAAGGATCCACCATCAGACTAGTGACTGATTTCTCAACAGAAACACATCAGCCCAGATGAATGGAATGAACTATACAAAGTCATACAAAAGTAGGGTCTGAATCCAAGAATACTGTACCCAGCAAGGCTATCAATCAACATTGAGGGTGAAATCAGAAGCTTCACAGACAAAAAAGGACTAAGGGAGTTTATCAACACCAAACCAACAATGCAAGAAATGCTAAAGAGTCTGCTGTTAAAAGAAGAAATAGAAAGCAAAGAAGGAACACAGGCATAAAAGAAATAAAAATTGCGACAAATAAGTACCTATCAACAATAACTTTAAATGTAAACAGGTTAAATGTCCCAATCAAAAGACATAGGGTAGCTGAGTGGATAAGAAAACATGACCCATATATCTGCTGTCTACAGGAAACCCACCTAAGAAAAAGGACTCACACAGACTGATGGTGAAGGGATGGAAAAAATGTATTTCAGGCAAATGGAAATGAAAAAGAAGCTGGGGTAGCAATACTTATATCTGACGAATTAGATCTCAAAGTGAAAAACATAACAAGAGATAAGGAAGGCCGCTTCATAATACTAAAGAGAGCAATCCAACAAAAAGATATAATTCTGGTAAACATGTATGTACCCAATAAAGGAGCACCCAAATACATTAAAAAAAAAACTTCTGGAGGATATCAAGGGAGAGATTGACAGCAATACATTGTGGGGGATTTTAATACCCCACTAACATCACTGAACAAATCCTCTAAACAAAAAATCAAAGAAATATCAATCCTAAATGACACACTAGATCAGATGGAATTAACTGACATCTTCAGAACATTTCACCCCAAAATCACAGAATATACATTCTTCTCAAAGTGCACATGGGTCATTTTCAGAAATAGACCATATACTTTGCATAGGCAAAGTCTCTTCAAATTCAAGAAGATGGAAAACATATTAAGCATCTTCTCAGGTCACAATGGCATAAAACTAGAAATCAAATACAATAAAAACAATAAAAAAATCAAACACCTGGAGGCTAAATAGCATGCTATTAAACAATGACTGGGTTACCAAAGATCAAAGAAGAAATAAAAAACATCATGGCAACAAACAACAACGAAAACACAACAATCCAAAATCTACTGGAAACAGTGAAAGCAGTCTTCAGAGGGAAGTTCATAGCTCTACAGGCATATCTCAAAAAATAAGAAACAATGGTAATAAATTACCTAACCCTACAACTCAAAGAGTTAGAAAGAGAGCAACAAGAAAAGCTCAGAGTGAGCAGAAAGAAGGAAAGAACAAAGATCAGAGCAGAGATAAACAACATAGAGACAAAAAAACACACACACACACAACAAAACAATACAAAAGATCAATGCAACCAGGAGCTGGTTCTTTGAAAGGATAAACAAGACTGACGAACCTCTAGCCAGGCTCACCAAAAAGCAAAGAGAGAGGAACCAAATATACAAAATCAGAAATTTAAGAGGTAAAGTAACAACCGATCCCACAGAAATACAAACGATTATGAAAAAATACTATGACCAACTATATTCCAACAAAATGGACAACCTAGACAAAATGGACATATTCTTAGAAAAATATAAGCTCCCAAAACTCAAACAAGAATAAAAAAACCTGACTGGCCGATAACTACCAATGAAATTGAAAAAGCGATCAAAATCTTCCAGCAAACAAAAGCCCTGGTCCGGATGGCTTTACAGGGGAGTTCTACCAAGTATTCAAAGAAGAACTAAAATCTTTCCTCCTCAGACTATTCCAAAAAATTCAAGAGGAAGGCACACTTTCAACCTCTTTCTATGAAGCCAGCATTACCCTAACCCAGAGGTGGGCAAACTTTTTGACTCGAGGGCCACAATGGGTTCTTAAACTGGACCGGAGGGCCAGAACAAAAGCATGGATGGAGTGTTTGTGTGAATTAATACAAATTCAAAGTAAACATCATTACATAAAAGGGTACGGTCTTTTTGTTCAATAGTTTTATTCATTTCAAACGGGCCGGATCCGGCCCGTGGGCCGTAGTTTACCCACGGCTACCCTAACCCCAAAACCAGATAAAGACACCACAAAAAAGAGAGCTACAGGCCAATATCCTTGATGAACACAGATGCTAAAATTCTCAACAAAATTCTAGCAAACCGGATTCAGCAATATATTAGGAAGATCATACACCATGACCAAGTGGGAGTTATTCCAGGGATGCAAGGATGGTACAACAAGTGCAAATCAATAAATGTGATACATCACATAAACAAACTGAGAGACAAAAATCACATAATCATATCAATTGATGCAGAAAAAGCATTTGACAAAAACCAACAACCTTTTTTGATGACAACTCTGAGCAAAGAAGGAATAGAGGGATCATACCTCAACATAATAAAAGCCCTATATGAAAAACCTACAGCCATCATCATACTCAATGGGCAAAAACTAAAACCATTTCCCCTAAGAACAGGAACAAGACAAGGATGCCCACTTTCACCCCTTCTGTTCAACATAATACTAGAAATACTAGCCACAGCGAACAGACAATAAGAAGAAATAAAAGGCATCCAAATTGGAAAAGAAGAAGTAAAGCTGTCCTTATTCGCAGATGACATGATACTGAACATAGAAAACCCCAAAGGCTCCATCAAAAATCTACTAGACCTAATAAATGAATTTGGCAATGTAGCAGGATACAAATTAACACCCAGAAATCTATGGCCTTTTTATACAGCAATAATGAACTCACAGAAAGAGAAATGGAAAAAAAAAATCCCATTTACCATTGGGCCAAAAATATTAAGATACTTAGGAATAAACTTAACTAAGGATGTAAAAGACCTGTATTTGGAAAACTACAGGACATTGGAAAAAGAGAGAGAAGACGACATAAACAAATGCAAGAACATACCATGTTCATGGACTGGTAGAATCAACATCATTAAAATGTCCATAGTACGTAAAACAATCTATAGATTCAATGCAATACCTATAAAAATACCAATGGAATATTTCAAAGATCTTGAACAAACTCTCCAAAAATTCATCTGGAATAAAAAAAAGACCCCGAAGAGCCACAGCTATCCTGAGAAAGAAAAACAAAGTAGGAGGGATCTCGATACCAGATATCAAGCTGTATTACAAAGCCACTGTTCTCAAAACTGCCTGGTACTGGCATAAGAACAGACATATAGACCAATGGAATAAAATAGAGAACCCAGAAATTGACCCAAGCCACTATGCTCAATTAATCTTTGACAAAGGAGGCAAGAGCATACAGTGGAGTCAAAACAGTCTCTTTAATAAATGGTGCTGGGAAATTTGGTCAGGTACATGCAAAAAAATGAAACTAGATCACCATACACAAAAACAAACTCAAAATGGCTAAGGGACTTGAATGTAAAATGGGAAACCATAAAAATTCTACAAGACCCCATAGGCAGCAAAATTGCAGACATATGTCGTAGCAATATCTTTTACAGACACAGATCCTAGCAGAAGAGATACTAAGGAGAAAATAAGGAAATGGGACTACATCAAAATAAAAGCTTCTTCACAGCAAAAAAAAAACAAAAACCATAAACAAAACAACAAGAAAGCCCAATGCATGGGAGAACACATTGGCCAATGTTATCTCTGATAAGGGTTTAATCTCCAACATTTACAGGGAACTCATACAACTCAACAAAAGGAAGATAAATAGACACTTCTCAAAAGAGGTCATTCAGAAACCCAAGAGACATATGAAAACAAGCTCAAAATCACTAATCACCCGAGAGATGCAAATCAAAACAACAATGAGTTAACACCTCACAGAATGGAAAAGAAGTAGTAAAGCTGTCCTGTCAGAATGGCTATCATTAACACATCAACAAATTACAACTGCTGGCAAGGATGCAGAGAAAAAGGAACCCTCCTTCACTGTTGGTGGGAATGCAGACTGGTGCAGCCATTGTGGAAAACAGTATAGCGTTTCCTCAAAAATTTAAAAATGGAACTGCCATTTGACCCAGTTAATATCACTTCTAGGAATATATCCTAAGAAAACAGAAACACCAATCAGAAAGGATATATGCACCCCTATGCTCATAGCAGCACAATTTACAATAGCTAAGATTTGGAAACAGCCCAAATACCCATCAGCAGATGAGTGGATTAGAAAACTATGGTAGAATACTACACTGCTATAAAAAAGAAGGAATTCTTACCATTTGCAGTAGCTTGAATGGAACTGGAGAGCATTATGCTAAGTGAAATAAGCCACTCAATGAGAAAAAAAACCCATGATCTTACTCATTTATGGACAGTAAAGACCATTACAATCTGATGAAAAGAAAGATAGATACAGAGGCAGAGAAGCATTGAACAGACTGTCAAATTTCAGTGGAAAGGCTGGGGAGGGGGAGGGGAGAGGAAGTACGAGATCAACCAAAGGACTTGTATGCATGCATATAAGCATAACCAATAGACACAAGACACTGGGGGGCAGGTGGTGAGAGCATGTGCCGGGGGGTAGGGGAGGCTGGGGGAAGGTCAATGGGGGAAAAAAAGGAGACATATGTACCACTATTTGTAATGCTTTAAACAATAAAATAAAATTTAAAAAAAAACTTCCTACCTGGTGTGGGGGCTGGACGGAGGTCAGTAAGGGGTGGGTGGACGGAGGTCAGTAAGGGGTGGGGGAGCAGGGGAAGATTATATATACACTAGAGGCTCAGTGCATGAATTTGTGCACGGTGGGTGCACCGGCTGGACCCACTCCCGATCTGGGTGTTGGGGCCAATGGGGGGCCGGATCAAGCTGGTTGGCTGCCACAGTGTGCATCATAGCCACCAGTCATTCTGGTCATTCTGCTGTTCTGGTCGCTGGGCTTTTATATACATAGATTTTTAAATCTCCCTAACCAAGTGATGAGAATAAGTTTATCAGTAAACTTTAAGTTATGAAGCTTCCAATGTGAAACAGTAAGTACCAAATAATACGTATGAAACAGTCTTACTAAAGATGTTTAACTTGAATCTAATCTTAAGAAAACAGTAAAAAAATCCAAAACCTGAAATATTCTATATGACAACTGCTCAGACTCTTCAAAGCATTATAAAAAGCAGAAACTCAAGGAGACTTCTAGATAAAAAGAAATTAAATTATTTCCAAGTGCAAAGTATTGATGAGATCCTTGACCAATGACAATGAGATATTTTTGTGATGAAGGGGATCTAAATATTAGATACTATGATTATTGGGTGCTATCATGAAATTCATATTGGATATTATAAAGCTACTAGAAGCCCAGTGCACTAATACTTGCACTAGTGGGGTCCCTCAGCCTAGCCTGTGCAATCAGGCCGAAACCGGATCTCCGACATCCCCTGAGGAGTCCCAAATTGCGAGAGGGCACAAGCCAGGCCAAGGGACCTCACTGGTGCATGACTGGGGCAAGGGAGGGGTGTGTGAGGTTGGCCAGCCAGGGAGGGACTGCGCGAGGGCTCCAGGGCATGTCCGGTCCATCTCACTCAGTCCCAATAGGCCGGACCCCAGCAGCAAGCTAACTTACTGGTCGGAGCGTCTGCCCCCTAGTGGTCAGTACACATCATAGCAACTGGTCAACTGTCTACCCCCTGGTGGTTAGTGCACATCATAGTGAGCGGTTGAACGGCTTTAGCATATCATTAGCATATTACGCTTTGATTTGTTGAATGCCGGACCGGTCAACCAGACACTTAGCAAATTAGGTTTTTTATTACTAGTACACAGGATTTTATTAGGTAGTATTATAAAATCTAAAAGTTTTCCAGGTCAGCTGGTGTAGCTCAGTGGTTTCTTTCAAATTATCTGTAGGTTTGAAATCTTTCAAAATAAAAAAGTAAAAAATCATATAATCATAATGATTTGTCTATGTTACATCAAAATTATTGACTTATTAGTTCCTCTTCTCTGCTATACAGACTTTTTGATATAATTCAGGCAAATTCTAATCTAAACAGCTTTAAATGAAGTGTTCAATCTACACATTTAAAAAAATCACAACCACACAATGAAGTACAGGTGAGACATTGTGAGGCCAGGTAAGTCTACGGCTTGCTACTCTACACATCTACTGCTCTCAAGGGCAGCAATGCCTCTGCTTCTTACTGCTTGGCCTGCTTCTCTTTCAGAAGTTGGTTTTGTTTTTTGTTTTTTTTTTTTGTTTGTTTGTTTTTAAATATATTTTATTGATTTTTTTACAGAGAAGAAGGGAGAGGGATAGAAAGTCAGAAACATCGATGAGAGAGATCGATCAGCTGCCTCCTGCACACCCCCTACTGGGGATGTGCCTGCAACCAACGTACATGCCCTTGACCGGAATCGAACCTGGGACCCTTGAGTCTGCAGGCCGACGCTCTATCCACTGAGCCAAACCGGTTCAGCAGAAGTTGGTTTTGTATTACTATGCACCTGGCTGCAACAGGCAGCATAAACAACCTGGACAGTCAAAAGAACTATTCCTTTCATCTAGTTCTGTCATTAACTAGCCAAGTAACCTTGGGAAAGTTATTTAATGCAAAATTTCTCTTCTTCACCACTCATCTGAGGGATGACCACGAAATTAGCTTCTAACTCTGAAGTCTTTTGAGTTAATGAACTGTTTTACTCTCCTAATGAACACTTTCATCACTGAAATCTTCATTAAAGATTCATAAGCAGTTCTAAGAAATAATACAGAGATATTTATAAACTTTGCTTAGTTTTCCCCAATGGTAATACATTTTGCAAAACTGCAATTTACAACTAGGACACTGACATTGATACCATCTATTGATTTTTTTTAATCCTTATTCAAAGATATGTTTATTGATTTATTAATATTATTTCTTAGGGAGAAAAAAAGGAGGGTGAGAGAAAAAGAAACATCGATGTGAGAGCGAAACATCAATTGGCTGCTTAGCATATGCACCTGGGGAATGAACACGCAACCTAGGTATGTGCCCTGACTGGGAATAGAACCCACAACGTTTTGGTGTCTGAGACTATGCTCCAACCAACTGAGCCATTCAGCTAGGGCCCATCCACTGATCTTATTCCATTTCTCATTTTACTTTTACTAATTTGCATATGATTGTTCACTCTTAACTTCTTATCCCATTAATCTACAAGGTAAACCACTAAGTACTTGAAAAATCAAATATAAAATAAACAAAAAAGATTGTGTTTGCTTTTTAAATTACCCTGTACCAACTATTTAAATAATATATTCTATTTTCATCAGAGAACTCCAGTTGGAAATCCTAGGGCAAACTGATGTAAAATACATTAATGTTTATACTTCTGCAACACCACCGCAACCAACGTGAGGAAAATCCCCTTTCATCAACCTAAAAAGGAGATTTGTCTTTCCCAGTGAGACTGATTCTCTCTGTCTCAGAATTGAGCTGGAAAAAGAAGTCAGAACTTTACTTCTAAGGGTTAATCCATTAGACCAGCGGTTCTCAACCTGTGGGTTCTGACCCCTTTCACAGGGGTCGCCTAAGACCATCCTGCATATCAGATATTTACATTACGATTCATAACAGTAGCAACATTACAGTTATGAAGTAGCAACGAAAATAATTTTATGGTTGGGTCACAACATGAGGAACTGTATTTAAAAGGGCAGAAGGTTGAGACCACTGTGCTAGACCATCCCAGATAAAATAGTTCCATGCAAATATGTTTTAAAGATTAAATGAAGAGCAATAAAAATTTTTCTTACACACTATTAAAAAAAAAAAAACATTTAAAAAGCAACTGTAAAACTTATGGAAGAAAACATAAAAGAAACCTTTTCAATCTTAGATTAAGCAAAGCTTTAATAACATGATCCAAAAAGGAAAACCTAGATAAATTGGATTTTTGAAATATAAAAATTTCTGCTCTTCAAGAGACACTGTTGAGAGAATGAAGAGACTGGGAGAAAATATTTGCTAAGTATATACCAGATAAAGAACTTGCTGCAAATACATGAAGAATTCAAAAATTGCAATATTAAGAAAACCCAATTTTAGAGATGTGCAAAAGATACTTCAGTATCAGTCATTAGGTAAATGTAAATTTAAATCACAGTGAGATACCAGTACACTCCTATTACGATAGCTTTAGAAAATAAAAACAAAGCCACTGAGAGTAACGAACACTGGAAGCAGAAGCACTGAAACTCACACTACTTATCGGAGTAACAGAAATAACAACACTGTGTTCCAAAATGCACATTTACCATATGACTCAACAATCCCAAGTATTCACACAAACATCTGGAAGCAAATTTATTCATGATTGTCAAAATTAGAAATAACTCAAACATTCTTCCACAGGTAAATGGATAAATAAACTAGTTTGTCCCAACAATGGAATGGAATTTGGCAATAAAAAGAAATGAAGTGCTAATACAAGCAACAAAATGGATGAATTGCAAATATATCATGCAAAGTTAAAGATGCCAGATTTAAAAAGCTACATGCTATATGATTCCATTTATATGGCATATCCAAAATTATTGGGACAGAAAACAAATAAGTGGCTGCAAAAGGCTAGAGGAAAGGGATGATTACAAAGAGACACAAGGAAAATTTCTTGTGTCTGTTAAGCTGTTACATAACTTGACTGTGGCAGTGATTATATAGCAAAAGTCATAAAAATGTATATTAAAAATGGGGGTGAAAGAAGGATTTGTATATATAAATTACACATCAATTAAAAAAAGCAATTTGTAAAACAACTTGCTTGTTTCTTATAAACAGACACTTACATATGACCCATTAATTACATTCCTAGGCATTAAGAGAATTGAAAACATATGTCCACACAAAGACTTATATGTTAATATACTCGCTGCTTTTACTCAAAACTAGAGTCCCAGTACACAAAATTGGTGCACTCGTGGGCGGGGGGGGAGGGGGGGTCCCCTCAGCCTGGCCTGTGCCCTCTTGCAGTCCAGGAGCCCTCAGGGAATATATGACTGATGGCTTAGGCCCACAGGAAGTGGGCCTACACCGTCAGTTGGACATCCTTAGAGCTGCCATGTAGGCAGGAGAGGCTCCTGCCACCGCCACTGGGCTCACCAGCCATGAGCCTGGCTTCTGGCTGAGCATCACTCTGCCCCCGTGGGAGCACTCTGACCACCAGGGGGCAACTCCCGCGTTGAGCATCTGCCCCCTGGTGGTCAGTGCGCATCATAGCAACCGGTTGTTCCACTGTTCAATTTGCATATTGGCCTTTTATTATATAAGACTAGAGGCCCGGTGCACAAAAATTTGTGCGCTGCGGGGGGGGTTGGGGGGGGGGGGGTCCCTCAGCCCGGCCTGTGCCCTCTCACAGTCTGGGACCCCTCGGGAGATAACGACCTGCTGGCTTAGGCCTGCTCCCAGGTGGCAGAGGGCAGGCCCAATCCCTAGGTGCAGCCCCTGGTCGGGCTCAGAGCAGGGCGGATTGGGGAGTTGGGGCGCTGACCCGTCATGCACAGAGCAGGGCGGATTGGGAGGTTGTGATGCTACCCTCAGTCACACTCAGGGTAGGGCCGATTGGGTTGGGGCACCAACCCGTCACACTCAGAGCAGGGTCGATGGGGAGGTTGCGGCGCCACCCCGTCACGCACAGAGCAGGGCCAATCAGGGGGTTGGGGCGCGGCCCCCTGTCATGCACAGAGCAGGGCCCATCAGGGGAGTTGGGGCTCCGTACCCTGTCACGCGCAGAGCAGAGCCCATCAGGGGGGTTGGGGAGCTCCCCCCTGTCACACTCAGGGCAGGGCCGATGGGGAGGTTATGGCTCTACCCTGTCACACACAGAGCCGCAGGGCGATAAGGAGGTTAGGGCGCTGCCCCGTCACACGGATCCCAGTGCCGGGAGGCCTCGCGGCTCCGCTGATCCCGGTGCTGGGAGGCATATTACCCTTTTACTATATAAATTAGAGGCCTGGTGCATGGGTGGGGGCTGGCTGGTTTGCCCCGAAGGGTGTCCTGGATCAGGGTGGAGGTGCCCACTGGGGTGCCTGGCCAGCCTGGGTGAGGGGATGAGGGCTGTTTTCAGGCTGGCGGGTGACTGAAGCTCCCAACTGCTCCTTTTTTTCTTTTTTTCTTTTTTTTATTCTGGGCCAGCTTTAGCTCTGGCTCCAGCTCTGAGGCCTCTGCTGCTGAAAACAGGTATCTGGTTTGTTTGGGTTCTATAATCGAAACAATGTATAATTCCAGCTCTGAGATCCTGGCCGGCTAAAAACAGGTTTCTGGGGTTTTGTTTAGCTTCTATATTTGTAAGAATGTTTCAAATTGCAAGCTCAGAGGCCGGCAAGGCGGGCGGGTAACGTTGGTTTCCTCCGTCACTGAAGCAAGCAAGCCTCATATTCAGCTTCAAGCTGCCTGGCTGCGGGCCGCCATCTTGTATGGCAGTTAATTTGCATATCGCCCTGATTAGCCAATGGGAAGGGTAGCGGTCATATGCTAATTACCATGTTTCTCTTTTATTAGACAGGATTGTCAAAACCTGGAAAGAACTAAAATGTCTATCAATGGATAGACTATAGAATAGCCTTACAATGGAATACTATTTAGCAATTTAAACAATTAACCACTGGTACACATAACACGCTGCATCTTAAAATCATTATGCTGACTGCCCTGGCAGGTGTGGCTCAGTTGGTTGGGCACTGTCCTGTGTGCCAAAAGGTTGGCAGCTGCTGATGGGGTTGTGCGCTCCATCCCCACTAGGGAGCATGTATGCTGACTAAAAGGGAGATACAAAGAACACAAACTATAAGACTATTTATATGAAATTCTAGAAAAGGCAAGTAATCTATAGTAACAGCAGATCAGTGATTGCTTGAGACTAGAGTAGGAGTGAAGGTCAACTGCCAAGGGACACAAGGAAAAATTTGAAGATGATAAACATGTTCTATATATTAACTGAAGTGGTGATAGTTACAAGGATGCATGTACTTGTTAAAATTCAAGCTATATATATAAACAGAATGCACTTTATTGTATTAAAGGTCAAAAAATTGATTTGAAAAAACAATTTGTCAATGAACAATCTGAAAATGAAAAACTACAATTCCATTCACAATAGTAACAAAATTTTTTAAATTCACAATAAATTTAACATAAGCACCAGAAAGACTCAGAAAACTACATAACATTGTTGAAAGAAAGTCGAAATAAATGGGAAAACATCCCATAATGAAGGATTAGAAGACTTAATCCTTTTCAGTCTTATTAAATTTGGACATGGGTGTCGTACTGGTCGGAATTAATTTCCATTGAAAGAGCAGTGATGCATAACATGCAAGATTATGAAGGATAAACAGGATTTATTAATTCTTTTTTGGAACTACGTCACTACTAGTAGAATCACTACAAACGTTATCACTTTCTATGTCAGAGTCAGTATTCAAGGTGCCAAAATAAAACTCTTCATCGTTACTTTCAGATTCGCAGTACACTTCTTTCGGTAACTTCCTTTTTGCCATTTTGGAGTATTATTTTGAAATATCTTAACAAGCGAGAATGCCTAATTACAGTTAAACGTAATTTGTAAAGCTTTATTTGAAATTCTGCGAAGTATCTCCGAAGCTTGTCGATTTCTTCACTCTCAAAAGGCGACTGACTCGCCACGGTGTTTTGCATGGTGAGTGTGGAACGACCGCGTTTGTTTATATTGAGTTTCGGTATCTCCGATTTGTCGGGGCAATGTTTTCGTTCGTGACAAGGTCGCTTAGACACTTAAGAGCTTTCAGAGAAATTATGAACTGATACATGAATGAATAGAGTTAAGATTCGTACGGTTCCTTGCTGTGGTGGATGAGAGCAGACATACGACCGGAACGGTAAAAAAGCTTTGGTGGGCCAAAACTGGTTTGGCCCAGTGGATAGAGTGTTGGCCTGCAGACTGAAGGGTCCCGGGTTCGATTCCGGTCGGGGGCACGTGCCTGGGTTGCAGGCACATCCCCAGTAGGAGGTGTGCAGGAGGCAGCTAATCGATGTTTCTCTCTCATTGATATTTCTAACTATCTCTCTCCCTTCCTCTCTGTAAAAAATCAATAAAATATATTTAAAAAAAAAAAGCTTTGGTGGCTAAGAGTAGACAAACGACCACAAAGGGTTAATGTTGTTAAAATGCTAATATCCCCGAAGAGAAATCTACAAATTCAATACAATCCTGAAAAAGAGCAAAGGAAGACTCAAAGTTCCAGGATTTCTAAACTCACTACAAAGCATCACTAATCAAGACAGTGTAGTACTGGCACAAGAACTGACACATAGATCATTGAAACATAACTATATACATGGTCAACTGATTTTCGAAAAGGATGCCAAGATCATTCGATGGGAAAATAGTCTTAAACAAATGGTACTGGGACAACTGGATAGCCTCGTGAAAAAGAATGAACTTGACTGAACCTTTACTGACATGACACACAAAAATTAAGGCAAACTGGATCAAAGACCTAAATTCTAGATAATTATACTATCCTATCTAATAAAGAAGAAACATGGTAATTAGCATATGTCCGCTACACTTCCCATTGGCTATTAAGCGAGATATGCAAATTAACTGCCAGCCAAGATGGCGGCCGGCAGCCAGGCAGCTTGAAGCTGAACATGAGGCTTGCTTGCTTCAGTGACGGAGGAAACCAACGTTACCCGCCCGCCTTGCCGGCCTCTGAGCTTGCAGTTTGAAACATTCTTACAAAAATAGAAGCTAAACAAAACCCCAGAAACCTGCTTTCAGCCAGCCAGGATCTCAGAGCTGGAGTTGATACAGTGTTTCGATTACAGGAACCCAAACAAACCAGATACCTGCTTTCAACAGCAGAGGCCTCAGAGCTGGAGCCAGAGCTAAAGCTGGCCCAGAATAAAAAAAAGAAAAAAAGAAAAAAAGGAGCAGTTGGGAGCTTCAGTCACCCGCCAGCCTGAAAACAGCCCTCATCCCCTCACCCAGACTGGCCAGGCACCCCAGTGGGCACCTCCACCCTGATCCAGGACACCCTTCGGGGCAAACCAGCCAGCCCCACCCATGCACCAGGCCTCTAATTTATATAGTAAAAGGGTAATATGCCTCCCAGCACCGGGATCAGCGGAGCCGCGAGGCCTCCCGGCACTGGGATCAGCGTGACAGGGGGCAGCACCCTAACCCCAATTGCCCTGCGGCTCTGTGTGTGACAGGGGGCAGGGCCACAACCTCCCTATCCGCCCTGCTCTGTTCCTGACAGGGGAAGGCGCCCCAACCCCCTGTTCGGCCCTGCTCTGTGCCTGATAGGGGGAGCTCCCCAACCCCCTGATCACCCCATGGCTCTGTGTGTGACAGGGTGCAGCGCCCCACCCCCCACGGGCCCTGCTCTGTGTGTGATGGGGTAGAGCCATAACCTCCCCATCAGCCCTGCCCTGAGTGTGACAGTGGCGGCACCCCAACCCCCTGATTGGCCCCGCTCTGTGGGTGATAGAGGGCAGCACCCCAACCCCATGATTGGCCCTGCTCTATGCGTGACAGGGGGCAGCGCCCCAACCCCAATTGGCCCTGCTCTGTGCGTGACAGGTGGTGGTGCCGCAACTTCCCCATCGACCCTGCCTTGAGTGTGACAGGGGGTGGTGCCCCAACCCAATCGGCCCTACCCTGAGCGTGACTGAAGGTGGCATCGCAACATCCCGATCCACCCTGCTCTGTGCATGACAGCTGTTGGCGCCCCAACTCCCCAATCAGCCCTGCTCTGAGCCCGACCAGGGGCTGCACCTAGGGATTGGGCCTGCCCTCTGCCACCCGGGAGCAGGCCTAAGCCAGCAGGTCATTATCTCCCGAGGGGTCCCAGACTGAGAGAGGGCACAGACCTGGCTGAGGGACACCCCCCCACCCCGAGCGCACAAATTTTTGTGCACCGGGCCTCTAGTCTATATGTATAAAAGCCTAATATGCAAAGTCTCCTCTTGGGAGTTCGATACTTGCTATGATGTGCACTGACCACCAGGTGGCAGCACCGAACGAAGAAAGGCCCTGGCTGGCAGCCAGAAGCCAGCAGCCAGAGAAGGAAGGCGCCAGCCAGCAGCTGGAAGGAAGGTCCCAGTTGGCAGCGGGAAGGCCCTGATTGGCCCTGCTCACTGCCAGACCTAGGGACCCTCCCCATATAGATACTAGAGGCCCAGTGCCCGAAATTCATGCACGGGTGTGGGGGTGCCCTTAGCCCAGCCTGCACCCTCTCCAATCCGGGACCTCTTGGGGATGTCCGACTCACAATCCTGGACTGCTGGCTCCTAACCACTCACGTACCTGCCTGCCTGATCGCCCCTAACTGCACCCCCTGCCAGCCTGATCACCCCTAACCGCCTCTGCCTGCCAGCCTGATCGTCCCTAACTGCCCCCCCACCAGCCTGATCGCCCCCAACTGCCCCGCCCCTCCCGGCCTGGTTGCACCCATATGACCCCCCTGCCGGCCTGGTCGCCCCACACACCCTGCTGCTCAGTCGTTTGGTCGCCCCTAACTAACCCCCCTACTGGCCTGGTTGCCCCATGTAGCCCATTTGGTTGTTTCGGTTGTGACGATCGCTTAGGCTTTTATATAGATAGATATAAAACCCTAATATGCAAATAGACCGAACAACAGAAACACTGAACCAGTCACTATGACATGCGCTGACCACCAGGGGGCACACAGGAAAGATGGTGGGTGTTGGCTGTGGCGGGATGGTGGAGCAGGTGAGCAGGTGAGGCGGGGCACCGCTTGCTGTCATTGGAGCAAGCCTCTGAAAATTCTTTACTCCTGCACGCTGCGGTCCCGCCCGGCGCTCACACTTGCTGCTGGCGCTGGCCCTACTCTTACCCACTGCTGGCACCGAAGCCACCGCTTGCACCCACTGCCAGTGTTGATCGTCCCTCAGGACTTCTCCACCTCCCCCTGCTCCAGAGGGGCGAGTGGGGCTGGCAGCCGCCACTCATACCTGCTGATGGCGCTGGTCCCGCTCACACCTGCTGCTGGCACCGGCCCTAATCGCTCTGCGCCATTAGCGGGTGTGAGCGGGGCCAGAGCTGTCAGCGCATTAGAGCAGCGGCGGTGGGAGAGAGGTTGCCAGCAGAGAGGGGAACGGAAGCTGCCACGGGAGGGGCGGGGCAGGGGTGCGGAGGATGGGCTGAGACTCGCCCCTGTGCCCACCGTAGCCTTGTGGACCACAGTTCCTTTCAAGGTGCACGAATTCATGCACTGGGCCACTAGAGTATACTACAAAATTCTAAAAAGAAAGCATGAGGATAAATCTTTATGACCTTGTTTTGGCAAAGAATTCTTAGACATGAGACCAAAAGCATGAGCAACAAAAGAAAAAATGTAATAGATCCTATGGGAGATATAGACAACATAATAATAGTAGAGACCTTAACCCTTTGTGGTCGTTTGTATACTCTCAGCCACCAAAGCTTTTTTACCGTTCTGGTCGTATGTCTGCTCTCAGCCACCACAGCAATGAACCGTACGAATCTTAACTCTATTCATTCATGTATCAGTTCATAATTTCTCTGAAAGCTCTTAAGTGTCTAAGCGACCTTGTCACGAACGAAAACATTGCCCCGACAAATCGGAGATACCGAAACTCAATATAAACAAACGCGGTCGTTCCACACTCGCCATGTAAAACACCATGGCGAGTCAGTCGCCTTTTGAGAGTGAAGAAATCGACAAGCTTCGGAGATACTTCGCAGAATTTCAAATAAAGCTTTACAAATTACGTTTAACTGTAATTAGGCATTCTCGCTTGTTAAGATATTTCAAAATAATACTCCAAAAAAAAGTTACCGAAAGAAGTGTACTGCGAATCTGAAAGTAACGATGAAGAGTTTTATTTTGGCACCTTGAATACTGACTCTGACATAGAAAGTGATAACGTTTGTAGTGATTCTACTAGTAGTGACGTAGTTCCAAAAAAGAATTAATAAATCTTGTTTATCCTTCATAATCTTGCATGTTATGCATCACTGCTCTTTCAATGGAAATTAATTCCGACCAGTACAACACCGATGTCCAAATTTAATACGACCTCAAAGGGTTAATACCCTACTATTAGCAATGGATAGATTGTTGAGAAAAAAAAATCAAAAGAAAGTGATAAATTTAACCATACTATAGAACAGCCATTTTCAACCTTTTTCATCTCATGGCATACATAAACTAATTATTAAAATTCTAAAGCACACCAAAAAAATAAGTTATCTTTTTGCTCCAAAGTGATTTTTAAAAAATCAGGTGCCTATACTTGCACGTAAGGATTTCTGGTACCAAGAAATAACCAATCAGCCCTAGCTAGTTTGGCTCAATGGATAGAGTGTTGGCCTGTGGACCAAAGGGTCCCAGGTTCGATTCCGGTCAAAGGAACACATACTTAGGCTGCAGATTCCTCCCTACCTGGGCCCTGGTCAGGGCTCCTGCAAGAGGAAACCAGTCGAGGTGTTTCTCTCACATCGATGTTTCTCTCTGTCTTTCCTATCACTTCCACTCTCCCTAAAAATCCATGGAAAAATATCCGCGGGTGAGGATTAACCAAAAAAACCCCAGATCAGATGTAACCTTATTATGTGACATAACCAATAAGATGCAACTCTATTATATGACCTATTATGTATGGTCCAAGACCGGTCATTCAGACCAGACGGCTATGATTGTGTTGGCTGTAATCATTGTTTTATTTGACAATCTAAGGGAAAAGACGTCAATGCTCCCCTGACTAGTCAGGTACTACATGTTTAAAAATTCTTGTGGCACACCGGTGTGACAAGGGTTGACACTTTCTGCTTTAGAACAAGCAGACAGCTATATATACCGAACATCCCATCTAACAGTAGAGGAATACACATTTTTCTCAAGTGCCACAACACATCCTACAGAGCTATAGTTATTGATAACAACAGTAATAGTAAAGTACAAAACAAAAACATTATAGAAATACATAGAATAGGTAAGCAATAATAAATATTAAAGAAGCAAAGATAATGACTCTAAAGAAAAGAAATTTAAAACATTTGTTCTTCAAAGGATACCATCAAGAAAATGAAAAGACAACCCACAGAATGGGAGAAAATATTTGCAAATCTTTATCTTATGAGAGACTTATCTAGAATATTTAAAGAATGCTTATAATTCAAAAATAAAAAGACATCCCCATTTTAAAATGGACAAAGGATCTGGATAATTCTTCAAGAAAGATATACAAATGGCCAGTAAGTAAATGAAAGGATGCTTAACATATTAGTCATCAGGAAAATGCAAAATAAGACGACATTGAGATACTACTCCACACTACGTAGATGGTTAGACCCAAAGAGTCAGTTAAGTGTCAGCAAGGATGTGAAGAAACTAGAGCCCTCATAAAGCAACAGTAGGAACAGAAAATAGTGCAGCCTTTTTGGTAAACAATCAAGTAGTTTCTCCAAAGATCAAACATAGTTACCATATGAACCAGCAATATCCAATCTGAGTATATACCCAAAGAGAATCAAAACATATGACCACACAAAAGCTTGCACACCAATGTTCATAGCAGTATTATTCATAACAGCCAAAGATGGAAATAAAATCTAAATGTCTATCAATAGGTAAATAAAATAATATATCCATATAGTGAAATATTATCCAACTATAAAAAGGAATGAAGTACTGATACTTGCTGCAACATGGATGAGCCTTGAAAAAATTATGCTAAGTGAAAGCCAGTCACAGAAGACCACATACTGTATGATTTCATTCATTATGAAAACTTAGAAAAGGGGTACCTATAGCTATAGAAAATAGATTAGTGGTTGCTTACAACTGGGATAAATGGGGATAAGGAGAAGATGGGGAGGTAGCAGTGACCGCAAAAGGGTAAGGGCTCTTTTTGAGGTAATGAAAATGCTCTCAAATTGGCTGTGGTGATGGTTGCACTAATCTGTAAATACTATACTAAAAAGCACTAAACTATATACTTTAAATGGGTGAATTGTATGGTATATCAACTATACCTCAATAAAGCTATCAAAATCCAACATGAAAAAAAAAACCCAACCAAAAATTACCAGTTGTTGAAATCTACTTGTTGAGTTCCCAACTCACATGCTTTAACTCATTTGAATCTCATCATAACTCTACAGAATAACTGACAAACTTGCCAATGAAAAACCTTCGGCTCAGAGAGGTTAAGTGGCTTGTCCAGACCTTGAGTACAGCCTGGACTGGAACCATATTATTCCAATAAACTTTCTTTTTCCCCTTTATTATTTCACCTAATATATTTACAGCTTGAAATTTAAATCATTTTACTATTTTTTCCCTATTACTAGAATAAATGGATTGGCTTCAACCAGCTTAAAAACTAATCCTCTGCCGGAAGCCGGTCCATCCTTGCTGCTTGACACAGTCGCTGCAGGAAAGAAACATCTGCACAGCATATGTTTCAAGGGACCTGGCGTATATAGCATACTGTTCTTAATATGTTTGCTCCCCTTAGCACTGTGTGTTTTAACCAAGGTCACCTCTCCGAGAAAGGTTGTTTCCCCAGGTAGGAATTTTTCCCTGAAGTCAGGGAGGGGATGCCTCTCCAAGAAAGGTTGTTTCCCCAGGTAGGATTTTTTCCCTGAAGTCAGGGAGGGGATGAAACTCCTTAACTAAGTGCCAGGCGGGTAGTTAATCACTACAAACAATCATGCTTAAGCTACATAATCTTTACTCCCTGGAATGGAGATAAGAGACGCCCTAACCTTTGTAATAGAAATTGACAGGATTAAAATCAACTGGGATAAATACGGATGTAACAAGACAATAAACAGCAGAACCTCTCTGGAGATCCAGACCAGAACTTGGCTGGAGATCCTGGCTAGGCTGCTGATCAAGTGAACGCTGTCTCCGTGTCATTCCTTCTTCGCCGACTCCGTCTATGCCTTTGGGAACCCCTGGACCTGCTGGGGTTGGACCCCGGCAATCCTCTAACAACCAATCACAATGTATGAACCTAAATAGAGGTGTGGAACAACATTTATAAAAGTTATTGTGGGCCCTGGCTGGTAGCTCAGTTGCTGGGCAAAATGCCAAAGTTGTAAGTTCCATCTCCAATCAGGGCACATACAAGAAGCATCCAATGAATGCATCTGTAACAGGAATGACAAATCGATGTTTCTGTTTCTCTCTCTCTCTCTCTCTCTCTCTCTCTCTCTCTCTCAAAAAAAAAAAAAGTCACTGTGGAGTAAGGGTATTTGAATATGGACTGGTTACATGTCACTAGAGAATTAGTATTAATTTTATTAAATGTGAGTATGCTGTTGTGGTCTTTGGGAGAAGGTCCCTAGTCAAAGGAATGCACGCCAAAAATGTATTTTTGGATCAAGTATCATCACACTGCCAACTAACTTTCGAAGGATTCAGCAAAAAAGAAAAAAAGCTAACTCAGTGAAATGTTAGCTGGTGAATCTAACTGTAAGTTTGAAATTTTTAAATAAAAGTAAAATGAAAAAATGATACCAAAAGCTTTAAAAAATGATTTCACTTTGTGAATATTGTTATAATCCACTTGAAAAAATTTCCAACAAAAACCTTTTATAAAATTATATTCTTATCATATACTAAAAATAGTTTTTAATCAAACACTTAAAATCTACAAATAAACCTATGTAAGCCAACTTATAAATGTAAAATGAATAATGGAATTTGATAATAACTAGCAACTATGATGTAATAATTGACTCTGGCAAAAAAATCAAATATCAATTAAAATAATAATTGATGAAATTTTTATGAGAAACAGCGCATTTACATAGTGTCTGTCTCCCCATCAGGTAAGTAAAACAGTAACTCCACAGTGGAGAGATCTGACAGACACCACCTTAAACCAAGTGACCAAAGTTACTAATAACAACCACCACCAATAATGGGACCCACCAACATTAGGTAACTCCTGATAGAATGCACATAGGACACACCACCACTTTTCTAGCACTCCTGTCAAAAACACAGGACCTGGCCAAAACCGGTTTGGCTCAGTGGATAGAGCGTCGGCTTGCGGACTGAAAGGTCCCAGGTTCGATTCCGGTCAAGGGCATGTACCTGGGTTGCGGGCACATCCCCAGTAGGAGGTGTGCAGGAGGCAGCTGATCGATGTTTCTCTCTCATCGATGTTTCTGACTCTCTATCTCTCTCCCTTCCTCTCTGTAAAAAATCAATAAAATATATTTAAAAAAAAAAAAAAAAAAAAAACACAGGACCTGAATCAATCATGAGGGTACATTCAACAAAACCAAATTGAGTAACAGTCATTAAAATGTACTCTTCCCAAAAGGGAAGGCAAAGACAGAAATACCACTCTGGATTAAAGGAGCCTAGAAACCCAAAAGCTAAATGCAATGGATGGTCCTAGATAGAAAGCCTAAACCACAAAAATAACTTCTAAATTATATACATTAGTATTATTGGGTCAGTTGGTAAAATTTGATATACTATTATTTACAGACTAGAGGCCCGGTGCATGAAATTTGTGCGGGGGGTGGGGGGGTCCCCTCAGCCTGGCCTGTGCCCTCTTGCAGTCCAGGAGCACTCAGGAGATGGCCGACTGACCGCTTAGGCCCGTTCCCTCTGGGGAGCTGGCCTAAGCTGTCAGTCGGACATCCTTAGCACTGCCGCAGAGGCAGGAGAGGCTCCTGCCACCACCGCTATGCTCGCCAGCTGTGAGTCCGGCTCAGGGCTTCTGGCTGGGCAGCACTCCCCCTGTGGGAGCGCACTGACCACCAGGGGGCAGCTCCTGTGTTGAGCATCTGCTCCCTGGTGATCAGTGTGCATCATAGCGACCGGTAATTCCGCTGTTCGATTTGCATATTAGACTTTTATTATATAGGATCTTATTTAGTATTAATTTCCTGATTCTGATAATTGCGCTATATAAAGAATGTCTGTGTTTTTAAGGCATAAAAACACTGAAATGTTTAAGGGTGCAGGGGTACCATGTCTGCAACTTTTAGAAAATGTAGGAAAAAGTATTATATAGGAAAAGATGGATGTATGGAGGGTTGGGGAGGTGTGGGTAAAAGGGGAGGTAATGATAAAGCAAATGGAGAAACTGGGTGAAGGGGCTCAGGAATTCTTTGTACTAAGTCTTACAACTATTCTGTAAATTTGACATTATCTTTTAAGAATTAATTTCTTTTGTCACTGTCCCACTCTACAGTGACTCTAGCTGGAGATTTTAAAACATTTTTTATTTTTAAAGATATTGACACATTTTGCACAAAATTTAAATAATAATGAAAATTGAATTTCACCTTCAAAATGTAATTTACTGGTTCAATGCAGTGCTCTCTACAGTTTTGCTTGAGAGTCCTTTTAAATGCCACAATTATACTTTCCAACAGGCCCCTAAGTAACCTGCACTGGATATCAACTTTGCTCTCTGACCACACTACCATTCAGTTCCTTACCAATAAATGCCAAGGGATTTTACTGAAATAGAGCTTCCTGGGTTCAGTTATGGGTTCTGCCACCTGCTGGCTGTGTGACATTTACAAAGAGGGATAAAGGTAATGCCTATCTCATGGAGGAATTTAAAAGGATGAATACAATTCCATAGCAAAAACCCAAACAATCATTAAAAAATGGACAGAGAACATGTGGCTCAGAGGTGGACCTGTGAACCAGAAGGTCACGGTTCAATTCCCAGTCAGGGCACATGCCCAGGTTGTGAGCTCAATCCCCCTGTGGGGGATGTGCAGGAGGTAGCCAATCAATGATTCTCTCTCATCACTCATGTTTCAATCTCTCCCTCTCCCTTCCTCTCTGAAACCAGTGAAAGTATATATTTTTTAAAGTGGGCAGAGGATACCAGTAGTTATTTTTCCAAGCAAGAAATACACATGGCCAACAGGTACATGAAAAGGTGCTCAACAGCACTATCATTAGGAAATGCACATCAAAACCACTATGAGATGCCACCTCATACCTGTTAGAATGGCTATCAACAAAAAGACAATATGTTGGCAAAGATGTGGAAAAAAGGAAACCTTTGTGCACTGTTGGTAGGAACGTAAATTGATGCAACCGTTATAGAAAACAGTATGAAGGTGCCTTAAATTAAAAAAGGATGCCCTTCTTGGTGTGGCTCAGTTGAGTGTCACCCCATGCACCAAGAGGTCACCAGTTCGATTCCCAGTCAAGGCACATGCCAGGGTTGCAGTCTCAATCCCCAGTAGAGGGTATGCAGGAGGCAGTCAATCAATGTTTCTCTCTCCCTCTCCCTCTAAGCAAATCAATAAAAACATTCTTTAAAAAAATTAATACAAGAACTACCTGGGTATTTATCTGAAGGAAATGAAAATGGTTATCTTGAAAAATATATCTGCATCACTATGTTCATTGATTTACAAGTCAAGACATGTCCGTTGGCAAATCTTACCTAATAATAGACAAACATGTAAATTGACCATCCCTCCGCTACACTCACCAGCCAATCATTAACAAATTAACCCAACAAAGATGGCAGTTAATTTGCATACATAGGCAGAAAGCAGCAGAGTGAAGACTGAAGGCGGCTCCAGCCAAAGCAGCAAAGACTGAAGGCAACTCTGGCCTGAGCGAAGGCCTGGGTCCTGGGTGCTGGGTTAAAACCAGTGCCGGCAGCCAGGGGAAGGGAAGGCCTAATGCACGAATCTCTTCGGGCCTCTAGTAAATGGATAAAAGAAAATGTGCTGTGTGCATGCACTGGAGTATTATTCATCATTCTATTGTGACATGAATGGACCTTGAGGGCATTATGCTAAGTGAAATAAGCCAGACAAATACTGTATGGCCTCACTTATATGTGAAATCTTAAAAACAAAATAAAACTCGGAACTCACAAATATAGAAAACTGATTGGTGGTTTGTCAGGCAGGGATGGGGGTGGGACAAAATGGTTTGTAAAGGGGGTCGAAAGCTACAAACTTCCCAGTTATAAGTAAGTCCTAGAAATATAATGTACAGCATGTTATCTATAGTATATAATACTATAGTTTATATTGAAAAGTTGAGAATTGGTTAAATGAATCATAATATCCTGCAGCTATTAAAATTCATAATGTATGTGCTGAAAAGGTATTCTATGTCATGTAATAGTAACTGAATAAAACAGGATTCAGTAGAGTGGGTGAAATATAATTCTATGTTTACAAAATAATATATGCACACAGAGAAAAATCAGAAAGTGTTCAGCTCTTTGGGGGACATGGAATACAGGCTCCCTCAGATGCAGGGGGTTCCTGTAAGACATAAACCAACGGACTGGCGCTAGAGCTTTCCTATTAATTACTCTAATGCTGGGTCTCAGTTTCTGGTTCCTCATATGCAAGATTTTGGCTTGCATCATGGCTTCTGTGACCTACCTTTAAGTTTATTTCCTATATAAATAGATATTCTTTGTTTTTCCTAGGTTACACTCCCAAGAACAGGACTCTGATTGACCAGCTCATCTTTTCTTGAAATATGTGGTAGATAACTAACCAGGATATAAATTTACCTGACCTGGGAGGAGAGAGTAGAAAAGGGAATAAGGGGCCAGTGGAACTGTCAGATAACCTCCCAAAATTTTTGTAGAATCAAGGGGAGATAAAACAAAAAAAGAAAAACTGCCTTTCAGTAACTGTAAACTTCCCCAGGCATTGGGAACCTGTAATTAAACAGATAACATTAATACCTCACTATATTTTTTGTGCATAAATTCTCATTACAAAAGAATCAGAGCCCTGGCCAGTGGGGCTCAGCTGGTTAGGTATCATCCTGTGCACAGAAAGGGTGCCAGTAGGGGCACATGCCAGGGTTGTGGGCTTGATCCCCAGTGGGGAGGTGAAGTGTGGGAGGTGGCTAATTTGTTTCACTTTCACATTGATATTTTCTCTCTCCCTCTTCCTTCTTCTCTTTCTAAAAATTGATACATATTTTTAAAAGGAACAGAGTCCTTCTTCCCCACCCCAGTAGGGGGCGTGCAGGAGGCAGCCAATCAATGATTCTCTCTCATCATTGATGTTTCTATCTCTCTCCCTTCCTCTCTGAAATCAATAAAAATTTATTTTTTACAAAAAAGGATGAGTCCCATTCAGTCTTATAGTTCATTAAATACTTAATAAAGACAAACTAAAAGTATTCTAAAAAACTAATAGTTAAGCCGAAACCGGTTTGGCTCAGTGGATAGAGCGTCAGCCTGCGGACTGAGAGGTCCCGGGTTCGATTCCGGTCAAGGGCATGTACCTGGGTTGCGGGCACATCCCCGGTGAGGGATGTGCAAGAGGCAGCTGATCGATGTTTCTCTCTCATCGATGTTTCTAACTCTCTCTCCCTTCCTCTCTGTGAAAAATCAATAAAATATATTTTTAAAAAAACAAAAACTAATAGTTAAGAGTAACTCTCAAATTCTAATGAAAAACAGGGTATATTTCTCTGTCTGGATTTTCATTTCGCTAAACTGGAAACCGTAGGGTAGGTTAACAAAATCAGAGGGGATAGAAGAGAGAAGACGCTTGCTAGTGTAAAACATGAAGAATTTGGAAAGAGACTGGGTTTTCTTCTTTACAAACAGGGAGTATGTGTGTGGGGAGGGGGTGGGGCGGTGGGGGGTACTACAATTGACCTCTTCAGTGCAACACTAAAATGTTAGAAACTGGGATTTCTTTTTATTATAATAGCTATATATTATTCACAAAAAAGGTGGGGGTTTTTCCCCTCACATGAGGATATTTTTTCCATTGCTTTTTAGACAGAGTAGGAGGGTTGGGGGGGGGGGGGTCGCGTGGGGGGGAGAGAAAGAAACATCAATATGAGAGACACATTGATTGGTTGCCTCACACACACACACCCCAAGGCAGGTGGGACCTGCAACCCAAGTACTTGCCCTTTACTGGGAATTAAACCTGTGACCCTTTGGTGCTCAGGGCAATGCTCTAACCACTGTACACACAGGCCAGGGGCAAAAATGGTTTTTTTTTTTTTTAGAGGCCCAGTGCACGAATTTGTGCATGAGTGGGGTCCGGCCGGCTTGGCCCCATTGGTGGATTGGGGCTGGGCCTGTCGGGAAGAGGAGATGGTGGGAGGTTGGCCGGCCAGCCCCACACCTGATTGGTGTGTGTGGGGGCAATTGGGGGGGGGGGGCGGCGGCCGTGGGGAGGGGCTGTGGGCCGACCAGCCAGCTGGCCCTGCCCCTGATCAGAGTGGAGGGGCTGATCTGGGACGGAGCTGGCTGCAGGGAGGGGCCGAGGGCCAATTGGGGTGGTGGGGGCCCATGAGGGGCAGGGCAATCAGGGGTGGGGCCGGCTGGGGGGAGGGGCCGCGGGAGGTTGGCCAGCCAGCCCCACCCCCAGATTGGGCCGGTTCGCTGGCCCACTCACTGGCCACAGTGGCGTCAGCGCAACCAGTCGTTCTGGTTGTTACAGGGTTCCAGTTGCTGGCTTTCTATATATATGGATTTTTAATGTATTTTTATTGATTTCAGAGAGGAAGGGAGAGGGAGAGAGAAAGAAAGAAATATTACTGATGAGAGAGAATCACTGACTGGCTGCCTCCTGCACACCCCCTACTGGGAATTGAGCCCACAACCTAGGCATTTGCCCTTGAGCAGAATCAAACCTGGGACTCTTCAGTTTGCAGGCCAATGCTCTATCCACTGAGCCAAACCAGCTAGGGCGAAAACATTTGTTATTGTTTTTTAAGTTCTTTTCCACCATTCTCTTAAGCTTCCTAGAGAACTCTTCCCCTCTCTCACTCCAAGAGAATGCAGTTTTAACCTCCTTCAAATTGCTTTCTCTGAAGTTATCTTTGGCTGTTTACAATTGTAATTTTCCTATACTTCTCTACATCACTCCACACTACAGAATCTATTTTGTGACCATGAGCAGTGCCACTGCCTGAGTGCTTACCAACATTGATCATTGAGCTATCATATCTCCCAGGAGCCACTTTCCTCCAGATTTCATGTTTATAGAACAATCCACAGTGTTTTTTTAAGTCACTATTAGTATAGCATTCCATTACTTGCACAGCCACAACATCCTTAACTAATATCTCATTTAAGTACTCCAATATTATTGGTCATCTATTCCTACCTAGTCTTAAATAATACCAGTGACGAATGTCCTTTCAGGGAACCACTACCTTCAGAAATTCACACCTAGTCCACTCCAAAATTAAGTCTTTCTTCATCTACTGTTTCTATCACAGCTACCAACACCAGATTTAATCTGAAACATTTAGTACTCAGAACATTCTTATTTTTTGAAATGCTCACCTGAGGATATGTTTATTAATTTTATTTTTTAAAGTATATTTTTATTGATTTCAGAAAGGGGAGAGATGAAAACATCAGTGATAAGAATCACTGATTGGTTGCCTCCGGCACACGGCCTACTGGGGATCGAGCCTGCAACCCAGACATGTGCCCTTGACCAGAAACGAAATCGGGACTCTTCAGTCCACAGGCCGACGCTCTATCCACTCAGCAAAACTAGCTATGGCTGTTTATTGATTTTAGACAAAAAGGGAGGGAGGGAGCAAGGGAAATATCTATGTGACAGAAACATCAATCAGTTGCAGCCTGAACACACCTCAACCAGGCATTGAACACAGAACCTTTTTGGTGTACATGGCAACACTCCAACCAACCAGGACTACAGGACATTCTTAGTCTAAGATTTTGTCATTCTTTCATTCACTATCTGAATAAAAGTGATTAATACTAGAGCCTGACATTGATGGCCTGCTGTGATGTCCCACCTACTATCTCTCAACCTCATTATTTTCTATATTTAACACGAACCTCCAAGACTGCCTTTTCCAGGAAGCATTTCGCATATGATCACTGCCTGCTTCGGAATTACTACATCAATTATATTCTCTACCATTCATTTGGCACAAAACATTGGTTTTACACTATCATTACCAACTCACCCTTTTAAAAAACAAAAAAAATAAAACTCTAATCCCCAGGGCAATAGGAATAGCAGCCCTGTCACATACCTCTGGAACATTAATACTACTAATAATAACAAACAGGAAACTGATTGGGATTTGAAGTTTTTCTTTTCTTTCTAACTCCACTATTACTTTAAAGAGTTGCAAATTACAGAAATTCAAGCACAGTTAGTAGTAATGAAGATGGGCTCCTTCACTGGAAGTGAAGAAATTCTAATGTTATGAGGGCACAGGTATTCTTAACATCAAGTAAAATACACGTCTCTTCCAATCCCCAAAATCCTCTGAGGAGGGCTGGGTAGCTGCTTTACACATAAAAAAAAAAAAAAGGAGGGGAGGAGACAGTGCAGGGAGGCAAACACCAGCAGAACCTCGCACACATTCCCCCCAACACACACACACACACACACACACACACACACACACACACAGACCACAGACACCATTCTGCACTGAGGTGAGACAAAAGTCAGTGGTACCCCAAGCGCCTGGGGCCTGTGAGACCAACTCAGTGGGGGAAGGGAGTACTGCTCAGAGCAGGGTCAATCAAGGCATGAAACTCAAGGCAGATCCAGCCTTTGGGCTAAGGAGTCCCCCATCACTAGACTACTACAGCTTTAACCTCTTGGACCTATATCAGGTTGTGTCCAGAACCAGAAAGGGACAGTGACTCACATTCACATGCACTATAGAAGCTCCCAGGAGGCCTGGGATAGACACAGCAAGGGAGCAGATACAACATCAGAGAAAAACCTAGCAAGCCCCACAAATAGCACACCCAAAGCACCTGTATACCAGCCGGCATGATAACACTGGGGTTGAACCACACTGGCAGCAAGTCAGAGGGGAGACCCCTCCCATGAATGGGATATCAAAAATCAAGTCCCAGTTACAACAGGAGAGCCCAAACAATGCACAAAAGGGGCATTCCTAGAGCACCCAGCTCGGGTGAACAAAGAGACTGCACCACTGGACACCTCACTTTCTACATTAGGCCAACCCACAAAGACTGGGAGGCACAACCGTTCTAATACACAACAGCAAATACAAAGAGACAGCTAAAATGTGGAAACAAAGAAACAACCCCAAATGAAAGAAAAGAAATTTCCAGAATAAGAACTAAATGAAATGGAAGCAAGCAATCTATCAGACATAGAGTTCAAAGCAATGGTTTATAAAGATGCTTAAAGAACTTTGTGAAAATTACAACAGCATGAAAAGGAAAATAGAGGCCATGAACTACAAACAGACAGAATAAAGAATGAGGC
The DNA here is from genome assembly GCF_964212035.1 of Myotis nattereri. Classification (NCBI taxonomy): domain Eukaryota; kingdom Metazoa; phylum Chordata; class Mammalia; order Chiroptera; family Vespertilionidae; genus Myotis; species Myotis nattereri. The sequence goes on from NC_138076.1 coordinate 107,216,001, forward strand.
ATCTGACATCAAGAACACACCGGAAGGTATTAGAGGTAGATTGGATGAACCAGAGAATCGAATCAGCGACTTGGAAGACAAGGTAGAAATATATACCCAATTAGAGCAGCAAATAGAAAAAAGAATTAAAAAACAGGAAGATAGTTATTCCAAAAAATTCAAGAGGAAGGAACACTTCCAAGCTCTTTTTACGAAGCCAGCATTATCTAATTCCACAATTAGATAAAGACACTATAAAAGAAAATTACAGGCCAACATCCTGTAATGATGAACACAGATGCTAAAATCCTCAACAAAAATTTAACCAAATTGCATCCAGCAATATTTTAAAAACATCATACACCATGATCAAGTGGGATTTATTCCGGGGATGCAAGGCTGGTCCAATATTCGCAAATCAATGAATGTGATACATCACATAAGCAAACTGAAAGATAAACACCACATGATAATATCAAAGGATGCAGAAAAAGCATTGGACAAAATGCAGCACCTTTTTTTGATAAAAACTCTTAGTAAAATGGGAAAAGAGGGATCATACCTCAACATACCAAAGGCCATATATGACAAACCTATAGCCAACATAACACTCAATGGGCAAAAACTAAAAGTGTTTCCCTTAAGAACAAGAACAAAGCAAGGGTGTCTGCTTTCACCACTCTTATTCAACACTAGAGGTCCAGTGCACAAATTTGTGCACCAGTGTGGTCCCTCGGCCTGGCCTGTGGAAACGGGCCAAAACCAGCTCTCCAACATCCCCCGAGGGGTCCCAGATTGCGAGAGGGCACAGACCAAGACAAGGGACCCCACCAGTGCACAATCGAGGCCAGGGAGGGATGCGGGTGGTTGCCAGCCGGGGAAGGACTGCAGGAGAGCTCCAGAGTGTGTCCGGCCCATCTGGTTCAGTCCCGAACAGCCAGACCCCAGCAGCAAGCTCACCTGCTGGTCAGAGCATCTTCCCCCTGGTAGTCAGTGCATGTCATAGCAACTGGTAAACTGTCTGCCTCTTGGTGGTCAGTGCACGCCATAGCGAGCAGCTGAGCAGCTTTAGCATATCATTAGAATATTACACTTTGATTGGTTGAACGGCTGACTGGACGACCACTTAGCATATTAGACTTTTATTATATACGATAGTACTGGAAGTTCTACCCATAGCAACCAAACAAGAGGAGATAAAAGGTATCCAAATTGGAAAGGAGGAAACAAAACTCTCATTATTCCCAGGTGGCATGATATTGTACATAAAAAATCCTAAAGATTCCACCAGGAAGCTACTAGACTTAATAAATTTGGCAAGATAGCAAGATACAAAATCAACATCCAGAAATCAATGGCATTTTTATACACCAATAATTAACTCTCAGAAAGAGAAACCAAAAAAAAAAAAAATCCATTTACCATTGCAACAACAAAAAAATAAGATACCAAAGCATAAAATTAACCAAGGAGATAAAAGACCTGTACTTGGAAAACTATAGGACATTGAAAAAACAATTAGAGGAAGATACAAATAAACTGAAGCATATATCATGTTCATGGATTGGAAGACTTAACATCATTTAAGTGTGTATGCTTACCCCAAACTCCAAAAATTTATATGGAATCATAAAAGAGTCCTAATAGCTGCAGCAATCTTGAGAAAGAAGAATGAAGTAGGAGGGATCACAACACTGCATATCAAACTATACTACAAAGCCATTATAACTATACCACAAAGCCTGGTGCTGGCACAAGAACAGGCATATAGACCAATGGATCAGAACAGAAACCCTGGAAATTGACCCACACCATTACGGTGAATTAATAGTTGACAAAGGAGGCAAGAACATGCAATGGAGTAAAGACAGTCTCTTCAACAAATGGTGCTGGGAAAACTAGACAGACACATGCAAAAAAGATGAAACTAGACCACCAATTTACACCAGTCACAAGAATAAACTCAAGATGGATAAAAGACTTAAATGTAAGGCATGAAACCATAAAAATCTTAGAGGAAAACATAGGCAGTAAAATCTCAGACATCTCACATAGTAATATATTTACGGACACGTCTCCTTGGGCAAAGAAAATTAAGGAGAAAATAAACAAATGGGACTATATCAAAATAAAAAGCTCCTGCACACCAAAAGAAACCACCTTCAAAATGAAAAGGGAACCCACGGTGTGGAGAACATATTTGCCAATTATACATCTGAAAAGGGGTTAATATCCAAAATACATAAAGTTCTCATACAACTCAATGAAAGGAAGACAAAAAATCCAATTGAAAAATGGGCAGAAGACCTGAATAGACATTTTTCCAAAGAGGACGGACAAATGGCCAAGAGACATATGAAAACATGCACAATGTCACTAATCATAAGAGAAATGCAACTTAAATCCACAATGAGATATCACCTTACACCTGTTAGAATGGCTATCATCAAAAAAATCAACACCCAGCCAGTGTGGTTCAATGGTTGAGCATCGACCTAGGAATCAGGAGGTCAAGGTTCAATTCCGGGTCAGGGCATATGCACAGGTTGCAGGCTCCATCCCCAGTTGGGGCTGGAGGTGCAGGAGGCAGCCAATCAATGATTCTCTCTCATCATTAATGTTTCTATCTCTCTCTCCCTCTCCCTCTGAAATCAAATAAAAATATATTTCTAAAAAAAACAAACAAGTGTTGGGGAGAATGTGGAGAAAAGGGAACACTAGTTCACTGCTGGTGGGAATGCAGATTGGTGCAGCACCTATGGAAAACAGTATGGAGTTTCCTCAAAAAATTAAAAATGGAACTTCCGTTTGACCCAGCAATCCCACTTCTGGGAATATATTCTAAAAACCCAAAAACACCAATCAGAAAGAATATATGCCCCCCTATGTTCATAGCAACGTTATTTGTACAATAGCTAAGATGTGGAAACAGTCCAAGTGACCATCAGTAGATGAATGGATAAAAAACTGTGAGACATTTACACTATGGCATACTATGCAGCTGTAAAAAAGGGGATTTTTTTTTTTACCCTTTGAGACAGAATGCATGTACCTGGAAAATATTATGCTGAGTGAAATAAGCCAAACTGAAAAAGACAAATATCTCATGATCTCACTTATTTGTGGAATCTAATTAACAAAATGAATTGCCCAACAAAATAAGGTCCAAAGCATGAAGGCATGGAACAGATTGGCATACCTCGATGTGGTGTTGTGGGAAGAAGAGATAAACCAAAGAACTTACATACTTATATGTATAGTCCATGGACACGGTCAATAGGGTAGTGAAGATGTGGGGCGATGGGTAGGAGCTGGAAGGAGGGGGGGTAAAGGAGGGAATGTGGGAGATACCTGTAACACTATTAATAAAATATATATTTAAAAAGAAACAATGTGGGGGGGGGGATTAGTAACTCTGTGTAGGATACTAATTAATCAGTACCAGTGTAAGAGAGGTGGAAAATCCAAAATTAAATCCCTTAATTATGACAATAGGTGAATTTTTTCTTTAAATCGCCCTTTCCTACCCCACATATCTCACTCACTGGCCTAAACCTCTTTCAGTGCTGTTAAAAGTAGCCGACAATGGCCAGCCCTGCAGACTTCCCTAAAATGACCTCTTGCAAGGTGGCCCCCCAGCCTGGCACTAGCAGCAGCCAAGCTCAGCACCTCTCCTTGCAGCATAGCCTATCCCAGGTGTCTCCAGCCCAGCACAGACAGCTACCAATCACAATCACAGAGCACTTTGTAGCTCCTACCAAGTGGCTGGCTTCAGACTATACTGAGCACTACATAACACAGCTCCACAAAGGACATGTCCAAAGGGTAGACTCAGCACAGACCAGGTCTCCACTGCAGTGAATCTCACCCCAACAACAGCTTCTCCTCTATAGTCACCATCAGTCCTCCCGTCCAGTCAGCCTGAGGGTCAATCCCACCCACTGACTTGCCAACAGCAATCAAGATTCAACTACAACAGGAAGGCACACACAACCAATGGAGAATTTACCACTGGGCCCCACATGACATCTACTACATAGGTCACTCTGACTGCCAACACTGGGAGATGTAGATCAACCTAGTACAGAGAACCAAACAAATGCAGCCAAAAGGAGGAGACAAAGAAACATGTCTAAAATGGAAGAAAAGGACAAAACTCCAGAACTAAATAAAACGGAGGCAAGTAATCTACCAGATACTGGTTATAAGGAAGCTCAATGATCTCAGTGAAAATTTAACAAAGAGATATGTAACATAAAAATGGAGATAGAGCCCTGGACAAGTGGCTCAGTTGGCTGGGCATCGCCCCACGCACCCAGAGGTTGCTGGCTCAATTGACGGTCAGGGCACATGCCTGCGTTGCAGGTTCCATTTCCAGTACGGGGCTTGCAGGAGGCAGCCAATCTATGTTGTGCTATCACATCAATGTTTCTCTCTTCTCCCTTCCCCTCTCTCTAAAAAAAATTGACTATTCTTTAAGAAAATAAAAATGGAGACAGAAAATATTTTTTAAAAAGTCAGAAACAAAGAATACAGTAATTGAACTGAAGAAAATATCACAGAGAATCAATAGTAGATTAATTGAAGCAGAGAATGGAATCAATGATTTGGAAGATGAGATAGTGGAAAGCATCCAATTAGATCAACAAAAAGAAAAATGAATTCTTAAAAAATCGAGGACAGTTTCCTCTGACACTGTGGCTCAGTTGGTTGGAGCATCATCCTGAACACCAAAAGGCTGCAAGTTCAATTCCCAGTCAGGGTACATACCTGAGTTGTGGGCTTGATACTTGGTTGGGGCACATATAAGAGTCAACTGATCAATATTTCTCACTTCAATGTTTCTCTCTCACATCGATTTTCTCTCCCTCTCCCCCCCTCTCTCGCTCTCTCTCTCTTTCTCTCAAAATCATTAAAAACATATTCCCAGTGAGGATTTTAAAAAAAAAGAGGACAGTTTAAGGGACTTCTGAGACAACATTAACTGTATCAATGTTCTCATCATAGGTGTACCAGAAAGAGAAAGCAAAGGATTGCAAATCTATTTGAAGAAATACAGGCAGTTTTCGGGTTATGTCAGACTCGACGTACATCATTTCGTTGTTACGTCACCATCTCCCAGTTACAGTATTTTTTTAGAAAAAGTTCTGTCATTTCGACGTATGTACATATGAGCTTTATGTTTTTTATTATTTATTCACCACAAGTAAAGGTCAGGAATTGTTACCTTTATTTTAATTTTTTTCTTTTTTTTTTTTTTTTACTGTTTCACTTCATTACTGCTGTGTATATGCTCCATGAGTGACGTAGCTGCTTATGTAGGAGGGTTCCAACTTACGGCGAAAATTGTGGTAACCCGAGGACCTACTGTAATGGAAAACTTCCCTCACCTGGCAAAGGAAATAGATATACAAGTCCCAAAAGAACAGAGTCCTAAACAAGAGGAACCCAAAGAGGCGCACACCAAGAGTCCCACATCATAATTAAAATGACAAAGGTTAAAGAATCTTAAAAGCAACCAAGAGAAAGGAAGTTAGTTACCTACAAGGATGCTCCCATAAGACTGCCAGCTGATCTATCAACAAAAACTTTACAGGCCAGAAGTAATCGACATGAAATATTCAGTGATGAAAATCAAGGCCCGGAGAAACCAAGATGGCAGCATAGGTAAACACCGGAAATTGCTGCCTCGCACAACCACTTCAAAAATACAACTAAAAGACAAAACGGACATCATCCAGAACCACAGGAAGGCTGGCAGAGTGGAAATTCTACAACTAGAAGGAAAGAGAAAAGCACTGAGACTCAGAGGAGGTGTGGAGGAAAAGTACAGAGGTACGGAGGCACCCGCTGAAAGGGCTGGCAGCTGAGGACACAGTTGTCTTTTTCAATTGGGAGGGAGTCTCAAGCTCCCGAATGCTCTTAACTCCAGTTCCGGGTGAGTCTCTGGGGGCCCAGACTCATACAGGGAGAAACTGGACTGTCTGGCATCAGGCAGAACTCGAGGGCGGCTTTCTCTCAGAGGTGCTTGCAGCGATTACCAGGACACTGAGACGTGGGGCCTCTTAGGGTAGGACTGAGGAGCAGCCATAGATGCTTGCTCCACCCTGTTGATTCCCTCAGACCCCACCCCACCCAAGCTGTGCACAGAGGCTTTTGCATATGAAAGGCCTGGCCCTTTGCAATCTGAAAATTACCAAACAAACTGCAGCTGAATCAGAGAGACCCAGAACTTGCAAAAAAAGGCCCAAGGCCCACAGCAGCTTGCATTGTTTCACAGCTGGGCCTCATCTGGGCACCTCCAAACCCCAAACAAAGAAGAGGAATCTCTCCATAGCTCCTGCTGGGTAGCCTCAGGCAGAGGCTAAATTAGTACCTCCTTGGAGATCCAGGAGCCAGTGTACCCAGTAGTCAGAGTGGGACCATCCAGATTACAACTCCTCAGATCCATAAGAGACACACTCAGGGGACAGACTCAGTGAGCACCAAAGCCCCACTGAAGCAAGTCTTGCCCCAGAAGAGTGTCTCCAGCTCAGAAGTTCTCCCACTGCAGACACAGCTGATTCTCACAGCCAATTGGCCTGGGGGTCAATTCATCCCAGTGATACCTACAACAATCAAGGCTTAACTACAACAAGACTGTGCACAAAGCCCACAAAGGGGTGCACCAAGAGTGTCCACCTCAGGTAATTAGGGAGGCTGAGCCACTGGGCCCTATAGGACACCTAGCACACAAAGCCACTCTTATCAATATAGGGAAGCAGCCAAAATGCGGAGACAAAGAAACAGGTCACAAATGGAGGAAAGCTAACTACTGGATATAGAGTTCAAAACCACACTTTTAAGGTTTTTCAAGAATTTTCTAGAAACTGCCAATAAATTTAGTGAGACCCTCGAGGTTATGAAAAAGGACCAACTAGAAATTAAGCATACACTGACTGAAATAAAGGATATTATGCAGAGTACCAACAGCAGACTAGAGGATCGCAAGAATCAAGTCAAATATTTGAAATATGAAGAAGCAAAAATCACCCAACCGGAAAAACAAAAAGAAAAAGGAATCCAAAAATATGAAGATAGTGTAAGGAACCTCTGGGACAACTTCAAGCATACCAACATCTGAATTATGGGAGTGCCAGAAGAAGAGAGCAAGATATTGAAAACCTATTTGAAGAAATAATGACAGAAAACTTCCCCCACCTGGTGAAAGAAATAGACTTACAAGTCCAGGAAGCACAGAGAACCCCAAACAAAAGGAATCCAAAGAGGACCACACCAAGACACATCATAATTAAAATGCCAAGGGCAAAAGACAAAGAGAGAATCTTAAAAGCAGCAAGAGAAAAACAGTTAGTTACCTACAAGGGAGTACCCATACGAATGTCAGCTGATTTCTCAACAGAAACTTTGCAGGCCAGAAGGGAGTGGCAAGAAATATTCAAATGATGAATAGCGAGAACCTACAACAGAGATTACTTTACCCAGCAAAGCTATTATTCAGAATTGAAGGTCAGATAAAGAGCTTCGCAGATAAGAAAAAGCTAAAGGAGTTCATCACCACCAAACCAGTATTATATGAAATGCTGAAAGGTATCCTTTAAGAAGAGGAAGAAGAAGAAAAAGGTAAAGATACACATTATGAACAACAAATACACATCAACAAGTGAATCTAAAAATCAAGTGAATAAATAATCTGATGAACAGAATAAAACAGTGAATATAATAGAATCAGGGGCACAGAAAGGGAGTGGACTGACTATTCTCGTGGGGGAAAGGGATGTGGGGGGTGTGGTAAGAGACTGGACAAAAATAGTACACCTATGGATGAGAACAGTGGGTTCGCAGGTGTAAGGGCAGAGGGTGGGTTGGGAACTGGGTGGAGGGGAGCTATGGGGGGAATAAAGAGGAACAACTGTAATAATCTGAACAATAAAGATTTAATTTTTTAAAAAAAGCTTCGCCAAAACCGGTTTGGCTCAGTGGATAGAGCGTCGGCCTGCGGACTGAAGGGTCCCAGGTTCGATTCCGGTCAACGGCATGTACCTGGGTTGTGGGCATATCCCCAGTGGGGGATGTGCAGGAGGCAGCTGATCAATGTTTCTCTCTCATCGATGTTTCTAACTATCTCTCTCCCTTCCTCTCTGTAAAAAATCAATAAAATATATTAAAAATAAATAAATAAAAATAAAAAAAAGCTTCGAAAAAAAGAATAAACTATTACTTTCACACACACACCCCCCCCAAAAAAAAAAAAGAAAAAAGAAAATCAAGGCCCTACAACCAAGATTACCCAGCAAGGCTATCACTTAAAATCAAGAGAGAGATAATGAGCTTCTAAGACAAAAAAAAAAAAAAAAAAAAAGTTAAGAGTTCACCACCACCAAACCAGTATTATAAGAAATGTAAAAGGGACTTAAGAAGAAAAAAGGAATAACATGGCAATAACTACAAACCTACAAATAATTCCTTTATTATTTTTATTTTTTAAATATATTTATTGATTTCAGAGAGGAAGGAAGGAGAGAGAGATAGAAACATCAATGATGAGAGAGAATCATTGATCAGCTGCCTCCTGCACGCTCCCTACTGGGGATCCAGCATGCAACCCAAGCATGTGCCCTTGGCCGGAATCGAACCTGGGACCCTTCAGTCCGCAGGCCTACGCTCTATCCACTGAATCAAGCCAGCTAGGGCCAAATAATTCCTTTAAATATAAATGGATTCAATGCTTCAATCAAAAGACACAGGGTGATTAAATGGCTAAGAAAATAAGACTCATAATCAGTATATGCTGCCTACACGAGACTCCAGATCAAAAGGCACATACAGACTGAAAGTACAAGGATGGAAAAATATTTCATGCAAATGGAAATGAAAAGAAACAAAGCGGGGGTAGCAATATTTATATCAGACAAATTAGACTTTAAAACAAAGATTATAACAAGAGACAAAGGATATTTCATATACAACAGCCGAGATAAAGAAGCAACTTAAGTGTCCAGTGACATATGATGTGATAAAGATGTGGCACATATATACAAAGGAATATTACTTTGCCATAAAAAAGGATGTCTCATCACTTGCAATAACATGAATGGAACTACAGGGAATTAAAAGTAAACTAAATCAGCCAAAACCGGTTTGGCTCAGTGAATAGAGCGTCGGCCTGCGGTCTGAAAGGTCCCGGGTTCGATTCCGGTCAGGGGCATGTACCTAGGTTGCGGGCACATCCCCAGTAGGAGATGTGCAGGAGGCAGCTGATCAATGTTTCTCTCTCATCGATGTTTCTGACTCTCTATCTCTCTCCTTTCCTCTCTGTAAAAAATCAATTTAAAAAAATAAATAAATAAATACAGTAAATTAAATCAGAAAGAGAGACATATACCATATGATTTCACTCATAAGAGGAATCTAAAGAATGCAATAAACAAACAAAACAGAAACTCATATATACAGGGAACTGGTGGTTGCCAGGTGGGAAGGGGATTGGGGGAATGAGTGAAAATGGTGAAGAGATTAAGAAGTACAGATTGGCAGTTACAAAACAGTCACAGAGATATAAAGTACATCATAAGGAATATGGTCAATAATATTGTGGTAACTATGTATGGTGTCAGATGGGTACTTAGCCCTTATAACTTCATTAAGTCATATAAATGTCTAACCACTATGTTATATACCTAAAACTAATATAATATTGAATGTCAACTGTGATTAAAATTTTTTTAACGTTTAAATAAATGAATCTAGCAAGTTTTACTAAATAAATCACCCTCCCCCCCACTCCCCATATACCAGTGTCCCCCAAACAAGGAACTCCAGGACACAGATTATAAAAGCTGTCACCCACACCTAAAACAATCTGCAAACACAACCTTTCAAGGAGAAAGAAGAGACACAATGGAAATGGGGGGAAAAAAAGATTTGCTAAAGAGGTAGACCTATTAATTTAACACATTTTCTGTCAAACAAATCAAATGTCCTTAGTGCCATTGTTCCTAAAACAATGAATAGAGTACTCTCTTTCAGGTAAAGGATGTTCATTAAATGGAACTGGTCAGGAGAAAAAAACACTCTTGCAGTCAATCAGACAACATTTCAATTTTAAGGACGTACCAGGTGTATCGGTTAATAATGCGGATTTTTTTTTTCAATAGATGGAGTTACACATGTTGATATATATGCGCTTTGATATGTATGCTATTCTGTTGTAGTGATAGCACGCTTCAATCTTCATGTCAAATTTGCTGAAGGTGTTATCATCATAGATATTTTTACACTTAAAAATGTCGAATTTCGTGCCAAAAAAAGAGCATTTGCAGGAAGTTTTAATTCATTACTTTACTTTGAAGAAAGATACTGCTGAAAGTTATCGTATACTTCGGGAAGCTTATGGTGAACAATGCTCCATCTCAAGATACTTGTGAACGTTGCTTTAAATGCTTTAAAAGTGATGATGATGTGAAAGACAAAGAACATCCAGGTCAACCGAAAAAGTTTGCAGACCAACAATTACAAGCATTATTGGACGAAGATGCGTGTCAAACTCAAAAACAACTTGCAGGAAGATTGCTCAGCAAACAATTTTTGATCATTTACAAGCAATGGGAAAGATTTTAAAGGAAGGAAAATGGGTGCCACATCAACTGAACGAAAGACAAATGGAAAACCGACAAGTCATGAGTAAAATGTTGCTTCAATGGCACGAAAGAAAGTCTTTTTTGCATCGAATTGTGACTGGCGATGAAAAGTGGATTTATTTTGAGAATCCCAAATGCACAAAATCATGGGTTGATCCAGGTCAACCATCAACAATGACTGCAAGGCCAAATCGCTTCGGAAAGAAAACAATGCTCTGCATTTGGTGGGATCAGGAAGGTGTGGTGTACCAGGTGTACCGGTTAATAATGCAGATTTTGTAATCAAAGAAAACACGATAATTTCAAGAGAAACATCAAAAGCTCTTTACTCAAAGTAATGTCCATCGCTAGCTACACATTCCCCCCATCTTTCAGGTAATTTGTGGATACCTTACCAATAGAACTTTTCTTGTTTTGAGGCAAACCATTCAGAGATCCAATTTTCCACTTCGTACGCTTTGAAGTGCTGCTCAGAAAGTGCGTGTGCCATAGATTGGAACAAATGGTAATTTGAAGGAGCAAGGTCTGGTGAATACACCAGGTGGGTTAATACTTCCCAGGCAAGATCTTTTAACGTGTCCTTAACTGGTTTTGAAGTGTGTGATGGTGCGTCATCATGAAGCAAACTTACTTTGCCATGTCTTCTGGCCCATTCTGGTCAGTTTACAGTCAAAGCATGGTTCAAATTGATTACTTGTTGTTGGTTGCCATCAGTATTAATGGTTTCGCCTAGTTTTAGAAGCTCATAACACACCACACCTTCCTGATCCCACCAAACACAGAGCATTGTCTTCTTTCTGAAGCGATTTGGCCTTGCAGTCGATGTTGATGGCTGACCTGGATCAACCCATGATTTTGTGCATTTGGGATTCTCAAAATAAATCCACTTTTCATCACCAGTCACAATTCGATGCAAAAGACTTCCTTTCGTGCTGTTGAAGCAACATTTTACTCATGACTTGTCGGTTTTCCATTTGTCTTTCGTTCAGTTGATGTGGCACCCATTTTCCTTCCTTTAAAATCTTTCCCATTGCTTGTAAATGATCAAAAATTGTTTGCTGAGCAATCTTCCTGCAAGTTGTTTTTGAGTTTGACACACATCTTCATCCAATAATGCTTGCAATTGTTGGTCTTCAAACTTTTTCGGTTGACCTGGATGTTCTTTGTCTTTCACATCGAAATCATCACTTTTAAAGCATTTAAAGCAACGTTCACAAGTATCTTGAGATGGAGCATGTTCACCATAAGCTTCCCGAAGTATTGAGCAGCATTTTTCTTCAAAGTAAAGTAATGAATTAAAACTTCCCGCAAATGCTCTTTTTGGGCACGAAATTCGACATTTTCAAGTGTAAAAATATCTATGATGTTAACATCTTCAGCAAATTTGACATATGAATTTTTGAAGCGTGCTGTCAATACAACAAAAGAGCATATATATCAAAGCGCATATATATCAACATATGTGTAACTCCATCTATTGGAAAAAAAAAAAACACACTATTAACCAGTACACCTAGTATTGCCAAGTCAGGAATTACTCTAGCAAACCCACCCGAGGGAAAAAGTAGATCCAACAAAGCTCCTAACGAGACTGGGCAGTATCTATCTATATATATAAAAAGCCAGCGACCGTAATGCCATAACCACCAGTTGCTATGATACCCACTGCGGCCAGAGAACCCACCCGATGGGGGGTGGGACTGGCCCGCCAACCCCCTGCAGCCCTCCCCCCCAGCAGGCCTTGCCTCTAATCGCCCCCCACCCCCACCCCAATAGGAGGCATGGCCGGCTGGCAAACCTCCTGCAGCCCCATCCCAGATCGGCCCCCCGACCCAATCAGGGGCAGGGCCAGCTGGCCAACTGCCTGCGGCCCCTCCCCCTGGCCAGCCCCGCCCCTGATGGGCCCCACCACCCCGATCGGCCCACGGCCCCTCCCCCGAGCCAGCTCCGCCTCTGATTGGCCCCCCATACCAATTGGGGGTGGGCCTGGCCAGCCAACCTCCCATAGCCCCTCCCCTGGCTCCTGACCCCTATCAGCTCCCCCACCCCATTAGGGGGCAGAGCCAGCCAGCCCACCACCTATGGCCCCTCTCCACAGCCGGCCCTGATAGGGCTCCGATGGGGCCGGCTGGCTGGCCAACCTCCCACCATCTCCTCCTCCTGACAGGCCCAGCCCCAATCCACCCCAATTGGGGCTGGGCCAGCCGGACCCCACCCGTGCATGAATTTGTGCCCTAGGCCTCTAGTGTAGAATAAAAGCTAAGAGCTGACCATTACAGTGTGAAACTTACAAGAACATGACATCACTTAAACCAGCCAAATATCTATCACAAAGATCACCTGAGATCAGAGACTTTAAACAGGAAAATGAAACACTATCTTCAATGTATTTTTATATAAACCATGTTATATTTTAAATGAGTGTGTGGATAATAAAGTACAAAACAGAGCATATAAGAGATTTACTTTGAAGGGTCAATCACTCTCCAAAACAAAACTTCTTTTGGCTGCAAAAATAACCAACTTCACAATATTTATACAAATTCTGGGATTTATACTATGACGCAGGCCAGAAATTCTACTGCTTCTCCACCACAGCCCAAACAAACTCTAGGACATCGGTAGAGTAGCACAACAATGGAGCAGGAGAGAAAAAGAAAAAGTGTATCCAGGTCTTACTTCCCAGCAAAAAAGATAAAGAACAAAAAATAAGGCACTGGGAACAGATACCCCAAGGTGGCAAAGATGGACATGCTTCTGTAAAAAGACACCTTTAGAAGCCACAGGTAAATGATAAATCCCATTGAAGTTCTACAGATATCTTTCCAAGAGTCAAAGCCCTTCACAGTGTACTATTTATAACTGCTTAAGTCATCATCACACTACATTTTTTTCTCCAAACCCAAACGAAAATTTATTTAAATCCATAAATATTTTGCCATACTAAGAGGAAAATCCAATGGGAGAAACCATAAAAATATTTGGAGCAACATCAAGAAAGGTTCTGTGGTTAGTATGTTTTAAACTGAAAATAAACTTTATACAGCTTGGTATCTGCATATGTCCCAAATGTGCATGCCAGGACTGGGACACACACACACAAACACCGAGCTTAGGCCTCACTGAGCTTTTGACCTGGTTATGACTAACCCCCGCCCCCATCCACCCCCAACAGTCCACCACTACACAATGTTCAAGAGATATGTCAAGAAGAGCCTGTGCCCTGACAAGCAGTGGCAGCAGGGCAAGCCAGCCTGAGGCTGCAACACAACACCTGCAACACACCTTCTATCATAAGAGCATCAAGCAACTAGCCCTTGCCTGAGGGAGGGCTTTCTTTATAGGACCCAGTCAGCTTCATACCCCCTTCTCCACTACCCCGAAGCCACTCTCCTTAAATGACTACACAAGAAAGAAAAAAATTACATCTGTTTCCCAGCATGTGCAACTGCTAATGACATGCACATTTGGGAGCAACTTTGATTTCTTTCTATTTCTATTAACAAAAACATTAAATGTTTGCAGTTAAGAAAAATAATCACTATCAGAAGGAAAAATTCATCTACTTCATGTACATAGTGTACCTTCTATACAATGACCAACACTTAAATCTTCCCTACTTATACTCTAAAGGAGTGATTCTTGTTTTTTTAAAAAATGTTTTTATTGATTTCCGAGAGAGGAAGGGAGAGGGAGAGATAAAAACATCCATCAGCTGTCTCCTGCTACTGGGGTTCAAGCCTGCAAGGGCAACAGGGGCATGTGCCCTGAACCGTAATTGAACCTGTGACCTCCTGCTGCATGGGATGAGACTCAACCAACTGAGTCACACTGGCTGGGCTAAAGAAATGATTCTTAAGCAGGATAATCTTGGTCCCCCCAAGATATATTTGGCAATGTCTGGAGGCATTCTTATTTGTCATAACTGGGGTTGCTACTGGCACCTAGAGGTCAGGGGTGCTGCTAAATATCTTAAAATACATATGACAGCTTTCCACAGCAGAGTTATCTGGTTCAAAAATATCAATAGTGCTGAGGCTGAGAAACCCTGAGCACTAAAGAAACCCACAGAATCCTGAGCTCAAACATCCAGCAATTCCTTTCTCAATCATAAGAACTACTGAAAAAAGACTTTCCCAAGTTTTCCAGCATAAATTGATTAGTATTAGAGACTAATGTAAAGAAGATAAAATAAAAGCATCCAAGGAACAGCATCCAATGAACTATGAAAATTCAGGGGAAGGGTAAAACAGATCTCTGAAGAGGGTACAGTATCAAATGAAAGACAAACCACAAGCTAGAAGCTATACTGGATTTCATTCCAAGATCTAAGTATAAAATCATCCTATCTAATAAAAGAGAAACATGGTAATTAGCCATAACTTCACTACCCTTCCTATTGGCTAATCAGCGAGATATGAAAATTAACTGCCAACCAAGATGGCGGCCGGCAGCCAGGCAGCTAACGTGGAACAGGGAGGCTTGCTTGCTCCAGTGACGGAGGAAGCCAGGTTCCCCGCCTGCTACTGCCGGCCTCTCAGCTGCTCTCTAAGAAACATTGCTACAAATATAGAAGCTAAACCAGCCGTGGGCAAACTACAGCCCGCAGGCCAGATCCAGCCCGTTTGAAATGAATAAAACTAAAAAAAAAAAGACCGTACCCTTTCATGTAATGATGTTTACTTTGAATTTATATTAGTTCACACAAACACTCCATCCATGCTATTGTTCCGGCCCTCCGGTCCAGTTTAAGAACCCATTGTGGCCCTTGAGTCAAAAAGTTTGCCCACCCATGAGCTAAACAAAACCCCAGAAACCTGCTTTCAGCGGCCAGGATCTCAGAGCTGGAGTAGCAACAAAGTTTCAAATACAGAAAGTAAACAAAGCCCAGAAATCTGCTTTCAGCAGCTGAGGTCTCAGAGCTGGAGCCAAGCCTCAGAGCTAAAGACGGCTCTCAGCTCCAGTGACAGCCATAGAAGGTAAATAAAATCCCAGACTAAAAAAGAAAAAAGAAATAAGAGAGGTTGGGAGCTTCAGTCACCTGCCAGCCTGAAAACGGCCCTCAGCCCCTCACCCAGACTGGCCAGGCACCCAAGCGGGACCCCCACCCTGATCCGGGACACCCTTCAGGGCAAACCAGACGGTCCCCACACAGGCACCTCCATCCTATATAGTAAAAGGGTAATATGCCTCCCAGCACCGTGATCAGCGGAGCCTCGAGGCCTCCCGGCACCGGGATCAGCTGAGCAGCGTGGCCTCATTGACCTGGTGTCAAGCGGAGCCACGAGGCCTCCCAGCACTAGGATCAGCGGACCCGCGAGGCCTCCTGGCCCCTGGAGCAGCGTGACAGGGAGCAGAGCCCAAACCCCCTGATCGCCCTGCAGCTGTGTGTGACAGAGGGCGGGGTCACTACCTCCCTATCCGCCCTGCTCTGTTTGTGACAGGGGAAGGCGCCCCAACCCCCTGATCAGCCCTGCTCTGTGCCTGATACGGGGGAGCTCCCCAACCCCCTGATTGGCCCTGCTCTGTGTGTGACAGGGTACAGCGCCCCAACCCTCCCATGGGCCCTGTTCTGTATGTGACAGGGTGGAGCCTCAACCTCCCCATTGGCCCTGCCTTGAGTGTGATAGGGGGTGGCGCCCCCAACCACCCAATCGGCCCTAACCTGAGTGTGACTTAGGGTAGCATCGCAACTTCCTCATCGGCCCCGCTCTGTGCATGGCAGGGGGGGATCTCCCCAACCCCCTGATCGGCCCTGCTCTGTGGGTGACAGGGGGGAGCTCCCCAACCCTTTGATCAACCCTGCTCTGTGTGTGACAGTGTACAGAGCCCCAACCCCCTGATGGGCCCTGCTCTGTGCGTGGCAGGGGGCAGCACCACAAACCCCTGATCGGCCGGCTATGTATGTGACGGGGGTGGCGCCACAACCCCCTGATCTGCCCTGCTCTGTGCATGACAGGGAGTGGCACCACAACCTCCCAATCGACCCTGCCTTGAGTGTGACAGGGGGCGGTGCCCCAACCCCCCAATCGGCCCTACCCTGAGCATGACTGAGGGTGGCATCGCGACCTCCTGATCCGCCCTGCTCTGTGCATGACAAGGGACAGCGCTCCAACTCCCCAATCAGCCCTGTTCTGAGCCCAACCAGGGGCTCCGAGGCAGGCACCTAGGGACTGGGCCTGCCCTCTGCCACCCGGGAGCGGGCCTAAGCCAGCAGGTTGTTATCTCCCAAGGGGTCCCAGACTGTGAGAGGGCACAAATTTTTGTGCACCGGACCTCTAGTGCTCAATATAAGAAACAAAAGTGAAGGGAACATAATTCAAGACTTTCATCCTCTAAAATTCTGCATAACCTCAAAATATTAGCTCAGATTGAAGACCCTGGAAAGAGTGAGAATGTCAATCTTCAAGTCTCGAAGATACGCCTTTAAAAGCGTATCTTCTATATATATAAAAGTCTAATATGCAAAGTGTCCCCTCAGGAGTTTGCTCGCTAAGACGTGTGCTGACCACCAGGGGCGGCGCGGAATGAAAGGAGGGCCCTGGCCGGCAGCTGGAAGGCCCTGATCAGTCCTGATCGCTGGCCAGACCTAGGGACTCTACCCATGCACAAATTTTGTGCACCGGGCCTCTAGTTTTCAGATAAGATTTCCACAGAAAGACAATTTATATAAAGCACAAACACACAAGTATGGTTATACAGTTTTCGTTTGGTATAAATTTAATTTGTAAAACACAGATTCTCACACAGCTCATAACCAGTGAGAAACATTCATGAAATCATAGACTTTCAGTTCTAGGAAACATGTAGGAATTATCTAGTTTAAGATTCCCATTTTAAAAATGGGGCATTTGAAACCAAAAGTGATCTAAAGATCACAATTCGATGACAAACTCGGTTTGGTCCCTTTGAAAATATATTCTTATTCTTATTCTTCTTTTTTTTTTTTTACTAATCCTCACCCAAGGTTATGTTTTCCATTGATTTTTTAGAGAGTGGAAGGGAAGGAGGCAGGGAGAGAGAGAGAAAAAAAATCAATGTGAGAGGAACACATTGATTGGTTGCCTCCTGCATGCTCCCCAACCAGGACGGGATCAAACCTGCAACCCAGGTTATGTTCCCTTGACTGGGAATGGAACCCAGGACCCTTCAGGGCCAATATACTTAACCACTGAGCCACATTGGCCAGGTCTAAAAATACATCAACTAGATCTAAGACCATATAGTTAGAAGCCATGCTGTTCTGTTCATCTTGGCTGTTCACACTGAATTTTCACATAAACCAGTTTTTGCACTTGGGTTTTCCAGCATTCTGATAGTGCTCCTCATTCTTACCTACAACAAATTGCAAGAATCCAGCACTCTCCTGATCAAAGGGCAGACGGTTGGTTGTACCGAATGCAGCCAAGTTTTATTTTAGGCTATCCTAACTGTGTTCCAGAAAATTAAGTAAGACCCAACTGAACTTCTGTCATAAAGCAAGCCAGATGCCAATATAGACTGTCCTTCAGAGAGAGATGAGAGGGTATTGCCCTTTCTACAACTGTAGAACTCCCAACTACCTCTTTGAAACTTCATACAGCAGGCAAAAACTGAAAAAACAAACAATAAAAGACTGCCCTTTCAAGATGTTGGTATAAACAGAAAAGGATCTAGTATTCACTTTTGGAGAGATACACTCTGACAGAACATTCTTTCTCCCCTTTCAGGATTTCAAACAGCATATACATTTGCTCCTCTATAATTTACATCCTGTTCTTGGGCTTTCCTTGTCAGAGAAGGAGCAGATCCTGAACCTTTAGAAGACATTTATCATGTGTAATCTATCTTACATTAAATAGATTCATGTGACAAACCACTTATTTCTAAATCATTTTAGATATATTATCTCCAGGCATGTTCAAATACCATCTTCTCACATTGAGGCAATATCTAATCACCCTATTTTAAACTGCAACAACCCACCCGATCAACTTGGCTAGCCTCTACCCTACTTATTTCCTGTCATCCTCTGAGACACTATACAGTTTGTTTAATGTCTGTCTCCTTCTGCTAAAAAGAGGGCAGGTATTTCTGTGTTATGTTCACATCCAGCACCTAGTACACTGTGCCTAGCACACATAGTAAATGCCCAAAAAATATTTGCTGAAAGAAACAAATGAAATTATGAACTTGTTCTTCTGTACTAAATTAAGCATAAGTTTTAAAACGATCTTCAGCATCCCACATTACTAAGAACCAAAGAACTCTAGATCTGCATTGTGGAATCTTGGTCATTACCTAGGTCTAGCCCAGTGATGGCGAACCTATGACACACGTGTCAGAGGTGACACGCGAACTCATTTTTTTGGTTGATTTTTCTTTGTTAAATGGCATTTAAATATATAAAATAAATATCAAAAATATAAGTCTTTGTTTTACTATGGTTGCAAATATCAAAAAATTTCTATATGTGACATGGCACCAGAGTTAAGTTAGGGTTTTTCAAAATGCTGACACGCCGAGCTCAAAAGGTTCGCCATCACTGGTCTAGCCCTTCATTTTATAGAAAACGAAAACTGATGTAGAAACAGTGTGAGGCAGTAGCAACAGCATAAAATTTGGTATCAAAGAACCTGAAATCCAAGTGAAAGCCTGTGTGCAAGCAACTTAGCCTCTCTAAATTTTCAATTTCCTCATGAGGATATCTTCTATCTCACGGTGATGGTTAAGGACGACTAAGGATAAAACAAAATAACATTTGGAAAACGTACAAAGTGCTACTATGAAAGTGTCATTTATCACTAGGTTATTTTAACCTGTCCCAAGTCACAAGAGCTAGTTAATGGCACAATTAGAATAAGAGTTCAAGTTTCCTAACGCCTAGTCCAATGCATCTTGTGTCATGAAACTAGGCTTCCGATTCCCCTATTCAGGGCCAACTTATTCTTTCATCTAGTTCAAGGCTTCTTACTTAACCTTGTATGGGGATCACTTCTAGAATTTGATGAAAGCAATAGTCCCTCTCCTCCAGCAAAGTGCATATACATATACACCAACATAAAACACCCACAGCCCATCTACAGGCCCCATTACTCACTGATATAGTAATGTACCCTCAGCAATTTTTATTTATTTTCATAAATAAGTCATGCCTTGGTGGTATTAACTAAGAGGCTGGATCCAAGGAAACACCAAGAGTAGAATTCAGGAATCTGAATAAAGGTACTGCCCCCAGATCATCATGCTGACTAGGTGAGGACTTTAATTAACCACATACAATCACAACCAGAAAGGAGCTACAAAGAAGGCAATAGTTTCAGTACTCAAAAGCAGGAAGCTCAGGGAAAAAAGCGGTAGACAGGACTAATAGATTCTTTTTATCATGCTGCTATACTATATAGAAAGCATTCAGATAATTTTTACATGAGTATTTTCAAATAGTCACCTAAAGACATCAAGGTTTCTTCTTTAGAGAAAACATGCAGAAATGTTTGTGATGAAATTTCTGCTCTCAACCCCACACCCATCATGATTAACTCCAGACCAGATTATCTAAAATGATTCTATCTTCCTCTACTTTACTTTGATCAAGTAACATACTATATTCACTGTAAAAATAATTTGGCTAGGAAAAAGAACAATCAGTATGAAATCTTTGGGGAGATCAATACCAACTACTGAATGCAGTGTCATTAATCCACTGTTGTCCAGCTATACCTCAACAGCCTCATCTGAAAAATAAAAAGAACACCCAATCTATGGTTCAAATACATTGTGAGACTATTTGATGATCTCTTAATTTGTTAACAATTAATAGCTGTTATTCCTGAGCGGTGGGACCCAATGTTAACAGTTAACAGCTTTTATCTTTGAGTGGTGGGATTATGGTGAATTTAATTCTCTTACCTATAATTTGCTTTAATTTTTAAGTTTTACATAATGCTTATGTATTATTTTTAAAACCAGAAATTATGAACTTAAAGCATTACCTAACTAGGGTTAAGGAATGTCCAGCCCATGGGCCATATGAGGCCTGAGAACTCATTTGGTCTGGCCCTGCCAAGACATTAGGGGTGAGTTAATTAAATGTTTGACCAAATATAGCAGGGTAATTTTTAAGTTGCTAATTTTGTATGGGCTGCAAGTGATGTTATAAACATCTAAATGGCCCTAGGGAGAAAGAAGGTTCCCCACTCCTGATCTATACATTCAGATTTTTTATCTGATGTTTAGAGAACACCAATTTGGGGGGTGGGCTACAACATATAAGGCCTTATATCCCCAAAATAAGAATCAAGTATATTGACCCTTCTGAAGAAATCCTGTACATTCAAGGTGGAAAGAGAACAAAGATGTGGGGTTTTTTACATGCAAAAATAATATCTGTGCTTTGGGGACCAGTTCTTTAAGTAGGAGGTCTTGACCTTTGGCAGAATTGCATCATGAATCTTTTCAACCCTTCACTCTCTAAAAGATTGCTTCACTTTAAAAAAGAAGCCACGTCCTTGAGGATTCTGCTTCCTAAATTTTCTATAAATCCATGGATTCAGCTTGGTGGTCCAGGGTAAAATGAGATTTTTCCCACAGGTGAAAACTGGCTGCCTAAAATCTGATATCCAACTTCTATGACTTGGTATTATTCATCAATTTTATCTTTTAAGATTGCCATAAATTAAGACTGTAGAGCCTTTTTAGCTGGCCTAACAAGATACAACTCAGTATTAGAATTGTTTTGGGATTTTTTAAAGGGTCTTCCACTGCATCATAAACTCTAACCACGGAATTGTTTCTCAAACTGTCAGGACAATAAACTATTTGATTAAAACATCACCTAAGCAAAATAAAAATAAATTTACTTATACTTAGAGAATAAAAACTGATACTGTTTTTGATGAACTCTGCACTGTCACTGAGTTGAATTTATTAGAAGCCTAAAATAAATTTAAAAATTTTTAATTTCTGATAACTACTGAAAATTTTAAGTTAAATTTTACACTAAGCAGTTCAAAACACACTTTACATGACAAATGAGAATTATATAAGAACTGCAAGAGTAAAAATATCACTATCACTTGTTATCCATCTACTGAACATCTCCAAATAAAAATATGAATTGTTACCAAAATGGAGTCCAAATATTCATTCCTATGGCATGTATTTCAAATAGCATACACTTTACCAACAAAAAAGTGTCACTGCCCAGAAACAGTCATCTCAAATAGCTCCATTACTCACCTGTAACTGATTTTTTCATTTGTTATACATACAAATTTGACCTCTTTGATCAGCTTACATTTCCTCTAGGAATTAAACTAGCTAATACTTAGAAATCACAAATTTATTTCTTAGAGCATAAGACAAGTAATTTATAGAATACTCTAGATATCTGTAACAACTTAAGGCAAAATTAGTTACCTCTACTTTGCCATCAACAAACTGGGAATACATAGATTTTGAAAGATGAGCTTTTCCACAGTGCTTTTACAACAGGTCCCTTGAATCACCTCAGTTTCATTACCTGGGGCTGGAGGCAAGTTTACCAGCACCCAAGATGGCATCGTTGCAGGCAACACCTCCCACAACAGCCACCATTTTGAGGATCAGGATATAAACTACTCACGATTTTATGCCAACTAAAAGAAAGCACAGGATTACCAGAATAATTGTTAAATATCTTGACTTTTAGCATTCCCCAACCTTTCATTTCTGTGGCCCTGTTTCTCCTCTTCAGTCAATATAAACAGTTGTCCCACTAAAATTTTTAGTAAAAAGCATGCTTTCTACAATTACGTTCAAACTTTGAAAATAAACACTATGGTGCTACCTAAAATACCCAAGTTATTATATCTTCCTAACATTTTAATTACATTATTTTAATCAGTTTAAGGAACTAAGAATCGCCAAAAGCCAGTGAATGGTCCTAGTTTATTAGCCTACATTCCTCTTCATTCTTCCACCCAACCCTTTTTGATCTTTTTATTTCCCGATTTCATTAACTCTGCAACAAGAGCAAGTTCCCACACTTCATTCATATGAGAAGCAAATGATATCTGCGCAAAGAATCTAAAACTAAAGATAAGACAAAAATCTTAGGAGTAAACTAATTAAAATCAACCCGAAAACGGCAGAAAGTAAGATAGGTGGGGGTGGGGAGGCAACAACCACAATTTGCTCCTCCAAACGGGTGATTCTTATTTTGATTCCTCCACCGGCGAATTCAATGGCAGAACTGAAAAGAAAAACTGACCAAGTTTCCACTTATCTTTCTCCAAAGGCAAAAGGTGATTAAGTCACTACGCACATTGCTACAGGAGAGCAAGCAATTCAACCTGCCAACCAATCAAATATTTCACACCCTCTTCCAAAAATAATACTAAAAGAAAGGATGCCGGTGGGCTAGCTGCCCGTCTCGGCGACGCTGTACCTCCCGTTCCTCACACTCCCGCCACCAGCCCTGCTGCTGCGACCCCTGGTCTGCGTGCGGCTCTCACAAAGCCTCGGTGTGAAAGCACCTTCGGCCTGACCGGAGCCATCCTCCTCCTCCACGATCGCCCGTTGAGATAATGGCGAAATCGACTCCAAGAGCTCTCGAGGTCCCCGCATAAAGAGGGCCGTCGGTGCCGAGGGGAAAGGCGCTATTAAAGAATAGCGGAGTCCTAAACTTTCCCTCCGCAGCGCCGCAGCTCAGAGCCGGGCCCCAGTCCCCGCCGCCCCGAGTTAGCCCAAGGCGCCCCCGAGGTGGGGGCGAGCCTCGCCCGGCACCCCATCCCGCCACAGCAGCTGGCTCGCCGCTTCCCCCGACCCCAGAGGGAGCTCCTGAAGCCCGAGGAGAGCGGCGGTCCCACTCCCACAAAAGCGAGTTCCCCCCGCCCTACCGCCGCCCGTCCGCCTCGCCTCGCCGGAGCAGGCGCGGTGCGCGCGGCGGCCGCCGGCAACGTCCCGAGCCCAGACTCCTGCCTCCGGCCAGTCCGCGCCGCACGCCCCCGCCGAGCCCTCTGCTGGGGGCCGACGCCTGGCCGCGTCTCCGGCGCCGCTCCCTCCCGCGTGGAATTCCGGGCGCCCCGCCGGGCAGGGTAAAGGGGCGCCGAGCGCGGCCACTCACCTCGATCTCGAAGTCGGGCAGGCGGAACGCCGTGCGAAAGAGCGAGCAGAAGTGCGCTATGGCCGGGACTTCCCACCAGGAGCGGAGCTCGCCCAGCCCGGCCGCACCGCCTTCCTCTGGGCACATCTCCCGACGGTGGCGGCGGGAGCGCCGGCCCCGTGCTCGACGCGCTCTTTGCGGCCCCACGCTGCCCGCCCGCCCGCCGGGACTCCGGCCTCAGCTCCTCGGGCGGGGGCGGGGACGGCTGCTTCTCCCGCTGCTGCCGCCGCTCGGCGGGTGCATGAGCTGAGGGCCGACGAGCGCGCGGGGGACGGCGGCTCGGACTCAGTCACTGAGGCGGCGGCTGCTCCCGCTGTCCGCGGGTTCCGCGCCCTCGCCCCATCCCGCGGCTGTGGCTGCGGCTGCGGCTGTGGCTGTGGCCGCCCCGAGCCCGGTACAATGTAATCATCTCAGCCAGCAGAAACAGATGGGGCTGGGGGCGGGGAGAGGGCCGAGCGAGGGCCGGGGGAGGGGCCGCCACGAGGAGGGGGCGGGGCTGCTCCACCACAACAACAACCCCGCCCCCACCCCCGGCCCCGGACAGCTGCACGGGAAGAGAGGGGGAGGGGAGAGGGAACTGAGCGCCCCAAAAAAGAATTGTATGTAGAAGGGAGCGAGGTGCAGCCTATGAACTGCTCTGAGATGCACTCCGCTTCTCAGGTGTCTGGGGCTGAGGAGTTTAATGACTTTGATGAATAAGGACAATAAGGGTCTCTCTCCCACCCCCAACTTGGCCTTAGTGGTTACATTCTTTTAAAGGGCCCGCTGGATGGTTCTTTCTGAGGCTAGAATACGCTAGATCCTGAAAGACGCACGTGGGAGGTCAGATGTTATTGGTGCTGATGGTAGTACAGGAGAACCAGTGGACTGTGCTCAGCAGATATCTAAGTCCTAGAGAAATTAAGTGGTTTCCACGTGTTATTTAACACTTTTATTCCATCTAAGAAGCTCCTTATGCGAAGGAGCTGGCGTTCTCCAAGGGAAGGTGGATGGGGCTGGTGAAGCTGGAACTCAATAGGATGGAGGCAGCAGGAAGGGTTGGGTAGGGGAGGCACCAATCAGCAGAGGTGTGGAAAGAGCGACCCCCTCCCATCACCCCCGGAAACGGACATGTAAGACCGCCCTAAAGAAGACAAGCTTAAAAAAAAAAAAAAAAAAAAAAAAAAAGACGCGCTTGGAGTCCTACAACTACCCTGGCTGCAGAAAAGCTGCCATCATAGTGTAATGAGAAAGGTGGTGGGTGGGAAAAGGGAGATAATCTGAGGAGTGTGTTGTGTTGGGGGTGGAGACCTGCTCACCTTAGGCTAAGAGAAGACTCTAGAACAGTGGTTTTCAACCTTCCTAATGCCGGGACCCTTTACTACAGTTCCTCATGTTGTGGTGACCCCCAACCATAAAATTATTTTCATTGCTACTTCATAACTGTAATTTTGCTAATGTTATGAATCGTAATGTAAATATCTGATATGCAGGATGTATTTTCATTGTTACAAATTGAACATAATTAAAGCATAGTGATTAATAACAAAAACAATATATAATTATGTATGTGTTTTCCGATGGTCTTAGTCGACCCCTGTGAAAGGGTCGTTGGACCCCCCAAAGGAGTCGCGACCCACAGGTTGAGAACCGCTGCTCTAGAAGGACGTTGAGGCCTCCACTTGAGAAATGTTTCATTCTACAGTATGTTAGAATTCTAAGCTTGAAGTGGGGAAAATCACCTCCAAAACTGACCAGAAATTTGGAAAAACTACAATGAATGCCCAGGTATTTGTACCGATCACTGCAATTTCATATTTATTGCATTCTACTCAAGTCTCAAAGGGGCTTAGCTGGCTGGTTTCTGTATTCCACCTCTCAGACAGGAAGCACTGCCCCTGATGCTTCTCCCAAATTAATCAAGTACTTATTGAGTGACAGGTACAATCACAAAGTGTATAGTGATGAAACCGAAGATCCTCTTCTACCTTTGAGCAGTGTAAAGTCTGGAGAGAATGGCAAACGTATTGAACATTATGTGATAGATTTTGGAGTCTGGGTACTTCTCTCTCACCTCTCCCTCTCTTTATTCTGGTAGTTTTAATAACCTGTTTTGTTTTTATAAGGCAGCATTTAAAAAAAACACACCCAACTTCTTAAAGAAAATGTATATCTCAGTGTATCTTTTATGAATCAACTATTCTCAAAATACTTCATCTTCTAATATTCCCCCACCCTCACCCCACCTCTGTGTAGAAACAGCCCCAAGGTTTGCAGTTTTGCTGTTTTATTACCTGGAACTATTAATTATTTAAAATTCATCCTCAAATTCTACCATATATTTTAATCTTTGACAAAAGTTGGCATACATCTAAAGAGCAGAGGGTATATTTTGGTGTGTTTCTAAAGCACAGCTACTATGTAGATATTCTATTAATAGATGAGATGTAAAAGGGTGACAAGCCACTGTGGAATTAATCACATAACCTGAATTGGATGTTTTTCCCTGTTTTTCTTCATTTCCTCACATATCGGTTTGACTTTCCACAACACTTGCCTCTCTTTTATTAAAGGGTTACTGCTTTCCTTTAACATTTGTTTTGAATCCATTATATCCTGACTGTTCTTTCCTCACTTTCTTTTTCCTGGTTCTCCTCCGTCTTTTCATTCTTGCCTTTATCTTTTATCATTGTTTAACCTTTTTTACCTGGCCTCTTCTCACTAGCCAGCTTGGTGTCACTAGCCAGCTTCGTAAGAGTGCCTAGAGAACGTTAACAATACTAGAAAGCATGTTTTGGTTACTCTAGTATGTTTGAATGCTGGTTATATTCCTCCCACCTCCACTTGAAGGAAGGCTACTCTGTTGTCCTCTTCCCTCCTCCACAATCCTGTAAATCACCGATTTTCAATCTTTTTCATCTCATGGCACACATAATTACTAAAATTCTGCGGAAACCAAGAAATATGTTTTTTTGCCAATCTGACAAAAAAAAAGATTTAATTTTGATTTATTTACAATAATAATAATAATAATAATAATAGTAATTACCTACCCTTTTTGCTCCAAAGTGACTTTAAAAAATCAGGTGTCTAGCCCTGGCTGGTTTGGCTTAGTGGATAGAGCATTGGCCTGTGGACCTAAGCGTCCTGGGTTGGATTTCGGTCAAGGGCATGTACCTCATTTGCAGGCTCCTCCCTAGCCCGGGCCCTGGTCGGGGTGCATGCAGGAGGCAACCAGTCTATGTGTTTCACATCGATGTTTCTCTCTGTCTCTCCCTCTCTCTTCCACTCTCTCTTAAAATCAATGGAAAAAGTGTCCTCCGGTGAGGATTAAAAAAATCCAAAAAAACAAAACAAAATCAGGTGTCTATACTTGAGTATAAGGATTTGTGGTGCCAAGAATTAACCAATCATATGCAACCTTATTATGTGATGTGACCAATAAGATGCAACTCTATTATATGACCTACATATTTATGGTTCAAGACAGGGCATTCACACCAGACAGCTATCGTTGTGTTGGCTGTTGTCATTTTCTTTGACAATCTAAGGGAAAACAGGTCAGTGCCTATGTAGTCAGGTATAGCATGTTTTAAGAATTCTTGTGGCACACCAGTGTGTCCCTGTACTGCTGTAAATCAACAAATCTGTCTTGGAACTGGAGGTGCCCCCCTGGTGGTGGTCACAGACTTCTCCCTGTCTCTCCCTGTGTACCTTCTTCCCCTGTGAGTGATTTGCCTTCTAACTTTTTCTTCTAAGGGCCACTTCTCAGTGTTCATATGGATAGGTACATCAACTTTAGACTTCTTTCTTTCTATACATCCTCTAACTCTGGTTCAGTTTCTATAGTTTTTGCTTGGTTTCCTCACTATGCTCTCCACTCACCCCAGCTTTCACCCACAGTCTGGAACCAATCCTGGTCCGAGCAGCTAATGACTGTTACATGTCTTGGGTCTGCCTGAAAGTGTGGCCTCCATGTTCCCTGAGATTCTAGTTCTAACTAGAATCTCACATTTTGACTCCTGCCGCTGCCTCTATTGGAACTGATACCCTGAAGCTTTGACCTTGCATTGAACATTTGTTCCACCTTTCCCTTAAGACTTAACAGCCTCAGATCTATTTTCTTTTTTTTTTCTTTTTTTTTAATTAAATCTTTATTGTTCAGATTATTATATTTGTTCCTCTTTTTTTCCCCCCCATAACTCCCCTCCTCCCAGTTCCCGCCCCACCCTCTGCCCTCACTCCCCACCCACTGTCCTCATCCATAGGTGCACGATTTTTGTCCAGTCTCTTCCCGCATCTCCCCCACCCCTTCCCCCTCCAAGAATAGTCAGTCCATTCCCTTTCTATGTCCCTGATTCTATTATAATCACCAGTTCATTCTGTTCATCAGATTATTTATTCACTTGATTCTTAGATTCACTTGTTGATAGATGCATATTTGTTGTTCATAATTTGTATCTTTACCTTTTTCTTCTTCTTCCTCTTCTTAAAGGATACCTTTCAGCATTTCATATAATCCTGGTTTGGTGGTGATGAACTCCTTTAGCTTTTCCTTGTCTGTGAAGCACTTTATCTGACCTTCAATTCTGAATGATAGCTTTGCTGGATAAAGTAATCTTGGTTGTAGGTTCTTGGTATTCATCACTTTGAATATTTCTTGCCACTCCCTTCTGGCCTGCAAAGTTTCTGTTGAGAAATCAGCTGACAGTCGTATGGGTACTCCCTTGTAGGTAACTGAGTTTCTTTCTCTTGCTGTTTTTAAGATTCTCTCTTTATCTTTTGCTCTTGGCATTTTAATGATGATGTGTCTTGGTGTGGTCCTCTTTGGGTTCCTTTTGTTTGGGGTTCTCCGCGCTTCTTGGACCTGTAAGTCCATTTCTTTCACCAGGTGGGGGAAGTTTTCTGTCATTATTTCTTCAAATAGGTTTTCAATATCTTGCTCTCTCTCATCTTCTGGCACCCCTATAATTCTGATGTTGGTATGCTTGAAGCTGTCCCAGAGGCTCCTTACACTATCCTCGCATTTTTGGATTCTTTTTTAATTTTGCTTTTCCGGTTGGGTGTTTTTTGCTTCCTCGCATTTCAAATCATTGACTTGATTCTTGCGCTCCTCTGGTCTGCTGTCGGGAGTCTGTATAATATTCGTTATTTCAGTCCGTGTATGCTTAATTTCTAGGTGGTTCCCCAATATAAGATCGAGGGTCTCATTAGTTTTCTTGTAGATCTCATTAAGTTTATCGGCGGCTTCTAAACAGTTCTTGAGAGACCTTAAAAGTGTGGTTCTGAACTCTATATCTTCCATTGACAATTTTGTCCTGTTTCTTTGTCTTCGCATTTTGTTATGCTTCCTTGGTGCACCCCCTAGTGTTCTCTGTGCGCAGTCTTATAAACCTTGATTGTTGTAGCTAATACCAGGGAGTGTTTGACCTCCAGGCCAAGTGGCTATGAGAATCAGCTGTGTCTGCAGTGAGAGCACTTCTGTCCTCTAGGGAGGTGCTAATCTAGCCTTTGCCTGAGACTATCCGGCAAAGGCCTCTGTGCAGGGCTTGGGCGGGGCGGGTCGCACAGGATCAACAGGGTGGGCCAGAGAGAGCAGTTATGGCGGCTCTCAGTCCTGTCCCCAGGGGCTCTGCCTCTCTGAGTCCCAGCACCTGCTGCAAAGCTCAGAGAGAAAGCTGCACTCGCTCTGACCGGAGCCAGACAGTCCTGCTTCTCCCGTTTGAGTCTGGGTCCCTAAAGACTCGCCTGTATCTGGAGCTCAGAGTCTGTGACTCCCTCCCGATTGAAAACGCCAACCGCGCCCTCTGCCGCCAGCCCGCTTCGCGCACTCCGCACCTCAGAATTTGACTTCAGCACTGCGCCTCCTCTGAGTGTCCGTATGCGTTTCTCTTTCCTCCTAGTTGTAGGACTTCCACTCAGCCAGCGTTCCTGTGGTTCTGGGTGATGTCCCTTCCGTTTTTTGGTTTCACTTTTGAAGTAGTTGTTCAAAGCAGCAAACTCCGGGGTTAACCTATGCCGCCATCTTGGTTCTCCTCCAGATCTATTTTCTGACTGTGTTTCTGGCCTAATCTCCTGGAATCTAGATTGCTGACCCCAATACCTAAATCAGTGATGGCGAACCTATGACACGCGTGTCAGAGGTGACACGTGAACTCATTTTTTGGTTGATTTTCCTTTGTTAAATGGCATTTAAATATATAAAATAAATATCAAAAATATAAGTCTTTGTTTTACTATGGTTGCAAATATCAAAAAATTTCTATATGTGACACGGCACCAGAGTTAAGTTAGGGTTTTTCAAAATGCTGACACGCCGAGCTCAAAAGGTTCACCATCACTGACCTAGATGTTAGACACTCGTCCCTTCCCCATTCCTTTCTTCCTTTAATTCAGCGGTTCTCAACCTGTGGGTCGCGACCTCTTTGGCAGTTGAATGACCCTTTCACAGGGGTGGTCTAAGACCATCCTGCATATCAGATATTTACATTATGATTCATAACAGTAACAACATTACAGTTATGAAGTAGCAACGAAAATAATTTTATGGTTGGGTCACAACATGAGGAACTGTATTTAAAGGGCCAGAAGGTTGAGAACCACTGCTAATTCAAACTGGTATCTCACTCCTACCTTTTTCCAGCCTGGCCAATTTTTTCATCCTCTAAACATTAGTTGTATAATATTCCTTAAAAACATACACAGCTCTTCCTTTTTTCCCTTTCTCTCTCTTGCTTCTTTTCTGTTTGTGGGCTACTGCCACTGAAGGTGCCACAAAGCAGTTCTCCCTTTCTGGACCTGGGAGTCCATGTCAGCCACAACAGACTGAAAGGTTGGGCACAAGTAACCCAAGAATAAGGACATCTACCTAAGGCTGTTGATCAAGCTGTACAGGTTTATGACAGTATGAACCAATTCCATCTTCAACCAAGTGGTGCTGAAGAAGTTATTCATAAGTAGCATCAACCAGTCACCTGTGTTTCTTCCCCTGATGATCCGAAGGATGAAGCTTCCTGGCCAGGAGGGCAAAACCACTGTGGTTGTAGGGGTGATAACCCAGGATATGCATGTACAGGAGGTGCTCAAACTGAAGGTGTGCGCACAGTGTGTGAGCAGCCCTGGGAACCCACTCTTCAACTCCAGGGGCAAGGTCCTCACCTTGGATGAGCTAGCCCTAGACTCCCTCCAAGACTGTGGCACCGTCATGCTCTCTGGTTCTCCAGTGCCAGGAGATGTACAGTAGGTCCTCAGGTTACGTCAGAGATCCGTTCCTACGGCATGACATAATGCGATTTTCACCATAAGTTGGAACCCACCTACATAAGCACCTAGTCACTCACATGGAGCACATACACAGCAGTAATGAAGTAAAACAGTAAAAAACATTTAAAAGAAAGATAACAATTCCTGACCTTTACTTGTGGTAAATAAATAATAAAAAACATAAAGCTCATCTGTACATACGTCGAAATGACGGAACTTTTCTTTTTTTTTTTTTTTTTTTATAAATACTGTAAATGGGAGATGGCGACGTAACCACGAAACGATGTACGTCAAGTCCGACATAACCTGAGGACTGCCTGTATAGGCATTTGGGCAAGGGCCAGGAAACACCAAGTTTGAACTCAGTGTGTGCTCTGAGGAAGGAAGGCTACTCTGTTTGAAGGGGGCGGGGCCAGTTGTGCCAGAGGTATTGGCCAGCCTTGACTACAAAAACTAACCCTAAATCCTGCCTTTTAAAAAAAAAATGTATTTTTAATAACTTCAGAGAGGAAGGGAGAAGGAGAAAGAGAAACATCAATGATGAGAGAGAATCATCGATAAGCTGTCTTCTGCACACCCCACACGGGATCAAGCCCACAACCTGAGCATGTGCCCTGACTAGGAATCGAACCATGACCTCCAGGTTAATAGGTCGATGCTTAACCACTGAACCATGCCAGCCAGGCGATCCTTTCTTCTTATTACTTTAAAAAAAATAATTCTTTATTGTTGAAAGTATTACATATGTCCCCCTTTTCCCCCCATTAACTCCCTCCAGCCTGTCCCCGCCCCCTGCTCCAGGCCCTCACTGCCCCATTCTCTGTGTCCTTGGGCCGTGCATATATGCATACAAAGTCCTTGGTTGATTACCTCCCATACACCCACCCTCCCCCGCCTTCCCTCTGAGATTCTGCACTCTGTTCCATCTGTATGTCCACTCACTTTAGAGAAGTGTCCATTTAGGTCCGTTGCCCATTTTTTAATTGGATTGCTTGTCTCTTTTTGTTAAGCTGTATGAGTTCCTTATATATTTTGAATATTAACCCTTTATCAGATGTATCATTAGCAAATATGTTCTCCCATACAATGGGCTCCCTTTTCATTTTGTTGATGGTTTCTTTTGCTGTGCAGAAGCTTTTTATTTTGATCTAGTCCCATTTGTTTATTTTCTCCTCAGTTTCCTTTGTCCTAGGAGATATACCCATAAACATATTGCTACAAGAGATATCTGAGATTTTGCTGCCTATGATTTCTTCTAGGATTTTTATGGTTTCACAACTTACATTTAAGTCTTTTATCCATTTTGAGTTTATTCTTGTGTATGGTGTAAGTTAGTGGTCTAGTTTCATTTTTTTTGCATGTATCTGTCCAATTTTCCCAAACCATTTATTGAAGAAAATCTTTTGAATCTATTGCCTCCGTTGTCAAATATTAATTTAGCGTAATGGCTTGGGTCAATTTCTGGGGTCTCTATTCTGTTCCATTGATTTATGGACCTGTTCTTGTGCCAGTACCAGGCTCTTTTGAATATGGTGGCTTTGTAGTATAATTTGAAATCTGGTATTGTGATTCCTCCAATGTTGTTTTTGTTTCTCAAGATTGCTAGAGCTATTCAGGGTCTTTTTTCATTTTATATAAATTTTTGGAGAATTTGCTCTAGATCTGTGAAATATGCTGTTGGTATTTTAATAAGGATTGCACTGAATCTATAGATTTCCTTGGGTAGTATGAACATTTTAATGACGTTGATTCTACCAATCCATGAACATGGTATATTCTTCCACTTGTTTATATCTTCTTCTATCTATTTTTCAACATCCTGTAGTTTTCCAAGTACAGGTCTTTTACCTCCTTGGTTAAGTTTATTCCTAAGTATTTTAATTTTTTGTTCCAATGGTAAATGGGATTGTTTGTTTAGTTTATTTTTCTGAGAATTCATTATTGGTGTATAAAAAAAGCCATTGATTTTTGGGTATTGATTTTGTATCCTGCAACATTGCCAAATTTATTTATTAAACCTAGTAGTCTTTTGATGGTATCGTTAGGGTTTTCTATGTACAGTATCATGTCATCTACAAATAATGAGAGTTTTACTTCCTCCTTTCCAATTTAGATGCCTTTTATTTCTTCTTTTTTGTCTGATTGCTATGGCCAGGACTTCCAGTACTATGTTGAATAAGAGTGGTGAAAGTGGACATCCCTATCTTGTTCCTGTTCTTAAGGGAAATGGTTTTAGATTTTGCCCATTGAGTATGATGTTCATTATAGGTTTGTCACACATGGCCTTTATCATGTTGAGATATGCTCCCTCTATTCCAACTTTGCTGAGAGTTTTTATCAAAAATGGGTTTTAGATTTTGTCGAACACTTTTTCTGTGTCTATTGATATGATCATGTAATTTTTTTTAAAGTATCCTTATTGATTTCAGCGAGGAGGGGAGAAGGAGAGAGAGTTAGAAATATCAGTGATGAGAGAGAATCATTGATTGGCTGCCTCCTACTGGGGATTGAGCCCACAACCTGGGCATGTGCCCTTGACTGGAATTGAACCTGGGACTCTTCAGTCCCCAGGCCTACACTCTATCCACTGAGCCAAACCAGCGAGGGTGATCATGTAATTTTTGTCTTTCAATTTGTTTATGTGATGTATCACGTTTATTGATTTGTGAATATTGTACCAGCCTTGAATCCCTGGAATAAATCCCACTTGGTCATGGTTTATGATCTTTTTAATATATCGCTGGATCTGATTTGCTAATATTTTTTGAGGATTTTAGCATCTATGTTCATCAGGGATATTGGCCTGTAGTTCTCTTTCTTTGTAGTGTCTTTATCTGGTTCTGGAATTAGGATAATGCTAGCCTTATAATAAGAGCTTGGAAGTGTTCCTTTCTATAGATTTTTTGGAATAGTTTGAGAAATATCGTTGTTAGTTCTTTTTTGAAAGTTTGGTAAAACTCCCCTGTGAATCGGTCTGGACCTGGGTTTTTGTTTGCTGGGAGTTTTTTGATTCCTGCTTCTATGCCCTCAGTTGTTATGGGCCTCTTCAGGTTTTCTGATTCTTCCTGATTCATTTTTAGAAGATTGTATTTTTCTAGGATTTTGTCCATTTCATCCACATTGTCCAGCTTGTTGGCATATAATTTTTCATAGTATTTTCTTATAATCATTTGTATTTCTGTGGTGTCAGTGTTTACTTCTCCACTTTCCTTTCTGATTTTATTTATTTGGGTCCTCTCTCTTTGTTTCTTGATGAGTCTGGCTAATGGTTCATCAATTTTGTTTATCCTTTCAAAGAACCAGCTCTTGGTTTCATTGGTTTTTGTATTGTTGTTGTTTTTTGTATTGTTTTTGTTTATTTCTGCTCTAATCTTTATTATTTCCTTTCTTTTACTTACTCTGGGCTTTTCTTGTTGTTCTCTTTCTAGTTCTTTAAGTTGTAGGGTTACATAGTTTATTGTTGACTTTTTGTTGTTGTTGTTTTTTGAGGTAAGCCTATAGTGCTATATGAACTTTCCTCTCAGGACTGCTTTTGCTGTGTCCCATAAATTTGGGGTGGTTGTGGGGTATTTGTTTCTAGGAAGTTTTTTATGTCTTTCTTGATCTTGTTGGTAACCCATTCATTGTTTAATAACATGATATTTAGCCTCCATGTGTTTGAATGTTTTTGGGGTGTTTTTACTGTTGTTGATTTCTAATTTCTTTCCACTGTGATCTGAGAAGATGCTTGATATGATTTCAAACATCTTGAACTTATAGGGACTTGTTTCGTGTCCTAACATATAGTCTATCTTTGTGAATGATCCATGTGCATTTGAGAAGAATTTATACTCTGCAGTTTTGGAGTGAAATGTTCTATAACTGTCAATTAAATCCATCTAATCCAGTGTTTCCTTTAGAGTCACTGTTTCCTTGTTAATTTATGTCTGAAAGATGTATCCAGTGAAGTCAGCAGGATGTTAAAATCCCCTACTATGATTGTGTTGTTATCGATCTCTCCCTTAAAGTCCTCTCGAAGTTTTTTTTTGTTTGTTTGTTTTTTGTTTTTTTAATATATTTTTATTGATTTTTTACAGAGAGGAAGGGAGAGAGATAGAGAGCCAGAAACATTGATGAGAGAGAAACATCGATCAGCTGCCTCCTGCACATCCCCCACTGGGGAAGTGCCCGCAACCCAGGCACATGCCCTTGATCGGAATCGAACCTGGGACCCCTCAGTCCGCAGGCCGACGCTCAATCCGCTGAGCCAAACCGGCTTTTGCTCGAAGGTTTTGTTATATATATATTGAGGTGCTCCTGTATTGAGTGCATATATGTTTACCAGGGTTATATTCTCTTATAAGATAGACCCCCTTTAGTCTTATGGAGTGACCTTTGTTGTCTCTTGCGATGGAGTTCATTTTGAAGTCTATTTTGTCAGATATGAGTATTGCTACTTCAGCTTTTTTTTCCATTTCCATTTGCATGGAAAATGTTTTTCCATCCCTTCACCCTCATCCTGTGAGTGGGTCTCCTGTAGATGGCATATAGTTGGGTCATGTTTTTGTATCAATTCAGCTACCCTATGCCTTTTGGTTGAATCATTTAATCCATTTATACTTAAGGTCATTGTTGATAAGGACTTATTTATTGCCATTTTAATTCTGTATGCCTAGGTTTCTCTCTCTATTTCTTCTCTTTACAGCTGACCCTTTAGTATTTCTTGTAATGCTGGCTTGGTGGTGACATACTCCTTTAGCCCTTTTTTTGTCTGGGAAGCTCTTTATTTCACCATCTATTTTGAAGGGTAGCCTTGCTGGATATAGTAATATTGGTTTCAGATCCTTGATTTCCATTACCTTGAGTACTTCAGGACAGTCCCTTCTGGCCTATAGAGTTTCTAATGAGAAATCAAGTGTCAGCCTTATGGGAACTCCTTCGTAGATAACAGTTTGCTTTTCTCTTGCTGACTTTAAGATTCTCTCTTTGTCTTTAATTTTTGGCATTTTAATTATGATGTGTCTGAGCATGGGCCTCTTTGGGTTCTTCTTGCTTGGGGTTCTCTGTGCCTCCTGAACTTGTATGACTTTTTTCTTTACCCAGCTAGGGAAATTTTCTTTCATTATTTCTTCAAACACCTTCTCTGTTCCTTTGTCCCTTTTTGTGTCTTCTGGCACACCTGCTATTTGAATATTGTTACGTTTCACATTGTCCCACAGCTCCCTTAAGCTGTCCTCCTGTTTTTTATTTATTTTTTCTTTTTGGTTCTCTGATTAAGTGATTTTTTTCCACCCTGTCTTCTAATTCACTGATTCAATCCTCAACTTCCCTAATCTGCTGTGTATTCCTTCCAATGTGTTCTTTATTTGTGCTATGTAATTTCTGTTTTCATAGTTACTATATCTTTTCTAATGCTGTTGAGCATCTTTACCATCATTATTCTGAACTCTGTATCAGATAAATTTCTTATCTCCATATCATTTATCTGTTTTTCTGGAGAATTCTCTAGTTCTTTCACTTGGGGGTTGTTTCCTTGTCTCTTCATTTTGGCTGCCTGTTTTGGTTTGTGACTTTGTATTAGGTAGATCTGCTACACCTGTTAATCTCTAATGCAGGACAGTGTCAGACGCTGTTTCTAATTAGAGCAGATGAAGACTCAGAACCTCTAGAGACCACCTCTGCTACAGACAGATAGGATTTTGTCTTTAATTGCCTCAGGCAATCATCCACAGATTTGGCAAGAGTTTTTTTCAACAGGGTGGGGCAATTGCTTCTGTCTGGATGCTAATTGTTATTCTCAGTCTCTTAATGGGCCTCAGCAACTCCACACCATGGGGCAAGGTGTTTTCCAATAGGGTGGATCAATTGTCTTCCCCCAGGCAAGGTTGCCTGCATAGCAAATGTCTGCATGAGAAAGATGACTTCCACTGTATGAGGAAATGACTCAATACAGGAAACCGGGGTGTCTGTTTTTTGAGCTCTAACCAAAGAGTCCCTGATCCTGGCTTCTGCTCACAGAAATCTAGTCCCTTCTGCCCTCGTTTTGCTGGAGCACAAGGTGGGTGGCTGCACAGGGAATTTTGTGCATTGGCCCTTTAAGAGGGTGCCTGCATTTCTAGTCATCTGTCCCTGTCAGACAGCAACCCTGCTGCTTTTCACAGCCAGAGGTTATGTGGTACCCTTCTCAGTTCTGGTGCTCTCTGCTGGGGGACCAGCTTGGGGATTAGACCCCAGCGTCTTCAGTGGCACCCCCCCCCCCACCCCCACAGCTGAGATATCTTTCCAGAACTTCATTGGCTATCTATGGGAGCCCTGGCAGCCCTTTCACATCTCTGTCCCTCCTACCAGTCTCTATGCAGTCTCCACTTTTAGTCCTTGGTTATCTGGGTTTTCTCTAGCGAGTCTTCTGTTGATTATTCAGGAAGTTTTCTGTATTTTAGTTGTAATTCTAGTTTGGTCCTCTGAGGGTGTCCATGCAGCATTCACTTACTCTGCTGCCATTTTTAATCTTCTTTTCTTCTTATTAAAAAGATTTTGAACTCTGGCAAAAAAAAGAGTGCCAAGAAGCAATTCTCTTTCATATATACATCCTTCAGTTCCATATTCTCTTCCAATTAAATGGCTTCAATTAGAAAAGATACACAATAAGTTCTCTGATCCCACAGATTATCTTGAAGAGGGTGCCCAAAGTCAAGAATCTTAAAAGGAACCGGTTTGGCTCAGTGGATAGAGCGTTGGCCTGTGGACTGAAGAATCTTAAAAGGACAACCTGGATTTGGTTTGGACCTTATCCAATAGAAGATAGAATTTTTAAAATATTTTTTAATTTATTGATTAGAGAGAGAGAGAGGAAGGGAGAAAGAGAGAGACAGAGAGAGGCAAACATTTATTTGTTGTTCCACTTATTTATGCAATCATAGGTTGATTCTTGTATGTTTCCTGACCAGGGATTGAACCAGCAAACTTGGTGTATCAGTTGGTGTATCTAACCAACTACCTGGCCAGAGCCGAAGATGGAATTTTTTATTCTGGAAATTCTGAACAGTTTCTATAGGAAAAGGTTAAGGTCAATGGAAAAACTAGGTAGCTTGGGAATGTTGTTCACTTTGAATGCTTCAAGAATAAAATCACAGTTGTTTCTGAGAAACAGTTCTCTAAAATACATTTAAAATATCTTATCAAGAAATACCTTAAGGGAAGAACCAAGATAGCGGCATAAGGTACAGACCTGTGCATGCTGCCTCCCACAATAACATTGAAAATACCGAGCTCTCCCACTGCAGACATAGCGGACTCTCATAGCCAGTTAGCCTGGAGGTCAAATCACCCCCTGTATTGCCGACAACAATCAAGGCTTAACTACAACAAGACTGCGCACAAAGACCACTAGGGGGTGCACCAAGAAAAGATAAAAAAATGCGGAGACAAAGAAAGAGGACGCAAATGTCAAATATGGAAGATATAGAGCTCAAAACCACACTTTTAAGGTCTCTCAAGAACTGTCTAGAAGCCGTCGATAAATGTAGTGAGATCCTCAAGAAATCTAATGAGACCCTCGATGTTGTGATAGAGAACCAACTAGAAATTAAGCATACACTGACTGAAATAAAGAATATTATACAGACACCCAACAGCAGACCAGAGGAGCGCAAGAATCATCACCACCAAACCAGTATTATATGAAATGCTGAAAGGTATCCTTTAAGAAGAGGAAGAAGAAGAAAAAGGTAAAGATACAAATTATGAACAACAAACATGCATCTATCAACAAGTGAATCTAAGAATCAAGTGAATAAATAATCTGGTGATCATAATAGAATCAGGGACATAGAAAAGGAATGGACTGACTATTCTTGGGGGGGAAAGGGGTGTGGGAGATGCGGGAAGAGACTGGACAAAAATCGTGCACCAATGGATGAG
This sequence comes from Myotis nattereri, assembly GCF_964212035.1. Lineage (NCBI taxonomy): Eukaryota > Metazoa > Chordata > Mammalia > Chiroptera > Vespertilionidae > Myotis > Myotis nattereri. The sequence continues at coordinate 107,254,884 of NC_138076.1, forward strand.
GACAGTGGGTGGGGAGTGAGGGCGGAGGGTGGGGCGAGAACTGGGAGGAGGGGAGTTATGGGGGGAAAAAAGAGGAACAAATGTAATAATCTGAACAATAAAGATTTAATTAAAAAAAAAGTACCAACTATAAGACAAAACAACTATCATTCATAACCATGGGAAAGCTGCCCCAGTGGAAGTTCTACAAGTGGAAGGAAAGAAAGAAGAGCATTGAGACTGAGTAGGATATGCAGAGGCGCCAAGAACAGAGGTACACAGTCGCGCGCCAGGCGGGCTGCAACTGGATGCGCTGTTTTCTTCAATCGAAAGGGGTTACAAACTCTCGAATCCAATGAGCTTGTTTGGGGCGGGATTCTGAGGTCCCAGACTCCTACGGGGAGAGGCGAGAAGGCCTTGCAGTGGGTCGGAAAGCAAGGGTGGCTTTCTCGCAAAGCTGCTCGCCTGCACTCGGGTTCGCGGAGATGCGGAGATGCAGAGTCGCGGAGAGGCGAGGAGTCGTGGAGACGCCATTGCTGTTTGCTCCGCCCTGGTGATTCCCTGAGACCCCACCCTACTCAATTTACATCCCCACCCAAGCTGTGCCAGTGGCACAAAAGGAACCACCTGTGCTTTTGCAGCTTAACCCAACAAACTGCAGATTTCAACTCCTCGCACCCATAAGGGACACACTCAAGAAGCAGAATCAGGTTTGGAGGAAGCCGGAACCAGACCCAGCTGGGCTGGCAACATGGAACCGCTGTACCAGCAAACCCCCAACAGGTCCACCAGATCCAGTCTCACATGGGATGCCAGGAGATGGCAGACAAGCAGTCTGTGCACTTAGTAGAAAACAAAATCCAAGCAAGCATACCAGATATTCAGCCAGCAAAAACGCCTGGAGATTTTGTCCAGCAAGGAGCAGCCCAACAAAAGACAGAATACCAAACTTCGTGTTGACCAGTTAAAGTATGATGTCCAGCACCTGCAGACTTCTCTCAGAAACTTCCAACATCGGCGATATGCAAGGGAGCAGCAGAAGAGACAGCGAGAGGAACTTCTGTCTCGCACCTTCACCCCCAATGTGGGATGCGGTGCCCCCTGCGAAGCTGTGACAGCCCCTGTGAGGCTGAGACAGTCCCGGTGAGGCGGGGATAGTCCCGGTGAGGCCAAGACGGCCCCTGTGAAGCCAAGACGGTCCCTGTGAGGCTGCAATGGCCCCTGTGAGGTTGAGACGGTCCCTGTGTGGCCGAACACAGGGACATGTCGCAGATGGAAAAAGCTACATTTTCCATGTGTATGAGCCGGCAACAAAAAGCGTACACCTATGGATGAGGACAGTGGGGGGGTAAGGGCAGAGGGTGGGGTGGGAACTGGGTGGAGGGGAGCTATGGGGGGGAAAAAGGGGAACAACAGTAATAATCTGAACAATAAAGATTTATTTAAAAAGAAAAGAAATACCTTAAGAACAGTCTTTGTGCTTGGTTTCATGTAGTTTTATCTAACAAAGAGACTTCCAAACTTCATTACTTTCAGATTAGTCAACATGAAGATGGATTGGATCTGAGGACTAGGTTAAGCAACCCTTTATAGGGCTTTGCATATTAATAAAACAAATGAAGTGCACAAGAAGAAAAAACATCTAGAAATGGAATTTTAGTTTATCAGTGAATAAGAAGCATAGCATTTTATATGATAAGCTTCTGTCTCTTATTAAAGTGTATGCTGTTTACATGATGTTGGCTATCCTTTGATAGTTTCTGTAAGCAGTACTTAAATAGCTTATAGCTAGTGGAATTTTTCCCAGAATTTCTAAAATGTATTGCTTTTACAAATATCTTCAAGTTAAAGTATTTAGCATTGTATAGGAAATAATAAAGCACAGTTTGGGTATAACTTTATATAATAAAATATTTAAAAAAATAATTAGTTTGGCTAATCAGTTTTGCTTATTAATTAATGTTGCAAAAACATTTATACAGCTGACCCTGGAATTATACAGATTTGAATTGAGCAGGTCAACTTACATGTTGATTTTTTACAATAAATATATACAGTTCTATAAATAAATTTTATTCTTTTCTTTATGATGTTCTTAATAACTTTTTTTTCTCTAGGTAACTTTAATATAAGAATAGAGTATATAATACATATAACATACAAAGTATGTGTTGACTATGTTATCAGTAAGGCTATCAGTAGTTAAGTTTTTGTGGAGTCAAAAGTTACACTCGAATTTTCTACTGTGCAGGGAGTCAATGCTCCTAACCCCCCAAGGGTTGTTCAGGGGTCAGCTGTACTTTGCAAAATATGCAGTAATTTCAGCTATGATGGGATTTATATAGGTTTCTGGAGGATATGAGAAACTAACCACTTTTTTTTCTTTTAATGGTTTAAGCATTTACTGAATTAAATGGTTCTAGCAAGACTGCTACTGTGTTCAAGCCAGTAAAATCCACAAAGGAGGGTATATGGGTCATTCCCATTGGCTTTTCCTGCTCTTTCCAGATCCTCCATGAAAACAGGAAAATGAGAAGTCACAAGTAAAGGACATGCTACTGAGGACTCAACAATCGGCCATGCAACCAGAAGCCCCTCTCTAATTAACTAGTCTTGAAGGTAGAAGTGGGCCTTGAGTATGTAGCTTTCTTGGAAGGAGGCAAGACTATAATAAATCCTCTGAGTCCTGCTGTACATACGTTCCTTTGGTTCCCCATAAATGGGTAAAACTTTTAAGTGCTTCAAACATAAAACATAGGACTGTTTTGATGTCCCAAGGTTTATAGGGTGTCCTGGAGGAAATGAGGCAGCTGGAAAATAGTACCTGTGCTATATGAGGCTATGGGATTATCTTCTGGCCTGTTGCTTGGAAACTAAGATGGTAAGCTTCTGAATCCAGCATTGCCCTTTTTGGGCTGTTTCCTTGGCAACATGGTGGTTATAGGCCTCAGTGGTACTTGAGCATTCTGTAGGATGTTGTTGACAAAGACAGCTTGTTCCTGGGCATTTAAGTCACTAGGTAGTTTCTCCACATAGGAGTAGAGATCCAGAGTCACTTTCTGACCCTCACTGATATGATATAGTTTGGTACCTAGGTTGTCAATTTGCTCCAGCTCTCTTGTTGCCTCTGGGTTGCTTAGTCCTGCAGCTCTACCTGACTTTCTCTGACTCCATGGATGTGAGAGTGAGAGTCAAGCTCTGCTGCACAGCAAGTTGCGGGAACTCAAGGAGTCCCTCAACAAAGAGGTTGTGACCTGTGGAAAATTATATCAGCCACTGGGGTCCCTGTCCCAGACATAGTGATGGAACCAGGCCCTAACACCAGGTAAACAGCTTTTTATAACACAGTTCTTTGAAAAATACATAGCAAGTTTCGAATGGTCAGCTGCAAACATTCATAATCTGATTTATTTGAACCTTGGAAGGGATGGGACACATAAAAATGTGGCTTCTTTCATAATCACTGCTAACTAGGACTACAATCCAAATCTAATTATTCATCTGGTTTTCTCTCTACTGGATTATGCTGCTTCTCCCTTCTAGTTAGATTGCCCATTCTCTCCCTTTGCCTACCAGCCTGACCTGGACACTCCTGTTTCAGTCCCATAATCAAATTGGAGCTGGAGTAGAATATAACCTTGTTTTCTCACTTTAGTTGCCTGTGTATAACTGAAGTTTAGGTACCCCACAAATTCTTGACACACTCTCACACACAACCTTCTTTTCTCATTAGCGAGCTGCATTCCATAATGCACCCATTCCCAAAGTCAGGCTAACTCACTTTCTATAACTTCTAAAATTAGCCTGGCTTTGGGGTCAGAAAGTGGCCCTGGATCTCTACTCCTACATGGAGAAGCTACTTAATGACTTAAATGCCCAGGAGCCACAGCTGGGGTGGCATCCTAACACCATATGTGTTAGGAGCAGAATCTTTTTCACCATGGGCGTCCTCTTTGATTCCTGACTCAACCTCACCAGAGTTTATTGCCCACTAAAGAACTCTTCTTTAGTTTTATTCTAGAAACTTCATCTATGAACCAGCTCTCTTGTTATCTCTGGGTTGCTTAGTCCATGTTTATGCTGTGCTGTTCCAAAATTTCTCTCTAAATTTCTGAAGTGTTCATTTCTGGCCTATCTTATTGTGGCATCTCTTTTTGTTCTTGATGCCAGATCAAATAGCTTTGTAGTATCTCAATTTTCAGTGCCATTCAGAAGTTGGTAAATCTTTTTTTTTTTAATTGATTTTTAGAGAGAGAAACTTCGATGTGAGTGCTGTCTCCTTCACACCCCCTACCAAGGATTGAGCCCAAAACCTGGATATGTGCCCTGACCAGGAATTGAACTGGAAACCTGTCAGTGCAGAGAACAATACCCAACCAATTGAGGCACACTGGCCAGGGCAAGAAGGTGGCTTCAATGGTGAATTTTACCAAACATTCAAAGAAGAACTAACACCAATCCTCCTCAAATTATCCCAAAAAATTCAAGAGGAAGGAACACTTTCAAGCTTTTTTTACGAAGCCAGCATTATCTAATTCCACAATTAGATAAAGACACTACAAAGAAAGAAAATTACAGGCCAACATTCTGTAATGATGAACACAGATGCTAAAATCATCAACAAAATATTACCAAATCGCATCCAGCAATATTTTTTTAAAAAAATAAATCATTATTGTTCAGATTATTACAGTTGTTCCTCTTTCCCCCCATAATTCCCCTCCACCCGGTTCCCACCCCATTCCCTACCCTTACCCCCGCCCCCCACTGTCCTCATCCATAGTGTATGATTTTTGACCAGACTCTTCCCACACCCCCCACACTCCCTTCCCCCCGAGAATTGTCAGTCTATTCCCTTTCTATGTCCCTGATTCTATTCTATTCACCAGATTATTCTGTTCATCAGATTTTTTTATTCACTTGATTTTTAGATTCACATATTGTTAGATATGTATTTGTTGTCACTTTGTTGTTCAGAATTTTTATCTTTACCCTTTTCTTCTTCTTCCTCTTCTTAAAGAATACCCTTCAGCATTTTATATAATACTGGTTTGGTGGTAATGAACTCCTTTAGCTTTTCCTTATCTGTGAAGCTCTTTATTTGACCTTCAATTCTAAATAATAGCTTTGCTGGGTAGAGTAATCTTGGTTGTAGGTTCTTGCTATTCATCACTTTGAATGTTTCTTGCCACTCCCTTCTGGCCTGCATAGTTTCTGTTGTGAAATCACCTGACAGTCGTATGAGTACTCCCTTGTAGGTAACTAACTGTTTTTCTCTTGCTGCTTTTAAGATTCTCTCTTTGTCTTTTGCCCTTGGCATTTTAATTATGATGTGTCTTGGTGTGGTCCTCTTTGGATTCCTTTTGTTCTGGGTTCTTTGCACTTCCTGGACTTGTAAGTCTATTTCTTTCACCAGGTAAGGGAAGTTTTCTGTCATTATTTCTTCAAATAGGTTTTCAATATCTTGCTCTCTCTCTTCTTCTGGCACCCCTATAATTCTGATGTTGTCACGTTTGAAGTTGTCCCAGAGGCTCCTTACACTATCTTCAGATTTTTGGATTCTTTTTTCTTTTTGCTTTTCCAGTTGCATGTTTTTTGCTTCTTCATATTTCAAATCTTTGACTTGATTCTTGGGATCCTCTAGTCTGCTGTTGGATCTCTGTATATTATTCTTTTTTTCAGTCCGTGTATGCTTAATTTCTAGTTGGTCCTTTTTCATATCCTCTAGGATCTCACTATATTTCTTGGAGGTTTCTAGAAGATTCTTGAGTAGCCTTATAACCGTGGTTTCGAACTCTATATCCAGTAGTTTGCTTTCCTCCATTTCTGTCATTTGTGACCTGTTTCTTTGTCTCCGCATTTTGGCTGCTTCCCTGTATTGATAGAGTGGCTTTGTGTGCTAGTTGTCCTATAGGGCCCAGTGGCTCAGCCTCCCTAATTACCTGAGGTGGACACTCTTGGTGCACCCCTTTGTGGGCTGTGTGCACAGTCTTATTGTAGTTAAGCCTTGATTGCTGTTGGTATCACTGATAGGAATTGACCTCCAGGTCAATTGGTTGTGAGGACCAGTTGTGTCTACAGTGGGATAACTTCTTTGCTGGAGACACCCATATGGGGCAAGACTTGCTTCAGTGGTGCTTTGGCGCTCACTGAGTCTGCCCCCTGAGTGTGTCTCTTATGGATGTGAAGAGTTGTATTCTGGAATGTCTCACTCTGACCACTGGGTGCACTGGCTCTTGGATCTCCAAGGGGGTCCAAAGTCACCCACTGCCTGAGGCCACCCAGCAGGAGCTACAGAGAGATCTGAAGATTCCTCCTCTTTGTTTGGGGGTTTTGAGGTGCCCAGATGAGGTGCAGCTGTGAAGTAATACAGGATGCTGAGGAGACTTAGGCCTTTGGAAGCTCTGGTTTTCTCTGCCCCAGCTGCAGTTTGACAGGTTTTTAGGCAGAGAAAGGCCAGGCCATTAGTATGCAAAAGCCTCTGCCCACAGCTAGGGTGGGGTTGTAAATTGGGTGGGGCGTGGTCCCAGGGAGTCACTGGGCGGTGCAAACAGCAATGGTTGCCATCAGCCCTCTCCCATAGGTCCCTGGGTCCCTATGTCCCTCGGCCCTGCGCAGAAACAAGGAATGCTGCAAGCACCTCTGCGAGAAAGCCACCCTCACTTTCCGGCCCAATGCCAGACAGTACAGTTTCTCTCCATATGAGTCTGGATCCCCAGATTCTTTCCCAGAACTGGATTTCAGAGGAGTCAGGAGCTTGTATATCCCTCCCTGTTGAAAAAGACAAGGTACCCAGCTGCCACCTCCTTTCGCGTGCACCTCCATACCTCCACACTTCCATGCCTCTGCATCTCCTATCGGACTCAATGCACTTTTCTCTTTCTTTCTAGTTGTAGAATCTCTACTAAACCAGCTTTCCCGTGGTTCTGGATGCTATTCTTTTTGTCTTTTAGTTGTAGTTTTAATGTGGTTGTATGCGGCAGCAAGTTCAGGTATTTATCTATGCCGCCACGTTGGTTGTCTCCAGCAATATTTTAAAAACATCATATACCATGATCAAGTAGGATTTATTCTGGGGATGCAAGGCTGGTCTAATATATGCAAATCAATAAATGTGATACATCACATAAACAAACTGAAAAATAAACACTACATGATCATATCAATAGATGCAGAAAAAGCATTGGACAAAAATCCAGCACCCTTTTTTGATAAAAACTCTCAGTAAAGTGGGAATAGAGGGATCATACCTCAACATAACAAAGATCATATATGATAAACCTATAGCCAACATAATACTCAATGGGCAAAAACTAAAAGTGTTTCCCTTAAGAACAGGAACAAGGCAAGGGTGTCTGCTTTCACCACTCTTATTCAAAATAGCACTGGAAGTCCTAGCCATAGCAACCAAACAAGAGGAGATAAAAGGTATCCAAATTGGAAAGGAGGAAACAAAACTCTCATTATTTCCAGATGACATGATATTGTACATAGAAAATCCTAAAAACTCCACCAGGAAGCTACTAGATTTAATAAATGAATTTGGCAAGGTAGCAAGATACAAAAAGCAACATCTAGAAATCAATTGCATTTCTACACACCAATAATTAACTCTCAGAAAGAGAAACCAAAAAAAAAAAAAATTCCATTTACCATTGCAACAACAAAAAAATAAGATACCTAAGCATAAACTTAACCAAGGAGATAAAAGACTTGTACTTGGAAAACTATAGGACATTGAAAAAACAATTAGAGGAAGATACAAATAAATTGAAGCATATATCATGTTCATGGATTGGAAGACTTAACATCATTTAAGTGTGTATGCTTACCCCAAACTCCAAAAATTTATATGGAATCATAAAAGAGTCCTAATAGCTGCAGCAATCTTGAGAAAGAAGAATGAAGTAGGAGGGATCACAACACTGCATATCAAACTATACTACAAAGCCATTATAACTATACCACAAAGCCTGGTGCTGGCACAAGAACAGGCATATAGACCAATGGATCAGAACAGAAACCCTGGAAATTGACCCACACCATTACGGTGAATTAATAGTTGACAAAGGAGGCAAGAACATGCAATGGAGTAAAGACAGTCTCTTCAACAAATGGTGCTGGGAAAACTAGACAGACACATGCAAAAAAGATGAAACTAGACCACCAATTTACACCAGTCACAAGAATAAACTCAAAATGGATAAAAGACTTAAATGTAAGGCATGAAACCATAAAAATCTTAGAGGAAAACATAGGCAGTAAAATCTCAGACATCTCACATAGTAATATATTTACGGACACATCTCCTTGGGCAAAGAAAATTAAGGAGAAAATAAACAAATGGGACTATATCAAAATAAAAAGCTCCTGCACACCAAAAGAAACCACCTTCAAAATGAAAAGGGAACCCATGGTGTGGAGAACATATTTGCCAATGATACATCTGAAAAGGGGTTAATATTCAAAATATATAAAGTACTCATACAACTCAACAAAAGGGAGACAATCCAATTGAAAAATGGGCAGAAGACCTGAATAGACACTTCTCTAAAGTGGACATATGAATTGCCATGGCCAAGAGACATATAAAAAAATGCTCAAAGTCACTAATCATCAGAGAAATGCAAATTAAATCCACAATGAGATATCATGTCACACCTGTCAGAATGTCTACCATCAAAAAATCAACAGACAAGTGCTGGTGAAGATGTAGGGAAAGGGAGCACTAATTCACTGCTTGTGGGAATGCAGGTTGGTCCAGCCTGTATGGAAAACAGTATGGAGTTTCCTCAAAAAATTAAAAATGGAACTTCTGTTTGACCCAGCGTTTTCACTCTGTGAATATATTCTAAAACCCCCCAAAACATCAGTCAGAAAGAATATATGCACCCTTATGTTCATAGCACTATTTACAATACCTAATATTTGGTTACAGTCCAAGTGCGCATTAGTAAATGAATGGATAAAAAAGCTGTGGGACAGAATGGGATACTATGCAGCTGTAAAAAAGAGGGATCTCTTAACCTTTGGGACATCATGGATGGACTACAAAATCTGCTAATTGAAATAAGGCAATCTGAGAAAGACAAATATCACATAATCTCACTTTTATGGGGAATCTAATGATCAAAGTGAATTGACCAATAAAATGAAACCCGAAGTATGGAGGTATGAAACAGATTGACATACCTCGATGTGGTGTTGGGGGATGAGAAGAGATAAACCAAAGAACTTATATATACTTATATGCATACCCATGGATATGGGGAATAGGGTAATGAGGACCTGAGGGGTGGGTAGGTGCTGGGAGGAGGGGGGTAAAGAGGGGGAAATTGTGAGATATCTGTAATACTATCAACAATAAGAAATGTATTTAAAAAGAGTATAACTGAGCTTCTGGGTGTGCTTATGCATAATAGGGACAGGCAATGAAAGAAAAGAAAGTAGAGAAAATGGTATATATTAAATCTTGAAGTTGTTAGTGAGATGACCACCACTATACAAAGGTGGTTTGCAAGATGAACCACCGAATGGAGTGGGAGTTAAAGTAAATCACGTTTTCGTGGTCTAGAGATGCTTTAAAGACTCTCCAGGTCAACCTCCACCATGGAAGGATGCTGTAAGCCTTTACTTGATCACTGTCACCATAGTGTCAGCCAGACTGTTATAGTTTGATCAATTCTAATTATTCAAAGAAGCAAAATATACCTCTCTGTAAATTTTACTCAGTGATTCTTAATTTAAGAGCAAGATAAAAATGTGTTACTTTCTCTTCTACCTAATAAGTCCTTAAGACTTGAGTTATTGCCACTCTAAGATTTCTCTCTTTTGTAAGTAATACTCCAAGTTCATTTAATCAGAGTTAATTAATTAACTAGTTAATTAATTAATTATAGCAGTACCAAGGTTTGGATTGTTTATAATTGTACTAGGGGCCCAGTGCACAAATTTGTGCACCTTGAAAGGAACTGTGGGCTGCGAGGCTGCAGTGGGCACAGGGGCAGGTTCCAGCCCATCCTCTGCACCCCTGCCTGGCCCCTCCCACTGCATTCCCTGGTCCCCTATCTTCTGGCAGCCCTGTTCCCACCACTGCTGCTCACACCTGCTGACAGTGTGGAGCTATTGGAACTGTCACCAGCAGCGGGTGCAAGCAGTGGCTGCTGGCCCCAATTGCCCCTCAGGAGCAGGGAGAGGTGGAGAAGCCCTGAGGGGCAATCGGGGCTAGCAGTCGCCACTCACCCACTGACAGCACCGAGTGATTGGGGCCGGCACTGGGTGCTGGCAGTGGGTGCGAACAGGGCCTGTGCTGGCAGCAGGTGCAAGTGCCTGGCAGGACTGTGGCATGTGGGAGCAAAGAATTTTCAGTAACCACCAGAGGCTCACCCTGATGACAGCAACCGGCGCCCGCCTTGGTCTGGCGCCGCTGCTCACCTGCTCCACCATCCCGTCGTGGCGATGCCCTCCATGTTCCGCGCTCTGCTGCCTGCTGCCAACACCCACCATGTTCAGCACACGCCCCTTGTTGGTCAGCGCACATCATAGCGACCTATTGTTCAGTTGTTCCACTATTCAGTCAATTTTAACATTTGTGTATATTCTTAGCACTTCCAGTGTAGTAAGTAAAACCAAAGCAAAACCAAAAATCATTTAATACCTTTTCTGTGCCATGCATAGTATTCGACTTAGATTTATGAAGTTCAATAAGCCAGAGTTTTTGACAAAATCTAGAGAGGAAAGCAAACAAATAAATCAAGGATTACAGTTTTAAGTGTAGTCACAATGTGGTATAAAGCAAATTCAAACTAAAGTAAGACACCAGAGAATTCTTTCTGAATTAGGGGTTGCTTCAGTGCAGTTTGAAGAATGTAGAGCCAGCTGGATGGAGAAGGGGAAAGCAAAGACACAGTGCCATAAAATAGCCACGTGGTCCAGAGTGTATACAGTGGACGTTTGGTTGTTGTGGAAGAAGAAGAAGGATAAAAGCATACCTGGAGTCAGGACATGAAGGGCCTGTTTTGAAGAGTGCTGAGGTCTGAGAATACCTTCGCATATTGTTTGTCGATTCCAAAGACATGGGTTTATTAGGAATTACATGCACACTGGTGGTGGCCAACTGGTGAAGTTTTCTGGCAGGTCCCATCAGCCTGCAGACTGGCTACACAGGAGGTAGTGGGGAGGCCGGGCAGCTGGTGAAATTTTACTGCAACCCAGACTTTGACAGTAAAAGTTATATAGAGTACACAAAACAAAGCAAAATAGGGCATGTAGGAGGAGAGGGACATGTTCCGCAAGCTGTGTGAGATAAAAATATTAACTGTTTCTCTGCAGTTGTTTACAGTCCAGGCTCACATCTGAGAACAGTTTCTGTTTGGCTGTTTCTTGATGGAGGAGCTATACCCATTGCAGCTGTTCTAACCTGCCCCCATATACCTCAAGACCCTGTCCAACCTTGGTCTGCCTTCTCACTCACAGTGTACTACATGTACTACAGAGAAAAGAGCCATCAGTAGTCACTTCCCTGACTCCTCTTCCCTGACCTTGAATTCTGTTCAGTTCTTCCCCTAGTTTTCCTTCCCCACTTGTACACTGGACTCTGCTGTGCTTCTGAGTCCATTTTCATTGTCTTTGAGGCCTGGATCTAACTGAGCCTTTCTCTTTCTCTGAGGTCTCAGAAAGAAGATCTCAATTATGGAAGATAACATTCACAGCAGGAAAGTAGCTCAAATGCTAACAGTGATTATTTTTTTTCCCTTGAAACTGGAGTGTTCTGCGATTTTTAAATAAACAAATGTAATTTTTCCATTTTAAAATAATATATAAGGATATGAAAATGATATATTAAAGCTGTTTTTCAAAAAAAAAAAAATACAAGGTCCCAGCTCTATCATTCACAATTTTCTCCTCTTGGGCTAATTTCTTTTTCTTAATATATTTTTGTTGATTTCAGAGAGGAAGGGAGAGGAAGAGAAAGAGATAGAAACATCAACAGTGAGAAAGAATCATTGATTGGCTGCCTCCTGCATGCCCACCATGGGGATTGAGCCAGCAACACTCACATGTGTCCTAACTGGGACTCAGAGAATCGAACTGTGACCTCCTGGTTTACAAGTCGACACTTAACCACTGAGCAACAATGGCTGGACAAATTTCTTAATTTCTCTATATCTCAAGTTTTATAGTGAGGATTAAATAAGTGTAGTATTCCTGATACATAGTAAATGTTTTTGTTTTGTTTTTGAAGTAACTATGTTGCCCTGGCCAGGTAGCTCAGTTGGTTAGAGCATTGTCCCAATTCACTAAGGTTGTGGGTTTAATCCCTGAGCAGAGCACATACAAGAAGCAGCTAATTAATACATAAATAAGTGGAATAAGAAATTTTGTTTCTCTCTCTCTCTCTCTCTCTCCTCCTTCTTCCCTTCCTCGCTCTCTAAAATCAATAAAAGTAAAAAAAATTTAAAGTAACTATAATTTTTAAGGAAACATAACAAAAATATTGTGTCTCTTTAGGTTGTATAAAAACTGATGCCCAACCTTCTTTTCACCTTTATGCATTTCTTAAATAGTCTATTATGATTGTGTTATCTTTATTTTTTTAATTTGATTTATTGATTTGAGAGAGGAAAAGAGAGAGAGAGAGAGAGAGAGAGAGAGAGAGAGAGAGAGAGAAACATCTATTAGTTGTTCCACTTATTTATGCATTCATTGGTTGATTCTTGTATGTGCCCTAACCAGGGATAAAATCCAGAATGTTGGCCTATTAGGAGGATACTCTAACCAACTGACCTACCTGGCCAGTGCATGTGTTATCTTTCTAAGAAAAAAAGCAATAAATTTAAATTTTAATAGAAAAAGAAGAAATAAATACTAATTGTGGAAAATTTAGCAATAAACTAAACAAAATATAAAATAAAATTGCCAATAATCCCACTACCAGAAATAACTTCTATTAATATGCTGATATATTTCCTTTCAGCAGTTTCAACATAAGTTATTTTAATAAAAATATATAATTTTGTAAACTTTTACCCTTAATGTTAAAACATAAGCATTTTTTGTGGGTGATTTAAAATTTCCCCACATATTTGTATTTCTAAAGTCTTCTGGAGAAACCAAGATGGTGGCATAGGTAAACACCTGAAATTGCTGCCTCGCACAACCACTTCAAAACTACAACTAAAAGACAAAATGGACATCATCCAGAACAACAGGAAGGCTGGCTGAGTGGAAATTCTACAACTAGAAGGAAAGAGAAAAGCACACTGAGACTCAGAGGAGATGTGGAAGTAAAGTGCAGAGGTATGGAGGTGCACTCGGAAAGGGCTGGCAACTGAGGATGCGGTTGTCTTTTTCAATCAGGAGGGAGACACAAGCTCCCGACTGCTCTGAACTCCAGTTCTGGGCGAGTCTCTGGGGACCCAGACTCATATGGGGAGAAACTGGACTGTCTGGCATTGGTCGGAACTCGAGGGCGGCTTTCTCTCAGAGGTGCTTGCAGCGATTACCGTGGGATACTGAGATCCGGGGCCTCTTAGGGCAGGGCTCAGGATCAGCCATAGCTGTTTGCTCCGCCCTGCTGATTCCCTGAGACCTTGCTCCACCCAAGCTGTGTGCAGAGGCTTTTGCATATGAATGGCCTGGCCCTTTGCAACCTGAAAATTACCTAACAAACTGCAGCTGAATCAGAGAGACCCAGAACTTCCAAAAGAAGGCCCAAGGTCCACAGCAGCTTGCATTGCTTCACAGCTGGGCCTCATCTGGGCACCTCCAAACCCCAAACAAAGAAGAGGAATCTGCACATCTCTTCGTAGCTCCTGCTGGGTAGCCTCAGGAAGAGGCTAATTTAGCACCTCCTTAGAGACCCAAGAGCCAGTGTACCCAGTAGTCAGAGTGAGACATTCCAGATTACAACTCCTCAGATCCATAAGGGACACACTCAGGGGGAAGACTCAGTGAGCACCAAAGCCCCACTGAAGCAAGTCTTACCCCATACGGGTGTCTCCAGCACAGAAGTTCTCTCACAGTAGACACAGCTGATTCTCACAACCAATTGGTCTGGAGGTCAATTCCTCCCAGTGATACCAACAACAATCAAGGCTTAATTTAACTACAACAAGACTGTGCACAAAGCCCAAAAGGGGTGCACCAAGAGTGTCCACCTCAGGTAATTAGGGAGGCTGAGCCACTGGGCCCTATAGGACACCTAGCACACAAAGCCACTCTATCAATATAGGGAAGCAGCCAAAATGCGGAGACAAAGAAACAGGTCACAAATGACAGAAATGGAGGAAAGCAAACTACTGGATATAGAGTTCAAAACCACGGTTATAAGGTTTTTCAAGATTTTCTAGAAACCGCAGATAAATTTAGTGAGACCCTCGATAAATCTAGTGAGAACCTCGAGGATATGAAAAAGGACCAACTAGAAATTAAGCATACACTGACTGAAATAAAGAATAATATACAGAGATCCAACAGCAGACTAGAGGATCCCAAGAATCAAGTCAAAGATTTGAAATACGAAGAAGCAAAAAACACGCAACCGGAAAAGCAAAAAGCAAAAAGAATCCAAAAATATGAAGATAGTGTAAGAAGCCTCTGGGACAACTTTAAGCATACCAACATCCAAATTACTGTTCCCCTAGTATTTACTGAGGAACTACTTAGTGCAAGACAGAGCAGTAGATGTTTTGAGGGATGTGAAATGAATAACAGCCCCCCCCTTTTTTTTAGCAGTTTATAACCTAATCAGAGTGTACATATTCCGTGTCTGGATCCTCCACTTTGCTAGAGCCTTGGGGACATCCCTCAGGGGATGTCAGACAGCCGGTTTCAGCCCGATACCACAGGCCAGGCCGAGGGACCACACTGGTGCACAGATTCATGCACCGGGCCTCTAGTATTTTATATTTTGAAAGAAGTTTGGGTTACAGAGGTATATACATTTGTCAAACCTCATTGGCTAAAACACTTAAGGTTTATTTATTTCACTGTATGTAAATTTTACTTCTGAGCCCTGGCCAGTGTGGTTCAATGGATAGAGTGCCAGCCCATGTACCTAAGAGTCCCAGGTTCGACTCCGGTTGGGGCACATACCTGGGTTGCAGGTTTGATCCCTGGCCAGGGTTGGGGTGCGCAACCAATTGATGTGTCTCTCTCATATCGATGTTTCTCTCTCTCTCCCCCTGCTATCTCCCTCCCTTCTATTCTCTCTAAAAGTCAATGTCTTCAGCCTGGTCTGTGTAGCTCAGTGGTTGGGTGTCAACCCATGAACCAGGAGATTGTGGTTCAATTCCAGTAAGGCACATGCCTGGGTTATGGGCTCCATCCTCAGTAGGGGGTGTGTAGGCGGAAGCTGATCCATAAATCTCTCTCACCATTAATGTTTCTAACCCTCTCCCCCTCTCCCATCCTCTCTCTGAGATATTTTAAAAATGTCCTCGGGCCATGGCCGGTTTGGCTCAGTGGATAGAGCATCAGCCCATGGACTGAAGGGTCCCAGGTTCGGTTCCAGTCAAGGGCATGTACCTTGGTTGCAGGCTCAATTCCCTTATCAGAGATAACATTTGCAAATATGTTCTCCCATGCAGTCGGCTTTCTTGTTGTTTTTGTTGATGGTTTCTTTTGCTGTGCAGAAGCTTTTTATTTTGATGTAGTCCCACTTGTTTATTTTCTCCTTAGTTTCCAATGCCCTAGGAGCAGTATCAGTGAAGAAATTGCTTCAGCATATGTCCGAGATTTTGTTGCCTTTGTATTCCTCTAGTACTTTTATGGTTTCTCTTTTACATTTAAGTCCTTTATCCATTTTGAGTTTATTTTCATGTATGGTGTAAGTTGGTGGTTTAGTTTCTTCTTTTTGCATGTTTCTGTCCAATTTTCCCAACACCATTTATTGAAGAGACTGTCTTGACTCCATTGTATGTTCTTGCCACCTTTGTCAAATATTAATTGAGCGTATTGATCTATATGTCTGTTCTTGAGCCAGTACCAGGCAGTTCTGAGAACAGTGGCTTTGTAGTACAGCTTGATATCTGGTATTGAGATCCCACCTACTTTGTTCTTCTTTCTCAGGATTGCTGCAGCTATTCGGGGTCTTTTTTTATTCCAGATGAATTTTTTGAGCATTCATTCTAGGTCTGTGAAATATGCCGTTGGTATTTTAATGGGAAGTGTGTTGAATTTATAAATTGCCTTTGGTAGCATGGACATTTTAATGATGTAGATATATAAACTGTAATTAATGAATTCTAGAAGCGCAGAGTAGATAAATCTGAGAGCTAACTTCCAGAAACTTGATCAGTTTCTCAAGGTAAATATCAAACAAAAATCCTCTCATGCTTCTGGCAGAGGAAGGTGAAAGCGAACCATTTTGAAACACACCAGCACATTTCCAAGATGCTCCTTCTTATAGTTCCTTTCTGTATCCCTGGTGTAGTGAATTTCTCAGCCATTCTGGCTCCCCAAATCCCTAACTACTGAGTATGTCCACACCTGGTCCTTACTCACCAAGAAGTCCTCAATTGAACAGGGCAAAGTTCATGCCATAAGTAACACTGCTTGCTGAAAGCAGCTTGGCTAAAGGAAAAGACCTCACAATCTTTTGGCCCAAAGGTCTGGGCACCAATTAAAGATATGATGCCATACCCTATTAGCTAGCTCCCCTTCTCAGACCTTTGCTTTTACTGTTTTTTATTACTCATGTTCAACTATTGTCTGTTTAACCTTTGTTATGTTTCATATTCTCCCATCTAGAAGCCCTAAAACTACAAAAGGTCCTCCATATGGAACTGCAAATGGAGGCTGCTATGGACCATTAGTATGCCCACTTCTGATGGGACACTGACTGCCGCCCCCAACCAACAACCCATTTGTCAGCAGGAAGCAGCCAGACAGACCGGCTGCTTCCTGCTGTCCCCAATGGCAGTTGGGGTGTCCTAATTGGAGGGGGGGCCAAAAAGAGTTTTTAGGGGTTAAATAGGTAGGTATAGGAAATTTTAGAAATTAAGAGGTCTATGGATAAAGCACAGGGCTATAGAGCTGCAAAGGTTACATTTCCATAAGACAAGGGAGCTGGGAGTAGCAAAAGGTA
This sequence comes from Myotis nattereri, assembly GCF_964212035.1. Taxonomy (NCBI): domain Eukaryota; kingdom Metazoa; phylum Chordata; class Mammalia; order Chiroptera; family Vespertilionidae; genus Myotis; species Myotis nattereri. The sequence goes on from NC_138076.1 coordinate 107,271,952, forward strand.
CACATTTACAAAATAGAGGGAGGAAGAAAGCCCAGAGAAAATAGGAGAACAATAAGGGAGATAAAGGAGGGAGTCTCATGTGAGGTTTGACCTTTAAGCTCAGGAATTGCTATAGTGACCAAATCAGAAGGGGCTAGTGACAAATCAGAGGGGTTATCAAGGCACAAAGATCTGTAGCCTTTATAAACCGTAGGGAAAAGGGACTCAGTGGGACTCTTCCCTCTCTCAACATGGGAATCTGTGCTGGGGGACTCTTCCCCCTCCCCATGTGGGAGTCTGTGCTTGTTTCTCAATAAATTTCCACCTTTGCTATATATAAAAAAGATCTGGTTGCAAATTTCCTGACAAATTCATGAAATCTAAGGTGCAGGGACTAAGGTGTAAAGTATAGGACTATGCTTTATTTCAGTAATGAAGGTCAGCCCAGCTGGCGTGGCTCAGTGGTTGATTGTTGACCTATAAACCAGGAGGTCACGGTTGTTGTTTGTTTTTGTTTTTTTTAATATATTTTATTGATTTTTTTACAGAGAGGAAGGGAGAGGGATAGAGAGTTAGGAACATTGATGAGAGAGAAACATCGATCAGCTGCCTCCTGCACACCCACTACTGGGGATGCGCCCGCAACCAAGGTACATGCCCTTGACTGGAATCGAACCCGGGACCCTTCAGTCTGCAGGCCGACGCTCTCTCCACTGAGCCAAACCAGTCAGGGCCAAGAGGTCATGGTTTTATTCCCGGTTAGGGCACATGCCCTGGTTGCAGGTTCAATTCCCAGTGTGGGTTGTGTAGGAGGCAGCCTATCAATGATTCTCCCTCATCATTGATGTTTCTATCTCCCTTCCTCTCTGAAATCAATAACAATATACTTTTTAAAACTAATGAAGATAATTTTTAACATTTATTTCATTGGATTCTTATAAAAAATTTTTGTAGCTGGAAAATAAGCCATCTCTTTCTCTTCTTGCAGACAGAAGCCATGGAGGAGGGATCTTGATTAGGATTATTGGAGTCTTATAAAAGCCATAGTCTGTAAGCTTTATGCAGCTAAGGAAGATGCATCTGGGATGTGTGACCCAGCAAAGGTCTCTGTCTTGCTAGCACATGGTCAGAAGGGGAAAGGATGAAGAGGTATGGAGGGACATGAAAGAATGGAACTGAACACTTCAGAATGACAGTGTGAGTGGGCTGGCTCTGAGGAGAAATGTGCCTCCTGAGTTTTAGGCTAAGCTGCCTCCCCAGTCTGTGTTGGGTACAGCAGCAACCTGATGACAGTGGAGAAAAGGTGACCATACTCACATTGAAAGTGAGATTGGAAAGGGGTCCCTGAATCAGAGCTCACACTGACCGGGACCTCATTACAAGACTTAGTGCATAGAATAACCCCCCATCCCCAGACCTCTCAGTGGGACTTGAGGGGTCAAGTCCCAGAACACTTGATGTGGACTGGACTGTGGAAGAAAGGATGTTGTCCTTCCTGGGAGGAGATCAAGCCTCTGGTCAGGGTGGGGTTTCCTGAAATGTAGGATGAAGAAGAGTTTCTTAGGATGGGAGTGGGGAGTACACTTTTGGTAAGGAGGAGCAATCCTCAGGGTAGGGAGCTAAGTAAGACTGGGGGTGCGCATATGAGGGGCCCTTTGCCTAAGAGAGATCTGATTTCTTAGGTGTGGTGTCCTTTGTTTTCTCTTATACAATGTAATTTTCTTTAGTTGCTCAAACCTTCAATAAAGATATTTGATATCTTTAGCCATATGCTGAAAACAAGGGGACAGGAGGGCCCTGAGCAGAGGACGCTACAGCCTATAGAGAAGGCTGTGTCTACGAGTGTCACATAATGAGGGTATGAGCAAGATGAGGCAGAAAGGGACTGAAGGGACAAAACTGGGAGCAAATGGGAGAGCCAGCAGCACCAAGGAACAACTTACAAGTAAATAACTCAGGGGGGGATCTGGAAGAAAACTTCTCTTTGCACACTAGATAATAGAGTGATATATTTCAGACTGGTCATGTGAGTGTTTAGTGGGTCTCAACCAGCATTTTTTAGAAAACGAAATAAAATTGAATGGAAAATATCCAACTGCATGCTCTAATATGTGTATTGTTTAATACAGTTATAAAGTTATACAGTTACAAGTGAAACTTTTACTTCAGTTAGATATGTGTGTATGCTGGATTCATGATGTAAAACATATTTCTTACTGTGAATTGGGATTAAAAATGGTACTAAAGAAAACTGACCTTGAAGGAGGGTGGGCATGAAGGCAAATTTTTGGATTACCTTTACAAAGCAGGCAGGACAAGTAAGTGGAAGTTCCATTTTACAGATGAGAAACTGAAGAAATTACAAGGAAAGCTACCATTGATGGAGCCCTGGCCCCATGCTAAGCACTGTGCCAAGTACTGTGCTGCATTATTTGGTCTGCTTCTCAGGTATCTCTGGGTGGCATCCCATGTTCAGAGTGGAGGAAGAGCTTGTGTGACTTGCCCAAAGCTTCATTGATCCCAAGGCTTTACAAGGACACACCTGGGTTCCTGACACAGTGTTCTTTGCTGCTCAAGGAAAAGCCTTTATAAAGGGTATCAGGAAAATGACATGCTGAATGCAGGTGAATAAAATAGCTCATGGTTAAATTGTAGGCATCGGTGAAAGGAGGCAGAAAAGCTTAGCCCCTCATATCACACTTCAAAGGTCACAACTGGTTTGTGTGAGAGACAATGAATGGGGTATTTCTAGGCTGAACAAAAAGTGCTGGGAACATTAACATCAAGAGCAAGGGATTTCGTCCTAGCCAGTTTGGGGTGCATGCAGGAGGCAACCAATCGATGTGTCTCTGTCACATCAATGTTTCTCTCTTTCTGTCTCTCCCCCTCCCTTCCACTCTCTCTAAAAATCAATGGAAAAATATCCTCCGGTGAGGATTAACAACAACAACAACAACAACAACAACAACAACAAAACAAAAGAAAGAGAGAGAGAGAGAGAGAGAGAGAGAGAGAGAGAGAGAACAAAAGAGCAGCACACAAGGATACCCTTTACTCATAAATTTTTCTCAAATGTTGACCCAGTGTTTATTGGAAACCAATTATGTGGCTGCTAGCCATGATAATGTATATGGGGAGTTAAAACATACAAACCTTCACCTGAAACCTATATGATTTTATTAACCAATGTCATCCCAATAAATTCCTTAAATAAAAACAAACAAAAAACATATAAACCTTGGGCATTCAAGGCATTTAGAGTAGCATTTGCACACACGTGCACACACACATACAAATGTGAACCTGCAGTGAAGCGGCAGGGCAGTCAGGATGAAGGAAAATGATTGGGATGTTTCCTGGGGGGCAGATCTGTAATGCTGGAGAAAAGCGCTACAAATTGTCATGGGGTTTTCAAACGGACAATTCATCTGTTTATAGTTAGTGTCATTTCATTTTTCCACCTCTAGTATGTGTGATACAACTAGGAAAGTCTCTCTGAGACAATGAACCCGTTTTAGTGATAACAGCAGAGAGAGTGATTAAATGAATTTATCTCGGAAATTCTGTGATTTATGAGATAGCAAGGAAATGGGGTCTCCCAGTAATGTTAGGAGCTGGGCAGTGTGGACTTATAGTTTTCCTGACCAGGTGTGTCCTTGCCATGTAACATGACTTTAAGACTTTCCTCCTGCCTTATTCCCTTCATTTTCTGTTACTGCCCTGACAGCTCAGTCAACCCTCTCTTTCAAGCTGGCCTGCTCATGGCCACTCTGCAAGCTGTGCTGCATCCCTGGCTCAGCCTTCCCCTCACACTCATCCTCTTAGAGCACTCCCTCCCTTTCTCTAGAAATGAGGCTGCTTTTTAAAGAGACTAAGGGGAAGGAAATGGTAGTTGCTCACCCATATAATATTTAAAGAACTTCAGTGCCCCCTGTTGTATTGCTCTGTATGTGCCTCTGTCAGCATCATATCGTGTTTCATCCACATTGGATTGTAGCTCTATAGAAGCTGGAACAATTTTCTTTTCTGTTCTGATTCCACAACCCACACAATGTACTGTGCAATAATTATCAACTGGATTATTAATGAAATTTATTGCTCATTTGGTAAAGTGGTGACCACAGTTGCTACCAAGCACTTTTAGATCATTAGGAGGAAAAGAGTTATGAGAAAGAAAATTATTAACTTACAAAACAATTCCCTTTTATGCCCTAGCCAGTTTGGCTCAGTGGATAGAGCATTGGCCTGTGGACTGAAGGGTTCCAGGTTTGATTCTGGCCAAGGGCACATACCTGGGTTGCAGGCTCAATCCCCAGTAGGGATGTGCAGGAGGCAACTGATCAATGATTCTCTCTCATCATTGATGTTTCTATCTCTCTCTCCTTCTTCCTTCCTCTTTGAAATCAATAAAGAAATATATTAAAACAAAACAAAAAACAATTCCCTTTTAAAAAATGTGTACTTTCCCTTTTGCAGTTTTTTTGTATCACAAATAAACTTGACTATACTTTACATATATTCATGAATATAATATAATCTAAAAATTCAAGGCAACCATAGCTCTTAACCTGACATTGTGATTTTGTTTTAAAATGAAAATACTTTATTCTGATTAAAGTAACAAGTATTGAATTTGATTTAAGTTAGTAAAAGTTGTTTTGAGTGTTTTATGCACTATACAAATAGTATACTTAATTTTTCTACCTATCAGATTTTTTCAATATGATTTCAGGACTTATTTTTACATTGTACATATTCTGTTCTTTAGTAATAATAACTGCCATTTATTGAGCATAAACTGTGTGTCTGTGCATTTCAGGTTTACAGGCTCTTCATTTCCTCTCAATAACCCAAGGAGACAAGTTGCTGGGTGGTATGCTTATGTCCAAACAAATTATTTTTTTGTTGTTAATCCTCATCCCAGGATATTTTTTTCCATTGATTTTTAGAGAGAGTGAAAGGGAGGGAGGGGTGGAGAGAGAGAGAGAGAAACATCGATGTGAGAGAGGCACATCGATTGGTTGCTTCCCTCATGTGCCTCAACTGGGACCAGAGATTGAATCTGCAACCCAGGTATGGGCCCTTGACAAGGAATCAAACCTGAGACCCTTCACTGGGTGGGCTGATGCTCTACCCACTGAGAAACACCAGCCAGGACTCCAATACAAATTCTTATTAAAAGGCCTCCACGTCACAAAAGGCTTTTGATCAGATGGGCAAGATAATCTGCCCAGTGGACATCAGAGAGCCCCCTTTCCATAACTCCACAGCTGGCACAGTGGGCTCAGGAGCAAAGGGTCATGTTGGCAGGAGTAGAGATTGTGTATGGCCTCAAGAACATGAACTTCCTTTTACATGGGTTACCTAACCCTACCACTGCAGTGAAGCCAATTTGCAGTATAACAACTCTTTGTTATGGTACTATTTGTTGGGAAGACTAGCCAGCTACCTGGTGGCAGCTATACTACATTAGATCCCTCCCATCATGAAAAGAGTGGCTCTATTTATCCTCATTGGAAAACAGTAGCCTTATCCTGGATTTGTGTTTGTTTTCCTTGATTCTGTTAACCAAAAAATCATGAAGGCAATGAATGCCTTAATGCCGGGAGCCAGTCCATGCTTGCTGTTTCAAGGGACCTGGCATATATGGCATGCGGTTCATAATATGTTTGCTCACCTTCTTGGCGCTGTGTTTTAACCAAGGTCACCTCTCCGAGAAAGGTTGAATCCCCAGGTAGGGATTTTCCCCTGAAGTTAGGGAGGGAATAAAACCTCTTAACTAAGTGCCAGGCGGGTAATTAATCATTTTAACTACGAACAATCATGCTTAAGCTACATAATCTTTACTCCCTGGAATGGAGATAAGAAACGCCCTAACCTTTGTAATAGAGATTGATAGGATTGGAATCAACTGGTATAAATACAGATGCAACAAGACAGCAAGACACAGAACTCAGAAGACAGAACCTAGAGACAGAAGAACTTCGCTGGAGAGAACATGGCAAAAGATCCTGGACTGAACCTGACTACAGAAATTGGCAAGAGAATCTGACTAGAACCTGGTGACTGAACCTGGCTAGAGAACCTGGAGAACCTGGCTGGAGAACCTAGCAAGAGACCATGGACACAGAACCTGGCTGGAGATCCTAAACAGAACTTCGCTGGAGATCCAGACCAGAACTTGGCTGGAGATCCTGGCTAGGCTGCTGATCAACTGAACGCTGTCTCCGTGTCACTCCTTCTTCGCCGACTCCGTCCACACCTTTGGGGACCCCTGGACCCGCTGGGGTTGGACCCCAGCATCTGGCGCCCGAACAGGGACCCCTAGGTAAGTGCCCCACACTCGGGACGGATAGGACTCCACAGTAGGAAGAGGGTGGATAGTCTTCGCCGACTCCGTCCACACCTTTGGGAACCCCTGGAACAGGATTCCCCTAGGTAAGCCCCTCCCCCCCATTGAGAACCCCACACTCGGGACAGATAGGACTCCACCAGGGTACTGCAGACCCCCCTATAGAGGATAAGTAGGGTAAGAAGGTGGATAGTACAGAACTTAGATTGAGAAGATGTGCCATACTGAGTTCAAAGAAAGAAGACTCTGTATTGATCTTTAGATTAAGAAGATGTGCCATACTGAGTCTAAAGAAAAAAGACTCTGTATTGATCTTTTAACATATATACTTGCTAGCAGAGGAATTAAGGTTACTCCCAGTCAGACAGAACGTTTTATACAAGAAATATGTCCATGCTTTTCTGAGGAAGGAAAGGTAAATGTAATGGCATGGGAGAAGGTAGGCCCAAGGAGCCTTATCCTTAACCCCACTGCAGCCTTTCCACCCCGGGAAAGTGCAGGATTGGCAAGCTCTCCCTGGGGTGATAGATCAGGACTCAGGTAATAGCGGGATGTGCCAATCCTACTCTTAAAATGGATACAAGAGAGCATTTGGGTTTTTTTTTCTTTTTAATGCCTGCTTTTAAAAAATAAAAAAGGGGGAATTTGCCAGGAGCCGGTCCATGCTTGCTGTTTCAAGGGACCTGGCATATATGGCATACTGTTCTTAATATGTTTGCTCACCTTCTAGGCACTATGTGTTTTAACCAAGGTCTCTGAGAAAGGTTGTTTCCCCAGGTAGGGATTTTCCCCTGAAGTTAGGGAGGGAATAAAACCTCTTAACTAAGTGCCAGGCGGGTAATTAATCACTTTAACTATGAACAATCATGCTTAAGCTACTTAATCTTTACTCCCTGGAATGGAGATAAGAAACGCCCTAACCTTTGTAATAGAGATTGATAGGATTGAATCAACTGGTATAAATACAGATGTAACAAGACAGCAAGAGACAGAGAGAGAGACAGAAATTGGCACAGAACCTACACAGAACATTCTCTAGAGACAGAAGAACTTCGCTGGAGAGAACATGGCAAAAGATCCTGGACAGAAACTGGCCTCAGAACCTAGAGACAGAACCTAGCGAGAGAACATGGCAAAAGATCCTGGACTGAACCTGACTACAGAAATTGGCAAGAGAACCTGCCTAGAACCTGGTGACTGAACCTGGCTGGAGAACCTGGACAGAACCTGGCTGGAGAACCTAGCGAGGGAACATGGCTACAGAACCTGGTTGGAGAACCTGGAGAACCTGGCTGGAGAACCTAGCAAGAGACCATGGACACAGAACCTGGCTGGAGATCCTAAACAGAACTTCGCTGGAGATCCAGACCAGAACTTGGCTGGAGATCCTGGCTAGAGATCCTGGCTGGGGCTGGACCCCGGCACCTTAAAACAACCCCAAAGTGTCCTGCCAACATTATTTTACAGTAAAAGGAACAAGCAATGTATTACTGCCATGAGATTCAATACTCTTATCATATATCTCATTATCCAGAAGTCTCATTATCCAACAGTGGTGTGGCATGGGCCATCAAAGACATAACACTTTCAGAGATTGGGGTGCTAGGTTGCAGGATGTAGCATGTGCCCTGAACCAAAGACCAAAAAATGGTTTGGTTCTTCCCATAGTCGGAACTCAAGGAGCTAAGAACCAGGAGATGGTACTAGATGAAATTATACCCAGTGACCCATTAACATTTTTTTTTTTTGCCTCCTATCCCCATGAATCTGCTCTCTTCATTTTTAGTACCCATGAGAGGAATGTTTCATTAAGAGACAAATTGAAATGGAAACCATATAGCTATCTGATATATCATCTCCAGTGTCATCAGACAAACAAGAAAATGGGAGTTGAAGTGTTGGCTGGGTCATTGAGCCCTCTTTCCTGCTAGACAAGGTGGAGAGGGAGGAATATGGCTCACAGGATCTCCTCCTGGGAAATGTTAAGTAGAGGGAGAGGGCTGCATGTGGATATCTGGCAATAAGAGTGTGGATTATAGTGGACTTGGGTCATTGCTTTGGTTTCCCACTCTCAAAGCTCTATCCTATTTATGAGTCTTTTTCAGTGAGGGAGTCCTGGTGGGAGAAAGGACCCCGCCTTCCACTATGGAAGTCTGAACCAGCATTCCCTCTTCCTACAGGGTAAATAATCTGGTTTAACCCAGTCTTAACCTGAGTGTCACACAGATGTAGAATGGTTAGAGACCATCCCCAGAATGGAGGCAAGTGTCCCCTAGAGCTAGTGCCCTCAGGGGTTTTATCACCTAGACTGTTTCTGAAGTGAGTCCTGGTTGGTATTCTTTTTTTTTTTTTTTTTTTTTTTTTTTTTTTTAAATATATTTTTATTGATTTTTTTACAGAGAGGAAGGGAGAGAGACAGAGAGAGTTAGAAACATCGATGAGAGAGAAACATCGATCAGCTGCCTCCTGCACATCTCCTATTGGGGATGTGCCCGCAACCCAGGTACATGCCCTTGACCGGAATCGAACCCGGGACCCCTCAGTCCGCAGGCCGACGCTCTATCCACTGAGCCAAACCGGTTTCGGCGTGGTTGGTATTCTTGAGTGCACAGAGAGACTTGGGTTTTGCCCATTTTCCAAGGCTGGTTCTCCAGTGTTCCTGTAGGCCACCTTTCAGTTGATTCCTTCTCTGCTTGTATTATCCATAGTTGGTTCTGACAAATACAGAGGGGAAGCAAGCACAGGCATGAAGCCACCTTTTTCATTTCGATGCAGGCCACACATGTCTTTTTCTCCCTTCCTAAGTACTAGATGTTTTGTATATTTTAGTTTTGGATAGACAGGGGGTAGAAAATAAGGGTTAGAGCAGATAAGAAGCAAAACTTTAGGCATGAAAAAGAAAACATATCAATAATAAGCAAACTGAGGCTTGCTAATACACATTTAGTTACACCTTGCACTCAAACTGGACTAAAATACCTCAAGACAACAAAAGAAACACCAGAGAGACAAGCAAGAATTTATAGGCTAACAACTGAATTGATATAACTTCAGTGGAGGAGTGGCCACTTTGTCCTAACAATATGTAAAAAGCTGAACAGACTGAAAAATCTATAATTCTTCTTGGATCTGCAAGAGAGAGAGGGACACAGGGCAAACTGCTGCCCACAAAATTAGAGAAAAAAAAAAAAAGACAGGCAAAGACCAGCTTACTGAGCAGAGACTTAAAGCAGAAACCTTCCTGGGAAATCAGTGTTGGGGTAGGAAAGCCTTAACTATAATCAATGAATTTCTGGAGGCTCAGATGGACAAGTCTGAGAGTTCAAAACTCCAGAGGGACCCAGTCTTAGGGCAGTCCCCCAAATATTGTGAGATTTGCCTCCAGGAGCTCAAGCAAATTCCCATATTAAATAGAGAATAATCCCTTTGCGCTTCTGGCAGTGGGATGGGAAAAATAATTTTGAACTAGCCAGAACACTCTGTTCTTCTTAACATGGCCTTCCCTCCAGAGGCCGAGTTAACCTAAACCTAATATTCTGAGGTAGTATCAGACCCTAAACTATCCAGGGAAGGGAAGTACCTAACTCTAGCTCACTCTAGCCATCCTGTCTCACCTAAGAAAAGAAATAATTTAAAACACCCATGAAAGGCTTCCTTTCAAGATGGTGGAGTAGGTACAAGTTGTACTTGCCTCCTCCCATAACCACATTAAAATTACAAGTAAACTACAGAACAACCATCATTCAGAACCACCTGAAATCTGGCTGAATGGAAGTCTTACAACCAAGAATATAAAGAAGAAGCCACATCAACACTGGTAGGAGGAATGGAGACTCAGAATAGGCTGGTTCCACATCCACATGTGGCAGTTAAGAATCCAGAGGGATATCTTGGCTGAAGAAGTGTCCCTGAGAAGTGAAGGATCCCAGCCCCACACCAGGACTCTCAGCACAGGGTTCCAGTGCTGGGAAGAGAAGTCTGCATAACTTCTAGCTGTGAACACAAGTGGGGATTGTGGCTGAGTGAGACAGATGGCTGAGGTTCCTCTTAAAGGGCCCATATAGGACTTACTCAGACTCACTCCCTCTGAGTGTCAGCACTGGAGCAGGAGCTTGAAAAGCACCAGGGACATTCGGGGAGGAACTGAATTGTTTGGCATCAAGGTAAAGGCTGGAGGGACAGCTTTCTCCCAGACAGAGTGTTGTCAGAAGCCATTGTTACTTTGCTGAGCCCTTCCCACGCAGAGCTGGCAGGCAGGCACCATACCTGAGTCTCCATTAACCTGGCTAACACCATTTGTCAAGAGCTGTCTTGGGTCATGTTGTGGACTTTTCTAAAATTTCTTAAAGGTTCATAAACCCCGAACAAGTAGCATCTGGCCTCAGTGTGCACTGTACTTCTCATCAAGTTGCCCCAGGCCTGGCACTAGCGGTAGCTGGCCTCAGTTTGAAGCTTGGCCTCTCTAAAGCACCTCTAAGCCCAGTACAAGTAGCAAGCATCTGCAGATAACTCATGCTGGGTGGCCATAGGCAGGGCACAGGGAGCGGTTGATCTTGACCTGTACCTCTTGGGATGCCCCAGAGCCAGTGCACCCAGTGAACCTGTTTGCTGTACAAGGGCTGACCTCATGTAGCAGGACAGCTTCATACCATGCCAAAGCACCACCCAAAACCTCCATGAGGGTCATATTCAAATGATGGACTCATTGGGAACCAGAGCAAGTCCTGCTACTAAGTTGAAAAGATATATGCATCCAATGTTTATTGCAGTATTACTTACATTAGCCAAAATATGGAAGCAACCTAAGTGTTCATCAAAAGATGAATGGAGCCGAAACCGGTTTGGCTCAGTGGATAGAGTGTCGGCCTGTGGACTGAAAGGTCCCAGGTTCGATTCCGGTCAAGGGCATGTACCTGGGTTGCAGGCACATCCCCAGTGGGAGATGTGCAGGAGGCAGCTGATTGATGTTTCTCTCTCATCGATGTTTCTAACTCTCTATCTCTCTCCCTTCCTCTCTGTAAAAAATCAATAATATATATATATATATATATATATATATATATATATATATATATTTATAGATGAATGGATAAAGAACAAATGGTGCAGGGGCAGCTGGTGTGCTCAGTGTTTGAGCATCAACCTGTGAACCAGGAGATCATGGTTTGATTCCTGGTCAGGACACATGCCCAGGTTGCAAGCTTGATCCCCAGTAGGGGACCTGCAGGAGGCAGCCAATTGATGTTTCTCTCTCATCATTGATGTTTCTATCCCTCTTTCCCTCTCCCTTCTTCTTTGAAATATATATAAACTAGAGGCCCAGTGCACGAAATTCATGCACAGGGGCCAGGGAGGAGGTCCCTCAGCCCGACCTGCACCCTCTCCAATCCGGGAGCCCTCAGGGGATCTCCTACCGATGGCTTAGGCCTGCTCCCCATGGTTCTCTGCTATCTGTGGGGCCCGCTTGGCTGCTCCCAGGTCGCCGCAGTGACAGCCAAGCAGGCTCTGCTCTCAGTGGCCACCCCCCAGGACTGGAGGACTCCAGCGGGGCTGAGAAGACTGGGTGCCGACATCTTGTGGCTATGGCGCCGCCATCTTTGTGTCAGAGTGACAGTTAATTTGCATATCACTTTTTTATTAAATAGGAGGATATCCTATCTAATAAAAGAGAAACATGGTAATTAGCTGTACCTCCACTACCCTTCCCATTGGCTAATCAGGGTGATATGCAAATTAACTGCCAGCCAAGATGGCGGCCGGCAGCCAGGCAGCTTGAAGCGAACATGAGGCTTGCTTGCTTCAGTGATGGAGGAAACCAATGTTCCCCACCTGCCTTGCCAGCCTCTGAGCTTGCAGTTTGAAACATTGTTACAAATATAGAAGCTAAACAAAACCCCAGAAACATGCTTTCAGCCAGCCAGGATCTCGGAGCTGGAGTTGAAACAGTGTTTCGATTATAGAACCCAAACAAACTAGATACCTGCTTTCAGCAGCTGAGGCCTCAGAGCTGGAGCCAAGCCTCAGAGCTAAAGCTGGCCCAGAATAAAAAAAAGAAAAAAAGAAAAAAAGGAGCTGTTGGGAGCCTCAGTCACCCGCCAGCCTGAAAACAGCCCTCAGCCCCTCACCCAGACTGGCCAGGCACCCCAGTGGGGACCCACACCCTGAAGGGGGTGTGACCAGCTGCAAACAGCCATCAGCCCCTCACCCATGCTGGCCAGGCACCCAAGCGGGACCCCCACCCTGATCCAGGACACCCTTCAGGGCAAACCAGCCGGCACCCACCCGTGCACCAGGCCTCTATCCTGTATAGTAAAAGGGTAATATGCCTCCCAGCACCGGGATCAGCGGAGCTGCGAGGCCTCCAGGCACCGGGATCAGCGTGACAGAGGCAGAGCCCAAACCCCCTATCGCCCTGCGGCTCTGTGTGTGACAGGAGGCAGGGCCACAACCTCCCTATCCACCCTGCTCTGTTCGTGACAGGGAAAGGTGCCTCAACCCCCTGATCCGCCCTGCTCTGTGTGTGACGTGGCAGTGCTCCAACTCCCTTATTGGCCTTACTCTGTGAGTTACAGGGGGGAGCTCCTCAACCCTCTGATCGGCCCTGCTCTGTGCGTGACGGGGGGAGCTCCCCAACCCCCTGATGGGCCCTGCTCTGTGCATGACACGGGGGAGCTCCCCAACCCCCTGACTGACCCTGCTCTGTCTGTGACAGGGTATGGAGTCCCAACCCCCCTGATGGGCCCTGCTCTGTGAGTGACAGGGAGCAGCGCCCCAACCCCCTGATTGGCCCTGCTCTGTGCATGACAGGGGTGGCGCCGCAACCTCCCCATCGACCCTGACTTGAGTGTGACAGGGGGCGGTGCCCCAACCCCCCAATAGGCCCTACCCTGAGCGTGACTGAGGGTGGCATTGCAACCTCCCGATCCACCCTGCTCTTTGCATGACAGCTGTTGGCGCCCCAACTCCCCAATCAGCCCTGCTCTGAGTCCGATCAGGGGCTGCACCTAGAGTTTGGGCCTGCCCTCTGCCAGCCGGGAGCAGGCCTAAGCCAGCAGGTCGTTATCTTCCGAGCGGTCCCAGGCTGCGAGAGGGCACAGGCCGGGCTGAGGGACACCCCTCCCCCCCCCCCCCCCAGTACACAAATTTTTGTGCACCTGACCTCTAGTACATATATTCAAAAAGAGCAAATGGTGCATATATACAGTGAAATATGACTCAGCCACACATAAAAAAAGAAAAAAGAAAAAGAAATCTTGCCATCTGCCATAACATAGATGGACCTAGAGGTTTTTGTGCTGAGTAAAAAATAAGTCAGACAGAGAAAGAAAAATTACATAGGATTTCACTTATATGTGGAATCTAAAACAAACAAACAAACAAACAACAACCACAACAAAACAATACCGGGAATAGATTTGTAGATACAGAGAACATTTTGACAGTCATAGATGAGAGGGGGATTGGGAGATGGGTGAATAAGGTGAAGGGATTAAGAATTACAAATTGGTAATTACAGAATAGTCATGGGGATTTAAAGTACAGCATAGAGAATATAGTCAATAATATTGTAATAATTATGTATGGTGTCAGATGGGTACTAGATTTAACAGGAGGATCACTTCACAAGTTATATAAATGTCTAATCACTGAGTTGTACACCTGAAACTAATATGTATCATATATCAACTATAATTGAAAATTAAAAAAGTTGTTTAAAAAAAAATATACCTGGAATTGGAACACATGATGGTAGCATAGGTAAATGCTGATACACACCACCTCCCACAACTACATCAAAATTACAACTAAAATACAGAACAACCATCATTCAGAACTGCCTGAAATCTGGCTGAACGGAAGTCCTACAACTAGAGAAGTAAAGAAGAAAGTACATTGATACTGGTAGGAAGGGTGAAGGCACAGAATGGGCTGTTCTAACACCCACATGTGGCATTTTTTTAACCTGGAGGGATAGCGTGGCTGTGGAGGCCCCCTGTGAGGAGCAAGGGGTCCCAGCCCCACACCAGACTCCAGCCCAGGGTTTCAGAGCTGGGAAGAAAAGTCCCCATAATTTTGGGCTATAAATACCAGCAGGGATTGTGGCTGCATGACACGGAGGCTACTGGAGACCCAGAAGTTCCTCATAAAGGACTGGCACACAGGCTTACTCAGACTCAATCCCTCTGGGCTCCAGAGCAGGGGTGGCAGCTTGAAAGAAACCTGGGACATTTGGGGAAGAACTAGATTGTCTGGCATCAGGACAAAAACTTGGGGGCAGCTTTCTCCAAGACTGGGGTGCTTACAGGGGTCATTGCTCCTGTGCTGGGACCTCCCCCATTGCAGAGCTGACTGGCAGCCATATCTGAGTTTCCATCAGTGTGGCTCACACTGTTTGTTCCAACTGGGTGATTCCCTGAGACACTGCCCCATCCATTTTGCAGCCCTTCCCAAGCTGTTTGCAGCCTGTTCTCTTTCAGGCTTCAGACTTTCCTAAAATCTCTTAAACAAGCAGCAGTGGCATTAGCAAGAGCCAACACTAGCAGCAGCCTGCCTTGCTTCACAGCTTGGCCTCACTTGGGCACATCCAAGCCCAATACAAGTAGTAGCCATCTGCAGATGGTTCTGTAGTTCCTGACAGGTGTCACCAGGCAGTGGCTGACTTTGCACCTCCCAGGAGGCCCCAGAGCCAGTGTACCCGGGGGACACCTTCAGACCATACCAGATTACAGCTATACACATCCAGAAGCAACACACTCAAGGGGCAGACTCAGTGAACACCAAAGCCCCAGCAAAGCAAGTCCTGATCCATAGGAGTGTCTTCTGCACAGCAACTCTTTCACTGTAGTCACAGCTAGTCCTCACAACCACTTGGCCTGGAGATTAATTCCTCCCAGAGAAGCCAATAGCAATCAAGGCTCAAATAAAGCAAGATTGTGCACACATCCTACTCAGGGGCATACCTAGAGTGCCCAGCTCTGGTGACTGGGGAGGCTGAGCTACTGGGCCCTACAGGATACCTACTACACAAGGCCACTCTACCAATTGCAGGAGACATAGCAGCTCTACCTAATAAATAGAACCAAACACAGGGAAGCAGTCAAAATGTGGAGACAAAGAAACATGTCACAAATGAAAGAGCAGAAAAAAAATCTCCAGAAAAAGATCTAAATGAAATTGAAGCAAGTAAACTACTAGATATAGAGTTCAAAACAATGGTTATAAGGTTGCTCAAGGATCTTAATGAGAGCTTCAAGGGATTTAGTTAGACTTTTAAGGATCTTAGTGAGAAATTTAAAGACATGAAAAAGGACCCAATCAGAAGACCAAAAGAAAAAAGAATCCAAAAATATGAAGATAGTGTAACAGCCTCTGGGACAACTTCAAGCAACCAACATTCACTTTGTGGGGGTGCCAGGAGGAGAAGAGAGATAGCAAGATATTGAAAACTTATTTGAAGAAATAAATACAGAAAACTTCCCCCTACCTGGTAAAAGAAATAGACTTACAAGTCCAAGAAGCACAGAGAGTTCCAAACAAGAGGAACCCAAACAGGCCCACAGCAAGATACATTATAATTAAAATGCCAACAGTTAAAGACAAAGAGAGAATCTTTAAAGCAGCAAGAGAAAAGCAGTTAGTTACCCACAAGGGAGAGCCCATATGACTGTCAGCTGATTTATCCACAGAAACTTTGCAGGCCAGAAGGGAGTGGCAAGAAATACGCAAAGTGATGAATAGCAAGGACCTACAAGCAAGATTACTCTACCCAGCAAAGGTACAATTTAGAATAAAGGTCAGATAAAGACCTTCACAAACAAGAAAATGCTAAAGGAGTTCATTACCACCAAACCAGTATTACATGAAATGTCAAAGGGTATTTTTTAAGAAGAGGAAGAAGGAGGAGGAGGAGGAGAAGAAGAAGAAGATGAAGAAGAAGAAGAAGAAGAAGGAGAAGAAGAAGAAGAAGAAGAAGAAGAAGAAGAAGAAGAAGAAGAAATAAAATATATGAACAATAACATGGCAATAAATACATATCTACCAACAACTGAATCTAAAAATCAAAATAAATGAT
This sequence comes from Myotis nattereri, assembly GCF_964212035.1. Taxonomy (NCBI): domain Eukaryota; kingdom Metazoa; phylum Chordata; class Mammalia; order Chiroptera; family Vespertilionidae; genus Myotis; species Myotis nattereri. Next base: position 107,288,355 of record NC_138076.1, read on the forward strand.
TAAGGAATGTAATAAAAAAAACAGCCAATGAGCCCTAGCCATTTTGGCTCAGTGGATAGAGCTTCGGCTTGCAGACTGAAGGATCCTGGGTTCGATTCTGGTCAAGAGCACATACCTTGGTTGCAGGTTCCTCGGACATGGTTGGGGTGCATGCAGGAGACAACTAATCAATGTGTCTCTCTCACATTGGTGTTTCTCTCTCTTTCCTTCTCCTTTCCACTCTCTCTAGAAAAATCAATGGAAAAATATTCTTGGGTGAGGATTAACAACAACAAAAAAGCCCCAAGATGAATAAAATAGAACAAGAGGCAAGTACACATGGAACAGACTGATGAATCTCAGAGGGAAGGGGGTGGGGGTGGTGCGGGAAGAGATTAACCAAGGATCTTACCTATGGACACAGACAATAGGATGGTGAAGGCCTGGAGTGGGGCGGGAACCAGGTGGAGGGAACAATGGAGGAAAATGGGGGACATCTGTAATATTCTCAACAATAAAGATTTTTTTTAGAACATCTTAAATTTTTAACCCTTTCTTTACAGATTACCTAAGACCACTTTTGATGAAGAAAACTGTAGAAAGTTAGTAACTGCCACAAGCAAATGCCAGGTGGTGGCCTGTGTCATTTTTCCACAGAGACCTGCTTTGTGGGGTGTCTGAATGCATTGCTCAGGGTCTCTGCTCACACTCGCTGTAACCAATTGTGGCAGATTTTAGTTCACAGGTCTCTTTTTCCCATATTTCTTTGTAAACTCTTCAGCATTCTTACAGATTTTTTTAATGGACCTTAGGAGTATTCTTTATTGAGGTCAGCCTGAAAGGGGTGCGCAGTCTGGGGATCATTCACAGTGCTATGAGAGACTGAATTACTTGGTCTGTTTTTTTGCTGACTTCCAGTTTTCAGCACTAATTACTGGTAGACAGACCTGTCCCTTTTCATCAATGTTGGGGTGATAGATCTTTGTTTTAAATGTGATCTTCAGTGGTTTGAATGGGTATTCTGCTGAAAAGTTTATTTCGGTTCTGAAGGCCCCCTTATCATATGGAGGGTTGTCAGGAACAATAAGCCCTTGCCAAATCAATAAATTAGCTTCATCAACCCAGCAGTGCACGAGGGTTCCTTTTCTCCATAACCTCACCAGCAGCACTTGTCATTTGTTGATTTGTTGATGATACCCATTCTGACAGGTGTGAGGTGATACCTCATTGTTGTTTTGATTTGCATCTCTCCCATTATTAGTGACTTTGAGCATTTTTCATATGTCTCTGGGCCTTCTGTATGTCCTCTTTTGAAAAGTGTAGATCCTTTGCCCATTTTTTGATCAGATTGTTTATCTTCCTTTTGTTAAGTTGTATGAGTTCCCCGTAAATTTTGGAGATTAAACCCTTATCGGTGATAACATTGGCAAATATGTTCTCCCACGCAGTGGGCTTTCTTGTTGTTTTGTTGATGGTTTCTTTTGCTGTACAGAAGCTTTTTATTTTGATGTAGTCCCATTTGTTTCTTTTCTCTTTAGTTTCCATTGTCCTAGGAGCTATATCAGTAAAGATATTGCTATGACATATGTCTGCTATTTTGCTGCCTATGGATTCTCCTAACAATAAAGATTCTTTTAAAGAAAGATACACCTTGCCCAGCTGATGTGGCTCAGTGGTTGAGCATTGACCCATGAACCAAGAGTTCACTGGTTCCATTCCCAGTCAGGACACATGTCCTTGTTGCGGGCTTGATCCCCAGTAAGTGGCATGTAGGAGACAGCTGATCAATGTTCCTATCTCTCTATCCCTCTCTCTTCCTCACTCTCTAAAATCAATAAAAACATATTTTTAAAAAGATACACTGTGAAGTCCACAGTGCAGAGGCATATGCTTAGTAAAAGGCTGACCTGATAGTAGGAGTACAGAATGTTTCCCTTTACCCATACCTCACTACCACCATATTCTTAAAGGTCTATTTACAGCAGTTCCTTTTACCAGTACATCATGGCCAGCTATAAAAAACAATAATGTAAAACAAACAAAAGGCAAAAACCCTCCCACAATTTAAAGAGATGGAGCAAGCATCAGAATCAGACATGGCAGATGTTAGAATTATCACACCAAGGACTTCAAACAACTATGATTATTATGCTGAAGGCTCTAATGCAGTGATTCTCAACCTTCCTAATGCCCTTTAATACAGTTCTTCATGTTGTGGTGACTCTCAACCATAAAATTATTTTCATTGCTACTTCATAACTGTAATTTTGCTACTGTTATGAATTATAATATAAATATCTGATATGCAGGATGCATTTTCATTGTTATAAATTGAACATAATTAAAGCATAGTGATTAATCACAAAAACAGTATGTAACTATATATGTGTTTTCCGATGGTCTTAGGCAACCCCTGTGAAAGGGTTGTTCGACCCCCAAAGGGGTCGCGACCCACAGGTTAAGAACCGCTGCTCTAATGGATAAAACATATTGCATAAAGAACAGATGGGCAATGTGAGCAGAGAGATGGAAATCCTAAGAAAGAACCAAAAAGAAATTCTAGAGATCAAAAACACTGTGACAGAAATGAAGAGTGCTTTTGATGGACATAATATTATAAGTTTGAGGAAAGATTCTCTGAACTTGAGGATATCTCAGTAGAATCCTCAAAAACTGAAAAGCAAAGACAACAAAGATGGGGGTGGGGCAGAGCCAAATATCCAAGAACTGTGAAAGAACAACAAAAGGTCTAATCCTAAATAATAAAAGTCTAATATGCAAATAGACCGAATGGCGGAACAACTGAACAACCAGTTGCTATGACATGCGCTGGCCAGCAGGGGGGCTGCGCGGAACATGGTAGGCGTCGCCTGCAACAGGATGGCGGAGCAGGTGATCAGGAGTACCAGACCAAGACAGGGCACCTGTCACTGTCATTGGGGCGAGCCTCTCGTGGTTACTGAAAATTCTTTGATCCCACGCTATGCGGTCCCGCCCGGCGCTTGCACCTGCTGCCTTTGCTCGCCCAGCTCACACCTTCTGCAGGAGCTGGAGTCACTGTTTGCACCCATTGCCAGCACCCAGCACCGGCCCCTGATCGCTTGGTGCCATCAGCAGGTGCGAGCGGCGGCTGCTGGCCCTGATTGCCCCTCAGGGCTTCTCTACCTCCCCTGTTCCTGAGGGGTGATCGGGACAGCAGCTGCTGTTTGCAACTGCTGATGGCGCCAGCTCCGCTTGCACCCGCTGCTGGAGCCAGCCCCAATTGCTTGTGCCTCCAGCCATTGCGAGCAGGGCCAGCCCCATCAGTGCATGGGAGCGGCAGCAGTGGGAGTGGGGCTGCCGGCAGACAGGGGACTGGGGGTCGTGGCAGGAGGGGCTGGGCTGGGGCACGGAGGATGGGCTGAGATCCACCCCTGTGCCTACTGTAGCCTCACATGGCCCACAGTTCCTTTCAAGGTGCACAAATTCATGCACTGGGCCCCTAGTATATACATAATGAAATACCAGAAGGAGAAGAAAAATAGAAAAGAATAGAAGAAATGTTTTAAACAATAATGACTGAGAATTTCCCTCAATTAATGGTAGACACCAAATCACAGATTCAGGAACCTCAGAGAATGCCAATGAAGATAAAGGCCCCCAAATATACACTTGTCATATCATTTTTATTATAGAAAACCAAACTAAAGAAAAAATTCTGAAAAAAGACAAAGGAAAAATATCATACCTATAAATGAAAATATAAAAATTATATCTAATTCTCCTCACAAACCATTCAAGCAAGGAGAGTAGAGTGAAATACTTAGCCTTGAGAGAAAAAAAATGCCGACCTAGAATTCTGTATCCTGGAAAATGTAAACAAATTTTGCCTTTAAAAAAATTCCTCTGAAAAAGTTCTTTTTTCCTTTTTCTTCTTTTACCTGCAGAGCAGAGGTAGGGATGGGAAGAAAAGAGATGCTGGCTTAGAAAATGTTCTTCAGAAAAACCTCCAATTTATTTTTGTTTTACTTTTTTTTTTTTTAAAGGCAGTCTCCATGTTTTACATTAATATTTTTCCAAAATATATTTTAAAGCCATATTAATGGTTAAATTTTTATAAATTGATGAAAGTACTGTGTTATTGATTTATTTTCTAAAACAAAACAAAACAAAATAATAAATCTTATTGTCAGTTCAGGAAAACAACTGAAATCACTTGTGTTTTCTAAAACTATTGAAGCAGAATATTAACTATTCTCTGATTGATATTGTCAAATAGCAAATAAGTATAGTGAGGTTGTAGACAAGGTTTCTATCTTTAACCAGACTTAAGCACCTAACTGATGCTTATTGCATTTTATTCTATAGGACTCCCCTGGTTTGTACTTTTGTAACAACGCAAGAGAGAAGAATATCAATGTCTTTGGAGTTACAAAAGCTGTTGCAGTCAATACTGGCTCTGTATTTTGCAAAAAGAAGCATTTATGAATAAAATACAGGGGTTGCCATGCAAACACCATTTTCTACAGAAGTTCCTATTTTGAGAATGGATTTCAGTGCACAATTATACACCAACTCTAAGAAAGTCTTTTTGTGTGTGCTGTTTATTTGTTTGCAGGTATCTATAATAATAAAAGGGTGATATGCTGTTGTGCCCAGATTTCATGATTCCCAAGAACCCACAGGGAGCCAGCGAGTCCGATGCAAAAGCAAAGAGTCATTCATTTCAAACCTAGGTTTGGCTCCCCTGCCACACTCACCGATGCAACGGTAAGCTCCAGTGGCCGAGAGAGAGAAAACTCTGTGTGGAGAGAGGTTTTATAGGGGTTTGGGGTAAGGGGAGGAGAAAGGACTGTGGGCCCTGCCGATTGGCCAGGCGCGAGTCGGTGTCTCATTACACAGGATGTGGTCATAGTGATGGCGTGCACTTCCCTTGACTATCTTCCGGGAAGAAGCTTGCTGAGCACATGGCCAAGTTAAGATGAAGGGCATAGCCCTTACCCTGGGGCAAGGTGGAGGGCGTAGCTCTTACCCTGGGGTAAGGTGGAGGGCGTAGCCCTTACCCTGGGGCAAGGTGGAGGGCGTAGTCCTCGCCCTTTCATTCCCCCCTTGTCTTGGAACTTCCAGCTCAATCATGAGACGGACTGCATTTCTATTCCACCGTTGCTAGAGGCCCATACTGGGCACACAGAACTATCAACTGAACTATCCCTATAAGCTTAACAAATGGCCTGGTGGAAGGGAAAGAACAACTTCTATTGAAACAGGATTTTTCTTCTTAAAATTCCTCCATGGCTATCAAAAAGCCAAATCAAGATTCCTGATGTTTGCATAAACACAACAAGAATGGTAACTGACTACCTTTGCTGGAATTTCATGGTTGAACCTTAATGTGCCCCATAGGGCCAGGAAGCCAAGCCATCCAGCTGCCATCAGGCCTGCCTGCAGTATCTGCTGAGTTAGGTGAATCCCTCACCTGTAGCAACTCCACCTGAGCCCACGCTCCAGGCTTTAAGGCCCATCTCAGTAGCCCTCCTACTCGTTGCGGCCCAGAGTGTGTGGGGGTTCCGCAGGGATGCAGAGGCATCTTTACTGCTCCCCTTCTACTCTTACCAACCGCCAGTGATGGTAGGGCATGGGCCTGACTCTCCAGCGCCAGCCATCTTCAGGGCTCTCAAGCAGGATACCAGGCTTTCTTCATGGCATTCTTAGTGGCTTCAAGTCTTTAGAGCTCGGGCAGGGCTCTTTAAAACATGATACTCCAGTCAAAGTTTTCCGTTAATAAAACCACTATTAGGAACCAGTCTTACTGAATCTATGCAAAGAAACGTACTTATTTAGCATTGCCAGATTTCGGAGGAATTACATAAGGAGAAAAACATACTGATCTACTCTAAGATTTTCTGACTTTCCTTGCTAATTCCTTTTCATGGATTTAAAACAAAACAGTAACTGTTGGCATAAAACCTTCTTTCTATGCATAACCATGCCTCAGACCTTCTATTCTAAACAGGCTTTTTCCAGCTTTACTACCCCTGACATGGCATGGTGACTCAGGCCTGCAAGACAGTATTACAGGCTGTCAACTGTTAGCTGTCTCTCAAAAGAGACCAAAACCTGATGGGCACCCTTCCCTGCCCAGTTGGGCCCCTGCCCTCTTGGCAGCTAGGCACCCTTTACTTTTGGGGGTCACCCCACACAGCTCCCTTCCAGGACAGCCAACATACATTCAAACCTGCAAAAGAATCAAAGGTTAATATAACATATCAATACAATGAAACATAATATTGGCATCATGGCCGCTTCAGGCAGCCAAATCTTCTGCTACCAAACATGTGATCCTATAAATTGTCCTTGTCTCTTTGGAGCCATGTCCATGAAGATGCCGGCATTATCTAAATGTATTACACAGTATTGTGGGGGCTCCTGGTGACAGGAGTGATCGCAAGTCATGTTACCGGCATCAGGCAGGTCGAGCACGCCGTAGCTTGAGCTTGAGCGGGTTGCGTTGATCTCGATAGATGCTCCATTTGGTGATGAAGTCTTTCCGGATGGACCCAGGTCGCGACGCCGTCTACCTTGAGAGCAGTGGGGGTCGTCAGCACCACAATGTAGGGACCCTTCCAACGTGGCCCTAGGGTCTCCCGGCGGTGCCTTCTGACGTAGACCCAATCTCCTGGTCTGTGCTGATGAGGAGTTGGGGTTGGGCTGGTTTCATAGATGGCGCGGAGGCGCGGCCAAATGTCCTTGTGCGCCCTCTGGAGCCCTCTCAAGGAAAGAGATTGTTAAAGAAAAGCCACCCAGTCCTCGCCAGTCTCCGAGTCAGACAGATTCCTCCTCTCTTGGAGAACTTCAAAGTCCTGATGGCTTCTAGGTAACCCTGTTTATCAGTTACAGCAGCAACAGGTACCAAACCCTTTCAGTACATTTGACCAGCTTCATTCCCGCTCACCATTACAGATTCTAAGGCCCATTGTCTTCCTTTAACCAGCAAGCCAAATGACACTGGCCTGTATTATTTAATTCAGCACAGGCAGGGGGAAGGGCCCATGAAATCTCTGCCCTGAGGAACTGTGAGCCCCACCCTTAAATGTCCCAATCAGACTAGAAAAGCCACAAATACTTTTTAAATCTACCCCAGAATTCCAAAATCCCAACCCAGCACCTAATATCACATAGCAAATCAAAATTCCCAGCAAACAAACAGACAGAGATGTTTACTAGTTAGGCGGGCCGATTCCACCTCTGACAGAGAGCAAGCGCTCTTGGGGCAAGCGTGTGCCTTTTTTTCCCACAGACTTCCACACTTACATGAACAAATAATTATACCCAAGTAGACATACAAACATCAAATAAATATTTACACTTACACCCTTTCAGTGAACAAGTACCTTTACAGTCTTGGGATCTTGGGCAGATAACAGGAACACCGCCCAAGTCCCCTGATGGGGGCCTGACAGGAACAGATGTGGGGGCCTCCCTTTCCCACATCCCAGGACAGGATTCTTGACCTATGTCTCATCCAGATAGAAACGGTACTCATATTGAACAAGGAAATCAAGACTAAATAGACACGATAACTAGATACATTCCCCATTAAGAACTTCGAGGTGCATGCCACATTTATACCACAAAATACCAACAAATCAGTTTCAGTTGTGTCGAGATACAGAACAAGTTCCTGAACAGAGGCAGTAGAAAACTGCCTAGGAATGCTTCTTTTCTACCTTTTTAAAAGATAGGCCAGATCCGAACCCTTAGCCAGTCCGAGCTTTGACTTCTCTCCGGAAGTCCCAGAGACGGTGAATACCATCTAGAAGCCATTCCTCCAGATACAGGACAAGTACCTTAGAGCAGTAATCCATTCACACAATCCCCCGAAAGTTAAAGAGGAAGGAAAGAACCATTCAATGTCCTTCAAGAGGATTTCGGCGAAACAACAAAATCGACAGATTTAACACATTGGAAAACCAAGGCCAGAAGTACCCTCAGACGTTTCAGGGGTACCAAGGAAGGAGAAGTTAGGCCACGTCCAGCCCTTCTCACAATCCACCATCAGTGACCAGTCCCAGCTCACTGGTCTACCATCCATTTAACATTTCTTTTTCCTCCCATCATACCAAGGCCATGCTTTCCAGGTAGCTAGAACTTTTAAACCACAGTTTCTACCTGAAATAATTGTACTTTACTTTAGAAATTGGATTACTGCTATCCTGGCATAGCTGCTAAATTTCAAAATGGTCACAATTTTCCTGTTGGGGAATTCAAGAAGCAAACCCATAACTATTAAGGCCAAAACAGTCTTGGGTTTTTATTCTGTACACAGCAAAAGGTCAAGTTCAGCTCAAAACTATGCGCACTCATTTTTAAACTGGCCTTTTCCTTTACATGTGCACAGAAATCCTGGATGCATTTATGAATTTGTAAAAGCTTTTCAATTCTCTATCTACAAGCCCTTTAAGAAATACAAGCTCGATTGTCGGCCCTTATAAAGCCAACTGCTCAAAACATTCGTCTATCATACCACTAAAATTATATTAAGACCGTGATTGCTAATTTAGTATTAAATAAATCTGGGAGGCAGGCACACTTTCTGCCCCATCTGCATTTCCTTAGTAAAACTCCGCCTTAAAACTCCACCCCTGAAATCCCATCTTGCCTCAGTGAGCAGACATTCCTTTTGTGATTGACTAAGTCAGAGGGAGGGGCCTGCTGTTCCAAGATGGCGGCCCCCAGGGGCACGGCATGCCATGCGGCCAACATGGCGTCTGCCAAGTCAGGCAGCTCAACATTGTGGCGGTCTAAACTGTTCTCTGACAGAAAAGATGATTTCCTCATTCTCACAATAAACAAGGGAAGAGCAAACCAAAACCCCTAAAAGATAGATGGCCAACATTATATTGCAGAACTTTTTAAAATCTTAGGTAGCAAATTAAATACGCTAGCCCAAAACCCTATCCGAAAACAGACTGTGCGCACATTAGTTTTAAGCCAGCTTTTCTCCTAACACGTGCACAGAAATCCCAGACGCATTTACTTGGGGAGGGGGTGACCTGTTTCCACAGACCCTCACTCAGGCGGCCGCCCGACTGCCAAACAAAGGAGGGGGGAGGGCAATCCCCCTCCCTCCACACTCGCACACTTTCACCAGACATTCATTCAGACTTTAAACAATCCATTCAATTCCTAACAACTTCCCAACCCCTGAGGGAGCTCTAAAGCCTCCCCCAATCTCCTTGAACTGATCAATCACAATACCCAAAGGAGCAGTCTGAGTCCATCCCATAACATCCATCCAGTACAAACACAGAACACTAAACAGGGCCCGAAAATACAGGCTTCCAATTCCATGGAAGCCAAACCCGAAAGCTAGACGTTGGCCTCACGCCAAACCGGCAGGAGCGACCTGCCTCGTCTCAAATCCGCGAGGGGCATATCCATCCCTCGTGAGGGGCATATCCATCCCTCCTGGGGTGAGGGGCATATCCATCCCTCCTGGGGAGCGGAACGTCTTCCAACTCTCCCCCGCCTGTGGTCGTTCACGGCGCGTCCGCCTAGACCCCTCAGGCAATTCCAGATTCCAGAAATGAGCTCAAACAGAACAGAACATACAACGACACACACATACGGCGGTCAGTCAGACTCTTCGGATCAGGGTCCCTCGATGGTCTTGGGAATCCCGGACGAGCCCCCAAATGTTGTGCCCAGATTTCATGATTCCCAAGAACCCACAGGGAGCCAGCGAGTCCGATGCAAAAGCAAAGAGTCATTCATTTCAAACCTAGGTTTGGCTCCCCTGCCACACTCACCGATGCAACGGTAAGCTCCAGTGGCCGAGAGAGAGAAAACTCTGTGTGGAGAGAGGTTTTATAGGGGTTTGGGGTAAGGGGAGGAGAAAGGACTGTGGGCCCTGCCGATTGGCCAGGCGCGAGTCGGTGTCTCATTACACAGGATGTGGTCATAGTGATGGCGTGCACTTCCCTTGACTATCTTCCGGGAAGAAGCTTGCTGAGCACATGGCCAAGTTAAGATGAAGGGCATAGCCCTTACCCTGGGGCAAGGTGGAGGGCGTAGTCCTCGCCCTTTCAATGCTAATTAGATCTGACATCATTCTGGACATCTTTACACACGAAGCTGGGACTGGAAGGAAGCCAGGCCGGGTCCCGGGTGCCAGAGGGAAGCCGGTGCCGAAAGCCGAGGGAAGGAAGGCCCACTCTTACACGAATTTTGTGCATTGGGCCTCTAGTATTTAAATATCTTTCCTTTTGTGAGTTGGCAAACATACAGAGAGGTTGCTAAAATTCTCAGTCACTATTGTTACCCCAGCATGTAGATGGTGTGACAGATAGCATTAAACAAAGTGAAGTCGACTCATTGTGTCAGGATATTTTATTTGGCTGTCTGCATTGTGTGGACTCATTAGATAATTTCTCCTTCACTTTGTGTTACACAGAGCTGACTACAGAAGACAGCATTTGGAAAAGAGATCACTAGGAGAGAAGGCTGCTGGACTAGAGACCACAAGGGGAGAGAAATGGGGATTAAACCCAGAAGGAGGAGTAGGATGGGAAACAAAAGGCCCTGATAAAACCAAAGTGCTGTGATTGGATCTGGGTTCATTGTCTTGCAAAATTGAAGAATAATTTCATGGACAAACAGGTAAGCAAAAGCAAAAGCAAAGGTTATTGAGAGAGACTCTTTCTAGCAGGGAGGGAACCCAAGAAGCACTATGTCTAGGGGTATAGATATGCCCTGCTGGCTTCTGATTGGTTCTTCCACGGAAGCTCTCTGTATAAGGGTAGAGGAAGCTCTGTCTAGAGGTGTTGGTTTTTCCCTGCCCAGTTGGGTTGCTCCAGCAACTTCCACCTAGCTGGGTTTTGGCCCAGCCGGGTTCCTTAGCAACTAGTCAGCAAACTGTATCTTCTTATTCTTGAACTTCCTTATTTCCCTCCCCTCCCATAGTCTCATCCCTAACTACCTATCCCTCTTCTATCTCCTCATTCCCTCCTCTGATTTGGAGACCCCCAACTGCTGTTGGGAATAGAGGTGATGACCACTCTGGCTAATTACTGCTGAAGAGGGATTGTTAGGACTCCATTGGAGGTAGATGACCTAAGGGACCATGGAAGATGGGAGCTGACATTCGGGGTCCCATTTCCACAACCATTTGGAACTTGATTGCTTCTATCCTGGTGGAAATAAAGCATATAGTAAGTTTAAAAGGCAGGGTCCAAACAGTAAAACCAGTATGATTATAGAAAGGGTAGAAGCCAGGAGGTCCAGATAAGATTCTGTAGCCAGGTATCCAGGATTTTGAAATTTGTTATTGGACCTTTGAGGCCCTATTAACTAGTTTTTTGGGCCCCATCTCTTACTATATAAGACTGGTTGGCGTAAGAACAGCATTCTTCCCCTAGGAATAGACATAGCCCCCCTTTCTCAGCAGTGTGGAGGTCAAGTCCTCTCTGATTTGGGAGTAACTGCTGCCAGTGAATCTGGTCCTGTGCTGTGACAATATTTTGGGCAATTTCCTCTAAGCTATCTGCAAGGTCTTTGGATAGGCTTTGACAGTGAGAAAGGAAGGTTGCTAAGTCCCCTATCCCAGTGTCTAGGCCTATAGCTATTTCTAGACTGGCAAGGAGGGGAAGAAGGACAATGCCCCTCCTGGTGCAAGTGTGAGTGGTGACAGGAACCTTAAAGGACTGATTATTAGGGCAATGTCTATTTCAGGGTGAGATAGATTAGGGTGCAGGTCCCTGTCCAGTTGGCTGGGAGACAGAGATAGATATTGGTGCCATACAGAAAGAAGATTCCCTGATTTTCTAAGCAGAAAGTGTTCTCAGTGGTGAAGAGCTGAGTGAACTTGTTCTCATTTTCCTAAACAGAGAACGTTCCATCCAAGGTTGCCTCATGAAGGGCTGGAAAGAGCCTTTGGGATTGACCTGTGTAGCCCCAGTGGTGGTGTTCTCAAAAAATATATTTTTCCTCTGTCTTTACCCAAAATTTAGAATGTGTGAGACTATGGGAGGGAAGTCCGAGATAGTTAGATTGCAATTGTGAATTGCAACTCTCCCATGGGAAACAGCTAACACAGGAAAGGGATATTGATTGTTGGGAAGGTTGCTGAGATGGTAGGCCTGGCTGAGAATTGAACAAGTTTCTGAAAAGGGACTGTTTGGGAGATGAAAAAGGTAGCCTAGTCAGAGGAAGGCTGTAGTTTGAGAGTAAAGTTACATAAGTGTTGATCAAGATGTCCTAAAACATTTCCTGCAGGGAGTGTTCCGTTGATGCAAAGAGGTGCCTGATATGCTAGGATGGTATTGGTTGTTACTGGTCCTAAGATGGGGACCTCATTGGATGAGTGTTCAGTTATGTTGTTTAAATATGACTGTAGTAGCTGAACGGCTCTGCCTGTGAGCGTTCCTCTTGTCGTTTTTGTGATTGGGAAGTTATAAAGTTCATTGAGATGCATGAGTTGGAATGAGGGCCCTCCATATATCTTATAGTGGAAGGATAGACTGGAGTTGGCCCATGCATGTAAGGAGGTTGGGGCTGCCATGTAGATAGTTGATGAGAGGGGAAGACAGAGCCAGCAGTCCCTCGCTAGTCTTCCCCAGGGTGTTTTCCTGTCCTTTGAGTTCCAGGTAGGGCAAGCTTTTTATGCTGGAGATTATTCTTTCAGCATATCTCATAGGCCCTAATGACCCATTGGGTGGTTTTCCAAGATATTCTTGCCAGTAAATAAGTGCTGGATCATTTGGTGGGTCTTATCGCTCCCCAAGTGAAAGGCCTGGTGTAGGGTTTAAATAACTTTCCACCTACTGGCCTCAGGCAAAAGTAGTTTACCTTCTTTAGTTTATATCCATCCTGAGGTATGCAGAGAATATCCCCTCGCAAGGGCCCATTCCTTTTCAACTGGGGTGTATTGAGGTTTCAATTCTCTAAGAGAATCTTCCCAGATTAAAGGTGCTTCCATGTTCTTAGTTAATGGCTCCCTAGCAGCCGCCTTGGCAGCTAAATCAGTCTTCCTGTTTCCTTCTGAAATCTCGTTCATGCCTTTTGATGTCCTCAGCAGTATATAACTACCACTTCCATGGGAAGGTAGACTGCTGATAGAAGTCTATAGATCTCATGGTATTTATTTATTTATTTTTAAAATCTTTATTGTTGAAAGTATTACATATGTCTCCCTTTTTCCTCCCATCTACCCCTCCAGCCTGCCCCCACCCTGGCCCTCACCACCCCACTGTCTGTGTCCATGGGCTATGCATATATACATACAAGATCTTCGGTTGATTACCTCCTACCTACCCTCCCCCACCTGCCCTCTGAGATTCCGCACTGTGTTCCATGCTTCTGTGTCTCTGGATCCACTCTGTTCATCAGTTTATTTTGTTATTTAGATTCCACATATGAGTGAGATCATGTGATACTTGTCTTCCTCTGACTGACTTATTTCACTTAGCATGATACCATCCAGGTCCCTCCATGCTGTCTCAAAAGTAAGAGATTCTTCTTTTTTACTGCTGCATAGTATTCCAGATCTTAAGATATTGAATAGGGGATCCATTAGCTGTCAGGAAGTGCCTTTCCTTCCAAATGGCTGCATGGGCATGGAGAACCAGATATGTGTATGTAGAGTCTGTGTAAATGTTAATTCTTTGACCTTGGCTTAGCTCTAAGGCTCTTGTTAAGGCAATCAGCTCTGCTAGCTGGGCACTAGTCCCAGGAGAGGGGGGTGCACTTTCAATAGTGGTATCAAAGGTTACAACTGCATAGCCTACTTTTCAGATCCCTTGCTCCACAAAGGAGCTTCCATCTGTGTAAAGTACTAGGTCTGGGAGTTTCTCTCAGGTCCTCCCTGGCTGAGTAAGTCTGAAGCATAATCTGCTCACAATCATGCCTTATGTCTTCACTCTCCTCAGGAAGGAAGGTGGCTGGATTCAGAGTGGGGCAAGTTTTTAGCTGGACAGCTGGTCCCTTCAACAGAAGTGCTTGATATCTGAGGAGACAGCTGTCTAAAAGTGAGAGTCCTCCCTTAGAGGCTAACAGAGTGGCTACATTATGAGGGATGAAGACTGTTAAATCTCTTCCCAGTGTTAGTTTGGTAGCTTCTGGTATCAGCAAGGCTACCATTGCTACAGCTTGGAAATAAGCTGGCCAGCCCTTGGTTATGATGTCTAATTCCTTACTCAGGTATCTCACTGATTGTTATACAGATCCCTAGCACCATGCCTCCCCTTTCAATTACATATAGATTGAAATATTGGCTGGTGGGAAGGTTCATTGTTGGAGCCTGAAGGAGGGCCTTCTTGAGTTGTTTAAAAGCCAATTTAGTTGCTGGCTCCCACTCCAGCAAAATTAAGTTCTCTTTCTGAGCTTCTTTAATCATCTCGTATAGGGGACAACAATTTCTCCATACCTTGAAATCCATAATCTACAAAGTCCTGTTATGCCCAAAATGTCTTTCAGGTGTTTTAAGGTGCGGGGTAGGGGAAAGGAAGAAATTGGCTTAGCTCTATCCTCTCCCAAAGCCCTAGTTCCTTTTGGCAGGACTAAACCTAGATATGCTACAACTGTCTGGCCAAGCTATGCCTTGGACTTCGAGACCTTATATCCTCTTTCTGCCAGGAAGTTAAGCAAAGCTCTCATATCTTATTGGGAGGCTTCCTCTGGGGGAGCATAGAGCCATATATGTCATCAACATATTGTATAATTCTAGTCTGTGGATGCTCAAGTTGGCATAAATCTTGAGCTAAGGCCTGACCAAACAAGTGGAGACTATTTCTAACCCTCTGGGGCAAAATAGTCAAGTTTATTGGGTAGACAGGTCTGAGGGATCTTCAAGTGCAAAAAGAAACTGTGAGTCAGGATATACAGGTATACAAAAGAAGGCATCCTTAAGGTATCTGACTGTAAATCATTCAGTATCTTCTGGAATATGGGCCCAAAGGTATATGGACTAGGAACCACAGGATGTATGGTATAAGGATGACTGCTTCATTAATGAGTCAGAGGTCTTGGATAAAGCTTTATTTGCTCTCTCTTTTTAAAAAATCTTTATTGTTGTATTACATATGTCCCTATTGACCCTTTCTAGCTCACCCCCACCCTCTGACCTAGGCCTTCAGCACCCTATTATCTGTGTCCATGGATTATGCATATATGCATACAAGTTCTTTGGTTGATCACTTCCCACCCACCAACCCTCCCCCTGGCTTTCCTCTGAGATTCCCCAGTCTGTTCTATGCTTCTATGTCTCTGGATCTATTTTATTCATCAGTGTATTTTTTTCATTAGATTCTACATATGAATGAGATCATGTGATACTTATCTTTCTCTGACTGGCTTATTTCACTTAGCACAGTACTCTCCAGGTCCCTCCATGCTGTCCCAAAGGGTAAGAGATTGTTCTTTTTTACTGCTGCATAGTATTCCATGGTATAAACATACCACAGCTTTTCTAGCCACTCATCTCCTGGGGGCACTTGGACTGTTTCCAGATCTTAGCAATTATAAATTGTGCTGCTATGCACATAGGGGTGCATGTATGCTTTCTGACTGGTGTTTCAGGTTTCTTAGGATATTTTCCTAGAAGTGGGATCACTGGGTCAAATGGAAGTTCCAAATTTAATTCTTTGAGGAAATTCCATACTGTTTTCCATAGTGGCTGCACCAGTCTGTTTTCCCACCATCGGTGTACCAGGGTTCCCTGTTCTCCACATCTTCACCAGCAATTGTCATTTGTTGATTTGTTGATGGTAGCAATTCTGACAGGTATGAAATGATACCTTATTGTCATTTTAAATTGCATCTCTCTGATGATCAATGATTTTGAGCATTTTTTTCACATATCTCTTGGCCATCTGTATGTCCACTTTGGAAAAGTATCTATTTAGCTCCTTTGCCCATTTTTTTAATTGGATTGTTTGTCTTCCTTTTGTTAAGTTGTATGAGTTTCTTATATATTTTGGGTATTAACCCTTTATAGATGAATCATTGGCAAATTTGTTCTCCCATACAGTGGGGCCCCTTTTTGTTTAGTTGATGGCTTCTTTTGCTGTGCAGAAGTTTTTTATTTTTATGTAATCACATTTGTTTATTTTTTCTTTAGTTTCCTTTGCCCTAGGAGATGTATCTGAAAAGGTATTGCTGTAAGAGATGTCTGAGATTTTGCTGCCTTTGATTTCTTCTAGGATTTTTATGGTTTCCCGACTTACAGTTAAGTCTTTTATCCATCTTTAGTTTATTCTTGTATATGGTGTAAGTTGGTGGTTTAGTTTTATTTTTTCACATGTATCTGCCCAATTTTCCCAACAGCATTTATAGAAGGGACTGTCTTGACTCCATTGTATGTAGTTGCCTCCTTTGTCAAATATTAATTGAGCATAATGGCTTGAGTCCATTTCTGCGTTCTCTGTTCTGTTCCATTGATCTATATGTTTGCTCTTGTGCCAGTACCAGGTGGTTTTGATTATGGTGGCTTTGTAGTATAACTTTATATCTGGTATTGTGATTACTCCAACTTTGTTCTTCTTTTTCAAGATTGCTGTGGCTATTCAGGTTCTTTTATGGTTCCATATACATTTTTGGGGTATTTATTCTAGATCTGTGAAATATGCTATAGGTATTTCAATAGGGATTGCATTAAATCTGTAGATTGCCTTGGGTAGTATGGACATTTTAATTATGTTGATTCTACCAATCCATGAACATGGTATATTGTTCCACTTGTTTATAACTTTATCTATCACTTTTTTCAACGTTCTGTAGTTTTCCAAGTCTTTTACTTCCTTGGTTAAGTTTATTCCTAAGTACCTTAATATTTTTGTTGCAATGTTATATGGGATTGTCTGTTTAATTTCTCTTTCTGAGAGTTCATTATTGGTGTATAAAAAAGCATCAATTTTTGGATGTTGATTTTGTATCCTGCTACATTGCAAAATTTATTTATTAAGTCTAGTAGTTTTCTATAGGGTTTTCTATGTATAATATCATGTCATCTGTGAATATCAACAGTTTTACTTCTTCCTTTCCAATTTGGATGCCTTTTATCTCTTCTTATCTGATTGCTGTGGCGAGGACTTCCAGTACTATCCTATATAAACAAAGGCTAATATGCAAATTGTCTCCTCAGGAGTTTGACCGACTGAGAGTTTGACCCCTCACTATGACATGCACTGACCACCAGGGGATGGCGCAGAATGAAGGCAGGCCCCTGCTGGCCCTGATTGCTGGCCAGGCCTAGGAACCCTACCCATGCATGAATTTTGTGCAGCGGGCCTCTAGTGTTGAATAAGCGTGGTGAAAGCAGATATCCCTGTCTTGTTCCTATTCTTAGGAAATGGTTTTAGTTTTTGCCCATTAAGTATGATGTTGGCTGTAGGTTGCCATATATTGCCTGTATTATGTTGAGATATGCTCTGTCTATTCCTATTTTGCCTAGAGTTCTTATCAAAAATTGGTGTTGGAGCCCTACCCGGTTTGGCTCAGTGGATAGAACATCAGCCTGCAGAATGAAGGGTCCTGAGGTCGATTCTGGTCAAGGGCACATGCCTAGGCTGCAGGCTCAATCCCTGGTGGGGGACATGCAGGAGGCAGCTGATCAATAATTCTCTCTCATCATTGATGTTTCTATCTCTTTCTCCCTCTCCCTTCCTTTCTGAAATCAATAAATAATGCATAAAAATGGTTTTGGATTGTGTCAAATGCTTTTTTTGAGTCTATTGATATAATCATGTGGTTTTTATCTTTTGATTTATATACATGATATATCACATTTATTGATTTGTGAATATTGTACCAGCCTTGCATCCCTGGAATAAATCCCACTTGATCATGGTGTATGATCTATTTTTTGTTTGTTTGTTTAAGGTATTACAAATAGTACAATATGTCTCCTTTTCCCCCCATTGACATCCCCCTGGCCTCCCCTGCACATGCCCTAAGCACCCCCACCCCCAGTGTCTGTGTCCATTGGTTATGCTTATATGCATGCATACAAGTCCTTAGGTTGATCTCTTACCCCCCAAACCCTCCCCTGCCTTTCCTCTGTACTTTGATAGTCTGTTCAATGCTTCTTTGTCTCTGTATCTATTTTTGTTCATCAGTTTATGATATTCATTAGATTCCACAAATGAGTGAGATCATGTGATATTTATCTTTCTCTAACTGGCTTATTTCACTTAGCATAGGGGTTCTCAATCTGTGGGTAGCGACCCCTTTGGCAGTCGAACGACCCTTTCACAGGGGTCACCTAAGACCATCCTGCTTATCAGATATTTACATTATGATTCATAACAGTAGCAATATTACAGTTATGAAGTAGCAACGAAAATAATTGTATGGTTGGGTCACAACGTGAGGAACTGTATTTAATAGGCCAGAAGGTTGAGAACCACTGGCTTAGCATAATGCTCTCCAGTTTCATCCATGACGTTGCAAATGGTAGGAGTTCCTTCCTTTTTACAGCAGCGTAGTATTCCATTGTGTAAATGTACCACAGTTTTCTAATCCACTCATCTGCTGATGGGCACTTAGGCTGTTTCCAAATCTTAACTATGGTAAATTGTGCCGCTAGGAACATAGGGGTGCATATATCCTTTCTGACTGGTGTTTTTCTTTTCTTGGGATATATATCTAGAAGTGGTATTACTGGGTCAAATGGCAGTTCCTTATTGAATTTGTTGAGGAAACACCATACTGTTCTCCACAGTGGTTGCACCAGTCTGCCTTCCCACCAGCAGTGCAAGAGGGTATCTTTTTTTAGCATCCTCACCAGCACTTGTCCTTTGTTGATTTGTTGATGATAGCCATTCTCACAGGTGTGAGGTGGTACCTCATTGTTGTTTTGATTTGCATCTCTCCCGTGATTAGTGACTTTGAGCATGTTTTCATATGTCTCCTGGCCTTCTGTATGCCCTCTTTCAAAAAGTATCTATTTAGGTCCTTTGGCCATTTTTAGATTAGATTGTTTATCTTCCATTTGTTAAGTTGTATGAGTTCCTTATAAATTTTGGAGATTAAACCCTTATCGGAGATAACATTTGCAAATATGTTCTCCCATGCAGTGGGCTTTCTTGTTGTTTTTGTTGATGGTTTCTTTTGCTGTGCAGCAGCTTTTTATTTTGATGTAGTCCCATTTGTTTATTTTCTCCATAGTTTCCATTGCCCTAGGAGTTGTGTCAGTAAAGATATTGCTATGACATATGTCTGCTCTTTTGCTGCCTATGGCTTCTTCTAAGATTTTTATGGTTTCCTGACTTACGTTTAAGTTTTTTATCCATTTTGAGTTTATTTTTGGGTGTGGTGTAAGTTGGTGTTCTAGTTTTAATTTTTTGCAAGTATCTGTCCAATTTTCCCAACACCAGTTATTGAAGAGACTGTCTTGACTCCATTGTCAAATATTAATTGAGCATAATGGCTTGTGTTGATTTCTGGGTTCTCTCTTCTGTTCCGTTGGTCTATATGTCTGTCCTTGTGCCATTACCAGTCAGTTCTGAGAACAGTGGCTTTGTAGTATAGCTTACTATCTGGTATCCCCATCCTGATCGGCCAGTGACTCTCAACTTTGTTCTTCTTTTTCAAGATTGCTGCAGCTATTTGGGGTCTTTTTATTCCAAATGAATTGTTGGAGAGTTTGTTCTAGGTCTTTGAATCTATAAATTCAAGGCAATTGCATTGAATTTATAGATTGCATTGGGTAGTATGGACATTTTAATGATGTTGATTCTACCAGTCCATGAACATGGTATATTCTTCCATTTGTTTATGTCTTCCTCTATCTCTTTTTTTAGTGTCCTGTACTTTTCTGTGTACAGGTTCTTTACCTCCTTGGTTAAACTTATTCCTAGGTATCTTAATTTTTTGGTTGTAATGACAAATGGGATTGTTTTTTTTAGTTTCTCTTTCTGTGAGTTCATTATCTATCTATATAAAAAGCCAGCAACTGGAATGCCATAATGACCCAAACGAGGGTCACTATGTTGCCCACTGCAGCCAGCGCAATGGCCCAACCCAGGGGTGGGGATGGCCAGCCAACCTTCTGCGGCCCTCCCCCTGGCCAGCCCTGTCCCCGATGGGCACCAACCACTCTGATCAGCTCTCAGCCCCTCCCCTACACCAACCCTGCCTTTGATCACCCCCTTACCACAATAAGGGGTGGGACCAGCTAACCAACCTCCTGCAGCCCCTCCCCCTGCCTGAACCTGCCCCTGATGGGCTCCCCATCCTGATCAGCCAGCGACCCCTCTTTCCAACCAGCTCCACCCCCAACAAGCTCCCCCACTCCCATCAGAGGTAGGGCCTGCTGGCCAACCACCCATGGTCCCTCCCCCAGTCTGCTGGCCACTGATCGGCCCCCCACCAAATTCAGGGGTGGGGCCAGTAGGCCCTCCACCCACAGCCCCTCCCCACATCAGACCCCACCCATGATCAGCCTCTACCACCCTGATCAGCCGTGGGGGCTTCTCACAGGCAACTCTGCCCCTAATTGGCTCCTCCACACTAATCGGGGACAGGACTGGCCAGCCTACTGCCCACAGCACCTCCCCATGGCTGTCCAAGCCCCCAATCAGCCCTCCCACCCCAATTGGGGGCGGGGCCCACCAGCCAATCACCTGCGGCTGCTCCCCCCAGCCGGCCTGGCCCTGATCAGGCCCCATTTGGGGCGGGCCAGCCGGCCGGCCAACCTCCCACCATCTTCTCCTCCTGATAGGCCCGGCCCTGATCTGCTGATTGGGTCCAGAATGGCTGGACCCCAACCATGCACGAATAAATGCACTGGGCCTCTAGTTGGTGAATAAAAAAGCCATAGACTTCTGGGTATTAATTTTGTATCCTGTTACATTGCCGAATTCCTTTATTAAGTCTAGTAGTTTCTGATGGAGTCTTTAGGGTTTTCTATGTACAATATCATGTCATCTGTGAATAATGATTATTTTACTTCTTCTCTTCCAATTTGGCTGCCTTTTATTTCTTCTTCTTGTCTGATAGCCATGGCTAGTTCCTCCAGTACTATGTTGAAGAGGAGTGGTGAGAGAGAGCATCCCTGTCTTGTTCCTGTTCTTAGGGGAAATGGTTTTAGTTTTTGCCCATTGAGTATGATGTTGGCTGTAGGTTTGTCATATATGGCTTTTATTATGTTGAGGTATGATCCTTCTATTCCCACCTTGTGAGAGTTTTTATCAAGAAAGTGTGTTGGATTTTGTCAAATGCTTTTTCTGCATCAATGAATATTATTATATAGTTATTGTCTCTCAATATGTTTATGTGGTGTATCACGTTTATTGATTTTTGGATATTGTACCATCCTTGCATCCCCAGAATAAATCCCACTTGGTCATGTTGTATGATCTTTCTAATGTAATGCTGGATTCAATTTGCTGGAATTTTGTTGAGAATTTTGGCGTCTGTGTTCATGAGGGATATTGGCCTGTAATTCTTTCTTTGTATTGTCTTTATCTGGTTTTGGGATTAGGGTAATGCTGACTTTGTAGAAAGAGTCTGGAAGTGTTCCTTCCTTTGGAATTTTTTTGAATAGTCTGAGGAAGATAGGTTTTATTTCTTCTTTGAATGTTTGATAATGTTCCTCTGTGAAGCCATCTGGTCCAGGACTTTTGTGTGTTAGAAGTTTTTTTTTTATTACTGCTTCAATTTCCTCCATAGTTATTGGCCTATTCAGATTTTTTTTATTCTTCCTGGTTGAGTTTAGGAAGGTCATATTTTTCTTGGAATATGTCCATTTCATTTAGGTTGACCTGTTTGTTGGAATAGAATTGCTCATTGTATTTTTCTTTTTTATGATTCTTCATATTTCTGTGGGGTCTGTTGTTATTTCACTTCTTTTATTTCTGATTTTGTTTATTTGGATCCTCTCTCTTTGCTTCTTGGTTAGCCTGGCTAGTGGTTCATCAATCTTGTTTATCCTTTCAAAGAACCAGCTCTTGGTTTCATTGATCTTTTGTATTGTTTTTTTGGTCTCTATGTCATTTATTTCTGCTCTGATCTTTATTATTTCCTTCCTTCTGCTCACTCTGGGGTTTTCTTGTTGCTCTCTTTCTAATTTTTCAAGTTGCAGAGTTAGATGGTTTATTACCAGGTTTTCTTATTTTTTTGAGGTAGGCCTGTAATGCTATGAACTACCCTCTCAGGACTTCTTTCACTGTGTCCCATAGATTTTGGATTGTTGTGTTTTCATTGTCATTTGTTTCCAGGATGTTTTTTAATTCTTCTTTGATCTCTTTGGTAACCCAATCATTGTTTAATAGTATGCTATTCAGCCTCCAAGTGTTTGAATTTTTGTGATTGTTTTTATTGTAGTTGATTTCTCATTTTATGCCATTGTGATCTGAGAAGATGCTTGATATGATTTCTATCTTCTTGAATTTGGAGAGACTTTGCCTGTGTCCCAATACATGGTCTACCTTTGAAAATGTCCCATGTGTACTTGAGAAGACTATATATTCTGTAGCTTTGGGGTGGAATGTTCTGAAGATGTCAATTAAGTCATTCTGATCTAGTGAGTCAATTAGGATTGCTATTTCTTTGCTGATTTTTTGTCTAGAGCAGTGGTTCTCAACCTTCTGGCCCTTTAAATACAGTTCCTCATGTTGTGACCCAACCATACAATTATTTTCGTTGCTACTTCATAACTGTAATGTTGCTACTGTTATGAATCATAATGTAAATATCTGATATGCATAATGGTCTTAGGCAACCCCTGTGAAAGTGTCGTTCGACCGCCAAAGGGGTTGCAACCCACAGGTTGAGAACCACTGGTCTAGAGGATTTTTCCAATGATGTTAATAGGGTATTAAACTCTTCTACTATGATTGTATTGCTGCCAGTCTCTCCCCTGATATCTTCCAGGAGTTTTTTTTTTTAAATATATTTGGGTGCTCCTGCATTGGGTGCATATATGTTTACCAGGGTTATAGCCTCTTGTTGTATCGATCCCTTTAGTATTATGAAGTGGCCATCCTTGTCTCTTGTTATGATCTTCACTTTGAGGTCTATTTTGTCAGATATAAGTATTGATATCCCAAATTTTTTCTAATTTCCATTTGCCTAAAATATATTTTTCCATTCCTTCACTTTTAGTCTGTGTGAGTCCCTTGTTCTGAGGTGGGTCTCTTGTAGACAGCATATATATGGGTCATGCTTTCTTATCCATTGAGTCACTTGATGTCTTTTGATTGGAGCATTTAATCCATTTACGTTTAATGTTATTATTGATAGGTACTTGTTTGTAGCAATTTCTAAGCTTTATGCTTGTGTTCCTTCCTCCTTTTCTATTTCCTATTTTTACAGCATTCCCTTTAGCATTTCTTGCATTGCTGGCTTGGTAGTGATAAACTCCCTTAGCCTTTTTTTGTCTGCCTGAGTGATAGCGTTGTTGGATAGAGTATTCTTGGATTCAGTCCCTTGCTTTGCATCACTTTGTATACTTCATTCCTTTCACTTCTGGCTTGATGTGTTTCTGTTGAGAAATCATTTGATAAGCTGATGGGGGATCCTTTGTAGGTAACTCTTTTTTTTTTTTTTAAATATATTCTACTGATTTTTTACAGGGAGGAAGGGAGAGAGATAGAGAGCTAGAAACATCGATGAGAGAGAAACATTGATCAGCTGCCTCCTGCACATCTCCCACTGGGGATATGCCCGCAACCCAGGCACATGCCCCTGACCGGAACCGAACCTGGGACCCCTCAGTCCGCAGGCGGACGCTCTATCCACCGAGGCAAACCGGTTTCGGCTGTAGGTAACTCTTTGTCTCTCTTTTGCAGCCTTTAAGATTCTCTCTTTGTTGTTAACATTTGCCATTGTAATTATGACATGTCTTGGTGTGGGTCTTTTTGGGTTCATCTTGCTTGGGACTCCAGGCCTAGGTGTTTCTCTCGAGAGGGGCCTGGGCATTGATGAGTAGGCTAGGATTTTTTGTAATTGGGTTTTATACCCTCTCTGGATGGAATTGGAAGTACCCTATTTTCCTCACATATACACACCACCACTATCACTACCTGCTGTAAAACATTTTAAATTTTTCTTGGCAGAGTGCGAGAGCATTTTTCAGTTACTGACATATTTCCACATCACAGCACCATTGGATAGAATCACTTTTGTTTTCCTACAGATGAGAAAAATGAGGTCACTTCTCAAGAAATGTACATTTTGTCAGAAAACACTGCTACAATGGAAACAGCAAGGCATCTACACTAATAAAAGAGAAACATGATAATTGGCGTACGACCGCTACCCTTTTCATTGGCTAATCAGCGAGATATGCAAATTAACTGTCAGCCAAGATGGCGGCCGGCAGCCAGGCAGCTTGAAACTAACATGAGGCTTGCTTGCCTCAGTGACGGAGGAAACCAATGTTCCCTACCTGCGGCTGCAGGCCTCTGAGCCTGCGGTTTCAAACATTGTAACAAATACTGCCAGACTTCAGCCAGCAGATTCGCAACATTGTATGCAAAGGCCAGAAACCTACTTTCAGCCGCGGAGGCCTAAGAGCTGGAGCCAAGCCTCAAGCTAAAGCTGGCCCAGAATAAAAAAAAAAAAAGGGAAAAAAGGAGTGTTTGGGAGTTCAGTCACCCCCAGCCTGAAAACAGCCCTCAGCCCCTCACCCAGACTGGCCAGGCACCCCAGTGGGGACCCCCACCTTGAAGGGTGTGTGACCAGCTGCAAACAGCCATCATCCCCTCACCCAGGCTGGCCAGACACCCCAGTGGGGACCCCCACCCTGATCTAGAATACCCTTCAGGGCAAACGAGCTGGCACCCACCCATGCACCAGGCCTCTATCCTATATAGTAAAAGGGTAATATGCCTCCCGGCACCGGGATCAGCATGACAGGGGGCAGCGCCCAAACACCCTGATCGGCCCTGCTCTGTGTGTGACAGGGTGCAGCACCCCAACCCCCCCCTCCCCCCGGGCCTTGCTTTGTGTGTGACGGGGTAGAGCCATAACCTCCCCATCAGCCCTGCCCTGAGTGTGACAGTGGTGGCGCCCCAACCCCCTGATCGGCCCTGCTCTGTGGGTGATAGAGGGCGGTGCCCCAACCCCCCCCCCCCGCCCCCCATGGGCCCTGCTCTGTGTGTGATGGGGTAGAGCCATAACCTCCCCATCAGCCCTGCCCTGAGTGTGACAGTGGCAGTGCCCCAATCCCCTGATTGGCCCTGCTCTGTGGGTGATAGAGGGCGGCGCCCCAACCCACTGATCCGCCCTGCTCTGTGTGTGACAGGGGACGGTGCCCCAACTCCCCTATCGGACCTACTCTGTGAGTGACAGAGGGGAGCTCCTCAATCCCCTGATGGGCCCTGCTCTGTGCATGACAGGGTAGGGCGCCCCAACCCCCCTGATGGGCCCTGCTCTGTGCATGACGGGGGTGGTGCCCCAACCCCCCAATTGGCCCTGCTCTGAGTCCGACCAGGGGCTGCACCTAGGGATTGGGCCTGCCCTCTGACCCCGGGAGCAGGCCTAAGCCAGCAGGTCGTTATCTCCCGAGGGGTCCCAGACTGCAAGAGGGCACAGGCCGGGCTGAGGGACGCCCCCTCCCCCCTGAGTGCACAAATTTTTGTGCACCGGGCCTCTAGTAAAACCATAAACAAGGGATTATTGAACCAACTAGCTCCAGAACTGAAAGGTCAGTGGATGTGTGCTCCATAGGAGGAGAGACAGCCACCCCAAACAATCATTCTTGGAGGCCATTTTGCAATCCCCTTTTGGAAAGGGACGCTGTGCACCATGGTACAGCTGCTGAGATTCAGGTCACCTCCTCACTCTAGCCTGGTATTGTTCTGAAATTTCCAAACCTAAATATCTGTCTATAATATAATAGCATGATCCGCTCTGCAATTTACTACCTATTATCCTTCTGCTCCAGCCTCAGTTTACTCATTTGTATCCCAAAAGCTCAACAGACAATTTAATGATTAAGTGAAATATATAAGTATGAATGCCCTCAATGGACAATGGGAACTCATTAATATTATTTTTCTTTCTTTCTTTCTTTCTTTCTTTCTTTCTTTCTTTCTTTCTTTCTTCCTTTTTCTTTTTAATCCTCATCCATTGATTTTTTTAGAGAGAGTGGAAGGGAGCGGGAGAGACAGAGAAAGAAGCATTGTTGTGAAAGAGACACATGGATTGGTTGCCTCCCATATGCACCCCAACAGGTACAGTCCAGTTAGGGGATTGAGCCTGCAACAGAGATACTTGCCCTTGACCTGAATCGAATTCGGGACCCTTCAGTCCTTGGGCTGATGCTGCAACCACTGAGCCAAACTGGCTAGGGCACTTTCTCCTTTTCTTAAGGTTCGCTCAAAGAAACATGGGGTGAGGGAAATCAGTAACTGGCTCAGAGGCAAAACCCCCTAAGCTCTATCCTGACATTGGTGATGCAAGCTGCTTCTTCCTGAATGTTCACCTGCTTTAATGTAAGGATATATGTAGAGTATCACAACCTCCCAAGATAATGATATTACTACCTCTATTTTTTTTTTCAGCTAAGGAAACTGAGGCTCAGGAACATGAAATAGCTTATTCAAGGTCACAGAATTAGTCAACAGCAGAGTTGGATTTGATTGAGGCTAAATCCCATGCTATTAATCCCTAGACACTGTGTCAGAGACAGCAAGAACTCTGACACAGCTCTGGTGCTCTGAGTACAATTCAATTCTCGGTGGCTGGGCTGACGGAGAAGCCCTGAGAAGTTGTAGGTATACAATATAAGAATGAGTCTTTATTGCAGAAGCCAGTGGCCATATAGCCATCAGACAGAACAGTCCTTCACAGCAAAGCCCCATATACAGACAGGCAGCCAAACACTGGCTGGTAAATAGATATATCTTTCCCACAAAAGCGGCATTAGTCTCTCTATACACAGCTATTACCTGAGCAGCTGCATAGATACCTAAGCTCTCAGCAGCTTCTCCTGTCTCTCCTGCCCAGCACTGGCTGGTCTCTATAGCCTCACATAGTAACTACCTCCAAGCTTCTCTCCCAGCTCCATCTTTCCAGCACACTCTAGCTGGTTAACATGGTAGCTATATCTGAGCTCTCTGTGAGCTCTTAGCCTTACATCATAGCAGTACCAGCACTCAGCTCTGTCTGAGCTCTCCTCTCTGATAGCTACATCCTGTCTGCCTACTGCTTCTGCTTCTCTGAGTTCTCTAGCCTCTGCTCTGCCCAGCACACTGGCCTTAGTAAGATACTTTTAATATTACTTACACAAAAGAGGCTAGTTGCCAACAGTGACATCATCAACCATATTGGCTACAGCAAGGTACAGTATACTGTGAGATCCCTGTGGCCTTGCAGCTGTGTATGGTATCTTAGCCTGGGCACAGAGTGGCCTTGGACCAGGGGTCCTCAAACTTTTTAAACAGGGGGCCAGTTCACTGTCCCTCAGACCATTGGAGGGCCGGACTATAGTTTAAAAAAAAACTATGAACAAATCCCTATGCACACTGCACATATCTTATTTTGAAGTAAAAAAACAAATGTTTTCGGCGGGCCGTAGTTTGAGGACCCCTGCCTTGGACAGTCTGGCGTATTGACAACAAGGCCTCTTGCTTTAATTAGCCTTGACTACCAGGTTTCTCTGACACATTGTTACTCCCCTCCACCACCATTGCAGCAGAAAGCTCCAAAAATGGGTGCAGCACACACAGCTTTAGAGCAGCAAACCCGTTCCAGTGTTCAACCTCAGAACTTGGGCCCTACCAGGTGCTCCTTCCCACATGTCATAGCCCTGCCCTGGCCAACTGATGAAGGAATGCAAAGTAACTGAACAAACAAACAAAACAGACACAGGTGCAAAAGCAAAAGGTGCCTGGGTGCAGAGGCTGTGGATGTAGGGTCGGGGTGGGTTTTGAGTTCTTGTGACAGAGGTTGGGGTGGTAACAATCAACTTTTGGCCCTTAAGTGACTCTGGAATGGCTGGCCTGGTGTCAGCTTTCCCCTCTCCCACAGGGCTCCTACCTGGGAGCTCCCCAAGCCCATTCTTGGCTTCCAGAGTATCTGGTTATTTTCCAGGACACAATTTTTATCACCTTAACAGAAGACTGAAGGGGAGTCAGGATCAGTGTCTAGCTCAAATTGCCTAACTCTGAGCCAGACAGGGTCTTAGGAAACTGCCCACAGTGCACAGTCCTTCCATTCAAGCGAGAAAATATCAAACTCCAGCTCTGAGAGTCAAATTGAATTGCCAAGGACATCCCAGCCTGGGGCTAAGTTAAGGGCATTAGCCTGGGTGTTTGAAGACTGCTCTGAAACTTGAATCAACCCTCACCCAAGACCCTCAGCACCACTCACCTATCCCCTCACGGGATTCCTAGCCAGGCCCCCTGAAGACACAATGGTCTCCGTGCTTACCTTGGGGCTCACTCAGTGAAAACAGCATGCAACTTCCCAGGGTTCAGAGAAATAACTTTCCTAAGATTGTCACCAACTGCAGACGCCCCTGTCATAAACTGTCCAGCTCTAAGCTGCCTAGGGCATTTATCCCCGCCCTCTTAGCTACTCATTACCCATCTTAGTTAGGCCAGGAAATGCTCAGGCAGACAACTCTCTAGGCTGGAGAGGAGGCCGGAGAAGAGATTCTCAGCATCTCCACTTCCTGAGTTGGGAGCTGGGGAAATGTGGAGAGACTCTATCATCCTGCAAACAGCTGCTGGAAAAGAGGCCAAGATGCACACATTTGCTCCCCAGGCTCCCCAGGGAGCTGAAGGCTGCACTTGTTTACCAGAATGACACTGGATCTGAAAGCTTGGCAGTGCCTGCCTACCCCCACCCTCACCCATCTCAATTAACCAGCTTCACCACCCTGCCCCCCACGATCTCCTAGGGAACAGATTGCACCCTCTGTAACCACTTACAGTATTTCTATTCCCTGGCAGAATCACAGCCAAAGACACAGCCTCCCATTTTCAGCTAGCCCCTAACCTTCACCCTGAGCTACTTTGGTGATACATGTGTCTGGCTAGACCTCCCCAGAAAGAGTGATTTCCATCATTCAGTCCCTGAGTGAACTTAGGAAATCACATGACCTCTCAGCCATGGTGTTCCCACTCGTAAAATGAGGGCTCTGGATATGCTAGCCTTCGATATGTGATGAGCCTATGAACTCCACTGCTCATGCATGGTGGGAAAGGGCACAGTTCCCAGGCTTTTTAAATTAGGGAACCCAGTATGCACCTTTACACTGAGGAACAATTTGCCCCAATTGTCCTGTAAAGCAGAGCTGTATCCAGTGAACATTGCTCAGTCTCCCATACTTCCATAATAAATATGTTGATCTTTTCTAATTTTCTCAATAAGACCTGTTTGGGCCCTGTCCTCAGAGCCCGTTTCCTCCATTGTACTCTTGGTAGCTAGAGTCCAGGGTTGAAGGGACTTTATGGGGATCCCTCCCTTCTATCTTCTCCCCTCATTTTTTCCCTCTTCTATATTTTCATAATTCATCTATTCTCTGGGCCTTTTGTCTTTATTTTTTTCCAGCTTTAATTGATTTACAATTGACATATGATATTGTGTAAGTTTAAGGTGTACAACATAATGATTTGATGTATATATAGTGAAATGTTTCTCTTTCTTTTGTAAAAAATATTTTACTGATTTCGGAGAGGAAAGGAGAGGGAGAGAGAGAGAAACAAATGATGAGAGAGAATCATTGATGGGCTGCCTTCTGGGGATGGAGCCCACAACCTGGGCATGTGCCCTTGACCGGAATAAAATCTGAGAACTTCAGTTTGCAGGCCTATGCTCTATCCACTGAGCCAAAGACAGTTAGAGCAAATGTTTCTCTTTCTAAATGATAGCAGTCAGATCACAAATAACTTTGTGTTTCCCATTTTTCCCTCTTGCTGTAGTTGTCCATGGAGTGGAAGGAGACTTGGTGGCCAAATGCCTGGCCAAAGGCAGCAGCTTGAATTATTCCACCTCTGCAAGGATGCCTGGTGCTCTCAGAATTCTTGTGGGAGGGTCCCTGGGGTTTAAAATAGGGGAGAGCAGGCTTAGAAGCTTCCATTCTGTGACTGAGCAGTAGCTGGGCAGGCCCAGGAGCTAACTTGCCCTGAATGTATAATCCTTGTTAAAAAGAGAAAGGGGAAAGGATATTGTAATTTCCTGGGATACAGACAACTGAAACCTGATAACTCTTGTTAAAGGAGTCCTTTCACTGAGAAAGGCAGAGAGAGAAAAGAGATGAGAAAAATAAAAATAAAGGAAGGAATGTGTGTGAGAAGCCATTTGGGACCAGGGGCTCACAGAAATCACTGAGCACAGCTTGAACATGAGTACTCCGTGTGTGACCTATCCCAGTCCTTGGCCTGACGCTGACTCTTGGTGATAGCAGAGAGAAACTGTTCCCCAGTGCGAAGAGCAGCGGCTTTAACCATCCCATCTCTGCTTTTTAGGAGCCTCTGTCCCTTTTGTAGGAGGCTGGAAGCTCCTCCTTCCCTTCTCTGCCTTTTGTGTGAAGGGGTCAAATAATGCTGTTGAGAAAAATGTGTGCAAAGGCCTTCACCATGGACCAATAAAAAACAGTTTTTGCCCTGGCTGGTGTGGCTGGGTATCTTAGCTGTACCAAAAGGTTGCTGGTTCGATTCCCAGTCAGGGCACATGCCTGGGTTGTAGGCTCAATCTCTAGTAGGCAGCCAATCGATATTACACTTTCATATCAATGTTTCTTTCTCCTCCTCCCACTTCCTCTCTCTCTAAAAGTCAATAAATGATTCCTTTTAAAAAAAGTTCTTTCCTTCTTTTACTCAGTAAATATTCATTGACTAACTGGATGAATGAAAGTGCCATGTTCTATATGGTCAAACGTATGGCCAGACTTGGAGGGGTCAGTTTTCAACTTTGTTCAACTACAAAGATTTGTGGGTGTTTATTAGGCTAAAGCCACAGAAATTTGGGGAGGTTGCTTTGTGATGAACTCTGTGCTAGGTGCAGTCCTGGGATACACAGACATATGGCAAAGCATCTGTCCCTGAGGTATAGTGTGCCTTCTAGCTGGAGCAACAAGGCTTTCAGCCCAAACAATTAAGGGACAATATACAAAGAAGTCCAATATGGAACTCAAACATGTGATCAGGCTAGTAAATGGCCCCATAGTTCAGTCCTGGTATGCCTTATGGAAAGGATTCCTTCAGGTGAAATATTCCCTAATGTTACTTTCTGAGTCAGCAATGGTTTATTGAGCTCCTATAGGGTGCCAGGTGCTGGCCTAGGCACTGGGGACACTGATTTGAACAAGACAAACTCTTGCTACCCTGGGGAGCTTACCCTACAGGTTCTCACTTCATTCTCATACATATGCTTTCATATTATATAGTTTATTTATTTATTTATATGCCATCTGTATTAAAAAAAAGGACTCAAGGCAGTTTATAATTAATGGTACCATACCCTAAAACTAAAAACCAGGCTAATGGTTGAGGTCCATGATGCAAAGGAAGCTAGGGGAAGAGAATAATTACACCAGAAAACCTAGATTCAGGCAAATTCTATAACATTTAAGCCTAAAAAATGAGCTCTGAGCTTCCTGTGGGTGTGTCAAAACGTGTGTCTGATTAAGAAAGGAAACATTTCCTATGCAAATACCTTCTTTTGGGAACTAATGTGCAGGCTCACTTCTTCCTATACACAGCCTTGCTCAAGTGCATTCACTTTTGCAAAAGCACAGATTGCATGGCTCTTTTACATGTGTTCCCTCACCAGGAATGCTCTACCTCCTTAACCTGGGTGCAGACCATTGGCTGTGCTTCAAGATCCAGCACAGACTTACCTCTACTCAATGTCCTGTAGTCAGGACCATAAGCCTTCCCTGTGTCCATGCCCCTCCTACCTGGCTGTGTCACAGGCCTCTCAGGACATTGTACTTGGTACTTGTTTCTCTACCATCTGGTGAGCTTCTCCAAGGCAGGAGCCCTGTTCCTCATCTCTATGTTCCCAGGGCCTATCAGAGTGCTTATGCAGAATATCCAATAACAATTTGCTATTAACAATTTGTTTTGCAATTAATTATGTGCCAAGCACCATGCTAATTGTCTTACATGTGTAAATTCATTTAACTCTTGCAATTATCCTGCAGCCTAGGTGCCATTATTATGCCCACTTTACAAATGAAAGAAATTGAGATTAAGTGACTTGCAGGAGAGCTCATAGTGGTGGAACCAGTTGTCAAACTCAGCCTGCCTGACTTCTAAGCCATTGGAGAATGTGAGGCATTTTTCATTTATGACCTTTTCTTGGAATTATTTTTCTCTTTAACTAGATTGTGAACCTTTGAAGGAAAGGGGGAAATTCTTTCTATGCCCCACAGTGGCTAGCACAGTGCTTTTCATTTGGTAAGAACTTATGAAATATTTTTGGCAATGATAGTTCTTAACAAAGATATGTGGAGAATTATCCTGCTGGCTTATAGTGCAGTAAGATGGAACTTTACAATGCCCTGACTACCCAGTTGATTTAATCACTTTGTGGTGATCATGGACCTTAGAGCTTATAGCTGGAAGGGACCTTATGTTGTATCATAAATCAGCGGGATAGATATGAGACACTTTAATGAGCTAATTAATTAGGAGTCATTTATTGCACATGGTCCAGAGAGAGGTGCTTCTTCCAAATCTCTGAGCGAAGTCACACAGGAAGCTTCTCGTATTTATACCTTTTGAGCTGCTTTGTCTGCAGATTTTACAAAGAGCTCTGTGTGAGTTATTGTTAGGGACAATATGTAATCTTGAATACATAAAGAACAAACATTTGGCATAAGAATACCCTTTACAGGGTTCGCCTAAGACCATCGGAAAACACATATTTTCGATGGTCTTAGGAACCAAGACACCGCTCCTTTATCTGTCTCCAGGTGGGTCCGCCCACATGCAGATACGCCCACATACGAGTACCCCGTGTATTAAAGGGTTGCGGCATTAGAAAGGTTGAGAACGACTGACTTAGAACATAGATTCCACTCCCATACTGCATAAAAAGGCAGTTGCAGAGAGATAAGATGGTTTGTCTAAGGGCATAAAGCTCACTAGTTGAGCCAAAAAATGAGGGCAGCCTGGCAAGTGTGGCTTAATGGTTGAGCATTGGTCCATGAACCAGGAGGTCACAGTTCGATTACTGATCAGGGCACATGTCTGAGTTGCAGGCTCAATCATCAGTAGCGGGCATGCAGGAGGCAGCCAGTCAATGTTTCCCTGTTATCAATGTTTCTATCTCTCGCCCTCTCCCTTCCTTTCTCTAAATCAATTAAAAATAATTTTTAAAAAACGAGGGCAGCCCTGGCCAGTTGCTCAGTTTGTTAGAGCCCTGTCGAGGACTGAAGGGTCTTTCTTGGGTTAGATTCCCAGTCAAGGGGTCAAGGGCACATATCTGGTTTGCAGGTTTGATCCTGAGTCCTGGTTGGGGTGCGTGCGGGAGGCAACCAATCAATGTGTCTTTTTTACATTGATGTCTCTTTCTCTCTCTCTCCCTGTCCCACTCTCTCTAAAACTCAATTGTAAAAATATCCTCAGGTGAGAATTAACAAAACGAAAAAAAGAAGAAAGGTATGGGTGAGCATCCATCCTTCTAGCCTTCTTTACTGACTCCCTACTATGAGCACAGCCTAATTTTCCTCCCAGGGGACATTTGGCAGTATCTAGAGACATTTTGATTGGCATAACTGAGGGAGGGCTGCTGCTGGCATCTAGTGGAGAGATGCCAGTGATGTTGCTAAACATGCTGCAATGTATGGGTCCCTTACAACAAAGAAGTACATGGCCCAAAATGTCAGTGATGTTGAGGATGAGAAACACTGCTCTACTAAAACTGTCCACTAACTTCCTTCCTGAGAAGTTTCACCTGGCTCCTCCTCCTTCCCCATCCAGTGAGCCTACAGGTGCCTCCTCAGAATCACTGTTTGGTCCCCTTTGCTCCTGCCACTTCCACTATATATTGTCCATTTGGTGTTTCCATTTTGTATCCCAGAGAATACAAAACAAGGGAGGGGCGAAGCTACTATCTGTGGGATTACCACTGAATGCCTCTAAGTCAGAATCGGAGTCTCAGTTGTCCTCAGATAGCCTGTCTTCTGCCATGACGTCACGTCACATCCATGTGGTGTGGCATGCCCCGCCTTGCATGGGGCCAGGGCCAGTGTGGAGAGCCCCTTATCCTGGAAAACGGGGTGCTGCCAGAAAGGGGGCCATCCCTTCACCTGTCAGGCAACACATGTTCATGGGGAACCTGGTGCTAAAACATTCGTAGAGGACCTGCTTCTAGGTAGGGATTTCATAGCAGCAGAGCAGCTCCCTTGCTGTAATCTATTGAAAAGTCAGCCCTCAACACAAGGTTTATAAAAATGAAAAACAAACAAACAGTAAAGATAAAGATCTGAGGAAATATGGAAGCTTGGAGGTAAAGACAGGCTGGTTGAGCCAATAGTAACCCAAATTTCAAATAAATTGCCAGGGAAACCACTGGGGGCTCTCTCCCTGCACACACACCCCCTGGGAGGAGGCACTGCTGGGTCACCTGTTCCTCATTCAACCCTCCCAACCACCACCATCTTGGCCCTCAGGAACCTTCCATTGGCACTGGGGACTTATTAAACAGCACCAACTCAGAGCTTCTGACTATTAAACCCAGAGTCTGTTGTGATAACCTTTATTTTGTTAATATGAGCATACCCGGTGTGCACACACAGTTACTAGAAAGGTGGCTTTTATTCAGCATTTAAACTGCTTCCTGCCACCCTCATCCTAAGGCTCTGCCTCCCTCACTTTGGAATGGAGCTAGGCCCCTCCTGTTTCTGCTTAGGTTAACTCCTTCCTTCCAGCTTTCCTGTGCAGGGGCTCTGGGCCAAGTGGCCAGACAGTGGCTCCAGGACTGTGGATGCCATAAACTCATTTCACTTGGGGACCCCAAAGCTCCAGGAATTAATTTCTGAAAGCACACTGTTTTGTTTGAAATGTCTTAAGGCTCCGGTAGCTCGCCGTGATCGTATAGTGGTTAGTACTCTGCGTTGTGAAATGTCTTTGGGAGGAGGGAGAGCCCAGGGCTCTGTATACATGTTCCTCATTTGCCTTTGGTGGGAGGAGGAGGCGGAGGCGGAGGCGGAGGCGGGCCCTGCTGCGGGGCACTGCTGGAAACAGGCACCGGAGGGGAGAGAGCTGGCTGCAGCAGCTGCCACTAGAAAAGTTCAGCTTCAGGGAGGAGTGGAGGGAGAGAGTGCAAGAAAGAAGGGGTGGGACTTGGGGACAGGAGCAGTGTCATGGGGGAGGAGGGAGCAGGTGGTGACTTGTTTATCTGCTCAGCTGTTTTGTGTCCAGGTGCCTGAGAGAGACAGAAGCAGCTGGGAGGAGAAAAAGCAACCTGGCCAGGGGCCCTCTTGGTCTTTCTGAAACCAAAGCAAAACCACCAGAGACTTATGGAGGTATAGTCTCCCTCCACCCATCCTGAAGGCTTTCTTTGGGTCTCCTGTGCTAGTTTCTGTTATTCAAACACCTTGGCAATGCCCTCCTGGCCTTAGTGCAGTGGTTACTATTAGGTAGGTAGCTCCACTGGGTTAATACTGGCACCGACTCACGTACTGCTGGGCCCCAGTCTGGTGTACTCACATATGTGAGCTGGCAGTCCTTGGGGACCAAACCAGCTAGCTCCTAGCCTTGGTATCAGCCCAGACCAAACCAATGAAAACTGTCCCTGGTGGAAATGGGATGGCTGCCCCATCCTTCTCCCTTCTCCCTAGTGCCTCCCTTCACTTTCAGGGCAGCCCCATTTGGGTTTCCTTCCCCAACTGCTCAAGACCTGTGCAGTGTTACTTGGTGGTCCCCTTTGTGCCCCCCTTCATGCCCCAGTGCCTATGTCTCATTTGCATGCTAAGTGGTTTGGGAACAAGGCTGGGGCAGCAAAGCCTGAAGTCTTTTTTTTTTTTTTAGGGGATAATGATGATTTTTATTTTAATTTTAATATATTTTATTGATTTTTTACAGAGAGGAAGGGATGCCCGCAACCACGGTACATGCCCTTGACTGGAATCGAATCTGGGACCCTTGAGTCCGCAAGCTGACAGCTCTATCCGCTGAGCCAAATCGGTTAGGGCTTGCCTGAAGTCTTTTGACCAGGTTAATAAACACACCTCCTCTCCCAGCACATGAAAATCTAGAAAACAGTTGTGCATTAGTTACAGTGCAATTCCAAATGTTTGCTTGTTTGTTTAAATGAAAACATTTACTGGACTTCCATAGACAATTTCCTCTCTCTCCTCCCCCAGAGGACTTTTTCTGACGCCCCCTTGGTGCACAAAGGTTCTGCTTCTCTAGTACTGGGCCTGACAGTTGGGGAGAGT
The DNA here is from genome assembly GCF_964212035.1 of Myotis nattereri. NCBI lineage: Eukaryota > Metazoa > Chordata > Mammalia > Chiroptera > Vespertilionidae > Myotis > Myotis nattereri. The sequence continues at coordinate 107,324,653 of NC_138076.1, forward strand.
GTAAGAAACACAAATGCCTTTTGTCTTGTCTTCAGTGTAGTTGGTGGCTGACAGCTCATTTAAGCATCCAAAAGGATTCAGGAAGAGCCCAGGTCTCATGCATCTCAGACTATATGGTGCCCACAGGGCAGTGGGGATGGGGAAGGCTATGGAGGATTGACTTGGAGATTAGAGGAAGGAGGAATAATGAGACTGTCTGTTCAACTGTGAGTCAGTGAGGCAGAGGGACTATCTGGGGGGCTTGTGGGGGGGGGGGGGTAGAGGAGGGGGGAGCTGGCTGGACTGGGAAGAACTGTAAATAAGGGGTCAGAGGCTTAACTCCTAGTTAGTACCTGCTTTGCTACTAACATGTTAGGTGTTCCTGGCCAGACACTTCCCCTCTCTGGGCCTTCCTGTGTAAAGTGATAGATTGGAGGCTCTCATCTCAGGGGTCTTTTCTAGTTTACAGATTTTCTTCCTTTTAGAATGTTCATTTATTTTCCTATAGTTCATTTCCTTCTCCATAGACCAGGTAGCCCCATAAAATTACCCCTTAATGGTGGTTGATAACACAGCCAGCTGGAATGACTGTTTCCCTGAACCCAGATTCCCCAACTGTAGCTCCAGTTAAAACTTTCATCATAAGGAAGCTATGGAAATGTCCCCCTTTTCAGGTCAAAGTGATATGGAATTTTGGATTGGAACCCCGATTCTTTGTCCACCAGAATCAAAGAATGAATCCACAGACAGAAAGTGGTATAGCAAAGATGGAGATTTATTGAAGAACAAGTACAGATTTCCATATGGGGAGAGGGAAAGAGTCCCACAGAATGTACTCCCAAGTAGGGAGGGGGAAAAGGGTCCCACTGAGTTCCTTTTCCCCATGGCTTATAAAGGCTACAGATCCTGGTGCCCTGATATCCACTCTGATTGGTCACTATTTCCCTAGACTGGTTACTATAGTAACTTCTAGGCTCAAAGGTCAACCTCATATGGGACATGTGAAGTTCTCCCCCATCCTTCCTTATTGTTTTCTTATTCCCTTTGGGCTTTCTTCTTTTCCTTCTGGATGAAGGGCTTCCTTCTCTTTATTTTGTAAATATAGATCTTTTGCTGTTCCCAACTCCCTCATTCTATGGAAATATACCTGTTGCAGCTTTTCAGCTTCCCTATTCTATGGAAATATACCTTCTGCTGCTCAGCAGCCCTGTGCTGCCTCCATGGTCCCCTTAATTTTCAAAATTTCTAGAATTTTCTAAACCTGTCCTATTTCACCCCCAAAATTCCTGTTTCAAAGGGTGCTAAAGGGAAGAAGAGCCAGGATACCATCTTCTTTAGGATTTCCTGTGCAGATTTCTGTGGTCAATGGCTTCTCCACCAGACCTCTTGCACCATGCTCACCTCCCAACCAGAGAAGCTCCCTGAGTTCCACTTTATTTAAAATAAAGTCAGTATTCTTTGCCTTCAGATGGATTTTGTTTGATTTAACAACTTTGGTTGTTGAGTAATTACTCTGTGACTGACATTGCTGTACTCAAAGGAATATAGAAAACATATATGACCTGATACTGATCCTGATAGAGCTGGTAGGCCAAAACTTATACAGAGGACAATTCTGTCATGCATTTCCCATTTCTCCTTACAAACTTAAAGAATATAGGAAAAGAAGTCATTAAGCTGACTAATACATGTATTTCAAAGGTAATAGTGGAATTTCTTCCTTATATTTAAGAAAGCTGACCATTTTATTCTAGTAGATTGCACCTAGAAGTGCCCTGTTAACTGCATTTGCAATCATAACAATAATACCTGCAATTTTTTTGCAGTTGTTGTTAATCCTGACCTGAGAATATTTTTCCATTGATTTTTAGAGAGTGGAAGGAGGGAAAAAAGGGGAAAGAGAGAGAGAGCGAGCTTGAAGCATTGATGTGAAAGAGACACATTGAGTGGTTGACTCTACATGGGCCCTGACTGGGGCCAGGGATGGAACCTGCAACCCAGGTACATGCCGTTTGTTATAGGCACCTCTCACCAACACTAGAGAGGTGTTACGGGACAGGACAGCTCCCAGAGTCAGCGGAGAGGGCTGTCTGCAACCTTGATCCTTGTTTTCTTATATAAATGAGTTTATACGAGAGACCTTGACTGTGCTGTGAAAAGCCAATCTATTAAAGCAATTTAAGCATGCACCTTTATTGAAAAAGCAAAGCAGGAAACCTATACATCTGGCTCATGAAGCACAGATGGGCTCTCAGCTAATCTGAAGAGCAAGTTGGGTGGGGTCTGAGGTGTTAATTACCCTCCTGTCTATAGGTCTCAAAATTCCTCTGCTGACTATTTTGGTGCAGATTACGTAATTCTCAAGGTCCCTTTTTTCACTTTGTTGTGGCCTTCCCAGAATTCATGAGCAGCACCTGGCAACTTTATCTTGCCAAGCCTTGAGACTGCTGGATTCTCTGCTTAGGGAGTAAAACTGCCCTTTTTTCCTTTTCCCTTTCCCCCTCCCTTTCTGCATTCTCTCATTAGGGAGGGTTTTGTTTTGGTTTTTTTTAGCCATTTGCTCTGTGTCCTTGGCTGGGGAAGATAATGGCTTGTTAATTACAAGCTGGCTGCAAATTGCCCACACTGTTTGGCCTTGTTTTAACTTTCCTGTCTCAGTTTCCCTATTCCTCCTGCCCTGGAATCCTGTAACACCTTGATGGGAATCGAACCACAACCCTTCAGTTCATGGGCTGCTGCTCTAACCACTAAACATACCAGCCAGGGCTACCTACTATTTTTTATTGATTGCCTGCTATATGAACCATGCATTTTGGCAGTAGGTTTGCATATATATTATCTTATTGGAGTCTTTTATGGGAGAGGTACTATTAAAATTTCCACTTTAGCCCTGCTGGTGTGGCACAGTGGTTGAGTGTTGACTCAGGAAACAAGAGATCAGCAGTTCAAGGAGAGAACCAAGATGGCGGCATAGGTAATCACCTATACTTGCTGCTTCTCACAACCACATCAAAACCACAACTAAATGGCAGAACAACTACTACCCAGAACCGTGGGGAAGCTGGTTGAGTGGAAGTTCCACAATTAGAGAGGTGAAGAAAGCACATTTAGACTGGTAAGAGGAATGGAGGCGCAGAAAGTGCTGGCACCTGGATGTGCTGCTCTTTAAACCGGGAGGGAGATACAGGCTCCTGCTTGCTCTGAACTCTGGGGGATCCAGGCACACACAGGGAGAAACTGGACTGTCTGGCATCGGGACAGGAATGCGAGGGCGGCTTTCTCTCAGAGGTGCTTGCAGCGATCATTGTTTCTGCACAGGGGCATGGGATGCGGAGAACCAGGGACTTCTGTTTAAGGCTGACTGGCAGCCATTGCTGTTTGCTCTGCTGTGGTGATTCCCAGAGACCCTGGCCCGCCCAATTTACAGCCCCACCCAAGCTGTGCCCATTGGCTTTTGCATATGAATGGCCTGTCCTTTCACCTAAAATCTGTCAAACTGCAGCTGGGTCAGAGAACTCCAGAGCTTCCAAAAGAAGGCCCAAGGCCCGGCAGCAGCACCCTGCCTTGCTTCACAACTGGGCCTTGTCTGGTCACTTCCAAACTCCATACAAAGAGGAGGAATCTGCAGATGTCTCTGTAGCTCCTGCTGGGCGGCCCCAGACAGTGGCTGACCTTGCACCTCCTTAGAGATCCAAGAGCCAGTGTACCCAGTGGTCAGAGTGAGACCATACCAGATTACAACTCTTCACATCATAAGAGATGCACTCAAGGGGCAGACTCAGTTAGCACCAAAGCCCTACTGCAGCAAGTCCTGTCCCATAAGGGTGTCTCCTGCGCAACAGATCTTCCAGTGTAGACACAGCTGGTCATCACAGCCAGTTGGCCTGGAGGTCAATTCCTCCCAGTGATACCAACAGCAATCAAGGGTTAACTACAACAAGACTGTGCAAACAGCCCACAAAGGGGTGCACCAAGAGTGTACACCTCAGGTGACTGGGGAGGCTGAGCCTTGGGCCCTATAGGACACCAACCACACAAGGCCACTCTATCAACTTAAGGAGACTTAGCAGCTATCCAGTACATAGAAACAAACACAGGGAAGCAGCCAAAATGCGGAGACAAAGAAACAAGTCACAAATAAAAGCAGTAGATGAAAGCAAAACACTGGATATAGAGTTCAAAACCACAGTTATAAGGTTACTCAAGAATCTTCTAGAAACCTCCGAGAAATTTAGTGAGACCCTCAGGATATGAAAAAGTACCAATCAGAAATTAAGCCTACACTAACTGAAATAATATAAAGAATAATATACAGAGATCCAACAGCAGACTATGGGATCCCAAGAATCAAGTCAAAGATTTGAAATACGAAGAAGCAAAAAACACCCAACCAGAAAAGCAAAAAGAAAAAAGAATCCAAAAATCTGAAGATAGTGTAAGAAGCCTCTGGGACAACTTCAAGCATACCAACATCCAAATTATAGGGGTGCCAGAAGAAGAGAGACAGCGAGATATTGAAAACCTATTTGAAGAAATAATGACAGAAAACTTCCTTTACCTGGTGAAAGAAATAGACTTACAAGTCCAGGAAGCACAGGGAACCCCAAACAAGAGGAATCCAAAGAGGACCACACCAAGACACATCATAATTAAAATGCCAAGAGCAAAAGACAAAGGGAGAATCATAAAAGCAGCAAGAGAAAAGCAGTTAGTTACCTACAAGGGAGGACCCATATGACTGTCAGCTGATTTCTCAACAGAAACTATGCAGGCCAGAAGGGAGTGGCAAGAAATATTCAAAGTGATGAATACCAAGAACCTACAACCAAGGTTACTTTATCCAGCAAAACTAGCATTCAGAATTGAAGGTCAGATAAAGAGCTTCACAGACAAGAAAAAGCTAAAGGAGTTCATCACCACCAAACCAGTATTATATGAAATGCTGAAGGGCATTCTCTAAGAAGAGGAAGAAGAAGGTAAAGATAAAAATTATGAACAACAAAGTGACAACAAATACATATCTATCAACAAGTGAATCTAAAAATCAAGTGAATAAAAAATCTGATGAACAGAATAAACTGATGAATATAATAGAACCAGGGGCATAGAAAAGGAGTGGACTGACAATTCTCGAGGGGGCGGGGGATGGGGGTGTGGGGAGTGCGGGAAGAGACTGGACAAAAATCTTACACCTATGGATGAGGACAGTGAGGGGAGTGTAAAGGGTAAAGGTTGGGGTGGGAACTGGGTAGAGGGGAGCTATGGGGGGATAAAAGAGGAACAACTGTAATAATCTGAACAATAAAGATTTATTTTTTAAAAAAAAAAGAGATCAGCAATTCAATTGGTTCAATTCCCAATCAGGCACATGCCCCAGTTGTGGGCTTGATCTCCAATAGTTATGTGGTAATTTTGTCAAGTTCATAAAGTTGTTTGCTGGTATTTTATGAAAATTGTGCCAAGTCTGTTCATTGAGTTGGGGACTATTAACCTCATTTTGAATGACTTTCTACCCTGGTAAATGGTTCTAACTTCTGGGCCCAGTCTTGCTGCTGATTACTTTACTGCCTTTCTTCCTTCCTTCCTTCCTTCCTTCCTTCCTTCCTTCCTTCCTTCCTTCCTTTCTTTCTTTCTTTCTTTCTTTCTTTCTTTCTTTCTTTCTTTCTTCCTTCCTTCCTTTGTTCCTTCCTTCCTTCCCTCCTTTCCTCCTTCCTTCCCTCCTTCCCTCCCTCTCTTTCTTTCTTTCTTTCTTTCTTTCTTTCTTTCTTTCTTTCTTTCTTTCTTTCTTTCTTTCTTCCTTCCCTCCTTCCCTCCCTCCTTCCCTCCCTCCCTCCCTTCCTTCCTTCCTTCCTTCCTTCCTTCCTTCCTTCCTTCCTTCCTTCCTCCCTCCCTCCCTCCCTCCCTCCCTCCTTTCCTCCCTCCTCACCTGAGGACATGGTTTTATTGATTTGAGAGAGAGAAACATTGATCAGTTGCCTCCCATATGCACCCCGACTAGGCATTGAACCCACACCTTTTGGAGTATGGGATGACACTCCAACCAACGGAGCAATCTGGCCAGGGCTGTGTTATTTCTTTTTCTTTTCTTTTCTTTTTTTAGCTTTATTGAGATATAAATGACACATTACATTGTATAAATTTAAGGTGTACAACATGTTGATTTGACACACTTATCTCTTGCTGTGCTGTTCACTCTGTTCCTTTTTATGTTAGAGAAATGCTCAGGAGGGGCTCTTGTTTTTCTGTAGAGGGTCTGTCTCTCCCGGGCTGCCCTTATGGGAGAAATGTTTATATTCATCTCCAAGATGCAAATGTGAAATCCTGCATTGTTGTACACCTCCAGTGCTTGTTGATCTGGTTCTAGGGAGCTCAGAGCTCACTCAAGCCTCAGAGTCCAGGCTGAAACAGCAAGGGGGCCCAACAGCTGGACAGAACCCTGAGAGAGGGGCCCAGGTAGGCAACACTTGAAGGCCTACCTTTAAGACTTTATCCTATAGTCATCTTCATTTAGTTTGTAAACTTTTATTATAATCTTTTTCATTTTTGTTCTATTTGAAATAAACACAGTAAAGTAGAAAGAATAGCCTTAGCTGGTTTGACTCAGTGGATAAAGCATTGGACTGTGGACTGAAGGGTCCCGGGTTCAATTCCAGTCAAGAGCACATGCCTGGGTTGTGGGCTCCATCCCAAGTAGGGGTGTGCAGGAGGTGGCTGATCAATGATTCTCTCTCATCATTAATGTTTCTTTCTCTCTCTTCTCACTTTCTCTCTGAAATAAATAAAAATATATTTTTTTTAAAAAAGAAAGAAAGAATAGTACAAGGAATATTCATATGTCCACCACCTAGTTTCAACAATAGTTAACATTTTTATGTATTTGCCTATCTACCAATCTATCACCTATCATATATATATCACTTTAATGTAAATTACAAACATAGTGACTTTTATCCTTCAAATACATCTCCAGAAAGTAAGGATACCATTGTCACATTTAACAAAATAATTATCTAATTTAATCTGATAATAAGGCCATATTTAAAATTATCATTTGCCCCCAAATATCTTTTGAAGCTGGTTTCTTGAAACCAGGAACCAATAAAGGCTCATGCATTGCATTTTGTTTTTATTTCTCTCAATTTATTTTAATCCACTACAATTGCTTCTACTTTCATAGTGTCTTTGACTTGTAAGCCCTAAGAAGGAAGATACCTACTAAGAAGGGCTCTTGGTGGCTAACTAGGCTCAAAATTTAAAAAAAACAAAGGAAAAACAAAAACAAAAACAAAAACAAAAACAAAAACAAAAAGAGCCTAACAGCCATTTCTACACAGGGGCCTCTTATGCAAACCACACTTCAGGGAGAAACCTGTACTGAGTTGCCTGCCTGCACTGTGTTTCTGCCATCTGAGCCACCCCTTATAAGAAAACTAGAGGCCCAGTGCACAAAATTCATTCACGGCTGTGTGTGTGTGTGTGTGTGTGTGTGTGTGTGTCCCTCAGACCAGCCTGCACTCTCTCCAATCTGGGACCCCTCGAGGGATGTCCGACTGCCCTCTCACAATCCAGGACTGCTGACTCCCAACCGCTCGCCTGCCTGCCTGCCTGATCACCCCTAACCACTCCCCTACCAGCCTGATCGATGCCTAACTGCTCCCCTGCTGGCCTGGTCACCCCTAACTGTTCTCCCCTGCAGGCCTGGTTGCCCCCAATTGCCCTCCCGTGCAGGCCTGGCCACCACCAACTGCGCTCCCCTGAAGGCCTGGTCACCCCCAACTGTCCTCCCCTGCGGGCCTGGTTCCTTCTGACTGCCCTCCCCTGCTGGCCATCTTGTGTCCACATGGGGGTGGGCATCTTGTGTGTTGGAGTGATAGTCAATTTGCTTATTACCTCTTTATTATATAGGATTCCTGGAACCTTATTTTAACCAATAGGACTGAGGCTTTCCCATACAATTGGAGCTACACAGCTATATCCCCATCAGCTTATTTACCAACTAATCAGAGTGGCTCAAGTCTGACCTATCAGGACAGTGCCTTTTGGTCTAATCAAACTGAGAATTTGGAGTCCTCATTTACATGAGGATGGACCAATCATGAACCAGGTGTGGGGACTTCTATCTATATAAGATAGCTCCCCTTTGGCTTTGGGTGTGCACTTTTCCTTTCCATTGAAGACTGAGGATTGTGCTTTCCTGGCTGAGCTGAAACACTAAAGATGTCTTGCTGGAGCAGAGTGGAGCAGACCAACATAGGCCAGAGAGCAGAGCAGAGCTGCCTGGCCTTCTCACAGCCATGCTGTCTCACAGTCAAGCTATATCACAATTGAGCTGTTTTGTACTAAATAAAGTTTCCTCCTTCACTGCATCCCAAATTGGGGATTCCTGTTAGTGTTGAACTGGCACCAACAACCATCCATTGAGAGACTCTTGAAAAGAAAGATCAGTTCTCAATGTATAATATTTCATATTGTGAATTTGTCCAATTATTTCCCTTTTATGTTATTTAACTTGTTTCTTTATCTGTATATTTTCTGTAAACTGAAAGTTAGATCTTAAAGATTTGCTTAGATCCTGATGAAAACTTCTTGGCAAGAACACATGGCTCTAAATAATGGAGGCTGTCATTGGGAGTCTCTTTCCAGGGTGGAAGACAGGCAGAAAGGAGGCAGAAAGTGGGTTGGGAGCAGCCTGGGCCTTCCCTAGGCAGGTGACTATAACAAATCTCAGAATATGTGCCATCGCAGAATGGTTTTTCTTCACCAACTGGGGCTTAAGAAGTGGGCTTAGGCTTAGTATTCTGGTTTAAGAGCCCCAGTGCAGGAAGCAGTTGTCCCGAAAACCTTAAGCTGCAGTTCCAGGTTGCTCATAGCTTGGTGACAGTTCTGACTCCTTGTCCTAGATCTGAGTGGCAGTGGTGCAGTATGATGTAAGGAAAAGGGCAGACTTTGGAGACAGATTGAACTGTGCAATTTGTCAGCTTTTGGTCTTGGGCAATTCACTTGAACTCTTTGAGCCTTGGTTCCTCTATCTGTGAAGTGGGCACTGTAATTATCCTACTTACCAGAGTAGTTTTAGGAATTAAAACTACTAATGGGCCAGAGGAACCAGGCACATGGGTGGGTATTCAGTAGGTGGAAACTAATGTTAATGAGTAAAGCTTTAGGCACAATAATGGGCCAGTGGCCAGTACTTGGGGCTGCCTCCTTTACACCCCAACAATAAGGTGAGTGAATACTATTCCCCCAGGTGTTGGGGTGGGGTGAGCTTGAAGCAGCTGTAGACCTTCTGACATAAGGGACTATTAATTCTCTAATTAAAGCAAACCAGTGGGCGGAGGCTGGCAGCAAACAAAGCCATTTCATAGGTCTTCAGAGTTGGCCACCATTAGTTGGTTATACAGAGTGACCTTCTTTGCTTGCTTGTTAATTTAATCCAGGATTGCTGGTGGAAGTGCATCTGCTGTGGCAAGGTTTGTGACTTGGTCATATGTTTCCTTGGTTAACCTCATTGTCTTTTGTAATACAGTTCTTAGGGCATATAATTTACAATAAACTCTAGAGGTAAGATGAGGAAGAGCTCACCTCTTGAGATTTAAAAACAAACATCAATATTTAATGGTTGAATGTAGCTTTATACATGAGAAATCCACCTCAACTATGGTTAATGAATTGAGAAAATGGTGGAAACCAGGGAAGTATCCTAATGTTGGCAACAGGATTCATGATTAGACTGTTATACTCTTGTCAGGTTGTTTTTGGTTTAAAATAACAGAATGTGTAACTAAAAGTTGTCTAAACAATAGGGTACATCTCATCTCATATAACAAAGTAGCATTTCTTGAGAAACTCAGATTGAGGCTCCTTTTTCTTAGGAATTTAAGGAGGTTTGATTACGTTAACCCATGGTTATTGGCATCAATTCAACACCAACAGAAATTCCTAATTTGGGGTGCAGCAAAGAAGGAAACTTAATTCAGTGCAAACAGCTCAATTTGATACAGCACAGCTGTGTAACAGCTCAGTAGTGTTACAGCTCAGTTATGTAGCACAGCTATGGATCTGCATGATTGTGAGGCAGCCGGAAGGCCAGGCCCCTGTCCTGCTAGACAGCTCTGCTCTGCTCTGGTCAACTCCTCTCTGCCCTGTGCCAGTCTTCACTATTTCAGCCAGCCAGGGAAACAGTCTCTAGACTTCCATGGAAAGGGAAAGTGCACACTCCAAGGCAGAGTGTGTTATCTGGCTGTCTGCGGGTGTGGTGTGACAGCTGATCCTTTGAAAGGGCAATTTGCCCCCTCCCTCATTACTCGCCAAGTTTATCTAATTTAGCAGGGGACAATAGCACTATGTTTGTACTTAACCAACACCAAGAAAGTTTCTGTTGCTACCTTAAGCCCTTGAGACGTAGTGGCCACTTGGAGATCTGAAAAGACAAGTCTAGGACCCTCCCCACCTTCTGAAATGCTTCCCCTCTACCCCTCTACTAACTCCATCTGGCATCCTAGTCATTTAAAGGAAGGTGGTAAACAGGCTAGGGCACATGATGGTTCTCAACTGTGAACATGCATCAGAATTACTTGGGAGGTTGTAAAAGCACAGATACCTGGGCACCTCCCTCAGAGTTTTTAGTTAGTAGATCTGGGAAGAGTCTGAGATTTTGCATTTTTAACTAGTTTAAAGCTGATGCGGATGATTATGGTCCAGGGCCCATACTTTGAGAACCCCTGGGCAAAATAATAGACTGTGATATCTCTTTGAGTGTGTGTAACTAAGTATTTGATTTTTTCCCATTCTTTCATGAACACTCTCTTGAGAATGGATCAGGGTCATGGATAGGAATCGACACAATAGAAACAACAGTGAGTGTTAGAAGATGTAGATCAAGCATGTCAAACTCAAAGGCTAACACAGGCCAAATAAACAAGGTTTAAGTTTATGTGGGCCGCAAAAAAAACAAAAGCTTCAATTTTCATAGAAACGTAGGTTTATTTCAATACAGACATGCTGAATACAAAGGGCTGAAATAAATGAGTAATTGTTAACATAAAATAGAACATTTTAATAAAAATTGTTTTTTCTTGAACATTAACTTACCAGACACTGAATAACTGCACAAATTAATAAGTGTAACGCAAATAAACCTATTTTTTTTGTTCTCTGAAAGTGAAATATTTACTGTTGCGCACACCAAACAAGTCGGTCCAAGACTAATGGCGTGGCAATTGACTGCTAAAATATTCGCTGCTAGTATTAGTGGAGAGAAATGGCCTGCGCGTAAGCTGTGTAAGCGAAATGAATGCAACACGTTTATAGTAATCAGTCATTAGTGAATGTTATAGTTTGTTATTAATAATTATGTATAACAGAATATTGTAAAAATTAAGTTACGAAATTTTTATTAAAACATTTCTTACATACCGTTATATTGGCTGGGCTGCAAAAATATTCGTTGTGGGCCACTTGCAGCCCTCGGGCTGCGAGTTTGACATACTTGATGTAGATGATACTGAGCCTGATTTTTTGCAGGCCTCAAGGTCTAAATTTCATTCAAGGAACAAAAAATACAAGTAAGCAAGAGATTTTCTGAGCACCAAATAAAAAAAAGTAATTTTTAAAATATTGAATAGTTTTCCATTGCTAATGTAACAAATTACCACAAACATAGCAACCTAAAAGCACATATTTTTTTCTCACAATTTCTGTAGGTTAGAAGACCCAGTGGGCTCAGCTGAGTCCTCTGCTTCACATCTCTCAAAGCCAAAATCAAGGTGCCTGCCTGGAGGCTCTGGAGAATAGTCTACTTCTAAATTCATGTTGTGGCCATCCCTGTTTCCTTGCTTGCTGTCAGTTGTAGGATAATCTGTGGTCTGAGGAGGTGCCTATTTTCTTCCCAGGCTTTCCATGTGGTCCCTCCAGCAACAGCAACCCAAGTCCATCTAATACTTCCAATGTTTGTCTTCTGTTGAATCTCTCTGACTCTAGCCAGAGAGAGTGCCTGCTTGTCAGGGCCCACGTGATCAGATTGGGCCTACCCAGGGTAACTTCATTTTATTTTGTTTATTTTTATTTTTTCAGGGTAATCTCTTTTTAAAAAATCCTCACCCAAGGATATTTTTCCATTAATTTTTTAGAGAGAGTGGAAAGAAGGGAGAGAGGCAGAGAGACAAACATTGCTGTGAGATACATTAATTGGTTGTCTCCCACATGGGCCCTGGGGCTGGGGGTCGAGCCTGCACTCGAAGTACTTGCCCTTGCCCAGAATCAAACCTGTGATCCTTCAGTCCGCGGCCAACGATGACGCTCTATCCACTGAGCAAAACCGGCCAGGGCTCTCCTCATTTCTTTTTTCTTCTCTCCTCATTTTTAAAGTCTATGACTTTAATGATATCTACAGATTTCCCTTTGTTATATAGTACAGCATAGTTGCATGGTCCAAGGATTAGGTTGTGGACATCTTTAGGGAGCCTTCTGCCTACCATGAATAAATAATATGGTTGAAAAAAAAATCAGAGTAACATAAAAATACTTACTGAAAAAAGTCTTACTTCCTATTCTTTCCACCTGATCCCTCACCTATCCTTACCAGCTAACCACTATTTTTAGTTTCTTGTGTATTCTTCCAGAGTTAGTTTTTGTAAACATAGTATGAATATGAACATTATTCTTTTCCCTACTGTCCCAATTATGCCCCAAGTAATTAATTAATTATCTGTCTAGACTTAGTGGGACAAACGCAGGTGACCAGGAGTCAGGATAATGGCCTATCCCCTGGTACTTCAATGTCTAGACAGCTGAACTGAACCAGAACACATGAACACACAAGACAGAATTAGTATGCAATTACACAGGGTTTATTTACCTATTCCTAGTGGGTCCTAGGCTCCAGCAAAGGCCACCCGGCGATGGACAGTGAAAGACGGACGACGAAGACGGAGACAGACAGGTGGCCACAGTTGGTTCAGGCTCACACAGCAGAGCATTCAATCAGGGGCTTGTCTCACAGAGTGACGTGGAATCCTCCTCTCAGGCAGGAGATAACGACTGGAGAAAAATCTTGTGCTTATATAGCCGGTAGTAAACAACTTGTGTCTTATCAGTGTGGGCCAGACGGTGTGCCTTTGCTAGGAGCAGGGTGTTTACGCTGTAAGGGCTTAGGGCCGTGGCTGGCAAACTGCGGCTCGCGAGACACATGCGGCTCTTTGGCCCCTTAAGTGTGGCTCTTCCTAAGCCTTAGGAGTACCCTAATTAAGTTAATAACAATGTACCTACCTATATAGTTTCAGTTTTAAAAATTTGGCTCTCAAAAGAAATTTCAATCGTTGTACTGTTGATATTTGGCTCTGTTGACTAATGAGTTTGCCAACCACTGGTTAGGGGATTCACATCAAGATAGTGGGGCGTTCACCACATTTTGGAAGTTACAGAGTATTGGGGTCTTTACACAGCAAACATTTCACACATTAATTATTTCCACACATTAGAAGGGTTTCCTTATGACCATAACATCATTATAACACCTACTTACATTGAAGGTAGCATGCTGTGTACTTCTGTGTCTTGCTTTTTTTCTTTTTAAAATTAAATGTCACTTGGAGATGCTTTTTTTACAGTGCATAGAGAAAGTTCTTCATCTATTTCTATAAAGCATAACACTCCATAAATGGGTACTATAATTTACTTACCCTGTCTCCTGTTGATGGTCTGCTGATCTGTTTCTAATATTCTGCCACATAATCAATAGCTGTCAGTGACTAACTTCACACAAACATTATTTCTTCCATGTGACCACTGATTGTTTTTAAATTTTGATTGTTGTAGGTAATGCTGGGGGGGATTTGACCTCCAGGCCAACTGGCTATGAGAATCAGCTATGTCTGCAGTGGGAGAACTTCTGTCCTCTGGGGAGGTGCTAATCTAGCCTTTGCCTGAAGGCTATCCGGCAAATGCCTCTGTGCAGGGCTTGGGCGGGGTGGGTCGCACAGGATCAACAGGGCAGGCGGAGCAAGCAGTTATGGCTGCTCTCAGTCCTGTCCCCAGGGGCTCTGCCTCTCAGAGTCCCAGCAACCACTGCAAACCTCGGAGAGAAAGCTGCCCTTGAATTCCGACCGATGCCAGACAGTCCCGCTTCTCCCGTTGGAGTCTGGGTCCCTAGAGACTCACCCGGAACTGGAGCCCAGAGCCCGAGACTCCCTCCTGAATGAAACAGACAACTGCACCCTCAGCTGCCAGCCCACTCCATGCGCACCTCCACACCTTAGTATTTTCCGCACTGCGCCTCCTCTGAGTCTCAGTATGCTTTTCTCTATCCTTCTAGTTGTAGAATTTCCCCTCAGCCAGCCTTCCTGTGGTTCTGGGTGATGTCCGTTCCATCTTTTAGTTGTATTTTTGAAGTGGTTGTGCGAGGCAGCAATCTCAGGTGTTTACCTATGCCGCCATCTTGGTTCCTTCCCCTGTTTTTAAATTTTGTTTGTTTTGCTTTTAGTTCTAACATCTCCAAGGCTAGTGACAAGTTGACTAGGTGACATGACACCATCTTGCCTTGGTGGCCCAGAAAATGGAGACTTTAGCTTGACTTTGTGAATCTGAATCATTGCCATACCTGGCTAGTCTCAATTCCTCCAAAAGCATCCTCAGCTTTTCTGTAGGACCTCTGACCATCCCATATGTACTTCCATTGCTCCACCATACTAATACACCTCCTGGAAGCACCATTAGCCTCAAGTTGATGTAAGTGGTACCCCCCTGAAGGTTGCCAAAGGAGGAACACAGGAGACCAGAATGGTGAGGGATTACGAATTTATTTGATCATCCACATACCAGGTGGCTAAACTTGGATGGCTCCAGCAAATAGTGATGGGAGTCAGCAGCTTTTAAAGGACTTTTGGCAGGCTTTTTTTCTGGGCGGAGACTTCTTTATGCATACCCAGAGGGGAGATAATGGAATGTGGTCACCGCAAGTGAAATGTGGTCTTAGCAAAGGGAATATCTATAGTGAAATAACCTGAAAAGCCAGTATCAGGAGGGGTATCAACTCAATTGCTCAATCAAACCTAACACCCCCTGAGGTTATGCCACCAGAAGTATAAGCTGCCACTCTGTTCCACCTTGTTACTCTGATAAGAAAGAAATTCCACTTCAGGTCCTCCATTATTATTCCCTTTGACCTTCTGGTTTGTTCATACTCTTACCTAAAAGGATCACTTTCTTTTGTTATCAGAGAAATGTGTGGATGTCTGGCTAGTGGGAGTGGGATATCCCATTCCCCACTGGGTGATCATAGTTGGGTCCTTAAGATATCTTGCAAAAAAGAATTTTCTGAGACTTGTACAGGAGGATGACTGATTTTGGGTTTCCAGAATCCCATTTCTGCCTGACTGGTGTGGCTCAGTAGTTGAGCATCTACCTATGAACCAGGAGGTCATGGTTTGATTCCTGGTCAGGGCACTGAAAGATCAGACAGAGGCCGAAAACCAGGACTACAGGCTTTATTAGAGGAGAAGGACCTTCCGGGCTGTCTCGCAAGGGGAGAGCAGCAGCATGTGCAGAGGTGGGCACGCCTTTTGAGGGGCGGAATGGGAAGGAATGGGGGCTTAGTGTACTCGGCGCACGCTGATTGGTGGCTTAATGTATGGTCCATATAGGAACAAGGGCTTAGGGCAGTGGTTGGCAAACTGTGGCCCGCGAGCCACATGCGGCTCTTTGGCCCCTTGAGTGTGGCTCTTCCACAAAATACCACGTGCGGGCACGCACATACAGTGAGATTGAAACTTCGTGGCCCATGGGCAGAAGTCGTTTTTCGGCCTGGGCAGTCTATTTAGAAGAGGTGGGGGGTGTCGGTCGCTTGGGCGACGGGAGATGTGGCACAGGCGGGCTGCGGGATACACAGCACGGGGGAGGTACATTGTTTTGAGGTATATTCGCTGAGGTCGACCTCTTCCAACTCTCCCATCCACACTCGTCTATCTGAAACAAGTATACAAGACGAGTGTCAACCTCAGCGAACGTACCTCAATCAGACTGAGAACGTTTTTAGCAAAGGCCAGCTTAGGAGTACCCTAATTAAGTTAATAACAATATACCTACCTATATAGTTTCAGTTTTAAAAATTTGGCTCTCAAAAGAAATTTCAATCGTTGTACTGTTGATATTTGGCTCTGTTGACTAATGAGTTTGCCGACCACTGGCTTAGGGTATTTGGCAGGTGTGGATTGGTGGTCCAATGTATAGTCCATATAAGGCACATGGTTAGTTGCTCAGGTATTTCTGGGCTGCAGGTTACGTCATACTCTGACCACCAGTTGGGGGAAGGGAGGATCTATCAGGCACATGCCCAGTTTTCGGGCTCGATCCCCAGTGTGGGGCGTGCAGAAGGTAGCCAATGGGTGATTCTCTCTCATCATTGATGTTTCTCTCTCTCTCTCTCTGTAATAATCAATAAAAATTTATTAAAAACAAACAAACAAAAATCCCATTTCACTTAATCCAGTCCTGGAAGAAGTGCAGCTAGAAGAAAAGCCAATGTCCAGAGTTTCCGTTCCATGTTGGAGCTGGGTCCAGTTCAGCATTAGGCTAGTTATACACCATTAATCCACTGTGTGGGGTCCACATGATTGTGGGCCATGTGAGCCAAGATAGTGGCACCCCCTGTGTTATAGTTATGATTGTATTAGTATGTAGTGACCCCATATTTCAATATTAAGTTGTAACCCAGTGTGAGACCCAAAAAACCCGAATGTACTTTTCCAAATGAGTGAACACCCAGAACTTGTACCCTAGACCCATATTGCACCAGTATAGCATACCACAGCCAGCAGCCACCGATAAGGACCATCGTGTTTACTCAACCACATAAAAATCCCAGACTTTTGACACTCAGTGTCCCCTGCCCGAGAGAGGACTCCACATCACTCTGCAGATGACCCTGAGATGCTCCGCCGAGACTGAGACCGAGTCATGGCTGCTCCCGTTTTGGTCTTCATCCTTGTCGGTGTGCATCACCGGGTGGCCGCGCTGGTGCTAGGATCCACTAGGAAGTGGTAGTAAACCCCTGTGTGATGGCAGACTAACGTCTGTCTCTGTGTGTTGATGTTTATGACTTGGCTCGGTTGCCTTAGGCCTTAAAGATCCGAGGGGGACGTTGTTATCCTGACCCTCGGACACCTGTGCTTGTCCCGACCAGGCTAAGGCAGAATATGTTATTAATAGAATTTGGGGTCAACTGGGACACCCTGCAACAAGAGTTCAAGAGTCCTGTGTGAACCACGAGTGCAAGAGAGTAAATTCTTTTCTTTAGGAACTTAAGTTTCTCAAATCTTCCTGTGTTTGCAGGTGTGACTGACAGACAAATACTTTCCCTATGTTACCCAGACTTTATTGGGCATGTGTTTAAGGCAACTTCTTGGCAAAGCTGCACAAATAACATGCCTATAATATTTGGCTCCTTTCCAGTTTTTTAACAACTAGGCTCATTACAGTGGTATCATTTTCCCTTTGGAGATCTTTGACTTCCTGGCCAGTCCCCTCTTTCTTTCATACTTTTTCTGTGTGTTCCCCCCCCCCCCACCACCACTTGTCTGGAGAAGATTCATAAGCTGATTGTTCTTCCCCAACAATAATAAACTCAGCTTACTGCCGGGATCAGGCACTCAAGGCACACACCATAAGCCTCTGGTCTTAAGCCAATTTCCTGTGCATCTCCACACCCCCATCTCTGTGAGCAGATGGCTCATCTCTGCCTCTTCCTATTTGGTTCTGTAGAGGCCTCAACTTTCAGCTTCATTTTGAGACAGAAATGACTGAAGTCTCTTGAAGAGCTCCTCAGGTGGCCTGCTCAGCTCATTTCCTCAGATTCTTTCTGGTGACTTATAAGTGATACCGAATTTTTGGGCTGGAATCCGAATTCTTTGTCCGCCAGAATCAAAGAATGAGTCCACGGACAGAAAGTGGTATAGCAAAGATGGAGATTTATTGAAGAACAAGTACAGACTCTCATGTAGGGAGGGGGAAGAGTCCCACTGGGTTCCTTTCCCTATGGCTTAAAAGACTGCAGATCCTGGTGCATGATATCCCCTCTGATTGGTCAATATTCCCCTTTGACATGTGAAGTTCTCCCTCCTCCTTCCCTCTTGGCTTTCTTCTTTTCCATCTGAATGAAGGGCTTCCTTCTCTTTTTTGTAAATATAGACCTTTCCTGGCTACTTCTAGTTCCCTTGTCTTATGGAAATGTAACTGCACCTGTCTTCCTTGTGTTATGGAAATGTACCTTCTCCCAGTCTGTGGCCCTGTTTTTTTTCCCATGGACCCCAATTCTAAAAATTCCTAATCCTTCCTATATTCCCCCTAAAATTCCTGCTTCAGTCCCCCCTCTGATTAGGAAACCCCAACTACTGTTGGCGACAGTGGATGCCGGGTCTTTCTGCTGGCAAAGGGGTCATAGTTTGGGGCGGCAGTCAGGGTCCCATCAGAAGTGGGCTACTAAGGGTCCATGGAACATGGATGTAGCAGCGCCTTCATTTGCTGTTCCATGTGGAGAACCAGTTGTAGCTTTAGGGCTTCTAAATGGGAGAATATGAAACATAACAAGCAATGGTTAAAGACGGGCAATAATAAAACAGTATAATCTCCCAAGAAATCTGAGGCATTTCTATACACCAATAGTGAACTTTCAGAAAGAGAGATTATAAAAACAATCCCGTTTACCATCGCACCAAAAAAATTAAGCTACCTAGGAATAAACTTAACTAAAGAGGTAAAAGACCTCTACTCAGAAAACTACAGGACGTTGAAAAAAGATATAGAGGAAGACATAAACAGATGGAAGAACATACCGTGTTTATGGATTGGTAGAATCAACATCATTAAAATGTCCATACTACCCAAAGCAATCTATAAATTCAACGCACTTCCCATTAAAATACCAACGGCATACTTCAGAGATCTAGAACGAACTCTCCAAAAATTCATCTGGAATAAAAAAAGACTCCGAATAGCTACAGCAATCCTGAAAAAGACCAAAGTAGGTGGGATCTCAATACCAGATATCAAGTTGTATTACAAAGCCACTGTTCTCAAAACTGCCTGGTACTGGCACAAGAATAGGCATATAGATCAATGGAATAGAATAGAGAGCCCAGAAATCAGCCTGAACCAATATGCTCAATTAATATTTGACAAAGGAGGCAAGAACATACAATGGAGCCAAGATAGTCTCTTCAATAAATGGTGTTGGGAAAATTGGACAGATATATGCAAGAAAATGAAACTAGACCACCAACTTACACCATACACAAAAATAAACTCAAAATGGATAAAGGACTTAAATGTACGACAGGAAACCATAAAAATTCTAGAAGAATCCAAAGGCAACAAAATCTCAGACATATGCTGAAGCAATTTCTTCACTGATACAGCTCCTAGGGCACTTGAAACTAAAGAGAAAATGAACAAATGGGACTACATCAAAATAAAAAGCTTCTGCACAGCAAAAGAAACCATCAACAAAACAACGAGAAAACCCACTGTGTGGGAAAACATATTTGCCAATGTCATATCTGATAAGGGCCTAATCTCCAAAATCTATAGGGAACTCATACAACTCAACAAAAGGAAGATAAACAATCCAATCAAAAAATGGGCAAAGGACCTAAATAGACACCTTTCAAAAGAGGACATTCAGAAAGCCAAGAGACATATGAAAACATGCTCAAAGTCACTAATCATCCGAGAGATGAAAATCAAAACAACAATGAGGTACCATCTCACACCTGTCAGACTGGCTATCATCAACAAATCAACAAAGGACAAGTGCTGGAGAGGATGTGGAGAAAAAGGAACACTTGTGCACTGCTGGTGGGAATGCAGACTGGTGCAGCCACTATGGAAGACAGTATGGAGTTTCCTTAAAAAACTGAAAATGGAACTCCCATTTGACCCTGTGATCCCACTCCTAGGAATATATCCCAAGAAACCAGAAACACCAATCAGAAAGGATACATGCACCCCTATGTTCATAGCAGCACAATTCACCATAGCTAAGATCTGGAAACAGCCTAAGTGCCCATCAGTAGATGAATGGATTAGAAAACTGTGGTACATCTACACGATGGAATACTATGCTGCTCTAAAAAGGAAGGAACTCTTACCATTTGCAACGTCATGGATGGAACTGGAGAGCATTATGCTAAGTGAAATAAGCCAGTCAATGAAGGAAAAATACCACATGATCTCACTCATTCATGGATAATAGAGACCATTATAAACTTTTGAACAATAATAGATAGAGGCAGAGCTGCCTCAAACAGATTGTCAAACTGCAGCGGGAAGGCCGGGGAGGGTTGCGGGGCAGGAGGTAGAGGGGCAAGAGATCAACTAAAGGACTTGTATGCATGCATATAAGCATAACCAGTGGACATAAGACATTGGGGAATAGGGGAGGCTAGGGGACTATCTAGGGCGGGGGGATAAAATGGACACATATGTAATACCCTTTGTAATACTTTAAGCAATAAATTAAAAAAAAATAAATAAATGAAAAAACAAACAAACAAACAAAAAACAAAAAAAAAACAACCCAAAAAACAGTATAAACTAAGGCCTGAGGAAGTGGTTTTGATTGGTGATAGTGGTAGCATAGGTTGTCCTATAAAACAAGATTTAACACATTTTACTCTGAATATACTTAGTAGTTAGGGATTCGGGGAGCTAGTATGGCTTGAGAAATTTAGTATACCAGGTTTACAGAGAGGGGCTATAAGTAGGAGTATCTTGTGGTGTTTCCGGGTCCCAGTAAGGACAGAGAAGGTCTCCTCCAGGTACCAGCCCAGGGTTTAGAAGACACTTACTCGTTATCTTCCCAGGATCCCTTCAGAAGAGAAGTTTCAGGTCCTCTAGAGGTTCATATGAGTAGGAATCTGGTGATTCAGTTGATGGTAAGACAGCTTCATTCTCCTCCTGGGCTGGTGTCCAAAGCTTCACTCGAGACAAATGTATTCAGGAGTCGACTCCACTGACCTTGATTGCAGTGGGAGTGGATAAAATTATGGGGTAGGGACCCTCTCATTGCGGTTTCATAGTGGTGGAGTGGGTAGGTAAAGCCTTGATGAGCCCAAGATCTCCAGGTGTTAGGGTTGGAACCTGGGGATCTCTAGGTCTAGCTTCAGAGTGCTGTTGTAAAGTCTGCTGGAATTTAGCTAGAGCTGTAATATCTTGTACTAATGCTGTAGTTTCTCTGTCTATTAAGAGATCATTAGTAAGGAAGAGATGGCCATACAGCATTTTGTAGGAACTAAGTCCTAGGTCTTGGGGAGTATTTCTGATTCTTAGCAGGGCTATGGGTAAAACTAGTGGCCAAGGAAGGTGGGTCTCCTGGACAAGTTTGCGCATATGCCTTTTCAGAATGTCATTTGCCTTTTCTACTTCCCAGAGGATTGAGGCCTCCAGGTACAGTGGAGATGATATTTTATTCCTATGGCCTTTGAGATTGCTTGGGTAACCTGGGCCCAGGTTAATATGAGGGGCCATTATCACTCTGGAGAGAATGTGGCAGTCCAAAGTGAGGAATAATTTCTGAAATTAGGGTCTTGACTACCTCCTGTGCCTTCTCAGTCTTGCAGGGGAAAGCCTCTACCCAGTTAGTGAAAGTGTCTACCCATATAAGAAGGTATAGAAATCCTTTAGCTTTTGGCAAGTGGGTGAAGTCTATCTGCCAATCTTCCCCTGGATACCTTCCAGTTCTTTGAAAACCAGGTAATGCTAATTTTTGGTTGTTAGGATTGTTTTTTTGGCATAACTCACAAGAACTGACTACTCGTTGGGTAGTTTTCATAAGATCCTTTCCTATAAATAATTGCTGGATCATTTGATAGGTCTTTTCTCCCCCTAGATGAAATGCCTGGCGTAATGTTCTAATAACTTTCCACTGATTGGCTTTAGGAAGAAGGAGTTTATCCCCTTCTGTCCGTATCCATCCAGTGGGAAGGGGAGTATACCCTCGGGAGTCAGCCCATTCTTTCTCTTTCTGGGTGTAGTAGGGCTTAATATTCCATAGGGAATCCTCCCAGACTAGAGGAGCTTCTACAATTTTCCATGGCTCTCAGGCAGCAGCCTTGGCTGCTACATCTGCCCGCTGATTTCCCTCTTTTATTTAATCAGTTCCTTTTGATGCCCCTTGCGATGCATGACAGCGACCTCTGTTGGCTGAAAAACAGCTGACAGGAGTTGGTCAATTTCCTTGTGATATTTAATTGGGGACCCATTTGCAGTTAAATAACTTCTTTCCTTCCAAATGGCTGCGTGGGCGTGTAACACTAGGAAAGCATACTTAGAATCAGTATATATGTTAACCTGTTTTCCTTGACTTAATTCTAAGGCCCTAGTGAGAGCTATCAATTCTGCAAGTTGTGCACTAGTCCCCGGGGGAGGAGGCTGGCTCTCAACCATGTCTTTTAAAGAAACTACTGCATATCCAGCCTTTCTGATTCCTTGCTCAACATAAGAGCTAGTATCAGTGAACAGAACCAAGTCTGGATTACTTAAAGGCTTTTCCTGTAAATCTTCTCTAGCCGCATAAGTTTGTAAAATTATTAGTTCACAATCATGTATAAGCGCTTCACCTTCTTCAGGGAGAAATGAGGCAGGGTTCAGGGCAGGGCAGGTCTTGGTCTGGACAGCTGGGCCCTCAAGTAGAAGGGCCTGATACCTTAAAAGTCGGTTGTCAGACAGCCACAGGCCTCCCCTGGTATTTAAAAGAGAGACCACTGTATGGGGGGGTGTATACTGTTAAGTCCCGTCCTAAGGTCAACTTGACTGCTTCAGGGATCAGGAGAGCTACAGCTGCTACTGCCTGCAAGCAGGAGCACCAGCCCTTGGCCACAATATCAATTTCCTTGCTCAGATATCCTACTGGCTGTTGAGTTAGTCCTCTAGGTTGGGTCAGGACTCCCAGAGCCACTCCCCCTCTTTCTGTTACATATAGGTTGAATTCCTGGCCTGTTGGGAAGCTTAAAGCTGGTGCCTATAGCAGGGCCTTTTTGAGTTGTTTAAAAGCTTGCTCTGCCATAGGTTCCCAGACTAGGATGGAGAGGCTGTCTTTCTGTGCCTCTTTAACTAGCTGATAAAGTGGGCATGCCAATTCTCCATAGCCTGGGATCCATAGCCTGCAGTATCCAGTGATGCTCAAGAAGCCTCTCAATTGCTTCAGGGTTTGGGGCTGAGGGAAGCTGAGGATAGGGCCTATTCGGTCCTCTCCTAAAGCTCGTATTCCCTTTGATAGATTAAGTCGTAGGTATTTAACTGAATGGGAACACAGCTGGGCTTTGGCTTTTGAGACTTTGTAGCCTTTTTCCACTAGGAAGTTTAATAAAGTTTTTGTTCCTTCCTTGGAGATTTTCTCTGATGGGGCACACAGTAAAAGATCATCTACATACTGGAGGGCCTTGGTGCTGGGGAAAGTAAACTGTCCAAGGTCTTTTGATAAGGCCTGGACAAACAAATGAGGGCTATCCCAAAAACCCTGGGCAGCACTGTCCATGTTAGTTGACTGCTTTGATTATTAGGGTCTTCAAAGGCAAAAAGGAACTGTGAATTAGGATGTAGGGGTATACAGAAAAAGGCATCCTTAAGATCTAGTACTGTAAACCACTCTGTATCCTCCGGAATCTGGGCAAGTAAAGTGTAAGGGTTAGGGACAACTGGGTGGATAGGAATCACTGCCTCATTTACTAATCATTAAGTCCTGAACTAACCTCCATTCACCATTTGGTTTCTGTACTCCCAAGACGGGAGTATTGCAAGGGCTATTACATGCTTTTAACAGGCCCTGCTTCCTTAGATTGTCTATTATAACCTTAAGTCCTTCCCGAACCTCAGGTTTGAGGGGGTATTGCCTCTGATGTGGCCATGAGGCTGAGTCTTTGAGATGGACCTGGATGGGGGAGGCTATGATGGCTCATCCTATCCTGCCCTTTGTGGCCCAAACGTCGGGGTTAATTTCAGTCTCCATTAGGGGGAGGCATAGGACCTGCTCCGGGTACATGTGGATAATAGTTCTCAGACGAGCTAGAATATTTCTCCCTAAAAGAGCTGTGGGGCTCTCTGACATGACTAGAAAGGCATGTGAGAAGAACAGCTCACCCCAGCTACACTCTAGAGAAGGAGTGGGCAATCCCTGGCATGCGTGCCAAACATGGCACGCCAGTAACTTTTGCTGGCATGCGAAACCCTCTCTTATAATCTTCCATTTACAATTTTTTTCTTAATATCGACTTTTTTATTTTTCAGATAAATTCAGTGTAGGTGCGTCTTAGATAAATAATTTTACATAACAAGTTATCTTAAAGACTATAGACATGGATTGACGAGAGAGGGGAAGAGCAATTTCTATGCCTCTGCCTTAACTCTCCCTGCCTTCCTCGATCCAACCAGTGTTTTGGTTTCAGCCTCAGACGCAACGGGTTTTCGTGGACAAGACAATCGCCTCACCTACTTATTCAAAATTTCACTCTATAAAAAATGAAACCTTCTCTCTCGCTTTGCCCACAGGTACTAACGAAAGGGGAATAAATGTCTATGTTTCTCTCAATTTGCGAAATTCAGAGAACTGGAAGAGACAGCAAAATTCATGAGGTTTCCAGACAGCATGAAACTGGAGGAACTAAACTTGCAAATGTTTTCATGGCTAGACATGGCTGACTTTGAAATGCAATTGATTGAATTTCAGAGTAGCTCAATTTGGAAGCAGAAATTTATTGACCTTAGAGTTGACTTGGAAAACATTGGAAAAAAAAAAGCGATTAGAGACAGGAGTACCAGAGAGAAGTGTCAAAAATGAATTATTGAGGACTTGGAATGCCATTCCAGAAAAATTTTCTGTTTAAAAAACTTTGCAACAGCATTACTCTCCATGTTTTCATTCACATACGCTTGTGAATCTTTGTTCTCAGTGATGACTTTTGTTAAGTCTCGTAATAGGAGTAGCCTGACGGATGAAAGCAGTAGCTCGTGCATATCTCTGAAGGTCACGAAATACAAACCTGATGTAAAAATCTCTGTCATCAGTGATGCAGCAGCAAAAGTCCCACTGATAATATCAAACGGAGTCATAAAGTTTTCTGTCGGACTATCAGTATACATGTATACATTAAAAAATAAATGTATTTTTCATCATCATACACTGTGTTTTTGTCACTCGAATAAATTTTATTATTTCTTCAAGGTTCTTCACAAACTTACACCTTAAGAGATATCAAGTAGGCGTAGCATGTTCTCAAAAAATTAGGGTTGGCACGCAGAAGAATTTTGAATCAGCGATTTTGCTGGTTTTGGCATGCACTTACAAAAAGGTTGCCCACCCCTGCCCTAGAGGTTGAGAAAAATATCTCTTTATTGGCCTTCCAGACACACCAATAATGGTTATCGCCTCTGATGATAACTGACCAGGGTTAGAGAGACGTACCGAGAGAGTGGCTCCTGTGTCAAGGAGGACATTGATTTCCATTCCCTCAAAAGTCAGGCTTACCCGGGGCTCCTGGGTGGAAATAATGACAGTCCTTCGAGGAGCTGGGTTGGGAGACCCTGGGTCCCGTCAGTCTTGCTGGGCCAGCTGGGTGGCCAGCCCTGACCCAAGGGACCACCTTCTGACTTCCAGTGGTTTCCCTGGCAGACAGGACAGGGCTTCGGGGGTCTACCATGCCCCTTGGGGCAATTCCGTCGCATATGTCCAAGCTGGTTACAGCAGTAACAAATGATTGAGACTGACCGTTTTTGTCTACCCCCTGGCTCTTACTAGGAGCTTTTGTTCTTCTAAACGCAGCACAAAGAGCCTTAGTCTTGGCCTGACTTCTCCTGTCTTTTCTATCCTCTTCCTCCTGGTCTCTATTATAGAACACAGAGGTGGCGACTTTCAGGAGATCACCTACAGTACTCTTGGGGCCAATTGCCAATTTCTGCAATTTTCTCCTGATGTTTGAGGCCGATTGAATGATGAATTTGTCCTTTAAAATCAACTGCCCCTCTACTGTGATATTGGTGTGCTTCACCAATGCCTCCCTAAGCCTTTCTAAAAATGTGGAGGGGTTTTCATTAGCCTCCCGGCTGATGGTAGTTAGTTTGGAGTAATTAATAGGCTTAGACTTGCTTCTCCTGAGGCCTTCTATTGTGCAAGCCTGACAGTGTCTTACTTTCCACAGCTTGACATCAGGGTCCCACCCTGGGTCTGTACTGGGAACTGCCTCAGACCCTGTCAAGTATCTTTCTTTCTCATCAGGGTCTGTAACATCTCGTACACAAGAGATGTAATAACTGTTGCCAAAATCTCAGGGCTCTGCCAAAACCTTCTCTTTCTTGGTGTGGGACAAAGTTTGCTCCAGAAGGAGCATTAAATCCCAGCAAGATAGATCAAATATTTGACTTATTTTCTGAAAAACCTCTACATAATTGTCAGGATTATCTCCCTAGGTCTTTCTTTATCTGACTCAGGTCTTTAAGGCTGAAAGGGGCCTGAACTCTAGTACTCCCAAATTCCCCCACCTGTTCTATGAGAGGGAAGAGACCTTCTGGATGCCTCTGTGTAGGGAGGGCCCTGGACATCTGCCTTTCTGCTGGCAGAGGTATTTTCCCTGAGTGCCCAGGATGGGGGTGGTAAAACACTTCACCTGGGGTTTCAGGTGGAGGGCAAGAGGGCTCTGGGGGGATTGGAGCCTTCTCCTCTGGCGGGGGGGGGGGGGGGGGGGGGGGGGCGCGGGGGCGTTGGGCTTCTTTTGCCAGAAGGGAGGGTTTGTATAAATCTGGTTTGTCCCTCAGGGCAAAGAAAATTCGGACATATGGGACTTCTGACCATTTTTCTTCCTTCCTACAGAAAAGATCTAATTGTAGGATGGTGTTATACCTGAGGCTTCCCTCTGAGGGCCAACTCTCCTCATTTGCTAGTTGGTATTGAGGCCAAACCTGAGTGCAGAAAAAAATCAGGCGCTTTCTTCTTAAGGTCTGTGGGTCAAACTTATCCCAATTCTTGAGGATACATCCTAATGAACTATCTTTTTGTGGTGTAGAAAGCACGCTTCCCATCTGAAAGAAAAAGAAAAAAAGATGTGCACAAGGATGTTTAAAAGGGCCTGAGGGAACACTCCAGGTCCTGTATCCATTGTGCTTTAGAAAGATAAGGGCCTGAGTGAACATTCCAGGTCCTTTGAAAAGGCTTAGGAAAAATGAAGTGCACAGAAAAAGGGCCTGAGTGAACATTCCAGGTCCTTTGAGAAAAAAACTTAGAAATAAAAAAAGACGTGCACAAGGACCCACCCTGTCGACGTGCAGTTGCAGACAGGTTGCCGGGTGGACTAACTGCACTGACGACCGTGGTGATGACCCGAGCTCACCCAGGGGCCATCCGCGTGCCTCCCGTGGAAGCGTGCATACCCCGTGTCTTGCTCTCAGGTCCTTTGTGATTTAAAAGGACCTGAACAACTGTAATGTTTTGAATTACCCACTGAACTGGATGGGTTGGAGTGCCTGCTGACCTGAATTTCCAAGGGGTCTACTCTAGAATGAGGATGTAAGAGAGTTCATACAGTACCCAGAACCCTGGTTTGGCCAATATCCAGTGATCCGGGTAAAGCACCAACAACTCCGGCCCCCACCCATTGTATGCACAACCCTCCCTCCCCCTCCCCCAACCCCCCCACCCCCCTACCCCCCTACCCCCCTACCCCCGTCATTGAAGGATTTATCCTCTGCCTGATTTTATATTCTAAGTTTCCTGCTCACTGGCTTAACTTTTACTTTCTACTGACCCTTAATTTTTGCTGTTTTATTTTCAAACCTTAAGAATGTTACCTTCTTTTAATCAGGGCAACCAACTTGGTTGCTTCACCTGCTGGGAGAGGGACATGCTAGCTGACTTTGCAGGGAATTACAAAGGCACACCTTCCTAGTTTTTATAAGAAAGGGTGCCGCAATCTCCTGAAGTTTTACAAATACCTTTTAGTTCAACTATGACCTACTTAGAAGCCTGCAATTTAGAGTAAGTCAGAGTCCTTTCCATGGGTTTTCTAAAGACTTAAATGAACTAAAGTAAGGCAATGGCTGTCCAATGACAAAATCCAAAAGTGGCATGGTTCTAGATTTGTCTAAAATGCAATTGATAAAACCTTTGTTTCATAATTTTCTGAGACAGCAACTTTCTAGTACAACAAACAATTTGTATGTAACATGTGGTACATGACTTATTGCAGACAGTGCATTAAAGCATTAAAAACAATTTATAAATCCCAATAAGAGAAACGTAAAACCCCAGAATGTCACTGGCAGATACAGAGAATTATCACACTTGCCATTTTTTCCTGACTGAAAGGAAATTTTGCTTTGAATCTGCATAAATTTTTCCTGAAGTAGACTAAAACCTTTATGACATTCAAAGTATATGTATTTAAATAGAACATTGCTATTAATTTCTTTTTAAATTTGGCAGAGTTTCCTCATGCAACTTCAAGTATATTGCATTGGTCAAATTTGGTTCCAAGATATTTCTTTTAAGGGAGAAAGAATAAATCTTTTTGCATCACCCCAGGGCCCTTTGGCATGTCACAAAAATCTGTCTTTCAGTTCAATTCTTGAAATATTACATTGGGAAAAGCTGTCAAATATACCCAATTTAAAGATTATTAAAACTTAAACTTGTTTTTAACATTAAAGATTTAGTTTTGACCACAGAATTAATTATTTTCAATCTGGCCATTAAATTTTATATGATATATTTTGAATGTCAGAGAAACTGCTGGGAGAACACGCCTACCGCTGCCTTGCCCCCAAGGGTGCAGAAGCTGAAAAGCTGTGGTCACCTCATAGATAACCTTAGTTCCCACCTTGGCATGGCCTGCACGGGTTTTTGACAGTGTGGACCACCTAGTACCCATTACTGCCAATAAGGTGTTTTAATGGCCTTGCTGGTGGGCGGGGCTTTGCCAATTTCCCCGCCTTGTCGCCACCTTTGGGACCAAAAGCCATGCCTTTGGAACCAAAAGGCACTTGTCTGAGTAAAAGGGCTCTTTTTCCTTTTCCTTCTTCGCTCCAGGTGGGGAAGACAATGATACTTCCCTGGGTTAACATATATGCAACCTTCACAAATTTACACTTTCAAATTAGCTTCAGAATCTTAAAATTTTAAAGTAGCAGAACAACCTTTGGTTCTGAATGACACACAAAGCCTATAGGAGCAGAGACAGAGTGCTTTCTATCTTCATAAAGACAGTAAAGAGCAAACCAAGCCAGCAACCTAAGTACATTGCAGCAGACAAAGAGACTCTCAAGTTCAAACCCTGCCACGTGTTCCTCCTGTCCACAAACAGCTGAGCCCCCGCAAATTAGGATGTTCCCTATCTTTAAACAGACTGATTCAAACATCAACATGAAACATTAACAGAAACACTCTCAATACACAATATTTACAAGTACGCACAATCCACAGACACTCCACAAGGCATTCCATTAAAAGCAATGTTTCTCGTCCCGTGTTTGGGACTGGCCCTCCCAGAACCTTAGCATTTTCCAATGAACCATTTTGGCTATGTGGCTTGCTCTATTGTCTTGCATTCTCCTTGTGTTATTTTCCCCATTTTCCAAAGAAAATCCATCTCAAGGCTATTCTATAGCATCCATGAAGAGGTGGGCTCAGGCCAAGGGCCAGCTAAAGTCCGGTGGGCGCCTCCCCTTGAACTAGCCTTTCCTCTACACGTGTACAGAAAGTCCCAGAAGCATCCCTTAATTTATGATAAGTGGCGCACCTTCCCAAATTTCAAATGGGCTGGGAAATAAAACCTGGCGAAAATGAGACTTTTAAGAATGCTCCCGAGAGGGTGCAACCATTTTACAGAATCACAATGAAGGCGAGAGGCGAGTTACCCAGTAATTAATAAGATAACTTAACAGCTATGTCTGGCTCTAATGCTGAATTCTCTGAAAGGCTGAAAACTTCTACAGGGGTGGAAAACAGTTAGCTGGCTCTTCCTTTCTTAACTCCTGCTTAGAAATTTTTTCCCAGGACCCTTACCATAAAGGCCTGCACAAATGGTGACTTAGGATCTTAAGCTTAGTGGGTCCTGGACGGCGGAGGCAGCGGTCTTAGCTGGATACTATTTGACCTGACTGAGATAGAAAGCAGAAGAAAAGGCAGATGATTCTCCAAATAAAACCTGCTTGGGATCTGGGCCAGGGGAGTGGATGTATGTAGTGGGTCAGAAATGTGCTGTTCTTGGAACCCTGTCTCAGTTTCTCTCCCAGCTGTCTAAGACAGCAACGAGGACCCGGGATGCTGGGTGACCAACCCTTGTATGCATCCCCTGGACGGGTCAGACTTTAATTACATGTATTGTTAAAACCCTATTGAGGCGGTCTGCACACTGTGGAGAGATTCTCTCCCAGCACCTCCGCTGTGGTTCTTACTCAGGTAAGAACATCTGAGAATCCCGGACCGGAGGGAGAATTGCCTCTTTGGTCTTCAGAGCGGGCAGAGACCCAAGCACTCATTTAGTTGATGGCTGGGCTTTGACTTGCGACTGGAGGAAGCCTAATGCTCTAACCCGACCCGGCACCAGTTTATCCTTTCATGGGAGACTTTTTCTTCTAGCGGCAGTCGCCCTAGTGGCCTTTACTTGATTGACCCATGCCTGCTTTGGTTTTGGCCCTGGAGAATTCATCCAGAAAGAAGCAGTGAAAGAGAGAGAGAGATACCTGCTTTTTAGACGGCAGCCAAGTTTAAGTGACTGGCAGGCAGCCATCTGCCTCCAAAATCATACCAGAGACAGAAAAGAGACAGAATCAGTGGTTACTCACCATTCGACGTGAAGAGCGTTGATTAATTTATAGAGAAATTCCTGGCCAACACACCATCTGATACCGAATTTTTGGCCTGGAACTAGGATTCTTTGTCCGCTGGAATAGAAAGAAGAATGAGTCCACGGACAGAAAGTGGTATAGCAAAGATGGAGATTTATTGAAGAACAAGTACAGACTCTCATGTAAGGAGGGGGAAGAGTCCCACTGGGTTCCTTTCTCTATGGCTTATAAAGACTGCAGATCCTGGTGCCTGATATATCCCCTCTGATTGGTCAATATTCCCCTTTGACATGTGAGGTTCTCCCCGCTCCTTCCCTCTTGGTTTTCTTCTTTTCCATCTGAATGAAGGGCTTTCTTCTCTTTTTTGTAAATATAGACCTTTCCTGGCTACTTCTAGTTCCCTTGTCTTATGGAAATGTAACTGCACCTGTCTTCCTTGTGTTATGGAAATGTACCTTCTCCCAGTCTGTGGCCCTGTTTTTTTTTTTCATGGACCCCAATTCTAAAATTTCCTAATCCTGCCTATGTTCCCCCTAAAATTCCTGCTTCACAAGCATTGAGTTCCCACAAAAAATCTTCACTATTACCATTGCAAATGACTCCAAGAGGAAGTCATTGCACACTCAATATCAGGCAGTCTTTCATGCCAGGGAGGAGCAGGGCTGCTCCTTAAGTCAGGTTCAGGGGCTAGGGAAAAGAAGACTGAGAAACAAAGACAGGGGAAGATCAGAAAAAGACAACAATGAGATGAATGAAAATCTATTTTAAATCCATTGGGATGGATTTCCTTGTCTTCTCTCAGTGTATCTAATGGGGCTGGGTTTCTAGATGAAAGTTAATATGCCTGTCAGCTCTCAGCATCATGTAATTTTCTTTCTTTCTTTTTTGTTTTTCTCATAATGTTCTTTGCTTACTTTCCTTTGCTGCCAACCTGCCTCCCTCCATCCTTCTTTCAGACCTTAAACTTTCTACTTTAGGACCTTTGCACATGTTCTTTGTTGGCCTAAAATGTTTCTCCCTCTGGCTAACTTCTATCCGATCAGAACTCATTTTAAATGTCCTTTCCTGTGGGAAATTCTGGGTTAAGTTTCCCTCTATTGCTATTCTTATCTTTCCATATGCTAAATGTAATTATTTTCATGTATGTAATAGTTAGCCATTTATTCATGTTTTTTCTCTCCCTAGAGACTGCAGACTTCATGAGAGCAGGGCCCACATTCATTGTATTGCTGGGCAAATAGCAGATCTCAATATATAGTCAATGGATGAATGAATGAGTAGAGCCAAAGCAGAGGCAAATAATTGTTTCTTTATCGTTAGACGTAATAAATGCCAGGCGCTGGGAATATAAAAATAAAATTCAATATAGTTCCACAATCAGGAAATCCACAGTTGTGCACTTTCTTGGAAAGAAGAGTTAAGTTTGAGCATGGGAAGTGCTGAAGGAGAGGAAGCCTGGGTGCTAAGGTAGAATACTCCTCATTTGCTGAGTTACTGCATCACTTTCTGAGAGAGTACATTCCTATTCTGTTTTCATCTGGGATGACCTCTTGGTTTTCTGTCCTTCCTTTTCACCCTTAGTTACTGACTCAGGAATATGGCCTTCTTTCTACATGCTGACCTGCCCCTAGAACTTTTTATCAACTCTTCTGGGTTTTAGCATCCCCTTTGTGTCTTTTTCTTCTAGGCCATGGAGGTTTTTCAACAATGCACTGGAGCCAACCCAGTTGACCCCTATTCTCCAGCCTGAGTCACTTATCATCCTGACAATAACAGGCACTTAAAGATTCATTATTTAATTTGCATATAAAAGTAATCCTTTTGGCCCTGGGGCAATCTGTTATTTGCATTACAACTTTAAAAATATTTAAGGTCCTTCATTTATATTTTAGCACAAACCTTGCTAGGTTCCACATTGGGGGGTAGCCACCCCAAATCTCTCCATTTGCTTTACGGGTAGAGAAATGTTGCCCAGGAGGTTGCTCTGCCATACTATAAAACAATTCCAGATGCAAATTGATGTTCTTGGTTAGTTGGAGTAAGAGGGCAGTGCACACAGGCATGCACAGCCCTCAAACCCTGATGTTAGCCCACAGGTACAGGGCCTAACCTAGTCACTAGCCTGACTGAGAGGTTGGGAAAATATTAGTGTGTGTTTGGGACGGCGGGGGAGGGGGGTGTCTTTGGTCAGTCTTGGAAAGTATGTCATATTCTAAGCCCTGTTTGGGATGGTTTTGAAGGCAGAGACCACCCTATACTCCATCTCTACCTGCTTCCTCCACTTGAATTTGTCTCTGTGGTAATTTAGTCTCACCTTGGAATTTCCCAAGGTGAGAATTTATCACTGCCCACAAATTATTTTCCTCTTAAAGCCCTCACTTTCTTTACAAAATTGAGCTGGAAGCAGATTTTCATGACTATTTGGAGAGGGAAATAAAGAGAAGGTATGGCTCTCAGGGGACAGATGCCCACACCACAGAGCATGGGATGGTTCAGTGGCTCAGCCGGGGCCTGTCTGATGCTTCTGCTTATGAGCAGCTGCAGCCCATGGAGACTGTTCAAGAAAAGAAGCAGTGCAGCCTAGCCAGATAGCTCGGTGAATTAGAGCATCATCCCAATGCATCAAGGTCGTGTTGGGAGCAGCAGGAATAAACACCAGGTGTTAGACCTTTGGGATCAGACCAGACCTGGATGCAGCAACCTCGTTCTTGAGTTCTGGCTAGGAAAGAATTCAGAGCCAAGACTTCAACTATAAGAGAACACTTATATATAATATCACAGAGGTAGAAGAAGTAATTCATAGAAAAATAGGCTCAGGACACAAGTTATAGGGGTAAAGGAAGGGCCCACGGAGCTTAGCAGTGAGGAAGGTCAAGGTGACACACCTAGGGGGAGGAAGAGGGGAGAGGTGCAGGTGTGCTCTCAGAGGAAGAGTGTACTGGGTCCTCCTTCTGAAAGGTTTTAAGGGAGAAGATTTTAGGGGAGGTCCCGGATGAAGATCTCAATAGAATATTCAGCAGATTTCCAGGTGTGTCCTTTCAGGGTCTAGGTCTCCACTGATTGATTGGTGGGCACCAGAGCTAGGGGTCATTAGTTAATGCAGCTGATCCTGAGGTCAGCCCTGATGTTGCTTATCTGGTTTTGCTGCTTTTCTGGGCCTGGAGCTGAAATACAATTGAGGCCTAGCTGTTATCTTTATAGAGGAAAGGTCAGGGGGTCTAAGGGAGGAAAGGTCACTGTGGGAATGAGGTCCCACCCTAAAATTGTCCACTGTGAGGCACCAAGGGCTTTCATCATTGTACCTGGCTTATTATCCTTGCTCTGCTCATGTCTGTCTAACTGCCTACCACAGGTTCCATCCCTGGTCAGGGCACATATGAGAATCAACCAATGAATGCATAAATATGAGTGTTACCGAAAAGGGGACCTGGCCCTTAGTGGGTCTGCCTAGGGCCCACGGTAGTGTGTGGGTTCTTCATGTAGTACAGATTTTAGAGAGTCCTGGTGATTTTGAGAATACATTTATTAAAGCTGGGGACAGTGAAATCAGGAAGGGCTTAGGATAAAAGGAACAACAGGAGAGAAAAGGGGACCTTGGAGACAGATTCAGGGTGTTAGCCTAGGAGGAATTGCCACTGCACATTGCTCCCCTGGTTGCAAGCCTTGTGGGATCCCTTAGAGTTTAGGAGATGTGTGCCTGTGAGGAAGGAAGAGGGGGAAGAGAAAGGTACTGGGACCTTTGTTTTGAGGGTTTTTGAAGGCTGGGCATTTAGGTGAGATCTTGGAGAGGATCTCAATAGAATATTCATCAGCTTTATCCTGATGTGCCAAAATGAGATTTATTCCGTTAACTTCATCTGTCCTTGGGTGTGGTTGGCAAATGGCAGTAATTGAATTTCTGCTATCTATCTCCCTGAGAAGGTTTACCCTCTGGTTGGGGAAAAGTGTAAATCATTTACTCTTAAGTGTTCTTGGTTACAGAGATAGGAATTTGGGATTTACTAAATGGCTGTAAACTGCTTGGCCATTTAACTGTCTCAGTTTCCCTATTCTGCTTGTTCTGGCTTACTAGCCTGTCTCAAGTGGAACAACAACAAATCAATGTTTTTCTCTCTCAAATCAATCATTAAAAAACAAACAAACAAACAAACAAAAAAACAATAGTGGGCCAAAATGGAATCACTTTTGCTAAGCCATGTCACCAAACCAAAATTTAATAACTAGCGTAATTGCAGTTTTAGCTTCTCCCAGCAGTGAATTTTTAAACCAATTAGTTTGTAATTGATGATTAGCAGTAGTGAGGTGATCTGCCTGAAAAGACTCCCTGGCTTCCCCTAAGGCAGTGGTTCTCAACCTTCCTAATGCTGCTACTCTTTAATACAGTTCCTCATGTTGTAGTGACCTTCAACCATAAAATTATTTTTGTTGCTACTTCATAACTGTAATTTTGCTACTATTATGAATCATAATGTAAATATCTGATATGCAGGATGTATTTTCATTGTTACAAATTGAATATAATTAAAGCATAGTGATTAATCACAAAAACAATATGTAATTATATATGTGTTTTCCAATGGTCTTAGGTGACCCCTGTGAAAGGGTCGTTCGACCCCCAAAGGGGTTGCGACCCACAGGTTGAGAACCGCTGCCCTAAGGGAAGGTGTTCTAGCCTGAAATGATTTACTCTTTTAACTTCTTAGTCCTGAGAAGGCTAACTCCTATTTTGTAAAACTACTGTTTGAAATTCTCTGCTATTTTTTTAGACAACCTCTTATTCTGGAAAAAATAACTTTGCTCTCTAGCCTGCTTGAATAATAAGGAAGATAAACTTAGCTGTCTGACCTTGTAGGCTAGAGACTAGATACGCCCATATTCTCAGGCCATGCCAGGTGTACTTTTTAGTTGGATAGAACTGTGTTGTTTTCAAGGCCCCCAGTGAGATGACCACTAAGCACACATAGGGCTGGCTCTTCAATGAAAAGGAAAATTCTGCTTAGAATTTGAATTCATTTTTCTCTAAGCCTGTTGCAGAAGACCAAAGAAATACCAAACACGCTTCCTAGAGAAAGGGAGGGACCCCGTTTATTAACACTAGTGGACTCCGGGAATAATTCCCAAATCAGAGTGAAGAAACACGTAAGAGGGCTTCACTTATAACCCTTTGGGGACTTTGTCTTGCAGATATAGTTCCATCCCCTTTTGTGGGCTTACAGGAAGGCCCCAGGTGTTGGGGATCCCCAGGATGGCCTGATGATCTGTCCTAGGGCCAGCTATAACG
Source organism: Myotis nattereri (assembly GCF_964212035.1). NCBI lineage: Eukaryota > Metazoa > Chordata > Mammalia > Chiroptera > Vespertilionidae > Myotis > Myotis nattereri. The sequence continues at coordinate 107,360,732 of NC_138076.1, forward strand.
ACCTCCCCCTCACTGCCCCCCCCCCCCCAGAACAGTGCATTGTTCACAGTTTTTATGGCCTGACACGCCTTGCAAGACCAGTTTCCTCCTCAAGCCCACCAGTGAATAAAGTGGTTCTCTCTCATCATTGATGTTTCTATCTCTATCTCCCTCTCCTTTTCTTTCTGAAGTCAATAAAAATATATTTAAAAAAACCCCACCAAAAACCTCCCATCTTGCCCAGCCAGTGTGATGTTTCTATCTCTCTCTCTCTCCCTTCCTCTCTGAAATAAATAAAAAAATATTTCCAAAAAACAAATAAGAAACCAAAAAACATTCCATCTTGTATATCCCCTCAGAGCACCCTTCTAATTGATGGATGGGATGCTGCCTGATTTATGAATCACTTAAAAGCCAAATAGATCTTCAAGTTCACTCACTGAATTTTCCTAACGAGGCATTTCTTTCACTTCATGCTCTGGGAGCAGAGGAGCCAGGCATTATTCTCCTTGGGAAGTTCTTCTTTGGAAGCATAGTGCAAAGTTTGCTGAAAGCACAGGGGTTTGGAGATGGGCAGAGAAGCTCAAATAAGTGTTTATTTGAGCCAAACTGATAATATACACAAGATCTCAAATGTCCCAGATAATAACTGTTTTGTTGTTTCTTTTATACATTTGAAATTAAGGAGAGGATGTAAGGAAGATTACATGGAAGTAGGAGAAAGCAAGTCAGGGATTGGATTATATGATAGTTATGATTATGTGTTCTCTTGTGGGGGGAGGGGAGTCTGAAAAGAAGCCCCTACTTAAGTTACAGAATTTACTAGGCGACTGGAAAATACACACAGGAATACTCTGAGATTCAGGAAAAACCCATTTATTTTCAGATGGACCAGTACAGTGACTCAGGAGGTCAGTTCTACAAATCCCTGAGTGAGTGAATATGGAGGCATCTTTCCCCTTTATACCCTTTGGTTTCTTTGTTTTCTATCTGTTTCCTAACTACCAGGCTTTTGTGGTGGGCTTCCACAGCCTGGGGAAGATAGATTGTATCTAAATGCCTGGTCTGGGTGGTGCTAGTGACCTCTTCTCCAGCTAAACTGTTACATTCTTTGTTTATGGCCCCTTTGTAAATTGGGAGTAATTAGAAAACCAGGTCTTGCTAGACCAGATTTGTTAAGAAAGGGGCAGTGACTTAATTATAGGCTATCAAGAATGTACATTAGGGAGAAACCAAGATGGTGGCATAGGTAAACATCTGAAATTGCTGCCTCGCACAACCACTTCAAAAATACAACAAAAAGACAAAACAGACATCATCCAGAACAACAGGAAGGCTGGCTGAGTGGAAATTCTACAACTAGAAGGAAAGAGAAAAGCACACTGAGACTCAGAGGAGGTGGGGAAGTAAAGTGCAGAGGTGCAGAGGCACACGTGGAAAGGCCTGGCAACTGTGGACACGGTTGTCTTTTTCAATCAGGAGGGAGACACAAGCTCCCGACAGCCCTGACTCCAGTTCCGGGTGAGTCTCTGGGGACCCAGACTCATACGGAGAGAAACTGGACTGTATGGCAACGGGCGGAACTTGAGGGTGGCTTTCTCTCAGAGGTGCTTGCAGTGATTACCGCGGGACACTGAGACCCAGTACCTCTTAGGGCAGGACTGAGGATCAGCCATAGTTATTTGCTCCGCCCTATTGATTCCCTGAGACCCCACCCCACCCAAGCTGTGCACAGAGGCTTTTGCATATTAATGACCTGGCCCTTACAATCTACAATTACCTAACAAACTGCAGTTGGGTCAGAGAGATCCAGAACATCCAAAAGAAGGCCCAAGGCCCCATAGCAGCTTGCATTGCTTCACAGCTGGGCCTCATCTGGGCACCTCCAAACCCCAAACAAAGAAGAGAAATCTGCAGATCTCTCCATAGCTCCTGCTGGGTAGCCTTAGGCAGAGGCTAAATTAGCACCTCCTTAGAGATCTGAGTGCCAATGTACTCAGTGGTCAGAGTGGGACCATCCAGATTATAACTCCTCAGATCCATAAGGGACACACTCAGGTGGCAGACTCAGTGAGCACCAAAGCCCCACTGAAGCAAGTCTTGCCCCATAAGGGTGTCTCCAGAACAGAAGTTCTCCCACCGTAGACACAGCTGATTCTCACAGCCAATTGGCCTGGAGGTCAATTCCTCCCAGTGATACCAACTACAATCAAGGCTTAACTACAACAACACTGTGCACAAAGCCCACAAAGGGGTGCACCAAGAGTGTCCACCTTAGGTAATTGGGGAGGCTGAGCCTCTGGGCCCTATAGGACACCTCGCACAGAAAGCCACTCTATCAACACAGGAAAGCAACCAAAATGCGGAGACAAAGAAACAGTCACAAATGACAGAAATGGAGGAAAGCAAACTACTGGGTATAGAGTTCAAAACCACGGTTATAAGGTTTTTCAAGAATTTTCTAGAAACCGCTGATAAATTTAGTAAAACCCTCAATAAGTCTAGTGAGACCTCAAGGATATGGAAAAGGACCGACTAGAAATTAAGCATACACTGACTGAAATAAAGAATATTATACAGCCGAAACCGGTTTGGCTCAGTGGATAGAGTGTCGGCTTGCGGACTGAAAGGTCCCAGGTTCGATTCCGGTCAAGGGCATGTACCTGGGTTGCAGGCACATCCCCAGTAGGAGATGTGCAGGAGGCAGCTGATCGATGTTTCTCTTTCATTGATGTTTCTAACTCTCTATCTCTCTCCCTTCCTCTCTGTAAAAACTCAATAAAATACATATAAAAAAATTAAAAAAAAAAAAGGATATTATACAGAGTTCCAACAGCAGACTAGAGGATCGCAAGAGTTAAGTCAAAGATTTGAAGTACGAAGAAGTTAAAAACACCCAACCGGAAAAGCAAAAAGCAAAAAGAATCCAAAAATATGAAGATAGTGTAAGGAGCCTCTGGGACAACTTCAAGCGAACCAACATCTGAATTATGGGGGTGCCAGAAGAAGAGAGAGAGCAAGATATTGAAAACGTATTTGAAGAAATAATGACAGAAAACTTCCCCTACTGGGTGAAAGAAATAGACTTACAAGTCCAGGAAGTGCAGAGAACCCCAAACAAAAGGAATCCTAAGAGGACCACACCAAGACATATCATAATTAAAATGCCAAGAGCAAAAGACAAAGAGAGAATCTTAAAAGCAGCAAGAGAAAAACAGTTAGTTACCTACAAGGGAGTACCGATACAACTGTCAGCTGATTTCTCAACAGAAACTATGCAGGCCAGAAGGGAGTGGCAAGAAATATTCAAAGTGATGAATAGCAAGATCCTACAACCAAGATTACTTTACCCAGCGAAGCTATCATTCAGAATTGAAGGTCAGATAAAGAGCTTCACAGATAAGAAAAAGCTAAAGGAGTTTATCACCACCAAACCAGTATTATATGAAATGCTGAAAAGTATCCTTTAAGAAGAGGAAGAAGAAGAAAAAGGTAAAGATACAAATTATGAACAACAAATACATATCTATCAACAAGTGAATCTAAAAATCAAGTGAATAAAAAATCTGATGAACAGAATAAACTGGTGAATATAATAGAATCAGGGGCATAGAAAGGGAGTGGACTGACAAGTCTTGGGGGCAAAGTGGTGTGGGGGATGCGGGAAAAGACTGGACAAAAATCGTACACCTATGGATGAGGACAGTGGGGGGTGGGAGGTAAGGGCAGAGGGTGTGGTGGGAACTGGGTGGAGGAGACCTATGGGGGAAAAAAGAGGAACAACTGTAATAATCTGAACAATAATGATTTAATTAAAAAAAGAAAAGAATGTACATTAGGTTACTGGAACAGATTCAGATTGCTAGCCCTCCTCCGCCCCCAAATGTCTTATATTCCCCATCACTTTACTAATAAGTAACAGAAACAATGGGCAGTGCTTGCTTGAGGGAAAGAGAAATCTTTTACTAAAGAAATTATATGTGCCCAGCCGGCATGGCTCAGTGGTTGACCCTCGACCTATGAACCAGGAGGCCAGGGTTCGATTACTGGTCAGGGCATATACCTGGGTTGCGAGCTCAATCCCCAGTGGGGGGCATGTAGGAAGCAGTCAATTAATGATTCTCTCTCATCATTGAAGTTTCTATCTCTCCCTCCCTCTCCCTTTCTCTCTGAAATCAATTAAAAACAAAAAGAAGTTTTCAGCTGAGGGGTGACTACATATCATGACCTGTCTACCTGTCCAGTTAGGTGATTAGGTCACCCTGTGAGGTTACTTTCCAGAGAATCTCCTTTTTCCCCTCCCTCCCTCCCTCCCTCCCTCCCTCCCTCCCTCCCTCCCTCCCTCCTTCCTTCCTTCCTTCCTTCCTTCCTTCCTTCCTTCCTTCCTTCCTTCTTTCCTTCCTTCCTTCCCTCCCTCCCTCCCTCCCTCCTTCCTTCCCTCCCTCCCTCCCTCCCTCCCTCCCTCCCTCCTTCCTTCCTTCCTTCCTTCCTTTCTCTCCCTCTCTCTCTCTCTCTCTCTCTCTCTCTCTCTCTTTCTTTCTTTTTGTTAATTCTCACCCGAAAGTATTTTCCCATTGATCTTTTAGAGAGAGTGAGAGACCGAGAGAAACATCGATGTGAGAGAGACACATCGATTGGTTGCCTCTTGCATGCCGCACCCCCCCCCCCCCCCCCCCCCCCCCCCGCTCACCAGGGCCCAGGCCAGGGAGAAGCCTGCAACCAAGGCACGTGTCCTTGACCAGATTTGAACACAGGACCCTTTGGTTCACAGGCTGATGCTCTATCCACTGAGAAAACTGGCTAGGGCAGAATCTCCTTTTTTCATCCACACATTTATATTCAGAACTCTGCTTTGACTGGCCTTTGCTGAGCTCTCTTCCCAGAAAACATTGCAAGGTGGCAGAATACTAGTAGTTGGACAGGCCAGCATGGCAGGCTGAGGAAGGCACACACTCATCAATGTCTTAGCTCCTGCTCAGGGTCACATCAAATCTCACCTCCTTTATGAGGCAGCCACAAACTCCCTTCTTGACTCCCGAATAATTTGTGTCTTTTTATGTGTATAGATAATGCCATATATTGTTTTTTAAAATTTTCGTGTGCACCTGTCTCCTAAAATCATCAATTTTCAGACCTGGCTGCACAAAAGAATCACAAGGGCCCTGGCTGGTTTCTCAGTGGTTAGAGTGCCTGTCAAGGGCACGCACCTCAGTTGCAGGCTCTAAACCCAGTCCTGATTGGGGTGCTTTTGGGAGACAGCCAATCCATGTGTCTCCCTCATGTCGATATTTCTCTCTCCCCCCATCCTCCCTCCCCTCCATCCTCTCTCAAAAAATCAATGGAAAAAATATCCTCGGGTGACGATAAAAAAAAAATCACTAGGGAGGCTTAAAGAAATACCAGTGCCCAAGTACCAAGCCTAGAGACTCTGATTTAATTCGTCTGGGCTGGATATAGACATTAGGGACATTTAAAAACTTTCTAGGTGATGCTAATTTGTAGTCTAGGCTGAGAACATGAGGTCTGGGGCCCACATACAGCTGAACTTTCTTAAGTCTGTGCGGATAGAAGGGTTGGTCACAGGGACCTTTGGAAAACAAATGGCCTGAGGGCTGATACTGGTTCCTGGGCAATCATGAAGGAAAGGGCAAATGGAAGTGTCCAGTTTCAAGTTGGTGAGGGCATGTGTGGTACACCTTGTTCACTCCTAAAGCAACCAGGAAGGTTGCACACACGAGCTCCTACTCTTCTGTGAGGATTACATGAAATGGTTCAGACCTACAGGAAAGCCTCAGAGAATGTCTGCTATTCCTTCTGGGTTTTGTTTGTTTATTTTTAAATATATTTTTATTGATTTCAGAGAGGAAGGAAGAGGGAGAGAAAGATAGAAACATCAATGATGAGAGAGAATCATTGATCAGCTGCCTCCTGCATGCCCCCTACTGGGGATCGAGCTGCAACTGGGGCATGTGCCCTTGAAAGTAATCAAACCTGGGACCCTTCAGTCTGCAGGCTGACGCTCTATACACTGAACCAAACCAGCTAGGGCTATTCCTTGTTTTTACCTGGTTCCACCTCGTGGAAGCTGCAGAATTGACTATATAGGCTGGTTATTGAAACTTGCAGTTTCAACATCTTATACCAGTGGTCGGCAAACTCATTAGTCAACAGAGTCAAATATCAACAGTACAATGATTGAAATTTCTTTTGAGAGCCAAATTTTTTAAACTTAAACTATATAGGTAGTTACATTGTTATTAACTTAATTAGGGTACTCCTAAGCTGACCTTTGTTAAAAACGTCTTCAGTCTGATTGAGGTACGCTGAGGTCAACCCCTTCCAACTCTTCCATCCACACTCGTCTTGTATACTTTGTTTCAGATAGATGAGTGTGGATGGGAGAGTTGGAAGGGGTAGACCTCAGCGAACGTACCTCAAAACAATGTGCCTCCCCTGTGCTGCGTATCCTGTCTGCGCTGCATCTCCCGTAGCCTGACCAACCGACACCCCCCACTTCTTCTAACGCCACTTCTTCAAAATAGACTCGCCCAGGCCGAAAACCGACTTCAATCGCACTGTATGTGCACGCCCACATGTGGTATTTTGTGGAAGAGCCACACTCAAGGGGCCAAAGAGCCGCATGTGCCTTGCGAGCCGCATGTGGCTCGGGAGCCGCGGTTTGCCGACCACTGTCTTATACAGTAGGGACAGTAATTGGTCCTTCACAGAGTTGGGAGGCATTAGTAAGTTAAGGGCAGAGCGAAAAAGAGATGATCAAGAGCAAGTGCTCCCCTGCTCCCCACTCCAACCTCATTGAGAAGGAAGTCAAGAGCAGATAAAACCCCCCCTTGGCTGCACCACTGTATCCACCCCCTGGCTTCTGTAACCTCGATAGCTTCTTGGCAGATTGACAGTGAAAAGCAGGGGAGAGGGAGGGCTAGTTGGGTGCGCATGTGGCACTCTCCGCCCACAGTCCGGGGACTTCCCCCTAGGGCCTAGGGCCCCAGGGGTGGGCAAACTTTTTGACTCGAGGGCCACAATGGGTTCTTAAACTGGACCAGAGGGCCGAACAAAAGCATGGATGGAGTGTTTGTGTGAACTAATATAAATTCAAAGTAAACATTATTACATAAAAGGGTACGGTCTTTTTTTTTTTTTTTTAGTTTTATTCATTTGAAACGGGCCGCATCCGGCCCGCGGGCCATAGTTTGCCCACGGCTGGCTAGGCGCAAGTAAGGAATTGAGCCCTCCCTCTGTACCCTAGGCAACAGGCCTTCAGCAGCAATGCCATGGGGGAAACAACCCTGAGCACGGGGAAACTGTGGGAGGGAAGCGGGCGGTGTGCCCCCGTAGAAATGGGAGAGGCAGGCTGCCTGCCCTGCACCTCTAGAGCAGGGGTCCTCAAACTACGGCCCGCGGGCCACATGCAAATACAAATATTGTATTTGTTCCCGGTTTTTTTTTTTTTTTTAACTTCAAAATAAGATATGTACAGTGTGCATAGGAATTTGTTCATAGTTTTTTTTTAAAACTATAGTTCGGCCCTCCAACGGTCTGAGGGACAGTGAACTGGCCCCCTGTTTAAAAAGTGTGAGGACCCCTGCTCTAGAGAGTCTCAGCCGGAGCGGAGGGTCCGAGCTCTGCCTGGTTCCGGCCCACCCCTCCTCACCAAACTGCAACAGATACCGGGAAGCTTAATGTGTCACGTAGAAAGAATGTCTAGAATGTGTATGTATGCCATATATGGGAGACAAAAAAACCTAGGGATGTATATAAAGCAAAAACCCCGCCACTTAGGGTGCTCAGCCTCTGGAGGGGACTGCTGAGCCAGCACCAGTGCAAATAAACAGTCCTTTTCTGAACCTCCGAGTGCATTTGGTTTGTCGCTTCCCGCTGGCCTGACCTCTCAGCCTCATTTTTTCTAGCCCCTCTCACCTTTGATTATTCCTTTCTTATGGTGTCCTTTTCTTATTTCCTGGGTACAATATTTTTTCTTATCTCTCTGAGGATAATAATGTTAGATGAATTTTTCTTTTTCCTCTTATTCCCTTCCTTTCAAGATTTTTTTGCTCTGCCATAAGTAGCCTTCCTCAAACATAGTGACTCTTTGCTGTTTCTTATATTTAAGAGTGAGGTTCTGTAAGCCCTGTGGACATGGGGGACAGGTGGTCATTGGCCATACTTTTTACTATTCAATGATCTGGAAAATTCCTGTCAGAATTATTAGGTTTTCTTTCTGGGAAGACTTTTCTGTTTTCTTGACTGTGGGTGTAAATTGGTTGCTGATGTCTGGGGGACTAATCAGGGGAAAAGGCTTGAAGGACTCAGTATTCAGCATACAAAATTTAAATACTATCTTCATTTTTAGTATGGTATTCCCATCCTTATCTAGGCCAGAAACTCTGACCCTTTCCTGAAAACAAATCTGTAGTACTCTGCTGAAGAGAGAGTGGGAGAACATTGGTGGCTCTCATTTTCATTTCAAAAACAAAAACAAAATATTTAAAAAATATATATTTATGTTCAAAACCAAAAACTTACCCCTCTTACCCTCCTGCTTTAATCAACTTTGCTTTTCCTTACTAGGTGCTTGTTCCTTCTGCTTCCTCTTACTTTTAAGAAATTAATGTTAAACTCTTTAAAAATTTAAAAAATATATATTTTTATTGATTTTAGAAAGGAAGGGAGGGGGGGGGAAGAGATATAATCATCAATGATGAGAAAGAATCATTAATTGGCTCCTCCTGCACTCTGTAGGAAGTGGGCCTCTGTGATCCATCTCCAGCATGGTGGCTTTTGATGGAATTTGCTGAATTTCCCCAGGGCAAACAGAATGTAGGGAGGAGGGAAGAGGATGTAAGAACAAAGAAGTGTGCACTTGGGTCAGCATCATAGTGGAAACCCCTGAGGCACCTGCCACAGTTAGACAGGGGGCGGTGGAGGCAACTAGAAAAGGCCTCAGCCCAATTTTTTTTTCAAATTGCCCAATAGGAGACAGCAAGACCTAGGCGACATATGAGGAAACAGGTGACCTCATGATGCTCAGCCAATGAGGAACTGGAGGAGGGACTGAATAATAGGCTGTGTTTGCTGCCCCAGGTGTATCTGTACAACCGAAAGGACACCTGCTCTTGAGAGTGTATTAAAAGTCTCGTTTTCACCATACTTCTGTCTCTGAGTCCATTATTTGAATTCAAATAGGTGAGCATTTCACACAATTCCCCCTACTGAGGATAGAGCCTGCAACCTGGGTATGTTCCCTGACTGGGAATCAAACCATGACCTTCTGGTTCATAGGTTGATGCTCAACCACTGTGCCATACTAGCAAGGCTAACCTTGAACTCTTGATGAGGGAATTTCTAATTCCTTTATATTTCCACTTTTGAATTTCTTCTTGTTTAGTAAATGGATGATCTTTTACTTTTTGGAGATGACGAGAAACCTAGAGGTTCCAGCTATTTAGAAGCAGCAGAAGTGGAAGTGCCAGGGAGTTTGTGGGTATATTGGGGGCAGAAGGCCTTGAGAGGGAGAGGCTGGGAAGGAAAAGGGTGCATAGCAGGTATGTAGATCATGTGTGTAACAGGAAGTCACTGGTACAGCTTCAATATCTTAATTAGTTTGACCTGGGTGAATATTGCAATAGTTGCTCCTAATAATAGTAATGGGCCCTAACTGGTTTGGCTCAGTGGATAGAGCTTTGGCCTACAGATTGAATGGTCCTGGGTTCAATTCTGGTCAAAGGCACGTACCTCTATAGCAGGTTCCCCGGCCCTGGTCAGAGTGTGTGCAGGAGGCAAACAATCGATGTTCACACCAATGTTTCTCTCTGCCTCTCCCTCTCTCTTCCACTCTCTCTAGAAGATCAATGAAAAAATATCCTCAGATGAGGATTAACCACAAAAAACCCCCCCAAAAAACAAACAAATAACAGTAATGGCTGAGATTTATTGAGAACTTTTTCTGTTCCAGGTACTTTGCATGCATTCTTCATTTAATTTTCACAATGAACCCTGTGGACCCTGAGAAAGAATACACCTACTCAGAAGGGCTCCTGGTGGCTAATTGAACTCAAATAAAAAAACAAAACAAAACGATAAACAAAAAGACAGAGCCTAGCAGCCATTTCTATACAGGGGCCTCTCACACAAACTGTAGTTCAGGGTGAAGCCTGCACTGTGTTTCTTCCATTTAAACCAACCCTTATAAAGGAATTCCTGAATTATATTTTAACCAATAGGACTAAGATTTTCCCTGTCCACCAGCATCTTCCTAACCAATCAGAGCAACTTCATTTGACTAATTAGGACAGTGCCCTTTGGATTAATCAAACTGTCAGGATTTGCAGTTCTCATTTGCAATGAGGACAGAACAATCAGAGAACAGGGGCAGGGACTTCTCTCTATATAAGCCAGCTCCCCTCTTGCTCTGGTAACCACTTTCCTTTCCCACCAAAAATTGAAGACTGAGTTTCCCTAACTGGACAGGGCAGGGCAGAGCAGAGCAGGCTAGAGTAGAGTGGACCTGAGTAAGTGGAACACACCAGAGTAAAGAACTTCCTCACTCCAAGCTGCCTCACAGCTGTGCTATTCCACAGCCATGCTGTATCACAGTTGAGCTGTTTGCACCGAATAGTTTCCTTCTTCACTGCACCCTAAATTGGAGATTTCTGTTAGCATTGATTTGGTTCCAATGATCATTGGTTGACAACCCTATAAATAGGGGATTTCCCTTTATTGTCCTGCCCCCACATCACTGATTACTTCCCCTAAACATTTACCTTTTAAAAATATATATATAAATATATTTTTATTGATTTCAGAGAGGAAGTGTGTGTGTGTGTGTGTGTGTGTGTGAGAGAGAGAGAGAGAGAGAGAAAGAGAGAGAGAGAGAGAGAGAGAGAGAGAGAGAGAGAGAGAGAGAAATCAATGATGAGAGAGAATCATTGATTGACTGCCTCCTCCATGCACACACTGGGGATTGAGCCTGTAACCTGGGCATGTGCCCTGACTGGGAATCGAACCCTGACCTCCTGATTCATAGGTTGAAGCTCAACCACTGAGCCATGCTGGTCAGGCAAACATTTACCTTTTATTATATCTACCTTTTTACACTCTGTCCAGGGGATTGCCCCCAGTTCAAAATCACATTTTGAGGAGGGGTACACTTCTCAAGATTCAAGAGCAGATTTTAGAGTATCTCTTTGTGGTACTTGTCCAAAACCATGTTATGGATCCTACAAAGACACAACAAACACACACATACCCTCTTCCCAAATAAGCACAAATCCACACATGCACATAAGCTCTCTCGCTCTCTCTCTGTCTCTCTCTCTCTCTCTTACACACACACACACACACAAACACACACACACACACACGAAGGGATAAGCACATCAACACACACATGTGTTAGAAATAAGGCTAGCCCCAAAACCAGGGGTCCTGGGAGAACAGAAAGGATACTCAGGAGCCATACAGCAAGGGAAATATCTTTTTTTTTAAAAATATATATTTCTTTATTGATTTCAGAGAGGAAGGGAGGAGAGAGATAGAAACATCAATGATGAGAGAGAATCATTGATTGTCTGCCTCCTGCACACCCCACACTGGGGTTGGAGCCCGCAACCCAGGCATGTGCCCTTGGCCGGAATCGAACCTGGGACCCTTCAGTCCACAGGCCGATGCTCCATCCACTGAGCCAAGCCAGCTAGGGCGCAAGGGAAATATCTTTACTTCTGCAGAAGGGTGCACACGCACACAGGGTCTGGCAGCATGCACACTGAACTGACCGTCCGCTCAGGGTTTTATGTCTGATGTAGGTCATCTGTCCCTCACTCTTGATTGGTCAGAGCTTAGGCTCACAGTCTTGCGTGATTGGCTAATTTAAAGGAAAAAGGGAAGGGCTGACCTTTGCTGTTTCAAAATGGAGGCTCCCAGGGGAGCTGCAAGTCACATGAGCCAAAATGGCGGTTGCCTAACCTCCCTTCTTTGACAGAAAAGATTACTTGTTTATTCTCACACATGCATGTAAACTTACATACCTGAGCCTACTTCAGCCTTGGCCATGGCAGGTCCCATTTTTCTTGCCTGTACAACATGAGGCTGGAAGGAAGTGAAACCTGCCTTGACAGGAAGTGAAACAGAATGTGAGTTTTCTCCTGCTTCTGACACAGCTGTTGAAGGGACTAAGCCAACAGTCTACAGTTTCTGGAGTTGCTCTGAGGTAATTGGGGTCTCCTGGGGTGGGACCTGGGTGGAGTACTGGGCTTGTGAGGTTACTGTAAGTAACTGGGAAGTTGGGCCCTTAGTCTTTGTTAACCTGGTGGTGGCCTTCCCCACCCCACACCTTTCGGTGGGAGAAGAACATAGACTTTCTCTACAACAGGGTTTTGAAAATAGTTGTGGGCCCAAAGACATTTACTCAGTATCACAGATGTACGTGATGTATTTCTTTTTTCTTAGTCTGGAAACAAAGTATTTTTATAGTTTTTTGTTGTATTAATCCTCACCTGAGGATATTTTTTTCACTGATTTTTAAAGAGAGAGGGAGGAAGGGAGGGAGAGGGGGAGAGAGAGAGAGAGAGAGAGAGAGAGAGAGAGAGAGAGAGAGAGACATCAGTGTGAGACAGACACATTGATTGGTTGCCTCCTGCACACACATGGACAGGGGCAAAGGATCATACCTGTAACTCAGGTATGTGCCCTTGACCAGAAATCAAACCTGAGACCCTTTGGTGAGAGGCCTGATGCTCTAATCACTGAACAAGGTCTGTTTTTATAGTTTTCATCCATTCTCTTTTCAAAGTAAAGAAACATTTGAGAGAGAGAGAGAGAGAGAGAGAGAGAGAGAGAGAGAGAGAGAGAGAGAAGATGAAGTAAATAGAACAATAAGGGATTTTTTCCCCTTATGCTAGACCAAGTTGGTCCTGACCAGTATTAGATAAATTTTGTTTGGCAGTCCAGGAAAAGTACCCATGAAAACTTTTGGGGACCTTAGAGAAAATGGAGGTAGAGATTTTGGAACCAGGTGGCCTCTGTATTGTGTCACTAGGGAGAGAGGGACAAGGGGCTGGGGCCATTGAGTGGAGGATGCAGCATGGAGTGGATGGAATGGTGATGTGAATGTCATTGTCTGTTTGCCCTAGAGCTTTCAGTTGCAGGCAAACACTGTAGTCTGAGGAGAGATTCAAGGACTTGATAAAATTGAAGCGGTTCTTCAAAAGTCCAGCTCTTTAATTCGAGGGTATAACCCCTACCATGACTGTGAGAGTAAATTGTCATCTATTTCTTTCTTAAAATTTTCTCTGGTGTCTGATATACCATAGAGTAATTGAATGCTAGCCCTGGAAAGAATCTTGGATATAATGTATTTCAATGACTACCAAAATTTTCATTTTTGTCATAACCCTGTGTCTCTATTTACTTATATGTCTCTTTAAATTAACTTGCTTTAAATTTTTTTTAATTCAACCTAAACAGTGATATTTTGTATCACTGATGGCACATATATCACACGTTGAAAATGACTGATGAAGTCCATTTCACCCTTTTTACATGTGAGAAAACTGAGACAAATAGACATTAAGTGATTTGCCCAAGGTCTCACAAAGACATACTAATTTGGGACTGTGTCTGAGCTCTCCTAATTTACAGTTTTTTATTCTTTCTTGTATAACCTATCATACTTTCATGGACATAGAAATAATTATTAAATGTAACTCAAATAGATAACCCATGTGAAACCTGCTAACCATAGTGCCTGGCAGGGATTCAATAAATGTGTTTTTTTTCCTTTTACCCTTAAGTCCATGCTCACTGCTAACCTGAACTAGTTGCTCCCTGGAAGCTATTAGAATCATTTTAATGCTAATATTCTGAAGTATTAAGATGATGTACCTTTGGTGTTGTTGTTGAGTAATTGATTGTGCTGTGCTAGATACTCAATGAGTCTTATCAATCTAGAGACATGGGCCTTCAGTTCTGGGACAACTCCCCCCCATTGTAAATTTATAAATGCAACTTATTTATTAAAAAGCTTTCACCTTTTAAATTTTTGTACAATTTGCAAAACTATTCTGAAAGCAGGATATATTGCACAAGTTTCTGCAAAGAGTGCTAATTAAGAATATGGTAAATGCTTTACAAGTTACTTTAAGAAAACTGCCACAACTGGGCCATTACATTGCCATATTTTTAATCAAAATATTTGATTCCAGCCTTCCTTCCACTGCCTTAAACTATAAAGCATTTTTTAATGAGTTGAAATTAAGGAAGGACTACATCCACTAGAGAAGAAAGTTCTATTAGTTTGAGGTTTCAGACTCTCCCCCAAACCAAGACCGGTATCTTGGTAAGGGCTAGGCTGGGACCCTGAACAGAGTGTGAGCATGTGCAGGTGGCATCTGGGACAATTTCTTGTATTATTTATTTCATTTCTTTTTTTCTTCTTCTGAAATATCTGTTCTTTAGATGTTGGACTTTCTGAACTAATAACTATCTCATTTTCTTCTCTCCTATTTTGTCCTACTATCTAAAAGATTCTCTTCAATTCCTTCTTTTTAATATTGCTAGTAAATTTTTAAAACTTTAGCTTTTATATTTTAATTTCTAAAAGCTCATTCTCATTTAGTTCATTTTTTGTTCCTATTTTATGGACACGATACCTTTTTTTTCTTTATTGATTAAGGTATTACATATGCGTCTTTATCCCTCCATTACTTCCCATTTTTTCTCTTTTTAAAATAAATATGTTTTTATTAATTTTAGAGAAAGAAGAAGGGAGAGGGATAGAGAGATGAAACATGGATGAGAGAGAGAGACATCAATTGGCTGCCTCCTGCACACTCCCTATTGGGGATCCAGCCCACAACGCAGACATGTGCCCTGACCAAATTGAATTGGGTACCTCTTGGTTCATGGGTCAATACTTAACCACTGAGCCACACTGGCCAGGCTACACAATATCTTTTCTTATCTCTGTAAGAATATTAATTATAATTATTTTTACTTTTTCTTTTATTTCCTGCTTTACCTCCATTTCCCTTTAGTTGCTTCTCTCTGTGTGTGATATTTATTTATTTATTTATTTATTTATTTATTTATTTATTTATCACGTTAGAGCCTTTCTTCATGTGCCTTGTGATACTTTGCTCTTTGGTTATGTTTAAAAGTGGAACAATAAAAACCTGATTGCAATGTCTTGCTCTGTGTGTGAGCAGGGCTTGCTGATGGAAAAGTTCCATTATAAGGAGGCCTCCTGGTAACCTTTTATTTGGGTAGCTCCTCATTGTCTGTACCTGGAGGTCTTTTCTCTGGAGTCTCAGAGACTTATCCTTCAATATGCTGCCTCCTATTAATATGAGAACAGGTGTGAGAAGGAACATCAACACTTAAATCTGTAGATTTTCACTTACCCAGTACCCTTTTTAGACCCATTGAATTCATCTGAGCAATTTCCTCTTCCAGGCATCCCAGTGTTGGTGGGGGCCCCATCTGGGCAGCCAGCTCTCCTCTCTCTGCTTTTGGTGGTGGTGATGTCCTTTTTCTGCTCAGCTATATCCATAGATGAGGAACAAAAGAAGATGGTAATGAAGGAGAAAATAATGCAGTTGGGCGGGGAGGGGGGGTGCGGGCGGGGGGGAGGGGGCGGAGGGAGCTGGTGCTGAAGAAAGAAGAGATGGCTAATAAGAGGCTCATGATCCTCAAAAAGGTTGAGATGAAGCAGGCCATGAAGTCCCGAAAGTTCTGACCCAGCATGCACTTTTTCTAGGCCAAGAATCTCATTGAGAAAAGTGAGGTGTTTAATATCCTGAAGAAGATGCCAAAAGGTAGAGGTTTGGAAGGAAGATTTTGGGGTTCTGAGAAGGTAGGGGGAAACTACACTTGCAGCTGCTATTGGTCTAAACAGAGCAGAGAGAATGCTACTCAGCTACTCTAAGCCTCGTTTTTGCTAGCAAACTAGGAAAGGGCGTGTTCAAAGGTGGCTGCTGGTTCATTTTGGAAACCAAAAACCCTACTTCTGAGGTGGCTCAGCTGAGAGAAAGAGAGAGAGAAGGAGAGAGAGAGAGAGAGAGAGAGAGAGAGAGAGAGAGAGAGAGAGAGAAAAGGAAGTGGGCCCTAGATATTACTGGCCTTCCCTGACAAAGTTGGAAAAGTGTCCATCCGTAGATAGTATACTAGTCCCATAGGACCCTAGTTTTCCCTTCATATCATCCCTTATACCTCTTTCTTCTAGGCTGCGGCCTAGGAGATGAAGAAGCCGCCTGCCTGCGATCTCAGGCCACAGCCAGCCGGAGAAGCCGCCTGCCCCACATCCACCTGCCCCATGTCCTCGGGCAGACTGAGAAGCCAGGCCCCAGCACCTGAAGCTGGCTGTGGCCTAAGAGATGAAGAAGCCACCTGCCCCGAGGTCCCAGGCTGCAGCCACCTGGAGAAGCTGCCAGCCCTGTGGTCCAGGGCGCCAGGGCCTGTGGCTGGGAAATAGGTTCCTTCTTCTCCCACTGCAGTCATTACTCCAATACTCCCCTTCTGAATTTCTCTCCTATGCCGCAACCCAACTCCACTTTTCTTTTTTTTAAATATATATTTTATTGATTTTTCACAGAGAGGAAGGGAGAGAGAGATAGAGAGTTAGAAACATCGATGAGAGAGAAACATCGATCAGCTGCCTCCCGCACATCTCCCACTGGGGATGTGCCCGCAACCCAGGTACATGCCCTTGACCGGAATCGAACCTGGGACCTTTCAGTCCACAGACCGACGCTCCATCCACTGAGCCAAACCGGTTTCGGCCCAACTCCACTTTTCATCTGAAAGATACGGAACAGAGAGAGCAGTGTTAAAAGCTTACATTTTTAAGCCAGTAAGATTGGTACTTAAACATATAAATGGAAAACTAGAGTCCTTAAGGTAACAAAGGCTACAAAGGGAGGGGACAGGGACAGGGCATGACATATTATATCCAGCAATCCATATGGGGACTGAAAACTTTGCAATGATGACAATTACTGAAGATATGAATCAACTAAAATAGTTGACAGGGACAATTCTTCCATCTTTGAAAATATCTACATCAAGTCTGTTTAAATAGATTTTCATCTGCATAATATAACACATTCTGACAAGCACCGGGCCTCTAGTTAACAATAATTATTTTAATCATACAACCACCTACGGAGTGCTTCCATGAGGTTATTTCCCTTGACAAAAAGAAACATGAAGCTCAGCATAGTTAAGGAAGTTGCCCAAGACCATAGAGCTAATGTCAATGTAAAAAGTGTCCAAACTTGTAAGAATTTTTATGAGTTTATTTGAGCCAAACTGATGACAATTGCCAGGAAGCAAAATCTCAATGGATTGAGAAAATGCTCTAGAGAATATCTGAATTGTCCAGAATTATTGAAAGCTGTTTCCCTGTAGACACACAATGCTGCCAGCTTTTACTAGTTCTATTCAATATTATACTAAAAGTATAGTCAGGGAAATAAAGCATGAAAAATAAGAAATACAAAAGCATAAGGATCAACTTTTATACAATAAAATTATCATTATTGTGGGTGGACATTTTTATAACATGGACAATTCACTACAATCCAAAACGATTATACTAGTAACTAGTAAATGAGATTCATTATATAAAATCATATGATGACTATGAATGAACCGGCAAGAATAAAAGAGAAAATAAAAATAAATGATTAAGACTGGATGAGTAGAAGAAACCAAGATGACAGCATAGGTAAACACCGGAAATTGCTGCCTCGTACAACCACTTCAAATATACAACTAAAAGACAAAATGGACATCATCCAGAACCACAGGAAGGCTGGCTGAGGGGAAATTCTACAACTAGAAGGAAAGAGAAAAGAACACTAAGACTCAGAGGAGGTGCGGAGGCGCACGTGGAAAGGGCTGGCAACTGAGGACATGGTTGTCTTTTTCAAACGAGAGGGAGACACAAGCTCCCGAAGGAACTTGAGGGAGGCTTTCTCTCAGAGGTGCTTGCAGCGATTACTGGGACACTGAGACACGGAGTCTCTTAGGGCAGGACTGAGGATCAGCCATAGTTATTTGCTCCGCCCTGTTGATTCCCTGAGACCCCGCCCCACCCAAGCTGTGCACAGAGGCTTTTGCATATGAATGACCTGGCCCTTTGCAATCTAAAAATTACCTAACAAATTGCAGCTGGGTCAGAGAAACCCAGAACTTCCAAAAGAAGGCCCAAGGCCCCACAGTAGCTTGCATTACTTCACAGCTGGGCCTCATCTGGGCACCTCCAAACCCCAAACAAAGAAGAGGAATCTGCAGATCTCTCCATAGCTCCTGCTGAGTAGCCTCAGGCAGAGGCTAAATTAGCACCTCCTTAGAGGTACAAGTGCCAGTGTACCCAGTGGTCATAGTGGGACCATCCAGATTACAACTCCTCAGATCCATAAGGGACACACTCAGGGGGCGGACTCAGTGAACACAGAAGTTCTCCCACTGTAGATACAGCTGATTCTCACAGCCAATTGGCCTGGAGGTCAATTCCTCCCAGTGATACCTACAACAATCAAGGCTTAACTACAATAAGACTGTGCACAAAGCCCATAAAGGGGTGCACCAAGAGTGTCCACCTCAGGTAACTGGGGAGGCTGAGCCACTGGGCCCTATAGGACACCTAGCACACAAAGCCACTCTATAAACACAGGAAAGCATAAAAAATGCAGAGACAAAGAAACAGTCACAAATGACAGAAATGGAAGAAAGCAAACTACCGGATATAGAGTTCAAAACCACGGTTATAAGTTTTTTCGAGAATTTTCTAGAAACTTCCAATAACTTTAGTGAGACCCTCAAGAAATCTAGTGAGACCCTCGAGGATATGAAAAAGGACAAAGTAGAAATTAAGCATACACTGACTGAAATAAAGAATGTTACACAGAGTTCCAACAGCAGACCAGAGGATCGCAAGAATCAAGTCAAAGATTTGTAATATGAAGAAGCAAAAAACACCCAACCTGAAAAACAAAAAGAAAAAAAGAATCCAAAAATATGAAGATAGTGTAAGGATCCTCTGGGACAACTTCAAGCGAACCAACATCCGAATTATGGGGGTGCCAGAAGAAGAGAGAGAGCAAGATATTGAAAACCTATTTGAAGAAATAATGACAGAAAACTTCCCCTACTGGGTGAAAGTAATAGACTTACAAGTCCAGGAAGCACAGAGAACCCCAAACAAAAGGAATCCAAAGAGGACCACACCAAGACACATCATAATTAAAATGCCAAGAGCAAAAGACAAAGAGAGAATCTTAAAAGCAGCAAGAGAAAAAAAGTCAGTTACCTACAAGGGAGTACCCATATGACTGTCAGCTGATTTCTCAACAGAAACTATGCAGGCCAGAAGGGAGTGGCAAGAAATATTCAAAGTGATGAATAGGAGGAACCTACAACCAAGATTACTTTACCCAGCAAAGCTATCTTTCAGAATTGAAGGTCAGATAAAGAGCTTCACAGATAAGAAAAAACTAAAGGAGTTCATCACCACCAAACCAGTATTGTATGAAATGCTGAAAGTATCCTTTAAGAAGAGGAAGAAGAAAAAGGTAAAGATACAAATTATGAACAACAAATACACATCTATCAACAAGTGAATCTAAAAATCAAGTGAATAAAAAATCTGATGAACAGAATAAACTGATGAATATAATAGAATCAGGGGCATAGAAAGGGAGTGGACTGACTATTCTCGGGGTGAAAGGGGTGGGGGAAGAGACCAGACAAAAATTGTACACCTATGGATGAGGACTGTGGGGGTGGGGGGGGTTAAGGGCAGAGGGTGTGGTGGGAACCGGGTGGAGCGGAGCTATGGGGTGAAAAATGAGGAACAACTGTAATAATCTGAACAATAAAGATTTAATTAAAAAAAAAAACACTGGATGAGTAAACAAGTATATACAAGATAAATGAGCCAATAGATTTATAGAATACTAGAGGCCCAGTGCATGAATTTGTGCACAGGTGGGGTCTGGCCGGCCCAGCCCAATAGGGGTGGATTGATGCTGGCCCTGTCGGGAGGAGGAGATGGCCAGAGGTTGGCCAGCTGGTTTGCCCTGATCAGGGCCTGATCAGGGCCAGGCTGGCTGGGGTGCGGGGCTGTGGGCGATTGGCCAGCGGGCCCCGCCCCTGATTGAGGTGGGGGGGGATGATCGGAGGTCAGTGGCCAGGGCAGGGGCTGTGGGAGGTTGGCAAGCAGGCCTAGCCCCGGATCAGAGTGGGGGGATGCTGATCAGGGGTGGAGCTGGCTGGGGGGAGAATCTGCAGGCTGATGGGGGTGGAAGGGGCCCATCGGGGGTGGAGCTGCAGGTGGTTGGCTGGAAGCCCTGCCCCTGATCAGGGTGCAGGTCTGATCTGGGGTGGAGCCAGGCAGGGAGAGGGGCTGCTGGAGGTTGGCCGGCCAACCCCACCTGCCGATTGGGTCAGTTCGCTGGCCGCAGTGGGCGTCATAGCAACCGGTTGTTCTGGTCATTCCGGTGTTCCGGTCACTGGCTTTATATATATACTAGGGGCCCGGTGCATGAAATTCGTGCACTGGGTGTGGGTGGGGGGAGTGTCCCTCAGCCCAGCCTGCCCCCTCTCACATACTGGGAGCCCTCAGGCGTTGACCCCCATCACCCTCCAATCGCAGGATCGGCCCCTTGCCCAGGCCTGATGCCTCTGACAGAGGCGTCAGGCCCGGGCAGGGGACCCTCATTTCCCCCATCACTGGTTCTGCCCCCAGCCCAGGCCTGATGCCTCTGGCCCAGGCGTCAGGCCTGGGCAGGGGACCCCCAAACCCCTCCGATTGCTGGCTCTGCCCCTTTCCCAGGCCTGATGCCTTGGCCAGAGGCGTAGACCCCCATCACCCTCTGATCGCCTGATCAGCCCCTTGCCCAGGGTTGGCGGCGTGAGTGGGGCGGACACCGCAGCCGCCCCGCCGGCCCGCGTCCGGGTCTGCTGGCCGGATCGGGTTCCGGGCGTGAGTGCGAGCGGACACCGCAGCCGCCCCGCCGGCTCGCGTCCGGGTCTGCCGGCCGGATCGGGTCCGGGCAACCGCTGGCACTCACGCCCCCAAACCGCTCTCGTGGGTTGGCGGCGTGAGTGGAGCGGACACCTAGCTGCCCCACCGGCCTGTGTCCTGGTCAGCCAGCGGGATCTGGTCCCCGGGGACCGACAGCACTCACGCCCCAAACTCGGGTTGGCGGCGTGAGTGCGGGCGGACGCCAAGCCGCCCCACCGGCCCGCATCTGGATCTGCCCGCCGGATCGGGTCTGGGCAACCGCTGGCACTCACGCCCCCTATCCGCTCTCTGATGGCGCTGTACCATCCTGCCTGCAATATGCAAATTAGCTGCCATCTTTTTTGGCGGTTAACTGCCAATCTTAGTTGGCAGTTAATTTGCATATCTCACTGATTAGCCAATGAAAAAGGTATCGTTCGTACGCCAATTACCATTTTTCTCTTTTATTAGTATAGGATATATATTTTTAAAAACCACACTTTTAAATGTTTAAGTAAAAATGACCCAAGAAAAATTACCAGAGAATATGCATAGAAAGAAAGTGCAGAGGCCAATAAACAACCACTAGACAGTAATTCACCCTCAGCAAGTAGTTGCAAGAGATTCAAGAGGGCAGGTTCCCGGAGGCTGGCGGCCCTGCCCCTGCTCGGGGTGGGGGGCCGATCTGGGGTGGGGCTGGGTAGGGGGAGGGGCTTCAGGAGGTTGGCTGACTGGCCCTGCCCCCTATTGGCAAGGTGACAGCTCTCACTACTGCATGGGTTCTGGATCTCAGGACAGCTGGGCTCTGGACCAACTGTCCACAGCCTGAGTTCTCATTTCTCTATCAGGCACAGCCCCATGTGAGGACCACCATGCTGAGGGGGCAGGGGGTGTTTTCTAGGACATTAAGCACATGCACTGCATCATCACTGGGATGCCTGCATTCCTCTGGATTGTGGCCTCTTTGACCATTCTCCAGCTCACAGTCACTCCAAGTGGTCACTCTTAGTGGTCACCTTCTTCCCTCACTTTCCTTGGCCACAACCAAAGCTTCATGCTTGGGTGTGAGGAGAGAGCATCCTTGTCAAATGCCATATTTTGGGGAAGCTGTCTTTTACTATGAAGTGTGCTGTTAGTTTTAAGCTATTGAAATGCACTTGATCAGAATATGGAAGTTCTCTTCTGTCCCTGCTGCAATGAAAGCACATGTGATGATTGGATGTTGAATTTGTACTATTCTTTTCCTGCATCAATTGAGATAGTCATATTATTTTTCTCAAGTCTATTAATAATAAGTGAATTACATTCATTTTTTAAAAAATTTATTGGGGTGACATTGGTTAATAAAATTATATGGGTTTCAGGTATACAATTCTATAATACATTATATGTATACTAAAGGCCTGGTGCACAAAAATTTGTGCACTCGTGTTGGGCGGGGGGGGGGGGGGGGGTCCTTCAGCCTGGCCTGTGCCCTCTTGCAGTCTGGGACCCCTCGGGGTATGACCACCTGCTGAGTTAGGTCTGCTCCCCAGGGGATTGGGCCTAAGCTGGCAGTCAGACATCCCTCTGGCAGCCCGGGAGCCCTCGGGGGATGTCCACTTGCCAGTGGGGAGCAGGCCTAAGCTGCAGTCAGTCACCCTTAGCGCTGCTGAGGAGGCGGGAGAGGCACCCACCACCACCACTGTACTGGCAGCTGGCAGCCTGGCTTGTGGCTGAGCAGAGCTCCCCCTGTGGGAAAGCACTGACCACCAGGGGGCAGCTTCTGCATTGAGTATCTGCCCCCTGGTGGTCAGTGTGTGTCATAGTGACCAGTTATTCCCAGTGGTTCTGCTGTTAGGGTCAATTTGCATATTACCCTTTTATATAGGATAGAGGCCTGGTGCATGGGTGGGGGCTGGCTGGGTTGCCCTGAAGGGTGTCCCGGATCAGGGTGGGGTCCTGTTGGGGTGCCTGGCCAGCCTGGGTGAGGGACTGAGGGCCGTTTTCAGGCTGGCCACAACCCCTTCAGTGTGGGGGTCCCCACTGGGGTGCCTGGCCAGCCTGGGTGAAGGGCTGATGGCTGTTTCCAGGCTGGCCAAGGCCTCCACTGGGGACCCTCACCCCATGAGGGTGTGGCCATCCTGGGTGAGGGGCTGATGGCTGTTTGCAGGCTGGCCAATCCCCCAGCAGGGACCCTCACACCATGAGGGTGTGGCCATCCTGGATGAGGGGCTGATGGCTGTTTGCAGGCTGGACATGGCCCCCAGCCACCCAAGCTCCCAGTGGAGGCTGGCTGGAAGCAGGTATTTGGGATTTATTTATCTTCTATAATTGAAACTTTGTTGCCTTGAGCAGAGGCCACAGTCAGCCAGGGCAGGAGGGAAGCTTGGCTTCCTCCATCGCCTGGGCAACCAAGCCTTCTGCTTGCTCCAGCTCCGTGGCTACCGGCTGCCATCTTGGTTGGGTTAATTTGCATATAGTCACTCTGATTGGCTGGTAGGTGTGGCTTGGGGCATAGCAGAGATGCAGTCAATTTGCATGTTTCTCTTTTATTAGATTAGATTGTATTGTGTGTTCACCCAACCAGTCAAATCTCCTCCATCATCTTTTTCCCCCTTAACCCTCATCTATCTTCCCTCAACCCCTTTCCTTCTTGTAATCACCATACTGTTGTCACTGTCCATGAGTTTTTTCTTTGCTTAATCCTTTCACCTTCTTTATCCAGTCCCCTAATACCCTTGTGTATGACAGCTTTCAGTCTGTTCTATGTATCTATGAGTTTGTTTTTATTTTATTTGTTTATTTTGTTCATTAGATTCCACATGCTAAGTAAAATAAGCCAGTCAGAGAAAGACAAGTATCATATGATTTCACATATATGTGGAATCTAATGAGCATTCATCCTATATAATAAAAGCCTAATATGCCAATTGTTCTCTTGACTGGGAGTTTGACCAGGAGTTCAACTATTTGCCATGATGTGCACTGATCATTGGGGGCGGCACAGAACATGGCAGATATTGGCAATGCAGTGCTGACAGTGGGCAGCAGTGGAGGCCCTGCCGGGCCTGATGGACCCCCAATGAGAGCAGAACCACGGTGGGATGGTAGAGCAGGTGAGCGGGCAGCACCAGGCCAATGAGGGTGCCAGTGGGGGCCCGAATGCTCTGCTGATCGCTGCTCAGATGGTGACCAGTGGCAGCTCTGACACTCCCATTACAGAGAAAGGGCAAATAGCAATATTAAAATATTTGTTCTAATTATTTTCCTTTCAATGTGCACGAATCTGTGCACCAGGCAACTAGTTCTTATGCCAGGGTGTGTTTCTCGGCATCTAGAAAAGTTTAGGAATCTGGAGAAGGGATGTGGTGTAAATTAATCAAGAGTCCAGAGATGAAACATAATTTTGGAAGGCATTTTGGGGAGCTAAAGAAGACTTAGCTAAAGAAACCAAGTTCTTCTGTCTCTTTGGACCCCTTTCTTTTTTATTAACACAAATTGTCCTAAAGCAAGGTAGATATACATATCAAAGGCAAGGTTTAGTATACAGAATCCATTGTCAGGTTGGGGGAACTGCCTTCGGCTGTTCAGGTGTTTGGCCAGTAGGAGGCAATAACATGTAGATTGAAATGCCCTCAGCTGTCTGGCAGCAAGCAATCATCTATGCAAATCTTTAGGTGTGGGAAAATGCCCTTAGCCATTTCCAGCAGGCAATCCTCAAGGTTCCATCAACATTTGATGAAACTTCTTGCATTATGACATGCTGGAATTAGCTTCCGGCATTCTTAAATATTGAGTCAACCTTCAATTTATGAAATGATCTCTATTTGCTATTGATGTTTTACTTTCTTTTTTTGTGTGTGGCTGGTTTTTGTTTTTTCTTTTCTTATTTTTTTTTTACTGTTTAAAGTAAATTATTTTGTTGCAATTGTAAATGGGATTTTTCTTTTTTTTTAGTTTCTCTTTTTGTGAGTTCATTATTTGTGTAGAGAAAAGGCATATGCTTCTGGGTGTTAATTTTGTATCCTGCTACATTGCTGAATTCATTTATTAAGTCTAGTAGTTTTTTGATGGAGTCTTTAAGGTTTTCTATGTATACTATCATGTCATCTGTAAATAATGATAATTTTACGTCTCCCTTTCCAATTTGGATGCCCTTTATTTCTTCTTCTTTTCTGATCGCCATGGCTAGTACTTCCAGTACTATGTCGAACAGGAGTGGTAAGAGTGGGCATCCCTGTCTTGTTCCTGTTCTTAGGGGAAATGGGTTTAGTTTTTGCCCATTGAGTATGTTGGTTGTAGGTTTGTCATGTAAGGCTTTTATTATGTTGAGGTATGATCCCTCTATTCCCACCGTCCTGAGAGTTTTTATCAAGAAGGGGTGTTGGATTTTGTCAAATGCTTTTTCTGCATCAATTAATATGATAATGTGATTTTTATCTTTCAATTTGTTTATGTGATATATGACATTTATTGATTTGCCAATATTATGCCAGCCTTGCATCCCTGGAATAAATCCCACTTGGCCATGGTGTATGATATTTCTAACATAATGCTGGATCTGATTTGCTAGAATTTTGTTGAGGATTTTAGCATCTATGTTAATGAGGGATATTAGCCTGTAATTCTCTTTCTTTGTGTTGTTTTTATCTGGTTTTGGGATTAGGGTAATGCTGACTTCATAGAAAGAACTTTCTGCCTTCCTCTTGAATTTTTTTTGGAATAGTCTCTGGAGGATGTTTTAGTTCTTTGAATGTTTTGTAAAACTCCCCTGTGAAATCTTCCAGACCAGGGCTTTTGTTTGCTGTACATTTTTTGATTACTGACTCAATTTCATTGGTAGTTGTTGGCCTATTCACCTTTTTGATTCTTCATGATTGAGTTTTGAAAGATAGTATTTTTCTGGGAATATGTCCATTTCATCTAGGTTTTCCAGTTTATTGGAGTAGAGTTGTTCGTAGTATTTTTTACAATACTTTATATGTCTGTGGGATCGTTTGTTACTTCACCTCTTTCATTTCTGATTTTGTTTTTTTGGGTCCTCTCTCTTTGCTTCTTGGTGAGCCTGGCTAGAGGTTCATCAATCTTGTTTATCCTTTCAAAGAACCAGCTCTTGGTTTTACTGATTTTTTTTGTCTCTATATCATTTATTTCTGCTCTGATCTTTATTATTTCCTTTCTTATGCTCACTCTTGGATTTTCTGGCTCTCTTTCTAATTCTTTAAATTGTAGAGTTAGATAATTGATTACCAGTTTTTCTTGTTTTGTGAGGTAGCCCAATAGAGCTATGATCTTCCCTCTCAGGGCTGCTTTCCCTGTGTCCATAGATTTGGGATTGTTGTGTTTTCATTGTCATTTGTTTTCAGGATGTTTTTCATTTCTTCTTTCATCTGTTTGGAATTCCAATCATCCTATATAATAAAAGAGAAACATGCAAATGAACCATCCCTCAGCAATGCTCAAGCCACGCCCACAAGCCATGCCCACCAGCCAATCAGAGTGACTATGCAAATTAGCCCAACAAAGATGGCAGTCAATTTGCATACGCAGGTGTCAAGCGCCCCAGGAGGTGATGGTGGCCGCAGCCGCGGGCTCCCAGGACCTTCGCAGGTTTGGGAGGTGAGGCTACTTGCGCCTAGCCATGCCCGCGGGCTCCCGGGACCTTGCTGGCTGAGAGCTGAGCAGGAGAGGAGCGGGTGGAGAACGGGAGGTTTGGAGGACTTGGCAGAACAGGAGACCACTGGACATAGAGCAGAGCAAGAGAGCGGGGGGCTTAGAGGGTGTGGCTCCCTCTGTCACCCCAGCTTCCTCATAACAACTGTGGAAACTGACATCAGAGAGGAGGAAGTCCCACCCCCACAGAATCAGCCTTTGGTCAGACAGCTCTCAGCGGCCTGACAGCCAGGACTCTCATTCACCTGCATCTCAGACCGTGACAGTAGAGAGGTGGGACTATGTCTAAAGAACAACTGTTGCTACAATGTAGCTCTGCAGCTGAAAGATGCTGGCATTATCGACAGAAAATATCTGCAGAACAGTGTGTGTCTGATCTTGAAAGAAGGCAGTGCCTGCGACAGAATGTATCTGAACACCAGCTACTGGAAAAATGTCGCTCTGATGCCGAAAAACACTGGCGTTATCGACAGAAAATGTCTAAAGACCAACGTGCCTTTGAAGTTGAAAGAAGGCGGTGGTGACGACAGAATATGTCTAGAGAACAGTCATCAATAAGTACTGTCAATACTGGTAGGAACTGCCTTCTCAGTGAAAATGGAGTACAGGAGGATGCAATTCTCGAACATAGTTGTGGTGCAATGACTGTTCAATGTGAATTTTGCCTATCACTAAATTTCTCTAATGAAAAACCATCCGATGGGAAATTTACTCGATGTTGTAGCAAAGGGAAAGTCTGTCCAAATGATATACATTTTCCAGATTACCTGGCATATTTTTAAAAAATATATCTTTATTGATTTCAGAGAGGAAGAGAGAAGAGAGAGAGAGAGAGAGAGAGAGAGAGAGAGAGAGAGAGAGAGAGAGAGAAACATCAATGATGAGAGAGAATCATTGATTGACTGCCTCCTGCACATCCCCTATTGGGGAATCAAGCCTGCAACCCAGGCATGTGCCCTTGACCGGAATTCAACCTGGGACCCTTCAGTCTGCAGGCCAACGCTCTATCCATTGAGCCAAAGCAGCCAGGGCTACCTGGCATACTTAAAAAGATTAATGACAAACAAAGATCTGACAGTAAAAATTTCATGGAAAATATTCGTTCTGTAAATAGTTCTTTTGCTTTTGCTTCCATGGGTGCAAATATTGCATCGCCATCAGGATATGGGCCATACTGTTTTAGAATACTCAGACAAGTTTATCACCATGCTGGAACTTTACATCCTTCAGATGGTGTTTCTCGGAAGTTTGCTCAACTCTATATTTTGGATACAGCGAAGCTACAAGTAAAAAAGATTAGCAATGCCAGAAAACCAGGGCTGTTCAGAAAGACTCATGATCAACATCAACAACCTCATGCATGAAATAAGTGAATTAACAAAATTGTACAAGATGCTACATGAGGTAGAAAAGGAAGCCCAATCTGAAGCAGCAGCAAAAGGTATTGTTCCCACAGAAGTAACAATAGCAATTAAATACTATCGTAACAGTGACCCAGGTAGGTATAATTCTCCCCGTGTAACTGAGGATGATGTCATATTCAGAAAGGAAGTTGGAGAACTTCCTTTTGAAAGGGACTTGCTCATTCATTGTAAACCAGATCCCAATAATCCAAATGCCACTGAAATGAAACAAATCAATATCCTGTTTCCTACATTAGATGCAATGACATATCCTATTCTTTTTAAACACATGGTGAAAAAGGCTGGGGAACAGATATTGCATTAAGACTCAGAGACAACAGTGTAATCGACAATAATACTAGACAAAATGTAAGGACACGAGTCACACAAATGCAGTATTATGGATTTCATCTCTCTGTGCGGGATACATTTAATCCTATTTTAAATGCAAGAAAATTAACTCAACAGTTTATTCTGGATTCATATTAAAAAATGGAAGCCAATCGGATAAATTTCATCAAAGCAAACCAATCTAAGTTGAGAGTTGAAAGATATAGTGGTTTGATGGATTATCTCAAATGAAGGTCTGAAAATGACAATGTGCCGATTGATAAAATGATAATACTTCCATCATCTTCTGAGGGTAGTCCCAGAAATATGCAGCAGCAATATCAGGATGCTATGGCAATTGTAACGAAGTATGGCAAGACCGATTTATTCATAACCATGACATGCAACCCCAAATGGGCAGATATTGAAAACAATTTACAATACTGGCAAAAAGTTGAAAACAGACCTGACTTGGTAGCCAGAGTTTTTAATATTAAGCTGAATGCTCTTTTAAATGATATCTATAAATTCCATTTATTTGGCAAAGTAATAGCTAAAATTCATGTCATTGAATTTCAGAAACGTGGACTGCCTCGTGCTCACATATTATTGATATTAGATAATGAGTCCAAATTACATTCCTCTAATTAATGCCCTATCAATGTGCATGAATTTTGTGCACCGGGCTACTAGTTGTTTAATAATAGGCTATTTAGTCTCCAAGTGTTTGATTTTTTGGATTGTTTTCATTGTAGTTGATTTCTAATTTTATGGATTTGTGATCCAAGAAGATGCTTGATATGATTTCAATCTTCTTGAATTTGTAGAGACTTAGCCTGTGTCCTAACATGTGACCTATCTTTGAAAATGTCCCATGTGCACTTGAGAAAAATGTATATTCTGTAGCTTTGGGGTGAAATATCCTGAAGATGTCAATTAAGTCCATCTATTCTAGTGAGTTATTTTGGATTGTTATTTCTTTGTTGATTTTTTTGTCTAGAAGATTTATCCAATGGTGTTAGTGGGATATTAAAGTCCCCTACTATGACTGTATTGCTGTCAAACTCTCCCTGGATATCTTCCATAAGTTTTTTTTAATGTATTTGGGTGCTGCTGCATTGGGTGCATATATGTTTATCAGAGTTATATACTCTTGTTGTATCGATCCCTTTAGTATTATGAAGTGGCCTTCCTTATCTCTTCTTATGGCCTTCACTTTGAGGTCTATTTTGTCAGATACCCCAGCTTTTTTTTTTTTTCATTTATGCTTCCCTGAAAAAATTTTTCCATCCCTTCACTTTCAGTCTGAGTGAGTCCATTGTTCTGAGGTAGGTCTCTTGTAGATAGCATATGTATGGGTCATGTTTTCTTATACATTTAGCCACTGTATGTTTTTTTATTGGAACATTTAATCCATTTATGTTTAAGATTATTATTGATATATACTTGTTTGTAGTTATTTTTATTTTTTATTCTTATATTCCTTTTCCCCTCACTATTCCTTCTTCTTCTTCTTCTTCTTCTTCTTCTTCTTCTTCTTCTTCTTCTTCTTCTTCTTCTTCTTCTTCTTCTTCACAACAGTCAATTTAGCATTTTTTGCATTCCTGATTTGGTAGTAATAAACTTTTTTAGCCTTTTTTGCCTATGAAGTGCCTGATTTCCCCTTCACTTTTAAATGATAGCCTTGTTGGATAGAATATATCTTGGTTTCAGTCCATTGTTTTGCATCACTTTGTATGCTTCATTCCATTCCCTTCTGTCCTGATGTGTTTCTGTTGAGAAATCATTTGATAATCTCATGGGAGATCCCTTGTTGGTGACTCTCTGTCTCTCTCTTGCAGCCCTTAAGATTCTCTCTTTAGCATTAATGTTTGCGATTGTTATTATGACGTGTCTTGGTGTGGGTCTTTTTGAGTTCATCTTGTTTGGGACTCTCTGTGCTTGTGTGACTTTTTCCATCCCTTCACTTTCAGTCTGAGTCCCTTGTTCTGAGGTAGGTCTCTTGAAGACAGCATATGTATGGGTCATGTTTTCATATACATTCAGCCACTGTATGGTTTTTGATTGGAGCATTAAGATGCTCAGGGTGTCGGGAGTACATGTACAGTTTCTCTGGTGTGTGACTCCCTGTGAGGACCAGAGCCTCAAAGGGATGGAAGATCCCCAAATCAGGGAAGTTTGCTATCATTATTTCTTCAAATAGGATAAGAAAACCTATTTGAAAACCTATTTCTCATCTTTGCTCCTCTTCTTTTCCCCCTGGCACCCCTATTACATGAATGTTGCTTCATTTCTTTTTGTCCCAAAGCTCCTTTAAGCTCTTCTCCTGCTTTCTATATTTTTCCTCCAATTGCTGTTCAGACTGGGTGTATTTTTCTACCCTGTCTTCTATGTCGCTGATTCATTCCTCCACTTCCTCTAGTCTACTGTTGAAAGCTTCCATTGTGTTTTTTATTGTACTTATATTATTCTTCATTTCCTCTTGGTTCTTCCATATCTTGTTGATTTTCTCATCCAGCCTGTTTACAAACTTTATGACCTTTACTCTGAATTCTTTCTCTGACATATTGGTTGCCTCATTTCACTTAGTTCCTTTTCTGGAAATTCCTCCTATTTTTTCCTTTGGGGCGGTTCTTTGTCTACCAATTTTTGCTGTCTCTTTCTGGCCCTGGGCACCCTACTTGGAGTTTGAGAGGTTGAACACCCTATCAGGACAATGGTTTGGAAATCATTAACCCAGAGATAGGGTCTGTCTTGAATTTCATGCCTTCATTGTCTCTGCTCTGAGTTGTATCCCCTTCTTCCATGGATCTGGTCCCTCAGTTGTCTACTTCATATGCTCAGGTTGGCGGGAGCATGTGTACAGTTTCTCTGGTGTGCGACTCCCTGTGAGGACCCAGAGCCCTCTGTCATGCAATTTGCTGTGCGGCCTCAGCACCTGTGGCAGGGTGGCACCCTAGGTCCCTCTTATAGAGAACTTGCAGCATGGTCCTGTGGCCCCTGGCTGAGTAAATCCGATTGCTCCAGGTCACCCAGGCAGCACTCTCTTATGGCTTGAGTGGGGTGTGTACTGGGTTGCTATGGATAGCCCTGGCAGGACTGTCCCAGGGGCTGGTACTGAGCAATTGTGGGTTGCTCTGGGTCTCATAGTCATTGCTTTCCTGTGGCCCAGAGTGAGGCACCTGCTGGGTTGCTCCAGTTCTCTCCTCTCTGGTGTGGAGGGGGAGTGGGTTGCTCTGGGTCTCACACACTGCACTCTCCTGTGGCCCAGAGTGGTGCGTGCACTGGGTTGCTCCAGGTTGCCCTGGCAGAAGGTCCCAAGGCTCGGGGTGGAGCGGGCACTAAGTGGTTTTGGGTCAGACTGGCATCATGGTTCTGGGGCTTAGAGCTGGGTTCTGGGGTACCCCTGGCTTACACTCACTACAGGTTCCTGGAGCTGGATCCTGGCACTCTGGGTCCTGGTGGGCTGGTGAGGAGGCCTAGTGGGGGAGGTCACTCTGATGAGCACTCACTGCAGATGTCTGGGAGCCTGCCAGGAGGTACTGCACCACTCACTGCCAGGGCATAGTAGGTAGTTCCATGGGGTTATGGCTGGCAAGTGGCATTCTCTAGGTGTCCTCTACCTTTCCTTATTGAAAATTATCTCCTCAGCTGTGTCTAATTTGTTAATTCTGGGTAGATGTTCTCTGATTTATTTGCTTTTCTGGCCTGGCCACGGGAGGAAGTGTGTGGCACTTCTGCCTATTTGACTGCCATTCTGAAAAACCCTCAATTGGATCTTTTCTACAAGCAACAGGGCAAATGGCCCGAAATCTCTTATGTCCGGACACTTTTTCTTTTACTCCCTAATAATACTTTTATTTATAACACAGTTTGTCTCTTCTAGGTTGCAAACCCTATTTGTGCTCCAGGAATACTGCCTCTTATCAGCTCTTGATACCATCGCCGCCTCTTTCCATGCCCAGTCCTCATTGTTCCTCTGACAGGATCTCTTGAATCCAAAGAAAAACATCACCCCCTTTCAGCAGGAAGCAGCTACAGAAGAGACCCTGCACCCCTTTACCCTTAAAAAATTCAGAGCCAACATCCTTGATCGAGGGTATGTTGTAGACAGTTAGATAGATATGAGCAGAGCAGGGACGATGGGTCAGGTACACCCTGGACACCTAGTAATGAGAAAGAACTGGTAGAAAATATTTAGTTCAAGATCTTGCCCCTAGAACCTTTTACTACCCTAGAATGCCTCCAGTCATATGCAAGGACAAAAGACTACAGGACAGGCCCTGGTAGGTCAGTTTGAAGAAGAAAGCAATTAATTCCCCTCCGAGGGTTTAAAATTAATCCTAGCCCACTCTCCAGGGCAGCTCTTTGAGCAACCCACTAGAAATTTCTCTTCAAGTATACTTTCTCTTGGCTTGCTCAAATAAATTTTCTCCAGTGAGTTTGGGTCTTGGCTCTGAATTCTATTTTTTTAAAAATATATTTTATTGATTTTTTACAGGGAAGAAGGGAAAGTGATAGAGAGTTAGAAACATTGATGAGAGAGAAACATCGATCAGCTGCCTCCTGCATGCCCCCCAGTGAGGATGTGCCCGCAACCAAGGTACATGCCCTTGACCGGAATTGAACCTGGGACCCTTGAGTCCGCAGGCCGACGCTCTATCCACTGAGCCAAACCGGTTCGGCTTGGCTCTGAATTCTTTTCTTAGCCAGAACTCAAGAACTGAGGTTGCTGAACCCAGGTTTGGTCTGACCCTACTAGTTAGACACCTACAGCATTATAATGTTAAGACAGCTATGATGCCACTAGGTAATAGGAATTTTTCAGCTCCATTACAAGCCTATGGGACAACCATTGTATATGCAGTTTGTCATTGACAGAAACAAAGTTATGTAGTGCATTCCTAGCTAAGAGAGTCTTTGCAAGGTCATTTTCTGAGTAATATTTTTAATATAAAAATAAAGAATTAATCCACATACTTGGATTTGCTCAACGGTAGCAAGGATAATGAACGTAGCTCATTTCATTGTTCAAAAAGGAAATGCATTAGACTCTATCAATAAGTACTGAAAAGGACTTTTAAAACAGAATTTGTTCAATATAAAACTCTTAGCAATGAAATCCAGTTTTCTTAACCTTCTAAGTGCTATCTATCAAAACCTATAGCAAATATTACAAGTAATGGTAAAATAGAAACAATCCTTTAATATCAAGAACACCACAGAAAGCTGTCTTTTACTGTCACACCTAGTCAACTCATGGTTAGAATGTTAGCCAGAAGAGCCAGGCATAACAACATCAACAACAACAACACAACACAGCAGCAAGAACATAAAAAACAAATTGAAAGAGAATATATTTAGAATGATGCCATATGTATCTATGCATATATATAGTCCAAAGTACAAAATAATACTTTATTGTCATTATGATTATATATATAAATAATCCTATCTAAGAGAAACATGGTAATTGGCGTATGACCGCTACCCTTCCCATTGGCTAATCAGGGCAATATGCAAATTAACTGTCAGCCAAGATGGCGGCCGGCAGCCAGGCAGCTTGAAACTAACATGAGGCTTGCTTGCTTCAGTGACAGAGGACTCCAACGTTCCCTGCCTGCTGCTGCAGGCCTCTGAGCTGCAAGCAACTATGTAACAAACATAGAAGCTAAACAAAACCCCAGAAACCTGCTGGGCTTCAGCCAGCAGGATCGCAACATTGTAAGCAAAGACCAGAAACCTACTTTCAGCAGCGGAGGCCTAAGAGCTGGAGCCAAGCCTCAAAGCTAAAGCTGGCCCAGAATAAAAAAGAAAAAGAAAAAAAGGGGCAGTTGGGAGCTTCAGTCACCCCCAGCCTGAAAACAGCCCTCAGCTCCTCACCCAGTGCCAGGAGTCGGTCCATGCTTGCTGTTTCAAGGGACCTGGCATATATGGCATACTGTTCTTAATATGTTTGCTCACCTTCTTGGCACTATGTGTTTTAACCAAGGTCTCTGAGAAAGGTTGTTTCCCCAGGTAGGGATTTTCCCCTGAAGTTAGGGAGGGAATAAAACCTCTTAACTAAGTGCCAGGCGGGTAATTAATCACTTTAACTATGAACAATCATGCTTAAGCTACTTAATCTTTACTCCCTGGAATGGAGATAAGAAACGCCCTAACCTTTGAAATAGAGATTGATAGGATTGGAATCAACTGGTATAAATACAGTTGTAACAAGACAACAGCAGACAGAACTTAGAACACAGAATTTAGAAGACAGGACTTAGAAGACAGAACCTACACACAGGACTTAGAAGACAGAACCTACACGGAACCTAGAGACAGAAGAACTTCGCTGGAGAGAACATGGCAAAAGATCCTGGACTGAACCTGACTACAGAAATTGGCAAGAGAACCTGACTAGAACCTGGTGACTGAACCTGGCTGGAGAACCTGGACAGAACCTGGATGGAGAACCTAGCGAGGGAACATGGCTACAGAACCTGGCTGGAGAACCTGGAGATCCTTGCAAGAGAACATGGACACAGAACCTGGCTGGAGATCCTAACCAGAACCTCGCTGGAGATCCAGAGCAGAACCTCTCTGGAGATCCAGACCAGAACTTGGCTGGAGAACCTGGCTGGAGAACCTAGCAAGAGAACATGGACACAGAACTTCGCTGGAGATCCAGACCAGAACTTGGCTGGAGATGCTGGCCAGAGATCCTGGCTAGGCTGCTGATCAACTGAACGCTGTCTCTGTGTCATTCCTTCTTCGCCGACTCCGTCCACACCTTTGGGGACCCCTGGACCTGCTGGGGTTGGACCCCGGCAACCCAGACTGGCCAGGCACCCCAGTGGGGACCCCCTCCCTGAAGGGTGTGTGACCAGCTGCAAACAGCCATCATCCCCTCACCCAGGCTGGCCAGGCACCCCAGTGGGGACCCCCACCCTGAAGGATGTGTGACCAGCTGCAAACAGCCATCATCCCCTCACCCAGGCTGGCCAGGCATCCCAGTGGGGACCCCCACCCTAATCCAGGACACCCTTCAGGGCAAACCAGCTGGCACCCACCCATGCACCAGGCCTCTACCCAATATAGTAAAAGGGTAATATGCCTCCCAGCACAGGGATCAGCGGAGCAGCGAGGCCTCCCGGCACCGGGATCAGTGTGACGGGGGCAGCTCCCCAACCCCCTGATCGCCCTGCGGCTCTGTGTGTGATAGGGTGCGGCGCCCCAACCCCCTGCCCCCCACGGGCCCTGCTCTGTGTGTGACGGGGTAGAGCCATAACCTCCCCATCGGCCCTGCCCTGAGTGTGAGAGTGGCAGCACCCCAACCCCCTGATCGGCCCTGCTCTGTGGGTGATAGAGGGCGGCGCCCCAACCCTCTGATGGACCCTGCTCTGTGTGTAACAGGGGGCTGTGCCCCAACCCCCTGATTGGCCCTGCTCTGTGCGTGACAGGGTACAGAGCCCCAACCCCCCTGATAGGCCCTGCTCTGTGAGTGACAGGGGGAAATTCCCCAACCCCCTGATTGGCCCTGCTCTGTGCATGACAGGGGGTGGCGCCACAACCTCCCCATTGACCCTGCCTTGAGTGTGACAGGGGATGGTGCCCCAACACCCCAATCGGCCCTACCCTGAGCGTGACTGAGGGTGGAATCACAACCTCCCGATCGCCCTGCTCTGTGTATAACAGGGGGCGGAACCCCAACTCCCCAATTGGCCCTGCTCTGAGCCCGACCAGGGGCTGCACCTAGGGATTGGGCCTGCCCTCTGCCACCCGGGAGCAGGCCTAAGCCAGCAGGTCGTTATCTCCCGAGGGGTCCCAGACTGCGAGAGGGCACAGGCTGGGCTGAGGCCCCCCCGCCCCCCCCCCCCCGTGCACAAATTTTTGTGCACTGGGCCTCTAGTAAATATATATTTGTTTAGATAAAGAAAAAACTAAATTTTCAAAAGTCTGCAGTTACCTCTGAGAAGGGAGAAATAGTGGGGAGGACTGACCTGGCTGCATCTGCAAAGCTTATTTCTTTAATTAAGAGAGGGATCTGAAGTAAATATAATATTTCTGTACTTTTAAAATATATTTATAATGTTCTCATAAGTTAAAGATGATATGGATGAACCTGGAAAGCATTATGCTAACTGAAATAAGCCAGTCAGAGAAAGACTAGTACCATATGATTTCATTCATATGCAGACTCTAATGAACAAAATGAACTAGCAAGGAAAATAGAGACAGCTCATAGATAGAGAGCAGGCAGACAGCTGTTAACGGAGGGGTTGCAGAACTGGGTGGGGTGGGTGGAGAGATTGATTAAAAAAAAGATAAAATACTCATGGACATGAACAATAGTGTGGTGATTACAAGGGTGGGGAGGTGGAGGAAGGTACAGGGGTGATGGACAGAGACTTGATTTAGGGTGGTGAACACATGATACAGTACACAGAAGATGTGTTGTGGAGTTGTGCACCTGAAACCTGTATAATTTTGTTAACCCATTCCACCCTAATAAATTAAATAAAAAGGAAAAAAATATGATGTAAAAAAATACAATGTGTAGCTACATATTACCACATGATGGCACCATAAATCCACTAAGCAGCCAGAGAAAAAAGTGTTCTATCTCATTGATTTATATGGAAGTCTACAAGGTTACAGTTCCCTAAACATGGGTAATAATGTATGCATGCATCCCGTGTGTGTGTGTGTGTGTGTGTGTGTGTGTGTGTGTGTGTGTGTGTGAAAGAGAGAGAGAGAGCTTTTTTAAAGAACAGATCTTGGGACTCAGAATTGGAAAGAACCCCCACTTACAATAAGGTAGAATCTCAGAGATAGTGAAGCAAAACTCTATTAACCTGGAATCTACTAAATTTGAATACATATTATTTTTATTCAGATAGATGGTTTGTTAAAGACTTCTTTTCTGATCAGCAGAAATAGGATGATGTGCCAAACTTGGATAGAGATGGTCCTAATTCTGTCATTTACTAGCTTTAGGATGGGACACTCATTTCCTTTATCAAGAAAATAGGTAAAATAATATGACACAGAGAGAGCTGTTTTGAGATAAATATCTTATCTCCACACTGATAAAGGACTCTCAATTAATGTCCCTGGCACATCTCTATTTGGAGAAATAGATCATTGCCATCTATATATATAAAAAAGCCAAGTGACTGAACGACGAATGACAAGAGCGACCAGAATGACAGGTGGCTATGACGTGCACTGCGGCGGCCAACCGGCCCAATCAGGGGCTGAGCTGGCCAGTGAACTGCCTGTGGTACCTCCCCCCTGCTGGCCCCGCCCTTGATCGCCCCCCTCCCAAATTAGGGGCAGGTGGCTGGACCCCACCCATTGCACAAATTCCTGCACCGGGACTCTAGTATACTATAAATGGGGGTATTTGCCAACCATTTATTAAAAGACTGCTTCCTATTAATTGTGAAACTCCTGTAAAATACGTAGTTAGATATAGAAGTGTTAAGTTAAATATAAAGGGAAGGGCAGTTAGGGGCAATCAGGCTGGCAGGGGAGCAGTTAGGTTTCGATCAGGCTGGCAGGGGAGTGGTTAGGGGGTGATCAGGCTGGCAGGCAGAAGCATTAGGGGCAATCAGGCAGGCAGGCAGGTGAGTGGTTGGGAGCCAGCAATCCTGGATTGTGAGAGGGATGTCCTAGATTGGAGAGGATGCAGGCTGGGCTGAGGGACATCACCACCCCTCCCCCCATGCATGAATTTTGTGCACTGGGCCTCTAGTGTATGCACAATAGCATAACCAATGGACACAGACACTGGGGTGGTGGGGGCTTGCCTGGGGTGGGAATGGCTGGAGGGCGGGTGGTTAATCGGGGGGAAAAAGGAGACATATGTAAAACTTTAGACAATAAAAATAGAAAAAAGATTCCTATCCTCAAAACGCTGATCTTCCAGAAGTGACTTGTAGGGGCTTTCAGTTCAAAGAGGATTGTTTCACTTTACCCAGAGAAGCCTTATCTTAAAATTCTGCTGGATGTTTAGCTCCCAAATTGGTGCAGATTATTCTAGAGATATGCTTTTTATCCACTTCTCCAGAACTTTTTACAGTAATGAGCGGCTGATTTTAGAACTTGCAATTTAATAAGGCTAAACTAATAAAATAACTGGAAATACAAGACCATATCTCAACTTGACATATTGTTCACGTTTAATCCTTTTATATTATGGGGCCAGAATGTGTAGAAGTCTTTGTGAGGCTTCCAAAAACTGCTGAAGATCCTTCAAAGCAAAACCAGTTTTACAAAAATCTCCTCCTCCCGACTCCTTTCAGTCACATGCTTGATTCCTACAAATAGGTAATCCACCAGGCTGCACTCCAGACAGTTAAGTGGCTTTAACATAAACTCTTATCACAAAGCGGGAGAATGCAAGATAAAAGCATCATTTGTCTTTTAAGCACTTGCTGAAAATCTACCCATTATACAGTGCAGACCTAAATGAAGGCTGCTGGTGCCTTTTTGATGTGGAGGAATTTCCTTCCTCCTGTGATGAGTCAATGACCCAGCTTTTCTTTTCCCCTGGCAGAGTGTGGGTGTTTACTTGCTGCACATTCCAGGGCCTTGATAGATGGCTGAGCTGAACTTGGCCTGCACTAAACTAAGGGGATCAACACTTGGACAGATTCTTTGTTCTGTCCCATGGTGTCAGCAACTTGGAGTAGTCAGTCTGTCGACTCAGGGACCTTTCAATGGGAGGACAGATCCTTTAGCTCACAGATAGAGTAACAAAGGTTTGCTTATAGTGTGGGGCCTCCTCTAAAAAATAGCTTTTTTTGTGTCAGAGTATTTATCATGTACTCATGTCATCATTTCAGGGTTACTGCGGCAATCCTCGTTTGGACAGTGCATGAAGCCTTTTATCTATGAATGTGAGTATCGCTTTGAAGCCTGGGCAAGGAATACATTATAAGTTTAGTGATAGAGAGGCTCAAATGATTGAGTAAGAAGTGAGAAAGGATGGAGAAAGAAACAAATCTGCTAATGGAAAAATGAGGGAAAATCAATCTAATCATTCTTTAGTTAGAGAAATGAATCCTTTGTTCCCCACCTTACTAAAAAAATCTCAAATATTTAGGGTCATGTCAATGTGGTTTCATTTTATTCCTCATCTGGTTTTATGGTTTGCAATAAAGCAAATATTTCAAGGCATTCAAATTAACTGGATTATTTTTTTTACTCACAGAGTGGTAGAATTACAGTATCTTGGGTAAACAAAGAGATTATCTTGCCAATGCTGCTTTCATGGAACCTCATCTCATAACTCATATTTAACATTTTATTTTACTTTAGTATTCTTTGCTCAGAAAGTCAAGAAGCAGATTTAAATTGTTTTAGTTTATTAAAACTAAATTTCCTTGAATATTTATTAACTGAAATTTTAAAATAATCTCATAGAGAAGTACATTTTTGATCAGTTTGTTAAATGTTGGCAAAAGAGTATTGATGTATTAAAATAACTAACAATTCTAAGTGAAGATATTTAAAAACTTTATGAACTGGATGGTGGTTGATGAAATTCAGAAAAATATAAGATAGACTACATG
This sequence comes from Myotis nattereri, assembly GCF_964212035.1. Lineage (NCBI taxonomy): Eukaryota > Metazoa > Chordata > Mammalia > Chiroptera > Vespertilionidae > Myotis > Myotis nattereri. The sequence continues at coordinate 107,400,682 of NC_138076.1, forward strand.
ACATTTCTACAGTTGACTACATAGTGTTTAACTGAAAAATAAAATAAAATAAAATAAAATAAAATATCTTAGACAGAAACTAATCTGCTGGGAAAGTAGCTGGTTTAATATCATGACCAAATATGCACTTGACATTAATTGAAGGAAACAGCTTTATTCATGGTCATTATGTATGTTTACTTAAAGATAATAAAGTAAAGCATGCCCTTAGCTATGCTAAAATGTAATTTTAATAGAGTCAAATTTAGCAATTTTTTCTATGTAGCTTAAATTGTAAATATCTGATGAGAAACAGGACACTGACATTTATTTTTGTTTTGAATATCCCACTAGATATAAAAACAGATTGTGACTTATCACTGTACTGTCTCTGAGCTGAGACTCATGCCAAATAAAATATTTATATGCATATAGATTTATTTTACTTTTTTTTAAAAAATATATTTTATTGATTTTCCACGGAGAGGAAGGGAGAGAGATAGAGAGTTAGAAACATCGATGAGAGAGAAACATCGATCAGCCGCCTCCTGCACATCTCCCACTGGGGATGTGCCCGCAACCCAGGCACATGCCCTCGACTGGAATCGAACCCGGGACCCCTCGGTCCGCAGGCCGACGCTCCATCCACTGAGCCAAACCGGTTTTGGCTATTTTACTTTCTTAAACACCTCATTTCCCTGCATACAGATTTCTTTGACTTTCCATATCTTACATTATTGCACATATGGAAAAAGCTTGACTACTTTTTTGAATGAGCTAGATGTAAAGAGTAATCAATTAGCCATTTTAAAGAGCACTACGATTTTAAAAGGAACTATGCTCTGTTGATCTTATAGCTAGCTCTTAAAATCATAAATATGTACCTTATGATAGTAATGTATTTAAATTTAATATTCTGTTATCAATGGCATAAAAATATATTTGGGGCAAGATGCATTGATTTCAAAGTGTTCAAATACAAGCAACAAGAAATAAGGCTAACTGGCTCAAATCACATGATATTTGTTATTTATTTAGCAAGTATTCTGGAAATGGGCAGTTTCAAAGTTTTTCAGCTGTTTTGTTTCACCATCCAAAATATCTTGATTTTTGGTCTTCATGCTATCATTTATTTTCTGTTTATAAGAAAATAAATAAAAGAAAGGGCTAATATAATCTCATCACCTAGATTCAACAATTAATAAGATATTGTTTATATATTCATTTCTCTTTTTTTTTCTCTTTTGCTGAATTATTTCAAAAATCACATACAATACTTCAGTATAGACCACCAAAAATTAACAATAATCCATTCATATTATCTAACATTCAGCCTGGCTGGTGAGCGTCCACCTATAAACCAGGAGGTCACAGTTTGATTCTCTCATCAAACCCAGGTTGTGGGTTTAATCTCCAGTTGGGGGCATGCAGGAGGCACCTGATCAATGATTCTTTCTCATCATTGATGTTTCTTTTTTATTTTTATTTATTTTTATTTTTTTTAAAATATATTTTATTGATTTTTTACAGAGAGGAAGGGAGAGACATAGAGAGTTAGAAACATCGATGAGAGAGAAACATCAATCAGCTGCCTCCTGCACATCTCCTACTGGGGATGTGCCCGCAACCCAGGTACATGCCCTTGACCGGAATCGAACCTGGGACCTTTCAGTCCGCAGGCTGACGCTCTATCAACTGAGCCAAACCGGTTTCGGCACATCATTGATATTTCTATCTCTCTCTCCTTCTCTCTTCCTCTCTGAAATCTGATATTCAGTCCATATTCAATTTTCTAAAACTAAATGTCAGAAAGCACACATTGCCTGCCTTTCTCACCCAAGATTAGGGAAGTTACCTGTTTTGGTTTAAGAGATTTCCTTTTCAGATTATTTTGGACTAAGCCTGAATATAAAAATTTAAAAAAAATCTTCAAAGGAGCTAATAAGTTGCAAGAGGTATTAATGATGACAGTGGATTTATTTATTCATTTAACAAATAGTTAAATATATTTTTATTTTGAAGCAAAGACTACTTAATTATAGATTCTTCTCAATTTTACTTCAGTTTTCCACTGCCATTCAATAAAATTCAATGGAAAAAATTACTGAGCTTAGTTTCTATTTAATGGCAGCATCCATGCCTTGTCTATTCTTGCTCAAAAATCTTTGGGTCAATTTGATTTCTTCTATTTTCTTGTCCATCTCTCTAAAATGTTATCAAGTTTTTTTTTATAGATCTTAAAAATAGATTTCTTCTGTGTTCCATATTTTCCATTTCTGTCTCTAGTATCCTAGTTAAGGAACTCACTAAATTACGTAAGTGTCCTAACTGGAGACCCAACAACCACTCTCTCTAGCTTTAACTCACCCTACTAACATTTTACATATTGCCTTTCTTTTTATTTTCTTTTTGGGATAATCTTTTACATGTTCTATTACACAGAATCATCACAATAACCTAATAAGGACATGCCTTAATCATTTCCATGTTACTCATGAGAAAATCGCACTTTAGAGAAATTAATAAAGATTGTTCAGCTAGATTTCCCTGACAATTCTACTTAGGCAAAATACTAAAATGAAAAATTTTTTTTTAAAATATTTTAATTTTTTTAATTAAATCTTTATTGTTCAGATTACATTTGTTCTTCCCCCCCCCCCCATAACTCCCCTCCTCCCAGTTCCCGCCCCACCCTCTGCCCTCACTCCCCACCCACTGTCCTCATCCATAGGTGCACAATTTTTGTCCAGTCTCTTCCCACATCTCCCACACCCCTTTCCCCCCAAGAATAGTCAGTCCATTCCCTTTCTATGTCCCTGATTCTATTATGATCACCAGATTTTTTATTCACTTGATTCTTAGATTCACTTGTTGATAGATGCATGTTTGTTGTTCATAATTTGTATCTTTACCTTTTTCTTCTTCTTCCTCTTCTTAAAGGATACCTTTCAGCATTTCATATGATACTGGTTTGGTGGTGATGAACTCCTTTAGCTTTTCCTTATCTGTGAAGCTCTTTTTTTTATTATTTATTTTATTTTATTATTTTTTTAATATATTTTATTGATTTTTTACAGAGAGGAAGGGAGAGAGATAGAGAGTTAGAAACATCGATGAGAGAGAAACATCGATCAGCTGCCTCCTGCACATCTCCTACTGGGGATATGCCCGCAACCCAGGTACATGCCCTTGACTGGAATAGAACCTGGGACCTTTCAGTCCGCAGGCCGACGCTCTATCCACTGAGCCAAACCGGTTTCGGCTGTGAAGCTCTTTATCTGACCTTCATTTCTGAATGATAGCTTTGCTGGATAAAGTAATCTTGGTTGTAGGTTCTTGGTATTCATCACTTTGAATATTTCTTGCCATTCCCTTCTGGGCTGCAAAGTTTCTGTTGAGAAATCAGCTGACAGTTGTATGGGTATTCCCTTGTAGGTAACCAACTTTCTTTCTCTTGCTGCTTTTAAGATTCTCTCTTTGTCTTTTGCTCTTGGCATTTTAATTATGATGTGTCTTGGTGTGGTCCTCTTTGGATTCCTTTTGTTTGGGGTTCTCTGCTCTTCCTGGACCTGTAGGTCTATTTCTTTCACCAGGTGGGGGAAGTTTTCTGTCAGTATTTCTTCAAATAGGTTTTCAATATCTTGCTCTCTCTCATCTTCTGGCACCCCTATAATTCTGATGTTGGTATGCTTGAAGCTGTCCCAGAGGCTCCTTACACTATCTTTGTATTTTCGGATTCTTTTTTCATTTTGCTTTTCTGGTTGGGTGTTTTTTGCTTCTTCGCATTTCAAATCTTTGCCTTGATTCTTGTGCTCCTCTGGTCTGCTGTTGGGAGTCTGTATAATATTCGTTATTTCAGTCTGTGTATGCTTAATTTCTAGTTGGTTCTTTATCATAACATCGAGGATCTCATTAGATTTCTTGTAGATCTCAATAACTTTATCGGCGGCTTCTAGACAGTTCTTGAGAGACCTTAAAAGTGTGGTTCTGAACTCAATATCCTCCATTGACAGTTTTGTCCTGTTTCTTTGTCTCCGCATTTTTTATGCTTTCTTGGTGCACCCCCTAGTGGTCTTTGTGCGCAGTCTTGTTGTAGTTAAGCCTTGATTGTTGTCAGCAATACTGGGGGTGATTTGACCTCCAGGTGAACTGGCTATGAGAGTCAGCTGTGTCTGCAGTGGGAGAGCTTCTGTGCTGGATCTCTAGGGCGGTGCTAATCTAGCGTTTGCCTGAGGCTATCCAGCAAATGGCTCTGTGCCGGGCTTGGGCGGGGCGGGTCCCCAGGGATCAACAGGGTGGGCCGGAGCGAGCAGTTATGGCTGCTCTCAGTCCGGTCCCTAGGGGCTCTGCCTCACAGAGTCCCAGCAACCGCTGCAAACCTCGGAGAGAAAGCTGCCTTCAAGTTCTGACCGAAGCCAGACAGTCCTGCTTCTCCCGTTTGAGTCTCGGTCCCTAGAGACTCGCCCGGATCTGGAGCTCAGAGTCTGAAACTCCCTCCCGATTGAAAACAACAACCGCGCCCTCCGCCTCCAGCCCGCTCCGCTTGCACTCCGCACCTTAGTATTTCACTTCAGCACTGCGCCTCCTCTGAGTCTGGGTATGATATTCTCTTTCTTCCTAGTTGTAGAATTTCCACTCAGCCAGCCTTCCTGTGGTTCTGCATGATGTCCGTTCCGTCTTTTAGTTGTTTTTTGAAGTGGTTGTTCGAGGCAGCAATCTCCGGCGTTAACCTATGCCACCATCTTGGTTTCTTAAAATGAAAATTTAGCCGAAACCGGTTTGGCTCAGTGGATAGAGCGTCGGCCTGCGGACTGAAAGGTCCTAGGTTGGATTCCAGTCAAGGGCATGTACCTGGGTTGCGGGCACATCCCCAGTAGGAGATGTGCAGGAGGCAGCTGATCGATGTTTCTCTCTCATCGATGTTTCTAACTCTCTATCTCTCTCCCTTCCTCTCTGTAAAAAATCAATAAAATATATTTTTTTAAAAAATGAAAATTTAAATAATGCCTACAGAAAAGGGAATACTTCTAAAAGTTTGGGAATATCCTTCAGAAGTTCACCAATGTTTCTTGAAGGATTAACATTGACCCACATGCATAGCTTTTTAAGACTGTCAAATAAGAGCAACGAAAGTTATCAACACCACCCCCCCCCCCTTCCAAATCCAACATATGTAATTCTGTATATACTGGATCAAAATTTATCTCAACCCTGATTGAATACTCATGTGGTACATGCAAGGAACTGTAAGCACAGTAATAAGAAAAATTGGACAGATTCTCTAATCTCTCTCTATACTGCAATCTGTTCTTGTTCTGTGTAGACAGAAAACAGAGGTAGTGAGAACATGGAGTAGGAGGGAAGGTTTACAGAAGAAAGTATTTGCTCTCTAGTTTTGTAACGAACTAGCCTAACAATTGGAGCCATATGTTTCTGTCTGTAAAAAATGAGATGATTAATGTTAAACTTTGATGGGAGGCTCAAATGGGAAAACACAAATAAGAGTGAAAAATCTAATATATAATGTACTATTTAAAGGCAAACAACTTTTTAAAAAATGTATAATTCAATATGTTTTAGTATATTCAAGAGTGGTGCAACTATCACCATGGTCTCAGTTCAGAATATTTTGTCACCTCAGAAGGAATCCTTGCACTTTTAAAAAAAATTTTTTTAAAAAATATATTTTATTGATTTTTTTTACAGAGAGGAAGGGAGAGAGAGTTAGAAATATCAATGAGAGAGAAACAATGATCAGCTGCCTCCTGCACACCCCCTACTGGGGATGTGCTCACAACTAAGGTACATGCCCTTGACCGGAATCGAACCCAGGACCCTTCAGTCTGCAGGCCGACACTCTATCCACTGAGCCAAACCGGTTAGGGCCAGTTCTTTTTACTTAACAAATGAATTTAATATTTCTCTATGTCTTTTCATGGCCTGGTAGCTCATTTATTTTAATCACTATATAATGTTCTATTGTGTAGATGTGCCACAGTTTGGCTATACCTATGGAAGTATATGTTTGCTGTTTCTAAATCTTGGCAATTATGAATACTTCTATAAACATTCATGTGCAAGGTGTTTTTGTTTTTTTTGTTTTGTTTTTGTGTGTTTGGGCATACATTTTCAACTCATATGGGTAAATACTAAGGGGCATAATAGCTGGATTGTATAGTAGTAATATATTTAGTTTTGAAAAAACTCCTGAGTTATCTTCAAAAGTGTCTGTGGCATTTTACATTTTCATTAGCAATGAATGAGTTATTGGTGCTCCACAACCTGCCAAGCATTTGGTACTGTCAATGTTTTGAGTTTTAGTCATTCTAATAAGTGAGTAGTGATATATCAATACTGGCTTAATTTACAATTTCCTAAATATGGTATTTTTCTTTCCAAGTAATAAGCTTTTATTTTTCAAAAAAACTTATTTATTTATTTATTTATTACTTATTTATTTATTGATTTTATTGTTGATACTATTACAGATGTCCTCTATTTCCCCCCACTTTGCCCACCACCACCCAAACCCTGCCACCCCTCCCCTTGCCTTCACTACTCTGTTGTATGTGTCCATGGGCTATGCATATATGTTCTTTGGCTACTTTTTTCACCTTCTTTTATCCAGTTCCCTCAGACTCTCATCTCCCCTGACCTCTGTCAGTCTGTTCCATGTATCCATGCCTCTGGTTCTGTTTTGTTCGTCAGTTTATTTTGTTCATTAGATTCCACAAATTAGTGAGAGCATTTGTATTGGTATTTGTCTTTCATTTACTGGCTTATTTAACTTAGCATAATCTTCAGGTCTATGCATGCTGTCTCAAAGGGTAAGAGTTCCTTTTTATTTCATTAAATTTTTTTAATGTTGACATTATTACTGATGTCCCCATTTTCTTTCATTTTGTCGACCTTCGCTAACATCCACCTTCCCCTCCCTTGGCCTCACCACACTATTGCCCCTGTCCATGGTATGCATATATGTTCTTTAGCTACTCCCTCCAGCGTCTTTATCCCAATCACCCCCAGGCCCTCCCCTCTAACACCCACCAGTCTGTCCATGCATTCATGCCTCTGATTCCATTCTGTCTGTCACTTTATTTTGTTCATTAGATCCAACATATTAGTGAGATCATATGACATTTGTCTTTATCTGACTGGCTTATTTCATTTCACATAGTACTCTACATGTCCATCCATGCTGTTGCAAAGTGTAAGAGTACCTTCCTTTTTACAGCTGTGCAGTATACAATTGTGTAAATTTACCACAGCTTTTATATCCACTCATCTACTGATGAGCACTTGGACTGTTTCCAGATCTTGGCTATTGTAAATAACACTGCATGAACATACGGGTGCATATATTCTTTCTGATTGGAATTTTGGGTTTCTTAGGATATATTAGGAGAAGTAGGATAGCTGGGTCAAAGGGCAGTTTAATTTTTAATTTTTTGAGGAAACATTATAGTTTTTTCCATAGGATTTACACTAGTCTATTCCTACCAACAATGAACTAGGGTCCCCTTTTCTCCATATTTGCCAGAACTTGTTGATTTATTTCTAGTAGACATTCTGGCAAGTGTCTATTTTCATATGTCTATTGACCATCTATATGTCTTCTTGGAAGAAGTGTCTATTTAGGGATTGACCCATTTTTAATTAGATTGTGTGTATTCCTGGTGTTGAGTTGTATGAGTTTTTTAAAAAAATATATTTTGGGAATTAACCCCTTATCGGGTTAATGGTTTCCCATATAGTGGGTTCTCTTTTCATTTTGTTAATGGTTTCTTTTTATTTTATTTTATTTTGTTTTAATAAATCTTTATTGTTCATATTATTACAGTTGTTCCTCTTTTTCCCCCCCATAGCTCCCCTCCACCTGATGCCCATGCCTTTACCCCCCCAACCCCACTGTCCTTGTCCATAAGAGTAAGATTTTTGTCCAATCTCTTCCAGCACCCCCCACACCCCCTTCCCCCCAAAATTGTCAGTCCACTCCCTTTCTATGCCCCTGATTTATTCTATTCACTAGTTTATTTTGTTCATCAGATTATTTATTCACTTGATTTTTAGATTCACTTGTTGATAGATATGTATTTGTTGTCACTTTGTTTTTCATAATTTTTATCTTTACCTTTTTCTTCTTCTTCCTCTTCTTAAAGAATACCCTTCAGCATTTCATATAATACTGGTTTGGTGGTGATGAACTCCTTTAAATTTTTCTTTATCTGTGAAGCTCCTTATCTGACCTTCAATTCTGAATGATAGCTTTGCTGGGTAGAGTAATCTTGGTTGTAGGTTCTTGGTATTCATCACTTTGAATATTTCTTGCCACTCCCTTCTGGCCTGCATAGTTTCTGTTGAGAAGTCAGCTGACAGTTGTATCGGTAATCCCTTGTAGGTAACTAACTGCTTTTCTCTTGTTGCTTTTAAGATTCTCTCTTTGTCTTTTGCTCTTGGCATTTTAATTATGATGTGTCTTGGTGTGGTCCTCTTAGGATTCCTTTTGTTTGGGGTTCTCTGCACTTCCTGGACTTGTAAGTCTATTTCTATCACCAGGTAGGGGAAGTTTTCTGTCATTATTTTTTCAAATAGGTTTTCAATATCTTGCTCTCTCTCTTCTTCTGGCACCCCCATCATTCGGATGTTGGTACACTTGAAGTTGTCCCAGAGGCTCCTTACACTATCTTCATATTTTTGGATTCTTTTTTCTTTTTGTTTTTCCAGTTGGGTATTTTTTGCTTCTTTGTATTTCAAATCTTTGACTTGATTCTTGGGATTCTCTAGTCTGCTGTTGGATCTCTGTATATTATTCTTTATTTCAGTCAGTGTATGCTTAATTTCTGATTGGTACTTTTTCATATCCATGAGGGTCTCACTAAATTTCTCGGAGGTTTCTAGAAGAATCTTGAGTAACCTTATAACTGTGGTTTTGAACTCTATATCCAGTAGTTTGCTTTCCTCCATTTCTGTCATTTGTGACATGTTTCTGTCTCCACATTTTGGCTGTTTCCCTGTGTTGACAGTGGCTTTGTGTGCTAGGTGTCCTATAGGGCCCAGTGGCTCAGCCTCCCCAGTTACCTGAGGTGGACACTCTTGGTGCACCCCTTTATGGGCTGTGTGAACAGTCTTGTTGTAGTTAAGCCTTGATTGTAGTTGGTATCACTGGGAGGAATTGACCTCCAGGCCATTGGCTGTGAGAATCAGCTGTGTCTACGGTGGGAGAACTGTGCTGGAGACACCCTTATGCGGCACGACTTGCTTCAGTGGGGCTTTGGTGCTCACTGAGTCTGCCCCCTGAGTGTGTCCCTTACGGATCTAAGGAGTTGTAATCTTGATGGTCCCACTCTGACCATTGGGTACACTGGCACTTGGATCTCTAAGGAGGTGCTAATTTAGCCTCTGCCTGAGGCTAACCAGCAGGAGCTATGGAGAGATCTGCAGATTCCTCCTCTTTTTGGGGAGTTTGGAAGTGCCCAGTTGAGGCCCAGCTGTGAAGCAAGGCCAGCTGTTGCTGCTGGGCCTTAGGCCTTCTTTTGGAAGCTTTGGAGCTCTCTGACCCAGGTGCAGTTTGTTAGGTTTTAGGTTGCAAAAGGACAGGCCATTCATATGCAAAAGCTTCTGCACACAGCTTGGGTGGGGTTGTAAATTGGGTGGGGCAGGGAATCACCAGGGCAGAGCAAACAGCAATGGCTGCCAGTCAACCCTAGCCTGGAGAGGTCCCCAGGTCTCTGTGTCCTGTGGCCCCATGCAGGAACAATGTTTGCTGTGAGCACCTCTGAGAGAAAGCTGCTCTCATGTTCTGGCCAGATGCCAGATGCCAGACAGTCCAGATTCTCCCCGAATGAGTCTGGGTCCCCAGACTTGCCCAGAACTGGAGTTCAGAGCAAGCGGGAGCTTGTATCTCCCTAGCAATTGAAAAAAACAACAGCACACCCAGTTGCCAGCCCATTTGGCACTTGGCTTCGAACTTCCACACCTCCACACCTCCACACCTCCTACCAGTCTCAGTGAGCTTTTTTCTTTCCTTCTGGTTGTGGAACTTTCACTCAGCCAGCTCGCCTGTGGTTATGGATATTTGTTTTGTCTTTTAGTTGTAGTTTTGATGTCGTTGTGAGAGGCAGCAAGTACAGGTGTTTACCTATGCCGCCATCTTGGTTGTTTGCATCCTGTTAATGGTTTCTTTTGTTGTTTAGAAGCTTTTTAGTTTGAGGTAGTCCCATTTGTTTATCTTTTCCTGAGCTTCTCTTGCCCTTGTAGACATATTGGCAAAAACATTGCTGGGAGAAATGTTTGATATACTATTGCCCATGTTTTCTTCTGTGATTATTATGATTTCATGCCTTACATTTGAATTTTTTATCTATTTTTGAGTTTATTCTTGTGTATGGTGTAAGTTGGTGGTCTAGTTTTATTATTTTTTTTTTTGCATGTACCCATCTAATTTTCTTTCGTTGTAGTGTTTTTGTAAGGTTTTGGAATTAGTTAATGCTGACTTCTTAAAAGGGGTGGCAAGTATTCTTCCCTTTTGAATTTTTTGAAATAGCTTGTGGAGGATAGGTGTTAATTCATCTTTTAATGTTTGATAAAACTCCCATGTTAAGCCATTTGATCCAGGACTTTTGATTGCTGGGAATTTCCTTTTTCTTTTTCCTTTCCAATTTGGATGCCTTTTCTCTTTTTCTTTTTTTTGTAAATAATTCTTTATTATTGAAAGTATTAGAGGCCTGGTGCACCAAATTCATGCACAGGTGTGGGGGGTGTCTGTCAGCCCGGCCTGCACCCTCTCGCAATCTGGGACCACTGGCTTCTAATTGCTGGCCTGCCTGCCTGCATGATCGCTGCTAACACTCTGCCTGCCTGATTGCCCCTAACCGCCTCTGCCTGCCTGCCTCATTGTCCCTAACCACTCACCTGCCTGATTGTCCCTAACTGCTCATCTGCCTGCCTGATCACCCCTAACCACTTGCCTGTCTGCCTGATCATCCCTAACAGCCTCTGCCTGCCTGTCTGATCACCCCTAACCACTCTGCCTCAGCCCGGAAGGACGTCTGGAATGACATGGGGAAGGTCGTTTGGCTGTCCAGTCTAATTAGCATATTATGCTTTTATTATTATAGACTAGTAGCCCGGTGCACGAAATTCGTGCACTGGGGTATGGTAGGGGGGGAGGGCCCCTCAGTCTGGCCTTCACCCTCTCCAATCTGAGACCCCTCAGGGAATGTCCAACTGCCTGTTTGTGCCCACACTTTTAACAGATAACAGCTCCATTGTTGTTTCTTTCTTATGCTTAAAACCATTGGAATTAGTAGGTATTCAGAGTGTGTATACATTTTGGGGGTACACCCTGTATATCTCTAGTCAGCAGTGAAATAAACCAACAGCAGATTTGGATCCCCCAGACAGGGAACCTCTCTCACTCCCCACATGTTTCTCCACTTCACTTTCCACCTTCGTGGGCAGCAGGAGAATCAATGTTTTCTCTCATTAATTCGGAAAAGCATGTCCTGTCACCCGCTGCCCAGCAGGAATGAGCTAGGCCCCAAGCAAGTGAGGCTCAGTCAGGGCAGCCTTTGCTCATGGGTGCTGGCACTCAAAGTGCACATTCCTCCTCTACAGTCGCCCCGACTATCCCACTGTTTCACTGAGAGGACAGAATTCCTCTCCACCTCTGGGTTCTTGATCTTGAACGCTGACCAAAGGCACCTCAGTGAGGACCGCCTGTGCCCACCAGGTGTGTCTGTCTGCACCTGCTCCTGCCTCAGCACCTGCATTAATCCCCCAGAGGTGATCTCGTAGCTGCACTGGCCTCCGTGGGAACAGGGCATCACCACTCCGCCCTCTCACTGTCATCTCACAGGCGCTCACTCTCAGCACCCAGAACACCCAGACACTCTCCAAAGGACGTGAGCGCATCAGAGGGGATGTGTGCACATCCTGTGGGGGTGTTAGGCATGCTGGGTTGATGGAAGTGCGGTGGAGAGGCGGGGGGGAACTTGTGCACGCCTTGGTTTGCAACTGTTGCAGGCGTGGGAGGGTGACAGTGTGCTGGGGGATGTTCACACGCAGCGGGGGATGTGCACACCAGAGGCCTCTGGCTTTTCAGATCTGCAAACCCCCGTGGTGCGGCCAGGAGGATGTCAGTCTGGCCCGCCATGGTGGCTGTCCCTGCGATCCTGCACCTTCTGGGCCAGGAGGTGGATCTTGCGCAGCCACTCCTGGGCGCTGATGGCCTGCAGGTGCTACTTCAGCTCAGCCTGCAGGCTCTGATTGGCATGCTCACAGCTGTCACCACCGCCATGTGGGGAGTACAGGCCGCCCTCCACCAGCCTGCCTCCCCTGTCCAAAGGCTCTCTATGCTGCTCACCTGCCCAGAGTGACTGGGGCTGGGCGGAAGCCAGGTGTCCTGCTCTGCCTAACCCCGGCCGATCCGCCCCTGTGCGAGCTGCTGCCCCGCCAGGAAGGGTCATGGATCCAGGTCTTGGTCCCGTGGACAGCCTCAAGCACTGCCCCACGCCCGGCAGGGTCACAAATCCGGGTGCCGGGACCACGGAAAGCATCAAGCACTGCCCCCTGCCCCCAGGTCATGGATCTGGGTCCCAGACCGTGGACAGCCTCAAGCGCTGCCCCCCGCCCGGCAGAGTCACAGATCCGGGTCCTGGGACAGCGGACAGCCTCCCGTGGCGCCCCCCGCCTGCCAGGTCACGGATCCGGTCTGGATGGCGGACAGCCTCAAGCACTGCCCCTCACCCTCCAGGTCACGGATCCTGGTCCTAGACCGCGGACAGCCTCAAGCACTGCCACCTACCTGCCAGGTCACGGATCCGGGTCCCAGGACTGCGGACAGCCTCCCGCGGTGCCCCCCGCACACCAGGTCATGGATCCGGGTCCCAGACCATGGACAGCCTCCCGCGCTGCTCCCTGCCCGGCAAAGTCACATATCCGGGTCCCGAACTGTGGACAGTCTCAAGCACTGCCCCCTGCCCTGCAGGGTCACAGATCTGGGTCCCGGGACTGCGGACAGCCTTGCCCACTGCCGCCCGCCTCCAGTATGCAAATTAGTGGCCATCTTGTTGCTTTAGGGTAGGGGTCCCCACTGGGGTGCCTGGCCAGTTTGGGTGAGGGGATGATGGCTGTTTGCAGCTGGTCACACCCCCTTCAGGGTGGGGGTCCCCACTGGGGTGCCTGGCCAGTCTGGATAAGGGGATGATGGCTGTTTGCAGCTGGTCACACCCCCTTCAGGGAGTGGGTCCCCACTGGGGTGCCTGGCCAGTCTGGGTGAGGGGCTGAGGGCCGTTTTCAGGCTGACAGGCGACTGAAGCTCCCAATCTCTCCTTTTTTTCTTTTATTCTGGGATTTATTTACCTTCTATGGCTGTCACTGGAGCTGAGAGCCGGCTTTAGCTCTGAGGCTCGGCTGCAGCTCTGAGACCTCGGCTGCAGCTCTGAGACCTTGGCTGCTGAAAGCAGGTACTGGGTTTGTTTGGGTTCTATAATTGAAACACTGTTGCAGTCCTGCTGGCTGAAGCCCTGTTGACTGAAAGGAGGTTTCTGGGTTTTATTTAACTTCTATATTTGCAACATTGTTTCTTAGAGTGCAAGCTCAGAGGCTGGCAGCGGCAGGCGGGGAACCTTGGCTTCCTCCATCACTGGAGCAAGCAAGCCTCCTGTTCGCTTCAGCTGCCTGGCTGCCAGCTGCCATCTTGGTTGGCAGTTAATTTGCATAAGGATATGCTGATTAGCCAATGGGAAGGGTGTCGGGGTTATGGTCAATTTGCATGTTTCTCTTTTATTAGATAGGATTACATATGTCCCCTTTCTGCCCCAAATTGGCCCCCTCCAGCCTGGCCCTGGGCCATGCCCCTGGCCTTCACCACCCTATTGTCTGTAGCCATGGGCCATGCATATATGCAGACAAGGTTTTTGGTTTATTACTTCCTACCCACCCACCCTTCCCCTCTTCCTTCTGAGATTCCACACTCTGTTCCATGCTTCTGTGTCTCTGGATCCATTTTTTTTTGTTTTTTCTGTTACTTAGATTCCACATATGAATGAGATCAGGTGATACTTGTCTATCTCTGACTGACATATTTCACTTAGTATGATACTCTCCAGTTCACTCCAGGCTGTCTCAAAGGGTAAGAGATTCTTCTTTGTACTGCTGCATAGTATTCCATGGTGTAAATGTACCACAGCTTTTTTATCCACTCATCTACTGATGCACACTTGGGCTGTCTCCAGATATTAACTATTGTAAATTGTGCTGCTATGAACATAGGGGTGCATACATTCTTTTTGATTGATGTTTCGTGTTTTCTTAGGATATATTACTAGAAGTGAGATCACTGGGTCAAATGGCAGTTTCATATTTAATTTTTTGAGGAAACTTCATACTGTTTTCCATAATGGCTGCATAAGTCTTCATTCCCAACAGCAGGGTACTATGGTTCCCTTTTCTGCACATCATCAGAAGCACTTCTCATTTGTTTATTTGTTGATGATAGTCATTCTGACAGGTGTGAGGTGGTTACCTCATTGTTGTTTTACTTTGGATCTCTCAAATGATCAGTGACTTTGAGAATTTTTTTATTTGTCCTTTGGCCATCTGTATGTACCCTTTGGAGAAGCTATTTAGGTCCTTTGACCATTTTTTAACTGGATTTTTTCTCTTCCTTGTGTGAAGTTGTATGAGTTCCTTATATATTTTGGATATTAACCTTTTATCAGATGTATCATTGCCAAATGATATGTTCTCCCATACAGTGGGTTCCCTTTTGTTTTGTTGATGGTTTCCTTTGCTGTGCAGAAGCTTTTTATCTTCCTGTAGTCCCATTTGTTTATTTTCTCCATAGATTCCTTTGCCCTAGGAGATGTATCTGTGAAAATATTGCTAAGAGAAATGCCTAAGATTTTTCTACCTATGGTTTCTTCTATGATTTGTATGGTTTCATGACTTACATTTAAGTCTTTTATCTATTTTGAGTTTATTCCTGTATATGGTGTAAGTTGGTGGTCTAGTTTCAATTTTTTTCATGTATCCGTCCAATTTTCCCAACACCATTTCTTGAAGAGACTTTCTTGACGCCATTGTATGTTCTTACCTCCTTTGTCAAATATTAATTGAATGTAATGGCTTAGGTTGACTCCTGGGTTTTCTGTTCTTTCCATTAATCTATATGCCTGTTTTTGTGCCAGTACCAGGCTGCCTTGATTACAGTGGCTTTATAGTATAACTTGTAATCTGGTATTGTGGTTTCTACAACTTTGTTTTTCTTTCTCAAGATTGCTGAAGCTATTCAGGGTCTTTTTTGATTCCATATGAATTTTTGAGTATTTATTCTAGATCTGTGAAATATGCCATTGGCATTTGAATAGGGATTGCATTGAATCTGTAGATTTCCTTGGATAGTGTGAAAAATTTAATGATGTTGATTCTACCAATCCATGAACATGGTATATTCTTCCATTTGTTTATGTCTTCCTCCATCTCTTTTTTTTTTTTTGGAAGGGAATACATTTATTAACCTTGAATCTACATGTGAAGACATCTACAAGATGTATTAAAAATTATTGTTTTTTTTCTTTTTTTTTTTATTGCTTAAAGTATTACAAAGGGTATCCTCTATCTCTTTTTTTAATGTCCTATAGTTTTCCAAGTGCAGGTCGTTTACATCCTTAGTTAAGTTTATTCCTAAGTATATTAATTTTTTTTGGTACCACCTTAAATGGTATTGTTTTGTTGTTTCCCTTTCTGTGAGTTCATTATTGCTATGTAAAAAGGCCATAGATTTTTGAGTGTTAAATTTGTATCCTCCTACATTGCTGAGTTCTTTTATTAAATCTAACAGTTTTTTGATGAAGTCTTTAGGGTTTCCTATGTACAGTATCATGTCATCTGCAAATAATGGCATTTTAATTCTTCTTTTCCAATTTAGATGTATTTTATTTCTTCTTGTCTGATCGCTATGGCTAGCACTTCCGGTACTATGTCAAACAGATGTGGTGAAAGTGGGCATACATATGTCTTACTTTTTCCACCATTGACCTTCCCCCGGCCTCCCCTACCCCTGGGCACGTGCCTTTACCCCACCCCTCAGTGTCTTGTGTTCATTGGTTATGCTTATATGCATGCATACAAGTCCTCCGGTTGATCTCTCTTTTTTTAAAAATGTATTTTATTGATTTTTTACAGAGAAGAAGGGAGAGGGATAGAGAGTTAGAAACATCAATGAGAGAGAAACATCGATCAGCTGCCTCCTGCACACCCCCTATTGGGGATCGAGCCCACAACCAAGGTACATGCCCTTGACCGGAACCGAACCTGGGACCCCCCAGTCCGAAGGCCAATGCTCTATCCACTGAGCCAAACTGGTTAGGGCCTCCGGTTGATCTCTTAACCTCACTCCCCCACCCCCCAATGCTCCCCAGCCTTCCCGCTGTAATTTGAGTCTGTTCAATGCTGCTCTGCCTCTGTATCTATCTTTTTGTTCGTCAGGTTATAATGTTCTTTAATATCCATAATGAGTGAGATCATGTGGTATTTTTCTTTCACTGACTGGCTTATTTCACTTAGCATAATGCTCTCCAGTTCCATCCATGCTGATGCAAATGGTAAGAATTCCTTCCTTTTTTTTTTTTAGCAGCATAGTATTCCATTGTGTATATGTACCGTAGTTTTCTAATCCACTCATCTGCTGATGGGCATTTAGGCTGTTTCCAAATCTTAGCTATTGTAAATAGTGCTGCTATGAACATAGGGGTGCATATATCCTTTCTGATTGGTGTTTCTGTTTTCTTGGGATATATTCGTAGAAGTGGGATTACTGGGTCAAATGGCAATTACATTTTTAAATTTTTGAGGAAATGCCATGCTGTTTTCCGAAATGGCTGCGCCAGTCTGCATTCCCACCAGCAGTGAAGGTTTCCTTTTTCTCCGCATCTTCTCCAGCGCTTGTCATTTGTTGATTTGGTACCTCATAGTGGTTTTGATTTGCATTTCTCAGATGAATAGTGACTTTGAGTATGTTTTCATGTGTCTCTTGGTTTTCTGAATGTCCTCTTTTGAAAAGTGTCAATTTAGGTTCTTTACCCATTTTTTTGATTGGATTGTTTATCTTCCTTTTGTTAAGTTGTATGAGTTCCCTGTAAATGTTGGAAATTAAACCCTTATCAGATATAAAATTGGAAAATATGTTCTCCCATGCAGTGGGCTTTCTTGTTGTTTTGTTGATGGTTTCTTTTGCTGTTCAGAAGCTTTTTATTTTGATGTAGTTCCATTTGGTTATTTTCTCCTTAGTCTCTCTTGACCTAGGATCTGTGTCTGTAAAGATATTGCTATGGGAGAACCAAGATGGTGGCATAGGTTAACACCGGAGTTTGCTGCCTTGAACAACTACTTCAAAAGTGAAACTAAAAAACGGAACGGACATCACCCAGAACCACAGGAACGCTGGCTGAGTGGAAGTCCTACAACTAGGAGGAAAGAGAAACGCATACGGACACTCAGAAGAGGCGCAGTGTTGAAGTCAAATTCTGAGGTGCGGAGTGCGTGGAGCGGGCTGGCGGCGGAGGGCGCAGTTGGCGTTTTCAATTGGGAGGGAGTCGCAGACTCTGAGCTCCAGATACAGGCGAGTCTTTAGGGACCCAGACTCAAATGGGAGAAGCGGGACTGTCTGGCTTCGGTCAGAGCGAGTGCAGCTTTCTCTCCAAGGTTTGCAGCCATTGCTGGGACTCAGAGA
This sequence comes from Myotis nattereri, assembly GCF_964212035.1. Lineage (NCBI taxonomy): Eukaryota > Metazoa > Chordata > Mammalia > Chiroptera > Vespertilionidae > Myotis > Myotis nattereri. The sequence goes on from NC_138076.1 coordinate 107,418,395, forward strand.
GGCAGAGCCCCTGGGGACCGGACTGAGAGCAGCCATAACTGCTCTCTCTGGCCCACCCTGTTGATCCTGTGCGACCCGCCCCGCCCAAGCCCTGCACAGAGGCATTTGCCGGATAGCCTCAGGCAAAGGCTAGATTAGCACCTCCCTATAGGACAGAAGTTCTCTCACTGCAGACACAGCTGATTCTCATAGCCACTTGGCCTGGAGGTCAAACCCTCCCTGGTATTAGCTACAACAATCAAGGTTTAACTATAAGACTGAACACAAAGACCACTAGGGGGTGCACCAAGGAAGCATAACAAAATGCGGAGACAAAGAAACAGGACAAAATTGTCAATGGAAGATATAGAGTTCAGAACCACACTTTTAAGGTCTCTCAAGAACTGTTTAGAAGCCGCCGATAAACTTAATGAGATCTACAAGAAAACTAATGAGACCCTCGATGTTATATTGGGGAACCAACTAGAAATTAAGCATACACGGACTGAAATAATGCATATTATACAGACTCCCGACAGCAGACCAGAGGAGCGCAAGAATCAAGTCAATGATTTGAAATGCGAGGAAGCAAAAAACACCCAACCGGAAAAGCAAAATGAAAAAAGAACCCAAAAATGCGAGGATAGTGTAAGGAGTCTCTGGGACAGTTTCAAGCGTACCAACATCAGAATTATAGGGGTGCCAGAAGAAGAGAGAGAGCAAGATATTGAAAACCTATTTGAAGAAATAATGACAGAAAACTTCCCCTACCTGGTGAAAGAAATGGACTTACAGGTCCAAGAAGCGCGGAGAACCCCAAACAAAAGGAATCCAAAGAGGACCACACCAAGACACATCATAATTAAAATGCCAAGAGCAAAAGATAAAGAGAGAATCTTAAAAGCAGCAAGAGAAAGACAGTCAGTTACCTACAAGGGAGTACCCATACGACTGTCAGCTGATTTCTCAACAGAAACTTTGCAGGCCAGAAGGGAGTGGCAAGAAATATTCAAAGTGATGAATACCAAGAACCTACAACCAAGATTACTTTATCCAGCAAAGAGATCATTCAGAATTGAAGGTCAGATAAAGAGCTTCACAGATAAGGAAAAGCTAAAGGAGTTCATCACCACCAAACCAGTATTATATGAAATGCTGAAAGGTATCCTTTAAGAAGAGGAAGAGGAAGAAAAAGGTAAAGATACAAATTATGAACAACAAATATGCATCTATCAACAAGTGAATGTAAGAATCAAGTGAATAAATAATCTGATGAACAGAATGAACGGGTGATTATAATAGAATCAGGGACATAGAAAGGGAATGGACTGACTATTCTTGGGGGAGAAAGGGGTGTGGGAGATGCAGGAAGAGACTGGACAAAAATCGTGCACCTATGGATGAGGACAGTGGGTGGGGAGTGAGGGTGGAGGGTGGGGCGGGAACTGGGAGGAGGGGAGTTATGGGGGGGGAAAAAAGAGGAACAAATGTAATAATCTGAACAATAAAGATTTAATTAAAAAATTTAAAAAAAAGGTAAAAAAATATAATATATTAAAAAAAAAGATATTGCTATGACATATGTCTGCAATTTTGCTTCCTATGGAATCTTCTAGGATTTTTATGATTTCCCGTCTTATATTCAAGTCCTTTAGACATTTTGAGTTTGTTTTTGTGTATGGTGTAAGTTGGTGATCTGGTTTCATTTTTTGGCGTGTATCTGACCAAATTTCCCAGCACCATTTATTGAAGAGGCTGTTTTGACTCCACTGTATGCTCTTGCCTCCTTTGTCAAATATTAATTGAGTATAATGGCTTGGGTCAATTTCTGGGTCCTCTATTCTGTTCCATTTGTCTATATGTCTGTTCTAGTGCCAGTACCAGGCAGTTTTGAGAACCATGGCTTGGTAATATAGTTTGATGTCTAGTATTGTGATCCCTCCAACTTTGTTCTTTGTCAGGACAGCTGTGGCTATTTGGGGTCTTTTTTATTGCAGATGAATTTTTGGAGAGTTTGTTCTAGATCTTTTAAATATGCCATTGGTATTTTAATAGGTATTGCACTGAATCTATAGATTGCTTTAGGTAGTATGGATATTTTAATGATGTTGATTCTACCAATCCATGAACATGGTATGTTCTTGCATTTGTTTATGTCTTCCTCTATCTCTTTTTTCAATGTCCTGTAGTTTTCTGAGTACAAGTCTTTTACATCCTTGGCTAAGTTTATTCCTAGGTATCTAATTTTTTTGGTGCAATGGTAAATGGGATTTTTTTTTCATTTCTCTTTCTGTGAGCTCATTATTGGTGTATAAAAAAAACATAGATTTCTGGGTGTTAATTTTATATCCTGCTGCATTGCCAAATTCTTTTATTAGGTCTAGTAGTTTTGTGATGGAGTCTTTGGGGTTATCTATTTATAGTTTCATGTCATCTGCAAATAAGGACAGTTTTACTTCTTCTTTTCTAATTTGGATTCCTTTTATTTTTTCTTCTTGTCTGATCGCTATGACTAGTACTTCAAGTACTATGTTGAACAGGAGTGGTGAAAGTGGGCATCCCTGTCTTGTTCCTGTTCTTAGGGGAAATGGGTTTAGTTTTGCCCATTGAGTATGATGTTGGCTGTATGTTTGTCATATAGTGCTTTTATTATGTTGAGGTATGATCCCTTTATTCCCACTTTGCTGAAAACTTTCATCAAGAAAGGGTGTTGGATTTTGCCAAATGCTTTTTCTGCATCAATTGACAGGATTATGTGTTTTTTGTCTCTCAGTTTGTTTGTGTGATGTATCACATTTATTGATTTGTGGATATTGTACCATCCTTGCATCCCCAGAATAAATCCCACTTAGTCATGGTGTATGATCTTTCTAATGTATTGCTGAATCCGATTTGCTAGAATTTTGTTGAGAATTTTAGCATCTATCTTCATCAAGGATATTGGCCTGTAGTTCTATTTTTTGGTGGTGTTTTTATCTGGTTTTGGGATTAGGGTAATGCTGGCTTCATAGAAAGAGCTTGGAAGTGTGCCTTCCTCATGAATTTTTTGGAATAGTCTGAGGAGGATAGGTTTTAGTTCTTCTTTGAATGCTTAGTAGAACTCCCCTGTAAAGCCGTCTGGACCAGGGCTTTTGTTTGCTGGAAGATTTTTGATCGCTGTTTCAATTTCTTTTGTAGTTATCGGCCTATTCAGGTTTTCTGATTCTTCTTGGTTGAGTTTTGGGAGCTTCTATTTTTCTAAGAATATGTCCATTTCGTCTAGGTTGTCCTTTTTGTTGGAATAGAGTTGTTCATAGTATTTTTTCATAATCATTTGTATTTCTGTGGTATTGGTTGTTATTTCATCTCCTTCATTTCTGATTTTGCTTATTTTGTTCCTCTCTCTTTGCTTCTTGGTGAGCCTGGCTAGATATCCATCAATCTTGTTTATCCTTTCAAAGAACCAGCTCTTGGTTTTGTTGATCTTTTGTATTGTTTTTTGGCCTCTATTTCATTTATCTCCACTCTGATCTTTATTATTTCCTTCCTTCCTTCCTTCTACTTACGCTGGGCTTTTCTTGTTGCTCTCTTTCTAACTCTTTGAGTTGTAGGGTTAGGCAATTTAATGCCATTGTTTCTGGATTTTTTGTGGTAGGCTAGTAGAGCTATGAACTTCCCTCTCAAGACTGCTTTCACTGCATCCTATAGATTTTGGATTGTTGTGTTTTCATTGTTGTTTGTTGCCATGATGCTTTTTATTTCTTCTTTGATCTCTCTGGTAACCAAATCATTGTTTAATAGCATACTATTTAGCCTCCAGGTATTTGATTTTTTTGTTGTTTTTATTGTAATTGATTTCTAGTTTTATGCCATTGTGATCAGAGAAGATGCTTGATGCAATTTCTATCTTCTTGAATTTGAAGAGACTTTGCCTGTGACCCAATATATGGTCTATCTTTGAAAATGACCCATGTTTACTTGAGAAGAATGTATATTCTGTGGCTTTGGGGTGAAATGTTCTGAAGATGTCAATTAATTCCATATGGTCTAGTCTAGTCAGTCATTTAGGATTGCTGTTTCTTTGCTGATTTTTTGTCTAGAGAATTTGTCCAATGGTGATAGCGGGGTATTAAAGTCCCCTAATATGACTGTATTGCTGTCAATCTTTCCCTTGATATCCTCCAGAAGTTTTGTTATATATTTGGGTAGTCTCGTATTTGGTGCATATATGTTTACCAGAGTTATATCTTCTTGTTGGATTGCTCCCTTTAGTATTATGAAGTGGCCTTCCTTATCTCTTGCTATTTCCTTCACTTTGAGATCTAATTTGTCAGATATAAGTATTGCTACCCCAACTTTTTTTTTCCTTTCCATTCACCTGAAAAACCTTTTTCCATCCCTTTAACATCAATCTGTGTGAGTCCATTTTTCTGAATTAGTTTTTCTGTAGACAGCAGATATATGGGTCACGTTCTCTTTTTCACTCAGCTAACCTATGTCTTTTGATTGAGGCATTTAATCAATTTTTATTTAAAGTTATTATTGATAGGTACTTGTTTGTTGCAGTATTTTATTATTTTTTTAAATTAAATCTTATTGTTCAGATTATTACAGTTGTTCCCATCTCCCCCCCATAGCTCCCCTCCACCCGGTTCCCACCCCACCCTCTGCCCTTACACCCCCCCCACTGTCCTCATCCATAAGTTTTTGTCCAGTCTCTTCCCGCACCCCCCACACCCCTTTCCCCCACAAGAATAGTCAGTCCACTCTCTTTCTATGCCCCTGATTCTATTATATTCACCAGTTTATTCTGTTCATCAGATTATTTATTCACTTGATTTTTAGATTCACTTGTTGATAGATGTGTATTTGTTGTTCATAATTTGTATCTTTACCTTTTTCTTCTACTTCCTCTTCTTAAAGGATACCTTTCCGCATTTCATATAATACTGGTTTGGTGGTGATGAGCTCCTTTAAATTTTTCTTATCTGTGAAGCTCTTTATCTGACCTTCAATTCTGAATGAGAGCTTTGCTGGGTAGAGTAATCTTGGTTGTAGGTTCTTGGTATTCATCACTTTGAATATTTCTTGCCACTCCCTTCTGGCCTGCATAGTTTCTGTTGAGAAATCAGCTGACAGTTGTTTCGGTACTCCCTTGTAGGTAACTGACATTTTTTCTCTTGCTGCTTTTAAGATTCTCCCTTTGTCTTTGCTCTTGGCATTTTAATTATGATGTGTCTTGGTGTGGTCCTCTTAGGATTCCTTTTGTTTGGGGTTCTCTGTGCTTCCTGGACTTGTAAGTCTATTTCTTTCACCAGGTAGGGGAAGTTTTCTGTCATAATTTCTTCAAATACGTTTTCAATATCGTGCTCTCTTCTTCTGGCACCCCCATAATTCAGATGTTGGTACACTTGAAGTTGTCCCAGAGGCTCCTTACACTATCTTCATATTTTTGGATTCTTTTTTCTTTTTGTTTTTCCAGTTGGGTGTTTTTTGCTTCTTCATATTTCAAATCTTTGACTTGATTCTTGGGATCCCCTAGTCTGCTCTTGGAACTCTGTATAATATCTTGATTTCAGTCAGTGTATGCTTAATGTCTAGTTGGTCCTTTTTCATAACCTCCAGGGTCTCACTAGATTTCTTGAGGGTCTCACTAAATTTATTGGCAGTTTCTAGAAAATTCTTGAAAAACCTTATAAGTGTGGTTTTGAACTCTATATCCAGTAGTTTTCTTTCCTCCATTTCTGTCATTTGTGACCTGTTTCTTTGTCCCCACATTTTGGCTGTTTCCCTGTGTTGATAGAGTGGCTTTCTGTGCGAGGTGTCCTATAGGGCCCAGTGGCTCAGCCTCTCCAATTACCGGAGGTGGACACTCTTGGTGCACCCCTTTGTGGGCTTTGTGCACAGTCTTGTTGTAGTTAAGCCTTGATTGTTGTAGGTATCACTGGGAGGAATTGACCTCCAGGCCAATTGGCTGTGAGAATCAGCTTTGTCTTCAGTGTGAGAACTTCTTTGCTGGAGACACCCTTCTGGGGCAGGACTTGCTTCAGTGGGGCTTTGGTGCTCACTGAGTCTGCCCCCTGAGTGTTTCCTTTATGGATCTGAGAAGTTGTAATCTGGATGGTCCCACTATGACCACTGGGTACAGTGGCACTTGGATCTCTAAGGAGGTGCTAATTTAGCCTCTTCCTGAGGCTACCCAGCAGGAGCTATGGAGAGACATGCAGATTCCTCTTCTTTGTTTAGGGTCTGGAGGTGCTCAGACGAGGCCCAGCTGTGAAGCAGTGCAAGCTGCTGTGGGGCCTTGGGCCTTCTTTTGGAAGTTCTGGGTTTCTCTGACCCAGCTGCTGTTTGTTAGGTAATTTTCAGATTGCAAAGGGCCAGGCCTTTCGTATGCAAAAGCCTCTGCACACCACTTTGGTGGGGTGTGGTCTCAAGGAATCAACAGGGTGGAGAAAATAGCTATGGCTGATCCTCAGTCCTACCCTAAGAGGACCCGTGTCTCTGTGTCCTGGTAATCGCTTCAAGTATCTCTGAGAGAAGCTGCCCTCACCTTCTGACCGATGCCAGACATCCAGTTTCTCCCCTTATGAGTCTGGGTCCCCAGAGACTCTCCTGGAACTGGAGTTCAGAGCAGTCGGGAGCTTGAGACTCCCTCCTGACTGAAAAAGACAATCATATCCTCAGTTGCCAGCCCTCTCCATATGTGCCTCCCTACCTCTACACTTTACTTCCGCACTTCCTCTGAGTCTCAGTGTGCTTTTCTCTTTCCTTCTAGTTGTAGAATTTCCACTCAGCCAGCCTTCCTGTGGTTCTGGATGGTGTCCATTTTGTCTTTTAGTTGTATTTTTGAAGTGGTTGTGCGAGGCAGCAATTTCCAGTGTTACCTATGCCATTATCTTGGTTTCTCCGTATTTTTATTCTTTATGCCCATGTTCCTTCTTCACTTCCTATTTCTTCTTTTTACAGTCGACCCTTTAACATTTCTTGCATTGCTGGTTTGGTAGTGATAAATTCCCTTAGTCCTTTTTTGTCTGTGAAGTTCCTGATTTCACCCCCATTTTTGATTGATAGCCTTGCTGTGTACAGTATTCTTGGATTCAGACCCTTTCTTTGCATGACTTTGTATATGTCATTCCTTTCCCTTCTGGCCTGATGTGTTTCTCTTGATAAATCAGTCGCTAGTCTGATGAGGGATCCTTTGTAGGTAACTTTCTGTCTCTGGCCACTTTTAACATTCTTACTTTGTCATTGATGTTTGCCAATTTAATTATAATGGGCCTTTGCGTCAGTCTTTTGGGGTTCATTTTGTTTGGGACTCTGTGAGCTTCTTGGACTTGTGTGAGTTTTTTCTTCCTTATATCGAGGAAGTTTTCTGTCATTATTTCTTCAAACAGGTTTTCTATTCCTTGCTCAGTTTCCTCTCCTTCTGGCACTCCTATTATGTGGATGTTGTTTTGTTTCTTGTTGTCCCATATTTCCCTTAGGCTCTCCTCCTGATTTTTAAGTTTTTTTAGTTCTTTATAGCAGCGATGTCATTTTTCATTTCTTCTTGGTTCTTCCTCATTTCCTCTTGGTTTTTACACATATTGTTGAATTTGTCTTCCATTCTTTGCACCGACTTTATGACCATTTCTCTGAATTCTTCTCTGAGATATTGCTTGCTTCCGTTTTGTTTACTTCCTTTTCTGGTGATGCCAGCTTTTCTTTCATATTCAGGCTGTTTCATTGTCTCGCCATAATCTCTCTTCTCCGGGTGTCTGGTTATTTAGCTCTCTCTCTCCTGCATTGATTTAAAGGCACAAAATACAACACAAGGCACAATGCCCAAGGCACTGAACACAAATGCAATCACAGTACTAATAACCCCTAATAAAGGTGACCACCAGCGAAAAGAGAATTAAGAAAAAAAGGGTTCAAAAATGTTATTGAGAAAAGGAAAAAAGCAAGAGAGAAATGTAAGAGAGTAAAAGAGAAGGAAGAAAAATTATTTATATAGGGAGAAAACTCCAATAGAACAACCACTAATCCCAAAAAAATGCAAACAACAAGCACCCAGAGATGAATGAAAATGACAAACAGCAGCTAATAAGAAACAAGGATAGAAAAAACAGAAGCAAAAAACAAAAACAAAAACAAAAAAAACCATACAAAATATAGAAACAATCTCACAAACAAGCAGAAAAAAATACCAATTGAATCAACAGTCAAGCAAACAGCAACAATAGGACAGAGAAAAAGCAAGGCAAAACAACAAGAAAAAAATAAAACAAAAAAAACTAGAACAAAAAACAAAACCAGAAAATAACAACAACAACAAAAAACAAACACAAAAGGGAAGAGAGAAAAAATTTGGATAGTGAAGAAAGAGAAGAGAGAGGTGTGTATGGACTTAGAGCAGGGGATTGGAAATTAGATATATAAGTAGGATGAATTTGTAACAGGTGGTAAAAAAAAAGGAATAGGGAAAATCTAAAGCAGGAATAGGGTAAGAGAAACAGGACAATAAAATGGGAAAGTGAGGAAGAGAGTGTTGGCATCAAGCTAAAGTTGAGATAGAGTAAAATGATGCTAAAGGAAAAATGAAAATAGAATGTAGAACACTAATCCCAAAATAAAATAAAACAAAGAGAAAATAAAATGACACTTAAAAAAAGATAAAATAGTAGTAGTAATAATACTGATTAAAAATAAAAATATAATAATTGAAAAGGTAAAATCAAGTGAGGAAAAAAGAAAAAATTTAGTTTCTTAAGTAAAAGATGAAAAAATAAAAATGTGCAGTATTGAAGGTCATTCACTTTCTCTACTCTTCTGTTTGGCACACCTGTTTCCTGTAGTTAGTCAGGACAGTACTGAAATTCCCTGTGTTCCACTGCTCCTCTGTGTTGTAAGCCACAGTCCTTATTTTCAAGCAGGTAGTATTTCTTTGTTTCTTAGACTCCTTTATTTGTATTTACACAAGAGTCAATTTGTGATTCAACCCCTGGGTGGCAGTGTTTCTGGATTGACCTCCGTGGCTATAAGTCCTCTGTAGCTAGTATTTAGACTTGGTTTTCCCTCTCGCACTTAATACTGGTTTGGGAAAATGGACTGCCCCAGAGCTGGTTCTCCCCACTCTGATCCCAGGTTCCACAGAAACAACTTTCCCCTGCAGTCTCTTAGAGTGTCCCCAGTTGGGTAATTCTATGTATTGGGATTAGTAATCAAAATCAAGGATTTAAAGAGAAAAAAAAGAGCCAGGATAAGTGCATGAACTCTCGAATTTTACCCTCTGGCACTGCGTGCAACTCTGTGAACATCTCTGTGCAGTCTCTTTTTCCCCCTGGCACTAAGCAGTCAGCACACTGGTAAACTTTCAGGCTGCCTTTTTACACCCAGTCCAGCTATGGGTTGATTTTTAGAGTTCCCTTCTGCCAGCAGCCCTGCTGATCCCCTTCCACATTTGCAGGTCACACTAGCCCCAAAGGCCACAGATTTTGTGAGGCGCAGACTTTCCCCAACCCTCTAGATCCCTTTTGAGCATTTCTCTCTCCTGCCTGGATCGCAGAACTCACCTTTCCCTAGGCGAAATATGACCTTTTCTGTAAGAAAGTGCAGAGCTCATCCCAGTCTGAGTATTAGCACTGCTTGAGATCCAGTGTTCCTGGGTTTGCAGATGGCCTCTGGGTGTTGTGGTTGTAGAGTCCCAGGATGTATAGGCTTCCAATAGCATCCACTCTCTCCTTCAAGATGGTGTGGTCTCCGCGGCAGAGGTGGTTGCTCTGGGAGAGATTTCAGCAGCAGTGGAGGCTGCCTAGTCGGGGGAGCCTGGTCCAGCAGTCCCCAACAGTCCCTTGGAGTACAGCTGTCCCTCACCCACAAATATACACTCCCCATACGTCCACACACTCTTCTTTCATTCTCTCACTCACACACTATCTTGCAGTCTGCCTTCCCATCAGCAGCCATCTTCTACTTCTTCAGGTGAAGTGGTTTTAGTTTTTGCCCATTGAGTATGATGTTGGCTTTAGATTAGTCATATATGGCCTTTATCATGTTGAGATATGCTCCCTCTCTTCCCAATTTTCTGAGAGTTTTGATAAAAAATGGGTGTTGGATTTTTGTCAAATACTTTATAAGCATCTATTGATATGATCATGTGATATTTGTCTTTCAATTTGTTTATGTGATGTATCACACTTATTGATTTGTGGATATTTACCAACCTTGCATCCCTGGAATAAATCCCACTTGATCATGGTGTATGATCTTTTTAATATATTGCTGGATGTGATTGCTAATATTTTGTTGAGGACTTTAGCAACAATTCTCATCAGGGATATTGGCCTGTAATCATCTTTCTTTGTAGTGTCTTTATGTGGTTTTGGAATTATGATAATACTGGTCTCATAAAAAGAGTTTGGAAGTGGTCCTTCCTCTTGGATTTTCTGAAATAGTCTGAGTAGGATAGGTTTTAGTTCTTCTTTGAATATTTGGTAAAACTCTCCTGTGAACCTGTGAAGCCATCTGGACCTGGGCTTTTGTTTAGTGGGAGTTTTTGATTACTGCTTCTATTTCATCAGTAGTTATTGGCCTATTCAGGCTTTTTGACTCTTCCTGGTTCAGTTTTGGGAGATTGTAGTTTTCTAAGAATTTGTCTATTTCATCCACATTGTCTAGCTTGTTGGCATATAATTGTTTGTAGTATTTTATTACAATCCTTTTTATTTCTATGGTGTCAGTGGTTACTTCTCCACTTTCTTTTCTGATTTTATTTATTTGGGTCCTCTATCTTTGTTTCTTGATGAGTCTGGCTAATGGTTAACCAATTTTGTTTATCCTTTAAAAGAACCAGTTGTTTTCATTTTTTCTATCTATGTTATTTATTTCTGCTCTAATCTTTATTATTTCCTTCCTCCTACTTACTCTGGGCTTTTCTTGTTGTTCTCTTTCTAATTCTTTAAGTTGTCAGGTTAAATAATTTATTGCTGATTTTTCTTCTTTTTTGAGGTATGCCTGTAGTGCTATGAACTTCCCTCTGAGGACTCCTTTTGCTGTGTCCCAGAGATTTGTGTTGTTGTGTGTTCATTTTCATTTGTTTCCAGGAAGTTTTTGATTTCTTTCTTGATCTTGTTGGTAACCCATTCATTGTTGAATAACATGCTATTTACCCTCCATGTATTTGAATGTGTGTTTTTTTTTTTTTTTTTTTTTTACTGTAGTTGATTTCTAATTTTACTGAGAAGATGCTTGATATTATTTCAATGTTCTTGAACTTGTAGACACTTGTTTTGTGTCCTAGCATGTGGTCTTATCTTTGTGAATGATCCTTGTGCACTTAAGAAGAATGTATATTCTGCTGCATTGGGGTGAAATGTTCTATTAATGTCTCTGTTTCCTTGTTAAGTTTTTGTGTAGAAGTCTATCCAGTGAAGTCTGAGGGGTGTTAAAGACCCCTACTATGACTGTATTGTTGTTGATCTCTCTGTTAAAATCCTCTAGAAGTTTTTAAAAAATATATTTAAGTGCTCCTCTATTGGGTGCATATATTTTTACCAGGGTTATATCTTCTTGTAGGATCGATTAGTTTAGTATTATGTAATGACTTTTGTTGTCTCTATGATGGCCTTCATTTTAAAGTCTATATATTCAGATCAAGTATTGCTACTCCAGCTTTTTTTTCTTTTCCATTTGCATGGAGAAATTTTTCCCATTCCTTCACTCTCAGCCTGTGTGTGTCTTTTGTTTTGAGGTGGGTCTCTTTTAGACAGCATATAGTTGGGCCATGTTTTTGTATCCATTCAACTACCCTACACCTTTTAATTGGACCATTTAATCTATTTACATTTAGGGTTATTATTGATAGGTACTTATTTATTGCCAGTTTAATTCTGTTTCTTTCTCTCATTATAGCAATCCCTTTAGCATATCTTGTACTGCTGACTTGGTGGTGATGTACTCTTTTAGCTTTTTTTTGTCTGGGAAACTCTTTATTTGACCATCTATTTTGAATGATAACCTTGCTGGATATAGTAATCTTGGCCTCAGAACCTTCTTTCCATTACTTTGAGCACTTCGTGCCATTCCCTTCTGGCCTATAGAGTTTCTAATGAGAAATCATGTGTCAGCCTTATGGCAGCTTTTTTGTAGGAAACAGTTTGCTTTTCTCTTGCTGCCTTTAAGATTCTCTATTTGTCTTTAATTTTTGGCATTTTAATTATGATGTGTCTGGACATGGGCCTGTTTGGGTTCTTCTTGTTTGGGGTTCTCTGTGCCTCTTGAATTTGTGTGACTTTTTCCTTTACCAGTTTAGGGAAGTTTTCTGCTATTATATCGTCAAACACTTACTCTATGCCTTTGTCCTTTTCTGCCTCTTCTGGCACACCTGCTATTCTAATATTGTTACATTTCACATTGTCCTACAGCTCCCGTAAGCTGTCCTCCTGTTTTTTAATTGCTTATTTCTTTTTGGTTCTCTGATTGAGTGATATTTTCAACTCTGTCTTCTAATTCACTGATTTGATCCTCAGCTTCCCCTAATTTGCTGTGTATTCCTTCCAATGTATTCTTTATTTGTGTTATGTCCTTTTGTATCTCAGAGTGTTCTTTTTTCATAGTTACAATATCTTTTTTCATGCTGCTGAGCATTTTTACCATCATTACTCTGAGCTCTGATTCAGATAAGTTTCTTGTCTCTACTTCAATGATCTCTTCTTCTGGAGAATTCGCTAGTTCTTTCATTTGGGGGTTGTTTCTTTGTCTCCTTATTTTGGCTTTCTGTTTGGGTTTGTGACTATGTATTAGGTAGATCCTCTACACTTTTCAATCTCTAGTGCAGGACAGTGTTAAAGGCTGTTTCTGACTAATTAGATCAGGCTTAGACTTAAAGCCTCCAGAGACCACCTCTACCTATGGACTGATAGGATTCTGACTTGAATTGCCCCCAGGCAATCATCCTCAGGTGCTGCAAGAGTTTTTTTCAATAGGGTGGAGCAGTTGCTTCTGCCTGGAGGCTAATTGTTATTTTTAATCTCTTAAGTGGCCTCAGGGCAAGGTATTTTCCAATAGGGTGTGTCAACTGTCTTCCTCCCTGGCAAGGCAGATGTCTATGTGGGAACGATGTCCTCTGCTGTGTGAGAGAATGACTCAGCCCAGAAAACTGGGGGTGTCTGCTTTCTGATCTCTATCTCCTCTGTCCCCAGTCCTTGCTTCTGCTCTCACAGCTCCAGTGCACTTCACCCTCCCTCTGCCGGAGCTCAATGTGAGTGGCTTCACAGGGAATTTAATGTGTTTGCCCTTTAAGATGGTGCCTGAATTTTCAGCTATTACTCCCTGGCAGACAGCACCCACTTCTTTTTACTGCCAGATGTTATGTGGGTACCCTCCTCAGTTTTGGTGCTCTCTGCTGGGGGGCCCAGCTTGGGGATTAGATCCCAGATTTCTCAGAGGCAAACCCTCACAGCTGAGATATCTCTTTGGGACTTCAGTGGCCATCTATGGGTGCCCAGCCAACCCTTTCGTGCCTCCACCCCTCCTACCAGTCTCTATGTGGTCTCCACTTTCAGTCCTTGGGTATCAGAGTTCTCTCCTGTGAGTTTTCTGTTGATTATTCAGGAAGTTTTTCTGAATTTTAGTTGTAATACCAGTTTGTTCCTGGGAGCATGTCCGTGCAGCATCCACTTTGTTGTAATATTTTCTTACAATTATTTGTAGTTCTGTGATGTCAGTTGTTACCTCTCCTCTTTCATTTTAAATTTTATTTATTTGTGTTCTCTCTCTTTGTTTAGAGGAGTCTGTATAAAGGTTCATCAATCTTATTTATCATTTCAAAGTATCAACTCTTGCTCTCATTGGTCTTTTGTGTGTGTGTTTTTTTTTTTTTTTTTTTTTTTTTAGTTTCTATGTCATTGATTTCTGCTCTAATCTTTTTCATTTCCTTACTTTTACGTACTCTTTGTTGTTCTTTTTCTAGGTCTTTTAGGTATAGGTTTAGATTTTTTTTTTGAGATTTTTCTTGCTTCTTTAAGTAGGCCTTGAGTGCTATGAACTTCCCTCTTAGGACTGCTTTTTGTGTGTCCCATAGATTTTAGATTGTGTTTTCATTTTCACTTGTCTCCAGGAAATTATTGATTTCTTCCTTGATCTCATTAGTAATCCATTTACTGTTTAATAAAATGCTATTTTTCATCCATGTGTTTGAATGTTTTTTGATTTTTTTTGTAGTTGATTTCTAGTTTTATGCCATTGCAATCTGAGAAGATGCTTGATATGATTTCAATCTTCTTGAATTTGTTAAGTCTTATTTTGTGTCCTACCATGTGGTCAATCTTTAGCATGTTCATCTTGATTGGGATTCTGTGCTTCCTGAACTTGTGTGACTTTCTTCACCAGGTTATGAAAGTTTTCTGTCAATATTTCTTTAAACAGGTTCTTTGTTCCTTGCTCACTTTCTTCTCTTTTTTTGTACTGCTTTGATGTGGATGTTGTTTCTTTTCATGCGGTCCCAAAGTTCCCTTAAGATATCCTCATTTTTTTTTAATTGTTATTTTTGCTGCTCTTATGGAGTGTATTTTTATATCATATTTTCAAAATCAGTGATTTGATCCTCTGCTTCATCCATCCTAGTTTTAATTCCTTCCATTGTTTTCTTGCTCTCAGACATGGTATTCTTCATTTCTGACTGGTTCTTATTCATGATTTCTATGATCTTTCCCATGTTGTAGTTCCCACTATGTTCCCTGTAATTCTCACTAAGTTACTTGAGCATCCTTATAACCTTTACTTTAAACTTTATATCTGATAAATTGCTTGCCTCAGTTTCATTTGTCTCTTTTTCTGGAGGTTCCTCCTGTTCTTTCATTTGGGGCCTTTCTTTGTTTCCCCATTTTGGTATTCTCTTTGTGTGTGTGTGCGTGTGTGTGTGCTTTGTATATGTATTAGAGAGATCCGCTATTACTTCTAGTTTTCATCAGTTGGCCTTATGTAGTAGTTGTCTGGGGTGGGAGGTTAATGATGTAGTCTCCTTGATCTCCTGAGGTGGATGCTCTAGGAATGTTCATTGTGTAGGCTATGTGGGCCCTTCTGTTATAATTGGGTCTTGGTTGATGTTATCCCATTCATGGGTGCTGTCAACCCTGAGGCTGACTGTGAGTCTCAACTTTGAGAAAATCATGCAAGCTATTATACATGTGCTGAGAGAACAGAACAAGACAAAACAAAATAAAACAAAAAAAAATAGAACAACCCCACCCCCCAACAACAACAAACATAACCACAATAAAAATAATAAAAGAAAAAAAGTTGAATAGAACAATAAAAGACAAAATAATAGAAGAAAAAAAAGAAAGGAAAATAGATATAAACTTATAGAAGACAAAAAATAAAGATTAGGAAAAAAGAAAGATAGTAAAATTATAAGAAAAGAAAATAGAATTAGATTAGGAAAGAGAAAAATAAGATATATGAAGGAAAAAAGAGAAGAAAGAAAACAACAAAAAATAGAAAAATAAAAATAAAGAAAAGAATAAAAAAGACAGGAATGAAGCTTGTTGGAGCCTGCTCTGATTCTGTCTGAAGCCAGCCACATGGTGTGCAGGTTCCAGGCCTCCCAGGAGGTTCTCTGGTTTAAGCCAATGTCAGATGCTGTCCACATCTGGCTCTTGACAACCTGTTTGAAGCTACAAGCAATACCCACTTTGTCGCTCCCTCTGCTGGGCTTAGCAGGGCATGGAAGGAACCAAGCTGTGCTCTAAGAGTAGGGTGGATCAGCAAACACCCCTAGGCACCCTAGGATCTGCTCCCATCTGTTGGCTGGCTCCTGACTTAGTTACTAGAAAGGCTTAATCTCTGAACAAGCCTCTGGTGGAATCTTGCACATGGGGCCACTGGATCTCCTGTGAGGGGGAGGTGCTATTCAGACCTTGGGAAGGTGGTGGGTGTGTGTTCTTGTCCCCAATCTACACGTCTGAGTCTGACCCAGATTTTTTCCTGACCTTGGAAGGGCAGAGGCTCTAGTAGTCAGGTGGGTGGAACCTACAGTGCTTAGAGGTTGTGTCTACCAGAAGCTTTGGGGGAGGGGGTTTCTATCAGACCTCTTGTGAGGTTCCCTGGAAAATGGGGCAGGGGCAATGGTCTCACCCTAAAGCCAATCACTAACAACCCCCAAGACTGACCAGCATTCTAAGCCATAGCCTATACCTCTGACTACTCAGAGACACTTAAAATGCAGGGTGGGGGTGAGCAGGATTCCAGAAGGTGGGGTGAGTGGGTCACAGAGGGTGGGGTAATTGTCTGTGCTGTGAAGAGGTCAAACTTCATTATTTTGCGTGTAGATGTCTAGTTGTCCCAGAACTAATTATTGAAAATGCTAACCTTTTTCCATTTAATTGTTTTAGCATCCTATTGAAAATCAATTAGTCATAAATTAAATAGATTATTTCTACACTTTGAATTATATTCTACTGAACTGTATGTCTTTCAAATATGCCAGTAACATATATCTCAAATACTGTAGTTTTATAATGTTTTGGAATCAGAAAAAGTTGAAATCCTACAATTTGTTCTTCTTTTACTAGATTGTTTTGGCTGTTCTAGTTTTGTGGCATTTTCATGTTAATTGAATAACAGCTTATCAAAATTTTCAAAGAAAGGTAGGTGAGATTTTGAAATTAAATGTGTTGAATTAATAGATAAATTTGAGCAAGTATTTTCATTTTAATAGTATTAGATCTCTTAAACCATGAATATTTTATTATTTATATCTTATTTCATTTATGTCAATGATACGACAGAGAGGAAGTTTCTTCCAGAATAAAATTAAAATGGAAGGATCACCCCTTCCTCTGTCATCAAGTGTAAGAAGGAGAAGATGGATGGAGGGAGAATAAGGATTTAAAATGCCTTTCTCCTTGATTATTCTCATTTACCAGGCTACAATATCTAAAAACTTCAAGAAGATGAATTCCTGTGTTTTAGTCACTGTCTGACTCAACTGAAACTTGTAGTTGGTTATGCAAAAGTTAAATTATAAAAAATGAAAAAGTCACATTTTCTTTGATATTAAAATTGTGCTATTAGTCAGTTTGGAGCTATGCTAAACTATCCTTGGCTATCTCCATCAGTCAAAATCTTGTCCATTTGTAGTTGATTAAATGGTGTCCCTCAAATGGATATGTTCAAGTCTTAACCTTAATCTGAGAAGGTGACACTATTTGGAAAAAGTCTTTGAAGATGTAATTAAAAATCACAATATCAGATTATCCTGTGTTGTCCAGGTGAGCTCAGAATCTAATGGCATGTTCTCTTATAAAAAGATACAGAGATGCACAGGGAGAAGGCCATATATAAACACAGAGACAGAAATTAGAGTTATGTGGCCATAGCATCTACAGGCATCATTGACATGATGAAATCTCTGGAGAGTAATTGTGGCTTTTAGCTCTGCAGCAAATATCCTAAGATATGTATGTGACCTCCATGCTTGAATTTGCTAAAGGCAAGAATACATATCCAAAAATAATCTTGAAAACAACAACAACAACAACACACACCATAACAACAGTGGTTATTAAGATAGCTGCAGTCTAAGGGACTTAAGTCTGTTTGCTCCTAACACCGGACCAGACTTGTGGCTAATATGCTGAACATTTGACTTGAAAAACCAGCTGAAGAAAAAAATCGTTGGAAATACTGTGAGCAATGAGTGTGGAGAGAGGACAAGAGAAGATGCAGAGTGGGTGAGCCAATTCACGCAACTGCACAGCTCGGAAGCCAGAGGGAAGTTGCAATGGTGCAACTTCTATCCCTTGGAAGTGTGGGGCCTCAGCCATATGCAGGATCCCCAAATCAGAGCAATATATAGCATCTGACAGTGGGAATAAGTGGTAATTCAGTCTACCAGGGTGACTCAGATGGCCTTATCTCAGGCAAAAAAGTGAGTACTTGGTTACAATACCAGTCTGGGAAGCTCCTCTGGATTGGTGTCTGTGGGAGGGGCCACTCAGCAGAACTTTGGACTGATGGAGGGGTCTGAGCAGTGAATCCTAGGAGTCAATTATTCTCTGAGAGAACTTTTGGCAGAGAATAAGATGGGGGCCAGGCAGAGTGTCCTGGGAAAGAAGTATTATAATACCCATATCAAGCAAAGAGGAGGTTCCCTTTGCCCCACCTGTGGAATGGCTCTGGGATAGAAATCTACACCCGAGAGGCTGGGCATGGTGGCATAGGTGACTTAGACATTTGGCCTGGTAGTGTTGTAATGTACCCCGCGAATCACAGAAGGACCGCTCAAGAAGTCAAATTAAAGAGTCACATTTATTGCAATCCGGGACTATGAGGGGCCATTCCCCAAATCTCATAGTAGCAAGATGGTCTCAGCTCCAAGGTTATATAGGAAAAAATCACAAAGGTATTGATTACATCTCAAGGTTTGGAATGAGGAACCTGGTTTGCAAAAAAGCAGTTTGCAGAAGCAGAAGCAGCATGTTATCTAAATTACAGTTTTGGGTCTCCGGATCACTGAATTGACAGAAACACATTATTTAGAGCCCTCAGGTCTTGAGACCACTGACTTGCCAGGAATTCATTATCTAGAGCCATCAAGGCAGTTTAGAGTAATTGTGCTGTCCTGGTCTTGGGACCACTGAGTCAACTGGAACGCTTTATCTGTGGCCACTAAGACAATTTAGGATAATTGTATTGTCCTGTTTCCCAGGTACAGAAGAATGTGCTTTCTAAAACCAGTAAGAACACAATCAATGGGATAGTCACGTTACAATCAATTCAATCGAATGGGATGACTTATACAATTTAGAAAATCAAAGTAACCTGTCCATTGTTAAACAAAGCAAATAGGTATCATACTTCAGTAGGAGCCTGGGCAGAAGTTGGACCTAGTGAGACAGCCATGCTGAAAGTTTATAAAGCCAAGTGGGCTTTTTTTTTTCTTTAAATTCCCAACTACTAGAGGTAGTGACAAGGGTATACCGGCAACCCAGCCAGAGCTGAGGCATTGGAAGGAGAGGAAGGTACACCCACACCTCCTACAAACTACAGGCACCATCTTGAAAGTAAATGTGTTGAAACTATCCTGACAGTGACTAGATACTCTGCAGAACCCAAATCTGTGGGGGAAAGAAAGCAGCCCAGAAAAAGTACATTCAAGGAGGGACCCTGGAAGCATACCCAGCCTCTAAGCTAGGGAGGCCCCATCTACTGGACTGCTTGGGAATCTGCTCTGCTGGGCTTTGGCCAGGGTTCCCAGTGCTGGCCTGCCCCAGAGAACTGTCCAGGAAACCCGGGACCCACACACTAAAGAGCCAGATACAACAGCATCAAAGAAAAATCCAGCAAGCTCTACAGATAGTAGAACTAAATATATCTTTGAAAATATATTTTTATTAATTTCAGAAAGGAAGGGAAAGGGAGAGAGAGATAGAAACATTAAATCTTCTCCTTATTTTTTGTTTGTTTGGTTGGTTTGGATTTTCTTTCTCTCTCTTCTCTCCCCTCTACCCCACTCATATTCTCTAATTGCTATCTTTTATTTTAGTCTATTTTTTTCTTTCTCATTCTCTTTACTTTTTGTTAATTCTTATTTTTAATTCAAAATTTTCTTCCTTTCTTTCCCTATTCTATATTGTATTTAGTATTATTACTTTTTAAATTATTACAAGAGGCCCAGTGCACAAATTCATGCAGGGATGGGGTCCCTTGACCTGGCCGGCGATCAGGATTGGTGGGTGGGGTGGGGGGGAGGGACTGTGGGAGGTTGGCTGGCCATGGGAGGTTGGCTGTGGGAGTGCAATGACCACCAGGGGTCAGTTCCAGTATTAAGCATCTGCCTCCTGGTGGTCAATGAGCAACACAGTGACTGGTCATTCTGTCAACCGGTCATAACGGTCACTTAGGCTTTTATATATATACTAGAGGCCTGGTGCACAAAAATTTGTGCACTGAGGGGGGACGGGGGAGGGGGTCCCTCAGCCCAGCCTGTGCCCTCTCGCAGTCTAGGACCCCTCGGGAGAAAATAACCTGCTGGCTTAAGCCTGCTCTGGGTGGCAGAGGACAGGCCCAATCCCTAGGTGCAGCCCCTGGTCGGGCTCAGAGTAGGGCTGATTGGGGAGTTGGGGCACCACCCCCTGTCATGCACAGAGCAGGGCGGATCGGGAGGTTGCGATGCCACCCTCAGTCACGCTCAGGGTAGGGCCGATTGGGGGGTTGGGGCACCGCCCCTGTCACACTCAAGGCAGGGTCGATGGGGAGGTTGCAGCGCCACCCCCTGTCACGCACAGAGTAGGGCTGATAGGGGGGTTGGGGCTCCGTACCCTGTCACGCAAAGGGCAGGGCCTATCAGGGGGTTGGGGCTCCATACCCTGTCACTCACAGAGCAGGCCCATCAGGGGTTGGGGAGCTGCCCCCTGTCACGCACAGAGCAGGGTCAATCAGGGGGTTGGGGAGCTCCCCCTGTCACGCACAGAGTAGGGCCGATAGGGGAGTTGGGGCACCACCCCCTGTCACACACAGAGCAGGGCGGATCAGGGGGTTGGAGTGCCGCACCCTGTCACACTCAGGGCAGGGCCGATGGGGAGGTTATGGCTCTACCCTATTACACACAGAGCAGGGCCTGTGGGAGGGGGGTTGGGGCACCGCACCCTGTCACACACAGAGCCGCAGGGCAATCAGGGTGTTGGGGAGCTCCCCCCTATCAGGCACAGAGCAGTGCTGATCAGGGGGTTGGGGCACCTTCCCCTGTCACAAACAGAGCAGGGTGGATAGGGAGGTTGTGGCCCCGCCCCCTGTCACACACAGAGCCGCAGGGCAATCAGGGGGTTTGGGCGCTGTCCCCTGTCACGCTGATCCCGGTGCTGGGAGGCATATTACCCTTTTACTATATAGGATAGAAGCCTGGTGCATGGGTTGGGACGGCTGGTTTGAACTGAAGGGTGTCCTGGATCAGGGTGGGGGTCCTGCTTGGGTGCCTGGCCAGCATGGGTGAGGGGCTGATGGCTGTTTGCAGCTAGTCACACCCCCTTCAGGGTGGGGTCCCCACTGGGGTGCCTGGCCAGTCTGGGTGAGGGGCTGAGGGCTGTTTTCAGGCTGATGGGTGACTGAGACTCCCAACTGCTCCTTTTTTTCTTTTTTTTTTTAATTCTGGGTCAGCTTTAGCTCTGAGGCTTGGCTCCAGCTCTGAGACCTCTGCTACTGAAAGCAGGTTTCTGGTTTGTTTGGGTTCTATAATCGAAACACTGTTTCAACTCCAGCTCTGAGATCCCGGCTGGTTGAAAGCAGGTTTCTGGGGTTTTGTTTAGCTTCTATATTTGTAACAATGTTTCAAACTGCAAGCTCAGAGGCCAGCAGCGGCAGGCGGGGAACCTTGGCTTCCTCCATCACTGGAGCAAGCAAGCCTCATGCTCGCTTCAAGCTGCCTGGCTTCCGGCCGCCATCTTGGCTGGCAGTTAATTTGCATATCGCCCTGATTAGCCAATGGGAAGGGTTGCGGAGGTACGGCTAATTACCATGTTTCTCTTTTATTAGATAGGATATATATACATTTGTTATTTTCTAGCTTATATTTTTTATACTTCCCCTATTTCTTGTCTTTTCTTTCTTTGCTTTCATATTCTTATTTATTTATTTATTTTTCTTTCCTCCTCCAAACTTTCTGGCTCCATGCCTTCTAGTATTCTTTTATTTTTGTATGTCTGGTATTTTTTTTGTTTGTTTTTCACTTTTTTTGTTGAGGCTGTTGTTTTTAATATTGTTGGTGTGTTTTTGTTTGTTTGTTTTGCTTTTTTGTTTTTTTCCCCTTTGTGTTCTTTTTGGTTGGTTTAGGTTTTGTCTTGCTTTGTTCTGTCAGCATCTATATAAAAGTTGAAATGAAGTGGTTGGGATTGAGACTCACAGTTAACAAGTTTGAGGGCTGAGCTTACCCACAAATTGAACAACACCAATCAAGACCCAAATTCAACAGGAGAAGCCACATGACCAACAAAAGGGTAATTCCTAGAGTACCCAGCTCAGAAGGTCAAGGAAACTACACCATGATGTCCCACAAGAAGGCCACCTCATCAAGACTGGAAGGGAGAAACCAAGATGGCTGCATAGGTAAACACCGGAGATTGCTGCCTCGCACAACCACTTCAAAAATACAACTAAAAGATGGAACGGACATCACCCAGAACCACAGGATGGCTGGCTGAGGGGAAATTCCACACCTAGAAGGAAAGAGAAAAGCATACCAAGACTCAGAGGAGGGGCAGTGTGGAAGTGAAATACTAAGGTGCGGAGGTGTGCACACAGCGGGCTGGAGGCTGAGGGTGCGGTTGTCTGTTTCAATCGGGAGGGAGTCTCAGGCTCTGAGCTCCAGATACAGGCAAGTCTCTAGGGACCCAGACTCAAATGGGAGAAGCGGGACTGTCTGGAATTGGTCGGAACTCGAGGGCAGCTTTCTCTCCGAGGTTTGCAGCGGTTGCTGGGACACTGAGAGGCAGAGCCTCTGGGGACAGGACTGAGAGCAGCCATAACTGCTCGCTCAGCCTGCCCTGTTGATCCCCTGGGACCCGTCCCGTCCAAGTCTTGCACAGAGGCATTTGTGGGATAGCCTCAGGCAAAGGCTAGATTAGCACCTCCCTAGAGGACAGAAGTTCTCCTACTGCAGACACAGCTGATTCTCACAGTTGGCCTGGAGGTCAAATCCCTCCCAGTGTTACCTACAACAATCAAGGCTTAGCTACAACAAGACTGCGCACAAAGACCACAAGGGGGTGCACCAAGAGTGTCTACCTCAGGTAATTGGGACACTTAGCACAGAAAGCCACTCTATCGACACAGCGAAGCATAAAAAATGTCAAGACAAAGAAACAGGACACAAATGACAGAATTGGAGGAAATCAGGCTGCTGGATATAGAATTAAAAACCACACTTTTGAGGTCTTTCAAAAGTCTTCTAGAGACTGCTAATAAACTTAATGAGATGTACAAGAAATCTAATGAGACCCTTGATGTTGTGATAAAGGACCAACTAGAAATTAAGCATACACTGACTGAAATAAAGATTATACAGACTCCCAACAGCAGACCAGAGGAGCTCAAGAATCAAGTCAAAGATTTGAAATGTGAAGAAGCAAAAAACACCCAACCGGAAAAGCAAAATGAAAAAAAGAATCCGAAAATACGAAGATAGTGTAAGGAACCTCTGGGACAGCTTCAAGTGTACCAACATCCGAATTGTAGGGGTGCCAGAAGATGAGAGAGAGCAAGATATTGAAAACCTATTTGAAGAAATAATGACAGAAAACTTCCCTTACCTGGTGAAAGAAATAGACTTACAGGTCCAGGAAGTGTAGAGAACCCCAAACAAAAGGAATCCAAAGAGGACCACACCAAGACACATCATAATTAAAATGCCAAGAGCAAAAGACAAAGAGAGAATCTTAAAAGCAGCAAGAGAAAGACAGTCAGTTACCTACAAGGGAGTACCCATACGACTGTCAGCTGATTTCTCAACAGAAACTTTGCAGGCCAGAAGAGAGTGGCAAGAAATATTCAAAGTGATGAATACCAAGAACCCACAACCAAGATTACTTTATCCAGCAAAGCTATCATTCAGAATTGAAGGTCAGATAAAGAGCTTCACAGATAAGGAAAAGCTAAAGGAGTTCATCACCACCAAACCAGGATTATATGAAATGCTGAAAGGTATCCTTTAAGAAGAGGAAGAAGAAGAAAAAGGTAAAGATACTAATTATGAACAACAAATATGCATCTATCAACAAGTGAATCTAAGAATCAAGTGAATAAATAATCTGATGAACAGAATGAACGGGTGATTATAATAGAATCAGGGACATAGAAAGGTAATGGACTGACTATTCTTTGGGGGGAGGGGGTGTGGGAGATGCAGGAAGAGACTGGACAGAAATCATGCACCTATGGATGAGGACAGTGGGTGGGTAGTGAGGGCGGAGGGTGGGGTGGGAACTGGGAGGCGGGGAGTTATGGGGGGAAAAAGAGGAACAAATGTAATAATCTGAACAATAAAGATTTAATTAAAAAAAAAGAATAAGCAAGGAGAGGAATTTAATAGTAAATTAAAAAAAAAAAAGACTGGGAGGCATAATAGTCTTCTCCAGCACACCAAAACAAAAACAAAGACAGAGAAAAATGAGGAAACAAGGAAACAGGCCCCATATGAAGGAACAAGAGGTATCTACAGAAAAAGAGAGGAATGAGGGAAAGCAATTTATCAGATATAGAGTTCAAAGTAATGGTTATAAGGATGGTCAAACACCTTAGTAAAGACTATAAGCAACATAATGAGAACTATAAGGCATGTAAGGGAAACTATATCAGCATGGAAACAGATATAGAAACCACGAATAAGAACCAATCAGAAATGAAGAATGACAGATGAAGTTAGTAATACCTTGGGAGGAATGAACAGTAGATTAAAGAAGTTTAATCTAAATCAGTGAATTAAAAGACAAGGTAGAAAAATAATGCAATCAGGGCAGCAATTAGAAGAAAGCTTAAAAACCAGGAAAGAAGCCGTATCTGGTTTGGCTCAGTGGATAGAGCATTGGCCCATGGATTAAAGTGTCCCAGATTCAATTCCTAACAAGGGCATGTATCTTGGCAACAGGCTTGATCCTTGGCCCTGTTGGGGGTGCATTTGGGAGGCAACAAATTAATATGTCTCTCTTGCATCAATGTTTCTCTCTCTCTGTGTCTCCCTCTCCCTTCCACTCTCTCTAAAAAAATAATGGAAAAATATCTGTGGGTGAGTGTTAATACACTCACACATACAAAAAAGAAGGGAGCTTTAGGACAACATGAAATGTAACAGCATCTGCATGATAAGGGTCCTGGAAGGATAAGAATCTGAGCAAGGAAGAGAGTACCTGTTTGAAAAACTAATCACAGAAAACTTTCCCAACCTGATGAAGGAAAGTTAGTCAAGTTCAGAAAGCACAGAGAGTCCCAAACAAGATGAATTTCAAAGGTTCCACACCTAGCCACATCATAATTAAAATTGCAAAAGTTAAAGACAAAAGCAGAATCTTAAAAGCAGCAAGGGAGAGACAGAAAGTTACCTACACTGGAGCTCCCATTAGACTATCAGCTGATTTCTCAATAGAAACACTTCAGGCCTGAGGGAGTTTCATGAAGTATACAACGTAATGAAAAGCAAGGCACTGAATCCAAAACTACTGTTTCAAACAAGGTTATTATTCAAAAATTGAAGATGATATAAAGAGCTTCCAGACAAAAAAGGCTAAAGTACTTTATTACTACCAAACAAGTACTGTAAGAAATGCTAAAGGGACTGTTGTATGAAGAAGAAATAGAACATAAGAGGGGAACACAGGCATAAAGAATAAAAATGGCAATAAATGAATACCTATCAATAATAACCTTAAATGTAAATAGATTAAATGCCCCAATCAAAAGACATAGGTAGCTGAATGGATATAAAAACTTGGCCCATATATATGTGATCTACAAGACACCACTTCAGAACAAAAGACAAACACATGATGAAAGTGAATGGATGGGAAAATTTTTTTCCATGCACATGGAAATGAAAAAAAAAAGCTGGTGTAGGAATACTCATATCTGACAAAATAGACTTCCAAATGAAGTCCCTAAGAATTGACAAAGGTCACTGCAGAATAATAAAGGGATCATTCTAACAAGAGGCTATAACCCTAGTAAACATATATGCAACCAATATAGAAGCATACAAATGTATAAAAAATTCTGGGAGACTTTAATGGAGAGATAGATAGCAACACAATCATAGTAGGGTGCTTTTGTTGTGCCCAGATTTCAAAGTTCCCAAGACCTCCAGGGAGCCAGTCAGTCCGATGCAAAAGCAAAGAGTCATTTATTTTCAAACCTAGGTTTGGCTCCCCTGCCACACTCACCGATGCAACGGTAAGCTCCAGTGGCCGAGAGAGAGAAACCTGATGGGACAGGAGGTTTTAAAGGGGGGTGGAGTGAGGGGAGGAGAGGGGACTGTGGGTCCCGCCGATTGGCCAGGCGCGAGTCAGTCTTAGTGATGGCGTGTACTTCCCTTGATTATTATTGGTCAGTCCAGAGAAATCCTGGGTGTGGCTAGCAGCGGTGTCTTCCAGGAAGAAGCACATGGCACCGTCCCAAAATGGAGGACCCAAGGCAAGATGGAGGGCGCACGTGGCTCTGTCCCAAGATGGAGGACCCAAGGCAAGATGGAGGGCGCACGTGGCTCTGTCCCAAGATGGAGGACCCAAGGCAAGATGGAGGGCACAGTCCTTGCCCGGCTCCTGCTGCTGCCGCTCGAACTCGCCACAAGTCAGGATGGCCCTCCCGCATAGCACCTGCAGCTGGCCCGCGGGCAGACTGGGACTCCAGCGTGTCTGGGCGGCACAGGCCCAGCAAACGGGGTGCGGCCGGTGGAGCGGCCCAGCCCCGGAGGAGCGGCATCCGCCCGGAGCAGGCCCGGCCATGGGGCCGGTGCACTGCAGCATGGCGGCCTCCCGGAGCTAGGGCACGCGCCCCACTCCGCTGCCGCCGCTGCACCGGGCCCGGTCCGGGGGGCAGCGGGCGGGTGGCAGCCTGCGCTGGGCTCCCGCCGTGGGCCGGGGAGCCAACGCCCCCTCCCATGGGGCCCGGTGGCCGGCCCACGCAGGCCCCGGTCCCCCTGACCGGGCCCCGAGGGCCGCATGGACCCTCAGCACCAGCGCGGGCAAGCGGGGAGCCGACCATGGGGGGGGTGTGGAGGGAGGAAAGAGCCAAGCGGTGAGGCCCTCTGCTCCCATGACCTCCCCCGTGGTCGGTCGCCGCCCGGCCCCCACCCCTCGGCCCGCCGCCGCTGGCCACCACGCAGCCGGTCCGGACACCCGGATCCGCTCCGGGGAGGCCAGGCCCCACGGCGGGCGAGGAGGGATCCCAGAGCCAGCGGCCAGACTCCTCCTCCCGCACCGCCCGGAGAGGCGGGCGGCACGCCTTTCACTTTAACACCCAAATGACATCACTGTATAGATATTACAGACAAAAAATATCAACAAGGAAACAATGACCCTAAATTACACACTAGATCAGATGGAGTTAATTGTCAAAATGGGTGGAGGACAGAACATTTCAACCCAAAGCTACAAAATATACATTCTTCTCGATTTCACACAGGTCATTCTTAAAGATAGACAACATGTTAGGACACAAACTAAGTCTCTAAAAGTTCAAGAAGACTGAAATCATATCAAACATCTTCTTGAATCATAACAGTATGAAACCAGTAATCAACTACAATAAAGCACTCAAACACATGGAGGCTAAGTAGCATGTTATTAAACAATAAATGGGTTACAAATGAGATCGAGGAAGAAATAAAAAACTTCCTGGGAATAATTAAAAATGAACAAACAACAACCCAAAATAGATGGGACATGACAAAAGCAGTCCTGAGAGGGAAGTTCATTACACAAATGGCTTACCTCAACAAACAAGAAAAATCTCTAACAAACTATCTAACCCTACAACTTAAAGAATTAGAAAGAGAACAGCAACAAAAGACCAGAGTAAGTAGAAGGCAGAAAATAATAAAGAGAGGAAATAAATGACAAAGATACTAAAAAAAGAGATTAATGGAACCAAGAAGTGATTCTTTAAAAAGATAAAAAGATTGATGAACTTACAGCCAGACTTATCAAAAAACAAAGAGAGAGGACCAACTAAATAAAAGCAGAAATGAAAGAGTTGAAGTAACAATGGACACCACAGAAATACAAAGGATTCCAAGAATATATTATGAACATCTATATGCCAACAAGATGTACAACTTTGATGAAATGGACAAATTTGTAGAAAAATACAATCTTCCAAAACTGAGTCAGGAAGAATCAGAAAACTGAATAGGACAATAACAACTGATGGAGTTGAAGAGGTGATCAAGAAACTCCCAGCAAACAAAAGCCCTGTTCCAGACAGATTCACAGGGGAATTTTACCAAACAGTCAAAGAAGAACTAACACTTATCCTTCTCAAATTATTACAAAATATGCAAGAGGAAGGAACACACCCAACCTCCTTTTACGAAGCCAACATTATCCTAATCCCCAAACCAGAAGAAGACATACAAAGACATAGAATTAGAAGTAAATAACTCTTGATGAACATAAATGCTAAAATCCTCAACAAAATTTTAGGAAATCAGATCTAGGCATATATTAAAAAGATCATACACCATTTCCAAGTGAGATTTATTCCAGCAATGCAAGGCTGGTCCAATATTCAAAGATCTATACATGTAATACATCACATAAATAAATTGAAAGATAAAAATCACATGATCATATCAGTAGATGCCAAAAATAAATTCAACAAAATCCAACACCAATTTTTGATAAAAACTCTTAGCAAAGTGGGAATAGAGCGATCAAACCCTCACCATAATAAAGGCCATATATGACACACCTACAGCCAACATCCTACTCAATGGGTAAAATTGAAAACCCTTTCTTCTAAGAACAGGAACAAGACAGATGTCTTCTTTGACCACTCTTATTCAACATAATATTAAAAGTTCTAGCCACACCGAAACCGGTTTGGCTCAGTGGATAGAGTGTCAGCCTGCGGACTGAGAGGTCCCAGGTTCGATTCCGGTCAAGGGCATGTACCTGGGTTGCGGGCACATCCCTGGTGGGGGATGTGCAAGAGGCAGCTGATCGATGTTTCTCTCTCATCAATGTTTCTAACTCTCTCTGTCTCTCTCCCTTCCTCTCTGTGAAAAATCAATAAAATATATTTAAAAAAAAGTTCTAGCCACAGCAATCACACAAGAAGAAAAAATAAAAGATATTTAAATTGGAAAGGAGGTAGTAAAACTGTCATTATTCCAAGATGACATCATATTGTACATAGAAAGCCAAAATGACTTCACAAAAAACTAGTAAATTTAATAAATGAATTAGGCAATATAGCAGGATACAAAATTAACACCCAGAAATTAATGGCATTTTCATACACCAATAATGAACTCTTAGAAACAGAAAGTAAAAAAAAAAAAAATCCCATTTACCATTGGGACAAAAAATAACTTAGTAGATACTTAGGAATAAACTTAACCAAAAAAAGTAAAATCCTGTATTTGGAAAACTATAGGACGTTAAAAAAAGAGAGAGAGAGGAAGATATATGCAAATGGAAGAATATACCATATTCATGGATTGGTAGAATTAACATCATTAAAATGTCCACAGTATCCAAAGAAATCTAGATTCAATGCAATCCTTATTAAAATTACAATGGCATATTTCACAGATCTAGAACAGATATTTGAAAAATTTAAATGGAACCAAAAAAGACCTCGAATAGCCTCACCGATGTTGATAAAGAACAACAAAGTTGGAGGGATCATAATACCGAGATAGATCACAAAGCTACTGTTATCAAAACAGCCTGATGCTGGCACAAGAACAGGCATATACTAGTAGATCAATGGAACAGAACCCAGGAATCAACCCAAGCCATTATGCTCAATTAATATTTGACAAAGGAGGCAAGAGCATAAAATGGAGTTAAGACAATCTCTTCAATAAATGGTGTTGGGAAAATTGAACAGCTACATACAAAAAAGTGAAAAAGATCACCAACTCACACTTTTCACAAAAATAATCTCAAAATGCTCTAGCTGGTTTGGCTCAGTGGATAGAGCATCAACCTGTGGACTGAAGTGTCCCAGGTTTGTTTCCAGTCAAGGGCATATTCTTGGGCTCGATCCCCAGTAGGGAGCGTTCAGGAGGCAGCCAATCAATAATTCTCTTTCATCATTGATATTTCTATTTCTCTCTCCCTCTCCCTTCCTCTCTGAAATCAATAAAAATATATTAAAAATAATCTCAAAATGGATAAAAGACTTACATATAAGTCATGAAACCATATATATCCTAGAAGAAAATGTAGGCACCAAAACCTCAGACATCTCATGTAGCAGAATATTCACAGATGCATCAGTAGGGCAAGAGAAACAAAGGAAAAAACACACCAATAAGACTAAATCAAGCTAAAAATCTCCTGTAGAGCAAAAGAAACTGCATCAAAATGAAAACGGAACCAACTCTTTGGGAGAACATATTTGCCAATGATCCATCTGATAAGGGGTTAATTTCCAAAATACAGGAAGTACTCATACAACTCAACAAATGGAAGACAAATAATCCAATTAAAAATGGGTGGAGGACCTGAATGGACACTTCCCCCAAAAGGACATACAAATGGCCAAGAGACATATGAAAAATGCTCAAAGTCACTAATCATCAGAAAGATGCAAGTTATAAGGACAATGAGGTACATGCTCACACCTGTCAGAATGCCTACCATCAATAAATCAACAGACAACAAGTGGTGAGGTTGTGGAGAAAAGGGAACTCTGGTACACTGCTGGTAGGAATGCAGATTGCTACAGCCACTATGGAAAATAGTATGGAGTTTTCTTAAAAAATTAAAATTGGAACTGCCATTGACCCAGTGATCTCAATTCTAGGAAAATATCCTAAGAAGCCTGAAACACCAATCAGAAAGAATATATGCACCCCTATATTTATAGTAGTGTTATTTACAATAGCTAAGATCTGGAAACAGCTCAAATGCTCATCAGTAGATGAGTGGATTAAAAATGGTGGTACATTTACACAGTGGAATACTATGCAGCTATAAAAAAGAAGGATCTATTAGCATTTGAGACAACATGGAGGGACCTGGATATTATTATGCTAAGGGAAATAAGCCAGTCAGAGAAAGACAAATAGCATATGATCTCACATATATGTAGAATCTAATGGGCAAAAAAAGGTTGAATAAAATAGTACCAGAGGCATGGAAAGGTGGAACTGACTGACGAATCTCAGAGGGAAGGGATGGAGAGGGTAAGAGATTAACTAAGTACTTATATACATGCATGCATAACCCATGGACACAAACAATTGTGCAGAGAAGGCCTGGGGAGGAGGAAGGAATGGGGAAGATGGGGTCAATGGGGTAAAAAGGGGGGACATCTGTAATAATTTCAACAATAAAGATAAATTCAAAAAACAATTAGCGACTCTCTACTAGGCTTTATTGGTTAAAAGAAAATAAAATGTACTCTAATTCTTCTCTTATCAATTCAATTCTGATTTACACATGTGCCCGTGCGCGCACACACACCATTAACAGTCTAGATGGTTTTCAGTCATCTTAGGTTTTAATTTCAGTTAATTCTAAAGAGAGAACTCTATATTCAGGTTCATTTAAAAGAGATTTCTATGAGGATGGTACATAAGCTTACTGGGCCTTCCTGCATCATGGCTTCAGTATAATTGATTATCTTCTTTGATCTGATAGGGGTTTGAGTCCCTTGGAATTTAATTCTGACTCAGTGGCTTATGTGGTTGAACTCATGAAAAAAGCAGGCATGCAGGAGAGAAATACACTGATTTTAAGACCAGCCCAAAGACCCATGAGCACATACCTTTGGGGGGACGAGAAGAGATAAACCAAAGAAGTTATATACTTATATATATACTAGGGGCCTGGTGCACGAAATTCGTGCACTGGGTGTGTGTGTGGGGGTGTCCCTCAGCCCAGCCTGCCCCCTCTCACATACTGGGAGCCCTCAGGCATTGACCCCCATCACCCTCCAATTGCAGGATCGGCCCCTTGCCCAGGCCGGATGCCTCTGACAGAGGTGTCAGGCCTGGGCAGGGGACCCTCATTTCCCCCCATCACTGGTTCTGCCCCCAGCCCAGGCCTGATGCCTCTGGCCCAGGCGTCAGGCCTGGGCAGGGGACCCCCAGACCCCTCCGATTGCCTGATTGGCCCCTTGCCCAGGCCTGACGCCTCTGACAGAGGTGTCAGGCTTGGACAGGGGACCCCCATCTCCCCCCGATCACTGGCTCTGACCCCCGCCCAGGCCTGAGGCCTCTGGCCCAGGAATCATGCCTGGGCAGGGGACCCCCATCTCCCTCTGATTGCTTGCTCCACCCCCCGCCCAAGCCTGACTCTGACCCAGGCTTCAGGCCTGGGCAAGGGGACCATCATATTCCCCCAATCCCCGGCTCCGCCCCCCACCCAGGCCTGATGCCTCTGGCACAGGCATCAGGCCTGGGCAGGGGACCCCCAGCCCCCTGCCCAGGCCTGATGCCTCGGCCAGAGGAGTTGACCCTCATCACCCTCCAATCACCAATCACCGGATTGGCCCCTTGACCAGGCCTGAGGCCTCCGGCAGAGGTGTCAGGCCTGGGTAGGGGATCCCCAGCTCCCTGTGGTTGCAGGCTCTGCCCCTGCCCAGGCCTAACGCCTCTGGCCAAGACATTAGGCCTGGGCAGGGGACTCCCAGCTCCCCGCGATCTTCCGCTCTGCCCCTGCCCAGGCCTAACGCCCCGCAGTTGCAGGCTCCACCCCTGCCCAGGCCTAACGCCTCTGGCCGAGGTGTCCGGCCCGGGCAGCGGGGACCCGCAGCGGCAGCAGCGCCGCGATCTCCCGCTCTGCCCCTGCCCAGGCCTAACACCTCTGGCCGAAGCATTAGTCCTGGGCAGGGGACCCCCAGCTCCCCGCGGTTGCAGGCTCCGCCCCTGCCCAGGCCTAACGCCTCTGGCCTAGGCATCCGGCCCGGGCAGCGGGGACCCACAGCTGCAGCGGCCCCACGATCGTGGGCTCCGCGTTAGGCCCAGGCAAGGGACCTCTAGATCCTGGGACTGCCAGCTTCGACCCTGCCCAGCTCCCATCTCTGGCTCCACCCCTACTTCCTGCTATCACTGGCCAGGGCGGCAAAGGCGCCTGATTCTCCGATCATGGCCCTAGGGCCGCCTTTGCCCTGTCCCCCACCTCTTAGCTCCCCCCTGGGTTTCCGATCACTGTCAGTGGCAGGGGGCTTCTTCCTGCTTTCCCTTTCGCCTCCCTGCATTGTGCCTACATATGCAAATTAGCCACCATCTTTGTTGGCAGTTAACTGCCATCTTAGTTGGCAGTTAATTTGCATATAGCCCTGATTAGCCAATGAAAAGGGTATCGCCGTACGCCAATTACCATTTTTCTCTTTTATTAGTGTAGATAGCCCATGGACACAGGCAATACGGTAGTGAAGGCCTGGGGGGTGGGTAGGGGCTGGAAAGAGGGGGAGAAGTGGCGGAGGGAATGGAAGATATCTGTAATACTATCAACAATAAAAAATACATTAAAAAGAGCTACTTCACAGAATCAGAACTAATACATCAGCTTTTTCATAGCTTGCTTTCTTTTCCCTTTACTTCTATGTTAACAGATTTGAACATACACAATTAATCAGGTTACAATGTGAAAAGTTATACAGAATTCTCAATAATTTAATATGTGCAGACTAAGCCATGTATGTATTTGGGGGTTGTGGTTCGGTGTGCTTTATACTACTTCCTTTCTTAGGGATGATGTCACAACGAAGTATTTTCTTTGCATCTCAGTGTATCCAATGATGGAAGTAGCTGTGTGTAACATAAAGAAGCAACCTTTTACTAAGGAAGACTTTTTTCATTTGAATGCTGCTGAGAAGCTTATGGGAAAAAGGCTAATGGCATTGGTGAAGTGCCACCAAAGTCTATCTTTACAGGAAAGAAAATAATCATTTCAAGTTGTTAATTTTATTTCTGGCCTATAGAAATGGGATTTCATTAACAGTTTGGAATTCACCAGGGAACTGCATCATAACACTGGTTAAATTACACTAATAAGTTCTTTTAACTTGTTTTTCTCATGGCAAATTGATGTTTCTTTTTTTACATATGCAGGAAATAGAAATATAAACTTCTAATTTAATTTAATTTAATTTAATTTAATGGCTTCTATTAATCAACAAATGGCTAATTCTTAATCTTTATTTTACCATGCATTTTACTGTATCAGCTGTATTTGCCAAACTCTTTCTTTTCACACTTTGTCAAGTTGGCTTCTGGGCAATCATTCTTTCTCATTTTCCCTACCTCTCTGTTGGCTCCTCTCAGGCTCCTTTGCTGGTTCTTTGGCATCTCCCATCTCCAGCTGCACCATATCCTAGGGCTTGAGTCTCCAACTTTTCTTCTTGTTCAACATTTATTCCCTTGGAAATTTTATTTTATCTTATGGTTACTAATCTTTTCTGCAAGGTGAATCTCAATATTTATTTTCAGTTCAGACTTCTCCCTTGTACTCCATCTTTTAGCAGACCTAAGGGGCATTCACCTGTTCCTCTCACAATCTTTTCTATTCTTGTAAGTGGCTACTGTGACCTCTAGCCATGACTTTTCCTAGATACCTCCCTTCCTTTCATATCCTGCTCTAACCTGCAAGCAAATTTCATAGGATCTCCCTTTAGCATGGATATGAAAAAATCTGGTACTTCTCATCACCCCTGTGATTTCTGCAATTGTTCCTAGCTTTTACATGGATGCATGTAAAGACCTCTTAACTGCTAGGGTTGGATGGAGCAAACTATGCTGCTCTTCTGTTTAAAAACCTTCAATGGCTAAATCTCAGAGTAAGAATTATGGTCCTTTATGCTCTGGGGCTGGCTCCTGTCTGAAGTCACCATATCTACTCTCTTACTTCCTAGCTGGGTTTCCACTCCCTTGCCTTACCTCAGGCTTTGCACATAATCCACATATCTCCTGCCCTCACTTCCTTCAGAGTTTATCTAAAATATCAATTTCTCCCACCATATACTCACTCCCTCTTACTCTGTTTTAATTTTTGGTCACCTGCATATATCTAAAATTTTAATGTTTTTTTAAAAATTTGATATTGCCTGCCTCTCCCTCCACTAGAAGCTTCAGTGGGCAGGAATTATCTGTATTCTGTTCTCTGCTGTCTGCCTGGCACTTAGAAGTACACCTCACTGTCATAGTACCCAGCAATGATTTGTTGAATGAATCAGAAGTACTCAGATTGAGGAAATAATCCTATCTAATAAAGAGAGAATATGCTAATTGACTCTCATGCCATCACAAAGATGGTGGCGCCCACAGCCAATAAGAAGGGAATATGCTAATTGACTGCCCTGCCCTCCAAGATGGCAGCGCCCACAGTCAATAAGGAGGGAATATGCTAAGACTGCCACACCCTCAAAGATGGCAGTGCCCACAGCCACAAGATGGCAGCGCCCAGTCCCCTCAGCCTCACCGGGGTGGCAGGTGCACAGCAAGGCCAGGTCCGCCCCCAGGTGGGCCTGGCTGCTCCGCATGCTTGCCTCTGGAGTCCCCCAGTCCCTTCAGCCCCCCAGCTGCTCAGGGCTGGCCCGAGGCCCAGGCAAGCCTCGGATGGTGGCTGCGCAGCTGCCCAGGGCTGACTGAGGCTCAGGTAACCAGGGCCAGCCGAGGCTTGCACTGCTGGCAGTGGCAGCAGCAGAGGTGTGATGGAGGCATTGCCTTTCCCTGATCGCTGGATCGCCTCCTGCCCCTGAGGGCTCCTGGACTGTGAGAGGGGGCAGGCTGGGCTGAGGGACCCCCACTCCAGTGCATGAATTTACATGCACCGGGACTCTAGTATAAAATAACAACCTTGAAAACATGTAAATTCATAAATAAAATGATTTGCTTTATTTGTTGGCTTTGTTTTGTTTTTGTTTGTGGGAGAGAAGAGAGTTTTTAAGTCACTGCAGTTTTGACCTTGCTGTGTGGCCATGGGTGTACTCACTCAAAGGAAGTCCATGGACAAGAGCATGTGGGGGATGCTGAAAGACTTGAATCTCCTACCCCTCTGATGTACATTCTGGCAAGTTCTTCTCTACAGCTATTCAGGGTGAGGATAGCAATTTTCATATCCAGGTGATCAACCTGGACTAGTTTAAAACATCTATTTTTGGCTGACCATGGGAGAAACATATAATTAAATTCTCAAATTAAATTACAACTCTTTTGGAGTATAGCTTAAAAATTATAGAGTTAGTGAAAAGTATTCCCTTTGCATTCCCCAGAGATTTATTTTTATTTTGGAGATTCTTTTGGCTCATATTTTATTCAAATTAGTCATAATATAGAGTTAAAAATGAATTATTCTCATACTTGCTTCAGAGAATAAATGAACTGAGTAAACAATAGTGAAGTTATTTTTAAATATATTAAGGTCATTTATAAAAAACATTCTCATTGACTTTTGAAATATTCTTTCACTTGGACATGAAAAAGTGTATGTGAATTCTATTGCTGCATGTGTGTTTCTATATTTAGTCCTACACAAGAATTTTTCTCACCTTGGAATAGAACAGATGCTCTTTTGTGCAACTTTCAGAACAGGTAGTTACGTGTTCTAGTTCAATCCCCAAAAGGAAATATATATAGGTTAAGGATAAAACAGGAAAGTGAGGCCTCTTCTCCCCCCCCCCGCCCCCCTTTTCAAACACTTTACCTACCCCATTACTCTCCAAGCTTCTTCCCCACACACACATATGAAATACCCATTTCTCTGATGACCAAGCACAGCTAATAATTTATTAGGAAGGATGTTTGTAAAATCACACTGGAAAAATAAGGCCTCTCTGATGCCCTTTTTTCCCTGTCTTAAAGAAAAATCATCAAACTGAAAATCATTCACTGCTGCTTTCACCTAAATAGATTTTTATTCAGAGACTTCAACCAAGGAGAAACTCCCTACAAAGAAGGTAAATGTCAGAAAGTCAAAGCACAAGGATGATTGCCCTAGTTGGTTTGGCTCAGCATCGGCCTGGGAAACTGAAGGGTCCTAGATTAAATTCCTGTCAAGGGCACATGTCCGGGTTGTGTGCTCGATCCCCAGGAGGGCTCATGCAGGAGGCAGCTGATCAATGATTCTCTCTCATCATTGACGTTTCTATCTCTCTCTTTCTCTCCCTTAGTATCTGAAATCAATAAAAATATATTTTAAAAAGGCACAAGGATGATAAAAAAAAACTGTGTTAAACTTAATTAACTGTTGACCATGACTAGATTTCATCAATGTAGACTTTTCTGCTGTATCTACTGCCATTTCATTCAGTTATTCTTGGTTTTATAACATTTGTGTTATGGGAAATTTGATGCAGTTTCTACAATACTTTTTATTGTCTCCCCTCATGAACAAAGTACAGTTTTTTGTTTTTTGTTTTTTTTTTAGGAGAAAATGCTCTCTTGTTGCCATCTTCTGTTGCCTGCCTTTTTCCTAGACCCTTAGCCTGATCAAGAATCTCTCAACTCTTGCATCACAATAGCCATTTGTTTATGTCTCCCCACTTGTTCCTTTGTGCATTGTTCAGTATCTTATGTGTTCTTTTCAGAATTTCAGAGTGGAGGTTGATAGAAGGGATGTCAGCATGCTATGCTAAACACTTCTGGAGAATTAACCCAGATTAGATGAATACATTAAACTAAACCATATTTAAACAGTCTTGAATGGGAAATTGTTTATTTTTGTAATCAACACCTGACTTGTAATTGATAGGAGACATATTTAAGGAATGTTAATTTTTTTTTATTCCAATAAAACCATGCATTTCTGTTTTGCACAGGACTCTCTCTTAATCCTGAAATAGCTCTGAAACTGGATGGGCCAACCAATACATACAGTGAAACTTGTGAAGCACTCAAATTTATAGGAAAAAACCTTGGGTTTAAAAAGTATGAGTTCCAGGATGCTGCATGGTCATGCTCCCAGGAACAAGCTGGAATTACAACTGAAATACGAGAAGGCTTCCTGAATAATCAATGGAAAACTCACAGGAGAGAACCCTGATACTCAAGGACCAAAGGTGGAGCTGGCATAGAGACTGGTAGGAGGGGCAGAGACGTGACCCACAGCACGGAACTGAAGTCCCAGAGATATATCTCAGCCGGTGGTGGAGTGGGGGGAGGTGCCACTGAGAATTCTGGGATCTAATCCTGGAGCTGGGCTCCCCAGCAGAGAACACCAAACTGCGGAAGGTATCCACATAACATCAAGCTGTGAATAGCAATGGGGTGCTGTCTGTCAGGGAGTGGCAGCTGAAAGTTCAGGCACCCTCTTAAAGAGCCAAGGCACAAACATTCCCTGAGGAGCCACCCACCATGTGCTCTGGCAGAGGGAGGGTGAAGTAGACCAGAGCTGTGAGAGCAGAAGCCAGGACTGGGGACTTGGGGGACAGAGCTCAGAAGGCAGACACCCCAAGTCTCCTCAGTTCAGTGATTCCCTCACACAACCACATAGACATCTGCCTTGTCTGGGGGAATAGACATCTGCCTTGCCTGGGGGGATAGACATCTGCCTTGCCTGGGGGGAAGACAGTTGACACACCCTATTGGAAAACACCTTGCCCTGAGTCCACTTAAGAGATTAAAAGTAACAATTCGAAGGAGTAGCAGCTGCTTGTGTAGCCCGCCCCCATCCAAGGAACAGCAGCATTCTGATCACCACACCCTCTGTCTGAGGAAGAGCAGCTGTGTGTGAAGCCTCCCCGCCACCAGCCAGAGGAGCCACCACAACTGTGAACAGCACCCACCAGAGGAGCTGCTACCAACTGAGGAGCAGCTGCTACCACAACCGCTTGAGGAGCAACCGCAGCCCGAGGAGCCACTGCCACCCAAGGAGCAGCCACTGAAAGACTCAACATCTAGATATGGTGGTACGATCAAACATGGATAGACAAAGAAACCCCCAAAGGAAAGAAAAGGAGGACTCGCCAGAAAAGCAGCTAAGTGATACAGAGGCATGCAACATGACAGAAAAAGAATTCAGATTAAGGGTCCTAGAGTGCATAAACCGGATGGAGGAAAAAATCAACAACTTATGCAAGAAGCAAGAAGAAACATATGAAAAAAATCAATAAATTATGTAAGAAACAAGAAGAAATGAAGAGTGATATAGCTGCAATAAAATACACCATTGAAAGTTTCAACAGTACACTAGGAGAGGCGGAGGACTGAGTTAGCGAATTAGAAGACAGGGAAACAAAACACACCCAAAATGAACAGCAATTGTAAAAAAAATTAAAAGACAGGAGGAGAGCCTAAGGGAGCTATGGGACAACATGAAATGAAACAACATATGAATAATAGGGGTGCCAGAACAAGAGAAAGAGGAACAAGGGTTAGAAAACCTATTTGAAGAAATAATATCAGAAAACTTCCCAGAGGTGGGGAAGAAAAAAATCACACAAGCCAGAGAGTCCGAAACAAGGTGAACCTGAAAAGACCCACACCAAGACACATCATAATTACCATGGCAAATGTTCAGGACAAAGAGAGAATATTAAAGGCTGCAAGAGAGAGACAGAAAGTTACATTCAAGGGATCTCCCATTAGATTATCAAATGATTTCTCAACAGAAACACATCAGGCCAGAAAACAATGGATAGAAATTTACAAAGTGATGCAAAGCAAAGGACTGAATCCAAGAATACTCTACCCAGCAAGGCTATCATTCAAAATTGAAGGGGAAATAAGAAGCTTCACAAACAAATAAAGGCTAAGGGAGTTTATCAGCACCAAGCCAGCAATGCAAGAAATGCTAAAGGGACTGGTGTAAAAAGAAGAAATAAAAAGCTCAGAAAGAAAACAGCCACACAAAAAAAGAAATGGCTACAAACAAGTACCTTTCAATAATAACTTTAAAAGTAAATGGACTAAATGCTCAAACCAAAAGACATCGAGTGGCTGAATGGATAAAAAAACAAGACCCATACATTTGCTGTCTACAAGAGACCCACCTCATTAGAAGGGACTCACACAGACTGAACGTAAAGGGATGGAAAAATATCTTTCAGGCAAATGGAAATGAAAAAAAACCTGGGGTAGCAATACTTATATTGGACAAAATAGACCTCAAAGTGAAGGCCATAACAAGAGATAAGGAAACCACTTCATAATACTAAAGGGATCAATACAACAAGAAGCTATAACCCTGATAAACATATATGCACCCAATGCAGGAGCACCCAAATACATAAAAAAACTCTTGGAAGATATCAAAGGAGAGATCAACAACAATACAATCATAGTAGGGGACTTTAATACACCACTGACATCACTAGATAAATCCTCTAGACAAACAATCAGCAAAGAAACAGCAATCCTAAATGACTTACTAGATCAGATGGACTTAACTGACATCTTCAGAATACTTCATCCCAAAGCCACGGAATATACATTCTTCTCAAGGGCTCATGGGACATATTCAAAAATAGA
The DNA here is from genome assembly GCF_964212035.1 of Myotis nattereri. Taxonomy (NCBI): domain Eukaryota; kingdom Metazoa; phylum Chordata; class Mammalia; order Chiroptera; family Vespertilionidae; genus Myotis; species Myotis nattereri. The sequence goes on from NC_138076.1 coordinate 107,458,464, forward strand.
CCACATATTGGGTCACAAACAAAGTCTCCCCAAATTCAAGAAGATTGAAATCATACCAAGCATCTTCTCAGACCATGATGGCATAATATTAGAAATAAACTACAATAAAAACAACCCCAAATACTCAAACACTTGGAAGCTGAATAGCATGTTATTAAATAATGATTGGGTTACCAATGAGATCATAGAAGAAATTAAAAACATCCTGGAAACTAATGACAATGAAAACACGACAATCCAAAACCTATGGGACACAATGAAAGCAGTCCTGAGAGGGAAGCTTATAGCTCTACAGGCTATCTCAAAAAACAAGAAAAAATGGTAGTAAATCATCTAACTCTACAACTCAAAGAATTAGAAAGAGAACAACAAGAAAAGCCCAGACTGAGCAGAAGGAAGGAGATAATAAAGACTAGAGCAGAAATAAATGACATAGAGACAAAAAAAACAATACATAAAATCAATGAAACCAAGAGCTGGTTCTTTGAAAGGATAAACAAGATTGATGAACCTCTAGCCAGGATCACCAAGAAGCAAAGAGAGAGGACCCACATAAACAAAATCAGAAATTATAGAGGCAAAATAACAACAGACCCACAGAAATACAAATGATTATTAAACAATACTATGGACAACTCTACTCCAACAAATTATACAACCTGGAGGAAATTGACATATTCCTAGAAAAATACAACTTTCCAAAACTCAATCTGGAAGATTCTAAAAATCTCAACAGGCCAATAACTATGGAAGAAATTGAAGCAGTCATCAAAAAGTTTCCAGCAAACAAAAGCCCGGGACCAGACGGCTTCACAGCGTAGTTTTTCCAAACATTCAAGAAAGAACTAAAACCTATCCTCCTCAGACTACTACAAAAAATCCAAGAGGAAGGAGCACTTCCAAGCTTATTCTATGAAGCCAGCATCACCATAATACCAAAACCAGGTAAAGACAACACAATGAAAGAGAATTACAGGCCAATATCCCTCATGAACATAGATGCCAAAATCCTCCACAAAATCATAGCAAATTGGATCCAGTAGTACATCAGAAAGATCATACACCATGACCAAGTAGGATTTATCCCAGGGATGCAAGGATGGTACAATATCCGAAAATCAATAAACGTGATACATCACATAAACAAATTGAAAGAAAAAAACCACATGGTCATATCAATTGATGCAGAAAAAGCATTTGACAAAATCCAACAGCCATTTTTGATAAAAACTCTCAGCAAGGTGGGCATAGAAGGATCACACTTCAACATAATAAAAGCCGTATATGACAAACCCACAGCCAACATCATACTCAATGGACAAAAACTAACACCATTTCCCCTAAAAACAGGAACAAGACAGGGATGCCCCCTCTCACCACTACTGTTCAACATAGTACTGGAAGTACTAGCCATTGCGATCAGACAAGAAGAACTAAAAGGCATCCAAATTGGAAAAGAAGAAGTAAAACTGTCCTTATTTGCAGATTACATGATATTATACATAAAAAACCCTAAAGACTCCATCAAAAAACTATTAGACTTAATAAATGAATTCGGCAATGTAGCAGGATACAAAATTAACGCCAAGAAATCTATGACATTTCTATACACCAATAGTGAACTTACAGAAAGAGAGACTGAAAAAACAACCCCATTTACCATCGCACCAAAAAAATTAAGCTACCTAGGAATAAACTTGTCTAAGGAGGTAAAAGACCTCTACTGAGAAAACTACAGGACGTTGAAAAAAGATATAGAGGAAGACATGAACAGATGGAACAACATACCATGTTCTTGGATTGGTAGAATCAACATCATTAAAATGTCTATACTATCCAAAGCAATCTATAAATTCAATGCAATTCCCATTAAAATACCAATGGCATATTTCACAGACCTAGAACGAACTCTCTAAAAATTCATCTCGAGTAAAAAAAAAGACCCTGAATAGCTGCAGCGATCCTGAGAAAGAAGAAAGTAGGTGGGATCTCAATACCAGATATCAAGCTGTATTACAAAGCCATTGTTCTCAAAACTGCCTGGTATTGGCATAAGAACAGACATATAGATCAATGGAATAGAATAGAGAGCCCAGAAATCGAACCGAACCTCCTCCTAGGGCCAGGCCAGAAAAGCAACTAAATCATAGAACATCCACTCTGAATTAACAAATTAGACATGGCTTCAGAGACAAGTTTCAATAAGGAAGGGCAGAGGATACCTAGAGAACACCGCTTGCCATCCATAACCCACTTGGAACTACCACTGTGCCCTCGCAGAGTGGTACAGTACCTTCTGGCAGGCTCCCAGACATCTACAGGGGCACAGTCCTCAAGAGGTAATTCCTCAATTACTATTTGACAAAGGAGGCAAGAACATACAATGGAGTCAAGATAGTCTCTTCAATAAATGGTGTTGGTTAAATTGGACGGATACATGCAAGAAAATGAAACTGGACCACCAACTTACACCATGCACAAAAATAAACTCAAAATGGATAAAGGACTTAAATGTACGACGGAAACCATAAAAATACTAGAAGAATGCAAAGGCAACAAAATCTCAGACATGTGCCGAAGCAATTTCTTCACTGATACAGCTCTAAGGGCACTGGAAACTAAAGAGAAAATAAAAGGGACTACATAAAAATAAAAAGCTTCTGCACAGCAAAAGAAACCATCAACAAAACAACAAGAAAGCCCACTGTGTGGGAAAACATATTTGCCAATGTTATATCTGATAAGGGCCTAATCTCCAAAATTTATAGGGAAGTCATACAACTTAACAAAAGGAAGATAAACAATCCAATCAAAAACTGGGCAATGGACCTAAATAGACACCTTTCAAAAGAGCACATTCAGAAAGCCAAGAGACATATGAAAACTTGCTCAAAGTCACTAATCATCTGAGAGATGCAAATCAAAACAACAATGAGGTACCATCTCACACCTGTCAGAATGGCTATCATCAACAAATCCACAAACGACAAGTGCTGGGGAGGATGTGGAGAAAAAGGAACCCTCCTGCACTGCTGGTGGGAATGCAGTCTGGTGCAGCCACTAGGGAAGACAGTATGGAGTTTCCTCAAAAAACTAAAAATGGAACTCCCATTTGACCCTGTGATTTCACTTCAGGAATGTATCCCAAGAAACCAGAAATACCAATCAGAAAGGATATATGCACCCATATGTTCATAGCAGCACTATTCATCATAGCTAAGACTTGGAAACAGCCTAAGTGCCCATCAGTAGATGAATGGATTAGAAAACTGTGGTACATCTACACGATGGAATACTATGCTGCTGTAAAAAAGAAGGAACTCTTACCATTTGCAACAGTATGGATGGAACTGGAGAACATTATGCTAAGTGAAATAAGCCAGTCAATGAAGGAAAAACACCACATGATCTCACTCACTCATGAATAATAAAGACCATTATAAACTTATGAACAAAAATAGATACAGAGGCAGAGCTGCCTCGAACAGATGTCAGACTACATTGGGAAAGCCGGGAGGGTTGAGGGGCGGAGGGGTGGGGTGAGGTAAGAGATCAACCGAAGGACTTGTATGCATGCAGATAAGCATAACCAATGGACATAAGACACTGGGGGGTAGGGGAGGCTGGGGGGTTGTTAAGGGCGGGAAGAAAAGGAGACATATGTAATACTCTTTGTAATACTTTAAGCAATAAAACAATTAAAAAAAAGAAAAGAAAAAAGAAAATACACCTCCATGAAGTCAAGAACATGTGAAACAAACAAACAAACAAATATATGAGTTCCATTTCCCTGTGTGTGTGTGTGTGTGTGTGTGTGTGTGTGTGTGTGTTTCTTCTTTATTTTTGTCTTTCATTAGGATGATTTTGGCTTTGTAATTTTGGCTGTGATAATTTTGACATTTGAGAGAAGCTCTGGCTTTGGTAAAGCCATAGAGAGAGAATTTATTCTCCAGTTAAATTCTGATTCTTTTTGATGTAAAACCAGAGTATTTGCAAAATTAGTGAAAGTTGTTATGTGTCTATTTCTGTTGACTGGAACATATTACCTTTATCATTTTAGCCTTTATTTTGCAGGGTATATGCTATATTACACCACTTAGATTTTTATCTAGTTCTTTCCATAAATTAAGTCGCCAAGAAATATAAATCCACGGGTATTTTTTTTTTCTGAAACCATTATATCATTTATCAGTTTTGAAAAGGAAAACTGATATTTACTTAGTGTCAGTTAAGCCACAAACTGTGATACATGTAATTTCTCTTAATCTTCACAGCAACCCTATGAATGAACTATTATAATTACCATTTAAGTGAATTAAGTAAATTAAAATATTATAAGTTTTAGGAATCTTTGGCACAATACAGATGATAAGTAGCAAGATGGATTTTAGAAAAGTTCTGGTTTCAAAAGAAACTCTCATGCCAGCCTGGCCCTCATGGCTCAGTGGTTGAGTGGTTGAGCATCAACCTATCAACCAGGAGGCCATTGTTGGATTCCCAGTCAGGGCCCATTCCTGGGTTATGGGCTCAGTCCCCAGTGGGGGCATGCAGGAGACAGCCAATCAGTGATTCTCTCTCATCATTGATGTATCTCTCTCTCTTCCTCTCCTTCCTTTCTGAGATCAATAAAAATATATTTTTTTAAAAAAGAAACTCTCATGCCAGTATATTTATTCACTCTATTGTTAATCCTTTAGTGATCTGTAATTTACACTTTTAATTATTTATAAAAACTAGGCTCATTTCAGATTACATACTTAATCAGATTTACATACTTAATTCAAACCCCACTGGATGCCTTCCAGATGTTAGGCAGTATGATAGATTTCATAGAAGCAAACTTGGGAAGAGTACTACTCTGATCCTTAGAAAAGACAGAACCATAAGTTAAATCAAATACAGTTGACAAAGTCTTATTATATTTCATTGATAATTCTTTTTTTCAAATTTAATGTAATGGTTTTTAAAGTTTTTAATTAAAGTAGTATCTGTACACATAAAAGGTAGGCCTAAAATTAAAAAGACATGCTGCCCTGATTCATTTTTGTGCCCAAGCCCCTCTCCTTAGGTACAATAATTTTCAATTTTTTAGTTGGTTTAGTTTCATTTTTTATTTTTTTGTCTTTATTGTTGAGAGTATAACAGAAACCCCCCATTTCCCCTTCATTGCCTCCCTCAACCTGGTTCCTACCCCAGGCTTTTCCCATCCTATTGTCTGTGTCCAAGGGCAATGCATATCCTATGTAATAAAACTCTAATATGCAAATAGACTGAACGGCAGAACGATCAGTTGCTATGATGCACACTGACCACCAGGGGGCAGACGCTCAATGCAGGAGCTGACCCCTGGTGGTCAGTGTGCTCCTGCAGGGGGAGTGCCGCTCAGCCAGAAGCTGGGCTCATGACTGGCAAGCGCAGTGGCAGTGGCAGAAGCCTCTCTCACTTCCACAGCAGCACTAAGGACCCCTTGGGAAATGTCCGTCTGCTGGTTTATTCCCACTCCCCCAGGCCTAAGGGAGCAGGCCGAAGCCAGCAGGCAGACATCCCCAAGGGCCAAGCCAGCAGGTGGACATCCCCCAAGGGGTCCTGGACTGTGAGGTGCGTAGACCGGGCCTTGGGACCCCTTCCCCCCAGTGCACGAATGTTGTGCACCAGGCCTCTAATATGTACATAAGTTCATTGGTTAATCTCTTCCCCCTTTCCACTTCTGTCTGAGTTTTATCAGTCTGTTCAAAGTTTCCATGCCTCTGTTTTTTTTATTCATCAGTTTATTTGGTTCATCAGATTCCACATATAAGTCAGATCATATGCTATTTGTCTTTCTCTGACTGGCTTTTTCTCCTTAGCATAATAATATTTAGGTCCCTCCATGTTGTATCAAAGAGTGATGGATCCTTTTTTTTTTGAAGCTGCATAATATTCCATTGTGTAAATGTACCACTGGTTTTAATCCATTCATCTACTGATGGCCACTTGGGCTATTTCCAATATTAGCTATTGTAAATTGTGCTGCTTTGAACATAGAGGTACATACATTATTTCCAATTGGTGTTTCAGGCTTGTTAGAGTATTTTCCTGGAAGTGGGATCACTGAGTCAATTGACAGTTCATATTTATTTTTTTGAGGAAACTTCATACTGTTTTACACAATGGCTGCCCCAGTCTGCATTCCCACTAGAAGTGTACTAGGGTTCCCTTTTCTCCATATCATTGCCAGTACTTGTCATTTGTTGATTTGTTGATAGGAGCCATCCTGGCAGGAGTGCGGTCATACATCTTTGTTGTTTTAATTTGCATCTCTCTAATGATCAGTGATTGAGCACTTTTTCATATGTCTCTTGGCCATCTGTATGTTCTTTTGGGAGACGTGTCCATTCACATCCTCTGCCCATTTTTTAATTGGGTTATTTGTCTTCCCTTTGTTGAGTTGTATGAGTACTTTCTATATTTTGGAAATTAATCCCTTATCAGATGTATCATTGGCAATTATGTTCTCCCATACGGTGGGTTTCACTTTCATTTTGATGCTGGTTTCTTTTGCTGTGCAGTTTCTAATTTTGATTATGTGCCATTGGTTTCTATTTTACTTTGTTTCTCTTGACCTAGGCCAGTGGTCAGTAAACTGTGGCTAGCAAGCCACATGCGGCTCTTTGGCCCCTTGAGTGTGGCTCTTCCACAAAATACCACATGTGGGCGTGCACATACAGTGCAATTGAAACTTCGTGGCCCATGCACAGAAGTTGGTATTTGGGTTAATTTGCATACTTGGTCCTGATTGGCTGGTGGGCGTGGCTTGTAGGTTTAGCAGAGTGATGGTTAATTTGCATGTTTCTCTTTTATTAGTGTAGATAGGTACCTGTTTGTAACTATTTTTATTCTTTATGCCTGTGTTCCTTCTTCCCTTTCTATTTCTTCTTTTCAGAAAAGTCTCTTTAGCATTTCTTGCATTGCTCACTTCATAGTGATTAACTCCTCTATCACTTTATTTGTCTGTGAAGCTCCTTATTTCCCCTTCAATTTTGAATGATAGCCTTGCTGGATAGAGTATTCTTGGATTCAGTCTCTTGCTTTGCATCACTTTATATACTTCGTTCCATTCCCTTCTGGCCTGATGTGTTTCTGTTGAGAAATCATTTGATATTCTAAGGGGAGATCTTTTGTAGGTAACTGTCTCTCTCCCTTCTTCTCTCTCTCTCTCTCTCTCTCTCTCTCTCTCAGCCTTTAGTATTCTCTCTTTGTTGTTAACATTTGCCATTGTAATTATGATGTCTTGGTGTGGGTCTTTCTGGGTTCATCTTGTTTGGGACACTCTGTGCTTGTGCGACTTTTTTCTACCTCAAATCAGGGAAATTTTCTGTCATTATTTTTCAAATAGGTTTTCTAATCCTTGTTCCTCTTCTTGTCCTTCTGGCACCCCTATTGTACGTATGTTACTTCGTTTCATGTTATACCAATATTCTCTTAGGCTTTTTTCCTGCTTCCTAACTTTTCTCCAATTGCCTTTCAGCTTGGGTGTGTGTGTGTGTTTTTCTGCCCTATCTTCTAATTCTCTAATTCAGTCCTCTGCTTCTTCTAGTGTACTGTATAAACCAGAGGTCCTTAAACTTTTTAAACAGGGGGCCAGTTCACTGTCCCTCAGACCGTTGGAGGGCCAGACTATAGTTTAAATAAAACTATGAACAAATTCCTATGCACACTGCACATATCTTATTTTGAAGTAAAAAAACAAAATGGGAACAAATACAATATTTGTATTTGCATGTGGCCCACGGGCCATAGTTTGAGGACCCCTGGTATAAACCTTCCGTTGTGTTTTTTACTGTAGCTATATCATTTTTTATTTCTTCTTGATTCTTACATAAGTTGTTGATTTTCACATCCATCCTGTTTATGAACTCTACGACCCTCACTCTGAATCCTTTTTTTCCTGACACATTGCCTGCCTCTATTTCATTTAGTTTATTTCCTGGCAATTCTCCTTTTTCTTTCCTTTGTGGTTGGTTCTTTATCACCCCATTTTTTGCTATCTCTTTCTGACCCTGGGCACCCTGGTTGGGGTTTGAGAGGTTGAAGATCCTATCAGGGCAATGGTCCAGAAATCGTTAGCCCAGAGGCTGGGTTTGCCTTGAATCTCCGCCTTTATTGCCTCTGCTCTGAGTTGTATCCCATCCCACCCCACCCCGGATCTGGTCCCCTAGTCGTCTGCTTCAGCTGTTTGGGGTTGTGGGAGTGTTTGCACAGTTCCTTTTGTGTGAAGATCCAGAGCCCTCTGAAATGCAATTTTCTATGTGGTCACAGCACCAATGGCAGGGTGGCACTCTAGGTCCCTCTGACAGTGCACTTGCAGTGCAGTCCTATGGACCCTGGCTGGGCCCTCCAGCTTGCTCCTGGGTGCCCCAACAGTGCTCTGCTGTGGCCAGGATTGAGGCATATGCTGCATTGCTCCAGGTAGCTCCTGTAGGACTGTTCCAGGGGCCTGGGAGTAGTGGGTGCAGGTTGCTCTGTGTCTCACAGTCAGAGCTCCCCTGTGGCCTGAGTGGGGCACATGCTGGGTTACTCCATATTGCCAGGGCAGCAAGACCCTGGGCTCCAGGGGAGTTGGTACAGGTTGATCTGGGTCACACAGTCCTCACTTTCTTGTAGCCTGGAGTGAGACACGCACTTGGGTTGCTCCAATTCCCCCCTCCTCAGTGTGGAGCAGCGGTGGGTTGCCCTGGGTCACTCAGACTGCTCTCTTGTCACTCAGGGTGAGGTGCGCATTGGGTTGCTCTGATGTCCCCAGCAGGACTGTCCTGGGCGCCTGGATGGAGAAGGTGCAGGTTGTTCTGGGTCTTACAATCAGAACTCTCCTGTGGCCCTTAGTTAGGCATGTGCTGGGTTGCTCCAGATCACCCCAGAAGGGCTGTCTAGGAGGCCGGGGTGGAGCAGGCACTGATTGCTCTGACTCATACAGGTTTCTCTGGGTTGCACAGTCCACACTCTCCTGTGGCCTAGAGTGGGGCATGTTCTGGGTTGCCCCAGCAGCAGGTCCCAGGGCTTGGGATGGAGTGGGTTCCAGGAGGCTCCAGGTCAGGCTAGCAGTATAGTTCTGGGGTTTGGGATGGGGGTGAGGCACAGGGTTCCCCTGGCCTGCACTCATTGCAGGGTCTTGGAGCTGGATCCTAGCACGCTAGTGAGGAGGCCTGGTGCAGGAGCTCACTCTGGCAGCATGTGCTCCCTGTAGATGTCTGGGAGCCTGCCGGAAAGTACTGCACCACTCTCTGCGAGGGCACAGTGGTGGTTCCACGTGGGTTATGGATGGCAAGCGGTGCTCTCTAGGTATCCTCTGCCCTTCCTTATTAAAACTTGTCTCTGAAGCCATGCCTAATTTGTTAATTCAGAGTGGATGTTCTATGATTTAGTTGCTTTTCTGGCCTGGCCCTAGGAGGAGGTGCACAACACTGCTGCCTATTCGGTCCCCATTTTTCCTGCACATTTATTATTTATGAAAAGTTGACTGTTTCTTCCTACTTTAACTTTTTTTTTTTTTAACATGAGACATTTAATTCATCATGGAGTAAATATTTTTAAATATTTAGTAAGATTTTTCTCCTCTCACCTGAAATATAAATTGTAAAATTTCACAAAGCCATATGGTGGTGCTAGTGGACAAAGGTTGATTGATACAGATTTCATTGTTTTGCTGGTTTCTATGTTTGAGATTTTATTACATTTTCACTACATTTATTACAATGGTAAGTCTGACAAATTTCCTATGAAATTTACTATTTGCTTTTATATTTCTATTTAAAAATAGTAGCTTAGTTCTTAAAGAGTTGTAAAAATAAATGATAGTTATTATAATTTCCAATCAGATAATATATCTTTTTAAAGAAGGCTAGTTGTAGGACATGGCATTCACATAGAAGCCTCAATTACTCTACAGATATCTTTAGCAGAATTATGGATTTTTTGAGATATAACATGGCAGCATTAGGATTTAGACAGATAAAATTAATTGTACATATATTTCATTCAGTGATTTTTTCTCAAAGGAAATAATCAGCATTATGCTAAAGCTAGTCTGTTCAGACAATAATAGGAGAAGGCCTTGGGTGGGGTAGGGGGTTGAGTGGATGGGGGCAAAAAGGAAGAAAATTGGGGATATCTGTAATATTGTCAACAAGAAATAAAAATAGAAACATTTGTTCAGTTAGTGAAACAAGACTCATGTAGATATATTTAGCTTTCTTAATTGTAATTTATATTACATCAATATAGAGTGATGAGAAAAGAATAAGGCATGTGTCTAATGGGCAGAACTATACAAGGTTGTGTGAGAATATAAACATTAATAAAATAATGCCATTTTATACATAGAGCATATAATCTAGTTTTTTGAATAGCACAAGTTTATAAAAAGTTAAATAACACTGAAAATTAAAATATTATTCCAGACCAGAATTGAAGAGCTATCATAAGAAAACACATATTTAGGATCCAAATAAATTTTCAGAGCACAACTTGGAGTATTAATAGGAATTAGAGTTGTGTAAGTAGATTGAGAGACACAAAACACTAAATTAATAGTTATCTATATACTTATGATTAAAAATGAAAGGAAACAAACTCTACTTTAAAAAAACAATGCTTGAGTTGTATTATTGGCTTTACTACACAGAATGTTTAGATGCATTTAAGATACAGTAGAGCAGAGCATATTGGGATTTTTTCCAACACATCTAAATTTATAAACAAGTGGCTCTTAGCTACTATACTGAAATAAAAATATATATAAAATAAAAAATAAAAATATAAACAAGTAAATATTTTCCTTCTATAGACATAATACATGGTTTTAAAAAAGAGTCACATCTAATTAAATATTATCACTTAATTATAAACTATATATAAATTATAATTCTCGATTATAAAATTTAATGTAACATGTATTGAGTATTAAATAAAGACTGTTTCCAAAAAGAAGCTTTTATCAATTGTTCCAGGCATGCCATGTGTTAGGGTAAAGGGCATCAGATAGCTTAATCACAAACCAATGAAAGTTCAAGGAAAATGAGTTTTACTATAAAATGTGTTAATGATGAGAAGGATCTCTTACCCTTTGAGACAACATGGAGGGACCTGGAGATTACTCTGCTAAGCAAAATAAACCTGTCAGAGAAGACAAGTATCACATGATCTCACTTATATGTGGAATCTAACAAACAAAATAAACTGGTGAACAAAATAGAACCAGAAGCATGGAAACATAGAACAGACTGACAAATCTCAGAGGGAAGAGGGGTGGGGAAATGGAAAGAGATTAACCAAAGAACCTATGTGCATATATATTCATTGCTTATGGACACAGACAATAGGGCGGTGAAGGCCTGAGGGATAGATGGGAGTGGGGTAAAGGGGATCAATGGGGAAAAAGGGAACATCTGTAATAACTCTCAACAATAAAGACAAATTTTAAAAAATGAAAAAAAATGTGTTAATGATCAAGTTACCAAGAATGTTAGAATGAGTGCAATAAGACAACAGACATTATTTGTAGTGTGTCAGCCACACAATCAAAACAGAAGGTTTATTTAATGTCTACAACTTTGGACAGCATATCCTTTTTGAGTCCCAATTTTACAAATGAGGAAACAGTCCTAGAGTTATTAATACCATTGGCAAGATTCCACACTGACTAAGTGGCAGAAGTAGGTTTCAAACTTACATCTGTCAAACAGAAATTTTGCTCTCTTGACCACAATGCACACAGACTTAATTTTGAGCCATGGGCTATTAAGACTGAGGATGTCATTAACAAGAGAAGAAAGAGATGTTGGAAGAAAGAGCATGAATTTAGTTTAATACATGTATAATAACATTAATTTGCTGAAAGACAACTTAAGGAACATGTAGGCCATTACACTGCATAAATGTTTAACAAGCAACTATTAAGCACAAGTAATAGCAGGTACTTCAATAGACATTGAGGCTTCAAAGGAAAACTTAAAATCAAAGGATGAAGAGAGAAAGGTAGAACACAATTATAACACAACACGAGGAGTGTTTTAATTGACTCATAAAAGCAAACTATGTAGGAATAAAAGAAGGTATAGCAAATTCTGATTGGGGATAGATATCAAGTACCTGATACCTAACACATAATTTTTGTAGGAATAAATAAAGGAAGGTTTCATAGAACAAGTGACATTTCAGAGCAAAAAATAAATAGGAGTTCAGTAGGCCCAATTCTCCTAAGGTTGAACAGCTACTTAGTGGAAAATTCAAGACACAGCTCAAATCTCCAGACCAGGCAAACTGAAGCATATGGGTGAAATAAGGCTTGCTTTGTGTTTTGTAAATAAAGTTTGAAAAAAAAAAGTTTGAGTGTAACACAGTCATCCTCATTTGTTCAGTTATTATCTATGGTTGCATCCACCCTACAGAGGCAGAACTGATCATTTGTAATGTTGCATAGTACAAAGCCTAAAATATTTTCTTTCTGGCCCTTTATGAAAATAAGTTTGCCAACATCTACTCTAGGATTTCAGCTCAGCTTCTCTTCAATTTACTACATTAAGGATGATATTGGTGAAAATGTGAGACTACATCTAAAATAGATTAAGACCAAACAAATATTTTGATAGTAACAATCATAATGGTGACATTAAATATCCTAAAATTAAATGGGACCTCTTACAATATGAATATCACAAAGTACAGGAAAGCATCCAACAAAGAAACCAAAGGCATATCCACATTTAGAAACTGGGACAAGAAGGGAAGGTCAAGAAAAAACAGCAGGAGAAGGGAAGTAGGATATTATAGGAAACAAAATAGGAGAAAATTCAAGACTGCTGGATTGGTGAATCTAAAGCTAAAGAAAGGTCCTAGGAGGCAAGAATTAAGAGAAGACATCAGATTTGGAATTAGAGGAGCACTGGAAGTTTCTTTAGTTGGTGGAGATAAGGTAACACTTTTATTCAACTAAAAAAAAAATTGACAATCCCTTCCTGGCACACAATTTCACAAGGCACTGTTTAAATGTAATTCTCATTATAGTATGTTATACATGTTACAAGTAAGAAACAGAAGTTTTTGTTAGTTTGCATGTGCCTAATGCTTAGCAAAAAGGAGGGCACTATGTGGGTTGACCTAAGATTATATTCTGAAAAGTCTAAAAGTTTCCACAGGTAAAAAACAGATCACATAAAAAGAGTGAACTACCAGAATGGCATTGAATTTCTTAAGAGCAGTGCAGCAAGCTAGGAGACAACGGAACTAAACCTTTAAAATGCTGAGGAAATTTAAAGTTTTATACCTAGCCAACCATAAATCAAGAATAAGTATAATAAAGACATTTTTAAACATGCAAGTTCTCAAAAAAATTGACCTGCCAAGTACCATTTCTCACAGAACTTTGGAAAATGTCTTCCCCTAAAATGAAAAGTAATCATAGAGAAAGTCACAGGATCAAGGGAACACAATCCAAATCAGAAAAGAAGTAAAGGGAATTCTTTTGGCAAAGGTAAAAAGAAGTCTCAGAGTGATTGTGGCAGAACTAGGAAAATGTCTGGGCTTTTTGGAAGAGAAACCATTAATAATGACAAACTTATGAATTTGCTATTCAACAATTAATGAGGGTGTAATGTCATTCATGAGCTAAATATAAAATAGTTTTGCATAATAATACTTCTTTACTTCTTTAATTGTTTAGTTTCTAGAATATTGTTACTACTCTAGTTTTAAATGTATTTTCTTTTGTACTCTCACAAAATTTTAATATTAGAGATAATATTAAAGATAATGGACTGTGATTGTGTTTTTATATTCTATTTGTATTTGAGAATTTCTTCATATCCTCCTACATAATAAAAGGCTAATATGCAAATTGACCAAACAGTGGAACGACCAGTCACTATGATGCACACTGACCACCAGGGGGCAGACGCTCCATGCAGGAGTTGCCCCCTGGTGGTCAGTGTGCTCCCACAGGGGGAGTGCTGCTCAGTCAGAAGCCGGGCTCACAGCTGGCAAGCGCAGTGGCAGTGGCGGGAGCCTCTCCTGCCTCCGCGGTAGCGCTAAGGACCCCTCGGGTCCCAGACTGCAAGAGGGTGCAAGCCGGGCTGAGGGAAACTCCCCCCCCCTCCCTTGCATGAATGTCGTGCACCAGGCCTCTAGTTTAATAATAAAATGAAGTCATATAATAATAAAATGAAGTCATTTAAGTATACATTTGGAAATAAGCCCTTGTACTTTTCTATGTGCTATTTCAGTATACATCATCCAGAAACTTCCTTGTGGTCACCTTTATTTTTAAAATAATCCTATCATCTGAGATACTTTGGGAAAGATTTTTAGTTAAGAAATGCAGGAGGGATGTCTCACCTCTGAAGAACTGCCTCTCGAGACTATGAGGCTGGACTCTAGTAGAATGTGGATAACAGTGTTCAAGATCCTGGCAGGAACTATTGACAGTCAGCTCTGTTCTCCCTTTTTCTCTCTAAGAACAAAGGAAGCAAACTGGTTTAAAATCCCTACTTGAAGTCTATGCTGATGACTCAAGCAGCATTAATTTCAACACAAGTCATAGCTGTCTTGACCACACGTAGACCTTTTTGTTCATCACCAAAGTGTGGCACTAACTGTATCCCAGGGCCGTGACTGTGGTAAAGGCTGTCATGCAAAAGGTGACAAAGGATGGCAGCTGGCTCCGCCAGAAAAACAATGCACAATCTTTCTGTGTTACTTCTCAGTGTCTTACACTGTTGCTGGACATGGAGGTGCTTCCACAGAGTTTTCACAACTTAACTGCCTGTCTTACAATGGCTAAAGGAATACACAGGTACTTGTACATAAAACAAAATATGATTCATAGTTTCTAAATAGGTCTTTCAAAGCGAAAACTTAAGGGTGGGTCAGAACTAACTTATAAAACTCAAGTGATTTAATGGTTTTTGTTCTTAAAAGAGTAATGCATAAAATTAATAAAAACAGTAAATATCAAAAGAAACTTTAGAAAGCATCACAATATCATTAAATATTTGGAATAAAAAAACCTTAATTATTCTTAATTCCATTGAACTTTTATTGGTTATTGTCTTAGACCAACATATTTTACTCCCTTGTTGGATGACATGCTTATGAGCTTTACTGAATTGGAACTAGGAGGGGTAAAAGTTATCATTTAAAAATATACATAAAAAATATTTTCTCTAGTTTAATGTTTCTCAACCAATGGGCGATTTTGCCCTTCAGAGGACATTTGGAAACATCTGGAGACATTTTGTTGTCCCCGCTGAGTGGTTTGGTGGTGAGTGTTACTGGCATCTAGCGGGTAAATGCCAGAAATGCTGCTAAATAAAAAATTATCCAGATTAATATTTATAATATGAGATTGAGAAATACAGCTCTAGTCCAGAGATTATAGGTCCATGGACTCTGAGATTAGGAAGAGGACTTGGAAAGTAAAAACCTAATTTACCACCCAAATTTCCATAATGTTGCAGTACTGTAAGACAGTGTTTTTCAAGTTAGAATTATCATATTGTTATTTTTATGAGATTTTTTGTTCATGTTGACCACTTCTATGAAAACACAACATTTAAAAACTTAAAAAATTCAGCTCACACTACACAAATGGGTAATCACTGATTGGTTTTAATTTAATAAACACTTGCTTGACCCAATATTTATTCAAGAGTTTTGACTTGAAATTTGATGCTTGGAGTCAGTCATGTACCATTCTGGATCTTCAATGCTAGAACGCCATTTTGTAAAGTGCAAACATTAATTAACATGCCCATGTTAAACGTGGATATTTTTAAGTTTAAAGTCATAGACTCTCTAGATGAAGTAAATGTTTTCAAGATGTAAACATTTCTAAGTGCATGTCATCAGATGTGCTGATGCTTCCCCAAGCAAAACACATAAGAAAGAAAGTAGCTTGTTAAAGTTTCTAACTTAAAACTTAAATGTAAGAGTAGCCAGTAAAGCATAGAAAATACTGCTATAACTATGTAGGATGTCAGTTGGGTACTAGAAATATTGAAGAGAAGACTATATAAATTATATGATTGTTTAATCACTAAGCTGTACACCTGAAACCAATACAAAATAATATTGAAAGTATGCTTTAATTGAAAGAAAAAAAATAGTGGTCAGAATCCTCTGCCAAGGATGCAGCAGTAATACAGTTCTTACCCCAGGCTTAAATTTCCCTCACACTAATGCCATTTTGCTCTTCCTTGGGTTTAATTGTCCCTTTTAAATTTTTTTTTAGCTAAAATAAGCCAATGTGTTGCATAAAAAATGTCCATGGACATCATATTCCACTCTGAAAAGGTGGTATTGAATTCCCATTCCTGGGCATTGATCTGTTCCTCTGTACCAGCATGTTCCTTCTCTGACTGGTTTATGACAGTCTTACATTTTCAAAATAACTGCAGGGAACTTTCTGGCTTAGAATGAGGTTATTTACTCACTGAAAAACACCCAATGGGCTCCATCATGGCTTCTGGAGCAGAAGGTTAGACTAGCTGAATTCTTGAAGGCTCTTTCACACTGGAATTCAATTAAAGTGAGGGCTAAGTAATAGAAAATAGAACTATGCTAATGCCATTGGAAAATTCAGACAAAGTTGAATTTTAAGAAACAGCATTTGACAGTAGGCTTTTGCTCAGGCAACAGAATCAGATCAACTATTTTCCTTTTCAGTTTCTTTTCTTCTTTTTTCCTTTTGAATAGTCATGATACCAAGGGAACAATCAGTTTCCTTATAAAAAACAAAACACAAAAATAGATTAATTCATTTTAGTTTCCTATTCTTTGAGTCATTCTTTGAATGTCACTCCTAGGAACACCCACTCTGGCAGTCTAGGCAGACATTTTAAAAGGAGATTTTTGGTACATGCAGTAAAACTAAAGATATTCATCTCTGTTCACTGTCTAGACATGGAAAATATCTGGGAAATCATATAAATTTCCTTCCATGCTTCTTCTAGACCTCTCTTAGGAAACTGCTCTACTGCTGGTCTCTGTGATAAAAATCATTGGACTCACAAATTCTGTTCTTTATGTCTTCCTTAGTCCTAATACATGTAAAAGGGAAAGAATAATAATTTCTCAAAATAATAATCTCTGCAAACATCTTTCTCGCTTCAGTGGACTTTGGCATATAACATGAGTTACTAAGGCTGTCACTTCCTTAATCCTGAATATGCTTGTTCAACTAAGAAAACATGCTTTCTGTCTCTAACATTATGCTTTGATTCAGAAAATAGAGCCCTGGTCGGGAATGCAGGCTTCTTCTCTAGCCTATCAGAATGGTGATTATCTGGCAATCCTTGTTGGTGATTTGGTTCTACTGTGTCCACAAAGAGTTTCCTCAGCTCCCAAACTCTCAGCAAGTTTTGACTCTTTAGAATGCTGAGTAATCCCTGTGTTAATTACTTGGCACTGAAAATTTTTTTATTTTCTTTATTGAATAAGGTATTACATATGTGTCCTTACCCCTCCTATTACCTCCCCCCCATACCCCTGGTCAGGTCCTCACAACCTGGTGTCTGTGTACATTGGTCAGGCTTATATGCATGCATACAAGTCCTTTGGTTGATCTCTCCCTCTTACCCCCACCCTCACATGCCTTCCCTCTAAGGTTTGACGGTCTGATCGATGCTTCTCTGTCTCTGGATTGGTTTTTGTTTATCAGTTTATGTAGTTCATTATATTTCACAAAGGAGTGAGATCATGTGATATTTATCTTTCTCCAACTGAATTATTTCTTTTTATTTATTTATTTATTTTATTATATATAATTTTTTTATTGCTTAAAATATTACAAAGAGTAGTACATTTGTATTATTTCATTTGGCATAATGCTCTCCAGGTCTATCCATGCTGTTGCAAATGGTAGGAGTTCCTTCCTTTTTACAGCAGCGTAGTATTCCATTATGTAGATGTACCACAGTTTTTTAATCCACTCCTCTGCTGATGGGCACTTAGGCTGTTTCCAAATCTTAGCTATGGTGAATTGTGCTGCATAGGGATGCATATATCCTTTCTCATTGGTTTTTCTAGTTTCTTGGGATATATTCCTAGAAGTGGTATCATGGGGTCAAATGGGAGTTCCATTTTTAGTTTTTTTGAGGAAACTCCATACTATTCTCCACATTGTCTGCACCAGTCTGCATTCCCTCCTGCAGTGCAAGAGGGTTCCTTTTTCTCCCCATCCTCACCAGCACTTGTCATTTCTTGATTTGTTGATGATAGCCATTCTAGCAGGTGTGAGATGGTACCTCATTGTTGTTTTGATTTGCACCTCTCGGATGATTAGTGACTTTGAGCATGTTTTCATATGTCTCTTGGTCTTCTGTATGTCCTTTCTCAAAGAGTATCTATTTAGGTCCATTGCCCAGTTTTTGATTGGGTTGTTCATCTTCCTTTTGCTAAGTAGTATGAGTTTCCTGTAAATGTTGGAGATTAAACCCTTATTGGAGATAACATTGGCAAATATGTTCTCCCATGCAGTGGGCTTTCTTATTGTTTTGTTGATGGTTTCTTTTGCTGTGCAGAAGCTTTTTATTTTTATGTAGTCCCATTTGTTCATTTTCTACTTACTTTCCAATGTCCTAGGAGCTGTATCGGTGAAGATATTGCTTCGGCATATGTCTGAGGTTTTGCTGCCTGCAGATTCCTCTAAGATTTTTATGGTTTCCCATCTTACATTTAAGTCCTTTGTCCATTTTGAGTTTATTTTTATGTATGGTGTAAGTTGGTGGTCCAGTTTCATTTTTTGCATGTATCTGTCCAGTGTTCCCAACACCATTTATTGAAGAGACTATGTTGACTCCATTATATGCTCTTGCCTCCTTTGTCAAATATTAATTGAGCATAGTGTTTTTGGTCAATTTCTGGGTTCTCTATTCTATTCCATTGGTTTATATGTCTGTTCTTTTGCCAGTACCAGGCAGCTTTGAGAGCAGTGGCTTTGTAATACAGCTTGATATCTGGTATTGAGATCCCTCCTACTTTGTTCTTCTTTCTCAGGATTGTTGAAGCTATATGAGGTCTTCTTTTATTCCAGATCAATGTTTGGAAAGTTTGTACTAGGTCTCTGAAATATGCCGTTGGTATTTTAATGGGGAGTGCATTGAATCTATAGATTGCTTTGGGTAGTATGGACATTTTGATGATGTTGATTCTACCAATCCATGAACACAGTATGTCTTTCCATCTGTTTATGTCTTCCTCTCTCTCTTTTTTCAGTGTCCTGTAGTTTTCTGAGTACAGGTCTTTTACCTCCTTAGTTAAGTTTATTGCTAGGTATATTAATTTTTTTGGTGCAATGGTAAATGGGATTGTTTTTTAATCTCTCAGTAAGTTCACTATTGGTGTCTAAAAATGCCATAGATTTCTGGGTGTTAATTTTGTATCCTGCTACATTGCTGAATTCATTCATTAAGGCTAGGAGTTTTTTGATGGGATCTTTAGGGATTTCTATGTACTGTATCATGTCACCTGTGAATAATGACAGTTTTACGCCTTCTTTTCCAATTTGGATGCCTTTTATTTCTTCTTCTTGTCTAATTGCTATGGCTAGCACTTCCAGTTTGATGTCAAACAGGAGTGGTGAAAGTGGGCATCCCTGTCTTGTTTCTGTTCTTGGGTGAAATGGTTTGCCCATTGAGTATGATGTTGGCTGTAGGTTTGTCATATAAGGCTGATGTATTCCCACTTTGCTGAGAATTTTTATCAAGAAAGGGTGTTGGATTTTGTCAAATGCTTTTTCTGCATCAATTGATACGACTATGTGAATTTTATCTCTCAATTTGTTTAGGTGATGTATCACGTGTATTGATTTGTGGATATTATACCATCCTTGCATCCCTGAGATAAATCTTACTTGGTCATGGTGTATCATCTTTCTGATGTAATGCTGGATCTGACTTGCTAGAATTTTGTTGAGGATTTTGGCATCTATGTTCATGAGGGATATTGGCCTGTAATTTTCTTTCATTGTGTTGTCTTTATCTGGTTTTGGTATTAGGGTAATGCTGGCTTCATAGAATGAGCTAGAAGTGTTCCTTCCTCTTGAATTTTTGTAATAGTCTGAGGAGAATAGGTTTTAGTTCTTCTTTGAATGTTTGGTAAAACTCTCCTGTGAAGACATTTGGCCCTGTGCTTTTGTTTGCTGAAAGCTTTTTGATGACTGCTTCCATTTCCTCCATAGTTATCAGCCTATTGAGATTATTAGATTCTTCCTGATTGAGTTTTGGAAGGTTGTATTTTTCTCGGAATATGTCATTTCCTCTAGGTTGTCTAGTTTGTTGGAATGGAGTTGTTCATAGTAATTTTTACAATCTTTTGTATTTCTGTAGGGTCTGCTTTTATTTCACCTCCTTCATTTCTGATTTTGTTTATGTGGGTCCTCTCTCTTTGCTTCTTGGTGAGCCTGGCTAGAGGTCCATCAATCTTGTTTATCCTTTCAAAGAACTAGCTCTTTGAATGATGTCAGTTGGGTATTTTGTATTATTCAGTCTTTTGTATTATTATTATTATTTTTTGGTATCCATGTCATTTATTTCTCCTCTGATCTTTATTATCTACTACCTTCTGCTCACTCTGGGCTTTTCTTGTTACTCTCTTTCTAATTCTTAAGCTGAAGAGTTTCATAATTTATTACCATTTTTTTTTTTTGAGATAGGCCTGTAGAGCTATAAACTTCCCTCTAAGGATTACTTCTCATAGATTTTGGATTGCTGTGTTTTCCTTTTCATCATTTTCAGGATGTTTCTAATTTCTTCTTGATCTCTTTGGTAACACAATTGTATAATAGCATGTTATTCAGCTTCCAAGTGTTTGAATTATTTTAATTGTTTTTATTGTGGTTTATTTCTAAATTATGCCATTGTGGTCTAAGAAGATGCTTGATATGATTTCAATCTTCTTGATTTTGGAGAGACTTTGCTTGTGACCCAATATGTGGTCTATCTTTGAAAATGTCCCATGTGCACTTGAGAAGAATGTATATTCCATGGCTTTAGGATGAAATGTTCAGAAGGTGTCAATTAAGTCCATCTGATCTAGTGAGTCATTTAGGATTGCTGTTTCTTTAGCCTAAGTGCCTATCAGTAGATGAATGGATTAGAAAACTGTGGTACATCTACACGATGGAATACTATGCTGCTCTAAAAAGGAAGGAACTCTTACCATTTGCAACGGCATGGATGGAACTGGAGAGCATTATGCTAAGTGAAATAAGCCAGTCAATGAAGGAAAAATACCACATGATCTCACTCATTCATGGATAATAGAGACCATTATAAACTTTTGAACAATAATAGATACAGAGGCAGAGGTGCCTCAAACAGATTGTCAAACTGCAGCGGGAAGGCCGGGGAGGGTTGGGGGACAGGAGGTAGGTGGGTAAGAGATCAACCAAAGGACTTGTATGCATGCATATAAGCATAACCAATGGACATAAGACACTGGGGGATAGGGGAGGCTAGGGGACTGTCTCGGGCGGGGGGATAAAATGGACACATATGTAATACCCTTTGTATTACTTTAAGCAATAAAAAAAAAGATCAGAAAAAAAAAGGATTGCTGTTTCTTTGCTGATTTTTTTGTCTGGAGGATTTACCTAGTGATGTCATTTGGGTATTAAAGTCCCTTACTATGGTTGTATTGTTGTTGATCTCTCCTTTGATATCTTCCAGGTTTTTTTTTTTAAAATTAAATATTTATTGTTCAGATTATTACAGTTGTTCCTCTTTTACCCCCCATAGCTCTCCTCCACCCTGTTCCCACCCCACCCTCTGCCCTTACCCCCCCACCCCCGCCCCACTTTCCTTATCCATAGGTATATGATTTTTGACCAGTCTCTTCCCACACCCCCACACCCCTTTCCCCCCCGAGAATAGTCAGTCCACTCCCTTTCTATACCCCTGATTCTATTATATTCACCAGTTTATTCTGTTCATCAGATTATTTATTTACTTGATTTTTAGATTCACTTGTTGATAGATGTGCATTTGTTGTTCATAATTTGTATCTTTACCTTTTTCTTCCTCTTCCTCTTCTTAAAGGATACCTTTCAGCATTTCATATAATACTGCTTTGGTGGTGATTAACTCCTTTAGCTTTTCCTTATCTGTGAAGCTCTTTATATGACCTTCAATTCTGAATGATCGCTTTGCTGGATAAAGTAATCTTGGTTGTAGGTTCTTCGTATTCATCACTCTGAATATTTCTTGCCACTCCCTTCTGGCCTGCATTGTCTCTGTTGAGAAATCAGCTGACAGTCGTATGGGTACTCCCTTGTAGATAACTGAGTGTCTTTCTCTTGCTGCTTTTAAGATTCTCTCTTTGTCTTTTGCTCTTGGTATTTTAATTATGATGTGTCTTGGTGTGATCCTCTTAGGATTCCTTTTGTTTGGGGTTCTCTGAGCTTCCTGGACTTGTTAGTCTATTTCTTTCACCAGGTAGGGGAAGTTTTCTGTCATTATTTCTTCAAATAGGTTTTCAATATCTTGCTCTCTCTTCTTCTTGGCACCCCCGTAATTTGGATGTTGGTTTTCTTGAAGTTGTCCCAGAGGCTCCTTACACTATCTTCATATTTTTGGATTCTTTTTTATTCTTGTTTTTCCGGTTGGGTGTTTTTTGCTTCTTCATATTTCAAATATTTGACTTGATTCTTGAGATCCTGTAGTGTGCTGTTGGAACTCTGTATAATATTCTTTATTTCAGTCAGTGTATGCTTAATTTCTAGTTGGTCCTTTTTCATAACCTCGAGGGTCTCACTAGATTTCTTGAGGGTCTCACTAAATTTATCAGCGGTTTCTTGAGAATTCTTGAAAAACCTTGAAAGTGTGGTTTCGAACTCTATATCCAGTAGTTTGCTTTCCTCCATTTCTGTCATTTGTGACCTCTTCCTTTGTCTCCGCATTTTTTATACTTCCCTGTGTTGATAGAGTGGCTTTCTGTGCGAGGTGTCCTGTAGGGCCCAGTGGCTCAGCCTCCCCAATTACATGAGGTGGACACTCTTGGTGTACCCCTTTGTGGGCTTTGTGCATAGTCTTATTGTAGTTAAGCCTTGATTGTTGTAGGTATCACTGGGAGGAATTGACCTCCAGGCCAATTGGCTGTGAGAATCAGCTGTGTCTACGGTGGGAGAACTTCTTTGCTGGAGACACCCTTCTGGGGCAAGACTTGCTTCAGTGGGGCTTTGGTTCTCACTGAGTCTGTCCCCTGAGTGTGTCCCTTATGGATCTAAGGAGTTGTAATCTGGATGGTCCCACTCTGACCACTGGGTACACTGGCTCTTGGATCTCTGAGGAGGTGCTAATTTAGCCTCTGCCTGAGGCTACCCAGCAGGAGCTATGGAGAGATCTGCAGATTCCTCTTCTTTGTTTGGGTTTTGGAGTTGCCCAGATGAGGCCCAGTTGTGAAGCAATGCAAGCTGCTGTGGGGCCTTGGGCCTTCTTTTGGAAGTTCTGGGTTTCTCCGACCCAGCTGGAGTTTGTTAGGTAGTTTTCAGATTGCAAAGGGCCAGATATGCAAAAGCCTCTGCACACAGTGGGGCAGGGTCTCAGGGGATCAACATGATGGAGCAAGCAGCTATGGCTGATCCTCAGTCCTACCCTAAGAGGCTCCGTGTCTCAGTGTCCCGCGGTAATTGCTACAAGCACCTCTGAGTGAAAGCCTCCCTCGAGTTCCACCCGCTGCCAGACAGTTCAGTTTCTCCTGTATGAATCTGGGTCCCCAGAGACTCACCCGGAACTGGAGTTCAGAGCAGTCGGGAGCTTGAGACTCCCTTCCGATTGAAAGAGACTACCGTGTCTTCAGTTGTCAGCTCTTTCCATGTGCGCCTCCATACCTCTGCACTTTACTTCTGCACCTCCTCTGAGTCTCAGTGTGCTTTTCTCTTTCCTTCTAGTTGTAGAATTTCCACTCAGCCAGCCTTCCTGTGGTTCTGGATGATGTCCGTTTTGTCTTTTAGTTGTATTTTTCAAGTTGTTGTGCAAGGCAGCAATTTCTGGTGTTTACCTATGCCACCATCTTGGTTTTCCTCCCAGGTTTTTTTATTTCTTTATTCTTTTAACGTATTTGGCTGTTCCTGCATTGGGTGCATATATGTTTACCAGGGTTATATCCTCTTGTTGTATTGATCCCTTTAGTATTATGAAGTGGCCTTCCTAATCTCTTGTTATGGCCTTCACTTTGAGGTCTATTTTTTCAGATATATGTATTGCTACTCCAGCTTTTTTTCGTTTCCATTTTCCTGTAAGATGTTTTTCCATCCCTTCACTTTCAGTCTATGTGAGTCCCTTGTTCTGAGGTGAGTCTCTCGTAGACAGCATCTATATGGGCCATGTTTTCTTATGCATTGTGTCTCTCGATGTCTTTTGCTTGGAAGCTGCAATAATCTTGTCAAAGAATAACGAAGTTGGAGGGATCACAACACCAGATATCAAGTTGTACTACAACACCCCTGTACTCAAAATAGCCTTGTACTGGTAGAGCAATAGTCGTATAGATAAATTGAACAGAACAGAGATCCTAGAAATCGACCCACGCCATTACACTCAATTAATATTTGACAAAGGAGACAAGAGCCCACAATGAAGCAAAGACAGTCTCTTCAATAAATGGTATTGGGAAAATTGGACATATATAAGCAGATAAAATGAAACTAGACAACAAACTCACACCATACAGAAAAATAATCTCAAATTGGATAAAAGACTTAACTGTAAGACCTGATACCATAAAAATCCTAGAAGAAACCATTGGTAGCAAAATCTCAGACATCTCTCATAGCAATATGTTTATGAATACATCTCCTAGGACAATGGAAACTAAGGAGAAAATAAACAAAGGGGACCTCATTAAAATAAAAAGCTTCTACACAGCAAAAGAAACCATCAACAAAATAAGAGAGCCCATTGCATGGGAGAATATATTTGGCAATGATACATCTGACAAATTGTTAATTTCCAAAATATATAAAGAATTCATACAACTGAGAAAATTACCTAAATAGACACTTTTCCAAAGTGGACATACAGATTGTCAAGAGACTTATAAAAAATGCTCAAAGTCACTGATCGTCAAAGAGGTGCAAATTAAAATGGCAATGAAATATCACCTAACACCTGTCAGAATGGCTACCATTAACAAATCAACAAATGACAAGTATTTGAGAGGATTTGGAGAAAAGGGAGCCCTAGTAACTGCTGGTGGGAATACAGACTGGTTCTGCCATTATGTAAAACAGTATGGAGTTTTCTCAAAAAATTAAATATGGAGCTACCATTTGACCCAGTGATTCCACTTCCAGGAATATATCCTAAGGAACCTGAAACATCCATCAGAAAGAATATATGCACTCCTATGTTCATAGCAGCACAATTATAATAGCTAAGATCTGAAAACAGCACAAGTGTCCATCAGAAGATGAGTGGATAAAAAAGCTGTCATTTACACCATGGAATACTATGCAGCAGTAAAAGAGAAGGATGTCTTACCTTTTGAGACAGCATGGGGGAACCTGGAGAGTATTATGCTAAGTGAAATAAGCCAGTCAGAGAAAGACAAGTATCACAAGATCTCGCTCATATGTGCAATGTAACAGAATAAACTAATGAACAAAATAGATCCAGAAATATAGAAGGATGGAACAGACTGTTGACTCTCAGAGGGAAGGCAGGGTTGGTTGATGTGGAGAAGAGATTAACAAAAAGAACTTGTATGCATTACCAATGGACACAGACAATATTATGGTGAAGGCCTGGGATGGGGGAAAGGGGGTAGGAGTGGGCTAAAAGGGTCAATGAGGGAAAAAGGGGGACATACGTAATACTTTCAACAATAAAGTTTTTTTTTTTTTGTTTGTTTTTTGTTTTTTTTTTTTTTTTTAAGAAAGAAGATGGAGAAGAATTTTGGGAAGTGTACACAGTTTCTTAGAAATAAGGCCTGGCAGAACAAATCCAGGCCACAAAGGAGACAATTATCAGGTGACCTACTAAGGGCAGCCATGTTCAGGAGTCAGCTCAGAAGTTCATTCAAATCATTGATTAGAGAGTTGCAAGACCAGCCATGTGAAGGGTATGGGAATTTAGGAACCAGGAAGAATTTCATGCAGATTGTGAAACTGGAAGTTACAGGAGGGCACCTGGGAGGCAAAATCTAGTGTACTGAATGAAAGTAGTGGAAGACTGTTGTGCCCTGTTCCTCAGCAGTTGTATCCAAGCAAGAATGGATGCATGGACCAGGTCAGCTTAAGGGAGGAGTGTGGTAGACTACTCATCCTGCATTGATTTTTCTGTTTCAAAATTTTCCCTGTAACCAAATATATCTTTTAGGTTAAAAAAAATATCCAGTTGATGTGTTTGATGTGCTTGACTTCCTTTCCCGTTAGCCATAGAAGTTGCCATATAACCTTAGATAGCTTTATCAACCTGCCCACAGTGATTGATTAAAGGATGAGGACATAACTGGACCAAGTACAACCTTCCCAAGGCTCTTGATATAATTTCCAGGAAAAAGATTATTTATTCTATCTGGATTTCCTATCTGTATAATGAGAAACATTGGCATCCTCTGGGGCCCACCTGAAAAGAAAGCCAAGAAAATTGAAAACTGAGCCTAAAGGTAGAGAAGACTAAGGTTCCTGAGGAAATTCCCTGGAGCATGCCAAGGTAGATTTGCTGCCTTCTTAGTTAGGGAAGCCAATCTATTCCCTACTTCATTTACACTGGTTTGAGTGAGTTTCTGTCACATATAACTTTAGTGTTTACCAAAATAGTGAGTGCCCTGGTGGTGTGGCACAGTTGGTTGGAGTGCTGTCCCATGCACCCAAGGGTCATGGATTAATTCTTGATCAGGGCACATGCCTGGGTTGCAGGTTCGATGCCCAGTTGGGGTGCATGAAGGAGGCAACCAATTGATGTTTCTCTCTCACATTGATGCTTCTCTCTCTCCTTTCTCTCTCTCTCTCTCTCTCTCTCTCTCTCTCTCTCTCTCTCTCTCTCTCCTCCCCTCCCTCCCTCCCTCTCTTTCTAAAAAGAAATAATGTCTTTTCTTTTTTTAAATTTTTTTCTTTATTGAATAAGGTATTACATATGTGTCCTTATCTCCCCATTGTCCCCCTCCCCCCACTCATGCCCTCACCCCTGGTGTCTGTGTCCATAGGTTAAGCTTACATGCATGCATACAAGTCCTTTGGTTGATCTCTCCCTTTTACCCCCTCCCTCCCTTCCCTTCCCTTTGAGGTTTGAGCATTTGATTGATGCTTCTCTGTCTCTGGACCTGTTCTTGTTCATCAGTTTATGTTGTTCATTATATTCCATAAATGAGTGAGATCATGTGATATTTATCTTTCTATGACTGGCTTATTTTGCTTAGCATAATGCTCTCCAGTTCCATCCATGCTGTTGCAAATGGTAAGAATTCCTTCTTTTTTATCGCAGCATATGATGGAAAAAAAAGTGAATAAATGCATCTAGCTTCAGTAACCAGGGAGACATACTCTGTGGTAGGCAATTGTAGCCACTGCAGTTTTGTCAGGTATAAATGACATTAGGATTAGAAAGTAGGATATATTAAACTAGAACTTATAAAATTTATTTCAATGTTTTATATGAAAATGGAAAAAGAAAAATTTAAAGCTTATATAAACAGGATATAAAGTTTTAAAGACATTTCTTGTTTTATTCTACCTTATTTTATTACGAGTGACCCGTTGTGTGAAATTGTAAGAGACCTGGGACCCTCCCCCCGACACACTGCCCATCCCTGCTGTGCGGGCTGCCATCTTGTGATGGCATTATGGCATGAGGGTCAATTTGCATATTGCCTCTTTATTATATAGGATGGTCATTTAATGATGTTTGTCTATTTCCTGTGGCACAGATATCTGTTGAATTGAAATAAATTGGATTGAATGTAAATAGCTTTTAAAATGGGAGAGAAAACAAAATTATATTTATGACTACTTATTTGGCACCAGACACCATAAAACCATTTTCTAATTTTTTCTTATTGTTCTCTCAACATTGCAATGGGAAAGCCATTTGCTTCTTCATTGAACAGATAAGGACATGAATAATGAAGTGGGTTCAGTGACTCCTGACATCACACAGAGCTGGGGTTTGAATCCTGCACTGGTGATCTTTCCCTCATATGATTATGCATGTGGGATTCTCCCACCTGCTCTGGTCTGGATTTGAAATGAGATGTGTCATATATGCTAGGATAGTTTTGCTTCAGTGTTGATTCTAAATTATGTATTAACTTTGTTTGTGGTCCTTATTTGAGGAGTGAAATGTACTAATGGAAGAAATCACGAGCATTAAAACTTGCTTATCTATTTAGAAAAACCTGCTCTTTCCCCCTCACTTTCTGTTTAACTTTAGTACCAGAACCAGAATGCTCTCCAAAGAGCCAAGTCCTCAGTAGGTGTTGCTTTATAAATGCTTCAAACTAGAAGCCACTCTAAAGACAGTAGCTTTAAAAAATGTGTTCCTGGTAAATTAAAGGAGGGTAATTTATCACTGGAGGTAAACAGGTGATGAAGTACATCACTGGTGTATCATTCATAATTCATTCCTGCTGAGTGGCTGACAAGGCTTCTGAACCTGCATGGTGGCTTGCTCAGAAGTGCAGGCCAAGGTTACAAGGGCAGGGTCATTACAAACCAGTGTGAAGCACAGCCTGTCTCTATCAATTACTGCTGTTTGATAACAGACATTAAGTCAAGGTCTGTTCTTCCTCAGGACGCAGCCACACATTCTGAAATCATCAGCTTGAAAGCATGTGAGGCAAACTGGGATTTATTGCCCTGGAGCCAAGTGAGATCCACAGTGTTGGGGGCAGTTGACCACGGTAATCACTACTGCAGAGCCATCACAGACAGATTCAGCCTAAGTAGTCTTTTTGAAATGAAGGACTATCTGCTGGAACCTTTCTCTTTGGTGCATGGATATGTTCTGTTTTGGTTTCACTTTTCTTTAAAAAACCGCATGTATGCTTCCAATAGGTTTTTTTTTTTTTTAACATTTTGGCCTTTCCAAGAGCACGAGTCACAAATTGGCATGGATTTGACACAGGTAACCCATCATCTGAAGGCTGTCTCCACGCTTCAGAAATAGATCCTAGCCTGGTACATTCTAGTAATTCACCATAATACAATGAAGAAAATTATAAAACTTTTTTACAAAATTGAGGATGCAAAAAAGGGACACTTCCTCCTGAACAGGCTTCATTTTCCTGTGGGATTGATTCAGGCTTTTTGTGAAGTGCCAGAATCTTGCACCCACGTATCTTTGCAGGGATGTTCTGAACAGCTCACATTCCTTTCATGTTTAAAACTCTCCTTTATATCAGGAGGATCTTTATATCTGGAATAAGTTAAGAATACTTAGTTCCTCTTTCCATTCTGTAAAAAGCCCAACTGGGAAAATTTCACCTTTATGCACTTTCCCCCAAACATTCTGCCCATTTCTGCTCTGGAATCACCATGTGGGATGAAGTTGATCTCATGGCTTCTCCACTTGAAACAGGTTTTCAGGTGGAGCTGGGCTCTGAAGCTCACATTAATCCCATCTGGATTTGTGAAAGAAACCCCTCCCACAGACTCCTGTTATAAACGTTTTAAGGAGCTAGCCACACTGGAGAATGCAGAAAGATTTATCACAAAGAGGAAAAATCCATTTCAAAATTAACAATGTGTTAATAATTTGATTAATTACAAATTTGGCTTTCTTAAGAAATCTTTACAGCTACTTTTCACAAATGTAAGCACGAGGAAGAATTCTACTGCCTGTTGCAGGGTATAAGAAATCCAAACAACCCATGAATGATAACCAGCTCTGAAGGGTACAGGCACAAACACTTATGGGGTTAATAGCTTCCTCAGTGTATATAATGAGTGTATATTACTTGTGACCTGCTTTTACACACACACACACACACACACACACACACACACACACACACGGACACAGCATACATACTTCCATTAGATTACAAAGAAAACATATCTCTTTTTTAAAAATATATTTTTATTGATTTCAGAGAGGAAGGGAGAGTGAGAGAGATAGAAACATCAATGATGAGAGAGAATCATTGATCAGCTGCCTTCTGCAAGCCCCCCCACTGGGGATTGCGCCCACAACCTGGGCATGTGCCCTTGACCAGAATCAAACCCAGGACCCTTCAGTCCACAGGCAGATGCCCTACCCACTGAGCCAAACCAGATAGGGCAACATGTTTATCAAATAAAGAAAAATGCAGACTCCTCACCTCTACAAAATTTATGAGAGAAAAATGTTTAAAAATACACACACAACCACACACACAGCATACATACTTCCATTAGATTACAAAGAAAACATATCTCTTTTTTAAAAATATATTTTTATTGATTTCAGAGAGGAAGGGAGAGTGAGAGAGATGGAAACATCAATGATGAGAGAGAATCATTGATCAGCTGCCTTTTGCAAGCCCCCCCCACCCCCCCCCCACTGGGGATTGAGCCCATAACCTGGGCATGTGCCCTTGACCAGAATCAAACCCAAGACCCTTCAGTCCACAGGCTGATGCCCTACCCACTGAGCCAAATCAGCTAGGGCAACATGTTTATCAAATAAAGAAAAATGCAGACTCCTCACCTCTACAAAATTTATGAGTAAAATGTTTAAAAATACACACACACAACACACACACACACACACACACAATTTTGTTTTCCTCCATCATCCACAGCTAAACAGCTATAGTAGATATTTATTAACAAGTAAAACAAAGATTTTGGAAACATCATTTGATAAAAGACTGGAAAATGTTCTTGTCATTTTTGATTCCTGTAATTGTTCAGTTTGTAGGACATTGCGTCCTAAAAAGCAGTTCTCTGTGTGACCTTGTTAATATGTATACTTTACAATGGCATGAACTCCCCCTTAGTTTTAATGTGGTGATTTCCCCCCATTGTCAACTATTGAATACAATAAAATATTATTAAAAATAAGCTATTTCTGTGCATTGGTTTCCTGGAAAATATTATTTTGTATAATTCCTAAATTTGTTGATCAATTATTTTAAATTTAGCAAGTCATAATGCTTTACTATTTTGAGGAATTTTATCAACTCATTTTAACCTAGGTGATTTATTAATCTATGAAAATAAGTATAAAATACACTCTTTTATAAAATTAAATGTAGGAGATATTTTGTCACAAGTTTTGTCTCTTAACTGTTAAGATTGCATAACAATATTCAGACTAATTTTGACTGTTTATAATATCCTAAAGTATTTTATCTAGGTCAAAATAATTCAGTCAGTAA
Source organism: Myotis nattereri (assembly GCF_964212035.1). Taxonomy (NCBI): domain Eukaryota; kingdom Metazoa; phylum Chordata; class Mammalia; order Chiroptera; family Vespertilionidae; genus Myotis; species Myotis nattereri. The sequence goes on from NC_138076.1 coordinate 107,489,790, forward strand.
GAGAGCATTTTAAAATAATTTTTATTTTATAAGAGGTTTTGATTTACAGAAAAGCTGTGAAGGTGGTGAAGATTTTCCACAGATCTCACACTCATTTCCCCTATTATTAACATTTTACATTACTATGCTGTTTGTCACAGTCAATGAACCAATATTGGTGCATTATTATTAATGAAAGTCCATAGTTATTCAGAATTCTTTACATTTTACCAAATGTTCTGTTCCAGGATTCCAGCTAGATTCTACATTACATTTAGTCATCATATCCTATAGGCTCCTCTAGAAACGATGAGTTTCTCAAACTTGAGAATGCAGTCTTAAACACTTAATCTTAACTTTTCTCTTTTGTTCTTAAAAACTAGCATACATTAAGTAATCTTGATTTTACTCTCTAATAGAAGAAACTAAAAATACTATCTTCAAATTAAGAATGCCCATAAAATGTATAGTTATATATAAATTGGTAGAAAATTAAAAATTAATTGAACCATTATCATATTAAACATACATATTCTTTGTGCTTCTTTCTTTGAAATGTTTACTTTATTAGGAAAAAATACTGGATTTGCATGAAAGAAAAAAATTTACATTAATAAAATTCCAGCTTTCTTGAGAGTCAATTTCCTTCTTTCAGTGATTTTTTCTAATTAATGATATCCTCTCTTATATATCTAATTCCTATTAGTTCTTCTTAAAGTATTAACTCTGAAATCAAGATTTACTGAAGTGGGAAGAAGTTATTAAATCACTTCTCATCAAATTAGTAGCATAGATTAGCTAAAACCTTTTGCAAAAACTTCAACAAACAATTATAAATTTGAGTATGCTTGGTGAACAATTTTCAGTGTAAAGAGAATATCACCTTACAGGGCAGTGCTAGCTTGACTTTCCATTAATGATGAAGGTAAGAATGTTTATTCACTTCTGCTTTACAAGATAAAAAGAAGTAGTTTGTGACCATTTTTTTTTATTCAAACAGGTAATTTTTAGATATCAGATAAACAAATGTACCAAGAGCATGTAAACGCCCAAATGCATTTATTTAAGTGTGTAAGGCAACTCTGAGCCATTTAACTCATATCACTACTTCTATTTAATAGAGGGGCTATTATTCCTGAGCAATGCCAAACAGAGTTGTCTTCTCAGGTAGGAGTTGTTAGGAAAAAGGTACTAGCTTAAGTGGAGTTTAGTTTATTTCTTTTTACACTTTTGTCATTCATTTGTAACATTTTTGTTGTTGTTTAAAATGATAAAAAAGATCTCTGACTTCATATATAAATCTTATTTTTCAATTAAGAAAGAGTATTGGTGTGTCAGATATTTGAGACAAGTAATGTTCTAATAAGGAACTAAAACTGAGTACGAAGGATCAAAGAGCTTCTCATTTTTATTTGTAATTTTGCTTCTAATCTTAGTAAGAAATAACCCAACTAAATTTAGCTTTTTGCTGAAGAAGATTCCTTTTCTGTAGGTAGTTCAGATTTATAAGCAATAGTGCATAAACATTGATTATGAAAAACCATTTGGACAGTCCCTTAATTTCACTCTAGGGAAATTTATTCTCAACATTCATGACTATTAGGAGTTTGCTATTACTGAAGTGGGAAAGCAACTTCCATGGGTTGTCATGGAAGTTTTATCACAATTGAATACATCAAATGGGGAAATGAGTACAAATTCTGTGTATCCATCCATCAATTCAGTAAGTTAATAACTATTCAACAAATATTAACTATGTTGGGCACTTCACTGGAAAAGTGGAGACAACAGCTTATGTCTTGGGGTGACACATTCTAGGAGGAAGCCATATATGTGCAGACAAATAGAAGGGAAAATTATGAGATATACAGTAATTAGTAATATAAAACCAAAGTAATGTTGACCGGGAGAACATGTGACCCAGCAGTTGTGTTCTAAATGGGCATTTTCAACCCTAGCTGAATGGGAATTGGTAACAGAGCCATCCACCAGGGGCCAGGACTCAGCTCAGACTGGGCCCAAACAACAAGCAATACCTGACTCAAGTTCAGCTTGGAAAGAGAATTACCACCACCTTCTATGGAGACATGTTTACACATATACTCTAGGTTTACATATTACATCAGATGATAGAACAGAAGGGTGTGGGAAATGTTTGAATTAGTCAAAAGAAGAAACTCAGGGAGTCATGTTGATATTTTTCTCAGACTTTTAACCCTTACTCATTAAAACATTCCAGCTCATTCAAAAATTTACAAGATGAACTGTTGTTTTTCTTTCATGCAAATCCAGTATTTTTTCCTAATAAAGTAAACATTTCAAAGAAAGAAGCACAAAGAATATGTATGTTTAATATGATAATGGTTCAATTAATTTTTAATTTTCTACAAATTTATATATAACTATACATTTTATGGGCATTCTTAATTTGATGATAGTATTTTTAGTTTCTTCTATTAGAGAGTAAAATCAGTATCATAGCCTTAACCATAGATTATTTGATTTTTTAATTCAGATTCCTGATGACAAATGTAGTCCATAAGTGCTGGACAACTAATTTCTGAGGTAGAACAATATTTAAAATGACTAGAATATGAAAGCTAGGCTTGTAATGTCTAGATGGAGGTTTAGAAATTCCTGCTTGATTCAGCTCCAGAGTGTGTATGGTATCACCAACAGACTGGGGTCTTCTGGGATGTTTAATTTAAAAAGTGGATCAAACCTGGGGAAAACCTTAGCAAGCACTAAAGCAATTAAAGGACGGTGACTCACTTTGAGCAGTGGTATGATGTAGACTTATCAGACTACTCATAAAATACAAATGGCCTGTGAGACTGGATTTAGCAGCAAGATATCTGGATTATAAAGACAGGCTTGTTAGGGTGCCAACACTAATAAAACTAGAAAATGATCAACATTTATTGTTGGTGCAACTCCAGCTTCCTTGAGAGTCAATTTCCTTCTTTCAGTGATATTTTCTAATTATATGATATCCTCTCTTATATATCTAATTCCTATTAGTTCTTCATAAAGTATTAACTGAATCTAAAGTATCAAATCATAATTTCTGTTACAACCTCTCAGAGGACAGTAACTCATTTATCTATCTCAGTCTAAAATCCCAGGAACCATGTATAATTTTTCATAAATATTTATTTTTATACTCTATTCTTAAAATATTATCACTGAATTGATTTAAAAATTTTAGATGGTGTGGTTATATTCTGATGCTGTGATGGTTAGTGATGCTATGAATGATGGGACAGGGACCCTGTTGTGAGTTAATGACAAATATTTCAAAATGCTTCAAGTCTAGCCCTAGCTGGTTTGGCACAGTGGATAAAGCGTCAGCCTGCGGACTGAAGGGTCCCGGGTTCCATTCTGGCCAAGGGCACATGCCCCGGTTGTGGGCTCAATCTCCAGTAGGAGGCTTGCAGAAGGCAGCCAATCAATGATTCTCTCTCATCATTGATGTTTCTATCTCTCTCTCCCTTTCCCTTCCTCTCTGAAATCAATAAAAACATATTTTAAAAAATGCTTCAAGCCCAAAATATCTAATCAATTTTATGAGCATAGTTGTTTGCTACCAAGAAGATGATTCCACTCATGTACTGTTGAAACAGAAGTTAGGAAGAGAAAGGCACAGCAGTAGGAAGCTAGTGCTATAGATTGTAGATTAATATTTTCCAAAGAGCTCTTTTTCCTCTTCCTTCAGTTTCTGCAAATTTCAATCATGATGATATGATGTTGTCATAGTCCTCTTGTACTAGTATATTGAAAAGTAACTACTGTAAATAAAAAGCACCTATTTAAATTTTTTGCATATTTTTTACAGATATGAGTGTTCATTGCAAATTCTGATTTCATCTATAATAATAAAAGCATAATATACTAATTAGACCTGATGTCCTTCCTTCTGGACAAAGCCACAGTGGGTGCGGGCCGAGGCAGAGGCGGCAAAAGCCCCCGGCCCCCCGGCAGCAGCGGGCGGGGCCGAGGCAGAGGCCCCTGGTGGCAGCAGTGGCGGTGGGCTGGGGCTGGGGCCAGGGCCAAGGCCCTTACGTGAATTTTGTGCATCGGGCCTCTGGTATACAATAATTGGCAATTAAAATATATTAGTTATGTATAAACTCTGATTTATTGCATTATTTTCTCTTATTAGATAAACCCATAAGCTTTCTTTTTAAAACTTCTACGTTATTTCTTATTTTTTAAATTGAATTTATTAGAGTGACATTGGTTAATAAAATTATATAGGTTTCAGTTATACAATTCCATAATACATCATCTGCATATTGTATTGTGTGTTCATCACCACAAGTCAGGTCTTCTTCCATCATCTATTATCCCTCTCTACCTTCCCTGCCCCCTCCTCCCCCGCGTCCCTTTCCCTCTTGTAATCACCATACTGCTGTCTGTGTCTTTGAGGTTTTTTTTCTTTGTTTAATCCCTTAACCTATTTTTGTTAATCCTCCTATGAGGATATTTTTAGAGAGAGTGGAAGTGAGGGGTAGAGACAGAGAGATAAACATGTATGTGAGAGAGACACATTGAGTGGTTGCCTCCCGCATGTGCCCTCAAGTCTGAGGGCCTACCATCTGAGCCTAACTGGCTAGGGTCCTTCACCTTCTTTTTATCTTGCCCCCAACCCCCTTCCGTCTGATAGCTATCAGTCTATTCTCTGTGTCTATGAGTCTGTTTCTATTTTGTTTTTTTATTTTGTTTACTAGATTCCACATATAAGTGAAATCATATGATACTTATCTTTCTCTGACTGGCTTATTCTACTTAGCATAATACTCTCCAGGTCCAAAACTGTTGCAAAAAGATAAGATTTCCTTCTTTATTTACGGCTGAGTAGTATTTTATTGTGTAAGTGTACCACAGCTTTTTATCTACTCATCTACTCATGGGCATTTGGGCTGCTTCCAAATCTTGGCTATTGTAAATAATGCTGCAATGAACATAGTGGTACATATATTCTTTCAAATTAGTGTTTCAGGTTTCTTTGAGTATATTCCCAGAAGTGGAATTGCTGAGTCATAAGGCAGTTCCATTTTTAATTTTTTGAGGTAACTCCATATTTCTTTGCACAGTGTCTGCACCAATCTGCATTCCCACCAATAGTGCATGAGGGCTCCCCTTTCTCCACAGGTGTAAGGTGATATCACATTGTGGTTTTAATTTGCATTTATCTGATGATTAGGGATGTTGAGCATTTTTTAATGTGTCTATTGGCTATCTGTATGTCCTCTTTGAAGAAGTGCTTATTCAGGTCTTTTGCTTATTTTTTAATTGGATTATTTGGGGGATTTTGGTCTTGAGTTTTATAAGTACCTTATAAATTTTGAATATCAAGCCCTTAACAGATGTACCAGTGGACAGGTTCTCCCATTCAGTGGATTGTCTTTTTATTTTGTTGATGGTTTTCTTTGCTGTGCATAGACTTCATATGAATGAGAATGAATGTAAGTACAGATACAGAATACATATACATGATTATATTGAATAAAAGGTCTTCTAGCAACTCAATTAAAATTGTTTATTTCTTATGAAATTTAAATTACTTGGCTTATACCATATCTTATCACGTAATTTTAATTTTTGTAAGCTTTGAGGCTTAATGTATTCCAACTCTGGAATTGTTTTAAATTCAGAAAATAGCAGGCTCTAAATATTCTAGTTGAAATATTTTCTACTGTATCAGTATTCAATCAGGAACTTTATACACAGCATGTAAGAGCCAAATGAAAATGTAGCATGTTACTCTGAATTTCAGTCTCTACGTGGCATAATTCTTGTGTCCCAGAACTTATACTCTGGGTGTAATAGTGTGTGTGCTATCAATTGTGTCTCCCTTTTATTTCATGGGAGTCCCAATATGGGAGCATTGCCATATCTACTTGATCCCACATCCTGATGGTAGTTCCTGGCTACAGTCCAAGTTACTCCACACTGGCCCCTTCCCACCTCCCTCAGCTCCATTTCTCCTTTCCACCTCACCAACTCCTTGGCTTTCCCTCTAAAGTTTAAAAATCAAGTTGTCAAATCTAATCATGACACCTGTCTTCTGTGACACTGGGGACTGCCACTTCCATTTGCCAGCACAATGCCTCCTCTTGGATCTGTGGATTTGTGTGAGATATAGCAGAAAATTCAGATGACAAAGTAAGTTCACTGTGACAAGTATCGAACTCCCTCTTAGCTTTAAAAAAGATAACTAAGTTAATTATTCATCATAAAACTACCAAAGCTGCATGTAGTCAGAAGAAGAAATAAGGAGAGAAGAATTATATATGCTAAGTCCTTATAGTTTAGAGAGAAGGTCATACTTTGTTAGAAAAAATATATAGTTAATACATATGCTTAAACTTTTCTCTGAGCAGATTAAGATAGATCATAATTTGAACAGAATGAGCAGAAAAAATTCAGGATCAGTCAGAAAATGAACAAATAATACTAAAATTACAAAGTAGGCATAACTACAGTAATGGAGGTATATTTTAAAACAAAATAATGCTATATACATTATATGCAAAATTTGAAAATATAGATGAACTATCCTCTAATTTAGAAAAATATACCTCACCAAACTTGTCTCAAAAAAAGGAAACTTAAGCCAATAACTTTAAAGGAAATAAATTGACATTCTACTTTCTCCTGATCCTTCCTTCAAATGACAAGATTAGACATTTTAATAAATGACTCCTAGGAAAACATCAAGGCAATCTATTCAGATAACAATAAAAGAAAATTATATGACTTACTAGAGGCCTGGTACATGAATTCATGCATGGATGGGGTCCTGAAAGGGTAGGATGGGGGTGGGTCGGGATGTGATTGGCCCTTCTAATGGGTGGTGGGATGCCCTTGCCCGCCTGGGATCCGGATCTATCCCGCTGACATTCCCGCCAGTTGTCGGGAGCCACCTGGCAGCTGCTTTTATATCCTTTCTTCCTTGTGGAGCATCTAGGGAGGGGAAGCTGCTGTGGTGCTTGAGGCCGACTTCCAGGAGGCTGGCAGTGCTGTCGGGATCGTGCTGGCAGTGCCGTTCCATCGGAGCCTGGCCCATTCTCCAGAGATTGAATTTGCAGGACTACTGAGGGAGTGAGTGGCTGCCACCAGGCTGGTGGACTGCTGGATTGGGTCTGTCAGCTGAGCAGCACTTCCGCTGTGGGAGCACACTGAGCACCAGGAGGCAGCTCCTACATTGAGCGTCTGCCCCCTGATGGTCAGTGCATGTCATAGCAACCGTTAGACCGGTCATTCTGGTCGTTCCAGTTATTCCAGCCGCTAAGGCTTTTATATATATATATATATATATATATGGTAAATGTAATGTTAATAATAAATTTAGACAAAGAAAATACAGTAAAAATCTAATAATGAACATATTTTTTAAAATATCAGCAAAAGAGAAAGAATAGCAAATATAGCAGTATTTAATAAAAATACAGCAAGAACAAGTGGGATTTATTACAGGAATATAATACTGGCATGATAGAAAATGTATAATCACAACTGCTCATATTAATAGGGTCAATGAAAGAAACAATATAATCAGCACAATAAATGCATGAAAAGCAGTAAAAAATGTCATGCATATTTATGATAATAGTTCTTACCAAATTAGATGGGAGAGTTTGTTTTTTTAATTTAAAAAAATGTCTAATAAGTTGCTATTTAATGGTGAAAATTAGGTATATTCTTATTTAGGTGAGGGATTATCCCTATTATTTAATATTGCATTAGAGGTTTTAAGCAAAGCTACAGTATTTGAATTGGAAAGAAACATGCAAAATATTTGGTATTTGAAAATAGTAGAGTTTTTATAAGACTAGAAAAATAGTATGGTAGAATAACACATGCAATTTGTATTATTAACAAAAAGTATATGGTATTTGGGAATACATTTAACAAAAGTTGTTCAAGACCTCTGTAGAAACAAATGATAAAAAGTTACTAGACATCAAAACCCAAGATAAATATAGATATGTATTATTTTGTTAACTTGGAAAGAACATATATTTTAAAGATGGCAATTGTACTCAGATTATTCTACAGACTTAATGAAATTCTAACCAATTACTAAAGGGCATTTTAAATTGAAACTTGACTACTGACCCTTAGTTCATATGGAAAAGTAAGGAATATTCAAGATCATCTACACTAATAAAAGAGAAAAATGGTAATTGGCATACAACGCTACCCTTTTCATTGGCTAATCAGGGCTATATGCAAATTAACTGCCAACTAAGATTGGCAGTTAACTGCCAACAAGATGGCGGTTAATTTTCATATGTAGGCACAATGCAGGGAGGCGAAAGGGAAAGCAGGAAGAAGCCCCCTGCCACTGACAGTGATCGGAAACCCAGGGGGGAGCTAAGAGCTGGGGGGCAGGGCAAAGGCGGCCCTAGGGCCACCTTTGCCCTGCCCCCCAGCCATGATCGGAGAATCAGGCGCCTTTGCCGCCCTGGCCAGTGATAGCAGGAAGTAGGGGTGGAGCCAGCGATGGGAGCTGGGCACGGTCGAAGCTGGCAGTCCCAGGAGCTAGGGATCCCTTGCCTGGGCCTAAAGCGAAGCCCACGATCACGGTGCTACTGCAGCTGCGGGTCCCCGCTGCTCAGGCCGGACGCCTAGGCCAGAGACGTTAGGCCTGGGCAGGGGCGGAGCCTGCAACCGCGGGGAGCTGGGGGTCCCCTGCCCAGGCCTGACACCTCTGCCGGAGGCCTCAGGCCTGGTCAAGGGGCCGATTCGATGATTGGTGATTGGAGGGTGATGAGGGTCAACTCCTCTGGCTGAGGCATCAGGCCTGGGCGGGGGGCTGAGCTGGGGATTGGGGGGATATGATGGTCGCCTTGCCCAGGCCTGAAGCCTGGGTCAGAGGCGTCAGGCTTGGGCGGGGGGTGGAGCAAGCGATCAGAGGGAGATGGGGGTCCCCTGCCCAGGCATGATTCCTGGGCCAGAGGCCTCAGGTCTGGGTGGGGGCCAGAGCCAGTGATCGGGGGGAGATGGGGGTCCCCTGTCCAAGCCTGACACCTCTGTCAGAGGCGTCAGGCCTGGGCAAGGGGCCGATCCTGCGACTGGAGGGTGATGGGGGTCAACACCTGAGGGCTCCCAGTTTGTGAGAGGGGGCAGGCTGGGCTGAGGGACACTTCCTCCCCGCCCCCCCCCCCCCGCACACACACACCCAGTGCACGAATTTTGTGCACTGGGACCCTAGTTATAAATAAGATAAAAGATGAGGAAGAATAAAAAATAAAGAGAATAAAAGGAGAAGTGAGTCACCTTTACAAATAACGTCTGTAAAGCTAAAAACATAAAGTAATAAAAAAGCAGGGGTAGAAATTTGATAAGGATATGGTCAGAACTCATGTAAATATGTGGTGTGGATGAAAAGGGGCCACATGCTAACCTGACTAGCTGAGGAAAGACCTGCATGGTGGCCTTGAAAACTCAGAGACCTACAAAGGATGGTCTGAAATTAATTAAAAATAGAGCTACCATTCGACCCAACAATCCCACTCTTGGGTATTTACCCGAAAAACTCGAAATCATTTATATGCAAAGATATAAACACCCCTATGTTCATTGCAGCATTATTCACTGTGGCCAAGAGTTGGAAACAGCCAAAGTGCCCTACAATAGAGGACTGGATAAAGAAGATGTGGTATATATACACAATGGAGTACTACACAGCCATAAGAAAGGATGAAATAGTGTCATTTACAACAACATGGATGGACCTTGAGTATATTATGCTAAGTGAAATAAGTCAAACAGAGAAAGCTAAGAACTATATGATTTAACTCATAGATGGAATATAAAACTGAAACTTATGTACATAAACAGCAGTGTGGTGGTTGCCAGAGGGAGGGGATTGGGGGAAGGAAGGGGTCCTAATATGAGGTGACAGGAGAAGATTTGACTTTGGGTGGTGGGCACATGGTCCTATATACAGATTTCATAAATTAGTAATTTAAACATGTAACCTACATGTTCATGTTGAATAATGTCACCCCAATAAAATTTAAAATAAGTTAAAAAAAGCATAAAGAAGAGCACCCCCCTTAACCCCACCCCCCCCAAAACTCACACACAACCAAAAACAAAACTTTTTAATTAAAAAGTATTCTATGGTGGGTAGTCATGTCCTAGGCCAGTATATTTTCTGACAAAGATCAACTTTGATCTTAACTGAGACTGCTGTCTTTTTTTAAAAAAAATAAATCTTTATTGTTCAGATGATTATACTTGTTTCTCTTTTTCCTCCCATAGCTCCCCTCCACCCGGGTCCCACCCCACCCTCTGCCCTTACCCCACGCCCCACTGTCCTCATCCATAGGTGTACGATTTTTGTCCAGTCTCTTCCTGCACACCCCTCACTCCTTTCCCCCCGAGAATAGCCAGTCCACTCCCTTTCTATACCAAAGATTCTATTATAATCACTAGTTTATTCTGTTCATTAGATTATTTATTCACTTGATTTTTAGATTCACTTGTTGATAGATGTGTATTTGTTGTTCATAATTTGTATCTTTACCTTTTTCTTCTTCTTCCTCTTCTTAAAGGATACCTTTCAGCATTTCATATAATACTGGTTTGGTGGTGATGAACTCCTTTAGCTTTTTCTTATCTGTGAAGCTCTTTATCTGACCTTCAATTCTGAATGATAGCTTTGCTGGGTAAAGTAATCTTGGTTGTAGGTTCTTGGTATTCATCACTCTGAATATTTCTTGCCACTCCCTTCTGGCCTGCATAGTTTCTGTTGAGAAATCAGCTGAGAGTCATATGGGTACTCCCTTGTAGGTAACTGACTTTTTTTCTCTTGCTGCTTTTAAGATTCGCTCTTTGTCTTTTGCTCTTGGTATTTTAATTATGATGTGTCTTGGTGTGGTCCTCTTAGGATTCCTTTTGTTTGGGGTTCTCTGCACTTCCTGGACTTGTAAGTCTATTTCTTTCACCAGGTAGGGGAAGTTTTCTGTCATTATTTCTTCAAATAGGTTTTCAATATCTTGCTCTCTCTATTCTTCTTGGAACTCCCATAATTTGAATGTTGGTATGCTTGAAGTTGTCTCAGAGGCTCCTTACACTATCTTCATATTTTTGGATTCCTTTTTCTTTTTGTTTTTCCAGTTGGGTGTTTTTTGGTTCTTCGTATTTGAAATTGTTGACTTGATTCTTGCAATCCTCTAGTCTGCTGTTGGAACTCTGTATAATATTCTTTATTTCAGTCAGTGTATGCTTAATTTCTAGTTGGTCCGTTTTCATAACTTCGAGGGTCTCACTAGATTTCTTGAGGGCCTCACTAAATTCATCAGCGGTTTCTTGAGAATTCTTGAAAAGCCTTAAAAGTGTGGTTTTGAACTCTATATCCAGTAGTTTGCTTTCCTCCATTTCTGTCATTTGTGACCTCTTTCTTTGTCTCCGCATTTTTTATACTTCCCTGTGTTTATAGAGTGGCTTTCTGTGCTAGGTGTCCTATTGGGCCCAGTGGCTCAGCCTCCCCAATTACATGAGGTGGACACTCTTGGTGCACCCCTTTGTGGGCTTTGTGCACAGTCTTGTTGTAGTTAAGCCTTGATTGTTGTAGGTATCACTGGGAGGAATTGACCTCCAGGCCAATTGGCTGTGAGAATCAGCTTTGTCTTCAGTGTGAGAACTTCTTTGCTGGAGACACCCTTCTGGGGCAAGACTTGCTTCAGTGGGGCTTTGGTTCTCACTGAGTCTGCCCCCTGAGTGTGTCCCTTATGGATCTGAGGAGCTGTAATCTGGATGGTCCCACTCTGACCACTGGGTACACTGGCTCTTGGATCTCTAGGGAGGTGCTAATTTAGCCTCTGCCTGAGGCTACCAAGCAGGAGCCCAGCTGTGAAGCAATGCAAGCTGCTGTGGGGCCTTGGGCCTTCTTTTGGAAGTTCTGGGTTTCTCTGACCCAGCTGAAGTTTGTTAGGTAATTTTCAGATTGCAAAGGGCCAGATCTTTCATATGCAAAAGCCTCTGTGCACAGCTTGGGTGGGGCGGCGCCTCTGGGGATCAACAGGGTGGAGCAAGCAGCTTTGGCTGCTCCTCAGTCCTACCCTAAGAGGCCGCGCTTCTCAGTGTCCTGGTAATTGCTGCATGTACCTCTGAGAGAAGGCCACCCTCGAGTTCCGACCAATGCCAGACAGTCCAGTTTCTCCTGTATGAGTCTGGGTCCCCAGAGACTCAACCGGAACTGGAGTTCAGAGCAGTCAGGAGCTTGAGACTCCCTCCTGATTGAAAAAGACAACTGTGTCCTCAGTTTCCAGCCCTTTGCATGTGCGCTGTGTCCTCAGCTGCCAGCCCTTTCTGCGTGCGCCTCCGTATCTCTGCACTTTACTTCCACACCTCCTCTGAGTCTCAGTGTGCTTTTATCTTTCCTTCTAGTGGTAGAATTTCCACTCGCCCAGCCTTCCTGTGGTTCTGGATGATGTCCGTTTTGTCTTTTAGTTGTATTTTTGAAGTGGTTGTGCGAGGCAGCAATTTCCGCTGTTTACCTATGCTGCCATCTTGGTTTCTCTCCCACCTCACTTTTTTGAGACTGTCTTTTTGCATCTAGATAACATACCTTTGGAATGTCAGGTTTACTTGTAACTTCCCTTATCCAGACTTCTCAGGGCACACCAATGCACCTGGGCTCCAGGGAGCCCTGGAACCAGAAAGTACAAATTCCTTGTTATTATCGTTATCATGGTAATTGTTGACTATTAACTATCCTGTACCCACCTATGTAAAAGAAGCATGTATCTATTGTTTCATTTTTTATCCAATCCCAGAGGTTCCCCCACTTTGCTTTCTCCCACCTTCCTAATCTAACGCCAATGGATTTCATGTAACCCACTAACGTCTCCACCTTAGATGATAATTTATATAAATAGGTGAAAAACCACCATTCTCTGGAGCATTGTCTCAATGCATTGTCTCAATGCTGTTTCCCAGCAATTGTCCACAGTTTGGTTCAAATAAACTCACAACAATTATTTACAGGTTTGAATGTTTCTTATATTAACAGTGGGCTTGATATATGATACTAGTGCCATTATTAAATAGTGGGGAAATAATAAACTATTTAATAAATAATATCCTTATAAACTTATAAAATTCAACTTCATATAATTAAAGTCGAAACATAAAGAGCAAATCTTTAAATATTTAGATGATACTGTAGAGGATATCTCTATGGCCTTGAATTAAGGAAGGTCGTTTTTTATCATTCATTAATTTTCTTGTTTTAATAACATATAAAAAGAAAACACAAAGAAGAAAAAGATTAATATGTTAAAAAAAATAAGTTTGTGGGAGAAACTAAGATGGCAGCATAGATAAACACTGGGAAATAGTCGCCTCACACAACATTTGAAAAATATCCCAAAGGACGGAGCAAACATCGTCCAGAACAACCAGAAGGCTGGCTGAGTGTAATTTCTACAACTAGAAGAAAAGAAAAGCACGCTGAGAGCCAGAGGAGCTGCGGAGGTGAAGTGCAGAGGTACGGCGGCGGCTCGCGCGCGAGGAAAGGGGGTGGCACCTGAGGACGCGGCTGTCTTTTTGAATCACAAGCTCCCGACTGCTCTGAACTCCGGTTCCGGGAAGTCTCTGGGGACCCAGGACTCATACGGGGAGAGGCTGGTCTGTCAGGCGGCAGCGGGCGAACTTGAGGGCGGCTTTCCCTCAGAGGTGCTTGCAGCCGTTACCGGGAAACTGAGATGCGCGACTCCGGGTGCGGAGAATCACCATAGCTGCTTTCTCCGCCCTTTGACTCCCTAAGACCCCGCCCCACCCAGGCTGCAGCAGAGGCTTTTGCATGTGAATGTACCTAACTACAGCCCAGCCAAGCAGACCCGGAACTTCCAAGAGAAGGCCCAAGGCCCCGCAGCGGCTTGCATTGCTTCACAGCTGAGCCTCTTCGTGGCTCCTCCGGCTGTGTGGCCTCAGGCAGGGGCTGAATTAGCACCTCCTTAGATCCAGGAGCCACTGTACCCAGTGGTCAGAGGGGGACCATTCTCCCACTTCAGACACAGCTGCTTCCCACAGCCAATTGGCCTGGAGGTCAATTCCTCCCAGTGATCCTACAACAACCAAGGCACCAAGAGTGCACCAAGAGTGTCCACACCAGGTAACTGGGGAGGCTGAGCCACTGGGCCCTACAGGACACCTGGCGCGCAGGGCCACTCTATCAACACAGGGAAGCAGCCAAAATGCGGAGACAGAGAATCAGGTCACAATTGGCAGAAATGGAGGAGGGCAGACGACTGGACATAGAGTTCAAGGCCACGTTTATAAGGTTTGTCAAGAATTTTATGGAAACCGCCGATAAATTTAATGAATCCCTCAAGGAGTATAGTGAGACCATGGAGGACATGAAAAAGGACCAACTAGAAATTAAGCATACACTGACTGAAATAAAGAATAATTTACAGAGATCCAACAGCAGACAAGAGGATCCCAAGAATCAAGTCAAAGATTTGAAATACAAAGAAACAAAAAATACCCAACCGAAAAAGAAAAAAGAAAAGAGATTCAAAAAATATGAAGATAGTGTAAGGAACCTCTGGGACAACTTCAAGCGTACCAACATCAGAATTATAGGGGTACCAGAAGGAGAGAGAGGGCAAGATATTGAAAACCTTTTTGAAGAAATAATGACAGAAAACTTCCCCCACCTGGTGAAAGAAATGGACCTACAAGTCCAGGAAGCGCAGAGAACCCCAAACAAAAGGAATCCAAAGAGGACCATACCAAGACACATCATAATTAAAATGCCAAGAGCAAAAGATAAAGAGAGAATCTTAAAAGCAGCAAGAGAAAGAAACTCAGTTACCTACAAGGGAGTACCCATTCGACTGTCAGCTGATTTCTCAACAGAAACCATGCAGGCCAGAAGAGAGTGGCAAGAAATACTCAAAGAGATGAATAGCAAGAACCTGCAATCAAGATTACTTTATCCAGCAAAGCTATCATTCAGAATTGAATGTCAGATAAAGAGCTTCACGGATAAGAAAAAGCTAAAGGAGTTCATCACCACCAAACCAGCATTATATGAAATGCTGAAAGGTATTCTTTAAGAAGAGGAAGAAGAAAAAGGAACTCTTTCCTTTTGCCACAGCATGGATGGAACCGGAGAGTGGATAAATACCACAGGATCTCACTCATTTGTGGAATATAATGAATAACATAAACTGATGAACAAGGACTGATCCAGAGACAGAGAGGCATTGATTGGACTTCGGGCCTTGGAGGGAAGGTAGGGGAGGGTGGGGGCAAGGGGGAAAGATCAACCAAAGGACTTATATGCAAGCATATAGGCCTAACCAATGGACACGGACAACGGGGGGAGGGGGGGTGAGGGGATGAGCGGGGGGGGGGGTAGAGGGTACACATATGTAATATCTTAATCAATAAAAATTATATATATAAAAAAAAAGAGGAGCAAAGAACACATTCCTCTTGACAGACCTCCTATTCAGTGTGTTGTGTATAAATAGGATTGTATAGCTAATAAACTCGCTTCAGTTCATCAAGAAAAAAAAAATAAGTTTGTGGCCCAACTGATGTAGTTCAGTGGTTAGGCATCAACCTATGAACTAGGAGGTCACAGTTTGATTCCCAGTCAGGGCAAATGCCCGGGTTGTGGGCTCCATCCGAAATAGGAAGCATGCAGGAGGCAGCCAATCAATGATTCTCTCTTATCATTGATGTTTCTATCTCTCTCTCCCTCTCTCTTAGTCTCTGAAATCAATAAAAATATATTAAAAATAATATTAAGTTTGTCCTGGCCAGTTTGGCTCACTGGATAGAGCATCGGCCTGGGGATTGGAAGGTCCCGGGTTCGATTCCGGTCAAGGGCATGTACCTTGGTTGCAGGCACATCCCCAGAGGGGGTGTGCAAGAGGCAGCTGATCAATGCTTCTCTCTCATCGATGTTTCTAACTCTCTATCCCTCTCCCTTCCTCTCGGTAAAAAATCAATAAAATATTTAAAAAAAATAATAAGTTTGTATTGAACCAAAGACACCATAACAAAGTGCAAGATAATGGAAGAATGCATGTATATATATTTGCTCCCAAACCCCACATTACCAATAGAAGAAACAGGGTAAAAGGAACCTGGGATCTTTTATAACTGCATGTGAATCTACAATTACTCAAAGTAAAAGTTTAATTAAAAAATAGTCTGAAAAATAGTCTAGACCTTAAATGACTTGGAGCATAAAACTTATAGAATAGTCAGAGACTAGCCATTAGATTGTAAATTGGTTTTCTCTGTGCAGGGGCGTTTAATTTTTTTTTCTTTAGAATTATTAGAACACCTCACATCTAATATCCATTAGCTGTTGATATATTTCGGGAAAGGAATAAGGTAAATTCTGATTTACAGTTTACTGTGTTGGCATAGATATCTCCTAGTTTCCAGAAAAATTTAAAATTCAGAAGGTTGACTTGCTGGGTAAAGCCTGTGAAATTAACAAACGTCCCTGCAGGAGCTATGATGACATCTGGTATCAACTGCTGTTGTGAGGCTGGGAAAAGCTAGGGCATGAGGCTTCCCTAGGAGGGTTTTGAAATTGCATGGGTGTGTGAAAACCTACCAATGCTTCTGTGCTTCCTCAGAATAGAATCAGAAGTGCCTGAGAAACAATGCCAACAGGCATAAAGGGACCTTGCAAAAAGGTGACCCAGCCAGATCTGATTGGGTTTGCTGTTGGAGACCTGATAAAGGTAATGCATCCGGATGGTGGGAATGAGGCCGCTAGCTCAGTCCACCAAAGCCTGGCTTTGGGATTCTGGCCTAAATAGGTCTTCAGGTGATTAAGATAAATTTCCTGCCTGCCACTTGGTGGAATTGGAGCATGACAGGAGATAGAAATTAAGTTCCATTATTCAAATTAAAAAAAAAAAAAGTCTTTCATATGGGTATCTATGTCCCAGACCCAGTACTTATTCCAAATAGTGTTTTTTTATATACCAAAAATTATGTGCACCATGAACTGATATAAAAACCAGAGACAAGAAAATAATCCGTGCCTTCTATGAGCTCACTTGAGGATGTTTCATGGGACTGAATTTGAATTTGAGGGAATGTAGAAAGCTTTCTAATGAAGCATGGTGGCAACCATGCTTGGTGGGAATTGCTGGTTAATATTTTAATCCTGCTGACTTGGCTTTTGTCATTATTTGCTTGCTAAAATAATTGAAAAGTTATTTTGACTTTCTGAATTATATAAATCATCCCATTCGATTGAGTACCCTATTGATTGTAATTTGAATACCCCATTGGTTGTGGTCACACTGGTTTTAGAAAACACATTTCTCTGTACCTGGAGGCCAGGACTGCACAATTACTCTAAATTGCCTCAGTGACTCCAGATAATGTGTTTCCATTGACTCAGTGGTCCCAGGACCTGATGGCTCCAGATAATGCGTTCCTGTCGACTCAGTGGTCCCAAGACCTGATGGCTCCAGATAATGTGTTTCTGTCAACTCAGTGGTCTCAAGACATGAAACTATAATTAATCTTTGTAGATAACTAATCGGCTCAATCTAGCTTCTGTAACAAACTGCTTTTTTTGCAAACCAGGTTCCTCATTCCAAACCCCGAGATGTAATCAATACTTTTGTGATTTTTGCCTATATAAACCTGGTGTTGTGGCCATTTGGGACTACGAGATTTTGAGAGCAAAATGCCCCCTCATAGTCCCAGTTTCGAAATAAATGTGACTCCTTAATTTGACTTCTTGAGGCGTCCTTGTGTGATTTGTGGGGTACATTACAACATTTGGAGGCCCCAGCGAGATTCAGCCCCTAGGAGTGCTGTTTTGAACACCAAGGGAGGCCAAACCTTCCCTGGGCTGGTTGCGGAGACTGGGGGGACTCCACCGGTACACAACTTGAGACCACGTTCCAGGTCCCTGGAGAACTCCCCTTCGAATCCAGTGAGCGGGCAGGGGATGTTGGCCCGTCCTTAAAAAAAATTCCTCAGAGTCACCTGAGAAATCCTCTAGAGGTGAGTTTTGATTATTGGGACCGGTCGCTTGTGGATTGTAAGAAGGGCTGGATGCAGCCGTAACTTCTCCATCCTTGGAGTGCCCTGAGATGTCAGAGGCTATTCTTGGCTTTGGTTTTTGGTTTTCATTTCGCCAAAATCCTCTTGGAGGACATTGAATGGTTCTTTCCTTCTTCTTTAACCTTTGACGGATTGTGTGAATGGATTACTGACCTAATATATATCAAGGTTCCTTGAGAGACTTCACCCCTCCTGAGGTGACCCTCCACACTATTTCTCGTAATGTCTGTGCAGTGGCGGGGCCAGCTGGTGGCAGCAGTGGCTCAGGCACACTCGTCCCTCCTTCCCGGCCGCGGTGAGTTCAGTGACTCGCCACCACGCTCTGACTGCCCCTTCCCAATTAAACACTCTTTTTCACGGGTCAACAACGGATTCCAGGACGACTTTCCCCTCACAGTCCCTGGCGGACTCCGAGAGTGGTTTTAACTTTTTTTTCCTTTTCCTCACTGGCCCCGCCCACTCGCTGGCAGTGGCAGCGCCAGTAGAAGCAGAGGCAGAGGCAGACAGTTTTGTTTGCTCACTCCTCCCCTTGGCCTAATTGGCAACAATAACAATCTCCCTGCTCCGCTGGGGACCCAGCTCCCAGAAAATTCCCCTATGTTGTGTGCTGAGGCATTTATATGTTTGTCGCATCTATTAGTCTTGTTTTCTTTGTCCAGTATGAGCGCCATTTCTGTCTGGCTGAGACATGGGTGTAGAATCCTGTCCTGGGAAGTGGGAAAGGGAGGCCCCCACATCTGTTCTTGTCAGTCCCCCATCAGGGGACTTCGGTGGTGTTCCTGTTATCTGCTCAGATCCCAAGACTATAAGAGTACTTGTTCACTGAAAGGGTGTAGGTGCAGATGTTAATTTGATGTTTGTTTGTCTGCCTGGGTATAATTATTTGTTCATGTAAGTGTGGAAGTCTGTGAGAGAAAAAAACATGCTTGATTTCTTTAAGGCTGAATTCTCTGACGGATTGCAAAATACCCCGAATGGCCACGGGGTTTTCTTTTCCCAGGGATGCTTGCTCTCTGTCAGAGGTGAAATCGGCCCGCCTAACTAATAAAATTTCAGTCTATGTTCATGAATTTAAAGGTATAAAGTTGTAACAATTGTGGTCCAGAAAGGTTTAAAGTAGGGACCAAATTCTAAAGTCAACTATTTATAAGAAGGCTAAATGAATCTTATTTTCCACACCTGTCACCCCAGTTTTAATCAGTAGTGGAGGAACAGTCTCAGAACTATTTGTCTCAATTGGCCATTTAAGTTTAATAGTAAAAGACTGGTTAATGATTACAATACATTGTGAAACCTTCAGAAGGAAAGGAGAATGTTTTGTGGACCATTTGGTTCTTTTGTGTGTGTAACAGCTTTTAAGTTATTAGTTTTTAAAATCAGTACTTTTTAATGGAAACACACGCAAACAAAGGGGCTTTTCTGAGAGGTCAGGGAATCTGATTGCAGGGTATGTTTCCTCTAGCCAGTGTAAAGGGCCTCTGGTCCCCACCATGCCACCATCGCTGGCTGGAGGCAAGCGCTTTTCCCAGTGGGAACAGAGAGAAAAGGGTTGCCAGACAAAAATGCCTTCCCCCAGGGCGGGAGCACCTCTACTCGCCACCTGGGGACCCACGCCGCACTCCCTGCCTCTGCCCACCCGGCGCCCATCCCCCTCACCCTCTGCTTGCCAGGGTTGTAATTGCCTCTTACCTCTCACCACCCCCACCAGGGGTTATTTTGAGTGGGCAGCAGCGGCAAGGAGGGAAATTTCTTGTGCTTCCCTGTGCCCCAATGGGGCCCAAAACCCCCAGGGACAAGGCCTCCTTGGACACTTTTCACTGTGTTCTGTTGGGAGGGGGGTGGGGGAGGTGCTTAAAAAGGCGGCAGCTAGAAAAAGAAACTCCAAAAATTAGAAGGATTTGAAGGAATGAATCGGTCACAGCTGGTAGAGCTAGCCCAGAAAGTTTTTAACAATAGGGACATCCTAGAGGAGAAACAGGACAAAAGGAAAGAAAAGGCCGGTAGAAAACTAGGAAGGAATTAGTATACCTATTGTAGGAAGTAGGGGCACTGGAAGAGAGAATATCCTGGTAGGTTAACAAAGGAAGGCCGAGGGGAATACCCAGGCTCTGAAGGATTTACACTCAGGGAAGGGGACTAATAGGGCCAGGACTCCTTTTCCTTGAACCCCTTAGAGCCCAGAATAATAATTTTTATAAATAGGACCCCCAGTTAGTTTTCTGGTGTACTCTGGGGCAGCCTATTGAGTCTTGACAGAGCCATTGGGACCCAAGACCTCTGAAAGGCATCAGTCCATAAAACCATCAGACAGACTGCCTTTTTCCCGACACTAAAGAGGACTGTGGACCCCGAAAAGAAGGCTCTTGTCTCAGCACCTGCCCTAGCCTTACCGAATGTCATGAAGCCCTTCCACCTCTATGTGAGTGAGGTAAGGGGCTTTGACAGAGGGGTTCCCACCCAGATTCTAGGTCCCTGGAAGAGACCTAAGCCTAGCTGTCTAAGAGACTAGATGCTGTGGCAGCAGGATGGCCTGTGTACCTCCAGGCAGTGGCCGCCAAAGCATTGCTGGTAAAGGCTGCGGACAAGCTGACTCTGGGCCAGGAACTAGCCCTGACAACACCCCATGCCCTTGAAGCCCCCCTCCAAGGTGCTCCAGAGCGATGGATGTCAAACGCCAGGGTCACCCAGTTCCAGGCTCTCTTCCTTGACCAGCCCCGCATCTGGTTCCATAAGATGTTGGCCATTAATCCTGCCAATCTACTCCCAGATGATGATCCGGAGAAGCCCATCCATGACTGCATAGAGGTAACAGATGCAGTACAAACGGCTCGCCCAGACTTGACAGATGTCCTACTATCATCACCAGACAAGGTACTGTTATGTACAAGATGGGAGCAGTTATATTCAGGATGAAATCTAGTATACAGTGGGCAGTGGTAGTCACTCTGGACCGAACTATTTGAAACAGAGGGTTACTAACTTCAGCCGGAAAGGACATTAAAAATAAGGAAGAGACTTTAGCCTTGTGAGAGCAGTTGCTATAGTGCACTGCGAAGGTCATCAGAAAGGGGAAACGACTGAAGCCCGAGGAATCGAGCTGCAGACCAGGCTGCCAAGGAGGCTGCCCAAAAACCAGTGGGGCCTTTACAAGCTTGGTAACCCTACCAGAACTGAACCTACTACAAACCCCCTCTTACACCAACCAAGAGGAGGAATTGGCAGAACAGAAGCAAGCTACCAGAGGACCAAATGGTTGGTGGACTCTATCAAATGGCAGACTGTTGGTCCCAGATGCTCTAGGTTGGATGTTAGTTGCCCAGTTACACCAAGGCTACTCACCTAGGCGTCACCAAGACTTCTGAACTTTTGCGAGGCAGGTCACAGGTAAATGCTAAGCAAGGTAAGGAGGTCCTCCTGGGAATTCGGGCCCAGGGAAACTCCCCAGGAGAACATTGGGAGGTAGATTTCACAGAAATCAAGCCACTGGCATCAGGGGATAAGTACCTGCTAGTTTTTATAGACTCCTTCTTGGGATGGGTTGAAGCCTATCCCACCAGGACAGAAACTGCCTCTATAATGGTCAAAAACTACTCCAGGAGATTATACCTAGATTGGGGCTATCAGCAGTCATAGGATTAGATAACGGCCCTGCCTTTGTAGCCAAGGTATCTCAAAGTATAGCTCAAGTCTTAGGCATAAATTGGAAACTCCATTGTGCATACCGGCCACAAATTCAGGGCAGGAATGAACAGGACTCTCAAATTTAACTAAATTTATCCCAGAAACTGGTGGAAACTAGACCAACCTCCTGCCCTTTGCCCACTTACAGGCCAGGTATACCCCCAACAGGGAGGGGTTCTCTACTTTTTGAAATCATATTTGGTAAACCTCCCCTATCCTACCCAAAGTTAGGGGAGGAATTAAAAACTAAAAGTCATAACCATTCCTTGCTCAAGTCCTTGCAGGCTCTGCAGTATACCCAGAGAGCCACCCGTAAGCTTGAGCGAGACGCCTTGCCAGTGCCAACCTCAGACTCTGTACATCCTTTCCAGCCTGGGGACTTGGTGTGGGTAAAGAAATTGACGACCCAAGGACTCACCCCAAGTTGGAAGGGACTATACACTGTCACCCTAAGCATGCCCATGGCTGTTAAGGTTGATGGCATCCAGACCTGGCTACACCACTCCTAGCTCCTGCACCAGGAAATGGCCTTGATCCTGACAGCCAGCGGTCTCACCCATGAGATCCCTAGCCTGGGCTCCATGGAGGCCAGGAGGAGGCTCGAGCCTGCAGAAGTGGAACTGGGCTTCAGTGAGGACAATACTGTCAGGGACCGTGGTACTAGGGGCCTTGGTAACTGTAAGAACATTTTTGCTAGCCAAATGTCTAGGGCCAAGTAGGGCTAGATGTGCTAGGGGACAGGAGAGCAGGAACAGAACAGAGAATGCCCTTAAAAGAAGTGGGGTGAGAAATAGAAAACTAAATGTGCCAAGCAGGCAGTTTAGAAAAATTAATTCGGTCCAACTACTTGTAGTTAGGGGGCAGTACAATCCCCTAACTCAGTGGTTGGCAAACTCATTAGTCAACAGAGCCAAATATCAACAGTACAATGATTGAAATTTCTTTTGAGAGCCAAAGTTTTTAAACTTAAACTATATAGGTAGGTACATTGTTATTAACTTAATTAGGGTACTCCTAAGCTGGCCTTTGCTAAAACCGTCCTCAATCTGATTGAGGTACGTTCGCTGAGGTCGACCCCTTCCAACTCTCCCATCCACACTCATCTTGTATACTTGTTTTGTCTATCTCCTTTCGTTCATCCTTTCTATGTGTCCAAACCATCTCAACATACCTTTCTCAATCCTTGACACTACATCTTCTTTCACACCACAACATTCCCTAAAATTAACTTAATAAACTTTACTTTTGTCACCCGCGCGCGATTTGCAAACGCAACTAGCACTAACCACTGCACAGTGAGACTGCTGACTGACTTACTCAACTCGTGCATGAATCACACGTGCGCCTCCCCCGTGCTGCATATCCCACGGCCCGCCTGCGCCACGTCTTCCGTCACCTGACCAACCGACACCATCCACTTCTTCTAACGCCACTTCTTCAAAATAGACTCGCCCAGGCCGAAAACCTACTTCTGTGTATGGGCCATGAAGTTTCCATTGCACTGTACGTGCGTGCCTGCACATGGTATTTTGTGGAAGAGCCACACTCAAGGGGCCAAAGAGCCTCCTGTGGCTCGCGAGCAGCGGTTTGCCAACCGCTGCCCTAACTAATAAGGATGAGTCCAAGATTTGACTCCTGTACATAAAACCAGTGGGGAATAAAGCATGGTGGCAATTATTCTTGGTGGGAATTGCTGTTTAATATTTTAACCCTGCTGACTTGGCTTTTGTCATTATTTGCTTGCTAAAATAATTGAAAAGTTATTTTGATTTTCTGAATTATATAAATCATCCCATTCGATTGAATACCCTATTGATTGTAATTTGAATACCCCATTGGTTGTGGTCACACTGGTTTTAGAAAACATATTTCTCTGTACCTGGAGGCCAGGACTGCACAATTACTCTAAATTGCCTCAGTGACTCCAGATAATGTGTTTCCATTGACTCAGTGGTCCCAAGACCCGATGGCTCCAGATAATGTGTTTCTGTCAACTATAATTTTTGTAGGTAACTAATCGGCTCAATCTAGCTTCTGTAACAAACTGCTTTTTTTGCAAACCAGGTTCCTCATTCCAAACCCCAATATGTAATCAATACCTTTGTGATTTTTGCCTATATAAATCTGGTGTTGTGGCCATTTAGGACTACGAGATTTTGAGAGCAAAATGCCCCCTCATAGTCCCGGCTTTGAAATAAATGTGACTCCTTAATTTGACTTCTTGAGGCGTCCTTGTGTGGTTCGAGGGGTACATTACAACACTATTTCCTGGGTCAAAGTGTTAGGGACAGAAATAGAATATTGGGGACTAGCTATAATTATAAGAAATATTAATCATGCTCTGGTAACCATGATTGTTCTGTTCTGATTAGAGAAAGCACACTCTAACCTGGCTGAGAGTTGAATGCCCTGGGACTTGGGAGCTAACATCAAAAGTAGTCCATCCTCCTTTTCTGAGAACTACCCTAGATTAACAACCTTGTTGCTGAAACTATCCGGTCCCAGAGGCACCCACCCTTTGCAACCACTAGCCCCTATTGCCTGTAATCTGGTCTCAGAGGTGCCCAGAGATACCTACCCTCTATGATACCCCACCCCACCCCACCCCCTAGCTCTAATTGCCTGTAATCTGTAATCTGTAACTATTATACCTTGCCTACTTTCCCATGTCTGTAATTCTTACTTTCCCATCTAATCTTTGTCCTTCTACCCAATATAAGCATCTGATTTATGGGGAGGGGTAGAGCAGATTTTTATGGATGACCTGCTGCTCTCCCACACTGCCAGCATTATTATGGAATAAATGCTCATATATGACTCAACCCTGTCTCTGCTTAATTGGTTCAAGTAGTGACAAGGCTGCTCAGACCCATTGGTTGTGCAGTTATAAAAGCAAGGAAGTATATTCTGTTCTTGTGGTTGCTGTTGTTTTAAGGCTCTTCCCTATATTCTGATAGTATCAGAGAAATAGAAGTCTTCCCAGAACCAAAAGTGTGGTACTACCGACCATTGCTCAGAACATAGGACAGATGATTCTTTTAATCATTCATTAATCTAGCACAAATTTGTAACCTGGAACACCTTTGAGAAGAAACTGCTTTGGAGGAAAAATCTAGAAAGATAGAACTGCATGAGGCTCAGAACTGCTAAATTAGTATAGGTGCTATGAGTTGAGGGAACACAAAAACATCTTTGTTCTCTGCCTTTAGGACCCTCAGCACTTCTAGAAAATGTAGAAACTAATCAGGCCCAAGAGAATTTAGGAGACCACCCAGGGGAGACTGTTTGCACAAGAGGCTCATCTCACTTGGCCACATTTCACTGTTGCATGGTGTTAACTCATTTCTGGAATTGGATAAGGTAAACTCTGACTTACAACTTACTGTGTTGGCATAGATATCTCCTAGTTTCCAGAAAAATTTAAAATTCAGAAGGTGAGGAATTGACTTACTGGGTGAAGCCTGTTAAATCAACAAACATTACTGCAGGAACTGTGATGATACCTAGTATCAATTGCTGTTGTGAGGCTGGGCGAAGCTAGGATATGAGGCTGCCCTAGGGCAGTGGTCGGCAAACTGCAGCTCGCAAGCCATATGCGGCTCTTTGGCCCCTTGAGTATGGCTCTTCCACAAAATACCACGTGCGGACGCGCACGTACAAGGCGATTGAAACTTCGTGGCCCATGCACAGAAGTCGGTTTTCGGCCTGGGCAAGTCTATTTTGAAGAAGTGGCGTTAGAAGAAGTGGGGGGTGGACATATAGAGAGGATGAGCGAAAGGAGATAGATGAAACAAGTATACAAGACGAGTGTGGGTTTTGCTGCCTTGAACAACTACTTCAAAAGTGAAACTAAAAAACGGAAGGGACATCACCCAGAACCACAGGAACGCTGGCTGAGTGGAAGTCCTACAACTAGGAGGAAAGAGAAACACATACGGACACTCAGAGGAGGCGCAGTGCTGAAGTCAAATTCTGAGGTGCAGAGTGCGCGGAGCGGGCTGGTGGCGGAGGGTGCGGTTGGCGTTTTCATTCGGGAGGGAGTCGCAGACTCTGAGCTCCAGATACAGGCGGGTCTTTAGGGACCCAGACTCAAACGGGAGAAGCAGGACTGTCTGGTTTCGGTCAGAGCGAGTGCAGCTTTCCCTCCGAGGTTTGTAGCGGGTGCTGGGACTCAGAGAGGCAGAGCCCCTGGGGACAGGACTGAGAGCCGCCATAACTGCTCTCTCTGGCCCACCCTGTTGATCCTGTGCGACCCGCCCCGCCCAAGCCCTGCACAGAGGCCTTTGCCGGATAGCCTCAGGCAAAGGCTAGATTAGCACCTCCCTAGAGGACAGAAGTTCTCTCACTGCAGACACAGCTGATTCTCATAGCCACTTGGCCTGGAGGTCAAACCCTCCCTGGTATTAGCTACAACAATCAAGGTTTAACTATAAGACTGCACACAGAGACCACTAGGGGGTGCACCAAGGAAGCATAACAAAATGCGGAGAAAAAGAAACAGGACAAAATTGTCAATGGAAGATATAGAGTTCAGAACCACACTTTTAAGGTCTCTCAAGAACTGTTTAGAAGCCGCCGATAAACTTAATGAGATCTACAAGAAAACTAATGAGACCCTCGATCTTATATTGGGGAACCAACTAGAAATTAAGCATACACGGACTGAAATAACGAATATTATACAGACTCCCGACAGCAGACCAGAGGAGCGCAAGAATCAAGTCAATGATTTGAAATGCGAGGAAGCAAAAAACACCCAACCGGAAAAGCAAAATGAAAAAAGAACCCAAAAATGCGAGGATAGTGTAAGGAGCCTCTGGGACAGCTTCAAGCGTACCAACATCAGAATTATAGGGGTGCCAGAAGATGAGAGAGAGCAAGATATTGAAAACCTATTTGAAGAAATAATGACAGAAAACTACCCCCACCTAGTGAAAGAAATGGACTTACAGGTCCAAGAAGCAAGGAGAACCCCAAACAAAAGGAATCCAAAGAGGACCACACCAAGACACATCATAATTAAAATGCCAAGAGCAAAAGATAAAGAGAGAATCTTAAAAGCAGCAAGAGAAAGAAACTCAGTTACCTACAAGGGAATACCCATACGACTGTCAGCTGATTTCTCAACAAAAACTTTGCAGGCCAAAAGGGAGTGGCAAGAAATATTCAAAGTGGGGAGAAACTAAGATGGCGGCATAGATAAACACCGGGAAATAGTCGCTTCCCACAACATTTGAAAAATATCCCAAAGGACGGAGCAAACATCGTCCAGAACAACCAGAAGGCTGGCTGAGTGTAATTTCTACAACTAGAAGAAAAGAAAAGCACGCTGAGAGCCAGAGGAGCTGCGGAGGTGAAGTGCAGAGGTACGGCGGCGGCTCGCGCGCGAGGAAAGGGGGTGGCACCTGAGGACGCGGCTGTCTTTTTGAATCACAAGCTCCCGACTGCTCTGAACTCCGGTTCCGGGAAGTCTCTGGGGACCCAGGACTCATACGGGGAGAGGCTGGTCTGTCAGGCGGCAGCGGGCGAACTTGAGGGCGGCTTTCCCTCAGAGGTGCTTGCAGCCGTTACCGGGAAACTGAGATGCGTGACTCCGGGTGCGGAGAATCACCATAGCTGCTTTCTCCGCCCTTTGACTCCCTAAGACCCCGCCCCACCCAGGCTGCAGCAGAGGCTTTTGCATGTGAATGTACCTAACTACAGCCCAGCCAAGCAGACCCGGAACTTCCAAGAGAAGGCCCAAGGCCCCGCAGCGGCTTGCATTGCTTCACAGCTGAGCCTCTTCGTGGCTCCTCCGGCTGTGTGGCCTCAGGCAGGGGCTGAATTAGCACCTCCTTAGATCCAGGAGCCACTGTACCCAGTGGTCAGAGGGGGACCATTCTCCCACTTCAGACACAGCTGCTTCCCACAGCCAATTGGCCTGGAGGTCAATTCCTCCCAGTGATCCTACAACAACCAAGGCACCAAGAGTGCACCAAGAGTGTCCACACCAGGTAACTGGGGAGGCTGAGCCACTGGGCCCTACAGGACACCTGGCGCGCAGGGCCACTCTATCAACACAGGGAAGCAGCCAAAATGCGGAGACAAAGAAACAGGTCACAATTGGCAGAAATGGAGGAGGGCAGACGACTGGACATAGAGTTCAAGGCCACGTTTATAAGGTTTGTCAAGAATTTTATGGAAACCGCCGATAAATTTAATGAATCCCTCAAGGAGTATAGTGAGACCATGGAGGACATGAAAAAGGACCAACTAGAAATTAAGCATACACTGACTGAAATAAAGAATAATTTACAGAGATCCAACAGCAGACAAGAGGATCCCAAGAATCAAGTCAAAGATTTGAAATACAAAGAAACAAAAAATACCCAACCGAAAAAGAAAAAAGAAAAGAGATTCAAAAAATATGAAGATAGTGTAAGGAACCTCTGGGACAACTTCAAGCGTACCAACATCAGAATTATAGGGGTACCAGAAGGAGAGAGAGGGCAAGATATTGAAAACCTTTTTGAAGAAATAATGACAGAAAACTTCCCCCACCTGGTGAAAGAAATGGACTTACAAGTCCAGGAAGCGCAGAGAACCCCAAACAAAAGGAATCCAAAGAGGACCTCACCAAGACACATCATAATTAAAATGCCAAGAGCAAAAGATAAAGAGAGAATCTTAAAAGCAGCAAGAGAAAGACAGTCAGTTACCTACAAGGGAGTACCCATCCGACTGTCAGCTGATTTCTCAACAGAAACCATGCAGGCCAGAAGAGAGTGGCAAGAAATATTGAAAGAGATGAATAGCAAGAACCTGCAATCAAGGTTACTT
Organism: Myotis nattereri; assembly: GCF_964212035.1. Classification (NCBI taxonomy): domain Eukaryota; kingdom Metazoa; phylum Chordata; class Mammalia; order Chiroptera; family Vespertilionidae; genus Myotis; species Myotis nattereri. The sequence goes on from NC_138076.1 coordinate 107,518,353, forward strand.
TATCCAGCAAAGCTATCATTCAGAATGGAAGGTCAGATAAAGAGCTTCACAGATAAGAAAAAGCTAAAGGAGTTCATCACCACCAAACCAGCATTATATGAAATGCTGAAAGGTACTCTTTAAGAAGAGGAAGAAAAAAGGGAACTCTTACCATTTGCCACAGCATCGATGGAACTGGAGAGCGGATAAATACCACAAGATCTCACTTATTTGTGGAATATAATAAACAACATAAACTGATGAACAAGGACTGATCCAGAGACGGAGAGGCTGTGATTGGACTGTCGGGCCTTGGAGGGAAGGTAGGGGAGGGTGGGGGCAAGGGGGAAAGACCAACCAAAGGACTTATATGCAAGCATATAGGCCTAACCAATGGACACGGACAACGGGGGGGTGAGGGGATGAGCGGGGGGGGGGGGGGTAGAGGGTACACATATGTAATATCTTAATCAATAAAAAAATATATATATAAAAAAGAAATATTCAAAGTGATGAATACCAAGAACCTACAACCAAGATTACTTTATCCAGCAAAGCTATCATTCAGAATTGAAGGTCAGATAAAGAGCTTCGCAGATAAGGAAAAGCTAAAGGAGTTCATCACCACCAAATCAGGATTATATGAAATGCTGAAAGGTATCCTTTAAGAAGAGGAAGAGGAAGAAAAAGGTAAAGATACAAATTATGAACAACAAATATGCATCTATCAACAAGTGAATCTAAGAATCAAGTGAATAAATAATCTGATGAACAGAATGAACTGGTGATTATAATAGAATCAGGGACATAGAAATGGAATGGACTGACTATTCTTGGGGGTGAAAGGGGTGTGGGGGATGCGGGAAGAGACTGGACAAAAATCGTGCACCTATGGATGAGGACAGTGGGTGGGGAGTGAGGGCGGAGGGTGGGGCGGGAACTGGGAGGAGGGGAGTTATGGGGGGGAAAAAAGAGGAACAAATGTAATAATCTGAACAATAAAGATTTAATTAAAAAAAAAAAAGACGAGTGTGGATGGGAAAGTTGGAAGAGGTCGACCTCAGTGAACGTACCTCAATCAGATTGAGGACGGTTTTAGCAAAGGCCAGCTTAGGAGTACCCTATTTAAGTTTATAACCATGTACCTACCTGTATAGTTTAAGTTTAAAAACTTTGGCTCTCAAAAGAAATTTCAATAATTGTACTGTTGATATTTGGCTCTGTTGACTAATGAGTTTGCTGACCACTGCCCTAGGGGGTTTTTGAAACTACACTCAGTGTAGATGGAGTCTCCATAAATGCATCTCTAACAAAGACCCTGCTGCTAGCCTTCAATTCCACTTCAATTCCTGTATAGATTGACAACAGATAGGTACATTTTAGTGTCATGGACCAATGAATTCATTATTAAATTATGATTGAGTAAAGAGATGATTATGTGTTTTTCTTTTCTTTTTAAAATTTTTTATTTATTTTAATTTTAGAGAGAACATCAATGATGAGAGAGAATCATTGATTGGCTGCCTCATGAATGCCCCCCACTGGGGATTGAGCCAGCAACCCAGGCATATGCCCTTGATCAGAATCGAACCCAGGACCTTTCAGTCCACAGGCCGACACTCTATCCATTGAGCCAAACCAGCTAGGGCTGTGTTTTTATTTTCAACAGAGCTTTCTCTTACTTGAGAGTGGAGTAATGTTTTGAAAAATAACCGCCAAAACTAAAGATAAAGCCACCCAATTTAATGTAATTTTCATTAAGATGAAAAACCAGACCAGTGGTTGAGTGTTGACATATGCACTAAGAGGTCAGGGCACATGCCCTGGTTGCTAACTCAATCCCAAATAGGGGGCATGCAGGAGGCATTCAATGAATGTTTCTCTTTGATTGATATGTCTAACTCTCCCTTCTCCCTCTGTCTCTAAAAATTAATAAAAAGCATATTTTTTAAAAAGATGAAAAACCAGAAGAATGGATTGATTTAAATGACTTTCAGAGAATTAAAAAAGACTTTTTAAAATATAGTTAGTTGGCTTTAATAATGAAACTATAGTTGGTATTGCAAGGATGTGCTACTTCTGAAATACAACGCATTCCATTAATTGTACATTTTATTGAATGTCCCTCATTATTTCAGAATATGGGCAGTTATAGAGCTGTGCTGTTATCACCTTCTTTGCTCTTTGTTGTAGAATCTGGTAATTAAATAGAAAATGCCTCAGCTGGATGGGATTCTTATAAAAAAGAGGTGATAAAGTAGAAGTTGTAGGGATTGAAGTAGTAACTTTATGAGATCAATGTCTAACAACAGGTTAACAAATGAGCATTCTTGAGATGAAAAGTACCTCAAATCTGTGACAGAAATTCCCCAATTAATAATTTAAGCAGAAAAGCTCAGTTAACTATAGTATATTAGTAAGACAACGAGGTAATTAATCTTTAAATTTTGAACTTGCTTTCCTGCAGTATTATGGAAGAATTTGTCTTATTCCCTTCTTGTGTGTTTTAATAAGAACAAGTTATGACTAATCTTGCACAGAAAATCAAGATTCTTTCTGTTGCTGAACATATCAGATTTCTGACAAGTAATGGTTGTTAAAGATAAAAAAATATTTTAAATAATAAAGCTGCAAGAAGTATTTAAGGTGCATAGACTTGATCAAGTATATCAGAACCAAGTTATTTTTAATAGTCATTGTGATAGTACTATTACACATTTATAATATATGCATTGTGCTTACACCATATTTATTTCTCTGATTATATGTTATAAACAATTTTTTAAAAAGTAATTTTCATTGTTAAAGTTTACATTCCATTTTCTTAAAAGAGGGATGTAGAAATTAAATTAATTTGAAGGATTATGACCCATAGATTATCCAGTAAACTGCAATAGAGAGAAGCTAAGCTATATGAACATGCCATTCCAACTAGAAATAAATTTCTAATCCCAATTAATGGTGTTTAATTTTTAGGAAAATAAAAAAATAAGGCACAGCTAGATAGGCTCATTTATTTTTTTCAGATCTCATTATTTTCCTGGGACAGTTCAGTTTAACTAGCATTGAATTTATTTATTCAGTCCTTTATTCAAGGCATTTATGAAACCCTTTGGGGAACAGTAACGAATAAGATAGTAGCAGGCAGAAAGGAAAAAAAACAACAAAACTAATATACTGTTATAAGTATTTTGCTAGGGGAAACATAGGAAGTATTTCCATAAGATCTGATAGAATGGGATTAATCCAATTTAGAAGGTCAGGGAGGGGGAACTCAGAGGAGTTGATGCTTACACACAAATGGATGGGATTGCTTAGCATTTGAAATGAAAGCATTTGAAATGAAAGCATTTATAGATTTTCATGTCTTGGGTGTAAATCTGAAGATAGTCATGTAAATAAGTAATTTAACAACCAATGAGCCCAAACCACATGAGAGCTGGGCCATGTGCTATTATTTACCTTGTGTCTTTAGAATCCAGTACCCCTTGTGCCAAGAGCATGGTGCTCACACAATAATGCTGCTAAATAATTCACACATGATCAAAAGTAATGCCATTTTAGTGCTTTTGCAAAACATGACAATTTAGATTTTCAATTATCAATAAAATTTATAACAGTGAAATATGAGATATTGAGAACTTTAATGTTAATTATTAATGATTGAAAATCTAACTAAATAATATGTTTGGAAAAATAACATTTTAAGTTTTTGCTTGCATTTTGTTTCTGATTTACTGGATCTGTTGAAACCAAATATGTTTATATATTATTTTCTTTTTAATTTTTCAATTAAATTTATTGGGCTGACATTGGTTAAAAAATTATATAGGTTTCAATGTACAATTCTATAATAATTTGTATATTGCATGTTTACCATCCATAGTCAAATCTTCTGTCATCATATATTTGATCCCCTTTCAACCTTTATTACCTCCCTCCCTTTCCCTGTGGTAACCACCATACTGTTGTCTGTATCTATGATTTTTTATTTGTTTGTTTGTTCATTTGTTGCTCTCAGTTTTATATCACACATGAGTGAAATCATATGGTAGACTGTTATATGCCTCTTCAATTAAATTAGATTTTGATATATTCAGATTTGCCACTAATTTTAGGCAATAATGGTGTGTTGTAAGCAAATATATATAGATATATATTGGTGTTCTAGAATTGCCTTAACTCCATTTTTACCCCTAAAATTCCTATATGCCTTTATTATTTATTTTCATCATGATTCTTAATTCTTAACTTGCTAAGGAGGAAACAATTCAAAAATTATTTTATACTATGGAAGACAGTCAAACTGTTATTTTTGTGTGTTTCCCTTTTTCTCTCCAATATTACCATCTGCTTGTTTTACACCGGTTACCAGTGATACTCACAGTGAAATTTCCATCCACGCTCTCTGTTAAGTCATGCTCAGCTGTGTTTATTTTTGGCATTGCTAACTTGTTGTATCTGGGACTTGGGTTTGTTGTATTCACTCATGGTTCCGGTTCCCTTCTCACAACATTTACTTCACCACTTCTTTGAACTTGTATAAAGATGAGAGCTTAAATTACCAAATATGTTTTTTTGCCACTACAGATTTGAGAATGGAAAAAATGCATGTATAAAGAAAGAATAGAGTTACCATGTTCAAAAGTGTTCAACAATTTTTAAAACCTGGTAGCAGGGACAAACTTTTGTCCTAATTTCACTTAAGGCTTATCTGTCACCCTGGCAGTGGTTATTCTGAGGTATTTTCTTAGCTTCCACTGATCTGGCTTACATTGAAATTGGTGACATAATTCTCGTGGAATGTCTCATAGATATTTGAAACTTAAATGGGTTCCTGGATTGCAAATCCCGAAAATTTCCTTCTAAATCACAGTTTGCATGAGTGACAACGAAGACCTGCTCATCTACAAAGACCTGTTCATCTATAGTCAAAGTTTCTTTGCAATAAAGGCTTGGATCTGGTGTTTCAGCAGTAGTCAGCTCTTCATCCTGTGCTTGACCATTGGTGAAATTTGATCACAGAGGCAGACCTTTTATTCTCAATCCCAGCTGTTATTCAGTTTATATTTTGAAGGATAAGGATTGATTGCTGTGGTAATTTTATCCTCCTTGGTATAAAGGCAGGTGTTATTCTAATTCAAAAGCAATTAATCCTTTTCAAATTTTACAAATATAGCCACCATCAATACAACTTGGTTGACCACTTCTGAAACTTTTAGTGAGGCCTTTGTTGCCTCACTAAAAAAAGATTGACTATGAATAAAGTCCTCCTCATCAGTCAGAAATACCCTGTGCTTAATCACAGAAGTCAAAGAAAATAATTTTTACTTTAAGAATATTTATAATATCTGTATGAGAATGAAACACTGCAGATATTATCCCCACTTTACTCATAAAAAAAACTAAAGCATATGATTAACAGACATGACTGAGATTAATGCAAAACAATAACCACAACAACATTTTGGTATTGAAAAGAGATCTAATATTTTATTTCATATAATCAAAGTTGTAATACTTCACAGTAAATCTATCAGTTTCAGGTGCCAAAATTCATAGAAGTGGCTATGAGGCATTGAATTTGCAAAAAGACCATATAACATAAAACCAATTAGGAGATACCGGATGCAAGAGATACATCACTGGAATGGAACAAAATGAGTATTTTTTGGACATGCACACTTTCCCCAAGCTGGTGAAGAATAAGGCTGGGAGTGGGGAGTGGAAGTGGTGGGCTAGATTGATGTTTTAAAAATACAGGAAATGACTCAAAATGTGAAATTATGGAATTAGTAGTGTTCATCTTAGAGGATTTCTTTTTAGATACAACTTTCTAAAACTGAAAGGAGGAAAGAGACATTCTTTTCTTTTATTCTTTTTGTGCCATATATTTTTTTCATAACTCTGTAGGCAAAATGTTATGGAATTGAACCTGCTACTGATACATATTACTAATGAAATGGGATACAATTTTAGGGTAGCTATGAAGCTTTTCAAGACTAAGTTTTCTTCCTTCATTCAACAGATATTGGTTTTAAAGTCTTCCATTGGTTTGGGTCAGTTTCATGATGTAGAATGATGAGCACACAGTCCCACTTTCACAGCATAGACCATTCCGTATAAGAGAGTCACAAATTCATGACAACTGGCAACCTAGCTCAGTATTGGGAATGATGGAATAAAGAAGACCACCCAGAGAAGGTCATGTGTAACTCAGTCCTTGTACTAGTCCCTGCTCTTCCTGAACTCAACATGTTGGAGGGCCTTGACACTCACTCTCTGGCCATCGCCCTTTTTCTATCTCTTCTTACCACCTAAACTTGAGTAATTTAAAATAACTATAATTTTAAATTCCATGGATCTGTTGAACTCATGTCTCAGCCCTGCCATCCCCTGGGTATGTAGACTCAAATGTTCACCTGCTCACATTCTCTCCCAGGTGTCTGCAGGTAACTTAAATTGTGCAAAACTAACCCTTGGTTTTGTTTGGTTTTACCTTCAAACTTGTTTCTCATTTTGTCTTCTCATGTTCACACCACTTATTTTTCTTTTCTTTTCTTTTCTTTTCTTTTCTTATTTTATTTTATTTTATTTTAATTTATTAAATCTTTATTGTTCAGATTATTACATTTGTTCCTCTTTTTTTCCCCCCATAGCTCCCCTCCACCCAGTTCCCACCCCACCCTCTGCCCTTACCCCCACTGTCCTCATCCATAGGTGCACAATTTTTGTCCAGTCTCTTCCCTCATCTCCCACACCCCTTTCCCCCCTAAGAATAGTCAGTCCATTCCCTTTCTATGTCCCTGATTCTATTATAATCACCCGTTCATTCTGTTCATCAGATTATTTATTCACTTGATTCTTAGATTCACTTGTTGATAGATTCATATTTGTTGTTCATAATTAGTATCTTTACCTTTTTCTTCTTCTTCCTCTTCTTAAAGGATACCTTTCAGCATTTCATATAATACTGCTTTGGTGGTGATGAACTCCTTTAGCTTTTCCTTATCTGTGAAGCTCTTTATCTGACCTTCAATTCTGAATGATAGCTTTGCTGGATAAAGTAATCTTGGTTGTAGGTTCTTGGCATTCATCACTTTGAATATTTCTTGCCACTCCCTTCTGGCCTGCAAAGTTTCTGTTGAGAAATCAGCTGACAGTCGTATGGGTACTCCCTTGTAGGTAACTGAGTTTCTTTCTCTTGCTGCTTTTAAGATTCTCTCTTTATCTTTTGCTCTTGGCATTTTAATTATGATGTGTCTTGGTGTGGTCCTCTTTGGATTCCTTTTGTTTGGGGTTCTCCGCGCTTCCTGGACTTGTAAGTCTATTTCTTTTACCAGGTGGGGGAAGTTTTCTGTCATTATTTCTTCAAATAGGTTTTCAATATCTTGCTCTCTCTCATCTTCTGGCACCCCTATAATTCTGATGTTGGTACGCTTGAAGCTGTCCCAGAGGCTGCTTACACTATCTTCGTATTTTCGGATTCTTTTTTCATTTTGCTTTTCCGGTTGGGTGTTTTTTGCTTCTTCACATTTCAAATCTTTGCCTTGATTCTTTTGCTCCTCTGGTCTGCTCTTGGGAGTCTGTATAATATTCGTTATTTCAGTCCATGTATGCTTAATTTCTAGTTGATTCTTTATCATAACATGGAGGGTCTCATTAGTTTTCTTGTAGATCTCAATAACTTTATCGGCGGCTTCTAGACAGTTCTTGAGAGACCTTAAAAGTGTGGTTCTGAACTCAATATCCTCCATTGACAGTTTTGTCCTGTTTCTTTGTCTCCGCATTTTTTATGCTTTCTTGGTGCACCCCCAAGTGGTCTTTGTGCGCAGTCTTGTTGTAGTTAAGCCTTGATTGTTGCAGTTAATACTAGGGGGATTTGACCTCCAGGCCAACGGGCTGTGAACCACTTATTTTTCTGGTCAAGTAGAAAAAACAAAACAAAACAACAGACAAGCAAAAAGCCAAACTAAAGAAGCACACTTGACTTTTTTACCTTGCTAGTGTGTTAATATGAGCCACCATCTCAAACCAGAACCACCTCAATTTGAGCCTTCTGGTTTTTTAATGAAACACATTAATAGCTGCTGAAAGGCCTCCCTGCCCCTTTAGATTCAATCCTCTGCATTCCAATCTGAATGACATTTTAAAATGCAAATTAAAAAAAATTATATCACCTTTCTGCACCAAGCCTTCAAAGACTTTCTCACACACTCAGCATGAATCACCAGTTTTTTGCCACAGGCTACAAGGCACAAGTGTCCATCTCTATCTTCATACCCTACACTTGAGTGTTTACAAAACCCAAAATAATCTATGTTTGCACAAGCCCCTTCCAGCAACCTTTAATTGTGGACTATATTGTAACTGTACTTCAGAAAAGGTTAAGTGATTATCCCCAAAATTACATAGTTAGTAAAATTTGGATATGATCTTTATAATAAAGTTGGGTATTTAAATTTCCAGCTAGAGCTCTTTCTATTATGCAACAGTGTACAATGAAATACACACAACAAGCTCTACAGACTCTGGACCTTAAAAAGCATTAACAGTGATAATACTGAGTTAAGTTTTGATACCTATAGTTTTAAACATTTGGAAACTCAGTGTTTATTTCATAAGGTTGATATAAGAAGCATTCAAACCTGTACAGATTTTTTTTGTGAGTTTATTTGAGCCAAACTGTCAACAATTGTCGGGAAGCAAAATCTCAACAAATTAAGATAATGTTCCAGAGAATGGTGGTTTTTCACCTATTTTTATAAATTACCATCAAAAGTGGAGATGTAAGCGGGGTACATGAAATCCATTCATGATAGATTAGGATGTTGGGAGAAAGCAAAGTGGGGGAAACCTCTGGGATTGGATAAAAAGTAAAACAATAGACACATGCTTCTTTTACGTAGGTGGGTACAGAATAGTTAATAGTCAACAATTAACTTGATAACAATAACAATGAGGAAATTTGTGGTTTCTGCTCTGCTGTCCTGGCACAATGTGCCCTGAGGGGTCTGGAAAAAGGGAAGTTATAAGTAAACCTGATATTCCATAGGTATGTTATTTTATTTTATTTTTTATTTTATTTTATTATTTTATTTTTATTTTATTTTTTATTGCTTAAAGTATTACAAAGGGTATTACATATGTGTCCATTTTATCCCAGGTATGTTATTTTAGATGCAAAAAGACAATAGGCTCAGAAAAGATAAAAAAATTTATCTTTGTCAGGGAAGATACTGACCTTGGACATGACTACCCACTACAAACTGCTTTTTAATTAAAAGGTTTTAATTTCAGACCATCCTTTGTGGTTACTTTAGATCTATGAGTTTGCAAGGCCACTGCCATGCAGGCCTTCCCTGAGTTGGTCAGGTTAGCATGTGGTCCCTTTTCATCCACACATCTCCCTTCTGGTCATAAAGCAATCTAAAGGATGCATTGATGGCCAAACTTTTGGTTGGATAATGGAGTAGCATGGTGCTAGGAAGGCTCATTCCTAGGATGTCTCAGTGTCAGCATTTGTCTTGCTGAATAGGGTAGACCACTGAGGATGGGGGAAAAACCATAACCCTAGATAGCATTCAAAGTTGAAATATTACTATTTAAAATAAAAAGCAGGTAAATGGGAGGCAGTCAGATCCTAAATGTCCTTGTTAAAAAGTATTTTGGATAATGTCTAATTTTTGAGCCATCATGATCTGAGTCTTTCTGCTATTTGTCTTAAGTTTTGCTTTTCTGTGTCTAGTATAACATTTACATGCCAGGAATAAAAGCAATAATATTAAACCAGTAACACTGACAAGGAACAGAAAATTTCTAATACTAGACAAGGGGAATAAGCATCTACTATTATCCAGAAGCTCTAATTTTTCTTCTGGGCAGTTTATTTCATCCATTCCTATAGTTAGACAATACTCTTCTAAAATACTCATGTAGATTCTTGAAAACAGCAGCTGAATAGGCAGATGTGTCACCCACCTCCTCCTGGGGCCTAGCCAGAAAAGCAACTAAATCAGAGAACATAGACCCTGAATTAACAAATTAGACACAACTGAGGAAACAATTTTCAATAAGGAAGGGCAAATGATGCCTAGAGAACACTGCTTGCCAGCCATAACCCACATGGAACCATCACCATGCCCCAGCAGTGAGTGACTCAGTACCTCCTGGCAGGCTCCCAGATATCTGCAGTGAGCACTCTCCAGAGTGACCTCCTGCAGCAGCCGCCCAGAACACAGCGTCCTAGAATCCAGCTCTAGGACTCTGCAGTGAATGCAAGCCAGGGGTACCTGTGCCCCACTACTGCACCTAGCCCCATAACTGTGCTGTTAGTCTGACCCAGAGGCACCCAGCACCCACTCAACCCTGAGCCCAGGGACCTGCTGCCCGGGTAACCTAGAGGAACCCAGTGCGCACCCCACTCTAGGCCACAGGAGAACTCTGTCTGTGTGATTCAGAGCAATCCGCACCCACTCCACCATGGTCTCTGGGACAGTTCTGCAGGGGATACCTAGAGCAACCCAGCACATGCCTCACTCTGGACCACAGGAGAGTGCTTCCAGGGTGACCTGGAGCAATCTGGTATGCCCAACAAGGGCTATAGGACCATGCTGCAAGTGCTCTGCCAGAGGGACCTAGGGTGTCACCCTGCTATGGGTGCCAGGGCTGCACAGTGAATTGCATGCCAGAGGGCTCTGGGTCCTCACAGGGAGTTGCACACCAGAGGAAGTGTGCATGCACTTCTGCCACTCCAAGCATCTGAAATGGAGAACTGAGGGACCAGATCCGTGGGAGAAGAAAATAGAATTCAGCAGAGAAAATAAAGTCCCGAGATTCAAGGCAGACCCAGCCTCTGGGCTAATGATTTCAGTACCATTGGCCTGATAGGGTCTTCAACCTCTCAACCCCCAAGGAGGATGCCCAGGGCCAGAAAGAGACAGCAAAAATGGGGTGGCAAAGGAACAAACCCCAAAGGAAAGAAAAGGAAGAATATCCAGAAAGGGAACTAAATGAAACAGAGGCAAGCAATATATGAGAGAAAGAATTAAGAATAATGGTTATAGAGTTCCTAAACCAGCTGAATGAGAAAATCAACAACATATGTAAGAATCAAGAGGAAATAAAAAGTGAGATAACTACAGTAAAAAACACAATGGATGATTTCAACAGTAGACTAGAAGAAGCAGAGGACTGAATCAGTGAGTTAGAAGACAGGGTAGAAAAACACAATCAATCAGAACAGCAATTGGAAAAAAAAATTAGAAAGCAGTAGAATTTAAGAAAGCTTTGGGACAACATGAAATGAAGCAACGCCTGCATAATAGGGGTGCCAGAAGGTCAAGAAGAGGAGCCAGTAATAGAAAACCTATTTGAAGAAATAATGACAGAAAACGTCCATGACTTGGGCGGGGGGGAATAGGGATCGGGAGGAGTCACACAAGCACAGAGAGTCCCAAACAAGATGAACCCCAAAGACCCACACCAAGACATATCTTAATTACAATGGAAAACATTAACAACAAGGAAAGAAACTTAAGGACTGCGAGAGAGAGACAGAAAGTTACCTACAAGGGATCTCACATTAGACTATCAAATGATTTCTTAACAGAAAGCTACACATTAGGCCATAAAGGAATGGAATGAAGTCTAATAAGTGATGCAAAGCATGGGATTTAATCCAAGATTACTCTATCCAGCAAAGCTATCAATCAAAATTAAAGGTGAAATAAGGAGCTTCACAGAAAAAAAAGGGCTAAGGGAGTTTATTACCACCAAGCCAGCAATACAAGAAATGCTAAAGGGATTGTTGTAAAAAGAAGAAATAGAAAGGGAATAAGGAACACAGTCATAAAGAATACAAATGGCAACAAACAGGAACCTTTAATAATAACCTTAAACATAAATGGATTAAATGCTCCAATCAAAAGACATAGGGTGGCTTAATAAATAAGAAAACATGATCCATATATATGCAGTATACAAGAGACCCACCTCAGAACAAAGGACTCACACAGACTGAAAGTGAAGAGATGAAAATATTTTTCAGGCAAACGGAAATGAATAAAAATGCTGGGGTAGCAACACTTATATCTGACAAAATAGAACTCAAAGTCAAGGCCGTAACAAGAGATAATGAATTCCACTTCATAATACTAAAGTGATAGATACAACAAGAGGATATAACTCTGGTAAACATATATGTAACCAATACTGGAGTGCCAATATACATAAAAAACTTGTGGAAGATATCAAGAAAGAGATCAACAGTAATACCATCATAGTAAGGGACTTTAATACCCCATTGACATCACTGGATAAATCTTCTAGATAAAAAAGTCAACTAAAAATGGAACTCACATTTGACCCTGTGATCCCACTTCTAGGAATATATCCCAAGAAACCAGAAATACCAATCAGAAAGGATATATGCACCCATATGTTCATAGCAGCACAATTCACCATAGCTAGAATCTGGAAACAGCCTAAGTGCCCATCAGTAGATGAATGGATTAGAAAACTGTGGTACATCTACATGATGGAATACTATGCTGCTGTAAAAAAGAAGGAACTCTTGTCATTTGCAACGGCATGGATGGAATTGGAGAGCATTATGCTAAGTGAAATAAGCCAGTCAATGAAGGAAAAATATCACATGATCTCACTCATTCATGGATAATAAAGACCATTATAAACTTATAAACAAAAATAGATACAGAGGCAGAGCTGCCTCAAACAGACTGTCAAACTGCAGCGGGAAAGTTGGGGAGGGTGGGGGGAGGGGGAGAAGGAGGGCTAAGAGATCAACTGAAGGACTTATATGCATGCATATAAGCATAACCAATGGACATAAGACACTGGGGGGTAGGGGAGTCCAGGGGATTGCCAAGGGTGGGGGAAAAAAGGAGACATATGTAATACCCTTTGTAATACTTTAAGCAATAAAAAAATAAAAAATAAAAATAAAAGAGAATCATAATCCAAAAAAAAAATTAAAAAAAAATCAACAAAGAAACAGCAATCCTAAACGACTCATGAATTCAGATTGAACTCAATGATATTTTCAGATCATTTAACCCAAAGGCAACAGAATATACATTCTTTTTGAGTGCATATGGGACATTTTCAAAAATAGACCACATATTGGGACACAGGCAAAGTCTCTTCCAATTCAAGAAGATTGAAATCATATCATACATCTTCTCAGATCACAAAGGCATAAAATTAGAAATCTACTGCAATAAAAAATCAAGCACTTGGAGACTAAATAGCATGCTATTAAATAATGATTGGGTTACCAAAGAAATCAAAGAAGAAATAAAAAGCATACTGGTAAAAAATGACAATGAAAACACAACAATATAAAATTTATGGAACACAGTGAAAGCAGTCCTGAGAGGGAAGTTCATAGCTCTACAGGCCTATCTCAAAAAAAACAAGAAAAACTTGTAATAAGTTATCAAACTGTACAACTTATCGATTTAGAAAGAGAGCAACAAGAAACGCCTGGAGTAAGCAGAAGGTAGGAAATAATGAAGATCAGAGCAGAAATAAATGACATAGATACACACACACACACACACAAACCCTCTCCCCCCAAAAAAAACAATACAAAAGATCAATGAAACCAAGAGCTGGTTCTTTGAAAGGATAAACAAGATTGATGAACCTCCAGGCTCACCAAGAAACAAAGAGAGAGGATCCAAATAAATAAAATCAGAAATGAAAATAACAACTGACCCCACAGGCAGACAAAGGGCTGTAGAATAATACTACAAACAACTCTACTCCAACAAATTGGACAACCTTGATGAAATGGAAATATTCCTAGAAAAATACGACCTTCCAAAACTCAATCAGTAAGAACAAAAAAACCTGTATAGGCCAATAACTATGGATGAAATTGAAGCAGTAATAAAAAAACGTTCAGCAAACAAAAGCCCTGGTCCAAGTGGCTTCACAGGAGAGTTTTACCAAACATTCAAAGAAGAACTAAAACCTATTCTCCTCAGACTATTAAAAATAATTCAAGAGGAAGGAACATTTCCAAGCTCTTTCTATGAAGCCAGAATTACCCTAATCCCCAAACAAGATAAAGACACTACAAAGAAAGAGAATTATAGGCTAATATCCCTGATGAACATAGATGCTAAAATCCTCAACAAAATCCTAGCACATCAAATCCAGCATTACATTAGAAAGATCATACACTATGACCAAGTGGGATTTATCCTGGGTATGCAAGGATGGTACAATATTTGCAAATCAATAAATGTGATACATCACATAAACAAATTGAGAGACAAAAATAACATAATCATATCAATTGATGCAGAAAAATCATTTGACAAAATCCAATACCCTTTCTTGATAAAAATTTCCAGCAAAGTGAAAATAGAGGGGTCATAGTTCAATATAGTAAAAGCCTTATATGACAAACCTACAGCCAACATCATACGCAATGGGTAAAAACTAAAACCATTTCCCTAAGAACAGGAACAAGACAGGGATGCCCACTCTCACCATTCCTGTTCGACATAGTACTGGAAGTATTGGTAATCGAGATCAGACAAGAAGAAGAAATAAAAGGCATACAAATTGTAAAAGAAGAAGTAAAACAGTCATTCGCAGATGACATGGTATTGTACATAAAAAAACTCTAAAGACTCCATAAAAAAATGACTAGATTTAACAAATGAATTCAGCAATGTAGCAGGATACAAAATTAAGATCCAGAAATCTATGGCCTTTTTATATACTGATAATGAACTCACAGAAAGAGAAACTAAAAAAAAAATCTATTTTCCATTATAATAACAAAAATTAATATATCTAGGAATAAACTTAACTAAGGAGGTAAAATATCTGTACTTGGAAAACTACAAGACATTGAAAAAAGAGATAGAGGAAGACATAAACAAATGGAAGAATATATCATGTTCATGGATTGGTGGAATCAAATCATCAGAATGACCATACTACCCAAAGCAATCTATAGATTCAATGCAATCCCCATTAAAATACCAATGGCATATTTTATAGACCTAGAACAAACTTCCAAAAATTCATATGAAATAAAAAGAGACCCTGAATAACTGCAGCAATCTTGAGAAAGAAGAACAAAGTTGGAGGGATCATAATACCAGATATCAAACTGTATTACAAAGCCACTGTTCTCAAAACTGCCTGGTACTGGCACATGAACAGTCATATAAATCAATGGAACAGAACAGAGAACCCAAACATCAACCCAAGCCATTATGCTCAAATAATACTTGACAAAGGAGGCAAGAGCATACAATGGAGGCAAGACAGTCTCTCCAATAAATGGTATTGGGAAAGTTGGACAAATACACGCAAAGAATGAAACTAGACCATCAACTTACACCGTACACAAAAACAAACTCATAATGGTTAAAGGATTTAAACATAAGATAGGAGACCATAAAAATCTTAGAAGAATCCATAGGCTCCAAAATATCAGACATATCCAGTAGTAATATCTTTACTGATACGGCTCTTTGGACAATGGAAAGTAAGTAGAAAATAAATGGGACTACATCAAAATAAAAAGCACAGCAAAAGAAACCATCAACAAAACAAGAGAGCCCCTGCCTCGGAGAACATATTTGCCAATGTTATATCTGATAAGGGGTTAATCCCCAAAATTCATAGGGAACTCATACAACTTAACAAAAGGAAGATAAACAATCCAGTCAAAAAATAGGCAAAAGAACTAAATAGACACTTTTCAAAAGTGGACATACAGAAGGTCAAGAGATATATGAAAACATGCTCATAGTCACTAATCATCTGAGAGATGTAAATTAAAACCACAATGAGCTACCATCTCACACCTGGCAGAATGGCTATCATCAACAAATCAACAAATGACAAGTTCTGGCAAGGATGTGGAGTAAAAGGAACCCTCGTGCACTGCTGGTAGGAATGCAGACTGGTGCAGCCACTGTGGAGAACAGTATGGAGTTTCCTCAAAAAACTAAAAATGGAAATCTCATTTGACTCAGAAATCCCACTTCTAGGAATATATACAAATAAATCAGAAACACCAATCAGAAAGGACATATGCACCCCTATGTTCATAGCAGCACAATTTGCAATAGCTAAGATTTGGAAACAGCCTAAGTGCCCATCAGCAGATGAGTGGATTGAAAAACAGTGGTACATTTACACAATGTAATACTATTCTGCTGTAAAAAAGAAAGAGCTCTTACCATTCTGAACAACATGGAGGGACCTGTAGAGCATTATGTTAAATGAAATAAGCCACTTGGAGAACGATAAATACCACATGATCTTACTTATTTGTGGAATATAATGAACAACATAAAATGATGAACAAAAATAGATCCAAAGACACAGAAGCATTGAACAGACTGTCAAACATCAAAGGTAAGGCAGGGGAGGAGTGTTGGGGGATAAGAGATCCACCAAAGGACTTGTATGCATGCATATAAGCATAACCAATGGACTCAGAAAGTAGGGGAGTGAGGGTGCGTCCTGGGCATGGGTGTGGCTGGTAAGAGGTCAATGGGGGAGAAAGAAGATATATCTAATACTTTAAACAATAAAGAATTTAAATTAAACGACAAAAAATAATTTTAAAAAATAAATAAATAAACTAAAATAATCATGTTTATTTCCATATATAATTCTACGAGGGCAATTATTAGGAAGGTATTCTTGGAGGGGTTTGTCAAGATGGGTCTTTTATAATAGACTAGAGGCCTGGTGCACAAAAATTTGTGCCCTCAGAGGGGTCCCTCAGCCTGGCCTGTGCCCTCTCACAGTCTGGGACCCCTGGGGGATGATCACCTGCTGGCTTAGGCCCGCTCCCCAGGGGATTGGGCCTAAGCTGGCAGTCAGACATGCCTCTGGCAGCCCGGGAGCCCTTGGGGGATGTCCACTTGCCAGCGGGGAGCAGACCTAAGCTGCAGTCTGACATCCTTAGTGCTGCTGAGGAGGCAGGAGAAGCTCCCACCACCACCGCTGTACTGGCAGCCATCAGCCTGGCTTGTGGCTGAGCAGAGCTCCCCCTGTGGGAGCGCACTGACCACCAGGGGGCAGCTCCTGCATTGAGAATCTGCCCCCTGGTGGTCAGTATGTGTCATAGTGACCAGTCATTCCCAGTCCTTCTGCTGTTAGGGTCAATTTGTATATTACCCTTTTATTATATAGAATAGAGGCCTGGTGCATGGGTGGGTGCCAGTTGGTTTGCCCTGGAGGGTGTCCCGGGTCAGGGTGGGGGTCCCACTGGCGTGCCTGGCCTGCCTGGGTGAGGGGCTGATGGCTGTTTGCAGGCTGGCCAAGCCCCCCAGTGGGGACCCTCACCCCATGAAGGTGTGGCCATCCTGGGTGAGGGGCTGATGGCTGTTTGAAGGCTGGCCACAGTCCCCAGCCACCCAAGCTCCCAGTGAAGGCTGGCTGGAAGCAGGTATCTGGGATTTATTTATCTTCTGTAATTGAAACTTTGTTGCCTTGAGCGGAGGCCACAGCCAGCCAGGGCAGGCGGGAAGCTTGGCTTTCTCCATTGCCGAGGCAACCAAGCCTCCTGCTTGCTCCAGCTCTGTGGCTGCAGGCCACCATCTTGGTTGGGTTAATTTGCATATAGTTGCTCTGATTGGCTGGTGGGCATGGCTTGGGGCTTAGCGGAGGTGTGGTCAATTTGCATGTTTCTCTTTTATTAGATTAGATATAGCCAGAAAAAATGTACGAAAGCTTATATTGATAGTAGAAGAAGACCAGTGTGTGGCCAACAAAACATTAACTTCATTACCATAGCTAATAATGAGAATATTATTAACTACTTGGTTGGAAAGTTTAGCAGGTACCTAAGTTAATTTTTTCCATATCTAATAAGAGAGGAGGTCTGGGGAGACAGATATCGTTTCCACTAGGAAACAATGTCAGGATACTAACAATATAAAAATCATTTTATATGCATAAAATCAATAACAATTAGTTGAGATAAGAAGGTTTGAGTAGCATCGATTTCTGAGCACACAGACCTTGTTGAAGCCTTGGGATAGTTGTCTGCCTTCTTCATGGCTGGCAGCTTCTCATTCTTGAGATGAAGGCCAGTGTCAGAGACAGGGGCAGATGTCCATTTGTGGTTAGGTACCTGATAAGGTAAGGCCCCTTTAATACTGTTGGAGAGAGTCTTTAATTAATGTCTTTCCCAATGAACAAAATTCTTCTGTTGTAAGTTGTTATCTTTGAATCTTTGTCTCCTGGGAGTATTCTGAAATGAATGTTATGCACTTATTAGTTCCTACAATGAAGAATGTCTGCTTTTTTAGTTTTTCTTATATCTAGGAAAAAAAGATTTAAAAATCAGTGATATTTTAAACAGAATAATAAGGATAATAATTATTCTCCATTCATTTAATCCCATAACTATTTTGTTTATCCTGATTATTTGCCAGTATTTTTTAAAATGAATTTAGTTATTTCTTAGAGTTCTATAAATTTTCATCCAGTTCAAAGATATGAGCTGCTTAGAAGCCTGCAATTTAAAGTTAGGCTCCTTTTCATGGATTTTCCTAAAGATATAACATATCTGGAAATGCATCAGAGTAAAACAATGACTATCTATGAATGAAAAATATCTAAATTGCATGGTTATATATTTGATTTTGATGCAATGATAAAAAACTGCTTTTCTATAAGATAAAACATTCCAATATAACAATTTCTTGGTAAATAATAATAATTGTAAAATGACATAGAATAATATAAGTCTATATCTATTTAGATTCAATACATAAGTTCAGTATATAAAGAACAAACAATATGTAATATTTTAAAACATTGCACATGGCTTATTGGAAGTGTGTACTGAGAACTGGAAATAATTCATTAACTCCCAATGTATGCAACACAAATTTCCAGAGTATCACTGCTGGACACCCCTCACAGGGAACCATCACTTTTGGCTTATCTTGTGTCCCTGACTGGACACCTGCTACCCTTGAGAATTTCCTGATTGAACTTGGCTCTGAATCTTTGCAAATTCCTTTATGGAGCAGACTGAAATTTCTATAACATCCATTTTAACAAAATAGATGTATACAAATAGAATATAGTTAGTTATTTGACAAAGCTTCCCATGTAATTTCAAGTATATTAAATAAGCCTAATTTATTTTAAAAACATTTCCTTTTTAAAGAAGAGAGAATAAATCTTTAAGGCATTCCAGGAATGACTCAAAGTCATCTCTCAGTTAAAAAGTCTCTTTAAAATTTAAACTTTGAAAAAGGTTGTCAAATATACTTAACCAAAAGATTATATCATAAACTCTTTGTAAAACTATGTAAAAACACATATTTTTAAGGTAATAACTCTAAAACACATTAATCAAACTTAAACTGATTTTAATATTCAACATTTTGTCCAGACCACAGAGTTCTTCTTGATTTATATAAGTATGTAATTATTTTTTATTATTAAGCTAATAAAAGATTATATCCTAGCAATGCCATCCAGAGGCTGAAAATTCGCCACATATAATACACTAACAAATACATATCACATAATGACAATACACATTAAGACCATAACATAATTAAAATTATTAATTTTTACAGAAAAATGCAAGATTTTAAAAATAAACTTAAAATGTTCACAACTTTTATAACCTTCAGAACATTTTATAAAGCTTTCTAGAGTTTATCACAAACCTTCTTACCCATTCAGAAATAATTGTCCTTAGAACAAGTTACTTCCTTCCTTTTCCCTCAAAAATGCTTCTCCATACTAATGCCTTCTATTATTAAAACCATAATTTCTTACAACTTAACTTGAACT
This sequence comes from Myotis nattereri, assembly GCF_964212035.1. NCBI lineage: Eukaryota > Metazoa > Chordata > Mammalia > Chiroptera > Vespertilionidae > Myotis > Myotis nattereri. Next base: position 107,538,159 of record NC_138076.1, read on the forward strand.
TTTAACTCTTTCTAGAAGCCTCAATTTCCAGTAATAACCAAAAATAAATAAATAAATGACCAGCATTCCTTAAATTTCTTGATGTTTATGAAGACATTTTAAACACACTTTCATTTTCAAGAAACACACCTTTAACAAAGCACATTACATCAACAGCTCAAATCCACTTTACAGGCTTTAAGCAATAAAGACAAAAGCAGGTGAACTTAAGACTTATCTAGCCATCAATGTTTCAGTATTTCAAGTTATTTAAAAATATCTAGATATCCAATAACTTTAAATTTTACTAATTTAGAAAGAAGTAGTTGAAATAAGCTAAAGTGGCCAAAACCGGTTTGGCTCAGTGGATAGAGCGTCGGTCTGTGGACTGAAAGGTCCCAGGTTCGATTCCGGTCAAGGGCATGTACCTTGGTTGCAGGCATATCCCCAGTAGGAGATGTGCAGGAGGCAGCTGATCGATGTTTCTCTCTCATCGATGTTTCTAACTCTCTATCTCTCTCCCTTCCTCTCTGTAAAAAATCAATAAAATATATTTTTTTAAAAAAAGAAATAAGCTAAAGTGATTTGCTTAGGTGACTACCTTCTAGAGATTTGTATTTTTTTTAAAAAAAAATAATAATAAGGCCCAGACAAGAGTTCTTGGTATTTGCATTTCAAAAGTCCTGGGACATTGATTTCCAAAAGCCAACTATCTATAGGCATTTTGAGTTGACCAGGGGAGGTTTTAGGAAATGTAAAAGGATTTAGTGGGCTTTGATATTCTGGAGTCATACACCTCTGACCCTGTAAAGACTGCGTTGTAAAACAAGGACAGTACTTTTTTTTTTTAAATTCCTCAAGGATTGGCAAATGTTGGCAAAGAACTAACAAATTCATTCACCCATTTTTAAAATGTTTCTTTCTATTTGAGTATATTTTTCTCTGAGGTTCTGTAGCAATTACAGAGATATCAAATTTATAGGTGGCATATAGTTGAGGTTCATTTCTGAGAGTCGTAACAGTTTGCATGTATGGAAAAGACACATTGATTTAAGAAGTCCTCATTCTCCATTCACTTTCCTGGGAATGGAAAAGCATGTCTAGCTGCAGGGTAGCATTAAATGTAATGGCGCCATTAACTGGCCAAACCTCTCCATTGTCCACTTTATAGTGAGGCCAGGTTGTGTTGCAAAAGAAGATTAGCCTTTTTCTTGAGGGACCTTGAGTCAAATTTCTCCTGGTTGGAGAGCATGTATCCCAAAGTGGGGCTCTCGAGGCACTGTGGCCTGGTTTCCTATCTACAGAGAAACATGTGTAGCAAACAGAGAGTTAGAGGCATCTTTGCAAATTTCTGGGTTGTTTAGGCCATTCTGAGTAGGGAAGGTCCCCCACTAAGCCATCTCTCAGGCCCTCATTGAAGATAATAATGAAGAAAGTATATTTAGCAAGTGTTCAGTCAATCTCAAGACTAGTTTCCTCTTAGGAGGTTCTCTTTTAAATATCAGCAGTTTCTCCTTTTGATTCAGTATCTGGTTAATTTAGTTTTTAATACATATTACTGAAACAGAATTTTTGGACTGGAACATGTGATGTTCCCCTGGGCAGACTAATTCCCGGATTCTTTGTCCATGGGAATTGAAGGTGGGATAACAAAGGTGAAAATTTATTGAAGAACAAGTATAGACTCCCACATGGGGAAGGGAAAGATTCTCACAAAACAGACTCCCATGTGGGGCAGGGGAAGAGTCTCACCGTGTTCCTTTTCCCTATGGTTTATAAAGGCTGCAGATCTTTGTGCCTTGATATCCCCTTTGATTGGTCACTATTCCCTTGGATTGGTTACTGTGGCAACTTCTGAGCTCAAAGGTCGAACCTCACATGAGATGTGAGGTTTTCCTCCCCGCCTTCCTTTTATTTTGTAAATATAGACCTTTTGCTGTTTTTCAGCTTCCTCATTCTATAAAAATGTACCTGTTGCACTTACAGAAAGAAAGACTAATAATGCAATCACATTTACCATCGCACCAAAAAATTAAGATACCTAGGAATAAACTTGTCTAAGGAGGTAAACGACCTGTACTCGGAAAACTATAAGACACTAAGAAAGGAGATAGAGGAAAGATAGAGGAACACATAAACAGATGGAGGAACATACCATGTTCATGGATTGGTAGAATCAACATCATCAAAATGTCCATACTACCCAAAGCAATCTATAGATTCAATGCAATCCCTGTTAAAATACCAACGGCATATTTCACAGACCTAGAATGAACTTTCCAAAAATTCATCTGGAATAAAAAAAAAAAAGACCCCGAATAGTTGCAGCAATCCTGAGAAAGAAGAACAAAGTAGGTGGGATCTCAATACCAGATATCAAGCTGTATTATAAATCCACTGTTCTCAAAACTGCCTGGTACTGGCACAAGAACAGACATATAGATCAAGGGAATAGAATAGAGAGCCCAGAAATTGACCCAAACTGCTATGCTCAATTAATATTCGACAAAGGGGGCATGAACATACAATGGAGTCAAGAAAGCCTCTTCAATAAATGGTGTTGGGAAAATTGGACAGATACATGCAAAAAAGTGAAACTAGACCACCAACTTACACCACACACAAAAATAAACTCAAAATGGATAAAGGACTTAAACATAAGATGAGAAACCATCAAAATACTAGAGGAATCCTCAGGCAGAAAAATCTCAGACATATGCCAAAGCAATTTCTTCACTGATACTGCTCCTAGAGCAATGGAAACTAAAGAGAAAATAAAAAAATGGGACTACATCAAAATAAAAAACTTCTGCACAGCAAAGGAAACCATTAACAAAACAACAAGAAAGCCCACTGCATGGGAGAACATATTTGCAAATGTTATCACTGATAAGGGTTTAATCTCCAACATTTACAGGGAACTCACACAACTTAACAAAAGGAAGATAAACAACCCAATCAAAAAATGGGCACCAGACCTAAATAGATACTTTTCAAAAGAAGACAGAAGAAAGACCAAGAGACATATGAAAACATGCTCAAAGTCACTAATCATCCGAGAGATGCAAATCAAAACAACAATGCGGAACCATCTCACACCTGTCAGAATGGGTATCATCAACAAATCAACAAACGACAATTGCTGGCGAGGATGTGGAGAAAAAGGAATCCTCTTGCACTGCTTGTGGGAATGAAGACTGGTGCAGCCACTGTGGAGAACAGTATGGAGTTTCTTCAAAAAACTAAAAATGGAACTCCCATTTGACCCAGTGATCCCACTTTTGGGAATATATCTCAAGAAACTAGACACACCAATCAGAAAGCATATATGCACCCCTATGTTCCTAACAGCACAATTCACCATAGCTAAGATTTGGAAACAGCCTAAGTGCCCATCAGTAGATGAGTGTATTAAAACTGTGGTACATCTACACAATGGAATACTATGCTGCAGTAAAAAAGAAGGAGTTCTTACCATTTGCAACAGTATGGATGGAACTGGAGAGCATTATTCTAAGTGAAATAAGCCAGTCAGAGAAAGATAAATATCACATGACCTCACTCATTTATGGAATATAATGAACAACATAAACTGATAAACAAAAACAGATCCAGAGACAGAGAAGCATGGATCAGACCATCAAACCTCAGAGGGTAGGTAGGGGAAGGTGGGAGTAAGGGGGAGAAATAAACCAAGAGACTTATATGCAAGCATATAGGCCTAACCAATGGACATAGACAATGGGGGCGGGGGGGTGTGAGGGCATGAGAGGGGGGGGGATAGGGGGTACTGTGTGGATAAGGACACATATGTAATAACTTAATCAATAAAAAAAATTTAAAAAATACCTGTTGCAGCTTTTCAGCTCTTCAATTCTATGGAAATATACCTTCTGCTGCTCTGCAGCCCTGTGTTTCTTCTATGGTCCCCTTAATTTCTAAAATTTCCTAAACCTGTCTTTTTCAACACCAAAAATTCCTGTCAGTCCCCCCCTCTGATTAGGAAACCCCAACTGCCATTGGGGACAATGGATGCCAGTTTGTCTGGCTGCTTCCTGTTGGCAAAGAGGTCATAGTTTGGGGGGCAGCAGTCAGGGTCCCATAAAAAGTGGGATAACTAAGGATCCACAGATGATGGATGTAGTGGCCTTTGTCTGTGGTTCTATGTGGAGGACCATTTGAAGGTTTAGGGCTTTTAAATGTGAAGATATGAACATAACAAGATTAAAGATGAGTAATAATAAAACAATATAAACCAAGGTCTGAGGAGGGGAGTTAGTTAATAGAGATGGTATTATATATTTTGAAGCCTTTAACTTTAGATAAGCTGCTTGCAGCAAGAAGTGCTTAATTATGGCACAGACTTCGCCCTGTTTGATTGAGGGTCTTCTTGAAAATAAGGATCATAGACTTAAGAAGTGATCCTGGTTTGGTTGGTGGTAGTGGTAGTAATTTTGTAACAGCTGTAATTAAGGCTGCTACTCCTAAGGCTGTAAGAGTCTCTGATAGTGGTCTGATTTAGCTTAAATTATATCCTGAATTAGGCTGCTAGGAGCCAGGGATTTGGGTAGCCAGTATGGCTGAGAATTTTACTATACCAGGGATATAAAGAGGGACTATAAGTAGGAGTATCTTATGGTGTTTCTGGATCCCAATAAGGGAAGAAAAGGTTTTCTCCAGGTACCAGCCTAGGGTTTAGGTGACACTTATGAAAAGACAGAATAAGAACTGTTAAAAAAATGAAAGCGGAGACAACATGGTGGCAGAATAGACGGACGTGTCCTGAGCTTTGTCCCAGAGCAGATAGAATGAGCAACTAAATCAAATAACATCCACCCCAAATTGGCGAAGTAGACACAGCTGGTGAGAAAATTCACAGCTGGGAAGGGCAGAGGATGCCTGAACAATGCCCAGGGCACTGTGACCATGCAGGCAATAGTCACGTGAGGAGCCCATCCCCCTCTGAGGAGCAGCAGCCCTGCGAGTGGCCTGCCCATGTCCAAGGAGAGGCAACCCCACACAGCCCGCCCTGTCCAAAGAGCAGCAGTCATATGCAGCCCGCACCCGTCCAAGGAGCACCAGCCCCACGAGCAGACCACCACTGTCGGAGGAGCAGCAGCTGCACGAACTGCCCACCCACATCAGAGGAGCAGCAGCCTTCTGAATAGTCCGCCCACATCAGAGGAGCTGAAGCTGTGCAAGCAGCACACCCCCGTCGGAGGAGCAGCAGCTATGAGAGCAGCCCACCCCTGTCCAAGGAGCAGCAGTTGTGTGAGCAGCACGCCACCATTCGAGGAGCAGCAGCTGCATGAGCAGCCTGCCCCTCGCCAGCCAGGGGAACCACCATTGCTGTGAGCAGCACCCACCAGAGGAGCCGATGCTGAGGAGCAGCCGCTGCAGCAACAACATGAGGAGCAGCTGCCATCTGAGGAGCCACTGCCACCTGAGGAGCAGCCCCCACACAACTCGACACCTAGATCCTTTGGTCAAAGCAAAAATGGGTAGACAAAGAAACCCCCAAAGGAAAGAAAAGGACTCACCAGAAAACCAGCTAAGTGAAATAGAGGCATGCAATATGTCAGAAAAAGAATTCAGAATAAGGGTCATATAGTTAATAAACCAGATAGATGAAAAAAATCAAGAACTTATGTAAGATTCAAGAATAAAGAGTGATATAGTTGCAATAAAAAACACCATGGAAAGTTTCAACAGTAGACTAGGAGAAGCGGAGGACTGAATTAGCGAATTAGAAGACAGAGAAGCAAAACACACCCAAACTCAACTGCAATTGGAGAAAAAAATTAAAAGAGGAAGAGAGCATAAGGGAGCTTTGGGACAACCTGAAAAGAAGCAACATACGAATAACAGGAGTGCCAGAATGACAGGAAGAGGAACAAGAGTCAGAAAACCTATTTGAAGAAATAATGTCAGAAAACTTCCCTGATATGGGGAAGAAAAAAGTCACACGAGCACAGAGAGTCTCAAACAAGATGAACCCGAAAAGACCGACACCAAGACACATCATAATTACGATGGCAAATGTTCAGGACAAACAGATAATCTTAAAGGCTGCAGGAGAGAGATAGAAAGTTGCTTAGAAAGGATATCCCATTAGATTATTAAATGATTTCTCAACAGAATCACATCAAGCCAGAAAAGAATGGAAGGAAATTTACAAAGTGATGCAAAGCAAGGGACTGAATCCAAGCATACTCTTTCATACTCCAGCAAGGGTGTCATTCAAAATTGAAGGGGAAATAAGGAATTTCACAGACAAAAATGGTTAAGGGAGTTTATTACTACCAAGCAAGCAATGCAAGAAATGCTAAACAGACTGGTGTAAAAAGAAGAAATAAAAAGGGAAGAAGGAACCCAGGCAAAAAAATAAAATAAATTAAATTAAAATGACTACAAACAAGTATCTAGCAATAATAACTTTAAACGTAAATGGAATAAATGCTCCAATCAAAGGACATCTAGTGGCTGAATGGATAAAAAAAATGACCCATATATACGCTGTCTACAACAGACTCACCTAAGAAAAAGGGACTCACACAGACTGAAAGTGAAGGTTTAGAAAAATATCTTCCAGGCAAATGGAAATGAAAAAAAAAAAAAAAAAAGCTTGGGTAGCAATACTTATATCTGACAAAATCGACCTCAAAGTGAAGTCCATAACAAGAGATACAACAGGAGGATATAACCCCAGTAAACATATATGCACCCAATGCAGGAGCACCCAAATACATAAAAAAATTCCTGGAAGATATCAAAAGAGAGAACGGCAACATTACAATCATAGGAGGGGACTTTAATACCCAAATGACAACACTGGATAAATACTCTAGACAAAAATTCAGCAAAATAGCAATCCTAAATGACTCACTAGATTAGATGGACTTAATTGACATCTTCAGAACATTTCACCTCACAGTTACAGAATATACGTTCTTCTCAAGTGCACACAGAACATTTTCAAAGATAGAACACATATTGGGTCACAGGCAAAGTCTCTCCAGATTCAAGAAGATTGAAATCATATCAAGCATCTTCTCAGACCAGAATGGCATAATATTAGAAATAAACCACAATAAAAACAATAAAAAAATTTCAAACACTTGGAAGCTGAATAGCATGCTATTATACAATGATTGTGTTACCAAAGAGATCAAAGAAGAAATTTAAAAAATCCTGGAAACGAATTACAATGAAAGCACAACAATCCAAAATCTTTGGGACACAGTGAAAGCAGTCCTGAGAGGGAAGTTTATAGCCCTACAGGCCTACCTCAAAAAACAAGAAAAAAGTTGTAATAATAAATCTAAACCTACAACTTAAAGAATTAGAAAGAGAGCAACAAGAAAAGCCCAGCGTGAGAAGAAGGAAGGAGATAATAAAGATCAGAGCAGAAATGAATGACATAAAGACCAAAAAATAAAATAAAATACAAAAGTTCAATGAAACCAAGACTTGGTTCTTTGAAAGGATAAACAGGATTGATGAGCCTCCAGCCATGCTCAGCAAGAAGCAAAGAGGGAGGACCCAAATAAACAAAATCAGAAAGGAAAGAGGCGGAATAACAACAGACCCCACAGAAATACAAAGGATTGTTAAAAAAAATTACTATGAACAATTCTATTCCAACAAACTAGACAACTTGGAGGAAATGAACACATTCTTAGAAAAATACAACTTTCCAAAACTCAATCAGGAAGAATCTAAACATCTCAACAGACTGTAACTATGGATGATATTGAAGCAGTCATCAAAAAGCTTCCAGAAAACAAAAGCCCGGGACCAGACGGCTTCACAGGGGAGTTTTTTCAAACATTCAAGGAAGAACTAAAACCTATCCTCCTCAGACTATTCCAAAAAATTCAAGAGGAAGGAACACTTCCAAGCTCATTCTACGAAGCCAGCATTACCCTAATACCAAAATCAGATAAAGACAACACAATGAAAGAGAATTACAGGCCAATATCCCTCATGAACATAGATGCTAAAATCCTCAATAAAATCTTAGCAAATCGGATCCATACACCATGACCAAGTAAGATTTAGCTCAGTGATGCAAGGATGGTATAATGTCCACAAATCAATACACGTAATACATTACATAAACAAATTGAGAGATAAAAATCACATAGTCATATCAATTGATGCAGAAAAAGTATTTGACAAAATCAAACAAACTTTCTTGATTAAAAAACTCTCAGTAAAGTGGGAATAGAAGGATCATACATCAACAAAATAAAAGCCTTATATGACAAACCTACAGCCAACATCAAACTCAACAGGCAAAACCTAAAAATATTTCACCTAAGAACAGGACAAGACAGGGTTGACCACTTTCGTCACTCCTGTTTGACAGAGTTCTGGAAGTGCTAGCCATAGTAATTAGACAAGAAGAGGAAATAAAAGGTATCCAAATTGGAAAAGATGATGTAAAACTGTCATTATTCCCAGATAACATGATACTGTATATAATGAACCCTGAAGACTCCATCAAAAAATTATTAGACTTAATAAATAAATGAATTTGGCAATGTAGCTGGGTACAAAATTAACAATAAGAAATCTATGGCATTTCTATACACCAATAGTGAATTTACAAAAACAAAGACTAGATTCAATGCACTCCCCATACAATGGAGTCAAGACAGTTTCTTCAACACTTGGTGTTGTGAAATTTGGACAGATACATGCAAAAAAAATAAAACTAGACCACCAACCTACATCATACACATAAACAAACTCAAAATGGATAAAGGACTTAAACATAAGATGGGAAACCATAAAAATATTAGAGGAATTCACAGACAGCAAAAGCTCAGACATATGACAAAGCAATTTCTTCACTGATACAGCTCCTAGGGCAATGGAAATTAAAGAGAAAAAAAACAAAACAAATGGGACTACTTCAAAATAAAAAGCTTTTGCACAGCAAAAGAAACCATCAACAAAACAAGAAAGCCTACTACATGGAGAACATATTTGCCAGTGTTATCACCAATAAAGGGTTTAATCTCCAACGTTTACAGGAAACTCATACTACTTTACAAAAGGAAGATAAACAACACAATCAAAAAATGGGCAACAGACCCCTGAGGGGTCCCAGATTGGGGAGGGTGCAGGCTGGGCTGAGGGGAACCCTCTCATGCATGAATTTTGTGCACCAGGCCTCTAGTGTTAAAATAAGCAACATTCAAACCTATAAGGCATTTTTGTCAGTTTATTTGAGCCAAACTGTTGACAATTGCCGGAAAGCAGAATCTCAACAAATTAAGATAATGTTCCACAGAATGGTGGTTTTTCACCTATTTTTATAAATTACCATCAAAAGTGGAGATGTAAGGGGATTATATGAAATCCATTGGTGATACATTAGGAAGGTGAGAGGAAGAAAAGTGAGGGAAACCTCTGCGATTGAATAAAAAGTAAAATGATAGACACATGCTTCTTTTACATAGGTGAGTACAGGATAATTAACAGTAAAAAAGTAACATGATAGCAATAACAATGAGGGAATTTGTGGTTTCTGCCCTGTCGCCCTGGAGCCCTGGTGCATTGGTTGTGCACTAGGGAGATCCAGAAAAAGTGAAGTTACAAGTTAGCCTGGCATTATGTTATCTTAGATGCAAAAAGACAATAGGCTCAGTAAAGACAATAAATTTATCTTTTCCGGGAAGATAATGACCTAGGACATGACTATCCACTATGAACTGCTTTCTAATTAATTAATTTCAGACCATCCTTTGTGGTTACTTTAGGTTATGAGTTTGCAAGCCCGCTACCATGAAGGCCTTCCCAGATTAGCTTGTGGCCCCTTTTTGTCCACAATACTCATTAGAACATGAAAACCAATCTGGCTTGCTCACATTGGACTCCGGTATTATGATCTTATGGAAAAGGTTCAGCTTTCCTCTGTTTCAGTCAGGAGTCAGCTGCATCATCCACACAGGAACAGACTTTACATAAATGACTGACTGCAGAAATTTTTCTTTGTTTACAAAATATCTTACTGCCTCTGTGTTCTCTGTCTGTAACTTCTCTTCTTCCCTTTTGTCATCATCCATAGCAGGATTCTATCACTCATCGGAGGAATTCACTAAATCAATTATAAGCCTCTACCTACACAGGTATGCTCAGAGTCCCCTGTGCCCATAATCTTCTACAATACCAGAAATAAAGAAGGCAAACAAATGCTGTACTTTATCACAACTGGTTTATTTTCAGGGTCCAAAATGGATTCTCTTGTAGTATTTGGAACTGTTGTGGAGTGTTAGTTACTCTGCATGAAAGCTTCTTCCCTGAACATCCTTAACCCACCTATGCACCTACAAGCCCTGAAGATTTGGATAGGTTTGCTCTCCACCTGTAAGGTCCTGCTTTGTCCTCTAACACCCTTAAAGTGGGAAATTTACAAGTGTCACTGTCACAATTCCAGCTGTATCCTCTCCATATTGGGGTGATGTTACCCCCAAGGCAGCAGGAGTGTGGCCCCTATGATACTGCTCATTCACTTATGTTTTTATTAGTTGGTAATCTTTATCTTCCATATAAATTATTAACAACTGGATATGAGGTTATAAGCGAGGTGAGAAAAGTTTGTTTTTATTGTGCTAAGAAAAAAGCCAATTTCCTTTAGTTTGCTGAAATTTACAGGGATATAACACTTTATATACTAATTAGAGGCCTGGTGCATGAAAATTCATGCACTCAGGGGGAGGGTCCCTCAGCCTGGCCTGTGCTCTCTTGCAGTCCAGGAGCCCTCGGGGATGTCCACCTGCCAGCGTAGGCCTGGTCCTGGGGGGATTGGGCCTAATCTTGCAGCCAGACATCCCTCTGGCAGCCCGGGAACCTTCAGGTGGACATCCTTAGTGCTGCTGAGGAGGCAGGAGAGGCTCCCGCCATTGCTGCTGCACTGGCAGCTGTCAGCCCGGCTTATGACTAAGTGAAGCTCCCCCTGTGGGAGCACACTGACCACCAGGGGGCAGCTCCTGCTTTGAGCATCTGCCCCCCTAGTGGTCATAGCACGTCATAGCAACTGGTTGTTCCCAGGTCATTTGCTGTTAGGGTCAATTTGCATATTACCCTTTTATTATATAGGATATGGGCACTTTATCCATGTTTGGTATTTTGACCAACAAAATACCAAACATCTGGATAAGAGTAAAAATTTTGTCAAAAACAGATATTTCCTCATAGCTGCATTTTTGGCCTAAGATAGGTGAAATAGAGAATTTATTTTTTGGCTATCTTTTTCAGACTTAAATTGCATGCTTTGTCCTAACTTATTAAATCTGATTGTCTGAAAAGTAAAGATGTGGCTCTGAAACCCAGCAGGAGTGGCTATAAGTGATGTGAGAGCAGCCTGAAGACCCTCCCCACCCACTTTGGAGGCTGGGAAAATAAAGCATGCAGGAGCTATAATAGGCTTACCAGATTCACAGATATCTGACAGGTGCAGGATTGCTCTTACCAGTTCATTGATGGGAACTCATAAAATAACCTGAATTTATCTCATTTAATCAACTAGAAAAAAGCACCTACAAAGGGAGCCTAAATATATGTGCAGAGGCTCAGGGAAAACAAAAGGTTTTTGTTGTCCTTGATGTCTTTGTCCTTTGTCATATGTATTAATTAATACTGAGGAAAAAGGCAGCACTACATTTGTCCAAATGATTTATTATAAACAATCCAGCTGCTATGGTGAGTGATATACAGTGGATATAAATGCACTGTGCATGGCCTATGACTAATATTTAGGGCATGGTGTCTGATCAGATTATAAAATTATATTACATGGTTATTAAATTTATAGAAACTAAAACAGACATTTGACCTGACTTGTAAACAGATTTAAAGAATTTAAAAGAATTCATTTATTCAGATAGTGTTTGATCAAGAAGCACATATTTTATTGTCATCAAATTGAAATTTAAAGAAGGGTCATTTGATATTTGCTTGCTTAACTACATATTTTATTTCTTGTTCATTTTAGGAGATGGATCAAAGCATACATGATAGTTAATCACTAATATACTTTTCAAATACGTTTTTAAATACAGGCATAGACCTCAAAGATATTGTACAATAAAGTAAGTCTGAGCCTTTAGCAAGTGCTACTATTTTTGCTGGTTAAGGGTCTTGTCTTGATTTTGAAAATGCACTAACTGCAAAGCACAGTAAGATGAACTTATGATAGATAATAATATATTTAATCTTCCCATTTTTTTAAATTGAATAGTTGGGAAGCAAAAAAGATGTGATAAAACTTTTTCTAATTTTGCTACTTTATTGTTTTACAGCTACCAAATTCAATGTGAGCAACATTATAGTGGCAGACAATATACTTTTGTAAAAAAAAAAAAAAGTGGGTTTCTAAAAAATTTTAGATAAGCATCTGTAAGAAATATGATTATTGATATGCTCTATTTGCCCAAATGAACCATCTGAACATTTTGTCTTTGGGATTTTATTGGCATACTGGAAGCCCTAGCCCTTCTCTTCCTAAGGTGGGTTTACAGAAAGGTCATTTTTGGGCACTCACAGAGTGACATGGAGACATAGTTAACTGGAGATATTGACAGTCATAAGACTCCTCCAGCACTTCTAGTACAGGACCTCAGATGATTCTCACCATTCACTGTAGAGCAAATAGGGAGACACGTTAGTCCCTAGTGACCCTGATAATGTCCTATTTGTTCCTGAAAAGAAAATTATGATGACCAGGGAAGCCATCTTAACCTCCAAAATGCTGCCAATGACTTGGGGACACTCAGAAGAGCCTCAGTCTATGCTTTCATCTGTTCCTAATATACACTATCCACTCATTTATAATGTGCCATCTATTTACTGAGATATACCAGTCCGATGCCTCCTTGGACCTCATGACTCTGGCTGCTTTGAGGAAGAGTGGCCTCAGACTCTCTATACCTTATGGTGTCCCATCTAACTGACAAATCAGGGTTGAAGGAGAGGATGTTGGTGCTGATCATCCTTGCCCGGGCATAGAAGTCCCTCTTTCTTTATGTGTGGGAAGGAGTAGGAGAAGAGTTTGCCAGCCTTTCCACAGAGGATGCGTTGCTTCAGTCTGTCACTAAATGATACTGGATTAATTCACTTTGTTCTGGGGTGGAGCTGAGCACAACTTCTGTGTTTCACTTAGGCATCATTTTTTGACAGACTTATTTTCTTTCCCAATTCTTATGTTTTACTAGAATCCCAGTTATCTATACTTGGAGATGGTATTTGAATGTTACATGCTATAGATATGAATTTCATCAGTTTCACATAAAAGGCCCGCAGTGAAATGTGGCATTTCAAGTCTAAGGATAAAGCAAAGTTCACAAAAATGTGCATGTCAAAAAATGTATGGTTAGCCTATTATAAGACTTAATACATTTCAACACAAAACTCTCAGAGGAGGTGTGGTGGAATAAACTTGGTGTACTATGCATGTCCAGGGACAAATCAAAGTAAAGATGGATTATAAGGGAGAAAAATGCAATTGAACTATAGTAATCCTATCTAATAAAAGAGAAACATGGTAATTAGCGTACAACTGCTACCCTTCCCATTGGCTAATCAGGGCAATATGCAAATTAACTGCCAGCCAAGATGGCAGCCAGCAGCCAGGCAGCTTGAAACTAACATGAGGCTTGCTTGCTTCAGTGACGGAGGAAACCAACATTCCCCGCCTGCCGCTGCCTGCCGCCTCTGAGCTGCAACTCAAAGCAACTATGTAACAAATATAGAAGCTAAACAAAACCCCAGAAACCTGCTTTAGTCCGCCGGGCTTCAGCCAGCAGGATCACAACATTATAAACAAAGGCCAGAAATCTGCTTTCAGCAGCAGAAGCCTAAGAGCTGGAGCCAAGCCTCAAAGCTAAAGCTGGCCCAGAATAAAAAAAAAGAAAAGAAAAAAAGGAGCGGTTGGGAGCTTCAGTCGGCCTGAAAACAGCCCTCAGCCCCTCACCCAGACTGGCCAGGCACCCCAGTGGGGACCCCCACACTGAAGGGTGTGTGACCGGCTGCAAACAGCCATCATCCCCTCACCCAGGCTGGACAGGCACCCCAGGGACAGCCATCATCCCCTCACCCAGGCTGGACAGGCACCCCAGTGGGGACCCCACCCTGATCCAGGACACCCTTCAGAGCAAACCAGCTGGCCCCGACCCGTGCACCAGGCCTCTATTCTATATAGTAAAAGGGTAATATGCCTCCCAGCACCGGGATCAGTGGAGCTGAGAGGCCTCCTGGCACTGGGATCAGTGTGACAGGGGGCAGCGCCCAAACCCCCTGATCGCCCTGTGGCTCTGTGTGTGACAGGGGGCGGGGCCACAATCTCCTTATCTGCCCTGCTCTGTTTGTGACAGGGGAAGGCGCCTCAACCCCCTGATCAGCCCTGCTCTGTCCCTGATAGGGGGGAGCTCCCCAACCCCCTGATAGCCTGCAGCTCTGTGTGTGACAGGGTGCAGCGCCCCAACCCCCTGATTGGCCCTGCTCTGTGTGTGACAGGGGGCGGTGCCCCAACTCCCCTATCGGCCCTACTCTGTGAGTGACAGGGGGGAGCTCCTCAACCACCTGATCCGCCCTGCTCTGTGCATGACAAGGGGGAACTCTCCAACCCTCTGATGGGCCCTGCTCTGTGCATGACAGGGGGCAGCGCCCCAACCCCCTGATTGGCCCTGCTCTGTGCGTGACAGGGTATGGAGCCCCGACCTCCCTGATGGGCCCTGCTCTGTGTGTGATGGGGGCAGCGCCCCAACCCCCTGATTTGCCCTGCTCTGTGCATGACAGGGGGTGACGCCGCAACCACCCCATCGACCCTGCCTTGAGTGTGACAGGGGGCGGTGCCCCAACCCCCCAATCAGCCCTACCCTGAATGTGACTGAGGGTGGCATTGCAACCTCCCAATCCGCCCTGCTCTGTGCATGACAGGGGGTGGTGCCCCAACTCCCCAATCAGCCCTGCTCTGAGCCCGACCGGGGGCTGCACCTAGGGATTGGGCCTGCCCTCTGCCACCCAGAGCAGGCCTAAGCCAGAAGGTCGTTATCTCCCGAGGGGTCCCAGACTGCGAGAGGGCACAGGCCGGGCTGAGGGACGCCCCCTCCCCCCCGAGTGCACAAATTTTTGTGCACTGGGCCTCTAGTAGAAAATAATAGTCAAAAGAAGATGACCTCTTTGGTAAACTAAATGGCCTTTGGTTTCAAAAATTTCCTTTGTCCTCTGGCCTCCCAAAAGTGTTGCTGGTTGGAAAAACACAATCCCACAGGGAACCAAATATTCTATTAGCTGAGCTCCAGAAAGGCAAATGACAGTCTATAATAATAAAAGCGTAATATGCTAATTAGACTGGACAGCCAAATGACCTTCCGGATGTCCTTCCAGACGTCTTTCCAGACGACCCTCTGGACAACCATGCTATGACACCCACTGGCGCCAGGACAGCCAAGGTGGGTGTCATGTGATTGGTCAGGGTCCCGGCCATTGCCCCATTATTGCCCTGCAGAGGGAGGCCCAGGCCACTGGCCGGCTGGGTTATTGATCAATCGGGGGGCTCCATGATCTCCCCAAAGAGGGAGGCCCAGGCCACTGACTGGCGAGGCTTCCCCTGTGGGGTGCAATCAATTGCCCCAAATAAGGAGGTTCAGGTTACCCTGCAGGTGGTGCTGCAGTGCGTGGGCAGGGCCTCCCCGTGTGAGGGTGAACCATCGTGGAGCCCTGGCCAGTGGGTGGGGCCTACCTCTTTGGAGGGATCGATTGCAGGGCTCCCTGACTGTGAGAGGGCACAGGCCAAGCTGAGGGGCCCCTGCCCCAAGTGCATGAATTTTGTGCACTGGGCCTCTAGTTTGTTAAATAAAACACTTTCCTGCTCTATGTGAATATGTAGGGAAAAGCTAACCACCTTTCCTTGGAAGTGTCTTTTGGAATTGACTTAACTTTTATTAATCTGGGCTCAGGCTCAGGTTGAGGCAGTTAAAAGCAGATGTTATTCTCAATGCTTTTCTGCATTAAGCTCTAGTGAAATAAAACTATGCACAAGTTAATTAAAACAACTGCAAACACACTTAATGCAGGTTGTTTATACACAGACTTCATGGCTTTGCAATCAGCTCAGTGGTCCTTCATTCATGTTGCAGAGATAACTTTTGGTTATGCTATAGCTAGAAGAACCCTGCAGATGAAAAACACCAGTGCATGTGGGAATCTGAAGACCACCTTCTTTGTTGGCTGTGGCTGATGCAGCAATTAACTATAATCACTCTTTAGTGCCTAAAGGTTTTATATAAGCAAACTCAAGCCATAAGCCTTAAAGGTGGGGTTGCTTTTTCAGCCTTTTTGCCAGCCACCATGGACCACATATTATTATGCTTTTCAGCCTCATTTTCACAGGTCTTGGAATTTTGGTCTTTGCAGTTCACCAACTGGCAATATGGAAATGCCCTTTGCCTTTTATTGTGGTGTCTGTTGATTATGATTTTGGCAGCAAGGTAGAAAATGAACATGTATTAACAAATAATAAAACCACATCTCTCAAATTCATTTACAACTTGAAGCTGAGGTTATGAAACTCTTGATGGCTCCTTAATAATTTATTTACAGGAAAACATCATTTAATTTATTGACATGACACACTATTTATCTAACATATATGCAGTATCAACTCTGTCCCAGACACAGGTTTAAGCACTTTATAAAAATAACTTATAGCAATTCTATGATATATGTACCATTATTAACCCTATTTTACAAATAAAGAAACAGAGGCACAGAAAGTTTAAGTGACTTACAAGGTCAAACAGCTATATTCCGAATATACAGAAATGTTGTTGTTGATGGTCTAATAGGATCCTCTCTAGTGAGAGGACCTGGAATAAGGATATGATAAAAATCCTGCAGGGGGAATATAAGTTTAACCACAGATGCAAACTTCCATTTCAATAGATGGCGCAAACTTATTTGGAGACAAAGAAGTGAGATTAAAAGGAGATCCTGGTGAAATGGGAAACACTAAGTGGCTAAACAGGTTGCTTGAAAATAAAGGCTGAATCTTAAATCATGCTCAAATAAGGTGGCATTATCTATACATATAAAAGCCTAAGCAACCATTTGACTGTTCGACCATCCGACTGGTAGCTATGACACACAATGACCACCAGGGGGCAGACACTCAATGCAGGAGCTGCCAAGTGACAGCAACTTTGCAGAGTGTTCTCTCACACTCTGGGACCCCTCGGGGGATGTCAGACTGCCGGTTTTAGCCCAATCCCCGCAGGCCAGGACAAAGGACCCCACCTGATGGAGGGACCCTGCTTACTCTGCAGACGCCCTTCAAGCCCTGGCACCACCTCAGGTGCGGCCGGCAGGAGAGGGACTGTGAGAGGTTGACTCCAGGGTGTGTCTGGCCTGTCTCACCTAGTCCCGCCCCGCCAGGCATCTTCTAATTAATTTCCTTTCAGTGTGCATGAATCTGTACACAGGGCCTCTAGTTTAATATATTCATCTAAACTCTGAGACTTGAATTGGTTCCATTTGACAGAGTTAGTGATTGAAGACATTCACTTATTAGTTCATTCCTTTTAAGTACCTGGCATGCTGTTAGCTTCTGGAGCTCTAAACAATGGTCAGACACACTACAGCCCCCAAAGAATACAGACCTATGTAGTGAGTGAATAGTTTTCTACCCAAATTTATGTCTACTGGAAAGCTTAGCATGTGGCCTTATTTAGAAATGGGACATTTGCAGATATAATTATTTAAGTTAAGATGGGGTCGGAATGAATTAGGTGGTCCCTAAATTCAATGACTGGTGTCCTTGTGGAAGGGATATACACACAGACAAAGACATAGGGAAGAAGCCCACGTGACAATGGAGGCAGAAATGGCAGTGATGCAGCTACAAGGCAAGAAACGTGGTGGAACAGGTACATTTGCAACCCAAGAACATGGAACAGATTCTCCCCAAGAGCTTCCAGAGGGAAGAAGACTGCCAACTTCTGGTTTTCAGACTTCTGGCCTCCTGAACTGTGAGAGAATGCATTTCTGTTGTCTTAAGCCACCTAGTTTGTGATACTTACTAACAGCATCTCAAGAAACTAGGACAGATTTTGGAACCAGGAAGTGAGATACTGCTGTAACAACTGAAAATGTGGAAGTGGTTTTGGGGTTGAGTAAGGGTTAGAGCACGCGTGGGCAAACTTTTTGACTCGAGGGCCACAATGGGTTCTTAAACTGGACCGGAGGGCCAGAACAAAAGCATGGATGGAGTGTTTGTGTGAACTAATATAAACTCAAAGTAAACATCATTACATAAAAGGGTACGGTCTTTTTTTTTTTTTAGTTTTATTCATTTCAAATGGGCGGGATCTGGCCCATGGGCCATAGTTTGCCCACGGCTGGGGTAGAGGCTGGAAGTGTTTTGAGGTGCATGATGGAGAAAAACCTAGATTGCCTTAAAGAGATGATTGTTAGAAATAAGTACCTTAAAGGCAAGTTTGGTGTGTGCTCAGATGGATGTGAGGAGCAGGAACAGAAAGCTTCTAATGTCTTAGGTAAGTCATCTATGGTCATAAACAGATGTTAATAAAAATATGAATTATAAACATACTTCTGGTGAGGTTTCCAAAGGAAAAGATGAAGGAAACATTAGAAAAATGGTCCTTATTTTAAGAGGGCAGAAGAAAAGGTTACTTTTAAAGTCTTTTTCATGAATCCTGTCTCCTTTTCTTTTATAAAAAAAAAAATCCTCACCTGAGGATATTTTTTCCATTGATTTTTAGAGAGAATGGAAGTGGGGGGGAGGGAAGAGAGAGAGAGAGAGAGAGAGAGAGAGAGAGAGAGAGAGAGAGAGAGATATCAATGTGAAACAGATGGGAGATAACGACCTGCTGGCTTAGGCCTGCTCCGGGTGGCAGAGGGCAGGCCCAATCCCTAGGTGCAGCCCCTGGTTGGGCTCAGAGCAAGGCTGATTGGGGAGTTGGGGTGCCACCCCTTGCCATGCACAGAGCAGGGCGGATTGGGAGGTTGCGATGCCACCCTCAGTCACGCTCACGGTAGGGCCGATTTGGCGGTTGGGGTACCGCCCCCTGTCACACTCAAGGCAGGGTCGATGGGGTGGTTGCGGCGTCACCCCCTGTCATGCACAGAGCAAGGCAAATCAGGGGGGTGGGGCGCTGCCCCCATCACACACAGAGCAGGGCCCATCAGGGGGGTTGGGGCTCCATACCCTGTCACGCACAGAGCAGGGTTGATCAGGGGTTGAGGAGCTCCCCACTGTCACTCACAGAGTAGGGCCAATAGGGGAGTTGGGGCGCCTTCCCCTGTTACACACAGAGCCACAGGCAATCAGGGGGTTTGGGCGCTGCCCCCTGTCACGCTGATCCCGGTGCCGGGAGGCCTCTCGGCTCTGCTGATCCCAGTGCTGGGAGGCATATTACCTTTTACTATATAGGATAGAGGCCCGGTGCATGGGTGGGAGCCAGCTGGTTTGCCCTGAAGGGTGTTCTGGATCAGGGTGGGGTCCCCACTGGGGTGCCTGGCCAGTCTGGGTGAGGGGCTGAGGGCTGTTTTCAGGCTGGCGGGTGACTGAAGCTCCCAACCACTCCTTTTTTTCTTTTTTTTTTTATTCTGGGCCAGCTTTAGCTTTGAGGCTTGGCTCCAGCTCTGAGGCCTCCGCTGCTGAAAGCAGATATCTGGTTTGTTTGGGTTCTCTAATCGAAACACTGTTTCAACTCCAGCTCTGAGATCCCGGCTGGCTGAAAGCATGTTTCTGGGGTTTTGTTTAGCTTCTATATTTGTAACAATGTTTCAAACTGCAAGCTCAGAGGCCGGCAAGGCAGGCGGGGAACGTTGGAGTCCTCCGTCACTGAAGCAAGCAAGCCTCATGTTCTCTTCAAGCTGCCTGGCTGCCAGCCGCCATCTTGGCTGGCAGTTAATTTGCATATCTCCCTGATTAGCCAATGGGAAGGGTAGCAGAGGTATGGCTAATTACCATGTTTCTCTTTTATTAGATAGGATGTGTTATGTGATTAAATAGATCTATTTAATATGTTATGTGATTAAATAGATTTATTTATGCCTTTTAGTACATAAAATAAAGGGCAAGTAGTTTCTGCCATATGTCTGCACAAAATATAAACTTTTAAATATAGATACATTAAATTGGGGAAGTGGGGAATGAGTATAAGTTCACTGAAAACTACATATATTATACTGATAAAAAAAGGCATAAATGTATTAAGTATATGCACAGATTACACATCTAACTTTTATAGATTGTCCAAAATTTACTACATGAAGAAACAAACAAAAAAAATGAATTCTTTAGTTTCTACAGCAATTCTGGTGATTGGTAATGAGGCAATCACTGTATTTTATTCCATATGAGATATTCTGTACTCTCTACTAAAAGTTAGCATCTAACCTCACATATTACGACATCTATAAATGATGAGGAGCTTTTCTTCTGGTTGACACTCTAACTAACACTTTAGGATGATTTATTGAATAGTCCATTTACTACTAATTCTTATTTTAAAAATTTAAATTCTTTATTGTTTAAAGTATTACATATGTCTCCTTTTCCTCACATTGACCTCTCCCTAGCTGTTCTCCCCTAACCCCACCAGCACATGTCCTCACAGTCTGTGTCCATAGATTATGCTTTAATGATGCAAACAAGTCCTTTGGTTGATCTCTTACTTTGCCACCCCCCTGCCTTCCCTCTGAGGTTGAATGGTCTGTTCCATGCTTCTGTGTCTCCGTATCTATTTTTGTTCATCAGTTTATGTTGTTCATTATATTCCACAAATGAGTGAGTTCATGTGATAGTTATCTTTCTCTGACCGGCTTATTTCATTTAGCATAATGCTCTCCAGTTCCATCCATGCTGTTGCAAATGTTAAGAGTTTTTTCTTTTTTAAAGCAATGTAGATGTACCATTGTGTAGATGTACCACTGTTTTTCAATCCACTCATCTGTTGATGGGCACTTAGACTGTTTCCAAATCTGAGCTATTGTAAATTGTGCTGCTATGAGCATAGGGGTGCATATGCCCGTTCTGATTGGTGTTTCTAATTTCTTCGGATATATTCCTAGAAGTGGGATCACTGGGTGAAATGGCAGTTCCATTTTTAGTTTTTGGAGGAAATTTCCATACTGTTTTCCACAGTGGCTGCACCAGCTTAAATTCCCAGCAGCAGTGCCCGGGGGTTCCTTTTTCTCCACATCCTCGCCAGCGTCTGTCTTTGTCGATAAGTTGATGATAGCCATTCTGACAGGTGTGAGATGGTATCTAATTGTCTTTTTGATTTACATCTCTCGGATGATTAGTGACTTTGAGCATGTTTTCATATGTCTCTTGGCCTTCTTGTATTTCCACTTTCCAAAAGTGTCTATTTAAGTACTTTGCCCATGTTTTTTATTGGATTGCTTATCTTCCTTTTGTTAAGATGTATGAGTTCCCTATAGATTTTGGAGATTAGGCCCTTATTGAATAGAACTTTGCCAAATATGACCACCCATGCAGTGGGCTTTCTTATTGTGGTGTTGATGGTTTTTTTTTTTTTTTTTTATTTTGATGTAGTCCTATTTGTTTATTTTCCCCTTAGTTTACATTGCCCTAACTGTGGTCGGCAAACTGCGGCTCCGGAGCCACATGCGGCTCTTTGGCCCCTTGAGTGTGGCTCTTCCTAAGCCTTAGGAGTACTCTAATTAAGTGAATAACAATGTACCTATCTATTTCAGTCATTGTACTGTTGATATTTGGCTCTGTTGACTAATGACTTTGCCGACCATTGCCCTAGGAGCTGTATCGGTAAAGATATTACTAGGACATATGCCTGATATTTTGCTGCCAATGGATTCTTCTAAGTTTTTTATGGCTTCCTGTCATACATTTAGGTCCTTTATCCATTTTGAGTTTATTTTTGTGTATGGTGTAAGTTAGTTGATTAGTTTCTTTTTTTTTTTTTTTGCATGTATCTGTCCAATTTCCCCAACATCATTTATTGAAGAGAGTGTCTTGACTCCATTGTATGCTCTTGCCTCCTTTGTCGAATATTAATTGAACATAATGTCTTGGGTCCATTTCTGGGTTCTCTGTTGCATTCCATTGGTCTATATGTTTGTTCTTGTGCCAGTACCAGGTAGTTTTGAGAACCGTGGCTTGGTAATATAGCTTGATAGCTGGTATTGTGATCCCTCCAACTTTGTTCTTCTTTCTCAGAATTGCTGCTGCTATTTGGGTCTTTTTTTATTCCTTATATATTTTTGGAGAGTTTGTTCTATGTCTATGAAATATGCTGTTGATATTTTAATGGAGAATGCATTGAATCTATAGATTGCTTTGTGTAGTATGGACATTTTAATGATGTTGATTCTACCAATTCATGAACATGATATATTTCCAATTGTTTATGTCTTCCTCTATCTCTTTTTTCAATGTCCTATAGTTTTTTGAGTACATGTCTTTTATGTCCTTGGTTAAGTTTATTCCTAGGTATCTTAATTTTTTTGTGCCACATTAACTGGGATATATTTTTGTTTGTTTCTCTTTCTGTGAGTTCATTATTGGTGCATAAAAAAGCCATAGATTTCTGGGTGTTAATTTTGTGTCATAATACATTGCCTAATTCATTTATTAAATATAATAGGGTATTTTTAATGGAAATGTTAGGGTTTCCTATGTACAATATCATGATATCTGCGAGTAATGGCTGTTTTACTTCTTTTCCAATTTGGTTGCCTTTTATTTCTTCTTGTCTTATCCCCATGGCTAGCACTTCCAGTACAATGTCTAACAGGAGTGGTGAGAATGGGCATCCCTGTCTTGTTCCTGTTCTTAGGGAAAATGGATTTAGTTTCTGCCCATTGAGTATGATGTTGGCTGTAGGTTTGTTATATAAGGCTTTTATTATGTTGAGAAATGATCCCTCTATTCCTACTTTGCTGAGAGTTTTTATCAAGAAAGGGTGTTGGATTTTGTCAAATGCTTTTTCTGCATCAATTGATATGATTATGTGATTTTTGTCTCTTAATTTCTTTATTGATTTGCAGATATTTTACCCTCCTTGCATCCTTGGAAGAAATCTCACTTGGTCATGGTGTATGATTTTTCTAATGGAATGCTGGATCCATGTGCTAGAATTTTGTTGATGATTTTAGCATCTATGTTCATCAGAGATATTGGCCTGTAATTCTCTTTCTTTGTAATGTCTTTATCTGGTGTCAGAATTAGGGTAATATTGGCTTCATAGAAAAAGGTGGGAAGTGTGCCTTCCTCTTGAATTTTTTGGAATAGTCTGAGGAGGATAGGTTTTAGTCCTTCTTTGAATGTTTGTTAAAACTCCCCTGTGAAGCCATCTGGCCCTGGGCTTTTGTTTGCTGAAGGTTTTTTTTTTATTTTTATTACTATTATTGCTTCAATTTCATCAGTAATTATTGGCCCATTCAGGTTTTTTGATCCTTCCTGATTGAGTTTTGGAAGGTTGTATTTTTCTAGGTTGACCAGTTTGTTGGAATAGAGTTGTTCATAGCATTTAAAAAAAAATCCTTTGTATTTCTGTGGGGACTTTTGTTATTTTGCTTCTTTCATTTTGGACTTTTTTTTTTTTTTTAAATTTAGGTCCTCCCTATTTCTTGGAGAGTCTTGCTAGAAGTGCATCAATCTTGTTTATCCTTTCAAAAAACCAGCTCTTGGTTTCATTGATCTTTGATTTCTTTTTTTTTTGTTTCTATGTAAATTATTTCTACTCTGATCTTTATTAATTCCTTCTGTCTGTTCACTCTGGGCTTTTCTTTTTGCTCTCTTTGTTTTTTTTGTTTGTTTGTTTGTTTTTTTGAGGTAGGCTTGTAGTGCTGTGAACTCCCTTCTCAGGACTGCTTCCACTGTGTCCTATAGATTTTGGAATATTGTGTTTTCATTGTCATTTGTTTCCAGGATGTTTTGTATTTCTTCTTTGATTTCTTTGGTAAGCAAATCATTGTTTAATAGCATGCTATTTACTCTCTGAGTGCTTGATTTTTTTTATTGTTTTTTACTGTAGTTGTTTTCTACTTTTATGTCATTGTGATCTGAAAAGATGCTTGATATGATTTTAATCTTCTTGAATTTGAAGAGACTTTGCCTGTGACCCAATATGTGGTCTATCTTTGAAAATGTCCCATGTGCACTTGAGAAGAATGTATATTCTGTGGCTTTGGAGTGAAATGTTCTGAAGATGTAGATTAAGTTCAACTGATCTAGTGAGTCAATTAGGAGTACTGTTTCTCTGCTGTTTTTTTTTTTTTTTTCTAGAGGATTTATCCAGTGATGTCAATGGGGTATTGAAGTCCTGTACTATGATTGTATTGTTGTCGATCTCTCTCTTTATATCTTCCAGAAGTTTTTTTAAAATGTATTTGGGCGCTTCTGCATTGGGTGCATATATGTTTACTGGAGTTATATCCTTTTGTTGTATCGATCCCTGTAATATTATGAAGTGGCCTTCCTTATCTCTTGTTATGGCCTTCACTTTGAGGTCTATTTTGTCACATATAAATACTGCTACCCCTTGCCCTAACTGGTTTGGCTCAGTAGATAGAGCATTGGCCTGCAAACTGAAGGGTCCCAGGTTCGATTCCCGTCAAGGGCATGTACCTTGGTTGCGGGCATATCCCCAGTAGGAGGTGTGTGGGAGGCAGCTGATAGATGTTTCTCTCTCATCGACGTTTCTAACTCTCTATCATTCTCCCTTCCTCTCTGTAAAAAAATCAATAAAATATGTTGTGTTTTTTTTTTGTAATAAGTAAATACTGCTACCCCAGCTTTTATTTTTTTCATTTCCATTTGCCTGGAAAATATTTCTCTTGTTTTGTTTATGGTTTCTTTTGCTGTGCAGATCTTTTTATTTTCATGTAGTCCCATTTGTTTATTTCCCCCTAAGTTTCCTTTGCTTTAGGAGATACATTGTTAAATATATTGTTATAAACATATGTCTGATATTTTGTTGCCTGTGGAATCTTCTAAGATTTTTATGGTTTCCCATCCTGCATTTAAGTCCTTTATCCATTTTTAGTTTATTTTTGTGTATGGTGTAAGTTGGTGGTCTAGTTTCATTTTTTTTGCATGTATCTGCCCAATTTTCCCACATTATTTATTGAAGAGAGTGTCTTAACTCCATTGTATTCTCTTGCCTCCTTTGTCAAATATTAATTGAGCATAATGGTTTGGGTTTATATCTGGGTTTTCGGTTCTGTTCCATTGGTCTATATGTCTGTACCAGGCCATTTTGAGAACAGTGGCTTGGTAATATAGTTTGACATCTGGTATTGTGATCCCTCCAACTTTGTTCTTCTTTCTCAGGATTGCTGGGGCTTTTTGGGGTCTTTTTAAAATTCCAGATGAATATTCGGAGAGTTTGTTCTAGGTCTGTGAAATATGCCATTGATTTTTTAATGAGAATAGCATTGAATCTATATATTGCTTTAGGTAGTATGGATATTTTAATGATGTTGATTCTACCAATCCATGAACATGGTATATTCTTCCACTTGTTTACGTCTTCCTTTATCTCTCTTTTTTTTTAAGTGTCCTGTAGTTTTCTGAGTATAGGTCTTTTACCTCCTTAGTTAATTTTATTCCTAGGTATCTTAATTTTTTTTGTTACAGTGGTGAATGAGATTGTTTTTTAGTTTCTCTTTCTGTGAGTTCATTATTGGTGTATAAAAAAAGCCATAGATTTCTGGGTGTTAATTGTGTATCCTGCTATATTGCTGAATTCACTTATTAAGTCTAGTAGTTTTTTGAAGGAGTCTTTAGGGTTTTCTATGTACTATATCATGTCATCTGCAAATAATGACTGTTTTGCTTTTTTTCCAATTTGGATGCCTTTTATTTCTTCTTCTTGTCTTATCCCTATGGCTAGCACTTCCAATATCATGTTGAACAGGAATGGTGAGAGTGGGCATCCCTGTCTTGTTCCTATTCTTAGGGGAAATGGTTTTAGTTTTTGCTCATTGAGTATGATATTGGCTGTAGGTTTGTTATATAATGCCTTTATTGTATTGAGATATGATCTCTCTATTCCCACTTTGCTGAGAGTTTTTATCAAGAAAGGGTGTTGGATTTTGTCAAATGTTTTTTATGCATCATTTGGTATGTTTATGTGGTTTTTGTCTCTCAGTTTGTTTATGTAATGCATCACGTTTATTGACTTACAGATATTGTACCAGCTTTGCATCCCTGGAATAAATCCCACTTGGTAATGTTTTATGATCTTTCTCATGTAATGCTGGATTCAATTTTCTAGGAATTTGTTGATGATTTTAGCATCTACATTCATCAGAGATATTGGCCTGTAATTCTCTTTCTTTGTAGTGTCTTTATCTTGTTTTGGGATTAGAGTAATGCTGGCTTCATAGAAAGATTTTAGAAGTGTGCCCTCCTCTTGAATTTTTTGGAATAGTCTGAGGAAGGTAAGTTTTAGTTTTTCTTTGAATGTTTGGAAAAACTCCCCCGTGAAGCCATCTGGCCCAGGGCTTTTGTTTGCTGAAGTTTTTTTTTTAAATTACTGCTTCAATTTCATCAGTAGTTATCAGTCCATTCAGGTTTTTTATTCTTCCTGATTGAGTTTTGGAAGATTGTGTTTTTCCAGGAATATGTCAATTTCATCTAGGTTGTCCAATTTGTTGGAGAAGAGTTGTTGGTAGTATTTTTTAATAATCCTTTGTATGTCTGTGGGGTCAGTTGTTACTTCACTCTTACATTTCTGATTTTGGGTCCTCTCTCTTTGTTTTTTTGGTGAGCCTGGCTAGGTGTTCATCAATCTTGTTTATCCTTACAAAGAACCATCTCTTGGAGTTATTCTTTTGTTTTGATTTTTTGATCTCTATGTTGTTTATTTCTTATCTGATCTTTATTATTTCCTTCCTTCTGCTTACTCTGGACTTTTCTTGTTGCTGTCTTTCTGATTCCTTAAGTTTTATGGTTAAATATTTTTTTAAATTTTTTATTGATTAAGTTATTACATATGTGTCTTTATCCCCATGTTACCCCCTACCCCCCCCCCCCCACACACACACACTCATATCCTCACACCCCTGTTGTCCGTGTGCATTTGTTAGGCTTATATGCTTGCATATAAGTCATTTGGTCAATCTCTCGCCCTTACTCTGACCCTCCCCTACCTTCCCTCAGAAGCCCGACAGTCTGATCGATGCCTCTCCGTCTCTGGATCTGTCCTTGTTCATCAGTTTATGTTGTTCATTATATTCCACAAATGAGTGAGATCATGTGGTATTTATCCTTCTCTGACTAGCTTATTTACTTAGCATAATGCTCTCCAGTTCAATCCATGCTGTTTCAAACGGTAAGAACGCCTTCTTTTTTACTGCAGCGTAGTATTCCATTGTGTTGATGTACCACAGTTTTTTAATACACTCATCTACTGATGGGCACTTAGGTTGTTTCCAAATCTTAGCTATGGTGAATTGTGCTGCTATGAACATAGGGGTGCATATATCCTTTCTAATTGGTGTTTCTAGTTTCTTGGGGTATATTCCTAGACGTGGGATCACTGGGTCAAATGGGAGTTCCATTTTTAGTTTTTTGAGGAAACTCCATACTGTTTTGAAAATGGCTGTGCCAGTCTGCATTCCCACCAGCAGTGCACGAGGGTTCCTCGCAAACACTTGTCGTTTGTAGATTTGTTGATGATAGCCATTCTGACAGGTGTGAGATGGTACCACATTGTTGTTTTGATTTGCAGGTCTCAGATGATTAGTGACTTTGAGCATGTTTTCATATGTCTTTTGACCTTCTGTATGTCCTCTTTCGAAAAGTATCTATTTAGGTCCATTGCCCATTTTTTGATTTGGTTGTTTATCTTCCTTTTGTTTAGTTGTATGAGTTCCCTGTAAATGTTGGAGATTAAACGCTTATCAGTGATAACATTGGCAAATATGTTCTCCCATTCTGTGGGCATTCTTGTTGTTTTGTTGATGGTTTCTTTTGCTGTGCAGAAGCTTTTTATTTTGATGTAATACCATTTGTTTATTTTCTCTTTAGTTTTCATTGCCCTAGGAGCAGTATCAGTGAAGAAACTGCTTCTTCATATGTCTGCTATTTTGTTGCCTGTGGATTCCTCTAGTATTTTTATGGTTTCCCATCTTATGTTTAAGTCCTTTATCTATTTTGAGTTTATTTTTGTGAAGGGTGTAAGTTAGTGGTTTAGTTTCATTTTTGTGCATGTATCTGTCCAATTTTCCCAACACCGTTTATTGAAAAGACTGTCTTGACTCCATTGTATGTTCATGCCTCCTTTGTCAAATATTAATTGAGCATATTGGTTTGGGTCAATTTCTGGGTTTTCTATTCTATTCCATTGATCTATATGTCTGTTCTTGTGCCAGTACCAGGCAGTTTTGAGAACAGTGACTTGTAATACAGCTTGATATATGTTATTGAGATCCCACCTACTTTGTTCTTCTTTCTCAGGATTCCTGCAACTATACGGGGTCTTCTTTTATTCCAGATCAATTTTTGGAAAGTTTGTACTAGGTCTGTGAAATATGCCATTGGTATTTTAATGGGAAGTGCATTGAATGTATAGATTGCTTGGGTAGTATGGACATTTTGATGATGTTGATTCTACCAATCCATGAACACAGTATGTCCTTCCATCTGTTTATGTCTTCCTCTCTCTCTTTTTTTCAGTGCACTGTAGTTTTCCAAGTACATGTCCTTTACCTCCTTAGTTAAGTTTATTCTTAGGTATCTTAATTTTTTTGGTGCAATTGTAAATGGGATTTTTTTTTAGTACCTCTTTCTGTAAGTTCACTATAGGTATATAAAAAACGCCATAGATTTCTGAGTGTTAATTTTGTGTCCTGCTACACAACCGAATTCATTTATTAACACATTGTATGCGGGAAAAGTATTTATACGTTTTACCTATTTATACGTTCTACCATTGTAGTAGAGTGCGGGACACTTATTAATACGTTTTTTATAGACTAACGGTAGAATGTGGGTAACGTATAAATACATAAACTAAAGTTATCGTAATTTTACTGAACGTTGCCATTTGCCCCAAAAATTAGCAAAAATGGCCGGCTCCAACTGTTAGCGCATGATAAAAACTACCCACAAACAATGTGTTAAGTCTAGTAGTTTTTTGATGGAGTCTTTAGGGTTTTCTATGTACAGTATCATGTCATCTGTGAATAATGACAGTTTTACATCTTCTTTTTCAATTTGGATGCCTTTTATTTCTTCTTCTTGTCTAATTGCTATGGCTAGCACTTCCAGTACTATGTCAAACAGGAGTGGTGAGAGTGGGTATCCCTATCTTGTTCCTGTTCTTAGGTGAAATGATTTTAGTTTTTGCCCATTGAATATGATGTTGGCTGTAGGTTTGTCATATAAGGCTTTTAGTATGTTGAGGTATGATCCCCCTATTCCCACTTTGCTGAGAATTTTTATCAAGAAAGGGTGTTGGATTTTGTCAAATGCTTTTTCTGCATCAATTGATATGACAATGTGATATTTATCTCTCAATTTGTGTGTGTGATGTATCATGTTTATTGAATTGTGGATATTGTACTAAGATCAATTTTTAACAAGGGGTAAAAAGAAAGGAAACAGAAAAATTAGAGCAGGGACAGGAGAAGAGAAAACAGTATGAAAAAGGGAGAAGTGAGGAAGAAAAAGGTTAAGAAAAGAAAAAAATAAGATAAAATAAAATAAAAATAACAATAGAATAAAGAAAAAAATAATACTTAAGAAACAAAAATAAAAAATAAAATAAAGAATATTTTTTAAATAAATGGTAAAAATAAAGACGTGAAGTGTCATTCACTTAGGCCGAGTTTTAATTCCCCATGGGGGCTGGTCTGAAACCTCACTGTTCTGTTCTGTCTGCCACTTCTTAGCTTCCTGTCAGGTAGTCAGCACTGTGTTGAAGTTCTAAGTGATCCTCCACTCCTTTGTTTGTGTCTGTCTCCACAGGCCTTGGTTGCAAGCAGGTGGGACCAATCTGCCCACTTTGCCTGTCTGCCTGCTGTCAATCACTCAAGCTTCTGTTTCTCACAGGGCTTTAGCTTTGGGTAGTGCTGTATTGCTTTCCGGGACATAATGGCCCCTCTTCAACCCAGTCCATGTGAGCTCTTTGGGGCTATTCAGAGTCTTTGTTTCCTTTGTATAGCTCAAGTTGTAGGCTGGGTGTGGCAGTATTAGCTGCCTTGAGGCTGCTGGGAGGGGCTGGCTTTCAGAAGAAAAATGGCCACTTAGTTTTGGAGGGTCACAAATGTCTCAGTGCCAGATTCCTGGTAACCTCTTCCTATCCTGTTCCCCTCCACAGCCTCTTTCCCAACTCCACAAATCTGGACCTCTACCTGCACCGCAGCTTCAGGTGAGTATTTGTAATTCAAAGATACTATGAACTGGTTTTAGCGAATAAAAGCAAAGACAAAGGGAAAACAACCATGTGACTGTGAGTTACTCTCCCCCAGCAGTGTACTGCTCCAGCAGCTCTTCAGGCCACCTTTCTGGGTATAGCTTCTCATGTCCATGGACTTAGATCTAGATTCCCCAGCTGCCAGCAGCCCTGTGGACTCTCCTTCCACAGTTGGATGTTACGCCTGTGCTCAAGGGATGCAGCCGTGGTCCAGTGCATCTTCCTCTTGACCCTCTCAGCCCAGTGGTTGCATGTCTCTCTCCAGCCCAGATCCCTGATCCTACTGTTCTCCAGGCATCCTCTGCTCTTCCTGGCCATGAATTGTCTCACCAGCTGTATCTAATTAGCCAATTCTGGGTGGATGCTCTCTGCTTTACTTGTTTCTTCTCTCCACTCCAGGACAAGGTACAGGACACATCTGTCTATTTGGCTGCCATTTTCTCTTCCTCACATCATTTTATTTATGATGTTTCTTGGTGTGGGCCTATATCGGTTCATCTTGCTTGGGCCTCTCTGAGTTTCCTGAACTTGTGTGACTTTTTCCTTCACCAGTTTAGGAACATTTACAACCATTATTACTTCAAACAGGTTCTCAATATCTTGATCACTCTCTTCTCTTTCTGGTATCCCTATGATGTTGATGTCGTTAGATTGATGCTGTACCAACAGTCCCTTATACTGTCCTCAATTTTTTTTAAATTTTCTTTTCTTTTTGTTGCTCTGTCTGGGTACTTACTGTCATCTTGTTCTCTACATTGATGATTTGATTTTATGCTTTTGCTAAACTGCTGTTGATTCCTTCCAGAGTATTCTTTATTTCAGAAATTGTCTTCTTCATTTCACACAGTTTTTTAATGCTTACTCTACCTTTGTTTAGGTTCTCATTGAGACAATCAAGTCTTCCCCTAAGGTCCTTGAGCATTCTTTTAACCATTGTTTTAAACTCTGAATCTGGTGTTTTGGTTGCTTTTATTTCATTTAATTCTTTTTCTGGGGACTTCTCTTGTTCTTTCATTTGGGGCATATTTTTGTTTCCCCATTTTCTTTTCTTTTTTTATGTTTGTCTCTGTGTATTCAATAGACCTGCTATGACTCCCAAGCTTTTTATGAGGACTTACTGATGTGGATATCAGTGGTACAATCTTAGAGATCACCTGAAATATGTGTTCTTGAATTATTTTTGAGTGGATTATGTGCCTTCTCCTGTTGTAGTTGAGTTTTGAATGCTTTCGGCTCATTTATGGGTAGAGTTTACCTTCAGCTGTCTTACAATAAGGATAGGCAATGTATGCATTGCTGTTCAGGGACTACCCTTTAAGGCAGAGTTGTTCCAGGTAGGGTTTGGAATCTCACTTTGGCCATGATCTTTGTGTGGCTAGTTGGTTCAAGCTGAGATGTTGTTTGAAGCCCACCACTGGCTTTGTTGGTACTGGGACCTCTTGGCCAGGGTTCCAGTGAAGGAAAATTTCAGATGTTGTATTGTGGGAAACTGTTTATTGCCTTCACTATCTGATAAGCATAGACAGAGAACCCCCCCGAAGGCTGGATGCCTTTGAAGCCCTCCCAAAGGTCGGAGCTAGGCGCCACCTCTGTTTGTCCAGACAATGGTAGCTGAAACTACTCCCCCATTTATTATTATGTAAATCCTTGCTGATGGGCTAGTCTGCTTGTTACTAGGGGGTCACCTGCCTAAGGGCTATGCTATGGGGGCATTCCAGATCAATAAAAAGCTTGGTGAGGCCCGAGCACAGAGAGAAGTCCTTCGGGACTTGCCGCCTGGTCCCCCAATATTGCAAAATTATCTCGTGTCTTTTTCTCTCATTTGCTGTGCGGCTCCTCTTTCAGATACCGAACCCTACTCCACGCGAGTCGTGGAAGGAAACAACATTGTATGTACCCGGCCTTGAGCTACCCATTTAGAGTTATCACACTATTTACTGTTTGTGACTGCATCTACTGGGCCTGGGAAGTGTCAGGCTGTGTACAAGGATCAGCTTCCTGAAGCTCTGAGTTTGGGGCAGATCAATACAATTCCAAGGCTTCCTGAGGTCACCATCCACCTGTCAGCTACTGTGGTCCCCATCTCTGAGGTTGCCTGTACTTCCTCCTAAGTCACATGAAGAAAGACTGTAGAGTGAGCTCAAGCTGGCTGTACCCACTGACCCTTCCACAAGGTTCAAGCTCAGTAGGACAGTTGGGAATATGGGGTTAGTGGGTCCCCTTTTGGGGTCAGTGTGGTCAGGCACTCAATTGGGAGAATGTGGATTCTACTCCATAGCCATGTACTCAGTCTTTCATAGGGTCTGCCTTTTCCCATAGGGATGCACCATAGGTTCAGGTTGGGTGCAACCAGTTGTCCCCTCTGCTGAAGCAAGCTCAGCACAATGGGGCCACTGGAACTTGGGCAAACAGATCAAGAAAGCCTTTCACTGGGGGTGGCATCTGCTGAGTTGCAGGAGGTTGGAAAGCTGCAATCATCCTCTAAGCTCTGTAACCACACCCACTTGAGCCCCAGACTGGAGCCTGTGGGGGAAACACACTCCTAATGTTCCACCTCTGAGTGGAACTGCCTTTCCCTCATAGAACTAAGCTCAGCATTATGGGGCCAGTGGGACTTATTGAAACAGATTAAGACAGTCTTCTGTTGGGGGTGGTGCTGTCCAGCCAGGGGAACAAGCTGCATTCCTTCCCCTAGCTTGCAGCAGTGAAGTCAGAAAACGTGATGGAGCCACACTGTAAAGGTCCCAGATCTGAGCTGCACTCTTTCCTCCTCTCAGAACTGAACCCAGCAGGACAGGGCCAGCAGGACTTGGAGGAACAGATCAAGTCAGATCTCCACTGGGGGTGGCACCTGCCCAGGGGGAGGGAATGAGTGGCATGCCTCCCCTTAGCTCTGCAGCCATGTAGCCAGAGACACTGACAAGAGTGTCATTCATTGAGTGTGGTACCTGCCTAATCTGCAGGAGTGGAGCAAAATTGGCCTTTTTTCAAAGCTACTTAGTTCAATAATCATCTGAGAGTGTCTATAGTTTCTCCAGAAAAGAGTATATTACAGGCCCATGTTTGTTGCAGCCAACAGTCCTTTCTGCTGGACTTGAGTTTGACAAGGTGTTGTCACTAGTATTTGGACTACTGGATTAGTGCACTCACCCTCCTGATTCTCTAAGAATAAGATTGTCAAACCTTTGGAGATGGCTCCTGGGGTGGTGTGGAATGTTTACTCACAACCAGGACCTCAGTAGCTTATCCTCAAGATCTCTCTCCAGAGCTACTTCACCCTGATCTTCTCTTTATGGCAGGGGTGGGCAATGTCCAGCCTGAGGGCCACGTAAGACCCTCCAAATCATTTGGTCTGGCCCTGCCAAGGCATCAGGAGTGAGTTAGTTAAATGTTTAACCAAATATAGCAGGCTAATTTTTAAGTTGATAATTTTGTATGGCCCGCAAGTGATGCTATAAATACCCAAATGGCCCTTGAGAGAAAAAAGTTCCCCTATCTCTGCTTTATGGCTTTTGTATGTCCCAAATCACCTTCCCTCTACCACAGCATGACTGAGTGACCAAGATCAAGTTCCTGTGTTTTAGTCCTTTAGCAGAGCACCTGGGATTCTAGTAGACTCCCTCCTCTTCCTAGAAGAGTCCCTGCTGATTTTCACTGTCAGATGCTATGCAGGCTTCTCTTCCTGGCCCTGGTTCTCTGGTTTGGGGATCCTGGTGTGGGGTTGAGACCCCATGCTCCTCAGGGGTAACTTTTGCAGGTGAGATATCCCTCCAGCTTTTCAGCCACCACACTTGGGTGCAGGGGCCAGCCCTCTCACTATCCCCACCCTTCTTACCAGTTTCTGTGTAGCTTCTTCTATAATTCTGTGTACATAATATTCCTGTTTAGCTGTCCTTCAGTGGGTCATTCAGATTTATTGGTCTATAATATAGCTGTAAATCTAGTTTGACACTAGTAGTTGGTATGGGTAGCTTCCAACTACTCTGCAGCCATCTTGAATTTGTCCTAAAATATTCTTAAACAGAAAATAAAAGTACTAACACTGTAGTGACTGGACATCTCCCTGTGTTCGCAGGCCTCCCACTACAAGGAAAGGACAGTTTACCATAACAGAGTATTAGGCTATTATGAAAACAGAAATGTAGCAAATGATGGAAAGAGTATTTTGGCAACATCTAAGTCCTTGGTTCCAGGACTCTTGCAGCCCTGAAATACCTTTGCCTTTTTTGAGGTGTAGGCATTTAATATTTCCTTAGATCTGTTATTCAATCAGGTCTCAAATTTGCTTAAATTGCTTTAAGATAATTTTCTGTCACTTGCAAGTAAGTGCATCATAGTAGTACAACAATCGATGGAGACAGCAACTGTTTCTTCCATTCCAGAGCAATCTTGCTCAATTTAGGGACTGGTGTTTTACACAGGATAGGAAAGATGGAACCTTACTGGAAATTGTGTTCAAGCCATTGGGATAAGTGTTGTGTTTTTCAGTACTATGAGATAAAAGGAGCATATAAAAGCTGGCTGAAGTAGATCCAGATAATAAAAGCTGAGGCAGTAGGGGAAGACAGACAGGTATAGCTCTGAAAACATCATTTTAGCAATTGGATTCAGCCAACTAAGTCAACCTCAGAATATGAATACAGTTAATGGAAAAAGTCAGCTTGTGGTAGTTCTACCAATAAGACCTTCTCTATAGCTGCCTTAATTTTAACCTTAAAATTATTAAGCTTCTCAGAAGTGTTAATAACAAGAATTTTAAAAGATCATTTATGTGTTTTCTTAAACAAATGTGAGTGCCTACTCTATGATAGGCCACTTGCCCAGTGGAGATAGACAATTTTACCTTGAGAAACCTGTACGTGACTAAAAGGGAAGTGATTGTGAGAAGATAAGTTAATACGTGCTTATTTGATTTTTATGCTCCACTGTGCACTAACCATGCAGCAGGTCGTATTTTTCTATCATATGTAGTGGAAGGTTTTTCGCCCTCTTACTACTAGTATCAAATGAAGAGCTAATGTTACAATTGCAGTCCAGTTGTTACTTTACTAAATACAGCTTTTTTTTTTTATAGCAATGACCAATGATGGAAGCATTTTCAAATATGCAAGGTATGTGTGTGTGTGTGTGTGTGTGTGTGTGTGTGTGTGTGTGTAAAATCCCCTCACCCTGGTATAAAAATTTGGGCTTTTAACACTGACATTTATTAATTTGTTGAATATTTTGATTTTACTTAATGATCTCCAAAATTATTTTGGGCAACAATTTTAAGAAAATACAGTAAAAATATCAATGAATTTCAAATTGTAGTGCCAGATAATATATTAAACTTCTTCAACTCAGTTCCACTCAAGACAAAACAATTTTATCTAAAATAAGAATGGCAGCTTCAGAAAGAATAAAAAAATAATTCAATCCATTAGTCTCATGGAAAGATTTGACTCAGCAATTTCTCTGTTCTCCATTTAGAACTTCTACTTCATAGATTAGAACTGATATTCACACTTAATTCACAAAAGTTATTTCCTGATTTCATGATCTAATGAGACTACCCATCTACCCATTCTTTGTTGGGGATCTCTCTCTCTCTCTCTCTCTCTCTCTCTCTCTCTCTCTCTCTCTCTCTTTCTTCTCCTCTCTCTCCCTCCCTTCCTTGAATTTCTATGTCTATTTTGAGATAGAGATAGAGGTTGGAGATAAAGACATAACTAGTTAACTCTCAGGCATTTGAATAACTTTGTTATTCAAATGTATCAGATTTATCTTGCAAACACTTAAAATACTTATGTATTAAATAGTGAAAGAGTCACAGATACATAGAATGCATTAATCAGTTGATATTGGGATATTACTTAAATAAATAACTTAAGTTCGGGAGTACTTTGGAATCAAAACCCCATGCCACAGAAAAACAGAGACATAAATGTTCCTTTATATTGGCTTTCGCTCTCCCAATAAGTAATCTAACATTCTTTCTCCAAGCCCAACAATATATATTTATTTAAATTCTTACCACTGCAGATGAGTTAGTGATGCTGATCTCTTGAGTTGGGAACAAGATGTTTAATACAATTATGTGATTAGAAGGGGTTCTAAAAGGAGATTTTCTCCACCTTTCAGTTTTGAGATAATACTATTTAAAAAAAAAAGACAAAATTTCAGAAAAAATGAAAACAGTATTATTTGACAGGAAGTATTTTGTTTGTGCATCTCTGAAAACCAAGTGCCCAGAACAATATCTGTCCTCAGTAAATGTTTGTAAAATGAATTATTGCCAAAAACAAACAAAAAAACCCCCCAAAAACCAAGTACATACTTGAAGGAGGATTTAATTAAAGTTGATGCAATTACATCCATATGTCTTTGTTTTTCACTGGAATGTGTGATTGTCATTTTTAAAGTAATTGTTTATATCTTAACAATTCTTTCCATTTAATTGAGACATTCATAGGCTGGCTCTTGTTTTAATAATGAAATGCTTAGTTCTACCAAATGTTTTTTTAAATTTGATATAGGTTTTTAAGTATCTGATCCTCAAATGCCCAATTCTGAGATATGTTTTATAGTTCTAGATTTAATATAAAAATTCTGGAAAATTATTTGTGTAAGATTTTTGATTCCATCTCCATCCAAGGGCAAATATACAAAGTAAAGTTCCTATTTATTTTTTCCTTTTTTTTTCCCCCTCCAAATTCCTGGTTTAATAAGGACGTGTTTATTTTGAGAAAAAAAGGTCCCAAACATCAGGCTGTTCACAAAAATAACCCACAGTATCAACTTTAGAAAACAAATCTTAAAACTATTACACTAATTATTTACCTAGAGGATGCATTTGACATGCCAACTCTCATTCACAAAAATACATTGTTACATTTGTGTTGAACAGCCCCACATAGCACTCTTATATGGGGTATAAAACACATACCTCTAACTCAAAGCTGCTCTCAGGTGCTACTCAACTAATGCGATTGCCTTTGCAGTTAGGGAAGCAACTACTGAACTCATATATGAATGAAAAGAACTGTGCTCCCTGCATAACAAGAGATTATTTTGGAGATAGTTGATAAAAACCATACATCCTTTTATTGTTAAGTCATAAAGAGGTATCAAAATTAAAAGCAAAAATTACAGGGTTAAGACTTAACATAACTACTAGGAGCATCAAAGGGAAGTGAAAATGGGACTAGGCGCAGGGCAATATGAATTAATGAACATGGGAGGGACGAGATGGGGAGAACAGTGAGCATGTGCTGAAGGTACTAGGGAGAGGATCTGGTGAAAATTTTGATCTCAGACAAGCGCCTAGATAAAGAAATAATGGGACAACATTTCTAAACCCCACTATGTGCTTAAGAGTCATCCTCGCCATTGGCGCTGTCTCTGTCATCCTCTCCTTCCTCAGCCTCTTTTTCATCATCCTTGATCAACTCCAGCTGGTCATCCCCCCGATCTTCATTATCATCATCATCCAGTAGGTCCCCCTCCTCAGCAGAATCCTCAGCACCCCCCTTGGACTCCATCTTCACATTAGTCTCATCTTTCTTCAGGGAGCTGGTGGTCTGCTCCTCTTCTGTCTTATCATTCTTCATCTCTACTGGGGATGAGAAGGACAAGTCTGCTTGTTTGCTCTGTTCCTTTTCAATTTTTTCCAGGCTTTCCAGTAGATAATCCACTTTTTGTTTTATCTGGGTCAATTCCTTCTTAATGGCCTGAAGGTCATCTCCTTTCAACTTTGCAGACTTGGAAGAAGATCCTCGTTGTCCACTCTTAGAATTGAAGCCACTTTTGCCCCTTCGTGATGTGTTTCCTGATACACGCTGGCGTTTTGAGGGCACTACAGCCCGAGCAATAGGAGGAGGAGGAGGAACACGTGCTGGGTAACTGTACATCCTGTCATAATAATCCCGTTGAAAGTCATAGTCCAAATCAAAAGAGGAGCTGAGTAGAGGGGACGGAGAAGGGTGTTCTGGTACTGACCCGTACATCTCTGCTGCAGATCGTTTCACACCTGCTTTTCCTCGGTTCACTTTTGGCTCTGCAGCCAGATTAATATCTAAAACCTGGCCAGCAATCATTCTGCCATCTTCTCCTGCCACCGCAGCCCGGGCATTTCTCTCATTAACATATTGAACGAAGGCAAAGCCCTTATGAACAGAGCAACCCACAATTTTGCCATACTTTGAGAAGATAGCCTCCACATCAGATTTCTTCACCACAAGAGTATTGAGATTCCCAATGAATACATGGGAGTTCATGGAGCGAGGATCCGTCTTGTTGGTAACATTGCTGGCCATTGTCTTTGATGATTAAGGTTCCTCACAAAGCCAAAATGTAGCTGAAGATCAAAAAAATCTCACTCAAGGAAAATTCCACTAACTTATATATATTTCAAGTGATTTATAACCTGGTGGTAAAAGGGAGAAGAGATTCGATTCTGAATCTCCTACTCCCGGGTTCTACGTGGAGAAGCCGACTACTGCTCGAGGTCAGCAACGCGGCCGCAACCGCTTTGCCTTCGTCTCTTCACAAAATGGCCCCCGAGTCTATTTTTTCCTTTTATGTTCAATGCTTTCTGCATCTTTTCTAAGATGTAGTTTCTACCCAGAGTTCCATGAGAGGTTAAACAGATTTTCTGAGAGTTTTGATTTCTTGTGCAGAATATTTTTTTGTACTACAATAGAAAGCAGTTTTTATAATGACTCCCTTTTCAGTATGCTGGGTAATTTTCTGATTTATTCTCAGAGAACTTCCCCTTGCCCCTCACTTTTAAAATAATATTCTCTGTTCTCTTATTAATTTCCTAGAGATTTTCTCAATTACACAAGAGAAAACGAAATGCAGCCACAAACTCACTAGACAGTCACGTGAGAATTGTGCTGATTCTTATATGTTATACAATATATTTTTATATGTACCTTTACATATGCTTTTAAAATTATAGTTTCATAATACCTGTGTGTGTTCTTGAAAAGCCATAAAATGTAAGGGATTATTTATTACTAGAGTGTTCCAAGAGTTTAGCAAACCTCCAGAGTTCACTATAAAAAGATGTAAGATACATTGAAATTGCTGGGCTGGGGTTGAGAAGTAAGCCTGTTTCAAGAACATTAGTCAGCTCCTTGCATCCCTCCCAACCCCCTCTTCCCTCAGTTGGATTGCTGTGCAGTTGGATGTTCAGTGAACTCTATTTTTAGTTCACTTACCAGATCAGCACCCTTACAATGTTCAAACAGTTTGCTTTTTGTTCATTATAGATCTTTAGTCCTCTGTTTTCTAACTTTTCAAGTTTAATGAGTAATCTTTTTTAATCAGTCACATTCTTTCACTCGCTCCATTCCATTATTTCAGAATTTAAGATCCAAGGAATGTGCACCTGCAGTTCTACTAAAATGGCTTTCACCAGGATCAATAATGACTTCTTTAACAATGAACACAAAAGTCACTTTTAATGTAATGTTTATTATATGATTTGCATAAGTGAAATGAACACCTTAAATTTACAGATAAGTGGATTTTTACAAATGAATGCATCCTAATCAAGACATGAAACATTTTATCACCTCAGGATATCCCTTTTTGATCAAACTTCCTCCCTGGAGGCTTTCAGAGTTTTGATTTTAATAGCCATAGGTAATTTTTGTCTATTCTTAAGTTTCATATAAATTAATCATATAGTATGTACATTTTTGTATCATGAGTCAAAAGATTCTTAAAATTTAATTATGTTGCTTTTTAAATCAGTAGTGTGTTTCCTCCCTTTTTATTGCTGAGCTTTTCATTATATAAATATACTAGAATTTACCTCATCCTCAAGGAAAGGAAGCATTACTCTTTACGTGCCAAGGTATATATTGACTTCTTCCAAAGAGTAAAGTATGGAAAAGGGGAATAAGAGTAACTTTGCGGTGGAGAAATATGACAAACATGACCTCAGCCGGGTGATCAAGGTCAATATCAACAATGATAAATCATGTCGACAGTATGTTGATGTGGTATGTTGAAATGGCATTTTCTTATGTAATCTTCCTCCCCAAACCTATAACTCCCATCTCATCTTGAAAAAAAAATCAGATGAATTTCAATAGAGGAGCAATCTACAAAATACCAGATCTCAAAACTGTTAAGGCTATCAAAAAACAAGAAAAGACTGAAAAACTGTCACAAACAAAAGAACCATAAGGAGCTGCCATGACTAAATGCAATGTGGTATCCTGGCTGAAATCTTGAACAGAAAAAGAATATTTGATAAAAGCGAAGGAGATTTGAATAAACTATGAACTTTAAAAACTGTACTACTGCCTGGGCAGGTGTGGCTCAGTGGTTGAGCATCAGCCCATGCACCAAGAAGTTGCTGGTTTGATTTCAGGTTAAGGCACATGCCCAGGTTTGGGCTCAATCCCCAGTAGTGGGGATGCAGGAGGCCGCCAATCATTGATGTTTTTCTCTCTTCTCCCTTTGCTTTCTCCCTTCCTCTCTCTCAAAAAATCAATAAAAACATATTTTAAAAATGTGTAACACTTTTTTGGTTCTTCCACTGTGACAATTGTATCCTATCAGTGTAAAATGGTATCAGAGGAACCTGGGTGCTGGCTGGGCATATAAGGATTATATGTAAAAATGAGGATTCTATTTACAATCTTCTCAATTTTTTTTGTATATCTAAACTTGTTCTAACAGTGAAATCAATGAAAAGTCAATTAACAGGCAGAGCAGCATCGAACAGACTCAAACTACAGCGGGAAGGCCAGGGAGGGTTGTGGGTGGGGAGGGGGGTAAGAGATCGACCGAAGGACTTGTATGCATGCATATAAGCATAACCAATGGACACAAGACACTGGGGGGTAGGGGAGGCCGGGGGGAATGTCAAGGGGAGGGAAAAAAAGGAAACATATGTAATACTCTTTGTAATACTTTAAGCAATTAAAAAAAAAAAAGGAAAATCAATTAACCAAAAAAGTACCTGGAAAATATCACAATTCGATTACTCTTTTCTGTTGTTGGAATTTGGTACTATTTCCAGGTTTTAGCTAATATAAAGTTACTACACACATTATTATATGTTTTTCTTGTGAACACTGCTGGTCTGATAAAATAACTTTGGAAGTGTTCCTTCTATTTTTGGAGAAGAGTTTAAGAAGGTTTGATATTAGTTCTTATTTGATGTTTTAGGGAAGTCACCTGTGGACTTTTCTTCATTGAAAGATTTATGATTATTCATTAGTTTCCCTGTTATTGGTCTATTGATTCAGTCTTGGTATGTTTCTTCTTGATTCAGTCTTGGTATGTTTATGTTTCTATGAATTTATCCATTTATTCTCAGTTATCCAATTTTTTTGTCTTATAATTTTTTAAAAAAGATTTGTGTCATCTGTTATAATGGCACCTCTTTAATCTCTGATTTTATTTGTATATTCTATCTTTTTTTTTCTGAGTTAGTCCAGCTAAGAATTTGTCAACTTTATCTTTTCAAAGTACCAGCTATTAGTTTGGTTAATCTTTTGTTTCTCTGTTCATTTATTTCTGCTCTAATTTTCATTTCCTTCCTTCTGCTAACTTTAAGATCAGTTTGTTTTTCTTTTTTTAGTTCCTTAAGGTGTATAGATAGGTTGTTTAATTGGGATCTTTCTTTTAATGTAGGTGTTTATTGCTATGAACTGTTTTTGCTGCATCCCACAAGTTCTGGTATGTTGTCTTTCCATTTTAATTGTTTTAAGAAATGTATGTATTTCCCATTTAATTTCTCATTTGGTTCATTGATTGTTCAGTAGAGGCACTGAGTTTTAAAGAGCTCTTTATGTTATTCGTGGGGTGCCCTCCATTTCCCTGCCTGCTGCTGGTGGAATGTCACAAAAAATTTTTTTTCTGAGACTCATATGAGAGAATGGCTTTTATTAGCATGGAATTAAATCCTTGGGTTTCCAAGGTTCCATCTCCTTCCATCCCTCTGTGGAAGAAGTCCAGCTGTATCTTTAGCAGAGCTAGAATTAAAGCTGTTGCCCAGAGTTTCCATTCCTTATTTGCACAGTCCAGTTCAGCATCAGGTTAGCTTAGTTTGTGTTCTGATCTGTAGTCCATTGTGTGTGGGGTCCACATGGCCATAGGCCATGTGTCTTCTAGGACCACATGACTATGAAAGGAACATGGGAAAGTGCAAGGAAGCAGGAGCAAAGCTAGAGGAACAATAGAGAAGAATTCCTTTGTCTGTGGATTTTAAACCTCTAAGGTTTCAGGCACATGTTCAGTGGCTCCACCCCCTCTGGCCAATCCATGGTTTACAGGTTAGACTGACAGGCAAGTATTGTTTATACATATCCCAGAGTTTACTGCATATGTGTCCATCTCCCCGTTTTTGGTCTCCTTCCCCTAGTGATCTGCAGGGAATGGACTGATGGTTGCCTGGGGAGTGTGAAATTCACCATCTTCCTAGCGAATCTCCCCAGATGGCCAGGTTTATGATATCTGGCTTCCCTTTTACTCCTTTCCTATTAATATTAATATTAATAAATATTAATATCTAGCTAATTATAATGGTAACACCTTCTCTGGCCTTCCTCTTGCCAACCACCACTCCACAGGTCAAGGAGGTCATGGGCCAGAAAACATGCCCACTGAAACCTGCACACTTCTTTTAGACCAAAGTTAGCTGGTATCCCAAAGTTTCCAACCCTTGTGTGGCCTCTCCCTACATCCATTCCCTCAAGGGCAGACTGTGAAGCTGGTATGTAAACCCTTAGGCCTAAGAGATGACCAACAGATAGACTTTGCTGGGGTAGAGTATGGATTGATCTTATATGTTTAGACTGGTGTCCAGAGGTACATGTGTGAAATATCCAGCAGGGTGAGGAGGTTACAGAGGAGTGGTAACTGATGCCATGTTCTAGCTCAGACTTTTGAGAGGACTGATGATGCTAAATTTAAACCCAACCTTTTATGTTGTTGCTATAAAGCCATTTATCAGAGTAGAAGGAAATATAATATGATCTTAAATAGTTTTTAATCTTAATTTATAGCTCAAAGGTTTAGGGATCTATCATGCTGACCTCCATTGAAGCTCTTGTCTTGGGCTCTATAAATAGGGCCGAACTGATCTTGAAAAATATGTTTTCTCCATAATACTCTCTGCATTCAGCTGATTTAAATATAATTTTTTTCAAAGCTTAGTTTAAGTTTTTATGAAATGTTCTTAGCCTTATATTTTAGTTTATTTCTTCCTGTGAATTGCTGTAGCATTTATTATCTGCACCAACCCTATGGTACATATACAATATTTGTATTTTTTTTATTATTATTATTATTAGTTAAGGTATTACATCATCCCCCCCTTTAATCCCCAACCTCCCCCCCACACACAAACTCATGCTCCCATCCCCCCGTTGTCCATGTCCATTGGTTTGGCTTATATACATGTATACAAGTCCTTCTGTTGATCTCTTCCCCTTACCCCCGCCCTCCCCTACTTT
Organism: Myotis nattereri; assembly: GCF_964212035.1. NCBI lineage: Eukaryota > Metazoa > Chordata > Mammalia > Chiroptera > Vespertilionidae > Myotis > Myotis nattereri. The sequence continues at coordinate 107,582,041 of NC_138076.1, forward strand.
CCTTCTGGGGATTGATAGCCTGATCGCTGTTTCTCAGTCTTTGGATCTGTCCCTTTTCATCAGTCTATGTTGTTCTCTATAATCCACAAATGAGTGAGATCATGTGGTATTTATCTTTCTCTGACTGGCTTATTTCACTTAGCATAATGCTCTCCAGTTCCATCCATGCTGTTGCAAAAGGCAAGATTTCCTTTTTTTTTTTTTTTACTGCAGCATAGTATTCCATTGTGTATATGTACCACAGTTTTCTAATCCACTCATCTGCTGATGGGCACTTAGGCTGTTTCCAAATCTTAGCTATGGTGAATTGTGCTGCTATGAACATAGGGGTGCATATATCCTTTCTAATTGGCGTTTCTGGTTTCTTGGGATATATTCCTAGGAGTGGGATCACAGGGTCAAATGGGAGTTCCATTTTTAGTCTTCTGAGGTAGCTCCATACTGTTCTCCACAGTGGCTGCACCAGTCTGCATTCCCACCAGCAGTGCAGAAGGGTTCCTTTTTCTCCACATCCTCTCCAACACTTGTTGTTTGTTGATTTGTTAATGATAGCCATTCTGACAGGTGTGAGATGATAACGCATTGTCGTTTTGATTTGCATCTCTCATATAATTAGTGACTTTGAGCAGGTTTTCATATGTCTTTCTGCCTTCTGTATGTCCTCTTTCGAAAAGTGTCTATCTAGGTCCGTTGCCCATTTTTTTATTGGATTGTTTATCTTCCTTTTGTTAAGTTTCATGAGATCCCTGTAAATGTTGGAAATTAAACCCTTATCGGTGGTATCATTGGTAAATATGTTCTCCCATGTAGTGGGTCTTCTTGTTGTTTTTTTGATGGTTTCCTTTGCTGTGCAAAAGCTTTTTATTTTGATGTAGTCCCATTTGTTTATTTTCTCGTTAGTTTCCATTGCCCTAGGAGCATTATCAGAGAAGAAATTTCTTCGGCATATGTTTGCGATTTCGCTGCCTGTGGATTCCTCTAGTATTTTTATGGTTTCCCGTCTTACGTTTAAGTCTTTTATCCATTTTGAGTTTATTTTTGTGTATGGTGTGAGTTGGTGATCTAGTTTCATCCTTTTGCATGTATCTGTCCAATTTTCCCAACACCATTTATTGAAGAGACTGTCTTGAATCCATTGTATGCTCTTGCCTCCTTTGTCGAATATTAATTGGGCATAGTGGTTTGGGTCGATTTCTGGGGTCTCTATTCTATTCCATTGATCTATATGTCTGTTCTTGTGCCAGTACCAAGCTGTTTTAAGAACAGTGGCTTTGTAATACAGTTTGATATCTGGTATTGAGATCCCACCTACTTTGTTCTTTCTCAGGATTGTTGCAGCTATTCGAGGTCTTTTTTTATTCCAGATGAATTTTTGGAACGTTCGTTCTAGATTTGTGAAATATGCCGTTGGTAATTTAATGGGGATTGCATTGAATCTATAAATTGCTTTGGGTAGTATGGACATTTTGATGATGTTGATTCTACCAATCCATGAACATGTTATGTTCTTCCATCTGTTTATGTCTTCCTCTATCTCTTTTATCAGTGTCCTGTAGTTTTCAGCATATAAGTCTTTTACTTCCTTAGTTAAGTTTATTCCTAGGTATTTTAATTTTTTTGGTGCAATGGTAAATGGGATTGCTTCTGTAGTTTCACTTTCTGTAAGTTCACTATTGGTGTAAAGAAATGCCATGGATTTCTTAGCATTAATTTTGTATCCTGCTACATTGCCGAATTCATTTATTAAGTCTAATAATTTTTTGATGGAGTCTTTAGGGTTTTCTATGTACAGTATCATGTCATCTGCAAATAAGGACAGTTTTACTTCTTCTTTTCCAATCTGGATGCCTTTTATTTCTTCTTCGTGTCTGATCGCAATGGCTAGTACTTCCAGTACTATGTTGAACAGGAGTGGTGAGAGGGGGCATCCCTGTCTTGTTCCTGTTTTTAGGGGGAATGGTTTTAGTTTTTGCCCATTGATTATGATGTTGGCTGTGGGTTTGTCATATATGGCTTTTATTATGTTGAGGTATGATCCCTCAATTCCTATCTTGCTGAGAGTTTTTATGAAGAAAGGGTGTTGGATTTTGTCAAATGCTTTTTCCGCATCAATTGATATGACTATGTGGTTTTTTTCTCTCAGTTTGTTTATGTGATGTATCACTTTTATTGATTTGCGGATATTGTACCATCCTTGAATCCCTGGGATAAATCCTACTTGGTCATGGTGTATGATCTTTTTGATGTACTGCTGGATCCGATTTGCTAGGATTTTGTTGAGGATTTTGGCATCTATGTTCATGAGGGATATTGGCCTATAATTCTTTTTCATTGTATTGTCTTTATCTGGTTTTGGGATTAGGGTGATGTTGGCTTCATAGAATGAGCTGGGAAGTGTTCCTTCCTCTTGGATCTTTCGACATAGTCTGAGGAGGATAGGTTTTAGGTCTTCCTTGAATGTTTGGTAAAACTCCCCTGTGAAGCCATCTGGCCCCGGGCTTTGGTTTGCTGGAAGCTTTTTGATTACTTCTTCGATTTCCTCCATAGTTATTGGCCTATTGAGATTTTTAGATTCTTCCTGGTTAAGTTTTGGAAGGTTGTATTTATCTAGGAATATGTCCATTTCCTCCAGGTTGTCTAGTGTGTTGGAGTAGAGTTGTTCATAGTATTTTCTAACAATCCTTTGTATTTCTATGGGGTCTGTTGTTATTTCTCCTCTTTCATTTCTGATTTTGTTTATTTGGGTCCTCTCTCTTTGTTTCTTGGTGAGCCTGGCTAGAGGTGTATCAATCTTGTTTATCCTTTCAAAGAACCAGCTCTTGGTTTTGTTGATCTTTTGTATTGATTTTTTGGTCTCTATGTCGTTTATCTCCGCTCTGATCTTTGTTATTTCCTTCCTTCTGCTTACAGTGGGCTTTTTTGGTTGCTCTCTTTCTAATTCTTCGAGTTGTAGAGTTAGGTCATTTATTCTCATTGTTTCTTGTTTCTTTCAGTAGGCTTGTAGAGCTATGAACTTCCCTCTCAAGACTACTTTTGCTGTGTCCCATAGGTTTTGGATTGTTGTGTTTTCATTGTCATTCGTTGCCATGATGTTTTTTATTTCTTCTTTGATCTCACTGGTGACCCAGTCGTTGTTTCATAGCATGCTATTTAGTCTCCATGTGTTTGATTTTTTTGGATTGTTTTTGTTGTAGTTGATTTCCAGTTTTATGCCTTTGTGGTCTGAGAAGATACTTGATATGATTTCAATTTTCTTGAATTTGAAGAGACTTTGTCTGTGACCCAATATATGGTCTATCTTTGAAGATGACAAATGTGCACCTGAGGAGAATGTATATTCTGTGGCTTTGGGGTGAAATGTTCTGAAGATGTCAATTAATTCCATCTGATCTAGTGAGTCATTTAGGATTGATGTTTCTTTGCTGAGTTTCTGTTTAGAGGATTTGTCCAGTGGCGATAATGGGGTGTTAAGGTCCCCTACTATGATTGTATTGCTGTCAATCTCTCCCTTGATCTTCTCCAGAAGATTTCTTACGTATTTGGGTGCTCCTATATTGGGTGCATATATATTTACCAGAGTTATTTCTTCTTGTTGGACTGCTCCCTTTAGTATTATGAAGTGGCCTTCTTGATCTCTTTTTATGTCCTTCACTTTGAGATCTAATTTGTCAGATATAAGTATTGCTACCCCGGCTTTTTTTTTCACTTCCATTGGCCTGAGAAACCTTTTTCCATCCCTTCACCATCAGTTTGTGTGCGTCTTTTTTTCTGAGGTGGGTTTCCTGTAGACAGCAGATATATGGGTCATGTTTTCTTATCCACTCATTTACCCTATGCCTTTTGACTGGGGAATTTAATCCATTTACATTTAAAGTTATTATTGATAGAAACTTGTTAGTCGCCATTTTTGTTCTTTACCGCTGCGTTCCTTCTTTGTTTCCTGTTTTTTCGATTTACAGCAGACCCTTTAGCATTTCTTGCATTGCTGGTTTGGTTGTAATAAACTCCCGTAGACCATTTTTGTCTGTGAAGCTCCTGATTTGACCCTCAATTTTGACTGATAGCCTCGCTGGGTATAATATTCTTGGATTCAGACCCTTCCTTTGCATGACTTTGTATATTTCATTCCATTCCCTTCTGTCCTGATGTGTTTCTGTTGAGAAGTCGGTCGCTAGTCTGATGAGGGATCCTTTGTAGGTAACTTTCTGTCTCTCTCTGGCTGCTTTTAAGATTCTTGCTTTGTCGTTGGTGTTTGCCAATTTAATTATTATGTGCCTTGGTGTCGGTCTTTTCGGGTTCATTTTGTTTGGGACTCTGTGAGTTTTTTGGATTTGTGTGAGTTTTTTCCTCCCTATATCAGGGAAATTTTCTGTTACTATTTTTTCAAACAGGTTTTCTATTCCTTGCTCAGTTTCCTCTCCTTCTGGCACCCCTATTATTCGGATGTTGTTTTGTTTAGCATTGTCCCAGAGTTCTCTTAGACTCTCCTCCTGCTTTTTAATTTTTTTTTTCTAGAAGCTGTTCTGTTTGGGTATTTTTTTCTACCTTGTCTTCTAGCTCGCTGATGTGGTCCTCTGCTTCTTCTAGTCTACTGTTGATGCTTTCTATTGAGTTCTTTATGGCAGTGATGTCATTTTTCATTTCCTCTTGGTTCTTCTTCATTTCCTCTTGGTTCCTACACATATTGTTGAATTGGTCTTCCATTCTTTTCATCCACCTTATGGCCATTACTCTGAATTCTTTCTCTGACAGGTTGCTTGCCTCCATTGCCTCCATTTCGTTTACTTCCTTTTCTGATGATGCTTGTTTTTCTTTCATATTTGGGTTGGTTCTTTGTTTCACCATGATTTCTCTTCTCAAGGTGTTTGGTTATGTAGTTCTCTCTCTGTTGCGCTGATTCAAAGGCACAAAATACAACACAACAAGGCACAACGTACAAGGCACCGAACTAAATGCATTCACGATATTAATAACCCCAAATAAAGGTGACCCCCCGAGCGAAGAGAATTAGGGGATAAAGAAGAAAAAAGAGAAAAAGATTAGAGAGGAAAATAAAAAACAAAAAGGAGTGCTGAAATGAGATTGGGAAAAGGGAGAGAAAAAAAAACCAAAAAGACCAAAATAAAAACAAAAAAAGAAACAACAACAACAAAAACAAAAAAAAATTAAGAGAATGAAATAGAGGTGGGGAAGAGGCTATTTGTATGGGGAGAGTGAGGGATTGGAAATTAGATATATAAGTAGGGTGAAATTTAGACAGTGGGTAGAAAGAAGGAATAGGTAAAATCCAAAGCAGGAATAGGGTAAGAGAAACAGGACAACAAAAGGGGAAAAGTGAGGAAGAGAGTTTTGGCTTAAGGGTAAATGTGAGATAGAGAGAAATGATGCTAAAGGAACAATGAAAATAGAGTGTAGAACACTAATCCCAAAATAAAATAAAGAAAAATAAAAAAAAAAATAAAAAATAAAATGACACTTGAAAAAATGGTAAAAGGATAGCAATAATACTGGTTAAAAAAATGTAGTAATTAAAAAGGTAAAATCAGGTGATGAAAAAAATAAAAAAATAAAAAAAAATAGGTTCTTAATGAAATGGTGAAAAAAGAATTAAAAAAAATATATAAAAATATTCGGAAGTGAAGGTGCTTCAGATCTTCCACTCTTCTTTTTGGCACGCCTCAGTCCTGCCAGGCATTCAGGGGAGTGTTGAACTTCCCTGCGATACACTGTCCCTCCGTGCAGTAAACCACAGACCTGATTTTAAGGCAGGTTGTATTTTTTTACCAGACTGCCTTTATTTGTGATGGCAAAAGAGACAGTTCGTGGCTCTGCCTCTGGGTGGCAGTGTGTCTGGATTTACCTCCGAGGCTCTAAGTCCTCTCTATCAGTAGGGTTTTGTTTTGTTTTGTTTTTCCTCTATGGTATTTGGAACTGATTCGGGAAAGACCACTGCCCAGAGCTGGTTCCTTGCCACTGTCCGCTGTTTCCCAGGCTCCCCAAAAAGAACTTTCCCCTACAGGCTCTGCGAATGACCCCAACTGGGGAATCCCATGCGCTGGGTTTAATAATCAAATGCACGGATCTAAGGGGAACTGTAACAAGAGCCTGATAGTTGTGCGAATTCGCAAGCCTCCACCTTCCAGGTCTGTGCACAGTCTCCGCGTGCCCACTCGCCCCTGGCACCAAGCAGCCAGCAGATTGGCAAAGTCCAAGGCTGCTCCTTTACATCCAGCCCAGCTATGGGCTCATTTTTCGCGTTCCCTTCTGCCAGCAGCCCTGTGGGGCCCCTTCCCCACTCGCGGGTCACACTGGTCCCAAAGGCTGAGGACTCTGTGGGGCGCAGATTCCGCCTCGCGCCGCGAGCTCGGTCCTCCCTCCAACCTAAACTGCAAACCGCACCTTTAGGGGATGTCCAACCTTTCTGTGAGAAGAAGCAGTGCTCATCTGAGTTCAGGCAGTCACGCTGCTTGAGATCCCTCGTTTCCAGGTTAGTAGCTGGTCTCTGGATGCCGGCAACAACCACCCAAGATGGCGCGGTCTCCGCTGCTTAGCTGGCACACCAGGAGAGGCTTCAGCCGCAGTCTCCAACCGTCCTTTTTTTTTCCTGGGGGGTTCTCGGTCTTTCCTAGCTGCAGACAGTCTCTCAGCTGAAAATCCTCTACCTATTCGGGCTGAATGTTACCCGTTTCAGCTGCTCACCCTTATCTGCTCCAGGACAAGGCACAGGACACGTCCGCTTATACCTCCGCCATTTTCCTTCCCATTTGTATTTTATTTTATTTTATTTTAATTTATTTTTTGTTTAGCCTTTTGCTTTATTTTTTTTAAATTAAATCTTTATTGTTCAGATTATTACATTTGTTCCTCTTTTTCCCCCCATAACTCCCCTCCTCCCAGTTCCCACCCCACCCTCCGCCCTCACTCCACACCCACTGTCCTCATCCATAGGTGCACGGTTTTTATCCAGTCTCTTCCCGCATCCCCCACACCCCTTTCCCCCCAAAAAATAGTCAGTCCATTCCCTTTCTATGTCCCTGATTCTATTATAATCACCAGTCCATTCTGTTCATCAGATTATTTATTCACTTGATTCTTAGATTCACTTGTTGATAGATGCATATTTGTTGTTCACAATTTGTATCTTTACCTTTTTCTTCTTCTTCCTCTTCTTAAAGGATACCTTTCAGCATTTCATATAACACTGGTTTGGTGGTGATGAACTCCTTTAGCTTTTCCTTATCTGTGAAGCTCTTTATCTGACCTTCAATTCTGAGTGATAGCTTTGCTGGATAAAGTAATCTTGGTTGTAGGTTCTTGGTATTCATCACTTTGAATATTTCTTGCCACTCTCTTTTGGCCTGCAAAGTTTCTGTTGAGAAATCAGCTGACAGTCGTATGGGTATTCCCTTGTAGGTAACTGAGTTTCTTTCTCTTGTTGCTTTTAAGATTCTCTCTTTGTCTTTTGCTCTTGGCATTTTAATTATGATGTGTCTTGGTGTGGTCCTCTTTGGATTCCTTTTGTTTGGGGTTCTCTGCGCTTCCTGGACCTGTAAGTCTATTTCTTTCACCAGGTAGGGGAAGTTTTCTGTCATTATTTCTTCAAATAGGTTTTCAATATCTTGCTCTCTCTCATCTTCTGGCACCCCTATAATTCTGATGTTGGTACGCTTGAAGCTGTCCCAGAGGCTCCTTACACTATCTTCATATTTTTGGATTCTTTTTTCATTTTGCTTTTCTGGTTGGGTGTTTTTTGCTTCTTCGTATTTCAAATCTTTGACTTGATTCTTGCGCTCCTCTGGTCTGCTGTTGGGAGTCTGTATAATCTTTATTTCAGTCAGTGTATGCTTAATTTCTAGTTGGTCCTTTATCACAACATCGAGGGTCTCACTAGATTTCTTGAGGATTTCACTATATTTATCGGCGGTCTCACCAGTCTTTTCGAGGGTCTTACTAAATTTATCGGTGGCTTCTAGACAGTTCTTGAGAGACCTTAAAAGTGTGGTTTTGAACTCTATATCCAGCATTTTGATTTCCTCCATTTCTGTCATTTGTGTCCTGTTTCTTTGTCTCTGCATTTTTTTATGCTTTCTTGGTGCACCCCCGGGTGGTCTTTGTGCGCAGTCTTGTTGTAGTTAAGCCTTGATTGTTGTAGGTAACACTTGGGGGGGATTTGACCTCCAGGCCAACTGGCTGTGAGAATCAGCTGTGTCTGCAGTGGGAGAACTTCTGTCCTCTAGGGAGGTGCTAATCTAGCCTTTGCCTGAGGCTATCCAGCAAATGCCTCTGTGCAAGGCTTGGGCAGGGCTGGTCCCAGGAGATCAACAGGGTGGGCGGAGCGAGCAGTTATGGCTGCTCTCAGTCCCATCCCCAGAGGCTATGCCTGTCAGTGTCCCAGCAACCGCTGCTAGTACCTCTGAGAGAAAGCTGCCCTCGAGTTCCAACCGATGCCAGACAGTCCCACTTCTCCCGTAATTGTCTGGGTCCCCAGAAACTCTCCTGGAACTGGAGCTCAGAGCCTGAGACTCCCTCCTGATTGAAACAGACAACCTCGCCCTCAGCCGCCAGCCCGCTCCGCACGCACCTCTGCACCTTTGTATTTTACTTTCGCACTGCACCTCCTCTGAGTCTCGGTATGCTTTTCTCTTTCCTTTTAGTTGTAGAATTTCCCCTCAGCCAGCCTTCCTGTGGTTCTGGGTGATGTCCGTTCCATCTTTTAGTTGTATTTTTGACCAGAATTGAACCTGGGACCCCTTAGTCCGCAAGCCGACGCTCTATCCACTGAGCCAAACCGGCTTTGGCAACAGAGGATCTAGTTGTATTTTTGAAGTGGTTGTGTGAGGCAGCAATCTCCGGTGTTTACCTATGCCACCATCTTGGTTTCACCTAGCCTTTTGCTTTCCAATATTTGTATTTTAAAAAATAATTTAATTGAATAGCCCCTACAATATTTTATTGTCACAGGCCATATTTTACCTTTCCTTCTTGATGCACTCTGGTAACATTGCAAGCAAGGGCATTCTGACTGAGGCACGGTCTACCTCCAGTGAAAGGTTTCGATATAAATTATTGCTCATCACTAGCTTTTTAGTAATTGTCGTAAAAACATCTATTTTGTTCTAGTGCAGATATAACTGTGAATTGTATCAAGTAAGTTAATGGATTCATGGATTATTATTTCTTATTGTATCATATGCTGGCTGTTTAACTTCTTTCACTCTTAAAAATTAAGTGTTAGGCCGTAGCTGGCTCGGCTCAATGGATAGAGCATTGACCTGTGAACTAAAGGGTCCTGGGTTTGATTCTGGTCAAGGGCATATGCCTGGGTTGCTGGCTCAATCCACAGTGGGGGGCATTCAGGAGGCAGCCAATCAATGATTCTCTCTTTCTCTCTGAAATAAAAATAAATAAATTAAAATTTTAAAAAATTAAGTGTTGGAATGAGTGTGCATGTATACATTGATGATAGTGGTGGTGATCATGATGGTTGTGGTGGTGGTGGTCCTGGTGATGGTGATTAGGGTGGTTGTGGTAGTGGTTTGATTATGCTTTAAATTTAGAAGGGGATTTTGCCTGTCTACCCATTCTCTCCATTCCTAACATATTTTTTTTCCACTTAGATTATAAAGCTGTAATGGTGAAGAAATTTATCTTTTTTAAAAAATATATTTTATTGGTTTTTTACAGAGAGGAAGGGAGAAGGATAGAGAGTTAGAAACATTGATGAGAGAGAAACATTGATCAGCTGCCGCCTGCACACTCCTTACTGGGGATGTGCCCACAACCAAGGTACATGCCCTTGACCAGAATCGAACCTGGGACCCTTGAGTCCACAGGCTGACACTCTACCCACAGCCAAACCGGTTAGGGCAAGAAATTTATCTTATACCATTTGAATCCCAAAGCCTAGAATGTCACTTTCTATCTAATAAAACACTTATAAAATATTTGTTAGAGATGTTGATGCTGGAACCAGTGTCTCTAGGGTTTGGGACAGGCTAGACAAATGTAGATTTAAGAATTGGGTAAGTTAAGAAGGAAGCATGAGGACCACATATTGAAACAGGAGGTGTTTCAGTGGCATTTAGATTCTACTAGAGTTAATTCAATTTTAATGACAATTATTAAACTTTTCTGGCATGCCATTTGCTGTTATATGTATTTGAGATACAACTATGTATAAAGAGAAAAGTGACCCAGCCCTCCTGGAACTTACATTTAACATCAGAAGCCAGACAGTTAACATTGAATATAATAAATATGGAAAATATAATATGTTAAATGATGATATGTTATAGAAAAATAAAGGAACAGATTAGGATAAGGATAAGGAGCTTAGGGTATACAATTGTTGGGGTTAAAATTTTAAATAGGGTGGATAAGGTGTACACATTGAGAAGCTGACATTTCAGCAGACTTACAAAGTAAGGGACTCAGACATTAGGACACTGAAGGAAAGATTATTCCTGACAGAGGAACAGCCAATGTAAATATTTTAATTTGGGTCTCAGGGCAGAGCAGGGCAATGTACTAAGAACAGTAAGGAGGCCATAATGGTTGGAGGGGAGTGAGCAAGGAGTAGGAAGGTGAGGCCAGAGTGAAAAGAGAGGGCTATGTTGTGCAGGGCTGTAGAGATCATTGCAAGGATTTTGGACTTTACTCTGAAATCAATTGAACAGCTTTGAGCAGAGGAATACCATTCTTGGGGTTTATGCTTTAAAGAATCATGCTGGTCACTGTGCTGAGCAGAGGAAAAAGAAGGTAAAATAATGAGTAAAACCAGTTGAGGGTGTGAGGAAGCTATTGAACTTATGCAGGAGAGAAATAATAGCAGCAGTAGAGGTGGTGATAAATGATCAGACATGGGATGTATCTGAAAAATAGATACAATTTGAATTTCTGACAGATTAAATGTGAAGCTGAATACATATCATCTCATTAGCCAAGATTAAGATTAAGTTCAAAATATATGATCTATTTGTTTTTTTAAAAGCAAAACTATTGAATTATTATTTTTGTTATTAAAAGGCAAATAATAAATTACAAATAAAAATAAAATAAAAACATTGCATAATTAACTTCAAAACAAGTATAAATAAATGAAAATATGTTTAATAAAAGTTAAGACCCAAAGAAAGTAGGACATTTCAGCTGTTAAAAATACCACTTTTTAAAAAAATCATCTAACATATAATTAAAACAAATTTTGTCTTTCTCCCAAAAATTCAGATGGGGTGGGAACAGGAATATGGAGTGTAGATGTAATGACTGGAGACATTGCTCTACAAGAAAAAAGGCACTTACTGAATGCATAACAATGTCCAGAGTGGGTAGTAGAAATACAAAGATATTAACCCTGGTGAAATGTTCTTAGCCAGAATTCAAGCATTTGAGATTTGGAACTGATATATGGTACATTTTTATCTTCTTGAGAATGGATAGAAAGGGGATCATGAGAAGTAGGGAGAAGTTTAAAAAGAGAAATGTTAATGGAAACCATGATCTACTTTGTACTAATGTTGTTCTACTACCTTGAGAAACACCAAGCCTTACATAAATTGGCCCTACAGTCAAGCCTCCTGTAATGTCATTGGGAAGAACAATGACTTCTGCTCAAGAGGAAAAACAACATGTGGATGTCATATGAAGAGTTAACACCAGCAGAAAAAGCATAGTATAAGAAAACCAAAACCAAAACAAACAAAAAGAAAGACATTGTAATGAACAGAACAGCCAGAGAAGGCATAAGAGTTAAATAGTATCTCTAAGAGAGGGTAGAGGTTTTTAAATATATTTTTATTATTAGAAAAGAAACACGTTTTCACTATTTATTTATTTTTTATTTTAAAAAGTTTTTATTGATTTTTAGAGAGAAAGAGGAATGAGGAGAGAGAGAGAGAGAGAGAGAGAGAGAGAGAGAGAGAGAATAACAGTGATCAGTTGCCTTCTGCACATCACCTACTGGGGATAGAGCTGGCAACTCAGGCATGTCCCATGACAGAGAATTGAACCAGTGACCTCAGAAAACTATAGAATGTTGAAAAAAGGGAGATAGAAGGAGATATAAATAAGTGGAAGAATATACCATGTTCATAGATTGGTAGAATTAACATAATTAAAATCTCTATAGTACCCAAAGCAATCTATAGATTCAATGCAATCCCCATTAAAATACCAATGGCATATTTCAAAGATCTGGGAAAAACAAAAAAATTTATATATGGAACAAAAAGAGAATAGCCACAGAAATCTTGAGAAAGAAGAACAAAGTTGGATGGATCACAGTACCAGATATCAAGCTATACTACAAAGCCACAGTAATCAAAATGGCCTGATACTGGCACAAGAATAGGCATACAGATCAAAGGAGCAGAACAGAGAACCCAGAAATTCACCCGATACAGTATGCTCAATTAATCTTTGATAAGGGAGACAAAAGTATACAAGGGAGTAAATACAGTCTCTTCAATAAATGGTGTTGGGATAATTGGACAGGTACATGCAAAAAAAATAAAAATAAAACTAGACCACCAACTTACATCATGCACAAGAATAAACTAAAAATGGATAAAAGATTTAAATATAAGCTGTGAAACCATAAGAACCATAAAAATCCTCGAGGAAAACAGACAACAAATTATCAGACATCTCACGTTGCAAAGTTTTCACCACTACATCGTCTAGGCCGGCTAGTGGTCGGCAAACTCATTAGTCAACAGAGCCAAATATCAACAGTACAACGATTGAAATTTCTTTTGAGAGCCAATTTTTTTAAACTTAAACTATATAGGTAGGTACATTGTTATTAACTTAATTAGGGTACTCCTAAGGCTTAGGAAGAGCCACACTCAAGGGGCCAAAGAGCCGCATGTAACTTTCGAGCTGCAGTTTGCCAACCATGGGTCTAGGACAAAAGAAACAAAAGAAACAAAAGAAACAATAAATAAATGGGACAACATCAAAATAAAAAGCTTCTGCCCAGCAAAAGAAACCAGCATTAGCCTAGCTTGATTGGCTCAATGGATAGAGCATCGGCCGACGATGTGAAGGGTCCCAAATTTGATTCCAGATAAGGGCAGGTACCTTGGTTATAGGCTCTATCCCTGGCTCCGATAGTGGGGGCTGCCAGTGGGTGGAAGGGGGGGGGGAGGAAGTGGGAGGCAACCAATTGATGTGTCTCTCTCACATCCATGCTTCTCTCCCTTCCTTCCACTCTCTCTAAAAATCAATGGAAAAATATTCTCTCATGAGGATTAAAAAAGAAAGAAAGAAACCAGCATCAAAATGAAAAGGGAACTTACTGTATGGGAGAACATCTGATAAGAGGTTAATATCCAAAATATATAAAGTACTCATACAACTCAACAAAAAGAAGACAAATAACCCAATCAAAAAATGGGCAGAAGACCTAAATAGACACTTCTCCAAAGAGGACATACAAAAGGCCAAGAGACATATGAAGAAGTGCTCAAAGTCAATAGTCATCAGAAAGTTGCAAATTAAACGGAAAATGAGGTACCATCTCACACCAGACAGAATGGCTACCATTAATAAATAAACAAACAATAAGTGCTGGTGAGGATGTGGAGAAAAAGTAACCCTTGTACACTCTTGGTGGGAATGCAGACTGGTATAACCACTATGGAAAACAGTGTGGAGTTTCCTCAAAAAATTAAAAATGGAACTGCATTTGACCCAGTGATCCTACTTCTAGGAATATATCCTAAGAAGCCTGAAACACCAATCAGAAAGGATAAATGCACCCCTATGTTCATAGCAGCACTATTTACAATAGCTAAGATTTGGAAACAGCCCAAGTGCCCATCAGCAGATGAGTGGATTAAAAATGGTGGCACATTCACACAATGGAATACTTTACTGCTATAAAAAAGAAGGGTCTCCTACTCTTTGAGACAGCATAGAGGGACCTGCAGAGTATTATGCTAAGTGAATTAAGTTAATCAGAGAAAGACAAGTATTACATGATCTCACTTATATGTGGAATATAATGAACAAAATAAACTGACAAAGAATGTATACTCAGAGACTTGATAGCATGCAACAGATTGAGGATCCTCAAAGGGAATGGTTGGGGGAGGGAAGAACATATGCATATGTAAATAACCCATGTACACAGACAATAGTGGGGTGAAGGCCTAGGGCAGGGAAGGGAGTGAGGAGGAGGAGTGGCAATGGGAGAGGAAAGAGGTACATTTGTAATATTTTCAACAATAAAGATACATTAAGAGAAAAAAGAAAAGAAACACATTATTATTATGATTATTTTTCAGATTTTTATTAAGTGTTTATTTTTTTGTTTTAATTTTATGTTATTGTTTGAAGTATTACAAATACAGGCAAACCTCAGGTTACGTTGGACTTGCTATACGTTGTTTAGTGGTTAACTCACTATCTCCCATCTAATCTAACATGCAAATTGATTGTACCTTCGCTATGCCCCAAGCCAAGCCCACCAGCCAATCAGAGCAACTATATGCAAATTAACCCAACCAAGATGGCGGCCGGTAGCCACGGAGCTGGAGCAAGGAGGAGGCTTGGTTGCCCTGGTGATGGAGGAAGCCAAGCTTCCCACCTTCCCTGGCTGGCTGTGGCCTCCACTAAAGGCAACAAAGTTTCAATTAAAGAAGATAAATAAATCCCAGATACCTGCTTCCAGCCAGCCTCCACTGGTAGCTTGGGTGGCTGGGGACCATGGCCAGCCTGCAAACAGCCATCAGCCCCTCACCCAGGCTGGCCAGGAACCCCAGCGGGTACCCCCACCTTGAAGGGGCTGTGGCCAGCCTGCAAACAGCCATCAGCCCCTCACCCAGGCTGGCCACACCTCATGGGATGATGGTCCCTGCTGGGGGGCTTGGCAGCCTGCAAAAAACCATCAGCGCCTCACCCAGACTGGCAAGGAACCCCAGCAGGACCCCTCACCCTGCAGGGGCTGTGGCCAGCCTGAAAACGTCCCTCAGCCCCTCATCCAGGCTGGCCACACCCTCATGGGGTGAGGGTCCCTGCAGGGGGGCTTGACCAGCCTGAAAACAGCCCTCAGGCCCTCACCCAGGCTGGCCAGGCACCCTAGAGGGACCCCTCACCCTGATCTGGGACACCCTTCAGGGCAAACCAGCCAGCTCCCATCCATGCACCAGGCATATAATAAAAGGGTAATATGCAAATTAACCCTAACAGCAGAAGGACTGAGAATGACTGGTCACTATGACACATACTGACCACCAGGGGGCAGATGCTCAATGCAGGAGCTGCCCCCTGGTGGTCAGTGTGCTCCCACAGGGGCAGCTCTGCTCAGCCACAAACCAGGCTGCCAGCTGCCAGCACAGCAGTGATGGAAGGAGCCTCTCCTGCCTCCTCAGCAGTGCTAAGGATGTCTGACTACAGCTTAGGCCTGGTCCCCACTGGCAAGTGAACATCCCCCGAGGGCTCCTGGGCTGCCAGAGGGATGTCTGACTGCCAGCTTAGGCCCAATCCCCCGCGGAGCGGGCCTAAGCCAGCAGGTGGACATCCCCCAAGGGGTCCCAGACTGCGAGAGGGCACAGGCTGGGCTGAGGGACCCCCGTGAGTGCACAAATTTTTGTGCACTAGGCCTCTAGTCCTATATAATAAAGAGGGAATATGCAAATTGACTGTCACTCCATCACAAAGATGGCTGCACCCACAGCAGAGTTCCTGTAATGAGCCTTAATGAGCAATCATCAGGGACCTGAGGCTGTGCCCCCACCACACCCCCATGGGGTTTAACAGGGGACTTCAGGCTGTGCTCCCTCACCAGGCAGTGCTTCACGGGGTACCTCAGGCCATGTCCCCCACTCTGGTGCCAGGCTGGGGTACCTTAGGCTGTGCCACTGCCTGGGGGGGCTTGACAGGGGATCTCAGGCTGCATGCCCCACCCAGCGGGACCTGATGGGAGACTCAAGGTGTTCCTCCTACCCCAGTCTGGGCTGGGTGACCTCAGGCCACACTCCCTGCCCTGCACTGGGCCAGGGAACCTGAGACTGTGCCCCCCGCCCAGCAGGGCTTGACAAGGGTGGGACCGGCTGGGTCTGGATCTAGCCCAAGGCGGGGCACCGGTTCCAGGTCTCAATTTTGAGGTGCATGTGGGTGGGCAGGAACTTGACTCTGGGTCCCATGGTGCACCCCAGATTCTGACTGGAGGAAGATTTTCATATACATTTTACTAATTTTCTTTCATCTCTGACACATTATAGAGAGAGGGCAAATAGCAATATTAAATATTTCCTCTAATTAATCCCCTTTTAATGAGCATAAATTTCGTGCACCAGGCCACTAGTCCTATCTAATAAAAGAGAAACATGGTAATTAGCCGTACCTCCGCTACCCTTCCCATTGACTAATCAGGGTGATATGCAAATTAACTGCCAGCCAAGATGGCGGCCAGCAGCCAGGCAGCTTGAAGCTAACATGAGGCTTGCTTGCTTCAGTGATGGAGGACTCCAACGTTTCCCGCCTGCCGCTGCCGGCCTCTGAGCTTGCAGTTTGAAACATTGTTACAAATATAGAAGCTAAACAAAACCCCAGAAACCTGCTTTCAGCCAGCCAGAATCTCAGAGCTTGAGTTGAAACAGTGTGTCAATTATAGAACCCAAACAAACCAGATACCTGCTTTCAGCAGCCGAGGCCTAAGAGCTGGAGCCAAGCCTCAGAGCTAAAGCTGGCCCAGAATAAAAAAAGAAAATGAAAAAAAGGAGGGGTTGGGAGCTTCAGTCACCCACCAGCCTGAAAACAGCCCTCAGCCCCTCACTCAGACTGGCCAGGCACCCCAGTAGGGACCCCCACCCTGAAGAGGGTGTGACCAGCTGCAAACAGCCATCATCCCCTCATCCAGGCTGGCCAGGCACTCCAGTGGGGACCCCACCCTGATCCAGGACACCCTTCAGGGAAAACCAGCTGGCCCCACCCGTGTACCAGGCCTCTATCCTATATAGTAAAAGGGTAATATGCCCCCCGGCACCGGGATCAGCGTGACAGGGGGCAGCTCCCAAATCCCCTGATCGTCCTGTGGCTCTGTGTGTGACAGGGTGTGGCACCCCAACCCCCTGATCGGCCCTGCCCTGAGTGTGACAGTGGCGGCGCCCCAACCCCCTGATTGGCCCTGCTCTGTGGGTGATAGAGGGTGGCGCCCCAACTGCCCCCCACCGGCCCTGCTCTGTGTGTGACGGGGTAGAGCCATAACCTCCCCATCGGCCCTGCCCTGAGTGTGACAGGGTGCTGTGCCCCAACCCCCTGATCCACCCTGCTCTGTGTGTGACAGGGGGCGGTGCCCCAACCCCCTGATCCGCCGTACTCTGTGAGTGACAGGGGGGAGCTCCCCAACCCCCTGATGGGCCCTGCTCTGTGCATGACAGGGGGTGGCGCCACAACCTCCGCATCGACCCTGCCTTGAGTGTGACAGGGGGCAGTGCCCCAACCTCCAAATCGGCCCTACCCTGAGTGTGGCTGGGGGTGGCATTGCAACCTCCCGATCTGCCCTGCTCTGTGCATGACAGCGGGTGGTGCCCCTACTCCCCGATCAGCCCTGCTCTGAGCCCGACCAGGGGCTGCTCCTAGGGATTGGGCCTGCCCTCTGCCACCCGGGAGCAGGCCTAAGCCAGCAGGTCATTATCTCCTGAGGGGTCCCAGACTGTGAGAGGGCACAGGCCAGGCTGGGGGACCCCCCTCCCCCCTGAGTGCATAAATTTTTGTGCACCAGGCCTCTAGTTTATTTATAAAGAAAAAAAAGTTCTGCCATTTTGACATATGTACATATGTGCTTTATGTTTTTTATTATTTATTTACCACAAGTAAAGGTCTGGAATTTTTACTTTTGTTTTAATTTTCATACTGTTTCACTTTGTTACTGCTGTGTATATGCTCCATGTGAGTGACATAGGTGCTTATGTAGGTGGGTTCTGACTTACAGTGAAAATTGTGTTATGTCGTGCCATAGGAATGGATCTCCGACGTAACCCGAGGACCTACTGTAGTAGCACAATTGTCTCCTTTTCTCCCCATTAACCTTCCCTGAACCTCCCCTACCCTTTGGCACAGGCCCTCAACCCCCCCCCCCCGCCCCCCCCTACCACCTAGTGTTTTGTGTCCTTTATCTCCTTGGTTAAATTTATTCCTAGGTATCTTACTTTTTTGTTGTTGTTGCAATGGTAAATGGGATTTTTTTTTAGTTTCTCTTTCTGTGTGTTCATTACTGGTGTAGAGAAAAGCCATAGACTTCTGGGTGTTAATTTTGTACCCTGCTACATTGCTGAATTCATTTGTTAAGTCTAGTAGCTTTTTGATGGAGTCTTTAGGGTTTTCTATATACAATATCATGTCATCTGCAAATAATGACTGTTTTACTTTTTCTTTTCCAATTTGGATGCCTTTTATTTCTTTTTCTTGTCTAATTGCTATGGCTAGCACTTCCAGTACTATATCAAAGAGGAGTGGTGAGAGTGGGAATCCCTGTCTTGTTCCTGTTTTTAGGAGAAATAGTTTTAGTTTTTGCCCATTGAGTATGATGTTGGATGTTGGTTTGTCATATATTGCTTTTATTATGTCGAGATATGATCCTTCTATTCCCAACTTGCTGAGAGTTTTTGTGAAGAAAGGGTGTTGGATTTTGTCAAATGCTTTTTCTACATCAATGAATGTGATTATATGGTTTTCAATTTCTCAGTTTATTTATGTGGTGTAGCACATTTATTGACTTGTGGATATTGTACCATCCTTGCATCCCTGGAATAAATCCCACTTGGTCATGATGTATGATCTTTCTGATGTAATGCTGGGTCCAGTTTGCTAGAATTTTGTTGAGAATTTTGGCGTCTATGTTCATGAGATATATTGGCTGTCATTCTCTTTCTTTGTATGATCTTTATCTGGTTTTGGGATTAAGGTAATGCTGGCTTCATACAAAGAGCTTGGAAGAGTTCCTTCCTCTTGGATTTTTTGGAATAGTCTGAGGAAGATAGATTTTATTTCTTTTTTTGGTCCAGGGCTTTTGCTTGTTGGAAGTTTTTTGATTACTGCTTCAATTTCCTCCATAGTTATTGGCCTAGTCAGAATTTTTTATTCTTCCTGGTTGAGTTTTGGAAGGTTGTATTTTTCTAGGAATATGTCTGTTTTTTTCTAGATTGAGCAGTTTGTTGGAATAGAGTTGCTCATAGTACTTTTTTTTTTTTTTTACAATCCTTTCTATTTCTGTGAGGTCTGTTGTTATTTTTCCTTTTTCATGTCTGATTTTGTTTATTTGGGTCCCCTCTCTTTGCTTCTTGGTGAGCCTGGCCAAAGTTTCATCAATCTTATTTATCTTTCAAAGAACCAGCTCTTGGTTTCATTGATCTTTTGTATTCTTTTTTTGGGTCTCTATGTCATTTATTTCCTCTCTGATTTTTATTATGTCCTTTCTTCTGCTCACTCTAGGCTTTTTTATTGCTTTCTTTCTAATTCTTCAAGTTGCAGAGTTAGATGGTTTATTACCAGTTTTCTTGTTTTTTGAGGAATGCCTGTAATGCTATGAACTTCCCTCTCAGGGCTGCTTTCACTCTGTCCCAAATATTTTGGATTGTTGTTTGTTTCCAGGATGTTTTTTATTTCTTCTTTGATCTCTTTGGTAACCAACTCATTGTTTAATAGCATGCTATTCAGCCTCCAAGTGTTTGAATTTTTCTGATTGTTTTTTTATTGTAGTTGATTTCTAATTTTATGTCCTTGTGATCTGAGAAGATGCTTGATATGATTTCAATCTTCTTGAATTTGGAGAGACTTTGTCTGTGTCCCAGTATATGGTCTATCTTTGAAAATGTCCCATGTGCACTTGAGAAGAATGTATATTCTGTAGCTTTGGAGTGGGATGTTTTGAAGATGTCAATTCCATCTGATCTAATGAATCATTTAGGATTTCTGTTTCTTTGCTAATTTATTTATCTTGAGGATTTATCCAGTGATGTTATTGGGGTATTAAAGTCTCCTACTATGATTATATTACTATCAATTATATTACTATCAGGGAGACCCTGATATCGTCCAGAAGTTTTTTTTTATGTATTTGGGTGCTCCTGCATTGGGTGCATATATGTTTACCAGGGTTATATGCTCTTGTTGTATCAATCCCTTTAGAATTATGAAGTGCATTTTTTGTCTCTTGTTATGGTCTTCACTTTGAGGTCTATTTTTTCAGATATAAGTTGCTACACCAACTTTTTTTTTCATTTTCATTTGCCTGAAAGATGTTTTTCCATTCCTTCACTTTCAGTCTGTTTGAGTCCCTTGTTCTGAGGTGTGTATCCTGTAGACAGCATATATGTGGATTATGTTTTCTTATCCATTCAGTCACTCTGTGTCTTGATTGGAGTATTTAGTCCATTTATGTTTAAAATTATTATTGATAGATACTTGTTTGTAGCTATTTCTGTTCTTTATGCCTTTGTTCCTTCCTCCCTTTCTATTTTTTCTTTTTTCAGTATTCCCTTTAGCATTTCTTGCATTGCTGGCTTGGTAGTGATAAACTCCCTTAGCCATTTTTTTTTTGTCTGAGAAGCTCCTGATTTCCCCTTCCATTTTGATTGATAGCCTTGCTGGATAGAGTATTTTTGGATTCAGTCCTTTGCTTTGCATCACTTTCCATGCTTAATTCTATTTCCTTCTGGCTTGATGTGTTTCTGTTGAGAAATCATTTGATAATCTGATGGGAGATCCTTTGTAGGTAACTCTCTGTCTCTGTCTTGCAGCCTTTAAGATTTTCTCTTTGTCGTTAACATTTGATATTGTAATTATGATGTGTCTTGGTTTGGGTGTTTTGGGGTTCATCTTGCTTGGGACTTTCTGTACTTGTGTGACTTTTTTCTTCCCCATATCAGGGAAGTTTTCTGTCATTATTTCTTCAAATAGATTCTCTAATCCTTGCTGCTCTTCTTGTCCTTCTGGCACCCCTATTATATGTATGTACTTTGTTTCATGTTGTCCCAAAGCTCCCTTAGGCTCTCCTCTTGCTTTTTAATTTTTTTCTCTAATTGCTGTTCTGATTCTCTATTTTGTGTATAACTCACTAATTTGGTTCTCTGCTTCCTCTAGTCTATTGTTGAAACCTTCCATAGCATTTTTGATTGTAGCTATATCAATTTTGATTTCTTCCTGATTTTTGCATAGTTTGTTGATTTTCTTGTCCATCTGGTTTATGAACTATATGACCATTACTCTAATTTTTTTCTATCATATTTCATGCCTCTATTTCACTTATTGCCTTTCTTGGTGATCCTCTTTTTCTTTCCTCTGGGGATTGTTTTGTTGTGTCCCCATTCTTGCTATCACCAGAAGGTCCAAGCCCTGAGTTGTGGGGGCCTGAGCTGTGTGCAGTGGGAGCTTCGCACCACCTGAGTGTCATTGAAGAGCTCTGACACCAAGATGTGTGGCTGCCATGTGTTGGTGGGAGCCACACACACCTAGAATCAGAGTCACTGGTGTGCAGTGTGGCCTCGTTCATGCATCTAGAGTCAGTGTCCCCTCATGCACCACGTTATGAAAGAGTCCCCATGGGTGTGTGCTGAAAATCAGAGTCCCCTAGCATGCACAAGGAATCAGAGTCCCCATGTATATGCATGGAGAATCAAGTATTGGAGTCTCCATCACTTGGTGCAGCCTTGCATCAAGAATCAGGGTCCCTGTGCACGTGTCCACAAGAATTGGAGTCACTGGTGCTCATTGTACGCGCATCAAGAATCAGGGTTTCCATGTGATGAGAAACAGAGTCCCTGCATGTGCATACTAAGAGTGAAGTCACTGGTGCTCCGTGCAGCCTATCTTGTGGAGAATCAGGGTCCCTAGTCTGCTTGGAAGGCCAGGTTGCACAACCTCCCTGTGTCAGTGGGAGGCCCACTTGCGTGCCGTGGGAAACAGACTCCCCTTGTGCGTGTGCCCAGAGTCAAAGTCAGGTAGCACAACCACCCTGTGTTGGGGAGAGGTCTGCTAATGCATCGCAGTATTATTTATTTTTTAAAAAATTTATTGATATTGAGAGAGAGAGAAAGAGAGAGAGAGACACACATCGATGTGAGAGAGAAATGGTGAAACAGTGATTGGCTATCTCCTGCACATCCTCTACTGGTGATTGAGCTGGCAACCAGGGCATGTGCCCTGATGGGGTTGAACCAGTGACCTTTTGTTGCATGGGAAGAAGCTTAACCAACTGAGCCACATGGGCCAGAGAAAAACACATTTTTATTATTTAAAAAATATTGAGAGAATAAAGACAAGTAAAAATAAAGGGAAACTAGTCAATAGTCCTATAAAAATGTGACAGTTTTGAAATTTAAAATGAAACTGATACTAAATTTATTTAATTATTTAGTCACAAATATTGCCTTAATATGATCAAGTGCAGTGAGTGTTTTATTTTGGTTGAATTAATCACTTAGATGTATACACAGTAGGGAAAACCACATTCACTTTTAAGCATATTCTTGTCCATTGTTTTCTACAGTATTGACCTGTGGTGTTTTTTGTGCGTGTGTGTGCTAGAATAACCAATCAGGTCTTCCAGTCCTATATTCTTCAATGAAATGTCACATATAGACATGATATATGTAAGACCATAATTTTGCATCTGGATTTCTGATTTAGATTAAAGATATACAAGAATGTGTGGAACCACATCTGAAGAAGCAAAGGAACCCTTTTTATTTCCCAACCATCAGTGTGATTTATGATCCCTGAACAGTTTCCCAATTTTTTTTTTTTTGACAACTGCCCACAGCAAAATATGGAAGAGATGTAGATCTAAGGGTCTGGAGTGCTTGGGAAATGGGTATTCATGGATCAAATGCTTGGCATGGGCTTTGCTGTCAGCACCTCAGGTGCAGAATGCATTTGAAATTTTAAGGAGACTATTTTGATTTTGAAATAATTCATGCTCAATTATTTATTTAGATAGGTCTGAGTAATAGCTATACAAAAAAATACCTGGAATAAGTTATAACATACTTTCCCAACTTTTCTAACTGAAGCTAATGAGAATGTAATTTTTCCGTGGCTCTGATAAATAAAAACTTGAAAAAATGATTTTAATGATCTTATTCATTGCAGGTGCTAGTATGACAAGTGAAACTATAAATTACAATAGCATATAATGATGTTTTTTAAATAGCCAGGAAATAATTGAATGTTTCTCATCAAAATCTTTTGAAATGAAACGTTTTAAGCATTGTTTATGATACATATAGTTTCTGTGCACTCTACAACTCATATATCTATAACAAACAAAAATGCCTCCAAAACTCTAGCTTGAAAAAAACACACACTCCAGTAAAAGTATATCAGTTCCAGAAAGCATAAGATAATTGAAAGTAAGAATGAGTAGTTTTTCAACATTGGAAGTGAGTTGTTATGGTAGTCACATCCTCCTAACCACCAGATAAAATAAGCAAAGCTGTGCTGTTCAGCCCCCTCTACCTTAAGCTGAGGAAGACTACAACTCCCCGTGGCTCACTTTCAAAAGCTCTACATGAGTCAGATATTTGGAACTCTCAATCATTTTTCCATGCAAGCACTGTTAAAAGATTTCAGGTTCTTAAAAAAGCTTAAACCAATGATGGTTTCTTATCTTACCTGAGAACTGAGATGGTTGTTCTTGTTTGTTTTGAGAAAGTTGGAAATGAACTCCATAGGGGTAGTGAGAAATAAAATAAGCACAAAACCTCTTCAAAGAAATCCTTGTTTCTTCTGTGACCTCACAAATGTGGTCACCCCACAGCTTCTGAGGACAGCTTCTCTCTTTTCAGGATCCACAACTTTATTCTATCTTTCTGTCATTTACAGGTCTTAAGAGATACTAAAGTGTTGTAGTGAGGGAAAATAGGAAATCCACCAAGAAATTTTATTTTATTTCTTAATATAAAATGTGCCATTTTAATCTTTTTTTTTTAAATTGAAGTTTACATTCAAAATTATTTTGTATTAGTTTCAGGTATACAACATACTGGCTAGACAATGATATACTTTACAATATATTCCCCTGATATTTCCAGTACTCACCTGACACCATACATAGTTATTACAATATTATTGACTATATTTCCTATGCTGTACTTTACATTCCCATGATTATTTGATTATTTTGTAACTACTAATCTATATTTATCAATCCCTTCACCTTTTTCAACCCATCTTCAACCCCTTCCTCTCTGTTCTTTGTATCTATGAGTTTATTAGTCTGTTTCTGTTGTTTGTTTATGTTGTTCTTTTTAAATATTTTCATTGATTTCAAGGAGGAAGGAAGAGGGAGAGAGATAGAAACATCAATGATAAAAGATATGCCCTAACCAGTTTGGCTCAGTGGATGGAGCATTGCGGTCAAGGGCATGTACCTTGGTTGCGGGCATATCCCCAGTGGGAGGTGTGCAGGAGGCAGCTCATCGATGTTTCTAACTCTCTATCCCTCTCCCTTCCTCTCCATAAAAAATCAATAAAATGTATTTAAAAAAGAAAGATAATCATTGATTGGCTGCTTCCTGCACACCCCCTACTGGGGATCAAGCCTGCAACCCAGGCATGTGCTCTGACTGGGAATCGAAACATGACCTCTTGGTTCATAGGTTGATGCTCAACCACGGAGCCACACCAGCTGAGCTATATTGTTC
This sequence comes from Myotis nattereri, assembly GCF_964212035.1. NCBI lineage: Eukaryota > Metazoa > Chordata > Mammalia > Chiroptera > Vespertilionidae > Myotis > Myotis nattereri. Next base: position 107,606,688 of record NC_138076.1, read on the forward strand.
TTTAGATTACACATGTAAGTGAAATCATATGGTATTTGTCTTTCTCTGACTTATTTCACTTGCATAATACTCTCTAGGTCTATTCATGATGTCACAAATGCTAATATTTCATTCTTTTTTATGGCTAAGTAATATTCTATTGTGTATACAAATCAGTTTTTTTTTTTAATCCACTTGTCTATTGATGGGTACTTGGATTGCTCCCACAGATTGGCTATTCTAAATAATGCTGCAATGAACATAGAGGTGCATATATTCTTTAAATGAGTGTTTTGAATTTCTTAGGATATATACCAAGAAGTGGAATCACTGGGCCATAAAGCAGTTCCATTTTTTAACTTTTTGAGGAACCTCCATACTGTTATCCATAGTGGCTGCACACACCTGCATTCCCACCAACAGTGCACAAGAGTTCCCTTTTCTCCTCATCCTCACCAACACTTGTTGTTTGTTGATTTAGTGATTAGTGGCCTGGTGCACAAAATCGTGCATGGGGGGAGGGTTCTCTCAACTCAGCCTGCACCCTCTTCAATTGGGGACCCTTGGCTCCTAACCACTCACCTGCCTGCCTTCCTGATTGCCCCTAACTTGCCTCCCCTGCTGGCCTGATCTCGCCCCAACTGCCCTCCCCTGCTGGCCTGATCACCCCTAACTGCCTCTGCCTCATTCCCCACCACCATGGCTTTGTCTGGGAGAAAGTTGGACTTCCAGAAGATGGCTAGTTGACCTGGTCTAATTAGCATATTACCCTTTTATTAGTATAGATAGATTATATAGGATAGGATTGCTTAAATGGCACGGGGAGGGGGGAACCCTTTTCAGCAGGAGGAGATGCTCTTGGCAGACAAAAATACATAATCCCTATACCTGGACTGATAGCCAGCCATATGCACTATACTGCTAAACAGACATTAAAAAATTGAACCACTTTCTTACACCTTACACCAAACAGCTGTTGCCCTTAAAACCCCTCCTCAGGCCCCACCTTAGGTTCTGCCTACACAGTTCACCTAGATTAGGCTCTGATTGGTCGGTTTCTATGCCAGTCAGCGTCAAAAGCTCCACCTCCTAGGCAGCCATTGGCTCCTCACAGTTCATCCAGATTTGGTTCTGATTGGTTGGTTTCTATGCCAGTCAGCTTCTCCAGACCTATCTCCAAGCCTGACCAGAGAGGCGGGGCTGATCAGCAGCCGCCCCAGGCTGTGGATCAGACCCTGCTTCTCTCTCTGGGCCTCTCTCTGGGCCTGATCTGCAGCGCCCTTGGCAGTCAGTACTGGGTCACCATGACGACCCAGCACTGACTGCAGGACTGACTTCTGGTGTTCAGTCATCCATTTGGTTGTTTTGGATGTTATGGACCCTGGCTCTTTATATATATAGGTGATAGCCATTCTGACAGTTGTGAGGTGATATCTCATTGGGGTTTTAATTTTCATTTCTCTGATGTTTAGTGACTTTAATTATCTTTTCATATGTCTGTTCTCTTTGGAGAAGTGTCTATTCAGGTCCTTTGCCTATTTTTTAAATTGAATTATTCTTTTGGTGTTGAGTAGTATAAGTTTTTATAAATTTCAGATATTAATCCCTTACTAGATAATCATTGGTGAAGTATATTCTCCCATTCAGTGGATTGTCTTTTCATTTTGTTGATGGTGTCCTTTGCTGTGCAAAAACATTTTAGTTTGAGGTAGCCCCGTTTATTTGTTTATTTATCTTTATTTATTTATTTATTCCCCAAGGAGATATATCAAAAAATAATACTAAGGGAAATATATGAGATTTTACTGCTTATGTTTTCTTTTAGGAGCTTTATAGTTTTGAGTCTTACATTTAAGTCTTTTTTTAAAAAAATATATTTTATTGATTTTTTACAGAGAGGAAGTGAGAGGTATAGAGAGTTAGAAACATCGATGAGAGAGAAACATTGATCAGCTGCCTCCTGCACACCTCTTGCTGGGGATGTGCCTGAAACCAAGGTACATGCCCTTTACCGGAATCAAACCTGGGACCTTTCAGTCCTCAGACCGACGCTCTATCCACTGAGCCAAACCAGTTAGGGCACATTTAAGTCTTTTAATCTATTTTGAGTTTATTCTTGTGTATGGTATAAGAAGGTGGTTTGGTTTCTTCTCCTTCTCCTTCTTCTCCTTCTCCTCCTCCTCCTTCTCCTCCTCCTCCTCCTCTTCCTCCTCCTCCTCCTCCTCCTCCTCCTCCTCCTTCTCCTTCTTCTCCTTCTTCTTCTTCTTCTTCTCCTTCTTCTTCTTCTTCTTCTTCTTCTTCTTCTTCTTCTTCTTCTTCTTCTTCTTCTTCTTCTTCTTCTTCTTGCATGCATCTGACCAATTTTCCCAGCACCATTTATTGAATAGACTGTTTTTACCCCATTGTATGTTCTTGCCTCCTTTGTTATAGATTAATTAATCATATAGATATGGGTTTATTCCTGGTCTCTCTATTCTGTTCCATTGATTTACATGTCTGTTTTTATGCCAGTACCATACTGTTTTGATTACCATGGCCTTGTAGTATAGTTTGATAGCACATATTGTGATAACTCAAGCTTTGTTCCTCTTTCTGAAGTTTGCTGTGACTATTTGGGGTTCCATGTAAATTTTTGGATTATTTCTTCTAGTTCTGTAAAATTGGTATTTTCTTAGAAATTGCATTGAATCTATAGATTGCTTTGAGTAGTACAGATATTTTAACAATGTTAATTCTTCCTGTCCTTGAGGATGGTATATGCTTTCATTTATTTGTATCCTCTTCAGATTCTTTCTTTAGTGTCTTATAGTTTTCCAAGTGCAGATCTTTTACCTCCTTGATAAAATTTATTCCCAAGTATTTTTTTATTCAATTGCAACTGGGATTGTTTTCTTAGTTTCCCTTTCAGATAGTTCATTATTAGTGTATAAAAAATGCAACTGATTTATGGATATTTATTTTGTATCTGCTTTTTTACTGAATTTATCAATTCAGGTAATTTTTTTCCCCACCAAGATATTTTAAAACAAAATAAAAAACAAGCAAACCAGAGAAGATTAGTTATCATGTTTAGAAATCTTACAGATTTTATATAAACTCATATATATATTTATTACTAGAATAATACATACAGTTCTACCTTCTCCTTTTCTTTATTAACTAGAGGCCAAGTGCACTGTGCTGGGGGCGGGGGGCGGCTATCCCTCAGCCCAGCCTGCACCATCTCCAATCTGGGACCCCTAGGGGGATGTCCGATTGCCAGTTTAGGCCTGATCCTCTCACAATCTGGGATTGCTGGCTTCTAACCACTCGCCTGCCTGCCTGCCTGATTGCCCCCTAACTGCTCCCCTGCTGGCCTGATCGCCCCCAACTGCCCTCCCCTGCTGGCCCGTTTGCCCCCAACGGTCCTCCCCTACTGGCTTGATGGCCCCCAACTGACCTCCCCTGCCAGCCTGGTCACCCCAAAGGCAAACAAAATTGGCTATAGGACAGAAACCCATGCACTTCAGATGTTCACTATGGCTGATACTTTGCTCCTTCAGGAGATACATAGAGGACACCATCTGTAGCTGAATGGGGGTTTGCCTTTGGACAAACTGGGAGATTGAGGAAGAGAAGAGCCCATGATGTTCAGAAGCTGGCCTGGAGTGTTAACTAGTCCTTTGTGTTGCTATAAACTGGCCTGGCAGTAAAAGTAAGCTCAGTGTTCTTTATTGAACATGAAACACATCAGCATCAGAAAGGCCATTGTTTGACAATGAAGGATCAAGAAAAAACAGGACAACTCTAATCATAACTAAACATATACAGATACAAACATTGTCCAAGTCACAAAATGACCAAATATTTTCCTATCCTAACCAATATGAGTGGCTGCTGTTGCTTTAATAATTACATCTCAGTCTAGTTTTTTCTCCTAGATAGGATTTGAGATTTCCCATTATTGAGGTTCCTCCACTTCCTAACAGCATCCCATCTAAAGCAGATTCTATTCCTTGAACTCTCCTCCAAATCATCTAACACAAGCCCAAATCCTCTAAGTGAAGTTTGCTGACATCTCTCCATGATTTGTGTTCTCTCTCACAGCAGTTGTGTTAATTATTGCTGTATTCCTGTGAGTTTGTTTAGAAGCCAAGAGAAAACTCATTTTCTTCCTCAAATGGCTTCTTCAGTAAGGAAGATCCTTTTGAAATTTCCATCAGAGAAAATCTAAGCAAAATTCTGAGGTTATGGTAGGATAAGGTCTCTGGGTCTCTGTGAAGACAAGAGTACCTGGAATAAGAAATAGATATGTAGAAGCCAAGCAGCTTTGAGCAGTCCTCTGGAGAAGAAATGTCTCTTGGGGTGTCTTATTTACTATTCTCTCTTATTTTTGCTGATTCCTGCTTGTCTAGAGGGAATCCACATGTTTTTCTGGATTAATTTTGAATCAGTGCTAAAGGAAAGTATGAAAAGTTAGGCAATTAGTTCAGAGAACTGACTATAGTGTATGAGAATCCCAAAATGAAGAAGGTGAGAGGTAGAACCTTCCATGAAAGATTCTTGAAGCTGCTCTGTTGAGGTACTGCTCTAATGGGATAAAAGCAGATTCAGAACTTTCCTCTCTCCATGTCAAATAATGTTTTGGATTGGATCAATCTTGCTTTGGTGCAATTTCTACACGTTTTAAGCAAACTCTCAGTGAATGCATGATCATATTTTAGTGCAGGAAATTATTTTACATTGGTTCTCTGGCATACTAGACACCCAGAAAAAGGCACATCTGAGAAAAATAAAAAGACAAATACTTTTTTTGGACAGGTATAGTTTTGTAGCAAGGAAACCAGAATAAATGTGATATTCTTCTGCAATTGGTCAGTGTCTTCTTAAACATACCAGTCTTGCTTGTCTTCTATAGTCTTGTCACCATAGAATTAACATTGGGAAAAATCTTCCCCCACTGTATTTTCTACTTCATATAATCTCTGAACATTATCATTAGTTTTGATTTCATAAAATAATGTTGTATTTTAGAATAACAGTATCTAAATGGACAATTTTTATGATTTTTCTGTAAATACATCAAGCAGATAATATGGCATGGCATCTGCTCTAAGCACAGAAAGAAATGTGGGAAATGAGGTAAGAAAGCAAGCTGAGGTCACCAACAGCAGTCTTCACCAGTGTTCTGGTCAAGAAGCCTGAGTCTGAAGCATTCTAGGAAGATGAAAGCAGGCAAAACAAAGGCAGCATTTGGTGAGAACTCCTGTGTTCATTAGGACTGTGAAAGTACTAGATATCTCTAGCCTGAGGATTTAGACAGAGTTGGGAGGAGGGAATATTGAGCAATGGTAAATAAAATATTTTACTGCTTTCTCACTGATTTATTGATATACTCTCCAACCGATGCCCAGTGCTCCCAAGGGAGGTTAAGACAAACATCAAACAGCCACATCCTCATTCTGAAGACTGAGGTGGCAGTAGAGGGGCCAATGTGTATGTGTGTGTGTGTGTGTGTGTGTGTGTGTGTGTGTGTGTGTACATATGGAGAGAGTAAGAAAGAGAGAGAGAGAGAGAGAGAGAGAGAGAGAGAGAGAAAGAAAGAACTTGTCAGCCACACATTGTAGAAACTAAAATCATAGCATTGTAATTTAATTTTTATTTTTATGTCTTTATAAAACTAGAGGCCCAGTACATGAAATTCGTACATGGGAGGGGGAGTTTCCTCAACCTGGCCTGCACCCTCTCACAATTTGAGACCCCTTGGAGGATGTCCGAATGCTGGTTTAGGCCCGATCCTGCAGGGATCGAGCCTAAACCAGCATTTGGACATCCTCTCACAATCTGGGACCGCTGGCTCCTAACTGCTCACCTGCCTGCCTGCCTGATCACCCCTAACCACTCTGAATGCCTGCCTGATCTCCCCTAACCACTCTGCCTGCCTGCCTGGTCATCCCTAACCACTCTGCCTGCCTGCCTGATTGCCCCTAACTGCTTGACTGCTTGCCTGCCTGATCACACCTAACCATTCTGCTTGCCTGCTTGATTAACTCTAACTGGGTGCCTGCCTGCCTTCCTGATCACACCTAACCATTCTGCCTGCCTTCTTGATCACCCCTAACTGCTTGCCTGCCTGCCTGATTGTCCCTAACCACTCTGCTTGCCTGCCTGATTGCACCTAACCACTTGCCTGGCTGCCTCATCTCTCCTAACTGGTTGCCTGCCTGCCTGCCTGCTTGATCGCCCCAGATCACTCTGCCTGCTTGCCTGATCAACCCTAACCACTCTGCCTGCCTGCCTGATTGCCCCTAACTGCCTCTGACTCGGACCCCGCTGCTGCAGCTTCGTCTGGAAGGCCTTTCAGCTGCCTGGTCTAATTAGCATATTATACTTTTATTATTATAGATTTAGGATTAAATGTTCAAAAATTAAAAATGTATTAATTTTTTTGATTTGCATATTAAAATGTGTAACACTTGATTTAGTGCTATGAGTATTAAATTGTAAATGATTGGTTTGAATCCCTATTTAAACTTTTGCTTTGACCATATTGTGCAACACAATGCCATTCATAATGAAGAAAGTGAAAGAGGAAAGATAAAGTGTTGTTGACATTTCTGTTGTTTGAGTTAAAGATTCTAATATCTGGAACTTCAACATTGCTATTATAATTTTAAAAAATTTATCTTTATTTGTTGAAAATATTACAGATGTTCCCTTCCCCTCATTAACCCCCTCCACCTTGTTCCCGCCCTCTCCCCAGGCCTTCACTGCACTATATTGTCTATGTCTATGGTTTATGCATATATGGATATAAATTTTGTGGTTAATCTCTTTCTGCCCCATTTTCCCTCTGAAATATGTCAGTCTATTGCATGCTTCAGTGTTTCTTGGTCTATTTTGTTCATTAGATTCCACATATAAGTGAGATCATGTGATACTTATCTTTCTCTTACTGCCTAATTTCACTTAGCGTAATACTCTGCAGGTCCGTCCAGTCTATGCTGTTTCAAAGGGTAAGGGATCCTCTTTTTTTTTTTTTTTTACAGCTGCATAGTATTCCATTGTATAAATGTACCACAGCTTTATTATCTATTCATCTACTGATGGGCATTTGGGTTATTTCCAAATCTTAGCTATTGTAAATAATGCTGCTGTGAACATAGGGGTGTATATATTCTTTCTGATTGGTGTTTCAGGCTTCTTAGGATATATTTCTAGAAGTGGGATCAGTGGGTTTAATGGAAGTTCCATTTTTAATTTTTTGAGGAAACTTAATACTGTTTTCCATAGTGGTTGTACCAGTCTGCATTCCCACAAAGAGTGTGCAAGTGTTCCTTATTCTCAACATCCACACCAGCACTAGTTGGATGATTTATTGATGATAGCCATTCTGGCAGATAAAAGGTGGGTCATTATAATTTGCATTATTTTTTATAAAATTAGATTTTTTCCTTTAAAAGTTTTCTAAGGAAACATTTATAGTTGTGATAGCCCTACATATCTAAACTCTAAGAACATCTATTTTGTGAGACACAACACATATTTTGGTGTATCCCATTGACTTCCAAAGTGTAGAAATATTTCTTTATTATTTGATAATTTCATATTATATTTTAACCTTTTAAAATTTTTTATTAAACATGTAAAATTCCTCTTTATGAGATTGCTTTCTTTTTTTTTAGGTGAATTTTTTTATCTGAAAGGTTATGGAAGTGATAATTTAAATATCTAATATTTATCCTGCAAAATCAATTTATGAAAACACACTAATTCTTATTTATTTTTTTAGGTTAATAGGCTCATTGCAATAAATAAGTACAATGGGCTTGGTTTTCTGTAATTACAAGAGTTCAACATGGTGGTCAGCAGGACAGGAGGGAGAAAGTGTGAATGAATAAGGGAGTGAGAGGGGAGTATGTGGATGTGCATGGTGTATAAGTGAGGGCAGTTAGATCTCACTGGAGTCTCAGGGGCTGGTGGATCAGTCTCCCCTGAACAAAGAGCCCTTGCTACCACCGCAGGCACTCCCAAGGCAGGTGAGGCTCTGGCATGGAAACCACACATTCTTGAATGGGGGAGTAGCAGTGGCTTTGAGCACAGCCTCACCACCACCCAGACCAGCCTTGAACACAACCCCGGATCCATGCAGTGAGCCACACACCAGCAGGACTTTGCAAGGGACCCTCTTCACAGGCACCAGGGACCCCACAGTGAGTCACACGCCACCCTGAAGCCCTGGGCTCCAGGACCGCACAGTGAGTTGAACACCAATGGACTCTGGGACCTCACAGATTGTCACAGGGCAGAGGGACTGTGTGAGCACCCTGCCGAAACCAAGTGCCTGCATCTGACACACGCAGGACCAGATCCATGGAGGAAGGGAGTACAACTCAAAACAGAGACAATAAGGCATGAAACTCAAGGCAGACAGAGCCTCTGGGTTAAGGAGTCCCTGACCATTGAATTACTAGGCATTCCGGCCTCTCAGACCTCAATTAGGTTGCCCAGGGCCAGAAAGTGGGGAGTTACACACATTCACCTGCACTAGAGCAGCTTCCAGGAGACCCAAGAAAGATATACCAAGGGGCCAGATTCAACAACATCAGAGCAAATTCCAGTGAGCCCCAATCTCACTGGAAGCAAGTTGGAGGGGAGAGCCTTCCTATTAACAGGACATCAACAATCAAGTCCCAATTCCAACAGGAGAGCCAAATAATGCACACAAGGGACACTCACAGAGCATCCAGCTCAGATGAACAAAAAGACTGCACCACTGGACCCCTCAAGACACTTTGTACATTACGCCAGCCCACGAAGACTGGGAGTCACAACAGTTCTATCTAATACATGGGAGCAAATACAAGGAGACAGCTAAAATGGGGAAAGAAAGAAGCAACCCCCAAATGTGAGAAAAGAAGGAATCTCCAGAAAAAGAACTAAATGAGATGAAGGCAAACAACCTATCAGACATAGAGTTCAAAGCAATGGTTATAAAGATGATTAAGCAACTTAGTACAACAGCATGAAAAGGGGAATCGAGGCCATGAATAAGAACCAAACAGAAATGAAGAACAATATATCTGACATCGAGAACACACTGGAAGGTATTAAAGTAGATTTGATGAAGCAGAGGACTGAATCAGTGATTTGGAAGACAAAGTAGAAATAACTACCCAATTACAGCAACGAATGGAAAAAAGAATTAAAAAGCAAGAAGATAGCTTAAGGGAACTCTGGGACAATGTGAAACATAACAACATCTGCATTATAGGAATACCAGAAGAGGAAGAGGGAGACCAAGGAACAGAGCACCTGTTTAAATAAATAATGAGAGAAAACTTCCCTAACCAGGCAAAGGAAAATGTTGCACAGGTTCAGGAGGCACAGAGTCCTTATCAAGTGGAACTCAAAGAGACCCACACCTAGGCACATCATAATTAAAATGACAAATGTTAAATACAAAGAAAGAATCTTAGTGGCAGTAAGAGAGAAACAGAAAATTATCTACAAAGGAGTTCCCATTAAAATGACAGCTGACTTCTCAATAGAAACACTTCAGGCCAGAGAGGAGTGGCATGAAGTACTTGAAGTGATGAAAAACAAGGGATTAAATCCAAGACTACTGTATCCAGCAAGACTCTCATTTAAAATTGAAGGTGAAATAAAAAGCATTCCAGAAAAAAAAGGTTAAAGGAGTACATTACCACCAAACTTGGAATGCAATAAATGTTAAAGGGACTGCTTTAAGAAGAAGAAGAGAAGGAGAGAGAGAGGATCATAGGCACAAAGAAAATAAAATGGCAATAAATAAATACCCATCAATAATTTCCTTAAATGTAAATGGGTTAAATGCTCCAGTCAAAAGGCATAGGGTGACTGAGTGGATAAGAAAACATGACCCATATATAGGCTGTCTATAAGATTCCCACCTTAGAACAAAAGATACACACAGACTGAGAGTGAAGGGATGGAAAAATATGTTCCATGCAAGCGGAAAGGGGAAAAAAGCTGGGGTAGCAATACTCATATCAGACAAAATAAACTTCAAAACAATGGCCATAACAAGAGACAAGGAAGACCACTTATAATCCAAAAGAGAATGATTCAATAAGAAAATATAATCCTTGTCAACATTTATGCACCAAATATAAGAGCATTCAAGTACATTAAAAAGCTCTTGAAGGACTTTAAGGGAGAGATTGACAGCAATATAATCATAGTAGGGGACTTTTAACACCCTACTGACATCACTGGATAGATCTTTCAGACAAAAAATTAATAAGGAAACAGAGGTCTTAAATGACACATTAGATCAGATGGGTCTAATTGATATTTAGAGAATATTTCACCCCAAAGCACCAGAATATACATTTTCACAAGCACACATGGAACATTCTCAAAGATAGGCCACATGTTAGTACACAAAAAAAGTTTATACAAATTTAAGAAGATTTATATGATATTAAGCATCTTCTCAGAGTACAATGGCATGAAGTTAGAAATCAACTATGATAAAAAATTCAAAAGCACTCAAATACATGGAGGCTAAGTAGCATGTTATTAAACAATGAATGGGTTATCAATGAGATCAAGCAAGAAATTAAAAACTTTCTGGACACAAATAAAAATGAACACACAACCACCCAAAACCTATGGGACATGGTGAAAGCATACCCGAAAGGAAAGTTCACAGCACTGTAGGCCTACCTCAAGAAACAAGAAAAAGAAGTAATAAAATATCTAACCCTACAACCAAATGGATTAGAATGAGAACAGCAAGAAAAGCCCAGAGGAAGTAGAAAGAAGAAAAAAAAATGAAGATCAGATCAGAAATAAATGACATAGATACTGAAAAACAAACAAACAAACAAGCAAAAAAACAGTACAAAAGATTAATAAATCCAAGAGCTGGTTCTTTGAAAAGATAAACAAGATTGAAGAACCCCTAGCCAAGCTCATCAAGAAACAAAGAGTACCGAAATAAATAAAATAAGAAATGAAAGATGCAATATAACAATAGACACAACAGAAATACAAAGGATTGTAACTAAATACTATGAACAGCTATACTAGTATGCCAACAAACTGGACAACCTCGGCTAAATGGGCAAATTCCTAGAAACATACAATCTTCCAAAACTCGTTCAGGAAGAATCAGAAAACCTGAGTAGGTCAATAACAATTGATGAAATTGAAGAAGTAATTAAAAAAATTTCCAGGAAACAAAAGTCCTGAACTGGATGGATTTACAGGAGAATTTTACCAAACATTCAAAGAAGAATTAACACCTATTCTCCTCAAATTATTTCAAAAATTTGAATAGGAAGGAACACTTCCAAGCTCTTTTTATGAAGCCAGCATTGTCCTAATTCCAAAACAAGTTAAAGACACTACAAAGAAAGAAAACTATAGGCCAGTATCCCTGATGAATACACATGCTAAAATCCTCAACAAAATATTAGCAAATTCGTTCCAGAAATATATTAAAAAGATCATACATCATGACCAAATTGGATTTATTCCACAGATGTGAGGCTGGTACAATATTCACAAATCAATAAATGTGATACATCACATAAAAATACTGAAAGATAAAAACTACATGATCATATCAATAGAGGCAGAAAAAGCATTTGACAAAATCCAGCACTCTTTTTGATAAAAACTCTCAGTAAAGTGGGAATAGAGGGATCATACTTCAACATAATAAAGGCCATTTATGGCTAACCAAAAGCCAACATAATACTGGACAAAAACAAAAAGTGTTTCCCTTAAGAATAGGTACAAGACAAGGTTGTCCCCTTTCACCACTCTTATTCAACATAGTACTGGAAGTCCTAGCCACAGGAATCAGACAAGAATAAATGTTAAAAAGGATCCAAATTGGAAAGAAGGAAGAACTGTCATTAATCACAGCTGACAGGATATTGTACATAGAAAACCCTAAAGACTCCACCAGGCAACTACTCAATTTAATAAATAAATTTGGCAATGTAGCAGGATACAAAATCAACATCCAGATATCAATGGCATTTTTATATACCAATAATGAACTCTCAGAAAAAGAAACTAAACAAGCAATCCCATTTGTAATTGCAACAAAAAATTAAGATACTTATGAATAGACTTAACCAAGGAGATAAAAGAGATGTACTTAGAAAACTATAGGACACTGAGAAGAGAAATAGAGGGAGATACAAATAAATGGAAATGTATAACTTCTTCATGGACTGGAAGAATTAACATCATTAAAATCTCTATACTACCCAAAGCAATCTAAAAGTTCAATGCAAGCCCTATTAAAATACCAAAGGCATACTTCACAGAGCTAGCACAAATACTCTAAAAATTTATATGGAATCATGAAAGACTCCAAATAGCTACAACAATCTTCAGGAAGAAGAATAAATTAGGAGGGAATACAATACAGGATATCAAACCATACTACAAAGCCATTGTAACCGAAACAGCCTGGTGCTGGCACAAGAACAGGCGTATAGATCAATGAAACAGAACAGAGACCCCAGAACTCGACCCATACCATACGCTCAATTAATATTTAACAAAGGAGGCAAGAACACAAAATGGGGTAAAGATACTCTTTTCAACAATTGGTATTGGGAAAACTGGACAGTCACATGCGAAAAGATGAAACTAGACCACCAATTTACACCGTACACAAGAAAAAACTCAAGATGGGTAAAAGAGTTAAATGTAAGGCATGAAACTATAATAATATTAGAGAACATAGGCAATAAAATCTCAAACATCTTATGTAGCAATATGTTTACAGATACATCTCTTATGGCAAAGGAAACCAAGGAGAAAATAAACAAACAAGACTACATCAAAATAAAAAGCCTCTGCACAGCAAAAGAAACCACCATCAAAATGAAAAGGGAGCCCACTGTAAGGGAGAATATATTTGGCAATGATACATCTCACAAGGGGTTAATATCCAAAATATATAAAGTACTCATGCAACTCAACAAAAGGGAGACAAACAATTCAATAAAAGAAATGGGCAGAAGACCTAAATATACATTTCTCCAAAGAGGACATACATATGGTATGAGACATATGAAAAAATGCTCAAAGTCACTAATTATCAGAGAAATGTAAATTAAAAGGACAATGAGACAGAACCCAGATGGTGGTGTAGGTAAATGCCTGTATTAGCTGCCTCCCACAACCACATCAGAATTACAACTAAGATACAGAAAAACCATCATCTAGAGTTCCATCTGAATGGAACTCCTACAACAATAGAAGTAAAGAAGAAAGCACATTGAGACTGGTAGGAGAGGTAGAGGCATGGAACGTGCTGGACCAGCACCCAGGCGTGCTTCTTTTTTACTCGAGAGGGAGATTGTCTCTGCAGAGTTCTCCTCCCTCCCTTGCAAGGAGCAAGGGGTCCCAGCCCCACACCAGACCGCCAGCCCAGGCTCTCAGAGCTGGGAAGAGAAGTTTCTGTAACAACAGCTGTAAAAACCAACAAGGATTGGGGTTGAGTGACACAGAGGCTGCTGGTGACCCAGCTGTTTCTTTTATTTATTTATTTTTAAAATATATTTTATTGATTTTTTACAGAGAGGAGGGGAGAGGGATAGAGAGTTAGAAACATCAATGAGAGAGAAACATCAATCAGCTGCCTCCTGCATACTCCCTACTGGTGATGTGCCCACAACCAAGGTACATGACCTTTACTGGAATCGAACCTGGAACCCTTCAGTCCGCAGGCTGATGATCTATCCACTGAGCCAAACTGGTTTGGGCCCAGCTGTTTCTTTTAAAGTGCCGGCACCAGAACTTACAGGGTCCTGCTACCTCTGAGCTCCAGCACCCTGTGCTGGGCAGCAGCTCTGGGGGACCCAGACACATGTGGGGGGGAACTGGATTGTCTGCCATAAGATCAGGAACTCGAGGGTGGCTTTCTCCCAGATGGAGGTGCTCCTAAGGGTCATTGTTCCTGTACTGGGACCCCCTGTATCAGGGGTGATTGGCAGCCATTTCTGTGTGGTCTGCCCTGGTGATTCCCTAAAATTCCTCCCCAACCAATTTGCAGCCCCACCCAACCTGTGTGAATGGCCTGTCCTTAGTTCAGGCTAAAATCTCTCAGCAGCTGGGTCAGGGTGCCAAAAACTTATCAATAAAAGTCCCAAGACCTGGCACTAGCACCAGCCTGCCTTGCTCCACAGCTAGGCCTCACCTGGACATTTCCAAACCTGATATAAAATAGGAGGAATCTGCAGATCTCTCTGTAGCTCCTGCAGGTTGGCCCAGATAGTGGCTGACTTTGCACCTCCATGGAGTCCCAAGAGCCAGTGCACCGAGTGGTCAGGGTTAGACCATACCAGATTACAACTGTACACATCCATCATAAGTGACACACTCAAGGGGCAGACTCAGTGAGCACCAAAGCCCCCTTAAGCAAGTCCTGCTCCATAGGGGTGTTTCCTGCACAGCAGTTCTCCCACTGTAGTTGCAGCTGATCTTCACAGCCAATTGGCCTGGAGATCAATTCTTCCCAGTGAAAACAATAGCAATCAAGTCTCAAATACAACAAGACTTTGCACACAGCCCACACAGAAGTGCACCTAGGGTGCCCAGCTCAGGTGATTGGAGAGACTGAGCCATTGGGCCCTACAGGACACCAACTATACAAGTCCACTTACCAACTCAAGGAGACATAGTAGCTCTACCCAATATATATAGAAACAAACACAGGGAATCAGCCAAAATGCAGAGACAAAGAAATATGTCACAATGAAAGAAATGGAAGAAAGCAAACTGCTGGATATACAGTTCAAAACCATGGTTATAAGGTTACTCAATAATCTTCTTGAGACCTCCAAGAATCTTAGTGAAACTTTCAAGGAACTTAGTGAGAATGCCAAAAAATGGAAAAGGACCAGTCAGTAATTAAGCATACACTAACTGAAATAAAGAATAATATACAGGAATTCAACAGTACAGTAGAGGATTTCAAGAATCAAATCAGGAGAACCAAGATGGCGGCATAGGTTAACGCCGGAGTTTGCTGCCTTGAACAACTACTTCAAAAGTGAAACTAAAAAATGGAAGGGACATCACCCAGAACCACAGGAACGCTGGCTGAGTGGAAGTCCTACAACTAGGAGGAAAGAGAAATTCATACGGACACTCAGAGGAGGCGCAGTGCTGAAGTCAAATTCTGAGGTGCGGAGTGCGCGAAGCGGGCTGGCGGCGGAGGGTGCGGTTGGCGCTTTCAATCGGGAGGGAGTCGCAGACTCTGAGCTCCAGATACAGGCGGGTCTTTAGGGACCCAGACTCAAACGGGAGAAGCGGGACTGTCTGGCTTCGGTCAGAGCGAGTGCAGCTTTCTCTCCGAGGTTTGCAGCGGGTGCTGGGACTCAGAGAGGCAGAGCCCCTGGGGACAGGACTGAGAGCCGCCATAACTGCTCTCTCTGGCCCAATCTGTTGATCCTGTGACCCGCCCCGCCCAAGCCCTGCACAGAGGCATTTGCCGGATAGCCTCAGGCAAAGGCTAGATTAGCACCTCCCTAGAGGACAGAAGTTCTCTCACTGCAGACACAGCTGATTCTCATAGCCACTTGGCCTGGAGGTCAAACCCTCCCTGGTATTAGTTACAACAATCAAGGTTTAACTATAAGACTGCGCACAAAGACCACTAGGGGGTGCACCAAGGAAGCATAACAAAATGCGGAGACAAAGAAACAGGACAAAATTGTCAATGGAAGATATAGAGTTCAGAACCACACTTTTAAGGTCTCTCAAGAACTGTTTAGAAGCTGCCGATAAACTTAATGAGATCTACAAGAAAACTAATGAGACCCTCGATGTTATATTGGGGAACCAACTAGAAATTAAGCATACACGGACTGAAATAACGAATATTATACAGACTCCCGACAGCAGACCAGAGGAGCGCAAGAATCAAGTCAATGATTTGAAATGCGAGGAAGCAAAAAACACCCAACCGGAAAAGCAAAATGAAAAAAGAATCCAAAAAAGCGAGGATAGTGTAAGGAGCCTCTGGGACACCTTCAAGCGTACCAACATCAGAATTATAGGGGTGCCAGAAGATGAGAGAGAGCAAGATATTGAAAACCTATTTGAAGAAATAATGACAGAAAACTTCCCCTACCTGGTGAAAGAAATGGACTTACAGGTCCAAGAAGCGCGGAGAACCGCAAACAAAAGGAATCCAAAGAGGACCACACCAAGACACATCATAATTAAAATGCCAAGAGCAAAAGATAAAGAGAGAATCTTAAAAGCAGCAAGAGAAAGAAACTCAGTTACCTCCAAGGGAATACCCATACGACTGTCAGCTGATTTCTCAACAGAAACTTTGCAGGCCAGAAGGGAGTGGCAAGAAATATTCAAAGTGATGAATACCAAGAACCTACAACCAAGATTACTTTATCCAGCAAAGCTATCATTCAGAATTGAAGGTCAGATAAAGAGCTTCACAGATAAGGAAAAGCTAAAGGAGTTCATCACCACCAAACCAGGATTATATGAAATGCTGAAAGGTATCCTTTAAGAAGAGGAAGAGGAAGAAAAAGGTAAAGATACAAATTATGAACAACAAATATGCATCTATCAACAAGTGAATCTAAGAATCAAGTGAATAAATAATCTGATGAACAGAATGAACTGTTGATTATAATAGAATCAGGGACATAGAAAGGGAATGGACTGACTATTCTTGGGGGGGACAGGGGTGTGGGAGATGCGGGAAGAGACTGGACAAAAATCGTGCACCTATGGATGAGGACAGTGGGTGGGGAGTGAGGGCGGAGTGTGGGGCGGGAACTGGGAGGAGGGGAGTTATGGGGGGGAAAAAAGAGGAACAAATGTAATAATCTGAACAATAAAGATTTAATTTAAAAAAAAAAGAATCAGCCGAAACCGGTTTGGCTCAGTGGAAAGAGCGTCGGCCTGCGGACTGAGGGGTCCCAGGTTCGATTCCGGTCAAGGGCATGTACCTGGGCTGCGGGCACATCCCCAGTGGGAGATGTGCAGGAGGCGGCTGATCGATGTTTCTCTCCCATCGATGTTTCTAACTCTCTGTCTCTCTCCCTTCCTCTCTGTAAAAAATCAATAAAATATATTTAAAAAAAAAAAAAAAGAATCAAATCAACAACTTAAAATATGAAGAAGCAAAAAACACCCAACCAGAAGAGCAAAAGGAAAAAAGAATCCAAAAGTATGAAGTTAGTGTAAGGAGCCTTTGGGACAACTTCAAGTGTACCAACATTCATATTGTGGGGCTGCCAGAAGAAGAGAGAGAGAGCAAGATATTGAAAACCTATTTGAAGAGATTATGACAGAAAACTTCCCCTATATATGATGAAAGAAAAAGACTTACAAATTCAGGAAGCACAGAGAGTCCCAAACAAGAGGAACCGAAAGAAGAACATACCAAGACACATCATACCAGTAATTAAAATGCCAAGGGCTAAAGACAAAGAGAGAATGTTAAAAGCAGGAAGAGAAAAGCAGTTAGTTACCTACAAGGGAATGCCCATATGACTATCAGCTGATTTCTCAACAGAAACTATGCAGGCAAGAGGGAGTGGCAAGAAATATTAAAAGTGATGAATAGCAAGGACCTACATACAACCAAGATTATTCTACCTAGCAAAGCTATCATTTAGACTTGAAGGTCAGATAAAGACCTTCACAGACAAGAAAAAGCTAAAGGAGTTCATCACCACCAAACCAGAATTACATGAAATGCTGAAGGGTATTCTTTAAGAAGAGGAAGAAGAAGAAGAAAAATAAGAAGATAAAAATATGAACAATAAAAGGCAATAAATACATATCTATCAACAATTGAATCTAAAAATCAAAATAAAGGAATGAGAAATCTAATAAACAGAATAAACTGGTGCATAAAATGGAATCAGAGGCATGGAAATGGAACAGACTGATGATTCTCAGAGGGAAGGGGTGGGGGGACAGGAAGAGATTAAACAAAGATTTTATATGCATATATGCATTCATTACCTATGGAGACAGACAATAGGGTGTCGAAGGCCTGAGGAGGAGCAGGAACCAGGTTGAAGGGGGTAGTGGGGGTGGGGGGTGGGGAGAGAGTCATCTGTAATACTCTCAACAATATAAATAATAAATAAATAAATAAATAAACAATGAGGTACCATCTCACACCTGCCAAAATGGCTATCATAAAAAAATCAACAAACAGCAAATGCTGAAGAGGATGTGAAGAAAAAAGAACACTAGTATACTGCTGGTGGGAATGTAGACTGGTGCAGCCACTATGGAAAATAGTATGGATTTTCCTCAAAAAATTAAAAATGGAACTTTCATTTGACCCATTTATCTCACTTCTGGGACTATATCCTAAAAACCCCAAAACTCCCAATCAGAAAGAATATATGCAGCCCTATGTTCAATAGCAGCACTATTTATAATAGCTAAAATTTCATTATAGCCCAAGTGCGTATCAGTGAATGAATGCATAAAAAAGCTGTGGGAGCCCTAGCTGGTTTGGATCAGTGGATAAAGCATCGACCTGTGGACTGAAAGGTCCCAGGTTTGATTTCGGTCAAGGGCACATGCCTGGGTTGTGGGTTCAATCACCAGTGGGGGGCGTGCAGGAGGCAGCCAATCAATGATTCCCTCTCATCATAGATGTTTCTCTCTCTCTCTCTCTCTCTCTCTCTCTCTCTCTCTCTCTCTCTCTTTCTCTCTCCCCCTTCATCTCTGAAATAAATAAATATATATTTCAAAAAAAAGCTGTGGGACACTTACACTATGTAATACTATGCATCTGTAAAAAAAAGAGGGATATCTTACCCTTTGGGACAGCATGGATGGACCTGAAAAATATTATGCTAAGTGAAATAAGCTAATCTGAGAAAGACAAATATAACATGATCTCACTTATTTGTGGAATCTATTGAGCAGAATGAATTGAAGAACTAAATAAGACCTGAAGCATGGAGGCATGGAACAGACTGACATATCTCAATGTGAGCTTGGGGGATGAGAAGAGATCAACCAAAGAACTTATATACTTATAGGCATAGCCCATGGACATGGGCAATCGAGTAGTGAAGACTTGTGGGGGGGGTGGGGGGTGGGGGGTGGATAGGGGCTGGGAGGGTGAGGGTAAAGAGGAGATATCTGTAATACTATACACAAGAAAAAGTTTATTTTTAAAAAATTATTTTTTTATTGGCATTTATAAAGAGAGGAAGGGAGAGGGAGAAGGAAACATTGATGTAAGGGAGAAACATCACCCCCTGACTGGGGATTGGGCCTGCAACCCAGGCCTGTGCCCTGATGGGGAATAAAACAGACATCCTTTCAGTGCATGGGAGGACACCCAACCAACTGTGCCACAATAGCCAGGGCTATAATTAGGAGAGTTTTGAAGTAGAAGCTCATGATTGTACAAAGTTTTTCTATCTCCATCCACCAAAGGCCACTGCAAATGAGGTTAAGTGGAGGGTGATGAGTTAAGCACCAACAGTCTTCTTTCCTGTTAAGAAGCACTGAGGCCCTGCTAGGTAGCTCAGTTGGTTAGAGCATCGTCGGATGCACCAAGGTTGCAGGTTCAATCCCTGGTCAAAGCACATACAAGATACAACCAATGAATGCATAGATAAGTAGAACAACAAATGGTTACTTCTCTCTCTCTCTCTCTCTCTCTCTCTCTCTCTCTCTCTCTCTCTCTCCTGTCCTCTCTTTCTCTCAAAAAATCAATTAAAAAAGAAAAAGAAAAAGCATTGAGGGTCAGGCCTTTGGGGGAGTATCACAGAAACCAAGAGAAAAATAAATCATATTGTAATATATCAATGGACTCAGAATGAGAGAAAATGAATCTTGCTACACTCCTAATAGAAAAGTTAGTGAATCTATCAGCACAGCTCTCCATAGTGAAATCCCTGCCAAACTGACTTTTATAGAAAAGTGCTGACTGAAAGGCTTATTCCCTATCAGTTTAGGGGTTCTTAGGAAGAGAATTATGGACTGGGAAATTTCTCTGAAAGAGTAGTAAAAATAAAAAGAAAAAAGAAAGAAAGAAAGATCTTAAAGGTCAGAGAGAAGGCAATTATAGAAGTCTTAAAAATGAGAATTCTATATTCAAATGCCATCTGTTTCTCTATATTCAAACTCTGCTGAGAAAAAGGCTTGTGAACCAAGAATTTTACTTATAACTTTCACTTTAAATAGAGCCTTTCTCTATTTAAAGGGGAAAATAGTGTTAATCTTACACAAAAGTAATTGTAATAAATTGTATTGCAGACAAGAGAACTGCTTTAGATCTCCTTTATCTCCATGAAGCAGGGCAAGTTATCCTAGTTCTAAAGAACTTGCAGGGACAACCACCCATTGATTCTCTCTCCACTAGGAGCCCCTGAAATGGGGGCAGGGGAGGAATAGCTCACTGTATGTCACATTGTCCCCCACTTTCTCTTTCAGTCTCCATGGTCTTCTAGAATGTGGTTTTTACAATTTTTTTGCACCATACAAATCAGGTTTGTTTGTTTTTTAAATTTCCTCTCCTGATTTGTTGCAAGATAGAAAGCTAGCCTTGAAAAGAAATGAGGTCACCTAGTATTTAAATGAATTAATGAATGAATCAAGTGTGTTGCCTCAAAAATTCTGTAATAAGTTCTGGAAGTTTTTTGAAATCTTGTCAATTCAACATGAGTATCGTTAACCCCCTCTGAAAACCTTAAAGACCTAGGGCTTACTCTATGAAATACTATCAAGGTTGTAAATTCAAAGTGCCTGCAAGCACACAAGCATAAACTATATGGAATTTCTGTGAGTAGGGAAAAATATTAGTTATGTCACTTAGATAATAAGTTAGCTGGATTTGCAACATAACGGCTGTAATACCTTTATGATACATTTCTGCTAAAAATATCTCTCAATTTGCTAAACCAAACTTCTAATAAAAATATGCACACTGCTTACTTCTACTGATATTTAGAATTCATGCTGGAAAACAGCGGTATGTCTGCTGACTTTTTTGAATGCATATGCTAAAAGCAACCTAGAGACACATACTCTATAGACAAATGTTTGCATCTACTTCCAACACCTTATACATATAAATATAATTTTGTAATTTACTTCTTACATTTAGATAAATCCCTGAGAAGAGAGTTTTTAAAATATTACTGTGGAAAGTGTTTTAGGTACATTGAGCTCAGACTTCAGTTATTCAGCAGAGATTGTCCAATGGGAACCAGTTAAACAGCCTCAGAATGCTGGCAGTTTTTGTCATATAATGTACTTCAGAATAAACCCATCCTATTTTATTGATACATTCATACTCTCTTATTTATAATGAAAGATACAATTAAAAGTCATATTTCTAATAATCAGGAGATGTTTGTGAGGGACATTATCTTCTAAAGTTCTCCTGGTCTCTTGCTTGAATTTTAAAGGAGCCCCAGCAATAACCCCCTCCCAACACACCATCTCCTACAAAATTTCTAGTAGTTGACAACGGTAGACAGAAGCCGGATATTCTAAGGTATACTTTCTCAATGGCTCAGCTTTTTCTTTCTTATTAACATCACATTTTAAAGGCAATAAGTTAGAATGAGAGCTAAAGCCTTTGTAGAAAAGCAGGTAACTTTTATTTTTTTATTTTGTAAAGCTTATCTCACAAAGGCTAAAACACATTAGGTGAGGTGGAAATAAAGGTTAGAACAAAATTCTGTGTAAATACTCTCAACTCGCAAGCACATGAATGCATTTACTTGTGTTGACTTGTGTTGACTTTGGGGAGGGACAGCCAGGGCACTCAGGTCACTTAGGAGCAATCTCCATCACGTCCTTACACATATCATAGCCAGCTGTTGTTTTCATCAGTGGGATGAGTAAAGACACAGGCTACTTGATGGCATTGAATCAACCACATTATTTTAAAGTCTTTCCAAAGAGAGCAGTGCTGGTATCAACACAATCAACTTCAGAGCATGTGACATAGGGAAGGGAGAACCAGTGAGCGTTGGGGCCAGGACTCCAATCACCACCCTAGCCATTTGTGAGTCCAGCTACTTAGTCTCATAAAAAATAAACTTCATTAAATTGTTTCCCCTTTCGGCTGAATAATCCACACCAATTGTCATTTACTCTTTGACTCAGAAACATCTGTAAATCCCCAGGTAATTAATTATTAAAAAAACAACAACTACTACTATCTTAGTTTTTTCATGTATAAGACACTATTTTTTTTTTCTAAAACCATTAGACTGAAAATCAAGGGGTGTCTTATACATGGAAGGCAGCTGAGGTGGGAGCCGCATGGGTGCATAGCTGCCCATACCTTGTCAAACAGGCTTCCTCCAGTCATGAGCCTTATTGTTAGTGACATCAGCTGATGCAGTAATTGGAGGTGGAGGTGGAGAGTGCACAGATGCAACAGGGACTGGAACGTTCTGAGTCCATAAAGATGTCAAAAAATAAAAAGATAAATACCGGTAAGCGATTGTCTTACTCTGCAAAATTCAAACTGAATGTAATCAGATATGCAAAAGAGCATGATTAGACAGTGGAGAAAACAGGAAGAACAACTCCTTAAGATGCCAAAAAAGAAGAAGGCCTTAAGAGGAAAACCAGCAAAATTTTGAAATATTGATATCTTAATTTTGGGATGGAAAAGTGGGGGGCATCTTATATACAGAAAAATATGGTATGTAGCCCTCACCAGTGCAGTTAAATGGTTAGAGCATCAGCCCTCACACTGAAGGGTCGCGGGTTCGATTCCCAGTTAGGGGCACATACCTTGGTGTCTCTCTCACATCGATGTCTCTCATGTGCTCTCTCTCTCTCTCTCTCTCGCTCTCTCTCTCTCTTTCTCTCTCTCTCTCTCATTCTCCCACTCCCTCCCTTCCTCTACTCTTTCTGGAAAGCAATGAGAAAAATATCCTCAGGTGAGGATTAACAATAATTTGAACCAAACAAAAAAAACCTCCCAACAAATATGTAGTGTGTACATTACTTAATGGAAAAACATTTAATCTGTTTGTGGGAAAAGCTAAAAAACAACAACATTTATGAGGACCATTTTGAAGCTTCAGACTTAATTTCATTTTAGATAAGAAAGATATTATTTAAGTTTGGGGACTAAAATGAAAGACATTAGCTTGGTGTAACTTTATTCAAGTTTTAAAAATTATTCAAGTCCAGTATAAGTACCAACCAATATTAAAATATTTAAAAATAGCTTATAACCCCCCCCCCAATTTATACACAAAAAAAGAATTCATTACATACTTTTACATTTGCTTACTGGCTATTTGTATGTTTTATTTTAAGACTTTTGCTCATATTTCCTAAACTATATACAGTAAGTAGGTTTTGAGAGTAAATTGTGTAAACACAGAAAAAAACCTCATAAACATCTCTATAGGCTGGTCCATGTAAGTGCAAATAATGAAGAGTGGAGGGTAAAAGTATAACCCTTAGCTCATTGGGAAATATCAGTGACTTGTTTTTTGCCTGAAGAAATGAAATGGAAAGAAGGAGCAGCTATTGTCCTTTGAGGAAACTCTTAGAGACCGGGAAGCTTGTTCAACTGGCATTTTAGACAATACAAGCCCAGAATATGCTGAAAATATTACCTTGTGCCCCTTTCCTAGCCCACCTCTATATAATGTAGGGCATGTATATTTTTGTACATGCTCTATATTTGATGGAGAAAATTTTATTTTTTTCTAGTTTGCTGATTTAAAAAAAAATCATGTATGAGTGTTGATATTTATTACAGGGTTTTCTGCATCCAATGAAATACTTACCTCTAATCGTAACATATAAGATTAGAGTTATTTGCCTGCTCTTCACATCATGTAAATAAGATCATAGTTATATACACTTAGTATGTTTTGGAGACTTATCCATATTGTTCTATGTATCAGTAGCAGTTTCTTCTTTTTCATTCCTACTAGTAAATTTTTTTTTCAACATAAGAATGTACTAAAAATTGTTTGCTTGTTCCCTATTAATGACTTTTTTATATTATGAATGACTGCTATAAAAGTGGATACATGTATTCACTGCTTTTAGATAAATGTCCAAAATTGAATTAGTGGGCCAAAGTTAAAAGTACATTTACATTTATAAGAAACTATGAAACATTTTTTCACAGTCACTTATGCTATCACCAGCAAAGTGAGAGTGCTAGGTGCTCCATATCCTCAGCTGTCTATCTTAGCCATTCCAGATGTTGTGTAATGGCATTTCTTATGGTTTTGACTTATATTTTTTTATGCTGATTACTTTTACCTTGCTTAGTGAGCTTTTGTATACCTTCTTTTTTCCACTTTGTTATCCAGCCCTATATGCCACATTTTGATATTTTAATGCTTTTAAAATTATATCGTCTTTTAAATTTATTTTCACATTTTTTCATTACTATTCTATGGAAATATAGTTGATGTTTATTGGCAACATGCAAAAAAATGAAACTAGACCACTAACATATACCATACACAAAAATAAACTCACAATGAATAAAGGACTTAAACGTAAGGTGGGAAACCATAAAAATCTTAGAAAAAGCCATAGGCAACAAAATAGCAGACATTTGTTGTAGCAATATCTTTACCAATATTGCTCTTAGGGCAATGGAAACTAAGGAGAAAATAAACAAATAGGACTACATCAAAATAAAAAGCTTCTGCACAGCAAAAGAAAACATCAGCAAAGCAATCAGAAAGCCCACTACATGGGAGAAAATATTTGCTAATGTTATATACAATAAGGGCCTAATCTCCAAATTTATAGGGAACTCATACAACTTAACAAAACAATCCAATCAAAAATTGAGCAAAGGATATAAATAGACACTTTTTGAAAGAGGACATACAGGAGGCCAAGAGACATATGAAAACATGCTCAAAGTCACTAATCATGGGAGAGATGCAAATCAAAACAATAATGAGGTACCATCTCACACCTGCTAGAATGGCTATCATCAACAAATCAACAAACGATAAGTGCTGGAGAGGATGCGGAGAAAAAGGAACCCTCCTGCACTGCTGGTGGGAATGCAGACTGGTGCAGCCATTGTGGAAAACAGTATGGAGTTTCCACAAAAAATTAAAAATGGAACTTCCATCTGACCCAGTAATACCACTTATAGGAATATATCCCAAGAAAACAGAAACACCAATCAGAAAGGATATATGCATCCTTATGTTCATAGCAGCACAGTTTACAATAGCTAAGATTTGTAAACAGCCTAAGGGCCCATCAACAGTTGGGTGGATTAGAAAACTGTGGTACATCTACACAATGGAATACTATGCTGCTGTAAAAAAGAAGGACTTGTTACCATTTGCAACAGCATAGATGGACCTGGAGAGCATCATGCTAAGGGAAATAAGCCAATCAGAGAAAGATAAATATCGCATGATCTCACTCATTTGTGGAATATAACGAACAACATAAACTGATCAACAAAAATAGAAACAAAGTCATAGAAGCATTGAAAAGAGTGTCCGATCTATGAGGGAAGGTGGGGTGTGAGGGGTAAGAGATCAATCAAAGGACTTGTATGCATGCACAGATGGGCGGGGGGTGAGGACATGTGCTAAGGGTTGGGGGTGGCTGGGGAGAGGTCAATGTGGGAAAACGGAGACTTATGTAACACACTAAACAATTAAGAATTTAAATAAAAAAATAGCAATCTTTTAATATTTTGACCTTGCAAAATTTACTTATTGGCTCTAATAGCTTATTTTTTCTCCTTTATTTTGTATATTTTATGAGGTTTTCCTATGTATACCGTCATGTCATTTATAAAGAAATAGAGTTTTACTTCTTTATTTTCAATCTTTGTGCTTTATTGCAGTGACTGGGACTTTCAACACAATGCTGAATAGAAATGTGAGAGCAAGCAGCCTTGTTTCTCACCAGAGGGGTAAAGCATAAAATGATGCACTAGTAACTCTAATATTAAGCTTATATTTTTGTACATGCCCTGTATTAGATGGAGAACATTTTATTTTTTTCTGGTTTGCTAATTTAAGAAAGATCATGTTTCAGTGTTGATATTCATTACAGGCTTTTCTGCATCAAATGAACTGACCCTTCTATTTTTTTACTTCATGTTGTGAGGTGAACTGTGATAGATTTTGGAATGTTGAACCAATGGGTATACCTTGGAAATAATTTATTACCTTTGTTGAATTAGATATGCTTATATTTTGTTAATAATTTTTGTCTTATGTTTATGAAGGATATTTGTCCATATTTTCTTTCCTTGTAATGACTTTTTCACAGTTTGATATCACAATTATGCTTGCAGAATGAAACCAGTAGAAAAAATTTCCAAATTTCTGCACATATTTATGTAAAATTGGGACTACTTTCTTTTTAGCTGTTTTATAGAATTCACTAGTATATTCATTTGGATCTGAAATAATTGTCTTGTGTGGAAAAAATTTTTATTTCATAGTCAATATATTTAATAGGTAAAGGATCACATAGATATTTCATATATCCTTACTACAGGCCCAGTGCACAAAAATTTGTGCACTCGGGGGGGGGAGGTGGAGGGGGGGGTGGAAAGGGGGATCCCTCAGCCCGGCCTGTGCCCTCTCGCAGTCTGGGACCCCTCGGGAGATAACGACCTGCTGGCTTAGGCCTGCTCCTGGGTGCACACTTGGGATATATTCCTATAAGTGCTGGCAGAGGGCAGGCCCAATCCCTAGGTGCAGCCCCTGGTCGGGCTCAGATCAGGGCCGATTGGGGAGTTGGGGTGCCGCCACTGTCATGCACAGAGAAGGGCGGATCGGGAGGCTGTGATGCCACCCTCAGTCACGCTCAGGGTAGGGCCAATTGGGGGGTTGGGGCACTGCCTCCTGTCACACTCAAGGCAGGGTCAACGGCGAGGTTGCGGCGGCACCCCCTGTCAGGCACAGAGCAAGGCCCATCAGGGGGGTTGGGGCTCCGTACCCTGTCACGCACAAAGCAGGGCCCATCAGGGGGTTGGGGAGTTCCCCCCGTCACACACAGAGCAGGGTGGATCAGGGGATTGGGGCCCCGCACCCTGTCACACTCAGGTCAGGGCCAATGGGGAGGTTATGGCTCTACCCCGTCACACATAGAGCAGGGCCCGTGGGGGGTGGGGGATTGGGGCACCGCACCCTGTCACACACAGAGCCGCAGGGCGATCAGGGCATTGGGGAGCTCCCCCCTATCAGGCACAGAGCAGGGCTGATCAGGGGGTTGTGGCCCCACCCCCTGTCACACACAGAGCCACAGGGCAATCAGGGGGTTTGGGCGCTGCGCCCTGTCACACTGATCCTGGTGCCAGGAGGCATATTACCCTTTTACTATATAGGATAGAGGCCTGGTGCACGGGTGGGGGCCGGCTGGTTTGCCCTGAAGGGTGTCCTGGATCAGGGTGGGGGTCCCCACTGGGGTGTCTGGCCAGCCTGAATGAGGGGATGAAGGCTGTTTGCAGCTGATCACACACCCTTCAGGGTGAAGGTCCCCACTGTGGTGCCTGTCCAGTCTGGGTGAGGGACTGAGGGCTGTTTTCAGACTGGCGGGTGACTGAAGCTCCCAACCACTCCTTTTTTTCTTTTTCTTTTTTTATTCTGGGCCAGCTTTAGCTCTGAGGCTTAGCTCCAGCTCTTAGGCCTCTGCTGCTGAAAGCAGGTATCTGGTTTGTTTGAGTTCTATAATCGAAACACTGTTTCAACTGCAGTTCTGAGATCCCGGCAGGCTGAAATCAGGTTTCTGGGGCTTTGTTTAGCTTCTATATTTGTAACAATGTTTCAAACTGCAAGCTCAGAGGCCAGCAAGGCAGGCGGGGAACGTTGGAGTCCTCCGTCACTGAAGCAAGCAAGCCTCATGTTCGCTTCAAGCTGCCTGGCTGCTGGCCGCCATCTTGGCTGGCAGTTAATTTGCATATCGCCCTGATTAGCCAATGGGAAGGGTAGTGGATGTACAGCTAATTACCATGTTTCTCTTTTATTAGATAGGATATCAGTTTAATTTTTCAATTACTTTTTCATTGTATCTATATAGTCAAATTTATTGGCATAAAGTTCTTCCTATCGTTTTCTTAACATTTAACATCTGAAGTATCTGATATTAATTTTGTTTTCCATTTTTCTTTGATCAGTTTTCATTAAAGTTTTATTGCTTCTATTAATTTTTGAAAGAAACTGATGTTAGCTTTGTTCGTATATTTTCTAATTATTTTATTTCCACTCTTATTTTATTATTTTCTTTTTTCTACCTACTTTGGGCTTAATTTTCTCTTTGGTTTGTAGCTTCCCAAAGTCAAAGCTTAATTTCATCTTTAGTTAAAAATGCTTAAAGACCTTTCTCTAAAATAAAAATCAAGTTCATACTCAGAGCAATAAGACAAGAAAAAGAGAAATGAATAAAAAGCATACAGATTGGAAGCAAAAAATAACAAACGTCTCAGTTTTCTCTTAGCAGCTGTATTAATTTCCAGGGTTATGGTAACAAATAAATTGGGTGACTTAAAACAACTGAAATGTATTCTCTCACATTTCTGGTCGCTAGAAATCTGAAATCAAAGTGTCAGCATGCCATTCAATGAAACAGGCCTTGTTTCTGAAGGCTCCAGAAAATGATCCTTCTTGCCTCTTCCAGCTTCTCACATTTGCCTACAATCTTTGCTGTTCCTTTAGTATGTTGTTGCATTGTCATCTCTGCATCTATTTCCATGTGGTCTTCTTCCCTCGTGTGTTTCTGTGTCTTTGTGCACAAATCTCCCTCTCCCTCATCTTATAAACACCAGTCATTGGATTTGGGCCCACCTTAATCCAATATAACCTCATCTTAATTTCATTACATCTACAAATAAAATCCCATTTACCGGCACCAGGGGTTATCACTTAACATCTTGTGGGAGCAATTCCATGTACTATAGCAACCATAGCTGCTTCTTTATGTATCTGAATTATTTCCACTGCTTTCTTGATAGTAGGGTAGTTTATCTCTGTTAACGAAATTTCACATAATATTTGTAACACAGAGACATTTCCAATAGTATCAAAGAGGGTGATAAGAGGAAGTAGGAGAGCACAGGCTTGAAACTGCAGCTATGTTACTTATCTTTGCTTGTGGTTCCCTCTAGCACAGCGGTTCTCAACCTGTGGGTCGTGACCCCTTTGGGGGTCGAAAGACCCTTTCACAGGGGGTCGCCTGATACCATCGGAAAACACATATATAATTACATATTGTTTTTGTGATTCATCACTATGCTTTAATTATGTTCAATTTGTAACAATGAAAATACATCCTGCATATCAGATATTTACATTACAATTCATAACAGTAGCAAAATTACAGTTATGAAGTAGGAACGAAAACAATTTTATGGTTGGGGATCACCACAACATGAGGAACTGTATTAAAGGGTCGCGGCATTATTAAGGTTGAGAACCACTGCTCTAGCACAAGCCAACACTGTGGCATCACACTGTGTGTGAACACACAGAACAGGTTTCTTTGTTTGCCAGTCCTGTGACTGGAAAGAGGAGAGGCCTGGATGGTTAAGAATTAATCTAAGCTGTCATCAGGGTTTATATTAAACTAGAGGCCTGATGCATGAAATTCAAGCAAGAGTAGGCCTTCCTTCCCCCAGCTGCTGGCACCGGCTTCCCTCTGGCACCTGGGACCCAGGCTTCCCTCGCATCTCCAGCTTCATCTGGAAGGTCATTCGGAAGGATGTCCGGAGACATCTGGTCTAATTTTATTATTATAGATATGTGGCACAGAGCAATTTATTGGACTCAAGAGACTTTGTTTTGGGCATGTCTTGACTTTCACAACCCCTCAGCCTGTGGGAATGATTTAGAGAAGATCATTCTAGGAAGAGCCAGTCCTACAACAAAAAGATAAAACAGCCCTAACCAGTTTGGCTCAGTGGATAGAGCATTGGCATGTGGACTCAAGGGTCTCAGGTTCGATTCCGGTCAAGGGCATGTACCTTGGTTGTGGGCACATACCCAGTAGGGAGTGTGCAGGAGGCAGCTGATAGATGTTTCTCTCTCATCAATGTTTTTAACTCTCTATCCCTCTCCCTTCCTCTCTGTAAAAAATCAATAAAATATATTTTTTAAAAAAGATAAAACAGCCCATCTGTCATGGTTCAGTGGTTGAGCATGGACCTAGGAACTAGGAAGTCATGGTTGGATTCCTGGTCAGGGCACATGCCCAGGTTGCAGGCTTGATCCCCAGTGGGGGATGTGCAGGAGGCAGCCAATAGGTAATACTCTCTCATCATTGATGTTTCTATCTCTATTTCCCTTTCCCTTCCTCTCTGAAATCAATAAAAATATATATTTAAATGAAGATAAAACAACTTATGGAAAAGAAGTAGACATCCTAGATAGAACAACTTGCTTACAATTAAAAGGGCTAAAAATAAAAAAGCCCAACTTTGGAAAATTGATGATGGATAAGCTAGTTAAACTATTCCATAGGAAAGAAAAATGAAAAAAATAGAAACAAAACCTAATTCAATAAAGTAAACAGAATCTATATACTAAACCCTGACAACAACAACAACAACACACACATGCACACTAACAATAACAATAATAATAGTTCTTGGAACATTTACTCTATACCAGGTACTGTCTGAAGCATTTTACTCATTCATATTCATTCATTTCATTCCCACATCACACACTGAAATGTGTTCAATTATTTTTTCAATTTCACAGATTAAGTAACTAAAGCCAGAGATGGTAATATTTTCATGGTTGGAGCCATTAAGAAAAAAAACAGGATTATAACCCAGGAAGTCTGGCTTGAAGGTTCATGTTCTCGCCTCCCCAAAGACAGAGCAGTTCATTCCTGGAAGTACATATAAAAACTCTTAAGTTAAATAGCAGTAAACCAAATCTAGCATCATATTAGAAAATTATTATATTATCCTCAGTGTACCTCACCCTTATAATTAATATCATTTAAGATCAAAAGAGATAAAGATATACAATTACATTAATTGGTCTGTGCATTAGTTAGGGTATAAACTACGTGTTATGAAAATACATTGAAATATAATCACTGACATATATACATGTATATATTTATAAATATATGTCTACAAATGATATATAAATATAAATATATTGTGTATAAAGTTATATTTATATACCCTTTACAGAGCAGTTTAGAGGAAGGCAATGGTTTCAAATTGTGAATTTCTCTTTTCCTGGAGATAATTCAGGCTTCTAATAAGATATGTGGACAAGACTGCACTCAACATCTAGCTTTTATATTTTCTTCCAAGATACTATTCCAGTTGCTGCTATATGCCAATATTGGAAAAATAAAAAAAGTCTATAGAAAGACATTACCTTTAAGAAAGTAAACCAAATGCTGCTCACTTCAATATTGCTCACATTCTTTTGCACTGAAATTAACAACATGGTCTAATTTTTTTTTAGTAAGAAATATTTAGAAGAGAAACCAGGATGGCGGCATAGGTAAACACTTCAAAAATACAACTAAAAAACAAAACGGACAACATTCAGAACCACAGGAAGGCTGGCTAAGTGGAAATTCTACAACAAGAAGGAAAGAGAAAAGCACACTGAGGCTCAGAGGAGGTGCGGAAGTAAAGCCCAGAGGTACGGAGGTGCGTGTGGAAAGGGCTGGCAGCTGAGGACGTGGTGCCAGTGGTTGTCTTTTTTCAGCCAGAAGGAAGTCTCAAGCTCCCGAATGCTCTGAACTCCAGTTCCAGGCCAGTCTCTGGGGACCCAGACTCATAAGGGAGAAACTGGACTGTCTGGCATAGGTCGGAACTCGAGGGTGGCTTTCTCTCAGAGGTGCTTGCAGCGATTACCGCAGGACACTGAGAAGTGGGGCCTCTTAGGGCAGGAATGAGGAGCCGCCATAGCTGTTTGCTCCACCCTGTTGATCCCCTGAGACCCGGCCCCACCCAAGCTGTGCACAGAGGCTTTTGCATATGAAAGGCCTGGCCCTTTGCAATCTGAAAATTACCTCACCAACTGCAGCTGGATCAGGGAAACCCAGAACATCCAAAAGAAGGCCCAAGTAGCCACAGCAGCTTGCATTGCTTTACAGCTGGGCTCCTGCTTGGTAGCCTCAGGCAGAGGCTAAATTACTACCGCCTTAGAGATTCAAGAGCCAGTGTACCCAGTGGTGAGAGTGGGACCATTCAGATCACAACTCCTCAGATCCATAAGGGACACACTCAGGGGCCAGACTCAGTGAGCACCAAAGCTCCACTGAAGCAAGTTTTTCCCCATAAGAGTGTCTCCAGCACAGAAGTTCTCCCATCGTAGACACAGCTGATTCTCACAGCCAATTGGCCTGGAGGTCAATTCCTCCCAGTGATACCTACAACAATCAAGGCTTAACTACAACAAAACTGTGCACAAAGCCCACAAAGGGGTGCACCAAGAGTGTCCACCTCAGGTAATTGGGGAGGCTGAGCCACTGGGCCCTATAGGACACCTAGCACAGAAAGCCACTCTATCAACACAGGGAAGCAGCCAAAATGTGGAGACAAAGAAACAGGTCACAAATGACAGAAATGGAGGAAAGCAAACTACTGGATATAGAATTCAAAACCACACTTTTAAGGTTTTTCAAGAATTTTCTAGAAACCACCGATAAATTTAGTAAGACCCTCAAGAAATCTAGTGAGACCCTCGAGGTTATGAAAAAGGACCAACTAGAAATTAAGCATACACTGACTGAAATAAAGAATATTATATAGAGTTCCTACAGCAGACTAGAGGATCTCAAGAATCAAGTCAAAGATTTGAAATACAAAGAAGCAAAAAACACCCAACTGGAAAAACAAAAAGAAAAAGGAATCTAAAAATATGAAGATAGTGTAAAGAGCCTCTGGGACAACTTCAAGCGTACCAACATCCAAATTATAGGGGTGCCAGAAGATGAGAGAGAGCAAGATATTGAAAACCTATTTGAAGAAATAATGACAGAAAATTTCCCCTACCTGGTGAAAGAAATAGACTTACAAGTCCAGGAAGTGCAGAGAACCCCAAACAAGAGGAATCCAAAGAGGACCACACCAACACACATCATAATTAAAATGCCAAGAGCAAAGGACAAAGAGAGAATCTTAAAAGCAGCAAGAGAAAAAAAGTCAGTTACCTACAGGGGAGTACCCATATGACTGTCAGCTGATTTCTCAACAGAAACTTTGCAGGCCAGAAGGGAATGGCAAGAAATAGTCAAAATGATGAATAGCAAGAACCTACAACCAAGATTACTTTATCCAGCAAAGCTATCACTCAGAATTGAAGGTCAGATAAAGAGCTTCAAAGATAAGAAAAACCTAAAGGAGTTTATCACCACCAAACCAGTATTATATGAAATGCTGAAAGGTATCCTTTAAGAAGAGGAAGAAGAAGAAAAAGGTAAAGATACAAATTATGAACAACAAATACACATCTATCAACAAGTGAATCTAAAACTCAAGTGAATAAATAATCTGATGAACAGAAAAAACTGGTGAATATAATAGAATCAGGGGCAAAGAAAGGAATGGACTGATTATTCTCGTCGGGGGGGAAAGATGTGTGGGGGGTGCGGGAAGAGATTGGACAAAAATCGTACACCTATGGATGAGGACACTGGGGGGGGGTGCGTAAGGGCAGAGGGTGGGGTGGGAACCCTCTGGGTGGAGGGGAGCTATGGGGAGAAAAAAAGAGGAACAACTGTAATAATCTGAACAAGAAAGATTTAATTAAAAAATATTTATTTACAAAATTGATTCTTTCTATTCAAGATAAGGGATTTTTCTATTTTCCATATCTTTTTTTTTTAGTTTTAAATTTTTTTCTTTACTTTTTTAAATTTTATTTTATTGTTTAAAGTACTACAAATAGTAGTACATATGTCTCATATTCCCCCCCCCCCTTGACCTTCCCTTGGCCTCCCCTACCACCCAGCATATGCCCTCCTCTCCTTCCCCCAGTGTCTTGCATCCATTGGTTATGCTTATACGCATGCATACAAGTCCTTTGGTTGATCTCTTACCTCCTTCCCTCCACCCCTCCCCAGCCTTCCCACTGTAATTTGACAGTTTGTTCCATGCTTCTCTGCTTCTGTATCTATCTTTTTGTTCATCAGGTTATAATGTTCTTTATTATCCATAAATGAGTTTGATCATGTGGTATTTTTCTTTCACTGATTTGCTTATTTCACTTAGCATAATGCTCTCCAGTTACATCCATGCTGCTGCGAAGGGTAAGAATTCCTTTTTTTTTTTTTTATAGCAGCATAGTATTTCATTGTGTAGATGTACCATAGTTTTCTAATCCACTCATCTGCTGGTGGGCATTTAGGCTGTTTCCAAATCTTAGCTATTGTAAATTGTGCTGCTATGAGCATAGGGGTGCATATATCCTTTTTGATTGGTGTTTCTGTTTTCTTAGGATATATTCCTAGAACTGGGACTACTGGGTCAAATGGTAGTTCCATTTTTAAATTTTTGAGGAAACGCCATACTGTTTTCCACAATGGCTTCACCAGTCTGTATTCCCACTAACAGTGAAGGAGGGTTCCTTTTTCTCTACTATCTCTCCAGCACATGTTTTGTTGATTTGTTAATCATAGCCATTCTGACCGATGTGAGGTGGTCACTCATTGTTGTTTTGATTGGCATCTCTCAGATGATTAGTAACTTTGAGAATGTTTTCATATGTTTCTTGGCTTTCTGAATGTCCTCTTGAAAAGTTTCTATTTGGATCCATTGCCCATTTTTTGACTGGATTGTTTATCTTCCTTTTGTCAAGTTGTATGATTTCCCTGTAAATTTGGAATTAAACCCTTATCGGAGATAATGTTGGCAAATATGTTCTACCACACAGTGGGCTTTCTTGTTGTTTTGTTGATGGTTTCTTTTGATGTACAACAGCTTTTTATTTTGAAGTAGTCCTATTTGTTTATTTTCTCCTTACTCTCTCTTGCCCTAGGATCTGTGTCTGTAAAGATATTGCTATGACATATGTCTGCAATTTTGCTGCCTATGGAGTCTTGTAGGATTTTTATGGTTTCCCATCTTACATTCAAGTCCTTTAGCCATTTTGAGTTTGTTTTTGTGTATGGTGTAAGTTGGTGATCTAGTTTCATTTTTTTGCATGTATCTGACCAAATTTCTCAGCACCATTTACCAAATAGACTGTTTTGACTCTGTTGTAAGCTCTTTCCTCCTTTTTCAAATATTAATTGAGTATAATGGCTTGGGTCAATTTATGGGTTCTCTATTCTATTCCAGTGGTGTATATGTCTGTTCTTGTGCCAGTACCAGGCAGTTTTGAGAACTGTGGCATGGTAATATAGCTTAATGTCTGGTATTGTGATCCCTACAACTTTGTTCTTATTTCTCAGGATAGCTGTGGCTATTTGGGGTCTTTTTTCATTCCAGATGAATTTTTGGAGGGTTTGTTCTAGATCTTGGAAATATGCCATTGGTATTTTTATAGGTATTCCATTGAATTTATAGCTTGATTTAGATAGTATGGACATTTTAATGATGTTGATTCTACCAATCCATGAACATGGTATGTTCTTCCATCTGTTTATGTCTTCCTGTATCTCTTTTTTCAACGTTCTGTAGTTTTCGTAGTACAGGTATTTTATATCCTTAGTTAAGTTTATTCCTAGGTATCTTAATTTTTTTTGGTGCACTGCTAAATTGGATTGTTTTTTTCATTTCTCTTTCTCTGAGTTCATTATTGGTTTATAAAAAGGCCATAGATTTCTGGGTGTTAAGTTTGTATCCTGCTTCATTGCCAAATTCATTTAATAAGTCTAGTAGTTTTTTGATGGAGTCTTTGTGGTTCTATGTATAATATCATGACATCTGTGAATAAGGACAGTTTTACTTATTCTTTTCCAGTTTGTATGCCTTTAATTTCTTCTTCTTGTCTGATCACTATGGCTAGTACTTCTATTACTATGTTTAACAGGAGTGGTGAAAGTGGACATCCTTGTTTTTTTCCTGTTCTTAGGGGAAATGAGTTTAAATTTTGGTCATTGAGTATGATGTTGGCTGTATGATTGTCATATAGGGTTTTATTATGTTGAGGTATGATCCCTCTATTCCTACTTTGCTGAGAGTTTTTATCAAGAAAGGGTGTTGGATTTTGTCAAATGCTTTTCCTCATCGATTGATATGATTATGTGATTTTTGTCTCAGTTTGTTTATGTGAGGTATCACATTTATTTATTTTGTGGAAGTTTACCAGCGTTATATCTTCTTGTTGGATTGCTCCCTTTAATATTATGAAGTAGCATTCATAACAAGTGGCCTCATGTTATGTCCTTCACTTTGAGATCTAATTTGTCAGATATAAGTATTGCTACCTCAGCTTTTTTTTTCATTTTCATTCGCCTGAAAAATCTTTTTCCATCCCTTCACCATCAGTTTGTGTGAGTCCTTGTTTCTGAGTTGGGTTTCCTGTAGATAGCAGATATATGGGTCATGTTTTCTTATCCACTCAGCTACCCTATGTATTTTGTTTGGGGCATTTAATCCATTTAAACTTAAAGTTATTATTGATCAGTTCTTGTTTGTCACCATTTTTATTTTTTACCCCTGTGTTCCTCCTTCACTTCCTATTTCTTCTTTTTACAGCAGACCCTTTAGAATTTCTTGCATTGCTGGTTTGGTGGTGATAAACTCCCTTTGTCCTTTTTTGTCTGTGAAGTTCCTGATTTCACTTTTAATTTTGATTGATAGCCTTGCTGGGTACAGTATTCTTGAATTCAGACCCTTCCTTTGCATGACTTTGTATATTTTATTCCATTTCCTTCTGGCGTGATGTGTTTCTGTTGAGAAATCAGTTGCTAGTCTCATGGGGGATCCTTTGTAGGTAACTTTCTGTCTTGCTCTGGCCACTTTTAAGATTCTTACTTTGTGGGTGGTGTTTGCCAATTTAATTATAATATGCCTCCGCGTCGTTGTTTTGGGGTTCTTCTTGTTTGGGACTCTGTGAGCTTCTTGGATTTGTGTGAGTTTTTTCTTTCCTATATCAGGAAAGTTTTCTGTCATAATTCTTCAAACAGGTTTTCTATTCCTTGCTCAGTTTCCTCTCCTGGCACTCCTGTTATGTGGATGTTGTTTCATTTCGTGTTGTCCCAAAGTCCCTTAGGCTCTCCTCCCGATTTTTAAGGTTTTTTTTCTAGATGCTGCTCTGCTTGGGTATGTTTTCCTACCTTGCCCTTTAGCTCACTGATGTGGTCCTCCACTTCTTCTACTCTACTATTGATGCTTTCTATTGCGTTCTTTATTGCAGTTATGTCATTTTTCATTTCTTCTTGGTTCTTCTTCATTTCTTCTTGGTTCTTACACATATTGGTGAATTTGTCTTCCAACATTTTCAGGAACCTTATGACCATTTCTCTGAGTTGTTTCTCTGATATATTGCTTGCCTCCATTTCATTTACTCCCTTTTCTGGTGAGGCCTCCATTTCTTTTGTATGGAGGCTATTGCTTTGTCTCCCCCTTTTTGCTCCTCTCCAGGTGTCTGGTTATGTGGCTAACTCGTTACCATGTTGACCAAGAGGCATAAAATACAACTTGATGGTCTGGAAAATGGTGGCGGTATAGACAGGTGTGTCCCATGCTTTGCCCTAGAACAGATAGGGTGAGCAGCTGCAATGAGTAACATCCAGCCTGAATTGGCAGAGGAGAGTCAGCTGGGAGACAGTTTGCACCCTGGAAAGGCAGACGATTTCTGGTGAAAGGTAAAGTCAAGGCTCTGGGAAGGATAATCAGCCAGAACTCTGAGCCCTGAGGATCAGAGGAAACCCACACGGCACCAGCTTGGGCTGCATCCCTTGGGAAGGGTGTAGTGGAAAGAAGATATGCAGAACTGCTGGTTGTCAGGGGATTCTAGATCTGGGTCCACAATCAGGAAAGGCTAAGCAGTGCCAGCAGGAGAAGAGCATGAAGAAGTGCAGCCTTTTCCCCCTCGCAGGGAATTCTAGGTCTGGGTCTACAGTCAGTAAAGGCTGAAGAATGCTGGCAGGAGAGTGTGCAGAGGTGCAGCTTCTCCGGCCTCTGTGGCTTGTACCTTTCTTCATAGAGCCTAGTTCATAGGACCTTTTGGATACAGATGCTTACCTGTAGCTGGGGTGTGGGAGAAGGTTCAGAATTGTGGAATCTGAGGAAAGAGGAGGTCCCAGGAGAAGTGGCAGCGAGTTTGGTGCTTAGTCATGCCTGAGCCTGGGACCTGGGCAGCAATTTTGCCCTGAAGAGATAGCCCCTCCCTCCAGTATCCAGGCAACTAATACAACCACACCCAGATTCCACCCTGAATGGTAAAAAGATTAAAAAAACAAACAAACAAAAAAAACTAAATAGTCCCTGAGAGTACAAAGGGGCTGGACTAAAGAGGGACTTTCAGTCCCAGCAATCAGAACCTGAGAAACACTACAGTACAGAAGACTGGGATCTTAAGCCAGCCAAAGAAACACTTCACTTTTTCATTTTTATTTTATTTTTTATTTTTTTATTACTTTGTTATCTCTTTTTTCCTTTGTTTTTTCTGTTTTTGTTTGTTGCTTTATTTTCTATTTATTTTCACATTATTTTTCCATCACTCTAATTTATTTTTTTGTATTTGCTATTTTTATACTATTTTTGAAATCAAATTTTTTGTAAATTTATTATTATTTTTTCTCATTCTCTTTCCTTTTCACAACCCATCCCCTTTCTACTTCCTCTATACTGAACTGAGATTCTCCCCATATCCATCCAATTCTTAACCTTATCTTCTATATATAAGCTTAGAATCTACAAATTCTGCCCCCACCCTCTTTGCTGGGGGTTTGGTGTTTGTTTTGTCTTTTTGTCTTTTTTATTATTTTTTATTTTTTTATCATTATTACTATTATTATTTTTGTTTGTTATTTTGTTTGATTGTTTACTTATTGGTTCTGTGGTGTTTTCATATATATATATATATATATATATATATATATATATAATCTCTTTTTTTCCTTTTTCTTTTCTCTCATCTTTTTCACTATCTTTGATATCATTTATGCTCTCTTTTCTCGCCTTTAATTCTCTTTTCTCAGGTGGTCACTTATAGTGGGGTTATTATTGTTGTGAGTACATTTGTGCTTTGGTCCCTTTGTGTTGTGTCTTGTCGAGGTGAATTTTATCCTGTCTGGCCAGGTGCTAGAGATTGAGCCTCATAACCAGACACCTGGAGAGGAAACTCCATCCACAAACAGGTCAATAACACCCCAGACCCAATTA
The DNA here is from genome assembly GCF_964212035.1 of Myotis nattereri. NCBI lineage: Eukaryota > Metazoa > Chordata > Mammalia > Chiroptera > Vespertilionidae > Myotis > Myotis nattereri. Next base: position 107,645,920 of record NC_138076.1, read on the forward strand.
CAGAGGCAGGAAGAAGGCGTCAGTGAGGGAGAGAGCATGAGTCAGTGAGGGACCAAAAGAAGAGTGTGTGGTCATGTGGGATGTGTGTGTGTGTATGTGAGTGAGGCACAGATAGATCCCACAGGATCTTCAGGGTCAGGCTAAATGGGGTCGCCTAACTAGGCAGCTTCTGCTACCATTGTAAGCAGTTCCAGGAGGCTGGCTCCTCCTCAGAAGCCTAGAGTTTTTAAGGGGAGAACTGCTGTAACTGGGAGCCAGGCCTTACCCCAACCCAGGGGTGCCCTTAGATAACACCAGGGACTCTACAGACACCCCAGTCAGGGACTTGCTACCTCGGCTGTGGTCCCATGGTCAACGAGTCTCCAGCCACCCTTGGCGCAGGCTCCTGTGAGTTCTGAAGCATGCTCCCCTCTTACTGGCCCAACGCCTTAGCTGGAGGCACTGCAACCATGCAAGCAGCAGACACATGAGCAGCCCACTCCTGTCCAAGGACAGCAGCCCTGCGAGCAGCCTTCCACTGTCCAAGGAGCCGCAGCTGTCAGCTGTGTGAGCAGCCCGCTCCCTCGTCCAAGGAGCAGCAACCACGTGAGCTGTCTGCCATATCAGGGGAGCAGCAGCCCCACGAGCAGCCTGCCCATGATTGAGGAGCGGCAGCCCCATGCATCCCGCCCCCATCCTACTGTCTGAGGAGCAGTAGGTGTGCGAGAAACCTGCTCCCATCCAAGGAGCAAAAGCTGCACAAGCAGCCTGCCCACATATGAGGAGCAGCAGTGGTGTGATCAGCCCATACCCATAAGTGGAACAGCATCACCGTGAGCAGCCTGCTCCCATTCAAGGAGCAGAAGCTGCCCGAGCAGCCTGCCCCAGTCCGAGGAGCAGCAGCCACACGAGAAAACTGCCCACATACGAGGAGTGGCAGCCCTGTGCAGTCCAAACTGGTCCAAGGAGCAGCAGACACACACACCCTGCACCAGTATCACAAGCAGCAGCTGGGTGAGCTTCCTGACCCCATCTGTGGAGCAGCAGACACACGTGCAGCTCACTCCCACTTGAAGAGAAGTAGCCATGCAAGCATCCCATCCCCCATCTGAGGAGCAGCAGCCACGCGAGCAGACAGCCTCTGTACGAGGAGCCGCAGCTGCACATGCAGCTCACTCTGGCCCGAGGAGCAGCAGCGGCCCGAGCAGCTCGCCCCTGCTCAAGGAGCAGCAGCCACACAAGCAGACAGACTGACCACATCTGAGGAGTGGCAGCCCTGCACCGCTCACACTGGCCCAAGGAGCAGCAGCCACAGGCAGTCTGCACCTGTACAACGAGCAGCAGCTGGGTGAACATCCCATCCCCATATGAGGAGCAGCAGCCGCACATGCAGCTCACTCCCACCCGAGGAGCAGCAGCCACACAAGCAGCCCATTCCCCTTCTGAGGAGAAGCAGCTGAGTGAGCAGCCTGCACCCATATGAGGAGCAGTAGCCCTGTAAGCAACCTGCCTCTGTCCAAAAAGCGGCAGCCTCATGAGCAGCCCGCCCCATCTGAGGAACAGCAGCAGCGTGCAGCCAGCCCCGATCCAATGAGTAGCAGCAGCCACGTGAGCAGTCTGTGTCCATCTGAGGAGCAGAAGCCACGTGAACAGCCTGCTCCTGTCCAAGGAGCAGCATCCATGCTCAGCCCGCCCCCACCTGAAGTGTACCAGCCCCATGATCAGCCCTCCACTGTCCAAGGAACAGCAGCTGTGCGAGCAGCGTCACCTACCAGCCAGAGGAGACACCACTGCTACGAACAGCACCCACCAGAAGGGCTGCTGCCAACTGAGGAGCAGCCACTACCATGACCACTTGAGGAGCAACTGCAGCCCGAGGAACTACTGCCACCAAAGGCACACCTCCTGCATGACTCGACATCTAGATCAGTCAGTGAGACCAAAATTGGGTAGACAAAGAAACCCTTAAAGGAAAAGAAAAGGAGGAATCTCCAGAAAAGCAGCTAAGTGAAATAGAGGCATGCAATATGTCAGAAAAAGAATTCAGACTAAGGGTCCTAGAGCGCATAAACTGGATGGAGGAAAAAATGAACAACCTATGTAAGAATCAAGAAGAAATGTATGAAAAAATAAATAACATGTAAGAAACAAGAAGAAATGAAGAGTGATATAGCTGCAATAAAAAACACCATGGAAAGTTTCAACAGTAGACTAGGAGAAGCGGAGGACCGAATTAGCAAATTAGAAGACAGGGAAGAAAAACAAACCCTAACTGAACTGGAAATGGAGAAAAAAATTAAAAGACAGGAGGAGAGCCTAAGGGAGCTATGGGGCAACATGAAACGAAGCAACATACAAATAATAGGGGTGCCAGAACAACAGGAAGAGGAACAAGGGTTAGAAAACCAATTTGAAGAAATAATGTCAGAAAACTTCCTTGATGAGGGGAAGAAAAAAGTCACATAAGCACAGAGAGTCCCAAACAAGAAAAACCAGAAAAGAACCACACCAAGACACATCATAATTACCATGGCAAGTGTTCAGGACAAAGAAAGAATCTTAAAGGCTGCATGACAGAGATGGAAAGTTACATACAAGGGATCTCCCACTAGATTATCAAATGATTTCTCAACAGAAACATATCAGGCCAAAAATAATGGACGGAAATTTACAAAGTGATGCAAAGCAAGGGACTAAATCCAAGAATACTCTATCCAGCAAGGCTATCATTCAAAATGGAAGGGGAAATAATAAGCTTCACAGATAAAAAAAGGCTAAGAGAGTTTATCACCACCAAGCCAGCAATGCAAGAAATGCTACAGGGACTGGTTTAAAAAGAAGAAATAAAAAGCTAAGAAAGAAAAAATAGAAATGGCTACAAACAAGTACCTTTGAATACTAACTTTAAATGTAAATGGACTAAATGCTCCAATCAAAAGACTTCGAGTGGCTGAATGGATAAAAAAAATGACCCATATATTTTCTGTGTACAAGAGACCCACCTCATTAGAAGGGACTCACACAGACTGAAAGTGAAAGGATGGAAAAATATCTTTTAGGCAAATGGAAATGAAAAAAAAGCTGGGTGGCAATACTTATATTGGAGAAAATAGACCTCAAAGTGAAGGCCATAACAAGAGATAAAGAAGGCCACTTCATAGTACTAAAGGGATCAATACAATATGAGGATATAATCCTGATAAACATATGCACCCAATGTAGGAGCACCCAAATACATAAAAAAACTCAAGGGAGAGATTGACAACAATACAATCATATTAGGGGACTTTAATACACCACTGACATCACTGGATAAATCCTCTAGACAAAAAATCAGAAAAGAAATGGCAATCCTAAATGACTCACTAGATCAGATGGACCTAATTGACATCTTCAGAACATTTCACCCCAAAGCCAAGGAATATACGTTCTTCTCAAGTGCACATGGGACATTTTCAAGAATAGACCACATATTGGGTCACAAGCAAAGTCTCCCCGAATTAAAGAAGATTGAAATCATACCAAGCTTCTTCTCAGACCACAATGGCATAATATTAGAAATAAACTACAATAAAAACAACCCAAAACACTCAAACACTTGGAAACTGAATAGAATGTTATTAAATATTGATTGGGTTACCAATGAGATCAAAGAAGAAATTAAAAACATCCTGGAAACTAATGACAATGAAAACAGAACAATCCAAAACCTATGGGACACAATGAAAGCAGTCCTGAGAGGGAAGTTTATAGCTCTACAGGCCTACCTCAAAAAACAAGAAAAAATGGTAGTAAATCATCTAACTCTCCATCTCAAAGAAGTAGAAATAGAGCAACAAGAAAAGCCCAGAGTGAGCAGAAGGAAGGACATAATAAAAATTAGAGATGAAATAAATGACATAGACACCAAAAAAATAATACATAAAATCAATGAACCCAAGAGCTGGTTCTTTGAAAGGATAAACAAGATTGATGGACCTCTAGCCAGGCTCACAAAGAAACAAAGAAAGAAAACCCAAATAAACAAAATCAGAAATGATAGAGGAGAATTAACAACATTTCCCACAGAAATACAAATGATTGTTAAAAATACTAAGAATAACTCTACTCCAACAAACTAGACAATCTGGAGGAAATGGACATATTCCTAAAAAAAATACAACATTCCAAAACTCAATCAGAAAGAATCTAAAAATCTCATTAGGCCAATAACTATGGAAGAAATTGAGGCAGTCATCAAAAAGCTTCCAGCAAACAAAAGCTCAGGGCCAGACGGTTTCACAAGGCAGTTTTACCAAACATTCAAGGAAGAACTAAAACCTATCCTCCTCAGACTATTCCAAAAAATTCAAGAGGAAGGAACACTTCTAAGCTCATTCTATGAAGCCACCATCACCCTCACACCAAAACCAGATAAAGACAACACAATGAAAGAGAATTACAGGGCAATATCCCTCATGAACATAGATGCCAAAATCCTCCACAAAATCTTAGTAAATCGGATCCAGCAGTACATCAGAAAGATCATACACCATGACCAAGTAGGATTTATCCCAGGGATGCAAGGATTGTACAATATCTGCAAATTGAGAGAAAAAAAACCACATAGTCATATCAATTAATGCAGAAAAAGCATTTGACAAAATCCAACACCCATTTTTGATAAAAACTCTCAGCAAGGTGGGAATAGAAGGATCATACCTCAACATAATAAAAGCCATATATGACAAACCCACAGCCAACATCATACTCAATGGAAAAAAACTAAAACCATTTCCCTTAAAAATAGGAACAAGACAGGATGCCCACTCTCACCACTCCTGTTTGACACAGTACCGGATGTATTAGCCGTTGTGATTAGACAAGAAGAATTAATAAAAGGCATCCAAATTGGAAAAGAAGAAGTAAAACTGTCCTTATTAGTAGATGTCATGATATTGTACATAAAAAACCCTAAAGACTCCATCAAAAAACTATTATACTTAATAAATGAATTTGGCAATGTAGCAGGATACAAAATTAACGCCAAGAAATCTATGGCATTTCTATACACCAACAGTAAACTTACAGAAAAAGAGACTAAAAAAAAACAATCCCATTTACCATCGCACCAAAAAAATTAAGATACCTAAGAATAAACTTAACTAAGGAGGTAAAGGACATGTACTCGGAAAACTACAGTGCACTGAAAAAAGAGAGAGAGGAAGACATAAACAGATGGAAGGGCATACTGTATTCATGGATTGGTAGAATCAACATCATCAAAATGTCCATACTACCCAAGCAATCTATACATTCAATGCACTTTCCATTAAAATACCAACGGCATATTTCACAGACCTAGTACAAACTTTCCAAAAATTCATCTGGAATAAACAAAGATCCCGAATAGTTGTAGCAATCCTGAGAAAGAAGAACAAAGTAGGAGGGATCTCAATACCAGATATCAAGCTGTATTACAAAGCCACTGCTCTCAAAACTGCCTGGTACTGGCACAAGAACAGACATATAGATCAATGGAATAGAATAGAGAGCCCAGAAATCAACCAGAACCAATATGCTCAATTAATATTTGACAAAAGAGGCAAGAACATACAATGGAGTCAAGACAGTCTCTTCAATAAATGGTGTTGGGAAAATTGGACAGATACATGCAGAAAAATGAAACTAGACCAGCAACTTACACCATACATAAAAATAAACTCAAAATGGATAAAGGACTTAAATGTAAGATGGGAATCCATAAAAATTGTAGAGGAATCCAAAGGCAACAAAATCTCAGACAAATCCCGAAGCAATTTCTTCACCAATACAGTTCCTAGGGCATTGGAAACTAAAGAGAAAATAAATAAATGCGACTACATCAAAATAAAAAGCTTCTGCACAGCAAAAGAAACCATCAACAAAACAACAAGAAAGCCCACTGCATGGGAGAACATATTTGCCAATGTTATCAACCATAAGGGTTTATTCTCCAACATTTATGGGGAACTCATACAACTTAACAAAAGGAAGATAAACAATCCAATAAAAAATGGGCAATGGACCTAAGCAGACACTTTTCAAAAGAGGACATTCAGAAGGCCGAAAGACATATGAAAACATGCTCAAAGTCACTAATCATCTGAGAGATGCAAATCAAAACAACAATGAGGTATCATCTCACACCTGTCCGAATGGCAATCATTAACAAATCAACATACAACACGTGCTGTCAAGGATGCAGAGAAAAGGGAACACTGGTGCACTGCTGGTGGGAATGAAGACTGGTGCAGCCACTATGGAAGACAGTATGAAGTTTCCTCAAAAAGTTAAAAATGGAACTCCCATTTGACCCACTGATCCCTCTGCTAGAAATATATCCCAGGAAACTAGAAACACCAATCAGAAAGGATATATTCATCCCTTTGTTCATAGCAGCACAATTTACCATAGCGAAGATTTGGAAACATCCTAAGTTCTCATCAGCATATGAATGGATTAGGAAACTGTGGTGCATCTACACAATGGAATACTATGCTGCTGTAAAAAAGGAGGAATTCTTACCATTTGCAACAGCATGGATGGAACTGGAGAGCATTATGCTAAGTTAAATAAGCCAGTCAATGAAAGAAAAATACCACATGATCTCACTCATCTATGAATAATATAGGCCATTATATACTGATGAACAAAAATCGATACAGAGGCAGAGCAGCATTGAACAGACTGTTAAACTGCAGTGGGAAGCCCAGGGAGGGTTGTGGGGTTGGGTAAGAGATCAACTGAACAACTTGTAAGCATACATATAAACATAACCAATGGACACAAGACACTGAGGTGGAGGGGAGGCGGGGGAATGTCAAGGGGGAAAAAATGAGACATATGTAATACCTTAAGCAATAAAACAAAATTAAAAAAAAATACAACTTGACCAGACACAACACAGAGGGAAGAAAAGATGAATATATTCATGACACTGATATCCCCAAATAAAGGTGACCTCCAGAGAAAAGAGAATTACTGGAGAGAAGAGAGTGCAAAAATGATATTGAAAAAAGGAAATAAGGTAAGAGAGAGAAGAAGAAGGGGAAAAATATACATATATGGGGAGAAAACGCCACAAAACCCACAAATAAACCAAAAAATGCAAACAAAAAACACCCAGAAAAAAAGGAGTGGAACTGAATCTGAAGAGACCGAGTTTATTTCCAGAAAGTAAGGTAAAGGAATTGAGTGAATGGGGGAATGGCCACAATTCATGATAGAGGAGGCAGAAAGAGAATCAATGTATAAGAAGAAAAGTGAAAAACAAAATACTCAATAAAATAAAATTTAAAAAAATAAAAAAATAAAAAAATTGATTTAAAAAAAAATAATAACTAAATATATACATACTAGTGGCCTGGTGCACAAAGTTCATACATGGTGGGGGGGTTCCCTCAGCCCATCCTGCACCCTCTCTAATTGGGTACCCCTTGGGGGATGTCTGACTCCCGATGGTATCGGTCCTAAACCGGCAGTCGGGCATCCTTCTTGCAATCTGGAACCACTGGCTCCTAACCGCTCACCTGCTTGCTTGTCTGATCACCCCTAACTGCCTCTGCCTGCCTGCCTGATTGCCCCTAACCTCTCTTCCTGCATGCCTGATTGCCCTTAACTGCCTCTGTTTGCCTGGTTGCCTGATCGCCCCTAACTGCTCTCCCCTGCTGGCCTGGTCACTCCTAACTGCCTCTGCCTTCCTGATCGCCCCTAACTGCCCTCCCCTGCTGGCCTGATCTTGCCCCCATCTGCCCGCCCTTGCTGGCCTTGTCTTGCCCCCGTCCTCCCATGCTGGCCTGATTGCCACCAATTGCCCTCCCCTGTTGACCTCGTCTTGCCCCCAACTGCCCTCCTCTGCTGGCCTGATCACCCCTAACTGCTTCTGCCTTGGCTCCCACTGCCACGGCTTTGTCCGGGAGGAAGTTAGACATCTGGAAGATGGCCGGTCGACCTGGTCTAATTAGCATATTACCCTTTTATTAGTATAGATCTATTATATAAGATAGGATTGCTTAAATGGGGGAAAAAGCCTTTTTCAGCAGGAGGAGATGCTCTTGGCAGACAAAAATACATAATCCCTATATCTGGATTGATAGCCAGCCATTTGCACTATACACCTTACATCAAACAGCTGTTGCCCTTAAAACCCCTCCTCAACCCCTACCTTAGGTTCTGCCTTCACAGTTCACCCAGATTCAGTTCTGATTGGTCAGTTTCTATGCCAGTCAGCATTTTTGGGCCTATCTACGGTCCTGATCAGAGGGGTGGGGCTGATCAGCAGCTGCCCCAGGCTGCTGGCCAGCAGGCTGAACTGCTGACCTCTGAGAGAGAGAGAGAGAGAGAGAGAGAGAGAGAGAGAGAGAGAGAGAGACTCAGCTGCTGGAGAGGCTGGAGAGAGAGAGAGAGGGCAGGGCTAATCAGCAGCTGCCACGGAGGCTGCGGATCAGACCCTGCTTCTCTCTCCAGGCTTCGTTAGCAGCTGCAGCAGCTGCTGATTAGCCCTGCCTCTCTCTCTCTCTGTGAGAGGTCAGCAGTTCATCCCACTCACCAGTCTCTGCCCACCTGAGCCTGCTGTGTGCGCAGCCTGGCATTTGGTCATTCTTTTGGCCATTATGGACCCTGGTTCTGTGTGTGTGTGTGTGTGTGTGTGTGTGTGTGTGTGTGTCTGAAAACAATTTTCCCCTTTCTTTAATCTATCTATATATTCATCTATTTTTGGAAAAGGAGAATAGAGTAGAGAGCAGATAGTGCTGAGTTTGGTGAGTGAAACTAATTAAGTATTAGTAGAAGAAGAGAGCAAGCGAGAAGAAAAACAAAATCATAAAATAAAAACAAAAACAAAACAAAGCACACAATCAAACAAACAACAACAAAAATTGGCTAGTGAAGAAAGAGAAAAGAGAAGGGTGCATGGACTTGGAGCAAGGGAGAAGAAATTAGATATATGAGTAAGCCAACAGAGACTACAATAATAATACAGCAATGAAGAGATAAAGAAGGTCAATTTTTAACAAGGGGTAAAAAGAAAGGAGAGAGAAAAACTAAAGTGGGGACAGAAAAGGAGAAAAAGGATGAAAAATGGAGAAGTAAGGAAGAAAAGGTTGGCAAAAAGGGAAAAATGAGATAAAGTAAAATAATAATAAAAATAAAAATACAATGTAGAACACTATTCCAAAAGAAATAAAAGGTTAGTAATAATAATAATAACAATAATAATAATAATAATAATAAATAAAGATAAAAAATAATAAAATAAAGAAAAAAAATTTAATTTCTTAAGTAAAAGATAAAAAATTATAAAGTGAAGTAGTGACACATCATTCGCTTCAGCTGAATTTTAATGTCCCATACAGGCTGGTTTAAGACTACTGTTCTGTCTGCCACGTCTCAGTTTCCTTTTAGGTAGTCAGCACCATGATGAAGTTCCCAGCAATCCACCACTCATCTGTATCAGACTCCACTGCCTTTTTTTAGGCAGGAGGGATCAATCTGCCTTCCCCTGCATCACAATCTCAGTGAGTGTTTGTAATTGAGAGATCCTATGTACTGGGTTTAGCAAGTAAAAGCAAGGAAAATATAAAGACAAAGCAATTGCACCGCAGCATGTCTCTCTCCTGGCACTGTGTGGCTGGTGCAGCTCTTCAGGCTGCCTTTCTGGGTGCAGCCTCCCAAAGCTTTGGATTATGATCTAGATTCCCTGGCTGTCAGCAGTCTTGTGGATCTCCTTCCACATTCAGGGTTTACACATGTCCCCAAGGGACAAGGACTTGGTGCAGTGCAGTTTCCTTCTGACCCTCTAGCCCGGTTGTGCACGTCTCTCTCTCCAGCCCAGATCCTGGATCCTATCATCCTTAGGTATCCTCTGTCCTTTCCCACCACAAATTGTCTCACCAGCTGTGTTAATTTGCCAATTTCAGGTGGACCTTGTTTGATCCAGCTGTTCCTTCTATCTGCTCTGTGTGAAGGCACAGGATACATCTGCTTATTTGGCTGCCATTTTGTCTCCCCCTGGACAAACATTTTAGGAGCCTGCAGCTGGGGAGGCTGGAGTCTCATTGTCTGTGGGTTCGCAGCCCAGGTGGCAGATTCCTGGCAGGTGTGGCTGTAGGGTCCCGGGTGGTGTCTGAGGTCTCCCTGGGTGGAGGTGAGGCTTGGCTCCCAGTCACAGTCAATCTTTTCAAGATGGTGCAGTCTCTGTGGCCCAGCCAGCCATCCCAGGAGAGATTGCAGCAGTAGTAGAGGCTGCCTGGCTAGGGGAGCCTGGTCTGCCAGCCCCCAATAGTCCTGCGGAATATAACTGTCCCTCACTCACACACACACCTCAAATGTCCACGCACTCCCCTTTCGCTCTCTCCCTCACTCATGCGCTCAGCCTCACTGCGTCCTGTCAGCCACCATCTTCCTAGCTCTCCATTGTATTCTTGATGTCAGATATGCTATTCTTCATTTCCAACTGATAGTTATTCATGATTTCTATTTTTTTGTTTCATGCTATTGTAGTTCCCCTAGGTTTCTTGATATTCTCACTAAGTTCCTTGAGCATCCTTATAAGCATTACTTTGAACTCTATCCTATATAATAAAAGCCTAATGTGCTATATCTCCGACTGTTTGACCAGTCTCTATGACGCACACTGACCAACAGAGGCAGATGCTCCGACCAGTAGGTTAGCTTGCTGCTGAGGTTTGGCCGATCAAGACTGGGCAAGGTGGGCCGGAAACACCCTGGAGCCCTCCTGCGGTCCCTCCCTGGCCCCGATTGGCCCCTATCAGGACTGGGCGAAACGACCCCAATCGGCCCCGATCAGCCTCAATTGAGATTGGGCCAGACGGGCCAGACACACCCTGGATGAATCTGAACTGGGCCAGTTTCAGCCCAGTCCCCACACTCCAGGCCGAGGGACCCCACTAGTGTATGAATCCGTGCACCAGCCCTCTAGTATATGATAATTTGCTTGTCTCCATTTTGTTTAGCTCTCTTTCTGGAGTTTCCTTCTTTTCTTTTATTTGGGGATTGTTTGTTTGTCTCCCCATGTTTTCTGTCCCTTTGTATTTATTTCTATGTATGAGAGCAAATTGGTATGCCCCCCAGTCTTTGTGGTGTGGCCTTATATAGTAAGTGTTTCATAGTACCCAGTGCTGTAGTCTCTTAAATCTCCTGAGCTGGGTGCTATAGAAATGACCCCCGTGTGAGTTATTTGGGCTCTCCTGATGTAACTGGGTCTTGAAGGTTTTTGTCCCCTTAATGGTAGGAATCTCCTTTCAGGCCAGCTGACTGTGAGGCTCACCCCTGACCATTCAAGTGTGAGATGTGCAGGTGCTGACAGAACAAAACAAAACAAGAAACAAACAAAACCATATACAAGACCCCTACAACAACAACAAAAGCAACCATAAAAGAAGAGAATATTAGGAAGGAGAAAAATAATAGAAGAAAGTGAAATATGAGGAGAAAAAAGGGGAAGAAAAAGGAATATGAAAGGGCAGAAATGAAAGAAAATAAGAATAAATAATAGGGGAAAGCAAGGTATAAAAGAAAAGAGGAAGAAACTATGAAAAGGAAAATAGAGGAGAAAGCAGATAGACAAAAAATAAAAAAGGAACTACAAAGAAAAAGCAGGAGAAAGAAGAAAGAATGTAGGGTAAGAAAAGGGAAGGGAAAATTAGATCTATGAAAGACAGAGACTAAAATAATAATAAATCATAAAAAAGAAAGATAGGTAAAATAAAGGAAAAAAGTAAAGTGGAATTCATTTCAGAAGAGTTTAGTGCCCCTTGGGAGCTCTCTTTGGATTCTGCTCTTCTGATGGCTGAGGTTGACTGTTTTGTCTGCCAATTCTGGACTTCCTGGGAGGTGTTTAGGTGCTAACCACAATCAGAAACTGCCTTCCATTGGCTCTCAGCAACCTGTTTGAAGCTTCAAGCAATCCACAGTTTGTGTCTGTCTCCACAGTACCTGGCTATATTTGGGAGGGGCCAAGTTCTCTCTAAGGCCAGTTTGTTAACAGCATGGTGCCCAGTGATGGGCCAGTTCCCTGGGCTCCACCTCTGCCTGGCTTCACCTGCCAGCCAGCTGTAAATCCTAATCACTCAAAAGTCTGTTTCTGAAAGGGCTTTAGTTGGAGTCGGGAGTCTAGACCTGGGTCTCCTGTGAAGGAGAGGCGCAGTTCAGATTTCAGGGAAAGATATGGATGTGTTTCCCTGTCCCATAGCTACTCCTCTGAGAGTGTCCTAGAATATTTTCCTGCCCTGGGCTTGCTGGAGATGCTCGTATGCAATCCAGTGAGATCAGCTGGAAACCCAGAATTTCTATCAGCTTTCCTGTGAGGGGGAAGCACCAGATTCCTGGTTATTGGTGCAGTTGGCCCCACCCTCAGCCGGTGACTGATGTCTCCTGAGACTGTTCAAACCCCTAGGCTTAGTCTCTGCTGCTGTCTCCTCTGCAAAGGTCGAGATTCATGGTGCGGCAGGCAGGGCTCCTGAGAGTGGGGTGAGCTTTATCACCTAAGAAAGGGTGTTTCCTTTTCCTGAGCTGTCACTTCTGGAAAGGGCCAGTGCCTCTCAGGAAAATTGGCCAATTTGGTTTGGAGGACTGCATCCAAATGCAGGTCTCCTGGCCTCCTCTTTTCTATGTCTCCCCCAGTACTTCCTACCCCAGCCTCTCCTCAGGCACTTCCGTCCACACTGACCTCCCTCCACTGAAGCCTCAGGTGAGTATCTATAAACAAAATTCCTTTGCTCTTGATGTTTTAAACAAACAAACAAGAAAACGCGGCTTTAACTGAGATCGTCTCCAGACTCCTTGGCACCAGACCTGCTGCTTTTCAGGCGTGGATGTTACATGATCTGCTGGTCTTGGCTCTGGTGCTCAGGGCTGTGGAGTCCAGCTACCTGGGTTCTAGGCCTCCATCTTCTCAGGGAAGAGACCCTCCCACAGCCTCTTCACTCTAGGCCTGCTGCCTGTGGAAGCTGGGTCATGACTTCGCCCTTCCTACCAGTCTCCAGGTGCTTTCTGTCCTTCCTCGATATAAGTCTCCTCCTCAGCTGCATCTCAGTTGGTAATTCCAGGTGAGTGTTCCCTAATTTACTTGTATTTCCAGCCTGGCCCTGGGAGGAGGTGCAAGAAAGGTCTGCCTATTTGGCCACCATCTTCTCCCTCCAGTCCATCTCCCTTTAAGTATTGCAGAGTGAAAGGTAATTATAACCAGGAGCGTAAATTGTTTTTTCCCCTCGGATAAAGAATACTCTAACAGCCTTTTTCTTTGCATTAAGAGTTTAATACAAAAAAGCTTTCCATACTTATAAACACATAATAGGGGACAATCTTCAAATTGCCTAACTAATTAAAACATCTTGAATTCTCCTCTTCCTCAGCAACTGTATTTACATTAAAAGAAGAAAGATGGTTATATAGTATTCTATAGTGATAGTTAATAATTACTGATAAAATTTAATAGTATAAAGTTATGTTTAATGATTCTTCTTACTTGTTAATGATGTTTGTCTCTCATAACTTTGTAGGCATTTATTTAAAAAAGAATATATTTTCTATGTGAAAAGTAACTAGAAACACAGTCTCTTTTTTATGTCATTAAAAGGATGTACAAAGAGCATATGCACTACAAGGCCTGGGTCAGGGTAGAACTCTGAACCTGTAAGTATATGTTTGGGAAAATGACATGTGGTAATAAAAGTGAGTTCCCAAGTTGTCAGATAAAATTTATTGTAGAAAGTATTTAACTCAAAACTTTCCTACCAAAAATCCTGGTGGGTTGTCAAAAGTGAGCTTGAAATATTAGAAAAGCAAAAATATGGAGGTCAGCATGGCACCTCTTCTTCAAAGGAATGCATTTTTTAAAAATTTAAGGAATATTTACAAGGGATCATGTAGACATCTGTAATAATGCCTTTACCTGACATCATTACCAAGTCTCTTGAATTCCAGAACAGAAACTTGTTGACTGAAAATTGATGAAAAATTCCATGAACTAAAAGAGAACAGAAAGTGCACATAACTTTCCTCTTCAGCGCCCCATGACCAACACCATGTTCTCTGCACCCACCCCGTCTCCTCTCTTGTGGTGATCACACCAATGATATTCCACACACAAGCAGGGTTGAGCCTGCCCCTATGTAGCAGAGATGCAAAGGGCTAATGGGGAACCCAGGAGCTGTGTGACAGGAGGAGTAAGCTGTTATTTATTGGGGAGGGTGACATCATTACTGGGCTGCCTCCCATCTATTCAGGGACAGCTAGAAAATAATTAAATCAGCCTATTCTCAACATAGCAGATGACCTGCTAGAGTCTGTTCAGTCTGAGTGACTCCAAGATTGATGGCACCATTATCAGGAGCTCGGCAACACTGCTAAACCACTTCATCAGCCATTTTAGCTGTAGTCTTGTAATGGAAACAAAAATGTCACACCTCACAAGATAGATTTCTCTATGGAAATAGCATCAAGCATTCAAAAAAAAATTGAAGGGAAGGCTGACTGGATATATTTTTAGGGAGATTGAAGTAAAATTGTAGAATGCAGATTATTTGACATCTATTTTGGGATTGAGTCATGTACATCTGGGTCCACCCATCTATTATATATGATACCTGAACTCATAATAGATTCTTACTAAATATAGTATTAATAAATTAGGAACAAAAAAAGGCTTTGCTGTTAATCCAGGTGATTATTATTGTGAAGGGACATTGAACTGAACCAGCTTTGTATGGGATTCAAGAGGAAGTGGAAAATACACCTACATATTGCCAGAAGTTAATTCCAGCATGTCAGCAGGGCTGAATCATCTGGAATGGCTAAGGGCATCTCCCCAAACCTGAAAAGGATGCATAAATGATTGCTGGCTGCCAGACAGCTGAGGGCATTTTAAACTACATGGTATTGCCTCCTACTGGCCAAACACCTGAACAGCCAAAGGCAGTTCCCCCAATCTGACAATGGATTCTGTATACTAAACCTTGGCCTTTGATATGTATATCTACCTTGCTTTAGGACAATTTGTGTTAATAAAAAGCAAGGGGTTTAGAGAGACAGGAGAACTTGGTTCCTTTAGCTAAGTCTTCTCTGGCTCCCCAAAATGCCTTCCAAAATTATGTTTCATCTCTAGACTCTTTATTCATTTTCATGCAGCCCATTCTCCAGATTCCTGAACCCTTCTAGATGCTGAGAAACACCCTGGCATTAACATATCAGAGAGTCAAGTCTCTCTCCTTTGTTTTTTATATTTTGCAGAGCACAGAGCTACAAGTAGACAAAATTTAAAGTTAGAAAATCATTAATTATATCCTTATGTCCATATTGAGTGGTTTGGGTAAACATGAAGTCTGAAGTTTAATTTCCCCATTTGTGAAATTTATGAATTCTTTATTCTAAGAAACTTTGGAGTAATTTGGTTGAAAGTATCCCTAAATGTTGCTGCACTTCTTATACTTATATTTAATATAAATAACCCAAGTGTCATGATTACACATATATTTGTATACATGTACATACACACACATAGGCATATAGATATAGTTTGGGGACAAAAAAGGATTAGGGGTTTGAGGGAGGCTGAAAGAAGGTCATTGAGTAAATATAACTGGCCTATAGCAACTTCTCTCTTGTCACACATCTGTGTTCCCATCTTTAATATTATTCTATTAGAAGCCTGGTGCACAAAAATTTGTGCACTCGGAGGTGGGGTCCCTCAGCCCGGCCTGCACCCATTCACAGTCCAGGACCCCTTGGGGGATGTCCACCTGTCGACTTAGGCCCACACCCCAGGGGATCAGGCCTAAGCTTGCAGTCAGACATCCTTCTGGCAGCCAGGGAGCCCTCGGGGGATGTCCGATTAAAGGCTTAGGCCCCCAAGGGATCAGGTCTAAACCATTAGTTGGACATTCTTAGTGTTGCCACGGAGGTGGGAGAGGCTCCTGCCACCACCACTGTGCTGGCCAGCCATGAGCCAGATTCTGGCTGAGTGGCAATCCCCATATGGAAATGCACTGACCACCAGGGGGGCAGCTCCTGCATTGAGTGTCTGCCCCCTGGTGGCCAGTGTGCATCATAGCAACCGGTCATTCTGCTGTTCAGTCAATGTGCATATTAGCCTTTTATTACTAGAGGCCCGGTGCACAAAAATTTGTGCACTCCGTGGGGAGTTGGGGCGCCGCCCCCTGTCATGCACAGAGCAGGGCGGATCGGGAGGTTGCGATGCCACCCTCAGTCACGCTCAGGGTAGGGCCGATTGGGGGGTTGGGGTACCGCCCCCTGTCACACTCAAGGCAGGGTTGATGGGAGGTTGCGGTGCCACCCCCTGTCACTCACAGAGCAGGGCCAATCAGGGGGTTGGGGTGCTGCCCCCTGTCACGCACAGAGCAGGGCCCATCAGGGGGGTGGGGGCTCCATATCCTGTCATGCACAGAGCAGGGCCAATCAGGGGGTTGAGGAGCTCCCCCCTGTCACTCACAGAGTAGGGCCAATCAGGGGGTTGAGGAGCTCCCCCCTGTCACTCACAGAGTAGGGCCAATAGGGGAGTTGGGGCACCGCCTCTTGTTACCCACAGAACAGGGCCAATCAGGGGATTGGGGCACCGCCACTGTCACACTCAGGGCAGGGCCTATGGGGAGGTTATGGCTCTACCCCATCACACACAGAGCAGGGCCCGTGGGGGGGTGGGTTGGGGCGCTGCCCTCTATCACCCACAGAGCAGGGCCGGTCAGGGGTTGGGGCACCGCCACTGTCACACTCAGGGCAGGGCCGAAGGTGAGGTTATGGCTCTACCTCACCACACACAGAGCAGGGCCCGTGGAGGGGTGTTGGGATGCCGCACCCTGTCACACACAGAGCAGGGCCGATCAGGGGGTTGGGGCACCGAACCCTGTCACACACAGAGCCGCAGGGTGATCAGGGGGTTTGGGCGCTGCCCCCTGTCTCACTGATCCCGGTGCCGGGAGGCCTCTCAGCTCCACTGATCCCAGTGCTGGGAGGCATATTACCCTTTTACTATATAGGATAGAGGCCTGGTGCATGGGTGGGGGCTGGCTGGTTTGCCCTGAAGGGTGTCCTGGATCAGGGTGGGGGTCCCCACTGAGGTGCCTGGCAAGCCTGGATGAGGGGATGATTGCTGTTTGCAGCTGGTCACACACCCTTCAGGATGGGGGTCCCCACTGGGTGCCTGTCCAGTCTGGGTGAGCGGCTGAGGGCTGTTTTCAGGCTGGCAGGTGACTGAAGCTCCCAACTGCTCCTTTTTTTCTTTTTTTGTTTTTATTCTGGGTCAGCTTTAGCTCTGGCTCCAGCTCTGAGGCCTCTGCTGCTGAAAGCAGCTATCTGGTTTGTTTGGGTTCTATAATCGAAACACTGTATCAACTCCAGCTCTGAGATCCCAGCTGGCTGAAAGCATGTTTCTGGGGTTTTGTTTAGCTTCTATATTTGTAACAATGTTTCAAACTGCAAGCTCAGAGGCCGGCAGCGGCAGGCGGGGAACATTGGAGTCCTCTGTCACTGAAGCAAGCAAGCCTCATGTTAGCTTCAAGCTGCCTGGTTGCTGGCTGCCATCTTGGCTGGCAGTTAATTTGCATATCGCCCTGATTAGCCAATGGGAAGGGTAGCGGATGTACGGCTAATTACCATGTTTCTCTTTTATTAGATAGGATATAGAATTTCCCTATTTCCCCCTTTTTGCCCCCTCTACCCAGCTCTTGCCCCCTACCTCTGTCTGGCCATCACCATACTGTTGTCTATGTCCATGGGTTGTGCATATATTTTCTTTGGCTAATCCCTCCTTTAAATTCACTTCTTTAAATTTTTATTTTCAGATAAGTGCTTATAACTGCACTATTATATATTTTCTATTATATCATTTAGATTTAAGATATTTTTTAATTCAACCCTTGTAAATTTTAGCATAATTTAATAAATTATGCTAGAAGCAATTAAGAGATTTTTCATGTAATGCATACACATTTCAATTAATATTTTATTAATTTTTAATTTTTTAATATTTTAATTTGAAATAATCTCATACATGTAAAAAAACCCTATAAAATACTATAGCATATTATATGCACCCTTCACCCAATTTCTTAGGTGTTAATAATTTAAACATAACCATTATACAACTAAAAAAATTTGGAATATATTTTTCTTATAATCTCTTTAATGTTACTTAATCCATTTACTTTGTTTTTGTTAATCTTCACCCAAGGATATTTTTCCATTGAATTTTAGAGAGAGTGAAGGGAAAGGGAGAGACACATTGATTGGTTGCCTCCTGAACGTGCTTTGATAGGGACTGGGGATCAAGCCAGCAACTGAGGTACATACCCTTGACTGGAATCGAACCTGGGACCCTTCAGTCCATGGGCTAATGCTCTATCCACTGAGCAAAACAGGCTGAAGCTTAATTCATTTACTTTTAATCTATATGTGTCTTTATATTTAAAGTGGGTTTTGTTTTTGATTCACCCTCATAATCTGTCTTTTAATTGGTGCATTTATGCCACTGACTTTCAGAGTGCTTACTGATAGAGTTACTACCATATTAGACGGCTTCTGGGGCTTCTGGGGTGGGCCTGCCTTGCTACCCGAGACCGGATAGGATCCTGGGTGGCAAGGTAGGCCGGCTGCTGGGGCTTCTGGGGCGGGCCTGCCTTGCCGCCTGGGGCCCACCGATGGGGTCCAGGGCAGCAAGGCAGGCCGGCTGCTGGGGCTTCTGGGGCGGGTGTGCCTTGCCGCCGGGGACCCACTGATGGGGTCCCGGGCTGCTGGCCTGCATTGGATGGAGGTGCACTGGCAGTTCACGCTGTCCCACCCTGCCTGCAGTATGCAAATTAGCTGCCATCTTTGTTGGCGGTTAATTTGCATATCACGCTGATTAGCCAATGGGGGCGTAGTGAAGGTATGGTCAATTACCATGTTTGTCTATTATTAGATAGGATAGCCTGTATTAGAGTACAGAATGGTTGAAACTATTAGAAAAATAAAAAGTGGGCTCTTGTTCTACATATTTTAATGTATTAAATTAGACTAATATCAGAAATAGAGAAAACTTACAATTCTGGTTTGGGGCTTAAATGTGCTTCCTGTGTGGTGGCAACACCAGTGGAGAAGAAAGCTCAGGGGTTCTCCATCTACTCAACCACCACCACCAGGACACAGCATCTGGTATTAGATTATGGCATCTAATGCCATTTTTCACTTGGGCAAAGAAATGGTGTTCAGAGAGTATTTGAAATTATTTTTAGGATCTGTTTATTGTGGGCAGTGCCCTGTGGTTATTGCCAGACTGGACATGTCTGTGTCTGTAAAGCACATGGCCATGTGTCACTTTGGACAAGCTGTGTTGGACAAGCAGTCTTCTCTGTACTGCCCTTCATCTGGTAAGCCCATCAAATATGTTATAATATCTCCACACTAAATTTAAAGAAAAAGAAGAGAATGATCTAAGTTGTACCTCCAAATTTTGTTTTCTCTTATTCAACATACAGCAAAAAACATATAGGATGTCTTCTGACCATCCTGGGACTGACTGTGGAAGCCCCTTTGAGCTTCTATGACAGTGTCTGCCTGTTTCCACAATGCTCTCTCTATTTCTGTATTTGACTATGAAGTCTGCACTAGATGGCCGGCTCTTAGATCATCAGGGAAAGGCCTCATCCATCTTTGCATTCCCAGTAAAACCTTTGTTATTCTTTGTCACAATGAACATGATAAATATCTGTTAAATTATCTGAAGAAATACAAGTGAAATTACTAACAATTTAGAACAGCAGTTCTCAACCTGTGGGTCGCGACCCCTTTGGGGGTCGAACGACCCTTTCACAGGGGTCGCCTAAGACCATCAGAAAACACATATTTTTGATGGTCTTAGAAACCAAGACACCGCTCCTCTATCTGTCTCCAGGCGGGTCCACCCACATGCAGATACGCCCACATACAAGTACCCGGCATGATGACATCATCGCGCCAACCCCATCACATACACCCTGTACAAATACAGGTATATGTGACAGGGTTGGCGCCATAATGTACTTATGCGGACCAGTCACACATGTGTAGAGAGCAGCTACTGTGTAGAAAGCAGCTGCTGTGTTGAAAGCAGCTACTCTGTTAAAAGCAGCTACTGTGTTGAAAGCAGCAGTATTGGAGGTAAAACGACACTTCATGAATTATAATTACTGGGTAAATGTAAAATCATGTACTGTAAAATCATCAACTACTGCAAAAAAAATATCTGTACCATGGGAACTTAATCTGGATGCTGATCAGTCTTTTTATATTCAGCTGTGGTTGATGTGAATACTGCCCCCTTGTGATAGTAACAGGTATGTAAAAAAACCTGTCACACAGAGAATGGTAAATCATAGGAAACTTTAATGAACTGTATTGACTGAACTACACCATGTATCATCTTTTGTATTATTAAAGCTATTGTTATATATTATTTTCATTAGCAAACCATCCCATGACAATGCATCGTGTAGAGAAGAACATTAAGAAAAGAAAATATAGTGAGGATTTTTTACAGTATGGTTTTACCTCAATAATTATAGCAGGAATTGAGAAACTGCAATGTATTATTTGCTGTGAAGTTCTATCAGCCAAATCTATGAAGCTGAACAAACTAAAATGCCATTTTGATAGCAATCATCCGAGCTTTGCCAGCAAGGATACCAACTATTTTAGAAGCAAAGCTGATAGACTCAAGAAAACCAGACTAGACACTGGTGGCAAGTACCACAAACAAAACGTAGCAGCTGTTGAAGCTTCATATTTGGTGGCACTCAGAATCACCAGAGCCATGAAACCTCACACCATTGCTGAGGATTTACTGTTGCCAGTGGCCAAAGACATTGTTCGAGTTATGATCGGAGATGAATTTGTTACAGAATTGAGTGCAATTTCCTTATTTAATGACACTGTCCGAAGAAGAATAGATGACATGTCTGCTGATATTCTTGATCAGGTAATCCAGGAAATTAAATCTGCTCCACTTCCAATATTTAGTATCCAGCTTGATGAATCTACAGACATTGCAAACTGTTCACAGTTTCTGGTTTACGTGAGGTAGATTAATGATGGCGACTTTAAAGATGAGTTTCTTTTTGCAAACCTCTTGAAATGACAACTACTGCACGTGATGTATTTGACACAGTTGGTTCATTTCTGAAAGAGCATAAGATCTCTTGGGAAAAGGTTTCTGGTGTTTGCACAGATGGTGCTCCAGCTATGCTAGGATGTTGATCTGGATTTCAACGTTTGGTACTGAATGAGCCACCAAAAGTCATCGGAACTCACTGTATGATTCATTGGCAAATATTAGCAATGAAGATACTGCCACAAGAGTTACAAGAAGTAATGAAAAGCGTCATAAGTTGTGTCGATTTTGTAAAGGCGAGCACTTTAAACAGTCGAGTATTTTCACAACTGTGCATGAGTTGGATGCACCGAACAATGCTGTGCTATTTCATACTGAAGTGAGATGGTTGTCGAGAGGAAAAATTTTAAAACGTGTTTTTGAGCTTCGTGATGAACTCAAAATGTTCTTTAATCAGAAAGCAAGACCGCAGTTAGAAGCACTTTCCAGTGCTAAAAGTGAACTGCAGAAAATAGCTTACTTGGTTGACATCTTTGCCATCTTGAATGAGTTAAATTTATCACTGCAAGGTCCAAATGCAACATGCCTCGATTTGTCTGAAAAGATCCAATCATTCCAAATGAAACTTCAGCTTTGGCAAAAAAAATTGGATGAAAATAAAATTTACATGTTGCCTACCTTATCTGCTTTCTTTGAGGAACATGACATTGAACCAGACAAAAGGATTATGATGATAATTTCTGTGAAAGAACACTTGCACATGCTTGCAGATGAAATTTCATTGTACTTTCCAAATCTACCTGACACCCCTTTTGCACTTGCCAGAAGCCCATTCACAGTCCAAGTTGAAGATGTTCCTGAGACAGCACAAAAGGAGCTCATTGAACTTATTAACAACAATGCAGCGAGAACTGATTTCTCTACAATGCCAGTTACAAAATTCTGGATCAAGTGTTTGCAGTCATATTCTGTTCTGTCTGAGATTGTATTGCGCCTTCTTCTTCCATTTCCAACAACATATCTTTGTGAAACAGGGATTTTCAGCTTGTTGGTTACCAAGTCTAAATACAGAAGTAGACTTGTGGAAGATAATCTTCGTTGTGCTCTTGCAAAGACTGCCCTGAGAATTTCTGATCTGTTGAGAAAGAAGCAATCTCAACCTTCACACTGACTTTGGCTTTTACGCATACTGTGGCAAAATGTAGCAATGTAGTTTACTGTTGTTATATTAAGACTGTTACCCATGTACACCATACTTCAAGACAAAATTTCATTTATTTGTAATTAGAAATAAATATTTCACAATATATAATTACATATTGTTTTTGTGATTAATCACTATGCTTTAATTATGTTCAATTTGTAACAATGAAAATACATCCTGCATATCATATATTTACATTATGATTCATAACAGTAGCAAAATTATAGTTATGAAGTAGCAATGAAAATAATTTTATGGTTGGGGGTCACCACAACATGAGGAACTGTATTAAAGGGTCGTGGCATTAGGAAGGTTGAGAACCACTGATTTAGAGGGTAGTTGTTTATTGCTAAGAAAGTGCTGTATGTGTCTAGCTAGCCTGAGGGCATTTTACCTATAACATAGGTTTCTCAGTGGCAATTAGAGTGGGGATAACAATTCACTCAGATTTTTGGAGGTAGATGGACAGTTGTGGCAAAAGGGAAGTTGCAGAAGCCCAGGTGGAGGGACTTGGTTTATAGCCATCCCCCTTCACTTTCTGATGTGTCTTCTGTATAAATAAATATTTTCTGTCACAAAGCTATTTTCAACCACCATGGTCTGTGTTCATCTTTTCTCCACCCATCCCCTCACTCTCAGTCTGAAGTGGACTTCCCCAGAGACAGTGTAGGGACACAGTGCTGTGATGCACTAATAATGAATGACGTCTCAATCTGGTTAATCTGGTTCTTTCTCCATCCTGCAATTTACAGTATTCCAGGATTGTGCTGGGAATGTATGCACACAAATCTCTCTCTCTTTCTCTCTCTCTCTCTCTCTCTCTCTCTCTCTCTCTCTCTCTCTCTCTTTCTTTCTCTCTCTCTCTCCCTGGTGGTGGGAGGAGAGGAGGGAAGAGGTGAGTGAGACACCAAAGGCTGGCCTGCAGGTCTCACACCTCCTGCTCTGTGACCCAGTGGGTCCCAGACTAGCCAGGGAGCCTCTTTCACACCAATCTTAGCCCACCTTCCTGAAGGCTGCACAGTCCAGGCTTGACATGCGCACTCACTCTTCTCACACCATTGCCCCTACCCATAGCAGAATGAAAGACAAAACAAATGCTCAGAAGAAAGCCTAGAAGGGCACTATATTGCTGTGCTTGGCTCATGGAAAGGCTCATGACCTTCAAGTAAATAGGTCAGTTTGAAACTACCATTTGCTTGGTACTATAAATACATTGTGTCATGTTATCCACACAGGCAACCTCTCAAAGACCAGAAAATGGAAACTTGGGGAGGTTGAGTGAAATATCCCAGGGACACATGTATAGTGATAAATGCAAATCCAGCTGTCAGACTCAAAGCTTGTGAGTTTTATAATAGGCAATATCCTTTGTGTCTGGTAGGTGTTTTAGAGACTCCTTGCTATATTTAAAATGCTTCTCTAATAATAAAAAATGCAATTAGATCTATATTTCTTTGATTCGCATATAATCAATAAAAGTTTAATATCCACATCTTCCATTGCCAACTTTAGTTTAGAGATGAAAAATCTGAGTGTATCTACTTAGCTTTAGTAAAGAAATAATCTTGTTTCTCCCTCCCCCAGTTCCAATAACTTAAGCTATTTTAGTCTTTTATTGGTTTAGAGCTTCAGAATTTCAGAAGGGCATTATCAAAACTAGAAAGCTAATATATTAGGTGTGGGTAAGATGATTATGTCAGAAAACATGTCAAACATTCATTTATCTAATTGAGACATGCTAAATATTCTGTTTCTTTAAATATTTACCAAAATAATTAGTTATTTGAATGTAGCAGCAATAACTCATTTTCCTGCTACTTTAGCAACATTACTAGTAGCAAACATATTTGAGTAGTTACTGTTTTGCAAGCACTCTGGAATAGATATTAAATGTATGATCTCAGTTTGGGTAGAATCAGACTTCTGGTCAAATCTAAGGTCAGCTACCTGCATGCTATGAGGCCTTGGATTAGTCACTTGATTTCTCTGAGCCTTAGTGTCTCCATCTATCTCATGGGGCTAGTGTGTGGATGAGATAACTTAAAATAGTATTTGATGGATAATACTAGGTCAATATATACTAATATCTATTACTATATCAATTACAAAAGGTAGAAGTTTTTGGTAATTGATAACTTATTTGTTCATAGGTATGAATTTTGGCCACATCTATAATAATAAAAGCATAATATGCTAATTAGACTGGACAGCTGAATGACCTTCTGGACGTCATTCCGGATGTCCTTCCAGATGATCTTCCTGATGAAGCCGTGGTGTTGGGGGCCTAGGCAGAGGTGGTTAGTGGCTATCAGGCAGGCAGGCAGGCGAGCAGTTAGGGGTGATCCGGCAGGCAGGCAAGTAGTTAGGAGCCAGTGGTCCCTGATTGTGAGAGGGATGTCTGACTGACAGTTTAGGCCTGATCCCACAGGGATGCTTGTGGGATTGGGCCTAAACCATCAGTTGGACCTCCCCCGACGGGTCCTGGATTGTGAGAGGGTGCAGGTCAGGCCGAGGGATTCCCCCCCTCCCATGCACGAATTTTGTGCACTATGCCTGTAGTAGATATATAAAACCTAAAATATTCTGCTGGGATCCCAAATCAGTTCTATTTACTGATGATCACTTATAAAAGCATAATGTGCTCCTTCCACATGTAGTTTATTTGTTAAAATGTAAAGAGTGATTTGCTGTTCCTTCTTCTTTGCTGTGTGTGTGTGTGTGTGTGTGTGTGTGTGTGTGTATGTGTGTATCAAATTCTTTTGCTTGGTTTCTTAGGTGAAATGTACATATGCTCCAGAAACTGAGCTCCAATTTAAGGAAGTGTTTAGTGCTTCTAAATAACAAGCTCTCCTCTCGGTTCCTTGTGACTGGTGGCAGCTCTCCACCTCTCTTACCCACAGCAAAGCAGCCCTTTGTTGGTGGCCAGTGTGTGTGTGGAGCAGAGCTGGGGACTCACCCAGGCCACCCACGGCCAGAAAGCATACTGGGAGTGGATGTAACTTAAGAACCTAGAATAAGTCAAGTAGCATTAAAAACACTTAGTTTAAGGGACTAAGAATTATTCCATCCTTTGGTTTATTCACAGTAGTTCCCTGATTATGAAAGTATATGGCCAAAGTTAGAATATGGGCAGGGTAAGTGTGGAGAGAATGCTACCAAGACCCTGGGCTGAGATGAAATTATATGGATAACACCCTCCCTATGGTGTAGCTGTTAGGGGATCATAATTCCAGGGCTGGATGGGGAGCAGTTGGGTTGTGAGAGAGTGTGAAATTCTCATTTCAAACAATCTGTGTTGAGGATAAACTATTGCATAGTTCATCTTGGACTGTTGCTCAAAGTTGCTTTTTAAAAAAGAAAGTCAGTAGAAATGCTACTCTGAGGAGGGATGAATAATTGCCAGGAGCATTGTGTTCTCTTTAATCAAAATTGAACTCAGGGTACTAGTCTGAAACCTGAAATACTGTTTCATGATAAATACTGTTTGTGTGTGCTGGGTGTGTGCTCCATTATGTCAGATCCTTTTCAATGTCCCAAGAAAAAAGTTTTCCCTGTAATGAATTAAAATGAGGAATTTCAGGAAATAATTTTGGTTAATGTTTGCCTGACCTGAGATTCTTTTATTTATTCTTCTATTTGATTCCTTTTCGGGGTAGTTATCACTATCTTTTTGGAGAAAACATTTTCATAATCACCAAGAAATTATTTGGGACAGGAAACCAGCTTGGGTTTGCTTTATTTTGGGCTAAATTAGTAGAGGTTTAACTCATGTGGTTCAGTGAGCATGCACAATTTCAGGAAATAGTTAATTTTTTTGTTAAAATTCATGTTCTTTGGTGATTATTTAGTCATTCATTACAGGTATCAAAGCAAAAACTAAATTCTGCTGTATTGTGAAGTTTGGCCCATTCAGCTGGAAAAATCTTAATGACCAAGAAACCATGTGTTTTTACTTAGATATGTTTTATGACATAGCTGTAAATTCTTGTCTCACACAGACCTACCGCAGTTTGCATTGTTTCACAGACAGTAATATGCCTTTGTATTAAGTCTAAAAGACTGATGAAAACTAGAGAGCTACACATAGGAATTATTTATGACTGCTTTATTACTAACACCTAGGATCTTAACAAAACTGTGCAAGCTATGTGTTAGATTTAAGGTTGGAGAAGTTACAGTAAGGGGAGCGTGACAGCAGTTCAAAGTCAGCCAGCCCAGACCACTATTAACAACTGTGTTTAAAGGCTTTCAATTTGGCACAAATAAAGGTCCAGAAGGATTAAAGTGTGATATGTTGGCTGGCAATCTAGAAAAAGTATTTTTCATAACAGTTGAAGGGGAAAAAGGAATGCATTGTTGTTTTGAATCATATTGTCTCCCACAGAGAAAAACAAATGTTTTAAGATATACCATGATAGTTGTATAATTCTTAAGGGCAAATGATCTGTAAACTGTGACCAACTAAATGTATTAATTTAATAAAGGATTAGCATGTAGTGAAACTATGTGACTTTTTAAATGTGATACACTCTTGTAACTCTTTGCCTTTTAGCTTCTCCATAATTGATTTTCACAAGAAGTTCTCAAAAAATTTCCCCAAGGTAAAAAACTAGAGTGGCTAATAACAAGTGGTCTGTAGGTGCTGACTATAATTTTTTACTTTAGATTTACTTAAGGTATGGTCCAATCTTTCAGGATAAAGCATCAGTTTGCATTGGGAGAATGTCAGAAAGAAATTTTCTGGATTACAGTATCATCTTACTTTTATCCTCTCCAGATACCAAGGATAAATACGGAGTGAGATACCCACAAAGTCAAGTCGATCATGATTTTGAAATTCACTATGGAATTATGCACACAATACTCTGAATGGACTCCTAATCTTCACCAGGAGTTGCGTCTTACAAAGTAAAGTTGCAGTTGTCATGGGCTTAATCATGACCTCCCTTCCTCCCCAAATTCATATATTGGAGTCCTAACTTCAGTTCATGAGATGTGAAGTCTCATACAATATATTCGAGTCTGCATCTTCATTGTCTTGCTCATTCATTGTTTCTAAGGGAGTCTTGGTTAGAGAATAGAGTCCATTACTATAAAAATATTCAGAATTATTTAGCACTAAGCGGAAATTGTAATAAGGAAAGAACGGGCTTAAGTCAGGTCACTATCAGTAGTGTAGAATTTAAATCTGAGTGAATATTCAGTGGGGATTCACAATTTTTGTGATTTGAAAAGAAATATATTAAAGTCCTTTAAATACCTCATTCATCCTTCCTTCCCAGAATATGACTTATTTCTTCTTTGATTCCAGATGTAATGCATTACCCAGATTTGTTGGTTCTTTCACTGCAGTGCCCCTGACATCACCTGTTTTGTTTTGTTTTTAACTTGAGGGCTAAACTTCTATTGTGTTCCCCTGTCCCCTGGATCTTGTGCCTTGAGCCATGGTTGACTTTGATCCCTCAGATAAACCTTTTAGTTCATGATTTTCCAGGGGTTTCCAGTGGCTTTTTACAATAAATCTCAGTTCCGCTTCTTGTTTTTCATGCTTGTGCACCAAAAGGCCCTTCAGACAACTGTCTATTCTCCTCTTCACCCACTTCCCAATCTGCTTGCTGCAGGTCCCTGTTCCCTCCTTCTCCCTCTAGGAGCCCAAATAATTTTACCCCGGGATGCCTTCCCTTTCATCTTCATTTCCTCCAGGTCCTGCTTGCTCCAAAAGAGATCCTCTCCTGGCTAACACTGTTCCCCAGTATACTAGTATGTGAACAGTTGTGCTTCAGCTATTAGAATGAATGGTCCCCTGCTGATCAACAAATGTCATTACCATCTCACTGTGACCTTGATATTTAAGATCTGGCTTTAGAACAGGCAGACATGGGTTTGAATCCTGGCTTCACAGTTAGTAGCTCTGTGAGCCTTGAGCAGTTACTTAAAGACCCTGGTGCTCTTTATCTCTACTGTCTGAAAATTTAAATAATTTTATCCTTGATTCTGTGTTTCTTAAGTAAAGTCCAAAGAGACAATGGAGTGTGAGATGGGAGGAACTTGGGCCTCAGCTCACACAAGCCTCACTCCCACTTCTCTCATCTCTCCAGGATAGGTTTTCAGAGCCTGCTTTCCCATCATGGTGGCCCCAGGTCACAGTGGGCCCCCTTCCTGCCCTGCCCAGGGACCTCTGCTGCAGCCACCCACACCCTAGGTGTCAGTGCCACTGTGCATCCAACAGGTGA
Source organism: Myotis nattereri (assembly GCF_964212035.1). Classification (NCBI taxonomy): domain Eukaryota; kingdom Metazoa; phylum Chordata; class Mammalia; order Chiroptera; family Vespertilionidae; genus Myotis; species Myotis nattereri. Next base: position 107,674,454 of record NC_138076.1, read on the forward strand.
CTCACAGGGGTGATCCAGATACCCAGAGCACACGCACTGGCACAGAACCTGAAATAGTTAGGACTACTTATCTACCTTGTTGGCACTACTGGCCCATGGGAGCTGAGCATGGAGGGGACCCAGTAGAGGTGGCCTGGAGTATGCCGGGGGGCTGTGCCAGATGCCTATGGCATATGTGTATGCCCATTCGTTGTCTCTGTGCAGGAGGGAGGACAATGAGAAATAGTAAAGGAAAAGCTCAAGTTTGGTCCAGAGAACACAAGGTAAGTACAGAGCTCTATGTTTCAGTATCATTATAGGCATGATTTTTCTGCTTTTTAAAAATCTTTACTGTTGAGAGTTTTACAAATGTCCCCCTTTAGTCTCCTGCTACAGAAAGACAGATTTTCTTGCCCCCCCTTTTTTAATATATTTTTATTGATTTCAGAGAGGAAGGGAGAGGGAGAGAGAGAATCATTGATCAGTTGCCTCCTACATACCTCCTACTGGGGATCAAGCTTGCAACCCAGGCATGTGCCCTTGACCAGAATCGAACCCCGGACCCTTCAGTCCACAGGCCAATGCTCTATCCACTGAGCCAAACCAGCTAGGGCTTTCTTACTTTTTTAAGCCAATCTCTCACATTTTCATTTTGCATTGGCCTGTAAATTATGTAGCTAGTGATGCTTAGGATTAGTTTGAGAATTAAATAACTTATGTTAAGTACTTGGAAAATGCAAAGTAAAAGAGAATTAGTGTATTCCTAATAAGTGAATGTGTATTCTCTCTAACTTACTGTAATTTCTTCAGAGCCAGGGTCATAGCACCTGATAATTCCCTGCTTTCAATTTGTCTTGGCCAGAGCTGTGCCTAATATATAGTAATTAGAGGCTTGGCACACAAAATTCGTGTGTGGGTACAGTCCCTAGGCCTGGCCTGCAATCAGGGTCATCTTCCCCAGCTGCCCACAGCCCGTCCCGCCCCCCACTGCCACCCACCCCTGGTTCCCTGTTTGCCATTGGGTGATCGGTGCCTGATGGTGGGGAAAATGGACCAAGAGGTGGTCAGTGCACCGCATAGTGACTGGTCCAGCAGTCGTTCTGCCATTAGGGTCAATTTTCATATTACCCTTTTATTATATAGGATTGTAGGAGCAAAATATGCTTTTTCAGGAGATGTTAAACTGATGTTAGTGGAAAAACATCATCAGATCTAGGAATTGCCTGAATTTGTAAGAAAAATGGGATGTGATTTGTGTATAGACTCCCGCTCCCCAGATCAATAAATTTCATCATATTCTGAAAAGGACCCCAAAAGATAAGGATCACTGCATTTAAGCTGAAAAAGGTACACATGCCTATTAATTGGAGGTGACACGAAAGAAATGCCACAAAATAAAGTTATTTTTTAAAAAATGCTACTCCCTCTGTCCCATAATAATAGTAGCAAGTGAATATTTAAGCGGGAATTATTGGCAAATGCAGCTGTAAGTTATGTTGTAGCGCAAAATTGCAAAGCCTTCAATCAAAAGCAATGTTTCATGACATCTGTCATTTGTTTTGACACATCTTTCAATTTTTAGGTTAATCTAATTATTACCAATTATAACTATTTTTCTAATTTCATCCACTGATTGAAATCAATGTTTTATTTCAGTTGAATATCAACCCATTGTAAAAGTAAGATGAAAAAAAGAGAATTTCAAGGAAAGATCGAGTTGCAATTGTCCAGTTCTTGATGCATCAAAAGAAAAAGGAAAAGTTGCAGAAAGGTGCAATTACGTTAGCTGCAAAACAATTTAAGTGCAACAGAATGACCATATCAAGAATTTGGAAATGTGCTTCCGAAAATAATTGTCAAGGAGAATATTATGCTAATGTTGATTCTTTGAAAAAACAAAACTGTCGATGTAAATGCAAAGATTATGGAGAAAAACTTGAAAAACTTAGACATGGTCCTCTCGGCAGAAGAGGCACCATATTAGCCTTTGATAATATTTCTCCCGAAATACTGGATAATACGCTTCTGTCACTTCAACAAGTTACGCTGGAAGCAATGAAGAAGGATGGCTCCAATAATTTTAAGCTCATGCATAGAGGGAAAGCAAAGCTTCGCAGCCAGGGGGTCCTATCTACAAGTTTAAAATGCAGTAACGAAATTATTGAAAAATCCAGAAACTATCTGAACACTCAAAATAGAAATTAGGAGTACTATTTTTAATTTATTGTTTAATTTAATCTAGTTTTTTGATAATAAATGTTGCATCCTATATTTATTTTCTTTTGCTACTATTATTATGGGACAAATTACATTCATTAACTGCTACTATTATTATGGGACAGAGGGAGTATTTTAATTAAATTACAATGAATCATAAACCAACCTCTTTTAAAATATTTTTTAATTTTTACAAATACAAAATAAATGTATTACCAGATTGTAGATACAAAATAATTAGCCATTTACATGCAATAAACATTAATATTTCAAGAAAAATGATTTTAAATATAATATTACATGCAATAAACATTAATATTTCAAGAAAAAATATTTTAAATATAATAATATTACCAAAACTGTACTAATAGAGTATAATATCACAAAAGTTGTAGGAAATACTAAAAATCTGCAAATAATAGGATTACTTCTATTATATTCTAAAATATATTTTTCTCTGACTCTATTTTTGCTCATCAGTTTATGTTGTTCATTATATTCCACAAATGAGTGAGATCATGTGATATTTATCTTTCTCCAACCAGCTTATTATGCTTAGCATAATGTTCTCCAGGTCCATCCATGTTGTTGTAAATGGTAAGAGTTCTTCTTTTTTTACAGCAGCATAACATTCCATAGTGTAGATGTACCACCGTTTTTTAATCCACTCATCTGCTGATGGGCACTTAGGCTGTTTCCAAATCTTAGCTATTATAAATTGTTCTGCTATGAACATAGGGGTGCATTTATCCTTTCTGATTGGTGTTTCTGATTTCCTGGGATATATCCCTAGAAGTGGGATTACTGGGTCAAATGGGAGTTCCATTTTTAATTTTTTTCCACTTTTTAAAATCTTAATACATAGGTCCTCCTTTTCCCCCCATTAACCTCTTCCAGCATGCTCTCCCTCCATTTTTTCTTTTTGATGCATCTGTTTTATGATTCCTTTCTTCTCTTTTCTTGGTATCTTTTTGAATTATCAGATATTTTTAACATTTAATTCCGCCCCTTCTAACTGGCTAGCTATGCATTTATTTACAGTTCTTTTGGTTTTGCACTAGAGATCACTGACCAGTTATACTCTAAAGCAAATTATACTGATCCTGCCTTTTATGTTATTTAACATTTGTGATGTACCCCTTCTGACTTTGCTGTTTTGTCGTGTTTTAAACCGCACAAGATCTTACACTTATTGTTTTATACAATCAGTATTTGTACATATTGACCCACATTTCCCCCTTTCTGTTGCTCTTCGTTCCTTTCTGCAATTCCTATTTCCTTCAGGGATCATTTCTCATTTACCTACATAACTCATTTCACTATTTCTTTTTAGGCAGATTCTATAGTGGAGAATTAGCATGTGCACCTTAAAGTGTCCTTGTTTAACTTTTAGTTGTTTTTTTTTTCTTTATTGATTAAGGTATTACATATGTGTCCTTGTTGCCCCATTGCCCCCTAACCCCCACTCATGCCCTCACACCCAAGTTGTCTGTGTCCATTGGTTATGCTTATATGCATGAATACAAGTCCTTTGGTTGATCTCTCCCCCTTACCTCCACTTCCACTACCTTACCTCTGAGGATTGACGGTCTGATCAATGCTTCTCTGTCTCTGGATCTGGTTTTGTTGATCAGTTTATGTTGTTCATTATATTCCACAAATGAGTGAGATCATGTGATATTTATCTTTTTCTGACTGGCTTATTTGTCTTAGCATAATGCTCTCCAGCTCCATCCATGCTGTTCCAAGGGGTAGGAGTTCCTTCATTTTACAGCAGCATAGTATTCTATTGTGTAGATGTGCCACAGTTTTTTAATTTACTCATCTGCTGATGGGCACTTGGGCTGTTTCCAAATCTTAGCTATGGTAAATTGTGCTGCTATGAACATGGGGGTGCATATATCCTTTCTGATTGGTGTTTCTAGTTTCTTAGGATATATTCCTAGAAGTGGGATCAATGGGTCAATTGGGAGTTCCATTTTTAGGTTTTTGAAGAAACTCCATACTGTTCTCCACAGTGGCTGCACCAGTCTGCATTCCCACCAGCAGTGCACAAGGGTTCCTTTTTCTGTGCATCTTCGCCAGCACTTGTCGTTTGTTGATGATAGTCATTCTGACAGGTGTGAGATGGTACCACATCATGGTTTTGATTTGCATGTCTCTGATGATTAGTGACTTTGAGCATGTTTTCATATGTCTCTTGGCCTTCCTTCTGTCTTCTTTCAAAAAGTATCTATTTAGGTTCATTGCCTATTTTTGATTTGGGTTGTTTATCTTCCTTTTGTTAAGTTGTATGAGTTCCCCCTGTAAATGTTGGAGATTAAAACCTTATCGGTGATAACATTGGCAAATATATTCTCCCATGCACTGGGTTTTCTTGTTGTTTTGCTGATGGTTTCTTTTGCTGTACAAAGCTTTTTATTTTGATGTAGTCCCATTTGCTTATTTTCTCTTTAGTTTTCATTGCCCTAGGAGCTGGATCAGTGAAGAAATTGCTTCAGCATATATCTGAGATTTTGCCGCCAGCGGATTCCTCTAGTATTTTTATGGTTTCTCATCTTATGTTTAAGTTCTTTATCCATTTTGAGTTTATTTTTGTGTATTGTGTAAGTTGGTGGTCTAGCGTTATTTTTTTCACGTATCTGTCCAATTTTCCCAGCACCATTTATTGAAGAGACTGTCTTGACTCCATTGTATGTTCTTGCCTCCTTTGTCAAATATTAATTGAGCATATTGGTTCTGGTTGATTTCTGGGCTCTCTATTCTATTCCATTGATCTATATGTCTGTTCTTGTGCCAGTACCAGGCTGTTTTGAGAACAGTGGCTTTGTAATACAGCTTGATATCTGGTATTGAGATCCCTCCTACTTTGTTGTTCTTTCTCAGGATTGCTGCAACTATTCGGGGTTTTTATTTTTATTTTTATTCCAGATGAATTTTTGGAGAGTTTGTTCTAGGTCTGTGATATATGCCATCGGTATTTTAATGGGGAGTGCATTGAATCTATAGATTGCTTTGGGTAGTATGGTCATTTTAATGATGTTGATTCTACCAATCCATGAACATGGTAAGTTCTTCCATCTGTTTATGTCTTCCTCTATCTCTTTTTTCAGTGTCCAGTAGTTTTCTGAGTACAGGTCTTTTACCTCCTTAGTTAAGCTTATTCCTAGTCTTTAGGGTTTTCTATGTACAGTATCATGTTATCTGTGAATAAGGACAGTTTTACATCTTCTTTCCAATTTGGATACCTTTTATTTCTTCTTCTTTTCTATTTGCTATGGCTAGCACCTTCAGAACTATATTGAACAGGAGTGTGAAAGTGGGAATCCCTATCTCTTTCCTTTTCTTAGGTGAAATGGTTTTAGTTTTTGCCCATTGAGTATGATGTTGGCTGTAGGTTTGTCATATACGGCTTTTATTATTTTATTTATTTATTTTTATTTTGTTTTATTGCTTAAAGTATTACAATGAGTATTACATATGTCTCCTTTTTTTTATTCCCCCTTGACTTTCCCCCAGCCTCCTCTACCCCCAGTGTCTCGTGTCCATTGATTATGCTTATATGCATGCATACAAGTCCTTCAGTTTATCTCTATGTCATTCATTTCTGCTCTGATCTTTATTATCTCCTTCCTTCTGCTCACTCTAGGCTTTTCTTGTTGCTCTCTTTCTAATTCTTTAAGTTGTAGCGTTTGATGATTTACTACTATTTTTTCTTGTTTTTTGAGGTAGGCTTGTAAAGCTATAAACTTTCTTCTCAGGACTGCTTTCATTGTGTCCCATAGATTTTGGATTGTTTTGTTTTCATTGTCATTCATTTCCTGGATGTTTCTAATTTCTTCTTTGATCTCATTGGTAACACAATCATTGTTGAATAGCATGCTATTCAGCCTCTAAGTGTTTGAATTTTTTGGATTGTCTTTATTGTAATTTATTTCTAATATTATGCCATTGTGGTCTGAGAAGATGCTTGATATGATTTAAATCTTCTTGAATTTGGAGAGACTTTGCCTGTGACCCAGTATGTGTTCTATCTTTGAAAATGTTCCATGTACACTTGAGAAGAACGTATATTCTGTAACTGTGAGGTGAAATGTTCTGAAGATGTCAATTAAGTCCATCTGATCTAGTGAGTCATGTAGGATTGCTGTTTCTTTGCTGATTTTTCATCTAGAGGATTTATCCAGTGATGTCAGTAGTGTATTAAAGTCCCCTACTATGATTGTATTGTTGTAGATCTCTCCCTTGAGAGATTTTTTTGGTGTGTGTATTGGGTGCTCCTGCATTGAGTGCATATATGTTTATCAGGGTTATATCCTCTTTTGTAGATCCCTTTAGTATTATGAAGTGGTGTTCCTTATCTCTTATTATGGCCTTTACTTTGAGGTTTATTTTGTCAGATATAAGTATTGGTACCCCAGCTTTTTTTCATTTCCATTTGCCTGAAGGATATTTTTCCTTCCCTTCACTTTCAGTCTGTGTGAGTCCCTTGTTCTGAGGTGGGTCCCTTGTAGACAGCATATATGTGGGTCATGTTTTTTTATCCATTCAGCCATTTGATGTCTTTTTAAAATATATATATATATATATATATATATATATATATATATATATATATATTATTGATTTTTTACAGAGAGGAAGGGAGAGGGATAGAGAGTTAGAAACATCAATGAGGCAGAAACATCGATCAGCTGCTTCCTGCACACTCCTTACTGGGGATGTGCCCGCAACCAAGGTACATGCCCTTTACCGGAATCCAACCTGGGACCCTTGAGTCCACAGGATGACGCTCTATCCACTGAGCCAAACCAGTTAGGGCCATTCAATGTCTTTTGATTAGAGTATTTAATCCGTTTACGTTTAAAGTTATTATTTTTTAAAAATATACTTTATTGAATTTTTAAGAGAGGAAGGGAGAGGAAAAAGGATAGAGAGTTAGAAACAGCAATGAGAGAGAAACATTGATCAGCTGCCTCCTTCACACTTTCTACTGGGGATGTGCCCACAACCAAGGTACATGCCCTTGACCAGAATTGAACCTGGGACCTTTCACTCCAAAGGTCTATGCTCTAGCTACTGTGCCAAACCCATTAAGGCTAAATTTATTATTGATAGGTACCTGTTTATAACCATTTTTATTTTTTGTGCCTGTGTTCCTTCTTCCCTTTTTATTTCTTATTTTAAACCAGTCCCTTTAGCATTTCTTGCATTGCTGACTTGGTGGTGATAGACTTCCTTTGGCTTTTTTTGGTCTGTGAAGCTCCTTATTTTCCCTTCAATTTTGTATGATACCCTTTTTGGATAAAGTATTCTTGGATTCAGTCCCTTGCTGTTCATCACTTTGTAAATTTCCTTCCATTCTTTTCTGGCCTGATGTCTTTCTGTTGAGAAATAATTTGATAATCTAATGGGAGATTCTTGTACATAACTTTCTCTCTCTCTCTTGAAGCCTTTAAGATTCTCTGTTTGTTCTGAACATTTGCCATCGTAATTATGATGTGTCTTGGTGTAGGTCTTTACAGGTTCCTCTTGTTTGGGACTCTCTGTGCTTGTGTGACTTTTTTCTTCCCCACATCAGGGAAGTTTTCTGACATTATTTATTCAAATAGGTTTTCTGACTCTTGTTCCTCTTCCTGTTCTTCTGGCACCCCTATTATTTGTATATTTCTCCATTTCAAATTGTCCCAAAGCTCCCTTAGGCTCTTCGCCAGTCTTTTAATTTTTTTCTCCAATTGTAGTTCAGTTTGAGTGAGTTTTTCTTCCCTGTCTTATAATTTTCTAATTCAGTCCTCTGCTTCCCCTAGTCTACTTTTGAAACTTCCCATAGTGTTTTTTATTGCAGCTATATCACTATTTCTTTTTTATTCTTACACAAGTTGTTGATATTTTTATCCATCTGGTTTATGAACTGTATGACCCTTATTCTAAATTCTTTTTCTTATATATTGCATGCCTCCATTTCACTTAGCTGCTTCTCTGGAGATTCTTCCTTTTCTTTCCTTTGGTGGTTTCTTTGTCTACCTATTTTTGTTCTCACCAAAGGATCTAGGTGTCGCGTCATTCCGGGACTGCTCCTTGGGTGGCAGTGGCTCCTTAGACGTTGGCTGTTTTCCGGGCAGGTGGGCAGTGGCTGCTCCTCAGTAGGCGGTGGCTCCTCTGTCTGATGGGGGGAGGCTGCTCACACAGCTGCTGCTCCTTGTACTGGGGTGGGCTGCTCATGCGGCTGCTGCTCCTCGGTGGGGTGGGCTCCTCGTGCCGCTGCTGCTCCTCGGACTGGGGTGGGCTGCTTGTTTGGCGCTGCTTCTCAGACAGGGGCCAGCTGCGTGCACTGCTGCTGCTCCTCGGACAGGTGCAGGCCTTTCACAAGGCTGTTGATTCTTGGATGGGTTTGGGCTGCATGCAACTGCTGCTCCTTGGATAGGAGTAGGCTGCACAGGGCTGACATTTCTCAGACATGGGCAGGCTGCTCCTGTGGCTGCTTGTGCAGCTGCTGCTCCTCAGACTTGGGCGGGATGCTAAGCCAACTGCTGCTCTTCGCACAGGGGTGGGCTGCTCACGTGTCTGCTGCTCACATGGTCACAATGCCCTGGCATAAAACATTGGGCCAGTCAGAGGGGAGCATGCTTCAGAACTCACAGAAGCCTGTGCCTGTGGTGGCTGGAGTCTTGGTGACCGTGGGACTGCAGCCAATGTAGCAGGTCCCTGGCAGGGGTGGCTGTAGAGTCCTGGGTGTTATCTGAATGCACCCTCAGTGGAGGTGAGGCTAGGCTCCCAGTCACAGAAGCTCTCCTCTTCAAAAAGGAGAGGCCTCTGAGGAAGAGCCAACCACTCCAGGACTGTTTGCAACAATAGCAGAGGCTGCCTAGTTAGGTGAGCCCCGTTAGCCTGTCCCCAAAGGTCCTTCAGGATCTTACTGTGCCTCACACACACACACACCACACATGACCACACACTCCTCTTTTGCTCCCTCCCTCACTCACACTCTCTCCCTCACTGCCACCCTTTTCTTGCCTCTGTAGTTGGGTCTGGAGTGTTAGTTACCCGTTTGTGGATGGAGTCTCCTCTCTGGGTGTCTGGTTATGTGGCTTGCTCTCTAGCACATTGGCCAAACAGATAAAATTCACATTGACAAGACATGACATTAAGGGAACAAAACACGAATGTACTCACGACACTGATAACCCAAGTGACCACCAGAGAAAAGAGAATTAGGGGGAGAGAAAAGATAGCACAAATGATATAAAGATAGAAAAAATGGTATGAAAGAAAAGGAATAAAAAGGAAAAAAAATATATATATATGGGGAGAAAATACCAGGGAACAAGCAGGTAAACGAAAACATACAAACACCAAATTCCCAGTAAAGAGGCCTGGGGCAGAATCTTATTTACAGAAAGTAAGGTTAAGAATTGGATGAATATGGGGAGGACCTCAGTTCAGGATAGAGGAAGCAGAAAGAGGATAAGTGGATAAGAAGAAAGAGAAAAGGAAAAAAATAATAAAATTAAAAAGTTGATTAAAAATAGGATAAAAAATAAATTAGAATAATGGAAAAATAATGTGAAAAGAAATAGAAAATACAGAAACAAATGAAAAAAAGGAAAATAAAGAAAAAAGGTAATAAAATAAAAATAAAAATGAAAAAGTGAAGTGTTGTTCCTTTGGCTGATTTTTGATCCCACTCTTCTATTCTGTCTCTGGCTTCTCAGTTTCCTGTTGCTGGGACTGAAGGCCTCTCTTGAGGCCAGTTCCTGTGGACTCTTAGGGACTATTCAGATTTTTTTATTGTGCCACTCAGGGTGTAGTCTGGGTGTGGCGGTATTGGTTGCCTGGAGACTCCAGAAAGGTGCTATCTCTTCAGGAGAAAATGGCTGCTTAGGTCCCGCAAGTCAGGTATGACTCAGCGCCAGACTTGTGGTGAAATCTCCCAGGCCTTCTGCTCACCCCAGCCTCTCGCCAAACTCCACAAGTTTACACCTCCTCCTACACCTCAGCCACAGGTCAGTGTCCATCTCCAAAAGGTCCTATGAACTAGGTTCAGTGAAGAAAAGCAAAGACCACAAAGAGAGGAAAGAGCTGCACCTCTGTGAGCCCCTCTCCTGCCAGCAGCGTGCGGCCTGGGCTGCTGTCCTGAATGTCCCCTCTGGACTCAGTCTATCATGACTGTGGACCCAGATCTAGAATCCCCTTCCACCAGCAGTCCTGCAGACCTCCTTTCCACAGTCAGATGCTGTGCTTGACCCAAGGGACATGGCCTCAGTGCTGTGCTGTTTCTCTCTGACCCTCTGGGCTCAGAGGTCTCACAGTTCTCCAAAGCCCAGATCCCTGATTTTACCATTCTCCAGGTGTCCTCTCTGTCTACTTCACCAATTTGAGGTGGATGTTATTGGATTTAGTTGTTCATTCTATCTGCTCCAGGACAAGTCTCAGGACATGTCCATCTATTCTGCCACCATTTAGTCTCCCCTCCAGTTTTAATTTTTTGAGGACACTCCATACTGTCTTCCATAGTGGCTGCACCAGTCTGCATTCCCACCAGCAGTGCATGAGGGTTCTTTTTTTCCCTGCATCCTCGCCAGCACTTGTCGTTTGTTGATTTGTTGATGGTAGCCATTCTGATAGATGTGAGTTTGTACCTCATTGCTGTTTTGATTAGCATCTCTCCGATGATTAGTGACTTTGAGCATCTTTTCATATGTCTCTTGGCCTTCTGTGTATCTTCTTTCCAAAAGTGTCTATTTAGGTCCTTTGTCCATTTTTTCATTGGATTGTTTATCTTTCTTTTGTTAAGTTCTATGAGTTCCCTGTAAATTTTGGAGATTAAACCCTTACCGGAAATAACATTTGCAAATATGTTCTCCCGTTCAGTGGGATTTCTTGTTTTGTTGATGGTATCTTTTGCTGTGTAGAAGCTTTTTATTTTGATACTAGAGGTCCAGTGCACAACATTTGTGCACTCAGGGGGGTCCCTTATCCCACCCTTTGCCCTCTAACAGTCCAGGAGCCCTCAGGGAATGTCGAACTGTGGGATTAGGCCCACTCCCCACAGTCGGACACCCTTAGTGCTACTGCTGCTGCACTCGCCAGCTGTGAGCCCGGCTTCTGGCTGACCAGTGCTCCCCCTGTGGGAAAAAGCCAAAACTGGCTCTCCGACATCCCCTGAGGGGTCCTGGATTGTAAGAGGGCACAGGCCAGGCTGAGGGACCTCACCAGTGCATGACCAGTGCTGAGGAGAGACACTGGCGGTTGGCCAGCTGGGGAAGGACCGTGTGAGGGTTCCAGGGCATGTCAGGCACATCTCATTCAGTCCTAATTGGCTGGACCCCAGCAGCAAGCTAATCTGCAGGTCGGAGCATCTGCCCCCGGTGTTCAGTGCACATAATAGCGAGCGGTTGAGCGGCCTTAGTATATCATTAGCATATTAGACATTGATTGGTTGAACAGCCGACTGGTCAACTGGACACAGCATATTATGCTTTTATTATATAGGATAGTCCCACTCATTTATTTTCTCCTTAGTTTCCATTGTCCTAGGAGCTGTATTGGTTAAGGTACTGCTATGATATGTCTGATATTTTGCTGCCTTTGGATTCTTCTAAGATTTTTATGGTTTCTCACCTTATGTTTAAGTGCTTTATCCATTTTGAGTTTATTTTTGTGTATGGTGTAAGTTAGTGGTCTAGTTTCATTTTTTTGCATGTATCTGTCCAATTTTCCCAACACCATTCCTTGAAGAGTCTGTCTGTCTCCATTGTATGCTCTTGCCTCCTTTGTCAAAAATTAATTGAGCATAATGGCTTGGGTTGATTTCTGGGCTCTCTGTTCTGTTCCATTGGTCTATATGTCTGTTCTTGTGCCAGTGCCAGGCAGTTTTGAGAACAGTAACTTTGTAATATAGCTTGAAATCTGGTATTGTGATCCCTCCAAATTTGTTCTTTCTCATGATTGCTTCAGCTATTCAGGGTCTTTTTTTATTCCAGATGAATTTTTGGAGAGTTTGTTCTAGGTCTGTGAAATATGCTGTTGGTATTTTAATGGGGATTGCACTGAATTTATAGATTGCTTTGGGTAGTATGGACACTTCCATGATGTTGATTCTACCAATCCACGAACACAGTATATTCTTCCACTTGTTTATATTGTTCTCTACTTCTTTTTCAATGTCCTGTATTTTTCCTAGTAGAAGCATTTTACCTCCTTAGTTAAGTTTATTGCAATGTATCTTAATTTTTTTTGTTGTTGTTGCAAGGGTAAATGAAATTTTTTTAGTTTCTTTTTCTGTGAGTTCATTATCGGTGTATAAAAACGTCATAGATTTATGAGTGTTAATTTTGTATCCTGTTACATTGCCAAATTTATTTATTAAGTCTAGTAGTTTTTTGATGAACTCTTTAGGGTTTTCTATGTACAATATCATGTCATCGATGAATAATGACAGTTTTACTTCTTTTTTTCCAATTTGGATGCTTTTTATTTCTTCTTCTTGTCTTATTGCTATGGCTAGCATTTCCAGTACTATGTCGAACAGGAGTGGTGAAAGTGGGCCTCCCGGTCTTGTTCCTGTTCTTAGTGGAAATGGTTTTAGTTTTTCCCATTGAGTATGATGTTGGCTGTAGGTTTGTCATATATGAGCTTTATCATGTTGAGATATGCTCCCTCTATTCCCACTTTGCTGAGAGCTTTGATCAAAAATGGTTGTTGGATTTTGTCAAATTCTTTCTCTGCGTCTATTTATATGATTATGTGATTTTTGTCTTCAATTTATTTATGTGCTATATCACATTTATTGATTTGTAAATATTATACCAGCATTTCATCCCTGGAATAAATCACACTTGATCATGGTGTATGATCTTTTTAATATATTTCTGCATGCAATTTGCTAATATTTTGTTGAGCATTTTAGCATTCATTTTCATCAGAAATATTGGCCTGTAATTCTCTTTCTTTGCAGTGTTTTATATGGCTTTGGAATTAGGGTAATGCTGGCCTCATAAAAAGAGTTTGGAAGTGTTTCTTCCTCTTGGATTTTCTGCAATAGTTTGAAGAATATAGGTGTTAGTTTTTCTTTGAATGTTTGGTAAAACTCCCATGTGAAGCTGTTTGGACTTGGGCTTTCATTTGGTGGGAGTTTTTGATGACTGCTTCTATTTCATCAGTTGTTATTGGCCTATTCAGGTTTTCTGATCCCTCCTGATTCAGTTTTGGGAGATTATATTTTTCTAGGAATTTGTCTGTTTCATCCACATTATCTAGCTCGTTGGCATGTAGTTGCTCATAGTATTTTCTTATAGTCCTTTGATTTCTGTAGTGTCATTGGTTTCATCTCCACTTTTGTATCTGATTTTATTTATTTGTGTCCTCTCTCTTTGTTTCTTGATGAGTCTGGGTAACAGTTTATCAATTTTGTTTATCCTTTCAAAGAACCAGCTCTTGGTGTTATTGATTTTTTATATTTTTTTTAGTCTCTATGTTATTTATTTCTGCTCTAATCTTTATTATTTCCTTCCTTCTACTTTGGGCTTTTCTTGTGTTCTCTTTCTAGATCTTTAAGTTGTGGGGTTAAGTAGTTTGTTGCTGATTTTTCTTGTTGTTTTTTGTTTGTTTGTTTTTTAGGTATGCCTGTAGTGCTATAAATTTCCCTCTCAGGAATGCTTTTGCTGTGTTCCAGAGATTTTGGGTTGTTGTGTGTTTATTTTCATTTGCTTCCAAGAAATTTTTGATTTCTTTCTTGATCTCATTGGTAACCCATTCATTGTTTAATAACATGCTATTTAGCCTCCATGTGTTTGGATGTTTTGGGGTGTTTTTACTCTAGTTGATTTCTCATTTTATTCCACTGTGATCAGAGAAGGTGCTTGATATGATTCCAATTATCTTGAACATATAGAGACTTGTTTTGTGTTCTAACATGTGGTCTATCTTTGTGAATGATCCATGAACACTTGAGAGGAATGTATATGCTGCTTCGTTGGGGTGATGTGTTCTATAAATGTTAATTAAATCCATCTGATCCAGTGTGTCCTTTAGAGTCTCTGTTTTCTTGTTAAGTTTTTGTCTGGAAGATCTATGCAGTGAAGTCAGAGGGGTGTTAAACTCCCTTACTATGACTGTATTGTTATCGATCTCTCCATTAAAGTCCTGTAAAAGTTTTTTTTTTTTTTTGTATATTTAGCTACTCTATATTGGGTGCATATATGTTACCAGGGTTATATCCTTTTGTTGCACTGATCTTTTTAGTAATATGTCATTACCTTTGTTGTCTCTTGTGTTGGCCTTCATTTTAAGGTCTATTTTGTCAGATATGAGTATTGCTACTTCAGCTTTCTTTTCTTTTCCATTTGCATGGCATACTTTTTTACATCACTCTCATCCTCCGTGTGTCTTTTTTTTTAGGTGGATCACTTGTAGACAGCATATAGTTGGGTCATGTTTTTGTATCCATTCAGCTATCCTTTGCCTTTTGATTGGATCATTTACTCCATTTAAATTTTGGGTTATTATTGATAGTTACTTATTTATTGCCATTTTAATTCTATATGGCTAGGTATCTCTCTCTGTTTCTTCTTTACATTACAGCAGTCCCTTAAGCATTTCTTGTAATGCTGGCTTGGTGGTGATTTACTCTTTTAGCCTTTTTTTTTTTTTTTTGTCTGGGATGCTCTTTATTTCACCATCTATTTTGAATGATAGACTTGCTGGATATGGTAATCTTGGTCTCAGATCTTGCTTTCCATTACCTTGAGTACTCCATGCCATTCCCTTCTGGCCTGTAAAATTTCTGATGGAAATCATGTGTTAGCCTTATGAGAACTCTTTTATAGGTAACAGTTTTCTTTTCTCTTGCTGCCTTTAAGATTCTCTCTTTGTCTTTAATTTTTGGCATTTTAATTTTGATGTGTCTGGGCATGGGCCTGTTTGGGTTCTTCTTGCTTGGTGTTCTCTGTGCCTCCTAAACTTCTGTGACTTTTTCCTTTACCAGGTAGGGAAGATTTCTGCCATTCTTTCTTCAAACAGGTTCTCTATTCCTTTCTCCCTTTCTGCCTCTTCTGGCACACCTGTTATTCTAATATTGTTATGTTTCACATTGTTCCACAGCTCCCTTAAGCTGTCCTCCTGCTTTTTAATTGTTTTTTTTTCTTTTTGGTTCTTTGATTGAGTGATAATTTCAACTCTGTCTTCTAATTCACTGATTAGATCCTCAGCTTCCCCTAATCAGCTGTGTATTTCTTCCAATATATTCTTTATTTGGGTTATGGAATTATTTATCTCAGACTCTTCTTTTCTCATAGTTACTATATCTTTTTTTTATGCTGTTGAGCATCTTTACCATCATTACTCTGAACTCTATTTCAGATAAATTTTTTATCTCTACTTCATTTATCTCTTCTGGAGAATTCTCTAGTCTTTCATTTGGGGGTTGTTTCTTTGTCTCCTCATTTTGGCTGTCTGGATTTGTGACTCTGTATTAGGTAGCTCCTCTACACCTCTCAATCTTTCGTGCAGGACAGTGTTAAAGGCTGTTTCTGACTAATTAGATCAGGAAAAGATTCAAAGCTTCCAGAGACTGCCTCTGCCTACAGACTGATAGGATTCCAACTTGAATTACCCCAGACCATCTTCCTCAGGCGTGGTGAGAATTTTTTTCAACAGGGTGGGGCAGTTGCATCTGCCTGGAGGCTAATAGTTGCTTTTAATATCTTAAGTGGCCTCAGGGCAAGGTATTTTCCAAGAGGGTGTGTCAACTGTCTTCCCCCGAGGCAAGGCACATATCCATGTGGTAAAGATGTCCTCCACTGCGTGAGGGAATAACTCAGGCCAGAAAACTGTGGGTGTTTGCCTTCTGAGCTCTATCTCCTGAGTCACTAGTCCTGGCTTCTGCTCTCACAGCTCCAGTGCACTTCACCTCCCTCTGCCAGAACACAAGGTGGGTGACTCCACAGGGCATTTTGTGCATTGGCCCTTTAAGAGGGTGCCTGAATTTTCAGCTCTCACTTCCTGGTAGACAGCATCACTCTGCTTTTCACAGCCAGATGTTATGTGGTTACCCTTCTCAGTTTTGGTGCTCTCTGCTGGGGGGCCCAGCTTGGAGATTAGTTTCCAGAGTTCTCAGTGACGATCCCCCACAGCTGAGATATCTCTCTGGGACTTCAGTTGCTGTCTGTGGGTGCCCAGCCAGCCCTTTCATGCCTCCGCCCCTCCTACCAGTCTCTATGCAGTCTCTGAAAGGGCGAGGGCTACACCCTCCATGTTGCCCCAGGGTGAGGGCTATGCCCTCCATCTTACCCCAGATCCTCCATTTTTGGGCAGCAGCCATTAGCCATGTGCTCAGCAAGGAGCTTCTTCCTGGAATCCCAAGCCTCTGCTAGCCACACCTAGGATTTCTTTAAACTAACCAGTGACAATCAAGGGAAGTGCATGCCATAGATAAGACCACATCCTGTGTAACAAGACATCGACTTGCGCCCGGCCAATCGGCAGGGCCCACAGTCCTCTCTCCTCCCCTTACTCCAACCCCCCTATAAAGCCCCTCTCCACACAGAGCTCGCTCTCTCTCTTTGCCTCCTGCTGCTGCGTTGGTGAGTGTGGTGGACGGGGAGCTCGAGTTAGCTCAAATAAAGACTCTTTGCTTTTGCATCAGACTCGGCTGGCTCCCTGGTGGTCTTTTGGGGATCCTGAAATCTGGGCATAACAGTCTCCACTTTCAGTCTTTGGGTATCAGGGTTCTCTCCTGCAAGTTTTCCATTGTTTATTAAGGAACTTTTTCTGCATTTTATTTGCAATTCCAGCTTGTTCCTAGGAGCATGTTCATGCAGCATTCACTTACTCTGCCACCATTTTAAATCCTAAACCAACCATTTCTGAGGTATCTAGCAAAGTCTCAACATTTCTCTTTTTAAAATTTTTCATACTATTGAAACCCAGAATTCCTGTGATTGATGGGGCAAGATAGTGGAATCATCGAAATAAAAAAGTTTTGTAAGTGTTTAATTTTGATTAAAGTATATGTGATTTTTTGCATCAGATCTATAATAAATAGACATGTTATTTATCAATGTCCATGCCTTATTCCATAATTATGTTGACAGTTCCATTAAACTCCTGACGTTTGCATGAATTGTCTTCCTGTCTGGGACTCTGATGTTTGCTCTGATCTACCATGCTTTTTATACTGCACTTGTCCTGAAGGGAAATTAAGTGTTGTTATTATTTTTTTCATTCTTCAAGCAGATTAACAATCCTGAAGTGAGAGTCTAATAGAGTAATAAGTAAGTCTGGTGGTGCTTCCATCCTGAATGTCTGCTCTCTGAAGAGCCTGTACTCAGAGATTTGCATACAATTCCTGGATATCAACTCTGAATTGAGATGCTAAGTCATGGATTCATATGGGTTTCCATTTCTCCAAGTCTTCCTGTGACTGTGATTTTAAGCTATCCAACCAAAAATAAAATTACTGTTGATGAAGAGCAACAGCATTTAACTTTGGAAAAGGTCATTGGACTCACATTTTTGTAGAATTAGAAATGACACAATTAGAAATAAGCCATTTTCATTGATATTGCTAGATATACTCTCAAGGAAAATGATAATGTGGTCCTAACAGATTTTTAAAACTTTTTTATTTTAAAATAAATTCAGACTCACAGAATAGTTGATTATACCCTTTACCCAGTATCTTGTAATATTAATAGTGCAATGATCAAATAGTACATTGTGCAATCATAGTACAATGATCAAAACTAAGAAATTAACATTGGTGCCATATTATTAACTACTACTGACTTCATTGGATTGCCCTTGTTTTGCCAATGTTTTGCTAACATCAGTATTTCTGTTCCAGAGCCTAAATTTATTTGCCAGTCTCCATTTCCTTCATCTTCCCTATTCTGCCAGGACCTGGGCATTGATGGTACACAGTTACATTGTAGAATGTCCTCTAATATGGGTTTGTCCTATATTTTTAAATTATTACATAGAAGCTAGTAATTTATTTTAAGAAGATTAAGAAGTGAAGGGGTGTTTTCAGTGCAACAAGTCAAGGTTATATGATACTGAGTTGGTTTATCACCAGTGATTACTTAGTTAAGGTGGCATCCAAGGCTTTTTCCATTATAAAGGTACTATTTTCCCTTTCTGTTTGATAAGTATCTTGTGACAGGTACTTTGAAATTACACAACTATTTCTCCTCAAATTTTCACTCATATCCCTTGATAAATCTTGCCTACAGCTATTACTATGGTGGTCTAATGCCTATTTTGTATTTTCCACATTTCTTCTACATTCTTCAATTGACATTCTGTATAGAAAATATATCCCTTCTCTATATGTATTAACTGATTAATTTATTTACTTATACGAGTATGTTGGATTTGTGGGCATTTATTTTTTCTGTGGGCTGTAATTCAGTATTCTATTTTGTTGCTCAGATTGTTCCAACTCTGGCCATTAGGTGCTCTCTCAAGTTGGCTTCTAAGACTTTTAATAAGCCCCCATCTTCTCTTAAGCCCTTTCTCATTTTGTTCCCACAAGATTTTCCAGGATCTTCTTGTATTTTCTCTGCTGCAGCTTGAAATCAGCCCCTTCTTCAAGGAGTCCTGAACAATATTGAAATAATGATTCAAACTTAGTTTGGAAACCAAAGGTACTTGATGCTATGTACCAATGATTTATAGTCCTCTATTTGAGGACACTAAGAGCTTATTTAAGTCTGGAAACATTAGTGGAACCTCTGCGGTGAGTGTGCTTACCGCCATTTTACTGAGGAGAAAACAGGAAAGAAGAAGAGCAAATCATTCCCCAAGATTCCACACTAGTGAAAGAAGCAGCCGGAACTGTAAAACCTGACTCCTCCCACCTTGCAAGAACCAAAACACAATATTAGAAAGTCCTGGTATCAGTTTGCTGGCTCGCTTATATTTAACTACAGTGAAGGGCAGTTAGAGTAAAATAGTTCTGTTGAAACCAGAGTGTCCATCCTCTCTTTTATGTAAAAAGGTGCATTTTTGACCAAAGTATGCCCTATCTTCATCTGGGATAAAAAGCTTTGAAGAATGAATTCAATTTTGGAATGGTAAAAGTCAGAAGGAAATATACTTGAATCACAAGATAAATATTTCTGGTGACAGAGTGCACCCAAACAGATTGTAAATAAGGTATTTTTATACCGAGTTTAGAAAGAAGCAAAGCAAGGGGGAGGTGAGACGTTCCTTTCCCACTCAGTCATACCATTTAAAACTCTAGTCAGCCTACATCCTATTAAAGTTGATAAATTCATACAAAAAGGAATGTTCCTTGGGCTATAATAAGCATCTCTTACTCATTTTCCTTTGATTAGGTAACAGGTGACAGTTTATACTAGAATAGCAGGCTATGGTAACCTGGAAAAAAGCACAAAATATAACATTTATATACTTCTAAGTGCTAGACACATCTTAGAGTGATTTAAAAAGATCAAGTGAAGAATTTATAGTTTTGCACAATCATATTTACAACAATAATATTAAAACTTTAAAATGCATGAAAAATAGAAAAATTATAATGCTACAAGGGGCCCAGTGCATGAAATTTATGCCCGGGGGTGGGGGGACGTCCCCTCAGCCTAGCCTGAACCCTCTCTAATCCTAGAGCCCTTGAGGGATGTCCAACTGCCAGGTTAGGTCCCGATCCCTCTCACAATCTGGGACCACTGGCTCCTAACTGCTCACCTGCCTGTCTGCCTGATTGCCCCTAACTGCCCTGCCCCACTGGCCTGGTCACCCCTAACTGTGCCCCCCTGCCGGCCTGGTCGCCCCTTACTGCCCTGCCTGCTGGCTAGGTTGCTCCCAACTACCCCCATCTACCAGTCTGGTCACCCCTAACTGCCCCCCCCCCAGCCTGGTTGCCTCTTACTGCCCCCCCCCCCCCCGCCAGCCTGGTTGCCCCCAACTGCCCCCACCCTGCTGGCCTGGTCGCCCCTAACTCCCCCCCCCAATGGTCTGGTCACCTCTTACTGCCCCCCCTGCCAGCCTGGTCACCCCCAACTGCCTACCCCTGCCGGCCTGGTAGCCCCACACAGCCTGCTGTGTAATCATTTGGTCATCTCTCACTAACCCCCCTGCTAGCCTTGTTGCCCCATGCAGGCTGCTGTTTGGTTATCCATCCAGTTGTTTCGGTTGTGATGGCCCCTGGCTTTTTATATATTAGGATGGTTTCTCAATATATAATTTTCTACTGTGAAGAATTATCTTGAATCATATCTGTGTGCTGAAATGACATTAGAAGACAAGTCTGCTTTATCACCACTCTAAAAAGGAAAGGCAGCTTTCTATGATGTAACAAACCAATAACAAGGTTCCTAGTGTATAAGTTCACATCCAAGTTTCATCTTTGAGTTCAGTATATACAGTGGGGCCTTGACTTATGAGTGTCCCGACTAACGAGTTTTTTGAGATACGAGCCATCTCTCAGCCAATTTTTTGCTTTGAGTTGCGAGCTAAAATTTGGGTTATGAGCCAGCTTCAGATACTCCACTGCTAGTTGGCACAGCGAACATCACAGTGAACACCACAACATCAGCCCAGCATCGAGTGTCTCACTCGTTTACTTTATGATTTGACATACGAGTAATTTGAGTTACGAGCTCTGTCACGGAACGAATTAAACTCATAAGTCAAGGCCCCACTGTACTTTTATAAACTCCAATACTTTCCATCATTTCCTTACATGGCTTTGAAAACAGCTACCAAACAGTGCCAAAGAATAGACACCTGCCAGTTATTGAGGCATTACTGAATACATCTTTTTTTCAGGCCAGCATTTACTGTCATGAATGAATGCATATATGAATAAACAAGGTGAAGTTCCCACCTGTAATGTGCCTTACAGGATAGAAGAGATAGATTACACACATTTCTTAATACATAATAGAGCCATGCATGTATGTATATGCATACATTTATATAAATTTTAATACATGTAATCTAATATATGTGTATGCATGTGTATACACCTTTATATATAGTTTTATACATATTGTATTTTATGTTATCAATTTGGAGAGCTGATATATATACTTATGTATACTATTTATATATAACATATAATTATATAATACTGTAATTATAATGTATTTATATCACATATATAAATGCATATATATATATATATATATATATATATATATAGATGAACACTTGTCTATTAAAGCTAGCTGATAGCCAACATCTAGATATACAGTTCTATAAAAAAGCAATGATTAAAAAATTATTTTTTATCCAGTACTAAAAAACTAATAATTTCTATGCTTCCACAAAATCAAAGAGAAATATCTCAGATAGGATTTGAGAAAATCTTAATACTTTTTGTTTGCCTCACACAGAATTTCAATAAGTTCCCAGTTCTGTGCAGAGCAGAGGCCTACTGACCTGTCCTTGCAATGAAAGAGGTGGCCATATACACCTAAGACTTGACTGAATCTGGGGACTGCACAGGGTTGTAGGGGAAATAAAGTGATGAGCAAGCCCAAGATCTAGTGTGACAGGAGAGCAGAGTAAGATGTCAAGACCTCAAGTAAAACAACTAGGCCTGGAAGATCTAACAGCCCATAGGAATGATTCCTACAAAGAGAGGAGAGAAAGGGGATAAGCTACAGGATGGGAACCTTGGGTTGGTAAGAAGTTGTCAAGAGACTTTCAAACACGAACAACTATCATTCAAATTTAAATTATTTGTTGGAGGTATTAGCAGTGCAATCTCTTGCTCCCTTTACCCAAATTCTCAATGAAGTCTATTTATATCAGCTTCATGCCAGCGATAATAGGAATATGAGCCAGAAACTAGAGGAAATGTAAGCTCTAGGGATTCACAGAATCTGGGGAGCACAAGGGGATCGATCATGAGATGGGATTGTGAGCCAATTTCAATTAAGTCTTAAGGGTTAGGGCAATTCTAGTTGGCACTTGTGTTGCAGTAATAAAAAAATTAAATAAAGCATCTTTCTTTGTAGATCCAAACCACTAGGAAACTACAATGTGAATGTTTCAGAATTTTCTTACATTCTGTAAATCTTGAGATTGCTAGTATTCCACTGTTCAGATTTAGGAAGCATTGACATACATCGTGGTATTGGAAAGGATGAATTGACAGAAGAATTTTTAAAAAACTGCTATATTTAAACATCTTTCTCTGGTATTCCAAATGGAACCTAGAAAGCATAGATAGTATTTCAGCTAGAATATTAAAATAAGAAGAGAATACAAAATGTTAAGTTAAATGCAGAAATATACATATAGAATTTGATTTGAACAAGAGTTTTTTATACAACCTTAAGTTGACAACATTTATAATGATCAGTGGAAATAAATTATACTCATTTAGCAAACATCAATATCATTGAGTGACTGTTACCTGCTGGTCCCTGGGATTGATGCAAAATCACCCACTGTGAATAAGACAGAACTCACAGTTGAGGAGCGCAAGTGTATGAAACAGTGGTCCCCACAACAGAAGTAGAGAAAAGGTTGGGTGTTGTACTGGGGACAAAAAGACCATCATTCTTTGCTTTTCAACTTTGGACTAATTATTTCTATGTCCTAAGGCTCAGTTTCCACATGTGTTAAAAGGAGGGCACCATTATTTACTGGATAAAATAAAACCGAAAGTGAGTTCAAGCCATATTTTGGTGATTGGTTTTGTGAAAAGGAAATCATTGGAAGTTTTTGCTTCTGGATGATTAAACAAGATCATTCATGTAAAGTGTTTATGTAATGTCATGCATATAAGCACTCAGCACTTGTAAGATGATGGTAACAGTAATGATAATGATAGTAATAAAGATGATGATGATGATACTTGGGCTGGGCCACCTAAATCAGGCTTAGACAACCAAGAAAAGCTTCTCTAATCACCCCAATAAATTCAATAAAAAATAAAAATAAATAACTCACAAAATAAGATTTTTGAAATATTTCTAGTAAGTCATTTTCCAATAAGGTAAATAATCACATTTATGAAGGATATATGTGGACTTAGAATTATCAAAATGTTAAATACAAAAAACAAGAGTACTCATTGCTGTATTCTTTTCTTCTCAAGAGATGAGGCATCAATCATGCAAATTATTTCTCATTAGGAGATGGATTAAGAAAAACAACATAAAAAGAATTACACTTGAGAAAATCTAATTGCATGATTGATATGGCCTTGGTGGTTTCATTCATTAATTTATGTATTTGCTTATACTTTTAAACATATGTTGACTATTTGAGTAAGGTGGGTATAGAGGTTTCTATAATAATAAAAACATAATATGCTAATTAGGCTGGATGTCCTTCCAGACGACCTTCCCAAGGAAGCCAGGGCTGCGAGGGAAGCCGGTGCCAGCAGCTGGGGGAAGGAAGACCTACTCTTGCATGAATTTTGTGCATCGGGTCTCTAGTGGAACTATAAAAGCGTAATCTGAGAATTTAGACAGAAATATTCCCACTTTCTATGTTTATTAAACATACATAATAAAAAAATCCCTGCCCTAACTGGTTTGGCTCAGTGGATAGAGCATCGGCCTGAGAACTGAAGGGTCCCGGGTTCGATTCTAGTCAAGGGCATGTACCTTGGTTGCGGGCACATCCCCAGTAGGGAGTATGCAGGAGGTAGCTGATCGATGTTTCTGTCTCATTGATGTTTCTAAGTCTCTATCCCTCTCCCTTCATCTCTGTAAAAAATCAAATATATATATAAATCCCTGTTCCTAAAGTATATATTATTGCACTACAAACAAGTGGAAGTATTTGAAAATTGGAAGTATTTGAATAGTAAAAGAAATAGTTAAGGAAAAAATAGCTCAGTAACCTAATGAAGAGTTGTGTAGCAATATAAACTGAGTGGCCAGATTATTATGACCACCTGACGTTTGTAGGTAAATTAGCCATACACTGCATCATATGGGATATGGAAGCTGAAGGCCTGTTTGAACACCTTTGCTGTCTGCAGTTACCAAGATAAAACGTCTCCAATTCGCACAGGAACACAAGGATTGGACAGTCGAGCATTGGAAAAAAGTCATGTGGTCCAATGAGTTACGTTTCCAGTTGCATCATGCAGATGGCAGAGTGAGAATTTCGTGGAAACAGCATGAGAGCATGCACCCCACATGCATGAGTACAACCCTTCAAGCTGGTGGGAGCAGTGTTATGGTTTGGGGCATGTTTTCCTGGAATGATTTGGGCCCTTTAATTCATGTGGAACAATGTCTGAATAGCACAACATACCTATGTATCGTTGCTGATCAAGTTCATCCTATCATGTTGATGGCGTATCTCAATGGAGATGGCTTCTTCCAACAAGACAAAGCGCCATGCCACGGTGCTCGTAATGTGCAGGAGTGGTTTCAAGAACATGAGGGAGAATTTACCTTGCATAGGTGGCCCCCAAAATCACCAGATCTCAATCGAATTGAGCATTTGTGGGACGAAGTTAAAAGAGCCATCAGGCAGCTGGTTCCATAACCATCAAATCTCACAGAACTGGACAGTGCTATTCATCAGGCATGGTGTCAGATTCCTCACATCACCTTTCAACATCTCGTGGAGTCAATGCCAAGAATAATCACCGCAGTATTGAAGGCAAAAGGTGGCTCAATGAAGCACTGATGGGGTGGTCATAATAATCTGGTCACTCAGTGTAATTATTATTCAATCATTCTTTGAACCAATTGTTTCATGAACACCTATTATGTGTCTAACACTTTTCAGAGCTAAGCATGTAAGTAATCAAGATGAAATAGCCCCTGCCCCAAAGAGTTTAGAGCTCATTATCCAACACAAATAGATATTGAACAAATAATTACACACATAACTTTTGTTTTTGTTTTAGTGATTATTATTAAGAATATAAGCAGATTATTATAG
Organism: Myotis nattereri; assembly: GCF_964212035.1. Classification (NCBI taxonomy): domain Eukaryota; kingdom Metazoa; phylum Chordata; class Mammalia; order Chiroptera; family Vespertilionidae; genus Myotis; species Myotis nattereri. The sequence goes on from NC_138076.1 coordinate 107,699,537, forward strand.
AGCAGTGGTTCTCAACCTTCTGGCCCTTTAAATACAGTTCCTCATGTTGTGACCCGACCATAAAATTATTTTCGTTGCTACTTCATAACTGTAATGTTGCTACTGTTATGAATCGTAATGTAAATATCTGATATGCAGGATGGTCTTAGGCGACCCCTGTGAAAGGGTCGTTCTACTGCCAAAGGGGTCGCGACCCACAGGTTGAGAACCGCTGCTATAGAGGCTTAAAAATGAAGATAGGAACAATCTAATTTATATAAAGCAGTAAGTGAAGAAATTTCTAAAGAATGACTGTGAGTTAGTAGACACTGGAGGATGTGACCAGAGTGTTTCAGTGTTGGAAGATGGAGAGGGGCTTGTGAATTGAGTTTACCTGGAGAGATGCAAAATATACCCATTCTGTGATTATAACTGTGGACAAGAGAGAAATAAGCATTTATTGAACCTGAAATTGTGCTCAACACCAAGGGAAGTGTTTTGCCTTTATTATTTTATTTAACCTTTAAATAATGTAGTGATGTATATGTGTTTAATAAATAGGTTAATTAACTCATTCAAAATCACATAGTAAGAGGTAAAACTAGGATTCAAAGCAAGATAGTCTGATGCAAAGCTTTCAGTCTTGATCATGATGCTAAAGTTCTTTGCAAATTTAGATAGGAAAATAAAGATAGTTTTATTAAATGGGAAGTCAAATTGCAGGCTTTATTCTACAATTTTGATTATTCTAAATGGTGTTATAATATTATGGAAAGAAACAATCTTTTTGGTTAATACTTCCACTTTTCTACAATAACTAAAGAGAAATTTTTAATAGAGGACTTAATTTCTTTAAACACCCTTTAAATGTTTAATTTAATCAAAGTGTTTAATTTAATCAAATATATGTACTTAAACTGTATTATTAGAGTGATAATTAAAAACGCTTGTCCAAGAAAATGATGGTCTTCTGCCTATTCTCCCAATTGTGAGTCTACACACACAATTTCAGCTGTTTCTAATGTAATATAGCATTACATTTCTAAATAAAATGCTCTAATAGTTGTTTTTTGATTTTAAACTTTTAAATGATATCTATTGCTTTCCTTATGTTGAGGTTAAGAATTAGCCTGTTGTATACAATCCTCTCTAGCCATAATAACATAAATTACCCTCAATGTGCTTATATTACCCCTTTTTGGTAAATCAATAATCAGAGGATACTTTAATATGACTTAGGTATGGTTAAGCTATATAATGCATTATGATTACATTCTTTTCTTGTACAGCTTTTAATTATGCAATATTAACTAAAATAAAACCCTTATATGTTGTAAAGATTATTAAAATTCTATGCTTTCAAATGTGGTATGTAATAAAATAGCCTTCAGAGAACTTTTCAAGATGCCTACTTGAATGGTTTTAAAAAACACATGTTAGATTTTCCCTCAGTTAAGAAAATATCCAGTAGTTACAACCTTCACTTTTGTGTTTCTGTTAAAGTTCAATTAAGTGAAATTTATGCTTTCCCAGTTCAATTTCAATTAAGCTTTGTCTCAGATTTATTTATTTTATTATTTCTCATATTTCTATAAAAACATGTTAACACTTAATCTCATGTTTAATAAAGTTAGCAAAGTAATTCATTATTACCTTATTTTATAATCTAAGATAATTTGGATACTTATTTTACAAAACAAGCCCCAGGAAGATAAAAAAAAAAGTAATTTTAAAACTACCTCACAAATAGCCAAGTGGTATGTTCACTATTTCTGCTGAGTGTTGGCTAAGTGTGCACTGATGGTAGGTGGAGTGAAAAAATTCTGAAGTATTTTTTCAAAGGAACATCTGCAGCCAATCACATCAAAGACAAAATGACAGGGACATTTATTGAAGGGATTGTTTCTTTGCCAAAATTTTACTTAGGAAGATCTTTCAAAATTCCACTTAGAAACAAAAAACAGCACAATGCACACACCATTTCTGTGAGTTGTAACACCAGTTACTCCAAATTATGCGAAGAATGTACTTAAGTATCCATTTGAATTCTGTGACCATTATCAAACTATCCATAGCTACCAAAAACTGCTGCTTCATTTCTCTTTTCAGCCTTTTTACCCACAAAATTCTTTGTATTACTTGTGTACTGAATTTTCTAGTATTGAATGCACATCAGGAAGGTAATTTATGGAATAAAAAAGGCCTCTGTTCTGAACTTGATTTCTTCTTGAATTTATTCATTTTATCTCAGGCCACATGCCCTACCTCTCTTTGCTCCCTTTCTCATCTCCTATACTTTGCCTTTAAGTCATTTTTTCAGCTTGTGGAGATAGTTCTGAAAGCAGCATGCTTAGTCAAAAGCCTAAACCAAGCAAACAAACCAACAAAGATTAAATTTAAAATTTGTAATCAACATCTTTGCTCCCTGCCTTTATACATGACAATAATAATGTTTTATTTATATTCTATATGATTCTTGTGCCTAAATAACATGACATATGTCCAAGACTAAAGTCCTTTTTTATTGTTTTTAATAATGGAAAAATTGGAGTAGAGATAAACATTTCTTAAAAATAGAAAACCACCATATTCTTTACAGAACATTAAGAAAATATAACAGAAAGAGACAAATGAATGCTTGATATAGAGTGGAATCAATAGGTTTGATTACTGAGAGAGAAGCCTACATTTTCCTGGTTTTAGATGCAGACTTAATCATCTGACTTGAAAAACCATATATTTTTAAGTGGATTACATTATCCATGACTTAACGTGTGAGTGTGAAAGTACTCTCAGTGCTCTATGCCTATAAAATGCTGATAAGTACAGTCCCTTCCCATTGCTGTCTAAAATTCTATGGAGATTAAAGTTATGAAAAATATTCAGTCCTAGGTGTCCTGATTATCATCTGGGAACACTTAGAAGGGACTGTTCTTTGTAATTATTCCCTAACACCTGTGCTTCACAGGCTGTTTGATGAGCTCAGTACTTATTCAGTGTGTTTCCGGCCTAGCAATAACTGCAGGAAAACAGCTGCTCAGGTCTTACTACCACTACCCATTGAGAAATAACTCTCATGTCCAAATATTTTTTGATCATCAATGGGATCAAAAGAAAAAAGGAAATGTCAGCAATAATAAAGATACCCTCTGGTATAACATAAATATATGTTATATATACTATTATATATTTGCTGTATATATAACATTATTATATATAGTATTTAATTTAATATATATTTGAATCATTTACCCTATGTATGCGACACACACACACACACACATATATGTGTGTGTATATGTGTGTGTGTGTGTGTGTGTGTGTACTAGAGGCCTGGTGCATGAATTTGTGCACCAGTGGGGTCCTCCGCCTGGCCTGCGGTATTGGGCTGAAACCAGCTGTCTACATCCCCAGAGGGGTCCCGGATTGCGAGAGGGTGCAGGCCAGGCTGAGGGACCCCACTGGTGCATGATCGGGGCCGGGGAGGGATGCGGAAGGTTGGCCAGCTGAGGAGGGACTGTAGGAGGGCTCTAGGGTGTGTCCGGCCCATCTCACTCAGTCTCAATCAGCTGGACCCCAGCAGCAAGCTCACCTATCAGTCAGAGCGTCTTCCCCTTGGTGATCAGTGCACGTCATAGTGACTGGTTGACTGTCTGCCCCCTGGTGGTCAGTGCATGTCATAGTGAGTGGTTGAGTGGCCACAGCATATCATTAGCATATTAGCTTTTGATTGGTTGGACGGCTGACTAGACGACTGGACACTTAGCATATTAGGCTTTTATTATATAGGATATATAGATAATCTAATAATAGACAAACATGGTAATTGACCATACCTCCGCTATGCTTCCCTTTGGCTAATCAGCAGGATATGCAAATTAACCTAACCAAGATGGTGGCCAGCAGCCACGCAGCTGAAGAGAGCAGGAGGCTTGCTTGCTCCAGTGATGGAGGAAGCCAAGGTTCCCTGCCTGCCACGGCCCAGCTCTGAGCTCCACTCTAAGCAACAAAGTTGCAATTATAGAAGCTAAACAAATCCAAGATACCTACTTTCAGCAGGCCCTGGCCTCGGAGCTGGAGTGGCAACAAAGTTTCAATTATAGAAGGTAAATAAATCCCAGAATAAAAAAAAAGAAAAAAAGGAGAGGCTGGGAGCTTTTGTTGCCAGCTTGGCCAGCCTGAAAACAGCCCTCAGCCCCTCATCCAGACTGGCCAGGCACCCCAGTGGGGACCCCCACCCTAAAGGGGGTGCAGGCAGACTGAAAATAGCCATCAGCCCCTCATCCAGGCTGGCCAGGCACCCCAGTGGGGACCCCCACCCTGAAGGGGGTGTGACCAGCTGCAAACAGCCATCAGCCCCTCACCCAGGCTGGCCAGGCACCCAAGCGGGACCCACACCCTGATCCGGGACACCCTTCAGGGCAAACCAGCCGGCCCCCACCCGTGCACCAGGCCTCTATCCTATATAGAGAAAGGGTAATCTGCAAACTGACCCTAACAGCAGAAAGACTGGGAATGAGTGGTCACTATGACACACACTGACCACCATGGGGCAGATGCTCAATTCAGGAGCTGCCCTCTGGTGGTCAGTGCGCTCTCACATGGGGGAGCTCTGCTCAGCCACAAGCCAGGCTGATGGCTGCCAGTACAGCGGTGGTGGTGGGAGCCTCTCCTGCCTCTTCAGCAGCACTAAGGATGTCTGACTGCAGCTTAGGTCTGCTACCCACTGGCAAGTGGACATCCCGCGAGGGCTGCCGGGCTGCCAGAGGGATGTCTGATTGCCAGCTTAGGCCCAATCACCCGGGGAGCAGGCCTAAGTCAGCAGGTGGTCATCCCCTGAGGGGTCCCAGACTGCGAGAGGGCACAGGCCAGGCTGAGGGACTCCTCCCTCCACCCACCCCCCACCCCCCCCGAGTGCACAAATTTTTGTATACCGGGCCTCTAGTATTTATATAAAACCAGACAATACTATGTCTACTTTTCTTCAAAAAATGTTTATTAATTCAACAATATATCTTTCAATTTTTCCAGGTGGACTTGTTCGAGTCCACAACCTGGGCATGTGTCCTGACTGGGAATCAAACTGTGACCTCCTGGTTCATGGGTCATCGCTCAACCACTGAGCCACACCAGCTTGGCAACTGTACTTTCTTGTGTAATAAACTGGTTTATTATGGAGGAAAATAGTACAATCAAGATGCAATAGCTATTAGCTGTCTCAATATCTTTTATTTCTTGTTTATGCAGTTGATATATGCAAAATATCAGTTCAAGTTGCATTCCATGAAAGGGATCTATTCAAGACAGTCTTTGAGGCATTGCAGTTTGTCTTCTCTTTGCACTACTATATGTAAATAAAGTATATAAAAGTTATTGTGTATTTGTTACAAAATTACATACCAGTTCCCTTGTGCTGAGAGAGATGTCCAAAGGCTTTAATTCTGCAGGAGAGAGTAGCAGATGGAAGTCTAAGTCTCAGTGTCATTTCAGAAACACCTACAGCCTCAAGGCTGGAAAGTTCTGTGACTTTACATCCCTTGTTATCTTTCTGATAGTCATACTTTTAAAGTACTTTTTGAGTCTTTTGGCCAAAATAACAAAGTAAAACTACAGTAAGACTCATGTATGTCCTCTTTTAAAATGTAGTTGGATTTCCAAAATAAAAATAGAAGTAGTTGGATTTCCAAAAAGAAATCTATCTGCATTGCTACCTACCTAGGCTCATATTTTCTCTTTAATTTAGGTCTTATATTTGTGTTTTGCTTTTCCTCCTCTCTTGCCTTGACTGTAGCTAATATAATAATTACTTGTCTAATTTGTCTCTGCTCTCCTTCTGGCCATAAAACACAGCACACATCATCCAGAATCTCTGGGTAACTCTAGGCTGGAAGAAAAATCTGTACCACATCCTTCTCTCTCACACTGACCCCATGCCGGTAAACAAGTCCCCTGAACAGATTGTGCCACTCTGGTGCCAGGTAATTGCCTTTCAATTCCTGTTCCTTTCAATGCCCTGCTTCCTGCTCTGTGGACTGCACAGTTCTTCTCTGTAGCCCAAGAGCAGAGTTCTGGGTCATGTGGTGTGGATATTGACAAACTCAAGCTGCAAGTTTCCTGATTAAGGCTCACTTAAATGAAGTCTTAAACAGAATGACGCTGTTTCACAATTAAAATGGATATTTTTAGCTTAATCCTCATGCCAATTTTAGATCATTTGCAACATTTCTTACACTTATGAATGTCCTTCTAGACATCAATTTCATGCTCACTTAAGCTTTTCCATATATTTAAATTTTTGTTTATTTTGCTTCCCTCACTCCCCCTCTCCTCTCCCCTTCTCCCTCACCCCAGGAAAATAAAAACAGTTTTATGCCTGGGACAAACATATTGCTCTGCAATAGACCCATAAATAATGGAAGGCATTCAGATACTCACATTGGCCTCTTGCCTGAACTCCCCGTTTGGCCACTGTCCAAGAGGGATTAACACGAGTTGCTTCTCAGGATCCCAAGGGATATCCAGGGTGCAGTTAGGAAGTCAACTCCACATGGTTAATGCAGGGCAAAAGCTGGCACATGCTGGCTTAAGGCAGGGAGATGTGCATTTCCAAAAGGCACAGTCTTCAGCCCTGATGGGTGACCAGCACAGCTGGCATTGGGAACACCATGGGAAAGGTTCAAGGTGTGCTTACTTAGGAGATGAGAAAAGAGCAAGCTAAGGCTAGTTTCTGTGTGGCCAGTCAGTGTGGCACAGCTTGGGAAGGACATACAATTTCAGAGCACGCAGCTTAGCAGAAGAGCACCTGGTATTGATTTGTGTACCACAGGTGGGGAAACGACAAAGCAGACCACCAGATCTAGTGTAGTGTCCCCACCCTGTCTCTATGTGCGGATGGCCTGTCTGAGGCTGTGCTGTGTTCTTTTTGCTAAAGCAGGGGCCCCTCTAATGCTCCAGCAGGACTAACTCACTGCTTCTCTGCCATACTCCCTGAGTTGTGGGCCCCAGAGACACTCCAGGGGAATACCAGGCTGCAACATTGGCTGTGTACCTTCACAATCCAGACTCACACTGTTCCTTAAGGGAACACAGACACAGCCCACCATTGCTAAGAATCACATTTACAACTACAAAAGAACCCAAATTCTTTTTTTTTTAATATATATTTTATTGATTTTTTACAGAGAGGAAGGGAGAGAGATAGAGAGAGTTAGAAACATCGATGAGAGAGAAACATCTGCCTCCTGCACATCTCCCACGGGGGATGTGCCCGCAACCCAGGTACATGCCCTTGACCGGAATCGAACCTGGGACCTTTCAGTCCGCAGGCCGACGCTCTATCCACTGAGCCAAACCGGTTTCGGCGGAACCCTAATTTCTTATCCGACAGTGGCTGCTGTGGGAGTTGGCCTCTGTAGCTGTGCTCAGAGGACCACCTTGTAACTGACTACCCATAATCTGTATTGTACCTCTTCTTTATTCCTTCTGTTGCCTTTAGTGCAAGAAAAGGTTAGACAATTCTTTAGGACCTACAGAGTCTCTAATTTGTTACCAGCTGCTAAAAATACTAATTGAGCTTTGAGATACTCTGAAAAAACAGAAGGCCATTTTTTTAAATTTAATTTTTTCTTTCCTCTTACTCCAGGAGTTATGAACCATAGGAATTAGTTACTGTTTCAAAGATGATAAAAACTGATTCCCAGGGCTTCTAGAGAACAAAGTACAGAAACAGGTTCTTAGAGGCAATATTAGTCATGAGCACTTGATCCTCTATAGTAGAATATTATAATTTGTCCCTGTCACCTTTCCCTAGGCTTCTGTTATCCGTGATGACCCATGGGTTAATTAAAACATTGTACTGGAGAGAAGATGGCTGTCAATGGGAAGGAAGACTGAAGGATAGTGTGTCAGTGAGGGAATGAAAGGAGAGTGTGTGGATGTATGGAGAATGTATATTTGTGGGTGAGGGACAGCTATACTCCAAGGGACTGTTGGACACTGCCAGACCAGGGTCCCCTGACCAAGGCAGCCTCAACTGCTGCTATAATCTCTCCCAGAGCAACTGGTTCTGCCGTGGAGACTGCGCCATCTTGAAGTGGAGAGTGACTGTTATTGGAGGCCTATACATCCAGGGATTCTGCAACCATAACACCCAGAGACCAGCTGAGAACCCAGGTACACCGGATCTCAACCAGTGTGTATACGTGGACACGGAGGAGCTCTGCACCTTCTCATGGAAAGGAGAGAGAGAGATACATAACCAGACACCTGGAGAAGTGAGATCATAGGGAGACAAAGAAATGGCACCCATATGAAAGGAAAAGAGGCATCACCAGAATAGGAAGTAAACGTAGTGGAGGCAAGCAATATGTCAGAGAAAGAATTCAGAGAAATGTTCATAAGGTCGCTGAAAAGAATGGAAGACAAATTAAACAATATGTGTAAGAACCAAAGGAAATGAAGAAGAATCAAGAAGAAATGAAGAATGACATCACTGCTATAAAGAACTCAATAGAAAGCATCAACAGTAGACTAGAAGAAGCAGAGGACTGCATCAGTGAGCTAGAAGACAAGGTAGGAAAAAATACCCAAGCAGAGCAGCATCTAGAAAAAAACTTAAAATACAGGAGGAGAGCCTAAGGGAACTTTGGGACAACACGAAACGAAACAACATCCACAAAACAGGGGTGCCAGAAGGAGAGGAAACTGAGAAAGGAATAGAAAACCTGTTTGAAGAAATTATGACAGAAAACTTCCCTGATATAGGGAAGAAAAAACTCATACAAATCCAAGAAGTTCACAGAGTCCAAACAAAATTAACTCCAAAAGAACAATGCCAAGGCACATTAAAATTAATTGGCAAACACCAACAACGAAGTAAGAATCTTAAAAGTGGCCAGAAAGAGAAAGTTACCTACAAAGGATCCCTCATCAGTCTAGCGACTGATTTCTCAACAGAAACACATCAGACCAGAAGAGAATAGAATAAAATATACAAAGTCATGCAAAGGAAGGGTCTGAATTCAAGAATACTGTACCCAGCAAGGCTATCAATCAAAACTGAGGGTGAAATAAGGAGCTTCACAGACAAAAAAAGGACTAAGGGAGTTTATTACTACCAAACCATCAGTGCAAAAAATGCTAAAGGGTCTACTGTAGAAAGAAGAAATAGGAAGCAAAGAAGGAACACAGGTGTAAAGAATAAAAATGGTGACAAATAAGTACCTATCAATAACAACTTTAAATGTAAATGGACTAAATGCATTAATCAAAAGACATAGGGTAGATGAGTGGATAAGAAAACATGACCCATATATCTACTGTCTACAGGAAACTCACCTCAGAAAAAAGGACTCACACAAACTGATGGTGAAGGGATGGAAAAATGTTTTTCAGGCGAATGGAAATGAAAAAAAAGGTGTGGTAGCAATAATTACATCAGACAAATTAGATCTCAAAGTGAAGAACATTACAGATAAGGAAGGCCACTTCATAATACTAAAGGGAGCAATCCAGTAAGAACTAAATAACTTTAGTAAACATATACGAACCCAATACAGGAACAACCAAATACATAAAAAAACACTTCTGAAGGATATCAAGGGAGAGAATGACAGCAATACAGTCATAGTAGGGGACTTTAATACCCCACTATAACCATTGGTCAAATCCTCTGAACAAAAAAATGAGCAAAGAAACATCAATCCTAAATGATGCACTAGATCAGATGGAATTAATTGAATCTTCAGAACATTTCAACCCAAAGCCACAGAATATACATTCTTCTCAAGTGTACATGGGTAATTTTCAAAGATAGACCATATATTGGGTCACAGGCAAAGTCTCTTCAAATTCAAGAAGATAGAAATAATATCAAGCATCTTCTCAGATCACAATGGCATAAAACTATAAAAAACTACATTAAAAACAATAAAAAGCCTGGAGGTTAATAGCATGCTATTAAACAATGACTGGGTTACCAGCGAGATCAAAGGAGAAATAAAAAGCATCATGGAAATAAACAACAATGAACACACAACAATCCAAAATCTATGGGACACAGTGAAAGCAGTTTTGAGAGGGAAGTTCATAGCTCTACTAGCCTACCACAAAAAAACTAGAAACAATGGTAATAAATTACCGAACCCTACAACTCAAAGAGTTAGAAAGAGAGCAGCAAGAAAAGCCCAGCGTAAGCAGAAGGAAGGAAATGATAAAGACCAGAGAGGAGATAAACGAAATACAGACAAAAAAAAACAAACAATACAAAAGATCAACAAAACCAAGAGATGGTTCTTTGAAAGGATAAACAAGATTGATGAACCTCTAGCCAGACTCACCAAGAAGCAAAGAGAGAGGAACCAAATAAACAAAATCAGAAATGAAAGAGGTGAAATAACACCAATCCCACAGAAATACAAATGATTATGAAAAAATACTATGAACAACTCTATTCCAACAAAAAGGACAACCTCGATGAAATGGACATATTCTTAGAAAAATACAAGCTCCCCCAAATCAACCAAGAAGAATTAAAAAAACTGAATATGCCAATAACTGCCGAAGAAATTGAAACAGCGATCAAAAATCTTCCAGCAAACAAAAGCCCTGGTCCGGCCTGCTTTACAGGAGAGTTCTACTAAGCATTCAAAGAAGAACTAAAACCTATCCTCCTCAGACTAGTCCAAAAAATTCAAGGGGAAGACACACTTCCAAGCTCTTTCTATGAAGACAGCATTACCTTAATCCCAAAACCAGATAAGACACCACAAAAAACGATAACTACAGACCAATATCCTTGATGAAGATAGATGCTAAAATTCTCAACAAAATTCTAGCAAATTGGATTAAGCAATACATTAGAAAGATCATTCACCATGACCAAGTGGGATTTATTCTACAGATGCAGGGATGGTACAATACCCGCAAATAGATAAATGATACATCACATAAACAAACTGAGAGACAAAAATCACATAATCATATCAATTGATGCAGAAAAGCATTTGACAAATCCCAACACCCTTTCTTGATAAAAACTCTTAGCAAAGTGGGAATAGGGGGATCATACCTCAACATAATAAAAGCCCTATATGACAGACCTACAGCCAACATCATACTCAATGGGCAAAAACTAAACCCATTTTCCCTAAGAACAAGAATAAGACAAGGATGAGCACTTTCACCACTCCTGTTCAACATAGTAATAGAAGTACTGGCCATACCGATCAGACAAGAAGAAGAAATAAAAGGCATCCAAATTGGAAGAAGAAGAAGTAAAACTGTCCTTATTTTCAGATGATAAGATACTATACATAGAAAACCCCAAAGACTCCATAAAAAAACTACTGGACCTATTAAATGAATTTGGCAATGTAGCAGGATACAAAATTAACACCCAGAAATCTATGGCCTTTTTATACATCAATAATGAACTCACAGAAAGAAAAATGAAAAAACAATCCAATTTACCATTGCACCAAAAAAATTAAGATACCTAGAAATAAACTTAACCAAGGATGTAAAAAACCTGTACTTGGAAAACTACAGGACATTGAAAAAAGAGATAGAGGAAGATATAAACAAATTCAAGAACATACCATGTTCATGGATTGGTAGAATCAACATCATTAAAATGTCCATACTATGTAAAGCAATCTATAGATTCAATGCAATACCTATAAAAATACCAATGGCATATTTCAAAGATGTAGAACAAACTCTCCAAAAATCCACCTGGAATAAAAAAAAGACCCCAAATAGCCACAGCAATCCTGAGAAAGAAGAACAAAGTTGGAGGGATCACAATACCAGATATCAAGCTATATTACCAAGCCATGGTTCTCAAAAATGCCTTATACTGGCACAAGAACAGACATATAGACCAATTGAACAGAATATAGAACCGAGAAATTGACCCAATCCATTATTCTTAATTAATATTTGACAAAGGAGGCAAGAGCATACAATGGAGCCAAAACAGCCTCTTTAATAAATGATGCTGGGAAATTTGGTCAGATACATGCAAAAAAATGAAACTAGATCACCAACTTAAACCATACACAAAAACAAACTCCAAATGGATAAAGGACTTGAATGTAAGATGGGAAACCATAAAAAATCCTACAAGACTCCATAGGCAGCAAAATTGCAGACATATGTCATAGCAATATCTTTACAGACACAGATCCTAGGGCAAGAGAGACTAAGGAGAAAATAAACAAATGGGACTACATCAAAATAAAAAGCTTCTGCACAGCAAAAGAAACCATCAACAAAACAATAGGAAAACTCACTGCATTGGAGAACATAGTTGCCAATGTTATATCTGATACGGTTTAATCTCCAACATTTACAGGGAACTCATAGAACTCAACAAAAAGGAAGATAAACAACCCAGTCAAAAAATGGGCAAAGGACCTAAATAGACACTTTTCGAAAGAGGACATACAGAAAACCAAGAGACACATGAAAACATGCTCAAAGTGACTAATTATCTGAGAGATGCAAATCAAAACAACAATGAGCTACCACCTCACACCTGTCGGAATGGCTATCATTAACAAATCAACAAATGACAATTGTTGGAGAGGATGCGGAGAGAAAGGAACTCTCCTTCACTGCTTGTGGGAATGCAGACTGGTACAGCCATTGTGGAACACAGTATGGCGTTTTCTCAAAAATTTAAAAATGTAACTTCCATTTGACCCAGTAATACTACTTTTAGGATTATATCCCACGAAAACAGAGAAATTAATCAGAAAAGACATATGCACCCTTATGTTCATAGCAGCACAATTTACAATAGCTAAGAGTTAGAAACAGCCTAAATGCCCATTAGCAGATGAGTGGATTAGAAAACAATGGTACATATACACAATGGAATACTATGCTGCTATAAAAAAGAAGGAATTCTTACCATTTGCAGCAGCATGGATAGAACTGGAGAGCATTATGCTAAGTGAAATAAGCCATGCAGTGAAAGAAAAGTACCAGATGATCTCACTCATTTATGGATAACAAAGAACATTATAACTTGATGAACAAAAAGATAGATACAGAGGCAGAGAAGCATTGAACAGACTGTCAAAGTACAGCGGGAAGGCTGGGGAGTGTTGGGGGTGTGGTAAGAGATCAACCTAAGGACTTGTATGCATGCATATAAGCATAACCAATGGACACAAGACACAGGGGGGGGGGGGGGCGGGAATGGGTGAGAGCATGTGCCGGCGGGTAGTGGAGGCGGGGGAAGGTCAATGGGGAATAAAAGGAGACATATGTACTACTATTTCTAATACTTTAAACAGTAAAAAAATAAATAAATAAAGACATTTAATTAAATTTAAAAAAAAAAACACAAAAAGAAAAACATTGTACCAACATCTTTGGCCTTCATCTATGCATAAATTATACACCAAACACTTGCATTACTCTGAATAATTTAAAAATATACATGCATGTATGCTTTCCATGTATTAAATTTTGTATTTTTGTGAACTACATGGATAAAAGCCAAGAAAGATGAAATTAAGATTTTTGATGTGTTATGAAAAACAGTAGCTTCATGGATATTTGGTAAATTTGTTTGAGTCATCCATTTGACTGATTATTATAGCATGGATCAGATGTTTATCTTCTGTGACAACGATGTACTTAATATAACCCAAACAATATTTTTAAACTACAGGGATGTCCCGACCCGTGGGACAACAACGGAGGAACCAAGAGACACCCTAGGAGAATGAAACAAACAAGGGACACGAAAGAATGGAGGCAAGACAAGTTCTGATCAAGCCTCAAACTTTATTCTCACAGCGGCAGGATATATACTGTTTTAGGGACGGGGGGTGGGTAAAAGGGGTCTATTAGCTTATCAGCAGGGTTGTAGCAGGTCCGCTGTGGCGGTAGTTGCTTCAGGGAATAGGATGGTTATCTTTAGCTGCTGGCCAAATCGCAGGACACATGTAGTTTCTGGTAATTAGGAGTTTCTGGAAGAACCAGAAACTTGTAATTCTTAAGATGGCTTTGTCTAAGCCAATATCTCTAATGGCTCCCAACAATTCCTCCCTTTTTCTTTATTAAGGGTGGGCTTTAACCGACTGGGGGAGTAGGGACCTGGTTCCTCCCGTGGGATGGTGGGATCCCACCGTCAGTGGCTCTTGGTATCTTTTGGGGAGGAGAGGCAGAGCCGAAAGTTATGTATGGATACCAACCTCTATGCAAACCAGGTGTGCTCACAGGGAAATCCAGAGGAGGTCGAAAATTTTTGTGACCTTCCCTTGCAGTGCTTTGCTGTGCACCCAGGTCGGTGCCCATGCCTTTCTCCTTCTATGGGGAGTAGGCAAGCATCCCTCTGGCGTCATGCTGTCCCCACAGGGAGGGAGTTTTAGCAGTCATTATAATCACATTCACGGTCTAACATGGCTAGACGATGGTAGTGTACCTGAATGGGTTTGGCCAGGACGCTATCAACCTGCTGTTTTACAAGGTCTGTTAATTTTCTAAAAGCCCGGGGGCCGAAAGCTAGGATTAGGAGAAGGCTTATAAGGGGGCCGAGAACAGGAAGCAGGTAGGGCAGGAGTCCGTTCAATCCGCTCCAAAGGGGGTTCTCGAATAATTCTCTCCGTCTCTTCACTAGATCTTCTTGTAACTTCTTTATCTTGTCTCGGACGATCCCGGATTTGTTGGCATAGAAGCAGCAGCGTTCCTGTAGGGCTAAGCATATTCCTCCCTGTTCTGCTGTGAGCAAATCTAACCCTCTTCTATTTTGTAGTACTACTTCAGCTAATGAATCTATCTGATCTTGGAGATCATTGATAGTGCCTGAGAGAGCTTGGACATCATCAATTAGCTGGTTAGATAATTTTTTATAAGTATGTAATGCTGTTTCTAATCCGGCAGAACCGGTAGCTACAGCTCCTTTTGGCAAAAAAAAAGGTCAAGAGAGGTCAGTACAGAATGCTTAAGTGCCTTTCCCTTAGTTAATGGGCTAGGTAATATACTGTGAGCCCTGATGTGGGTGATATAAAAAGGGTGTTTTCTCTGCTGCACAATCTGTTGAACTTGCTTAAATAGTAAGATTAAACTTTGGTCACTAAACCATTTCAGCCGGGCAGTTTCAATTCTACTTACTAGTCCCGAAGCATAAGAGGAATCAGAAATTATGTTAACAGGCTGTTGGAAATCTTGCAATGCAGCCTTAATAGCTTCTAATTCAATTCTTTGCACAGAAGTATGACTGGTCAGTATGACTCAGTCAGAATTTATAGTATGATAGGCAGCTTTCCCATTTGATGATCCATTAGTAAAAACAGTTAAAGCTCCATGAATTGGTTCCTGCCTAGTGTTTTTTGGTATAATGATGGAGGTCTTATATAAACATTGCAAAAGTTTATCTTTTAATAGGTGACAGCTAAGTTCCCCTGAATATCCACTTAGCCCAATTTGCCAATTTTAAGTCAGTTTGAAATAACGTTTATTCTTTTAACTTTACTTGTCCTAAGTTATGAACAGTAAATGACATTAATTAAATTTCTGGTATTAGTCTTTAAGTAAATTTACATAAACTTTGTTTAAGAAGGCAAAATACAAATTATTTAATTTAGCTTATGAGGCCTAATATATTGGTTTTTAATTTTAGTTAGACATCTGAAGGAAACTTCTTTTTATTTCCTTCTAAACTGCTTTTTTTCTCACACAAGCAACAAATATAAGGAACATGGTTGTCTTTTGAGATTTTAACAAATACTGTTGCAAAGCTATATATTTCAAGTGATTTTTCATTTATGGTGACTAACTATTGTCAGATTTAGTATTTTAACAACAATCTGTAAATGTTAGTGGAAGATATGTCAAAATATTAAAATTTCTCCTTTTTATTAAATTTAAAATAATGCTTTTAAACAGGGTTCCCTTTCTGCTTATTTGCATATACAGAGGGATCATGGGAAGCCTTCAGTAACTTTTTAGAAGAATTTTACTTTACTAGGATTCAATTGCTTACAAAGATTAGTAAAAGCAAAGCAAGTAAATTTAGTATTTAGTAAACTTCTGATTCACAAGGGGCAAACGCTGCACCACTTCCAGCCTAATTCAAAATGCAGTAGTGAGGAGCTTTTGTATTTTAAATTATATCTTAAAATTTCACTGCTGTATTTTAAGAAATATTAAACAAAATAACTTGTTTTGCCCTTTCTCAGAGGCAAAAACTTAAAATATATATTTATTAATTTTTATTTGATAAAGCTTTCCATGTGATTTCAAGTATAGTTTTGAAAACCAACTTGAAAAGACCATTAAATATATATATATGATTTAAAATTTATATACTTATTATTATTAAGAGATATTAATTAAATTTAAAATCATTTCTCAATCAGTAACATTAAGACTAAACTTTAAAAATGCAAGACATAATCAACCAACAGATTTAATACTGTCCTCTAGATTTTGTATGAGGCATACTCAGATCTCATTTAATTCAGTATTATGTCATTTCAAGATACCTAGGTGTAAACTCCAAGTTCTTAAATTTCCCAGCAGCTTTGGAAAACCACACTTGAGGCTGGCAAGGCAGGCCTGGCCCAGCCTTTGATTTTAAAAGGACCATAATTTTTTCCTCTGGGGAAGGTCAAAAAACAAGGTTTAGCTACATTGTTTTCTGCCCCTTGCTTGCCGGTGGGAAGTTTCAAAATTGGCCTGGGGGGCGGGGAGGGGGGGGAGGAACTGTTTTCCCTGGAAGAACAGGTTTGGCCTACCCTGGATCAATCGGATGTAAATTGACCACATTCTTTAAGAATTTGCTACAGGCGGGAAGCAGCCCCTTTCTCCGTCAGAAAGGCGTGGCTAGCCTTTTTAATTAACAAAGGGCCGGTTTTTTACCAGGCTACTTAGATTTTTATAATTAAGATATTTTTAATAATTCTTGGGGTTTGAATTCAATTATTTTAAGGCATTTACTTTAGCAAATTTTTGTAACAGAGACAATTATACTGATATTTCTTTTAGAAGTCTTAAAGCTAGCTTTGAATAGGTTTCATTAACATTATTATGGGAAAATACCAATCTTGTTGCTAGAATTTCTACCCTGGGTCAAATTCGCCATTTTATTTAGGAAATAATCAGTCTTGGGTTTTATTCTGCTCATTTGCAAAGAGATTTTAGCTTAAAACTCTACCTAAATGTCCAAAATCGGAACTTGCGCGCATCAGTTTTAAGCCAGGTTCTCTCTTTACATGTGAACAGAAATCCCAGACGCATTTTAAATTTTTGTAAAACTTTTCAATTACGAGAAGGAGACTTTAAATTAGAATACTGGGGAGGGGGTGTCCATATTAGATCGCCAAGTGCTCCCTTTTTCTTTCCACCACATCCTGCTTTGGGGGAAGTTTCAGCAAATGACTCAGATGGCGTATTTTCCCCAAAGTCATGCTTAATAGAAAAACAGATTTTAAAATGTTTTTCCTTTTTCGCTTTCCAAAGTAATAGCTAGCACCCAAGGTGGCCTTGGCTAGACTTTGCACTTCCCGACATGTCCTCAGGTAATTCTTAAACAGAACATTAGTAATCTCATTGCAGGAGAGCTTGTAACTCTGCTTTCTCTTGCCACCTTTGAATCTCTCCACACCAGAGGCGGATTCGGTAGCGGGATTTCATTTCTTATTACAGATTTTAGATTCCAAATACAAATTAAGATAAGAAAACACATTATGATGACCATGGCACTATTTTTTCAGCCTGATTTTAAGGAGTACCTTTTAATATTCCAGTTTCTTTATAATTTGGCCTTTTTGCACAGGTGATTCTATTAACAGCAAATTAAACATTTCAGGATTAGGGCATGGAGGTGAGGGAGCCATGAAGGCCATTTCTCCCATTTTTTTTTTTTTTTTCTGCTCCTCTTAAGGAGCGGAGGGTGCAAGAGGGAGGAGATTCATCCTCCTTGACCTCTCCAAAAGCCTCTAGGAAATGAAATGCCTTGTTCCACAAGGGGAAACAATTTTTTGGCAAGTTCTGATTAACTTTTTGGCAAACTTTTAAGATTTAATGTACCTTTTTCAAGAAACCAAGGGTTATGTTCTATAATAACATGCAAAAACTATAAAAGATTACCTTCTAAAATTTTAACACTTTAAACATGCAAATCAAAAGTCTATAATAAACCATGAGCAAAGGTCAGTGACGAAAGTGAAAAAATTCCTTAAATCTTTCTTTTTAACCCGAAATGCTCGAGCCTTGAGGGACTCCCTGAGCCCTCTGAGAAATTCTTAAATCTTTCTTTTTTAACCTGAAAATCTCGCGCCTTGAGGGACTCCCTGAGCCCCCTGAGAAATGCTTAAATCTTTCTCTTAACCCTTACTCCCCGTGTCCTGAGGGACTCCTTGAGCCCACCTAGAAATACCTCATGAGAGTTCAATGAGTTGCCCATTATTTTGGCTGGGTAGTTCTCAAGATTTCCTCCTCCACGTAAGCCTCTGGGACGTATAAACCCCGTGCCAGGTCAGCTGGGAATTTCTTAAATCTCTGGTGATCCTTATGTAACCGCTCTCCTTTTACCTTACGGCCTCTGCTCGCGTGTCATAGGTTGGGATGTATAAGCCCCATACCAGGATGGCAACCACTAAGACTTAGCGAGCTCAGAGTTTGCCAGAGAGGGCGACACAGGTCGGGCCAGAGAAGAATTACTTTTCCCAGTGATTCAGAGTTTTCACTGCCGGTGTCGGGTACCCTTCACTCTTCCCCGAACGGCGAGGTGAAGTGCTTATTAGTGGACTGGAGGGAGATCAAGAAAACTAAAAAGGCCAGCCAAAGGGGGTGCCAAAGAGGGTGAAGGCTCTCAAGAGGTATTTTGAAATTCTTGTTTGAAAAGTTTCGTCTGCTTACCTTCACAACGATCTGTCTCACGGGCGGGCGAAACCGTGGCGATCAAGATGCCGAGTCTTCACTCACGAGTCAATACTGCGTGGCGACTCTAAGGGGTGCCTGGCCAGGCGCTTCCAAGCAGACGTTCTCGCAGGGGGTCCCCAAGTCACCCCACGTTGGGCGCCACACTGTCCCGACCCGCGGGACAACAACGGGGGAACCAAGAGACACCCTAGGAGAATGAAACAAACAAGGGACACGAAAGAATGGAGGCAAGACAAGTTCTGATCAAGCCTCAAACTTTATTCTCACAGCGGCAGGATATATACTGTTTTAGGGACGGGGGTGGGTAAAAGGGGTCTATTAGCTTATCAGCAGGGTTGTAGCAGGTCCGCTGTGGCGGTAGTTGCTTCAGGGAATAGGATGGTTATCTTTAGCTGCTGGCCAAATCGCAGGACACATGTAGTTTCTGGTAATTAGGAGTTTCTGGAAGAACCAGAAACTTATAATTCTTAAGATGGCTTTGTCTAAGCCAATATCTCTAATGGCTCCCAACACAGGGATACTATTTTTATTTATTTTTTTATGCTTTCAGATGTTTGTTTTGTCTCTGTAAAGATGTATAATTTTGCTATACGTTTAATATACTCTACACAGGATTGTAAAAGTCAAGTGTTACAAAATAACGGCTATTGAGTTTTTAAAAAGTACATGTAATTTCTGATTTACTTTCCTAGAAGTTCAATTTATACAGTTTTAAGAAAATGTAATGCATCTATTTCCCCCATTTTGAAGGGAATATGTCAACCATTAAATGTAAATATTTTAGTTAGCAATTAAAAGGGGTCATTTAAAGCAGTTTTCCTCCAGACCTTGCAAATAGGGAGAACCTATTCTGGGCAGTATTTCTTTATGATGCTGGACCACATTTCTGGTCTGTGATGATTAGCACCTAATTCAGCAGAATGAATCCATGGTGTGCTAGACCAAGGATTTAGGCTGGATACAGAACAAATTGCAATCACTCTGTTTTATTTTCTATGCTTAATTATACCAATTAATTCACATAGAATTGAGATCTTGATATTAACTAATTCTTTCTGTTCATTTCTGTTACATCTGCCCATTCGAGGCACCTATTTTTCTTCACTGCCTTGCACTGGGCTCCCTGAGTCTATGCTATTTATTTATTTATTTATTTATTTATTTATTTATTTATTCATGGCCCAGTGCACAGAATTTGTGCACGGGGGAGGGGGGGTGTCCCTAAGCCTAGCCTGCATCCTCTCCAATCTGGGATCCCTCTCACAATCCAGGACTGCTGGCTCCCAACCGCTCTCCTGCTTGCCTGATTACCCCTAACTGCTTCTACCTGCCAGCCTGATCACTCCCTAACCACTCCCCTGCCAGCCTGATCGATGCCTAACTGCTCTCCTGCTGGCCCAATTGCCCCTAACTGCCCTCCCTTGCCAGCCTGGTTGCCCCTAACTGCCCTCCCCTGCTGGCCCAGTCATTCCTAACTTCCCTCCCTTGTCAGCCTGGTCACCCCTAACTGCCCTCCCTTGCAGGCCTGCTCCCTCCCAACTGCCCCCTTTCAGGCCTAATCACCCACAACTGCCTTCCCCTGCTGGCCATCTTGTGACAACATGGAGGCGGTTATCTTGTGTGTTGGCGTGATGGTCAATTTGCATATTACCTCTTTATTAGATAGGATTTATTTATTTATCTTTTTAAAACCAAGATTTCATTGCTATTTAAACATCTAATTTGTAGAGAAACCTGAAAACTTTCCTTAGACAGTCTGTTTTCTGAATAATATATATTATTGAATGCAACTGAGTCATACCCACTTCTGATCAGAACTTGTATTTTAGGCAATTATTATCTTCTACAAAGTTTTACCTTGTATGAGCTTTTTGGTTAAATGTGTAGTTGAGATAGACCACCACTCTAGCTGAATAATCTGAAAATTTTCCAGAAAATGGACAAGGAAGTGATGATGACATGATTCCTGAGAAAGCAAATATCAGTGATTGCTATTTACTACATTATCAATTTGAACTGTGAGTTTTGACAAGTAAACGCATTAGAACTTGTATGGAAATGTTTATTCTTTTCTAAACTGTCTACCCTCAAAAATAAGTTTTGATTAAAGCAGGAGCATATTGTGAAACATAAATTTCTTAAAATGGATAATGTTCAATGTAAAGGCAAATTATAATAGGTTACGAGCAGTAGGAAAGCAGAACAATTTCAGCTGAGAGAATTAGGAGAAATTCTAAGTAATGGTTCATACCTGGATTCCATTATGTAATAGACTCAACCTTATACACAATTGTGAGCAAGGATGTCATTTAATTTAGATGTGTGTTTTATAATTTTTTCCAACAATGGAATGATAACAAGCAGTACCATTATTAAAATATCTTATTTATTTTTTTTCAAATTGAAATTTATCTAAGAAAAGATTTTAAAATATGTAACCATTCATAAATTAATAATTAGTATGCAACCACAAGATTCTGGAAATATTTTCATAGAGAATCAGAATCAACCTAAAGTTAGCAGTGGTCTCTTATTTATTTATTTACTATTTAAAAAATCCTCACCTGAGGATATGCTTATTGATTTTAGGGAAAGGGGAAAGGCGCACGTGCGTGCGTGCGCGTGCATGAGAGAAAGAGAGAGAGAGAGAGAGAGAGAGAGAGAGAGAGAGAGAGAGAGAGAGAGAGATGGGAGAGAACATCGATTGGTTGTCTTCCTTACATGTCCTGACCAGGAATGCAACCCTCAACGTAGGTATGTGCTCTGACCAGGAATCGAATCCACACCCATTCCACATATGGGATGAGTCTTCAACCAACTGAGCCACACTGGCCAGGTCAGCAGTGGTCTCTTGAGATTGGCTTTGAAATTGGTTGATCCTTAAAAAAAAATCTATGAATCATGGTTCTACCTGCAACATCAATTAAACAATGCCAGTATCAAATTCTCAGGACACATTTTGCTGTCCTGCATTTCTGTCCTTAACAATTACATGTGTTACTCCATTCATTCTCGATTATTTTGCTCTTTTCCAAATCCTCAGTGACTGAAAAAGCTAATTTATTTTTTTTAAATGTATCTTTAGTGATTTCAGAGAGGAATGGAGAGGGAGAGAGAGAGATAGAAACATCAATGATGAGAGAGAATCATTGATTGCATACCTTCTGTATGCTCCCCACTGGGGATTGAGCCCACAACCCAGACATGTGCCCTCACCAGAAATTGAACCATGACCTCTTGGTTCATAGGACAACACTCAACCACTGAGCTATGCCAGCTGGGCAAAAAAAGCCAATTTATTAAACAAAGTTAGCATTAAAAATCACCTTGTTTCTTTGGGAATTCAAATATAAGAGATGATAAGAACTGCTTGTCTAAATCTGACGAGAATTCACTGTTACCTTGGAAATAAGGGCAAATCTGAATATTAAAACCTGAAGATAATTCCTTCTTAGAGAAGGCTTCTGATAATATTCAATACTAGTAGTGCCTTCCTGGTTCTGAAAACTACTTTAGAGATCTTTCAATCTATACTAATAAAAGGGTAATATGCAAATTGGTCAGGATGCTGTCACAGTAATGACCAAGAACTTGCAGCTTAGGGGATGGGGGCGGGGAATTGCAGTGTTTGGGATGCGATGGTGGCTGCCCCTTGCTCAGGGCCGGCCCTGGCAAGTGGCAGTGGGGTTGGGGGTGGGGGAGGCAGGCCCAGCAGAGGGCGGCTGTGAGTGCTCCCAATGGCCACTTCCGTTTGCCCAGAAGAACCACAGGTTCCTTCTGCCAAGTGGCAGCAGAGCCACTATGCCGGGAAACCTCCACATTGGCAGCGAAGGCAGGTGAGGGAAGGTCTGAGCTCCACAGCTAAGAGCTCTCGGCCTAGCTATCCCCCACCTTGGCCTCCAGCACCGGGGGTCAGGAGTTCTGAGAAAAGCAGCTCCTTCCTGTGGTTCCTCAAACTCCCAGGCTGACTCCATCGCCCCTCAATGCCTCTTGGGTCAGGGTCAGGAATCCATGGAGGCCTCCAGGTATCTGGGCAACCAATGTAGGGAATTTCCTCTAGCAGCCAGACCCAGTGATCTAGGGCCGGAGGGAGTCCTGCACTCTCCCCTGCAGCCAGGAGAATGCTGGAAGACATGGTCTGCCCATCACTGGATGAGCGCATCCGGTTGTTTAAGCATGGGGAAGCTCCTGGCCTATGGGTGTTGCCGCTTGCCCAGGGCTGGCTGCTGCGAGGGCCGAGAGGCAGGCAATGAGGGCTGGGCAAGGCTCAGGAAAGCTGCAATGGCTGCAATGGCCAAGGCTCAGGCAGCCTCCCAGCTGGCAGTGGCATTAGCAGAATCATGATGGGGGTGTTGCCTTCCCCTGATCTCAGGGTCGCCTCCTGCAGAGGGAGGCCACAGGCAGCAGCAGCGAGGGAGTGATGGGGTCAGTGCCTTCTCCTGGTTGGCTGGTCGCCTCCCGCAGAGGGAGGCCAGACTGTGGCTTAAGCTGTCAGTAGGACATCCCCTGAGGAGTCCTGGACTGTGAGAAGGGGTAGGCCGGGCTGAGAGACCCCCTTCTGTGCATGAATTTCATGCACCGGGCCTCTAGTATTTCTATAAACTCCTTTCCTCTTTTTCTTCCATGTATATCCAATCAAATATTGCTATAGGTGTAAAACTAAATATTTAGATTCTAATCCTAGACATTTCTCTGAAAGGAAAAGTATCTTGCAAAAGTAACATAGTGATTCATGCAGCCACTATGTGCAGCAATTACTTCTACTTCCCACCCATCTATCTTTGCATTTCTATATACCTGCCACTGCAGCAGTCAGGCACTGAGAATGAGACAGTATAATGTAACAGCAAGGCAGATAACTATCTTTCTTAACTACCCTGAGTGAAGTTAAGCCAGATCTCCTAGAAAAATCTTGGGGGGCCTCAACTCATATAGGATTATTTGAATATTTGAGAAATAAGCTATGTTTTATAGGTTTTATATAAATAACAAAACTAGGATTAAATACCCGAAGAAAGATTTTTATTATGTAAATTACATGAGTAAAACTTCCTTTTCTGATTCTGCACAGCTTTACTATTTTAGATAAACTATTTACTGAAAGGTTAAAATTGGTATAAATACCTGTAACTGTGCTGAAGGGCTTTTTCTTTAAAGGATTCAATTCCTATTCATTCGAGGAGCTCTGTGTTTAAACCATTCACTGAGAGCTGGGTAT
The DNA here is from genome assembly GCF_964212035.1 of Myotis nattereri. NCBI lineage: Eukaryota > Metazoa > Chordata > Mammalia > Chiroptera > Vespertilionidae > Myotis > Myotis nattereri. Next base: position 107,723,637 of record NC_138076.1, read on the forward strand.
GATAATGTGAAAGGTCTCCACAGTGAATCAAATTATGATTCTGCCTGTAACATCTCAAAAATGTATATTAAGCAACAACTTGGTAGGCTGCCCTCCATCTTATCATTATAGATCCCTGTATCTCAAAATGTTTCATTATGCCTAGATCCCTGGTCCTTAGTGTGTGGAATGGCACCATATCCTCTCTGATGTCTCTACTTCAGGATCCATTATTCCCATAAAGACCAAGATGGGAGCCCAGTTTCCTCCTCCACCATCACCTTCAGCCTGTGGAGGACACCACCACACAGCTTTCCACGGATCTTCATGCTCCTCTTCCTAATGCATTTCTTAGTGATTGGGAGAAGAGAATGTTCTCCAGGCTATAATATATGATAGGAGAAGCTGAGAAGCATGCACATAATCCATCTAACCCAACATTCCTACTTCCCTGGGCCTTCTGACACCTTCTTCTGTGGCATATCAGGGGAGGCCAGCATTACACCCCATTGATTATAGGCCAACACTAAGTCCAGGCAACCATGAGCCAATTTAGCTACTCTGTGTGTCTAAGTCAGCATATTAAATCCCAAATCCTCACTAAATCAATAAATTTGGTGAGAACAAAACTTAAAATTTATCCTTCTTGGTCTAAGACTCCATTTTCATATTTTCTCTCCATATTTCTACTGGTACAATTTAGAAATGTCTGCAATTTTTCCCAAAAGTAGGCTGAATACTCCGAAGGTCTGGGTTCTTCTGGTACATGACTTTTTATGAAATGCAGTTGCAGGGAATGATGGCAATGAATTCTAAAGACATGCAATGTCCCTTAGGAGACAATTTCTCCTTAAGCAGCTACTTAAGTATGTTTATCTGGGAGAAACTTCTTCCCTGAGATCAGGTGGAGGAACTACCTTAACTAGCAAGGGAATTACAGAGGATCAGGGTCTTCAAAGTGTCTGCCCAAAGTTCTCCTCACATATCTTTCTCCCAGACTGTTATATAAGAAATATGGTGATATTCAGCAACACAACTCTGTGATCCTGCAACATCACTATGATGGGGTCCTTCCATATTATCAGAGTCTGATTCGTACCTCTATCCCCAATTTGTAAGCCAATTATTTCCTGGCAATCTCTACAGCCAACTTAATCAGCTCTTTCTCTTATTAGCATAATTACATTTTTTTTCCAAAACAACTCACTGCCTCATCTTCTATTGCCTTGAGTTCCTAGTGCTTTGAGTTCCAATAGCCTTTCTTCCCATGGCAGTGTTTATCATGAATAATCAATGCCACTGAGGCACCAAGAGTTAGCAAGATCTCATCCATTCACCCAGCTCCCTGAATATGTGAAAAATTCATCCAGAATCCCATTTTGAAGGTTCTTTCTTGAGGCCCATTCACTGAAAAGTACAATATCGGAAGATGCACAATTACATGAGATAAAGGAACCATTTACAAGGGTGTGGAGAAGTTTAAGGGAAACAAAGAATAGTATAGTATTCTGGGGCTAGCAACAGTATGTCCAAAGCATAACATGAAGAGGCAAGGGAAAGAATGATACCAAGACAATAATGACTAACTAGAGAGCACCAACTGAGAGGAGCTGTGGCTTTCAGCCCTAGCAACAAAGCAGGAAGGGACTGGGGGAGAGGGAATATAAAGAGTCTAAAATCACTTGATGTTTCTCATCAGCTCAACCCAACTAAAAGCATTATTCAAGGAAGTTCCTTAAAGCAATAAATTATGTATCTGCAAATACAGAGAAAGGTAGGAAACTATTGTGATTACAGCACACAAATATAACCATTTACACCTTTTACATTTATATAAGCTTCCAATAATTTGGATAGCTTTCATGAATTTCTCCTCAAGTGGTTTATTTCTACTAGTATCACATTGGTTTGATTACCATACTGTACAATGCATTATAATATTGGGTAGAGTAAGCTTCTTCTGGTAATCTTTTAAAGAATGAACAATTCTAGAATGTTTATTTATAATAATCTTGCTCAAAACATAATTAGAATTATAAGTGAAATTTTGTTAAATTACAAATTATAGTTAGAGACAATTAACAGCATCATATGTTCAATCAGGTAAATTTAAATAGTAAAATGTCATATAGACATAAAGTGAAAGCAAGGCTTAAATTAACCTTGAACATAAGGTTTTGTCTCAGTAGGGCCTCCCAAGATACCCCAGTCTAAAGCAGTCCCTAGCCTCATACACACTCACAGCCCACGTGTACATTGCTATTTTTATTTTAATAATCTCTTTTAATTTAATTGCCCTTATAATTCTTATAAGTTCTAACTACAATAGTTAATGACTGTCTTCATAGCTCCCCCCCCCCCCACTTTCTTTTCATTTAGCACAGACCTGGCATTCAAAGGTATTAAGTAAATATTAAAGTATTTTTTAAAACATACTTATGACCAAAGAAATCAGGATACATATTTTTAAATGTGCTGAAAATCAGGTAGGATGGATACCGTTCCATTGTGTGGTGATGCAGTGTGCCCTGGACTCTGTATTTGTGAGGGACTCAAGGAATACACACTATGACTGATGACTGTCACAACAGCTTGCTGACAGGCAGCAGAGTGGAAGGTGCCCACACTTGGCTGTGGGTAGAAATAATGACACTGAAAAATCACCAAGAAATGATGTGAGTTTCCTATACCATTGTGATCCCCCAGAAGCCAAAGCTAGCCAGTATTTATTCAACTCTGGCTCATGTTGATTTGTTGCTTGGTTATCCAGCAGTATATACCTTCTAAAAGTTAACTTTAATATTTTATTTTTATTTTATTGTTTAAAGTATTATAAATAGTAGTACATATGTCTCCTTTTCCCCCCATTGACCTCCCCCTGGCCTCCCCTATCCACCAGCACATGCCCTCACCCCTCCCCAGTGTCTTGTGTCCATTGGTTATGCTTATATGCATGCATACAAGTCCTTCAGTTGAACTCTTCCTCCCCCCAGCTTTCCCCTGCCTTCCCCCTGTAGTTTGACAGTCTGTTCGATACTTCTTTGCCTCTGTATCTATTTTTGTTCATCAGTTTATAATGTTCTTTATATTCCACAAATGAGTGAGTTCATGTGGTATTTATCTTTCACTGACTGGCTTATTTCACTTAGCATAATGCGCTTCTGCAAATGGTAAGAATTCCCTCTTTTTTTTTTTTTCCCTAACTGGTTTGGCTCAGTGGATAGAGCCTCGGCCTGCGGACTCAAGGGTCCCAGGTTTGATTCCGGTCAAGGGCATGTACCGTGGTTGCGGGCACATACCCAGTGGGGAGTGTGCAGGAGGCAGCTGATCGATGTTTCTAACTCTCTATCCCTCTCCCATCCTCTCTGTAAAAAATCAATAAAAATATATTTTTAAAAAAAGAATTCCTGCTGGGAGAGAGAAGATGGCGGCGATATAGGCAGACGTGTCCCAGGTCCTGTCCCGGAGCAAATGGAGAGAGCAGCTGAAACTAATAGCATCCACCCCGAATTGGCGAAATTGCTCAGCTGGTGAGACGGTTTGCAGCCGGGAAGAGCAGAACTCCCCTGGAAAGGTAAAAAAAACCAGGGTTGTGGGCAGGAAAGTTTGCCAGACCTCTGAGCCCAGAGAGTCGGAGTGAGACCGCGTGGCAGACAGCCGCGTCCCTTGGGACAGGCACAGCCCCTGACGGGGGAAAGGAGAACTGCGGGATTCCTGGCGCCGCCGGGGGAATTGAGAGCTGGGTTCTGTGATCACGGAGGACTGAACCTAAAGGGGGCAGCCTGAAGAGCTGACCAGACCATGCAGTCCCGGTAGGAGAAGAAGCTTACAGAAACCGAGCCTTTCCCGTTTCCGCGGCCGGCGTTTGTTTGTTTGTTTTCACTGAATCCTGTTCATGGGACATTTCGGATACAGACACTCACCTGTGCTGAAGAGAGGGAGAGTGTGCGGAGGAGTGGAATCTGGGGAGAGACTGAAGAGAGAGGGGGGCCGGGAGAGGTGGCAGCGAATTGAGTGCTGAGACACCCCTGAGCCCAGGACTGGGGCAGCCATTCTCTCCTGAGAGTGAGACTCCTCCCCCCAGCCCCCAGGCAAGGAGCACAGCCACACCCAGATTCCACCCTGTAGGAGATCAAGGATTAAAATAACCTGATCAATCCCTGGGAGTTAACAGGGTCTGGCCTATAGAGGGATTTTCAATCCCAGCAACAACACAGCGCCGGTAACTAACTATTACGCAGCCAGCTCTGGGCAGTGAACTTCCACTGGACAGAGAGGCCCTATAGCCTCAGAGGCCAACCCCAGAACACTGCCACCCAGAGGCTGACCCACAAACTGACTCTTTGGTAAACACAAAATAAGGCAGTCTGGGAAACAAATGCGGCTTGCTTTAAAATAAGGACTGTGGTTTACAACACAGAGGAACAGTGTATCGCAGGGAAACCCAACACTCTCCTGAATACCTGGCAGGTCTAAGGTGAGCCACACTGAAGAATAGAAGAACCGAAGGACCTTCACTACTGCAATTCTTTTTTTTTTTCTTCTTCTTCTTTTTTTTTTTCTTTTTTCACCTTTTAACTAAGAAACCAATTTTTTTTCCTTTTTTTTTCTTTTCTTTTTTTTTTCTCTTCTTTTTCCATCACCTCATTTTACCCTTTTAACTACTACCTTCTTATTTTTAACCAGTATTATTACTGCTACCATTTTACCATTTTTTAAAGTGCCATTTTATTTTCTCTTTATTTTATTTTGGGATTAGTGTTCTCATTCTATTTTCATCGTTATATTATTGGTTGTTTCTAGTTTGCATTCATCTCCAGGGAGCTGTTGCTGGAATCTGTTGGGATTAATGGCGGTTCTATAGGAGTATTCTCCTCATATTAAAAGTCTCTTCCCCTCTTCCACTTCATTCTCTCTTTTCACTCTTTTCTTTTCTTTTTCTTTTCTTTTCTTTTCTTTTCTCGCTTTTTTCCCCCCTCCTTTTTCCCAATTTCATTTTTGCACTCCTTTTTTTGGTCCCTACTTTTCTTTTCTTTTTTCTCTTTTATCTTTTTCCCTTCCATCCTCCTTATCCCCTAATTCTCTTAATTCGGGTGGTCACCTTTATTTGGGGTTATTAATATCGTGAATATATTTGTGTATACTGCCGGGTACGTGGTGCCTTGTTGTGTTGTATTTTGTGCCTTTAAATCAATGCAGCAGATCGAAGCTACAGCAACCTCCAGAGCACCACACCCTCTGCTGAGGAACAGCAGCTGTATGTGAAGCCTCGCCCCACCAGCCAGAAGAGCCACCTCAGCTGTGAACAGCACACACCAGAGGAGCTGCTGCCAACTGAAGAGCAGCTGCTACCGCAACTGCCCGAAGAGCAACCACAGACCAAGGAGTCACTGCCACCAAGGGAGCAACCACTGAACGACTCAACGTCTAGATATGTCAGTGAGATCAAACATGGGTAGACAAAGAAACCCCCAAAGGAAAGAGAAGGAGGACTCTCCAGAAAAGCAGCTAAGTAATACAGAGGCATGCAACATGACAGAAAAAGAATTCAGAATAAGGGTCCTAGAATGCATAACCCGGATGGAGGAAAAAATCGACATCCTCTGCAAGAAGCAAGAAGAAACAGATGAAAAAATCGATAACATATAGAAGAAGCTAGAAGAAACAGATGAAAAAATCAACAACTTAAGTAAGACCCAAGAAGAAATGAAGAGTGATATAGCTGCAATGAAAAACTCCATTGAAAGTATCAACAGTAGACTAGGAGAAGCGGAGGACCGAATTAGTGAATTAGAAGACAAGGAAGCAAAACACACCCAAAATGTACTGCAGTTGGAGAAAAAAATTAAAAGACAGGAGGAGAGCCTAAGGGAGCTTTGGGACAACATGAAACGAAACAACATACGAATAATAGGGGTACCAGAACAACAGAAGGATGAACAAGGATTAGAAAACCTATTAGAAGAAATAATATCAGAAAACTTCCCTGAGGTGGGGAAGAAAAAAGTCACACAAGCCCAGAGAATCCCAAACAAGGTGAACCCGAAAAGACCCACACCAAGACACATCATAATTACCATGGCAAATGTTCCGGACAAAGAGAGAATCTTACAGGCTGCAAGAGAGAGACGGAAAGTTACATACAAGGGATCTCCCATTAGATTGTCAAATGATTTCTCAACAGAAACACATCAGGCCAGAAAAGAATGGACAGAAATTTACAAAGTGATGCAAAGCAAAGGACTGAATCCAAGAATACTCTATCCAGCAAGGCTATCATTCAAACTTGAAGGGGAAATAAGAAGCTTCACAGACAAAAAAGGCTAAGGGAGTTTATCACCACCAAGCCAGCAATGCAAGGAATGCTAAAGGGACTGGTATAAAAATAATAAAAAGCTCAGAAAGAAAACAGCCACACACACAAAAAAAGAAATGGCTACAAATAAGTACCTTTCAATAATAACTTTAAACGTAAACGGACTAAATGCTCCAAACAAAAGACATCGAGTGGCTGAATGGATAAAAAAACATGACCCATACATCTGCTGTCTACAAGAAACCCACATCATTAGAAGGGACACACACAGACTGAAAGTGAAAGGATGGAAAAATATCTTTCAGGCAAATGGAAAGGAAAAGAAAGCTGGGGTAGCAATACTTATATCGGACAAAATAGACCTCAAAGTGAAGGCCATAACAAGAGATAAGGAAGGCCACTTCATAATACTAAAGGGATCAATTCAACAAGAAGATATAACCCTGGTAAACATATATGCACCCAATGCAGGAGCACCCAAATTCATAAAAAAACTCCTGGAAGATATCAAAGGAGAGATCAACAACAATACAATCATAGTAGGGGACTTTAATACACCACTGACAGCACTGGATAAGTCCTCTAGACAAACAATCAGCAAAGATACAGCAATCCTAAATGACTCACTAGATCAGATGGACTTAATAGACATCTTCAGAACACTTCACCCCAGTGCCACGAAATATACATTCTACTCCAGTGCTCATGACACATATTCAAAAATAGACCATATATTGGGTCACAAGCAAAGTATCCCCAAATTCAAGAAGATTGAAATCATAAAAAGCATCTTCTCAGACCACGATGGCATAATATTAGAAATAAACTACAATAAAAACAACCCCAAATACTCAAACACCTGGAAGCTGAATAGCATGCTATTAAATATTGATTGGATTACCAATGAAATCAAAGAAGAAATTCAAAACATCCTGGAAACTAATGAAAATGAAAACACAACAATCCAAAACCTATGGGACACAATGAAAGCAGTCCTGAGAGGGAAGTTTATAGCTCTACAGGCCTACCTCAAAAAACAAGAAAAAATGGTAGTAAATCAGCTAACTCTACAACTCAAAGAATTAGAAAGAGAGCAACAAGAAAACCCCAGAGTGAGCAGAAGGAAGGAGATAATAAAGATTAAAGCAGAAATAAATGACATAGAGACCAAAAAAACAATACAGAAAATCAATGAAACCAAGAGCTGGTTCTTTGAAAGGATAAACAAGATTGACAAACCTCTAGCCAGACTCACCAAGAAGTAAAGAGAGAGGACCCAAATAAACAAAATCAGAAACGATAGAGGCGAAATAACAACAGACCCCACAGAAATACAAATGATTGTTAAAAAATACTATGGTCAGCTCTACTCCAACAAACTAGACAACCTGGAGGAAATGGACAAATTCCTAGAAAAATACAACATTCCAAAACTCAATCAGGAAGAATCTAAAAATCTCAACAGGCCAATAACTATGGAAGAAATTGAAGCAGTCATCAAAAAACTTCCATCAAACAAAAGCCCAGGACCAGACGGCTTCACAGGGGAGTTTTACCAAACATTCAAGGAAGAACTAAAACCTATCCTCCTCAGACTACTAAAAAAAATTCAAGAGGAAGGAACACTTCCAAGCTCATTCTATGAAGCCAGCATCACCCTAATACCAAAACCAGGTAAAGACAACACAATGAAAGAGAATTACAGGCCAATATCCCTCATGAATATAGATGCCAAAATTCTCAACAAAATCTTAGCAAATCGGATCCAGCAGTACATCAGAAAGATCATACACCATGACCAAGTAGGATTTATCCCAGGGATGCAAGGATGGTACAATATCCGCAAATCAATAAACGTGATACATCACATAAACAAATTGAAAGAAAAAAACCACATGGTCATATCAATTGATGCAGAAAAAGCATTTGACAAAATTCAACACCCATTTTTGATAAAAACTCTCAGCAAGGTGGGAGTAGATGGATCATACCTCAACATAATAAAAGCCATATATGACAGGCCCACAGCCAACATCATACTCAATGGACAAAAACTAACACCATTTCCCCTAAGAACAGGAACAAGACAGGGATGCCCCCTCTCACCACTCCTGTTCAACATAGTACTGGAAGTGTTAGCCATTGCAATTCGGCAAGAAGAAGAAATAAAAGGCATCCAAATTGGAAAAGAGGAAGTAAAACTGTCCTTATTTGCAGACGACATGATATTATACATACAAAACCCTAGAGACTCCATCAAAAAGATACTAGACTTAATACATGAATTTGGCAATGTAGCAGGATACAAAATTAACCCCAAGAAATCTGAGGCATTTCTATACACCAATAGTGAACTTTCAGAAAGAGAGATTATAAAAACAATCCCGTTTACCATCGCACCAAAAAAATTAAGCTACCTAGGAATAAACTTAACTAAAGAGGTAAAAGACCTCTACTCAGAAAACTACAGGACATTGAAAAAAGATATAGAGGAAGACATAAACAGATGGAAGAACATACCGTGTTCATGGATTGGTAGAATCAACATCATTAAAATGTCCATACTACCCAAAGCAATCTATAAATTCAACGCACTTCCCATTAAAATACCACCGGCATACTTCAGAGATCTAGAACGAACTCTCCAAAAATTCATCTGGAATAAAAAAAGACCCCGAATAGCTGCAGCAATCCTGAAAAAGAACAAAGTAGGTGGGATCTCAATACCAGATATCAAGTTGTATTACAAAGCCACTGTTCTCAAAACAGCCTGGTACTGGCACAAGAATAGGCATATAGATCAATGGAATAGAATAGAGAGCCCAGAAATCGGCCCGAACCAATATGCTCAATTAATATTTGACAAAGGAGGCAAGAACATTCAATGGAGCCAAGATAGTCTCTTCAATAAATGGTGTTGGGAAAATTGGACAGATATATGCAAGAAAATGAAACTAGACCACCAACTTACACCATACACAAAAATAAACTCAAAATGGATAAAGGACTTAAATGTACGACAGGAAACCATAAAAATTCTAGAAGAATCCAAAGGCAACAAAATCTCAGACATATGCCGAAGCAATTTCTTCACTGATACAGCTCCTAGGGCACTTGAAACTAAAGAGAAAATGAACAAATGGGACTACATCAAAATAAAAAGCTTCTGCACAGCAAAAGAAACCATCAACAAAACAACGAGAAAACCCACTGTGTGGGAAAACATATTTGCCAATGTCATATCTGATAAGGGCCTAATCTCCAAAATTTATAGGGAACTCATACAACTTAACAAAAGGAAGATAAACAATCCAATCAAAAAATGGGCAAAGGACCTAAATAGACACCTTTCAAAAGAGGACATTCAGAAAGCCAAGAGACATATGAAAACATGCTCAAAGTCACTAATCATCCGAGAGATGCAAATCAAAACAACAATGAGGTACCATCTCACACCTGTCAGACTGGCTATCATCAACAAATCAACAAAGGACAAGTGCTGGAGAGGATGTGGAGAAAAAGGAACACTTGTGCACTGCTGGTTGGAATGCAGACTGGTGCAGCCACTATGGAAGACAGTGTGTCGTTTCCTTAAAAAACTGAAAATGGAACTCCCATTTGACCCTGTGATCCCACTTCTAGGAATATATCCCAAGAAACCAGAAACACCAATCAGAAAGGATATATGCACCCCTATGTTCATAGCAGCACAATTCACCATAGCTAAGATCTGGAAACAGCCTAAGTGCCCATCAGTAGATGAATGGATTAGAAAACTGTGGTACATCTACACGATGGAATACTATGCTGCTGTAAAAAGGAAGGAACTCTTACCATTTGCAACAGCATGGATGGAACTGGAGAGCATTATGCTAAGTGAAATAAGCCAGTCAATGAAGGAAAAATACCACATGATCTCACTCATTCATGGATAATAGAGACCATTATAAACTTTTGAACAATAATAGATACAGAGGCAGAGCTACCTCAAAAAGATTGTCAAACTGCAGCGGGAAGGCCAGGGAGGGTTGGGGGGCAGGAGGTAGGGGGGTAAGAGATGAACCTAAGGACTTGTATGCATGCATATAAGCATAACCAATGGACATAAGACACTGGGGGATAGGGGAGGCTGGGGGACTGTCTAGGGCGGGGGGATAAAATGGACACATATGTAATACCCTTTGTAATACTTTAAGCAATAAAAAAAAAAGAATTCCTTCTTTTTTACAGTAGCATAGTATTCCATTGTGTAGATGTACCATAGTTTTCTAATCCACTCAACTGCTGATGGGCATTTAGGCTGTTTCCAAATCTTAGCTATTGTAAATTGTGCTGCTATGAACATAGGAGTGCATATATCCTTTCTGATTGGTGTTTCTGTTTTCTTGCGATATATTCCTATAAGTGGGATTACTGGGTCATATGGGAGTTCCATTTTTAACTTTGTTAGGAAATGCCATACTATATGGGCCATCCTTTCAGCTTATTCCTGTTCCCTTTATTGTCTGGTGCTTTAAACTCAGTGTGTTGCCTGACCTTGAACTGGGAATTTGCCATTAGAGCTTGCAGTAGTAGTGATATATGCTTTAGAGGCCAATGCCTCATAGAATTATTAGTTGCATGTCTTTCTCTTCTTCTATGACGTAAAATCAGCTCAAGGAGTGGGAGTAAGGTTCTTTAATTCTCAGGTTAAGTCTCCAACCATTAAACCACATTACCATTCTTTCTAATTATTCTTTTAGGTAATAGGTATAAAAATATGTTTTTTGAGAAATGAGATAGAATTAGAAGTTAGATTATTAGCTTGGTCTTTACATCCATCTTAGCCACATAGACAAAAATCCACAATAAATAAATGGAGACAAAGCATGTTTTAACAAAGTTAATGGGGCCTCTAAACAAATTCACAAAACCAAAGCAGATTGAGGAATTTCCTCAAGATCCCCAGTACTTTCTGAAAAAGATACAATTAAGAAGATGGAGTTACTAAGGAAATTTTCTTTCCAAAAACTCTTGGCAATTTTATCTTCAGGGAGTATATCTATGCTATTTGGTTCTGTTAACTTGAATTTTAAACTCATATAAAAAATTAGAAAGATGTTTTCATTTCCCTGCAATGATCTTGGTAACTACTATGAAAATCGTGCTAAAAAAGTTTAGAAAAACTTTTCTCAAATGGGAAACGGGAACATTTATTAAAAATGTAGGCACATTGTATCAGTGGCCTTGTCACATTGTTTTCATGGTATAGCAAACATTAATCTAGCACCAGACTTGTGATTTTTCATCACATTACTCAGGGTTGTTTTTTAAAAATTTATTTGTGAATTTATTTTTTATTTTATTATTACTTTTTAATCCTCACCAAGGATACATTTTTATTGATTTTTTAGAGCGAGAAGGGAGAGGGAGAAAGATTGATGTAAAAGAGAAACATTGATTGATTGCCTACTGTACATGTCCCAAGTGGGGACAGAACCCACAACCTAGATATGTGACCTGACCAGGAATAGAACCCATCTCCTTTTGGTGTACAGGACAACGCTCCAGTCAACTGAGCCACCTGGCTGGAGGTGAAGTTATTTTTGTAAAAATACATAGAGAGTTATAAATAGTATAGTAATTAATTTATTTAATACTCTATTAAAAATAAAATTAGAGAAGATCCAAGATGATGGCTGATGGGATGGCAGGCTGCAAGATAATGTGTTAGTGAGAGAGCTACAGGAGAGTGTGTGGACATGCTGGGGGTGTTTGTACTTGTGAGTGAGCATCAGTTATATTCCAGAGGACTGATGGGGACTGGTGGAGAGGCTCCCCTGGGCGACCAGCTCTTACTACCGCTCAAATCTCTGCCAGAGCGGCCGGCTCTGCCACAGAGACCGCGCCATCTTAAATGGGAGAGCGACTGTGATGGGAAGCCCAGCCTTACCTTCAACTGGGGAGACCTCGGATACCTCCCAGGATCCTGCAACTAGAACACCCAGGGACCAGCTGACTCAACTGCAAACCCATGAAAACTGACACTCCAGGCCATGGGCACCTAAAAAATTTGTTCAGGGGGAGACAAGGTGGCGGCAGAATATGCAGACGGGTCCTGCACCTTCTCACAGAGCAGATAGAAGGAACAGCTGAATCGAATAACATCCACCCGGAATTGGTGAATTAAATACATGGACGGAAGGGTCAGAGATCACCTAGAGCAGTAGTTCTCAACCTTCTGGCCCTTTAAATACAGTTCCTCATGTTGTTACTCAATAATAAAATTATTTTCATTGCTACTTCATAACTGTAATGTTGCTACTGTTACGAATCATAATGTAAATATCTGATATGCAGGATGGTCTTAGGCGACCCCTGTGAAAGGGTCGTTCCACTGGCAAAGGGGTCGCGACCCACAGATTGAGAACCGCTGGCCTAGAGAGAGGTGAAATATGGGATCCAGGCTGAAGGGAGAAACATGCATAGCAGGGACTAATCCACATCCCTTGGGGTCAGTGTAGCCCTTGAATGTGGAAGGGTGTCCCCAGGGCTGCTGGCAGAGGGGGACTCTAGATCTAAGCCCACAGACATGGGAGACTGCGCCCCAAAAGGCAGCCTGAAGTTCTATTCCAGCTGTGCAATGCCGGCAGGAGAAAGATGCAAGGTGGCGCAGTTGCTTTGTCTTTATTACTTCCTTACTTTTACTTGCAAAACCTAGTGCATAGGATCTTCCAATTAAAAAAACTCACCAAGACTGCAGGGGAAAGTTGTTTATGTGGAAACTGGGGATCAAAATAAGGAGAGATGAGCAGGAAACCAGCTCTGGGTTAGTTCGTCCCTCCAACCCAGTATTAAGTGCTGCAGGGAGAGAAAAATCTAAACACTGGGTTGAGGGGCCATTTGATCCTGGAAACTAATACAAAAACACTGCCACCCAGGGGTTGTGTCAGAAATTGATGCTTGTGTAAATACAACTGAAGGCAAGCAGAGAAACAAAGTGAACAGAGAGATCCCGCCTGCTTGAAAAGAAGGTTGTAGCTTATGACACAGAGGAGAGGTGGATCACAGGGAACTTCAAAATTGTGCAGACTACCTGACAGGAAACAGATGTGCTAGGCAGAACAGTAGAGAGGGGTCTTAAACCAGCCCCCATAGATCACTGAAGCTTCGCTGAAGTGAATGAACTTCACTACTTCACTTTTTTATTTTTTATATTTTACTTAAGAAACTAAATTTTTTTCTCACTTGATTTTACTTTTTTATTATATTTTTAATTATTACTATTACTATTATTTTATTTTTTAAAATTTTATTTTATTATTTTTTCTTTATTTTATATTATTTCTGGATAAGTCTCCCACATTCTATTTTTATTTTTATTTTAGCACTAGAGGCCCAGTGCACAAAAATTTGTGCATTCGGGGGGGAGGGGGGTCCCTCAGCCCGGCCTATGCCCTCTAGCAGTCTGGGACCCCTCGGGAGATAACGACCTGCTGGCTTAGGCCTTCTCCCAGGTGGCAGAGGGCAGGCCCAATCCCTAGGTGCATCCCTGGTCGGGCTCAGAGCAGGGCCAATTGGGGAGTTGGGGCACCGCCCCCTGTCACACTCAAGGCAGGGTCGATGTGGAGGTTGCGGCGGCACCCCCTGTCACACACAGAGCAGGGCTAATCAGGGGGTTGGGGCGCTGCCCCCTGTCACTCACACAGCAGGGCCCATCAGGGGGGTTGGGGCTCCATACCCTGACATGCACAGAGCAGGGCCCATCAGGGGGTTGAGGAGCTCCCCCCTGTCACTCAGAGAGTAGGGCCAATAGGGGAGTTGGGGCACCGCCCCCTGACACACACAGAGCCGCAGGGCAATCAGGGGTTTTGGGCGCTGCCCCCTGTCACGCTGATCCCAGTGCCGGGAGGCCTCGCTGCTTCGCTGATCCCGGTACTGGGAGGCATATTCCCCTTTTACTATATAAGGTAGAGGCCTGGTGTGTGGGTGGCGGCTGGCTGGTTTGCCCTGAAGGGTGTCCTGGATCAGGGTGGGGGTCTCCACTGGGGTGCCTGGCCAGCCTGGGTGAGGGGATGATGGCTGTTTGCAGCTGGTCACACACCCTTCAGGGTGGGGGTCCCCACTGGGGTGCCTGGCCAGTCTGGGTGAGGGGCTGAGGGCTGTTTTCAGGCTGGGCGTGACTGAAGCTCCCAACTGCTCCTTTTTTCCTTTTTTTTTTTTTTTTTATTCTGGGCCAGCTTTAGCTTGAGGCTTGGCTCCAGCTCTTAGGCCTCCACTGCAGAAAGTAGGTTTCTGGCCTTTGCAAACAATGTTGCGATCCTGCTGGCTGAAGTCCCGGCGGTATTCGTTACAATGTTTCTTAAACTGCCGACTCAGAGGCCTGCAGTCACAGGCGGGGAACGTTGGTTTCCTCCATCACTGAGGCAAGCAAGCCTCATGTTAGTTTCAAGCTGCCTGGCTGCCGGTCGCCATCTTGGCTGACAGTTAATTTGCATATCTCGCTGATTAGCCAATGAAAAGCGTAGCGGTCATATGCCAATTACCATGTTTCTCTTTTATTAGTGTAGATTATTTTACTCTATTTCAATTTTTCTTTTATGCAAACACTCTCTTCCTCACTTTTCCCCTTTTTTATCCTGTTTCTCTTACCCTGTTCCTACTTTAGTTTTTCTCTATCCTTTTTTAATCCCTGTTAAAAATTTGATCTTACTCATATATCTAATTTCCTCTCCCCTGCTCCAAGTCCATACACACTTCTCTTTTCTCTTTCTTCACTAGCAAAATTTTTTTTCTTTTCCTTTTTTTCCCTTTTTTTTTCTTTCTGTATTGTTGTTTGTTTGATTATCAGTTTGGTTTTTTTCTTCTTCTAATTTTTTTTGCTTCTGTTTTTTCTCTCCTTGCTTGTTCTCTTATACTAATAATCACCAACTCAGGCCTATCTACTCTTTATAAATTTTCTTTTATATATATTATATATATTTTTTAATATGTATATATTTAAATTTTTTTATTTTGTTTTTCACTTTTCTTCTTATACACTCATTCTCTTTCTACATCCTCTATACTGAATTGTGGCAATTTCCTCATTCATTCAATTCCTTGACCTTCTGGAAATAAACTCTGCCTCTTAAGATTCATCTGAGTGTTTCTTGCTTTGGTGTTCATGGTTTGCAATTTGGATAAGTTGTTGTTTGCATTCTTCTCTGGGTGTTTGTTGTTTGTGTTTTATTGGATTAGTAGTTGGCTTTTTGGAGTATTCTCCATATATATATATATATATATATATATATATATATATATATCCTCATATATATATATATATATATATATATATATATATATATATATCCTCCTATTTTCTTCTCTTTTTTTCTCTCTTACATTCTTTTTTCTTTTTCTTAATATCACCTTTGCACTCTTTTCTCTCACAAAATTCTCTTTTCTCTGGTGGTCACCTTTATTTGGGGTTATTGGTATTGTGAATACATTTGTGTTTGGTGCCCTGTGTATTGTGTCTTGTCATGTTGTATTTTATGCCTTTAAGTCAATGCAGGAGAGAGCTACATAACCAGACACTCTGAGAGGAGCGAACATGGGGAGACAAAAAACAATATCCATACGAAAAAGATAAGAGGAATCACTGGAAAAGGAAGTAAACAAAATGGAGGCAAGCAATATGTCATAGAAAAAATTCAGAACAATGGTCATAAGGATGCTGAAAAGGATGGAAGACAAATTCAACAATATGTGTAAGAACCAAAGGAAATGAAGATGAATTAAGAAGAAATGGAGAATGACATCGCACCAATAAAGAACACAATAGAAAGCATCAACAGTAGAATAGAAGAAGCGGAGTACTGCATTAGTGAGCTAGAAGGCAAGGTAGGAATAAATAACCAAGCAGAGCAGCAACTGGAAAAAAAATATTAAAAAACAGGAGAGAGGGAAAAAAGATGGAGGCTGGCAGGATGGAGGTGAGGGATAGGAAGTGAGTGAGTGAGGGGATGAAAGGAGAGTGTGTGGATGTGTGTGGTGTGTGTGTGAGTGAGGGAGGGATAGTTAAATCTGGCAGGAGCAGCAAAGGCTGGCAGACCAGGCTCTCTGGGATGGGGAGAGACTACCACCACTGCGGGCACTCCCCAGATTGCAAGACTAGGGCATGGAGCCCACGCCATCTTAAAGGGGAGAGTGGCCTCTTCTAGGAACTCATCAGCACCACCACCCAGACAGGCCTTGGACACTGCCCGCGACCCAGCAGCCACTCCAACCAAAATCCTGCTGCCCCACCTGCAGACTCGCAGACCCTGGGATCTCCACCTCCAAAGGAGCACCACGCCTGCAGCAGTTAGTGCAGCCTCCCCCACCCCAGCGGCAGACATCCGCATTTGCACCTCTCCAGCGTGTAGGTCTCCAAGGCACACCACTCCATAGACTTCTCTTAGGAGTCACTGTGAGCCCCAACTGGGTGTGATTTTGTACAGAAACAGGCGCACTACCCCCCAGTAGAAATTCTGAATTCCTTCTGCCTGAATAACTGCCCATACACACCCAGCTGCGCAATTTCAGCACCAGGGCCCCTCAGAGGGAGTCAGAGCTCAGGGCCGGCGAACTGCACCACCACAGTTGATCACTTCCCCTGAGCCCATCTATCCACAGGGCACTTTGGGAAGCCACAGTGAGCCTCTGCTGGGTCCGATCTTGGACTCATAGGGACGCACTCCCCTGGGCAGTAGAAATTCTGAATTCACCCATCCTGGAAACCTGCCCAAAGATGCCTGGATTAAGCGTGCCAGGGCCCTTCAGAGTGCTTCAGTGCGCCTGCGCTAGCAAACTCACTGCGGGTGCTCCTGTGTGCCACCATTGGGAACACGCGCCTATCCACGACAGGTGCATCAGCAAAAACTAAGGTTCCCTACCCAACAGCTGCAGAACTCTGGACACTACAGTTGCATGCTTTTCCAGCGTGCAGGTCTCCCAAGACCACTGCTCCACAGGCATCCCTGGGGCACCGCTGTGAGTCCCACTGGACACATTTAAAAAAACAGGGGTGCACTGCAAGGCTGTAGAAATGCTGAATTCCCTCCTCTGGGATACCTGCCCACAGACATTCCAACCCAGTGGCTTCAGTGCCAGGGCCCTTCAGAGTGTGTTAGTACACCCTGCTAGAAAACACACTACAGGTGCCCCTGTGAACTGCCACAGGGATCACGTGTATCCAACCATGGAGGCAGCAGCAAAAGCTGAGTCTGCCCATCCCATAACTACAAAACTCTTGAAACCACATTCATGCAATTCCAGAACGCAGGCCTTCAGAGCCCCACCACCCCAACAGACAGTTCCTGGGTGCCATTGTGAGTTCCCAATGGGCACGCGTGATTTCAACCAAGGGCACAAGACAGCAAAAATTGAGACACCTCCTCCAAGGCTGCTGACTTCTAGACACCTCAGGTGCGCCTTTCCAGCTCGCAGGCCTACATCAAGAGAACCCAAATAGCTCAAGTAGGGAGCTACACTAGACTACCAAGCCCAGGAGACCTGAGAGGTCACACCAGTAGCACCATCTCCAAAAGAACCTGGGTAGCAAAGCAATCAGAGCTACAATTAAAACATTACAGCAAAACATGGGAAGACAAAAAAGGAATCCACAAAGGAAAGAAAAAGAGGATCACCAGAAAGGGAGTTAAATGAAATTGAGGCTACTAACTTATCAGAGAAAGAATTCATAGTAATGGTTATAAGGATGCTCAAATAGCTGGATGACAAATACAAAAAACTCAGTGAGAATTATAAGGAGCTGAATGAGAATGTCACCAACATGAAAAGGAACCAAGGGGAAATGAAGAACGACATAGCTGCAATAAAGAACACAATGGAAGGCATAAACAGCAGACTAGAAGATGCTGAGGACCGCATCAGTGAATTAGAAGACATGGTAGAAAAACAACACAAACACAGGAGCAACTGGAAAAAAAAATTGAAAAGCAGGAGGAGAGCCTAAGGGAGCTTGGGACAATGCAAAACGAAACAGCATTCACTTAATAGGGGTATCAGAAGTAGAGGAGGAGAAGCAAGGAATAGAAAACCTGTTTGAATAAATAATGACAGAAAACTTCCCTGATACTGGCAAGAAAAAAACTACACAAGTCCAAGAAGCACATACAGTGCCAAACAAGATGAACCCCAAAAGACCAACACCAAGACACATCATAATTAAATTGGCAAACACCAACAACAAAGTAAGAATATTAAAGGCTGCCAGAGAGAGACAGAAAGTTACACACAAGGGATCTCCTATTAGAATATCAGCTGAAACACACCAGGCAAGAAGGGAATGGAATGAAATTCAAAGTGATGTAAAGCAAGGGAATGAATCCAAGAATACTATACCCAGCAAGGCTACCATTCAAAATTGAAGGTAGAATCAGGAGCTTCACAGACAAAATGGGGCTAAGAGAGTTTATTACCACCAAGCAAGCAATGCAAGAAATGCTAAAGGGACTGCTGTAAAAAGAAGAAACAGAAAGACAAGAAGAAACACAAACATTAAGAATAAAAATGACCACAAACAAGTACTTACAATAATAACATTAATGTAAATGGATTAAATGCTCCAATCAAAAGACACAGGGTAGCTGAAAGGATAAAAAAACATGACACATATATTTGTTGTCTGCAAGAGACCCGTCTCAGAATAAAGAATTCACACAGACTGAAGGGATGGAAAAAAAATTTTCAGGCAAATGGAAATGAGAAAAAAGCTGGGGTTGCAATACTTATATCTAACAAAAAAGACCTCAAAGTAAAAACCATAACAAGAGATAAGGAAGACCACTACATAAAACTAAAGAGAGCAATTCAACAAGAAGATATAACTCTGGTAAACATATATGTAACCAATACAGGAGCACCCAAATACATAAAACAACTTCTGGAAGCCATCAAAGGAGAGATCAATAGCAATAGAGTCATAGTAGGGGACTTTAATACCCCACTGACAACACTGGATAAATCCTCTAAACAAAAAATCAGAAAAGAAACAGCAATCATAAATGACTCACTAAATCAGATGGATTTAATTGACATCTTCAGAATATTTGACCCCAAAGCTACAGAATATACATTCTTCTCCAGTGCACATGGGACATTTTCAAAGATAGACCATATATGAGGACACAGGCAAAGTCTCTTCAAATTCAATAGAATAGAAATCATAACAAGCATCTTCTCAGATGACAATGGCATAAAACTAGAAATCAACTACAAGAAAAACATTGAAAAAAAATCAAACACTTGGAGGCTAAATAGCATGCTATTAAAAATTGACTGGGTTCCAAAGGGATCAAAGAAGAAATAAAAACATCCTGGAAACAAATGACAATGAAGTCACAACAATCCAAAATCTATGGGACACAATGAAAGCAGTCCTGAGAGGGGAGTTGATAACCCTTCAGGCCTACCTGAAATAACAAGAAAAACTGGTAATAAATGATCTAACCCCACAACTCAAAGAGTTAGAAAGAGAGCAACAAGAAAAGCCTACAATATCCAGAAGGAAGGAAATAATGAAGATCAGAACAGAAATAAACAACATAAAGACCAAAAAAAAACAAAAAAAACAACAACAATACAAAAGATCAATGAAACCAAGAGTTGGTTCTTTGAAAGGATTAACAAGATTGATGAACCTCTAGCCAGGCTCACCAAGAAACAAAGAGAGAGGACCCAAATAACAAAATCAGAAATGAAAGAGGTGAAGTAACAACTGACCCCAACGATATACAAAGGATTGTCAAAAAATACTATGAACAACTCTACTATAACAAACTGTACAACCTCGATGAAATGGACACATTCCTAGAAAAATATAAGCTTTCAAAACTAAATCAGGAAGAATAAAAAAACTTGAATAGGCCAATAACTACTGATGAAATTGAAACAGTAATCCAAAAGCTTCCAGCAAACAAAAGCTCTGGCACAGATGGCTTCACAGGGGAGTTTTACAGAACATTCAAAGAACTAAAATGGATCCTTCTCAGACTATTCCAAAAAATTCAAGAGGAAGGAAGACTTCCAAGCTCTTTCTGTGAAACCAGCATTACCCTAATCCCAAAACCAGATAAAGACACCACAAAGAAAGAGAATTACAGGCCAATATCCCTGATGAACATAGATGCTAAAATCCTCAACAAAATTTTAGCAAACCAGATCCAGCATTATATTAGAAAGATAATACACCATGACCAAGTGGGATTTATTCCAGGAATGCAAGGCTGGTACAATATCCGCAAATCAATAAACGTGATACATCACCTAAACAAATTGATAGACAAAAATCATATAATCATATTGATTGATGCAGAAAAGGCATTTGACAAAGTCCAACACACTTTTCTGATAAAAACACTCAGCAAAGTGGAAATAGAGGGATCATACTTCAACATAATAAAAGCCCTATATGACAAACCTACAGCCAACATCATACTCAATGGGCAAAAAAAAGGCCCATTTCCCTGAAGAACAGGAACAAGACAGAGATGCCCACTTTCACCACTCCTGTTCAATGTAGTACTAGAAGTACTAGCCAAAGCAATCAGACAAGAAGAAGAAATAAAAAGCATCCAAATTGGGAAAAAAGATGTAAAATTGTCATTATTCTCAGATGACATGATACTGTACTTAGAAAACCCTAAAGACTCCATCAAAAAATTCTTAGACCTAATATATGAATTTGGCAATGTAGCTGGATACAAAATTAATGCCAAGAAATCTATGGCATATTTATACGCCAATAGTGAACTTACAGAAAGAGAAATTAAGAAAACAATCCCATACATCATTGCACCAAAAAAATTAAGATACCTAGGAATAAACTTAACTAAGGAGGTAAAAGAACTCTACCCAGAAAACTACAGGACATTGAAAAAAGAGATAAAGAAAGACATAAAGAGAAGAAAGAACATACTGTGTTCATGGATTGGTAGAATCAACATCATCAAAATGTCCATACTACCCAAAGCAATCTATAGATTCAATGCAATCCCCATTAAAATACCAACAGCATATTTCACAGATCTAGAAAGAACTCTCCAAAAAAAACACACACAACTGAATAGCTGCAGCAATCCTGAAAAAGAAGAACAAAGTAGGTGGTATCTCAATACCAGATATCAAGCTGTATTACAAAGCCACTGTTCTCAAAACAGCCTGGTACTGGCACAAGAACAGATTTATAGACCAATGGAATAGAATAGAGAATCCAGAAATCGACCCGAACCAATATGCTCAATTAATATTTGACAAATGTGGCAAGAACATACAATAGAGTCAAGACAGTCTCTTCAATAAATGGTTTTGGGAAATTTGGTCAGACACATGCAAAAAAATGAAACTAGATCACCAACTTACACCATACACAAAAATAAATTCAAAATGGATAAAGGACTTAAATGTAAGATGGGAAACCATAAAAATATTAGAGGAATCCACAAGTAGCAAAATCTTGGACATATGCCAAAGGAATTTCTTCACTGATGCAGCCCCTAGGGCAATGGAAACTAAAGGGAAAATAAACAAATGGGACTATATCAAAATAAAAATCTGCACTGCAAAAGAAACCATCAACAAAACAACAAGAAAACTCACTGCATGGGAGAACATATTTTCCAATGTTATCTCTGATAAAGGTTTAATCTTCAACATTCACAGGGAACTCATACAACTTAACAAAAGGAAGATAACCCAGTCAAAAAATGGGCAATGGACCTAAAGAGACACTTTTTCAAAGAGGACATACATAAGGCTGAGAGACATATGAAAACATGCTCAAAGTCACTAATCATCTGAGAGATGAAAATCAAAATGACAACGAGGTACCACCTCACACCTGTCAGAATGGCTATCATCAACAAATGAACAAATGACAAATGCTGGCGAGGATGCAGAGAAAAAGGAACCCTCATTCACTGCTGGTGAGAATGCAAACTGGTGCAGCCACTGTGGAGAACAGTATGGAATTTCCTCAACAAACTAAAAATGGAACTACTATTTCACCCAGTGAACCCACTTCTAGGAATATATCCCAAGAAATCAGAAACACCAATCAGAAAGGATATATGCATCTCTATGTTCATAGCAGCACAATTTACAATATCTAAGATTTGGAATCAGCCTAAGTGCCCATCAGCAGATGAATGGATTAAAAACTTTGGCACATCTACACAATGGAATTCTATGCTGCTGTATAAAGGAAGGAACTCCTACCATTTGCAAAAGCATGGATGGAGCTGGAGAGCATTATGCTAAGTGAAATAAGTCAGTTAGAGAAAGATACATATCACATGCTCTCACTCATTTGTGAATTATAATGAACAACATAAACCGATGAACAAAAACAGATGTAGAGACAGAGAAGCATCAATCAGATGCTCAAAACTCAGAGGGAAGATAGGGGAGGGTGGGGGAGAGGGGGAGAGATCAACCAAAGGACTTGTGTGCATTCATATAAGCATAAGCAATGGATGTGGACAACTGGGGGTGAGGGTGAGGGCAGGATTGGGGGGATGAGGGGACATTGGGGGGATAAGGACACATTTTTAATATCTTAATCAATAAAGGGGAAAAAATAAAAATAAAAACAATGACTGAAGTAAACCAACAATAAGCTATAAGGGATGAACACACACACACACACACACATGCACACACACAAACACACACACACACACACACACACACACAAAACAAAACCCACAAACAAACAGGAGGAGAGTGTAAGGGAATTTTGGGACAACACAAAATGAAGCAACATCCGCATAATGGGGTGTCAGAAGGAGAGGAAACTGAGCAAGGATTAGAAAACCTGTCTGAAGAAATAATGACAGAAACTTCCCTGATATAGGGAAGAAAAAACTCACACAAATCCAAGTAAGTCACAGAGTCCCAAATAAAATAAACCCCAAAAAAGCTGACACCAGGACACATCATGATTAAATTGGCAAACACCAATGACAAAGCAAGAATCTTAAAGGCTGCCAGAGAGAGACAAAGTTACCTACAAGGGATCTCCCATCAGACAATTGACTGATTTCTCAACAGAAACACATAAGGCCAGAAGGGAATGGAATGAAATATACAAAATTATGCAAAGCAAGAATCCAAGAATACTGTACCCAGCAAGGCTATCAATCAAAGTTGAGGGTGAAATCAGGACCTTCACAGACAAAAAAGGACTAAGGGAGTTTATTACCACCACATCATCAATGCAAGAAATGCTAAAGGGTCTGCTGTAAAATGAAGAAATAAGAAGGAAAGAAGGAACAGAGGCATAAAGAATAAAAATGGCGACAAGTACATATCAGTAATAACTTTAAATGTAAATGGTTTACTAGTAAATGCCACAATCAAAACAAATAGGATAGCTGAATGGATAAGAAAACATTACCCATATATCTTCTGTCTACAGCAGACCCACCTCAGAAGAAAGGACTCACACAGACTGATGGTGAAGGGTTGGAAAAAGGTTTTTCAGGTGAATAGAAATGAAAAAAGCTGGGGTAGCAATAGTTATATCTGACAAATTAGACCTCAAAGTGAAGGCCATAACAAGAGGTAAAGAAGGCCACTTCATAATACTAAAGGGAGCAGTTCAACAAGAAGATATAACTCTGGTAAACAGATATGCACCCAATACAGGAGCACCCAAATACATAAAAAAAACAACTTTTGGAAGATATCAAGGGAGAGATTGACAGCAATACAGTCATAGCACAGGATTTTAATACCCCACTAACACCAATGGACAAATCCTCTAAAAAAAAATCAGCAAGAAAACATCAATCCTATATGACTCACTAGATCAGATGGAATTAATTGAGATCTTCAGAACTTTCCACCCCAAAGCCACAGAATATATATTCTTCTCAAGTGTACATGGGTCATTTTCAAAGATAGAGCACATATTGGGACACAAGAAAAGTCTTTTCAAATTCAAGGTGATAGAAATCATACAAAGCATCTTCTCTGATCACAATGGCATAAAATTAGAAATAAACTACAATAAAGACAATGGAAAAAATATCAAACACCTGGAGGCTAAATAGCATGGTATTAAAAATGATTGGGTTACCAAAGAGATCAAAGAAGAAATAAAAGCATCATGGCAATAAATGACAATGAAAACACAACCATCCAAAATCTATGGGACACAGTGAAAGCAATCTTGAGAGGGAAGTTCATAGCTCTACAGGCCTACCTCAAAAAAAAAAAAAAAGAAGAAGAAGAAGAAGAAGAAGAAGAAGAAGAAAGAAAGAAAGAAAGAAAGAAAGAAAGAAAGAAAGAAAGAAAGGAAGAAAGAAAGGAAGAAAGGATAGTAAATTATCTAACCTTACAACTCAAAGAGTTAGAAAGAGAGCAGCAAGAAAAGCCCAGCATAAGCAGAAGGAAGGAAGTAATAAAGATCAGAGTAGAAATAAATGACATAGAGACAAAAAACAAACAAACAAACAAACAAAAAAACAATACAAAAGATCAACAAAACCAAGAGCTGGTTCTTTGAAAGGATAAACAAGATTGATGAACCTCTAGCCAGGCTCACCAAGAAGCAAAGAGCAAGGACACCAATAAACAAAATCAGAAATGAACAAGGTGAAGTAACAACTGATCCCACAGAAATACAAATGATTATGAAATAACTAGAGGCCAGATGCACAAACTTGTGCACCATTGGGGTCCTTCAGCCTGGCCTGTGGTATCAGACCGAAACCAGCTCTCTGACATCCCCTGAGGGGTCCTGGATTCTGTGAGGCACAGGCCAGGCCAAGGGACCCCATTGATGCACAATAGTGGCTGGGAAGGGACGCAGGAGGTTGGCCAACCAGGGTAGGACCACAGGAGGGCTCCACGGTGTGTCCAGCCCATCTTGCTCAGTCCCAATTGGCTGGACCAGAGCAGCAAGCTAACCTACCGGTCAGAGCATCTGCCCCCTGGTGGTCAGTGCATGTCAAAGCGACTAGTCAACCAGCTGACTGTCTGTCCCCTGGTGGTCAGTGCAGGTGATAGAAAGCAGTTGGGCCAAAACCGGTTTGGCTCGGTGGATAGAGCGTCGGCCTGTGGACTGAGGGGTCCTGGGTTCGATTCTGGTCAAGGGCATGTGCCTGGGTTGCAGGCACATCCTCAGTAGAAGATTTGCAGGAGGCAGCTGATCAATGTTTCTCTCTCATCGATGTTTCTGACTCTATCTCTCTCCCTCTCTGTAAAAAATCAATAAAATATATTAAAAAAAAAGAAAGCAGTTGGGTGACCTTAGCATATCATTAGTATATTATGCTTTGATTGGTTGAATGGCTGACCAGACACTTAGCATGTTAGGCTTTTATTATGTAGGAGAAAATGAACAACTCTATTCCAACAAAATGGACAACCTAGATGAAATGAACATATTCTTAGAAAAATACAATCTCCCAAAACTCAATCAAGAAGAATCAAAAAACCTGAATAGGCTGATAACTACTGAAGTAATTGAAGCAGTGAAAAAAAATCTGCCAGCAAACAAAACCCCTGGTCTGATGGCTTTATAGGGGAGTTCTACCAAGCATTCAAAGAAGAACTAAAAACTATCCTCCTCAGATTAGTCCAAAAAATTCAAGAGGAAGGCACACTTCCAAGCTCTTTCTATGAAGCCAACATTACCCTAATTCCAAAACCGGATAAAGACACCACAAAAAAAGAGAACTATAGGCCAATATCCTTGATGAACATAGATGCTGAAATCCTCAATAAAATTCTAGCAAATCGGATTCAGCATTACATTAGAAAGATCATACACCATGACTAAGTGAAATTTATTTCGGTGATGCAAGGATGGAACAATATCTGCAAATAAATAAATGTGATAAATGACATAAACAAAGTGAGAGACAAAAATCACTTAATCATGTCAATCGATGCAGAAAAAGCATCTGACAAAATCCAACACCTTTTCTTGATAAAAACTCTCAGCAAAGTAGGAATAGAGGGGACATACCTCAACATAATAAAAGCCTTATATGACAAACCTACAGCCAACATCATAGTCAATGGGCAAAAACTAAAACCATTTCCCCTAAGAACATGAACAAGAGAGGGAGGCCCACTTTCATCACTCCTGTTCAATGTAGTACTGGAAGTGCTAGCCATCTACACTAATAAAAGAGAAACATGCAAAGTAACCATCACTCTGCCACTCCGCTACACCCACCAGGCAATCAGAGCTATTATGCAAATTAACCCAACAAAGATGGAGGTTAATTTGCATACACAGGTGTAGAGCGAATACTGAAGATGACTGAAGATGGCGGCGGCCTAGGAGCTGGAGTGAGCTGGAGGCTTGGGTTGCTCCCGGTGACGGAGGAAGCCAAACTTTCCGCCGGCCCTGAACTCTGCTCAAGGAATGGCTGGGGGCCTGGTTCGCTGGGGCAACCCAGGCTTCCAGGCCAACCTGGGCTCCGGTCAAGAAGGGCCTGGAGGCCTGGGCTCTGCTCAAGGAGTGACTGGGGGCCTGGGTCACCAGGGGCAACCCAGGCTACCAGCTAGCCCTGGCCTCTACTCGAGGATCTGGAAAAAAAAAGGAAGGTCTGGGAGCAGCCAGAGCGGAGAAGCCAAGCCTCACTGCTGCTGCCGGACCAAAGGCTTGGGTCCCGGGTGCCTGAGGAAAACTTGGTGCCGGCAGCCAGGGGAAGGAAGGTCTATTGCGTGAATCTTCGTGCAACGGGCCACTAATAGTGATCAGAAAAGAAGAAGAAATAAAAGGCATTCAAATTGGAAAAGAAGAAGTAAAACTGTCCTTATTTGCAGATGATAGGATACTATACATAGAAAACCCCAAATATTCAATCAAAAAACTACTAGACCTAATAAATGAATCAGGCAATGTAGCAGTATATAAATTACACACCCAGAAATATATGGCCTTCTTATACACCAATAATAAACTCACAGAAAGAGATACTAAAAAAACAATCTCATTGACCATTGCACCAAAAAAATTAAGGTACCTAGGAATAAACTTAACATAAGGAAGTAAAAGACCTGTACCCAAAAACCACAGGACATTAAAAAAAAAAGATAGAGGAAGATGTAAACAAAGGGGAGAACATACCACGTTCATGGATTGGTAGAATCCACATCATTAAAATGTCCATACTACCCAAAGCAATCAACAGGTTCAATGAAATCCCCATTAAAATTCCAATGGCATATTTCAAAGATCTAGAACAAACTCTCCAAAAATGCATCTGGAATGAAAAAAGACCCCAAACAGCCACAGCAATCCTGAGAAAGAAGAACAAAGTTGGAGGGATCACAATACCAGATATCAAGCTATATTACCAAGCCACGGTTCTCAAAACTGCCTGGTACTGGCACAAGAACAAACATATAGACCAATGGAACAGAATAGAGAATCCATAAGTTGACACAGCCATTATTCTCAATTAATATTTGACAAAGGAGGCAAGAGCATACAATGGAGTCTAGACAGTCTCTTCAATAAATGGTGCTGGGAAATTTGGTCAGATATATGCAAAAAAAAAAAAAAATGAAACTAGTCCACCAACTTACACCATACACAAAAACAAACTCAAAATGACTAAAGAACTTAAATTTAAGATGGGAAACCATAAAAATACTAAAAGACTCCATAGGCAGCAAAATTTCAGACATATCTCATAGCAATATCTTTACTGATACAGCTCCTAGGGCAATGGAGACAAAGAGAAAATAAGCAAATGGGACTACATCAAAATAAAAAGCTTCTGCACAGCAAAATAAATCATGAACAAAACCAAGAAACCCACTGTATGGGAGAATATATTTGCCAATGTTACCTCCAATAAGGGTTTAATCTCCAACATTTACAGGGAACTCATACAACTTAACAAAAGGAATTTAAATAATCCAATCAAAAAGTGGGCAAAGGACCTAAATAGACACTTTTCGAAAGAGGATATACAGAAGGTCGAGGGACATATGAAAACATGCTCAAAGTTACTAATAATCTGAGAGATGCAAATCAAAACAACAATGAGATACCCTCTCAGACCTGTCAGAATGGCTATCATCAACAAATCAACAAATGACAAGTGCTGTCAGGGATGTGGAAAAAAGAAACCCTCGTGCACTGCTGGTGGGAATGCAGACTGGTGCAGCCACTGTGGAAGACAGTATGGAGTTTCCTCAAAAAACTAAAAATGGAACTCCCATTTGACCCAGTGATCCCACTTCTAGGACTATATCCCAAGAAACTAGAAACACTAATCAGAAAGGATATATACACCCCTTTGTTCATAGAAGCACAATTTACAATAGCTAAAATTTGGAAACAACCTAAGTGCCATTCAGCAGAAGAGTGGATTAGAAAACCGTGGTACATCTACACAATGGAATACTATGCTGCTATAAAAAAGAAGGAACTTTTACCATTTGCAACAGAATGGATGGAACTGGAAAGCATTATGCTAAGCAAAATAAGCCAGTCGGAGAAAGATAAATATCAATGATCTCACTCATATGTGGGATATAATGATCAACATAATTTGATGAACAAAAATATATCCAGAGACAAATGGCAGGGGATGTGTGTGGGGTGGGTGGGGTTAGAGAGCAACCAATGGACTTGTATGCATGCATATTAGCATAACCAATGGACACAGATCCTGGGGCAGTGGTGCTTGTTCGGGTGGGAATGGCTGTTGGGGGGGTGTCAATTGGGGAAAAAGATACATATATATAACTTTAGACAATAAATTAAAAAATAAAATAGGTGAAATAATTATAAAATTTAACAGAAATATAGCTGTTACTGCATTTACCTGGTTATTTCTATTATTCATCTAATGTAAGTGTTTATATAATTTTCCATTTTAATTTTATTTTTCACTTATAGTTTACATTTAATATTATTTTGTATTAGTTAAGGGGGAATACAGTGTAATTTTAAAAAACTGATCAAATAGAACAAGCTATATTCAAACCCGAGCTCCAATGTTTGCAAAATAGGGCTATGAATCCCTCTACTTCGCAAAGATTATGTGAAAATAAAGCATTAAAACCTTTTGAAAATATGTAAAACTTTGAAAATTCTAAGTTATATTAATCTCTTAAGGTTGAAGTAAATCTCTTAAAGAAAGTTGGAGAAAAATTCTGTAATAAAGCATTCATCAGCAAGAATTTCTTCTGTAGCAATTTGGCTAATTGATGTGCTTCTTTATGCCACTAGAGGGTGATCTGATTGCCTCCAAATTCGGAGTGAAAATATACAGGTACAGAAAACCATTTTGGTCTTAAAGCACATGTGCTATATGTCTTGGTATGTGATTCTGTTACTTGCTGACCCTGTTAGCTTTTCCAATATTCCTTTTCCTTCTATCCTTTGCTCCACTAGGTTTTTGTTTTGTAACGACAGCTATTATGTTTCTATCTGCTATGCACATACAGTACTAAAAGTAGGTCAATGGGAATTTAATAATTTAGACTTTTAACTTTAACCTAATTATTAATTTCAAATGAATATGGTAGTCAACCAATATAATTAATGTGTGTTTGAGTGTGTGTGAAGAGGTGTTGTCATTAACAATATATAATGGTACTTTTCAAAAACACAGATGAAAATTTATGAATTTGTGGGTGAATTAGAGATTGTACTGACTATTAAAGAAGCAAAATTATAGAATTTTTGTGGTTTTAGAGTTGTGGCCTTATAACTTTAAAAATAAATCTAGTAAATTTCAGTGAAGATGAAGCAAGAGATCTTGGGTTTACCAACCCCATTCCCCTCCCTACCCTACACAACCACTCAAAACTTAAACAATATAAAACCAGACAGATAGGGAGACAAATAAGGAAAACTCGTGACTGTATTAGCTAAAAGCTTGGAGGGAGTTCCAAGAATGCACAAATGGAAGAAGAACCCAAACAGAGCCTACAATTCCTTCTGAGCTGAGGAGAGCAATAAAGCTCAGAGGCTGACAGCTGCAATGTGTGGTACAGGAAACCATTAAGGAGGGAGCTGTGCAGAGAGCTGCAGATGGGTCACATGAGGCTCCAGCTGAGCCATGATCTGTGTATGCAGGAGAGGAAGTGACTCAAGGGTAGAGAAAGAAGAATAAGGAAAGAGAAGGTAGTAAAATCCCCAGTATCTACACAAAGCTGGAAGTAGTTTGTGGTTCCACTTGTTGGTAAAGCCACTGCAAGTAACATTCCCTAACAGTGTGGCTAAATTCCTTGTAACTTAAAGGCCTATTTGGTTCTGAAATAACAATATGTAAGGGAAGCAGAGACATAGAAGCAACAGACTGTCCAACCTATGATGAAAGGGGGGGGGGGTGAGGGGTAAGAGATCAACCAAAGGACTTGTATGCATGCATATGAGCATAACCAATGAACACAGACATTAGGAGGGTAAGGACATGTGCTGGGGGGTGGGGGGGGGGCAGGGAGAGGTCAATGGGGGGAAAAGGAGACTCATATAATATTTTAAACAATAAAGAATTTAAATTAAAAAAATATAAGGGAAATTTTAAAATAATCTAACTGATATTAAGTAATATAATTGCAAGCCAGAAAAATAATCCAACATTATTTAAAGGAATACAACAAAATCCAGCAGGGACCAATGTAACATTCAAAATATCTGCCATTCAATCAAAAACTACCAAGCAAACAAAAAAGCCTGTGACTAATAACCAAGAAAAAGACATAAAGACATATACTGTATTATTCTCTGTATATAAAATTTTAGAAAAGATAAAACTATCATTTCAGAAATGACCAGTGGTTGCCAGAGACCAGGAATTGGGTAGGGGGCACAGGGGATGGGGAGTCACCAGCAAATGGGCATCGGAGAACCTTGGAGTGACAGAAATATTCCATATCTTTTTAAATTATCTTTATTATTGAGAGTATTTTAGATGTCCCTCATTTTGCTCCCCATTATTCTTCTCCATCTGGCTTCTGTCCCAATCCAGGCCTACATTGCACTATTGTCTATATCCATGGGTTATGAATATACATATACATATAAGTTCTTTGGTTAATTTCTTCCAATCCCCCAGTACCCTCTTCCTTCTGAGATTTGTCAGTCTATTCCATGGCTCTGGACCTATTTTGTTTGTCGGTTTATTTTGTTCATTAGATTCCAGATATAAGTGAGATCATGTGATACTTGTCTTTCTCTCACTGGCTTATTTCACTTAGCATAGTATTTTCCAAGTCCATTTATGCTAACTCAAAAGGTAAGACGTCTTCAATTTTTACAGCTGCATAATATTCCATTGTGAAAATGTACCACAGTGTTTTCCCCCACTCATCTATTGGTGGGAACTTGGGCTGTTTCCATATCATAACTATTGTAAATAACACTGCCATGAACATAGAGATGAATATATTTTTTTCTTATCGTTGTTTCAGGTTTCTTAGGATATATTCCTTGAAATGAAATTACTGTTTCAAATGCCAGATCCATTTTTAATTTTTTGAGGAAACTCCATACTGTTTTCCACAGTGGCTGCACCAGTCTGCATTCCCTTTTCGCCAAATCCTCACCAGCAGTTGTTGATTTATTGATGGTATCCATCTTTGCAGGTGTGAGATGATATATCATTGCATTTTAACTTGAAAATCTCTGATGATTAGTGACTTTCAGCATTTATTCATACGTCTATTGGCCATCTGTATCTCCCCTTTGGAAAAGTGTTTACTAAGGTCCTTTGCCCATTTTTTTAATTGGATTCTTTGTCTTCCTTGTATGAGTTCTTTATATGCATCATCGACCACCTGACCGACTGATCAGCCAGTACATATGATGCGCAATAGCAATTTAAAAATAAACATTGACTTGCTCATGCACATATAATGCACATATAAATACATATAAAGGTCTCACTGGCGCCAATCGCACGTGTGCTTTAATTTTATAATACTACTAGAGGCCAGGTGCACAAAAATTTGTGCACTCAGGGGCGAGGGGGAGTCCCTCAGCCTGGCCTGTGCCCTCTCGCAGTCTGGGACCCCTCGGGAGATAACGGCCAGCTGGCTTAGGCCTGATCCTGGGTGGCAGAGGGCAGGCCCAATCCCTAGGTGCAGCCCCTGGTTGGGCTCAGATCAGGGCCGATTGGGGAGTTGGGGCACTGCACCCTGTCATGCACAGAGCAGGGCGGGTCAGGAGGTTGTGATGCCACCCTCAGTCACGCTCAGGGTAGGGCCAATTGGGGGGTTGGGGCACCGCCCCCTGTAACACTCAAGGCAGGGTTGATGGGGAGGTTGCAGCACCACCCCCTGTCACGCACAGAGCAGGGCCAATCAGGGGGTTGGGGCGCTCCCCCTTGTCATGCACAGAGCAGGGCCCATCAGGGGGTTGGGGAGCTCCCCCCTGTCACGCACAGAGCAGGGCAGATCGGGGGTTGGGGCACCGCCCTCTATCACCCCCAGAGCAGGGCCGATCAGGGGGTTGGGGCGCCGCCACTGTCACACTCAGGGCAGGGCCGACGGGGAGGTTATGGCTCTACCCCATCACACACAGAGCAGGGCCCGTGTGGGAGGGGGGGTTGGGGCGCTGCACCCTGTCACACACAGATCAGGGCAAATAGGGAGGTTATGGCCACGCCCCCTGTCACACACAGAGCCGCAGGGTGATCAGGGGGTTTGGGCGCTGCCCCCGGTCACACTGATCCCAGTGCCGGGAGGCCTCTCAGCTCCACTGATCCCAGTGCTGGGAGGCATATTACCCTTTTACTATATAGGATAGAGGCCTGGTGCATGGGTCGGGGCTGGCTGGTTTGCCCTGAAGGGTGTCCTGGATCAGGGTGGAGGTCCCTACTGGGGTGCCTGGCTAGCCTGGGTGAGGGGATGATGGCTGTTTGCAGCTGGTCACACACCCTTCAGGGTGGGGGTCCCTACTGGGGTGCCTGGCCAGTCTGGGTGAGGGGATGAGGGCTGTTTTCAGGCTGGTGGGTGACTGAAGCTCCCAACTGCTCCTTTTTTTCTTTTTATTTTGTTTATCCTGGGCCAGCTTTAGCCTGGCTCCAGCTCTGAGGCTTCTGCTGCTGAAAGCAGGTATCTGGTTTGTTTGGGTTCTATAATTGAAACACTGTATCAACTCCAGCTTTGAGATCCCGGCTGGCTGAAAGCAGGTTTCTGGGGTTTTGTTTAGCTTCTATATTTGTAACAATGTTTCAAACTGCAAGTTCAGAGGCCGGCAAGGCAGGAGGGGAACGTTGGAGTCCTCCGTCACTGAAGCAAGCAAGCCTCATGTTAGTTTCAAGCTGCCTGGCTGCCGGCTGCCATCTTGGCTGGCAGTTAATTTACATATCTCGCTGATTAGCCAATGGGAAGGGTAGCGGATGTACGCTAATTACCATGTTTCTCTTTTATTAGATAGGATATTATATATACTATTTTGGCATGTAATTTTTGCAGTAACATAATTACCACACAAATCTTTCTTCTAATTAATTTCCTTTCAATGTGCATGAATCTGTGCACCTGGCCACTAGTAGTATTATAAAATTAAAACATGTGTGCGTTTGGTGCCAGCGAGAGCTTTATATGTATTGCACATGCATGAGTCAATGTTTATTTTTAAATTGCCAGTGCATGTCATATGTACCGGCTGGTTGGTCGGTCAGACGGTCAGATGGACAGTGGTCAGTCACTTAGCCTTTTATATAATACATATTGAGTTGAATCTATAGATTGTTTTGTGTAGATCAGGCAGCTTGTAGGAAGGGGTTCAGGCACATTCTCTCCTTCAAGTGCCTCAGCTCTGCCTGGCTTTCTGGCATCCCCCACTGCCACCTCAAGCAAGAGAGAATAAAAAACTAAAAATAACTAAAAAAATAAATCAGCCCACTTGGCACTCCACTGCCCCCCCCCCCCTCCCGAGTAGGTCCTCTTCCCAGGCTCCAACCAAACCAAGTCTCCTCACTGTCAGACCCAGCCTCAGGGCTGAAGATTTTCCAGCCCAGAGCTGCAGGGCAGGGTATAATCAGCCATTGCACAGCGTGTGTAAGGGGAGCCTCCCAAGCTCTCAAGTTGGGTAGGGCCTCCTTCCAGGGCCCCATTGTTCAGTCTCCATCAGGCTCTCCATTGAAAGTTTCTCTAGAAAGTAAAGGTCCCTCAGGATCACTGATGGGTGTGCCTGTCAAACATCTCTGCTGGCCCTGAGACCCACCCCCTTCAGATTCAGATTGGGGTAGCTCCCCAAATGGGATGGTGTGGGTGCTCACCCTGCTCCTGCCAGCTATCTCAGCCTTAGGCTCCTGTCCCTGCACTTCCAATGAGCCCCCGCAGCCAGCAATGTCCTGGCCACCTCTATCTGCTCAGGGTGTTCTGGGCTCTGTGGCCTATCCACACTTTACTCACTTTCCTTCTAGTCTGCTGATCCAGTGGTGCATGGCGCTGGGGAGGCAACTGCTCTCTCTGTGCCAGCACTGCAGCTCCTAGACCCCAACTTCTGGATGCAGAGCAGCAGCTGCCAGGCTGGGAGACTGAGCAACAGCATTGGTGGTGGTAATGGCAGATGCAGCAGGGAAGGCTGGGAGCTGAGTTGTGGCACCCCCAAGGAACACTCCACAGATATGCCTAAATGGCCACTCTCCAAATCTGGAGGGAGAAGTGCTGGGCCAGCAGAGGTGAACATGAACTGTGGACTTGGAGTCCCCATATAGACAGAATTCCACAATTTCAATTTCACTCAGATGTCTGAAGAGGTGGTGAAGACCCCACAGATTGCAAGCAGGGGTGACAGGGCCAACAGACCTCCCCACACACCCCAATGTTCCATATCTTGAATGTAGTTGTGGTTACAGAATTATGTATGTACTAGAGGCCCAGTGCATGGATTAGTGCACCTGTGGGGTCCCTCGGCCTGGCCTGAGCCCTCTTGCAATCTGGGACCCCTCGGGGGATGTCAGACTGGAGGTTTTGGCCTGATCCCCACAGGCCAGGCTCCATAAACCGGGCCTCTAGTATGCATATAAGACCATTAGTTAGTCCCTTCCTGCCCTGCCCCCCTCTCCCCTTTCCTCTGAGATTCATCAGTCTGTTCTATGTTTCCATGCCTGTGCATTGAGTGTCTGTGTGCATCATAGCTACTCGTTGAATGATCGAACGGTCACTCAAGCTTTTATATATATAGACTAGTGGCCCGGTGCACGAAATTCATGAACAGGGGGGTGTCCCTCAGCCTGGCCTACACCCTCTCCAATCTGGGACCCTGTGAAGGATGTCCTACTGCCAGTTTACAGGGATTAGGCCTAAACCGGCAGTCAGATATCCCTCTCACAATCCGGGACTGCTGGCTCCTAACCACTCACCTGCCTGCCTGCCTGCTTGCCTGCCTGATTGCCCCCGTCCAGTGTGCTCACCCCCAACTGCCCCCCCTGCTGGCCTGATCACCCCACCTTTCCTCCCCACTGGCCTGCTCACCCCCAACTGGCCCCCCTGCTGGTCTGCTTACCCCCAATGGCCCCGCCCCCCATCAGCCTGATCACCCACAATTGTCCTTCCCTCTTGGCCTCTAACCACCTCTACCTCGGCCCTGCCACCATGGCTTTGTCCAGAAGAACATCTGGAAGGTCTCCTGGAAGGTCTCCCAGTCTAATTAGCATATTACCCTTTTAAAGACCTGGTGCATGGGTGGGGCCTGGCTGGTTTGCCCTGAAGGGTGTCCCGGATCAGGGTGGGGGTCCCGCTGGGGTGCCTGGCCAGCCTGGATGAGGGGCTGAGGGCCGTTTTCAGGCTGACCACACCCCCTTCAGGGTGGGGGTCCCCACTGGGGTGCCTGGCCAGCCTGGGTGAGGGTCTGATGACCGTTAACAGGCTGGCCATGACCCCTGGTGACTCAACCTCCCAGCCTCTCCTTTTTTTTTTTTTTTTCAGAGCCTCCTTGAGCGAAGGCCATGGTGGGCTGGAAGCAGGTATATGGGATTTATTTATCTTCTATAATTAAAACTTTGTAGCCTTGAGCGGAGCCCAAGCTTGGCTTCCTCCATCGCCAGGGGCAACCCAAGCCTCCTGCTCGCTCCAGCTCCATGGTCACAGCCATCTTATTGGGTTAATTTGCATAGTCACTCCTGATTGGCTGGTGGGTGTAGCAGAGTGATGGTTAATTTGCATGTTTCTCTTTTATTAGTGTAGATGTCAAAACTTATGAAAATGCACTTAGAATTGTAGTTTTATTTTATGTTGTTACACTTTAATAAAGTTGATTAAAAATATTGGATTAAGTGCAAATTCCAAAGAAATATTTTAATGAAAATGTAATAATTATGTGTAAACAAAAATACATATTTTTCTGTATTTAGTTGCTGTTTCTGAAATGATTGAGCATCTTTACCAATTTTTATTCCAGTTCAATAAACTTTAGCATAATTACTATCCCCATAAACTCAAAAGTTATTCCAATTAAAAAGTTACACTGATTATACTAAAATAGTAGAGTGACTCAATACTCTATTCTTTTTTTAACTTATTTATTTTTTATTTATTAAGGTATTAAAAATGTGTGGTTATCCTCCCAATGCCCCCCACACCCCAATTCTGCCCTCAACCTCACCCTTACACTCTGTTGTCTGTGTCCATTGGTTATACTTATATGCATGCATACAAGTCTCTTGGTTGATCTCTTCCCCTTATCCCCATCCTCCCCTACCTTCCCTCTGAGTTTGAGCATCTGATCGATGTTTCCCTGTCTCTGGATCTGTTTTTGTTCATCAGTTTATGTTGTTCATTATAATTCACAAATGAATGAGATCATATGATATTTATCTTTTTCTGACTGGCTTATTTGCCTTAGCATAATGCTCTCCAGCTCCATCCATGCTGTTCCAAGTGGTAGGAGTTCCTTCATTTTACAGCAGCATAGTATTCTATTGTGTAGATGTGCCACAGTTTTTTAATTTACTCATCTGCTGATGGGCACTTAGGCTGGTTCCAAATCTTAACTATGGTAAATTGTGCTGCTATGAACATAGGGGTGCATATATCCTTTCTGATTGGTGTTTCTAGTTTCTTGGGATATATTCCTAGAAGTGGGATCACTGGGTCAAATGGGAGTTCCATTTTTAGTTTTTTGAGGAAACTCCATACTGTTCTCCACAGTGGCTGCACCAGTCTACATTCCCACCAGCAGTGCATGAGGGTTTCTTTTTCTCCACATCCTCGCCAGCACTTGTCGTTTGTTGATTTGTTGATGATAGTCATTCTGACAGGTGTGAGATGGTACCACATTGTGGTTTTGATTTGCATCTCTTGGATGATTAGTGACTTTGAGCATGTTTTCATATGTCTCTTGTCCTTCCTTCTGTCTTCTTTCAAAGAGTATCTCTTTAGATCTGTTGACCATTTTTTTTGATTGGGTTGTTTATCTTCCTTTTGGTAAGTTGTATGAGTTCCCTGTAAATGCTGGAGATTAAACACTTATCGGTGATAACATTGGCAAATATGTTCTCCCACGGAGTGGGCTTTCTTGTTGTTTTGTTGATGGTTTCTTTTGCTGTACAAAAGCTTTTTATTTTGATGTAGACCTATTTGTTTATTTTCTCTTTAGTTTCCAATGCCCTAGGACAGGGGTGGGCAAACTTTTTGTGAATGTGTGCCAAAACCAGCAAAATCTCTGACTCAAAATTCTTCGGCCTGCCAACCCTAATTTTTTGAAAACATGTTATGCCTACTTGATTTCTCTTAAGGTGTACGTATGTGAAGAACCTTGAAGAAATAATAAAATTCATTCGAGCAACAAAACACAGTATATGATGATGAAAAATACATTTATTTTTTAATGTACACATGTACACTGATAGTCCAACAGAAAACTTAATGACTCCGTTTGATATTATCAGTGGGACTTTTGCTGCTGCATCACTGATGACAGAGATTTTACATCAGGTTTATATTTTGTGACCTTCAGAGATATGCACGAGCTACTACTTTCATCCATCAGGCTACTGCTATTACGAGACTTAACAAAATTCATCACTGAGATCAAAGATTCACAAGCGTATGTGGATGAAACCAAAACACTGGTTGGATCTAGGAAGGCAGGAAGAGTTAAGGCAGAGGCATAGAAATTGCTCTTCCCCTCTCTCGTCAATCCATGTCTATGGTCTTTAAGATAACTTGTTATGTAAAATTATTTATTAATCTAAGATGCACCTACACTGAATTTATCTGAAAAATAAAAAAGTCGATATTAAGAAATTAATTGTAAATGGAAGATTATAAGAGAGGGTTTCAGGTGCCAGCAAAAGTTACTGGCGTGCCATGTTTGGCATGTATGCCAGGGGTTACCCACCCCTGCTCTAGGAGCTGTATCAGTGAAGAAATTGCTTCAGCATATGTCTGAGATTTTGCTGCCTGTGGATTCCTCTTGTATTTTTATGGTTTCCAATCTTACATTTAAGTCCTTTATCCATTATGAGTTTATTTTTGTGTATGGTGTAAATTGGTGATCTAATTTCATTTTCTTTTGCATGTATCTGTCTAATTTTCCCAACAGCATTTATTGAAGAAACTGTCTTGACTCCATTGTATTTTCATGGCTCCTTTGTCAAATATTAATTGAGCATAGTGGTTTGGGTCAATTTCTGGGTTCTCTATTCTATTACATTGGTCTATATGTATGTTCTTGTGCCAGTACCAGGCAGTTTTGAGAAGAGTGGCTTTGTAATACAGCTTGATATCTGGTATTGAGATCCCTCCTACTTTGTTCTTCTTTCTCAAGATCGCTGCAGCTATTCAGGGTCTTTTTTTATTCCAGATGAATTTTTGGAAAGTTTGTTCTAGGTCTGTGAAATATGCTGTTGGTATTTTAATGGGGAGTGCATTGAATCTATAGATTGTTTTTGGTAGTATGGACATTTTGATGATGTTTATTCTACCAATCTATGAACATGGTATGTTCCTCCATCTGTTTATGTCTTCTCTCTCTTTTTTCAATGTCCTGTAATTTTATGAGTAGAGGTCTTTCACCTCCTTCGTTAAGTTTATTCCTAGGTATCTTAATTTTTTTGTACAATGGTAAATGGGATTGTTTTTTTAATGTCTCTTT
The DNA here is from genome assembly GCF_964212035.1 of Myotis nattereri. Lineage (NCBI taxonomy): Eukaryota > Metazoa > Chordata > Mammalia > Chiroptera > Vespertilionidae > Myotis > Myotis nattereri. Next base: position 107,762,993 of record NC_138076.1, read on the forward strand.
CTGTAAGTTCACTGTTAGTGTATAAAAATGCCATTGATTTCTTGGCATTACTTTTATATCCTGCTACATTGCTGAATTCATTTATTAAGTCTAATAATTTTTCGATGGAGTCTTTGGAGTTTTCTAAATATCATGTCATCTGCGATTAATGACAATTTTACTTCTTCTTTTCCAACTTGGGCACATTTTATTTCTTCTTGTCTGATTGCTGTGGCTAGCACTTTCAGTACTATGTTGAATAGGAGTGGTGAAAGTGGGCATCCCTGTCTTGTTCCTGTTTTTAAGGGAAAATGATGTTGGCTATAGGTTTGTCATATAAGGCTTTTATTATGTTGATATATTATCCTTCTATTCACACTTTGCTGAGCGTTTTTATTAGAAAAGTGTGTTGGACTTTGTCAAATGTCTTTTCTAAATCAATTGATATGATTATGTGATTTTTGTCTCTCAATTTGTTTATGTGATGTATCACATTTATTGATTTGAGGATATTGTACCAGCCTTGCATTCCTGGAATAAATCCCACTTGGTCATGGTATATGATCTTTCTAATATAATGCTGGTTCCAGTTTGCTAGAATTTTGTTGAGGATTTTAGCATCTATATTCATCATGGATATTGGCCTGTAATTCTCTTTCTTTGTGGTGTCTTTATCTGGTTATGAGATTTGGGTAATGCTGACTTAATAGAAAGAGCTTGGAAGTGTTCCTTCCACTTAATTTTTTAGAATAGTCTGAGAAGGATTGGTTTTAGTTCTTCTTTGAATGTTCAGTAAAACTCCCCTGTGAAGCCATCTGGTCTGGGGCTTTTGTTTGTTGGAAGCATTTTGATTACTGTTTCAGCTTCATTAGTAGTTATCAGCTCTTCAGGTTTTTAGAATCTTCTTGATTGAGTTTTGGAAGGTTGTTTTTTTCTAGGAATGTGTCCATTTCATCGAGGTTGTACAGTTTGTTGGAAAAGAGGTGTTCATAGTTTTTTTTTTTTTTTTTACAATCCTTTGTATATCAGTGGAGTCAGTTGTTACTTCACTTCTTTCATTTCTGATTTTGTTTATTTGGGTCCTCTCCCTTTTTTTCTTGGTGAGCCAGGCTAGAGGTTCATCAATCTTGTTTATCCTTTCAAATAACCAGCTCTTGGTTTCATTGATCTTTTGTATTGTACTTTTAGTCTCTATGTCATTTATTTCTGCTCTGATCTTTATTATCTCCTTTCTTCTGGATACTGTGGGCTTTTCTTGTTGCTCTCTTTCTAATTCTTTAAGTTGCAGGGTTTGATAATTTATTACCATTTTTTCTTGTTGGTTTTTTTTTTTTTTTTTTTGAGGTAGGCTTGTAGAGCTATGAACTTCCCTCATAGGACTGCTTTCATTGTGTTCCATAGATTTTGGATTGTTGTATTTTCATTGTCATTTGTTTCCAGGATGCTTTTTATTTCTTCTTTGATCTCTTTGGTAACCCAATCATTGTTTAATAGCATGCTATTTAGCCTCTAAGTGTTAGATTTTTTTCATTGTTTTTATTGTAGTTGATTTCTTGTTTTATGCCATTGTGATCTGAGAAGATGCTTATTATGATTTCTATCCTCTTGAATTTGAAGAGACTTTGCCTGTGTCCTAATATGTGGTCTATCTTTGAAAATATTCTGTGTGCACTGGAGAAGAATGTATATTCTGTTGCTTTGGGGTGAAATATTCTGAAGATGTCAATTAAATCCATCTGATTTGGTGAGTAATTTAGGATTGCTGTTTCCTTGATGATTTTTTGTTTAGAGGATTTATCCAGTGGTGTCAGTGGGGTATTAAAGTCCCCTACTATGACTGTATTGCTATCGATCTCTCCCTTGATATCTTCCCGAAGTTGTTTTATGTATTTGGGTGTTCCTATATTGGGTACATATATGTTTACCAGAGTGATATATTCATGTTGGATTTCTCCCTTTAGTAATATGTAGTGGCCATCCTTATCTCTTGTTATGGCCTTTATTTTCAGGTCTATTTTGTCAGATATAGGTATTGCAACCCCAGCTTTTTTCTCATTTCCATTTGCCTGAAAAAATTTTTTCCATCCCTTCACCATCAGTCTGTGTGAATCTTTTGTTCTGAGATGGGTCTCTTGAAGACAGCAAATATATGGGTCGTGTTTTCTTATCCACTCAGCTACCCTATGTCTTTTGATTGGGGCTTTTAACCCATTTATGTTTAATGTTATTATTGATAAGTACTTTTTTGTCATCATTTTTATTCTTAATGTTTGTGTTTCTTCTTGTATTTCTGTTTCTTCTTTTTACAGCAGTCCCTTTAGCATTTCTTGCATTGCTGGCTTGGTGGTAATAAACTCTCTTAGCCCATTTTTGTCTGTGGAGCTCCTGATTCCACCTTCAATTTTGAATGATAGCTTTGCTGAGTATAGTATTCTGGGATTCAGTACCTTGTTTTGCATCACTTTGTATATTTCATTCCATTCCCTTCTGGCCTGTTGTGTTTCTGTTGAGAAATCCACTGATATTCTAATATCGATTTTGTATTGTCCTAAAGCTCCCTTAGGCTTGCCTCTTGCTTTTTAATTTTTAAATTTTTTTTTTCCAGTTGCTGCTGTGTTTGTATGATTTTTGTGATTTCACAAAATACCTTGTCTTCTAGCTTGCTGATGCAGTCCTCAGCCTCTTCTAGTCTACTGTTTAAGCCTGCCATTGTGTTCTTTATTGCAGCAACATCATTCTTCATTTCCTCTTGGTTTCTTTTCATATTGGTTACATTCTTATTCAGCTCCTTATAATTCTCATTGAGTTGTATGTATTTTTCTTTGAGTTGCATGTATTTGTCATCCAGCCATTTGAGCACCCTTATAACCATTACTCTGAATTCTTTCTCTGAGAAGTTACTTGCCTCCATTTCATTTAACTCCCTTTCTGGTGATCTCTCTTTTTCTTTCCTTTGGGGATTGCTTTTTTGTCTCCCCATGTTTTGCTGTTAACATTTTAATTTTTTCTGTGTCCTAGATCTGACTGCTTTTGTATCCAGGTTCTTTTGGGGATGATGCTGCTGGTGTGATCTCTTGGGTCTTTGTAATTTAGCATATCTCCCTACTTGAGCTATTTGGGTTTTCTTGATGTAGGCCTGCAAGCTGAAAAGGCGCAACTGCGGTGTCCAGATGTCAGCAGCCGGGGAGGGGGATCTCCCAATTTTTGCTGCCTTGCATCCTTAGTTGGAATCACATGTGCCCAGTGGGGGCTCACAAGGTACCCAGTAGCTGTCTGTCAGGGTGGTGGGGCTCAGGAGGCCTGTGCTCTGGAAAGGCTTGGCTGTGGTGTCCAGAGTTCCGTAGCTGTAGGGTGAGAAGTCTCAGTTTTTGCTGCTGCTTCCTTGGTTGGATACACGCTCACCCAGTGGCAGCTCACAGGGGTACCCATGATGTGTTTGCCAGCGTGGCACACTGAGGCACACTGAAGGGCCCTGGCTGAAGCCAAGCAATCGAGGCATCTGTGGGCAGGTATCCAGGATGAGGGTATTCAGAATTTCTACTGCTGGGGCAGTGCACCCTTGTTTGGATAAGAGAGTGCCCAGCAGGCTGCCCATGGAGCAGTGGGTTCAGGAGGCTTGTGTGCTGGAAAAGTGCCACTATAGTGTCCCGAGTTCTACAGCTGTGGGATGGGAAGACTCACTTTTTGCTGCTGTGTCTGAGGTTGGATACACGTGCTCCCAGTGTCAGCTTACAGGGGTACCTGTGGTGCGTTTGTGGTGCAGAGCTCTGACACACCCTGAGGGACCCTGGCGCTGAAGTTGTGTGATAGTGTCTGTGGGAAGTTATTCAGGAATAGTCAATCCAGAATTTCCCTGTGTACAATATCGCACCCAGCGAGGGCAAGAGCTGCCTGTGGGGTGGTGGGTTCTGGAGGCCTGCCTGCTGGAAACGTGCGTCTGTGGAGGTGCATTTGCTGCGCGGAGCTCTGACATACCCTGAGGGGTCCTGGTGCTGAAGTTGTGAGATGGTGTCTGTAGGCAGTTATTCAGGAAGGGTGATTTCAGAATTTCTACTGTGGGGCAGTGTGCCACTGTCTGTACAATATAGCACCTAGCAAGTGTTCACAGTGGCTCCCAGGAGTTGCCTGTGGGGTGTTGGGCTCCGGATGCCTGCATGCTGGAAACAGAACTATGGTGGTGCATTTGTGGCGTGAAGCTCTGATGCACCCTCAGAGGCCCTGGCGCTGAAGTTGTGCAACAGTGTCTGTGGGCAGTTATTCAGGAAGAGTGAATTCAGGATTTCTACTGTGGGGCAGTGCGTCCCCCTTTGCACAATATCACACCCAGCTGGGGCTTGCAGTGACTCCCAAGAGCTGCCTTGGAGTGGTGGGCTCCGGATGCCTGCACGCTGGAAACTCGTGACTGTGTTGTCAGAGGTCTGCCACTGGGAAGGGGGAAGCTGCACTTAACTGCTGCGGGAGTTGTGCACCTTTGGAGGTGGAGGTCCTAGGGTCTGTGGGTGGAGCAGCAGGATTTTGTCTGGAGTGGCTGTCAGGTCGAGGGCAGTGTCCAAGGGCTGTCTGGTTGGTGCTGTTGATGATTTCCTTCCTAGACAAGGTCGCTCTCCCCTTCAAGATAACGTGGGCTCTGTGACCGAGTCCCACAGCCCGAGGAGTCCTCGGCGATGGTAGGTGCTCCCTGCCCAGGAGAGTCTGGTCTGCCAGTCCCTGCTACTCCTTTCAGATTTAACTGTCCTTCAATCACTCACACACACACCACACACATCCACACACTCTCCTTTCTCACCACTCACATCATCTCCACCTCAGTCCTGCCAGCTCCTATTTTTTTTCTCAATTCTTTGATTGGTTAAAAAAATTCAAATTTCAATTCTAATGATTATTTTTATACTACTTTTGAATAACACCAAACTCATGTTCAGTTCATTTATAGTTCACTTTTTACAGCTTTTCCTCATTATATTTCTTAGTTTGAAATAGAATAAAAAGCCTAGAAATTACAGTCTAACATAAATGTATTCAGTTGATTACTTCTATTTTTTCATATTAAAATCATCACTAAATATTAGTGTCTAATTTATTTTAGTCCACGGTCTTATTAAAATCCTCATGGGGGATAAAGGAGAAAGAGTTACTAAAACAATGGAAACAAATCAGAGTTACCAGAAATTTGTCTGACTAAATTGAAATTCTTCCTGACTGAAGCAATGTGGTATTGAGGTTAACAACACGGGTGAGCAGGCAGGTAATAGATAGGTATTCCTACTTATATTACGCTATATAGACTTGCTTTAGAGATATGGGCTTTGCTAACAAGAGTAATTGCTCATCTTTTTACCCTAATTCCTATAAACCTGCTGCCTCTTCTGACAGTCAACAAAGAGCTTCTTTCTGGCACAATCAAGGTTTTGATTTTTTTCCCATTATGTTCTCCACTCTGAACTTCTTTAACATTTCCATCTACTGGGACCTTCATTCTCTGCATTTGTTGGCTGACCATAGTTGCAAGTAATAGAAATTGGCATAGTAGAAATAGGTGATTGTCATTAACTGAGCTGAGGCCAATAGTAGAATGGATACAGATTTTAAAAACACTGATTGTTTTTGTGGGTGTGGTATCCATCATATACTAAAGCTCCCCTACCCCCCAATCAAATATACAAGGCATGGGTGGTGGGGGCCATGCTAGCAGTCTGTGTACCATTGGTTTTGGAACATACTTGACTTATTTTTTCAAATATTCTCTTTTGTCCTATTTCTGAAACCCCATATGTCAGGCTTTTCACCATGCCCCATTTTATTTTACCATTTCTCTACTATTTTATATCTTTTTCATCTCTGTTCTGAAGTCCTAGTACTCTTGCTTACATAATATATGGAACACTATTCTCTCTTGAATGTCTAATCTGCTATCAAATTCATCAATAAAATGGTAAATTTCACTTATTTTTCTTATGTGTAAAATTTCCATTTATAAAATAATCCTATATAATAAAAGTGTAGTAGGCAAATTGTCCGCTTGACCAGGAGTTTGTCTGAGAGTTCTACCAGGGAGCAGGGCTGGCTAGGGGAAGGGAGGGAGGCCCCTGCTGGCAGCTGGCAGCCACTAGGTACCCATTCGTAAACTGGGCCTCTAATCCATAATATTTAAGTGTGCTTCTTGTAATTATCACTTAATTGGTTATTTATTCTTTATCTTCACTAGAGAATGTGTTTTTATTCATTTTAGAGAGAGAAGCCATTGATCAATTGCCTCCCTCCGCAGATTGAATGTGCAATGTAGGTAAGCGCCCTGACCTAGAATCAAACCTGTAACCTTTTGGTATATGGAATGATGCTCCAATCAGTTGAGCCACTCTGCCAAGGCTGGTTCTTGATTGTTGTTGTTGTTGATAATCCTCATCCAAGGATATTTTCTTTTTTATTTTTAGAGAGGGTGGAAAGGAAGGGGAGAGGCACACAGAGAGAAACCTCAATGTGAGAGAGACACATCGATTGGTTGCCTCCCACATGCATCTGACCAGGGCCAAGGATTGAGCCTCACCTGCAAACAAGGTACATGCCCTTGCCAGAACCAAACCAAAAACCCATCAGTCCACAGGCTGACACTCTATCCACTGAGCCAAACCAGTTATGGTGGGTTCTTGATTTTTTAATCCTACTTGATATGTTTGTACTTAAAGATGGCATTTCCTATTCATTTGCCACATTTCTATTTGCTTTGGTTACTCTTAAAATTATCATTAATATCAAATTACTACTGATAAAATATGGAACCTGAAAACTATGATTTTTATTACTAAATACCCATCCTTAGTGCTATTGTTATAATATGTAATATTTATTAATATAAACTTGCACATATTGTGCTACATTTTGTTTTATTCATATTTTTCAAAAAACTAAGACAATTTTAAATTTTATTTATTTTACATTAACCCATATTAGAATTTTCGTAACTATTCTTTATAAAGTTGAGTTGCCGTCTGACATAATTTCCCTTCATCTGAAAAACTTCCTTTAGAATTTCTTTTTTTTAAAATATATTTTTATTGATTTCAGAGAGGAAGGGAGAGGGAGAGAGAGATTAGAAACATCAACGATAAGAGAGAATCATTGATTGGCTGCCTCCTGCATGCCCCACCCTGGGGATTGAGCCCGCAGCCCAGGCATGTGTCCTAGACCAAAATCGAATCTGGGACCTTTCAGTCCACAGGCCGACACTCTATCCACTGAGCCAAACCAGCGAGAGCTAGAATTTCTTATAATACAGATATGCTGGTAAGATTTCTTAGCTCTTGTTTATCTGAAAGTATTTTTGTTAAAACTTCATTCATGACGCTTACTCTCACTGAGTATGAAACTCTTGGCTATGCTTTTTTTCTTTTAAAAGTTCAACTTTGTCATTTAAATGTCTTCAGGCCTCCATAATTACAGTTATGAAGCAGTAATTATTTATCTGTATGTAGCATGACTTTTTTTTTTTCTTGCTCTTTTTAAACTTTTGCCATTATCTTTAGGCTTTAAGCAGTTTGAGTATAAAGATTCTAGAAGTGGTTTATGTTGTTGTTTATATGATGATTGGGACCTGTTACACTTTTTATATCTTTTATATAAGTTACTAGAGGCCCAGTGCACAAAATTCATGCACTGGGTGGCGGGGAGAAGGATGTGTCCCTCAGCCCAGCCTGCACTCTCTCCAAACTGGGACTCCTTGGCGACTGCCAGTTTAGGCCCGATCAGAATTGGGCCTAAACCAGCAGTCGGACATCCCTCTTGCAATCCAGGACTGCTGGCTCCTAACCGCTCACCTGCCTGCCTGTCTGATCACCCCTAACCATTCTGCCTGCCAGCCTGATTCCCCCCAACTGCCCCCCATTGCTGGCCTGATTGCCCCCAACTGCCTCCCCCTGCTGGCCTGCTCTCCCCTAACTGCCCCCCTCCGCCGGCCTGCTAACCCCCAACTGCCACCCCTGCCAGCCTGCTTGCCCCCAACTGCTCCGCCTGCCAGCCTGCTCACCCCCAACTACCTCCCCTCCTGGCCTGATCACCCTAACAGCCTCTGCCTCGGCCCCGCCACCATGGCTTTGTCCAGAAGGTCTCCCAGTCTAATTAGCATATTACCCTTTTATTAGTATAGATGTACAGGGTGGGGCAAAAGTAAGTTTACAGTTGTTCCAGGGTGGGGAAAAAGTAGGTTTACAGTTGTTCTATGGAAAATGATACAGTAATTAATAAATAACACAAGAATAAACTCTGTTTCATATATTCACAACTGTAAACTTACTTTTCCCCCACCCTGTATATTCCTTTTGTATTTCTCTTTAAATTTTTGAAAGCATACACATGTATATTGCATAGTTGCTGCTTTGAAGTCTGCATCTACTCCCACTTGGAGACAGTCTCTTATTCACTGCCTTTTCCCTAAGTATAGGTACACATTTGGTGTCTTTTATTTTATGTCTAATAATTTGGGGTTGAAAACTTGGCATTGTAGACAATATATTGTAGCAATTCTGTATTCTATTGTGTTCTGATATTGTTTTAGTTATCATGGGTTTGGACTCAAATTTCAAACCGTGTCTCTCTCTTCCTACTCCCAGAGTGCAGCTGTCATATTGCATATCTGTTTCTATAGTTCTCATCTGCTATTTTTGTAGTGCAACTCCCTGTGGGGGGGTGAAGGGGCGGGTGGGGAGGGTCTTCATTAGGCCCCTGCTTGTTTCATGGTCAGCAATGGATTTGAGTAAACTTATCATTATACTTGGGATTTTCCCTCTCTGTGGTTTTCCTTCTAATTTCAAGCTGTTATGAAATCCTGTGTTTTGTCCTTTGACTTCTCAAGCTTTTAATGGTTCAGATGGCTGTGTACAGTGTTGGGTGCACTCAATGAAAAAGCAGCCAACTCACAACTATTACCAGATAAACTATGTCTTTCAAAGGTAGATTATAGTAGCCAACTGCTTTTCTGGTACCATTTTTTTATCTCATGTCCCACATAGCTGCTGAAATATCTTCTCTGCTTTCCTTCTTTTTAACATCTATCTTAGTCTCAGTTTCTTAGTCTCCCTAACCATAAAAGTAATGATTTTCATAAGCTCCAAGGGAAACAGTAGCACAATGTGTCAGGTTTACCCACATAATCTCCCTTGTCCCTCTGATATTGACTCCTTGGTGTTTACACTTTTTCTCAGTGGGAGAACTGTTTTGTTAAAAGTGGAATTCCTAAGGCATTGTTTTGAACTATCTTCTTAGATCCCATACTTATTTCCTCTATCCACTTATGATTTCTAAGTCAGGAAAAGATGGAAATTTGTCTTTCTTTTTCTCCTCCTCATACCATTTTAGGTGTATAGTTGTATGAGATGTCAAATGTACATACCCATGTAAGTATGACCACATCCAATATGTAGAAAACTTCGATTTTCCCAAAATGTTCCTTCATGACTATTAGCAGTCAGTTTCACCCAAGCTTGCTCTGAAAAACTAATGATATGGTTGATATCAATATAGGAATTTTTGCAAGAAATTCCTATAAATAAATTCATATAGCATGTGGTCATTTGTGTCTATCTTTCACTTATGTTCACCCATGTTGGGTTATATATCATTAGTTTTTTCATGTGATTTTTAGTGACAGGGCTCAAAAATATTTTATTAATTCATCTAAAATGTTTAATATATTAAGGTAACATTTTGTTTTTTTTTTGTTTTGTTTTTTGTTTTGTTTTTGTTTTGTTTTGTTTTGTTTTGTTTTGGGGAGGGTCTTCATTAGGCCCCTGCTTGTTTCATGGTCAGCAATGGATTTGAGTAAACTTATCATTATACTTGGGATTTTCCCTCTCTGTGGTTTTCCTTCTAATTTCAAGCTGTTATGAAATCCTGTGTTTTGTCCTTTGACTTCTCAAGCTTTTAATGGTTCAGATGGCTGTGTACAGTGTTGGGTGCACTCAATGAAAAAGCAGCCAACTCACAACTATTACCAGATAATAGTTTTTATTTTATTATTTTAATTTATTTTATTTTATTTTTTATTTTATTATTTTAATTTTTATTAGTTAAGGTGTTACAAATGTGTCCTCATCCCCCCCATTAACTCCCAACCTCCCTCCTGCCTGCACACTTATGCTCCCATCCCCCTGTTGTCCATGTCCATTGGTTTGGCTTATATGTGTGTATACAAGTTCTTCAGTTGATCTCTTCCCCTTACCCCCTCCATCCCCTACTTTCCTTCTGGGGATTGATAGACTGATTGCTGTTTCTCAGTCTTTGGATCTGTCCCTTTTCATCAGTCTATGTTGTTCTCTATAATCCACAAATGAGTGAGATCATGTGGTATTTATCTTTCTCTGACTGGCTTCTTTCACTTAGCATAATGTCTCCAGTTCCATCCATGCTGTTGCAAAAGGCAAGAGTTCCTTCTTTTTTACCACAGCATAGTATTCCATTGTGTATATGTACCACAGTTTTCTAATCCACTCATCTGCTGATGGGCACTTAGGCTGATTACAAATCTTAGCTAGGGTGAATTGTGCTGCTATGAACATAAGGGTGCATATATCCTTTCTGATTGGCGTTTCTGGTTTCTTGGGATATATTCCTAATAGTGGGATCATTGGGTCAAATGGGAGTTCCATTTTTAGTTTTTGAGGAAGCTCCATACTGTTCTCCACAGCGGCTGCACCAGTCTGCATTCCCACCAGCAGTGCAGAAGGGTTCCTTTTTCTCCACATCCTCTCCAACACTTGTTGTTTGTTGATTTGTTGATGATAGCCATTCTGACAGGTGTGAGATGATAAAGCATAGTTGTTTTGATTTGCATCTCTCGTATAATTAATGACTTTGAGCATGTTTTCATATGTCTTTCGGCTTTCTGTATGTCCTCTTTCAAAAAGTGTCTATCTAGGTCCGTTGCCCATTTTTTCATTGGATTGTTTATCTTCCTTTTGTTAAGTTTCATGAGATCCCTGTAAATGTTGGAGATTAAACCCTTATCGGTGGTATCATTGGCAAATTATGTTATCCCATGTAGTGGGTCTTCTTGTTTTATTGATGGTTTCCTTTGCTGTGCAAAAGCTATTTATTTTGATGTAATCCCATTTGTTTATTTTCTCTTTAGTTTCCATTGCCCTAGGAGCATTATCAGAGAAGAAATTCCTTCAGCATATGTTTGCGATTTCGCTGCCTGTGAATTCCTCTAGTACTTTTATGGTTTCACATCTTACGTTTAAGTCTTTTATCCATTTTGAGTTTATTTTTGTGTATGGTGTGAGTTGGTGGTCTAGTTTCATCTTTTTGCATGTATCTGTCCAGTTTTCCCATAACCATTTATTGAAAGGACTGTCTTGACTCCATTGTAAGCTCTTGCCTCCTTTGTCGAATATTAATTGGGCATAATGGTTTCAGTAGATTTCTGGGGTCTCTATTCTATTCCATTGATCTATATGTCTGTTCTTTTGCCAGTACCAAGCTGTTTTAAGAACAGTGGCTTTGTAATAGAGTTTTATATCTGGTATTGAGATCCCACCTACTTTGTTCTTCTTTCTCAGGATTGCTGCAGGTATTCGAGGTCTTATTTTATTCCAGATGAATTTTTGGAACGTCCGTTCTAGATCTGTGAAATATGCCGTTGGTAATTTAATGGGGACTGCATTGAATCTATAGATTGCTTTTGGTAGTATGGACATTTTGATGATGTTAATTCTACCAATCCATGAACACGGTATGTTCTTCCATCTGTTTATGTCTTCCTCTATCTCTTTTTTTCAGTGTCCTATAGTTTTTCACATATAAGTCTTTTACTTCCTTAGTTAAGTTTATTCCTAGGTATCTTAATTTTTTTTGATGTGGTGGTAAATGGTATTGCTTTTTTAGTTTCACTTTCTGTAAGTTCACTATTGGTGTAAAAAAATGCCATGGATTTCTTGGCATTAATTTTGTATCCTGCTACATTGCCAAATTCATTTATTAAGTTTAATAATTTTTTGATGGAGTCTTTAGGGTTCTCTATGTACAATATCATGTCATCTGCAAATAAGAACAGTTTTACGTCTTCTTTTCCAATTTGGATGCCTTTTATTTCTTCTTGTCTGATCGCAACGGCTAGTACTTCCAGTACTATGTTGAACAGGAGTGGTGAGAGGGGGAATCCTGTCTTGTTCCTGTTTTTAGGGGGAATGTTTTTAGTTTTTGCCCATTGATTATGATGTTGGCTGTGGGTTTGTCATATATGGCTTTTATTATATTAAGGTATGATTCCTCAATTCCTCTCTTGCTGAGAGTTTTTATCAAGAAAGGGTGTTGGATTTTGTCAAATGCTTTTTCTGCATCAATTGATATGACTATGTGGTTTTTTTCTCTCAATTTGTTTATGTGATGCATCACATTTATTGATTTAAGGATATTGTACCATCCTTGCATCCCTGGGATAAATTCTACTTGGGCATGGTGTATGGTCTTTTTGATGTACTGCTGGATCTAATTTGCTAGGATTTTGTTGAGGATTTTGGCATCTATGGTCATGAGGGATATTGGCCTGTAATTCTCTTTCATTGTGTTGTCTTTATCTGGTTTTGGTATTAGGGTGATGCTGGCTTCATAGAATGAGCTGGAAAGTTTTCCTTCCTCTTGAATCTTTTGACATAGTCTGAGGAGGATAGGTTTTAGTTCTTCCTTGAATGTTTGGTAAAACTCCTCTCTGAAGCCGTCTGGCCCCGAGCTTTTGTTTGCTGGAAGGTTTTTGTTTACTGCTTCGATTTGCTCCATAGTTATTGGCCTATTGAGATTTTTAGATTATTTCTGGTTAAGTTTTGGAAAGTTGTATTTTTCTAGGAATATGTCCATTTCCTCCAGGTTGTCTAGTGTGTTGGAGTAGAGTTGTTCATAGTATTTTCTAACAATCCTTTGTATTTCTGTGGAGTCTGTTGTTATTTCTCCTCTTTCATTTCTGATTTTGTTTATTTGTGTCCTCTCTCTTTGTTTTTTGGTGAGCCTGGCTAGAGGTTTATCAATCTTGTTTATCCTTTCAAAGAACCAGCTCTAGGTTTTGTTGATCTTTTGTATTGTTTCTTTTTTTGGTCTCTATGTCATTTATCTCTGCTCTGATCTTTGTTATTTCCTTCCTTCTGCTTACACTGGGCTTTTCTTGTTGCTCTCTTTCTAACTCTTTGAGTTGTAGATTAGGTCATTTATTCTCATTGTTTCTTATTTCTTGTAGAACTATGAACTTCCCTCTCAAGACTTCTTTCGCTGTGTCCCATAGGTTTTGGATTGTTGTGTTTTCATTGTCGTTTGTTGCCATGATGTTTTTTATTTCTTCTTTGATCTATCTCGTAACCCAGTCATTGTTTAATAGCATGCTATTTAGTCTCCATGTGTTTGATTTTTTTGGATTGTTTTTGTTGTAGTTGATTTCCAGTTTTATGCCTTTGTGATCTGAGAAGATGCTTGATATGATTTCAATTTTCTTGAATTTGAGGAGACTTTGTCTGTGACCCAATATATGGTCTATCTTTGAAGATGACCCATGTGAACTTGAGAAGAATGTATATTCTGTGGCTTTGGAGTGAAATGTTCTGAAGAGGTCAATTAATTCCATCTGATTAGTGAGTCATTTAGGATTGACATTTCTTTGCTGACTTTTTGTTTAGGGGATTTGTCCAGTGGTGATAATGGGATATTAAAGTCCCCTACTATGATTATATTGCTCTCAACCTCTCCCTTGATCTCCTCCAGAAGATTCCTTACGTATTTGGGTGCTCCTATATTGGGTGCATATATATTTACCAGAGTTATTTCTTCATGTTGGATTGCTTCCTTTAGTATGATGAAGTGGCCTTCTTTATCTCTTTTCATGTCCTTCACTTTGAGATCTAATTTGTCAGATATAAGTATTGCTACCCCGGCTTTTTTTTTCACTTCCATTTGCATGAAAAACCATTTTCCATCCCTTCACCATCAGTCTGTGTGCCTCTTTTTTTCTGAGGTGGGTTTCCTGTAGACATCAGATATATTGGTCATGTTTTCTTATCCACTCAGTTACCCTATGTCTTTTGATTGGGGCATTTAATCCATTTACATTTAAAGTTATTATTGCTAGAAACTTGTTAGTCGCCATTTTTGTTCTTTACCACTGTGTTCCTTCTTTTTTCCTATTTTTTTCTTTTTGCAGCAGACCCATTAGCATTTCTTGCATTGCTGGTTTGGTGGTAATAAACTCCCGCAGACCGTTTTTGTCTGTGAAGCTCCTTATTTCACCCTCAATTTTGATTGATAGCCTTGCTGGGTACAGTATTCTTGGATTCAGACCCTTCCTTTGCATGACTTTGTATATTTCATTCCATTCCCTTCTGTCCTGATGTGTTTCTGTTGACAAATCAGTCGCTAGTCTGATGGGGGATCCTTTGTAGGTAACTTTCTGTCTCTCCCTGGCTGCTTTTAAGATTTTTGCTTTGTCCTTGGTGTTTGCCAATTTAATTATAATGTGCCTTGGCGTTGGTCTTTTGGGGTTCATTTTGTTTGGGACTCTGTGAGCTTCTTGGATTTGTGTGTGTTTTTTCTTCCATATATCAGGGAAATTTTCTGTTATTATCTTTTCAAAAAGGTTTTCTATTCCTTGCTAGGTTTCCTCTTCTTCTGGCACCCCTATTATTCAGATATTGTTTCGTTTCATTTTGTCCGAGAGGTCTCTTAGGCTCTCCTCCTGCTTTTTAATTTTTTTTCTAGAAGCTGTTCTGCTTGGGTATTTTTTCCTACCTTGTCTTCTAGCTCACTGATGCGGTCCTCTGCTTCTTCTAGTCTACTGTTGATGCGTTCTATTGAGTTCTTTATAGCAGTGATGTCATTTTTCATTTGTTCTTGGGTTTTCTTAATATCCTCTTGGTTCTTACACATATTGTTGAATTTGTCTTCCATTCTTTTCCTCCACCTTATGGCCATTTCTCTGAATTCTTTCTCTGACAGGTTGCTTGCCTCCATTGCCTCCATTTCATTTACTTCCTTTTCTGATGATGCCTGTTTTTCTTTCATATGTGGGTTGGTTCTTTGTTTCACCATGATCTCTCTTCTCCAGGTGTTTGGTTATGTAGTTCCCTCTCTGCTGCATTGATTTAAAGGCACAAAATACAACACAACAAGGCACAACATACAAGGCACTGAACACAAATGTATTCACGATATTAATAACCCCAAATAAAGGTGACCACCCGAGCAAAGAGAATTAGGAGATAAAGAAGAAAAAAGAGAAAAAGATAAAAGAGAAAAAGAAAAAAAAGGAGTGCAGAAATGAAATTGGGAAAAGGGAGAGAGAAAAAAAGTAAGAGAGAGAATGAAATAGAAGTGGGAAAGAGACTATTTATATGGGGAGAAAACTCTAATAGAACCTCTACTAATCCCAATGAATTCCAGCAACAGATCCCTGGAGATGAATGCAAACTACAAACAACCACTAATATCAAGGGAGGCAAGGGAAAACAGAAGCACAAATATAACTGGAGAAAAAAAAATCAAAACAGAAAAATGAAAATAAAAAACAAAACAATCTCACAAACAAGCATAAATAAAACCAATTTACTCAAAATTAAGCAAACAATAGCAAAACGACAGAGAGAGAGAGGAAAAAATAATTTGGATAGTGAAGAAAGATAAGAGAGAGGTGTATATGGATTTAGAGCAAGGGATTGGATATTAGATATATAAGTAGGGTGAAATTTAGACAGTGGGTAAAAAAAAGGAATAGGGAAAATCTAAAGCAGTAATAGGGTAAGAGAAACAGGACACCAAAAGGGGAAAAGTGAGGAAGAGAGTTTTGGTTTAAAGGTAAAGTTGAGATAGAGAAAAATGATGCTAAAGTAACAATGAAAATAGAGTGTAGAACACTAATCCCAAAATAAAATAAAGAAAAAATAAAATGACACTTTAAAAAATGGTAAAATGATAGTAATAATACTGGTTTAAAAAAATGTAGTAATTAAAAAGGTAAAATCAGGTGATGAAAAAAATAAAAAAAATAATGATAAAATAGGTTCTTAATTAAAAGGTGAAAAAAGAATTAAAAAAAATAAAATAAAAATGTGCAGTAGTGAAGGTGCTTCAGATCTTCTACTCTTCTTTTTGGCACGCCTTAGTCCTGCCACATATTCAGGAGAGTGTTGAAATTTCCCTGCGATACACTGTTTCTCCGTGTTGTAAACCACAGTCCTGATTTTAAGGTAGGCTGTATTTGTTTCCCAGACTGCCTTTATTTTTGTTTACAGGAGAGTCAGTTTGTGGCTCTGCCTCTGGGTGAAAGTGTGTCTGGATTGACCTCCGAGGCTATAAGTCCTCTCTATCCAGTAGTTAGGGTTTATTTTCTCTATTGTACTCGAAACTGGTTTGGGAAAGTCCACTGCCCAGAGCTGGTTCTTTAATCGTTACTCCCCGCTCTGTTTCCCAGGTTCCCCAAAAACAACTTTCCCCTACAATCTCTGCGAATGACCCCAACTGGCCAATCCCATGCACTGGGTTTAATAATCAAATGCACAGATTTAAGGGGAAGTGTAAAAACAAGAGCCTGAGAAGTTGTGCAAATTTGCAAGCCTCCACCTTCCAGGTCTGCGCACAATCTCCGCGTGGCCTCTCGCCCGTGGCACCAAGTAGCCTGCAGACTGTCAAAATCTGAGGCTGCTTTTTTGCATCCAGTCCAGCTATGGGCTTATTTTTGGTGTTCCCTTCTGCCAGCAGCCCTGCGGGAGCCCTTCCACACTCGCGGATCATTCTGGCCCCAATGGCCGCGGACTTTGTGGGGTGCAGATTTCCCCCCACGTGCATTCCTTTCTCCAACCTGAATTGCAAACTGAACCTTTAGGGGAAGTCTAACCTTTCCGTGAGAAGAAGCAGTGCTCATCTGAGTTCACGTAGTCGCACTGCTTGAGATTCGTTGTTTCCAGGTTAGTTGCCGACCTCTGGATGCCGGTAACAGCCACTCAAGATGGCATGGTCTCCACAGATGAGCCAGCGCTCTGGGAGAGATTTCAGCCACAGTCTCCAACCGTTCTCTTTTTCCGGGAGTTCTCTGTCTTTCCCGGCTGCAAACTGTCTCTCAGCTGAATATCCTCTGCTTATTCGGGCTGTATGTTACCCATTTCAGCTGCTCACCCTTATCTGCTCTGGGACAAGGCACAGGACACGTCTGTCTATACCTCCGCCATTTTCTTTTTTTTTTCCCCAACATTTTGTTTTCTAATGCCAATATTAAAATGCTAGTATATTGACTTACAATTGGTATTTTTTTTATTTTTTTGGCTTAAAACAGAGATTTATTTATTTTTATTAAATTTATTGGTGTGACATTGGTTAATAAGATCATATAGGTTTCAAGTGTACATTTCTATGTTACAAGATCTGTATATTACACAGCGTGCCCACCACCCAGAGTCAAATCATCGTTTGTCACCATATATTAGGACCCCTTCAGCCCCCCCATTCACTTCCACCTGGCAACCACCACACGAGTTTATATTTTATATCCCACATATATGTGAAATCATATGATTCATAGCTTTTAAGGACTGACTGACTTATTTCACTTAGCATAATATTCTTTTGTTAGTTTAATTTAATATTTTAAATTAGAGTTGAGGTACAGTATAGTTTCAGGTGCACAACTCAGTGATTGGACATTTATATAAGTAATACAGTGACAACTGATAAATCTAGTACAATCTAGCACCATACGTAGTTATTATAATATTATTGACTATATTTCCTATGCTGTACTTTAGATTCCCATGACTATTCTGTACCTGCTAATTTGCACTTCTTTTCCTTTTTTTGAATACTTACTGTTGAAAGTACTACATATGCCCCCCCATATCCCCCATTGTCCTCTCTCAGGCCGCCCTCACCCCCAGCCCAGGCCTTCACATTCCTGTTGTCTGTGTCCAATGGCTATGCTTATATGCATGCAAGTTCTTTGGTTGATCTCTTACCCACCCCCCAAACCCCCTATCCCAACGCCATACTCTGCTGCCTTCCCTCTGTGGTTTGATGGTCTGTTCAATGTTTCTACGTCTCTGGATCTACTTTTGTTCATCAGTTTATGTTGTTCATTATATTCCACAAATGAGTGAGATCAGGTGATATATATCTTTCTCTGACTGGCTTAGTTCCCTTAGCATAATGCTCTCCAGGTTCATCCATGCTATTGCAAATGGTAAGAGTTCTTTCTCTCTCTTTTTTTTAAAGTAACATAGTTATCCATTGTGTAATGTACCACAGTTTTTAATCCACTCATCTGCTGATGGGCACTTAGGCTGTTTCCAAATCTTAGCTATTGTAAATTGTGCTTCTATGAACATAGGGATGAATATATCCTTTCTGATTGCTGTTTCTGATATTTTGGGATATATTCCTAGAAGTAGAATCACTGAGTCAAATGGGAGTTCCATTTTTAATTTTTTGAGGAAAGTCCATACTGTTATCCACAGTGGCTGCACCAGTCTGCATTCCCACCAGCAGTGCACAAGGGTTCCTTTTTCTCCACATCCTCACCAGCACTTGTCTTTGATTTATGGCTTTGAACATGTTTTCAGATGTCTCTTGGCCTTCTGTCTGTCCTCTTTTGAAAAGTTTCCATTTAGTTACTTTGACCATTTTTTTTATTGGATTGTTTATCTTCCTTTTGTTAAGCTATGAATTTTTAAGATTAAACCCTTATTTGATGTAACATTGGCAAATATGTTCTCCCATGCAGTGGACTTTCTTGTTTTGTCCATGGTTTCTTTTGCTGTGCAGAAGTTTTTTATTTTGATGTAGTCCCATTTGTTTATTTTCTCCTTAGTTTCCATTGTCCTAGGAGATGTATCAGTAAACATATTACTATGAGATATGTCTGATATTTTGCTCCTATGGATTCTTCTAAGATTTTTATACTTTCCCATCTTATGGTTAAGTCTTTTATCCATTTTATTTTTGTGTTTGGTATAAGTTGGTGATCCAGTTTCATTTTTTTGCATGTATTTGTCCAATTTCCCCAACACCATTTGTCTTGATTCCATTGTATGACCTTGCCTCCTTTGTCAAATATTAATTGAGCATAATGGCTTGTGTTGATCTCTGAGTTCTCTGTTCTGGTACATTGGTCTTTATGTCTGTTCTTGTGTCAGTACCAGGCTATTTTGAGAACAGTGGCTTTTTTTTGTAATATAGCTTGATATCTGGTATTGTGATCCCTCCAACTTGTCCTTCTTTCTCAGGATTGCTGTGGTTATTCCGGGTCTTTTTAAAATTCCATATATATTTTTAGAGAATTTTTTCTAGGTCTATGAAATATGCCATTGGTATTTTAATGGATATTGCATTGAATCTCTAGATTGCTTTGGGTAGTATGGATATTTTAATGATGTTGAGTCTACCAATCCATGAACATGGTATATTCTTCCACTTATTTATATCTTCCTCTATTTCTTTTTTCAATGTCCTGTAGTTTTCTGAGTACAGGTCTTTACTTCCTTAGTTAAATTTATTCCTAGGTCTTTTAACTTTTTGTTGCAGTGGTGAATGGGATTGTTTTTTTTTTTTTTAATTTCTCTGTCTGTGAGATCATTATTGGTGTATAAAAATGCCATAGATTTTTTGAGTGTTAATTTTGTATCCTGCTACATTGACAAATTCATTTGTTAAATCTAGTAGTTTTCTGATGGCGTCTTTAGGGGTTTCTATGTACAATATCATGTCATCTACAAATAATAACAGTTTTACTTGTGCTTTTCCTATTTGGATGCTTTTTATTTCTTCTTCTTTTCTGGTCACTATGGCTAGCACTTCCAATACTATATCAAACAGGAGTGGTGAAAATGTGCATTTCTGTCTTGTTCCTGTTCTTAGGGAAAAGGGTTTTAGAATTTGCCCATTGAGTATGGTGTTGACTGTAGGTTTGTCATATAAGGCTTTTATTATGTTGAGGTATTATCACTCTCTTCCCACTTTGTTTAGAGTTTTTATAAAAAAAAGGGTATTGGATTTTTTCAAATGCTTTTTCTGCATCAATTGATATGATCATGTGGTTTTTTACTTTCAATTTGCTTATGTGATGTGTCACGTTTATTGATTTGCAAATATTGTACCAGCCTTGCATCCCTGGAATAAATCCCACTTGGTCATGTTGTATGATCTTTTTTAATGTATTGCTGGGTGCGATTTTCTTTAGGATTTTGGCATCTATGTTGATCAGGGATATTGGCATGTAATTCTCTTTCTTTTTAATGTCTTTATCTGATTTGGGAATTAGGGTAATGCTGGATTCATAGAAAGAGCTTGGAACTTTTCCTTCCTTTTGAATTTTTTGGAATAGTCTAAAGAGGGTAGGTTTGAGGAGGATTGTTTTTTTTTTTTTTGTTTTGTTTTTTTTTGTATTTTTGGTAAAACTCCCTGGTGAACTCACCTGGAACAGGGTTTTGTTTACTGGAATGGTTTTTTGTTTGTTTGTTTGTTTTTTAATACTTCTTCAATTTCATTAGTTGATGTCAGCCTATTCAGGTTTTTTTTATTGTTCCTGATTGAGTTTTGGAAGATTGTATTTTTCTAGGTTGTCCAGTTTGTTGGAATAGAGTTTTTCCTAGTATTTTATTTATTTATTTATTTATTTATTTATTTATTTATTTATTTATTTATTTTACATTCCTTTATATGTCTTTGGGGTCTGTTGTTACTTCACATCTTTTATTTCTGATTTTGTTTATTTGGGTCCTCTCACTTTGTTTCTTGGTGAGTCTGTCTAGTGGTTCATTAATCTTTTTTATCCTTCAAAGAGCCAGCTCTTGGTATTATTGATCTTTTGTATTGTTGTTTTTAATCTCTATGTCATTTATTTTTGCTCTGATCTTTATTATTTTCCTCCTTCTGCTTACTCTGGGATTTTCTTGTTGCTCTCTTTCTAATTCTTTAAGTTGTATTTAAGTTGTACAGTTAGATAGTTTATTACCAGTTTTCCTTATTTTATTTTTTTTAGGTAGGCCTGTAGAGCAATGAACTTTCCTCTCAGAAATGCTTTCACTGTGTCCCATAGATTTTGGATTTCTGTGTTTTCATTGTCATTTGTTTCCAGGACACTTTTTATTTCTTCATTGATCTCTTTGGTGACTCAATCATTGTTTAATAACATGCTATTTAGCCTCCATGTGTTTGATTATTTTTATTGTATTTGGTATCTAATTTTATGCCATTTTTATCTGATAAGATACTTGATATGATTTCAATCTTCTTGAATTTTTAGAGACTTAGCCTGTGTCCTAATATGTGGTCTATCTTTGAAAATGTCTCATGTGCACTTGAGAAAAACATATATTCTGTAGCATTGGGGTGAAATGTTCTCAAGATGTCAATTAAGTCCATCTCATCTAGTGAATCATTTAGTATTGCAGTTTCTTTGTTGATTTTTTTTCTAGAAGATTTATCCAGTTATGTCAATGGGGTATTAAAGTATGCCACTATTAATTTATTGCTGTAGATATCTCCCTTGATATCTTCCAGAAGTTTTTTTTTTAATGTATTTGAGTGCTCCTGCTTTGGATGCATATATGCTTACCAGAGTTATACCCTCTTGTAGTATCTATACCTTTAGTATTATGAAGTGGCCTTCCTTATCTCTTGTTATGGCCTTCACTTTGAGGTCTATTTTTGTCAGATATAAGTATTACTACCCCAGCTTTTTATTCATTTCCCTTTGTCTGAAAAATATTGTTCATCCCTTCACTTTCAATCTGTGTGAGTCCCTTGTTCTAAAGCGGGTCTGTTGTAGAAAGCATATATATGGGGTATGTTTTCTAATCCATTTAGCCACCCAATATTCTTTGATTAGAGCATTTAATCCATTTATGTTTAAGGTTATTATTGATACATGCTTGTTTTTAGCCATTTTAATTCTTAATGCCTGTCCTCCTTCTTCCCTTTCTATTTCTTCTTTTTACAGCAGTTCCTTTACCATTTCTTCCTAAAGTACCTTAGCCTTATTTTGTCTGTGAGCTCCTGATTTCTTCTTCTATTTTGAATGATAGCCTTGCTGGGTAGAGTATTCTTGGATTCAGTCCCTTGCTTTGCATCACTTTGTATACTTCATTTTATTCTCTTCTGGCCTGATGTGGTTCTGTTGAGAAATAATTTGATGATCTAATGGGAGACCCCTTGTAGGTAAGTTTCTGTCTCTTGCTAGCCACTCTTACAATTCTCTTTTTGTTGTTGACATTTGCCATTGTAATTACCATGTGTCTTGGTGTGGCTCCTTTTGGGTTCTTCTTGTTTGGGGCTCTCGGTGCTTGTGTGACTTTTTTCTACCCTAAATCAGGGGTCAGAGCTCTCTGGCATGCAATTCACTGTGCGGCCCCGGCTCCCAAGGCAGGATGGCACCCTATGGCCCTCTGACCAGGCACATGCAGCATGGTCCTGTGACACAGCAGGTCACATCAACAGCTCTGACTTGTCCTGGGGGTAGGGCAGGTGCCAGGTCACAGCTCTGTCTGTGCTGAAGGGTGGAGCCCACACTGGCCAGAAGGCTCTGACCTACCCCAGCCTGAAGCCCCTCTCAGTGCTGTGGGGTACTGCCCATGCTGGTCAAAGGTTATATCTGTGCCCTGAGCAGAACACGCACTGGTCTACCTCTCTGTACTGGGATGGGAGATTGGGCAGGGGTGGGGTACCCCCAGCTTATACTCAGTGCAGGGGCTTGTAGCACAGGATTCTGGGATGCTGGGTTTGGGCTCTGGCAAGGAGGTGCAGCTCAGGAGGTCTCTCTGGCTGTACTCACTGCAAACGTCTGGGACCAGGGGCATGGTACTGTGCTGCTCACTGCTGTGGCACGGTGGTGGTTCCACAGGGTTATGGCTGCACGTGGCTCCCTGAACAGGTCTAGGGGTGGTGTCTGGGTTTTGGTGTTGCTGTACTTCTGGCCTCCTTTGCTGCCCTCTACAAGATGATGTGGATTCCCATCCAATGCAAGGCCTCTTGGAAATAAATCAACAAAAATGTGCAGATCTTGATTGTGTGTCAAGGAGCCCAGGAGCTGAGACCCAGGTCATGTGATGTCTGAGGCTGAAGCATGGGCTTGGCAGGAGGGGTGCACAGCCGGAGTCTCACCAAGAGGTCCAGGCACTGAAGCATGATTCGCGTGGGGTCTGTGGCTGAAGCAGTGTTTGGCAGGGGTGGTGTGCACTCCGAGACGCACCAGGGGTCCAGGCACTGAGGTGAGGATTGCATGGGGTCTACGGCTGAATTGATGGGCTTGGCAGGAGGGGAACACTCCCTGATACTCACTGAGGTGGTCAGATGCCGAGATTCATGGGTTCAGCAGCTAAAGCAGTGAGTTAGGCAGGAGGGACATGCACCCAGATACTTAACCAAGGTAGTCAGGCACTAAGGTGCATGGGGTCTGAATTTGGAGCACAGGCTTGCAGGGATGTGTGCATTCTGAGACTCACCGAGGGGTCCAGGTGCCAAGTCTTGCAGGTTCTGCGGGTGAAGCAGTGTGGGCTTGGCAGGAGGGGCACACACTCTGGGGCTCACAGGAGCCTGCAGCTGGGGAGGCTGGAATCCCGGGGTCTGTGGGTCTGAAGATGAGGTAGCAGGTCTTTGGTAGGAGTGGCTACAAGGTCCGGGATGGTGTCTGAAGCCAGTCTGGGTGGTGGTGAGTCTAGATTTCTAGTAACAGCAGCTCTCCCCTTCAAGTTGGTGCGGTTTCTGAGCTGACTGGCCCCTGAGTGCTTGCAGCAGTAACAAGGGCTCCCTGTCCAGTAGAGCCCTGTCTGACAGCCCCAGAGACCCCTGCAGGATCTAACTGTCCATCACTCATACACCCCCGCCCCCACCCCCCCCCACACACACACATCCTCACACTCCCCTTTTTCTCCTTTAGTCACTTCACACTCTCTTCTTCACTGTTGTCCTGCTGGCCACCATCTTGTACAGCCCCCACTAATTGTTGGGTCATGTTTTCTTATCCACTCAGTTACCCTATGTCTTTTGATTGGAGCACTTAATCTGTTTACATTTAAAGTCATTATTGATAGGGACTTGTTTGTAGCCATTTTAATTCTTTATGCCTGTGTTCCTTCTTCCCTTTCTATTTCTTCTTTTTACAACAGTCTCTTTAGCATTTCTTGCATTGCTGACTTGGTGGTAATAAACTCCCTTAGCCTTTTTTTTTTTTGTCTGTGAAGCTCCTGATTTCCCCTTCTATTTTGAATTATAGCCTTGCTGGATAGAGTATTCTTGGATTTAGCCCATTTCTTCTCATTTCTTTGTATACTTCATTTTATTCTCTTCTGGCCTGATGTGTTTCTGTTGAGAAATCATTTGATAATCTAATGGGAGATCCCTTGTAGGTAACCTGCTTTCTCTCTCTCTTGCAGACCTTAAGATTCTTTATTTGTTATTAATGTTTGCTATTGTAATTACAATGTGTCTTGGTGTGAGCCTTTTTGGGTTTCTCTTGTTAGGAACTCTCTGTGCTTGTGTGACATTTTTCTTCCCCAAATCAGGGAAGTTTTCTCTCATTATTTCTTCAAATAGGTTTTCTATTCCTTGCTCAGCTTCGACCCTTCTGTCGCCCCTATTATGAGAATGTTGCTTCATTTCATATTGTCCCTAAACTCCCTAAACTCTCTTCCTGCTTTTAATTTTTTTCCCCAATTGCTGTTCAAATTGGGTGCTTTTTCTACCCTCTCTTATAACTCGCTGATTTGGTCCTCCACTTCTAGTCTTCTGTTGAAATCTTCCATTGTGTTTTTTATTGCAGCTATGTTATTTCTCATTTCTTCTTGATTCTTATGTATGTTGGTAAATTGCTCACCCAAATGGTTTAGCATCTGTATAACCATTACTCTGAATTCTTTCTCTGATATATTGCTTGCCTCTATTTCATTTATTACCCTTTCTGGTGATTCCTCTTTTCTTTCCTCTGGGGAGTTTTCTTTGTCTCCCCACTTTTGCTGTCCCTTTGTATTTGTTTCTATGTAATCTGTGTTGTAGACAATTTCTGTCCCTGGCAACCTGCTTCAGGCCCAAGAAGTTGAGGCCCCTTGTTGTCCAATGGTCCAGGACTCCTTAGCCCAAAGGCTGGGAATGCCTTTATTCTGACATCTTTAATGTCTCTGCTCTCAGTTGTATTCCCTTCCTCCATGGTTCGGGTCCCTCAGTTGTCTGCTGCAGGTGCTCAGAGTAGGCTGGGGACTGATGTGAGACTCCCTCTGAGGCTGAAGAGCCCTCTGGCATGCAATTCACTGAAGAACCCAGGTGTCCAGGACAGGGTGTTCCATAGTAACTTTTGGCTTGCCTTGTCAACCTGGTCCTGGGCTCAACAGGGTACTGGGTGGGGGTTCCTAGCCAGCACCACCAGTGCTGTCCTTGGGACTGGGAAGTTCCTGGACAGAGTGACACTGGCTGGCACCCTCTGCACTGTTTTTGTGACTGGGCAAACACTGGGTCAGGTGTCCCTGGCTGGAACCATTGGTGCTGTTCATGGGCCTGGGCATGTGCCTGACTGAGTGTCCCTGGACAGCATAGTAGGAGCTGACTCTGGAGCTGTGTAAGCCACTGGGTTGGGGTTCCCAGGTCACAGCAGGCACACAGTTATCATGGTCCAGAAGGCTGTGCGGTGAGGGGCTCAGAGGTCCCTCTGGCTTGCACTAACCATTCATGGTCAGGAGCACTGTCTCTGGGAATGTTGGGGTTGGGAGCACTGGGTCTGGAAGCGCTGGAGTCCTGGAGCACCAGGATCGGTAGTACCAAGTCCTAGAGCAGTGATGGCGAACCTTTTGAGCTCGGCATGCCAGCCTTTTGAAAAACCCTAACTTAACTCTGGTGCCATGTCACATATAGACATTTTTTGATATTTGCAACCATAGTAAGACAAAGATTTATATTTTTGAAATTTATTTTATATATTTAAATGCCATTTAACAAAGAAAAATCAACCAAAAAAATGAGTTCGGGTGTCGCCTCTGACACGCGTGTCATAGGTTCACCATCACTGTCCTAGAGTGCCAGGGTTGGTAGCGCCAGGTCTGGGCGCTCAGGCAGGGATTTGCATCTCAGGAGGTCTCTCTGGCCTGTGGTCACATTGCAGGTCTGGGATCTGGCAGCATGGTTGGGCGCCACTCACTGCCAGTGCATGGTGTTACCATGCAGTTTATGTATGGCGAGTGGCTCTCTGCGTGGGTTGTGGTGGTGCCTGAGATCAGTCTGGGTGCTGGTGTTGGTGTGGGTGCACTCTGGCCTCTGCTGCCCCTACCTTCAAAATGGCATGGGCTCCATGCCCAGTCACATTGATCTGGGAGTGCCCACAGAGGTGGCAGGGGCTCCCTGTCCAAGAGGGCCTGATCCGCCAGTCCCAGGAACTCCTGTGAGATGTAACGGTTCCTCACTCACCCCCCACACACCACACACATCCCTATCACTCCCCTCTCAGTTCTTTACTCACTCACACTCTCTCCTCCCTGCCGTCCTGCCAGCTACCACCTTCTATTATCTCACAATTGGTTTTAGAAGCTTAGTTTGTATCCTCATTCCTCCTCCTTGTTCATCCCCTTATTTAGTTCCAGTAGTTTCTTTGTTAATTTCTTCCTATCTCATAATGGTTTCTATGAATAAAGACAATATCTTGCTAAGATAGTTATATGGATTGATTTGAAATGTTAAAATACTATGCAGTCATATAATATATAAGCACCATGTTAGTCATGTATCATCCTTTTAGTAATTGCTGGAGATTTAGCTTACTTAAGTCCAGAGCTATTAGTAAGCATATGTATAAAAGTATTTATTTAATTTTAAAAATATACCTTTAATGTGTGAGTTTTATCAAAGCAGTAATAGTTCTAAGTAAGTACCTAGTTAAAATTAGTTACAATTGCAAGAAAACCCAATCTTTAATGTCTAGAAGGGAATGGTAGTGATGTATTACATGTTGAGTTACTTACCTTAGATGTTTGCTTCAAGAGATAATGTCTAATATGTTTTAACTGTTTACATGGCTTTGACAGCAAAAGCCTTTAACACTAAGCAGTCTGTTATTAAACTTGCAGAATCAAAAGAAAGTCCACTGAAAAATTATGGCTGTAGTTGATAATAAAATTATTGTGACTTTTCTGCTGACTCTAGTATAATTGTGACTAGGATACCAGTTTTCATAATTCTTCTGAATTCCATAAATATTTTAAAAGGTATTTTTGTTTACTTCTCAGAAAGTTTGTCACATTTCAATGTTTATCACAATATTGAGTCCCAGGCATCTATATTACTAAAGGTGGATTTTTCTTTTTCTTTCTACTAACTTAGGTGAGGACAGATTGTGAGAACTGGTGAGCGGTCAGCATTATATTTAACTGCTAATTTGTTCAAACATCTGGCTACCACTGTTAAATATGTTATGGAAGAACATATGGTTCACATTTAAAGTATTGGAAATATTATCATGATGAAGAATGTGAAATTTTAAGAAAGACCAATACTGTTTTTATTATAATCTCAGAAAAAAAATGCATGCTAAGCTAAGAATTCCAGTGTCTTATTTATAGAAATTTCTATTCTGCATTGTGTTATTTTTTCTATTTTCATTTTTAAAAACAAGCAATAGAGAAAGGTAGCTGTTGCCTTTTATATTTATTTAAAAATTAAATTAAACAAAAAATTAAAATAAAATATATATTGAAAATAATTATAAATTTATGAACTTTTACCTTTAATAAAATCTTTCATTTGGAATTTCAAAGTTACATTGTTGTGTCATAATCCTATTAATCAGGAATAAATGTGTACATGTTTTCTAATAATTCTGTAGTTAACTATTAGCCTTCTGCCTCTGTAGAACAGATGAAAAGATTCTAATAAGGGCTGTTAGATTAATACAGCTGTTTAAAATGTGAGTTGTATTTGACCATTTGCCAAAAATGTGTGAGGATACATGAGCCAGCTGGCATAAGATTGGAGGGTGGGAATCTCTCTGTGGATTAGGACTATGGCTACAACATTTTTATCAACTCTACTTTTAAAATGTCAAACAATGAAAGACTCTATTTTGGCTGCCCTACAATTTTGACAAGCAATAGTATCTTTAATCATTTTCTGCTTAAATATCTCTTCTGATTCATATTACTTGATCTCCTAAAACAAGTCATTTACTTATATTTAAAAAAAAAATAAATGGTCTCCAGAGAAAAGAAATACTGAAGCTGCAATTTTATCTGTTAAGGAGACTCAGATTTAAATTTCATCATACCTTCTTACCTAAAAAAAAAAAAAAAAATAATGTTAAAGTAAGAAACACAATAAAGATATTTATTTCAAAAAGTTAACTATACATTATGTTAACTTCATAATATTTTTTTAAAATGAGAGACCAAACAATTAAAAATCACTTTTTTTCTTTCATTTTCTGCATCATGTGAGTGAGTTAGGTTACATTTGCTCATTAGGATAAGAACCCAATCTTTTCTCTCGGAGAGAATTTCATGCATTGGGCCTCTAGTTTTATTATAATATGTCTTCCTTGAGTTGATCCTGATGGGGATCTATGAGCTTCATGACCCTGTATGTCTTTATCTCTTCCTATATTTGGGAAGTTTTTAGCCATTATTTGTTTAGTAAGTTTTCTGTCCTATTCTATTTTTCTTTTCCTTCTGGGATTTTCATAATGTAAATATTGTTTATTTTGATAATTTCCCTTAAGCCCCAGGTTTCTTTCACTTCTTTTCATTCTTTATTTCCCTCCTCTAACTGGATATCTTCAAATAACCTCTTAAAGTTTGTTGATTCTTCTATTTGACTGAGTCTACTGTTGAAGATCTCTATTTTACTTTTTAGTTCATTTAGCTGTATTTTTCAGCTCCAAGTTTTCTGTTTGGTTCTTTTTATATTTTCTAACAATTCATTGAACTTCTAATTTTGTTCCTGTATTGGTTTCTTGATTTTAAAAAATTGTCTGTGTTTTCTTGTTGCTCACTGAGCTTTATTAGAAAAACTATTTTTAATTCTTTTTCAAGCAATTCATGAATCTCCATTTCTCTGGGTTCAGTTACTGAAAGTTTATTGTATTCCTTTGGTGGTGTCATGTTTCCCTAATTTTCATGATCCCTCTAGCCTTACATAGGTGTGTGTGCATTTGAAGAAGCAATTGCCTCTCCTAGACTTTATGGACTGGCTTTGGCAAGAAAATACCTTCACATGCAGGTGGAGACACATAGGGTCAAGTGGTGTGAAACACCAAGTTTGGAGACATGTGGCAGCAGTATGGCCAGGGGTCATGGTGTTCTCTTGGCTCAGGCAGCTGAGTCCTAACATGAATATATGCATGATCTTCTGTGGTGAGAGCTAGGGAGGATCCTCAGTGTTGCAAGGTTTATTGGGGCCTCATCAGTGCTGGTGGTAAGGGACTAGGTCAGTGGTTGGCAAACAGTGGGTCGTGAGCCACATGCGGCTCTTTAGCCCCTTGAGTGTGGCTCTTCCACAAAATACCGACTTCTGCACATGGGCCATGAAGTTTCAATCGCACTGTACATGCGCGCCAGCATGTGGTATTTTGTGGAAGAGCCACAATCAAGGGGCCACAGAGTCGCATGTGTCTCGCGAGCCACAGTTTGCCGACCACTGGACTAGGTCAAGTGGTGGTGTTGGTGATTGGAGCTAGTGATGTGTACATGCTTGACTGTGAGGATCAACGGCGATTGCCTGTGAGGTGGCAGAGGCTGGCTGCAGACACTTTTGCAGTGGTGAGGGCTAGAGTGAACAACAGAGGCTAAGGCCAACTGTAGGTGCATATACAGCTGCTGGGGCCATGGCTGGTAGTGTGCATCTGCACTGTAAGGGCAGATCATGAGAATGTGTGTATGGCTGCAGGGACCTGGGTTGTTGGTATGCACTCGTGACTGTAAAGTGGAGTAAAATATTTAAAATGTTGGGAGAAAATTACCAACCTAGAATTCTGAACCCTGAAAGATTATCTTTAAAAAAAACAATTTCTCATACAGACAAATCATGAAAGAATTTGTTGCCAGTATATTTGACTTGAAAGAAATGTTAAAAGAATTTCTTCAGAGAGAAATAAAATTACATAGGTCAGAAACCTGTATCTGGAATAATCATCATAATTAAACTATATATCCTGTGTTTATAATATAATTATAGCACATAATATTTCTAAACAGCATCTTTTAGAACTATATTTAAAAGCATTAAAGTATGAATAAAGTTTCTATTTTATTTTCCTAACTATAATCTGTTGTAAAATTATATCATTTCTTATTCTTCCCCTCTTTTTTCTTTATCATCCAATATCCGACAATGTTACCTCTCTTAGTGTCTATCCTTTTACTTTTTACTTGAGTTTTTAGCATTATGTGGTGTAGAATCTTTGTCTCTAAGCTATTAAAGATTAAACAAACAGCATTTCAGCTCTCAGTATTTTTTTAATTTAAATTCTTTATCATTAAAATTATTACATATTTCTCCTTTTTCTTCCATTGACCCCTCCCTGGCCGTTCCCACCCACTAGCAGATGCCCTCACCACCCTACTGTCTGTGTCCTTGGGTTATGCTCATACACGTGCATACAAGTCCTTTCGTAGATTTATTACCATCACCACCACCCTGACCCTGGCCTTCCCTCTGTGGTCAGAAGGTCTGTTCAGTGCTTCTACATTTCTGGATCTATATTTGTTCATCAGTTTATGTTGTTCATTATATTTCACAAATGAGAGAGATCAGGTGATATTTATCTTTCTCTGACTGGCTTATTTTGCTTAGCATAATGCTCTCCAGGTCCATCTATACTGTTGCAAATGGTAAGAGTTCCTTCCTTTTTACAGCAGCGTAGTATTCCATTGTGTAGAAGTCCACAAGTTTTGAAACCACTTATCTGCTGATGGGCACCTAGGCTGTTTCCAAATCTCAGCTATTGTAAATTATGTTGCTATGAACATAAGCGTGCGTATATCTTTTCTGATTGGTGTTTCTGATTTCTTGAGATATAGTCCTAGAAGTGGGATTACTTGGTCAAATGGGAGTTCCATTTTTAATTTTTTGAGGAAATTCCATACAGTTATCCACAGTGGCTGCACCAGTCTGCATTCCCACCAGCAGTGCACAAGGTTTCCTTTTTCTCCACATCCTCACCAGCACTATCATTTGTTGATGATAGCCATTCTGACAGGTGTGAGATGGTACCTCATTGTTGTTTTGATTTGCATCTCTCGGGTGATTAGTGACCTTGAGCATATTTTTATGTCTATCAGCCTTATGTATGTCCTCTTTCAAAAAGTGTCTTTTAGATCCTTTGACCAGTTTTTGATTGTATTGTTTAGCTTCCTTTTTTTAAGTTATATGAGTAAGCTATAAGTTATAGTGAGTAAACCCTTATCAGAAATAACAGTGGCAAATATCTTTTCCCATGCAGTGAGCTCTCTTGTTATTTTGTTGATGGTTTCTTTTGCTGTGTAGAAGCTAATTATTTTGATACTAGAGGCCCAGTGCATGAGAATTCATGCAATGGAGGAGGGTCCCTCAGCCTGGCCTGCCCCCTCCCACAGTCTGGGAACTCTCAGGGGTGAGAGGCAACTGGGAAATCAGGGGAAGGTGATGCCCCCATCACACCACTGCTGCTGCCACTGCTGGCAGTGCAAGCCTCGGCCAGCCTTGGTTACCTAAGCCTCAGGCGGCCCTGGGCGGCTGGGAAGCCACCATCTAAGGCTTGCCTGCACCTCAGTCCTGCCCTGGGCAGCTGTGGGGCTGAGGGGACTGGGGGACTCTGGAGGTAGGTGCAAGACAAGGTGGGCACACCTGGGGGCAACCCCAGCCTTGCCTCATGCCTGCCCCCCCGGTGGGACTAAGGGGATTGGGCACCACCATCTTGTGGCTGTGGGCGCCGCCATCTTTGAGGGCGTGGCAGTCAATTAGCATATCCCCTCCTTAGTGGTGGTGGGCACCATCATCTTTGTGATGGTGTGAGGGTCAATTAGTATATCCCCTCTTTATTAGATAAGATAGTCCCATTTGTTTATTCTCTCCTTATTTTACTTTGTCAGTAAAGATATTGCAATGAGATATGTCTGATATCTTGCTGCCTATGGGTTCTTCTAAGATTTTTTATGGTTTCCTGTTTTATATTTAAGTCCTTTATTAATTTTGAGATTATTTGTGTGTATGGTATAAGTTGGTGGTCTAGTTTCATTTTTTTGCATGTATCTGCAATTTTCCCAACACCATTTATTGAAGCGACTGTCTTGACTCCATTGTATGCTCTTGCCTCCTTTGTCAAATATTTGAGCATAATGGCTTGTGTCGATTTCTGGGTTGCCTGTTCTGTTCCATTGGTCTATATGTCTGTTCTTCTGCCAGTTCCAGGCAGTTCTGAGAACCATGCCTTGGTAGTATAGCTTGATATCTGGTATTGTGATCCCTCCAACTTTGTTGTTCTTTCTCAGCATTGATGTGGATATTCAGGGTCTTTTTTTATTCCATAAGTATTTTTGGAGTTTGTTCTGGGTCTGTGAAATATACCATAGGTTTTTTAATGGGGATTGCATCAAACCTATGGATTGCTTTGGGAAGTATGGACATTTTAATGATGTTGATTCTACCAATCCATGAACACGGTATATTCTTCTATTTGTTTATGTCTTCCTGTATCTCTTTATTCAACTTCATGTAATTTTCTGAGTACAGGTCTTTACTTCCTTAGTTAAGTTTATTCCTAGGTATCTTAATTTTTGTGTTGCAATGGTAAATGGGATTGTTTTTTAGTTTCTGTTTCTGTTAGTTCATTATTGGCATATAAAAAAGTTATAGATTTCTTGGTGTTAATTTTGTATCCTGCTACATTGTCAAATTCATTTATTAAGTCTATTAGTTTTTTGATGGAGTCTTTAGGGTTTTCTATATACAATATGATGTCATCTGTGAAAAAGTATAGTTTTACTTCATCTTTTCCAATTTGGATGCCTTTTATTTCTACTTCTTGTCTGATTGCTATGGCTAGCATTTCCAGTACTATGTCAAACAGGAGTGAAAGTGGTCATTCCTGTCTTGTTCCTGTTCTTAAGGGAAATGAATTTAGTTTTTGCTTATTGGGTATGATATTGG
The DNA here is from genome assembly GCF_964212035.1 of Myotis nattereri. Taxonomy (NCBI): domain Eukaryota; kingdom Metazoa; phylum Chordata; class Mammalia; order Chiroptera; family Vespertilionidae; genus Myotis; species Myotis nattereri. The sequence continues at coordinate 107,796,071 of NC_138076.1, forward strand.
CTGTACGTTTGCCATATAAGGCTATTATTATGTTGAAATATGATTCTTCTATTCCCACTCTACTGAGAGTTTTTTCAAGAAAGAGTGTTGGATTTTGTCAAATACTTTTTTCTGCAACAATTCATATGATTATGTGTTTTTTATCTCTCAATTTGTTCATGTGCTGTATCACGTCTATTGATTTGCAGATAATGTACCAGTCTTGCATCCCTGGAATAAATTCCACTTAGTCATGGTATATGATCTTTCTAATGTAATGCTAGATCCAATTTGCTAGAATTTCATTGAAGATTTTAGCATCTATGTTCATCAGAGATACTGGCCTGTAATTCTCTTTCTTTGTAGTGTCTTTATCTGATTTGGGGACTAGGGTAATTCTGGCTTCATATAAAAAGCTTGGAAGTGTGCCTTCATCTTGAATTTTATGAAATAGTCTGAGGAGATTTGATTTAATTATTTTTTGAACGCTTGGTACAACTCCCCTGTGAAGCCATCTGGACCAGAGCTTATGTTTGCTGGAAGTTTTTATTATTATTATTATTATTATTATTATTATTATTATTATACTGCTTCAATTTCATCAGTAGTTATCAGCCGATTCAGATTTTTTGATTCTTTCTGATTGAGTTTTGGAGATTGTATTTTTCTAGGAACATGTCCATTTCATCTAGCTTGCCCAGATTTTGGAGTAAAGTTGTTTGTAGTATTTTTTTTTTTTACAATCCTTTTTATTACTATGGCATCCATTGTTACTTCACCTCTTTCATTTCTGATTTTGTTTATGTCTGTCCTCTCTGTTTCTTGGTGAGCCTGGCTAGAAGGTCATCAATCTTGTTTATCTGTTTAAAGAGCCTGCTCTTGGTTTTATTGATCTTTTTTTTTGGGGGGGGGGTCTCTATTTCATTAATTGTGTCTGATATTTATTATTTCCTTCCTTCTGCTTACTCTGGGCTTTTCTTGTTGCTCCTTTTCTAATTCTTTAAGTTGTAGGGTTAGGTAATTTATTACCATTTTTTTCTTGTTTTTTGAGGTAGGTCTGTAGAGTTATGAATTTCCCTCTCAGGACTCCATTCACTGTGTCCCATAGATTTTGGATTATTGTGTTTTCACTGTCATTTGTTGCCATGATGCTTTTTATTTCTTCTTTGATCTCTTTGGTAACATAATCATTGTGTAATACCATGCTATTTAGCCTCTAATTGCTTGATTTTTTTCATTGTTTTTATTGTAGTTGATTTCTAATTTTATGCCATTTTGATTTGAGTAGATGCTTCATAAGATTTCTATCATCTTTGATTTGAAGAGACTTTGCCTGTGCTTCAGTATGTGGTTTATCTTTGAAAATGTCCCATGTACACTTGAGAAGATTGTATATTCTGTAACTTTGGGGTGAAATGTTTTGAAGATGTCAAATAATTCCATCTGATCTAGTTAGTCATTTAGGATTGCTGGTTCTTTGCTGATTTTTTGTTTAGAGGATTTATCCAGTGGTTTCATTGGGGTTTTAAAGTCCCCTACTATGATTGTATTGCTGTTTAACTCTCCTTGATATCTTCCAGAAGTGTTTTTATGTATTTGGGTGCTCCTGCTTTGGGAGCATATAAGTTTACCAGAGTTATATCCTCTTGTTGTATTGCTCCCTTTAATATTATGAAGTGGCCCTCCTTATGTATTTTTATGGCCTTCTCTCTGAGGTCTATTGGTTCTGATATAAGTATTACTACCCCTGCTTTTTTTTTTCATTTCCCTTTGTGTGAAAATTGCTTTTGCATTCCTTCAGTCTGTGTGTGTCCTTTGTTCTGAGTTGGGTCTCTCATAGACAGCGAATATATGGGTAATGTGTTCTTATCCATTCAGCTACCCTATGTCTTTTGATTGAAGCATTTAATCCATTTATGTTTAAGGTTATTATTGATAGATACTTGTTTGTTGCCATTTTTATTCATGTGCCTGTGTTCCACCTTTCTTCTCTATTTCTTCTTTTTACAGCAGTCCCTTTAGCATTTCTTGCATTGCTGGCTTAGTAATAAACACCATTAGCCATTTTTTTGTCTGTGAAGCTCCTGATTTCACCTTCAATTTTGAATGATAGCCTTGCTGGATATAGTATGCTTATATCCAGTCCCTTGCTTTCAATGATTTTGTATACTTCATTCCATTCCCTTCTGGCCTGATTTGTTTCTGTTGAGAAATCAGTTGCGAGTCTATTGGGAGATTCTTGTAGGTAACTTTCTGTCTCTCTCTGGCAGTCTTTAACATTCTTAATTTGTCATTGATGTTTGCCAATTTAATTGTGATGTATCCTAGTGTCTGTCTTTGTGGGTTCATCTTGTTTGGGATTCTGTGTGCTTCTTGGACTTGTGTGACTTCTTTCTTCTCCAAATCAGGGACGTTTTCTATTATTATTTCTTCAGATAGTTTTTCTTTCCTTGTTCCTCTTCTTGTCCTTCTGGCACCCCTATTATGAGGATGTTGCTTTGTTTCATGTTGTCTCAAAGCTGCCTTAGGCTCTCAGTTGCTGCTCTGCTTTTGTGTTTTTCTACCTGTCTTCTAACTCTCTGATATGGTCCTCAGCTTCTTCTAGTCTACTGTTGAAACTTTCCATTGTGTTCTTTATTGCAGTTATGTCATTCTTTATTTCTTCTTTATTCTTCTTCATTTCCTTTTGATTCTTACACATGTTGTTGAATTTGTCTTCCATTCTTCTCAGCATCTTTATAACCCTTGCTCTGAATTCATTCTCTGGCAAATTGCTTGACTTCATTGCATTTATATCCTCTTCTGGTGATTTCGTCTTTTCTTTTGTGTGGGGTTATTTCTTTGTCTCCCCATTTCTGCTGTTCTTTTGTGGTTGTTTCTACGTATTAGTTCAAACTTCTATGTCACCTACATTTTTTGAGTTTGTCTAATATAGGAGATGTTTTTTGGGACCCAGTGGTCTAATCTCTCATGTCTTCTGGCCTGGGTATTCTATGGATGCACCCTACTAGGGATATTTGGGTTCTCTTGGTATAGTTGGGACTTGAGTGTTATTGTCCTGTTCATGGATGGAGTCTCCTCTCAGGGTGTCTGGTTATGTGGCTCACTCTCTACCATGTTTACTGAACAGCACAAAATACAACTCAACCAGACACAACACAAAGGTAACAAAACATGCATGTACCTACAACATTGATAACCACAATAAAAGTTACCACTAGATAAAAGAGAATTAAGAGAGAGAAAAGAGCAAAAATTAAAAAGAAAAAAGGTAAGAAAGAAAAGAAAAAGCAGCAGAAGAAAAAAGAAGAAAATATGGGGAGGAAACACCTCAAAACAAATAAACCAAGAAATGCAAACAACAAACTCCCTGAGAAAGGGTGGGGCAGTATCTGTAGAGGTAGAACTTCTATACAGAAAGTAAGGTTAAGGAATTGAATGAATAGGGGACAGACCATAGTTTAGTATAGCGGAGGTAGAAACCGAATGAATGGATACGTAGAAAATAAAAAGATAAAAATAATCTTTTTTCCCCTCAATTTATCCATCTATTTATTCATTGCTTTTTGGAAAAGGAAAATAGAGGACAGAGTAGATAGGTTTGAGTTTTAGTGAGTGAAACTAATTAAACAATTAGAGAAGAGACCCAGAGAGGAGTTGAAAAACAAAAGCATAGAAAAAATTGACTAGCAAAGAAAGAGAAAAGACTAGGATGCATAGACTTGGAGCAGGGGAGAGGAAATTAGATATATGAGCAAGTCAACAGAAACTACAATAATGATAACATGTTGATAGAGCAGATAAAGAAGATCATTTTTTAACAAGGGAGAAAAAGAAAAAAAAAGGAAAGCTAAAGTAGGGATAGAAGAGAGAATAGGATGAAAAAGGGAAAAGTGAGGAAAAAAAGGGTGGAAAAAATAAAAAAAATAAGAAGATAACTATAGTAAAATAATAAAAATAAAATGAAGAAAAAATAATACAAAAACTAAAAGATAAAAATTAAAACAAACAAAAAAAAATAAAGAAAAAATTTTTAATAAAAAATAAAAAATAAAAAAGTGAAGTGTCATTCACTTCAGCTGAGTTTTACTAGTAATGTCCTATAGGGTCTGGTTTAAGACCCCATTCTTCTGTTCTGTCTGCCACTTTTCAGTTTCCTGTTAGGTAGTCAGCACCATGTTGAAGTTCCAAGGGATCTACTGCTCCTCTGTGTCTGTCTTCACAGCCTTGGCAGCAAGCAGGCAGGATCAATCCACCTGCTGTGCCTGTCTGCATGCTGTCAATCTTGATCACTCCAGCGTCTGTTTTTGACAGGGTTTTAAGTTGGGGTGGTGCTGTATTTCTTTCAGGGGCTGAATGGCCCCTCCTCAACACAGTCCCCGAGGGCTCCCTGGAGCTATTCAGAGTCTTTATTTTCTCTGCAAAGCTTGAGGCTGGGTGTGGCTGCACTAGCTGCCATAAGACTAAAGGAGGGGCTGCTCTTCAGGAAAAAAAAAATAGCTGCTTAGGTTTGGGGAGTCCCGAATGTCCCAGTGCCTGATTCCTGGTCACTTCTCCCTGTCCTGTTCCTTTCCACAGCCTCCACAAAACTGAGCCTCCACCAGTACTGCAGCCTTGGTGAGTGCTTGTAATGGAAAGGTCCTATGAACTGGGTTTAGTGAATAAAAGCCAAGACAAAACAGAAGCAAAACAACCACGTGACTGCGAGTTTCTCTTCCCCTGGCACTGCTAGACTTGGGCAGTTCTTCAGGCCACCTTTCTGGGAACAACCTCTCATGGCTGTGGACTTAGATCTAGATTCCCCAGCCTCCGAAGCCCTGTGGACTTCTTTTCCACAGTCAGACCTTAGGCCTGTCCTCAAGGGACACAGACTTGGTGCAGTGTAACTTCCTTCTGACCCTCTTGGCCTGGTGGTCGCATGTCTCTCTCCAGCCCAGAACCCCAATCCAACCATTCTGCAGGCATCCTCTGTCCTTTCTGGCTGTGAATTGTCTCACCAGCTGTGTCTAATTCACCAATTCCAGGTGGATATTATTTGAGTTATCACTTCTATCACTCTGGGACAAGGCTCAGGACACGTCTATTTATTTGGCTGCCATTTTTTTTCCTCCCTCTCAGTATCGTTTCCACTCCTAATTTTTGTTTATTGTACATTTTTTACATTCTCAATATAACATCTTCCCCCCACCAATCACCCTATTTCTGTTAGTTCTATAGATACATACACATGCTGCTCACCTTTAGTCTCATTGTTGCAGGGCAGGTTTCCTAATTATTATCTTTGCTGAGAACTCATCCTCAGTTTCACTAAGAAGGAGTCATAGAAACAATGTTACCTGAATCTTTTGTATTCAACCTGGTTTGTTTGTTGCCTTTATGTGTTAAGAATGCTTGAAGAGCAACCTCTGTTATTTTGTTTTCCCCGAGGTGCCTTATTCATCAATAAATGCTTGAATTTCACTAAACCCCTCTTATTTTAGTATCATCAATGTTATGTACTTTTATTCTACATAGATTCTCAAGCATATGACATTATAATTATTGTTCTGTAAAGAAATAGTCATTAGATTTACCTATAAATTCATTATATTCATTGTTGTTTATTCCCTTCTGCAGTTCCACATTTCCACCATTTTTCAATTGTTTGATAATTTCTTATTTCATTGCAGGTTGTTTGCTAGTGAATATTTCAGTTTCTCTGTATCTAAAGGTCTTTATTTTTCAGAGATTGATTTTGCCAAATAAAGGGTTCTGGATTGGCAATTATGATCTTTAGCATGTTAAAATTGTCATTTCATTTTCATTGTATTTAGATAATTTCTGTTGAGAATTCAGCTTTCAGGACCATTGTTGCTCCTTTTTAAGACATTGTATCTATTTTCCCTTGGATACTTTCCAAATTTTCTTTTTTTGCCTTTTAGATGTTTTATTATGCTGCTAATGTACGTGTGGATGGTTTTTCTTTTAATTTAATTGTGCCTGTGGTCCACAGTTAATTTTTCTTTAATCTTTGACTTGCATCTTTTGTCAGTTGTGAACATTTAGAGCTATATATACTCAAATATTGTATCTGTTCCATGGCCTCTCTTCTCTATCTGGAATTACGATTAAATACATTTAAGATCTTTTGCAATGTCATTTCTCTATTTTTTCATACTTTTTTATTATTTAAAGTTTCTTTCTGTATTTCAAAAAAGGGTATTTTTTACAGACAAATCCTGCAGCTTACTAACCCATTCTACTGTGACTGACCTGCTGTTCAAATTGTTTAGTTTCTTATTTCAGTTATTTTATTTTATAGCTTAATAATTTCCATTTGGTTCTGTTTAATAGATTTTCATTCCATCTTGTTGCTTATTCATTTGAAGGTATTAATCAATAATTCTTTATCACCTGGGAGCTGCAGCTAGTTTCTATTTTTTTTTCTCCTGGGTTTTGATCAGCTGGTTCTGTCTCTTAAGAGCTGGATAATGAATGGAGGACATTGTGCACAATTGTTATAGAGAAGTGAAAAATATTACCTTCACCTAAGATTATTTCCTTTGATCTGGAAGACAGAATAGGGAAAATCAACTTGACCCATTTGCAAAAATGATTCAAAAAGGGCTTCTATCCAGGTGAAGGACAATCTATTTCTATTTTGCTCTTTCTCTTAGAAAAATCATATTTTGGAGATCTCACCTGAAAGCTCATAGTGTTTACATGGCTCCTCCTTTTAGTCTTGTCCTGTACTTCAATGTTTGTATTCTCAGCCTAATACTTAATTACCACCTTCAATTTGTCTATAATTGTCACTGTAGTTTTGTTTGATTTTGTGGCCTCCCAACCCCACTAGTTCCCCTCACCCCATCCAGCTCGAGAGCAAGCAAATGGCTCCCTGGGAAATACTGTCACCTCTCTATGATGACTATTTATCCAGGCTTTTCACTCAAATCCAAGCTGCCTTAGAACATCAACATTTGCCTCTCTGATTCTGTGAAATTGCTATTGTCTCTGCTACTGCTTTCATGTCCTTTGAAATTGGAAAATACCTAGAGGAGGAAAATGGTGAGTGACATAAGCCTCCCCTCAATGCCCATTTTCATCTCTGAGCATCTTGGCCACTGAAGCTGCAGATGCCTTAGTTGGTTACCACTGCTTCACAAGTTGTAGTTGCTGTTGTGATTTTATCAATGTTTATAGTGTTCCAGGCAGGATAGTTTGATAAAAGACAAAGACATTGACCTACCAGTTCCATTGCTACTACCTGGATGTGAGCCCCATCCAGAAATACTACAGTAGCTTCAGAACTCATCACCCTACCTTTATACTTGCTCTTCTATTCTCAACAGAGCAGCCAGAGTGATGGATCAAAAATGTAGAGTTCTGGGGAATCCTATATAATAAAAGGGTAATATGCAAATTGACCCTAATGGAATGACCAGGATGACTTGTCGCTATGATGCGCACTGACCAACAGGGGGAAAACCCTCAATGCAGGAGCTGCCCCCTGGTGGTCAGTGCGCTCTGACAGCGGGACCTCTGCTCAGCCACAAGCCGAGCTGACCACTGCGAGCACAGCAGCAGTGGCGGGAGCCTCTCCCGCTTCCTTGGCAGCACTAAGGATGTCCGACTGAGGGCCAGAGGGATGTCTGACTGCCAGCTTAGGCCCAACCCCCCCAGGGAGTGGGCCTAAGCTGGCAAGTGACATCCCCTGAGGAGTCCCAGACTGCGAGAGGGTGCACACCGGGCTGAGGGACCCCCCAAGTGCACGAATTTTCATGCACCAGACCTCTAGTTTGAGAATAAAATCCCATGTCTATAAGACCCTACATAACACCCTGCAGAGTCCAGATATTTCCTATCCACTCAGCTTCCCCCACACTTGCCTCTTGACTATGTTTGAAATACCAGGTACCCTTCTACTTTAGAGTCTTCTGCTGATTCCTCTTTTGGTATACCCTCTCTCCACATAATTTCATGGCTAATTTCTTCATCTTCTTTAAGATTTTGCTTAAATGTCTCCTTTCAAAAAAAAATATATACTGAAATAAAGTCTTGATCACCCCTCCCAACCAGGTACTTTGACTTTCAACCTCATCAATTCTACTTTCTTCTTTTGCTTCATCCATTAATATTGAACACTTTCTAACATAATATGAAATTTTCTATTCATTATATTTATTTATTTTTCTCCATCTAAACCCTATTCTGTCCCTTTCCAGAAAGTTAACTCTAGAATGACTAGAATCTGTGTTTCTTTCATTGATAAATCATCATGTGCCCCATAATGACATTTCTGTCAATGACTGACTGCATATAGGATGGTGGTTCCATAAGATTATAATGGAACTGAAAAATTCCTCTTACCAAGTAGTTTTGGTAATGTGGTAACATAATGCATTCTGTGTTTGTGGTAATGCTGATGTAAACAACCTATTGCATTGCCAGTCCTATAAAAGTGTAGCATATACAATTACAGTAGTTGTCTATACCATCTAAGTTTGTGTAAGTACTCTCTAAGATGTTTAGACAACTACAAAATTGCTTAACCATGCATTTTCAGAATGAATTCCCACTGTTAAATGGTGAATGACTGTATTCCGAGTATGTGGAATTTTAAAAGATGTACTCAAAGGATCAAATAAATGGTAAAGAAAGAAATATTTTGGTATAGAGGGTAATCAAGATAGCCTAATAATCAAGGAATTTAATTCATTCATCAATTATTTATTGAATTACAGCATGTATAAGGTACTAAAATAATAAACAAGACAGGCACTTGGAGCACAAAAGCCTTTCTTTATTTTTATTTTTTAAAAAAGTATACATATCCTATCTAATAAAAGAGAAAGATGCAAATTGACAGTGTCCCCGAACGCTTCCCATTGGCTAATCAGGGAGATATGCAAATTAACTGCCAACCAAGATGGCGGCTAGCAGCCAGGCACCTGAAGCGAACAGGAGGCTTGTTTGCTCCAGTGATGGAGGAAGCCAAGGTTCCCCGCCTGCTGCTGCCGGCCTCTGAGCTGCAACTCTAAGAAATATTGTTGCAAATATAGAAGGTAAACATTCCCCAGAAACCTGCTTTCAGCAAGCAGAATCGCAACAGTGTTACAATTATAGAACCCAAACGAACCCAGATCCCTACTTTTAGCAGCTGAGGTCTCATAGCTGGAGCTGAGCCTCAGAGCTAAAACCGGCTCTCAGCTCCAGTGACAGCCATAGAAGGTAAATAAATTCCAGAATAAAAAAAAAAAAAAAAGAAGAAGAAAAGGAGTGGTTGGGAGCCACAGTTGCCCGCCAGCCTGAAAACAGCCATCATCCCCTCACCCAGACTGGCCAGGCACCCCAGTAGGGACCCCCACCCTGAAGCAACAAGATGGCGTCTAATTTGCATACTGAAGGCTGGCAGCAGCGGACAAGGCTGTCCTCGGTCTGGACCGGATCTGTGACCCTGCCAGGCGGGGGTCAGTGCTTGAGGCTGTCTGTGGTCTGGGACCCGGATTTGTGACCTGGCGGGCGGCGGGGAGCACTTGAGGCTGTCTGTGGTCCCAGGACCTGGATCTGTGACCCAGCCGAACGGGGGGCAGGGCTTGAGGCTGTCCACGGGACCAAGACACGGATCTGTGACCCTGCCGGGCAGGGGGAAGCGCTTGAGACTGTCCGCAGTCCTGGGACCCAGATCCGTGACCCTTCCCGGTGGGGCAGCAGCTCGCACAGGGGCGGATCAGCCAGGGTTGGGCAGGGCAAGACGCCTGGCTTCTGCCCAGCCTCAGTCGCTCTGGGCAGGTGAGCAGTGCAGAGAGCCTCTGGACAGGGGAGGCAGGCCGGCGGAGGGCAGCCTGTACTCCCCACAGGGCGGTGGTGACAGCTGTGAGCGCAGCAAGCGGAGCCTGCAGGCTGAGCTGAAGTAGTGCCTGCAGGCCATCAGCGCCCAGGAATGGCTGCGCAAGATCCACCTCCTGGCCCAGAGGTGCAGGATTGCATTGGCAGCCACCGTGGTGGGCCAGACTGACGTCCTCCTGGCCGCACCACGGGGGTTTGCGGATCTGAAAAGCCAGACGCCTCCGGTGTGCACATCCCCCTTGGCATGCGAACATCCCCCAGCATACTGTCACCCTCCTGCGCCTGCAACAGTTGCAAACCAAGGCGTGCACAAGTTCCCCCGCCTCTCCACCGCACTTCCATCAACCTGGCATGCCTAACACCCCCACAGGATGTGCACACATCCCCTCTGATGCGCTCACGTCCTTTGGAGAGTGTCTGGGTGTTCTGGGTGCTGAGGGTGGGCACCTGTGAGATGACAGTGAGAGGGTGGATTGGTGATGCCCTGTTCCCACGGAGGCCAGTGCAGCTACGAGATCACCTCTGGAGGGTTAATGCAGGTGCTGAGGCGGGAGCAGGTGCAGACAGACACACCTGGTGGGCGAGGGCGGCCCTCGCTGAGCTGCCTTCGATCAGTGTTCAAGATCAAGAACCAGAGGCGGAGTCCTCTCAGTGAAACAGTGGGATAGTCGGGGCGACTGTAGAGAAGGAATGTGCACTTTGGGTGCCAGCACCCATGAGCGAAGGCTGCCCTGACTGAGCCTCGCTTGCTTGGGGCTTAGCACACTCCTGCCAGGCAGCGGGTGACAGGACGTGCTTTTTGAATTAATGAGAGAAAACGTTGATTCTCCTGCTGCCCACGAAGGTGGAAAGTAAAGTGGGGAGACATGAGGGGAGTGAGCGAGGTTCCCTGTCTGGGGGTTCCAAATCTGCTGTTGGTTTCTTTCACTGCTGTCTAGAGATATACAGGGTGTCCCCCCAAAATGTATACACACTCTGAATACCTACTAATTCCAATGGTTTTAAGCATAAGAAAGAAACAACAATGGAGCTGTTATCTGTTAAAAGTGTGGGCACAAACAGGTTGTTGGATGTTCCCTGAGGGGTCTCAGATTGGAGAGGGTGAAGGCCAGACTGAGGGGCCCCTTTTGCCTCCCCACCCCACCCCAGTGCATGAATTTCATGCACCGGGATACTAGTATATATATAAAAGTATACAATGTATATTACATCATCATGTTGTATATACTTGAAATATCTTCCAATTCTATTTTCATCAATTATGCCTCAAAAAAGGTGGGAACAAAAGAGTTATTAGCTTCTTTCCTAGCATTCTTAAATTATTGCAAATGCTCCCTCATGGCTCAAGAATTCCCACATTTTCCACTGAGGAAAAGATAGTATTATATTACTAAGAATCACAGTAAGAGAATTTCCCCCCAGAACTCTATTTTGACTAGTTGCATACTATGGCTCCAAGGAAGCTGTAGCCCAAATCTCTTTTAAAGAAGCATTTAAATATTAACACACATCATATTATTTATCAAAGATAGTGTCATACTCAGGGAAATTGTGGAATTTTTACTTTTACTTTCAGGTTATTTACAATGCACACATTATGATGTTTCATACTTCTCCAGTTCAAATACCACAATGCTATAAAAAACATATTCTATTTTTAGCTTATGTAGATGTTTATTCTTCATTTGTTTCTTATCAGTTTAATAAAAATGGCTAAGCCAGCTAGATTTCAGGAACAAGAGTGAGTACTTTAAGTATGCTCTCCATGACCTTACATAAAAATTATTTCCATTTTGTATATTTGTTCAAGATCATAGAACTATCTATTCGGTTCTATGATTTATATACTTATAATATAATCATATATATCACATATATGTTAATCCATCTATATTTATACTTATGTAACTACATATATTTATATGTTTACATATAGTTATCTCTATTATCTACCCACTTATCAAGGAGCATTTCATCCATATTCTTATAATAATCTTTTATATAAATGTTTAACTAGCCTTGGAAATAACCACTTAACTACAGAGATGGATATCTGAGAAACCAAGAAACAAAGTAAAAAGAAAATTAACATGACCTAATTAATATACTTAGGAGCTCTTCTATTTGACAGATCAAATTATGAAAGTCTGAAAATGTTATTTGATCATAAATTAATATTTTTATACTTTCAATTTTTCAATAGTTGTATCTACTTGCATTTTTGCTGGGCTAGAGAGTTTCCACATTACAGCTCAGAAACATGTTCTGTTAGGACATATCTAAGGCTTGCAGTCCCCCAAAGCTAATGTGTTTCTCCTCACACAACTCAACTTCTTAATTCTGATACCTGTAGCCTTTATGTCTCTCCACCAAAAAGACATAGGAGAAAGGGAAATGGAGGTTGTGACATTTTCTTTTTCCCTATAAGAGCCTCTGCAAGGAGGACATAGTTGAATGACATAACAAAAAATCTTAAAACATTACTTAATACTTGGCTCTAATATCCAGTCTTTGAACATACCCATAGAATTAAAGTTAAGTCTGTACATTTCCCATGATAAATAGTATTTGAAATGTTTTTAAAATAGCCAATTATCAGATTTGTCTAATTAGAAACATCCCTGTTATTTTCTATGTAGGCCAACTGCACTAGCATCAGGACAAACCAGAATGGTCAGTGGAAGCAATAATAGCAGGGAGATTCTAAAATCTACAAATACTCAGGGAAGGGGCTGGTCCTCACACAGTTGTGGCACTAACTTAAGCTTAGTAACAGTGCTAATCATCAAACAAATGATGGAGAGTTTCTCTGTGTGATTCATGTACAAAACTACCTTATCATTATTTTATGATTATTCTATATAATAAAACCCTACTATGGAAATCGACCAAACAGTGGAATGACCAGCAGAATGACCGGTCACTATGATGCACACCGACCACTAGGGGCAGACACTCAACGTAGGAGCTGCCCCCTAGTGGTCAGTGCACTCCCACAGGGTGAGTGCTGCTCAGCCAGAAACCGGGCTCATGGCTGGCAAGCACAGCTGCAGTGGCTGGAGCCTCTCCCACCTCTGTGGCAGCGCTAAGGAGCAGCGAGCTGAGCCGTAAGGAGCAGTGAGTAGGTGGGAGGTAAGGAACAAAGGGTGTGCGACTTCCAGCTTAGGCCCATGCCCATGCACTGGGCCTTTAGTATTAAAAATAAAATTTCTATTGTTTATTCCAATCATCAAATCAGATTCTCCGAGGGTCCTAAGAATCTTCATTTTAGTGAGCCCACCAGGTGAATCTTACATACAGTAAGGTTAAAAAAAACAACAACCAACAGAGATTAAAAACACAAACACAAGGATCTTTAACATCTGTTGACGGTGACTGGTGTTGACTCATTCTTCCTCTATTCAACCTTAAATTAAATTTTTGTAAGTGGAGTTGCTTTTGTTTATATTACATCTTTTAGTTTTTGCTTGGTGTTCTGGGAATCTATCCGTAGGAAAACTCTTGGATGTACTGTGGATATATTTTGGAGTAAAATACTTAGCTATGTTTATCTCAGAGAGATTAGAAAGAGTTGAAGACTGAGATGCCAGGGAGTATGAAAGAATTAACATTAACATTTATATTAAAGACCAAAACATGGGCTTGAAAACGAGAAACATTTTGGTAGTGTTTAATGTGCAGTTGAAGGTAAGAGGAGTATGTCTAAAATATTTATACAACTGGAATGCCATGATTACTAAGTATTAATCATCATCATCATCAATGTTGGTATTGTGCACCACATTTTATTAGGCCCCCTTGCATACAGCATCTCATTAAATTATCAAAATAGTCTGAGTGGCTGGGGGGCGGGCAATTGGGGGAAAAGGAGACATATGTAAAACTTTAGACAATAAAAAAAAAGATTAAAAAAAGCCTCAGGTGAAGTTTCTATGAAAGGCAAGGGATTTGCCCTACAGTTTCATATGTTCTGGCTTTCCTTGGAGAGCATTAATTCACTAATTTATCACAGACACCTCTATGTTAAGCATTATAGATATAAAGTTACAAAACAAACAAATAACAAACAACCCCTCTCCCCCCAAACCTAGCCCACTCCCCCCAGAACCTTACACACAGATATGGAGAGAAAAGATAAACACATTCAGAGGAGAAGTAACTGTTAGGTCCTGGCAGCTCCTGTACAGTCACCAGTGTGACCTGCTTTCACTCTTCATTAAAGGAGAGAGCTTCTGTGAAATGCCCATGGGATACTTTTCCCTCTTTCCACCAATCAATATTCCTCTCCTAGTCTTCAAAAGTGCCTTCTTCTATGAAAGGAACTCCCACTATGGACAAAAAAAAGGCCACACGCTAACCTGACCAGCTCAGGGAAGGCCTGCATGGAAGTCTTGCAAACTCAGAGACCTAAAGTAACCACAAAGGATGGTCTGAAATTAAATTTGAACTAAAAGCAGTTTATAGTGGGTAGTCAGGTCCTAGGCCAGTATTTTCCCTGTCAAAGGTCACTCTTTACCTTAACTGAGCCTATTGTCTTTTTTTCATCTAAGATAACCTCCCTGTGAAATGTCAGGGTAACTTTAACTTCCCTTTTTCCGGACCCCTCAGGGCACAACCAAAAGCATCTGGGCACCAGGATTAAGATAATAACTTCCTTCATCATTGTTATCATGTTAATTGTTGACTGTTAACTATCCTGCACCCACCTAAGTAAAAGAAGTATGTGTCTATCATTTTACTTTTTATCTAGTCCCAGAGGTTTCCCTGCTTTGCTCTCTCCCACCTCCCTAATCTCTCACCAGTGGAGTTCATGTAACCCATAAAACAAGGTGAAAAACTGCCATTCTCTGGAGCATTGTCCCAATCCATTGAGATTCTGCTTCCTGGCAATTGTCGATAGTTTGGATCAAATAAACTCACAAAAATTCTTTACAGGAAAAAAAACAAAAACAAAAAAACAACAGTCTGAGTGGCTCTGGACAAATTTCACAATATGAATTTCCTTGTCCTCTCAGTATTCCAATTCCAGTAAATATCATATTAATCCACTCAATTGGTTATGCCAACAACATTGGAGTGATGGATGGTGGCTCTTTCTCATGCCCCTTTCCATTCCTATCCTCCAACACGCACATGTCTGATGGGTTAAATTTGTCCACTCAGATGACTGTTTATTTTTTTGTTTTTATTTTTAAATATATATTTTATTGATTTTTTACAGAGAGGAAGGGATAGGGATAGAGAGTTAGAAACATCGATCAGCTGCCTTCTGCACACTCCCCACTGGGTATGTGACCGCAACCAAGGTACATGCCCTTGACTGGAATCGAACCTGGGACCCTTGAGTCTGCAGGCCGATGCTCTATCCACTGAGCCAAACCAGTCAGGGCTCAGATGACTGTTTTTATGTACTCCTAAAACTACCTAGTAGATGAAGACAAGAAGCCCAATGCAGTAAATCATGTGTTTACAGACCTATTAGCATCTCAATAATCAAGTTCAAACACCTCAAATTCTTTCACATAAAACAAGAAACAAATGACAAAAAAGTAATCTCTCTTGTTGACCAGAAAAAAAAGTTTCAAATAATTTGGTAATGACATCATATTGCTGCCCCTGCTGCTCTACTAGGGCAGCTGGCACCTACTTACCTTTACAAATACTCTGTGGTAGCCCACATTTTACTGATTCATCTAGGTGCACCCACTGTATAAAAACTACCTTAATAAACACCCCTCCCACTGACCTCCACTGCCATACCACACATATATTACATTTACATGAAATTCAATGATGGTGATGAGATTTGTTATATACTAGAGGCCTGGTGCATGAAATTCATCCACAGGGATCGGGCTTAAACGGACAGTCGGACATCCCTCTCACAATCCAGGACTGCTGGCTTGCAACCGCTTGCCTGCCTGCCTGATTGTCCCTCATCGCTTCTGCCTGCCAGCCTGATCACCCCCAACTGCCCTCCCCTGCTGGCCCAGTCACCCCCAACTGCCCTCCTCTGCCAACCTGGTTGCCCCCAACTACCCTCCCCTGCTGGCCTGATCGCCCACAACTGCCCTCCCCTGTAGGCCATCTTGTGGTGGCCATCTTGTGGCCACATGGGGGCAGACATCTTTGACCACATGGGTATGGCCATCATGTGTATTGGAGTGATGGTCAATTTGCATACTGGCCATGACTAATTAGCATATCTGGGCTAATTAGCATATCCCTCTCTTATTATATAGGATTATTAATAGGGATTGAATGATTATGTCCCCCCAAATTCATACCTTAATGATCTAATCCCCGACACAATGGTATTTGGAGATGAGCCTTTTGGAAAGTTATTAAGTTTAGATGAGGTCATGAGGGTGGGGCATTCATGATGAAATTAATACCCTATAAGAAGAGTCACCAGGGAGCTTAGAATGGAACCTACTTTGCTGGCACCTTGATCTTGGGCTTTCCAGCCTCCAGAACTGTGAGAAAATTAATTTCTGTTGTTTAAGCAACCTATCTAGGATATTTTGTTATGGCAACTTGTACTAACTAAGATGATTATCAATTTGAAGATGGCAGGATCTTATAATCAATTTTAGGTGCATGGGAAACACAGATTGAAGTAAAAAGTGATTCTGAGGTACTCAGCCTGAACAACTTAGAAATTGTTATTTAGAAAGAAAAAGAACGTGGGAGAAGCAGGTTTGGGTAGGAAAATCAAGAATGGATGTATTAAATTTGAAACATTTAGTGGAGATGTCAAAAGTTTTATATATGAGAGTGGATCTCAGGTTCAAGGTGAAGGTTAGAGAAATATATGATAACTTCACCAGTGAATAGATGAAATTTAAATCATTTATTGTATGAGCTCACCTGGAAAATAAATATGGCAAGATTAAATAGGGTCTAAGGCCTGAGCCCTGGATTGCTCAAGCATCTGGAGGTCAATATGACAAGCAGCAAAGGGGACTGCAAAGGTGTCATCAGGAAAGTAAGAAAAAAAATAAAAGAATGGTGTCCTATAAACTGAGTCATCACATTTTTAAAGGAAAGTGTGATCCACTTGGCAAATGTTGCTGAGAAGGTAAGTAAGCAAGATTCATATTGATTATTAAATTTTGACACAGTAAGATCTTGGGGGGCTTGTTTAGTTTCAGAGGATGGTGGTAGGTGGGAAACTTAACTGAAGCAAGTTCATTGATCCACACAGAATGTATGACTTTGCAGCATCCCCTTTGCCCACTTCCCCCTCAGGCCTTTCCACCCATTAGTCACACTCATCAGAGACATCCATTCCTTATGGCATCCAGAGTTGAACTATGTAGAAAAGACCATGCAAAAGGAAAACCAAAGGAAATTTAGTTCATGGACAAAAGTGTAGCAGTAAAAATGTCACTTAACCTATGTAGCATTTTTTGAAATATTGACTTATGCTGATATTTTTTTTAAAAATTAATGTTAAAAAAATAAAAGCCTATTAAAATGTAGGGCAAAAAAAGAGATCTGCTTAAAAATGGATTAATTAGCAGTATGTTTTTAGTTTTTATTTTATTTATTTATTTTTTAAATGTGGAACGCTTCCCGAATTTGTATGTCATCCTTGTGCAGGGGCCATGCTAATCTCTGTATCATTCCAATTTTAGTGTATGTGCTGCTGAAATGAGAACAGCAGTACGTTTTTAAATATATTTATCCAATTTTCAGTAAGTGATTGGCTGGACCAGTAGGAAAAAAAAAAAGTCAATTATTTTCTGCTATCCAGAATTACGTAAAAACAACAACAACAGCAACAAAATCAAAACCTCATCAGCATTTCCTTCAATTCAGGAAAAAATGAATGACAGATATAGGATTAACAAAAAATGGTGGGAGAAGTGCACTTTCACCTATATATGTATTAACAGCCAATTTTTAAAAAAGTAATCAAAATAGAAATTAGTTATAAAAAGGTTAAACGAGGTTGACTGGTGACAGGAAAAAGCTATTAGTTAATAGGATACTTTCAATAGGAGTTAAATTTAAGATACTTACAAATATAGGGATCTTATGGTCAGGAGGTAAAAGGGTCTCACTTATACCTTTATACTAGAGGCCTGGTGCATGAAATTCATGCATGGATAGGGTCCCTAGGCCTGGCCAGCAATCAGGGCTGATCTGTGGGGCAACTGGCGGGGCAATTGGGGGGTCCCCTGCTCGCACCTGCCTTGGCTGGCCTGAGCCCTGTGGGCTGGGGGCAGCTCCTGCATTAAGCGTCTGTCCCCTGGTGATCAATGCACGTCATCACGACTGGTTGTTCCACCAGTTGTTCTGCCTTTTGGTTGATTTGCATATTATGCTTTTATTATATTGGACTAGTGGCCTGGTGCATGAAATTCGTGCACATTAAAAGGGAATTAATTAGAGGAAATATTTTAATATTGCTATTTGCCCTTTCTCCATAATAGAAGTGTAAAAGATGAAAGAAAATTAGTAAAATGTATATGAAAATCTCCCTCCTGTCAGAGTCTGGGGCATGCCATGGGACTCAGAGTCAAGTCCTCACCCACCCACATGAGCCTTGAAACTGCGTGAGACCCAGACCTGGCCCAGCCCCACCCCTTTCAAGCCCCGTAGGGGGCATGCAGTCTCAGGTCTCCTGGCCCATCGCTGGGTGGCGGGTGCAGCGTCAGGCCCCCCTGTGCAGTCTCAGGTCCTCTGGCCCAGCCTCAGGTCCCCCGGCCCTGGCACTAGGGTTCAAGGGCATGAGGGCATGAAGACCATTTGCATATTAGCTCTTTATTATATGGGATTGGAGTAAAAGTCCTAAATCCAGAGTTACTGAAAAAAGCTCCAGTAACCTGAGCTCTGCTGTGTGGGTCCCTTGATAGCAGGTGTGCTGCTCAGGGGTAGAAGGGCCCAGCCCAGGATGGGGCAATGGTATTATTTCTTATGTATTCTGGGCTAAGAGCAATCCTGGCTTCAAACACCTGTATTAACCTGAAACCAGTGTCCATATGGGTCGATTCTGCTTATATTTCTGGGAATAATAGGACCAGCAACTGCAAGTGAAATGTTATCCCAAAGAAACAAGCTGACTTCAGGACATGACTGTCCAGAGGTTGGGCCAAAGATGGCTAAAGTGAGGAAACAGAGAGGATAAGCAGGTACTCTGTGACCAGAGTTCTCAATTCAAATACGCGCTTCTCCACTTTCTGCCATCTGACAGTGGTTGACCAGCCTCTCTGTGTTATGGTTACTACCCCTATAAATGAGAAAGATAGTGATACATTCTTTGAGGGGTGTTGGGAGGATGGAATAAACTGGAACAAGAGACATTCTTAGATCAGTGTGGGGCATATTCACTATGTGCTAAATGTGTTCGATTTTTACAATCACACTGGAATAAATTATTGAATTTAAAGAACATGTTATGTCCCTGTAATTCAGTCGTGTTTGAAGAACCCACAGCCTACAGCCCCAGTGTGAAGCTGCATACAGTTGTAATTAGAAAAAAAAATATCAGGAATGTAAAAAAATAATCCAGAGTGGAGGGCAGAGAAGAGACTGTGTGTTCTAATGCATGCAGAAGACTGGTGAATTTCCATTGGTAACATGTGTGTCTGCATGTCAGTGAGAATGTGTTCAGAAAGACACCCGTGGCTCAGAGTTGCGCCACATCAGCTCTTATAGGCTGAAACCAGCCCATACTTGGGAGCTTGGAAATAAAACTGGAAAAATCCAAGCTAGTTATCATAAGGCATTTTTGTACCTTTAAGAGAAATAGCTACAAAGTTTTTTTACTCAGAAGCAAATAACTTATGCTTTAAATGATAATGCAATTTTTAAATGTATAATGGTGAGTATGAGACAGACTTTATAACTTTTATTTTTTATCTGTGGCTAAATACTGTAAAAGTGAAATAATCAAATTATGTCTTGTAGTTTTCTGAGGGGGAGAAAAATCTAAAATCATTTTTATTTTCCTCATGTTTTTCTTTTAAAACATACACAATAAATGAGTATTAGACATTCTTCACTTCCATTGTCTCAACTACTCAGGTCGAAAGACAACAAACCAGAGCTGTCTAGTGTGGTAACTACCAGCTCCAGGTGGCTACTGAATGCTTGATTTGTTTGACTAGTGAGGAGCTGTAATTTTAATTAATTAATTTTCATTTAAATAAAAATTCATATTTATTAAGTTATTAAAAACTTTACAAATATTTGAACAAATATATAAAATCTACATTTTCAACTATAATTTTATAAAATATAAATCCAGATCAAGTATTTTCAATGAAAATTTAGCATTCAAATTGAGCTTTTCTATAATTATAAAATACACAGTAGATTTCAAAAACTTAGTATAAAAAACAAAATATATATCATCTAATTAACATATTTTATATTGCTTTTATGCTGAAATTATATTTTGTATATATAGAACTAAATAAATTTATTACTAAAATTAATTTCACCTATTTTTTTTAACTTTCTTTTTAATGTGGATACTAGGAAGTTAAAACTTGTATTTGTAGCTTGTGTTATATTGGTATTGGAAATTGTCCTTATCTTCAGGAAGGTACAAATTCCTCATATGATAAGAAATTGTAAATCTAAAACAAGGATTATCTTTTAATATTAGTCCTTTGAGTGAAAAATAATTTGATATGCATATTTCAGAAACCCAATTCACACTATAGTTTATACTGGGAATTTAATTTGTTCTCCCACATTTTTTGAGAATTTACTAGTACATGAGTCTTATAAGATAATATGGTGGTAAACTTGCTTTGCTTTATTATTATATCAATGAATGGCTTGTCTGTGACTATCCAAGACATGATTTAGTCATAGAAAGGGTTGGTACATAGTTTTCATGGATCATTTGAAAAATAATAGGTATTATGTAGTTGCTTTTGCTGAATGAGAGTTCTACTCTATATGCAGTATTTTTACAAAATTTGTAGACCTAATTCTAGTACCATATACATATGTACATAAAATGTATGTGCCATATTCATACATACATAATTTAAATTTCATGTAAAATATATTTTACTTAATATATCAAAAAATTTTTTGTAACTAAGCCAAATGCCAAACTGACTTCAAAAACTTATGTAAACTGACTTCAAACTGACTAAGCATGTAATTTCCTAGTCTCTATTTATAGTTATGTGCACCCTATTGAATAATATATGGCCAACCCAAATTTTTGTATAAATAGGCATTTGTGTTCCTTTTAAAACTAACCACTAACTGCTGAATGGAAATTCAGTTATTTATTATTAAGTGCATATCTGGAGTTTTGTTTACACTATATACATAGAAAAAAAGTTAACTAGTACATTATTTTGTTTTAGTTTTTATTATGGGAATTTTCAAACATACAGCAAAATATTTTAATAAAATGAATTCTCCTATTTCCATTATCAAGGTTCATCACCTGTAAGTATTTGGTGATCTTATTTTATCTCTGTTCTTAAACATTTTCCAAAGCATCGTTTTATTCACTCCTAAATGTCTTGATAAGAATATTTAAATTTTGTTTAACATAATTACCATGCCATTATAAAACCTAACAAAATGTTACATAATAATATGGCCTGCATATGCAAGAATCATTTAAAAATTCATTTGTTAGAATCAAGGTGCAAACAAGATTCGTTTTATGCCTTAGAAGTTTATTCTCAGAATTAGCTGTCTTCCACACTACACCCACAGAGGTACAGGAAACAAATCTGCCCTGTTTTTCAGCTCATAAGTATGGTAGCTATGCATGGGCTAAATATGATTTATCTCAAGAGTTGAGATTCTATATAAACACTGTAATGGGTTTCCCTACCTAGTGAAAGAAATAGACTTACAAGTACAGGAAGGGCAGAGAACCCCAAACAAAAGGAATCCAAAGAGGACCACATCAAGACACATAATTAAAATATCAAGAGCAAAAGACAAAGAGAGAATCTTAAAAGCAGCAAGAGAAAAACAGTTAGTTACCTACAAGGGAGTACCCATACGATTGTAAGCTGATTTCTCAATAGAAACTATGCAGGCCAGAAGGGAGTGGCAAGAAATATTCAAAGTGATGAATACCAAGAACCTACAACCAAGATTACTTTACCCAGCAAAGCTATCATTCAGAATTGAAGGTCAGATAAAGAGCTTCACAGATAAGGAAAAGCTAAAGGAGTTCATCACCACTAAACCAGTATTATATGAAATGCTGAAAGGTATCCTTTAAGAAGAGGAAGAAGAAGAAGGTAAAGATACAAATTATGAGCAACAAATACACATCTATCAACAAGTGAATCTAAAAATCAAGTGAATACATAATCTGATGAACAGAATAAACTGGTGATTATAACAGAATCAGGGGCATAGAAAGGGAGTGGACTGACTATTCTTGGGGGGGAAAGGGGTGTGGGGGATACGAGAAGAGACTGGACAAAAATCGTTCACCTATGGATGAGGACAGTCGGGGGACAGTAAGGGTAGAGGGTGGGGTGGGAACCAGGTGGAGGGGAGCTATGGGTGGAAAAAAAGCAACAACTGTAATTGAACAATAAAGATTTAAAAAAAACAACACTGTAATTGGTAAAGTTTTGTGGAATTATAAAGCTTTGAAGCTGGTTAAAATAAAATTTATTTTACTTAAAAGCAAATTAAAGTTAGAAAATGAGAGACAAAAATGGAAAGTGAAAACAGTGAGTTTAGTTTGAGAATTAAAAAAAAATATTTCACCCATTAGGGTGGCACAATTGTTGAGCATCAACCTATGAACTAGGAGGTTCAATTCTTGGTCAGGGCATATGCCTGGATTGTAGGCGCGATCGCCACTAGTGAGCCTGTAGGAGGCAGCGGATCATTGAGTCTCTCTCATCATTGATGTTTCTATTCCTTCCTCTCCCTTTCTCTCTGAAATCAATAGAAATATATTTAAATAAATAAATAAAATATTTATATGTATTTATGTATGAATACTGGGTGGGGCAAAATAGGTTTACAGTTGTGAGTATGTGAAACATAGTTTATTATTTATTATTATTTATTAATTGTTGTGTTATTTTCCATATGAACAACTATAAAAGTACTTTTGCCTCACCATATATATATAAATATATATATATATATATATATATATACACATACTAGGGGCCCGGTACACGAAATTCGTGCACTGGGTGTGTGTGTGTGGGGGTGTCCCTCAGCCCAGCCTGCCCCCTCTCACATACTGGGAGCCCTCAGGCGTTGACCCCCATCACCCTCCAATCGCAGGATCAGCCCCTTGCCCAGGCCTGACGCCTCTGACAGAGGTGTCAGGCCTGGGCAGGGGACCCTCATTTCCCCCCATCACTGGTTCTGCCCCCAGCCCAGGCCTGATGCCTCTGGCCCAGGCGTCAGGCCTGGGCAGGGGACCCCCAGACCCCTCCGATTGCTGGCTCTGCCCCTTGCCCAGGCCTGATGCCTCGGCCAGAGGCGTAGACCCCCATCACCCTCCGATCGCCTGATCGGCCCCTTGCCCAGGCCTGACGCCTCCACCAGAGGTGTCAGGCTTGGACAGGGGACCCCCATCTCCCCCCAATCACTGGCTCTGACCCCCACCCAGGCCTGAGGCCTCTGGCCCAGGAATCATGCCTGGGCAGGGGACCCCCATCTCCCTCTGATCGCTTGCTCCACCCCCCGCCCAAGCCTGATGCCTCTTACCCAGGCTTCAGGCCTGGGCAAGGGGACCATCATATCCCCCCAATCCCCGGCTCCGCCCCCCACCCAGGCCTGATGCCTCAGCCAGAGGAGTTGACCCTCATCACCCTCCGGTCACCAATCACCGGATCGGCCCCTTGACCAGGCCTGAGGCCTCCGGCAGAGGTGTCAGGCCTGGGCAGGGGACCCCCAGCTCCCCGTGGTTGCAGGCTCCGCCCCTGCCCAGGCCTAACGCCTCTGGCCTAGGCATCCGGCCCAGGCAGCAGGGACCCGCAGTGGCAGCGGGGGGCACCGCGATCGTGGGCTTTGCTTTAGGCCCAGGCAAGGGACCCCTAGCTCCTGGGACTGCCAGCTTCGACTGTGCCCAGCTCCCATCGCTGGCTCCACCCCTACTTCCTGCTATCACTGGCCAGGGCGGCAAAGGCGCCTGATTCTCCGATCATGGCTGGGGGGCAGGGCAAAGGTAGCCCCAGGGCCGCCTTTGCCCTGCCCCCCGGCTCTTAGCTCCCCCCTGGGTTTTCGATCACTGTCAGTGGCAGGGGGCTTCTTCCTGCTTTCCCTTTCACCTCCCTGCATTGTGCCTACATATGCAAATTAACCGCCATCTTGTTGGCAGTTAACTGCCAATCTTAGTTGGCAGTTAACTGCCAATCTTAGTTGGCAGTTAACTGCCAATCTTAGTTGGCAGTTAACTGCCAATCTTAGTTGGCAGTTAACTGCCAATCTTAGTTGGCAGTTAATTTGCATATAGCCCTGATTAGCCAATGAAAAGGGTAGCGCCGTACGCCAATTACCATTTTTCTCTTTCATTAGTGTAGATACATGTATTTATTTATTTTGCTATAAATAGGAGGAGCCAAATGGAGTTTTAGCTGGAAGACTAAACAGGTTTAAAGAAATGTTCTAAAATATATTTTTATTAATTTCAGAGAGGAAGGGAGAGGGAGAAAGAGATAGAAACATCAATGATGACAGAGAATCATTGATTGGCTGCATCCTGCATGCCCCACACTGGGGATGGAGCCTGTAACCCGGGCATGTGCCCTGACTGGGAATCCCTGAACCGTGACATCCTGGTTCATAGGTTGATGCTCAACCACTGAGCCACATTAACTGGGAATTTTTAAAAATTGTATGCTGAGCCCTAACTGGGTTGCTCAATGGATAGAGCATTGGCCCACAGACTGAAGGGTCTTGGGTTTGATTTCAGTCAGGGCATGTACCTTGGTTGTGGGCTAGATCCCCAGTAAGGGGTGTGTAGGAGGCAGCTAATCGATGTTTCTCTCTCATTGATGTTTCTAACTCTCTATCCCTCTTCTTTCCTCTCTGTAAAAAATCAATAAAATATATTTTAAAGAACAATAATTAAAAAAATTGTATGCTGAAGGGAATGAGCTAATAGATCAGCCCTGATGGTACAGGAAAGAGAGAGCTACATGTGCAAACTGAGTTCTTCTATCACTCTAGATTTGTTATCTTCATCCACCACATAAAACACCCTCCCCATCACATGAGGTAGATGTTCACCCACTGTGAGGGAAACTGTGAAAGATGTTTAGGATCCTCAAAGCTTGCCACCTTAATTTTTGTCATAGCTTGAGCTACCCAGGGAACCCAAAAGTGCCATAGTTGCAGAATCCTTGCTAGCTTTAGTTGTTGAGTTCCTCTCTAGACTACATGTTCCCTTCAGTTGAGCCAAGTATTATGTGTTTCTGTGTGCAGACTGTGCACATACACTGGCACCATGCTGCTTACACAGTAGTGATGCTATTTTCTGAGACTAGGTAACTCAAAGATATTGGAAGTTTAAAAATGACTTACGTTTTACCCTCCCCCCAAAAAATAAATTATAAGCTTTTTCCTAAAGGCGAGAGCTGCGAAAGATTCAACTGCATTTAGAAAATTAAATTGCTAATGATTTAAAGAAATTATTTGACTGCAACTAGAACCCACCTACTCATTTCCTGGGACTTCAGGGAAAACCCCATATTTAGCCTTCAATGGACTCTCTTTCAAAATTCGTTCTGGAGAATTGTATAAGATATGAAAGACCCCATTAAAACAAGGCATGCCAGGAATTTTCCTCATGAAAGATACTATTTTTCAGGAAAGCTTCCCTGTATCTTTCTCTTCTCACTTCACTCAATATTTCTGTTTCCTTCTAAACTCAGGAGTCTAGTTTTACATTTCATCTCCTAAAAACCTTTCACAGTTTCCCTCTCCACCCCATTTTCTCTATTTTCTTTAGTTTTAAACAAGTCATAAATTGAAGAACTTGTCATATTTTGTATATTGCATCTTCCTATAATCTACAGAAAGAGGATCATTGCAGAAAACAGAGTCCTGGATGCCCTTTCTCTGAAAGCTAGCTAATCCCAGTTAATCTGCATCTGATGAAAGATGGCTGTCTGCACATTAAAAGGAAGTTTGCCAAACCTAATCTAAGGATCAAAGGTTTTAAGAATCAGAGCTACAATGAAAGACAATGACAGAATTATTAAACATGACTACATTTCATCATAAAAGATTAATTATTTACTGTAGAATTAAAGGGCTAAAATGAAATTAAAATCCATCAATCATTTTCATTTAACCAAGAAAAAAATTAGACTGTCATAGTGACAAAGAAAACTTGGTCCTTTCTTCAGATTTCTTTTTGTCTTTGGATTATAATTATTGGTGATAATTGCATCCTTGCAGCACAGACATTAGTCAAAATCATAAATATTCTGTTATATGAAGCTTTTGTTATTAGATGACTTGCTGGAGTTCAAATACTATCAAAATATGGATTGGGTAATATTTTATACTTATATATTATGGTATAATATTAATACACTTACAACTTTGAGAAACTTGAACTGTTTAATTTTGTACACATATACATATTATTTCTTGTATAAATTGCTAGCCAGAATATATTTTCTCAAAATCTACAGCTAATAATTTATATTATGGAACTATACAGAAAGAGTAAAATGCATGTCATTAGAAATTAAATTCCTCAAGATGTATTATTAAAATTAAGATCTGAAACGTTTACAATAAAGTTTGCTCAAAAAAGAATACTTTACTTTTTATGTAATTTATAATATAGGTTCTCCTGATTACCTCTTTGTACATTTTCTTTTGAGATTACTTACATTTATATATAATTTACCTACAATATAATACAGCCACTTTTAGTCAGTTTTGAAAAATGTGTATACACATGTATCTATCATCCCAATCAAGGTATAGAACATTTCCATCACTGACAAAAGATTCTTCATATCTTCAATAGTCAGACAATAACTAATCTATTTTTCATCACCATAAATTAAATGTTTTCCTAAGGTTTCATATAAATGAAGTTGCATAGGATATATGACACTCTTTTCTATCTAACCTTGCTTGCTCAGCATGTTTTTGACATCCATGATGTTAAGTGGATCAGTAGATTATTCCTTTTACTTTAAAAAATATGTTTTTATTGATTTTTTAGAGAGAGAGGAAGGGAGAGGGAGAGACATAAAAATATCAATGAGAAACATCTCTTGCCTGCCTCCCACATGCCCCTGACTGGGGGTTGAGCCCACAATCCAAGTATATGCCCTGACCAGGAAACATACCACTTGGTACATGGGACTATGTTCAACCCACTGAGCCACCCTTTACATTGCATACATATGACACAACTTATCCATTCTGTGGCTAATGGGTATTTCCTTGTTTCTAGTTCTGGGCTATTATTCATAGAGCTTCTGTCGACATTCTTTTAGAAGTCTTTATATATATATAGTTATTTCTCTTGGGTAAATACTTGAGTGTGGGATTATTGTGCCATATGGCAAGTGTACACTTAACTTTATAGAACTTCAAAAAAACAATTTGAAATCATGGTCCCCCTTTATATTCCCAGCACAGTAGATGAAGAGAGCTTCAGCTGTTCTACATCCTCATCAACATTGGTATTGATGATCTTTTCTATTTTAACTATTCTAGTGGTCCCTGAACACTGCATCAAGATGTAGTGATACATCACTGTAGTTTTAAATTGTAATTCCCTATGTAAAATAATTTTGAGCATTTTTTTCATGTACATAGGTAATTTGCCTGTCTTTTTCTAGAAGGGTCTGTTCAAACTTTTTTGCCATCTTATTATTGATGTTAGTTATTCTATATAAAAGTCTTTTGCTAAATATTTGAATTGAGATTATTTTCTTCCTGCCATTGTTTTTTCTTTTATTTTCATAATTGTCTCTTTGAGAAGAAAAAGGTTTTGATTTAAATGGAATCTACTCTAAGCATTGTTTTTGTTATGGTTTGTTACTTTTGTGCTCTAAGAAATTTTGCCAATATAATTCAAATATTCTCTTAACTTATTTTCTAGAATTTTCAAAGTTTTGTCTTTTGCCTGTGATATTTTCTAGCTTACTTTAATTTATGCTATAATTTAATGATTAAGGATTTTTTTTCTATGTGGATATAAAGTTGTTTTATCATTATTTGCTGAAAAGACTACCCTTTACTCTATTGTATTACATTGATAAAGTTTATCCTACATGAATTGATCTATATCTGGACTCTGTTTTCTGTTCCTGTATCTTATACAAATATTATTATGGCAAAATGTTGTAGCTATATAACACATCTTAAAATTAGGTAGTCTAAGTCCTATAATTTTCATACTTTTAAAAAAGATTGTTTTGGCTATTCTATGTTCTTTTAATTTTTATAACCTCTTTACAATTAGTTTGTCAATTTAATTTAAAAAACTTGCTGACATTTGTATTGGGCTAGCATAGAATTCATAATTCAGTGGTTCTCAGTGGTTCCTGGACATAGCCTTAAAATCACTGAAAACTTGTTAAAAAATAAATTCTCAATCCCCACCCCATATCTACTGAATCAAATATGGAGGTGAAACTTTTTCTTTGCACTATTGTCATACACTTTACTTCCACAGATAATATTAATCACAGAGAGCAATTGCTATTTCTCCTTTAAATAGTGGATTATCTTTTTATAAGATTTAAAGAACAGAAAACAAAGTCTTGCATATTTTCTTATGTATATTCCATTTCTGATTTACTTTATTCCCTTGTATAAATTTGAGGTTTAATTTTCAGTAAGCCTGAAGAAGATCTTTAAACATCTCTCATGGTACAGATCTGCTGGTGACAAATTCACTCTGATTTTGTCTGAAAATCTCTTTATTTTTACTGTTTTACAAAAGAATTTTATGTTTAACTTTATTGGTTGACAGTTCTATTGTTATTTTTATTTTGAGATGAAAAATGTTGCTCAGTTCTTCTGCCATCCTATGGTTTCTCATGGTGTTAGCAGTTGTTCTTTGTTTTTCTGTATGAAGTGAGCCTTTTTGCATGAAATAGGCTGCTTTTATGATGTTCACCTTATTATTAGTTTTTAGCATATTTGTTCCAATGTCTCCTTATACTGTGTATTTATCTTGCTTGGTGTATTTTGAGCTTCTGTAGGATTTTGAGAATCTGTAGGATTATATTTTTATTCATTTTATAACATGCTTGATCCTTATTTCTTCAGCTATTTGGTCTGCCCCCTCATTTTGGTCCCCTGTTACACGTTTGACTGACTGATATTCTCCCACAGGTCACTAAGTGGCTATTCATTTTTAAAGTTTTATTCTCTCTGTTCTTCAGTTAACATTTATTACTGTATTTTCAGATTAGTGCTTTTTTCCCCTTTTCTTATTATTATTTTTTTTTTTACCTCTGCAGTGTTTAATTTACAATGTTAATTTCTGAATTTTGTTGTTAATTTATTTGTGGATTAGTTTTTTTTTCCTCTTGCTCCATGTTTTTGTTTTTATATTCTTTTTGTAAGATCTAAGTAACCACATTCAGAACCAGAAGGGTCACCTGTGTAAGCTTGGTAGCTTCTCACTTTATGGTTCTCTGGTATTTATTTTTTGCCTGGGCTCATGGGATCCTACCATAAGAGGGTGTAGATAAACACTTAACCAAACGCCCCAAGGACCCTTATTCAGGTTCCTAGAACACATTCTTTGTTGCTCCCTTCCCCCCAGTTTCTTGCCTGACACATCTGAGCTGCTTCAAGCTCCCTGAGCTATAACGTTTGCCTCAGCTCAGTAGGACCATTGTGTTCTGCTGGCTTATGCTCTTCAAATTACAATTTAGGGGTGACTTGGGTTTATCTCCCTTAATTCTATTTTTTAGGTATTATTGTTCTGCACTGCTTGTTTTCCTTATATTTTCCTACTGAATAGTAAAACAGTTCTAGTCAAAGGAGGAACTATATAGTATATTTATCTGTAATGATTTGAAATACATTAGGAAAGCTGGTGAATATGTTTTCAAACATAAGTACTTTATGTGAATATATTTGCTTTGTAAGTTTAAATTTTTCTAATTTTGTTGTCTTATAGAAAATTTGACTTGCCATACCAAAAAGTTTTACTTATAAAATAACTTGTTTAGTCATTGGTACCCAAGATGTTAATATATAATAGAGGTTCTCAACTAATTGTGGTTTATCCACTTTTGGAGACATTTTTATAGTAATGATTATGGGGGATTGGATGATGTTGACATCTAGTGAGTTGAGACCAGAGATGCTAAATGCCTGGATGGCACTTAGAACAGAGAATTACCAAGTTCAAAACATCAATAATTCTGAGGTTGAGAAGCCTTGATAAAGACCATTATCATGTCAAATTTAACTTAGTCTTAATTTTTTTTAAACACATTTTTTTCTTTCCATTCTTTTTAGATATTAACTATAGTGTCAAAATATAATTTAAATTTTAATTAATTGAAATTAGATAATATTTCATTTCCTCTCAGTATAGTTCAATAACTGAATTTGATGGAAGATTTTAATTATCTAATTTTTTTCATGAATATTATTTATGAATAAATGGATAATTTCTATGTGCATAGCAGCCCTGATTACATATAGAATGATGTATAATTATGTTCATTATAAAACATTTTATACTTTCTTAATTTTTCATTTTAAACACATTTGGGAGTGAGTTGTAAAAATGGATGGTGTGGCTGCAAAGATGGTGACAGTGACTCCTACACATGAGGCAAATGGGAAAATACCTACATTAAATTGTGAAGAAAAAGCTGATAGACACTCTCACCATAAACCCACACTTCCAGCTCAGTGCCATGCAATTGAGAAGGTATCCCCAATTCCAAGCTTTTCCTTGAGGAGCAAGGAATTGAACCTACTATCTTTCAGTGAATGTATGGGCTGACAATCCAACCAACTGAGCCATGCTGGCCAGGGCAGAAATACTTTTTAATGGGCTCATGTAACACCCCTTTATAACTATATACCCAGGACCAGCACAATGAGAACAAGCAAAAATGCCCACCTCTTAGTTCTTCCCAATAAGAGTTCTAACTGCATACTTTCCCAGCTGCCACATAATGATCCAGCCTGCAATTAGGTGCTGACTTTGATCCTCCCCTGTAGAACACTGACAGATTTGGGCACATCATCAATTCCTGGGAGGCACTAAGAAAAAAGAAAGCAGCTGGAACAATCAGAAAAATTTGAGAGACAGCCAGGAGCATGGGCTGGGCTGATTGACAAGGTCCATCTTCTACTAGAGCCACCTGGCTGTTTTATCTAATGTGCAGAAAACAATACAAAGAATTAAGAAAAATAATGGAAAAAAAGAATCTGCCTCCCCCACCCCACCCCCCACCAAAGAACAAGAAAAACTCTTGAATCAGATCTTACTGAAATTAAGATAACTGATTTGTCAAATAGAAAAATGCAAAATAATAGTCATAAAAATGCTCACTGAGGCCAGGAGAGCAGTGCCTAAAGAGTCAGAATTTTAACCAACAGATAGAAAATACAAAAATGTACCAAAATTACATAACTGAAGAATAGAATAAATGAGCAGAGACTTTAATAAGGAGGTTCAAACACAGGCTAGATCAAGGAGAAGAAAGCATCAACTAATTTAAAGACAGGGCAATGAAATGTATCCAAACAGAGCAGCAAAAAGAAAAAATAACATTTCAAAAGAATAAAGATAGCTTAAGGGACTTATGTAACACTATTAAGCAAGACAATATTTCCATTATAGGAGTCCTATAAAGAGAAGAGAGAAAAGTGACCGAAAACTTTCCTAAACAGGAAAAAGGAAAAGACATCCAGATCTAGGAAGCAGAAAGAGATTAAAGAATATGAATCCAATGATACCCACACTGAAATACATTATTCTTTTAAAAATATATAGTTTTGTTGATTTCATAGAAGGGAGAGGAAGAGAGTTAGGAACATCAATGATGAGAGAGAATCATTGATCGGCTGCCTCCTGCATGCTCCACACTGGGGATCAAGCCTGCAACCCAGGCATGAGCCCTGACCAGGAATCGAACTATGACCTCATGGTTCATAGGTTGATGCTCAACCACTGAGCCACACCAGCTGGGCTGAAATACATTATTAAATTGTTAATATTTTTAAGCATTTCAGCCAAACTGCTACTCTTACAGGTCGACTATAACTCTGATTTTCAAAAAATATAAATTCAGCTAAAATTAACTTAATGACAAGGACAATTGTGATTGAGTTTTTCAGTCATATCATTGATTTATTCAGCAAACACTGAGTACATGCTGAGTACTGTGCTATAGGATCTAGGAATAGAAGAGTGGACCAAGTCTCTAACTTTTTATAAGCAATTTAGAAAATAAAAAAAAAAATTAATACATAGCATCATACCAGGAAGTGATAGATAAGTTTTATGAAAAAAATAGAAGGGTAAGCAGATTTTAAAATTACCTTGGGTGATCAGAGAAGAACTCTCTCATACATTGAAAAGAAGCTTAAGAACAAGAATGTCACCAAGCCTCAGAAATAAACTGGGCTTTTGATCTCCACACAATTAGAACTTGTTGTCCTGTCTAGGCTTCTCTCTTCATATCTGCTTCATTCTTTTCTCTCTGCTGACTACTTCTGCTTCTCTAAAATATAGGGATAAAAATGGGGCATAGGGTATATTTCCACATTTTATATCTTATAATTTCAGCTACCAGGGAAGATCATCCTGTTGCTATTATCTGACCTACTTGATTGTATAGTCTGATATTGAACAGTTCTAGATTTAAATCTGAAACTTCTGTGCCCTCCAGATATGATGTCTGTTTGCTCAGTTAAGGTAGGTAGATCAGTTCCTGAACCCCACTCACTACTCTAGGAAGCAATCACATGACCATTTTTGACTTGTTTTCCCTCTTACACCATGCTATTCTAAGTGCTTTTCATTAATAATCTCATTTAACACTTAGATATGTTTTGTGTAAAATGTGTCAGCTTTTTAGGACTTTGTCCACCTGTGATTGAGTCTTGCAGCTGCTTTAGTTTGACTTAAAATAATGACATTATAATTTTTCAATTGAAACTCAAAATATTGATATGGAGCTTACCTACTTGGATGCAAAGTAGTACAGTATAGTTGTCACAAACACAGATGCTGGAGCTGGGCCAAATTTCCTGTCACCAATTACTGTCTACACAGCTTGGGCAAGTTACCTCTAGTCTCTCACTCCTACTAAGTGAGAATGGCAGAGTGTCTGCCCATGTATTCATTAGTGAGGATGAGTATGGCACATATCACATTTCCTGGCTAATTTCAAGGGCTATAAAGTTGCATGTATTACCATTAGAAGATTCTCCCTGTTAATGCTTATCTGTGTCAAGCTCAAGCTAGTAACTGCCCTGGCCACCACCCAACAGCAGTTCACTGATAGTAAATTCATAATTATAATTGAACTAGAGGCCCAGTGCATGAAATTCATGCATGGGTAGGGTCCCTAGAGGCTGCCAGCCAGGGCACCTCCCTTCCCTGGGCTGCCTGCTGCTTGCCACCTGCCACTGCTGCCACCAGCCCCTCCTCCTGGTTGAACTCCTGGTTGAGGGGAGAATTTGCATATTAGGCTTTTATTATATAGGATGAATTACAATTTGTCACTTGTAAAGGAGAGATGTTAGGCATTTAAAGTTAAGATGGAAAAAAACAAGAATAATATCATCTTCTGTTCAGGTTGGAGATGCAAGGACTCTCACACAAAGCCAAAATTCCCCCAAGCTTTCAAAATTTGCCTATGGTTGCCATAAGTGAACATTTGCTAATGTAATGTCTCTCTTGTCAAGTTTGCCATTTCTTCCCACTGACATCAAAGTTAAGAAAAGCTAGATTTAAAGAACGTTTTAAAGATGAAAATGAAAAAACAAAAAACAAAAACAACAATAATGCAATGGCACAAAAGCCTCATTGAGAACTAGTGCTGGATGCCAGTTATAAGTGTTCTGAAAGAAATACACTGCTGTCAGGGAGATGATGGAAGCAAACAGACCAAGAGAAACAAAGGTCTACAAAATTTTGAAATTTCATACAACAGACTCACAACATAAAATGAGCAGCATCAACCTAGTTCCTTGGGTGCAGAGGTACATGCCTCAAACACCCCCTGAGGTGCCACATGCATGAGCACCACTGCCACCTCCCAGTTCTTATACACTTTCAGTTCATGGTGGAGTTTCCATGTGTCCTCTCTGATTTTGCTTTTTGATATAAAGCCTCTCTGAAGAGCAAGTCAACTTAGAAATGTGGATTGGATTGATTCTAGGTGTTTTATATTGATAATTTAGGCACACAAATTTCCATGTAAGTATTGCTTTTGCTGCATACCATAAATCATATGTTTTTATTTTCTATCAGTTTGGAATCTTTTTAAATTTCTCTAGGCTCTCTTCTTTGAACATACTTTATTTGGAAGTATAGTCTTTAATTTTCAAATACATAGAGGTTTTTATAGATTTTATTTTTTTAATTAAATCTTTATTGTTCAGATTATTACATTTGTTCCTCTTTTTTCCCCCCATAACTCCCCTCCTCCCAGTTCCCACCCCACCCTTCGCCCTCACTCCCCACCCACTGTCCTCATCCATAGGTGCACGGTTTTTGTCCAGTCTCTTCCTGCATCTCCCACATCCCTTTCCCCCCCAAAAATAGTCAGTCCATTCCCTTTCTATGTCCCTGATTCTATTATAATCACCAGTTCATTCTGTTCATCAGATTATTTATTCACTTGATTCTTAGATTCACTTGTTGATAGATGCATATTTGTTGTTCATAATTTGTATCTTTACCTTTTTCTTCTTCTTCCTCTTCTTAAAGGATACCTTTCAGCATTTCATATAATCCTGCTTTGGTGGTGATGAACTCCTTTAGCTTTTCCTTATCTGTGAAGCTCTTTATCTGACCTTCAATTCTGAATGATAGCTTTGCTGGATAAAGTAATCTTGGTTGTAGGTTCTTGGTATTCATCACCTTGAATATTTCTTGCTACTCTCTTCTGGCCTGCAAAGTTTCTGTTGAGAAATCAGCTGACAGTCATATGGATATTCCCTTGTAGGTTTCTTTCTCTTGTTGCTTTTAAGATTCTCTCTTTGTCTTTTTCTCTTGGCATTTTAATTATGATCTGTCTTGGTGTGGTCCTCTTTGGATTCCTTTTGTTTGGGATTCTCTGCGCTTCCTGGACTTGTAAGTCTATTTCTTTCACCAGGTAGGGGAAGTTTTCTGTCATTATTTCTTCAAATAGGTTTTCAATATCTTGCTCTCTCTCTTCTTCTGGCACCCCTATAATTCGGATGTTGGTACGCTTGAAGCTGTCCCAGAGGCTCCTTACACTATCTTCGTATTTTCGAATTCTTTTTTCATTTTGCTTTTCTGGTTGGGTGTTTTTTGCTTCTTCGCATTTCAAATCTTTGCCTTGATTCTTGCGCTCCTCTGGTCTGCTGTTGGGAGTCTGTATAATAATCTTTATTTCAGTCAGTGTATGCTTAATTTCTAGTTGGTTCTTTATCACAATGTCGAGGGTCTCATTAGATTTCTTGTAGATCTCATTAAGTTTATCAGCAGTTTCTAGAAAATTATTGAAAGACCTTAAAAGTGTCGTTTTGAGCTCTATATCCTCCATTTCTGACATTTGTGTCCTGTTTCTTTGTCTCCGCATTTTTTTATGCTTTCTTGGTGCACCCCTAGTGGTCTTTGTGCGCAGTCTTGTTGTAGTTAAGCCTTGATTGTTGTAGGTAATACCTGGGGGGATTTGACCTCCAGGCCAAGTGGCTGTGAGAATCAGTTGTGTCTGCAGTGGGAGAACTTCTGTCCTCTAGGGAGGTGCTAATCTAGCCTTTGCCTGAGGCTATCTGGCAAATGCCTCTGTGCAGGGCTTGGGCGGGGCAGGTCCCACGGGATCAACAGGGCGGGCGGAGCGAGCAGTTATGGCTGCTCTCAGTCCCGGCTCCAGAGGCTCTGCCTCTCAGAGTCCCAGCAACTGCTGCAAACCTCAGAGAGAAAGCTGCCCTTGAGTTCCGACCAATGCAAGACAGTCCCTCTTCTCCCGTTGAGTCTGGGTCCCTAGAGACTTGCCCGGATCTGGAGCTCAGAGCCTGAGACTCCCTCCCGATTGAAACAGACAACCGCGCCCTCAGCCGCCAGCCCGCTCCGCGCGCACCTCCGCACATTAGTATTTGACTTCCGCACTGCGCCTCCTCTGAATCTCGGGATGCTTTTCTCTTTCCTTCTAGTTGTAGAATTTCCCCTCAGCCAGCCTTCCTGTGATTCTGGGTGATGTCCGTTCCGTCTTTTAGTTGTATTTTTGAAGTGGTTGTGCGAGGCAGCAATCTCCGGTGTTTACCTATGCCGCCATCTTGGTTCCTCCAGAGTTTTATAGATATTTATATCCGCTGATTTTAAAATTAATTCTCACAGAAGTAAGAGAATATACTCTGCAAGGTTTCAATTTTTTCAGTTTTTGAGTTCTTATTATAGCCCTGCATATGATTGATCTTAGTAAATACTTATTTGGCACAGGAAATGAATGTGTGTTCTGCAATTATCCTATCTAATAAAAGCCTAATATGCTAAGTGTCTGGTCAACTGGTCAGCTGTTCAACCAATCAAAGTGTAATATGCTAATGATATGCTAAGGCTGCTCAACCGCTCACTATGGCATGCACTAACCACCAGGGGCCGACAGTCAGCTGGTCAACTAGTCACTATGAGGTGCACTGACTACCAGGGGGCAGACGCTCCGACCGGTAGGTTAGCTTGTTGCTGGGGTCTGGCCAATTGGGACTGAATGAGATGGGCTGGACATGACCTGGAGCCCTCCCTGGCTGGCCGACCTCCTGCATCTCTCCCGGGACCCGACCAGTGGGGTCCCTCAGCCTGGCCTGAGCCCTCTCGCAATCTGGGACCACTCAGGGAATGTTGGAGAGCTGGTTTTGGCCTGATCCCACAGGCCCGGCCAAGGGACCCCACTGGTGCACAGATTCATGCACCGGGCCTCTAGTTGGATATAATGTTCTGCAAATGACAATAAGATCAATTGGAATATTGTGCTGTCCAGGTTCTTTATCATTCTTCTTATTTAATTGTTTATCATTACATCTCTTATTTCAAAATGAGTAAATTGTATATAATGCTTGTTTTGTACCATAAGTTATAACTAATCATAGCACATTCCAAATTAGAAAGCTGCTGCCTTTACTTTATTGCCAAATACATCCAAAATGCTGAGAGATTTTCACATTTTTTTCATGCAAAAAGGATAACTTTCTGGATAAAATAACTTTCCTAATGAACAGCCTTTCTTAATGGATGTTGTTATGGATTTAAGGTATGTATCCCTACAAAAGTCATGTGTTGAAGCCCTAACACCCTCAGTGGGCTGTGTTTGGAGTAAGAAAGTTATCATGTTAAATGAGGTTAGAAGGGTGGGGCCCTGATCTGAATGTATTAGTGTCTCTATAAGAAAGAGATAGCAAAGAGTTCACTCTCCCCTGTCTCTGCATGCAATAAGGAAAGGCCATGTGAACACACAGTGAGAAGGTGGCCATTTGCAACCCAAAGGAAATCCCCACCAGATACCAACCTGGTTGGAAACTTGATCCTGGACTTCCAATAAACAGAACTGTGAGAAAATAATATTTTGTTGTTTAAGACATCCATCTATAGCATTTTTTTATGATAGCTCAAATAAACTAATGCAAATGTTTAATGTACTTATTCTTGTTTCATCCCTATGTTATAAGGCTAACATGAGAGAGAGAGAGAAATGGCTGTGAATAAAGGATGAAAGAAGGTGAAGAGAATAGCTAAAGAACATGTATGCATAGTCCATGAACACAGACAACAATATGGTTAGAGTCAGAGGGGGGAGAGGGTAAGGTCTGGGTGGAGGGGGACAAAACAGGAGATGAGGGGCATCTGTAATAATGTCAACAATAAAAATAGCCTGGCCACCATGGCTCAATGGTTGAGCATCGACCTATGAACTAAGAGGTCATGGTTTGATTCCTGGTCAGGGCACATGACTGGGTTTTGGGCTCGATTCTCAGTGGGGGGCGTGCAGGAGCAGCCAATCAATGATACTCTCTTATCATTGATGTTTTTATCTCTCTCTCCCTCTCCTCTCTGAAATAAATAAAAAAAATATTTTTTAAGAAATTAAAAAAATTATAAAACCCTTCCCATCTAATAGAATAGTATGATATTAAATGCATTCTTTGAAAGTTTTTCCAGATTCCAGAATAAAGGATTCCAAGTAGTGACAAGGTCTTTCTGTACAAAGTCTTAGTATTCGTCAGTGTCTAGTCAGGAAGGGAGAGCAAATGCTTGGCATTTAAAAAGAGGTTGCTTAAAATGGAGAACTGGCATTAAAGTTATTGGAAAAGCCTAAAGGACAGCAAGGCAGTAAGAAGCCAGCACTAGTCCAAGAACTGGAGAAGGGCGTCATTATCAGAACCATTCCTTCCTGGCAGTAGTAGGACTACAAGAGGAAACACACTTGCTGGAGATGGACAGAGCAGGAGCAAGGGGCCTACTCCCTGGCATCTTCCTTTTTCCCAACCTTCAGTTCTACACTCGTGCCTTCAGTTTCACAAACCAGGTGGACATAAAGGCAAAAGAGCAGAGAAAAACACATTTGCAGAGTTAAGAATGCTGAATACAGAGCAGAACAAAGAAAAAGATGGGGGTGGATCTGAGAGC
The DNA here is from genome assembly GCF_964212035.1 of Myotis nattereri. NCBI lineage: Eukaryota > Metazoa > Chordata > Mammalia > Chiroptera > Vespertilionidae > Myotis > Myotis nattereri. The sequence goes on from NC_138076.1 coordinate 107,834,634, forward strand.
AGACAGAATGACTAGCACAGCCTAAAAATTAACATCATTCTTAATTAATATAATGTCACATGTCTAAGGCAACATGTCACGCTGAGTGTGTATAATGGTGGCATGTGGTGAAGCCTTGGAAGTCTGTGGAAGCCACTGACACAATATTCCTTTTAAGCTTAGAGACAGATGTTTGGATTCATAAACTATTATGACACCAAATTAAAGATGAGAAATTGCTCAGAAGCTAAGTCTCATATTTGCTGTTAGTTCACTTTTATTCAGCCTGACTTCCAAAATCAAAGCACTTGACAACAATGAAAGATAATAATAAAAAAATTGTAATGTTATTTTAATATTAAAATGATCATATTGAAAAATTAAAATGACTTTTAATGACAGACCATCAAACTAAGAAGACATTTTCTTCCTCCCAGGATGTAATCCTCCCCCCAACTTTGCACTCTCCAGTGAAGCCCCAGAAGGGAAATATTAAACATATTGTCTGGCCTCAGTGAATTTACTAACATGTTTGGTGGGGAGGGGATTGGTAATAAAAATGTTTTTAAAACATGCATATAAAAATGCAAAACAAATATTAAACTACTTAGATAACTTACATTTATCCATTGCCTACTAACAACCCCACTGTGCTAGACAAGTCATTTGTCTAGTCAACAAATATTTCTTGATTACCTAATTTGCCAGGCCTGGTAATAAATGGTATGTGTTAATGCACTAAAGAGAAAGATCTGCTCTATTTAGACTCTAAGCTCACTGAAAATAGTAGTTCTGCTTATTTATCTTTTAAATTCCCAGCAAAAACAAAAACAAACTTGACAATGAGCAAAATTAAATTTAAAAAAAAAATCCTACAAAATCATCTGGAAAATGTGAGATGTGTTTGAAGTCACCCAGTTGCCTTATTGCAGTAACTAGAGGCTCGATGCATGAAATTTGTGCAAGAGTAGGCCTTCCTTCCCCTGGCTGCTGGCACTGTCTTCCCTCTGGCACCTGGGACCCGGGCTTCCCTTGTACCCGGCTTCTTCCAGAAGGATGTCCAGTCTAATTATCATATTATGCTTTTATTATTATAGATGACACACCCACGCAGGCAGACTCGGGCATGGCACATTGTCCTCTTTTCTTGATATATCTAAATTTATATAGGAGATATCTTTGCTCATGCCCAATCATTACCCCAAGGACACATCACATAAGCTTCTCTATACAGAGCAGAATGTATTTCTTCACTCCTGTACTTGGATACTGAGGCATCAAGTGTGCACACATCTTTATGTCTTAGAGGTCCTCTATTTGGGATTGATCATTTCACTGAGACCACTTCCTTGACAGCTCTTTCAGAAAACAAAACAGACCATCTTTCTCTGGAAACAGAGCAAGTGAGGTATGAGAGCACTAGCTGACACACTCTGGAGGGTCAGTCCCACTTTGGTCTTGTTTTTTAAAAATTTATCTTCATTGTTGAAAGTATTACAGTTGCCCCCTTTCCCCATATTGACATACACCCTCACACTTCCTTCCCCCGCACTGGCCTTCTCTACACTGTTGCTTGTGTCTATGGGTTATGTATATATGCATATAAGTTATATATATCAGTCACATATGCATCTCTCAACCTTTAAAGAGCAAGATGAGGTAGAGAGGACTCCGTGGGGTTGTGTCTAGATGTTTTTCTTACTGCTTTGTTCCTGTCTACAGAAAGTCCCTAGATGCTAAATGAGCCCTGACCTGGTGGTCTCTGCCTCGTGCCTCCCAGAGGATGGCTGGACTTCTTTCTGTTTCCATGGAAAGATCAATCATTCGGAAGAACTGGTGATCTGCCCTTTTGCTGCAGCGGCCTTTCTGAATAAGCCTTTATCATTTGGAGTGGCATAGCAGGCACAACTTCCTCTGTTATGGATCTTTTTAAAAAGCCACAGTAGAAGTAAAACTAGAGACGAATTTGAAAATTCATTTTGGTAATTTCAAGTGACGTCTAATTGTTAGGTAACTCAAACAAGACAATGTTTATATTACTTAATGGTAGAAATGAAAATGGGTTTTTAAACACTTAAGTAAAGAGAAGATGCTTTCATTTATATAATAAAAATGTGTCTATAAAAGTTTTAATAGGGATGATGGGAGAAATGGCTAATATACATATATATGTGTGTGTTTGAACATATCCAAGCATTCATGAACGTGTGTTTAGATATTTGTACTTTAACATCTTTTTTTCTGTTTGTCTTGTTTTCAGTTAAAGCCACTAGTATTATCTGGTGGTGTTTACACTACACAGGGAACGTGAGATGGCATAGTACTCACTGTTAGACAGACTACTAGCAATCTGAAAGAGAAAAGAAAATCTCTGTTTGAACTGCAGAGTGTTCCATGCAGGCTTGGCAGTTGTACACTCACTGGAATAAATCACTGGTACCTAGCTACATTGTTATTGTGGGATCAGGCAAAAATATTTGGCAGACATTTCAAAGTAAATGCTTCAATTGAATGACGGCAGCTAAAGAGGAAAATGCCAAGACTAAAGCAAGTGAATACTTTGCTATGAAAGAGTGTTTTCCTAATGGAATATTTAATAAAATGAATTACAGTCATACTTTAATTTCATTAGAATGGTAGTAACTTTCTTTAGGAAACTAAGAGGAAAGGTCAATTTTAACATGAAATATTTTTTCATTAAGACGTTACCTTTAAAAATAACAAATGTAAACATTTGGAAAAGTGGCAAAATATAATGAGAGGAGGTTGTCAGTTCAGTCCAGTCATGATAAATACTCATTTCTACTTTGGAATCCCTCCATGGAAATCTAAATGGATTTTCCTCACAGCAAGAATGTGGTATGAGTTTGAATATAGAAAAAACAGATTTATTATTATTATTATTATTATTATTATTATTCTTGAAGCATGTTGCCTTACCAGAGCTTAGGTGGGTCCAAATTTCCATTATAAGTCAATGTTTTCATAAGGACTTTATAACTTGGACATGACAATTGGCTGTAACCTTCAACTTGGTGAATAACATCTCAGCCTGGGGCAGGCGTTTTCCCTCCTTTTAATAATGCCAAAGGCAAACATCAGGCGAGACAGTTGCTTTTTTGCCTCCCTTCAGTTTTGAAGTAAAAGTTAGGAAGATATATATATCAATGTCAAATAAAGATAAGCTTGCATTTTTTGTTTTTTATTTTCAGTTTGTACCTAAAAAGAGCTAGTAATCGAACAATTATAGTATTTTTTGAATTTCAGGGAAAATAGAAGATTAAATTCTCCAGATGATTAATGTGTATGTGACACATTAACTTCATCACAATTTGATTTTTATTTTGATCTCTATGATAATTATTCCACATAAAATACCTTGCCTGTTTGTACCATCTCTTTTGGGAATGCAAAATTAAATGGATTAATATATACAAAAAGTGCCTAAAATGTCAAAATATTTCCTTAATTTAAATACTTCAATGGGATCATTCACTACTATCTTATCTTCTCAAAATAGAAAATTTGTGTCAGTTTTGAACTGAAGTACTTCTCCTCCCATATTTGCATATTTAAAATAAATTCATGTTTTAATTTTGAGGGAACCGAATTATTTTGAATGTGTTTTGTTTGAATGTGGTGATTTTATCATTGCTTACCATCCTCCCAAGCAAGGGGAGGCACTGAGGGTCAGGGCTGGCAGTGGGTATGACCTGCATGTGGAGAGCAGTGATAAGTGGGAGTGTCCAGCTCACCCTCCTAGCTCCTCACCTGCACTCACATTTCTATGGCCCCTGTTTGGGTTGAGTTCTCTTGATACTAACCCATGATCTGTCTCTCTCTGATGACTTACCTTGAATATGATTCTAGAGCTGGACCCCAGTATTTGGGTCTCAGCCACAACTCATTTTCTTATTTTTAATCCTCACCTGAGGATATGTTCTCATTGATTTGAGAGAGAGAGAAAATTGATGGGAGAGAGAATCATCATCAATTGATTGCCTTCTGAATGTGCCCTGACTGGGGATCCAGACCAGCAACCTAGGTATGTGCCCTGTCTGGGAATGGAACCACGACGTTTTGGGTGTACTGGACAATGCTCCAACCAACTAAGTTACCTGGCCAGGGCCCTAATTCATTTTCTTGCTTCAAATAAGGAACCTAGCATCCCAGGCAAGAAGCTTACCAGTTTTGCTGCCAGAACCAGCTGCAACAGAAACCCTGATTTTATGCCTTGGCTAAAATCTTTCATCAGTAGGTTTATTAAGTCTTGTGTTTTTTGGATTTTTTAAAAAGTATTTTTAATTGATTTCAGAGAGAGAGAGAGAAACATTAATGATGAGAGAGAATCACTGATCTGCTGCCTCCTGCACACCCCACACTGGGGATCCAGCCTGCATCCTGGACATGTGCCCTGACCAGGAATTGAACCGTGACCTCCTGGTTCATAGGTCGATACTCAACCACTGAGCCATGCCGGCTGGCAATTGTGTCTTGTTTTGTTTTTTTTAATCTTGTGTGGTTAATGAGCCCATTAGATAATTTTAAGAGAGCTAAGAACTCCTTTCCACAAAAATGTATATTTGGAAAAAGTTATCACTACAGCTTCAGGGGATCCATGGATATAACAAAGGCTATCTAAAACTATATAATTCATGTGCTCTACCACAAAACTCTGTCTTATATACTATCTAACAATCACAATACTATATCATAGATGATTACTCATATCATCTCTTTTCCAACTTTATTTTTTTAATTTCTTTATTGATTAAGGTATTATATATGTTCGTATCCCCTCATCATCCCCCCACCCCCCACCCCCACTCATGTCCTCACCCCCCTGTAGTCTGTGTCCATTGGTTAGACTTATATGCATGCATACAAGTCCTTTGGTTGATTTCTCTCCCTTACCCCACCCTCCCCTAACTTCCCTCTGAGGTTTGATGGTCTAATCGATGCTTCTCTGTGTCTGGGTCTGTTTTTGTTCATCAATTTATGTTGTTCATTATATTCCATAAATGAGTGAGATCATGTGATATTTATCTGTCTCCCACTGGCTTATTTGTCTTAGCATAATGCTCTCCAGTTCCATCCATTCTATTGAAAATGGTAAGAATTCCTTCTTTTTTACCCCAGCGTAGTATTCCATTGTGTAGATGTACCACTGTTTTTTAATCCACTCATCGGCTGATGGGCACTTAGGCTGATTACAAATCTTAGCTATGGTGAATTGTGCCACTATAAACATAGGGGTGCATATATCCTTTCTAATTGGTGTTTCTAGTTTCTTGGGATATATTCCTAGAAGTGGGATCACTGGGTCAAATGGAAGTTCCATTTTCAGTTTTTTGAGGAAACTCCATACTGTTCTCCACAGTGGCTGCACCAGTCTGCATTCTCACCAGCACTGCAAGAGGGTTCCTTTTTCTCCACATCCTCTCCAGCACTTGTCGTTTGTTGATTTGTTGATGGTAGCCATTCTGACAGGTGTGAGATGGTACCTCATTGTCATTTTAATTTGCCTCTCTCAGATAATTAGTGACTTTGAGCATGTTTTCTTATATCTTTTGGCCTTCCTTCTGTCTTCTTTCAAAAAGTATTTATTTAGGTCCATTGCCCATTTTTTGATTGGGTTGTTTATCTTCCTTTTGTTAAGTTGTATGAGTTCCCTATAAGTGTTGGAGATTAAACCCTTATCGGTGATAACATTGGCGAATATATTCTCCCATGCACTGGGCTTTCTTGTTGTTTTGTTGATGGTTTCTTTTGCTGTGCTTTTTTGCAAAAGCTTTTTATTTTGATGTAGTCTCATTTGCTTATTTTCTCTTTAGTTTCCATTGCCCTAGAAGCAGTATCAGTGAAGAAATTGCTTTGGCATATGTCTGAGATTTTGCTGCCTGTGGAGTTCTCTAGTATTTTTATGGTTTCCCATCTTATGTTTAAGTCCTTTATCCATTTTGAGTTTATTCTTGTGTATGGTGTAAGTTGGTGGTCTAGTTTCAATTTTGCATGTATCTGACCAAATTTCCCAAAACCATTTATTGAAGAGACTGTCTTGAATCCATTGTATGTTCATGCCTCCTTTGTCGAATATTAATTGGGCATAGTAGTTTAGGTCAATTTCTGGGTTTTGTATTCTATTCCATTGATCTATATGTCTGTTCTTGTGCCAGTACCAGGCAGTTCTGAGAACAGTGGCTTTGTAATACAGCTTGATATCTGGTATTGAGATCCCACTTACTTTGTTCTTCTTTCTCAGGATTGTTGCAGCTATTTGGGATCTTCTTTTATTCCAGATGAATTTTTGGAAAGTTTGTTCTAGGTCTGTGAAATATGCCTTTTGTATTTTAATGGGGAGTGAATTGAATCTATAGATTGCCTTGGGTAGTATAGACATTTTAATGATGTTGATTCTACAAATCCATGCATCTTCTCAGACTACAATGGTATATTAGAAATAAACTACAATAAAACAATCCAAAAAATCAAACACTTGGAAGCTAAATATTAAACAATGATTGGGTTACCAAAGAGATCAAAGAAGAAATTAAAAACTTCCTGGAAACTAATGACAATAAAAACACAATAATGCAAAATCTATGGGACACAATGAAAGCAGTCCTAAGAGGGAAGTTTATGGCTCTAGAGGCCTACCTCAAAAAACAAGAAAAAAATGGTAGTAAATTATCTAACTCTACAACTTAAAGAATTAGAAAGAGAGCAACAAGAAAAGCCCAGAGTGAGCAGAAGGAAGGAGATAATAAAGATCAGAGCAGAAACAAATGACATAAAGACCAAAAAAACAATACAAAATATCAATGAAACAAGAGCTGGTTCTTTGAAAGGATAAACAAGATTGATGAACCTCTAGCCAGGCTTACCAAGAAGCAGAGAGGACCCAAATAAACAAAATCAGAAATGAAAGAGGCGAAATAACAACAGACCACACAGAAATGCAAAGGATTGTTAAAAATACTATGAACAGACACCCCTATGTTCATAGCAGCACAATTTACAATGGCTAAGATTTGCAATCAGCCTAAGTGCCCATCAGCAGAAGAGTGGATTAAAAAACTTTGGCACATCTACGCAATGGAATACTATGCCTCAATAAAAAGGAAGGAACTCCTACCATTTGCAACTGCATGGATGAAGCTGGAGAACATTATGCTAAGTGAAATAAGTTAGTCAGAGAAAGATAAATATCATATGATCTTACTCATTTGTGGATTATAATGAACAACATAAACTGATGAACAAAAACAGATCTAGAGACAGAGAAGCATTGATCAGATGCTCAAACCTCAGAGGGAAGGTAGGGGAGGGTGGGAGTAAGGGGGAGAGATCAACCAAAGGACTTGTATGCATGCTTATAAGCATAAGCGATGGATGCAGACAACAGCGGGTGAGGGTGAGGGCAACACTGGGGGGATTAGGGGACAAGGAGGGATAAAGACACATTTGTAATACCTTAATCAATAAAAAATTTTAAAAAATACTATGAACAACTCTATTTAAACAAGCTAGACAACCTGGAGGAAATGGACATATTCCTAAAAAAATACAACCTTCCAAAACTCAATCAGGAAGAATCTAAAAATCTCAATAAACCAATAACTATGGAAGAAATTGAAGCAGTCATCAAAAAGCTTCCAGCAAACAAAAGTGCAGGGCCAGACAGCTTCACAGGGGAGTTTTCCCAAACATTCAAGGAAGAACTAAAACCTATCCTCCTCAGACTATTCCAAAAAATTCAAGAGGAAGGAACACTTCCAAGCCAGCATCATCCCAATACCAAAACCAGTTAAAGACAACACAATGAAAGAGAATTACAGGCCAATATCCCTCATGGACATAGATGCCAAAATCTTCAACAAAATTCTAGCAAATTGGATCCAGCAGTAGATCAGAAAGATCATACACCATGACCAAGTAAGATTTATCCCAGGGATGCAAGGATGGTACAATATCTGCAAATCAATAAATATGATACATCACATAAACAAAATTGAGGGATAAAAATCACATAGTTATATCAATTGAAGCAGAAAAAGTATTTGTCAAAATCCAACACCCTTTTTTGAAAAAAACTCTCGGTAGGGTGGGAATAGAAGGATCATACCTCAACATAATAAAAGCCATATATGACATACCCACAGCCAACATCATACTCAATGGACAAAAACTAAAACCATTTCCCCTAAGAATAGTAACAAGACAGGGATGCCCACTCTCATCATTCTTTCCCAACTTTATTTCCCCATTATTACTCTCAGCTGAAGCTCTATTTCATTAGAAATAACCAAAAGAGATTCTCTATGAGCTCCTGCCACTGCATATACCCACCTATGAGCATCTACTTCTGTTCACTCATGCTGCTCTCTTGTTACTATGGATGAATTCGCTTGGGAGATCAGAAAATGTGACCTCCCCGCCTTTCCATCACAGTTCAGAACCTTTTGCAATCACTCCAGCCGCTTGCTAATCTCTCCACTGCATCCTCCATGTTTCCCTTTCTATTGGATCCTTTGCATCAGCATATTAAAAGTTGTTATTTCTTCCACTTAAAAAAGAAATTAAAAACAAGCAAATAAAGCTCTCCTTACTCCCTTATTCTAACCCACCCTTCTATCCCCAGTGATTGGTACATTCCTATCATTGCTTAAGAGGAAAACTCCTAGAAAGTGATGACTCTACTCCTTTCCAATTGCTTGTTTCTCCCCATTTTCTCTTGAACCAACCAGGCTCACCCTGCACCCAACCAATTTACTACAGTTGTCCATGTCAAGGCCACCAGTGACCTCCACATTACTGAGTGTACTGGCCACTGCTCAGGCTTCAACTTGCTAAACCAAATAGAAGTTTTGGAGTGGTGATCTCTCCATCCCCCTGGTGTTCCCCATTTTGAACATCCAGCTCTCAGAAGAGCAGTCTCCTGATTTTCATCATTCTCTCAGCTCCTGAAGTGTTTATTCTTTATTGCCCTGACCACATAATAGTAGAAAAGCTCAGTGGCTAAACCTTACCCTCTTTCCTGTAAGATCTATACTTACTCTCATATTTTCAAAAATCTTTAGCTTGAAATTATGTAGATTTAAAAATCTAAAATCACAGTCTACATCTTTCCTTTACACTCATCCCCCCTAATATTTATCACTATCTGACAGCCTATAAACTTTACCGTTAATCTTAGTGTCTTTCTGCTTCTGCCAGAATATAAACACTAGAAGGGCAGGGACTCTGTCTTATTCACTGCTGTACCCCAGCACCAGTACTTAGAATAAGAGCTGACACAAAAAGAAGCAGAACAGATTAATCCATATCAATAATAATTACAATAATAATTTCTAATTTTAATATTATATATATATATACATATATATATATAATATATATATATATATATATATATATATATATATATATATAGAGAGAGAGAGAGAGAGAGAGAGAGAGAGAGAGAGGGAGAGAGAGAGAGAGAGAGAGAGAGAGAGAGAGAGTTAGTTTCTACTCTGTGGCTGGCTTTGGATGAAGCAGCTCATTAATTTCACACCAGCCACACTTAATACCCAGAAACAATTCTCATTAATTTTACAGATGAATCAACTGAAGAGAGTTTAGATCAGGGCTCAGAAAATTACTGTCTTGGGTCAAATTTGGCCCACTGCCTGTTTATTTACGACCTAAGAAATAAAAATGTTTATATTTTTAAATGGATGAAAAAAATCAAAAGAACAATATTTCATGACACATAAAATAAAATTGAAATTCCAATGTCTTAATAAAGCTTAATTTTCACACAGCACACACATTATGTCTGTATCTTCCTGGAGCTACTTTTGTTTTGTGACAATAGTTGAAAGTTCTGGCAAATGCTGTGCGGCCCCAAAGCCTAAACAATTTACTAGTTTAGGTTCCTTTACAAAAAAAGTTTGGCGACTTCTGACTTAGAGCACTTGTCCAAAGTCAAGCAGCTAGTATAAGGGTGGGGTTCTAACATGGAATAAATTAGTTCTAAGTCTGTGTTTTCTTGTGTTACTTGAACTTTCTGTGTCTTCTTTAAAGTTACAAAAATATTAAAACAATTTATTAAAATAAAGTTATGCCCTCCTTTCAAAGTCTCTTATATCCCACAGACCAAGTTTAGGAGTGAGGAGTAGCTCATTCATACAGGTGCTGGTCATCCAGCTGCATGAACTATCAGAACGGCTTGGAGCAAGATGGGCAGCACCAATTCTAAGCAATGCTTCCAGCCTCTGCCCAGGGCTTGGTCTCCTCTAAGGTTCCCTTTCACTCTAAAGGAAGGCCACAGTGAACATGGAACACAGTACTATGGGGGCAAAGAGAGAAATTGATAGTGTCAGCATATGACCCTTCTAAAAAAGAAGGAAACATTGCTTTCCCAAGGGATTTTCACTTTTAATTTTGAATGAAGAGCAAGAGAGCACCCAGCCCCATATAATTCCCTCTCTGTTGAAGTAGTGAAAGCATACACTACTTGGCTTTAGCTAGATAACTTTCTCTGCCCTCATCAGCTGCAGGAAGCATTCAACTTCTCTTTATTAAAAGGACAACATATATTTAACATGTCTTAGATCATTTTATGTCTCTATAAAATGATGATAAGTATCATACCTAATTGATAAGGTTGTTGTGATTAAATGGCTACACATTTTCTGACCTATTACACCATGCAAACTAATTAAAATGATTTTAATTTTTACTTATTATTTTTCATCATTTTAGAGAAACATTTGGGATTTTTTTTGGCTTTTTTTGTGAAGCAACTATCAAACAGATAAAGACTACAAAATATAGTTAAACAAATGTTGCTGGAAAAATTGGTTATTCATATGGAAAAAAATGAAAATGGATTCCCTACTTCTAACCATATGCAAAAATCAATTCCAGATGGATTAAGAACTTAAATGTCAAAAGTAAAACTTTAAAACTTTTAGAACAAAATATAAAGGAACAGCCTTATCACTTCAGAGTAGGAAAATATTTTTTAAATATGACATAAAATGTGAAACATAATAAATAAAATTATATTATTATTATATTAATTTTTAAAAATATCTGTTTTTAAAAAACATTTTATGTAAGGCATAAAGCAAACTACAAACAAGGGGTAAATATTTGCAACACCTAAAGCTAACAAAGGACTAGTATCAAGAATGTGCAAAAAGAAACCACAAAAACACTTTTCAAAGGAATAAGAAAAAAAATTTGCACCAGAGAAAACTGAACAAAACACAAGAACAGGTATTTCACAGAAGATGAACCAGTATAGAAAACAGAGAAGAGAAGACACTCAAAGTCACTAATTCAAGATGCAATGAAATGCCTTTTTAACTCCTTAAGTTGGTAAAGATTAAGGCCTCTGTTGGAAAGGACATGGGTCAATGGAAGTCTTAATGTGTCACTAGTGGGCATGCAAATTATTCAACCACATGGGAAATATTTTGGAATTATTTTGTGAAATTGAAGATCCGCATATTCTGTGAGCCAGGAATTCCATACCTAGGAGTTTACCCAACTATATGTCTATCAGGAGTTATACCATGAATGCTCATAGAAGCCCTTGTCTCAGTTACCAAAACAGTAAATAATGAAAATACCTATTCACAAACAATGATGAGGAAATAAAGATATGTACACATGAGAGACTGAGAGCCCATACAATAACACAGATTAGTCTTTACAATGTCACAGCCTTTGCTCCAGCTGCTGTAACAAACTCCATGGACGGGGGGTGGGAGGTAGGATGGGCTGAAACCACAGACATTTATTTCTCACAGTTCTGGAAGCTGGAGGTCCAAGATTAGGGTGTAGGCCAATTTGGTTCCTGGTTAGAATTCTCTTCTTGGCTTGCAGGACACCTTTGTGCTGTGTGTTCACATGGCCTGTTCTCAGTGGGTGTTCCTAGAGGGAGAGGAAACTTTGTTTTCTTCTCCTCTTATAAGAGCACTGATCCAATCATTAGGGTTCCACCTTCATGGCCTTATCTAAACTGAATCACCTCCCAAAGATCTCACCTCCTAATGCTAAAATCATATTGGGGGTTAGGGCTTCAACATATGAATTTTGGGAGGGCACAAATATTCAGTCCATAACAGAAACACTGAATGAAATACTCAACCCCAGAGAAAGTATACAGGATCAAAACCTGAAGCACTGTGCATGCAAATGATATGTTGTTTAGGCTGCTGTAAAAATGAATGGAAAGAACATGTAATTAGTGAGGATGTTCAAGCTCATTGATTGAGAAGAGTTACACCAGAGTTTAATCTGTTGTGAAATGAATAAATGAACAAAAATAAGTGGGGAAGGCTATGCATGGACTCTGAATTATGGTGACAGTATGCTATTAACTACAGCTTTTGATACATGTGAGCCAAAGAAACAGAGAGAGAAAGAATGGGCAGGAGTTGGTGCAGTCCAGGAAACCTACACAAAGCAATGGAGACTGAGTTTGGAGGACAAGCTTCCTAAGGAGTCTCTGTGGGTTAGGGCTGGTGCAAGGGCATGCAGAAACTTGTGTAAGTACCACTATTACCTCAAAGAACCACTGAGAAAAATTACCTGTTGTCACAAATCTTTCCTCCAGAGAAGGACAGCAGTCGGTGAACAAGGAAATGAGATAATTTTACAAATAAATTTGTGAATCAAATTAAGGTATAGTTCACACTTTACTCAGACAACGATGTTGCAGGTGATAGTGATAGGTTAGCACTTTTCCCTTGCCTCCTTCCAATGCCATTTTTATTAGAGTTCAAAACATCTAAAAATCATAAGCTTTCTGTCATTTTCCTAACTCAGCTACTAACAGGCAATCTTATTCTAAGAAAATATTTGCCCCTACATTTGAACCTCCTAACTCAATTCCTAAGTCATTTCAAGTCAGAACAACTTTTTGCACCTCAGTTGCAAACTCTTAGGAACAGGAATTCATAACAAAACCACAATAACCTTAGGAATTTCTGGTTCATTACCCTTGGGTTAATCCATAAAAAATCCTAAGTGGAGACAAAACTAAGAGATGAACTAATATATGCTGAACCCACTTGACAGCACTGAAAAATTACTTGTCCAGTGCAAGCAACCCCATCGATCCACTCCTTAGCTTATACATTTAACATGATTTATCCCACCCACACCTTCCCTCAAAAGTGCTATTGTGGATTAAGTGGGGGTGAGTTTTCCCCTTCATTCTCCACCCCCACCAACCACACTGAATAGAGAAAAGTTGACTAAATGAGTCTTTAGGGAGAGGCAATTATAAGTGATGATCTAGGCAAAATACTACCAACAAAACCTTGTGTAACAGAAAATATTTTTTTCCTCAATAAGCAAACTCAGTATCCAGTTAATTTATAACAGAAATTAACAATTTCTAACACAAAGTGTGTGGATGCGTTAAAAGCAGGCTGCCTTTTCCATACGGTGACCATTTAATTTATTGTCTCAGCTGAAACACCTTTGGGCAGGAGACAGGGTCACTAGTAGCAATTAAGCTGATGCATTAACCCTATCTGGATGAGCTAACAAATATTTACTTCATTGTAACTAAAACAAATGAATCCCTTGTATTTGTTCCTTCTTCCTGACTTTCAGTGTAGGGACTCCCCACCTAAAAAGACAAAACGACAATCCTGGAAATGTGACAGAATTTGACAGAAATTTGTTTGTTTGTTTATAATCAGTACTTGACCATCATTCTAATATGGGCTTATCTTGAAGATAACTTTTTTGGAAATGGCATTTCTGTGTAATCAAAACTGTGCAAATAAGCACATAGTATTATTTTTAAGCTTGAAAAGAAATACACCTGAGTATCAATAGTGTTTTGCTTTTGAATATTGAAGTTATGAGTCATTTAAATTTTCTTTTTATGCATTTATTTTATCTAAAATGTGTTACATTTATATAATATTTAAAGTGCTTGATCATAGTCTCACATTTTGTTTACAAATGTTTTTATAAATAAAATTGCTTGAAATTAGAAGCTAGTAAAAACTTATTTCAAGGATATCTACATTGTTATAATGTCTTCAAGATAATGAGGCTTTGGAACTCATCTCTGATAGAACATTTCCTTCTCAATTTCTGAAAATTGTGAATTTCTCTTATGTGAACTCTTCTTTTTGTTAAGAAATATGTAAGATTAGAGCTAGAGGACTAGAGAACTTTTGCAAATGTTTACCATTAAAATAGTTCTTCTGGGATAAATAAAATACTATAGCAATATATTTACATGCAATAGATTGGCCCGTTTGAATTGCATTTCCCTTAGAGTTCAGTAAATGAATGGGACTCAACTTTACCAACAGATCACATCAGTCTCAGATAAGCCTCTGGCAATGAAGATTTCTTAGCAGAGCCCTTAAAGAGCTGAGTATAAATACAAAGTATTGTATTTAAATTCACCTCTGGCCCTGTACAAAGTGAGAGGATGATACAGGAACTGTGAGATAAGAGGGAACATTCTAAAGCTTAAAGGGAGATCTTTTATAATACCATGAAATGGATGCTTTCCAGCTAAACTATTTGGAAATACTCTTTTATTTGAGTGACAGTTAAAATGGGACAATGGGTTAGATGGTACTGCATTGTCATTTTGATTTGCATCTCTCAGATAATTAGTGACTTTGAACATGTTTTCATATGTCTCTTGGCCTTCCTTCTGCCTTCTTTTGAAAAGTGTCTATTTAGGTCCATTGGCCATTTATTCATTGGGTTGTTTATCTTCCTTTTGTTAAGTTGCATGAGTTCCCTGTAAATATTGGAGATTAAACCCTTATCGGTGATAACATTGGCAAATATGTTCTCCCATGCACGGGGCTTTCTTGTTGTTTTGTTGATGGTTTCTTTTGCTGTGCAAAAGCTTTTTATTTTGATGTAGTCCCATTTGCTTATTTTCTCTTTAGTTTCCATTGCCCTAGAAGCAGTATCAGTGAAGAAATTGCTTTGGCATATGTCTGAGATTTTGCTGCCTGTGGAGTTCTCTAGTATTTTTATGTTTAAGTCCTTTATCCATTTTGAGTTTATTCTTGTGTATGGTGTAAGTTGGTGGTCTAGTTTCAATTTTGCATGTATCTGACCAAATTTCCCAAAACCATTTATTGAAGAGACTGTCTTGACTCCATTGTATGTTCATGCCTCCTTTGTTGAATATTAATTGGGCATAGTGGTTTGGGGTGATTTCTGGGGTTTGTATTCTATTCCATTGATCTATATGTCTGTTCTTGTGCCAGTACCAGGCTGTTTTGAGAACAGTGGCTTTTTTTTTTTTTAATTTATTGCTCAAAGTATTACAAAGGGTATTATATATTTGTCCATTTTATCCCCCCGCCCTAGACAGTCCCCTAGCCTCCCCTATCCCCCAATGTCTTATGTCCACTGGTTATGCTTATATGCATTCATACAAGTCCTTTAGTTGATCTCTTACCCCCCTACCTCCTGCCCCCCAACCCTCCCCAGCCTTCCCGCTGCAGTTTGACAATCTGTTTGAGGCACCTCTGCCTCTGTATCTATTATTGTTCAAAAGTTTATAATGGTCTCTATTATCCATGAATGAGTGAGATCATGTGGTATGTTTCCTTCATTGACTGGCTTATTTCACTTAGCATAATGGTCTCCAGTTCCATCCATGACGTTGCAAATGGTAAGAGTTCCTTCCTTTTTAGAGCAGCATAGTATTCCATCGTGTAGATGTACCACAGTTTTCTAATCCATTTATCTGCTGATGGGCACTTAGGCTGTTTCCAGATCTTAGCTATGGTGAATTGTGCTGCTATGAACATATGGGTGCATATATCCTTTCTGATTGGTGTTTCTGGTTTCTTGGGATATATTCCTAGAAGTGGGATCACAGGGTCAAATGGGAGGAGAACAGTGGCTTTGTAATACATCTTGATATCTGGTATTGAGATCCCTCCTACTTTGTTCTTCTTTCTTAGGATTGCTGCAACTATTCAGGGTCTTTTTTTATTCCAGATGAATTTTTCGAGAGTTCGTTCTAGGTCTTTGAAGTATGTCCTTGGTATTTTAATGGGGAGTGCATTGTCTCACACCTGTCAGAATGACTATCATCAACAAATCAACAAATGACAAGTGCAGGCGAGGATGCGGAGAAAAAGGAACCTTCTTGCACGGCTGGTAGGAATGCAGACTGGTGCAGCCACTGTGGAGAACAGTATGGAATTCCCATTTGACCCAGTGATCCCACTTCTAGGAATATATCCCAAGAAACTAGAAACACCAATTAGAAAAGATATATGCACCCCTATGTTCATAGCAGCACAATTCACCATAGCTAAGATTTGGAAACCGCCTAAGTACCCATCAGCAGATGAGTGGATTAAAAAACAGTGGTACATCTACACAATGGAATACTACGCCGCAGCAAAAAACAAGGAGTTCTTATCATTTGCAACAGCATGGATGGAACTGGAGAGCATTATGCTAAGACAAATAAGCCAGGGCGGGGGAGAAAGAAAGATATCACATGATCTCACTCATTTATGGAATATAATGAACAACATAAATTGATGAACAAAAACAGATCCAGAGACAGAAGCATCGATCAGAATGACCTTGGAGGAAAGGTGGGGGAAGTTGGGGGTAAAGGGGAGAGATCAACCAAAAAACTTGTATGCATGCATATAAGCCTAACCAATGGACACAGACAACAGGGGGGTGAGGGCATGAGTGGGAGGGTAATGGCGGGGGATAAGGACACATAATCAATAAAGAAATTAATCAATAAAGAAATTAAAAGTAAAAAAAAGTAAATAAAATGGGACAATGTTTTTCCTGTGTGTATATTTAAAGTCACATCTGGAGAGACATGTCATTAAGGAGCACTGAGGACAGGGACAGTGGAAAGATTAGGCCGCTTGTGCCACAGCTCCCAGGCCTCAGAGAGGCAGCACTATTTTTGTATCCAGAGCCACCTCCCTAAGATTAAGCTCATGTAAAAAACAACAGCTACATTGTAGTGGAAACCAGTCTTTCTAAGGTTAACATAATTTGGAGTTTTGAATTCATGTGAAAGCAGAAAGTGCTGAACATTAAATCAAGTTTAATGTAAGTTATAATAGTAAGTCTATTTTTTCCCTAATGATAAGCTTAAGCACAATAGCTAAATCACAGTTAAAACAGAAAAGCAGCTGAAAAATGCATTCCAGAACAGTGGACGTGGAATCCAAATGCCCCAAGCATGACTTTTTGAGCAATAATTTGCTTCCCAAAGTGACAAAGGAACATAGTCTGAACAGTGGAAATTTCCTGACAGAAGCCATCTCTATTTCTTTATCACTCCACCTGCTTTACAATTAATCCATCTTTGCTTTAACTGACCAAGAAATCGAGTATGAAATATATAGAATAAAGTTTGGGTATCGATTTTGTTTTTAAAAAAATGCCATTTTCAGTCAATGTTATATGTAAGAGTAAAAAATATAATGTTAACATTTTGAATTTAACTTCTTTTCACTTCATTATTATTGATGAGTCATCAGAATGTTGGTCCTCTTATGCTCTTGACACTAGTGCTTCTCAATCATTTCTGCATAAGAATCCCTTGGAGACCCTGTTAAAATACAGATTGTGACCAAATAGAACTGTATTCTGCATTTGAACAAACTCCAGGTGATGCCAACTTACCAGGGCTTTGTCAACGAATGCGAGTAGTAATTCTTTAGACTGTCTTCTTCTGAAAATAACTAATATTGAAGAGTTTATTTTCACATCACATTGGTGTGTTCTACGTCCATCTCTCATTTTTTTTCAGAGAATACAGAGGAGATGAGAGATGTTCCCTCATTCTTTTTCTTCACTGCCACCTGTTGTCTATGCTGAGAACAGTTGAGGACAAGGATGAGGCTGCTGCCTCTTACCCTACTCAGCAGAGTCTCTAGTTTCCCCTGAATTCATGGCCACTGATTGACAGCCCTGACTACCACATGACAAAGGAGCTTTGCAATTGTTAGAGCTCCATTTGTGGCTGTCGAATCAAGTAACATTTCATTGTGGAATATTTGAAAGTATTGCGAAGAAATAAAACAAAAGAAAGTCACCTGTAAACCACACTTTACATTTTGTGATATATGCTTCTAGTCCTTATTTAAAGGTTATACACATACACACAAACTATATACTTATTGATATCTAGCCATCTAGCATCTGAAAACAAGATGTTTTATTTAGGTTTTCCTCTGATATTTTGGGTTTATATTTTACCTGATATTTTGTAACTTGCTTTTAAATTTAATAACATGTGAATACTATATGATGTTACTCTACAATTATTTTAAATGTTATTGTTACAATTACTTATTATTACAGTAGGACTGTTTTTTAATGTATAGTATTTTATTATAGGGAAATCCCATAATCCATTAAGACAATCCTCCATTATTGAACTTTTAGATCATCTGAATGGGCTATCATTAATGGGCTTCAGTGACTTACACTTCCTGAATGGCCCCTCCAATGTTGATTTGGGACTTGATTTATAGCTTGTGTATTATTTTCTTCTTGTTGCTATAACAAATTACCACAAATTTAGTGGCTTAAAAGAACACAAACATATTACAGTTCTCAAGTTCAGATATCCAAAATTGTTCCTACAGAGCTAAAATCAAGATATGGGCAGAGCTGCGTTCGTTGTGGAGGTTATGGGGGAGAGTGCATTCTCTACATTGTCCCACTTCTGGAGGCCTCTAGCATTGTGGCTCATGGCTACACCACTGCAACCTCTGCTTTGGTTATCAGGTCTGCTTGGACTCTGACCCTCCCTCTCCTTTCTCTCATAGGACCCCTGTGATTCCATTAAGCCCATGCAGATAATCTGAGATAATTTTACCATTCTAAGATCCTTAACCTAATCATGTTCACAAAGTTCCTTTTGCTATGTATGGTAACAGATTGACAGGTTTGGAGAACTAAGATGCAAGCATTGTTGGGGGCCATTATTCTGTCAGCATGAATTGCTTTGGTTAATGGAACATCAACAAAGGCAATAGACACTAAGACTGGATAAGCACTCGAGTACTCGAGCACTGGGGCTTATCCTCTGGGAATCATGTGCTGCCATGTATAAAATCTGTGTTATCCTGAAAAAGACATTATTGGATGAGAGCCAGAGTGTTTGGGGCCTTAGCAAACAGCCACACCTCTGAGTGAGGCTATTTTGGATCATGTAGCCTTAATCACAATATCAGATATAGACACATGAGTCACCCCAGTGATACCAGCAGGAGAACTGCTCTTCCCACTTAAGCCTGACATAAAGTGAAGAATCTTGAGTAAATAAGTTATGGTAGTTTTGAGACACTATGTAACAATGTATATAGCAATATATAACTGGCTGTTTTTTAAAAAATCATGGTGAACAATAGTGCATGTACATCTTTGAGAGGCACATGAATTAGATGAAAACACTCTGAGATTAGAGGAACCAGAAAGGACAATCTCCAAACAGCTCAGTAGGTAAAATTATTTTCTTCGGTTAAGAAGGCCCTTTGAGTAACTTTCAAACCCAACCAAATTGATAATAATGCATTCTGATGGAGAAAAAATACATTGACCTTGACACAACTAAACAAGCTACTTAACATTTATCTGTAAGCTTTCATTTATAAACTGGATTTCAACAGTAAAATGGAAATTAAAAATAAATGGAGACTCTGTTGTTCCTCTTTTTTGGGATTCTTGTCATCATCCAGTAAAATTGTCTATATTCAACATGTTTTACAAACTACGGAGTGTTGTAATCATGGAAGCTCTTCCTTAGGTTGCCATGGGGCAAAAGGACGGATGTGTCAGGGAACACACAGTAGCTATGTGACTTTGGCCAGTAGTTCATCTCTCCGAAACTTGGTCCTCTCTTCTTGGCTTTCCCTTCTATAAAACCTCTTGTTTTCTATTTCTAAGAGTTGCATTGAACACTGACTGAGATGGCTTACCTTGAGCTCCTAGAAAAATGGCATTCGATGAATTTCTCCTCCTTTCCTGTTGTTCACTCCCTCCTCAAGCCACTGCTGACCATTTCTGTCAGCTGTGTTTAAAGTGTATATTTTGCACTGCCTTTATGAAAAGGGGTATGACTAGTAGGCATACTCATTACTTAATATTTTACAGGAATATGCTAAATAGTTCATATTTCTTATATTATTTTTCCCTGAAAGAAAGGAGACTGGTTAAGGGCCACAGAAAATGGATAGCAAAGTATCTTGAGATGGAAAGTGAGCCCAAAGATAATGAGAAAGAACACTGGAGTCAACCAACCAAGAATTTCTGATTATTAGTAAAATGCAAGTGACTCAATATTTCAAACATTGACACTATCAATTATACCTATGATGACAGCTGAGTTAAATAACATAAGCAAAATTCTTGTTGACCAGTACAGAGGATGTTAGAAACTCACTCGCAGATTCAAGTAATTTGAATTACTTGAGATTTACAATGAATGTATTCAGCAGCTAGTATACAACAGCTGGCTTATCTAGCCTCACCTCCTAAAGAAAGTTTCCCTGAATGACCAAGCTTTTAGTCAAGTTTCTGCATTGTCAACTCCAAATATGACATAGTCTCCGTTTAGGCAATTTAACAATAACTAATATTTTAGTACTTAATTATACCTACTATTGTAAATTATTCATGATTGTGACTCTTTTCTCACTTAGATTATAAAATCCCCAAGAAAAAAGTTCATCTCTTGACAATATATATATATATATATATATATATATATATATATATATATAATTTTTTTAAATCCTCACTCCAAGGCTGAGGACAATTTTCCACTGATTTTTTTTAGAGAGAGTGGAAGGGAGGAGAGAGGGGGAGAGAGAAACATCAATGCAAGAGAGACACATCCATTGCTGCCTCCCACACATGTTGGACCGGGGATGGGGGTCAAACCTGAAACCCAGGTACCTGCTTTTGATGAGAATTGAACCCAAGACTCTGTTGTGCAGGTCAAAGCTCTAACCACTTAACAACCCAGCCAGGGTGAATTTTCTTATATTCTTGATAAGCTCTCTCCTCACCTTTCCACCAATAGTTCAGGAAAATAACAAAATATTCTAGAAGTTAATTAGGTGTCATCTCAATAATTGCAGGGCCATGTCACATAGTCATTTTGAAAACCAGCTCTGTAATTTTTAGTGGTAAATCAGATTGGGTGAGTCAATTTTTAATAACCTTTCTTTAACCCAACTGAAATTTTATTGCAAAGTGAAGTTGAAGAACTAGAAATTGCCATTTAAACTCAGATATGCATACTCTTCAAAGTTCTCTTAAAGTTCTTATCTAACAAACATAAATTGACTCACTGATAAAATGGTTTAAAAATTAGTGAGAGAAATCAGAATGTACAAATATAAGCTCTAGTAGAATATAGTTTTTGTGGTACATGTCATAATAATAGTCTATCTGTGTGCAATATTTTAGTGGATTGCATGGCATTCCTCAAATGCAGCATAAAATTAACTTAGATAAGAAGGAGAAGATCTTTCTTGTAGAGTTATATTCTGAATGTAGATATAGTCCTCCTCTGACAATGTGTAAACCAAGGAAGTGCCAGATCAGGTTTTTGCTTTGTTCTGTTTTTGTTTTGTTTTGTTTGTTTGTTTTTATATCAGGTTATCTTTGGGCCACTGCATTGTAATCAGCTGGGACACATTTTGAAAATCAGATTCCTGACTCAAGACCAGATCTACAGATTCAGAATCTGTGGAAGTGTGGCCAACACTCTGTATTTTAAATAATCTTTCCAGGGAATTTTGTGGATCCTAATGTTTAGAAACCACAATTTTATTTTTAATCATTGCTTGATTTCCTAGGAACCTATGAACATTTTATCCTCTCCCTTCCTCTAGCTTGGTCCATAGTTACCATTAATTTATTCACTATAATATTTTTTATCATTATTTATTCATTTTAATACGCGAGGTGCTATTAAGACTGTGTCTAGGAAAGGAGTTCTGAAACTTGGCTTGCATCAGAATCATCACTCAGACAATTAATGAATAAATCCCCTGGTCCAAACCCAGACCCACAGAGTCACATGCATGAGGACTGAGGCAAGGACATCCATTTGCCTCAAAAGCTGAACTCAGTAGTCAGAGTATAGAAACACTACCTTAAGAAGGAGACAGAACCTCCATTTGTGAGCCTGTCTCTGTCTTCCAGTCACTAATATCCTGGGTGGCAGTAGTCCTCTGATCCTGTTGGTTAGCTAACCCACCTGGTCCTAGGTGTCCCAGATGTGCCAACCATAGAGCACATGTGCCTGGTCCTTCCATACATGAACCAATCTTCCCCCGTGGGTAAGTTAGTACCTCTGAAGTCCTCCCCTGCACTCATAAGCTGATGGCTACTCTTCCTAGAGCCTCTAGTGGCAAATCTAGAAGCAGTGCTTCTGCTAAACCTTCCAGAGGCAAGTATAAAATGTTCCAGTCTCTCAGGAGATAATTATTTCTGAGGATTTTACAGAATATACCAAATTTATCATAGCATCATATTCCCTCTTTCATTCTTCTGTTGAGCTGAAGAACATAGCAGAGGGTCCCTAAACATCCATGAGCCTAAAGGAATCCTTTATATCCCAAATTCACCTGCCTGTGTAGAGTGGGATAAAACCCCATCCCTTCTTCTTGAAGTTGTCCAAATGCCCATATCAAAGCTACTCTGCATATTCCCTAAATCTCTAGCAGATAATCTCCCTTAGTACACCAGGATAACATCTGTAAACCCAGTTTTAGGAACAGACATACAAGTCTGATAACAGGGTTTTTGTTTGTTTGTTTGTTTGTTTTTTTGTAAATATACAAATTTTAAATGTCTGGAGTATACCTAGGTTTCAGTTGTGAGGTTCTAGTATAAACATTTCCAATTCTAGACAAGCCAAGGACATGAGAAGTGGTCTGGATCTGCATATGCATCACAACCACTTTGATGTGTCAAATACCACTGCTCTCTTTTTTGACTTTTGGGGCTGGTGAATAATTTAGCTAAAGGTTTTAGGGAGAACAAAAGGCATGGCTTCTATCCAGGCACCTCTTGTATTTTAAATTTTTGAGGACTTAGGTCATTGTATAAACTTCAGTGCTATTTTAAAATGCAATCATAACTACAAAGGTACATTCTGGAATTCTTGAATTGTTTTGCACTTAGTGATTAAAGCTGACATTTGTTGGGCTGAACTGGAGTTTCAGAATTGATAGAGCTCAGCTAATCCCAGCAATAAAAATGGTCACAAATGAATACTGTGACAGGTTTTGAAACAAGAAAAATCATCACTGAGCTCACCAGAAAAGAGACTGTCAAGTTAAAAAATTATTGGCATTTGCACTGGGTAGTGAACACTGTTTTATACATTTGTACTTGCCCAGTCACCTCTTTTATGTGTCTTGTTATAATAATTTTCAGTCATAAACAAAGAAAATGAGACATCATCTCAGATAAAATGGCATAAGTTTCAGTATGAACATTAGCTATGGCACAACCTGGCCTCAAAGAACAAAGGAGTTAAAATTCATCTTACTGTATAGTGTTAGAATCTTTACATTAAATATAGATTTTTTCCCCTCTTGATTATATTGTTACACATTCCACTGTTCTCATGCCACAAACCTCGAGGACTTTATTATTTATCTAATTCCAGGATCTGATGAAGTAAATGCATCAATGAGTGGCATAGGATAAAAAAATTATCAGTAGATTTCAGGGGAGAGAAAGAGACCATTTTGATTCTCTTGCAAGACTGCTGATTAGTTACAGATGTTGCTTTTCTGATTGAATTATTTTTTATTCATTTAAAAAATATAGATCTGTCAAAGTATTTTAAATCATACAGAGATAGAGGTTATTTAAACAAGATTCTTTTATTTCTCTTTGGGGGAAGAGTTTGTACCTTCAAATGCTCCAGGTTACATGGTGATGTAATTTAAAGTGACATATGCTTGAATACATAGTAGTGCCAGCTTCATTTGGGGGCTTCCTAGTCCAAAGAAACTGTTGGATCTATGCTGGTGTCCAGAGCCTATGCACAGCAGGATGATCAATCAGGAGAAACTTGTGTCAAGGAGTCTTAGGCAAACATGGTGTCCCTTGCTAGACTTAAGGAGTCCAACCAACAGAACTTCCAGAGAGCAAGCATTAATCCTTTCACAGCAAAGAACCATCTAAAAATGTCTCCTTATACTTAGTTCATCTCTTGCCTTTCTAATGCTTTCTCCTATTGGAATGGGAAAGATAACTTCAAAGGAGGAAGTTGGAGAGCCCCATTATGAAATAAGCAGAAGGATTTCCATGACTGTGTTTCATAAATTTCTAAGTGGATATGGATTTCATCTCCAAAAGAATTAACAAATAGCCTTTTTCTCATTTTCGAAATTTAGGTCACTCATTCTTTATGTACTAAAAACTGCCAAAATAGAGGAGAGGTGAGCAGATGAAGAAAACTTAGAAAGGAATCAAGTTCCAAGGAAGAAATTGGAAAGTAATAAAATAAAGCAATGAGAGAAAAAAGTCATTTTCTGTGTCTCTGTGAAAAAGATTGGAGAGTGGTAACACATTGGATAGATGGGGTTCTCACAGAATTTAAAAGCATACTAAAGTAGTAAAAATAAGTACATGTAAGATGAAACCTGGATCTCTGGATTCTCTGAAGAAATAAATTATTACATCTCAACTCTGGGTGAGGGTCTAGTAGACTTCAGCATCAGGTAGAAACATGTCCTCTGCCTCCTCGCCAGTCCAACTCCCTATCTTTTCCCTGACACTCCCCTTCCTTTTATACCCTACATCCATACCCCTAGGTTGTGGAGCTTTCAGTCACTGTTCTAATGCATTCCATGAAGGCAAATTAAAACCACCTGTTCAAAGGAACTGTTCTCTCCTCCCCTTTAAGGTAATATCTGCATTAAGTTTATTATAAACTAAAATACTTTGGCTTCAAAATCTGAATTTCTGATTTAGATTCCAGAAAGATTATTTAATTTATTTTCTTAAAATCTAGATTTTCTTAATAGTAGTCATGCTCTTGAAAATGATATGGTCACTTTCAGTTCATATTTTCAGTGTTTTTGCTACTTCATTTAGAAAACAAGTAACAATCTATGAAAATATAATAAAATTTAAGAAAAAATGATCTCTTGCAATTACTGAATGAACTCCTATTGTGTGTGTGTGCAATATAGAAAGGTGGATTTGGGGGGAAATGAATAAATAAATAGGTGGAGATTTCCTGGTTTCCAATCTGAATTTTCTATTAAGAAGAAGAAAAATTGACGCCTATGAGGAACACAGGAACATTTATTTGTGTGTGTGTGTGTGTGTGTGTGTGTGTGTGTGTGTTTGTTTTTATTTATTTTTAATTGAATTTATTAGAGTGACATCTATATATATAAAAGGCTAATGTGCAAAGTGTCCCCTTGGGAGTTTGACCAGGAGACTGGGAGTTTGATCGCTCTCTATGACATGTGCTGACCACCAGGAGGTAGCGCAGAATGAAGGAAGGCCCCAGCTGGCAGCTAGCAGCTGGGGAGGAAGGCCCGGCCGGCAGCCAGAAAGCCCCAATCGGCCCTGATTGCTGACCAGGCCTAGGGACCCTACTTGTGCACAAACTTGGTGCACCAGGCCTCTAGTTGATTAATAAAACCATACAGGTTTCAAGTGTGCAACTCAATAGCACATCATCTGCAAAGTGACTTGTGTGTGCATTGTCCAAAGCCATTTATGACACCATTTATGAACCCTTTGCCCACTTCCATCTCTCCCCAAATCTCTTTTCCTCTGGCTTTTGCCACAATGCTGTCCAAGTCTATATACATATACATACATATTTTTGCTTAGTCACTTCACCTTTTTTCACCCAATCCCCCAAAGCCTCTCTTCTGAGATCTGTCAGTTTGTTCCATGTATCTATGCTTCTATTTGTTTGTTAAATTATTTTATTCATTAGATTCCACATATAAGTGAGACCATATGGTATTTGTCTTACTCTGACTGGCTTATTTCAATTAGCATAATAATCTTCATAAACATATAATTGGTTGCAAAAGGTAAGATTTCATTTTTTGTTTTTATAGCTGAGTAGTATTCAGTTGTGTAAATGTACCACAGCTTCTTTATCCACTCATCTGCTGGTGGGCACTTGGGTTGTTTCCAGATCTTAGCTATTGTAAATAATGCTGCTGAACATAAGGGTGATATATACTTACTGATTGGTATTTCAGGATTCTTATGATATATATATACCCAGATGTGAGGTTGCTAGGTTCAAAGATGGTTCTATTTTTAATTTTTTGAGGAAATTCCATATCGTTTTCCACAGTGGCTGCACCAGTCTGCATGCCCACCAAGGTGCATGAGGACTCCCTTTTCTCCACATCTTCATCAGCATTTATTGTTTATTGATTTATTAATGACAATCATCTGAAAGGTGTGAGGTAATATTTAATTGTGGTTTTAATTCACATCTTTCTGATGATTGGTGACATTGAGCATTGTTTCATATGTCTCTTTGGAAAAGTGTCTATTCTGATCCATTGCCTATTTTATAAGTGGTTGTTTGTCTTCTTGGTGTTGAGCTGTATAAATCCATTATATATTTTGAAAATTAACCCCTGCTCAGATGTATCATTGGCTAGTACGTTCTCCCATTCAGTGGGTTGCCTTTCATTTTGTGAATTGTTTCTTTTGCTGTGAAAAGCTTTTAGTTTGCTGCAGTCTAATTTGTTTATTTTTTTCTTGCCCAAGGAAATATATTGGAAAAAATATTACTACATGAGATGTCTGAGATTTTACTTCCTGTAGTTTCTTCTAGGATTTTTATAGTTTAGTGACTTACATTTAAGGCTTCTATCCATTTTCAGTTTATTCTTGTGTGTGGTGTAAGTTGGTGGTCTAGTTTCATTTTTTACATGTCTCTGTCCAATTTTCTAAACACCATTTATTAAAGAGACTGTCTTTTTTTTTATTGCTTAAAGTATTACAAAGGGTATTACATATGTGTCCATTTTATCACCCCGCCCTAGACAGTCCCCTAGCCTCCCCTATGCCCCAGTGTCTTATGTCCATTGGTTATGCTTATATGCATGCATACAAGTCCTTTAGTTGATCTCTTACCCCCCTACCTCCTGCCCCCCAACCCTCCCCGGCCTTCCCGCTGCAGTTTGACAATCTGTTTGAGGCACCTCTGCCTCTGTATCTATTATTGTTCAAAAGTTTATAATGGTCTCTATTATCCATGAATGAGTGAGATCATGTGGTATGTTTCCTTCATTGACTGGCTTATTTCACTTAGCATAATGGTCTCCAGTTCCATCCATGACGTTGCAAATGGTAAGAGTTCCTTCCTTTTTAGAGCAGCATAGTATTCCATCGTGTAGATGTACCACAGTTTTCTAATCCATTCATCTACTGATGGGCACTTAGGCTGTTTCCAGATCTTAGCTATGGTGAATTGTGCTGCTATGAACATAGGGGTGCATATATCCTTTCTGATTGGTGTTTCTGGTTTCTTGGGATATATTCCTAGAAGTGGGATCACAGGGTCAAATGGGAGTTCCATTTTCAGTTTTTTAAGGAAACGCCATACTGTCTTCCATAGTGGCTGCACCAGTCTGCATTCCCACCAGCAGTGCACAAGTGTTCCTTTTTCTCCACATCCTCTCCAGCACTTGTCGTTTGTTGATTTGTTGATGATAGCCAGTAAAGAGACTGTCTTTACTTTATTGTATGCTCTTGCCTCCTTTGTCAAATATTAATTGAAAATATAGATGTGGGTTCATTTCTGGGCTCTCTGTTTTGCTTCATAGGTCTTTATGCCATTCTTATGCCAGTACCAGACTGTTCTAATTGCAATGTTGTTGTAATATACTTTGTTATCAGGTAGTTTGATATTTACATTGTTCTACTTTCTCAAGATTGCTGACATTATTCAGGGTCTTTTTTTAAAAAAAATCTTCATTGTTGAAAGTATTATATATGTTCCCTTTTCCCCCGATTGACTTTTGCCACCCTATCCCTGCCCACACTCCAGGCTTTCACCACCGTACTGTCTGTGTCCATGAGTTATGTGTATCCACATGTGAGTTCATTAGTTGACCTCTTTTCCTTCCTGCCTTTCCTGGGAGGTTTGACAGTCTGTTCGATGTTTCTATGTCTCTGGCTCTATTTTTGTTTATCAGTTTATATTGTTCATGAGATTCCACATGTGAGTGAGATCATGTGATATTTTCTTTCTCTAACTGGCTTATTTCATTTAGCATAATGCTCTCAAAAGTCCATCCATGCTGTTGCAAATGGTAAGAGTTATTTCTTTTTTACAGCTGCATAATATTCCATTGTGTAGATGTACCACAGTTTTTTAATCCACACATCTGCTGAAGGGCACTTAGGCTTTTTCTAAATCTTAGTAATTGTAAATCAGGCTGCTATGAACATAAGGGTGCACATATTCTTTCTGATGAATATTTTGGGTTTCTTATGATATCCTAGAGGCCCAGTGCACAGATTCGTGCACTGGTGGGGTCCATTGGCCTGGCTTATGGGGATCAGGCCAAAACTGGCTCTCTGAAAACCCCCAAGGGGTCCTGAATTGCAAGAAGGCCAAGGCCAGGCCAAGGGACCCCACCAGTGCATGATTGGAGCTGGGGAGGGATCGCAGGAGGGCTCCAGGGCTTGTCCAACCCATCTCACCCAGTCCAGATCAGCTGGACCCCAGCAGCAAGCTAACCTACCTATCAGAGAGTCTGCCCCCTGGTGGTCAGTGTGCATCATAATGACTGGTTGAACGGTCCAACAGTTGGACATTTAGCATATTAGGCATTTAATCTATAGATTACTTTGAGTAGTATGGCCATTTTAATGATGTTTGACTCTACCAACCCATGAACATGGCATATTCTTTCACTTGTGTATATCTTCCTCTGTCTCTTTTTCAACATCCTGTAGTTTTCTGAGTACAGATATTTTACTCCTTGGTTAAATTTAGTCCTATGTTAAGTTTTTGTTGCAATGGTAAATGGGATTGTTCTTTTGTTTCTTTTTCTGAAAGTTCATTATTGGTGTATAAAAATGCCACAGTAGTTATCAGTCTATTCAGGTGTTCTGATTCTTCCTGATTGAGTTTTGGAAGATTGTCTTTTTCTAGGAATATGTCCATTTGGTCAAGGTTGACCAGTTTGTTGGAATAGAGTTATTCAAAGTATTTTTTTATGATCCTTTGTATGTCTGTGGGGTCAGTTGTTATTTCACCTCTTTCATTTCTGATTTTATTTATTTGGGTCCTCTGTCTTTTTTTCCTGGTGAGTCTGGCAAGAAGTTCATCAATATTGTTTATCCTTTCAAGAACCAGCTCTTGGTTTTCTTGATCTTTTATTTTAACTAGAGGCCCAGTGCACAAAAATTTGTGCACTTGGGGTGGAAGGGGGGTTTCCTCAGCCCAGCCTGTGCCCTCTCGCAGTCTGGGACACCTCGGGAGATAACGACCTGCTGGCTTAGGCCTGCTCCAGGGTGGCAGAGGGCAGGCCCAATCCCTAGGTGCAGCCCCTGGTCAGGCTCAGAGCAGGGCCGATTGGGAAGTTGGGGCGCCTTCTCCTGTCACGAAGAGAGCAGGGCCAATCAGGGAGTTGGAGCAATGCCCCCTGTCATGCACAGAGCAGGGCCTATCAGGGGAGTTGGGGCTCTGTACCCTGTCACGCACAGAGCAGGGCCCATCAGGGGGTTGGGGAGCTCCCCCCTGCCATGCACAGAGCAGGGCTGATCAGGGGGTTGAGGAGCTCCCCCCTGTCACTCACAGAGTAGGGCCAATAGGGGAGTTGGGGCACCGCCCCCTCTCACACTCAGGGCAGGGCGGATCAGGGGGTTGGGGCGCCGCCCTCTATCACCCCCAGAGCAGGGCCGATCAGCAGGTTGGGGCGCCATCACTGTCACACTCAGGGCAGGGCCGATGGGGAGGTTATGGCTCTACCCCGTCACACACAGAGCAGTGCCCGTAGGGCGGGGGGGGAGGGTGTGGTTGGGCGCCGCACCCTGTCACACACAGAGCAGGGCCGATCAGGGGGTTGAGGCGCTGCAACCTGTCACACACGGAGCCACAGGGTGATCAGGGTGTTGGGGAGCTCCCCCCTATCAGGAACAGAGCAGGGCTGATCAGTGGGTTGGGGCGCCTTCCCCTGTCACGAACAAAGCAGGACGGATAGGGAGGTTGTGGCCCCACCCCCTGTCACACACAGAGCCGCAGGGCGATCAGGGGGTTTGGGCGCTGCCCCTTGTCATGCTGATCCTGGTGTGGGAGGCATATTACCCTTTTACTATATAGGACAGAGGCCTGGTGCATGGGTGGGGCTGGCTGGTTTGCCCTGAAGGGTGTCCTGGATCAGGGTGGGGGTCCCCACTGGGGTGCCTGGCCAGCCTGGGTGAGGGGATGATGGCTGTTTTCAGGCCAACTGAAGCTCCCAACTGCTCCTTTTTTTCTTTTTTTTTTATTCTGGGCCAGCTGTAGCTCTGAGGCTCCAGCTCTTAGGCCTCTGCTCCTGAAAGCAGGTATCTGGTTTGTTTTGGTTCTATAATCGAAACAATGTATAACTCCAGCACTGAGATTCCGGCTCGCTGAAAGCAGGTTTCTGGGGGTTTGTTTAGCTTCTATATTTGTTACAATGTTTCTTAAACTGCAGGCTCAGAGGCCGGCAAGGCAGGCAGGGAACATTGGTTTCCTCTGTCACTGAAGCAAGCAAGCCTTATGTTCGTTTCAAGCTGCCTGGCTGCCGGCCGCCATCTTGGCTGGCAGTTAATTTGCATATCGCCCTGATTAGCCAATGGGAAGGGTAGCGGTCGTACGCTAATTACCATGTTTCTCTTTTATTTGATAGGCTATATACTAGAGGCCTGATGCATGAAATTTGTGCAAGAGTAGGGCTTCCTTCCCCTGGCTGCCAGCAGCAGCTTCCCTCTGGCATCTGGGAGACGGTCTTCCCTCACAGCCCCGGTTTCATCCGAAATGCCGTCTGGAAGGATGTCTGGTCTAATTAGCATATTACATTCATTATTATAGATTTTGGTCTCTGAGTCATTTATTTCCACTCTGAACTTTATTATTTCCTTCCTTCTACTTACTCTGGGATTCTCTTGTTGCTCACTTTATAATTCTTTAAGTTGTATAGTTAGATAACTTATTACAAGTTTTTCTTGTTTTTGAGATAAGCATGTAGTGCTATGAATTTCCCTCTCAGTGTTGCTTTCACTGTGTCCCATTGATTTTGGATTGTTGTGGTTTCATTGTCATTTGTTTCCAGAATGTTTTTTATTTCTTCATTGATCTCTTTGGTAACCCAATCATTGTTTAATAGCATGCTATTTAGCCTCCATGTGTTTGTTTTTTATTGTTTTTATTGCAGTTGATTTCTAATTTTATGCCATTGTGATCTGAGTAGATGCTTGAAATGATTTTAATCTTCTTGAATTTGTAGAAACTTAACCTGTGTCCTAATATGTGGTCTATATGTGAAAATGTCCTATGTGCGCTTGAGAAGAATCTATGTTCTGTATCTGTGGGGTGAAATCTTCTGAAGTTGTCAACTAGTTACATCTGATCTAGTGAGTCATTTAGAATTGCTCTTTCCTTGTTGCTTTTTCATCTAGATTTATCCAGTGATGTCAGTGGAGTATTAAAATCTACTATGATTGTATTGCTGAGGATATCTCCATTGATATTTTCCAGAAGTTTTTTTATGTGTTTGGAATGCTCCTGCATTCGGTGCATGTATGTTTACCAAAGTTATAGCCTCTTGTTGAATTGATTCTTTTTGCATTATGGAGTGGCCTTCATTATAAATTTTTATGGTCTTCACTTTGAGGTCTATTTTATCAGATATAAGTATTGCTGCCTCTTTTTTGTGTTTTGTTTTGTTTTCATTTCCATTTGTCTGAAGAGTTTTTTCCATCCCTTCACTTTTAATCTGTGTGAGTCCCTTGTTATGAGGTGGGTATGTTGTAGACAGCATATATATGGGGCATATTTTCTAATCCATTTAGCCACCCAATGTCTTTTGATTGGAGCATTTAATCCATTTACATTTAAGGTTACTATTGATAAGTACTTACTTATTGCCGTTTTAATTTTTTATGCCTGTATTCCTTCCTCCCTTTCTATTTCTTCTTTTTATAACAGTCACTTTAGATTCTCTTGCATTGCTGACCTGGTGGTAATAAATTTCATTAACCTTTTTTTCTTTTTGTCTGCAAAGCTCCTGACCTTCAATTTTGAATGATAGCCTTGCTGTATAGAGTATTCTTGGATTCAGTCCCTCACTTTTCATAATTTTGTATACCCTTCTGGCCTGATGTGTTTCTCTTGAGAAATCATTTGATAGTCTAATTGGAGATCCCTTGTAGGTAACTTTCTGTCTCTCTCTTGCAGTCTTTAAAATTATTTCTTTGTCTTTTAGGTTTGCCCATTTCATTATGATGTGTTTTGGTGTGGGTCTTTTTTTGATTCATCTTGATTGGTACTCTCTGTGCTTCTTGGGGTTGAGTGACTTTTTCTTCCCCAAATCAGGGGAAGTTTTCTGTCATTATTTCTTCAAACAGGTTTTATATTCTTTGCTAAGCTTCATCTCCTTCTGGCACCCCTATTATGTGGATGTTGTTTCATTTCATGTCCCAAAGCCCTCTTAGATTCTCTTTCTTCTATTTAACTTTTTTTCCAGTTGCTGCTCTGCTTTGGTGTTGTTTCTACCTTGTCTTCTAACTCACTGATCCAATCCTCAGCTTCATCTCGTCTGTTGAAACCTTACATTATGTTCTTGATTGCAGTTTGTTGTTCTTTTTCTAGTTCTTTTATGTGTAGGATTAGTTGTTTTTTTTTTTATTTGAGGTTTTTCTTGCTTCTTGAGGTAGGCCTGTAATGCTATGAATTTCTCTTTTAAAAGTTCTTTCATTGTGTCCCATAGATTGGGGTTTGTTGTGTGTTAATTTTCATTTGTCTTCAGGTAGCTTTTGATTTCTTCATTGATCTCATTGTTAACTTCTTCGTTGTTTAATAACATGTTATTTAGCCCCCATGTTTTTGTCTTTTTTTTCTTGTGATTGATTTCTAGTTTCATATAATTATGGTCAAAGAAATTGCTTGATATAATTTCAATCTTCTTAAACTTATCGAGACTTACTTTGTATCCTGTCATGTGATCTATCCTAGAAAATGTTCCATGGACTCTTGAAAAGAATGTATATTCTGCTGCTTTGGGATGAAATGCTTTGAAGATATTAATTAAGTCCTTCTGATCTAGTGTTCAAAGACTTGTTTTCTTGTTAATTTTATTTCTGTAAGTTCTATTCATTAACGTCAATGGGGAGTTAAAATCTAGTACTCTGACTTTATTTACATTCATCTCCCCTTTTATGTCCATCAGAATATGCTTTATATATGTAGGTGCTCCTATGTTGTGTGTATAAATGTTTCAAGATTATATCCCCTTGTTGGATTGCTCCCTTTATCATTATGTAGTGTCCTTCTTTGTCTTTTACTATAGCATTTTTTTCAAAATCTATTTTGTGTAATATAAGTATTGCTACCCCAGCTTTTTTTCTTTCCATTTGTATGGAAGTTTTTGTTTTTTTATTTCCTTCACTTTCATGCTGTCTACATCTATTACTCTGCAGTGGGCCTTTTGTTGACAACACATATATGGGGCATATTTTCTTATCTATTCTGCTACCACATGTCTTTTAATTGTAACATTTAATCTGTTTACATTTAAAGTTATTATTGATAGATACGTATTTATTGCCATTTTTTTCCTCTCTATTTTTTTTTTCTTCTTCTTAAAGCAGGCCCGTTAACAACTCTTGCAATACTGGTTTGGTAGTAATGAACTCCTTTAGTTGTTTGCTTTGTTTGTTTGTTTGCCTGGTAAGCTCTTTATTTCGCCTTCAATTTTAAATGATAACCTTGCTGGATAGCATAGTCTTGGTCGTAGGTCTTTATTTTTAACACTTTGAATATTTCATGCCAATACCTTCCGGCTTGAAGTGTTTTTGTTGAGAATTCCGCTGACAGCCTATGGAAGTTCCCTTGTAGGTAACTGCCTCTCTTTGTTTTTAAGATTCTTTCTTTATCTTTCAGCTTTGTCATTTATTTATGATGTGTCTTGGTGTGGGTCTTTTTGCTTCAGCTTGTTTAGGATTCTCTGTACTTCCTGAGATAATTTGTCTTTTTTATTCAACTGGTTAGGAAATTTTTCAGTCATTATTTCTTCAAACAGGTTTTTCGATCCCTTGCTCACTTACTTCTTCTGCTACCTCTATGATGTAGAGTTTTTATACTTAACTAGAGGCCCAGTTCACAAAAATTCGTGCACTCGGGAGGGGAGTCCCTCAGCCTGGCCTGCACCATCTTGCAGTCCAGGATCCCTTGGGGGATGTCCGACTGATAACTTAGGCCTACTCCCCAGGGGATTGGGCCTAAGATGGCAGTCAGACATCCCTCTGGCAGCCTGGGAACCCTCAGGGGATGTCCAACTAAAGGCTTAAAGCCATTAGTCAGACATCCTTAGTGCTGCTGTGGAGGTGGGAGAGGCTCCCGCCACCGCTGCTGCGCTGGCCAGCCATGAGCTGGTTTCTGGCTGAGCAGCACTCCCCCTGTGGAAGCTCATTGACCACCAGGGGGCAGCTCCTGCATTGAGCATCTGCCCCCTGGTGGTCAGTGCCCATCATAGCAACTGGTTGTTCCTGGTTGTTCCGCCATTAGGGTCAATTTGCATATTACCATTTTATTATATAGAGTGTTCTCCCATAGGTCCCTTAGACTTTCCTCATTTTTTTAATTCTTTTTTTGTTGTTGTTGCTTTGCTTGATTGCCTTCTACTGTCTTGTCCTCTAAATTGTTAATTTGATTCTTTGTTCATATAACCTGCTTTTGATTCCTTCTAGTATTCTTCATACCAGATATTGTGTTTTTCATTTCTGACTGGGTCTTTTTTATGGTTTCTATGCCCTTTTAAATGTTTGATATCTGTTTGTTTAAGTTCTCATTGAAATTATCCATTCTGCCTCTAAGGTTCTTGAGCATCCTTATAACCATCATTTAAAACTCTGCATCTTGGTTGCTTCCATTTCATTTAATTATATTTGGAGATTTCTTTCATCTGGGGCATATTTTTTTGTCTCCCCATGTGGTCTATGCACTCCCAAGCTTGTTATGAGAGCTTTCTAATTTAGTGCCTTTTGGGTCTCAGTAATGTAGTTTTCTAGATCACCTGAGCTACATCCTCCAGAGATGATTCTTGTGTAAGTTATGTGTTCCCTCATGTTTTAGTTGAGTCTTGAATGCTGTTGGCCTGTTTGTGGATAGAGTTAACCCTCAGGCTGGCTCACTATAAGGATAGACCTTGTTCACTGTGTCTGGGTCACTGTTCAGGGGCTTTTCCCTCAGGCATAGTTGTTCCAAGAAGGATCTGGTGCCTATCAGAGTCACTCTTTGTCTGTGCCATTTGTGTGAAGTTGAGTAAAGCTCGGGTGTGGTTTGAAGCCCATCACTGGTTTTGTTGGTTCTAGGCCCACTTGGCCAGGGTTCATATGCAGGTCTATGTCAGATATTCTGTGTACCCAGCCTTGGGCTATCCATCTGGAGCTACCACACTATTCACTCTTTGTTGCTGTGTCTAATTGGCCTCAGTGTATGGGGAAGGGGAAGGCTGTGTACAAGGGTTTGTTTCCTGCAGCTCTGAGCTAGGAGTAAATTTTAAAAAAGATTGTCCTCCACTTGTTGGCTACTCCACCACCCCTTGAACTTTCCAAGAGTTTCTCTAGAATCTTATGAAGAAAGACTGTAGGGTGTACCCAAGATGGCTGCACCCCACTGACCCTTCTGCATGGCTCATTTGGTAGGATTGGGTCACCAGGTATGCAGGATGGAGCTAGTGGATCTCCTACTTAAGGGCAGCATGGTTAGGCATTAAATGGGGAGACTGTTTAAATTAAATTCCAGAGCTGTGCCACTTAGTCTCTGCTAGAAGTCTCCAACTCCAGCTCTCCCTGGAGGAGCATTCCACAGGTTCAGGTTGGGTTCAGCCTGGTGTCTCTATTGCAGGAGTAAGCTCTGCATGGTGGGGCCACCATAACTTGTGCAAACAGATGAAGAAAGCGTTCTGTTGGTGCTGGCACTGGCTGGACCACAGGAAAGGGGTGAGCTGAACTCCTTCTTTTAGCTCTTTAGTCATGCCTGTGGGAGCCCCAGAATGGAGCCTCTGAGGGAGAAACACTCAAAATGTTTTACCTCTGAGCAGAGTTGTTCCTTTCCCCCCATGAAACTGAGTGTAGCAGGATTGGGCCAGTGGGAATTGTTACAACAGATCAAAGCAGTCTTCTATGGGGAATAGTGCCGGTCCATGGGAAGAAAGCAAGCTACATGCCTCCATGTAGCTCTGCAGCCTCACCATCAAAGCCTGAAAAGTGATTCTGAGGGAGATGCGCTCTGAATTTCCAGGTCTGAGCAGTGTTCCCTTCCCCTTGCATAACTGAGTTCAATAGGATGAGGCCACCAGAACTTGGGAAATCAGATCAAGGGAATGTTCCTTGGGGTTGGCACCTTGTAAACACACAGGATGGGGGAAAGATTAGTCCCCATTCCAAAGCCACACAGTTAAATTACTATCTAAGTGTCTGCCTATAGTCTCTCCAGAAAAAAAAAAAAAAGAAGCTTAACACAAGTCCCTGTTGTGTGCAGCAAACAGTTCTTTCTGATGGACTCAAGCTTGGCATGGTTGTATCACCAGTATTTGAAAGACCAGGTTAGTGCACTCTCCCAGCTGATGCTGTAAGAATAAGACTGTCTGACCCTGTGACATGGTGTCTGAGGGCAGACCTGGCAGTTGACTCAGGACCAGGATCTCAGTAGTCAACCATCCAGATCTTTTCCCGAGCCATACCATCTAGATCTTCTCTTTATGACTCCCATGTGCCCTGAGTTACCAGAGCCCTATTACCAAGAGCAAGCTCCTGTGGGTTGGCCCTTTAGGAGAGCATCTGGAATTTTAGCAGACTCCCTCCCCTTCCAAGTGGACAGAGTCCTTGCTGATTTTAACTGCCAGATGGTCCTCTTCTAAGACACAGTGCTATGAAGGTTCCAGTGTGGGGTTGAGACCCCATGAAACCTCAGAGATCCTTTTGCAGCTGAGATATCCCTCGGGTTTCTCAGCTACCACACCTGGGTGCAAGTGTCAGCCCTCTCCACATATCCCTTCTTACCAGTCTCTTTGAAGCTTCTTCTAAAAATCGTCAACTATAGTACTCCTGTTCAGCTGTCCTTCAGTTATTCATTCAGGTTGATTGTTCTATAATTTCTCTGTAAATTTGGTTTGGCACCAGAAGATGTATGTAGCTTCCACCTACTCCATATCTATCTTGGATCCTCTGAACATTTCCAATGAAATTCATAAAATCCACCAAGGGAAACCCAGCACTGGAACTAGAAAAGGGAGGCAAATGACCACTGTGCTTAGGAATGCCATAGATGAGCCACATCTCTAGGTTGGATTCCATGGCTGTCTCTCAGGCCAACTCATGATAATTTTTTGAGATGTGTCCAATAGTTCTCTCTAAAATTTTTGACTAGCACTTTCCCTTTTTAACCAAAATGAAATTATAACACATTCCTCAAAGGTCACATTAAGTGGGAAAACAGAAAAGAAAATACATATGTAAAATGTATCAGTCTACAAAATTTGCCTGAGCTGGTGTGCAAGTTGGGTGAATAGAAATAAATTTTCAAGTTGACCCACACAAATACAGTACTGTCATTGTAATCAGAACACACAATGAAGGGCAATTGTCTTTGGCATCATGGAAAAATGTAGCAACGTGGATGGAACACAGATTCTCACATGGATAAAGCATGGCTGATTGTGTTTTTCATCTCTAGGTGAGATCAAATACTGCTGAGAGCCAAAGGTTGATCCTGTGCAGAAAAATGTAAGGTGAACTGCCAACTTGGACAGGTTTTAGTGGATCCATGGAGGCTTGGCATTCATTCTATGTTCACTATAATCAGACTTCTGTTGTATTTCAGGCACTTGTGTTTCCTCCCAGTCACACTGATCCAAGTCTGGCTGGAGATAATTGGACAGTGGCCTTCAATGCAGGACACCTAGTGCAGACTGACAGCCTGGAAATGGTCCTTATGGCCACCCTTTTGTAGTTAATAGTGATGACAAGTGCAAATTTCTCCTCTTCTCAAAAACATTCATATAATATCATCTCAAAGTATTAATCTATTTGGATTCTATCCTGAAACAAGATTACAGTTCATTTGAATGTCTAGGATGTGAAGCATGTTGAAACAATCACCACTATAGCCTAAATAGCATCATTTAGAGAACCAGTCTACAGAGAGTGAAACGAAGTTAACATTTAGTTCTTTGCAGTACAGTGCAAAGGAAAAAAAAAACTCTTCAAGTGTAAGCCACAAGCCAACTACCATAATCACAGGACTGTAGGCAATTATATTTAAAAATCAAGTGTTCACAAGAAAAAGGACAGC
This sequence comes from Myotis nattereri, assembly GCF_964212035.1. NCBI lineage: Eukaryota > Metazoa > Chordata > Mammalia > Chiroptera > Vespertilionidae > Myotis > Myotis nattereri. Next base: position 107,873,179 of record NC_138076.1, read on the forward strand.
AACATAGATGAGGGAGGGGTGTGAATTATGAACACAAACTTGTACTAAAAGACATACAACCAAAGTGAGATCAAATCAACCTCAAGCTCAGAGAAACCAGGCTGAAATGGAAGTTCTGAGACTATAGACACTTCTGAGATAACAGGACATTTTTGAAACACAATTGCATCAAAAATAGCTTTTTAAAAAATACTCTAAGATTCAAACATAGTGGCCAACAGAACGGCAGGGAGGAAGAAAGTGTTAGTGAGTAAAGGAGCAAAATGTGTGTGGTGTGTGTGTGGGGGGGGCGGGGCACTGAGGGACAATTAGACATTTCAGGAGTCCTGGGGGCTGGTAGATCTGGCTCTCCTAGACAGGGAGCCACTGCCACTAGCATGGGCACTCATAGGCTGGTGCAGTTTTAGCACGGAACCCATGCCATCTTGCAGATGGGAGCAATGGAAGCCAGCCATACCAACTCCTAGACCAAACTCAGACACCACCCCCAGACAGGTACAGAGAGCTGCTTACATTCTTAACACATGTGGAACCACACTGTGCCCTGGCAATGAGCAGCACAGTACCACCCCTGTGGGTCCCAGATGTCTGCAGTTTGTGCACACCAGAGAGAACTCCCAAACTGCAGCACCTCACTGAAACCAAAACCCAACATCCCAGGATCCCGTGCTACAAGTCCCCATGCTGTGAGTTCAAGGGTACTCTGGGGGTACTACTTGCCTGCCTGGTCCCCCAGACTGGTGAGTGCTATGCCCCCAGCATAGACAGAGTCTTCCACCTGGCGCTGGCTCCACCACCTGGTGTGGACAGAGCTGTCACCCAGTGCATGCCCTACCCCCAGCCCAGGTCAGAGTTGCTGGTGTGACCCAGTATTCCCAGCCACAGGTCACAGGACCACGCTGCATGTGCACTACCAGAGGGTCATAGGATGCCATCCTGAATTGGGTGCTGCGGCCACACAATGAATTGCATGCCAGAGGGCTCTGGGCCCTCACAGGGAGTCACATACCAGAGGAACTGTGCATGAGCTGCCTGCAACCCCAAGAATCTGAAGTGGACAACTGAGGGATCAGAACCATGGGAGAAGGGTGTAAACTCAGAATAGAGACAATAAAGGTGTGAAACTCAAGGCAGACCCACCTTTCAGTCTAGCGAGTCTCAGATCACTGAACAGTGAGGGGCTTCAACCCCTTGAATCCCAAATAGGGAGTCCAGTGTTAGAAAAAGACAGAAAAATGGGGAGACAAAGAAACAACCTCCAAAGGAAAGAAAATAAGGAATCTCCAGAAAAGGAACTAAATGAAATTGAAGCAAGCCATATGTCAGAGAAAGAATTCAGAATAAGGATCATACAGTTCCTAAACCAATTGGATGTGAGAATTATGAACATATTTAAGAATCAAGAGGAAATGAACAATGATATAGTGATAAAAAAAAGATACAATGGAAGATCTCAACTGTAGACTAGAAGAGGCAGAGAACCGAATCAGTGAGTTAGAAGACAAGGCAGAAAACACACCCAATCTGAACAACAAAATGGAGAAAAAATTAGAAAGCAGAAGAAGAGCTTAAGGGAGTTCTGGGACAACATGAAATGAAGCAACATCCATATAATAGGGGATCCAAAAGGACAAGAAGAAGATTAAGGATTAGAGAAATATTTGAAGAAAAATGACAAAAAACTTCCCTGATGTGGGGAAGAAAAAGGTCACAAAAGAACGGAGAATCCCAAACAAGATGAATCCAAAAAGACCCATTCCAAAACACATCGTAGTTACAATGGCAATCATTAATGAAAAAGAAGAATATCAAGGGCTGCAAGAGAGAGACAGAGAGTTAGGTAAAAGGGATCTCCCATTAGAATATCAAATAATTTCTCAAGAGAAACACATGAGGCCTGATGGGAATAGTATATAGTATACAAAGTGATGCAAAGCAAGGGACTGAATCCAAGAATACTCTATCCAGCAAGGCTATCATTCAAAATTGAAGGTGAAATCAGGAGCTTCATAGACACAAAAGGCTAAGGGAGTTTATCACCACCAAACCAGTAGTGCAAGAAATGCTAAAGGGACTGTTGTAAAAAGAAGAAATAGAAAGGGAAGAAAGAACACAGGCATAAAGAATAAAAATGGCAACAAATAAGTACCTATCAATAATAATCTTAAATGGATTAAATGCTCCAATCAAAAGACATCAGGTGACTAAATAGATAGAAAACATGACCCATATATATGCTGTATACAAGAGACTAACCTCAGAACAAGGCACTCATGCTGACTGAAAGTGAAGGGATTGAAAAGTATATTTCAGACAAAGAGAAATGAATAAAAAGCTGGGGTAGCAATACTTATATCTGACAAAATAGACCTCAAAGTGAAGGCCATAAAAGAGATAAGAAAGGTCACTTCATAATACTAAAGGGATCGATACAACAAGAGGATATAACCCTGATAAACATATATGCACCCAATGCAGGAGCAGCCAAATACATAAAAAACAAACAAACAGTAACTTCTGGAACTATCAAGGGGAGATCAACAACAGTACAATAATAGTAGGGGACTTTAATACCCAGTGACATCACTGTAAGTCTTATAGACAAAAAATCAATAAAGAAACAGCAATTCTAAATAATCCACTAGATCAGATGGAATTAATTCTCATCTTCAGAACATTTCACCCCAAAGCTATGGTATATGCAATCTTCTCAAGTCCACATGAGACATTTTCAAAGATAGACAACATATCAGTACACAAGCTAAGTCTCTACAAATTCAAGAAGATTGAAATCATATCAAGTATTTTCTCAGATCACAATGGCATAAAATTAGAAATAAACTACAATAAAAACAATAAAAAATAACCAAACACTTGGGGGCTAAATAGTGTGTTATTAAACAATGATTGGGTCACCAAAGAGATAGAAGAAGAAATAAAAAAAATCCTAAAAATGACAATGAAAGCACAAAAATCCAAACTCTTTGAGACACAGTGAAAGCAGTCCTGAGAGGGAAGTTCATAGCATTATTACCTACCTCAAAACACACACACACACACACACACACATACACACACAAGAAAAACTGGTAATAAATTATCTAACCCTACAACTTAAAGAATTAGAAAAAGAGCAACAAGAAAAGCCCAGAGTAAGCAGACAGAAGGAAATAATAAATTTTGGAGTGGAAAAAAAATGACACAGACACTATAAAAGCAATTCAAAAGATCAATAAAACCAAGAGATCAAAAGATCAATAAAACCTTTCTTTGAAAGGATAAACATGATTGATCAACCTCTAGCCAGGATCACCAAGAAGCAAAGAGAGAGGAACAAAATAAACAAAATCAGAGGCTTAGCTGGTTTGGCTCAGGGGATAGAGCATTCACTTATGGACTGAAGGTCCGGGGTTTGATTCCAGTGAAGGGCACATGCCTGGTTTGTGGGCTCAATCCCCCGGGGAGGGGGGGGGGCATACCAGAGGTAGCTAATCAATGATTCTCTTTCATCATTGATGTTTCTATCTGTCTGTCCTTCTCCCTTCTTCTCTGAATCTATAAAAATATATTTTAAAAAATTAGAAATAAAAGAGGTGAAGTAATGACAGACCTCACAGTAATACAAAAGGTTGCAAAAAAATACTATGAAATACTCTATTCTAACCAAATAGACAACCTATAGCAGGGGTCCTCAAACTTTTTAAACAGGGGGCCAGTTCACTGTCCCTCAGACTGTTGGAGGGCTGGACTATAGTTTTTTAAAAAAAACTATGAACAAATTCCTATGTACACTGCACATATCTTATTTTGAAGTAAAAAAACAAAACGGGAACAAATACAATATTTGTATTTGCATGTGGCCCATGGGCCGTAGTTTGAGGACCCCTGACCTAGAGGAAATGGACATATTCCTAGAAAAATACAATCTTCCAAAACTCAATCAGGCAGAATAAAAAATATTAATAGGCTGATAACTATGGAGGAAATTGAAGCAGTAATAAAAACAAACAAACAAAAAACAAAAAACTCACTGCAAACAAAAGCCCTGGTCTGGACAGATTCACAGGAGAGTTTTACCAAACATTCAAAGAAGATCTCAAACCTACCCTCCTCAGACAGTTCTAAAAATTCAAGAGGAAGGAACACTTCTAAGCTGTTTCTATGAATCTAGCATTACCCTAGTCCCAAAACCTATAAAGATACTACAAAGAAAGAGAATTACAGGCCAATATCCCTGATGAACATAGATGCTAAAATCCTCAAGAAAACATTAGCAAATAAGATCCAGCAATACATTAGAAAGTTCATGCACCATGACTAAGTGGGATTTATTCCAGGGATCCAAGGCTGGTATATCTGCAAATCAATAAATGTGATACATTACATAAACAAATTGAGAGACAAAACCCACATAATTATATCAATTGATGTAGAAAAAGCAATTGACAAAATCCAACACCCTGTCTTGATAAAAACTCTCAGCAAAGTGGGAATAGAGAGATCATTCCTCAACATAATAAAAGCCTTATATGACAAACCTACAGCCAACATCATACTCAATGCGCAAAAACTAAAACCATTTCCCCTAAGAATAAGAACAAGACAGGGATGCCCACTTTTACCACTCCTGTTGGACACAGTACAGGAAGGGCTAGCCATAATGATCAGATAAGAAGAAGAAGTAAAAGGCATCCAAATTGGAAAAGAAGAAGTAAAACTGTCATTATTCGCAGATGACTTGAAATTGTACATAGAAAACCTTAAAGACTGCATCAGAAAACTACTAGACTTAATAAATGAATTTGGCAATGTAGCAGGATACAAAATTAACACCCAGAAATCCATGGCTTTTTTATACACCAACTAGAGGCCTGATGCATGAAAATTCATGCAAGAGTAGGCCTTCTTCCCCTGGTTGCCAGCACAGGCTTCCCTCTGGCACCCGGGACCTGGGCTTACCTCCTCCAGTCTCCAGCAGGCACCCAGGCTGCCCTCGGGGTGCCCACAGGCACCCAGTACCTGGAATGGCTTCCTTCCTGCCCCAGCTTCATCAGGAAGGACATCTGGAATGACATGCGGAAGACAAACAGTATAATTAGCATATTACCCTTTTATTATTATAGATAATGAACTCACAGAAAGATAAACTAAAAAAATAATCCCATTTACCATTGCACCAAAAAATTAAGATACCTAGGAATAAGCTTAACTAAGCAGGTAAAAGACATGTACTTGGAAAACTACAGGACATTGAAAAAGGAGATAGAGGAGGACAAAAACAAATGGAAGAACATACCATGTTCATGGTTTGGTAGAATCAACATCATTACAATGTCCATACTAATCAAAGAAATCTATAGATTCAGTGCACTCCCCATTAAAATACCAACAGCATATTTCACAGACCTAGAACAAACTGTTCAAAAATTCATATGGAATAAGAAAAGACCTGAATAGCTACAGCAATTCTAAAAAAAAAAAAAAAAGAACAAAGTTGGAGGGATCACAATACCAGATATCAAGCTATATTAAAAAGCCACTCTTCTCAAAACTGCCTGGCACTCACACAAGAACAGACATATAGACCAATGGAACAGAACAGAGAACTCAGAAATTGACCCAAGCCATTATGCTCAATTAATATTTGACAAAGGAGGGAAAAGCGTATAATGGAGTCAAGACAGTCTCTTCAATAAGTGGTGTTGGGAAAATTGCACAGATACATGCAAAAAAAAAAATAATAATGAACCTAGAACACCAACTTACACCATACACAAGAATAAACTCAAAATGGATAAAAGACTTAAACGTTAGATGGGAAACTATAAAAATCTTAGAAGAATCTATAAGCAGCAAAATATCAGACATATGTCTTAGCAATATCTTTACCGATAGAGCTCCTAGGACAATGGAAACTAAGGAGAAAATAAAGAAATGGGACTAAATCAAATAAAAAGCTTCTGCACAGAAAAAATAAATAAATAAACAAAATGATGAGAGCCTGCGGGTGTTCTTGTCCCAGCATCTAGAAGGGTTCAGCAATCTGGAGAAGGGCTGTGTGTAACTTAATAAAGAGTCCAGAGACGAAGCATAATTTTGAAAGGCATTATAAGGAGTCAGAGGAGCCTAGCTAAAGAAACTAAGATCTCCTCGCCTCAGGACCCCTTGCTTTTTATTAACACAATTTGTCCTAAGGCGAGGTAGATATACACATCAAACGGTAAGGTTTCCGTATACACAAGCATTGTCAGAATGGGGGAATTTAGCTACAGCTGTTCAGGTGTTTGGTCAGTAGGAGGCAATAACATGTAGATTAAGATGCCCTTAGCTCTCTGGCAGCAAGCAATCATCCTTTTCAGGTTTGGGGGAATGCTTTCAGCCATTCCCAACAGGTGATAACATATGTGACTCAGCCCTTGTAGAGTCCCCAAGTTCCATCAACCTTTCAATGAAACTCTTGCAATTATGACATGCTGGAATTGGCTTCCAGCAAGAGCCCATTGCATGGAAGAACATATTTGCCAATGTTATATCTGATAAGGGTTTAATCTCCAAAATTTATAGGGAACTCATACAACTTAACAAAAGGAGATAAACAATCCAATCAAAAACTGGGCAAAGGACCTAAAAGGCACTTCTCAAAGGGGACATACAGAAGGCCAAATGAAAACATCCTCAAAGTCACTAATCATCTGAGAGATGCAAATCAAAACGACAGTGAGGTATCATCTCACACCTGTCAGAATGGCTATCATCAACAAGTCAACAAACAACAAGTGCTGGATAGGATGTGGAGAAAAAAGGACCCTCTTGCACTGCTGGTGGGAATGCAGACTGGTGCAGACACTGTGGGAAACAATATGGATTTTCCTAAAAATAATAAAAATGGAACTTCCATTTGTCCCAGTAATCCCACTTCTAGGAATACATCCCAAGAAATAAGAAACACCAATCAAAAAGATATATTAATAGCAGCACAATTTACAATAGCTAAGACTTGGAAACAGCCTAAGTGCCCATCAGCAGATGAGTGGATTAAAAACCATGGTACAGCTATACAATGGAATACTACCCTGCTGCAAAAAAGAAAGAACTCTTACCATTCACAACTGCATGGATGGACCTGCAGAGCATGATGCTAAGTGAAATAAGATTGTCAGAGAAAGATAAATATCACATGATCTCACTCATTTGTGGAATATAATGAACAACATAAACTGATGAACAAAAATAGATCCAGAGACATAGAAGCATTGAATAGACCTTCAAACCTCAGAGGGAAGGCAGCGGAGAGTGAAAGGGATTGGGGTAAGAAATCAACCAAAGGAGTTTTATGCATACATATAAGCATAACCAATGGACTCAGACAGTAGGGGGTAGATTTGCTCAGGGGTGGAAATGGCCAGGGAGAGGTCAATGTGGGGAAAAGGAGACATATGTAATACTTTAAACCAGTGGTTCTCAACCTTGGCTGCACATTAGAATCACCTGGGAGTCTTTTTAAAATTCTGATTTCTGGCCTCATCCTCCGGAAATTCTGTTTCTTTTTTTACTAATGTTGTGGCCCCACCCCATAACAAAGAAACAGAATTTCCGGAGGATGAGGCCCAGAAATCAGGATTTTAAAAAGATTCCCAGGTGATTCTAATGTGTAGCAAATGTTGAGAACCACTGCTTTAAACAGTAAAGAATTTTTAAAAATACTCTAAATGACTTGATTCAAGGGTTTGACAGTAGGTTGTGAGATTAGCAGATGGCATGATATATTAACTTCAACTCTTGCGTTTTTGAGGGAAGAAATTATAGAAGAGAAATAGTGTGATGGTGGTATATTTAAAGCCCAACATTATAGTCACTGCTGAAAAAGACCTTTTTAGGAAAGACTTCTACAATACTATTAGCGACAAGGTGAACAACTATTGCTACAGTCCATTCCTGAATGAAAATATCAAATGTGTTTACAGCATGTTTAAGACCAATTAATATTTTAAACAAACTATTCCACAATTTAAAATGACTTAGAACAAAGATGCTACAGGGAAAAGAGACCTAATTTCAATCAGATGATATGATTAGAGCCCTGGCAGGCTTTCACCTGTATGTGTGGCTTTGCTCCTGCTACTTAAACTGCTGAGTTTGTTTTCAAAGTCACATCTACCTCAAAAGACTGTTAACAGGGCCCAAAGAAGTAATCATGTGTGAAAATAAACTCAAAAGTGATAAGCAGGGAGGTAGAAAATGGTGGCCAAATAGGCAGACCTCTCATGCACCTTGTCCCAGGGTCAGACTGGAAATACATCTAATTTGGAGAACATTCACCTGGAATTACCCACTTAGGACCATTTGAGGAGGAGACTTACATCAGGGAAGGACAGAAGACACCTGGAGACCAGTCAGAATGGGGTGGTTCGGTGAGGAGCTGACTCAGCTCCCAGGGGAGGCAGGTCGAGAGTGAGGAGGGAGCACTGGGCTATGGGAGTGTCTGTTCCCTTAAGATAGAGGCCTGGAACCCAGGCTGGGCTCCACAGCCCGGAGCACCAGAGCCTATACCAGCAGGCTACTTATAATCCAGCCTTGAAAGGCAGGAGGGCTACTGGCCACAGTAGAATCTGAAGCCAGTAAACTAGAGCTGGTCAGAGAGAAAGCCACCGTTTCTTTTTGTTGTATTTTAAAACCCAGAGCAGTTTTCATTTGCAGCTACTCACCCGAGGCTTTGGTGTAGGGAAGGAGATGTGGACTAGAGCTGCCTAAAGAGAAGCTGGGATGGGAAGCATTTCAGGGAGACTTGGAAAAGCAGTAGCCAGGAGCATTTGGTCATAGGTCCCCAAACTGAAACAGCCATTTTTCCTGAGAGGAAAAAGCTGCTCCAGTAGCCCCAGGGCAGGAAAAGAAAAAACCTCACCTTAGGTGATACAGCCTGTTCCACTTTTAGGAGCCCTGCATGTCACACCCTGCATTGTGAACATTTAGAGGACCCAAAAGCAGAGGCCAAACCTATGGTTTTGACAGTCTTAGGAATGTCAGTGACTGGATTGGGGGTGGGGCTGTCCACCTCACTATTCTGAGAATCAGACGGGTACTTTCCCTTATGGAAGAGTGATAAAAACTCCAGGTTTCCAGCCAACCCCACTGGTATCTGTCCAGTCAAGGTAAGAGCACAAGGATCTCTGTCTAGCCAAGGGCAGAGTAATGTTTTGGGCCACTTGTGGAGGAGTAGTTCTGGGACAGGGAAACACACCCTCCAAAGTCCTTGAAAGTTAAACATCAATGCCTCCACCTAAAGTCCCTTCAGAAACAGACTTTGGAATGATTAAGATTGACAGCTGGTTAGCAAGCAAAGGTGGATAGAGGCTGAGTCCAGGGAACCAGGGAAAGTTTGCTCAGCCCTGGGCCCCATGCTGCTAACAAACTTACTTTAGAGGGCAAGTTAGCCCCTCTTGCTTGCAGCCAATTCCTGTGGAGAAAGAAAAAGTGGTGGATCAGTGGATCACTTGGAGCTTCAAGTAGATTGCTGAAAACTAAAGGAGGACAGTTCCTGACAGTGGTTAGCACCTAAGTACCTACACGGAAGTCCAGAATTGGCAGACAGAACAGAAGAGTAGGATTCAAAGGGAGCTCCCATGGGGCACTAAAATCTGCTGAAAGGAACACCACTTCACTTTTTTTTTCTTTTTTGTTCTCTTTTCTTTTAATTTTTCTCTATCTTCCCCCCCCCTTAAATTTATCTTCTTTATCTATATGCTTTATTGATTTTGTATTATACTAGTCTGTTGTTTTGTTCATATATCTAATTTTCTTCTTTTTTCCTACTCAATATATTTTCACTATTCAATTTTTTTCTCTTTTCTTCTCTCTTTTCTTTTTCTCCTGCTTTCTCAATTTTTTCTTTCTTTCTGACTTTAGGTCTATCTGCTTTCTGCTCTATTGCCACTTTTAACTTTTTTCTTTTCTTTTCTTCCTCCTTTATTTTAAATCATTTTCCTTTCCCTATTTCCCTAATTCTTTATTCTTATTTTCTTTATTTCAACTCTGCATCTATATACTCTCCCTCTCCCCCTTTTTTGTTGTTTGCTATCTTTTCTCTTTCATAATTCTCTCTTCTATGGGGATTGCTTTTGTTGTGCTAAAGGGGTCTTGTGTATGTTTTTGTTTTGTTTCTTTTGTTTAGCCTTTTGATGTACTGTATTTTGTTCTGTTTGGTTAGCTCCTCCACAACAGCTCACACAATGTTGTTAGTGGGGAGCTACATAGTCAGCCAGCATGAGAGGAGGCTCCATCCACAAAGAGGACAATGGCATTCAAAACCCAACTACAACAGGAGAATGCAAATTACTCAAACAAGGGGCTTTCCTAGAAGACCCAGCTCAGGAGATCAAAGAAACTGCACCATTGGGTCCAAAAAACAAACAAACAACAACACCTAGTACATAAGACACAAAGGCTGGGAGGCATAGTAGTTTGACCTAATACATAGAAACAGAAACAAAGGGACAGTAAAAATGGGAAGATAAAGGGAAAAAAAATGAAAGAGAAGGAGGAATCACCAGAAAAGGAAATAAATGAAATGGAGGCAATCAACTTGTCAGATAAAGAATTCAGAGTAATGCTATTAAGGGTGCTCAAATAACTCTGTGAGAACTACAAGCAACTTAATGAGAATTATAAGAGATTTAATGAGAGCAATACCAACTTGAAAGGAGAGGTTGAAACATTAAAAAAGGATCAACTGGAAATGAGGAATGACATAGCTGAAATAAAGAATACCCCAGAAGGATTCAAAAATAGACTAGAATAAGCTGAGGACCAAATCAGTGAATTAGAAGATGAGGTAGGAAAAAAACACCCATTCAGAGCAGCAAATTGAAAAAATAAAATAAAAAGCAGGAGTAGAATCCAAAGGAGCTTTGGGACAGCATGAAACAACAACATTTGCATTATATAGGTACCAGAAGGAACAAAATGTAGAAAAAGAACAGATAACCTGTTTGAAGAAATAATGGCAGAAAATTTCCTAACTTGGTGAAGGAAAAAGTCACTCAAGTGCAGTAAACACAGAGAGTCCCAATTAAGGTGAACAACAAAAACCCCACACTTATGTACACAATAATTAAAATGGCAAACATCAAAGACAAAGAAAGAATCTTAACGACTGGAAGAGAGTGATAGAATGTTACCTACAATGAAGCTCCCATTAGACTGTCAGTTGACTTTTCAATAGAAACACTTCAGGACAGAAGGGAGTGGCATAAAATATACAAAGCAATGAAAACCAAGGGACGGAACCCAAGACTTCTCTATCCAGTAAGGCTAACTTTCTAAATGGAAAGTGAAATAAAGACCTTCACAGAACAAAAAGGGCTAAAAAAGTTTATTACCACCAAAGCAGCACTGAAAGAAATGTTAAAGGGACTATTGTAAAATAAAGAACTAGAGAGAAAGAAGAACACAGGCACAAAGAATACTAATGCGATATATAAGTACCTATCTATAATAACAAAAGCATAATATGCTAATTAGACCTGACATCCTTCCGGACGTCCTTCCTTCCAGACAAAGCCATGGTGGACAGGGGCCAAGGCAGAAGCAGCAGAGGCCCACGGCTGCCGCAGTGGTGGGTGGGGGCCGAGACAGAGGTGGCTGCCGCAGCAGTGGGGGACAAGGCTCTTGCACGAATTTTGTGCATTGGGCCTCTAGTCAATAATAACCTTAAATGTAATTCCATTAAATGCTCCAATCAAAAGATATATACGGTAGCTGAATGGATAAGAAACATTACCCATATATATGCTGTCTACAAGAGATCTACTTCAGAAAAAAAGACTCACACAGAATTTAAGTGAAGGGATGGAAAAAATTTTATGGGCAAATGGAAATAAAAAAAAAAAAACTGGGGTAGCAATACTCATATCTGACAAAATATACTTCACAATGAAGGCCATAACAAGAGATAATAAAGGACATTAAAGGGATAGACACAACAAAAGGATATAACTCTGGTAAACATATAAGCACAAAATACAGGAACATCCAAATATATAAAAAAACTTCTGGAGGAGTTTAAGAGGAGATTGACAGCAATACATAGTAGGGAACTTTTAACACACCACTGGATAGATCTTCTAGATAAAAAATCAACAAGGAGACAGTGATCCTAGACTATACACTAGATCAAATGGAATTCATTGACATTTTCAGAACATTTCACCTCATAGATGCAGAATATACTTTTTTCTCAAGTTCACATTGGACATTTTCAAAGATAGATCACATGTTAGGACACATACTAAGTCTCCACAAGTTCAAGAAGTTTGAACCCATATGAAGCATCTTCTCAGATCACAATGGCATCAAATTAGAAATGAACTACATAAAAACACTAAAAAACAGTCAAACAAATGGAGGCTAAATAGCATTTTATTAAACAATTAGAGGCCCAGTGCATGAAATTCATGCACAGGTAGGGTCCCTAGGCCTGGCTGGTTATCAGGGCTGATCTGTGGGGCCACCAGTAGGGTGATCAGGGGGCCCCTGCTGGAACCTGCCTTGGGCAGCATGGCACTGCCTGCTCACTGGCCCTGCCTCCTAATCACCTCACTGTCGCCACTGGCACTGGCAGTTGCCTCCATCTGCAGGAGGCGACTGGCGGGGTGATGAGGGGGGGGGGGGTGGCACGAGCCTGCTTTCCAGCTGGCCCCACCCCCTGCTGCCACCTGCTCACTGGCTGCCCCCACCCCCAGCCACCGCCGCTGGTTGCCTCCCTCTACAGGGCTACTGGTGGGGTAATCGGGGGCCCCCTTTGGCACTTGCCTTGGCTGGCCTGGGGTCTGGGATGGGGGAAGCTCCTGCATTGAGCATCTGCCCCCTGGTAGTCAGTGGGCATCATAGCGACTGGTCATTCCAGCGGTCATTCCACCTTTTGGTTGATTTGCATATTAGGCTTTTATTATATAGGATGAGTGGGTTACCAAAGAGATCTAGGTAGAAATAAAAAAAATCCTTGAAATAAATGAAAATGAACACTCAACAACTCAAAATCTGTAGGACACAGTGAAAGAAGTTCTGAGAGGGAGGTTCATAGTGTTACAGGCCTACCTCAAAAAACAAGAAAATTTTTAATAACATATCTAACCCTACTACTTAAAGAATTCAAAAGAGAAATACAAGAAAAGCCCAGAGTAAATAAAAGGAAGGAAATATAAAGATCAGAGTGGGAAAAAATGACATAGAGACTAAAAAATCAATACAAAAGGGCAATAAAACCAAGAGCTGGTTCTTTCAAAAGATAAACAAGACTGATGAACCTTCACTTACAGTCATCAACAAACAAGGGAACAGGACCCAAATAAATAAAATCAGAAATGAAAGAAGTGAAGTAACACTGACACCAAAGAAATACCAAGAATTGTGAGAAAATACTAAGAACAAATATATACAAACTAGAGGCCTGGTGCATGAATTGTGCATCAGTGGGGTCCCTTTGGGTGGCCTGCAGAGATCAGGTCCCAGCTTGTGCCCCCAGCCTCACAGCCCCACAGCCCCGCCTGGCACTTGCTTGGCCTGGAGCCGCCCCCTCACCTACTCTACCATCTTGTCTGCGGGACGATTGATTGTGGCTGGGGCCCCCTGCCCAGCTCCCTCAGCTCTGGGGAGCCAGGTGGTGGCCCTGTCCCCCGCCACTGCTGCTGGTCGCTGTCTGTGGGGTGATTGGGCCCCCGCTTGCACCTGACTTGGCCTGGCGCTGCCTGCTCATCTGCTCCACCATCCCGCTGTGGTCCCGCTCTTGTTGGGGCCCATCAGGGCTGGCAGTGCCTCCACTGCTGTCCACTGCCAGCGCCTCATTGCCAACACCCTCCATGTTCCACACCACCCCCTGGTGGTCAGTGCACATCATAGTGAGTGGTCGAAGTCCTGGTCTCCTGGTTGAACTCCCAGGTGAATGACTGCGTGAGGGGACAATTTGCATATTATGCTTTTATTATATGGGATGGGCTAGACAACATGGATGACATGGACAAATGCCTAAGAAAATACAATCTTCCAAAACTGAACCAGGAAGTGGAAGAAAACTTGAATAGGCAAATAACTAATGATGAAATTAAAACTATAATAAAAATAACTCCCATCAAACAAAATCCCTGGTCCAGATGGCTTCACAGGAAAGTTTTACCAAACAATCAAAGAAGAACTAACACCTATCCTTCTCAAGCAATTCAAAAAAAAAATTCAAGGAGACAAAATGGCGGCAGTATAGATGGACGTGTCCCATGCCATGTCCCAGAGCAGATAAGGTGAGCAGCTGAAATGAGTAACATCTAGCCCGAATTGGCAGAGGAGATTCAGCTGGAAGACAGTTTGCAGCTGGGAAAGGCAGAGGACTCTCGGAGAAAGGTAAAGTTAAGGCTCTGGGAAGGATAATCGGCCAGAACTCTGAGCCCTGAGGATGAGAGGGAACTCACACGGCACTGGCTTGGGCTGCGTCCCTTGGGACAGGTACAGTGGAAAGAAGGTACGCAGAACTGCTGGTCAGCAGGGGATTCTAGATCTGAGTCCACCATCAGGAAAGGCTGAGGAGTGCCGGCAGGAGAGTATGCAGAGGTGCAGCCACTCCAGCCTCTGTGGCTTGTGCCTTTCTTCATAGAGCCTAGTTCATAGGACCTTTCGTATACAGACACTTACCCGTGGCTGGAGTGTGGGAAAAGGTGCGGAATTGTGGAATCTGGGGAGAGAGGGGGATCCAGGAGAAGTGGCAACGAGTTTGGTGCTGAGTCATGCCTGAGCCTGGGACCTGGACAGCCATTTTGTCCTGTATTAGTTGCCCCTCCCTCCAGTATCCAGGCAACTAATATAGCCACACCCAGATTCCACCTTGAATGGTAAAAGGATTAAAAACAAAACAAAACAAACAAACAAAAAAACCTAAATAGTCCCTGAGAGCACAAAGGGGCTGGACCAAAGAGAGACTTTCAGTCCCAGAAATCGGAACCTGAGAAACACTATGGTACAGAAGACTGGGGTCTTAAGCCAGCCAAAGGAACACTTCACTTTTTCATTTTTATATTATTTTATTTTATTTTTATTATTTTGTTATCTTTTCTCTTTTTTTACTTTTTTCTTTGTTTTCCTGTTTTTGTTTGTTGCTTCATTTTCTATTTCTTTTCACATTATTTTTCCATCACTCTTTTTTATTTTATTTTTATTTGCTATTTTTATACCATTTTTGAAATCAAATTTTTTGTAAATTTATTATTATTTTTTTCTCATTCTCTTTCCTCTTATCCACCCATCCCCTTTCTACTTCCTCTATACCCGTGGTTGGCAACTGCAGCTCGCGAGCCACATGTGGCTCTTTGGCCCCTTGAGTGTGGCTCTTCCTAATCCTTAGGAGTACCCTAATTAAGTTAATAACAATGTACCTACCTATATAGTTTAAGTTTAAAAAATTTGGCTCTCAAAAAAAATGTCAATTGTTGTACTGTTCATATTTGGCTCTCTTGACTAATGAGTTTGCTGACCAATGCTCTATACTGAACTGAGATCCTCCCCATATTCATCCAATTCTTAACCTTATCTTCTATATATAAGCTCAGCATCTACAGATTCTGCCCCCACCCTCTTTGCTGGGGGTTTGGTGTTTGTATTTTTTTTTGGTTTTTTTTTAAAATTTTTATTATTATTATTTTTATTATTATTATTTTGTTTGTTTATCTATTGGTTCTGTGGTGTTTCCCCGATATATATATATATATATATATATATATATATATATATATATAATCTCCTTTTTCTTCCTTTTTTTTCTCTCTTATCTTTTTCATTCTCTTCGATATCATTTATGCTCTCTTTTCTCGCCCCTAATTCTCTTTTCTCAGGTGGTCACTTATAGTGGGGTTATTATTGTCGTTAGTACATTCATGCTTTGGTCCCTTTGTGTTGTGTCTTGCCGAGGTGAATTTTGTCCTGTCTGGCCAGGTGCTAGAGAGTGAGCCTCATAACCAGACACATGGAGAGGAAACTCAATCTACAAACGGGTCAATAACACCCTAGACCCAAATACAGAGGCAGGAAGAAGGTGGCAGTGAGGGAGAGAGCATGAGACAGTGAGGGACCAAAAGAGGAATGTGTAGTCATGTGGGTTGTGTGTGTATGTATTTGAGTGAGGCAGAGATAGATCCCCCAGGACCTTCGGGGTCAGGCTAACTAGGCAGCTTCTGCTACCATTGTAAGCAGTTTCAGGAGGCTGGCTCGTCCTCAGAAGCCTAGCGTTTTTAAGGGGAGAGCTGCTGTAACTGAGAGCCAGGCCTCACCCCCACCCAGGGTGCCCTCAGATAACACCTGGGACTCTACAGAGACTCCTGCCAGGGACCTGCTACCTCGGCTGTGGTCCCATGGTCAACAAGTCTCCAGCCACTCTGGGCGCAGGCTCCTGTGAGTTCTGAAGATTGCTTCCCTCTGACTGGCCCAACACCTTAGCCGGGGGCACTGCAACCACACAAGCAGCAGGCACGTGAGCAGCCCACTCCTGTCCAAGGAGCAGCAGCCCCGTGAGCAGCCTGCCCCAGGCCTAAGAGCAGAAGTCTCACATGGCCTGCCCCTGTCCAAGGAGCAGCAGCTGTGTGAGAGGCCTGTTCCCTCATCTGAGGAGCAGCAACCACATGAGCTGCCTGCCCCATCTGAGAAGCAGCAGCCACATGAGCAGCCTGCCCATGATTGAGGAGTGGAAGCCCCACACAGTGCACTCCCATCAGAGGAGCAGAAGCTGTACAGCCCACACCCTCCTCCTGTCAGAGGAGCAGTAGGTGTGCGAGAAACCTGCCCCCATCCAAGGAGCAGCAGCTGCATGAGCAGGCTGACCCCAAACTAGGAGCAGCAGCGGTGTGAACAGCCCATACCCATACAAGGAACAGCATCACTGCAAGCAGCCTGTTCCCATTCAAGGATCAGTAGCTGTGCGAGCATCCTGCCCCAGACTGAGGAGCAGCAGCCACACGAGCAGACTGCTCACATCTGAAGAGCAGCAGCTCTGCACAGTCTACATTGGTCCGAGGAGCAGCAGACACATGCAGCCTGCACCTGTCCTACAAGCAGCAGCTGTGCGAGCAGCCTCACCTACCAGCCAGAGGAGACACCACTGCTGCGAACAGCACCCACCAGAGGAGCTGCTGCCAAATAAGGAGCAGCCACTACCACAACCACTTGAGGAGCAATTACAGCCTGAGGAACCACTGCCACCCAAGGAGCAGCCCTTACATGACTCGACATCTAGATCAGCCAGTGAGAACAAAAATGGGTAGACAAAGAAACCCCCAAAGGAAAGGAAATGAGGAATCGTCAGAAAAGCAGCTAAGTGAAACAGAGGCATGCAATATGTCAAAAAAAAAAAAGAATACAGAATAAGGATCCTAGAGTGCATAAACCGGATGAAGGAAAAAATCAACAACTTATGTAAGAATCAAGATTAAATGGATGAAAAAAATCAATAAATTACGTAAGAATCAAGAAGAAATGAAGAATGATATAGCTGCAATAAAAAAACACCATGGAAAGTTGCAATAGTAGACTAGGAGAAGTGGAGGACCGAATTAGTGAATTAGAATGCAGGGAAGCAAAACACACCCAAACTGAACTGCAATTGGAGAAAAAAATTAAAAGACAGGAGGAGAGCTTAAGGGAGCTCTGGGATAACATGAAATGAAGCAACATATGAATAATAGGGGGGCCAGAACAACAGGAAGAGGAAAAAGGTTTAGAAAACCTATTTGAAGAAATAATGTCAGAAAACTTCCTTGATGTGGGGAAGAAAAAAGTCACACAAGCACAGAGAGTCCCAAACAAGAAGAACCCAAAAAGACCCACACCAAGACACATCATAATTACCATGGCAAATGTTCAGGACAAAGAGAGAATCTTAAAGGCTGCCAGAGAGAGACAGAAAGTTTTACACAAGGGATTTCCCATTAGATTATCAAATGATTTCTCAACAGAAACACATCAGGCCAGAAAAGAATGGAGGAAATTTACAAAGTGATGGAAAGTAAGGGACTGAATCCAAGAATACTCTATCCAGCAAGGCTATCATTAAAAATTGAATTGGAAATAAGAAGCTTCACAGACAAAAAAAGGCTAAGGGAGTTTATCACCACCAAGACAGCAATGCAAGAAATGCTAAAGGTACTAGTGTAAAAAGAATAAATAAAAAGTTAAGAAAGAAAACAGGCACAAAAAATAAAAATGTCTACAAACAAGTACCTTTCAATAATAACTTTAAACGTAAACGGACTAAATGCTCCAACCAAAAGACATCGAGTGGCTGAATGGATAAAAAAACATGGCCCATACATTTGCTGTCTACAAGAGACCCACCTCAGAAAAAGAGACTCATGCATACTGAACGTGAAGGGATAGAAAAATATATTTCAGACCAAAAAAAAAATACAAAAGATCAATGAAGCCAAGAGCTGGTTCTCTGAAAAGATAAACAAGATTGATGAACTTCTAGCCAGGCTCACCAAGAAGCAAAGAGAGAGGACCCAAATAAACAAAGTCAGAAATGATAGAGGTAAAATAACAACAGACCCCACAGAAATACAAATGATTGTTAAAAAATACTATGAACAACTTTACTCCTACAAACTAGACAACCTGGAGGAAATGGACATATTCCTAGAAAAATACAACCTTCCCAAACTCAATCAGGAAGAATCTAAAAATCTCAGTAGGCCAATAACTATGGAAGAAATTGAAGCCGTCATCAAAAAGCTTCCAGCAACTAAAGCCCAGGGCCAGACAACTTCACAGGGGAGTTTTACCAAACATTCAAGGAAGAACTAAAACCTATCCTCCTCAGACTATTCCAAAAAATTCAAGAGGAAGGAACACTTCCAAGCTCATTCTATGAAGCCAGCATCACCATAATACCAAAACCAGATAAAGACAACACAATGAAAGACAATTACAGGCCAGTATCCCTCATGAGTATAGATGCCAAAATCCTCAAAAAAATCTTAGCAAATCAGATCCAGCAGTACATCAGAAAGATCATACACCATGACCAAGTAGGATTTATCCCAGGGATGCAAGGATGGTACAATATCCGCAAATCAATAAACGTGATACATCTCATAGACAAACTGAGAGTAAAATACCACATAGTCGTATCAATTGATGCAGAAAAAGCATTTGACAAAATCCAACACCCATTTTTGATAAAAACTCTCAGCAAGGTGGGAATAGAAGGACCTCAACATAATAACAGCCATATATGACAAACTCACAGCCAACATCATACTCAATGGGCAAAAACTAAAACTATTTCCCTTAAGAACCGGAACAAGACAGGGATGCCCACACTCACCACTCCTATTCTACATAGTACTGGAAGTATTAGCCATTGCGATTAGATAAGAAGAAATAAAAGGCATCCAAATTGAAAAGAAGAAGTAAAACTGTCCTTATTCGCAGATGACATGATATTGTACATAAAAAACCCTAAAGACTCCATCAAAAAACTATTAGACTTAATAAATGAATTCGGCAATGTAGCAGGATACAAAATTAACGCCAAGAAATCTATGGCATTTCTGTACACCAACATTGAACTTACAGAAAGAGAGAGTAAAAAAGCAATCCCATTTACCATCACACACAAAAAAATTAAGATACCTAGGAATAAACTTAACTAAAGAGGTAAAATACCTTTACTCAGATAATTACAGGATGTTGAAAAAAGAGATAGAGAAAGACATAAACAAATGGAAGAACATACCATGTTCATGGATTGGTAGAATCAACATCATTAAAATGTCCATACTACCCAAAGCAATCTATAAATTCAATGCACTTCCCATTAAAATACCAATGGCATATTTCACAGACCTACAACAAATTCTCCAAAAATTTATCTGGATTAAAAAAAGACCCAGAATAGCTGCAGCAATCCTGAGAAAGAAGAACAAAGTAGGTGGAATCTCAATATCAGATATCAAGCTGTATTAAAAAGCCACTGTTCTCAAAACTGCCTGGTATTGGCACAAGAACAGACATATAGATCAGTGGAATAGAACAGAGAACCCAGAAATCGACCAAAACCAATATGCTCAATTAATATTTTACAAAGGAGGCATGAACATACAATGGAGTCAAGACAGTCTCTTCAACAAATGGTGTTGGGAAAATTGGACAGCACATGCAAAAAAATGAAACTAGACCACCAACTTACACCATACACAACAATAAACTCAAAATGGATAAAGGATTTAAATGTAAGAAGGGAAACCATAAAAATACTAGAGGAATCCAAAGACAACAAAATCTCAGACATATGCCGAAGCAATTTCTTCACTGATACAGCTCCTAGGGCATTGGAAACTTAAGAGAAAATGAACAAATGGGACAACACCAAAATAAAAAGCCTCTGCACAGCAAAAGAAACCATCCACAAAACAAGAAAGCCCACTGCATGGGAGGACATATTTGCCAATGTTATCACTGATAAGGGTTTAATCTCCAACATTTACAGGGAACTCATACAACTTAACAAAAGGAACATAAATAATCTGATCAAAAAATGGGCAAAGGACCTAAATAGACACTTTTCAAAAGAGGACATTCAGAAAGCCAAGAGACATACGAAAACATGCTCAATGTCACTAATCATCTGTTAGATGCAAATCAAAACAACAATGAGTTATCATCTCACACTTGTCAGAATGGCAATCATTAACAAATCAACAAATGACAAGTCCTGGCAAGGATATGGAGAAAAGGCAACACTCGTGCAATGCTGGTGGGAATGCAGACTGGTGCAGCTACTATGGAAGACAGTATGGAGTTTTCTCAAAAAGTTAAAAATGGAACTCCCATTTGACCTAGTGATCCCACTTCTAGGAATATATCCTAAGAAAACAGAAACACCAATCAGAAAGGATATATGCATGCCTATGTTCATAGCAGCACAATTTACAATAGCTAAGATTTGGAAACAGCCTAAACGCCCATCAGCAGATGAGTGGATTAGAAAACTGTGGTACATCTACACAATGGAATACTATGCTGCTGTAAAAAAGAAGGAATTCTTAGCATTTGCAACAGCATGGATGAAACTGGAGAGCATTATGCTAAGTGAAATAAGCCAGTCAATGAAAGAAAAATACCACATGATCTTACTCATTTATGGATAATAAAGACCATTATAAAGTGATGAACAAAAATAGATACAGTGGAGGAGCAGCATCGAACAGACTGTCAAACTACAGCGGAAAAGCCTGGGAGGGTTGGTGGGACAGGGGGTAAGAGATCAACCGAAGGACTTGTATGCATGCATATAAGCATAACCAATGGACACAAGACACTGTGGGGTAAGGGAGGCTGGGGGAATATCAAGGGGAAAAAAGGGAGATATATGTAATAATCTCTGTAATACTTTAAGCAATGAAACAAAATTTAAAAAAAAAATTCAAGAGGAAGAAACCCTTCCATGCTCTTTTTATGAGGCCAGCATTCCCTGAATTCCAAAGTCAAATAAAGACATACAAAGAAAGACAATTACTGGCCATTATCCCTGATAAACAGAGATGCTAAAATCCACAACAAAATTTTAGCAAATATAATCCAGCAATACATTAAAAAGATCATACACCATGACATAGTGGGATTGATTTCAGGGATGCCAGACTGGTACAATATTCTCAAATCAATAAATGTGAAATATCACCTAAACAAATTGAAAGATTAAAAATCACATGATCATATGAATAGATGCAGAAAAAGTATTCTACAAAATCCAACATTTGTTTTTGATAAAAAAAACTTTCAGCAAAGTGAGATAGAGAGATGGTATCTTAATATAACAAAGGCCTTATATGACAAACCTACAGGAAAAGTCATACTCAATGGGCAAAAATTCAAAGCATTTTCCTTAAAAACAGGAACAAGACAGTGATGTGCACTTTCACCACTCTTGTTCAACATAGTACTGGAAGTTCTAACCAAGGGATTAGACAAGATGAAAACATAAAAGGCATCCAAATTGGAAAGGAGGAATTAAAACTGTCATTATTCAAAGATTACATGTTATTGTACATAAAAACCCTAAAGATTCCACCAAAAAACTGCTTGACTTAAATGAATTTGGCAATGTAGCAGGATATGAAATCAACATCCAGCAATCAATGGCATTTTTATACACCAATGATAAACTCTCAGAAAAAAGAACTATAAAAACAATCCCTTTAAAAATTGCAGCAAAAAAAATAAGACACCTAAGAATAAACTTAACCAAGGAGGTAATACTTGTACTTGGAAAACTATATGCATATGACATTGAAGAAAAGAAATAGAAGACGATACAAACAAAAGGAAGAGTATAGAATGCTTATGGATTGGAAGAATTAAGATCATTAAAATGTCCATACTACCTAAAGCAATCTATCTATTTAATGCAATCCCTGTTAAAATACCAATAGCATATTTTAACACATCTAGAACAAATACTCCAAAAATTTATACGAAACTAAGAAAGACACCGAGTAGCTGCAGCAATCTTGAGAAAAAAGGGACAAAGTTGTAGGAATCACAATACCAGATAACAAGTTATACTACAAAGCCACTATAGTCAAAGCAGCCTGTTACTGGCACAAGAACAAGCATATAGATCATGCAACAGAACAGAGATCCCAGAAATCAACCCACACCATTATGGTCAATTAATATTTGACAAAAGAGGAAAGAAAATACAATGGAGTAAAGAGAGTCTCTTCAACAAATTGTGTTGGGAAAACTGGACAGACATATGTAAAAAGTTGACAGTAGACCACCAACTTACACCATTCACAAGAATAAACTCAAAATTGGTAAAAGACTTAAATGTAAGTAATGAAAACACAGAAATATTAGAAGAAGCCATAGGTAGCAAAATCTCAGACATGTCTCATAGCAGTATGTTTGCAGATACATCTCCTAGGGCAAAGGAAACTAAGGAGAAAATAAACAGATGGGACTACATCAAAATTAAAACATCTGCACAGCAAAAGAAACCATCAACAAAATGAAAAGAGAGCCCACTGCATGGGAAAACATGTTTGCTAATGATATGAGTGATAAGGGGTTAATTTCCAAAATATATAAGGAACTCATACAATTTAACAAAAGAAAGACAAACAGTCCAAATAAAAAATGGGTAAAGGACCAAAATAAACACTTCTCCAAAACAGACTTCCAGAAGGCCAATAGACATATGAAAAAATGCTCAAAATCACTAATCAACCCAGAGATACAAATTTACATTACAATGAGGTACCACCTTACACTTGTCAGAATGGCTATCATCTACAAATCAACAAACACCAGTATTGGCAAGGGTGTGGAGAAAAGGGAACCCTAGTAAATTGCTAGTGTGAATGCAGACTAGTACA
The DNA here is from genome assembly GCF_964212035.1 of Myotis nattereri. NCBI lineage: Eukaryota > Metazoa > Chordata > Mammalia > Chiroptera > Vespertilionidae > Myotis > Myotis nattereri. The sequence continues at coordinate 107,896,587 of NC_138076.1, forward strand.
GTCACTGTGGAAAACAGTATGTAGTTTCCTCAAAAAATTAAAAATAGAACTCTCATTTGACCCAGTAATCCCACTTCTACAAATATATCCCAAGAAATCAGAAACACCAATTAGAAAGAGTATATGCACCCCTATGTTCATAGCAGCATAATTTATAATAGCAAAGATTAGGAAACAGCTCAAGTGCTCATCAGCAGATGAATGGATGAAAAAGCTGTGGTACATTTATACCATGGAATGCTATGCAGGTATAAAAAAGAAAGAACTCTTACCATTTGCAACAGAATGGATAGACCTGGAGAGTATTATGCTAATCTAAATAAGCCATTCAGTGAAATCTAAGTAGCCCTAGCAGGTTTAGCTCAGTGGATAGAGCATCAGCCCATGGACTGAAGGGTCCCCGGTTCGGTTCTGGTGAAGGGCACGTAGGTGGGTTGCATGCTAGATCCTCGGCTCTAGTCAGGGCACTGTGGGAGGCAACCAATCGATGCGACATCAATGTTTCTCTCTCTCTGTCTCTCCCCCTCCCTTCCACTCTCTCTAAAAATCAATATAAAAATATCCTCAATCCCCCAAAAAAGAAAGATAAGTATCACATAATCTCACTTATATATGGAATCTAATGGACAGTAAACTAATGAACAAAATAGATCCAGAGACATAGAAGCATGGAAAAGACTGACTGGGTGGGGAGTGACTAACCAGGGAACTTATATACGTGTATGGATGCAGACAATAAAGCAGTGAAGGTCTGGGAGGGGCAGGTGTGGGTTGGAGGGGATCAATGGGAAAAACAAACAAATAAACAAACAAACAAAGGAGGCATCTATGATTTCCAGGGTGCTCCTTTAGAAATCCTAGATTAAAAAATAAAGTGTTAGCTATTCCTAAACATAACACATTTATTTCTCAAAATTAAAGATTAAAAAGCAGTTTACTCTTCGAAGACTTATTATACACCTGTTATTTTGATCTGTTTATTTGTCAAGTCTATTAATTCATTTTGTTCATTTAAGATAATCTATCTCCACTTATTTATGCATTTTCATTAGTTAAAGACATTGCATTTAAATCTCCACACACATATATGCACACAAAATTTTTAAAATATATTTTTATTGAGTTGAGAGAGAGAGGAAGAGAGAGGGAGAAAGAGAAACATTGATGAGACAGAAACATTGATCAGTTGCTTCCTGCACATACCCCTACAGAGAATGAAGCCTGCAACCCAGGCATGTGTCCTGACTGGGAATTTTGAAGTGGAGGCCTGTTGGTGCATAGAACAGCGCTAAACAAACTGAGCCACACTGGCCAGGGCTACTGCACACAAATTTTATTACCTAATAGGTAGATAGTGCTCTTTCATGAAAAAAAATTATAGATATTTTTGTTAATTTATTTTCTTTTAACTATTTATTTTGAAATAATTGTAGAACTACCTTGCAAAAGGTAATACAGTATAATAACCAGGAAATTGGCATGGGTATAATCCACAGATCTGATTCAGACATCATTAATACATATACTTTGTGTGTGTGTGTGTGTGTGTGTGTGTGTGTTTGAATATCATATAAATAGACTTATAAAGTATGTAACCTTTTTTTTTTTTTTTTTTAAATATATTTTATTGATTTTTTACAGAGAGGAAGGGAGAGAGATAGAGAGTTAGAAACATCAGTGAGAGAGAAACATCGATGAGCTGCCTCCTGCACATCTCCTACTGGGGATATGCCCACAACCCAGGTATATGCCCTTGACCGGAATCGAACCTGGGACCTTTCAGTCCGCAGGCCGACGCTCTATCCACTGAGCCAAACCGGTTTCGGCAAGTATGTAACCTTTTAAAATTTATCTTTATTGTTGAAAGTTATACAAATACATCTCCCCCCCCCCACCCCCCCCCCCCCCCCCCGGCCAGTGAATCCTTCTAGGCCACCCTTCCAGCCACTGCAGGCCTTCACTACACACTATTGTCTGTGTCCATGGGTCATGTATATATGCATATGTTATTTAGTTAATCTTTGCCTACCCACCCACTCAAACAACCCCCACCTTCCCTCTGAGATTCATCACTCTGTTCCATGTTTCTGTGTCTCTGGATCTATTCTGTTCATCCATTTATTTTATTCTTTAGATTCCACATATGAGTGAGCTCATGTGATAGTTTTGAGGTTGACTTTTTTAAAATATATTTTATTGATTTTTTACAGAGAGGAAGGGAGAGAAATAGAGAGAAACATCTATGAGAGAGAAACATCGATCAGCTGCCTCCTGCACACTCCCCACTGGGAAGTGCCCGCAACCCGGGTACATGCCCTTGACTGGAATCGAACCTGGGACCTTTCAGTCCGCAGGCCGACGCTCTATCCACTGAGCCAAACCGGTTTCGGCTGATGTTGACTTTTTAACTAGGAATAATTTTTTTGAGATTTATCTAGGATTTTGTGTGTATTAATAGTTCATTTTTATTGCTGAGCAGTATTCCATGGATGTTCCACAGATGTTTATTTGCCTGATGAAAGCTACTTGATTTTTCAGCTTTGACTATTAGGAATAAAGCTGCTGGAGGATTGGCGTTTTGCATGAATGTAAGTTTTTAATTATCTGGAATAAATGTTCAAGAGTGCAATTCTGTTTCTTATGGTAAGTACATGTTGAGTATTACAAAGTGCTACACTGCTTTCCAGAGTACCTGTAACACTTCACTATCCCACTGGCAACACATGAAACACCAAGTTCTCCACATCCTTCTGAGAATTTGATGATATCACTGTCTTTAATATTACCCATTTTGATGGGTAACTGATAGCAATAGTGATATTTGATTATGGTTTCATCTTCATGTGGTTATTTGTCTTATGTATGTTTCTTCAGTAAAAGGTATCACTTGCACATTTTCTACTTCAATTTTTTAATTCTTTATTGTTTAAATTATTACATATGTCTCCTTTTACCCCCATTTACCTCTCCGCAGCCACTCCCACTCCCCAGCACATGCACTCACACCCCTAGTATCTGTGTCCATTGGTTATGCTCATATGCATGCATACAAGTCCATTGATTGATCTCTTACCACCACCACCCCAACAACCCTCCTCTGTCATCCCTCTGAGGTTTAATGGTCTGTTCAATGCTTCTGTGGCACTGGCTCTATTTTTTTCACCAGTTTATGTTGTTCATTATATTCCACAAATGAGTGAAACCATGTGATATTTATCTTTCTCCTACTGGTTTATTTCCCTTAGCATAATGCTCTCCATGTCTATTCATGCTCTTGTGAATGTTAAGAGTTCTTTCTTTTTTACTGTAGCATAGTATTCCATGGTGTAGATGTACCATTGTCTTTTAATCCACTCACCTGCTGATGGGCACTTAGGCTGTTTCCAAGTCTTAGCTATTGTAAATGGTGCTGCTATAAATATAGGGGTGAATATATCCTTTCAGATTGGTGGTTCTGATTTCTTGAGATATATTTCTAGAAGTGGGATTACTGGGTCAAATGGGAGTTCCATTTTTAATTTTCTGAGGAAACTCCATACTGTTTTCCACAGTGGCTGAACCAGTCTGCATACCCACCAGCAGTGCACTAGGGTTCCTTTTTATCCACATCCTCACCAGCACTTGTCCTTTGTTGATTTGTTGATGATAGGCATTCTGACAGGTGTGAGATGGTATCTCGTTGATGTTTTGATTTATATCTCTCAGGTGATTAGTGATTTTGAGCATGTTTTCTTATGTCTCTTTGACTTTTGTACGTCCACTTTCTAAAAGTGTCTATATCGGCCCTTTGCCCATATTTTGATTGAATTGTTTATCTTCCTTTCATTAAAATGTATGAGTTCCCCATAAATTTTGGCCCTTATTGAATATAACATTGCCAAATATGTTCTCCCATGCAGTGGGCTTTGTTGTTGTTTTGTTGATGGTTTCTTTTGTGGTGCAGAATCTTTTTATTTTGATGTAGTCCCATTTGCTTATTTTCTCTTTAGTTTCCAATGCCCTAGGAGCTGTATCAGCAAAGATATTACTATGATCTATGTCTGATATGTTGCTGCCTATGGATTCTTCTAAGATTTTTATAGTTTCCCATCTTATGTTTAAGTCCTTTATCTATTTTGAGTTTATTTTTGTGTATGGTGTAAGTTGGTGGTCTAGTTTTATTTTATTGCATGTATCTCTCCAATTTTCCCAACACCATTTATTGAAGAGACTTTCTTGACTCCATTGTATGCTCTTGCCTCCTTTGTCAAATATTAATTGAGCATAATGGCTTTGGTCGATTTCTGGGTTCTTTGTTCTGTTCCATTGATCTATATGTCTGTTCTTGTGGCAGTACCAGGCAGTTTTGAGAACAGTGGCTTTGTAATATAGGTTGATATCTGGTATTATGATCCCTCCAACTTTGTTCTTCTTTCTCAGGATTTTAATGGGGATTTCATTTAATCTATAGATTGCTTTTGGTGGTATGGACATTTTAATGATGTTGATCCTATGAATCCATGAACACCGTATATTCTTCCATTTGTTTATGTCATCCTCTATCATTTTTTTCAATGTCCTGTAATTTTCCAAGTACAGGTCTTTTATCTCCTTAGTTAAGTATATTTCTAGGTATCTTAAGTTTTTTGTTGCAATGGTAAATGGGATTTTTTTTTTTTTTTTAGTTTCTCTTTCTGTGAGTTCATTATTGGCATATTAAAATGCCATAGATTTCTGGGTGTTAATTTTTTATCCTGATACATTTTCATATTTATTTATTTAATCTAGTAGTTTTTTGATGGAATCTTTAGGGTTTTCTATGTATAATATCATGTTATCTGTGAATAATGACAGTTTACTTCTTTTTCAGTTTAGGTGCCTTTTATTTCTCCTTCTTATTTTATCAGTATGGCTAGCCCTTCCTGTACTGTGTCGAACGGGAATGGTGAGAGTGGGCATCCCTGTCTTGTTCCTCTTCTTAGGTGAAATGGTTTTAGTTTTTGTACAATGAGTATGATGTTGGCTCATATAAGGCTTTTATTATGTTGACGTATGATCTCTCTACTCCCACTTTTCTGAGAGTTTTTATCAAGAAAGGGTGTTGGGTTTTGTCAAATGCATTTTGTGCATCAGTTGATATGATTATGTGTTATTTTTCCCCCCTCTCAATTTGTTTATGAAATGTATCATGTTTTTTGATTTGAAGATATTGTACCAGCCTTGCATCCCTGGAAGAAATGCCACTTGGTCATGGTGTATGATCTTTCTAATGTAATGCTGGATTTTATTTGCTAGGACATTGTTGAGGATTTTAGCATCTATGTTCATCGGGGATATTGGCCTGTAATTTTCTGTTATTGTAGTGTCTTAGTGACCAGTCATTCCCAGTCGTTCTGTTGTTAGGGTCAATTTGCATATTACCCTTTTATTATATAGAATAGAGGCCTGTGCATGGGTGGGGGCAGACTGGTTTGCCCTGAAGGGTGTCCTGGATCAGGGTGGGAGTTCTGCTGGGGTGCCTGGCCAGCCTGGGTGAGGGGCTGAGGGCCATTTTCAGGCTTCCCAATCCCCCTGGCAACTGAAGCTCCTAGCCTTTCCTTTTTCTGTTTTTTTTTTCTTTATTTTTTTATTCGCTCCAGCTCCATGGCCATGGTGACTGGAAGCAGGTATCTGGGGTTTATTTACCTTCTATAATTGAAACTTTGTTGACTTGAGAGAAGGCAGCAGCCACAGGGAAGCTTGGCTTCCTCCATCTCAGGGGCAAGCAAGCCTCCTGCTTGCTCCAGCTCCGTGGCCACGGCCTGCTGAAAGCAGGTATCTGGGGTTTATTTACCTTCTATAATTGAAACTTTGTTGCTTTGAGTGGAGCTCAGAGCCGGCGGCAGGCTGGCGTCCTCCATCACTGGAGCAAGCAAGCCTCCTGCTCGCTCCAGCTCCGTGGCTGCCAGCACCCATATTGGTTGGGCTAATTTGCATATAGTTGCTCTGATTGGCTGGTGGGCGTGGCTTAAGGCATAGCAAAAGTACAGTCAATTTGCATGTTTGTCTATTATTAGGTAAGATTAGGGTACTCCTAAGGCTTAGGAAGAGCTGCACTCAAGGGGCCAAAGAGCTGCATGTGGCTCGCAAGCCACAGTTTGCCGACCATGAGTCTATACCAGGGGTGGGCAAACTTTTTGACTTGAGGGCTACAATGGGTTCTTAAACTGGACTGGAGGGCAAGAACAAAAGCATGGATGGAGTGTTTGTGTGAACTAATACATGTTAACACTGCTGCTGGTGAAGGAGTGGAGGGGAGCGCAAGAGAACCCTCCACTCTTTCAGCTCCGTGGGCCGGATAGAACAGCCGAATGGGCCGGATCCGGCCCGCGGGCCGTAGTTTGCCCATGGCTGGTCTATACGATCTATCCAATGATGTTAATGGTGTACTAAAGACCCCTACTATGATTGTACTGCTGTCAATCTATCCTTTGATATTTTCTGCAAGTTTCTTTGTGTATTTGGGTGCACCTGCGTGTTTACCAAAGTTATATCCTCTTGTTTTATCAATCCCTTTAGTATTATGAAATAGCCTTCCTTATATCTTGTTATGACCTTCACATTGATATATATATTTTTTTCAGATATAAGTATTGCTAGCCCAGCTTTTTTTTCATTTCCATTTGCATGAAAAATATTTATCCATCCCTTCACTTTCAGTGTGAGTCCCTTGTTCTGAGTTGGGTCTCTTGTAGACAACATATATATGGGTCATGTTTTTTTTATCCATTCAGCTACTCTGTGTTTTGATTGGAACATTTAAGGTTATTATTGATGGGTACTTGTTTGTAGCCATTTTTATTCTTTATGCCTGTGTTCCTTCTTCCCTTTCTATTTATTCCTTTTACAATAGTCCCTTTAGCATTTCTTGCATTTCTGGCTTGGTAGTGATAAACTGCCTTAGCCTCTTTTGGCTATGAAACTTCTTATTTCCCCTTCAATTTTGAATGATAGCCTTGCAGAATAGTGTATTCTTGGATTCAGTCCCTTGCTTTGCATCACTTTGTCCACTTCACTCCATTCCCTTCTATCCTTATGTATTTCTGTTGAGAAATCATTTGATAATCAATGTGAGATCCCTTGTAGGTAACTCTCTGTCTCTCTCTTGCAGCTTTAAGATTCTCTCTTTGCCATTAATGTTTGCCATTGTAATTACGATGTGTCTTGGTGTGGGTTTTTTGGATTCATCTTTTTTGGGACTCTGTGCTTTTGTGACCTTTTCTTCCCCAAATTGGGGAATTTTTTTGTCACTATTTCTTCAAATAGTTTTTCTAATCCTTAATCCTCTTCCTGTCCTTCCGACACCCCTATTTACTTCATTTTATGTTGTCCCAAAGCTCCCTTAGACTCTCCTCTTGATTTCTAATTTTTTCTCCAATTTCTATTCAGATTGGGTGTGTTTCTTCTGCCCTGTCTTCTAACTCGCTAAAATGGTTCTCTGCTTCTTATAGTCCACTGTTGAAACCTTCCATTGTGTTTTTTATTGTAGCTATATCATTCTTTATTTCCCCGTGGCTCTTACCTAGGTTTTTGATTTTCTCATCCATCCAGTTTAGGAACTGTATGATCCTTACTCTGAATTCTTTCACTGACATATTGCATGCCTTCAGTTCATTTAGTTCCCTTACTTTTGATTCCTCTTTTCTTTCCTTTGGTGGTTGTTTCTTTGTCTCCCATTTTTGCTCTCACCGAAGGATCCAGGCACCAAGTCGTGTGAGCCTATGGCTGAAGCAACAGGCTTGGTGGGAGGGTTATGCACCCTGAGACTCACTGGAAGGGCCAGGCACTGGGTAGTGTGCAGCCTGTGGCTGAAGTGTTGTTGGCTATGTGCTTTACAAATATTGTTCCCCATTCTGTGGTTTATATTTTCATCCTCCTTATAATATATTTTATAGGGCATATATTTTTAATTTTTTGGAAGTCCAATTTATCATTTTTTTCTGTTATGATCATCCTTTGGTTTTATTAGATATATTTTATTTTTAAAACATTTAATTTATTAGTGTGAAATTGCTTAATAAAATTACATAGGTTTAAAAATACATATTTTTTTAAAATTGGAAGCAATCAGTTTTTTTTTTTAAACTGGCAAAACTCAAGATACTACATATTTTCATTTCCACTTTTCTCTTTTTTTCAATGAAAAAGAAACAAGTAGAGGTTGAATGTGTTCCCAACCTCTTGAGTCAGGTAGCTGAACCAAGGTCCTTTTTCTAATGGCATTTGTCCCAGTAGAGTGAGACTGAGTTTGGTAAAGCAGAGCAGAAATTTTATTTTTTGATCAAGGGATGGAGAAGGGTAACTTCATGTTCTTATAGCACCTGGGAAAAAGCTGCCTATATTTATAAGCTGTGGCATAGAGTGCTAAAATTGTTTAGGCACAGGTAGTTACTCTGTTGTGATCGGCCTGTTTGTGTATGGTCCTTTTCTGCACACAATGCCTTGTCGCCGTCTTGGTTTTTGTGTCCTGCACCTTGATCTTTGCAGACTGGAGTCCTCTTTGCTTCCTGTAAGCAAGCAGAGTTCATGACATAATTTATGTGGCTACGTTAGGGCCTTTTGGATGATTGCCCTATGACAAATGTTTGCATCAGTTTGGCTTTTACTATTTAGTTAAATGGAAAGTGCTCTGGTATTTAAAAGGAGGTCAAATCCTAAGTGTGCTACATGTGAAAGATCATATGACATGTGGAGTGAATGTTGTAAATCTCTGCACTCACTCTAGAAAGATTTTGATTCTAGGTTAAGTTTATAGTGCTTTAATTTTAGTCAAAGCAAAAATATAGCAACTAGGGTTATTCTAAATAGTAATTAATAATTATTAAGAAGCCTAAATTCTCTCACTGTACCTACCCGTAGAGGCATTTTTCTTTTATTTTTGCTCACATTTTTCACATATCTAAATATATTAAGATGTCTTAATTTTACAGTTTTATTTAAGAGTGTAGATTTACTGTTCCTTAAAATATGATCCAAAAGAAAATAACAGTGCATTCCTAGTTAGCCCCCTGTGGCTGTTTACATCATGCAGGTTTGACCACACGATTCTGATCACAACTAAGCAAGCACCTGTGAGAACCTAAACTTACCTGAAATCCAAAGTAAGCATCACTCTTTGGCTCATGACTTTCCTAAATATATATATATTAGACCCCAGGGGCTATAATATGTTCACACACAAAAAAAGAAAAGGCAACTTTTACTTTTAGCATCCATCTGTTTCTGACATGAAGACAGCTTTATTTAGCAATTTGTTTAATTGCATAATTTATGTTCTACAATTACTAGAAGTTGCCAGTTAGTCTAAAAGCAGTTAGGAACCTTGGCTTAAATTAATATTATAGAAATATATTTATAGGATATAACATTAAAAGGAAAACCTGTGATGAAATAGTAATATGATTTCTTTATAAGATCTGTATGAAATGTTGGTTTTGTTTTTTAATTCCATATTTCCCATTCTTTTACATAAATAAAAAGTACAATTTTGTCAATTTATGTGGTTTCCTATAGAGTAATTGATCTATGTTCTTTTATTTTTATTTATTTTTTTAAATTTATTGGAGTGACACTAGTTAACAAAGTCATATAGGTTTAGGTACACAATTCTATAACACATCATCTGTAAACTGTACTGTGTGTTCACCACTCCAAGTAAAGTCTTCTTTCATCACCATTTATCCCCCTACACCCCCACATCTGCTCCCCCATAACTTTCCCCTGGCAATCACCACACTGTTGTCCATGTTCATGAGTTATTTCTTTTTTTTTCTTTTTTGCTTAATCCATCAACCACCACCCCCGTACCCTACCTCCCCACAGCTGTCAGCCTGCTCTCTATCTAAGAGCCTGCCTCTGTTTTGCTTGTTAGTTCATTTTGCTCATTAGATTCCACATGTGAGTGAAATCATTTGGTACTTGTCTTTCTCTGACTGGCTTATTTCTCTTAGCAAAATGCTCTCTAGATCCATCCATGCTGTCACAAAAGGTAAATTTTCCTTATTTTTTATGGCCAATGATATAATATATCATTGTGTAATGTACCACAGCTTTTTTATTCACTCATCTATTGATGGGCACTTGGGCTGCTTCCAAATCTTGGCTATAGAAAAATAACACTGTGATGAACAAAGGAATGCATATATTCTTTCAAATTAGTGTTTTGGGTTTCTTCTGATCAGTTCCCAGAATTGGAATTGCTGGGTCATAAAGCAGTTCCATTTTTAATTTTTAGGTAACTCCATACTACTTTCTACAGTGGCTTCACCGATCTGCATTCCCACCAACAGTGCATGAGGGTTCCCTTGTCTCCACGTCCTCACCAACACTTGTTTGTTGATTTATTGATGATAGCCATTCTGACAGGTATGAGATGATATATCTCATTGTGATTTTAATTTGCATTTCTTTGATGATTGAGCATCTTTTCATAAGTCTGTTGGCCATCTGTACGTCCTCTTTATAGAAGTGTCTATTCAGGTTCTTTGTCCATTTTTTAATTGGATCGTTTGTTTTGGTGTTGGGTGTTACAAGTTCTTTATAAATTTTGGATATTAAGCCCTTAGCAGATGTATCAGTGAATATGTTCTTTCATTCAGTGGGTTATCTTTTCATTTTGTTGATGGTTGCCTTTGCTGTGCAGAAACTTTTTGGTTTGAAGTAGTCCCATTTGTTTATTTTTTCCTTGACCAAGGATAGACTAAGGGAAATATCTGAGATTTTGCTACCTGTGTTTTTTCTAGGCGTTTTATGGTTACGAGTCTAACACTTGAGTGTTTAATCCATTTTGAGTTTATACTTGTGTCTTGTGTAAGAAGGTGGCCTACTTTCTTTTTTTCCATTTTTTGCCTGTATCTGTCCAATATCCCCAACACCATTTATTGAACAGACTATCATTACCCTAGTGTATATTTTTGCTTCTTTGGTCAAATATCAATTGACTATGAAGGCATGGGTTTATTTCTGGGCTCTCTATTCTGTTCCATCAATCTATGTGTCTGTTTTTAGGTAAGTACCATGCTGTTTTGAGTACTATGGCCTTGTAGTATAGTTTTATATCAGGTCGCCTGATTCCTCTAACTTTGTTCTTTTTCTCAAAATTGCTGAAGTTATTTGTGGTCTTTTGTGGTCTCATATAAGTTTTGAAATATTTATTCTAGTTCTGTGAAATACTCTATTGGTATCTTGATAAGAATTGTGTTAATTCTATAGATTTCATTGGTATCTTCAAAGCATTTCAACCCAAACCAGAAGAATATTCATTCTTTTCAAGTGCACATGGAACATTTTTGAAGGTAGACCACATGTTAGGACACAACACAAGTCTCAATAAATTTAAGAAGATTAAAATTATATCAAGCATTTTCTCTGATCATAATGATATAAAACTAGATTTCAATCACAAGAAAAAACTAAAAAACACACAAAGTCATGGGTGCTAAATAAGTTACTAAATAATGAATGGGTTAACAAAGAGATCAAGGAAGGAAAAGAAAGATACTTTGACATAAATGAAAATAATGCAACAGCCCCAAATCTATGGCACACAGTTAAAGCAGCCCTAAGAGGGAAATTCATAGCTTTACAGTTCTATCTCAGGAAACAAGAACAATCTCAAATAAACAATCTAACTCTACACTTAAAGAAACTTGAAAAAAGAACAATAAACAAAGCCCAAAGGGAGTAGAAGGAAAGAAATAATAAAGTTCAGAAATAAGCAAAATAAAGTCTAAAAAAGCAATACAGAAGATCAATGAAATCAAGAGCTGGTTCTTCGAAAAAATTAACAATATAGACAAACATTTAATTAGACTCATATGTTCTTTTAAATTCATACAATTTGAAACTAGATTTTTAAGCATCATATTTTAATACTTAAATGTTTTCAGATATGTTTTTGTTTGTTTGTTTGCCTTTTGTTATTTTGACTGTTGTGATTCTTAATGATCATCATATTTCTCTTCTAAGAAAGATTATTGAATACATCATCAGAATTGTATTGATAACATTTTGAACAGGGAGAATAAACTTTCTTGAGGAACTCATCTATTTACATGGTTTTTAAACTTACTATTTCTAAAAATACATTCACGCTTCTTTGTAGTTTTCTTGTTAAAACTAATGTGTTTAGTTTACTCATTTACTGGTCATATTTTAGCGATACTGTTTCAAACCTGAAAGTTGGAGTGACAAGTCACATAAGAAACAAAAGTCACTGTTGAAATATCAAGACATATGTGGGTGTTTCAGAGAGATTTCACACTGAATGCAGACACACTCTTAATTCATAAAGGGAGGCAACGTATGTCAGAAAGACAATGAAATTTCAGCTGCTATTGTTCTCTCATCATTAGGTTGTGTTAATGGATTTGGGGTGAGTGGAGCCTCAACCAATATTCCTTTCTACCTCTGTTTTCAATGAATTTATGTAATAAAATTTCTTAAAGACAATAAAACCCAGCCTACCAACAGAAATTAGGAAATACTTCTCCCACATTATTTTGTGCACTCAACATATTGATTACATTACCCATCATGTGTAGACACGGGGCTCTGCTCCCACTGTCCAGTGTGTTATATATATACACATTCACCTTTGAGGTACAGCTTATTGATATAGCAGCCTAAGGTGTCACTGAAGTTTTTCTACTTTTAATATTTTAAGTAAAATCATCATCATCATTGAGCACTTACAACATGCCAGCTAGGTACTAAGCATTTAGTACTAAATCAAGAGGTGGTTCTTTGAAAAGATAAACAAAAAACTCTTAGTACACAGCTGGCATGTTAAACTCTTATCTTATTGGATCCTCTAACAAAATGAGGTACATTCAAGTGTTATTTGGAGTTTATAAAGTAGAAACAAACTGACACTTGCCAATTCAGTGCTCACCTGCTTTTAGGAACATTTACAATCTGATCTTAGGTGTATCTATGTCCAAAGTCAGGCCTCCTAACCACTGTGTCATTCAGCTATATTATTAGTTATATATAAGGTTTTATTTACAAGGAAATGAAGTCATTTCAAAACATACTCGAAGGCTACTGGTTCTACACTCAGAGTTTCTTGACTTTATAGACACCTGTTATCATACTTATTGCTCCTGCAGGAGCTATTCTAGATGGAATGTCAGTGTGTCCTATTTCCTACATTCCTCCTCTGGAAAAGCAGCCATGCTGAGACCAGGTGGACTTTTAGTACTAAGCTGAATAAATTGTATTTTCTCTGAAATTTTTCTATACACAGTATTTAATATTAACATGTAAGGCACAATGTTAACTCTGTCAAAACTAGAATGGATGATTGATTGAACTTGTATGCATGCCTATAAGCATAACCCATAGATACGGACAGTAGGGGGATGAGGACATATGCTAGGGGGCGGTGGGAACAGCTAGGGAGAACTCAATGGGGAGAAAGGAGACATGTAATATTTTAAACAATAAAGAATTTTTATTAAAATTATAAAAACAATTTTTTTGCTAAAAAAGAAACCATTAATTAAAGCTTTAGAAAAAAACTAGAATGGGTGAAATATTTTGTTTGAATGTAAAGTGTCACTAACTTATTGCTAATTGCATGCTGTAAAAATATTGCTGGTCTCATTTGTCTCAATAGAAAAGTGCAGACAGTGATAGCTCATTGTAGTAGGCACAGACTGCAACTGCTCATGAAGCAGGTGTCCTATGAGAACTAGACTTTTGAACCACTGTAGATAATCATTGTGACACCATAATTTTAAAGGTCAAAGGAATTCCAAGTACAGAAGCAGATTTAAAAAATATCCTTTCATCTTACCATCAAATCAAGAAAAGAAAACTTTTATCCAAATAAAATATAGAAGAGGTTGTTAATATAAAAGGCTGTTTTTTTTTAATAGGACTTAGGGTTCTGGAAGACAACCCCATAACCAAAGACACATTCCATGATCACTTTCATTGGGAACTCCCTAGAAGGCAGCCAACATAACTGTCTGAGATGATAAAGGTGTTCCGTATCTGAATGCTACCAATATGATAGTCACCTCAGCCACGTGTGATACTTAATTGAGGAACTGAATGTGTAATTTAATTTCATGTTAATTCAGTTTAATTTTCATGGTTACATACAGCTAGTGGCTACTGTACTGGACAGCACAGCTCTAAAATATAAATGTTTGCCTGATGAAATCACAGGAAGCTTTACTCATCACACCTGCCCCATTCAACTTTACATAAATTTCTCTCCTCTGTGCTTCTTGTACTACCTTCTCTCAGACTGGTGGGCTTATGGATTGCACTCAAGACCATCAGGGGCTCAGGACCCACCCCCCAGTTCTCAAGCCCTGAGAGAGAGACACTAGGTCATAAAATCTCCAATAGAATACAAGGAGATTGTGTAAGAACAGTTATCTCCAGAACCTAATCAAGGCTGTGCATCAATCTTGGGACTCCCAGACACCATTGAGAAATGGAACCAGGCTTCATGTCTTGGAATACATTGAAAGAGAAAGATCTCTAAAATAGAGAAAATACATGGCCAAGATGTCAGAGGAACAAATTGGACATTTTTGCTCTGGGTCCATTAAGGAGCACCTTAAAGAAGCAGGAAGTACAGGCGTGGCCTCATTCTTTGTTCTGTTCTTCTGGCCAGCAATGCTCTAAGGCTCAGAAACTGAGAGACAGGAAATAATAGACAAAGAAAGGGCTGTTAGGGTTGATGTATCTTCCAGCCTTCTTGACTCTCAAGATGAGCCCAAATTAGGCACGATGAAGAAAACAACAGTAGATTCTCAGCACTCTGTCTGACCTCCAGCATTACTATCCCTTCTCAAAGCCCCAACTTCCCAATTTCTTCCCTGATCTCTCTCTCTCTCTCTCTCTCTCTCTCTCTCTCTCTCTCTCTCTCACACACACACACACATGCACACACACATGCACACACACACACACACACACTCACACGAACTTAAGTTTGGAATCATAACTGGGCTCTAGGTTTAAGTCATACACTTGCCATCACCCCTCTGTGTACCATCTTGTGGTGACAGAAGTACATACAAGTTAGCTTGTCCCTTCTTTTTCCAATTTCTGATGCATTAGCCACCTATGGACTTGGGGATAAAAGAGCATAGACTTCTGGGGCAGGTTCACTAGTCTAGCCACTCTGATCATGAATGTGAAAACAGTGCCCCGAAGATGCATATTAATGTTGTCAGCAATAAATTCTTACTTCTTCTTCCTTTTCAGATTCCAATGATTTACTTCCAATGATTTACTGTGTCTGTACACTTTCTTTCATAAATGGCCAAATGCATTCTCAATTATGTGGAGTAAAAGTACAATTCGAGGTCTTAGAGTAAATCCTAAAGGAAAGGTGGAGGGGGGAAACGCCATAGCAGAGAAATGTCTATGGGTTTCAGTGAAATTTTCTCTGGAATGACTTCCCTGACCATCCCCTTCTACCAAGGAAGGCTCTTATTTCTGCTCATAGTCATTAGGGTCCCCACAAGTGCCTGGAGTCAATCACACCTGGTGCCTGACTGGGTCTGCTGACTGCAAGTCTCCAGATCAGCACCAGTGTCCTTCACTCCCTAATTCTCTTGTATTCCTCATGGTACAGACACATATGGCTGAGAAATAATGAACCAAAACCCGCAAATCTATTAAACTGTCATAAACCACATCATCTGATTTTACCCCCTTTCATAACTCCACATGAATCTCAGCTTCTTACTGACAAACTAAATGGACATTAGCAATAAAGGCTGGCTGAGGTTTGAGGATGGAGTATTGTACCTAAATTAGATAGCTCTGAGAATTATTTCCAGACATGTAATAACAATTTGAGTAAGTTACTGAACTTACTTGTGTCCAAACAAGAAAGAAGATTTATTTATCTTCTTAAAATAAATCAAGAAGGTATCCAAGTTTTCTTGATTCTATTTTTGGATTTTTTTTTTAATTCACCTCATGGTCTTTTCAAAGAATTTATGTTGGAAGCACAGGTCCTTCTCTGCCAGGAATTGTGGATGCTGGGTAGTAGATGAAGAAGACATGAGAAGTCATAGGCATATAGGAGAGTATTGCAGACCAAGTAGCCATTGCTAACAAAGAGCCATCAGACAAAACAGTTCTTCAAAGTGGCCTCTTTTAGCAGCCACGCAAACATAGCAGCCACGCAAACATAGCAGCCATTGCTAACAAAGTAGCCCGACCAAGCAGCCTTGCACCAGCTGGTTAGTAACACACTCTTATACCAACCCAGATAAAAGAGGTTCTTGCCAAATAGTGAAATCTATATTTGGGTTATAGAAAGGTATGCCTGTGCAGTGTGTACAGTAAGATTGCTGTGTCCTTGATCAGATTGGCCTTGAAGATCTGGCATACTCTAGACAGGGCCCCGACACTCAAATTGGCCTTGAACATCCAGCATAATCTGATTAGGGTCCCCACAATTTATTTAAAATAATATATATAAGCAAACATAAAGATAATCTTACCTTAATTCTTTGAGGTAAACTGAGGTTTTTGAATAAGTAATGAATTAAAACCATTGCCAGAGATAGATAATCGAAAGGCTGTTTGCCTCTTGATTCAAATGAAGTGAGGAGCCGCAGTGTCTCTCCCCAGATGGCAGTGATTTTAATTTTGCTTCAAGGAACCAGATCCTGCACAGCACTGCTCTGATCTCTAGGATCCAGTTCCTATAGGATCCAAAGCTTGTGTTGGTCAGCAAAGGGTGGCAACTGCAAATTAAAAAACTTTAAAAAAAACCCACAATGAAAATAAAAAGAGAGAGGAAAATCATGAACACAGAAAAAATCTTTGCCTCTACTGCACACAGGATTATTTTCCTAATACCTCACATACCTCATATGACTCCTACATTTAAGGAGAAGAGAAGAAAAATAACATGACTCAGAATTTCATTAAACAGGTTATCTATATTGACATGAAAATTGGATATTTCTTTTTTTAAATAAACACAAAAATATAACCTTTGTTTGTTTTGGAAGATCCTCATTACTCTTTCTCATATTACTCTCCTGGGCTGAGGCAGATGTGCATCTGACCTCAGGTAGCTTAGTGGGAATTCTGCTGCACTGTCTTTCAGGGCTAAGACTGCAAAAGAGACAGGTCAAACAAACAAAATTGCGAGTGGACCTTTTAAAAAAAGCATATTACAATATAGAAAAACTAGAAGCCTGGTGCATGAAATTTGTGCACGGGGGGTGGCGGGCAGGGAGGTCCCTCAGCCTGACCTGCACCCTCTCCAATTCAGGAGCCCTCAGGGGATGTGCTACTCAAGGTTTGGGCCCACTCCCCGTGGTTCTCTGCTCTCTGAGGGGCCTGCCTGCTCCACACCATGGGGATGGGCAAGCAGGCCCTGCTGGGTTCTGCCTGCAGGCTGCTTGCCAGCTCCCTGGTCACCGCAGCCACTGCCCAGCAGGCCCTGCTGGGTGCTGCCTGCGGCCCCTATTGCCTGCTGGGCTCATGTTGCCGGAGTGATGCTGCCAGCGTCTTGCCCAGCCGCTATGGACACCACCATCTTTGTCACAGAGTGACGGTTAACTTGCATATTGCTCTTTTATTAGATAGGATTATAGTGCTGACAAAAAGATTTAAATATATGCCACATATTGTTTTCTCTTTAAAAAGAAATTCTGGGGCCTAATATATGGTGATGGAAGATGATTTGACTTTGGATGGTGGGTACATAGTGCAATATACAGATTTTGTATGATAGAAATATACACTTGAAACCTATATAATCCTACTAATCAATGTCACACCAATAAATTGAAAAAATAAGTAAAGAGAAATTCTGACTCTGTAAATACCTCATTTGTGCATATATTTTTTTAATTTAAAAATTTTCAGGCCTAATTTTCCTCTTTTTTGCAAGGTTTGAAGACATTGAATAGGTCCATATAGGTAGAACTAATCAGATGGGGAGAAACATGTGTCCTCATACAAACTCCTGCCACCAACATTTTAGCATAGTGTGATTACAGAGCATTGGATAAATTTTGTTATGGGTTTATTCCATGGGATATGAGGTTTTTTGAAATTTTAACAAAACTTTTTCATACCCTACCTGTAATCAAAGTTAATTTTCTAGGAAATTTTATTTGAAAGCATGTTTTTCTATATAAATAAAGGCTTGTATTGTGCTGACAATTATGTCCTCCATTCAAAAGCAATCCTTGACCTTCTTCTTCTTCAGACAAATAAAATAAAATAAACATTATCAATACACTATGAAATGTGTTTATCTAGATGCCAATGGAACTAAGACATTATATGTTTACTGCTGCAATTTCAGAAGCCTGATCTTTGTAGTCACTCTGCATCACTTAAAAGCCCTGAGTCACAATAGTGAACATAATACTGCTATGTTTACACATGAACCTTCCCAAAGAGCCCAGGTAGAAAAACATACCAAGTTTGATCGATTTTTTCTATTGCTTTTTTTGGTCTCTATGTCGTTTATTTCAACTCTGATATTTATTATCTCCTTCCGTCTGCTTACTCTGGGCTTTTCTTGTTGCTCTCTTTCTAATAAATTCAAAATGGATAAAGGACTTAAAAATAAGACTGGAAACTATAAAAATCTTAGAGGATTTCCATAGCCAGCAAAATAGCAGACATATGTTGTAGCAATATCTTTACTGATACAGCTACTAGGACAATGGAAACTAAGGAGAAAATAAACAGATGGGACTACATCAAAATAAAAAGATTCTGCACCACAGAAGAAACCATCAACAAAACATTAAGAAAGCCCACTGCATGGGAGAACATATTTGCCAATGTTATCTCCAATATGGGTTTAATCTCCAACATTTACAGAGAACTCATACAACTTACAAAAGAAAGATAAACAACCCAATTAAAAAAAAAATGGGCAAAGGACCTAAATAGACACTTTTCAAAAGAGCACATACAGAAGGACAAGAGACATAAAAAAACATGCTCAAAATCACTAATCACCCAAGAGATGTAAATCCAAACATCAAATTCTCACACCTGTCAGAATGGCTATCATCAACAAATCAACAAAGGACAAGTGCTGGAGAGGATGCATAGAAAAAGGAATCCTCTTGCACTGCTGGTGGGAATGCAGACTGGTGCAGTCACTGTGAAAACCAGTATGGAGTTTCCTCAAAAAACTAAAAATGGAACTCCCATTTGATCCAGTAATCCCACTTCTAGGAATATATCCTAAGAAAACAGAGACAGCAATCAGAAAGGATATATGCACCCCTATGTTCATAGCAGCACAATTTGCAATAGCTAAGATTTGGAAACAGCCTAAGTGTCCATCAACAGATGAGTGGATTAGCAAACTGTGGTACATCTACACAATGGAATACTATGCTGCTGAAAAAAAGAAGGAATTCTTAGCATTTGCAACAGCATGGATGAAACTGGAGAGCATTATGCTAAGTGAAATAAGTCAGTCAGAGAAAGATAAATACCACATGGTCTCACTCATTTATAGAATATAATGAGCAACATAAACTGATAAACTAAAATAGAACCAGAGACATAGAGGTATCAAACAGACTATCCAACCTATGAGGGAAGGCAGGGGGATGGGGGGTAAGATATCAATCAAAGGAGTTGTATGTATCCATATGAGTACAACCAATGGACACAGACAGTAGTGAGGATTGGAGTAGCTTGGGAGAGGTCAATGGGGTGGGGGGTGAAGGAGACTCGTGTAATACTTTAAATAATAAAGAATTTTAATTAAAAAATACCAAGTTGTTAAAAGGCAAAAAACAAACAAACAAACAAAAAGAAAAACCAGATCTCCTCAGGTGGATTTCCTCCTCCTCACCCAGGGGGGTTTACAATGTCATCCATCTCTGTGTTATGTAATCTTTTACAGGGGAAAATAATGTTGATATTACAGATGCCTACATGATTACATCATTTTCTAGTAGCATCTTCTTTCTTGGATTTAATTATAGTAGCTATCACCACTGCTTCTCTACAATGTTGGCTTCTCTGCTTCTTTCATGAGATATTTGAAACTTGGATCTACATGAGCCATGTCTCTGGCTATAAAGGAATTTTTTTTTAAATATATTTTATTGATTTTTTTACAGAGGGGAAGGGAGAGAGATAGAGAGTTAGAAACATCGATGAGAGAGAAACATCGATCAGCTGCCTCCTGCACATCTCCTACTGGGGATGTGCCCGCAACCCAGGTACATGCCCTTGACCGGAATGGAACCTGGGACCTTTCAGTCCGCAGGCCAACGCTCTATCCACTGAGCCAAACCGGTTTCGGCTATAAAGGAATTTTTAATACATTGATTCTTCAAATTCCATACTCAATATGCTATGGTTATAAAATATGGCTTCTGTGTGTCTTAAAAACTTTTTCTTTCTATCTAGGAATAGTTTTCATCATTCAACCTATTAAAACAAACAGAAAACTAACAGAAAACAACTTCTTACTCTTAAGCCAGAGACAACATTTCTTCATGGCTGTTTGCATCATCATCACCAAGTCCAACACAGGGCTCAGGGTCTTGAAAATCTATAGCTACTTCAGATAAACCTTAATAGAACACAAGCCACCAATATGATTCAGCAAGCCTGTGTTCTCTGCAAACACGGTTTCTTTTCAGACATTGTTCTGACGAATCCTGAAAATATTGCATTTGAATGTTTAGTGCCTCTTAAATGGAAAAATGTTCACTCCCTTGGTTCAACTGTTATATGCTGACTGCCAAGTTTAATTTAACCAATTTATATATTCTGACCTGTAACAATAAGAAACAAAGTAAAGAAGGGTAGTGATTTCTGCTTCCCAGAATATTATATTTTTACTAGAGGCCCAGTGCATGAAATTCGTGCACAGGGGGTTGGGGAAGAGTGGGTGGGGAGGTCCCTCAGCCCGGCCTGCACCTCTCCAATTCGGGAGCCCTCAAGGAATGTGCTACTGACAGCTTGGGCCCACTCCCCATGGTTCTCTGATCTCTGCGGGGCCTGCCTGCTCCACACCATGGGAATGGGCAAGCAGGCCCTGCTGGGTGTTGCCTGCAGGCCCCACTTGCCTGCTCACGGGTCACCACAGTGACCACCCAGCAGGCCCTGCTGGGTGCTGCCTGCAGGTCGCTGCCGCCACTGCCCATCAGGCCCTGCTGGGTGCTGCCTTGTGCCCGCTTGCCTGCTTGCGGGTCGCCACTGCCACCGTCCAGCAGGCCTTGCTGGGTGCTGCCTGTGGCCCGCTTGCCTGCTGGGCTCACATTGCTGGGGTGACGCCTCCAGCTTCCTGCCCAGCCTCTATGGGCACCGCCATCTTTGTTGCGGAGTGGTGGTTAATTGGCATATTAGTCTTTTATTAGATAGGATTTAATACACTTTCCTAAAAGACTGGTGGTAACTTGAATTTGTGTTCCATTCATAGATGTTACCATAGTTGAGCAGCAATATCTATTTTGTAGGCAAATCCATAGCCACATGTAAAATAAACAATCCAGTACCATCAGGCCTGTGGAAGGGTATCAAGTGGCAGTGAATTTGCAAGTACCCAAGTCATTGGTTGTGACAGGTTACTGGGCTTTTTTCTCAGTTTAGAATGCCTGTAAGTGTATTGAGGTTCAAGTACCATTAACTCTTGGCAAAATTCTCCTTTCTAATTCAAAGAACAAAGGATTACTAAAACTCATAAAAAAGTTTCTCAAATTTCAAATAGCTTTAAAAAAACATTTAATGAGTTAAGACTAATTTAATCAAAACATATGGATTAAATTTTTCTTGACATTCACAGGAGTTTAATATTAAAGGAGAAGTCTTTCAGCACAACCCCCAAAGATTAGCCAATCCTAATTTTTAAAAACCAACTAGAATACTCTGTAACCTTTCATCTTCTCCCATTTTTCTTTGTTTAAAGACTTTTGTGGTTTGGGTGGTCTTGTTTTTATTATAATTGTATCAATAGATAATACATTTGTCAATGGAAGAATTCAATACATCTACTCTTTATATCTTCCTGGACTTTACCTTCTCACTTACCTATATGTAATTTGTTAAATAACCTCATCCATCCAGAACTGTGGTTTTTCAACCTTTTTGCCAACATTAACTTTCTTGGCCAGGAAGAAACCTGGGGTCTATTTCCCATCTGTGGTGCTTTCCAGCACCTCTATAGAATCCTGGAACATGACTTACAAATCTTACTAGACTTAGAATCTAGTAAAGAATAGGGAATATACACAATAAAAGGGAGGGGGGACTCCAAGCAAGCCAAAATGGACATTGCAGAGTCCATTAGAAAATGTCTTGATTGGAATCTTTTCTTACTTTACTAATAACTCTATAAAGCTTTGATAGTTTCTATATCCACAGGAGGAGATTGACTATAACAAATTGAGAGATCTAAAATTTTAGGAATGATAGATGGGATGCAAAGACAAAAATACAAAATCTAGACAATTTTCAAAAGGTTTAGTATGCTTGTACTTTTAGTTTTTGGAGAAATAGCCTAAAACACCTTATATCTCAATAGACTTTCAGAGTCTCAGTGCATCAAACATACTATAATAATTGATATATGCATAATTAAGACTTCAATTTATAGAGAAAACTTCAGAAATACTCTAGAACAAGAGAAAATAGTGTTGCTAATGTTGCATCATTACCTTGATTCAAGATGATTAGAATGTAGCAGAAACTTTGCTGCAGGCTCACAAAAGACCATAAATATGCAATGATAGAATCTATGCTATTGCTGTGGGTGCATCCTACCACCACTGACCTCCTGTGAAAATTCCTTCTAGAGCTTAGTTCATACAGAATAGTTGGGAGGCCAAATCAGCAGGATGTCTATGGTTTGATCAGTCTGTAAGAGCTAGTGCTATTGTGGACAGCATTTATTCCAACAACTGGAGAATCCACAGACAGGACATAAAAATCAATGGCATCTATATTTTCAGACACAGTGAATTATTTTTGAAAATGTGGCAGCAATGTGTTAGGCAGAGTCCTAGCTGGCGGCAGATGCAAGAGTCAAGTAGCATAGAAAATGTGGATTGAGAAAGTATACCAATTTCCCTTAGGGGAAAAAATGGGTTGTATTATCTTGGCACAGAATCAGATCTAGGAGTAGCTTTCACAGACCTGTGGAAATTACTAACACTAACATTTTGGACTTAGACAGATTAAACCTTAGAATATAAAAATAAAGTCCATGCCTTTCTTCATAATTCCATAATATAGGATTCCTGTTTGCAAGAAAACATACTAAAAATGATATTTGGAATTTTTTTTATTTATAGATGTGTGACAATGAAATTCCCAAATTTTAGATGTAATGTTAGAGTATTGCTGATGAAGGTTATAAAGAAAAGCTTCATATTCAAGAGAACTTAACCTATTCCAACCACCTAAAATTGAACCCAAACAAAAACTAGAAACTCAGCTTGTGGAAAAAAAAAATGGAAAAAACACATACAAGTGCACAAACATAAAAGTAATGTGAAGGTAAATTACATTACTTGTCCAAAAGTCATTTAATAGCAGAAATAGGGTTATTTCTATGGATTTGAAGGTTTTTCAAAATAACTGTTGCAAATTTAATGTCACTATCTCATTCCCTTAAAACCTTAACACCTATCAAAGAACGCTGCCAGTTCCCATTAGAGTTCAACAAAGACCTCACTCTCCTTGAAGATGAGCCAAGACGAGATCTTCTGACTTGAACATCTGCAGTGGCAATACTGCCAAGTGTCTTTAAGACCTGGCATCCCTCTGATGAGTCCTGGCTGTGCCTGGGAGTACTCTGAAGTTCACTTCCATGGGACAAGCACCTTCTGGAGCTTGAAGCACATTACCTTCTACCCTTCAGAGAGCTTGGTGTAAAAAAACATGCTACCTTCAATTTGGCAGTAATAGAAGAAAAACTGTTATTCTGGAGTTTTAAAAAAGTTGATTTGTGACTCATGTAAATATAAAAAGAGGAATGTTAAATAAAATTATTTTGAAGCTGTGATATACTGATGTATTTAATTAATGCGTGTAAAGTGAGCAAGAGATCTTGTGGAGTTAAAGGGGAAATGTATTTATTTTCCTGTGGCTTTCAATTTTAATAAGATCTACAGGAAAACATCAGATACTCATAGTAGATTTTCACATGAGATGCTAACAGTTCATTCTCCTGTGGTCTAGCACTGTTATTAACTATGGCTTTGTTTTGTTTTATTTTTTAACATCCAACAAGCTACATCTTTTGGAGTAAAATGCCATACCATAAGAACATTTTCATATAAAAAAATACATATCCTTAAAAAACCGTGTCCAGCTAAATATTTATATAACAGAAGCAAAATCATGTTCTAATATTCTGAAAGCTCCAATAATTCTTCATGAGGAAATAAGAAAACAAAATGCTAACTAATCACTTTGGTAAAAGTCAGATCAAAAGCTGGGTTAAAGAAGAGTACTTTTCCTCCTGTGACAAGCAGAGATGGAACATACCAAAGAAGGCACAATTTTCTGAAAATTATAAACAGCCTCTGGGTGGAAACCCGTCCAGTATATATATATTGGCGCTTTCTCTGCACAGTGTTTTGCAGATTTTTTCCCACATTGAAAAATCATTTGGTGTCACTCAGAACCAGAGCCAGAGTCATGTGTGTGTTCATTTTTACTAAAGTATGCTCATATTTAGAAATAAAATGATACTGAGTGTTAAAATTAAGAGCAAGAATGCCCTGCCTTCTGCACAGCTTGCCCAGTACCACTCCTAAAGAGGTAAGGATTACTATTAACTTTGTTGGCAATTTCTTCTGAAGGTGACCTCCACTTTTCTAAAATTATGGGGTTTTTGTCCATCATTCTTGCTGAAGCAATTTTACCCATTACCTATACACTTCATCTGATGGCAGATGAAGGTTTAATGTACCTAAAATACACAACAACAAAGTGCTATCTCTTTTTTAATTCCTCTATCAATTACCATGTGACTTTAGATTATACACACTTGCATTTTTCTCTTTTTCTTCCTAAGTCCCTCTGTGATGAGTTCCAGCAATCACCTGACCTTCTAACAACTGAACAGCAGACAATGCCCTACCTCTGGGTGATGAGCAAATCAAAAGTGAAGCCCACGCAGTGCTTTCAGGTTCCTGCATTCCGAATCATAGATTCCCTGAAACATGTGAAAATTAGATTCACTATATGTATAGTTACCTACCTTTAGTAAGTTTGTAAAAAGAAAGAAGCATGAGTCCCCACTTACTGTCAGGGGGTCAGGATATGTAATCTCCATTGGGGCAGCCAGGTGCCTAGCTCAACACCTTGGTGTTCTAGTAATAAGAAAGGAAATGAGAAATACCAAGAACAATTAGAAATATTTGTACCTTCCTTTCTCCTAAGTCACCTTAAGCCAGCGGTTCTCAACCTGTGGGCCGCAAACAATGAAAATACATCCTGCATATCAGATATTTACATTACGATTTGTAACAGTAGAAAAATTACAGTTATGAAGTAGCAACGAAAATAATTTTATGGTTGGGGGTCAACACAACATGAGGAACTGTATTAAAGGGTCGCGGCATTAGGAAGGTTGAGAACCACTGAATAGTCCTAGAATATAAGTTTCTGAAAGGGAAAATCTTCATTATAAGGAGTCGGATGAGAATGTCACCAACATGAAAAGGAATCAAGAGGAAATGAAGAATGACATAGCTGCAATAAAGAACACAATGGAAGGCTTCACCAGTAGACTAGAAGAAGCTGAGGACCACATCAGCAAATTAGAAGACAAGGTAGAAAAAAACACACAAACACAGCAGTAACTGGAAAGAAAATTTAAAAAGCAGGAGCCTAAGGGAGCTTTGGAATAACACAAAAAGGGGTGCCTGAAGGAGAGGAAGCAGAGCAAAGAATAAAAAACCTGTTTGAAGAAATAATGACAGAAAATGTCCCTCATGTTGGGAAGAAAAAAGCCACATAAGTCCAAGAAGCACATAGAGTCCCAAACAAGATGAACCCAAAAGACCAACACCAAGACACATCATAATTAAATTGGCAAACACCAACGGACAAAGTAAGAATCCTAAAGGCTGCCAAAGAGAGGGAGAAAGTTACCTACAAGGGATCTCCCATTAGAATATCAACTGATTTTTCAACAGAAACACATTAGGCTAGAAGGGAATGGAATGAAATATACAAAGTTATGCAAAGTTATGAACCCCAAAATACTATACCCAGCAAGGTTATCAATAAAAATTGAAGATGAAACAGAGCTTCACAGACAAAAATGGGCTAGGCGAGTTTATTACCACCAAGACAGCAATGCAAAAAATGCTGAAGGGACTGCTGTAAAAAGAATAAATAGAAAGGGAAGAAGGAACACAGGCATAAAGAATAAAACTGGTGACAAACAAGTACCAATCAATACTAACCGTAAACATAAATGGATTAAATGCTCCTATCAAAAGACATAGGGTAGCTGAATGAAAAAGAAAACATGACCCATACATTTACTGTCTACAAGAGACCACCTCAGAACAAAGGACTCACACATACTGATAGTGAAAGGATGGAAATTTTTTTTTCAGGCAATGGAAATGAAAGAAAGGCTGGGGTAGCAATACTTACATCTGCCAAAATAGACCTCAAAGTGAAGGCCATAACAAGAGTTAAGGAGGGCCACTTCATAGTACTAACTGGAGCAATTCAACAAGAGGATATAACTCTGATAAACATATATGCACCCAATACATAAAAACCCAAGTACATTAAAAAAAACTTCTGGAAGAAATCAAGGGTGAGATCAACAGCAATACAATCATAGTATGGGACTTTAATAACCCATTGACACCACTGGAAAAATCCTCTAAACAAAAAATCAGCAAAGAAACAGCAATCCTAAATGACTCATTAGATCAGATGGAATTAATTGACATCTGCAGAACATTTCACCCCAAAGCCACAGAATATATATTCTTCTCAAGTGCACACAGGACTTTTTCAAAGATAGACCGCATATTAGGACACAGGCAAAGTCTCTTCAAATTCAAGAAGATAGGTGTGTGTCCCCCTCCTCCCTCACCCATCCATGTGTGTCCCTCCTGAAGCTGTGCGCTAGGTCGAAGAGGACGACCTTCCCCCCAGAGGAGAGGACCGGTCTTCAGTCAAGGGTATACGAGTAGCTGAGATTCCCCTGCTAGAACCTCCAAACAAGCTCTCAAAATTGGAGAACTCTAGAATCCTAAAAAAAATTCCTAAAGTCTAAAAATGTCTCTTTCCAAATTCTTAAATCCTTCCCCACTATCCCCAGTGTCACTGGAACATGCCAGTTAGTGCCTGAGTTCATCTATATATATATAAAAGC
Organism: Myotis nattereri; assembly: GCF_964212035.1. Lineage (NCBI taxonomy): Eukaryota > Metazoa > Chordata > Mammalia > Chiroptera > Vespertilionidae > Myotis > Myotis nattereri. The sequence goes on from NC_138076.1 coordinate 107,923,945, forward strand.
CTAAGTGACTGAACGACTGACTGATCAACTGGTCGCTATGATGCACACTGACCACCAGGAGGCAGACGCTCAATGAAGGATATGCCCCCTGGTGGTCAATGCACTCTCACAGCCAACCTCCCGTGGCTGGCCAACCTCCCACGGTCCCTCCCCACAGCTGGGCAGCCCAGATTGGCCCCAATAGGGACTGGATGAGATGGCTCCGATTGGCCCCGATCACCGGGCAGGTCGAGGGACCCCACACATACATGAATTTGTGCACTGAGCCTCTAGAGTAGTAATAAGGAATTGAGAACAATACTTCAAGTGGCTTGACTGAGTAAAGAACAGAATTATTAACACCCTTGGTCACGACAATGTTCTTCTGTAAAAACAAAACAAAAACAAAAATACACCTAAGTTCGTATTATTTTTATATTTATTTTTTGGCTGCTACATCATAATTTTGACTCATTTTATACTTGTGGTCACAAAAAAATTATGCAAGTTACACACATGCACAGATTATTCCTACCATCTTCTAAACCTAATTTCCCTCCAATACGACTGTTTTATTTTTGTTTTCTAACTTTTGTGTTGCTTTTGTTATTTTTTCTTGATTCCTAACCAAACAAGTAATTCAAGCTTACTGTGAAAAAATAATCTTCAAGGTAAAAATATAAAGTTAATAATTAACTATGACTCCATGTACAATGTAGAATTCTAGGCTCCCACACACATAGCAGAGGTGTAGTCAGGTAAGAGGAAATTACTAACATTTCACTCAGCTCTGCCACCACTTCTATAGCCCCTACTTCAGTTTACTCTAGAACAGTGATGGTGAACCTTTTGAGCTTGGCGTGTGAAAATTTTGAAAAACCCTAACTTAACTCTGGTGCCGTGTCACATAGAGAAACATTCATTTATTCTTTTTGATATTTGCAACCATAGTAAAAAATGATTTACATTTTTGATATTTATTTTATATATTTCAATGCCATTTAACAAAGAAAAATCAACCAAAAAATATGTATAAAATGAACAAAAACAGAAAAACAATGTACATTTAGGAAAAAAAATAATAAAAACAATGATAATTAAATGGTACGAAAACTAGAAATTAGTGACTTTTTGGTGCTGAAGTTTGTCTGCTAATTCTTCGATTGCAGGTTTATACTTGGTGCACTTCAAGGCCAAGCAAACGCCACTAACTTCATCTGTTAGCCGGTTTCTTTTGTTCATTTTAATATTATTTAATGCTGAGAGCAAAGTCTCACAAAAATATGTTGATGAAAAAATTGTTAGCGAAGCCATCGCTAGATTTTTTATGTCGCTAAAAGTGTCACATACTCTGTTCCAAGCACTCAAAATTTCTTTTTCATAGTTGCACTCTTCTTCATTATTCAAACTATTTCGTTCCAGATTTTCAAGTTTCGACGTTACGTCAACAAACACATGAGTCCAAATGCTACCTTGAAAATCTGCAAGTTGCATCTCTAAATCGTCAATTTGCATCCATTGGAAATCCTTTAATTTTAAAGTACTGTAAACAACTACATCCGGATACTTAATTATTTTAATGGTCTGTTCTAGGCTTCTAAATTGGTCGAATCTTTCGCTGAACTGTTCAAATAACGAGTTTACTATATTCTGGTACATAAGTATGGACTCCATTACACTCGTTGTAGTGGCCTTCTCAAATACTTTTTTATCCGAGGAAAATACTTATAAGTTTTAGTTTCAATATCTCGCTTGAAAATTTTGTTTACTTTCAAAAGATTTGATGTATCCAAACATACGTCAATGCTTTTGCTAAAACCTTGTAATTTTAAGTTAAGTTCATTCATATGAACAGAGAGATCTGTAAAAAACATCAAATTGCTGACCCACTTATGATCATTGATCTGAGGAAAGTTTGCCAGATCCTTCTTCTCAATAAATACCGTAATTTCTTCAAAGCACTCCACAAATCGCTCAGGTACTTTTCCTCGACTCAGCCATCTCACATTATTGAACATCAGTAGTCCACTGTAGTTTGAATCAACTTCCTGTAAACGTGTAGAAAATTCTTGCTTGTGAAGGGGTCGAGAAACTATAAAATTCACAATTTTTGTTACAACTGACATTAAATCATTCAATTCTGAGAATCCCGATTTGGCACACAACACCTCCTGATGGATAATGCAATGAAAAGGTACAAGTGGATGTCTAATAGCTTCCATAAACAATTTCAGGAATCCCACATTTTTTCCCACCATATTTGGTACCCCATCTGTCGTGACTGACACAATTTTAGAGATATCAATGTTTATGTCACTGAATGTTTTTATAATAACCTTACATATTTCGTTTCCTGATGTACTTATTGGCATTGATTCTCTAACTTTATCAACTCTTCTCTCATTGTGAGATCATCAGAATATCTAGCAATAATGGCCAACAGAGCATCTGATGTGACATCAGTAGTTTCATCAAGAGAAATCGAAAAATATTTACAACTATTTAAGTCTTTTTTTAATTGATGTTGTACATTTTTGTTAAGATCTATTATTCTGTTTTTGATAGTATTTCTACTGAATGGTAACTCAGAAATTCTTTTAATAATATCATCTTTATTTTTCATATTGTGAAATAGAGCTGGTGCACATCTTAGAAATGTTTCCTTAATAAATTCTCTGTCACTGAGGGCTTTTCCATGCTGAGCTATGGAGTGAGCAATACAGAAACTTGCTGATATTAAATTTGTAGAGCATCTTACAAATTTAATGATGGAATTTGATTGACTTTTATAGAGGTGTAGCTGCCTAGAAATGTATTCCTTACTTTCATCGATACTTTCTTTCAAGAGCTGATAATGATTACTTTCAAAATGTCTCTTTACATTCCACGTTCTGCTTACTACCGTTTCATTACACAGTATGCACAATGATCTGTTGTTTCTGTCAACAATCCCGTACATCTCGGTCCATATGTCTTGAAAGGGTCGGCTACTGCTACTTCCACTTCCTTTATCATTCAATCTTGCTTTTTTATTTTTTTGATCACAAGGCTACAAAAATAAATAAATATAAATCACGGCGTTTTTTTATAAGAGGTTGATAGGTTTCTTACCTATTAACTTTTTGCAGTGTTGTTGCACTGACTCCTGGTGCAAAACAATTCAAAGATAGTATGTATAACCAACAAATATATGGTGCTGTAATCAATTATCCGACACGCAGAATGTCTCGTCGAGCACTGTTGCACTGTATATCTTTTTCTTCTAACCCTCCCACTCCTGTCTCCTAACGAACATGGCGATCAAGTGCGTCTGTTTGCCAAATGCACCCGAAAGCACAGGAAGCTTACCCGAGGCACATGTTGACAATAGTGAGGCCGTTTCCAGAATTGGGCATTTTGTCACTCGAGTGAAAATAAAATGTCATGAGAAAAGATTAATCTCTTTGTAGTGCAATTCTTAACCTTTTTATATTAATGTCAATATTGGAACAATGTATCTTGGATGTTTTCACTATGTACCTTTGCTACGCAACACCGATGTACATGTTTACATCCGGTTTTAGAATTGCATTATTGTTCATGAGTAACGTGAGTAATAATATTACTCGAGTGATGCCCAACTCTGGCCGTTGTGAGAGACAAATATTTGAATTATGCAACTTTTTGTCTCTGTCGATGCGTGTCACCCAAAATGAGTTTGCGTGTCACCTCTGACACATGTGTCATAGGTTCACCATCACTGCTCTAAAAAGTACCCTTATTATACATTGTAAATATTATCCCCAAAGGATAAATTATCAAGTCAATTTATTTTACTTCTAAAGGAGGACCAGTGAATGACAAGAACATTTGTTATATGGTGCACTCAGTAAATGACTGTGCCTTGTGACCAGTGCACGGCATGATATTCTGGAATCCTTTATACACGAATGAAAAAATATCGATAAAATCTTTCAGTGACTAATATGATGATTATCTGAGAGCAGGTGGTTTACCAAGTAAACTTTACATTGAGCCGGAATCGCTCACACTGAATAGGAAGTTTTAAATCCCTGTGAAGAATCCACCATTTCCCCCAGAATCATCCTCAAAAGAAGTCTCTTTTTTAAAAAGGATTTTTGCAGGTATATTTCATCTGCCTCTCCTCTTTTTAAAATTTATCTTTATTGTTGAAAGTATTACAGATATCCCTGCTTTTCCTCCCATTGACCCCTTCCTCCCTGCCTGCCCTCCCCAGGCCTTCACTGCACTATTGTCTGTGTCCATGGGTTATGCATGCATGCTCATGAGCTCTTTGGTTAAATCTTCCTGCCCACCCACCCACCCCTTTTCCTCTGAGATTCCTCAGTCTGTCATCTGCCTCTTTTGTGTGGGCTTCCCCTCTTCTCTAATAGTGGGAAGAAGCATCAGGCCTTCTACAGGTGACAGGACATATGACAATCATCCCAGTCACTTGGCTGAGTTTAGATTTAGTAGTTACTAATGTAGTAATGGCACAGTTTTCATTACATGGTGAAATTTAAAAATAAATAACTTTTTAATCCTCACTAGAGGATTTTTTATTGGCTTTTAGAGAGAGAGAGAGAAGGTGGAGAAAGAGAGAGAGAGAGAGAGAGAGAGAGAGAGAGAGAGAGAGAGATGAGAGAGAAACATCGGTTGGTTGCCTCCCATAGATCCCTGACCGAGGATCAAATCCACAACCTAGGTATGTGCCCTGACCAGTAATTAAACCCATAAGCTTTGCTGTATGGGATGACACCCCAACAAATTCAGGCACCTGGCCAGAGCAGGGTGAAATTTTTTAAAGTAAAGATTAGTTTCTTCTTTAAAGTTCAGATAATGTCACCTTAGGTTGATAGAGATTCTTGTTTAATTTAATAATTTAATTTAATAAAAAATAGATTTATTTATTTTTAAAGATAAAGATGACTTTTTAAAAATTTCCACTTATTGAAAAGAGAGGAAAAAAAGTAATCATAATAGCTGAGGTATTGAAATCCAATTAAAGGGAATGAAGAAAAGGAGTGTATTTAAAAATATACTTAGGAAGAAGCATAAATGAAAGAATGAATGTTTATTGCATCTGTATAATGGATTAAACAGTTTTAAAATCAGTGACAACCTCATTGATGGCATAATATTAATTGGGGTAAGTTATCATATTTCTTGATAAATAGTCTGCATATTGTTTTCTTTGAAACTGTTTTATCTCGGCATAATACTTCAGTATATCCAGGAAAACCTATTTGTTATATGGTGCATTCAGTGAATGACTGTGTCTTGTTCTTTGAGTACACAGTGACGACATGTTTATAGTCATAAAAATATAGCACAAGTAGGAAATCTATATTTGCACGTGCGCACGCACGGACGTGCAAACACACACACACACACACACACACACACACTGACTACTTTTTTTGAAGACATTCAGAGAGCATGAAGAGAAAGAATCTTGATCAATGGTTTCCCATTTAGTAAGTCATCAAAAAATATACACACCAATCCCTCTGTCAAAGGTTCAAATCCAATCCATCCATGGTGCTCTCACCCCCAGGAGTGATGCTCAAAATATTTAACAACTGGCACTGGCACATGGCCTTATGTCCAGCAGCCTCTCTTTAGAAATTGTGGGAAAGAAAGTGGGCACTGACTAACAGACTTTCGCTCATCACTGTGGAAGAACTGTGATGTTGCACCATACTTTCCCATGAATGTGACCTGATCACCTGCATTCAGCACTTTGTGGAGCAAAATGTTGTCACCAGGAAGGTAATGCATATCAGTGGTAATTTTCTGTGGTTTCAGACACCCAAGTCAAAAAGCAGTGAACATTGTTTACAGGGTGTGTATAGGGGCTATTAGAAGGCACTCGGCACCCTTCTGAATTGTCTCCACTAGCCCTGCCTGTCCCAGCCCTCTAGAGTTTGGTAAGGACAACTGACTTCCCACACAATTGTCCCTTGAGGACAGACGCCTGCATACAAGGACCATGGATCGGTTAAGCACCCCAAGAAGTGCCAGCCCACATGTAGTTCTGCTTAGTCATAGAGCGTACAGTAGTCAGACTGGTGAGATGAATATGCCAGAAGGAAAACCACACTTGATATCAGCGAGCAGATAGGCAGGGCTGGCACAGAGATGCTGTCATGTTGGGAGAGTAAAGGGTTGGTGAGAGCAGAGGCAGTTGGAGACTGGAAAGCAGATCCACAGGATAATATGCTATAGTGCATCTGGCCCTGCACCGGCCAGGAGGCCAGGTGCCTCCTCCAGGGAGGAAAAAGCTGATGATGCATCCCAAAGCTATTTCTTGACCTTGGCTGACCTTCAGGCTGGTTCAGCAGAGCAGAGACTGACTCAGAGGTTCCATCTTAGAGCTGGAACCACAGCTTCGGGTTGCCATAGCTCATATAGTGGTGTTGGGACTTGACAGAAGCAACCTAAAACTTTCTAAATGTTCATTGTTTGTCTAAGTGAGGACAAAAGATGATCTATCTTTCCTACTTGTACTATATTTTTATGACTATAAACATGTCGTCACTGTGTACTCAAAGAACAAATGGTGATTTAAAAATAAGTCTCACAAAAAATTATCCTTTCTTTGGAGAGAGTATATATATTTAATTCTAGATAGAAAGCAACTGCAGAGTAATCATCATGATCTGTAACCAGGCATTCTGGGATAGTGACAGCTTGTTCCCCTTTTGAGGCTTCACCCTTTCAGAATATCGACATCTATCCCAGAGTTAGGGGCCCATATGACAGAGGCCCCTTTGACATAAGAAGCCCCTCTTGCCTCTCAACGGGGAAAGGAGGGAGAAGCCCTAAGAGAGAAGGAATGAGAGATCACAATCACATCACTCTTGCCAAAAAAGAGCCCTTTCCTGGAATTATAAACTTGAAACTCCTTTTTTAAAATTAAATTTAAATATTTTATTTTATTAAATCTTTTTTTATTGAAAGTATTACATGTGCCCCCTCCCCCCCTCTTGACCTCTTCTAGTGCACCCTGACACCTGCCACAGGCTTTCACTACCATATTATCTGTGTCCATGGGTTATGCATATATGCATACAAGTTCTGTGGTTGATTCCTTCCAACCTGCCTATCCTCCCCTACCTTTCCTCTGAGATTCCGCAGTCTGTTCCATGCTTCTATGTCTCTGGATCTATTTTGTTCATCAGTTTGTTTTATTCATTAGATTTCACATATGAGTGAGATCTTATGATACTTGTCTTTCTCTGACTGGCTTATTTCCTTAGCATAATATTCTCCAGGTTACTCCAGGCTGTCTCAAGGGTAAAATACCCTTCTTTTTTATTGCTGCATAGTGTTCCATGGTGTAAATGTACCACAGTTTTTTCGGTTTTTTTATTCATTCATCTACTGATGGACACTTGGGCTGTTTCTAGATCTTAGCTATTGTAAACTGCGCTGCTCTGAACATAGGGGTGCATACATTTTTCTTATTGGTTTTCAGGTTTCTTAGGATATACTCCTAGAAGTGGGATCATTGGGTCAACTGGAAATGCCATATTTAATTTTTTGAGGAAATAGCATAGTCATTTCCATGGTTTCTTCTAAACTTTATAAACTTATATTTATAATTTTGAGTTTATTCTTATGTGTGGTGCAAGTTAGTGGTCTAGTTTTAATTTTTTGCATATATCTGTCCAATTTTCCCAACACCATTTATTGAAGAGACTGTTTTGACTCCATTGTATGTTCTTGTCTCCCTATTCAAGTATTAATAGAGTGTAATGGCTTGGGTCAATTTCTGGGTTCTCTGTTTTGTTCTATTGATCTAGATGTCTGTTCTTGTGCCAGTACCAGTCTGTTTTGAGTACAGTGACTTTGTAGTATGACTTGATATCTGGTATTGTGATTCCTTCAAATTTGTTCTTCTTTATCAAGATTGCTGCAGCTATTCAGGGTCTTTTCTTCTTCATATAAATTGTTGGAGTATTTGTTCTAGATCTGTGAAATATGCCATTGGTATTTTTATAGGGATTGCATTGAATCTATAGGTTGGTTTGGGTAGTATGGACATTTAATGATGTTAATTCTACCAATTCATGAACATAGTATATTCTTCTACTTGATTATAACTTCCTCTATCTCTTTTTCCAACGTTCTGTAGTGTTCTAAGTACAAGTCTTTTTTTACCATATTGGTTAAGTTTATTCCTAAACTAGAGGCCCAGCACATGAAATTTGTGCATGAGCATGGTCCCTAGGCCTAGCCTGCGATCAGGGCCCTGCCCGCCTCCACCACCCACTTAGGTTCTCCATTTGCCATCAGGTGATCGGAGCCTGATAGCTGGGGGAAGGGACCAAGACGTTGACCATTCCCGCATGCTCACCAGCCCTGCCCCTGCCACGGGTTTCCCTCTGTGTGTGGGGCAACAGGTGGGGCAGGCTCCTTGGCCTGGCACCACCCATGTCCCCTGCCATCCACCCCCAGTCCCCATTTTCTATCGGGTGATTGGAATCTGCCAGCCAGGGAAAGGGACCAAGGGGTGGTCATTGCACCTCATAGTGACTGGTCAAGCAATTGTTCTGGTCATTCTTCCATTAGGGTCAATTTGCATATTACCCTTTTATTATATAGGATAGAAGCCTAGTGCACAGGTTGGGGTTGGCTGGACTGTCCTGATGGGGGCCCCGGATTGGGGTGGGGATCCCCACTGGTGGGTGGGGCTGGCTGGGACGAGGGACCATGGTGGGTTTGCAGGCTGGCCACACCCCCAGTTGGGGTGGGGGTCCCTGTTGGGGGGTGTGGCCAGCTGGGGTGAGGCCTCCCTGTCCTTCTGGTCTCTAGTTGTTCTGGTCGTTCCACCATTTTGGTATCTGGGCTTTAATTATATAGGATATCTTAATTTTTTGTTGCAATTATAAATGGGATTGTTTGGTTTCTCTTTTTGAGAATTCATTATTGGTATATAAAAATGTCATCAATTTCTGGGTGTTAATTTGGTATCCTTTTACATTGCTAAATTCATTTATTAAATATAGTAGTTTTTTGTAGAGTCTTTAGGGTTTTCTATGTAAAATATCACGTCATCTGTGAATAATGAGAGTTTTATTTCCTCCTTTTCAATTTGGATGCCTTTTATGTTTTCTTCTTGTTGGTTTGCTGTGGCTAGGACTTTCAGTATTCTTTTGAATAAGAGTGGTGAAAGCAGACTTCCTTGCCTTATTCTTGTTCAATGGTTTTAGTTTTTGTCCATTAAGTATGATGTTGGCTGTAGGTTTGTCAAATATGGCCTTTATTAAGTTGAGGTATGATCACTCCATCCCCACTTTGCTGAGAGCTTTTCTGAAAAACTAAAGGTTCTGTGCATGAATTCATGCATGGGCGGGACCCCTCTGGGTGGCCTGAGGGGATAGGGCCAAAACCCAGAGTTGAATACTGCATGCAGCTCCTACCTGCTGCTCCCGCTCATCCTGGTCCCACTGCATCTGCCACGGGCTCACACCCAATCAGTCCAGATTGGGAGAGGCTTGTGCTGCCACAGCAGTGCTCACCAGCCATGAGCCCTACATCTGGTGCCTTTCCGAGGGGAGTGGCCTGTGGGATGGGGCCGAAACTGGCTCTCCAACATCCCCCAAGGGGTCCTGGATTGCAAGAGGGCACAGGCCAGGCCAAGGGACCCTACCGGTGCATGATTGGGCTGGGCAGAGACTGCGGGAGGGTTCCAGGGCATGTCCGGCACCATCTTGCCCAGTGTCAAACAGGGCTGGCCAGCCGGGGAGGGACCCGGGAGGTTGGCCAGCCAGGGAGGGACTGTGGGAGGGCTCCAGGGCATGTCCGGCCCATCTCACTCACTCTCTATCGGCTGGACCCCAGCAGCAAGCTAACCTACCAGTCAGAGCATCTGCCCCCTGGTGGTCAGTGCACATCATGGCGAGCAGTTGAGTAGCTTCAGCATATCATTAGCATATTATGCTTTGATTGGTTGACTGGTCACTAGACAACCAGACAATTAGCATATTAGTCTTTTCTTATATAAGACTAGAGGCCCAGTGCACAAAATTTGTGCATGGAGGTGTCCCTCAGCCTGGGCCTGCACCCTCTCCAATTCTGGACCCCTTGGGAGATGTCCCTGTGGGGTCAGGCCTAAACTGGCAGTTGGACATCCCTCTCACAATCCAGGACCACTGGCTCCTAACCACTGTCTGCCTGCCTGATCAGCCCAAACTGCCTCTGCCTGCTGGCCTGATTGCCCCCTAACTGGCCCTCCCACCCCCCTCTGCTGGCCTGATTGCCTCTAACTGCCCACCCCCCGCTGGCCTGATCGCCCCTAACTGTCCTCCCCTGCCGGTCTGATAGCCCCTAACCACCTTTGCCTCAGCAAGCCCCTGCCACTGTGACTTTGTCTGGAAGGACATCTGGAAGATGTCCAGTCTAATTAGCATATTACCCTTTTATTAGTCTAGATGGGTGTCGGATTTTGTTGAATGCTTTTTCTGCATCTATTGATATGATCATATGATTTTTGTCTTTCAATTTGTTTATGTGTTGTCTCTCAATTTTTTTATTTGCAAATATTGTACCAGCCTTGCATCCCTGGAATAAATTCCACTTGGTCCTTGTGTATGATCTTTTACATAAATTGCTGGATCTGATTTTGCTAATATTTTGTTGAGAATGTTAGATTATGTTCATCAGGGATATTGGCCTATAATTCTCTTTCTTTGTAGAGTCTTTATCTGGTTTTGGAATTAAGATAATGCTGGCCTCCTTGTAGATTTTTTGGAATAGTTTGAGGAGTATAGGTGTTAATTCTTCTTTAAATGTTTGTTAAATCTCCCATGTGAAGCCATCCAGACCAGGGCTTTGGTTTGCTGGGAGTTTTTGATTACTGTTCTATTTCATCAGTTGTTATTATCATATTCAGGTTTTATGATTCTTCCTGATTCCCTTTTGGGAGATTCTATTATTCTAGACATTTGTCCATTTCATCCATATTGTCCAGCTTGTTGGCATATAGTTGTTCATAGCATTATCTTACAATCCTTTGTAATTCTGTGGTATTAGTTGTTACTTCTCCCTTTTCATTTTTTATTTTATTTATTTTAGTCCTCTCTGTTTTTTTTTCTTATTTAGTCTGGCTAATGGTTCATCAATCTTGTTTATCTTTTCAAAGAACCAGCTCTTGGTTTCATTGAATTCTTGCAATTTTTTTTTTAGTCTCTATGTCATTTATTTCTGCTCTGATCTTTATAATTTCCTTCCTTCTACTTACTCTGGTATTTTCTTATTATTCTCTTTCTAATTCTATAAGTTGTAGGGTTAAATAGTTTATTAATAATTTTTCTTGTTTTTTTGAGGTAGGCTTATAGTGCTATGAACTTCCCTCTCAGGACTGCTTCACTGTGTTCCATAGATTTTGGGTTGCTGTATGTTCAGTTTAATTTGTTTCCAGGAGGTTTTTAATTTTTTTCTTAATGTCATGGTAACCCAATCATTGTTTAATGACATTTTATTTAACCTCCATATGTTTGAATGTTTTTGAGTGTTTTTACTGTAGTTGATTTCTAATTTCATTCTATTGTGATCTGATAAGATGCTTGATATGATTTCAATATTCTTGAACACTGGAGACTTGATTTGTATTCTAACATGTGGTCTATTTTTTTATGATCCATGTACACTTGAGAACAATGTATATTCTGAGATTTGTGGTGAAATGTTTGACAAATGTCAATTAAATATATTTGATCCAGTGTGTCATTTAGAGTCACTGTTTCCTTGTTAAGATTTTACCTAGAATACCTATCTAGTGAAGTCAGTGGGGTGTTAAAGTCCCCTCTGGTGACTGTATTTTAGTCAATCTTTCCTTAAAGTCTTCCAGCAGTTTTTAAAAAATATATTTATGTACTTCTATATTGGGTGCATATATGTTTACCAGTGTTATACTCTCTTGTTGGATTGATCCCTTTAGTATTATGTAGAGACCTTTATTGTATCTGGTGAAGGCCTTCAGTGTGAAGTCTGTTTTGTCAGGTATGAGTATTGCCACCCCATCTTTTTTTTTTCGTTTTCATTTGCGTGGAAAATTGTTTTTCTGTCCCTTCACTCTCATACTGTGTGAATGTTTTGTTCTCAGGTGGGTCCCTTGTAGATAGCATATAATTGGGTCATGTTTTCATATCCATTCAGATACCCTATGACTTTTGATTGGAGCATTTAATCCATTTACACTTAATGTTATAATTGATAGGTACTTATTTATTGTCATTTTATTCTTTATGCCAATGTTTCTTCCTCTATATATTTTTTCTTCTCATTACAGCGTTCCTTTTAGCATTTATTTTTGCAGTGCTGGTTTGGTGGTGATACACTCCTTTAGCCTTTTTTTTTTTTTTTTGGTCTGGGAAACTCTTTATTTCACCATCTATTTTTCATGATATCTTTATTGGTTATAGTAATATTGGTTTCAGATAATTGCTTTCCATTACCTTGAATACTTCATTCCATGCCCTTCCAGCCAGGAGTGTTTCTAATGAAAAATCAGCTGGCAGCATATGGGAGCTCCTTTTCTCTTCCTACCTTTAAGAATCTCTCTTTATCTTTAATTTTTGGCAGTTTAATTATGATGTCTGTTTGAGTTCTTCTTGACTGGGACTTTCTGTGCCTTCTGAACTTGTGTGACCTTTTCCTTCATGAGATTAGGGAAGTTCTTTGCCATTTTTTCTTCAAAACATTCTCTAGCCTTTTCCCACTTCCTTCCACTTCTGGCACTCCTATTGTGTGAATATTTTTCTTTTTTATGTGTCCCACATCTCCCTTAAACTGTCCTCCTGTTTTTAAATTTTGTTTTTTTTTTTTTCTTTTTGGGTCTCTAATTGACTGATTTTTTTCTACTCTGTCTTCTAGTTCAGTGATCTGATCCTTGGTTTCTCCTAATCAGCTTTGTATTCCTTCCAATGTGTTCTTTATTAGTGCCATGTCATTTTTTCATAGTTGTGAAATCGTTCCTTACTGTTGAGTATCTTTACCATCATTATCCTGAATTCAATATCTAATAAATTTCTTATCTCCATTTTATTTAGCTCTTCTTCTGGAGAATTCTCTTATTTCTTCATTTTTTGTTGTTGTTGTTTTGTTTGTTTTTTGTTTTTTGTCTCCCCATTTTGGCTGCCTGTTTGGGTTTGTGTCTATGTATTAGGTAGATGTGCTATGACTCCCAATTTCTAGTGCAGGACAATGTCTGACGCTGTGTGTGACTAGCCCTTAGTACCCTGTTTGTAGCTATCAGCAATCGACAGGTTATGGCTCCCTCTGCTAGGATGGGGTGCCTTTGAAAAGGACCAAGATGTGCACTGTGGTCTGCTTTTCATAGCCCCTGTCCCAAAGGGAGACCAGGCAAAGACTCAAAGCCCCCAGAGATCTGTCTCTGCCTGCAGTCCAATTGATGCTCAGTCTTGATTAGCCTCAGGGTATGTACCACAAGGTGGGCAAGTGGTCTTCCTACAAGATGGGGAGACTGCTTTCCGTCCAGGCAAAAACCGCCTGGATAGCAAAGGTTCACCAAAGAAATATGTCCTCTGCAGCGTGAGAGAATGACTCAGCATAGGAAACAAGGGTGGCTGCCCTTTGAGCTCCATTGCAAAAGCCCCCAACCCTGAACTCTCCTCACACAGCTCCAGTCCACTCTTCCCTCCCTCTGCCAAAGGTCAAGGTGAGTAGGTGCATACAAAATTTTGTGCATTGGACCTTTAAGATGGTGTCTGCATTTTTATCTATCTCTCAGTAGCAGACAGCAACCCTGGTGCTTTTCACAGCCAGATGTTCTATGGGAACATTTCTCAGTTCTGGTACTTTGGGCTGGGGAGCCAAGCTTGGGGTTTAAACCCCAGAGTTCTCAGTGGAACCCCCCACAGCTGAGCTATCCCTCCGGAACTTCAGCTGCTGTCTGTAGGAACCTGGCCAAACCTTTTTGAGACTCCACACTTCTTACCATTCTCTACGAGGTCTCCAATTTCTGTCCTTGGTTATTGAAGTTCTCCCCTGCCAGTCTTCAGTTGATTTTTCAGGGTGATTTTTCTGTATTATAGTACTATTTCCAATTTGGTTCTGGGAGAGTGTCAGTGTAGCTTCCACTTACTCCACCACTGGTTGGAAATCTCAACTTGCATCTCTTTTTAAAATAAATATTTAAGAATAGTTATAGATTTACACTTGCAAAGATATAGAGTTCCCAGACCCCACACTCAGTTCCCCTTATTGTTAACATATATATTACTGGAATATATTTGTCACAGCCACTGACCCAATATTGATACATTATTATTAAATAAACTTCATACCTTATTCAAGTTACTTAAATTTTTACCTAAAGTTTTGTGCTTTTTTATTCCAGAATTCCACCCAGGAAAGTACATTATATTAATAGTTATGCTATTACAGTTTCTCAGACTAGCTTTGTTGTCAATGACCTTGACAGTTTTGATAAGTACTTGTCAGGTGTTTAAATTCCTTGACAGTTTTAAGAAGGTACTTGTCAGGTGTTTTCAATGATCTTGACAGTTTTGAAGGGTACTTGTCAGGAGTTTTGTAGAAAAACTCTCAATTTGTATTTGGCTTGTGGTTTTCTCATGGTGAGATTGACATTACAGTTTTGGGGGGAGACAACAGAAGTGACCTACCCTTCTCTTCACATCATGCCAAGGATGCATGGTATCATTATGACTTCACACTGTTGATGTGACTGAGGTCATGTTTGTCCAGATTCTTCACTATACATATATTTTCCCCAACCTTTCCTCACATCACTCCTTAGAATAACACTACTATGCATGGCCCACACTTAAGGGATGAGAAGATATGCTCTACCTAAAGGAACCATGGTTTCATAAACTATATTAAAATACTCTGCAAGGGTTTAGCTATTCTTGTACATTTAGTTGTTTATGCAATTAATCATTAATCTACAAATATCAATATGGATATTTATTCAAAGAATTGAGTTATGATTTGACACTGTGTTAGATGTTAGTTGTTCAAATTGCACTGATTTGACCATTGGAGCACTTTCAATTGGTTTATGTGTCCCTTTGGACATAACTCCATCAATGTCATGTGGATTTTGTAAGCACTACCTTATGTACTGGCACTACACATGACCAGGTTTATCTTTGATATTTTCTGTCTCAGCCCTGAAATCATCTGTTTCTTCAAAGAGCACAGGTTCTTTTCACTAGAGAATAGTTTTAGAAACTAGGATCTTGGCACCGTGTGTGCTCACTGCTCCTGGAGTTTAATTGCTTTTAGGCCTCTCAGCTGACAAAGCAAGAATATATTCAGGTATTCACATTTTCAGGGTCACTTTTTATTACCTTCTCTATTTTATGCCCAAAATAGCTATTAAATATCCTTCACCTTAAAGGGAGTGACATAGGGTGTGTTATGGTAAAAACATTCAAACCTGTAAAGACATTTTGTGAATTTATTTGAGCCAAACTGTCAACAATTGCCAGGAAGCATAATCTCAACAGATTAGGATAATGCTCTGGAGAATGGTGGTTTTTCATCTATTTTTATACATTGCAATCAAAGGAGGAGACATATGTGGGTTATTTGAAATCGATTGGTGATAGATTAGAGAGGCAGGAGAAAGCAAAGCAGGCTGGGGGTGGGGGAGATCTCTGGGATTATGTAAAAAGTAAAATGATAGCCGAAACCGGTTTGGCTCAGTGGATAGAGCATCGGCCTGTGGACTGAAGGGTCCCAGGTTCGATTCCGGTCAAGAGCATGTACCTGGGTTGCGGGCACATCCCCAGTGGGAGATGTGCAGGAGGCAGCTGATCGATGTTTCTCTCTCATCGATGTTTCTTACTCTCTATCTTTCTCCCTTCCTCTCTGTAAAAAATCAGTAAAATATATTTTAAAAAATAAATAAATAAAAAGTAAAATGATAGACACATACTTCTTTTACTTAGATGGGTACAGGATAGTTAACAGTCAACAATTAACAGGATAACAATAACAATTAAGGAATTTGTGGTAGTTTGTCCTGGTGCAGGGCATTTGGTTGTGCCCTGAGGAGTCTGGGGAAAAAAAAGGGAAGTTACAAGTTACCCTGACATTTCAATGATATGTTATTGTAGATGCAAAAAGACAATAAGCTCAGTTAAGGTAGAGAGTGACCTTGTCAGGGAGGTTACCAGCCTAGGAGGTGACTACCTACCATAACTGCTTTGAGTTAAAGTTTAATTTCAGACTATCCTTTGTGGTTAGTTTAGATCTTTGAGTTTGCAAGACTGCCATACAGGCCTTCCCTGAGCTTGTTAGGTTAGCATGTGGCCCCTTTCGTCCACAGGTGGGTGGAAAGTATATGGGCCAATGACCTGGTAGCTACAATATATTTACTAATCAGTACCCATATCTGGCTTGGCAAGGCAATGTGTAGAGGTTTCATGAATTGGTCCTCAGTAGTTTCATGTATCAAACCATAATATTAAGACTGCTCAACTAACATGTCCTCAAGAAGGATTTATTTTATGAACCTTTTGTCCCAAGTTTAGACTTAGTTAGCTGTTGACTTCCACAGCTTCCTGTAAGATGGCAGCTATATTTTAATTATCTCTTCTTATTTTTGCATCATTAAACATGGAAAGCAGAACTCAGATATATGTCTGGTTTTCTGTAAAACAGTGTCTGGCACACTGTAAATAATTAATGGATATTAAGTGAATAAATAAATGAGCAAGTGAGCAAATATACCACTGAGTTGTTATATCTCAGTGATGATATGTCATTAATAGAGTACTCTGACAAATGTCACTTAGACATGTATTTATAACTCATAAACATCCTTAGAAACTTATTCACCATAATTTTAGGTGGCTGGGGCAAGGAGCCAATGGTTTCCCAGCCTCAAAGCTCTTAGGGGCATATGAAAAAAAATACAAAGAAACAGGCCTATTGTGGGTATTGTATTGGGGTTGGATCACACTCTGAGTCTTCCCATTGCCACTCACTCAAAGTCTGAGAGTTCCAAAGAAGCCAGCAACATGGACCTTCATCCTCACCCTCTCGATATTCCTCCAGAACAGCTCCTGTGCAATAGTGACCCATGGCAGTATAGTCAGATCACATTTTGCTATCAAAACTCCTATTTCAGATTGCAAATATGAATAACCATTTTACATTTTACTTGAGAACCAAAATGATATTTAAAGATGATTTCCCTTAATGTGAGATAGAATCAGCTGTTTTTATAGTTTTTAAAATTATCTGATGTGATGAAATGGATGAACACAGCAGAGTGTTTTGGTTTTTTTAATTGTATTGCAGAAACTGTGCACAATGACTTTCACCAGGGCCTTTTTTCTCTTCTTCCAAAGATGTATTTGTAGGAACATTATACAAATTGGATAATTTTCTATCATGTTCTGGGTTGGCATATAATTTCTTTTAAATGTAAACATTAACCAAAGCCTTAAAATAATCTTTGTCTTAAAATTAAATGACAACAGAACCCTGGTGATTGGTTCACTGTAAGGTCAAGTGAAATGGGGTATTTGATTTGCAAATGTTTGTTATTAGTCCTAAAATTTTCTTTGTGGTTTCACTCTTTCAGAATTCCATTGGAGAGATGATTATTTCACTATGTTTTGTATTGTTTATATTTTTTTTGGGGGGGGGCTTTCATCTTTCATTTTATATTATTATTTGTTTCCAATTATTTATTTATTTATTCATTTATTTTACTGTTGACAGTATAACAGATGTCCTCCATTATCCCCACCTTTACCCTCACCTTTACCCCCCTCCACCCAGGTTTATCGTCAGTGGCCACTCTGTTGGGAAGCATGAGACTTGGCTGGAAAGTTTATGAGGAGGACATTCTGATAAAAGGGCAGTTTGTGGGAGGTCTCCTTACCTGTTTATTGGAATTCTGACTTAGGGGAGACTTAGGCGAGTGTCAAAGGCGGTGCCTCTAATTATTCCTTGACCTTTCCAAACAAGTCTGTGCATCTGCAGACCCCCGGGTGTTTACTGGAATCCTTATGCTCAATCTCTGGATGCCCTTACCTAGAGGACAATGTAAACACATGTGTTCTCCCAAGGTTATTTACCCTACTGATTGTATCTAAAGATAAAAATTCCAATAAAAGGCTAATGAGGCAGGCAATCAAGGCTGCTCTGGCCACTAGAGCCAGGAGCCCATTAGCCCTCTCTTTCACAGTCAAACTGTGTCTGAGTAATCTGTTCATCCGTGGTTCAGGGGCTGCTGGTCAGCCCTGGCAAGGTGGTGACCCGTGTGAGGAGGACCAAGGAATGCAACGAGACGTGGAGGAACCCTCGAAAACGAAGAGAAAGGGAACGAAAATAACTCCACAGTAAGTCATTGGTGCCTACGTGGGATTTCCAAGTTCGAGGGAATTGTTTTTCAGCTAAGGTTTCACAATAGGACAGAAACTGTCCACTGAGTAACATTTCTCTGTTACTTAAAAAGTTATTAAAAGCCAATGGTGCCTATAATTTTTAATCCTTTGTTCCCTGATGATGGAACCTTAAATGTTGATCTCTGGGAACAAGTAGGTAGGAATTTAAAGAGAAATCAGGCCTAGAGAAAATGAGTGTCTTTTTCATCTTTAACTATGTGGGCTCTTGTTCGAGTTGCATTTTGCGCACTGCATATTGAGGACCAAAAGCCTACAGAATGCCAGGAGGATTTGCCACTTCCTACTCCTTAGGTAGAGCCTGTAAAGCCTATAATACCTAAGGCCCTGATCCTCCACTCCCTGGTGTGGGAAAGCTCATCAACTAGAGAAAATGGTACTAACAGTCTGTTTACAAAAGGACTCCTTAATGCTTTGTCTGAAATGATGCCTTGGGACTATTTGGCTAAAACGACTTTAGATGCCAGTCAATATTTGCTATGGAGAGCAGAATATGATGAGGTCTGTGAACAACAGGCTGTTTGTGGGTGTTCGCTGGCCACCCTACCTGGGAACTCTCTGGGCTTATTCTGGCTGTAAGTCCCAGGCAATGTAAAACAACTGAAAGATCCATGAAAAGAATTCGATTTGTTAAGCCTTGTCTGTGTGTCATGCGCACCTGTATATGAGTGTCTGTTGATTGTTGTTTTATGTATCTTTGTTGTTTGGTTTAATTTGTGTAAAGATGAGGCATATTTTACTTTGCTGGAGGCTCCAGCTACTTGTGATGGGCTGACATGTGGCAGGGATTGCAGGAATGTCCCAGTGGCTGCCAAGAATTTTTAATCTCTGGGGAGGAAAACAATTTGTCCAGGGGGAGACAAAATGGTGGCCAAATAGGCAGACAGGTTCGGTGCCTTCTCATGGAGCAGATAGAAGAAACAGCTGAATCGAATAACATCCACCCAGAATTGGCAAATTAAACACAGCTGGAGAGGCAATCCATGGACAGAAAGGTCAGAGCTAGCCTTGAAACTGGTGGGACTGGGTATCTGGGCTTGAGGGAGAAATGCATGCAGCCTGGAATATGCTGAACCAACACTTTGTCCCTTGGGGACAATGGTAGCGCTTGACTGTGGAAGGGTATCCACGGACTGCTGGCAGTCAGGGAATCTAGATCCTAGTCCACAGCTGTGGGAGGCTGTGCCCAGGAAGGCAGCCTGAAGTTTTGCACTGGCCACGCAGTGCCAAGGGAAGAGAAACATACAGCAGTGCGGTGGCTCTGTCTTTATAATCTCCTTGCTTTTACTTGCTAAACCCAATACATAGGATCTTTCAATTATACTCACCATGGCTGCAGTGCAGGAGAAGGTGGTTCTGTGAAAGCTGGAGAACAAAGTAGGGAGAGGTGATCAGGAGGCCAGCTCTGGGACAGTCCGATCCCTCCAATCCTGAACAGACATATTTCTCCTGAAGAACAGGCAACTCCTAGCAGTGCAGCCGCACCCAGCCTTGAACTTGGAAGGGAAACAAAGATTTGAAATACCCCCAGGGAGCCCATGGGGACTGGGCTAAGGGGCCATTTGGTCCCAGAAACTAATACAGAAACACCGCCACCTAAAGGCAGTGTCAGAAATAGACACCTGTGTAAATATAACTGAAAGCAGGCTGACAGAGTGGCCCCGCCTGGGTGACACCAAGGCTGTGGCATCTTACACAAAGGAGCTGTGGATCGCTGGGAGCTTCAACACGGTGCTGACTATCTAGCAGGAAGCTGAGATGTGGCAGACAGAACAGTGGAGAGGGTCTTAGACCAGCCCCCATGGGACATTAAATACTCAGCTGAATCGAACGAACTTCACTACTTCACTTTTTAAAAAAATCTTTTATTTAAGAAACTAAAAATTGTTTTTTCTTTTTTTATTTTATTATTTTTTTAACATTTTTTGTTTGTTTTGTGTTTGTTTTTTGGATTAGTGTTCTGAATTATATTTTTATTTTATTTTATTTTATTTTTAATCCTTATTTTATCTCATTTATTCCTTTATGCCAACCTTCTTTTCTCACTTCCCCCTTTTTCATACCCTGATCGCCAGGTTGCCTCCCTCAGAGGGAGACCAGAGGCAACAGCAGTGAGGGGGTGATGGGAGCGGTACCTTCCCCTGGTCGGCTGGTCACCTCCCACAGAGGGAGGCCAAACTGTGACTTAGGCCCACTCCCCATGGAGAGCGGGCCTAAGCCATCAGTAGGACATCACCTGAGGGCTCCCGGACTGTGAGAGGGGGCAGGCCAGACTGAGGGATCCCCCCAGTGCACGCATTTTTGTGCACCAGGCCTCTAGTGTATGTGTGTGTGTGTGTGTGTGTGTGTGTGTTAGAATATATATTTTTAATTACTATTATTTTTTTAATTATTTTTTTTATTGAGTATTTTGTGTTTTTTTACTTTTCTTCTTATACACTCATTCTCTTTCTACCTCCTCTATATTGAATCGTGGCCATTCCCCACTTCATTCAATTCCTTTACCTTACATTCTGTAAATAAGCTCTGCCTCTTCAGATTCAGCTCCTCTCCTTTTTTTTCCTGGGTGTTTGTTGTTTGAAATTTTTGGTTTAGTTGTTGGTTTTGTGGAGTTTTCTCCCCATATATATGTACATATATTTTTCTTTGTCCTTCTTTCCCCTTCTTTTTATTTCTCTCTTAAAATTTTTCCTTTTCTCAATACCATCTTTTATGCTCTTTTCTCTCCCATAATTCTCTTTTCTCTGGTGGTCACCTTTATTTGGGGTTATCGGTGTTGTGGATACATTCCTATTTTGTTCCCTCTTTGCCGTGTCTTCTCAAGTTGAACTTTGTGCCTTTTGGTCAACATGGTAGAGAGTGGGACACATAACTAGACACCTTAGAGGAGTGAAAATGGGGAAACAAAGAAACAGCCCCCATATGAAAAAAAAAAGGAGGAATCACCAGAAAAGAAAGTAAATGAAATGGAGGCAAGAAATTTGTCATAGAAAGAATTTAGAGCAATGGTCATAAGGACACTGAAAAGAATGGGAGACAAAGTCAACAACATGTGTAAGAATCAGGAAGAAATGAAGAAGAACCAAGAAGAAATATAGAATGACATAGCTGCAATAAAGAACACAATGGAAAGCATCAACAGTAGACTAAGAGAAGCTGAGGACTGCATCAGTGAGCTATAAAACAGGGTAGGAAAATACACCCAAACAGAGCAGCAATTATAAAAACAAAACAAAACAAACAAACAAAAAACAACAACAACAAAAATAAACCCAAACAAACTTAAAAAACAGGAGGAGAGCCTAAGAGAGCTTTCGGACATGAAATGAAACAACATTCACATAATAGGGGTGCCAGAAGGAGAGGAAAGTGAGCAAACAATAGAAAACCTGTTTGCAGAAATAATGACAGACTTCCCTGATAATGGGAAGAAAAATCTCAGACAAGTCCAAGAAGTTTAGAGTCCCAAACAAACTGAAGCCAAAAACACAGACACCAAGAAACATCATAATTAAATTGCCAAACACCAATGACAAACCAAGAATCTTAAAGGCTGCCAGAGAGAGACAGAAAGTTACCTACAAGGGATCTCCCATTAGAATATCAACTGATTTCTCAACAGAAACACACCAGGCCAGAAGGGAATGGAATAAAGTATACAAAGTGACACAAAGCAAGGGACTGAATCCCAGAATACTATACCGAGCAAGGATATCATTCAAAACTGAAGGTGTGTTGCCCTAATGGGTTTGGCTCAATGGAGAGAGCGTCGGTCTGCGGACTGAAGGGTCCCAGGTTTGATTCGGGCCAAGGGCACATGCTGGGTTGCGGGCTCAATCCCCCAGTAGGGGGTGTGCAGGAGGCAGTCGATCAATGGTTCTCTCTCATCATTGATATTTCTATCTCTCTCTCCCTCTCCCTTCCTCTCTAAAATCAATAAAAAATATATTTTTTTTAAAAAAAGAAAAAAACAAAAACAAAAAACTGAAGGTGTAATCAGGAGCTTCACAGACAAAAAGGGCTAAAGGAGTTTATTATCCCCAAAACAGCAATGCAAGAAATTCTAAAAGTATTGCTGTAAAAAGAAGAAATAGTAAGGGAAAAAAGAACACAAGAATAATGAATAAAAACGGCGACAAATAAGTAATTATCGATAATAACCTTAAATATAAATGGATTAAATGCTCCAATCAAAAGACATAGGGTAGCTGAATGGATTAGAAAACATGACCCATGTATTTGCTGTCTGCAAGAGACCCACCTCAAAACAAAGGATTCACACGGACTGAGAATGAAGGGATGGGAAAAAAATTTTCAAGAAAATGGAAATGAGAAAAAGCTGGGGTTGAGATACTCATATCTGACAAAATAGAACTCAAAGTAAAGGCCATAACAAGAGATAAGGAGGGCCACTACATAATACTAAAGGGGCCAAATCAACACAAAGATATAACTCTGGTATACATATATGCACCCAATACAGGAGCATCCAAATACATAAAACAACTTCTGGAAGATATCAAGGGAGAGATCAAGAGCAATACAGTCATAGTAGGGGACTTTAATAACCAACTGACACTACTGGATGAATCCTCTAAACAAAAAATTAGCAAAGAAATAGCAATCCTAAATGACTCACTAGATCAGATGGACTTAATTGACATCTTCAGAATATTTCACCCCAAACCTACAGAATATATATTCTTCTCCAGTGCACACAGGATATTTTCAAAAATAGACCACATATTAGGACACAGGCAAAGTCTCTTCAAATTCAAGAGGATAGAAATCATAATAAGCATCTTCTCAGATCACAATGGCATGAAACTAGAAATCAATTACAATAAAAACAATGAAAAAAATCTAACACTTAGAGGCTAAATAGCATGCTATTAAACAATGATTGGGTTACCAAAGAGATCAAAGAAGAAATAAAAAGCATCCTGGAAACAAATGACAATGAAAACACAACAATCCAAAATCTATGGGACACAATGAAAGCAGTCCTGAGAGGGAAGTTCATAGCTCTACAGGCCTACCTCAAAAAATAAGAAAAAATAGTAACAAATTATCTAACCTTGAAACTTAAAGAATTAGAAAGAGAGCAACAAGAAAACCCACAGTATCCTGAAGGAAGTGAATAACAAAGATCAGAGCAGAAATAAATGACATAGAGAAAAAAGCAAAACAATACAAAAGATCAATGAAACCAAGAGCTGGTTCTTTGAAAGGATAAACAAGATTTAGGAACCTCTTGCCAGGCTCACCAAGAAAAAAAGAGTGAGGATCCAAATAAACAAAATCAGAAATGAAAGAAGTGAAGTAATAAGTGACCTTATTGATATGCAAAGGATTGTAAAAAAATACTACGCACAACTCTACTCCAAAAAACTGGACAACCTTGACGAACTGGATACATTCCCAGAAAAATACAAGCTTCCAAAACTCAATCAGGAAGAATAAAAAAACCCGAATAGGCTGATAACTACTGATGAAATTGAATCAGTAATCAAAAAAACTTCCAGCAAACAAAAGCTCTAGACCAGATGGCTTCACAGGGGAGTTTTACCCAACATTCAAAGAACCTATCCTTCTCAGACTATTACAAAAAATTCAAGAGTCAGGAACACTTCCATGCTCTTTCTATGAAGCCAGCATTACCCTAATCCCAAAACCAGATGAAGACACCACAAAGAAAGAAAATTATAGGCGAATATCCCTGATGAACATAGATGCTAAAATCCTCAACAAAATTCTAGCAAGCCAGATCCAGCATTACATTGGAAAGATTATACAACATGACCAAGTGGGGTTTATTCCAGGGATGCAAGGCTGGTACAATATCCATAAAACAATAAGTGTGATACATCACATAAATAAATCAAGAAACAAAAATCACAGAATCATATCGATTGATGCAGAAAAAGCATTTGACAAAGTCCAACACCCTTTTCTGATAAAAATGCTCAGCAAAGTGTGAATAGAAGGATTATACCTCAACATAATAAAAGCCTTATATGACAAACCTACAACCAACAGCGTACTCAATGGACAAAAACTAAAACCATTTCCCTTAAGAATAGGAACAAGACAGGGATGCCCGTTTTCACCACTCCTTTTCCCCATAATACTGGAAGTGCTAGCCAAAGTGATCATACAGGAAGAAGAAATAAAAGGCATCCAAAGTGCAAAAAAAAGAAGTAAAATTTTCATTATTTTCAGTTGACATGATACTGTACATAGAAAACCCTAAAGACTCCATAAAAAAATTATTAAACTTAATAAATGAATTTGGCAATGTAGCAGGATACAAAATTAATGCCAAGAAATCTATGGCATTTTTATACACCAATACTGAACTGACAGAAAGAAATTTTTTTAAAAAATCCCATTTACCATTGCACACAAAAAAAATTAAGATACCTAGAAATAAGCTTAACTAAGGAGGTAAAAGACCTTTACTCAGAAAACTACAGGACGTTGAAAAAAGAGATAGAGGAAGACATAAACAGATGGAAGAACATACTGTGTTCATGGATTGGTAGAATCAACATCATTAAAATGTCCATATTACCCAAAGTAATCTATAGATTCAATGCACTCCCCATTAAAATACCAACAGCATATTTCACAGATCTAGAAAGAACTCTCCAAAAATTCATCTGGAATAAACACAAAAACAAACAAACAAAAAACCCCACAAAAAAACGAATAGCTGCAATGATCCTGAGAAAGAAGAAAAAAGTAGGAGAGAACTCAATAGCATATATCAAGATGTATTACAAAGTCCCTGTTCTCAAAACTGCCTGGTACTGGCACAAGAACAGACATATAGACCAATGGAATAGAATAGAGAACCCAGAAATCGACCCAAACCACTATGCTCAATTAATATTTGACAAAGGAGGCAAGAACATACAATGGAGGCAAGACAGTTTCTTCAATAAATGGTGCTGAGAAATTTGGTCAGACACAGGCAAAAAAAAAAAAAAAGAAACTAGACCATCAACTTACACCATACACAAAAATAAACTCAAAATGGATAAAGGACTTAAACGTAAGATGGGAAACCATAAAAATATTAGGGGAATCCACAGGCAGCAAAATCTCAGACATATGCCGTAGTAATATCTTCACCCACACAGCTCCTAGGGCAATTGAAACTAAAGGAAAAATAAACAAAGGGGACTACATCAAAATAAAAAGCTTCTTCACAATAAAAGAAACAAAACAACAAGAAAATCCACTGCATGGGAGAACGTATTTTCCAACGATATCTCTGATAAGGGTTTAATTTCCAACATTTACAGAGAACTCATACAACTTAACAAAGGAAGACAAACAACTCAATCAAACAATGGTCAACAGACCTAAATAGACACTTTTTGAAAGAAGGCATAAGGAAGGCCAAGAGACATATGAAAACATGCTCAAAATCACTAATCATCTGAGAGATGCAAATCAAAATGACAATGAAGTACCATCTCATACCAGTCAGAATGGGTATCATCAACAAATCAGCAAATGACAAATGCTGGCAAGGATGCAGAGAAAAAGGAACACTCGTGCACTGCTGGTGGGAATGCAGACTGGTGCAGCCACTGTGGAGAACAGTATGGAGTTTCCTCAAAAAACTAAAAATAGAACTCCCATTTGACCCAGTGATGCTACTTCTAGGAATATATTCCAAGAAACCAGAAACACCAATCAGAAAGAATATATGCACCCCTATGTTCATAGCAGCACAAATTACAATGGCTAAGATTTGCAATCAGCCTAAGTGCCCATCAGCAGATGAG
Source organism: Myotis nattereri (assembly GCF_964212035.1). Lineage (NCBI taxonomy): Eukaryota > Metazoa > Chordata > Mammalia > Chiroptera > Vespertilionidae > Myotis > Myotis nattereri. Next base: position 107,950,139 of record NC_138076.1, read on the forward strand.
TGGATTTAAAAACTTTGGCACATTTACACAGTGGAATACTATGCTCCTGTAAAGAGGAAGGAACTCCTACCATTTGCAACAGCATGGATGGAGCTGGAGAGCATTATGCTAAGTGAAATAAGTCAGTCAGAGAAATATAAATATCACATGATCTCACTCATTTGTGGATTATAATGAACAACATAAATCGATGAACAAAAACAGATCTAGAGACAGAGAAGCATCAATCAGGTTCTCAAACCTCAGAGGGAAGGTAGGGGATAGTGGAGGTAAGGGGGAGAGATCAACCAAAGGACGTGTATGCATGCATATAAGCATAAGCGATGGATGCAGACAATAGGGGGTGAGGGTGAGGGCAGGGCTGGGGGGATTGAGGGAAAATGGGGGAATAAAGACACATTTGTAGTACCTTAATCAATAAAGGAAAAAAATAATTATGTGTAAAAAAAAAAGAGAAAAAAGAAAGAATAGAGAAAAAAATGTAAAAAGAAAATTAATCCCCCCAAAAAATGTACAAGGCATTAGTTTTAACAGAGTCCAGTGCTCCATTGGGACATCCTTTGGATCCTACTCTTCTGCTCTGTCTGCCAATTCTGGGATTCCTGTGAGGTAGTTAGGTGCCAACCACTGTCTGGAACTTTTCTTCTAGGGCTTTCAGCAACTTACTTGACATTCCAAGCAATCCACTGATGCACTGTTCGTGTCTGTCTCCACAGGAATTGGCTGCAAGCAGAAAGGTCCAATCTGCTCTCTAATGTAGGTTTGTTAGCACAATGGAGTTGAGATCTAGGTCAGCCAAGTTCCCTGGGCTCCACCTCTGCCCACCTTTGCCTGCTAACCAGCTGTCAATCTTAATCACTCCAAAGTCTGTTTCTGAAAGGGCATTAGGGGTAATCGATGCTATTTAGCTTCAGAGAATATGGTAGGTGTGTTTTCCTGTCCCAGAGCTACTCCTCTGCAAGTGGTCCCAAAATATTACTCTGCCCTTGGCTAGACAGAGGTCATTTTATGTAGACCAGTGGGGTTGGCTGGAAACCTGGAGTTTTTATCAGTTCTCCCAGGTGGAGAAAGTACCAGTCTGGTTCCCTGGATAGTGGGGTGGAATAGCCCTTCCCTCAATCCAGTCCCTGGCACACATGAGACTGTTCAAAGGCTTGGCCTTTGCTTTTGATCTATCTGAAAAGATCAAAATACATTGTGTGGCATGCAAGGCTTCTGAGGGTGGGACAGGCTATATTACCTAGGGTGTTTTGTTTTGTTTTTCTTCTTTTCCTGCCCTCTGGCTACTGGCAGTGGCTAACTCCTCTTAGGAAAAATGGCCATTTCAATTTGGGGCCTATGACCAAATATTCCTGACTACTGCTTTTCTACATCTCATAATGCTTTGCACCACAGCCTCTCTTTAGGTACCTTGAGTCTGCATCTCTCTCCCTGCACCAAAGCCTTGGATGAGTAGCTGCAAATGAAAATTCCTGTGCTCTGAGTTTAAAACAAACAAACAACAAACAATAGAAACTGCAGCTTTCTCTCCAACTAGCTCTGGTCTCCCAGCTCCAGAATCTGCCTCCACCAGCAGCCTTGCCACCTTTCATGGCTGGATGTTATGGGGGCTGCTGTTCCTGACTCTGATGCTCTAAGCTGCGGAGCCCAGTCTGGGTCCAGGCCTCTATCTTATGAGGGAACAGACTCTCCTATAGCTGGAAGCTCCCTCCTCCCTCTTGACTCAGTGGCCTGCTGCCTCTGGAATCCTGGTCAGCTCTTCTTGTGACCTCACACTCCATTCCAATTTCCAGTGTTTTCTGTGCTTCCTTGATATTAACTCTCCTCAGCTGAACCTCAGTTGGTAATTCCAGGTGAATGTTCCCCAATTTAATTGTATTTCCAGTCTGGCACTGGGAGGAGATGCTCAACAAGTCTGCCTATTCAGCTGCCATTTTTTTCCCCTCATCAGAGCAATATTTTTGAGTGGCTGAGCATCTCTTACCCATGGTACACCCAAGCCTCATACCATGATGATGTCAGCAACACAGATGGCAGAGCTCTTCATCCTGAGACACCACTGGGTGGAGCAGCATTTCTCTCAACCACTGAGCTTGGTCATAGGGGGTGAGCCAGACAAACATTGTTATTTAAGCCACTCTCATTTGGGATTGCTTATCCTATCGAATAAAAGACAAAAAGGGTAATTGACCATACCTTTGATACGCTTCCCATTGGCTAATCAAGGTGCGCAAATTAACCGCCAACAAAGATGGCAGTTAATTTGCATACTAGGCTCCAAGTGGTGGAGCGAAGCCAACATACCCAAAGCCTGCAGAGCAGCAGGGCTGGGAGGCCTCATGCCCCTGGGATCAGCGGAGCCACGAAGCCTGACGGCTGGGGGAGGGGCCTCTGGCCAGAGCCCAGCCAGAGCGAAGGCCTGGGTCCCGGGTGCCAGAGGAAAACTGTTGCCAGCAGCCAAGGGAAAGGAAGGCCTGTGGCACGAATCTCTTTGTGCAACAGGCCTCTAGTAACTGCATAAATACCTTGAGTGTCCTAACTGCTAAACTAAAAACCAAAACAATGAAACGAAAACTTGCTTTAAACTTGTATATGTTATATCTTATTTACTCACAAAAATTCTCTAAGTTAGATGTTACCCATAATATTCTCATAACAGTAATGGCTAAATTATGAGTATAGAGCACTATTCAAGTAATCTCAATGAATCTATGAGCTAGGTGGTATTATTATGCCCATTTTGGCAAAGAGAAAACACTCTCTAAATCACACAGCTAACAAGTGGTCAAAGTAGGATTTGAACTCAGACAGTGTGTGCATAAAGTAATGAAAATGCACTGCAGGGAAGTTAGGTGAGTTCTGAAGAGTACACAGTTGAACAGTGCCTGCAGCAATGCTTGATAATGATCTGAGTTCAGCTTCCCTGATGTTTTAAAAAACTGCTATAGAGTCCCTACACAATGCCTTTTGGGGATAACTTAGTGTTGGTGAGCACCTTCAGAGATTCATATAAAATAAATCAGGGTAACTCAATTAATTCTCTCTCTCTCTGTTTATCTCTGAGTGTGTATGTTTTGTTAAGAATTAGTCTTTAAACCTGTGATTTTAATTTTCCTTGTGTTTAACTTTCGTAATTAACAATAACCTCATAAATAATGATAGGATGATGCAAAACTCAACTTTCAGAAGTTAAAAAAACAAAACAAAACACAAAACTCTCTCCAACATGTTGCCTGGTTCTAGAAATACATTAAAAGCTGAAAAATCCTGGGTTACTAGTATTTTATTCATTGGCAGCAGAAATCAGAAAAATTAACTTATTAGTTGCCCTTTTTATGTGATTTTTTTATCATCTTATAGGATTAACTAGAGGCCCAGTGCACTAAATTTGTGCATGGGGGGTGTCCCTCAGCCCGGCCTGCACCCTCTCCAATTTGGAACCCCTTGGGGGATGTCCTACTGCCGGTTTAGGCCCGGTCCCTGTAGGATCAGGCCTAAATCAGCAGTCAGACATTTCTCTTACAATCCAGGACCACTGGCTCCTAACCACTCACCTGCCTGCCTTCCTAATGCCCCCAACTGCCCTCCCCTGCAGGCCTGGTCGCCCCCCAACTGCCCTCCCCTGCCAGCCTGATCACCCCTAACCCCCTGTCAGCCTGATCTCGCTCCTAACTGCCTCTGCCTCAGCCCCCACCACCATGGCTTTGTCTAGAAGGAAGTTGGATGTCCATAAGATGGCCTGTTGACCCAATCTAATTAGCATATTACCCTTTATTAGTATAGATGTAGCCAAAAGAGATAGTTGTCTTTCTTACCAGATAGTCTAACACCAAGTCAATCTACTAGTAGATTGTTTTCCAGGCTTTAAAATATATAACCAACATAAAAATAAACTCAATTCATTTGTGTGTTTTCCCCCCCTACCACTCATAACATGCATATCTTTACATGGGGAACTTTTCAGTTTCCACTTCCTGCATATGCTCACAAGTTATTTTATTTTTGCCTACATCATGTCCTTTTGCCATTTCTCTTTTGTCTGCACAAAGGCTCCCATTCCTAATGTTAAGTGAAAGTACTTATGCTCCTTAAACCACTCTGTCTCTACTAGTTTAGCGTATGTGATGAATTTAGCCCCACTCTTCAGGGAAAGATAGGGGCTGTATTATTTATTTAAAAGCTTTTATGACTGCATTTCTTGCTTTGTTATCTTTTGATGTATTTCCCTTCTTAAGGTGTAAGCATCTTTAAAAAATGACTAGTGTGTATGTATATATCCTATATAATAAAAGGCTAATATGCAAATTGTCCCCATGTGTGGGAGTTCGACCCACTGGGAGTTAGACATGCACTGACTGCCAGGGGGTGTTGGCAGCAGGCAGCCAAGAAAAGGGAGGCCCTGGCCAGCAGCCAGCATGAATTTTGTGCACTGGGCCTCTGAGCCTCTAATGTATATAGTGTATATATATTAGAAAACCTAGTGAAAAACAATGAATGTAATACTAGTAAGTGTTAATAAATGTATTTTGATTCACTGTCAAGACCTACCTGTGCATGAATTGTATGCACTGGGCCTCTGGGCCTCTAGTATATATATATATATATATATATATATATATATATATATATATATATATATATATTAGAAAGCCTAGTGAAAAACTGTGAATGTAATACTAGTATTAAATGTATTTTGATTCACTGTCCAGAATCAACAACTCTACACAGTGATATAATAAAAAGTTTCTTCTAAGTGAATTTGTGTACCATAATCTCCTTTTAAAATACAATACCATAAAATGTTACATTATTGATTCAAGCAAACAACTGACCCTTTATTATACACTGACAATATGACCAATATTTATTTTATGTTATCTTTTTGGATATAAAAACCCTGAGATCCAGGCTATGATTTTTCTTGTTTTGTTTATTTTCCTACCGATGCATCAGAAGTCCTTGTGTTCCTTTCCAAACACAAATTCCACCCTACCTTTTGGAGGATCCACCATCCCTACCTTTTGATAATGAGTTCCTTTCTTTTCTTTATCATTTTGTGACCTGTAGTCATATTTTGAAACATGTTCTGTATGATTTTAATCTTCTGAAACTTGTTGAAATTTGATTTATGCCAAGTAAGTATATAATCAGTTTTTCAAAGAATGTTCCATGTACATTTAAAATAATATTCTTTTTCTGCAATAGTTGAGCAGTCATTTCTATATCTACTTGGCCAAGTTTGTCCATTATTTTTTTTTGTCTGTAGGTTCTATCAATTACTCAGGGACATGAGTTTGAAATCTAAATTGTGGATTTTTCTTTGTCTGCTTCTTCTTGCAGTTCCCACTTTCTCTAGTAGGAAAACTCATTTTGAAACACAGAGCATGTACCATAGGTTACACACCATGTATAAAGTACATTACAGTATTAAACAATTCTCCACAGAGGATACATGAAGACATAAATGATATCATGTCAAATCAGTTTAGGTTTGGGCATCACATCTGCAAGTCCTTCAGTTTTGAAAGCTTTGTGGATTTCATCATTGTAGATGAGAGATTTTATATCTCTATTTTGAGGTTATGTAATAATGAACAATATAAATGATGTTATCTTCTAGTAAGTGGAACTGTTTATTATCATAAAGTGATGTTCTTCATCTCTAGAAATGTCTATCACTTTAAATTCTATTGTCTGATATTAATATCATTCATATCAATGTGTGTTATTGCTGTAGCAGCAAAAATTTTAATTTATGATATGTGATATTCTATCATATCTGTAAAACTCTGGTTGATATTGTGGTATGTCTTTCTACATCTTTTCCTATCCTTATAGTTTAGGTATCCTATGAGCATATAATTAAAAGTTTAAAAATAAACTCTGAAGAAATTTGTCCCAAAGTACTCAGTCCCCTTATATATAATGAAATCACCATATTACATTCAATAAAATAATTATCATAATTACTTTTTATATTTTCTCTCCTTTTTGACTTTTTTATTGATTAATTTTTGTCCTGCTTTTTCTACTAATTCAGAAGTCATTTTTTATTAGTTGTTACCTTAGAAATTAAAATATGCACACTTGACAAGATCTAAAATTAATTAGTTAATCACCAACCAGATGACAATACAAGGACATTAAAACACTGCACATTTCTGCACCCCCTGGTAGGTATGCTATTTTGGCAATGATTATTTCTGTATTTTCTAAAACACTTCATGACATGGTTATTATTGCAGTTGCATAGTCAGGAATCATTTAGATTTACCCACATTCAGGACTTTTTTTGTCTTCAATCATTTTGGCATGCTATGCGTTTAATAATCTTTTTTTATTAAAAAAAATTCAATTTGGGTTGGAGAAAATGGCAGCTGAATAGACAGACCTGTTGGGTACCTCATTTCAAGGCCAGGTTGGAAATACAATTAAATTGGAGAACATTCACCTGGAATAGTCCAGATGAGGAGGTGACTTATAACAAGGACGGACAGAAAGCACCTGGAGACTGGTAAGAAGGGCAAGATCGCAAGAGGAGGGTTTCCCAGAGAGGAGGGAACCGAGCTACTGGGAGAACTGTTCTAGGAGCACACATGCCCATCCTTGGCGGTGGTGGTGACCCTACTAGGGACGCCTCTAGACATGAAGCATCATGACCCACAGTGCCCATATTATCCAAGCAGCTATGAAAGGTAGCAAGACTGCTGGCAACAGGGGAGTCTAGACCTGAAAGACCAGAGCCAGTGGGGGACAGAACCACATATTCAATTGCTTTTTTAAAAATCTCTAAACTCAGAGCACAGAAATTTTTATTTGCAACTACACACCCAAGGCATTGGCATAGGGAGGGAGGCATGGGCTTAAGGTGCCTGAGGATAGGCAGGGTGGGAAGCAGATTAGGGAGACCTGGAAAAGCAGTAGCCTGGAGTCCTGCATTGAGCCGTTCATACTCTTCCAAACTGAAATGGCCATTTTCCCTGGGAGGAGCTACCTGGGGGAAAAACCCTGCCCTAGGTGATACAGCCTGCCACATCCAACATTTTGAGCTTTACTGAGGAAACAAAGGCAGAGGCCAAGCTTATGGATCTGAACACTCTCAAGGATCCCTCAGTGACCAGAGTGGAGGAGGGGCCATCCACTTCACTATTCTAGGAACCAGATTGATAAATACTCCAGGGTCACAGTTGACCCCATTGGTCTCCATAGAAGGATCTCTGTCCAGCCAAGGGCAGGAGTAATGTTTTGGGCCACTAGTGAAGGTGTAGCTCTGGGACAGGAAAACACACCCATTATATTCCCTGAAAGCAAAACAGCACCAACCCCACATAAAGCCCTGTCAAAAACAGACTTGAGTGATTAATATTGATAGCTGGAGGACAGGGAAAGAGGGCATATTGGCCCCTCCTTCTTGAAGCTAAGGCCTGTGGAGACAGACACAAGCAGTGGACTGGTGGATCACTTGGAGCTTCAAGCAGGATGGTAAATAACAAAGGATGGTACCTGACAGTGGTTAATACCTTAGTACCTCACAGGAAGCCCAGAATTGGCAGACAGAACAGAAAAGTGGGGACCTAAGCCATCCCCCATGGGGAATTAAAACTCAGGTGAAGGGAATGACACTTCACTTCATTTTAAATATTTTATTTTATTTTAAAAATTTTTCTCACTATTTTCTTTCTCTTTTTGTTTTTTCCTCCTGTTTTTCTTTACCTTTCTCCTTCTTGGTTTTTCTCTTTCCTTTCTACCCCCTCCCCCCTTTTTATATTTATTTTTCTTCTCTATATGCTTTATTATTCTAGGCTCTGTTGTTTTGTTCATATATCTAATTTCCTCTTCTCTCGTCCTACTTAATTTACCTCTTTTCTGTTTTTTCACTACTCAGTTTTTTATTCTATTTTTTCTCTCTTCTCTTTCTCCTTTATTCTCCTAATTCCTTAACTTGTTTCACTTCCTAAATTTGCTCTCTCCTGCATTTTCCTTTTCAATTTTTTTCTTATTTCCTAAATTATCATTTATTTTCTCCCTCCTTTGGTCTAAACTGTCATCCTCCCCCTAGTCCTCTAATTCTTTAATGTTAATTTCTTAATTTAAGCTCTGCATCTACAGATTATGCCCCTTCTTTTTTTCCAGGTGTTTTTATTTGTGCTTCTTGGTTTATTAGTTTGTTTTGTTGAGTTTTCTCCCCATATTCTTCTTTCTTTTTTTTCCCTACCATTCTTGCTCTCTTTTCTCATTCCTAATTCTCTTTCCTCTAGTGGTCACTTTTGTTGGGGCTATAAGGGTATTGTGTACATTCATGTTCTGTTCTTTCTGTGTCATGTCTTGTCTTATTGTATTTTGTGCTGTTCAGTCAGCACCTCCACTGTAGCTGGCACAACATGGTATGGAGCAAGTTACATAATAAGAGACCCTGAGAGAAGACTCCATCCATGAACAGGACAATAACATTCAAGACCCAACTACATCAGGAGAACTCAAATATCTCAAGTACAGATTATCCCTAGAACACCCAGTCCAGGAGACCTGATAGACTACAACACTGGGTCCCACAAAATGTCTACTACATAAGACCAACCTAAAAAATCTGGATGACGTAGCAGTTTGATCTAATACATAGAAACAAATACAAAGTAATAGCAAAAATGGGGAGACAAATAAACAACCCCCAAATGAAAGAAAAGAAGGAATCACTAGAGAAGGTACTAAATGACATGGAGGCAAGTAATTTATCAAGAGAAAGAATTCATAGTAATGGTTATAAGGATGCTCAAAGGTCTGAATGAGAATTACACACAACTCAATGAGAATTATAAGGAGCTGAATGAGAAAAACACCAACATGAGTAAGAATCAAGAGGAAATGAAGAATAATATAGTTGCAATAAAGAACAAAATGGAAGGTTTCAACAGTAGACTAGAAGAAGGTGAGGACTGAATGAGTGAGTTAGAAGAAAAGGTAGAAAATACACCCAGGCAGAGCAGCAACTGGAAAAGAAAGTTAAAAAACAGGAGGACAGTCTAAGGGATCTTTAGGACAGAAAATCAAACAACATCCATATATTAGGGGTGCCAGAAGGAGATGAAGCTGAGCAAGGAATAGAAAATCTGTTTGAAGATATAATGAGAAAAAACTTCCCTGACTTGGGGAAGAAGAAAATCACACAAGTCCAAGAAGCACAGAGGGTCCCAATTAGGATGAACCCAAAAAGACCGACACCAAGAAACATCATAAGTAAACTGGCAAACATAAAAACAAAAAAAGAATCTTAAAGGCTGAAAGAGAGAGACAGAAAGTTACCTACAGGGATCTTCCCTTAGACTATCAATTTATTTCTCAAGAGAAACACATCAGGCCAGAAGGGAATGGCATGAAGTATACAAAGTGATGAAAAGCAAGAGACTGAATCCAATGAAACTCTAACCTGCAAGGTGATCATTCAAATTTGAAGGAGAAATCAGGAGCTTCATAGACAAAAAGAGGCTAAGGGAGTTTGTTACCACCAAGCTAACAATGCAAGATATACTAAAGGGACTGTTGAAAAAAAAAAAAATAGAAAGGATGGAAGGAACACAGGCACAAAGAATAAAAATGGCAACTAATAAGTACCTATCAATAATAACCTTAAATGTAAGTGGATTAAATGCACCAATCAAAAGACATAGGGCATGCGTGGCATGGGTAGCTCAGTGGTTGAGCATCATCCTATGAATAGGGAGGTCACAGTTAGATTCCCATTCAGAGCGCATGCCCTGGTCATGGGTTCAGCCACCAGTTTGGGGTGTGCAGAAGGCAGGTGATCAATAATTTTCTGTAATCATTGATGTTTTTGTATCTCTCCCTCTCCCTTTCTCTCTTAAAGAATACATTTAAAAAAAGACACAGAGAGCTGAATGGATAAGAAAACATGACTCATATATATGCTGTCTATAAGAGACCCATCTCAGAGCGAAGGACTCACACAGACTGAATGTGAAGGGATGAGAAAAAATTATTCAGATAAATGGAATTTAAAAAAGAACTGTGGTAGCAATACTTATATCTTCCAAAATATACCTCAAAGTGAAAGCCATAACAAGAAATAAGGAAGGACACATTATACTACTAAAGGGATTGATAAAACAAGATAATATAACTCTGGTAAACATATATGCACCCAAATACAAGATCATCTAAATACATTAAAAAAAAAAACACTTCTGGAGGATATCAAGGGAGAGATCAACAGCAATACAATCATAGGAGGGGACTTCAATACCCCACTGACATCACTGGATAAGTCTTCTAGACACAAATATCAACAAGGAAATAGCATTCCTAAATGACACTCTAGAACAGATGGAACTAATTGACATTTTCAGAACATTCCATAGCAAAGCTATGGAATATACATTCTTCTCAAGTGCACATGGGACATTTTCAAAGATAGACCACATGCTAAGTCTCTACAAATTCAAGAAGTTTGAAATCATATCAAGTATCTTCTCAGAACAGAATGGTAGGAAATTAGAAATCAGCTACAATAAAATTCTCAAAAAACAATCATATACATGGAAGCTAAATAGCATGCTATTAAACAATTAATGGTATACCAAAGATATCAAAGAAGAAATAAAAAAAAAAAAACATCCTGGAAACAAATGAAATGAACCCACAACAATCCAAGGCCTATGGGACAAAGTGAAAGCAATCCTTAGAGGGAAGTTCATAGCACTACAGGCCTACCTCAAAAAACTAGAAAAACTGGTAATAAGTTATGTAGCACTACAAGTTAAAGAACTAGAAATAGAACAATAAGAAAAGCCCAGAACAAATAAAAGGACAAAAATAATAAAGATCAGAACAGAAATAAATGACATAGAGACAAAAAAACAAACAAACAAACAACAACAACAAAACAATAATAGCAAGAGCTGGGATTTTCAAAAGATAAACAAAATAGATGAAGCTCTAGCAAGACTCACCAGATAACAAAGTTAGAGGACCCAAATTAACAAAATCAGAAACAATAAAGGTGAAGTAACAACTGATCCTACAGAAATACAAAGGATCGTCAAAAAATATTATTATCCAACAAACTGGACAATCTGGATGAAATGGACATATTCCTAGAAAAATACAACCTTCTAAAACTCAATAAGGAAGATTCAGAAAAGCTGAATAGGACAATAACTACTGATAAAATTGAAGCAGTAATAAAAAATAAAAAACACCCAGAAAACAAACACCCTAGTACAGTTTCACAGGGGAGTTTTACCAAATATTCAAAGAAGAACTAACATCTATCTTCCTTGAACTATTCCAAAAAATTGAAGAGGAAGGAATCCTTCCAAAAAGACACAACAAAGAAAGAGAATTACAGGTCAATATCCCTGATGAACATATGCTAAAATCCTCAACAAAATTCTAGCAAATCGGATCCAGCAATAAATTAAAAATATAATACATCATGAGCAAGTGGGATTTATTCCAGTGATGCAAGTCTGTTACAATATTCACAAATCAATAATGTGATACAGCACATCAACATATTGCAAGACAAAAACCACTTGATTATATCAGATGATGCAGTGAAAGAATTTGACAAAATCCAACACATATTTTTGATAAAAATTCTCATCAAAGTGGAAATAGAGGCATCATGCTTCAACATAATAAAAGCCGTATATGATAAACCTACAGCCAACATCATACTCAATGCTCAAAACTAAAACCATTTCCACTAAGAACAGGAACAAGACCGGGATGCCCACTTTCATCACTCCTGTTCAACATAGTACTGGAAGTGCTAGCCATAGTGATCAGACAAGAAGAAGAAATAAAAGGCATCCAAATTGGAAAAGAAGAAGGAAAACTGTCATTATTTGCAGATGACATGATATTGTACATAGAAAACCCCAAAGACTCCATCAAAAAAACTATTAGACTTAATAAATAAATGGATTCGGCAATGTGGCAGGATACAAAATTAACACCCCCAAATCAATGGCATTTTTATACACAAGCAATGATTTCTCAGAAAGAAAAACTAAACGAAAATCCCATTTACCATTGCAACAAAAAATTCAAGATACTTAGAAATAAACTTATCCAAGGATGTCAAAGACCTATATTCTGAAATCTACAGGACATTAAAAAAAGAGATAGAGGAAGAAATAAATAAGTGGAAGAATATACCATGTTCATGGATTGATAAAATAAAAATCATTAAAATGTCCATAGTATGCAAAGCAATCTACAGATTCAATGCTATTCCCATTATAATACCAATGGCATATTTCACAGACCTAGAACAAACACTATAAACATATATATAGAACCAAAAATGACCCCAAATAGCTACAGCAATCTTGAGAAAGAAGAACAAAGTTGGAGGGATCATAATACCAGGTATCAAGTTATACTACAAACCACTGTACTCAAAACAGCCTGGTACTGGCATAAGAACAGGCATATAGACCAATGGAACAGAACAGAGAACCCAGAAATCGACCCAAGGCACTTTGCTCAATTAATACTTGACAAAGGAGGCAAACACATACATTAGAGCAGAGACAGTCTTCAATAAATGGTGTTGGGAAAATTGAGTTATAGCTTCTCTGGTTCTTGGTTGTTCTTCACTCCTCTCTGCCTCTGGCACCGTGAAAAAATCTTGGGCATCCCCTTACAGGTGGGGAGTCAGGGTCAGTTTTCCAATTAGACTGAAAGTGATGGGCAGGTTCCAACTTTTGATACATATCTTCATTACCCCAAGAGACCCTCAAAACAAAAACTTAGATTAACCTGTATGAGCAAATGCACTCAGGTGAAGTTGGTTCAGCACTCAGCTTGCTTTCTAAGTCTCTACTTTCCTTTTTTTATTAAATTATTTATTGTTGAAAGTATTACATATGTCTCCTTTTCCCCCATTGACCTCTCCCCACACACTCTCACCCCCAGCATATGCCTTCAGCCCCCTACTGTATGTGACAATTTGTTATTCTTATATGCATGCATACAAGTCCTTTGGTTGATCTCTTATCCCCCCCCACACACACACACACATACACACACTCCCCTGCCTTCTCTCTGAGGTTTGACAGTCTGTTTGATGCTTCTATATCTTTGGATCTATTTTCGTATATCAGTTTATTTTGTTCATTATATTCCACAAATGAGTGAAATCACGTGATATTTATCTTTCTCTGACTGGCTTATTTCACTTAGCATAATGCACTCCAGGTCCATCCATGCTGTTGCGAATGGCAAGAGTTCTTTTTTTTTTTTTTTTTTTTTTTACAACAGCATAGTATTCCATTGGGTAGATGTACCACAATTTTTTAATCCAGTCATCTGTTGATGAACACTAAGGCTGTTTCAAAATCTTAGCAATTGTAAATTGTGTTGCTATGAATGTAAATATACTTTCTGATTGGTGTTTCTGATTTCTTGGATATATTTCTCAAAGTGGAATTACTGGGTCAACTGGGAGTTTCATTTTTATTTTTTGAGGAAACTCCATACTGTTTTTCAATGTCTTTTGGCCTTCTGTGTGTCCACTTTCAAGAAGTCTCTATTTAGGTCCTTTGCCCATTTTTTGATTGGATTGTTTATCTTTCTTTTGTTAAGTTGTATGAGTTCCATATCAGTTTTGGAGATTAAACCCTTTTCAGAGGTAACATTGACAACTATTAGAGGTAACATTGTTCTCCCATGCAGTGGGCTTTCTTGTTGTTTTGTTGATGGTTTCTTTTATGGTGCAAAATCTTTTTATTTTGATGTAGACTCATTTGTTTATTTTCTCCTTAGTTTCCCTTGTCCTAGGAGCTGTATAGGTAAAGGTATTGCTATGAGATATGATTGCAATTTTTCTGCCTATGAATTCTTCTAAGGTTTTTATGGTTTCCTGTTTTGCATTTAAGTCCTTTGTCCATTTTGAGTTTATTTTTGTGTATGGAGTAAGTTGGTGATCTAGTTTAATTTTTTTGCATGTATATGTCCAATTTTCCCAACACCATTTATTGAAGAGACTGTCTTGACTCCATTGTATATTCTTGCCTCCTTTCTCACATATTAATTGAGCATAGTGGTTTGGGTCAATTTCTGGGTTCTTTATTCTATTCCATTGATCTATATGTCTGTTCTTGTGCCAGTACCAGTCAGTTTTGAGAACAGTGGGTTTGTAATACAGCCTGATATCTGGTATTGAGGTCCCTCCTACTATGTCCTTCTTTCTCAGGATTACTGAAGCTTTTCTGGGTCTTTTTTTATTCCAGATGAATTTTTGAAGAGTTCATTCTAGGTCTGTGAAATATTCCATTGGTATTTTAATGGGGAGTGCATTTAATCTATAGATTGTTTTGGGTACTATGGACATTTTAATGATGTTGATTTTACCAACCCATGAACACAATATGTTCTTCCATCTGTTTATGTCTTCCTCTATCTCTTTTTTCAGTGTTCTGTAGATTTCTGAGTACATGTCTTTGACCTCCTTAGTTAAATTTACTCCTAGGTATCTTAATTTTTTTCTTGTGATGGTAAATGGGATATATATATATATATATATATATATATATATATATATATATATATAATTTTTTTTTAAAGTCTCTCTTTCCATAAGTTCACTATTGGTGTATAGAAATACCATAGATTTCTTGGCGTTAATATTTTATCCTGTTACATTGCCCAATTAATTTATTAGGTCTAATAGGTTTTTGATGGAGTCTTGAGGGTTTTCAATGTACAGTATCATGTCATCTGTGAATAAGGACAGTTTTACATCTTCTTTTCCAATTTGGATACCTTTTATTTCTTCTTCTTTTCTAATTGCTATGGCTAGCACTTTCAGAACTGTATTGAACAGGAGTGGTGAAAGTGGGCATCCCTATCTCATTCCTGTTCTTAGGTGAAATGGTTTTAGTTTTTGCCCATTGAGTATGATGTTGGCTTTAGGTTTGTCATATATGGCTTTTATTATGTTTAGGTATGTCCCTCTATCCAGTGGTTCTAAACCTTCCTAATGCTGCGACCCTTTAATAGTTCCTCATGTTGTGGTGACCCCCAACCATAAAATTATTTTCATTGGTACTTAATAACTGTAATTTTGCTACTGTTATGAATTGTAATGTAAATATGTGATATGCAGGATGTATTTTCATTTTTCGATTTGCAGAGGGTTTTTATCAAGAAAGGGTGTTGGATTTTGTCAAATGCTTTTTCTGCATCAATTGATATGACTATGTGTTTTTTTTCTTTCAATTTGTTTATGTGATGTATCATGTTTATTGATATTCGGATATTGTACCATCCTTGTATCCCTGGGATAAATCCTACTTGGTCATGGTGTATGATCTTTCTGATGTACTGCTGGATCCAATTTTCTAGAATAAGTCCCTTATTATGATTGTGTTGTTCCTGATCTCTACCTTGATATCTTCCAGGAGTTCTTTTATGTATTTGGGTGCTCCTGCATTGGGTGCATATATGTTTATCAGGGTTATATCCTCTTGTTGTATCAATCCTTTTAGTATTATGTAGTGGTCTTCTTTATCTCTTGTTATGGCCTTCACTTTGAGGTCTATTTTGTCAGATATAAATATTGTTACCCCAGCTTTTTTTTATTTCCATTTGCCTGAAAAATATTTTTCCCTCCCTTCACTTTCAATCAGTGTGAGTCCCTTGTTCTGAGGTGGGTCTCTTGTAGACAGAATATATATGGGTCATGTTTTCTTATCCATTCAGCCACTGAATGTCTTTTGATTAGAGCATTTAATTCATTTACTTTTAAAGTTATTATTGATAGGTACTTGTTTGTGGTGATTTTTATTTTTTGTACCTGTGTTCCTTCTTTCCTTTTTATTTCTTTTTTTTTACACCAGTCCCTTTAGCATTTCTTGCATTGCTGGCTTTGTACTAATAAACTCCCTTAGCCTTTTTTTGTCTTTGAAACTTCTTATTTCACCTTCAATTTTGAATGATATCCTTGCTGAGTATAGTATTCTTGGATTCATTCCCTTGCTTTGCATCACTTTGTAAATTTCCTTCCATTCTTTTCTGGTCTGATGTGTTTCTGTTGAGAAATCATTTTATAATCTAATGGGAGACCCCTTGTATGCAACTTTCTTTTTTTTCTTAAATATATTTTATTGATTTTTTACAGAGAGGAAGGGAGAGAGATAGTTAGAAACATCGATGAGAGAGAAACATTGATCAGCTGCCTCCTGCAAATCCCCCACTGGGGATATGCCCGCAACCAAAGTACATGCCTTTGACCGGAATCGAACCTGGGACCCTTCAGTCCGCAGGCTGACGCTCTATCCACTGAGCCAAACCTGTTCTGGCCCCTTGTATGCAACTTTCTGTATCTCTCTTGTAACCTTTAAGATTCTCTCTTTGTCCTGAACGTTTGCCATCATAATTAAGATGTGTCTTTATGTGGGTGTTTTTGGGTTCATCTTGTTTGGGACTCTCTGTGCTTGTGTGACTTTTTCTTCCCCACATCAGGAAAGTTTTCTGACATTATTTCTTCAAATATGTTTTCTAAGCCTTGTTCCTCTTCTTGTCATTCTGTTACCCCCGTTATTTGTATGTTGCTTCGTTTCATGTTATCCCAAAGCTCTCTTAGGCTCTCCTCCTGTCTTTTAATTTTTCTCCAATTGCAGTTCAGTTTGCGTGTGTTTTGTTTCCCTGTCTTCTAATTTGCTAATTCAGTCCCCCACTTCTCCTAGTCTACTGTTGAAACTTTTCATGGTGTTTTTTACTGCAGCTGTATCACTCTTTATTTCTTCTGCATTCTTACATAAGTTGTTGGATTTTTCGTCCATTTGGATTATGATCTGTATGACCTTTATTCTGAATTCTTTTCTGACATATCGCATGCCTCCTTTTCATTTAGCTGCTTTTCTGGTGATTCCTCCTTTTCTTTCCTTTGGGAGTTTCTTTGTTTAACCATTTTTTCTCTCACCGAAAAATCTAGTTGTCGAGTTCTACAGGGGCTGCTTCTTGGGTGGCATCTGGCTCCTCAGCTGGTGGCTGCTCCTCAGTTGGCAGTGACTCCTTTGGTAGGTGCTGTTTGCAGCAGTGGTGGCTCCTCTAGCTGATGAGGGAGAGCTGCTCGTGAGGCTTCTGCTCCTCGGATGGGGGCAGGCTGCTCACAGGGCTGCTTCTCCTCAGACAGGGGAAGGCTGCTTGCATGGCTGCTGCTCCTGGCACTGATGCAGGCTGCTTGTGATCTGGTGCTCCTCTGATAGGGGTGGGCTGCTCGTTGGTGCTGCTGCTCCTCGGATGGGGGTGTGTTTCTCATGAGGCTGCTGGTCCTTGGACATGGGCAGGTTGCTCATAGGGCCACTGCTCCTTGTACAGGGGTCGGCTGCTCATGCGGCTGCTGCTACTCGAAAGTGGGCAAGCTGCTTACACAGCTGCTACTCCTCAAATGGGTGTGGGCTGCTTGCAGGCTGCTGCTCCTCGGATGGGGGTGGGCTGCTCATGCAGCTGCTGTTCCTTGAACTGGGGCAGGCTTCTTGCATGGCTGGGGCTCCCCCAATGGGTGTGAGCTGTGTGTGGCTGCTACTCCTCAGACAGTGGCGTGCTGCATGCAGCTGCTGCTCCTCAGACATCCTCAGGCTGCTCATGTGGCTGCTGCTTCTCAGGTGGTGGCAGGATGCTCCTTGGACCGGGGAAGGCTGCTCACGCAGCTGCTTATCCTTGGATGGGGGTGAGCTGCTTGCAAGGTTGCTGCTTCTCAGACAGGCGCGGGCTACTTTCACAGCTGCTGCTCCAAAATTGGGTGGATGTTATTCAATTTAGTTGCTCATTCTGTCTGCTTCGGGACAAGGCTCGGGACACATCCATCTATTCCACCACCATTTTGTCAAGCCTTCTTCTTGATTCATACATATGTTGTTGATTTTCTCATCCACCTGGTTTAGGAATTTCATGACCCTTATTCTACATATTTTCTCTGACATATTGCTTGCCTATTTTTCATTTAGTTCCTTTCCTGGTGCTTATTCCTTTCCTTTCCTTTGAGGGTTGTTTCTTTGTCTCCCCATTTTTTCTCTCTTTCTGGCCCTGGGCTCCCTGCTTGGGTTCCAAGGGGTTGAAGCAGTTCAATGGTTTAGGACTTGCTATACTGGGAATGGGTCTCCCTTGAGTTTGACACCTTTATTGTCTATGCTCTGAGTTGTATCCCCTTCTCACACAGTTCTTGTCCCTCAGTTGTTCACTTGAGATTCTTGGGTTTGGTGGGGGCATGTACACAGTTTTTTTAGTGTGGGACTTCCTGTAAGGACCTAGATCACTCTGGCATGCAATTCACTCTGTGGCCCCAACACCCAAGTCTCAATTATGCCCTAGGTCTCTCTAGAAGTGCATTTGAAGCGTGGTCCTGTGACCTATGGCTGGGCACACCAGGTCACACCAACCGTTCTGACCTGGGCCAGGGGGTGGGCACACACTGTGCGACAGCTCTGTCTGTGCTGGGGATGGAGCGTGCACTGGGTTGTGGCTCTGTCTATAACAGGAGCAAAGCAAAAGCTAGGTGAGGGCTCTGTCTTGGTGGGGGTTTAATGCACACTGGGCTGCAGCTCTGTATTGGGACCAGGGTTGAAGCAGGATATGGGGTACCTGTGGCTTGCACTCACAGCTTGGGACCTGAAGTGTGGGATCCTGGGACACTGTGTTTGGGCTCCAGTGAGAAGACACAGCTTCAGATGTCTCTCTGGCATGCACTTATTGTGGACATCTGGAACCCATCATGCTGCTCACTGTCAGGTCATGGTGGTGGTTCCACATGTGTTATGGCTAGCCACCAGCTCCCTACACAAGTTTGGGGGTGGTGTCCAAGGTTGGTCTGCATATTGGTGTACTCCTGTCCTTTGTTGCTGCTCTCTACATGATGGTATATGTTTCATGCTGGGCTGGGAGTGCCTGTGGTGGTAGCATGGGATCCCTGTCTAGGAGAGCATGATCTGCCAGTCCACAGGACTCCTGAGATTTCTATCTGTACCTGACTTATCCACACACACACCACACATGTCCACACATGCCCCTCTCACTACTCTGTCACACTCTCTCCCTCCCTGCCATCTATTAGCAGCCATGTTCTCTCTTCCATTACTTCTTTATTATGTATAAAAAAGGGCCTTTCTCCAATAGATTGTCAATGCTACTGTAAGAGTGTTATGGGTTAAAGTGTGTCTCCCCCAGTAAATAAATTCATTATTTTAAATTCTTAACCATCAGGACCTCAGAATGTGACCATATTTGAAGATGGGGTGTTTACAGAGGTGATTAAGTTAAAATGAGATCATTAGGGTGGATTTAACCCAATATGGCTTGAGTACTCATATGAATAGGGCATTTGGACATAGCAATGTAAAAGGAGAAGACTATATGAAGAAACAGAAGATGGTTATCTATGAACCAAGGAGAGAGGTTTAGAAGATGTTCTCCTTCACAACCCTCAGAGGGAACCAACACTCTGACACACATGCTCCTAGATCTCATACTTTAAGTCTCCAGACTGTAGAAAATATACTCAAGTTGCTTAAGCCGCTGCATCTGCAGTACTTTGCCATGGCAACCCTAGGAAACCATAGGAGATTTTTGTTTAATTCCTGTGTCCCCATAATAGTAAAAAAGAAATAAACAACAACAACAAAGAAGAAACAAGTGAAAAAATAATAAAGTTGGGGAGTAAATCAATGAAATAGGTGATTAAATTCCAATAAGTGTTTATTATACCAGCTAAACAGGTCATATTTATACTAGATGATGAAGAATAAAAAAGAAGGTAAAAATAAGAAAGCCTCTGTGTCATGATGGTGTGTTGTGGACTAAGGGCACAAATGAATGTAAAACTCCGAGTACCAAGGTCTCCAGATGAGCTGTCCCAAACAGGCTGGAGGGTCTTCCTATTGAGTTCTCTACTATTGTAAGTCTCAAAATAAGACTATTTCTTGTGTGCATAATGACATGAAAAATTGTTCACAGGACAATATAAGTGCAAATCCCAGTGTGTAAGCATTCATGCAAACGACTAAGGAAAAAAGTTGCTTTCTTTCTTTTTTTTTATTGCTTAAAGTATTACAAAGGGTATTACATATGTGTCCATTTTATCCCCCGGCCCTAGACAGTCCCCCAGCCTCCCCTATCCCCCAGTGTCTTATGTCCATTGGTTATGCTTATATGCATGCATACAAGTCCTTTAGTTGATCTCTTACCCCCCAACCTCCTGCCCCCCAACCCTCCCCGGCCTTCCCGCTGCAGTTTGACAATCTGTTTGAGGCACCTCTGCCTCTGTATCTATTATTGTTCAAAAGTTTATAATGGTCTCTATTATCCATGAATGAGTGAGATCATGTGGTATTTTTCCTTCATTGACTGGCTAATTTCACTTAGCATAATGCTCTCCAGTTCCATCCATGACGTTGCAAATGGTAAGAGTTCCTTCCTTTTTAGAGCAGCATAGTATTCCATCGTGTAGATGTACCACAGTTTTCTAATCCATTCATCTACTGATGGGCACTTAGGCTGTTTCCAGATCTTAGCTATGGTGAATTGTGCTGCTATGAACATATGGGTGCATATATCCTTTCTGATTGGTGTTTCTGGTTTCTTGGGATATATTCCTAGAAGTGGGATCACAGGGTCAAATGGGAGTTCCATTATTAGTTTTTTAAGGAAACTCCATACTGTCTTCCATAGTGGCTGCACCAGTCTGCATTCCCACCAGCAGTGCACAAGTGTTCCTTTTTCTCCACATCCTCTCCAGCACTTGTCGTTTGTTGATTTGTTGATGATAGCCAGTCTGACAGGTGTGAGATGGTACCTCATTGTTGTTTTGATTTGCATCTCTCGGATGATTAGTGACTTTGAGCATGTTTTCATGTCTCTTGGCTTTCTGAATGTCCTCTTTTGAAAGGTGTCTATTTAGGTCATTTGCCCATTTTTTGATTGGATTGTTTATCTTCCTTTTGTTAAGTTGTATGAGTTCCCTATAAATTTTGGAGATTAGGCCCTTATCAGATATGACATTGGCAAATATGTTTTCCCACGCAGTGGGTTTTCTCGTTGTTTTGTTGATGGTTTCTTTTGCTGTGCAGAAGCTTTTTATTTTGATGTAGTCCCATTTGTTCATTTTCTCTTTAGTTTCAAGTGCCCTAGGGGCTGTATCAGTGAAGAAATTGCTTCGGCATATGTCTGAGATTTTGTTGCCTTTGGATTCTTCCAGAATTTTTATGGTTTCCTGTCGTACATTGAAGTCCTTTATCCATTTTGAGTTTATTTTTGTGTATGGTGTAAGTTCGTGGTCTAGTTTCATTTTCTTGCATATATCTGTCCAATTTTCCCCACACCATTTATTGAAGAGACTATCCTGGCTCCATTGTATGTTCTTGCCTCCTTTGTGAAATATTAATTGAGCATATTGGTTCGGGCCGATTTCTGGGCTCTCTATTCTATTCCATTGATCTATATGCCTATTCTTGTGCCAGTACCAGGCAGTTTTGAGAACAGTGGCTTTGTAATACAACTTGATATCTGGTATTGAGATCCCACCTACTTTGGTCTTTTTCAGGATTGCTGCAGCTATTCGGGGTCTTTTTTTATTCCAGATGAATTTTTGGAGAGTTCGTTCTAGATCTCTGAAGTATGCCGTTGGTATTTTAATGGGAAGTGCGTTGAATTTATAGACTGCTTTGGGTACTATGGACATTTTAATGATGTTGATTCTACCAATCCATGAACACGGTATGTTCTTCCATCTGTTTATGTCTTCCTCTATATCTTTTTTCAACGTCCTGTAGTTTTCTGAGTAGAGGTCTTTTACCTCTTTAGTTAAGTTTATTCCTAGGTAGCTTAATTTTTTTGGTGCGATGGTAAATGGGATTGTTTTTATAATCTCTCTTTCTGAAAGTTCACTATTGGTGTATAGAAATGCCTCAGATTTCTTGGGGTTAATTTTGTATCCTGCTACATTGCCAAATTCATGTATTAAGTCTAGTAGCTTTTTGATGGAGTCTCTAGGGTTTTGTATGTATAATATCATGTCGTCTGCAAATAAGGACAGTTTTACTTCCTCTTTTCCAATTTGGATACCTTTTATTTCTTCTTCTTGCCGAATTGCAATGGCTAACACTTCCAGTACTATGTTGAACAGGAGTGGTGAGAGGGGGCATCCCTGTCTTGTTCCTGTTCTTAGGGGAAATGGTGTTAGTTTTTGTTCATTGAGTATGATGATGTTGGCTGTGGGCTTTTATTATGTTGAGGTATGATCCTTCTACTTCCACCTTGCTGAGAGTTTTTATCAAAAATGGGTGTTGAATTTTGTCAAATGCTTTTTCTGCATCAATTGATATGACCATGTGGTTTTTTTCTTTCAATTTGTTTATGTGATGTATCACGTTTATTGATTTGCGGATATTGTACCATCCTTGCATCCCTGGGATAAATCCTACTTGGTCATGCTGTATGATCTTTCTGATGTACTGCTGAATCCGATTTGCTAAGATTTTTTTGAGGATTTTGGCATCTATTTTCATGAGGAATATTGGCCTGTAATTCTCTTTCATTGTGTTGTTTTTACCTTGTTTTGGTATTAGGGTGATGCTGGCTTCATATAATGAGCTTGGAAGTGTTCCTTCCTCTTGAATTTTTTGTAGTAGTCTGAGGAGAATAGGTTTTAGTTCTTCCTTGAATGTTTGGTAAAACTCCCCTGTGAAGCCGTCTGGTCCTGGGCTTTTGTTTGATGGAAGCTTTTTGATGACTGCTTCAATTTCTTCCATAGTTATTGGCCTGTTGAGATTTTTAGATTCTTCCTGATTGAGTTTTGGAATGTTGTATTTTTCTAGGAATTTGTCCATTTCCTCCAGGTTGTCTAGTTTGTTGGAGTAGAGCTGTCCATAGTATTTTTTAACAATCATTTGTATTTCTGTGGGGTCTATTGTTATTTCGCCTCTATCGTTTCTGATTTTGTTTATTTGGGTCCTCTCTCTTTGCTTCTTGGTGAGTCTGGCTAGAGGTTTGTCAATCTTGTTTATCCTTTCAAAGAACCAGCTCTTGGTTTCATTGATTTTCTGTATTGTTTTTTTGGTCTCTATGTCATTTATTTCTGCTCTAATCTTTATTATCTCCTTCCTTCTGCTCACTCTGGGGTTTTCTTGTTGCTCTCTTTCTAATTCTTTGAGTTGTAGAGATAGCTGATTTACTACCATTGTTTTTTGTTTTTTGAGATAGGCCTGTAGAGCTATAAACTTCCCTCTCAGGACTGCTTTCATTGTGTCCCATAGGTTTTGGATTGTTGTGTTTTCATTGTCATTAGTTTCCAGGATGTTTCGAATTTCTTCTTTGATTTCATTGGTAACCCAATCAATATTTAATAGCATGCTATTCAGCTTCCACGTGTTTGAGTATTTTGGGTTGTTTTTATTGTAGTTTATTTCTAATATTATGCCATCGTGGTCTGCGAAGACGCTTTTTATGATTTCAATCTTCTTGAATTTGGGGATACTTTGCTTGTGATCCATTATATGGTCTATTTTTGAATATGTCTTATGAGCATTTGAGTAGAATGTATATTCCCTGGTTTTGGGGTGAAGTGTTCTGAAGATGTCTATTAAGTCCATCTGATCTAGTGAGTCATTTAGGATTGCTGTATCTTTGCTGATTGTTTGTCTAGAGGGCTTATCCAGTGTTTTCAGTGGTGTATTAAAGTCCCCTACTATGATTGTGTTGTTGTCGATCTCTCCTTTGATATCTTCCAGGAGTTTTTTTATGAATTTGGGTGCTCCTGCATTGGGTGCATATATGTTTACCAGAGTTATATCTTCTTGTTGTATTGATCCCTTTAGTATTATGAAGTGGCCTTCCTTATCTCTTGTTATGGCCTTCACTTTGAGGTCTATTTTGTCCGATATAAGTATTGCTCCCCCAGCTTTCTTTTCCTTTCCATTTGCCTGAAAGATATTTTTCCATCCTTTCACTTTCAGTCTGTGTGAGTCCCTTCTAATGAGGTGGGTTTCTTGTAGACAGCAGATGTATGGGTCATGTTTTTTTATCCATTCAGCCACTCGATGTCTTTTGTTTGGACCATTTAGTCCGTTTACGTTTAAAGTTATTATTGAAAGGTACTTGTTTGTAGCCATTTCTGTTTTTGTGTGGCTGTTTTCTTTCTGAGCTTTTTATTATTTTTATACCAGTCCGTTTAGCATTCCTTGCATTGCTGGCTTAGCGGTGATAAACTCCCTTAGCCTTTTTTGTCTGTGAAGCTTATTTCCCCTTCAAGTTTGAATGATAGCCTTACTGGATAGAGTATTCTTGGATTCAGTCCTTTGCTTTGCATCACTTTGTAAATTTCTGTCCATTCTTTTCTGGCCTGATGTGTTTCTGTTGAGAAATCATTTGACAATCTAATGGGAGATCCCTTGTATGTAACTTTCCGTCTCTCTCTTGCAGCCTGTAAGATTCTCTCTTTGTCCTGAACATTTGCCATGGTAATTATGATGTGTCTTGGTGTGGTTCTTTTCGGGTTCACCTTGTTTGGGACTCTCTGGGCTTGTGTGACTTTTTTCTTCCCCACCTCAGAGACGTTTTCTGATATTATATCTTCTGATAGGTTTTCTAATCCTTGTTCATCCTTCTGTTGTTCTGGTACCCCTATTATTCGTATGTTGTTTCGTTTCATGTTGTCCCAAAGCTCCCTTAGGCTCTCCTCCTGTCTTTTAATTTTTTTCTCCAATTGTAGTACATTTTGGGTGTGTTTTGCTTCTTTGTCTTCTAATTCACTAATTCGGTCCTCTGCTTCTCCTAGTCTACTGTTGATACTTTCAGTGGAGTTTTTCATTGCAGCTATATCACTCTTCATTTCTTCTTGGGTCTTACTTAAGTTGTTGATTTTTTCATCTGTTTCTTCTTGCTTCTTGCAGAGGTTGTCGATTTTTTCTTCCATCCCATTTATGCACTCTTGGACCCTTATTCTGAATTCTTTTTCTGTCATGTTGCATGCCTCTGTATTACTTAGCTGCTTTTCTGGAGAGTCCTCCTTCTCTTTCCTTTGGGGGTTTCTTTGTCTACCCATGTTTGATCTCACTGACATATCTAAATGTTGAGTCGTTCAGTGGTTGCTCCCTTGGTGGCAGTGACTCCTTGGTCTGTGGTTGCTCTTCGGGCGGTTGCGGTAGCAGCTGCTCTTCAGGTGGCAGCAGCTCCTCTGGTGGGTGCTGTTCACAGCTGAGATGGCTCTTCTGGCTGGTGGGGCGAGGTTTCACGTACAGCTGCTGTTCCTCAGCAGAGGGTGTGGTGCTCTGGAGGTTGCTGTAGCTTCGATCTGCTGCATTGATTTAAAGGCACAAAATACAACACAACAAGGCACCACGTACCAGGCAGTATACACAAATATATTCATGATATTAATAACCCCAAATAAAGGTGACCACCCGAATTAAGAGAATTAGGGGATAAGGAGGAAGGAAGGAAGGGAAAAAGATAAAAGAGAAAAAAGAAAAGAAAAGTAGGGACCAAAAAAAGGAGTACAAAAATAAAATTGGGAAAAAGGAGGGGGGAAAATAAAAGCGTGAAAAGAAAAGAAAAGAAAAAAAAGAAAGAGAAAAAAGAACAAAAAAAGAGCGAAAAGAGAGAATGAAGTGGAAGAGGGGAAGAGACTTTTAATATGAGGAGAATACTCCTATAGAACAGCCATTAATCCCAACAGATTCTAGCAAAGCTCCCTGGAGATGAATGCAAACTAGAAACAACCAATAATATAACGATGAAAATAGAATGGAGAACACTAATCCCAAAATAAAATAAAGAGAAAATAAAATGGCACTTTAAAAAATGGTGAAATGGTAGCAGTAATAATACTGGTTAAAAATAAGAAGGTAGAAATTAAAAGGGTAAAATCAGGTGATGGAAAAAGAAGGAAAAAAAAGAAAAGAATAAAAAGAAGAAGAAAAATAAAATTGGTTTCTTAGTTAAAAGGTGAAAAAAGGAAAAAAAAATTGCAGTAGTGAAGGTCCTTCGGTTCTTCTATTCTTCAGTGTGGCTCGCCTTAGACCTGCCAGGTATTCAGGAGAGTGTTGGGTTTCCCTGCGATACACTGTTCCTCTGTGTTGTAAACCACAGTCCTTATTTTAAAGCAGGCCACATTTGTTTCCCAGACTGCCTTATTTTGTGTTTAGCAAAGAGTCAGTTTGTGGGTCAGCCTCTGGGTGGCAGTGTTCTGGGGTTGGCCTCTGAGGCTATAGGGCCTCTCTGTCCAGTGGAAGTTCACTGCCTAGAGCTGACTGCGTAATAGTTAGTTACTGGCGCTGTGTTGTTGCTGGGATTGAAAATCCCTCTATAGGCCAGATCCTGTTAACTCCCAGGGACTGATCAGGTTATTTTAATCCTTGATCTCCTACAGGGTGGAATCTGGGTGTGGCTGTGCTCCTTGCCTGGGGGCTGGGGGGAGGAGTCTCACTCTCAGGAGAGAATGGCTGCCCCAGACCTGGGCTCAGGGGTGTCTCAGCACTCAATTTGCTGCCACCTCTCCCGGCCCCCCTTCTCTCCTCAGTCTCTCCCCAGATTCCACTCCTCCGCACACTCTCCCTCTCTTCAGCCCAGGTGAGTGTCTGTATCCGAAATGTCCCATGAACAGGATTCAGTGAAAACAAACAAACGCCGCCGGGGAAACAGGGAAGGCTTGGTTTCTGTAAGCTTCTTCTCTTACCGGGACTGCATGGTCTGGTCAGCTCTTCAGGCTGCCCCCTTTAGGCTCAGTCCTCCGTGATCACAGAACCCAGCTCTCAATCCCCCCTCCCCCCCCCCCCCCCGGCGGCGCCAGGAATCCCGTGGTTCTCCTTTCCCCCGTCAGGGGCTGTGCCTGTCCCAAGGGACGCGGCTGTCTACCACGCGGTCTCCCTCCGACTCTCTGGGCTCAGAGGTCTGGCAAACTTTCCTGCCCAAATCCCTGGTTTTTTTTACCTTTCCAGGGGAGTTCTGCTCTTCCCGGCTGCAAACCGTCTCACCAGCTGAGCAATTTCGCCAATTCAGGGTGGATGCTATTAGTTTCAGCTGCTCTCTCCATTTGCTCCGGGACACGACCTGGGACATGTCTGCCTATATTGCCGCCATCTTCCCTTCTCCTGCTTTCTTTCATGATAAGTTTAGGGTAGTGTCCCCAAGTTTTCTACAATCAGCATGAATTTATCTTCAAATAAGAAAATGTTCACAAAATTTATTTTTAAAATAACCATATAAAATTCACAGAAATCCTGTAAAATTAGGGTGCATAAGCAGATTAGAACTGAGCTTCCTGCAAAAAGTTAATGGGAGGTCATGTGGTAAGTAAATGACTTATTTGAATGGAAATATTCATAGTTTGACAAATCATTATCATTAAAGAAAATACAAGTCTTAGGACATCCAACATATTGAACACATTGGTAGCAGTGTATTGAACATTTTTACCTATCTGAAAAGTATTTAAATTTATGAACTCAGTATTGAGGGAAAAGTGATACATTTGCTACTTGAGAACATTTACTATTTACAAAAGAAAATTTCCTATTTCTGTGAGAAAAATAGGTATGTATGTTTTAACCAACTCCATGAAACTAGCTTTTCTTTAATATCATCTATTGAGTTGAGAAGAAATATTCTTATTGAATTGTCCAAAGAGTCAATTGGCTAAATACTCAATGGTGAAGAAATGAATCACACAGAACTATATTTTGTTTCTAAACATCTAAGAAATACCTTGAATCATTCAGATACAAAGTGCTTGATTTCCTTATACTATAAATTTAACAATAGAATAAAAAAGTATAATGGTAACTGTACAAAGGTGAGTCAATCTAATAAGACCAAAGGACACAGTGAGTAAATAAAACTCAGTTGAGAAGGATTTGACCCATTGATATTCAAATACCTTCTATATGTGAATGACATGTTCTTCAAACATTAGAAATGCTTTATAAGCAAGGTTTTGTCATCACTCTCTATTTTCCTGAAGAAACTAAATTTATGAGATTCTATGATACCAAACATAATGAAAGTTTAATAAATCATCATGAGTTAAATATATAAAGAAAACCAAAGTGGAAAATAAACATTTTATTTTCGCATGAATTTACTTTTGTTACCTTTTTAGTACATATCAATTATCACAAAATGTCCTATCCCCCTTACATATACACACTATACTCCTTAACAGGCTCTATGCTTTTCCAAAGCACTAAATATACAGTCATCCCTCAGTCCATGGGGAATTGGTTCTAGGATGACCCACAGAATCATAATTCTTTGATACTAAAGTCTTTCATATAAAATGGCATAGGACAACTCCTCATGGCGGCGGAGGCTGTTGGGGTGCAGTGGGGCAGTGACTGAGCTGGTGCCTGGCCGACGTTCGCAGAGCCCTGGCCTGGCCTCCTAGTGTCCACCGGGCTCTGCACCCCTTATGCTGCTTGGGTGCTGACCCCGCCCAGCCCAGACAATGGTGAAGTATTTCCTGGGCCACAGTGTGCTCCGGAGTTCCTGGGACCAAGTGTTTGCTGCCTTCTGGCAGCGGTACCTGAATCCCTATAGCAAACATGTCTTGACAGAAGACATAGTGCACTTGTAGGTGACCCCTGACTAGAAACTCCTGTCCCAGAGACTCCTGACCAAGACTAACAGGATGTCTCGCTGAGCCTAGTGACTATTTCCTGCCAATGTTGTTCACTCAGTGTACAGCCTGGAGGATTCTATTGTGGACCCACAGAACCAGACCATGACCACCTTCACTTGGAGCATCAACCACACCTGGCTGATGGTGTTGGAGGAACAATGTGTTCACTGTGTGAACTCTGATAACAGCGGCTGGACCAAAATCCACCTGGAAGTTTGGGTCTCCTCTAGCTT
This sequence comes from Myotis nattereri, assembly GCF_964212035.1. NCBI lineage: Eukaryota > Metazoa > Chordata > Mammalia > Chiroptera > Vespertilionidae > Myotis > Myotis nattereri. The sequence goes on from NC_138076.1 coordinate 107,979,005, forward strand.
ATTTGTTGTCTCCAGAGCTGTCCAGGAATTTGGTCTCACCCGGTTGAAAAGCAAATCGACCAAGTCATTGAAGGGTTTTGAATACATCTTGGCCAAGCTGCAAGGTGAGGCCCCTTCCAAAACCCTTGCTGATACAGCCAAGGAATCCAAGGAGAAGGCAAAGGAGACAGCACTGGCAGCTACAGAGAAGGCCAAGGACCTTGCCAGTAAGGCAGCCACCAAGAAGCAGCAGCAGCAGCAGCAGCAGTTTGTGTAGCCAGCCCAGACCCTGGTGTGGCAGCACGTACACTACCTGCTGCACTCCCTCCGCCCTCCCCCCTGTATTTTATTATTAAAAGTCAACTTCCAGCCTGATCTACTCTCTGGGTAGTGGGTTGGAGGTGGTATCTGTTTGGCATCTACAGTGCATCAGACATGTTATCCATGTCTGGGCCAGGCCTGCTTCTTCCTGCATTGGATAGCTAAGGAGAGATTTGCCCAGGGTCACCGACAGCATTCATGCAAAGTGGTCATGAACACTAGACTGTAAGCTCCATGAGGACAGGGACCTTTGTTTTGTTCTCTGATGTGTCCCAAGTATCCACAACAATATTTAGCTCATACTAGACACTCAATAAATATTTGTTGAATTAAAAATAATAAATAAAATAAAATAATAAAATGGCATAGTGTTTGCATATAACCTACGCACATCCTCCCTTATAATTTAAATAATCTCTGTGTTACTTATAACACCTCATCCGGTGTAAATGCTATGTAAATAGTTGTTATGCTATATTGTTTAGAGTAGTGGTTCTCAACCTTCTTAATACCGCGACCCTTTAATACAGTCCCTCACGTTGTGGTGACCCCCAACCATAAAATTATTTCCGTTGCTACTTCATAACTATAATTTTGCTACTGTTATGAATCGTAATGTAAATATCTGATATGCAGGATGTATTTTCATTGTTACAAATTGAACATAATTAAAGCATAGTGATTAATCACCAGAACAATATGTAATTATATATGTGCTTTCCGATGGTCTTAGGCAACCCCTCTGAAAGGGTCGTTCGGCACCAAAGGGATCGCGACCCACAGGTTGAGAACCACTGGTTTAGAGAATAATGGCAAGAAAAAGGTCTGTATGTGTTCAGTACAGATACAACCAATGTAGGCCTAACTACACTATTCATATAACAGCAACAATGTAACATTTAAAAAATTATCTTTAATTCATGGTTGATTGTGATTGGTTGAATCTGAAATTTGGAACCTGTGATACAGAAGGCTGAGTGTGTATTTACTTGAGTATTTATTAACTGTCTCTCCCACTAGAATACAAGTTCTATGAGGCAAAAACTAGGATAATGATATATGTAATTATTGAGAAAAGTTTTTCAATTAAATATGTTCTGGGGGCATCACATTTAGATATTGTACCTAACTTCAGTTAAATCAAGGAACTGAACAAAACTGTTTTGGAATTCTCAGATTTGACAAGTACAATTTAAAGGTTAAAATTTCAATTTTAAAGAGGGCTCTTAAATTTTATTGAAAACACATTTGTACTTAAACATTTTAAATTGCATGTTGTTTTAATACAATAAAAAATCTCCGGATGATACTGTTAAATCTGTTGCTTCTTTAACAAAAAGTTAGGTTTTGAAATGGGAATATAGACAGAAACTTTCATGTTCCCCTGAAAAGACCTTTCTGAGAGGTTCTATAATTCAGGTGTTTGCAGGTCCCCAGCGCAGGAGGCCAGCAAGAACCTCCATGAGTTTCTGAAAGCCTTTCACAATACTCTTTGGAAAACATGACACCACACCTCTGGCTTTGGCATCCAAAATGTTCTTTTCTTTCCTTGAAATCAGCCTTGGGGAGCTCCTTTTTATTTTAATTATTTTTTGAGAGATTTTCTTTTTTAATTGACTAATTAAGTTAAAGGCCACTGTACATAGTCCTGGAGGTACTTACCTTTTAAAAACAGCATTTTGGCCTTTAAGAGTTCCAAAGAATGGTCTCCTCCACCACAAGTGCCAGTGGCACCTGACCTGATCCAGACATATGCATAGATACTTCTGAGTCTAAAATGGGAGAAGGAGCTACAAAGGCAAAGTTATCCGGTTCTTCCCATCTCCCAACTTTTTCATTTCCAGTGGACACCGTAGGGACTTGATGCTGACTTGTAAACACAGCAAAGCACCTTTGACCATAAGTTGAAAGTATTGGTTGCTCATCCATACCAGTGATTCTTCTTTGCCTATAAAAACAATGGCCCAAAAGCATTTATATGAAGTTGTAGGTCGACATGACTTGAGTCAGGCTCAGAGGGAAAGGCAGACTACTACAATTTTTAAAGTTCAGCACTTCACACCCAGCTGAAAATTTTTAAACTCAGCAAACTAGGTAAGAGTGCTGTGGCATTTATTAATGACTAGGGGCCCAGTGCATGAATTTGTGCACCTTGAAAGGAACTGTGGGCTGTGAGGCTGTGGTGGACACAGGGGTGGGTCTCAGCCCATCTTCTGCGCCCTCGACCAGCCCCTCCCACCGTGACCCCCAGTCCCCTGTCTGCTGGCAGCCCCACTCCCACTGCTGCTCCCACACACTGACGGAACAGAGCGATTGGGGCCAGCACCAGCAGCGGGCGCGAGTGGGGCCAGCGCGGGTGCTGTCAGTGGGTGCAAGATGCAGCTGCTGCCTCGATCGCCCCTAGGGAGCAGGGGGAGGTGGAGATGCCCTGAGGGGTGATCAGGGCCAGCACCCTCTCCAATCTGGGACCCCTTGGGGGATGTCTGAATGCCGGTTTAGGCCTAGAAGGGTATCTCTGGTAATGATGCACTTTCAGCACAGCACTGTGTAGGCAACAAGACATCTATAGTGTCCTCCCCAAAGTAAGGAGTTGTGAGGTTGCTAATCCCATCGTTTCTGATAGTGGATGCCTATAATAATAGGAAAATCCTCAGCCTACTGCAATTGACATATGACATTTCTTTGCCTTTTCTTGCCTAAAACCATTGTTTTAATGTATTGATGGATGTGACCCTCTTAATACAGTAAGTTAGGACTTCCTTGTAAGGAATGACATGATTGGCATGTGTTTAGGAAAGGGCTGTGAAGACCCCAAACAACACAGTTGCAAAGAGGCCACATGAGTTAGCAGCCAGAATACCTGAAGGTTTTGTCTGACTCTGTGTCACTAAATACCTCTTTTTGGAAAAATCAAAGTTAAAATCACTTTTATCTTAGAAGGATTGAATAGAAACTTCTAAATATTTGATGATAAGACTAAGAAATGCAAGATTTCTATAAGCAATTTTTGTGTATTGACTTTATATTTCTTTCTTGACTCTCTACTTACCATCAGGACAAAATTATGACAACTCAACTAGTACCTCTCCTCTCTTTTTCATTTTCATTCTCATCAGTCTTCCTTAGTCAGGGCCTCATTATTAATTACTTAAAGTCATTTCAATAGCTTCATGATCAGGCTTTGCCCAATGCATCTCCAGGCACTTTACATTCCAATTCATGCTAGACATGACAGCAAGATTAATTTTCCTAACACATACCAGTCATATTAACAACAACAACACCCTCTAATAGATGCTTATTGCCTATCAAATTGAATGTAATACCCTAGTTTTGTATTAAATAGTTCAATCCATCAATCCTCCCAGACCTAACTTCTTATAAATCTATCATCCTTTTCCTTATATTTCAGTCTAGCTCCAATTTTGTGCCTATGCTTTTGGTCCAGCTTAGATTCAATCATTGAGTTCTAAAAATGCCACCAAGAGATTTTAAGCAAGAAAATGATGTGGCCTTGTAATGTTTCCGGCAGGCCTGTGGTCATAGCCGGGACAGTGACTGAGCCGTTTCCACAGTGACTGCACTTGTCAAGTTTGAGAAATTGAATTTGACATTAGGAGGAGAAATAGAGCACAAAGACATGAACCAAGAGAAAGACACCAAGAAACAGATTTCTATAATGATATTTGATAAAGGAGATTAAAGTTATAAAAAAAGAAAACCTTCAGCATTCTTCCTTTTTTAAAGAATGTTTTTACAATAAGCCTTTCCAATAAAGCATTAGTAAGTTGTATGTATTTCTGTTTTAAATGATATGTGTATTTCATTTTAAATACCACTCAAATGAACAGGATTTCATTTTTAACTAATCTCTTATTCCTAACATTTTAAAAATATTTTTTGAAGTATTACAAATAGTAGTACATATGTCTCTTTTTTTCCCCATTGGCCTCCCCTCAGCCTCCCCTACCCCCAAGCACATGTCATCACCTCCCCCAGAGTCTTGTGTCCATTGGTTATGCTTATATGCATGCTTACAAGTCCTTCGATTGACCTCTCACCCCTCCCAACCCTCCCCTGACTTCCCACTGCAGTTTGACAGTCTGTTTGATACTTTTTTGCCTCTGTATCTATTTTTGTTCATCAGTTTATAATATTCTTTTGTTCCACAAATGAGTGAGATCATGTGATATTTATCTTTCACTGACTGGCTTATTTCGCTTAGCATAATGCTCTCCAGTTCCATCCATGCTGTTGCAAATGGTAGGAGTTCCTTCCTTTTTACGGCAGCGTAGTATTCCATTGTGTAGATGTACCACAGTTTTCCAATCCACTCATCGGCTGATGGGCATTTAGGCTGCTTCCAAATCTTAGCTATTGTAAATTGTGCTGTTATGAACATAGGGGTGCATATATCCTTTCTGACTGGTGTTTCTATTTTCTTGGGATATATTCCTAGAAGTGGTATTACTGGGTCAAATGGCAGCTCCCTAACATTTATTATATTTTTACCACAGGCCTATCAGATAGTCTGATTTTCTTCCTCAAAGTATTTTTGATACCTGACTCAGTATAAACTAATTAATCAAATGATGAATTCAGTTAACTATTACTCTAATCACTATGTGTTTTCTGATTGTGGAACACAGAAAAAAATAGAAAAAAATTCTATTAAGTCATTTAAAACAACATTGTAAATATGCTACTCTCTTTCTTTGCATCTGTATTAATAGACATAGAAGATAACACAGAAGATAACATGTGCTATATTACATGATTGGAATAGCTGGTCTACAGTCAGTGCTCAACAAAGGTCTATTGAACAATGAAAATATTCATAAAAGTTTTATGGTTTAAAATACCAGTAATACCATCACAGAATAGCAGAGGTGATTGTACTACTTCTACCTCAGAAAGGATAATGGATAAAGTACTACCTTGCTTGTTTGGACCATTGCTTTTTTTTATAAAATTGTGTGTGTGTGTGTGTGTGTGTGTGTGTGTGTGTGTGTTTAATCCCTTGAAATCTTTGGTAAGAGAAAAATTGACAGGTGTTTACTTATTGAACAATATAGGGGTTAGGACAATGTTAGGCTGTGGTTTGCTCCTCTGTGATTATCTGATTATTTCTCAGGAATCAGAAAATAAAGAGGTAAGGAATTCTATATCTGATTTCTAAATATCTGATGAAAGGTGTCTTACAAATTAAGCCCAAGACCCTTTTCAGAGCACTTAATAAACTCGCCAGGGTGAGTTTTTTTGTTGTTGTTTTGTTTTGTTTTTAGCAAAGTGGATTAGCTTATATCTTGTGATGGGAAAAGTCCATGTAATATTGTTGTCCTTTAACTCCCATTTCAAACCATTTATTCCGGTTGTATCTTTTGGCTATAGTTTTAGATCTCAACTTTCTTCCCTGAGTGTCAAATTGTTTTCTGGCTGTTGTCAGGCTGTCTTTCTTGGTTCCCAGTACCCCTCTTCTTTTGTAAGCTATTCACTTATTTTCAAGATCAGATTGAATCCACATTCAGTTTTCTTTCTTTATCACACTCTTCAAAATCTTCCACTGGTTTATGAACCTGACTGCCAACTGTGTGCAGTTTTAACTCAGAATATAGACTAATTTACTATAAATAATTGGGATCAAATTTTACCACATGCTCAGTGTGCAGGCCTTGCTCTTCTATAGTTCAAAACAAGTGGAGTAGGCATTTTCTCCAGACACAGTATCTAATGCTAACTACTTCCAATTGTTGGATAGTAGACAAGTCAATGTAACCCTCCACCTTGTTCATACCACCTCTTATGTCCCTTCTACGACTTCCAAAACTTTGAAAAGCTATCATTCCCAAGTCCGCAAGCTGCTTTCTTCCGTACATCCACGATGAAGCCCCATCACTAACTCAGGGCTCCGGGTCTACTTTCATTATTTCTCATGGCAAATGGCCCAACAGATGTTTCCAAGAAGGTTGTGCTGGTTGGAAGACTGATTTCCTGGCTTACTGGCATGTTGAAACTGGCACTTTTAACATAGCATGTTGAAAGTTATGTCATATGGATTATAACCCCAATATTTTTCTAAAAGGAACTTTACATTGATTTGGAAGAGGATACATTTACTTATATAAAAACCATGGGTGGTGTTCATCACAACCTGAACCGCCACGACCAAGCAGAAGGAAGTCCTGCAGGGGTTGTCTTGGCAACGGCTGCGCCCTCCCCTGAGCTGTTTCCCAGAGCTATTTCTGGTGAGGGCGGGGTTTGAGACAGGAACCCGCCCTCAGAGCATGGATCCACTGAACCCTGGGTCGCTTTGCCAAGGGCTGCGCCCTCCCTGAGCGGTTCCCCGGAGCTGTTTGGGTGTAACATCAAGCCAGAAGTTCAACCAAGCGGAAGGAATTCAGTCCTGCAGGGGTTGTCTTGGCAACGGCCGCGCCCTCCCCAGAGCTGTTTCCTGTAAGAGCTGGGTTTGAGGCAGGAACCTGCCCTGGGAGAGTGGAGGCATATATCTTTATAAAGTGTGCCACACCAGCACAGCCAAGGGTGAACCTGAGTGAGGGTGGCTGAAAGGCTTAGAAAAGACAGACAAGAGAATGAAAGCCTGGTCTCGGTGAGATGCTGCTTCTCTGAGAAACAGCGATCATGCCCACAGCCATGCCTTTATTTAATAGCAGATGCTATGAGGCAAAGTAAGGGAGTGACCAAGATGTTTACAACGTTCTCCTGGGTTTCAGTCCTACTCAACTACATGCACCTGAACTCTATCAAGCCTACATCACTCAGACATGTGGGGCCACGTGTTCGAACCATAGGTTCAAGCTTACAACTACAGCTGTTGGCTATAATTGTGCTGGGAGGGCCCTGCCCTCCAAGCTGGGACTTGCACATGGCAATGAGAGGTCTGTGCCCTCTCATCAGTCCAAGGCTTGAACCTGTCCAAAACACTGTAGCAGCTCCCCACAATAAAGTTTTAATTCTGTTTCTTTGTTACTAATGTTGTGGCCCCACCCCATAACAAAGAAACAGAATTTCTGGAGGATGAGGCCCAGGAATCAGGATTTTAAAAAGATTCCCAGGTGATTCTAATGTGCAGCCAAGGTTGAGAACCACTGCTATAGATAATACTAAACATATATCTAAACGTACAATTCTTTGTCCAAAAAATGAGCATGTTCAAAAATTAAATGAAGAAAATTTGGATATACTCGATGGAGATTCTTACACATATTTGAGTGATGATTCCATTGATTCCACAGGTGATGCTGAAAAGGAAAATTTTCCCATCGAATTTCTTAATAGTATTACTCCTTCGGGAATGCTGTGTCATAAATTAAAATTGAAAGTGGGTGCAATCATCATGCTATTGAGAAATCTCAATATTAAATGGGGTTTTTGGGATGGTACCAGATTTATTATCAAAAGATTATTACCTAACATTATCAAAGCTGAAGTATTAACAGGACCTGCAGAGGGAGAAGCTGTTCTGATTCCAAGAATTAATTTGTCCCCATCTGACACTGGCCTCCCATTTAAATTGATTCGACAATGGTTTCTCATGATGCCAGCATTTGTGATGACTATTCATAAATCACAAGGACAAACTCTAGACAAAGTAGGCATATTCCAACCTGAACCCGTTTTTGCACATGGTCAGTTATATGTTGCTTTCTCTCAAGTTTGAAGAGCATGTGATGTTAGAGTTAAAGTTCTAAGTACTTCATCACAAGGGAAATTAGTCAAGCACTCTGAAAGTGTTTTCACTCTTAATGTGGTATACAGGGAGATATTAGAATAAGTTTAATCACTTTATCAGTCATTGTTTGCATCACTGTTGTTTTTAATCATGTTTTTGTTGTTTTCATATCATGTTTTTGTTGTTTTCATATCATGTTTTTGTTGTTTTTATATCATGCCTCTGTTGTTGTTATATCCTTTTCTTACTGTTTATTTATTAATAAATTTATATATTATTTTCACATACATTTTACTAATTTCCTTTCATCTCTCACACTTCTATTATAGAGAAAGGGCAAATAGCAATATTAAAATATCTTTGCTAATTAATTCCCTTTTAAAAAAAATATATTTTATTGACTTTTTACAGAGAGGAAGGGAGAGGGATAGAGAGTTAGAAACATCAATGAGAGAGAAACATTGATCAACTGCCTCCTGCACACTCCCCACTGGGGATGTGCCCGCAACCAAGGTACATGCACTTGACTGGAATCGAACCTGGGACCCTTGAGTCCGCAGGCCGACGCACTATCCACTGAGCCAAACTGGTTAGGGCAATTAATTCCCTTTTAATGTGCACAAATTTCGTGCACCGGGCTACTGGTATCTATATAAAATTACATTGGCAATAATCTTCATTCCTGTTTCCAAATCAAGGAGGCTACTTCAAATACTGGAAGATAAACTTCAACATGTTTCAAAACCCCCAAATACAAGATCTCCTTGACAAAGCAATGCTATGCACCTTGACATAGATATTTATTACAACAAATTCAGCAAGCAAACTATTATTGTCTCCTAATAAAAAGCATGATATTTTATCTAGACTATATTTAAGTCTAAGCCTTCTCTCCAGCCAGCTTGCCTAACTTCCACATATACTTAATCATAGCTAAATTTAATACAGCAATTTACTCAATGCCAGGTGCCCTTAAAAACACTTCATATTTATTAACTAATTTTCCCCAACAGCCACCCTATGATATTGATGCTATTATGATCCCCATGTTAAACCTAGGGAACTGATGCACAGAGAGGTTAAGTGACTTGTCCCCAGTTCAACAGCTAGTAAGTGTTGGAGTCAGGATTTTAATCAATTAGTCTCAATTCAAGATTAACTACTTTATTCCATCTGTATAAGATTTTTTCTTCCCAAGTCAAACATTTATGAATCATTGATGTATTTGTTTCAGAAGAAGTTACAAGATCGATTCCAAGAAAACAATCATCATTTCTACTCCAAGCAAATATAGTTTTGTACAGTGGCATTTAATTAATATTTGTGACAGACCAATTTGTAGAGGGAACACAACAAATAAGAATCTAAGAATTCAAGACAGCAGCTAGCAAGACTATTTTGTGGATTACTGTTACTGAGACAAGATTTGTCAAGGGCCCAAAATAAGGCAATGTTACTGTAGTAGAAAATTTCATGATACAGTAAAACCTCGATATAACATATGACAAGGGGTGTCCATTAAAGCTAAAAATCCATTATATAATAAAATAGATTTTCTGAATGCATATATTAAAAATGGACAAATTAGTTTTTACTTATGTAGGCATGTTTGTGTAATTAAAATTAAGTATGTATAAAATTTTTAATTTCACAGCAAAGTTTCCTATATGTATTACAGTAATTTTAAATTTATACTGAATAGTCTAGTAAATGTGTGCATTTACCAGTCACTGCTAGTAAACAAATGTATGCAGCTGGGATATGTCTTAGTACAGGTTGAAACATGGGCGGGCACACATTTAAACTGTTGCAGAAAGTCATGCCACTGGGCAACAAAAGCAATCACCATGTGAGTGTGATCATGTGCCTAACATTCCCTAAACATTGTTTAGGAGTGGTGAATCTTGGATTTTAGTATGTAGACTTTTAGTTTTAGTTATGTAATATTTATTTATGTAGACAGAATTATACAGTGTTTTTCCAATATATAGTCTATTTATTAAAATTTGTTAAAAATAAGTCAATTAATAAAAAATAACCTGTTAATGTAATTACAAAAGAATATTGGTTAAAAGCACTTTTAGATTAAAAGAGTGTTAATTTTTACATATGACATACAGATAAAAAATGTCCATTAAATCCAAAGTCCATTAGATTGAGGTCTGCAAAATCGAGGGTTTACTGTATATTGAAGAGCTACAACCAGGATCGGCTTCATCTCTACTTGATCACTTACAAGAAGTGCCTTTGGGAAGGCTATTTACTATCAGTGACCTTGGGGAGGCTACTTACCAACTTCGCTATTTCTCAGTGTCCTCATCTGCAAAATGGTGACAAAGGTAACATCTAATCATAGAATTATGGGGATGAAGTGACACAACATTGCAAAGCACCTAGAACAGTGCCTAGCACATAGTAGTTACTATATAATTTAATATTATTACACTACTAGAATTTAGTAGATATAAACATGTAAGATTAAAAACATGCAGAATGGCTTAAAATTTCTAACTTGAGTGACTCTGAAAATAGTGACTCATTCACTGAAGACAAGAATAGAGAAAGAAGAGTCAGTAGAAAAGGAAACACTAAGCAGATAATAGAAAAGATGCCTAACTGATGGGATAAGATTCTAGAAGAAACAAAAGAGAATAGGGTCTTAAATAAAGGAGGAAGCATTGGTCTTGAGATGACAAGAATAAACAAAATGATTATAGATACAGCTATAACTACCTCTATAGGGGCAGGGGGAGATTGGGCATAGTTCACATCCAAAAGGCCTCACTCAGGTCCCTGGATGATGTCTCTGAGTGGGACACAATGAAATGGCAGAAATGCAAGAGGGTTCAATAAGAAAGTATTCAATTGCCCACTCTATTGAGTCAAGAAGGAAGTAAATAAGTGAGCCTAAATGTATCCTAATAGATTGGTAGAGTAGAGTAACTGAAGAATAAAGGAAGTGGAAGTTTCTAAAGAACAATGAGCAAGTATCATGAATATTAAATCATGAGACAGAGGAGAACAAGTAGTCATGGAAAGGTTTAAATTTTCTAACATGGAGTCAGAGATTGGGGGTTGAAGAAAGGCAAAGGTAAGGTTTGTTAGTCCTGATGTGTCCAAAAACCTTGATGCTAAAGTGTTGGCCAGACTGGCCAGTGGATATTACACTCATCCATCTTGATGGTCCAACATGAACTACAGAAGGTACTTGTCTTCAGTGATTATAGTAAGATGACACAACAATAAGGAGGATAAAAGACTGAAAAAGCTGCATAGCATTAACTTAGAGTGAAAGCAATATGCTAATATGCTGTGTCCTCCGACTGTCTGACCAGTCGCTATGATGTGCACTGACCACCAGAAGGCAGATGCTCAATGCAGGAAATGCCGTGATATGCACTGGCTATTTACAAATAAATGGCACAATGGACCTGGCACTGACAAAGCAACACTCGGCTTCTCCCAAGTGGGACACAGGCCTTGCCACCATCCCAGAAAGACAGCCCACCAAAACGCATCCAATACTGCCAAGACCTCATGACGCAAAATGTGGCCCACAGCTCAGCCCCAAAACAGTGGCTGTGGATACTGGGTAATGATGTCATGTAGCAACTCCTGGCTTCCTCTCCCTAGAAACAACTAGCTTCCTTGGAGTTTCTTCTGCCCAGGAACATGGCTTGCTTTATAGCCAGGTGCAAACATTTTACACTTTAACCAAATGTCTGTGAAGCATTTTCATGTGCCTCATCTCATTTGATCCTCACAGAAGTCCTGGAGTAGGTAGATAGGAGACTTGGTAGAATCCTATTTTCTTTTCATTAGCCAGAAAATGGAGATTTAGAATGTTTAGAAACTTGACCCGACTGAAAATAAATAAGAAATGGTGGAACTTGAAAATGACTTCAGGTTTTCTCACTGCGCAGAATATAGTCAAAGAGTGCTGCAGTTAATATTTCATCCTTTGTTCTCCCTGCATGATCCTATCTAATAAAAGACAAATAGGGTAATTAACTGTACCTCCAATACGCTTCCCATTGGCTAATCAGGACGATATGGAAATTAACTGCCAACCAAGATGGTGGTTAACCACCAACAAAGATGGCGGCTAATTTGCATACTGCAGGCAGGGCAGGACAGCGCCATCCCGCCTGCCCTGCTGCCATCCAGGCCTGGTATCTGCTACTCGGCCGGCAGGCAGCCGTATGGGACCCTACCCAGGGCTGGCGGGTGGGACCACAGCAATCTGCCACCGGCCACACCCACAAACGGCCCTCCCCTGGGGATCTGAGGCTGGCAGTTGCTAATGCACTGATCCGCCACCAACCACTCCCACAAATGGCCCTCCTGTGGGGATCCCCATCTGGCGGGTGCTAATGCACCCATCTGCCAACATGAACACCTGTGCTGCCTTTGCCCTGCACGAACTGTGTAGCCAGGAGAGGGGTGAGGGGCCGCTGAGAGCAGGGCGGGAACTTCCCGGGGTTTGCATCAGGCAGCCCAGAGCAGAGTGCGAACTATCCCGACTGGTAGCTGCTTGCTCATTCACTTACTCGCTCATTCATTCACTCATTCACTCACTCATTATTCACTCACTCAGCAAACCCTCTCAGGTGCCTGGCACCAGGCCAGGCACTGAGGGTGAAGCAGGATAAGACAGAGCTATGTCCTCAAGATGTTAGTAATTCAGTAGGGCGAAGCAGGCACATGAACGAGGCAGTTGTATGCACAAATGCAGTGTTCTGGGTTTGGTGAGGGCTGTAACTAATGCCAACTTTGTTCTCTGGATAAAATGGGGCCTTGGGAGCCAGGCCGCCCCAAGTCTGTAGGCCTGTGCCTAGGCCAGGAGTGGCCGGGGTGCACCGGGCTACTAGTCTACAATAATAATCTGCTTCATATTGATATTTACTGCTGTGTTGCTGACAATTACCTGAAAGATAAGCTGGGGTGCTTCACTGGGCTGGAAAAAGTTTAGCTAAATCAGAAAGCAGATCTAATTAAGCAAGTTTATTCTGTATCTATAAAAGGCTAAGTTGACTCATGCATGCACGATACATATAAAGCTCTCCCTGATGTCAATTGCATGTGTGTTTCCATCTGTCATTGTTGATCATGAATTTGGTTGACACTTCTATTATAGAGAAAGGGCAAATAGCAATATTAAAATATTTCTTCTAGTTAATTTCCTTTCAATGTGCACGAATTCATGCACTGGGCCTCTAGCTTTATATAAAAACACAAGAGCAATTCTTTGGCAATGGCAATGAGGAGCTCATGGAATGCCAATCCCTCTCCTGGACTTTGAGTCAGCCAGGAAAGTTTCACTTCAGAGGGAAAAATTACATGAAAAATTTTGGGGTAGAGTCAGGATTTCTTTAGGAAATAGACAAAAAAATTGTGAGGTTTTGGTGGTGTAGGGTGGGAATTTATCATGAAAGTGGGCTTTCAGGCAAAAGATGAAAAATTAGGAAGAGTGTGTGCTAGGGTGAGGGACTGAGGCATGGAAGGGTTATGGAATGTGCTAGGGGGAGGGACTGAGGCATGGAAAGGTTACCGATTGTATTAGGGTCCGGGATCGTGGCAGAGAAAAATTTCTAGATTGTCTTAGAAAACAATGTATTATGATTCAACCCAGCCAGCTGTGACTCCGTTTACCTCCCCATTCCTATTTGTAAACTTTGTGTGAACCCTGCATGCTTTGTAGTGTTGTAGATAAAAGGCTTTACTCTACCCTTGGTCAGCACTGCAGGCTGCGAAGCGCCTACTGGAGGGACACACTGTAGTCAGGTGGTCAGCTGGCCAGCTTAATAAAGGCTCTTAAATTTAAATTCTGAGTCGGTGGTCTATCTCGCTGAGTGAACCCATAACAAGTGTCAGCGAAGAGCAGTGTGAGAAAAAAATGCAATGGGACATTGGGTTTAGAGGGAGAACAATGGAGAAAGAGCAGAGCATGTTCAGAAGTTTCTGGTGGTTTAGTTCAGCCTCCAAATGGAGAACAAGCTAGAAAAGCAGGTGAGGATTATAGGACTCAGAGCTCATTACTTAATCTCAATTTCTAATAATTTACAGCTGGGTAGATGAAGAAGACATAGGCCAGGTTATAGATTAGTCTCACCTACAGGTCAGTATGATAGTTCTTCATCAAATACTGAGGGAATACTGAGTTCATTTATGAAGTGTGCTCAAATACATTGTGGCTATTATTAAAGAACATTTAAGTTTTTTAGTTCATTGCTAACATCTGGACCCGTGTTCTAATGTAGTTTAAAGAACATCGAAGCAGGATGAGTGGTCAAATTTAGGCTATTGGGCTTGGAGTCTGAACCTGAACAAGTCAACTACAGATAATGGAAATCAATAATAAGATCTTGGTAAAACAAGAACAAAAAATGCATTGCTTTGCCTTTTCAAGTAGCATGGAAACTGTTTATTTCCCCCCATAATTTGCCATTTGGCCTGATCTAATACAGTGGGGCCTTGACTTATGAGTTTAATTCGTTTCGAGACCGAGCTCGTTAAGGAGCTAGTTAACTCAAATTACTCTGTCAACTCAATGCAAAAAATCGGCCGAGAGACAGCTGGTATCTCAAAAAACTCGTTAGTTGGGACACTCGTAAGTCAAGGCCCCACTGTACATAAATAATAAATTAGTATGTTATTAATTACTGTTTTAATTGGAACCATAGTTTGGCTTTGCAACATTTTAGACTGAAAAAGAATTTATTTATTTTTTAAATATATTTTTATTGATTTTTTACAGAGAGGAAGGGAGAGGGATAGAGAGTTAGAAATATCGATGAGAGAGAAACATCAATCAGCCACCTCCTGCACACTCCCCACTGGGGATGTGCCTGCAACCAAGGTACATGCCCTTGACCGGAATCGAACCTGGGACCCTTGAGTCCAGAGGCCAACGCTCTATCCACTGAGCCAAACTGGCCAGGGCTGAAAAAGAATTTAAATGCTCATAGGTTTTGATAATGTCTTAATAGTTAAATTTCCAGTCTCATCTTTTTATTTTATTGGCAAAAATGAGCTAAACTGCTCTTTCTTCCAGATTTTCTGTATGTGTGTAAAAGCTATTCAAATTAGGTATAAAATTAAAATTTCCTGCCTCAAACCTCACTCTAGTCACATTCAAATATATTTGTAATTGTTTCCTGTACAATTTGAGTAGCGCTATTTACCCTTTTACAAGAATCTTTTCAGTAGTGTAGTGTTCATCAGATCATGAAATTGGAGAATGAGAAAGGACTGTGCCTAAAATTGGGCTTCAATGTAACAAGTTTTTTACAGGATTAAAATGCAATATATTCAGAAAATGAATAAGCAAGAAAGAGATGAGGGAGTGTACAGTTGGCCACAATCACAAAAGGGTTCTGGTAATATTTTTCTTTGCTTTTGCCACTGACAGCAGTATTTGATGTTTTGATTTGTAGACATGATCTCAATTTTAAACTATTCTAGAACCCATTCTGCTGATCATAAGCCTTCAAGGGTAAGCATTCTTCAAGTTTACCTAGTAATAGAAGAATTTAACTTCAAATTATTGTGGGATTGGGAAATAGAGATTTTTTTCCCTGCTCCATAATCCTGTGTGGTACATTATGGGTCACAAGGGATGAGTCAACATAAATCGAATTTTTCCCTAATTTCTTAAGACTGTTAACTTTTTTATTTTTTGGAAGGACAAAGTAAAAATAGAAATTACCAGCCACACACAATGACAAAATAAAAACTCTTTTAGTTTTTATAAATTAAATATCATAAAAATTATCTTGGAAACGATGTAAAATTGACAACCAAAACAGCACCCCATTACCTTTATTCTTCTATCTAATAGGGAATAGGATAGAAGTCTACATAAAACAATTTCCACTGGAGCTGGGAACAGGGGGAAGAGATGGAAATTTATTTTAAATTTGAAAGTAGGGTAAATTTCATGTCAAAATTTGATGTAAATGTTTTATTACGTGTGATGGATGAATATGGCCATAGAAATCATTTCATTTGATTCCAAGTCACATTATGAAATCCTATCTAATAAAAGAGAAACATGGTAATTAGCCATACGTCCCATTGGCTAATCAGGGCGGTATGCAAATTAACTGCCAGCCAAGATGGCGGCCGGCAGCCAGGCAACTTGAAGCGAACATGAGGCTTGCTTGCTTCAGTGACGGAGGACTCCAACGTTCCCCGCCTGCCGCTGCCAGCCTCTGAGCTTGAAGTTTGAAACATTGTTACAAATGTAGAAGCTAAACAAAACCCCAGAAACCAGCTTTCAGCTGGCTGGGATATCAGAACTGGAGTTGATACAGAGTTTCGATTATAGAACCAAAACAAACCAGATACCTGCTTTCAGGAGCGGAGAACTCAGAGCTGGAGCCAGAGCTAAAGCTGGCCCAGAAAAAAAAGAAAAAGAAAAAAAGGAGCAGTTGGGAGCTTCAGTCACCTGCCAGACTGAAAACAGCCCTCAGCCCCTCACCCAGACTGGCCAGGCACCCCAGTGGGACCCCCACCCTGATCCAGGACACCCTTCAGGGCAAACCAGCCGGCCCCCACCCGTGCCCCAGGCCTCTATCCTATATAGTAAAAGGGTAATATGCCTCCCAGCACCGGGATCAGCAGAGCCACGAGGCCTCCCGGCACTGGGATCAGTGTGACAGGGGGCAGTGCCCAAACCCCCTGATCGCCCTGCGGCTCTGTGTGTGACAGGGGGCGGGGCCACAACCTCCCTATCCGCCCCGCTCTGTTTGTGACAGGGGAAGGAGCCCCAACCCCCTGATCAGCCCTGCTCTGTGCCTGATAGGGGGGAGCTCCCCACCCCCCTGATTGCTCTCCGGCTCTGTGTGTGACAGGGTGCGGCGCCCCAACTCCCTGATCAGCCCTGCTCTGTGTGTGACAGGGTGTGGCGCCCCAACCCCCCCCCCCTCCCCACAGGCCCTGCTCTGTGTGACAGGGTAGAGCCATAACCTCCCCATCGGCCCTGCCCTGAGTGTGACAGTGGTGGTGCCCCAACCCCCTGATTGGCCCTGCTCTGTGGGTGATAGAGGGCGGCACCCCAAATGCCCCCCACAGGCCCTGCTCTGTGTATGACGGGGTAGAGCCATAACCTCCCCATCGGCCTTGCCCTGAGTGTGACAGGGTGCAGCGCCCCAACTCCCTGATCTGCCCTGCTCTGTGTGTGACAGGGGGCGGTGCCCCAACTCCCCTATCGGCCCTATTCTGTGAGTGACAGGGGGGAGCTCCTCAACCCCCTGATCAGCCCTGCTCTGTGCATGACAGGGGAGAGCTCCCCAACCCCCTGATGGGTCCTGCTCTGTGCATGACAGGGTGGCGCCGCAACCTCCCCATCGACCCTGCCTTGAGTGTGACAGGGGGCGGTGTCCCAACCCCCCAATCGTCCCTACCCTGAGCGTGACTAGGGGTGGCATCGCAACCTCCCGATCCACCCTGCTCTGTGCACTACTGGGGGCAGCGCCACAACTTCCCAAGCAGCCCTGCTCTGAGCCCGACCAGGGGCTGCACCTCGGGATTGGGCCTGCCCTCTGCCACCCGGGAGCAGGCCTAAGCCAGCAGGTCGTTATCTTCCAAGCGGTCCCAGACTGTGAGAGGGCACAGGCCGGGCTGAGGGACCCCCTCTCCCCCCTGAGTGCACAAATTTTTGTGCAATGGGCCTCTAGTATGGATATAATAAGCAAAGTATATCTCTCCACCAAAAGAGGATTGTAATGCATAATGAAAGATAGCTTGTCCACTATCAATTTTCTCCACAAAACCCTAGTCAAATTGCTCAGTGTACTGAACCCTCCCTCCACTCTCTGACTTTCTTTGTTTGCCTCACCACTTCTCAATTTTCCCAGTCACCAGTTTTCTGCCTTCCTGAATTCTTCCTTCCCAGATCTTTAGTCCTGACTTAACATACACATTTAACAAACCATTTGTCTTGGAGATTATTTTCTGAAATTCCCCATTTTCCCATACTGGTATTCGCAAAAGTAAATTTGCACCCATCTCACCATCCTCATGTTTCTTAAGAGTATGAACATCCTAAAATAGAAAAAAAATAAATTTCTAAAAATTCATTAGACAAGAATATTTTTAATTAAGTACATGTAAAATGTTTGTAAGTTTGCAGTCATTCCAGTAGTTAAAACTTCTCACCACTATGTATTCTCTGTCCCCCAGGTCACCATCACCCCAGGCTATGTTATGGTAATGAAGATCCTAGAACTATGCCAACTAGGCCAAGTAAGTTCAGACTCCAGATACCATGACACTAATCATCCCCAAGGACAATGAGCCAAGTCTTCTGGCCACTACTCCACATCTCAATTAGACCATTTGCACAGAATTCATTAGTGCTCTGGTTCTTTTTCATCAGTCAATTTTTACTATGTTCTTTATTTGCTGGCACCCAACCTAGTCTTTTAGTCCTCACTCACTTCCTGAAAATATTCACTTTTGGGAATTGTCTTTAAAGAACTAGTAATCCACTTATATACACACTCTTATCAGAGCTTTTCTTCACCTCCTTGACTTAACTGAAGTCAGAGATTCTCTGAGGAAATAAATTTTCTGAATTTCTCACACCTTAGTACTCTCAGAAGAGAAAAAAGATCAAGGGCGTGTTCTCTGCTCTCTAAGAAGTTTCTAACTGTTTCCCCTCTAATGTCTTCTTTCCCTTCTCATGAATCTTGCCTACCAAGCTCTGAGCCATTTATTTTTCTCCATTGAACACTTGGGGAAATGACTCATAGTCTTATTTCTCTACTGTAAATCCTGCTGCTACTCTGAGTGGTTTCCTGACATTCCTTTCATAGACCACCATGAATTTCTCTCATGGATCACAATGTCTTTTCCTCTTTGCTGTATTAATTAGCTACTTCCACTAAGAGTTTTCCTTGAACAAGGTAAAGATTTATCTTGAATTGGATAAACTGGCTTAACGGTTTGTTTGAAAACAGCTTTGTAGTAAGACAGATCTGGTTTTGAATCCTGACTCTACTATGAGTAGTATTTTTATTTGAACAACCTGCCTAATCTTTCTACACCTCATTTCTCTTACCTCTAAATTGGAGTGGACATTACCTACCTAAAATGATGGATAATTGAATGAGACAATACATAAAACTTCTTGACAGGTCATTCTGCAATATATAAAAAATTGAGTACCCAGTATATAGTGAAGTAGACAAGGAAAGAACAATAGACAGCAAATACAAGGCAAGTTTTTCTTTTAAAGAGCTATTATTGTCCTGGCCAGGTGGCTTAGTTGGTTGGAGTGTCATCCTGTTTACAAAAAAGTTAAGGGTTTGATTTCCAGTCAGGGCACATATCTAGGTTTTGGGTTCAATCCCCAGTTGGAATGTGTAGGGTAAAAAACCAATCAATGTTTTTCTCTCCCATCCTTCCTCTCTTTCCCTTCCTCTCTCTCTAAAAATCAATAAAATCATATCCTCAGGTGAGGATTAAAAAAGAAAGTTTTACCTATTAAAGAATCCATATATTCTTAATCTAATAATCACTTTGAAGAATTTACAACAAAAAGTAAGAAAATAAAAGATGTGCTAAATAGGCAGATGGCAAAGAAAGTTGACCTAGGCTGCTTATCCAGGATGGCTTACCTGAAGAAGAGCTATATAAGATCTAAAGATGTAATAGGCATTAACTACATAAAGAGCTTTTATTTTGTTTTTGACAGGAAAAAGATAGAACATTTTAGATAGAGGAAATAGCATGTGAAAAGAAAAGGAGATTGTGAGAATTAAAAGAATGCTAGTAAGTAAGGTAACTATAGTATGGGAAAAAGCAGATCCATATGAGATAAAATAATTGAGCAGAAACCAAAACATTAAAGCGCTTTATACTATGTTAAGAATTTTTGTTATGATTCTAGGAGCAATTGGAAGCCATTGAAAGGTTTCAGGCAGATAAATGTCATGATCATATTTGTATTTTTTAAAACTTTATACACAAATCAACTGCATTTATATACCTTTGCAATGAACAATCCAAGTACAAAATTAACATAATCCTATTTACAACAGTATAGAAAATAATAAAATATTTAGAACTAAATTTAATAAAAGAAGTGGGAAACTTATCTACACTAATAAAAGAGAAAAATGGTAATTGGCGTATGGCGATACCTTTTTCATTGGCTAATCAGGGCTATATGCAAACTAACTGCCAACTAAGATTGGCAGTTAACTGCCAACTAAGATTGGCAGTTAACTGCCAACAATATGGCGGCTAATTTGCATATGTAGGCACAATGCAGGGAGGCGAAAGGGAAAGCAGGAAGAAGCCCCCTGCCACTGACAGTGATCGGAAACCCAGGGGGGACCTAAGAGATGGGGGGCAGGGCAAAGGAGGCCCTGGGGCCGCCTTTGCCCTGACCCCAGCCATGATCGGAGAATCAGGTGCCTTTGCCGCCCTGGCCAGTGATAGCAGGAAGTAGGGGTGGAGCCAGCGATGGGAGCTGGGTACGGTCGAAGCTGGCAGTCCCGGGAGCTAGGGGTCCCTTGCCTGGGCCTAAAGCAAAGCCCACGATCGCGGGGCCACTGCAGCTGCGGGTCCCCGCTGCCCGGGCCGGACGCCTAGGCCAGAGGTGTTAGGCCTGGGCAGGGGCGGAGCTTGCAACCACGGGGAGCTGGGGGTCCCCTGCCCAGGCCTGACACCTCTGCCGGAGGCCTCAGGCCTGGTCAAGGGGCCGATCCAGTGATTGGTGATCAGAGGGTGATGAGAGTCAACTCCTCTGGCCGAGGGATCAGGTGGGGGGCGGATCCGGGGATTGGGGGGATATGATGGTCCCCTTGCCCAGGCCTGAAGCCTGGGTCAGAGGCATCAGGCTTGGGCTGGGGGTGGAGCAAGTGATCAGAGGGAGATGGGGGTCCCCTGCCCAGGCCTGATGCCTGGGCCAGAGGCCTCAGGCCTGGGTGGGGGGTGGAGCCGGGGATTAGGGGGATATGATGGTCCCCTTGCCCAGGCCTGAAGCCTGGGTCAGAGGCATCAGGCTTGGGCGGGGGGTAGAGCAAGCTTTCAGAGGGAGATGGGGGTCCCCTGCCCAGGCATGATTCCTGGGCCAGAGGCCTCAGGCCTGGGCAGCGGCCAGAGCCAGTTATCGGGGGGTGATGGGGGTCCCCTGTCCAAGCCTGACACCTCTGGCGGAGGCGTTAGGCCTGGGCAAGGGGCTGATCAGGTGATCGGAGGGTGTGGGGGTCTACGCCTCTAGCCGAGGCATCAGGCCTGGGCAAGGGGCAGAGCCAGCAATCGGAGGGGTCTGGGGGCAGAACCAGTGATGGGGGGAAATGAGGGTCCCTTGCCCAGGCCTGACGCCTCTGACAGAGGTGTCAGGCCTGGGCAAGGGGCCGATCCTGCAATTGGAGGGTGATGGGGGTCAATGCCTGAGGGCTCCCAGTATGTGAGAGGGGTCAGGCTGGGCTGAGGGACAACCCCCCCCCCCCCACACACACACACCCAGTGCACGAATTTCGTGCACCGGGCCCCTAGTACTCTTATAAACATTGTTGAAGTAAATTAAAAATGGCTTACATAATTGGAAAGACATTCCATATTGATTAGAAAACTAAACATTGTAAATATGGCATTACTCCCCAAACTGATCTACAGATTTAATATACAGTAAACTCAATTTTGTGGACCTTGATTTAACAGACTTTGGACTTAATGAACAAGATTTCCAGTCTGTATGACATATGTGAAAATTAACACCCTGTTAATTTTAAAGTGCTTTTAACCAATATTTCCTTATAATTAAACTAGAGGCCCGGTGCATGAAATTTGTGCACGGGGTGGGGGTTCCCTCAACCCAGCCTGCACCCTCTCCAATCCGGGACCCCTTGGGTGATGTCCAACTGGCAGTCAGACATCCCTCTCACAATCCAGAACCACTGGCTCATAACTGCTCACTTGCCTACCTGCCTGATCACCCTTAAGTGTCCCCTTTGCCAGCCTGATCAACCCTAACCACCTCTGCCTGCCGACCTGATCGTCCCTAACTGCCCCCCCTGCCCCCCCGCCAGTCTGGTTGCCCCCAACTGTCCCCCCTGCTGGCCTGGCCAGCCCTCATTGCCCCCCTCTGCCAGCCTAGTCACCCCTCACTGACCACCCCTGCTGGCCAGGTCGCCCCCAACTGCCCCTCCTGCTGGCCTGGTCACCCCCAACAGTGCCCCCTGCTGGCCTTGTCGCCCCCTCACTGCCCGCCTCTGCCGGCCTGGTTGCCCCATGCAGCCTGGTGTTCGGTCGTTAGGTTGCCCCTCACTGCCCCCTCTGCCAGCCTGATCGCCTCACACAGCCTGCTGCTCAGTCATTTGGTCGTCCTCACTAACCCCCCTGCCCACCTGGTTGTCCCACTTAGCCTGTTCGGTTGTCTGTTCAGTTGTTTCAGATGTGATGGCCCCTGGCTCTTTACATATGTAGATTAACAGGTTATTTTTTGTTATTAATTTGCTGTTATTTTTTAAAAATTTAGTGAATAGGCTATATGTTGTAAAAAACACTGTAGTTATTTTGCCTACATAAATATTACGTACTAGAGGCCTGGTGCACAAAATTCATGCATGGGGTGTGTGTGTCCCTCAGCCCAGCCTGCACTCTCTCCAATCTGGGACCCCTCAAGGGATGTCTGACTGCCTGTTTAGGCCTGACCCCCCTGTCCTAGGAAGCTTTGAAGCTAGACATTGACTTCTCTCTAGCTATGAAAGTCCTAGATGGCATCTTCTTCCAATATAAGAGTCTTTTGTCTACATTGAAATATGTTATTTAGTGTAACCTCCTTCATTAAGGATCTTGGCTTTATCTACCAAATAACTTGCTGCAGATTCTACATCAGCTCTTGCTGCTTGATCTTGGACTTTTATGTAATAAAGACAACTTCTTCCCTTAAACCTCATAAACCTACCTCTTCTAGCTTTAAACTTTTCTTTTGCAGCTTTCTCACCTCTCCAGCCTCTATAAAATTTAAGAAAGTTAGGGCCTTGCTCTGGATTAAGCTTTGGTTTAAGGAAATGTGATTGTTGGTTTTAGGTTTTACCCAGATCACTAAATTTTTCTACATATCAGCATTTGGTATATTGTTCATGTACTTATGAAATAGCACTTTCAATTTCCTTCAAGAACATTTCTTTGCACTCAAATCTCAACTAACTGTTTAATGCAAGAGGCCTGGCTCTTCACCTATCTTAGTTTTTAACATACCTTCCTCACTAAGTTTAATCATTTCTACCTTTTGATTTACCATGCGAGACCTGCAACTCATCCTTTCACTTTAACACTTAGAGGCCATTGTAGAATTATTAAATTGCCAGATTTCAGTATTCTTTGTCTCAGGAAATAAGAAAGCCCAAGGAGAAGAAGAAAGAGAATGGAATGGCTGGCCAGTGGAGCATTCATAACACACACACACACACACACACACACACACACACAATTTATTAATTAATCCCATATCTTGTATGGGTGTGATTTGTGGTCCCTACGCCCAAAATTATAAGAGTCACATTTCAAAAAAAAAAATGAAGGCAAAATTAATATGTCCCCATATAAGCAAAACAGGGGATTTATAGCTAGTAGATCTGAGAGAGTTTAAGAGTAACATCAAGGATATTCTCTCTGATCACAGATCACCATGACAATATAACTATAATGAAAAAGTTTTGAATATTGAGAGAATTGTCAAAATGTTATACAGTGAAACAAAGTGCAAAATGTTGTAAAAAAAATGGTGCTGATATCCTTCCTTAGCTCAGGTTGACACAATTATTCAAGTTGTAAAAAACAATACATTGGAACCTCTGTTCTTGAACTTAATTTGTTCCAGAAGGCTATTTGAGAAGTGATTTGTTCAAAAATGGAATCATTTTTCCCCATTAGAAAAAAATTAAATTAAATTAATCTGTTTCAAACTCCCAAATGATTTCCTGTTTTAGCCTTTCCTGTATACAGTACATGTCTATTTTACTGTTTAATCTATAAACTCTTTAAAAAAAAAAAGACATAAAATGTAAGTGAAAATTTAACAAAAAGAAAATAAAATTTACAGTAAAAATGAAATTTACATACACACTAGAACTTATTTTTAATGTTGAGAGATATTGATGACTGAATGTGGAGAGGAGAGATGGAAGAATGGAGGGATGAGGGAATGGAGGGAAGGAGGGATATTATGTTTTGGAAGGGGAGTCCACTTTCATAAAAATGTTAGGTGTTCTTCTGGGGTTCTTTCTCTGTTTTGTCTCTTTGCTCCACTAAAACTTGTTTAGGCTCACTGGGCCTCTGACCCACTAAAAACCTATCCAATGATGTTTGCTTTTGCCTGTGCTTTAACACTCACTTGAAGTGAAACACGGCATTGTCATTAAACAAGTTATCTCACGGCTTGCTACTTCTTTGTCAGGGTGGTACATATTTCTCAATAAAATGTTGCATTTCTCCCCATTTCCCAAACAGTTCCTTGATTAGTGAAGTAAGAATATCCTTCCTTTCCTCCTCTTCCCTTGAAGAGAGCTCCTCAGCTGCCATCTCTTGCTGTTCTCCTTGAAGGTCTTTTGAGTTCTTGGTGTTCAGCTCAGTTTTATGGCCCTCCAACAACTCCTCCATATCGTCATCATCCACTTCGAAGCCCATGGACTTGCCCAGATACACAATACTGTATCCTCCGCAACAGACACAGGCTCATCCTTGAAGCCCTCAAAGTCAATTACAGCAACAGACTCAGGCCACAATTTCTTCCAGGCTGATTACATGGTCCTGGAAGACACTTCCCTTTATGCTTTGTCTATGAGCCTCAAGTAAATTAGTATATTAAAATGTTACTTCCAGAACTCCCTGAGGATGAAATTAATTTCAGGGGTCACCTAAAAATACCTCTGAAACAGTGCCTTTGTGTAATTTCTTATACACTAATAATGGGCTCTCAGAAAGAGAAACTAAAACAATAATCCCATTTACCATTTCAACAATGAAAATAAGATACCTAGGAAAAAGAAGATAAAAGACCTGAACTGGGAAAAATATAGGACATTGAAAAAAGAAAACAAGGAAAGTAAAAAAAAAAAAAGGAAACTATCGTCTTTACGGATTGGAAGAATTAACATCATTAAACTCTCCATACTATCTAAAGCAGTGGTTCTCAACCTTCCTAATGCCGCGACCCTTTAATACAGTTCCTCATGTTATGGTGACCTCCTATTTCATTGTTACAAATTTAACACAATTAAAGCATAGCGATTAATCACAAAACCAATATGTAATTATCTATGTGTTTTCCGATGGTCTTAGGCGACCCCTGTGAAATGGTCGTTCAACCCCAAAGGGGTCGCAACCCACAGGTTGAGAACCGCTGATCTAAAGCAATCTATCAATTCAACTCAATCCCTATAAAAATACCAATGGCATATTTCACAAGTCTAGAAAAAAAATTCCAAAAATTTATATGGAACCAAAAAAGACCCCAAATTACCATAGCAATCTTTTAAAATATATATATATATATATATATATATATATATATATATATATTTAATTGATTTTTTACAGAGAGGAAGGGAGAGGGATAGAGGGATAGAGAGTTAGAAACATCAATGAGAGAGAAACATCAATCAGCTGCCTCCTGCACACCCCCTACTGGGGATGTGCCTGCAACCAAGGTACATGTCCTTGACTGGAATCGAATCCGGGACTCTTCAGCCCACAGGCCAACGCTCTATCCACTGAGCCAAACCGGTCAGGGCACCATAGCAATCTTGATAAAGAAGAACAAAGTTGGGTGAATCACAATACTGGAGAGAAAACTATACAAAAAGCCATTGTAATCAAAACAGCCTGGTACTGGCACAAGAACAGGCATATAGATCAATGGAGCAGGACAGAGAACCCAGAAACCGATGCAAGCCATGCTGCTCAATTAATATTTTACAAGGGAGGTAAGAGCATACAATGGAGTAAAGACAGCCTCTTTAATAAATGGTGTTAGGATAATTAGGTACATGCAAAAAAAAAAAAAAAAAAACACCTTAAAATAAACTAGGCCACCAACTTGCACCATACATAAGAATAAACTCAAAATGGATAAAAGACTTAAATGTAAGTAATAAAACCATACAATATCTTAGAAGAAACCATAGGCAGCAAAATATTAGACATCTCTCATAGCAATATATTTGCTGATATACCTCCTAAGGCAAAGAAAACAAAAGAAATAATAAACAAATTGGGCTATATCCAAATAAAAAGCTTATGCACAGCAAATGAGACCATCAACAAAATGGAAATGGAGCCCACTGGATTTTACAATGATACATCTGATAAGATGTTAATTTCCAAAATATATAAATTACTCATACTACTCAACAAAAGGAAGACAAACAATCCAATTAAAAACATGGGCAGAGAACCTGACTAGACACTTCTCCAAAGAGGACATACAGATGGCCAATAGATAGATGAAAAAAATTCTCAAAGTCACTAATAATTAGAGGGATTCAAATTAAAACAACAATGAGTTATCACCTCATACCTGTCAGAATGGCTACCATCAACAAATCAAGAAATGACAAGTACTGGTGAGAATGTGAAGAAACGGGAATCCTAGTACACTGCTGGTGGGAATGCAGACTGGTGCAGCCATTATGGAAAACAGTATGGAGTTTCCTCAAAAAATTAAATATGTAACTGCCATTTGACCCAGTGATCCCACTTCTAGGAATATATCCTAAGAAACCTGAAACATCAATCAGAAAGAATATTTGCACCCCTATGTTCATAGCAGCACAATTTACAAATCTAAGATCTAGAAACTGCCAAAATGCCCATTAGTAGATGAGAGAATAAAAAAAATCTGTGGTCATGTACACCATGAAATACTATGCCACAGTAAAAAGAGAAGGATCTCTTACCCATTGAGACAGCATGGAGGGATCTGGAGCATATTATGCTAATGGATAAATCCAGTCAGAGAAAAACAAGTATCACATGATTTCACTTATACAGTAGGTCCTCGGATTACGTCGGAGATCTGTTCCTATGGCACGATTTTCGCAGTAAGTTGGAACCCACCTACATAAGCATCTATGTCACTCACATGGAGTACATGCACAGCAGTTATGAAGTGAAACAGTAAAAAAAAAAATAAAAGAAAGATAACAATTCCTGACTATACTTGTGGTAAATAAATAATAAAAAATAAAGCACATATGTACATATGTCGAAATGATGGAATTTTTTTTTTTTATAAATAAGTGGGAGATAGTGATGTAACCATGAAATGATGTACATCTGAGTCTGATGTAACCCAAAGACTGTCTGTATGTGGAATCTAATGAACAAAATAAACTTATGAAACAATAGGTCTAGAGACATAGAAGCATGAAACAGGCTGATGAATCTCAGAAGGAAGGCGGATGGAGAGGTCTTAAGAAATTAAACAAAGAAGTTATATGCATATATGCATAACCCATGGACATAGAAAATATTGTGGTGAAGGCCTGGGGGATAAGGTGAGGGGTGGATGTGGTCAATGGGGCTAAAAATGAGACATCTTTAATGCTTTCAATAAAGATAAATTAAAAAAAAGAGAAATGATCTGTTAGTCCATGGGCTGCATGAGAGGAGTTGTGTCAGGTGGCAAGAACCTAACAGTGATGAAGGTGTACTCCTCCACCAACTTGGCCTCCATGCTTGGAGGGTGGGAAGGAACACTGTCCATTACAAGAAGTGGCCTGAGTGTCAATTGTTTTTCCTGGAGCTATTTCTCCAGGAATATTGCCACACTTGGGGCAAGCACTTAATGAATCCACTCATTGAAAAATTACCTGGTTACCCAAGCTTTGCTATTAGCCCTCCACATCATATTCAACATTTTTTTACATGAAATTATTTTTCTTGAAAACTCATGAGTTTTTAGAATGGTAGATGAGTAGAAGTTTCAACTTAAAGTCCCCTTTGCATTTCCACACAACAATGGTGTCAACCTGTCCTTCATTGACCTATGTCTTTCCAATGACTTCTCCTCCTGTGTGAGGTAGGTCTTCTTTGACATTTTCTTCCAGAAGAAACCTGTCCTATTACAACTGAATGCTGATTGGGAAACAAATGCCTCAGCCTCTACGTATTCTTGACATTCTGTCATGAACTTTTCAGCACCTACTTTGTTAGAACTGGCAGCCTCCCCATGCATCATTACATTATGAATGTCATGTCTTTTCTTAAATTTATTGAACCACCCCATACTAGACTTAAATGAGTCACTTTCAGCACTTATTCCAGGGTTGTTATTTTCAGGAGGTAAGTATGCAGCATCGTCACTTTTTCACAAAAAATTGCCTCTGAAATGCTATCACTAGCTAGCTAACTGCATTACATTTATTCAAATCAACAATTTTTCTACCTTTTCAATTGCCTGTGATTGCTGTTTCATATGCACTTTCACACCCTTAGCAACACCAGCACTCCTGATGTCCTCTTTATTTTTAAATTGTGCTAATCATTTATTTCACCATGCCATACTCAGTAACTAGTCAGACATGCAAACACTTCTATCATACTTTACAATTATTTCCTTTTTAAGCTCTAACATTTTTCTCACCACTTTCCTTTTCACTTTGCTGCTACCACTAACCTTCTTAGGACCCATGGTCCTAAGATATAGCAATAATATCCAACAGCAAAAACAAAAAAAGGAAATACAGCACGATTTTCTGAGTTGTTAACAATGCGATGTGTAGTGCTAAACTGACACATACTCATACATTTTCTCCGATGTCACCTGTGAGATGCATGCCTGGCAAACAGGTATCAGCGTGAAAGTGTCATGGGTCAAGAACTAAAGTTTTGTTCAACAACTGAGACATTTTTTTCATTAACAACTTGGTTAAGAATTGAATTATTTGACTGTATCTGTGAATTGCAACAAAGCTAAGCACATATGAATAAGATATGCCTGTACATAATTAAAGATAAAATTTAGTATTAATGTTACTAAATTACATTTTCCCTATATGATTTAAAAGACAATTACATAAAGCAATAATGATAAATCTAAGTTGATGGACATACAATGAATAATGATTTAATTTGTGACAATAACAGCATAAGGGTGATAGCAGAGCTATATAAGAGCAGTTTTAGTATACTATTGAAACTAAATTGGTATTAATTTGAACTACATTAGCATAAACTAACATTTCATTATTGATAAAAACTAAAAACTTATGAATAAAAGAAAAGGGAGTCAAAATAACACAGTAGAAAATATCTTTTTAACATAAAAAGCTAATACAAAAAATTGAGGAACAACTAAGATATAAGACATATAGAAAACAAGGAGCAAAATGACAGAAGTAAATATAATAGCTCCTTACCAGTAATTGCATTAAATAGAAGAGGATTAATCTCTTAAATTAAAAGGCATAGATTATTACAATAATTTTTAAATGATCCAACTATACACTGTTTATAAGATCTCACTTTATATTCAAGAGATAAATAGGTCACTGGTTTGGCTCAGTGGATACAGTGTCGGCCTGTGGACTGAAAGGTCAAAGATTCAATTCCAGTCAAGAGCACATGCCCAGGTTGTGGGCTCTATCCCCAGTAAGGGCATGCAGGAGGCATCTGATCAATGATTCTCTCTTATTATTGATGTTTCTATCACTCTTTCCCTCTCCCTTCTTCTCTGAAATAAAAAGAGAGAGACAAGTAGGTAGGTGTAAAAAGATAGAAAGAGGTGAATAAACAGTAACCAAAAAAGAGCAAGTGGTTATATTGATACTGTACAAAGTAAAATTGAAAACAAAAATAGCTGTAAAAGATAATGATCTTATATAGTAAAAGCATAATATGCAAATTGACTGAACAGCCAAACAGCAGAACGACCAACTGGACGACCATCTAGGACCACTCTCTGACACCCACTGGCACCAGGCCAGCCAAGGCAGGTGCAATGTTATTGGTCGGGGACCTGGCCATTGCCCCATGATCGCCCCACAGAGGGAGGCCCAAGCCACCGACTGGAGGACTGCAGCAGGTGGGTGGGGCCTACCCCTGTGAGGGAAGTCCAGGTCCTTGGTGCCAGCAGCCAGAGGGAAGCTGGTGCTGGCAGTCAGGGGAAGGAAGGCCTACTCTTGCACGAGTTTCATGCACCAGGCCTCTAGTATTATATAAAGATCAAGGGAACAATATATTAGTAAGACATAACAATTTTGAATATATATATATACACCTAACAACAGAGTCCTTAATACATGAAACAGAAGTAGACATTCACATTTACAGTGCATTTGTTTTGACAAGGTGGTTGAAGCAATTCAATTAATATTTATTAGTCTGTAAAAAATAATGCTGGTAAAACTGTATATCCACATGCAAAAGAGAAAAGTTGAACTCTATTTTACATCATATATTAAAATGCACTCAAAATGAACCAATGACCTAAATGCAAGTGCTAAAGTATAAAAATCTTATAGAAAAGCAGAGGATACAGTTTTTTTTTTTACCTTGGATTAGACAAAGGTTTTTTAGATATGACACCAAAAGAACAAAATAAATTGAACTTCAACAAATTTAAACTTTGTGTTTCAAAGGAAACCATCATGAAAGTGAAAATACATTCTTAAAAATGAGAGGAAGAGATTAAAAATGGCAGCAGAGTAAGTGCTTTTAAATAATGATTGGGTTACCAAAGAGATCAAAGAAGAAACAAAAAACATACTGGAAACAAATGACAATGAAAACACTACATTCCAAAATCTATGGGACACAGTGAAAACAGTTCTGAGAGAGAAGTTCCTAGCATTACAGGCCTATGTCACAAATAAGGAAACTGGTAATAACTTATCTCACACTTAAAGAATTAGAAAGACAGCAACAAGAAAAGCCCAGAGTAAGCAGAAGGAAGGGGATAATAAATATCAGACAGAATTAAAGACATAAATACCAAAAAAACAAACAAAAGAACACAAAACACAAAAACAAAAGGTCAAAAAACAAAGAGCAGGTACCATAAAGGATAAACAAGATTGATGAACCTCCAGCCAGGCTTACCAACAAGCAAAGAGAGAGGACCCAAAAAAATATGCTCATAAATATAAGAGGCGAAATAACAACAGACCCCACAGAAATACAAACAATTGTAAAAAAAATACTATGAACAACTCTATTCCAGCAAACTGGTCAACCTAGAAGAAATGGACATATTCCTTGAAAAACACGACCTTCCAAACTCAATCAAGAATAAAAAGATCTGAATAGGCCAATAACTATAGAGAAAATTGAAGTAGTCAACAACAACAACAAAAACCTTCCAGAAAACAAAAGTCCTGGGACAGGTGGCTTCACAGGGGAGTTTTATCCATCATTCAAAGAAGAACTAAAACCTATCCTCCTCAGACTCTTCCTAAACAATTCAAGAGGAACTCATACTTTCAAGCTCTTTCTATGAAGTCATCATTACCCTAATTCCAATACAAGATATAAAGACACTACAAAGAAAGAGAATTACTGGCCAATATCCCTGATGAACATAGATGCTAAAATCTTCATCAAAATTCTAAAAAATCAGATCCAGCATTTCATTAAAAAGATCATACACCATGACCAAGTGGGATTTCATCCAGGGATGCAAGGCTGGTACAATATCCACAAATCAATAAACGTGATACGTCACATAAACAAATTGAGAGAAGAAAACCACATAATCATATCAATTGATGCAGAAAAGGCATTTGACAATATCCAACACCCTTTCCTGATAAAAACTCTCAGCAAAGTGGGAATACAGGGATCATACCTCAACATATATGACAAACCTACAGACAACATCATACTCAATGGGCAAAAACAAAACTATTTCCCCTTAGAAAAGGAATAAGACAGAATACCTACTTTCACCACTCCTTGTACTGGAAGTGCAAGCCATAGTGATCAGACTAGAATAAAAAAAGGCATCCAAATTGGAAAAGAAGAAGTAAAATTGGCATTATTCACAGAGGACATGATATTGTACACAGAAAATCCTAAAGAATCCATCAAAAAACTACTAGAATTAATAAATGAATTCAGCAATGTAGCTGGACACAAAATTAACACCCAGAAATGTATAGCTTTTTTTATAAATCAATAATCAACTCACAGAAAGAGAAACTAAAAAAACAATCTCATTTATGATTGCACCTAAAAAATTAAGATACCTACTCATAAATTTAACCAAAGGAATAAAAGACATGTATTTGGAAAAACTACAGGACATTGAAAAAGGAGATAGAGGAAGACATAAACAAATGGAAGAATACACCATGTTCATTGATTGGTAGAATCAACATCATTAAAATCTCCATACTACCCCAAAACAATCTATAGATTCAATGCAATCCCCATTAAAATGCCAATTGCATATTTCAAAGAACTAGAACAAACTCTCCAAAAATTCATATAATATAAGAAAAGACCACAAGTAGCTGCTGCAATATTGAGAAAGAGGAACAATATTGGAGGGATCACAGTACCAGATTCAAGCTATATTACAAAGCCATTGTTCTCAAAACTGCCTGAGACTGGCACAAGAAGACATATAGACCAATGGATAGAAACAGAAAAGCCAGAAATAGATCCAATCCATTATGCTCAATACTTGACAAAGGAAGCAAGAGCATACAATGGAGTCAAGACAGTCTCTTCAATAAATGGTGTTGGGAAAATTGGACAGATACATGCAAAAAAAAAATGAAACTAGACCACTAACTTACACCATACACAAAAATAAACTCAAAATGGATAAAGGACTTAAACATAAGATGGGAAACCATAAAAATCTTAGAAGACTACATAGAAACCAAATATCAGACATCCTTCATAGAACTATCTTTATGAATACAGCTCCTAGGGCAAAGGAAACTAAGAAGAAAATAAACAAATGGGACTACATCAAAGTAAAAAGCTTTGGCACAGCAAAAGAATTCATCAATAAAACAACAAGAGAGCCTAATGCATGGGAGAACATATTTGCCAATGCTATCTCTGAAAAGGTTTTAATCTCCAAAATTTATAGGGAACTCATACAACTTAACAAAAGAACAATAAACAATCCAATCAAAAAATGGGCAAAGGACCTAAATAGACACTTTTTGAAAGTGGACATGCAGAAGGCCAATAGGCACATTAAAACATGCTCAAAGTCACTAATCACCTGAGAGATGCAAATCAAAACAATTAGGTACCTTCTAACACCTGTCAGAATGGCTATTATCAACAAATCAACAAACAAGTGCTGGTGAGGATGTGATTAAAAAGGAAATCTTGTGCACTGCTGGTGGGAATGCAGACTGGTGCAGCCACTGGGGAAAACAGTATGGAGTTTCTTCAAAAAATTAAAAATGGAACTCCAATTTGACCCACTAATCCCACTTCTAAGAATACCAAATAAATCAGAAACACCAATCTGGAAGGATATATGCACCCCTAGGTTCATAGCAGCACAATTTACAATAGCTATGATTTGGAAACAGCCTATGTGCACATCAGCAGATGAGTGGATTAAAAAACTGAGGTACATATACACAATGGAATACTACGCTGCTGTTAAATAGAGGAACTTTTACCATTCTCAACAGCATGGATGGAATTGGAGAGCATTATGCTAAGTGAAATAAGCCAGTTGGAGAAAGATAAATATCACATGATCTCACTCATTTGTGAAATATAATGAACAACATAAATTGATAAACAAAAATAGGTCCAAAGACAGAGAGGCATCTAACAGTCCTCCAAACATCAGAGGGAATGTGGGGTAGTGGGGGTAAGAGATCAACCAAAGTATTTGTATGCATGCATGTGAGCATAACCAATGGATAGACAGTAGGGATTTAAAGGTATGTGTTGTGGCCTGGGGATGGTCGGGGAGAGGTCAATGTTGGAAAAAGGAGACATATGTAATACTTAAAACAATAAAGAAAGAGGTAAAGAAATTTATCTGATATAGAGTTCAGAGTAATGACAGTAAAGATGCTCACTAGCATAAAAATGATATAGTAACTATGAAAAAAGAACAGTTAGAAATAAAGAATGACACAGCACTAATAAAGAACACATTAGAAGAAATACACAGCAGTTTAGGGGAAGCCAAGGATAAGGATCAGTGAATTAGAAAACAGGGTAGAAAAAAATCACTCAATAGGAGAAAGAAAAAGAAAAAATAATTAAAAAACAAGAGGACAGCTTAAGGGAGCTGTGTAACAATATGAAACATAAAAATATTGGCATAATAGGGATGCCAGAAGATGAGGAAAGGGAGAAAGGAATAAGAGGGTGTATTTGAAGAAATAATGGCAAAACATTCCCTAACTGGTGAAGGAAAATATACAAATTCAGGAGGCAATGAGAGTCCCAAACAAGAAGAATTCAAACAGGCCCATGCCCAGACACATCACAATTAAAATGCCAAATGATAAAGACAAAGAGAGAATATTAAAGGCAGCAAAAGAAAAGCAATTTGTTACCTACAAAGGAGATCCCATTAGGCTGTCAACTGATTTCTCATTGAAACTCTACAGGCCAGACTAGAATGGCATGAATTACTCAAGGTAATGAATAGAAAGAACATGAAACCAAGATTACTATATCCAGACAGGCTATCTTTCAAAATAGATGGTGAAATAAAGAGCTTCCCAGTTTAAAAATGAAACTCTAAAGTAGTTTATTACCATCAAGCTAGCATATTGCAAGAAATGTTAAAGGGACAGTTGTAATGAGAAGAAGAAATAGAGAGAGAAACATAGGCATACAGAATTAAAATGGCAATGAATAAGTACCTATCAATAATAACCTTAAATTTAAATGAATTAAATGCTCCAATAAAAAAACATAGGGTAGCTGAATGGATACAAAAATATGACCCAACTATATACTTTCTATAAAAGAACCACCTCAGAATAAAAGACTCACACAGGATGAGAGCGAAGAAATGGGAAAAAATATATTCCTACAAATGGAAACAAAACAAAACAAAATAGCAAGAGTAGTAATCCTTATATCTGACAAAATAGACTTCAAAATGAAGACCATCACAAGAGGCAACAAAGGCCACTATATAATACTAAAAGGATCAATCCAACTAGAGGATATAACCTGGTAAAAATATATGCACCCAATACAGGAACATCTAAATATATATTTTTTAAAAAACTTCTAGGGATCCAAGATGACAGCCCACAGGACCGCAGTGAGGGGGTGTGTATGAGTGAGTGAGAGAGCAAACAGGGAGTGTGTGGATGTGTGGGGCGTGTGTGTATGTGTGAGTGAGGGACTGTTATATTTCTCAGGACTTTTGGGGGCTGGCAGACCAGGCTCCCCTAGCCAGGCAGCCTCTACCACCACTGGAATCTCTCCCAGGGCAGCCAGCTCTGCAGCAGAAAATGCGCCATCTTGAAGGGGAGAGTAGCTATGACTGGGATCCCAGCCTCACCTCCATCCGGGGAGACCTCGGACACCACCCGGACCCTACAGCCATACTGGCCAGGGACCTGCTGACTCGGCTGCAAACCCATGAACACCAAGACTCCAGCTTCTTCAGCTGCAGGCTCCTAAAATGTTTGTCCAGGGGAGAAAAAATGGTGACCAATAGGCAGACTTGTCCTGCACCTTCTCATGAGCAGATCGGAGAAACAGCTGAATCTAATAACAGTCACCCAGAATTGGTGAATTAAACACTGCTGGTGAGACAATCCATGGCTGGAAAGGTAGGATCAGGGATCTGGGCTGGAGAGAGAGACTCGTGCAAATTGGACTAGAGGGTCAGAAGGAAATTGTGCTGCACCAAGTCCGCGTCCACTGGGGACATGCGTAACACTCCACTGTGGAAGGGAGTCCACAGGGCTGCTGGCAGCCAGGGAATCTAGATCTAAGTCCACAGCCATGGGAGGCTGCACCCAGAAAGGCAGCCTGAAGTTCTGCACCCCCACACAGTGCCAGGGAAAGAGAGACATGCAGCAGCACTGTTGCTCTGTCTTTATATTTCCCTTGCATTTACTCGCTAAACCCAGTACATAGGATCTTTCAATCACAAACACTGTGACTGCAGTGCAGGGGAAGGTGGTTTGTGGAGACTGGTGAGCAAAATAAAAAGAGACAACCAGGAAGCCAGCTCTGGGAAAGTCTGATACCTCCAACCCTGAACAGTCATTTTTCTCCTGAAGAGACAACCCCTCCTAGCAGCACAGCCACACCCAGCCTTGAGCACAGCAGGGGACAAGGACTTTGCATATCCCCTGGAGGCCTCAGGGGACTGGGTTGAGGGGCCTTTTGGTCCCAAAAACTAATACAGCAACACCACCACCTAGAGGCCATGTCAGAAATAGACACTTATGTAAATACTGCTGAAAGCAGGCAGACAAACAAAGCAAGCAGATTGTTCCTGCCTGCATGAAACCAAGACAGTGGAGTCTGTCTGACACAGAGGAGTGGTAGATCACTGGGAACTTCAACACGGTGCTGACTACCTAACAGGAAACTAAGAGGTGGCAGACAGAACAGTAGAGAGGCGTCTTAAACTAGCCCTCATGAGACATTAAAACTCAGCTGAAGTGAATGACACTTTACTACTTCACTTTCTTTATTTTTTATCTTTTATTTAAGAATTTTTTCTTTTTTATATATTTTTTATTTTCTTTTATTATTATTATTTATTTACTTATTTATTATTATTATTACCATTATCATTATCATCATCATTAACCTTTATTTCTTTTGGACTAGTGTTCTACATTCTATTTGTTTTATCATTATTTTACTTTTTCTCATATTTTCCTTTTTGCCAGCCTTTTCTTCCTCAGTTCTCCCTTTTTTATCCTGTTTCTATTCTCATGTTCCTGCCTTAGTTTTTCTCTCTACTTTCTTTTTAATCCTTGTTAAAAATTGATCTTCTTTATCTGCTTTATTGATGCATTACTGTTATAGTAGTCTCTGTTGGCTTACTCATGTATCTAATTTCCTCTCCCCTGCTCCAAGTCCATGCATTCTTCTCTTTTCTCTTTCTGTGCTAGCCAATTCTTTTTTCTTGTTTGTTTCATTGTTTCTTTTTTTGTTTTGTTTTGTTTTTAAATTAAATCTTTATTGTTCAGATTATTACAGTTGTTCCTCTTTTTTCCCCCCATAGCTCCCCTCCACCCGGTTCCCACCCCACCCTCCGCCCTCGCGGCGTGCCCACTGTCCTCATCCATAGGTGCACGATTTTTGTCCAGTCTCTTCTCGTATCCCCCACACCCCTTTCCCCCCCAAGAATAGTCAGTCCACTCCCTTTCTATGCCTCTGATTCTGTTATAATCACCAGTTTATTCTGTTCATCAGATTATGTATTCACTTGATTTTTAGATTCACTTGTTGATAGATGTGTATTTGTTGATCATAATTTGTATCTTTACTTCTTCTTCTTCTTCTTCTTAAAGGATACCTTTCAGCACTTCATATAATACTGGTTTGGTGGTGATGAACTCCTTTAGCTTTTCCTTATCTGTGAAGCTCTTTATCTGACCTTCTATTCTGAATGATAGCTTTGCTGGATAAAGTAATCTTGGTTGTAGGTTCTTGGCATTCATCACTTTGAATATTTCTTGCCACTCCCTTCTGGCCTGCAAAGTTTCTGTTGAGAAATCAGCTGACAGTCGTATGGGTACTCCATTGTAGGTAACTAACTTTCTTTCTCTTGCTGCTTTTAAGATTCTCTCTTTGTCTTTTGCTCTTGGAATTTTATTTATGATGTGTCTTGGTGTGGTCCTCTTTGGAATCCTTTTGTTTGGGGTTCTCTGCACTTACTGGACTTGTAAGTCTATTTCTTTCACCAGGTAGGGGAAGTTTTCTGTCATTATTTCTTCAAATAGTTTTTCAATATCTTGCTCTCTCTCTTCTTCTGGCACCCCTATAATTCGGATGTTGGTACAGTGAAGCTGTCCTAGAGGCTCCTTACACTATCTTCGTATTTTCGGATTCTTTTTTCATTTTGCTTTTCTGGTTGGGTGTTTTTTGCTTCTTTGTATTTCAAATCTCTGAGTTGATTCTTGCAATCCTCTAGTCTGCTGTTGGAACTCTGCATAATATCCTATATGTCAGTCAGTGTTTGCTTAATTTCTAGTTGGTCCTTTTTCATAACCTCGAAGGTCTCACTAGATTTCTTGAGGATCTCACTACATTTATTGGCGATCTCACCAGACTTTTTGAGAGTCTTACTAAATTTATCGGTGGTTTCTAGAAAGTTCTTGAAAAACCTTAAAAGTGTGGTTTTGAACTCTATATCCAGTCGTTTGCTTTCCTCCATTTCTGTCATTTGTGACCTGTCTCTTTGTCTCCGCATTTTTTATGCTTCCCTGTGTTGGTAGAGTGGCTTTCTGTGCTAGGTGTCCTATAGGGCCCAGTGGCTCAGCCTCCCCAATTACCTGAGGTGGACACTCTTGGTGCACCCCTTTGTGGGCTTTGTGCACAGTCTTGTTGTAGTTAAGCCTTGATTGTTATAGGTATCACTGGGAGG
The DNA here is from genome assembly GCF_964212035.1 of Myotis nattereri. Lineage (NCBI taxonomy): Eukaryota > Metazoa > Chordata > Mammalia > Chiroptera > Vespertilionidae > Myotis > Myotis nattereri. The sequence goes on from NC_138076.1 coordinate 108,017,524, forward strand.
AATTGACCTCCAGGCCAATTGGCTGTGAGAGTCAGCTGGTCTACGGTGGGAGAACTTCTGTGCTGAAGACACCCTTATGAGGCAAGACTTGCTTCAGTGGGGTGTTGGTGCTCACTGAGTCTGCCCCCTGAGTGTGTCCCTTATGGATCTAAGAAGTTGTAATTGGATGGTCCCACTCTGACCACTGGGTACACTGGCTCTTGGATCTAAGGAGGTGCTAATTTAGCCTCTGCCTGAGGCTACCCAGCAGGAGCTTTGAGGAGATCTGCAGATTCCCCGTCCTTGTTTGGGGTTTGGAGGTGCCCAAATGAGGCCCAGCTGTGAAGCAATGCAAGCTGCTATGGGGCCTTGGGCCTTCTCTTGGAAGTTCTTGGTCTGTCTGGCCTAGCTACAGTTTGTTAGGTAATTTTCGGATTGCAAAGGGCCAGGGCATTCATATGCAAAAGCCTCTGCACACAGTTTGGGTGGGGCGGGGTCTCAGGGAATCAACAAGGTGGAGCAAGCAGCTATGGCTGATCCTCACCCCTGCCCTAAAGGGCCCTGCATCTCAGTGTCCCAGTAATCGCTGCAAGCACCTTTGAGAGAAAGCCGCCCTCAAGTTCCGATTTCTGCCCGCTGCCAGATAGTCCAGTTTCTCCCTGTATGAGTCTGGGTCCCCAGAGACTCACCCGGAACTGGAGTTCAGAGCAGTCGGGGGCTTGTGACTCCCTCCTGATTCAAAAAGACAGCCATGTCCTCAGTTGCCAGCCCTTGCTGCATGTGCCTCCATACCTTTGCACTTCCGCCCCTCCTCTGAGTCTCAGTGTGCTTTTCTCTTTCCTTCAAGTTGTAGAGTTTCCACTCAGCCAGCCTTCCTGTGTTTCTGGATGATGTCCATTTTTTCTTTTAGTTGTATTTTTGAATTTGTTGTGGGAGGCAGCAATTTCTGGTGTTTACCTATGCTGCCATCTTGGTGTATTTTGTTGTTTGTTTTTGTTTTTATTTTATGCTTTTGTTTTTCCCTCCTTCCTTGCTCTCTTCTTCTACTAACAGCTTAATTAGTGTTACTCACCAAATTAAGGCATATCGGCTCTCTATTCTCCTTTCCCCAAAACAGATGATTATATATATAAATAGATACATTAAAGAAAGGGGAATTTTTTTGTTATATACATTATATAAGAAAATATATATATACTAGAGGCCCAGTGCACAAAAATTTGTGCTCTCAGGGGGGGGTCCCTCAGCCCGGCCTGTGCCCTCTTGCAGTCTGGGACCCCTTGGGGGAATGTCCACCTGCTGGCTTAAGCCCACTCCCTGGGGGAGCGGGACTAAGCTGGCAATCAGACATCCCTCTGGCAGCCCAGGAGCCCTTGGGGCATGTCCACTTGCAAGCGGGGACCAGGCCTAAGCTGCAGTAGGACATCCTTAGAGCTGCTGAGGAGGCGGGAGAGGCTTCTGCCATCACTGCTGTGCTGGTAGCCATCAGCCTGGCTTGTGGCTGAGCAGAGCTCCCCTTGTGGGAGCGCACTGACCACCAGTGGGCAGCTCCTGCATTGAGCATCTGCCTCCTGGTTGTCAGTGTGTGTCATAGTGACTGGTCATTCCCAGTCGTTCTGCTGTTAGGGTCAATTTGCATATTACCCTTTTATTATATTCCTGGTGCATGGGTGGGGGCTGTCTGGTTTGCCCTGAAGAGTGTCCCGGATCAGGGTGGGGGTCCCGCTGGGATGACTGGTCAGCCTGGGTGAGGGGCTGAGGGCTGTTTACAGACTGGCCACACCCCCTTCAGGGTGGGGGTCCCTGCTGGAGTACCTGGTCAGCCTGGGTGAGGGGCTGAGGGCTGTTTTCAGGTTGGCCACATGCCCTTCAGATAGGGGGGTCTTGCTGGGGTGCCTGGCCAGCCTGAGTGAGTGACTGATGGCTGTTTGCAGGTTGGCCAAGACCTCCAGCAGGGACCCTCCCCCCATGAGGGTGTGGCCAGCCTGGGTGAGGGGCAGATGGCTGTTTGCAGGCTGGCCACAGCCCCTTCAGGGTGCGGAGTCCCCACTGGGGTGCCTGGCCAGCCTGAGTGAGGGGCTGATGGCTGTTTGCAGGCTGCCATGGCCCCCAGCCACCCAAGCTCCCAGTGGAGGCTTGCTGGAAGCAGGTATCTGGGATTTATTTATCTTCTATAATTGAAACTTTGTTGCCTTTAGCAGAGGCCACAGCCGGCCAGGGCAGGTGGTAAGCTTGGCTTCCTCCATTGCCCAGGCAACCAAGCCTCTTGCTTCCTCCAGCTCCGTGGCTGCCGGCCGCCATCTTGGTTGGTTAATTTGCATATAGTTGCTCTGATTGGCTGTTGGGCATGGCTTTGGGGCTTAGCAAAGGTACGGTCAATGTGCATGTTTCTCTGTTATTATATTAGGTGTTAATATCATGTTTTAATTATATTTTAAGTAATTTATTTTTTATTATTTTATTGAGTTTTTTTTGTTTTTTAGTTTTCTTCTTATACACTCATTCTGTTTCTACTTCCTCTATACTGAATTGTGGCCATGCCTCCATTCATTCCATTCCTTTACCTTTCCTTCTGGAAATAATCTTTGCCTCTTCATATTCAGCTCCCCCTCCCCTCTGTTTTTTCTGGGTGATTTGTTTTAACTTTTTGATTTATTTGTTGGTTTTGTGAAGTCTTATCCCCATATACATATATTGTTCCAGTTCTTTTTTCTTTTTCTTTTCTCTCTTACCTTTTTTCTTTTACTCAATATTATATTATTTTTTTGTCTTTTCTCTTCTCTAATTCTCTTCCCTCTTTTATTTGCATTGATTGGTGTGAATACATTTGTGTTTTGTTCCCTCTGTGTCGTGTCTTGTCGAGTTGTATTTTGTGCCTTTTGGTCAACTTGGTAGCAAGTGAACCACATAACCAGACACCCTGAAAGGAGGAAAATGGAAAGACAAAGAAACAGCCCACATATGAAAGAAAAGGATGAATCACCAGAAAAAGAAGTAAATGGAATGGAGGCAAGCAATTTGTCAGAGAAAGAATTTAGAACAATGGTCATAAGGACGCTGAATGGGATGGAAGACAAAGTCAACAACATGTGTAAGAATCAAGCAGAAATGAAGAATTACCAAGACAAATGAAGAATGACGTAGCTGCCATAATAAACACAATAGAAAGCATCAACAGTAGACTAGAAGAAGCTGAAGACCATATCAGTGAGCTAGAAGACAAAGTAGGAAAAACACCCAAAAAGTGCAGCAACTGGAAAAAAAACCAAAAACCTTAAAAAGCTGGAGGAGAGTGTAAGGGAACTTTGGGACACCATGAAATGAAACAACATTCACATAATCGGGGAGCCAGAAGGAGAGGAAACTGAGCAAGGAATAGAAAACCTGTTTGAAGAAATAATGAGAGAAAACTTCCCTGATATTGGGAAGAAAAAACTCACATAAGTCCAAGAAGTTCACAGAGTCCCAAACAAGATGAACCCAAAAAGACCAACACCAAGACACTTCATAATTAAATTGGCAAACACCAACAACAAAGTAAGAATCTTAAAGGTTGCCAGAGAGAGGCAGAAAGTTGCCTATAAGGGATCTCCCATTAGACTATCAACTGATTTCTCAACAGAAACACATCAGGCCAGAAGGAAATGGAATGAAATATACAAAGTGATGCAAGGCAAGGGAATGAATCCAAGACTACTATACCCAGCAAGGATATCAATAAAAAATGAAGAAGAAATCAGGAGCTTCACAGACAAAAAAAACTAAGGGAGTTTCTTACCATCAAGCCAGCAATGCAAGAAATGCTAAAGCAGCCGTGGGCAAACTATGGCCCGTGGGCCAGATCCGGCCCGTTTGGCTGTTCTATCCGGCCCACAGAGCCAAAAGAGCAGAGGGTTCTCTTGCTCTCCCCTCCACTCCTTCACCAGCAGCAGTGTTAACATGGCAACGTCAGGAAACACGGCCGCAGCTCCTTCTTCTGAGTCCAGTTTAAGAACCCATTGTGGCCCTCGAGTCAAAAAGTTTGCCCACCCCTGTGCTAAAGGGACTGCTGTAGAAAGAAGAAATATGAAGAGAAGAAGTAAAACAGGGATAAAGTATAAAAATAATGACAAACAAGTACCTGCCAATAATAACCTTAAACATAAACTGATTAAATGCTTCAATCAAAAGACATAGGGTAGGTGAATAGATAAGAAAACATGCCGCATACATCTGCTGTCTTCAAGAGACCCACATCAGAACAAAGGACTCACACAGACTTCTAGTGAAGGATGGAAACTTTTTTAGGCAAATGGTAATGAAAAAAAAAAAAAGCTGCGTTACCAATACTTATATCTGACAAATTAGACCTCAAAGTGAAGGCCATGACAAGAGATAAGGAAGGGCACTTCATAGTACTAACTGGAACAATTCAACAAGAGGATATAACTCTGGTAAACATACCACCAAATTCAGGAGCACCCAAATACATAAAAAAACTTCTGGAGGATATCAATGGAGAGATCAACAGCAATACAATCACAATAGGGGATTTTATACCCCATTGACACCACTGGATAAATCCTCTAAACAAAAAATCAGCAAAGAAATAGTTATCCTAAAAGACTCATCAGATACCATGGAATTAATTGACATCTTAAGAATATTTCACCTCCCAGCTACAGAATATACATTCTTCTCAAGTGCACACAGGACATTTTAAAGCTAGACCACATATTGGCACACAGGCAAAGTCTCTTCAAATTCAAGAAGATAGAAATCATATCAAGCATCTTCTCAGATCACAATGGCATAAAACTAGAAATCAACTACAATAACAACAATGGGAAAAAAAAACATTTGGAGGGGAAATAGCCTGCTATTAAACAATGATTGGGTTACCAAAGAGATCAAAGAAGAAATAAAATTTATCCTGGTAACAAATGACAATGAAAGCATAACTATCCAAAATATATGGGACACAGTGAAAGCAGTTTTGCGAGGGAAGTTCAAAGCTCTATAGGCCTACCTCAAAAAAACAAGAAAAAATGGTAACAAATTAGTTAACCTAACACCTCAAAGAATTAGAAAAAGAGCAACAAGAAAAGCCCAGAGTAAGCAGAAAGAAGGAAATAATAAAGATCAGAGCAGAAATAAATGAAATAGAGACCAAAAAACAATACAAAAGAACCATAAAACCTAGAGCTGGTTATTTGAAAGGATAAACAAGATTGATGTACCTCTAGCAAGGCTCACCAAGAAACAATCAGAGAGGACCCAAACAAACAAAATCAGAAATGAAAGAGGTGAAGTAACAACCGACCCCACAGAAATACAAAGGATTATGAAAAAATACTATGAACAACTCTATTCCAAAAGCTGGACAACCTAGATGAAATGAACATATTCTTAGAAAAATACAAGCTTCCAAAACTCAATCAGGAAGAATCTAAAAACCTGAATAGACTGATAACCACAGAAGAAATTGAAGCAATAATCAAAACTGTTCCAGCAAACAAAAGCCCGGGGCCAGAAGGCTTCACAGGGGAGTTTTACCAAATATTCAAAGAAGAACTGAAACCTATCCTACTCAGATTATTCCAAAATATTCAAGAGGAAGGCACACTACCAAGCACTTTCTATGAAGACAGCATTACCCTAATTCCAAAATAAGATAAAGACACCACAAAGAGATCTACAGGCTAATATCCTTGATGAACATAGATGCTAAAATCCTCAACAAAATTCTAGAAAATTGGATCCAGCATTACATTAGAAAGATCATACACCAGGACCAAGTGAGATTTATTTTTGGGATGTAAGGATGGTATAATATCCACAAATCAATAAATGTGATACATTGCATAAACAGGTTGAGGGACAAAAACTAATTAATCATGTCAATCAATGCAGAAAATGCATTTGACAAAATCCAACACACTTTCTTGATAAAAACTCTTAGCAAAGTGGGAATAGAGGGATCATACCTCAACATAATAAAAGCCTTATATGACAATCCTACAGCCAATATCATACTCAATGGGCAAAAACTAAACTCATTTCACCTAAGAACAGGAACAAGACAGATGTGCCCAGTTTCACCATTCCTGTTCGACATAGTACTGGAAGTGCTAGCCATAGCGATCAGAAAACTAGAAGAAATAAAAGGCATCCGAATTGAAAAAGAATAAGTAAAACTGTCATTATTCACAGATGACATGATATTGTACATAGAAAACCTCAAAGACTCCATAAAAAAAACTACTAGACTTAATAAATTTATTAAGTCTAAGTAGCAGGATACAAAATTAACACCCAGAAATCTATGGCTTTTTTATACACCAATAATGAACTCACAGAAAGAGAAACTAAAAAAAAAAATCCCATTTATGATTGCACCTAAAAAATTAAGATACCTGTTCACAAACTTAACCAAGGAGATAAAAGACCTGTATTCGGAAAAACTACAGGCCATGGAACAAAGAGATAGAGGAAGATATAAACAAATGGTAAAACATACCGTGTTGATGGATTGGTAGAATCAACATCATTAAAATGTCTATACTACCCAAAAACAATGCAATCCCCATTAAAATACCAAGGGCATATTTCACAGATCTAGAAGAACAAACTCTCCAAACTTCATCTGGAGAAAAAGAGAGAGAGAGAGAGAGAACCCAAATCGCTGCAGCAATCTTCAGAAAGAGGAACAATGTTGGAGGGACCACAATACCAGATATAAAGCTATATTACAAAGCCACTGTTCTCAAAACTGCCTGGAATGGGAACAAGAACAGACATATAGACCAATGGAATAGAACAGAAAACCCAGAAATAGACCCACACCATTATGCTCAATTAATACTTGACAAAGGAGGCAAGAACATACAATAGAGTCAAGCAGTCTCTTCGATAAATCGTGATGGGAAAATTGGTCAGACACAGGCAAAGAAATGAAACCAGAAGACCAACTTACACCACACACAAAAATAAACTCAGAATTGTTAAAGGACTTCAATGTAAGACAGGAAACCATAAAAATCTTGGAAGATTCCATAGGCAGCCAAAAATCAGACATATGTCATAGCAATATCTTTACCGATACAGCTCCCAGAGCAATGGAAACTAAGGAGAAAGTTAACAAATGGGGCTACATCAAAATAAAAAGCTTCTGCACAGCAAAAGAAACCATCAACAAAACAAGAAAGCCCACTGCACTGGAGAACGTATTTGCAAATGCTATCTCAGATAAGGGTCCAAAATTTACAGGGAACACATACAACTTAACAAAAGGAAGATAAATAATCCAATAAAAAATGGGCAAAGGACCTAAATAGAAACTTTTTAAAAGAGGACATACACATACAGAAGGCCAAGAGACATGAAAACATGTTCAAAGTCACTAATCATTGGAGAGATGTAAATGAAAACAACAATGAGGTTCCATCTCACACCTGTCAGAATGACTATCATCAACAAATCAATAAACGACAAGTGTTGGCAAGGATGTGGAGAAAAACGAACCCTCTTGCACTGCTGGTGGGAATGCAGACTGGTGCAACCACTGTGGAGAACAGTATGGTGTTTCCTCAAAAAGTTAAAAATGGAAGTGCCATTTGACCTGGTAATCCCACTTCTAGGTATATATTCCAAAAAACCAGAAACACCAATCAGGAAGGATATATGCATCCCTATGTTCATAGCAGCACAATTTACAATAGCTAAGATTTGGAAACAGCCTATCTGCCCATCAGCAGATGAGTGAAATAAAAACTGTGGTACATCTACACAATGGAATACAGTGGGGCCTTGACTTACGAGTGTCTCGACTAACGAGTTTTTTGAGATACCAGCTGTCTCTCGGCCGATTTTTTTGCATTGAGTTGACAGAGTAATTTGAGTTAAGGAGCTCCTTAACGAGCTTGGTCTCGGAACGAATTAAACTCCTAAGCCAAGGCCCCACTGTACTACGCTGCTATAAAAAATATGGAACTTTTATCATTTTCAATAGCATGGAAGGAACTGGAGAACATTATGCTAAACGAAATAAGCCAGTCAGAGAAAAATAAATATTACTTGATGTCACTCATATGTGGGATATAATGAATAACATACACTAATGAACAAAAATTGATCCAGAGATAAGGTAACAATGAACAGACTGTCCAACCTAAGAGAGAAGGCGGGGGGGGGGGGGAGGGGAGGATGATTAGAGATCAACCAAAAGACTTGTATGCATGCATATTACCATGACCAATGGACACAGACACTGAGGTGGTGGGGGCTTCTCCGAGGGATCAGAGTGGCCGGGGTGGGGGTGGGGGGTCAATCAGGGCAAAAGGAGACATATGTAATACTTTAAACAAAAACAACAACAACAAAAAAAAAAAAAGTAAAGAAAAAAAAAGAAAAAATAAAACTTCTAAAGGACTTAAGGGAGTGATCCCCAACAGTACAGTCATGCTAGGGGACTTCAACACTCTGCTGACTTTCCTGGATAGATTTTCCAGACAAAAAAATTAACAAGGAAAGTGACTCTAAATCCACCTGGGTGAAATGGATTTAATTGACATTTATTGAACATTTCCCTCCAAAGCTACAAAATATATATTCTTCTCAAGTGTACATGAATCATTCATAAAGAAAAACAACATGTCAGGACACAAAACAAGTCCCTGCAAGTTCAAAAAGACTGAAATCACATCAAGCATCTTTTCAGATCACAGTGATATTAAATTAAAAATCAACTACAATAAGAACACCTCAAAACATTCAAACACATGAAGGCTAAACAGCATGTTATTAAACAATGAATGGGCTACCAATGAGTTCAAGAATGAAATCAAAAACTTCCTGGATACAAAGAAAAATGAACACACAACAACCCCAAATCTCTGGTACACAGCAAAAGCAGTACTGAGAGGGAAGTTCATAGTACTACAGGCCTACCTCAATAAAGAAAAAATAACAATAAATTATTTAACCCTAAAATTGAAGAATTAGACAGAAAAGAATAAGAAAAGCCCAGAGTAAGTAGAAGGAAGGAAATAAGAAAGACTAGAGGAGAAATAAATGACATAAGGACTAAAAGAAAAAAAATACAAAAGATCAATGAAATCAAGTGCTGGCTCTTTGAAAAGATAAAAAGATTGATAAAAGATTAGGCAGACTCATCAAGAAACAAAGAGAGAGGACCAAAATAAGTAAAATCAGAAATGAAAGAGGAGACGTAACAACTGAACCCACAGAAATATAGAGTGTTTTAAGAAAATATTATAAATAACTACATGCCAATGAGCGTATAGTGGGACAAAATCCTAGAAAAATGCTATCTCCCAAAACTGAATCAGGAAGAATCAGAAAATCTAATAGGCCAATAACAATTAATTACCTAGAAGCAGTAATAAGAAAAACTCCCAACAAACAAAAGCCCTGGTACAGATTGCTTCACAGGGGAGCTTTACCAAACATTGAAAGAAGAACTAACACCTTTACTCCTCAAACTATTCCAAAAAATCCAAGAGGAAGGAACACTTCCAACCTTTTTTTATGAAGCCAGCATTATCCTAATTCCAAAACCAGATAAAGACACTACAAAGAAAGAGAATTACAGGCCAATATCTCTGATGAACTTACATGCTAGAATCCTCAACAAAATATTAGCAAATTGGATCCAGTAATATATTAGGGATTAATCTAGGATGAAAGGCTGGTACAATATTCACAAATCAATAAATGTGCTTTTTCACATAAACAAATTGAAAGGCAAAAATTGCATGATCATATTAATAGACACAGGAAAAGCATCAACAAAATCCAACACCTATTTTTGATAAAAACTCTCAGCAAATTGGAAATAGAGGGAGCATACCTCAACATAGTAAAGACCATATACGACAAACATACAGTGAACATCATACTCAAAACTAAAACCATTTCCCCTAAGAACAGGAACAAGACAGGGATGTCTGCTTTCACCACTCTTATTCAACATAGTACTGGAAATCCTAGTCACAGTGATCAGACAAGAAGAGATAAAAGGCATCCAAATTGGAAAGAAGGAAGTAAAACTCTCATTATTTGCAGATGACATGATATTGTACATAGAAAACCCTAAAGATTGCACCAAAAAAGTACTAGATTTAATAAATTAATTTGGCAATGTAGCAGGGTACAAAATCAAAACCCCAAAATCGGTGGCTTTTTTACACACCAATAATGAATTCTCAAAAAGAGAAAATAAACACATAATCTCACTGCAACAAAGAAAATTAAGATACCTAGGAATAAACTTAACCAAGGAGGTAAAAGACCTGAATTTGAAAAACTATAGGACATTGAAAAATATGGAGGAAAATGTAAACAAGTGGAAGAATATGCACTGTTCATAGATTGGTAGACTTAACATTATTAAAATGTCCATACTACCCAAGGCAATCTACAGATTCAATGCAATCCCCATTAAAATAATAATATATTTCACAGAACTAGAACAAATACTCAAAAAGTTTACATGGAACCAAAAAAGACCCCAAATAGGCACAACAATCTTGAGAAAGAAGAACAAAGTTGGAGGAATCACAATACCAGGTATCAAGTTATACTACAAAGGAACCATAATGAAAATAGCCTGGTACTGGCACAAGAACAGGTAAATAGATCAATGGAACAGAACAGAGACCAGAAATCAATGCAAGCCATTACATTCAATGAATATTTAACAAAGGAGGCAAGAACATACAATGGAGTCAAGACAGTCTCCTCAATAAATGGTGTTTGGAAAATCGGACAGATGCATGCAAAAAAATGAAACTAGACCACCAACTTATACCATATGCAAGAATAAACTCAAAATGGATAAAAGACTTAAATGTAAGTTGTGAAAACCTAAAAATCCTAGTAGAAACCATCAGCTAAAAAATCTCAGACATCTCTCCTAGCAATATGGATACATCTCCTAGGGCAAAGGAAGCTACAGAGAATATAAACAATTGGGACTACATCAAAATGTAAAGCTTCTGCAAAGCAAAAGAATTCATCAACAAAATGAAAAGAGAGTCCACTATGTGAGAGAACATATTTGGCAATGATACATCTGATAAGGGGTTAATATCCAAAATATATAAGGAACTCATACAACTTAACAAGATCAAGACAAACAATCCAATTTAAAAAAAAAAATGGACAAATGATCTAAATAGACACTTCTCCAAAGTGGGCATACAGAGAGCCTAGTATCATATAAAAAAATGCTCAAAGTCACTGATCATCATAGAGATGCAAATTAAAACAACAATGAGAATCACCTCACACATATCAGAATGGCTACCATCAACAAATCAACAATGACAAGTGCTGGTAAGGATGTAGAGAAAAAGGAACCCTAGTACACTGCTGGTGGGAAGGCAGGCTGGTGCAGCCACTATGGAAAACAATATGGAGTTTCCTCAAAAAATTAAGTGTGTAACTGCCATTTGACCCAGTGATCCCACTTCTAGGAATATATCCTATGAAACCCAAAACACAAATCAGAAAGAATATATGCACCCCTCTGTTCATAGCAGCATAATTTACAAGAGCTAAGATCTGGAAACACCTCAAGTGCCCATTAGTAAACAAGTAGATTAATACCATGGAATCTTATGCAGCAGTAAAAAGGGTAAGAGAAGGATCTCTTACTCTTTGAGACAGCATGGAGAATATTATGCTAAGTGAAATAAGTCAGTCAGAGAAAGATAAGTATCACATGATCTCACTCATATGTGGAATCTAATGGACAAAATAAACTGATGAACAGAGTGGATCCAGAGACATAGAAGCATGGAATAGACTTCGGATTCTCAGAAGGAACGTATGGGAAGGTGAGTGGGTGGGAAATGATCAACCAAAGAACTTGTATGCATACATGCATAAGCCATGGACACAGACAATAGGGTGGTGAAGGCCTGAGGCATGGGTTCAGGGTAGGCTAGAAGGCTTCAATGGGGGCTAAGGGGGACATATGTAACACTTTCAACAATAAAGATTTTTTTTTTAAAAAAAGAGAGGTAATATTGGGAAATCACCTATATGATAAAATATTTCTAGTTAGAATAGAAAAAGAATTCTTACAACTCAACAAAAGATAACCTAATTAAAAATGGGGAAATGATTTGTATAGGCATTCATTCAAAGAAGATATGTAAGAGAATCAACATTGATGATTTTCAATTCAAAACCACAATGAGCTACATGCTCACTTGGGTGCCTATAATTAAAAAACAAACAGATAATGAGTTGGTGAAAATGTGAGAAATTGGAATAATCATACATTATTGGTAGAAACAGACAATGGTACAGTCACTTTAAAAAACATTTTAGTAATTCACCAGTATTAAAAATAGAGTTAACACATGACCCAACTTTTAGGCATAAACCCAAGAAAGAGGAAACATATATCTATGCAATTTTTTTTATGTTTGTTTTTATTTTATTTGTTTGTTTGTTTTTTAAATTTCAGAGAGAGGAAGGGAGAGGGAGAGAATGATAGAAATATCAATGATGACAAAGAATCATTGATTTGATGCCTCCTGCATGGCCCATACTAGTGATTGAGCCTGCAACCCAAGCATGTGCCTTGAATGGGAATCGAACCTTGACCTCCTGGCTTATGTGTTGATGCTCAACCACTGAGCCACACCAGTTGGGCTCAGCAAAAAGTTTCACATAAATCTTCATAACATCTTAATCTATAATATTGCCTCCTAACTAGTTTCTCTGGATCTTTTTGTGTATCTTCTAACCCATTTCCTCACATTAAAGCTGAAAAAAACTTTATTTAGAAAACAACATCTTTATTTAAATACTAGAGGCCCGGTGCACAAAATTCGTGCACCGGGGGGTGGGGTTCCCTCAGCCCAGCCTGCACCCTCTCTAATCCGGGACTCCTTGGGGGATGTCCGACTGCCGGTTTAGGCCCAATCCCTGGGCCTAAACCGGCAGTCAGACATCCCTCTCACAATCCTAGACCACTGGCTCCTAATCATTCACCTGCCTGACTGCCTGTTTGCCCCTAACTGCCCTCCCCCACTAGCTTGGTCACCCCTCACTGCCCCCCCCCCGCCAGCTTAATAGCCCTTAACTTCCCCACCCCCTGCCGGCCTGGTCACGCCCAACTGCCCCCCTCTGTCAGCCTGGTCACCTCCAACTGCCCCCTGCCAGCCTGGTCACCCCTCATGGCCCCCCCACCAGCCTGGTCACCCCACGCAGCCTGCTGTTTAGTTGTTTGGTCATCCTCACTAACCCCCCTGCCGGCCTGGTCATAGGCAGCCATCTTGTGAGGGTGTGAGGGTTAATTTGCATATCACCTCTTTATTGTATAGGATAGTTTGCATAAAAAATAATTCACCCATTTTTCCACTTTGGAAACAAGACTATGTACTTAGTTTCCCCATCTCACGCCCCCCCCCCCCAAAAAAGTACATATAAAGAAATAAAAAAAAAATGCCAAGGACTGAGCCATGAGAAATTCTAATATTTAGTGACCAGAAGAAGAGAATGAGAATGTAAAGAAAAATGCAGAGTGATCAGAGGGGTCAAAGATCAGCAGATGATACTGTCACAGGAGGCAAAATACAATCATTTTTGAAGATTTGGAGACTGGTCAAGTGTTGTGTTGCTAAGAGGTCAAGTAAGAAGATTGAAAAGTGTCCCACTGGATTGGTAAAATGGAGAGCCTGAGTGTTTGTGGATGGAGCAGTAGGAAATGAGCCTGACCACAATTAGGATGTGAAATGAGTGGAGGAGGGTTGACATACAAAAAACACAACACATGCCTTCTTAAGAAGATTGGTGCAATGAGACAATGCTTTGTACATAATACATGATTAATATTAGAAATATGAGAGGCCCAATGCATGAAAATTCGTGCAAGAGTAGGCCTTCCTTCCCCCGGCTGCCGGCACCAGCTTCCCTCTGGCACCCGGGACCTGGACTTCTCTACTCTGGCCGCCAGCAGGCACCCAGGACCTGGGTGGCTTTCCTCGGGCTGCCCACAGACACCCAGGACCCAGGCTGGCTTCCCCTGGGCCACCCACAGGCACCTGGCACCCAGGCTGGTTTCCCTCCAGCCCTGGCTTCATCAGGAAGGATATCCAGAATGATGTCTGGAAGACGTCTGGTCTAATTAGCATATTACCTTTTTATTATTATAGATTTGAAGGAAATGAGTGGATTTATTTTCATTTTAATGAATAAAGGCTCAACTCTCCATCCCATTTATCAGCTCTAGAAGTTAAAGAAAAGAAGAAATTACCTTTCCTAGAAGGTACACACACCCAGCTGGGAATGGGTCTGAAGCATGGTGGATTAGACAAACCTGCCTTAGCACCTAGCTAGATTTTATTTCCTCTCCAAACCAGTCAAAGTGGCAGGTTGTTTTACTTTAGAGGTGGTCTGGAGATGAAGGAGGCTTCCTTTGTTCGATGACTTAGGCAGAAGGGCTATAATTACTCTGGAAAGAAAAATCAATCAGGATTTGCTAGAGATGCATATTCTTTTACATTTTCATTCATTATTCACTCACTCAAACTAAATGGAGTGTCTATGGTGGGCTGCAGCTATCTAAGAGTCACTCTTAGAGGAAGTAGGTATTCTTCAGGAACTGCAGGATTGACTTTCTTTACTCTTTTCTCCTCTACCCTTTCTTTTCACTCCCTACAACAGTGTCTAATGCCCTCCAAACTCTGTCCTTCTTGTCCAAATTCTAGAAAAATCTTAAAAGCTGAATGTTACCATTCTGATGGGAATTTTCTTAGAAGTAAACCAAAGCCATAAACTAAAAGATACTAATGTGTGATTTTAAGCATTAAGAATACTTATGCACTCATTTTTTTCATTCAACAAATGTAAATTGCTTATTGGACTCTATAGATTTTAAAAAATAAACCAGACACATGGTCCCTGCCCCAAGGCTCTTTTCTTATAAATGTGAGTATTGTGTGTGTATAAATGTACAATCTTGAATTGCTAGGGCAATGCCTATTTCCACTTGACAAGCTTTCCCTGTGCCCATTAAGTTTAGGAAATAAAAAATAAAATTTATTTGAAAATTTACTTGTATTTTATCAGTTAAAAACATATACATTTATATTATATGAAATATTTATGACAAGGAAGTGAAATAGCTGAGGAAAAACCTGGTTTGATGGAAGGTGAACCATAGACAAGGTGGACTTTGATTGGAATACAATGAGAATAGAAGGATGTGGCTGACTGTGACAGGCCTGTCATTATGGACCACATGGGATTGAACACAACTATGCCCTTGTTAATTCTCTCGAATGACCTGCAGAAGTTTAGAATGAATTCTTGGACATCAATGTGCTATTTTATATTCACCCTAATTTCTACATTTTTCATGAGGAGCTCACTTACTATCTGGACCTCCAACACCACATCAAATGATGAGCTCTCTACACAGATCATGTGGGTATATTCGAGTTCCTGAATTCAGGAGCCTCAGGGCCTTGGCATGATGCTATGGAAATGCTAACATGTGTAGTACTGGAGTGCTTGTTCCACCTGAAAACATTTAAACTCAGAGTTTTTGAAATGCTTCTCTAACCTGATAAAACATAGATGCCAGCTTTTAGTCACTAGCATAGAGCTTCCTGCCTTCTGTAGAAATTTGATCAGGACAATTATATCCATTCCCAACTACTCCTGGCTCTCCTCCTTTCCCAGCTCCTTCCCTCTTCCTAGAAAATGAGTTATTCTCCTAAATGACTCCTTTCCTCTCTTTCCCTGTTAACTCCTAATCCCTCAGTGCAGTGATTTAAACTAATTATTGATGTTAAATGCAATCTAACTGAAAACCCATGAAACTGGCAATGACCAATCACTCATGTTTGTCCCCCATGAGTGATTGACCATTCCCAATTTCATGGGTTTTGCCCCCAAATGCAATTTCTTTGACTCTTTAAGAGAAAATTTTTTGAGAAAACAGTTCTGTTGATGGCACTTGAACAATCTGCTTCTCGGTCCTGCATGTTTTTACAAAAAAAAGAAGAAAAGATATTTTTATAGTTCTCTGTTTTAAAAACTATATCCATAAAGTTCCCTCCCCAAGTAAAAGATAATTCGTTATAAGTGGTTGACCTTAAGCAAAAGTGCCTCAGAACAAACTTGGGAGTACTAGTGTGTTGGATATTTCATCGCTAAACTGAGTGCTTTGGTTGTCACATTTAGTAAGAGCTAAATCAAGAATGGAAACAGTTAATTGTCCTAGAGACACAACAATGCTCTTCTAGCGTCCCCAGACATCCCTCACTAACCTGTGGTGATATAATGAGTTAAACTGAGTCCAGGCATGTCATCTTTACAGGGTAAGTTATTCATGGAAAAGCGAGTAAATACAGAATGACATGAGGCATTCAGATCATGGGTTGCCATTGAAATAAGTATATGTCAGTCTTTGACAGTGGCTTTTAGAAACAAGAGGGGAGGAAGGAGATCAATTGGGAAAAAGGGGGGGGGGGGGCATCTGTAATACTTTCAACAACAAAAAGAAAAAGAAAAAGAAAAGAAAAAATACACAAGCTGCCTCTCACATCTCACCATGTAATAAAGATCACATCACAGCCAACATAGTATCAAAGCTCAAAACTAAATGAATGCTCACTTGCCAAGGCCTTTCTCTGGCTTTATCACTGCTGACAATAAAGCAGTGTTGTGGGAACCATGTTCGTTGGCCAGTTCACACATGTTATGTTTTGTTCTCTGCCTGAACCTGCTCCTGCATGACTTTGGGACTAATGCTATTTATTTTTGTTGTTATTGTTAAACACAATTTTGCAGAAATTCTGCAATCCTTTAGTCTCCGAATTTTTGTGAAATTCTCCTAAGAAAGCAAAAAAAAAAAGTAAATAAATAACATTTCTGTGCAAGCATTAAAACACCTAAGTGATACCTAATTGACTTTGACAGTTTCTATTGTGAAAAAAATTATTAGGGATAATCAAAACACTATCTTGCTGAGACACAGGAACATGAGTAGACAAGGGAGTGGAAGATGCACTGTAGATCTCATTCCTCAGGAAGTATTGTCTCCAAGTAGTCATCCTGGCCAAAGCTCTGTGCTTCCTTCAAGGGCACCTAAAGATGCCCAAGACAAAGTGTCTTTACTGAGGGGGTTTTACCAGAATTGACAAGTCAAATTTAGATGCTGTGGAAATGGGGAAGAAAAAATGGAGAGGGACACAGCTCACCTGGGTTCAGTCCAATTTCTGATGCTAACATAGGATCTTAGATAAGGCTTTTTACTTTGTGCCTGTATTCCTCACCTTTTGTGTCTTTATAGTCAAACTTGGCAGTTGTTTCTAAGTTACATTGAGTAGTGTGTTGAGTTTTCCCAGTGTGAGAGGATGTGGCTCAGCAAGGTCCAGGATTCCATCACTGTCTTCCAAGTGACCCAGTTTCTTCACAATCTGTTACGAATACGCAGTGTTTATATGGATTTTCCAGGTGTCTGATGATGAAAGTCAGGCAGTAGTGGCTTTATTCAAACACATTCCACTTGGAGGATAAAATTGCTTTTCATATATCTTCAGTTTTTAAACCCTCTCCAAATAGTGCAGTCAATTCTATCTCTGTGGCAAAACATTAATACTTCTTAGCTAATTCCTCATCTCAAATGTATTGTTATTATTCCATTTGTATTTGCATACTTACTTCTATATTGAGGAAGTCAAGGTCTGGACAAAGCACATAGTGACTCTATAGATGCTGTGCTACAAGTGCCTGATATGGTGCCAGTGTGGTTCTGAAGCCTGCCCTCTATTCTCAGGTTTGGGCGGGGTAGCATAGGGAGGCATGGCATGAGCAGGAATTATGATCCAGAATTACACTTTAAATGTGATTAGCTCCTCTTCCCACTCCCCAGCAGTTTGGCTCGAAAGACATATGGCATTTCTAACATCACTGTCTGGAAATGAAGGCCAACAAGCAAAATTACTCTAGAATCTAGAAGAAATTCCCAATAGATGGTTCAAAGCACCAAACTGTTGGAAAACAGGAAAATCTAGCTGTCAGAATCTAGGTCCCTGGTTCAGCAATCTGAGGAAGGCATCAAGCTGCCCCCTCTGCTGGGGGGCGGTGGTCCTGACTATCCAATTCTCCTACTTCTCCCAGGTCCTCTCCTTCTGTATTATTCAAGATACAGCTTGCAGAAAGCAACTGACGGCAGAGGAGATGGATTCATGGTGAGGCTCTGCATTTGGAGAAGTACAGTCTCTAACAGGGAAGTACTACAGACAAAATAGAGACAGAAAGAACCTCGACAGCAGTGTGCTCTATGTGCCCTTTATATAAAAAGCTTGCTAGCTTCTGCTGTATGCTCTAATCGGCTGAGATATGAGAGGGTGCCCTACTGAATGGGCTAAGAGGAGTGGGTGGGGAGGACAAGAAGCAAGATGGAGGCATGGTAAGAAATTTAGGGCCCCAATGACAACAGAGACAAATGTCATGTGCTCTGTAACTTTGCCATGAATCAATAATCCTAATTTTAAACTATAGATCACCTGTAATTTGTCTATTTATAGCTCTTCTAATACTTTGATATTATTTACCTTCACTGAAGATATCAAACAAATACAGTACTGTTCTAGTCTCTAGATGCTGATTCCCATCCCCCAAAGTTGGTGATCTAGTAGGCAAGAGCCTTCATGCAAATGCCACATATGATGGGTACTTCAAAAAGTCAGCTTTTTACTTCTCTCCCAATTTCAGGTTTTGCTTAACTAGGAATGTATGTATGACTGACATTTCAAATTAAAGAGGGAAATCAATACTTGTATGCTTGTTTTCCTCCTCAGTTGAAAGGAAGGTCACTGACAATTCCTTTCCAAAATAAGTGAGATTGTTTCAAATAAGCATTCCATATTTAAAAAAAAATTATTTTGAGACAAATAAAATATTTAAGCCATAAGTTTGGAATGTAAAACAATATCATCCAGATAAAAGAAATTGGCTGTTTATATAGAAAACAGACTTGATATTTCCAATAAGAAAAAGACAACAGTATTTAAGAGAATTTTAATATGCTTCCAAAGGCAATGTACCCAAAACTGTGTGTTTTTATCTTTCCATGCACTCTTTTCAAATTTCTGAACACTAGGTTCTCAAAGGTCACTTGTGATCTGATTAAGTGGAAGTGAAGACAGGAAAAGCTCATCTACTGGGTTCACAGGGAGTTTCTGGTACAGGATGGACCACCGCGCAGAGAGGGCTTGCTAAAAGGGCTTCCCAGTTCAGGTCCTTTCTCAGAGCTTAACTTGGAGCCTCAGTATGTATTAGCTTCATTAAGATCACATGATCTTCATAACGGGAATCACTGATGCAGACTAGCACAGGAGTCAATAAATTATCACTATTAATAGAGTAACAGTCAGGTTGCTTTGGGCATCGGTACTGGTACTCAAAAATCACAATGGTGAGTTAGTTGAGTTCACAGCTATGAGTTTCTAGCCATCAGGTAACATTATACCAGAGGTAAAAGATGGCATCAAACTTTACTTTTGTCAAATAAAGTATCCTGAGAACAACACCCATTTATTCATTAATTCATTCCAACAAATATTTACTGAGCATCTCTTCTGCATGAGAAATAGGATGATGTGGCAGAAGAGTTTTGGTGTTTTGTAAACAGATAAGAAGTGAGTTACTGTAAAATAAAAAGTGGAGGGGATCTCCATAACAGACCTTAATGTACATTGTACCACACTTGGGCTTCATGTCACACTCTAGACATTCTGGAATAGAGAGTCAATGCTAGATAACTGCTTTAAAAACAAACAAACAAAGCATCAAAGTGTTTACTGTACTAACAATGAGAGAGAAGTAGCATCCTTAGCATATAACAAAGGGAACATGTTCTTAATATTTACTTTGCAATTATATACATGCATTTCTCCTACACATACAGACTAAAATTAATGGCAGATCCAGCAACAATGATGAGTCTAGGAAAGTCATGAGTCAGCGGTGGTGCAGACATGTTAAGGGTTTCTCTACATGAATGGTACTTCCTTTATATCCCACTCTGCCTTAATCTTAAATTCCGATGCCTTAATCTTAAATGCTGATGCCTTAATCTTAAATGCCGATGATGATTTTAAAATGTTAAAGACAGAGGAGAAACCAAGATGGCGGCATAGGTAAACACCGGAAATTGCTGCCTTGCATAACAGCTTCAAAAATACAACTAAAAGAGAAAACGGACATCATCCAGAACCAAAGGAAGGCTGGCTGAGCAGAAATTCTACAACTAGAAGGAAAGAGAAAAGGACACTGAGACTCAGAGGAAGTGCGGAAATAAAGTGCAGAGGTACGGAGGCACACATGGAAAGGGCTAGCAGCTGAGGACACAGTTGTCTTTTTCAGTTGGGAGGGAGTCTCAAGCTCCTGACAGCTCTGAACTCCAGTTCTGGGCGAGTCTCTGGGGACCCAGACTCATACGGGGAGAAACTGGAATGTCTGGCATCCGTCAGAACTCGAGGGCAGCTTTCTCTCAGAGGTGCTTGCAACGATTACTGGGACACTGAGACGTGGGGCCTCTTAGGGCAGGACTGAGGAGCAGCCATAGCTGTTTGCTCCGCCCTGTTGATCCCCAGAGGCCCCGCCCCACCCAAGCTGTGTGCAGAGGCTTTTGCATATGAATGCCCTGGCCCTTTGCAATCTGAAAATTACCTAACAAACTGCAGCTAGATAAGAGAAACCCAGAACATCCAAAAGAAGGCGCAAGGCCCCACAGCTGCTTGCATTGCTTCACAGCTGGGGTCCTGCTGGGTAGCATCAGGCAGAGGCTAAATTAGCACCTCCTTAAAGATCCAAGAGCCAGTGTACCCAGTGGTCAGAGTGGGACCATCCAGATTACAACTCCTCAGATCCATAAGGGACACACTCAGGGGGCAGACTCAGTGAGCACCAACACCCCACTGAAGCAAGTCTAACCTCATAAGGGTGTCTCCAGCACAGAAGTTCTCCCACTGCAAACACAGCTGATTCTCACAGCCAATAGGCCTGGAGATCAATTCCTCCCAGTGATACCTACAACAATCAAGGCTTAACTACAACAAGACTGTGCACAAAGCCCACAAAGGGGTACACCAAGAGTGTCCACCTCAGGTAATTGGGGAGGCTGAGCCACTGGGCCCTATAGGACACCTAGCACAGAAAGCCACTCTATCAACACAAGGAAGCATAAAATATGCGGAGACAAAGAAACAGGTCACAAATGACAGAAATGGAGGAAAGCAAACTACTGGATATAGAGTTCAAAACCACACTTTTAAGGTTTTTCAAGAATTTTCTAGAAACAGCCGAAAAATTTGGTAAGACCCTCAAGAAATGTAGTGAGACCCTCGAGGTTATGAAAAAAGACTAACTAGAAATTAAGCATACACTGACTGAAATAAAGAATATTATACAGACTCCCAACAGCAGACTAGAAGATCGCAGGAATCAAGTGAAAGATTTGAAATACGAAGAAGCAAAAAACACCCAACCAGAAAAACAAAAAGAAAAAAGAATCCAAAAATATGAAGATAGTGTAAGGAGCCTCTGGGACAGCTTCAAGCGCACCAACATCCGAATTATGGGGGTGCCAGAAGAAGAGAGAGAACAAGATATTGAAAACCTATTTGAAGAAATAATGACAGAAAACTTCCCTTACCTGGTGAAAGAAATAGACTTACAAGTCCAGGAAGAACAGAGAACCCCTAACAAAAAGAATCCAAAGAGGACCACACCAAGACACATCATAATTAAAATGCCAAGAGCAAAAGATAAAGAGAGAATCTTAAAAGCAGCAAGAGAAAGAAAGTCAGTTACCTACAAGGGAGTACCCATATGACTGTCAGCTGATTTCCCAATAGAAACTATTCAGGCCAGAAGGGAGTGGCAAGAAATATTCAAAGTGATGAATAGCAAGATCCTACAACCAAGATTACTTTATCCAGCAAAGTTATCATTCAGAATAGAAGGTCAGATAAAGAGCTTCACAGATAAGGAAAAGCTAAAGGAGTTCATCACCACCAAACCAGTATTATATGAAATGCTGAAAGGTATCCTTTAAGAAGAGGAAGAAGAAGAAAAAGGTAAAGATACAAATTATGAACAACAAATACACATCTATCAAGTGAATCTAAAAATCAAGTGAATAAATAATCTGATGAACAGAATAAACTGGTAAATATAATAGAATCAGGGGCATAGAAAGGGAGTGGACTGGCTATTTTTGGGGGGGAAAGGAGTGTGGGGCATGCGGGAAGAGACTGGACAAAAATTGTGCACCTATGGATGAGGACAGTGGGGGGTAGGAGGGTAAGGGCAGAGGGTGGAGTGGGAACTGGTTTGAGGGGAGCTAGCTATGGGAGGAAAAAAGAGGAACAACTGTAATAACCTGAACAATAAAGATTTAATTTAAAAAAACAAAATGTTAAAGACAAATGGTCAGTGGAGGTGTTGATTTGAATTTCAATTCTAAGATTCCACTATTTTTGTGATCTGTGTTCCTGGTTTCCACCCTCCAAGTAGGAAAGACAGACTTTATTTGCACTCATCTGGGCAATGTGTGTACTTTCTATTTCCATACTCTGCCCCCACTTGGGAAGTGTCTGGAAGCTGTACTGGAATCTATGCAAAAGCTGTGCTTCTAGTTGGAAATGAAGGAAAGCTTCTAATGAAGATCAGAGGGCAAATTGGGTCATTTTGAAACTTAACAGGTCTTCCTATTGAAAATTCCTCAGGAAAGAGAAGAGCTAAGGACTTGGAGAAGCAGGGGAAAGGCAGACATTAAGCAAAGAGGAGGGGGATCAAACCTATTTAAATGTCACAAGATCAGAATATATAAAGCAAACCTAGCCACCACAGGCGTTGCTCAGATTCCATTCTGAGACTTAGTCATTAATAGTTAGCATTTTTTGTGATTATTTTATAGACATGATGTCATTGCTTCACTGTGTTTCACTAATCACCAATGACACAGTTGCCAGAGAGCAAAGTTACAATGTGGTGATGTTATGAGTGGATAATGTTGCAACTGTAATGGGGGAGGGGCTAAGTTCACATTAAGTTCAAGGCATTTGGCTTGGATTTTCTCCGTTAGCCAAATCTAGACTTCTCAGCGTTTCTGCCCTAGAAACATATTTAAAAACTTGTCATTTTATCTCTAATAATAAAAGTGTAATATGCTAATTAGACTGGACGACCTTCTGGGTGAAGCCAGGGCTGAGAAGGAAGCCCAAGTCCTGGTGCCAGAGGGAAGCTGGTGACGGCAGCCAGGGGAAGGAAGGCCTACTTTTTAAAAAAAAAAAAAATATATATATATATATATTATTGAATTTTTACAGAGAGGAAGGGAGAGGGATAGAGAGCTAGAAACATCGATAAGAGAGAAACATCGATCAGATGCCTCCTGCATACCCCCTACTGGGGATGCGCCTGCAACTAAGGTACATGCCCTTGACCGGAATCAAACCTGGGACCCTTCAGTCTGCAGGCCTATGCTCTATCCACTGAGCCAAACCAGTCAGGCCAGGAAGGCCTACTCTTGCATGACTTTCATGAATGGGGCCTCTAGTTTATACATAAAAGTAAAGTTTTGAAATGAGATCTTAGGTAAAGTGAATTAAGTCCCAGACATTCCAACAAAAACAGTTTTCTTTTGGACAATTCCAGGTTTAGACATTCTTCAGGTTTATTACCACAGGGCACATCAGGTTGGAAAATGAGCCAGCATCCCTCTCCCCGCACCATCCTTTGTGCAGTATCCTGGCCACAGCAAGCACACGTAGGTGGTAGATGTATGTGCCCTCCACTCGGCCAGGGGACACACAGATGTAGACATTTCTCCATGAAGGTGACATGCATTTGGATCTGAGGCTCAAAGTAGAGCCTCAGGGCAGGTGTGATGAATGGAGACAGACTCTATGAACATTCTTGGATAGAACACGAGAAAAAACCTGGGGTATGTAAACCTCGGCCCTCAGCATTTATTTTTGCTTAATTGTGGCTATTCTTCTCCATTCCTTCATTCAAAACCTCAATTCTACTTTCAGTTTATCACTTCTCACCTTATTTCATCTTCTGCCTTAGCTAATCTAATTATTGGTTATATCACAAATAGATGTTTACTCCTTTCTGGGAAGAAGGCAATTTAGACTCACTCCTCTGTAGATTTCCAAGAGGGACTTCTTTATTTATTTTCATTTTTTTAAACCCTCACCCGAGAATATTTTTCCATTGATTTTTTTTAAAGAGAGTGGAAGAGAGAGGGAAAGACAGAGAGAAAAATCTATGTGAGAGAAACACATCAATTGGCAACCCCCTGCACACACCCCGACCAGGACCCTAACCAGGTAGGAGCCTGCAACCAAGGTACATGCCCTTGACCGGAATTGAATCCAGGACCCTTCAGTCCGAAGGCTGACACTCTATGCACTGAGCTAAACTGGCTAGGTAGGGACTTCTTGAAATTAAACTTCAAACAGTGGGAAACCAACAGAGAATCATAGACCTTGAAGAAAAATAGATACCTTGAATAATTTAATTAAAAGAAACACAAATGCCCCATGGCTGATGTTATTCAGTGGTTAGAGCATTGAACTGCACACCAAAGGGTGGAAGGTTCAATTCCCAGTCAAGGGCACATTCATGGATTGCAGTTCTCTCTTGCATGGATGCCTCTCTCTCTCTCTCTCTCTCTCTCTCTCTCTCTCTCTCTCTCTCTCCTCTGTCCATCTCCCCCTCCCTCCCTTGCTTCCACTCTCTCTGTAAAGCAATGGAAAAAATATCCTCGGGTGAGGATTAACAGCAACAACAAAAGAACCACAAACTCATCTGCAGCTGTTTCTTCCAATTATCCTCGGTCGTAGCACTGAGATCCTGAGAATATTTAATTATGCTGGAAGTTCTCTGAATTCTTCAGCAGAAAAATACACAATAAATATGAGTAGTATAAACTGATAGGGATAAGGGACTGATTGTTTGATCAAGTGAATATTGTTTTTACTAGGACACACTTGAGTGGTCTCACAGAAATAAGACAAACTTCAGTTACATAGAGACTTATGCCTAGAGAAACCCTCCTTTCTGATGTGTGTAATTGTGATAGCTGGTACATGTGTTATGTTTGGTGTGATGTATCCTTGGAAATGTTTAAAAACTCCTCATCTTAGTAATCATAGCACCAACTAAACCCACTGTGAAGAGTTATAAAAATACACAGTGAAAAGTCTCTGATAACTACCTAAGCAGAATAGAGGACAACAATACTATTTATTTCTCAAACTTTGCACAGCTAACAAGAAAAAAGCTTTAGATAACTCAAAGACATTTCTAAAACAAATGTGACTAATAGAAGTCAAATTTTTATTCTGAAAGGTAATGAGGCACTTGAAAATACTAAAGGGAAAATGTGTATAAAATGAAGATGTTTTTGATAAAAAATATTAATCCCGCATTTCAAAAGAATCTCTTAAATGGAAAATTAATTTGAATTAACATGTTACTTCAGGATAAACATTATTTTCTCATTGAAGAGCACAGAAGCAGAATGGTTATAGAGCTTTTTAAAAAGTAGCAGATGGAACACAAATGTAATTATTCTGTTAAAGTGTTAGCTGCAGAGCTGCATCCACCACTCCTCCACACTCTAGGTGGGTTTTGTAGGATTGTGTTTTATATTTCCTTGTCTCTGGTAGCTTTTTAAAAATGGCTTGTGAGTTTAATTTCTGAGTAAAGGTTTTCTTAAAACATTTTTACCTACCTACTTTGTATCTGAAGAGTCCTAGGGTGAGGCAAGGGAGACATTCACTGTAGCACAAAATTTAAGGGGTGACAATAAACTCAGTAATCAAGGAATATAATAGTTTAGTGCAATATTTTTTAAAAGCTTAATTAATTGCAAAATACATAATGAACAAAATGTCCAGATTTTAAAGAAAAACAGATCCTAGCCCAGTACTGGCAGCATGAGGTTCACTCTCTTCACTAATTTAAGCCCTGCTTGTTGATTGGTCTGGCATTACCAATACTATCACCTAGAAAAATGTTTTGTATTTTTGTTTCCTACACAAATATCTTTGAAGTGAGGAAATAAAAGGAAGGACTAAAGGAGGGGTAGAGGGAAGTAACATTCAAGAGACTTAAGTATACTAAAAATATCAGTTTTAAAGAAAAAAATTCACAAACTTCCCTCTAGAGCAGTGATGGCGAACCTATGACACGCGTGTCAGAAGTGACACATGAACTCATTTTTTTGGTTGATTTTTCTTTGTTAAATGGCATTTAAATATATAAAATAAATATCAAAAATATAAGTCTTTGTTTTACTATGGTTACAAATATCAAAAAATTTCTATATGTGACACAGCACCAGAGTTAAGTTAGGGTTTTTCAAAATGCTGACATGCCGAGCTCAGAAGGTTCGCCATCACTGCTCTAGAGCATTGTTTTCTAGTCTCCCTTCTACACTCATCAGTAAAGGGGTTAAATAAACAATAGTCCAATGAAGACACCTTGTCAAACATGAGAGTTTCATTCAATTGAGATCCAAAGGTAATGCAGGAATTATATAAGAATGACAACAAACGAAAGTGGTTCTTTTGTTACCTAATGTCCTTCGCCATGTTTCATGTGCTGATGGATACGAAGCATCATTCATACTGCTCTGAGAGAAGTGAAGATGGTATTTCTGACATAATCATTTTCATTTTAAAATCAGGACATTCTAAAAATGTTAATGTGAAGAACTCAATCCTATATAATAAAGAGGTAATATGCAAGTTGATCCTCACTCCATCACAAGATGGTTGCACCCACAGCAGAGGCAGTGTTCCCATAACACAAGATGGCTGCACCAACAGCGGAGGTGGGGTTCCCGTGAAGAGCTGTAATGAGCAATCATCAGGGACCTGAGGCTGAGTGGCACTGGAGTGGACTGGAGGACCTGAAACTGCGCACCCTGCCCTGGCACTGGGCTGGGGGACCTGAGGCTGTGCCCCCTGCCCAGTGGGACTTGATGGGGGTGGGGCCGGCTGGATCTGGGTCTCACACAACTTTGAGGTGCATGCGGGTGAGTGGAGGCTTGACCCTGGGTTCCGCGGCATGCCCCAGACTCTGACAGGAGGAAATTTTCATATACATTTTACTAATTTTCTTTCATCTCTGACACTTCTATTATAGAGAAAGGGCAAATAGCAATATTAAAATATTTTCTCTAATTAATTCCTTTTAATGTGTACAAATTATATGCACCAGGCCACTAGTCTTACCTAATAATAGACAAACATGTAAATTGACCGTACCTTCACTACGCTGACCAGCCAATCAGGAGAGTATACAAATTAACCCAACAAAGATGGCGGTTAATTTGCAAACATAGGCTCCAAGCCATGGAGTGAAGCCTGATGGCTTCCGGGCTGGAGCAGTGAAGTCTAACAGCTCTGGGCCTGTAGCAGCGAAGCCTGGTGGAAGCCCTGTGTGCTTATGTCTCCCGTCAGGCCCCAGCAGCCCCAAGCCCCGCCACCTCGGTGCTGGGGCTGCTGGGGGCTGGATTGGAGACACAAACCTGCAGGGGGGCCGGCGCCCAGCAGCCCCAAGGCCCATCACCTTGGCCCTGGGGCTGCTGAGGGTAGGATCAGAGACACAAACCATGTGAGCCCTGCACAGGACGGGTGCTCCTCTCCAGGGGAAGTGCTTTCCCTCCTACCCTGCCCTCACTGGGAGTCTGGCATGGAGGGCGCTCTCCCTGGGAACCCGGAAATCCACCTCTGGGGTGACTGCAGAGCAGCTATGCCTGGCAAGCCACAGAGGGGGTGGCCTACCCATGCAGATGTGTACACAGCTGCCATAGTTGAAGTTGTCCTTGATGTAGGAGCGGGGGTAGCAGGGATCAGAGTTGGCCAGGTTGGCAATGGAACCCCAGCTCCCCACCGAATGACTAGAGCACATGGTCCTCAGTCACTTCCTGAGCAGCAGTCAGCCCCGACCGGGGATCAAACCTGAAACCTAAGTAGAGGCCCTGGCAGAATGGAACCCACACCTTTGTTGTGGCAGAGAAGCTCCGGCCCACAGCAGGGGCCAGGGAAGCCAGAGGGGTTTTGTTGAGGGGCCCTGATAGGCAGCCCGCAGCACAGTGGGTGCAAGGTTGCGGATTGGATCCCTGGTCAGGGCACAGACAAGAAGCAACCAACGAGAGCATAATAAGTGGAACAACACACTGGTGTTTCTCTTGCTCCCTTCCTCTCTCTAAAATAATCAATCAATAAAAATTAAAATAAAAAATAAACCCTCTAGCTTGCAGAGTTGCTAAAAAAGAAAGTGAAGTTCCATCCCTTCCCTCTCATTCAACAAATACTTCATATGCTCCTTCAATAATCACACTGGGGATGGGTGTTTGTTGGTTTGTTTTGGTTAATCCTCACCTGAGGACATTTTTGCATTGATTTTTTTTTTTTTTTTCGGAGAGTGGAAGGGAGGGAGAAAGAAAGAAACTAATGTGAGAGACATCCCTTGGTTGCCTCTTGCTGAATCCTCGACCAGGGCCCAGAGTGAGCCTGCAACCCAGGTACGTGCCCTTGATTGGAATCCAACCCAGTACCCTTCAGTCCGCCTGCAGAAGCACTATCCACTCAACCAAACCAGCATTTTTTTTTCTTTTTAAGTCCTCTCCTAAGGCTATGTTTTTTTCATTGATTCTAGAGAGAGAGGAAGGGAGAGAGAAAGTTCCCCAAGCATTCTGACAGGGATGGAACCCACAACCTGTGTATGTGCTCTCACCTGGAATCGAACCCATTACCCTTTGGTGTGTGGGAGGACACTCTAACTACTGATCCACACTGACCATGGCTTGGAGGTACACTTAAAAATTTTTTTCAGATCTGCCCTGGCCAGGTGGCTCAATTGGTCAGAGTCTCAACCTGTACACCAAAGGATTTCCTGTTGGATTCTAGGTTAGGGCACATACTTAGGTTTAGGTTAGATCCCAGTGGGTCAGCAGGTGCAGGTGCAGAGGTATTTCTCTCTCACATGGATGTTTCTCTCTCTAAAAATCTATTTTAAAAACATCCTCAGGTGAGAATTAAATATATATATATATATTAAAAAATTTTCAGATCTAAAATTTTATTTGGTTCTTCTTTAAATTTTATTTTTCATTTACAGTTCACATTCAATATCCTATCCTATATAATAAAACCCTCATATGCAAATTGACCGAATGGTGGAATGACTGGTAGCTATGAACTGACCACCAAGGGGCAGACGCTCAATGCAGGAGCTTCCCCCTGGTGGTCAGTGTGTTCCCACAGGGGGAATGCCACTCAGCCAGAAGAGGGCAAGTGCAGCAGCAGTGGCAGGAGCCTTCACAGCAGCACTAAGGAGCAGCAAGCCGAGCAGTAGGAAGCAGCAAGCAGGTGGGCAGTAAGGAGGGAGGGATCCCGGACTGCGAGAGGGCACAGGCCTGGCTAAGGGACCAACACCCCCACCCCCCATCGTCAGTGCACGAATTTCATGCACTGGGCCTCTAGTATATTTATAAATGGCTGTGGAAATTTCTTGTCTGTTAATGTTGTAAACATTAGAGGACTTTGACATGCAAATAATTAACTTCCAAATGTTTTAATTTCACAAATGTCTACAACTCAGATGCATGAAGTCATGAGTATCAGGGAGAATTGTTCCATTAATTGTAGGATATCATGTAATGGCCTAAGAAAGGTAAAGCAAAAGCAAAGTCACTTTGGCATTTGAACACACCCATTGGCAAGTTTGATTCCATCAGGGACCCCAAGACCATCTGTTCTCTTCCTATGCCTCCCAGGCCTGTGTTATATACCCGGCTTTTGTTCAGTCTGTGGAATGCGATCTCAGAACCTTGTTTAAATGAAGGATCATTTTCCAAATACCATGTACATTTGAAACATGTGCAGCAAATGCTAGCTCAAAAAGCAGAGATCAGCAGGAGATGGTATTCTGCATTTAGTAACAGTAAAGAGATTGAAGGGGAACAAAATTCTACCCATCAGCTTCTGTTCCCAGAGGCACCTAAGATTCAGGATGATTAAAGGAAATGTCTCTGCTGGTAAGTCCAATGGGCCACTTAGTGAAAGGCAATGCCATCCGTGACTGTATTTTTTGCTCCAGTACACAGCTCAGGATGATCCCATGCAAATGCATATATTGAAATTTATAGGAGGAAAAATTCAGTGATTGTTAGGAAAGCTTACTGTTCCATCAAGCTTCCTGTCACAAGTGATTTGCACACTGACGATGAGTTCCCCAGAGGGAGTGAAGGGTTTTCAAATCAGAAAGTCTTAGAAATCTAATAATACTGAGTATGAGATATCTGACATTGGACATAGTATTTCAACTCTTGGAATATTTATCCTCCTTTTTAAAAATGAAGACTCTTGTAAGATTTTCCCTAAGCATAACTGAGCTGATAACATGAAATTGCACAGCTCATTTCTTTCTATGTTCTTTCTATGTACTCCCACGTGTTTGAATGACTAAAAGCTCTGAAAGAGGCTAGACATTTAATTTGTGACAGCCGAAAAGTACACAGTGTAATATTCTATTGTGTAGATGTACCACAGTTTTTTAATCCACTATTCTGCTGATGGGCACTTAGGCTGTTTCCAAATCTTAGCTATTTTAAATTGTGCTGCTATGAACCTAGGAGTTCACATATCTTTTCTGATTAGTGTTTGTGTTTTCTTGGGATATATTCCTAGAAGTGGTATTACTGAGTCAAATGGCAGTTCCATTTTTAATTTTTTGTTTTACAAAGTGTTTTCCAAAGTGGCTGCACTAGTCTGCATTCCCACCAGCAGTGCAAGAGGGTTCCTTTTTCTCCACATCCCCTTCAGCACTTATTGTTTGTTGATTTTTTTTTTTTTTTTATTGCTTAAAGTATTACAACGGGTATTACATATGTGTCCATTTTATCACCCCGCCCTAGACAGTCCCCTAGCCTCCCCTATCCCCCAGTGTCTCATGTCCATTGGTTATGCTTATATGCATGCATACAAGTCCTTTAGTTGATCTCTTACCCCCCTACCTCCTGCCCCCCAACCCTCCCCGGCCTTCCTGCTGCAGTTTGACAATCTGTTTGAGGCTGCTCTGCCTCTGTATCTATTATTGTTCAAAAGTTTATAATGGTCTCTATTATCCATGAATGAGTGAGATCATGTGGTATTTTTCCTTCATTGACTGGCTTATTTCACTTAGCATAATGCTCTCCAGTTCCATCCATGACGTTGCAAATGGTAAGAGTTCCTTCCTTTTTACAGCAGCATAGTATTCCATCGTGTAGATGTACCACAGTTTTCTAATCCATTCATCTACTGATGGGCACTTAGGCTGTTTCCAGATCTTAGCTATGGTGAATTGTGCTGCTATGAACATAGGGGTGCATATATCCTTTCTGATTGGTGTTTCTGGTTTCTTGGGATATATTCCTAGAAGTGGGATCACAGGGTCAAATGGGAGTTCCATTTTTAGTTTTTTGAGGAAACTCCATATTGTCTTCCATAGTGGCTGCACCAGTCTGCATTCCCACCAGCAGTGCACAAGTGTTCCTTTTTCTCCACATCCTCTCCAACACTTGTTGTTTGTTGATTTTTTGATGATAGCCATTCTGACAGGTGTGAGATGGTACCTCATTGTTGTTTTGATTTGCACCTCTCAGATGATTAGTGACTTTGAGCATGTTTTCATATGTCTTGGGCCTTCAGTATATCCTCTTTTGAAAAGTGTCTATTTAGGTCCTTTGCCCATTTTTTGATTGGATTGTTTATCTCCCTGCTGTTAAGTTGTATGAATTCCCTAAAAATTTTGGATATTAAACACTTATTGGAGATAACATTGGCAAATATGTTCTCCCATGCAGTGGGCTTTCTTGTTGTTTTGTTGATGGTTTCTTTTGCTGTGCAGAAGCTTTTTATTTTGATGTAGTCCCATTTGTTTATTTTCTCCTTAGTTTTCATTGTCCTAGAAGCTGTATTGGTAAAGATATTGCTACGATAAATGTCTACTATTTTGCTTCCTATGGCTTCTTCTAGGAATTTTATGGTTTCCCATCTTACTTTTAAGTCCTTTATCCATTTTGAGTTTACTTTTGTGTATAGTGTAAGTTGGTGGTCCAGTTTTATTTTTTTGCATGTATCTGTCCAATGTTCCCAACACCATTTATTGAAGAGATTGTCTAGATTCCATTGTATACTCTTGCCTTCTTTGTCAAATATTAATTGTGCATAATGGCTTGTGTTAATTTCTGGATTCTCTGTTCTGTTCCATTGGTCTAAATGTCTGTTCTTGTGCCAGTACCAGACAGTTTTGAGGACAGTAGCTTTGTAATATAGCTTGATATCTTGTATTGCGATCCCTCCAACTTTGTTCTTTTTCAGAACTGTTGTGGCTATTCAGGGTCTTTTTTTATTCCAGATGAATTTTTGGAGAGTTTGTTCTAGGTCTGTAAAATATGCCTTTGGCATTTTAATGGGGATTGCAATGAATCTATAGATTGCTTTGGGTAGTATGGACATTATAATGATGTTGATTCTACCAATCCATGAACATGGTATATTCTTCCATTTGTTTATGTCTTTCTCTATCTCTTTTTTCAACTTGCTGTAATTTTCTGAGTACAGGTCCTTTACCTTCTTGATTAAATTTTTTTCCTAGGTATCTTAACTATTTTGTTGCAATGATCAATGGGATTTTTTTATGGTTTCTCTTTTATGAGTTCATTATTGGTATATAAATAAGCCATAGATTTCTGGGTGTTAATTTTGTATCCTGCTACATTGCCAGATTCATTTATTAGTTCTAGTTGTTTTTAGATGGCATCTTTAGGGTGTTCTATGTACAATATCATGTTATCTGTGAATAAAGTCAATTTTACTTCTTCTTTTCCAATTTGGATGCCTTTTATTTCTTCTTCTTGTCTGATCACAATGGCTAGCACTTCCAGTACTATGTCGAACAGGAGTGGTGAAAGTGGGCATCTGTGTCTTGTTCCTGTTTTAGGGGAAATGGTTTTAGTTTTTGCCCATTGAGTACAATGTTGACTGTAGGTTTGTCATATGAGGATTTTATTATGTTGAGGTATGATTCCTCTATTCC
Source organism: Myotis nattereri (assembly GCF_964212035.1). Classification (NCBI taxonomy): domain Eukaryota; kingdom Metazoa; phylum Chordata; class Mammalia; order Chiroptera; family Vespertilionidae; genus Myotis; species Myotis nattereri. The sequence continues at coordinate 108,050,647 of NC_138076.1, forward strand.
CACTTTGCTGAGAGTTTTTATCAAGAAAGGGTGTTGGATTTTGTCAAATGTCTTTTCTGCTTCAACTGATAAGATTATGTGATATTCAGTAGATGAATGGATTAGAAAACTGTGGTACATCTACACGATGGAATACTATGCTGCTGTAAAAAAGAAGGAACTTTTACCATTTGCAATGGCATGGATGGAACTGGAGAGCATTATGCTAAGTGAAATAAGCCAGTCAATGAAGGAAAAATACCACATGATCTCACTCATTCATGGATAATAGAGACCATTATAAACTTTTGAACAATAATAGATACAGAGGCAGAGCTGCCTCAAACAGATTGTCAAACTGCAGTGGGAAGGCTGGGGAGGGTTGGGGGGTAGGAGGGAGGGGGGTAAGAGATCAACCGAAGGACTTGTATGCATGCATATAAGCATAACCAATGGACATAAGACACTGGGGTGTAGGGGAGGCCAGGGGATTGTCAAGGGTGGGGGGAAAAAAAAGGACACATATGTAATACCCTTTGTAATACTTTAAGCAATAATAAAAAAAATAATAAAAATAAATAAATAAATAAATAAATAAATAAATAAATAAATAAAATCAACTATTAAAATATATATATATAAAAAAATTTAAAAAAAGATTATATGATATTTATCTCAGTTTATTTAATGTATCACGTTTATTGATTTGCAGATATTGTACTAGCCTTTTATCCCTGGGAGAAATCCCACTTGGTCATGGTGTCTGATCTTTCTAATATTATGATGGATCTGATATGCAAAAATTTTGTTGAGGATTTTAGGATCTATGCTCATCAGGGATATTGGCCTGTAATTTTCTGCCTTTGTAGTGTCTTTATCTGCTTTTGGGAGAAGGGTAATGCTGCCTTCATAGAAAAAGCTTGATAGTGTGCCTTCCTCTTGAATCTTTTGGAATAGTCTGAGAAGGATAAGTTTTAGTTCTTTGGATGTTTGGTAAAACTTCCCCAATAAGCCATCTGGCCCAGGGCCTTTTATTTTCTGGAAGTTTTTTGATTACTGCTTCAATTTCCTCCTTAGTTATCGGCCCAGTGAGGTTTTTTTATTCTTCTTGATTGAGTTTTGAAATGTTGTATTTCTTAGGAATATGTCCATTTGCTTGTTGAATAGAATTGTTCATAGTATTTTTTCATAATTGTTTGTATTTCTGTGGAATCAGTTGTTATTTCACCTTTTTCATTTCTGATTTTGTTTATTTGGGTCCTCTCTCTTTGCTTCTTGGTGAACCTGGCTAGAGGTTCATCAATCTTGTTTATCCTTTCAAAGAACCAGCTCTTGGTTTCATTGATCTTTTGTATTTTGTTTGTTTGGTTTTTTTGTCTCTATTTTATATAGACACCCCTCTGGATGGGTGCCAGATGCAGGGCGGCTCAAGGCTGGTGAGTGCTGCTGTGGGCAGTGTGAGCCTCTCCAAGTCAGGACTGACTGGGCGTGAATGTGAGGCAGGCAGGTGCAGGAGGGCCAGGATGAGCGGGAGTAGCAGGCTGGAGTGGCAGGCAACATTGGACTGTGAGTTTTGGCCTGATCCCCACATGCCACACCAAAGTACCCCATCTGTTTATGAATTCGTGCACCAGTCCTCTAGTTATGAATATATATATATATATATATATATATATATATATATATATATATATTAAAATTAGGTAGCTTCCAAATTCCACTTCTTTCTTCTGCACTGGGGAGGAAATGTGCTTAAGGCATGGAGCAGCGAAGAGTTGGGTTTCAGTCTATATGTTAATCACTTCCCAGGATTCATGTGACAGTAGAAAAAACCCTAATTGCCAGGGAGCCACATGGCCCTAAATGTCCTGAACTAGTGAGCCCTGTCTCTTGAAAGCTTTGGGCCATCAGACTACTGTGGAGACCTTAGATTCTGTTTTTTTTTAGTCATTTATATATGAACCTTTTTTTCCTGAACATGAAAGCATTTCCTCTGGCCCTGCATTGCTAGGAGTAAGGAATAGTATTTTAAATCTTGAAATAAAAGCAAGTCTGATAGTGAAGAGAAGATGCAGAAGGGCACCTTCTCCAGCCATTTCACAGGCTTAGAGAGGAACCTCACTGTGCACAGTAACTGCCAGAAAAATTCTAGAAAAGATGGGGAGACTAGTCCTACCAGATATGAAACTACAATAGTGTCCCATCCGTGGTCTTGTTTTTCATGGTTTCAGTTACCTGTGGTCAATCTCAGTCTCAAAATAGTAAGTGGAAAATTTCAGTACTAAATAAATTATAAGTTTGAACTTGCCTGTTGTTCCGAATACTGTGATGATTTATCCTGCCCAGGTCATGAATCCTCCTTTGTCCAACGTTTCCAGGCTGTGTACACTACCTGCCCATTAGTTGCTTAGTAGCACCTTGGTTATCAGATAGCCTGTCATAGTATCACAGTGCTTGTGTTCAAGTCACCTTTATTTTACTTAATAATAGCCTCAAAGCACAATAGTAATTATGCTGATAATTCAGATATGACAAAGGGGTGCCATAAAGTGTTTAATTTAAGTGAAAAAGTATGTATGTATAGGAAAAAACATAGCTATGTGATTTGGTTCTATCTGCAGTTTCAAGCATCCACTGGGGGTCTTGGAATGTATTTCCCATGGTTAAACTAATGTGTATAACAAAACTACAGAAATTAAAATATTTTCAAACTGGAAATAAAATAGTCCAGAACCTAGAACTAAATATGAAATAAAGAATTTACTGAAGGGCCATTGTTTAATAGTGGAGAAAAGCTGCCTTATTCAATAAGTTGTGTAAACCCTATGTCACTCCTTTATCAAGACAAATTCCAGACAAATCTTTAAACACTTCAACATGAACCATTAAAGTGCTAAAATCAAGATAATTTTTTTATAATCTTGGGTGGGGAGCTTTTATAAGTATCACACAAATCCAGAGGCCACTAAAAATATAAATTTTAATTTGTTAAAATAAAAAAAGTCTTATGGCACTAAACACCATTAATTAAGTATAAACTACATACACACAAAATTGGCAAGATAAAATATGGTTTTATCTCCTTCATGAAAAAGTCCTATAAATTATTTTTTAAAGCATGAGAAAAGCAATCAAAGAACATAACACAGAGATTAGAAAATTAGAAGTACAAAATACTCAAGATATAAAAAGATGGCCAACTCCTCTCATATCAAAAGAAACACAGATTAAAACTGTCACAGAGTGTTTTTCTCAGATTAGAAAATCTCAAAATGTGATAGCCCTATATTGCCAAGGATGTGGGGAAATGGATACTTCCATTCATTGTCACTGGGAAGAGAAAAATACAACCTGTATGTGAATATAACCACTGAAATTCAAAATGCACATTATTTTTGTCCCAGCAATTCTACTTCTATGAATTTGTGCTGTTCATTTCTCATAAATAATATATGCCCAAAAGAAATCACTGCAGCATTTTTTTTTAAATATTAAAAGTCTAGAAAAAAACTAAATATTCACCAATAAGGGACTTGTTAAAAAAAATAGTACATTCATGTATAGCATAATATACAGACATTAGAAAGGAAGAGGCAACTGGTTTAAAATAATCTTGAAGATATTGGAAGGGAACAAAAGGAAGGTGCAGAACCATAGGCATAGCCATTCACCATCTACAATAAAAAGGAAACATCCATCCAAGTATGTTTGTATATCTTATGGGTATTCTTGACTGTGTCTCTGGACCCACAATGGTGCCTGAGCTCAGGAGCTCAGGGATAAACTGGGTGCCTGAATGGGAGGAGGACTACCTCACTCCATTCTGTTTGTAGCCTTGAAATTGTGTATGAAATACATTTACTAATGTCCCCAAATTAATTAAATTTAAAAATAGACCTATAAAACATTTCTGAAGCTCTTTAAGAATATTATACTTGTGATTAAAAATGGTGACGAGTAAGTTGAAGCTCACAGACACACTCCCAGGAACAAACTGGAATTAAAACTGAAATACAGAAGAACCACCCTGAAGAAACAATGGAGGCCTAGCTGGGAAGAACCCTGATAACCAAGGATGGAAAGTGGAGACCACATAGATACTGGCGGGAAGGGCAGAGGCGCGAAAGGGCTGTCCAAACTCCCACAGAGCAGCTGAAGCTCCAGAGAAATATCTCAGCTGTGGGGTTTGGTTTGTGGCTGAGAATTCTTGGGTCTGATACCCAAGATGGGCCATCCACAGAGAGCACCAGAACTGAGAAAGGTGTCCACATACATCTGGCTGTGAAAAACAGCACGGTTGCTGTCTTCCAGGAAGAGACAGTTGGAAATGCAGACACTCTCTTAAAGAGCCAACACACAGCATTTTGAGTGCAGCCACTCACCTTGTGCTCTGGCATAGGGAAGACACAGTGGACTGGAGCTGTGTTAGCAGAAACCAGGGTTGGGGGATCTGGGGTTAAAGCTTGGAAGGCAGACACCCCAGTATCCTATGCTGAGTCATTCCCCATGCTGCAGTGGTCATCTTTCTCAGGCAAACTTTTGCTATCCTGCCATTTTTGCTTGGGGAAAGACAGTTGACCCATCCTATTGGAAAATCCCTTGCCTCATGGTGTGGAGTTTCTGAGGCCCATTAAGAGACTGAAAATAACAATTAGCCTCAAGGCAAAAGCTATTGTTCCATCTTGTTGGAAAACCTCTCACCCCACCTGTGGACGATTGTTCGGGACTATTCTAGACTGAATCCAATCAGTCTGCAGGCAGAGGTGGTTGTCAGGAGGCTTTGAGTCTTTGCCTGACCTAATTAGTCAGAAATAGCAGTTTGGGTCCCCACTGCAGACACTATCCCAGACTGCTCAGCAAGGCAAAAGCCAGTGGGACCCCAAGAGCATGCAGCTGACACCTGGGGACCAGCTCCATGGGAAAAGGAAGTACAGATCACAACAGGGTCAACCAAAGTGTGAGACTCAAGCCAGACACAGCCTCTGGACTAAGGAGTCCCTGATCACTGGACAGCTGGCATGACAATATTGGGGTTGAACCTCACTGGAAGCAAGTCAGAGGGGAGATCCCTCACACAAATGAGACATCAACAATCAAGACCCAATTACAACTGAAGAGCCCAAACAATACACATAAGTGGCATTCCTAGAGCATCCAGCTCAAGTGAACAAAGAAACTATACCACTGAAACCCTCAAGACACTCTCTACATAAGATCATCCCACAAAGAGTGGGAGGCATAGCAGTTCTAGCTAATACATAGAAGCAAATACAAAGAGACAATTAAGGTGGGGAAACAAAGAAACAACCCCCAAATGAGAGAAAAGAAAGAATCTCCAGAAAAAGAACTAAATGAGATGGAGGCAAGATGAACAGATAAAAAAGCTGTGAGACATTTACACTATGGAAAACTATGCAGCTGTAAAAAAGAGGGATCTCTTACCCTTTGGGACAGCATGGGTGGACCTGGGAAATATTATGCTGAGTCAAATAAGCCAAGCTGAGAAAGACAGATAGCACATGATCTCACTTATTTGTGGAATCTAATGAACAAAATGAATTGACCAACAAAAAAGACCCAAATCAGGGAGGCATGGAACAGACTGACTTAACTTGATGTGGGACTGGGAGGACAAGAAGAGATAAACCAAAGAACTTATATACTTATATGCATAGCCCATGCAATAGGGTAGTGAAGACCTGGAGGGGGGGGGGAGGGGGAAGGGGTGAATGTGAGATATCTATAATACTTTGAACAATAAAAATATATTTAAAAAAGTATATTATACTCTAAACACCACTGTCTTGGTGCCTACTCTGATAAAACAGAGAGAATATTCTGCAGTTAAACATGAACTTAATTTCATGAGTTTTATTGTTCTCAGTCAGATTGACCTTCCATATTTACCAGCTATCAGAGCCATTGAACATGCACAGATGTCCTTCCTTGAGTGAAGTCTGTTCTTGAAAACTAAACTTTTGTTCCAGATTAGTTCTGCCACAATTATTATGTTCCTATAAGAGTGGTCACTGTGTGTCTTGGTGAAAAGAAGTATGAACCTTTAACCTACCAGCTTTTCTACTGTTTGCTCTGCTGATTAGTTCTGTGTCCTTGAATAAAATGTTATAAATAATATTTTATATTATGGAGATAATAATAGTGCCATCTGTGAACATTCATATTATTGGTTCAGAAATATTCCTTGCAACCCCAATCCCTTCTATTGGTCATAGTGCTTACACACGCTTGACTTGGTTTGGGATCCACATTTTCTTTTGTCATGTTTTGAAAATCCAATGAATGCAATTACATCTGTAGAACCACTAATTCAAAGACCCAGAAAACTTAAAAACATCATTCCTGGTTCTGCTTTGACATCATGCCCTTGAATGTCAACCTATTGAATACACCCTCAAATTCCCAAAAGGACTCTTCCAGGATAGGGAAAGACTGAGAGATACTTCCCAGCCAGCTCTTCACTTGGTGGATCCCATGTGTCTCTCAGAATCTACTCATGGTCCTCCTCTATTAGGGGACATGTCACCACTGTCCACCTCACTGGAGGACAGTAGAAAAGCTGGTAGGTTAAGGGTTTATGCTTCTTTTCACTGAGACAAACAGTGACCACTCTTATAGAAACATAAAAATTGTGGCAGAACTAATCTGGAACAAAAGTTTAGTTTTCAAGAACAGACTTCACTCAAGTAAGGACATCTGTGCATGTTCAATGGCTCTGATAGCCAGTAAATTTGAAAGGTCAACTTGATTGAGAACAATAAAACTCATGAAATTAAGTTCATATTTAGCTGGCAAACTTGGCACTGAGGGTTGATTAAGTCGTGGCATGAATTACCACGGTCAAGGGTGAAATCTCTTTCCACATTAGATTTCAGAGATTATTGCTCTGTCATCAGAACAGCCTCCCACACTCTGTCTAATAATGCAAAGGAGAGATGTTGAAACCAAATTATATAGTACAGTTGGAACAACTGACCTCATGTAGATGGAGCATAAGTGTCTTCACTCATGAGATCCAGGGAAACATTGTTCCATTCTCAAAACACATCTGCATTTGCATATACTTTCAGTAATAATAGAACCACTATTAATTTTTTACATTAGATGACAGTTGACATATGTAATATTGTATGTTTTCTGGTGAATTATCTCTCAAATGATTCATAGGTACCATCAAAGAAAACAAAAAACATGCTAAATTATTTCTTCTTTTTAAAATTCCTACTGCCCCCCCCCGCCCCCCAATTACTCATCACCATACTCTATTGTTAGTGAGCCAGTTGAGTTTCAGGGTCTCAATTCAGTTTTGAGACTGATTTCAACTTCCTCTGGAGCTACTGCAATCGTCAGGGAAATGCCCTTTTTGCTATTCTAGGGCAGTTTTTGGTGTTTCTCCTCATCCTTTTTATCCGGAAAAAAATCTCTAAATAAGTTCTATAAGTGGAACTTTTATCTACTTTTACCAAGTGTGGCTTGGATTATAAGGTTTTAAAGTCATAAATTTTTATTTGGAACTGGCTCATGCTACTGGCATTAATTCAACCATCATATATCATTTACTTAAAAAGAAACAAAAGGAAGCTCAACATTCTACCCTCTTGACATTATTTTATATATGAATATTATATATGTATATGTATAGTATATGTGTACATGTATGAATATGTGTATGTATATACACAAAAATGCATATTTTTAAGAAGATGTGGAAAGCACAATACTAGGGAAATATGACTCAGCTATAGGCAGAAATCTAGGCAAGAGATGGTCAACGACAGAAACTCTCTGGAGAAACAATCCGGGACAGAAAGAGGTAACAGTTGATAAATAAAATCTAGGACTGACACCAGTGTTTGGTGATATCAAATTTAAGAATTGGAGTTCAGGATAATGCACCTAATCTATGTTTAGAGGCAAAGAATATGTTGTGGTAAGCCAGGTCAATAATCAGGATAGGGATCTGACTGATTGGGGTGAGAAGGGTTGAAATAAATAAGACAAGCTAGGAGGGGGTTTATTTAGTACTAGAGTTTACCAAACTTCTTTGCATCAATATTATCTTTGACCTTTTATCATCCCTGTGAGGCAGGAGTTATTACTCTTTTTCTACAAATGAGGAAATTGAAATGCAAAGAGATTAAGCCAAATTTCCCCCCCAAGCCCACTGCCAGTAAATTATAAAGTTGAGATTCAAATCCAAGATTATTGAATCATCTATCTTAAATTAACTGTTCCTTCCTTCCTCTCATCAGAAAATATTAAAAGGTCTTATTGTGTCATAGTTATCTAACATAGTACCTGTTACAGTGTGAGAGGTACACAGTAAAAATCACCCCTTCCTCCAACACACATTTGGGAAAGCCAGGTAAGTCAAATTAATGGGTGGAGGAGGTATAAATGGGATAAATTGTGATGGAAAATAATACAAAATAAAGAGAAAAAATAACCTTTACTTCTGATAAAATTTAGTAAAAGCATGCTTTAGGTCTATTATGTAAGTAGACTGGTTAATATTATTCCTCTGGATAGAATTTGCCCAGCTAGTCAGAGCCTTGAATAATTATAGCAACCCTGCCCCACAACACCCAAAAGGAAGAACAGAATACAGAGAAAATAACAAAAAATTGAGTCAGCAATCTGGTAAGTCATTTCCAGTGGCTAGGAGAAAGAAAGATATTGTAAATTACTCAGATGGGGTCCCTCCCCAGGACACACAAAGAGTAAAAAGGAGGTCTCTCTACACAAGTGTGCCTGGTTCTTAATCAAAACTTATAGTTTGAACTTAAATCAGAAGTTATAGTTTGATGCCCACTGATTATGATCCAGTTGCAATAATTGAACTCAAATTTCTCAACTTTATCCTAATATTTTTATGCTTTTAACCTCTTTACTTTTAAATTTTATTATTTTGAAGCTCTTTATATATAATTAAAAATAACGAAATAAAGGAAGTTCACCCATAACAGGTCGCACTGGGTATTAGAAAGTACAATTGAAATTATCAATCACTTGAGGCTAAGAACTTATGTTATATTGTTCACAGAATATATTTTACTCTTTATATATAAGTCAACTCTTGCAATAGTTTTAGAATTTATTATTATTAAACCATCTTCACCGATAAATGAGGGAACTTGCCCCTGGTCAGTAGACCTGGTTAGGAGCCCTGACAACCACTAGTTAATGGAAGGTTGGGGACATTGAACCAGGTCCTGTGGTCCCTGACCTGGAATATGATGTGACCAGGCAACATGCACAAAGAGGTTTATAAAAGCAACATGTGAAGTACCCACTTCAGCAGCCACTTTCCTTCTTTGACAAGATGAAATGGTTCAAGGGTATCCCCGCCTCCCTTCATTGTTGCATTTGGGAACTGCTTGGTTTGGCTCCACATGTCCTTCCTAGCTAGCAGAAAAAGAAGGAAGGGTTCTGCATAAACAGACTCTGACCAGAAAACAATAAAGACAACTGAGGCAGAAAAGAAGCATGTTCCCAGAGGGCAAATGTGAGAAGGTGGCAATGCAGTGTTAAACATAAATAATGGAATTGTTAGGTTAGGTGGCTCAGGAGGCGGCAAAGGAAATAAAGAGAGTTGATCAGAAAAGGGAGGAAGGAAGGAAGGAAAGTTTATTCTGCATCCCCAGGAGACCCATGTACCCCCAAGGAAAGGGCACGTGGATTCACACCAACAGGGAGGGGGGCGCTTTTTTTATACTGCGGTTGGGTGAGGGGCGGGGACATGAGCTGAGGTATTCAGCTGAGGAAGTTTCAGCTGCAGGGGGTCAGCAAGGTATTCAGGAAGGAGTCAGTATCTGTGTGGGGTCATGGAGAAGCCAGTATCTGTGTCTGGCACGCTGATCTGTTAGAAATGCCAGGGGGAGTCCATTATCTCATCACATGTCTGCATGTATCCGATTCTGGGCTCTCTCCGACCTAACAGGAATAAAAGGCAGAACATGGGAGAAACCAATTTGAAAAGGAGAAGTGAGAGAGGTAATGGATGACAGAAAAGGGCTTGCACTGATGAGAGTGTGTGTTTTCCCCTGCTTTAGGAGAATTAATGTAGGTATTAAGGGATAGGAAGATCAAAGATTATTAACTTGACTTCATAAAGTATTTGAAGATGTGAGTAAAGACTGAAATTTCTGTTTGATCTGAGCTTCTTTACCTACAACAGGGCCCCAGAACTGGCTCCATGAGTCATTGCTCTATAAGCCCTTCACTATCCCTTCCCCCAACTGCCCAGGTCAATGGCCATACTGCCCAATAGTTCCTCTTTCTCTTAGTTTGTACTGACAACATTCCCCAATACATTGTTCTCTTTCCTTCATTTAGTACCAATCTGCTAACTGAAGCAAACCTTTTATCCTCCCATGTGAAGCTCAATGTGTTCAAGCTTCTGTTATGTCCTTAGTATGTACTCTAAGCTCAAACCACCCACTGTGTGACAGCAGGGACATTTCCACAGGGAGTTAACCTCACACCAGCACTAGAAAAAGGTGACTAGAAACAGAAACTACATCCAAGTGAATCAAACAAATGGGTGGAGGAGGGTATAGAGGGGATAAATGGTGACAGAAAAAATAATATAAAATAAATAGTAAAAATGAAATATAACCTTTATTTCTGATAAAATTTAGTAAAAGAGTATAACTTTAAAGCATAACTTTCATGTGCCTCACCACCACATGAAAATATTTTTCTCATATACTTCATGTAAAAGATAATTTATCCAATCTTTCAAGTTAATTATATTTTCTTTCCTTTTACTAGAAAATGTCTTCATATATATGATTATATGGCAAAAAGTGGGAATGATTCCAGCTGCAACTACCTTGAATTCTACTTAATGTGCAAATAATGTTGTGGTGACAGCTTTCATAAGCTCTGGGTAAACTTTACACTTTTCTTAATACTTTAACTTTAAAGAAAATGTCAACATGTTTAGAAAATGTGGATTTTAATAAAATATTGCCTCGCATCAGAATATTCCATTAACTTTTATGTAGTCACTTTAACAAGAAAATATTAGCAAACTTAAACAAAGGATTATAACCTGTTTTAATAAATGTTTTTACATTTTATTATAATTAACCAAGTTGGTTTTAACCCATGAAGCAAGGAATAATTATTTTTAATTTGTAACTATAGTATTGATTGTTTACCAACAAATTTACTACAAAATGTTACTGACTGTGAGCAGAGACAATTTTAAACCACTGACTCTGAGTAAGAAGAGAACTCCACCGTTCTAACCTCCCACATTCTACACCATTCTGGAGAAGCAGTAGTCAGGAATGTCTGATGGAGAGCACTGAAAGGTGGAAATGTCCATTTTACATTAAGCCAGTTGGCTATTTTCTGTAATTTTTGACAGTTGTTTGTAATTCTGTCTTTCAAGAGCAATGAAAACACATCTACTACATAATCAATATGATGAACTGTAGATACTTAAAAGGCAGCAATAATGTCTATCATGAGCCTTCTTTTATCTTTGCAGAACAGCACAATTTTAGTAAGTGCCCCCCTCCTCCCTCCCGCATAGTGTTTTTAATTCTAGATCCTTCACTACACTTTATAAACAGCCCTTTGGAATGATGCCGTCTAGAAATAAACACTGTGTCCCAGATCTTGCCAGGGCTGAACACAGTGCTTGAGACCTTCCCTTACCTAGAGTTCACTCTAGTAGCATGGAGACTGTTGCTATATTTAAAAGAAGATCATCATGTTAGTTGTTTTTAACTTAATGGTTGGTGTGGCTCAGTTACTAGAGCGTCGACCTGCACACTGAGGGTGATGGGTTCCATTCCTGGTCAAGGGCACATACCTGGGTTGCAGGTTCGATCTCTGGTCCCAGTCCATGCGCATGTAGGAGACAACCAATCGATATGTCTCTTTCACATCAATGTTTCTCTCTCTCTCTCTCTCTCTCTCTCTCTCTCTCTCTCTCTCTCTCTACATTCCCCCATCCCCTCCACTCTCTCTAAGAATCAATGGGAAAAAACCAAATGGGTGAGGATTAAAAAAACAAAACAAAACATGATGCTATTTGCTGCTCCTCTCACCCATCACATGTGGTACAGAAGAATAGTTGGACAACATGACTTTCCCATTCCATGAAAAAATAAAAATTTTAGAAGCCAAATTCAGGATTTACACTTGCTTATTATTTCAGTCCAGAACACTCAACTCTGGTATGCTTGATTCTATAGCTTATGATAACAACTGTTCCTCTCCAATTAAACAAATGAAATAATAATAAATAAATATTCACTGAGACAATTGATTCACATGGACATAACTAGCAATGGGGCCACTGTGAAGAACACCTCCTGACTGATATATTCTTGTGTTTGATGTCAGCTCTATAAGGATGCAAAATCAAATGTTTGTTTATAAGATTTAGAAAATCACAGCAATGTCTAAAACTTTACATTAATAAAACAGGTAAATTTAAAATATCATAATCATTAAGAAACAAAAATAAACAATGCATTATTAAATAATAATTATTCTATTATACATTAGAAAATATAATTGCAATATGTCTTCAAAGTATGCTCAGAGCTTGAAGGAAGGTCACAAACTAGCTTATCCAATGGATTTCATGCCTTATATTTAATTTCTAATAAATTGGACAAGATTTTGCTAAATTCAACATTTCTCTCTGTAAGTAAGGATTTCCCCCCTCTGGCTTTAAGAGATTCTCTTCAGTTTTCTGTATTTTCATTATACACATCTCAGTGTTTTCCTTTCATTATTGCTTAGGAATTTTCTGAGGTATCTAAAGGTTTAGTGTCTGGCATCAATTTTGAAAAGTTGTCAACCATTATTTCCTCAAATATTTCTTTTGCCTGTTTTCTACCAAATATACATGTTACAGTTGATATTGTTCCACAGTTATTTGATACTCTTATTTATTATTTTTATTTTACTTTTCTTTTTACTCTTTTCTTTAAATTTTTTTAAAATTACAGTTTGCATTCAATATATTTTTGTGTTTGTTTTGTTAATCCTCACTCAAAGATATTTTCCCATTGATTTTTAGGGAAAGCGGAAGAGAGAGAGAAAGACAGAGAGCAACATTGATGTGAGAGAAACATATCAATTGGTTGCCTCCTGCACTAGCCCAGACCAGGGCGCAGGATGGGGAGGAGCCTGCAACCAAGGTACGTGCCCTTGACCAGAATCGAATCCAGGACCCTTTGATTTGCAGGTCACTGCTCTATCTACTGAGCCAAACCTGCTAGGGCACGTTCAATATTATTTTGTTTTAGGTGTATAGCACAGTGGTTAGACAATCATACTTTACAAGGTGTTTCCCCTGATATTTCCAGTACCACATAGCACCATACATAGTTATTAAAATATTATTGACTATACTAGTATTTCTTATATGGTTCTTTAGATCCCCATGACTATTTTGTAACTACCAATCGGTGCTTCTCAATCCCTTTACCTTTTTCACAAGGTCCCCCAAGCTCGCATCCCTCTGGGAACCATCAGTCTCTTCTCTGTATCTATAAGTCTGTTTCTGTGTTGTTTGCTCATTTATATTGTTCTTTATATTCCACATCTAAGTGAAATCATGTGGTATTTGTCTTTTCCTGACTAACTTATTTCACTCAGAATCATACCCTCTAGGATTAGGTCAAGCATGTCAAACTCAAAGGCTAACACGGGCCACGTAAACAAGATTTAAGGTTCTGTGGGCTACAAAAAACCCAAAAGCTTCAATTTTCATAAAAATGTAGATTTATTTTGATAGAGATAAGATAAATACAAAGGGCTAAAATAAATGAATAATCATTAACATAAAATAATAGATCATTTTTATAAAAATTAATATTTTTTCTTGAACATTAACTGACCAGACGCTGAATAACTGCACAAATTAATAACCAGAATGCAGTGCTCACTTCAGCAACCCATGTACTAAAATTGGAACGATACAGAGAATATGGACATGTCCACTGTACAAGGCTGACACGTAAATACATGAAGAGTTCCATATTTTTCTCCCATCAGACTATCGACTAATTTCTCAACAGAAACACATCAGGCCAGAAGGGAATGGAATGAAATATACAAAGTGATGCAAAGCAAGGGTCTAAATCCAAGAATACTGTACCCAGCAAAGCTATCAATCAAAATTGAGGGTGAAATCAGGAGCTTCACAGACAAAAAAAGGACTAAGGAAGTTCATTACCACCAAACAAGAAATGCTAAAGGGTCTGCTGTAAAAAGAAGAAATAGGAAGGAACACAGGCATAAAAATAAAAATGGTGAGAAACAAGTACCTATTAATAATAACTTTAAATGTAAATTAATTAAATACCCCAATCAAAAGACATAGGGTAGCTGAGTGGATAAGAAAACATGACCCATATATATGCTGTCTACAGGAAACCTCAGAACAAAGGACTCACACAGACTGAGGGTGAAGGGATGGAAAAAGGTTTTTCAGGTGAATGGAAATGAAAAAAAAAAAAAAAAAAGCTGAGGTAGCAATGCTTATATCTGACAAATTAGACCTTAAAGTGAAGGCCATAACAAAAAATAAGGAAGGCCACTTCATAATACTAAATGGAGCAATTCAACAAGAAGATATAACTCTGGTAAACATACCACCAAATTCAGGAGCACCCAAATACATAAAAAAAACTTCTGAAGGATATCAAGGGAGAGATTGACAGTAATACAATCATAGTAGGGGACATTAATACCACACTAACACCACTAGACAAATTCTAAACAAAAAATCATCAAAGAAATAGCAATCCTAAATGAATCATTAGATAAGATGGAATTAATTGACATCTTCAGAACATTTCACCCCAAAGCCACAGAATATACATTCTTCTCAAGTAAACATGGGTCATTCTCAAAGATAGGCCAAATGTTGGGACACAGGCAAAGTCTCTTCAAATTCAAGAAGATAGAAATCAAATCAAGCATTTTCTCAGATCACAATGGCATAAAACTAGAAATCAACAACAATAAAAACAATCCAAAAGATCAAACACCTGGAGGCTAAACAGCATGCTATTAAACAATGATTTGGTTATCAAAGAGATCAAAGAAGAAATTAAAAACATCCTGGAAACAAATGACAATGAAAACACAACAATCCAAAATCTATGAGACAGAGTGAAAGCAGTCTTCAGAGGAAAGTTCATAGCTCTACAGGTCTACTTCAAAAAAACAAGAGAAAATGGTAATAAATTATCTAACCCTATAACTCAAGGAGTTAAAAATAGAGCAACAAGAAAAACCCAGCGTAAGCAAAAGGAAGGAAATAATAAAGGTCAGAGCAGAGATAAACGACATAGAGACCAAAAAAATACAAAAGATCAACAAAACCAAGAGCTAGTTCTTTGAAAACAAGATTGATGAACCTCTAGCCAGGTTCACGAAGAAGCAAAGAGAGAGGACCCAAATAAACAAAATCAGAAATGAAAGAGATGAAAATAGAAATGATCCCACAGAAATACAAATGATTATGAATACTATGAGCAACTCTATTCCAACAAAATGATCAACATAGATGAAATAGACATATTCTTAGACAAATACAAGCTCCAAAAACTCAATCAAGAATAATAATTAAAAAAAAAAAACCTGAATAAGCAAATAACTACTGAAGAAATTGAAGCAGTGATCAAAAATCTTGCAGCAAACAAAAGCCCTGGTCCGGATGGCTTTACAGGGGAGTACTACCAAACATTTAAAGAAGAACTAAAACTTATCCTCCTCAGACTATCCCAAAAAATCCAAGAGGAAGGAACACTTCCAAGATCTTTCTATGAAGCCAGCATAACCCTAATCCCAAAACCAGATAAAGACACCACAAAAAAAGAGAACTACAGGCCAATATTTTAGAATAATGTACATGCTAAAATCCTCAACAAAATTCTAGCAAATCGAATTCAGCAATACATTAGAAAGATCATACACCATGACCAAGAGGGACTTATTCTGGGGATGCAAGGATGGTACAATATCCGCAAATCAATAAATGTGATACATCACATAAACTGAGAGACAAAAGTCACACAATAATACCAATTGATGCAGAAAAAGCATTTGAAAAAAATCCAACACCCTTTCTTAATAAAAACTCTCAGCAAAGTGGGAAGAGAGGAATCATACCTCAACATAATAAAAGCCTTATATGACAAAACTACAGCCAACATCATACTCAATGGGCAAAAAATAAACTCACTTCCCCTAAGAACAGGAACAAGACAAGGATTCCCACTTTCACCACTCCTGTTTGATATAGTACTGAAGTGCTAGCCATAGTGATCAGACAAGAAGAAGAAATAAAAGGCATCCAAATTGGAAAAGAAGTAGTAAAACTGTGTTTATTCACAGATGACATGATAGTATAAATATAAAACCCCAAAGACTCCATCAAGAAACTACTAGACCTAATAAATGAATTTGTCAGTGCAGCAGGATACAAATTAACACCCAGAAATCTATGGCCTTTTTATACACCAATAATGAACTTACAGAAAGAGGGATGAAAAAAACAATCCCATTTACCAGTGCACCAAAAATATTAAGATACCTAGGAATAAACGTAACTAAGGAGGTAAAAGACCTGTACTCAGAAAACTACAGGACATTGAAAAAAGAGATAGAGGAAGACATAAACTAACAGAAGGACATACCATGTTCATGGATTGGTAGAATTAACATCATTAAAATGTCCATACTACCCAAAGCAATCTACAGATTCAATGCAATCCCCATTAAAATACCAACGGCATATTTCAAAGATCTAGAACGAACTCTCCAAAAATTCATTGGAATAAAAAGGACCCCGAATAGCTACAGCAATCTTGAGAAAGAAGAACGAAGTTGGAGGGATCACAATACCAGATATCAAGCTATATTACCAAGCCACAGTTCTCAAAACTGCCTGGTACTGGCACAAGACATACATATAGACCAATGGAACAGAACAGACAACCCAGGAATCAACACAAGCCATTATGCTCAGTTAATATTTGACAAAGCAGGCAAGAGCATACAATGGAGTCAAGACAGTCTCTTCGATAAATCGTGCTGAGAAATTTGGTCAGATAAATGCAAAAAAATGAAACTAGATCACCAACTTACACCATACACAAAAACAAACTCAATGGCTAAAAGACTTAAATGTAATATGGAAAACACTAAAAATTCTACAAGACTCCATAGGCAGCAAAATAGCAGACATATGTCGTAGCAATATCTTTTTTTTAATTTCTTTATTGTTTAAGGTATTACATATGTGTCCTTATCACCCCATTGCCCCCTACCTCCCCACTCATACCCTAAGCGCCCTGTTGTCTGTGTCTGTTGGTTAGGCTTATATGCATGCATATAAGTCCTTTGGTTGATCTCTCCCCCTTACTCCCAACCTCCCCTACCTTGTCTCTGAGGTTTGAACATCTGATCGATGCTTCTCTGTCTCTGGATCTGTTTTTGTTCATCAGTTTATGTTGTTCATTATATTCCATAAATTAGTGAGATCATATGATCTTTATATTTCTGTGACTGGCTTATTCACTTAGCATAATGTTCTCCAGTTCTATCCATGTTGTAGCAAATGGTAAGAATTCCTTCTTTTTTACCTCAGCATAGTATTCCATTGTGTAGATGTATCACAGTTTTTTTTAATCCACTCATCTTCTGTTGGGCACATATGCTGTTTACAAATCTTAGCTATGGTGAATTGTGCTGCTATGAACATAGGGGTGCATATATCCTTTCTGATTGGTGTTTCTAGTTCCTTAGGATATATTCCTAGAAGTGGGATCACTGGGTCAAATGGCAGTTCCACTTTTAGTTTTTTGAAGAAACTCCATACTGTTCTCCACAGGGGCTGCACCAGTCTGCATTCCCACCAGCAGTGCACAAGGGTTACTTTTCCTCTGTATCCTTGCCAGCACTTGTCGTTTGTTGATTTATTGATGATAGCCATTCTGACAGGTGTACTGCATTGTTGTTTTGATTTGCATCTCGCGGATAATTAGTGACTTTGAGCATGTTTTCATATGTCTCTTGGCCTTTCTTCTGTTTTCTTTTGAAAAGGATGTATTTAGGTCTGTTGCTCATTTTTTTTAATTGGTTTGTTTATCTTCTTTTTGTTAAGTTGTATGAGTTCCCTGTAAATGTTGGAGATTAAACCTTTATCAGTGATAACAATGGCAAATATGTTCTCCCATGCAGTGGGTTTTCTTGTTGTTTTCTTTTGCTGTGCAAAAGCTTTTTATTTTGATGTAGTCCTATTTGTTTATTCTCTCTTTAGTTTCTGTTGCCCTAGGAATAGTATCGGTAAAGAAAATGCTTCGGCATATGTCAGATTTTGCTGCCTGTGGATTGATTCTTCTAGTATTTTTATGGTTTCCTGTCTTATGTTTAAGTCCTTTATCCATTTTGAGTTTATTTTTGTGTATGATGTAAGTTGGTCTTTTTTCATTTTTTTGCATGTATAGTCCAATTTTTCCAACACCATTTATGGAAGAGACTGTCTTGACTCCATTGTATGTTCATGCCTCCTTTGTCAAATATTAATTGAGCATAGTGATTTGGGTTGATTTCTGGATTCTCTATTCTATTCCATTGGTCTATATGTCTGTTCTTGTGCCAGTACCAGGCATTTTTGAGAAAAGTGGCTTGGTAATACAACTTGATATCTGGTATTGAGATCCTACCTACTTATTCTTCTTTCTCAGGATCACGGCAGCTATTCAGGGTCTTTTTTTAATTATTCCAGATGAATTTTTGGAAAGTTTGTCCTAGGTCTGTGAAATATGCCATTGGTATTTTAATGAGAAGTGCATTGAATGTATAGATTGCTTTGGGTAGTATGGACATTTTGATGATGTTGATTCTACCAATCCATGAACATGTTATGTTCTTCCATCTGTTTATGTCTTCTTCTATCTCTTTTTTCAGTGTCCTGTAATTTTCTGTGTATAAGTCTTTTACCTCCTTAGTTAAGTTTATTCCTAGGTATCTTAATTTTTTTGGTGCGATGGTAAATGGGATTGCTTTTTTAGTCTCTCTTTCTGTAAGTTCACTATCGATGTATAGCAATGACATAGATTTCTTGACATTAATTTTGTATCCTGCTACATTGCTGAATTCATTTATTAAGTCTATTTTTTTATGGAGTCTGTAGGGTTTTCTATGTACAGTATCATGTCATCTGTGAATAAGGACAATTTTACTTATTTTCCAATTTGGATGCCTTTTATTTCTTCTTCTTGTCTAATCACATGGCTAGTACTTCCAGTACTAGGTCAAACAGGAGTAGTGAAAATGGGCATCCCCGTCTTGTTCATTCCTCACTTGGCAGCAGCTATTCTGGTGGGTGCTGTTCACAGCAGTGGTGGCTCCTCTGGCTGGTGGGGGGAGGCTGCTTGCATAACCGCTGCTCCTCTGATGGGAGTGGGCTGATCATGAGGCTGCTGCTCCTCAGATGGGGCAGGCTGCTTGCGTGGCTGGTGTTCCTCGAATGAGAGAGGACTGCTCACATAGCTGCTGCTCCTTGGATGGGAGACTTGGTGACCTTGGGACCACAGCCGAGTTAGCAGTTCCCTGGCACGGGTAGCTTTAGAGTCCCAGGTGTTATCTGAGGGCACCCTTGGTGGTTATGTAGCTCGCTCTCTAGCACATTGGCCAGACAGGATAAAATTCACCTTGACACGACACAACACAAAGGGAACAAAACACAAATGTACTCATGACATGAAAAACCCCAATATAAGTGAGCACCCAAGAAAAGAGAATTAGGAGAGAGAAAAGAGAGCACAAATGATATTGAAGAGAGAAATAAAGATAAGGGAGAAAAGAAAAAGGAAGAAAATGGAGAAAAAATATATATATAATATATATATAATATATATAATATAATATAATATAATATAATATAATATAATATAATATAATATATAATATAATATAATATATATAATATAATATAATATAATATATATATATATATATATATATATATAGAGAGAGAGAGAGAGAGAGAGAGAGAGAGAGAGAGAGAGAGAACCACAGAACAAACAAATAAACCAAAAAAATGCAAACACCAAACACCCAGCAAAGAAGGTAGGACAGAATCTGTAGAGAAAATAAGGTTAAGAATTGGATGAATATGGGAAGGTCCTCAGTTCAGTATAGAGAAAGTAGAGGGGATGAGTGGATAAGAAGAAAGAGGATGAGAAGAAAATAATAATAAATTTATTTAAAAATGGTATAAAAATAAAAATAGCAAATAAAATAAAATGATGGAAAAATAACGTGAAAGGAAATAGAAAATGAAGCACCAAAAAAAAAGAAAAATAAATACAAAAGAAGAAAAGAGATAACAAAATAATAATAAAATAAAATAAAAATGAAAATGAAAAAGTGGAGTGTCGTTCCTTTGGCTGGCTTAAGATCCCATTCTTTAGTACTGTCTGTGGTTTCTGTTTCCTGTTGTTGGGACTGAAGGCCTCTCTTTAGGCCAGTCCCTGTGGACTCTCAGGGACTATTCATATATTTTTTTAATCCTTTCTACCATTCAGGGTGTATTTTGGGTGTGGCTGTGTTGGTTGCCTGGAGACTGGAGGGTAGGCTATCTCTTCAGGAGAAAAGGGCTGCCCAGGTCCCGGGCTCAGGTATGACTCATCACCAGACTCGCTGCCACTTCTCCTGGACCCTCTCCTCTCCCCAAACTCTCCCCAGACTCCACAAGTCCTCAACTTTTCCTGCACCTCAGCCAAGGGTGAGTGTCCGTATCCAAAATGTCCTATGAACTAGGTTCAGTGAAGAAAAGCACAGGACACAGAGAGGGGAAAGACTGAACCTCTGTGAGCTCCTCTCCTGCTGGGACTGCACTGTCTGGTCAGCTTTTCAGACTGCCCCCTCGCGACTGTGGGCCCAGGTCTCAAATCCCCTGCCACCAGCAGTCCTATGGACCTCCTTTCCACAGTCAGACTCTGTGCCTGTCCCAAGGGACGCGGCTTGGTGCTGTGCGGTTTCCCTCTGACTCTCTGGGCTCAGAGGTCTGGCAGATCGCTCCTGCCCAGATCCTTGATTTTACCTTATTCCAGGGGTCCTCTGCCCTTCCCGGCTGCAAATTGTTTCACCAGCTGAGTCTCCTTTGCCAATTTGGGGTGGATGTTATTTGTTTCAGCTGCTCATTCTATCTGCTCCGGGGTAAGGCTCAGGACACGTCCATCTATTCCGCTGCCATTTTGTCTGTAGCCATAACTTTACAGACACAGCTCCTAGGCAATGGAGACTAAGAAGAAAATAAACAAATGGGAGTCTATCAAAATAAAAAGCTTCTGCACAGCAAAAGAAACCATCAACAAAACAACAAGAAAGCCTACTGCATGGGAGAATATATTTGACAATGATATTTCTGGTAAGGGCTTAATCTTCAAAATTTAGAGAACTCATGTAACAACAAAAGGATGATAAACGATCCAATCAAAAAATGGGCAAAGGATCTAAATTGACACTTTTTGAAAGAGGACATACAGAAGGCCCAGAGACATATGAGAACATGCTTAAAGTCACTAATCATCCAAGAAATGTAAATCAAAACAACGAGATACCATCTACCAACTGTCAGAATGGCTATCATCAACAAATCAACAAACGACAAGGGCTGGCATAGATGCGGAGAAAAAGTAACCCTCGTGCACTGCTGGTGGGAATGCAGACTGGTGCAGCCACTGTGGAGAACAGTATGGAGTTTCCTCAAAAAACTAAGAATGGAACTGCCATTTGACCCAGTGATCCCACTTCTAGGATTATATCCCAAGAAACCAGAAATACCAATCAAAAAGGATATATGCACCCCTATGTTCATAGCAGCATAATTTATAATAGCTAAGATTTGGAAACAGTCTAGTGCCCATCAGCAGATGAGTGGATTAAAAAACTGCTTTACATCTACACAATGGAATATCATGACGCTATAAAAAAGAAGGAACTTTTACCATTTGCAACAGCATAGATGGAACTAGAGAGCATTATGCTAAGTGAAATAAGGTAGTTCGAGAAAGATAAATATCACATGATCTCACTCATATGTGGGATATAATGATCAACATAATTTGATGAACAAGAATAGATCTAGAGACAAATGATAGGGGAGGGGGTGGGTTAGAGAGCAACCAACAGACTTGTATGCATGCATATTAGCATAACCAATGGACACAGACACTGTGGAGGTGGTGGCTTGCCCAGTGTGGGAATGGCTGGGGGCTTAGGGGGGTCAATTGGCGGAAAAGGAGACATATGTAAATCTTTTGACAAAAAAATAAATAAATAAAAGAAAATAAGCGGAACTCAAATAAACCTATTTTTCTTGTTCTCTGAAAGAGAAATATTTCCTGTTGCACACACCAAACAAGTCAGTACAAGACTAATGATGTGGAAATCAGCTAAAAATATATTTGCTGCTAGTATTAGTGGGGAGAAATGATGAGCCTGTGCGTTAGGTGAGTAAGGGAAATTCATGCAACATGATTACAGTAATCAGTCGTTAGTGACCGATGTAGTTCATTATTAATAATTATGTATAACAGGATATTGTAAAAATTAAGTTATGAAATTTTTTTAAACTTTTTTTATATATCATTATATTGCCTGGGCCGCAAAAATGTTTGTTGTGAGCTGCAAGTGGCCCGCGGGCTGCAAGTTTGACATTCTTGCTCTAGGTACACTTTTTTGCTGAAAATTATAAGAATTTATTTTACTCATGGATTAGTAATATTCTAGTGTAGACTCTATGTACTATGTACCATAGCTTTTTTATTCACTTGTCTATTGATGGGACCTTGGGTTGCTTCCACAGCTTAGCTATTGTAAATAATGCTACAATGTACATAGGGGTGCAAATAAACTTTTGAATTAGTGTTTTGAGTTTCTTCAGATACATTCCCAGAAGGGGTATCATTGGGTCATAAGGAAATTCTATTTTTAATTTTTTTCAAGAACCTCCATACTGTTTCCAACAGTGGCTGCACCTACCTACATTTCCACTAAAATGTATGAGAATTTTTTCCCACATCCTCGTCAACACTTGTTGTTTGTTGATTTATTGATGTTAACCATTCTAACAGGTGTGAGGTGATATCTCATTGTGGTTTTAGTTTGCATTTATCTGATAGTTAGTGACATTGATTATCTTTTCTGAGTATCTATTCATATCCTTTGCCCATTATTTAATTGGTTGTCTTTTTTTTTTTTTTTGGTGTTGAGTTGTATATGGTTTTTATAAATTTTGGATATTAATCCCTTATCAGATGTATCATTGGAGAATATGTTCTCCCAATCAGTGGGTTATCTTTTCATTTTGTTGATGATTTCCTTAACTATGCAAAAAATTTTTAGTTTGCTGTAGTCCCAAATGTTTATTGTTTCTTTTTTTGCCCTCGACTGAGGAGATATATGAAAAAAAATATTACTAAGAGAAATGTTTGTGATTTTACTTTTTATGGATTCTTTTTAAAAAATTATGTTATCTAGTCTTACACTTAAGTCTTTAAAAAAGTTTTAGTTTATTTTATATTTGTTTAATAAGATGGTCTTGTTGTTGTGTGTGTGTGTTTTGCATGTATCTGTCCAATTTTCCAACAACATTTACTGAATAGAGTGTCTTTACACCATTATATATTCTTGCTGCCTTTGTCGATTATTATTTGACCATATATGCATGGGTTTATTTCTGGGCTCTCTATTATGTTCCATTGATCTACATGTCTGTTTTTTGTTTTTATGCTAGTACCATGCTGTTTTGATTACTTTAGCCTTGTAGTATAGTTTGATATTAGGTAGTGTGATAGCTCTGACTTTGTCTTCTGTCTCAAGATTTCTGTGGCTGCCCTGGCCAGGTGGCTCAGTTGGTTGGAGCATCATCTCATACATCAATAGTTACAAGTTCAATTCATAGTCAGGGCACATATCTAGATTGTGGGTTCAATTCCCAGTCTGGGTTGCATAGGGGAGGTGCTGATCAATGTTTCTCTCTCACATCTATGATTCATTCTCTCTTTCTCTCTCTCTCTCTCTCTCTCTCTCTCTCTCTCTCTCTCTCACACTCTCTCTAAAATCAGTAACATATCTTTAGGTAAGGATAAAAAAGATTGCTGTTGCTATTTGGAGTTTTTTGTGATATCATATAATTTTTGGATTTTTTGTTTTAGTTCTGTGAAATAAGCCATTGGTATTTTGATAGCAATTATGTTGAATCTACAGATTGCTTTGGAACTATGGACAACTTAATGATGTTAATTATTCTTATCCATGAGCACAGTATATTCTTCCACTTATTTGTATCTTTTTCAATTTCTTCAGTGTCTGATAATATTTGAGTACAGGTATTTTACCTCCTTGATTAAATTTATTCCTAGGTATTTTATTTTTTGATGCAATTGTAAATGGGGTTGTTTTCTTAGTTTCTATTTCTGGTAGTTCATTATTGGTTTGTGAATGCGCAGCCAATTTCTGAAGATTTATTTTGTATCTTGCTACTTTACTGAATTAATTTATCAGCTTCAGTGGTTAGATCTTTAAGTGTTCTGTATATACAGTATCATGTTATATGCAAATAATAACAGTTTTACTTCTTCCTTTCCAATTTGGATGCCTTTTATTTCTTCCTGTCTGATTGCTGTGGCTAGTACTATTTTGAATAAGAGTGGTGAAAGCAGACATTGCTGTCTTGCTCCTGATCTAAAGGGGGGTGTTTTTAGTTTTTCTCGATAAGTATGATATTAGCTGCAGGTTTGTCATATGTGGCCTTCATTATATTGAGATATGTTCCCTCTATTCCCAACATGTTATGAGTTTTTGTCATAAACGGGTGCTGTATATTGTCAAAAGCTTTTTATGCATCTATTTTTATGATCATATGATTTTTATCCTTTGTTTTGTCTATGTGGTGTATCACATTAGTTGATTTGCGGATATTGTACCAAACTTGCATCCAAGAAATAAATCCCTCTTGATCATGGCGTAGAATCCTTTTAATGTATTGCTGAATTTAGTTTGCTGTTTTGCTGAGGATATTTGCATCTATGTTCATCAGGAATATTGACTTATAATTTTCTTTCTTTGTAGTGTCTTTATCTGGTTTTGGAATTAGGATAATGCTTGGCTTGGAAAATGTACTTGGGTGATTTCCTTCCCCTTGAAATTTTTGGAATAATTTGAAGAGAATAGGTGTTACTTCTACTTTGAATGTCAGGTAAAATTCACCTGTGAAGCCATCCAGTTCAGTACTTTTGTTTGTTGGGAGTTTTTAAAATTTATTTATTTACTTATTACTGTTCAATTGAATTTGCTCTATTTGGTCTGTTCAAATTTTCTGTTTCTTCTTGATTCAGTTTTGAGAAGTTTATGTTTCTAGGAACTTATCCAGCTTGTTCAATTTGTTGGCATAAAGTTGTTCATAATATTTTCTTATACTCATTTGTATTTCTGTGTTGTCAGTTATTACTTCTCCTTTTTCAGTTATGATATTTTTTATTTGGGTCCTTTCTCTTTTTTTCTTGTTGAGTCTGGTTAAAGGTTTATCAATCTTGATTATTTCTTCGAAGAACCAGATCTTGGTTTCATTGATCTTTTTTTGTCCTGATTTTTTAGACTATTACATTTATTTCTGCTTTGATCTTTATTATTACCTGTGTTCTACTCACATTGGGCTTGCTAGTTGTGTTGTTTTTTTCTAGTTCCTTGAAGTATAAGATTAGAATATTTATTTCAAATTTTTCTTATCTGTTGAGGTAGTTTATAATGCTATGAATTTCCCTCTTAGGCCTGTTTTCACTGTGTTCCATCAATTTTGGTTTGCTGTGTTCTCATTTTCATTTGTCTCCAGGTATCTTTTTGTTTGTTTCTTGATTCCATTATTAACCCATTCAGTGTTTAGGAACATGTTATTTAGCTTCCATGTCTTTGTGGGATTTCCAGGTTTTCTTTTTTCTTTGTTATTGATGTCTAGTTTTATGCTTTTGTGGCAAAAGAAGATGCTTATTATTATTTCAATTTTACTATATTTATTGAGACTTGTTTGTGTTCTAACATGTAGTCTATCCTAAAAAATATTCCATGTGCACTTGAAAAGAATGTACCAGTATTTTTCTATGTATAAGATACAATTTATTTTCTAAAATATTTAGACTGAAAATCGAGGGGCGTCTTATACACAAAAGTCTGCCAAGGAGGGAGTCGTAGGTGCATAGCTGCCCATACCTTGTCAAACAGGCTTTCTCCAATCACAAGACTTATTGTTACTGACATAAGTTGGAGTTGGAGGTGGAGAGTGAGCAGATGCAGCAGGGACTGGAGCATTCTGAGCCCATAAAGATGTCAAAAAATAAAAAGATAAATACCAGTAAGCAATTGTCTTACTCTGCAAAATTCAAACTGAATATAATCAGCTATGAAAAAGAGCATGAAAATAGAGCTGCAGAGAGACAATTTGGACCTCCTCCCACTGCGTGTATGATCAGATAGTGGAGAAAACAGGAAGAACAACTCCTTAAGATTCCAAAACAGAAGAAGATCTTAAGAGGAAAATCATCAAAATGGGCAAACTTGCCCTAACTGGTTTGGCTCAGTGGATAGAGCATCAGCTTGCAGACTAAAGGGTGCCAGGTTCGATTCCGGTCAAGGGCATGTAACTTGGTTGCAGGCACATACCCAGTAGGGAGTGTGCAGGAGGCAACTGATCGATGTTTCTTTCTCATCGATGTTTCTAACTCTCTATCCCTCTCCCTTCCTCTCTGTAAAAAAATCAATAAAATATATTTTTTAAAAAATAGATTAAAATGGGCAAACTTGGAGCAGAGGCTTATGACTTGGATTATGGAGCAGCGCCAGATGGCTTCTGTGTGTCAACCAAGCTTATTCAATATCAGGCAAGAATGTTTGCAAGTGAAATGAATATTGTTGATTTTATAGGAAAGGCAAAATGGTGCTTCAATTTCATGAGGAGATAAGGGTTGGTCATGAGAACACAAAAAAAGTTAGCTCAGAAAATGTCACCAGTTTATGAGGATGGTCTCACATATATAGACAGTGACTCAGAAGACAGCAATAATACAATAGAAGTTGAAGAAATTGATATGTCTGGAACTAATAGTGATGAAGAAGAGAGCAGTGATGCAATAGAGGCTGAATAAAGTAATATACTGCATAATATCATAGTATTGGTATGCAAACATGACCTGTGATAATTACTAAATAAAAATGTGTTTTGTTTTATGTTTAAAATATTGATTTCTTAATTTTGGGTTGGAAAAGTGGGGGGGCGTCTTCTACATGGGGGCATCTTATCCATGGAAAATATGGTATATTTGACTTCTTTGGGGTGAAATGCTCTGAAAATATCAATTAAATCCATCTACTTTAGCGTGTCATTTAAGGACACTCTTTCCTTGTTGATTTTCAGTCTGGAATATATATCCAGTGATGTCAGTGTGGTGTTAAAATCATCTACTATGACTGTATTATTTTTTATCTCTCCCTTTATGTTCATCAATATTTGCTTTGTATACTTAGTTGCTCCTTTGTTGGTGACATAAATGATCCATTTACCACTATGTAGTGTTCTTCTTTGTTTCTTATTATATCCTTTGTTTTAACATCAATTTTGTCTGATATAAGTATTGCCACCCCAGCTTCTTTTTATTTCCATTTCCATAAAATATCTTTTTTCATTCCTTCACTTTCAGTCAGTGTGTATCTTTTATTCTGAAGTGGCTCTTTTGTAGGCAGCATATATTTATATATCTTGTATTCTTATCTATTCAGCTACCCTATATCTTTTTTATTTGAGCATTTAAGCCATTTACATTTAAAGTGATCACTAATAGGTACATATTTATTGCCATTTTTTTCTTTATAAATATGTTCCTCTGTGTTTTGTTTTGTTTTCTTGCTTCTTCATAAAAAAGGCCCTTTAACATCCCTTGTAATACTGGTTTGGTGGTAATGAACTTCTTTGGATTTTTCTTGTCTGGAAGTCTCTTTATTTCTTTAATTTTAAACGGCAGCTTTGTTGAGTAAAGTACTCTTGGTTGTAGGTATTTGCTTTTCATCACTTTGAACATTGCATGCTAATTTCTTCTGGCTTGATGTTTATGTTAAGAAAGCAATTGACAGTTTTATGGTAGGTAACTAACTGCTTTTCTCTTGACACTTTTAAGATTCTTTCTCTTTAATCTTTGCGATTTTAATTATGACTAGAGGCCCGGTGCACAAATCCATACACCAGTGGGGTCCCTCGGCCTGGCCAGTGTGATTGGGCCAAAACCAGCTCTCTGACATCCCCTAAGGCAGTGGTTCTCAACCTTCTGGCCCTTTAAATACAGTTCCTCATGTTGTGACCCAACCATAAAATTATTTTCTTTGCTACTTCATAACTGTAATGTTGCTACTGTTATGAATCATAATGTAAATATCTGATATGCAGGATGGTCTTGGGCGACCCCCGTGAAAGGGTTGTTCAACCACCAAAGGGGTCGCGACCCACAGGTTGAGAACCGCTGCCCTAAGGGATCCCTGATTGTGAGAGGTTGCAGGCCAGTCCGAGGAACCCTACTGGTGCATGATTGGGGCCGGGGGGGATACAGGAGGTTGCCAGCCAGGGAGGAACCACGGGAGGGCTTCAGGGCATGTCTGGCCCGTCTCACTCAGTCCCAATTGGCTGGACCCCAGCAGCAAGCTAACCTACCCATCCAAGTGTCTGCCCCCTGGTGGTCAGTGCACATCATAGTGAGCTGTTGAGCAACTTAGCATATTATTAGCATACTAGAGGCCCAGTGCACAAAATTCGTGCACTTGCAGGGGGGAATCCCTCTGCCCAGGCTGCGCCCTCTTGCAATCCCGGAACCCTCGGGGGATTGGGAGCATGCTGAAGCCAGCAATTGGACATCCTTAGCGCTGCTGCAGTGGCAGGAGAAGTTCCTGCCACCACTATTGAGCTCACCAACCATGAGCCCGACTTCTGGATGAGCGGTGTTTCCCCTGTTGGAGTGCACTGGACCACCAGGAGGCTGCTCCTGCATTGAGCGTCTGCCCTCTGGTGTTCAGTGCGCATCACAGCGACTTGTCATCCCACCATTCAGTCAATTTGCATATTAGCCTTTTATTATATAGGATTATGCTTTGATTGGTTGAACAGATGACTAGACAACCGGACAACCAGGCACTTAGCATATTAGGCTTCTATTATATAGGATGTGTCTTGTGCCTTGGTGTGGGCCTTTTTAGTTTCATCTTGTTTGGGACTCTGTATTCCCTGGTCTTGTGTGCCTTTTCCTTCACTGGGTTAGGGACGTTTTTAGACATTATTTTTTCAAATGGGTTTCTCAAACCCTTGCTCTTCCTCTTCTCTTTATGTTATCCCTATGATATGCATGTTGTTATGCTTCAGGTTGTCATTTTTAAAAATTCTTTTTATTTTTGCTGCTTTGATGGGTGTATTCTATGACCTTGTCTTACAATTTGCTGATCCGATCCTTTGCTTCATTTAACCTACTGTTTATCCCTCTAGTGTATTCTTCATTTCCAACATTGTATTCTTTTCTGACTGGTTCTTTTTATGGTTTCTATGTATTTTTACAGTTGAAGTTCTGTAAGTTCCTTGAGCATCCTTATAACAATTTTGTTTTTTAGCTCTATATCTGGTAGATTGTTTGTCTCCATTTCCTTTAGCTCTTTTTCTGGAGACTTCTCCTGTTTTTACATTTGGGGTGTGTTTCTTTATTTCCCCATTCTTTCTGCCTCTTTGTGTTTGTGTGTTTGTTTTGTATTGGGTAGATCTGCTGTGTCTCCCAGTCTTGGTAGGGTGGCATTATATAGTGGGCATCCTGTGGGACAAATGGTGCAGTTTCCTTGATCACCTGAGCTGGGTGAGATCTCCTACTATAACTGAGTCTTGATTGCTACTGGCCTATTCATGCATGGGGTCTATTCTCAGGCTTTCTGACTGTGTACAAGATGCTGTTCAGGTGCTGACCACACAAAGCATAATTTACTTCAGCAGGGTCTTGTGCCAGTTGAGATCTTCCTTTGGATGTGCCGCTTGTGAAGCTAATTGGATCCTACTCTGATGTTATCTGAAGCTTGCGACCAAGTGTGTTGTTTCTGGGGGTTCTCGAGAGTTACTCTGGTGTAGGCCAATGTCAGACACTGCCTGTGACTGGCCCTGGGTAACCTGTTTGTAACTACAAAGTGATCCGCAGTTTCTTGCTGCTTCTGCTGGGTCTGGATGTGAATAGGAAGGGCCAAGATGCTCCCCAAGGCTTGCTTCCACCCACAATGATTGCAGGTCAGCAAAAGGCCCAATTCACATAGAGATTCACTTCTACCTGCCTCTGCCTATCAGTTGCCTGGTAGGCTCAGTCACTGATAGAGCTTCTGGTTGTACTAAAATTGCAAGTGATAGGTTCTCAGTGAGTCAACAGGTATGGGCAAGTGGGTCTTCAACAGATTTATACAGGTTTAAACTTGGCACCGGTGCTGAATCTGAGGCCATTCAGCAAAAGTCCCAGGGTATACCAAGACTAGCTGGCACTGGCCGGGTGTTCACAGATGTGGTAGGGTCTCAGGGAGCTGTTAGGGTGAGGACCACAGAGCTTATCAGGCCCAAAGTGACCAAGATTTGGCCATGTGAAAGGAGGGCTATGCACTAGTTAGCATGTGAGGGAAAAATGGCCCCTGTCCTAGAGCTATATAGCTTAGTCTGTCCCAGATTCTGCTTGGACATTCATAAGAGCCCGAGCTCAGCACACTGGGGCTGCCAGGAATCGGGAGTACAGTGCTAATATATCTATTGTGAGGGGAAGGTGCTTGGCATGCTCACTTGAAGGTAGGGGAATGGTCCCTGTCACAGAGCCACACAACTCAGTCACTGGAACACCTTCGTCTGCCCAGACGTCTACCCCACTGGGCACGGTCAACTGACTCATTTGCAGGTTGTGAGCTGCACAGGGTTGGGGTGACAAAGAATTCAGATGGTAGGTCAAGCTAATACCATATACAAGGAAGTGCTCCCCCCAAGAAAGATGGCATCTGCAGTGTGAGAGAGGGACTCAGATAGGGACCCTGTCACCTGTCTCTTTGGCTTTCTCCCCAGAGTCACAAATACTAGTTTCTTCTCATAGATGATAGTCCACTCTGCCTCCCTCCACTGGAGCCTGTGGTGAGTGGCTACAAATAAGATTTTGTGTGTTGGCCCTTTAAGAGGATGCCTGGGCTCTAACTGTCTCTCCCTGGCAGACAGAAATCCCGCTGAATTTCACAGTCAACTATTATTTGGGCATCTCTTCCTGGCTCTGGTGTTCTGGGATAGGTATCTCAGCATGGGGAATCTTTCTAGATGAATTATCCTTCCAGAATCTCACCAGCTATCTGTGGGAGCAAGCCCAGCCCTTTTTGCATTTCTGCCCTTTATATCAGTTTCAACATGGCCTCTTCTGTAAATCTTTGGTTATAAGACTTCAGCTATTCTTCAGTTGGTTATTCAGGTTCATTGTTCTATATTTTATTTGTAATTCCAGTTTTGTCCTGGAATGAGAATATTCTGCCACCATCTTGGCTCTCTATTTTTTTTTCTTCTTGTGTTTGAGTTTTGATTAATCTACCTTCAAAGTTTCTATTGATCTTTCATCAAATCCTTGGTTATGTCTAATCTGCCGATGGGCTCACTAAAGGCACTTTCATTTCTATTTCTATTTCTGGTTTTGATTTCTAGTATTTCCTTTTGATTCTTCCTTATATTTTCATCTGTCTGCTGACATTACCCATCTGGTTTTGCATGTTGTTTATTTTTGCCATTAAAGTCATTAACATATCAACCATAGTTATTTTAAATTCCCTCTGTGATAATTCCAATATATATGAGTCTTGTTCTAATCATTTCTATGTCTTTTCAGACTGTTTTTCTTGCCTTTGGACATACCTTGTAATTTTTTTGAAAGCAGACATGTTGCAAAAGAATAATATGAGGTAAATAGAACTTGGGTGTAAGGATTTATGCTAATCTAGCAAGGACTTGGGCCATGTTAAATCTTTGTGTAGTTATAGGCCTCAGAGGCTTCAGATTTCTCTATGTTCTTGTTTTTGTCTCCCCTCTTGAGTTTACAGGTTCCTTTGTGTTATTCCTCAGACAGATGTTCTGTCAGCTATAATCCACTATTATTACTGGAAGTGTATTAGTGTAGTTGCAGAGTGTGGGGAAAGAGGGCCGTTCTCTGATTTTCTAGTTAAGTCTCAGTATTTTAGAAAGCCTGTATATCAAAATCATGGTCTTTAAAAATATTGTGGACTTTTGCCAGGTCAATTCTTCTCCCTCACTCCCTGCCCCAGTTCATTCCTCACTATGATTTTGGTTTTCCAAGTCTATTTCCTCTAAGTCCAAACCCCTGTGGACTATAGCTCTTTTTTTTCTTCCTTAGATGAGATAGGAAGACTGAGTAGGCTCAAGTGGGTTGGATAAGGATTCAGGTTGGCTTTATAGTGAAGCCCTTCTCCCAGGAAGGTAAGCCTTTGTAAAGGAGAAGAATCTCATGGGAAGGAAATTCATAATAAATTACACTTGTTTGCATTTTTCCAGGCCATGTGAAATTTCTCAGCTCTTACCCAGATGGGGATCCTGTTGGGGTTTGTGTCACAGGAGCCTAAAAAATGTGGACCCTCCATGACTGCATCCCTCAGCCTTCAGTCAAAATTGAAATGCTTCTTCTGGCTTATGGTAACTGAGGGCTTCTGTTCCAGGCAAGCAAATATAGTGCTGACTCTATCTATTGTACCTGACCCTCCATGCTAGAGTTTTCTTCTTTATTGCTATTTTCAGCCTAACTCCAAGTGGATGCATTTCTTTGTTCCTGCTTCAGAGCCCTTACTCTTTTCTTTTCCTTTGCCAGATGTGCTCTTTTCTGGACTTTGGCATGGCTTAATTCTTCTAATTATCAAGTTCACAGTTCTCTTCCTCAAAGTGGTTTTCGCTGACCACTCACTTTGTAGGAGCCTCACCATCATAAGCAATTACACCCCTCAACATGTTTCATTTCCTTTTGTCACATATTACAGGCTTTTCTTTTCTCATTACAATCATGTGCCATTTAACTACAGAAAAATGTTCTGAGAAATGCATCATTACGTGATTTTGTTGTTGTGCAAACATCACAGAGTTCAACCTTGATGTTGCAGAATACTACTGTAATGTAAGTGCTACACTTTTATAATGCCTGACAGCACAGTAGGTTGGTTTATACCAGAATCACCACAAACAACTGAGTAATAAATTGTGTTACCTCATTATTGTGCTACAACATCTGTGACTAAGTGATAAGAATCTTTGTTCCAAGTAGGTGGGATATCAATACCAGATATCAAGCTGTATTACAAAGCCACTGTTCTCAAAACTGCCTGTTACTGGCACAAGAACAGACATATAGATCAATGGAATAGAATAGAGAGCCCAGAAATCAGCCCGAACCAATATGCTCAATTAATATTTGACAAAGGAGGCAAGAACATATCATGGAGCCAAGATAGTCTCTTCAATAAATGGTGTTGGGAAAATTGGACAGATATATGCAAGAAAATGAAACTAGACCACCAACTTACACCATACACAAAAATAAACTCAAAATGGATAAAGGACTTAAATGTATGACGGGAAACCATAAAAATTCTAGAAGAATCCAAAGGCAACAAAATCTCAGACATATGCCGAAGCAATTTCTTCACTGATACAGCTCCTAGGGCAATGGAAACTAAAGAGAAAATGAACAAATGGGACTACATCAAAAAAAAAGCTTCTGCACAGCAAAAGAAACCATCAACAAAACAACAAGAAAACCCACTGCATGGGAAAACATATTTGCCAATGTCATATCTGATAAGGGCCTAATCTCCAAAATTTATAGGGAACTCATACAACTTAACAAAAGGAAGATAAACAATCCAATCAAAAAATGGGCAAAGGACCTAAATAGACACCTTTCAAAAGAGGACATTCAGAAAGCCAAAAGACATATGAAAACATGCTCAAAGTCACTAATCATCCGAGAGATGCAAATCAAAACAACAATGAGGTACCATCTCACACCTGTCAGACTGGCTATCATCAACAAATCAACAAACGACAAGTGCTGGAGAGGATGTGGAGAAAAAGGAACACTTGTGCACTGCTGGTGGGAATGCAGACTGGTGCAGCCACTATGGAAGACAATATGGAGTTTCCTCAAAAAACTAAAAATGGAACTCCCATTTGACCCTGTGATCCCACTTCTAGGAATATATCCCAAGAAACCAGAAACCCCATTCAGAAAGGATATATGCACCCATATGTTCATAGCAGCACAATTCACCATAGCTAAGATCTGGAAACAGCCTAAGTGCCCATCAGTAGATGAATGGATTAGAATACTGTGGTACATCTACATGATGGAATACTATGCTGCTGTAAAAAAGAACTCTTACCATTTGCAACGGCATGGATGGAACTGGAGAGCATTACGCTAAGTGAAATAAGCCAGTCAATGAAGGAAAAATACCACATGATCTCACTCATTCATGGGTAATAGAGACCATTATAAACTTTTGAACAATAATAGATACAGAGGCAGAGCTGCCTCAAACAGATTGTCAAACTGCAGGGGGAAGGCCGGGGAGGGTTGGGGGGCAGGAGGGTGGGAGGTAAGAGATCAACCGAAGGACTTGTATGCATGCATATAAGCATAACCAATGGAAATAAGACACTGGGGGGTAGGGGAGGCCAGGGGATTGTCAAGGGCGGGGGGGGGGGGAAGGACACATATGTAATACCCTTTGTAATACTTTAAGCAATAAAAAAAAAAATCTTTGTTCCATTGTTACCTTAGGGAACCACTACTGTATATGAGATCCATCATTGATTGAAACATCATTATATGGCACAGGACTGTATTTGTAATTTGTCTGTCTTTCTGTATCATAGAACTAGAATATTGGAGTGTGGACACTTGTATTTCCTTTTTATCCCTGCATCTTCAGGGCTAAAAATGTGGCTGTCATGAAATAAACACTCCAAAAATATTGTTAAAAAAATAAGCTTTATACAGCAATGACTAATTTTGAGCTATGGATTCACATTATTCAAGTTGGGGAAAAAATACACCACGATAATAACAAAGAAAAATAGTACTGGAACAACAATAAATATCATAAAGGTATTGGTAACAACATTCAGATAACTCCCTGTCAGCTGAATGTCAGCCTGGAAGAACAGAATAACCCAATGTTTTATGTGTATACTAGAGGCCCGGTGCATGAAATTCATGCACTAGGGTGTGTCCCTCAGCCCAGCCTGCACCCTATCCTATCTGGGACCCCTCGGGGGATGTGTGACTGCCAGTTTAGGCCCGATCCATAAATCGGCAGTCAGACATCCCTCTCACAATCCGGGACTGCTGGCTCCCAACCACACGTCTGCCTGCCTACCTGATTGCCCTTAACCGCTTCTGTCTGCCAGGCTGATCACCCCCCATAACTGCTCTCCTGCCAGCCTGATTAACACCTAACTGTTCCCCTGCCAGCCCGATCACCCCCAACTGCCCTCCCCAGCTAGCCTGGTCTCCCCCAGCTGCCCTCCCCTGCCGGCCTGGCTGCCTCTAACTGCCCTCACTTGCCAGCCTGGTTGCCCCCAACTGCCCTCCCCTGCAGGCCTGGTCCCTCCCAACTGCCCTCACCTACAGGCCCAGTCACCCTCAACTGCCCTCCCCTGCCAGTCATCTTGTGGTGGCCATCTTGTGATGACATGGGTGCAGCCATCTTGTGACCACATGGGAGTGGCCATCTTGTGCGAGGGTGTGACAGTCAATTTTAATATTACCCCTTTATTATATAGGACTGCAGGCCCAATGCACAAAATTTGTGCAAGAGTAGGCCTTCCTTCCCCTGGCTTCCAGCACTGGCTGCTCTCTGGCACCCGGAACCTGGGCTTCCCTCACAGGCTTGGCTTCATCCAGAAGGTCATCTGGAAGGACATCTGGCCTAATTAGCATATTATGCTTTTATTATTATAGATAAGTGCTACAAACATAATGAGTTTTGAGGAACAAATGAGATATGTGTGAAAATCATAATCCAACCTTTTCATACTGTGAGCTATATAAACAGAAAATGATTTCATTTCTTGATTTTTCTTCTCAAACTACCAAAGGACTACTTGGCAGAAAATCAGTGACTCATGGTTAGTTACAGAAAACTGATAACATGGGACCTAGAGAGTCTGATGGAAATATGCCTTTAGTCCTTTTAAAAAAAACTTTATTCTTGAGAGTATTGCAGACGTCCTCAACTTCCTTCCTTCCTCCTCTTCCAACTATTTCCAACCTCACCCCAGGTATTTACCACCCTATTGTCTGTGTTCATCAGTAATGCATATCCTATGTAATAAAGAGGTAATATGCAAATTGACCATCACTCCAACACACAAGATGGCCACCCCCATGTGGTCAAAGATAACCGCCCCCATGTGGACACAAGATGGCTACCACAAGATGGCCAGCAGGGGAGGGCAGTTGTGGGTGATCAGGCCAGCCAAGGAGGGTAGTTGGGAGGAACTATGCCTGAAAGAGAGGGCAGTTG
Source organism: Myotis nattereri (assembly GCF_964212035.1). NCBI lineage: Eukaryota > Metazoa > Chordata > Mammalia > Chiroptera > Vespertilionidae > Myotis > Myotis nattereri. The sequence continues at coordinate 108,087,298 of NC_138076.1, forward strand.
GGGGCAATCAGGCCTGTAGGGGAGGGCAATTAGAGGGGACCAGCCCTGCAGGGAAGGGCAGTTGGGGGCAACCAGGCCTACAGGAGAGTGCAGTTGTGGGGAACCAGGCTAGCAGGAGAGAGAGGTTAGGGGAGACCAGGCTGGCAGAGAAAGGCAGTTAGGGGTGACCAGGCCGGCAGAGGAGGGCAGTTAGGGGCAATCGGGCCTGCAGGGGAGCAATTAGGCGTCGATCAGGCTGGCAGGGGAGTGGTTAGTGGGTGATCAGGCTGGCAGGCAGAAGTGGTTAGGGGCAATCAGGCAGGCAGGCAGGTGAGCAGTTGGGACCCAGCAGTCCTGGATTGTGAGAGGGATGTCCCAGATTGGGAAGGGTGCAGGCTGGACTGAGGGACACACACACCCCCCCCTGCATGAATTTTGTGCACCGGGCCTCTAGTCCTATATAATAAAAGCATAGTGGCCGAAACCGGTTTGGCTCAGTGGATAGAGCGTCGGCCTGCGGACTGAAGGGTCCCAGGTTCGATTCCGGTCAAGGGCACGTACCTGGGTTGCGGGCACATCCCCAGTGGGAGGTGTGCAGGAGGCAGCTGGTCAATGTTTCTCTCTCATCGATGTTTCTAACTCTCTATCTCTCTCCCTTCCTCTCTGTAAAAAATCAATAAAACATATTTTAAAAAATAAATAAATAAAAGCATAGTGTATGCAAATTGTCCCCTCGACTGAGAGTTCATCTGAGAGTTAGACCAGGGGGCAGAGCCAACCTGGGGAATGGAGGGGGACCTCCCAGCCCCCCTTTGCCTCCCTCACTCTGGCAGCAGCAGGTGCCAGAGAAAAGGAAGGAGGCCCCAAAGGTGATAGGCAGCTGGAGAAAGGGAAGAGGTACCTGGCCAGCTGTTGGCAGCCGCTAGGGACCCTACCAGTGCATGAATTTCGTGCACTGGGCCTCTAGTATGCATATAAGACCTTTGGTTAATCTCTTCTTGCACCCCTCTCATCCTTTCCCTCTGAGATTTGTCAGTTTGTTCCATGTCCCCATGCCTCTGATCCTATTTTATTCATCAGTTTATTTGATTCCTTTTTTATTTATTTTTAGATTCAATTGTTGATAGATATATATTTACTAGAGGCCCAGTACATGAAAATTCATGTACTCAGGGGGCTCCCTCATCCCTGCCTGTGCCGTGTTACAGTCCGGGACCCCTCGGGGGATGTCCACCTGCTGACTCAGGCCAGCTCGCTGGGGAATCTGGCCTAAACTGGCAACCAGACATCCCTCTGGAAGCCTGGGAGCCTGCTACTCAACTGTTGAATCCCTGTAAATTATTCTTTATTTCAGTTAATGTAGCCTCAGTCAGACATCCTTATTGCAAGGAAGCAAGAGAGGCTCCTGCCACCACCGCTGCGCTCCCAGCCATCAGCCCAGCTTGTGGCAGAGCAGAGCTCCCCGTGTGGGAGTGCACTGACCACCAGGGGGAAGCTCCTGCATTGAGCATCTGCCCCCTGGTGGTCAGTGCATGTCATAGCGACCAGTCATTCCTGGTCATGCCGCTGTTAGGGTCAATTTGCATTTTACCCTTTTATTATATAAAAATTGCCATTTTATTGTTCATATTTTTTCTTTTTTTTCCTTCTTCTTAAAGAAGGCCCTTTAACATTTCATGCAATACTAGTTTGGTGATGATGAACTCCTTTAGCTACTTCTTGTCTGTGAAGCTCTTTATTTGACCTTCAATTCCAAATGATAGCTTTGCTAGGTAGAGTAATCTTGGTTGTAGGTCCTCGCTATTTACCACTTTTAATATTTCTTGCCACTCCCTTCTGGCCTGCAAAGTTTCTGTTGAGAAATCAGTTATATGAGCACTCCCTTGTAGGTAACTAACTGCTTTTTTCTTTCTGATTTTAAGTTTATCTTTTTGTCTTTAACCATTGGCATTTTAATTATGATATGTCTTGGTGTGGACCTCTTTGGGTTCCTCTTGTTTGGGACTCTGTGCTTCCTGGACTTGTAAGCCTATTTCTTTCACCACGTAGGGGAAGTTTTCTGTCATTATTTCTTCAAATAGGTTTTCAATATCTTGCTCTCTCTCTCTTCTCCTTCTGGCACCCCCGTAATGAGAATATCGATCCACTTGAAATTGTCCCAGAGGTTTCTTACACTATCTTCATATTTTTGGATCCTTTTTTCTTTTGGCTCTTCTTATTGAGTGTTTTTTTGTTTGTTTTTTTTTGTTTTTTCTGTTTTTTTTTGTTTTGTTTTGTTTTTTTGCTTCCTTCTATTCCAAATCATTGATTTTACTCTTGGAATCCTCTACTCAACTGTTGAATCACTGTAAATTATTCTTTATTTAAGTTAATGTAGGCTTAATTTCTGATTGGTCATTTTTCAGACCTTTGACATTCTCACTAACTTCCTGGAAAGTTTCACTAAGTCCCTTGAAGCTCTCATTAAGGTCCCTGAGCAACCTTATAACCATTGTTTTGAACTCTGTATCCAGCAGTTTGCTTGCTCTCATTTCTTTCATTTGTGACCTATTTCTTTATCTCTACATTTTGGCTGCTTCCCTGTGTTTGTTTCTATGTACTGGGTAGAATGGTTATGTCTCCTGGAATTGGTAAAGTGGCCTTGTGTAGCAGGTGTCCTGTAGGGCCCAGTGGCTCATCCTTCCCCAACCCGAGTTGGGCACTCTAGGTGAGCATCTGTGTGGGCTGTGTGCACAGTCTTGTTGTAGTTGAGCTTTGATTACTATTGGTGTCACTAGGAGGAATTGAACTCCAGGCCAATTTGCTGTGAGTACCAACTGCATCTACAATGGAAAAGCTGTTGTGCAGGATAGACACTATAAAGCAGGGATTGCTTCAGTGGAGCTTTGGTGCTCACTGAGTCTGTCCCTTGAGTGTGTAGCTTATGGATGTGTGGAGTTGTAATCTTGTATGGTCTGAAGCTGTCCACTAGGTGCACTTTCTCTGGGGATTCCTGGGAGGTACAAAGTCAGCCATTGCCTGGAGCCATCCTGCAGGAGCTACTGATTGATCTGTAGATGGCTGCTTTTGTATTGGGCTTGAAAGTGCCCAGGCAAGGCCAACCTGTGAAGCAAGGCAGTCTGGTACTAGTGCTGGCTCTTGAGACTCTTATTGATAGTTACGGGGCATGCTGACACCAGCTGCTGCTTGTTTAAGAGATTTTAAGAAAGTCTGAAGCCTGAGCCAGGACAGGCCATTCATATGGAATAGCCACTGCAAACAGCTTGGGTGGGCCTGCAAATTGGGTGTGGGGGAGGGCGGTCTAAGGGAATCACCAGGATGGAGTGAACAGTATGGGCCATGCTGATGGAAACTCAGATGTGGCTGCCAGTCAGCTCTGCAATGGGGGATGTCCCAGCACAAGAACACTGACCTCTGTGAGCACCCCTGTCTGGGAGAAAGCTGCTCTCAAGCTGCCCATACCAGGCAGTCCAGTTCTTCCCCATATGCTGAGGGCCGTTAGTAAACACTTGGTCTAATTTTGTCTGCTAAAATTCAGAGTGAGGGCAAAGCCACGCCCTGAAGGTGAAACCAGTCAAGATATTGGGTACCACTCAGTCTGACTCTCCCGCCAGTGTTAAGGGAATGGATCTCATGATGTCGAGCTCAAGGCCCACCCAGATGTGATGTAACTTCCTGTAATTCGAGTATATAATAAACAGCTTTCAGTGCTGGCTCTCTCTCTCTGTCTGTCCCTTGAGTCAGAGGGCAGATGCCACACCCAGCCCAAGCTTTTAATCTATTTTGTGTCTGTCTTTCATTATTCTTTAATCCCAAAAGCACCTCCTAACTTGTATAAACTGGTTCACGTCTCCCTCTCCATGTGGGATGCAGAGAAAGGAGACCCTAGCCCCAGCGCCCGGCATACCCATATGTCCCTGGATTCCTCCAAATCCACTGCCCAATGCTGGACCTCAGAGGAAGCAGGATCATGTATGTTTTTGGGCAGGTCCTTTAAGAGGTACACCTGGGATTCCAGCAGCCTCCATGTCACTCAGCCACAAAACCTGTTTTTTACAGCCTGAAGTTATAAGGACTTCTCTTCCCAGCTCTGGAGCCCTGGGCTGGGGGTCTGGTGTTGGGTAACCTTGGAGATACCCCTCCCGATTAAAAACATTTCACAGTGGGTGTTGGACCAGCTCGTTCTGTGCCTCCATCCCCCCACCAGTTTCAATGTGCTTTCTTCTTTACTTATCTTTTTGTAGGATGTCCGATCAGCCAGATTTCAGGCGGTTCTGAATGATGGTTGTTCTGTATTTTACCTATAATTTTGATGTGGTTGTAGGAGGCAGCAAGTACAGCGTTTACCTATACAGGCATCTTCATTCTTGTATTTACTCTTTTTTTTTTTTTAAAGACCTTGAGAATTTATTTAACCTTCACTCATCAGCAAGTTGGGCTGTGCCTAAATCATTCCTCGATGATCTTCATTTTATCCTATTTCTAAGTAATTCCAAGTACATCTGTCCATTCTACAACATTCCTACTTATAGAAAATGTCTTTCTTCAATTCAAATGTGGTAACTTTAAGTGCTACAATTTTCTCTTCTTATGGTAAATAATACATTTTTTCACCCTTTCACCATTTAAATGTCATTTTGACTTCCTGACTCCTTATAAGTTTTGCACTTGAATGTACAATAGTATTTCCAAAGGAAAGAGGAAAGGCAGGGTGCCTAGCCTGGTGAATGTCCATTATATTTATGTATGTATGTATGTATGTATGTATGTATGTATGTACGTATGTACTAGTATATATGTATGTATATTTTTTCAAGATTTGTATTTACTCTTATTTTGATTTTCTTCCTCCAGGCCAATTCATCTTTCTCTCATATGCTTAATCCCACATTATATTCTAGTCAGAAATTCTGTTCTGACCAGATAGCCCAATATCTCTAACATGTTTATACTCTGGAAATGATTAACAACAATACCAAGCATTTGGGGAGTTCTTACAGTTTATACTTCTCTCTTACCTTGTCATAGTGGAACAGAGGCTCTCACTGGTAATACCTGCCTATCTTTCCGCATTACTTTCCAGCCACAATCCTTGGTATTATTAAATGTGTTGTATCTATCCTTTTAATTTTCCTTTCCCAAATGCAATTCTCACCTACTTTCTTAACAACTGTGACAACACTTTACAATAATTTCAAATTATACTTCTTAGTGACTAAGAATCTTTCAGTGTTCCTGGTGACCAACAGCCCCCAGTTAAACTGAGTTGTTCAGAGTGGCCAGAGAATTCTTCTCCTATGAACTCTCAGATGAAGTCCCAAATGGCCATCAAAAAAGTGCTTCAAATGACATTTTCTCTTGCTTCTTTCTTCCCTTAGTAAAAGATGATCATGGCTTCAAAATGAGAAAAACTCTTTTGCAGAGAGCCTCCCTGCTCTGCTTAGATATTTGCTTAAGTAGAAACTTGAAAGTATATCTTCCATTATATTTGAATAACTTTCATTCTTTTGTAAACTGTCCTATGGGGGAAAAAAACAAACTCACCTTCCTCATCAGTTTTAACTCTCCCATCTCTTGTTAAGAGTGAAAAAGGCAGATATATGAACTCTACCACTAATTTGGTGCTAATATTGTGGATAGAGGCATATGACCATATAATAATGGCATGTTCCAGCAGGTTATGTAGTAAATTTTTTAAATTATCAAGTTACCTTAAACATAATTACCATATTACCTGACTTTCTCAGATCCCCTTGTAGTTCCTCAGAATATAGAATAATTTATTCTCTCGTCATGACAGTTTGTTATTGTGTAGGCATTTGGCAGAGTAGGCTGACTGTGCTTTCTACAGCACTATCAAGAAGTGGAATGCTCCTACCCTATAATTAATAAGTAAAATCCTGTGTGGTAACTAAATTTTTGAGAATAAAAAATATGTTCATCATTAGAAATTTATATGAAAAATTTACAGTATTTTAGACTTTACATGGAAAACATCACTTCTCTATACAGTCTGTTGTGTGTTACTACCTGTCTGATAAAACTCTCCAACTGAAAAAGAGCCTGACAACATTATTACATGATGAAGAAGCCTTCCAAACTAATGACTGGTTTGTCAAAATTACCTTGTTTTTCTACGTGTGATTATGAAGCATAATTTAAAATAAAAAATTTAAATTTGGAAGTTCCAGTCAAATTACTAGAGTCAGTAAAGACTGTACTGTAATCCAATTTCACCTATTTTCTGGTCCCATAATATACTTCCTAAAATAGCAGTATTTTAAGGCTCAAAGTATATTTTTCTTCTGTGAAAGTGTATCTGAAATTTGACAGCTTAAAGTTTATTTTATTTTATTTTTTTATTAAAGGGAATCCATTGTTCCTTGAGGCTTGAGAAAAGCTAATTATCACAATGATGACTTTCTGTGTGTTTGGCTCAAACAGGTTATTTGCTATTGGCTCAGTTAATGGGAGGGTGGAATTATGACACCAAAACCTTGTGTGCGAATCAGATATGCACATGTCATATTATGAAGTATTGGAAATATATAATAGATGGAATATCAAGTATATGAAATATATATATGTGATATTTCATACTTCCTTAATCCTATTAATATCTCCTTTAAAATAATTAAGCATTACAGTATAGCTGTATAAGCTGTTTTTGTACTTTATGGTATATAATTTGATCCTTTTATATTTATTTTAAGTTTAAATAATTATACAGTCAAATTGACTATTTTTTGGTCACATTGATTTATTAGTTTTTTATCAATATTAATGCATGTATACATTCATGCTGCCATCAGATATTTCCAAAATTCCATAATCCAAGGTTTTTCATAATCAAATGAAACATTAAGAGTCCTTGAAATTGTTAAAAAGTAAATTATTACATTTTGCATAAAACCTAGTTACATTAATATAAAATTAAGCTATATAAATTTTCAAATATATATAATGTAAGGAACACCATGAACAAACTTGAGAGACAGAAGGAGAGATAAAGAGACAGAAAGAGAGACAGAGAGCCAAAGAGATACCTAGAGAATCCTATCTAATAATAGACAAACATGGTAATTAACCATACCTCCGACATGCTTCCCATTGGCTAATCAGGGAGATATGCAAATTAACTGCCAACCAAGATGGTGGTTAACTGCCAACAAAGATGGTGGTTAATTTGCATACATAGGCGCAATCATGGGAGGTGAAAGGTATTGGAAACCCAGGCGGCAGGCAAGAGCTGGGGGGTGGGCAAAGGCAGCCCTGCCCACCCCCCAGGAGGTGATTGCCATTGGAAAGCCTGGCAGCAGGCGAGGCAACAACCCCAGGCTGGGGGTGCGGGCTGCTTGCTGCTGGTGATCGCATTGTGGATCGGAGGGAGAGAGAGCCCGGGCGCAGGCCAGCCCGCACCCCCGGGCCCCCTGGGGCCGTGCTGGCTGGCCTGCTTCCCTGTGATCGCCATGGCACCCCCAGCCCCTCAGCACCTGAGATGCAAAGGTTGGGGATGAAATGACTTTTCCCAACCACATCTGCAAATATCCTGGGGAAGGCATCACTGAAGAGTTCACAACTGTTTTACTTGGCAAGGAAGAAAACAGTTGGCAATGGAAACAATCCCTTACATCAAAGTTAAGGTCCTTCTGAGTAAAAAAGAATATTCCCAAAGTAAAGGAGGGAGCAGGCAAAAATAATAGGTTCTCATGACTTCCACTGAAGTCAGAGCATATGACAAGAGTCAAAACGAACATACAAATTAAAACAGACAGTGGACATTCAAATGACCCGAATCAACTGTCACTGTTTGTTCCAATAGCAGCAATGCTTATGTTATAATATAGTTTAACAAACATGCAAAACAAGTCACATGATAAGAGAGGTTTGGCTTCTAAAGTAAATTGAATATGTTCTTTAAAAATTCTCATGTCCTCCCCTCTGACTATAATTCTTATTTTTCCAATCAGAAAATTACCCCAGGTGATCCAGTAACATGTAGAACTTCAGTAACCTAACTTATTTTAAAAAAACAAACATCCCAACCATTTTTAAAATATTTAAATTGATATTTTAGGGTTAAAATTATAGAAGATATTTAGATGCAAATATATTTTCTAAATAGAAAATATTTGTTTTTGATTTAAAAAAAATAACATAAAAAAAATATATAAGTGACACATTTTCCCAAGGAACGCTGAATTAGTACCTTTCCCTCTAACTTTCTTCAAATTAAGAGAATCTATGGAGTTCCCTATACTGCACAAGTTTTAATGAAAGAAAATAAGACTTTCTAAGAGCATCAAATGCATGTTTTGTTATTTACAAACATATATACTCCTCTCTCTCTCTCTAAAATATATTCTTACTGATTCAGAGAGGACGGGAGAGGGAGAGAGATAGAAACACCAATGATGAGCCCTGGCTGGTTTGGCTCAGTGGATGGAGCGTCGGCCTGTGGACTGAAGGGTCCCAGGTTCGATTCCGGTCAAGGGCATGTACCTTGGTTGCGGGCACATCCCCAATAGGAGGCGTGCAGGAGGCAGCTGATCGATGTTTCTCTCTCATCGATGTTTCTAACTCTCTATCCTTCTCCCTTCTTCTCTGTAAAAAAAAATAAAATATATTTTAAAAAAAGAAAAAGAAACATCAATGATGAGAGAGAATCATTGATCGGTTGCCTCCTACACATCCCATACTGGGGATCAAGCCCACAACCCGGGCATGTGGCCTGACCTGGAATCAAACTGTGACTTCCTGGTTCATAGGTTGATGCTAAACCACTGAGTCACACTGGCTGGGCTCAATTCTAATTTATAAATTCATTCCAAGGACATATACACCTTAAAAAGCTTTGGAAGTAGTTTCAAAAAAACAAGCTTTTAAGTAAAAAGAAAACAGTTATAGAAAAAAGGTTAGATTAAAAGAAAAAATTGTTTTGTTTTATTCAAGAGTGGGAACATCCTCCATGAAAATGGGAACCTTGACTGTGAATGGCTGGGAGTCCTTATCACACCTTAGGAATTCAAATGCTTTTTACAATGAAAAGAAAGAGAGTTTCATCTCATTTCTCTACCAGGGTAGATGTCTGTCAATAGAACGTGGACATCAATAAAAGGAGGGGCTTGCACAATCAATCCAGAAAGTCAGCAATCTATGAATAATCCAGAACCAAGTATTTATCTCCTCTGCCACACACCCTCTGCCCCAGCCAGTGAGCAAGATAATTACTCTCAAGTCAAGCTAAGTGCCCCCCAGTCACAGTGGCCCAATGCTGACATACAAAGCATAAAAATAATTCTCACTCTGGCATAAAAGTGACAACTTTCTTGGAAGAAAAGCACATACTGTACATTTCTCAAAGTCTTCCTGAAACATTTTTTAAAGTAATTTTTACTTCTTTAGAAAAAATGCCATGGGAAACCATCTGTAATAAAATGCCCATTCTATAAAATAATTCATCTATACTAATAAAAGGGTAATATGCTAATTAGACTGGGAGGTCCTTTCAGATGTTTTCTGGAAAAAGCCATGGTGGCGATTAGAGGCCAAGAGGGGAGGGCAGTTTAGGGTGATCAGGCTGGTGGGGGGCAGGGCCGTTGGGGGTAAGCAGACCAGCAGGGGGGCCAGTTGGGGACAAGCAGGCCATCAGTGGGGGTCAGTTGGAGGGGATCAGGACAGCGGGGGGGAGGGCGGCAATTTGGAGTGAACAGGCCAGCAGGGGGACAGTTGGGGATGAGCAGGCCAGTGGGGAGGGAAGGTAGGGGCGAACAGGCCAGGAGGGGGGGCAGTTTAGGGTGATCAGGCTGGCGGGGGGTCATTTGGGGGCAAGCAGACTGGCAGGAAGAGTGGTTAGAGGCAATCAGGCAGGCAGGCAGGCAGGTGAGTGGTTAGGAGCCAGCAGTCCTGGATTGCTAGAGGGATGTCCGACTGCTGGTTTAGGCCCAATCCCTGTAAACTGGCAGTAAGACATCCTTAGAGGGGTCCCAAATTGGAGAGGGTGCAGGCCAGGCTGAGGAACATACCCTCCCCTGTGCATGAATTTCATGCACCAGGCCACTAGTCCTATATAATAAAAGCCTAATATGCTAAGTGTCTGGTCAGCCGGTCAGCCATTAAACCAATCAAACCGTAATATGCTAATGATATGCTAAGGCCACTCAACCACTCGCTATGAAGTGCACTGACCACCAGGGGCCAGATGCTCTGACAGGTAGATTACTTTGCTGCTGGGGTCGGGCTGATCAGGACTAAGCGAGATGGGCCGGACACACCCTGGAACCTCCCATGGTCCCTCCCTGGCTGGCCAACCTCCCTTCTCCCTTCCCAGCCCCAATCGTGCACTGGTGGGGGTCCCTCATCCTGGCCCGCACCCCAGGACCCCTTGGGGATATCAGAGAGCCAGATTTGGCCTAATCCCGCAGGTCAGGCCGAGCAACCCCACTGGTGCACAAATTCGTGCAACAGGTCTCTAGTGGTCTAAAAAAACTGGTTATCAGCTCTGAACCTGAGAAATAAAACTACTGAAGAGACTCAATTAACACCAGCCCAAATGTCATCACTGTCCTGAATTGTTCTAATTATTTTATAAAGCACTTTGCATATTTACATGAAATCAAGTTTCTTAATTATGTAATACAAATACTCTGTTTCCTTCATAATTTTGTCTCTTTAACTCTGTATTTATACTATGCCAGGTATATGGTAGATTTAAAAATATCTCCTTAATCCTATTCATTTTACTTTATATATTTTAATCTGTTTAATTATATGCATACAACTGCAGAATGTTACAATTTCTTGGTGATTTAAACCTGAATGGAGTGTGCACGGTGGTCAGAGTGGGACCATCCAGATTCCACCTCCTCTGATCCATAAAGGACACACACAGGGGGCAGACTCAGTGAGCACCAAAGCCTCATTGAAGCAAGTCTTGCCCCATAAGGGTGTCTCCAGCACAGAAGTTCTCCCACTGCAGACACAGCTGATTCTCACAGCCAATTGGCCTGGAGGTCAATCCCTCCTAGTGTCACCTACAACAATCAAGGCTTAACTACAACAAGACTGTGCACAAAGCCCACAAGGGGGTGCACCAAGAGTGACCTCAAGTAATTGGGGAGGCTGAGCCACTGGGCCCTATAGAACACCTAGCACAAAAAGCCACTCTATCCACACACGAAGCATAAAAAAATGCGGAGACAAAGAAACAGGACGCAAATGACAGAAATGGAGGAAAGCAAACTACTAGATATAGAGTTCAAAACCACACTTTTACGGTTTTTAAAGATTTTTCTACTAACCGCCGATAAACTTAGTGAGACCCTCAAGAAATCTATTGAGACCCTCGAGGTTATGATAAAGGACCAACTAGAAATTAAGCATACACTGACTGAAATAAAGAATATTATACAGACTCCCAACAGCAGACTAGAGGATCGCAAAAATCAAGTCAAAGATTTGAAATACAAAGAAGCAAAAAACACCCAACCAGAAAAGCAAAATGAAAAACGAATCCAAAAATACGAAGATAGTGTAAGAAGCCTCTGGGACAGCTTCAAGCTCACCAACATCCGAATTATGGGGGTGCCAGAAGAAGAGAGAGAGCAAGATATTGAAAACCTATTTGAAGAAATAATGACAGAAAACTTCCCCTACCTGATGAAAGAAATAGACTTACAAGTCCAGGAAGCGCAGAGAACCCCAAACAAAAGGAATCCAAAGAGGACCACCCCAAGACACATCATAATTAAAATGCCAAGAGCAAAAGACAAAGAGAGAATCTTAAAAGCAGCAAGAGAAAGACAGTCAGTTACCTACAAGGGAGTACCCATATGACTGTCAGCTGATTTCTCAACAGAAACTTTGAAGGCGAGAAGGGAATGGCAAGAAATATTCAAAGTGATGAATAGCAAGAACCTACAACCAAGATTACTTTATCCAGCAAAGCGATCATTCAGAATTGAAGGTCAGATGAAGAACTTCACAGATAAGAAAATCTAGAGTTCATTACCACTAAACCAGTATTATATGAAATGCTGAAATGTATCCTTTAAGAAGAGGAAGAAGAAGAAAAAGGTAAAGATACAAACTATGAACAACAAATACACATCTATTAACAAGTAAATCTAAAAATCAAGTGAATAAATAATCTGATGAACAGAAAAAAAAACCAGAATGATTTACAATTATGTATGACTAGAGGCCCGGTGCACAAAAATTTGTGCACTGGTGTGTGGGGGGTATCCCTCAGCCCCACTTGTGTCCTCTCACAGTCTGGGACTCTTCGGGAGATAACGACCTGCTGGCTTAGGCCTGCTCCCGGGTGGCAGAGAGCAGGCCCAATCCCTAGGTGCCTGCCCTGAAGCCCCTGGTCGGGCTCAGAGCAGGGCCAATTGGGGAGTTGGGACGCCGCCCCCTGTCATGCACACTGTAGGGCGGATCAGGAGGTTGCGATGCCACCCTCAGTCACGCTCAGGGTAGGGCCGATTTGGGGGTTGGGGTGCCGCCCCCTGTCACACTCAAGGCATGGTCGATGGGGAGGTTGTGGTGCCACCCCCTGTCACGCACAAAGCCAGCCGATCAGGGGGTTGGGGCGCTGCCCCCTGTCAAGCACAGAGCAGGGCCCATCAGGGGGTTGGGGAGATCCCCCCTGCCATGCACAGAGCAGGGTGTATCAGGAAGTTGCGATGCCACCCTAAGTCATGCTCAGGGTAGGGCCAATTGGAGGGTTGGAGCACCACCCCCTGTCACACTAAAGGCAGTGCCGATGGGGAGGTTCTGGCTCCACCCCATCACACACAGAGCAGGGCCCATGGTGGGGGTTGGGGCACCGCACCCTGTCACACACAGAGCAGGGCCAATCAGGGGGTTGGGGAGCTCCCCCCTATCAGGCACAGAGCAGGGCCGATCAGGGGGTTGGGGTGCCTTCCCCTGTCACGAACAGAGCAGGGCGGATAGGGAGGTTGTGACCCTGCCCTCTGTCACACACAGAGCTGCAGGGTGATCAGGGGGTTTGGGCACTGCCCCCCGTCATGCTGCTCTAGGGGCCAGGAGGCCTCGCGGCTCCACTAATCCCAGTGCTGGGCGGCCTCGTGGCTCCGCTTGACACCAGGGCAGTGAGGCCTCGCTTCTCAGCTGATCCTGGTGCTGGGAGGCCTCGCGGCTCTGCTGATTTCAGTGCCAGGAGGCCTCATAGCTCTGCTGATCCTGGGTTCGGGAGGCCTCGTGGCTCCGCTGATCCCAGGCTGGGAGGCCTTGCGGCTCTGCTGAGCCTGGTGGTGGGAGGCCTTGCGGCTCCGCTTGACACAGGGGCGGTGAGGCCTCACTGCTCAGCTGATCCTGGTGCTGGAGGGCCTCGCTGCTCAGCTGATCCCAGTACTGGGAGGCATATTACCCTTTTACTATATAGGATTGAGGCCTGGTGCACAGGTGGGGGCCAGCTGGTTTGCCCTGAAGGGTGTCCTGGATCAGGGTGGGGGTCCCCACTGGGGTGCCTGGCAAGCCTGGATGAGGGGATGATGGCTGTTTTCAGCTGGTCACACCACCTTCAGGGTGGGGGTCCCCACTGGGGTGCCTGGCCAGTCTGGGTGAGGGGCTGAGGGCCGTTTTCAGGCTGGCGGTGACTGAAGCTCCCAACCTCTCTTTTATTTCCTTTTTATTTTTTATTCTGGGATTTATTTACCTTTTATGGCTGTCACTAGAGCTGAGAGCCGTCTTTAGCTCTAAGGCTCGGCTCCAGCTCTGAGACCTCGGCTGCTGAAAGCAGGTTTCTGGGCTTTGTTTACTTTCTGTATTTGAAACTTTGTTGCGACTCCAGCTGAGATCCCGGCCGCCTGAAAGCAGGTTTCTGGGTTTTGTTTAGCTTCTATATTTGTAACAATATTTCTTAGAGAGCAGCTCAGAGGCTGGCAGCTGCAGGCAGGGAACCTGGCATCCTCCGTCACTGGAGCAAGCAAGCCTCCTGTTCCATCAGTTGCCTGGCTGCCGGCCACCATCTTGGTTGGCAGTTAATTTGCATATCTCGCTGATTAGCCAATGGGAAGGGTAGCAAAGTTATGGCTAATTACCATGTTTCCCTTTTATTAGATAGGATTATGTTTTTGCATTAAAGATTATGGTAGAATATGAATATGGCTATATAACCTGTTTGCATTTTCTGGTTTATAATTTTAGTGCTTTTACTCTTTTAAATTGATTTTAGAGGGAGAGAGGAAGAGGAGGGAGAGACAGAAACATTAGTGATGAGAGAGAATCATTGATTGGCTGCCTTCTGCACACCCCATGCTGGGATCTAGCCCACAATCTGGGTATGTGCCCTGACTGGGTATCAAACTGTGACCTCCTAGTTCATAGGTCAACACTCAAGCACTGAGCTACATGAGCCAGGTGGTATTTTTACTTTCAATTTATTTTCTATTTTATGTTTAAAATATAATTTAAAAGTCAAATTGACTATTTTTTCTGTAGTATCAATAGTCTACTAATATCAATACATGCATAGGTTCATGTAACAACAGCCACATAGTTTTAATTTCTCTATTTGTAGTGGATTTCTTGAGAGTAACATATAGATGCATTTTCATAAAACTAGCCAGCCAATTCTTTGTCTTCTGGTTTGGGAAATGGGTCCACATATATTTACTGAGAAGCCTCATGGACTAGTGATAATTTCTTCAAACAATTTCTTGCTCTTTATTTATCTTTCTGTTTCTAGCTTCTTCCACCTCTTTTCTTGCCTTATTTTGGTTTCAGAAAACTTCAATATTACTATTATAATTATACTAGAGGCCCGGTGCACGAAATTCGTGCACTGGGGGGTGGGGGCTCCCTCAGCCCAGCCTGTCCCTCTCACAGTCCGGGAGCCCTCAGTGGATGTCCTACTGATGGCCACAGTCTGACAGCAGAGGCTCAGAGCAGGCGTCCCGTGTGTGTGTTTGTGTGTGTGAGTGTGTGTGTGTGTGTGTGTGTGTGTGTGTGTGTCCCCACTGAGGGTCTGCCCCCAGCCACATTGGAGGCTCAGAGCAGGCACTGTGTGTGTGTGTGTGTGTGTGTGTGTGTGTGTGTGTGTGTGTGTCTGCTGGGGGCCTGCCCCCAGCCACATCATGGAGGCTTGGAGCAGGAGCCTCTCTGTGTTGATCTCTCAGGCTCCTGGCCTCCACTGCCTGTTGTACTCTCCCTTGAGCAATGGCCCGGATGGGAGTGCTGCTTGCAAGCCAGGCTTTCCTGCTCCAGGATCGCCATGGTGACGGGGGATCAGGCCCAGCTTGGAGCTGCCCGCAGGCCGGGCTTGCTCTCCTTCTCCCGGATCCCCATGGCGACTGGGGAGCAGGCCCAGCTTGGGGATGCCCACAGGCCGGGCTTTCCTGCTCCTGGATCAGGCCCAGCTTGGGGATGCCCTCAGGCCGAGCTTTCCTGCTCCCGGATCAGGCTCAGCTGGGGGCTGCCTACAGGCCGCACTTTAGTACTTACCGATGGCTGGATCACCACAGCAATCCAGGGCCCAGTGGCACTTTCCTGCTCTCCAATAGTCATAGGGTCCCGGCTGAGGGCGGGACTTAGCAGTGCAGGGCTTAGACGGGATGGGGGTCCCGGCTGGGGGCTCAGGTGGCACATAGGGGTCCCGGCTGGGGGCGGGGCTTATGCCCCACTGCCCAGGGCTGCACATGGGGCCCGGATGGCAGCTCGCGCTGTCCTGCCCTGCCTGTAGTATAGGATAGAGGCCTGGTGCACGGGTGGGGGCCGGCTGGTTTGCCCTGAAGGGTGTCCCAGATCAGGGTGGGGGTCCCGCTTGGGTGCCTGGCCAGTCTGGATGAAGGGCTGAGGGCCATTTTCAGGATGGCAGGTGACTGAAGCTCCCAGCCTCCCCTTTTTTCTTTTTTTTTCTTTTTTATTCTGGGATTTATTTACTTTCTATGGCTGTCACTGGAGCTGAGAGCCAGCTTTAGCTCTGAGGCCGGCTCCAGCTTGAGGCCTTGGCTGCTGAAAGCAGATATCTGGGCTTTATTTAGCTTCTATAATTGAAACTCTGTTGCCATCACTGGCACTCTAAGCTCTGAGCCAGCTGCCGGCTGAAAGCAGCTATCTGGAACTTGTTTAGCTTCTATAATTGCAACATTGTTGCATACAGAGCTCAGAGCTGGGCTACTGCAGGCCGGGAACCTTGGCTTCCTCCGTCACTGGAGCAAGCAAGCCTCCTGTTCGCTTCAGCTGCCTGGCTGCCGGCTGCCAATTTGGTTGGCAGTTAATTTGCATATCCTGCTGATTAGCCAATGGGAAGTGTTTGGGGGCATGGTAAATTTGCATGTTTCTCTTTTATTAGATAGGATGTCTTAAGTATATTATTTTATTGGCTAACATTACATTTTCTAACATGCATACTCAACTTTCTAAGTCTAAAGATAACTAAACAAAGCATTTAAATTGCCCTCATCATTTCACCTCATAGCATCCTATATGCAATTTTTATCCACTCATTAATTTTCACTATTTTTCATTCCCTCCATCAGTTAGTTAATATATCATCTATATATATATATATAAAAGTCTAAGTGACTGGCCGACCAGCCGACTTGCTGGTAGCTAAGACATGCACTGACCACCAGGGGGAAGACACTCAACGCAGGAGCTGCCGAGCTGCAGTGACTTGGCAGCTATGATTCTCAGGTGATGCACCCAGAACAAGAGAGGAGGGAGCCCAATTCTGGGATGTGTCACCTGAGAACCACCCTCTTGCAATCCAGGACCCCTTGGAGAATGTCAGAGAGTCAGTTTTGGCCCAATCCCCACAGGCCAGGCAGAGGGACCCCACTTGTGCACAAATCTGTGCACTGGGCCTCTAGTTGTTTATATAGTCTATCTTTATTTAAGTTTCTTCATGGTTCCTGTTTTTCTCTATGTTCATCCTTCTATCTAGTGTGTCCAGTCTGCATCTGGGTTTAGTTTTCTTTTTCCTAGGGATAATTATCTTTAGAAATTCTTACAATAAAAAATTAATAGTTGAACCTACGTTTATTTTTCCAAAAACATGATTTTTACTACCTGTATTAAGCAGAATTTTAAATAAGGCCTCAAGCTTGCTGCACCTTGATTATTCAAGCACTAATCTAGGCTCTGTTTTGAAGGGATTTTGTAGATGTAATGAAAGTCCCAGGACAGGTGACCTGTGGAGACTATCTGGATGTTTCTAACCCAACCAGTGATGCCATAAGGCTTTCTCAGCCTTGAAGAATGGGGCAGCCCCATGTTGAGGAATGCAGATGCGCTTTAAAAGATGGCCTCCATCCAACAGCCAGGAATAGGGACCACAGTCCTACAGCTACAAAAAACAAACAAACAAAACAAACAAATAAACAAACAAACAAAAACAAACACATGGATTCTGTATCTCTGGGATAGTATATAATGAAAATTCTTCTATAGAAAGGTCAAGAACAGGTAAAATTAATTGATGGTGATAGAAGTCAGGTTATCCTTATGGAGATAGATATTGATTGAAAAGGGGTAAAAATGAATAAATAAATGTGGTAAATAAATATTTTATAATCTGCATATATTATATATACACAGGATTGTACATATTTAAAACTAGCTGTACCTTGAAAATAATACACTTTAAACATTTTCTTATATGTATGTAATTGCTCATACAAAAGTGAAAAGTGAAAGAAAAATCAGCATTTCATCTTTCCTAATATATAGTTACATTGTAAAGTCTACTATTATTAATTTTACAAGTCTTATTTATTTTCATTTTAATTTTTCTACTTGAGGCATATTTATTTTACTAGAGGCCCAGTGCACAAATTCATGTACCAATGGTGTCCCTTGGCCTGGCCTACAGGATTGGGCCAAAACCAGCTCTCCAACATCCCCCAAGGAGTCCCAGATTGCAAGAGGGTGCAGGCCATGATGAGGGACCCCACCAGTGCACAATTGGGGCTGAGGAGGGATGCAAGAGTTTGGTCAGCTGAGGAGGGACTGCAGGAGGGCTCCAGGGCATGTCCAGCCCATTTCACTCAGTCTAGATTGACTGGACCTCAGCAACAAGCTAATCTACCAGTTGGAGCATCTGCCCCCTGGTGGACAGTGCACACCATAGCAAGTGGTTGAGCAGCCTTAGCACATCATTAGTATATTACACTTTGATTGGTTGAATGGCTGACCAGACGACTGGACATTTAGCATATTAAGCTTTTATTATATAGGATTTCATTATATTTTATTATTATTAACAGTATTAAAGATGTCCCCATTTTCCCCACATTTGTCTACCTCCACCCAGCCCCTAACCCACCCCAGGCTTTCCCCACACTATTGTATGTCCATGGGCTATGCATATATGTTATTTGATTAATCTCTTCCAGTCCCCCTCCACCTCTCTCCACTCTGAAATCTGTCATTCTGTTCCATGTATCCATGTCTCTGATCCTATTTTGTTTTGTCAGTTTTTGTTCATTCAATTTCACAGATAAGTGAGATCATGTGATATTTGTTTTTCTATGACTGGTTTATTTTGCTTAGCATAATAATGTGCAGGTCCATCCATGATGTTGTAAAGGGTAAGAGTTCCTTCTTTTTTATAGCTGCACTAGGGGCCTGGTGCACAGATTCGTACACTGGTGGGGTCCCTTGGTGTGGCCTGCAGGGATAGGGCCAAAACCAGCAGTCCAACACTGCCTGCAGCTCCTGCCTTCCACTCCCTCTCATTATGGCCCCACTGCACTTGTTGCAGGCTTGTACCCAGTCAGTCCCAATCAGGAAAGGCTTGCACTGCCACAGCAGTGCTTGCGAGCCATGAGCCCTGTGTCTGGCACCTGCCTATCTGCTGAGCAGCACTCCCATTGTGGGAGTGCACTGCATTGAGCATCTGCCTCCTGGTGGTCAGTGTGCATCATAGCAACCAGTCATTTGGTCATTTGGTCACTTAGGCTTTTATATATCAAGACTAGAGGCCCAGTGCACAAAATTCATGAATGAGAGGGGTTACCTCAGCCCGGCCTGCACCCTCTTGCAATCTGAGATCTGAGACCTCTGGCTCCTAACTGCTCGCCTGCCTGCCTGATTGTCCCTAATCACTCTGCCTGCATGCCTGATTGCCCCTAATTGCTCGCCTGCCTTCCTGATCACCCATAACTGCTAGTCTGCCTGCCTGCCTGATCACCCTTAACTACCTCTTCCTCTGCCCCCACCGCGGCAGCTTTGTCTGGAAGGATATTTGGAATGATATTGGGAAGGTTGTTCGGCTGTTTGGTCTAATTAGCATATTACACTTTTATTATTATTATTATTTTTAAATATGTTTCTTTATTGATTTCAGAGAGGGAGAAGGAGAGAGAGATAGAAACATCAATGATGAGAGAGAATCATTGATTGGCTGCCTCCTGCATGCCCCTTACTGGGGATCGAGCCCGCAACCCAGGCATGTGCCCTTGGCCGGAATCAAACCTGGGACCCTTCAGTCCGCAGGCTGACTCTCCATCCACTGAGCCAAGCTGGCTAGGGCTACACTTTTATTATTATAGATAGTATTCCAATCTGTAGATGTACCACAACTTTTACACCCACTTATCTACTGATGGACACTTGAGATGTTTCCAGATCTTAGCTATTGTAAATAACACTGCTATAAACATAGGAGAGCATATACTCTTTCTGATTGGTGTTTCAGAATTCTTAGGATATATCCCCAGAAGTAGGAGCACAGGGTAAAATGGCAGATACACTTTTAATTTTTTGAGGAGATTCCATACAGTTTTCCACAGTGGCTGCACTAGTCTGCATTCCCATCTGCAATGTACTTGGGTTCCCTTTACTTCACATCCTCATGGTAGCCATTCTGGCAGATGTGAGGTCATACCTCATAGTAGTTTCAATTTAAATCTCTCTGATGACATTGATCACTTTTTTAGGTGTCTATTGGATATCTGTATGTCCTTTTTGGAGAAGTGTCTATCCAGGTATTTTGCCCATTTTTTAATTGTGTTGTCTTCCTGGTGTTGGGTTATATAATTTCTTTATATATTTTGGAAATTAACTCCTTATCAGACATCCTATTGGTGAATATTTCCTCCCATACAGTGGATTCTCTTTTCATTTTGTTGGTTTGTTTTTGTTTTTTGTTTTTTTCTTTTTCTGTAAAAACCTTTTCAGTTTGGCAGCAAAATTGTTATATGAGATGTCTGAAATTTACTACCTGGGAATATTTCCATGTTTTCTTCTAGGATTTTTATGGTTTAACAACTTTCATTGGTGCAGCCACTGTGAAAAACTGTATGAAGTTTCCTCAAACAACTAAAAATGGCTCTGGCATCCAGAAATCCCACTTCTGGGAATATATCCTAAGTATCTGGAAACACCAATCAGAAAGAATATATGCACCACTATGTTCATAGTATAATTATTTACAACTAGAGGCCTGGTGCACAAAATTCATCCATGGGGGGCAGTGTGTTCCTCAGCCCAGCCTGCACCCTCTCACAATCCGGGACCCCTTGGGTAGGGTCCCTAGGCTTGGCTGGTGATCAGGGCCTATCGGGGCTTTCCTTCTCCCAGCTGCCAGCAGCTGGCCCCACCTCTGCTGCTGCCACTGCTTGCCATCTGTGTGGTGCTGCCCCCCCTCCCCAGGCACTGGTCACCTCCCTTTGTGGGTGTCAGGAATGGGGTGCAATCGCTTGGCTGGCTGGGGCCTCCCTCTGCAGGGTGATCATTGGCTGGCCCTGCACACCTGCCACAGCATCACTGGCCGGTGGCCTGGGCTTCCCTCTGTGGGGCAATCATGGGGTGATGGCAAGGGCCCCCTGACCAATTGCATCGCACCCACCTTGGCTGGCCTGGCACCAGTGTGTGTCATAGCGTGGTCTTCCTGGAAGGTCGTCCAGACAGTCATTCTGCTGTTCAGTCATTCGGCCAATTTGCATATTACTCTTTTAGTATTATAGACTAGAGGCCTGGTGCATGAAATTTGTGTACTCGGGGGGGGGGGGAGTCCCTCTTGCAGTATAGGAGCCCTCAGGGGGTGTCCAACTGTTGGCTTAGGCCCTCTCCTGGCTCAGAGCTTCTGGCTGAGCAGTGCTCCCCCTGTGGGAGCACACTGATCATCAGGGGCAGGTCCTGCATTGAGCATCTGCCCCCTGGTGGTCATTGGACATCATAGAGAATGGTCATCCCACCATTTGGTTTATTTGCATATTAGCAGTTTATTATATAGTATAGCTAAGATCTGGAAACAGCCCAAGTGTTCATTAGTAGATGAATAGATTTAAAAAGCTGTGGTGCATTTACACAACGGAATATATGGCTGCAAAATGAATGAGCTCTTACCCTTTGCCACAGCAGGGATGAACCTGGAATTTATTATGCTGAGTGAAATAAGCCAGATAGAGAAAGGCAATATCACATGATCTCACTTATATGTGGAATCTAATGAACAAAATAATTCCAGAGGTATGAATGTGTAGAATAGAATGACAGATCAGAGGAGGAGAAAGGTACAATGGATGCTAAGAGATTAACCAAAGATCATATATGCATATATGCATAGTCCATAGACACAGACAATAGTATGGAGAAAGCATGGGTGGGATAGGGGCTGGGTGGAGAGGCAGAAAGGGGGGAGGGGATGGGAGACATCTATAATACTCTTAACATATTTTTTAAATTCTCTCTATTTCTGGATGTTAATTTTGTATCCTGCTATATTAATGAATTCATTTATTAAATCTAATAGTTTTTGGTGGAGTCTCTAGTACAAAATCATGTCATCTGCAAATAATGAGGCTTTTACTTGTACAATATCATGTCATCTGTGAATAATGAGGGTTTATTTCCTTCCTTTACAATTTGGTTGCCTTTTATTTCTTATTCTTGTCTGATAACTTTGTCTAGGACTTCCAGTATTGTGTGCATAAGAATGGTGAAAGCAGACATCCCGGTCTTGTTCCTGATCTTAAGGAAAATGCTTTTAGTTTTTGCCCATTTAAGGTATGATACCTCTATTCCCACTTTGCTGAGAGCTTATATAATAAATGGTTATTGAATTTTGTTGCATACTCTTCTCCACCTGTTGATATGATTATGTGATTTTTATTCTTCATGAGGTGTATGTGATGTATCACATTTGTTGATTTGCAAATATTATGCCAACCTTGCATCCCAGGAATAAATCCCACTTGGTCATGATGTATGATCTATTTAATGTATTGCTGGATCTAATTTGCTAATATTTTGTTGAAGATTGTAAAATCTGCGTTTATCAAGGATATTTTGGCCTATAATTCTCTTTATTTGATGTGTCTGTCTCTGGTTTGGGAATTAGAAGAATGCAAGCTCATGAAAAAGAACTTGGAAGTCTTCCTTCACCTTGAATTTTTTGGAATAATTTGAGAAAGATAAGTGTTAGGTCTTTGAATGTTTGGTAAATATATACCTGCAAATGCATCTAGTTCAACACTTTTGTTTTCTGGGACTTTATTTTTATTATTGATTCCATTTCATTAGTTGCTATAAGTCTATTCAGGTTTTCTGATTCTTCCTGATTCAGTTTTAGAACATTATATATTTTTAGGAATTTGTCTATTTCATCCAGATTATCCAATTGGATGGTTCATAGTATTTTCTTACAATCCTTTGTATTTCTGTGGTGTCAATTGTTACTTCACCTCTTTCATTTCTGATTTTATTTATTTGGGTCCTCTATCTTTCTTGATGAGCCTGGCTAAAGATTTATCAATCTTGTTTATCTTTCCACAGAACCAGCTCTTGGCTTTATTGATTTTTGTGTTGGATGTTGTTTTGCTAGTCTCCATGTAATTTATTTCCAGAGTTATCTTTACCATATGATTTCACTTATATGTGGACTCTAGTTAACAAAATAAATCAACAAACAAAGTAGAACAATGTCAGATGGAAAGTTGTATGGGGACTGGGTGAAAAAGGTTGAAGGGATTAAGCAAAAATAATAAAACAAATGAAGAACAGCAACAACAACAACAAAATACCGAAAAAACAAAGAAACAAAAAAACCCCACCCTTCTAGACAGATAACAGTATGGTCATTGTGCAGATGTACCACAGCTTTTATTTATTTATTTTTTAACTAGGGGCCCGGTGCACGAAATTCGTGCACTGGGTGTGTGTGGGGGGGGGGGAGTGTCCCTCAGCCCAGCCTGCCCTCTCTCACATACTGGGAGCCCTCAGGCGTTGACCCCCATCACCCTCCAATCGCAGGATCGGCCCCTTGCCCAGGCCTGATGCCTCTGACAGAGGCGTCAGGCCCGGGCAGGGGACCCTCATTTCCCCCCATCACTGGTTCTGCCCCCAGCCCAGGCCTGATGCCTCTGGCCCAGGCATCAGGCCTGGGCAGGGGACCCCCAAACCCCTCCAATTGCTGGCTCTGCCCCTTTCCCAGGCCTGATGCCTTGGCCAGAGGCGTAGACCTCCATCACCCTCCGATCGCCTGATCAGCCCCTTGCCCAGGGTTGGCGGCATGAGTGGGGCGGACACCGCAGCCGGCCCGCCGGCTCGCGTCTGGGTCTGCCGGCCGGATCGGGTCCGGGCAACCGCTGGCACTCACACCCCCAACCCGCTCTGGTTGGGGGCGTGAGTGGGGCAGACACCGCAGCCGCCCCGCCGGCCTGTGTCCTGGTCAGCCAGTGGGATCTGGTCCCCGGGGACCGCCAGCACTCACGCCCCAAACGCGGGTTGGCGGCGTGAGTGCGGGCGGACGCCGCAGCTGCCCCGCCAGCCCGCATCCGGATCTGCTGGCCGGATCGGGTCCGGGCAACTGCTGGCACTCACGCCCCCTACCCGCTCTCTGATGGCGCTGCACCATCTGCCTGCAATATGCAAATTAGCCGCCATCTTTTTTGGCGGTTAACTGCCAATCTTAGTTGGCAGTTAATTTGCGTATCTCACTGATTAGTCAATGAAAAAGGTATCATTCGTACGCCAATTACCATTTTTCTCTTTTATTAGTATAGGATTTTTATTCTTTTAATATCACATATGTTTCCTTTTTCCCCCCATTGACCCCTCCCCAGCCACTCCTACCCCCTCCAGGACAAGCCCCCACTGCACAGTGATCCTGCCCATTGTTTATGCTAATATGGATGCATACAAGTCCTTTGGTTGATCTCTTAAGGCCCCCTCCCCCTCCTCTGCCTTCCCTCTGAGGTTTGACAGTCCCTTGGGTATTTCTCTATCTCTGGATCTATTTTGTTCATCAGCTTATGTTGTTCATTATATTCCACAAATGAGTGGGATCTTGTGATATTTATCTTACTCCAACTGGCTTATTTCATTAAGCATAATGCTCTCCAGTTCCATCCATGCTGTTGCAAATGATAAAAGTTCCTTCTTTATTATAACAGTGTAGTATTCCAAAGTGTAGATGTACCACAGTTTTTTAATCCACTCATCTGTTGATGGGCACATAGGCTGTTTTCAAATCTTAGCTATTGTAAATTGTGCTACTGTGAACATAATAATGCATCTTTTTTTTCTCATTGGTTTTTCTGATTTCTTGTGGTATTTTTAGGAGTGGGATTATTGGGTCAAATGGGAGTTCTATTTTCAATTTTTGAGGAAACTCCATGTTGTTTTCCACAGTGGCTGCACCAGTCTGCATTCTCATTAGCAATGCACGAGGGTTCCTTTTTCTCCACATCCTTGCCAGCATGGGTCATTTGTTGATTTGCTGATGATAGCCATTCTGACAGGTGTGAGATGGAACCTCATTGTTGTTTTGATTTGCATCTCTCGGATGATTAGTGACTTTGAGCATGTTCTCATGCGTATCTTGGCTTTCTGTATGTCCTCTTTCAAAAGGTGTCTATTTAGGTCATTGGCCCAATTTTTATTGGATTACTTATCTTCCTTTTGATAAGTTATATGAATTCTCTGTAAATTTCGGAGATTAAACTCTTGGGAGATAACATTGGCAAATATGTTCTCCCATGCAGTGGACTTTCTTGTTGTTTTGTTGATTGTTTCTTTTGCTGTGCAGAAGCTCTTTATTTTGATATTAGAGGCCCCGTGAATGAAATTCCTGCACAGATAGGGTCCCTATGCCTGGCCAGCAATCAGGGCTGAACTGTCGGGCAGCCAGCAGGGTGATCAGGGGCCCCTGCTGGCACCCTCCTTGCTGGTCTGGTGCCCTCCACTTGCCGCCCCCCCCCCGCCCCCCACCGCCTGTTGCCTTCCTTTGTGGGGTGACTGGCAGGGCAATAGGGGGCCTCCCACAGGCACCTGCCTTGGCTGGCCTGGGGCCTGCAGGCGGGGGCAGATCCTGCATTGATCATCTGCCCCCTGGTTGTCAGTGTGTGTCACAACAACTGGTCATTCTGCCATTCAGTTCATTTGCATATTAGGCTTTTATTACATAGGATAGTCCCATTTGTTTATTTTCTCCTTAGTTTCCATTGCCCTAGGAGCTGTATTGGTAAAGATATTTGCTACAACATATGTCTGCTATTTGCTGCCTATGGATTCTTCTAAGATTTTTATGGGTTCCCATTTTATGTTTAAGTCCTTTAGCCATTTTGAGTTTGTTTCTGTGTATGGTGTAAGTTGGTGGTCTAGTTTCATTTTTCTGGCATGTATCTGTCCAATTTTTCCAACACCATTTATTGGAGACTGTCTTGACTCCATTGTATGTTCTTGCCTCCTTTGTCAAATATCAATTGTGCATAATGGCTTGTGTCAATTTCTGGATTCTCTGTTCTGTTCCATTGGTCTATATGTCTGTTCTTGTGCCAGGTAGTTTTGAGAACAGTGGCTTTGTAATATAGCTTGATATCTGGTATTGTGATCCCTCCCACTTTGTTTGTTTTTCTCAGGATCGCTGTGGCTATTCTGGGTCTTTTTTTATTCCAGATGAATTTTTGGAGCATTTGTTCCTGGTCTGTGAAATTTCTCTTTGGTATTGTAATGGGGATTGCATTGAATCTATACATTGCTTTGGGTAGTATGGACATTTTAATGATGTAGATTCTACCAATCCATGAACACCGTATATTCTTCCATTTGTTTATGTCTTCCTTAATCTTGTTTTTTCAGTGTCCTGTAGTTTTCGGAGTACAGGTATTTTACCTCCTTAGTCAAGTTTATTCTTAGGTATCTTAATTTTTTTGGTGCAATGGTAAATTGATTTTTTTTTTAGTTTCCCTTTTTTGAGTTCATTAAAGGTGTATAAAAAAGCTATAGATTTCTGGGTGTTAATTTTGTATCCTGCTACATTGCTGATTCTTTTATTAAGTCAAGTAATTTTTTTGATGAAGTCTTTAGGGTTTTGTATGTACAATATCATGTCTTTTGCAAATAATGGGAGTTTTACTTCTTCTTTTCCAATTTGGATGCCTTTTAACTTTTCTTCTTTTCTAATTGCTGTGGCTAGCACTTCCAATACTATATCGAACAGGAGTGGTGAAAGTGGGCATCCCTCTCTTGTTCTTGTTTTTAGGGGAAATGATTTTAGTTTTTGTCCACTGAATATGATGTTGGATGTAGGTTTTTCATATAAGGCATTTATTATATTGAGGTATGATCATCTAGACCCACTTTGCTGAGATTTGTTTTTATCAAGAAAAGGTGTTGGATTTTTTCAAATGCTTTTTGTGCATCAATTGAAATGGTTATGTGATTTTTGTCTCTCAGTTTGTTTATGTGATGTATCATGTTTATCAATTTGCAGATATTGTACCAGCCTTGCATCATTGGAATAAATCCCACATGGTCATGTTTTATGATCTTTCTAATGTAATGCTGGATCCGATTTGCTATAATTTTGTTGAGGATTTTAGCATCTATGTTCATCAGAGATATTGGCCTATAATTCTCGTTCTTTGTAGTGTGTTTATCTGGTTTGGGGATTAAGGGAATGCTGGCTTCTTAGAAAAAGCTTGGAAGTATGCCTTCCTCTTGAATTTTTTGGAATTGTCTGAGGAGCATAGGTTTTAGTTCTTCTTTGAATGTTTGGTAGAACTCCTCTGTAAAGCCGTCTGGACCAGGGCTTTTGTTTGCTGGAAGATTTCTGATTACTGCTTGAATTTCTTTGGTATTTATTGGCCTATTTGGGTTTTTTTATTCTTCCTGATTGAGCTTTCGAAGCTTGAATTTTTCTAAGAATATGTCTGTTTCGTCTAGTGTGTCCATTTTGTTGGACTAGTGTTGTTTGTAGTATTTTTGTACAATCTTTTTTATTTCTGTGGGGTCTGTTTTTATTTTGGGTCCTTTCTCTTTGTTTCTTGGAGAGCCTGGCTAGCAGTTCATCAACCTTGTTTATCCTTTCAAAGAACCAGCTCTTGGTTTCATTAATTTTTTTTTTCTCGGTGTCATTTATTTCTACTCTGATCTTTATTAATTTTCTTCCTTCCAGTTACTGTGGGATTTTCTTTCTGCTCTCTTTATAATTCTTTAAGTTGTAAGGTTAGATAGTTTATTACCATTTTTTTCTTGTTTTGTTTGTTTGTTTGTTTTTTGAGGTATCCCTGTAAAGCTATGAACTTGTCTTTCATGATTGCTTTCACTATGTCCCATAGATTTTGGATTGCTGTGTTTTCATTGTCATTTGTTACCAGGATGCTTTTTATTTCTTCTTTGATCTCTTTGGTAACCCATTCATGTTTTATAGCATGATATATAAGTAGCCTCCAAGATTTTGATTTTTTATTGTTTTTATTGTAGTTGATTTCTAATTTTATGCCATTGTGACCTGAGAAGATAGTTGGTACGATTTCTATCTTCTCAAATTTGAAGAGACTTTGCCTGTGTCCCAATATGTGGTCTATATTTGAAAATGTCCTGTGTGCACTTGAGAAGAATGTATATTATTAAGTTTTGGAGTGAAATGTTCTGAAGATGTCAATTAGTTCCATATGATCTAGTGAGTCATTTAGGATTGAAGTTTCTTTGCTGATTTTTTGTTTAAAGGATTTATCCAGCGGTATCAATGGGGTATTGAAGTCTCCTACTATAATTGTAATGTTGTCAATCTCACTCTTGATATCGTCTAGAAGTTTTTTTATGTATTTGGGTGCTCCTGTATTGAGTGCATATATGTTTACCAGAGTTATATCCTCTTGTTGAATTGCTCCAGTTAGTATTATGAAGTGGCCCTCCTTATCTCTTGTTATGGACTTCACTTTGAGGTGTAATTTGTCAGATATAAGTATTGGTAACCCAGCTTTTCTTTTTCATTTCCATTTGTCTGAAAATTTTTTCCCATCCCTTCACTATCTGTCTTTGTGAGTCCTTTGCTCTGAGGTGGGTCTCTTGAAGACAGCAGATATATGGGTCATGTTTTCTTATCCATTCAGCTACCTTAAAAATAAATTTTATAATAATATGTTGTTTGACAAATATGACAAATGTTACAGATTGAAATTTATTAGTAAGTACACTAAAAATATTTCCACTAATAGCCATAAAACAGCAATCTCCCTCCCCCCTCAACACATATCCTATATAATAAAAGTGTCATATGCAAAATGATTGAACGGAGGAACAACTGGTCGCTATGACATGCACTGACCACCAGGGGGCAGATGCTCAATGCAGGAGATGCCTCATGATGGTCAGTGGACTCCCACAGGTGGAGTGCTGCTCAACAAGAAGCCAGGCTCAGGCCTGGCGAACTCAGTGGTGGTGGTGGGAGCTTCTCCCGCCTCCGTTGCAGGGGAGTGGAAAGGAGCGATCAGCTGGGCTGAGGGACCTTCCCCCTCCCCTCCCCACCTCAGTGCATGAATCTCGTGCACCACGCCTCTAGTATAGAATAATCTTGATAGGATGTGTTTTAAAAATGACTCTAATATTAAACTTGTATATATCATTATTTTACATTTATTTTGAATGTCTTATTCTAAAGAATTTAGGCCACTGATAAGATCCACTGTTTTCCCAGTCTGAAGTGAAATGCTAAAATCTCCATGACCCCAGGTCCATGCAAGAAATGCTCTAACACCAGGGCCCCATATGATTTTAATAAGATGTTCAGTCAAAAGGCTAATATTGGAAGAAATATTCAGATTTAACAAAACTTAAGATTAAAACTATAATAGTTTTCTCAGCTCATTAAGGAAAAAGTTTACAAACCTTTCATATCATCTTTTTAATAATCTCCCACTTTTCAAATAAATGATAAAATAGTTACGTTAAAAGTTTATTTAGCATATTTAATGCAGTGAATTTCAACCTTGGCTGCATAAGAAACCAGCAGTGGTTCCAACCTTCAGATTCTGATTACTAAACCTGGTAGATGTATTGGCAGTGGGACTATTGATTTTATGCAGCCAAGGTTGAGAACCATTTATGTAAGAAAGGGACTTAAATATACGTTCACCTCTTCCTCAGGCAAATTGAAGCCTGAATTAAAACCAAATTCTCTTCTCTCTAAAATTCTGTAAGTTCTCTGTTCAAGTTTTACACTAAGTTACATGGAGTACATTTTTATTTCAGCCAAAATTGGAGATGTAATGATGCTTAGTCAGATTTTAATCGTTGTTATATTAACTTTATCTCATTCATCTTAACAATTTGATGTGTAGGATTCCAAGAATCAGAGAATAAGACCTAATACTTTAGGCAAATACTGTTTTCCTCTGTCCTAACCCAGAAGTATTTTTTATTTTTCAAAATTTAACTTTATTGTTTAAAGTATTACATAAGTCCACCTTTTCCCCTTTTGATACCATCCACCCTGCATGCCACCCTCCAGGCTTATTGTCCATGTCTATGGGTTATACATATAAGTTCTTTACTTAACCTCTTCCTGTCCCCCACTTCCCTCTGAGATTTGCCAGTATGAAGTATTTTTTAAAATTATTAATTGAATTTTTCTTTCAAACCTATTCTATCTGCATATAAAATTATTACTTAATTTTTCTAACAACTAGCTTTGGGTTGAACTATTTCCTACCTCAAGATTTCTTGTAGGAAGGAGAGACCTAGAAATGTATCTTTGGCCATTCCTATTGTTTAAATCCAATATCCAATAAATGACTTTACTTATAGTTTGTTAATATTTTTATATCAAAAAGAAATTATTACTGAATAATATTTCCCCACAGAGCTTTTTTTTAACTATTGTTGAGAGTATTACAGATATCCCTCCTCCCCGCCCCTCCCCTCCAACCCCCGGCATTGCCTTCTTCCATTTGGATCCCACCTTGCTCCAGGTCTTCATCAACCTATTTATTGTCTGTGTCCACGGATAATGCATGTAAGCATATAAGTTCTTTGGTTCATCTCTTCCTGCCCACCCCCGCCTCCCCCCAACCTCCTTCCCTCTGAGATTCATCAGTCTGTTCCATGTTTCCATGCCTCTGGTTCTATTTTATTCATCAATTTATTTTGTTCATTAGATTCCTTGTTGATTTATTTTGATTTTAAGATTCAATTGTTGATAAATATGTATTGATTGCCATTTTATTATTTGTATTTTTTATCTTTTTTCTCCTCTTCTTCTTAAAGGAGACCCTTTAACATTTCATGCGATACTAGTTTGGTGGTGATGAATTCCTTTAGCTTCTTCTCTCTGAAGCTCTTTATCTGACCTTCAGTTCTACATGATAGCTTTGCTAGGTAGAGTGATCTTGGTTGCAGGTCCTTGCTATTCATCACTTTGAATATTTCTTGCCACTCCCTTCTGGCAAAGATTCTCAACTGATTTCTCAACAGTCGATTGTGTGTAGGGTCCACGTAGCCCGGGCCATGTGGTTTCTAGGGCCAAGGGAGTATAAGTACTCACTTGGAGGTAACTAACTGCTTTTTTCTTGCTGCTTTTAAGATTCTCTTTTTGTCTTTATTCCTTGGCATTTCAATTATTATGTGTCTTGGTGTAGGATTATTTGGGTTCCTCTTGTTTAGGACTCTGTGTGCTTCTTGGACTTGTAACTCTATTTACTGGTATTTCACCAGGTAAGGGAAGTTTTCTGTCATTTTTTTTTTTCAAATAAGTTTTCAATTACCTTCTCTCTCTCCCTCCTCCTTCCAGCACCCCCATGATGTGAATGTTGGCATGCTTGTAATTGTCCCAGAGGCTCCTTACACTATCTTCATATTTTTTTCTTTTTTTCTTTTTGCTGTTCTGATTGGGTGTTTTAGATTCCTCATATTCTAAATCACTAGTTTGATTATTGGCATTCTCTACTCTACTGTTGATTCCCTGTAATTATTCTCCATTCCATAAAGCTTTAAAATATAAAAAAAGAATAAATTTCCATACTCACATCTATGGCTAGAAGGCATTTAGAAAATTGACCTGTATAATCACCATGCTGGGTAACCCCTACCTCAGTTGTTCCAGCTCAGGTGAGACTCCCCTTACTCCTCCTGACTCTACTCCTGTTACTGGTGGGGTTTTCTCTGTATCTCCACCTGTTGCTAGTGGAAGTGGACTTCTTGAAGTGCCATGGGAACAAGGATTTTCTGAGGCCCCCATAGGAGGATGAAGTATCATGGAGCTTTATTTCTGTGGAATTAAAGACCTGAGTCTCCAAGGTCCCATTTCCCTCTGTCCTGCCATGGAAAAAGTCCCATTTTGTCTTTAGCAGAGGTAGGATCAAAGCCATTGCCCAGAGTTTCTGCTGCATATTTGAACAGTCTAGTCTGGCATCTGGCTAGGTTAACTTGTGTTCCCAGATACAGTCCATTGCATGTGGGTTCAACATAGCCCAGATCATGTGATTTCTAGGGCCATGTGGCAAGCTAAGGCATTCTCACTGAACAAGTGAGTAACAGGAGCACAAGAGCAAGAGTGAGAAGAGTCTTTGTTTTGGGGATTTTAACTAAGAGCTTATCCAATGAATTCTTCAGGATTTTGCATGCTTGCAGTGGCTCTACCCCTCTAGCTAGTTATTTTTTTTCCCAAGTTAGACTGACAGTCCAGCACCTCCCTACATCACTCCAACTACATTGTGCAGGTGTCTGTCCATTTTCCTTCCCCCAGTGACTTGCAGGGAATGGACTGATGGTTCCCTGTGGAGCATGACATTGCAGCTTCCTGTTGAAGCTGCCCAGATGACCATGCTTATAATGTCTGGCCTTTCTTTTGCTCCTTTCCTATTATTAATATTAGCTAGTTAATTATGACAGTAATACGCCCAGCTCAGATACTAAAAATAAATTATGTTTGACCATTATGTACATGATGATGCAAAAAGCAGCTGTTAATGCCCTGTTAATATGTATTTTCCTCTTCCTGAAAGGAATTTTACTTTCAGTTAGAAAATAGTTTTCAATTATTTTTTTTAAATTTATTGGTTTTAGAGAGAGAGAGAGGAAAGGAGGAAGAGAGAGAGACAGAAATATCAATGTGTTGTTCCACTCATTCATGCATACATTGGTCAATTATTGTATGTGCCCTTATTGGGGATCAAACCCGCAACCCTGGTATTAGGGGATGACACCCTAAGCAACTGAGCTAGCCAGTCAGGGCTAGTTTTCAAATTTTGACCACACACTCATAATAAAATATATTTTAGATCATGACTTTAGGAGTGACCTGATTTTTCAGATATATAAACATACTAGAGGCCCGGTGCACAAAAATTTGTGCACGCGAGGGGGGGGGGGGTCCCTCAGCCCGGCCTGTGCTCTCTCGCAGTCTGGGACCCCTCGGGAGATAATGACCTGCTGGCTTAGGCCCGCTCCCGGGTGGCAGAGGGCAGGCCCAATCCCTAGGTGCAGCCCCTGGTCGGGCTCAGAGCAGGGCCGCTTGGGGAGCTGTGGCGCTGCCCCCTGTCATGCACAGAGCAGGGTGGATCAGGAGGTTGCGATGCCACCCCTAGTCACGCTCAGGGTAGGGCCGATTGGGGGTTGGGACACCGCCCAGTCACACTCAAGGCAGGGTCGATGGGGAGGTTGCGGCGCCACCCTGTCATGCACAGAGCAGGGCCTATCAGGGGGTTGGGGAGCTCCCCCCTGTCACTCACAGAGTAGGGCTGATAGGGGAGTTGGGGCACCAGCCCTGTCACACACAGAGCAGGGCAGATAAGGGGGTTGGGGCGCCGCCACTGTCACACTCAGGGCAGGGCTGATGGGGAGGTTATGGCTCTACCCCTTCACACACAGAGCAGGGCCCATGGAGGGGGGGCGGTTGGGGCGCCGCACCTTGTCACACACAGAGCAGGGCCAATCAGGGGCTTGGGGCGCCGCACCTTGTCACACACAGAGCAGGGCCAATCAGGGGGTTGGGGCGCCTTCCCCTGTCACAAACGGAGCAGGGCGGATAGGGAGGTTGTGGCCCCACCCCCTTTCACACACAGAGCCGCAGGGCGATCAGGGGGTTTGGTCGCTGCCCTCTGTCACTCTGATCCCGGTGCCAAGAGGCCTTGCGGCTCCGCTTATCCCAGTGCTGGGAGGTATATTATCCTTTTACTATATAGGATAGAGGCCTGGTGCACGGGTGGGGGCTGGCTGGTTTGCCCTGAAGGGTGTCCTGGATCAGGGTGGGGGTCCCACTTGGGTGCCTGGCCAGCCTGGGTGAGGGGATGATGGCTGTTTTCAGGCTGGCGGGTGACTGAAGCTCCCAACCTGTCTTTTTTTCTTTTTTTTTTATTCTGGGCCAGCTTTAGCTCTGAGGCTCGGCTCCAGCTATGAAACCTCTGCTGGCTGAAAGCAGGTTTCTGGGGGTTTTTTTTACCTTCTATATTTGTAACATAGTTGCTTAGAGTTGCAGCTCAGAGGCCGGCAGCAGCAAGCGGGGAACCTTGGCTTCCTCCATCACTGGAGCAAGCAAGCCTCCTTCCTGTTTGCTTCAGTGCATGGCTGCCAACCACCATCTTGGTTGGCAGTTAATTTGCATAAGGATATGCTGATTAGCCAATGGGAAGCGTTCGGGGCCAAGGTCAATTTGCATCTTTCTCTTTTATTAGATAAGATATGTAAGTGAAAAATGTTTTATGATATAATACTAATCTTGGGCACTAATCAGTTTTGCTGTAATAATGCTGCCGAACCAAACAGTCTTAAATCTTAGTGGTTCATGTTCACAACACTTCTTTCTCAAATATGAATGTACATGTCAATGGTGATTTGATGGATTAGACCAGAACTTCTAGGCCAGACTCTCATTTGAGAGTTGGATTCAGGTTTGTGTCATTTGTCTCTCACTCTTGGTCTGCATCTTCTCCTGTGAAGCTGTGCAGGCTCCCAAGTGCCTGACTGCTCTTAAAGCTTGGTCAGAGCTTCATACAGCTATTTATGCCTAAATTTAATCCTACACGACAAATTGTGTAGCCAAGCCCAAAGCCAGAGTCCAAGTAATGGCCAGAGGGGGAAGGGGATAAATAATTCTAAAACAACAACATAACAATTTACTACTTGTGATTCACATTGTTCTTTATTTTAATACTAGGGGCCCGGTGCACGAAATTCGTGCACTGGGTGGGGGGGGGGGAGGGTGTCCCTCAGCCCAGCCTGCCCCCTCTCACATACTGGGAGCCCTCAGGCGTTGACCCCCATCACCCTCCGATCGCCTGATCGGCCCCTTGCCCAGGCCTGACGCCTCCGCCAGAGGTGTCAGGCTTGGACAGGGGACCCCCATCTCCCCCCGATCACTGGCTCTGGCCCCTGCCCAGGCCTGAGGCCTCTGGCCCAGGAATCATGCCTGGGCAGGGGACCCCCATCTCCCTCTGATCGCTTGCTCCACCCCCCGCCCAAGCCTGACGCCTCTGACCCAGGTTTCAGGCCTGGGCAAGGGGACCATCATATCCCCCCAATCCCCGGCTTCGCCCCCGCCCAGGCCTGATGCCTCAGCCAGAGGAGTTGACCCTCATCACCCTCTGATCACCAATCACCGGATCGGCCCCTTGACCAGGCCTGAGGTCTCTGGCAGAGGTGTCAGGCCTGGGCAGGGGACCCCTAGCTCCCCGCGGTTGCAGGCTCCGCCCCTGCCCAGGCCTGATACCTCTGGCCTAGGCGTCCGGCCCAGGCAGTGGGGACCTGCAGTGGCAGAGGGGGGTGCCACGATCGTGGGCTTCGCTTTAGGCCCAGGCAAGGGACCCCTAGCTCCTGGGACTGCCAGCTTCGACCGTGCCCAGCTCCCATCGCTGGCTCCACCCCTACTTCCTGCTATCACTGGCCAGGGTGGCAAAGGCGCCTGATTCTCCGATCATGGCTGGGGGGCAGGGCGCCTTTGCCCTGCCCCCCAGCTCTTAGGTCCCCCCTGGGTTTCCGATCACTGTCAGTGGCAGGGGGCTTCTTCCTGCTTTCCCTTTCGCCTCCCTGCATTGTGCCTACATATGCAAATTAGCCGCCATCTTGTTGGCAGTTAACTGCCAATCTTAGTTTGCAGTTAATTTGCATATAGCCCTGATTAGCCAATGAAAAAGGTATCGCCGTAAGCCAATTACCATTTTTCTCTTTTATTATTGTAGATTCTCTTTCATTTTAAAAATATTGATGTTCACAAACTTCCAAGCCTATTTCACAATCTACAAGTGGGTCATGGTCCCCACTTTGCACTATACTCAAGCACCTCTGAAATATAATACCCAAACAAAGGCAAATAACAAAATAGGTGGTTATAACATTTCTTTCTGGAAAGTTCTAGAAGTTCTGAAATGAACTGGCTCTGCTCCAAACTAATTATAAAGATGTGAGTAAATTATTTTACACCTAAAAATCTTCAGGTTGCTTTCAATTTTCCAATAATATTAAGTGTTTTTATTCATATTGTTATTTATCAAATATGCTAAAAGTCTGTCTAAGAAAATATGGCAACATTTATTGCTAAAATCAAGATTTTTAATGATGGAAGAAATTAGAATTCATGAGTTCTTTGTCTTAAAAATTACTTTTCCAATTTTCCATACGATGAGGAGAGTGTGTGATAGGGCTGGCCAACTGAATGAGATTAAGTAAAGAGAAGTTAATAGTATAATGCTCTTTAATTAATTACATAATCTCAAGCTCATGATTAACAACTTTTTTGACAATCCATCTCTATTAAATACCATTCAAAAGTGCAAAGTTCCTCCCTCTTAATTTTCTAAACTTAATATATACCATTTTATTAATCTCCTGGTTAGTAGAAATACTTAATTTTAATACATTTTTTGCAATTTTGCTAAATTTCGAATGTCAAGATAAAACATTTTAAACTTTATTTAAAGAGCAAAACATGCACCCATTATAAGTGTACAGTTTAATGGTTTTTATTAAATTCATAAAGTTGGGCCATCATTAAAACAATTCAATATTAGATTTCTTCCATGGCTACAAGTGACCTGTGCTGGTCTGCAATCAATTTCTATTTCTGCCCTCTGTCCCAAGCAACTTTCATCTGTTCTCTAGCTCTAAAAATTTGTCTTCTCTAAAGTTTCTTGCAAATGAAATTGTATAATATGTCATATATTTATCTGGCTTATTTCAGTTACATATTTATGATAATTATTTGTATTGCTGCATGTGCTAATAGTCTATTTGTCTTTGTTGCTGATTAGTATCTATATGTATATATATAAAGAGGTAATATGCAAATTTGTCCAGGATGCCTTAAGAGTCACAACCGGCTCCAAGCCTTAACAGTCACGACCAGTGTGGCTCAGAGCATGCCCCCACCCCAGCGGACACACACAGGGTCAGGGCCCTGCTCCGAGTGGCCGTGGCATGGCTCGGGGAGCAGGCCCCAGCAGACACACACAAGAGGGCCTCTGCATGTGAGCTACAGAGTAAACACCTTTTCTGACCGCTCATTGGCTAAGCTTTTCATACAACACTCTCAGTGATCTTGGTAACTTGGGTAATAAGAATCTAAGAAGGTGATCTAGGGTTTTTCCACCTCACTCCTGGAGGAAAAAACGAAGGTCCACTGCTCGAGGGACTAAGAAATGTCATATCCTGCCCCACCTGGTTTGGCTCAGTGTATAGAGTCTTGGACTGGCCAGCACAGGGTCTGGGTTTGATTCTTATCAAGGGCATGTACCTAGGTTGCAGGCTCCTCCCTGGCTGGGGCCCAGGTCAGGGCTCATGCAGGAGGCAACCAATTGAAGTGTCCCTCTCACATTGAGGTTTCTCTCTGTCTTTCCCGCTCTCTTCCATGCTCTCTAAAAATCATTGGAGGCCCCCGGATGGCGGCTGGCAGGACCGAGGTAAGGGATAGGAAGTGAGTGAGGGAGGGAATCAAAGGAGAGTGTGTGGATGTGTGTGTTGTGTGTATGAGTGAGTGAGGGACAGTTAAATCAGTCAGGAGCAGCAGAGGCTGGCAGATCAGGCTCTCTGGGACAGGAGAGACTACCACCGCGGTGGATACTCCCCAGACTGCCGGACCCCGCATGGAGCCCACACCATCTTAAAGGGGAGAGCAGCCTCTTCTAGGAACTCATCAGCACCACCACCCAGACAGGCCTTGGACACTGCCCGCGACCCGGCAGCCACTGACTCGCAGACCTTGGAAACTCCACCTCCAAAGGTGCACCACACCCTCAGCAGTAAGTGCAGCCTCCCCCTCCCCAGCGGCAGACCTCCAACATCGCATTCACGCATCTCCAACATGCAGGACTACGAGGCACACCACTCCATAGACTTCTCTTGGGAGTCACTCGAGCCCCAGCTGGGTGTGATTTTGTACAGATACAGAATTTCTGCCCCCCAGTAGAAATTCTGAATTCCCACTGCCTGAATAACTGCCCACACACACCCAGCTGCAACTTCAGCACCAGGGCCCTTCAGCGCCAGGGTCCCTCAGAGTGTGTCAGAGCTCACTGCCCAGCAAATGCACTGACACAGTTGCTCACTCCCCCTGAGCCCATCTATCCACAGGGCACTTTGGGAAGCTGCAGTGAGGCTCCGCTGGGTCTGATCTTGGACAAATAGGATTGCACTCACCTGGGCAGTAGAAATTCTGAATTCACCCATTCTGGATACCAGCCCAAAGATGCCTCGATTAAACATGCCAGGGCCCTTCAGAGTGCTTCAGTGCACCTGCGCGAGCAAACTCACTGAGGGTGCCCCTGTGTGCCACCACCGGGAACGCACGCCTATCCACCACAGGTGCATCAGCAAAAACTGAGTTTCCCCACCCCACAGCTGCAGAGCTCTGGACACTACAATTGCATGCTTTTTTAGCATGCAGGTCTCCCAAGACCACTGCTCCACAGGCAGCCCTGGGACCCCACTGTAAGCCCAGCTGGACACGCACTTAAACAAACAGGGGTGCACTGCTGGGCTGTAGAAATGCTGAATTCCCTCTACTGGGATTCCTGCCTGCCGGGGTCCAACACCAGCGGGTCCAGGGGTCCCCAGAGGTGTGGATGGAGTCGGCGAAGAAGGAAAGACACGGAGACAGCGTTCAGTTGATCAGCAGCCTAGCCAGGATCTCTAGCCAAGTTCTGGTCAGGATCTCCAGCCAGGTTCTGTGTCCATGTTGTCTTGCTAGGTTCTCCAGCCAGGTTCTCCAGGTTCTCCAGCCAGGCTCTGTAGCCATGTTCCCTCGCTAGGTTCTCCAGCCAGGTTCTGTCCAGGTTCTCCAGCCAGGTTCAGTCACCAGGTTCTAGTCAGGTTCTCTTGCCAATTTCTGTAGTCAGGTTCAGTCCAGGATCTTTTGCCATGTTCTCTCGCTAGGTTCTGTCTCTAGGTTCTGAGGCCAGTTTCTGTCCAGGATCTTTTGCCATGTTCTCTCCAGCGAAGTTCTTCTGTCCCTAGAGAACGTTCTGTGTAGGTTCTGTGTAGGTTCTGTGCCTAGGTTCTGTCTCTCTCTCTATCTCTCTTTCTGTCTTGTTACATCTGTATTTATACCAGTTGATTCAATCCTATCAATCTCTATTACAAAGGTTAGGGCGTTTCTTATCTCCATTCCAGGGAGTAAAGATTATGTAACTTAAGCATGATTGTTCATAGTTAAAGTGATTAATTACCCACCTGGCACTTAGTTGAGGGTTTTATTCCCTCCCTAACTTCAGGGGAAAATCCCTACCTGGAGAAACAATCTTCCTCAGAGAGGAGACCTTGGTTAAAACACATAGTGCCAAGAAGGTGAGCGAACATTTTAAGAACAGTATGCCATATATGCCAGGTCCTTTGAAACAGCAAGGATGGACCGGCTCCCGGCAAATTCCCCCTTTTTTATTTTTTAAAAGCAGAGATTAAAAAGAAAAACCCCAAATGCTCTCTTGTATCCATTTTAAGAGTAGGATTAGCGCTTTCCGCTATTACCTGAGTCCTGATCTATTACCCCAGGGAGAACTTGCCAATCCTGCACTTTCCCGGGGTGGAAAGGCTGCAGTGGGGTTAAGAATAAGGCTCCTTGGGCCTACCTTCTCCCATGCCTCTACATTTACCTTTCGGGCACTTTTCCTTCCTCAGAAAAGCATGGACGTATTTCTTGTATAAAATGTTCTGTCTGACTAGGAGTAACCTTAATTCCTCTGCTAGCAAGCATATGTGTTAAAAGATCAATACAGAGTCTTATTTCTTTAGACTCAGTATGGCACATCTTCTTAATCTAAAGATCAGTAGAGTCTTCTTTCTTTGCACTCAGTATGGCACATCTTCTCAATCTAAGTACTGTACTATCCACCTTCTTACCCTACTTATCCTCTATAGGGGGTCTGAAGTACCCTGGTGGAGTCCTATCCGTCCCGAATGTCGGGGTTCTCAATGGGGGGGGCTTACCTAGGGGAATCCTGTTCCTGGGGTTCCCAAAGGTGTGGACGGAGTCGGCAAAGACTATCCACCCTCTTCCTACGGTGGAGTCCTATCCGTCCCATTGCGGGGCGCTTACCTAGGGGTCCCTGTTCGGGCGCCATATGCTGGGGTCCAGCCCCAGCAGGTCCAGGGGTCCCCAAAGATGTGGACGGAGTCGGCGAAGAAGGAATGACATGGAGACAGCGTTCAGTTGATCAGCAGCCTAGCCAGGATCTCCAGCCAAGTTCTGGTCTGGATCTCCAGCCAAGTTCTGGCTAGGATCTCCAGTGAAGTTCTGGTTAGGATCTCCAGCCAGGTTCTGTGTCCATGGTCTCTTGCTAGGTTCTCCAGCCAGGTTCTCCAGGTTCTCCAGCCAGGTTCTGTAGCCATGTTCCCTCGCTAGGTTCTCCAGCCAGGTTCTGTCCAGGTTCTCCAGCCAGGTTCAGTCACCAGGTTCTAGTCAGGTTCTCTTGCCAATTTCTGTAGTCAGGTTCAGTCCAGGATCTTTTGCCATGTTCTCTCCAGCGAAGTTCTTCTGTCTGTAGGTTCTGTGTAGGTTCTGTCTTCTAAGTTCTGTGTCCTAAGTTCTGTCTTCTAAGTTCTGTCTTGCTGTCTTATTACATCTGTATTTATACCAGTTGATTCAATCCTATCAATCTCTATTACAAAGGTTAGGGCGTTTCTTATCTCCATTCCAGGGAGTAAAGATTATGTGGCTTAAGCATGATTGTTCATAGTTAAAGTGATTAATTACCTGCCTGGCACTTAGTTGAGGGATTTTATTCCCTCCCTAACTTCAGGGGAAAATCCCTACCTGGAGAAACAACCTTTCTCAGAGAGGAGACCTTGGTTAAAACACATAGTGCCAAGAAGGTGAGCGAACATTTTAAGAACAGTATGCCATATATGCCAGGTCCCTTGAAACAGCAAGCATGGACCGGCTCCTGGAAAATTCCCCCTTTTTTATTTTTTAAAAGCAGACATTAAAAAGAAAAACCCCAAATGCTCTCTTGTATCCATTTTAAGAGTAGGTTTGGCGCTTTCCGCTATTACCTGAGTCCTGATCTATCACCCCAGGGAGAGCTTGCCAATCCTGCACTTTCCCTGGGTGGAAAGGCTGCAGTGGGGTTAAGAATAAGGCTCCTTGGGCCTACCTTCTCCCATGCCTCTACATTTACCTTTCGGGCACCTTTCCTTCCTCAGAAAAGCATGGACGTATTTCTTGTATAAAATATTCCATCTGACTGGGAGTAACCTTAATTCCTCTGCTAGCAAGCATGTGTATTCAAAGATCAATACAGAGTCTTTTTTCTTTAGACTCAGTATGGCACATCTTCTTAATCTAAAGATCAATACAGAGTCTTCTTTCTTTGGACTCAGTATGGCACATCTTCTCAATCTAAGTACTGTACTATCCACCTTCTTACCCTACTTATCCTCTATAGGGGGGTCTGAAGTACCCTGGTGGAGTCCTATCCATCCCGAATGTGGGGGTTCTCAATGGGGGGGGCTTACCTAGAGGAATCCTGTTCCAGGGGTTCCCAAAGGTGTGGACGGAGTTGGCAAAGACTATCCACCCTCTTCCTATGGTGGAGTCCAATCCGTCCTGAGTGGGGGGCGCTTACCTAGGGGTTCCTGTTCGGGCGCCATATGCCGGGGTCCAACCCCAGCGGTTCCAGGGGTCTCCAAAGGTGTGGACGGAGTCGGCAAAGAAGGAATGACACGGAGACAGCGTTCAGTTGATCAGCAGCCTAGCCAGGATCTCCAGCCAAGTTCTGGTCTGGATCTCCAGCCAAGTTCTGGCTAGGATCTCCAGTGAAGTTCTGGTTAGGATCTCCAGCCAGGTTCTGTGTCCATGGTCTCTTGCTAGGTTCTCCAGCCAGGTTCTCCAGGTTCTCCAGCCAGGTTCTGTAGCCATGTTCCCTCGCTAGGTTCTCCAGCCAGGTTCTGTCCAGGTTCTCCAGCCAGGTTCAGTCACCAGGTTCTAGTCAGGTTCTCTTGCCAATTTCTGTAGTCAGGTTCAGTCCAGGATCTTTTGCCATGTTCTCTCCAGCGAAGTTCTTCTGTCTGTAGGTTCTGTGTAGGTTCTGTCTTCTAAGTTCTGTGTCCTAAGTTCTGTCTTCTAAGTTCTGTCTTGCTGTCTTATTACATCTGTATTTATACCAGTTGATTCAATCCTATCAATCTCTATTACAAAGGTTAGGGCGTTTCTTATCTCCATTCCAGGGAGTAAAGATTATGTGGCTTAAGCATGATTGTTCGTAGTTAAAGTGATTAATTACCCACCTGGCACTTAGTTGAGGGTTTTATTCCCTCCCTAACTTCAGGGGAAAATCCCTACC
The DNA here is from genome assembly GCF_964212035.1 of Myotis nattereri. Classification (NCBI taxonomy): domain Eukaryota; kingdom Metazoa; phylum Chordata; class Mammalia; order Chiroptera; family Vespertilionidae; genus Myotis; species Myotis nattereri. The sequence continues at coordinate 108,129,237 of NC_138076.1, forward strand.
TGGAGAAACAATCTTCCTCAGAGAGGAGACCTTGGTTAAAACACATAGTGCCAAGAAGGTGAGCGAACATTTTAAGAACAGTATGCCATATATGCCAGGTCCTTTGAAACAGCAAGGATGGACCGGCTCCCGGCAAATTCCCCCTTTTTTATTTTTTAAAAGCAGAGATTAAAAAGAAAAACCCCAAATGCTCTCTTGTATCCATTTTAAGAGTAGGATTAGCGCTTTCCGCTATTACCTGAGTCCTGATCTATTACCCCAGGGAGAACTTGCCAATCCTGCACTTTCCCGGGGTGGAAAGGCTGCAGTGGGGTTAAGAATAAGGCTCCTTGGGCCTACCTTCTCCCATGCCTCTACATTTACCTTTCGGGCACTTTTCCTTCCTCAGAAAAGCATGGACGTATTTCTTGTATAAAATGTTCTGTCTGACTAGGAGTAACCTTAATTCCTCTGCTAGCAAGCATATGTGTTAAAAGATCAATACAGAGTCTTATTTCTTTAGACTCAGTATGGCACATCTTCTTAATCTAAAGATCAGTAGAGTCTTCTTTCTTTGGACTCAGTATGGCACATCTTCTCAATCTAAGTACTGTACTATCCACCTTCTTACCCTACTTATCCTCTATAGGGGGGTCTGAAGTACCCTGGTGGAGTCCTATCCATCCCGAATGTGGGGGTTCTCAATGGGGGGGGCTTACCTAGAGGAATCCTGTTCCAGGGGTTCCCAAAGGTGTGGACGGAGTCGGCAAAGACTATCCACCCTCTTCCTATGGTGGAGTCCAATCCGTCCTGAGTGCGGGGCGCTTACCTAGGGGTTCCTGTTCGGGCGCCATATGCCGGGGTCCAACCCCAGCGGTTCCAGGGGTCTCCAAAGGTGTGGACGGAGTCGGCAAAGAAGGAATGACACGGAGACAGCGTTCAGTTGATCAGCAGCCTAGCCAGGATCTCCAGCCAAGTTCTGGTCTGGATCTCCAGCCAAGTTCTGGCTAGGATCTCCAGTGAAGTTCTGGTTAGGATCTCCAGCCAGGTTCTGTGTCCATGGTCTCTTGCTAGGTTCTCCAGCCAGGTTCTCCAGGTTCTCCAGCCAGGTTCTGTAGCCATGTTCCCTCGCTAGGTTCTCCAGCCAGGTTCTGTCCAGGTTCTCCAGCCAGGTTCAGTCACCAGGTTCTAGTCAGGTTCTCTTGCCAATTTCTGTAGTCAGGTTCAGTCCAGGATCTTTTGCCATGTTCTCTCCAGCGAAGTTCTTCTGTCTGTAGGTTCTGTGTAGGTTCTGTCTTCTAAGTTCTGTGTCCTAAGTTCTGTCTTCTAAGTTCTGTCTTGCTGTCTTATTACATCTGTATTTATACCAGTTGATTCAATCCTATCAATCTCTATTACAAAGGTTAGGGCGTTTCTTATCTCCATTCCAGGGAGTAAAGATTATGTGGCTTAAGCATGATTGTTCATAGTTAAAGTGATTAATTACCCGCCTGGCACTTAGTTGAGGGGTTTTATTCCCTCCCTAACTTCAGGGGAAAATCCCTACCTGGAGAAACAACCTTTCTCAGAGAGGAGACCTTGGTTAAAACACATAGTGCCAAGAAGGTGAGCAAACATTTTAAGAACAGTATGCCATATATGCCAGGTCCCTTGAAACAGCAAGCATGGACCGGCTCCCGGCACCTGCCCACAGACACTGCAATCCAGTGGCTTCAGTGCCAGGGCCCTTCAGAGTGTGTCAGTACACCCTGCTGGCAAACACACAGCAGGTGCCCCTGTGAACTGCTGCTGGAATCACATGTATCCAACCACGGAGGCAGCAGCAAAAGCTGAGTCTGCCCACCTCACAACTACAGATCTCTGGACAACACGGTCACGCCTTTCCAGAATTCAGGCATCCTGGGCCCAAACAGATGGTTCCTAGGTGCCACTGTGACTCCCCGCTGGGCACGCGTGATTTCAACCAAGGATGCAAGACAGCAAAAATTGGGACACCCCCTTCACGGCTGCTGACTTCTAGACACCTCAGTTGCGCCTTTATAGCTCACAGGCCTACATCAAGAGAACCCAAATAGCTCAAATAGGGAGCTACACTAGACTACCAAGCCCAGGAGACCTGAGAGGTCACACCAGTAGCATCGTACCCAAAAGAACCTGGGTAGCAAAGCAATCAGAGCTACAATTAAAACATTACAGCAAAACATGGGAAGACAAAAAAGCAATCCACAAAGGAAAGAAAAAGAAGACTCACTGGAAAGGGAGTTAAATGCAATTGAGGCTACTAACTTATCAGAGAAAGAATTCAGAGTAATGGTTATAAGGATGCTCAAACGGATGGATGACAAATACAAAAAACTCAATGAGAATTATAAGGAGCTGAATGAGAATGTCACCAACATGAAAAGGAACCAAGAAGAAATGAAGAATTACATAGCTGCAATAAAGAACACAATGGAAGGCTTAAACAGCAGATTTGAAGAGGCTGAAGACTGCATCAGCAAATTAGAAGACAAGGTAGGAAAAAACACACAAACACAGGAGTAACTGGAAAAAAAAACTTAAAAATCAAGAGGAGAGCCTAAGGGAGCTTTGGGACAACGCAAAACGAAACAACATTCGCTTAATAGGGTACCAGAAGTAGAGGAGGAGAAGCAAGGAATAGAAAACCTGTTTGAAGAAATGACAGAATACTTCCCTGATACTGGCAAGAAAAAAACTATACAAGTCCAAGAAGCACATAGAGTGCCAAACAAGATGAACCCCAAGAGACCAACACCAAGACACATCATAATTAAATTGGCAAACACCACTAACAAAGTAAGAATCTTAAAGGCTGCCTGAGAGAGACAGAAAATTACCTACAAGGGATCTCCTATTAGAATATCAGCTGACTTATCAATAGAAACACACCAGGCAAGAAGGGAATGGAATGCAATATACAAAGTGATGCAAAGCAAGGGAATGAATCCAAGAATACTATACCCAGCAAGGCTATCATTCAAAATTGAAGGTGGAATCAGGAGCTTCAGAGACAAAAAAGGGCTAAGAGAGTTTATTACCACCAAGCCAGCAATGCAAGAAATGCTAAAGGGACTGCTGTAAAAAGAAGAAACAGAAAGACAAGAAGAAACACAAACATTAAGAATAAAAATTACCATAAACAAGGACTTTTCAATAATAACATTAAATGAAAGTGGATTAAATGCTCCAATCAAAAGACACAGGGTAGATGAATGGATAAGAAAAGATGACCCATATATATGCTGTCTGCAAGAGACCACCTCAAAACAAAGGATTCCCACAGACTGAGAGTGAAGGGATAGAAAATAATTTTTCAGGTAAATGTAAATGAGAAAAAAGTTGGGGTTGCGATACTTATACCTGACAAAATAGGCATCAAAGTAAAGGCCATAACAAGAGATAAGGAAAGACACTACATAATACGAAATGGAGCAATTCAACTAGAAGATATAACTCTGGTAAACATGTATGCACCCAATACAGGAGGACCCAAATACATAACACAACTTCTGGAAGATATCAAGGGAGAGATCAATAGCAATACAGTCATAGTAGGGGACTTAATACCCCACTGACACCACTGGATAAATCCTCTAAACAAAAAATCAGCAAGAAACAGCAATCCTAAATGACTCACTAGATCAGATGGACTTAATTGACATCTTCAGAATATTTCATCCCAAAGTTACAGAATATGCATTCTTCTCCAGTGCACATGGGACGTTTTCAAAGATAGACCATGTATTAGAACACAGGCAAAGTCTCTTCAAATTCAAGAGAATAGAAATCATAACAAGCATCTTCTCAGATCACAATGGCATAAAACTAGAAATCAACTACAATAAAAACAATCCAAAAAACTGAAACACTTGGAGGCTAAATAGCATGCTATTAAAAATTGACTGGGTTACCAGAGAGATCAAAGAAGAAATAAAAAGCATCCTGGAAACAAATGACAATGAAAACACAACAATCCAAAATCTATGGGACACAATGAAAGCAGTCCTGAGAGGGAAGTTCATAGCTCTACAGGCCTACCTCAAAAAACAAGAAAAACTGGTAATAAATGATCTAACCCTACAACTCAAAGAGTTAGAAAGAGAGCAACAAGAAAAGCCCACAGTATCCAGAAGGAAGGAAATAATAAAGATCAGAGCAGAAATAAACTACATAGAGACCAAAAAAACAATACAAAAGATCAATGAAATCAAGGGCTGGTTCTTTGAAAGGATTAACAAGATTGATGAACCTCTCACCAGGCTCAACAAGAAACAAAGAGAGAGGACCCAAATAAACAAAATCAGAAATGAAAGAGGTGAAGTAACAACTGACCCTACTGATATAAAAAGGATTGTTAAAAAATACTACAAACAACTGTACTCCAACAAACTGGAAAACCTCGATGAAATGGACACATTCCTAGAAAAATAAAAGCTTCCGAAACTCAACCAGGAAGAATCAAAAAACCTGAATAGGCCAATAACTACTAATGAAATTGAAACAGTAATCAAAGAGCTTCCAGCAAATAAAAACTCTGGACCAGATGGCTTCACAGGGGAGTTTTACCGAACATTCAAAGAACTAAAGCCAATCCTTCTCAGACTATTCCAAAAAATTCAAGAGGAAGGCACACTTCCAAGCTCTTTCTATGAAGCCAGCATTACCCTAATCCCAAAACCAGATAAAGATACCACAAAAAAGAGAACTACAGTCCAATATCCCTGATGAACATAGATGCTAAAATCCTCAACAAAATGCTAGCAAACCAGATCCAGCATTACATTAGAAAGATTATACACCATGACCAAAAGGGATTTATTTCGGGGATGCAAGGCTGGTACAATATCTGCAAATCAATAAACGTGATACATCACATAAACAAATTGAGAGACAAAAATCACGTAATCATATTGATTGATGTAGAAAAGGCATTTGACAAAGTCCAACACCCTTTTCTGATAAAAATGCTCATCAAAGTGGGAATAGAGGGATCATACCTCAACATAATGAAAACTTTATGTGAAAAACCTACAGCCAACATCATACTCAATGGGCAAAAAGTACAACCATAGTTCATATGTTCCTCTTCAACCTAGCACTGGAAGTTCTAGCCATAGAGATTAAACAAGAAGAAAAAACTGTCTCACCAAGAAACAAAGAAGAAGTAAAAATATCCTTATCATACATGACATAATATTGTACATAGAAATCCCTAAAGATTCCATCAAGAAACTACTAGACTTAATAAATGAATTCAGCAATGTAGCAGGATATAAAATTAACACCCAGAAATTTATGGCTTTTTTATACACCAATAATGAACTTACAGAAAGAGAAAATAAAAAATAATCCCATTTATCATTACCACAATAAAATTAAGATACCTAAGAATAAACTTAACTAAGGAAGTAAAGCACCTGTACTAAGAAAACTACAGGACAATGACAAAAGAGATAGAGGAAGACATAAACAAATGGAAGAATACACCGTGTTCATGGATTGGTAGAATCAACATCATTAAAATGTTTATAATACTCAAAGCAATCTATAGACTCAATGCAATCCCCATTAAAATACAAACTGCATATTTCACAGAGCTAGAACAAACTCTCCAGAAATTCATATGGAATGAAAAAAAAATACCCCAAATAGCTGCAGCAATCCTAAGAGGAACAAAGTTGGAGGGATCACAATATCGTATATCAAGCTATATTATAAAGCTGCTGTCCTCAAAACTGCCTGGTACTGGCACAGGAACAGATGTATGGACCAATGGAGTAAGACAAAGAACTAAAAGTCGACCCATACCATTATGCTCAATTAATATTTGACAAAGGAAGCAAGAGCATACAATGGAGTCAAGACAGTCTCTTCAATAAATTGTGTTGGAAAAATTGGGCAGATACACGCTAAAAAATGAAACTAGACCACCAACTTACCATACAGAAAAATAAACTCAAAATGAATAAAGGACTTAAATGTAAGACAGGAAATCATAAGAGTCTTAAAGAAAAACATAGGCAGCAATATATCAGACATATGTCATAGCAATATCTTTACCAATAGAGCTCCATGTTAATGGAAAGTAAGAACACAAATAAAGAAATGGGGACTACATCAAAATAAAAAGCTTCTTCACAGCAAAAGAAATCATCAACAAAACAACAAGAGAGCCCACTGCATGGAAGAACATATTGGCCAATGTTATATCCAATAAGGGCCTAATCTCCAACATTTACATGGAAGTCATACAACTTAACAAAAGGAAGATAAACAATCCAATCAAAAAATGGGCAAAGGACCTAAATAGACACTTTTTGAAATAGGACATACATAAGTCCAAGAGACATATGAAAACATGCTCAAAGTCACTAATCATCTGAGAGATGCAAATCAAACTGATAATGAGGTACCATCTCACACCTGTCAAAATGGCTATCATCAACAAATCAACAAAGGACAAGTGCTGGTGAGGATGTGGAAAAAAGGAAACCTCATCTACTGCTGGTGGGAATGAAAACTGGTGCAGCCACTGTGAAAAACAGTATGAAGTTTCCTCAAAAAATTAAAAATAGAATTCCTATTTGACCCATTAATCCCACTTCTAAGAATATATTCCAGGAAATCAGAAACACCAATCAAAAAAGATATATGCACTCCTATGTTCATAGTAGCACAATTTACAAGAGGTAAAATTTGGAAACAGCCTAAGAGCCCATTAACAGATGAATGGATTAAAAATTGTGGTACATCTACACAATGGAATGGTACATTGCTGTAAAAAAGAAGGAACTCTTACCATTTGCAACAGCATGGGTGGAACTGCAGAGCATTATGCTAAGCGAAATTAGACAGTTGGGGAAATATAAATATCACATGATCTTATTCGTTAGTGGAATATAATGAACAACATAAACTGATAAACAAAATTAGAGCCAGAGTCATAGAAGCATCAAACAGACCGTCCAATCTAAGATGGAAATCAGGGGAAGAGGGATGGGTAAAAGAGATCAACTAAAGGACTTGTATGCATGCATATAAGCATAACCAATGGACAGTAGTGCGGAGGGGTGTGTGGGGCTGGGGAGATGTCAATGGTGGAAAAAGAATACTTATGTAATACTTTAAACAATAAAGAATTTAAATTTTTTTTAAAAAGAAGGATCTAGAGTGCTGGGGAAAGAACAGAATTGAAGATTCAGTTTTATAAACCATGTTAGAATTTTTAGAAAGGGCTATCCAATCTGGTAAAAAGATTCATATACATTTGATAGTATGAGAACAGGCAGAAGATCTTTGGAGAGTTTTGATAAAATATTAAAAGAAACCAGGAGGTTGTAGTTAAGGTGTAAACAAATGTGAATAATGGCACAGTGAATATATGATTTCAAGAAACATAAAAGCAAATTGAAGAGGGTAGGGGGTTGGGAGACTGGGTGAAGAAGCTGAAGGGATTAAAAAGTACAAATTGGTAATTACAAAATAGTCATAGGAATGTACAGTAAAGCATAGGGAATATAGGCAATAATATTGTAATAACTATGTATGGTGCCAGATGGATACTGGAAATGTCAGGGGAACACTTTGTAATGTATATGATTGTTTACCCACTAAGCTGTACACTTGTAACTAATACAAAATAATATTAACTGTAATGGAAAAATAAAAATTTAAAAATTATACCAAAAAAAGGAAACATATCAGCAAATTGGAAAAAATAAATGGAAGTATGGCTTAAAGGAGAAGCATAAGCAAGAGAACTGCTCCATTTTTTAGTTCTTATGAAACAGGAAATTTGTTTGCTCACTGATATAGAAGCCAATGAAGAGAGAAAGGGCACATATATAAGAACTGAGAGATGCTTAATAGAAGAAGGTCCTGGAGGACCTAGGAAGGATAATTATTTTTGAGTGTCCATTATGAGCTAACCACATTTCATTCCCAGCACTATCCCAGAAGGAGAAACAAGTGCTCAGAGAGATGAAACAATTAGTTGGACAAGGGACAACTAGTAAGTAACTCCAGGGTTCAAATAGAAGTCTGGATGACTTCATGACCAAACTCTTTCATGACCAAAGTCACAAAGAAGGAATTTTTAATTAAAAATAGTAGGGATGTGACTTCGTTCTGAGAATGGGACGATAAACATGTACATGTTGAAAGATCAGACGGAGGCCTAAAACCAGGACTACAGGCTTTATTAGAGGAGAAGCACCTGCCGGGCTGCCTCACAAGGGGAAGACAGCAACACGTGCAGGGGTGGGCACGCCTTTTGAGGGGCGGAATGGGAAGGGGTGGGGGGGTTTAGTGTACTCGGCGCACACTGATTGGTGGTTTACTGTATTGTCCATATAGGACAAGGGTTTAGGGTATTTGGCAGGTGTGGATTGGTGGTCCAATGTATAGTCCATATAAGATACCTGGTTAGTCACTCAGGTATTTCTGGACTGCAGGTTACATCATCCCCCGCCCACCAGTTGGGGGAAGGGAGGATCTATCATTCCAGGCTTTTGGTAATAGTAGAAAAAAATTGAGAGTCCGGGCAAGGTCAGGGGGCGAAGGTCTGTCTTCCATAGCTACTTCCTGCTGAGAGGGGATGTCGTCAGGGGCATCTGCCCGGGGTCTCAAAGATTCCGGTGACATAGGTGTCTCTAGGTTCTGAATTCAAGGCCAGATAGATTTCTCCCACCTTCTGGTTGGCGAACGCCTGCATTCTGTTCTGCAAGAAACTAGTGAAACAGCGCATGAGACAGGGGCCAAAGAGCAAGATTAAAAGAATAAATACCAGTGGACCTAATAGTGGGAGGAGCCATGGTATAAGTGAGCCAAAGATGGCATAACCCCCTTCTAGCTGGTTACATCCTCTTTGGTCAATCCTGTCCCGGAGGGATTTAATGTGATCTTTGACAATTCCTGATTCATTTACAAAGTAGCAGCATTCTTCCCCAAGAAAGACAGGTACCTCCTTTTTCAGCTGTCAAGAGATCTAAAGCACGCCAGTTCTGTAGGGCTACCGCTGCTAAGGAGTCTACCTGCCTTTGAAGGGATTCAAGGGAATTGCTAATGATGGAGATATCTTCTGAAAATTCAGCAGACAATTTGTGGTAGAAATGAACAGAGGAGGAAATGCCTCCTACGCCTGTCCCTACTGCAGTGAGAACTCCCGTACCCACTAAGAGGGGAACAAGGGCTCCCCTTTTGTGGCGAGACCTGAGAAGACCAAGAGAAGATTCGAGTTCTCCCTCTGTTCTGATAGAAAGGTTGGGAGTTAGGAAACATAAAGGCAGAGCGAGTGTGACAGGTCCCGGGGGACACAGGTGTAGGCTGTAGTCCCACAGAGGAGAAAAATACCCGGTGGAGGGCAGGCTAAAGGAGGGGGTAAATTTATAGATTGTGTACAGTAGTAAGGTGCTGGAGTAGTTGAGGTAGTGGTTTGAGACGTATTTGTTAAACAGGTAGTGTTTTCCATATTAAAGAGAGAGATGTTGTATAGGGTGCATTGACGTCTGGTATAGGTAAGAGTTAAGTTAGTGGTCCAATAGGTTGGGATTGGAGTGGCTATGATGAGGGTTCGAGCCAGTGACAGACAAATCCAGCAGGATGTAGAGAAGGAGGGATTGATGTTAGAGAATAGATAGAAAGTTGTGTTGAGGAAGGTGGGCAAAGGAGTAGGTCCAGGGTTTGCAGGGCGAGTGAGAATGTCCTTTAGTGAGGGAGGGATAGGTTGGGATTAATAAAGACAATTATAGTAGAATTGATGACTCCCTCAACATCCCAAGTTCGTTTCATCTGAAAATATTAAAAACCTGAGCTTCTTCCAGAGTAAACAGTCGGAGGGTCCCTTGCCAGGTAAGAGCCTGTGAAGAGTGAGGAGTCATCGGGTCCTGGATGGTGTCACCGAGTCTTCTTCGGGGATGGTGGGAGGCATTTGGTGAGCCTGAGAGAGGAAGGTATTGCAGTGAAAGTGGGAGGGAATGTTAGAATGGGCTGTATCCAAGGGAAAAGAAAATAGGAAGGAAAGGAGCAGTGGAAGCCGGCGACCTGGATGGTTGGATAATAAGTAAGACACTGTGCTGGCTTAACTTCTAATTTTTACTGAACCTTAATCCTTGCTGTTTTTCTGAATATTCTGGTTTAGCTTAAGAAGTATTCAGCTACCTTGTCCTGCCAGGCTTGGAGACCGAAACCTCACTTTCTTGCTCAGAGAAAAATGGCCCTTTTACACTTCTTGTAAATAGTTAATTTAGAACTTCTTTCTTTCTTTCTTTCTTTCTTTCTTTCTTTCTTTCTTTCTTTCTTTCTTTCTTTCTTTCTTTCTTTCTTTCAACATTTCTCTTTTCCTTCTCATCACATACACAACCTTCATAAATTTCACACTTTCAAATTAGCCTTCAAACCTTCTTTCTATGTCCTTCAAAAATGCATAACCATGCCTCAGACCTTCCTTTACTTTCAATAAAGTATACATTCTAAGAGCAGGCGAATTCATTTAACCCAGCAATGCTCCAAAGTCTTTAAGTTAATAAAGACTTTGGAAGATTATGTATAGGTATATGAGGCTGGAGAAAATGCAGGGGGAGGAGGGAGCAGGCCCTGCAATCTGTTCTCAGGCCTCTAGCCGCTTGGATTTTAAAACTGCCACATTTTTCCTAGAGATAACGATCTCAGTTTCTGATAGTAGCTGGACTGTTGAGTCCTTTGGAAAGGGTGGAGTGGGGGAGAGGGGTGGGGTGAGAAGGCGCTGAGGTCAGAGGAGTTTTCAGAGCATTAAAGGGGTGAGAATGTTGGCCTTGGGATCTAAAGGCTCAGTGAGGGGGGTCCCTTTGCCATGTCATGTCATGGAGGAGCTTTGCAAGAAGACCTCAGTTGTGAACCCAGAGGCGAGAGAACCCAGTGAGCCTGAGAAAGAAGATTTCTTTTTCAGAGGAGGGGACAGTCACAGAGGAGATAAGATAAGGCATTTACAGTCCCAGGAATGGCGCAGCCTTGTGGGGTGAGACAGTGAAACTGAGGTAGGTGACTGTGGTTTGGGACAACTGGGCTTTATGAGGGGATACATGGTAGCCCTGGCTGGGCACCGAGGTAGAATGAGAAAACAGTGAATGGGGAAATTTAGTAAAATGCAGTGTAGAGATGAGGTGGCTAATGGCTGTGAGACTAATCCATCAACCCCCATAATAGAGACTGAGGAGTGGACAAGGGTCCCAGCGAATTCGGAGAGGGCGGAATAAGTGGCCCAGTGTCAATTAAAAAGGAGATCGGCTTACCTGTCGCCACATTTGTTACCCGAGTCTCTGTCCTGGTGATGTAAGTCTGTGGGGCCCTGTCGAGGCCTGGGCAGCTTCTTCAGTGGCCAGTTCCAGGAGGTCTGGGAGCTCCAAACCGGATCCAGAGGGCGGCCATGCTGGACTGGCTGAGGCCTGGACCGCAGGCCAGACTACAGTCTGATTTCCAGTGGCCTTTCCTTCCACACCTTGGGCAGGGCCCAGGCTGGGATCTCGGGTTTGAGCAGGACTTGGCTCACTGTCTTTCCTTGCTGCATTTGGAGCATGGGCCCGGAGGCGGCTTAGCCCCTGACTTACCCGCAGTTGGAGGACCGGCACTTCGTTTGGGGTTTGAAAGCGGTGGCCAGGAGCTGGAAGGCTCCTAATGGGCCTCAGCCTTGGCCTGATCTCGTCTTTGATTTTGGATATGGGTTTCCTTGTCTCTATTATTAAAGACCTTAAAGGTTAACGAGGTCTTCTTGAGGGGTTTGTGGAAGTTTGCTGCGCATGTCGGGGGGAGTAAAGGTGGTCAGGTCAGTGGAAAAAGAAACCTGAGATGCCTCACAATCTGTGAGGCTAGACACAGAGAATGGGGCATGGACTCAGACTATGTCCTCAGTTCCTGCTGCCTCCCTCAGGGGTAGAATGGATGCAGGAATAAAAGAGGCTGTTGAGGAAGGCAGTCTGTGGGTGGCCTGAGAGTGAGTGTTAGTGGGAAAAGCTGTTTTAGAGCTCACGTTCTCAGGATTTGGGCTCTCAGGGACTGGGGAGAAGGTGGCGGATGGTTAAAGGGTCTGAAGAGAAAGAGCCGAGGTGTTTTTCGATTTAAGAAAGATCAGAGAGTGAGAGGGGAATGGCTACCCGGGTAATACCCTCCCCCCTGCGACTTTCCAGCAAAGGGAACTTGCCAGCCACCTGAATTCGGTTGCTGGCGGTCAGTGGGCGGAGATTCGGCAGAGAGCGCACAGGGGAAGGCTGGCGGTTAGAGATCTCAAAAGGTAGAGGATGCAGGTTTCTACGGCAGGGTTGTAAGAGTCAGAAGACAAAGGAGCTGAGAATCAGTTTGAGAGGGCAAAGAGGACTTTGCTAGAAGGATCTGATGAATGGAACATGAGAAGTAAAGCGAGGAGCGAGAGCAGAGGGAAAAAGAAGCCTGTTTGTAGGGATTTCGAAAGCCTTCCCTGTCCGGTGGCAAAATTATCTAGATCTCGGAGGATATTGGAATCGAACGTGCCGTTTTTGGGCCACTGAGAACCACTGTCGAGTTTATATCGTGGCCAGGCAGTGTTACAGAAAAAAAACGAGCTTCTTTGGTTTGATATAGCCAGAAAGACCAAGGGTCGAGAGATTGGCGAGGAGACACCCTAAGGGTGTGTTTCGAGGGGGTTTGGACTGAGAGGTCCCCATGACCGGAGGGAAGGGCGATTGGAAGTTGGGGAAGGAACAAGGAGCGTCCTCCTGTTCCCTCAGCCAACCTGTAGCGCGAGAGAGAGACGAGAAAAGGTTCCAAGAATAATCTTTGGAGTGTGTATTGGGAGAAATTGGGGTATCATGAAATTAGGAACTTTAGGGAGTAATGCAAGATTAGACTTGCCTTGGGAACCATTAAACTTATCAGCAGTTCTGTAATGTAGTTAGTTTATCATTCCATTAATTTTAATTGTTCCACAGGTAAAATGATGTCCCCCCAATATGGAAAACTTCTAGGGATTATGTTCAGCCATGAATTTTAAAAGGGTTTTACTCTACTTAATAAAAATAAAATGAAATATATATGGCAGACATATCTCACAAGTCTTATACTAAGGTATCATAATAACCTACAATGTAGAATTTTCATGTACAGAAAAGAAAAAATTATTTCTTAAAATTTTATTGCCATTATGAAGGATATAGTTTAATTTACATAAATCACATTGAAGCAGGAATTTTGGGGCGACATAGGCAGGCTTAGAGATTTTTTAGAATTGGGGTCCATGGAAAAGTGCAGGGCTGCAGACTGGGAGAAGAAGGTATATTTCCATAACACAAGGAAGCCAGGTGCAGTTACATCTCCATAAGACAAGGGAGCAGCAACAGTTGCATTTACATAAGGCAAAAGGAACTGGAAGTAGCCAAGAAAAATCCATATTTACAAAATAAAGAGAAGGAAACCCTTCATTCAGATGGAAAAGAAGAAAGCCCAGAGGAATGGAAGGACTATAAGGGAGGACGGCCTCAGGAATCACTATAGTAACCAATTCGAAGGGGAATATTGACCAATCAGAGGGGATATCAGAACACAGAAACTGCAGCCTTTATAAACCATAGGGAAAAGGAACTCAGTGGAACCCTTTTCCCCTCCCTATGTGGGAGTCTGTACTTGTTCTTCAATAAATCTCCATCTTTGCTATACCATTTTCTGTCCGTGGATTCATTCTTCGATTCCAGTGGACAAAGAATCCGGGTTCCAGTCCAAAAATTCGGTATCAACATTTTATTGTAGTATCCACCTTTCTAGAAAAACAATATTGTTGGAAAGATATTTCAAGTATTGCTCATTTAATGTTTGTTAAAACAATAAAAATTTTCACCAACTGGATTTTAGTTTTGGTTGAGAAAAGTCTCATAGATAGTTTGACTTGCAGGATATTGTTTACTAAACACCATATAAAACAGAGGAAAAATAAGGCTGACTTGACCTTTAATTAATCTAAAGAAAAGCCATCTTTGCACTGTATGAAGGAGTTTCAGTGAGCAGATGTTACTGATTTAGAACCCAGGTGTCACTAGCTTCCCTCTCCTTGAGTTCCCATCTCAGGTTTCTGACATGGGGAATCTGTGAAAGACTGAGGTAGCAGTGATGCTGCTTTGACAACCTCATGCAAACGCACCTGCAACACTTTTTTTTAAATATTTTTTTATTAATTTTTGAGAGAGAGAGAGAGAGAGGAAGGGAGAGGAAGAGAGCGAAACATCGATGTGAGATGGAAACATCAATCGTTGCCTCCCATATGCACCCCATCCTGGGACTGAACCAGCAACCTGGGCATGTGCCACCTTTAAGTGCATGGAAAGACACTCAACAAATTGAGCCATCAGCCAGGGCTGGAATACTTTTTACAGTTTTATCCTCCACTGAGTAAAAAGGATATAGGAAAAGTTTAAAAAAATTTTCAAGCAGAATTTTTAAAATGACATAGAAATTAGGATATTGGAACCATAAGATGACACTACGGAAATGAAGAGCATGTTTGTAGGAAAACAAATTCTAAAAAGTGTTCTTAGGACCCTCAACTAGAAAGCAGATGGCACAAGACAAAGTCAAGAACCTTCAGCATAGTGGCCTTGAATGTGATCCTATTAGCCTGAAGCAGTAGCAGATAAGATATTTGCCTGCAGTTGCTGATATTGTTTTTATTGTTTCAATGCATTAATAATTAAGTGCTTAAACATCCTAGAAGCTTTTCTGAACTTAGAAAACAGAGCTGTTTGTATTCCTTGGGCTTATCACCAAAATAAGACAAAGACAAAAAATCAAGGTTAAAGGGTGAGGAGATAAATACTACAAATCAAAGATTATTGCCTGTTTTGATTACATTTTTCTTTATGTTTTCTCTCATTACTCCTGAGTACTGGCCTTCAACTTGGGGGGTGGGGGAGGTAGTAAGCCATCATAGCTAGATGACTTGCTAAAGAAAGCATTCTCATAAAAAATTAGAAAGAGGAGAGAAGGTTACTTTGGTAGTTAATGTTGATAAGAGTAAATTCAAAGCAAATGGAAGAATATTCCCAAAGAAACAATAGAAGACAGGACTCTGAGGCTGAACCAATCACAAGAGAGTTTAGTTATGGTCAGAATGCATAAGGAATGACCACCCACACAGAGAGAAGGCCTCTGTGAGTGTGAAGTAAAAACAAGCAGATGTTTTATTAATGTGACTAACATCACTGTTGGATTAAAACACAGTATTTGCAGTACTCTGGAGAGGGAGTATGAGACACGTGTTACCAAGATAGGGCATGAATTATTCCAAAGGGGCTGAGAGTGTGGAGCTAAAGCAAAGACTGGACATTACACCAGGAGACAAATGACATAATAATAATATTATAATAATTCCTTAATCTAGCCATCAAATTCTCATTGGGACATGAATCATCCTTATTTTATAATTCTATACAGAGCAATTGAAGGGAGGTTAGTTCATTTAGACTTGATTCTGGCTAGCTCAGCATCTGACTCTGACTCAGACTGAGCAGTTAGCCTTGGTAAAGCAACTTACTGTCTTAGGACTTGTTTCTTCATCTGCAAATATGACACTATTATTTCAAAAGAGTAAACAAATACTGAGCATACATGTGTTAACCAACTGTGCTAAAAATATATTATTTTATTTATTCTTTCCAAATACCCTATAAGGTAGGTAATGCTATCCTTCCCATGTATACATAAGGTAGATTGGAGCCAAGAAAATGGCAAGTTTTGTAGACCAGTAGAATCCAGACTTTTTTTCAAGAGACAATAAAGAGCCATTGAAAGCTGTTGATCAGAGAATTCTTGAGGTCAGGAAATTAGAGTGCTGAATGGATTGGAGAAGAAATAGGTCAGGAGGAAGATCAGTTAGTAGAATATTATAATAGTACAGGCATCAGATAATAATAACAAACATGCACACCACTTGATACTTACTAGGGTGATTAAACAATTATTGTGGAAAAGAACAAGTGCTGGTAAGGATGTGGAGAAGTTGGAAGCCTTGTATATAGCTTGTGAGAATTTAAAATGTTGTAGCTTCTATAAAAAACAACAACAACAACAGTTTGGCTATTCCTCAAAAAGCTAAACATAGAATATCATGTGACCCTGAAATTCTACTCCTAAGTGTGTGCCCAAAGTAATTGAAAGCAAGAACTGGGACAGATTACCTGTATATCATGTTCATTGTAACATTATTCACAACTAGAGGTCTGGTGCACAAAATTCATGCAGGCGGGGGGGGGGGGGGTGGTCCCTCAACCCAGCCTGCACCCTCTCCAATCTGTCCAACTGCCGGGATTGGGTCTAAACTGTCAGTTGGACATTCCTCTCACAATCCGGGACCACTCACTCCTAACCATGCTCCTGCCTGCCTGATTACCCCTAACCACTTCTGCCTGACAGCCTGATCACCCCTAAACACTCCCCTGCTGGCCTGATTGAGCCTAACTGCTCCCCTGCCAGCCTGATTGCCCCCAACTGCCCTCCCCTGCTGGCCTGATCGCTCCCAACTGCCCTCCCCTGCTGTGACCCGCCTCCTTTGCTGGGACACGCCTACAACATGCGAGGTGGCAGAGATGCTGCAACCAGCCTCCTCTGAGCTGCACAGAGCCACAGGACCCTCAGACCTCATCGTGGGAAGCAGCCACTGGGCCCTGCCTCCCCTGTACATGTGGCCATCTTTATGGTGGTCTATTATAGTGGCCATCTTTGTGGTGGCCATCTTATGGCGGCCATTTTGTGGAGGCCATCTTGTGCAAGAGCCTCGCGTGAGGGTGTGACGCCACCTAGGCTTTTATTATACAGGTTAGCCAACAGATGGAACAACCCAAGCTGTTCATCATCCATCAATATATGAATGGATAAACAAAACATAGTAGATACATACAATGGAATAGTCATCTATAAAAAGGAATGAAATTCTTATACATGCTGCAACATGAATAAACCTTG
The DNA here is from genome assembly GCF_964212035.1 of Myotis nattereri. Classification (NCBI taxonomy): domain Eukaryota; kingdom Metazoa; phylum Chordata; class Mammalia; order Chiroptera; family Vespertilionidae; genus Myotis; species Myotis nattereri. Next base: position 108,146,190 of record NC_138076.1, read on the forward strand.
AAAACATCATGCTAAGTGAAATGTCTGATAAACAAGGACAAATATTGAATTATTAAATGTATATGAGTACCTGGAGTAGGAAAATTCATAGAGACAGAAAAAAAGTTACAGGTCACCAGGGGTTGAGAAAAAGGGGAAATGGGGAGTTATTGCTTAATGGTTACAGACCGTTAGCAACAGTGAAAAAGTTTTAAAAAAATAGTGGTGATGGTTGCACAGCATTACAAATGTAATTAGTACCACAGAATTGTATATTTTAAAATGGTTAAAATGGGACTTTTATATATATATATATATATATATATATATATATATATATATACACACATATATATGTGTGTGTGTATATGTGTATATATATTAACACAGTTTTGAAAATTCACCAAAAACCACTCAATTGCACACTTTATGTGGGCAAATTATATGGTATGTGAATTATATCTCAATAAAGCTGTTTTTGTTTTTGTTTTGAGAGAGAGAGAGAGAGAGAGAGAGAGAGAGAGAGAGAGAGCGCAATGGGAATATTTTAAAAAGATGCAAAATACTTTTACAGATTAAGAATTCGTGACTAACAGAAATTAGCAGAATAGGGGGAATTTACAGATGTTTCCACTCCATATTTCTAGGAATAGAACAGTAAAGAAGAGACATTAGCATGTGTTTGGAGATAAAGGGGATGGCTTTGGACCCAATGCATTAAACAGGAAGCAAAGACTGGGGAAAGGGGAGTACCAGTCTAAAATGATAGGAAATGGAGAATAGAGATTATGCACAGAGAGGTCCTAGTTAGTGATATGGATGAAATTGTGGACAGAAGGACAAAACTTTATTGCACACATCTTAATTGGGAATTAAGAAAAGAAAGAGGACTCAGAGATGAAGAGAAACAACTGATTTCAGAGAAGGAGAACTAGAAGTACATCAAGAAGGAAATTGTTAACTGTAAAAATGTGGTGGGAGTGAAGAATCTGAGAACCAAAAGGATACATTGGAAATAACAAAAAGGAGGTAACTGATGACATTTACAGGAATAATTTCAATTGTGTTACACAGCACAAGCTAATTATTTTTAAAGGGAAATAATTTGATTATAAAGCGTTGATTAAAAAATACTGGCTATGCATCAAAAAAGCGAGATGTGACAATATTTGAGAAAAAAGTTGTACAAAAAATTTTTTATGTCCTTCTTTTGTTTGATTTTGTTTTAAGAGGAAAGTTGTGGTTTTTTGTTTGTTTGTTTGTGTTTTGTTATTTTTAGAAGTTGGTAAACCTTAACAAACTTATAGCGAAAATCATTTGAAATAAATAAATGAATGAATTTATTTAGTGATGTGTCAGGGGATTACTTCAAGGACTAGCCTCCAAGAAACAACAACAACAAAACAAGGAAAAAATTAGGGACATCCCCACTAGTCTCTGAGCTGTTTGGGGGCATCCTGCAGGCACCCAGTACCATAACCTGCAAGGCACTGAATGCCCCTATAAATATTGCATGTTCAAGTGAGAAGTCCCTCACTCGATGATCTCTGGCTTTGCTGGCCTTACTGGAGATCTATCCCCATCTCTCTGTACAAGGAATACCCAGTAACTTCATCACCATGGATGGAAAAATTGTCCTGTAACTTTGATCTTTAAAAGTATGGCTGGTGACCTGTTGTCCTGCCATTCGTGTTCCCAGCAGCCCTGGTCTTTTAAGAGGTCTAGTAGGGAAAGGGAAGCTTGTCCTATGAAAGGCAGGTTCCCTGTTAAGCCATCCCCAGGACATAATGGAAGTTAGTAATGAAGACAAGAGAAATGTTTAGTCAGTCTCAAGATTAGTTTCCTCTTGTGAAGGTTCCTTTAAAATCACTATTTTCTCAATTGGTTCAGTATCTGATACATTTAATTCTAAATACATTTCACCCTTATTGAAGATTTGTGGGCAGCACTGATTTCAAGAAAATCTCATCCTATCAGGTGATATTGTGCCATAACGTTCCCTAGTTGGAAGGAACAGGTTCTGATTTAAAAACAAACCTTGATTGTGTATATGTCCCTGCCATTTGTGCAGAAGCTTTAGTCTGATGGAGAAGGCAACTCAGTTGGGTGTGATAAAGTAGCTCCAGTATCTGTAAGGACCTTATATGGTTTCCTCTTTTATAATTTCCATTGCTCCTAAACTATTAGTAAGGAGGTGAAACACCTTCTCACAGTTCTTGAAGTAACCCTATGCTTGTTTGTTTCTTTTCTCTCACTCTAAATCCCATTTTAGTCTTCTATAACTCTTTTTAAGGTGACCCGGTTTTCTACAATAAGGACAGCCTCCTCTACAGGAGTTTCCCAGCAGACCCTATTTAGTAATTCTGTTGTTTTGCTCCTAGAAAGCAATTCTGGAGAAAGTTGGAGAAGTCTTTAGGTAGATTCCTTAATTCTGTTCTAGTACAAGGAATGTATGCAATTGCTGATTCTCCTATTCCTGAGACCTGGTTTTCTATTCTGAGTACAATTTACCTGGACTCTTCCCTAAAAGCCTCCACTTTCCAATGGAGTTTTGGCCATTGGAGGCATAATTTCTCACATTTATTTAATTTTATTTTGAGATCTGTAGAGTTTGGACAAATTTCTAGACATATTAGGTAGTGGTTTGAAGTGTGCTGCTTGTGAGTTGAGTTCCAAGGGGCTGTCACCTCTCGAGTCATCTTAATGCCTCTTACGTGTCTCAGTTGCTCTTCCCAGCTGCCCAGTACAGCCATGAGGACGTAGAGTGCTAGGTAGGTAAGCAATGTGTATGTGCACATCACCAGATGAGTCAATTATTTAATTATGATTGAATTGGAATTCTCTATGGAGTTCCTGCACATCATGGGAGATACCCCCTGACAACTCAAAAATATTCTTCATCATGTAAGAATACCTGAGATTCAAACTGGAGGGAGGCGATACCCCTTATCTTTGGAGCCAAACAAGTTCAGGCTCTCATTCATCCAGCAAAAGGTTTTGTTCCAACCCTCAGAAAGCAGTTCCAATTGAAAAGCCAAAGTTGAAAATCAGTCACCATATTTTTCCTGTTCTTAGTTATCTCAACCCTTATCTTTAGCCTAGATTCTCCCAACCCTTAAACTTTAGCTCTACCTTGAGGATTAAAAACAAAAAGAAAATCAACAGCTCAAAGAAAGTCAGCCTCTTATTTTAAAACAGGGATGTATGGAATTCCAAGGAATCTCATCCAAGCTTACTTGATGCAAAGTTAAGAGCTGGTGGGCTGCAATGGGCCCTTGCTGGTACCAAGCATGGGCCTACATCTGCAAGATGGTCCTGGGTGGAGGTCTCTGAAATCCTACCACACTCTGCCACAATAAGACACTCTGAGTAACAATCTTAGTCATCACCATAATGTTGGTAGTAGTGAGAATAGCACATGGAGTTATACCATTGGGGTATGACCTGACCTCAGTTCAACAACCTAGGTAATTGATTTTTGGCTAGGAAAGAATTGAAAATCAATACTAAAACTATAAGAGGAAGTTTACTTAGAAAGTCACAGAGATAGAAGAATGGTAGAAGAAATGGGTTAGGGAAACAAGTTACAGAGTTAAAAAAAATGTGGGGGCTTGTAGCTTGGCAGAGAGAAGGGTAACAATAACATGACTTGGGGAAGAGGAGAAGAAGAAAGGTGCAAGAATGCTCCAAGGAGGGATAGCACCTGAAATATGTTTTAATATTTTAAAAAATAATTGTAATCTATGATGCTTTGAAAACCTCTCAGTTTCATGGCTTCCAAGTTGCTCTCTCCAACTCTACAAAGGAGATGGAGAAGCCAAAAAGGGAGGAAGGGGGGAAATGGAAGGAAGGAAGGAAGGAAGGAAGGAAGGAAGGAAGGAAGGAAGGAAGGAAGGAAGGAAAGAAGGAAAGAAGGGAGGAAGGGTTGGAGGGAACAAGGCAGGGAAGAGAGAAGGGGAAGGAAAGAAAGAAAAGAAAGAGAAAGAAAGAAAGAAAGAAAAAGAAAGAAAGAAAGAAAGAAAGAAAGAAAGAAAGAAAGAAAGGAAGGAAGAAAGACTCATTTATGTAATATACCAGTGGTTTGATGAGTGACCTAAAGCATCCACGAAACATCAATTATTTGTGGAACCAAGACCAAAGAGCAAGGGTGGATTATATACACCTACCAACCTGTAGCACAAGTGCAAGTCTCACAAACAGATGGGAAAAATGGTTTGCTGTTCACATAGCAGTGAGCTGTATTATGCCACTGCACAACTTGTTCCAAAGTTGATGTTTTCTCTGGTCTTCCTGCCAAGAAAGCAGAGATGTTCTAGATAAGCCTCTGTCAAGGTCAGCTGAGGCAGCGTGGCCAGGCAAAAGTCAAGGACACACATGGCTCCTGTCCTGCAGTGCTCAACTGTGAGGAATGGTAAGGTTGGAGTGCCAAGTTCCAGACTTCCAACTCTAGCACTATCTCCACCAGGTGAGGGGTCAACAAGGTCAATCAACCTATAGACATATGGCTGTATCTCCAACTACTTTCCATGTTAACAGAATCTGGAATCATACTGGCCAGAGCTGCAGTACTAAATTCATTCTAAGTTTAGTGTTCAATATTACTGTGGGTCTATATACAACCTCCTTAAGGTCTGTATTTCATCTGCCTCCACCCAAGGCAGAATTACTCGTGTGTAGGATTAACCTGGCAACCTAGTTCCATTTCTATATTAGTCCCACAAATGGGAAATGAAGAACACTGAGAAATCTAGACATTTTTCTAAAAACCTTTAAATGGAAAAAAAGAACATTCTTTTCCTCACCATCTTCCTGAAATCATCTATCTTTACTGCTGTTAGAAAGATATAGTTCCTATGTATTGAAAAATGGCTCTAAGTACCTATACATGATCATGATGTGACAAAGGTTGATGGATATATGCCTTTTACTTGGCTTCCTAGAATTTCTTAAAAATTAAATACAGGATACTAGGATCTAGAAATATACTTAGTGTCTTATATTTCCCCACATATTGTTTTCTAGAGCTGCTATAACAAATTATCACAAACTTAGTGGCTTAAAACTATGGAAATCTATTATCTCACAGTTCTGGAAACCAAGTAGTAAATCAAGGTGTTGGCAGGGCCAAACTCCCTCTGAAAACTCTGTGGTGGACCCTTCCTGACTCTCCCAGTTTTTGGTTGCTCCAGGCTTTGTTTGACTTATAGATACATCATTCCACTCTGCCTCTTCACATGGCCTTCTCCCCTTTGTCCCTGTGTTTTCTCCTTTTCTGTCTCTTATTTGAACATTCACCACTAGTTTTAGAGCCCTCCCTAATCCATGAAGATCCCATCTTGAGATCTTTACCTTAACTATATCTGCAAAGAACTTATCCTATATAATAAAAGGCTAATATGCAAATCAACTGACCACCAGGGGGCAAATGCTCAATGTAGGAGGGAGCGTTACAGGGAGGAGCACCACTCAGTCAGAAGTTGGGCTCATGGCTGGCGAGCACAGCGGTGGTGGCAGGAGTCTCTCCCATCTCCGCAGCAGTCAGACATCTCCTGAGGCCTCCCAGACTGCAAGAGGGTGCAGGCCGGGCTGAGGGATGCACCCAAGTGCACAAATTTTGTGTACCGGTCCTCTAGTTTTAAATAAAGTCACATTCTGATGTTCTGGGTGGACATATTTGGGAGGATTGACACTAGTCCCTTAGTGTCATGTGACCATGGCAAAATCATGAAGTTACAATGACATAGAGGATTTTTAGTTAAAAACTTAATTATTTGAAATAAATATTTCAAACATCAAGAAAATATTATAACAGACACTTACATACTCACATATTAGATAACAGAAGTGTTAGTTTTTTCCATGTTTATTTATTACATATTATTTTTTGTAAATGAGATGTTTTCCCTGTGGCTGGTGTGGCTCAGTTGGTTGAGCATTGTCCCATGCACTGAGAGGTCACCAAGCCAATTATTGGTCAGGGCACATCCCTAATAGGGGGGTGTGCAGGAGGCAGACAATCTGTGTTTCATTCTCTCTCTCCTTCTCCCGCTAAAAAAGCAATAAAAACATGTTAAAAAATGAAGATAAATAAAAATGAGAAATTATTGACATAACAACTCTCCAACACATTCCCTGTCCAAATAAAATTATTTTTCCTGGAGTATGTTTACATTTACTGCAATTTGTTTTCATTAATCATTATTTATTAATTAATCACTTGTATTATATATAACTAAAATAAAAATAATACATAAATAGAATATACAAACTTAGTTTACTTATTTTAATTACTTCTAGAATTGGAAGTAGCTTCTCTGAACCTATATGCCTTTGCTACCCCCAATATTGTAATAACTAAACAAGATAATTGTGTGAATGGTCTACATACACAGTATAGTCTACACAATCATAAGGTAAGATATTCCTTATCTTTTAAAATATCCACCTCTTGCCCAGCCAGTGTTGCTCAATGGTTGAGTGTCAACCCACACACCAAAAAGTCACAGTTTTGGTTATTGGTTGCAGGCTCAATCCCTGGTGAGAGCTGTGCAGGAGGCAGCTGATGTTTCTTTCTCATCAATGTTTCTGTCTCTCTCTCCCTCTCCCTTTCTCTCTCTCTGAAATCAATAAAAACATATTTAAAATATCCATCCCCTGTATTACTGATCTACAATTCAGTAAGACTATTGCTGTTGTATCAAAATCATTTAAATGTTGTTTCAAAAAATAGTGATCATACCTCCTTTGATTTATAAATAGACCTTTATGAAAAGCCTTTACATTGATATTGACAAGTCTTATTTTAGCTTAACATACTACAGAAAATTCAGTAACCTCATTTTACCACAATGTCCAAAAAACCCCCACAAAAAAACCCACCTAATTTCTGAGTTATTTTTACTGGACTGGAGATAGTGACAAAGACTGATAGCTTTTGTTATGCTATAGCCAACTATAAATGTCATTTCTGCAAAGCTCCTCTATCCTATCCCATAATACAATATAAGTGAGAAAATGCAGCTAACTTCTTTACAAATAGTTTTATTGTTTGGGAGTTTGAGATTGTGTAGCCCAGGTAGACTCTAGTTTCCATCTGACTTTAAGTTTCTTTATGCCAGAAATACTTAGTGTATTTTATCACAATCTTTAAAACTTTAATACTATCTTGAACTTCTGGTTGATAAAGAAAGAGGTGCTTTGCTGTTTCACTACTATTTATTATATATAAACTTGTCTATGTTTAGATTACTACATATAAATGCTTAAGACTAAATAAGACCATATGATCAAAGGTAAAAATAACAAGAGAGTGGTTGTTGGGAGGGCATAAAAATAGCATAGTATAGAGAATGGTTGGAAATTCTAGGTTCAAGAAAAATCACTTCACAAGCCCCACAATTACTTCTACCCTTTCTGACAGCAAAAGTAAAGAAGAAAATTAAATGCACATAGTTTGAGTTATTTAATAAATGATAGCCTACTAATTATAGATAAGATAAGCTTTTCCTGGAACAATAAGTGCTCAATAAATATCACTTGATTAAATATGAAACAATCTTTGTCATAGGTTTAATAAGCTTTGGAGTTAACAGCAACAAATTCATCTTCATTGTTATACTGATCTTCAATACAAAGCAAGAGTGCATGGTTGAACTGTAGTTCTGTAAAGGCTTTTCCAAAGTAATCAACTCCATGAAAGTGACTTTCTGATACTCTTATGTGATATAAATATGGAGATTTGACTCATACTTTTCCGTTTGAATGTCCATTTCCTTAGTTTAATTTTTCACAAAGCATGGAAAGCCAAAAAGTGATTGGAGTATATGTATTTTGTATTGTTAATCAAAAGAACAGCCAAAGCTTGAGATGCCAAAGGTGTTGACAAGCTGATGTAAACCAAGGTAACTTGCTCATATTCTAGTCACATTTACAGACTTTGGCAGAATTCATAATCTCCCAAACAACCATTTTAGATCTGCTTAACTGTATCTATAGGCCACATCCCTTAAACCCCCAAACTGTATGTGATGGATGTGGAATGAGTCAAGGTCAGAGAGGCTCTAAAGCAGGGGTGGGCAAACTTTTTGACTCGAGGGCCACAGTGGGTTCTTAAACTGGACTCAGAAGAAGGAGCTGCGGCTGTGTTTCCCGACGTTGCCATGTTAACACTGCTGCTGGTGAAGGAGCGGAGGGGAGAGCAAGAGAACCCTCCGCTCTTTCACTCCGTGGGCCGGATAGAACAGCCGAACGAGCCGGATCCGGCCCGCGGGCAGTAGTTTGCCCACGGCTGCTCTAAAGAGTTACCAAGTATTCTTCTGTACTGACAGTAACTATGACCTTGGAAAGAATTGCTTGCAGACTTGTCCGTTGGGATGATAAGCTGCACATTCCATCATCTCCATATACCTAGATGAGTGAATTTGTTGAGTATGTTGTTTAGTACTGAAAAGTCTCTGCCAATATCAACTACTTTGTTTTCGTCAGCAATTTATTTTTAACTTTTCCTCATGACAGGATTGGTGAATATATTCAATTATTTTTTTAAAATTGGGCTTGAAATGTAATGATAAGATAAAGTTATCAGCAAAGAGGGGAGTATTATATTTTTATTAATTTTGAAGTATACTTACTCATTTATTTGACAAAGATTTATTGCATGTCTACTATGTGTCAAGAACCATGCTCAGACCTGCAGATAAAAGATGAAAAATATATAGTGCCTGCTGTCGAAAAGGTTTCAGATGATTGAAATGTAGTGTCAAAAAGGCTAAGAAAAATATAATAAACCAGTCGAAGGGCACCTTAACTAATCAGAGACTAGGGATGGTTGGTCAGAGGAAGCATTCTTGAGAAGTTAATTCCATGGACTTGAAAAAAAAAAGAAAGCAGAATAAGTAAAGGAAGGTGATGAAAGGGCAAGGTTAATTAAGAGAATTAAGTTGTCTCCATTTGAAATTACTGCCCAGAGGCAGCCAGATCTATTTGTTTGTTTGTGTTTTTTTGGAATAGAATACGCCCTGTTTCTTTGACCTCCAAAAATCCAAGGTAAATATATAGTTTTAGATTTCCTTAGGTTGGTGATGTTCTTAGGTGAATGGCAAAATAAAAAACTCTGAAGCTCAGACCTCAAGTAATTTTCACAGATAAAGCTTCAAAAATCATATACTGACAACTAAAAATAAATCTCAAAGCAGGAAAAAATCTAGTATGTGTTAAAGCCAACAGTAACAACATTAAATGGAATCAGACTAACATAGGCTGTTATTATTACATTATGAGATATAAATACAAAATATGTTCAAGAATATAATATACAGCAGAGACTATAAAAACTATAAAAAGAGTTAAATAATATTAAAATGACCAATTAAAAAAATACAACTTGCAGAAAAAAATCACAATAAATATTAAAACTTAATGTATCATGTCTAATCAACAGATTAGACACAGCTAAAAAAAATAGTGAATTGAAAAAAAATAGTTTTTGAAACACTCCCCAAAGTGTAAAACCAAAAAATGTAACAGGAACAGAAATGTTTATAGACATGGAAGACAAAGTGAAAAGATATATACCTCATCAGAGTTCCAGAAGACATAATAGAAAATATTAAATGAAATATTAAAGTTATTAGGCAAACTTTTCTAATATGTAAATAATAACAATAAGACAACATAAGAAAAAAAGAAGGAAGAGGAACTTCACAATAAGAAAGCACATACCATAATTAAACAAAAGGGAACATTTGAAAAACATCAGAATAAAAACAAATGATGCACAAATGGGTGATCATTAGACGAGCACCAGAGTTCCGAACAATGTAAATCAGAAAACAATGACATGATATTCTTAATATGCTATGAGGAGCGAAGATCCAAGATGGCTGCTGACAGGACAGCAGGCTGCATGGTAGTGTGTGAGTGACAGAATTAAAGTAAAGTGCGTGGCGGTGCAGGGAGTGTCTGTATCTGTGAGTGAGGGACAGCTATATTCCAAGGGACTGTTGAGGACTGGCAGACCAGTCCCCCCCGACCAGGCAGCCTCTGCTGCTGCTAAAATCTCTCTTGGAGCGGCTGGCTCTGCCACAGAGACAGTGCCATCTTAAAGGGGAGACCGGCTGTGATCAGGATACTGACTGTGATCAGAACCCCAACCTTACCTTCAACCAGGGAGACCTCAGATACCTCCCAGGACCTTACAACCACAATGCCCAGGGACCAGCTACCTCAGCTGTGAACCCAGAAACTGTGAAACTCTAGCCTCCCTGACCACAGGTACCTGGGAGGTCTGTTCAGGGGAAGACAAAGTGGCGCAGAAAGCATGGATGGGTCCTGCACCTTCTCACAGAGCAGATAGAAGGAACAGATGAATCGAATAACATCCACCCAGAATTAGTGAATTAAACACAGTTGGTGAGCAATCTGTGGATGTTATCTGGTCAGATATCGCCTAGAGTAGTGGTCGGCAAACTGCGGTTCGTGAGCCACATGTGACTCTTTGGCCCCTTGAGTGTGGCTCTTCCACAAAATACCGACATCTGCGCATGGACCACAAAATTTCAATTGCACTGTACATGTGTGCCCGCACATGGTATTTTGTGGAAGAGTTACACTCAAGGGGCCAAAGAACCGCATGTGGCTCACGAGCCTCAGTTTGCCGATCACTGGCCTAGAGAAAGCTCTGCCTCTTCAGATTCATCTGGGTGTTTGTTGTTTGGATGTTTGTTGCTTGCATTTTTTTGATTAGTTGCTGTGTTATTGGAGTTTTCTCCCCATATGCATATATTTTCCCTTTCTTTTTCCTTCTCTTTCTTTTCTCTTTTACATTTTTTCCTTTTCTCAATATCATTTTTGCACTCTTTTCTATTTCCTAATTCTCTTTTCTCTGGTAGTCACTTTTAATTGGGGGGGGGGGTATTAGTATCATGAATACATTAGTGTTTGGTGCCCTGTGCATTGTGTCTTATTGTTTTGTATTTTGTGCCTTTAAGTCAACAGAGGAGAGAGAGAGCTACATAACCAGACACCCTGGGAGAAGTGATCATGGGGAGATAAAAGAAACAGCCCGCATATGAAAGAAAAGGAGGAATCACCAGAAAAGGAAGTAAATGAAATGGAGGCAAGCAATGTGACAGAGAAAGAATTCAGAGCAATGGTCACAAGGTTGCAGAAATGGATGGAAGGCAAATTCAACAATATGTGTAAGAACCAAGAGGAAATGAGGAAGAACCAAGAAGAAATGAAAAATGACATCTCTGCAATAAAGAACTCAATAGAAAGAATCAAAGTAGACTAGAAGAAGCGGAGGACCATGTCAGAGAGCTAGAAGACAAGGTAGGAAAAAAATACTCAAGCAGAGCCATATCTAGACAAAAAAACTTAAAAAACAGGAGGAAAGCCTAAGGGAATTTTGGACAACATGAAATGAAACAACATCCACATAATAAGGGTGTCAGAAAGAGAGGAAACTGAGCAAGAAATAGAAAACCTGTTTGAAAAAATAATGAGAAAAAACTTCCCTGATATCGGGAAGAAAAAACTCACAGAAGTTCAAGAAGCTCACAGAGCCCCAAACAAGATGAACCCCAAAAGAATGATGCTGAGGCACATTATAATTAAATTGGCAAACACCAACAACAAAGTAAGAATCTTAAAGGCTGCCAGAGAGAGACAGAAAGTTACCTTCAATGGATCTCCCATCAGGCTATTGACTGATTTCTCAACAGACACACATCAAACCAGAAGGGAATGGAATGAAACATACAAAATCATGCAAAGCAAGGGCCTAAATCCAAGAATACTGTACCCAGCAGATGCTATCAATCAAAGTTGAGGGTGTAATCAGAAGCTTCACAAACAAAAAAGGACAAGGGAGTTTATTATCACCAAACCATCAATGCAAGAAATGCTAAAGGGTCTGCTGTAAAAAGAAGAAATAGGAAGGAGACAAGGAACACAGGCATAAAAAAATGGTGACAAACAAATACCTATCAATAGTAACTTAAACCAAAAATGGATTAATTGCCCCAATCAAAAGACACAGGGTAGCTAAATGGATAAGAAAACATAAACCAGATATCTGCTGTCTATAGGAAACCCACCTCAGAACAAAGGACTCAGAAAGAATGACGGTAAAGGGATGGAAAAAGGTTTTTCAGATGAATGGAAATAATAAAAAGCTGGGGCAGCAATACTTATATCTGACAATTAGACCTCAAACTGAAGTCCATAAAAAGAGATAAGGAAGGCCACTTCATAATACTAAAGGAAGCAATTCAACAAGAAGATATAACTCTGGTAAACATATATGCACACAAGACAAGAGCACCCAAATACATAAAAAAACTTCTGGAGGATATCAAGGGAGAGTTTGACAGCAATACAGTCATAGTAAGGGGCCTTAATACCCCACTAACACCATTTGACAAATCCTCTAAAGTAAAAATCATCAAAGAAACATCAATCCTAAATGACTCACTAGATAAGATGGAATTAATTGATATCTTCAGAACATTTCACCCCAAAATAACAGAATATACATTTTTCTCAAATGCACATGGGTCATTATCAAAGATAGACCACATACTGGGACACAAGCAGTCTCTTCAAATTTGAGAAGATAGAAATCATATCAAGCATCTTCTCAGACCACAATAGCATGAAACTAGAAATCAACTACAATAAAAACAATAAAAAAATCAAAAACATGGAGGCTAAACAGCATGCTATTAAACAATGATTGGGTTACCAAAGAGATCAAAGAAGAAATAAAAAGCATCATGGCAACAAATGACAATGAAAACACAACATTCCAAACCCTATGGGATACAGTGAAAGCAGTCTTGAGAGGGAAGTTCATAACTCAAGAGGCCTAGCTAAAAAAAAAAAAAAAAAAAAAAAAAAAAACAACAACAACAACAAGAAAAAATATGGTAATAAATTATTTAGCCCTACAAATCAAAGAGTTAGAAAGAGAGCAACAAGAAGAATACAGCATAAGCAGAAGAAAGGAAATAATAAAAGTCAGAGTGGAGATAAATGACACAGAGAAAAAAAAACTAAAAAAAAACCCACAATACAAAAGATCAACAAAACCAAGAGCTGGTTCTTCGAAAGGATAAATAAGACTGATGAACCTCTAGCCAGGCTCACCAAGAAGCAAAGAGAGAGGACCCAAGTAAACAAAGTCAGAAATGAAAGAGGTGAAGTAACAACTGATCCCACAGAAATACAAAGGATTATGAAAAAATAATATGAACAACTATTCCAACAAAATGGACAACCTAGATGAAATGGACATATTTTTAGAAAAATACAAGCTCCCAAAACTCAATCAAAAAGAATGAAACAAACCTGAATAGGCTGATAATTACCAAAGAAATTGAAGCAGCTATCAATAATCTTCCAGCAAACAAAAGCCCTGGTTCGGACAGCTTTACAGAGGAGTTCTACCAAGCATACAAAGAACTAAAACCTATCTTCCTCAGACTATTACAAAAAATTCAAGAAGGCCAATTCCAAGCTCTCTCTATGAAGCCAGCATTACCCTAATACCAAAACCATATAAAGACACACACAAAAAAACAACAACAACAGCAACGACAACAAAAAAAACCCAGAACTATAGGCCAGTATCCTTGATGAACATAAATGGTAAAATCCTCTACCAAATTCTAGCAAATCTGATTCAGCATTACATTAAAAAGATCATAAAACATGACCAAGTGGGATTTATTCTGGGGATGCAAGGATGGTACAATATCCATACATAAATAAATGTGATACATCACATAAACAAACTGGAGACAAAAATCACATATCAATCAATACAGAAAAAGCATTTGAAAAAATCCAACACCCTTTCTTGATAAAAACTCTTAGCAAAGTGCAAATAGAGAGATCATATCTCAACATAATAAAAGCCTTATATGACAAACCTACAGCCAACATCACACTCAATGGGCAAAAACTAAACTCATTTCCCCTAAGAACAAGAAACAAACAGGGATGCCCACTTTCACCGCTTCCGTTCAATATAGTACTGGAAGTGCTAGTCATAAAGATCAGACAAGATGAAGAAGTAAAAGGCATCCAAACTGGAAAAGAAGAAGTAAATCTGTCCTTAATCGCAGATGACACGATACTATACATAGAAAACCCCAACGACTCCATCAAAAAACTACTGGACCTAATAAATTAATTTGGCAATGTAGCAGGATATAAAATTAACACTCAGAAATCTATGGCCTTTTCATACACCAATAATGAACTCACAGAAAGAGAAGTGAAAAAAAATCCCATTTACCATTTCACCAAAAAAATTAAGATACCTAGGAATTAACTGAACTAAGGACATAAAAGACATGTACTTGGAAAACTACAAGACATTGAGAAAAGAGAGAAAGGAAGAAATAAACAGATGGAAGAACATACTATGTTCTTGGAATGATAGAATCAACATCATTAAAATGTCCATACTACCCAAAGCAATCTACAAATTTAATGCAATCTCCATTAAAATACCAACAGTATATTTCACAGATCTAGAACGAACTCTCCAAAAATTCATCTGGAATAAAAAAAAGAGCCCGAATAGCTGGAGCAATCCTGAGAAAGAAGAACAAAGTGGGAGGGATCACAATACCAGATATCATGCTGTATTACAAAGACACAGTTCTCAAAACTGCCTGATACTGGCACAAGAACAGACATATAGACCAATGGAACAGAACAGAGAACCCAGAAACTGATACAAGCCATTATGCTAAGTTAATATTTGACAAAGCAGGCAAGAGCATGCAATGGAGTCAAGGCAGTCTCTTCAATAAATTGTGCTGGGAAATTTGGTCAGATACATGCAAAAAATGAAACTAGATCACCAACCTTCACCATACACAAAAACAAACTCAATGGCTAAAGGACTTAAATGTGAGATGGGAAACCATAAAAATCTTAAAAGACTTCATAGACAGTAAAATAGCAGACATATGTTGTAGCAATATCTTTACAGACACAGCTCCTAGGGCAATGTAGACTAAGGAGAAAAGAAACAAAGGGGACTACATCAAAATAAAAAGCTTCTGCACAGCAAAAGAAAACACCAACAATACAATAGGAAAGCCCACTGCATGGGAGAACATATTTGCCAATGTTATCACCGATAAGGGTTTAATCTCCAAAACTTACAGAGAACTCATACAACTTAACAAAAGGAAGATAAATGGTCCAATCAAAAAATGGGCAAAGGATCTCAATAGACACCTTTTAAAAGAGACATATGAAGACATCCTCAAAGTCACTAATCATCTGAGAGATGCAAATCAAAACAACAAAGAAATACCATCTCACACCTGTCAGAATGGCTATCATTAACAAATCTACAAATGACAAGTGATGGCAAGGATGTGGGAAAAAAAGAACCCTCCTGCACTGCCCAGTAAGAATACAGCCTGGTGCAGTCACTGTGGAAGACAGTATGGAGTTTCCTCAAAAAGTTAAAAATGGAACTCCCATTTGACCCTGTAATCCCACTTCTAGGACTATATCCCAAGAAACCAGAAACACCAATTAGAAAGGATATATGCAACCCTATGTTCATAATAGCATAATTTACAATAGCTAAGATTTGGAAACAGCCTAAGTGCCCATCAGCTGATGAGTGGATTAAAAAACTGGGGTACATCTACACAATGGAATTCTATGCTGCTATAAAAAATAAGGAACTTTTACCATTTGCAACAGCATGGATGGAACTGGAGAGCATTATGCTAAGCAAAATAAGCCAGTTGGAGAAAGATAAATATCACATGATCTCACTCATATGTTGGGATAAAATGATCAACATAATTTGATGAACAAGAATAGATCCAGAGACAAATGGTAGGGGAGGGGGTGGGCTAGAGAGCAACCAAAGGATTTGTGTGCATGCATATAAGCATAACCAATGGCCCCAGATACTGGGGCTGTGGGGGCTTGCCCAGGGTGGGAATGGCTGGGGGCGTGTGGTCAATTGGGGAAAAAGAAGACATATGTAAAACTTTAAACAATAAAAAAAATGCTATAAGAAAATAACTATCAATGTCAAATTATGTAATCAGCCAAACTATAGTTTTTATAAAAATATTAAATATAAATTGTTTAACAGAAAGAAAAAGTGTCGTATCCATAAATCATCACCAAAAAACTATTAAGAAACTATTTCAGAAAGAAGGAAATAAAGCCCAAAGAAAAGCGTAAGAAGAATGATATATTAGAATCTAAGATGGCTGCAAAGTAGGTGGACGATGCACTCACCTCCTCCCAGAACCAAATTGGAATTACAACTAAATTATACAACAATCAAACTGAATAACCAACTGAAGACTAGCTGAACAGAAATCTTATAACTAAGGGTAGACAGAAGAATCTATGTTAAGCCTGGGAGGAAGGGTGGAGATGGGAAAGAGCTGGCCCTACACCCACATGCAATGGTTGAAGATCTGGATGGATGTTTCAGCTGCAAAGGTGCCCCTAAGGAGCAAGGGGTCTCAATTTAATGGCAGGATCCCTAGCCCAAACCACCAGTGCTGGGAAGAGGAGCCCACATAACAACTAGCTATGAAAATCAGCAGAGATTCTGTCCACCAATGTGAGACAGGAGACGCCTGGAATCCCAGGTACCCTCTTCAAGGGCCAGCATACAAAATCAGACTTGAGAGCATTCAATTTGGTCTCTAGCAAAGGGCTGACTAAATTCAGACAGGTAGAGATTGGATTTATGGTTTCAGGGAGATGGCTAGAGAGACAACCACAAATGCCCCTGTCTGAGTCCCTTTCCCACACCACCTTCTCAAGCTATCTTTCTTGGGTCATGCACATACCTTCACACGCACCAACCTAGGAAAATACACTAGGCTCACACTCCAGACTCCCTGTGGCCCTTCCCTACCAGGTTCCCATCCTGCAGAGGAATCTGCTAGCTGTAGCCAACCTGGACCCTCCTTGCAGTCTTTCTTGAGAGGTTTTCAAAGAGATCTAGGATTACTCAGGGAGTTTGAGAAACATAAAGAGAGAGACTGAATGGAGTGGCTTTAGGGTGAAGGCTGTTTTTTCCTGCATGTCCAACTGGTGATGCTCTGCATATCACTGGCTTAGGGAAATGCACTAGCCCCAGCCTTCTCATTCACTGAAGCGTTGCCCATCAAAATCATACCCTGCAGAGAAGTCTGTTGGTTGCAGCCATACAGGGTTCATGATGCAGTCTTTCTTGGGCTCTCAAGCAGATCCAACCAGACACAGGTGTCAGAGAAACACAGGGAAACACTGAGTCATATAGCTTTTGGGAGAAGGTCATTTTTCTCTATGCATCCCAACTGGACCCACCATTCCTATGCAGAACCTTCCCTCCACATGGCAAAATCTTAATCTATTTTAGCTTGAAGAAATCTACTGGCCTCACCCTGGCAACTCCTGAAACCCTACCCACATCAAAGGCAATAGGTCTCACGTGGATGGCAGCTGATCTTGGTGTACCCTGAGACTTTTGCTAAGAAGCTAAGACATCACTGGTGCCTAATTTGAATCTGTAGCAAACTGGTGAATACCACTTACCCCTACCTGGTGACTCAGAGAACTTTCCTCACTCAAGTTGTATACTACACCAAAGACCACTTCAGTGGCTGAGGCTAATAGGCAGCCAGTAGGTATAGGTGAATCTTGGTGTACCTTGGGCCTTTTGCAGACCCACCCTAAGCTTGTTACTGATGGCAGTCAGCCTCAGTACTCAGCTTGGCCACTTACATGTGCACACAGGCCCAGCAAAGGCAGCTAACAATTATGGAACACACTTTGTAGCTCCTAAAAGGTAGCCCATTAACATTCACAGGCAGCATCTGGCATTGACCTGAACTGAAGACCCTCCCAGGAGACCCCAGAATCAAATCAACCAGAGGCTGATATCAGAACACATCAGACCACAACTCAGCTAGACCCACAAACAGCACATCCAAAGAGAATTCTTGGCGGAAACCATAACCTATTGGGGTAAATTCTGCTTTATGGGGTCAGCCCCAGAATAGCAGTTCATATACTGTTATTGGGGTTAATCCTAACAGTCAGGTAAACCTCATCTGTGGATGGGCCAAAAACAATCTACAGTAGGGCTTATATAACCCATACAAAGGACAATCCTGGAGTACCTAGCTGAGGTAATTAAGGAGACTGCACTACTGAGCCTCACAAGACACCTACTGCATAAAACTAAGACTGGAAAGAATAGCATATATACATAATAAACAGAAAGAATTATAGAGATATATGCCCAAATGAAAGAACAGGAGTAATCCTCAAAAACAGAATTAAATTCAATGAAGGCAAACAGCTAACAGATACAGAGTTCAAAAGAATGCTTATGAGGAATTTATATGCTCAAAGAGCTTAGTGAAAGTATGAAAGACATTAGGATAACTTAAACAAAAACACAGTAAACATTATAAAGGACATATAAACCATAAAAAGTCAAAAATAAGGAGTACAATAACTGAAATGAAGGATACAGGAGAATAAATCAACAGCCTATTATATGAAGCAAAGGATTGCATTGGTAATTTAGAAGACAAGATACCATAAAATTCCTAATCAAAACAGAAAAACAAACAAAAAACCAACAATTTAATATGGGGATGGTTTAAGAAACCTCTGGGACAACATGGCTTAACAAAATTCACATCATAGTGAATTTTATAGCTGAGAATCTATTTGAAAAAATAATAACTGAAAACTTCTTTAATGTGGCGAAGGAAAAAGACACACAAGTCCTGAAATATCAGAGAGTCCTAAACAAAATTAACACAAAGAGGCCCACACCAAAACACATCATAATTAAAAATGGCAAAGTTAAATACAAAGGGAGAATCTTGAAAGAATCAAGAGAAAAACAGTTACCTACATGGTAGCTCCCATAAGACTGTCAGCTGATTTCTCAACAGAAACATTTTAGGCAGGAAGGGATCCGCATGACACATTCAAAGACATAAAACAGGAGGGGGACCTAAAACCAAAACTACTTGTACTAACATGACTATCATTTAAAACTGAGGAGAACCCTGGCTGATGTGGTTCAGTTGGGTGGGTGTCGTCCCATGCACCAAAAGTTGCTGATTTGATTCCTGGTCAGGGCACATGCTTGGGTTGTGGGTTTCATACCCAGTATGGGCATGCAGGAGGCAGCTGATCAATATTTCTCCATCACATTGATATTTCAATCTCTCCCTCTCCCTTCCTATCTCTCTAAAAATCAATTCAAAATCTTAAAATGATAATAAAATGAGAAATAAAGAGCTTTCCAGATTAGCAAAAACTAAAGAAATTAATCACCACCAAAACATCATTATAAGAAATTTTTAAAAGAGTTCTTTAGGAAGAAAGAAAAAAAGAGGAACATAATTGTAAAAAATTAAATAATAATAAATACATACTATCAACAATCATTTTAAATACAGGTGTATTAAATGTTTTAATCAAAAGACGTAGAGTAGCTGAATGGATAAGAAAATAAAACCCATATATATGCTGTCTATAAGAAACCTACTTCAGATCAAATGACACACGAGACTAAAGGTAAAGGGATATAACAGGATATTTTATAGAAATTGAAACAATAGAAAAGTGGGGTAGCAATATTTATATTAGACAAAATAGACTAAAACAAAGGCTTTAGTGAAAGACAAAGAAGAACATTACATAGTGATAAGAGGATTAGTCGAACAAGAGGATATAATCATTGTAAACATTTATGCACCCAACATAAAAGCACATAAAACAAATATTGATGGACATAAAAGGAGAGATTGCCAGTAATCAATCATATTAGGGGACTTTAACACCCCATTAACGTAAATGGATAGATATTGCCTACAGAAAATAGACAAGGACTCAACAACCTTAAATGGAACACTAGACCAGATGGATTAAATTGATATTTTCAGAGCATTTCACCCCAAAGCAACAGAATATACATTATTTTCAAGTGTACATGGAACATTTTCCAGGATAGACCACATGTTAGGCCACCCAATGAATCTCAATAAATTTAAGAAGATTTAAATGATATCAAGCATCTTCTAGGATTATAAAACTAGGAATAATTAACAAGAAAACAACTGAAAAACATATAAAAAACATAGAGGCTAAGTAACATGGTACTAAACAATAAATGGGCAAACAATGAGATCAAGGAAAAAAATCAAAAGTTACCTTGAGACAAATTAAAATGAAGATACAACTCAAAATCTTTGGGACACAGCAAAAGCAGTTCCAAGAGGAAAATTCATAGCAATACAAGCCTACCTCAAGAAACAGGAGAAATGTTAAATAATAAATATAACCTTATACCTAAAGGAACTAGACAAAACACACACACACACACACACACACACAGAAAAAGAGAGAGAGAGAGAGAGAGAGAGAGAGAGAGAGAGAGAGAGAGAGAAGCAATAACATAGCCTAAAGTAAGCTAAAAGATAAAAATGATAAAGATCAGAGAGGAAATAAACAAAATGCAGTCCATAAAAGATCAATGAAACCAAGAGCTAGTTTTTGAAAAGGCTAATAAAGAAGAGGGGGGCCCAAATAAATAATATCAGAAATGAAAGAAGAGAAGTAACAACAGATGCAATATAAATACAAAGGATTTTGAGAAAATATTATGAAAAAATATATGCCAACAAATTGGACAATCTGGATAAAATCTATACATACAATCTTCCAACACTGAATAAAGAAGAAACAGAAAATCTGAACAGACCAAATGCAACTACTGAAATTGAAGCAAAACACCACCACCACCAACAAAAAAACACACAACAACTCACAACAAATAAAAGTTCTAGACTAGACCTGATGGCTTCACATGTGACTTTTTTCAAAAAAATGTTTTTTTAAAAAAAAATAACACCTATCTTTCTCAAACTATTCTAAAAAAATTCAAGAGGAGGTAAATCATCCAAGCTTATTTTACAAGGCCAGCATTACCCTAATTCAAAAACCAGATAAGGACACTACAAAGAAAGAAAATTATAGGTCAATATCCCTAATGAATACATGCAAAAATTATCCACAAAATATCAGAAAACTGAATTCAGCAATATTAAAAAGATCATACACCATAACCAATTAAGATTTATTCCAGCCCTAACTGGTTTGGCTCAGTGGATGGAGCATCGGCCTGCAGACTGAAAGGTCCCAGGTTTGATTCCGGTCAAGGGCATGTACCCTGGTTGCGGGCACATTCCCATTTGTAGGTGTGCAGGAGGCAGCTGATTGATGTTTCTCTCTCATCGATGTTTCTGACTCTCTGTCCCTCTCCCTTCCTCTCTATAAAAAATTAATAAGATGTATTAGAAAAATATTTATT
Organism: Myotis nattereri; assembly: GCF_964212035.1. Taxonomy (NCBI): domain Eukaryota; kingdom Metazoa; phylum Chordata; class Mammalia; order Chiroptera; family Vespertilionidae; genus Myotis; species Myotis nattereri. The sequence continues at coordinate 108,167,557 of NC_138076.1, forward strand.
CCAGACATGCAAGGTTTTTATAATATTCTCAAATCAATTAATGTGATAAACCATGTAAAAATTAAGCATAACAATCACATGATCATAACAATAGACACAGAAAAAGCATTTGACAATATCTAACATGTACTAATGGTAAAAACTCTCAGCAATGTAGGAATAGAGGGAACATAATAAAGGCCATAAGTGACAAACCCACAACTAAGATCATACTGAAGAAGGAAAACACTAAAAGCATTTCCCTTAAGATCAGAGGATGTCTGCTTTTACCACTCTTATTCAACATAGAACTGAGATCCCAGCTACGGTAATTAGACAAGATGAAATAAAAGGCATCCAAATTGGAAAGGAAGAATTAATACTATCATTACTTGCAAATGACATGATACTGTATTTAGAGAACCCTAAGGACTACATAAAAATAAACAACTTACTAGAGCTGATAAGCAAATTCAGTGAAGTAGCAGATACAAAACTAATATTAAAAAAATTGGTTGCATTTTTATAAACCAATAATAAACTATCAGAAAAATAAACTAAGAAAATAATCTCATTTACAATTGAATTGCATCAAAAATAAAAAATAAAATACCTAGGAATAAATTTAACCAAGGTAGTAAAATATCTATACTTGAAACATTATAAGATGCTAAAAAGAAATAGTAGAAAATACAAGTATATAGAAGCATACATTGTGAGCATGGATAGAAAGAGTTAACATCATTAAAATGTCCACACGGCCCTAACTGGTTTGGCTCAGTGGAAAGAGCATCGGTCTGCGGACTGATAGGTCCCAGGTTCTATTCCGGTCAAGGGCATGTGCCTTGGTTGTGGGCATGTCCCCAGTGGGGGGTGTGCAGGAGGCAGCTGATCAATGTTTCTAACTCTCTATCCCTCTCCCTTCCTCTCTGTAAAAACCCAATAAAGTATATTTAAAAAAAAGAAGTCCACACGACGCAAAGCAATATATAGATTCAATGTAATTCCTATCAAAATACCAATGACATTTCTCACAGAACTAGAATAAATAATCTAAAAATTTTTATAAAACCACAAATAACCCCCAAATAGTCACAAAAACCGTAAGAAAGAAGAGCAAAGTCAGATGTAACATACTATCTGATCTAAAACAATACTACCAGGCCATAGTAATAAAAATAACCTTGTACTTGCATAAAAACAGACTTATAGACCAAATAGAGAACAGAATAGAGAGCCCAAAAATAAGTCCACATCTATATGGTCAATTAATATTTGACAAAGGAGGGTATATAATGGAAAAAGAGGGCCTAGTCAATAAATGGTGCTGGGAAAATTGAATAGATACATGCAAAGAAATGAAACTAGACCACCTTTTTACACCAAACACAAGAATAAACTCAAAATGGATTAAAGTCTAAAATGTAAGACTTTAAACCATAAAACTCCTATAAATAAACATAAGCAATAAAATCTCTCACATTTCTCCTAGCAACATTTTTTTCTGATATGCCTTCTCAGGAAAAGGAAACCAAATAAAAAATTTTTAAATGAGACTACATTAAACTAAAAGTTTTTACATAGAAAATGAAACCACCAACAAAATGGAAAGATAACTCACTGAATGGGAAAAGATTTTCACTAATGGTACATCTGCTAAGAAATTAATGTCCAAAATTTATAAAGAACTCATACTACTCAACACCAAAAATCAATCCAAAAGAGAACATAGGGCTGGCTAATAGACATATAAAAAGATCTAAATGTCACCAAGTGTCAGGGAAATGCAAATTAAAACCATAGTAAGATAACACCTCCAACCTGTCAGAATGGCTATCATCAATAAATTTACAAATGACAAGTATTGACACTATGCAGATTGGTGCAACCACTATGAAACTGCCTTACGATCCAGTGGTTGCACTACTGGTTATTTATCAGAAGAAACCCAAAACACTAATTCTAAAGTATATATGCACTTCTATGCTCACTGCAGCATTACTTACAATAGCCAAGTTATGAAAGCAACCCACGTTCCCATAATAAATGAGTGGATAGAAAATAAAAAAGACATACGCAATGCAATATTACTCAGCTACAAAAAAGAATGTAATCTTAGTACTTGTGACAGCACTAATGTACCTAGAGCATATTATATTAAGTGAAGTAAGTGAAAGAGAGAAAACTACCCTATGGTTTTACATATTTGTCTAATATAAAGAACAGTATAAACAAACAAAATAGAAACTGACTCATTGATACAAAGAACAGAGTACAGTTGCAAGAGAGGAGGGGAGTTAAGGGGCTGGGTGAAAAAAGTGAAGGCATTAAGAACTAAAAATTGGTAATTACAAAATAGTCATGAGATTGTGGAGTATGGCATAAGGAATATAGTCAATATTAATATATTAAGTATGTTATAAGATAGGTGGTATATGAAATATTGAGGGAAGCACTATAAATTATGATTGTCTAACCACTGTGCTGTACACCTAAAACTAATAAAAATAATATTGAATGTAAACTGTAATTAAAAATTAAATTTAAAAAAGAAATATTATACTATTAAAATGTTAAACACATGAGTTAACATATGTAACTCAATATTGAAAGTATATAATTAAATTTCTGTCCAATTTGGATGGTTTATATTTTTAAAATGAGATATTAAATTATAGACAAAATAGTATATAATTTAAAATGATATCATTTAATTAAAGACTTCTAAAGTATTTTATTATTTGGTATAGAATATTCTATTCACTTTTAGAATTTGTAAGACTGTTAACATTTAAAATATAAAAGATAAATAGAATAAGTGAGTAGAATGAGTGTAACTATTCAATCATTCAAAAAAGACAAACACAAAAATAAAGAAAAGGCAGGTCAAATTGAAAGTAAAATTTTTAATACAAAGTAATCCAAAGTTTGTAACCATAAGAAAATATTTAAAAACCTAAATTTTCCAAGGAAGAGATAAACATAGACAAAATGGACATAAATTAATTATTATATGCTGGAGACTGTTAAAATACAGTAGGCAGAAAGTTTGAAAGTTAAGGAATAGATAAATATATATCAGCAAATATGAATTTAAAGAACACTTGTTTATATAAATATTAGACAAATAGTCTTTTAAATAGAAAATGTAACCAAAGATGGAGAAGATCACTTCATTATGGTAAAAGTTTCAATTCAGTTCTAACCTTGAAAACACCAAATAACTTAACTAAAGAATATATAAATCAGATGCTTTCTGTTTCCTCTCCACCATGTAGGAGCTAAGTTTTTACTCTATTGTAATAATTGCAAACAAGGGTTAGCACTAAAAAAAGTTTAAGAAGAAGTATAATTGATATACTAAGAAAGGAAAGAAAATGAAATTATATAAAAATTTTAACTAAAACTATAAAAGGCAAGAAATATATGGAAGGTAAAACAAGAAAAAGATCAATGTCAACAAATACAAAACAGAAACAAATATGGTAAATCTTAGTCAAATATATCAATTATCACCTTAAGGATGAATATTTTAAATATACCAAATAAAAGACAGAGATTGTCATAATGGATCAAGAAGAAGATCGAATGATATGTTTTCTATAAGAAACTCACTTTAATAATAAAGACACATGCAGATTAAAAGTTAAAGTTATGGAGTTTTGGCCAGGTGGCTCAGTTGGTTGGAGTGTCATCCTATACACCAAAAAGTTTGATTTCCAGTCAGGGTACATATCTAGGTTGTGGTGCTGGAGGCTTAGACCAACAAGTAGTTAACATATAAATGTGAGAAGTTCGTCAGAAGGCTGATGGACTTTGATATTCAGCAAGGGCTGAGAATCAGCATTGTATTACCCTGCTGCTGGCTGAATGGCTGAAGGAAATCCCCTAACGTGATAATCCTTTATTGTTTACCAAACCTTACCATTGATGTCTGTTTGCTTTGCTAAAGGGCAAATGTATATGCTAGTAAATAAAAAGCTATGGGTCTAGAGATTGAGAGAGCCACTCCACTAGAGAGTAGGTCTCTGCCTGGCTCCCGTGCAACAATTTCTAAATTTATATTTATTTTCTAGTATATCCGTTTGTGTGTCCGCTCCTTCTCCAGATCCTGAATCCTAGCTGCAAAAGGTTGCAGCATTGTGAGTTCAATGCCCGGTCAGGGCATGTACAGGAGGCAACCGATTGATGTTTCTCACATCGCTATTTCTCCCTCCCTCCCTTTCTCTCTCTCTCTAAATCAATAAAAACATATCCTTGGATAGGGATTTTTTTAAAAAGTTAAAGGGCTGGAGTAAGATATATCATGCTGACACTAATAAAAAAAAGCTATTTAACTACATTAATTTTATACAAAGCAAATAAGATCATCAGGTATAAATAAATCAATATTCCAAGAAGACATAACAATTCTTAATGTATGCACCTAACAGTTGAGTGCCTGAATTAACAAGGCAAAACCTCATCGAATTGCAAAGAGAAATAGATGAATCCACTATTTTAACTGGAAACTCTCATACCCTTTAACAGAAATGTATAGATCTGGCAGACAGAAAATCAGTAAGGAGATAGCCTAAATCAAAAACAACATCAGCTGAAACCGGTTTGGCTCAGTGGATAGAGCGTCAGCCTGCAGACTGAAAGGTCCCAGGTTCGATTCCGGTCAAGGGCATGTACCTGGGTTGCAGGCACATCCCCAGTAGGAGATGTGCAGGAGGCAGCTGATCGATGTTTCTCTTTCATCGATGTTTCCAACTCTCTATCTCTCTCCCTTCCTCTCTGTAAAAAATCAATAAAATATATATTTTTTTAAAAAAACAAAAAACAAAAAAACAACAACAACATCAATCAATGAATATAATTGACGTCTATAGACTATTTCTAGCAATCATAAAAGAATAAATATTCTTTTAAAGCTTCCATGGAATAAGAACCAAGGTAGACCACATTCTGGGCTTACAACTTAATTAAATCATGCAATGTCTGCTTTCAGACCACAATGGAACAAAACTAAAAATCAATAACAGAAAGATAACTGAAAAAATTTTAAAGACTTAAACATTAAACAACTGTCTTCTAAATAACACATGGGTCAAAAAAATCATAGGAGAAATTTTTAAATATCTTAACTAAAAGTAAATGAAAATATGACTTATTAAAATTTGTAGGATACAGTGAAAACAGTACTTAGAGGGAAACTGAAAGCATTGAATTGATATATTAGAAAGGAAAATGGATTTTAACACAATAATATGTTTTCAACTTAGGAAACTATAACAAAGGAGAGCAAATTAAATCCAAAGTAAGCAAAAGAAAATAAATAATAAAAAATTAGAGCAGACATCAATACAATCTAAAACAGAAATCAAGAAAGGAAAAACAAAAGCTGTTTCCTTGAAAAGATCAATGAAATTGACGAGCCTCTAACCAGAAAAAAAAAGAGGACATAAAATACTAATAGCAAATATAAAAGAGGGGACATTGCTATTCATCCCATGGGTATTAAAAGTATAATAACAAAATATTATGAACAACTCTATGCTCAAACATTTGATAACCAAATTAAATGGACCAATTTTTTAAAAGATTAAACCTGAATTCACACAAGAAGAAATGGAAAATATGAATAGGCTTCTATCTTTTAAATGCATTGAATAAATAATTAATAACATTCCCAAACTGAAAACTCCAGGCTGATATAAGTTCACTAGTGAATTCTACCAAACATTTAGGGACCAATGCCCTACAATCTCTTTCAGAGTATAAAAATAGAATAAATATTTTCTAACACATTTTATGAGGCCAGCATTACCCTAATATCAAAACCAGACAAAGATATTACAAGAAAAGAAAACTTCAGATTAATATCTCCCATGATCTGCATACAAAAATCCTCAAAAATATAGGAAATCCAATCCAATTATACATAAAAATTTATACAGTATAGTTAATAACCCAGGTATTCAAGAATGGTTCAAGATTTAAATATTAAATAATGTAAATCTATCATATCAAAAGGCTAAAATATAAAAAAGCATTGGATAATACCCATTTATGATATATCTACACTAATAAAAGACAAAGATGCTAATTGACCATACTTTTGTTATGCCCTAAGCCATGCCCACCAGCCAATCAGAGTGACTATATGCAAATTAACCCAACCAAGATGGCAGCTGGCAGCCATGGAGCTGGAGCAAGCAGGAGGCTTGGTTGCCTGGGTGATGTTGGAAGCCAAGCTTCCCGCCTGACCTGTGCCGGCTGTGGCCTTTGCTCATGGCCACAAAGTTTCAATTATAGAAGACAAATAAATCCCAGATACCTGCTTCCAGCCAGCCTTCTATGGGAGCTTGGGAGGCTGGGGGCCATGGCCAGCCTGCAAACAGCCATCAGCACCTCACCCAGGATGGCCACACCATTATGGGGTGAGGGTCCCCACTTGGGGGCTTAGCCAGTCTGAAAACAGCCCTCAGCCCCTCACCCAGGCTGGCCAGGCATCCCAGTGGGGACCCCCACCCTGAAGGGGCTGTGGCCAGCCTGCAAACAGCCATCAGCCCCTCACCCAGGCTGGCCAGGTGACCCAGGGGTGATCCCCACCCTGAAGGAGCTGTGGCCAGCCTACAAACAGCCATCAGCCCCTCACCCAGGCTGGCCAGGCACCCCAGGGGGGACCCCCACCCTGAAGGGGCTGTGGCCAGCCTGCAAACAGCCATCAGCCCCTCACCCAGGCTGGCCAGGCACTCCTATATAATAAAAGGGTAACATGCAAATTGATCCTAACAGCAGAACAACTGGGAATGACTGGTCACTATGACACACACTGACCAACAGGGGGCAGATGCTCAATGCAGGAGCTGCCCCCTGGTGGTCAGTGCGATCCCACAGGGAGAGCTCTGCTCAGCCACAATCCAGGTTGACAGCTGCCAATACAGTGGTGGTGGTGGGAGCCTCTCCTGCCTCCTCAGCAGCACTAAGCATGTCTGACTGCAGCTTAGGTCTGCTCCCCGCCTGCAAATGGACATCCCCTAAGGGCTCCCAGGCTGCCAGAGGGATGTCTGACTTCCAGTTAGGCCCAATCCCCCAGGGAGCAGGCCAAAGCCAGCAGGTGGTCATCCCCCGAGGGGTCCCAGACTGTGAGAGGGCATAGGCCGGGGTGAGGGACCCCCCCCCCCTCCGAGTGCACAAATTTTTGTGCATGGGGTTCTAAAAATATATATATATATAATCTTTCAGTATACTAGGAATTGAGGGGAACTTCCTCACTTAATAAATAAAATCTACAAAAACCCTACAACTAACATCATAATTAATGATGAGAAACTTGAAGCTTTTGTAGGATCAGGTACAAAGCATGGATATCTCCACTCATCATTCCTTTATATTATCATACTGGTAGTTATAGCTAATGCAATAAAAAAAAATGAAAATGAAAGATATAGAGAAATAAAACTGTCTTTGTTATAAGGTTACATGATGGTTTATGTAGGACATCCAAAAGAATAGACAAACAAAACAAAATATAACCCTCCTGGAACAAGTAAGCATTTATAGCAAGATACAAGGTTAATATACAGAATTCTATGACTTTCCTATAAGTCAGCAATGAGCAAGTGAAATATGAAATTAAAAACACAATACCATTTACAAAAACAAAATAATTGGGTATAAATCTAAATATTTGGTTGCATAAGATCTATACAAGAAAAACTACCCAACTCTTAAGAATAAAATCAAAGAAAATTAAATAAATGAAGGAATATATCATGTTTATGGAAGGACCCAATAATGTCAAGATGCTAGTCTTCTGAATGCAATCCATTGGTTCAATTCAACACCAATCAAAATCCCAGCAAGTTATTTTGTGTATTGACAAAATTATTATAAATTTTATATGAAGAAACAAAAGACACTGACATTGTCTTTTCAGAGACACTATTTTTTCAGGCACTGTATACAGTTTCAAGGAATGCTATCCTGGTTAAGAATACACTTACAGGTTTCCAAAGTCTCTTTGTTTGTGTGATACACTGACAATAAAACTAAAAGCTGGAAATGATTCCAAGAACTTCACTGTCTGCTGTGTCAAAATATTAAGATCAATAACATTTGTTCTCGAACATGACCTAAACTATGAGATTAATATTGAGATCAATTCAGTAAATCATACCAAATCAGCTCCACAATTTCCCCAATTTTACGAATTCTCCCTGGCTTGTTTTTGCCCTCTATATTCTAACTTCTTAGTTATATTGGCCTTTTTTATAATTTATAATATATAACAATATAGTTTCACTTATAGTACCAGGGCATAAAACATAGGAAATGACTTTTTTTTCCAACTAGAACACATAATTAAAATTTTTCTACACGTTAAAAAAGAAAAAGACACTGGCTAACAGAGTGTTGAAGAACAAATTTGGAGGACTGACACATCCAACTTCAAGACTTAGCATAAAGAGATAGTACCCCCCAAAAATGAATCTAGACCCAAGACTTATATCCTTCACAAAATTAACTCAAAATGTATCACAGACCTAAATGTAAAGTGCAAAACTATAAAACTCCTAGAAGATAATGTTGGTATTTATATGTAAATTGACAATTTGCACTTCATTAAAAGTAAAATATTCTGCTCTTCAAAAAGCACTGTCAAAAGAGTGAGAAGACTAGCCATCAAAGACATGTCTGATAAAGGACTTATACAAAATATACAAAGAACTCTTAAAATTCAACATAAAAACACAAACAACCTGACTAAAAAATGGGTCAACAAAGACCTTAACAGACACCTCACCAAAGAAGATATGCAGACAACAAATAAGCACATGAAAAGATGCTTCATGTCATATCATCAGGGAAATGCAAATGAAAACAACAGTGTGATACCACTACACACCTATTATAATTGTGGAAATCTGAAACACTGACAGCACCAAATGCTGGCAAGGATGTGGAGTAACAAGAATTTTCAAATGCAACATGGTACAGATACTTTGGAAGACAGTGTGGCAGTTTCTTACAAAACTAAACATATCCTTCTCATATGTTTGGCAATTGTGTTCCTTGGTTTTCACATAACTAAACTGAAAACTTTTGTACACACAAAAACCTGCTCATGGATGTTTATAGCAGCTTTATTCATAACTGCCAAAACAAAAGCAACCAAGGTGTTCTTCAGTAGATGAATATGAATGAACTGTGGTACATCCAGATAATGAAATATTATTCAGTGCTAAAATAAAAGAGCTATCAAACCATGAATAGACCTGGAGGAATCTTAAATGCATGTTACTAAGTGGAAGAAGCCAATCTGAAGAGGCTACATACTGTATTATAACAAATGTACCACCTGGTGCCCAATGTTGATAGTGGGGGAGATTGTTTGTATGTGGACAGGGGAACAGGGGGAACTCTCGATACTTTTTACTCAATTTTGCTGTGAACCTAAAACTGCTCTAAAGGAGAAACCAAGATGGCGGCATAGGTAAACACCGGAGATTGCTGCCTCGCACAACCACTTCAAAAATACAACTAAAAGAAGGAATGGACATCATCCACAACCACAGGAAGGCTGGCTGAGTGGAAAATCTACAAATAGAAGGAAAGAGAAAAGCATACCGAGACTCAGAGGAGGTGCGGTGTGGAAGTAAAATACAAAGGTGCGGAGGTGCATGTGGAGAGGGCTGGCGGCTGAGGTCATGATTGTCTTTTTCAATCGGGAGGGAGTCTCAGGCTCTGAGCTCCAGTTCTGGGCGAGTCTCTGGGGACCCAGGCTCATACGGGAGAAACGGGACTGTCTGGCATTGGTCAGAACTCAAGGGCAGCTTTCTCTTGGAGGCACATGCAGCGATTGCTGGGGCCTCTGAGGACAGGACTGAGAGCAGCCATACTGCTCGCTCTGCCCGCCCAGTTGATCCCCTGGGGCTCCGCCCCGCCCAAGAGGCTTTTGCATATGAAAGACCTGACCCTTTGTAATCTGAAAATTACTTAACAAACTGCAGCTGCCCAAGGCCCCAGGGCAACTTGCATTGCTTTACAGCTGGCTTCTGTGGGGTGGCCTCAGGCAGAGGCTAGATTAGCACCTCCTTAGATCCAAGAGCCAGTGTGCTCAGTGGTCAGAGTGGGACCATCCAATTATAACTCCGCAGATCCATAAGTAACACACTCAGGGGGCAGACTCAGTGAGCACCAAAGCCCCACTGAAGCAAGTCTTGCCCCAGAAGGGTGTCTTCAGCACAGAAGTTCTCCCACCATAGACACAGCTGATTCTCACAGGCAATTGGCCTGGAGGTCAAATCCTCCCAGTGATACCTACAACAATCAAGGCTTAACTACAACAAGACTGTGCACAAAGACCACAAGGGGGTGCACCAAGAGTGTCTACTTCAGGTAATTGGGGAGGCTGAGCCACTGGGCCCTATAGGACACTTAGGACAGAAAGCCACTCTATCGACACAGCGAAGCATAAAAAAATGCCGAGACAAAGAAACAGGTCACAAATGACAGAAATGGAGGAAAGCAAACTACAGGATATAGAATTCAAAACCACACTTTTAAGGTTTTTCAGGAACTTTCTAGAAACCACCGATAAATGTAGTGAGATCCTCAAAAATCTAGTGAGACCCTCAATGTGATAAAGGACCAACTAGAAATTAAGCATACACTGACTGAAATAAAGAATATTATACAGACTCCCAACAGCAGACTAGAGGATCGCAAAAATCAAGTCAAAGATTTGAAATGCGAAGAAGCAAAGAACACCCAACCGGAAAAGCAAAATGAAAAAGAATCCAACAATATGAAGATAGTATAAGGAGCCTCTGGAACAACTTCAAGCACACCAACATCCGAAATATAGGGGTGCCAGAAGAAGAGAGAAAGCAAGATATTGAAAACCTATTTGAAGAAATAATGACAGAAAACTTCCCCTACCTGGTGAAAGAAATAGACCTACAAGTCCAGGAAGCGCAGAAAACCCCAAACAAAAGGAATCCAAAGAGGACCACACCAAGACACATCATAAATAAAATGCCAAGAGCAAAAGATAAAGAGAGAATCTTAAAAGCAGCAGGAGAAAGACAGTCAGTTACCTACAAGGGAGTACCCATACGACTCTCAGCTGATTTCTCAACAGAAACTTTGCAGGCCAGAAGGGAATGGCAAGAAATATTCAAAGTGATGAACAGCAAGAACCTACAACCAAGATTACTTTACCCAGCAAAGCTATCATTCAGAATTGAAGGTCAGATAAAGAGCTTCACAGATAAGGAAAAGCTAACGGAGTTCATCACTACCAAACCAGTATTATATGAAATGCTGAAAGGTATCCTTTAAGAAGAGTAAGAAGAAGAAAAAGGTAAAGATACAAATTATGAACAACAAATACGCATCTATCAACAAGTGAATCTAAAAATCAAGTGACTAAATAATCTGATGAACAGAATGAACTGGTGATTATAATAGAATCAGGGACATAGAAAGGGAATGAACTGACTATTCTTGGGGGGAAAGGGGTGTGGGAGATGCGGGAAGAGACTGGACAAAAATCGTGCAACTATGGATGTGGACAGTGGGTGGGGAGTGAGGGCAGAGATTGGGGTGGGAACTGGGAGGAGGGGAGTTATGGGGGGGGAAGAGGAACAAATGGAATAATCTGAACAATAAAGATTTAATTTAAAAAACTGCTCTAAAATTCTTTCTATTAACTGTACAAATTCTATGAGTAAAAATGGAATTAAAGATGCACTTTAGGTGATGAGAAACAGGCTTCAAAATTAGAGTATGAACAAGAGCTAAACATTTTCATGAAATAAAATGAAAATAAATTTTGGCACAAAAACATGCCATTAATCATTCTAAAGAAGATAATAGAAATAATAAAACAATTCCACTAAAATATGTTTTACCAAAAATCCTAGATTTTAAATGTTGAAGAAAACAGTCTATGGAAGCAAATAAGTGTTCATTTAGTTTTGTTACACAGAAAAACTGAAAATCCCCTGCCATATTTGTTGACAATGCAAAAGTTATTAAAAATACTTTTGAAAAGCTTGCAATAACAGCTAGTACAAAGACTTGATGTGAAACTAATATAATGTTATGTGTTAATTACACATCAATTAAAAAAAGAAAAAAAACATCATGGACTTTGTACATCACTAGAGATGATATAAGAAAACAATATACATTCTATATATACAAGGGCAGAAATTAAAAGTAAGAGCAAGGAAGCTAATAAAACAACTATCAAATGGCATAGAAAATATTCACAATATCTATATCTATACCAATAAAAAAGTAATATGCTAATTAGACTGGGAGACCTTCCAGAGACATTCCGGACAAAGCCGGGGGGCTTGGCTGGCCTGCAAAGCACCCCCAAACAGCCTTCAGCCCCTCGCCCAGGCCAGCCACACTCCCTCAGGGGGGACCCTCACCCTGCTGGGGGCATAGCCAGCCTGCAAACTGCCCTCAGCTCCTCGCCCAGGCAGGCCACACCCCCAAGCAGGGACCTTACCCTGATGGGGGTGTGACCAGCCTGCAAAGGGCCATCAGCCCCTTGCCAAGGCCCACCCTGCCCCCAGCACAGACCCTCACCCCAATGGGAGCATGAGGAGCCTGCAAACAGCCATTAGTCCCTCACCCAGGCTGGCCAAGCCCCCAGCGGGGACCCCTACCCCAATGGGGGTGTGGGCAGCCTGCATACTGCCCCAGCCCCTTGCCCATGCCAGCCCCACCCCACTAGTGGACCCCCATCCTGATCCAGGACCCCCTTCAGGGCAGACCAACTGGCCTCCACCCATGCACCAAGCCTCTATCTATACTAAGAAAAGAGTAATATGCTAATTAGACTGGGAGATCTTCCAGACCTTCTGGATGTCCTTCTGGACAAAGCCATCGTGGCGGGGCCGAGGCAGAAGCTGTGAGAGGAGATAAGGCCAAGAGGGGAGGGCAGTTGGGAGCGAGCAGGCTGGCAAGAGGGAGCAGTTGGGGGCAAGAAGGCTGGCGGGGGGGGGATTTGGGATCAAGCAGGCTGGCAGGCAGAGTGGTTAGGGATGATCAGGCAGGCATTCAGGTGAGCGGTTAGGAGCCAGAGGTCCCAGATTGTGAGAGGGATGTCCGACTTCCCGATCCCCATAGGGATCGGGCCTAAACCAGCAATTAAACATCCCCGAGGTGTCCCAGATTGGAGAGGGTGCAGGCTGGGCTGAGGGACACCCCCCCATGCACGAATTTTGTGCACAGACCACTAGAATATATATAAAAGCCTAAGCAACTGAACGACCAAACAACCAAACGACTGGTTGACAGGTCGCTATGATGCGTGCTGACCACCAGTGGGCAGGAGCTCAGCACAGGAGCTGTCCCCTTGTGGTCAGTGCGCTCCCACAGTGGGAGTGCTGCTCAGCTGACTGACAGGTGCCAGACACTGGGCTCATGACTGGCAAGCGCAGCCACAGTGGCAGGAACCTCTCTGGCCTACAAGGCTGCTCTTCTGAGCAGTGGCAGCAGGCACAGTGGGGCCAGGATGAGCAGTAGTGGCATGGCGGCTGGCCTGGGCTCAGTCTCCTCCACAGCCACCTGCCGCTTCACACATAACTACATCCCTCAGAGGATGTCGGACTGCTGGTTTTGGCCCGATCTGTATAGGCTGACATCCCCTTAGGGTTCCCGGATTGCGAGAGGGCTCAGGTCAGGACAAGGGACCCCACTGGTGCATGAATCTGTGCACTGGGCCTCTAGTCTTTTAAATAAAAAGTGAAATGCCTCCCACCAGGTGTGGCTCAGTGGTTGAGCATCGACCTATGAACTGGGAGGTCATGGTTCGATTCCTGCTCATGGCACATGCCTAGATTTCAGGCTCAACGTGCAGGAGGCAGCCAATCGATGATTTTCTCTCATCATTGATGTTTCTTTCTCTCTCTCCCTCTCCCTTCCTCTCTGAAATCAATAAAAAATATACTTTAAAAAAATTGAGATATAAAGTTACATATACAGCATAAATGCAAGTTTATAATGTCTATGGATATGAAATGCTTAATCATGTATGTAGAAAAGGCTGGAGTCAAACAGTCTTAAACTTTAACCAGCTGTTATCTCTGGGTAATAGCTAATTCTAATTATAATTAACCTCAATAATTCATTTCTATGTTTTCTAAATTTTCTTTAATGTTCATTTACAACCTATATAAACACAGGAAAATATACATATAAAAACTCAAACTCAAATATGAAATCTTATAAAAACTACTAGAGGCCTGGTGCACAAAAATTTGCGCACACGGGGGGGGGGGGGGGTCCCTCAGACCGGCCTGTGCTCTCTCGCAGTCTGGGACCCCTCAGGAGATAACGACCTGCTGGCTTAGGCCTGCTCCCGGGTGGCAGAGAGCAGGCCCAATCCCTAGGTGCAGCCCCTGGTCGGGCTCAGAGCAGGGCCGATTGGGGAAGTTGGGGCACCGCCCCCTGTCATGCACAGAGCAGGGCAGATCAGGAGGTTGCAATGCCACCCTCAGTCACGCTCAGGGTAGGGCTGATTGGGGGGTTGGGGCAACACCCCCTGTCACACTCAAGGCAGGGTCGATGGGGAGGTTGCGGGGCCACCCCATAACGCACAGAGCAGGGCCGATCAGAGGGTTGGGGCACCGCCACTCTCACACTCAGGGCAGGGCTGATGGGGAGGTTATGGCTCTACCCCATCACACACAGAGCAGGGCCCGTGGCGGGCGGGGGGTTGGGGCGCCACACCCTGTCACACACAGAGCAGGGCCCATCAGGGGGTTTGGGCGCTGCCCCCTGTCACACTGATCCCGGTGCTGGGAGGCCTCTCAGCTCCGCTGATCCTGGTAGGCATATTACCCTTTTACTATATAGGATAGAGGCCTGGTGCATGGGTGGGGGCTGGCTGGTTTGCTCTGAAGGGTGTCCTGGATCAGGATGGGGGTCCCCACTGGGGTGCCTGGCCAGCCTCGATGAGGGGATGATGGCTGTTTTCAGCTGGTCACACACCCTTCAGGGTGGGGGTCCCCACTGGGGTGCCTGGCCAATCTGGGTGAGGGGCTGAGTGCTGTTTTCAGTCTGGTGGGTGACTGAAGCTCCCAACTGCTCTTTTTTTTCTTTTTTTCTTTTATTCTGGGCCACCTTTAGCTCTGGCTCCAGCTCTGAGACCTCCGCTGCTGAAAGCAGGTATCTGGTTTGTTTGGGTTCTATAATCAAAACACTGTATCAACTCCAGCTCTGAGATCCCGGCTCGCTGAAAGCAGGTTTCTGGGGTTTTGCTTAGCTTCTATATTTGTAACAATGTTTCAAACTGCAAGCTCAGAGGCCGGCAAGGCAGGCGGGGAACGTTGGAGTCCTCCGTCACTGAAGCAAGCAAGCCTCATGTTAGCTTCAAGCTGCCTGGCTGCCGGCCGCCATCTTGGCTGGCAGTTAATTTGCATATCGCCCTGATTAGCCAATGGGAAGGGTAGTGGTTGTACGCTAATTACCATATTTCTCTTTTATTAGATAGGATTAATATGGGCGATAGTACTGCATTGTCACTTGGCTATCACTCTTCAGTTGTAAGAATAAATGAGTGGACTGATAAGAACCTGAAATCAGAACCTCAGCCAAACCTGTACCGAACAGGAAGCACTGAACTAATGGGGGCATTAATCCACAATGCCAAGATAAAATATTAAAACACTACTAAAAGCATTTCTGCCAAGTTGAAAGGAATAAACACAGTTCCAATCACTGGATCTTGATTCATAGAAACATCATTCTTTTCTCTTCTTTTCTCCACATAGCAAGCACAGGGAAGTGCTTTTGTGTCACCACAGCTTCATAGAATGTGGTCTCTCCCATGAACACACCCAGGAATGTGGTGTTTCTCACATACTGCTGGACACCACTAGCCAGCTAATTCACCTTCCCTCTGGGTTCCTAGTGGGTTTCAGAAAAGAAGACCAAATACCCTTACTTTCACAACAGAGATGAACAGGCAGATGCCTTTTGATGTATTTTTCAGGGAGGCAGTTTTTCATAAATAGTTACTTTATTAACTATCACTTTTGTTCCCAGTGAGCTTGAAGTGGACCTATAGCCACTCCCCAGCCTTCTGGCTGTTAGTTACAACAGATGTCCCTAGAGTAAGCTGGATAGTTCAACCTATTCATTAACTGAGTTTACTTAAACATCCTACTCCTAACTACCATTTTTCATGTTAAAACTGAGTGTGATGCAAGTAAATATGTTTGAGTGGAAACTCATCTTAGATTAAGTAAAATCAAATGATAATGAATAACATTTAAATGATATTTTCAGGAAAATATGTATGAAAAGTCTCCATTCTAAGACCATACTTAGCTCTGCAAAAAACTCAAGCACAACCACAAGAAAAAGATTATCAGAATGCCTCCCAAAATGGTTATACAGAGGAAAAAATATTAATCTAAAAGGTGATTAAGTACTTTGGCATAAGAACTAATATAGTCTTTTTTTCCCATCTGGAGCCCATATGGCATTCTTCTTAGCAAAACCATCTATTCAATACACACAATTATAATGTTCCTAAAATAATAGTAACAAAAATAGATGCAAAAATTATCTGTAAAAATGAAGGCTAACTCAAATTCACCCAGAACTTCAGTTTTAGTTGGGATGATATTTTCCAAAGACCACAAATATAAAAATGCATGAATCATGAAATGTCAGAATCAGAATAATAATTATAATGAATACAATTCATATAAATTTTTATTGAAGTAAAATTCACATAATATAAAAGCAATCATTTTAAATAGAACAATTTTTGGTGTTTAGTACATTCACAGTGTTTCTCAACCACCACCTTTATCTATTTTTTAGGTAATTTTTTTGCTCCAAAAGAAAACCCTGTATTCATTAAGCAATCATTCTTCATTTCCCCAAAACGTGGCTCCTGGTACCCACCAATCTGCTTTCTGTTTTTATGTTTATGTATTCTGGACATTTTATATGAATGGAATCATACAATATGTGAGCTATTGTCTAGGTTATTTTACTTAGCATGTTTTTAAGCTTGATTCACATTGTAGCATGTATCAGTAATTCATTCCTTTTCAGAGCTGAATAATACTCTCTCATGTACTGATGGGCACTTGGGGCTATTTCCATCTTTTGACTACTGTGAATAGTGCTGATATGAACATTTATGTACAAGTATTTGTTTAAGTATATGTTCTCAATTCTTTTGGGTATATTCCTCAGAGCAAAATTGTTGGATTATATGCCAATCCTATGTTTAACTTTTTAAAGAACTACCAAATTCTTCTGCACAGTGGCTTCCCCATTTCCCATTCCAGCCAGAAATGTATAAGGACTCCATATTGTCTACATCCTAGCCAACACTTGCTATTTTCTCTCCACCCTTTTTTTTAATTCTAGCTATTCTCATTGGTTGTAAAGTGCTACATCTTTTAGCTTTGATTTGCATTTTTCTAATTACTAATGGCTTGTTAGCCATTTGTATGTCTTCTGTGAAAAAAAGGTCCATTACTGTCCTCTGCCAATTTCTTCATTAGGCTATTTGGTTTATTTGCTGTTGAGTTGCAAGATTTCTTTATATTTTCTAGATACTAGACCCTTTTTAGATATATGATTTGCAAATATTTTCTCCCATTTGGTAAGTTTCCTTTTCACTTTCCTGATACTGTCCTTTGATGTAAAGAATTCTTGTAATGTAAGGGTGTTTTAACATAAGAAAATAAATCAATGTAATAAACAACATTAATAGAATGAAGGAACAATTCATGTGGTCATATCATTTGACAGAAATGAAGAAAAAACATTTTAAAAATCAAACATCCTTTCAAAACTAGGAGTAGAGGAGAACTACCTCAACATGATAAAAAACATTATGACAAATGAACACATAACATCATACTCATGGTGAAAGACAGGCAGCTTCCCACTAAGTCAGGAGTAAGACAAGGATCCTTGTCTTCATTGTTGCCATTTAGCACTGTACTAGATGAGCTAGCCAGATAAATTGAACAAAAAATTAGTAAGTTTTCAAATTGGAAAAGAAGTAAAACTACCTTTATTATAATGATGTGATACTAGATATAGAAAATCTAAAAGCATTCACACAAAGTCTAGAACTAACAAATGATTCAGCCAGTTGTAGGGCACTGGGTTCACACAGTAATATCACTGTTTCTATACACCAGTAATTACCATGCAGAATGGAATTTAAGAAAGCAATTCCATTCACCATAACATTCAAAGAATAAGATATCTAGAAATAAATTGAACTAAGTAAGTAAATGATTTTCTGAGAAATGCTCACCTGTCCGAATTCAAATAATGGACTTGAAGACAGAAGTATGGCGAAAATAGTTTTAATAGTTCTTGCAAGAATGGGTGTCCATCCGGTTGAACAGGCACAGGCACAGTAACAATCTGAGGCTATTTATGCCTGGGGTGTGAGAGTCCCTCCTCTGGTTCCTCACTGGCTGAGTACTACGGAGTGGACAGTTTCCCCATACGTCACCTAGGTCTTATTGTCTCCTATTGGGCCATTAAAAAAAATGGGCTGAGGCCTTTTCTAGTTGTCTCCACCTCCCCCTGGGTGCAAGGTGTTTTTTCCTGGGTGCCTTCAGAGGTTTCCACCATGATGCTGGCCCACGTACACAGTTCTTTTGTTCTTATACTCTCACCCCTCTCCTTACATTCTTTTTGCCCTGGGGAAATTCAGTAACCATTTCCATTAAAAGTTGACTATGTTAAAGATGGATCACAGAGGCCTATTTCCTACAAATTCCCTGCTCTCCTTCTTTTGCTAATTGATTATATCTTCATTAGTTGTTTTAAAGCCTATTGGCTTTCTTAGAGGAAGGGAGAGGGAGTGAGAGTCTATATAGGTTCCTTCATTGGCAGCTTCAGAGCAGTTGGAGTGATGAGAAGCATGTCTCAGGGTCCTGTCTATTTCTCCTCCAGTTGTCCCATCATCCTTGCTCTGCTTATGTCTGTCCAACTGCTTAACACGTTCCCTCAAGGATTGTGGCTCTGAATTCTTTCATGGAAAAGGGGCATAATGTCCCTTCTGAAGATACTTCCACGCTGAGGAAGGATGCAGGTTTTCTTTCAGAACCTAGAGATCCTCGCTCTTTGTCAGAGGGACAATGAGGCCTGGACATGGAAGGAGGTGTCTAGAGGTGGTATTTCCTGAGTATGAGTAGGGCTTATAATGTGTTATAGAATTTCAAAAGCTAGAACAGCAAGAATTACAACAAATGGTCTGGCAGAAGGAAAAAAGCCACATCAGTTCTAATAATTCCTTATTGAAATATAATTTTTCTCTCTAAAATTACCCTTATTTTTATTAAAGAGCCAAATTAAGACCAACCTATTTACTGTATTAAGTCTAGTTACAATTTGGCCTGATTGTTTGCATGAACACAATAAGAATAACAGTTGATACACAGGCTATGTTAAAAATCTGCTTTGCTGGAATTTCATGGTTGAGTCTAATGAGCCCCTCAGGGTAGAGAAGCCAAGCCAACTGAAGACTTGGGTGAAATCATCAAGTTTTTGAGGTTCCCAAAATGTCTTAAGTTTCCTTCTTTGCTATCTCTCAGAAAAGTAACCTTTCATTCCTTACCTGGAAAGACTGCTATGAACCACATGACGAAGCAAGGCATCAGGCTTGGCAATTTTAGCATAGTTCCTAGGATATTGGTTGGCACTCAAAGGGTTAATTATAATACTACCCTGCAGCCAAACTTGTTTTCACATTCCCAAGAAAGTGAATGGAGAATGAAGCTTTTTCCATACATACAATGTGTCTTTTCCATACATGCAAGCTGTTATGAGTCAGAAATGTCCCTCAGCTATATGCTATCTGTAAACTAGATCTCTCTGTAATTGCTACAGAACCTCAGAGAAAAAGATACTCAAATGAAATAAACATTTAAAAAATGGGTGAATGAATTTGTTAGTCTTTTGCCAACATTTGCCAATTCTTGAGGAATTAAAGTATTGTCCTTGTTTTACAGTGCAGTCTTTACAGAGGCTCCAGAATATCAAACCCACTAAATCCTTTTACATTCCTCAAAACCTCCCCTGTTCAGCTCAAAATGCTCATAGGTAATTGGCTTTCTAAAACCAAAGTCCCAGGACTTTTGAAATGCAAATACCAGGAACTCTTGCCTGGGCTATTTTTAAAATACGAATCTCTGGAAGATAGCCACCTAAATAAATCACTTTTAACTTATTTCATCTATTTAATCCAACAAACTCCAAAGTTTTAAGCTAACAAAAACTTTGGAAATTTATGTTTAGGCATATATAACTATCATTGAAAAAACTTTATCATAAACCCTTCATTTTAGTTGTATTTATTTTGCCTTAACAACTTTGAGATTTTAGAGCCAATTATTATTACCCAAGGCATTTTCTTGGCAAATTTTGAAACAGGGATAACTCACCAGCCTCCAGTCACTTTAATGTGAAAGTACTATTGTATTTTATTTTTCTTTACAAAATGGGAGTGGCCCCAACTACTATTTCTGCAGCCTTCTTGAAGGAACTTCTGCAGATTTGGTCCTCCTAGGAGAAGACTTGGGGGGAGGGGGGTGGTTAGAAGACTTTATTTCCCATATTTTTTTCTTTCTGAGTAGACTAACAATATGAAATATTACATATAAGAAGAGATCTCAAAAACAGAAACAAAAACCTCTACAGTAAATAAATGAGTACTCTCAAAAGTGTGGACTGGGACATTAGCCTTAGAATCTTATCTCACACTAACCCAGCACAGCAAATGGGTTCTGAGTGGCACAAAGCCCAAACAGCAGAGACAGAGGATTCCCTATGCTCATAAAACAGTGAACAGCAAACTAAGTCCCCCCAAAATAAGAAAGCAAGCAAAGAACATCAGTAACAAAGTTACATTACAGACAGACAGACAATAATTCTCACTAAGAGTTTCTGGTGATTGATGGCTTTAGAGGGAGGCAGAGAAGGAAGGGTCCCCAAGATTAGGAATTCTCAGCAACTGCTGGGAGGTTCCTGCAATCCCTGCCACAGGTTCATCCTGCCATAAGCAGCTGGGTTCCTCAAAGTGAGATGTGCCCCATCTTTAAACAAATTAAACCAAACAACAAAGAAACACAAAACATTAATGGAGACTCTCTTGAATACAATATTTACAGGCACACAACCCACAGATAAGAGCTTCACACATGCTCCTTGTCAGTCCAGCCACAGACAACACAGAATGCCCTGCATAAAAACCACCGAAGCAGAGTGGTGTCCCTTGTCTCAGAGCAGATCAGACTAAGGTTTCAGAGACCAGGCCAAGGACCGCTGGAGGTCACTTGCCATCAGATTTGATCAGGTTCACCCTGTCTTCATCTGAATCAACCTTGGGCCAAAAGACAGAGGTCTGTGATTGGGTCTTGAGGCCATATAAAACAATGGTATTTGATCATCTTTTGTTTCTATTTTGTCCCTAGTATGGGGATTGTCTCCCAAGAACCTCAGCATTCTCCCCAGAGGACTATCCGGGGGAATGTCTAAGGGATCCTCCGTGGCTCTGCTTTTCTTAGTTTCCCTAGGTCTAGAATTGTTGTTTTCCATCCTCGGCAAGTCCCTGCAACTATTCTATGTGATCAACGCCCCCCTTGCTGGAGATTTCTTGCATACCTCAAGATCCACTTTGTCGGTCACTGGCCATTTCCCTTGAGGGAGAATGGAACCATAGATTAGGACTCCATACTCGCTTTATGTCCAAGACATGTCTCAGTCACATATACTCAATCTCTGAGGATACCCAACCACCAAGGCAATACTTATAGTCCAATTTTTTCCTAACTTGGGACTGTGCACAAAGTTGCCTGGTTGCCACAGGCACATGTCTTTTGTCTCCTGTGTCCATTTTTCTGTCTTCCAAAAAAATAGTCTTGGGCTCATCTATAGCCTCCAGGAAGAGATGGGGTCCTAGGCAGAGTAGGCCACCCAAAATCAGGTGAGATGTATCCACCCCTTAACCAGAGCCCTGTTCTACATGGGCACAGAAGTCCCAGATGTGCCCCCAAATTGTGAGACATGCTCACTTGCCCAATTTAAAATAACAGACTCAAAGACAGAGTCTGGTGAAAATGAGACTTTTAACACATTCTTGCAAGAGCGGGTGTCCATCCAGTTGAAAGGGCCCAGGCACACACAGGGTAGTAATCAGAGGCTATTTATTCCTGGGATGTGAGAGTCCCTCCTCTGGTTCCTCACTGGCTGAGTACTATGGTGTTAACAGTTTTTTCCATACGTCACCTAGGTCTTGTTGTCTCCTATTGAGCCATTAAAAAACATGAGCTGAGGCCTTTTCTAGTTGTCTCTACCTCCTCCTGTCTAGTTAAGGTGGGCATGAGGGGTTTCCACCGTGATGCTGGTTCATGTACATAATTCTTTTGCTCTTATACCCTCTTCTCTCCTCCCTACATTCTGTTTGCCTGAGGAAATTCAGTAACTATTTCCATTAAAAGTTGACTATGTTGAAGATGGATTACAGAGGCATATTTCCTACAACTTGTAGAGTAAAACTGCAAAACATTGCTAAAAGAAGCTAAAGAAGACCTAAGTAAAGTAAAATTACCCCACATTTATGAATTAGAACACTTATTATTATTAAGATGGCAATACTGTCCAAAGTGATCTACAGATACAATGCAATCTTTACCAAAATTCCAGTAGTCTTTTTTTGCAGAAATGGCAAATCAGCTCATCAAATTCATATGGATTCACAAAGGGTCCCAAATAGCCAAAACAATCTTGAATAAGAAGAGCAAAGTGGAAGGACTCCTTTCCTAATTTCAAACTTGATACAAAGTTATAGTGATTAAAACAATGTGGTATTGACATAAAAATAGATATCTAGACCAATGAAGTCAAACTGAAAATCTAAAATCCATCAAAACTGATTTAAATTTGTTTTCATTTTTTATTTTTTAATTACAGTTGACAGTCTATATTATTTTATATTAGTTTCAGGTGTGCAGCATAGTGGTCAGATAATTATATAATTTACTAGAGGCCTGGTGCATGAAATTCATGCACAGGGGTGGAGTGGGGGTGGGGGTCCCTCAGCCTGGCCTACACCCTCTCGCAATCCAGGACCCCTCAGGGGATGTCTGACTGCTGGTTTAGGCTTGATCCCAGGCAGTTGGACATCCTTCTCACAATCCGGGACTGCTGGCTCCTAACCACTGGCCTACCTACCTGCCTGATCACCCTAACCACTCTGCCTGCCTGCCTGATGCCCCTAACTGCTCACCTGCCTGCCTGATCACCCCTAACCACTCTGCCTGCCTGCCTGATCACCCCTAACCACTCTGCCTGCCTGTCTGATTGCCCCTAACTACTCTGCCTGCCTACCTGATTGCCCCTAACCACCTCTGCCTCTGCCCCCACCACCACAGCTGGAAGAACATCTGGAATGACATGTGAAAGGTCATTCGGCTGTCAGGTCTAATTAGCATATTATGCTTTTATTATTATAGATATTACTTATGAAGTAATCCCTTATATTTCCATTACCCACTGGCACCATGCATAGTTATTTCAATGTTATTGACTATATATATTCCTTATGTTGTACTTTACATTGCTGTGACTATTTTGTAATGGCCAATTGATTTTTGACACAGGTGCCCAAACCATTCCATGGGGACAGAATAGGTTCTTCAAGTAGTGGTGCCGGGCCAACTGGATATCCACATGCAAAAGAATGAACCTAGACACTTATCTCACACAGTATACAAAATTAAATAAAAATTAATTGACAACTTAAGTATAAGAGCTAAAACCATAAAAACCTTAGATGAAAACAGGCAAATATTCATGAGCTGGATGTGGCAATGGTTCTTAGATATGACACCAAAAGTATGAGCAAAGAAAAAAGGATAAAGATAATTTGCACTTCACACAAATATATTTTTATTTTTGTATTATTGAAATGACTGGGATTAAAATGTCATTGAGCCTGGCCGGTGTGGCTCAGTGGTTGAGCATTGACCTATGAACCAGGAGGTCACAGGTTCAATTCCCGGTCAGGGCACATGCCCAGGTTGTGGGCTCAACCTCCAGTAGGGGCGTGCAGGAGGCAACTGATCCATGGTTCTCTCTTATCACAGACGTTTCTATCTCTTCCTCTCCCTTCCTCTCTGAAATCAATAAAAAATATTTAAAAAAAAATAAAAAATAAAATAAAATGTCATTGATATCCTTAAAACGGCATCAATAGGAATTAAAATAATTAGCAACTATTTTCACTTGAAAAAAAGTGACTTGTACCGACATGGTTTGTACTTGTGTCCTCTAGACTGATTAGGACTATGGCTGGTGGATTTCCCACTACCTCTGTCTGCATCTCTGTGTCTGAGGCTATTTACATCCTGAATTGTGTAAGTCAACTCTGGTCACAGCAAGGCAGGCTGGAAGTGACAGGGAACAAACACTCCAGAGGACAGCTGTAATCTACTCTCAGAACTTGATATTTAATTACATTGGTTCCATTGCCCCCTGGGTAGAAGAATTCTGAGGAATTTGTTCCAGAGTTTTTCTGGGTTTCAGCTTACCATGGTCATAATGACTGAATAATGCACATTTTATTGGCTGCCTTCCAATATGTGCAGCCTATGTCACTTCCCTATGTCACTTCCTCACTCCTCTTATCATGACCTTGGATCTCCTCCAAAAGTATATGCATTCAAATCCTGTCTCAAGGACTGAGTCTGAGGGAATCTAAGCTAAGTCACAGAGAAACAACAATACCTTTTTATTGAGCCATATCTAACACAAGATTTTGTGCTAAATATTAGGAATTCAGGACTGAGTGAGACACTCTCCTTGCTCTTGAGCCCACAGTCTATTTAATATTATAATAGTCATTGATGTAATTAAAACATTAAGATTTTAGAGACAATGGGTAGTAACATGTGCTGACCTCAAGCAACTAAACTTTCAGATGTTGAATAACAAACAGAAGCTTAAAGACCTAGAAATTTGGGGGATACAGTAAGTCTGAGTAACACCTTCTTGTTCAAGACTCACTAGTTTATAAACACCAGCCTAAAATCAACAAACATAGAAACATGCAAGTTAGAAACCAAATCCCATGGAACTGACAAGTGAGTTCTACTGTAGTGACAAAAGTGAATATGGACTTTATGTTTTTATGTGATGTTCTATCAAATTATATCACTGCCACAAAGCAAAGAAGCAACTTACCTAGATCTATAATCAGAGTTATAGATGTGTAAAGATAGGTTCTAATTTGACAGAATTAAGTCCTCAACACAATGTGTGACCTTACAGCTGAAGCACTCCAACTGCCCTTTAAGGGTCCGATGCACTTAGCACCAAGCCTGGGCCACACCTGCTCAGAAATGATTCTCAGAACATCTTATAGCTTCCCTCTTTCCAACTATCCAAAGATGCAGGAAAAGAGTGCTGAGGGGATCATAGACACTAGGGACAATCCCAGGAGCCTTTGTTCCTGGTGCACCTGAAGGACCAAGCTCCTGCTGTCCGCCCAGAGCTTTTCTCCTTGGTCACGCCCTTTCTCCTACGAAGAGCTCAGAAAGTAAAGAGAGCTGTTCTTATTTCAGGCAAGAATTGGGTAGCAAAGAGACATGCAAAATGTAAAATGATGTGATCTAGCCAAATGGTAAGGAACTGTCAAAAGCAGGGGAAAAGTCAGAAGTTTCCTTCAAAACCATCATTCTTACTTTATTCACAGAACCAATTTCACAAGAAACCAGCTCTCTTTTACTGACCCCCCCTTTTCCCCAATAAACCCCTCATTTTTCTTCCCCTTAGAAAAATATGACCACTTACACAGATATATTCACCATAAAATGATAATAAAATGTTTAAATATTTCTTTGGTTTCAAGCTCAGAAAAAAGGGGTAGTCACAGAAAGTTTATATAGTATTCTTCACATGAATTCTTGTAGTATAAGAAAGCCCTGGGCCTGATCCAAAATGGTTTGGCTAGCCAGGAAGTTAAGAAAGTCTGGGATTAAAGCAGTTTTCATAAAGCGTTCATTGGCTCAATTAGAATAGCTGCCTTCCTATTGGCAAATAAGTCATAAGAGAAGCAGAATGTGAAGACTCTGCTGTTCCTCCAAACCTGACTATTTCCCTTCAGCTCATTCATTACGTAAGAACAGAAGTCTCCAGGTGGGAGCAGGGACAGTCTAGACATCATTTATTGGCCACTGATGAGTGGAAACAAGACTGCAGAACCTATTTTTTTCTGCTTTCGGGCTTTCCAACACCTTCGCCCCATAATTTACCACTTGTTTTACATTGCCCACTCTGTAAAGTTAAATGACTTTGACAGTTAGAATTACTCAAAACTTAAAAAGATATTCCCAACTGTGTCAGAGAGAACTGCTGCCTTTTCATAAGAGTGTAACTAAGGCTGTGGCTCCATCAGAAAGGCTTGAAATTGCTATCACTCTGTGGTTTGTTTTCCTAGTGCTCATAGAAAGCAGTTGCTAGTGAGTTGTAAATGAATGAGCAGTGATCCCCCACTGGCAATGTAACTGAAAGGTCCTTGTGGTCTTCAACTTGTTTTAACTCATCCATTTTACAAGACTTTACCAACTGCTTATCAAGTGCCAAGTGATATGGTACAGGTCTAGTAATACAAAGTAGAAAACAAAACAACCTCAAAGAACTGACATTTGGGTTAGCAGGCTGATAAGTAAATTAATGATTTCAGGTCACTTGTGTGTGAATTGGGGCTGCTCACCTCTGTCTACATTTCCCATCTCTTCTCCCTCACATGCTGGTCTCTGTAGATGGGCTCCTCATCTGCTCTCCCTGCTGTTTCCTGCTTAAGGCCCCTGGTGTATACTGCTCTCAGTGCCCTTCCCCATCTCTGCATCTGGCAAATGTCTATTTGGTCTTCAGGTCTTGTTTTCATCAAGGAAGCCTTTTCAGACCCCTGAGATGGGGTTAGGTGCTCCTCCTACCTGCTTCCATAGAGCAAGGTGCGTCACACACCTTATCAAGTGTGCTTAGGCTTTAGAGAGCCCAATGGTGACAACTGTACCAATCATTGTATTTCTGGGACATTGTTTCATGTCTAGTGCCAGTAGGTACTCAATAAATGCTTGTTGGATGATGAATGAGGAGAGAAGAGTTATGAGGGAATTATTATTCAATGTCTGTTTAACCCAAGTCCTTTGTAAGTTGTTCCATATGAAATAGCATAGTGTTCCTTTAGTGTTTGAAATCCTATAATCATAAAGGTTTCTGTGAAATCTCTAAAGCATTAGTTGGTCATACGTTTATCTGCCCAAAAATCTTCTGTGGTTAAATAAACTTATGAAACTCTGGGTTAAACAAAATGACGTATATGTTTTTATTGCAGAAAGTCTCAGAAGTATCAACATACTAATATACAATGTAAATCTGCAAAAGGTTTCTGTATAAAGTTTTGTCCAAGCTTGTTTGGGCCAAAGAATTCCTTCAAAACATACCATGATGATGGGAAGAGTGGTTAAAAAAGTTCTCTTTGCAGGAACATAAAGATGAGAAAGCGTCCTTAACATCAAGATCTAAAGAAAGAGAATAAGAAAGAGTAATTGTGACTTCATGATATTGACCAAGCTCATTATATTCAAGGATATAAAAAAGGCCCAGGGGCTGGATCCCAAGAGGCAGGAAGAAGTGATGGTGGGAGGTGAGGCTTGAGAGGAAGGCAGGCCAGGTAACACAAGGCCATGTAGTTCCAATTTAATGCTCACTGAAATGGGAAGCATTTAAGGATCTTATGCCAAGGAACTATGATCTGAATTGTGTATGAAAAATTAATCAAGTACAAAACAAAAGTGACAAAGATTAGCAGTGAAATCAACAGGAATTATTTTACCATTTAGAAGCAAATTGTAACAACAACAATTTAGATTTTGACAAAAGTTATAATTCACTTAAAGGAAGAGACAGACTTCAGAAAAAAATAATGGGTACTTTTTGAACTTCATAATAATCCTTTTAAGAAAAGGATATGTTGGCGAAATATTTAAATTCCTTTCTGATACTGACAATACAGGGAACACTCATAACATACCTCCTCCATGCATAAATGACTTAAACTCATAAGGCTCATGCATGAAAACAAGTCGATAGCAGCTTACCCAAGTCAAAATAGCAATCCTTACCCAAATTTGACAATAATCCTTTTGGTTTCATATGGGTGTTGTGAAGCTAAAAACAACTACCCTGACTTATTTCAGTCAATCATTCTAGAAAAAAGGTTGAATTATCTTTTTCATATTTTCTCTATAGAAACTTGTTTTTCAAAATTGTTAAGAAGCCAGAAAATTAGGAAAATAAAAGAAGTTATAAAGGTGTGTTATATAATTCATAAATAACAGTTTTTCTGCATTTTATGATATTTGGAGTCTTTGTCAGCTTTTTAAAATTTATAAATTTTTTTGTTAAACAAATATTTGCTTTAGTATGGACTATATATCTTTATATTATTGTTCTTAAAGTGGGCATAGCAAACCCACATCTCCCTTGATGGATGTGTGGCAGGATTGTCAAGGCATTGAAAACTTGTCTGTGGATGGGGGATGGAAAGGTAGGTAGAGGAGGACAAAAGGAAAACGGAATGGATGAAATACACTGCAACTTTTAAATTTGAAATATCCCTTTTAAGATTTAAAAATTATATCTAAATTAAGCGGCAGGTTAAAGGGACAGCAGAGCATCTAAGGGTTTTGAAACTGGTCTAGAAGGAAGACCCCCCCACATTTCCCTGGGCGGCAAAAAAGTCAACAAGTGTTTTAGGCATTGCGATATTAACTTTCCTTTACAGATTTCACATACTGTATCATGAGAGCTGTGATAACCTTAATAATTGAAAGGACATGTTATATTTCAATAGCATTTGAAAGAAATCACAGAAGATAATATTGTGATCTAAAAATCATAATTTCAAAAATGCTTGTTTTGCCCTCAGAAATTTCATAACCAGAGATAACACAAAACAGATGAATAGAAACAACTTCTGAGGTTTAGTGGAATTGTACCATAAAAAAACAATTATATAAAATCTAATGTGATAAAAAATGTGGCACAAAATTTTTATCCACTTAAAATTCCTTGAGCAGAAAACTACGATGAGAATGCAGAACAGGAAGTTATGAAATTTAAGTGGAATCTGATCTCGGTCAGACAAATTCATAGTTGAAGCTGGCATTACCGATTAAGGACAAAATAACACAATTACTTTCTTTGTATTAGTGGAAATAATAAACTGTATGTTGCACATTCAATATTTTATGTGCATATATATCAACCAATGAAGACAAAGCCTGAATCAATTTACTAAATTTAATTTAGTAAAATAAAGTGTAATAATGTACTGTAGAAAGTTATGGTCTGAGTTCTTAAGTTTTTATCTCATTTTTCCTATCAAAAAGCAAAGCAATACCTACATACATAAGCTTAATGAAAGTAAAGGTTTTTAATACAGAAAACTTTAAAAGACATGTCTGAGGATTCATATATAGAGACTATTATCATATTTCAAAATTTACATTTACTTATTTTTGAATAAATAATATATTTATATGGTTCATAAATTCAGAGAAAAAGAACTTCTCCATCCTTCCCCTGTCTCTCAGTATTATCAGTTTTTGCAGATCATGCCTGCTTTTGTAAAACTGCTCAAAACATCCTCCTATGCACCAAGAGTTTCAATTCCCAGTAGGGACAAATGCCCTGGTTGCTGGCTTTATCCCTAGTGAGGTGTCAATGGGAGGCAACTGTTCAATGTTGATGTTTCTCTCTTTCCTTATACCTTCCTCTCTCTCAAAAAACAATAAAAACTATTTTTAAAGAATATTAAAAAAAAAAAAAACAGTTAAAAAAAAAAAACATTCTGTACCTGGCTTATTTCTTTGAACAATAGATAGGAAATAATTTTACATTGATACTTTGAAAACCAAAATTGGTTTTTGTAGATGAAGAATAGCATATACTATATAATAAAAGCCTAATATGCTAAGTGTCTGGTCATCCAGTCATCCATTCAACCAATCAAAGCGTAATATGCTAATGATATGCTAAGGCCGCTCAACTGCTTTCTATAACATGTACTGACCACCAGGGGGCAGATGCTCTGACCAGTAGGCTAGCTTGCTGCTGGGGTGTGGCCAATTGGGACTGAGAGAGATGGGCTGGACATGCCCTGGAGAACTCCTGTGGTCACTACCCAGCTGGCCAACATCTTGCATCCCTCCCTGGCCCTGATTGTGCACCAGTGGGGTCCCTCCACCTGGCCTGCACTCTCTCAAATCTGGGACCTCTCAGGGGATGTCAGAGAGCCGGTTTCAGCACAATCCTGCAGGCCAGGCCGAAGGACCCCACTGGTGTATGAATTCATGCACCGGGCATTTAGTAATATAAATAACGCAAACAAGTTTCCTGTTGAGAATATGGAGACAGGACTAATTTTACCAAATTTTAAAAGATTATAAATCTAGAATGATTTAAAGTGGCACAAGTATTGTTAAAGATATCAATGAAACATAATAAAAAGTCCAGAAATAGAATATTGCTATTTCAGAACATTTCTTATTAAATTTACTTCAAGGTAATTTAATCTTTTGTGATTTTGTAAACTGGGCTGTCTCTTCCTATGTGCATTCTGAATATTGATTCAAATGTCCCTACATGTTGTAACATCTTTTTAGTTAATTCTCTAAGATATATAATATATATTATAATGCAATCTGTCAAAAATAAAACTGTAAGCTCCCTTTTTTCCAATTTTAATTTATTTAACTTTATTCTGTTGTTAGATTGCATTGGCTTACATACATGTCCAGAACAATACTAAGCAATAGTCACAGCAAAGAGAACCACAGGAAGGCTGGCTCAGTGGAAATTCTACAACTAGAAGGAAAGAGAAAAGCACACTGAGACTCAGAGGAGGTGCGGAAGTAAAGTGCAAAGGTACGGAGGTGCATGCGGAAAGGGCTGGCAACTGAGGGCACGGTTGTTTATTTCAATCAGGGTGGAGTCTCAAGCTCCCAACTGCTCTGAACTCCAGTTCTGGGAATGTCTCTGGGGACCCAGACTCATGCAGGAGAAACTGGACTGTCTGGCATCGGTCGGAACTCGGGGGTGGCTTTCTCTCAGAGGTACTTGCAGTGATTATTGGGACACTGAGACGCGGGGCCTCTTAGGGTAGGACTGAAGAGCAGCCATACCTGCTTGCTCCACCCTGTTGATCCGCTGAGACTCCACCCCACCCAAGCTGTGCCCAGAGGCTTTTGCATATGAAAGGCCTGGACATTTGCAATCTGAAAATTACCTAACAAACTGCAGCTTGGTCAGAGAGACCCAGAACTTCCAAAAGAAGGCCCAAGGCCACATAGCAGCTTGCATTGCTTCACAGCTGGGCCTCATCTGGGCACCTCCAAACTCCAAACAAAGAAGAGGAATCTGAAGATCTCTCCATAGCTCCTGCTGGGTGGCTTCAGGCAGAGGCTAAATTAGCACCTCCTTAGAGATCCAAGAGCCAGTGTACCCAGTGGTCAGAGTGGGACCATCCAGATTATAACTCCTCAGATCCATAAGGGACACACTCAGGGGGCAGACTCAGTGAGCACCAAAGCCCCACTGAAGCAAGTCTTGCCCCAGAAGGGTGTCTCCAGCACAGAAGTTCTCCCATTGAAGACAAAACTGGTCCTCACAGGCAATTGGCCTGGAGGTCAATTCCTCCCAGTGATACCTACAACAATCAAGGCTTAACTACAACAAGACTGTGCACAAAGACCACAAGGGGGTGCACCAAGAGTGTCCACCTCAGGTGATTGGGGAGGCTGAGCCACTGGGCCCTATGGGACACCTAGCACAGAAAGCCACTCTACCAACACAGGGAAGCATAAAAAATGCGGAGACAAAGAAACAGGTCACAAATTACAGAAATGGAGGAAAGCAAACTACTGGATATAGAGTTCAAAACCACACTTTTAAGGTTTTTCAAGAATTTTCTAGAAAACGCCGATAAATTTAGTGAGACCCTCAAGAAATGTAGTGAGACCCTCGAGGTTATGAAAAAGGACCAACTAGCAATTAAACGTACACTGACTAAAATAAACAATATTATACAGAGTTTCAACAGGAGACTAGAGGATCACAAGAATCAAGTCAAAGATTTGAAATACGAAGAAGCAAAAAACACCCAACTGGAAAAACAAAATGAAAAAAGAATCCAAAAATATGACGATAGTGTAAGAAGCCTCTGGGACAACTTGAAATGTACCAACACCCGAATTATGGGGGTGTCAGAAGAAGAGAGAGAGCAAGATATTGAAAACCTATTTGAAGAAATAATGACAGAAAACTTCCCCTACCTGGTGAAAGAAATAGACTTACAAGTCCAGGAAGCGCAGAGAACCCCAAACAAAAGGAATCCAAAGAGGATCACACCAAGACACATCATAATTAAAATGCCAAGAGCAAAAGACAAAGAGAGAATCTTAAAAGAAGCAAGAGAAAGACAGTCAGTTACCTACTAGGGAGTACCCATACGACTGTCAGCTGATTTCTCAACAGAAACTATGCAGGCCAAAAGGGAGTGGCAAGAAATATTCAAAGTGATGAATACCAAGAACTTACAACCAAGATTACTTTATCCAGCAAAGCTATCATTCAGAATTGAAGGTCAGATAAATATGAAGAGCTTCACAGATAAGAAAAAGCTAAAGGAGTTAATCACCACCAAGCCAGTATTAATGCTGAAAGGTATCCTTTAAGAAGAGTAAGAAGAAGAAAAAGGTGAAGATACAAATTATGAACAACAAATGAACATCTATCAACAAGTGAGTATAAAAATCAAGTGAACAAATAATCTGATGAACAGAATAAACTGGTGATTATAATAGAATTAGGGGCATAGAAAGGGAGTGGACTGACTATTCTCGGAGGGGGGGGGGAGGAAGGGTGTGGGGGGTGTGGGAAGTGACTGGACAAAAATCGTACACCTATGGATGAGGACAGTGGGGTGGGGGGGGGCAGTAAGAGCAGAGGGTGGGGTGGGAACTGGGTGGAGGGAAGCTATGGGGGGAAAAAAGAGGAACAACTGTAACAATCTGTACAATAAAGATCTAATTAAAAAATAATAAAAAGACATAACTCAGATGAGATAAGATCTGGGTGTGGACGCATTAAAAAAAATAGTCACAGCAAACATTCTGGTCCTATCTCTTCTTTCAGTGGTAATATTTCAAATAGTTTTTTTGTTGTTGATGTTGTTGTTAATCAAATGCTAGCTCTGGAGTTATTGGAAATATATTTTATAATGTCAATGAAGAATCCAACTGTATATTTTTACTTAAAAATATAAATATATACATATATTTATTGATTTTTAGAGAGGAAGGGACAGTGAGAGAAAGATAGAAATAATAATTATGAAAGAGAATCAAAGACCTGTACTCAGAAAACTATGGGACACTGGAAAAAGAGATACAGGAAGACATAAACAGATGGAAGAACATACCATGTTCATAGATTGGTAGAATGAACATCATTAAAATGTACATACTACCCAAAGCAATCTACAAATTCAATGAACTCCCCATTAAAATAACAATGGCAAATTTCAAAAACCTAGAAGAAACACTCCAAAAATTCATCTGGAATAAAAAAAGACCCCAAATAGCTGCAGCAATTCTGAGAAAGAAGAACAAAGTAAGAGGGATCACAATACCAGATATTAAGCTGTATTACAAAGCCACTGTTCTCAAAACTGTCTGGTACGGGCACAAGAACAGACATATACATCAATGGAATAGAATAGACAACGCAGAAATTGACCCAAACCACTATGTTCAATTAATATTTTACAAAGGAGGCAAGGACATACAATGGATTCAAGACAGTGTCCTCAATAAATGGTGTTGGGAAAACTGGTCAGATACATGCAAACAAAATGAAACTAGACAACCACCTCACACCATACACAAAAATAAGCTCAAAATGGGTAAAGGACTTAAACATAAGACAGAAAACCATAAAAATACTAGAGGCATCCACAGGCAGCAAAATCTCAGACATATGCCAAAGCAATTTCTTCACTGATACAGGTCCTAGGGCAATGGAAACTAAAGAGAAAATAACAAATGGGAATACATCAAAATTAAAAGCTTTTGCACAGCAAAAGAAACCATCAACAAAACAAGAAAGCCCACTGCATGGGATAACATATTTGCCAATGCTTCACTGATAAGGGTTTAATCTCCAGCATTTACAGGGAACTCATACAACTTAACAAAAGGAAGATAAGCAACCCAATCAAAAAATGGGCAACAGACCTAAATAGATACTTTTTGAAAGAGGACATAAGGAAGGACAACAGACATATGAAAACATGCTCAAAGTCACTAATCATCTGAGAGATGCAAATCAAAATGACAATGCAATATCGGCTCACACCTGTCAGAATGGCTATCATCAACAAATCAACAAATGACAAGTGCTGGAGAGGACGTGGAGAAAAGGGAACCCTCCTGCACTGCTGGTAGGAATGCAGACTGGTGCAGCCACTGTGGAGAACAGTATGGAGTTTTCTCAAAAAACTAAAAATGGGACTCCCATTTGACCCTGTGATCCCACTTCTAGGAATATATCCCAAGAAATCAGAAACACCAATCAGAAAGGATATGTGCACCCCTATGTTTATAGCAGCACAATTTACCACAGCTAAGATTTGGAAACAGCCTAAGTGCCCATCAGCAGATGAGTGTATTAGAAAACTGTGGTTCATCTACACAACGGAATACTATGCTGCTGTAAAAAAGAAGGAATTCTTACCATTTGCAACAGCATTGATGGAGCTGGCGAGCATTATGCTAAGCGAAATAAGCCAGTCAGAGAAAGATAAATATCATATGATCTCACTCATTTATGGAATGTAATGAACAACATAAATGATGAACAAAAACAGATCCAGAGACAGAGAAGCAGCCATCAGATGCTCAAACCTCAGAGGGAAGGTAGGGGAGGGTGGGGGTAAGGGGAAGAGAACAACCAAAGGACTTGTATGCATGCATATAAGCCAAACCAATGGACACAGACACCAGGGGGGTGAGGGCATGAGTGAGGGGGTGGGGGAAGCAATGAGGGGATAAGGAGACATATGTAATACCTTGATCAATAAAGGAAAAAAAAAAGAAAAGAAAGGGAATGACTGATCATCTGCCTCCTGCATGCCCCATACTGGGGATGGAGGCCTCAACTTGGGCATATGCCCTGAGGGCAAATCGAACCATGACTTCCTGGTTCATAGGTTGGCCCTCACCCACTGAGCAACACAAGCCAGGTATCCATCTGTAATTTTATTAGGAATTTACTTTTTAGCAAGATCGGATGTTAAATTTTGTAATTCCTAGAGATATTTTCATATGGAATTTGTATTTTAATTTATTAATGTCAATGTGAAATTAATAGATTCATATTAAACAGGCTGTATTCCTGAAATAAATGTATTAATAATATTATATTATTTCTTTAATATGCTTTTGGATTCTATTTGTTAACATTTTAGTTAAGTTTTGCATTTATATCCATATATACCACTAGTCTCTTGCCTGTATTTTTTGCTTTTTTTAAAAATATATATATGTTGTTGTTTTTTATTTCAGAGAGGAAGGGAGAGGGAGACAGAGATAGAAACATCAGTAATGAGGGAGAATCATTGATCCCCTGCCTCCTGTATGTCCCCAACTGGGGATGGAGCTGGCAACCTGGGCATATACCCTGACTGGGAATTGAACCACAACTTCCTGGTTTATAGGTCGACATTCAACCACTGAGTCATGACAGCTGGGCTCTCTTATCTGTTTTTAATCAGCATTGGTTCTGAGGATCAATGTGATAGCACTTCTTCAGTAGGTGACTATTGCTAAATGTCTCCAAGTGGGGGAGGGGAATCCTTCCACTGAAGCAGAGACAGGGCCCTAACCTGGCTGCTTGTGCTCAGTGGTACTCTGCTCTATGTCCTTAGCTGGTGTTTCTAGCAGGGTTTCCATTTAATCCAGGGGAGAAGTGTGCCCCACCCATTATGTGTCAGGAGACAACAGCTTGATGGCCTTTTCTTACTGAATAAGATAGAACACCTGGCCCCTCATGTTCCCCTATCATGGGGTCCTTAGTCAATCTGCCTTCTTCATTCTTTCTTTTGGTATTTTACTTTGGTTGTCTCTGGTGATATTTAGCTAGGAGGAGCAGAAAGATATGAGTATACACTATCTTATCCAGACTGGCATTTCCCAGTGGCGCTTTTGTCCAAAACACATGGATTTTCCCCCCCACATTGTTGTTTAGTTAACTGAATACATATTATGTAATTGCAACACTCATAATGGTCACACCATTAATATAAATACCAGTGACAATGTATTTAAGTAGGAAAGGTTCTTTCTTCATCTGTACCTTTAATGCATTTATTTTTGTAAATTTTTTATTGATTAAGCTATTACAAATGTGTCTTTATCCCCCCATTGTTCCCTCATGCCCCCAGTCTTGCCCTCACCCTCACCTCCTGCTGTCTGTATCCATCACTTATGCTTATATGCATGCATACAAGTCCTTTTGTTGATCTCTCTCCCTTACCCCCACTCTCCCCTACCTTCCCTCTGAGGTTTGAGCATCTGATCGATGCTTCTCTGTCTCAGATCTGTTTTTGTTCATCAGTTTATATTGTTCATTATAGTCCACAAATGAATGAGATCATGTGATATTTACCTTTCTCTGACTGACTTATTTCACTTAGCATAATGCTCTCCAGCTCCATCCATGCTGTTGCAAATGGTAGGCGTTCCTTCATTTTTACTGCAGCATAGTATTCCATTGCACTGAAGTGCCAAAGTTTTTTAATCCACTCATCTGCTGATGGGCACTTAGGCTGATTCCAAATCTTAGCTATTGTAAATAGTGCTGCTATGAACATAGGGGTGCATATATGCTTTCTGATTGGTGTTTCTAGTTTCTTAGGATATATTCCTAGAAGTGGGATCCCTGGGTCAAATGGAAGTTCTATTTTTAGTTTTTTGAGGAAACTCCGTAATGTTCTCCACAATGGCTTCACCAGTCTGCATTCCCACCAGCAGTGCACGAGGGTTCCTTTTTCTCTGCATTCTCGTCAGCATTTGTCAGTTGTTGACTTATTGATGACAGCCATTCTGACAGGTGTGAGATGGTACCTCATTGTCATTTTGATTTGCACCTCTCAAATGATTAGTGACTTTGAGCATGTTTTCATATGTCTGTTGTCCTTCCTTATGTCCTCTTTCAAAAAGTATCTATTTAGATCCGTTGCCCATTTTTTGATTGGGTTGTTTGTTTTCCTTTTTTTTAAGTTGCATGAGTTTCCTATAAATGTTGGAGATTAAACCCTTATCAGAGATATCATTGGCAAATATGTTCTCCATGCAGTGGGTTTTCTTATTGTTTTGTTGATGGTTTCTTTTTCTGTGTAGAAGCTTTTTATTTTGATGTATTCCCATTTGTTTATTTTCCCTTTAGTTTCCATTGCCATAAGACAGGGGTGGGCAACCACACATGGCACGCATGTCAAACATGGCACACCAGTAACTTTTGTTGGCACGCGAAACCCTCTCTTATAATCTTCCATTTACAATTTTTTTCTTAATATCGACTTTTTTATTTTTCAGATAAATTCAGTGTAGGTGCATCTTAGATAAATAAATAATTTTACATAACAAGTTATCTTAAAGACCATAGACATGGATTGATGAGAGAGGGAAAGAGAAATTTCTATGCCTCTGCCTTAACTCTCCCTGGCTTCCTAGATCCGACCAGTGTTTTATTTCATCCACATATGCTTGTGAATCTTTGTTCTCAGTGATGAATTTTGTTAAGTCTCATAATAGGAGTAGCCTGACGGATGAAAGTAGTAGCTTGTGCATATCTCTGAAGGTCACAAAATATAAACCTGATGTAAAATCTCTGTCATCAATGATGCAGCAGCAAAAGTCCCACTGATAATATCAAACGGAGTCATAAAGTCTTCTGTCGGACTATCAGTGTACATGTATACATTAAAAAATCAATGGAGTCACAGCAATCGGATCCTGAGAAACACTGCAGTCCAGAAGATTGGGATCTTAAGTCAGCCAAAGGAACACTTCACGTTTTCATTTTTATTTTATTTTATTTCTTTTTTATTACTTTGTTATCTCTTTTTTTCTTTGTTTTCCTGTTTTTGTTTGTTGCTTTATTTTCTATTTCTTTTCACATTATTTTTCCATCAGTCTATTTTATTTTATTTTTATTTGCTACTTATATACCATTTTTGAAATTAGATTTTTTTGTAAATTTATTATTATTATTTTTTTTCTCGTTCTCTTTCCTCTTATCCACCCATCCCTTTTCTACTTCCCCTATACTGAACTGAGATCCTCCCCATATTCATTCAACTCTTAACCTTATCTTCTATATATAAGCTCAGCATCTACAGTTTCTGCCCCCAACCTCTTTGCTGGGGGTTTGGTGTTTGTATTTTTTTTTCTTTTTTTAAAATTTTATTGTTATTATTTTTTGTTTGTTTGTTTGTTTTGATTGTTTGTTTATGTATTGGTTCTGTGGTGTTTTCCCCATATATATATAATTTCCTTTTCTTCCTTCTTCTTTTCTCTCTTATCTTTTTTGCTCTATTCAATATCATTTATGCTCTCTTTTCTCGCCCCTAGTTCTCTTTTCTCAGGTGGTCACTTATAGTAGGTTTATTGTTATCATGAGTACATTTGTGCTTTGGTCCCTTTGTGTTGTCTCTTGTCGAGGTGAATTAAATCCTGTCTGGCCAGGTGCTAGAGAGTGAGCCTCATAACCAGACACCTGGAGAGGAAACTCCATCCACAAACGGGTTAATAACACCCCAGACCCAACTACAGAGGCAGGAAGAAGGTGGCAGTGAGGGAGAGAGCTTGAGTTAGTGAGGGACCAAAAAGAGGAGTGTGTGGTCATGTGGAATGTGTGTGTGTGTATGTGAGTGAGGCACAGATAGATCCCGCAGAGCCTTCGGGGTCAGGCTAAATGGGCTCGCCTAACTAGGCAGCCTCTGCTATCATATAAGCAGTTCCAGGAAGCCGGCTTGTCCCCAGAAGCCTAGCGTTTATAAGGGGAGAGCTGCTGTAACTAGGAGCTAGGCCTCACCCCCAACCAGGGTGCCCTCAGATAACACCTGGGACTTTACAGACACCCCTGCCAGGGACCTGCTACTTTGGCTGTGGTCCTACGGTCCTACGGTCAACAAGTATCCAGCCACCCTGGGTGCAGGCTTCTGTGAGTTCTGAAGCATGCTCCCCTCTGACTGGCCCAATGCCTTATCCCCGGGCACTGCAACCTTGCAAGCAGGAGACACGTGAGCAGCCCACTCCTGTCCAAGGAGCAGCAGCCCCACCAGCAGCCTGCCCCAGGCCTAAGAGCAGAAACCTCACGTGGCCTGCCCCTGTTCAAGGAGAAGCAGCTGTCAGCTATGTGAGTGGCCTGCTCCCTCATCCGAGGAGCAGCAACCATGTGAGCAGCCTGCCCCAGCTGAGGAGCAGCAGCCACATGAGCAGCCTGCCCACTATTGAGGAGCAGCAGCCCATGCATCCCGCCTTCATCCGAGGAGCAGCAGCTGCACAGCCCACACTCTCCTCCTGTCTGAGGAGCAGTAGGTGTGCGAGAAACCTGCCCCCATCCAAGGAGCAGAAGCTGCATGAGCAGCCTGCCCCCATATGAGGAGCAGCAGCGGTGTGAGCAGTCCATACCCATATGAGGAACAGCATTGCTGCAAGCAGCCTGCTCCCATTCAAGGAGCAGTAGCCACCCGAGAAGCCTCCCCCAGTCCGAGGAGCAGCAGCCACAAGAGCAGACCACCCACGTCTGAGGAGCTGTAGCCCTGAGCACTCCACACTTGTCCGAGGAGCAACAGACACACGCAGCCTGCACTTGTCCGACAAGCAGCAGACACATGTGCAGCTCGCTCCCATCTGAAGAGAAGCAGCCAGGCAAGCAGCCCATACCCCATCCAAGGAGCAGCAGCCACATGAGCAGACAGACCCCCTGTGAGGAACAGCAGCCACATGTGCAGCTCACTCCAGCCCAAAGAGCTGCAGCAGCCAAGTAGCTCACCCCTGTCCGAGGAGTAACAGCCACATGAACAGATAGACTGACCACATCTGAGGAGCGGCAGCCCTGCACAGCCCACACTTGTCCAAGGAGCAGCAGCCATACGCAGTCTGCAGCTGTCCGACGAGCAGCAGCTGGGTGAGCATCCCGCCCCCATCTGAGGAGCAGAAACCGCACCTGAAGCTCATTCCCGCCAGAAGAGCAGCAGCCACACAAGCAGCCCATCTTCCATCTGAGGAGCAGCAGCTGCACGAGCAGCCTGCACCCATACGAGGAGCAGTAGCCCTGTAAGCAACCTGCCTCTGTCCAGAGTGGCAGCCTCAGGAGCAGGCCGCCCCATCTAAGGAACAGCAGCAGCGTGCAGCCAGCCCCAATCCAAGGAGCAGCAGCCATGTGAGCAGTCCGCGCCCATCCGAGGAGCAGAAGCCACTTGAACAGCATGCTCCTGTCCAAGGAACAGCAGCCTGCCCCCACCTGAAGAGCAACAGCTTCATGATCAGCCCACCCCTGTCCAAGGAACAGCAGCTGGGAGAGCAGCCTCACCTAACCAGCCAGAGGAGACACCACTGCTGTGAACAGCAGCCACCAGAGGAGCCTATGCCAACTGAGGAGCAGCCACTACTGTGACCACTTGAGGGGCAACTGCAGCCCAAGAAACCACTGCCACCCAAGGAGTGCCCTTGCACGACTCAACGTCTAGATCAGTTGGTGAGACCAAAAATGGGTAGACAAAAAAAAAACAAAAAAAAAAACCCTAAGGAAAGAAAAGGATGATTAGACAAAAAAGTGAAACAGAGGCATGCAATGTGTCAGAAAAAGAATTCAGAATAAGGATCCTAGAGTGCATAAACCTGATGGAGGCAAAAATCAACAACTTATGCAAGAATCAAAAAGAAATGGATGAAAAAATCAACTTATGTAAGAATCAAGAAAAAATGAAGAGTGATATAGCTGCAATAAAAAACACCATGGGAAGTTTTAAAAGTAGACTAGGAGAAGCGGATGACCAAATTAGCGAATTAGAAGACAGGGTAGCAAAACACCCAAACTGAGCTACAATTGGAGAAAAAAACTTAAAAGGCAGGAGGAGAGCCTAAGGGAGCTATGGGACAACATGAAAAAAAGCAAGATACGAATAATAGGGGTTCCACAACAACAGGAAGAGGAACAAGGCTTAGAAAACCTATTCAAAGAAATATTGTCCGAAAACATCCCTGATGTGGGAAAGAAAAAAGTCACACAAGCACAGAGTCCCAAACAAGATGAACCCAAAAAAGACCCACACCAAGACACATCATAATCATGATGGCAAATGTTCAAGACAAAGAGAGAATCTTAAAGGCTGCAAGAGAGAGACAGAAAATTACGTACAAGGGATTTCCTATTAGATTAGCAAATGATTTCTCAACAGAAACACATCAGGCCAGAAAAGAATGGAAAGAAATTTACAAAGTAATGCAAAGAAAGGGACTGAATCCAAGAATACTCTATCCAGTAAGGCTATCATTCTTAATTGAAGGGAAAATAAGGAGCTTCACAGACAAAAAAAGGCTAAGGGAGTTTATCACCACCAAACCAGCAATGCAAGAAATGCTAAAGGGACTGGTGTAAAAAGAAGAAATAAAAAGCTCAGAAAGAAAACAGGCACAAAAAATAAAAATGGCTACAAACAAGTACTTTTCAATAATAACTTTAAACGTAAATGGAAAAATGCAACAATCAAAAGACATCGAGTAGCTGAATGGATAAAAAAAACACGACCCATACATTTGCTGTCTACAAGAGACCCACCTCAGAAGAAGGGACTCACACAGACTGAAAGTGAAGGGATGGAAAAATATCTTTCAGGCAAATGGAAATGAAAAAAAAGCTGGGGTAGCAATACTTATATCGGACAAAATAGACCTCAAAGTGAAGGCCATAACAAGAGATAAGGAAGGCCACTTCATAATACTAAAGGGATCGATACAACAAGAAGATACAACCCTGATAAACCTATATGCACCCAATGTAAGAGCACCCAAATACATAAAAAAAAACCCCTGGAAGATATCAAGGGAGAAATCAACAACAATACAATCATAGTAGGGGACTTTAATACACCAATGACATCACTGAATAAATCCTCTAGACAAAAAATCAGCAAATAAACAGCAATCCTAAATGACTCACTTGATCAGATGGACTTAATTGACATCTTTAGAACATTTCACTCCAAAGCTGCAGAATATATGTTCTTCTCAAGTGCACAAGGGACATTTTCAAAAATAGACCACATACTGCGTCACAAGCAAAGTCTCCCCAAATTCAAGAAGATTGAAATCATACCAAGCATATTCTCAGACCACAATGTCATAATATTAAAAATAAACTACAACAAAAACAATCCAAAACACTCAAACACTTGGAAGCTGAGTAGCATGTTATTAAATATTGATTGGGTTACCAATGAGATCAAAGAAGTAATTAAAAACATCCTGGAAACTAATGACAGTGAAAACACAACAATCCAAAACCTATGGGACACAATGAAAGCAGTCCTGAGAGGGAAGTTCATAGCTCTACAGGCCTACCTCAAAAAACAAACAAACAACAAAAAAAAAACACACAAGAAAAAATGGTAATAAATCATCTAACTCTACAACTCAAAGAATTAGAAAGAGAACAACAAGAAAAGCCCAGAGTGAGCAGAAGGAAGGAGATAATAAAGATCAGAGCAGAAATAAATGACATAGAGACAAAAAAAACAATACATAAGATCAATGAAACCAAGAGCTGTTTCTTTGAAAGGATAAACAAGATTGATGAACCTCTAGCCAGGCTCACCAAGAAGCAAAGACAGAGGACC
Organism: Myotis nattereri; assembly: GCF_964212035.1. Taxonomy (NCBI): domain Eukaryota; kingdom Metazoa; phylum Chordata; class Mammalia; order Chiroptera; family Vespertilionidae; genus Myotis; species Myotis nattereri. The sequence continues at coordinate 108,210,572 of NC_138076.1, forward strand.
CAAATAAACAAAATCAGAAATGATAGAGGCGAAATAACAACAGATCCCACAGAAATACAAATGATTGTTAAAAAATACTATGAACAACTCTACTCCAAAAACTAGACAACCTGGAGGAAATAGACATATTCCTAGAAAAATTCAACATTCCAAAACTCAATCAGGAAGAATCTAAAAATCTCAATAGGCCAATAACTATGGAAGAAATTGAAGCAGTCATCAAAAAGCATCCAGCAAACAAAAGCTTTGGGCCAGACGGCTTCACAGGGGAGTTTTACCAAACATTCAAAGAAGAACTAAAACCTATCCTCCTCAGACTACTACAAAAAATTCAAGAGGAAGGAACACTTCCAAGCTCATTCTATGAAGCCAGCATCACCCTAATACCAAAACCAGATAAAGACAACACAATGAAAGAGAATTACAGGCCAATATCCCTCATGAACATAGATGCCAAAATCCTCAACAAAATCTTAGCAAATCGGATCCAGCAGTACATCAGAAAGATCATACACCATGACCAAGTAGGATTTATCCCAGGGATGCAAGGATGGTACAATATTCACAAATCACATAAACAAATTGAGAGAGAAAACTTGCATAATTATATAGACTGAGGCAGAAAAAGCATTTGACAAACTCCAACACCAATTTTTGATAAAAAACTCTCAGCAAGGTGGGAATAGAAGGATCATACCTCAACATAATAAAAGCCATATATGACAAACCCAAAGCCAACATCATAATCAATGGCAAAAACTAAAACCATTTCCCTTAAAAACAGGAACAAGACAGGGATGCTCATTCTCACTACTCCTGTTTGACATAGTACTGGAAGTATTAGACATTGCGATTAGACAAGAAGAAGAAATAAAAGGAATCCAAATTGGAAAAGAAGGAGTAAAACTGTCCTTATTTGCAGATGACATATTATACATAAAAAACCCTAAAGACTCCATAAAAAAGCTATTAGACTTAATAAATTAATTCGGTAATGTAGCAGGATACAAAATCAACCCCAAGAAATCTATGGCATTTTTATATATCACTGGTAAACTTACAGAAAGAGAGACTAAAAAAGCAATCCCATTTACCATCACACCAAAAAAATTAATATACCTAGGAATAAACCTAACTAAATAGGTCAAAGACCTCTACTCAGAAAACTACAGGAGATTGAAAAAAGAGATAGAGGAAGACATAAACAGATGGAAGAACATCTGTTCATGGATTGGTAGAATTAACATCATTAAAATGTCCATACTACCCAAAGCAATCTATACATTCAATGCACTTCCCATTAAAATACCTACATCATATTTCACAGACCTAGAATGAACTCTCCAAAAATTCATCTGGAATAAAAAAAGACCCCGAATAGCTGCAGCGATCCTGAGAAAGAAGATCAAAGTAGGTGGGATCTCAATACCTGAAATCAAGCTGTATTACAAAGCCACTGTTCTCAAAACTGCCTTGTAGTAGCACAAAAACTAACATATAGATCAATGGAATAGAATATAGAATTCAGAAATCGACCCAAACCAGTATGGTCAATTAATATTTCACAAATTAGGCAAGAACATACAATGGAGCCAAGACAGTCTCTTCAATAAATGATGTTGGGAAAATTGGACAGATACATGCAAAAAAATGAAACTAGACTACGAACTTACACCATACACAAAAATAAACTCAAAATGGATAAAGGACTTAAATGTAAGATGGGAATCCATAAAAATACTATAGGAATCCAAAGGCAACAAAATCTCAGACAAATGCCGAAGCAATTTCTTCACTGATACAGCTCCTAGGGCATTGGAAACTAAAGAGAAAATAAACAAATGGAACTACATCAAAATAAAAAGCTTCTGCACAGCAAAAGAAACCATCAACAAAACAACAAGAAAGCCCACTGCATGGGAGAACATATTCGCCATTGTTATCACCGATAAGGGTTTAATCTACAATATTTATAGGGAACTCATACAACTTAGCAAAAGGAAGATAAACAATCCAATCAAAAAATGGGCAGAGGACCTAAACAGACACTTTTCAAAAGAGGACATTCAAAAAGCCAAGAGACATATGAAAACATGCTCAAAGTAACTAATCATCTGAGAGTTGCAAATCAAAACAACAATGAGGTATCATCTCACACCTGTCAGAATGGCTATTATCAACAAATCAACAAATGACAAGTGCTGGAGAGGATGTGGAGAAAAGGGAACACTCGTGCACTGCTGGTGGGAATGCAGACTGGTGCAGCCACTATGGAAGACAGTATGGAGTTTCCTCAAAAAGTTAAAAATGGAACTCCCATTTGACCCAGTGATCTCACTTCTAGGAATATATCCCAAAAAAACCAGAAACCTACATGGACTAGATGCTACAATCAAAAGACATTGAGTAGTTGAATGGATAAAAAAACCACGTTTCTGCATATCAGAAACACTAGTCAGAAAGGATATGTGCACCCCTATTTTCATAGCAGCACAATTTACCATAGCTAAGATCTGGAAACAGCCTAAGTGCCCATCAGTAGATGAGTAGATTAGAAAACGGAGGTACATCCACACAATGGAATACTATGCTGCTGTAAAAAAGAAGGAATTATTACCATTTGCAACAGGATGGATGGAACTGGAGAGCATTATGCTACGTGAAATAAGCCAGTCAATGTCAGAAAAATACCACATGATCTCACTCATTTATGGATAATAAAGACCATTATAAACTGATGAAAAAAAAAATAGATACAGAGGCAGAGCAGCATGGAACAGACTGTCAAACTACAGTGGGAAGGCTGGGGAGGGTTTGGGGGCGGGAGGGAAGGGAAGAGATCAACCGAAGGAGTTGTATGCATGCATATAAGCATAACCAATGAACATAAGACACTGGAGGGTAGGGGAGACTGGAGGAATATCAAGGGGGGGGGCAGGGAAAGAAGACATATGTAATACTCTTTGTAATACTTTAAGCAATAAAATAAAATAAAAAAAATAAAAATAGTTGCTGGTATATAAAAAAATTAAAAATAAACATAAATCACTTTAATGGGCAAAAAAATGCATTTTTAATCGTCATATACTGTGTTTTTGTCCCTTGAATGAATTTTACTATTTCTTCAAGGTTCTTCACATATGTACACCTTAAGAGATATCAAGTAGGCGTAACATGTTCTCAAAAAATTAGGGTTGGCATGCAGAAGAATTTTGAGTCAGAGATTTTGCTGGTTTTGGCATGCCCTCAAAAAAAATTTGCCCACCCCTGCCCTAGGAACTATGTCAGTGAAGACAATGCTTTGGCATATATCTGAGGTCTTGCTGCCTGTGGATTCCCGTAATATTTTTATGGTTTCCCATCTTACGTTTAAGTCCTTTCTCTATTTTGAGTTTATTTTTGTGTATGGTGTAAGTTGGTGGTCTAATTTCATTTTCTTGCATATGTCTGACCTAGTTCCCCAGCACTATTTATTGAAGAGACTGTCTTGACTCCATTGTATGTTCTTGCCTCCTTTGTCAAATATTAATTGAGCATAGTGGTTGGGTTGATTTCTGGGTTCTCTATTATATTCCATTGGTCTATATGTCTGTTCTTGTGCTAGTACCAGACGGTTTGAGAACAGTGGCTTTGTAATACATCTTGATATCTGGTATTGAGATCCCTCCTACTTTGTTCTTCTTTCTCAGGATTGCTGCAGCTATTTGGGGTTTTTATTTTATTCCAGATGAATTTTTGGAAAACTCTTTCTAGATCTGTGAAATATGCCATTGGTATTTTAATGGGGAGTGCATTGAATGTATAGATTGCTTTGGGTAGTATGGACATTTTAATGATGTTGAGTCTACCAATCCATGAACATGGTATGCTCTTTCATCTGTTTATGTCTTCCTCTATCTCCTTTTTCAATGTCCTGTAGTTTTCTGAGTGCAAGTCTTTTACCTCCTTAGTTAAGTTTATTCCTAGGTATCTTAATTTTTGTGTGTGCAATGGTAAATGGGATTGTTTTTGTAATTTCACTTTCTGTAAGTTCACTCTTGGTGTATAAAAATGCCATTGATTTTTTCGTGTTACTTTTGTATCCTGCTACATTGCCAAATTTGTTTATTAAGTCTAATAGTTTTTTGATGGAGTTTCTAGGGTTTTCTATGTACAGTATCATGTCATCTGTGGATAATGATAATTTTACTTCTTCTTTTTCAATTTAGATGCCTTTTATTTCTTCTTCTTGTCTGATTGCTATGGCTAGTACTTCTACTACTATGTTGAACAGGAGTGGTGAAAGTGGGCGTCCCTATCTTGTTCCTGTTCTTCAGGGAAATGGTTTTAGTTTTTGCCCATTGAGTATGATGTTGGCTGTATGTTTGTCATATAAGGCTTTTATTATGCTGAGGCATGATCCTTCTATTCCCACTTTGCTTAGTGTTTTTAACAGAAAAGTGTGCTGGACTTTGTCTAATGCCTTCTCTGCATCAATCTATATGATTATGTGAGTTTTGTCTCTCAATTTGTTTATGTGATGTATCACGTTTATTGATTTGCAGATATTGTACCAGCCTTGCATCCTTGGAATAAATTCCATTTGGTCATGGTGTATAATTTTTCTAATGTAATGCTGGATCCATTTTGCTATAATTTTGTTGAGGATTTTAGAATCTATGTTCATCAGGGATATTGGCCTGTAATTCTCTTTCTTTCTGGTGTCTTTATCTGGTTTTGGGATTAGGGTAATACTGGCTTCATAGAAAGAGCTCAGTAGTGTGCCTACCTCTTGAATTTTTTGGAATAGTCTGAGAAGGATTGGTTTTAGTTCTTCTTTGAATGTTCAGTAAAACTCCCCTGTGGCGCCATCTGGTCCAGGGCTTTTATTTACTGGAAGATTTTAGATTACTCTTTCAATTTCATCAGTTGTTATTGACCTATTCAGGTTTTTTGATTCTTTCTGATTGAGTTTTGGAAGCATGTATTTTTCTAGGAATGTGTCCATTTCGTTGAGGTTGTCCAGTTTTTTTGGAGTAGAGTTGCTCGTAGTATTTTTTGTTACAATCTTTTGTATATCAATAAAGTCAGTTCTTCCTTCACCTCTTTCATTTCTGATTTTGCTAATTTGGGTCCTCTCTCTTTGTTTCTTGGCAAGCCTGGCTAGAGGTTCAATATTCTTGTTTATCCTTTCAAAGTACCGGCTCATGGTTTCATTGATCTTTTGTATTGTTTTTTAGGTCTCTATGTAGTTTATTTCTGCTCTGATCTTTATTATTCCCTTCCTTCTGGGTATTGTGGGCTTTTCTTGTTGCTCTCTTTCTAATTCTTTAAGTTTCAAGGTTATATAATTTATTAGCAGTTTTTCTTGTTTTTTTGTTGTTTTGTTTTGTTTTTTTGAGGTAGGCCTGTAGAGCTATGATCTTCCCTCTCAGGACTGCTTTCATTGTGTCTCATAGATTTTGGATTGTTGTGTTTTCATTGTCATTTGTTTCCAGGATGCTTTTTATTTCTTCTTTGATCTCTCCGGTAACCCAGTCATTGCTTAATAACATGCTATTTAGCCTCCAAGTGTTTGATTTTTTTCAATGTTTTTGTTGTAGTTGATTTCTAGTTTCATGCCATTGTGATCTGAGAAGATGCTTGTTATGATTTCTATTCTCTTGAATTTGAAGAGACTTTGCCTGTGTTCTAATATATGGTCTATCTTTGAAAATGTCCCATGTGCACTGGAGAAGAATGTATATTCTGTAGCTTTGGGGTGAAATATTCTGAAGATGTCAATTAAGTCCATCTGATCTCATGAGTCAGTTAAGATTGCTGTTTCTTTGCTGATTTTTTGTTTAGAGAATTTATCCAGTGGTGTCAGTGGAGTATTAATGACCCCTAAAATGACTGTATTGCTATCGATCTCTCCCTTGATATCTTCCAGAAGTTGTTTTATGTATTTTGGTGCTCCTGTATTGGGTACAAATGTGTTTACCAGAGTTATATCTTCTTGTTGAATTGCTCCCTTTAGTTGTATGTAGTGTCCTTCCTTATCTCTTGTTATGGCCTTTACTTTGAGGTCAATTTTCTCAGGTATAAGTATCACAACCCCAGCTTTCTTCTCATTTCCATTTGACTGAAAAAAATTTTTTTCCCATCCCTTCGCTCTCAGTCTGTGTGAATCCTTTGTTTTGAGGTGGGTCTCTTGCAAACAGCAAATATATGGGTCATGTTTTCTTTTTTTTTTTTATTAGTTAAGGTATTACAAATGTGTCCTCATCCCCCCCTTTAACCCCCAACCTCCCCCCCCCACACAAACTCATGCTCCTATCCCCCCGTTGTCCATGTCCATTGGTTTGGCTTATATACATGTATACAAGTCCTTCTGTTGATCTCTTCCCCTTACCCCCGCCCTCCCCTACTTTCCTTCTGGGGATTGATAGCCTGATCGCTGTTTCTCAGTCTTTGGGTCTGTCCCTTTTCATCAGTCTATGTTGTTCTCTATAATCCACAAATGAGTGAGATCATGTGGTATTTATCTTTCTCTGACTGGCTTATTTCACTTAGCATAATGCTCTCCAGTTCCATCCATGCTGTCGCAAAAGGCAAGAGTTCCTTTTTTTTTTACCGCAGCATAGTATTCCATTGTGTATATGTACCACAGTTTTCTAATCCACTCATCTGCTGATGGGCACTTAGGCTGTTTCCAAATCTTAGCTATGGTGAATTGTGCTGCTATGAACATAGGGGTGCATATATCCTTTCTAATTGGCGTTTCTGGTTTCTTGGGATATATTCCTAGGAGTGGGATCACAGGGTCAAATGGGAGTTCCATTTTTAGTCTTCTGAGGTAGCTCCATACTGTTCTCCACAGTGGCTGCACCAGTCTGCATTCCCACCAGCAGTGCAGAAGGGTTCCTTTTTCTCCACATCCTCTCCAACACTTGTTGTTTGTTGATTTGTTGATGATAGCCATTCTGACAGGTGTGAGATGATAACGCATTGTCGTTTTGATTTGCATCTCTCGTATAATTAGTGACTTTGAGCAGGTTTTCATATGTCTTTCTGCCTTCTGTATGTCCTCTTTTGAAAAGTGTCTATCTAGGTCCGTTGCCCATTTTTTTATTGGATTGTTTATCTTCCTTTTGTTAAGTTTCATGAGATCCCTGTATATGTTGGAAATTAAACCCTTATCAGTGGTATCATTGGTAAATATGTTCTCCCATGTAGTGGGTCTTCTTGTTGTTTTTTTGATGGTTTCCTTTGCTGTGCAAAAGCTTTTTATTTTGATGTAGTCCCATTTGTTTATTTTCTCTTTAGTTTCCATTGCCCTAGGAGCATTATCAGAGAAGAAATTTCTTCGGCATATGTTTGCGATTTCGCTGCCTGTGGATTCCTCTAGTATTTTTATGGTTTCCCGTCTTAGGTTTAAGTCTTTTATCCATTTTGAGTTTATTTTTGTGTATGGTGTGAGTTGGTGATCTAGTTTCATCCTTTTGCATGCATCTGTCCAATTTTCCCAACACCATTTATTGAAAAGACTGTCTTGACTCCATTGTATGCTCTTGCCTCCTTTGTCGAATATTAATTGGGCATAGTGGTTTGGGTCGATTTCTGGGGTCTCTATTCTATTCCATTGATCTATATGTCTGTTCTTGTGCCAGTACCAAGCTGTTTTAAGAACAGTAGCTTTGTAATACAGTTTGATATCTGGTATTGAGATCCCACCTACTTTGTTCTTTCTCAGGATTGCTGCAGCTATTCGGGGTCTTTTTTTATTCCAGATGAATTTTTGGAACGTTCGTTCTAGATTTGTGAAATATGCCGTTGGTAATTTAATGGGGATTGCATTGAATCTATAAATTGCTTTGGGTAGGGTCATGTTTTCTTATCCATTCAGCTACCCTATATCTTTTTATTGGTGCCTTTAATCCATTTATGTTTAATATTATTTTTAAGTACTTTTTTGTTGTCATTTTTATTCTTAATGGTTGTGTTTCTTCTTGTCTTTCTGTTTCTTCTTTTTACAGCAGTCCCTTTAGCATTTCTTGCATTGCTGGCTTGGTAGTAATAAACTCTCTTAGCCCTTTTTTGTCTGTGAAGCCTCTGATTCCACCTTCAATTTTGAATGATAGCCTTGCTAGGTATAGTATTCTTGGATTCATTCCTTTGCTTTGCATCACTTTGTATATTTCATTCCATTCCCTTCTGGCCTGGTGTGTTTCTGTTGAAAAATCAATTGATATTGTAATAGGAGCTCCCTTGTAAGTAACTTTCTGTCTCTCCCTGGCGGCCTTTAAGATTCTTACATTGTCGTATATGTTTGCCAATTTAATTATGATGTGTCTTGGTGTCGGTCTTTTGGGGTCATCATGTTTGGGACTTTTTGTGCTTCTTGGACTTGTATAGTTTTCTTGCCAATATCAGGGAATTTTCTTTCATTATTTCTTCAAACAGGTTTTCTTTTCCTTGCTTCTCTTCCTCTCTTTCTGGTACCCCTATTATGTGGCTGTTGTTTCATTTTGCGTTGTCCCAAAGCTCCCTTAGGCTCTTCTCTTTTTAAATCTTCTTTCCAGATACTGCTGTGTTTGTGTTTTTTTTCCTACCCTAAGTTCTAATTCACTGATGGGGTCCTCAGCCTCTTGTAGTCTACTGTTCAATCCTTCCATAGTGTTCTTTATTGCAACTATGTCATTTTTCATCTCCTCTTGGTTCCTTTTCATGTTGGTGATATTCTCATTCAGCTCCTTATAATTCTCACTGAGTTGTGTGTATTTGTCATTGTGTTTTGTGTATTTGTCATCTTGCCATTTGAGCATCCTTATAACCATTACTCTGAATTCTATCTTTGATATATGTTGCTAGCCTCAGTTTCATTTAACTCCCTTTCTGGTAATTCTTTTTTTTCTTTCCTTTGGGGATTACTTTTTTGTCTTCCCATGATTTTCTGTAATGTTTTAATTGTAGATCTGATTGCTTTGCCACCCATGTTCTTTTGGGGATGGTGCTACTAGTGTGATCTCTCAGGTCCCCTGGGCTTGGTAATCTAGTGTAGTTCCCTACTTGAGCTATTTGTGTTCTCTTGATGTAGGCCTGCAAGCTGGAAATGCACAACTGCGGTGTCTAGAATTCAGCAGCAACCGTGGAGGGGGTGTCCCAATTTTTGTTGTCTTGCATCCTTGGTTGTAGTCGTGCATGCCCAGTGGGGACTCACAGTGGCACTGGAAAAGTGTGCAACTGTAGTGTCCAGATTTCTGCAGCTGTGGGGTGGGTAGACTCAGTTTTTGCTGCTGCACCTGTGTTGGATAGGTGCACACTCTCAGTGGCGGCTCACAGGGGCACCAGGAGTGGGTTTGCCAGCGTGGTGTACTGAAGCACTCTGAAGGGCCCTAGCACTGAAGCTACATTGTTGAGGCATCTGTGGGCAGGTATCCAGTGTGAGTGAATTTAGAATTTCTACTGCTGGGGTGAGTGTGTCCCTGTTTGTCCAAGATCGTACCTAGCAGGGGCTCATAGCAGCTCCCGAGTGCCAGGTGGATAGATGGGCTCTGGGTGCTTGTTCCTTAGAAATGTGTGACTGTGGCAGTGAGTTTGCCGGCCCAGAGCTCTGATGCACTCTGAGGGGCCCTGGCGCTAAAAATGCATAGCTGGGTTGTTTGTGAGCAGTTATTCAAGAAGAGGGAATTCAGAATTTCTACTGTGGAGCAGCGCACCCTTGTCTGTTCAAAATCACACCCAGCAGGGGTTCACAGCAACATCCAAGAGCTACCTATGAAGTGGTGTGCCCTGGAAGTCTGCGTGCTGGAAAAGTGCGGATGTTGGAAAATTAGAAACGGGTGAATGTTGGGAATGCGCGTGAATGTGGCGTCTGGAGTTCTGCCGCAGAGGAGGGGGAAGTTGCACTTACTGCTGCGTGAGCATTGTACCTTTGGAGGTGGAAGTCCCAGGGTCTGCAGGTCTGTGGGCGGGGCAGCATGATTTGGCTGGAGTGGCTGCTGGGTCACAGACAGTGTACAAGGCCTGTCTGGGTGGTGGTGCTGATGAGTTCCTAGAAGAGGCCGCTCTCCCCTTCAAGATGGCGAGGGCTGCCGGGAGCCGGTCCATGCTTGCTGTTTCAAGGGACCTGGCATATATGGCATACTGTTCTTAATATGTTTGCTCACCTTCTTGGCACTATGTGTTTTAACCAAGGTCTCTGAGAAAGGTTGTTTCCCCAGGTAGGGATTTTCCCCTGAAGTTAGGGAGGGAATAAAACCTCTTAACTAAGTGCCAGGTGGGTAATTAATCACTTTAACTATGAACAATAATGCTTAAGCTACATAATTTTTACTCCCTGGAATGGAGATAAGAAACGCCCTAACCTTGGTAATAGAGATTGATAGGATTGGAATCAACTGGTATAAATACAGATGTAACAAGTCAGAACTTAGAAGACAGAACCTACCCACAGAACTTAGAAGACAGAACCTATACAGAACCTACAGACAGAAGAACTTTGCTGGAGAGAACATGGCAAAAGATCCTGGACTGAACCTGACTACAGAAATTGGCAAGAGAACCTGACTAGAACCTGGTGACTGAACCTGGCTGGAGAACCTGGACAGAACCTGGCTGGAGAACCTGGCTGGAGAACCTGGAGAACCTAGCAAGAGAACATGGACACAGAACCTGGCTGGAGATCCTAACCAGAACTTCGCTGGAGATCCAGACCAGAACTTGGCTGGAGATCCCGGCTAGAGATCCTGGCTAGGCTGTTGATCAACTGAACGGTGTCTCCGTGTCATTCCTTCTTTGCCGACTCCGTCCACACCTTTGGGGACCCCTGGACCTGCTGGGGCTGGACCCCGGCAGTGGGCTCTGTGCCTGAGTCCTGCAGTCAGGGAGTGCCCACTGCTGTGGTAGTCTCTCCCTGTCCAAGAGAGCCTGGTCAGCCAGCCTCTGCTGCTCCTGCCGGATTTAACTGTCCCTCACTCACTCATACACACACCACCCACATCCACACACTCTCCTTTCATTCCCTCACTCACTCACTTCCTATCCCTCACCTCCATCCTGCCAGCCACCATCTTTTCTCTCTGATACATTTATTTTTAAAGTGGGTCTCTATTCTATAAAGTTAGTGTCAAACTAATCAGAGACATGTGCAGGTTCCACTTGTTTTTAAACATCAGTGAATTCAATTTCTTGTTTCTTCTTGTGTGTCATTATAGTAAACACAATTGTCTTCTTAATTTTTTTTTTTCCTTTTCTCTCCTCCATCCCCTATTACTTTCCCTGTATGGGCATTTCTTTCTTTCTTTTCTTCCTTCCTTCCTTCCTTCCTTCCTTCCTTCCTTCCTTCCTTCCTTCCTTCCTTCCTTTCTTCCTCCCTCCTCCCCTTCCTTCCTCCCTCCCTCCCTTCATCTATCTATCTTTCTTTTTCTTTCTTTCTTTCTTTCTTTCTTTCTTTCTTTCTTTCTTTCTTATCCTCACCTGAGGATATTTTTCCCATTGATTTTTGGAGAGAGTGAAAGGGAGGGAGAGAGGTGGGTAGAGAGAGAGAGAAAGAGAAAGAGACATTGATGTGAGAGAGAGACATCAATTGGTAACCTCCATCATGAGCTTTGATTGGGCCTGATATCAAACCTGTAACCCAGGTCCTCGTCCTTGACCAGGAATTGAACCCATTACCCTTTGATGTGCAGGTCGATGCTCTAGCCACTGCGTATCACAAGCAGGTACCATATCCTTTCTGTTAACACATATCTCACAATCATTTTACTAACATGACATCATATGTAAGGGCCTCTTCCTCTCATTAAGATCCTATACAAATCCATGGAGCTTATCTGCTTACATAGATGAGGTTGTAACAAATTCTAAGGTGTGGGCTTAATCAACATAGGATTAATCAATGTAGGAGCAATACAATGCTTTTGTCTTGGTAATGCTTAAAATGATTGGGCTATCAGTGGAAATCTGGCATTTTGGGGTACAAGCTATGTGGAAGTGTCACAAGTATCCACTAAAGTGGAATGTGTGAAGAACAATGAAGCCTCTTTATTTCTCAGAGATTATCTAATGTCTCAATGTGGTGAATTTCATCTGATCCAACAATTTAAATATTTTTTTAGATAAATTCTCAGTGTTTCATATCCCCTCCTACTCCTCTCCTAGACAACATCTGAGCATTTGGGATGGACATTTGTAGTCTTGTTGTGGCCAGAGTGCAGCCGTCTCACAAAGCCATCACATTCTCAAGTGTGGGTGGGTGGTTTTATATATCCCCAGATTTACAGCCCCTGTGGTGTGTCTGATTTCATGACCACTGGGCATTGTGATGACTTTCCTTATGAAACTCCATGGTCTCAGTCATCTGCTTCATAACCTGAGAATTAGCAGACTTTACCTTTAGTTGCAAGCCCAGGATCATTCACTCCTTTACCTTTTTTGCAGGGTTTTTTTGTTTTTCTTTTTTCATCTTTGGCACACCACACACAGGAAGTGGGGACCAGGAGATCTGATACTTCTGTTGGTTGCACATCAGATTGGGTGCAAACATGGGCACAGCTTCTACTGGAGACCAGCAGCCTACAAGCCACAGCCTCTACTCCTGGAATTTATTGGATTTTAGCCTGACTTCTATCTGTAGAGTTTCCCCTACCCCCACAAGCGTTCTAATTCAAGAAAGAAAAAGTGAGTACCCGCATTGACCTTTCACTCTAATTCATTCACTTTTCTTTTCCACATCAGCTACTTGGCTAGAAAATGAGGGGACTCTTCGTTCTCCCTGTGTTAGGAAGGTCATTTCCAATGTCCTTCAAGTTGGATTCATTCTTGGGGACTTTAATGGTACTCTCTCTATAAGGTGGAAAGAAGCCCCCTTATCAATAAGAGATTATAAATCAGAAGAGATTTCCAAAGCATTGTACCCATCACACACAGATGCACTTTCTGACTTGAGTTATTTCATCCTCTCCATTGAAAGCACTTTGTTCACCACTCATGTGCACTTGAGCACTCTACCAGAGAGTCCTAGGCTGGTGTAATATTAGTTGAGATATGCAAGGCATATTTATACATTTTGACTTTGAGAGTAGGAAAAACTAATAATGAGATAAAATTAGCAACCTCAGACTTAATAATACCTCATTCTCCTGCTGTAGGAGTACTATAGGCATGTTTAAAAATTGATCACTATTTAGTACCCCATTTTCATAAAGTATCTCATTGTGCTTCATAATTAATTCTACCTTCCAATAAGAAATTTCCGATTGGTTGCTATTGTTATTCCACTCTTACATTTCAGAGAATTGAGCAGAGTGGTTAATTAATGAGTTACCCAGAAACCTGTAGGCTATGTTGGCAAAGCTGTGTCTTATCAGGGTTGCTGGCACAGACACCCCAAAAGATGGACATGTAAGCAGCCCTTTTCCAGCAGGGGGCACCAGCTACATTATAAATTTGGGTCCACCCTAGTTTTCTGCTGGTGGAAATCTTACAAGATGGTAAACCCAAGAAGAATATAGATTCTAAGAGTCACAGATATGGGAGCTTTCCCCTACATCTTTGACATGAAATATAATTTGGGGAAATTTAAACAGACTTTAAAAATCAACAGTCATCGTCCCAGTATGTTTTAAATAGTTCAAGATAGGTATCTTCACCCCAAAATTCAATCCATTACAATGCCTAAAACATCAGTTATACATTCATTCCTTTGTGCCTTAAGACTTTGGGGGACTCATTTTAAAAAGGCTGTAATAAAAATCTCTAGGAAGTCAACCCATCTGTAGGTATGCTATTGTGAGTGCTGAGGGAGCTTTTAGATAAGAATTAAACCTGAAGAAGAGCATGTGGCTACAAAGTGGAAAGAGGGAGTACTAGAAGGTGACACAGGGACACCATAACCAACACCTGGGTCATAATCTGCTCAGGTTGTCTTCTAGGCTTTTTGTGTTAGTACTGGCCCCTTTATATCTCGTAGGTGATATGGTGTAATGAAAAGAGCTTAAAGTTGAGTTCAAATTCTGGGTCTACTGAGTGAAAAATCAGACAGAGGCTGAAAACCAGATCTATCACTGAGAGGCTATAGGAAATGCTCAATAACCTTTGATTTTTCTCTCCTTCCAATAAAAGGCTCATTCAAACAACCTAAGAAAATTTCCCTTAATTTATTCCCTTAAAGTAGGCAAGCAGACAAATGGAACTCACCAGAGGAGAGAACATGTCAGACAGTGCTTCTCCAATTTTAATATGAGTACACATCATTTTAAGATTTTGTTAAAATGAGGGATAGGCCTGAGACTCTACATTTCTGACCCAGGTGTGGGCAGCATTGCTGATCCCCGTGGAACATTATTGTGCATCAAGATATTAGGTAACAAAAACTTTCCCAAAGAAAACAGGATCATCATCCTCAGCTTTCAGAGACACATTGAAAGCATTTTCAGAGTCACCTCGAAACACTTGTCCCATCAAGAAGCCATCTTTAAAAGGGGTCTCATAGAAACAAAACATTTGAACGAACTAAGGTTCAACTACAAGTAAAGTCCAATGCACAAGATACTACTGGTTCTTTCAGGAAATGAGGGAAACACTAACGTCTCTAGAGACATAAGAGATTTTGCCTTTTCAACTTTTATATTCTTCCCAGTAAGATCAGAATACAAAGAGTTGAGACCTCTACTACTTTTTTTTTTTGAGACCTCTACTTCTTTATAAGGATTCTTTTTAATCTAGAGAAGTAATAAAGCGGAGGTAAGCATTTGTTTTGTTTTAAAGCTATACTAATAAAAATATTCCCCAAATATTGCATTATACCAAGTTGATTCTATAGCCATATTAGAAAGTTTATGCTGAACTAACTTTTCCCACAAATATAATTGATATATGGGGTTAAGAGCAGGGGAGTGGGGAAGGAGGAAGAAAATGTATTTATTGAACAATACATACCATGTGTTAGACAATGTGTTAAGCTTGGTAAGGGGATGTTATGAGAAGAGATATTTGTACTCTGCCACACCTGGGTATGTCATCAGCAAATATTTATAGAAAGTGCATAAACATGTGGTGTCATGAAGCACCAGATCTGATGTCCATGCATTTTCTTTATTCTATGTTCACTTATGCTGTACGATTATAGTTTCTGTGCAAATATTTACTTAAACTCTTAAAGAGTGTGCTAATAAAATGTCTGTACACTTATGCTACTCAATTCTATCTCAAGCAAGCCATTAAATTTTAGTTCATTTTATGCAGATATATATCTTAGTAAAAATAAGTACTTTTCTTAATAGATCTTTCTAAAAGTTTTTCTCTCCTGCCTCCATGCACAGTCATTTTTAGACCCCAAAAAAGGAAGTTGTGGGTTCTCCTATTTGCTCTCCAATGATAAGAGTCCCCAGCTTTCATCAGAATTCATCTTCTCATTTGTGAATCATAAGACTATCACTGAGAGGCAATATACCACTAGCCACTTCCTGTGAATTCTAGAGAAGTTTCCTCTGTGAACAAAAATAACTGTGCAGTGTCGATTCATCATCTAGCCTATAGAAAACAGCACAAGCAAACGGTGTGTGTGTCCATTAACAGTAGTATGAAATCCTAACTCCATTCTCAGCCATCCAAATCTGCTGATTCCTGTCAAGTGCATGGAGAAAGTCACTGGAAATGTTTCAAAGAGTTTGGAAATAAAAAATTTAACTCAGGTTTGACACTTAACACACATGTACTTTTAAAAAGCTGTATTACATGATGTTACAATTAAAAAGCAAACATCAAAACATGTTGTAACAAGTAAATATAAAACAATGGGCCATGCCCACTATTTTATATTATAGCATCTGCTTCGAGTTAACTGCAGATGTGAAATGTTGATAGAAATGATGATCAATGGTGGGTGTTTTGTACTTTACATTATTCACAATTTATTTAATTGGTTCCGACATATTTTAATAAATTTGATCTTAATCCAACCAGGCAGAAATGTTCTGAAAAATTTATGTAGTTGTTATTATAATATCTGAATATTTTTAAGAAAAATGTTTTCAATTAGGTCTTTTTGTATCTAGGAATTTAGGATTTGGTTGTCATAGAATCTATAAAAATGCCATAGGCATGACTATATGAGATCCTTATTCCATTAGGAAAAATATTCACTCCTTTTATATAAAATCTCAAAGAGAATTTGGGAAGAAGACAAAAAAGAGGCACAAATAGTCCTTTTATTAACATACTCTCCATTGAATCACATGTGCAGTTCTATTGACTGCATGGAAAACCTGTGCATATCTGACTGTGAGGGAGACATACCACAGCGGACACTCAGCTTCCAAGGGTGAACTGCTGGGGGAATGCTGGTATTCCATTAGAAGCACCAAAGGCAGGCATCCTTGGGTAACTCAGGTCAAAAATAGTTCCTCACGAGGCTCAGTAGCTAATTAGAGTTTAGAAATAAGTAAAAGTCATGGAAATAAATACGATGAATTTTGCACTGTGCTAGCACATAACAAACACTCAACAAAAATGAAATAAGCAAAATGCCCAAGGACACAGTAATTTTATAGTGAGAGGAACAATATGTTTACATAAGCAAGTGTTGTCACTTGATTATCTGTACAGCACTATCCAGCACAGTAGCCACATGTGATTCTTTAAATATTAACTAATTAAAATTTAATGCAATCACAAACTTAGTTCCTCATTTCAAGTGCTAGATGGCCACATGTGACTAGTGGCCACCACATCAAACAGCACAGAGGTAGAATATCTTCACTATTGCAGAAATATCTGATAGCTTTGTTCTAAATGATTGTCTGAAAGACATCTGAGGGTAAAAAACACAGAACTGACAAATTTTGATAGAGGGAATAGAAACAAAAGGCCCAGAGCAAACAGCACTGCATAGAAAAGCTAGGTATTGTTGGTGCCAAAATTAGTTGAAAGATGCATTTCTATGGAGATATACAGACTGTCTAAAAATTCATTTTGAGGATTAAATCTTAGGGAAAACCCACTAAATAATTTAAATCCATCTGCTTGTATTTAGAGCTGTAAAGTACAAAGAGGAAAAATATATTTAAATCTTAGGTTAATAGGACACCATGTGACTGTTGTTATTTTTAGTGTCAAATATAGACTTAGAGTCAACCCATTGCAGAGTGAATGAAAACTCTTCCATGATACATGGTGACAGGCAAAAGCACACAGTAATAAAAATTAATATATAAGGCATTATTTTACATTTTTTTAAATCTTTTTCTTTTAGTGAGAATATAGCAAGTCTTATCACTTATAGCTTTTCCATATGACTTATGACAACAAACCAACTTTGTGGTTCAATGCACCATTAAATTTTATCTTCAGCATATTCCCCACATGAAACCTAAATCTCTATTAAACCTCAGCAATATAATGCAATAAATTTCTCCAGAGTAGGGATAATCATTACATTTCTATAGAAAACACCATTTTTTCTACATATGAAAATGACTAAACTAAACATGTAATGACTGAATCTAGAAAAGCTCCTTTAGGCCATAGAAAATGAGTTTAATCTGTGAATGTGATTATGCCTGTCAGGGAACCAAACTTCATCATCAGATGTAGATGACAATAAAACATGCCATGATTATTGCCTCCATAATGATGCCTGTCTGTATGATGAGTGGTATTTAGGGCTTTGGTGAGTCTCTCTGGCCAATAAGAATGTCTACACCCACCCTGCCATAGGAGGCAAATAGAACACCAGCCATTAAAGTTATTGACCTGTGACTTAAAAATGGCTCAAAAGTAATGTTTAAATTAGAGCATTCCATTTCATCCTGGAGGTAATTTAAAATATACAGAAAGGAAGGTAAAGGTATTAAGATAATGAATTAAACAGATAGCAACCTACATTAAATTCTATACAGATACAATTAGCCCGAATTCAGAAAACTGCATCCATTGCCATGTTGTGGTGTATGTAAAATTGTATCATAAATTTTCACTGCAAGAACCAATGCTGTATATATCTTTGAGAAATGTGAGGCATTTTTGTTACACAGGAAATGTTAATACAAGTCAAGGTCAAGGGACTGTGTTTTGAATATTTATAGCTACCTACCAAATAATTGAGTTTTACTATTACCACATAGTCTAATCTATATATATAAAAGCCAAGTGACTAGAAGGACAGAACAACTGGAACGACCAGTCGCTATGATGTGCACCATGGCGGCCAACCGGCCCGATTGGGGCCCCAATTGGGCACCCTGCAACTGCCCACGGTCCCTCCCCCCAGCCAGGCCCAATCAGGGGTGGGGCAGGCCAGCCAACCTCCCACATCCCCCCCACCCCACTGGCCTGGCCCTATCCACCCCCATTGGGGTAGGCTGGCTGGACCCCACCTGTGCATGAATTCGTGCACTGGGTCTCTAGTTACTTTATAATTAATTTAAATGAATATTATTTCTTGATCATTTAGATATGCATTTGTAATTTTCATATAGTTAGATATACCAGGAATGAATAAACATATTTAAGAAAAATATTGTTGGCACTCAAATCTGTGAATAAGAGTTAAAATATGGTATTTTAGCTTGGCTCAGTGGTTGATCCTCAACCTATGAACCAGGAGGTCACAGTTCAATTCCCGGTCAGGGAATATGCCCAGATTGTGGACCTGATCCCTAGTGTGGGGCATGCAGGAAGAAGTCGAACAATGATTCTCATTATTGATGTTTCTATATCTCCCTCTTCCTTCCTCTACAAAATCAATAAAAATATATTTAAAAATATTGTACTTTTAACACACATATTGAGAGGTATTCAAATATCATCACTAAGAATTTCTTCATTAATAGCCAAATTTCTCCAACATCATGACTTCCAATGGCATCACCCTACCACCCTACCAAGCTGGTATTCTGGAATATCGTCAGTAGGCTGTGGCCAGCCTGGTGCAGAAATGCAGAAGATTCTCCAGAAGATCCAAGTAGAATATGGGAAAAACTGAATTGTGGGGCTCCCTTGTATGCCTGAACTACATCACCATTCCTGTGTTGAACCCTCCATTCACACGGCAAAATCTTGAACTGTTTGTACCTGATGAACTCTGTTGGCCTTACCCTAACAACTCCCTGAAACCCTGCCCCACCACTAAGGTCTGTGGGCACCTGAAGAATGGTTGCTGATCTTGATGTACCCAGAGAATGTTGCAGAGTAGCCTCAGATCCAGCACAGGTGCTACATTTGTTTTGATTATTTTTTAATTTATTTTTGTTTAATTCTTTGTTAAAATTATTACATGTCTCCATATTCCCCTGTTGATATCAGCAAGCCAGCTCCCTCCCCCACCCCTACCCCCAGTACAGCCCCTCACTCCCCTTCTGTCTGTGTCCATTGGTTATGCTTATATGCATGCGTATAAGTACTTTGGGTGATCTTTTAACACCCCGCCCCCCTTCCTCTTGACCTGCCTTCCCTCTGAGATTTGAAGGTCTGTTCAATGCTTTTCTGTCTCTGGATCTATTTTTCTTCACCTGGTTATATTGTTCATTATGTTCCACAAATAAGTGAGATCATGAGATACTTATCTTTCTCCGACTGGCTTATTTCACTTCACGTAATGTTCTCTAGGTTCATCCATGCTGATGAAAACTGTAAGAATTTTTCTTTCTTACAGTAGCATAATATTCCATTGTGTAGGTGTGCCACAGTTTTCTAATCCACTCATCTGCTGATGGGCACTTAGACTGTTTCCAAATCTTAGCTATTGTAAATTGTGCTGCTATGAACATAGGGGTGCATATGTACATTCTGATATGTGTTCCTGATTTCTTGGTATATATTCCTAGAGGTGAAATTACTGGGTCAAATGGGAGTTTCATTTTTAATATTTTGAGGAAACTCCATACTGTTTTCCACAGTGGCTGCACCAGTCTGCATTCCCACCAGCAGTGTACGAGGGTTTCTTTTTTTCTGCATCCTCTCCAGCACTTGTTGATTTGTTGATGATAGCCATTCTGACATGTGTGAGATGGTACCTCATTGTTTTGATTTGCATCTCTGGAATGATTAGTGACTTTGAGAATTTATTCATATGTCTGTTGGCTTTCTGTATGTCCACTTTCAAAAAGTGTGCATTTATGTCCTTTGCCCATTCTTTTATTGGATTGTTTATCTTCCTTTTGTTAAGTTGTCTGAGTTCCTATAAATTTTGGAGATTAACCCCTTATCAGATGTAACATTGAAAAATATGTTCAGCCATGCAGTGGTCTCTCTTGTTGTTTTGTTGATGCTTTCTTTGGCTGTGCAGAGGCTTTTTATTTTGATGTAATCCCATTTGTTTATTTTCTCCTTAATTTCCATTGTCCTAGGATATGTATTGGTAAACATATTGTTATGATAGGCCTGATATTTTGCTGCCTATGTATTCTTCTAAGATTTCTATGGTTTCACATCTTATGTTTAAGTCTTTTTAAAATCTATTTTGAGTTTATTTTTGTGTATGTTGTAAGTTGGTGGTCTAGCTTCATTTTTTTGCATATATTTGTGTAATTTTCCCAACACCATTTATTGAAGAGACTGTCTTGACTCCATTGTATGCCCTTGCCTCCTTTGTCAAATATTGAGCATAAGTGCTTGGGTCTATTTCTGGGTTCTCTGTTCTGTTCCATTGGTCTATATGTCTCTGTTCTTGTGCCAGTATCAAGCATTTTTGAGAACAGTGGTTTTGCAATATAATTTGATATCTGGTATTGTGATCCTTCCAACTTTGTTCTTCCTTCTGAAGATTTCTTCAGCTATTCAAGGTCTTTTTTTATTTGATATAAATTTTTGGATAGTTTGTTCTAGGTCTGTGAAATATGCTCTTGGTATTTCAATGGGTATTGCATTGAATCTATAGATTGCTTTGGGTAGTATGGATATTTTAATGATGTTGATTCTACCAATTCATTAATACAGGATATTCTTCCACTTGTATATAACTTCCTCTATCCCTTTTTTTCAACGTCATGTAGTTTTCTGAGTACAGGTCTTTTACCTCCTTAGCTAAATTTATTCCTAGATATCTTAATTTTTTTGTTGCAATGGTAAAAGGGATTGTTTTATTAGTTTCAATTTCTGTGAATTCATTATCTATAATAATAAAAGCATAATATGCTAATTAGGCTGGACAGCCAAATGACCTTCCGGACGTCATTCTGGATGTGCTTCTGAATAAAGCTGCCGCAGCGGGGGCTGAGACAGAGGGAGTTAGAGGCAATCAGGCAGGCAGGCAAGCAGTTAGTGGTGATCAAGCAGGCAGGCAGAGGCTGTTAGGGGCAATCAGGCAGGCAAGCAAGCAGTTAGGGGTGATCAGGCTGGCAGGCAAGCAAGTAGTTAGGGACAATCAGGCAGGCAGGCAGGCAAGCAATTAGGAACCAGCGGTCCCAGATTGCAAGAGTTATGTCTGCAGTCTGAATAAAGCCGCCGCAGTGGGGGCTAGGTAGAGGCAGTTAGACATTGACATCCCCCAAGGTGTCCCGGATTGTGAGAGGGTGCAGGCCAGGCCCATGCACTAATTTTGTGCACCGGGCCTCTGGTTGGTATGTAAAAAGGCCATAGATCTCTAGGTGTTAATTTTGTATCCTGCTACATTGCTAAATTCATTTATTAAATCTAGTAGGTTTTTTTGTGCGGAATCTTTGGGGTTTTCTATATACAATATCATGAAATGTGCAAATAATGGCAGTTTTACTTCTTCTTTTCCAATTTGAATACCTTTTATTTCTTCTTCTTTCCTGATTGCTGTGGCTAGGACTTTCAGTACTATGTCGAACAGGAATGGTGAAAGTGGGCATCCCTGTCTTTTTCCTATTCTTAGGTGAAACAGTTTTAGTATTTTCTTATGGAGTATGATGTTGGCTGTATGTTTGTTATATAAAGCTTTTATTATGTTGAAGTATGATCCCTCTATTTCCACTTTGCTGAGAGTTTTTATCAAGAAAGTGTATTGGATTGTCAAAAGCTTTTTCTGCATCAATTGATATGATCATGTGATTTTTATCTTTCAATTTGTTTATGTGATGTATCACGTTTATTGATTTGTGGATATTGTATCAGCCTTGCCTGCCTTGAATAAATCCTACTTGGTTGTATTGTATAGTTTTTTTAATATACTGCTAGATGCAATTTGATAATATTTTGTTGAGGATTTTAGCATCTATCTTCATCAAGATATTGGCTTGTAATTCTGTTTTTGTAGTGTCTTTATCTGGTTTTGGGATTAGGATAATGCTAGCTTCATAGAGAGAGTTTGGAAGTGTTCCTTCCTCTTGAAATTTTTGGGATAGTCACAGGAGTTAGTTCTTCTTTGAATGTTTGGTAAAACTCCCCTGTAAAGCCATTTGGACCAGGGCTTTTGTTTTCTGGAAGTTTTTATTTTATTACTGCTTCAATGTCATCGGTAGTTATTGGCCTATTAAGTTTTTCTGATTTTTCCTGATTGAGTTTTGAAAGATTGTATTTTTCTAGGTATATGTCTATTTCATCTAGGTTGTCCAGTTTGTTGGAATAAAATTGTTCATAGTATTTTTTTTATAATCCTTTGTATGTCTATGGGGTCAGTTGTTACTTTACCTCTTTCATTTCTGATTTTGTTTATTTGGGCCCTCTCTCTTTGTTTCTTGGTGAGCCTGGCTAGAGGTTCATTAATCTTGTTTATCGTTTCAAAGAACCAACTCTTAGTTCTGTGGATCTTTTGCATTTATTTATTTATTTATTTATTTATTTATTTATTTATTTATGTCTCTATGTCATTTATTTCCACTCTGATCTTTATTATTTCCTTCCTTCTATTTTCTCTGGGCTTTTCTTTTGCTGTCTTTCTAGTTCTTTAAGTTGTAGGAATAAATAACTTATTTCCAATTTTTCTTGGTTTTTGAGGTAGGCCTGCAGTGCTATGAAATTACCCTCTTAGGGTTTCTTTCACTGTGTTCCATAGATTTTGGATTGTTGTGTTTTCATTTTCATTAGTTTCCATAATGTTTTTTTATTTTTTCTTGATGGCCTTGGTCACCCAGGCATTGTTTAATGGCATGCTATTTAGCCTCCATGTGTTTGTTTTTATTATAACTGGTATCTAATTTTATGCCATTGTTATCTGAGACAATGCTTGATTTGGTTTCAATCTTCCTGAATTTGTAGAGACTTAGCATGTGTCCCAATATGTGGTCTATTGTTGAAAATGTACCATGTGCACTTGAAAAGAATGTATATTCTGTAGCGTTGGGGATGAAATATTCTGAAAATGTCAATTAATTCCATCTAATCTAGTGAGTCCTTTAGTGTTGCTGTTTCTTTGTCTAGAGGATTTATCCAATGGTGTCAATGGGATATTAAAGTCCCTTACTATGAATGTATTGCTGTGAATCTCTCCTTTGATATCTTCCAGAAGTTTTTTGTTTTTTTGAGGGGAGGGGTGTGCTTCTGTATTGAGTGCATATATGTTTGCCAGAGTTATATCCTCTTGCTGAATTGATCCCTTTAGTATTATGAAGTTACCTTCCTTATCTCTTTTTATGGCCTTCACTTTGAGGTCAATTTTGTCATATATGAGTATTGCTACCCCAGCTTTTTTTTTTTTTTTTTTCATTTCCATTTGTCTGATTTTTTCCCCCCATCCTTTCACTTTCAGTATGTGAGTCATATATATGGGTCATATTTTTGTTTAACCATTCAGCTACCCTATGTCTTTTACTTGGAGCATTTTAAAAATATATATTTTATTGATTTTTTACAGAGAGGAAGGGAGAGGGATAGAGTTAGAAACATTGACTAGAGAGAAACATCAATCAGCTGCCTCCTGCACGCCTCCTACTGGGGATGTGCCCACAACCAAGGTACATGTCCTTGACCGGAATCGAACCTAGGACCCTTGAGTCTGCAGGCTGACGTTCTATCCACTGAGCCAAACCAGTTAAGACTACTTGGAGCATTTAATCCATCTTTGGTTAAAGTTATTATTGATAGGCACTTGTTTCTTGCCACTTTCATTCTTTATGCCTGTGATCCTTCTTTCTTTTCTATTTCTTCTTTTTACCACAGTCCCTTTAGCATATTTTGTATTTCTGGTTTGGTGGTAATAAAATCCCTTAACCTTTTTTTGTTTGTGAAGCTCCTGATTTCACTTTCAATTTTGAATGATAGCCTTGCTGGATAGAATATCCTTGGATTCAGTCCCTTGCTTTGCATCACTTTGTATACTGCATTCCATTACCTTCTGGCCTGATGTGTTTCTGTTGAGAAATCAGTTGCTAGTCTAATGGGAGATCCCTTGTAGGTAACTTTCTATCTCTCTATGGCAGCCTTTAAGATTCTTACTTTGTTGTTGGTATTTGCCAACTTAATTATGATGATGATTTGTCTTGTTATCAGTCTTTTTGGGTTCATCTTGTTTGGGATTCTGTGTGCTTCATGGACTTGTGTGACTTTTTCCTTTCCAAAGTCAGGGAAGTGTTCTGTCATTATTTCTTCAAACAGGTTCTCTATTCCTTGCTCAGCTTCCTCCACTTCTGGCACCCCTATTATGTGAATGTTGTTTCATTCTGTGTTGTTCCAAAGCTCCCTTAGACTCTCCTCCTGCTTTTAAAGTTTTTCTTTTTTTTTTTTCCAGTTGCTGCTCTGCTTGGGTTTTGTTTTTATCTACCGTGTCTTTTAATTTGCTCATTAGGTCTTTAGCTTCTTCTAGTCTACTGTTGAAACCTTCCATTGTGTTCTGTATTGCATCTATGTCAGTCTTCATTTCCTCTTCACTCTTACATATGTTGGTGAATTTCTCATCCATACGTTAGAGCATTCTTACTAGTATAACCATTATTCTGAATTCTTTCCCTGTCAAATTGCTTGCCTCATTTCATTGATTTCCTCTTTTGGTGATTCTTCCTTTTCTAGCATATAGGGATTGGTTATTTGTCTCCCCATTTTTTTTCTGTTCCCTTGTAATTGTTTCTATGTATTATATCAAACTACTATGCCATCCAGACGTTTTGAATTGGTCTTATGCAGTAGTTGTTTTGTGGGACCCAAAGGTGCAGTCTCTCAAGTCTTCTGGGCTGGGTGTTTTAGGGAGATCCCCTACTTGAGATATTTGGGTTCTCCTGATGTAGTTGGGTCTTGAATGTTATTGTCCTGTTCATGCATGGAGTCTCCTCTCAGGGTGTCTGATTATGTGGCTTGCTTTCTACCATGTTGTGCCAGCCATTGTGGAGGTGCTGACCAAACAGCACAAAATGCAACATGGCAAGATATGACACAGAAGGAACAGAACATGAATGTACACAAGACACCTAAAACTCCAATAAAAGTAACCACTAGAGAAAAGAGAATTAGGGAAGAGAAAAGAGAACAAAAATTATATCAAACAAAAAAAAAAAAAGAAAGGAAGGAAGGAGGAAAGAAAGAAAATGGGGGAAAACAAAACAAACAAGTAAACCAAAAAGCGCAAACAAAAAACACCCAGAAAAGGGGGGGCTGGGGGGCAGAATCTGTAGAGGCAGAACTTAAATACAAAAAATTAGGTTAAGGAATTGGATGAATAGGGGAAGGACCACTATAGTACAGAGAATGAGTAGACAAAAAGAAAAATAATTATTTATTTATTTCATTTTTTTAAAAAGGAGAATAGAGGATGGAGCAGATAGGCCTGTATTTATGAAGTGAAACCAATTAAAAAGTTAGGAAAAGAAAAGAGCTAGAGAGCAGAGGAAAAAATAATGAGTAGCGAAGAAAAAAAAAGGGAAGGGGAAAAAGGAGCAGGGAAGAGGAAATTAGATATATGAATAAGCCAACAGAGACTACAATAATAATAACACACCAATAAAGCAGATGAGAGGAAATTAGATATATGAATAAGCCAACAGTCTACAGCAGTGGTTCTCAACCTGTGGGTCTCAAACAATGAAAATACATCCTACATATCAGATATTTACATTACAATTCGTAATAGTAGCAAAATTATAGTTATGAAGTAGCAACGAAAATAATTTTATGGTTGGGGGTCACCACAACATGAGGAACTGTATTAAAGGGTTGCAGCATTAGGAAGGTTTGAGAACCACTGGTCTACAGTAATAATAACACATCAATAAAGCATAAAAAAAGTGGTGAAAAGAAAGAAAAGAGAAAAACTGAAACAGGGAAAGGAGAAGAAAAACATGATAGAAAAGGAAAAGTGAAATAGAAAAAGGTGAAAAAAATAAAATAACAATAAGAAATAAAAAATAATTAAAATTTTTAAAAAGTTAAAAATTAAAAAAATAAAAGCTAAAAAAGTGAAGTGACATTTACTTCAGCAGAGTTTTGTTGCCTCATGGGCTCTGGTTTAGGACCCCACTCTTATGTTCTGTCTGCCAATTCTGGGCTTCCTTTTAAGGTAGATGGGTGCTGACCACTGTCTGGCACTGTCTTTTGGCTTTTAACTCCCTGTTGAAGGTCCAAGTGATCCACTGCTCCTCTGCTTGTGTCTCTCTCCACAGGCCTTGGTTGCAAGCAGGTGGTCCCAATCTGCCTGCTTTGCCTGTCTGCCAGCTGTCAATCTTAATCACTGAAAGGGCTTTAGGTGGAGGTAGTGCTGTTTTGCTTCCTGGGAATCAGATGTATGTTTTTTCCCTGACCCAGAGCTACTCCTCTGTGATTGGCCCAAAATATTAATCTGGCCTTGGTTGGTCAGGGATCCTGGTATGGAGACCAATAAGGTTGGCTGGCAACCTGGAACTTTTATCAGTTTGGTGCTCAGGCCCCTCTTCCAATCCAGTTACTGAGGGCTCTTTGATACTATTAAGACCTATAAACTTAGCTTCTGCCTTTGTTTCCTTTGTATAGCTCAAAATGCAGTCAGGGTGTGGCAGGCTGTATTACTTGTTTTGAGGCTACTTACTGGGAGGGGTTACCTTTTAAGGGGAGAAATGGCCCCTAAGGTTCGGAAGCTTTCAGAATGTCCCAATTCCAGGGTCCTGTCCAGGTCTTCCTGTCCTGCTAACCTCCTCAGCCTCTCCTCAGACACCTCAAGTCTGCACCTCTCCCTGGGCTTAAGCCTTGGTTGAGTGTTAGCAATGGAAAAGTCCTATGTTCTGGGTTTAGTGAATAAAAGCAAAGACAAAACCAAACCAAAATAACCACAAAACTGTGGTTTTCTCTCCCCCAGCACTGCACTGTTTGGGCCGCCTTGGCCTTTTGCAACTGTGGTCTTATATCCAGATTCTCCAGCCAGCAGAAGCCCTGTGGCTTTTCTTTTCCACAGTTGGCTGTTATGCCTGTTGCCAAGGGATGTAGCTTTGGTGCACCACAGCTTCCTCCTCACTCTCTTGGCCTGCTGGCCGGCTGGCCCTCACCAGCCCAGGTTCCCTTTCCTACTGTTCTCCAGGTTTCCTCTACCCTTCCTTGTTGTAAATTGTCTTCTCAGCTCTAATTGGTTAATTCCAGGTGGATGTTGTCTGATTTAGTTGCTTTTCCAGTCTGGACCTGGGATGAGGTACATAACACCTCTGTCTATTAGGCAGCCATTTTCTATCCTCCAATATATTCTTCTTTTAAAGGCTCAAAACATTCATCTCTAAACTCATGTCTTTTTTTAAAGACATTTGTGTAGTAGGTTTATTCCCCCACTAGGAGCAATCATTAGATTATTATGTTGAACTGTATCACTCATTGCTTAATCACTGAAGGCTTGCCAATCATGCCTGATCATGGTGAGTACTCCATGAATCCAGGTGCTGCATTTGAATGTGTATCAGTCTGGTGAACACCATTCACCCTACTTAGTGACTCACTGAGCACTTACCTCAAACAACTCAATAGCACCACAGGCTCTTTCAGTGGCTGAATCTAAAAGGCAGCTATCAAGCAGAAGCAGGTGAAGGTGGATCTCAGGATGCCTTGGGCTTTTTGTTGTCCCAACCCAAATTCAGTGCTATTGGAAGCAGGCCTTACTGCACAGCTTGGTTCTTCTCTCACAACAGCCACACACTGTGGATAGCTTTACAAATGGCATATTCCAAAGGGAGATCTCAGCAGGCAGTATATCCTGCTGTGAGGAACTCCATTCAGTGTGGTCAGCACCTACACAGTACACTTTAGTCATTGTCTATCTTCACAGTCAGCCAACCTGAGTTATGAATCCATGTATGAATGGGCCAATACCAATAAATACTCAATTACAACAAGAGGGCACACATAACCCACACAAAAAACATTCCTGAAGCACCCAGCTCAGAGACTGTGTCCCTGGGTTACACAGGACACCTACTACAGAAGGACACCCTACTGAGAATGGGAATCATAGAAAATATACCTAATACACAGAGACAAACACAAAAAGGCAGCCCTGGGAAGACAAAGAAACATACACCAAATGAAATAAAAGTAGATATCCCCAGAAAAAGAGCTAAATAAAATGAAGGCAACCAATTTACAAGATACAAAGTTAAAAAAAAATGCTTATAAGAATGCTCAAGGACTTAATGAGACCAACAAGGAACTTAGTGAGAACTACAACAGCCTGAAAAAGGACACAGAAACTATAAATAAAGAACCAGTCAGAAATGAAGAAAACAGGAGAAGGAAAATGGCGGAGGTATAAGCGGACGTGTCCTGTGCCTTGTCCTGGAGCAGATAGGGGTGAGCAGCTGAAACGGGTGACATTCAGCCCGAATAGGTAGAGGATTTTCAGCTGAGAGATTGTCTGCAGCTAGGAAAGACTGAGAACCCCCCAGGAAAAAAAAAAGGATGGTTGGAGACTGCGGCTGAAGCCTCTCCTGGTGTGCCAGCTAAGCAGCGGAGACCGCGCCATCTTGGGTGGTTGTTGCCAGCATCCAGAGACCAGCTACTAACCTGGAAACAAGGGATCTCAAGCAGCGTGACTGCATGAACTCAGACTAGCACTGCTTCTTCTCAAGGAAAGGTTGGACATCCCCTAAAGGTGCGGTTTGCAGTTCGGGTTGGAGGGAGGACCGAGCTCGCACACGCAGGGCGGAATCTGCGCCCCACAGAGTCCTCAGCCGTTGGGACCAGCGTGACCCGTGAGTGGGGAAGGGGCCCCACAGGGCTGCTGGCAGAAGGGAACGCGAAAAATGAGCCCATAGCTGGACTGGATGTAAAGGAGCAGCCTTGGACTTTGCCAATCTGCTGGCTGCTTGGTGCCAGGGGCGAGTGGGCGCGCGGAGATTGTGCGCAGACCTGGAAGGTGGAGGCTTGCGAATTCGCACAACTATCAGGCTCTTGTTACCGTTCCCCTTAGATCGTGCATTTGATTATTAAACCCAGTGCATGGGATTCCCCAGTTGGGGTCATTCGCAGAGCCTGTAGGGGAAAGTTCTTTTTGGGGAGCCTGGGAAACAGCGGACAATGGCAAGGAACCAGCTCTGGGCAGTGGTCTTTCCTGAATCAGTTCCAAATACCATAGAGGAAAAAAAACACACAAAAAAAACACCCTACTGATAGAGAGGACTTAGAGCCTCGGAGGTAAATCCAGACACACCGCCACCCAGAGGCAGAGCCACGAACTGTCTCTTTTGCGATCACAAATAAAGGCAGTCTGGTAAAAAAATACAACCTGCCTTAAAATCAGGTCTGTGGTTTACTGCACGGAGGGACAGTGTATCGCAGGGAAGTTCAACAATCCCCTGAATGCCTGGCAGGACTGAGGCGTGCCAAAAAGAAGAGTGGAAGATCTGAAGCACCTTCACTTCCGAATATTTTTATATATATATATTTTTAATTCTTTTTTCACCATTTCATTAAGAACCTATTTTATTTATTTATTATTTTTTTCATCACCTGATTTTACCTTTTTAATTACTACATTTTTTAACCAGTATTATTGCTATCCTTTTACGATTTTTTCAAGGGTCATTTTATTTTTTATTATTTTTTTTATTTTTCTTTATTTTATTTTGGGATTAGTGTTCTACACTCTATTTTCATCATTCCTTTAGCATCATTTCTCTCTATCTCACATTTACCCTTAAGTCAAAACTCTCTTCCTCACTCTTCCCCTTTTGTTGTCCTGTTTCTCTTACCCTATTCCTGCTTTGGATTTTACCTATTCCTTCTTTCTACCCACTGTCTAAATTTCACCCTACTTATATATCTAATTTCCAATCCCTCGCTCTCCCCATACAAATAGCCTCTTCCCCACCTCTATTTCATTCTCTTAATTTTTTTTTGTTTTTGTTGTTGTTGGTTTTTTTTTTTTTTTTTTGGTCTTTTTGTGGTTTTTTTTTCTCTCCCTTTTCCCAATCTCATTTCGGCACTCCTTTTTGTTTTTTATTTTTCTCTCTAATATTTTTCTCTTTTTTCTTCTTTATCCCCTAATTCTCTTCGCTCGGGGGGGTCACCTTTATTTGGGGTTATTAATATCGTGAATGCATTTAGTTCGGTGCCTTGTACGTTGTGCCTTGTTGTGTTGTATTTTGTGCCTTTGAATCAGCGCAACAGAGAGAGATCTACATAACCAAACACATTGAGAAGAGAAATCATGGTGAAACAAAGAACCAACCCAAATATGAAAGAAAAACAGGCATCATCAGAAAAGGAAGTAAACGAAATAGAGGCAATGGAGGCAAGCAACCTGTCAGAGAAAGAATTCAGAGTAATGGTCATAAGGTGGATGAAAAGAATGGAAGACCAATTCAACAATATGTATAGGAACCAAGAGGAAATGAAGAAGAACCAAGAGGAAATGAAGAGAAACCGAGACGAAATGAAAAACGACATCACTGCCATAAAGAACTCAATAGAAAGCATCAACAGTAGACTAGAAGAAGCAGAGGACCATATCAGCGAGCTAGAAGTCAAGGTAGAAAAAAATACCCAAACAGAACAGCTTCTAGAAAAAAAAATTAAAAAGCAGGAAGAGAGCCTAAGAGAACTCTGGGACAATGCTAAACAAAACAACATCCGAATAATAGGGGTGCCAGAAGGAGAGGAAACTGAGCAAGGAATAGAAAACCTGTTTGAAAAAATAGTAACAGAAAATTTCCCTGATATAGGGAGGAAAAAACTCACACAAATCCAAGAAGCTCACAGAGTCCCAAACAAAATGAACCCGAAAAGACCGACACCAAGGCACATAATAATTAAATTGGCAAACACCAACGACAAAGCAAGAATCTTAAAAGCAGCCAGAGAGAGGCAGAAAGTTACCTACAAAGGATCCCCCATCAGACTAGCGACCGATTTCTCAACAGAAACACATCGGGCAAGAAGGGAATGAAATGAAATATACAAAGTCATGCAAAGGAAGGGTCTGAATCCAAGAATACTATACCCAGCGAGGCTATCAATCAAAATTGAGGGTCAAATCAGGAGCTTCACAGACAAAAATGGTCTACGGGAGTTTATTACAACCAAACCAGCAATGCAAGAAATGCTAAAGGGTCTGCTGTAAATAGAAGAAACAGGAAACAAAGAAGGAATGCAGCGGTAAAGAACAAAAATGGAGACTAACAAGTTTCTATCAATAATAACTTTAAATGTAAATGGATTAAATTCCCCAGTCAAAAGGCATAGGGTAAATGAGTGGATAAGAAAACATGACCCATATATCTGCTGTCTACAGGAAACCCACCTCAGAAAAAAAGACGCACACAGACTGATGGTGAAGGGATGGAAAAAGGTTTTTCAGGCCAATGGAAGTGAAAAAAAAAGCCGGGGTAGCAATACTTATATCTGACAAATTAGATCTCAAAGTGAAGGACATAAAAAGAGATCAAGAAGGCCACTTCATAATACTAAAGGGAGCAGTCCAACAAGAAGAAATAACTCTGGTAAATATACATGCACCCAATATAGGAGCACCCAAATACGTAAGAAATCTTCTGGAGAAGATCAAGGGAGAGATTGACAGCAATACAATCATAGTAGGGGACCTTAACACCCCATTATCGCCACTGGACAAATCCTCTAAACAGAAACTCAGCAAAGAAACATCAATCCTAAATGACTCACTAGATCAGATGGAATTAATTGACATCTTCAGAACATTTCACCCCAAAGCCACAGAATATACATTCTCCTCAGGTGCACATTTTTCATCTTCAAAGATAGACCATATATTGGGTCACAGACAAAGTCTCTTCAAATTCAAGAAAATTGAAATCATATCAAGTATCTTCTCAGACCACAAAGGCATAAAACTGGAAATCAACTACAACAAAAACAATCCAAAAAAATCAAACACATGGAGACTAAATAGCATGCTATGAAACAACGACTGGGTCACCAGTGAGATCAAAGAAGAAATAAAAAACATCATGGCAACGAATGACAATGAAAACACAACAATCCAAAACCTATGGGACACAGCAAAAGCAGTCTTGAGAGGGAAGTTCATAGCTCTACAAGCCTACTGCAAGAAACAAGAAACAATGAGAATAAATGACCTAACTCTACAACTTGAAGAATTAGAAAGAGAGCAACAAAAAAAGCCCACTGTAAGCAGAAGGAAGGAAATAACAAAGATCAGAGCTGAGATAAACGACATAGAGACCAAAAAAACAATACAAAAGATCAACAAAACCAAGAGCTGGTTCTTTGAAAGGATAAACAAGATTGATACACCTCTAGCCAGGCTCACCAAGAAACAAAGAGAGAGGACCCAAATAAACAAAATCAGAAATGAAAGAGGAGAAATAACAACAGACCCCATAGAAATACAAAGGATTGTTAGAAAATACTATGAACAACTCTACTCCAACACACTAGACAACCTGGAGGAAATGGACATATTCCTAGATAAATACAACCTTCCAAAACTTAACCAGGAAGAATCTAAAAATCTCAATAGGCCAATAACTATGGAGGAAATCGAAGCAGTAATCAAAAAGCTTCCAGCAAACAAAAGCCCGGGGCCAGATAGCTTCACAGGGGAGTTTTACCAAACATTCAAGGAAGACCTAAAACCTATCCTCCTCAGACTATGTCGAAAGATCCAAGAGGAAGGAACACTTCCCAGCTCATTCTATGAAGCCAACATCACCCTAATCCCAAAACCAGATAAAGACAATACAATGAAAGAGAATTATAGGCCAATATCCCTCATGAACATAGATGCCAAAATCCTCAACAAAATCCTAGCAAATCGGATCCAGCAGTGCATCAAAAAGATCATACACCATGACCAAGTAGGATTTATCCCAGGGATGCAAGGATGGTACAATATCCGCAAATCAATAAACCTGATACATCACATAAACAAATTGAGAGAAAAAAAACACATTGTCATATCAATTGATGCGGAAAAAGCATTTGACAAAATCCAACACCCTTTCTTGATAAAAACTCTCAGCAAGATAGGAATTGAGGGATCATACCTCAACATAATAAAAGCCATATATGGACAAACCCACAGCCAACCTCATAATCAATGGGCAAAAACTAAAACCATTCCCCCTGAAAACAGGAACAAGACAGGGATGCCCCCTCTCACCACTCCTGTTCAACATAGTACTGGAAGTACTAGCCATTGCGATCAGACACGAAGAAGAAATAAAAGGCATCCAGATTGGAAAAGAAGAAGTAAAACTGTCCTTATTTGCAGATGACATGATACTGTACATACAGAACCCTAAAGACTCCATCAAAAAATTATTAGACTTAATAAATGAATTCGGCAATGTAGCAGGATACAAAATTAATGCTAAGAAATCCATGGCATTTCTTTACATCCAATAGTGAACTTACAGAAAGTGAAACTACAGAAGCAATCCCATTTACCATTGCACCAAAAAAACTAAAACACCTAGGAATAAACTTAACTAAGGAGGTAAAAGACTTATATGCTGAAAACTACAGGACACTGAAAAAAGAGATAGAGGAAGACATAAACAGATGGAAGAATGTACCGTGTTCATGGATTGGTAGAATCAACATCATCAAAATGTCCATACTACCCAAAGCAATTTATAGATTCAATGCAATCCCCATTAAATTACCAACGGCATATTTCACAAATCTAGAACAAACGTTCCAAAAATTCATCTGGAATAAAAAAAGACCCCGAATAGCTGCAGCAATCCTGAGAAAACACAAAGTAGGTGGGATCTCAATACCAGATATCAAACTGTATTACAAAGCCACTGTTCTTAAAACAGCTTGGTACTGGCACAAGAACAGACATATAGATCAATGGAATAGAATAGAGACCCCAGAAATCGACCCAAACCACTATGCCCAATTAATATTCGACAAAGGAGGCAAGAGCATACAATGGAGTCAAGACAGTCTTTTCAATAAATGGTGTTGGGAAAATTGGACAGATACATGCAAAAGGATGAAACTAGATCACCAACTCACACCATACACAAAAATAAACTCAAAATGGATAAAAGACTTAAACCTAAGACGGGAAACCATAAAAATACTAGAGGAATCCACAGGCAGCGAAATCGCAAACATATGCCGAAGAAATTTCTTCTCTGATAATGCTCCTAGGGCAATGGAAACTAAAGAGAAAATAAACAAATGGGACTACATCAAAATAAAAAGCTTTTGCACAGCAAAGGAAACCATCAAAAAACAACAAGAAGACCCACTGCATGGGAGAACATATTTACCAATGATACCACTGATAAGGGTTTAATTTCCAACATATACAGGGATCTCATGAAACTTAACAAAAGGAAGATAAACAATCCAATAAAAAAATGGGCAACGGACCTAGATAGACACTTTTCAAAAGAGGACATACAGAAGGCAGAAAGACATATGAAAACCTGCTCAAAGTCACTAATTATACGAGAGATGCAAATCAAAACGACAATGCGTTATCATCTCACACCTGTCAGAATGGCTATCATCAACAAATCAACAAACAACAAGTGTTGGAGAGGATGTGGAGAAAAAGGAACCCTTCTGCACTGCTGGTGGGAATGCAGACTGGTGCAGCCACTGTGGAGAACAGTATGGAGCTACCTCAGAAGACTAAAAATGGAACTCCCATTTGACCCTGTGATCCCACTCCTAGGAATATATCCCAAGAAACCAGAAACGCCAATTAGAAAGGATATATGCACCCCTATGTTCATAGCAGCACAATTCACCATAGCTAAGATTTGGAAACAGCCTAAGTGCCCATCAGCAGATGAGTGGATTAGAAAACTGTGGTACATATACACAATGGAATACTATGCTGCGGTAAAATAAAAAGGAACTCTTGCCTTTTGCAACAGCATGGATGGAACTGGAGAGCATTATGCTAAGTGAAATAAGCCAGTCAGAGAAAGATAAATACCACATGATCTCACTCATTTGTGGATTATAGAGAACAACATAGACTGATGAAAAAGGACAGACCCAAAGACTGAGAAACAGCGATCAGGCTATCAATCCCCAGAAGGAAAGTAGGGGAGGGCGGGGGTAAGGGGAAGAGATCAACAGAAAGACTTGTATACATGTATATAAGCCAAACCAATGGACATGGACAACGGGGGGATGGGAGCATGAGTTTGTGTGTGGGGGGGAGGTTGGAGGTTAAAGGGGGGGATGAGGACACATTTGTAATACCTTAACTAATAATAAAAAAAAAAAGAAAAAGAAAAAAAAAGAAAAAGAAAAGAAATGAAGAAAACAATATTCTAAATAAAAAATACACTAGAATGAATAAACAATAGGTTAAATGAATAAAAGGATTGAATCAGTAATTTGGTAAAAAAGGCAGAAGAAAACACCCAATCAGACGAGCAAATGAAACAATAATTTTTTAAAATTAAGATAGTTTAAGAGACCTTTGGGATAGTGTGAGCAAAACAGCATCTGCATTATAGGGGTACCAAAAAGAAAAGAGAGAGAGCAAGGGATGGAGAACCTATCTGAAGAAATAATAACTGAAAATTCCCTAACCTGGTGAAGAAAAAAATCACAAGTTTAGGAAGTGCAGCAAGTCCCAAACTTTATGAACCCAAAGAGACCCACAGCAAGACACATCATATTTAAAATGACAAAAGTTAAGACAAAGAGAGAATCTTGTTTTTTTTCTTCACCTGAGAATATTTTTTTTCCATTGATTTTTTTAGAGAGAGTGGAGAGAAGGGAGAAGGCCATGCATGAGAGAGAGAAAAAAATCACAGTGAGAGAAACACATCAATTGGTTGCTTCCTGCATGTGCCCCAACCAGGGTCAGGGATCGAACCTGCAACCCAGGTACATGCCATTGACTGGAAATTGAACCTGAAACCCTTTGGTCCACAGGCCAATGCTCTAACCACTGAGAAAATGAGCCAGGGCAAAGAGAGAATCTTAAAAGCGGCAAGAGAAAGACAGTTTCTTATAAGAAAGCTCTCATAAGACTTCCAGCTGATTTGTCAACAGCAACACTTCAGACCAGAAAGTATTGGCATAAAATATTCAAAATGATGAAAAGCAAGGATCTACTACCAAGACTACATTACCTAGCAAGGCTATTATATAAAATTAGAGGCCCGATGCACTAAATTTGTGTGAGAGGGTCAGCCCCCATCCATCGCAGTGGCCAGGGCCCTCTGCCTTGGCCCTTGCTGCTGCGGCTTCATCTGGAAGGTCATCTGGAAAAGCATAATTAGCATATTATGCTTTTATTATTATAGACTAGAGGGCCAGTGCACGAAATTGGTGCATGGGTAGGTTCCCTAGGCCTGACCAGCGATCAGGGCCGATCAGGTTCCCCACCTCCCTGCCTCCCTGCCTCCTCCCTCACCACCCACACATGCCCACCAAGTGGTCCCCCCCCACCACCTTCCCACCACCTCCTTCCCTCACCACCCATGTGCAGCCACCGCATGGTTCCCCCCACCTCTCTGCCTCCCTGCCTCTTCCTTCCATCACTCCCTCAGCACTCTGCCACCACCGTTGGTCACCTGCCATGTTCCATGTCATCCCCTGGTGGTCAGCACATGTCATAGCAAGCAATCGAACTCCCAGTCTCCTGGTGGAACTCCTGAGGGGACACTTTGCATATTAGCCATATATATATATAAATATATATAGATATAGATATAGATAGATATAGATATAGATATAGATATATATCCTATCTAATAAAAGACAAAAAGGGTAATTAATCATACCTCCACTCTGCTTCGCATTGGCTAATCAGGGCGATATGCAAATTAACTGCCAAGAAAGATGCGGTTAATTTGCATAAATAGGCACAATGATGGGAGGCGAAAGGGGAAGGACAGAAGAAGCTGCCTGCTGCTGACAGTGATCGGAAACCCAGGTGGCAGCCAAGAGCCAGAGAACCGGGCCGCCTTTGTGATTGGAGAAGCTGGGCCACCTTTGCTGGCTTTGCTGGCTTCTGTGATAGAAGAACCAGGCCGCCTTTGCCGGCCCTGGGCCAGTAATTGGAGAAGACCAGTGGGACAGTGAAGAGGCGATCACCAGTGATCAGAGAAGACCCAGAGGCAGGGCCAGAGGCCGGGCTGCGTTGCTGCCTGGGGACATGATCCAGTCCCCAGGGAGCGATGCAGCCAGGCCCCAGAAGGAAACACAGAAGGAGACCCAGGGGCTGGGGCTGCATCGCCGCCAGGGCACGCTATCTGGTGCCCGGGCGGTGGCGCAGCCCTGGCTCCAGAAGGAGACCCAGGGGCCTCTCAAGCAGAGAGTCTTCGTGGTCAGACGGTGTGGTGTCGGGACAGGAATAAAGATGGAGGTGACTCAGATGCCTGGCTGCACATTTGACCAATGAGCAGGGCCTTTCAGCCAGAACTCCGGGTGGGGGTGGGGCGAGGGAGGAAACCGGAAATAGAGAACTACAACTCCCAGGAGGCTTAGCAGCTGGGGCCTGGGTGCCTGGCCATAAAATCAGATGGGGTGTGTTGTTTTGTGAGCCACTTTAACCTAGAGGTTTGCAAGATTGGAAGTTCTGTGCTGGTAGCCGGGGATAAATGGAGCTGGAGCAGAGAGAGGGGTCCATGGCAGCCGTGGGCTTTGAGGAGTTCTCAGCACCTCCCGGCTTGGAGCTGGCGCTGCCTCCACTGTTTGGTGGTCACATCCTGGAGTGCGAGCTTGAGACCGAAGTGGAGTTCGTGTCTGGGGGTGTTGTGCCCAGATTTCAAAGTTCCCAAGATCTCCAGGGAGCCAGTCAGTCCGATGCAAAAGCAAAGAGTCATTTATTTCAAACCTAGGTTTGGCTCCCCTGCCACACTCACCGATGCAATGGTAAGCTCCAGTGGCCGAGAGAGAGAGAGAGACCTGATGGGACAGGGGATTTTAAACGGGGGTGGAGTGAGGGCAGGAGAGGGGACAGTGGGCCCCGCTGATTGGCCAGGCGCGAGTCGGTACAGGATGTGGTCATAGTGATGGCGTGCACTTCCCTTGATTATTATTGGTTAGCCCAGAGAAATCCTGGGTGTGGCTAGCAGCGGCTTCTTCTCATGAGGAAGCACATGGCACCGTCCCAAAATGGAGAACCCAAGGCAAGATGGAGGGCGCACATGGCTCTGTCCCAAGATGGAGGACCCAAGGCAAGATGGAGGGCGCACATGGCTCTGTCCCAAGATGGAGGACCCAAGGCAAGATGGAGGGCGCAGTCCTTGCCCGGCTCCTGCTGCTGCCGCTCGAACTCACCCCAAGGCAGGATGGCCCTCCCACACAGCACCTGCAGCTGGCCTGCGGGCAGACTGGGACTCCAGCGCGTCTGGGTGGCACAGGCCCAGCAAACGGGGTGCGGCCGGTGGAATGGCCCAGCTCTGGAGGAGCGGCATCCGCTCGGAGCAGGCCCGGCCCATGGGGCCGGTGCACTGCAGCATGGCGGCCTCCCCGAGCTAGGGCACGCGCCCCACTCCGCTGCCGCTGCTGCTGCACTGGGCCGGGTCTGGGGGGCAGCGGGCGGGTGGCAGCCCGCGCTGGGCTCCCGCCGTGGGCCGGGGAGCCAATACCCCCCCCATGGGGCCCGGCGGTCGGCCCACGCAGGCCCCGGTCCCCCCGACCGAGCCCCAAGGGCCGCATGGACCCCCGGCCCCAGCATGGGCAAGCGGGGAGCTGACCACGGGGGAAGGGAGGAAAGAGCCAGGCGGTGAGGCCTTCCGCTCCCATGATCTCCCCCGTGGTCGGTCGCTGCCCGGCCCCAACCCTCGGCCCGCCGGCCCGCCGCTGGCCACCACGCAGCCGGTCCGGACACTCGGACCCGCTCCGGGGAGGCCAGGCCCTATGGCGGGCGCAGAGGGATTTCAGAGCCCAGCGGCCAGACTCCTCCTCCCGCACCGCCCGGAGAGGCGGGCGGCGCGCCTTTCAGGGGTCTGGGCAGCTCCAGCCTCCAGGAGTGAGATGAAGAGGAGGAGGCAGCCGGAGGCCAGCAGCGGTGGTGCCAACGGGAACTCAATTGCAGGAAGTAACAGGCGCTGGGTCAGCACTGCAGGGAGATCCAGCAGGTGAATGAGCGAGTCCTGAACAGGCTCCATCAGGTACAGAGGATAACACAGAGACTCCAGCAGGAGCGGAGGTTCCTCACGAGGGTGCTGGACTCCTACCGCGACGACTACTGGGCCAGCCAGTTCACCATCTTACTGGAGGACGAAGGCAGCCAGGGCACAGATGCCCCCACCCCAGGCAATGCTGAGAATGAGCCTCCAGAGAAAGAGGGGCTGTCCTTGCCCAGGAAGACACCAGCGCCTGCAGAAGCCAGCAGCCCGGCCCCTGGCGAGGGGCCCAGTGGGCAGAAGAGGCGGCGAGCGCCATGGGAAGGGTGCCGGGCGGGAGCCCCGCTGACTCCAGAGCTGGCCCCCGTGCAGATAAAGATGTAGGAAGACTTTGGCTTCAAAGCGGTCGAGGCTCTGGACTCAAGTTGGGTATCTCGGGGGCCAGACAAGCTGCTGCCCTACCCCACCCTAGCCAGCTCCCCCTTCGACTGACTCCCCAATAAACAGACCCCATGCTCTCCTGGGGGAAAAAAAAAAGCTTATAGAGGCATGCTTATAGGATCAAATATTATAAATATAGATGTAGCAGGACAATAAAAAGTGAACTGGGCTATGATGATCACCTGAATGCTGCCTCTGTGTCATTCCTTCTTCGCCAACTCCGTCCATACCTTTGGGAACCCCTGGACCTGCTGGGGCAGGACCCCAACATTCCTCTTCTTATAAGGACTTCAGTGAGGTGGGCTAAGGTTCCCACTGGAACTGCCTCAATTTAATGTAATCCCCTCTTTAAAGATCTTATCTCCATATACAGGTACATTCTGAGGTTCTGGGGATTAGGATTTTAACATGCATTTTGTTGATTACCCAAATCAGCCCTTAACAACCAACATGTTTCAGAAAGTAGATTCCTATAGGGTTATTTACCAAACATTCAGAAGTATTTTTAAAAGAGCTAAGCCCCTCACCCACCGTGCGGGCCCCTCCCAGTGAAGAGCGAAGGCCTGGGTTCCGGGCGCTGGAGGAAAACTGGTGCCAGCAGCCAGGGGAAGGGGCCCCCAAGGGGCCTCAGATTGCGAGAGGGCACAGGCCAGGCTGAGGGACCCACATGAGTGCACAAATTTTTGTGCACTGGGCCTCTATTATATATATATATATATATATATATATATATATATATATATATATATAGAGAGAGAGAGAGAGAGAGAGAGAGAGAGAGAGAGAGAGAGCTTCTCAGACAAGGAAAAGCTAAAGGAGTTCATTGTACCCAAACCAGTATTACAAGAAATGTTAAAGGGCCTTTTTGAAGAAGAAGAAGAAGAAAAGGAGGAGAAAGGAGGAACCATGATGGCGGCATAAGGTACAGACCTTTGTGCATGCTGCCTCCCACAACAACATTGAAACTACCAACTATAAGACAAACAGCTATCATTCAGAACCATAGGAAAGCTGGCCCAGTGGAAGCTCTACAAATGGAAGGAAAGAAAGGAGAGCATTGAGACTGAGTAGGTTGTGCAGAGGCTCCAAGAATGGAGTTACCGAGTCGTGCACCAGGCCAGCTGCAACTGGATGCGTGGTTTTTGTCAATCGGAAAGGGATGCAGTCTCTCAAATCCACTGAGCTTGTTTGGGGCAGGATCCTGAGGTCCAAGACCCCTACGGGGAAAGGCGGGACGGCCTTGCAACAGGCCGGAGAGCAAGAGTGGCTGTCTCGCGGAGCTGCTCGCCAGCACTCAGGGACATGAGACGCGGAGTCACAGGGAGGCAAGGAGTCATGGAGACACCATTGCCCCTTGCTACGCCCTGGTGATTCCCAGGGACCCCGCCCTACTCAATTTACATTCCCACCCAAACTGTGCCAGTGGCACAAAGGGAACCACCGGTGCTTTTGCAG
This sequence comes from Myotis nattereri, assembly GCF_964212035.1. NCBI lineage: Eukaryota > Metazoa > Chordata > Mammalia > Chiroptera > Vespertilionidae > Myotis > Myotis nattereri. Next base: position 108,251,773 of record NC_138076.1, read on the forward strand.
CCCAGGCAAGCAGAATGCAGATTTCAACTCCTCACATACATAAGGGACACACTCAAGAAGCAGAATCAGGTTTGGAGGAAGCCGGAGCCAGACCCAGCTGGGCTGGGGACGTGGAACCACTGTACCAGCAAACGCACAGGCAGGTCCACCAGATCCAGTCTCACATGGGATGCTGGGAGACAGCAGACAGGCAGTCTGTACACTTGGTAGAAAACGAAATCCAAGCAAGCATATCAGATATTCAGCCACCAGGAACGCCTGGAGATTTTGTCCAGCAAGGAGCCACCCAACAAAGGACAGAATGCCAAACTTCGTGTTTCTGAGATGGTCCCCGTAAGGCTGAGATGGCCCCGTGAGGCTGAGATGGCCCCGGCCCCGGTGAGGTTGAGACGGCCCTGGTGAGTTCAAGACGACCCTGGTGAGGTTGAGACTGCACCGGTGAGGTTGAGATGGCCTGGTGAGGCTGAGATGGCCCCAGTGAGGCTGAGACGGGCCCTGTGAGGCTGGGACAGCCCCTGTGAGGCTGAGATGGCCCCTTTGAGACTGAGACGGTCCCTGGGAAGCTGAGAAAAATACCACATGAACTCACTCATTTATGGATAATAAGGACCATTATAGACTGATGAACAAAAATGGATACAGAGGCAGAGCAGCATTGAGCAGACTGTCAAACTACAGTGGGAAACCTGGGGAGGGTTGGGGTGGGTAGGAGATCAACTGAAGGACCTGTATGCATGCATATGAGAATAACCAATGGACACAAGACACTGGGGGGTGGGGAAGGCCGGGGGAATGTCAAGGTGGGGGGAAGGGAGACATGTGTAATACTCTTTGTAATACTTTAAGAAATAAAAAAAAGGAAACTTTAAAATCACAAAATAAATAAATAAATAAATAAATAAATAAATAAATAAAGGAGGAGAAGGGGCACAGAGGAACATACTTATAAAGAATAAAGTGGCAATAAATATGTACCTATCAATACTCGCTTTATTTTTAAACATGTATCTTTATTGTTGAAAGTATGACAGATGTCCCCTTTTTGCCCTATTGCCCTCTTATAGCCCACACCCATGCCCAACCCCAGGCCCTCACCACACTATTTTATGTGTCCATGAGTTATGCATATATGCATATAAGTTCTTTGGTTAATCTCTTTCCAACCACACCTTGACTACCACTTCTCTCTGAGATTCAACAGTCTGTTACATGCTCCTATGTCCCGGGATCTATTTTGTCATCAGTTTATTTTGTTCTTTAGATTCTACATATGAGTGACATCATGTGATACTCGTCTTTCTCTGACTGGCTTATTTCATTTAGCATAATACTCACGTTAAATGTAAATGGCTTCAATGCTCCAGTTAAAGACATAGGGTAGCTAAATGGGTAAAAAAACAAGACCAAAATATATACTGTGTACAAGAGATCCATTTCAGAACAACAGATTCACACAGACAATGGATGGAAAAAGGTATTTCACGCAACTTGAAATAAAAAAAAAAAAGGCTGGAGTAGCAATATTTATATCTGACAAAACAGACTAAAATAAAGCTATTATAAGAGATAAAGAAGGGCACTATATAATGCTAAAGGGATCAATCCAAAAAGTGGATATAACCCTTGTAAACACTTATTTACTCAATATAGGAGAACCTAAATATATAAAGCAAATCTTGCAGATATAAAATGAAAGATCAACAGTAAAGGTGGCATATAGGAGTATTTTAACACCCCATTGACATCAATAGACAGATCTTCCAAACATAAAATCAAAAAAGAGGTGTGACCAAGATGGCGGCATAGGTTAACGCCGGAGTTTGCTGCTTTGAACAACTACTTCAAAAGTGAAACCAAAAAACGGAAGGGACATCACCCAGAACCACAGGAATGCTGGCTGAGTGGAAGCCCTACAACTAGGAGGAAAGAGAAACGCATACGGACACTCAGAGGAGGCGCAGTGCTGAAGTCAAATTCTGAGGTGCGGAGTGCGCGAAGCGGGCTGGCGGCGGAGGGCGCGGTTGGCGTTTTCAATCGGGAGGGAGTCGCAGACTCTGAGCTCCAGATACAGGTGAGTCTTTAGGGACCCAGACTCAAACGGGAGAAGCGGGACTGCCTGGCTTCGGTCAGAGCAAGTGCAGCTTTCTCTCCGAGGTTTGCAGCCATTGCTGGGACTCAGAGAGGCAGAGCCCCTGGGGACAGGACTGAGAGCCACCATAACTGCTCTCTCTGACCCACCCTGTTGATCCTGTGCGACCTGCCCCGCCCAAGCCCTTACAGAGGCATTTGCTGGATAGCCTCAGGCAAAGGCTAGATTAGCACCTCCCTAGAGGACAGAAGTTCTCTCACTGCAGACACAGCTGATTCTCATAGCCACTTGGCCTGGAGGTCAAACCCTCCCTGGTATTAACTATAAGACTGCGCACAAAGACCACTAGGGGGTGCACCAAGGAAGCATAACAAAATGCGGAGACAAAGAAACAGGACAAAACTGTCAATGGAAGATATAGAGTTCAGAACCACACTTTTAAGGTCTCTCAAGAACTGTTTAGAAGCCGCCGATAAACTTAATGAGATCTACAAGAAAACTAATGAGACCCTCGATCTTATATTGGGGAACCAACTAGAAATTAAGCATACACAGACTGAAATAACAAATATTATACAGACTCCCGACAGCAGACCAGAGGAGCGCAAGAATCAAGTCAATGATTTGAAATGCGAGGAAGCAAAAAACACCCAACCGGAAAAGCAAAATGAAAAAAGAATCCAAAAATGCGAGGATAGTGTAAGGAGCCTCTGGGACAGCTTCAAGCGTACCAACATCAGAATTATAGGGGTGCCAGAAGATGAGAGAGAGGGCAAGATATTGAAAACCTTTTTGAAGAAATAATGACAGAAAACTTCCCCCACCTGGTGAAAGAAATGGACTTGCAAGTCCAGGAAGTGCAGAGAACCCCAAACAAAAGGAATCCAAAGAGGACCACACCAAGACACATCATAATTAAAATGCCAAGAGCAAAAGATAAAGAGAGAATCTTAAAAGCAGCAAGAGAAAGAAACTCAGTTACCTCCAAGGGAATACCCATACGACTGTCAGCTGATTTCTCAACAGAAACTTTGCAGGCCAGAAGGGAGTGGCAAGAAATATTCAAAGTGATGAATACCAAGGACCTACAACCAAGATTACTTTATCCAGCAAAGCTATCATTCAGAATTGAAGGTCAGATAAAGAGCTTCACAGATAAGGAAAAGCTAATGGAGTTCATCACCACCAAACCAGGATTATATGAAATGCTGAAAGGTATCCTTTAAGAAGGGGAAGAGGAAGAAAAAGGTAAAGATACAAATTATGAACAACAAATATGCATCTATCAACAAGTGAATCTAAGAATCAAGTGAATAAATAATCTGATGAACAGAATGAACGGGTGATTATAATAGAATCAGGGACATAGAAAGGGAATGGACTGACTATTCTTGGGGGGGAAAGGGGTGTGGGAGATGCGGGAAGAGACTGGACAAAAATCGTGCACCTATGGATGAGGACAGTGGGTGGGGAGTGAGGACGGAGGGTGGGGCAGGAACTGGGAGGAGGGGAGTTATGGGGGGGAAAAAAGAGGAACAAATGTAATAATCTGAACAATAAAGATTTAATTAAAAAAAAATCAAAAAAGAAACAATGGCCTTAAATGACACATTTCACTAGATGGATTTTATTAATAGTCTCAGAGCATTTCATCCCAAAGCAGCAAGATATAAAGAGTTTTCAAATGTACACAGAACAGGTTCTAAGATCGATCACATGTTCGGACACAAAACATGTATCAATAAATTTAAGAAGATTTAAATCATACCTAACATCTTCTCTGAACATAATGATATAAAACTAAAAATCAATCACAAGAAAATAACTGAAAACACACAAATACATGGAGGCTAAACAACATGTTACCAAACAATGAATGGGTTAAAAATGAGATCAAGAAAAAAATCAAAAGGTATCTTGAAACAAATGAAAATGAGAACACAACAACCTAAAATCTATGGGACACAGTGAGAGCAATCCTAAGAGAGAAATTTACAGCATTACAAATCTACCAAGCAAGAAAAATTCAATAAATAATATAACTTTACATTTGAAGGTACTAGAGAAAGAACAACAACAAAATCCTAAGTGAGTAGAAGAAAGGAAATGATAAAGATCAGAACATATAATGAGCCCTGACTGGTTTGACTCAGTGGATAGAGTATCGGCCTACGGACTCAAGGGTCCCAGGTTTGATTCTGGTCAAGGGCATGTACCTTGGTTGCGGGCACATCCCCAGTAGAGAGTGTGCAGGAGGCAGCTGATCGATGTTTCTCTCTCATCGATGTTTCTAACTCTCTATCCTTCTCCCTTCCTCTCTGTAAAAAATTAATAAAATATATTAAAAATAAGAACATATAATGAAACAGAATTATTATAAAAATGATCATACAAAAGATCAATGAAACCAAGAGCTGGTTCTTTGAAAATATAAACAATATTGGCAAACTTTTAACCAGATACATCAAGAAAAATAGAAGAAGAGCACAAATACATAAAATCAAAAATGACAAAAAAAGTAATAACTGATACCAGAGGAAAAAAATAAAAGAAAATATTACAAACAATTGTATGCCAGCAAAGGGGACAATCAGAATAAAATGGGTAAATTCCTCGAAACATACAATCTACCAAAACTGAATCTGGAATAATCAGAAAATCTATGTAGATTGATTAAAACGAATTAAATTAAAGCAGTAATAAAAATAATTCACAGCAAAGAAAAGTCCTGGACACAGATGAATTTTATCATATATTCAAGGAAGTAACACCTAATCAAAAAATGCAAGAGAAGGGAGGACTGCCTAGATCATTTTACAAGGCCAGCATTATCCTAATTCCAAAAACAGGTAAAAACACTACAAAGAAAGAAAATTACAGGCCAATATTCCTGATGAACATAAATGCTAAAATTCTCAAAAATATTAACAAACTGGATCCAACAATATATTAAAAAGATTATACACAGTGACCACGTGGGATTTATCTTAGTACTTTGAGGATGAAAGGGTGGTACAATATTCACAAATCAATAAACATGTTACACATTAAATAAATGAAGTATAAAAATAGATGCAGAAAAAGCTTTTGATAAAATCTAGCACACATTTATGATAGAAACTCTCAGCAAAGGAATAGAGGGAACATACTTCACCATAATAAAGTTCATATTAAAAAAATAAAGTCCATGCCCTAACTGGTTTGGCTCAGTGGATAGAGCGTCGGTCTGTGGACTGAAGGGTCCCAGGTTCGATTCCTGTCAGGGGCATGTACCTTGGTTGCGGGCACATCCCCAGTTGGGGGTGTGCAGGAGGCAGCTGATCGATGTTTCTCTTTCATCGATGTTTCTAACTCTCTATCCCTCTCCCTTCCTCTCTGTAAAAACTCCAATAAAATATATAAAAAAAATAAAAAAATAAAAGCCATGTATGACAATCACATAGCCCACATTATACTGAATGGGCAAAGACTAAAAGCATTTCTCTTAAGATCAGGAACAAGTCACGAATGTCTGTTTAATCACTGTTATTCAACATAGTACTGGAAGTCCTAGCTGCAGAAATCAGAAAAGAAAAAGAAATAAAAGGGATAGAAGGAAGTAAAACTGCTATTATTTGCGGATGACATGATACCGCATATAGAGAACCCTAAATATTCTGTAATAAAACTACTAGAGCTGATAAGTGAATTAAATAAAATAACAGGATAGAAAATAAATATCCAGAAATTGGTTGCATTTTTATGCACCAACAATGAATCGGTAAATAAAACTAAGAAAACAATCCCATTTATAATTGTTTCAAAGAATACCTAAAGAAAACATTTAACCAAGGATCTAAAAGGCCTGTACTCAGAAAATTATGACATTAAAGGAATAAATTAAAGAAGATACAAATAATTGGACACATATATCATGTTCATGAATAGGAAGAATTAACAAAATTAAAATGTCCATATTACTCAAAGCAATCTATAAATCCAATGCAATTCCTACCAAGATACCAATGGTGTATGACACATAACTAGAAGAAATAATCCACAAATTTATATGGAATAACAGAAGACCCAAAATGTCAGCAGCAATCTTGAGAAAAAACAAAGTTGTAGAAACCATGTTACCTTATATCAAAATATACAACAATGCCAACTAATAAAAAAAAAAATGTGGTACCGGCATAAAAACAGACATACAGATCAATGGAACAAAATATAGAGTCCAGAAATAAACCCATACCTTTATGTTTAATTAACATTTGACAAAGAAGGCAAGAACATAGGGTAAAAACAGTCTATTCAATAAATTGTGTTGGGTCTAATGGGACAGATATGTGCAAAAAAAGAGAGAGTAAATTAGATCATCTTCTTACCATACACAAAAATAAACTCAAATGTTTCAAAGCCTTAAATGTAAGTGTAAAATCATAAAAATCATATACTACAACATAGGCAGTAAAATATCTCACATTTTGTTAAGCAATATTTGTTCTGATATATCTCCTAGGGTAAGGGAAACAAGATAAAAAATAAATAAATGTGACTATACACTAAAAACAATTTTCACAATAAAGAAACTATTTAGTGTTGTACACACTATAAACTATTTTCATAATAAAGAAAACCATCAACAAAATGAAAAGACAATCTACTGAATGCAAGAACATCTTTGCCAATGAGACATCTGATAAACGGTTAATATACAATATGTAATAAAGTACATATACAAGAGTTCTTATAGTGGACAAAGAGACATGAAAAAATGCTCAATGTCACTAATCAGAGATATGAAAATTAAAAGCACAATAATATATCACCTCATGCCTGTCAGAATGGTTATCAGCAATAAATCAATGAAAAAGTATTGGTGAGGTTGTGAAGTAAAGGGTACCCTCTTGTACTGTTGGTGGGAATGCAGATTGGTACAGCTGCTATGGAAAACAGTATGGAGTTCCCTCAAAAAATTAAAAATAAAACTGCCTTGCCCTGGGGAGGTGGCTCAGTTGGTTGGAGCATCATCCCATATACCAAAAGGTTACAGGTTTGATTCCCAGTCAGTGCACAACCTAGGTTGCAAATTTAATCTACAGTGGGGAAGAAACTGATCAATGTTCCTCACTCACATTGATGTTTCCCTGTGCCCCTCCCTTTCTCTCAAATCAGTAAACATATGCCCAGTGAGTATTTAAAAAATTGCCTTCTTTCTCAGGAATTGCACTTCTGGAAATATATCTGAAAAAAAAAAAAAACCAAAACACCTGAAACACACATTCTAATTAATCTATTTTCATTGCAATATTATTAACAATAGCCCAAATTTGGGTGCAGCTCAAGTGTCCATCAGCACATGAGTGGATAAAATAGTTGTGGTACTTTTACACAATGAAATAATAACCATGAAAAAGAGGGAAATCTTACATTTGGACAGCATGGATGGACCTGGAGCATATTATGCTAACTAAAATAAGCCAATCAGAGAAATATAATTACCATATTATTTAAGTTATATGTGGAATCTAATGAACAAAATCTACAAACTAACAAAATAGAAACACTCATGAATACAGAAAACATAATTACAAATGTCAGAACTGGGGGGGAAATGAGTGGCTGGGTGAAAAAGATAAAGGAATTGAGAAAATGTCATAGACACAAGGAACAGTATCATGATTACAAGAGGAAAAAAGGTTGGGGAAAGTAGAAGAGGGTAAGTGGAGAATAAATAGTGACAGAAAGGGACTTGAATTTGGATGATGAACACAACACAATATATAAATGATGTATTACAGAATGATAGAGTGGAAACCTATACAATTTTGTTAGACAATTTCACTCCAATAAATTCAATAAGAAAATTTTTTTAAAAATTAAAGAACAGAAAATCTAAAGAGATCTATTACAATTAATGAAATAAAAGCAGTAATCAAAAACCTCAGCAAACAAAAAATACTAGATTGGGTGGCTTCATAGGTGAATTTTTCAAAACATTCAAAGAAAAAGTAACACCAACCCTTCTTAAACCAATCCAAAAAAAAAAAAAAAATTCAAGAGGAGGGAATGCTCTCAAGTTCATTTTACTAAGGCAACATTTTACTAATTCCAAAACCAAAAAAAGACACTGCAAAGAAAGAAAACTATAGGCCAATATCCCTGATGAAAACAAGCAAAATTCCTGCACAAAATAATAGAAAACTGAATTTAGCAATATGTTTAGAAGGTCATACAACTGGTATTTATTCTGAGCATGCAAGCTTGGTACAATATTTGTAAATCAATCAATGTGATAAACCACACAAACAAAAGGAGAAATAAAGTCATGTGATCATATCAATAGATGCAGAAAAAGCATTTGACAATATCCAGTACCCATTTATGATAAAAACTCAGCAAATTGTGAATAGAGAGATTATAACTCAACATAATAAAGGCAATATATGACAAACCCAGCTAAAAGTGTTTCCCTTTAAATCAAGAACAAGACAGGGATGTCTTCTTTCAATACATTTATTCAACATAGTATTGGAAGTCCTAGTCACAGCAATGAGACATAAATAAAAGGCATTAAAATTAGAAAAGAAAAAGTAAGACTATCATTACTTATAGATAACATGATACTGTATATAGAGAACCATAAGAACTCTACCAAAATAGTACTATAACTAAAGAATGAATTCAGCAAAGTAGCAGGATACAAAATTAATATTTAGAAAATGATTGCATTTTGATACACCAATAATGAACTGTTAAAAGGGAAACTAAGAGAATAATCTCTTTTACAATTTCATGAAAAATCTAAAATAAAATACCTAAGAATAAATTTAACCAAGGAGGTAAAAGATCTGTACTTGAAACATCATAAAACACTAAAGAAAGAAATTGAAGAAGATACAAATAAACAAAACCATATACTATGCTCATGGATAGGAACAATTAACATTAAAATGTCCATACTATCCAAACAAATCTATAGATTAACCCCAAAATTAATATAAAACCACAAATACGGAATCCCAAATACACAGAGAAACCTTGAGAAAGAAGAACAAAGTCAGAGGTATCAAACTACCCGATATCAAACTATACTTCAAGGCCATAGTAACAAAAACAGCATGGTAATGACATAAAAACAGACATATAGATAATGGAACAGAATAGAGAGCCCAGGTGGTGCACCCAGACTAGCCACTAGCCACCATGACCCAACACCCCCAGATGCACACACCTGCAATCGCCATACATTGTGCATGACACGATACCCCTGGACAACGATCCTGCAGCCTTGTGAACAGCTCCGTAACCATGACCTGACACCCACGGGCACAGGGTCCTGTCTCCAGGACCCAGTATGCCTGACACGATGCACCTGGAAGACCACCCCCCACACTGTGACGTGATGCCCCCAGAGGCATAGACCTGCCACAGCAACCCAGTGTGCCTAACTACTCAAAGCAATCTACAGATTAACCCAAAAATAAACCTGGCAGAATATCAGACCCATGGCTACAACCCAATGTGACCAGTCAAACCTGGGCTCATGGAACTTCCCCCACAACCAGGACTGCCTCATTCCGTGCCCTGAACTTCAGGTCCACTAAAATGGGAAGACAAAGAAACAACTCCCAAATTAAAGAAAAGGAGGGATCACCAGAAAAGGAACTAAATCAAGTGGAGGAAAGCAATTTTCCAGATAAAGAATTCAAAGTAATTATCATAAGGGTGCTCAAACAACTTACTGAGAACTATAAAAAACTTAATGCAACTATAAGAAACTTACTGAGAACTACACCAGCATGAAAAAAGAGATAGAAACCATGAATAAGAATCAATCAGAAATGAAGAATGGCATAACTGAAACAAAGATTACATTGGAAGGAATCAATAGTAGACAAGAAGATGAGGACTGAATGAGCAAATCAGAAGACAATGTAGAAAAAAACACCCATTCAGAGCTGCAATTGGGAAAAAAATACATGCAAGAAGAGAGTTTAAGGGAGCTTTGGGACAACATGAAACATAATAACATCTTTATCTTAGGGGCATAAGAATGAGAAGAATCTGAGCAATGATAGAGAACCTGTTTGAAAAAATAACGACAGAAAACTTCACTGACCTAGTGAAGGAAAAAGTCACACAAGTCCTGGAAACAAAGAATCCCAATCAAGATGAATCCCCAAAGACCCACAAGACACTTCATAATTAGAATAGACAAAGAAAGAATCTTAAAGGCTGCAAGAGAGAGATGGAAATTTACCTACAAGGAAGCTCTCATTAGACTGTCAGCTGATTTCTTAATAGAAACACTTCAGGCCAAAAGGGAGAGGCATGAGGTGTACTAAGTAAAGAAAAGCAAGATACTGAATCCAAGACTACTCTATCCAGCAAGGCTATCTTTCAAAATTTAAGGAGAAATAAAGAGCTTCACAGACAAAAAGTGTCTAAAAGAGTTGTTTACCACCAAACAAGCACTGCAATAAATGGCTAACGAGACTGCTGTAAGAAGAAAAAAAGAGAGAGAGATAGGGAAGAATGCAGGCATAAAGAATGAAAATGACACTCTAGCTTGTTTTGTACAGTGGTTAGAGCACCAGCGCATGGACAGAAAAGTTGCAGATTCTATTCTGGACAAGGGCACATACCTCAGATGCAGGATCAATCCCTGATCCAGATCGGGGCTCATGCACAATGATGTATATCTCTTATGGTTCTATTTCTCTCCCTGTGTCTCTCCTCCTCCCTTCCATTCTCTTAAAAAAAAAAAATGGAAAAAATATCCTGGGGTGAGAATTAACAACAACAAAAAGGAATGAAAATGTCAACAAATAAGTACCTATCAATAATAACCTTAAATGCAAATGGCTTAAGTGCTCCAAACTTAAGATCTATGGTAGCTGAATGGACAAAAAACATGAGATATATATATATATATATATATATATATATATATATATATATATATATATATATATATACTGTCCACAAGAGACCCGCCTCAGAACAAAAGATTCAAACAGGATAAAAGTGAAGGAATGGAAATAAATTTTCCATGAAAATGGAAATTTTAAAAAAATCTGGGTAGCAATACTCATCATATCTGACAAAATAGACTTTAAAATGAAGGCCATAACAAGAGACACTAAATGCCACTTCATAATAATAAGGGATTGATACAGCAAGAGGATATAACTCTGGTAAACATATATACACCCAACACACAAGCATCCAAATATATAAAAAACTTCTTGAGAATTTTAAGGAAGAGATTGACAACAATACAATCATAGCAGGGGACTTTAGCACCCCACAGACATTACTGAGTAGATCATAAAGATCAACAAGGAAACTGCAACCCTACACCACACAGGATCAAATAGATTCAATTGACAATTACTGAACATTCCACCCCAAAACTGTAGAATATACACTCTTCGCAGCTGCACATGGGACATTCTTAAAGATACACCAAATGTTAGGACACAAAATAAGTCTCTACAATCCCAAGAAAATTAACATCATATCAAGCATATTCTCAGATCACAGTGACATCAAATTAGAGATCAACTACAATAAAAACACACCAAAACATTCAAACACATGGAGGCTAAAATGGGTTACCAATGAGATCAAGGAAGAAATGAAAAACTTCCTGGAAATACATGAAAATGAACACATAACTGCCGAGACCAGTTTGGCTCAGTGGATAGAGCGTCGGCCTGTGGACTGGAAGGTCCCGGGTTCGATTCCGGTCGGGGGCATGTACCTGGGTTGCGGGCACATCCCCAGTGGGGGATGTGCAGGAGGCAGCTGGTCGATGTTTCTCTCTCATCGATGTTTCTAACTCTCTATCTCTCTCCCTTCTTCTCTGTAAAAAATCAATAAAATATATTTAAAAAAAAAAAAGAAAATGAACACATAACCACCTAAAATTGATGGTACACAGCAAAACCAGTCCTGAGAGGGAAGTTTATAGCACTACAGGTCTACCTCAAGAAAAAACAACAACAAAAAGGTCTAATAAACTATCTAACCCTACAACTTAACAAATTAGAAGGAGTAAGCAGAAGAAAGTAACTAATAAAGGTCAGAGTGGAAATAAATTATATAGAGACTACAAAAAGAAAAGAATAAAAAAGATCAATAAAACTAAGAGCTATTTCTTTGAAAAGATAAACAAGATTGATAAGCTTTTAGCCAGAATAATCGAAACAAAGGAAGAGGACCCAAATAAATAAAATCAGGAATGAAAGGGGTGAAGTAACAACTGACACCACAGAAATAACATGATTGTAACAAAATCTTGTAAACAACTATATTCCAACAAACTGGACAATCTTGATGAAATAGAAAAATTCCTACAAAAACACAACCTTCCAAAACTGAATCAGGAAGAATCAGTAAACTTGCACAGGCCAAAATAACAGCTGATGAAATTGAAGCAGTAACTTAAAAAAAACTCAAAGCATACAAAAGCCCTGGCCAAGATACCTTCACAGGGGTGTTTTACTAAATGTTCAAAGAAGAACTAACACCTATGCTCCTCAAGCAATTCCAAAATATCCAAGAGGAAAGAACATTTCCAAACTCTTTTCATAAGGCCAGCATTATCCTAATTCTAAAACCAAATAAAGATACTACAAAGAAAAAGAATTAGAGGCCAATATCCCTGATGAACATAGATGCTAAAATCCTCAACAAAATATTAGCAAATCACATAAAGAAATATATTTAAAAATATCCTATATAATAAAGAGCTAATATGCAAATTAACCCTCATGCCCTCACAAGATGGCTGCCTACGACCAGGCCAGTAAGGGTTTAGTGAGAGATGACCAAATGACTAAACAGCAGGCAGTGTGGGGTGATAAGGCTGGCAGGGGGGCTGTGAGGGGCAACCAGGTTGGCGGGGGCGCAGTTGGGAGTAACCAGGCAAGCAGGGGGGGGGGGCAGTTGGGGGCAACCAGGCCAGCGGGGGGGGGGGAGTTTGGGGTGACCAGGTAGGCAGGTGGGCAGTTAGGGGTGATCAGGCTGGCAGGGGGGCAGTGAGGGGTGACCAGGCTGGCTGGGGGGGGGGGCAGTTGGGGACGATTAGGCTGGCAGAGGGGGCAGTGAGGTGCGACTAAGCTAGCGGAGGGGGAAGTTAAGGGCGACCAGGCTGGTGGGGGGGCAGTTAGAGGTGACCAGGCTGGCAAGGAGTAGGCAGTTGGGAGTGACCTGGTCAGCAGCGGGGGGCAGTGAGCAATTAGAAGCCAGTGGTCCAGGATTGTAAAAGGGATGTCCGACTGCCGGTTTAGGCCCGATCCCCAGGATCGGGCCTAAACTGGCAGTCAGATATCCCCCAAGGGGTACTGGATTGGAGAGGGTGCAGTCTTGGCTGAGGGGACTCCCCCCTGCCCATGCACAAATTTCATGCACCAGGCCTCTAATAATACAATATGATCAAGTGGGATTTATTTCAGGGATGCAAGGCTTGTACAATATTTACAAATCAATAAATGTGATACATCACATAAACAAATTGAAAGTCACAAAGCACATGATCATATCAATAGATGTAGAAAAAGCATTTGACAAAATTCAACACCCATTTTTTGATAAAAACTCTCAGCAGAGTGGGAATAGAGGGATCATACCTCAACATAATAAAGGCCACATATGGCAAACCTACAGCCAGCCTCATACTCAATGGGCAAAACCTAAAACCAGTAAAAAAATACATTTATTCAACATAGTAATGAAAGTCCTTTAAACACAAATAATGAACTCTCAGAAAGAAACTAAAAAGAAAAATATCCCATTTACCATTGCAACAAAAAACTAAGGTACTTAGGAATAAATTTAACCAAGGAGGTAAAAGACCTATACTCAGAAAACTAGAGGATGTTGAAAAAAGAGATAGAAGATATAAACAAGTGAAAGATATACCATGTTCATTAATTGGTAGAATTAACATCAACAAAATGCAATCCCTATTAAAATATCAACAGCATATTTCACAGATCTAGAAGAAACACTCCAAAAATTTGTATAGAACCATAAAAACTGTGAATAGCCACAGCAATCTTGAGAAAGAACAAAGCTGGAGGCATCACAATACTGGATATGAAGCTATACTATAAAACCACTGTAAACAAAACAGCATGTTACTGGCAGAAGAACAGGCATATAGATCAATGGAACAGAACAGAGAACCCAGAAATTGACCCAAACAATTATGCTCAATTTATATTTTCAAAAGAAATAAAAGCTTACAATGGAGTAAAGACAGCTTTTTTAATAAATGGTGTTGGAATAATCAGACAGGTACTTGCAAAACAAATGAAACTAGACCACCAACTTATACCATACACAAGCATAAACCCCAAAGGTATAAAAGACTTAAATGTAAGTGAAACCATGAAAACCCTTAAAGAAAACAGAGGTAGCTCACATAGCAAAATTTTCACTGATACAACACCTAGGGCAAGAGAAACAAAGGAAAAAATAAACAAATGGTACTACATCAAAATGGCACTTTCTCCCCTAGAGAAAGCACAACCAAATCCATAATAATAAAAGCACAATATGCTAATTAGACCAGACAACCTTCCGGATGAAGCCAGGGCTGCAAGGGAAGCCTGGGTCCCAGGTGCCAGAGGAAAGCTGGTGCTGGCAGCCGGGGAAAGGAAGGCCTATTTTTGCATGAATTTCATTTATCGGGCCTTAGTAAAAAATAAAAAGTTTCTTCCCAGCAAAAGACACCAGCATCAAAATGAAAAGGGAACCCACTGTATGGGAGAACATATTTGCCAATGATTCACCTGATAAGGAGTTAATTTCCACAATATATAAAGTATTCATACAAATGTACAAAAGTAAGACAAGCAATGCAATTAAAAAATAGGCAGAAGACCTAAATACACACTTCTCCACAGAGGACATACAAATGGTTAAGAGACATGTGAAAAAAATGCTCAATGTCACTAATTGTTAGAGAAATGCAAATTAAAACCACAATAGGATAGCATCTCAAGCCTTTCAAATGACTATCACAAATAAATCTACAAGTGACAAGTTTTATCAAGGATGTGCAGAAAAGAGTATTCTTGTGCATTATTGGTGTCAATTTAGGTAGTTCAGCCACTTGGTAAACAGTACAGAGGTTCCTCAAAAAATTAAAAATTACTTTATGACCCAGCAATACTACTTCTGGTTATATATGCAAAGGAACACAAAACACTAATTCAAAAGTATATGTGTACCACTAGGTTCAATGCAGCATTATTTATAACTAGTGGCCTGGTGCGTGAAATTCGTGCACATTAAAAGGGAATTAATTAGAGGAAATATTTTAATATTGTTATTTGCCCTTTCTCTAAAATAGAAGTTTCAGACATGAAAGAAAATTAGTAAAATGTACATGAAAATCTCCCTCCTGTCAGAGTATGGGGTGAGCCACAGGACCTAGAGTCAAGTCCCTGCCTACCACTCACACGCACTTCAAAAACGCAGGAAACCCAGACCGGGCCAGCCCCACCCCGTCAAGCCCCTCTAGGCAGGGGGCACAGCCTCAGTTCCCCTGGCCTGGCCCTGGGGGGTGCAGACTCAGGTCCCCCAGCCCAGTGCCAAGGCGGGGAACATGGCTGGAGGTTCCCTGGCCCGTCACTGGGGTGTGGGGAGACATGGCCTGAGGTCCCCCATCAAGCCCCACCGAGCAGGGGGCATTGCCTGACCTGGCGCTGGGACGGAGGACACGGCATGAGGTCTCCTGGTCAGGCACCGAGGTGGGGGGCATGGCCTGAGGTCCCCGTCAAGCCCCGTGGACGGGGGACTCAGTGTGAGGTCCCTCGCCCCAGCCAGGCGTCATGCAGCCTGAGGTCCCTGCTGTTATGGCATCCTGGCTAATTGCATATTCCTCTATTATATAGATAGATAGCCAAGCTATGGAAATAACCCAAATGCCCATAAATGAACAAGTGGTTAAAAAGCTGTGGTACATAAATACAATGGGATATTATTCAGCATTAAAAAATAATTAAATCTTACCATTTGCAACATTATGGATGGACCTAGAGGGTAGCATGCTATATGAAATAGGCAGTAACAGAAAAGGAAATACCATATGATGTCATATAGATTTGGAATCTAGGAAACAAAATAAATAAACAAACACTATTGAGACAAACTCATAGATACAGAGAGTGGACTGGTGGTTGCTAGAGTATAGAGAGGTTGGAGTGCTGGGATCAAAAAAAGTGAAGGGATCAAATTGTTAGTTACAAAATAGCCATGGGGATGTAAAGTACAGTATAAGGAATATAGTCAATAATATTGTGATATCTATACTGGAAACATCAGGGGGTAACACTTTGTAAAGTATATGATTGTCTAATATCTCTGCTGTACATCTGAAACCAATCCTATATAATAAAGAGATAGTATACAAATTGACCATCACGCCCTCACACAAGATGGCCACCCCCATGTGGTCAGAATATGGCTGCCCCCAAGTGGTCACAAGATGGCTGCCACAAGATGACCGGAAGGGGAGGGCAGTTAGGGGTGACCAGGCTGACAGGGGAGGGCAGTTTGGGGCAATTGGGCTGGCAGGGGAGCAGTTAGGAGTCAATAAGGCTGGCAGAGGAGTGGTTAGGGGTGATCAGGCTGGCAGGCAGAAGCGGTTAGGGGCAATCAGGCAGGCAGGCAGGCGAATAGTTGGGAGCCAGCAGTTCTGGATTGTGAGAGCGATGTCCGACTGCCGGTTTAGGCACGATCCCACAGGGATCGAGCCTAAACCTACAGTTGGACATCCCCTGAGGGGTCCCAGATTGGAGAGGGTGCAGGCTGGGCTGAGGGACACCCTCCCTTCCCCCCTCCCACCCAGTGCACAAATTTCATGCACCGGGACTCTAGTACAATACAGTGGGGCCTTGACTTATGAGTGTCCTGACTAACGAGTTTTTTGAGATACAAGCCATCCTCAGATGATTTTTTGCTTTGAGGTGCTAGCTAAAATTTGGGTTATGAGCCAGCATCAGACACCCCACTGCTAGTTGGCTCAGCGAACATCACAGTGAACGCCACAACATCAGCCCAGCATCACGTGTCTCACTCATTCACTTTAAGATTTGACATACAAGTAATTTGAGTTACGAGCTCCATCACGGAATGAATTAAACTCGTAAGTCAAGGCCCCACTGTATAATATTGAAAATAACTCTAATCGAAAAATAAAATGAACAAATAAAAGTAAAAACACAAAATTTTAAAAATAAAGGTATATATACTGAGTGGCCAGATTATTATGACCACCCCATCAGTATATATGTACCTTTGTTTATGTGAACAAATAATCGAGGTAATCAGGACAGTGTTAGAGAATTGCTATGTTTCACTGTCTCTGTGTTTTGTAGATTCTCCTGCTTTAATTGTACTTTTCTCTTAGGCATTTATTTCTATGGTCATTCCTTCCAATTTTCAATTTATAATTGTTGACTTTACAAAGAAAGGCCTTATGAAAATAATAATGTCTTGATTTGTTTAAGAAAACCTCAATTTAATAAACATTCATATTTTACACACAAATAGTCACAAATTTCAAAGTTTAGTTTCAAAATGTCTATTTTTTTTCTTATTCCCTGTATTAGTTATCTCATTTTTCCCTTTCTTCCTGACTTCTCCCTTTTTCATTTTGTTTCTCTTCTCCTGTTCCTGCTTTAGTGTTTCTCTCTCCTTCCTTTTTACTCCTTGTTAAATATTGCTCTTCTTTATCTGCTTTATTGATGCAGTACTATTATAGTAGTCTCTGTTGGCTTACTCATATACCTGATTTCCTCTCCTCTGATCTAAGTCCATGTGACTTTCTATTTTATCATTCTTTGATAGACAATTTTTTTTCTTCTTCTTCTTGTTTATTTGATTGTTAGTTTTTGTTTTTGTTTTATATTATGCTTTTGCTTTTCTTCTCCTCACTTGTTCTCTTCTTCTACTAATAGCTTAATTAGTTTCACTCACCAATGTCAGATCTATCTGCTCTCTATTCTCCTTTTCAAAAAATAGGTGAATATATAGATAGATAGATTAAAGAAAGGAAAATAAATATTTAAATTTATATACATAGTTTCTTTTATATATGTATATTAATATATATAAATATGCTTAATTATTATTTTTATTGAGTATTTTGCTTTTTAATTTTATTCTTATAAACTCATTCTCTTTCTACCTCCTCTATACTGAATCATGGCCATTTCCCCCACTCATTGAGTTACTTTACCTTGTCTTCTAAAAATAAGCTCTGCCTCTTCAGATTCAGTTCCCCTCCTTTTTCTCTGGGTGTTTGTTGTTTTGATATTTTGGATTAGTTGTTGGAATTGTGGTTTTCTCCCTATATACTTATATTTCCCCCTTCTTTTTTCTTCTTTTTCTTTTCTATCTTACCTTTTGTACTTTGATCAATATCACTTTTTCACTCTTTTCTCTCCCCTAACTCTCTTTTCTCTGGTGGTCACCTTTAACTGGGGTTGTTGGTGTCATGAATACATTCATGTTTTGTTCCCTTTGTGTTGTGTCTTGTTGAGTTGTATTTTGTGCCTTTTGGTCAACTTGGTAACAAGTGAGCCACATAGCCAGACACCCTGAGAGGAGTGAAAATGAGACAAAGAAACAGCCACCACACGACAGAAAAGAAGGTATCACTGGAAAAGGAAGTTAAAAAAATGGAGGCAAGCAATATGTCAGAGAAATAATTCAGAGCAATGGTCATAAGGACACTGAACAAGATGGAAAAAAATGCAATATGTGTAAGATTCAAGAGGAAATGAAGAGGAACCAAGAAGAAATGAAGAACAACATAGCTGCAGTAAAGAACACAATAGAAAGCATCAATAGTAGACTAGAAGAAGCTGAGGACTGCATCAGTGACCTAGAAGACTAGATAGGAAAAACACCCAAGCAGAGCAGCAACTGGAAACACACACACACACACACACACACACACACACACAAAAGGGAGAGCCTAAGGCAGTGGTTCTCAACCTGTGGGCTGCGACCCCTTTGGGGGTTGAACTACCCTTTCACAGGGGTCGCCTAAGACCATCGGAAAACACATATATAATTACATATTGTTTTTGTGATTAATCACTATGCTTTAATTATATTCAATTTGTAACAATGAAAATACATCCTGCATATCAGTTATTTACATTATGATTCATAACAGTAGCAAAATTACAGTTATGAAGTAGCAATGAAAATAATTTTATGGTTGGGGGTCACCACAACATGAGGAACTGTATTAAAGGGTTGCGGCATTAGGAAGGTTGAGAACCACTGGCCTAAGGGGAACTTTGAGACAACACAATATGAAACAACATCCACATAATACGGGTACCAGAAGGAGAGGAAACTGAGCAAGGAATAGAAAACCTGTTTGAAGAAATAATGACAGAAAACTCCTTATATTTGGAAGAAAAAACTCACACAAGTCCAAGAGCCTCAGAGTCCCAAACAACATGAACCCAAAAAGACCGACACCAAGACACATCATAATTAAATTGTCAAACTCCATCGAAAAGTATGAATCTTAAAGGCTGCCAGAGAGAGACAGAAAGTTATCTATAAGGGATATCCCATTAGACTATCAAATGATTTTTCAGCAGAAACACATCAGGCCAGAAGGGAATGGAATGAAATATCCAAAGTGATGCAAAGCAAGGAACTGAATCCAAGAATATTATACCCACTAAGGCTATTAACAAAAATTGAAGGTGAAATCAGGAGCTTCACAGACAAAAAAGGGCTAAGAGAGTTTATTACCCCAAAGTGAGCAATGCAAGAAATATTAATGGAACTGCTGTAGAAAGAAGAAATAGGATGGGAAAAAGGAACACAAGGATAAAGAATAAAAATGGCTACAAACAAGTACCTATCAATAATAACTTAAACGTAAAAGGATTATATGCTCCAATCAAAAGACTGCATATAAGCATAAACAATGGACACAGACACCGGGCGGGTGAGGGCATGAGCTGGGGGGAGGAGGGAAATGGGGAGATAAGGACACATATGTAATATATTAATCAATAAAGAAAGAAAAAAAGACAAAGGATAGCTGGATGGATAAGAAAACATAACCCATATATCTGTTGTCTACAAGAGACCCACATCAGAACAAAGGAATCACACAGACTGATAGTGAAGGGATGGAAAATTTTTTTAGGCAAATAGAAATGCAAGAAAAGCTGGGGTAGCAATACTTATATGTGACAAGTTAGACCTCAAAGTGATGCCCATAACAAAAGATAAGGAAGGACTCTTCATAATACTAAAGAGAGCAATTCAACAAGAGGATATAACTCTGGTAAACATATATGCACCCAATACAGGACCACCCAAATACATAAAAAAAACTTCTAAAATATCAAGTTAGAGATCAGCAGCAATACAGTCATAGTAGGGGACTTTAATACCCCATGGACACCACCAGATAAATCTTCTAAATAAAAAATAAGCAAAGAAACATCAATCCTAAATGACTCACTAGATCAGATGGAATTAATGGACATATTCAGAACATTTCACCCCAAAGCATACAGAATATACATTCTTCTCAAGTGCACATGAGACATTTTAAAAAATAGACCACATATTGAAACACAGGCAAAGTCTCTTCAAATTCAAGAATAGAAATCATATCAAGCATCTTCTCAGATGACAAAGGCATAAAATTAGAATAGGGGGTAATGTGGGGAAAAGGACACATATGTAATAACTTAATAAATAAAGAAATTTAAAAAAAAATAAAGTGGGGACAAAAAAAATAAAGAAATCAACTACAATAAAAACAATGAAAAAATAAAACACTTGGAGGATAAATAGCATGCTATTAAACAATGATTGCATTACCAACGAGAGCAAAGAACAAATAAAAAGCATCCTGGTAACAAACAACAATGAAATTACAACAATCCCAAATCTATGGAACACAGTGAAAGCAGTCTTGAGAGGGAAGTTCATAGCTCTACAGGCCTACCTCAAAACACAAGAAAAATGACAATAAATTTGTATTACCAAAGAATTAAAAAGAGAGCAACAAGAAATTAATTAGAAAGAGATCAATAAGAAAAGCCCAGAGTAACCAGAAGAGAGAAAATAATAAAGATCAGAGAACAAATAAATGACATAGAGACCTAAAAAAAAAAATAAATATAAAAAAGATCAATAAAACCAAGAGCTGGTTTTTTGAAAGGATAAACAAGATTGATGAACCTCTAGCCAGGCTCACCAAGAAGCAAAGAGGGAGGACACAAATAAACAAAATCAGAAATGAAAGAAGTGAAGTAACAATGGACCCCGCAGAAATACAAAGGATTGTAAAATAATAATAATAATAATAATAATAATAATAATACTATGAACAACTCTATTCCAACAAACTGGATACCTAGATGAAACGGACATATTTTTAGAAAAATACCAACTTTCAAAACTCGAACAGAAAGAATCAGAAAATCTGAAAAGGCCAATAACTACCAAAAATATTGAAGCACTAATCAAAAATCTTCCAGCAAACAAAAGCTCTCATCTGGTCAGCTTTACAAGGGAGTTCTACTAAGCATTCAAAGAAGAACTAAAACTTATCCTCCTCATACTACTCCAAAAAAATACAAGGGGAAGGCACACTTCCAAACTCTGTCTATGAAGCCAGCATTACCCTAATTCCAAAACCAGATATTGACACCAAAAAGGAAGAGAACTACAGGCCAATATCTTGATGAATATAGATGTTAAAATCCTCAACAAAATTCTAGCAAATCAGATCCAGTATTATATTAGAAAGATCATACACCAGACCAAGTAGGATTTATTGTGGGGAGGTCAGGATGGTACAATATTTGCAAATCAATAAACGTGATACATCACATAAACAAACTGAGAGACAAAAATCACAAAATCATATCAGTTGATGCACAAAAAAGCATTTGACAAAATCAAACACCTTTTCTTGATAAAAACTCTCAGCAAAGTGGGAATATAGGGATCATATCTCAACATAATAAAAGCTTTATATGACAAACCTACAGCCAACACCATGCTCAATGAACAAAAACTAAATCCATTTTTCCTAAGAATAGGGGAACGGTATGAAATCTATGGCATTTTTATACACCAATAATGATTTAAAAAAAAAAAAACCTAAAAAATATCCCATTTACCATTACACCAAAATAAATAAATAAATAAATAAATAAATAAATAAATAAATAAATAATAAGATTCCTAAGAATAGACCTAACTAAGGAAATAAAAGACCTGTATGGGGAAAACTACAGGCCATTGAAAAATAGAGAGAGAAAGACATAAACAAATGGAAGAACATACCATGTTTATGGAAAAAACATCAATAAAATGTTCATACTAACCAAAGAAATCTATAGATTCAATGAACTTACCATTAAAATACCAAAGGCATATTTCACAGGCCTAGAACAAACTCTCCAAAAATTCATCTGGAATAAAAAAAGACGCCGAATAACTGAAGCAATCATGAGAGAGAAGAACAGAGTAGGAGGGATCTCAATACCAAATATCAAGCTATATTATAAAGCCATGGATCTAAAAACTGCCTGGTACTGGCACAAGAACAGATATATAGAAAAATGGAACAAAACAGAGAACCCAGAAATAGACCAATGCCATTATACTCAATTAATATTTGACAAAGGAGGCAAGACAGTCTCTTCAATAAATGGTGCTAGGAAATTTGGTCAGATGCATGAAAAAAAATGAAACTAGGTCACCAACTTACACCGTACACAAAAACAAATTCAAATGCTTAAAGGATTTAAATTTAAGATGGGAAACCATAAAATACTTAGAAGACTCCATAAGCAGCAAAATATCAGACATATGTCATAGCAATATCTTTACTGATACAGCTCCTAAGATAATAGAAACAAAGTAGAAAATAAACAAATGGGACTACATCAAAATAAAAAGCTTCTGTACAGCAAAAGAAGCCATCAATAAAACAACAAAAAAGCCCACTGCATGGGAGATCATATTTACCAATGTTTTCACCGATAAGGGTTTAATCTCCAACATTTACAGGGTACTCATACAACTTAACAAAAGGAAGAAAAACAAACAAATCAAAAAATGGGTAATGGACCTAAATAGATGCTTTTTGAAAGAGGACATAAGGAAGGACAACAGGCATATGAAAACATGCTCATGTCGCTAATCATCTGAGAGATGCAAATCAAAACGACAATGAGGTACCATCTCACACTTGTCAGAATGGCTATTATCAACAACTCAACAAATGACAAATGCTGGCGGGGTTGTGGAGAAAAAGGAACCCTCATGCACTGCTGGTGGGAATGCATACTGGTGCAGCTACTCTGGAGACCAGTATGGAGTTTTCTCAAAAAACTAAAAATGGGACTCCCATTTGACCCAGTGATCCTACTTGTAGAAATATATCCCAAGAAACTAAAAACACTAATCAGAAAGGATATATGCACCCCTATGTTCATAGCAGCACAATTTATCATAGCTAAGATATGGAAACAGCCTCAGTGCCCATCAGCAGATGAATGGATTAAAAAACTTTGGCACATCTACACAATGGAATACTATGTTGCTGTAAAAAGGAAGGAACTCCTACCATTTGCAACAGCATGGATGGAGCTGGAGAGCATTATGCTAAGTGAAATAAGGTAGTCAGAGAAAGATAAATATCACATGATCTCACTCATTTGTGGATTATAATGAACACCAAAACCCAATGAACAAAAACAGATGTAGAGACAGAGAAGCATCGATCAGATGCTCAAACCTCAGAGGGAAGGTAGGGGAGGGTGGGGGTGAGGAGGAGAGATCAACCAAAGGACTTGTATGCATGTATATAAGCATAAGCAATGGATGTGGACAACAGGGGGTGAAGGTGAGGTCAGGATTGGGGGATGAGGGGACACATGTGTAATATCTTAATCAATAAAGGGGAAAAATTGTGGTACATATACACAATGGAATACTATGCTGCGGCAAAAAAAAAAAATTCTTACCATTTGCAATAACATGGATGGAACTTGAAAGCATTATGCTAAGTGAAATAAACCAGTTAGAGAAAGATAAATATCACATGATCTCACTCATTTGTAGTTTATAATGAATAACATAAACTTATGTAAACTTATGAACAAAAACAGATCCAGAGTCAGAGAAGCATTGATCAGACCGTCAAACCTCAGAGGGAAGGTAGGGGAGGGTGGGCGTAAGGGGGAGAGATCAACCAAAGGACTTATATGCATGCATATAAGTGTAACCAATGGACACAGACACCAGTGATGTGCGGGCATGAGTAGGGGGTTAGGGGGGCAATGCGGAGATTAGGACACATATGTAATACCTAAATCAGAAAAAAAATGGAACTCCCATTTGACCCAGTAATCCCACTTCTGAATATATCCCAAGAAACCTGAAACACCAATCAGAAAGGATATGTGCACCCCTATGTTCATAGCAGCACAATTTACAATAGCTAATATTTGGAACAGCCTAAGTGCCCATCATCAGATGAATGGATTAAAAAACTGTGGCACATCTACACAATGGAATACTACACTGCTATAAAAATGAAGGAACTTTTACCATTTGCAACAGTATGGATGGAACTGGAGAGCATTATCCTAAGTGAAATAAACTAGTTGAAGATAAATATCACATGATCTCAATCATATGTGGCATATAATGATCAACATAAACTGATGAACAAAAATAGATCCAGAGACAAATGGCAGGGGAGGTGGGGTTAGAGATCAACCAAAGGACTTGTATGCATGCATATTAGCATGACCAATGAACAGGGACACTGGGGCGGTGGGGCTTGCCTTTGTGGGTGGTTGGGGACGGGAGGGTGTCAATTGGGGAAAAGGGAGACATATGTAATACTTTAAACAATAAAAAAGAAAAATATATATATTTAGCAGCATATTAAAATATTCAGTGCATAAAGAGTCTCTTTTTCCCCTAGAGGAAACGCAACTAGTGAGAAGAGATTTTTTTTGTGATCTTATCTCAGAAGTAACATCTATTACTTTTCCTTACTCTATCGTTAGAAGCAAGACAATAGGGAACAGGGTTTGGATACCATCTCCTCAATGTTTCACCATCTTTTACCGTATGTAACTAATGAAATACAGTGATAGGAATTAGGAAGTGTGACACTGATGGTTCTGGGCATGTGAAGGGTGAGGGACAGAAGGGTACACACGGTCTTCCCTTCAGTTCTGCTGGAGAGATGAACTCTGAGGGCCGGAGCTGCTCCATGCCCAGAGGAGGTGGGTGTGGTCAGTGGCTCTGTTACAGAACTTCTTGCCAAGCAGAGACCTTACCCGACCCACAGGAACCTTTTTACTCCAGAAAACAGAAACAGCCAGTTCCCAATGTGCATGGGAAAACCAGTGTACCCTCCTGTGCACAGTGTCCTGATGGAGTGACGGGGGAGGTGGGCGAGGGGAGCAGTGTAGAGTTGTGAGGCAGCTGGAGTGGGAGTGGAAATGCCATGAAACGTCCACAGTCCTGGCTGTGCCCACGGCCTGGGCGGCTCCTTCAAGCACTGGCTGAGGGATTAGGGCTGATTCTCTCAGGAAGGGAATATTCCATGGATGAAAGATTACAAGCTCAGGGTGGGCTGTGTGTTAGTTTGGGGCAAATCCCTCAGCATTCCTGCTGCCAAGCCCTCAAAGGAATGAGGCAGAGGCACCCCTCACCCCCAAGACCCCTTCGTGGACATTTTAGCATCTACGTAATTTTTAATCCCTTCAGGGAGATTTTCTATCCTGCAGTCCCATCCCACCCCACTGTTGCTGTTTGTCTGCCAGCTGGGTCGAGCATCAAGGGGAAAAGGGTTTAATATTCACTGAAAGACTACTGATCCTACCGGGAAACCAACCTATTTACTGTACTGTTATAAATATCATACCCTTTATATCCTGTATATTGGCTTCTTTTAAATAAATTGAAATGTCTTAGGAAAAAAGAAGACAAAAAGGCAAGGCAGGGTGGGACCCAGAAGACTCAGAAGCCGCCTGATATGGTAGAAACTCTATCAGTAAACACTCTGAAAGTCAGTGGCATAAATGCACCAATTAAAGGACAGATTATGATGGAATACTATGCTGCTGTAAAAAAGAAGGAACTCTTACCATTTGCAATGGCATGGATGGAACTGGAGAGCATTATGCTAAGTGAAATAAGCCAGTCAATGAAGGAAAAATACCACATGATCTCACTCATTCAGGGATAATAAAGACCATTATAAACTTATGAACAATAATAGATACAGAGGCAGAGCTGCCTCAAACTGATTATCAAACTGCAGCAGGAAGGCCAGGGAAGGTTGGTGGGCAGGAGGGAGGGGGGTAAGAGATCAACTGAAGGACTTGTATGCATGCATATAAGCATAACCAATGGACATAAGACACTGGGGGGTAGGGGAGGCCAGGGGATTGTCAAGGGCGGGGAAAAGAAAGGACATGTATGTAATATCCTTTGTAATACTTTAAGCAATAAAACAATAAAAAAATAAAAGAAAATAAAGGACAGATTATGAGGGTGAATCAAAAACAAAACCCATTTTAAATATAAAGACACATATATATTAAAAGTAAATGAATTAAGCTGCAGCCTGTTTTACTCAGTGGATAGAGCAAAGGGTCTGAAGGGTCCCAGGTTCGATTCCAGTCAAGGGCATGTACCTCAGATGCTGGCTTGATCCCCAGTCCCTATCAAAGCATGTGCAGGAGGCAACCAATCAATGTGTCTCTCCCTTTCCCTTCACTCTCTCTAAAATTCAATGGAAAAATATCCTTGGGTGAAGATTAACAAAAACAAAGTAAATGGATTAAGTAACATTAAAGAGATTATAAGAAAAATATATTCCATTTTACGGAGAGAAACTAAGATGGCGGCATAGATAAACACCGGGAAATCGCCGTCTCACACAACAATTGAAAAATACGGCAAAGGTCGGCGCAAACATCATCCCGAACAACAGGAAGGCTGGCTGAGTGTAATTTTTACAACTAGAAGAAAAGAAAAGCATGCTGAGAACCAGAGGAGCTGCGGAGGGTGAGTGCAGAGGTACGGCGGCGGCTCACGCCCGCGGAAAGGGGGTGGCACCTGAGGACGCGGCTGTCTTTTTGAATCACAAGCTCCCGACTGCTCTGAACTCCGGTTCCGGGAAGTCTCTGGGGACCCAGGTCTCATACAGGGAGAGGCTGCTCTGTCAGGAGGCAGCGGGCGAACTTGAGGGCAGCTTTCCCTCAGAGGTGCTTGCAGCCATTACCGGGACACTGAGACGCGCGACTCTGGGCGTGGAGAATCACCATAGCTGCATTCTCCGCCCTTTGACTCCCTGAGACCCCGCCCCACCCAGGCTGCAGCAGAGGCTTTTGCATGTGAATGCCCCGGCCCTTTGCAACCTGATAATTACCTAACTGCAGCCGGGCCAGCCAGACCCGGAACTTCCAAGAGAAGGCCCAAGGCCCCGCAGCGGCTTGCATTGCTTCACAGCTGAGCCTCTTCGTGACTCCTGCTGTGTGGCCTCAGGCAGGGGCTGAATTAGCACCTCCTTAGATCCAGGAGCCACTGTACCCAGTGGTCAGAGGGGGACCATTCTCCCACTTCAGACACAGCTGATTCCCACAGCCAATTGGCCTGGAGGTCAATTCCTCCCAGTGATCCTACAACAACCAAGGCACCAAGAGTGTCCACCCCAGGTAACTGGGGAGGCTGAGCCACTGGGCCCAACGGGACACCTGGAGCGCAGGGCCACTCTATCAACACAGGGAAGCAGCCAAAATGCGGAGACAAAGAAACAGGTCACAAATGGCAGAAATGGAGGAAAGCAAACGACTGGATATAGAGTTCAAGGCCACGTTTATAAGGTTTTTCAAGAATTTTATGGAAACCGCCGATAAATTTAATGAATCCCTCAAGGAGTATAGTGAGACCATGGAGGACATGAAAAAGGACCAACTAGAAATTAAGCATGCACTGACTGAAATAAAGAATAATTTACAGAGATCCAACAGCAGACAAGAGGATCCCAAGAATCAAGTCAAAGATTTGAAATTCAAAGAAACAAAAAATACCCAACTGAAAAAGAAAAAAGAAAAGAGATCCAAAAAATACGAAGATAGTGTAAGGAACCTCTGGGACAACTTCAAGCGTACCAACATCAGAATTATAGGGGTACCAGAAGGAGAGAGAGGGCAAGATATTGAAAACCTTTTTGAAGAAATAATGACAGAAAACTTCCCCCACCTGGTGAAAGAAATGGACTTGCAAGTCCAGGAAGTGCAGAGAACCCCAAACAAAAGGAATCCAAAGAGGACCACACCAAGACACATCATAATTAAAATGCCAAGAGCAAAAGATAAAGAGAGAATCTTAAAAGCAGCAAGAGAAAGACAGTCAGTTACCTACAAGGGAGTACCCATCCGACTGTCAGCTGATTTCTCAACAGAAACCATGCAGGCCAGAAGAGAGTGGCAAGAAATATTCAAAGAGATGAATAGCAAGAACCTGCAACCAAGATTACTTTATCCAGCAAAGCTATCATTCAGAATGGAAGGTCAGATAAAGAGCTTCACGGATAAGAAAAAGCTAAAGGAGTTCATCACCACCAAACCAGCATTATATGAAATGCTGAAAGGTATTCTTTAAGAAGAGGAAGAAGAAAAAGGAACTCTTACCATTTGCCACAGCATGGATGGAACTGGAGAGCGGATAAATACCACAGGATCTCACTCATTTGTGGAATATAATGAACAACATAAACTGATGAACAAGGACTGATCCAGAGATGGAGAGGCATTGATTGGACTGTCGGGCCTTGGAGGGAAGGTAGGGGAGGGTGGGGGCAAGGGGGAAAGATCAACCAAAGGACTTATATGCAAGCATATAGGCCTAACCAATGGACACGGACAACGGGGGGGTGAGGGGATGAGCGGGGGGTTGGGGGGTAGAGAGTACACATATGTAATATCTTAATCAATAAAAAATATTAAAAAAAAAGAAAAATATATTCCAAATTTTGTTAGTTGTATAATGATTATGTTTAAATTATTAACACCTAAGAAATTGGGTAAAGGGTACATATAATATGCTGTAATATTTTATAGTTTTTTTAGATGTATGAGATTATTTCAAATTAAAATATTAAAAAATTTAAAAAATAATAAAATAGTAATTGAAATGTATCTGCATTACATGAAAAATCTCCTAATTGCTTCTAGCATAATTTATTAAATTGCACTAAAATTCACAAGGGTTCAATTAAAAAATATCTTAATCCTAAATGATATAATAGAAAATATATAATAGTGCAGTTATAAGCACTTATCTGAAAAATACAAATTTAAAGAAGTGAATTTAAAGAAGGGATTAGCCAAGGAAAATGTATGCACAACCCATGGACACAGACAACAGTATGGTGATGGCCAGAGAGAAGTGGGGGGCAAGAGCTGGGTAGAGGGGGCAAAAGGGGGGAAAATAGGGGCATCCTATATAATAATAAAAGGCTAATATGCAAATTGACTGAACGACAGAATGATCAGTTGCTATGATGTGCACTGGCCACCAGGGGGTGCTGGGGTCCAACCCCAGCAGGTCCAGGGGTCCCCAAAGGTGTGGATGGAGTCGGAGAAGAAGGAATGACACAGAGACAGCGTTCAGTTGATCAGCAGCCTACTAGCCAGGATCTCTAGCCACGATGTCCAGCCAAGTTCTATCCAGGATCTCCAGCCAAGTTCTGTTGTTTATTGTCTTGTTACATCTGTATTTATACCAGGTGATTTTAATCCTGTCAATTTCTATTGCAAAGGTTAGGGCGTTTCTTATCTCCATTCTAGGGAGTAAAGATTATGTAGCTTAAGCGTGATTGTTTGTAGTTAAAGTGATTAACTACACTCCTGGCATTTAGTTAAGGGGTTTTATTCCCTCCCTAACTTCAGGGAAAAAATCCCTACCTGGGGAAACAACCTTTCTCAGAGAGGTGACCTTGGTTAAAACACATAGCACCAAGAAGGTGAGAAAACATATTAAGAACAGTATGCCATATATGCCAGGCCCCTTGAAACATATGCTGTGCAGATGTTTCTTCCCTCCAGCAATTGTGTCAAGCAGCAAGGATGGACCAGCTTCTGGCAAGGGGGCAGATGCTCAATGCAGGAGCTGCCCCCTGGTGGTCAGTGCACTTCCATATGGGGAGTGCCACTCAGCCAGAAACTGGCTCATGGCTGGCCTGTGCAGTGGTGGTGCCAGGAGCCTCTCCCACCTCTGTGGCAGCACTAAGAATGTCCAACTAATGGTTTAGAACTGATCCCTTGGGGGGCTAAGCCTCTAGTCGGACATCCCCAAGGGCTCCCTGGCTGCTAAAAGGATGTCTGACTGCAAGCTTAGGCCTGATCCCCTGGGGAGTGGGCGTAAGTAGACAGGTGGACATCCCCCAAGGGGTCCTGGACTGTGAATGGGCGCAGGCTGGGCTGAGGGACGTTCCCCCCCCTCCCCCCGAGTGCACAAATTTTTGTGCACCGGGCCTCTAGTCTTACCTTATAATAGACAAACATGTAAATTGACGTCCCTTTGCTATGCTCACCAGCCAAGCAGGAGAATATGCAAACTAACCCAACAAAGATGGCGGTTAATTTGCGTATGTAGGGGCGAAGACTGAAGGGTCCGTCCAGAGCAAAGGCCTGGGTCCCGGGTGCCAGAGGAAAACCAGTGCTGGCAGCCAGGGGAAGGAAAGGCCTATTGCACGAATCTCTTCGTGCAACGGGCTTATAGTTTCTTAATAAATCATTCTGGTGCAGGAATTGGGAAAAACTTAGATTCACAAAAATTTATGAGACCTGCATTGGAATGAAAGTTCAATGTATCAGAATGTTAAACTTTAGTTATTATTGATTTGCACTTCTGTTACTTCCACAAACATGTATGGCATGCTGACTATATGCCAGAACAGTGCTGAATTTTTTAAATACAAGGTCTTTGCTCAAAGTGATAAGCAGATTAAAAATAATAATGCAATTTGATCTAAGCAACAATAGAAGCACAGATAAAGAATCAATATAAAAAGAAGCTTTCACAGTCCAACTTACCAGTGAGTGAATTTTGTTGAATAACTATGGGTTTACAAAACAAAATAGTAATAATAATACTAATAACAACAATAATAGTAATAGTAGTAGGACTAGTAGAAGAAGATGAGTACTTCCACACAAAAAATAGCATACGCAAGACTGCACTACCATACAACATCATCTGGGTCAAACTTAAGACCATTACATCCTGGACTATGGGTGCTGTGGATTTTGGGATAAAGCTATAAACTTAAACAGTACCTTGTATTGGATAAGGGTATTGGCCTTTATTTTGTATGCTAATGGAATAGAACAGAACTTTATTAAGATGGGCAATGACATCATCATGCTGTTTTTAGAAAGACCATAATAGGGCTAATTACAGAATGGAGTCATGGGACACCATGGAGAAATGATAAAATAGAGAAACCCCAAAAGAAGTCATCCTCTAAGTAATGACTAGCTAAATTTGGGTATCACAATGTGGACAAAAGTATAGGTAACTTAAATGAAGTTGAATGTGAATATTTATGAAGATTGAATGACACCAAGAGTCTAGAGAAATGAGTAAATAATGGAGCAACCAATTTATATAGAAAATAAAAAAAAATAGCATAGGCTTCAAGGAAAAAGAAATAATGGATTCAGTTCTGCTTAGTTTGAAGTCCCTATGAAATATCCAGGTAGGAACTATCCTCTAGAAGCCTGACACAGGGTCTGTGAGAGGTCAGGCTAACCCAGCAGTGGGCAAACTATGGTCCGCGGGCCGGATCCGGCCCGTTTGAAATGAATAAAAATATTGAAAAAAAAGACCGTACCCTTTTATGTAATGATGTTTACTTTGAATTTATATTAGTTCACACAAACACTCCATCCATGCTTTTGTTCCGGCCCTCCGGTCCAGTTTAAGAACCCATTGTGGCCCTCGAGTCAAAAAGTTTGCCCACCCTAACCAATGGATATGAAAGCCATAAGCGTATAAAGGTGGTTTTAGGAACATGGGTGGAGGTAGATAATATAAGGGCCAAGGATAAAAAGAGAATAGCAAGCAACTCCATCATTCAGGGACCAAGCAAAGAAAGAAGGTCAAGAAAAGGAACTCAGAAGGAATGGACACAAATATTGAATAATAATAATAATAATAATAATAATAATAATGATAATAATAATAGGAGAAGCCAAGAAAGAAGGGAGTAACAGTGAAATGATATAAAAAGTTAAAATAAACCAAGAAATTAAATATGTCCATTTCACTTGATAATCAGGAAGTCATTAGAGACTATCAAGAACTTTCATTTCTTCTATGGGGTGTTAAATTGTAATGGGTTCAGAAGTGACTGGAAGGGGACAGAATGATGACAACACACACAGACTGTACCTCAAAAGTTCACTTGGAATATGACTTTTCTGTCAATTTAGCAAATTTTTGCAAAGTATGTTTGTGATGATGTAAAAATATGGTATTATCATGCAATTATGATCGAGATAACTATAAATTGAAATATTCTTTTTGTAAGGTAAACAGATATTGGCAGCTTCTGATAACTTTCCAGTTTCACATTTAGGAATGTATCCTATAGAAATAAATGGTGATACATATAAAACATCATAGATATATATGATTTTAACAGTGGAAACCTAAAAACATCTAAAATCCCTAACCATTGTGGATATTTAAAATGAATTAAGGAACATCTAACATGTTGATGAAGGTAAAATATTTGATTGCTATACCAATAAACTCTGAAATACGAATGGCTTCACAAAATACAAGTTTATTTCTTCATTCAAATATTAAAGGGTCTGAGCTGATAGAGCCTTAACTCTGTTCAAAACGAGGAACCCAAAGTGACCCTGATATGGATGTTTTGTCCAAAAATGGGAGAAGAAGAGAGCGTGAAGAGGGCACAGCTCTTCAGTAACCAGGCGGAGGTAAACACCTTCCTTCCTTTCCCATCTGTGGCAGTTATTTCCTAGCAATAGTTTTTCATTATGGTCAGGGACCCTGATCTCTTACGCACAGCCTGTGCCTGCCACAGTCACCTCTAGACAAAATTACCAGGTGTATCTGTATTCCTACAAGTAGAATCTATTTTCCTCACCCTGCCTGCCTAAGAGGCTTCATGATAAGGTGTTAGGTATCCCTGTCAGTCTGGCTTCTTAAATGACCCAAAGCAGCAAAACCCTACCTTTTCTCACATGCAGGCCTTCAGACATCTAAACTGTTTCTATTCCCTTTCATTTTTGCCTACAGATAAGCATATTTTGTCTGATCTGTAATTTTTCAGTGTTCATTTGTGAGTTCAACTGTGTTCTCCTAAAAGATATGTTAAAGTCCTAACACCTAGTACCTATGAATATGGCCTTATTTGGATATAGGGTATTTGTAGATGGAATCAAGTTAGATGAGGTCATACTGGATCTGTGTGGACCCTAAATACAATTATTGGTGTTCTTATGAAATGAGAGAGATTTGGAGACACACACATACCCACAGGGAAGTGGCTTTGTGAAGACATGGGCAGAAAATGGAGTGACACAGCGAGAAACCACAGGATGTGCTGGAATGTGACAAACCTGGAGGAGGCAGAGATGGATTCAAAGGGAGCATGGCCTTTAAGGGAGCATGGCCTTGCTGACACTTTGATTTCAGATGTTTAGGTTTCAGAACTGTAAGAGAATAAATGCCTGTTGTAAATGCTCGATTTGTAGCAGCCCCAGGAAACTAACATAGTCTGCATACCACCAATATGTACTACTTTTCAACCTCTTCCATAGATCTACAGTCAAACTGATTGTCCATAAACTTTCTCAGAGAAAATGGAACCAAGTGGTTTGTCACAGCACAGCTCAGCCTGTCTTCCTACCTTCAGTGACAGGTTTTCTGTTGTCACCTGCCTGGTCTCTAAAGCAGTGTTACAGATTTAGACAGACTGTCATATGGCAGCATCCGCTTTAAGGTACTAGTTTCTATATTAAAGTAACACTAGTAAATATAATAAATAAGCCTCATATGTCAAAAGCTTAATCCCATAAAATTTTATTTTCTCACTATGTAAAATTCAGCTGTCTGTAGAGATAAGTAGAATGGCTAGCTACTCTGTGGAGTCATGAAAGGCCCTAGTTTGATAGAGGCTCTGACAGTCTTTATCACATAGCTTTCAAAGTGAGGTTGGTCATTGCTATTGAGTTATCAGATGAGGGAAGTTATAGAGCTTAAATAAGAAGTACCTACTTTCTAACCACTTCGGCCTAGAGGTAACACACAACACTATTAATAAGAACTACAACATGGTACTACCTTAATGAAGGCATAATTCTGGCTGGGCAGCCACATCTCAGGCCAACTTTACTTAATAGAATAAGAGTATTAATCCAGGTCACATGGAACATTGTACAACTGTCACTAATTGTGCTTTCAAAGAATATTGAAGTAGATGAAAAACATCATATAATATAAACTTTTTATAAATGGTAAGTCACACTTTTTATAAATGGTAAATCACACCATGTATTATTCTATGTTTATATTTAAATTGCATCATTATCAATTGTAGCTATCTAGAAAATGGCTGACTGATAAACAGTATCAATAATGCTTACTAAGTAGGATTTCTTATAATTTTTATTTCATTCTTTATTGACATAATTTTCTAACTTAAAACATTATTTCTTAGTCTGAAAAAGAATAATTGTTATTTCAATTACAGAATTAAAAAGTTTAGCATGGCCCTGGCTGGGTAGCTCAGTTGGTTAGAGCATTGTCTCATATACCAAAAGGTTGCGGGTTTGATCCCCAGTCAAGGTGCATACTAGAGGCAACCAATCAATGTTTCTCTCTCACATTGAAGTCTCTCTCTCTCTCAAATCAATAAACATATTCTCAGGAAAGTATAAAACAAAACAAAAGAAAACAACAACAACGAAACTTGGGTCTAACTCTGGGGCCCTACTTATTAAAATAAAAATTTTCAAAATAGGTAGTAACAATACTTTAAAAACTCCCATTACATACAACTGAGATTCCTACATCAATCAGAATAAAGGGTCTGAAAACCATGTGTGTTTGCAGCAAGCACATACATTTTCCTTTGTTTCCTTCAGCTGGGTCAACCTGGAAGTGAGGGCCAGAAAGGGTGGCTGCCCCACCAGCATCTTGAAGAGAATCACTCCAACGCTCCACCAGTCACAGAGCTGAGTGTACCCTGAAAGAAAGACAAGGCCACTTTCAATTCCAGTATGGGCATGTGCTCTTCTCAGAGAGGAACTGTACAAATCCTCAAGTATTATTTTACTGCCATGTGGGGAAACATGTTCGAGCAGCACACATTACATAAAAGAAAACCACCCTACACAAAACGAGTCTCCTTGCATGTGTGGCTCAGAATAAAGGCTGGAAAGGGCATGTGCTGGGTGGTAACAGTCTTCATGTGGGGAGGAGGATGGTCACTTGTTCTTTTTCTTATTTTCAGTCACTGGTGTGTCACAGGATGCTTTTGGAATAAGAAAAGACCTTAATTTAAAAAGATTACTGTTGCCCTGGCTGGGTTGTTCAGTTGGTTAGAGAATTGTCCTGATACACCAAGATTGTAGGTTCGATTGCAGGTCAGGGTACATACAGAAATTAACCAATGAATATATAAATAAGTGGAATAACAAATAGATCTCTCTCCCTCTCCCACCCCTCTCCTTCTCTAAAATCAACTATATATATATCCTTAGATGAGTATTAAAAATAAGTATTTAGCATGGTGCTTAGCACATAATAGATGCTCAATAACCTCTATTGAATAAATAAACACCATTGAATGATAAAGAAAGAGAAAGAATACCAGTTAGAGTACTAATATAATTCAAGATCAAGCAATAGTTTCTCTAGAGAGAGGCTCCTTGACCATGTGTATAGTTTAAAGAAAAGAAATTAGTAAAGAAGGGATAAATTTGGGATACACAATGCTAGAAAAAAAAATTTGGGACCAAGGTCCCTAAGGAGAGACTGGTTTGGGGAAGAGACATAGAAACTAAAGAGGTTTGTTGATCAGGCAAAGCTGAAATTAAAAAGTGAGGAAGTTTCATTGTTCCACATCTTTGTGAAATTTTATCTCTGTAAACTAGGGGAGAGGACCTGCAGAGGGACAGGGAAGGAGCTATGTATAGACTCTACTGGAGTTCTGGGAATAGAGGATAGCTATTAGTAGTCTCTGGGTTTAAATTAGAAAGGGGAAGGTTAATATAATTACTTAGTGCTGTGTAATAGCATTTTTTATTCTTTACCGCAAGTTTTATGCTAGTTTTAGTAACTGTAATGATCTAATGATATTTTCTCTAATTTTGATTTGGGTATAGTCATTAGGCCACTATCTCGGCTCTGTGATAGATGAAATTCACATTTCCCCGGAACACGTTCTCTTGTCATCATTTAGGCCAGTTCGCAGGACAGGCTGATCTTCATGCTGCCTTTTTCTTAGTCTCTGATGGAGTGAAGACACATAGAATGGGGAGAAAAAGAGAGTTTAGTGAAAAAAGAAATTCTCTTTCAGTAACGTAAAATAAATGCCATACCACTTCTTGTGCCCTTAAATAAGTCTTGGTCTTAGATATATATATGTCACTGCTATGATTTGAAAGGTTATGTACCTCCCTTCTTAATCCAGATGTTGAAATTCTAACCCCCAAGACAATGTTATTAGCAAGTGGATACTTTGGGGGGAGCTCAGGTCATGAGGGTGAAGCCCCATAAAAGAAAATCCCTAACCCCTCTCTCCATGTGAGAATAGGAAGAAGGTGCTGGCTGTGTGAACCAAGAATATAATTCTTACCAGATGTGACCATGCTGGTGCCTTGATCTTGGACTTCCAGCCTCCACAACTGTGAGAAATACATTTATGTTTTTATAAGCTACTAGGTCAGTGATATTTTCTTATACCAGCATGAATGGACCAAGGCAATGACTTACCTATCTCTGTCTCATTTTTAGTCAGGAACCACTGTATCAGATGCACTCAAATTCATGAGTTTCTATACTAAGCTCCACCCATTTTCTTATGAGGACCACTAGTCCATGTACTTTCTACTTTGGATATAGAGCTCTTGCCAATGCACCTGGCACACAAAGTGTTCACAAATGTTAGATACTAATCTTGGAAGCACAGTGGTCTGTATGCACTAAGAAACACCAGGAATGTAACAATCCTCTTTCTAAGTCTTCAATCTCTACAACTTTCTTTCAGGTGCCATTTAAGGTGAAGAAAGGTCTCAAACCAACCAATGGAGAAATTTATTGTTAAATTCACGAGAGAGGCAGCTAACCTACTCCTCAAAAATAAACGCTCTGCTGGCTGCTGATACAGGTCCTGTGCAAGGTATGTCCCAGATTAGTCAAGTGTCCTCAGTGATTTGCTCCTGTCTCAGTTCGGGGTTTCAGAGTCATAAAGACCATAAGAAGGGAAAATCCACTGTTCCAAGACTACTGTGAAAAGAATTATGATGTCAGTGTTCATTGTGGTTTCTGATAAATAAAATACCATCTATGGCGTGACTTATTTATGAATTTGAGCTGTTTCAGGTTGATTTGCTTTATAGGTCCATGTGCTCACTAGCTGATCCATTTCTTGATATAATTTTCTAAACATTTTTGAGAAAGTAAGGACATTCTGCTGTGATGGGAGTGAGGAAACAAATCATTTTCCTCAAAGTAATATCAGAATGTTTGAAATTTACCGTAACTAGGGAATTGTCAGACATATATCATTATATAGCCATCAGTGAATTTCATTTTTACAGTAAGCATGGGGATGAAAGTGATTCTTATGCATAACTGCTACAGGGGAAATATTATCTGTAAACACATTCTTAATACTTAAATTTAAAGAAAATAGAGCAAGGGGAAACTCTAAAATTTTAGCACTGTAGAGACTATAGATATTAGAGTCCAAATTTTATAGGCAGAGTAACACTGATTATGTCTAGCTCGTGACAGCTGAGATTAAGGTGACAGACTATTAAATCTTATCAAGATTGCTTCATCCAAACTTGATACAGTTTTTACTATCAATTTTGTAATCTATATTAATGTCTTATTTTTATTTTTCTAAAAATAATGTCCTGTATTGTACATAGAGCTCGGGAAGTATGTCTCAGCGCTGCGGCTGATGCAATGGTGTGAGCACACTCCACCATAACATGCTTCCTCGGCACACCAGGAAGTAGCAACTCCCGCCTGAACAAACTCCTAGAGCCACGTGCACAGTACCACAGCCTTTCAGCCATTGGTCACCTGTAGCAACGTGTCTCCCTCTGATTGGTCCCCTCATGCTATGTATACCCCTGTAGTTCCACAATAAAACGGATCTGCGTCACCGAACCCGGTCTCTGGAGTCGTGCATGCAGACGCTCTAGCACGTTGGGGCTCCGTCGTCCTCACCCCCGAGGGACCCCCTGCTTCACTGTATGTTATGTAAACATTAAACAATGAAATTATAATTAGATCAATTCTGAAGATAATGTAAGCCCTATTCATATCCACCAAGATTTTTCTCTTGTAATAGTTAGGTAAAGATATGTTTACAGACTTGAATTTCCACAGATAATACTTCAATGTTTTATTTAATTTTGTTTAGATGAACATAGACCTTATATTAAAGAAAAAATAGACATTATTTCCTGCTGTACATATAAGGACAAGTCAGACTTTCTACACGGAAGCAATGTTTTTTAAACAATCCTTTAACAAGCTAAGTGCTCCTTGAGGAAAGTTATTGACTATAAGTGCGTAGTTTGTTCTTTCTTCCTTATTTGATCTGGGCACATCCATCTTAGTGCATCTCCATCTCTGCTGTCTATTTATAAATAAAACAGATTGACTGCTGCATGTGCCACAGCTCTAAGCGTTCTGTCTTTTGGGACAGCTGGGTTTGAAACCCAATAGGACACAACTGCAAAGATAAGGAAGTAATGCAGGCTACAGACAGTAGCACAATCCACCATTCAAGCTCAACAGCTACTGGAATGCTGGTCTCTCAGAAGTTAAAGTGTGAGGACATGGGGATATCCAGGGAACACTTTATAAGGTATATGATTGTCTAGCCACTGCCAGTATGCTGTATACCAGAAACTAATAATGTTGAAAACTGAAAATGATAAATAAAATTTAAAAAGCAAAAATTTGGCAAAAGAAATAAAGAGTGTAAGGACATGATGAAACAATCATGAAGATTCTGGTCACTATCACTGCTCCCAGTGCCACAGCTTGATTTTTAAAGGAATCAACACCTACCTTATTATTTGTGAGAAAATCCACAAAATTCCTTAATTTAACAGATAAAACCCAAACTTATGATATCACTAAGGCTAGCATTCCATAATAAAGAATCCATTTGAATTGTTTGGTGAAACACCTTTTTAAGAGAGTCCTTCAGATGGCCAGAGCAAAGGGAAGGAATCAATATCTATACTAATAAAAGGCTAATATGCTAATTAGACCAGACATCTTCTGGATGTCCTTCTCGACAAAGCCACAGTGGTGGGGGCTGAGGCAGAGGTGGTTAGGGGCAATCAGGCTCGCAAGGGGAACAGTTAGGGGGAGATCAGGCCAGCAGGCAGAGGCAGTTAGGGGCCATCAGGCAGGGGAGTGGTTAGGAGCCAGCAGTCCCGGATTGCGAGAGGGATCCTGGATTGGAGAGGGTGCAGGCTGGGCTGAGGGACCGCCCCTCCCATGCACGAATTTCGTGCACTGGGCCTCTAATATTTTATAATAATCAGAGAAAGCAATGGAAAGTAAGGGAAACCTCCAAAAGAATTACCATGTGCCACCATCAGTGAAATCATATGTTATGCATTCACTTGAAAATATTAACCCACTTCAGTGGGACAACCCTTCATTCACAAGTTGACAGCTTCTGCTGGCTTCTTGAATATACTAGTAAAATATGCATTAAGTTCATACTACTGAAGACTCTGGCAAATTTTTCTCCTGACACTGTGCTATTTTACTTTATAAATCCAGAGAATGTATCTGTAGGTGGAGTGTAGGTATTTGTGATACCTTGCTTTCAGGTAGAAAATAAAACTTAAATTATATTTCTCTTTGTAACCAAACATCTTTAGAACTTATGCCCTTACACATGAATATATGACTTTGGGTTTTAATATCTAGATTATACATATCCCACCCACAATTCAACCTTCTTAGAATCTAAAATCACTAGGTTACAGTGATCTGAGAGAAATTTCTTAAAAGCTGGAGACTCAGCCCAGCTGGTGTAACTCAGTGGTTGAGCATTGACCTATCAACTAGGACCATGGTCAGCAAACTATGGCTCACGAGCCACATGCGGCTCTTTGGCCTCTTGAGTGTGGCTCTTCCTAAGCCTTAGGAGTACCCTAATTAAGTAAATAACAATGTGTCTACCTATATAGTTTAAGTTTAAAAAATTTGGCTCTCAAAAAAAATATCAATCGTTGTACTGTTGATATTTGGCTCTGTTGACTAATGAGTTTGCCGACCACTGAACTAGGAGGTCACAATTCAATTCCCAGTCAGGGCACATGCCTGGATTGTGGGCTTGATCCCCAGAGTGGGGTGTCCAGGAGGCAGCCAATCAATGATTCTCTCTCATCATTGATGTTTTATCTCTCTCTCTCCTCTCTCTTCCTCTCTGAAATCAATAAAAATATATTTAAAAATAAAAAATAAAAGCTGGAGACTCAACTTGGCATACTTTGAGACTATCTGAACTAGCATACAAGGTATCTTATGTATTTCTAACATTTTATAGTTTGTATCCCATTCAGTCCACTAAATATCTGCTTTTTTCCAAGCCCATAGACAGAGTTCTAAGCAAGTCTAACCACAGAAGGAGATCTTAATTTTTAAGCAGCTGATGAGATGGCAATCTGTCTTGGTTGCGGCCATAATCTTCCATTTAGAACTGACATGTTTATTCTTGGGCATTTAAACTGTGGCCCAGAAAGCCATGAAGGGAGGCCAGTTATAAATGTTAGATGTTATTGGAAATGACATTTCAAAATAAACATGGCTAAGCACAGTGGAGCATTTTGTGCATGGACCCTGCATTACACATAGCTGCACAGACCCACAGACTGACACGCTGGCACACACAGAGGCATGCAAACACACAAAGCTCCTGCACAGTTTCTGTCTGATTCAATGGAGAAGAGAGAATGATACAAGCAGTGCTCACAACAAATGGCATGTCACTCAGCAGTAAAATGTGTGAAGAAGGACCTGAGCCCCATCTTCTAACATCACAAAGGAATATTTTTAAAAATATAGAAGGAAACATTTCTCTGAAGAGAAAACAAATGAAGGAGAATAATGATTATAAAGGAATGAAACATTTTGAAATGAGTATAGATGCAAAAAAAATATAAAACAGGCTGGATCTGCTGCCCACAAAATCAGGTAAAGACAAAAACTGGAGGAAAATATTAAAGAAAAGAGGATGTTAAAAAAGGCATATTTATCAATCTATGAAAAAAAAAACAAAGATAAAACCCATAATAGGCAAGTGTTTAGAAAATGGGATGCCGGGACAGAAAAAGACAGATGGAGGAGCAGTTGGAGCCCAAACACAAAATGCATTTTTCTCTATTGCTGCCTCAGCAGATAATCTGGACATCAAATATCTCATATAAGGGAGAAGTCCAGGGTGAAACTTCAAAATATTTAATCCCTGTGCCTGTTTTCATCACTGCTTTGTCTGGATTGCTGGAAGAACTCACAGTTTGGGTTGAAGTTTTTTTTTTTTTTTAATATATTTTATTGATTTTTTACAGAGCGGAAGGGAGAGAGATAGAGAGTTAGAAACATCGATGAGAGAGAAACATTGACCAGCTGCCTCCTGCACATCCCCCACTGGGGATGTGCCCGCAACCCAGGTACATGCCCTTGACCGGAATCGAACCCAGGACCCCTCAGTCCGCAGGCCAACGCTCTATCCACTGAGCCAAACCGGTCTCGGCTGGGTTGAAGTTTTTAGAAGACAGTTTCTTCTTTGAACCTTTCAGTGAGTGTGTGTGTGTGTGTGTGTGTGTGTGTGTGTGTGTGTGTGTGTTTTGTGTGCTTACTGGAAGACACAACACTGGGAAAATATTTGTCATTAACTTGCTAATATAACCCAATAGTCCTCCAGGTGTCATCAGATTATTTCTGCTGTTCGTGTTTCTTCATTTCCCCTTTTCCGACAATAAAACTTCTAGCATTTTATAGTTATTCTCCAGAAATTATTAGCTGTTTTGCATAAAACTTGCATCATGGCATTTTATTGTCATTGTGTCTGGTATTCAATGTTGACTATAATGTATGCAGTCACTAACTCAGGTCAGCCTGGGTAGGGCTGTGTCACATGCATGTGAGGAGTCCATCCTTTTAGAAGAGGATCTATAAAGGTTAGGCCTAAAAGGCAAGTTGCAAATTTAAATCAAAGCAAACACTACTTTCATTATGGGTAAAGTAATAACTTTCAAATGAGTATGTTCAACTTTAATTTCACCTAATTTTTATCACTCCCTAGAACCCCTCTCAAACAGAGTCTTTTATTTTCATCACATTTCTCTAATTTGCCTTTTCAAATTAACAATTGGTCAAATTTAGTTTATGTGACTGTGGGCATGAAATTATAAATTGGTTAATACTAAACTGCTATAATCAGGAGAATTTCTAATAGTGTCACACAGGAAGTTTTAGAAAGTTTATGCTTCCAAATGTGAAGGAAATCTTTTCTGGCTGGACTCAATGTCTAACTTACTCTTCCTACATAAGAAGCATAGGTTAAGTCTCAGCCATCTATGTGTAGACTGCGCTCTTAGAGCTCCCAGGATGAAGCACTATGTCAAAACTGAAGGGTCAGGGCTTATGCTGCCTGCAAGCTAACTAGTTAGTGTGCCAGGATTTCACTGAGAAGACACACAACTCCTACCTCAAAGACAAAAATATGTTATTCCTTACAGTAAAAGCAGTAGCCAGAGTGTGAGCATAGTGGCATCTGTTACCCAAGCCCCACATCCCACAAGAACATGGAGAGACAGATGATAGCTACTCTTACTATGGCTTAAATCATAGGAGAGAAACCCTAAGTGTGGGGAGTCATGGCTTTTATAGTTAGCCTGCTCTATTTTTTGAGAGGAGTTGGTATCTGATCACTCAGTCATCTCTCAATGCAAACAACAATCTTTGAAATGGCCCAAGTAAGATATATATATATTAGTGGCCCTGTGCACAAAATTTGTGCATGGGGGTTGGGGGGGTCCCTCAGCTCGGCCTGTACCCTCTCCAATCTGGGACCCCTTGGGGAATGTCTGACTGCCGGTTTAGGCCCGATCCCTGTGGGCTGTGGGCATGGAATTACAGACTGATTTAGGCCTTGTGGGATAATTAGCCATTGGTGGCAGGCCTTTTGAAGAAACCAAAGCCACTAGAGAAATACAGTTGGTGGTATATATCATGCTTCAAGTTGAAAGTTAAAGTAATTGAAAGACTTAGTAAGAATTATCAGCAATTGTCACTAAACTCTCTGGAACAGGAATGTGACCACATCTGCCTTAGTTGGAAACTCGGTTATGGCAACTACTTACTGAGGAAACTTGGGAGACTTACTGAATCTCCCTGCTCACTAATTCTTCATCTGTATTAAGGGAATAATAATGATTACTAACTATTGAGTTGTGAGTATTAAATTACCTTATTTATGTAAAAAGAATTACATAGATGTTAGTGCCTAATACTATTACTACTACCATCATTACAATCATCATTTATTATTTAGTACACAATGGATAGGAATAATGTAGAACACACATAAAAAAGAGCCAGAACAATAGTAAAAGATAAGTACATATTGAGATAAGAATAGAAACCATTTTCTTAAGAAATTTACCAACTCCCTGTGAAATTAAATCAGTAGTTAATATCAAAATCTACTATTTATCATAATTAGTATGATGTGTGAAACTATAAATTTCTCAATACCACAAGATATTTCTGATATTACAATGTTCAATTATTTCATTAGATGAAATAAGTTTTGTTGTCACAATAAATTGAAGCTCTTGGCATAGAGTGATGTTCTAAATACTCTGGCCCCACCTGATGGCTGCACCAGTGTCTGAAGCACATCACTGAGATATTTAG
Source organism: Myotis nattereri (assembly GCF_964212035.1). Taxonomy (NCBI): domain Eukaryota; kingdom Metazoa; phylum Chordata; class Mammalia; order Chiroptera; family Vespertilionidae; genus Myotis; species Myotis nattereri. The sequence goes on from NC_138076.1 coordinate 108,296,132, forward strand.
GACCAATAAAACATTATGCCACAAATGTTGCCTTATCTGGTGGGCTGTACCATGTGTGGCAGTAATACACAATTTACTATTTGTCAAGGAACTTTCCCAGCTTATTAAAAATCAACAAGTTCAAAGAGATGGCATAGAAAAAAGTTGTCTTGTTCCTACTGGTAAGTACATCTGAAAACCCTGGATATTTTGTAGAAAATAAATATATGAAGCCTCTGAAAATTGAAGAAGTCAAATTGATTAGGGACAGTCAAACCAAAAGAATGTCATGTCATGGTAGTGAGTTCTTGTGTTTTGGTTTAGTTATGGTTTGTTGTTTTTTCTTTATATATCCCAACTCTTGGATCTGAAAAACCTGACAACTCAAAAGGCTAACAGGTGCAAACAAAAATAAGCCCCCAACAAAAACCTGCTCTTTCTAGTCAACAAACCTGTAAAGGAGCAACTTATCAAGACAGAAAATTTCGACAATAATTGTCTTACTCCAGCCAAAAATAAATAAATAAATAAAAATCATTGACTCACCCTTATCCATGCCAGAAAAAAAAATGGAGTGGGGAACTTAGACTTCCACTTCTTTCAAGCTAAAATGAAGCACCTTAACCCTCTCTTTGAGTGAGCCTGGGGCTTTCACACCTGCCATTGAAGCTCCCACTGTGGTGTCAGTGGCGACCTTGTGGGGAACCTGGACCTCCACTGTGACCCAGTAGTAATGAGGCACTTACCACTACCTGCTGTGGTGATGTCACAGGAAGCCTAGTGGAGAGTCAGGTCTTTCACATCACTCAGTGATTATGAGACTACCTCCTTAGTATCAATGTGGAGAGAATGAATGTGGTATTCCTGTCTCCCTCTTCCAGAGAGGTGTAAACGTGGGTCTACTGGGGAGCCAGAACCCCCATCACTTAGCAGCAGTAACAAGAAGCCCTCATCAACTTGCGTGTCAATGGAGGCTAAGTGATTGAACATCTACTCTCACCTGACAATAGTGAGGCATTCTACTCCCCCCTTTTAAAAATATATTTTATTGATTTTTTACAGAGAGGAAGGGAGAGGGATAGAGAGTTGGAAACATAGATGAGAGAAAAACATTGATCAGCTGCCTCCTGCACACCCCCTACTGGGGATGTGCCCACAACCAAGGTACATGCCCTTGACGGAAATCAAGCCTGGGACCTTTCAGTCTGCAGGCCGATGCTCTATCCACTGAGCCAAACCGGTTATGGCTACTCCCCTTTTTTTATGCTAGAGAAATGTCAGAGAAAGCAAGCTAAACCAGATTTAAATAAGATTCAGAGTCTTATAAAATAATACCTAAAATTTTCTGGTTTCAGGGAACTTATATGAATATACCCATAGTCCATGGGACAATAGAGTGGTGAAGGCCTGGGAGGGGTGGGTGCAGGATGGAGAGTGTCGATGGAAAACAAACAAACAAAGAGGACATCTGTAACACTTTCAACAATAAAGATAAATTTAAAAAACAAATAAAAATAAAAAATGTACATACCTTAATTAGAAAATACTTTATTGCTAAAGCTCTTAACCATCATCAGAGCCTTCAGTGAGTCAGAATCTTTTTGCTGGATGAGGGACTTACTTTCAATTTGTAAAAGACCACAGTATCTGCAACGCACAATAAAATGGGGTATGCCTCTAGTAAAAAAAAAAAAAAAAAAAAAAAAAAGTCCTGCTTTCAATAAAAAAAAGAAAATCATACAAAGAACAAGGAAAATCCCAGCTTCAGTAAAAAGGACAATCAATAGGTGCCAACACAAAGAAGACAAAGATTTTAAAAATTCATCATAAAAATGCTTCAATAAGCTATTATGAACACACTGGAACAATTAAAAAATAGAAATTCTCAGCAAATTAGTAGAAGATATAAAGAAAAAGCAAATGAAAATTGTAGAAGTCAAAGTACAATAACAGAAATAAAAACCCAGTTAGTGAGCTCAGTAGCAGAATGAAAGAGATACAAAGAAGAAAGATATAAGAGAAGGAATCTTAGAACATGGGATCAATAAAAAAAGAGTAAAAATATGAGAAAATGCGTTTTCCTTCTTTTGATCTTCTAAAATATGTATGAGGTTTAAAGAAAAAGTTATAAAACTTTCTGATGTGGTTCTACATATATGTAAAAACTAGAGGTCTGGTGCACGAAATTCATGCATGGGTGGTGTCCCTAGGCCTAGCTGGTGATCAGGGAAGATCAGGTTCCCCACCTTCCCCACTCCTCCTTTCCTCGCCACATGCGTCTGCTGCTACCCACCCCTGGTTCCCCATCCCAGCCCAGGGCCCAGCCTGGAGGAGGGACCAGGAGGTTGGCCAGTAGGCCCCATTGGCGAGAGGGACCTGTGGGCTGGGGGTAGCTTCTGGTGGGACCAGCCAGTGAGGGCAGTTGGGAGCCATGAGGCAGGCCAGGGAGGGCAGTTGGGGGCCATGAGGCTGGCAGGGTAGGACAGTTGGGAGTGATCAGAGTGGCAGGGGGGCAGTTGGGGGCAAGAAGGCTGGCAGGCAGAGTGGTTAGGGGCCAACGGTCCTGGATTGCAAGAGGGATGTCCAACTGCTGGTTTAGTCAGACATCCCCCTCGAGGTCCCAGTTTGAAGAGGATGCAGGCCGGGCTGAGGGACGCCCCCTATGCACGAATTTTGTGCACCGGGCCACTAGTATATAATACAATACCAAAAGCTATTACAAAATAAGCTATACAAAGAGATGTACTCAAAAACACTCCGGGCAATTCAAAATGGAATTCTGAAAAAATGTTCAGGTAACCTACAGGAAGGCATTAAAAAGAAAACAGAGAAGCTAAAAACAGTGGGAACAAAGAGAAATCAAAAATAAAATGCCAGGAGAATGACTTCAGAGGAATAGCAGTGTAAGAGGTTCCCCTGGTCTCTCTCCTTGAAGTTACAACAATTTGAACAGCTATAATTCAACAAAGGATTTTTCTACTCCAAATACAAACGTGTCTGAGAGATCTGCACATTGAAACATCTGAAGATGGGTGAGTGTGAGTGAGCCAAAAGGAGGGAAGGGAGAAGAGCAGAGATAGGTGCCATGAATGCAGCCCAGAGCTCACTGTGGGTCTTGGGGCAGAGGAATAATCAGGTTTCTGCTAGCACTTCCTGAGCCCAGAGGAGCAAAGAGACACAGTGAGCTTTCCTGCCTGAACAGTCAGTATGTGGTGAGGCTGAACCCAGCGACCAGGATGAAGACAGAACACAGAGGTGCAGCCATGCTTGTATGGCATCCAGGCAAAAACCAAAGTCACACTCCTCTCCCTCACACTCCCAGAGCTTGCTCCTCACCCCACCCTCCCACAGCTAACACGGGCCCTAGAAAAAGCTATAGCAGTGAGTGCCACGCAACAGAGCACTTAATATGCAACTAGAGCTACAGAAACATTTTTTCCCAAGCTGCAGGATCCCAGTGACAGTGATATGGATACAGAGGTTGCTGGAGTCCAGCCCTAGCAAGTCCAGGGGTTCCCAAAGGTGTGGACGGAGTTGGTGATGAAGAAAAAACACGGAGACAGCGTTCAGTTGATCAGCATAGCCAGGTTCTCTAGCCAGGTTCTCTATTTATTCTCCTGTTACATCTGTATTTATACCATTTGATTTTAATCCTATCCATTCTATTCCAAAGGTTAGGGCATTTGTTATCTCCATTCCAAGGTCACTACTCTACTGTCCAGTTAAGCTACAAGGAAGTAACTGAAGGAGATTATCCTAAGTAAAGATTATGTAGCATAAGCATGATTGTTCGTAGTTAAGGTGATTAACTACCCTCCTGGCACTTAGTTAAGGGGTTTTACTGATTTATTCCCTTCCTTAGTCCTGTTAATCCCTAACTCCAGGGAAAAATCCCCACCTGGGGAAACAACCTTTCTTGGAGAGGTGACCCTGGTTAGAACACATAGCACTAAGAAGGGGAGCAAACATATTAAGAACAGTATGCCATATACGCCAGGTCCCTTGAAACATATGCTGTGCAGATGTTTCTTCCCTGCAGCGACTGTGTCAAGCAGCAAGGATGGACCAGCTTCCAGCAAGAGGTGAGGCAGCTAAGGTCTGGAAGTTGCCATTACAGGGAGGATACGAAGCCACAAAGGCACCAGCGGGCCTCTCTCATCTCACTCTGCCAGCACCCATTGTAGCTACACTTCAGGCAGCCTCTAGTTCAGTGATGGCGAACCTTTTGAGCTCAGAGTGTCAGCATTTTGAAAAACCCTAACTTAACTCTGGTGCCATGTCACATATAGAAATTTTTTGATATTTGCAACCATAGTAAAACAAAGACTTATATTTTTGATATTTATTTTATATATTTAAATGCCATTTAACAAAGAAAAATCAACCCAAAATATGAGTTTGCGTGTCAACTCTGACACGCGTGTCATAGATTCACCATCACTGCTCTAGTTGCAGGGTCAGGGCTAAGATTTCACAGGTTCAGATCTCCTTCATCCACCACATTCCCTTACAGGGATGTCCAGGTTCCCCATCCTGGTTACAGGAGACATCAGCCACATCCCCTGGGAATAAAGAGCATCTTCCACTGCCCCAAAGAGATTGCAGAAGCCCGAGCAGTGCACAAGAAGCTAAAAAAACTTGTGTTTTAGTGCCACTAACTGAAAAAAAAAAGCAAAAAAAAAAAAAAGCAAAAAACGCTTATCAACCTACTAGAGATGTGCCACTCTTTAAAAAGGTAATATCATTCCCTTAGATACTTAGAGAAGGAATATATCAACTACCATGAAAAACCAAGGTAACAAGGCAATTAAGAAAGAAATTTTTGTTTTAAATCTACAGAAAATAAACTCAAAGTCATGGTAATATGTGATTTAAATGACAGGGAATTCAAGATTGCAGTTCTGAAGAAACTCAATGAAATATATGAAAACACAGGCAATTTAATGAACTCTGAATAAAATCAATTAACAAAATGAGTACTTTATCAAAGAGATTGAAACTTAAAAAAAAACTAAATAGAAATTGTGGAGATGAAGAACTCAATAAAAGAGATGAAGAGTGAACTAGCAAGCTTAGGAAATAGAGCAGACCAAATGGAAGAAAGAATGGTGATATTGAAGATAAAAATCTAGAAATGATGCAGATGGAAGAAGAGTGAAACTTTAGAGGAAAAAAAAAAAAAGAAAGAACTCTATAACTATCTAACTCTATTAGAAAAAAAAAAACAATATAAGAATAAAGTGTATACCAGAAGGAGAAGAGTGGGAGATGGGAACAGAGTGCCTATTGAAAGGGAATTAATGTGGGGGAAAGGGGACATCTGTAATACTTTCAATAATAAAGATAATTTTTTTAAAAAGAAACAAATAGTTGACAAGAACCTCTCAAACCCATGGACAGATATAGGTCCTGAAATCCAAGAAGAAAACAGAATACCTAATAATTTCAATCCAAAAAGGCCTCTCTAAGGCACATTATATTAAAACTTTCAAAAATTAATTACAGAGAAAGAATTCTCAAGGCAGCAAAGTAACCTATAAAGGAAATACCATTATATTACCATCTGATTTATCAGCAAAAACCCTACAAGCTAAGAGAGAGTGGAATAAAATATTCAAATTATTGAAAAAAAATTACCAGACAATACCTAATAATATATCCCACAACTTCATTCTTTAGATATCAAGAAGTAATAAAGACTTTTCCAAACATATAGAAGCTGAGGGAATTTATCACAACTCCATTATAGGATATATTGAAGGGGCTATACCTGAAACAAAAGATAAAAGGATACAAAACTACAAGTAAGACTACTAACATACATACAGGAGCAGGATATTGCAACCCTTTTGCATAGTAGGGCATTATACACTTAAAATATGATATGAAGTGTAAAGGAGGTAAAAACGATTTTTAAAGAATAGAGAAGAGAATGGCGACTGCAATGTGGAAATGAACTCATAACATAAATAGAGATCATTTGTCACAGAAAACAAACATAACAAGAAAGGAGGGTTAATATCGGAATTTGCAATGGGGAATTGAGACAAAACGCATTCAGAGGAAAAAGAACTACTGTATATATGAAACTTTCTTTTGCATAAACTAAATGCTGACCACACACACACAAAAGAATTCAAAACTGAGATACATTACTAAAAAAAAGAAAAAAAGAAAAAGAAAATCATAGAATACCATCAAATAGAAACATCAGACAGAAACACAAGAGGAAAAAAGAAATAATGGAGGCACAGAGCTACCAGAAAACAAAATATAAAATAGCTGTAGGAAATTCTCACACATCAATAATCATCTTAAATATAAATGGACTGAACTCACCAATAAAAGACACAGAGTAATAGATTGAATCAAAAAGCAAAGCCCAACCATATACAGCCTTCAGGAGAAACATCTCAGCTGCAAGGACAAATAAACTTAAAGTGAAAGGGTAGGAAATGATTCTCCAAGCAAATGGCATCCAGAGAAAAGTGAGTATAGCCATACTTACATCTGGTAACATCGATTTCAAAATAAAAAAGGTAACAAGAGAAAAAGATGAACATTTTATAATGATAAAAAGGACAGTACATCAAACAGACTTAACATTTCTCAATATAAGCACCCAATCAGGGAGCACCAAAATATGTAAAGCAATTACTAACAGACCTAAGGCAGAAACTACAAAAACACAATTATAGTAGTTCTATAATTGTGTTTGGATGAGCTATCCATTGACAGCTATGGGTAGCTCATCCAAACAGAAAAACCATAAGACAATATCAGCCTTAAATGACATATTAGATCAAAGGAACATAATCAACATTTGCAAAGTCTTTCATCCCAGTACACAAAATTATGCATTCTTACCTAGTGCACATGGAACATTCTCAAGATAGACCATATATTGAGTTACAAAACTAATCTTAACAAATTTAAGAAGATTGAAATCAGACCAAGCATATTCTCTGACCATAATGCTCTGGATTAGAAATGAACTGTACAAAGACAGTAGGGAAAACCACACTTATGTGGAGATTAAACAACATGCTACTGAAAAATGACTGGGTCAAAGAAGAAATAAAATGAGTGACCAATATATACATAGAAAAAACATGAGAATAAAAATATGACATATCAAAAGTTTTGGGATGTAGTAAAAGCAGTAATAAAAGAAGTTTCTATCATTACAGGCCTATCTCAAAAAACAAGAATAATCCCAAACAAATCAAAGTCATCCAAAGTAGGAATGAAAAAGTTAAATTGACAAAATGATTCTTTATATAAAAAATACTAAAGAAGACTATCAATCAAAATTGAAGGTGAAATCAGGATCTTTGCAGACAGAAAAAAGGCTAAGGGAGTGTATTACCATTAAGCCAGCAATGCAAGAAATGTTAAAGGGATCGTTGTAAAAAGAAGAAATAGAAAGGGAAGAAGGAACACAGGCATAAAGAATAAAAATGGCAACAAACAAGTACCTACCAATAATAACCTTAAAAATAAATGGATTAAATGCTGAGATAAAAAGACATATATATATATATATATGTCTACAAGAGACAAACTTCAGAACAAAGGATGCACACAGGCTGAAAGTGAAGGGATGGGAAAAACTTTTGGCAAATAAAAATGAAAAAAAAATGGGGTAGCAATACTTATATCTGACAAAATAAACTTCAAAGTGAAGGCCATAATAGAGATAAGAAGGGACACTTCATAATACTAGAGGGAACAATTCAACAAGAGGATATAACTCTAGTAAACATATATGTACCCATTGCAGGAGTACCCAAATACATAAATAAAAACCTGGAAGATGTAAAGAGAGAGATCAATAGCAATACAATAATAGTAAGGGATTTTAATACCACATTGACATCACTGGATAAATCCTCTAAACAAAAAATCAGCAAAGAAATATGAATCCTAAATGACTCACTAGATCAAAGGGAATTAATTGACAGCTTCAGAACATTTCATCCCAAAGCTACAGAATATACATTCTTCACAAGTGTACATGGGACAGTTTCAAAGATAGACCACATATTGAAACACAGCAAAGTCTCTTCAAATTCAAGAATATAGAAATCATAACAAGCATCTTCTCAGATCACAGTGGCATAAAATTAAAAATCAACTACAATAAAAGCAATGAAAAAAAAATCAAACACTTGGAGGCAAAATAGCATACTATTAAACAATGATTGGGTTACCAAAGAGATCAAAGAAGAAATAAAAAGCATCCTGGAAACAAATTACAATGAAAACATAACAATCCAAAATCTATGGGACACAGTGAAAGCAGTCTTGAGAGAGAAGTTCATAGCTCTACAGGCCTACCTCAAAAAACAAGAAAAACTGTAATAAATTATCTAACTGTACAACTTTAAAAAATTAGAAAAAGAGCAACAAGAAAAGCCCAGCGTGAGAAGAAAGAGGAATGTAATAAAGATCAGAGCAGAAATGAATGACAAAGAGGTAAAAAAAAAAAATACAAAAGATCAATACCAAGAACTGGTTCTTTAAAAGGATAAACAAAAATGATGAGCCTTTAGCCAGGCTAACCAAGAAACAAATAGAGATGACTCAAATAAACAAAATCAGAAATGAAAGAGGTGAAGTACAACTGACCCCACAGACATACAAAGAATTGTCAAAAATAATACTACAAACAACTCTATTCCAATGAACCGGACACCCTAGACAAAATGGAGATATTACTAGAAAAAATACAATCTTCCAAAACTCAACCCAGAAGAATAAGAAAACCTGAATAGTACAATAACTACTGATGAAATTGAAGCAGTAATAAAATAAAATAAAAAAACTTCCAGCAAACAAAAGCCCAGGTCCGAAAGTCTTCACAGGGAAGTTTTACCAAACATTCAAAGAACTAAGACCTATTCTCCTCAGATTATCCCAAATAATTCAAGAGGAAGGCACATTTCCAAGCTCTTTCTGTGAAGCCAGCAATACCCTAATACCAAAACCAGATAAAGACTGTAAAGAAAGAGTATTACAGACCAATATCTCTGATGAACATAGATGCTAAAATCCTCAACATAATTCTAGCAAATCAGATCCAGAATTACATTAAAAAGGTCGTACAACATGACCAAGGTGGATTTATTCTGGGGATGCAAGGATGGTATAATATCCACAAATCAGTAAATATCATACATCACAAAAACAAATTGAGAGACAAAATCAAATAATCATATCAATTAATGCACAAAAAGCTTTTGAAAAAATTCAACACCCTTTCTTGATAAAAACTCTCAGCACAATGGTAATAGAGGGATCATACCTCAATGTAATAAAAGTCTTATATGACAAACCTACAACCAACATTATACACATTGGACAAAAACTAAAACCATTTCCCCTAAAAACAGGAACAAGAGAGGGATGCCCACTTTCACCACTCCTGTTCAACATAGTACTAGAAGGGCTAGCCAAAGTGATTAGACGAGAAGAAGAAATAAAAGGCACCCAAATTGGGAAAGAAGAAGTAAATCTATCATTATTCACAGATGAGATGATGTTGTACATAGAAAACCTTAAGGACTCCATAAAAAACTGTTTTACTTAATAAGTGAATTCGGCAATGTAGCAGGATACAAAATTAATACCCAGAAATTTATGGCCTTTATTAAAACCAATTATGAACTCAGTTAAAGAGAAACTAAAAAAACAATTCCATTTATAGTTGCAACAAAAAAATTGAGATACCTTGGATCACAATAGCAGATATCAAGCTATATTACAAATCCACTGTTCTCAAAACTGCCTGGTAAAACAGAAGAACAGACATATAGACCAATGGAACAGAACAGAGAACCCAGAAATCAACCCAAGCCATTATGCTCAATTAATAATTAACAAAGGAGGCAAGAGCATACACTGAGATCAAGACAGTCTCCTCAATAAATAGTATTTGGAAAATAGGTCAAATACATGCAAAAAATAATTGCCCCTTCAATTTTGACAGCATTGCTGGATAGAGTATTCTCTGATTCAGTCCCTTGTTTTGCATCACTTTGTATTTCATTCCATTTCCTTCTGGCCTGATGTGTTTCTGTTGGGAAATCATTTGATAAAATAATGATGGATCCTTTCTAGGTAACTCTGTCTCTCCCTTGCAGCCTTTAAGAATCTCTCTTTGTTGTAAACGTTTGCCATTGTAATTAGGTGTGTGGGTTTTTGGGTTCATCTTGTTTGGGACTCTCTGTGCCTGTGTGACATTTTTCTTCCCCAAATCAGGGAATTTTTCTGTCATTATTTCTTCAAATAGGTTTCTAATCCTTGCTCCTCTTCTTGTTCTTCTAGAAGGCCTATTATATGGATGTTACTTCATTTTATGTTGTCCCATAGCTCTCTTAGGTTCTCCCCCTGCTTTCTAATTGTTTCTCCAGTTGCTGTTCAGATTGGGCTTGTTTTTCGGCCTTATCTTCTAACTCACTAATTCAGTCCTTCACTTCTCCTAGTCTACTATTGAAACCTTCCATAGTTCTTATTATAGTAGCTATATCACTTTTGATTTCCTCTTGATTCCATCCAGCTTATGAATGGTATAAATATTACTCTGAATTATTTTTCTTTTTTTAATGTCTTTATTGATTAAGTTATTGCATATGTGTCCTTATCTCCACATTACCCCTCCATCCCCCCCCACTTATGCCCTCATTCCCCGGTTGTCTGTTACATTGGTTAGGCCTATATGCATGCATATAAGTCCTTTGTTTGATTTCTCCCCCTACCCCCACCCTCTTCTACCTTCCCTCTGATGTTTGATGGTCTGATCGATGTTTCTCTATCTCTGGATCTGTTTTTGTTCATCAGATTATGTTATTCATTACATTCCATAAATGAGTGAGATCATGTGATATTTATCTTTCTCTGACTGGCTTATTTCACTTAGCATAATGCTCTCCACTTTCATCCATGCTGTTGCAAATGGTAAGAACTCCTTTCTTACTGCAGCATAGTATTCCATTGTGTAGATGTCTGAATTATTTTCTGACATGCCTCTGTTTCATTTAATTCATTTTTGGGGGGAGGGGATTCCTCCTTTTTTCCTTTGGGGATTATTTCATTATCTCCCCATTTTTGCTATCACTGAACAACCCAAGCACCAAGTTGCAGGGGCCTGAGCCATGTAGCTGGGCTTGGCAGGAGCGTTGCACAATCTGAGAGTCACCGGAGAGCTCAGGTGCCAAGACGTGTGACCACTGTGGATCACGGGAGCTGCAAGGGCAATGAGAGTCAGAGTGGAGCATCAGCAGGAACCCCACGTGTGCACACTGAGAGTCAGAGTCACTGGTGTTCGGGGGTCAGGTGGCGTGTCTGTCAAGGAATGGCACCAACCGTGCGTGCACCGAGAATCAGAGTCATGGGCACTTGGTGGCCGGGTGGCATGGCCGCCACAGGTCAGTGGTAGCTGCATGTGCCTGCTCATACTGAGAGACAGAATCACAAGCATGGTCAACACGGGTATTCTCAGGAGCCCAGTCGCATGGCTGCAACCAGTTGGCAGGGAACCCGTTCACGCCAAGAATCAGAGTCACAGGCACCTTCTGGGGCAGGTGGTAAGGCTGGGATGGCTGGAATCTCAGTGTCTGTGGGTCTGCAGCTATGGTAGCAGATCTTTGTCCAGAGTGGTTTGCATCTAAGGCCAGTCTAGGTGGTGGTAAAACTGGGCTCCCAGTCACAGAAGCTCTGCCCTTCAAGATGGCATGGTTTCTGTGCCAGTGCTAGCTGCCTGTGAGTGCTTATAGCAACAGCAGGGTCTGCCCATCTAAGATAGCCAGGTCCACCAGCCCACAAAGGTGTTGTAGGATCTAATTGTCTTTCACTCACACCCACACACCACCTATGTCCACACACTCCCCTTTTGTTCCTTCACTCTCTCACACTCTCTCCCTCACTACCATCCTGCTGGTCACTATCTTCCTTCAAATCCTGAGTCAAAAGAAGGAACTCTTACCATTTGCAACAGAATGGATGGACCTGGAGAGCATTGTGTTAAGCAAAATAAGCCAGTCAAAGAAAGATAAATATCACATGATCTCACTCATTTGTGGAATATAATGACCAACATAAACTGATGAAGAAAAATAGATCCAGAGACATAAAAGCATCGAACAGACCATCCAACCTCAGAGGGAAGGCAGGGGATATGGGGGTTGTGGGTTTAGAGATCAACCAAAGGACTTGTATGCATGCATATAAGCATAAACCATGGACACAGACAGTAATGGGGTGAGGGCATGTGTTGGGGTGTGGGAATGGCTGCAGAGAGTTTAATGGGGGAAAAAGAAGACATATGTAATACTTTAAACATTAAAGAATTTTGAAATATATAAATAAATTAAAGGAATCCACAGTAGGAATGAAAAAGTAAAATTGACAACATGATTCTTTATATAAAAACCCTAAATATTCCACCAAAAACATATTAGAAATAATAAATAACTACAATAAAGTTGCAGAACAGAAAATCAATGTAAAAGTCCCTTGTATTCCTATATACTAAAAATTAAATTTCAAAAAAAGAAATAAAAAACAATTCCTTTGCAATTGCAAAAAAAGTAACAAAACTAGTAATAAATTTAAAGAATGTGAACAACCTATATACAGAAAACTGTAAGACATTCTTAATTCTTAACAGAATGTGAAGAAGACACAAAGAAATGGTAAGATATTTTGTATTCATGAATTGGAAGAATCAACATAGTTAAAATGTCATATTAACCAAATCAATATACAGATTTAATGCAATTCCCATCAACATCCCAGTGAGATAGAACCAAAAAATCATCAGGTTTGTGGGGAAACAAAAAAGACCCTAAATAACCGAAACAATCCTGAGGGAAAAAAGAATAAAGCCATACTCCCTGACTTCAAATTATATTATAGAGCAACAGTAATCAAAATAGCATGGTATTGGCAGAAAAACAGTCATGCAGACCAATGGAACAGAATTTAGAGCCCCTAAATAAACCCATAGTTATATGATCAAATAATCTTTAACAGAGGTGTCAAAACATACAGTGGAGAAAAGAAAGTCTTTTCTCTTCAAAAAAATTGGAAAGTCACCTGCAAAATAAATGAAACTATACTGCTTTTTATTCACCAATAATTAGCTCCAAATGTATCAAAGATCTAAATATAAAAGCTACAACAATAAATTACATAGAAGAAAATATAAGCACTAAGGTTATGAACCTTGGTATTAGAGAGGCTATTAGGAATTGAACTCAAAGGAATTTATCAAACTAAAATATTCTGTACAGAAAAATATAACCAACCAACCAGAAAAACAAACAAACAAAGAAAAAACAGCCTGACCTGCAAGGCTAGTGATTGAACATCAACCAGTGAACCAGGAGGTAACATTTCAATTACTGTTTGGGACACATGCCTGGGTAGCTGGCTTAATTTCCAGTGGGGGTTGTGCAGGTGGCAGCCAATCAGTGATTCTCTCTCATCATTGATATTTCTATCTCTTTATCCCTCTCCTATCCTCTCTGAAATCAAAAAAAAAATATATTAAAAAAACAAACAAAACCAAAACACCCTGCCAACCAAACAAAAAGGCAACCCAACAAATGGGAGAAGATATTTGCAAATAACAGCTATGATAAGGGGTTAATATCCAAAATACATAAAAAACTCCTGTAACTCAACCAAAATAAACAATCCAATTTAAAAAATGGGCAGAGGATCTGAACAGACACTTCTCCTAACAAGACATACAAATATATGGAAAGACATACAGATATATGGAAAGGTGTTCAACTTCACTAGCTATTAGGGAAATGCAAGTCAAAACTCCAATGAGATATCACCTCATACCTGTTAGAATGGCTATCATCAACAAGACAAGTAATTATAAGTGTTGAAAATGTTGTAGAGAAAAAGGAGTGCTCATTCACTGCTGGTAGAAATGTAAATCGGTACCATCACTATGGAAAACAGTATCAAGATTTCTCAGCCCAGCTGGTATGGCCCAGTGGTTCAGCATCAACCCAATAGCCAAGAGGTCACCAATTTGATTCCTAGTCAGGGCACATGTCTGGGTTGCGGGCTCGACTCCCAGTAGGGGCCATGCAGGAGGCAGCCAATTGATGATGTTCCTCTTTCATCAATGTTTCTGTCTCTCTATCCCTTTTCCTTCCTCTCTCTGTAAAAATCAATAAAAATATATTGCAAAAATAGATTTCTCAAAAAAATCTATAATGATAAAAGTGTAATATGCAAATCGACTGAACAGCCAAACAGTGGAACGACCATCCGGATGACCACACTATGACACCCACTGGTGCCAGGCCAGCCAAGGTGGGTTTGATGTTATTGGTGACCCACAGAGGGAGGCCCAGGCCACCAGCCAAGTAGGGTGATCAATTGGGGGGCTCCATGATAGCCCCAAAGAGGGAGGCTCAGGCCACTGACCAGAGGGTTGTGGCAGGTGGGTGGGGCCTCCCTCTGTAGGGGTGATCCATCATCGAGCCCCAGCCGGGTGGGCAGGGCCTACCTTTTTGGGGCTATCCATCACAGAGCCCCAACTGGGTGGGTGGGGCCTACCTCTTTGGGGTGATCAATCGCGGAGCCCTGCGATCGATTGCCCGTTAGAGGGAGGATCAGGCTAACTGAACAGCGTCACAGCGGTGGATGGGTGGGGCCTCCCTCTGTGGAGTGATCCATTGTGTGGCTCCTGGACTGGGAGAGGAAGCAGGCCAGGCTGAGGGACACTCCCCCCGCCAGCCCTGCCAGTGCACAAATTTCATGCACCAGGCCTCTAATTAACAATATAATCATGATATGACCCAGCAACACCTCTTCTGGATATCTACTCAAAATTTGAAAACATTTGTTTGTAAAGATACATGTACCCCAATGCTCCTTGCAGCATTTTCATGGGGGCCAAGACATTAAAACAACCAAATTTTCCTTCAGTGGATGATTGGAACTCAACCATAATAAAAGATGAATTCTGACATTTGCCACAAATTGAATGAATCATAAGAATATCATGCTAAGAGAGAAAATGACAGCAGAATAGGCAGCAGTGTTGTGCATATCCTCCTAGGGCCTAAATCAGAGAACATACATGCTGAATTAACAAATTAAACACAGCTGAGGAGACAATTTTCATTAGGAAGGGCAGAGAATGCTACTTGCCAGCAATAATATGCCTGGAACCACCACCATGTTCCAGAAATGAGTGGCACAGTACCTCCTGGCAGGCTCCCAGACATCTGCAGGGAGCGTGCCCTGCCTGAGTGAACTCACCCACCAGAGATCCTCACCAGGCCAATGGAACCCAGTGTCCTAGGTTCCAGCTCCAAGACCCCACAGTTAGTGCAACCCAGGGGAAAGCCTGTGCCCCACCTCTGGCCCAGACCCCAGAAACATGCTGCTAACCTGACCTGGAGACAATCATCACCCGCTCCACCCCGAGCCTCAGGACCTGCTGCCAGGGTGATCTGGAGCAACCCAGAGCACACCCCACTCTGAGCCACAGAGGAGCATGGACTATGAGACCCAGAGCAACTGGTGCCTGCTCCACCTCGGACCCCTGGACAGCCCTGCTGGGGTGATCCAGAGAAACCCACAATTGTTTCACCCCAATCTGGAAGGGGTGACCCAGAGTAACCCAGCACATGCCTCAACTCAGAGTCACAGGGGAGTTCTGACTGTGTGACCCAGAGCAACCCACTTCTGCTCTACCCCAGCTCCTGGAACAGTCCTGCTGCGGCCATTCAGAACAACGCAGTGCACACCTCACTCTAGGTGATTGGAGACTTGGACTGAGCGACCCAGGGAAACCCACCCCTGCTCTACACTAGGGAGGGGCAAAATGGACCAACCTAGTGACGGTCTCACTCTGAGCTACAAGAAAGCAAGGACTATGTGACCCAGAGAAACCAGTCCCCACTCCTTCCTGAGCACAGGAACGTGCTGCCAGGGCAACCTGGCAACCTGGGGTAACCAAGTGTGTACCCCACTCAGGCCACAGGGGAGCTCTGATTGTATGACACACTGCAACCCCCACTCGCTTCTCCCAAGCCCCTGAGACAGTCCTGCAGGGGTGACCCAGAGAAAGTGGGTATGCCCAGCCAGGGGACATAGGACCACACAGTAAGTGCACTGCCAGAGGGACCTAGGGTGCCACCCTGCTACAGATGCTGGAACCTCACAGCAAATCATGTGCCAGAGGGCTCTGGGTCCTCACAGGGAGTCACACACCAGAGGAAATGTGCATGCACTCCCCCTACCATGAGCATCTGAAGCAGACTACTGAGGGACCAGATCCATGGAAGAAGGGGATACAACTCAGAACAGAGATAATAAAGGTGTGAGACTCAAGGCAGACCCAGCCTCTTGGCTACCGATTTCTGGACCATTTGCCTGATAGGGTCTTCAGCCTCTCAAACCCCAAGCAGGGTGTCCAGGGCCAGAAAGATACAGAAAAATGGGGAGACAAAAAAATAACCCCCAAAGAAAGAAAAGGAGGAGTCACCAGAAAAGGAATACAATAAAACTGAGGCATGAAATATGTCAGAAAAAGAAATCAGAGCAAGGGTCATAAAGTTCATAAAATGGATGGATGAGAAAATCAACTTTTGTAAGAATCAAGAAGCAACCAAAAATGATATAGCTACAGTAAAAAAACCAAATGGAAGGTTTCAAAAGTAGACTAAAAGAAGCAGAGGACTAAATTAGTGAGTTAGAAGATAAGACAGAAAACACCCAATCTGAACAGCAATTGGAGAAACAATTAGAAAGCAAGAGGAGAATCTAAGAGAGCTTTGGGGCAACATGAAATGAAGTAACATCCATATAATAAGTGTGCTAGAAGAACAAGAAGAGGAGCAAGGGTTAGAAACCTATTTGAAGAAATAATGACAGAAAAATTCCCTGATTTGGGGAAGAAAAAGCCACACAAGCGCAGGGAGTCCCAAACAAGATAAATCCAAAAAGACCCAAACAGAGACACATCCTAATTACAATGGCAAACATTAACGACAAAGAGGGAATCTTAAAGGCTACAAGAGAGAGACAGAGAGTTACATACAAAGGATTTCCAATTAGATTAGCAAATGATTTCTCAACAGAAACACATCAGATCAGAAGGAAATGGAATGAAGTATACAAAGTGATGCAAAGAAAGGTACTTACTCCATGAACACTCTATCCAGCAAGGCTATCATTCAAAATTGAAGGGGGAATAGTGATCTTTGCAGACAAAAAAAACAACTAAGGGAGTTGTCACTACCAAGCCAGCAATGCATAAAATGCTAAAGATACTGTTGTAAGAAGAAGAAATAGGAAGGGAAGAAGAAACATAGGCATAAAAATAAAAATGGCTATAAACAAGTACCTATCAATATGAACATTAAATGTAAATGGACTAAATGCTTCAATCAAAAGACATAGAGAGGCTGAATGTATAAGAAAATATGACCCATATATATGCTGTCTACAAGAGACCCTCTTCAGAAAAAGGGACTCACACAGACTGAAAATAAAAGGATGAAAAAAAATTTTTTTTCAGGCAAATGGAAATGAAAAAAAAAAAAAAAAAGCTGGGGTAGCAATACTTTTACCTGACAAAATAGACCTCAAGGTGGAAGCCATAACAAGAAATAAGAAAGGCCACTTCATAAAACTAAAGGGAGCAATTCAACAAGAGGATACAACTCTGGTAAATATATATGCACCCAATGCAGGAGCACCCAAATACATAAAAAAAAAAAAACTTCTGGAAGATATCAAGGGAGAGATCGATCATAGTAGGGGACTTTAATACCCCACTGACATCACTGGATAAATCCTCTAGATGAAAAAATCAGCAAAGAAACAGCATTCATAAATGACCCACTAGATCAGATGGACTTAATTGACATCTTTAGAACATTTCACCCCAAAGCTACAGAATATACATTCCTCTCAAGTGCACATGGGACATTTTCAAAGATAGACCACATATTGGGTCACAGGCAAAGTTTCTCCAAATTCAAGAAGATTGAAATCATATCAAGTATCTTCTCAGACCACAATGAGTGAATTTGAAAACGTGACTATATTTAGTCTATGATAAACTCAATTAAAATGCAATGATAAAGGTAGAATAAAAGTAAAATGATGGGAAAACTGTATTATACAATCATTAATCAAAAGAAAGCAGGAGTGACAATTACCAGAGATAGAGAAGACATTACACAATGAGAAAAAGGTCAATTCACTAAGTCATAGCAATCCTAAATTTGTATGCATCAAACAATAGACCTGCAAAATAGGTGAAGCAAATACTGACAGAACTGAAAGGAAAAAATAGAAAACTCACAATTAAAGTTGGAGACTTTACCATCCCTCTTTCAGCAACTTATAGAACAACTAGATAGAAAATCAACAAATGTCAATAAAAACTCAACTATACATCAACCAACAAGATCTGATCAACATTTATAGAACACTCCATGCAGACACTTCCTTTACAAGCACTCATGGAACATACACCAAGATAGACCACATCCTGGATCATTAGACAAACCTCAACAAACTTTTAAAAACTGAGATCCCACAGGTTATATTACATAACCACAATGGAATCAAACTATAAATTAATAACAGAAAGACAAAAGAGAAATCTCCAAACACTTGGAAATTAAACAAACTAACTCTATGGGTCACAGAGGAAATCTCAATTGAAATTAAAAAATATCATAAATGAAATGAAAATAAAAATTTGTGGGACATGGCTAAAGAAGTGCTGAGAGGAAACTTCATGACATGAAATGTTTACATTAGTTAAAAGAAAACATTCCAAACAATTCATCCTACTTTAAGAGCCTAGAAGAAAAGATAAAAATAAATTCAAAGATAGCAGAAGGAGAAAATAATAAAGATAAGAGCAAACATCATGAAAACAGAAAACCAACTGAGATGAAATGTTAGGAGATAGAGCTCCTAGATTTGGTGTGGATTCAATAACCATAATGTCACTATCTAATAACAATATTCCTTCTGCTTTAGCAATAGGAACAATAGAGGCAAAAGGAGGCATGGTGTGCTTTTCTAATACAACCTTTACATGAGCTAGAGTTGTTCATTCTTCATAGAGTCAGGAGAAGTTTCTATTCCTTCCCACATGAAAAAAAAAATGTAATATGGAATTATTTTATTTATTTACTAGAGGCCAGGTACACGAAAATTTGTTCACTGGGGTGGGGGGTCCCTCAGCCTGGCCTGCACCCTCTCACAGTCCAGAAGCCCTCAGGGAATGTCCTACTGATGGCTTAGGCCAGCTCCCCAGGAGCAGGCTTAAGCTGCAGTCTGGCATCAGTCTGCGGGAGGCAACCAACCGATCAGGGAAGGTGATGCCCCCATCACACCGCTGCTGCTGCCACTGCCAGCCATCCTCACAGCCACTGTGGCTGCCTGAACCTCGACCTGACCCTCGCAGCAGCAGCAGCCACCATCCGCAGCTTGCCTGAGCCTTGGCCCGAGCCTCGCAGCAGCGGCCGCCATCCACCGCTTGCCTGAGTCCCTGAGAGCCCACATCGCATCAGCCAGGCCAGGCAGGTCCTGGGGAGGTCTTTACCTCCTGGAGTCGTTCTTCCCAGGATGGCAGCGTCAGCCGTTTTTTTTTTTTGTTTGTTTGTTTTTTCCAATTTATTTTTTTTTATTGGAAAGCAAGCTACGGGCTTGCAGTTCCTTGGATCCCTGGGCCATAGCATGGACCTCCAGGCCTCACTGTGTCCTCCTCCCCCTTCTCCTGGGTTGAGTGGCTGGCCCCTGGTGGTTGTTATGGTCGTTATGCTGTTAGGACTTTTATTATATAGGATTTACTCATCATTCATTCATTTCATGGATCTTTGAATTACATTCACCCTCATATTCATGGACTTGGCTACCACAATGAAACAGAAGAAGAATAAAAATGAATCCGAACCTTCCATCATGGAAGATGGTTATGATGGCATGTGATGAAATGAAGTATAACTCCCTTCCCTAAAGCTGACCAGAAGTTCTCAGTGCTTTAATGCCTTCCTTTCCAACTATGAGGTTACACATTGGAACGAAAGAACATTAATTCCCAGAAAAAGGGTCATATGTGGCAGGAATGCAATTTTGTAAATTTTGCAGCATGGTACCCTATGGCTGCCAACCTTTCCATTCCAGCTTCTCTCATTCCAAGTTCTCTCATATTAACATGCTCCTTTTAATGATGTCAGAAGAGGGAATAACAAGAGATTTTGGTTTGGTTTTGCTTTTGCTGTTTTAGCATTATTTAAATATTAGTTTCATATTCTTAAAATTGTTTCAAAACTAATAAGACTAAACAGATCATCACTTATGCAGTTGGTAGGAAAGGGAACTCATTGTCTGAGTGGCTTCTCAAGCATAAGATAAAGTTTTCTAAATCTGATCTGATACCAGCTAATGGGATGATTTAGACATGCCAACTTTTAGAACTACATACAAGTATGTCTTTTGGTAAAGCTAAACTGATTAGACACATGAAAATGCACACAATGTTGAAATCTAAAATGAGGAAGTGAAATCAACTTTCATTTGTAGATATCATGGTAGTTGAGATGTAAAGTTTTAAGATTTACATAACTATATCATAAATATAGAAAGCCTATTGTTACAATATGTCCAATCCTGTATAATAAAAGCCTAATATTCTAAGTTTCCAGTTGTCTGGTCATCCGTTCAACCAATCAAAATGTACTATGCTAAGGCCGTTCAACTGCTGGCTATAACTTGTACTGACCACCAGGGGCAGACAGTCTACCGGTTGGTCAGTTGCTATGATGTGCACTAACCACCAAGGGGCAGATGCTCCAACTGGTAGGCTAACTTGCTGCTGGGGTGTGGCCAATCGGGACTGAGCGAGACAAGCTGGATGCACCCTGGAGCCCTCCTACAGTCCCTCCCCAGCTGGCCAACCTCCCACATCCCTTCCCAGCCCCAATCATGCACCGGTGGGGTCCCTAGGCCTAGCCTGCACCCTATTGCAATCTGGGACCCCTCGGGGGATGTCAGAGAGCTGGTTTTGGCCTGATAGTGGAATAACCGATCACTATGACATGCACTGACTACCAGGGGGCAGATGCTCAACTGCCCCTGAGCTGCCCCTGTTGGTCAGTGCGCTCCCACAGGGGGAGCACAGCTCAGCCAGAAGCTGGGCTCATGGCTGGTGAGCACAGCGGAGGAAGCAGGAGCCTCTCTGCCTCCATGGCAGCACTAAGCCATCAGTCAGACATCCCCTGAGGGATCCTGCCCTCCCCCACCCCGAGTGCATGAATTTAATGCACCGGGCCTCTAGTACAATATATAAAAAGAATTCAGACTTTTCAGTCTGCAAATCTGAGTTGAATCAGCTCTGCCTCTAAACTGGCCTGTGGTGTTTATAAAGTTATATAAACTACCTACACCAGGGATTTTCCCATCTGTTAAAAAACATTAACACACTGTGCTTAGTGAATTAATTTAATTTCCTTATAACTACTCTCTGAATAAATCATCAATATTCTCCCCATGAAAAACAATGGAGACTTGGGCTGTCAGGTAACTTGTGTACAGTCATGTGGTTCTTAGGGTAGACCCAGATTTTGATCCTAGAATGTCTGACCCCACATCCTTTTCATGACCCACTAGCTCTACTGTTTTCCTGTCATATGGTTTTATTTCTAGGAGCAAAGGTGATACATCCATGTAACACCTTACAAGAATCTGGCACATAAGAGCTTCCCAGTATTAATTCTGCCCTTATTACTATTAGTATTAACATTACTAGTAAATATAATATCCCAAAGTCAACACCTATATGTTTTATCAAATGGTAACCATTTCTGTATCACTTATCTAATAGCATTTATACTGTCATGACATATATGTAACTCACAATTACCTGGAAATAATTTGTGCTTATTTTTTTAATGTTTTCACATTCCCCTTTGTTTTCAAATTACGCTTTTTTCTACCTCTTTTGAGTCCTTGCCACATTCCAGTTAATTAGAGGGACATCTCCATTAGATATTAAGATCCTGAAAGGCAGGGGTGATGCTGTATTCGTCCTTATTTCCTGAAAGCTAAGCATAGCACTGCCCAGAGTTAATATACAATGAATATCTGAAAAGTGTATGGCTGTTTCCTCCCTAACAATTTCCACTTTTCAATTTTGAGGAGTAAGAAATCTAATTAAAAAACAAACAAACAAAACTCAATTGTTTGGAGATATCTAGAATTTTCACCACATTTGATTTTTTCTAAATATGAAGATTGGTTTTGAGAATATTTGAAGGTAAGAATAGGATTCTATTCTTTGTAAATAGGATTATATTGACTTATTCATATCCTTGCAACAGCATAAAAGGGTCAACATCCAACATAAAAGTGAGAAGTGGTCCAAATGCCTGGCTGCTTCCATATGCAAAGTGATAAAATGATTATAAAATTTTCCTATTTATCAATTTATGTTTAGAAGAAAGTGAATATAAATAAACCATCTACACAATTTTGTGATTACAGAAGTTCAAGTCTCTGAATCTTATCCTCAATGCATATAAAAAGATCAAGGCCAATAAGCATGGTTAGAAGTGACGACTAGAAAAGCCATAGAGCAATTCTACAGCTGCCCGTATATCTAGGTGTTCTCAAGAAATTGAAGCCTACATTAATTGTATTATATATTTACGTAAATATGTCATTTAATAAGCCTTAGGTTACAATAAAAGATCAGTAAGAAACATAAGAAAGAAAATGCAAGTGTCATTCACAAGAATGCTTGCTTTATGTTAGTGGAACTTAGATTTTTGACTTCACAGTAAGTTCCTAATTCAGAAGTTAGTTATTTAAAAGTTACTGTGTGATTATAGATTCTTATGTGACATAATGAAAGGAATGAAATTTCCAGAACATGAAGGCCTTTGGTTATATTTCTTGGCATATGCTAAAGAGAGGGTTATAAAGATCGGGGCTAGATATGGCATATGACATACGCCACAAAGAATAAAAAGTGTACCCCTCATTTCTACTTCCTTAAGTCACAAGAAATTACCCAAGTATTGTAAACAGTTAAATGGACAGAAATCAATATATTCTAGCCATAAATAGGTTCAGCTTTAATTCAGGTTGTTAATGAATCAAAAATAATATTCATAGCATCATAAAATCATTTGGGCATGAATGATCTCATAATTCTAGTTCTTCTGCTGACTCATGGTGCCATTTATGATGAACTAACCACATAGCAAACTCCCTCAATGTTTAGACTACTGACTTTTTCTTTCTTCCTAACTTCTATCCCTGTTATCTCAGCTTTAGACTGTTATGATTGATTCCCAATCCAATAGTGGCTCTGACATGTTGTTCCCTACTCAACACTAGTAGTCTATGATGAGTGACTTCTAAAATGCAACCCTGTTATAGAATCCTCTACCTAAAACATTCCAGTGGTTCCTCTTCCTTTTTGAAACAGACCCTATATTCTTTACATAACTCCTCCTTTGTCTACTTTCCTCACCTTGGCCTTCACCATACATACACTTCCCTGCATCACCAATGTTCCAGCCACACTGGTTACCTAGTTATTACATTCCTGCATTTTCAAAGATGTTGTTCTGTCTGTAATACATTTTTCTTACCTGGCTGACTGCCCAGTATGTACTCATCATTTAAGGCTCAGTTTAAAGCATTAGCTCTTCTAAGAGACCTTTCTTAACCACACCTGCTTCAAGATAGAGTTTGAATATTCTCTTCCCTGAACCTGCACTTCACCTCATATCTACTTCTCTATAGTTCCTATCAAGTTTTTATTAGTGTATAAACTGTGGTATAAGCCACTTACAGCAAGAATCCATCCTGCTTATTTACATTTATGTATTATGACAGGCATATGCATATACTTATTTGCTGAATGAATAAATGATCCAACAATACATTAAGTCCAACATATAAATTTAATTCCATGTGACCCTTTTAAAATATACCTTAGGTATATTGAAAGTCTCATAAAACTTAATAGTTCATACTAAATAAATGCCACATTGAGTCAAACCCAGTTCAAATCAATTCTAAAATTTTATGACACAGTTCCAGAGATCTGGAGGAAGGAGAGTCATTTGTCTTTTGTGCATAAATGTGACAGCAATATTAGATTCTGCCTTTCCATGCCATGTGTAAAGTTACCATGACACTTGGCAGAGTTCTTCCAGGTCAGCAGAAAACCATCTGATGCAGTTTTTAGGGAGTTTTTGAGAGCTCCCTGTTGGCATAAAAATCAAAGGAGACAAGCAGTATTCATCACTGTGAAATCTATTTGAACAGCTCTCTGTAATCTAGAATGGTCCTTCTCAAATGTGGTCCTATTATGGGGCCTGAAAGGTCAAAACTATTTTTATAATACTAGAATAGTAGCCACCTCTTTCACTCTATTGACATTTGCATCAATGGTAGAAAACCTTGGCAAATAAAACTTCTGAAGCCTTGGCACAAATCAAGATAGTGGGCTTGAGAGACTATAGTGGAAGGGTTCCCTGGTCCATGAAAAGGTGACATGCAAAATTCCCCCTACTCATCAGGAGAGATCATCGGGAACATTCTTTCTGAGTAGAGATGAGGTTGGAAAAGGGGGGATTTAAAACTCAGAAATCTGAGCCATGTGTGTTGGGGGCAATAATATTTATGCTACCTTTACATGTAATAGGAACTACAATATGAGAAAATAACATAAAAGTTTAAAACCTCTAAGGCCAAGATTAAAATAAATGCAAAACTGCCCTGTACATACACTTTTAACATGCATAATACTCACAGAACTCTTGGAAAAACAACCCCCACTTTGGATGAGCTCCAACAAAATGTTAAATATTTAAAAAATAAATGAAACACCATACAAGACAAAACAAACTAACAAATAGAAGAACTAATATCTTAAAAACCTTAGATAACAGAATCATCTTAAAAGAGGCTATGGATTAAGGAAATTTTAAAGAATTAAGGGTGCATTTCAGTAAGATAGAAACTTGATCCTGGAAGAAAGTACTAAGATTAAAGAAGCAAAAAGTAAGCAAAATAATAATGATACAAAGGCCACCATGTTCATATAGCAAAATAAGTTACTCTAATTAGCAAGAATAATAACACAATTAATAATTGAGCAGGATTAGAGGAAACTAAAAATTACATGCATCTCCACACCTCTGTGTTGAATTAGTTAAAACATTAACACAAAAAAGTAGGAAGTTGGAGATAAAATATTACCTTAATTACTAAAAAACCTGACATTTGAAAAAGTTAGGTTTCAACAATGGGTTTCTTTAAACGAAACCCCAGAATTGTACTTGTCCACTGTCACAAGGACTGCTTCTTATAGAAAATGTACAGAACAGAGGACCAGAGTGATCCTAATTGTGGGAAGTCAAGTCCCCAGGAAAGAAATAATTAAAAAAAATAAAAACATCTATGCTCTATGTACTCAGTTCCTCCCCAAATTTAACAGTAGGTCAGTTCTGTTTCCTCCTAGAGGTGGACTGGTAAAGAGGTGAAGAAACACATAGGTGTTACAAGTTAATTCCATAGGAGAAAATAACAGGAATATAAATTATGTATTTCATTACATAAATGTTTAAAATAAAGGTATTTTTACCAGGAACAAAAATACTAGAAAATAATGTTAAGATACTGAGACTTTGAGTCATGTGTATTAAAATTTTGAAGATGACTACTAAAAGGATGGAGGAGGAGTCTAATTTATTAACCAATAGAGAAGAAATCAGGAATAGTGTGAATCCAATAATCCAAGAGGAAAATAAAAATAAGAAAGAAGGATTGATATATACAGAGAAAAAGAGAGAGACAAAATGGAAGGAGAGAGAGAACAACCTGATCTATTAATAATCATAGGGTATTGCAAATTTTCTTTAAAGTTTTAAATTATTATCAAATAAAATGTTTTAAAATATTAAAACAGAGTTTACAACAGAGTTTGTAATGATTTAAAAAAAATAACACATCCTATATAATAAAGAGCTAATATGCAAATAGTCATCACGCTCTCATGTTATCACGCTGTAATGGCTCAGACACTCAACACTGGGGAGAGAGGAATGGGGACCGTCCAGGCACAAATGAGCTCGCAAGAGAGGAATGGGGACCAGCCAGGCACAAATGAGCTCACAAGAGAGGAATGGGGACCACCCAGGCTGCGGCCCAGGAGAGGGACAAGCTGCCTGCCCCATGGTCCCAGGTGCCAGCAGCTGTGCCTATGCCTTTGGCTTGGGAGAGGGACAAGCCACATGCCCCGCAATCCCAGGTGCCAGCAGCTGGGGCTACAGCCTGGGGGAGGGACAAGTCACCCAACCTGCAGTCCTGGGTGCCAGCGCCTGCAGCTGCGGCCCAGGAGCGGGATAAGCTGCCCTCCCCATGGTCCCGGGCACCTGCTGCTGCAGCCTGGGCAAAGCCGCCCTCCCCCAGTCCCCTGTGGCTGCAGCCAGCCCGGGTCCTGGGTGCTTGCAGCAGGCCAGAGGAGGAAATCCTGGGTTCTGGGTATGGGGCGAGGTAGAGGCTGTTATGGGCAATCAGGCCAGCAGGGGAGCAGTTAGGGGCGATCAGGCCAGTAAGGGAGCAGTTAGGGGCAATCAGGCAGGCAGGTAGGCAAGCGGTTAGGAGCCAGTGGTCCCAGATTGCAAGAGGCAGTCGGACATCCCCCAAGGGGTCCCAGATTGGAGAGGATGCAGGCCGGGCTGAGGGACCCCCCATGCACGAATGTCATGCACCGGGCCTCTAGTTTATAGTATAAATAGTATAAAATCATGGGTGAGAAAGATATCACCAATTAAAGAATGATGATTTTGGAGAAGGAGGAAGCAAGGAAGAGAAGAGAGGAAAGAGAGAGACAGGAAGACACAAAAAAGACATCAATTGTCTTGTTCTTAATTAGGAAAAAAATAAATTTGAAAAAAGAATGGCAAAAAGTTTATACTTAAAATAGGGTAAAAATCTCTTATATTTGACTCATCATTTTCTATTTGCTATAGTTCTTTATTATAGATTTTCAAAAATATATATATTTTCATGTTACAGAAAAAAGGAACTAATAAAGAGATTAAAAATTTCCCTCTGACATGGACAGTTCTCAAAGATATATTCTTAACTGAAAACAGGTGCAGTTAATCATATATAGTACAATTCCATTTGAATCAGCATTTTTAAAGATATACCTGAAAGAAGGGACATACCACCATCAGAATGTGCAGTATCAGATACTCCATATTTGCTGATATCGCTTCCTGATGCAATAAAGTATATTGAGCAACCTTAACCTACAAAGTGTTCCTCTAAATGCCATGGAGAATACCACAATGGATCCACAACCTCTTCATTTTAAGTTTGTACTCTAACAAAATACTCAGATGAAGTACCCAGCAGTTATTGTCGATAATCTGAGGAGACCTTGGCATCATGTTGAAATCTTAGCAATAGGGAAGGGAGGTTCTAAACACTAAATCATGGAGGTATAAAGTTAATTAACTGAGAGCTCTAGAGCTATTTCTGAGGGTGACCATCAATAGTCAGAATGCACAAGGGAAATGATGACATGTGATTTGATTTTGGTGAGGTCAACACCAAGGATGTAAGTGTTAAGAGAAAGGAAAATAAATAGTTTGTATCAGTCATAATTCCAGGAAGAAACATACATGATACTCAAAAGAATGATGGACAAGAGTTTTGGAAAAGTATTGTTATAATTGTACTGAGGGATTAAGGAATGGTGAAGGTATCAGGGACAATGACAATGGGAAGCCATTGTCACTTACATCTGTAAGGGAAGTGCTACTGGAATATCACAAAAACAGTAGCCTTGGGAGCCTGAGAAGGTGCCTGCTGCCAAAACTACAGCCTAGCAGGACAAAGCAGCAGACATGAGCATCCAAATGTTCCTCCTGCTCTCTAGTTGCCTGTCAGCACTTCCTTTTGACCAAATCCAATTAGAAAGCTGAGACAAAGAACATAGGCAACACATCATGAGAGACAAGGCACATGGGCATGACAGACAAGAGCTGAGAACAAATCTGGAGGGACAAATGGAAAATGACTAGGACACAAATAACACAAAAAGTAAGGTTAATAATATAAATTTTGAGTAACGAGGGCAGGTCATTCTTGGACATTAACTCAGGGCAGACAGACACAATCAGACTACATGGTTCATCTGTTAGACAGTCTAAAGTCCATTGTATCTACCCATACAAATGATAGATAGCGAAACATAATGCCACCAGATAGTTGTACACATTGTTACGTGAATGACCGTGGGAGAAGTTTCCGTTGACATCTATATGAAAGGGGCTCCCTGAATTGGTTTGTTCATGGCAGCCTTGATAAATCATTATCTAAATATTATCTAAAAAAGATGTAGGCTGTTTCATCTAGAGAGGTTTACTTATTTATAACCTTTATGTATAATCTTAATGGATAAGTCAGTATTCTTTAAAGATTTACATGTTGCTCTTTCCATTAACAATCTTAGAAGGTAACATAACAGAAAGTTCTCATAACATTAATATTATGAATTCTAGTTAAGCTGGAATCCTGCTGGAGCATATCACATAAAATGACCCCTTCTGAAAAAACAGTTTTCAGGAATATTCTGTTTGAAATCATTCTATTTTATTTTTCTTTCTTTGAAAGCAAAGGAAAAGTTAACCAAGGCTCAGATCATCCCCATAGCCCATAACTTCATAAAGTGCAAGGATGATATCTGTAACTATATATCCCCAAAGTAGATTATCCTTATGAACCAGAAAGCATTTACAAATAGAAATAGCTATTTCCTTAAAAAATATATATATTGGTATGCCTGGCTGGTATGGCTCAGCAGTTGAGCATTGACCCATGAACCAGAAGGTCATGGTTCAATTACCAGTCAGGGCACATGCCTGGGTTGTGGGCTGGGCCCCACAGGGGACATGCATGAGGCAGCCAATCAATGATTCTCTCTCAACATTGATGTTTCTATCTCTTTCCTCTTCTCCCTTCCTCTCTCTGAAATCAATTTTAAAAAATATATAGGTATGAATACTATATGTGCGGGAGGGTGTATATACATGCACACATGTGCACACACACACAAACACATACACACCCCTCACTATTTGCCATGCTTCTTTCTTCCATAGGAGGATGAGCTAGCTTTATGAATCCTAGGAATTGAAGAATAACTAAGGCCTTCTGGAGTACTTTATTCACATCCCTAGACATGAACAGGCAGCTGTCTTGACTTCTGAGTTCTACAAAGCTAAGTCACATTTGATCCAGGATTCTCAGATTCTAGATCACATTCACTCAGTTTTCTCTCCAGGGAAGTGCCCCCTCATACTGATTTAAGGGTACAAGTGAGGAATGGCTCTGAGTTATTTCTCTCTTCTCCCTAATTGACAACACTATAAACTGATAACTCTCATGAGTTCAGTTTTGATTATATGAACATTTATATAAGACAGGGACTCCTGGGACTTGACGTCCTCCAGCAGAGACTCTGAGCTCTGCTACATTCTGACTCCCCTTAATAAATCCATTTTTCCAATAAATTCTCATTGAATATATACTAACTATGGAAGTTGGGCACTATGCAAACTTCCAGGAACTGAAACCTATCCTCCTGGACACTGTGCTCAGAAAACTGACAGTTGTCAACCGAAGATCATGGTCTATAACTCAACTGCTAACAGCAGTCCCACATTTTGAATGTGGTGAGGAGAAAGACTTTATTCAGTGAAAATGGCTGGGGCACCAAGAGGCCAGGGCAAGGCAGCCTGGGCTCCAATTCCCAGGAGATAACTCCAGCTCTGCAAGACTGGGTGAAATACAGTCTTACATGGAAATTGAAAGTGTGTTCCCTTGAAGCAAAAGTAAAGCTGGCTTAAACAGAGAAAAGTGCCCACCCCTATCTCTCATTGGTCTATTTCTATGCAAATAAGGTCTCCAAATCCACTTATTTTGATTAGTCCAAATAGCACTATCTTGATTGGTTAGAATGGAGTCATTCTGATTTGTTGTGATGATGCAAATGAGGATAGAGCTGCAGAGCCCTGATTGGCTGGGGCAGGTCTTCAACTCATTAGTTGATTTGCAGCCTAGGAACTCCTTTATAAAGGTGGGCCCAATGGGCAGGAACACAATGCAATAGGCAGGCAGCTGGGTGCAGCTTTTTCCTGAAACTTTAAGGCAGAAGACACCCATTGGAAACAATGGCTACTAGACTCTAGTTATGAATTTTGGCCCAGTTAACCACAAGAAATTATTTTTTACAGGAATATTCCTTCTTGGTGTCTACATAGTCTACTGGGGACAGCAAAACATGAACCAGTCATACCTGTGCTGTGTCATGGTGTGCAAAAGGGAAAACAACACCTGTTTGGGCAGTAGGAGGAAACAGAAGAAGGAGGAGAAAGGCTGTAGACCCTGAGCTGCAACTATGGATGGGTAAGGATGGTCAGACAGACAAAGGAGAACATGAGTCCAGGAAAAAGGGCCCCCACATGTAAAGACAGGGACATCTTTGCAAGCCTGGCAATTTTAGGGAACAAGAGTGTGAACATGAGGCAGGCAAATATCCGTGTCCTACAAAGCACAGAGAGAAATCACAATAGCTAGAGAGAAAATAAAAATGTCCCCACTTGAATGCTGTCCCCACATCAATCAATCATTGACCTTCCTCATCAACTAGGTCTTGCCACAGTGTTACTGCCAGACAATAAAATATGAAAAGTATCAGTAGCATATCAACAGTATCTCCGCTTACAGATTTGCACTGCATACATACAGGTCCCAAGAAAGAGAATTTGAGGTTCTAAAGTTGACTTTCAAAATTGTCATTATTATTGTCAATGGCTGTTTTTAAATAGAATGCTTTATGTATTCAAGAGTCTACTTTTCAAATAGTAGAATTCTAAATAAAGCATAATAAATTGTACAAATGAATTCTCATTTTCAGTGTGTCCAAGCTTTAGTAAGTTGTGTGCATTGGTTTGTAAGATCCAAGGGCCTCACACCTGTTGAATTAGAATATCCACATTTTAACTCAGGGATAGTAAACTTCGTGAATCTGCTCTTCTTCATTGAAATCCTTTGAGAAGGCACTGTGAGGGAGACTCAACACAAAGGCCCTCTGTAAAATGGAGGCCACTGTGTTGACTACATCTGTGATCATACATCACCTGGGAATAGAGTGAATGACAAACTTGTTGTGGCTTTGACTGTATGAACTGGCAGGAGGTTCATCAGGGAGCTTCTCAGGTCCCCTTTAACCCTAGGGGACTGAGTCTTTTTTTTGTTTTGTTTTACAGTATTTCAAAGTTCTTACCCACAGATCAATGGCGGGAGTCAAAGGTCATAGAAGTACAAGAAAATGGAAACCTTAGATGTATCAAACCAGAAGATGAGCATGTGGACACACACACACATGCACACACACACACACACACGCACTTTTTTTTTTAATATTTTATTGATTTTTTACAGAGAGGAAGGGAGAGAGATAGAGAGTTAGAAACATCGATGAGAGAGAAACATCGATAGGCTGCCTCTTGCACACCCCCTACTGGGGATGTGCCTGCAACCAAGGTACATGCCCTTGACCTGAATCAAACCTGGGACCTTTCAGTCCGCAGGCTGACGCTCTTTCCACTGAGCCAAACCGGTTAGGGCCACACACACACACTTTTTATTGAGCTCTTCTTGCCTCAGAAGCAGAGAAAACCACTAAATCACCATTTTGCTTTTTGACATATATCAAGTTTCTTGTATCCAGAGATAAAAGTAATTCAGCCTACTTTAGTTATCATAATTCAAGCTCAGTGTTTGTTAAAACCCAAGGAGATTAAGGCTAAATAATTTGCCAACACCCAATTATTAAAAATTTTATTGAAATGCTTAAGTTGTGGGTCTTGAAACAAGGCCAACTACCAGTGCAGTTAGAATGTTCCTTAAAAAAAAAAAAAACAACAACAACAAAAACAGAGACAGAAGAACCAAGATGCTGGCATAGGTAAATGCCCATACTTGCTGCCTCCCACAACCACATCAAAATTACAACTAAAATACACCACAACTATCATCCAGAACTGTGGGAAAGCTGGCTGAGTGGAAGTACTACAACTAAGAAGTAAGGAAGAAAGCACACTGAGTCTGGTAGGAGGTACGGAGGCGCAGAATGGGCTGGTCCAGCACCAAGGTGTGCCGCTCTTTTAATAGGGAGGGAGATCGCCTCTGTGGAGGCTGCCTGGAGGAGCGAGAGGTCCCAGCCCCACACCAGACCCCCAACCCACACAGATCTGGGGAAAGAAATCCCTATGGGCAATAAGAACTACAGACTGTAAAAACCAGTGCGAGTTGGGGCTGAGTGACACATGGGCTGCTGGAGATGCAGCTGCTGCTCTTTAAAGGCAATCACTGTGAACTGAACTTACAAGTTCCTGCTTGCTCTGATCTCCAGTGAGGGGTGAGGTTCTGAAGGCCCAGACACATATGAGGAGAAACTGGACTATCTGGCATTGGGGGCAGGAACTCGGGAGCAGCTTTCTTCCAGATGGAGGTGCTCACAGAGGTCATTGTTCCTGTGCTGGGACCTCCCTTGTGCAGGGCTTACTGGCAGCCATTTCTGTTTGCTCCACCCTGGTGATTCCCTGAGACCCCGCCCCACCCAATTTACAACCCCACCCAAACTGTGCCTAGCAGCTTTTGCATATGAATGGCCTGTCCTTTCTCAGCCTAAAACCTGTCAAACAAGCTGCTGCTGTGTCAGGGAGCTCCAAAGCTATCAATAAAAGGCCCAAGGCTGGTACCAGCACCAGCTTGCCTTGCTTCACAGCTGTGCCTCACTTGGGCACTTCCAAACCCGATACAAAGAGGAGTAATTTGCAGATCTCTCTGTAGCACCTGTTGGGTGGCCCCAGGCAGTGGCTGACTTTGCACCTCCCTGGAGGCCCCACAGTGAGAGTACCAGTGGTTGGTGTGAGACCATACCAGATTACAACTCTTTTTATTTGTTTTAATTCTTTATTAGTTAAGGTATTACAAATGTGTCCTCAACCCCCCATTAAACGCCCGTCCCCGCCCCCCACTCAGGTTGTCATCCCCCTGTTGTCCAAGTCCATTGGTTTCGATTATATGCATGCATACAAGTCCTTCGGTTGATCTCTTCCCCTTGCCCCCTCCCTCCCCTACTTTCCCTCTGGGGATTAATAGTCTGATGGCTGTTTCTCTGTCTTTGGATCTGTCCCTGTTCATCAGTCTATGTTGTTCTCTATATTCCACAAATGAGTGAAATTATGAGATATTTATCTTGCTCTGACTGGCTTATTTCACTTAGCATAATGCTCTCCAGTTCCATCCGTGCTGTTGCAAATGACAAGAGTTCCTTCTTTTTTACCGCCGCGTAGTATTCCATTGTGTAGATGTACCACAGTTTTTTAATCCACTCATCTGTTGATGGGCACTTAGGCTGTTTCCAAATCTTAGCTACGGTGAATTGAGCTGCTATGAACATATGGGTGCATATATCCTTTCTGATTGGTGTTTCTGGCTTTTTGGGGTATATTCCTAGAAGTGGGATCACTGGGTCAAATGGGAGTTCCATTTTTAGTTTTTTGAGGAAACTCTATACTGTTCTCCACAGTGGCTGCACCAGTCTGCATTCCCACCAGCAGTGCAGAAGGGTTCCTTTTTCTCCACATCCTCTCCAGCACTTGTTGTTTGCTGATTTGTTGATGATAGCCATTCTGACATGTGTGAGATGATATCGCATTGTCGTTTTTATTTGCATCTCTCTTATAACTAGTGACTTTGAGCATGTTTTCATATGTCTTTCGTC
This sequence comes from Myotis nattereri, assembly GCF_964212035.1. Classification (NCBI taxonomy): domain Eukaryota; kingdom Metazoa; phylum Chordata; class Mammalia; order Chiroptera; family Vespertilionidae; genus Myotis; species Myotis nattereri. Next base: position 108,330,003 of record NC_138076.1, read on the forward strand.
CTTTTGTATGTCCTCTTTCGAAAAGTGTCTATCTAGGTCCATTTTTTGATTGGATTGTTTATCTTTCTATTGTTAAGTTTCATGAGTTCCCTGTAAATGTTGGAGATTAAACCCTTATCGGTGATATCATTGGCAAATATGTTCTCCCATGCAGTGGGTATTTTTGTTGTTTTGTTGATGGTTTCCTTTGCTGTGCAAAAGCTTTTTATTTTGATGTAGTCCCATCTTTTTTTTTTTTCTCTTTGATTTCCATTGCCCTAGGAGCATTATCAGAGGAGAAATTCCTTCGGCATATGTTTGCGATTTCGCTGCCTGTGGATTCCTCTAGTATTTTTATGGTTTCCCGACTTACATTTAAGTCTTTTATCCATTTTGAGTTTATTTTTTTGTATGGTGTGAGTTGGTGGTCTAGTTTCATCCTTTTGTATGTATCTGTCCAATTTTCCCAACACCATTTATTGAAGAGACTGTCTTGATTCCATTGTATGCTTTTGCCTCCTTTGTCAAATATTAATTGGGTATAGTGGTTTGGGTCAATTTCTGGGTTCTCTATTCTATTCCATTGATCTATATCAGTGGTTCCCAAACTTATTTGGCCTACCGCCCCCTTTCCAGAAAAAATATTACTCAGCGCCCCCTGGAAATTACTTTTTTAAAAATTTTAATAGCAATTAAACAGAAAGATATATGTATTACTGTTTCTACCTTTTCATAAAATATAGTAAAGAAAGATGTAAGTTAGAAATATTGAAGTTTGAAATTATGAAACTATTTGTTGAACTCAGAATAGAAAGGTAATACAAAAAAAGTTAAAACAAATACACCTGTGGCCAACACTGACCCCCTGGATCGCTGCAGCGCCCACCAGGGGGCGGTAGCGCCCACTTTGGGAATCACTGATCTATATGTCTGATCTTGTGCCAGTGCCAAGCTGTTTTGGGTACAGTGGCTTTGTAATACAGCTTGATATCTGGTATTGAGATCCCACCTACTTTGTTCTTCTCAGGATTGCTGCAGCTATTCGAGGTCTTTTTTTATTCCAGATGAATTTTTGGAACGTTCGTTCTAGATCTGTGAAATATGCCGTTGGTAATTTAATGGGGATTGCATTGAATCTATAGATTTGGGTAGTATGGACATTTTGATGATGTTGATTCTACCAATCCATGAATATGGTATGTTCTTCTATCTGTTTATGCCTTCCTCTATTTCTTTTTTCAGTGTCCTGTAGTTTTTCATATATAAGTCTTTTACCTCCTTAGTTAAGTTTATTCCTAGGTATCTTCATTTTTTGATGAAATGGTAAATGGGATTGCTTTTTGAGTCTCACTTTATATAAGTCCACTATAGGTGTAAAGAAATGCCATAGATTTCTTGGCATTAATTTTGTATCCTGCTACATTGCTGAATTTATTTATTAAGTCTAATAATTTTTTGATGGAGTCTTTAGGGTTCCCTATGTACAGTATCATGTCATCTGCAAATAAGGACAGTTTTACTTCTTCTTTTCCAATTTGGATGCCTTTTATTTCTTCTTCTTGTCTGATCACAATGGCTAGTACTTCCAGTACTATGTTGAACAGGAGTGGTGAGAGGGGGCATCCCTGTCTTGTTCCTGTTCTTAGGGGGAATGTTTTTAGTTTTTGCCCATTGATTATGATGTTGGCTGTGGGTTTGTCATATATGGCTTTTATTACCTTGAGGTATGATCCTTCTATTCCTATCTTGCTGAGAGTTTTTATCAAGAAAGGGTGTTGGATTTTGTCAAATGCGTTTTCTGCATCAATTGATATGACTATGTGGTTTTTATCTCTCAATTTGTTTATGTGATGTATTACGTTTATTGATTTGCAGATATTGTACCATCCTTGCATCCCTGGGAAAAATCCAACTTGGTCATGGTGTATGATCTTTCTGATGTACTGCTGGATCCAATTTGCTAGGATTTTGTTGAGGATTTTGGCATCTATGTTCATGAAGGATACTTGCTTGTAATTCTCTTTCATTGTGTTGTCTTTATCTGGTTTTGGTTTTAGGGTGATGCTGGCTTCATAGAATGACCTTGGAAGTGTTCCTACCTTTCAAATGTTTTGGAATAGTCTGAGGAGGATAAGTGTTCTTCCTTGAATGTTTGGTAAAACTCCCCTGTGAAGCCATCTGGCCCTGGGCTTTTGTTTGCTGGGAGCTTTTTGATGACTGCTTCAATTTCTTTCATAGTTATTGGCCTATTGAGGTTTTTAGATTCTTCCTGATTAAGTTTTGGAAGGTTGTATTTTTCTAGGAATATGTCCATTTCCTCCAGGTTGTCTAGTGTGCTGGAGTAGAGTTGTTCATAGTATTTTCTAACAATCCTTTGTATTTCTGTGGGGTCTGTTGTTATTTCTCTTTCATTTCTGATTTTGTTTATTTGGGTCCTCTGTCTTTGCTTCTTGGTGAGCCTGGCTAGAGGTTCATCCATCTTGTTTATCCTTTCAAAGAACCAGCTCAAGGTTTTGTTGATCTTTTGTGTTATTTTTTTTTTTTGGTCACTATGTCATTTATCTCTGCTCTGATCTTTATTATTTCCTTCCTTCTACTTACACTGGGCTTTTCTTGTTGCTCTCTTTCTGTTTGAGTTGTAGGGTTAGGTAATTTATTCTCATTGTTTCTTGTTTCTTGCAGTAGGCTTGTAGAGCTATGAAGTTCCCTCTCAAGACTGCTTTCGCTGTGTCCCATAGGTTTTGGATTGTTGTGTTTTCATTGTTGTTTGTTGCCATGATGTTTTTTATTTCTTCTTTGATCTCTTTGGTAACCCAGTCATTGTTTAATAGCGTGCTATTTAGTTTCCATGTGTTTGAGTATTTTGGATTGTTTTTATTGTAGTTGATTTCCAGTTTTATGCCATGTGATCTGAGAAGATACTTGATATGATTTCAATTTTCTTGAATTTGAAGAGATTTTGTCTGTGACCCATATATGGTCTATCTTTGAAAATGACCAATGTGCACTTGAGAAGGATGTATATTCTGTGGCTTTGGGGTGAAATGTTCTGAAGAGGTAAATTAATTTCATCTGATCTAGTGAGTCATTTAGGATTGATGTTTCTTTGCTGCTTTTTTGTTTAGAGGATTGGTCCAATGGTGATAATGGGGTGTTACAGTCCCCAACTATGATTGTGTTGCTGTCAATTTCTCCCTTGATCTCCTCCAGAAGATTTCTGATGTATTTGGGTGCTCCTATATTGGGTGCATATATGTTTACCAGAGTTATTTCTTCTTGTTGGATTGCTCCCTTTGGTGTTATGAAATGGCCTTCTTTATCTCTTTTTATGTCCTTCAATTTGAGATCTAATTTGTCAGATGTAAGTATTGCTACCCCAGCTTTTTTTCTGCTTTCATTCGCCTGAAAAACCTTTTTCAATCCCTTCACCATCAGTCTGTGTGCGTCTTTTTTTCTGAGGTGGGTTTCCTGCAGACAGAAGATATATGGGTCATGTTTTCTTATCCACTCAGTTACCCTGTGTCTTTTGATTGGGGCATTTAATCCATTTACATTTAAAGTTATTGATAGACACTTGTTAGTCGCCATTTTTATTCTTTACCCCTGTGTTCCTTCTTTGTTTCCTATTTTTTCTTTTTATAGCAGACCCTTTAGCATTTCTTGCATTGCTGGTTTGGTGGTAATACACTCCCAAAGTCCTTTTTTTGTCTGTGAAGCACCTGATTTGACCCTCAATTTTGATTGATAGCCTAGCTGGGTACAGTATTCTTGGATTCAGACCCTTCCTTTGCATGACTTTATATATTTCATTCCATTCCCTTCTTGCCTGATTTGTTTCTGTTGAGAAATCAGTTGCTAGTCTGATGGGGGCTCCTTTGTAGGTGACTTTATGTCTCTCTCTAGTTTCTTTTAAGATTCTTGCTTTGTTGGTGGTGTTTGCCAATTTAATTATAATGAGCCTTGGCGTCAGTCTTTTCTTGCTGTTCACTTTGTTTGGGACTCTGTGAGCTTCTTGGATTTGTGTGAGTTTTTTCTTCCCTATATCAGGGAAGTTTTCTGTCATTATTTTTTCAAATAGATTTTCTATTCCTTGCTCAGTTTCCTCTTCTCTTGGCACCCCTTTTATGCGGATGTTGTTTCATTTCATGTTGTCCCAGAGTTCTCTTAGGCTCTCCTCCTGCTTTTTAATTTTTTTTTTCTAGAAGCTGCTCTGCTTGGGTATTTTTTCCTACCTTGTCTTCTAGCTCACTGATGCTGTCCTCTGCTTCTTCTAGTCTACTGTTGATGCTTTCCATAGTGCTCTTTATAGTAGTGATGTCATTTTTCATTTCTTCTTGGTTTTTCTTCATTTCCTCTTGGTTCTTAGACATATTGTTGAATTTGTCTTTCATTCTTTTCATCCACCTTATGACCATTTCTCTGAATTCTTTCTCTGACAAGTTGCTTGCCTCCATTGCCTCCATTTCGTTTACTTCCTTTTCTGGTGATGCCTGTTTTTCTCTCATATGCGGGCTGGTTCTTGGTCTTCCCATGATCTCTCTTCTCCAGGTGTTTGGTTATGTAGTTCTCGCTCTGCTTCAGGTGAAATCTGACCTTTACATGAGGAGAAGCAGGACTCCATGTAGTCTCGCTGTCCCGGATCCGGTGTTTCCGGGTTAGCAGCCGATCTCTGGATGCCGGGTCTTTGGATGTATATGCTTCCAATAACATCCACCCAGATTACAACTCTTCACATCCATAAGCAACACACTCAAGGGGCAGTCTTAGTGAGCACCAAAGCCTTACTGAAGCCAGTCCTGACTCATAAAGTTGTCTCCTGCACAGCAGCTTTCCTACTGTAATCCCAGCTGGTTCCCACAGACTGGAAGTCAATTCCTCCCAGTGACAGCAACAGCAATCAAGGCTCAACTACAAAAAAACTGTTCATACAGCCCACAAAGGGGTGCACCAAGAGTGCCCACCTCTGGTGATTTGGGAGGCTGAGCCACTGGGCCCTATAGGACACTTACTGCACAAGGTCACTCTATCAACTCAAGGAGACTTAATAGCTACCCAATACATGGAAACAAACACATGGAAGCAGCCAAATGTGGAGACAAAGAAACATGTCACATATGAAAGAAATGGAAAAATCAAACTACTGGATATAGAATTCAAAGCTACAGTTATAAGGTTACTCAAGAATCTTCTGGAGACCTCTGAGGAACTTAGTGAGACCTTCAAGGATCTGAGTGAGAATGCCAAAAAAAAAAAAAAAGGACCAGTCAGAAATTAAGCATACACTGACAGAAATAAAGAATAATATACAGGGATTCAACAGTAGACTAGAGGATCCCAAGAATCAAGTCAATGATATGAAATACAAAGAAGCAAAAAAACACCCAACCAGAAGAGCAAAAAGAAAAATAATTCAAAAATATGAGAATAGTGTAAGGAACCTCTGGAACAACTTCAAGTGTACCAACATCTGAATTATGGGGGTGCCAGAAGAAGAGAGAGAACAAGATATTGAAAACCTATTTGAAGAAATAATGACAGAAAACTTCCCTTACCTAGTGATAGAAATAGACTTAGAAGTCCAGGAAGCACAGAGAACCCTAATCAAGAAGAATTCAAAGAGGACAACACCAAGACACATCATAATTAAAATGCCAAGGGCAAAAGACAAAGAGAGAACCAGCATGATAAAAACAGTCAGTTACCTACAAGGGAGTGGCCATATGACTGTCAGCTGGTTTTCTCAACAGAAACCATGCAGGCCAGAAGTGAGTGGCAAGAAATATTCAAAGTGATGAATAGCAAGGACCTAAAACCAAGATTACTCTACCCAGCAAAGCTATCATTCAGAATTAAAGTTCAGATAAAGAGTTGCACAGACAAGAAAAAACTAAAGGAGTTCATCACCACCAAACCAGTATTATATGAAAAGCTGAAGAGTATTCTTTAAGAAGAGGAAGGAGAATAAAAAGGTAAAGATATTCCATAAATGAGTGAGATATGTGATACTTATCTTTCTCTGATGGGCTTTTTTCACATAGCATAATGCTCTCCAGTTCCATCCATGCTGTTGCAAATGGTAAGAATTCCTTCCTTTTTACCACAGCATAGTATTCCATTTTGTAGATGTACCACAGTTTTTTAATCCACTCATCTGCTGATGGGCACTTAGGCTGTTTCCATATCTTAGGGGCGAGATCAACCAAAGGACTTGTATGCATGCATATAAGCCTAACCAATGGACATAGACACCAGGGGTGTGAGGGCATGAGTGGGGGGTGGGGTGGGGGAGCAATGAGGAGATAAGACCACATATATAATGCCTTAATCAATAAATTAAAAAAGGTAAATATAAAAAATTATGAACAACAAAGTGACAACAAATAGATATCTATTAACAAGTGAATCTAAAAAATAAATGAATAAAAAATATGATGAACAGAATAAACTGGTGAATGGAATAGAAGCAGGTGCATGAAAATAGAACAGACTGACGATTCTCAGAGGGAAGAGGGTAAGGGGGGTTCGAGAAGAGAATAGACAAAGATCTTATATGCATGTATGCATTACCTATGGACACAGACAATAGGGTGGTGAGGGCCTGGGATGGAGCGTTAACTGGATGGAGGGGAGTTATGGAGGGAAAAAAGAGGGGCATCTGTAATAATCTCAACAATAAAGATTGAAAAAAACCAGAACCCTAGCTGGTTTGGCTCAGTGGATAGAGCATAGGCCTGTGGACTGAAGGGCCCCAGGTTTGACTCCAGTCAAAGGCATATGCCTGAGCTGCGGGCTTGATCCCCAGTAGAGAGAATGCAGGAGGCAGAGAATCAATGATTCTCTGTTATCATTGATGTTTCCATATCTCTCTCCCTTCCTCTCTGAAATCAATAAAAATATAATAAAAAGTAAATACAAATAAAAATATTTTTTAAAACGAAGAAAGATGCAGAAAGATGTCAGAGATATTTTAAGGGCCTTAGAAGGTGGAGCCATCATTAATCAGACCACCTTAACCAAGTAAACTGAGTGAGGATCCTGAGGCTTGGGAATTCTGTATGTCCAAAGGTGGGGACAGGTCTAGGGGTGGAGGTGAAACCCAACAGAACCAGGAGCCGCTGAGAGAATTAATAAGGCCAGATGGGCACAGGCCTCACCTAGCAGTATAGGGGGACAACTGCTGGGAAGCATTTGAGAGTTGGAAACTCCTCCTGCAGCTTTAAAACCCTCTCTTTAAAACTGTCCACAACTTTATACAGAAACACAGCCTCGGGGAAAACAGCGTTCAAGCTGAAGGTACAAGAATAAGACAGAGCAGCCTAATTAGGCAGATTGCAATCTGTTCCTTTCTGGGCTGCCTTCCCTGGATCACCACTAGGTCACTTCTAACCTTTCCTTTCAGTGAGATTGGGAGCTGGGGAGGGTGGAAGGAAGGCAGGAACTCAAAGCTTCAAATAGCCCCAATCTGCTCTAGTCCTCAATTAACACATTAATTGGGAAACCACCAGAATTTAGACTCCTCAGTCTCTTCCTACTTAAAAGTTTCTGAAATTGTGACACTAGCAACCTGAGAAGGAAGAACTCTCAGCCAGGCTGGCTGTGCATGTGTCCAAATGGGGAGGCCATCAAGTGCTAAGATTTATATAAATGAAGGCATTGTGTGTTCAAAAGGAGATTGGTATGTGTGATCTCAGCAGTACTGATTTACCTTTTCCACACGATAACATTCATTAAGTAAAATAAGTAAATGTTGGTATGTTCCTTCTCTTTCAATTGTCCGCAGGTAAAACACAGGGCAGCCATCACTCTGGTATAACTTCCATTCATTATCAATGAGCTGACACAAAACCCATTTTCTTATCACCATTACCTGAAATGACTTATGATTACAAAGCACAAAACCACTATGAGTTTCATTGACATTTTTTGGGGTGGTGGGAAGTTGCATTTGCCTTACAGTTCAAAGGGCCAAAAGCAATTGAGAGAGGCAGCTACTCAACGACAAGATGTGTAATGCTTGACTCTACCATCTAATTAAAATCCACACTGACCCACAGTGTGTTTTCTTCTGAGCCAGCCGTCATCTATTTAACGCCCTGAACCTGTAGACCGTCAATGATTTCTAAAATCAGTAACTTTTATAACAACCCCATGCTTTAAGTCACTTAATTGTGACTGAATAGTTTTGCTGATTCAGCCAGTTGGGTATCCATCTAGTACTTTTTCTAATCAAGCTGAGATGTTTTAATGAGTCATGCCATTTTCCATTCAGGATACTAGCAAGGAGTCATTGCTGAATCAACTTAGGGCAGTTTTCTCCTGACAAAACCATCAGGATGTGCCTATAAGTCATCAAGTGGAATCTGACATTCAAGGCTTTGTGGTCACCATCTGACTATAGTGTCTGAAGGAAGAATGATGATGATGAGACATTCACTTGGAACTTTTGCTTTTGTAAATCCTTCTGTAGATGGGTAGAGACCTTCATTTTCACAGACTACTCATTTTGGACATGAGAAAACTATTAAACAGATAGATTAATTACCCCAATTAATCAATTTTAAAGAGCTTTCCAACACTATCTGTGGGGTTTCCCTGCCCTGAACCCTACGGCTTTGGAATAACATTTGCCCACAGCATGTTGTTTTCCTTTGTCAGTTGTCCCAGAAGACTGTTCCCTCCTAAAGACCAGAGACCTTGTGTTACTCATTTGTTTGTATATGCAGCACCTAATAATATCTGACACCAGTATTTGTTGAAGTGCACAGGGGGCTGGAACAAAAAGTAGGTCTTTTGATGATGGTGGGACCTTAAGAGAAAGATCCCTGGAGTAGAAACAATATAGATGCTCCCATGCTTCCATCCCTACTGAGATACATAAACCATAAGTTAATCGGATCATGTTGACCAGTTTTCCTGAAGAGACCAGAGTTAGAAAAGGGAAAAAGGTTTGCGAGGTGAGTAGCTGGAGCAAAGCAGGCAGGCAACAGATCTCTTTATTGAACCTATCTCTGAAGATAGCAATTTCCAATCTAGAAACACACATGTGCTTCTTCTTTTGCCTTAGACTTTGAGAGAGGAGCCACAGAATGATTTAGGGAAGAACCCTGATTTGCAAAATTTAGGTGTCATATTCAGTTCTGCCACAAAGTGCTGCATGACTTCAGGAAAGCTACTTCACTTTGTAAAGCCTCAATTTCCATAAGTTTATAAGGAAGAGTTTGAATTATGTCATTCAATACACATCTACCAAGCACCTGCCATGAGCAAGGCCCTATTACAAGTCTTAGTGATAGGGGCAGAAATAGAATATTGGGTACCAGCTATAATTGTAAGAAATATTAATCATACTCTGTTAACTGTGGTTGTTTTGTTCTGATTAAATAAGGCACATGCTAACCTGGCTATGAGTTGCATGTGGGACCTGGAAGCTCACCTAGAAATACAGCCCATACTCTACATCTGGGAGCTGCCTATTATTATGGAAAGATTAACAACCTTGTTGCAGAAACCAGAGCCTCCAGCCCTTTGCATATTGCCAGCCTTTTGAAAACCCCTCAGCCCTTTGTTTACCCACAGGCCTTTGCAAATGCCCAACCAGCATTACCTGTATACTGCCCATTTAGCACACCCTTTTGCCTACTTCCCATGTAATCTGTGTCCTTTTACCCTGTATAAGTAGATGGCTTATGGTGGGGTGCAGAGCAGATTTTTGTGGATGACCTGCTCTCCCATACTGCCAGCACCATTGGAATAAATGCTCATATACGATTCAACACTGTCTGCTTAATTGGCTCAAGTAGTGCCAGGCAGCCCAGACCCATTGATTGTCTGGTTACATGTTTTGGTGACCATGAATGGACATAAACAAGGGACTCCTCTGGGGTGAGTACTGGGGATTCCGCTTGCTGCCTGGACTGGGGGTTCCTGGGGCTGAGGCCTAGACTCTTATTTTCAGTGCTGCCAGGAATTTTTCTGTTTTGAGTCCCCCAGCAGCAGCCTCAGCAATCCCTGTTGTCTCACCTAAGACCTAAGTTGAATCAAGATTTTTTTTATGACAGGAGGAGGAATCAAACATTTTCGTATGTTATGAGAAGCATTTGCTGTCTCTTGTCTGGGCTTCTTTGTAAGGCATGCATTTACTGGACAAGCCAGATTAGGTCTGGGTGGCAAGAGACCTCCAGTGGTCCTTGCCTGGTCTCTGAGTCCTTAGCCTGATCCACTCTGGGATGAGAGGCATTGCTCTGCTTTAGTGATTTTTTTTTTAGTGCAGGGCATTCTGAGGTTTCTTTGGCTGGACAGACAAGGAGCACGGTGTAAAGCTCTTGTCTGTAGGATGTGCGCACCTGTAAATATTGTATATAAGAGTGTTTCTGTTGATTGCTGTGTTGTGTCTCTTTGTTGTTTGGTTTGTTTAAAGATGGGCCACATCCACTTTGGGGAGCTGAGCTACTTGTGGCAGGCTAATCCCATGGCAGGAGTTGCAGGAATTTTCCAGGAGCTGATGAGAATTCTCAAATTTGGGGACCCTCCCTGCTCTTCCTCTCAAGGTATCAGCCACCAGAATCTCTTAGCTAGAGAGTTAATGTCTGTCTGTCTGTAATGTAATTTTGGTTACTGATGTTCTTTGCTTGCTTTCTATCTTTTGGAGACTTAGTTTGCTCTTAGCCATTTTATGAACATAGGGAATCTTCTGTCTGCTGTGTGGACTTTGTGCCACTCAGAACCAAAGGTCATTTGCTGTGCTGGGTTAGTGTGAGATGAGATTCTAAGGCTAAACTCCCAGCCCATCCTTTATAGAGTGCTCATTTATTTATGGTAAGGTTTTGGTTTTCTTTTGTAAAGATAGAGCATTCACATTAAAGCCACTGGAGGCCCTTGAGTTATCCCTTTTACAAAATTTTCCAAGAAAATTCTTTGGGTAATAATAATTGGCTTTATAATCTCAAAGTTTTAAGATATAATAAATAAATATAACTAAAATGAAAGGTTTATGATAAAGCTTCTCAGTGATAATTATATATGCCTAAACACAGTTTTCCAAAGTCTTTAGTAACTTTAAACTTTGGAGTTTTCTGGGTTAAATAGTAGAAATTATTAAATATCTAGGTATTTTGAAATAACAGGATACTGAAATATTAGTTAATCCGAGTTTGCCTACTTTTGGATTTTTATTACAGAGAATATAAAGGATAGATTTGAATCTGTTAATGAATATGCCTTGTATTTTATTTGAAATATATTTCTTAAAAATATGAATGCATTGCTAATCTAAGAAATGCTAAGAACTTACTTGTCACCTAAAATGTAAGGTTTCTAAGAGTTAAAAATTCTAACTAATTGGAAATAAATTGTATGTTTTTGGTAATAGAAGGCATGAGGTAGGGGATAAAAAAAAAGAAGGGAAAAAGAAAGTCAGTTGTTCTAAAGCTGAAAGGGTTAAGAAGGTTTGTGAAAGTTATAAAAGGATTGTAAAGAGAAATTATAGCTAATCTGAATAATAAATGTAATTAGATCAATGAATCTAAAGTAAGCTAATACAGAATTTGTTTAGTACTTTTCCAGTCTGTTAAAAGGAACAACAAAAGAAAAGTTTTTCCTGTATTTGCCTAGGAAGCAAAAGTTCTATAAATTACTTAAATAACTATGTATCGTGTTATTTTAATCAGATAATTAATTACTTTAAAAACGTGATCTTAATTGTGGGAACTAAATTTTTGCTAACTTGTTTGTGTTAAATACCATTTTGTCACTTTTAATGAATAGTCTATCTAATACTGTTTTATAATAATAACTAGAGGCCTGGTGCACAAAAATTTGTGCACTCATGGGTGTCCCTCAGCCTAGCCTGCGCCCATTTGTAGTCCAGGACGCCTTGGGCGATGTCCACCTGTCGACTTAGGCCCACTCCCTGGGGGATCAGGCCTAAGCATGCAGTCAGACATCCTTAAGTTGGGGTGACAGAGGAGCCACGCTGTCCTGCTCCGCCCGGCTGCCCTGTGTTGGGTCTCACATGGGATGCCCGGGTGGGCCGGCCGATTGCTGCTGCCCTGCCTGGCCACCCCAGGTCGGGTCACACATGGGACACCCGGATGGGCCGGTGGATCCCAGCTGCTCCGGGTCGAGTTGCACACGGAACGCCCACCTCCCCGGGTTGCAGATAGCAGGCCCAGATGGCAGCAGGGCAGGCGGGATGGCGCTGACCCACTCTGCCTGCAGTATGCAAATTAGCCGCCATTTTTGTTGGTGGTTAATTTGCATATCATGCTGATTAGCCAATGGGAGGCGTAGCGAAGGTACGGTCAATTACCATGTTTGTCTATTATTAGATAGGATGATGACATATAATCTTATGGTAAAATAAGTTTGACAACCTTCTCAGGTTTGAATTTTAAGAAACTTTTTTTTTTTAACCTAGAATTGGTTTTAGGTCATTCCAATAGGCCCTGGATTGCCTCAAGGATTTGTTATATCTCTTTATAAAGGAAAGTTTTATACTTACGGTACATGGAAAGATTTGTCAAATAAAAATTAATAAGTATATTTTATTTATATATGCATAGTATAAAAGTGGACTCTGATATGCTTTCATTTATAATTCTGTTATTTGAGAATATTGTATTTTGCATAAAGGACAAGATTCCAAGTCATTTGCATTATAATCAAATCCATAACTGTGTCATTTTAAATTTCTTCTTGTCATTTAGAGACAGTCACTGCTTATTATAATGCATTTGGAAAAATTTTACATCTGAAGGGATCCATGGAAAGGACTCTGGCATTTTCAGATCATCCCCTTAGAACTGGATGACAATTATTAGAAGTCTATAGAGTATCTGGATTAATAAAAGTATTGACAAGAAAAATCAGTAGAAACAAAATAAATTTGATTATGGGACTGAATGAACTGAAAATAATTATATAGATTTTGTAACTTTTGTTGAAAGTATTACTGATTTTTAAACTTTCTGGTTTTCAGATATAAGGAAGCATTTTTAAAGAAATTTGGTAAATTATATATTTTTCTCCCTACCATATCCCTCCAGAATTTGATAATTCTTTCTTTTTTGGGGGCGGGGGGGGGGAGCAATTCTTAATGAGTGAGTCCTGGCAATATGTTTCTTTCCATGAATTCAGTAAGGTGAGTTTCCAATTGTGGTTTTATTAACAAAGACTTTGGAATATTGTGTCTAACATGCCTAGACTCTGGATATCACCAGAAAGCTTTAAGGAATGAAGCCAATAAATGCCTCTTGGAAAAAGCCTGGTATCTTCCTTGGTCAGATGGCTCATGCAGTCTTTCCAGGTAAGGAACAAAGGTTGCTTTCCTGAGATATGGCAAGGAAGGAACCTCAATATATCATTGGGGTCCTCAAGAACTTGAGGAATTCACCCAAGTCTACAGGTATTACAGTCAAACATGATGGCAACTAGGTGGCTCAGCTTCTTTGCCCTGTTTGGCTAAATAAAGCTCAATCATGAGATCACAGCAAAGTACATAGTTTATTAAAAAAACACTATATGATCAACTGTCATTCTTATTGTTTTCATGCAAACAATCAGGCCATATTATAACTAGGCTTAATGCAGTAAATAAGTTGGTCTTAATTTTGCTCTTCAATAAAAATGAGGGTGATTTTAGGAGGAAAAATTATGTTTCAATAGGGAATTATTAGAACTGAAGTTTTTTCCTTCCACCAGACCATTTGTCCTAATTCTTGTTGTTCTAATTTTTGCCCAATAGTACTAAGTTTTATAACACAGTCTGTTTTCTCCAGGTACAAGCCTTACTTGCACTTAGGGAATACCATCTCTAGACATCATTTCTACCTCCTTCCGTGCCCAGGCCTCATAGTCCCTCTGACAGAGAACAAGGATCTCTTGGCACAGAAAGAAAACTTTGTTCCTCCTGAGCATGAAGTAGTTTCAGAAGAGATCCTACACCCCTTTTCATGCAAGAATTCAGAGCCAAGATCCTTGAGGAGTGATGTGGTAGGCACTTAGACAGACATAAGCATCCTTATTCCTTAGGATGACTGACAGTCTTTATGCTTCAGAAACATCACAGAGACCTTCTCATAACCGTGATACCAAACTGCAATGATGATCTCCACATGTGGAGCCCTGCTGAATATATTGCTTTAACCATTTTTATTATGCTGATAATGGTAGGCTCCCTTAATGTAGAAGTGACTCAGCTGGCTTGTAGCATGCTAAAAGCCCTGAATACCACCGCCAGGGTTATATATGGGATAAATCAAGAGCTGAGCCAGGTCAGGGAGGCATTTCTAGAGAATCAGGCACAATAGATTATTTGCTGTTGTGGCATAACCGTGATCATGATGAATTTGAAGGAATGTGCTGTTTTAATCTTTCTGACAATTATCAATTGATAGAAAACAACATTCAACAGATTATGGAAGCCATCTCCAAAGTAAAACAACGAGAAGGTATTTTTGGATTTTACTAATCCAACCTAATTTCCTGGCTACTCAACCTATCTGGGTTGCAGGAATTCTTTTTAATTTTTCTCCTGTTTATTTATTTTTTTTAATATATTTTATTGATTTTTTACAGAGAGGAAGGGAGAGAGATAGAGAGCTAGAAACATCGATGAGAGAGAAACATCGATCAGCTGCCTCCTGCACATTTCCCACTGGGATGTGCCCGCAACCCAGGTACATGCCCTTGACCGGAATCGAACCTGGGACCTTTCAGTCCGCAGGCCGACGCTCTATCCACTGAGCCAAACCGGTTTCGGCTCCTGTTTATTTTTTGTAGTCTGATAGCTTGCTGCTTGCTGTATTCAATGTCTTCCTCTTTAAATCCTGCATTCACTGTATTCCATCCTTGGGAACTACTTTCTTTTTTTTTTCTTTTTTTAAAAAATATATTTTATTGATTTTTTACAGAGAGGAAGGGAGAGGGATAGAGAGTTAGAAACATTGATGAGAGAGAAGCATCAATCAGCTGCCTCCTGCACACCCCCCACTGGGGATGTGCCCGCAACCCAGGTACATGCCCTTGACCAGAATCGAACCCAGGACCCTTCAGTCCGCAGGCCAACGCTCGATCCACTGAGCCAAACTGGTTAGGGCTCTGGGAACTACTTTCAAGGCAAAAGCAAATGCAGGATGAGGTTTTTCATCTAAAACTAATCTCATAGATATGAGATGACAAAAATAGCAAAGGGGAAATGAGAAGGGCAGAAATAGAATATTGGGACCAGCTATAAATGTAAGAAATGTTAATCATGCTCTGTTAACCAAGATTGTTTTGTTCTGATTAAAGAAGGAACATGTTAACGTGGCTATAAGTTGCATGTGGGAGCTCATCTGGAAATTTGGCCCATCCTCTGCCTCTGAGAGCTGCCTATTATCATGGAAAGATTAACAACCTTGTAGTAGAAATCAGAGCCTCCAGCCCTTTGTATATTTCCCGCCTTTTGAAGACCCCCCCCTCCCCTCGCAGCCTTTTTATCCACAGGTCTTTGCAAATGCCCAACCACAATTACCTGTATACTGCCCATTTGGCATACCATTTTGTCTACATCTCCATGTAATCTGTGTCCTTCTACCCAATATAAGCAATTGGATTATGGTGGGGTGCAAAGCAGATTTTTGTGGTTGACCTGCTGCTCTCCCATACTGCTGGCAAAATTGGAATAAATGCACATATATGATTCAACCTTGTCTCTACTTAATTTGCTCAAGTAATGACAGATAGACCAGACCCATTTGTTTGTCTGGTTACACTAGGGTTTGTCAGTGATTAAAACAAACAAAACTCTGTCTTCTAGGAGTTCAGCTTTTGGGGAAAATACACAACAAGTAAATAGCTACAGTTTTTGACAAGTGATAAATGCTATAAAGACAAAGAAAGACATGGACAACATTAAAAATACAGTAAACTTTCTGGGTTAATCCAGGAATCAAGTGTTTAGATGAAATAAATATCATGAATTCAATCACACAGAATTAAAACTGAAACTTGCCTTATTGATTATCTGGCCCCACATTTAATTTTATAAACAAGGACCATGAGTTTGAGGTACATGGGTAGATAGGTAGGTACGTTAATAGGTAAGTAGATGGATGGATGGATGGATGGATGGATGGATGGATGGATGGATGGATTATAGAGAGATGATAGAAAATGCATGATAGATAGGTAGATAGATGATAGATATACAAATAGATGGGCAGATGGATGGATGGATAGATAGATTATATATCATTCTTCTTCCCAGCTTCACTATCAGTGGCCTAGTGACTTCATGTTGTAACTTAAAATCAGTCATGGTGGAGTAGGTACACCAAGGAAATTTGCAAATGCTACAAATCAGGGCCTTTTAAATATTTTCATTGTTTTGGAGAGCTAGTTGTTCAACTGTAACCAGCACCCCCCTGATCTGAAGGTCCTTACCAAGTCCCTACCACTGAGATTTTGCACTATTTTATTTATGAGGAAAGTTAATATCTTGTCTGAGAACTATCATGACTGTAGTAGCTTGAATGGTTACAAGGAAACAAAAGAACACCTCTCATCTGAAAAGGTGTGCTGACAAAGGCTGTCCCTGTTACTCTTGGGCCATTGTGAGGGTTTGTCCACTTCAACAAAAGCCTCATTTGGTTTCTGGAACATGTCTCCTACTTTTGAGTGTGAGAATCCCTTTCTTGGTTTTATGTAATTGCCTCCAGCTGTTAGGAATCCCTTTTGCCTCCAGTCTATTGAAACCAGCCTTTTGGTTAACCTCCCTGTTTGTTTAAACGCCAAACCCACAGACTGTTTTCCCTTCTTTTGTTTTATGTTCTGTTTCAGAAATGGAATGTGGGAGGTGGAATGGAGACGGCAGCCGGAGCCCAGAGGACCCATTATGACCAGTGCTGGCACTCATTCTGCTGGGGAGGAGGCAAAGGTTTTCAGGTCCAGTATTTATGAGATGTTGCTAATTAAACAGTTCCAGGGAGGCACAAAAGCCCCCAAACTGAATGTCATGACCACATTGGCACTGGATGCTGGGTGACCTTGAATAAGTTACCTGCCCCTCTTTTAACTTTGGGTTTCTTATATGTGGATGAGTTGGAATTAGATATCTCACCATTACATTTGCCTCTAAAATTCTATACTTCTCAAGAGGGGCATGCAACTTTTTAATTCAAGACTCTGCTTATTTAATTAGGGGTATTAACCAATCCCTGGAGTCCTTTATGTGCCATAAAGCATTGCATCTACACAATAATGTTCCCATTCCATGAAAGCCATCATTCCAGATACACCAGAACCTAAAAGAGAGCTCATAAGTAAGTGAAAGGTGTTTCTCAGTGACAGAAATATATGCAACCGAGCCAAGTCTATGTACACAGTCCCTGAGACTCTCAGCCAGGCTATAATGACTTTATCAGATATTCAAATACAAATAGAGTTACATGTTTTCTTGTCTCTCAGCAGATTAAAACCAGAATATCAGAAGGGCTCCAAACTGCTACAGTTGGCATACTGATGGATGAAAAGATGGGAACGACCACGTGAATAGAGAGAGAGAGAATAAAAGCAGGATAATTAGCTCATAAAGCCAAAATCCTGGAGCCATTTGGTTTAGGGAACTCTCCTCCAAACCTGAATGGTATCATAGTGCCATGGATGATTCTAATAATGAGTAGTTAAGAAATAGCTGAAAATGATCCATATGACATTGATTTAAATATAAAAATTTGTTTTTAAAATTTTAACTGTTTTTCTGATGAAGTTTTTGTACATAAATATGTAAACTTTATATAACTGTAAAAATATTTTATGTAAATAAAAAAACCCTAAAAAACAAACTTTTCAAATCAGGCTCTTTTGCAGTCCAGGCCTTTGCACACACACACTCTTGACCTCCTGCAATTCCTGTCCCTCCCCATCAAGTGCTATCAGGTGCCCCCTCACCTTTAGGCCTCCTTCGGTAACCTGGGTGTAGTCCTCATTATATGCCCTCACTTGTCTAAGAACTTTGTATATTAACTCATTTAATTCTTAAAACAACTCTATAGATAAGTGAGAATCATTATCCCTGTTTTATAGATGAGAAAACCAGGCACAAACATATTAAGGATCTTGCCCAAAGATCACACAGCAAGTAAGTGGCAGAGGAGAGACAAGAAAGCAGGTGGGCTTAATCTATAATGGTCCTCCATCCTACATGCTAACAACTCTGCACACAGACACCACAGATGCACAGTTGTCCTTTTCCTGACACCACGGTATCCTGTATTTATTTTCTCACTTAGTTACTTGCTTATTGTCATAGCATTAGCTCTATGAGGGTAGGAACCAGATCAAGCTTGTTCACAAATATATTCTGTGGGTTTTATCTACTACTGACAAATGCCAGAGGGGGAGGTGAGGGAATCTATAAATGTAGTTTACAACTGAGGGGTATGAGGAAGACGTGGCAATTGTAGTCTGAAAAAGGATCTTACTGCTTCTTTTCCTGAATTGAAGATGAATTATTTGTGCACCAGGTGAAAAGCAGCCAGAGATGCATTTCTGTGTATCTTTCTATAAGTCCATATAGTTCTGAATTAACATTAGTTCTCAGTTTGTAGGCTGAGAAAAAAAAAGGGAGTGAAAAGAAAGAGGGATAAATGGTAATGGAAGGAGACTTGACGTAGGGTGGTAAACACACAATAAAATATACAGATGATGTATTTTAGAATTGTATACCTGAAATATTATAGTTTGATTAACTAACTAGAGGCCCAGTGCGTGAAATCACAAGAGACCCAGACCCATCATGCCACCACGGGGCCTATCAATGCACCTCCTGGTCCAGTAGTTTGGTCATTACAGCATTACATTACAGCGTTACAGCCATTGGCCTTTTATAATATAGCTGTCACCCCAATAAATTCAATAAAAAAGAATGTTCTTACTTCTCTTATATATATTGTCTAGGAAGGTCCTTGCTTTTCTAAAGTGTTGCCAACATTTAGATTTGAAATATGTGCATAACATTTTAGGCTCAGCCGTGAGTAGAGCATAGTAGGAAGAGCTCCAACATGGGGGTTAGGATTGCTATGTGGCATCTGGTTTTAACACATTCTAGCTCTGAAATTTGTTTTCCTCGTCTCTATAGTGGGGCAGATTTCATTGATGTGGATTACTTATCTGGATGACTAAATTAAGTAAAATACTATTGATGACATATTTGGGATATAACAAGTCTTGGGTAGATGTGGTTCTACCTTCTTCCACATGCAGTAAATTTTATAGCTAAGGATAAATCTTAAAAACAAAACAAAAAAACAAAAAAACAACTTGCTTTTATGGATAAGCTTTTTGACCCATAAAATAAGTTAGAATATTTTAAAAATCACTTTTAAATGAATCTCACTCCTGAAGAATGCAGGCATATAGTGTTTACACTTGAAACATACATAACCTTATTTTCTCCATTAAGCCAACATTTTTAGCTTGATGGTATAAAGAATCTTTTCATTTTACTAATTGGTTCTAAGATATCAATTGCTCATAGACATTTAAGAGGAATGTCTGCCTGTTAAAAAGGGATCTTCTTTTCTGTAAAATTGGGTCATTAATGATAAAAATTCTGGCAGTGTAAGGTAAACTTAAGATTTTTAAAAACAATCTGCAGTGTATTGTTTTGTGAGGAATACTTCTTGGAATCTCTTAGCACACTGCACACAAGAACCACCTGGTCCTCTGTCTTAGTTCTGTGTCTGCCATCTTCTCTTTTCTCCCCATTACTGGTCCCACCAACAGACCCACACACATATGCACACAAATGCACACACCTGTTAACATACTAGTACACATGTACTTACACATGGACAATCGGTGCTGTAGGATGGTCAGGAGACATTTTTGACAGGTGTGTTTGCTTATTAAATGTAGTGTTGACAGGTAACCATATACAACATCACTTTACTATTCTTTGGATTTTTTTAAAGAAAAATACTTCATCCCCTTACACCACCTGATCTTCAAAGAAAACAGAAGTCCAGTGTCCAGGCTGCTGTGAACAGAGAAAGTTAGACACCTGTCCTTAGCAGTGCTGGAACTTTTGCCTTTGTAGTCTCAAGATAAAAAACAAGAGGCTTTTTTCCTGAAAACCCTGGGGTTTGGACTATTTTTGGCCACATATTCCCTCCCCTGAAGCTCTCTCAGCCAAGCCTTCCATTTGGCAGAGAGAGGCTGTCTCTGCTCATCTCTGTGTTACTGGCAGAGTCCTATTTGCCCCTGGCATCAGTGATGAGGGCAGTTGAGTACTTTGCATAACCTGGCCTGGTGTCAGTGTCACTGCAGTGACATCCTCTCTGCTGTGGAAACAGCTTTCCTGCCACCCTTTCAGTAGTCTTCTCTCCTGAACTCCCACCATCAGTCTGCCCTAACAAGTCTCCCTGGAAAGCTTATGTTTAGGAAGACATTACCTAGCTCTAAACTTCTAAAAGTATCTGTTGTTGTTAGTTTTCTGTCTTTTTTTTTTCATGTTAGGGGAAGAAGAGAAAGAGTTCAGTAAGTTGATCCCTCCCTAAACTGTACCCTGCTCTGAGTGTAATCAGGTAATATTCATTGCACAAAGAATTTCAAAGGTTCCTTTGCTGAGACTCAGGGCCACAATGCTGTCCATTGTTTATACTTTAATTAACTTCTGTTTTACTGATTTATTTTTTTTTAAAAAAGAATGAATTAGCCTTGCACTTGGAATTGAATTATTGCAATTTGAATCTCTTCATACCTTTCTTGAGAACTTCAAAGTACAGCCAAGGTTGTTTATGTGCAGAAAGTCAAATTAGCAAAACTATTACAGTGGCCTAATGGCTTAGGGTGGTTGGGTTAATGAAAAACAGTAATTGAGAAGTACTCCCCCTTCACACTCAAAAACTGATTCTTTGAAAGCTATTCTCAACTGTAAGTAGGTTTGCTGGTTCTGACCCAGTGGTTAATAGGATATGGGCACTAGGTTTGCAGAGTAAAATCCCATCTCCTTCACATGGAAATCTTCAAAAGAGAGTGAAGAAAGAAGAAGTTGGAGGTAGAATTGGGGAGGGAGAATGAGAAAATGTTTTGAGAATGAAGATAATACACTGGATAATGTGCAATGAAAATGAATTTTATAACTCAACCAAGACAAATGTGGTCCATCCTATATAATAAAGAGGTAATATGCAAATTGACCCTCACACCCTGGAGTCATCAAAAGATGGCCACCATAAGATGGCCGCCCCACATCGTCACAAGATGGCTGCCCCTATGTTGTCACAAGATGGCTGCCCCTATGTTGTCACAAGATGGCTGCCCCTACGTTGTCACAAGATGTCTTCCCCCACATTGTCACAAGATGGCCTCCCCCACATCATCACAAGATGGCCATCCCATGTCATCACAAGATGGCTACTCCGATGTCATCACAAGATGGCTGCCACAAGATGACCACCCCCACATCATCACAAGATAGCCACCACAAGATGGCTGCCACCATGTCATCAAAAATAGCTGCCCCCATGTTGTCACAATATGGCCGGCAGGGGAGGGCAGTTGGGGGGGATCAGGCCAACAGGGGAGCAATTAGGTGCCAATCAAGCTGGCAGTCAGAAGCGGTTAGGGGCAATCAGGCAGGCAAGTTATTGGTTAGGAGCCAGAAGTCCTGGGTTGTGAGAGGGATGTCCAACTGGCAGTTTAGGTCTGATCCCGATGGGGCCTAAAGCAGCAGTCAGACATCCCCCAAAGGGTCCCAGATTGGAGAGGGTTCAGGCTAGGCTGAGGGACCCCCACCCCCCCCAAGTGCAAGAATTTTGTGTACCAGGCCTCTAGTTCAAAAATAAAAGGCTACCACCTGTGGGATCTGTGCTGGAAAGCTAAAGAAAGCTAACCACATTTTAGGCAACCAGGAGAGGAATAATTATATCCTAGTGTAAGCATATCCTCTTTTCACAGTGACCAGACACAGAAAAGCACTAGTTATTTCCCACTGTTATATAGCTATGAAGAAATAGAAGATTTAGAGACCTAGGAATGTCCTTATGTAAATCAAACATATTCACAGCCTTTTCCAAAAGTTTGTGTGAGTAAGCATTTAATAAAAGCATGTGTTCTCATGAACACAATGATGCCTGGTGAATATTATGAAACTATGTCATAAAAAGAACCAAGTATTCAAAAGCCTTTAGGTCTTTACAACCATAAAATAGATTCATTAAGTTTGTTCCAAATGATGTGCTTACTACA
Source organism: Myotis nattereri (assembly GCF_964212035.1). NCBI lineage: Eukaryota > Metazoa > Chordata > Mammalia > Chiroptera > Vespertilionidae > Myotis > Myotis nattereri. Next base: position 108,352,212 of record NC_138076.1, read on the forward strand.
ATTAACCCAATGGATACATAGTAAGGGCCAGCCCATGACTTCCAAACACCCACTCAGCTCCTCCAAACACTCAGGTGGCTAGCTGTGAAAGGGAGGACCCCAGACAGAAAATAAACTCGCTAAACACCAAAGCATAAATTACCACACTCTAATCCTTAGTTGTTAAAAGGAACAGATCCTCCAGAACAAACCTTTTTTTGTAACACTAAAATATGTAATTCAGCATCTTAAGATTCTATAAAACTAAGCCTTGATAGATGCAGTCAGGCAGTTATTCAGAATCTATTGCAGACCTTTAAACAATTAAGCTGTGATAGGTTGGTCTCTGTATAGTTTAGAATAACTGAAGAATTCTAGGTAATGGGCTACAGAAAAATTTCATATGCTGATTCTTTTTGGAGCTATAATAAAAGGAATTTATAACTAAAGGTAGATATTGGTTCTGGTCCTCACTTTCCTCCACTTATCTATGTGACCTTGAGTAAGTTTGTATAAACATCAGTATCCTCAACTATAAAAATTGGTATGAAAAAACAAACTTTGCCATGGCTGATTGGCTCAGTTGACTGGAGCATCTTCTCATATACCAAAAGTCTGTGGGTTCAATTCCTGGTCAGGGCACATACCTATGTTTCATGTTCAATCCCCAGTAGGGTCCCAAACAGGAGGCAACTGACTGATGTTTCTCTCTCTCTCTGTTTCTCTCTCTCTCTCTCTGTTTCTCTCTCTCTCTCTCTCTCTCTCTCTCTCTCTCTCTCTCTCAAAATAATAATTTAAAAAGCATATCCTTGGATGAGGATTAAATAATAATAATAATAATAATAATAATAATAATAATAAATGGCCTCACTTCCTCTCAGGAATGTTGTGAAGATCAGTAACAGGACATTATAATCTGAAAATGTAGACACACCAGGGTTTTGTGTTTATAGGGAACTTGGTTTTATAAAGATTGTTGAAATTGTTCCGCCATTGAAACTTGTATTTTACAGCTTAATTATGTAGAGAATGAAGACAAACATATTTTTGAATCAGGAAATCTTTTGTTAGGCCTAACAATTTTTTTTTTGGGGGGGGGGCTATGTTACAGTTATATTAAGGACTAAATTTTCCAATATTGATGAAATAACGATTATTGCAGGCACCCAAATGTGTGTTGGGAAGTGACAGCTTGTTTGTTCACTGTTGCTCTTTATATGTTGAACCTGAATGAGGTCATGCTTTCTCAGATAACATTATCTAAGATAATTTAGAAACTAGGATATCATGTCATAATTTACCATTTAGTTCTGAATAAAATAGTTTATACTCATTTTTAAAATGATAAGAATATGTTTTAAATGAAGCATTAGCCTAGATAAAAAGAACTTAGTAAAATAGACAACTTCTTTCAAAGTTTAGCATGTAGGTTTTGACCAATCTCAGAGGAAATGTAATTGTATGCTATAACAAATAATAAAAGTAAAAATGGGCTCACATTTTTTTAGAATATGATAGTGTTTTAGCCCAATACTACCTCAATGAAATGTAGAAAGTGCTGTTGTCTCCAGTTACCACATGGGAAACAGAGGTCTGGAAAGCTTGATGAACTCACCCTGAGTCACAGTTAGTGAATGGAGCTTTTGAGTTCAGAGTTGTTATAGTTTTTGTTTTGTTTTTAACCTATATTGACTTTTCATCTATCAATTCTCAAATTGAAGTAAATAAGGCCATTGGATACATTTGGACATGATTCTATGCTTTGTATTTTCCCACATAGGTCAATACAAGAGTATTCAAAAAAATATCTAAAAATGAAACTATCATATGTAAAGCACTAAGAGCAACTAAATTTCCATTACAGGTACTGAAAGGGGGCTTACATCCCTCTGTTAAAGGCTAATGAGAGACTCATCCATGTCTCTTCTAAACCCCAGAGCATTCAGGTCCACAGGGGACAATCTCTAGAAAACGGAAAGACAACAGAGAAGGAATTTTAGCTAGGAAACAAATGGGTATACCCATCACTACACAGATGATAGTGGGCACAACCTGGTCCCAGCACAGAAACAAACCAGAGCATGTAAACTGCTTTCTGAAAGCAGAGCTAGGAGGCTGGTAAAGAGCAGATAGGCCTCAGGAGGTGAACATCTAGCAGAACTGAAAGAACTATTCAGGATGGCTCCTAACCAGAGTGAAACACTTTAACTGAATAAAGTCTAAATCACATGGCCCAGGGAATGAGATCAGAAGTAATGACATTCAATGTGACTAGACCACCTTCTTACACCATATACAAGAATAAACTCAAAATAGATTAAATGCTTAAATGTAAGACTTGGAATCATAAAAAATCTTAACAGAAAACATAAACAAGCAAAATCTCTCACATTTCTTGTAACAATATTTTTTTCTGATATTTCTCCCCAGGCATGGTAAACAAAGGAAAAAATAAATAAATGGGATAAAATCAAACTAAAATGTTTATGCAAATCAAAGGAAACCATCTATAAATGGTAATTAGACTGAGTCAACCAGCCATCTTCCAGATGTCCAACTTCCTACAGGACAAAGCCATGGTGGTCAGGGCCAAGGCAGAGGCAGTTAGGGATGATCAGGCCAGCAGGGGAGGGCAGTTGGGGTAGAGATCAGGCTGGCAGACAAGAACAGTTGGGGGCAACCAGGCCTGCAGGGGAGGGCAGTTGGGGGCAATCAGGCAGGCAGGCAGAGGCAGTTAGGGGTGATCAGGAAGGCAGGCAGGTGAGCGGTTAGGAGCCAGCAGTCCCAGATTGCAAGAGAAATGTCCGACTGCCAGTTTAGAGCCACAGGAATCAGGCCTAAACCGGCAGTCAGACATCCCCCAAGGGGTCCCCAATTGGAGAGGGTGTAGGCTGGGCTGAGTGAGCCCCCTCCCCTGTGCATGAATTTCGTGCAATGAGCCACTAGTCAACAAAATAAAAGACAACCCACTGAATGGGAGAACATATTTGCCAATGATACAGCTGATAAAAGGTTAGTATCCAAAACATATAAAGAACATATGCAACTCAATATCAGGAAGATAAATAATCCTATTAAAAAATTGGCAAAGGACCCGAATAGACACTTCTCCAAAGAGGACATATGAAATAATGCTCAACATCACTAGTCATCAGAGAAATGCAAATAAAAACCAAAATGAGATATCACTTCACACCTACCAGAATTACTATCATCAATAAATCAACAAACAATAAGTATTGAAAAGAATATGGATGTTGGAATGGGGGTGGGGGGTGTGATTAACCAGGAAACTTATATGCATATATGCATAGCTCATGGTCACAGACAATAGAGCAGTGAAGACCTGAGAGGGGTAGGTGCAGTGTGGAGGGGATCAATGGGAAAAAGAAACAAACAAACAAACAAACAGGTTACCCATAATACTTTCAACAATAAATATAAATTTAAAAATAATCCTAATATATAAAAACCCTGGGTCCATCATGACCAGAGGCTCAACCAACTGAAAGTCAGTCCTGCAGTCAGCCTGGGTTGCCGTGGCAACCCAGCACTGACTGCTGAAGGGGCTGCGAAACAGGCCAGGAGAGAGGCCTGAAGAGAGAAATAGAGTCTGATCTGTAGCCTCTGTGGCAGCTATTGACCAGCACTTGCCTCTCTCTTTCTCTCCAGCAGTCCTGCCTCCATTTATCTCCAGGCCTCCACCTGGGCTGTTGATCAGCCCCGCCTTTCTGATCAGGCCCCATTGATAGGCCCAGAGATGCTGACTAACATAGAAACTGACCAATAAGGAGAGAACCAAGATGGCGGCATAGGTAAACACCGGGAACTTGCTGCCGCACACAACCACATTAAAACTACAACTAGCCAAAACCAGTTTGGCTCAATGGATAGAGCATCGGCCTGCAGACTAAAAGGTCCCAGGTTCGATTCCAGTCAAGGGCATGTACCTGGGTTGTGGCCACATCCCCAGTAGGAGATGTGCAGGAGGCAGCTGATCGATGTTTCTAACTCTCTCTCTCTTTTCCTTCCTCTCTGTAAAAAATCAATAAAATATATTTTTAAAAAAACAAACTACAACTAAAAGACAAAACAAATATCCAGAACCATGGGAAGTCTGGCTGAGTGGAAATTCTACAACTAGAAGGAAAGAGAAAAGCACATTGAGTCTGGTAGGAGGTGCAGAGGTGTGGAAGTGTGGAGGTACGAAGGTGCAAGCGAAAGGGGCTGGCAGCTGGATACGCTGTTGTCTTTTTCAATCAGGAGGGAGATACAGCTCCCAATTGCTCTGAACTCCAGTTCCGGGTAAGACTCGGGAGACCCAGACTCATACAGAGAAAAATTGGACTGTCTGGCATCAGGCCGGAATGTGAGGAGGGCTTTCTTGCAGAGGTGCTTGCAGTGGTCATTGTTCCTGCATGGAGCTGAGGGACACAGAAACCCGGGGGCCTTTTAGGGGCAAGGATGATGGCAGCCATTGCTGTTTGCTCCACCCTGGTGATTCCCTGAGACCCTGCCCCACCCAATTTATAACGCCACCCAAGTTGTGCTCAGAGGCTTTTGCATATGAATGGCCTGACTTTTCTCTGCCTAAAAACCTGTCAAACTGCAACTGGGTCAGAGAACCCCAGAGCTTCCAAAAGAAGGCCTAAGGCTCATCAGCAGCCTGCGTTGCTTCACAGCTGCACCTCATCTGGGCACCTCCAAACCCCAAACAAAGAGGAGGAATCTGCAGATCTCTCTGTAGCTCCTACTGGGTGGCCTCAGGCAGTGGCTGACTTTGCACCTCCTTGGAGATCCAAGAGTCAATATACCCAGTGGTTAGAGTGAGACCATACAGATTACAACTCTTCACATCCAAAAGATACACACTCAGGGAGCAGACTCAGTGAGCACCAAAGCCCCACTGAAGCAAGTCCCGTCCCATAAGGTTGTCTCCAGCACAGAAGTTCTCCCATTGAAGACAAAACTGGTCCTCACAGCCAATTGGCCTGGAGGTCAATTCCTCCCAGTGATACCAACAGCAATCAAGGCTTAACTACAACAAGACTGTGCACACAGCACACAAAGGGGTGCACCAAGTGCATCCACCTCAGGTAATTAGGGAGGCTGAGCCACTGGGTCCTATAGGAAACCTAGCACACAAAGCCACTCTATAAACACAGGGAAGCAGCCAAAATGCAGAGACAAAGAAACAGGTCACAAATGAAAGAAATGGAGGAAAGCAAACTACTGGATATAGAGTTCAAACCCATGGTTATAAGGTTACTTAAAAATCTTCCAGCCCTAACAGGTTTGGCTCAGTGAATAGAGTGTCAGCCTGCAGACTGAAAGGTCCCAGGTTCAATTCCAGTCAAGGGCAGGTACCTTGGTTGCGGGCACATCCCCAGTTGGGAGTGTGCAGGAGGCAGCTGATTGATGTTTCTCTCTCATCGATGTTTCTAACTGTCTATCCCTCTCCCTTCCTCTCTGTAAAAAATCAATAAAATATATTTTGGATATATAGAATCTTCTAGAAACCTCCTAGAAATATAGTGAGACCCTCAAGGATATGAAAAAGGACCAATTAGAAATTAATCATACACTGACTAAAATAAAGAATAATATACAAAGATCCAACAGAAGACTAGAGGATCTCAAGAATCAAGTCAAAGATTTGAAATACAAAGAAGCAAAAAACACCCAACTGGAAAAGCAAAAGGAAAAAAGAATACAAAAATATGAAGATAGTCCAAGGAGCCTCTGGGACAACTTCAAGCGTACCAACATCTGAATTATAGGGGTGCCAGAAGAAGAGAGAGAGCAAGATATTTAAAACCTATTTGAAGAAATAATGACAGAAAACTTCCCCTACCTGGTGAAAGAAAGAGACTTACAAGTCCAGGAAGTGCCGAGAACCCCAAACAAAATGAATCCAACGGGACCACATCAAGACACATCATAATTAAAATGCCAAGGGCAGCCCTGACCGGTTTGGCTCAGTGCATAGAGCATTGGTCTGCGAACTGAAGGGTCCCGGGTTTGATTCCAGTCAAGGGCATGTACCTTAGTTGCGGGCACGTCCCCAGTAGGAGGTGTGCAGGAGGCAGCTGATCAATGTTTCTCTCTCATCGATGTTTCTAACTCTATATCCCTCTCTTTCCCTCTCTGTAAATAATCAATAAAAAATATTAATAAAATAAAATAAAATAAAATGCCAAGGTAAAAGATAAAGAGAGAATATTAAAAGCAACAAGAGAAAAAGTTAGTTACCTACAAGGGAGTACCCATACGACTATCAGCTGATTTCTCAACAGAAACCATGCAGGCCAAAAGGGAGTGGCAAGAAATATTCAAAGTGATGAATAGCAAAAACCTACAACCAAGATTACTCTACCCAGAAAAGCTATCATTTAGAATTGAAGGTCAGAGAAGAAAAAACTAAGTTCATCACCGCCAAACCAGTATTATATGAAATGCTGAAGAGTATTCTTTAAGAAGAGTAAGAAGAAGAAAAAGGTAAAGATAAAAATTATGAACAACGAAGTGACAACAAATACATATCTATCAACAAGTGAATCTAAAATCAAGTGAATAAAAATCTGAAAAACAGAATAAACTGGTGAATAGAATAGAATCAGGGGCATAGAAAGGCAGTGGACTGACAATTCTTGGGGGGAAGGGGGTGTAGGGAGTGTGGGAAGAGACTGGACAAAAGTCATACACCTATGGATGAGCACAGTGGGGAGGGGTAAGGGCAGGGAGTGGGGTGGGAATCAGGTGGAGGGGAGCTATGGGGGGAAAAGAGGAACAACTGTAATAATCTAAACAATAAAGATATATTTTTTAAAAAAGAAAAAAGAAACCGACCAATCAGAACCAAATCTGGGTGAACTGTGAGGAGTCAATGGCTGCCTAGGAGGCGGAACTTTTGACACTGACTGGCATAGAAACCAACCAATCAGAACCAAATTGGCCAGCAGAGGAGTGCAGTTGGGGGCGAGATCAGGCTGGCAGGGGAGGCCTGTTGGGAGCAAGATCAGGCCAGCAGAGGAGGGCAGTTGGGGGCAACCAGGCCAGCAGGGGAGGGCAGTTGAGGGTGGACCAGGCTTGCAGGAATCAGGCCTAAACTGGCAGTCGGACATCCCTCTATGGGTCTCAGATTGGAGACGGTTCAGGCTGCGCGAGGGACAACCCCCCCCCCTCCAGTGCACGAATTTCGTGCACCAGGCCTCTAGTAATAATAATAATAATAATAATAAAGAAAAGAATGTGGAGGAAAGGGAACCCTAGTGCATTGCTGATGAGAATGCAGGTTGGTGCAGCTGCTGTAGAAAAACATTATGGAGGTTCCTCAAACAATTAAAAATGGAACTGCCTTATCACCAAGGGATTCCCCTTGTGGGATTATATCTGAAAACTCCAAAACACTAATTCCAAGGAATAGATGCATCAGTATATTTATTGCAGCATTATTTACAATAGATTTGGAAGTAGCCCGAGTGCCCTTCAGTAGATGACTGGGGGGAAAAAGTGGTACATTTACCCAATGGAATATTATGTGTAAAAAAGGAAATCTTGCCTTTTGTGACAGCATGGATGGACCTGAAGAGTATTGTACTAAGTGAAATAAGCCAGTCATAGAAAGACAAATACCATATGATTTCACTTATATATGGAATCTAATGAACAAAATAAACTAACAAACAAAATAGGAACAGACTCATTGATACAGAGAATAGACTGACAGCTGTCAGAGGGGAGGAGAAAGGGGGCTGGATGAAAATGATGAAGGGATTTAGCAAAGGTTAAAAACTAGGGATTTAGCAAAGGTTAAAAACTCACACAGACAATAGTATGGAGATTACCAGAGGGGAAGGGGGTGGGGGAGGTAGAGAACGTTAAAGGGGAGATAAATGGTGATGGGAGGAGACTTCACTTTGGGTGGTGAACACATAATATACTATACAGATGATGTTTTATAGAATTGTATACTTGAAACTATAAAATTTTTGTTAATCAATGTTAACTCAATAAATGCCAATAAATATTATTTTTTCCAAAGAAGTAATGACATCCAATCTGTCATTATCACTAAGTCCATTTAACACTATTATCTGGGGAGTGGTCCTGGCATCAGTGTCTGTATCCAACCAACAGAGGATTAGATCCTATTCAGGAAGTAACTTTCCTGATAAAAATGTAAGGAATGAAAGGGAGAGATATAACGCTTCTCCTGCTTCTCAGAAAAGCAAAGACATGGAAAGAAAAAGGCAGTGGTTGGAGGTTTCTTACACCAAACACAGAGCACTGAAAGGAGAGCAGCATCAGGATCAGCTCAGATCCTGTTACCAGGTAATAAAAAATTAGCACCATGTAGTTACTAGAATGTGTGAGAGGGAAGGACCATTTCCAGAGGCACAATAGTGATAAAGGTTTGGAATTCAAATGAACTTAGAGAAATTAATAATTATCCACAAAGAGTGATAGGGGCTTTGAAACATGAAGGTTATATTCCAGTGGAAGAAAAGCAATCTGAGCAGACATTAGAACACCCAAGAAGCAAATTAGAAGAAGGACTAACCCCTTAACGTGGGTAAGAGTTTTCACAATTTGTTTCTTCAGGCTAAACAAACATATTAACACACACACGCACACACACACACACACACACAGTTATACCCAAGTTAATAGTATAGTTACGCTATCTTGTTTTTTTGGTAGATTTTCAGTTTGTTACTCTGGCTTTGTTATGCAGTACCTAATAAAAGAATCTGTCCAATCATTGCTATAGGTACATATTTAGAATATTTCAATCAAGATCTGACAAAACAATATCAGCAACACCTGAGGCTATACATATTACAAAACCAAATTTTTTTTCTAATCTTTGGGCCTTTTCATACAGATAGATGGATGAATGGAAAAATAGACAGACAGATGAATGTAAAGAATGGGTGAATAGACAGATGAATACATATGTGAATAAGTGGATGGATGGATGGATGGATGGGTGGATGGATGGATGGACTAGATGGACAGATGGGTAGATTATGGATAGATGGATGGATGGACGAAAAGAGAGAGGAAGGCAGGTAGATAAGTAGTAAAAATAGAGGAGCGAAAACAGGAAAGGCAAGTACCACCTCTGTCTGCACTTCACGCCTTGGTTTAGTTTCCATTTTTTATTTAGACCATCCACCTGCTTAATGATAGTTTGATTCTGTATCCTTCTTATGGCATTCAAACTATTAGCTCCCAAGTAGCAGGGCCAGGTTTCTATGAAATCTCTCAAAAAAGGACCAAGTACAAAACCACATATAGATAAAGATTTTTTTTTTAATGTGGGGTTCATTAGGATGATAAAACTAACACTAAGGCACTGAGAGACAATTTGGTACTAGATTTTTATCATAAAGAGCAGGATGTAAATTCTAAAATAAATTTAAATGTAAAATTACTACTAGATGGCAAGTTTAGAGAAACAAAGGTTATCAGACAGTAAGAACTAGAGAAATAAATAATCATAAAAATTCAACCACTACACAGTGATAAGAGCTTACTTGCATATTCCCTTAAAAAGCCCCCTTTAAAATGAAACCATATAAAATAATAAATTCAGCACAACCAAAATAATGACAGATGTACTTTAAGTGTTTCCAGATCTAAACACCTTGGAAAGCTGAGGTCACATTCATTGAGACTGGATCCCTATCTTAGTTTTAACACATCAACTTGGCTTGGGTGGTAAGCAGAGGAGGCCTTTGAAGACCTCTACATGAAAAAGTGTTCTTCTGACCTTTAATTTTTATACTAGAGGCCCGGTGCATGAAATCTGTGCACTGGAGGTGTGTGGGGGGGTCCCCTTAGCCCAGCCTGCACCCTCTCCAATCTGGGACCCCTCGAGGGATGTCTGACTGCCCCCCACTGCTGGCCAGGTCGCCCCCAACTTTCCCCTCCCTGCCAGCCTGGTCGCTCCTAACTGCCGCCCCCCCCCCCCACTGGCCTGGTCACCCCTTATTTCCCCCCCTTCTGGCCTGTTCACTCCCAACTGCCCTCCTGCCAGCCTTGTTGCCCCTAACTTCCCCCTGCTGGCCTGGTTGCCCCCAACTGCCACCCCACCGGCCTAGTCACCCCTCACTGCCCCCTCTGCCAGCCTAGTCACCCCCAACACCCCCCCCCACTGGCCTGGTCGCCCCCACTGAACCCCCCTGCTGGTCTGGTAGCCCCACTGCACCCCCCCTGCTGGCCTGGTTGCCCCCAGCTTCCCCCCTCTGCCAGCCTGGTCACCTCTAACTGCCCCCCCCCCCCCGATGGCCTGGTCACCCCTAACTGCCCCATGCAGCCTGCTTGTTCAGTTGTTTGGTCATCCCTCACTAAACCACCTGCCAGCCTGGTCATAGGCAGCCATCTTGTGAGGGCATGAGGGTTAATTTGCATATTACCTCTTTATTTTATAGGATTACTTATTCTAATTTTGTCAAAATCGTAGAGAATTTCAAGTGGTGGCTCATTATAATGATGTTTTAAAGCAAAATATATTTGTGCCAGCCTTTATTTAGAAAGGCAATATTGTAGGTTTAAAAGCCCCTTCTGCCTACCTGAGATTCCTCACTAGTGGCTGGTGGCTTAGACGCTAGAACATTCACTTGTCACCCTGTCTTTGCCCCAATGGTCTGTACTTTGCTTCATTACCTATTAGTTCAAATCTACCTGTGAGGGTGAGTGCTCAATATACATTATTTACTGACTTTCATGAACCTAGGGGTTGAGCCAGTATCTTGAATTTTACTTTACATTGTCGCTGAAGTGAGTTCAGCATTGGGACAGAAGCAGGAGGAGGCCAGAGGGAATCAGGGGCCTACGAAGGAAGCCACACCTGGATGGGCCAGTCCTGAGGGGGCTGGGGACTAGCCAAGCAGGAGCAGGCTCTGTCCAGAGGCATTTGGTTCTACAAATTCTTTCTTAGGCTTTTTATTAGCACAGCACTCCTGCTATCCACATTTATGTGACATAACAGAAGTGAAGTTGCCAGGTCTGGGAACAGCCTCCCTTCATACAAGTTCCTGGTAAACCTGTCCCTCAATTCATGCCAGGAACCCTTCCTGGAAATGCTGACAGAAGTAACTTGGAAGTGACTAGAACCCATTGTATTCTTCTTTCCTTGTTAATTTGCTTAAAAAAAAACAACAACAACAAAGGCTCATATTAGGAACTAGAGGCCCGGTGCACAAAAATTTGTGCACTCGAGGGGGGGGGGTCTCTCAGCCCGGCCTGTGCCCTCTCTCAGTCTGGGACCTCTCCGGGGATGACCACCTGCTGGTTGAGGCCTGCTCCCCGGGGGATTGGGCCTAAGATGGCAATCAGACATCCCTCTGGCAGCCTGGCAGCCCTCGGGGGATGTCCACTTGCCAGTGGGGAGCAGACCTAAGCTATAGTTGGATATCCTTAGCGCTGCTGAGGTTGCAGGAGAAGCTCCCACCACCACTGCTGTACTGGCAGCCATCAGCCTGGCTTGTGGCTGAGCAGAGCTCCCCCATGTGGAAGCACACTGATCACCATTGAGCGTCTGACCCCTGGTGGTCAGTGTGTGTCATAGTGACCAGTCATTCCCAGTCTTTCTGCTGTTAGGGTCAGTTTCCATATTACCCTTTTACTATATAGGATAGAAGCCTGGTGCACGGGTGGGGGCCGGCTGGTTTGCCCTGAATGGTGTCCCTGATCAGGGTGGGGGCGCGCTTGGGTGCCTGGCCAGCCTGGATGAGTGGCTGATGGCTGTTTTCAAGCTGCCTGCAACCCCTTCAGGGTGGGGGTCCCCACTGGGATGCCTGGCCAGTCTGGATGAGGGGCTGAGGGCTGTTTTCAGGTGGGCCAACCCTGCAACTGAAGCTCCCAGTCTCTCTTTTTTTTCTTTTTCTTTTTTTTTATTCTGGGATTTATTTACCTTCTGTAATTGAAACTTTGTTGCGGCACCAGCTCCGAGGCCAGCTGGCTAAAAGCAGGTATCTGGGTTTGTTTAGCTTCTATAATTGCAACATCGTTGCTTAGACTGGAGCTCAGAGCCCATCTGCTGCAGGCGGGGAACCTTTGCTTCCTCCATCACTGGAGCAAGCAAGCCTCATGTTCACTTCAGCTGCCTGGCTACTGGCCACCATCTTTGTTGGCAGTTAATTTGCATATCGTCCCGATAAGCCAATGGGAAGTGTAGCGGAGGTATAGTTAATTACCATGTTTCTCTATTATTAGATAGGATAATATAACCAAATAATTTAATCAATCCGAAATTTAATTAAAAAAGAAACTATATGCATTTTTCCTTTTCTTCCTTTTTTGCTTAATCCCTCCACACCGCTTCCAACCTCCCCATCCCCCACCACAGCTGTCTTCCATCTCTATCTATGAGTCAATCTCTATTTTGCTTGTTAGTTCAGTTTGTTCATTAAATTCCAATATAGTAGAAATAATATGGTACCTGTCTTTCTCTGACTGGCTTATTTCACTTGTTCTTCAGGTCCATCTATGCTGTTGCAAAGGGTAAAATTTTTCTTTCTTTTTACAGTCGAGTGGTATTCCATTGTGTAAATGTACCATAGTTGTTTTTTTTTTTTTTTTTTTTTTTATCCACTCATTGGCTGATGGACACTTGGGCTGCTTTGAAATCTTGGCTATTGTAAATAACAGTACAATGAACATGGTGCATATATCCTTTCAAATTAGTATTTCCAGTTTCTTCAGGTAAATTCACAGAAGTGGAATTGTTGGGTAGTAAAGGAGGTCCATTTTCAATTTTTTGAGATAACTCCATAGTGCTTTCCACAGTGGCTGCACCAATCTACATTCCCACCAACAGTGAACAAGGATTCCATTTTCTTCACATCCACACCAACATTTGTTTTTTTGTTGATTTATTTAGAGTCATTTTGAGAGTGTGAGATGATGCCTCATTGAGGTTTTAAGTGAATTTGTCTGATGATTAGTGATGTTGAGCATCCTTTCATATGTCTATCGTCCATATGTATGTCCTCTTTGGAGAAGTGTCTATTTAAGCCCTTTGTCCATATTTTAATTGGATTGTTTGATTTTGGGGTTTTGAGTTTTATAAGTTCCTTATAAATTTTAGATATTAAACCTTTATCAGATGTGTCAGCAGATATGTTCTCCCATTCAGTCTTTTCATTTTGTTGATGGTTTCCTTTGCTATGCAAAAACTTCTTAGTTTTATGTAGTCCATTTGTTTTGTTTTGTTTTATTTTCTCTCTTTTGCTTCCCTGACCCGAGGAGGTATATCAGAAAAAATATTGTAAGGAGAAATGTCCAAGATTTTACTGCCTACTTTTTCTCTGAGGATTTTTATGGTTTTGAGTTGAACATTTAAGTCTTTAATCTATTTTGAGTTTATTCTTGTATGCAGTGTAAGAGGGTGGTCTACTTTTATTTTTTGCACATAGCTGTCCAATTTCCCAACACCATTATTGAATAGACTATTTTTAGTCCATTGTATGTTTTTGCTTCCTTTGTGAAATGTTAATTGATCATATAGGTGTACATTTATTTCTGGGCTTTCTATTCTGTTCCATTGATCTATATTTCTGTTTTCATGCCAGTACTGTTCTATTTTGATTACTATGGCCTTGTTGTATAGTTTGATATCAGTTAGCATAATTCCACCTACTTTGCTCTTCTTTCTCACGATCGCTGTTGCTATTCAGGGTCTTTTGTTGTTCCATATAAATTTTTGAAATATTTGTTTAGTTCTTTTAAATATGTCATTGGCATCTTGACAGAATGTGTTGAATCTGTAGATTGCTTTGGGTAGTATGGACATTTTAATTATGTTAATTCTTCCTACTCATGATCATGGTATATACATCCACTTTGTAACTTCTTTAATTTCTTTCTTCAGTGTCTTATAATTTTCTGAGTACAGGTCTTTTAAATTCTTGTTTAAATTTATTCCTCAGTATTTTATTGGGTTTTGAAACAATTACAACTGGGACTGCTCTTTTACTTTCCCTTTCTGATAATGTATTATTGGTGTATAAAAATGTAACTGATATCTGGATATTTATTTTGTATCCTGTTACTTTACTGAATTTATCAGTTCTACTAGTTTATTGGTGGGATCTTTAAGGTTTTCTATATAAAGTATCATATTATTTGCAAATAATAAATATTTTACTTCTTTCTTTAAAATTTAGATGACTTTTATTTCTTTTTGTTTGATTGCTGTGTGACTAGGACTTCCAGTACTATATTGAATAAGAGTGGTGAAAGCATATACTCTGTGTTGTTCCCAATCTTAAGGGGAATGCTTATAGTTTTTGCCCATTGGATATGATGTTGGCTGTGGGTTTGTCATATATGGCCTTAATTCCATCTATTCCCACTTTGCTGAGAGTTTTTATCATAAACTAGTGGCCTGGTGCACAAAATTTGTGCAAGCGGGGGCAGGGGGCAGAGGGGGGGCGAGGGTTCCTTCAGCCCAGCCTTCACCCTCTCCAATCAGGGACCCCTTGGGGGATGTCCGACTACTGGTTTAGGCCTGATCCCTCCCCAACAGCCTGATCTCACCCACAACTGCCTCTGCATGCCTGATCACCCCTAACTGCCCTCCCTTGCTGGCCTGATTTCGCCCCTAATTGCCCTCCCCTGCCAGCCTGATCCTGCCTCCAACTGTCCTCCCCTGCTGGCCTGGTTGCCACCAACTGCTCTCCCTTGCTGGCCTGATCTCACCCCCAATGACCCTCCCCTGCTGGCCTGATTTCCCCCAACTACCCTCCCCTGCCTGCCTGATATAGCCCCCAACAGCCCTCCCCTGCCAGCCTGATCTCACCCCCAACTGCCCTCTCCTGCTGGCCTGATCACCCCTAATGGCCTTTGCCTCAGCCCCCACCACCATGTCTTTGTCTGGAAGGAAGTCAGACATCGGGAAGATGGCCGGTCAAACCAGTCTAATTAGCATATTACCTGTTAGTAGTATAGATAGATTATATAGGATAAGATTGCTTAAATGGGGTGGGGGAGGAAGCCTTTTTCATCAGGAGGAGATGCTCTTGGAGACAAAAATACATAATCCCTATATCTGGACTGATAGCCAGCCATATGCACTATACTGTCAAACTGGTCATTAAAAAATTGAACCGCTTTCTTACACCTTACACCAAACAGCTATTACCCTTAAAACCACTCTTCAGTCCCCACCTTAGGTTCTGCCTTTGCAGTTCACCCAGATTAGGTTCTGATTGGTCGGTTTCTATGCCAGTCAGTGTCAAAAGCTCTGCCTCCTAGGCAGCCATTGGCTCCTCTCACTTCACCCAGATTTGGTTCTGATTGGCTGGTTTCTATGCCAGTCAGCATCTCTGGGCCTATCAATGGGCCTGATAAGCAGCCCAAGCAGAGGCCTGAGAGAAAGAGAGCCACTGCTGCTGGCTAGGCCCAGAGAGAAAGAGAGAGGCAAGTGCTGATCAACAGCAGCCATGGAGGCTATGGATCAGACCCTGCTTCTCTCTCCAGGCCTCTCTTTGGGCCTGATCCGCAACCCCTTCAGCAGTCAGTTCTGGGTCAGGGCACTGCAGCAGTGGCAGTCAATGGTGGGTTGCCACAGCAACCCAGCACTGACTGCAGGACTGACTTCTGGTCAGTCAAGCCTTTGGTCATTTTGGATGTTATGGACCCTGTGTTTTTATATATTAGGATGGGTGCTGGATTTTATCAAACACTTTTTCTGCATTCATTGATATGATCATGTGATTTTTATCCTTCATTTTGTTTATGTGGTGATCACGTTTATTGTTTATGGGTATTGTACCAACCTTGCATCCCCGGAATTAACCCCATCTGGTCATGGTGTATTGACCTCTTTAGTATATTGCTGAATTTGGTTTGCTAATATTTTGTTGAGTATTTTAGCATCTATGTTCATCAGGGATATTGGCCTATTTTTTTTTTTTTTTTTGCCATGTCTTTATCTGGTTTTGGAATTAGAATGCTAGCCTCACAAAATGAGCTTGGGAGTCTTCCCCCCTCTTAAAATTTTGGTTAAATAAAGACATTACAATGCATTTTAAAAAATTAACTGGATATCCATATGTTATATTGTCCAGTGCTTAAGAGCCTTGAGAGTTTCTAGGCTCTTTTAAAGTAGAAACTGTTCTTCAGTAATCCCAACTAGCCTTGTGAGTGTAGGTCCTACCTGCATGGGTATGTACTGTGTACATAACCCCTGAGCTCAATCCTCTGTCATGTAGCTTCCTCACAGTTGTCCTGGAGGGTGAGGGTGGTGCAGGGGTTTAGGAGACAATTAGCAGGTACATCATCTATTAATTTGGAAGTTTCCCAGAAAAGCCAGCAGTCTATTCCAGGTAGTTACAATGACTATCAGTATTGACATCTTCAGCTGGTTTTCATCAACATTGTTGATAAATTCTCAGAATGGAGCAATGATCTGATATCAGAAATAAAATAGACCTGACTTTTCTACCACTTGCTTCCATTGGCTTCAGTTCCAGTGTTGTCCAAGGTCTGGCAACATCATTATCACCTGGAGATTGTTAAAATGCAGAACGATGCCTCCACCTCAGACCTACTGAAATAGAACCTGCATGTTAGCAAATCACTTGGGTGATAGGTATATATTAGAGGCCTGGTGCATGGATTCGTGCACATTGAAAGAAAATTAATTAGAAGAAATATTTTAGAGGCCAGGGAGGGACTATGGGAAGACTCCAGGGCGTGTCCAGCCTGTCTCACCCAGTCCCGATTAGCCAGACCCCAGCAGCAAGCTAACTTACCAGTCAGAGCATCTGCCCCCTGGTATTCAATGCACATAATAGTGACTGGTCTAGCAAATGGTCAGACGCTTAGTATATTAGACTCTTATTATATAGGATGTTAAAATGGGAGATGCATTGCTTTATAGTAGATAATAAAGCTCAGAATTTGGGAACCAAGTGATTCACCCTGGAGACTGCTCCACATGTCAGCCCTGTAACTGAGAACCACCTGGGAATTGCAGGAATGCTCAACATCCTCTCCTCCCTCTCCTCACCTCCTGTCTCAGTCCATTCAGGATGCTATAACTGAACACCATCCACTGAGCAGCTTAAACAATAAACATTTATTTTTCACAGTTTTGGAGGCTGGAAGTTTGATGTCAATACACAGGCAGATTTGGGGTCTGTCCAGAGATGTCTTTGGAGATCACAGACAGCCACCTTCTTGCTGTGTCCTCACATGGCAGAAAGGAATTCTCTGTTTCTTCCCCTTCTTATACTAGTAAGGGTATTAATTCCATAATCAGGGTCCCTCTCTCATGATCTAATATGACCTTAATTATCTCCCAGAGCCCTCTTCAAATTCATCACCTTGAAGGTTAGAAGTTCATGTAAACGTGGGGGACAAACATTCAGTCCATAGCAATTCCATCTGGGCTCAGCCCAGGTTTCACAATACAAATGCTCCCTGTAGTTCTAAAATATCTAGTATATCATGACTTGAGCTATAGTGGAGTGAAAAGGGATAGGTGATTTACCTAAGGTTTCTAAAAACTGAGAAATACAGCTTTTTGAAGCTTACCCTTCCCTGTTATCGTCTATAAACCCTATCTACAGGTAAAAATGAAAGAATGGGGTAGTTGAGATACTGAAGTATCCAATGAGACATAATTCAGGATTCTGGGTAGGGACCCCAGCAAAAAGAGTCTGACATGACTGAGTATCATTTATTAAGTCATTCGTTCCTTAATCAGTGTCCATCCTCCATGAGAGACCTCGTTTCAGGAGCTGCTGTGATTACACCATCTATCCTAAAACAGTTGGCATCACCCAGGGCCTGGGTGATTGGCAGTGGTCGGCAAACTCATTAATCAACAGAGCCAAGTATCACCAGTACTTCTTCAGAATAGACTCGCCCAGGCCGAAAACCAACTTCTGCGCATGGGCCACTAAGTTTTAATCGCACTGTATGTGCGCCCGCACGTGGTATTTTGTGGAAGAGCCACACTCAAAACCAAAGAGCCGCATGTGGCTTGCAAGGTCTGGCAACATCAGGTCCTCAAAGCAACCTGCTGCCACAAGGAGTTTCCCTCTAGGTTGGATCCCTCTGGAGCATAGTGACCCAGATCAATTGACTGTTTCCCCTGTAAGGACAAGGAGTCATTCGGATGACAGGGTTTAAAGGGGATGAAATTTGTCTGTGGGAGGAAAGTCCATGCCATCTGTGGCTCTCTGTTTAGAAGATGATTCTTAAGGGCTCAACCTTACCCTTAATGCTACTTCTGGCTCCTGAGTGGAAGAATATTTGAGTCATCTCCAATCAGTTACTGTCTATCTCCATGCATTCCCAACTTGGCCAAGCCATGCCCCAACTTCAGTCTGTTAATAAAAGATTGGTATAACAACCTTCAGTGCACCTTGCCTCTTCCCTCTGCAGACTCCCTTAAAACACACCTTTCCAAGCCTCCAGTCAATCTTTCAGCTTCTCTCCTTCTAATTATTACTTAATTTAGGGAATTAACTCTTTCATGAGGCAAGAAAAGTCCATGGCCCTCTCTGTCTCTCTCTCATTATAAAAATGGCTTATTGAACCAATGAATGCATAAATAAGTGGAACAACAAATCAATGTTTTTCTCTCTCTCAAATCAATAGTAATAATTTTTAAAAAAAACATATGGAAGAATTAAAAATGGCAGTGGAGAAAATGGAAGCTCTCAGACATGCTCCCAGGACCAAACTGGAATTACAACTAAAATACAAAAAAAATCACCTTGAATAATTAACTAAAGACTAGCTGGAGAGAACCCTGATAACAAAGAATGGAAAGTGGAGACTGCATAGAGATTGGTAGGAAGGGCAAAGGCACAAAAGGGCTGACCATACTACCACAGACAGCAGCTGAAGTTCTGGAGAAATATCTCAGCTGTGTGGGGTTGCCACTGAGAACTCTAAGGTCTAATCCTCAATCTGGGCTCCTCAGCAGAGAGTGCCAGAACTCAGAAAGGAGCCCACATAACATCTGGCTTTGAAAAGCAGCAGGGTTGCTGTCTGCAAGGGAAAGATGGCTGGAAATGCAGGCACCTTTTTAAAGGGCCAGCACACAACATTTTAAGTACAGCCACTTATCTTGGGCTCTGGCAGAGGGAGGGAAGAGTGGACTAGAGTTGTATAAACATAATGCAGGGTTGGAGGATCTTGGGTTAAGTTTGGAAGGCAGACACCCCGGTTTCCTGTGCTGAGTCATTCCCTCATGCTGTGGAGGTAATCTTTCTCAGGCAAACCTTTGCTATCCTGCTGTTTGTACCTGGGGGAAGACAGTTGACCCACCCTGTTGGAAAACCTCTCACCCCATCTGTGGATGATTACTTTAAGCTACTCCAGACTGAATCCAATCAGCCTTTAGGCAGAGGCAGTTCTGTGTAGGCTTTGAATCTTTCCCTGATCTAATTAGTCAGAAACAGCAGTTTGGGTCCCTGCTGCAAACACCATCTAGAATGCTCAGTGAGGCAAAAGCCAGTGGGACCACAAGCACCTGCAGCTGACACTGACAGGACCAGCTCTGTGGGGGAAGGAAATACAGCTCAGAACAAGGTCAATCAAAGTGTGATACTCAAGGCAGACCCAGCCTCTAAGCTAAGGATTCCCAGACCACTGGACAGCTGGCACAATGACATTAGGATTGAACCTCACTGGCAGCAAGTCAGAAGGGAGAACCCTTCCACAGATGGGACATCAACAATCAAGTCCAAATTACAACAAAAGAACCCAAACAATGCACACAAGGGCATTCCTACAGCATCCAGTTTGGCAAACAAAGAGACTACACCATTGGACCCCTCAAGACACTTCCTACATAAGATCATCCCACAAAGACTGGGAGGCATAGTAGTTCTATCTAATACATAGAAGTAAACATAAAGGGCCAGATAAATAGGGATAGAAAGAAACAACCCCCAAATAAGAGAAAAGAAGAAATAACCAGAAAAAGAACTAAATGAGATGGAAACAAGTAACCTATTAGACATCGAGTTCAAAGCAATAGTTATAAAGTTGCTTGGAGGAACTTAGTGCGAATAACAATAACATGAAAAGGTAAATAGAGGTCATGAGCAAGTAACAGACAAAAATGAAGAATGATATATCTGACATCAAGAACACACTGGAAGGGATTAAAAGTAGATTGGATGAAGCAAAGGACCAAATTAGTGAGTTGGAAGATAAAGTAGAAATAAATACCTAATTAGAGCAGCAAATAGAAAAAAAAAGTAATTAAAAAGCAGGAACATAGCTTAAAGGAGCTCTGGAACAAAATGAAATGTAAAAACATCCACATTACAGAAATACCAGAAGGGGAAGAGGATGAGCAAGGAATAAAGAACCTGTTTAAAGAAATAATGATGGAAACTTTTAAATAATGATAACACTGTTTATATTTACAACTTTGGTTGAATTGTTTATCGTTTTTTGAATAAAACAACATAAATTCTGAAAAAAAATAATAAAGAAAGAAATAATGATGGAAAACTTCCCCAATCTGGTGAAGGAAAATGTCACACAAGGTCAGGAGGCACAGAGTCCCATTCAAGATGAACCCAGAGATCCACACCTACACACATTGTAATTAAAATTGCAAATTTTAAAGGCAGCAAAAGAGAGCCAGAAAATTAGACAAAGGAGTTCCATTGGAATGTTGACTGACTTCTCTAGAGAAACACTTCAGGCCAGAAGGGAGTGACATGAAGTACTCGAAGTAATGAAAAGCACCTAAATCCAAGACTACTGTATCCAGCCAGGCTATCATTTAAAATTGAAGGTGAAATAAAAAGCTTTTCAGAGAAAAAAACTTTTAAAGTACATTACTGTACCACCAAACCAGTAATGCAAGAAATGTTAAAGAAACTGCTTTAAGAAGAAGAAAAGGCGAAAAGTGTATTATAGGCATAAGAAATGAAAAATGTCAATAAATAAATACTTACCAATAATAACCTTAAATGTAAATGGATTAAATGCTCCAGTCAGAAGACATGGTGTGATTGATTGGATAAGAAAACATTACCCATATATAGGCTGTCTACAAGAGACCCACCTCAGAACAAAAGATATACACAGACTGCAAGTGAAGGGATAGAAAAATATATTCCATGCAAATGGAAAGAAAGAAAAGAAGACAAAATAGACTTCAAAACAAAGGCCATAATAAGAGAAAAATAAGGCCATTTTATAATACTTAAGGGAATAATTCAACAAGAAAATATAATCTTTACAAACAGATTTGCACCCAATATTGGAGCACCTAAGTACATTCAAAAACTCTTGATGGACTTTAAGGAGATATTGACAGCAATACAGTCACAGCAGGGACTTTAATACTCCATCAACATACTGGATAGATCTTCCAGATAGAAAATTAACAAGAAAACAGAGGACTTAAGTGACACACTAGATCAGATGGATCTAACCGATATTTACAGAACATATCACTCTAAAGCAACAGAATATACATTCTTCTCAATTGTACATGGAACATTATCCAAGATAGAGCACATATTAGGGCACAAAATAAGTCTATACAAATTCAACAAGATTGATATAATACCAAACATTTTCTCTGATCACAATTAGAAATCATGAAGTTAGAAATCAACTATTAAAAAAACTCAAAAACACTCTAATGCATGGAAGCTAAAGAGCATGTTATTAAACAATGAATGGTTACCAATGATATCAAGGAAGAAATGAAAAACTTCCTGGAAACAAAGGAAAATGAACACACAATCACCCAAAACCTATGGAACACAGCAAAAGCAGTCCTGATAGAGAAGTTCATAGCACTACAGGACTAATGCAAGAAAAAAGAAAAAGTACTAATAAACTATCTAACCCTACAACTAAATTGATTAGAATTAGAACAGCAAGAAAAACCCAGAATAAGGAGAAGGAAGGAAATAATAAAGATTAAAGCAGAAATAAATGACATAGAAAATAAAAAAAAACTGTACAAAGATCAATAAATTCTATTTTTTTTATTAATCCTCATCTGAGGATATTTTTTCATTGTTTTTTTTTGTTTTGTTTTGTTTTGTTTTGTTTTGTTTGAGAGTGGAAGAGAGAGGGAAAGACAGAGAGAAACATCGATGGGAGAGAAACACTTCAATTTGTTGCCTCCTGCAGGAACCCCAATCAGGACCCAGCCTAGGGAGGAGCAGTCCACACTGGTCTGAGGAGCAGCAGCGACATGCAGCCCAGCCCCGTCCAAGAAGCAGCAGCTGTGCAGCCCGCACCCTGCACCTGTCTGAGGAGTAGCAGCTGTGTGAGCAACCTGCCCCCATCAGCAGCTGTATGAGTAGCCTGCCTCCATCCAGGGAGCAGCAGCTGTGTAAGCAGCCCACACCCGTTTGAGTAACAGCAATGCCATGAGCAGCCCACCACAGTGCAAGGAGCAGCAGCCACTAGAGCAGACTGCCCACATCTGAGAAGCGGCAGCCCTGTGCAGTCCGCACTGGTCCAAGAAGCAGCAGCCATACGCAGCCTGCACTTGTCCAATGAGCAGCAGCTGGGTGAGCAGCCTGCCCCCATCTGAGGAGCAGCAGCCACACGTGCAGCTCACTCCTGACCGAGGAGCAGCAGTCATGCAAGCAGCTCATTCCCCATCCAAGGAGCTGCAGCTATGCAAGCAGACCACCTCTGTATGAGGAGCAGCAGCCACACGTGCAGCTCACTCCCACCCGAGGAGCAGCAGCCATCTGAGCAGCTCACCCCTGTCTGAGGAGCAGCAGCCACACAAGCAGACCGCCCACATCCGAGGAGTGGCAGCCCTGCGCAGCCTTCTCTGGTCAGAGGAGCAGCAGCCATACACCGCCTTCACCTTTCCAATGAGCAGCAGCTGGGTGAGCAGCCCGCCCCTGCCCAAGGAGCAGCAGCTGCACATGCAGCTCACTCCTGCCCGAGAAGCTGCAGCCACACAAGCAGCCTGTCCCCCATCTGAGTAGCAGCAGCTGCATGAGCAGCCCACACCTGTATGAGGAGCAGTAGCCCTGTAAGCAACCTGCCCCTGTCCAAGAAGCAGGAGCCTCATGAGCAGCCCACCCCATCTGAGGAGCAGCAGCAGCGTGCAGCCAGCCTCGATCCAAGGAGAAGCAGCCATGTGAGCAGTCCGCCCCTGTCTGAGGAGCAGAAGCCACGTGAACAGCCTGTCCCCATCTGAGGAGCAGCAGCCTCGTGATCAGCCCACCCCTGTCCAAGGAACAGCAGCTGAGCAAGCACCCTCCCCGACCAGCCGGAGGTGACACCACTGTTGCAAACAGCACCCAACAGAGGAGCCGTTGCCAACTGAGGAGCAGCCACTTCTGTGACCATCCGAGGAGCACCCACAGCCTGAGGAGCCACTGCAACCCAAGGAGCAGCCCCTGCACGACTCGACATCTAGATCACTTGGTGAGACGCAAAATGGGTAGACAAAGAAACCCCCAAAGGAAAGAAAGGGAGGATTCACCAGAAAAGCAGCTAAGTGAAACAGAGGCATGCAATATGTCAGACCAAGAATTCAGATGAAGGGTCATACAGTTCATAAACCTGATGGAGGAAAAAAAATCAACAACTTATGTAAGAATCAAGAAGAAATGGATGAAAAAATTAATAACTTATGTAAGTATCAAGAAGAAATAAAAGTTATGTTTCTGCAATAAAAAACATCATGGAAAGTTTCAACAGTAGACTAGGAGAAGCGGAGGACCAAATTAGCAAATTAGAAGACAGGGTAGCAAAACACACCCAAACTGAACTGTAATTGGAGAAAAAATAAATAAAAGATAGGATGAGAGCCTAATGGAGCTATGGGACAACATGAAATGAAACAAAATACGAATAATAGGGGTGCCAGAACAACAGGAAGAGGAACAAGTGTTACAAAACCTATTTGAAGAAATGTCAGAAAACTTCCCTGAGGTGGGGAAGAAAAAAGTCACACAAGCACAGAGAGTCCAAAACAAGATGAACCCGAAAAGACCCACAAAAAGACACATCATAATTACCCTGGCAAATGTTTAGGATAGAGAGAATCTTAAAGGCTGCAAAAGAGAGACAGAAAGTTATATAAAAGGGATCTCCAATTAGATGATCAAATAATTTCTCAACAGAAACACATCAGGCCAAAAAAGAATGGAAGGAAATTTACAAAGTTATGCAAAGCAAGGGATTGAATCCAAGAATACTCTATCCTACAAGGCTATCATTCAAAATTGAAAGGGAAATAAGAATATTCACAGACAAATAAAGGCTAAGGGAGCTTATCACCACCAAGCCAGCAATGCAAAAAATGCTGCAGGGACTGGTGTAAAAAAGAAGAAATAATAAGCTAAGAAAGAAAACAGGCACCCAAAATAAAAATGGTTACAAACAAGTACCTTTCAATAATAACTTTAAACATAAACAGATTAAATGCTGCAATCAAAAGACATTGATTGGCTGAATGGGTTAAAAAAACAAGATCATATATATATATATATATATATATATATATATATATATATATAGTCTACAAGAGACCCACCTCAGAATAAGGGACTCACACAGACTGAAAGTGAAGGGATGGAAAAATATCTTTCAGGCAAATGGAAATGAAAAAAAAAAAAAACTGGGGTAGCAATACTTATATCTGACATAATAGACCTCAAAGTGAAGGCCATAACAAGAGATAAGAAAGGCCACTTGAAAATACTAAAGGGATCGATACAACAAGAGGATATAACCCTGATAAACATATATGCACCCAATGCAGGAGCACCCAAATACATAAAAAATCTCCTGGAAGATATAAAGGGAAAGATCAACAACAATACAATCATGGTAGGGGATTTAATACACCACTGACATCACTGGATAAATTCTCTAGACAAAAAATCAACAAAGAAACAGCAATCCTAAATAACTCACTAGATCAGATGGACTTAATTGACATATTAAGAACATTTCACCCCAAAGCCACAGAATATACATTCTTCTCAAAGTGTACATGGGACATTTTTCAAAAATAGACCACATATTGGGTCACAAGCAAAGTCTTCCCAAATTCAAGAAGATTGAAATCATACCAAGCCTTTTCTCAGACCACAATGGCATAATATTAGAAATAAACTACAATAAAAACAATCCAAAACATTCAAACACTTGGAAGCTGAAAAGCATGCTAGTAAACAATGATTGGATTACCAAAAGAGATCAAAGAAGAACTTAAAAAGATCCTGGAAACTAATGACAATAAAATCACTACAATCCAAAATATATGGGACACAATGAAAGCAGTCCTGAGAAGGGAAGTTTATAGCTCTACAGGCCTACCTCAAAAAACAAGAAAAAATGGTAATAAATCATCTAACTCTACAACTCAAAGAATTAGAAAGAGAGCAAGAAGAAAAGCCCACAGCATCCATAAGGAAGGAGATAATAAAGATCAGAGCATAAATAAATGACATATAAACCAAAAAGCAATACATGAGATCAATGAAACCAAGAGCTGGTTCTTTGAAAGGATAAACAAGATTGATGAACCTCTAGCCAGGCTCACTAAGAAGCAAAGAGAGAGGACCCAAATAAACAAAATCAGAAATGACAGAGGTGAAATAACAACAGACCCTACCGAAATACAAAAGATTGCTAAAGCATACTATGGACAACTCTATTCTAACTAACTAGACAACCTGGAGGAAATGGACATATTCCTAGAAAAATACAACAGAAATGCCAACTCTCACCACTCCAGTTCAACATAGTACTGGAAGTACTAGCCATTGTGATCAGACAAGAAGAAGAAATAAAAAGCATCCAAATTGGAAAAGAAGAAGTAAAACTGTCCTTATTGACAGATGACATGATACTGTACATAGAAAACCCTAAAAACTCCATCAAAAAAATTATTACACTTAATAAATGAATTCAGCAATGTAGCAGGATACAAAATTAACGCCAAGAAATATATGGCATTTCTATACACCAATGGTGAACTTACAGAAAGAGAGATTAAAGAAGTAATCCCATTTACCATCGCACCAAAAAAATTAAGATACATAGGAATAAACTTGACTAAGTAGGTAAAAGACCTGAACACAGAAAACTACAGGAAATTGAAAAAGGAGATAGAGGAAGACATAAACAGATGCAAGAACATACCATATTCATGGATTGGTGGAATCAACATTACCAAGATGTCCATACTATCCAAAGCAATCTATAGATTCAATGCACTCCCCATTAAAATATCAACGACATATTTCACGGACCTAGAACAAACTTTCCAAAAATTCATGTGGAATAAAAAAAGACCCTTTTTTTTTATAGCTGCAGTAATCCTGATAAAGAAGAATAAAGTAGGTGGGATCTCAATACCATATATCAAGCTGTATTACAAAGCCTCTGTTCTCAAAACAGCTTGGTACTGGCATAAGAACAGACATACAGATCAATGGAATAAAATAGAGAACCCAGAAATTGACCCAAACCACTATTGCTCAATTAATATTTGACAAAGGAGGCATGAACATACAATGGAATCAAGACAGCCTCTTCAATAAATGGTGATGGGAAAATTGGACAGATACATGCAAAAAATGAAACTAGACCACCAACTTACACCATACACAAAAATAAACTCAAAATGGATAAAGGACTTAAACATAAGTCGGGAAACCATTAAAAATACTAGGCATTGGTTCTCAACCTTCTGGCCCTTTAAATACAGTTCCTCATGTTGTGACCCCACCATAAAATTATTTTCATTGCTACTTCATAACTGTAATGTTCCTACTGTTATGAATTGTAATGTAAATATCTGATATGATGGATGGTCTTAGGCGACCCCTGTGAAAGGGTCATTCGACCGCCAACGGGGTCACGACCTACAGGTTGAGAACAGCTGTAAGAGGAATCCACAGGCAGCAAAATCTCAGACATATGCGAAAGCACTTTCTTTACTGATACTGCTCCTAGGGCAGTGATGGTGAAACTATGATACATGTGTCAGAGGTGACACGTGAACTCATTTTTTTGGTTGATTTTTCTTTGTTAAATGGCATTTAAATATATAAAAAAATATCAAAAATATAAGTCTTTGTTTTACTATGGTTGCAAATATCAAAAAATTTCTATATGTGACATGGCACCAGAGTTAAGTTAGGTTTTTTCAAAATGCTGACATGCCAAGCTCAAAAGGTTCACCATCACTGTCCTAGGGCAATGGAAACTAAAGAGAAAATAAACAAATGGGACTACATCAAAATAAAAAGCTTTTGCACAGCAAAGGAAACCATCAACAAAACAACAAGAAAGCCCCCTGCTTGGGAGAACATATTTGCAAATGTTATCACCCATAAGGGTTTAATCTCCAACATTTACAGGGAACTCATACAACTTAACAAAAGGAAGATAAAAAACCCAATCAAAAAATGGGCAATGGACCTAAATAGATACTTTTTGAAAGAAGATTGAAGAAAAGCCAAAAGACATATGAAAACATGTTCAAAGTCACTAATCATCTGAGAGATGCAAATCAAAACTACATTACGGTACCATCTCACACCTGTCAGAATGGCTATTATCAACAAATCAACAAATGACAAGTGCTGGCGAGGATGTGGAGAAAAGGAACCTGCATTCACTGCTGGTGGGAATGCAGACTGGTGCAGCCACTGTGGAGAACAGTATAGAGTTTCCTCAAAAAACTAAAAATGGAACTCCCATTTGACCCAGTGATCCCACTTCTAGGAATATAGTCCAAGAAACTAGAAACACCAATTAGAAGGGATATATGCACCCTTATGTTCATAGCAGCACAATTCACCATAGCTAAGATTTGGAAACAGCCTAAGTGCCCATCAGTAGATAAGTGGATTAAAAAACTGTGGTACATCTACACAATGGAATACTACACTGGGGGGAAAAAGAAGGAGTTCTTACCATTTGCAACAGCATGGATGGAGCTGAAGAGCATTATGCTAAGTGAAATAAGCCAGGCAGAGAAAGATAAATACCACATGATCTCACTCACTTGTGGAATATAATGAAGAACATAAACTGATGAACAAAAACAGATCCAGAGACAGAGAAGCATCGATTAGACAGTCAAACCTCAGAGGGAAGGTGGGGGGGTAGGGTGGGGGTAAGTGGGAGAGATCAACCAAAGGACTTCTGTGCAAGCATATAGGCTTAACCAATGAACACAGACAACAGTGGGGGGGGCGGGTGAGGACATGAGTCGGGGTTATAGGGGGTAACATGGGGACACATATGTAATAACTTAATCAATAAAAAAAATTAAAAAAAGATTAAGCAACTCATTAAAGGCAGAATTCAAATCAGAAAAAAAGAAAAGAACACTTTGAATCTTTTTATATGAAGCCAGCATTATCCCAGTTCCAAAACTAGATAAAGGCAGTACAAAGAAAGAAAATTACAGGACAATATCTCTTATGAACACAGATGCTAAAATCCTCAAGAAAATTTTAGCAAATCATATCTAGCAATATATTAAAATGATTATACACCCTGACCAAGTGGAATTTTTTCTGGGGATGTAAGGCTGGTACAATATTTGAAGATCAATAGATGTGAAACATGAAATAAACAAATTGAAAGATAGAAACCACATGATTATGTCTATAGATGCAGAAAAAGCATTTAACAAAATCTAGCACCCTGTTTTGATAAAAAACTCTCAGTAAAATTGGAATAGAGGGAATAAACCTCAACACAATAAAGGCCATATACAACAAACCTACAGTGAACATCATACTTAATGGGCAAAAACTAAAACCATTACCCCTGAGAACAGGAACAAGACAGGGATGTCCACTTTCATGACTCTTATTTAGCATAATATTGGAAGTCCTAGCCACAGCAATCAGAGAAGAAGAAGAGATAAAAGGCATTCAAGTTGGAAAGGAGGAAGTAAAATTCATTATTCACAGACGACATGATATTTACATACAAAATCCCTAGAGGCTCCACTAGGAAACTACTAAACTTAATAAATGAATTTGGCAAGATAGCAGGATACAAAATCAATATGCACAAATTGATGGCATTTTTACACACCAAAAATGAACTCTCAGATAGAGAAATTAAAAAGCAATCCCAGATACATGCAAAAAAATGAAACTAGACCACCAACTTACACCATACACAAAAATAAACTCAAAATGGATAAAGAACTTAAACATAAGATGAAACCATTAAAACATTAGAGGAATCCACAGGTAGCAAATCTCAGACATATATCGAAGCACTATGTTCACTGATACAGCTCCTAGGGCAATGGAAACTAATGAGAAAATAAATAAATGGGACTACATCAAAATAAAAACCTTCAGTACAGCAAAAGAAACCATCAACAAAACAACAAGAAAGCCCAGTGCATGGGAGAACATATTTGCCAATGTTATCACCAAAAAGGGTTTAATCACCAGTATTTACAGGAAACTCATATTACTTAACAAAAGGAAGATAAACAACTCAATAAAAGTATGGGGAAAGGACCTGAACAGATACTTTTCAAAAGAGGACATAAGGAAAGCCAACAGACAATGAAAACATGCTCAAAGTCACTAATCATCTGAGAGTTGCAAATCAAAGCAATAATGAGGTACCATCTCACACTTGTCATAATGGCTATCATAAACAAATCAACAAATGACAAGTGCTGGCGAAGATGTGGAAACAAAGGAACCCTCTTGCACTGCTGGTGGGAATGCAGACTGGTGCAGCCACTGAGAACAGTATGGAGATTTCTCAAAAAAATAAAAATGGAATTCCCATTTGAGCCAGTGATCCTACTTGTATAAATATATCCCAAGAAACTAGAAACACCAATCAAAAAGGACATATGCACCCCTATGTTTATAGCAGCACAATTTACCATAGCAAAGATTTGGAAATAGCCTAAGTGCCCATCAGCAGATGAGTGGATTGAAAATCTGTGGTACATATACACAATGGAATACTGTGCTGTGATAAAAAACAAGGAGTTCTTACCATTTGCAACAGCATGTATGGAACTGGAGAGCATTATGCTAAGCAAAGTAATCCAGTCAGAGAAAGATAAGTATCACATGATCTCACTCATTTGTGGAATATAATGAACAGCATTTACTGATGAAAAAAAAAAAAAAAACAGATCGAGAGAAAGAGAAGCATCAATCAGACTGTTAAACCTCAGAGGGAAGGTAGGGGAGCGTGGGTGTAAGGGGGAGAGATCAACCCAAGTACTTCTATGCTTGCATATAAGCCTAGACACAGACACCAAGGGGGTGAGGGCATAAGTGGGGGTTTGGGGGCACAATGGGGGGATAAGAACATATATGTAATACCTTAATCACTAAAGAAAAAAATAAAATAAAAAAGGAGTCCAATTTACTATTGCTACACAAAAAAAGATACCTAGGAATAAATTTAACCAAGGAGGTAAAAGACCTGTACTTGAAAACCTATAAGACATTGAAAAAAGAAATAGAGGAAGATACAAACAAATGGAAGTGTATACCATGTTCATGGATTGGAAAAATTACATCATTAAAATGTCTATACTACCCAAAGCAATCTACATATTCAATGCAATTCCTATTAAAATACCAAAGGCATACTTCACAGAGCTAGAACAAATACTCCATAAATTTATATGGAACCATATATAGACCCCAAAGAGCTGCAGCAATCTTGAGAAAGAGGAATGAAGTAGGTCGGATCACAATACCAGATATCAAACTGTACAACAAAGCCATTATAACCAAAACAGCCTGGTACTGGCACTAGAACAGGCATACAGACCAAGGGATCTAAACAAAGACCCCCCAAATTGATCCACACCATTGCAGTCAATTAATATTTGACAAAGGAGGCAAGAACATACAATGGAGTAGACAGTCTCTTCAACAAATGATACTGGGAAAAGTAGACAGACACATGCAAAAATATGAAACTAGACCACCAACTTACACCATACATAAGAGTAAACTCAAGATGGATAAAAGACTTCAATATAACTCATAAAACTATAAAAATCTTAGAGGAGAACATAGGCAGTAAAATCTCAGACATCTCACATAGCAATATATTTATAGATACATCTCCCAGGCAAAGGAAATCAAGGAGAAAATAAACAAATGGGACTACATCAAAATAAAAAGCTTCTGCACCATAAAATTGAAAATGGAACCCACTGCATGGGAGAACATATTTTTTAATGATACATCTGATAAGGGGTTAATATCCAACATATATAAAGTATTCATACAACTCAATAAAAGGAAGACAAACAATCCAATTAAAAAATGGGAAAAGGACCTAAATAGACATTTCTTCAAATAGGACATAAAAATGGCCAAGACACACATGAAAAAATGCTCAAAGTCACTAATCATCAGAGATTTTCAAATTAAAGCCACACTTGTCATAATGGCTGTCATAAAAAAAAATCAACAAAGAAGTGCTGGCAAGTATTTGGAAAAAGGGAATACTAGTTCACTGCTAGTGGGAATGTAGATTGGTGCAGCTACTATGGAAAATAGTAAGGAGTTTCCTCAAAAACTTAAAAATGGAACTTCCATTTGACCCAGTGATTCCACTTCTGGGAATATATCCTGAAAATCCCAAAACACCAATCAGAAAGAATATATGCACACCTATGTTCATAGCAGTGTTATTTGCAATAGCTACTATTTGGAAGCAACCCAAGTGCCCATCAGTAGATGAATGGATTTTTAAAAAACTGTGGAACATTTACACTATGGAATAATATTATGCAGCTGTAAAAAAGAAGGATCTCTTACCCTTTGGGAGAGCATGGATGGACCTGGAGAATATTATGCTTTGTGAAATAAGCCTAACTGAGAAGGATAAATATCACATGATCTCACATATTTGTGGAATCTAATGAACAAAATGAATTGACCAACAAAATAAGACCCAAAGCAGGGAGGCATGAAATAGACTGACATACCTCGATGTGGGGATGAGAAGAGATAAACCAAATAAATTTTATAATTATATGCATGGACACAAGCAATAGGGTAGTGAAGCCCAAGGTTGGGGGGATGGGCAGTTGGAGGAGGGGAGTGGAAAGAGGAAAATGGGATATATCTGTAGTACTATCAACAATAAATAAAATAAATAGATAACTATTGATTATTTTTTTATATTATTATTGACATCATTACAGATGTCACCATTTCCTCCCCTTTACCCACCTCTACACAGACCTTTCCCACTCTGTCCCTGGCCATCACCACACTGTTGTCTGTGCCTGTTGTCTGTGCATATATGTTCTTTGCCTAATCTTCTCACTTTCTTTCATCCTGTCCCCCCATCCACCACCCCTCTGACCCCTGTCTGTTCCATGTATCCATGCCTTTGATCCTATTTTTTTAAAAAAATATATTTTATTGATTTTTTACAGAGAGGAAGGGAGAGAGATAGAGAGTTAGAAACATCGATGAGAGAGAAACATCAATCAGCTGCCTCCTGCACATCTCCCACTGTCAAATGCTGGCAAGTATTAGGAGAAAAGGGAACTCTAGTACACTACTGATAACAATTAAGTCTGGTGCAGCCACTGTAGAAAACAGTATGGAGTTTCCTCAGAAAATAAAAAATGCAACTACCTTTTGACCAAGAAATTCCACTTATAATAAGGGATATATCCAAATAAACCCCAAACACTAATTTGAAATAATATATGCACCCCTATGTTCATTGCACCATTACTTACAACAGCCCGCAACCCAGGTACATGCCCTTGACTGGAATCGAACCTGGGACCTTTCAGTCCGCAAGCCGACGCTCTATCCGCTGAGCCAAACCGGTTTCGGCTTTGATCCTATTTTTTCATTAGTTTATTTTGTTCATTAGATTCCACATATAAGTGAGATTATATGATACTAGAGGCCCAGTGCACAAAATTCGTGCACAGAGGGGGGGGGTTCCCTCAACCCAGCCTGCACCCACTCCAATCGGGGACCCCCTGTGGGATCAGGCCTAAACCAACAGTTGGACACCTATTTCACAATCTGGGACTGCTGGCTCCTAACTACTCACCTGCCTGCCTGCCTGATTGCCCCCTAACCTCTCTGCCTGCCTGCCTGCCTGCCTGCCTGCCTGATAGCCTCTAATTGCCTCTGCCTGCCTGCCTGATTGCCCCTAACCTCTCTGCCTGTCTGCCTGCCTGATCGCCCCTAACTGCCTCTGCCTGCCTGCCTGATCGCCCCTAACCTCTCTGCCTGCTTGATCACCCCTATCTGCCCTCTCTTGCCAGCCTGATCTTGCCAGCAGAGGAGAGCAGTTCGAGGCAAGATCAGGCCTGCAGGGGAGGGCAGTAAGGAGTGAGCAGGCAGGCAGAGGCAGTTAGGGGTGATCAGGCCAGCAGGGGAGAGCAGTTAGGGACAAGATCAGGCTGTTGAGGAAGGCCCCAAACTGCCCTCCTCTGCCTGCCTGATCTTGCCCCCAACTGCCCTCCTCTGCTGGCCAATTTGGTTCTGATTGGTCAGTTTCTATGCCAGTCAGCATCTCTGGGCCTATCAACGGGGCTTGATCAGAAAGGCGGGGCTGATCAGCAGCCCGTTGAAGGTCTAGAGAGAAATGGAGGTGCGGCTGTTGGCCAGGCTGGGAGAGAAAGAGAGGCAAGTTCTGATCAATGGCTGCCACAGAGGCAACAGATCAGACCATGCCTCTCTCTCTGCAGCCTCTCTCCAGGCCTGATCCGCAGCCCCCTAGGCAGTCATTGCTGGGTCAGGACACCAGGGGGCCCACAGTGGCCCCAGTCACTGCTGGGTCACCATGGCAACCCAGCACTGACTTCTGGTCTGGTGGAGCCTTTGGTCCTTACCACCCTGGCTCTTTATTATATAGATTTGTCTTTCTCTGTCTAGCTTATTTCACTTAGCATAACAATCTCCAGGTCCATCCATGCTGTTGCAAAGGGTAAATGTTCCTTTTTTCTTATGGATACATAGAATTCCATTTTGTAAATGTACTACAACTTTTTTATCCACTCATCTACTGATGGGCACTTGGACTGCTTCTAAATCTTGGCTGTTGTAAGTAATGGTGCAATGAACATAGGGGTGCATATATTATTTCAAATTAGTGTTTGGGGTTTATTTGGATATATCCCTTATTATAAGTGGAATTTCTTGGTCAAAAGGTAGTTGCATTTTTTATTTTCTGAGGAAACTCCATACTGTTTTCTACAGTGGCTGCACCAGACTTAATTGTTATCAGTAGTGTACTAGAGTTCCCTTTTCTCCTAATACTTGCCAGCATTTGATTGTTGTTGATTTGTTGGTGGTAACTATTCTGGCAGGTGTGAGGTGATACCTCATTTTGTTTTAATATGCATCTCTCTGATAAGTAGTGACATTGAGCATTTTTTCATATGTCTATTGACCATCTGTATGTACTTTTGGGAAACGGGTCTATCCAGGTCCTTTGCCCATTTTTTAATTAAATTGTTTGTCTTCCCTTTGTTGAGCTGAATAAGCTCTTTATAATTTTTTTTTGGAAATTTACCCCTCATCAGATGTGTCATTGGAAAATATGTTATCCCATACAGTAGGTTCCCTTTTCATTTTGCTGATCGTTTCCTTTGCTGTGCAGAAGCTTTTCGGTTGATTTTGCCCTATTTGTTTATTTTTTTCTTGTATTTCCCTTGCCTTAAGAGATATATCAGAAAAAAATGATTGCTATCAGAGATGTCTGAGATTTTACTGTCTATGTTTTCTTCTAGAATTTTTATGGATTAGCAACTTACATTTAAATATTTTAGTCATTTTGAGTTTATTCTTGTATATGGTGCAATTTGGTGGTCTAGTTTCATTTTTTACATGTACCTGTTCAATTTTCCCAACACCATTTATTGAAAGATTGTCTTTTCTCCATTGTATGTTCTTGCCTCCTTTGTCAAATATTATTTGACAATAGAGATGAGGGTTTATTTCTGGGCTCTCTATTCTGTTTCATTGATCTATATGCCTGTTCTTATGCCAGTTCCACACTGTTTTGATTACAATAGCTTTGTAGTAGAGCTTGATATTGGTTATTGTGATATCTTCAACTTTATTTCTCCTTCTGAAGATTGTTGAGGCTATTTGGAGTCCTTTTTGGTTCCATATAAATTTTTCAAATATTTGTTTTAGATCAGTGAAATATGCCATTGGCATTTTAGTGGGAATTGTGTTGAATCTATAGATCACTTTGGGTAGTATGGACATTTTAATGTTGTTGACTCTTCTAATCCATGAACATGGTATATATGCTTCCACTTATTTGTATCTTCCTCGGTTCCTTTCTTTAACATCCTATAATTTTCTGAATACAGGTTTTTTAATTCCTTAGTTAAATTTATTCCTAGGTACCTTATTTTCTTTTTGCAATAGTAAATGGGATTATTTTCTTGGTTCCTCTTTCTGATGGTTCATTATCAGTGTATAAAAATGCCACCGATTTCTGAATATTGATTTTGTATCCTGCTATTTTTCCAAATTTATTTATTAGATCTAATAGATTTTTTGGTGAGTCTTTAGGATTTTCTATGCACAATATCATGTCATCTGTGAATAATGATGGCTTTATTTCCCCATTTTCAATTTAGGTGCCTTTTATTTCTTCTTCTTGTATAACTGTTGCGGCTACTTCCTCCAGTATTATCTGTACCAGTGATGGTGAACCTTTTGAGCTTGGCGTGTCAGCATTTTGAAAAACCTTAACTCTGGTGCTGTGTAACATACAGAATTTTTTTGATATTTGCAACCATAGTAAAACAAAGACTTATATTTTTGATATTTATTTTTTATATTTAAATGCCATTTAACAAAGAAAAATCAACCAAAAAAATGAGTTCGCGTGTCACCTCTGACACGTGTGTCATAGGTTCGCCATCACTGATCTATACTAATAAAAGGGTAATATGCTAATTGGATTGGGAGACCTTCCGGGAGACAGGCCAGGGAGGGCAGTTGGAGGCCATGAGACTGGCATGGGAGGGCAGTTGGGGGCAAGCAGGCCAGCGAGTGGGGGGTGGGGCAGTTGTGGACGAGAAGGCCATCAGGGGCAGCAGTTGGAGGCGAGCAGGCAGGCAGGCAGAGTGGTTAGGGGTGATTGGGCAGGCAAGCAGGTGAGTGGTTAGGAGCCAGCAGTCCCGGATTGTGAAAGGGATGTCCGACTGCCGGTGTAAGCCTGATCCCACAGTCAGACATCCCCCGAGAGGTTCCAGTTTAGAGAGGGTGCAGGACGGGCTGAGGTACACCCCACCATGCACAAGGGTCCTGCACTGGGCCACTAGTGTTGAATAAGAATGATGAAAGCTGAGATCCCAGTCTTGTTCTTGATCTTAAAAGAAACACCCTTAGTTTTTGTCCCTTGAGTATGATGTTGGCTGCAGGTTTTTTTAATATATGATCTTTATTATGTTTAGGTATGATCCTTCTATTTCCACTTTGCTGAGAATTTTTATCATAAAGGGGTGCTGGATTTTATCAAATGCTTCTTATGCATCTGTGGATAAGATTATATGATATTTTCCTTCATTTCATTTATGTGGTGTATCATATTTATTGATTTGTGTGTACTGTACCAACCTTTCATGTCCAGAATAAATCCCAGTTGATCATGGTGCATGCTCTTTTTACTGTATTGCTGGATCTGATTTGCTAAGGATTTTAGCATCTATGTTTGAGGGATATTGGGCTACAATTTTCTTTGTTGTGTCTTTCTTTGGTTTTGGAATTAGGACAGTGGTCGGCAAACTCATTAGTCAACAGAGCCAAATGTCAACAGTACGATTGAAATTTCTTTTGAGTGCCAATTTTTTTAAACTTAAACTATATAGGTAGGTACATTGTTATTAACTTAATTAGGGTACTTCTAAGGCTTAGGAAGAGCCACACTCAAGGGGCCAAAGAGCCGCACGTGGCTCGCAAGCCGCAGTTTGCTGACCACAGAATTAGGATAATGCTGGCCTAGTAAAAAAAAACAGCTTGTAAATCTTCCCACCTCTTGAATTTTTTTGGAATACTTTTTATTTTATTTTTTTATTGCTTAAAGTATTACAAAGGGTATTACATATGTGTCCTTTTTTTCCCCCTGCCCTTGACAGTCCCCTAGCCTCCCCTACCTCCCAGGGTCTTATGTCCATTGGTTATGCTTATATGCATGCATACAAGTCCTTCGGTTGATCTCTTACCCCCCTCCCTCCTGCCCCCCAACCCTCCCCGGCCTTCCCGCTGCAGTTTGACAATCTGTTTGAGGCAGCTCTGCCTCTGTATCTATTATTGTTCAAAAGTTTATAATGGTCTCTATTATCCATGAATGAGTGAGATCATGTGGTATTTTTCCTTCATTGACTGGCTTATTTCACTTAGCATAATGCTCTCCAGTTCCATCCATGCCATTGCAAATGGTAAGAGTTCCTTCCTTTTTACAGTGGCATAGTATTCCATCATGTAGATGTACCACAGTTTTCTAATCCATTCATCTACTGGTGGGCACTTAGGCTGTTTCCAGAACTTAGCTATGTTGAATAGTGCTGCTATGAACATAGGGGTGCATATATCCTTTCTGATTGGTGTTTCTGGTTTCTTGGTATATATTCCTAGAAGTGGGATCACAGGGTCAAATGGGAGTTCCATTTTTAGTTTTTTGAGGAAACTCCATACTGTCTTCCATAGTGGCTGCACCAGTCTGCATTCCCACCAGCAGTGCACAAGTGTTCCTTTTTCTCCACATCCTCTCCAGCACTTGTCCTTTGTTGATTTGTTGATGATAGCCAGTCTGACAGGTGTGAGACGCTACCTCATTGTTGTTTTGATTTGCATCTCTTGGATGATTAGTGACTTTGAGCATGTTTTCATATGTCTCTTGGCTTTCTGAATGTCCTCTTTTGAAAGGTGTCTATTTAGGTCCTTTGCCCATTTTTTGATTGGATTGTTTATCTTCCTTTTCTTAAGTTGTATGAGTTCCCTATAAATTTTGGAGATTAGGCCCTTATCAGATATGACATTGGCAAATATGTTTTCCCACACAGTGGGTTTTCTCGTTGTTTTGTTGATGGTTTCTTTTGCTGTTCAGAAGCTTTTTATTTTGATGTAGTCCCATTTGTTCATTTTTTCTTTAGTTTCAAGTGCCCTAGGAGCTGTATCAGTGAAGAAATTGCTTCGGCATATGTCTGAGATTTTGTTGCCTTTGGATTCTTCTAGAATTTTTATGATTTCCTGTCGTACATTGAAGTCCTTTATCCATTTTGAGTTTATTTTTGTGTATGGTGTAAGTTGGTGGTCTAGTTTCATTTTCTTGCATATATCTGTCCAATTTTCCCAACACCATTTATTGAAGAGACTATCTTGGCTCCATTGTATGTTCTTGCCTCCTTTGTCAAATATAATTGAACATATTGGTTCGGGCCGATTCCTGGGCTTTCTATTCTATTCCATTGATCTATATGCCTGTTCTTGTGCCAGTACCAGGCAGTTTTGAGAACAGTGGCTTTGTAATACAACTTGATATCTGGTATTGAGATCCCACCTACTTTGTTCTTTTTCCCAATTGCTGCAGCTATTCGTGATCTTCTTTTATTCCAGATGAATTTTTGGAGAGTTCGTTGTAGATCTGTGAAGTATGCCGTTGGTATTTTAATGGGAAGTGCCTTGAATTTATAGATTGCTTTGGGTAGTATGGACATTTGAATGATGTTGATTCTACCAATCCATGAACACGGTATGTTCTTCCATCTGTTTATGTCTTCCTCTATATCTTTTTTTCAACGTCCTGTAGTTTTCTGAGTAGAGGTCTTTTACCTCTTTAGTTAAGTTTATTCCTAGGTAGCTTAATTTTTTTGGTGCGATGGTAAACGGGGTTGTTTTTATAATCTCTCTTTCTGAAAGTTCACTATTGGTGTATAGAAATGCCTCAGATTTCTTGGGGTTAATTTTGTATCCTGCTACATTGCCAAATTCATGTATTAAGTCTAGTAGCTTTTTGATGGTGTCTCCAGGGTTTTGTATGTATAATATCATGTCATCTGCAAATAAGGATAGTTTTACTTCCCTTTTCCAGTTTTGATGCCTTTTATTTCTTCTTTTTGCCTAATTGCAATGGCTAACACTCCAGTACTATGTTGAACAGGAGTGGTGAGAGTGGGCATCCCTGTCTTGTTCCTGTTCTTAGGGGAAATGGTGTTAGTTTTTGTCCACTGAGTATGATGTTGGCTATGGGCCTGTCATATATGGCTTTTATTATGTTGAGGTATGATCCTTCTACTCCCGCCTTACTGAGAGTTTCGTTCAAAAATGGGTGTTGAATTTTGTCAAATGCTTTTTCTGCATCAATTGATATGACCATGTGATTTTTTTTCTTTCAATTTGTTTATGTATGTATCATGTTTATTGATTTTCGGATATTGTACCATCCTTGCATCCCTGGGATAAATCCTACTTGGTCATGGTGTATGATCTATCTGATGTAATGCTGGATTCGATTTGCTAAGATTTTGTTGAGGATTTTGGCATCTATGTTCATGAGGGATATTGGCCTGTAATTCTCTTTCATTGTGTTGTCTTTACCTGGTTTTGGTATTAGGGTGATGTTGGCTTCATAGAATGAGCTTGGAAGTGTTCCTTCCTCTTGAATTTTTTGTAGTAGTCTGAGGAGGATAGGTTTTAGTTCTTCCTAGAATGTTTGGTAAAACTCCCCTGTGAAGCCGTCTGGTCCTGGGCTTTTGTTTGATGGAAGCTTTTTGATGACTGCTTCAATTTCTTCCATTGTTATTGGCCTGTTGAGATTTTTAGATTCTTCCTGATTGAGTTTTGGAATGTTGTATTTTTCTAGGAGTATGTCCATTTCCTCCAGGTTGTCTAGTTTGTTGGAGTAGAGCTGTCCATAGTATTTTTTAACAATCATTTGTATTTCTGTGGGGTCTGTTGTTATTTCGCCTCTATCGTTTCTGACTTTGTCTATTTGGGTCCTCTCTCTTTGCTTCTTGGTGAGTCTGGCTAGAGGTTTGTCAATCTTGTTTATCCTTTCAAAAAACCAGCTCTTGGTTTCATTGATTTTCTGTATTGTTTTTTTGGTCTCTATGTCATTTATTTCTGCTCTAATCTTTATTATCTCCTTCCTTTTGCTCACTCTGGGGTTTTCTTGTTGCTCTCTTTCTAATTCTTTGAGTTGTAGAGTTGGATGATTTACTACCACTTTTTCTTGTTTTTTGAGATAGGCCTGTAGAGTTATAAACTTCCCTCTCAGGACGGCTTTCATTGTGTCCCATAGGTTTTGGATTGTTGTGTTTTCATTGTCATTAGTTTCCAGGATGTTTTTAATTTCTTCTTTGATCTCATTGGTAACCCAGTCAATATTTAATAACATGCTATTCAGCTTCCAGGTGTTTGAGTATTTTTGGTTGTTTTTATTGAAGTTTATTTCTAATATTATGCCATCGTGGTCTGAGAAGATGCTTTTTATGATTTCAATCTTCTTGAATTTGGGGATACTTTGCTTGTGGCCCAATATGTGGTCTATTTTTTAAGATGTCTTATGAGCATTTGAGTAGAATGTATATTCCGCGGCTTTGGGGTGAAGTGTTCCAAAGATGTCTATTAAGTCCATCTGATCTAGTGAGTCATTTAGGATTGCTGTTTCTTTGGTGATTGTTTGTCTAGAGGACTTATCCAGTGATGTCAGTGATGTATTAAAGTCCCCTACTATGATTGTATTGTTGTCGATCTCTCCTTTGATATCTTCCAGTAGTTTTTTTATGAATTTGGGTGCTCCTGCATTGGATGCATATATGTTTACCAGGGTTATATCTTCTTGTTGTATTGATCCCTTTACTATTATGAGGTGGCCTTCCTTATCTCTTGTAATGGCCTTCACTTTGAGGTCTATTTTGTCCGATATAAGTATTGCTACCCCAGCTTTCTTTTCCTTTCCATTTGCCTGAAAGATATTTTTCCATCCTTTCACTTTCAGTCTGTGTGAGTCCCTTCTAATGATGTGGGTCTCTTGTAGACAGCAGATGTATGGGTCATGTTTTTTGTCCATTCAGCCACTCGATGTCTTTTGTTTGGAGCATTTAGTCCGTTTACGTTTAAAGTTATTATTGAAAGGTACTTGTTTGTAGCCATTTCTTTTTTTGTGTGGCTGTTTTCTTTCTGAGCTTCTTATTTTTTCTTTTTACATCAGTCCCTTTATCATTCCTTGCATTGCTGGCTTAGCGGTGATAAACTCCCTTAGCCTTTTTTGTCTGTGAAGTTTCTTATTTCCCCTTCAATTTTGAATGATAGCCTTGCTGGATAGAGTATTCTTGGATTCAGTCCTTTGCTTTGCATCACTTTGTAAATTTCCTCCATTCTTTTCTGGCCCGATGTGTTTCTATTGAGAAATCATTTGATAATCTAATGGGAGATCCCTTGTATGTAACTTTCTGTCTCTCTCTTGCAGCCTGTAAGATTCTCTCTTTGTCCTGAACATTTGCCATGGTAATTATGATGTGTCTTGGTGTGGGTCTTTTCGGGTTCACCTTGTTTGGGACTCTCTGGGCTTGTGTGACTTTTTTCTTCCCCACCTCAGGGAAGTTTTCTGATATTATTTCTTTGAATAGGTTTTCTAATCCTTGTTCATCTTTCTGTTGTTCTGGCACCCCTATTATTCGTATGTTGTTTCGTTTCATGTTGTCACAAAGCTCCCTTAGGCTCTCCTGCTGTCTTTTAATATTTTTCTCCAATTGCAGTACATTTTGGGTGTGTTTTGCTTCCTTGTCTTCTAATTCACTAATTCGGTCCTCCGCTTCTCCTCTTCTACTGTTGATACTTTCAATGGTGTTTTTTATTGCAGCTATATCACTCTTCATTTCTTCTTGGGTCTTACTTAAGTTGTTGATTTTTTCATCTGTTTCTTCTAGCTTCTTAAATATGTTATTGATTTTTTCATCTGTTTCTTCTTGCTTCTTGCATAGGTAGTTGACTTTTTCATCTGTTTCTTCTAGCTTCTTGCAGCAGTTCTTGATTGTTTCCACCATGCGGTTTATGCACTCTAGGACCCTTATTCTGAATTTTTTTTCTGTCATGTTGCATGCCTCTGTATTACTTAGCTGCTTTTCTGGAGAGTCCTCCTTCTCTTTCCTTTGGGGGTTTCTTTGTCTACCCATGTTTGATCTCACTGATATATCTAGACATTGAGTCATTCAGTGGCTGCTCCTTGGGTGGTAGTGGCTCCTTGGGCTGTGGTTGCTCCTCGGGCGGTTGCGGTAGCAGCTGCTCCTCAGTTGGCAGCAGCTCCTCTGGTAGGTGCTGTTCACAGCTGTGGTGGCTTTTCTGGCTTGTGGGGGGAGGCTCCACGTACAGCTTCTGTTCCTCAGACAGAGGGTGTGGTGCTCAGGAGGCTGCTGTTGCTTGGATCTACTGCGTTGATTTAAAGGCACAAAATACAACCCAACAAGGCACCACATACCAGGCACTAAACACAAATATATTCACGATATTAATAACCCCAAATACAGGTGACCACCCAAATTAAGAGAATTAGGGGATAAGGAAGAAAGAAGAGAAAAATATAAAAGAAAAAAAGAAAAGAAAAGTAAGGAAGAAAAAAATAGTAGTGCAAAAATGAAATTGGGAAAAAGGAGTGGGAAAGAGAAAAAAAAGAGAAAAAAAAAGAGCTAAAAGAGAGAATGAAGTAGAAGAGGGGAAGAAACTATGTATATGAGGAGAAAACTCCTATAGAACCCCCTCTAATCCCAACAAATTCCAGCAACAGCTCCCTGGAGATGAATGCAAACTAGAAACAACCAATAATATCAAGAGAGGCAAGGGAAAACAGAAGCAAAAAATAACCGGGGGGGGGGGGTGGAGGGAGGGGAAAAACCAGCAGAAAAAAAGAAAAATAAAAAGCAAAACAGCCTCACAACCAGTCCTAAAACACACACAGAGACACACAAAAAAACAAACAAACAACAACAAATACAAAAACAATATCCTCAACAATCAAGCAAACAGCAACAAAACAATAGAAAGATAAAAGAAGAAAAAAATTTGGATAGTGAAGAAAGATAAGGGATATGTGTATAAGGATTTAGAGCAGTGGATTGGAAATAGGATATATAAGTAGGGTGAAATTTTGATAGGAGGTAAACAGAAGGAACAGGGAAAATCTAAAGCAAGAATAGGGTAAGAGAAACAGGACAACAAAAGGGGGAAAGTGAGGAAGAGGGTTTTAGCATAGAGGTAAAATTGAGGTAGGGAAAATTGATGCTAAAGGAACAATGAAAATAGAATGGAGAACACTAATCTCAAAATAAAATAAAGAGAAAATAAAATGGCACTTTAAAAAATGGTAAAATGGTAGCAGTAATAATACTGGTTAAAAATAAAAATGTAGTAATTAAAAGGGTAAAATCAGGTGATGGACAAAGAAGAAAAAAATTGGTTTCATAGTTAAAAGGTGAAAAAAGAAAAAAGAAAAAAAATTTTGCAGTAGTGAAGGTCCTTTGGTTCTTCTACTCGTCAGTCTGGCTTGCCTTAGTCCTGTCAGGTATTTAGAAGAGTGTTGAATTTCCCTGCGATACACTGTTCCTCCGTGTTGTAAACCACAGTCCTGATTTTAAAGCAGGCCGTATTTGTGTCCCAGACTGCCTTAATTTGTATTTCGCTAAGAGTCGGTTTGTGGCTCAGCCTCTGGGTGGCAGTGTTTTTGGGTTGGCCTCTAAGGCTATAGGGCCTCTCTGTCCAGTAGCTTGGGTTTATCGTCTCTATTGCACTTAAAACTGGTTTGGGGAAGTCCACTGCCCAGAGCTGGTTCTGGAATACTTTTAAGAAAGATAAGTGTTAGTTCTTTAAAAATTTGGTAAAATTTGCCTATGAAGCTATCCAGTCCAGCACTTTTAGTTTGCTGGGAATGTTCTTTTTATTACTGCTTGAATTTAATTAGGTATTATCAGTTTATTCAGTTTTTTTTTTTCCTGATTCAGTTTTGGAAGATTGTGGGTTTCTAGAAATTTGTCCATTTCAATCAGGTTATAAATAGTATTTCCTTATAATACTTTGTATTTCTGTGGAGTCAGTTTTTACTTCTCTTTCATTTCTGATATTATTTATTTATTTGGGTTCTCTCTCTTTCTTGATGAGTCTGGTTAAATGTTCATCAATCTTGTTTATCTTTTCAAAGAACCAGCTCCTGGTTTCATTGGTCTTTACTATTTTTTTTTTTAATTTCTATATCACTTATTTCCCCTTTGATCTTCATTATTTCATTCCTCGTAATTACTCTGAGCTTTG
Organism: Myotis nattereri; assembly: GCF_964212035.1. Lineage (NCBI taxonomy): Eukaryota > Metazoa > Chordata > Mammalia > Chiroptera > Vespertilionidae > Myotis > Myotis nattereri. The sequence goes on from NC_138076.1 coordinate 108,396,458, forward strand.
TTTGACATACTTTTTCAGTTCTTTTAGTTGTAGGATTAGATTGTTGATTTGAGATTTTTCTTGCTTCATAAGGTAGGTGTGTAATGCTGTGAACTTTGCTCTCAGGACTACTTTCTCTGTGTCCCATCGATTTTGGATTGTTGTGTGTTCATTTATCTCCAGGTAGGTTTTGATTTCTTCCTTGATATAATTGGTAATCCACCAACTCATTATTTAATAACATGCTATTTAGACTCCATTTGTTTGAATGATTTTGAGGGTTTTTTATGTAGTTTGTTTCTAGTTTCATGCTATTGTGATTGGAGAAGATGTTTGACATGATTTCAACTTTCTTGAACTTGTTAAAACTTATCTGTGTCCTAACATGTGCTCCATCTTTGAGAATGTTCCACATGCACTTGAGAAAAATATATATATATTCTACTTATTTTAGAATGAAATGTTCTGTAAGTAATTAAATCCATCCAATCTGTTGTGTCATTTGTGGTCAATGTTTCCTTGTTGATTTTTGTGTGGAAGATCTATGCAATGATAACAGTTTGGGTTTAAAGTACCCTACTATGACTATATTGTTGTCAATCTTTCCCTTGAAGTCCACCAAGACTTTCTTTTAAATATATTTAGGTGCTCCTGTAATGAGTACATATATGTTTATAAAGTTTATATTCTCTGATTGGATTCTTCCCTTTAGTATAGTGTAGTGACTTTCTTTGCCTCTTTTATGGCCTCTGTTTTGAAGTCCATATTATCAGATATAAGTATTACTATGCCAGTTTTTAATGTGTTTTCATGTAATATTTTTCCATCCTTTCAATTTCAGCGTGTGTAAATCTTTGCTTCTGAGGTGGGTCTCTTGTAGACAGGATATATATATATATATATATATATATATATATATATATATATATATGAAAATGGATAAGAAAACATAACATATAGATATGTTATGTTTTCTTATCCATTTTCATTGGCGCATTTAATCCTTTTACATTTATGGTTATTATTGATAGGTAATTATTTATTGCTATTTTTTCTTTATACCTATGTTTTTCTTTCTATACATTTATTCTTCTTAAATAAGACCCTTTGACATTTCTTTTTTTAAAATATATTTTATTGAGTTTTTACAGAGAGGAAGGGAGAAGGATAGAGAGTTAGAAACATCGATGAGAGAGAAGCATCGATCAGCTGCCTCTTGCACACTCCCTACTGGGGATGTGCCTGCAACCAAGGTACATGCCCTTGACCAGAATCGAACCTGGGACCTTTCAGTATCCAGACTGATGCTCTATCCAGTGAGTCAAACCACCTAGGGCCCCTTTGACATTTCTTGCAATGATAGTTTGGTGATAATAAACTCCTTTAGCCATTTTTTTCTTGGAAGCTCTTTATTTCACCTTGAATTCTAAATGATAGGATTGATGGATGGTGTAGCCTTGAATGCCATCCTTGTTTTTCATTAATTGGAATACTTCATGCCAATACCTTCTGGCCTGAAATCTTTCTTTCTTCCTTCCTTCCTTCCTTCCTTCCTTCCTTCCTTCCTTCCTTCCTTCCTCCCTCCCTCCCTTCCTTCTTTCCTTCCTTCCTTCCTTCCTTCCTTCCTTCCTTCCTTCCTTCCTTCCTTCCTTTCTTCCTTTCTTCTTTCTTTTTTTTTTATCCTCACCTGAGGATATTTTTTCCATTGATTTCCAGAGAAAGTAGAAGAGAGAGAGAAGGTGGTGGGGAAGTCAGGGAGAGAAACATGGACATGAGAGAAACACATTGACTGGTTGCCTCCTGCATGTGTCCCTATCAGGGCTGAGTACCCAGCAATTGAGGTACATGCACTTGACCAGGAATTGAACCAGTGACAATTCAGTCTACAGGCCAATAATCAGACTACTGAGAAAACCAGCCAGGACTGGCTTGAAGTATTTCTGTTTTCTTTTTCTTCTTTAAAATATTCTTTTAATTCTTTATTGTTGAAGGTATTACATATGTCTTCTTTTCCCACCATTGACCTCTCCCTGCCCACTCCAGCCCCCCAGAAGAGGTTCTCATCACCCTACTGAATGTGTCCATTGGTTATGCTTATATATATACATACAAGTCCTTTGGTTGATCTTTACCCTCCCCTCACACCTTCCCCAGCCATCCCTCTGAAGTTTGACAGTCTGTTCAATGCTTCTATGTCTCTGGATCTATTTTTCTTCATTTTATGTTGTTCATTATATTCCACAAATGAGTGAGATCATGTGATACTCATCTTTATCACACAGGTTTATTTCACTTAGCATAATGCTCTCCAGGTCCATCCATGCTGTTGCAAATGGTAAGAGTTCTTTCTTTTTCACAGCAGCATAGCATTCCATTGAGTATATGTACTAGAATCTTGTAACCCACTCATCTGCTGACGGGCATTTAGGCTGTTTCCAAATCTTAGCTATTGTAAATCATGCTGCTATGAACATAAGGATGCGTATATTTTTTCCAGCTGATGTTTCTATTTCTTGGGATATATTCCTAGAAGTGGAATTACTGGGTCAAATGGGAGTTCTATTTTAATTTTTTTGAGGAAACTCCATACTGTTTTCCATAGTGGCTGCACCAGTCTACATCCTCACCAGCAGTGCATGAGTTCCTCTTTCTCCACATCCTCACCAGCACTTGTCCTTTTTTAATTTGTTGATAATAGCCATTCTGACAAGTGTGAGATAGTAACTCATTCTTTTTTTTTTAAATATATTTTATTTATTTTTCTACAGAGAGAAAGGGAGAGCGATAGAGAGTTAGAAACATCGATGAGAGAGAAACATCGATCAGCTGCCTCCTGCACACTCCCCACCGGGGATGTGCCCGCAACCCAGGTACATGCCCTTGACAGGAATCGAACCTGGGACTTCTCAGTCCGCAGGCCGACGCTCTATCCACTGAGCCAAACCGGTTTCGGCAGTAACTCATTCTTGTTTTGATTTGCCTCTCAGATGATTAGTGACTTTGAGCATTTTTTTATATGCCTGGTGGCTTCCTGTATGAGCATTTTCAAAAAGGGTCTATTTAGGTCCTTTGCCCATTTTTTTAAATTGGATTGTTAATCTTCCTTTTGTTAAATTCTATGAGTTCCCTATATATTTTGGAGATTAACCCCTTATAGGATGTAACATTGACAAGTATGTTCTCCCCTGCAATGGGCTCTCTTGTTGTTTTGTTGAGGGTTTCTTTTGCTGTGCAGAAGCTTTTTATTTTGATGTAATTCCATTTGTTTATTTTCTCCTTAATTTCCATTGTCCTAGGAGATGTATCAGTAAAAATATTTCTAGGAGATATGTCTGATATTATGCTGCTATGGATTCTTCTAAGATTTTTATGGCTTCCCATCTTATGTTTAAGTCTTTTATCCATTTTGAGTTTATTTTTTAGTGTAATTTGGTGGTCTAGTTTTGTTTTTGTGCATGTATCTGTCCAATTTTCCCAACACCATTTATTGCAGAGACTGTTTTGACTCCATTGTATGCTCTTGCTTCCTTTGTCAACTATTAATTGAGCGTAAGGTCTTGGGTCGATTTCTGGGTTCTCTGTTCTGTTCCCTTGGTCTATATGTCTGTTCTTGTGACAGTACCTGGCAGTTTTGAGAACCTTGGCTTTGTAATATAGCTTGATATCTGGTACTGTGATTCCTCCAATATTGTTCTTCTTTCTCAGGATTGCTGTGGCTATTCAGAGTATTTTTTTTATTCCATATAAATTTTGGAGAATTTGTTCTAGGTCTGTGAAATATGCCATTGGTATGTTATTGTGGATTGCACTGAATTTATAGATTGCTTTGGGTATTATGGACATTTTAATTATGTTCATTCTACCAATCCATGAAAATGGTATATTCCTTCGCTTGTTTATATCTTCTATCACTTTTTTCAACATACGGTAGTTTCCTGAGTACAGGTCTTTTACCTCCTTAGTTAAATTTATTCTAGGTATCTTAATTTTTGAGTTAAAATTAAATGGATTTTTTTTTTTTTTTAGTTTCTCTTTCTGTGAGTTCATTATTGGTGTAAAAATGCCATAAATTTCTGGGTGTTAATTTTGTATCCTGCTATGGTGCTGAATTCATTTATTAAATCTAATAGATTTTTGATAAAGTCTTTAGGCTTTTCTATGTACAATATCATGTCATCTGTGAAAAATGGCAGTTTTATTTCTTCTTTTCAAATTCAGATGCCTTTTATTTTTTCTTTTGTCTGATCATTTTGGCTAGCACCTCCAGTACTTAGTCAAACAGGAGTGATGAAAGTGGGCATCACTACCTTGTTCCTGTTCTTAGGGGATATATGTTTAGTTTTTGCCTATTCAGCATGCTGTTGGCTGTAGGTTTGTCATTTAATGTTTTTACTATATTGAGGTATGATCCTCTATTCCTGTTTTGCTGAGATTTTTTATCAAGAAAGAGTGTTGTGGAAACAATGCCATCTTGAAAAACAGAACTGCTTGAGGCTAGGATCTTAGCCTCATCACCACCCAATCTGGTCACAGATGCAAACCAGGACTCTACAGTCACTTTGGTAAAAAATTTGCAACCACAGCTACAGACTCACAGACACCAAGACTCCAGGCACCCGTGCCACAGATTTCTGTGAGTCACGGAGCCCATCCCCCTCCCCACCGGCCCACTGCAGTGGCATAGGAACTGCTACACCTTCTACAGTAAGCAGGCCTCCTGCTCACACAGGGAGGATGTGCTGAATTTGAGCCTGGGTGTGCAGACTTGGGGAGTTTGTTTCCTACAGTGTGAACACCCACAAGCAGACCCCATGCCCACACAGAGAGGCTGCACTGAATTTGAACCTGGGGAAGCAGACATGGAGAGTTTGTTTCCCTCAGTGTGCACTCCGCAAACAGACCCACGCCCATACAGAGAGGTTGTGCAGAATATGAGCCTGGGCACACAGAGACGGGGAGTTTTTCTCCCTCAGCATGCATTCACATGACCAGACCGCAGGGCCTGGAGGTTAGGAATTATAGCCTCAGGAGAAAAAATGGCTGCCCAAGTCCTGGGCTCAGGGGTGACTCAGCACTCAATTTGCTGCCACTTCTCCTGGCCCCCCTTCTCTCCCCAGCCTCTCCCCAGATTCCACTCATCCGCACCTTCCCCCGCTCTTCAGCATGGGTGAATGTCTGTATCCAAAATGCCCTATGAACACGGTTCAGTGGAAACAAACAAACAAACGCCAATTGCAGAAACGGGGAAGGCTGAGTCTCTGTAAGCTCCTCTCTTACCAGCACTGCATGGTCTGGTCAGCGCTTCAGGCTGCCCCTTTTAGGCTCAGTCCTCTGTAATTACGGAACCCAGATCTCAAATCCTCCAGTGCCAACAGTCCCGTGGATCTCCTTTCCACAGCCAGGGACTGTGCCTGTCCCAAGAGATGTGGCTGTGTGCCACGCAGTCTCCCTCTGACCCTCTGAGCTCAGAGGTCTGGCAAACTTTCCTGCCCATATCCCTGGTTTTTACCTTTCCAGGGGAACTCTGCCCTTCCCGGCTGCAAACTGTCTCACCAGCTGAGTATACTTTGCCAATTCGGGGTGGGTGTTATTAGTTTCAGCTGCTCACTCCTTTGCCCCGGGACAAGACCTGGGACGCATCTGCCTATTCCGCCACCATCTTGTCTCTCTGGATAGAGTATTTTTGAATTTAGTCCCTTGCTTTGCATCATTGTGTATACTTCATTCCATTTCCTTTTGATGTGTTTATTTTGAGAAATCATTTGATAGTCTTATAGAAGATCCCTTGTAGTTACCTTCTGTCTCTCTCTTGCAGTCCTTAGTATTATTTCCTTGTCATTAATGTTTGCCATTTTAATTATGATGTGTCTTTGTGTGGATCTTTTGGGATTCATCTTGTTTGGTACTCTCTGTTCTTGTGTGACTTTTTTCTTCCCCAAATCAGGGAAGTTTTCTGTCATTATTTCTTCAAAGGTTTTTCTATTCCTTGCTCATCTTCTTGACCTTCTGGTACCCCTATTAGGAGGAGATTGCTTCATTTCATGTTGTGTCAAAGGTCCCTTAGGCTCTCCTTTTGCTGTTTAATTTTTTTCCATTGCTGTTCAGATTGGGTGTTTTTATCTTACCCTGTCTTCTAACTTGCCTATTTGGTCCTCCACTTCTTCTAGTGTACTGTTGAAACCTTCCACTGTGTTTTTTATTGCAGCTATATTATTCTTTATTTTCTCTTGATTTGTACATATGTTGTTGATTTTCTCATACAGCTGGTTTAGGAACTTTATGACCCTTACACTGAATTCTTTCTCTGGCATATTGCTTGCCTCAATTTCATCGTGTTCCTTTTTTTCTGACAATTCCTCCTTTTCTTTCCTAGGGGGATTGTTCTTTGTATCCCCAGTTTTTCTGTCTCTTTCTGGCCCTAAGCACCCTGATTGGGGTTTGAGAGGTTGAAGACCTTATCAGACCAATGGTCCAGAAATCGTTAGCCCTGAGACTGGGTTGGCCTCGAGTGTCATGTTTTAATGTCTCTGCTCTGAGGTGTATCCTCTTCTCCCATGGATCTTGTTCCTCAGTTTTCTGCTTCAGATTCTCATGGTAGGAGGAGTGCGTGCACAGTTCCTCTGGTGTATGACTCCCTGAGAGGACCCAGAGTCCTCTGGTATGCAATTCACTCTGTGGCACTGGCACCCATAGCAGGGTGGCACTGTGGGTCCCTCTGGCAGTGCACTTGCATTGTGGTTCTGTGGCCCCTGGCTGAGCACACTGGAATTCTCCAGGTTGCTCCATCAGTGCTCTCTTGTGTTCCAGAGTGGGGCACTTGCTGGGTTGCTCCAGGTAGCCCATGCAGTGCTGTCCCAGGGACAGGGGTGGAGTGGGTGTGGGTTACTCTGGTTTGCACAGTAAGAGTTCTTCTGTGTCCCAGAAGGGGCACATCATGGGTTACTCTAGGCTCCCTAGTAGCAAGTCTCTGGGCTCAGGGTAGAGTGGGTGTAGGTTGCTCTGTGTCACAAAGTCCTCGCTTTCCTGTGTCCTGGAGTGAGGTGCAAACTAAGTTGCTCCAATTCACCCCTCTCTGGTGTGGAGTGGGGGTGAGTTGCTCTGGGTCACACATCCTGCCTCTCCTGTGGCTAGGAGTGAGGCATGCACTGGGTTGCTTCAGGTCGCCCCTCCCAGTACTTAAGGTGAAGTGGGCTGGGTTTCTCTGGGTCTCACAGTCTGCTCTCCTCTGTGGCTTGGAGTAGGGCATGCACTGTGTTGTTCTGGGTTGCCCCAGCAGGGCTGCCCTGGGGGCTGCAGTGGAGTCGGCATCAGTTGCACTTTGTCACACAGTCTATGTTCTCCTGTGGCCCAGAGTGGGGCACGCATTGTGTTGCTCCAGTCACCTTGGCAGCAGGTCCCAGGGCTGGGGGTGGAGTGGGCACCAAGTGGCTCCAGGTCAGACTGGCAGCACAATTCTGGGGCCTGGGATGGGGGTGGAGCACAGGGTTTCCCCTGGCATGCATTCACTGTGGGGTCCTGGAGCCAGATCCTGGGACATTTGGTCCTGGAGGGCTGGTGAGAAGGCCTGGTGTTGGAGGTCATTCTGGTGAGCACTCACTGCAGATGTCTGAGAGCCTGCCAGTAGTTACTGTGCCACTCACTGCAGGGCACGATGCTGGTTCCATGCAGGTTATGGCTGGCAAGTGGCCTTCTCTAGTTGTCTTCTGCCCTACTTAATTGAAAATTGTCTCCTCAGCTGTGTCTAATTTGATTTAGTTGAGTTAGTTGTTTTCTGGCCTGGCCCCAAGAGGAGGTACTCAACACTTTTGCTTATTTGGCTTCCATTTTCTCCTTCCAATCTAGTAGATTTTTGATGGAGTCTTTAGAGTTTTCTATATACGTTATCATGGTATCTGTGAATAATGACAATTTTACTTTTTTTCCAATTTGGATTCCTTTTGTTTCTACTTCTTGTCTGATTGTTATGGCTAGCACTTCCAATGCTATGTCAAATAGGAGTGGTGAAAGTGGGTTTCATTGTTTTGTTCTTGTTCTTAGGGAAAATGGTTTTAGTGTTTGCCCATTGATTTTGATGTTGACTGTAGGTTCATTATATAAGGCTTTGATTATGTTTAGGTATGATCTCTCTATTTCTACTTTGCTGAGCTTTTTTATTTAAAAAAAGGGTTATGGACTTTGTTAAATGCTTTCTCTACATCGGTTGATATGATCATGTGGTTTTTGTCTTTCAATTTTTTATGTGCTATATCACATTTATTGATTTGCGAGTACTGTAGCAGCCTTGCATTCCCAGAATAAATCCTACTTGGTCATGGTGTATGATCTTTTTAATGTATTGGTCAATGTTATTTGCTAATATTTTGTTGAGGATGTTAGTATCTTTTCTCATTAGGGATATTGACCTGTCATTCTCTTTCTTTGTAGTGTCTTCGTCTGGTTTTGGGATTAGGATAATACTGGCTTCATAGAAAGAGCTTGGAAGTGTTATTTCCTCTTGAATTTTTTTAATAGTGTGAGGAGGGTAGGTTTTAGTTCTTTGAATGCTTGGTAAAACTCCCCTGTGAAGCTGTCCAGATTGGGGATTTTATTTGCTGAAAGTTTTTTGATTACTGTTTCAATTTTACTGGTTGTTATCAGCCTATTCATATTTTCTGTATCTTCCTGAATGAGTTTTGGAATGTTATATTTTTCTAGGACTATGTCCATTTCATCTAGGTTGTCCAGTTTGTTGGAATAGAGTTGTGCAGACTACTTTTTTTTTTTTTTTACAATCCTTTTCTGTGTGTTTGGTTGTTACTTCACCTCTTTCATTTCAGATTTTGTTTATTTGGGTCTTCTCTCTTTGCTTCTTAGTGACCTGGATAGAGGTTGATCAATCTTGTTTATCCTTTCAAAGAACCAGATCTTGGTTCAATTGATCTTTTGTATATTTTTGTTGTTGTTGTTGTTGCTGTTTTTGGTCTCTTGATGTAATTTATTTCTGCTCTGATCTTTATTATTTCCTTCCTTTTACTTACTCAGGGCTTTTATTGTTGCTCTCTTTCTAGTATTTTAAGTTGTAAGGTTAGATAGCTTAATACCAGTTTTTCCTGTTTTTTGAGGTAGGCCTGTAGTGCTATGAACTTCCCTTTCAGTGCTGCTTTCATAGTGTCCCATAGATTTTGGATTGTTGTGTTTTCATTTACGTTTGTTTCCAGAATTTTTTAAAATTTTTTCTTTGATCTTTGGTAACACATTCATTGTTTAATTGCATGCTATTTTATTATTTTTATTGTAGTTTATTTCTAATTTTATGCTATTGTGATCTGAGAAGATGCTTGTTATGATTTCTATCTTCTTTAAGAGACTTTGCCTGTGTCCTAATATGTGCTCTATCTTTGAAAATGTATCATGTGCACTTGAGAAGAATGTATATTCTGTAGCTTTGGGTGAAATATTCTGAATATGTAAATTAGTTACATCTGATTTAGTGAGTCACTTAGGATTACTGTTTCTTTGCTGATTTTTTGTCTAGAAGAATTATCCAGTGGTATCAAAGTCCCCTATTATGATTGTATTGCTATCTATCTCACCCTTGATATCTTCCAGAAGTTTTTTTTTTATGTATTTGGGTATTCGTGCATTGGATGCATATATGTTTACCAGAGTTATATCCTCTTGTTGAATCAATACCTTTAATATTATGAAGTGGCCTTCCTTATCTCTTGTTATAGCCTTCACTTTGAGGTCAATTTTGTCAGATATAAGTATTGCTACCCAGTTTTTTGTTTTTGTTTTTCTTTTTGCCTGAAATTTTTTTTTCCATCCTCACTTTCAGTCTCTGTGAGTCCTTTGTTCTGAGGTGTGTCTCTTGTAGACAGCATATACTAGTATATAGGTCACGTTTTCTTATCCATTCAGCCACCCTGTGTCTTTTGATCGGTGTATTTAATATATTTACTTTTAAGGTTTTTATTGATAGATACCTGTTGGTTGCCATTTCTTTTTTCTTTATGCCTGTGTTCCTTCTTCTCTTTCCATTTTTTTTTTTACAGCATTCCATTTAGTATTATATTGCTGGCTTGGTGGTAATAAACTCCCTTAGCCTTTTTTTGCCTCCAAAGCTCCTGATTTCCCTTTCAATTTTGAATGATAGCCTTGCTTGGTTGAGTATTCTTGGATTCACTCTCTTGCTTTGCATTACTTTGTATACTCCATTCCATTCCCTTCTGCCCTGATGTGTTTCTATTGAAAAATCAGTTAAGAGACTAATGGTAGAACTTTTGTAGGTAATTTTCTGTCTCTCTCTGGCAACCTTCAAGATTCTTAATTTTTTGTTTATATTTTCCAGTTTAATTACGGTGTATCTTGGCTTTGGTCTTTTCGGGTTTTCTTGTTTGAGACTGTGTGATTCTTTCACTTGTGTGACTTTTTCGTCCCAAACTCAGGGAAGTTTTCTGTCATTATTTTTCAAACAGGTTTTCTATTCTTTGCTTAGCTTCCACCCCTGCTGGCACCCGTACTATGTGGATCCTTTTTCATTTTGTATTGTCCTAAATCTCTCTTAGACTTTCCTCCTCTTTTTTAAGTTTTTTTTTTCCCAGTTGCTGCTCTTCTTTGGTGCTCTTCCATCTTGTCTTCTAACTTGCTGATATGGTCATCAGCTTCTTCTAGTTTTCTGTTGAAACCTTCCATTGTGTCTTTTATTGCAGCTATGTCATTCTTCATTTCCTCTTGATTCTTAAACATGTTGGTGAATTTCACATCCAACCTTTTCAGCATCTGTATAACCACTACTCTAAATTTTTTCCTCTGACAAATTTCTTGTCTCCATTTCATTTATTTCATTTTCTGGTGATTCCTCATTTTCTTGCCTTTGGAGATTATTTATTTCCCCATTTTTTGTTGTCTCTTTGTATTTGTTTCTATGTAATGTGAGTTGCTGTCACATTACAGCAACCTGGCCCTAGGCAACCTGCTTGAGGTCTGAGAAGTTGAAGCCCCTAGTGGTGCAATCATCCAGGACTCAGCCCAGAGACTGGTCTGCCTTAAGTCTCACACCTTTGTCTCTGCTCTGAGTTGTATTACGTTCCCATATGAATTTGACTCCTCAATTGTCCACTGTTGCTGCTTGGGGTGGGCAGGGACACGTACACACATCTTCTGGTGTGTAACTCCAGCAGGGTCCATGAAGTGCCCATTACAGTTGCTGGGGCTGGGCTTCCATGGGGCCATGTTGTGCCAGATCTGGGCATGCACAAGATCTAGAAGTGCTTGTCCTGGCACAGGGACTGGGTGTGAGGTGTCCATGCATGTCTGGAGGGGGGTCCCTGAAGGTCTGAGTCCAGGCATGGGGAATGGGAGTGCAGTGTCCAAGTGAGCCAGGTTCTGGTATATGGGGTGCTGGCATGGGGTACTGGTGCAGCAACTGGGCATTGGTATGTGAGGCACCCTGTAGTGCTGGGTCTGGGAGTGTGGGTGAGGAGGTGCAATGTGGGAGGTCTCTCTGGCCTGTGGTCACTACAGGGAGCCAGCAGCAAGGTAGTGCACCACTCACTGCAGGGCTTACAGGAAAGTGGCTCACTATGTGGTTTCCGGGTGGTATCCAGGGGCAGTCTGGGTGTTGGTGTGGGTGCGCTCCTGGCCTCTGCTGCTTCCCCCTTTAAGATGGTATGTTCTCTTGGACCAAGACATTGGCCTTGGAATGCCCACCATGGTATCAGGGGCTCTGTGTCCAGGAAAGCCCATTTTTCCAGTCCCTGAGACTCCTGTGAGATCTAATTGTCCCTCACTCACCCAACACCCGTGACACATGTCCACAATCACCCCTCTCAATCCTTTACTCATTCACACACTCTCCCTCTCTGCTGTCCTATTGGCCACCATATTGGGATCTTGTCTGAAGCATTTTTGTTGAGAAACCAGCTGACAGCTTTCTGAAAACTCCCTGGTAGGTAACTAACTGTATCTCTCTTGATGCCCTAAGATACTCTCTTTGCTTTTAACCTTTGCCATTCTAATTATTATGTGGCATGGTGTGGGTCTCTGAGTTCATCTTGATTGGGCCTTTCTGTGCTTCCTGAACTTGTGTGACTTTTTCTTTCACCAGATTAGGGAATTTTTCTCTCACTCTTTCTTCAAACACATTTTCTATCACTTGATCACTTTCTTCTCCTTATGTTATCCTTATGACACAGATGTTGTTATGGTTCATATTGTCTGAATTTCCCCTTAAGTTATCTTCATGCTTTTCTTTTTTTTTTTCTTTTTATCCTCTGCATGGTGGGTTTTTTTGTACTTTGTTGTCCAAATCACTTATTCAATCCCCTGCTTCATTTAACCTACTTTTTATTCCTTCCACTGTGTTCTAGATGCCATTCTTCATTTTTGACTGGTTATTTTTCATGTTTTCTATGTCATTTTTCATGCTGTTGTAGTTTTACCTAAGTTCCCTGAACATCTTTATAACCATTACTCTGAAATCTATAGCTGATAATTTGTTTGCCTGCATTTCATTTAGCTCTTTTTCTGAAAATTACTCCCCTTCTTTCAGTTGGGGCTGGTTTCTTTGCCTCCCCATTTTGGACTACAGATCTTTGTGTTTGTTTTTATGTATTAGATAGATCTGCTATGACTCCCAGTCTCATGGGGTAGCCTTATATAGTAGGTATTCTCTGGAGCTCAGTGGTGCAGTTTCCTTGATCTACTAAACTGGGTGCTCTGGAAATATCCCTTGTGTAGGTTATGTGGGCCTTCCTTTTTGTAATTGGGTATTGATTGTTCTTGGCCTGTGTGTGGATGAGATCAACCCTCTGGCTGGGTAATTGAGAGGCTCAACCTTGACCACTCATTCCCGCTGCTTTTCAAGTGCCATCTTGAGGTGCCTTGTTGGGCTTACTGGCACAATCTTCCAGATCACTTGAGCTCCATGATCTAGGATTGTCTCTTATGGGTTATGTGCACCCCCTGTTCTAGTTGAGACTTGATTGTTGTTGGCCCTTTTGTTGCTAGAGTTAACACTTCAAGCTGCATGACTATGGAGATAAACCTTGATATCTGTGTAAGAAATGTTGTGCAAAGGTTGCCCTCCTAGGCAGGGTTGTTCCCAACAGGGTCTGGTGCCTACCAGGATCCCCCTTTGGGTGTGGAAATTGTGTAGCTAATTGGGATAATCTCTGGAGTGGTCTGAAGTCCACCTCTGTTTGTCTTGATTCTGGGTCCACTGGGGTGGGTTTCAAGTACATGTCACTGTCAGTCACTGTGTCTGCATCTACTAGACCTGCATGTGAGTGAGAGAGGCCAATTTGTGTGAAAGGGGTGGTTTCTTCCAGCTTAGAGCATGTGAGGGAGCGCGGGGAGGGGCGGACTGTGGTAGGACCAAAGCTCTCTGCTGCCTCCTTCTGTCAACTACTTTTCCCCCAATGGGGTTTCACTCAGCAAGGGGAAATTATTACCTGCTTCAAAATCAAACAACCTCAGTCTCTGCCAGAGTCTTCAACTCTAGTTCTTACTGAAAGGGTTTGTTACAGGTTCAGGTTGGATACCCACCAGCCATCTCCTTTGCAGGAACAACTTCAGTCACCCTGGGCTCTGGGGAAAGATCAAAAGAGTCTCCTATTGAGGATGATGCTTGCCTAGTCTGATGGAGGGGTCTAAGCACTTTCTCCAGGTTCCAGATAACAGCCTCCAAAGTTCTCACACTTTAAATGTCCCCATTCTGAGCCACTCTCCCTTCCCCCATGGAACTGTTCCCAGCAGGTGTATCCAGAACTTGGCAGGGTTGATCCAAATAGTCTCCTGTTATGGATTGTATCTGCAACCTCTAGGAGTGGGGGACAGGGGGGGCACTTACTCTTCTTCCCAGGGAAGCAAGGGCTGAAATCATAGGGGAGCTCTGATCCACCTCTCTACAATACAGCCATAGAACTCAGCACTGCCCATCCCAGACAGAAGCTTTCCCAGCTCTGTTTAGGCTCAGGGCCAAAATTCTGGCTCACCCATGCCATCAAACCCAGGATTACAGGCTGAAAAATCCTAGTCTTGGGCTGCAGCAAGATAGGGCAGGCCAAGCAGCTCAATATATGTGGGGAGGGGCGCTGACCATGCCCTCAAGGCAGGTTTTTCCCCACCAAGCCACACAATTAAGTCACTGATTTCATCTCTGCTTAAAGATTTTCCAGAGAACAGATGGACCCTTTAAGTTATTGCTGGTATAACCAAGAGACTCCTCTGCAAAACCCAAGTATGGCAGCCTGGCTTCTCCAGCAGTCTGAATCTGGAGCATACTCTCCAGGCTGGTGTTGCAACAATGGGAGTGCTCCTTCCCTGAGACTGTGTGGTTTGTCTCTCCCAGATGGACAGAATCCCCACTGATTCCCACTGCCCAGTGCTACACAGGCTCCTGTTTCCATCTGTGTTGCTCTGGGTTGGGGATCCCTGCATGGGGTTGTGGCTCCACACTACTAGGTGGAGGGAGTTTTGCAGCTGTGATATCCCTCCAGTTTCTCAGCTGCCCATGCATAAGAGGGCTCTCCTTTTCCATTCTCTGCCCCTCTTACCTATCTCTACATGGTTTCTTCTGTGTTCCTTGATTATATTTAAGATTAGCTGTACTTCAATTTGTTTTTCAAGTTGATTGCTCTGTAATCTAGCTGTAAATCTGGTTTGAATCTGGGAGCAAGTGGACGCAGCAGCTCCCAGTGACTCTGCACCCATCTTGAAATCAAAATGAATTTTTAATCCTTCATGCTGGGCCCAAACTCCCAGTTGCCACGCCTGAGGTAATGTGCTTACCTGAAATAAAACTGAGCTCCTCACTGTTTTTATTTGGACATTATTTTAAATGCCCTTCTCCTTTCAGTGCTTCAACATAATTTCATGTTAACAGGAGTGGGTCTCCAGACAATGTGGTACTAGCAAGAGACATATTCAAGGTCCTTATGGGGCAGGTGGCCAAGTTCCCACAGTGAGAGACATGGGTGGTCAGCTTTGAGAGCATGTGGTTTTCTGTATAGTCCACAAAGACTGCAAAAGTCTTCATAACAGGATTTTTCTCAATTGTATTAATCACATATTTGTAATTATTTTACAAATGACACTGTGGAAATTAATGTAGTTACAAGACAGCCATTATATAAGGACCAGATAACTCATATTTTGTTTGGTTTCACCCACCTGCATATTCTGAAATCATTCCTATAAGAATACCTAAAATGGACTACTCCTATCTGGGCTTTGAGAATTAGTATTTCATTTTTATTTTGTTAATGCTTTCCAAGCTAAAGAGTTTTTTAAATTTCCTACATAAGTGATTTTTGTGATGGTTTTTGTGTAAACAATTTGTATTACAAGAGTCAACATCTAAACACTGTGTGCAGTTGCCCCCAGGCACAGATTACGGATATATGACAGGAACCTTTGAGATGTTCTTCACTCTGTCATCCTGTGATGTGAGTGGACAGGTTTGAGGTGGGGGCTAGAAGTAGCATTTTACAAAAGGGGAAGCATACAGATATGGATGTGTATATATACCCTAATTATAAGTTGCAAATTTTATAGCTATGTCCCCATGGACAAATTAGCCTGTTTTAAATGCTACATTATTATCAACACTAGAGGCCCAATGCACTAAATTCGTGCAAGGGGCTTGGCCCTTGCAGCCCTGGCTGCCTTGGCCAACTCTCACAGCCCTGGCTGCCTGGGCTGGTCCTCGCAGCCCCTCGCAGCCTCGGATGGCTCTTGCAGCCTGATTTTGTCTGGGAGGTCATCCGGAAGGACATCCGGAAAGTCGTTTGGCTGTTCAGTCTAATTAGGATATTAGCTCTTTAGCTGATCTAATAAAATAGAGACCATTATAAACTTTTGAACAATAATAGATACAGAGGCAGAGCTGCCTCAAACAGATTGTCAAACTGCAGTGGGAAGGCCGGGAGGGTTGGGGGGCAGGAGGGAGGGGGTAAGAGATCAACCAAAGGACTTGTATGCATGCATATAAGCATAACCAATGGACATAAGACACTGGGGGGCAGGGGAGGCCAGGGGACTGTCAAGGGCGGGGGGAAAAAGGGACACATATGTAATACCCTTTGTAATACTGTAAGCAATAAAAAAAAAAGTATTTTAAACCAAAAAAAAAAAAACAAACCTACAAATGGAACTCCCATTTGACCCTGTGATCCCACTTCTAGGAATATATCCTAAGAAACCAGAAACACCAATCAGAAAGGATATATGCACCCCTATGTTCAAAGAAGCACAATTCACCATAGCTAAGATCTGGAAACAGCCTAAGTGCCCATCTGTAGATGAATGGATTAGAAAACTGTGGTATATCTACATGATGGAATACTATGCCGCTGTAAAAAGGAAGGAACTCTTACCATTTGCAACAGCATGGATGGAACTGGAGAGCATTATGCTAAGTGAAATAAGCCAGTCAATGAAGGGAAAATACCACGTGATCTCACTCATTCCTGGATAATAAAGACCATTATAAACTGATGAACAAAAATAGATACAGAGGCATAGCTGCCTCAAACAGACTGTCAAACTACAGCAGGAAGGCCGGGGAGGGTGGGAGGGCAGAAAGGGGGTGGGTAAGATATCAACCAAAGGACTTGTATGCATGCATATAAGCATAACCAATGGACATAAGACACTGGGGGATAGGGGAGCCTAGGGGATTGTCAAGGGCTGGGGGAAAAAAGGAGACATATGTAATACTCTTTGTAATACTTTAAGCAATAAAAAAAAATAGAAGAAGAAAAAAAAAAGACAAACATGCAAATTGACCACACCTCCACTACACCTAAGCCACGCCCACCAGCCAATCAGAGCAACCACATGCAAATTAACCTAACCAAGATGGAGGCCGGCAGCTCCGGAGCTGGAGCCAGGAGGAGGCTTGGTAGCCCTGGTGATGGAGGAAGTCGAACTTCCTGCCTGCCCTGGCCGGCTGTGGCCTCTGCTCAAGGCAACAAAGTTTCAATTATAGAAGATAAATAAATCTCAGATACCTGCTTCCAGCCAGCCTCCACTGGGAGCTTGGGTGGCTGGTGGCTGTGGCCAGCCTGTAAACAGCCATCAGCCCCTCATTTAGGCTGGCCAGGCACCCCAGTGGAGACCCCCACCCTGAAGGGGCTGTGGCCAGCCTGCAAACAGCTGTCAGCCCCTCACCCAGGTTGGCCACACCTTCATGGGGTGAGGGTCCCCACTGGGGGGGTTGGCCAACCTGCAAACAGCCATCAGCCCCTCACCCAGGCTGGCCAGGCACCCCAGTGGGACCCCCACCCTGATCCGGGACACCCTTCAGGGCAAACCAGCTACCCTCCACCCATGCATGAGGCCTCTATCTTATATAATAAAAGGGTAATATGCAAATTGACCCTAACAGCAGAACGACTGGGAATGATTGGTCACTGTGACACACACTGACCACCAAGGGGCAGACACTCAATGCAGGAGCTGCCCCCTGGTGTTCAGTGAACTCCCACAGGGGGAGCTCTGCTTAGCCACAACCCAGGCTGCTGGCTGCCAGTACAGCAGTGGTGGTGGGAGCCTCTCCCGCCTCCTCAGCAGTGCTAAGGATGTCTGACTGCAGCTTAGGCCTGCTCCCCACTGGCAAGTGGACATCCCCCGAGGGCTCCCAGGCTGCCAGAGGGATGTCTAACTGATAGCTTAGGCCCAATCCCCTTGGGAGCAGGCCTAAGCCAGCAGGTGGACATCCCCCAAGGGTTCCCAGACTGCGAGAGGGCACAGGCCGGACTGAGGGACCCACTGAGTGCACAAATTTTTGTGCACCGGGCCTCTAGTTATATAGGATAGGCCAATTGGAGTGGAGGTGAGTCTGAAGATTAATTAAAAGTAATCAGATATTTAAGAAAGTAATATTAATGTATCTAATTTGGCTTAACATTAGTTTGGAAGCAGACAGAAAAGGGAACAAAAGAAGAGGCTGTTGGTTCTCTGCCTATAAGTTCGACAAGCATGTCAGACTTGCTGCCCGCAGGCTGCATGCGGCCCACAATGAGTATTTTTTGTGGTTCAGCCAATACAATATAACGGTATGTAAGAAATATTTTAATAAAAATTTTGTAACTTAATTTTGACAATATATTGTTATACATAATTAATAACATTGAACTACAATGTTTGCTAATGACTGATTACTATAATCATGTTGCATTCATTTCCCTTAATCACCTCACACACTGAGCTTTGAAAGGAGATCCACAGAAAACCTGGATTCGTGTATCTCAGAAGGACTGGCTGTTGCAGTATAACTTGTATTGCCGAACATATTTCTTTCTGTCTAACATGAGGCTCCTGGACCCAGGAGAGAATCAGAATCACACTCCTATTAGTGAGGTTACATTACACCCTGGAAAAAGATGGCATGGTTAAAAATAAGTTAATATAAAGGCAGATACTTTATGGCAAACTCCTTTTCCTGTCCTTTCTGATACCTGTGACCCTTGGCCAAGTAACTTCACCTCTCTGAGCCTCATCTATCTTGTTTGTAAAGTAAAGACAGCATCCATCCTGCATGGCAGTCATGAGGATTTAGTTGGAGATACGCATGAAACACTCACCTTGCAAGATGCTTAGTGAAGGTACCAGTCTTGCTGTGAGGACAGTGAGAAACCTACATGGAGCCCTGAGCACAGCCATGGTTGCTGGAACATGACAGCTGCCCCATAAGCATTAGCCTGCCTCTTCCTGACTGATGACTCACTTACCCTACAGTCTTATCCAAGTAGGAGTCTATAAAATATTTTCCCCAGTCAGTATCTGTGTTTTAGGATCTAAGTTTAGGTCTTCATTTTTGTTTCCATTCATTTCTGCTCTTAGAATCATCATTCCAACTTGTCACACTCCTCTTAGGTCTATATTCATTCATCTAGGTTAAAACTATGCCTTAAATGTCCCGCCATCCTCAATGTAATGAAGATGTTGCTGATAGCTTTATTTATTTAGAAAATTATTCTAAAACCTTGAAAAAAACATTGTTTGTTTCCATACCCCACAGTACACCCCATACTCTCCATTCTGATGAATGTAAAGTTTATATGGTCATGCTGAAGTGTCTAGCTCCCCAGTTGCATTATAAGTTCCTGGAAGCAACAGTCTCTGGTTCCATAGAATATTGAGTCAAGTAGACATGCTGCCACCTGCTTTGCTGTTAGGGTATCATCAATTTGCTGACAATGCTGGTCCTCTGTTTCTGCACTGGCTTTTGCTCTCATACACCTGTTTTTCTATAAGAATGTTTTTTTTTCTGTAAGAATGTTACAACTCAGCCCTGAACATCCAGACCCCACAAACCACAGAAAGGGTACGTGGTTCCAGCCAGTGTAACCACAGCCTGACATTCCAGGATCTTCACCTTATATACATATTAGGTAATGTGCAATCATCCAGTTTACTGGGTCTTCCAGGAACAGCCTAACATAGAACATCTTTTCAAAAGCAAATTGCCATTCTTCCAAAATGTTAACCACAAATCTAAATTTCATAACACTTGTTTTCCAGGATAGTTTCAACATCAAATTCTTCCTGGTTAAAAGGCTTCATAAAGTTGATGAATTATATGCAAGCAAATGATTATTATTCAATGATTCCTCTTCTGCCATGACTACAGGATGGCAAACTATTTGGGGTAAGCTTGAATAATGATTTAACCAATCATTTCCTCACATATAAAACACGTTGGTTCCAGGGTTCTTGTGGGATAGGTTTTGGAATAAATAAGGTGACATAGAAATATCTGGGTCCCTGAAATACTGAAGAAAATAAAGGCAGTTTCTACTAGTACCTATCTTGTTGATAGACAGGATGTGTTCCTTTCCTTCTCCCAGAATTTAAAGATCCTTTGCATTTTCTGTTATGATAAGGCCCAATTTCCACAGAAGGTGGATTTTTTTCAAGGAATTATTACCTGACAATAACAGAGCTTTAAAAATAGAAACCTTTGAGTTTTTGTTTGTTTGTTTCTCTTGTTGGTTCATTTGTTGCTTTCAGTTTTATATGCCACATATGAGTGCAATCATATGGCTCTTAACTTTTTCTGTCTGACTTATTTGGCTTAGCTTGATATTCTCAATAAATTTAATAATAAAGAAAAAAAGGAAGCCTTGACACAATTTCAGTTCTATCAACCCAGACAACAATGCTCTAATTTTTCATATAAAATTTCTTCTTTTAGATGCCAGTGATGAGAAGAGCATTTTTCACACACTGAGTTTCAGTGGTAACTGCTGATATAAGGTGAATTGGGAGAGGGGGGCTCAGAAAGTTCTCCTTACATGCATCTTCCGATGTCTTTCTATTTCAAGTGGCTGGACAGTCCCTCAGCCCACTTAATAGTTCCCTTACTAGTATTCCTTTTAAATAATAGACTTGTGAATAATCACAACTGCTTATGGGACATGCCAAACAATAACCAGATGACTAACATGCGGAGTACAGTCTGTCAGCACAGGGTGCCTTAATTTAAGCCATACGTGGTGAGACACAAAGGCATGGCAAGCATGTGGCTCCATGTACAGTTTTTTGTCTGTTTCATGTTAAATAAGTCCCCGAGTTGCAGAGATTAACATTCAGAAAACTGAGAGCAGAGGACCTGATTTATTGTCACCTGTTAGCATAAGGCTGACATGCCTGAGCAGCCGACATTCCATCCAGAAGGAGATTGCCCACCACTCAGAGTGGAGTAGGAACTGAAGGTGCAGGACCAACACAGCTCAGCTAGACAAGAGCCTGGTGAGGTTTCCTGCTGTGCCAGCAAGCAGGTAATCACACTGCCTGCTCCAGGATGAGGGCCCTGAATGCACTGCCCCTATTATCTGGACAAAATTCATCTCCTGGGGCTTCTGAGAGGGGCTGGGCTGGCAGCTCCTTCATTAGGACCCTAGCCAGAGGCAGCTTGGATCCGTGAAGGACAGCTGTCTAATTGGATTTGCTGTGTGTCCTGTCTTAGACTTTACAATGGGAATAGGCTACCCAGCCTTTCTAATTAGATTGTTAAACATAATAGCTGAATGGCATCACAGTAAAGAATTTGCCCTACTCTTTGTAAGCATAAAAATAGGGCTCAGAGAAGATTCTGGATATTTCCAGCCCATTTCCCCCATCATTTTATCTGATGGTAATGAGATCAAGTTTAATTCTTTTTAAAAGCTCCCAAAGGAGCACTGGCCAGGTTGAAGTTCAAACTAAATGTCAAAACACATACACATGCCATACAGTAGCAAACTCCTGCTTTCCTCTGACCTCTTGTTTCCCCTAATTGGTGCCTTGTGGGCAATCTCTACTGAGAGAACAAAGATGGCAGGGGACTGAAAATTGTGTTACCCTGTCACCCTCAAGATGGTGTCCAGACTGAGCTGAGAAAAATCACTAGAACAAGATGGAAACAAACCACTTGCTGAGGTTCTGAATCCTATTCCCTGGGTCTCCTGGGAACCTGCAGGGAATGAAAGGAACAACTGGGGGACACGAGAAAGGATGGTGAAGGAGTGTGGAGCTCCATGACACTGCTCCTGCAACATGAAAACCATTTGTATTCACACCAGGAGTAACCTTTTGTCTGAGGTCCTGTGGTTCTCTAAGGTTTCACCGTGCACCTCATTTCCTGACTGACTGTCATCATTGCTACATTCATCACTCAGGGAACATTTACCAAATGCTTAGCATGACTCAAGTTGATATTACAGAAGACCCACACACAAGGTTTTATGTCTTTAATATGAAAAGAAATGCATTCTACCATGTCTCCCTCACTCTTTAGGATGTACTGGTAAAATACTTGAATACCTGCACCCAACACATGGCAGACGTTGTGTTCTGTGTAGAAGTCACCCCAAACCACCTAACATTGGAAAACTGTCAAAGCTCTGACCCTATTGGACATGTTCTATCTCATCAGTGAGAACAGGTTTCATCTCTCTTCTGAGGCAGCTGTCAATGCTTTGCCTCAGGGCCCATGGTCCAAAAAATGTGGTCTCTAAAGCAAGATAAAGAATTTCTTCTTAAATTTTCAGGAACATAAGGTGTGACTCCAGTATAATAAAGTACATATTCTAACTCTGAGATCATTTTTGTCGTTTTTATTCTATTTTGACAGCATCCCAGAGAGATATCTACCTGATTTTCAGGAATATCAATAATAAAATCAGACAACACTTTACTGAAAATTATGAAAAATGAAATAAATAAGTGAGTGGACAATGAGTTGACTCCCACTTACTCCTCAGGCCTCTACCTCTCCTCACAGATGGCCCCTCTCTGATTGAATCTGAAGTAGGTTTGCTAGGATTCTACAGCTTTGCCAGGATTTTGTCAGGACTCCAGATCTCAAAGCTATTCATAGTCCTTTGTTTTCTCCAGAGAGTTATAACATTTTGTCTGTGCACTTGTACTGTCCCTTCACTGGGATATTCCCTGTCCCTAATAAGTGCCTGGCTCCTGGGTTGCAAACTCAAGAGTTCAGAGGTATGATCTTTATTTGTTCCTTTCAGGTGGGTCCAGAATTCTGTAAGACTCGTGGTCAATTCTATTTTATCTGGCCACTTGCCACCATAGTTTACCTGTCCACACCTTGAAAGCATGGAAGGTGAAGACCCTATTTTCCTCACATATGTTGTACTTCTGTCTGCACATATCTTTGGCCATTTCATCTCCAGGCTTTGCATAATTACATCCTCAAAATTCAATAACTCTCCCTTCACTGTGATCACCAGAAATGTTTATTTTGTTGTTTTGTAACTCTCCTCAAAACTCACTTCTTTGAAGTGTGGCTTGGACTTTATTTCTGGCTAGAGGCCCAATGGATGAATTCTTGCACCAGTGGGGTTCCTAGGCCTGGCTGTGGGATCGGGCTGAAACCGGCTCTCCGACATCCCCTGAGAGGTCCTGGATTGCAAGAGGGCACAGGCCAGACTGAGGGACCCCACTGGTGCACTAACTGGACTGGGGAGAGATGCAGGAGGTTGTCTAGCCAGAGAGGGACCGCGAAAGTGTTTCAGGGCATTTCCAGCCCGTCTCACTCACTCCTGATCAGCCAGACCCCAGAAGCAAGCTAAACTACCAGTCGGAGCATCTGCCCCCTGGTGGTCAGTGCACATCATAGCAACTGGTCAACCAGTCGACTGTCTGATCCCTGGTGGTCAGTGCACATCATAGCGAGCAGTTAAGTGGCCTTAGCATATCATTAGCATATTACACTTTGATTGGTTGAATGGACGACCGGAAAACTGGACACTTAGCATATTAGGCTTTTATGATATAGGATACACTCTCAATTGAGAAGGATGCCTAAGGAGAAACATGAAAGGACTCATTACAATGGGTACAAGCACAGATCTATCACAGCGGGTGAGTCCTCTGGTCTCCCTGTGCTTCTATAGTCTTATTTAGATTATGGGGCTTGGATAAGACCTGACCCATTATTTGGGCTCTATGTTATCCAACCTAGCACAAATATTACTGTGAAGTACATTTTCCTAAAGTGATGAGAATATGTAACCCCATATGGAAACTGTTTAAAGAAGTTTAAAAGATCTCTCCTCACAGATTAAAAATTTTTGAAAATTGAACCATAAAATCAGTACAGATCCTGGCCCCTACTCTTAACCTTCAAATAAAAGAACCATGTTCCTGAAATGAAGACAGTTGTGCAAAAGTTGTGCAGGCAAAGCAAACCCAAATACTGGTTTTGTTTTGAAATAAGAGTCCCTTCTGTAGTCTGCTCCCATGTGTTGTTTCTCATTCCATTCCTCACTCTTCACACATGGGTGACTTTAAGTCAGCATTTGTGGAAACAGTTAAAAAAATCTTGAAACTGAGAAGTGCATTATATCAAGGACTTAAATTACTTGAGAACTTTTTGATCATAGAGATATTGGAGCATGATCAATTTGACACGTATGTCCATAATGATATGAATACATGTGTTTTCTGTATTTCTGTGAAAACAGAAAAGATGTGGACAGAATTAAGTTGCTCCAAATGCTTTATATAATGTTTCATTTAGTTCAGAACAGGTGTTTCAAACAGTTCCCAAGTATTACTCGAAATGGTCTGCCACACTTACATTCCTAGCAATCTTTTACTCTCCTTCTAAAAGCATATTGACAGCTGATTTGGCTCCTTGAATTTCTAAAAAAAAAAAATAACTTGCCATTGATATGAGAATATATCATTCCTGATTTTCAAGTATAAGTATCAGATAATCTGGGTCTGTGTGACAAATGGGAGTTGAAACACAGGACTTACCAAAAAGGGGGAAAAGATGCACAGAAATATTTCCTTAGCCTCTCACTACAGTTCTTTGTCTATTTCTAATATGAGTTCCAAAAAAGTATTCCTACAACTAAAATTTCCTGAGATGAAGTTGATCTCTTATTATTCAGTTATATTTTCCTTATATCTTATTTCATTTCATATCAAAGATAAGATTTGAAAAAGAATTAGCGGGTATGTTGAAGGACAAGAACAAAGTTGAAGCATTGATACTTCCTGACTTCAAGACTTACTATAAAGCTATAGTAATCAACACAGTGTGGTGTAGAAAAACCAGAAATAGACCCACATGAATGCAGTCAACTGATCTTTGATAAAGGGGCAAATGCAATTCAATGGAGTGAAGATAGTCTTTTCAACAAATGGTGCTGGAACAACTGGTCATTCACACGCAAAAAATGAATCTAAATACAGACCTTACACTCTTCACAAATATTAACTCAAAATGGATCACAGACCTAAATGTAAGACACAAAACAAACCTCCGAGAAGATAACAGGAGGAAATCTACATGATCCATAAAAGATACAATTGAAAAGCTGGACATCATTAAAATTAAGAATTTCTCTGTGAAAATGTAAAAGATGAGAAGACAACCAGAGACTGGGAGAAAATGTTTACAAAAGACACATCTAATGAAAGACTGTTATGTAAAATTACAGAGAACTTAAAACTCAACAAGAAAGCAAACGAGCTGATTAAAAAATGGGACAAAGACCTTAGTAGATTTTTCACCGAAGAAGATATACAGATGTAAATAAGCACATGAAGAAAGGCTTTTTATCATATGTAATCAGGGAAATGCAAATCAAAACAACAATGAGCCTTAGCCAGTTTGGCTCAGTGGATAGAGCATCAACCTGCGACCAAAGGGTCCTGGGTTTGATTCCGGTCAAGGGCACAGACCTTGGTTGCAGGATCCTCCTCAACCTGGGCCCTCGTCAGGGTGTGTGCAGGAGGCAACCAATCAATGTGTTTCTCTCACATCAATATTTCTCTCAGTCTTTCCCTCTCTCTCCCACTCTCTCTAAGAAATCAATGCAAAAAATATCATCGAGTAAGGATTAAAAAAATTTAAAAAATCTAAAAAATAAACGAACAAAAGACAACAATGTGTACCACTACATAATTATTAGATACTCCAAAAGCTGGAACACTGACCACACCAAATGCTGCTAACAATTTGGAGCAGCAAGCACTCTCATCCACTGCTGATGGGAATGCACAACGGTGCTGCCCCTTTGTAAACATTTTGGTTGTTTCTTTCAAAACGAAACACACTCTTGCCATATGGTCCAGTAATTAAACTCCTTGGTGATCCCTAAGATGAACATCTTCAGTGAGTATACTTTTTCTGCAATTAAGAAAAGATGCATAGTGAACTTTCAGAATGAGAAATTATAAAAACAACCCCGTTTACCATCGCACCAAAAAAAATAAGCTACCTAGGAATAAACTTAACTAAAGAGGTAAAAGACCTCTACTCAGAAAACTACAGGACGTTGAAAAAAGATATAGAGGAAGACTTAAACAGATGGAAGAACATACCGTATGCATGGATTGGTAGAATCAACATCATTCAAACGTCCATACTACCCAAAGCAATCTATAAATTCAAGGCACTTCCCATTAAAATACCAATTGCATACTTCAGAGATCTAGAACGAACTCTCCAAAAATTCATCCGGAATAAAAAAAGACCCCGAATAGCTGCAGCAATCGGGAAAAAGAACAAAGTAGGTGGGATCTTAATACCAGATATCAAGTTGTATTACAAAGCGACTGTTCTCAAAACTGCCTGGTACTGGCACAAGAATAGGCATATAGATCAATGGAATAGAATAGAGAGACCAGAAATCGGCCCGAACCAATATGCTCAATTAATATTTGACAAAGGAGGCAAGAACATACAATGGAGCCAAGATAGTCTCTTCAATAAATGGTGTTGGGAAAATTGGACAGATATATGCAAGAAAATGAAACTAGACCACCAACTTACACCATACACAAAAATAAACTCAAAATGGATAAAGGACTTCAATGTACGACAGGAAACCATAAAAATTCTAGAAGAATCCAAAGGCAACAAAATCTCAGACATATGCCGAAGCAATTTCTTCACTGATACAGCTCCTAGGGCACTTGAAACTAAAGAGAAAATGAACAAATGGGACTACATCAAAATAAAAAGCTTCTGCACAGCAAAAGAAACCATCAACAAAACAACGAGAAAACCCACTGTGTGGGAAAACATATTTGCCAATGTCATATCTGATAAGGGCCTAATCTCCAAAATTTATAGGGAACTCATACAACTTAAGAAAAGGAAGATAAACAATCCAATCAAAAAAATGGGCAAAGGACCTAAATAGGCACCTTTCAAAAGAGGACATTCAGAAAGCCAAGAGACATATGAAAACATGCTCAAAGTCACTAATCATCTGAGAGATGCAAATCAAAACAACAATGAGGTACCATCTCACACCTGTCAGACTGGCTATCATCAACAAATCAACAAATGACAAGTGCTGGAGAGGATGTGGAGAAAAAGGAACCCTCCTTCACTGCTGGTGGGAATGCAGACTGGTGCAGCCACTATGGAAGACAGTATGGAGTTTCCTCAAAAAACTAAAAATGGAACTCCCACTGTGATCCCACTTGGAATATATCCCAAGAAACCAGAAACACCAATCAGAAAGGATATATGCACCCCTATGTTCATAGCAGCACAATTCACCATAGCTAAGACCTGGAAACAGCCTAAGTGCCCATCAGCAGATGAATGGATTAGAAAACTGTGGTACATCTACACGATGGAATACTATGCTGCTCTAAAAAGGAAGGAACTCTTACCATTTGCAACGTCATGGATGGAACTAGAGAGCATTATGCTAAGTGAAATAAGCCAGTCAATGAAGGAAAAATACCACATGATCTCACTCATGCATGGATAATAGAGACCATTATAAACTTTTGAACAATAATAGATACAGAGGCAGAGCTGCCTCAAACAGATTGTTAAACTGCAGCGGGAAGGCCGGGGAGGGTTGGGGGACAGGAGGTAGGGGGGTAAGAGATCAACTAAAGGACTTGTATGCATGCATATAAGCATAACCAATGGACATAAAATGGACACATATGTAATACCCTTTGTAATACTTTAAGCAATAAATAAAAAAAACAAAACAAAACAAAACAAAACAAAGCAAAAAAACAAAAACAAAACAAACAAAAAAAAAGAAACAGCCATGTTACAACTTCAGCACACTCTTCATCACTTTCTGAGTCACTGGATATGTTTGATGCTAAGTGTAACGCAATACAACTCGGCTTTATGGATTTCTAGAATCATGGAACTCTGCTCATCTGCGACAATAATAACTATTAGAAATCCATTCATCAGCAGACAGGGAAATGTTTGGTGGTGAAATTGTCCACAGTTTCTTTCAAAGAATCTAGCAGCATGAATATATCCTGTTTGTTTGTTTGTTTGTTTGTTTTTTGCTTCAGCAAACATTCAGGGAAACAGGAATGGAATTCCTCACTATGGACCCCGAACTTTAGGCTCTGGAATACTCAGGCTTGTATCTCAGTCCTGGCAATCTTCATAACATCAGGTTACAATCTGGGAAGAGCAAAACCCTTTGGTGTATGAAATAAATGCAATATCTACCTTGCAGTAGGTCAAATTAGTGATGTGCACATAAATGATGCACATGTGTCTGGCAGGGTGCAAACTAATCCAATAATACCGTAATATTACTTAATTTTTTTCTTGTTATTTAAAATCACATTTTAAAGTATTGCATTTTGCCAAAGGGATTAAACAACAGATGGTATAGAGTTCAGAAAACCTAATTTTCTATTAGGTCCTGAGGTCAGCAATGGTGACGTGCTTTCTCTCTACTGATGTTTTATGCACCTGAGATTCATGAAGAACCCTGGTCTATTAATATGATCCTTGATGAGAACATGAGTTGTGAAATGAACTGGTCATAACACACAGTTATTCTGTGGTAGAGCTCCTTCTAAAACATATTTTTATTCATTTGTAAAGGTCTGTGATGCAATTTATTATCTTTATTGCCCAAGAAAGTTGGTATTAGGAAATAATCCGCTTTTCCTCACTCTATCCTCTTCTCTTCTTCAAAAGTCATTGGGACAGAAGGAAGGTATAAACCCCTGGCAGCCTGTGGTTGATTTCTAGTGACCTGGCTTCTTTTTGCATTTTTCTTTTTGGAGCTCTGGCAAAAAGGTTGAAATTATTTCCATGTTCACAAATATGCCTGGGGTGACATGGAGCCTTGAGGACTCGGGCTGCTGTTGTCTCAGAAGTCAACTGAGAAGTTTATTGTTTAGGCTCATTGCATTATAAAAGCATGACTTTTATATGTTAGAACAAGTGTTGTTAAATAATGATGATTAGTAAAATGGGCATCCATTACTTCTACTTGATATTTTCCAGGCAACCATTTTTTTTTTCTGATTAAAATAGTATTCTGCTTCATCAAGGAAAAATTGGATTGGGTATTACAGAAAACAATTTGCAAACCTGGCTGTAATTTTATTGTTAATAAATCCTATCATAGAACTAAAAAAAAAAAAAAAAAAAAAAAAAAAAAAAAAAAAAAAAAAGAAAAGATGCAGAATTGTTTTCTGAATTTCTCACTGGGAGGCCTCAGTATTTATACATATGTCATTAGCAAGGACAAACATAATTTAATTTTCAAAGACAAACATAATTTAATATTCCTTCATCTTTAAATTGTTAATTTGCTTATTCATTGATCACTCAGCAAATATTTATTAGTGATAGATGATAAACAGATAAGACAATAAAGACCCTACATGTAAATGAAATAAAATAAAATGTAAATATTCCTGCCCTGGCCAGTGGGGCTCATGGATTGTGCCTCATTCCATGCACCTAGAGGTCTCCAGTTGAGTCCCAGTCAAGGCACATGTCTAGGCTGCAGGCTTGATCCCCAGTAGGGACAAGACACAGATAATCACTGTTTCTCTCTCTCCTCTCTCTAAAAAAATCAATAAGAACATATTTAAATTATGTAAGTATTCCTAAGTAGGAAAGAAGGGCATAAGTGTAAAACACCTGAATCTGTTTCTTGTTTTTTGTCTGTCTGTCGGTGAGCCCTGTCCCCACCTCCCTGGTGAGAAAGACCTACCAGTCACTGTCACACTAGGGACACTGCTGAAAAACCCACAACTCCAGAAGTGACTCCAAACTAACAGAAAAATGTGTCAGTATATGTCTACACTGGGGAGGCTGAGGATGCTTCCTCCCCATTCCACCCTCATCCCCAGGTTCTCCTCAACAGAGCTCAGGAAATACACTTGTGTGTTTGTGTGTGTGTGTGTGTGTGTGTGTGTGTGTGCTTCCCTTAGCCACTGTTAGTGTTAAATCTAAATGAGGCCTTGAGAAAAAAGTCATACTGGATTGTTACTCATGGTATGTGGTTAAACATGTTTTCATGCTGTCAAAGACTAAATAATTTGAAGAACATGGTCGAGATCAAAAGTTAGTCCCATGTTACAAGCAATTAGGAGGCCACTATAGCTGCGACAACCAAGGAGCCTGCTGGTCCAATACCTGTTTCAGCCAGCCATGTGGGCTCAATATGGTATCTGGACTTAGGTCTTTCCATTGAAATCTCATTAAGATAGTTGCAACAATAAATACAAAAATAACAGAGGTAAAGTAGATACAAAACGGAGGACAAAGTAAGAGACATATTAAGAAAAAGAGTGAGTCATTTGTAATGGTTTATAAATTATAAATCCATTATTGCAGGAATATTCTAAATAGAAATGCTTACATTTGTTAATACAGATTTTAACCTAGGATAATTATAATGCCATTTTTTCAGTATATCTGTACATTCTCATTAAAAAAGAAAACTAGCTGATGACTCAAATGGATATTCAAATAGACATGTAAATTATTATAGAATTATTAAGTAGATATCTTTTTAGTGATCCTATCGGCTGTCTAATTCTGTAGATCAGAATATCAAAGAATGAACTAGACAATGTCACCTGAGAGTCCCCCTACTTCATACTATTGGCAGTCAAATTAAATGACATGAAAACAACATGGGTGAGTTTAATATTAAACTTGTAAAAATTGTCTGATTCCCATATGGTTAAATCAAGAAAAGTCAATCTGATTTCCTCTAGTAGAAGTATCACTCCATGGCCCCACCCAGCCACCAAATTACCCTTCCACAGTCCAACCTTGCCATCAAACTGTTCCAAACTCCAAGTCTTCCAAATACTTTTTCTTTTCCAGGGTGCTGGGGTGGCGGGGGAGGGGAAGTCCTGGTGCTTCCAGCTGGAGGCTGGAGTCTAGTGTCCACTGAGAGCAGAGCAGTGAGTAAAATCTTGAGAGGTCCACACACAGGCTGTTCTGGACCCAATTAGGCTCACAAAGTCATAACACTAAAAGGCTATTTCACTGTTATTTCTCACCACAAATGTTTCACTAAAAACAATGTCCAGCTCAAATCGTTAGCTCAAAACATTTCTGTATAAAAAAACTCCAATGCTCCAAGTCTGATTATGTTACAGAAACCACCAGTGTCACATCTAAAGATCCAATAGCCTTCTGCCCAGTCTGAGGCCCTTATATCAATCGGGCATCTTCCTGAAGTCAAAGATGCATCTTAACTGCTTCATGGCAGTGTGTGCTGTTACCTGCACCTCCAATGCAGCTTTGTTCCAGGCACTGACTCTACTGCGCCTTTCATACCCTCATTCCCAAGACACAGTGACACCACCAAGGGTTTTCTTCTGCCCAAGGCCCCTGCACCCACCTGCACAAGTGCTTCTCATTGCCAGATCTCTCCTGGGTCCTGTCTCCATTCAGTACTGATCCAAACTTCTGCCCTGTCCTGGGGACAACTGCTTTCTCCAGAATTCTTTCCACATCTACTCTGCCCACTATTCAGCTGCAGTGACCCTGCCATCGACCACACCTGCCTCTGCTCTCTCCCCCACTGCAGCCCTTGGCATGGCCCAAGGCACCCAGGCTGGCAGACTTACCTTGCCCATCACAACAAGCATTCTACCTACTGATTTTCTAGATTCTCTGTGTTTGCACATCCTAGTGCAAGAGCAAGTTTTAACACAACTCTCCCTCCCCAGCGTGCCCAGAACCCAAAGGGTCCTCTTTGAGTTGGGTTTCCTAACACTGCAGCCCATAGGCCCCACTACTGAGAAGCCCCTCCTTGCCACCAGTCCTGCCCAGGGCCCAGTCCTCCCATTAGCTGCCTTCACATTACCTGACATGCCTAAATGTCTGAATCTCTGGCACAGACACAATGCAAGACTTCCCCAGTCCTGACTCCCTTACCCCATGAGTTTTAAATAGTCTAGCAGGGTTTGAAATGACCACAATGAAAATATAAGTGAACAGTGCAATGTAACCATTAAAAATGTTAATGCCATCTCAGGCTGAAAAGTTACACGATGCTACATATATAGTGTCCAGATGGAAAGAAGGACTAGCTCTGTCACATGTATGTCCCCTACACCCACTTCAAGGTGCTATGCTCAATTGAGGCAATTCTTTGTCTATTTCTTTCTAACAAGAGTTGCCCAACAAGGGCGTTCATGGCCTGGTAATATAGTGATCGCCCTGTCGTTGGGAACTCAGGTAGGGACTTTACAAAGGCTCACAGGAAAGCACACTTGAAATCAGGTGGGATCTTATACTATAAAATCTCTAACATTTCTTCAAAAACCAAGACCCTATCACCACAGCTGTTTGAGCAGAGGATCACCAGACTACTATGGGCCAGTGTACTTTAATGTGCCTTCTTTATAAATGGCCCAAATATACATTCTCATAGAAAAATTAGAGAAACAAAAAGAACAAAACAAATAACTAATTTATAAATTTCTAATAAATGTATTAGAAATAAACATTACTGGTGTCTTTCTTTAGTTTGTGCTCACAATAAATTTTATTAATAGTGTTTTCTAAGCCTTAGAACGTTTTTGTTTTTTTTTTTAACTTGAATATGTTGAAATGTATTGAGCTGTTTTCATCCTTGCAAGTTTCAAAAGAGAGGCCAAGGATCTAGGGTAGGAAGGCAGCATAAGGAATTCTTCAAGGAAAATGAGATGGAGAGGCTTCTTCCAATGTGAAGTTCTGTGCAGTAAGACTGGCCAGTCCAGTTCAAAAAAAATCCACAAGATGCTGGCAAGCTGATCCCCACCGCATCCCCCTCCTAATAGTCTCAGCACATTGAACCAAATGGAAGAACTGTTTTTCCTATAATCCAAAATCCTAAACTTAGGTTAGTGTTGATAAAGAGCTATGTGGGGGAGTCTATACCAATGAGAGATAAACTCAAATTAACTCTGAAGAGGCTGTGCAGAGGGCACAGGAAAATCACCTTTGATAAGTTCTGTTGAGGGCAGGGCTTTGAAGTGTGTCTCCAGGTGTGCCAGGAAGAACCTTATAATGTTCTAAGTGGGAAAGTCACTGTTGAAAGCCCTGCCAATCTCTCCTGGGCAGAGGAGTGTGACTTGGAAAGAAAGAAGTAAAGGAAGCTCAAACAGAGGGGAGAGCAGCAAGGAACAGAGGGAAGCCATCCTGTTACTTTAATCTCTCCTTCCATCCTCTGACCCCTTGTCCCCTCAAGGCTTTTTTTTTTATTGACAGGAATATAGACTGTCAGCAACCTAAGGCCACATTAAGGTACCAGGCCTCTTCAATCTCTAGCGATTTCCCTGAGGAAGAATGATGCCTATAAACTCATTCCAAGGCCTTCCTTAAATTCTTAGACTCCACAGCTTCTATGTAACACAAATAAGGTTAAATGAGATACAAGAGTTCAGTGGGAGAATCAGAGATGTCTTGTCTATATAGGGTTTCCTGTCTCAGGCAAGAGACAGCCTGCCTGCCCTGTCCCAGTGGAATGTTCTGGGGTTGCTTACTGCCTGCTTTCAATTCAGCTTCTGAAGTTAGTCTGACAATGGAGACAATTCCTTTACATGATTAAAATCTTCCACCCTCTAAAATTAGTCCCAGGAAATGAAACACCGGTAATTGTAGGAGGTCACATAATCCCAGCAATTTGAAGTAGAGTCATTTATAGAAATCACCAAGGCAAGTTCCTTGACAGGTATTTCCTCACTAGTTTTGTCCTATAACTTGAGGCATCAAAGGTCATCACATTTCAATGGCTCTCTGAGAGCAGTCTCCCAGTTATTAAATCCATCCCAGCTAAGGTAACCCAGAATTGTCAGCAAAGAGAAGTTGTGACATGCTGACCTTCACAGAAAGGGAGGAGGATTGGTGTGTGTGTGTGTGTGTGTGTGTGTGTGTGTGTGTGTGTGTGTTTAATGAGGTAATTTGGGATTTAACAATTTAAGACTCTGTTCTTTAAATTATTTTGTCATTATTTTTTTAAATCAGTGAGAGAAAAATCAGAATTATATTTTGTTTTTCTCCATAGCCTATGCTTTAAATCTAATAATGTAAGAGCTTTGTAAAGCAACTGACAAAGTGGCCTTGCCAATGAGCCATTGGCTCACCAGCTCACTGAATAAATAGCTCTACATTTTGCTTGTATGTGTTTTTCTTGAATGTACTGCACTTTCCTTGGAAAGCAGTTTCTGGTTGTGTGTGTGTGTGTGTGTGTGTGTGTGTGTGTGTTTAATGAGGTAATTTGGGATTTAACAATTTAAGACTCTGTTCTTTAAATTATTTTGTCATTATTTTTTTAAATCAGTGAGAGAAAAATCAGAATTATATTTTGTTTTTCTCCATAGCCTATGCTTTAAATCTAATAATGTAAGAGCTTTGTAAAGCAACTGACAAAGTGGCCTTGCCAATGAGCCATTGGCTCACCAGCTCACTGAATAAATAGCTCTACATTTTGCTTGTATGTGTTTTTCTTGAATGTACTGCACTTTCCTTGGAAAGCAGTTTCTGGTTGTGTGTGTGTGTGTGTGTGTGTGTGTGTGTGTGTGTGTGCATGCGCGTCTTTTCTGGCTAAAAAATTTAAAAAGAGAGGGCTCATGAGAAGTGGCTTGTGAACAAAAAAGGAACAGATGACTGAACTCTGAAGCTGGGTTTCCAGTCATGGACCCAGAAAGCTGTGCACTTTTTGACTCTGTCATAGCCACGGAGGCCAGGCTGGAAAAGAGGAAACAGACAGCTGGGGATCAACCTCAGCCTCCTTCCATTACTCTGAGTTTGTTGGCTCACATCCTGAACAAGTTCCCCCCATCTTACCCATTACTTCATTTTTACTTTCACAGACTATCGTGTCTTCTCTCTGGTTTTAAAGCAGTGGCCACAGGACTGGAAACCCTGAGCAGAATTACTCCACCAGATCCAGGGTACCTCCTATCACGTCCCACCTTATACCAGATGTTTTGGGCACTCCCAAATACTCTCTGTTTCTTAAGGTCATTCATGCATTCTTTTTCCTGACAAATATTTATGGGACCTTCACTAAAAGAAGCACGTTGCTAAGGATAGTGATACCACAGTGAACAAAGGTAAACAGAGCCCTTCTTCTCTTAGAGAGCACAGTCTATGAAAGGACACAGACAGTGTTCACATTTTGCCAGTAAATATAAAATCAGAAACTATTCCTGGTACTAAGGTGAAAATTATGAGATGCCATGAAAATACATATAATCAGGCACTTCCCTGATTCCAGGGGCAGAGGAGCTACCTGGAAAGGTGAGTAGAAGCTAAGATGTCAATGACATGTGGTCACCTGGGAGAGGTGGGGAAAGCTGACCCTCTCAAGCCAAGGGGACAGCTCTTGACCCCACAGAAATGTCCTGCCACTCACCTGCACCTGGTGAAGTCTGCTCCTCCTCTAAGCAGCATTCAAGTGATGCCCCTGAGGAATCCTTCCTGGGTTCTCCTAAACTGGATTAGTCACTCCCTCTTCCCTTTGTTCCATCCAATCCCTGAACAAGCACATACTAAGCCACCCCATCTGTAATATTTTGTAATGGCAGCTCTAATCGACTGACACAGTACCTTGTACCATTTCACATCATAGCTATAGGTGCCAAGGAACACCTTCTAAATCAATGCAGACAAGATTCTGAAGCACAAATTACAATGGCTAGCTGTCTTTTACTGTGATGTTTGTCTAGTCAGTAGCCCAGTGGCCACTCTGCATAAGGGCCTTTTTGTCCATCCCTCTTCTCTGGCCCATTTATATATGCTTACTAGCAACAGTCACCTGGGTCTTATTTTACAGAGACAACTTGGAGCCATCATATGGGAAATCCCTTTGTTTCAGATACTAATGGACAATTTTGTTGCCTTCTGCACACATTCATTTCTTCCTGTCACTCAGGAAAACCACTTCTCATCCAGGCTCAGGTCACCATGTACCTTGTCTTGGACTCTGTTCTTCCATGATCTTCTTCCCACAGACTGACTCTCTTCTGCCTGGTTCTCAACCTTCCTCTTACTGTGTGTCCCTCCACCTTCATAGCCAAGTTCTTCAAGATCCCTCTATATTTGTTGTCTTCACATCCTAGTTCCATATAACTTCTCCACCTATTAGGTTTGGCCCCTGCCCTTGTTTCTATGACAAAATGATTCTCATCAAAGCTACCAGTAAGCACCTTATTGCTGAACATAATGACTCTGTCAGCATGTTTTACAGCATTCAATGCTCCTTCCTCTTTCAGTGACACAATGACTAGCTTTTCTCCTCTCTCTTTGACTAGTTCTTTCACTGATCTATTTCCAAGTTTATAGTCTTCCACCTGGATGTTTCGTTCTGAAGTTCCTAAAACATGAACTCCTGGGTCCTCTCCACTTTTTTCTCTACCTATGCCCCAAACTCCACCTGCAGCTTAGCCCTCTCCTCTGTCAGGTCACCAGGAGACTGCATTATAACTTCAAATCCAAAATGGATCACACTGAACTCCCACCCAGCACCAACCCTGCTGCTAGGCAAGTATGAGTTGTTGTCAGTGGTTCAACTTGTCCCAGTTCTCCAGGAAAAGACCAAGCAGTCAGTCTTGGCACTTCCTTCTCCCTCATCATCATCCCCATATTCAAATCATCATCAAGTCTGTCAATTTTTAATCCTAAAAATGTATTAATTCCATTTACTATCTTTGCATGCCTTAACCTCCAGGCTTTTTCCAGCTACCATTGTCTTTGTCCTGGATTATCCTAATGTCACCAACATAAGCTGTGATCCCAGCCTCTTCTGCCTGCTCTCCAGCCAGAGAGACTTGAGAGATGCAACTATAATCATGCCATGTTGTCCTATACCCACTCCCTGAGTCCCTCCAAGACATTTCACTGTTTACCCCCTTCACTTAGAATGAGGTGAGATCCCCTGAACACACCCCACAAGATGCTACACAAGCAAGCCCCAATCTGTCCTCGTTCCACTGGTCTTAGCAATTTGGGCCCAAGACACAGAATTTTATTTCATTCTCAGCTGTATTAATATCTTATTGATTTTAAGAGCTGTTTATGTAGTAACAGCATTAACTTGCTTTCATTATGTGGAAAATATTTCTTAGATTTTGGCTTTCTGAACTAAAATAGCCATGGTTGCTATACCCTTACAGAGAGACAATCACAAACAATGCCATGAGTTACTCCTGTGACATGGAAGCACATAGTCAGCTTTCAAGCGGGGAGGGAGGGAAGGACCAAGCCTGGGAGTAAAGGATCAATGTTGCAGAACTAATCTCAAAGCCAGCAGCCTGAAAAACTATGTTTTGAAAATAACCACCTTTTAGAGACAAGAAATAGACACCTCTCTGATGAAGGCACTGAAACTTCAGAGGGTGGCAAAACAGGGTTTCTTTTTGAACTTCTGTGAATTTCATTCAAAGCAGACATAGCAATATACTTAGAATTGATTGCCTCCAATCCTATTTTTAGCTCAGATCATTCAATGCAGCTGAATAGGCACATTTCCCTTTCTCATGTTTCCCCCACAGCATTTTAGTTCACACAGTGATTGCATGTCATTTTTCCATTTCATACAAAATGGGGGCCTAGTGAGAACTGGCCATTGTTCTGCTGTATCATGTGGTCCCCCATTGTTTCCCTTTCTGTGTTCAGGCTGAAATTCGGTTGCAGCGAGTGGGCAGGTAAAAGGAGAAGAAAATGTATAAAGGAGAGAGAATGGCTGGGCAAGCAGCTGCCCTTTTATCTGTGACAGTGGAACAGGCCAGGTATTGATGGGTAGGCTGATAGGGGGTAAGTTTAAATACCTTATTATTTCCATCTATTCACTGAAGATGATCAAACAGCTTATACTAGCTTCTCTCATACCTTCTCCTGTTGAGCTTCCCCAGACTGATAGGTACTGCAGGCATCCCGGAATCTGGAACCATGGGGTGATTCTGAACATACTGAAGTTTTTGTTCCAAGTGAGCACTGACATTCAAAGACAGCTATCTTCTTGCTGGAGAGCAAACACTGAAGCTGTTTTACATCACTGTGTCTATTCTGCTCAGCCAACATACTTATCATCCATTGCTGAAGACATTCCCAGATGGAACCAGGTGGCTGAATTTTACTGCCCTGAGTCCGAATAGCATGAACTGCTTTGAAGGTCCAGAAAAATGGTTGTGCTCTTATATCTCCCAGCAAGAAATAAAGAGAGACATGCAGAGCTGGAATTTCACTGGTTCTACTCTGTAAGCGGTGTCAGAACTAAAGCATAGCACTGGAGCTCTCAGTGCTTCTGAAATCAGAAGCCTAACACATTTCTTCTTTCACTGTAGGACATGTGTCTCCTTCACATTAAGATGAGGTATTGGTGTCTCATGGCCATGCAGCAGCTTCAACTTGCATTTTGTGTGAGTTCAGTCCCTGAATAGCACTGGAGCTTTCACTTTGTTAGTCTAATCTTCATTTCCTCTATGTAAAATAAGAGAAATTATACTTTGCTTAAGACTATGAAGACTAAAAGAAGCAAAGTATGAAAAGTCATCTAAATACTGTCTATAAAACAACAAGTTAAGTCACTAATCATCTGAGAGATGCAAATCAAAACGACAATGAGGTACAATCTCACACCTGTCAGAATGGCTATCATCAACAAATCAACAAATGACAAGTGCTGGTGAGGATGTGGAGAAAAAGGAACCCTCATGCAGTGCTGTTGAGAATGCAGACTGGTGCAGCCACTGTGGAAAACAGTATGGTGTTTCCTCAAAAAAACTAAAAATGGGACTCCCATTTGACCCAGTAATTTCACTTCTAGGAATATATCCCAAGAAAAGAGACACACCTATCAGAAAGGACATATGCACCCCTATGTTCATGACAGCACAATTTACAATAGCTAAGATTTGGAAACAGCTTAAGTGCCCATAAACAGATGAGTGGATTTAAAAACTATGGTACAACTGCACAATGGAATACTATGCTGCTGTAAAAAAGAAATAATTCTTACCATTCACAACAGCATGGATAGACATGGAGAGCGTGATGCTAAGCGAAATAAGCCAGTCAGAGAAAGATAAATATCACATGGTCTCACTCATTTGTGGAATATAATGAACAACATAAAATGATGAATAAAAATAGATCCAGAGACAGAGAAGCATCAAATAGACTGTCAAACTTCAGAGGGAAGGCAGGGGATGTTGTGAGGGGGGAGAGATGCTAAGAGATCAACTAAAGGACTTGTATGCATGCATATAAGCATAACCAATGGACACAGACACTAGGGGGTTGAGGCCATGTGCTGGGGCGGTGGGGGTGGCCAGGGAGAGGTCAATGGGGGGAAAAGGAGACATATGTAATACTTTAAACAGCAAAGAATTTTTTTTAAGTTAAATTATATTGTTAAAATTTTCAGGATAAAATTCTAACATTAGATACCTCAAGGATATAATTTATTTTACAAGAATAAAATTTTTTCAAGGTTTCCATAAGTTACAAACTGTATTCAGTCATTTCCTCATCAAGTATTTATTGGGCACCAGCTGTATGGAAAGCACTGCTCTGGGTACTTGGAGCATGTTCAGTGGAATGCTAGTAAGTTTAACAGCTGGGGTATCTGGCGGAGACTGGGAAGAAGCCCTTATCTGTAGAGTTTGCCAGTTGCCATGTTGTAAACACTTCCGGAATAGACAATTGCAAACAGCCAACAACATGGAAAGTTTGTAAGAGATACCCACAATAGCTCTTGCTCCAGCACAGCACTAGGTACATTCATAAATAAACTATGGCACCCAGCCCTGCCCTCTGGGAGCTTTCTTTCTGATATCACCTTGCAGATAAAATATGAGGCTGTACCCCTCCCTCACCAAACCTCTCCATAAGGAAGTTTTCAAGAACAATATAAAAAATGAAATGGACTTCAAACCATTTCTATTATCATCACCACATTGTTTTGTCTCATTTTTCTTCATAAAGAATCAAATCAAACATCAGCTCCTGCCCAAACTTTACTTATACATGAAAGGATAAAGTTAAATTAAAAACAAAAAGAGAAATTCAAATTTTAAAAATTGAAAAAACACACACACAGTCCTCCAAAACTTCACATGATTCACTTGTTAAGGGAACCCCCACTGTATAGAAAGGACCTGTCCTGATTTCTTTCTATGGGAAACACCTGAACTGTGGGACAAGCTGCCTGGGCACTTGTAAGCTGGAAGAGAATGAAGGGAGATTCACAGGCACTTCCTTTTCCTGGCACCTTTGCAGTTAATTTGTAACAGTATGACAAAGGGCAAAGGCATGACAATATGTAAATGCATGACACAGGGCAACTTCATGACACAGACAAATGCATGACAAAATGTGAATATATGACACAGGTCCAATGCATGACCCAGGGCAAATGAATGACACTGGGCCAATGCATGACACAGGCAAATAAAAGACATACAGGAAGTGCATGATAAAGGGCAAATGGGTAGCACAGGGCAAATACTAGACACAGGGAAAATGCATGATAAAAGGCACATGCAAACACAGAACTAATTCATGACACAAGGCAAATATATGACACAATGTAAGTTCATGACACAGGGCAAATTCATGACACAAAGAAAGTATGTGATACCAAACAACTCAATTAAACAAGTAAAATACATGGCACAGGTCAAGTGCATAACACTAGGCAAATATATGACACAGGCCAATGCATAAAATAGGGTCAATGGATTACATAAGGTAAATGCATGGCACAAGACCAATGCATGACAAAAAGCAAGTGCATGACACAGAACAAGTACATGACCCAGAGTCAATGCATGTCACAAAGCAAATACATGTCACATGGCATACGCATGACAGAGAATAAATACATGACACAGGGCATGACCCAGGGCCAATGGATGCCACAAGGCAAGTGCATTAAACAGGGCAAATGCATGACACAAAGCAAGTACATGACACAAAGTAGGGGCATAACACAGGAAAATCCATGATACAGGGCATATTTATGACATCACAAGGCAAATGCATGACACTAAGTAAATGCATGACACAATACAAATGCATGGCACAAGGCCAATATATGACACCAGACAATTGCATGACACGGGGCAAATGCATAACACAAGTTAGGTGCATGACACAAGGCAAGTTTATGACAAAAAATACAGATGACTTCCCCCAGAATAAACTTCCTCGTTTCAAGGCATGTAAGGATGAGAGATAAGAGATATCAGGAGATCAAAGACAGTGAAGTTTTATGGTTCCTGGGGCACCGCTCTCTGACTACACTAAATATTTCTTAGACTTTTACTTTAATAGGAAGCAGTAAAACTACCATAGAAAATGAATAGGACATACTTGTTGCCATTCTAGGAATTTGCAGCTCTCTGTGCCTGCTGTATTGCAGTTTACTAAATTGGATCTGGTCCCCTGAGGATAAAAGTTCAGGCTATTTCAGGTGTTGCAAAGCATTTCCCATGCTAGAGCAGGGTGGGCAGGTGGCCTTGCTAGGAGGCCTAACTGAGCACACAGAAGGGATGTCCCAGAGCAAACATGCTGGACCAATGTTTTGCCCAAATTTGTTCACTCTGTGGATTTGTAATGAACAGATTACTAGCTAGCTGTAAGGACTCGATTCCACTCAACCTGCCATGAAGCAGTTTATCATAACTAGTGCATGGCTTCAGTCTATCAACCTGCAGACCACTGTGAGATAAAAATGCCATGCCAATTGCACATTTGATGAGTAAATAAAGAACACCAAGAAACACAGTGCACCCACTTCAGCTTCAAAGCCCCACACAGAATCCAGGAGTACCTCAAATGCCCTCCTTTTTCCTCATGGCATCTCATGTGAATTCCAGACCAACAGTGGCAGTATACTCTCTCATAAGCTAGTGACCCGCTTGAGTGTATCTATCCTCAAGCAGGTCTGCATGCTCAATAGAAGCATAGGGGTGGAAGAAATGGACAGTGGGGTTCAAACCCTAGCTCATTGTTTACTTGCTCTCTAGTTATAAAATGGTGTGACTAAAAGCATCTGCCTGGTAGAGCTGTTGTGAAGATTAGATAATTTATTATGTGCAGCATGTAATTCAGAACAGTGTCTGGCATGTGAGTCCTGTTACATGTTCATTGCCATGGAGAAGAGTTGTAGAAGACTTTGCATTGGGTCAAAGGGGTTGTTGGACAGCCTTTAGCAGGATATTGCATTATAAGGAATATATGCCTCTATATGATATGCATGCTGTTTTACTTTGGCTAAGATATTGTATGACTCTGTGTAGATATAAGTTCAATTATAGAAAGTGATAGCTATATATCCTGGGAAACACAGAATACAACTGAGGATGGCCCTATGTACATGGCCTAGTTTTGTCAGTTTACACCAAGTTGTAAATTCATTTCAACATTTCTTATCTGCTGTAAATGTGTGGTTCTCTATTTTGAACCTGTTGTGATAAAATCTTACTGTTTTCTTCATTAATTAAAATATTAAGTAAAATTTTTGACAGGTGTTGATTTTGTATTTGTATGAGAATCATGATCTTATTCTCTTTTAATGTTTACCCTTTAGCACTCTCACAGTCATGGTCACTTTCCACTTAATCACTCAT
Source organism: Myotis nattereri (assembly GCF_964212035.1). Taxonomy (NCBI): domain Eukaryota; kingdom Metazoa; phylum Chordata; class Mammalia; order Chiroptera; family Vespertilionidae; genus Myotis; species Myotis nattereri. The sequence continues at coordinate 108,438,770 of NC_138076.1, forward strand.
TCACTCAACAGATATTGTTGGGTGATCAGTGTACACCAGACCCGTGGACTTCCCCAATTTCTACAATACTACAAATCTGTACAAGTTAGGATTTGGTATTGGAAAGGCATTATTTATTCATAGCATTTTAGGTGCAATTGTTTTTCTAAAGACTTGATAGTGACCATATGGTTCAGGTTCAGTCATCGTTTCTGGGCATTTGTCCTCATAGTTAGGAAGGGCTCTTCTCTTCATTTCTGAAAGGCACAAAGAGTTCAAAAATACACAGTATGTTGCATCATCATTTCATTTTCTTACCTTAGCCCATGTTTACAGCCTACACTGAAGATACCTCTTCACTATCAGGTCTTCTAGGTGCCTTAGGGACCATATTGAGGGTAAATTGCTAGAGATAAAAGGCTCACACCAAGGAGCCACTAGCTCATTGGATCACTTAAGATTTCAAGCATATAAGTTGAAAAAACATACATCTACAAGAAACCCAGTGCCAGTGGACTGTTATAACACATACTAGTATTTCACAGGTGAGCTGAAATCAGCCCAAATGTGCCTTTGCCACTCAAGTTCATCAAAATGAGAAAACCAGGAGGGTTGGGGAGGGCACTTGCCTAAGGGTGAGTCTTTCTACCCCTTACACTCCAGCCCTGCTATGAGAATGTCTTTGTGGTTTGCCATTATCTGGAAGGAATCATCAGATCCCAAACTTGAAGACCAATGAATGTATGAGAGACCAGAGGTCCTAGATGCCGGCTCTGTAGCTGAGAGCATTCAGTTGGACACAGCCTCAGACATCACCCTGAACACATCCTGACCATTGGGGACTGTAAAGGATCATCCTACTGGAATCATTTGAAATCAAAGGCGGCCATGATTTGTATGCAGCCTTTGATAAACTCTAAATTTACCAAAGTTTAAGTAAGGCGCACCTAAGAAAATAAATGCTAGTTAGAGGACGATTTACTAGTAATGCAGTTACTGCAGTGGGTAGGGTTCAAGCCCAGTAACTTTTACCAAGTTTTATTTGAAAGACTAACTTTGTGTGGTTGTCACACAGTTTGCTTGTGGCTGAGGCATTACGGCTAATAGATGGACACTTAGTAGCCTTCCTATGCATGAAGAAACTCTACAGAAGGAGTGACCAGGCTGACTGATTCCAACCTCAGACACACAAACCATTCTCCCCTGTGTTAATAAACAGAACACTTTAGAGCTGTTCTGATCAAAAAACTAAGCAGAAATATTCTGCTATTCCTCCCTTCTCATTTCTGTTCACCCTGAGAATTCATCAAAAAAATTGTCTGAAGAAAAAAAGAATAAAAATAAAATACCATCTCCAAGGATCTCCATGACTAAAAAATAAGTGGAGATACTGGGATGTCAGTGTCTCCAAGTTCTCTTGCCAAACATATATATTGGCAATTGGATATTTAGGAAATCCAATGTGAGAGAGAACTTAGGGTGCCACCTTGGTTTCTGGAGATCAGTTTTGGAAAACTGCTCTGTACTTTTAAAACAAAGCAAAGCAAAAATCCTTACGAAAAGAAGCTCAGTATTTCACATGTAGGCACCAAGTTTGATTTTAAAGAAGCAAAACTTCATGACCTTTGCTGTATTTTAGAACATTATGACACATGGAGACATACAGCCAAATGCAGTCAGCCACAGCCAGCAGTGGAAACAGGAGGGGAACACCCTGGGAACAAGTTCTGGGAACTCCTGGTACATCCATGTGCAAATCATCTCCCAGCAGTGCAGACTGAAATCCAAGAACAGGGAATGACCAAGGCCACAGACCACCTGCCTCTCTGCCTGGACAACTACAACCCCAGAGGAGAACTTCCCTAATCCTTCAGCATTACAAAAAGAAACCATCCAGAACATTGGGTATTATGTTCTCAATGTGTCTGCATAGGGTGAGAATAAATGCTCTCTTTTTTCCCACTTTTAAAGGGTTTTGTGTCATTTGTAAAATGACAATATTAACCTTTAGGCCAAATTACTTTTCCAATAGTTCCCAGTTACTCCACCTACATTTTCAAAGGCCAACAGCTGCTCCCAAAGAATCTGGTGAATTTAGCCATTTCTCAAGCTGAAACGTTTGAAAGGGACAGATGATGCCCTTGGCCAGAGAACCCATGAATTATGAGATTTCCTGAGAACTCTATCAGTGTGTGTTGTTTTTAAAATCTATCACACAAAAAATTTATTTTAACAAAAGGGAGGAAAGTCAATTGCTCTAATTCCACATATGGTTTAAAGTAGTTTTAAATATTTGCCAATACAAATAAAGATTGAATTTGTAGCAAATAAATATTTTGCCAATGGCATCTGTGTTCAGAAATTCACCTGTTTTTGTATGCCACCTTTTGATGATGCTCATGGTTAACAGGACACAGGACACAGCCAGGTGGGACTGAAGGGATCTCTGACTCTAAAACAGGAGAATTGTTGAGACCTAAATTGATATATTTTTAAAATCAGCTTAATTTACAGCATCTGGGGAGCCCCAGCTAGAGACACAGAGAAATGGGGTACCTGTATTCCTTACCCCCTCCCAAAAAGGCCATTCCCAAGATATGTGCTATTCTCTAGGTTTTCTCACAACCTCTTCTCCCCTCCTCTCTCCATCTCTGCTGTTCAATAGCTCAGCAGTCTGAAATCATGCACTTCACAATTCTGCAGGGTTTACCTGCTCCCTGCCCAAGCTTTGGAAATACAGTTTTATTAAATAGTCCTCAAATCAGCTGAACTCAGGTGGGCCACCTATTTCCTACAGGGACCCTGACTTATGCAGCCTTATTTAACACTGATCCTTCACCTGAGCCCCAGGTACTCACCGAAAGGATCCCCTGGTAGAAGTCTATTTCAATATAATTGGTTCTTTTGTAATCCTCTGTATTCTACACATTTAGAAGCCATGTTCTGTGGAAGGATCCTCAGGCTCTGCAGGGTTGGTAAAGAAGCCCATGGCATGAGAAGAAGAAGAAGAAGAAGAAGAAGAAGAAGAAGAAGAAGAAGAAGAAGAAGAAGAAGAAGAAGAAGAAGAAGAAGAAGAAGAGAAGGAGAAGGAGAAGGAGAAGGAGAAGGAGAAGGAGAAGGAGAAGGAGAAGGAGAAGGAGAAGGAGATGGAGGAGGAGGAGGAGAAGGAGAAGGAGGAGGAGGAGGAGGAGGAGAAGGAGGAGATGGAGGAGGAGGAGGAGAAGGAGAAGGAGGAGAGGAGGAGAAGGAGAAGGAGAAGGAGAAGGAGGAGGAGAAGGAGAAGGAGAAGGAGAAGGAGGAGGAGGAGAAGGAGGAGGAGAAGGAGGAGGAGAAGGAGAAGGAGAAGGAGAAGAAGAAGAAGAAGAGCAGAAAAGTGAGCAGATAGCTATATTTTTTTTAAACTACTCTTTACTGAAAGTGGAATAGAACTCACTGTGTCTGTGAGTAGGAAAGTGAAGACTCCTGTTCTTTTTATGTGCTCTTGTTCTCAATACACCTCTAGGTATAAGCCCCTTATTCTACCCCAAGGTAAAATTTTCAAACTGATTGAAAGGAGGAAGACATGAGGGTTATTTTTCCAGGTATCAATAGACTTTAGTTCTACCTTTTACCTCCCTTGGTTGAAGTCTCATTCATTCTCTCTCTCTCTCTCTCTCTCTCTCTCTCTCTCTCTCTCTCTCTCCCTCCCTCTCTCTCCTCCCCCATGTATATGTGTATGTCTACTTGTGTGCATATATGTGTGTGTGTGTGTGTGTGTGTGTGTGTTTGTGAAGTACAGTCTTTGGTTGAGCCATTGCCACAAGGAAGCCAGAAGCTCGGCCGGTCTCCATTCCACTCTTGAACTTGACTGTGTTCCTTCAAGAAACCAGGATCTCCTCCCTGGAGAGGTCTAGCCATCTTTCATGGGAAACAATACCCTGGTTCCCAAGTCCCTCTCCCAGAAGGGTCTTAACAAGTCTTCTAAGCCAACAATTTTAATCCGATATGCGGCAAGAATTTTTAAAACATACAATACCTTTCGCTTAGAGTATCAAATAAAAAAAAATGACAACAGCCAACACAACAGTAGCGATCTGGTGTGAATATCCTGTCTTGAACCATAAATATACAGCTCATATAATAGAGTTTCATCTTATTGGTCATGTCACATAGTAAGGTTAATACTTGGTACCAGAAATCCTTATATACAAGTATAGGTACCAGATATTTTTAAAAGTCACTTGGGAGCAAAAAGGAGAGTTGACTGCATTTTTTGGTAAATCAAAATTATGCCTACTTTTTGTCAGATTTGAAAAAATATATTTTTTGGTGTGCTGCAGAATTTTAGTAATTAGTATATGTGTGCCATGAGATGAGAAAGGATAACAAGCTATTCTAAGCCATTGTCATGTTCTCATTGGGCCAAACTGTCTTGCTCAGAGCCCTTCCTGGCTCTTTTACAGGCAGACCTACTCCAGCCTTCCCATGCATTGGACTGAAAAGGTGGAGACCAGCCTGCCCTGGGTGGCTGTGAGCAGATTAGTACATCTACACTATTCCTGCTACTACTTTCATCCGTCAGGCTACTCCTACTACGAGACTTAACAAAATTCATCACTGAGGACAAAGATTCACAAGCGTATGTGGATGAAACCAAAACACTGGTCAGATCTAGGAAGCAGGGAGAGTTAAGGCAAAGGCATAGAAATTGCTCTTCCCCTCTCTCGTCAATCCATGTCTATGGTCTTTAAGATAACTTGTTATGTAAAATTATTTATTTATCTAAGGTGCACCTACACGAATTTATCTGAAAAATAAAAAAGTCGATATTAAGAAAAAAAATTGTAAATGAAAGATTATAAGAAAGGGTTTCGCATGCCATGTTTGGCACGTGTGCCAAGGGTTGCCCACCCCTGCTCTAAAGTAAGAATCCTTAGTTAGTAGAGCTCTCTCATATGGAAAGCACCTCAACAGCATGAATCAGTGCAAAAAAAATAGGGCAGTTATGTCAACAAAAGCAACTGAGTGCATTCTGGATGCTGCTCAAAAAACAGTTAATTTGGGGGAAATGAATTATTCATCGAGCCCTTTGTAAATTCTATTATTTAAAAATTGAATCATTTTTTGTTTTGGACTTACTTAAGCAATCATCATTGTGATCAATTCAGTTTAGTAGTTCAATATATGTGGTTGACTTTGAACTATTTTTTAAAACTTTACCAAGTAACACAGATGAAGAACCTTCTCAATCTAGCATTTACCTAAAATCTAATTCATTAGAAAGATTTCTATATAAAACCATGATTTAATACATACAATGCCATCTTCCAGTAAATTCAACATAATTTATTTTTTAAAAGCTGTAACAAAATGTTATACAATTACATTTACAGATAATTGTTCATAGACCCAGTGTGGGTTGACATTTTAATGTTTTTCTCTATTTATATGTGTACTAGAGGCCCGGTGCACAAAAACTTGCGCACTCAGGGTGGGGGGTCCCTCAGCCCGGCCTGTGCCCTCTCGCAGTCTGGGACCCCTCAGGAGATAACGACCTGCTGGCTTAGGCCTGCTCCCGGATGGCAGAGGGCAGGCTTAATCCCTAGGTGCAGCCCCTGGTCGGGATCAGAGCAGGGCCAATTGGGGAGTTGGGGCACTGCCTCCTGTCATGCACAGAGCAGGGCGGATTGGGAGGTTGCGATGCCACCCTCAGTCACGCTCAGGGTAGGGCCGATTGGGGTGTTGGGGCACCGCCCCCTGTCACACTCAAGGCAGGGTCAATGGGGAGGTTGTGGCAACACCCCCTGTCATGCAAAGAGCAGGGCCTATCAGGGGATTGGGGCGCTGGCCCCTGTCACGCACAGAGCAGGGCCCATCAGGGGGTTAGGGAGCTCCCTCTTGTCACACACAGAGCAGGGCACATCAGGGGGTTGAGGAGCCCCCCGCCCCCGTCACTCACAGAGTAGGGCCGATAGGGGAGTTGGGGCACCGGCCCCTGTCACACACAGAGCAGGGTGGATCAGGGGGTTGGGGCGCCACCCTCTATCACCCACAGAGCAGGGCCGATCAGAAGGTTGGGGCGCCGCCACTGTCACACTCAGGGCAGGGCCGATGGGGAGGTTATGGCTCTACCCCATCACACACAGAGCAGGGCCCGTGGGGTGGGGGGGTTGGGGCGCCACACCCTGAAACACACAGAGCCGCAGGGCGATCAGGGGGTTGGGGCACCTTCCCCTGTCAGGAACAGAGCAGAGCAGATGGGGAGGTTGTGGTCCTGCCCCCTGTCACACACAGAGCCACAGGGCGATCAGAGGGTTTGGGCGCTGCCCCCTGTCACGCTGATCCCAGTGCTGGGAGGCATATTACCCTTTTACTATATAGAATAGAGGCCTGGTGCATGGGTGGAGGCTGGCTGGTTTGCCCTGAAGGGTGTCCTGGATCAGGGTGGGGGTCCCCACTGGGGTGCCTGGCCACTCTGGGTGAGGGGCTGAGGGCTGTTTTCAGGCTGGCAGGTGACTGAAGCTCCCAACTGCTCCTTTTTTTATTTTTATTTTTTTTCTGGGCCAGCTTTAGCTCTGGCTCCAGCTCTGAGTTCTCCACTCCTGAAAGCAGGTATCTGGTTTGTTTTGGTTCTATAATCGAAACTCTGTATCAACTCCAGTTCTGATATCCCAGCCAGCTGAAAGCTGGTTTCTGGGGTTTTGTTTAGCTCCTATATTTGTAACTATGTTTCTTAAACTGCAAGCTCAGAGGCCTGCAAGGCAGGCAGGGAACGTTGGTTTCCTCCGTCACTGAAGCAAGGAAGCCTCATGTTAGTTTCAAGCTGCCTGGCTGACGGCCGCCATCTTGGCTGGCAGTTAATTTGCATATCACCCTGATTAGCCAATAGAAAGGGTAGCGGTCATACGCCAATTACCATGTTTCTCTTTTATTAGATAGGATATGACATGTTTTCTCCAAGGACTTATTTTATGCCAATTTTATAAAGCCATTAATACATTATTTTTATAATATTTACTAGAGGAACAGTGCACAAAAATTTGTGCACTGGCGGGGGTGGGGGATATCCCTCAGCCCCATTTGTGCCCTCTCACAGTCTGGGGCCCCTCGGGAGATAACAACCTGCTGGCTTAGGCCTGCTCCCAGGTGGCAGAGGGCAGTCCCAATCCCTAGGTAGGGAGTTGGGGCGCCGCCCCCTGCCATGCACAGAGCAGGGAGGATCAGGAGGTTGCGATGCCACCCTCAGTCACGCTCAGGGTAGGGCTGATTGGGGGGTTGGGGTGCTGCCCCCTGTCACACTCAAAGCAGGGTCAATGGGGAGGTTGCGGCACCACCCCTTGTCACCCACAGAGCAGGGCAGATCAGGGGTTGTGGCGCCACCCCTGTCACATACAGAGCCGGTCGATCAGGGGGTTGGGGAGATTCCCCCTGCCATGCACAGAGCAGGCTGGATCAAGAAGTTGCGATGCCACCCTAAGTCACGCTCAGGGTAGGGCTGATTGGGGGGTTAGGGCACCACCCCCTGTCACACTCAAGGCAGGGCTGATGGGGAGGTTGCAGCTTCACCCCATCACACACAGAGCAGGGCCCATGGGGTGTTTGGGGCACCGTACCCTGTCACACCCAGAGCAGGGCCGATCAGGGGGTTGGGGAGCTCCCCCCTATCAGGCACAGAGCAGGACCGATCAGGGGATTTGGGCGCCTTCCCCTGTCACAAACAGAGCAGGGCAGATAGGGAGGTTGTGACCCCGACTTCTGTCAGACACAGAGCCGCAGGGCAATCAGGGGGTTTGGGCACTGCCCCGTCACACTGATCCAGGGGCCAGGAGACCTCGTGGCTCCGCTGATCCCAGTGCTGGGAGGCCTTGCAGCTACACTTGACACTGGGGCAATGAGGCCTTGCTGCTCAGCTGATCCCGGTGCTGGGAGGCCTCGAGGCTCCGCTTGACACTGGGGCAGAGAGGACTCGCCTCTCTGCTGATCCCAGTGCTGGGAGGCCTCATGGCTCTGCTGATTACAGGCCGGGAGGCCACACTGCTCAGCTGATCCCAGTGCCAGGAGGCTTTGAAGCTCTGCTGATCCCAGGCTGGAAGACCTCACGGCTCCGCTGATCCCAGGTTCGGGAGGCCTTGTGGCTCTGCTGATCCCGGTGCTGGGAGGCCTCACGGCTCCACTGATCCCAGTGCTGGGAGGCGTATTACCCTTTTACTATATAGGATAGAGCCCTGGTGCATGGGTGAGGGCCTGCTGGTTTGCCCTGAAGGGTGTCCCGGATCAGGGTGGGGGTCCCCACTGGGTGGCCAGCCTGGGTGAGGGGATGATGGCTGTTTGCATCTGGTCACACCCCCTTCAGGGTGGGGGCCCCGACTGGGGTGCCTGGTCAGCCTGGATGAGGGGATGATGGCTGTTTGCAGCTGGTCACACCCCCTTCAGGGTGGGGGTCCCTACTGGGGTGCCTGGCCAGCCTGTATGAGGGGATGATGGCTGTTTGCAGCTGGTCACACCCTCTTCAGGATGGGGGTCCCCACTAGGGTGCCTGGCCTGTCTGGGTGAGGGGCTGAGGGCCGTTTTCAGGCTGGCAGGTGACTGAAGCTCCCAACCTCTCTTTTATTTCATTTTTCTTTTTTATTCTTGGATTTATTTACCTTCTATGGCTGTCACTGGAGCTGAGAGCCGTCTTTAGCTCTGAGGCTCGGCTCCAGCTCCGAGACCTCGGCTGCTGAAAGCAGGTTTTTGGGCTTTGTTTGCCTTCTGTATTTGAAACTTTGTTGCGACTCCAGCTCTGAGATCCCGGCCGGCTGAAAGCAGGTTTCTGGGTTTTGTTTAGCTTCTATATTTGCAACATTGTTTCTTAGAGAACAGCTGAGAGGCTGGCAGCGGCAGATGGGGAACCTGGCTTCTTCCATCACTGGAGCAAGCAAGCCTCCCTGTTTGCTTCAGCTGCCTGGCTGCCAGCCACCATCTTGGTTGGCAGTTAATTTGCATATTTCGCTGATTAGCCAATGGGAAGCATGTCGGAGCTATGGTTAATTACCATGTTTCTCTTTTATTAGATAGGATTGGAAACAATTACATCTATCAACACAGAAGGAATTAAAAAAAACGTTAGAGTTTTGTAATAATAGAAAAACATGGTAATTGACCATACCTTCACTACACCTCCCATTGGCTAATCAGCGTGATATACAAATTTACCACCGACAAAGATGGCAGCTAATTTGCATACTGCAGACAGAGTGGGACAGCACCAACTGCCATCCAGGGCAGGCCGGCTGCCCCAGGATCCCAGATCGGCAGGTCCTGGGGTGGCAAGGCACACCCACCCCAGAAGCCCCAGCAGCCGCCTGATATGGTAGTAACTCTATCAGTAAGCACTCTGAAAGTCAGTGGCATAGATGCACCAATTAAAAGACAGATTATGAGGGTGAATCAAAAACAAAACACACTTTAAATACAAAGACACATATAGATTAAAAGTAAATGAATTAAGCTGCAGCCTGTTTTGCTCAGTGGATAGAGCATTAGCCCATGGACTGAAGGGTCCCAGGTTCAATTCCAGTCAAGAGCATGTACCTCAGTTGCTGGCTTGATCCCCAGTCCCTATCAAAGCATGTGTAGGAGGCAACCAATCAATGTGTCTCTCCCTTTCCCTTCACTCTCTCTAAAATTCAATGGAAAAATATTCTTAGATGAGGATTAACAAAAACAAAGTAAATGGATTAAGTAACATTAAAGAGATTATAAGAAAAATATATTCCAAATTCTGTTAGTTGTATAATGGTTATGTTTAAATTATTAACACCTAAGAAATTGGGTGAAGGGTACATATAATATGCTGTAGTATTTTATAGGTTTTTTTTATATGTATGAGATTATTTCAAATTAAAATATTAAAAAATTAAAAATTAATAAAATATTAATTGAAATGTGTATGCATTACATGAAAAAATCTCCTAATTGCTTCTAGCATAATTTATTAAATTGTGCTAAAATTTACAAGGGTTCAATTGAAAAATATCTTAATTCAAATGATATAATAGAAAATATATAATAGTGCAGTTATAAGCACTTATCTGAAAATAAAAATTTAAAGAAGTGAATTTAAAGAAGGGATTAGCCAAAGAAAATATATGCACAACCCATGGACACAGTCAACAGTATGGTGATGGCCAGAGAGAAGTGGGGGGCAAGAGCTGGGTAGACGGGGCAAAAGGGGGGAAATAGGGACCTCCTATATAATCCTATATAATAAAAGCCTAATATGCAAATTGACCGAACAGAGGAATGACTGTTGGGACGACCGGTCACTATGATGTGCACTGACAACCAGGGGGCAGACACTCAATACAGGAGCTGCCCCCATCCCCCAGGCCCCAGGCCAGTCAAGATGGGTGCCAGCTAGGGCCCCCTGATCTCCCGCTGGTTGCCCCACAGAGGGAGGCAACCCACAGTTGCAGCCGGGGCTGGGGCCAGCCAGCGAATAGGTGGCAGTAGGGGGCAGGGCTGGTGAGCGGGCAGCACCAGTCCAGCCAAGGCAGATGCCAGCAGGGCCCCCTTGATTGCCCTGATGGTTGCCTCACAGATCTGCCCCTAGGAACCCTTCCTTTGCACGAATTTCGTGCATCAGGCCTCTAGTAATAATAATAAAAGGCTAATATGCAAATTGACTGAACAGCAGAATGACTGGTTGCTATGATGCACACTGGCCACCAGGGGGCAGGCACTCAATTCAGGAGCTGCCCCCTGGTGGTCAGTGTACTTCCATATGGGGAGTGCCACTTGGCCAGAAGCTGGCTCATGGCTGGCCAGCGCAGTGGTGGTGGCAGGAGCCTCTCCCACCTCTGTGGCAGCACTAAGAATGTCCAACTAACGGTTTAGACCCGATCCCTTGGGGGCCTAAGCTTTTAGTTGGACATTTCCCGAGGGCTCCCTGGCTGACAGAAGGATGTCTGACTGCAAGCTTAGGCCTGATCCCCTGGGGAGTGATCCTAAGTCAACTGGTGGACATCCCCAAGGGGTCCTGGACTGTGAATAAGAGCACGGCAGGCTGAGGGACCGCCCCCCTGAGTGCACAAATTTTTGTGCATCGGGCCTCTAGTTCTAGTAATAAAAGCCTAAACTGATATCTAAAATCAGTTTGAAACAAAAACTATTATCCTGCATTTTAAAACCTGTTATAGTAGAAAAAATTTCAAATCTAATTTAACACAGATGCACAAACATATTGTAAAATCCTAGAAAAGGTGAGTGTGACTACATTTGTGAACTTAAGAACTTTCACAGTAGAACTCATTTTTATGGTAGGTAGTCCTTTTTAAGATGCACATAAAAGCCTGTCTATAGATGTCAAAGTGACCAGATAATACATGACCCACAAGGTGATCCTTATCTTGTGGTTTGGGTAAGAAATTGTTTTCCCTTTGCAACTTGGGTAATAAGTCTCCATGAGACAGAGCCCTGTTTACTTTATTTCCACCATGTTAAAAGCCAAAGACACTGAAGGCATGAACACACACAAAAAAACTTGACATCAGGGAAATGCAAACTACTTACATATTTGCACATTAGACCAATTTAGTTATTTTTACTCTTCTCCAGCTCTCTACATGGGTCTCTTGTTCTCTTTCTCTCTGTAGGCTGCCCTGGAGCTTGTTGGGTCTTCCACTATGACCAATCATGATAATTTTCTTAACAAAAGATCACCTCTTTCAGACTCATGCATACATATACATGCACATATACATGCATATGAGTATATAAATACTTTTAGCATTGTACATGTAACTTAGCTCTGTATATGTGAAGTTTCTAGATGTATATAATTTTAAAATATTTATATAACATAATATTTTGAAAAAGCTCTTATCAGCTGAATTCTCCCAAGTATGGGCAGAGAAGTTCTTGTATTCTCAGGAACATATCAGAACATAATCCAGACCAGAAAAGTATTGTTTTTTTCATCTTCAAAAGTATAAATTTTTATGGGAGTTCTCAGCAAGGAAAAATTAGAAATACAGACTCAGCCAACCCTTCCAATTTGTGACTCCTAGAAAGTACAAAATCTAACTTAAACATCGACTTTACCCCGAAAGTACCCACAGGACCTTGCTTCATGGATTCATTAGTGATCTCTTGTGGACATCAGCTTTGACTAAGAATTCAGCCGAAATACCTATAGAGAAATTCTACAGATATAGAAGGTTTTAGCAATCCAGAAAAAGATTTACAATTTACATTGAAGTACCTTTATGGAACTTCCTTTCAATCACAAGAGATGAACAAAATATTTATCTTTTATAAAAATGTGTGAACAGTCAACCAACTTGACAGAGAATAGGTGAGTTCCCAGTAAAATTATTGGTTTTGGTACCACTTACAAATCAAAGGTAATCCCAAATGTATTCTGCTTTATGTGTACTTTTATTTAAAGTAAGTGTTTAAGCTATATTAATAAAACTAACAGATAATAACCCAATATCGACTGCTCTTGGGAGAACAGAGATGCTTTTATGCTTATAGCAAGCAGCTCTCACCCATTATTTAAGAGTCTTCAGAGTGTCTAAAGCTGTGTGCTGTGTGTAATGTGTTCCTGACGCACACTACATGTTATGAGGGTTAACAATGTCATCTGTCAAGCAACATAAAATAATTTCCCTTCCAGCTGGTTTGGCTCAATGGATAGAGTGTCGGCCTGCAGACTAAAGGGTCCCGAGTTCGATTCCAGTCAAGGGCACATGCTTAGGTTGTGGGCTCGATCCCCAATAGGGGGCATGCAGGAAGCAGCCAATCAATGATTCCCTCTCATCATTGATGTTTTTATCTCTCTCTCTCTCCCTCTCCCTTCCTCTCTGAAATTAATAAAAAATATTAAAAAAATAAAACAATTTCCCATGATTTTATCCATAGAGAAATACAAAGGTACCAAGTTACATTTTAGAATAAAGTAAAATGAAATAAACATGATGATATGTTCTCAATATTCTCAAACACCTCAAAACAGCCCCACTGGAAAACAAATCTTGAGCTCCCAGGATCAGGACTGAGGAGTTTCTGGACCTTTCATGTCATTCAGACAACTAACTTGTGTATTTGAAAGAACAAAACTGAAGAAAGAGTGGTCCCTTCAGTGTTGATCTTGCTAGTGAGCTGCTAAAATTTCCCCATATCCACAGACATTTCTGTGAAGGTTGATGACCAGATTGCTGGCGGGGAATGCCAACTGAGGACGTGTTGAGCACCAAGAAATGAGCTGGAATTTCCAGACACATACTCACACCCAGATCTCTTACCAAACACATCTGACAAACATCTCAGCTCTGCTCCTGCTTTTAATACTCCTAGAACTTTTTTGATTTTTCGAAACAAAAAAGCAAACAGTTGTATTTTTGGACTTCTTGACACTCTTTTTGACTAAATACCTATAAGGAAATGAGTAAGCATTTTACTTTTCTCTGAAAAAATTTTATTAGTCTCCCAACACATGCACACATGGGATTTGTTTCTTTCTGCTGCCATAAAAGCAGTCATAATCAATGTGCAGCACCATTCCATCTCCTGTTTGCCTGTTCAGGCCCAGGGTTCATACCTGACACCATTCTTGGCTATTCTCCTACCTCTCCCATTCTCTCCAACAGCAGGGCAGATGTCCAAGATCTTTGCCATTTTATTGGCTCAAGAAGCCTACCAGATAGCATTCAGACTAGAGGGATGACCTCACAAGGAATTTATTTTTCCTTTTGGTTCTAAATTTTGGGAGTTGGACACAAGACTGATATATTTTCTAAGTGAAGCCAATGGAAATGGAGCAATTTAACTGAGTTGAAGTCTCTCACAGTTTTCCGTAGCTCCAGAGAATTAGGGAAAATATTTAAAGTTGAATTGGTCTTCATCTAAAAGTGAGACATGCATTCTGCTCTGCATAACTATAGGGAACATGCACAACACAAGTAAAGCCCTAAATGCACCCAAGTCAGTAAATTCAAAGTTATGGCTTTCACCACAATCATAACTCATGTGCGGGTAGCATTTTTCATTTCTGCCAGAGGTATTAAATTGACCAGAGTCCAGTGGTTGGCAAACTGCGGCTTACGAGCCACATGCGATTCTTTGGCCCCTTAAGTGGGGCTCTTCCACAAAATACCGACTTCTGCGCATGGGCCAGGAAGTTTCAATCACACTGTACATGCGCACCCGCAGGTGGTATTTTGTGGAAGAGCCACACTCAAGGGGCCAAAGAGCCCCATGTGGCTCGCGAGCCGCAGTTTGCCGACCACTGGACCAGACTAATGTAAATGCACAGGGCAGCAATGTGGGCTACTGAGTTTCCTGACTTTTCTTATGCTGAAAGGTCACATCTATCATAATAGTCATCACTTAAAGATATGTAGTTCTCTGTCCAAAGGAAGTCCTCAGTCTATGTTGCCTGGACCAAAAAGAAGCACAAGTTGATGAGGTCAACCTTTCCTGGGAAATCCAGAAACTTATGATCTTACATACCGTTTGAAACTCAGAATTCTCCAACTCACATACTCACTTGGCTCAAAACCCCCGTGTGGGGTAAGTTTTATTTCTCAGTAATTATATGCAAAAGCTGAAGTGCAGGTCATGTTGGGGTATTTGAAGTCTTGAAATTGACTTGTTTATAGATCTTTGAGGTTTTATGGACTTTCCGGGTATCATCTCAGGCACTGATAGAGTTCCACCAGAAACATGAAATATCAGCAGGAGGAAAGTTTCCAGTAACCTGATACTTTAACTGCTAAGTAAATGTTATAATAATTAGTCTTTTTAAAAATCATCAGTAAGTTGGTCACTGATAACATTTTTCATGAGCTCTGAAGTTTCTTTATAAAGAAGTACATAATCTCAAACCTAGTTATTGAGATAGCACTATTATCTAAAATAGCTTTTCCTCCCACCTCCACCCATGAAATAGCTACAAAGTTATAAACTGACTTTGGAGTTCCTCTTTCTTAAGCTCTGGCTATATCCCAAGCCCACATTACAGGTGGATTGGCTAAGACAGCAGAGTAATAATCCCAAGCTACCAATGTCCATGAACAATCCCAGAGGCTCACTGCCAGCACATATGGCATCTCTGAATGCAACAGAAAAGGCCCCCCTCCAACAATCCAAGGTCTCCTGGCTGAATATTCCAAGTCAAGATATCCCTCCCTGATGACACCACCTCATGCCACAGCCCAAGGCCAGATGAGTGTAGCCAGGAGACCTTGGGCTCAGCCCAAGAGCCAGGCACTGTTGCACAGCCAAATGCAGTGAACTTAGTCATAGAACAACAGTTCTAGCCAAGCTACAGAGGTGTTAAAACATAGCTCAAAATATTGAGTCAATCATGTCTGGGTATAAATCATCTCTGTAACTTAGTATGGTATCACCTGGAGACATTGCCTTGCCTCTCTAAGCCTCAATCCCCTGACATGTAGAATGGACCTAATGATAACACCTCACAATTGTGACTTAATATTTATAAAGTTCCAGCACAGTGGCTGCCACACAGTGTGTTCAGTTCTTCTGGGCAACTCTGGTTTAGGAGAACAGAAACTGAGATTCTACCTTTAAGTATAACACTAATAACTATGATGTAAAAAATCATATTGTTATACTTCAATTTCTTAACCTTTACATAATGGGAATATTGAAATAATCGTAAGTAAAAATACTTGCAAAAATGTTATATTATTTTGCTATCTTTGAAAGTAATTATGTATATCTATAGTTTTAAAGTGAGAATACCAGTAAATAGGGTTAAATAGTGAGTTTACTCAAAGAGGGCAAGACAAAACCACAGTTAGAGATAATACTGATTTTGCCTTAGCTGGGTATTGGTTGAACGTTGTCCTGTGCACAGAAAGGTGGAGGGTTTGATTCCTGGTAAGGGCACATACCCAGGTTGCTGGTTTAATCCCCAGTTGGGGCACCTGTGGGAGGCAACCAATTGATGTTCTCTCTCTCTCTCTCTCTCTCTCTCTCTCTCTCTCTCTCTCTCTCATCCCTCTATCTCTATCTCTCTCTCCCTTGCTCTCTAAAATAAATATTTGAAAAAAGATAATACTGATTATTTTAGGAACAGCCAGGCTCATTTAGGCAAGGGTAGTAGTTTTTAAAGAGAAAAATAGCCCTGCTCAGACAATTCACTGCAATTAGCAGACTGATTTTTATGTCTGTTGCATGACACTGGAGAGAAGATTCTCACCAAAATAGCTGATAAATATTGACCATGTCCCAGGAATATTTCATGCTTGACACTGTGAGGGTTTTTATAGAATTCACCCAGGGCTACTGTGAAACATCCCCAGTGATGACAGCAAGATCTCAAGGTCACACATACAATAACGAATGTTCTGAAATTGGGGTCATGATCCTTTGCTGGGATAAACACTTTACAACAGACATCTTTATTTGAGAGTCAGAATGGTCCAAGACCTCCAAAATATGTGACTCATAATAAAGAAAAATGAAAGAGGCCTAAGATGTATCTTCTTTCTTGTTATGATTTCATAAGAACTTTTTAAAAATATCCCTTTTGCCATGATTCATTCCACAGACGTGAGAGAGTGCTGCTTAAGTTTCTCCAATACAATAGCAATTCTACGAAACACCTTCTCCTATGTTTCTCCTCCACCCCAAGATAGGAGAGGTTGGCCTCAGAGCTAAGACAAAGCCTTTGGAGCAACCAGACTTTGCACCTTGTCAGCATGTTTATAAAGTAATAGATACATCTAGTCCATTACGCTGGAGACCCAGAGGAGTAATAAAGTCTCAATATTGCTTTCCCTGCCCTTCCCAGCCCTGTAGGGTCCAAAGATCAATGATCTGTAGCTGCTTCACTGATAAAGTTTGCTCACTTCTCAATTTAAAATATCACTAAGTGGGAGTCCTCTCTGTATGTCACCATCAGCACTGGGTTTTTTTAAAAAAAAAAAATTGTCATTTTACTGGTTGGCTTGGGAATATGCTCTATGTTTGGAACTTAATTTTCTGTTTTCAACAGTTTTTATGAATACTTATGTGTCAAGCAGAACATTGAACATTAGAGTAGGAAACAAAAAAGAGGACACATTTATGCACACACACTCTAAAAATAAAGTAAAAACTTTCTTCAAATTCAAATCCCTTTTTAAATTCCATTCTTTCTCTCCCCTTCCCATGATAAAGCTTCTTCAGGCAGTGGGAACATTGAAGACCCGCCCTTCCTCCTTCCCAAACTCTTTCCAACTCACTATATTCTAGCATTGCTTCCACAACTACAGTAAAATTGCTCTGACCAAGGTCATAAATGGTCTTCATGTTGTCCAGCTCAATGGTCAGTTTCCTCTCCTCTAAGTGGATATATTTGAGTCTATGATGATGAATCACTTCCATGATGTCAAGATTTCCTATTCTCTGAACTCCATGACTTATTCATTAAACCATATCATGATCTGTTTCCTCCTTCCCCCATGTCCATTATGCACGCCAGCATGGCCAAGGGTGAACCTGAGGAGGGGTAGTGAAGGACTGAAGAAAAGACAGACAAGAGAATACAGCTGGGGCTTGGTGAATCTCATGTGCCGGGATGAGGACACAAAAGACCCAGCCTGCAAACCGATGCTTTATTTTATAGTCTGATCAAAACAAGAGTAGATTAACATGTATACAAATGTTTTTGTTTTGGCAACACTTGCTGCACCTCCCACAGCCCATTAGCTACTTAGAAGGATTTAGGGAGGGCTACAAGGTCAGGCTTAATTATGCTAGGAGAGCTCTGCCCTCCAGGCTGGGACTTGTCTGTGGCCTTACCACAGGTCAGCCCAAGGTTGACCCTAGAGCCACTCCGTACACTCCCCCTTTTTTTGTTTTTAAGCTACTATAATAAAAGTAAACTTGAACATAACTCTGGCTACTAAAACAACAACAAACCAATGCTAAAGCAACACATCAATAATAGAGAAATCAAACTACAGACATGTTTAACATTTTTGGCTACAAAATGAAAGTTTCTTTTTGCTGCTGGTGTATATTTACTCAGAGTCCTCGGACTTGGCTGTGTAAGATTTTGCAGAATACTGGCAGCTAACCAATGCTAGCATAGCCAGAAACACGGTTGAGGGGGTAACTTCCACTTCTTGCTTTTCTACCATCTGCTGGGCTTCAGTTGTTAGCTTCTTCAGCTGACCCCATGTTGGCACCTTGGCCTCTTGCATAGCCTTTGTTTTCTTCTTCTTCCTCATTGCTGTCATCAGGGCAACTCTCAGTCTTTTGAACAAAAGAACAAGGAGCTTCTCTGGGTCCATTATAGTGACACACGTAATGCTCTGTCACCCAAATTGGCTGCGCTGCTCCTTCTGGAAAGATACAAGCACAACCTCTGCCCCACATCATTACTGGATCTGGCCCAAACCATTGTCCAGTTTGTGCATCTTTCCACTGGACTAACCCAGCGGAGGCTATTGTATTGGAGGCCCGATGCCTTTTGGCTGCTGTACGACCCTCTGCATCGCAATTCAAAAAATTTAAAGTATAAAGAGCATGACTGAGTTTGTTTTGAGATGACACATAACATCCGTCTCCCCCCCATTTTTTTTTAGTAATTGCATTTTAAGAGTATGATTGGCTCTTTCCACTATAGCTTGACCTTGAGGATTGTAAGGGATACCAGTTTTATGACAAATTTGATATTGCTGACAAAAGTGCTGAAAAGCAGAACTAGCATATGCGAGTCCATTGGCTGTTTTTAGCTCTGAGGGAGGTCCTAGTACTGCAAAGGCAGCTAAAGCAATGATTAATTACATGCTTGGCACTTTTCTCCTGTTTGGGGAGTCGCAAAGATAAAGTGGGAGCAGGTATTTACATTAACATGTACCCATCTCTGCTTACCAAACTCCAGGATGTGTGTGACATCCATTGCCAGATTTGATTAGGTTTAAGACCCCTAGGATTCACTCCTAACTATTGTACAGGGCAATGAATTACACACTGAGAGCACTGCTTAACAATTTGATGAACTTGCTCCCAAGAAATACGGAATTGTTTGTGCAAGGCAGCAGCATTTTGATGATGCAATGCATGGGAGGACTGGGCAAGAGAAAATGGGGTAGCCTCTTGCATTACAGCAAGGAGGCAATCAATAGCATCATTGCCTATAGCTAACGAACCGGGGAGACCCGAATGAAATCGGATATGACCAATAAATCAGGGAAATTGTTATTCTCCAATAACCTTTTGAAGGCTGAAAAATAAATGAAAGAGTTCCTCCGATTTAGTGTGCCCTATAGTAATGGTTTCAATAATTTTGGCCATACTTACCACATAAGCACTATCACTATATATGTTGATGGGCTCCGTAGCAAAGTCTATCAAGACATAAACAAGAGCTTGTATGTCTACCTGTTGTTCTGAAATATAAGGGGTTTGAAGGAATTTTGCTCCCCTGCTGCAATAGTATGCAGCCTTTCCAGAACTGGATCCATTTGTAAAAATGGTTAATGCCTGAGGTATAGGTTGTGACTTCATTATCTTTGGGAAGGTAAAGGTAGTAACTGAGAGAAAATGTAAGACTTTATTTGCAGGATAATGGTTACCAACCTGTCCAGAGTAATTAGCAAATGTAATTTGCCAACTTGTTGATCATTGCCAGAGCCAATCTTGCTGTATAGCTGTAAATGACACTACAATGAGGTCAAGGTCTCAGCCCACTAACTGGCCTATCCAAAGGTGGGCTTGAGCTATTAGCTGGGAAACTGAATCATGGAAAGGAGTTAATACCTTACTCGGAGAATGAGCCAAATACAGCCATTCAACAACTCCAGAAGCTTGCCAAATGACCCCAGTGGGTGTATGCATAGTAGGGAAAATTAAAACCTGTAAAGGAAGGGAGTAATCAATTCTAGAAAGTTGTGCTGAACTTAAGGCATCCTCAACTTTATGTAGGGCTGTCTTGGCTTCCTCTGTCAAGCAGTGAGGGGATGACGAAGATGAATCTCTCCCTAAGTATATGAAATAAAGGGCTTAAGTCAGCAGTAGTTAATTTTAAAGCCGGTCAAACCCAGTTAATATCTCCTAATAATTTCTGGAAGTCATTTAATGTAAATAAAGTGTCAGTCCGAATTTGAATTTTCTGAGATTTTATTGTTTTTCCTTCAATAATGCTGCCAAGATAAGAAAAAGGAAATGTCCTTTGGACCTTTTCAGGTGCTATGCATAATCCAGCACAATGCAGGGAATCCTGCAAATATATATATATATATATATATATATATATATATATATATATATAGTATTTAGAAGCATTTCATTGTTACGAGCTAAGAGAATGTCATCCATATAATGCATATAATGAATAATATAAGCATTGGGATATTTTTTCTTATAGGATGTATGGCTGCGGCCACAAAATCCTGACATAATGTAGGACTATTGGCCATGCCTTGAGGCAATACTTTCCATTGATACCTCTTTATGGACTCTTAAAAATTTATTAAAGGGACAGTAAATGCGAATCTTCTGCAATCTTCAGGATGAAGAGGAACAGTAAAAAAGCAGTCCTTAAGATCTAATACCAATAAATGATATTGCAATGGGATACCTGTAGGGGATGGTAACTTTGACTGAAGGGGCTCCATAATCTCCATGGTTTTATTAATTGCCCTTATGTCTTGCAATAGTCTCCATATACCAGATTTTTTCTTTATTACAAATATGGGTGTGTTCTATGGATTGTGAGTGGGTTCAGTATGCCCTGCCTCAAGCTGTTCTTGAACCAACTCTTGTGTAGCTTTTAACTTCTCTCCTAATAGGGCCCATTGATCAATCCAGACAGGAGTATCTGCAAGCCAGGTAATTTTAGCTGCTGTATGCTGGGTTGGAGAGACAATCAAGGCCCCTGTTGAAAATTCTGGTAACCTAATCCGTGCCTCTTCTTTTGAATGAACATCAGGATAAATAAACATCTCCCTTACTGATTCTTTCCTAGTCCCTTTAGGGGGTGAAATCCTTGATTAAGCATTTGAGAAGTAACAGTTCCACTGGGACTTGTTATTAAAATCCCCATCTGCTCAAGCATATCTCGACCCCATAAATTAACAGGTAAATGTTGCAATACATAAAGTTGAAAATAGCCTGTATTTTCATCTGGATCTTCCCATTGAAGGAGTTAAGCACTATGCAAGGGTTGAGTAACATGCCCCACTCCTTGCAATTCAGAAGCCGTGAGATTTAAAGACCAGGACTGCGGCCTATGTCTGAAAGCGATTACTGACAGTATCTATAATCCCTTTAAAAGGCTTCCCATTAATCCTTAGTTCTAAGTCAAGCCGGCCCTGCTTAACTATTCTTGCCCAGTATACCTCGTCGCTGGATCCAAAGCCCACTGCACCACTGGGCTGACCAGTTAAAGGCCGCCCTTATGGATAGTAGGGCAGAAGAAGAATTTGTGATGTTTTTGTTTCCTGTAAGACCTGAATTATAGTATTAAAAATAATGAATATTGTATAAAAACACAATACTGAACAATAGAATGTAGTGCAATAAACTTGTTTTATTAAGTTTAATGTACAGCATTTACCTTGGAGATCAAACGACTTAAAGATGCTCATGGAGTTGGAGGAGAAAGGCTGAACTGAATAACTGAATAACTGAATCTTATTTGCTGATTTTTGCCCTTTTCGCCACGCTTTCATCACTTTCATCTACAGGAGTTTTTGATAAAAACCTGTCCAATGAGATCTGTTTCATCCTCCCTTTCAGAATATTTCTGAAGTGAGTTAGGCAAGGGTCATTAAATAACTCCATTGCACGCCCAGTTGCAATTTTTTCTGGGTGTTTCTTTTGAATAAAGTCTGAAAGTTTCTCCCACATTCCCAACATTTCCTTTATCTCATTTACAGAGATAACCTCCTCCTCCTTCGTGTCATCTATTTCCTGCAAAACCTCCATGTGCTGCTGCGTCTGTAGCTCCTTTAGCTCCTGTGTTGTCAGTTCCTTGGAGTGCTCCTCGATGAGCTCGTTGATGTCACCTTCCTTCATATCTGCGCTCACTGCCTCACCATGTCTGACAACAGAGTGAATGCCGGTCCTCTTTTTAAAATTTTCAAACCAGCCCCGACTGGCTTTAAACGGCTGGCCCGATGCCTCGTCCATTGATGTGTCTGGGGTCTGCTGCAGCAAATCAGCGTAAATAAGCTCGTGCCTTCTCACAGATTATAGCCTTTGTCACGGTATCTCCTGCGAGCTGCTTCTCCGTTAACCACACCATTAACAGCTTCTCCATATTTTCATGGATAGATGTCCACTGTTTAGAAATTATTTTAACGCCCTTGGCTGGAGTTGTAGCCTGTATCGACTCCTTCTGCTTCAGTATGGTGCAGATCGTAGAAGTGCTATGCTCATACTGCTTCGCCAAGTCGATTACACGCACACCTTGGTCATGATAATTTCTTTCTTTAATTCAATGCACATCATCTGCTTCTTCTTCTCAGCACTGTCCTTCGCACTTACTTTCTTCAGATCCATGGTTGAAAAAACGAAGTTTTGCAAAATAACTGCAAGCACAAATGCGAGCACAACACTGATGCGTCAACTAAGAGGCTACCGCTTAAAGTGAACGAGTGAGACACATGATGCTGGGCTGATGTTGTGGCGTTCACTGTGACGTTCGCTGCGCCAACTAGCGGTGGGGTATCTGAAGCTGGCTCATAACCCGAATTTTAGCTCACAACTCAAAGCAAAAAATCTGCCGAGAGACGGCTCGTATCTCGAAAAACTCGTTAATCGGGACACACATAAGTCAAGGACCCACTGTATAGGGTATAGACTGAATCCTGAAGTATCTTCCCTAGCCTGCCTGGCCTCATGTAGAGTCTGCTGGAGTAGAGAAAAAGGCACTATATTTGTTTCTGCTTGTTTTGGGGTAAAAGGAGAGAATTGTGAGCAACAATAAACTCCCCAAATGCTTGCATCTGACCTCCACCATCCCATTCCCGCCAGTGCTGTTCCTTTGCTGCCTCCTTCTCCAATTCTCATTCATTTTTGGGAGGAAGTGCATCATCCGGAGGGCTCTTCCCCACAGGAGCTGTAGCCCCAGGGACTGGAAGAGGTAGCGGAGGCGCCGATGGTCCAGGTGGAGTTGGAAGCCTCTGGTAGCCTTCCACTCTTAGTTCCCCTGGCACATTCATCCACTCCTTTTCTGGAGTAGGCTCTAAGTAGTCCGGAATCAGGGACCACAGACTGAAAGCAGAGGTAGGAATTTTTCTCTGGACCTTCAGCTATACAATGATCTCTAAGTTGCTTTTCTACCTTCTCCCATTTCTCTACATTTACCTTTCCTTCCTCAGGAAACCATGGGCAAGTTTTATTTACAAAATCCAATAAATCAAGAAGCTGTTGATGTCTAACAGAATAGCCCCGTGCTTGGAGCAGAACTTTAAGCATAGATACATATAAGTTATTTTACTGTGATCCTGAATTTCCCATTTTTTACACCTAGCTATTACTAAACTGTGTAAACTGTGCTCCTTACCTTACTTTTTGCTTTCTGCACGTGCTTCACTGGAGCATCCTTTCACCTTGCAATTGTAGTTCCCCCATACTCAGGTCCCACATTGGGCACTACATATACTGTGCCAGAACAGCCAAAGGTGACCTGAGGAGGGGTGGTGAAGGATTGAAGAAAAGACAGACAAGAGAATACAGCTGGGGCTTGGTGAATCTCATGTGCCTGGATGAGGACACAAAAGATCCAGCCTGCAAGCCGATGCTTTATTTTATAGTCTGATTAAAACAAGGATAGATTAACATGTATACAAATGTTCTTGTTTTGGCAACACTTGCTGCACCTCCCACAGCCCATTAGCTACTTAGGAAGGATTTAGGGAGGGCTATAAGGTCAGGATTAATTATGCTCGGAGAGCTCTGCCCTCCAGGCTGGGGCTTGTTTGTGGCCCTGCCACAGATCAGCCCAAGGCTTGACCCTAGAGCAGCTACCTAAAATTCATCAGATATGCTTTCAGCTATTCTCACCTGGCACCTGATTCTCTGTCTGAACACATGAGGTTGCTTATCATCTCCCAGATCTGTTTTCTTACATCTGGAATAAAAGCCTGTCTGTTATTAGACACCAGTTCTTCAAGAAATCTAACAGAAAATATATTCAATCCCAAACTGGACCCATTATCAAACATTTTTTTCTTCCTCATTGAATGATGCTCCCATCAATCTACTTGCACACAGAGGAATTTTGACAGACATCCAGATTCTTTTTCTTATTTAGCCCGGGCATTAGGCTACCAAATTTTGCAGATTCTACCTCCTTCATCTCCATTCAGATCCCTACCATTCAATCAATCTTTAAAGCCATTACCTTAACCAGGCTCTCATCACTCTGCCTGGATTGCTGCAATTTCCTCCTAACTGATCTTGCTGCCTTGAGCTGGCATGACCCCAACCTATTGCACACAGTTATAAATGGTTTTTTTTTTCTAAAATATAAATCTGATCATGCCATTTCCGTGCTTTAATTCCTTCAATGGCTCTGATAGCTCCAAGATAAAGAGGAAACTCTATAGCTTAATACATAAGATACTTAATGATTGGACACCTGCATCCACTTTGCCTCCATCTCTCCCCATTGATCTCCACAAACTTTTTGTTCTCAGAAGTACACTTCTCAGTGACCACTTCACTCCTCAAAACTTCACAAATGGGGATGGAACACCTGGCTGACTGCTTCTCATCTCTGAGTGATGATTGCAAAACCTCTGTCACCATGACGTTACCCCTGATCCTTAAAGTAGAGATAGGAGTCACCATACTTATTTTACACGTGTTTTCATAACGAATAACATTTATTTATCTCAACTATGTACCATGCATTGTTTATGTACTTTTCATACATTATCACATTGAATTATTATACTAGCTTCAACACTGTAATTTTGTTATTCCCTTTCAATAGTGAACAGACTGAGGTTTTGAGAAGTTCTATAATTTGTCTAAGTTTTACAGCTTACCAGCAAAAGTGACCAAACACAGCCTTTCCTTCTCCAAAGTTCATGATATTAAAGCTGCCATATCATTGAATATGTTAATAGTTGGCTTGGTATTTTACTTCTAGCATAGGATTTGGCACATGCAGGATATTGATAAACAAATTAATGAATACATTGGATTTTGAAAATATTGGCCTTGAGGTGCCTAGAAGCCTGCCAGGTTAACACACTGTAAGTGAGGTGTTGAAGTTGCAGTGGAAAATCTGAGCTTAAGGTGGAAAACTGAGTCTTCAGTGGTAGCTCAGGCCACAGCAAAGAAGCTACCACCACAGAGCACAGTAGTAATGGAGACACAGAAGGAGCCAAGGTTATGGCCTCACAGAAAAACAACATTAAGGGCATTCAAAGAGGTGGAATCTGAAAGAGGCACATATTATGGGACAAGATGAAAAGCTCCAAAGGTGCACCCTACTAATGTATCTATTGTTAATAGTATGAAACTACTATCCTAATATATAAAAATCCAGGATCTATACTGACCAAACGAATGACTGGTCCATTCCTTGGCCCTCAGGCTCCATTGATCAGGGGATGGTTAACAGGGAAGCAGAGTGAGTGGCACAGGGACTGGCGAGCAGCTGGAAGGCAGGCTTCTTGGACCCTCCTCCTGGCCCTCAGACTTCAATCAATCGGTGGCTGAGGCAGGGCTGAACTGGGGACTGGCTTCATTAGTAGTCCTGTAGGTTCAATCTCCAGAGGACAGGACAGGCACCAACGGACCAGTGCCTCCAGCAGGATCCCGACAGTGCTGCCGGCATCCTGAAACTCAGCGTCGGGCACTGTGGCTGCTTCCCTTCCCTAAAGCTCCACAAGGAAGAAAGAATACCTCCAGCAGCACCAGGGGCGACCAGCAGTGACTGACTGCTCTCCCTGTGCTTCCTCCAGGTCACTTGAGCCGGCCCCCACCCGCCCCACTCCAGATGAAGTGTGATCACTGCAAACAAAAAGAATGTAAAAAACAAAACAAAAACTAATGACCCAGAGAATGCTTCAGTCAACGTCTGGAGTCGGGCTCAGGAGAACGGAGAGAAGGGAGAATTCCCTAAGGTGACCGATACCAAGATATTTCTGAGTGACTGCCTGGAGTGTGACAGTTGTCTGACCACAGAGGAAAGAGTCCAAGTTTCTCAACAGGACACCAAGGACTTCTTCCATGTTCTGAACCTTAATAAGAAATGTGATACCTCACAGCAAAAGGTGCTGGCAGTGTCTGTGTGCCCTTAGTCTCTGCCTTATTTTGCTGCTAAATTCAGCCTCAGTGTCACTGGTGCATCCAGAAGACTCTGAGGCTTCCTCAAAAGCCTTGGGGCACATTATCTTTGACATGAAGATAGCTTCGGACTTCAGCATCCTGGAGAGTCAGAAGGAATTTTTGCGTCAGTACTGCCAGCACCGTGAGGAAAAGCCCTGGCTACCCATGCTGACCTCCGCCTGCCCTGACTGGGACCGATATGTAGAGTGTGTGCTGGGTCACCCCAGCACCCCCACCTCTGAATGGCGATGTTTTCCCAGCAGATCATGGGCTCCCTGGTGAAGGACTACTTCACCGGACAACAGAACCTGTCCCCAGACAAGATTTTCCTCATCACTGTGGCTCCGGGTTATGACAAGAAACTGGAGGCCCTTTGAGAAGATGTTTCCACAGCTTTACATAGTTCTCAGAGTGCGTTAACCTCAGGTGAAACTGTCCAGATAATGGAGCAAAGTGACCTTGCCTCGAATGACACCGCTGTGGACACTCTGTTTGGAGACATGAAGGAGAAGGAGGTGAGGCTCCATGAGGGTGCCAGCTCCAACGAGTACCTGGCACACATCTCCAGACACATGGCCAAGGAGCTGCTCAACGAGGACACGGGAGTGCTCACCTACTGCATCCTGAGGAACAAAGACTTCCAGGAGGTCACCCTTGAAAGTGACAAAGAGGTGCTGCTACGCTTTGAGGCTGCTTATGGCTTTTGGAACATCCAGAAGTGATCCAGAAGCTATAGAGGGGCAAGTTCCCCTGCTACTTTGTGGAGGTCCTGGCCTGTGCCGGGCATGCCTAAGTGGCAGGGCCAAACCCAGGCAGATGACGGGTGTGCAGACAGGGCACTACTACAGCAGATGGAAGGCATCTATCTGCCATCCCAGTGTGGCCCCCAGAGACCAGCGCCCATGTGCAGGAGCTATACAGGAGTGGCTGGGGTGAGGGGGGGGCGGGGGTGACTCCCCCTGGGCCAGGCAGCCCTACACACAGCATAGCAGGGCCCAGGGCAGCCTGCCAGGACATCAAGTGGTAAAGGTCCAGCAGACACCCGGCCTGCAGGCCGCCGAAAAGGGGTGTCAGACACGTGAAGGAAAGGCTTAGCATCTCTGTCATTGCTTTGGTTTTCAGAATTCCCTGCTCCCCATCTGTCAGCTCCCTCCCTCTGACGGGCACTGTCGTCATCACATGGGTGCAACTGGAATATTGTATCTTGAGAGGATTGTCGCAATGTACGTATCCTTTTTTCCGATGATGAAAAAATCCAAAAGAACAAGAATGGAGACACACTACTGTCCTTTAAGCTTAAAAAAACCCTGGAAGTGTCCTGCAAAGAGCTGAGACTTGGTTCTGTCCAAGCACCTCAGAGAGATTGAATGAGGAAATGGCCGGTTTGGGCCTGACTTTAACCACTTATGTTACTCTTGAAGGTGTCTTTGCCACAATGTGAATAAACTGCCACCTTTTGGAATAGGGGCTCATATGAAAGTCTGCATTCCCAACTTTGCTTGAAACAAATCTATGTTCTACAGCTGTCCAACGTCCTGAGATCAGATACAGTTGACGAGGTCCTGTTGCTGGTGGTCAGGGGGCACTGGAATGGAGGCCCCCCCCGTGCCATTTTACATTCAGGGATTGAGCTGCACTCACTTTGGGGGAGGCCTGGCAAGGGTGACAGGTGTCACAGATGGAAGGATGGAGAATGGAGAGATGGACACCCTGCTCGGTCCCTCCCTGTGTGGGGTCAGGCAGATGAAGGCCAGCCAGCCCGCTCCACAATTGAGTGAGATAGTGTCTTCTGTGTCCACCTCTCACCCCGTGGGCCCAGCCACTCCCCTCAGCTCTGGGCGGCCCTCTGCATTCCATGATAGTGCACTCTGCCCTCACATGCTGCTCGCTCTAAGTGAGAAGGAAGAGAGCAGTTGGCCCACAGACAACTACACAGAAAGATAGGGCTCAGGGCTGGTGAGCGCAGTGGCAGTGGCGGGAGCCTCTCCTGCCTCCATGGCAGCGCTAAGGAGCAGTGAGCTCAGTCGTAAGGAGCAGTGAGCAGGCAGGCAGTAAGGAGCAAGGGGTCCTGGACTACAAGAGGGTGCAGGCCAGGCTGAGGAACTCCCCCTCCTCAATGCATGAATTTCGTGCACTGGGCCTCTAGTAAGAATATAAAGAAGAAGCAGGATTATTCCCACGTGCCATAGGCCCTTGGTCACTTCCCCAAGTTTGATGGCTTCAGACAGTAACAGGACAACCAGTCCTGCCTCCAAGGAGAACCTCCCTCATTCTTCCCTGTGAGAGGCTGCCCTCAACATCTTCCTTTGTAGAGGGAGAATAGAATTGTGATCTGAATTTTTCTTTCTTTTTTTTAAGATTTACATTATTTTATTTTATTGTTATTTTTTAAAATTATGAAATCAGTCATTTATTCTGGTCAAAGGAAACAGGTATAGAATAAAATATTATTTCAAATTCATGTTGGCTCATAAGATTTACTTTATATTAAAAGTTATTTTATATTTTTAGCTGCTGAACTTATACTTTATATGTTTGGCTACTTCACTTATAAAGAGCATTTAAACTATTGTATTTTACCAGTTTTAAAATGCAAATATTTTGTTTTATTTTATTTTATTTATTTATTTATTTATTTATTTATTTATTTATTTATTTTTAAACATATGTCTCCTTTTTATTTTCCCTCTTGACCTTCCCCTGGGATCCACTACCCCCCAGTATCTTGTGTCCATTGGTTATGCTTATATGCATGCATACAAGTCCTTTGGTTGATCTCTTACCACTCCCCCAACCATCCCCAGCCTTCCTGCTGTAGCTTGACAGTCTGTTCGATGCTGCTCTGCCTCTGTATATATTTTTGTTCATCAGTTTATAATGGTCTTTATTATTCACAAATGAGTGAGATCATGTGGTATTTTTCTTTCATTCACTGGCTTATTTCACTTAGCATAATGCTCTCTAGTTCCATCCATGATGTTGCAAATGGTAAGAGTTCCTCCTTTTTTACAGCAGCATAGTATTCCATCGTGTAGATGTACCACAGTTTTCTAATCCATTCATCTACTGATGGGCACTTAGGCTGTTTCCAGATCTTAGCTATGGTGAATTGTGCTGCTATGAACATAGGGATGCATATATCCTTTCTGATTGGTGTTTCTGGTTTCTTGGGATATATTCCTAGAAGTGGGATCACAGGGTCAAATGGGAGTTCCATTTTTAACATTTTGAGAAAACTCCATATTGTCTTTCATAGTGGCTGCACCAGTCTGCATTCCCACCAGCAGTGAAGGAGGGTTCCTTTTACTCTGCATCCTCTCCAGCACTTGTCATTTGTTGATTTGTTGATGATAGCCATTCTGAGGGGGAGATGGTACCTCATTGTTGTTTTGATTTGCATCTCTCAGATGACTAATGACTTTGAGCATGTTTTCATATGTCTCTTGGCTTTCTGAATGTCCTCTTTTGAAAAGTGTCTATCTAGGTCCATTGCCCTTTTTTTGATTGGATTGTTTATCTTCCTTTTGTTAAGTTGTATGAGTTCCCTATAAATTTTAAAGATTAAACCCTTATCTATGAAAATATTGGCAAATATGTTTTCCCATGCAGTGGGCCTTCTTGTTGTTTTGTTCATGGTTTCTTTTGCTGTGCAGAAGCTTTTTATTTTGATGTAGTCCCATTTATTTATTTTCTCTTTAGTTTCCAATGCACTAGGAGCTGTATCGGTGAAGAAAATTGCTTCAGAGGATGTCTGAGATTTTGTTGCCTTTGGATTCCTCTAGTATTTTTATGGTTTCCTGTCTTACATTTAAGTCCTTTATCCATTTTGAGTTTATTTTTGTGTACGGTGCAAGTTGGAGGTCAAGTTTCATTTTTTTGCATGTATCTGTTCAATTTTCCCAACACCATTTATTGAAGAGACTATCTTGACTCCATTGTATGTTCTTGCCTCCATTGTCAAATACTAATTGAGCATAGTGGTTAGGGTCAATTTCTGGGTTTTCTATTCTATTCCATTGATCTATATGTCTGTTCTTGTACCAGAACCATGCAGTTTTGAGAACAGTGGCTTTGTAATACATCTTGATATCTGTTATTGAGATCTCACCTACTTTGTTCTTCTTTCTCAGTAAAACTGCAGCTATTCCGGGTCTTCTTTTATTCCAGATGATTTTTTGGAGAGTTTGTTCTAGGTCGGTGAAATATGCCATTGATATTTTAATGGGGAGTGCATTGAATCTATACATTGCTTTGGGTAGTATGGACATTTTAATGATGTTGATTCTACCAATCCATGAACACGATATGTTCTTCCATCTGTATATGTCTTCCTCTATATATTTTTTCAACGTCCTGTAGTTTCCTGAGTAGAGGTCTCTTACCTCTTTAGTAAAGTTTATTCCTAGGAATCTTAATTTTTTTTGGTGCAATGGTAAATGGGATTGCTTTTTTAGACTCTCTTTCTGTAAGTTCACTATTGGTGTATAGAAATGCCATAGATTTCTTGGTGTTAATTTTGTCCTGCTACATTGGAATTCATTTATTAGGTCTCATAATGTTTTGATGGAGCCTTTAGGGTTTTTAATGTACAATATCATGTTGTCTGTGAATAAGGACAGTTTTATTTTTTCTTTTCCAATTTGAATGCCTTTTATTTCTTCTTCTTGTCTAATCATAATGGTGAATACTGCCAGTACTATGTTAAACAGGAGTGGTGAGAGTAGGCATCCCTGTCTTCTTCCTGTTCTTAGGGGAAGTGGTTTTACTTTTTGCCCATTGATTATGATGTTGGCTGTGGGTTTGTCATATATGGCTTTTATTATCTTGAGGTATGATCCTTCTATTCCTACCTTGCTGAGAGTTTTTATCAAGAAAGGGTGTTGGATTTTTTCAAATGCTTTTTCTGCATCAATTGATATGATTATGTGGTTTTTATCTCTCAATTTGTTTATGTGGTGTATCACATTTATTTATTTTCGGATATTGTACCATCCTTGCATCCCTGGGATAAATCCTACTTGGTCATGGTGTATGATGTTTCTGATGTACTGCTAGATCCTATTTTCTAGGATTTTGTTGAGGATTTTGGCATCTATGTTCATGAGGGATATTGTCCTGTAATTCTCTTTCATTGTGTTGTCTTTACCTGGTTTTGGTATTAGGGTGATGCTGGCTTCATAGAATGAGCTTGGAAGTGTTTCTTCCTCATGAATTTTTTGGAATAGTCTGAGGAGGATAGATTTTATTTCTTCCTTGAATGTTTGGTAAAACTCCCCTGTGAAGTCGTCTGGCCCCAGGCTTTTGTTTGCTGGGAGCTTTTTGATTACTGCTTCAATTTCTTTCATAGTTATTGGCCTATTTAGATTTTTTAGATTCTTCCTGATTGAGTTTTGGAAGGTTGTATTTTTCTAGGAATATGTCCATTTCCTCCAGGTTGTCTAGTTTGTTGGAGTAGAGTTGTTCATACTACTTTTTAACAATCCTTTGTATTTCTGTGGGGTCTGTTGTTATTTCGCCTCTATCATTTCTGACTTTGTTTATTTGGGTCCTCTCTCTTTGCTTCTTGGTGAGCCTGGCTAGAGGTTCATCAATCTTGTTTATCCTTTCAAAGAACCAGCTCTTGGTTTTGTTGATCTTTTTTATTGTTTTTTTTTTTGTTTTATTGGGGATTTTTTGGTCTCCATGTTGTTTATCACTGCTCTGATCTTTATTATTTCCTGCCTTCTGCTTACACTGAGTTTTTCTTGTTGCTCTCTTTCTAATTCTTTGAGTTGTAGGTTTAGGTAATTTATTACTATTGTTTCTTGTTTTTTGAAGTAGGCTTTTAGAGCTATGAACTTCCCTCTCAAGACTGGTTTCACTGTGTCCCATAGGTTTTGGATTGTATTGTTTTCATTGTCGTTTTTTGCCACGATGTTTTTTTTTTTTTCTTTGATCTCTCTGATAACCCAGTCATTGTTTAATAGCATGCTATTTAGTCTCCATGTGTTTGATTTTTGGGGATTGCTTTTATTGTACTTGATTTCCAGTTTTATGCCATTGTGATCTGAGAAGATGCTTGATATGATTTCTATCTTCTTGAATTTTAAGAGACTTTGCCTGTGACCCAATATATATGTCTATCTTTGAAAATGACTTATGTGCACTTGAGAAGAATGTATATTCTGTGGCTTTGGGGTGAAATGTTCTGAAGATGTCAATTAATTCAATATGATCTAGTGAGTCATTTAGGATTGATGTTTCTTTGCTGCTGTTTGTTTAGAGGATTTGTCCAATGGTGATAGTGGGGTATTAAAGTCCCCTACTATGATTGTATTACTGTCAATCTCTCCCTTGATATCCTCCAGAAGTTTTTTTTTATGTATTTGGTGCTCCTATATTGGGTATGTATATGTTTACCAGAGTTTTTTCTTCTTGGTGGATTGCTCCTTTTAGTATTATGAAGTGGCCTCCTTATCTCTATTTATGTCCTTCACTTTGAGATCTAATTTCTCAGATATAACTATTGCTACCCCAGCTTTTTTTCATTTTCATTTGCCTGAAAAACCTTTTTCCATCCCTTCACCATCAGTCTTTGTGCGTCTTTTTTTCTGAGGTGGGTTTCCTGTAGACAGCAGATATATGGGTCATGTTTTCTTATCCACTCTGTTGCCCAATGTCTTTTGATTGGGGCATTTAATCCATGTACATTTAAAGTTATTATTGATAGATACTTGTTTGTCGCCATTTTTATTCTTTACCCCGTGCTCTTTCTTTGTTTCCTATTTTTTTTTCTTTTTATAGCAGACCCTTTAGCATTTCTTGCACTGCTGGTTTGGTGGTAATAAACTCCCTTATTCCTTTTTTTGTCTGTGAAGCTCCTGATTTCACCCTCAATTTTGATTAATAGCCTTGCTGGGTACAGTATTCTTAGATTCAGACCCCTGCTTTGCATCACTTTGTATATTTCATTCCATTCCCTTCTTGCCTGATGTGTTTCCGTTGAGAAATCAGTTGCTAGTCTGATGGGTGCTCCTTTGTAGGTAACTTTCTGTCTTTCTCTGGCTGCTTTTAAGATTCTTACTTTGTCATTAGTGTTTGCAATTTAATTATAATGTGCCTTTGCATTGGTCTTTTGGGGTTCATTTTGTTTGGGACTCTGTGAGCTTCTTGGATTTCTGTGAGTTTTTTCTTCCCTATATCAGGCAAGTTTTCTGTCATTATTTCTTCAAACAGGTTTTCTATTCCTTGCTCAGTTTTCTCTCCTTCTGGCACCTTGATTATGTGGATGTTGTTTCAATTCGTGTTGTCCCAAAGTTCTCTTAGGCTCTCCTCCTGCTTTTTATTTTTATTTTTTAGAAGCTGTTCTGCTAGAGTATTTTTTCCTACCTTGTCTTCTAGCTCACTGATGTGGTCCTCAGCTTCTTCTAGTCTACTGTTGATGCTTTCTATTGAGTTCTTTATAGCAGTGATGTCATTTTTTCATATTTCTTCTTGGTTCTTACACATATTGTTGAATTTTTCTTCCATTCTTTTCATCCACCTTATGACCATTTCTCTGATTTCTTTCTCTGACAGGTTGCTTGCTTCCATTTTGTTTTCTTCCTTTTCTGGTGATGCCTGTTTTTCTTTCATATGCCAAGTGTTTCTTTGTCTCCCCATGATCTCCCTTCTCCACATTGATTTAAAGGCATAAAATACAACACAACATGGCACAACGCCCAAGGCACTGAACACAAATGTATTCACAATACTAATAACCCCAAATAAAGATGACCACCAGAGAAAAGAGAATTAGGGGATAAGAAAGAAAAAAGTGAGAGAGAAAGAAAGAAAGAGAGAAAGAAAGAAAAAAAGAGAAAGAAAGAACCATAGAGACCAAAAAAAAAAATACAAAAGATCAACAAAACCAAGAGCTGGTTCTTTGAAAGTATAAACAAGATTGATGAACCTCTAGCCAGGCTCACTAAGAAACAAAGCGAAATGAGCCAAATAAACAGAATCAGAAATGAAAGAAGAGAAATAATGACAGACCCCACAGAAATACAAAGGATTGTTAAAAAATACTATGAACAACTCTCCTCCAACAAACTAGACAACCTGGAGGAAATGGACATATGCCTAGAAAAATACAACCTTCCAAACTTAATCAGGAGCAATCTAAAAATCTAAATAGGCCAATAACTATGGAAGAAATTGAAGCAGTAATCAAAAAGCTCCCAGCAAACAAAAGCCTGGGGCCAGACGACTTCACAGGGGAGTTTTACCAAACATTCAAGGAAGAAATAAAACCTATCCTCCTCAGACTATTCCAAAAAATTCAAGAGGAAGGAACACTTCCAAGCTCATTCTTTGAAACCAGCATCACCCTAATACCAAAACCAGGTAAAGACAACACAATGAAAGAGAATTATAGGCCAATATCCCTCATGAACATAGATGCCAAAATCCTCAACAAAATCTTAGCAAATTGGATCCAGCAGTACATCAGAAAGATCATACACCATGAACAAGTGGGATTTATCCCAGGGATGCAAGGATGGTACACTATTCACAAATCAATAAACATAATACATCACATTAATAAATTGAGAGATAAAAAACACATAGTCGCCCTGGCTGGTTTGGCTCAGTGGATAGAGCGTTGGCCTGCAGACTCAAGGGTCCCAGGTTTGATTCTGGTCAGGGGCATGTACCTTGGTTGCGGGCACATCCCCAGTGGGGAGTGTGCAGGGGGCAGCTGATCGATGTTTCTTTCTCATTGATGTTTCTGACTCTCTATCCCTCTCCCTTCCTCTCTGTAAAAATTCAATAAAAATATATTTAAAACAAACAAACAAACAAACAAAACACATACTCATAACAATTGATGCAGAAAAAGCATTTGAAAAAATCCAACACCCTTTCTTGATAAAAACTCTCACCAAGGTAGGAATAGAAGGATCATACCTCAAGATAATAAAAGCCATATATGACAAACCCACAGCCAACATCATAATCAATGGGCAAAAAGTAAAACCATTTCCCCTAAGAACAGGAACAAGACAGGGATGCCCCTCTCACCACTCCTGTTAAACATAGTACTAGAAGTACTAGCCATTGCAATCATACAAGAAGAAGAAATAAAAGGCATCCAAATTGGAAAAGAAGAAGTAAAACTGCCCTAATTCGCAGATGACATGATACTGTACATAGAGAACCCTAAAGACTCCATAAAAAAATTATTAGACTTAATAAATGAATTCAGCAATGTTGCACAATACAAAACTAATGCCAAGAAATCTATAGCATTTTTTTACACCAATAGTGAACTTACAGAAAGTGAGACTGAAAAAGAAATCCCATTTACCATCACACCAAAAAAATTAAGATACTTAGGAATAAACTTAACTAAGGAGTTAAAAGATTTATATGCGAAAAACAACAGGATACTGAAAAAAGAAATAGAGGAAGACATAAATAGATGGAAGAACATATCGTGTTCATGGACTGGTAGAATCAACATCATTAAAATGTCCATACTACCCAAAGCAATCTATAGATTCAATGCAATCCCCATTAAATTACCAACGGCATATCTGTCAGATCTAGAACGAACGTTCCAAAAATTAATCTGGAATAAAAAAAGACCTCGAATAGCTGCAGCAATCCTCAGAAAGAAGAACAAAGTAGGGGGGATCTCAATACCAGATATCAAACTGTATTACAAAGCCACTGTTCTTAAAACAGCTTGGTACTGGCACAAGAACAGACATATAGATCAATGGAATAGAATAGAGACCCCAGAAATTGACCCAAACCACTATGGCCAATTAATATTTGACAAAGGAGGCAAGAGCACACAGTGGAGTCAAAACAGTGTCTTCAATAAATGGTGTTGGGAAAACTGGACAGATACATGCAAAAAAATGAAACTAGACCACCAACTCACACCATACACAATGTTAATCTCAAAATGGATAAAAGACTTAAAGATAAGACAGGAAACCATAAAAATACTAGAGGAATCAAAGGCAGCAAAATTGCAAACATATGCTGAAACATATCAGGAATTTCTTCTCTGATACTGCTCCTAGGGCAATGGAAACTAAAGAGAAAATAAATAAATGGGACTACATCAAAATAAAAACCTTTTGCACAGAAAAGAAAACTATCAACAAAACAACAAGAAGGCCCACTGCATGGGAGAACATATTTTCCAATATTTTCATAGATAAGGGTTTAATCTTTAACATTTATAGGGAACCCATACAACTTAACAAAAGGAAGATAAACAATCCAATCAAAAAATGGGCAATGGACCTAGATAGACACTTTTCGAAAGAGGACATACAGAAGGCCTAAAGACATATGAAAACATGCTCAAAGTCACTAATTATACGAGTGATACAAATCAAAACGACAATGCGGTATCATCTCACACCTGTCAGAATGGCTATCATCAACAAATCAACAAACAACAAATGCTGGAGAGGATGTGGAGAAAAAGGAACTCTTCTGCACTGCTGGTGGGAATGCAAACTGGTGCAGCCACTGTGGAGAACAGTATGGAGTTTCCTCAAAAAAGTAAAAATAGAACTTCCATTCAACCCAGTGATCCCACTTCTAAGAATATACCCAAAAAAGCCAGAAACACCAATCAGAAAGGATATATGCACCCTTATGTTCATAGCAGCTCAATTCACCATAGCTAAAATTTGGAAACAGCCTAAGTACCCATCAACAGATGAGTGGATTAAAAAACTGTGGTACATCTACAAATGGAATACTATGCTGTGGTAAAAAAGAAGGAACTCTTGCCATTTGCAACAGCATGGGTGGAACTGGAGAGCATTATGCTAAGTGAAATAAGCCAGTCAGAGAAAGATAAATACCACATGATCTCACTCATTTGTGGAATATAGAGAACAACATAGACTGATGAACAGGGACAGATCCAAAGACAGAGAAACAGCGATCAGACTATCAATCCCCAGAGGGAAAGTAGGGGAGGGTAGGGGTAAGGGGAAGAGATCAACTAAAAGACTTGTATGCATGCATATAAGCCAAACCAATGGACACGGACAACAGGGGGATGAGAGCATGAGTGTACATGTGTGTGGCGGGGGGAAGTTGGGGTTAATGGGTGGATGAGGGCACATTTTTAATACCTTAACCAATAAAGAAATTAAAGATTAAAAAAAAAGAAATGAAAGAAAGAAAAAAAGAAATAAAGAAAGAAAGGAAGAAGAGAAAAGGAAAACAGGGGGGGAAAAGGAGTGCAAAATGAAGTTGGGAAAAGGAAAAAAAGTAAGAGAGAAAAGAAAGAGAATGAAATAGAAGAGGGGAAGAAACTACTTACATGTGGAGAAAACTCCAATAGAACAGCCACTAATCCCAACAAATGCCAGCAACAGATACCTAGAGATCCATGCAAACTATAAACATCAACTAATATCAAGGGAGGCGAGGGAAAACAGAAGCAAAAAATAACCAAAAATACCAACAACAACAAAACAAAAAGAAAAAGCGAAACAAACTCACAAACAAGCATTAAAAAACTCAATATAATCAACAATAGCAAACAACAACAAAACAACAGAGAGAAAAAAAATTTGGATAGTGAAGAAAGAGAAGAGAGAGGTGTGTATGGACTTAGAGCAGGGGATTTGAAATTAGATATATAAGCAGGGTAAAATTTAAACAGGGGGGAAAAAGAAGGAATAGGGAGAATCTAAAGCAGGAATATGGTAAGAGAAACAGGACAACAAAAGCGGAAAAGTGAGGAAGAGAGTGTTGGCATAAAGGTAAAGTTGAGATAGAGTAAAATGATGCTAAAGGAAAGATGAAAATAGAATGTAGAACATTAATCCCAAAATAAAATAAAGAGAAAATAAAATGATACTTAAAAGAAAAGATAAAATAGTAGTAGTAATAATCCTGATTAAAAATAAAAATGTAATAATTAAAAAGGTAAAATCAAGTGAGGAAAAAAGAAAAAAATTAATTTCTTAAGTAAAAGGTGAAAAAAAAATAAAAATGTGCAATAGTGAAGGTCATTCATTTCCTCTACTCTTCTGTTTGGTACGACTTTGTCCTGTCAGGTATTCAGGAGAGTATTGAAGTTCCCTGCAATACCCTGCTCCTTCATGTTGAAACCACAGTCCTGATTTTAAAGCAGGCAGTATTTATTTGTTTCCCAGACTGCCTTTATTTGTCTTTACAGAAGAGTCAGTTTGTGGTTCAGCCCCTGGGTGGCAGTGTTTCTGGATTGACCTCCAGGGCTATAATTCCTCTCTAGCCAGTATTTAGGTTTTGTTTTCCCTATCTCACTTAATACTGGTTTGGGAGAATTGGCTACCCCAGAGATGGTTCCTTGATTGTTACTCCCCGCTCTGATTCACAGGTTTCACAAAAACAACTTTCCCCTGCAGTCTCTGTGAGTGACCCCAATTGGGCAATCCTATATATTGCGTTTAACAATCAAAAGCACGGATTTAAAAAGAAAAAAAAAAGGAGCCAGAGTAAGTGCAGGAGCTCCCAACCTCCACCATCCAGCGCTGTGCACAATTCTTCCAACGTCTCTTCCTCACGTCCTCTCTCCCCTGGCACTAAGCAGCTGGCACACTGGCAAAATCCGAGGCTGCTTTTTTGCACCCAGTCCAGCTATGGGCTGATTTTTTTTAGAGTTCCCTTCTGCCAGCAGCCCTGCCGGTCCCCTTCCACACTCGCGGATCACGCTGGCCCCAACGGCTGCAAACTTGTGGGGCACAGACTTCCAACTCTCTCGTTCCTCTCTCCAACCTGAATTACAAACCGCACCTTTATCTGGGCAAAATCTGACTTTTCTGTAAGGAGGAGCAGGGCTCATCTGAGTCCATGTCCTGCTTGAGATCCGGTGTTCCTGGGTTCTTAGCTGGTCCCTGGGTGCCATGGTTGCAGTGTCTCTGGATGTATATGCTTCTGATAACAGCCACTCAAGATGGCGCTGTCTCCGCAGCTGAGCCAGCCACTCCGGGAGAGATTTCAGCAGCAGTGGAGGCTGCCCGGTTAAGGGAGCCTGATCCGGCAGTCTCCAACAGTCCCCTGGAGTATAGCTATTGCTCACCCACAAATTTACACTCTCGGTGCATCCACACACTCTCCTTTCGTTCTCTCACTCTCACACTGTCTTGCAATCTGCCTTCCCATTGAAAGCCATCTTTCTGTATCGTGATCTGAATTTCTTAATTGTCCCAAGGCTGCTAGGGTAGATAGAGAATTCATAAAGTTACTTATATTTAGACATTGAGAAAATAAAATATACTAGATTTAGGTCATGTACTCAGGATCATATGGAAGATGAGGGTTACAATTTCTTGGCTGCATTTTTTATAATCTCCTTTCTTGAAAGGTAAAGGGCACATTTATTTGTCTTAACATAACAAAGAGCTGCTTTAATATTTTGCTTCAGACTTTTGCCACATTCTGAAAAATATGTCAGCTTCTTCAGCCTTTGTCCCCAAGAATTTTCTCTTCCTTGTTCTTGCTCTTTCAAACACAAGTGTTGTTTGTGCCAAAGTGCTCAGACCTGATATGTATTATTGTGGAAAAGTCTACCCATTTTTGTATGTTCCATCTTTTACATACAAATGTTACCCTCTGGGGTATATGAAAGAGTAATCCTGGGGGTGACTCAGCCTCCATGGGAAACATCTGACAAAGTCTGGAAATCCAACTTGCCCAGAGGACAGACTTCGTTATATGTTACAGTCACTTACACGCTGTACTTATTTTAATTAGGCAATGGAAGGCCAATATCAAAGAAATATTTACAGCATTTTAAAAAATGAAGAAGTGTATGAGCTTCAGAAAACAAGAGTAACAGATGAACAGCCTTTTCCAATACTGTGGCTCTCTACTTATGTTCCTTCAGTTTTTCTTGCGGCCACATAAGAATCCTGGGGACAGATCCTACCCAGCAACTGCTAGGCAGCTGCAGGACTGCAGGACTTCGGATAAACTTAATACCAGATGTCCCTGCACTACTTCAGGGTGACCTTGGTCACCTATCTCTGACTTTGTAGACTTAGTAATTCATCAAGGACAGCAAGGCTTTCAATGGGGCAGGCATTGTGGAGGACACAGCCTTTTTACAAGTTTGAATTCATGTGACTTCTGCTTTTTTTTGCTGAGGGAGAAAAAGACAGATCCAGTCATGTGGCCTGCTTTCTTTCTCAGCTCTGGCTGTTGCATGCTGGTTTGATGTGGGTGTTTTGTTATTGTTTTTCCTATTCAAATCTAGAATTCATCAAATGTGACAACCTGACAATCCTGTAAATGAGTATCTGTATTCACATGCAGCCCAGGACAGGGGTCACTGCTGTCTTTTTCGAGGATGCACTCAGGCACAGACAGCAAAAGTCACCCTAGGGAACAACATAGACATGTGCAATTGTTACCAGAGAACCCCCTCAGTCAGGGCAGTGGGGGGGGGGGGAGCTCTCCCTCCTCAGCTCATGTCAATCTCTCAAAAGGAATTCAGGTGAATAACAGAAAGTAGCATTGAGACAAAGCAAGCAAATGTATTAAAGAAGCAAAGCAAGCGAATTTATTAAGAATACTCTTGGCATAAAGCACAAGTGGGCAACTCAGCTAGACTGAACACCTCTCCCAGTGGGGGCTCAAAGGGTTTAATACCCTTCCCCCTATAGGTTTCAAAACTCCCATGCCAGATATCTTGGATAGCAGACTAGGTTAGGTTTCAAAGTCCCATTTTACTTTGTTGTGGTTATCTTGGAATGTTTGTACCTACATCTGGTCATCTTGTTTGCCAAGTCCTAAGGCAGCTGACTTCTTTATGCCCCATTTCCTCCTTTCCATGCCTAGCAGCTATCTATTCTACCTAACACTGTGGCCCAGCTAGCTGAGCTCACCCCAGAGAAGGACCCCAGCAAAGATACTGGTTCAACCCTGGCTGGAATTGCTCAGCAGTTAGAGCACTGGCCCACACACCGAAGGGTCTCCTGTTTTATTGCCAGTTAATAGCATATACCTGGGTTGCAGGTTCAATCTGCAACCAGTTGAGGTGAGTGTGGGAGGCAACCAATCAATGTATATCTCTTCTCTCTCTCTCTCTCTCTCTCTCTCTCTCTCTCTCTCTCTCTCTCTCTCCACCCTCCCTTCCATTCTCCATTCTCTCTAAAAATCAATGCAAAAAAATGTCCTTGGTTGAGGATTAACAAAACAAAACAAAAGAAAGATACTAGTTCAGTGAGGAGAGCTGCCTCTTCAGAGCCAGGTTGACCTCTGATTCTTTCAAGCATGATTATTTTAACAATGTCTTCCCTGATCTATTTAAGTTTATTCCTCTCATTGGAGTTAATCACCATGTTCCTCAAACTCTAGGATCCAAAAGCTTATTTATCAAAGTTCTCAAGGGGCCAACATGGTTTGAGCTGATGTGACTACATGAGATCATTTCTCACAAATATCTCACCGTCTCAATCTGTCAACAAATTCCAACAGACCCTCTCCACTACGACTTTACCTGAAAGCTCCCCCTTTGATGTCCTAGTTGCTGCTTTAAAGTAAAAAAAAACAAACAAACAGGAGCGTCCAAGATGATGGCCA
Source organism: Myotis nattereri (assembly GCF_964212035.1). Classification (NCBI taxonomy): domain Eukaryota; kingdom Metazoa; phylum Chordata; class Mammalia; order Chiroptera; family Vespertilionidae; genus Myotis; species Myotis nattereri. Next base: position 108,480,593 of record NC_138076.1, read on the forward strand.
ATGGGACAACAGGCTGCAAGATAGTATGTGAGTGAGAGAGCAAAAGGAGAGTGTATGGATGTGTGGAGAGTGTCTGTATTTGTGAGTGATGGACAGCTATATTCTACAGGACTGTTGGGGACTAGCGGACCAGGCTACCCTGGCAAGGAAGCCTCTACTACTACTAAAATCTCTCCTAAAGTGGCCAGCTCTACTACAGAGACCACAGCATCTTGAAGGGAAGAGCAGCTGTGATCGGAAGCCAGGGAGACCTTGGATAACTTCCAGGACCCTATAGCAACAATGCCCAGGGACCAGCTGCCTCAGCAGCAAACCCATGAACACCAAGACTCCAGCCTCCCTGGTAGTGGGCGCTTACAAAGTTTGTCCAGGGGGAGACAAAGTGGTGCCAAATACCAAATACGCAGACGGGCCCTGTGCCTTCTCACAGAGCAGATAGAAGAAACAGCTGAGTCGAATAACATCCACCTGGATTTGGCAAATTAAACACAGCTGGTGAGGCAATACATGGATGGAAAGGTCAGAGGTCACCCAGAGAGAGCTTTGCCTCCTCAGATTCATCTGGGTGTTTGTTGTTTGGGTGTTTGTTGTTTGCATTTTTTGGATTAGTTGTTGTTTGTAGTTTGCATTCATCTCTGGGTGCTTGTTGTTTACATTTTTTGGCAGTTGTTGGGTTTTTTGGCATTTTTCTCTGCATCTACACATATTTTTCCCTGTCTTTTTTCTTCACTTTACTTTCTCTCTTACATCTTTTCCTTTTCTCAATATCACTTTTGCATTCTTTTCTCTCACCTAATTTGCTTTTCTCTGGTGGTCACCTTTATTTGAGGTTATTAGTATTGTGAATACATTTATGTTTGGTGCCCTGTTCATTGTGCCTTGTTGTGTTGTATTTTGTGCCTTTAAGTCAATGCAGGAGAGAGAGAGCTACATAAACAGACACCCTGAGCAGAGCAAACATGGGGAGACAAAGAAACAGCCCACATATGAAAGAAAAGGAGGAATCACCGGAAAAGGAAGTAAACTAAATGGAGGCAAGGAATATGTCAGAGAAAGAATTCAGAGCAATGATCATGAGGACACTGAAAAGAATGGAAGACAAATTCAACAATATGTGTAAGAACCAAGAGGAAATGAAGAAGAACCAAGAAGAAATGAAAAATGATATCACTACAATAAAAAATACAATAGAAAGCATCAATAGTAGACTAAGAGAAGCAGAGGACCACATCGGTGAGCTAGAAGACAAGGTAGGAAAAAATACCCAAGCAGAGCAGAAACTAGAAAAAAAAACACAGAAGGGGAGCCTAAGCGTACTTTGGGATAATACTAAATGAAAAAACATCTGCATAACAGAGGTGCTAGAAGGAGACAAAACTGAGCAAGGAATAAAAAACATGTTTGAAGAAATAATGACAGAAAACTTCCCTGATATTGGGAAGAAGAAAAAACTCACACAAGTCCAAGAAGCTCACAGAGTCCCAAACAAGATGAACCCAAAAAGACACATTATAATTAAATTGGCAAACACCAATGGCAAGGAATCTTAAAGGCTGTCCAAGAGAGACCTACAAGGAATCTCCCAACAGACTATCAACTGTTTTCTCAACAGAAACACATCAGGCCAGAAGGGAATGGAATGAAATATACAAAGTCATGCGAAGCAAGGGTCTGAATCCAAGAATACTGTACCCAGGAAGGCTATCAATCAAAGTTGAGTATGAAATAAGGACCTTCACAGACAAAAAAAAAATGGGCTAAGGGAGTTTATTACCACCAAAACGTCAAAGCAAGAAATGCTAAAGGGTCTGCTGTAAAAAGAAGAAAAAGAAAAGGAAGAAGGGACACAGGCATAAAGAATAAAAATGGTTGCCGAAACCGGTTTGGCTCAGTGGATAGAGCGTCGGCCTGCGGACTGAAAGGTCCCAGGTTCAATTCTGGTCAAGGGCATGTACCTGGGTTGCAGGCACATCCCCAGTGGGAGATGTGCAGGACGCAGCTGATCGATGTTTCTCTCTCATCGATGTTTCTAACTCTCTATCTCTCTCCCTTCCTCTCTGTAAAAAATCAATAAAATATATTTAAAAAAAAAGAATAAAAATGGCAACAAACAAGTACCTATCAATAAAAACATTAAATGTAAATGTATTAAATGCCCCAATTAAAAGACATAGGGTAGCTGAATTGATAAGAAAACATGACCCATATACCTGCTGTGTACAGGAGACCACCTCAGAACAAAGGACTAACACAGACTGATGGTGAAGGGATGTAAAAAGTTTTTCAGTTGAATGGAAATGAAAAAAAGCTGGGGTAGCATACTTATATCTGACAAATTAGATCCCAAAGTGAAGGCCATAACAAGAGATAAGGAGGACCAGTTCATAACACTAACTGGAGCAATTCAACAAGAGGATATAACTCTGGTAAACATATATGCACCCAATACATGAGAACCCAAATACATTAAAAAAAGAACTTCGGGAAGATATCACGGGTGAGATCAACAGCAATACAATCATAGTATGGGACTTTAATAACCCATTGACACCACTGGAAAAATCCTCTAAACAAAAAATCAGCAAAGAAATGTCAATTCTAAATGACTGACTAGATCAGATGGAATTTGACATCTTCAGAAAATTTTACCCCAAAGCCACAGAATATACATTCTTCTCAAGTACACATGGGTCATTCTCAAAGATAGACCACATGTTGGGACACAGGCAAAGTCTCTTCAAATTCAAGAAGATAGAAATCATATCAAGCATCTTCTCAGATCACAATGGCATAAAATTAGAAATCAACTACAATAAAAACGAGGGGAAAAAACAAACAACTGGAGGCTAGCTATTAAACTATGAGTGGGTTTCCAAAGAGATGAAAGAATAAATAAAAAGCATCATGGCAACAAATGACAATGAAAACACCACAATCCAAAATCTATGGGACACAGTGAAAGCAGTCTTGAGAGGGAAGTTCATAGCTCTGCAGGCCTACTTCAAAAAATAAGAAAAAATGGTAACAAATTATCTAACACTACAACTCAAAGAGTTAGAAAGAGAGCAATAAGAAAAGCCAGAGTAAGCAGAAGGAAGGAAATTCATGAAGATCAGAGTGGAAATAAAGGACATAGAGGAAAAAAAAGAAAAGAAAAAAGATCAACAAAACCAAAAGCTGGTTCTTTGAAAAGATAAACAAGATTGATGAAATTCTAGCCAGCCTCACCACGAAGCAAAGAGAGAGGACCCATACAAACAAAATCAGAAACGAAAGAGGTGAAATAAGAATGCATCCCACAGAAATACAAATGATTATGAAAAAATACTCTGAAAAAATCTATTCCAACGAAATGGACAACCTAGATGAAATGGACATATTCTTATAAAGAGACACGCTCCCAAAACTCAATCAGGAAGAATAAAAAAACATGAATAGGCCAATAACTACCAAAGAAATTGAAGTAGTGATCAAAAATCCTCCAGCAAACAAAAGCCCTACTCTGGACAGCTTTATGTGGGAGTTCTACCAAGCTTTCAAAGAACTAAAACCTATCCTCCTCAGACTATTCAAAAAATCCAAGAGGAAGGCACACTACCAAGCTATTACTATGAAGCCAGCATTACCCTAATCAAAAACCAGATAAATACACCACAAAAAAAGATAACTACAGGCCAATATCCTTGATGAACATAGATGCTAAAATCCTCAACAAAATCCTAGCAAATCAGATTCAACATTACATTAGAAAGATCATAAACTATGACCAAGTGGGATTCATTCCAGGGATGCAAGGATGATACAATATCTGAAAATCATTAAATGTGATAGATCACATAAAAAATTGATAGACAAAAATCATATAATCATATCAACTGATACAGAAAAAGCATTTGACAAAATCCAACACCCTTTCTTGATAAAAACTCTCAGCAAAATGGAAATAGAGGGATCATACCTCAACATAATAAAAGCCTTATATGACAAACCTACAGCCAACATCCTACTAAATGGGCAAAAACTAAAACCATTTCCCCTAAAAACAGGAATAATACAGGGATGCTCACTTTCACCACTTCTGTTTGATATAGTACTGGAAGCGCTAGCCATAGTGATCATAAAAGAAGAAGAAATAAAAGGCATTGAAATTAAAAAAGAAGAAGTAAAACTGTCCTTATTCACAGATGACATGATACTATACATAGAAAACCCCAAAGACTCCATCAAAAAACTACTGGACCTAATAAATGAATTTGGCAATGTAGCAGGATACAAAATTAACACCCAGAATTCTAGGCCTTTTTATACACCAATAATGAACTCACAGAAAGAGAAACAAACAAAAAAAAAAACAACAATCCCATTTACCATTGCACCAAAACAATTAAGATATCTGGAAATAAACTTAACTAAGGAGGTAAAAAACCTGTACTCAGAAAACTACAGGACATTGAAAAAAGAGATAGAAGAAGACATAAACAAATGGAAGAACATACCGTGTTCATGGATTGATAGAATCAACATCATTAAAATGTCCATACTACCCAAAGCAATCAACAGATTCAATGCAATCCCCATTAAAATACCAACAGCATATTTCAAAGATCTAGAACAGTGGTTCTCAACCTTCAGACCCTTTAAGTACAGTTCCTCATGTTGTGACCCAACCATAAAATTATTTTCGTTGCTACCTCATAACTGTAATGTTGCTACTTTTATGAATCGTCATTTAAATATCTGATATGCAGGATGATCTTAGGCGACCCCTGTGAAAGGGCTGTTTGACCGCCAAAGGGGTCGCGACCCACAGGTTGAGAACTGCTGATCTAGAACAAAATTCATCTGGAATAAAAAAAGACACTGAAAAGCTATGGAAATCCTGAGAAAGAAGAACAAAGTTGGAAGGATCACAATGCCAGATATCAAGCTATATTACCATGGTTCTCAAAACTGCCTGGTACTGGAACAAGAACAGATATATAGACCAATGAAACAGAAAAGAGAACCCAGAAATTGACCCAACCCATTATTCTCAATTAATATTTGACAAAGAGGCAATAACATACAATGGAGTCAAGACAGTCTCTCAAATAAATTGTGCTGGGAAATTTGGTTAGGTACATGCAAAAAAATGATACTAGATCACTAACTAACACCATACACAAAAATAAACTCAAAATGGCTAAAGGACTTAAATGTAAGATGGGAAACCATAAAAATCCTTCAAGATTACAAAGCCAGTAAAATAGCAGACATATATTGTAGCAATATCTTTACCGACACAGCTCCTAGGGCTATAGAGACTAAGGAGAAAATAAACAAATGGGACTACATTAAAATAAAAAGCTTTTACACAGCAAAAGAAACCATCAACAAAACAACAAGAAAGCCCACTGCATGGGAGAACATATTTGCCAATGTTATCTCTGATAAGGGTTTAATTTCCAAAACTTACAGAGAACTCATACAACTTAACAAAAGGAAGATAAATGGTCCAATCAAAAAATTTGGCAATGGACCTAAATAGACACTTTTCGAAAGGTGACATACAGAAAGCCAAGAGACATATGAAAACATGCTCAAAGTAACTAATCATTTGAGAGATGCAAATCAAAACAACAATGAGGTACCATCTCACGCCTGTCAGAATGGCTATCATCAACAAATCAACAAACAACAAGTGCTGACCAGGATGTGGAGAAAAAGGAACCCTCCTTCACTGCTGGTGGGAATGCAGACTGGTGCAGCCACTGTGGAAGACAGTATGGAGTTTCCTCAAAAAGTTAAAAATGGAACTCCATTTGACCCAGTGATTCTACTTCTAGGACTATATTCCAAGAAACCAGAAACACCAATCAAAAAGGACATATGTGTCCTTATATTCATAGCAGCACAATTTATCATAGCTAAGATTTGGAAACAGCCTAAGTGCCCATCAGCAAATGAGTGGATTAAAAAACTGTGATACATCTACACAATGGAATATTATGCAGCTATAAAAAAGAAGGAACTTTTACCATTTGCAATAGCATGGTTGCAACTGGAGAGCTCTATGCTAAACGAAATAAGCCAGTTAGAGAAAGATAAATATCACATCATCTCACTGATATGTGGGATATAATGATCAACATAATTTGATAAAGAAGAATAGATCCAGAGACAAATGGCAGGGGAGGGGCTGTTTAGAGAGCAACCAAAGGACTTGTATGCATGCATATTAGCATAACCAATGGACACACACACTGGGGCAGTGGGGGCTGGCCGGGGTGGTAATGGCTGGGGCGGGGGGCGGGTATCAATTGGGGGAAAAGGAGACTATGTAAAACTTTAGACAATAAAAATTTTAAAAGAATAAATAAAAAATATCCACAGAATTTATTTTCCTGTTATGTGACTTAGACACACATACCTGCTGGCTCTATTGCCTTGTGGATATCACTAACGGGTTGAAGGCCCAAAAATTTAATCCATATGTCTTCACAAACACAATGAGGTATAGGTTGTACCTTTAATGTCAATAAGATCCTGGTGTAAAGTCCTTACTCCTCTCACTGTCCCTCTAAATTCCTTAGGAAATATTTGTTGACTTGAATATGATCACCTGAGGGCAAGGATCACTCATTGGAAAAACATCCACTATCCTGGAAAAAAACAACTAAAACCTCCTCCCTACTGAAAATGAATCCACATACACTCTGGGATCCCTGAACATGACATGGTGGCTCATACACTCTATTTTTTTTTTCATTTTCATAATTAAAACAACAGTTTTAGGCTGATATTCTTAAGACAATGGCCTCCTATATAATGAAAGTTTAATATGCAAATTTTCCCCTCCACCACGAGTTTGACCGCTCAGTATGACATGCGCTGACCACAATGGGGCAGCGGGGAACGTGGAGGGCATCAGCTTCAGGGCCCTGGCAGCAGGCAGCAGTGGAGGTGCTACCAGCCCCAATGGGCCCTGATGAAAGCGGGACCATGGCAGGACGGTGAAGCAGATGAACAGGCGGGCGGCGCCAGGCCAAGGCAGGTGTGAGCAGGGGCCCACTGGCCCCACCAATCGCCCTGCAGATGGTGACTAGCAGCGGTGGCAGTGGGTGGGACCACCGCCCAGCTCCCAGGTGCTGAGGGAGCCGGGTGGGGGGCCTGTCCTGGATTGATCACCCCACAGATGGCGAGGAGTGGCTGGTAGGCCCTGATCGCCTGATCAGGCCAGGCCTTGGACTAGAACAGGGAACTGGGTGTGGGTGGCGGCAACCAACCTCCCAAAGGGCCCAGGCTGGGGGAATGCAACCTCTCATAATCTACCTGGGAGTGAGGGTTACTGGGATGGTGGTGTGGTGAGATTGCGTGGTGTCTGCCAAGGTTGCTCTCATTCCCCCTGCTACCCTCCCCAGGGATGCCAGGGCTTGGGGTGGGAGAGGAGGAAGCCCCTGCGCTCAGGTGTTTGGTACGCGCAAGGAGCCCACCCAACACCTGTGCGGCCTCTTCCTGGTGAGCCAGGCTGCAGCCACCAGGACCGCAGAGCCCAGCGGGTCTCCCTGTGGGTTTGTGCAGGAACCAGTCTGCAAGGCAGGCCAGGAGAGAGTTCACTGCTGGCTGACTTCTGTGCAGTGCCACTGGGCATCCCGGAGGCCCATGCTGCACTCTGGCCCGTGGCATCAGGCCTCACTCACCACATCTCCTCTGGGGACTCAGGCACTGTGACTCATGGGGAGGGGGTCTATGGGGGCTCAGGGGCCCAGATGCTGCCCAGGGCCCATAGGTCAGCTGGGACCTGGCCCTCTACCCAGACGCTTATGCTTCAATAGCCAGCCAGGCCTAGGGACCACACCTGTGCAAGAATTTCATGCCCTGGGCCTCTAGTCTACTATAAAGGGGTCCATAAGTGTTCTACCATCTTTTCCCTGGATAAGATAACCTCTAAATGCTTCTGTAACTCTATGAATATTATACATGAATCTTGCTATGTATTTCCTCTATTTAATTGCAAACCAAGGGCCTACAGTTTCATCAGGATAATCAGTAGTGGAAGATCCAAGTTATTTTCTTGCAGTAAAAGTGAACAGGGACTAGACAGACAGGAGGAAAAATGGTCTCACACAGTCACACAAGCTCATAGAAACAAATAGCTCACCTAAACCTGGTCTTAAAATTACCAAAGACAACTAGGAAAACCACTTTTAATGAACCATAGATGATAAACGTGGATCCAGGGGCTCCACCAAGAAAACTGACCCGTGTTCTTTAATGCCAACTGGTGTGAAATCCTGTTAAAAACTGGAAAAAGTCTGTGAGACAGAAACTAACTTTTCTTAGGCAAAAGTAGCAACAATAGTAAAGAACAGCCTTTCAAAAAACAAAATGGGTAAATCCTACTTGATTGCAGTAAAGGATTATAAATTTCTGTCCCACAGGTGATAGCCAAACATTATCCTGTGTAATTAGAGTTTGGAGTGAGGTGAAAGGGCCGAAGAGGTATTAATCTTAAATTCTCACTTCATCTTGTCAACATTAGAAACATTTAAACCTATAGAGAATTTTTGTGAGTTTATTTGGGCCAAAATGTCGACAATTGCCAGGAAGCAAAATCTTAATGGATTGAGATAATGTTCTGAAGAATGACAGTTTTGCACCTTATTTTATACATTACAACCAAAAGAGGAGATGTATGTGGGTCATATGAACTTTATTGACATAGATTATGGAGGCAGGAGAAAGCAAATTGGGAAACCTCTGGGACTGGGTAAAAAGTAAAATGAAGAGACATACTTATTTTACTTAGATCGGTACAGGACAGTTAACAGTCAACAATTAACTCAATAACAATGAGAGGATTTGTAGTCTCCACAGAGTACTGCCTGTGCTTCAAGGGGTCCCCCCAAAAAAATTACTTTGACATTCCAAAGGTATGTTATTGTAGATGCAAAAAGACAATTGACCTTTGTCAGGGAAGATTTCTGCCTAGGACATAACGAACTACCGTAAACTAGTTTTAGTTAAAAAGTTTTAATTTCAGACCATCCTTTGTGGTTATTTTAGGTCTCTGAGTTTGTAAGGCTACCACACAAGCCTCCCCTGGGCTTATCAAGTTAGTAGGTTACCTCTTTTCATCCACAATCTTAAAATAAACCAAGTAAAGTGTGTGCAAAGCAATTTCTTGTCTTTTCTCTTTACTACTTTTTCTCACTATTAGTACTTTTTCCCTTCTAGGCTTACTCTGCCCCCAAGTCAGGCAATTCTGATCAGCATTTTTATCCCTGTTTGGTGGATATTGTGGTGATGTGTTAAGAGGGTTGTTTCAAGAACCCTGAAGGCATTGCCATGTGTAAGAAACCATGCACATTGTCAGGAAATGAAACTCTAAAATATTCTAAAGTTTTACCATTCCTAAATTTTCATAGCTCATATTCTCTCACACACAATGCATGAGTTCTTGAAAATTTTCAAGTAAATCTGATATCAATATACATGAGCATTTTTGAAATGGGCCAGGCTAAGATCCATCTAACAAATATTTCTCATCAAAAACATTGTGCTCAGAACTGTGCTAAAATGATACAGCCATGAACTGAAGGTGTTCCCACCCTCATAAAGATTTGATTCCTGTAGGAAAGAGATACAGTGACAAGAAATTCTCAAATGGAGTGGGGAGTGTTACAAAAGTAAGAAGAGTTGACTCTTGAGCAACACAGGAATCAACTTCCATGCAGTTGAAGATTTGCTTATAATTTTTTTTTATAACTAATAGCCTACTGTTGACGGGGAGCCTTACCGTCAACATAAACAGTTGATTAACACATTTTGTATGCCATATACATTTTATACTGTATTTTTAAAAGGAAGTTAGCCAGAAAAAAATTTTATTAAGAAAATCTGGAGAGTGACCTCCTGCACCAGGTCTCCTCATCAGCTCACTGGGACCCAGCATCCCAGGATCCGACTCCAGTCCAGGATCCGCATCGAGTCCAAGCTAGGGGGACCCTTGTGCCATGCCCCCACCCTGGGCCCCAGCATTTTGCTGCTCCACCCCAAGCCCTGGGACTTGCTGCTGGGCCAACCCAGAGCAATCTGGAGCAACCCACTGAGTGCCCCACTCCGGGCCACAGGAGAGTGCAAATTGTGCAACCAAAAACAACTGGCACCCACTTCACCCAGAGACCTGGGAGGGATGACCAAGAAGAACTCAGCAAATGCCTCACTCTGGGCCACAAGAGAGCAGGGTCTGTGTAACCCAGAGCAATCCATGCTCACTCCACTCCAAGCCCAGGGACTTACTGCTGGGGCAACCTGGAGTAACATAGCCTATGTCCCAATCCAGGCCACAGGAGAGCTAGTACTGTGCGACCCAGAGCAACCCACACCCACTCCACGCCTACCCCTGAGACAGTCCTGCCAGGTCTATCCTGAGAAACCCAGCACACAAACCAATCCAGGCCACAAAAGAGTGCTGCTGGGGTGACACTGAGAAATCTGGTGTTCCTAGCCAGGGGCCACAGGACCATGCTGAAAGTACACTACCAGAGGGAACCAGGGTGCCACTCTGCCACAGGAGCCGGGAGGTACAGCAAATTGCATGCCAGAGGCCTCTGGGTCCTCACAGGGAGTCACACACCAGATGAACTGTGCATGCACACCTGCCATGCCGAGCATCTGAAGCGGACAAATGAAGGACCAGATCTGTGGGAGAAGGGGATATAACTCAGCTCAGAGACAATAAAGGTGTGGCACTCAAGGCAGATTCAGTCTATGGTTAGTGAATCCAGGATCATTAGCCTGGTAGGATCTTCAACCTCTCAAATCCAAGCAGGGTGCCCAGGACCAGAAAGAGACAGAAAAGAATAACTAAAAAATAACTCCCCAGGGGAAGAAAAGGGGGAATTGACAGAAAAGGAACTCAATGAAATGAGGCAAGCAATATGTTAGAGAAAGAATTCAGAGTAAAGGTCATAAACAACATAATTGCAAATCAATAGGAGATAAAGAATGATAAAGCTACAATAAAAAGCAAAATTGAGTCCTAGCTGGTTTGGCTCAGTGGCTAAAACCTCAGCCTGCAGATTTAAGGGTTCTCGGTTTGCTTCCAGTCAAGGGTACATGCCATGCCCAGGTTGCAGGCACCATTCCCAGTGTGGGGCATGCAGTGCAGGAGGCAGCCAATTAATAATTCTCTGTCATCATTGATGTTTCTATCTCTCTCTCCCTCTCCCTTCCTCTCTGAAATAAATATATATATATGTTTAAAAACAAAACAAAACAAAAAAACACAATGGAAGGTTTCAACAGTAGACTAGAAGTGGAGGACCAAATCAGTGAGTTAGAAGACAGGGTAGGAAAAAAAAAAACAACCCACTTTGAACAGCAATTGAAAAAAAATTAAAAAGAAGGTGGAGAGTTTCAGGGAGCTTTGGGACAACATGAAACAAAGCAACATATGCATAATAGGGGTACTAGAAGGTCAAGGAGATGAGTGAGGAATAGAAAGCATATTTGAAGAAATAATGACAGAAAACTTCCCTGACTTGGGGAAGAAAAAACTCACTCAAGCATAGAGAGTCCCAATCAAGATGAACCCAAAAAGACCCCCACCAAGACACATTGTAATTACAAAGGCAAACGTTAATGAGAAGGAAAGAATCTTAAGGGCAGCAAGAGAGAGACAGAAAGTAACCTATAAGGGATCTCTCATTAGGCTATCAAATGATTTCTCAACAGAAACACATCAGGCCACAAGGGAATAAAACGAAGTATACAAAGTGATAAAAAGCAAGGGACTGAACCCAAGAATACTCTACCCAGCAAGGCTATCAATCAAAATTGAAGGTGAAATCAAGATCTTCACAGACAAAAAAAAATGGCTAAGGGAGTTTATTACCACCAAGCGAGCAATGTAAGAGATGATAAGACATTGCTATAAAAAAAGAATAGAAAGGGAAGAAGGAATACAGGCATAAAGAATAAAAATGGCAACAAACAAGTAACTATTTATATATATAAAAGTCTAATATGCAAAGTGTCCCCTTGGGAGTTTGACTGAGAGACCAGGAATTTGATCACTCTCTATGACCTCTGCTGACCACTGGGGGCAGCGCAGAAGGAAGGAAGGACCAGGCCGGCAGCCAAGCAGCTGGGAAAGTGAGGCTCTGGCCAGCAGCCAGAAGGGAGGCCCCAGCTGGCAGTCAGAAGGCCCTGATCAGCCTGGATCTCCAACCAGGCCTAGGGAATCTAGTTGTGTATGAATTTCTTGCACCGGGACTCTAGTCAATAATAACCTTAAACCTAAATGGATTAGATGCTCAAATCAAAAGACATCGAGTGGCTGAATGGATAAAAAAACAAAAAAACAAAAACATGACCCATATATATGCTGTCTACAGGAGACCCACCACAGAACAAGAACTCACACAAACTGAAAGTGAAGACATGGAAAAAAAGTTTCAGGCAAATGGAAATGAAAAAAAAAAAAAGCTGCAGGTAGCAATACTTATATCTGACAAAATAGACCTCAAAGTGAAGGCCATAACAAGAGATATGAAAAACCACTTCATAATACTAAAGGGACCAATACAATAAGAGGATATAACTCTGGTAAGCATATATGCACCCAATACATAGCACCCAAATACATAAAAAAAAAAAAAAAAAAAAAACTTCTGGAAGATATCAAGGGAGAGATAGACAGCAATGCAATCATAGTAGGGGACTCTAATACCCCACTGACGTCATTCAATAAATTTTCTAGACAAAAAGTCAACAAAGAAACTGCAATCCTAAATGACTCACTAGATCAGATGGAACTAATTGACATCTTCAGAGCATTTCACTTAAAAGAAGCAGAATATACATTCTTCTCAAGTGCACATAGGATATTTTTAAAGAAAGACAACGTGTTAAGATATAGGCTAAGTCTCTTCAAAGTCAAGAAAATAGAAATCATACCAAGCATCTTCTCAGATCACCATGGCATGAAGTTAGAAATCAGATACAAAAAATAAAAATTAAACACATGGAGGCTAAATAGCATGCTATTAAACAATGATTGGATTAACAAAGTAATTAAAGAAGCAATAAAAACATTCTGGGAAACAAATGAAAATGAAAACCCAACAATCAAAACTCTATGGGACACAGTAAAGCAGTCCTGAGAGGGAAGTTCTTAGCTCTACAGACCCACCTCAAAAAACAAGAAAGACTGATAATATATTATATAACCTAACAACTTAAAGAATTAGAAAAAGAGCAACAAGAAAATCCCAGAGTAAGCAGAAGGAAGGAAATAATAAAGATCAGAGAGCAAATAAATGGCATAGAGACCAAAAAAACAATACAAAAGATCAATAAAAACAAGAGCTGGTTCTTTGAAAGGATAAACAAGATTGGTGTAGTGCTAGCCAGGCACACCAAATAAACAAAATCAGAAATGAAAAAGGTGAAGTAACAACTGGCCCCACAGAGATACAAAGGATTGTAAAAAAATACTATGAACAACTCTACTCCAACATATTGGACAACCCAGACAAAATGGACATATTCCTATAAAAAAACAATCTTCCAAAACTCAATCAAGAAGAATAAAAAAAATTAAAATGCCAGTAACCACTGATGAAATTGAAGAAGTAATAAAAAAAAATCCAGCAAACAAATGTCTGAGTCTGGACAGCTTCACAGGGGAGTTGTACCAACATTCAAAGGAGAACTAAAACCTATCCTCCTCAGACTATTCCAAAAAAATTCAAGAGGAAGGAACACTTCCAAGCTCTTTCTATGAAGCCAGCATTACCCTAATCCCAAAACCAGATAAAAACACTACAAAGAAAGAGAATTACAGGCCAATATCCCTGATGAACATAGATGCTGCTAAAATCCTCAACAAAATTCTAGCAAATCAGATCCAGCATTACATTAGAAAGATCATAAACCATGACCATGTTGGATTTATTCCAGTGAGGCAAAGCTGTTAAAATATCTGCAAATCAATAAGTGTTATACCTCACATAAACAAATTGAGAGACAGAAATTACATAATCATATCAATTGATGCACAAATAGCATTTGACAAAATTGAACACTGTTTCTTGATAAAAACTCTCAGGAAAGTGGGAATAAAGAGAGCATACCTCAACATATTAAAGCCTTATATGACAAACCTACAGCCAACATCATACTCTATGGGCAAATATTAAAACCATTTTCCCTAAAAACAGGAACAAGACAGGGATGCCCATTTTCACCCCATCTGTTTGACATTGTAGTGGAAGTGCTAAAAATAGTGAACAGACAAGAAGAAATAAAAGGCATCCAAATTGGAAAAGATGAAGTAAAATTGTCATTATATGCATATGATATCATATTGTACATAAAAATCCTAAAGACTCCATCAAAAACTACTAGACTTAATAAATGAATTTGGCAATTTAGCAGGATAAAAAATTAACACCCAGAAAAATTATGGTTTTTTTATATACCAATAACGAACTCACAGAAAGAGAAACTAAAATAAAAATCCCACTTACCATTGCAACAAAAGAATTAAGATACCTAGGAATAAACTTAACTAACGAGGTAAAAGACCTGTACTCAGAAAACTATAGGACATTGAAAAAAGTGATAGAGGAAGACATAAACAAATGGAAGAACAAACCATGTTTATGGATTGGTAGAAGCAACATCATTAAAATGTCCATACTACCCAAAGCAATTTATAGATTAAAGAAATGCCTATTAAAATACCAAGGGCATATTTCATAGGCATAAAACAGACTCTCCAAAATATTCACATGGAATAAAACAAAAGAACCTAAATAGTCGCAGCAATCTGGAGAAAGAAGAACAAAGTTGGAGGGATCACAATACCAGATATCACGCTATATTACAAAACCATGGTTCTCAAAATTGCCTAGTACTGGCACAAGAACAGACATATAGACCTGAACAGAGAATCTAGAAATCAACCCAAGACATTATGTTCAGTTAATAGTTGACAAAGGAGTCAAGAGCATACAATGGAGTCAAGACAGTCTCTTCAATTAATGGTGTTGGAAAATTGGACATATACATGCAAAAAAATGAAACTAGACCACCAAGTTACACCACATACAAAAATAAACTCAAAATGGATAAAGGGCTTAAAATTAAGACAGGAAACCATAAAAATCTTAGAAGAAACCACGGGCAGCAAAATAGCAGACATTTGTTGTAGCAATATCTTAACTGATACAGCTCCTATGGCAATGGAAACTTAGGGAAAATAAACAAATGGTACTACATCAAAATAAAAGGTTGCTGCACAGCAAAAGAAACCATCAACAAAACAACAAGAAAGCCTATTGTATGGGAAAATTGTATTTGCCAATGTTATCTCTGATAAGGGTTTCATCTTGAAGATTTATAGGCAACTCATACAATTCAACAAAAGAAAGATAAACAATCCAATAAAAAAATGGGCAAATGACCTAAATAGACACTTTTCGAATGAGGAGATACAGAGGCCAAGAGACATATGAAAACGTGCTTAAAGTCACTAATCATCCGAGAGATACAAGTCAAAATGACACTGCGGTACCATCTCACACCTGTCAGAACGACTATCATCAACAAATCAACAAATGACAAGTGCTGTAGAGGCTGTGGAGAAAAGGGAACCCTCTTACACTGCTGGTGGGAATAGAGACTGGTGCATCCACTGTGGAAACTGGTATGGTGTTTCCTCAAAAAATTAAAAATGGAGCTCCCATTTTACCCAGTAATCCCACTTCTAGGAATATATCCAAAGAAAACAGAAACACCAATCAGAAAGGACATATGCACCCCTATGTTCATAGCAGCACAACTTACAATAGCTAATATTTGGAAACAGCCTAAGTGCCCATCAGCAGATGAGTAGATTAGAAAACTGTGGTACATCTACACAATGGAATACTAAGCTGCTGTATAAAAGAAGGAATTCTTACCATTTGTGACAGCATGGATGGAACAGGAGAGCATTATGCTAAGTGAAATAAGCCAGCCAAAGAAAGATAAATATCACATGATCTCACTCATTTGTGGAATATAATAAACAACATAAACTGATGAACAAAAATAGAATCAGAGGCATAGAAGCATTGAACAGACTGTCCAACCTATATGGGAAGACAGGTGGTGAGGAAGTAAGAGATCAACCAAAGGACTTGTATGCATGCATATGAGCAAAACCAATGGACACAGACAGTAGTGGGGTGATGGCTTGGCTTGGGGGTGGAGGTGGCGGTGGAGAGGTCAATGGGGGGTGGGGAAGGAGACTCATATAATACTTTAAACAATAAAGCATTTAATTTAAAAAAAAGAAAATGCTTTAGGTAATAATTGACTTTAAAAATCTCAAAGTTAAGATATGTATAATAAATAGATGTAACTAAAATGAAGGAATTATGATAAAGCTTTTCAGTAATAATTATAAATATGTTAATAATAAAAGTCCAGTCACTCAACAGGAGATTGACTATGCTCTCTGTTGGAGGAAGGGACCAGTCGTCCTTCTTCCTGTAAAAGTAGAGAAGCCTAAAAGAGAACAATGGCAGACAGAGAAGGGGGATTCCTTGTCCTGCCTTCCCTCCCTATGTGACCAGAGGACAATCTGAGGGAACAGCTTTGTAATTCCAGCCTTCCCCTTGGGAGTAGAGCTCTCCTTATAAGGCTCCAACTGGCCCTGAGGCACCTAAGCCACCAGGAACCAGCTTTTCTATGTTGTGAAAGGCGTTGGATCAGTAAAATAAATAAAAAAAAAAGAGTTAAAACCACGTGGCTTAGCTGACCAGCTAGACCCATTTTGGGGCCCACAATTGTGTACGTGGACTGAGTCAATGTCTATCTGGGGAATACTATTCTCAGGAAAAGAGGGGAAATGATTTGAAGGTTGGCTATGGCTATCTGGGAAAGGGAGCACCTGGCTGGCCCTGGAATACTTCCAGCAGATGTAAAATTTCTAAACCCAGGAGTCCCAGTGGGACCTTAACAACAAGGCCCATAGGGGATGGATGAGAGATCTCTCAGGGAACTAATTATTAAAGGGATTAAGGAAGCAGTTCCACAGTCTCAGAACCTAAATAAAGCCTTCAATTTTCCGAAAGGCAAAGAAGAAGGGCCTTACAAATTTTACCAAGACTAAAAAATCAAATGAGAAAGCACTCTGGGCCAGACCCCGAGGACCTATAGAGCCAAGAAATATTAAAAATTACAATTTGTCACTAATAATTGACCTGAAATCTCAAGAAAACTGCAAAGTTAGAGAACTGGAAGGTTAGAAGTGCAGAAGAGCTGTTAAAAGAGGCTCAGAAGGTCTATGTACATAAAGATAAGAAAGGCAGAAACAGAAACCTAACATAATGTTCACAACTATATAACATGTGGCCAGGGAAGGGCTGGCCCAAAGGGCCAGACACAGAAACCACAACAGTATCACCCAAACCTTAACATGCTATCTCTAAGGGAAAATGTGGCAGTTTTGAATCCAAGCAGCTAGAGGTCTGGAAACAGGCTGCGGGGCCTGCTCCCTTCTCCCCCAGCCCTTTTTTCCAGCCTCGTGGGCCTACACATAATTTTCCAAAGTCTTTGATAACTTAAAGGCTTTGGAGAATTGCTGGGTTAAATGATAAACATCTAAATATTTTGAAATAACAGGCTACTGAAACATTAATTAATTTTAGTTTGCCTCTTAGGGAAAATATAGAGGATGGATTTGAATATATTAATGAATAAGTCATACTTTACTTGAAATATCTCTTAAAATGTGAATGTATTTTGAAATAACAGGCTACTGAAACATTAATTAATTTTAGTTTGCCTCTTAGGGAAAATATAGAGGATGGATTTGAATCTATTAATGAATAAGTCATACTTTACTTGAAATATCTCTTAAAATGTGAATGTATTTCTAATATGAGGAATTTAATTACTTACATGCCACCTAAAAATTAAGGTTTCTAAGGGTTAAGAATTCTAAAATTATGAAAAGAAATTGTGGTTTTGGTATAAGAGAAAGCATGAGGCATGAAAATGCATTTTAAAGAAGAAAGAAAGTGATTTCTAAATCTGGTTATTTCTGAAAATTATAAGGTTTCTAAAGAAAAATTTGTGAAAGTTATAGAATGTTTGTAAAGAAAAATGTTGAAAAAATTTGAATAAATGAGGCCAGTAAGCCAGGATAAGTAGAACAGGGAAATTAAGATAGTTAAATAGCAATTTGGAGCCATCTAGTAAATCCTTACCTTCCCTAAACCAAGGACACGTAAGAGTAAATGATTTGCATTTTGCCTCCCTAAACAGAGAGTAAGTAGCTTATATCAATGTACTTAGGGAGACTGATAGCAGAAATCCAACTAGTGTCATTTGCTGACCGCACCCAAGGACAAATGAAGTTAGAAAATAAACCTTATTTTGGTTAGTCCTTTTCTGAAGCAAAAGCTCTATAAATCATTATGTTATATTAATCAGGAATTTAAAAAACTTAGTTATGGGAACTGAAGTTATACTAGCTTGTTTTTGTTTAATACCCTCTTGTCACTTTGAATGCTGTATAATCTTTTGGTAAGATGAGTTTGGCAACCTTCCTAGGGTTTAAATTTTAATAAAAAAAATTGACCTAAAGTTGGCTGTAGGTGATTCCAATAGGCCCTGGAATGCCTCAAGATCTTCATACAATGGGAACTAGGGACCAAATATCTTAAGAACTATGTACTGGGTATCTCATCTACTTTAATCTCTCTCAGGCTAGAAGGCCTCCTGACCCAAGGCCCTCTTGAGTTTCCAGTTCTTTGCCATGGACTAAAAGACTTCGTTTGTTCTAATCCAGACTTGGAAGGGAAGCAAGTTGGAACCCTCCTGGGAAGGACCTTACCTGTCTTGCTTACCACAGAGACTGCTGTTCAGACTGTAGAGCGAGGTTGGACCCATCACCCACGGGTTAAGGGTGGACACACCTCAACTTGAACAGCCATACCAGGACATATTGCTTTGAAACTGTGAGCTGTCTTAATAACCATCATGTATTGGGCTCTATTTGCTTTAGGGATCTGGAAAATTGCAGGGGCTTACAATGTGGGCTGGAGAAATGTGTATAATCCAGATCATGCTTACCCAGTTAAGTTATTGGTTATAGATAACTTAAAATGACTTGGATATTTCAGCCTTTAGGTCAAAAGATTGGCTAGGACTAGATTTAGGAGTAGATATCACAGGACGAGATCCCCTAGGCCACTGCCACCACCATGCAAATAGAAGTAGGATATTAGAGAACACATGCCTAGGTGGAATGGATTAAATATTCTGTATACACCCTAAAAAAAAAAAAGCGACTGTTACTCTTGCACGACAGGAAGGCTAGAGGCCCAAGTGGTCCCATTTCCACTCGGATGAACCTCAGACAGTAACAGATGGAATATGTGCTTGCCTTAAACCAGGAGGAAACCGCCTGGGGAAACGCTTCCTGTAAGACCCTCCCTGTTTCCATCCAACAGAGGTAAAGAGCAAGGACCCCTGAAAACGATCAGGCCCCATCCTCTGATGTAAACTACTAGTATACCTAATGCCTCTCAAGGGGGGGAACAGTACTCGGAGTTTATGAGAAATTTTTCCGGATACATAAATGGCCAAGTATCCTCAGAAGCCAATCATGCTGCACTGCCGGTACCCCATGCTGATGTCTGGTGGTGTCATGGGAGACCCTGACTTGGACCTTACCCAGCAAATGGAGTGGAACTTGCACTCTGATACAACTGGCTATCCCTTCGGCATATCATAAACCTTTTATAACGGACAGACATACTAGGAAGAGGAGAGAGAGTCTAGGGGACTCCTTTGATCCCCATATACACACAGATCCCATTGGGGTTCCAGAAGGGGTGCCAAAGGAGTTTAAGGCTATAAATCAGATTGCCACTGGGTTTGAGTCTTTCCTGTGTTGGTGGCCCACTGTAAACAAGAATGTGGTTGGATTAATTACTAGTATATTTACTTTAACCAGCAAAGGCTTGTTAACTACACTTGAGATGCAGTTAAAGGGATAGCTGAACAGTTAGATGCCAGCAGCAGGATGATCTTGGAGAACAGGTTGGCCTTGAATATGATTCTGGCAGAAAAAGGAGGAATATGTGTAATGTTGGGGGTCAGTGCTGAACATTCATCCCTGACAACACAGCCAGACGGACCATCACAGAGGCCCTAAGGCAATGGGAGCTTTAGCTAATGCATTAGCTAGAACCCTGGGATTGAGGATCCTTTCTCTGATTCACTAGAGCAGTGGTTTGGAAAGTGGAAGGGAACAATGGTGTCCATATTCACCCCTTTGATTAGAAGTTACAATGATGGGATGTTACATCATCCCATGTATGGGGGACCTTATCCAAAGGTTAATTGAAACCGCATTGACCAAACAGCAAAATAATCTCATCCTAGACACTGCAGAGGAGGAAAGTCAATAAACGTTAGTCAAGTTTGAAGAAAAGTGTTTAAATAAAGAAAAGGGGGGAATTGTGAGAATAAGCAAGTCTTTTCTTTCAAAGAACAATTTAGACAGCTGCCATTTTGGACTACATGACTTGGCAGCCACCATGTTGACCACATGGCTTTCAGCTCCCCTGGGGGCCGCCATCTTGAAATGGCAAAGGCCAACCCCTCCCTTTGAATTAGCCAATTGCAAAAGACTGTGCACCTGAGTTTCAATCAAGAGTGAGGGACAGGTCACGTGCATCAAGATTATTAAGCCAAGCAGACCACCTGCTGAGTGTGTGTGTGTGCTTCCAAACCATGTGCGTGCGCACCCTTCTACATAGAAGTAAAGATATTTGCCTTGCTGCCTAGCTCCCGAGTATGTTTTATGTTCTACCAGGACCCCACAATTTGGGGGCTCACCTTATTTCTTATAGACCCCTGAAGGGAGAGCGCCATCATAACCTGCTTTTAATTAAAAGTTTTAACCATCTTGGTTATTTTAGGTCTCTGAGCTTGTAAGGTCACCATGCAGGCTTCCCCTGAACTTGTCAGGTTTAGGACATTCAATGTGACATTATTTATATCTAGAGGCCCTGTGCAGGAAATTCATGCATGGGTAGGGTCCTTAGGCCTAGCTGGCGAACACAGCCAATTGGGGTCTTCCAGCTGCTGGCTGGGGCCTTCCTTCCCTGGATGCTGGCCGGGGCCTCCTTTCATTCAGCTCTGCCCCCTGGTGGTCAGCACACATCATAGTGAGGGATAGAACTCCTGGTCTCCCGGTCGAACTCCCGAGGGGACACTTTGCATATTAGCCTTTTATATATATACTAGAGCCTCAGTGCAGGAAATTGGTGCATGGGTGGGATCCCTAGGCCTGGTGGTGATCAGGGCCAATCAGGGCCAGGCTGATCGGGGCCCAAAGGCCCCAGCGGTATTGGGAGAGGAGGTGATGGTTGCCAGGCCAGGTGCAGAAGGAGCAGATGCCAGACACCGACACTGCTCTCTGTGCCCCACCACCCTGAAGTTCCCTACCTCCCTCTTCCCTCTGTGCCACACTGCTGCCACGGGCCTGCTGGTCAGGGAAGGGACTCGGGGAGGGGCCAGGGGATGTTTCGATCCCCAGTTTGGAACGTGCAGGAGGCAGCCAATCAATGATTCTCTATCATCATTGATGTTTCTATTTCTATTTCCCTCTCTGAAATTAATCAAATATATATTTTTAAAATGCAAGGTTTTTAGAGGAAGAAAGGTTGGGCAAGGGAGCTATTGACAGGGGGCATTTGAGATCTTGCTCACATTTCAAATAGGATAACATAAGGTGGTCCTCAGGGGGTGACAGGTGAGGAGTGGCACTGGGTGGAGCAGAGCACTGCAGGCTGAGGAACAGGCTGATTGGGAATATCTGTGACAGTGACACTGAGCGTGTGATGGGGTCATTGCTGGGATCATTCATCCTCAAGAGGTTTTGATTCCAGATGGGAGGAGAAACACAGAGATCAGCGGGCCTTTCTTAGCCTAGAAGGTGAGGCAAGCAGCAGGAGCGGGCTGCCCTACTTCCCTACAAATGTAAACACACAATATAACTGCATATGGATATCAGTCAGTGGCCAAATCAATGCCCAGCCAACCCTGGTGGCTGTGTCCTGCCACTCTCTAGCTGTGCTGTGGTGCTACTTGGCCAGGGAGGCCCAAGCCACATCCCCAAGTGCATGTAGTATATGAAGGGGTGGGCAGGAAACCAGAAGCTAGAAGTCGGAGCTGAGGTGGACCAGCAGCAATGTGTCTGCCATGGAGCTGGCTGGGGAGCAGCTGTCAGTGCAACCGGCTTTGGAGTCAGAGTAGTTGTGTATTTTGAACATCACTGGTGAGTCCCTGTGAGCCCTCAGCATGCCAGCCAGTCTGGGCAGGACCTAGGGACACCTTTCCCTCCTGGAACCATTCTTCCCAAGGTGGCAGAGTTGGTCGCCTTTTTTACTTTTTTATATTGGAAAGCAATCTCTGGGATTGTGGTTCCTGGGCTCCCTGGACAATAGTGTGCACCTCCAGGCCTCACTGTGCCTCCCCTTCCCCTCCTCCGGTGTTGAGGGTCTGGCCCCTGGTGGTCAGTGCTCTTCATAGAGACTGGTCAACTGGTCGTTCTGGTCATTCCACCATAATGGTCACTGGGCTTTTATTATATAGGATATAGATATCCAAAATATGGAAGCAACCTGAGTGTTGCTCAATGCGTGAATTTTCAGATTTACTGATGAAGTAGAAATTATTGCTTCTTTTTAAGTATGATTTCAGCATACAGTGGGGCCTTGACTTATGAGTTTAATTCATTCTGTGACAGAGCTCGTAACTCAAATTACTCGTATGTCAAATCAAGAAGTGAACGAGTGAGACACTTGATGCTGGGCTGATGTTGTAGCATTCACTGTGACGTTTGCTGCGCCAACTAGCGGTGGGGTATCTGAAGCTGGCTTGTAACCCAAATTTTAGCTCACAACTCAAAGCAAAAAATCGGCTGAGAGATGGCTCGTATCTTGAAAAACTCGTTAGTCGGGACACTCATAAGTCAAGGCCCCACTGTATTCCTTTCAGTCACATTTAACAAATTATATAAGAACTTTTGTTGATTTATAAAAGTAATAAATACATTAATGCAACACAAAGGCTTTGGGAAAGGATTCAGGAGAAACAGACTATGCTTTAACTGTGAGAGGAGAAAAGGGAGCCAAAGAGAGAAAGAGGAACAAAGAGAAAAAGAGAGAAACAAAGAATAGACAGAACCGAGATACAGGGAAAAGAAGAACAGTGAGACAAGCAGCTTTTACTCTGGCTCATCATTCTGCAACTTTCCTGAGTTGCCTTCGCAGTTGTACTCTGTACCGCAATCCACTTATCACTTAAAACAGAGGTTCTCAACCTGTGGGTCGCGACCCCTTTGGTGGTCAAATGACCCTTTCACAGGGATTGCCTAAGACCATCCTGCATATCAGATATTTACATTATGATTCATAACAGTAGCAGCATTACAGTTATGAAGTGGCAATGAAAATAATTTTATGGTTGGGTCACAACATGAGGAACTGTATTTAAAGGGCCAGAAGGTTGAGAACCACTGACTTAAAAAGTTCAGAGAAAAGACCTCCAGAGGTCATTTAGGTTCTCTTCACACAAAACTGCTCCATATTGAGCCCCATAAACTGAAGAAAATATATTCCACAAGCTCCCTTAGTGACCTTTTTGCAGTTCATAGTGCATTTAAGTTGAAAGCACATTATTGTGTCACCTTTGATCACACCATCGTATGTTTAGAAGTAAACTCTATGAAGATAAGGAAGAAACTTCCCCTGGTTCTACCTGGATTAGATAATCCAGTCTTACCTGTTTTCCTCCCCTCTACAAATTTACTTGAAAGCAGTATTAGTTTCTGTCTAATATTTTGTGTGTGCATTGGAGTGCAAAACTGAACAACTTCAAAATCCTGTCCAAGTGGCCAGCAGATCCTAGAGCTGTGAAAATCCCTTGAAAGAGTTCCCCATGAGATTACTGTGTACAGACACCAGATGCTACCTTGAATACCAACTTGCAAAGAAGGGAAAATTCATAGAGACTTTTTAAGAAATGATGAATCAAAAAGAGAAAAAGGCTTCAAAAAGGGTGCAAACCCAATAAAAAAGTTGACAGCTCCTAAAACAGCTCCAGGAATCAGTCATCTCTCAAAAGAAAAAGCAATTTTTGAGTTTATTTGAGCCAAACTGACAACAATTGCCAGGAACCAAATCCCAAGGTATTGAAAAATGCTCCAGAGAGTGGAAGTTTTGAACTAAACAGACTCCTAGTCTCCCAGTTTAATGATTCCTACTGCTTGGTTAAAACCATCAGAAGCAATTTGTCATGTAGCAGGTACTCATGTCACATCATGGTTTAACAGGCTCAGCCCCACTTCCCAACAAGATCTTTGAAGAACTGCAATAATTATTATTTTCTATAAATACAGTTTCTATGCAAAGAAAACTGAAAATATGCACATATGTTTGTATGTATGTGTATATATGCACAGGGTGGGGCAAAAATAGCTTTACAGCCATATGGAAAATAATACAATCTACACTAATAAAAGAGAAACATGCAAATTGGTGTCACTCCACTGCACCTACCAGCTAATCAGGGCCAGTATGCAAAGTAACCCAACAAAGATGGCGGCAGCCATGAAGCTGGAGGCTTGGGTTGCCCCGGGCGATGAAGGAAGCCAAGGTTCCTGCCTGCCCTGGCTTCCACCCAAGGAGTGGCTTGGGGGCCTGGGCTGCCGGCGACCCAGGTTTCCAGCCCACCCTGGCCGCTGCTCAAGGTAGAGAACAACACGCAGGCATGGCCAGGAGCCTGAGAGATCAATGCAGAGGGGCGCTTGCTCCAAGCCTCCGCAGTGTGGCTGGGGGCAGGCCCCCAGTGGACACACACACACACACACACACACACACACACACACGGGGCGCCTGCTCTGAACCTCTGCTGCCAGACTGGACATCCACTGAGGGCTCCTAGACTGTGAGAGGGGGCAGGCTGGACTGAGGGACCCCTACCCTCCAGTGTACGAATTTCATACACCGGGCCTCTAGTCTATATATATAAAGAGCCAGGGTCCATAATGTCCAAAACAACCAAAGGCTTAACTGAACACCGGAAGTCAGTCCTGTAGTCAGTGCTGGGTCGCCATAGTGACCCAGCACTGACTGCTGCGCTGTGGGAACCTCAGTGACCCAGAACTGACTGCTGAGGGGGCTGCAATCAGGCCTAGACAGAAGCCCAGAGAGAAAAGCAGGGTCTGATAGCAACCCCCGTGGCAGTCAGTGCTGGGTCAGCATGGCAGAAGTCAGTCCTGCAGTCAGTGACCATAGGGTCAATTAATACCTCTTTTAGAGGAATTGAGAATATAAAGCACAGTGTAGAGCAATTATATTATTTTACATAAAACTCTTTTCTAAGATTTTTTTTACTTAAAATGTATATTTATTGTTAAAAGTATTACAGATGTCCCTTTGTTTTAGTTTTTTTCCCATTGATCTCCTCCACCCTGCACCCAACTCTTCCAGCCTTCACCAGACTATTGTCTGTGTCCATGGGCTATTCCTATCTAATACATAAAAATCTAGAAAAATTTAGAGAAAATAAAATAAAAGATATGCCAGGTAAATATTGAACAGAAGTGCTGAAGTTGTTGCATGAATGCTGGATACAGGCTTGAAGCCAAAACACAACTAATGAGATAAAGTTAGTCATTGTAACATAACAAAAGGTTCCTTTCACTAAAGAGATTTGATGGTTCCCAATACTTATACATATAATAGAACAGTGTGGGGGTTCAGAATGAGCTGCACCAAGATGTGTCTCAGTGGTATGCAGATTTTTTAGCTAAGGGCAATTTTAGCTTCAGGCTCAAGTGAAAATTCTGCCCCTCCTTTTAAATACCTAAAAACAATTGAAACCACAATGTGTGTATATAAAAGCCTAGATGACTGTTATGACTGGATGACTGGCTGGTAGCTATGATGCACACTGACCACCAGGGGGCAGATGCTCATCTCAAGAGCTGCCCCCTTGTGGTCAGTGAGCTCCCACAGCCAACCTCCTGTGTCTGGCCAACCTCCTGCAGTCCCTCCCTCCAGCCAGCTGGCCCAATCAGCTCTAATTGCTGGCCTGGCCGAGGGACCACACCTGTGCACAAATTCATGCACCGGCCTCTAGTAATCTATATATATAAAGAGCCACGGGCTATCGCAACCAAATGGATAACTGAACAGGCTAACTGGGGTGACAAGGCTGGCTTGGGGGGCAGTGAGGGACTACCAAATGACTGAGCAGCAGGCTGTGTGGGGTGATCAGGCCCTCCGACATTCCCTGAGAGTCCCGGATTGTGAGAGGGCAGTTCTTGGGCGATGAACCCTGAAATCAGCTCCCTGGAATTACTAGATCATAAGGCAGTTCTATTTTTAATTTTTTTGAGGTAACTCCATAATAATGTCCACAGTGGCTGCATCAATCTGCATTATCAACAACAGTGCACAGGATTCCCTTTACTTCCACATGCTCACCAACATTTGTTGTTTGTTGATGTCTTGATGATAGACATTCTGACAGGCTTGGGGTCATATCTCTTTGTGGTTTTAATTTATGTTTCTTTGATGACTAGTGATATTAAGAATCTTTTCTATTGGCCATCTGTATGTCCTCTTTGGAGAACTGTCTATTCAGGACACATTTTAATTGGATTATTTATTTATTTGTTGTTGAGTTTTATAAGCTCTTTATGAATTTTGGATTTTAACCCCTTAACAGATATATCATTGGTGAATATGTTCTCCCATTCAGTGGGTTGTCTTTTCATTTTGTTGATGGTTTACTTTGCTGAGAAAAACTTTCTAGTTTGATGTAGTCCAATTTGTTTATTTTTGTTTGTTTGTTTCCCTTTCTTGAGGAGATATATCAGAAAAAAATATTGCTATGAGAAATGTCTGAGATTTTACTGCCTATGTTTCCTTCTAGGATTTTTAAAGCTTTTACTGTTAACATTTAAGTCTTTAATCCACTTTGTGTTTATTTTCCTGTGCAGTGTAAGACGGTGGTCTAGTTTCATTTTTTGCACATATTGTCCAATTTCCCCAACACCATTTGTTAAATAGACTATTTTTAGTCCTTTGTATGTTTTTGCCTCCTTAGTCAAATAT
Organism: Myotis nattereri; assembly: GCF_964212035.1. Lineage (NCBI taxonomy): Eukaryota > Metazoa > Chordata > Mammalia > Chiroptera > Vespertilionidae > Myotis > Myotis nattereri. Next base: position 108,507,775 of record NC_138076.1, read on the forward strand.
TAATCGACTATAAAAGTGTGTATTTATTTCTGGGCTCTCTATTCTGTTCCATTTATCTATGTCTGTTTTTATGCCAGTACCATGCTTTTGATTACTACTGACTTGTAGTATAGTTTGATATCAGGTAGAGTGATCCCTCCAACTTTATTCTTCTTTATCAAGATTGCTGTTGCTATTCAGGGCCTTTGTGAACCCATATAAATTTTTTGAATATTTGTTCTAGTTCTGTGAAATACATCATTGGTATCTTGATAGGAATTACATTAAATCTGTAGATTACTTTGGGTAGTATAAACATTTTAATGATGTTATTTTTTCCTATCCATGAACACAGTATACTCTTCCACTTATTTATATCTTCTTCAATTTTTTTCTTCAGTGTCTTATAATTTTCCAAGTACAGGTTTTTAGATCCTTGGTTAAATTTATACTTAGGTATTTTCTTCATTTTGGAGCAATTAGGAATGGGAATTTTTGTTTCCCTTTCTGGTAATTCATTATCCTATCTAATAATAGACAAACATGGTAATTGACCGTACCTTCGCTATGCCTCCAATTGGCTAATCAGTGTGATATGCAAATTAACCGCCAACAAAGATAGTGGCTAATTTGCATACTGCAGGCAGGGTGGGATAGAGTGAGCTGCCAGCCCGAGCCACCATCCAGGCCCCTGTGTACGACCCCAGAAGCATCCTGCCTGCCACTCGTGATCGGATCTGATCCCGGGCCGCAGGTCAGCCCCAGAAGCCGCCTGCCTGCCTGCCGCCTGTGATCGGATCCAATCCCGGACAGCAGGCTGGCCCCAGAAGCCCCCTGATATGGCAGTAACTCTATCAGTAAGCACTCTAAAGTCAGTGGCATACATGCACCAATTAAAAGACAGATTATGAGGGTGAATCAAAAATAAAACCCACTTTAAATATAAAGACACATATAGATTAAAAGTAAATGAATTAAGCTGAAGCTTGTTTTGCTCAGTGGATAGAGCATTAGCCCATGGACTGAAAGGTCCCAGGTTTGATTCTAGTCAAGGGCATTTACCTCAGTTGCTGGCTTGATCCCCAGTCCCTATCAGAGCATGTTCAGGATGCAACCAATCAATGTGTCTCTCCCTTTCCCTTCACTCTCTCTAAAATTCAATGGAAAAATATCCTTGCATGAAGATTAACAAAAACAAAGTAAATGGGTTAAGTAACATTAAAGAGATTATAAGAAAAATATATTCCAAATTTTGTTAGTTGTATAATGGTTATGTTTAAATTATAACCACTATAATATGAATGGTACATATGAATGGTACATATAATATGCTGTAATATTTTATAGGTTTTTTTTACATGTATGAGATTATTTCAAATTATTTCAAAATATTAAAAAATTAAACATTAATAAAATATTAATTGAAATGTGTATGCATTACATGAAAAATCTCCTAATTGCTTCTAGCATAATTTATTAAATTGTGCTAAAATTTACAAGGGTTCAATTGAAAAATATCTTAATTCTAAATGATATAATAGAAAATATATAATAGTGCAGTTATAAGCACTTATCTGAAAATAAAAATTTAAAGAAGTGAATTTAAAGAAGGGATTAGCCAAAGAAAATATATACACAACCCATGGACACAGACAACAGTATGGTGATGACCAGAGAGAAGTGGGGGGCAAGAGCTGGGTAGAGGGGGCAAAAGGGGGGAAATAGGGACATCCTATATAATAATAATAAAAGGCTAATATGCAAATTGACTGAATGGCAGAATGATCAGTTGCTATGTTGTGCACTGGTCACCAGGGGGCAGACGCTCAATGCAGGAGCTGCCCCCTGGTGGTCAGTGCACTTCCATATGGGAAGTGCCACTCAGTCAGAAGCTGGCTCATGGCTGGCCAGTGCAGAGGTGGTGGCAGGAGCCTCTCCCACCTCCATGGCAGCACTAAGAATGTCAACTAACGGTTTAGACCCAATCCCTTGGGGGCCTAAGCCTTTAGTCGGACATCCCCCGAGGGCTCCCTGGCTGCCAGAAGGATGTATGACTGCAAGCTTAGGCCTTCTCCCCTGGGGAGTGGGCCTAAGTCAACAGGTGGACATCCCCCAAGGGGTCTTGGACTGCAAATGGGCACAGGCCGGGCTGAGGGAACCCCCACCCCCACCCCGAGTGCACAAATTTTTGTGCACCGGGCCTCTAGTTGGTATATAAAACTACAACTGATTTCTAGATATTTATTTTGTATTCTTCTAATTTACTGAATTAATTTATCAGTTCTAGGAGTTTTTTGGTGGAATCTTTAAGGTTCTCTATATACAGAATAATGTCATCTGCAAATAATAACAGTTTTACTTCTTCCTTTCTAATTTGGATGCTGTGGCTAAGACTTCCAGTACTGTGTTGAGTAAGGGTGGTGAAAGTGGACATTCCTGTCTTGTTCCCGATCTTCAGGGGAATGCTTGTAGTTTTTTTGCCCATTGAATATGATGTTAGCTGTGGGTTTGTCATATATGGTCTTCATTATATTGAGTATGTTTTCTCTATTCCCACTTTGCTGAGAGTTTTTATCATAAATAGATGCTGGATTTTATCAAATACTTTTTCTGCATCTATTGATATAATCATGTGATTTTTATCTTTCATTTTATTTATGTGGTGTATCACTTTTATTATTTTGTGGCTATTGTATCAACCTTGCATCTCTGGAATTAATTGATCAAGTAGCATAACATGTTTCAAATCATAGAATTAATAAAGGCTTATGTGTTAGATGCAAAACTGCCTCAGAAATATTCCTCCTTAAGTGAAACATTTGCTATCAAAACAGCTCATGAATACAGGAGCTAAATTTTATGAACATGGTTTTTATCAAAACTTTTCCACTATAAAATGCTGATTAGGTTACAAAAGTTAACAAAATTGTTGGGTTGTTTGTACACAGTTAGGCTCTATGTTATTTTAAATATCTCAAAAACTGACCTCTCATTTGCCAACAACCCTAAATCTGCCATTATTATTTTGCCTTCTTTTATGCTTATTACTATTATTTCTTTCTAATTATAATCAACTGCATATACTGTGAATGTGCTAAAGGAGTTTGTAAGATCTAAGCACATACACATTCATTGGGAAGAAATAACTAAATTTAGGAGTGATTTCAGATTTTTAAGAATTTTATACAAAACATTTATGATTTTAATATGTTAAAATGTACAATAAACTGTATAATTAAAACCAGAATCACCAAAGAAGCAAGTTTTTCTTAACTAACAAAACATAAAGTTGGGTTCTTGTTTAATTAGCATTTTTATATCTCATTATAAAATGAGAGTGCTTAATTAAATTACCTCTAAATTTTCCCTTTTTATGAAACTTTTAAAATTCATATTCTATTAGAGCCAGCTCAGAAAATGACCTCTCCAAGCTCCATTAATAACCAGAAAATAAAAATAGGAGTTTAACTTATGGAGAGCCATAAGAAGCACATATTAAAATATATATTATTAATATTTCTTTTACAAAAAACTTGGAAAAATTGGTAGATATCACAAATGAACCCATTTTTATAGTTATTTTTAGAGAGTGGAACTTCTAAGAAGTGAATGTGCTTTACTAGAGACAATTGTAATTTCATTTGTATGCTAATACCTCCTTCTCACAAGAAGCTTGAGACTCTGACATGTGCTCAGGAGAAAATAGCATTTCTATGGAATAGAAAAGCTTCATGCTAAGTAATCAGGTATATAATTTTCAGAGCTTCCAAGGTACCTTGGTTGGGCTGTTCTAAGAGATGTTCCATGATGGCATATGGCTCATATGGTAAATTTATTGCAAGTCTCTTGCTCAAGGATATAAGATTTTTATATATTTTTTCTTTGTTTACACATGATATAATGTTATTAATTAATGGTGTTTTTCTCTGAAATTTAATATAAATAATTAAAAAGCACACACTACACATATTTTCACAATAGACTTAAAAATCACCATATTTCTCCACTGTCCTCAGGAGGTTCTGGGTGAAAACAGTAGTATATCCATGTTGGCTGTTTTAAAATCCTGATATATTTTCCAAATTCCCACTTGTTACTCTATGGTCCATAGCAACAAAGTAGGAAAATTAGTGGGTGAGTCATTTCTACCAAAACTTTACACAGTGATTATAGCTAAGTTGCCTACACATTTCTTTGGATTCTTCTTTTTTTTTTTCTTTTTTTGTGTGCAAAGAATCAATATTTTTTCCATTTACTTTCTAGAGAGTGGAAGGGAGGGGGCGGGGGAAAGAAAAAGAGAGGAAAGAGAGAAAAAGAGATAAATATCAATGTGATAAAGACACATCAATTGATTGCCTCCCACATTTACCCCCACCAGGGTGGGGATTGGACCTGCAACCCAGGTACGTGCCCTAGACCAGGAATTGAACCCACGACCCTCTGATGTGCAGGGAATGCTCAAACCACTGAGCCACGCAGGCCAGGGTGGAGTCTTCTTTATCAAGACTTGAACAAAATTAATAGCGAAGTTACATCACAAAAGATTGTTGAGTAGGAAGCTCTAGGAATTATTCCTTCCACAAAAAGAAACTACAAAGATGGGAAGAACTGTCTGAAGCAACTATTGTGACACTCTGGAGTCTAAATAAACCTTTATAATATCCAGGGGAGTGCTTGATGAAGAAAGAGGCTGTTACATTTCATTGAAATTTTGTGTTTCACTTGGTGACTGCCATACCCCATTCTCAGTCCATGTGGCAGGCAGCCATGGGGAGGGCACCTACAATCCTGGTGTGGCTAGCTGGTGCCAATTAGAGCTATTGGGGTGTTGTCTTCCCAAAATAGGAACTGTCTATTTTAATAATTGATTTTGATAGCTGAGGGGCCAGCATAGAGGCTGACCATTATATCAACCCCCACTGATTGGAAAGGTTTTTCAACCACATTGATCAGAGAACATTTAGAGACATATATACAAGTTTTACTTTTTCTTATTGGACCCAGGCATTCAAGAAAATCTCTGTGAGGTCATTGGCTGACTGCAGAGATAACATTCCAGTGACTACATATGACAAGTCTTTGCAAAAATAGCTTGGAAAAGTCATAAACAAAGGGACAGCTGCAGCTTTTATCAAGTAACAACAGCAACCCCTGAGAGGGGGTAGAGTCTTATTTCTAGAGTTACCACATTACAACATTCAAAACATCTAGTTCTAAACAAAAATTTTCAAAGCACACAAAGAAGCAAGAAAATATGGCCCATTCACAGGAATAAGAGAAATTAACAAAACCTATCCCAAACATCAGACTTATGAGACAAAGACATTAAATGAAGTGTCTTAAATGTACTCAAAGAACTGAAAGAAATCATAGACAAAGAACGACAGTAAATCAGGAGAACAATGTATGAATAAGTTGGTAATATCAATAAAAAGGTATAAATTATAAAAGAGAATGAAATAAAAATTCCAGAACTAATATAAAAATTATTAGAGATATTTAACAACAGATTCAAACATGCAGAAGAAAAAAAAAATCCGTGAATTTATAGATAATTCAATTGAAATTATCCAGTCTAAAGAAAAAAAAGAAAGAAAAAATGAACAAAGCCTTAGGATCCTATGGTGGCATGCTATTAAGTATACCAACATATGCATAATGGGGGTCACTGAATGAGAAGAGAGACTTTCTGTGAAAAAAAACACACACACATATATATATATATTTGAAAAATAGTAGCCAAAAACCTCCCAAATTTACCTGAGGAATGCAAGGGCAGTTCAACATGAGAAAATCAATGTAATATACCTCACTAATGGATACAGAAAAAGCACTTAACAATATTCAACAACCTTTCATGACAAAAACACTCAACAAACTAGGAATAGAAAAAAATCATCAACATGATAAAAGCCATTTAGGAAAAAGCATCAGCGAACATCATACTCAATAGCAAGAGACTGAAAATATCCTTCCTAAATCAGGAACAAGACTTGGATGCCTGATTTCATCATTGTTATGTATGATTATACTGAAAGGAAGTCTTAGCTAGAGAAATTAGGCAAGAAAAAAACCCACATCCAAATTGGAAAGAATAAGATAAAGCTATTCACAGATAACCAGTACTGTATACAGGAACTTAAAAAAAAAAATCCACACACACACAAAAAATCACTAAATGTAATAAATAAATTCAGCAAAGTTGCAGGGTATAAGATAAACATGCACATTATGTTTCCATACACTAAAATAAACAATTCAAAAAGAAAATTAATAAAACAATTCCATTTACTAAGATATAAAAAGTAAAATATTGGGAATAAATTTTAACCAAAGAGATGAAAAACTTGTTCACTAAAAACTACAACAGATTGATGAAAGGAATTAAAGAAGACTTAAGCAAATGGAGAGACTTCCCATGTTCATGGACTGAAAGCCTTAACATTGCTAATATGACAACAGTTATTGCTAAAATGATGATACTCTCCAGAATAACCTACAGATTTAATGCTCTCTCTACCAAAATCCTGATGGCCTTCTTTTTAGACATGGAAAACCTGATTCTCAACTTCATGTAGAATTACAAAAGTCCCCAAGTAGCCAACACAATATGTTAAAGTAAAATAAATTAGGTTAAGTCATACTTCCCCATTTCAAAACTTATTATAAAGCTACAGTGGTCAAGACAGTGTGGTACTGGAATAAGGATAGACACAAAAATGACTAGGTCTAAGAGTACAGAAATAAACTCAAACACCTATGGCCAACTGATTTTCAATAATAGTGCCTACCATTTAATGGGTAAAGAATCATCCCCTCAATAAATGGTGCTGGGACAGTTGAATGATCACATGCAAAAGGGTGAAGTTAGACTTCCATATACAAAAAAGAGTTGTAAAGGTATGAAAAAGAAACAAATCAAGACTTTTAAGCTCTTTTCCTAAATTCTAGTTTCCAATTATATAGTCACTAGAGGCCCGGTTCACAAAATTCTTGCAGGGGGGGGGGGGAGTGTCCCTCAGCACGGCCTGCACCCTCTCCAATCTGGGATCCCTTGGGGGATGTCAGATATCCTTCTCACAATCCGGGATCACTGGCTCCTAACCGCTAGCCTGCCTGCCTGCCTGATTGCCCCTAACCCCTCTGCCTGCCTGCCTGATTGCCCCTAATTGCCTCTGCCTGCTGGCCTGATTGCCCCGACCTTACCCCCTGCTGTCCTGATTGCCCCTAACTTGCTCCCCTGCTGGCCTGATCGCCCCTAACCGCCTCTGCCTCGTCCCTGGCCTAAGCCGCAGTCTGACTTCCCTCTGTGGGAGGCGACCTGGTGGATTAGGGGAAGGCTCCATTCTCATTACCCTGCTGCTGCTGCCACTGCAGGCCTGAGCCTGGGCCCTTCACAGCCACACCTCAGCCCTTCACAACCACCCTCGGCTGCCTGAGCCTGGGTCCTTTGCAGCCATGCCTTGGTCTTTAGCAGCCACTCGTGGCCGTCTGAGCCTGGGACATTCACAGCCGCCCCTCAGCTCTTCCCAGTCACCCATGGCTGCCTGAGCCTGGGCCCTTCGCAGCTGCACCTCAGCCCTTCACAGCCGCCCTTGGCTGTCTGAGCCTGGGACCTTCACAGCCACATGCCCGCAGCCCCGCCCACCCATCTGATCACCCCTAATCGCCTCTGCCTTGACCTCCCGGCCTAAGCCACAGTCTGGCCTCCCTCTGAGGGAGGTGACCTGGTGGATCAGGGGAAGGCACTACCCCCATTACCCCGCTTCTGCCACCACTGCCACTGCTGGCCTGAGCCTGGGCCCTTTGCAGCCATGCCTCAGCTCTTCGAAGCCACCTGTGGCTACCTCAGCCTGGGACCTACACATCCTTCTTGCCGCCATGCTGCAGTGGCCCGGAGGCCACAGATCCCTCCTGCCGCCGCGCCCCAGAGACCCGAGGCCCACTGTTCTGTCATCCATACGGTCGTGACTGACCCTGGCTCTTTATATATTAGGATCCTTTTCTTTCATACCAATACCTTCAAAGGTTAAGTTTCACTTTAGTAAATAAGCATCATACATATTAATAGCAACCATTGCTGCTTTGCTCTGACATATGCACATGTTTTAGTTCCAAGTTATGTTGTTGTTACATAGTATTGTTTAAAATCAGAGTAAACCCATGTATTTAATCCCTTATCATGTTCCTAAATATTTTACAGCTTTCTGTTCTGTATATCTATCTTGACTAATATTAGTATTCTCTACCAACTTAGCAATATTTTCTAATGTAAATACACACTAGAAGAAAATTATTAATATGTGGATTGTAGATGATATTAATAACCTTGCATTACAGATTGCCCCAGTGATATCCAAGCACCTTGGATATGAAGCACACCAATAACATCTTATACTGAATGTCAGCAGTATAAATAAATAGATAGACTCCTTCATTTTTTAAGTTTAAAGATACTTTTTAAAATATGTTGTGCCTGATTTTTTTAATAAGACAGCTCTCAGGAAAGAAATTTCAACCTGAGTAGTCATTTATTTTTTTAAATATATTTTTATTGATTTCAGAGAGAAAGGTTTGCTATCCCAGTGAACATGGGAGTCTTCTACTGATGAGTTCTAAAACATAAATTAGAACATAAATTAAGTTCTAAAACATATGCACACTCGGTAATTTTACCAGGATCATGGACGCACGTGCTGAGCGCTCTTTATAATGAAAACAGTTGATTATTTCTAAACCTTAAAACAAATCCTCTTATTTCAGTTTCCAGCCCCCTTTTAGTCACATCTAGCTTCATTCAATGAATCTTTCTACCAGCCTGAAGGAAGTTGTATTTTTTTTAATATGCTTACTGTCTGGTAGGCAACCCACACCTTGACTGAAGTGGCAATGCTGTCATGCTAATGATAAAAATGACAAACACGGTTTAAGTTTCAACAAGCATAGCCTGGATTCTAAACCCTAGCCTCCCTGGGAGGGAGTACACTTAAAAGCGGGTGACTTAGAATTACCAGTCCTATGACAGAGTGACCAATCTCATTCTTCCATTAAAATCAACCAAATTACATGAGAAATGATATCATCGTAATAAAGAAAATATTTTGAATGATACTGGATGTTGAGCTTGTATAAGAGAATGTTTAGTTCCATGTGATATCTGAGAAAGAAACGCTGAAAAAAATCCTTTATCATTTGCCTATGAAATCAAGGGAATATACTACCTTCCTTAAAATAATTTGAACTTTACAGGTTTTTCCACCATCCATGAGATTTTTGTTTTACCCACCACACATCTGTTTTCCCAGAAGATCTAAATGAATTTCTCATGGACATCTAAGAAAGCATTTGTAAATTTTGCTTTTGAAAGGTTTCATGGAATATATTACTTAGAACTGTTTTCAGGTTCTGGATTAATTATTAAATAACTAGAGGCCCAATGCATGAAATTTATGCATGGGTAGGGTCCCTAGGCCTGGCAGGCAATCAGGGCCAATGTATGGGGTGACCAGTGGGGCAATCGGGGGGCCCCTGCTGGCACCCACTTTGGCTGGCCTGGGGCCTGCGGGCTGGGGGCAGCTCCTGCATTGAGTGTCTGCCCCCTGGTGGTGAGTGCGCATCATAGAGACTGGTCGTTCTGCCGTTCAGTTAATTTGCATAATAGGATTTTATTATATAGGACTGGAGGCCTGGTACGTGAAATTCATGCACGGTGGTGGGGGGTTGTCCCTCAGCCCAACCTGCACCCTCTCACAATCTGGGACTGCTGGCCCCTAATCATTTGCCTGCCTGCCTGCCTGATTACCCATAACCACTCACCTGCCTGCCTCATCACCCCTAACCATACTGCCTGCCTGATCACCCCTAACTGCCTCTGCCTCAGCCTGCATCACCATGGCTTCATCTGGAAGGATGTCAGAATGACATCCAGAAGGTCATTTGGCTGTCCAGTCTAATTAGCATATTATGCTTTTATTATTATAGATATTGTGCAAAGTTTCGAGTTATTCTTCTCATGCCACGAATAAACAAGAACTCCTGGAGAAACCACAATTTGTGTTTAAACAATAATTACTCAAGGATTAGGGTTGCTAAATCCCACTATCACCTTCCAGCTGTCACCCTCCTCCACCAGCCTCATAGACCAGTAGGGTGCTAAGCAGTCCTGTACAGAAAATTGGATTTTAGAAATAATGGACTTATTTTCCACTGCACTGAAATACCAACACAAGACACTGGTGTCTTCTTCCATGGTTATGGTTTATTGAGATTTTTTTTCCTGTTTTTATTCTGTTTTTATTTCCCTGATAGTCACTAAAGGCTCTAGTTAGAGTTCTCCTTTGAGTCATTGATATAATATTACATTAGGGTTAGGGATCCAGAGTCACAAGATTAAGAATTATGAGGGCCCCTGTTGTAATAGTCACAGTATCTGAACCGGAATACCTTTAAAGTGGTAATAATTATTATGATAATTATAATTTGGAAAATAATTTTAGTTGTGAGACTTAGGGAATTGTTTGCATGCTGACCACTATCTAGTGGGGAGAAGGAATTTTTTTTAGAAACTAGAAATGTGCATCAAGTGGAAAGAGACAGAAAATAAGCAGAACATCCAATAATATGAGGTCAATGATGAGAATGTACTTTCTGAATCCTCCAAAAAAGTAATTTCCTGATATCATACATTGGATAAAAGTGATATCAACAATACCTGGGTTCCCTAGCTGTTTTCACTGTACATATTTTTATCCTTTTCAATGGAATGGCCTCCTGACCCCTCACATACCCTAAAGCCAATGAAGTTCCTTATCTATTGGGGGAAAAAAAACTATTTTTATTTAAAAAGAAAGAGGAGATCTGTGAGTAAGTGAAGTTACTCCTTTGGGCCATTTTACACTTGAAAAGGTAGAGGTCAACATCTATGTTGTTGCATGAAATTATATCATAAAATACATATGTAATTTCTTCTTTTCCCTGGGCACTTCATTATAAACAAGTTATAATCCAGGTGATTCTAGGTTCATAGACACAAAACAGAGATTGGAAAGTTAATCTTCCAGGAGCACTTTCTGAGATACTATTGGTTCCATCACATCATAATAAGTGCTACAATGTTGGTTATAATTTGAGATAAGGATTATCTCTACATATAGAGTCCCCAAGATCCAGAGTGAGGCAAGACAGATAAGTAAAATATTATCACTCATAAAAGCAGCCTATCCATACAAGCCCATATCGAATTCTTGCCAGCTTCTCATTTTTATACATATATACACATAAACACACATTGGTAGGAAAAACACATTTGTCCCATGAGAGATAAGAGCATTGAAATCAAATCTGCTGGGTCAGGAACATTCCCAGAACATAAGGCAGGTTTGAATAGTGCTCCACAGGACAAGAATGTTTGGCAGGAAGGAGGATATTTGTGGCACCAGAGATGGTCTCCATCCATTTAGCTGCTGTTATCTAGCAGATATTTACTGTTGAAAGTTCAAATTCTTTTTACATCATTAGCCCAAAAAAAAAGTCACAGTGCATAGCAAGTGTCCTGGACAAATGATGTGAGAGTTGACAGGTGGAAAATTGGAAACTCATGTAATGAAATGATTTCAATCCCTTGAGTCTGTCAACATGGTTTAGAAACCAGTTACTTGTAAAATCCATACAAACATCAAAAATACAGGTCAGACCCTGACCAGGTAGCTCAGGTGGTTGGAGCATTGTCCCAATGCTCCAGAGTTGTGGGTTCTAGCCCTGGTTAGGGCACAGACAACAATCAACTAATGGATGCATGGGTGGGTGGAAGGACAGGTCAAAGTCTCTCTCTCTCTCTCTCTCTCTCTCTCTCTCTCTCTCTCTCTCTCTCTCTCCTCATCAATAAATAAATTATTTTTTAAAAAACTAAAATTATAAAGTTCAGGACTGATGGCCGGCTAGTGGTCCAGCTATTTGAGAAGGTATCATTGCTATTCATGACATGGGCACACAAACATTGTCTAGTCTCTGTCAATGTCCCTAACCTCTGAGGCCTTGCACTGACCCAGCCTTCATAATGGGGTTATTCAAATTTTCATCCTATATCACTTCTCCTCATGATGCCTTTTGAAGCTGACTAGCCATTCCATAAAATAACAGTTTCTCTCACTGCCCAGAAACTTCCTCTTTCAGATTTCCACAGAGTCCCCAGTTCTGGAACCTGGGGCCTGGGACACTTGCCTATAGCCATTATGGCAAGGCACACTGGTAAAGAGTACTTCTTTGGAACATAATTTTTATATCTTTCGTAAAATAGGTAACATAAGAGTAGCCACTTAAATATTTGTTGAATGATATAGTTAGAAATAGCAAAATACTTGCTTTTAATATATATTTAAGTACATATTTTAAAAGAAACAAAAACAAAAATCAAAGCCTTAGTAAATGTTGATTTATTAGACATTTTAGAAAATTAATAAGATTCTGAATATTTTTAACAATTTTGACTAATGAATTATTTCATTTTCAGATATATATGCACGCAGTTTCATTTTATTATAACTTAGGCCTTGTCTATATACAGTAATCAAATAAACTTTTTCACTGTAAAAAGAACAAACAACAACAAAAAAGAAGTACTGCTTTGCATTTCAATGGGTTTGAAGCTCAGGCTTCCACTGGCAGCTGTGGAAGCCTCTGAGAGCCTCAGTGTCCCATCGATCGTACTGGCTGGTCTTTGGGTGTAAGAGTGATGACATATATAGTGTTTGTCACTGTGCTTAGTGTGTCGAAATTTCTAAAAATGGCATGATCTGTGTTGCTGCTTTGCTACAAACCAACCTATCATATCCTCCCTGAGTAGGGAGACCACACATCCGGATTTTTCCTCAGCAGTCCTACTGTTCCAACATAATTATTAACAGCATCCCTTTTGCTCTTAAAATATCCAAGTTTGAAGGATCTATTGCCTCTGTAACTAAACTTTTTTGGCTGAGGAGACTTTTCCCATAACGTTGTCCCAGTGTAGAAGGTATGATTACATTTCTATGTGGTATCTAAAACAAAACAAAACAAAGAAAACAAAAAACAACAACTCAGAGATCCAGAGACAAGCTGATGGTTTCCAGAGGGAAGGGGGTCAGGGGATGTGTGAAAAAGGTGAAGAGAATAAGAGGCACGGGCTTCCAGTTATAAAATAAATAAGCCATGGGGATATAAAGTACACCACAGGAAATATATTCAATAATAGCTATGTATGGTGACAGATGGTTACTAGACTTATTTTGGTGGTCATATTGTAAGGTATATAAATGTCAAATCACTATTTTTTACACCAAAAACTAATATAATATTGTATGTCAACTGTACTTTAATTTAAATAAAAGAAAGAAGACAACCAATGGTGTTTTTAGAGGGGGGGAAAAAAACAAGTATAAAAAGTAAAACACACGAAGTCTAAAATGCCAACTCAAATTATAAAGTAGGTATGCCCAAGATGTACTTTGAGGGCAAAGAGAATTAGTGTACCTAGTTTATTTAAGCTTTCAGGAAACCTTTGATAATCTTCTCATCAAGAAGTGTTTTTGTTTTTGTTTTTGGTATGTGTGTGTAGTATCACTATATACTAGTGGCCCAGTGCACAGATTTGTGCACATTGAAAAGAAATTAATTAGAAGATCCATGCGATAATTCCATTACTGCAAAAAATTACATGTTAAAATAGTATCTATAATAATAAAAGCGTAATATACTAATGAGACCAGATAGCCGAACAGCAGAATGACCATCTGGACGACCTTCTGGATAACCTTCTGGACAAAGCCAAGGCTGCGAGGGGCAACGCAGCCATCGTAGCTGTGAGCGCCGAGCCCCTCGCACAAATTTTGTACATCAGGCCTCTAGTATATAATGTCTATACTAATAAAAGGATAATATGCTAATTAGACCAGTCGACCGACTTCTTCTGGATATCCGACTTCCTTCTGGACAGTTAGGGTGCGACCAGGCCAACAAGTGGGCAGTTAGGGAGTGACCAGCCTGGCAGGGGGGCAGTTAGGGGGCAATCAGGCCAGCAAGCAGAGGCAGTTAGGGGTGATCAGGCAGGCAGATAGAGTGGGTAGGGGTGATCAGGCAGGCCAGCAGGGGAGTAGTTAGGGGGCTGCCAGGCTGACAGGGGGGCAGTTAGGGGGTGACCAGGCAGGCAGGGGGGCAATTAGAGGATGACCAGGCTTTCAGGGGACCAGCTAGTGGGCAATCAGGCCGGCACGGGGACAGTTAGGGGGTGACCAGGCCTGCGTAGGGGGGCAATTACGGTGCAACCAGGCCAGCAGGGGGCCAATTGGGAGGATACCAGGCCAGCAGGGGGGCAGCTAGGGGGCAACCAGGCTGGCAAGCAGAGGCAGTTAGGGGCGATCAGGCAGGCATGTAGAGTGATTAAGGGCAATCAGGCAGGCAGGCAGGCGAGTGGTTGGGAGCCAGCAGTCCGGGATTGTGAGAGGGATGTCCAGCTGCCAGTTTAGGTCCAATCCTGCAGTGATTCGGACATCCCCCAAGGGGTCCCGGATTGGAGAGGGTGCAGGCCATGGTGAGGTCGTCCCCCCCATGCACGTTTTCATGCATTGGGCCTCTAGTAGTATTATGAAATTAAAACACGCTTGCTGTTGGCTCCAGCGAGCTTAATATGTATCACACATGCATGAGTCAACATTTATTTCTTTTTTTTTATTATTATTAGCTATGGTATTACAAATGTGTCCTCATCCCCCCCTTTAACCCCCAACCTCCCCCCCACACACAAACTCATGCTCCCATCCCCCCGTTGTCCATGTCCATTGGTTTGGCTTATATACATGTATACAAGTCCTTCGGTTGATCTCTTCCCCTTACCCCCGCCCTCCCCTACTTTCCTTCTGGGGATTGATAGCCTGATCGCTGTTTCTCAGTCTTTGGGTCTGTCCCTTTTCATCAGTCTATGTTGTTCTCTATAATCCACAAATGAGTGAGATCATGTGGTATTTATCTTTCTCTGACTGGCTTATTTCACTTAGCATAATGCTCTCCAGTTCCATCCATGCTGTTGCAAAAGGCAAGAGTTCCTTTTTTTTTTTACTGCAGCATAGTATTCCATTGTGTATATGTACCACAGTTTTCTAATCCACTCATCTGCTGATGGGCACTTAGGCTGTTTCCAAATCTTAGCTATGGTGAATTGTGCTGCTATGAACATAGGGGTGCATATATCCTTTCTAATTGGCGTTTCTGGTTTCTTGGGATATATTTCTAGGAGTGGGATCACAGGGTCAAATGGGAGTTCCATTTTTAGTCTTCTGAGGTAGCTCCATACTGTTCTCCACAGTGGCTGCACCAGTCTGCATTCCCACCAGCAGTGCAGAAGGGTTCCTTTTTCTCCACATCCTCTCCAACACTTGTTTGTTGATTTGTTGATGATAGCCATTCTGACAGGTGTGAGATGATAACACATTGTCGTTTTGATTTGCATCTCTCGTATAATTAGTGACTTTGAGCAGGTTTTCATATGTCTTTCTGCCTTCTGTATGTCCTCTTTCGAAAAGTGTCTATCTAGGTTCGTTGCCCATTTTTTTTATTGGATTGTTTATCTGCCTTTTGTTAAGTTTCATGAGATCCCTGTAAATGTTGGAAATTAAACCCTTATCGGTGGTATCATTGGTAAATATGTTCTCCCATGTAGTGGGTCTTCTTGTTGTTTTTTTGATGGTTTCCTTTGCTGTGCTTTGATGTAGTCCCATTTGTTTATTTTCTCTTTAGTTTCCATTGCCCTAGGAGCATTATCAGAGAAGAAATTTCTTCGGCATATGTTTGCGATTTCGCTGCCTGTGGATTCCTCTAGTATTTTTATGGTTTCCCGTCTTAGGTTTAAGTCTTTTATCCATTTTGAGTTTATTTTTGTGTATGGTGTGAGTTGGTGATCTAGTTTCATCCTTTTGCATGTATCTGTCCAATTTTCCCAACACCATTTATTGAAAAGACTGTCTTGACTCCATTGTATGCTCTTGCCTCCTTTGTCGAATATTAATTGGGCATAGTGGTTTGGGTCGATTTCTGGGTTCTCTATTCTATTCCATTGTTCTATATGTCTGTTCTTGTGCCAGTACCAAGCTGTTTTAAGAACAGTGGCTTTGTAATACAGTTTGATATCTGGTATTGAGATCCCACCTACTTTGTGTTTTCTCAGGATTGCTGCAGCTATTCGGGGTCTTTTTTTATTCCAGATGAATTTTTGGAACGTTCGTTCTAGATTTGTGAAATATGCCATTGGTAATTTAATGGGGATTGCATTGAATCTATACATTGCTTTGGGTAGTATGGACATTTTAATGATGTTGATTCTACCAATCCATGAACACGGTATATTCTTCCATCTGTTTATGTCTTCCTCTATCTCTTTTTTCAGTGTCCTGTAGTTTTCAGCATATAAGTCTTTTACCTCCTTAGTTAAGTTTATTCCTAGATATTTTAATTTTTTTGGTGCAATGGTAAATGGGATTGCTTCTGTAGTTTCACTTTCTGTAAGTTCACTATTGGTGTAAAGAAATGCCATGGATTTCTTAGCATTAATTTTGTATCCTGCTACATTGCCGAATTCATTTATTAAGTCTAATAATTTTTTGATGGAGTCTTTAGGGTTCTGTATGTACAGTATCTTGTCATCTGCAAATAAGGACAGTTTTACTTCTTCTTTTCCAATCTGGATGCCTTTTATTTCTTCTTCGTGTCTGATCGCAATGGCTAGTACTTCCAGTACTATGTTGAACAGGAGTGGTTCAGAACAGTGCACAAGAACAGACATATAGAACAATGGAATAGAATAGAGAACCCAGAAATCGACCCAAACCACTATGCCCAATTAATATTCGACAAAGGAGGCAAGAGCATACAATGGAGTCAAGACAGTCTTTTCAATAAATGGTGTTGGGAAAATTGGACAGATACATGCAAAAGGATGAAACTGTTGAACAGGATGAAACATCCCTGTCTTGTTCCTGTTTTTAGGGGGAATGTTTTTAGTTTTTGCCCATTGATTATGATGTTGGCTGTGGGTTTGTCATATATGGCTTTTATTATATTGAGGTATGATCCCTCAATTCCTATCTTGCTGAGAGTTTTTATCAAGAAAGGGTGTTGGATTTTGTCAAATGCTTTTTCCGCATCAATTGATATGACTATGTGTTTTTTTCCTCTCGATTTGTTTATGTGATGTATCACGTTTATTGATTTGCATATATTGTACCATCCTTGCATCCCTGGGATAAATCCTACTTGGTCATGGTGTATGATCTTTTTGATGTACTGCTGGATCCGAGTTGCTAGATATTTGTTGAATATTTTGGCATCTATGTTCATGAGGGATATTGGCCTATAATTCTCTTTCATTGTATTGTCTTTATCTAGTTTTGGGATTAGGGTGATGTTGGCTTCATAGAATGAGCTGGGAAGTGTTCCTTCCTCTTGGATCTTTCGACATAGTCTGAGGAGGATAGGTTATAGGTCTTCCTTGAATGTTTGGTAAAACTCCCCTGTGAAGCCATCTGGCCCCGGGCTTTTGTTTGCTGGAAGCTTTTTGATTACTGCTTCGATTTCCTCCATAGTTATTGGCCTATTGAGATTTTTAGATTCTTCCTGGTTAAGTTTTGGAAGGTTGTATTTATCTAGGAATATGTCCATTTCCTCCAGGTTGTCTAGTGTGTTGGAGTAGAGTTGTTCATAGTATTTTCTAACAATCCTTTGTATTTCTATGGGGTCTGTTGTTATTTCTCCTCTTTCATTTCTGATTTTGTTTATTTGGGTCCTCTCTCTTTGTTTCTTGGTGAGCCTGGCTAGAGGTGTATCAATCTTGTTTATCCTTTCAAAGAACCAGCTCTTGGTTTTGTTGATCTTTTGTATTGTTTTTTTGGTCTCTATGTCGTTTATCTCCGCTCTGATCTTTGTTATTTCCTTCCTTCTGCTTACAGTGGGCTTTTTTTGTTGCTCTCTTTCTAATTCTTCAAGTTGTAGAGTTAGGTCATTTATTCTCATTGTTTCTTGTTTCTTGCAGTAGGCTTGTAGAGCTATGAACTTCCCTCTCAAGACTGCTTTTGCTGTGTCCCATAGGTTTTGGATTGTTGTGTTTTCATTGTCATTCGTTGCCATGATGTTTTTTATTTCTTCTTTGATCTCACTGGTGACCCAGTCGTTGTTTCATAGCATGCTATTTAGTCTCCATGTGTTTTATTTTTTTGGATTGTTTTTGTTGTAGTTGATTTCCAGTTTTATGCCTTTGTGGTCTGAGAAGATACTTGATATGATTTCAATTTTCTTGAATTTGAAGAGACTTTGTCTGTGACCCAATATATGGTCTATCTTTGAAGATGACAAATGTGCACTTGAGGAGAATGTATATTCTGTGGCTTTGGGGTGAAATGTTCTGAAGATGTCAATTAATTTCATCTGATCTAGTGAGTCATTTAGAATTGATGTTTCTTTGCTGAGTTTCTGTTTAGAGGATTTGTCCAGTGGCGATAGTGGTGTGTTAAGGTCCCCTACTATGATTGTATTGCTGTCAATCTCTCCCTTGATCTTCTCCAGAAGATTTCTGACATATTTGGGTGCTCCTATATTGGGTGCGTATATACTTACCAGAGTTATTTCTTCTTGTTGGACTGCTCTCTTTAGTATTATGAAGTGGCCTTCTTGATCTCTTTTTATGTCCTTCACTTTGAGATCTAATTTGTCAGATATAAGTATTGCTACCCCAGCTTTTTTTTCACTTCCATTGGCCTGAAAAACCTTTTTCTATCCCTTCACCATCAGTCTGTGTGCGTCTTTTTTTCTGAGGTGGGTTTCCTGTAGACAGCAGATATATGGGTCATGTTTTCTTATCCACTCATTTACCCTATGCCTTTTGACTGGGGAATTTAACCCATTTACATTTAAAGTTATTATTGATAGAAACTTGTTAGTCACCATTTTTGTTCTTTACCGCTGCGTTCCTTCTTTGTTTCCTGTTTTTTTCTATTTACAGCAGACCCTTTAGCATTTCTTGCATTGCTGGTTTGGTTGTAATAAACTCCCGTAGACCATTTTTGTCTGTGAAGCTCCTGATTTGACCCTCAATTTTGATTGATAGCCTCGCTGGGTATAGTATTCTTGGATTCAGACCCTTCCTTTGCATGACTTTGTACATTTCATTCCATTCCCTTCTTGCCTGATGTGTTTCTGTTGAGAAGTCGGTCGCTAGTCTGATGGGGGATCCTTTGTAGGTAACTTTCTGTCTCTCTCTGGCTGCTTTTAAGATTCTTGCTTTGTTGTTGGTGTTTGCCAATTTAATTATTATGTGCCTTGGTGTCGGTCTTTTCGGGTTCATTTTGTTTGGGACTCTGTGAGCTTCTTGGATTTGTGTGAGTTTTTTCCTCCCTATATCAGGGAAATTTTCTGTTACTATTTTTTCAAACAGGTTTTCTATTCCTTGCTCAGTTTCCTCTCCTTCTGGCACCCCTATTATTCAGATGTTGTTTTGTTTAGCATTGTCCCAGAGTTCTCTTAGGCTCTCTTCCTGCTTTTTAATTTTTTTTTCTAGAAGCTGTTCTGTTTGGGTATTTTTTTCTACCTTGTCTTCTAGCTCGCTGATGCGGTCCTCTGCTTCTTCTAGTCTACTGTTGATGCTTTCTATTGAGTTCTTTATGGCAGTGATGTCGTTTTTCATTTCTTCTTGGTTTCTCTTCATTTCCTCTTGGTTCTTCTTCATTTCCTCTTGGTTCTTCTTCATTTCCTCTTGGTTCCTACACATATTGTTGAATTTGTCTTCCATTCTTTTCATCCACCTTATGGCCATTACTCTGAATTCTTTCTCTGACAGGTTGCTTGCCTCCATTGCCTCCATTTCGTTTACTTCCTTTTCTGATGATGCCTGTTTTTCTTTCATATTTGGGTTGGTTCTTTGTTTCACCATGATTTCTCTTCTCAAGGTGTTTGGTTATGTAGTTCTCTCTCTGTTGCGCTGATTCAAAGGCACAACGTACAAGGCACTGAACTAAATGCATTCACGATATTAATAACCCCAAATAAAGGTGACCCCCCGAGCGAAGAGAATTAGGGGATAAAGAAGAAAAAAGAGAAAAAGATTAGAGAGGAAAATAAAAAAAAAGGAGTGCTGAAATGAGATTGGGAAAAGGGAGAGAAAAAAAAAAACACAAAAAGACCAAAATAAAAAAAAAAACACAACAAAAACAAAAAAAATTAAGAGAATGAAATAGAGGTGGGGAAGAGGCTATTTGTATGGGGAGAGCGAGGGATTGGAAATTAGATATATAAGTAGGGTGAAATTTAGACAGTGGGTAGAAAGAAGGAATAGGTAAAATCCAAAGCAGGAATAGGGTAAGAGAAACAGGACAACAAAAGGGGAAAAGTGAGGAAGAGAGTTTGGCTTAAGGGTAAATGTGAGATAGAGAGAAATGATGCTAAAGGAACGATGAAAATAGAGTGTAGAACACTAATCCCAAAATAAAATAAAGAAAAATAAAAAAAAATAATAAAAAATAAAATGACACTTGAAAAAATGGTAAAAGGATAGCAATAATACTGGTTAAAAAAATGTAGTAATTAAAAAGGTAAAATCAGGTGATGAAAAAAATAAAAAATAAAAAAAATAAAATAGGTTCTTAATGAAATGGTGAAAAAAGAATTAAAAATATATATATATATATATATATATATATATATAAATATTCAGAAGTGAAGGTGCTTCAGATCTTCCACTCTTCTTTTTGGCACGCCTCAGTCCTGCCAGGCATTCAGAGGAGTGTTGAACTTCCCTGCGATACACTGTCCCTCCGTGCAGTAAACCACAGACCTGATTTTAAGGCAGGTTGTATTTTTTTACCAGACTGCCTTTATTTGTGATCGCAAAAGAGACAGTTCGTGGCTCTGCCTCTGGGTGGCGGTGTGTCTGGATTTACCTCCGAGGCTCTAAGTCCTCTCTATCAGTAGGGTGTTTTTTTTGTGTGTTTTTTTTCCTCTATGGTATTTGGAACTGATTCGGGAAAGACCACTGCCCAGAGCTGGTTCCTTGCCATTGTCCGCTGTTTCCCAGGCTCCCCAAAAAGAACTTTCCCCTACAGGCTCTGCAAATGACCCCAACTGGGGGATCCCATGCGCTGGGTTTAATAATCAAATGCACGGATCTAAGGGGAACTGTAACAAGAGCCTGATAGTTGTGCGAATTCGCAAGCCTCCACCTTCCAGGTCTGCGCACAGTCTCCGCGCGCCCACTTGCCCCTGGCACCAAGCAGCCAGCAGACTGGCAAAGTCCAAGGCTGCTCCTTTACATCCAGTCCAGCTATGGGCTCATTTTTCGCGTTCCCTTCTGCCAGCAGCCCTGTGGGGCCCCTTCCCCACTCGCGGGTCACGCTGGTCCCAATGGCTGCGGACTCTGTGGGGCGCAGATTCCGCCCTGCGTGTGCGAGCTCGGTCCTCCCCCTCCAACCCGAACTGCAAACCAC
Source organism: Myotis nattereri (assembly GCF_964212035.1). Classification (NCBI taxonomy): domain Eukaryota; kingdom Metazoa; phylum Chordata; class Mammalia; order Chiroptera; family Vespertilionidae; genus Myotis; species Myotis nattereri. Next base: position 108,529,248 of record NC_138076.1, read on the forward strand.
ACCTTTAGGGGATGTCCAACCTTTCCATGAGAAGAAGCAGTGCTCGTCTGAGTTCAGGCAGTCACGCTGCTTGAGATCCCTTGTTTCCAGGTTAGTAGCTGGTCTCTGGATGCCGGCAACAACCACCCAAGATGGCGCGGTCTCCGCTGCTTAGCTGGCACACCAGGAGAGGCTTCAGCCGCAGTCTCCAACCGTCCTTTTTTTTTTTCCTGGGGGGTTCTCGGTCTTTCCTAGCTGCAGACAGTCTCTCAGCTGAAAATCCTCTACCTATTCGGGCTGAATGTTACCCATTTCAGCTGCTCACCCTTATCTGCTCCAGGACAAGGCACAGGACACGTCCGCTTATACCTCCGCCATTTTCCCCTTCCAACATTTATTTCTAAATTGCCAGTGTGTGTCATATGTACCAGGTGCTTGGTTGGACGGACAGTCAGACAGTCATATGGTGGGTCACTTAGCCTTTTATATATATGGATAGGTGTAGCTGACATGGTAAGTTGATCCAATGGATTAGTTATTTATTGCTTTGTACCACATTAGCCTAAAACACAGTAGCTTAAAACTACAAATAGTTATTAGCTCACAGTTTCTGTGCCTCCTGAGCAGATGTGGCTTACAAGGGTGTGTCTAGCTCAAATGCTTTAATAAGGCTGCAGTCAAGCTGTTGGCCAGGGCTGGTCACCTAAAGGCTCAACGGGGCTGAAGGGTTCTCTTCCAAGCCACTCACGTGGCTGTTGACAGACCTCAGAAGATACATTTCCAAGCTCACATACATGGATTGCCTCACAATGTGGCAACTAGTCACCCATGTCCAGCAATTCAAAAGGACAGCAAGAGAGAATACACCCAAGAAAGAAATCACAATCACTTTGAAACCTAATCTCAGAAGTGACATATCAATAATTTTCCCATTGTTTCTCCATTAGAAGTGTCACAAGGTCCACACACACTAAAAAGAAAAGAATTGCACAGAGACATGAATATTGGGCAGTGGGAATATAGGGTCCTATGAGGGAGTTTACCTGTTATACCCCAATTCCCAAACCCCTTTCTCTGAGGCCTTGTTCCAGCTGGGAGGGTCTGTGTTGGAGTTCTGGCTGAGGAGCCATAAGCCTAGTCTCCCTTGTCTTCTCGGGGACGTGGCAGTCTTGCTGATCCAGTCCATAGTTCTTCCTTACCAACTCCACTGCCATGTGAACTTGACAGCTGAAAATATAGCAGCCATCTGGCAACCAGAAGGAAAAGGCCAGAAAAATTAAATCACCAGTGGCCCTCATGTCACTAAGGTGCTGAACAAACACCAGCCAACACTTACCTCGGACTGCTTGCTTTGTGAGAAAAGCTCCTATTTATTTAAGTCACTGCATTTAGTTTTTCTGTTACTTGAAGTATAAAAGCACCCCTATAGCATGAAACAAACCATAGGTATAAATGTGACTTTGGAGAGAAGTGAACCTGGGATGTGACTTATACATAGCAGAATTTTATTAATTGTAATAGGCATTCTGATTACTAATTGTAATGGGCATTCTCATAATGAAGATTTCTGTCTTTTTCTTTTCTTTCTTGGTAGGCTTGTAAAGTTAAAAACTTCCTTCACCTCTGAAGGAGCACTCAGTTCATCCATCTGCCTGACAAATGGATTCCACCAAACCTCCATATATTAATGAACAGAAAAGAAATGAACAAAAACACTGACTTAGCTGCTGTGACAGGCTAAAGATGGTTCCAATTCTCTGCTGCCTCCCATCATGAAGTAAAATCCATGTTGGATCTTGGCTGGCCTGTGACTTCCAATGACCAAGGGATGGGAAGAGGTAATGTTTTTGCAGTTCTGCTGTAAGTTTTAAGAACATATGGTAGTCTCTGTTTCTATACTCCTAGAATTTAGCCAACAGGAAAGGCTGTGGAGCCCAGGTGAGGGGCCCTTGGAAAGCTTTAGGAACAAAAAGCCAGCTGTGCGCCCACAGAATGCAGGGCCAGACCATAGCTGAACCCCTGGGAACCACATAATCATGGGAAACAGTGAAACATTTTAAGTTTTTAGGTTTTGGGAGGGGGAAGTTGTTTTGTTTTATTTTTCACTTAGCTGTGACTGCTAAGGAGTGGGGCCATGGAGTGCAGAGACTGGGTAGACAAGATCAAAAGAACAACAACAAAAAAGAAGCAAAACTATGTACAAATTGAAATATAATATTGAAGAGTTACAGATCCCAACAAAGAAGAACATTTTAAAGTGGCAAATTCCACTATAATTCAAGTATAAGATAAAGCAAAAATTAAGAATTAAAAATGTTAATGTTAACTTTCCTAAATAAAAACCAGAGTGGACATCCACATTCTAGGGTAAATTTTTCAAATTTAAACCCAGTTTATGGAAACAGCCAAGAAGAGGCAGAGGATGGGCTCTCCCGTGTGTATATGGGACAGACGTCTCTGGTTATACATTCCTAAATTTCGTAAGAGTTAAAATCATTGACTTTCACAAAGGTTCTCAGTGAGCTCAACTCAACTTTCACTCATGCACTGTGAATACACATAATAAATGCAGCCTTGGTTCATTCTGCTTTAGCTTCATGATTTTAATATAAATAAAATATCCTATGGTAGAAAGTGTTTTGCCTTAATTTATATCACACCAAGAAACTATTTTAAGCTTGAGAAAGTTTTACTGCCATGTCCAATATCTCAGTCACTAGCTGTGTGTGGTTATTTAAATTCTCATGAATTAAAAGTCAATGAAATTAAAAATTGAGTTCTTCAGTCACAATAGCCACATTTCAAGTGTCTTACTTGAGACAAGTGGCTACAGTGGTGGGTGGCACAGATAGAGGATATATCCATCCTCACTGAAGTTCTACTGTGCAGCTCTGGTAGAGAAATGCTGTCCTCCAAAAGTATCCTGTTGATTTTATTATTGGTTCAGAAGCTATGTTGAATTCTACATTTAAAAACAGTTCAGATAAGTCAGCAATCTCTGGAGGATTTCTAAGCATCCTGAATTTCACAGGGCAACATTCAAATGTCTAGTACACAACCCAAATTACTTGACATCCAACAACCAAGAAAATCTGACAATTTTCCAGGGATAAGAAAATCAACAGATGCCTAGACTTGGAATTACCAAAGATGTTAAACCAGCTGTTATAATCATCTTTATGAGGGAAAAATTAACAATCTTGAAGTGAATTATAAAAATAAACAACCTCAGAGGGAAATAGAAATTATGTAAAAATGGAAAATTCTAAACAAAAAAATAAAATGAAAAAAGTCACTGGATGAGTTCAATAGTAGAACAGAAATGACATGAAATTAGTAAACTTGAAATAGATTAATAGAAATAAAACATATGGGGAAAAGCTAGGAAAAAATAACAGAGTGGGAGGCTCGGGGAAATGCCATGAAAGTACTGCCTCCATGTCAATGAAATCACATTCACACAGAAACCTGTATGCAAATGTGTGAAGCGGCTACATTCATAACCACCCAAAACCAGAAATGACACACGTGTGCCTCAGCTGGGAGTGGAAACAAACTGGTTCATTCATACATTGGGATCCCCAGTGATGAGAAGGAACTCACCATGTACTGAAACATATCTGATGGGCATCGCTAACCCATCCAGTGTGGGTGAAAGAAGGGGCTCAAATGCCATGTCCTGTGTGATTCCATTTACATGACATTCTGGAAAACACAAAATTATGAAAATGAAGAATAGATCAGTGGTTGCAGAGACTTGGGACACAAGGAGTGGTTTTCTGAAAGGGTTACAAGGGAATTGGAGGAAGGGAATCATTCTGTATGTTGACACAACTGTGCATTTGTCAAAACTAACTTTAATGTGTGACGTGTTCTGTTGGGCATGTTGGGCAGTGTTGAGCTTGGCTGTCTTTGAACGAAGAATGAAGCCAGAACTTGTGATTCAGAGTTCAGGGGATACATTCAAGGGACAACAAGCTTATCATGAGACATGGGATAAGCAGTGCCACCTTTATCTGACAGGGACGAGAGGTCTTCTGAGGATGAAAGAGAAGTAGAGGAGCTTTTACACAGAAGCAGAGGAATTAGTAACCCCATACATGTGGTCTGATGTTTCTTAGGACATTATCCACTGAGCAGTGTCCAGGCACTTGCTCATCTCCCAGGGTAACTTCCAGTTGCCACCCAATGTCATCAAAAAGTTATATGCTTCTCTCATTTTTTTTTTCATTCACAAAATTTTTTTTTAACATTTTTATTGCATTTGTCTTTATTTTTTTATTTTTTTAATTTTGTTTTATTTCTTAAAGTATTACAAAGAGTATTACATATGTCTCCTCCCCCCCCCCCCGCCCTTTACATTCCCCCGGCCTCCCCTACCCCCCAGTGTCTTGTGTCCATTGGTTATTCTTATATGCATGCATACAAGACCTTCGGTTGATCTCTTACCACCCCCCAACCCTCCCCAGGCTTCCCACTGTAGTTTGACAGTCTGTTCAATGCTGCTCTGCCTCTGTATCTATTTTTGTTCATAAGTTTATAATGGTCTTTATTATCCATAAATGAGTGAGATCATGTGGTATTTTTCTCGGCTTCCCAGGGGCCGGCGCAGCCTCGCAGGGGCCGTCTCAGCTTCACAGGGTCCATTTCAGCCTCACAGGCGCCGTCTCAGTCTCACAGGGGCTGTCTCATACTCTCAGGGGCCGTCTCAGCCTCGCTGGGGCCGTCACAGCCTTGCAGGGGCCATCATAGCCTCGCAGGGGGTGCCACATTTCACGTTGGGGGTGAAGGTGCGAGTCAGAAGCTCCTCTCGCTGTCTCTCCTGCTGCTCCCTTGCATATCGTTGATGCTGGAAGTTTCTGAGAGCAGTCTGCAGGTGCTGGACATCATACTTTAACTGGTCAACATGAAGTTTGGCATTCTGTCTTTTGTTGGGTGGCTCCTTGCTGGACAAAATCTCCAGGCGTTCTTGATGGCTGAATATCTGGTATGCTTGCTTGGATTACATTTTCTACTAAGTACACAGACTGCTTGTCTGCCGTCTCCCAGCGTCCCTTGTGAGACTGGATCTGGTGGACCTGCTTGTGCGTTTGCTGGTACAGCGGTTCCATGTCGCCGGCCCAGCCAGGTCCAGCTCTGGCTTCCTCCAAACCTGATTCTGCTTCTTGAGTGTGTCCCTTATGTATGCGAGGAGTTGAAATCTGCAGTTTGTTGGGTTAAGCTGCAAAAGCGCAGGTGGTTCCTTTTGTGCCACTGGCACAGCTTGGGCGGGGATGTAAATTGAGTAGGGCAGGGTCTCTGGAAATCACCAGGGCGGAGCAAAGAGCAATGGCATCTCCGTGACTCCTTGCCTATCCCTGACTCCATGTCTCCGCGTCCCCGAGTGCCAGCGAGCAGCTCCACGAGAAAGCGACCCTTGCTCTCCGACCTACTGCAAGGCCATCCCGCCTCTCCCTGTAGGGGTGTGGGACCTCAGAGTCCCATCCCAAACAAGCTCAGTGGATTCGAGAGTTTGTAACCCCTTCCGATTGAAAAAAAAAAAAAAAAAACACAACTGCTTTTTGAGTGGGTCCCTTATGGATTCGAGGAGTTGAAATCTGCAGTTTGTTGGGTTATGCTGTAAAAGCGCAGGTGGTTCATTTTTTTGTCTCATTCACAAATTTCACAGTAATGTGTTGAAAATGAATTCCTTCTCTCCAGAAAAAGTGATGTACTTTTCACAGCTTTCATGTTATGGATCTAGTGTCGGAGCAGCCATAGAGGAGGCCACCAGGATTGTGGCCTCAGCAGCTGTACTACAGCATTGGGCAGAATGACAGAGGACACAATTATGGAGTTCAACAAATCTACAGGCAGTGGTGTTTTCATTGTACATGGAATAAAGTGGGTCATGTGTAGATCTATGAGTAAGTGAAACATTTCTACTATTTTAAGCCACTTTGTTTTGGAATAATTTCTGATACAGATGCAGTCAATGGAATCAGCTTCTTGGGTCCTCTCTTCTAATTTCCAGATATCTAGTGCCCTCACATTCTTCAGATATCTTCCAAATGCCTGTCACACCACATATGCTTTCCCCACATGCCCCATGGAAACACTATCCCTGCATGCTCCTAAAAGCTTTGGTACCATGTAAGAAGAGAGTTCTTGTCACCTCCAAGTCACCATCTACCCACCTTCCATTCTACTCATCTCATCCACAAACTAGGAAGCAACGGCCAAGTGCAGCACCCTCAGCCTCAGTAAAGTTGGTGAATCTTTATCTCAGTCACCCAGAGCCAGCTACAAGCCACACCTGGAAAACCCCCAAAAGCCTAGCTAAGGTACAACTATTTCTCCTTAAATTGTAAAGTAAACTGTTTAGGATATTTAATGAAATACCCTTTCCAGTGTTAAAGAAACAAAGATTTTTTTGAGAGAATGAAAATGTTTAATTCAGAGGTTTAGCAATCATGCTAAAAATTAAATTCCCTTTCATGGCAAAGAGATTTTGTGGGAAAAGGAGATGGGGACAGAGTCACTTTATAAGTAAAGTATTGGTCTTTACGATATTGAGATGACTGTTTGAAAGATGGACACAACCAAGCTAGTGATCCATGAGCCAGTAAGTAAAAATAAGTATTTGACAGAATTCAACTACCCTGTTTATTCTTTGGGGTTTAATTTCCTTTATTTTTACTGAATTCAGTCAAATGGGTTTGTATATGTCAACACAATCTGAGAATGTATCTTCACAAACCCAAAATTAATCACGAATCACTGATTCAGAGGGGAAAAAATGGAAAACCAGATGTTCCTGAGCATGGCATCATGGTTTCACTGGGTCACTTGTAGGTTGAGGCAGAACCTCATGGGGCAGCAAAGACAAAAATGTCCCATTATAGAAATCCACAAGCCACAATCCCCTTTCAAATATTTTCTAGCATAATTTTCAGATATTGATAAGACTGAAAAATTCCAGTATCTTAAAACTTAAATTGAATATGCTCCAACTTTGAAACAGAATTTTTGACAGAATCAAAAGCAAGAAGCTTGAGATTCAATAGATTATTGTCATTTTATAACTTTTCATGACAGTAAATGGCCTGGTAAGCTATGATTTCTACAGTTATGTGGGATGAGGGCACTTGAAAGTCGTCCCAAATAAAGTATAACTTGCCTCTAAGGGAAGCAGCAAATTTTCTTGGAAGCCATCACAGGATTAAAATAGAGGTCCTGACACCATGGGATAAGGGAAAGCCACCATCTCTTGAACCAGTTTCCCCAATTGATAAGTAAAAATGATATTTGCTGTGCTGACTTTACAGTGATACAAGAAAAAAAAAAATCACTGTTAGTTTGTTGGAAGAAAGATATTTTAAGATTTAAAAATAAAAACTTTTGTTCACTGTATAAAATATACTACACATTATAGTTCATGTTTTAAAATAAGCCCATGACAAAAGCCTTGGGATTTTCAGTTTATCAGTTTATCTGGGTGTCTGCATATGTGTGCATATGTGGTGCTTGTAAGAGTTTTGCTTTTGATTTGCAGGAGCAGCACCAGCTGCTGTCAAAATCTGTCAAAATTGTTTAGGTATGTGAACCATCACCAAAATTCAAAGAAAACAGTGTTTTCAAGTGAGAAGAGGTAACAAGAGCCTGAGAAATGGAGAGTGTTCTTTGATTGGGCCTATAGAGGAAAAATAAAAATTTAATGCCGCCATGTACTGTAGAAACCATTGTGCACAATACAGTGCTCATCTCAAGAATCAAGGGAACTTGTCACTTCTCAGAAGTTTCCTCAAAGGCTTTCAAGAGTTTAGAATGAAATACACCACCTTTTACTAAGAACCAGCTTCAGCTGTCAGCTAAGGAGTTATTGAAAAATGAAGGTTTATCATGTCATCCATCTGGGAAGACCCAGAGTTTTCCAGCAATTGAGCAGATTTGTCTCTACAGTGCATGTGGCATTAAAATTTTCTTCTTCCTCTATAGGCCAAATCAAAGAATTCTTCCCATTTCTCAGGCTCTTGTTACCTCTTCTCATTAGAAAACGTTTTCTTATAATTCTGGTGATGTTTCACATACCTAAAACAATTTTGACAATTTTTGACAGCAACTGGTGCTGCTTCTGCAAGTCAAGAAAACTTTCAGGTTCTGGAGCTGGAGAAATTATGATCATTAAAAATACTAAAAAATTCTTTACAAAAATAAAGGTAGGGAGCTGAGGCAGTACTTGTGAGAATTAGAGACAAATGGGGCTGGGAAGAGAGAGAGAAGAGGAGAGGAAGGGTAAAAGAGAAAGGGAAAGGGAGGATGGGTTCCATACCATAAAAAAGTGATATTAACTTAGAATGTTTCTGACTTAAAATTCCTCCTCTCCTTCCTAGAAGTTAAAGAGAGTTTCCCAGACCTTAGTGAGATGCTGAAAATGCACTGAAAAGCACTTTGTTAGTGATAGCATCCACCACCAACAACAACAACTTATCTGAATGGAGGAGTGGTTAGTGGTATACTTGAAATCCACAGTTTCCATATAGATGAACTTTCAACCTCAAAATATCCAAATTGTACAGCAGGTCCTCCAATAATGCTGTTTAGTTCAATTTCATTTTGTTATAACATTAATGATGAAAAAGGAAAATTGATTCCCTGCTGGGGCCATAGTGTATGTGTGGAGTTGGCACATTCCCCCATGTCCATGTGCATTTTCTATTAGGACTCAAGTTCCCTTCCATGTCCCAAAGTTGTGCATGTGAAGTGAATGGCATGACTACACTGTTCCATCTTAGTAAGAGTAGGCATGTGTGAGTGGACCTGGACATTTTTGATACTGCAACAAGTAGTTCCTCAGCCATGAGCTAGGGATAGAATTAATATAATTCTAGTGTTACCTAGAATTATAAAAGAGATATGAGGAGTAACCAACAATAATCACACAGCCAGGTAATCATATCCATCACTAAATTTACAAGTCCTCCATTTTTCAAAGAGCATTGCATAAGCTCATTTTCTATGTCTCATGTGGTCACTTAATCTCAGATTACTGCAGCAAAGATTTTGGCATTATAATAGCCTAAATATTAACCACAACTCCGCCATTTGAACTACTTTCACCCAGAGCTTGCAGTTTGGATATTTCATTCAAACTGCACAAAAGGCAGTCATCTATGGCCTCCACAACTTCACTATGGTTGTGGACTGTTTAATTACAAATAAAAATATTATTACTTAGCCCTAGCTGGTTCGGCTCAGTGGATGGAGCATCGGCCTGTGGACTGAAGGGTCCCGGGTTCCATTCCTGTCTGGGGCCTGTGCCTTGGCTGTGGGCACGTCGCCAGTGGAGGGCATGTGGGAGGCGGCTGGATGTTTCTCTCTCCTTGATGTTTGTGGCTCTCTGTCCCTCTCCCTTCTTCTCTGTGGAGGATCAGTGAAGTGTATTAAAAAAAAAAAAGTGTCCAGGGTTTGATTCTAGTCAAGGTCAGGCACGGACCTCAGTTGCAGGCTCCTCCCAGGTCCAGGCCGTGGTCAGGGCTCGTGCAGGAGGCAATCAGTCGATGTGTTTCTCTCACATCGATATTTCTCTCTGTCTTTCCCTCTCGCTTTCACTCTCTCTATCTAAAAATCAATGGGAAAATATCCTTGGGTGATGATTTAAAAAAAAAATAGAATTACTTAACGATAATCAGCATAGAGAGTCCCCAGAGCTTAGTGGAATATAAAACACCCTGGTTCAGCTGACAGGCAGAATTTATACCTGCAATACCTTCCCCAAGCTCTCCACGCTGCAAAGTTCTACATGTGAAGTGGCATGCATTCCTAAGACATCAATTACTCCAGAACTAACCATGGATGGAGATGCCATAGTTAACAAATAAAAATCTAGTTGAATTTGAATTTCAGATAAACAATGGATACATTTTCGTATAAGTGTATCCCATGCAAATAATCTGGGTGTTGTTGTTTTTTAAATTTTTTATTGTTGAAAGTATTACATATGTCTCCTTCCTCCCACCCCCATTGACCTCTCCCCACTCACTCCTGCCTCCCAGCATAAGCCCTCATCCCCCTACTGTCTGTGTCCACTGGTTAGGTTTATATGCATGCATACAAGTCCTTTGGTTGATCTCTTACCCCTCGCTCCCACCCTCCTCTGCCATCCCTCAGAGGTTTGACAGTCTTAGACATAGAAGCATCGAACAAACCATCAAATTTTTTGTTGTTTATCCAAAAATAAAATTTAACTGGGTATCCTGGGTTTTATTTGTCAGCCCTTATTCTGACATTTAAAATAGTTTCTTATACATTCAGTGCTCATAACAAGCTAGGTATAACTCAAACACTGAGGTCTTGGAATTATTAGAAATATAAAGATTAATTGATAAATGAAAAATTGAGTTACTTTATGCTAGTCTGAAGAATGATGGATTATAACAGTAACAGCTGCTATTGACTGAGCACTTAGTTTCAGGCATTATTTTTACAATAAGGCAAATATTTTACCCCTATTTTATTGATAGTCCTCTACAGGCACCACCTAAAACACTGAACTTTTAATCCAGTACTTAGGCAGCCACAGCCTCTGTGCATGTTTGGAAGCAAGGCTAATGCTCCATCCAGTGTCACCATCCTAGCTGTGCCGAGCCAGCATCATTTTTCATGGAAACAGATTCTATACCAGTTGGTTATGCCATCATGATAGCTAAATGTTGTGTCACCCCTTTGGAATTATCTATACATGTGACACCCCACATATTTAAAATATCAGGCAACTGCATGAATTTTTACTTTTTTTTTTAACCTGATTCTTGGAGACCCTATGCTCCAGTTCCAATGAATTAAGCAGACTACACTCACAATTCAAGCCCCTTTGGGATGCATGTGCTGTTTTGTTTTGAGAAGGATAATTTGGACTTCTGGGAAAATAAGAGAACTCTCTCCCCAGACCTCCCTACCCCTAACCACTAACAAAGACATTGCTATACCCATAGCCATTCCATCCTTAACCACAGGAAGGTCAACCCAGCAAGAAAGGGTGAAATAAGTAAGTGTCCTCTTTACCCCAGGAGGAAAATTCTGGTTGTGGCGGGCTAGCTCAGCCAAGGGTTTGGTGAGCCTGAGGGGTAGGGGGCAGCGAAGGATGTAGAAAAGACAGACAAAGAGAATAAGCTGGGTCTAAGTGGATCTTCCTGTGCCTGGTTGAGGCCGCAGAGGGAGATCCAGACAGCAAGCTGAGCCTTTATTTTATAGCCAGAGGTAAACAAGGTAGTGGTCATCATAGTTACAATGTTCTTGTGAGTTTCACTTGTTTTGGCAGCACTTGCTGCATCTCCCTCAGCCCATTAGCTACCCAGATAAGATCCAGGGAGCATCATAAGGTCAAGCCTAATTATGCTAAGAGGGCCGTGCCCTCTAAACTGGGACTTGTTTGTGGCTTTGCCAACAGGTCAGTCTGAGGCTTAACCCTATAGCCGCTCCCTACACTGGTGTTGGATTCTACACAGCTAGTGCTGAGATGAGGAAAAGAGTAGACAACACAATAACTGCATCTATTAGATGCCACAACCCCAACTCTCCACTGGTTCTACCTTCACTCTAACATCTAAAGGTAAATCATAGGGTAAGGAGCTACCTTCTCCACCAAAGCAAATCTTCCCTTTAGGTTGCTCAGGCCACTCACACAGACTTGGATAAATTTAGAACCTCATTGTCAGCTACAACTTGTGGAGTTCTGTACTATTTGAGAACTAGCAGGTGGTGGAGCCACTCACTCACCAGCAGTTAACAGCACATTGTGTTCCAGTATTGTCTTACCCAGACTGTAATGGTGTCAGAGAGCTTGGCCTCTTGCACAGAAAGCGACATGTGTGGGATGAGGTCACATCTTTTCAAAACACCAGCAGGCTTCTGACTGGCCAGCACGCAGTTCAGTTTGCCTGGCCAGCATGGTTTTTTGTGGGTGCACAACTCTCTAAATTGAGAAGGGGAAAATTATAGAGGAAAAGAGAGACAAGCAACTGGCTAAAAAAGAAAAAGAAAGAGGCCAAATCTTTTCTCTCTTTTCATAGCATTGCCACCTTCCTATAGTCCCAGGTAACCAAAAACACAGCTTAAAAATTTTGCCATTTGTAAATGAGCAGAGAGTGTCCAATGAAGTGCTTTCTTAACCTCTGCCACAGAAATTATTGACAGCTAAATGCCTTGGAAATTCATAAAGGGGACATTACCATGCAACCTGTCAGCTTAGTCTTTATTGGAAGGTGCTTAATGGGATTTTGTGTTCAGCATTGTGAACTTTGAAGTACTCAAGTTCAATTTCACCTGCAGAGCCCCATCTGTTCTTACTTCATACTCAGAATTTCCATCTGCTCTCCTTTAGTCCTGTCTAATGGGATGCCCAGTCCACCTCTATGACTTTCCCAGATGCCGAAGTCATGGAATTTTTATGACATTAAAAAAATAATAAAAAAAGTTGGTCCTTTGAGTTACCTGTGTAAATTAATTCCATTGTACAATAGGGTATTTTGAACAGTATTTTCCAGAATGCCTGTTAAGAACAACTACAGGCACGCATTGGAGACAGTTTACTGCTCATCTACAAGTTGAATTCAGGAACTATAAGAAACAGAATGGAGAAAGAGAGAGATTCATGCCCCAGGTTCTTCTTCCTAGTTGGCCAGCTCAGTTCTTTTCTAATTCCAAGCCCAAACCATAGAACTTCTCTGGACTCTAGGCTGAATGAGAGCAAGATGAATTTCACTATCATTTTGGTTGTCCAGCTTGCCCTGACCTAGAGTTCAGAGGAGCTAAACTTTGTGTGAGGGTCAGTGAGGGACAGCCCAGCCCTGTGAAGGCATGGGACCAGGAGCTCATCGGAAGGTGGCTGGACCATAATATCAGCGTTTGAGATGTCCTCATGTTGGTGAGTCATTCTGCTCATTTCAAAGCCTCCAAAAAGAAGTCCACACTGGAAAAGCAAGGGCATTCCATATAAAGTCTGGGATGATTACTAGTGGGACCAAGTGAGAGAGAAACAAAGGAAGAAGCTAAATAAGGCCATCATTAAGGACTGGAAGATTTGCGGAAAAGCATTTAGTGTACCAAAAGGGACTTACCAACTATTCAAAAAGCTCTCAGAATTAGAACTCTGGTTTACCCAACATTTATTTGAGGTGATGATTTATTTAGCGTACTATATTTTAATGTCAATGGCAGCTTTAAACAGACCACAAGGTCATAGATCACTTAGTCATAGGCAGCAAAGAGGTGAGATTTGGACAGACCTAAAACGCCCTCAGATAGTCTCTTCTTTGCTGATATGCCAGCTGGAGACTCACAATTTGGGGTTAACAGATGTGATGAAGTTGCCATATTTTACTCACTGTGCATTTAAATTAAAATGCTCAGAGAAATGTAATGTCTGGCCTTTGAATCATATCATTGGAACATTCTTTCTGAAGCAACAACCAGCTTTTCCCAGATTATAATGGACCTGTCTCCATCAGTGCTCCTTCCTTCTCATTTCCCACGTGTGCGGGTTAGGGCGTCTAGTATATCTTCATGTTAGGAGGTGGAGTCCTGTCTGACCTTTTGTTGGTCCTCAGGGGTGTGTTGGTGACATCATTGGTCTTCAAGGTACTGTCCCTCATTCCAGTTGGACTCTAAATTTCTGGTGACCTCATAGCAAGTCATGGGTTCCAGTCCTGCTCTCAGGACCTTGGGCCCCTGCTCTCCTTGATAACTGGCCTCCTTCAGTCCTCAGTCCTGGAACGCCCTGGCCTCACCTCATCAGGATCCAGAGCTGGGCCAAGTCACTTTGCTTTCAAGCACATGAGAGGACGTGCTCTCCTCTGTCTCTTCTCATTGCACTTTTTTTTTTTTTTTTTTTTTTTTTTTTTTTTTTACTATGGAAGGTCCTGCCTCTGGTATCTCCTCTGTCAGCTTAAAGGACACCTTCTCTTCATGGGAAACAGATTTCTGAGAGGAAGAGTTCAAGATGACATTCAATATGCTGTAGGAAGGGAGAAAAGAATTTAGGTAATTCTTTCTCAGGTCACAACTAGATTTGGAGTTTGGGAAACTACTGAAGCAGTCAGTATAAGTAACCAAAGAAAAACCAATTTTTGGAACTAAAAGCATAAAGTGCATCACTTTGGGGCCTTATATACTTACCAGAAAGATAATTTTCCCTTGCATTATTGTCTGCCTAAAACCTTAGCCATGCAAGATTGTGTCTTTATTCCCTTTCTCTAACAATAGATATGCTAGAGATCATGTTCTTTCTGTGGAACAAGAGATTAGATGAGATCATGGTGAAGACATGCACTGTATCAGGAGATCCACATTCATATCTGGCTGGACTTGTGGGTTCTATTCTGCCATAGCAGTTCAAACGTTTTAGTGAGACACACTCTTGAAAGTTTATCTCTCTTAACCTCAGTGTTTGGATGGAAAATAACAGTAGTGTCAATAACAGCAAGAAAATCAAAACAGAACTTTGATGGGATTGCAGCTATATGACCAAGTTTTCCCAACATTTGAAATGTCCCTCACTAAGGAGAGGACAACACAGCAGTGCCTATACACATGAATTATGGAGTATCTGTCACTTTGATGGTTAGGATAAAGTAAAGAGTAAATTCAAATTGTGGAGCCTATCTTCAAAAACCCACAGAGCTTTAGTGGAATGGGATTGGAAGTAAACAAGAAAGAATGTGAAGAAATAAGGACCTCCTGAAAGTAACATGTAAATGCTGCCCCCAGTTCTTCTAACTTCTGTGGTGCACATACAAACAAAATCTTGAAGTATTTGTCAAAATATTAAACCTAAAGTAGTAATGTCTTCATTACTCACTACTTATTATTTCTTCACTCAGGTCACAACTATATTTGGAGTTTGGGAAACTACTGAAGCAGTCAGTATAAGTAACCAAAGAAAAACCAATTTTTGGAACTAAAACTCCAGGAAAACAGCTGTCCAGCAGCTCTAGATTTAGAATCAGATAACTGTTTATTTAGAATTTTACTATTACCTCCACTACCATCGCATACTCACCTTGTGACCTGAAGATTATCAGCCTCAGTCAGTACCTGCCTCATGGTGTTATTGTGAGGGTTAAATGAGAGGGCAGTTGTGAAGTGCTTAACATATGCTATATATGTCAGTGCCTGGCATTAGAGAGTGCTCAAAAAGACCATCTATTATTTTATTTAATTTTAAAAAATTTACTTATTATGTAAATCTATATTTTGTATCTTAATCTGGTTTGTCCTCTTCTGTCCAATTTATGCACTAAATAGAACTCTAAATGCGATAATTTTTGAGAAAGAGCTGACATAGCACCGGGTGACACATAGAGTCCAGCATGGTTAAGAAATCCCAGAGGTACTTCACTAAGTGCCTGAGGAAACTGAGGCCAAGACTTGGGCCTATTCGGATCACAAACCCAGGGTCCTTTCCAATTAACTATTTTGATATTTGGAGGTAGTGATCAAAGAATTAAACTTTTTTTCCCCTTGTTCCTTTACAGGAAAAATGAATCCTTTAAGAAGGTTCTAGTGACATATCACGAGGCATCTGTTCATGATGAGTCAGGCACAGAAGGGTCTTCTGTGATCGGTTAACACTCTTAAGCGAGCCTGAGCAATAGGACCCATTTGGAAGGCTGGGGTGGGGAGAGTCAATTCAATCACTATGTACACATGGTCTTGTTTTGATGCTGTCATTTAGGATGGAATCAGGCCACCAATTACTTCCAAATACAGGAGAAATTTGGGTGATATATTCATCTGTACATTAAGAAATAAACTCACTAGCTATGACTTCAAACACATTTCAACTCTGCCAGAAAAGCCACCTGAGCTAACATTGAGGTTCCACAGTCCAGAAGAGATGAACCTTCCAAAACAGCATCCAAAGCTTTATCGCCAACACCTCACAGGCTGCAGATATGGGAGTGTGAGCCTTTGAGAAGCTATTGAGAGAAAAGCCAGTTTGTTTGACTCTCTGTTCTTAAATCAAGTACTTCTTAAAGCTCTTTCCAACCCAAATGACCCTTCTAAATACTTCTGTGTGGCTTCTTCTGCACAGAAGAGGGACATATCAACTCCCATGGTGATAGCAAAATCAATCAATTAATCAATCCTTCAATCTTTTTAAAAATATAAATTTATTAAACATTTGAAGACAATTTGTTGACATTAGATAATGAATTCTTAATATATTAACTCTAGAAACTTAGAAGTCCCAGAAGTTAGATTTCAGAGGATTTAAAGAGAATTCCTTATCAAATGTTTTAACATTGCATTCTTTTTAAAATGGGGACTTGAGTCCCTTCTGAGATCATTTTGCCCCTGAGTCATTGTCATGATGAATGTCTGCTTTAAAATGGTTTCATCTCATCCACCTCACTGGGTAACAGTGAGGGAGAGGGTTGGTTTCTGCACCACTATAGTAACCTCCCACTTTTCTGCAACCAAATTGCCTGTGTTCGGTTTCTAAAAATAAGTGTGCATCTTACATTCAGATGGCAATTCTTTCTATGGCACATGAGAGTCTTTCAGAAACTTTCTGTGCCTTTCAGAGGTAGCTCATCTATGGTCCTCTTTCCACCCCTACCCCTCACCTCCCCTTCCCCTAAGGTCACATTCCATTCAAATCCTCATCTATTTCCCAGAATTAGATAGGACCCAAATGTCTCCTATCTGAACCTATGCCACCACTCCTCCCACCTCCTTCTGAGAAGATCCTCAAAGAGAAGACCCAATCCCCACAGTGCCTTACTGTAATTGCTCAGGCCCAACCTATAGCCACTAATCTAAGCCATGTTTACTATTATATCATCAAAATGAGAAGAAGGGATCTGATTTTCTGAAATTTTAAATGTGATCATCTGTACCGGGTTTGATATTAGGACCTGGTAGGGAGAGCTTCCTCCACAAAGCACAGAAATTAAATGCACACTAATACAAAGATCACAGTAAGGCCACCACCAAGAAAATATCAAACATAAAAGTGACGAGGGTGTTGAAGGATTATAATTGTTAACATTTTGTGGTGACCTTCACTTTTACCAACACATGGAGAAATGCTGCCTGGTTATTTGCAGAAACAATACAGAAATTCATTTGTAAACAGTAATTGCAATTCTAAATGAGTCACCTTTGACACACAAGGAATGGCTTTCAAATTCATTTGAACAATGACATTACAGTACACTGCCTTGAAGTCAACAACAGATCACTGAATTTCCATGACCCAAATCATAAGGAATCATTATTTTAATATTCCATTTACAAAACATCTTGACTATGTTAAAAATCATAGTACTCAGCTTATGCTTCAAAGTAGTGAGTGCCTCCCTTTTGTTCCCAGATAAAAATAGCCCAATGAGTTATGGTGTAGGACAAAGAAAAATGTATTTATACCACCAGCAGCATTATTGCTGTGGTAATAATAGTGTGTACTATCACCACTGTGAACTTTGGAGTGTTAATATACTCAGGCCAGTCATTGAATGTCCATGTACATCAGGTTCTGCCCTGGACCTTTGCATGCACTGCTTTTAAGTCCATCATGATCCTGCACAGTAAAGAGTACTCTTCCCATATCATAGATGAAGGAAACTAGGCATCAGCAAAGCCAAACTACCCAGTTAATACTGAGAAGAACAGACTTGATTCCAAAGTCCTTGAATTTCATACTAACATTTTCCAAGTGAGTAAATGGCTGAGTATAAAACCTCAGGGAAAATGTTTCACATCAACTCAAAAACATCAGACCTCTCCACAGTGTAGAACCAGAAAGAGTAGAAAATTAGTCACACCACCACTTTCTCATACAGTTCTCAAATAAAACATTTTTCACTACTGATGGATTTCATGAAATAGGGAGGAAATATCACAAATAATGATGTAAGTGAAAATAGGTATTTTTCTTTATATGGTTAGGTGATAACTCATCTTACATAAGGACAATCCCTAGTAATTATATTCAAATAGAAGGGACAGTTTTAAGTTATCTCCATAACCCCAAAAGAATTAGCCAAAAATATCAATTCATTCACTTGAGGAAAAGAAAAAATTTTCAAGTATATTAAGAATAACCTTAAAAACACAGTCACAGTCATCAAACCAAATCTTTCACTTTCACATTCACTGAGTTACCATCTCACAAAAATCAGATGCTTCTTTACAAAAACAAACAAACAAGAATAAAGCACAAGCAAATCAAAGTCTGCATCCTCCTAAAGCCATGGTTGCTCCTGAGCTTTGATGCAGTGGTGATTTGGATTATTAAACTGGAGAAGTCAACACTCACCTGCCAAGAATGATGACCTATTGGAATAAAGGAAATGAAAACAAAGGCAGGGCCTTAGTGGATAGGGCACAGGAGTAAATGAATATTTGGGCCTAGTGACCCCACAAGTTAGGCTCAGATTTTTTGGTCACCTTACTTTGACTATGATTTAGTCATCTGACCCTCCTGGTTGCTTCTGAGTGATTGTCAATGATGAGAAAACTCATACCTAATTCCAGTGCCCAAAGACACCCAGTGTTCTGATCTATGAGGCTGTTGTTAGAAAGACAAGCAAGTATTTTTTTAAAAAATATATTTTATTGATTTTTTACAGAGAGGAAGGGAGAGAGATAGAGAGTTAGAAACATCGATGAGAGAGAAACATCGATCAGCTGCCTCCTGCACATCTCCTACTGGGGATGTGCCTGCAACCCAGGTACATGCCCTTGACCGGAATCGAACGTGGGACCTTTCAGTCCGCAGGCCGACGCTCTATCCACTGAGCCAAACCGGTTCCGGCAGACAAGCAAGTATTTGAATATGGCCAGGGACCTAGTGATTTGCACAATAGTTCTTGGTGACCTCAGAAAGTAGAAAAGGGTTTCGGTTCTTATATTCAGGGTTGAATTACCACCAGGAAAATAGCCAGGGTGATTTTCTCTCATGTTTTCAGGCCCATGAGCAGTATTTCTAAAGGAAGCAAGACACTCAGGATTTCACTTAACCAAGAAAAGAAAAACAGAGAGAAAGAGGGAAAGTAGTACCAGGGGCATTTTCCCTAATTTTTCTAGAACTTAGTTCCTGGTTTCTCTGCCATGTTCTAGACTTTTTGTTTCTTTTTGTAGAAGAAATCTGTCTTCATTAAACCTGTTCCACCCAGTCTTTCTCAAACTTAAGAAAAAATGTCCTCACCTAAAACTTCTACCCTTGAATTCACTCCCTTTCTTACCTCCAAATACCCTGCCCCCAGCATAATCACATAATGAAGAAAACCAACAGCAGCAACTTCAACAAAATACTTGTTAACATTCAGGTTCATGTCCTGAATATTAAGAATATTTACAATAACTTATCAAAATAAATTTATGTAAGGGATCTAAACCTATGAAAAATGCATTGAGGGAGAATTTTTGACATTATGTTTTCTTTCATTTGAGGTCTTCGGGGTTAAGCTCCAAAGAGACAGACCTCTAAAAACCCACACTATAGTCTTGTGGAGTCCTCATCGGGACCTGAAAGAATCACAGAGAGCCTGAGTGAGTGAAGATAGATGTGCACTCATCCAATTACAGCAGAAACACACAGGAGAAAAATATTTGTAAAGCACAGAACATTTCAAAAAAATAACTAAAAAAAAAAGAGAGAAAGCAAATGAATCCACAAAATACATTCCATGTACCTAAAACCATGAATGATTTTAGTTTTGCCAGTATTCTCTAGCCATAATCAATTCAGAACCACAAAAATGATTTTGAGTAAATAGAAATAATAATGTTTTTATTTTAACTATTCATTATTCTGTGTGAATTCCTAACTGAACTATTTCACTGACCACAGTCACTGCTAAGTCAAGTGAGAGGAAAGTCTTATAGGGCATTACTATGGGCCAAGTTCTTGCTAAATACTTGGTGTGAATGCACCCTGGTTGTTTTTTGGCCTATGAGGTAGCAGAATGATTCCAAAACATGAGGAGTATAGGAAATGAGTACCCTGAGTCTGGGAAATAGAGGGTGGAGGCATGGAGGGCAGAGGGTTCTTACTGAAGTTCATGGAAGCTGAGTTTGGACATGTGCTTGGAGGTTAGATTCCTGGGCTCTTTAATATTTACCCAGGAGTGGTTATGCAAAATGTGGGAAGGAACTAAAGATCAAGAGTTTGATATAATCCAAATCATATAAATAAATCTGGGCATTGAGTTCTCTTTGATTCTTCACTATCAGTACTGAAAAGTTATTGTTTTCATCATGGTCATGACGACATTATAAAAACAAAAAAATTTTATTATACCTCTTCTGTGAAAGGGACACAGAGAAAACTTTTCACTTTAAAATTATTTTTAATTTTTAAATTACATTTAACTTACAATACTATGTTAGTTTCAGGTGTACAATATAGTGATTAGATATTTATATAACTTGTGATGTGATTCCCCCATAAGTCTACCACCATACATAGTTATTATAATATTACTAGAGGCCCAGTGCACGAAATTCATGCACAAGTGGGGTCCCTAGGCCTGGCAGGTGATCAGGGCTAATCAGAGCTAGGCTGATTGGGACCCGAAGGCCTGGTGGGGTTGGGAGAGGAGGTGACTGTTGCTGGGCCGGGCACGGAAGGAACAGACACCAGATACCGATGCTGCCCTCGGCACCCCGCCAACCTGCAGTTCCCTGCCTCCCCCCCTCCTCCTTCCCTCAGTGCCACACCGCCACCCGGGGAACTGCTGGCTGGGGGAGGGGTGGGGGAAGGGTTAGGGGAGGTTTCAATCCCCAATTTGGAACATGCAGGAGGCAGCCAATCAATGATTCTCTATCATCATTGATGTTTCTATCTCTATTTTCCTCTCTGAAATCAATCAAATATATATTTTTAAAATGCAAGATTTTTAGAGGAAGAAAGGTTGGGCAAGGGAGCTATTGACAGGGGGCATTTGAGATCTTGCTCACATTTCAGATTGGATAACATAAGGTGGTCCTCAGGGAGTGACAGGTGAGGAGTGGCACTAGGTGGAGCAGGGCACTGCAGGCTGAGGAAGGGGCTGTAATGACTGGGAATGTCTGTGACAGTGACACCGAGCATGTGTTGGGACTATCACTGGGATCATTCATACACAAGAGGTTTTGATTCTGGATGGGAGGAGAAACACAGAGATCAACAGGCCTTTCTTAGCCTAGCTGCACAGGGATGCCAGTCAGTGGCCAAATCAATGCCCAGCCAGCCCTGGTGGCTGTGTCCTGCCACTCTCTGGCTATGCTGCGGCACTATTGGCTGGGGAGGCCCAAGGCATGCCCCCAAGTGCACGTAGTATATGAAGGGGTGGACAGGAAGTCAGAAGCTGGAAGTTGAGAGCTGAGGTGACAACAGAGCTACATCTGCCATGGAGCTGGACAGGGAGCAGCTGTCGTGTGACCAGCTTTGGAGTTGGAGGGGCTGTGCTTCCTGCACATCACTGGTGAGTCCCCATGAGCCTACTGGTTGCCAGCCAGACTGGGTGGGGTCTGGGGATGCCTTTCCCTCCTGGAGCCGTTCTTCCCAGGGTAGCAGCCTTGGGCCACTTTTATTTTCAGGTTTTTTTTTTATTGGAAAGCAAGCTCTGGGCTTGTGGTTCCTGGGATCTCTGGGCCATAGCATGTGTCTCCAGGCCTCACTGAGCCCCCCTCCCCTCCTCTTGGATTGAGCATCTTACCCCTGGTGGTCAGTGTGCATCATAGCGACTGGTGGACTGGTCGTTCTGGTTGTTCTGCCACTAATGTTCACTGGGCTTTTATTATATAGACTAGAGGCCCAGTGCACAAAAATTTGTGCACTCAGGGGGGTCCCTCAGCCTGGCCTGTGCCCTCTTGCAGTCTGGGACCCCTCGGGGGATGTCCACCTGCTGGCTTAGGTCCGCTCCCTGGGGGATCAGACCTAAGCTGCCAGTCAGACATCCCTCTGGCAGCCCAGGAGCCCTCGGGGGATGTCTACTTGCCAGCAGGGAGCAGGCCTAAGCTGCAGTTGGACATCCTTAGCACTGCTGAGGAGGCAGGAGACAGTCCCGCCATCACTGCTGTGCTGGCAGCCATCAGCCTGGCTTGTGGCTAAGCAGAGCTCTCCCTGTAGGAGCACACTGACTACCAGAGGGCAGCTCCTGCATTGAGCGTCTGCCCCCGGTGGTCAGTGTGTGTCATAGTGACCCGTCATTCCCAGTCATTCTGCAGTTAGGGTCAATTTGCATATTACCCTTTTATTATATGCCTCATGCATGGATGGGGGCTGGCTGGTTTGCCCTGAAGGGTGTCCCAGATCAAGGTGGGGGTCCCGCTGGGGTGCCTTGCAGCCTGGGTGAGGGGCTGAGGGCTGTTTGCAGGCTGGCCACAGCCCCTTCAGGGTGGGGGTCCCCACTGGGGTGCCTGGCCAGCCTGGGTGAGGGGCTGATGGCTGGCTGCAGGCTGGCCATGGCCCCCAGCCACCCAAGCTCCCAGTGGAAGCTAGCTAGAAGCAGGTATCTGGGATTTATTTGTCTTCTATAATTGAAACTTTGTTGCCTTTAGCAGAGGCCACAGCCAGCCAGGGCAAGCGGGAAGCTTGGCTTCCTCCATCGCCGGAGCAACCAAGCCTCCTGCTTGCTCCAGTTCCGTGGCTGCCTGCCACCATCTTGGTTGGGTTAATTTGCATATAGTCTCTCTGATTGGCTAGTGGGTGTGGCTTGGGGCATAGCAAAGTATGGTCAATTTGCATTTTTCTCTTTTATTAGATTAGATTGACTGTATTCCCTATGCTGTACTTTATATCCTCATGACTTTTTATACATGGCAATCTGTACTTCTTAAAACTTTTTAGTTTGAGACTGTCAGTAGACACATTCTCTAGCATCCTCCATGTAAAGGCCCTGATCCTGCTGAGGAGCAGCTGAACTCCCCAGTTCTGCCATCAGAGCCCCAGCTCATGGGGAGACAGTTAAGCCAGCAGTGCGGGCAGGAGTGCCCAGGAGACTTGCATTGTCAATGTTAATGGCAGAACAAAAGAAGGAAAATCTACCAAACTCATGCAAAAAGAGGCCAAGTGTTCTTGTCAAGAAACAAAGCAAAATTTTTTTTTAAGTGAATAATTCCTGGAGAACAAAATATCTAATATTTTGCTGTTTTTTGTGTGTGTTTCATTTGTTTATTTGTTTTACTAATTGGTAAGTATAAAGTATTCTGAAGATTAAAAATACTAAACAGTGCTTATTGTTCTTACATTTAGTATGGAAATGGTATTTTCTAGAAGAAACAATTAAGGTGGGTTGTTTGAACAGAAGATAGTAGTACTTTGTAACTTTTTTTCTTCTAGACTAAGTTTAGTATATTATAAATTACTCAAAGAAAGAAGTTTGTAACCTGACACCTTATTTGATGTGCTTATCTTGGTCACTAAATGTTAATATCTACAGGTTATAAGAAAAGTGTTCTGCCTCAATTTTAAGTAATTATCCTGCTTTTACCTCATGTTCTGCTATCTTATTAAGCCTGTGTGAAATGCATAATTACGGTGCAAACGAGATTGCTCTGCCAGTCTTGGCAAGACCATCTCATAAGACCATGGGCTCCTTAAGGGCAGAACTCAGTCCACTCCTCTTTCCCATCCCATGCCTACTGTAGCACCTACAAGGGGGCAAGAAGTCCACACATGGTCACTGAATCAGTCACAGAGGAATATCCTAATTGTGTCAACCTCATGTTGGGAGGAAAAAGCAACCAGTTTCCAGGTACCGTTTCTTCTGGCCAAGGCTTTAGATCAGACCCCAACATCTTTCCTTAGGATTTCCTTATTACACTCCTGGACTGACCCCCAAGTTCCAGCTTCAACTGCCTCTGAACCCCAACTCACTAACAGACCAGAGCAATATTTTTGTGGCGCCACCTCTTGAGGTTTTCCCATTGTCTTCAGAACCACTGTAGAGTCTTTTCCTCCCACAGTTAGAGGACAGGTTTACAATAATGATGTCGCAGGTGAGATAGCATATCAAGTAAGGTGTCAGGAAGGGCATGTGAAATGTTCTCCTGTACACAGGTATTCATAGCAGAAGAAAGTTGTCAACACAAAGAACATACTGAGCAGAGACTCAGTAATTGTCAGAGTGAACACTTGTGTTGTTGCAACAGGAGAAAGAGAGCAGAGAAAGAGGAGAGGGGGGCAATGCATCTCAGTCAAATTTCAGCACCAGGCTATAGGCTTGAAGGTCACACACAAGAGGCTGTGTGCCATCAGACTTTGCTTTCTCCTTACCTTATTCCTTCCAGAGGTGATTTCAAGGACAGCTACACTAATGTGGAGCAACACCAAGGGGATGGGGCCTAAAATCTGAACTATGGCTCCTATAGGACTATACAGTACCCTGACCACTTGATCTACTGCTACCACACAAACCCCACAAACACAAAGACTGTCCAATATTTGTGGAGACTTTCAAGATATCCAGTCTCCTCTCTGCTTTGCTATCCCTTCCTGATGGAGAGAAGAGAAAATCCAGCTGAGACCCTGCCAATGGAATTCCTTCAATTACCAACTGGTGAGCAGGTCCTCTCACCTTCTCTTCTTTCTCCACCTTGTGCTCACAAGTTTCTTGCCCTATTTCTTTTCATTTTAATGCTGTTTGTTTCTGAATTTGATGAAAGCACACAACCTCTGAATATCCACTTGCTTGAACACACATAGAAAACACTGTTTTAGACATTGGTTTGAACAGTGCTGTTGCCCGCTGACTGAATCAAATGTGCTAAGGGCAGTTCTATTATGGTGGCCATACCCACAGTTCTGCCCACTCTGAGCAACATGGCAGCAGTGCTGTGTCCTCCTGATGTATAAGAATACCAGGCCAGGATGGGGGTCCAGTGCTTGGTAAAAAATCTTCCCAGAATATAGCAGCATGAAACAACAGACATGCTTCTATCACAGTGCTATGGGTCAGCAATACAGGAGCAACTCAGGTGGGTGGACCTGGCTCAAGGTCCCTCATGAAGCTGTAGTCAGACTGTGGTCACGAGTCCTCTTGGCTTCAGCATATGCTGTTAGAGAGCGTGTTGAAGTTAAAGGGCATGGATCTAGAAAGGTAGGTCTTCCCCAGATTACATTGCTTCTCTGGTGTCCACTCTGTGGGTAGTGGGGGCCCTTCTGGAAGTAGAAATCACCATGGTGCATATGGAGAAATAAGTTGCTGGCTCTGTGGAAATTGGATGAGGAGTGGATCAATAAGGAGGAAACTAGGTCTCTAATGGTGGCCCATGGAGAAATGGAAGACAATGCAAAGCATTAAGACTCCATGATTAGATATTGTAGGTGAGGAAAAGAGGATAATCTCGACAAAACATACACAATTTGGTACATCCACAGAAGCCAAGGACTTCTTAAGTGTCTGGTTGAAGATGATGTTTCTGGGGCTAGTCCTTTGATTACCACCTAGGCACATGTCACCTGGCCATGTCCCTGAAACCTCATGGGGTAGAAATAACATCTTAGTGGTTGCTTACACATTTCTTACAAATGTCCTAATAAAACCACATTTGTCTATGCAATCAGTGAAGTAAATATTTAATTTGGAGCTAATTGGGAAAGTGGAATTTTCTGTGGAGAATCAAAGCTGTCACCAGGACATGGCAACTTGGGACAACAGCCTTACTCCTGCATTTGGAGAATATGGAAGTGCTGGGCTCAGATAGTGATTCAGAATGGGAAAAGTGACAGATTCATCAGCAAAGGCTGTGCAGCCAATCCTTCCATCCCACCACTGCTGGTACCACCTGACTTTACTGTTAGAGAGCTGTACTGACCCCCTTTTACTGACCCTAACTCAGCCCTCCACTCTGCAGCCCAGCCCCAGCTTGCTGTTTTCCACATAAGACTGCCTTTGATGCTTGTGATTCTTTTTTGTTTGTTTGTTTCTAGAAAAATAACTGGGGTACGGAAAACATGCCATTTTATTTGACCTATACACACAGTCTCCCAGGAATGACCTTTGAACCTCCACTACCCTATCAGCTAAGACAGTTTCTGGTGAATGAAGACACTAGCCTGACACTACTGAACCCCTATAATGAAACAATAAGTACCTGCTGCCAATTCTTACCCTCTTTATTATAGGGTAAGTCTTAGTGTTTTTATATAGAAACTAGAGGCCGGGGGAACAAAAACTTGTGTACTCGAGGGGAGGGAGGGTCCCTCAGCCCGGCCTGTGCCCTCTCGCAGTCTGGGACCCCTCGGGAGATAACGACCTGCTGGCTTAGGCCTGCTGCCGGATGGCAGAGGGCAGGCCTAATCCCTAGGTGCAGCCCCTGGTCGGGATCAGAGCAGGGCCGATTGGGGAATTTGTGCGCTGCCCCCTGTCATGCACAGAGCAGGGCGGATTGGGAGGTTGCGATGCCACCCTCAGTCACGCTCAGGGTAGGGCCGATTGGGAGGTTGGGGCACCGCCCCCTGTCACACTCAAGGCAGAGTCTATGGGGAGGTTGCAGCGCCACCCCCTGTCACGCACAGAGCAGGGCCAATCAGGGGGTTGGGGCGCTGCCCCCTGTCATGCACAGAGCAGGGTCCATCAGGGGGTTGGGGCGCCTTCCCCTGTCAGGAACAGAGCAGGGCCGATAGGGAGGTTGTGGCCCTGCCCCCTGTCACACACAGAGCCACAGGGCGATCAGGGGGTTTGGGCGCTGCCCCCTGTCATGCTGATCCCGGTGCCGGGAGACCTCGCAGCTCCGCTGATCCTGGTGCTGGGAGGCATATTACCCTTTTACTATATAGAATAGAGGCCTGGTGCATGGGTGGGGGCTTGCTGGTTTGCCCTGAAGGGTGTCCTGGATCAGGGTGGGGGTCCCCACTGGGGTGCCTGGCCAGCCTGGATGAGGGGATGATGGCTGTTTGCAGCTGGTCACACACCCTTCAGGGTGGGGGTCCCCATTGGGGTGCCTGGCCAGTCTGGGTGAGGGGCTGAGGGCTTTTTTCACGCTGGGACTGAAGCTCCCAACTGCTCCTTCTTTTCCTTTTTTTTTTTTTTTTATTCTGAGCCAGCTTTAGCTCTGAGGCTCCAGCTCTTAGGCCTCTGCTCCTGAAAGCAGGTATCTGTTTTGTTTTGGTTCTACAATCGAAACTCTGTATCAACTCCAGGTCTGAGATCCTGGCTAGCTGAAAGCTGGTTTCTGGGTTTTTGTTTAGTGTCTATATTTGTTACAATGTTTGAAACTGCAGGCTCAAAGGCCTGCAGCGGCAGGCGGGGGACGTTGGCTTCCTCCATCACTGAAGCAAGGAAGCCTCATGTTAGTTTCAAGCTGCCTGGCTGCCGGCCGCCATTTTGGCTGTCAGTTAATTTGCATATCTCGCTGATTAGCCAATGGGAAGGGTAGCGGTCATACGCCTATTACCATGTTTCTCTTTTATTAGATAGGATTTGTGAAATTGACTACATAGTGAAATGACAATTTTTGAATATATTGGGTTAAATAAAATATAATATTAATTTCACCTCTTTTTTCACTTTGTTTAATGTGAATTCTAGAAAAAAATTTTATTGAGAGATAATTGACATACTAGTTTCAGGTGTATAACATAACAATTCAATATATGTAAATATTGTGAAACTAGAGGCCCAATGCACGAAATTTGTGCAAGGGGCTCTGCTGCCTTGGCCCCTGCGACCGTGGTGGCTGCTTCTTCCTTGGCCCCTGCCACAGCGGCTTTGTCCCGAAGATCATCCGGAAGGATGTCCGGTCTAATTAGCATATTATGCTTTTATTATTATAGATAATTACCACAGAAAGTCTAGTTAACCTCCATCACTTCACATAGTTACAAATTTGTATGTGCATGATGGTTCCCCCTTTTAGTCAGTCTAGCTAAGATCTGTGACTTTGTTGATCTTCTCACACAAAAAAACTTTTGGTTCCATTGATTTTCTCTATTGTTTTTCTATATTCCTTTTTATTTATCTCTGCTTTCATCTTTTTTTTCCTACTGCTGTCTTAGGTTTAATTTATTTTTTTTCTAGTTCCTTAAGGTGTACAGTTAAGGTTATTAATTTGAGGTATTTCTTCTTTTTTTAATTCATGCATTTGCAGCTATAATTTTCTGTGAGTACTGCTGTCACTACCTCCTCTGAGTCCCGGTATTTTGTGTTAATTCCCCTCTTTTAACCATGAAAATAATCCCATGGCACTGGGAAAACAGAAGGATGGGGCAAACATGTGGTTATCAGGTTTGTTTTTCCCTAAATTAAAACTGACCCAGAAAAGATGTATCTCCTGGGTAAATTTAGTTCTTCTTTCACCTAAAGCAGAAGCTGTCTTTGCTAATGAAATTGTGGTTCAAGAAAAGACACTTTTCTGTGGTGTTGTTTTTCTCCAAGATACTGTGGCACCTGTGAGTAAATATGTGAAGTACAATATTGACTTGAAGCTGATTCATTTGTGTTAAGTGTCTCTGAAGTCAGAGAACATAGTTTACCAGTGACCAGGGAAAATTGGGTAGTCTTCTGTTCTATCACCATGGGCCATCCCCAGTTCCAATGATTGTTGCAGGGGTCAGGTCACCATGATTCTTATCCAAGGCCTCCTCTCCTTGCTGCCTCACTCCTCCATCAGGCCACACTTCAGAGACACTGCCGTGAGCTTATGGTCTGGGATCTAATGATTTAGCAAGTGATCATGAGCCAGCACTAAACAGAATGGGACTGGCTTTCCTAGGGAGACATAAATGCCCTAACCTCTCCCTGGCTGAGCATGACTCAGCCAAGAACTCTGAGGTATATTAGGTGATCTCAGTTGGATGAAGCTTGCTCCTCATGTCCAGACCTAGACTGTGTGGAATGTTCTATGCATTGTTGAACAGCTGTTATATTTGTCCAAGGGGTGGCCCAATTCCAGTGGTGGGTGAAGTAATTCCTGTTTATATGTGCAGTTTCAAAGAGTTTCTGGACATTTTGGCATAAAAAGCACATTATAATAAATCATTATTGTCTCTAACAATAGTCAGAGGTATGTGAAAGTTTGTCCCACATACACAGACTTTGGAAACAACTTTGATAGGTTCTCCACTTTTTCCCCCTTGATTAGAGCACAACAGAGAATGTCACTTCGATGGTGAAATAAATCTTAAGGTAATTCCTGGAAATGTGTATCTGATGTGACAAGCCAAAGGAAAAAAAATGAAGCTGAATAGTCATCTACATGTGTAGTTGCCTAGTGTAGTGGGAGACAGCAAACTAGATAAAAATGGTGTTTGCTGCACACACATAGCTATTGTGGTTATCATAGGTTGATAAGCCCAAGTGATAGTGAAAATCAAATGATTCCTTCCAGAAAGCT
The DNA here is from genome assembly GCF_964212035.1 of Myotis nattereri. NCBI lineage: Eukaryota > Metazoa > Chordata > Mammalia > Chiroptera > Vespertilionidae > Myotis > Myotis nattereri. The sequence continues at coordinate 108,558,534 of NC_138076.1, forward strand.
GGCCCCCCAAAATATATGGTAAACTGGGCACATTAGTACAAATCTAAAGCAATGTACTATCTAATTATATATTATATTTTGATAGTTCATTTATTTCTATATTTTGATAAGTCATCTCTAAGCTACCCTGAGTAGCAGTTAACATTAATTTTGAGCATAAAGCACCATAGAGGGGTCTGAATTTAGAGGCAACAATTTAGATCAAGTGGGTATCCAGCCTCAAAGATGTACTAGGATGGGGAAGGGGATGAGGACTGAGCAGGAATCCATCAGGATTGATGTGGCTGTTCTCTTATCTCCTTTGTACATTTTTCCCACAAAGTCCCTGCAGGATCTGCATGCTCCAGTAGTGTCCAAGTGCTCTTGGTCTATGGCTAGTGTTGTGCCATACTTTGACACCATGGTTGTACCAGGTGATTAAATACATCCATGCTGGTTAGCAAGTAGCCACCAATTCTAGATCACAGAGTGTTTCCTGGTCACTTGTGTCTCAGGGTCCCTCCTCTCAGGAATCCAAGTGTCCAACTGGGGCCCCCAGAGACTTGGCTGGCACATTGACCTGCTTATCTACCAACTAGTTGGAAATTGGTGCCACACAGACAGATATTTTGTCTTTTACAACTGGGCTAGCCTTGAGTTACTGTCTTCACGTTCAACATGGCTCTACATATGTAGGCAGCACTAGCAGCTATACCACTAGATAAAGGTGATGTCGAGGTAAAGTTTTCTAGAAAAAAAAGGTGCCTAAGGGAGCATAAACCTAAAGAAGTAGGGCTCTTCACACCACTGATTGTAAAAGGGTCCTAATATACTACAAAGTATACATCAGGGAAGACAATGCCACAGATTTAACATAAAACCAACATGTAAAGTATTAAAAATCAAACAAGTAGTAAAAAACAATTTTTCTTGGTTTTTAGCATTCATAAAACAAATTTTAAAAACTCATGATAAGTTGGGTGGCTTGAAAACTTAAAATGAATCAATGTAGGATTATGAGTTTTATTTATTGACAAACTTATTGGCAACAATTAGAGGCATTCAAAATCATTTATGTCATCTTAGATTGGGCCAAATTTCTATAATGAAGAGATGATCAATGTAAGTTATTGAAGGTGATAATGATGACAGTGATGATGGTGATGATAATGGTCTTTGTTCTAATCTATACTAATAAAAGGGTAATATGCTAATTACACCGGACATTTTCCTGACATCAATCTGGACATCCTTCCAGAAAAAGCCACGGTGGCGGGGGCCAAGGCATAAGCATTTAGGAGTGATCACGCCAGGAGGGGAGAGCAGTTAGGGGCAACCAGGCTGGCAGGGGAGGGCAGTTAGGGGCGACCAGGTCAGCAGGAGAGGGCACTTAGGGGTGATCAGGCCAGCAGGCAGAGGCAGTTAGGGGTGACCAGGTAGGCAGGCAGGCAGGTGAGCAGTTAGGAGCCAGCAGTCCCGGATTGCAAGAGGGATGTCCAGATTGGAGATGGTGCAGGCCGGGCTGAAGGACCCCTCTCCCCACTGCATGAATTTCGTGCACCGGGCCTCTAGTTAAGTATAAAAGTTAATCTAACATTTCCCCCTTTATTATTTAATTACCTCCTAATTATTATCAAAGCTATACATAACCTTATGTAAAATTGTACAGAACAATCAAAAACTGATTTCTGAGAACAAGTATGTTGCTTGGACTTTGTTGACAGCTATCAGATACCTCATGCTTCAATAGAAATACATTAAAATATCCTTTGTTATTAGAAAATTCTTTTTTAGTGGAGCTGTACAACAGCTCTTACAGAATCCTCAGGTAGTCCTACAATAGCATTATTGTTTGCATCTGTGTTTCTCCTCAGCTGAAATTATGGGACAAATGTGTATGAATTGAGTAAGCTCCCCACATTGGTGGCAATGTCACTGCTCCTCCTTTGGAAACTATAAGCAGAGATGACCATTCATGTTTTCATAGTATCTAGAGCTAATTGGTTCAAACAAGAGTTTAAACCCCAACTGTTAATTAATAGTATAGAGTCAGAGAAAGAACAGCTTCCATGGGGTCCAAATTATGTACTATGACCTGTTAGTGAGCTATGAAACCAAGTGAGTGCCTCACAGACAATGTCTTTTTAGTGCATGAGAGTAGAATAAAATAAAACTAGTAGCCAAAAACATTTTTGCTAAATTTTTAAATAAATTGGAAAAATGTAATTATTTCTTGCATATAAATGTACCCAGTAGCTAAATTCAGGTTGCTCTCTTCCTAGTTTCTGGAAGTCATCTCTAAGCTACCCTGAGCAGCAGTTAACATTAATTCTGAGCATAAAGGACCATAGTGGGGTATGAATTTAGAGGCAACAATTTAGATCAAGTAGGTATCCAGCCTCAAAGATGTACTAGGATGGGGAAGGGGATGGGGACTGAGCAGGAATCCATTAGGAGAGAAGGCTGATGTGGCTGTTCTCTTATCTCCTTTGTACACTTTTCCCACAAAGTCCCTGTGGGGTCTGTGTGCTCCAGTGGTGTCCAAGTACTCTTGGTCTATGGCTAGTGTTGTCCCATACTTTGATGTGGGAGGAGCCTCGAGAAACTAAAACTAAGGATTTGATGTCAGGAGCTGTTTATGAATGTCTGGTGTTTCTAATACATAGAGGAAGACATCACACTACAGTCACTCCATTTCCTGGAAGGGGGGGCGAGGCAGACATATTCAACTGACCAATGGAGAAAATGGATCCTTGAATCCAAATTTAGGGTAGGAGCTCCTTCTGTTGGTATGTGAAATAGGCCACTGCGGAGCCAGAGGCCACCACACACACCTCAGGGCTACTGACAGCAAACTCAAGCAGGTGTTGCCTGAAAACTGAGCTAGAGGCTCATGTACCTCCCTCCAGGAGTTGAAAAGGAGAAACTAACATCTGTAATTTATATTCATTTAAAATTGTGTTCATTGCAAGTTGGATTATAATTTATATAATACAGGTCATTAGAACCAATCATGGGTTTGTCCCCCATCAAAACATGAGAATAGAGTATAATTTAACATCAAATTTAAAATAGTCAACAATTTCAGTTTTGGAAACCAAAAAGAAGATGCTGGGCACTATAATGTATAGCAAACAGTTTTATAGAATTACTAGAGGCCCGGTGCATGAAATTTGTGCACTGGGGGCAGGGGGTCCCCCAGCCCCGGCCTGTGCCCTCTCACAGTGCAGGAGCCCTGCAATAGATCACCCCAAAGAGGTAGGCCACACCCACTCATCTGGGGCTCCTCGATGGATTGCCCCAAAAAGGTAGGCCGGAGCTGGGGGTCCCCTTTACAGCGAGCGCGCAGGGCCATGGGGAGCCCAGCAGAAGCTGCGTGGAACAGCCACCAGGGCCCTGCCTCTGCGGCACATGTGTGGGGCCACAGGAAGCCTGCTTTTGCTGTGCATGCAGCCATCTTGTGATGGTGTGAAGGCATCACCCATGAGGGCGTGACAACTACTTAGCCTTTTATTAGTAAGGACTAGGGGCCCAGTGCACAAATTTGTGCACCTTGAAAGGAACTGTGGGCCATGAGGCTAGAGTGGGCACAGGGGTGGGTCTCGGCCCATTCTCTGTGCCCTGGCCTGACCTCTCCTGCTGCAGCACCCAGTCTCCTGTCTGCTGGCAGCCCCGCTCCCACCACCACCGTTCCCATGTGCTGATGGCACAGGTGCAAGTGGGGCCTGTGCCATCAGCGGGTGTGAGCAACAGCTGCTGCCCACATCACTCCTCAGCAGGAGGGGGAGGTGAAGAAGCCCTGGGGGGAAATCAGGGCCAGTGCCAGGTGCCAGTAGTGGGTGCAAGCGGCATCTCCAGTGCTGGCAGCAGGTGCAAGCGCTGGGCAGGACCATGGTGCATGGGAGCAAAGAATTTTCAGTAACTACCAGAGACTCGCCCCAATGACAGCAACTGGCGCCCCACCTTGGTCTGGCACCCCTGCTCACCTGCTCCACCATCCCGCTGCGGCTGACTCCCACCATGTTCCAAGCTCTGCTGCCTGCTGCCAATGCCTGCCATGTTACGTGTGTGCCCCCTGGTGGTCAGCGTTTGTCAGAGCAACCAGTTGTTCGGTTGTTCAGTTGTTCCACTGTTTGGTCTATTTGCATATTCGGATTTTATATTTTATAAAATAAAAAATGATTTGGGGTAAAACTGTCCATCCTGGCTAGGGCGACTAACACTAAAAATCTCCAAAAAGAATAAAACTTTTAATTGTGAGCAGTAGGGTGGTAGGTGCTCTATAGACAGAGGACACAGAATTGGAGGATGCATTAATTTGGCTGAAAAATCTAATATGCTGCATCCAAATTACTACATCCTGTGTAAGGGTTTGTATCAGTAGCTCTTTCTCCATCCCACAACCACATTAAAATTTTGCTCATGAAAGAAGCCAGAGAACTATGTATGTCAGCACTTACTCATATGCAAAGTAAGGAATTAACTGTTCAGTGGATTTCAGGAAACAAATTGGAGGGGTCAGAAATATGCATCATGCCACCCCAACTCTGCTTCAAATCATTTGCACCATCCCAATGTCATGGTCAAAGATACAGTTTTAGACTTTTTTTTTCTATTAACTGAAAGTTCTTTATGTTTTTAAGCTAATAGTTTGAGCAACCTATAACTTCAAAAGTGCCCGTTTATAGAGGATTAACTAAAGCCTCGTGGTGGTGCTTTAGAGCCTGCCCACCCTCCATGTCTCAGAGGTTGTATTAATTCCCCTTAGCTCACACTAAAATATCACCCTCACATTTAAACTTCTCAAAAAAAGCCACAAAAGTACATGTTTGCCATTCTTCTGAAAACAACTACTGATGAGAGAAGAACAGGCACAGGTCAGTGTCAGGCACTTTCAGGTGACAAATGAATCACCAGAGAAAAGTATGTTGTCTGTGCTCCAGGATTTTTCATAAATTATATCTTAATCTCTGATATAATTGTTGGGGAGTACGTCCACTGACCAAAACCTTGTTCACACTAGGAAAACTGCATATTCAGTGACCATCTGAGGCTCTGTGCTCACTGTGCTGGCAACTGTCACTGATGCTGCGCTGTCACTGTCTCCTCCTCAGCAGTGTCCCTCTTGCTTGGGTTGTGTGTGTGACTCTACAGCATCACTAATGTGGTCATCAGAGCCCTGTAGTATTGGTGAAGGTTCAGTGATGCCAAAAGGGTGAAATAGTAAAGAGGTTTATTTAAAGAAACTGGGGAACCTTGGCTGGTGTGGTTCAGTTGGTTGGAGCACAACCATATATTGAAAGGTTGTAGGTTTGATCCCCAGTGGGTCACATAAGAAAGGCGACCAGTTGATGTTCTCTCTCACATTAATGTTTCCTCCTCCTCTCCTCCTCCTCCTCTTCCTCCTCCTCCTTCTTCTCCCCTTTCTTCTTCTTCTTCTTCTTCTTCTTCTTCTTCTTCTTCTTCTTCTTCTTCTTCTTCTTCTCTCTCTCTCTCTCTCTCTCTCTCTCTCTCTCTCTCTCTCTCTCTCTCCTTCTCCTCTTTCTAAAACCAATAAGCATATCTTTGGTAAGGCCTACAAAATAATAAATATTAAAAATCTGGGGATTAAAGAAAACAAGTTCTGATGTGCTCATGTATAACAATGAGTCCATAGACAAGCCTTCTCATCACAGCAGGCAAAATGTATGCCATTCTTATTCCAAACATGCACTTTTAGCTTTTCTTATTACCTTTCAACTTCTAAATGTTTATTTTCAATGCATTTTTATTTGATGAACATATTGTGAAAAAGGGAAATGGTGTGATTTGCCCCAGTCCTTTAATCCCAATACCTGGCTGAGATCCTGATTGCCCAGGACTGGCGAGAGCTCAACCCAGCCAGCATTTCTGGGTCACTTCTTACAAGGGTGGTGCTGAGCAACTACAGATTTAAAGGAGGAGCCTGACACAGTAGAATATGTCCATTACTATAAGACTTGCTGGAATAAGGTAGTTACAGTAAGAAAAACTCAGTATTTCAAAGACCAAAAAATGTCCTACAGTTGCTGGGATCAAGGTGGCTTTTGCTGAGGACAAGGTCTATAAACACTCTAACTGAAAACAGAGTATTTGGTAAATGAAAAGAATCCTTCCCAAAGATAGTATGCCTGTCCTCCCATCTAACCCTAGTGCATGTCAAATGAGGCCACAGCCTACCTGCTCACCTACTGTACTCTTTCTACTACCTCTACCAGAGAGTCAGATCTCATTCCCTCATTCACCCTTCCAAGTAAGGGAGGAAAGTAACAAACTTGCTATTTTTTCACAGCCTAAGTCTCATATTAATATTCCTGCCACAATCTTTTCTTCTGAAATACCTCCACAGCCTAGGACAGTGATGGCGAACCTTTTGAGCTTGGCGGGTCAGCATTTTGAAAAACCCTAACTTAACTCTGGTGCCGTGTCACATATAGAATTTTTTTGATATTTGCAACCATAGTAAAACACAGACTTATATTTTTGATATTTATTTTATATATTTAAATGCCATTTAACAAAGAAAAATCAACCAAAAAAATGAGTTCACGTGTCACCTCTGACACGCGTGTCATAGGTTTGCCATCACTGACCTAGGACCTTGCATGCATTCAAACACAGCTCTGTAACAGCAGAATCACCTCCAAAAGGTTCTATCCTGTTAAGGACATACTGAGTTTATCTTCAGAAATAACAAAACAGCAGTCATGTAGCAGAAACATGCACATAGGAGAGAACTTTGATCTGCAGCTATACCTGGAACCAAAGTCCCACTAACCCTGCCCTCCCCAAGGAACCAAAAGACCGAGATTTGACCAAAACTTGGACTTTCAGAAATCAAGGGTTTCTTGTCCAGAAAGATCCAGTGTTGATGTCCCTTTACTGTAACTGGCCAAACTCAAAGGTCTTCCAATTAAAATTTGCCTGCCAGCACTTCCGCATACGTTTCCCCTAATCTTTATAAATACTTGTCTTGGTCCAGAGAGAAAGATGGTTTTGAGGCACCATTAGGTCTCCCATCTTCTTCGTTGTCACTTCTTGACTATAAACCTTTCCGTACTTCAAACTCTGACATTTTGAGTGTTGGCTTTTCAAAGCATCAGGCACCCAGACTTGGTTTTCGGTAATGGCTCTAAACTGCCTTGGGTAGCACCTAAAAGATCTCTTATGAGGACTGACCTCTGAATTAGCAGCATTGTCCTTGCCTAAACAAGCTACATGGATGTTATTTTCTTCATTAGATCCTGATCACCACACTTTCTTATTGTCCATCAGAACATGAAAAGCCAAAATCTGGACATGTGAAGAGTGATAGATCTTAGAAAGGCTACGGAGCAAATGGGTTAACTTGCTGCACAATTTCTAGGGCTACTGAGGAATTTGCCTAAACAAATCATGAAGGTACAAAGAATGATAACTTCAAGTAACAGGCACCAAAAAGTAAACACTTAAGCAAAATTCATTTTCAGGAACTATTTACACCCTGAGGAATCTTAGGAGAACTGGGATTGAAAGTTCAATTTTGGAAATCTTCTACTTTTAGACTCCAAAGGAATAAATAGTTGTTTACAACAGAAAACAAAAAAAGGCCTTGTCTGTGATGAGGCTAAACAGACTGAGCCAGGGAGTGCCAATGACGCAAGGACATGGGGCACAGACACAGATAGGCTTGATTGACATACATATTGTTCAGCTCCTACAGACACACAAGGAGGGTACAAGACATGTTAGTTGACCATGGAAATTCCCCAAAGTGTTCAAAATACATTCCCTCAAATACCACAACTGTCTAGAGCACCTTGTGCATAACTCTATTTAATGTTTGCCTTCACGTGGTAACATAAGGATCTAACATCTGCCCATTATTGGACTGTGAGCTGTCAAGGAGCTTGATAGCCTGCTATACCTTTGCATGCCAAGGCCCAGCACTATGCTCAAAAAGGAACTCTGAAATGACCCAATAGATATGTATTTCTCATCAAAACAGACATTAATCCTGCACCTTACACAGTGTCTGCTACATTTTCACTCCCTGTTACAAATGAAGAAACTGAAGCACAGGAAGAGCCTAATATTATGCACAATCCTGAGGGACAGAGCTCATTGAAGACTCCAGTTCCAGGTCAGGCTGATCAAATAGCTACCAATATGACATGATAAAAACCAGTCTTGAGAAAACTTTTTAATTTTTTAAAATTGATTTCAGAGAGGAAGGGAGAGGGAGAGAGACATAGAAACATCAATGATGAGAGGAAATCATTGATCGGCTGCATCCTGCACACCCCCTACTGGGATTGAGCCCACAACCCAGGCATGTGCCCTTGATCACAATGAAACCCTGACCTCCTGATAAAATAGAACTCCCATTTGATACAGTGATTCCACTTCTAGGAATATATCCCAGAAACTAGAAACACCAATCAGAAAGGATATATGCACCCCTATGTTCATAGCAGCACAATTTACAATAGCTAAGATTTGGAAACAGCCCAAGTGTCCATAAGCACATGAGTGGATTAAAAATTGTGGTAGGAGGGAGATCCAAGATGGCAGCCAACAGGACGGCTGGCTGAAAGATAGTGTGTGAGTGAGAGCACAAAAGGAGAGTGCGTAGATGTGTGGGAAGTGTGTATTTGGGAGTGAGGGACAGCTGTATTTCACAGGACTATTGGGGGCTGGTGAACCAGGCACCCCTGGCCGGGCAGCCTCTACTGCTGCTGAAATCTCTCCCAGAGTGGCGGGCTCTGCCATAGAGACTGTGCCATCTTGAAGGGGAGAGCGGCTGTGATTGGAAGCCCAGCCTTACCTTCAACCGGGGAAACCTGGGATACCTCCTGGGACTCTACAATCACAACGCCAAGGAACCAGCTTCCTCAGTTACGAACACACGAACACCAAAACTCCAGCCTCCCCGGCTGCAGGCACCTAAAAAGTTTGTCCAGGGGGAGACAAAGTGGCGGCAGACAGGTCCTGCACCTTCTCACAGAGCAGATAGAAGGAACAGCTGAATCAAATAACATCCACCTGAAATTTGCAAATTAAACACACCTGGTGAGGCAATCTGTGGACAGAAAGGTCAGAGATTGCCTGAGAGAGGTGAGACCTGGGATCCAGGCTGGAGGGAGAAATGCCTGCATTGGGGACAAGAGTCTCAGAGGGAGACTGTGCTCCACCAAACCCATGGCCCTTGGGGTCAGTGTAGCCCTCTAACGTGTAAATGGATCCACAGGGCTGCTGACAGAGGGGGACTATAGATATAAGCCCACAGCTGTGGGAAACTGTGCTCAGAAAGGCAGCCTGAAGTTCTATACCGGCCCCACAGTGCCAGCGGATAAAGACGTGAGTCGGCATGGTTCCTTTGTCTTTTTTTTTTTCTCTCCTTGCTTTTGCTTGCTAAATACAATACATAGCATCTTATAATTAAAAACATTCACTGAGGCTGCAGGAGAAAATTGTTTTTGTGGAAACTGGGGATGAGAATAAGGAGAGATGAGCAGGAAACCAGCTCTGGGTCAGTCCATCCCTCCAACCCAGTATTAAGTGTGACAGGAAAAGAAGAATCTAAACACTGGGTAGAGGGGTCATTTAGTCTGGAAATTAATACAGAAACACTGCCACCCAGGGGTTGTGACAGAAATTGATGCTTTTGTAAATACAACTGAAGGCAGGCAGAGAAACAAAGTGAGCCGAGAGATCCCGTCTGCTTGAAAACAAGGTTGTAGCTTATGACACAGAGGAGCAGTGGATTGCAGGGAACTTCAACACTGTGCTGACTACTTGTCAGGAAACAGACATGCCAGGCAGAAGAATAAAGGAAGTGAATGACCTTCACTACTTCACTTTTTTATTTTTTATCTTTTACTTAAGAAACTACAATTTTTTTCTCACTTGATTTTACTTTTTTAATATTATATTTGTACTTATTTTATTTATTTAAAATATATTTTTATTGATTTCAGAAAGAAGGAAGAGGGCGAGAGAGATAGAAACATCAATGATGAGAAAGAATCATTGATTGGCTGCCTCTTGCACGCCCCAAACTGGGGATCAAGCCCGCAACCCGGGCATGTGCCCTTAACCAGAATCAAACCTGGGACCCTTCAGTCCGCAATCCAACACTCTATCCACTGAGCCACACCAACTAGGGCTATATTTTTAATTATTATTATAACCACTACTATTTTACCTTTTTTAAAAGTTTTATTTTATTTATATTTATTTTATTTTATTTTGGGATTAGTGTTCTACATTTTATTTTTCTTTTAGCATCATTTTATTCTATCTCAATTTTTCCTTTATGCCAACACTCACTTCCTCACTATTCCCCATTTTTCATCCTGTTTCTCTTACCCTGTTCCTGCTTTAATTTTTCTCTATCCTATCTTTTTACTTCCTGTTAAAAATTGATCTACTCCAATTTCCTCATCCCTGCTCCAAGTCCATACACACTTCTTTCTTCTCTTTCTTCACTGGCCAATTTTTTTCCCTTTTTCTTTCTTTCTGTCTTGTTGTTTGTTTGATTGTTAGTTTTTTTTTCTTTTTATTACTTCTGATTTTCCTCTCCTTGCTTGTTCTCTTCTCCTACTAATAGCTTAATTAATTCCAATCACCAACTCATGCCAATCTAATCTCTATTCTCCTTTTCCAATGATAGATGAATACATAGATAGATTAAAAAATGGAAGATATATATATTTTTTTCTTTTATATATATTTTTATCTATTTTTTCCTCTTTTTGTATTTTTTTTTCTTTTCTTCTTATACACTCATTCTCTTTCTACCTCCTGTATACTGAATTGTGGCCATTTTCCCATTCATTCAATTCCTTGACCTTAACTCCTAAAAATGTACTCTGCCTCCTCAGAGTCATTTGGGTGTTTGTTGTTTGGGTGTTGTTTTCATTTTTTTGGATTAGTTGTTGTTTGTTGTTTGCATTCACCTCTGTATGTATGTTGTTGGTTTTTTGGAGTTTTCTCCCCATATACATATATTTTAACCCCTTATTTTTTCTTCTCTTTCTTTTCTCTCTTATATTTTTTTCCTTTTCTCAATATCATTTTTGTACTCTTTTCTCTCCCCCAATTCTCTCATCTCTGGTGGTCATCTTTATTTGGGGTTATTGGTATAATGAATATATTTGTGTTTGGTGCCCTGTGTGTTGTATCTTGTCGTGTTGTATTTTGTGCCTTTAAGTTAATGCAGGAGAGAGAGAGAGAGCTACATAACAAACACCCTGCTAGGAGCAAACATGGGGAGACAAAGAAAAAACCCACATACAAAAGAAAAGGAGGAATTACCAGAAAAGGAAGTAAACTAAATGGAGGCAAGCAATATATCAGAGAAAGAATTCAGAGCAATGATCATAAGGATGTTGAAAAGGATGGAAGACAAATTCAACAATATGTATAAGAACGAAGAAGAAATGAAAAATGACATTGCTGCAATAAAGAACACAATAAAAAGCATCAACAGTAGACTAGAAGAAGAGGAGGACTGCATCAGTGACCTAGAAGACAAGGTAGGAAAAAATACCCAAGCAGAGCAGCAACTGGGAAAAAAAAACAACTTTAAAAACAGGAGGAGAGCTTAAGGGAACTTTGGGACAACACTAAATGAAACAACACCTGCATAAAGGGATGCCAGAAGGAGAGGAAACTTAGCAAGGAATAGAAAACCTGTTTGAAGAAATAATGACAGAAAACTTCCCTGATATTTGGAAGAAGAAAATACTCACACAAGTCTAAGAAGCTCACAGAGGCCCAAACAAGATGAACCCAAAAATACTGACACCAAGACGCATTATAATTAAATTGGCAAACACCAATGACAAAGTCAGAATTTTAAAGGCTGCCAGAGAGAGACACAAAGTTACCTACATAGGATCTCCCTTCAGACTATTAACTGTTTTCTCAACAGAAACATATCAGGGCAGAAGGGGATGGAATGAAATATACAAAGTCATGCAAAGCAAGGATCTGAACCCAAGAATGCTGTACCCAGCAAGGCTATCAATCAAAGTTGAGGGTGAAATCAGGAGCTTCACAGACAAAGAAAGGACTAAGCGAGTTTATCATCACCAAACCTGCAATGCAAGAAATGCTGAAGGATCTGCTGTAAAAAGTGTAAATAGGAAAGGAAGAAGGAACACAGGCATAAAAATGGCAACAAACAAGTACCTATCAATAATAACTTTAAATGTAAATGGATTAAATGCCCCAAACAAAAGACATACAGTAGCTGAGTGGATAAGAAAACATGACCCACATATCTGCTGTCTAAGGAGACCCACCACAGAACAAAGGATGCACACAGACTAATGGTGAAGGGATGGAAAAAGGTTTTTCAGGTGAACGGAAATGAAAAAAGAAAGCTGGGGTAGCAATACTTATATCTGACAAATTAGAATTCAAAGTGAAGGCCATAACAAGAGATAAGGAAGGCCACTTCATAATACTAAAGGGAGCGATTCAACAAGAAGATATAACTCTGGTAAACATAAATGCACTCAATACAGGAGCAGCAAAGTACACAAAAAAAACTTCTGGAGGATATCTAGGGAGACATTGACAGAAATACAGTCATAGTAGGGGGACTTTAATTCCCCGCTAACACCACTAGATAAATCCTCTAAACAAAAAATCAGCAATGAAACATCAATCCTAAATAACTCACTAGATCAGATGGAACTAATTGACATCTTCAGAATATTTCACCCAAAAGCCACAGAGTACATGTTCTTCTCAAGTGCACATGCTTCATTTCAAAGGTAGACTACATATTGGGACACAGGCAAAGTCTCTTCAAATTAATAAGATAGAAATCATATCAAGCATCTCCTCAGATCACAATCGCAAAAAATTAGAAATCAACTACAATAACAACAATGGGAAAAAATCAAACAACTGGAGGCTAAATAGCATGCTATTAAACAATTACTGGATTACCAAAGAGATCAAAGGAGAATTAAAAAGCATCATGGCAACAAACGACAATGAAAACACAACAATCCAAACCTATGGAACACAATGAAGTAGTCCTGAGAGGGAAGTTTATAGCTCTACAGGCCTACCTCAAAAAAAGAAGAAAAAATTGTAATAAATTATCTAATCCGACAACTCAAAGAGTTAGAAAGACAGCAACAAGAAAAGCTGAGTATAAGCAGAAGGAAAGAAATAATAAAGTTCAGAGCAGAAATAAACAACATAGAGACCAAAAAAAAACAATAGAAAAGATCAACAAAACCAAGAGCTGGTTCTCTGAAAGGATAAACAAGGTGAACTTCCAGCCAGGCTCACCAAGAAGCAGAGAGAGAGGACACAAATAAACAAAATCAGAAATGAAAGAGGTGAATTAATAAACAAGCCCACAGCAATATAAAAGATTATGGAAAAATACTATGAACAACTCACTTTCAAAAAAAAGAACAACCTATATGAAATGGACATATTCTTAGAAAAATACAAGCTCCCAAAACTCAATCAGGAAGAATAAAAAAACCTGAATAGGCCGATAACTACCAAAAATTTGAAGCAGTGATCAAAAATCTTCCAGCAGCCGAAACCGGTTTGGCTCAGTGGATAGAGCGTCAGCCTGCGGACTGAAAGGTCCCAGGTTCGATTCCGGTCAAGGGCATGTACCTGGGTTGCGGGCACATCCCCAGTAGGAGATGTGCAGGAGGCAGCTGATCGATGTTTCTCTCTCATCGATGTTTCTAACTCTCTATCTCTCTCCCTTTCTCTCTGTAAAAAATCAATAAAATATATTTAAAAAAAAAAAATCTTCCAGCAAATAAAATCCCTGGTCTGGATAGCTGTAAAGGAGAGTTCTACCAAGCATTCAAAGAACAACTCAAACCTACCCACCTCAGACTATTCCAAAAAATTCAAGAGGAAAGCACACTTCCAAGCTCTTACAATGAAGCCAGCATTACCGTAATTCCAAAACCTGATAAAGACACTACAAAAATAGAGAACTATAGGCCAATATCCTTGATGAACATAGATCAGGCGTGGGCAAACTTTTTGACTCGAGGGCCACAATGGGTTCTTAAACTGGACCGGAGGGCCGGAACAAAAGCATGGATGGAGTGTTTGTGTGAACTAATATAAATTCAAAGTAAACATCATTACATAAAAGGGTGCAGTCTTTTTTTTTTTTAGTTTTATTCATTTCAAAAGGGCCGGATCCGGCCCGTAGGCCGTAGTTTGCCCAGCCCTGACATAGATGCTAAAATCCTCAAAAAATTTTTAGCAAATTAGGTTCAGCATTACATTAGAAAGATCATACATCATGACCAAGTTGGATTTATTCTGGGGATGCAAGGATGGTACAATATCTGCAAATCAATAAATTTGGTACATTACATAAAGAAATTGAGAGACAAAAATCATGTAATCATGTCGATCGATGCAGAAAAAGCATTTAACAAAATCTAAAGCCCTTTCTTGATAAAAACTCTCAGCAAAGTGGGAATAGAGGGTTCAAACCTCAACATGATAAAAGCCTTATATGACAAACCTACAGCCAATATCATACTCACTGAGCAAAAACTAAACTCATTTCCCCTAAGAACAGGGACAAGAGAAGATGCCCACTTTAACCACTCCTGTTCAATATAGTAGTAGAAGTGCTAGCCATAGTGATCAGAGAAGAAGAAGTAATAAAACACATCCAAAATGGAAAGGAAGAAGTAAAACTGTCCTTATTCACAGATGACATGATAATATACTTAGAAATCCCCAAAGACTCCATAAAAAAAACTACTAGACTTAATAAATAAATTTGACAATGTAGCAGGATACAAAATTAACACCCAGAAATCTATAGCAATTTTTTATACACCAAAAATGAACTCACAGAGAGAGAAAAGTGAAAAAAAAAATCCGATTTGCCATTGCACCAAAAAAATTAAAATACCTAGGAATAAACTTAACTAAGGCGTTAAAAGACCTATATTCAGAAAACTACAGGACATTGAAAAAGGACATAGAGGAAGACATAAAAAAATGGAAGAACACACCATGTTCATGGATTGGTAGAATCAACATCATTAAAATGGCCATACTATCTAAAGCAATCTACAGATTCGATGCAATCCACATTAAAATACCAATGGCATATTTCAAACATTGAGAACAAACTCTCCAAAAATTCATCTAGAATAAAAAAAGAGCCCGAGAGTTTGCAGCTCCGTGGAACCATAAAGGACACACTCAGGGGCAGACTCAGTGAGCACCAAAGCCCCATTGAAGCAAGTCTTACCCCAGAAGGGTGTCTCCAGCACAGAAGTTCTCCCACTGCAGACACAGCTGATTCTCACAGCCAATTGGCATGGAGGTCAATTCCTCCCAGTGATACCTACAACAATCAAGGCTTAACTACAACAAGACTGCGCAAAAAGACCACAAGAGGGTGCACCAAGAGTGTCCTCCTCATTTAACTGGGGAGGCTGAACCACTGGGCCCTAGAGGACACTTAGCACAGAAAACCACTGTATCAACACAGGGAAGCATAAAAAATGTGGAGACAAAGAAAAAGGACACAAATGACAGAAATGGAGGAAAGCAAACTACTGGATATAGAGTGCAAAACCACACTTTTAAGGGTTTTCAAGAATTTTCTAGAAACTGCCGATAAACTTAATGAGACCTACAAGAAATCTAATAAGACCCTCGAGGTTGTGAAAAAGGACCAACTAGAAATTAAGCATACTCTGACTGAAATAAAGAATATTATACAGAATCCCAACAGCCGACTAGAGGATCGCAAGAATCAAGTCAACGACTTGAAATATGAAGAAGCAAAAAACACCCAACTGGAAAAGCAAAATGAAAGAAAAATCCAAAAATACAAAGATAGTGTAAGGAGCCTCTGGGACAGCTTCAAGAGTACCAACATTCGAATTATAGGGGTGCCAGAAGATGACATAGCGCAAGATATTGAAAACCTATTTGAAGAAATAATGACAGAAAACTTCCCCCACCTGGTGAAAGAAATAGACTTACAAGTCCTGGAAGCACAGAGAACCCCAAACAAAAGGAATCCAAAGAGGACCACACCAAGACACATCATAATTAAAATGCCAAGAGCAAAAGACAAAGAGAGAATCTTAAAAGCAGCAAGAGAAAGAAAGTCAGTTACCTACAAGGGAGTACCCATATGACTGTCAGCTGATTTCTCAACAGAAACTTTGCAGGCCAGAAGGGAATGGCAAGAAATATTCAAAGTGATGAATGCCAAGAACCTACAACCAAGGTTACTTTACCCAGCAAAGCTATCATTCAGAATTGAAGGTGAGATAAAGAGCTTCACAGATAAGGAAAAGCTCAAAGAGTTCATCACCACCAAACCAGTATTATATAAAATGCTGAAAGGTATCCTTTAAGAAGAGGAAGAAGAAGATAAAGGTAAAGATACAAATTATGAACAACAAATACACATCTATCAACAAGTGAATCTGAAGATCAAGTGAATAATCTGATGAACAGAATGAACTGGTGATTATAATAGAATCAGGGGAATAGAAAGGGAATGGACTGACTATTCTTGGGGGGGAAAGGGGAGAGGCGGGTGCGGGAAGAGACTGGACAAAAATCGTGCACCTATGGAGGAGGACAGTGAGTGGGGAGTGAGGTCGGAGGGTGGAGTGGGAACTGGGTGGAGGGGAGTTATGGAGGGAAAAAAGAGGAACAACTGTAATAATCTGAACATTAAAGATTTAATTAATAAAAAAAAGTGCCCGAATAGCCACAGCAGTTCTGATAAAAAAGAACAAAGTTGGAGGGATCACACTACCAGATATCAAGCTATATTATGAAGTCACAGTTCTCAAACTGCCTGCACTAGAACAGACATATGGACCAATGGAACTGCACAGAGAACCAAGAAATCAACCCAAGCCACTATGCTCAATTAATAGTTGACAAAGGAGGCCTGAACATCCAATGGAGTCAAGACAGTCTCTTCAATAAATGGTGCTGGGAAATTTGGTCAGATACATGAAAAAAAAAAAATGAAACTAGATCACCAACTTACACCATACACAAAAACAAACTCAAAATGGATAAAGGACTTAAATGTAAGACGGGAAACCATAAAAATCCTACAAGACTCCATAGGCAGTAAAATAACAGGCATACAGTGTAGCAATATTTTTTACCGACACAGCTCCTAGGGCAGTTTTGGGCAAACTGCGGTTTGTGAGCCACATGCGGCTCTTTGGCCCCTTGAGTGTGGCCCTTCCACAAAATACCGACTTGGGCCATGAAGTTTAAATCGCACTGTATGCGCACGCCCGCAAGTGGTATTTTGTGGAAGAGCCACACTCAAGGGGCCAGAGAGCCTCATGTGGCTCGCAAGCCGCAGTTTGCCCACCACTGCCCTAGGGCAATGGAGATTAAGGAAAAAATAAACAAATGGGACTATATCAAAATAAAGAGCTTCTGCACAGCAAAAGAAACCATCAACAAAACAACAAGAAAGCCCACTGCATGGGAGAACATATTTGCCAATGCTATTTCAGATAAGGGTTTAATCTCCAAAATTTACAGAGAACTGATACAACTTAACAAACGGAAGATACGCAATCCAATCAAAAAATGGGCAAAGGACCTAAATAGACACTTTTCAAAAGAGGACATAGAGAAGGCTGAGAGACATTTGAAAACATGCTCTAAGTCACTAATCATCCGAGAGATGCAAAACAAAACAACAAAGAGATACCATCTCACACCAGTCAGAATGGTTATCATCAACAAAACAACATACAACAAGAGCTGGAAAGGAAGAAAAAGGAACCCTCCTGCACTGCTGGTGGTGAATGCATACTGGTGCAGCCACTGTGGAAGATAGTATGGAGTTTCCTCAAAAAGTTAAAAACGCAACTCCCATTTGACCCAGTAATCCCACTTCTAGGACTATATCCCAAGAAATAAGAAACACCAATCAGAAAGGATATATACACCCCTATGTTCATAGCAGCACCACAATGTGTAATAGCTAAGATTTGGAAGCAGCCTATGTGCCCGTCAGCAAATGAATGGTGAAAAAACTGTGGTATATCTATACAATGGAATACTATGCCACTATAAAAAAGAAAGAACTTTTACCATTTGCAACAGCATGGATGGAACTGGAGAGCATTATGCTAAGCTAAATAAGCCAGTCAAAGAAGGATAAATATCACATGATCTCACTCATATGTGGGATATAATGATCAATATAATTTGATTAACAAAAATAGATCCAGAGACAAATGACAGGGGAGGGGTGGGAAGGTGTTAGAGATCAACCAAAGGACTTGTATGCATGCATATTAGCATAACCAATGGACACAGACACTGGGGCAGTGGGGGCTTGCCTAGGGTGGGAATGGCTAGGGGGGTGGTGTTAATCGGGGAAAAAGGAGACATATGTAAAACTTTAGACAATAAATTAAAAAAAAAAAACCTGTGGTACATCTACATAATGGAATACTACGCTGATATAAAATGGAAGGAACTTCTACCACTTGCAAAAGCATGGATGGGCCTGGAGAACATATGCTAAGCAAAATAAGTCATTCAGAGAAAGATAAATATCACATGAGGAAAGACAGGGGAAAGTGGGAGGAAGGGAGAGAGACCTACCAAAGAACTTGTATGCATGCATGTAAGCATAACCAATGGACACAGACACTAGGAGGTGAGGGCAGGAGAGGGGTGGGGGCAATGGGGGAATAAGGACACATATAATACCTTAATCAATAAAAAAAAAGGGAAAATAAATATATAAATAAATACTTGTCTGAACAAACCCCCACCCCCCGCCAAAAAGACAAACAAAGAAACAAACACAAAAACACAAAACACTATTTTGGCCCTGGCCAAGTGGCTCACTTGGCATGTTGTCCCATACACCAAAAGATTGTGGGTTTGATTCCTGGTCAGGGCACGTACCCATGTTGGGGGTTAGATCCCAGTTTGGGGTATGTGCAGGAGGCAATTGATCCATGTTTCTTTCTCTCTCTCTCTCTCTCTCTTCCTCTCTCTCTAAACAATCAATGGAAACATATCCTGAAATGAGGTTTATAAAAGAAAAAAACTTTTGGAACAATAGATTGTCTATGGAGAGATATCTGTTAAAGTGGGCCTGAAAAATTAAACAGTAATACTTATTATTACTATTATTGCTAGTGGCCTGGTGCACAAAATTTGTGCACATTAAAAGAGAATTAATTAAAGGAAATATTTTAATATTGCTATTTGCTCTTTCTCTATAATAGAAGTGTCAGAGATGAATGAAAATTAGTAAAATGTATATGAAAATCTCCCTCCTGTCAGAGTCTGGGGCACGCTGTGGGACCCAGAGTCAAGTCCCTGCCCACCTGGCACGCCTCAAAATCATGCGAGACCCAGACCCAGCCGGCCCCACCCCCATCAAGCCCTGCAGGGCAGGGGGTGCAGCCTCAGGTCCCCCGTCAAGCCCCGTCAGGCATTGGGCGCAACCTCAGGTCCCCCATCAAACCCTGCACAGCCTCAAGTCCCCCAGCCTGGCCTCAGGTCCCCCAGCCTGGATGCAAGGCACAAGGGTGTGAGGGTATGATGGTCATTTGCATATTAGCTCTTTATTATATAGAATTATATAGGATTATTGTGAAATGCAGGGGTAGTCCATATGGCTCATTAGTCAAAGACATAGGCTTGTGAACACACTTTGGAAAATCAGAAGCACACTTCCCTATAGAAAAATCCAGTATTTTCTTCTAACCATGCTATTACTAATTCTATATGGTTCCGTAGATAATGGCTCTGCCCTGAGGACATCTCTAGGGATGTGACTTTCCAAGGTCTTTATTGCAAGCACCACCTGGAAGAAGTGATGACCTATCAGTTTGCCATAATGGAGGACTACATAACCTTTGGCACTTTTGAATTGCAACTGTTTTCTGTCATCATAAAGAAAAAACTAATCATTTTTTTTCCAGCAAGCCACCTTCTTTTTCTCCTGCACAGACTATTATGAAATTGCCAAAGACCACACACTTTGCTTTCTCTGTTTTCACAGTTTTTAAAGCCATCATCAAAAGGCAAAAAGAGTGAGAGACGATGGTTTCTTTCCAACACATCATCTGAAGTGGAATTCCATTGGTAAAATATTATTCTTTTCTGGCAACTTACCATCGGTTCCATGTTCTTATTGTTTATCATCTTGCTTAAATAAAAGGGATACACACACACACAAAATCTCAAACTTTGTCCAACTGGGAAAGTGCCATGCAGCCCTTACAATCATGTTATCACATATTCTAGAAATGAATTTTAAAAACAAAAACTTAGTTCATAATATAAAAGTTCAATTTATGATAACATTTATCTCTATGTTAATAAGGAATTTGCAAACAAAGATGATTACCCAGGTCTTTGAAGATGTACACCATGAATCAATCCAGCTACATATTAGTGATACAAGACAGTTGGTTTAAACAGAGTTGCCCAATGTGAGATGTTTTTTATTTTTTTATGTGAAGTTATGTTGAAGGAATTTTGAAATGCACACCATCTGAGTCATAGGCACTGGCTCAGAAACAGGAATCCCACACAAACATTTTTGAGAGGCAGATCAATGATGTAAAGTTTGTTTTCAAAGGAGAATAAAATTAACATTTTAATTCCAAAACCAACCCAGGGAGCAGCGAAGAACATGTCATTGGGCCCAAAGTTTAAGAAAGTTATTGCTGGTCATCAGTTCATCATGAGAACCCTCCTGGACCATGTCCACCATGCTCCATGTCACAGAAATCAGCCCTCTACCTTCCCATCTCCCCTGCAACATGGATTATAGCAGCTGACACCCGTTCCTCTGGGTCTCAAAGTGTGACTCAGCCCTTCTTGTCACCCTTTAGCAATACTTCCCTCCACCTCATTGGCCTACCTTTGTGCTGGCCTCCTCTCTGATAGTATCCAATTGGGCCACCCTCACATACATAATTTTAGATTGACACACACGAGAAAGTCTTAGAGTTTCTGTTTAATTCCAGTTTATATTTTTAATGGTTCATGAAATTAGTGTCTGTGGCAAATAACAGCATCTTAACCCCTCAAGGTGCTTTCTGACAGTAAGTACCTTTGCTTCTCCTACTTCCAGCACCTGGGTTTTCTATTATACATCTGAATTTACAGGCCTAATACATTCTTCCAGACTTAATTTAAGCATCATCTTTACTATGAAATTTTTTCTGCCTCTCCCTTTGCCTGTAATTTTTCAATTCTCACTGTTTCTAGTCCACCTGGTATCTGTTGCTATAACTGAGGATGTATTATCTACTCACTTTTTATTACTCTTGAATTGTTTAACACATGTAACTTGGTCTCCCTCACAGATATCTCAGGCAGTCTAAGAATAGGGTTATTCTTGTATGATATTCCCTATAAGGCCTGGTCACAAAGCATCACTCAATAAGTAGTAATGGAAGCAATAATGGAAGACACCCTTCAAACCTTGGTGGAGATTGTAGCTAAAGTGCAATATATTTGTATAGCTAGGCTCCAAAACATTGCCTCAACAAGTACTGAGTTTTATTTTATTTTGAGACTTATTTCTCTTGTTTTGAAACATTCATTTTGTATGGGGGTAGAGGATAAGTGGTCAAAGGGACTGAAAAAGAGTCTGAGACCAATATGCCCTGTGTGGCATAAAAAGTGGCACCAAATATTACTGTGTGTTGAAATCACCTGAGTAGTTTATTAAAAATAAAATTTAAAGCCTTAAGACTCACCCAAAACTACTTAAAAGATACCTCCCAAATAAGATTAGGTACTTAACCCTACTTTAGCAAGCTCCCTAAGGGTTCTGGATAGCCAGATTGGTGCAGGTCACTGGGTTGGCATTTGGAAATCCCTCATGTAAACAATGGTTTCAAATCCTCATTCTAAAACTAAAAAGCCATGTGACTTAGAAGTTGTTTAAGCCCTCTGATTCTCATTTACTCATCTGTGAAATTGGAAAAATTAAATCCAATTGCAGTGAGGAGATGATCCTGTTCTTCTGTCCCTGGTTTGGCTGGGGAATATAGAGTTATGTCTCCATTACAGTGAATGTCAGTCATCTCAGTGCCAATACTCCTGAATACAGAAGATACTGAGACCAGTAGTGGAATCTTCAAGAGTACCTTTAGTGTGGAAGATAATCTCAAACACTCTATTGAGCCCCACCGTATGAATATGGCCTGACATGATCCGAGGTGGAGGATGGAAGGGATGCATTGACCTCTCCACCATGACATTTCTTTCAGGGGACCCTATGAGACGGATTGATGCCTGAGAGTTTGAGGAAAACCACATTTAGTAACAAGTGGTACATTATTCATTGTATAAATTATTTTTTGTTATCCTACAAATTTAGCAAAGTTTTGTTCAATATTACAACCTGGTATGAGTTGCATAATAGGAAATGAAGGGAAGAAATTTATATACATATAAATTTATATATATATATATATATATATATATATATATATATATATATATATCCTATATAATAATAGACAAACATGGTAATTAACCATGCTTCCCATTGGCTAATCAGGGCGATATGCAAATTAACTGCCAACCAAGATGGCGGCCGGCAGCCAGGCAGCTGAAGCGAACAGGAGGCTTGCTTGCTCCAGTGAAGGAGGAAGCCAAAGTTCCCCACCTGCCGCTGCTGGCCTCTGAGCTGCAGTCTAAGAAACAATGTTGCAATTATAGAAGCTAAACAAACCCCATGCTTTCATCCAGCTGGCCTGGCTGGAGTTGTAACAGTGTTTCAATTATAGAACCCAAACAAACCCAGATACCTGCTTTCAGCAGCCTAGGTCTCAGAGCTGGAGCCGAACCTCAAAGCTAAAGCTGGTTCTCAGTTCCAGTGACAGCCATAGAAGGTAAATAAATCCCAGAATTAAAAAAAAAAGAAAAAAAAGGAGAGGTTGGGAGCTTCAGTCACCTGCCAGCCTGAAAACGGCCCTCAGCCCCTCACCCAGACTGGCCAGCCACCCCAGTGGGTACCCCCACCCTGAAGGGGTTGTGACCAGATGCAAACAGCCATCATCCCCTCATCCAGGCTGGCCAGCCACCCAAGCGGGACCCCCACCCTGATCCGGGGCACCCTTCAGGGCAAACCAGCCAGCCCCCACCCACGCACCAGGCCTCTATCCTATATAGTAAAAGGGTAATATGCCTCCCAGCACCGGGATCAGTGGAGCCGCGAGGCCTCATGCCCCAGGATCAGCGGAGCCACGAGGCCTCCTGGCACCGGGATCAGTGGAGCAGCGAGGCCTCCTGGCCCCTGGAGCAGCGTGACAGGGGGCAGCGCCCAAACCCCCTGATCGCCCTGCGGCTCTGTGTGTGACAGGGGGCAGGGCCACAACTTCCCTATCTGCCCTGCTCTGTTCGTGACAAAGGAAGGCGCCCCAACCCCCTGATCGGCCCTGCTCTGTGTGTGCTGTGTGTGACAGGGTGAGGTGCCCCAACCCCCCCATGGACCCTGCTCTGTGTGTGATGGGGTGGAGCCCCAACCTCCCCATTGGCCCTGCCCTGAGTGTGACAGGGGGGAGTGCCCCAACCCTCTGATCGGTCCTGCTCTGTGCGTGACAGGGAGCGGTGCCCCAACTCCCCTATTGGCCCTATTCTGTGCATGACAGGAGGGAGCTTCTCAACCCCCTGCTCTGTGCATGACAGGGGGCAGCGCCCCAACCCCCCTGATCGGCACTGCTCTGTGTGTGACAGGGTACAGAGCCCCAACCCCCTGATCGGCCCTGCTTTGTGCATGACAGGGGGTATCATCGCAACCTCCCCATCGACCCTGCCTTGAGTGTGACAGGGGGCGGCGCCCCAACTCCCCAATCAGCCCTGCTCTGAGCCCGACCAGGGGCTGCACCTAGGGATTGGGCCTGCCCTCTGCCACCCAGGAACAGGCCTAAGCCAGCAGGTCGTTATCTCCCGAGGGGTCCCAGACTGCGAGAGGGCACAGGCCGGGCTGAGGGACCCCCCTCCCCTCCGAATGCACAAATTTTTGTGCACCAGGCCTCTAATATACATATGTATATATATGTGTATGTATATATATATATATATATATATATATATATATATATATATATATATACTAAAATGGTAAGGAAGAGACCAAAATAATGTTACCCACCTCCTGGAGGAAAGGTAAAAAAAAAGGTTGAAATTATGACTATATAAAGAGCCTTTTTTCTTATACCACTAAAATAAGAAAAATAAGTTGGAAAATTTTTATACAGCAACACATATTTGCTGAAAATGCCTAGTCATTAGGCTTAATAATATATGAGCTTACTGGTATCAGTTAGGAACCTGCTAGGCTGCTGTAACAAAGACACCCAAAATAGATGGCTTAAACAAGATGTTAAAACCCACAAGTTAGTAGTCCATAGATGACATCACCAAAGCTATCAGTAAAAATAAAAAACAAAAGGGAAGTAATCTAGGTCCTTAGTATCATCACTTTTACCTTAGTTCAAGACTTCATCTGCCATCTCTTCATTGAATCATTATAATAGGTAATATAGGAACCCAGATTATTTCTATCTCATTGCTCTGAATATTCTCAACGTGCAAGCTTCTTTAATCTGGTTAGAGATGTTTGCTCCACTTCCCACCATCCAAGCCCATGGGAAGAGATAAATAAAAAATAGGAGCTGTGCCCTTTTGTTTGGAATATTCCCACATCGTTTCTGCTTACATCATATTGGCAAAGTTCTAGAACCAGTGGACAGATCAAGATGTAAGATAGAGTAGGAATTGTAGCTTTTAGCTGGGAAGCTATGTGTCTAGCTAGACTTTCTAATATGATAGTCACAGAAGAGGTTAGATATTGGGAATCAAGAATCATTTTTGCCATACCACCTCAAGAAAGTTGATTAGTAAAATCTCCTACACTGTTCTCTTAACGAGCCTCTGTGATCTACTGTGGAGTGGTACATAGAAGGGAGTTAAATACACAAGATCTGAGTTCCTAGTGAGTTAAAGAATAAGACCTAGAGGTTCTGCCTAAATCAAATATAGTTTCCCCAAATGTATGTACCTTGATCAACTAAAGACATGCTTACTTTCCAACATTTATGTGTTTTTCAGCAAAACAAC
Organism: Myotis nattereri; assembly: GCF_964212035.1. Classification (NCBI taxonomy): domain Eukaryota; kingdom Metazoa; phylum Chordata; class Mammalia; order Chiroptera; family Vespertilionidae; genus Myotis; species Myotis nattereri. The sequence continues at coordinate 108,583,659 of NC_138076.1, forward strand.
TACATACAAGATAAAAGACCTATAACTAAACAGAAGAAAATGTTTATTCCCTCTCACTTTGAGGAGTTTGCTTTAGTAAAAGGGACAGTCATGGGAAAAAGACAGTAAGAGCTAAATCAAAGCATGACTAATACAATGGGACAATGCAGTGGTAGAAATGACTAACCTGGGTTGAGGGGAGAGAGAAGTAAAAGAAGTCTTCACAAAAAGGAGAGACTGCTTTCCTATTAAGAAGTTTCAAGGGCAGGGCAAGTTCAGGAAGGCAAGGATGAGGAGAGTGACATTCAGTGTAGCTGAGGTAAAGGTTTGTAAGGGAGTGACAAGTGAGCAGTGTGAGGTACTCAAGAAGTAAGCATGGCCCAGTCAGGAGCTGAACTGTTTTCTTTTGGGCAATAGATATTTGGTTTGGAGTACCAGCAAAGCTCATTGTGTTTCAGAAGGATCATGACAATGACCGTGTGAAACTGGAGAAATTATAGAGAATCGTGGTGAGGAGATAATTGTGGAGACTCTTGCAGCTGTTGCAATAATCCACTTAGAGATAACAGACAAAAGCTTGAGGCTAGATGGATTTGGTGATGCTGGAGAAGGAGGGGATGGAGAGTCCTCCTTTCTTCCCTTCCTCCCTCCTTCTTTCAACCATAAGTTTTCCTGAGCATTTATGATGTGTTAACCCCATGCTCAGCACTGAGAATAGATATAAGAAAAGATTCTCTGGGTCCTCAAAGAGGTTACAGTCTAATAGTGAGCTCAAGATGATAAAGAAATTATTATTGGCTAAATGTGTCTTTGAAAAAAATAGAAAATTAAGAAAGTAAGTTAGTCATTACCTGAGACATTTCATTCAGGAGGCAAAAATCTTTATAATCTGAAATCAATTTGGAAAAAACTAATTAAAGTGTACTTTACTGGTAAAATGTTGAAAATTAGTGTGATTCTTAGGAAATTAAATACATACATAGGCATTAAACATCCATTCAGCAATTATTTATTTAAAGTTTTATACAGTCCAGTCAAGATCATGGCTAAGGTAAATGTAGTACTCACTACCTCCCACAATCACATCAAAATTACAACAAAATATAGAACAACCATCATTAGAACCACCTGAAATAGAAGTCCTACAACTAGGGAATTAAAGAAGAAGTATATTGAGATTGGTAGGAGAGGCAGAGACATGGGGTAGAATTGTGGAACCAGCTGGTCCCACACCCACATGTGGCAGTTTAAAATCAGGAGGGATATCTTGGCTATGGAGGTTTCCCTGAGGAGTAAGGCATCCCAGCCCTGCAGGCCTCCCAGCCCAGGATTCCAGTACCAGGAAGAGAAGTCCCCACAACTTCTGGCTGTAAAAACCAGTGGGGATTGTGGCTGAGTGACATGGAGGCTGCAGGAGTTCCAGGCAGTTCCTCTTAAAGGGCCTGTGCATGGACTTACTCAGACTCACTTACTCTGAGCTCTAGTGCTAGGGTAGTAGCTTGAAAGGGACATTCAGGAAGGAACTAACTTGCCTGAAATCAGGGTGAGAGTTGGAGAGGCAGCTTTCTCCCAGACAGAAGTGCTGGTAGAGGCATTGTTCATTTACTGAGCCTTCCCCATCACAGATCTAGCAGACAGGGCATCATATCTGAATCTCCATCAAACTTTCTCACACTTTCTGCCCAGTCCTGGTGATTCATTGAGACTCTACCCCTCCCTACTTGCAGACTCATCCAAGCCATTTCCAGTGGCTTTTCCATATAATTGCCCACTCTTGTCTCATGCTTTGAACTTTCCTAAAACATCTCCAACAAGCAGCAGCTGGCCTCAGCATGTCCTGTACCTTTTAATAAGTGGCCCCAGGACCGGGACTAGTGACAGCCCACTTTGGTATAGCTTGGCCTCTCCTGGGCACCTCCAAGCCCAACATAAGCAGATGCCATCTATAGATTGCTTTATAGGTCATGGTGGGTGGCCCTGGGCAGGGCACAGGCAGTGGTTGACTTTGCACCTCCCTGAAGGCTCCAGAGCCAGTGCATCTGATGGTCAACTTCGACCATGTCAGATTACAACCCTATCACCTCAATGAGTGACATACTGAAGGGGTGAGCTCAGTGAGAACCAAAGCCCCACTGAAGCAAATCCTGCTCTATATTTTGGCTCCTTCACTTCAGTTCTTCCACTGTAGTCACAGCTAATCCTTGAAACCAATTGGCCTGGCCAGGGGTTGCAGGGGGTGTGGGGGTGTGTGTCAATCACTCCCAGTGATGCTAACATCAATCAAGGTTCAAATACAATAGGACATTCCACACAGCTCACACAGAGTTGCACCTGGAGTGCCCAGCCCAGGTAACTGTGAAGGCTGAGCCACTGGGCCCTACAGCACACCTACTACACAAGGTCACTCTCCCAAGTCTGGGAGACATAGCATATCTACCTAATACACAGAAACAAACACAGGGAACAGCCAAAATGCAGAGACAAAGAAACATGTCACAAATAAAGAACAGGAAAAATCTGCAGAAAAATAATTAAATAAAGTAGAAGCAAGAAAACTACCAGATATAGAGTTTAAAACAATGGTTAGAATGATTTTCAAGGAATTTACTGAGAACTTCAAGGAACTTAGTGAGAACATTAACAACATAAAAAAGGACCAGTCAGAAATAAAGGATACACAAACTGAAATAAAGAATAATTAACAGAAAATGAACAATAGAATAGAGAACATCATACCCTTTGTAATATTTTAAGCAATAAAAAAAAGAATCAAATAAATAATTTGGAATATGAGGAAGCAAAAAACACCCAATCAGAACAGCAAAAAGAAAAAAGAATCCATAAATATGAAGATAGTGCAAGTAGCCTCAAGGACAACTTCAAATGTACCAACATTCACATTATGGTGGTGTCAGAAGAAGAGAGGGAGCAAGAAATTGAAAACCTATTAGAAAAAAAAATTACAGAAAACTTCCCTTACCTGGTGAAAGAAATAGACATGCAAGTCCAGGAAGCACAGAGAGTCCCAAACAAGAGGAACCCTAGATACATAATAAGTAAAATGCCAAAAGTTAAAGATAAAGAAAGAATCTTAAAAGCAGCAAGAGAAAAAGGAGTTAGTTACCTACAAGGGAACACCCAAATGACTGTCAGCTGATTTCTCAACATAAACTTTGCAGGCCAGAAGGGAGTGACAAAGAATATTCAAAGTGATGAAAAGCAAAGACCTATAGTCAAGATTACTCTATCCAGCAAAGCTATCATTTAGAATTGAAGGTCAGATAAAGAGTTTCACAGACAAGAAAAAAACTAAAGGAGTTCATCACTACCAAATCAGTATTACCTGAAGGGTCTTGTTTAAAAAGAAGAAAAAATAGGAACAATAAAATGGCAATAAATACATATCTATCAACAATTGAATCTAAAAATCAAAATAAATGAACAAGCAGAATAGGGAACATTTTTATGGTTGCTAGATGGGAGCGAGTGAGGGGGGATGGGTGAAAAATGTGAAGGAATTTAGAAGTACAAATTAGTCATAGCCCAAAGACACAGACAATAGACAGGTGAAGGCCTACAATGAGGTATGAGATGGGTGGAGTGGGGCCAAAGTGGGGAAAGGGGATAATGGAAGACATCTGTAATACTCTCAAGAATAAAATTAATTTAAAAAATAGAATTTTAGCCCTAGCCAGTTTGGCTCAGTGAATAGAGTGTCAGCATGTGGACCAAAGGGTCTCAGGTTCGATTCTGGTCAAGGGCATGTACCTTAGTTGCAAACTCTTCCCTGACCCAGGCCCTGGTTAGGGCCCATGCAGGAGGCAACCAATCGATGTGTTTCTCTCACATTGATGTTTCTCTCTGTCTTTCCCTTTCTCTTCCACTCTCCCTAAAAATCAATGACAAAATATCCTTGAGTGAAGATTAACAAAAATAAATAAATAAATAAATAAATAAATAAATAAATAAAGTTTTATACAAGTCACTTCCTATTGTTTTAATAATAAAACTAGGATTCAAGTTATTTGTACTGTTAAAATATGTGTACAGTTTTCTAAATAGGATATATGAGTGAGATATAATAATATATGCCCTTAAACATTAAAAATAATAAATATTTATTAATAGCTTTCGGTGAACATCCAAAATTGATTCTCCATAATCTTCAGTATAATCTATCTTTCCAAGAGAGATTATGTGAAATTTGTCTGACCAGCCAGAGAGAAGACTTTAGGGAGGTTCCTCAGAACCTCTCTACTTCTCATTCAGAAGCAAGACTCAGGTCAGGTCCTCTCAGTGGGTTTCCTCTGTGGAGTGAGCTCACCCAGGGACACACCATCCAAGCAAATCACAGGGAGGAAAATTAACACCTGCTTTTGTTTATATTTCATGTCTCTGTCAGGAGAGAGTATAGGTCTAGACTCAACATGTATTCATGACAGAGTCTATGAGCGTTTAAATTATCTTCATCTAATTTACAAAGGAAGATGGTACATCTCTGTAATAAGCAGACCACTTAGTGAAACCATGTGGGACAGAAAGTGAACAGAACATCCTGTTTGACCAAAACTTCAGGAGTAATTTAAAGAGCCAGAAAGTCATTACTCTATTTGGATTCTGACCAGGAATCCAGGATTAACACCCAGAAGCCTGTAGGTAAAGGGCCAAGAGCACTCTAATGACCTAACTGCTTACGGAGCTGATTACTAGAAAAGGCTTAGCAATACTAGAACAGCCTTTTGGGGAAATGGTCCATGTAAATTACTGGCACTTGTACATAATGTTGATACTTAATTCCTTAACTGTTTGTATGGAGTCCACTTTGAGGATAAACGAGCATTTTATTATCATATACTTAATAATGAAGTAAAATTTAAACTCAAGAGAAAAACACCTAAATGTAGGATAAAACATTATTTCCTTCAGTCTAACTTAGCTCTTAGTTGAATTCCAACTCAGGTGACAAACAAATGACAAATGAAACCCTAGAAAATATTGATTAGCACTCTGTGTGCAGACTAGAAATAGTTATGAATAAACATCCAAGAACTTTAACAGGCTGTTTACACTTGACTCTAAAGCTAAATTTACTGGGGATGTCTACAAAATTAAGTAAGACACTACATGAGAACTGACATGCTGTGACAGATTGTATTAATATTCCTACTATAAGATGACACACTTCCTGCATGTTCTTCTGTGGCCTCCCTATAGGCAGAATTCAACTTCCCAGGCTACTGTGTGGCTTGGCCATGTGCCTTTATTGGATTAATAAAGTGGAAGCAGATGAGATTGTATGCAGAATTATTGCTAGTTCCTCCAGCGTTCTTGCATCTTTCTTCTTCTAGGAGGATGGCTTATCCCAAATTAACATTGTTCCTTCGGCCTAGGCTCAAGAATGAGAAGATTATTCATGTATACCAAGTGAGCTGTGGCAGCCACTGCCAACCATAGTCACCAACATAAAACATCAAGAAGAAAGAAGCACTTTTGGAGACCATGAGGACTTGGAGACCATTTATTACCACAGCAAAGATACCTAATAACTCTTCCCTGATGAGAGGTCAATGTAAATAGTTTCACAGAAAATAATTGTTCCAAGAAAACTTGACTTTAAAGACCTGATGAGAAGATATGTCTTGTTCTCTGTATAACAGGTATCATACACTTCTCACTTAGCAGTGGAAGAAATCTCTAATTGCATATCTATATGATTTATCCAGAACTATAAGCAATTTCTCCAGTAGCTGTGATCATAGAACACAAGACAGTGACATAAATCAGATTTCTCTTTGGTTATTCTTTATATCTCCTGTAGCTGTTTTCAAACCTCCTTCTTGTACAATCTTCTCCCAAAGAATTCAGGATATTCTAATTGTCCCCATTACAAAATTTTATACACTCCAAACAACACTCTCACTTTCTTTGTCTTATATCCTTAAGACTCATGTGACAATACACAGGAAACCTCAGGGTTCTAAGAGGGTCCCTACTGAACCATGGAACTACTAGAAAATTAAGACAGCATTAGAGGAAGTTTTAAAGACCTCTCCTACAATCATACCCAAACTACAGAGATGTTTAGTAACCCATTTTAAACATAAAATAAAGCCTTTCTATAAAATTCAAAATGTTAGGGCAATGGCATAGATAATAAGCGAACCATAGAATGAACCCAAAGTCAGAGAAACCCAATAACCAGGTGGAAAGCTCTTCAATTCTTTGAAGAATTTGGTAGGAGAAGAAAGAAGATGAAGACATTCTTCCTTTCCTCTATTTGTATAAACACTTGCTGTGGTTTTCTGAATAAAGAGAAGCATCTGCTTCCTAGTCAGTGGATCAAAGTGAGAGCAGTTGGCAACTGCTTTCCAAGAGAAGCCAGTCAAGCACCAAAGTGCACAAGTGGCCATTAGAATGCCTGGGGTGAGTAGGTGTTGAAACAGCAGCACAATATTTCCTTTATTTAAAAATATATTTCATTGAGTTTTTTACAGAGAGCAAGGGAGAGAGATAGAGAGCTAGAAACATTGACGAGAGAGAAACATCAATCAGCTGCCTCCTGCACATCCCCCACTGGGGATGTGCCCGCAACCTAGGCACACGCCCCCGACCGAAATCAAACCTGGGACCCCTCAGTCCGCAGGCCGATGCTCTATCCACCGAGCCAAACCGGTTTCGGCAATGCACAATATTTCCAAAATTTCAGAGGAGATATTGTAGGTTATGTCCTGGAACATGTCTTAATTGAGACAGTTTTTATTTTTGCCTGAATTCGTTCTCCAACTTTAAATTTATACCTTTATAACTGTGACATTTCTATAAAACAGAAGATCTTATTGGTCCTCCTTTCTTCTGTGACTTCTTATTTAATTCACTTAACAAAATATTTCTTTGGTTTCAACACAAAACTCTGTGGCATCTTCTTGATTTACAGCCAACTGTTTATAAACCTACATTTCCAGGTACTTTTTATTTGAAATGCCATTGATAAATTTAATTAAATTTACCTTTCTTTTAAAAAAAATTTCATTGGCTCAGTAAAATATATTGAGTTTAATGTGTTTGGCTGCAAAAACTTTCTTTTGGCCAAGGCTACAGAGACTGAAGTTTCCCAGTGTAGATTATAATGTTATTTGAGATGAAGTAAAGAGACATTTGTGGTACTCAGGATGACACATGATGTAAAATCTATCTGCAGGTGTGATATTAGATTCTGCTGGTACAGGTACCTGGTATCGGTTTCAACATGGCTGAAGATAAAATAAAATAAAATAAAATAAAATAAAATAAAATAAAATAAAATAAAATAAAATAAAATAAAATAAACAGCTACAGTAGGGTTTGTTTGTTTTTTCTTCTTTTAAGAAGAGGAGTGATGAGCAGCAATTACAATGAGCAAACTGGTGTCTGACTACTCTTTTTCCCTGAACAACAGAAAATTTTTGCTCTTTGCAGTAAAACTATCAGTGCTATAAGATAGAAATAAAACCATGTTCCATGAATAATAAATATAATAATAATATGTGGGTTTTTACATATGAAAATGATACAGATATTGACAACCTATTTTTCAAATAATCCTTAGATATAATACTTTCTCTTTATAACATTCATCACACTAGTATTTACTTGAGGGCTATCTGTCTCTACCTCTAGTCTCTAAGCCAAAGGAGGGAAGGGAGCCAAAGTACAGGGTACATGACTGTACTCAACGCATATCTGCTAAAGGCATGACTCAACCCACATGTCCCTCTTCCTCATGAGCTGACCTTTGCAGAGTCATTCATTTACAAACAAGACAGTTCCCTGGTGATGGTGGAGAAGATAAATTATCATATGTGAAAACTAAGCTATGGTCTTGATCTCATTGAGAGGTTTGCCCTAATGGGTAAGCACCTTCAAAGTGCATTGTGATGACCAGATGTATCAGCAAATGGAAGGTGCTCATTTGAGTATTTGGAGGGAAAGAGGAGAATACGACTTGCCAAAGTGATTTCTAATTACATAACAACTTTGAAATTTTAGGTATTAGGAACATTTATAAAATTGATTCTTTTAAAGTTAATGGATATTCAAATTATAGTTTGATTGACATGAATTCAGGCTTGATTGCATGACCAATTGGATGAACAGTTATCTAATAGATCAATGAAGTGTAAGACTTGATAGAAGGAGAAGGTGGAATCTCAACCCATATTTTTTTTAACAGTTCTAGGAAAATAAAAACCATTTATTTACTTATTTATTTTATCCATAAAAGAGAAAAAATGTGATTTCACCTGTTTATAATTCAAAAATTTCAAAGTGATTCTATAGTCATTACCTCATTGTATCCTCCTAATATCCCCAAAATGCAATTTGGGTTCTGAGTCACATTATATAGACTAGGAAACAATCTCAACCTGGGAGGTGCAGTTGAGCTGGACTCTGTGTCCTGTGTTCCTCTGCCCATATCAGGTTGTCTCAATTTGCCACCTAGTCATATTTGATCAGTGTGCATACCTTTAAAAGTGAAATGACTTAAAATTTGATGTGTTGTATCCCTTCACACTGCCCTTCTTTCTTCCCTCACCACCCTGTATGCTAGATAATTCAATCCTTTGAAACATTTGAACTCAAAGTAAGTTAATTTTTTTCCATAAGCTCCGCACTTTTGAAGATCAAAGCTGACATTTTACCCACTCTAGTTTATGTGCCAGTGGCAAACAAAAGAACATTCTCTTCCCTATGAAAAGAATGTTTTAGCACACAGTCGCTTCCTCATGGCAGAGTTCAATTGACTGCCCAACAGTGAGAGTGCTCAAAAGTCACTACATCTAATCAGGCTTCCTCAGTGAGATTTTCCTGGAGTACTGGTAAGAGTCATATAAAAAGGGTTATCTCAAAGCATTTTTCTTTAAATCAGAAAATTGTTATTCCTGCTAAATTTGAATTCATACCCTGCTGCTTAGTAAATCCAATTCTAGGAAATTTTTCAACAACTTTTGAAAAAATAATCTCTAAATCATTTTACACATGTTTTATTGAGGGTGGGTTTTTTTTTCTCTTTTTCTTGTAATTTCCTTAGAGGAATAAAAATGATAAAAGTAATTCACACAAAAATTCTTATTTATTCATTCTCTAGTCAAATAATTGTAAGGTCATATAATGAAAACAATTATAGAAAGTAAAAAAGAAAAGACAGAGAGGAAAGGAGAGAGAGAGGAATTTGCATTTCTCTCTACCAAGGTCCTTAACAAAAGAAGGCCAAAAGGAATACCTGCTTTGGGTTTCATGTTGGCCATGAGGGTAAACAAGGTGTGCTGTATTTAAAACAATCAGAAGAAAAGTTGAAAGGAAAAAAAAAACATGTGAAGAAATACTTTGAGGCCACTTAACAGATTTAGTCAACTCTTCAGACTAGCTCAGCCATTTCCCAAAAGATTAAGAGATGTGACTGAAGTATGAGGCAGATGAGAATCACAAATGGACAGCAAAAAGATTTCAGAGAACTCATGTATATCCAATATTTTTTAAAAAGAGAATGAAGTATGTTATAAATCCTTTTGATCATTGCAAAGATATTAAGGACTTGATGAGTTAACATTTAATTGATGAAAACGTAAAAACACAAGGGCTTAATAGGAGGATATAATAGTTGACAAAGGAAAAGTTATTATAAATGGTATCTACATTTGTGAATGTTCATCTTAGATTAAGGAATATTGTTAATATATTTATATAAGTTTGAAAAACACCTCTGGCAAGTTTCCATGTTATATACTTGTGGATAAGACTAATAAAAATTTGTTTATGACATTATTCAGTGTATTCTATGTGCTATACCAAACAACCCTCGAATTTTAATATCTAGGTATAGTAGAGGTTTATTTCTCCCTCATACCACAGTCCAGTGTGAAGGCATTTTGTTCAATACTCAAGACTCCATCCATCTTGTGGCTGTGCCTCCTCTAGGTCTCCAGGTTCTTTACATTGAAGCCAAGGGATATGAAGAGAGAGAGCATTGAGCAGGAGAGGCTTTTTGGCACCTGCCTGGAAATGACTCCATCACTGCTGTTTTCATTCCATAGGCCAAAACCTAGTCTCAGGACCACATCCAGTTGAAAAGGACGCTGGGAAATGAGCTCTACCAATAGGCAAAAGAAGTCAAGGAAACTATGGCTAACATGAATAACAGTGAGCACTAGCAGTCTTTGTCACAATGGAAGTACAAGATGTTTATATCTACAATGCATCGTATGTTGAATATTGTTTGACTCTGCTACACCTAATAATTTTATAAACAACAAAATCAGAAGCCTATAAGTGTTCTTTTAATTTTCAGATGACACACAATTGGAGAAAAGAGCTAATAAGCTAGGTCAGTGGCTATAAAACTTGCTATGTAAGAGTAAATATTTTAAGCTTTTTAGGCCACAAGATCTCTGTCCTAAATACCCAGCTCTGCCATTGTATAACAAAAGCACGTTCAACAATGCATAAACTAATGTGCGTGGCTCTATTAAAAAAAAAAAAAAAAGAAAAGAAAAGTATCTACAAAAAGTGGTAGCTGACCAGATTTAGTCCACAGGTTAGTTTGTCACACTCTGGGCTAAGTGACAGAATCAGAATTCAAATAAATAGTGTAATGGATTCGATTACCCCAGTTACATTTACAATTCTTCATATAGATTGAAAAGAAAAGCACTCCATGTACAAGGTAATAATGTAGTCCTCCTGTAAAATACCTTTACACAAACAGTGCTTTACAAAAAACTCAAAAGGAGTTAACAGTGTATTGTGACTACCTAAAGGTCATAAATGGAGTAACATGGCTTGTAGTTGTGTCCCCCTAGGGTACACCAGCCAACTCCCAAGAGTTGGTGAGTTTGTCAAGGTCCCATGTTGGATCCTTGGCCCACAAACCTGATTTATCCCTCAGAAGTAGGAATCCTTTAGTTTCACTCAATACATTAAAGAATTTTAAGGAAGTTAGAGTTGTACAACATCAGGGCTAGTCTTGCTAAGTAAAGGCCAGAATTTCCTGGCCTTTCACAGTGGTGTTAGAGGATTCTACAATTGGATGAAAGGTTAAGTTTGATAACTTTTGTGGAACTTATAGAATCAACAGAATGTGTGAATATAAACTACAAAATAAGTAAACCTCAACTACTAATGTCTTTCCTATTCACCAGAACTGAGAAGAGAAAATGTTCTTGGGAGAAACTCTGGCATTGGATTCAACATTCTTCCCCTTCCCATGCCTGCCGCCACGCGTTGACCTCTGCCTACCCTCCCATGCCAGCCACCACGCGTTGATCCCTGCATAGAATTACAAGGTCTTAGAGTTAGTAAACAATTTTAAGAATATCCGTCCATATTCCCACCCAGAGGTAGAGCTCCTTTGTAACAGCACTGACCAGTGGTCATTTGCCTTCTTTTTGGACACATTCAGACCAGAAGCAGAGCATTTCATGAGGCAGCTCCATTGATCCTAAAAATGGTTTTATTCATTAGAACCCTCTATAAGTCAGCTGAAATGTATCCTCCTGCGAGTTTCACCTTTTGGTCACAGATTGTGTTTGCTTTTACTTAAGCAGCCCCTCAACTTCAGTTTTTGTCTAATTTGAAGTTTTCAGCCTCTAGGTCTCATGGCAATACTTTGCCACCATGCTTGTATTAATCCCTCTCTGAAGGTAACAGCTCTGATGAGGAAGGCATACAGGTATGCATGATGTAGACTATCATTACTATAGAGATAATAATAACCACCATTTATTAAATTCCTAGTGCTAAATAGGCAGGGACCAGATAAGTCATTTATGTACATTATCACTAGTCTTCAGAGCAACCTTTATAGCAGGTATTCTATCCATTTTCTAGTTGAATAAACTGAGACTGAAACAATGTAAGGACTCACTTAAGGGCAAACAGATAATAAATGTTACAGTCAGGATTTGGGATCTGGTGGGTCTGATCCTAAGTGTATGCTCTTTCCATTTACCATCTAGGTGACCTGTTTTACCTGTCCAGGTACACTGTATCTTTGCCCTATGTAATGGTTTGTCATCACACTTAGGATCAGACCCACCAGATCCCAAATCCTGACTGTAACATTTAGTGACAACCACATTAAGACATCCAGAGAATCTATGACTTCTAACCAGACAAACAGAAAATGAAGTGGAAATATAAGGTACATTAATCCCCAGCTGAGAGGTGAAGGGTACTCTGATTTGAATAAAAGAAAACTCAAATGAAAACACAAAATTTACAAGAGAAGGTGAATGTCAGTATCAACTTTGAAGAGTTCCATTTGGAGGACATAGCATTACATGTCAGAAACATTTAAACACTGCAAATCTCATGAGTATGTGCAGTTTAGAAAAATAATAAAGGCACCTGTAGACAATGCCATCCAAAATGCACTCAGCAAAGTTTTAAACAAAGCCTGTGGACCAAAGGCTGATGATGTGCAAAAGAGTTGAATTGAATGACTGATGATGCTCAGTGTTGAAAGAAACATTTTTTTTCTGGATAGAGTACCACCCACACAGGAAATTCAACAGACATATTAATTATACCTAGCATGTAACCCAAAAGATCCAGGGAATGTCCTTTATTTATTTTTCTTTGGGGTGGAATGGGAGTAAAATAAAATGATAGCTGCAGATGATGCTAAGATCTGGGTGTTCTGTGTTCATCTGAAAAACCTTAAGTCACACGAATTCTTTCCAAAATTGTTATCTTTCTCTGTAAATAAAACTAAGACTTCATTTCAAACAACTGGCCAAATGCAAATAACTACTAAACTCAACTCTGATGTGAGCTATTGCTCAACTATGGGAAAGACTTCCAAAACGACCCAAGTGTTCTGAGTGGTGTGTTTTTTCCCCCACAGACTCACTCTTAGACACTCATATCCACTTCATTTATCCCTCTTGCCGCCTCCTGAAATAAGATACACATCTTTTTAGGACTCTTTCCAACCCCATCTATAAAAGCTTGCTTAAGCAATCTTAAAATTCCTAGTTTGCTAAAAGAACCATAGAGAAATTCAGATCACCCTGAGCTGGCAATTGGAGGCTGGTATTTCCTCAGTACTGACCTAACTTTGGCACACGGGTGCAAAGCTCATGAAAAAAGAAGACACCAAGTCCTCAAGTCCCTGGAGGTAATGGCTGTAGTGGAGACTTTTGAGCCCTGTTCTGTTAGTCGAGGTGGTATCACTGTCACAGCTAATGCTGAGGCAAACCTGCAGACCATGTGCCTGAGGAGCATTCAGGCTGCACAGTGCTTCTGCAGGGGTTCCCCTTGGCCCAGTGTCACCAGCTCCTCTGTCCCTCTCACCTCACCAAGCTTCTCCTGGATCAACTTTTTCTCCACATCACCTCACTGTCGGCTTGGCTCTGCCTGGAACTCTCTCCCTCTGACTATAACTCACTGCAGAAATCAGCTTTAACAATTCCCCTTGATAAGCCCTCCTCTGAGTCTCCAAGCAGGGCAATATTCCCTACAAAGAGCATGTGGGGCCACATCCTTGAAATGTCTAGTGCCTGGCACGCCTGCAAATGGGTTTGACTATGAGAAATGACTCATAAAGGTTGGGTTTGACTGAATTTCAAATTACGGCCTGGGAAACAGAAGCATTGCAAAATGAGATTTTAATAACACTCTGGGGAGCAGGCACCCATTGTACAGGAGCACAGGTGGGACAAGGAGCATAACCTATTTATCTAGACCCTCCTCCAATTCCTCATTGACTGAGAACTGTGAGATCACTGTTTCCTCCTAGGTCTTGCTGTCTCCCATTGGGCCATTAAAATATTGGGCTGAGACCTTTCTAGCTGTCTCCACCTCCCTTTGTTTAGGGGAATCTTCATGGAAAATGTGCTATGGGCCACATACACTGCTCTCATACCCTCTCCCCCTCACCCCCTACATCCTCTTTGCTCTGGGGAAATTCAGTAACAGCCTGGCCACATGCTGTTTGTTTTCTATGAAGATAAGTCAGAGGCATGTTTCTTACATTATTGATGTCCTCTCTGCTCTGAGCCTCCTCATAGCTGAGCCCAGTCCTGGCTCATGCTCTGTCCCCAGCACATGTAAGCAGCACAGATTATTCTCAGTAAGTGGCTGTTCCAAGGACCAGAGTCTGCTTCCCCCTCAGTCTTTCACTCTGGAGTAGGAACTATGTCCTATCATGCTTGAGTTTCCCAAACAGAGCACAGCCTCCAACATACTGTTGGCACCTCACAACTATTTATTGAATAAATGACTATTAACGTAAAAAACATTTACACCTATAAAGAATTTTTGTGAGTTTATTTGAGCCAAACTGTCAACAATTGCTTGGAAGCAGAATCTTAATGTACTGGGATAATGCTCCTGAGAATAGCAGTTTTCACTTATTTTTTGTTTGTTTGTTAATTCTTTATTGTTGAAAGCATTAGGTATATCTCCTTTTTCCCCCATTGACCTCTCCCTAGCCACTCCCCACCCCCACAAGTCCCTATCCCACTACTAGCTGTGTCCTTTGGTTATGCTTATATGCATGTATACAAGTCCTTTGTTTGATCTCTTACCCCCTCCCACCTTTCCAGCCTCCCCTCTGAGGCTCAATGGTCTGTTTGATGCTTCTATGTCTCTGGATCTATTTTTACAAATTACCACAAAGGTGGAGACCTAAGTGGGTTACATGAAATCCATTTGTGATAAACTAAGGAGTGGGAGGAAGCAAAGGGGGTGAGGGGGGAACACCTCTGGGGTTGGATAAAAAGTACAATGATAGACACAAACTTCTTTTACTAGGGGGGGTACAGGATAGTTAACAGTCAATAATTAACATGATAACAACAATGGAGGAATTAGTGGTATCTGTCCTGGCACATAGGGCATTTAGTTGTGCCCTGAGGGGTCCAGAAAAAAGGAAAGTTACAAGTTACCCTGACATTTCAACAATATGTTGTCATAGATGCAAAAAGATAATAGGCTAAATTAAGGGAAAGATAGGCCTTGTCAGGGAAGATACTCGCCTAGGATGTGACTACCCACCATAGTTAAGGTTTTAATTTCAGACACTCCTTTCTGGTTTTTTTAGGACTTTGAGTTTGCAAGACTGCCATGCAGGTCTTCTCTGAGCTTGTTGGGTTAGCATGTGGCCCTTTTTTCATCCACTTGACTAACAGGGACACACATTCTATTTCATAACATGATATGGAGACATAATCAACTAAGAATCTATGTTATATCTTTTTAAAAATTCTTGTTTTTAACAAAATGACCATAATAATAATAATAATAATAATAATAATGATAATAACAAAAGATTTCTTCAAGAGCAAACTCATGGTACCCTTACCAAAATTAAATATGTCATGGTATGAAAAAAAACAAACATCAGCCAGTTTATTTATTTTTTTTAAATATATTCTATTGATTTTTTTACAGAGAGGAAGGGAGGGAGATAGAGAGCCAGAAACGTTGACGAGAGAGAAACATCGATCAGCTGCCTCCTGCACATCTCCCACTGGGGATGTGCCTGCAACCCAGGTAAATGCCCTTGACCGGAATCGAACCTGGGACCCTTCAGTCCGCAGGCCGACGCTCCATCAACCGAGCCAAACCGGCTTCGGTGAGCCAGTTTATTTAGGTTTGATTTTTTATTTTTTTTTAAGAGAGAGTGGAAGGGAGGGAGGAGCAGAGAGAGAGAGGAACATCTACTAGTATGTGAGAGAGACACATCAGCTGGTTGCCTCCTGCTCATGCCCTGACCTGAGCCAGGGATCTAACCTGAAACCCAGGTATGTGCCCTTGATAGGGAATTGAAACTGTAACCCTTTTGTCCATGGGCCAATGCTCTAACCACTGAACAATGCAAGCCAGTGCATTTTTTAATGTTTTTGTTTGTTTATTTTATTTGTTCCTTGGTTGCTTCCTGTTTTATATCCCACATCTGAATAAAATCATATGGTTCTTGTCTTTTTTTCATCAGCTAATTTAACTTTGTGTGATATTCTCAAGATCCATCAATGTTATTGAAAATGGTAGTATTTTATCTTTTCTTATGGTTGAGTTGTATCCCATAGTATACATGTACCACATCTTCTTTATCCAATCATCTACTTCAGTTGTTTCTATATCTTGGCCACCAATAATAATACTGCAATGAACATAGGAGTACATATAGCTATACAATAAATGTTTTAAAAAATTTGGAGAAAATATCCAGGAGAGAAATTTCTGGATCATATGGTATCTCTGTTCTTAATTTTTTGAGGAATGTCCATACAGTTTTCCCTAGTGGCTGTACCAGTTAACATTCCCACTAAAAGTGAATGAGGGTTCCTTTTCTCCACATCCTCTCCAACATTTGTTATTTTCTGTTTTGTTGATAATAGCCAATGTAACAGGTAAGAGATGGTATCTCATTGTGGTTTTGATTTGCATTTTTCTTATAGATAGTGAAGTTGAGGCTCTCTTTGTATATCTGTTTGCCATTTGTATGATTTACTGGGAGAATTGTCTACTAAGGTCCTCTGCACATTTTTAAATTGGATTGTTTGGGTTTCTATTGTTGAGTTGTATAAGTTCTTTATACATTTTGGATATTAGGCCCTTATCAGAGATATTATTTCACTAGTGAATTCTACCAAACACTCAAAGAAGATTTAAAACCTATCCTTCTCAAGCTCTTCCAAAAAATTGAAGAGGCAGTAATATTTTCTAACTCATTTTATAAGGCCAACATTAGCCTGATACCAAAATCTAGCAAGGACACACACACACACACACACACACACACATTACAAACCAATATCTCTGACGAATCTAGATGCAAAAATCATAAACAAAATACTAGCAAATCAAATACAACAATGCATTAAAAATAAATTAAGATCAAGTGGGGTTAACTTCAGGAGTACAAGAATGGTTCAACATGTGTAAATCTATCAATATGCTACCATATAAACAAAATATAAGATGAAAATCACATGATCATGTCAATAGATGCAGACAAAACATTTGACAAGATACAATGTGACATGCATTTATGATAAAAACATTTAATAAGATGGTGATAGGGAATTTTTGGACTGAAACCTGGATTCTTTGTCCGCCAGAGTCACAGAATGAATCCACAAACAGAAGGTGGTATAGAAAAGGTGGAAATTTATTAAAGAACAAGTATAGACTCGCACATGGGGAAAGGGAAAGATTCTCACAGCACAGACTCCTACGTGGGGAGGGAGAAAGAGTCCCACAGACTTCCTGTTTCCATGGTTTATAAAGGCTGCAGTTCCTGTGTCCTGATATCCGCTCTGATTGATCAATATTCCCTTTTGAATTAGTTACTATAGTAACTCCTGAGGCACTTTTGATGATCGCATTTGAAGGCTGTTTTTGTTTTGTTTTTTAAGCAAGTCTCAACTTTTTAAAAATCTAGTTTGATTTTCAAAAAATTAGTTTCATTGCATACGTTTATCCCTAAACTGAAATAGATTTGAAATTGTGTTCTGCTGATCATGAAGAGGCATTCAAACTATTACAAACTGTTAAACAAAATCCAGATGCAAAGATAAGAAATAATCTACACAAAATATCATCTTTCAAAATCTGAGAGCAAAAGTATGTCTTAGGTTTCTTGTTCTAGAGCGAGAATAAACCAATCAGGAGAGATTGAGTGAGTGGGAGTGAGGAAGGCTAAGTCCCTGCTAGATTTGTGTTTTTAAAAGAATGAAATGCTGATAACTTGATCATAACCAGGTTGTTTTCTCACCATTATCACAATGAGTAAAATATCCTTAGTCAATATTCACGAGTGAGAACTTTTTAAACTATGCACTTAATTTAAGTTGTTTGTTAAAATGTATGATCTATATTGAAATGTTTAGATGTTAGTGATAACAAAAATTAGAAATATTCTGAAAGGATAAAGAACATTTTCCAAGCTCATTGCAATGGTTTCTATCCCATCTTTTTGTATTTACTCACCCTGTAAATCAGCAAATTAATGGCAACCTGAGTTCACCCTGGATCAAGTGCATACTTTACCTATTTAGAAACCCCATGGGGTCTCAACCAATTAAATCCATATTGTGTCCCCTCTACAGCAAGGCCAAGAAGCCCAGTTTCTTCTACATATAGAAATTATCTACTGCCTGGAGAAAACAGTGACAGCTGAGAACGCTATAACCTTTTCCTGTCAAGCAAAAGCTCTGGTAGCCATGATATAAAACTTTCCTAAGTGGTCACACTACATACCTAGTAAGAGCTCACCAATGGGGAGAAAAAAAAGCCATTTAAACATTTAAAACTTCATATGTACTATCATTGCCACTTTACTAGCCAATAAAAACACAGCCTTCTTAGTGTTTGTGAGAATGGCGATGTACCCTGCTACTGGGGGATTCTGGGCTACAATGGGGATGCCAGGGAGAAGAGACAGAGTTGGCCAGGAGAAGATTTCCCACCAGGCTCATTTGCCTTTTCTGCAACAAGCAAACAAGAAGCAGAGAAAGAAAAGAAAAGGAAGATAAGAAAAGAGAAAATACTGGTGTATAAGTCCACTGACTGCTACGTGAATGTGATCCTGCAACTCTGCCCAGATCTCCCTCCTCCATGGGACTTGCCCCCCTCCCTGTATAATAAGAAGGTTAAATTTTATACAATCTTTCTAAGTCATGATACTTCATTAAGACTTCAAAATTCTAAACTTTTTAGACATAACTCTGTTATCAGAACATAGAATTCTGAAGCCAAAACACACACACACACACACACACACACACACACACACACATACATATATACACTGAGTGGCCAGATTATTATGATCACCTGACGTTTGTAGGCAAATTAGCTATAATTTCACGTTGAAGTTGCTAGAGGACCAGACCGTTATAAACAGGGAAGCAGGTTGTTTACCACGACAGTAGGAGTGATTTTTTTCTGAAGATATGAGTAAACAATGCGATTTAACAGCCTTCAAATATCAAGAAATATTATCATTACCTATTCAATATTATTACTCAAATCGTTGCTTATATCATGAAGGAACAGCAAGAGACCCTCGTAAATTGCGCTTGGACAGAGCTCTTAGCATGTACAAGGCCAAAGCTCTGCCTGTCAGCTAAAGCCTTCTGGAATATCAGTGTTTCTTTAACAAGTCAGTTGCTGGCTACCTCCTGATCAACTGCACTCAATATTTTCCAGGAAAAAAAAAGATGTTAGGATAACTCACTGAAAACCTCCAATGGGGGATAAGATCATCAACTGCACACCTTTCATCTCTAGCTACCAACTCCAGAAATATCCTCGCCACACATTTGGGCACCAGATATGGTAATGCCAGTGGCTTCCAAACAGAAATCTCAAACTTCATGAGCCTAAGAATGGGGATTCTAGGGGTCAGGAAGATAGCAAATTGGTAGCATGAACCATAGTGACAGCGTTTGGAATCATGTGTGTGTGTTCCAGAACTTCCACCAAATCCAGTTCCCCAAATATAACCAAGGCACTGAAGGAAGCAGCGGAGGAGAGAGTGGGGCAGGCAAAACTTCTTTTAAAAAGATAGCCATAAATGGGAAATTTAATTGCTTTAACTCTAAAATAACTTATTGAAAAGAGCCAACTTCTATAAACCAATATAAGACAAGAGCAAGTGAAAGAGTTTCAATGGCCAACAAATAAAGCACTCATGGTCACTGGGTTGCAGCCCTCCACTTGGTTATTCTCTTTTTTTTTCCCATTGCAGGTTTTGAAAAATTAAAATGGGAATATATGTCTGCATATTATGAATATTCTTGTCAGCATTCTTTCCCTCATAACTCTCTTCTCTTTCAAATATATTCATTTCTTAAAGATTGGAGCATTGTATATTGTGAGTGTCTTTCCTTGTCAATATTCACCCCCAACGTTATTTTAGTGGCTAAGCTGAAGTCTGAATAAAACCCACTGTTCTATCCCTTATCTCCTGCTTTTCACAGAAGTTCTTTTATGGTGTAACCTAGGCTGTGACCAATGAACTCTTCTCACCAAAATTACTGACCATATTAATTCCATGATAACTCCTTCAATGAGGCCTGTTCCTCTCTGTCTTAATCTTCCATCTGGTCTGAGGACACTACATGGCTTCTTTTTTACACAGTTTGTCTTCAGTTGATCCTTAGGTAACAGCATCTCTCACCCCAGAGAGCCTCCTGGACCTGCCACGTCCCAGGACTCACCTCCAGTGAATTCTCCCCTCTTTGTGGACCCGTGAATTCCCCTCCTTGGTAATTCTCTCTTAACTAGAATCCACGGTGGTTCCTCCACCACCACCATCACCATGCTATACCCATCACCATGCTATATTAGTGTTTCATAAGCCTAATGAATGTGTCCCAATTCTTCTTTCTACCTCTGTATACAGTTGTTTGGCCCATGTATTACACTGAAAGTATTTATTTGCTGACTATTGCCAACTATTCTACTTTGTAAGCTATTTAGAAGCTCAACACCATTTTATTAAAAAAATTCACCATTGAGCACTCTGGCTCCTGTAAATGCCCATGTGAGACAAAAAGAAGCCATCAGTTAACCAAAAGTTGGCTTTTATCTCCAAGAAGACATCTCTTTCAATTTTCAATTTAGAGTGACCTGCCCAAGAAATCATGTTTTCATAATTATTAGAAATATTCTGCAGGTTATTTGGCCAGGAAGTCAGTAGTTCACCTGAAACTCACATGAAATGAGAAGAATTTAGTTTGTTTTTTCTCCAATTTTGACTCAAGATAAATCAGGGCTGTGGAGACAAGGATGCTCCTGATTATTTATGTAGCACCCAAGCTTACAGGCATTTGAGAGGTATTGTAGAAAGTCACAAAAATCTTACCCATAATACATTGCTTTTGCTCCAAGGCAAAAATTGTTTGTAAAAACTTTTCTTTTGATTTTTGTTATCCAAATAATTCCAGCTTAGATTGGAACTCAAATATTAATCTGATAATGACACCGTTGAGACACATTCTCTGACGATTGATCTCACATGACTTCCCAGGGTTTACTTTAGCCATTTTCTGCATTCCTTTCCAGCCAAGGTTTGCCCACCTTTAAAGCCAACCCCCACCCCATCACCATCATCATCTGGGAGGAAAAAGACCCTGAAGAGGATGTCTTAAGATGATTACTATGTGCTTGGGAATATCCTTTAATTTAAATTTTGTGTTATTTTATTTTTAGCTTCAAAGCTTTTGCAGGAATGAACACCTGTCTTTCGGGTCATTATAAGAAATTGTCAGGTATCTGACATACTTTGTTTTGTCAAGTCCTCCAGCAGTGACACCAAGATAGAAGCCACATTTTAATAAATGATCAAAGCAAAGGACACCTGTAAAGCTGGGGTGGGCTCCTAAATTCTTTGATATTCGGTTTACAGATCTGAAAAGGCCTTTTGGTTCTCGGTGTGTTTGTCCTTCCTTGGAGATCAACTTAAGCCTTTTTTTCCCCACAAAGGCAACATATTTAGCTAATCTGAGCACTGAAATTATGGGTGACAATGCTCATTCACACAGCAACTCTTAAAACCTTCTAAAATTCATACTCTACGATGAAGGACAACAGGGCACTGTCCAAAAGGCCCCACTGCTCTGAAAATTTGTGGCCATGCTGCTTAACATACAAGGGCTCTCAGGAGGCCTCAGAAATCCTTGGACTTGACATTAATTTAAAGAAACTATTGTGACCTGTTACTGCAAAAACAAAGAATGTAGAATCCATTCAGAAAATTCAGAATTCTAAGTTCAACTGTAATTATTCCATCTTACAAGCAGAAATCAGGTATTTTGCATAAACTAAATGCAAACATAGTTATACATGTTTATAGTATACACTAGAGGCCCAGTGTGCGATTGAAATCACACGAGGAGGCGCCCCACCTCCTGCCGTGCGAGGAGGGACACCAGGAGCTGCCACGAGAGTTGGGCCAGACCCGTGCCTGACTCGCGCAGCGCCAGGCCACCACGGGAGTTGGGCTGGACCTGCACTGCAGGCAGCTGGGACCCATGCCTGACTTCTGCCTCAGGCCTCCCCAGCCCCCCTGCCTGTGTCTGCTCTGGGCCACCAGAGCTGCCATGCCAGCTCAGGCAGACCCCCCTGTGTGTCCGTCTCTGCTCCAGGCCTCACCTGAGCGTGCAACATCCTCCTATCTGGTCCTGGCCTGTTACGGCATCCTCTATTTTGCATATTACCCCTTTATATATATAGATGATATATAACATACTATTAACATTGATATATTATTAATATAATAAGATAAATGTTTGCCTGCATTTCCTTATTATTTATCTTAGATCAGCTCTCCCTATGTTCATATTTCTTTAAATTAAATATTTATAATGTAAGCTTTTGTTCTTCAACACAGCATATTTTGCAAACATTTTCATTATTTTTCAGAAACTAACCAAGAAAAATGTAGGTCCTTCTCAGCTAAGAAATCATATGGAAGCACTAGCTACTCTCACAGGTCTTGAGGGGTCCCCAGTTCCTTTTCTGTCCTGAGTTCATAAAGGGCTGATGTGATGGTTTAAGTTACTCTGCTATACCAAGAATTATAGTTTCTCATGGATCAATAGCCTGAGCACAACTTATAACTTCAGAAAGGGAATGGTAATTGTGATGGGTTTTGTTTTTCTATTGAGGTGATCTTCTGGTTTGGTATGATAATTTGAATTAAAGGAAGGTTTTGAAGATTTGCCTATGTTCCATGAAGAGAAAATTTGATGAGAAGTAGCAGTCTAGTATTTGCTATGAAGTTACTCAACTTAAAGCAGCTTTCAACATCTTTTGAAGAAACCACCCTGTAAAGTTAACTACTCAAAGTCATGTAATGTAAAGAAGTCAGAACCCCTGGTAGGCCAGTCCATTACAGAGCATGAAGAGTAAAAGTTTCAAAGCTCAGGTTATTGGAGAAGTCAAGAGTGATGTTGTCTGTAGAGCACTTCCTCACCTCAAACTGAATATGAGCACCTGTGGAAATAAGCCCATGCCTAACCAAACTTAAGTCAAATTATCAAAAAATAATTATCACTCTAACACCAATTAAACCAGAAATTATTAGGGAACAGCATTCCTCTTCTTTGTGCATGACTTCTGATTCCCAGGAGAAAAAGACATACAGAGATACCATTCATTCAAACGTTTCACTTAATTTGAGACCAAATATTAGAGTCCAACCTGTTTTTTTTAAAAATTGGGGTGGGGGGGGGGGACACCTCTTGATTTAAACGTACTGAAAGGGAATCTGCCTATAATGATTAGAGAGAATCAACAATTTAAAATGCACAAGTGGGCTGTTTTTAAAAGAAGTGTCACTAGGAGGATAAAAGCTTCGCTTGGAAACAATGTAGGGCAAAGGAGACAGATGAGAAGGAACAACTGGAGATGGAGAAGAGTTCCTGGAGTGTCTTACTCACTCTTTCCATACAACAATTGCAAGCTAATTCCTTGTAAATGTAGAAAGAAATAATACTTTGAGGTATTATGATCACTCTATTAAAAATATTTGTTTAAGAGAGTGCCCATGAAATTTATAACATAACAGACTCAATGCAAGGTATATGTTATACAAAAGGAAAGTTCAGTTGTCATACACATTTCAAAATATTCTTACATGGGATGCTGAAATCTGGGAATGTCAGAGCATGAATACTTCACATTCTAGCTTATGCAGACTAGTGTCAATTGCTAACTATTGATTTTTATTATATAAAAAATAATACATTTGTTTCATTAAAAATCTGGACCACCACATAAAATTGTGTCACATTTTAAAAATGATAGTAACACAAAGCATTTATGATTGGAAAAGATCATTGTTGTTAGGTGAGTTGAGAAAGAGAATTATAAATTCCTGGGGGAATACTTTGCTAGGGGCCTACTACAACCAGACAAAATTGGCCATTTTCTTCCCTCTAAGCTTCCACTCCCAACCTGTAACTCCTTAGGCATACAAGTAATTTCACTTTAATTTAAGCAGAACTGGTTTTGAGTTTTTGTTTTATTTTTTGTGTTTTTTCTTTTGATTTTTAAGAAAATTAAGTGAAAATAGACACTTCTCCAAAGTGGATTCAGAAGGCCAAGAGACATAAAAAATATGATCAAAGTCACCAATCATTCAAGAGATGCAAATCAAAATGACAATGAGGTATCACCTCACACTTGTCAAAATAGCACCATCAACAAATCAACTAATGACAAATGTTGGTGAGGATGTGGAGAAAAGGGAGCACCAGTACACTGCTTGTGGGAATGCAGACTGGTACAGCCATTATGGAAAACAGTATGGAGTTTCCTCAAAAAATTAAAAATGGAACTGCCATTTGACCCTGTGATCCCACTTCAAGGAATATATCCTAAGAAACCTGAAACACCAATCAGGAAGAATATATGCACTCCTATGCTCATAGCAGTGCAATTTACAATAACTAAGATTTAGAAACAGCCCAAGTGCCCATCAGCAGATGAGTGGATAAAAAAGGTTTGATACATTAACACAATGGAATACTATGCAGCTGTAAAAAAGAAAGAACTCTTACCATTTGAAACAGCATGGATGGACCTAGAGAGTATTGTGATAAAGGAAATAAGCCAGTCAGAGAAAGATAAGTATCATATGATTTCACTCATAAGTGGAAACTAATGAACAAAGTAAACTGTTAAACAAAATAGATCCAGAGACACAGAAGCATGGTAGAGACTGCCAATCCTTAGAGGGAAGGAGGAGGAGGGTGGGTGGGTGGGAAAAGATCAACCAAAGAACTTGTATGCATATATGCATAACCCATAGACACAGACTATACATGGGTGAAGGCCTTGGGGCAGGGGCCTAGATGAGGTCAATGGGGGGAAAAGAAGACATATGTAATACTTTCAACAATAAATGTTTTTTAAGAAAATTAAGACAAAAAAGAAAATTAAGTAAAAGCACTCATGTCGGCATGATCATCTTGCTCAGCTTCTGAGCCAAAAACCCAGCACAAGTATTTCATCCTCACAAAAGGGGACTGTGGACACAGGTGGGACTGGAGAAAACAATGCAATGAAGTCAAGTCTCGTGCATCCCTGTCACAGAGCATCAACTCCCACTGAGGACTCATACCTTGAGTTCCAACTCTATTCTTAATATGATTTCAAAGAAGGAAAATCAAATCTGGCACTTGGCAAAGATTCATGCCTATTTTTCTCTTGATCTTCCCCTTCAAGATCACCCTTTGAACCAGATTTTCTGGGTGAATAAAGATTAAGGACAATTATGGTCTCTGTTTTTCTTTCAATGGCCCATGCAACCCTGAAATGTGCCCATGAAATCTATGGTGAACACATCCATACCACCTGTCTCATCTGTCAAGTGCCATATTTCATTGTTTCCACATGCCACTTTTGGTGTTTTCTTTCAACTTCAATCTGAAAGCTTTACTTTTCATGTGCTTTCAGTGCTGGGCACCAGTAAGAGAATTAAATTATCCCAGGGCTTTGAGGGAGAGAAGGAATGCTGAGAGATCCCCAGTAAGATCCTTGCCCACCCAGGATTTTGCTCATTAAAAAAAAAACACACAAACAAACAAACAAAACAAAACAAAAAAAAACACAACAACAATAGGCAAACAGCAGAGAGAGAAGTTGGGAGCACATTCCTGGGCTTTAAGAGTGATGCCTCCACTGTGAATGGAGTCCTGGAAGGCTGTTATCTTCATCTGTCTTGTCATAACAGGAGGGCAAAAGCCCCCAAAGAATCCATCTCATTGACATAGAAATGGCAGCTGAAGCTGTTCCCTTTTAAATAAATGTTTGGGGCTAGTGCTGTCTATATAATCTTCCCCAGAGCTAAACCCTCACCAGAACAAAAGGCATGACAGAAAAATTAGGTGCGTGCCAAAGTATTCTGAAGTGGGAAGGTGTGAGACATTTCCTGGTCCGGGCTTCAGCCCCTAACACCCCACTGGGCTCACACTGTTCATTTCCCACCGGGATCACAGTCTGGTCAATCACCTGCCTGGTTTCTCAATGAACAAATGTGGATTGTTCACAGTCAGCATGTGAGATCAGGTTCTGAGCCTTCTGTGACAGGCAGATTTTGTGACACAGGAACAAATTAGTAGTTGGAGAGTAAGTAATAAATAACTTGTGTCAAGATGCATTGCTGTGACTATAGACATGCTTGTGCTTAGCCTACAATGCCAGGGGCTGCAAAAATGGGGCAGATCTGAAATGAGGAGCCTTGGTTCTCTCAGAATTTACCTAGAGATCCATCAACAAAATCACAAAACTGTAGCAATAGTCCTCAAATCATTAAAGGTTGGGATTAGAGTATGGTAGAAATAACTTGTGAAATTTGAATTCTACAGAGTAACATATCTAATATCTAGATCTATATCTAGATCTATATATCTAGATCTAGATCTATCTATATCTAGATCTATCTATATCTGTGTGTAATTCCCGTACTAGTATATATCAGATATCATATATATAGTTACATATCCTATATGGTAAAACCCTAATATGCAAATCGACTGAACAGCAGAATGACCAGTCACTATGATGCACGCTGACCACCAGGGAGCTGATGCTCAATGCAGGAGCTGCCCCCTGGTGGTCAGTGTGCTCCCACAGGGGGAGCGCTGCTCAGCCAGAAGCTGGGCTCACAGCTGGCAAGCGCAGCAGCGGTGGTAGGAGCCTCTCCTGCCTCCACTGCAGACAGGCATTAAGGAACGAGGGGTCCCAGAGTGTGAGAGCCCTGGACTTTGAGAGGGATGTCTGCCTGCTGGCTTAGGCTCGATCCCCAGGCCAAGAAAAGATCTGGGGATTGGGCCTAAGCCGGCAGGCAGACATACCCCAAGGGGTCTTTTACTGCAAGAGGGTGCAGGCCAGGCTGAGGGACCCCCACCTCAAGTGCACAAATGTCATGCACTGGGCCTTTAGTAAGGATATATAATATAACTAATATTGAGATTGAGGATGGTAGAAATAGCTGGTGAAATGTGAATTCCACAGAGCAACATATCTAATATGTATGTGATTCCAGTACTAGTATATATCATATATATAATTACATGTAAGTATATAATGATATATAATACTAGAGGCCCGGTGCACAAAATTGTGCACGGGTAGTGTCCCTAGGCCTGGCTGGTGATCAGGGCTGATTGGGGCCTTCCTGCTGCCGGCTGGGGCCTCCTTTCCTCGGCTGCCAGCTGCCAGCCGCTGGCCTTCCTTCATTTCACTCCACCCCCTAGTGGTCAGCGCACGTCATAGTGAGTGATTGGTCTACCAGTTGAACTCCCGCAGGGGTAATTTGCATATTAGGCATATATAATATAGTATAAACATATAGACATGTATATGTATTAGTGTTTTTTAGTATATGTGCTGCTAAAGCAAGCACTGGTGTTTTTTCATTTTAGAAATAATATTAAGTGTCTAGAATGAGTGTGACAGTCACACAATATAAGATAAATGGCCTCTGTTTACTTAATATGTTTAAATGTGCCCTGTAATAACTGTGGAGTGTCTCCTCTGCTAGAGCTCATGCTGCTACCTAACAAACCTTATATCTGTTCTTCATACCAACTCTCCATGGAATATTTTACTTCCATTACATGTGAAATAGAAGTAATGAAAGTAAGTTAGTTCTGTGAGGTAAGTTAACCCAAGGCCATGCAGCCAGTAAGTGTGGAGTCCACTCTGTGTGGATGTTTGTCTGTATTCCCTTTCAATAAGTCATCACTGGGCAATGATTATGACACAACAATTCATGAGGTCCGTGAGGGAGTCATAAGCAAAAGCCACCATGCTGGTGCTATAGAGACACAGTTTCCTCCTGAGAGAGAGAACTGATGAAGCTTCATAGGAGAAGGGCCTTTGAATTGTGTCATTGACAATCTGCCCATATTTACCGAAATGAAAATTAGAATTCTGTTAAGAAATAGGCCTGGATGTCAGTCATTAATTAAATGACCACAAGATCAGTGAACCATTTCATCAAAACTTTTGGTTCAATGCAGGGATCCAGGCCATTTCTAGCCAGTGTTTCATTGAGGCAGAGCACCCATCTTTGTGTCTGTCAATTGGTGGAACTATGAATGGAGCAACACCAGCAACAGGTGTCCCCCAGAAGACTCCCATAACCCTCCCTGTGTGGAGTTCACAGGGCCAAGAAGTAAACAAAATATTCAGTTAATCAGGTTTTCCAACAAAAATCTTTAGTAGTGGGTAATCTGAACATGTGCACAATGGCATCTTAATAGCTGAATCAGAGATAAGAGCAAGCGGCATGAGCTGTCAGAATATCCAGGTTAAAATTAAAATTCTAGTTACATCAGTTGTGTTACCTCCTTAAAACTTAGTTTCTTTATATACAAAATAGTGACTATAATAATACTTACCCAAAAGATGTGCTATGAGGACCAAATAAGATACCATC
The DNA here is from genome assembly GCF_964212035.1 of Myotis nattereri. Lineage (NCBI taxonomy): Eukaryota > Metazoa > Chordata > Mammalia > Chiroptera > Vespertilionidae > Myotis > Myotis nattereri. The sequence goes on from NC_138076.1 coordinate 108,612,079, forward strand.
AGATGAAATTCTACCACATACTGAGCACTGAGCAAATATAATTAATACCATTACAGTTAGTGAACTTCCCCTACCTAGTCAGTGGAAGCACTTTCCAATGTCCTCTTGGACTGTTAAATAAAGGTTAAACAACATTTTAAGATATATGGAAAGAAAAATATTAAGTTGTACACGTGGAACAAAGTTTAAATTTTTTAAGTCATCATCCAGTTTAAAAATTTTTGTATATCCTCATAGGCAAACATCTCCTCACCAGCCCTCTGCCATGTCTAGGCCAGGCCATACCTGCCATGAAAATTTGCCATGTTGCCAACAGGAGAATCATAAGAGGGTTGTGATAGGAAAGCTGACAGGCACAGGTGACAGAGGCCTTGAGAAAGGAATCCTCTGCCTTGTCTCCTGCCCAGACTACCCAAACACAAACAGCTCTGTGGGCCCAAGATTCCCCATTTGTGAAATGATGCTGAACCAGGTGTCCATGGATCCTGTGAGGTCAAAACACCTACATCCGTGTGACTTGGATACAGAAAGAAAAAAGAAGATGCTCAGCCCTTCTCCCAACATGGAACAAGTAAGTGTGTGAAATGTCAGTAGTTTACCCAGTTGTGGCCGTTTTAGAGATAATGATAGAGAAACAGTCACCAGGAGATTAGTCAATTGTATATGGTCACCTTTGGATTGCCAGTCAAGCATTAAACTAGCCACTTCTTAGTGTCCTGATCTGTTCTCATTACTCTCCTTCCAAATGAGAAAGGTCTTATTTCAAACCACAGTTTGGTACCCTGTTGGCCAGGTTTTCACAAACCCTTGAGGTAATAATGTTTATTCAACCTCACACTTTAGCAACTATTTATGAGCAGTATTTACAAGTTTCAGGAACTGCCCTACTGTTATTAATGCTACAAAAAACAAAAATCATCTAAATTTGTTAATTTAGACAAAACACAGAGGCAACTCCAAACCAGTGTGCTATACTATATCTCTGGTTTATTTGAGTATAATGCACATTTAACACCAACTTAGGTTTTTCAACTCTCATCACAGGCCTCCCAGTAATTACAGTCAACAGTCAGGTTGAACTCAACCAGAGAGACAACACAACAGGAAATTGTGGGGAAATTTTCAAAACAAGACAAAAACTTCAGACAATTTTAAGAAAGATTTAGAAAAAAATAAAGTTTGTCCCAATGTAAGACAATGCAAAGATAATGCATAAGGCCATGTATCAGGCACACTGGCCACTTCTGCTTTGACAGATAAGGTTGGGTCCCACCCAGGGCTGGAACCAGCATGTGCATCAGCTGGGCCCTTACCTCTCCCTGGAGCACACCAGCCAATCATCAGCCTGTTTCTGGCTACACAGTTAATGATCTGTTGGTGCCCACACTTTTCACTTTGTCACAACAACTGGGCTGCAGCTGAAGCACAGCTGGCCTCTAGTTTTCCCAGCCCTATAATTTAGTTTAACAGCTTTAGGGACAAGAGGAAATGGCAGAGTGCCCTGGAGCTCCCACACTTGCTTCAAAAATGAGTTTTGTGCCATGCTATATATATTCTCACAAGTATTTTAGGCAAACAGTGTAGGCAGGTCATGCCTAGATGGGCACAAAGCACTGCTTACTGTGGGCTTCTTTTTGGCAGGGGCAGTTGGGTTTATATGAGTGTGTGTGTGTGTGTGTGTGTGTGTGTGTGTGTGTGTGTGTTTAAGAGAGAAGCATGCCTCTGTGGGCTGGTGGGTTGGTGTCAGTGACTGTGTGTGTGGTACCTTGAAAAATATGTGAGGTATTTTTTACAAACAAGCATAAATTCTGCTCTCAAACATAAGGTTGGAGAACACTATCCGACACTGAAACAGATACCTTGAAAGTAATTGTGGTTGTCTCCTGGAGGAGACCTACCTAGCCTTGCAGGTAAGCTAGTTTGACTCCCTAATTTCACTTGAAAACTTTGTAAATATGGGGGGACAGAATGAAAGGGGACTTGTGTGAAATTGAGCCATATTTCCCAGAGCCTTTGAGTCCAAGGAAATAGTGTTCTCACCATTGAAAACATCTCAGCTGAAAAGCCAACCATGCATCCTGCAGCCCAGGTACTTCTAGGCTTGGGGTAGTCTGCCCTAAGTGTATGGAGTGAATGGGGCCTGGAAACAAAGGGCTTGAGCATAATAAAAAACTGGAGGTAGGAGCCATGCCGCTGGAAGGCAGAAGGTTTGAGAGCTAGAGGGAGGGGTGTGAAGCAGCTACCTAAGAGAGAGGAGATTCTTAAAGTGTTTGGGGGAAGTTCTACCATGTCATATGCCATGTGGCTTCTTTTTACATTTCTCCTTCAGCAATTCCTGGTGATTTGGGAGTTGGATCTTTAGAGAAGCATATGGGTAGGAGGCAGTAGCAAGAGTGCTGGGTCTGCAGGCAGATGGCCTTGGAACAGAGATCTTCCTGAGTGCAGCCACTCTCTGGTCAAGGGAGATGAGGAGTGTGGGAGCACCAGCAATACTACCCACATCTTGTGAAAAATAAGATGTCCTCACCCAGCAGTTTGTGCTTCTCCAGAGAACGCAGAATTAAGTCATTGCACCAAGAATTATTCAGTCAGAAATATAGAATGAAAATTCACCCCTTGCTGTGACATCATTCACTTTTTTTCTTTCTATAATTTTATTCCCATCAGCCAACAAATGTACCATAATTTCCCCATTAAAATAAAAATGCCTCTTTGATCCCACATCTCTCTATGCCCATCATAATATTTTTCAGCTCCCTCTATGGCCACACTACTTATCATAGTCATCTATATATCCCTGGGTGTCTGTCTTCCTATGCCCATCAGCCCCACTCCAGTCCTGTTATCTCCTCCACAGCTCACTTGGAGCTACCCTTTCAAACTCCCCAAGAATATCCACATGGTTTAATACATTGGACCATTTGGTCCTCAGTTCATCCACATTCTGTAATTAATAGTATTGGTCACTCCCTCATTCTTTATTTGGCTTCCGGGACACGATAACTGCCTGTTCTTCCTCCTGGGATTTTCATGGGTCTCCTGTGCCAGTCTCCTGCTGTCTCCCCAGTCTGGGTGATGTGAGTGGCCCAGAACTCAGTCATTGAATATAGTCTATTATCATGTCTTTAAGTGCTATCTGAATGTCATCTGAATGTCAACACTCCAATTTTGAATCCCCAGTATACGTCTCGATCCTACACTCAAGGCCATATATAAATTGCCAACTTGATACCTAGGCCTTTATGTGTAATAGGCATCTGACACTCAGACCTTTGGCTATTCTGTAGCTCATCAGGCAGGCACTCACCTGGAATGGGTTATTCCTTCCCCTCCTTCAGTCTTTGCCTATACAGTGAGATTTTCTCTGATCATCCCATTTATATTCAAAACTCTCTCCACTCCATGTACACTCTATTTGTATTTTTCTCCATGGTATTTATGAGCCCCAAACATATTACATATTACAAATATTCACTGTCCTCTCCACATCTGATTCACTGCTATATCTCCAGCATCTTGAACACTTGCTTGGTATACAATTAAATGCTGAATTTACTGAGTGAATGGAAAAAAATAATGAGCAAATTAAGGGGAAAAAATGGGAAAATGGGCCCTAAGGAAAGTTTAGAATCTGTAATGAGAATCTTACCTCAATTTTGGTATAAGCAAGTCTTCCCAAGGCAGTGGCAGTTAAGCTAAACCAAAAAGAAAAGAAGTTAGTCAGATGGGTGCTGCTTAAAAAATATCAAGGTCATCAAACACTAAGAAAGCTGAGAAATTGCCCAGAGGAGCCCAAGGAGAGATCACAACTGTGGTGACCTGGACAGGGTCCCAGAGTAGAAAAATGACATTAGCAAAACAACAACAGTGCAGTCCAATAAAGTATGAACTTTAGTTAATAATGATGTCTGGTTCATTAATTGTGACAAATGTACCCTAATAATGTTAATGTTAACAATAGGGTTCCCTAGGGGCACACAGAATATGCTGCACCTCTTTGCAATTCTTCTGTAAATTTAAAACTATTCTGCAATTAAAAGTTTATTTGAAAAAGAAAAAGAAACCTAACTTATATCCCGTCTTCTCCAGAAAGTCCCCACTTGTAAAGTTCCACTTCTGTGACAAATCCTGTACCCGCTGTTGCTCTTGCTCCCAGCACCGTGTCTGCAAAGCATATTCTTATGCTCATATGCTGGCTGTAACATCACTGTTTTCAGCCTCTGGGATCATCTTTCCTATTAAGGGACAAACTTCTCAAAAGTCATGGTGATGTTCACTCTGTCTTGAGTGCATCCATGATGGCAGCTCAGGTTTTCCCTACCCGTGGTCGGCAAACTGCAGCTTGTGAGCCACATGTGGCTCTTTGGCCCCTTGAGTGTGGCTCTTCCTAAGCCTTAGGAGTACCCTAATTAAGTTAATAACAATGTACCTACCTATATAGTTTAAGTTTAAAAAATTTGGCTCTCAAAAGAAATTTCAATTGTTGTACTGTTGATATTTGGCTCTGTTGACTAATGAGTTTGCCGACCACTGTTATACTATGGGCACTTGAACAAAGCACTTCACCTCTGTCTACTTATAGATACAATGCAATGGTGCTGACATTTCTTCTGGTTGACTTCTTTCACAATGCCTGTCTCTTTCTTTGAAATGCATGACTAAAGACACAAATATTAAAAGTCTCTTTCCATAATCCATGGGGTTTCTCCAAGGATTTTTGATTTATCTCACTTGTCTTTATTGAACTTTTACCAGGTAGGAGTGTGGTCTATCTGAGCAATATGTTCACTGTCATAAAAATTATAATGACAGGTAACCACATTAAACATGGCCCAAAAAGAAGAAGTAAGAAATTTTGCACAGCTACCTTGTCAAGCTTGAAGTCAAGCAATATTCATTGTGCATAAGTGGTACAATATTCAGTGTGCATAAGTAGCTTTACACTGCTTCCTTTCAAGATAATGATGAAATTTCTGGAGTACTAAGGATATTAGGAACACAGACCATATGAAACTTTAATGAAAATGTCCCTATGTTTTTCTCTGAGCCTGCCCAAGCTCCCATGGTTCACTGAGAAAACTGACCTAATGCAATAATAAGGTCTGTGCTCCCCTCAGCTAAGACACAGCTCCTGTGGTTAATTAGTATTTCCAGGACTCTGACCTATTTGAATTTGTCCAAAATGCCTTGAGAGGAGATTTTCTTGACATGTCAGACTCAGCTTCAATTGGGGAAGACCTGACCGTTTCTCCTAACAATTGTTTTGTGATCAGTCATGTCCAATAAAATATCACTTGGGCTGAGTACCTCTACATTCAAAGGTGGTGGGAACTCTCTCTAAACTCACTCTGAATATCAACCAGTCCATAAAATATAAGTTCAGGAGTGTATGCAATGCAAATGTGTGTGTGTGTGTGTGTGTGTGTGTGTGTGTGTATTACACTGTTCACACATTTGGTTTTTTGTTTGTTTGTTTTTTAAATATATTTTATTGATTTTTTACAGAGAAGAAGGGAGAGGGACTGAGAGTTAGAAACATCAATGAGAGAGATCGATCAGCTGCTTCCTGCACGCCCCCCACTGGGGATGTGCCCGCAACCAGGGTACATGCCCTTGACCGGAATCGAACCCGGGACCCTTGAGTCCGCAGGCCGACGCTCTATCCACTGAGCCAAACCGGTTCGGCACACATTTGGTTTTAAACAATGAGGCCACTTTGCTCTCAAGAGGCCTCATTTTTTTTCTTTCAAAAAGTTATGGATGATTTTTAAGTTAATTCTACTCTTCAGCTTTTATTCAGAACACAGTTTTTTTTCTATGTAGGTCAATCTGCATTATTTTTACCAGGAATCTTTAATCTATCTTCCATTAATGGTTTTTAAAGTTTTACTAAATATCTTGACATTTTCCACAAATTGTGCGTATTTGTGTGTTTGCACAATGTTCAGAAGAGGGAGTGTCAGATTCTCAAATAGGTCTAGGGCCACTCCAAAATTTAAAAAATACTAACTTAAATAAAAGGAGGGAAAAGTGGTAGTTAGGAGCCCAACCTCTGGAGGTAAACTAACCAAGAAATTTAGCCTTCTTAATCCTCTTAAAAAGGAATAGGAATACCTACCCCATGGGTCATTTGTAGGAGTAAAGGATTCATTGCATGGACAACACTATGAAAATGCAAAGGCACCAACAGTATGTTTGGTAAATATTAAATACTAGTTAGAATTATATTTATACAATTGTCTGCACCCTCCAAAGGAACCATCCTTCCTATCCCCAGATTGGAGTCAAGGGGACATAATTCAAATTCACGGTGTCCAGTTTCTCCTGAACATAGTTCAAATTCATGATGTCCAGTCTCTACTGCCTCCAGCCTGTGGAGCTGCCATATACCCATAAATTGGAAGGTCAGGATATGAATACCTAGCATCTTTTATTTCAAAGGTATGGATATAAGAAGAATGTTCCCCAGGAACCAGAGTTCTGAAAGAAACTCTGTTTTCTACAATGCCAAGTGTTCCCTAAACTCTCTTAGGTGTCTTGTCATAAAATCAACTACAGTAAGCACACTGGCCTTTGGAAATTACAGTGTACTCATGATTGCTCAACTTACCACAGGTCTTTAGAGCCACTTTTAGTAACAGTCTATTTCCAATGCACCAAGTGGTGAGAAGTAGAGACCTCAGTTCTGACCTAATTACAGCCCTTAGCATTTGTCTCTCTCGCCAGCCAGTATGTGAGCACATGAGGGGCTGGGGACTGTCTCTTCAGCATTTTATCCTATCTTCAGGTAGACTAGGTGACTTATTGGGAATTTTTCAGTGGCTGATGAGTTTATTGTGATTCTGATTTCAACTGAGGCTATTATATGAAAATTACATAGACCCATTGCATGCCTACTGTATGCAGAGTGAAAATTGTGATCTTTTCTTTCAAAACACATACAATGTATTCAAATACTAAATAGTTAATGTTCACATTTGAAAGTAATCTGTAATAAACTGCACTACTTTTTCACAATTTTTCATATTTTTCTGTCCTTGCCAGACTTCACTGTGAGCACAGTAGGCATCCCTGTTCCTGTGAGCTTGGCTGTATGGACTTGGAAAGGGCCTTAACAATAATTACTGACATTCACTGAGGATTTATTCAGCAACCAGAAATTTCTGTAAACCTTTACATTAACCAATTTAATTCTCACAGTAGATGCATGAAAGAAAGACTGTTGCTTCCCCAAGTTCACAGAAACAGCAAGTTGGGCAACCAACATTAGAACTTAGGTCAAATAGCTACAGATCACATGCCCTTAGCTAAAGAGGGCATTAAACATCAATCCTGATGGTATCCCCTTCTGAGTCACACTGGTTTATTTAGCCTAGGCATCTTCTTAGGTGTGGAGCTCCAATATCAAAAGGTAGTCCATTTGATGTTGTCAGAAGAGCTTCTCCCAGATATAAAACCTAGTGCTTCTACTCTTTTGAAGCAACCTGGACCACACCTTCTTTGTCCATCAGCCCATTGAGTGACTGAAGGCTATTAGGTCATCTCTGATAATGATTTTCTTCCTCAAGCCTGCAGAGACAACTGACATTTTCATGTGGTAGCCCTTAGGTTGATTAGGGTCTATGTCTTTCTCATCATTGGTTTCTCCCAATATGACCTTGTCTGTATTGTTTGTAAAAATGCTTTAAAATTAGGAAAGCTTTGCCGAAACCGGTTTGGCTCAGTGGATAGAGCGTCGGCCTGCGGACTGAAGGGTCCCGGATTCGATCCGGTCGGGGGCATGTACCTGGGTTGCGGGCACATCCCCAGTAGGAGATGTGCAGGAGGCAGCTGATCGATGTTTCTCTCTCATCGATGTTTCTAACTCTCTATCTCTCTCCCTTCCTCTCTGTAAAAAAATCAATAAAAAATATATTTAAAAAAAATAAAATAAAATAAAATAAAATTAGGAAAGCTTGAAAAAAATGTAGGTGTAGTGATTATTATTAAAAAGGGCACTCAACAAATGCAGGGTGAATTGAATTAGAGACACATCCACTGAAAAATGTTTGATATATCTAAGGGCAAAATATCTGAATTTTTTATTTCTTTACTGAATTTCAGAAAAGAAAAGTAGCAAACCTATTCCCCTGATATCTATGACTTTTAGCAGAGAGTTGGAAACAGTTACTTAAAACTTTGTTCAACAAGTGGGAGATGCTCTGGGATTAGTCCTCACATGTGATCATCTATAAAAGGAACTGCCTTCCAGAGAACCCTGAAGAGGTTCTTCCCAAGAACAGCATCAGTTGTAACCACAGTTCAGAGGGTCTAACCCCAGATATATGTCCTTGCCCTATGGAGGCTCTAATTTGCATCTCAACAAGTTTATCAGGTACATGTTCAGTTTTCACAAATTAACAAAGAAAAAGAGACAGAGTGTGAGTATTGATGAAAAATCCCTTGATTATTTAATACTAGTACTACAAATACATAAAAAGATAATTTTTGCAACTTTTTCTACCTCTAGGAAAATCCAAGTGATATTGTTTTAAATACTTCCTCCTACAAAGGAAAAGGAGGAAGTATATCAGGGCCTTTAAGAGAATGCTTTTGGGGGCCAGATCAATAAGGATCCCAGTTCCAGATCTTTCCTTTATGGGATGAGTGTCCTGGAAAAGCTATAGTGATCTCTGACTCAGATCCCTCCCAGCTAAAAGAGAGATAAAATAAGGGCACCTCTACCATGCTATTGTTTTGAGAGTTAAATGAAGTAAAGCAATTAGCATAGTACCCATCCCATATATCATAGGTATTGTTTTAGCCAATGCTTTTAAACTGAATCAGTAGGTGATAGAGTTGAATCTTTGTCCTCTTCAAGCAGTGGTTCTCAGCCTTCTGGCCCTTTAAATACAGTTCCTCATGTTGTGACCCAACCATAAAATTATTTTCGTTGCTACTTCATAACTGTAATGTTGCTACTGTTATGAATCGTAATGTAAATATCTGATATGCAGGATGGCCTTAGGCGACCCCTGTGAAAGGGTCGTTCGACCACCAAAGGGGTCATGACCCACAGGTTGAGAACCACTGTTAAAGGATTTTTTGCTACTAAGAGGCAACTGATTGTGCCACAGAGCTTGTTTTCATATTGTTCATATGGAAACAGTACAAAAGCTTTCTTCCTCTATCCTAGGAATAGATTCATGGATTTCAGCACTCTTGGGGATCTCAGCATTTATTTAAAAAGCTAAGTTGTTTGCTGGAAAACTTCCAAACTCCACTTCATCATGCTCTAAAACATCCGTGGGCAAACTACGGCCAGCGGTTTGAAATGAATAAAACTAAAAAAAAAAAGACCGTACCCTTTTATGTAATGATGTTTACATTGAATTTATATTAGTTCACACAAACACTCCATCCATGCTTTTGTTCCGGCCCTCCAGTCCAGCTTAAGAACCCATTGTGGCCCTCGAGTCAAAAAGTTTGCCCACCCCTGCTCTAAAACAATAGAAAGGCAGTCTAAAATTTGTCTATGAAATAATTGCCATTTAGAAAACACAAAAGGAAATCAACAGAATAAAATCAATGAAACCAAAAGCTGTTTTTTGAGACGATTTTTTAAATAAATCAGCAAGCCTCGAGCCAAGCAAACAAGAAGGTTCTCTTACCCTTTGAGACAACATAGAAAGATTATGTTGGAGATTATTAGGCTAAGAAAAATAATCCAGTCAGAGAAAGGCAAGTATCACATGATCTCACTTATATCTGGAATCTAATGAACAAAATAAACTAACAAAATAGATCCAGAGATATGGAAGAATGCAACAGACTGATGATTCTCAGGGGTGGGGTGGGGATAGGAAGGGTGGGAAGAGATTAACCAAGGGACTTATATGCATATATGCATAACCCATAGACATAGACAATAGTGGGGTGATGGCCTGGGGAGGCGGGGGAGAAGAGGAGGGTGCCAATGATGGGGGGAAAGGGACATCTGTAATACTTTCAACAATAAAGATAAATTTTTAAAAAGAAAAAAGAGAAGACACTACTATCAAGTATGAAAGAGAGAGCATCACTATAGATCTTCTGACCACTAAAAGGATAATAAAGAAATACTATAGACAGCTCTATGCCCACAAATTTGATAGCCTAGATAAAATAGACCAATTCCTTAAAAGTCACAATTTGCAAGAACTCACACAAGAAGAAATATACAATCTGAATAGGCCTATATCTATTAAATAAATTGAATCAATAATTAGTAACCTTCCAAAACACAAAGTACCAGGCCAAATGGGTTCACTGTGAATTCTACCTAACATTTATGGAAGAATTTATACCAATTCCATAAAAACTCTTTTGGAATATAGAAACAAGACTATACACTAAATTAGTCTATGAAGACAGGATTACCCTAATTTAAAAACCAGACAAAAGCATTACAAGAAGAGTGAACTACAGACCAATGTTTCTCATGAACACACATGAAAAAAATTATCAACAAAATATTAGCAAATTTAATTCAACAATGTATAAAAAGAATTATACACTATGACCAAGTGGAATATATCCCAGGCATGCAAGGCTGGCTCAGCATTTTAAAAACAATTAATGTAATTCATCACATCAAACAGGCTAAAAAAGAAAAATCACATAATCATATCATCAGGTTAGAAAAAGCATTGACAAAATCTAATACCCATTCTTGATACAAAAAGACCCCCAGCTAACATTATACTAAATGGTGAGAACTCAAAGTTTTCACAATGTTAGGTACAAGGTAAGGATGCCCACTCTCATTACTCCTTTTCAAGTTTTTTAGAAGCTTTAGCTAATGGAATAAGACAAGAAAAGGGAATAAAATCTATACAGTTTGGGAAGGAAGAAATAAAATCGTCTTTGTTCACAGATGACTTCATCTTCAATATTATATAGAAAATCTGAAAAAAAATCAATTAAAAAAAAAAAACTTCCTGGAGCTAAGAATCAATTATAGCAAGGTTGCAGGTTACTATACAAAAAAGTCAATCACTTTCCTATATGCCAGCAGTAAATAAGTGGAATTTAAAATTAAAAACACAATACCATCCTGGCAGGTGTGGTTCAGTGGTTGAGCATTAATCTATGAACCAGGAGTTTATAGTTTGATTCCCAGTCAAAGTACATGCCTAGGTTGTGGGCTCAATCCTGGGTGGGGGCATGCAGGAGAAAGCTAATCAATTATTCTCTCTCACCATTGATGTTTCTATCTCTTTCTCCCTCTCCCTACCTCTGACAACACAATACCATTTACATTAGTATTGTGTAATTAAATTAAATACTTAGGTATAAATCTAATAAAATATGGACATAATCTATTGAAGAAAACTACAAATATCTAATGAATGAAATAAAAAATAAATAAATAAATGGAGAGATATTCCACGTTCATAGATAAGAAGATAATATTGTCAAGATGTCAGTTCTTCCCAATGTGATCTATAGATTCAATGCAACCCAATCAGAATTCCAGCAAGTTGTTTTGTGGATATTGACAAATGATTCTAAAGTTTATATAGAGAATCAAAACACCTAGATTAGCCAATAAAATATTGAAGTAGCACAATGTTGGAGGACTGACACATCCAATTTCAAGACTAACTATAAACCAATAATAATCAAGACAGTGTGGTATTTGTGAAAGGACAAATACATCAATGGAATGGAATAGAAAGCCTAGAAATAGAAAACACAAAAGAACGTATCCATATATATAAAAAGCCAGAGGCCATCATGACTGAAACAGCTAGATGGATGACTGAACAGGCTGTGTGGGGCGACCAGGCCAGCAGAGGTTGGGGGAGGGGGGCCATGAGGGCTGAACAAATGAACAAACAGCAGGCTGCGTGTGGCTACCAGGCCAGTATGAGGGGCAGTGACGGATGGTCAAATGACTGAACAGGAGGCTAAGTGGGGCAACCAGGCCGGTTGGGGAGCAGTTGGGGGCAACCAGGCTGACAGGGGGGGAAGTTGGGAGTGACCAGGCCAGAAGAGGGGGGCAGTTAGGGGCAACAGGCCAGTGGGGGGGTTGCAGTTGGGGGCAGCATGGAGCAGTTAGGGGTGACCAGGAGGGGTAGTTGGGGGCAACCAGGACAGAAGGAGGGCAGTAAGGGGTGACCAGGCTGGCAGGGGGGGCAGTTAGGGGTGACCAGGCTGGTGGAGGGGCAGTTGGGGGCAATCAGGTCAGCAGGCAGAGGTAGTTAGGGGTGATCAGGCAGGCACGCAGGTGAGTGGTTAGGAGCCAGCGGTCGAGGATTGTGAGAGGGATGTCCAACAGCCGGTTTAGGCCCGATCCCCAGGATTGGGCTTAAAACAGCAGTCAGACATCCCCTGAGGGGTTCCAGATTGGAGAGGGTGCAGGCTGGGCTCAGGGGACCCTCCCCCTACCTGCAGTGCACAAATTTTGTGCACCAGACCTCTAGTAGTTACATAATTAAAATTATGTTTTACATTTAATTTTGAGCATAAAAATCAAGCCATAGAATACCTAGAGGTTGATTCCATGTATATAAAGTTCAAAATCTTGAAAACTTAAGCAATAATTTCCTTAAGGATACAAATTCTTGTGGCCATATTATAAAGTAAGGGGATGCTATACACACTTCACAAGATAATAGTTACCTGGCTTGGGGAAGGGATTATTAACAAGAGGCTCATGATATTCAAGGACAATAGTCATCTTTATATCTTAATTAAACTGGGTGCTGGTCCATGGATGTGTATAAAATCTATTGTTCATAGTTTACACTATTTATAGTTTTGCATTTGTTAATGATAAAAACAATACAAGAGAGTTTGGAGCAATAAAGTTTATTGCTTTCTAATATGATTTTTCAAAATAGAAATTAGGAAAAGAATTACAAAAGAAATATATTCAAAGAGGATATGGCTAAAATGTTTTCAGAATTGCAGAAAATCTTAAGGTCTCAGTTTAAAGAACCATGGAAGATTCAGAGCATGATAAATAAATTCACTGCTAGACAAAGACAAAGCAGTAATTGTAAAGGAATCATAGAGAAAAAACACTATCTACAAAGAAATGGTGATTGTGCTGATAGCCAACATTACAATAGTAGAAGTAAAAGAGAAAACAAAAGAAAAGTGTCTTTGAAGTGCTGAAGGAAATTATAACCTAGGATTCTGTATCCAGTTAAGCAATTATTCAAGAACTAGAGGCCCGATGCACAAAAATTTTTTCACTCAGGGGGGTCCCTCAGCCCGGCCTGTGCCCTCTCACAGTCTTGGACCCCTTGAGGGATGACCACCTGCTGGCTTAGGCCCACTCCACAGGGGATTGGGCCTAAGCTGGCAGTCAGACATCCCTCTGGCAGCCTGGGAGCCCTCAGGGGATGTCCACTTGCCAGCAGGGAGCAGGCCTAAGCTGCAGTTGGACATTCTTAGCACTGCTGAGGAGGCAGGAGAGGTTCCCACCACCACTGCTGTACTGGCAGCCATCAGCCTGGCTTGTGGCTGAGCAGAGCTCCCCCTGTGGGAGCGCACTGACCACCAGGGGGCAGCTCCTGCATTGAGCATCTGCCCCCTGGTGGTCAGTGTCTGTCATAGTGACCAGTCATTCTTCTGTTAGGGTCAATTTGCATATTACTCTTTTATTATATAGGATAGAGGCCTGGTGCATGGGTGGGGGCTAGCTGGTTTGCCCTGAAGGGTGTCCCAGATCAGTGTGGGGGTCCTGCTGGTGTGCCTGGCCAGCCTGGGTGAGAGGCTGAGGGCCATTTTCAGACTGCCCACACCCCCTTCAGGGAGGGTGGTCCTGCTGGGGTGCCTGACCAGCGTGGGTGAGTGGCTGATAGCTTTCTGCAGGCTGACTACAGCCCCTTTCAGGGCGGGTCACCCCTGGGGTGCCTGGCAAGTCTGGGTGAGGGGCTGATGGCTGTTTGCAGGCTGGCCAAGGCCCCCAGTGGGGACCCTCACCCCATGAGGGTGTGGCCATCCTAGGTGAGGGGCTGATGGCTGTTTGCAGGCTGGCCACAGCCCTTTCAGGGTGGGGGTCCCACCCTGAGGTGCCTGGCCAGCCTGGGTAAGGAGCTGATGGCTGTTTGCAAGTTGGCCACAGCCCCTTCAGGGTGGGAGTCCCCCCTGGGGTGCCTGGCCAGCTTGGGTGAGGGGCTGATAGCTGTTTGCAGGCTGGCCACAGCCCCTTCAGGTTGGGGATCCCTGTTGGGGTGCCTGGCCAGTCTGGGTGAGGGGCTGATGGCTGTTTTCAGGCTGGCCAAGCCCCCCAGCAGGGACCCTCACTCCATGAGGGTGTGGCCATCCTAGGTGAGGGGCTGATGGCTGTTTGCAGGCTGGCCAAGCCCCCAGCAGGGACCCTCACCTCATGAGGGTGTGACCATCCTTGGTGACGGGCTGATGGCTGTTTGCATGCTGGCCACAGTCCCCAGCCACCCAAGCTCCCAGTGGAGGCTGGCTGGAAGCAGGTATCTGGGATTTATTTAGCTTCTATAATTGAAACTTTGTTGCCTTGAGCGGAGGCCTCAGCCAGCCAGGGCAGGTGAGAAGCCTGGCTTCCTCCATTGCCAGGGCAACCAAGCCTCCTGCTTGCTCCACTCTGTGACTGCCAGCCGCCATCTTGGTTGGGTTAATTTGTATATAGTCACTCTGATTGGCTGGTGGGCGGGCTTGGGAATAGCAAAGGTATGGTCAATTAGCATCTTTGTCTTTTATTAGTGTAGATAAGGACTAGGTAAGACAATTTTGGATAAACAAGAATCCAAACCATTTCATTACTAACAGACCTACTGAAGAATATATTCATTAAAAAACAAAAAAATGATATTCAAGAAGAAATAATGAAATTACCAAATTTATAATTAAATCTCAGTTACCACTATGTGGAATAGATTCTTAAAAATGGAGAACTAAAGTACTAGAGAAAAATTATTTGAAAAACAGAAATGGCTCATCAGACTTCATGTATTATTGGACCCTTGATTATGAGTATCTTCTTAAATAATACAGCTATTGACTAACTTTTTACCTTATTATTTTAAGCGCCCGTGTTAAAATTTTAAGGGTAGATACTAGAAGAATATAAATATAATGCATGTATAACCTCCAACCTATAGAGAGAAGATGGGGTAATGATAACATTCCAGAGGTAGGGAAAAAGAATGTGGAGAAGTATAGAAAGTCAGGGTTAGATAGCAGAAATGAAACCAAATATAGGAGGAATTATAATAAATAAAAATGGACTTAACTTCACAAACGACAAAATTGTCAGATTTGATTTTTATCAAATAGTGATTGTGCAATAACTAATAATGTTGATGGTGTCCATATCCTTTGACCCAGCAACTGCACTTACATATGTGCAAATGAGGGCATGTACAAGAATGTTAACTGCCACACTGTTTGCAATAGCAAATATATTGGATCTGATCTAAATGCCAGTTACTAGAGGCATTGACTAAGACATTGTGGGTTTGTTCACACAATGGAACGCCACTCTGCAGTTAAAATAAGTGAGCTGGCTAGGACAACATCTATCAGCATGACCTATTTCAAAATCATAACATTGATTGAAGAAATCAAGTTGCAAAAATATACAGAGAATATCTTGCCATATTTATGTATCTTCAAATATGCAAAACAATCCTAGGTATTATTTTAAAATACAATCACAGAAAATAGAAGCCTAAAATCCTATATGGAAGTACTAAACAATAAACTGAGATCACAGTTTCCTTTGGGAAATGAGGAAGAGAAATGGGATTAGGGAGGAGAACACAGTGCCTTCAACTATACGTATGTTTCCTTCAAGTAAGATTGTAGAAATTGTAGATCCAGAGACATAGAAGCATGGAACAGCCTACTGAATCTCAGAGGGAAGGAAGCGGTGGATGGGGAGAGATCAACCAAAGAACTTGTATGTGTGTATACATAAACCATGGACATAGACAATAGGGTAATGAAGGCCTGGGGTGGGAAGCAGGGACAGGCTAAAAGGGATCAATGGGAGTGTGGGGGGGAATGGGACATGTGTAATACTTTCAACAATAAAGATTTTAAAAATCTATAGGAAAAGTAGTAAAACACTTTATACCTAACAAAGCTTGGTGGAAGATACTCTGTTTGATTTTGACTTACTATTACTTAGCACTATTGACAACACTTTTCTCCTTGGTTTAAATTTTTATTTTAAAAAAATTAAATAGCAGCACAATTTACAATAGCTAAGATTTGGAAAGAGCCCAAGTGCCCATCAGCAGATGAGTGGATAAAAAAGCTGCGGTACATTTACACCATGGAATACTACACAGCTGTAAAAAAATAAAAAAATTAAAAAAAAGGAACTCTTACCAGTTACAACAGCATAGATACACCTCGAGAGTATTATGCTAAGCAAAATAAGCCAGTCAGATAAAGATAAGTATCATATGATCTCACTCATATGTGGAATCTAATGAATAAAATAAACTGATGGACATAATAGATCCAAAGACATAGAAGCATAGAACAGACCAATGAATTTCAGAGGGAAGGCAGGGGTGGGTGGGGTGGATGGGGAGAGATTAACCAGGGAATTTATATGCATACTAGAGGCCTGGTGCACAAATTTGTGCATGGTTTTGGGGAGAGGGGGAACTGTGGGAAGTTGGCTACTGGCCCCAACTAGGGAGCCGGCCCTCAACCCCCTTGGGAAAGGGGCTGTGTCTGCCGCCACCCACCCCTGATTCCCTGTCCCATCGTGGGCCCTAAGACCCCTGTGGGGTCGGGAGAGGAGGTGATTGTTGCTGGGCCAGGCGCATAAGGAACGGACACTGAATGCCGGCCACCGCCACTGGCGCCCCACCACCACGCGGTTCCCCACCTCACCCTTCCTCCTTACCTCGCGGCTGAGCTGCCACCTTGGTGGGTGGGTGGTCCCCAGGGAAGAGAGAGGATGGGAGTGAGACAAATCCTTGTGTCGAGGGCTGATTGCAGCAAGGGAGCTGCTCTGCTATGTATGAAACCCTGACTCAGAAGCAGGTCTCTAGGAATGGTTTAGCATCAGGGGCTGAAGGGGGACAGCCGGCTGGGGGAGGGGCTGTGGGAGGTTGGCTGTGGGAGTGCACTGACCACCAGGAATCAGCTCCTGGTGGTCAGTGCGCGTCATAGCAACTGGTCAACTGGTCACTCAGTCATTCTGTTGTAATGGTGGCTTAGGCTTTTATATATCTATATATAGATATGCATAGCCCATGGATACAGACAATAGTGTGATAAAGGCACAGGAGGAGTGGGTGCAGGGTGAAGGGGATCAATGGGAAATAAAAACAAAGGGGACATCTGTAATACTTTCAATAATAAAGATAAATTTTAAAAAATAAATACTAATATAAGAACTTAAGCTTCAAAAGAGGTTTATCATTATTGTTGAATTTGGGGGGGGGGGAGAATTTTTATGAAGTCCCTAGTATATTCCATGAATCTGCAAGGTACCAGATACAATGGAAAACCCAGAACTATATTTTCATTCAAAAACATAGCATAGGGGAAATACATAATATGTTAGATGCAGTAAATGAAATAAGCATGGCACTACAAAAAAAATCTTCCAGAGTGAATATTGAATAAATAATTGATGAATGAAAGAAAATTACTGGGTGAGAGGGAAGCCAGAAAAGTCACATACACATTGAAGCTCACATATTCCAGGTGCTGAGACAGCATTTAGAAATCTCAGCATGAAGAAGACTGCCCTACAATTAGGGGTCACCTTCATTTTCTGATTTGGAAATACAGCTGAAAGAGTAACAAATGCAGATAAGATATAGGACAAGAGAGGAATCTTCTGGAATAAAGACCTTATGCTGTAGTCCATAGACAGAGACCTAAATAGTGAATTAATCAAAAAAAGAAAAAGAAAAACATTATTGGAGAAAAGTAAGAACATTACTCATAAATTATAAAATGGTTCTCCTCAGGTACAGGGTTAGCATGTTAACTTATAATAAACTAGTAGCCCTGTGCACGAATCCGTGTGCCAATAGCTCACCAGTAGCTAGCTGCTGCCCTCCAGTAGCTCTCCGCCCACTGCCCCACCCTCCTGTAGCTCCCCCCGCACCCCCTCGTAGCTTGCTGCCCTGCCCCCTCCTATAGCTCTTCACCGCCAGCTTGTAGCTCGCTGCCCCACCCTACTGGTGATCCGTGATCCAGTTGTTACACGGTCGGTTATTACGCTTCATAACATAATGACCATTTGCATATTACATCTTTATTATATAGGATGATCACATTCAATCATATTTCTGCCAAGGGGCTCACCTCAGGTCCAGTCATATCAGAACAAGATCTAGGGCACCAGCTGCCATGTATCCCAGCCTCGGTATCACTAGGATCCCCATCCAAGCCCCATATGACGATGCCTTGTTTGCTGGTGTTAATATGAACACCAATTGCATTAGGGCTCAGACCTAAGAAACGCATTCTGTAGGTTATTATTTTGATGACCCCACATCGTTACTATGTTGATTTTGTAAAGCAGCAATTCCTGTCATTCTATTTTTTCAAGAGTGATGATTATGCATACACTTCTGCTTCAATTACAAGTCTTCAAAGAGCCCTGAATATGCACAAAAGCCCATCACCACCTGGCTGACACAATAGGCTCACCAGGCTCTCCCACTCCTGCTGTAATTGCTGTCTCAGTAGTTATCCACTTTCTCTTCCTCCTTGAAAATCCCAAGGGCAAGGTGGCACTGGTATTCTTTAATAGTCTATTGACTTTTCCTTACATGTCCAGTAAAAGGTGTGCCCTATGAGTTGTTTTTACTCAAATTACCAGTGTTATGAATTAGGAAAACTTCTTTAACATAATCACATAACCTTCACAGGACACTGTACTAATATATATTTCTATGAAACCATTCCCTTCACAGTCATCATTTTTTCTGAAGTCCACACACTGCAATGGAGCTCCTAATTCATATAACAATGAAAGATCAACAATGACATATGTCTCTGAATTCATTCTTTTCCTGCTCACCAAGCTGTGTGTTTAAGATATATTTTAATCAGGAAATTTAGTATATTTCTAATCTACTCTATTCACATAAATATTACACACAAATTTCTACTTCTATTGGACATCTTTACTTACTAAAAGAAAGTTTTAACTTGCTTTTAAAAAGCCTAGAGACTTCAAACAAAACACTGCATACTGTAAAATATTTTATTACATTAATTTAATGTTCAACTTAAATGTCCCACAATTAAAATCACTATTAGAGGTTAAAACCACTCCCTTATTTATTCACTATTTTGACATATTCAAGCAAACATTTTCTAAACAATAATCCCAGTGTCTTTTCAGCGACCTAGAGTTGATTAAGATTCCAATGAGTTAGATTCAAGAGCTCTATTGTAGTCAAAGCATTTTAGAGCTAAAGGTTATTGTGGTCAAACATACTAAGAAACCAAGGCTCAGAGAAGTTCAGAGTTTTTTCCAGGTCCTGTGTGGCTGATTAGTAACAAAGAAAAGTTAGGATGGACAAAGCAAAGGGCTTGTTTTATGCGACCAAGCTTCACCCTCAGTTGTGCAGATGGCCTATTGCCATTTAACATAGAAGGAATTCTGTAAAATCAGTTTCAAAATTTGAATTAATTAATAGCTGAAATTCCCTTGGCTGATATTTTGGGTCTCTATTTGTGCCAAAAGATCCCTATATTATATTTTTAAAAATTACTCTATACCCTTTGCCCTGGAAAACGTTTTTCTTAAAAAATGGGGGTGGGGGGGAGAGAACCTAAAAGAGTTACAAAAAGAAATACTACTTTAAAGATAAATTACTTGAGAGAAACTTAATTTAGCTGTAGAAAATTCAGATCAATGGGTGATAAAGCCCCCAAAATTGAGCAGCCAAAAAATTAAAGCCCACTGAAATAAAGTGGCATTTGTCTAGTGTACACATGTACACTTTAATAATAACTTTCACAGAAAGGTAGAAAATGAACAGAAGTTGAAAGAAACACAAAGATACATGGAAATATATAATTGTCTACAAAAGAACATTGTTCCAGTGTGCTCTGCTGACTGTAAAACTCTGGTAAAATGGGAAAGTCTTTTCCAGGAGTGCATTACAGTTGAAAGATCTAGGAAAACCTCACCTTTTGCATGTACAGTTGGAAAGGCCAGTGACTCTCTCAAGGAAGTCAGAGTATGTAAGGTTACATAACATAATATAAAATATTTAGTGAGAATTATTTCAGGATAGTTGGAAAATAAATGTATTTGCTTAAGCAAATAAATGTCATTAAAACTCATTTCAAAGGGCTTATTCTCTTAATGCTGATCATTAAAAATAATCATTAGTTCTCTATGTATTATATAGATTTTAAATAAAAGATTAAGACAAAAGATAAAAATATACATTTTTTTATGTTTGACATTATTACAGATGTCCCCCATTTTCCCCAACTTTACCCACCTCAACTGAGCCCCTATCACCCCAGGCCTTCACCCCATCATTGTCTCTGTCCATAGCTTATGCATATCTAATCTAATAAAAGAGAAACATGCAAATTGACCATACCTCCACTACACCCACAAGCCATGCCCACAAGCCACACCCACAAGCCACACCCACCAGCCAATCAGGACCAAATATGCAAATTAACCCAACTAAGATGGTGGCGGCCACAGAGCTGGAGTGAGCAGGAGGCTTAGGTTGCCCCCGGCAATGGAGGAAGCCAGGCTTCCTGCCTGCCCTGCTGGCCCTGACCTCCGCTCAAGGCTACAAAGTTTCAATTATAGAAGATAAATAAATCCCAGATAGCTGCTTCCAGCCCAGGGCTGTGGTCAGCCTGAAAATGGCCATCAGCCCCTCACTCAGGCTGGCCAGGCACCCCAGCAGGACCCCCACCCTGATCCAGGACACCCTTCAAGGCAAACCAGCCACTCCCCCCCATGCACCAGGCCTCTATCCTATATAA
The DNA here is from genome assembly GCF_964212035.1 of Myotis nattereri. Taxonomy (NCBI): domain Eukaryota; kingdom Metazoa; phylum Chordata; class Mammalia; order Chiroptera; family Vespertilionidae; genus Myotis; species Myotis nattereri. The sequence goes on from NC_138076.1 coordinate 108,633,037, forward strand.
AAAAGGGTAAAATGCAAATTGACCCTAACAGCAGAACTACTGGGAATGACTGGTCACTATGACACACACTGACCATCAGGAGGCAGATGCTCAATGCAGGAGCTGCCCCCTGGTGGTCAGTGCACTCCCACAGGAGGAGCTCTGTTCAGCCACAAGTCAGCCTGATGGCTGCCAGCACAGCAGTGATGGCAGGAGCCTCTCCCGCCTCCTTAGCAGCGCTAAGGATGTCTGACTGCAGCTTAGGCTTGCTCTCCGCTGGCAAGTGGACATCCCCTGAGGGCTCCCGGGCTTCCAGAGGGATGTCTGACTGCCAGCTTAGGCCCAATCCCCTGTGGAGCAGGCCTAAACCAGCAGGTGGACATCCCCTGAGGGGTCCCAGACTGCGAGAGGGCACAGGCCGGGCTGAGGGAGCCCCCCCGAGTGCACAAATTTTTGTTCACCAGGCCTCTAGTATGCATATAAGTTCTTTGGTTAATTTCTTTTAGCCCCCACATATTCCCCCCTCCTGAGATCTGTCAGACTGTTCCCTATACCCATGTCTCTGAATCTATTTTATTTATTAGATTCCACATGAAGTGAGATTATGTGATGTTTCTCTTTTTCTGACTGGCTTATTTTGCTTAGCATTATTCTCCAGCTCTATCCATACTGTCTTAAAGGATAAGGGTACTTTTTTACAGCCACACAGTATTCCATCGTGTAAATGCACCAAAGCTTTTTTATCCATTCATCTACAGATGGATACTTAGGCTGGCTATTACAAATAAAGCTGCTATGGACACAGGGATGCATATATTCTCTCTGATTGGTGTTAAGGGATTTAAGATATATTCCTAGAAGTGGGATCACTGGATCAAATGGCAGTTCCATTTTTAATTTTTTGAGGAAACTCCATACTGTCTTCCACAGTGGCTGCACCAGTCTGCATTCCCACCAGCAGTGCACGAGGGTTCCGTTTTCTCTGCATCCTCTCCAGCACTTGTCGTTTGTTAATTTATTGATGATAGCCATTCTAACAGGTGTGAGATGGTACCTCATTGTTGTTTTGATTTGCATCTCTCAGATAATTAGTAACTTTGAGCACGTTTTCATCTCTCTCTTGGCTTTCTGAATGTTCTCTTTCAAAAAGTATCTATTTAGGTCCATTGCCCATTTTTTTGATTGGATTGTTTATCTTCCTTTTGTTAAGTTGTATGAGTTCCCTGTAAATGTTGAAGATTAAACCCTTATCAAAGATAACATTGGCAAATATGTTCTCCCATGCAGTGGGCTTTCTTGTTGTTTTGTTGATGGTTTCTTTTGCTGTGCAGAAGCTTTTTATTTTGATGTAGTCCCATTTGTTTATTTTCTCTAGTTTCCATTGCCTTAGGAGCTGTATCAATAAATATATTGCTATGACAAATGTCTGCTATTTTGCTGCCTATGGATTCTTCTAAGATTTTTATGGTTCCCCATCTTACATTTAAGTCCTTTATCCATTTTGAGTTTATTTTTGTGTATGGTGTAAGTTGGTGGTCTAGTTTCATTTTTTACAAGTATCTGTCCAGTTTTCCCAACATCATTTATTGAAGAGACTGTCTTGTCTCCATTGTATGCTCTTGCCTCCTTTGTCAAATATTAATTGAGTATACTGGCTTGTGTCGATTTCTGGGTTCTCTGTTCTGTGCCACTGGTCTATATGTCTTTTCTGGTGCCAGTACTAGGCAGTTTTGAGAACAGTGGCTTTGTAGTATAGCTTGATATCTATTATTGTGATCCTTCCTACATTGTTCTTTCTCGAGATTGCTGCAGCTATTCGGGGTTTTTTATTCCAGATGAATTTTTGGAGAGTTTATTCTAGGTCTTTGAAGTATGCAATGGGTATTTTAATGGGGATTGTGTTGAATTTAAAGATTGCTTTGGGTAGTATGGACATTTTAATGATGTTCATTCTACCAATCCATGAACATGGTATATTCTTCCATTTGCTCATGTCTTCCTCTATCTCTTTTTTTTAATGTTCTGTAGTTTTCCGAGTACAGGTCTTTTACCTTCTTAGTTAAGTTTATTCCTAGGTTTCTTAATTTTTTTTGATACAATGGTAAATGGGATTGTTTTTTTTGCTTCTCTTTCTGTGAGTTCATTATTAGTGTATAAAAAGGCCATAGATTTCTGGTGTTTTGTATCCTGCTACTTTGCCAAATTCACTTAGTAGGTCCAGTAGTATTTTTAATGAAGTCATTGGGGTATCCAATGTATAGTATCTTGTCATTTGAGAATAAGGACAGATTTACTTCTTCTTTTCCAATTTGGATGCCTTTTATTTCTTCTTCTTATCTGATCGCTGTGGCTAGCACTTCCAGTACTATATCTAACAGGAGTGGTTAAAGTGGGCATCCCTGTCTTGTTCCTCTTCTTAGGGGAAATGAGTTTAGTTTTTGCCTATTGAGTATGATGTTGGCTGTGGGTTTGTCATATAAGGCTTTTATTATGTTGAGGTATTATCCCTCTATTCCCACTTTGCTGAGAGTTTTTATCAAGAAAGAGTGTTTAATTTTGTCAAATTCTTTTACTACATAGATTGATATGATATGTGATTTTTGTCTCTCAGTTTGTTTATGTGATGTGTCACATTTATTGATTTGCGGATGTTGTACCATCCTTGCATCCTTGGAATAAATCCCACTTGGTCATGGTGTGTGATCTTTCTAATGTAATGATGAACTTGATTTGCTAGAATTTTGTGGAGGATTTCAGCATCTATGTTCATCAAGGATATTGGCCTGTAGTTCTCTTTTTTTGTGGTGTCTTTATCTGGTTTTCGAATTAGAGTAATGCTGGCTTCATAGAAAGAGCTTGGAAGTGTGCCTTTCTCTTGAATTTTTTAAAATAGTCTGAAGAGGATAGGTTTTAGTTCTTCTTTGAATGTTTGATAGAACTCCCCTGGAAAGCCATCTGGACCAGGGCTTTTGTTTGCTGGAAGATTTTTGGTCGCTGCTTAAATTTCTTCAGTAGTTATCAGCCAATTCACGTTTTTTTCTTCTTCTTGATTGAGTTTTGAGAGCTTGTATTTTTCTATGAATATGTTCATTTCATCTTGGTTGTCCATTTTGTTGGAATAGAGTTGTTCATAGTATCCTATGTAATAAAGAGCTTATATGCAAATGGTCATCACACCCTCATGCCCTCGTGCGAGGACCTGGGGACCTGAGTCCGGGCCAGGGAAGCTGAGGCTGCACCTCCCACCCAGACACTGGGTTGAGGGGATCTGAGGCCAGGCCATGGGACCTGAGGATACACTTCTCTGCCCCAGCTTCAGGGCCAGGAAACCTGAGGCCGTGTCCCCCACCTCAGCACCCAGGCCCGTGGACCTGATTATGGGCCGGGGGACCTGAGGCCATGCCCCCTGCCCTGGCATCAAGCTGGAGGACCTGAGGCTGCACCCCCAACTCAGTGGGGCTTGACGAGGGTGGGGCCGGCAAGATCTGGGTCTTGTGAAATTTCCAGGCATGTAATGGTGGGCAGGGACTTACTTTGGGTCCCATGGCGCACCCCAGACTCTGACTGGAGGTAGATTTTTATATACATTTTACTAATCTTCTTTCATCTCTGACACTTCTATTTTAAAGGGCAAATAGCAATATTAAAATATTTCCTCTAATTAATTCCTTTAATGTGCACGAATTTCATGCACCAGGCCACTAGTTTTTCATAATCTGTTGTATTTCTGTGAGATCAGTTGTTACTCTGCCTCGCTCATTTTTTATTTTATTTATTTGAGTGCTCTCTCTTTTATTCTTGGTGAGCCTGGCTAGAGGTTCATAAATCTTGTTTATCTTTTCAAAGAACCAGCTCTTGTTTTTGTTGATCTTTTGTATTGTTTTTTTTGTCTCTATGTTCTTTATCTCCGCTCTGATCTTTATTATTTCCTTCCTTCTACTTACGCGAGGCTTTGCTTGTTGCTCTCTTTCTAACTCTTTGAGTTGTAAGGTTAGATAATTTATTACCATCTTTTCTTGTTTTTTGAGATTGGCCTGCAGAGCTGTGAGCTTCCCTCTCGAGACTGCTTTCGCTGTGTCCCATAGATTTTGGATTGTTGTGTTTTCATTGTCATTTGTTTCCATGATGATTTTTATTTCATCTTTGATCTCTTTTGTAACCCAATCATTGTTTAAAAGCATGCTTTTAGCCTCCAGGTGTTTGATTTTTTAAATTGTTTTTATTGTAGTTGATTTCTAGTTTTATGCCACTGTGATCTGAGAGGACACTTGATATGATTTCTATCTTCTTGAATTTGAAGAGATTTTGCCTGTTACCCAATATGTGGTCTATCTTTGAAAATGTCCTATGTGCACTTGAGAAGAATGTATATTCTGTGGCTTTGGGGTGGAATGTTCTAAAGATGTCAATTAATTCCATCTGATCTACTGACTCATATAGGATTTCTGTTTCTTTGATGATATTTTGTTTAAAGGATTTGTCCAGTGGTGTTAGTTGGGTATAAAAGTCCCCTACTATGACTGTATTGTAGTCACTGTCTCCCTTGATATCCTCCAAAAGTTTTTTTATTTATTTGGGTGCTCCTGTATTGGGTGCATATATGTTTAGCAGAATTATATCTTCTTGTTGAATTGCTCCCTTTAGTATTATGAAGTAGCCTTCCTTATCTCTTGTTATGGCCTTCACTTTCAGGTCTAATTTGTTGGATATAAGTATTGCTACCCCAGCTTTTTTCATTTCCGTTCACCTGAAAAACCTTTTTCCATCCATTCACCATCAGTCTGTGTGAGTCTTTTGTTCTGACGTTGGTCTCCTATAGACAGCAGATACATGGGACATGTTTTCTTATCTATTCAGCCACACTATGTCTTTTGATTGGGGCATTTAAGCTTATAATAGATAGGTACTTGTTTGTCGCCTTTTTATTCTTTATGCCTGTGTTTCTTCTTCCCTTCCTATTTCTTCTTTTTACAACAGACCCTTTAGCATTTCTTGCATTCCTGGTTTGCTGGTGATAAACTCCCTTAGTCCTTTTTTGTCTGTGAAGCTTCTGATTTCACCCTCAATTTTTATTGATAGCCTTGCTGGGTACAGTATTCTTGGATTCAGACCCTTGCTTTGCATGACTTTGTATATTTCATTCCATTCTCTTCCGGCCTGATGTGTTTCTGTTGGGAAAGCAGTCAATAGTCTGATGGGAATTCCCTTGTAGGTAACTTTCTATCTCTCTCTGGCAACCTTTAGGATTCTTTCTTTGTAGTTGGTGTTTGCCAATTTTATTTTGATGTGTCTTGGTGTTGGTTTTTTTTGGGGGGGGCGGGGTTCATCTTGTTTGGGACTCTGTGAGCTCTTGGACTTGTGTGAGTTTTTTCTTCCCAATATCAGGGAAGTTTTCTGTCATTATTTCTTCAAACAGGTTTTCTATTACTTGCTCAGTTTCCTCTCCTTCTGGTTACCCCTATTATGCAGATGTTGTTTCATTTTGTGTTGTCCCAAAGTTCCCTTAGGCTCTCCTCTTGTTTTTTAAGTTTCTCTTTCTAGATGTTGCTCTGCTTGGTTTTTTTCCTACCTTGTCTTCTAGCTCACTGCTGCAGTCCTCTGCTTCTTCTAGTCTATTGTTGATGCTTTCTATTGAGTTCTTTATTGAATCAATGTCATTTTTCATTTCTTCTTGGTTCTTCTTCATTTCCTCTTTGTTCTTACATATACTGTTGAAATTGTCTTCCATCCTTTTCAGTGACATTATGACCATTACTCTGAATTCTTTCTGTGTCATATTGCATTACTCTGTTTCATTTACTCCCTTTTCTGACGATGCCTCCTTTTCTTTCATATGTGGGCTGTTTCTTTGTCTCCCCATAATCGATCCTCTCAGTGTTGCTGGTTATGTGTCTCTCTCTCTCCTTCCTTTAGGCAATTCCAGCTGTGTTTAATTCTCCTGTTTCAGGTGGGTGCTCTTTGATTCAGCTGTTCCTTCTGCTCTGTGAAAAGGCACAGGGCCCATCTGCGATTTTGCATGTTTGTCTCCCCCAGAGCAGAACTCCCAGGCACCTCTGGTCAGGGAGGTTGGAGTTCTGGCATTCATGGATTCGCAGCTGAGGTAACTGGTCCCTGGGCATCATGGTTGTAAGGTCCCAGGAGGCAGCTGAGATCTCCCTGGTTGAAAGTAAGGCTGGAGTTGTGATCACGCTTTACCTATGATTACAGCTGTCTCCCCTTCAAGATGGCATGGCCTCTGCAGCAGAGCCAGCCACACTGGGAGAAATTACAGCTGCAGTAAAGACTGCCCGATAATGGGGGGCTGGTCCACGAGTCCCCAAAAATACCTTGGAGTATAGCTGTCCCTCACAAATACCGACACTCCCCTCACATCCAAGCACTCTCCTTTCATTCTTTTTTCTAATTAAAACTTTATTGTTCAGATTATTATAGTTGTTCGTCTTTTTTCCGCACATATCTCCCCTCAACCTGGTTACCACCACACCCTCTGCCCTTACCACCCCCTCCCACTGTCCTCATCCATAGGTGTAAGATTTTTGTCCAGTCTCTTCCTGCACCCCCACACCCCTTTCCTCCCTGAGAATAGTCAGTCCACTCCCTTTCTATGGCCCTGATTCTATTATATTCACCAGTTTATTCTGTTCATCAGATTTGTAGTCACTTGATTTTTAGATTCACTTGTTAATAGATGTGTCTTTGTTGTTCATAATTTGTATCTTTACCTTTTTCTTCTTCTTCCTCTGCTTAAAGGATACCTTTCAGCATTTCATATAATACTGGTTTGGTGGTGATGAACTCCTTTAGCTTTTCCTTATCTGTGAAGCTCTTTATCTGACCTTCAATTCTGTATGATAGCTTTGCTGGGTAAAGTAATCTTGGTTGTAGGTTCTTGGTATTCATCACTTCGAATATTTCTTGCCACTCCCTCTGGCCTGCATAGTTTCTGTTGAGAAATCAGCTGACAGTCGTATGGGTACTCTCTTGTAGGTAACTGACTGTTTTTCTCTTGCTGCTTTTAAGATTCTCTCTTTGTCTTTTGCTCTTGGCATTTTAATTATGATGTGCCTTGGTGTGGTCCTCTTTGCTTCCTTTTGTTTGGGGTTCTCTGTGCTTCCTGGACTTCTTTCACCAGGTAGGGGAAGTTTTCGGTCATTATTTCTTCAAATAGGTTTTCAATATCTTGCTCTCTCTCTTCTTCTGGCACCCCATAATTTGGATGTTGGTACGCTTGAAGTTGTCCCAGAGGCTCCTTACACTATCTTCATATTTTCAGATTCATTTTTCTTATTGCTTTTCTGGTTGGGTGTTTTTTGCTTCTTTGTATTTCAAATCTTTGACTTGATTCTTGTGATCCTCTAGTCTGCTATTGGAACTCTGTATAATATTCTTTATTTTAGTCAGTGTATGCTTAATTTCTAGTTAATCCTTTTTCATAACCTCGAGGGTCTCACTAAATTTATCGGCGGTTTCCATAAAATTCTTGAAAAACTTTATAAGTGTGGTTTTGAACTCTATATCCAGTAGTTTGCTTTCCTCCATTTCTGTCATCTGTGACCTGTTTCTTTGTCTCCGCATTTTGGCTGATTCCCTGTGTTGATAGAGTGGCTTTGTGTGCTAGGTGTCCTATAGGGCCCAGTGGCTCAGCCTCCCCAATTACCTGAGGTAAACACTCTTGGTACACCCCTTTGTGGGCTTTGTGCACAGTCTTGTTGTAGTTTAGCCTTGATTGTTGTAGGTATCACTGGGATGAATTGACCTCCAGGCCAATTGGCTGTGAGAATCAGCTGTGTCTGCAGTGGGAGAACTTCTGTGCTGGAGACACCCTTTGGGGGCAAGACTTGCTTCAGTGGGGCTTTGGTGCCCCCTGAATGTGTCCATTATGGATCTGAGGAGTTGTAATCTGGATGGTCCCACTCTGACCACTGGTTATACTGGCACTTGGATATCTAAGGGGTTGTTAATTTAGCCTCTTCCTGAGGCTACCCAGCAGGAGCTATGGAGAGATCTGCAGATTCCTCTTCTTTGTTTGGGGTTTGATGGTGCCCAGGTGAGGCCCAGCTGTGAAGTAATGCAAGCTGCTGTGGGGCCTTGGGCCTTCTTTTGGAAGTTTGGGTCTTGCTGACCCAGCTGCAGTTTGTTAGGTAATTTTCAGATTGCAACGGGCCTGGCCTTTCATATGCAAAAGCCTCTGTGCACAGTTTGGTTGGGGCGTGGTCTCAGGGGATCAATAGGGCTGAGCAAGGAGCTATGACTGCTCCTCAGTCCTACCCTAAGATGCCCCATGTCTCAGTGTCCCGGTAATCGCTGCAAGCACCTCTGAGAGAAAGCCGCCCTCGATTTCCGACCGATTCCAGATAGTCTATTTCAGCCGTGGGCAAACTACAGCCCATGGGCCGGATCCGGCCCATTTGAAATGAATAAAACTATTGAAAAAAAAGACCGTACCCTTTTATGTAATGATGTTTACTTTGAATTTATATTAGTTCACACAAACACTCCATCCATGCTTTTGTTCCGGCCCTCCGGTCCAGTTTAAGAACCCATTGTGGCCCTCGAGTCAAAAAGTTTGCCCACCCCTGGTCTATTTTCTCCCTGTATGAGTCTGGGTCCCCAGAGACTTCCTGGAACTGGAGTTCAGAGCAGTCAGGAGCTTGAGACTCCCTTCCGATTGAAAAAGACAACCACTTCCTCAGTTGCCAGCCCTTTCCACGTGCGCCCCCGTACCTCTGCACTTTACTTCCGCACCTCCTCTGAGTCTCAGTGTGCTTTTCCCTTTCCTTCTAGTTGTAGAATTTCCACTCAGCCAGCCTTCCTGTGGTTCTGGATGCTGTCCAGTTTTTCTTTTAGTTGTATTTTTGAAATGGTTGTATGAAGCAGCAATTTCCGGTGTTTACCTAAGCTGCCATCTTGGTTTCTCTCTCCTTCTGTTCTCTCACTCTCACACTATCTAGCAGCCTACCATCCCATTGGCAGCCATCTTGGATCCTCCCTTTGCCCATTTTTTAATTGCATTGGTGTTGAGTTGTATAAGTTTTTATATATTTTGGATGTTAACCCCTTATCACATGTATCATTGGCAAATATGATCTGCCACAAAGTAATTTCTCTTTTCATTTTGTTGATGGTGTTTGGTGCAGAATCTTTTTAGTCAGATTTAGTCCCATTTGTTTATTTTTCTTTTGCATCCTTTATCCTAGGAGATATAATGGCAAAAATATGCCAGATGCTTATGTTTTCTTCTAGAATTTTAATGGTTTTGTCACTTACATTTAAATAGTTTATCCATGTTGAGTTTATTCTTGTGTGTGGCTTAAGTTGGTGATGTAGTTTCATTTTTTGCATGTATCTGTACAATTTTCCCAGCACCATTTATTGAAGAGACTGTCTTTACTCTATTGTATGGTCTTGCCTCCTGTGTCAAATATTAATTGACCAAAATGGCATGGGTTGACATCAGGGCTCTCTGTTTGTTTCCATTGATCTATAAGCCTGTTCTTATGCCAGTACCAGGCTGTTTTTATTACAATGGCATTGTAACATAGTTTGATATCCTGTATTGTGATCCCTCCAACTTTGTTCTTCCTTCTTAAGATTCCTTAGGCTATTTGGGGTCTTTATTGGTTCCATATTCGTTTTTTGAATATTTATTCTAGATCTGTGAAATATGCCATTGATATTTTAATAAGGATTAAATTGAATTTGGGTAATATGGACATTTGACTGATATTAATTCTTCTAATCCACGAACCTGGCATAGGCTTCTACTTGTAGTATCTTCCTCTATTTGATATTTAAATGTCCTATAGTTTGCTAAGTATAGTTCTTTTAATTCCTTGATTAAGTTTATTACAGGTACTTATTTCTGTTGTTGCTGCAATGGTAAATGGGATAATTTTCTTAGTTTTTCTTTCTGAGACTTCATTTTTGGAGTATCAAAATGCCATTGATTTCTGGATATTAATTTTGTATCCTATTACTTTGCTGTATTTATTTATTATATCGACAGTTTTTTGGTGGAGTTCTTAGGGTTTTCTATGTATAATATCATGTCATCTGCGAATAATGATGTTTTACTTCCTCTTTTCCATTTTGGATGCCTTTTATTTTTTCATCTTGCCTAATCACTGTGGCAAGGACTTCCAGTACTATCCTAATATATAAAAACCGTGGGTCGCTCAACCAATTGGAAGTCAGTCCTGCAGTCACTGCTGGGTTGCCGTGGCGACCCAGCACTGACTGCTGAGGCTCCAGGTGTGGTGACCCAGCACCGACTGCTGAGGCAGCTGCAAATCAGGCCCAGAGAGAGGCCTGAAGAGAGAAGCAGGTTTGATCCATAGCCTCTGTGGCAGCTGTTGATCAGCACTTGCCTCTCTCTTTCTCTCCAGCAGCCGTGCCTCCATTTTCTCTCCAGGCCTCCACCTGGGCTGCTGATCAGCCCCACCTTTCAGATCAGGCCCTGTTGATAGGTCCAGAGACACTGAATGGCATAGAAACTGACCAATCAGAACCAAATCTGGGTCAACTGTGAGGAGCCAATGGCATCCTAGGAGGTGGAAATTTTGACACTGACTGGCATGGGAAAAAAATAATCTGAACCAAATTGGCAGGCAGGTAGGGAAGTTAGGGGTGATCAGGCCAGCAGGGGAGAGCAGTTGGAGGCCATCAGGCTGGCAGGGGAGGTAGTTAGGTGTTAATCAGGCCAGCAGGGGAGTGGTTAGGGGGTGATCAGGCTGGCAGGCAGAAGCAGTTAAGGGCAATCAGGCAGGCAGGCAGGCGAGCGGTTAGGAGCTAGCAGTCCTGGATTATGAGAGGGATGTCCGACTGCCGGTTTGGGCCTTATCCAGCAGTCTGACATCCCCCAAGGGATCCCAGATTGAAGAGGGTGTAGACTGGGAGAGGGACCCCCCTCCCCCCCACCCATCTACACCCAGTGCACAAATTTCATGCACCAGGCCTCTAGTATTAAATAAGAATGGTGAAAGAGGACATCCCTATCTTGTTTCTGTTCTTAAGGAAAACACTTTGTTTTTGCCCATTAAGTATGATGTTGGCTGCAGTTTGTCACATATGGCCTTTATTATAGTGAGGTGTGATGCTTCTATTTCCAGTTTGCTGAAAGTTTTTTATCATAAACTAGAGGCCCGGTGCATGAAACTCATGCACTTGGGGGGTTCTTAGCCCAGTCTACACCCTCTCACAGTCCAGGAGCCCTTGGGGGATGTCCGACTGACAGTTTTAGCCCATTCCCCCCCCCCCTCCTTGGGGAGTGGGCCTAAGCCAGAAGTTGGACATCCTTAGTGCTGCCACAAAGGTGGGAGAGGCTCTCATCACTGCTGCTGCGCTCGCCACCTGTAAGCCTGGCACAGGCCTTCTGGCTGAGCGGCACTCGCCCTGTGGGAGTGCACTGACCAGCAGGAGGCAGCTCCTGCATTGAGCACCTGCCCCTGGTGGTCAGTGTGCATCATAGCAACGAGTCTTTCCACTGTTCAGTCAATTTGCATATTAGCCTTTTATTATATATGATGGGTGCTGGATTTTGTTGAATGCTTTTCTGTATCAATATGATCATGTTATTTTTATTCTTTATTTCGTTTGTGTGATGTATCACGTTTTGATTTGCAAATATTTTACTAACCTTGCATCCCCACAATAAATCCCCCTTGGTCATAGTGTATGATCTTTTTAATATATTGCTGGATCAGAGTTGCTAATATTTTGTTGAGGATTTTGACATCTATGTTCATCAGAGATATCAGCCTATAATTTTATTTCTGTGTACTGTCTTTATCTGGTTTTGGAAGTAGGACAATGTTAGCTAAACTCATAAAAAATCTTGGAAGTCTTTCTTCCCCTTGAATAGTTTGGAATAGTTTGAAGGGGAGAGGTGTTAGTTCTTCTTTGAATGTTGGTAAAATTTGCCTGTGAAGTCATCAGATATAGGTATTTTCTTTGCTGTGAGTTTTTGGATTACTGCTTCAATTTCATTAGTTGTTATCCATCTATCCAGGTTTTCTGATTCTTCCTGATTGAGTTTTGCAAGATTGCGTGTTTCTAGGAATTTGTCCATTTCACCCAGGTTGTCTATTTCATTGGCTCTACTTGTTCATAGTATTTTTCTGTGATATTAGTTGTTATATGACTTTTTTCAATTCTGATTGTATTTATTTCAGTCCTCTCTTTTTGTTTCTTTATGAGTCTGGCTAAAGGTTTATCAATCTCATTTTGTTGTTGTTTTTGTTTCTTGAATTTTTAAAAAAATTGTTTTTATTGTTGAAAGTATTACAGATGCCCTCTTTTACTCCCCATTGATCCTTTCCACCCTGCACACATAACCCCTACCCCCAGGCCTTTACTGCACTATATTTTTAATATTCTTTTTGTTAATCCTCACTCAAGAATATTCATTTTAATTTATTTATTGTTGAAAGTATTACATATATCCCCTTTTTTTCCCTATTGACCCCTTTCAGCCCACACCTGTTCCAAGCTGAAGGACTTCACCACACCATTGTCTGTGTCCATGAGTTATGCATATATGTATATAAGTTCTTTGGTTTATCTCTTCCCATCCACCCACCCCTGCCTTCCCTCTGAGATTCATCCATCTGTTCCATGTTTCTATATCTCTAGATCTATTTTGTTCATCAGTTTATTTTGCTCTTTAGATTCCACATATGAGTGAGATCATGTGATACTTGTCTTTTTTCTGGCTTATTTCACTTAGCATAACACTCTTCAGGTCCCTCCATGCTGTCTCAAAGGGCAAGAAAACACCAATTAGAAAGAATGTATGTATCCTTATGTTCATAGCAGTGCAATTTACAATAGCTAAAATCTGGAAACAGTCCAAGTGCCCATCAGCAGATGAGTGGATGAAGAAGTTGTGGTACATTTACACCATAAAGTACTATGCAACAGTAAGAAGAAGAATATCTTGCCATCAATCTTGTTTATATTTTCAAAGAACCAGTTTTATTGATCTTTTGTATTGTTCTTTTAATGTTATACTCCAGAGAATCATTTATTTTCACTTGGACCTTTATTATTTCCTTCATTCTACTTGCTCTGGGATTTGTTTGTAGTTCTTTTAGATGGAGGGTTAGATTGTTTATTTGAGCTTTTTCTTATTTCTTGAGGTAGGCCAGTAATGCTTTGAACTTCCCTCTAAGGACTGTTTTCACTGAGTCCCATAAATTTAGGGTTGTTGTGTGTTCATTTTCATTTGCTTCCAGGAATTTTTTAAAAATTTCTTTTTTGATCTCATTGGTTACCCATTCATTGTTCAAAAACATACTATTTAGCCTATGTGTGTTTGAATGTTTTTCAGTTTTGTTATTGTGGCTGATTTCTATTTTCATTTCATTGTGATTGAGAGGATGCTTGATATTTCAATCTTCTTTGTACTGTGTTCCTGATAAATTGCTTTCCTCCATTTTATTTAGCTCTTTTTTTGGAGATTGCTCCTGTACTTTCATTTAGGGACTATTTTTTTTTCTCATATTTGCTGTTTCTTTGGGTTTGTTTCTATGTATTGGATGGAACTGCTATGACTCAGACTTGATGGGGTGGGCTTCTATAGTAGGTGTCTTGTGGGTCACAGTGGAGTAGTCTCTAGGAATGTCCCGTGTGTGTGTGTGTGTGTGTGTGTGTGTGTGTGTGTGTGTGTTATGTGGGCCCTCCTGATGTAATTATGTCTTGATTGCTGTTGTCCCACTGTGGGTGGGCTCAGCCCTCAGGCTGGCTAACTGTGAGGCTTAACCCGGATCACATTATGCAAACTGTTATACAGATGTCTTTGGATATGCTGCTTGTGAAGCTCACTGGATTTTGCTCCAATGTTGTCCAAAACTGGCTACTTTGTGTCCCAGTTTGTGCATCATGAGCCTTTTGGGAGGATCTCTGGTGCAAACCAAGATCAGTCAGTATCCCTGCCTGGCTCTTGGCAACCTGTCTGAGGCCAGCAAAGTGGAGGCTTAGTAGTTTGGTAGGTGGGGCCTCCAGAGCCCAGAGGATGGGTCTGCCTCCGGTTACACACCTTGAAAGTCCCTGCTATGAGCTGTTCTCCCTCCCCGTAAGGAACTGCACTCTGGGGGAGGGGGATCAGAGAGCCTCTCCATGTCTCCTCTTATCTTTCTTTCATGTTGCCTGTTCTCTATATTTCAGATTATCTATACTTCAACTAGTTTCTCAAGCTGATTACTCTTCCATTTAGCCACAGATATGATCTAGTTAGGGACCAAGCAGACAGAGCTTCCAGATACTCCACAGTTATCTTGGAAAATCTATATGAAAGACCTTGTTGGTATCCTGGGATAGCTGCCTGCCCTCATTGCAGGTAGCTTCTTGTCCTGGAAGTGTCTTGAATCTCTGATGTAGACAGAGGTGAGTATCAGTGTGAAGGCAGCTTGGGCTGGAAGCCTGAGTTCTATGCCCCCTCAACCTGCATTCTGACACATATGCTAACCTATAATTAAACCACAACCCCCTTCTGGCTTGTGTCCTGGCCTTGAAAAACTTATTTCCCTGAATGCTTATCTTACAGGGACCATAAACCATGCACAGACCCCACAGGAGACTGAGTGACTGCTGGCACCAGCCGGGGCCATTGGTTGTAATCTCACTTCCCCCTTTTAACTATCATAGGGGCTGCAAAAGTCCACGAAAAGCAGACAAAGAAACTTAGGGCTATATAAACAGACCCCCACTGCATTGGGCTGCTAATCTTTGGGAACCAATTCCCCTGAACCACAGCACTGGTGCTCCTGCAATAAAATGACTTTTCTGAGTCTTCTGAGTGCCTGCTTGTGTGTCCTCCAGTTGCTTGGTAATATCTACAACATCAGAGGAGTAGATGTCAATTCACAGTCAGGTACCTTAGTAAACCTGACATGGTGAAGAGCGGTTGGGGTTTAATGGGCCCTTTGCCAGATCCTAGCACCATATCCAGGTTTGCAAGATGGTCCTGGTGAGCTGCTTTGGAATCCTGCCAATTAGGCCAAGTAAATGTCAATGTAAGAAACATCCAAACTTTGAGTCAGAAGATGTGGAGTGAAGATGTGGCTCCACCACTAATATTTTCATCTCAAACAATTGATTTGTCTCTTTGTTTGTTTTCCCATATTACCTTTCATTTCCTTTTTTTAATTTTTAAAATATATTCTTTATTGTTGATAGTATTACAGATATCTCCCATTTTCCCTGCTTTACCCCCTCCTCTCAGCCCTATCCAACCCCTAGGTCTTCAATACCCTATTGCCCAAGTCCATAGGCTATGCATATAAGTATACAAATTCTTTGGTTTAATTCTTCTTGTCCTCCCAACAAAGGATGAAGGTGAGTCAGTCTGATCCATGCCTCCATGTTCTGGGTCTTATTTTGTTGGTCAATTCATTTTGTTCATTAGATTCCACAAATAAGTGAGATCATGTGATATTTGTCTTTCTCAGACTAACTTACTTCACTTAGCATAATGTTTTCCAGGTCCATCCATGCTGTCCAAAGGGTAAGAGAATTCTCTTTTTTATAGTTGCATAGTATTCCATAGTGTAAATGTCCCACAACATTTTTATCCACCCATCTACTGATGGACACTTGATCTGTTTCCACATCTTAGCTATTGTAAATAACACTGCTATGAACATAGGGATATATATTCTTTCTGATTGGTGTTTTGCGGTTTTTGAGATATATTCCCAAAAGTGGGATCACTGGGACAAACAGAAGTTCCATTTTTAATTTTTTGAGGAAACTTCATACTGTTTTTCATTGTGGCTACACCAATCTGCATTTACAACAGCAGTGAACTAGTGTTCCCTTTTCCACACATCTTCACCAGGACTTGTTTATGGACTTTTTGAGGATTGCCATTCAGACAGGTGTGAGGTGACATCTCATTGTGATTTTAATTTGCATTTATCTGATGATTAGTAACTCTGAGCATATTTTCATATTTCTCTTGGCCATTTTTCCTTGGAGAAATGTCTAGTTAGATCTTTTATCCATTTTTAATTGAATTGTTTGTCTTCTTTTATTGAGTTGTATGAGTACTTTATGTATTTTGGAAATTAATCCCTTAGCAGATGTATCTTTGGCAAATATGTTCTCCCATAGAGTGGATTCCCTTATCATTTTTCTTTGTGGAAGTTTTTATTTTGATGTAGTCCCATTTGTTTCATTTCTCCTTAGTTTCTATTGCCCTAGGAGAGGTATCTGTAAACATATTGCTATGTGAAATGTCTGAGATTTTACTGCCTATGTTCTCCCCTGAGATTTTAATGTTTTCATGCTTTCAATTTAAGTCTTTTATCCATCCTGAGTTTATTCTTGTGTATGGTGTAAGTTAGTGGTCTAGTTTCATTTTTTTGCATGGTTCTGTCCAGTTTACCCAGCACCATTTGTTGAAGAGACTGTCTTCACGCCATTCTATGTTTTGCCTCCTTTGTCAAGTAGTAATTGACCATAATGGTGTCAGTCAATTTCTGGGGTCTCTGTTCTAATCCATTAGTCCATATTCCTGTTCTTGTGCCAGTACCAGGCTGTCTGCTTATAATGGATCTGTAGTATAGTTTGACATCCAGAATTGTGATCCCTCCTACTTGTTTTTATTTCTCAAAATTGGCGCAGCTACTAAGGTTCTTTTTTGGTTCCATATAATTTTTTTTAAGTATTTGTTTTAGCTCTGTAAAGTATGGGATTGATATTTTAATAGGGATTGGGTTGAATCTATAGATTGCTTTGGATAATATAGATATGTTAATGATGTTCATTCTTCAATCCATGAACATAGTATACACTTCCATTTTTATCTTCCTCTATTATTTTTTTCAATGTCCTATAGATGGGCACTTGTTTCTTTTCTTTTTTAAAATATATTTTATTGAATTTTTTACAGAGAGGAAGGGAGAGGGATAGAGAGTTAGAAACATTGATGAGAGAGAAACATAGATCAGCTGCCTTCTGCACAACCCCTACTGGGGGTGTGCTGGCAACCAAGGTACATGCCCTTGACCCGAATCAAATCTGGGACCCTTCAGTCCACAGGCCAATGCTCTATCCACTGAGCCAAACCAGTTAGGGCTGGGCACTTGTTTCTTGATGAGTCTGGCTATAGTTTTCCAGTTGCAGTTCTTTTACTTCCTTGGGTAAGTATATTCTTAGCTATCATATTTTTTGTTGTTGTTGCAATGATAAGTTGGAGTGCTTTTTTAGTTTCTCTTTCTGAGAGTTAATTATTGTATAAAAATGCCTTTGATATCTGGTTGTTGTTTTTTGAATCCTGCTACATTGCCAAATTCATTTATTAAGTCTAGTAGTTTTCTGGTGGAGTCTTCAGGGATATCTGTGTACAATATCATGTCGTCTGTGAATAATGACAGTTAAACTTCCTCCTTTCCAATTTCGATGCCTTTTCTTTTTTCATCTTTGATTGCTGTGGCTAGGACTTCCAGTACTACTAGTACTGACCTTCAATTCTGAATGATAGCTTTGCTGGGTAAAGTAATCTTGGTTGTAGGTTCTTGGTATTCATCACTTTGAATATTTCTTGCCCTCCCTTCTGGCCTGCAAAGTTTCTGTTGAGAAATCAGCTGACAGTCGTATGGGTACTCCCTTGTAGGTAACTGACTTTCTTTCTCTGGCTGCTTTTAAGATTCTCTCTTTGTCTTTTGCTCTTGGCATTTTAATTATGATGTGTCTTGGTGTGGTCCTCTTTGGATTCCTTTTGTTTGGGGTTCTCTGTGCTTCCTGGACTTATAAGTCTATTTCTTTCACCAGGTGGGGGAAGTTTTCTGTCATTATTTCTTCAAATAGGTTTTCAATATCTTGCTCTCTCTCTTTTTCTGGAACCTCCATAATTTGGATGTTGGTATGCTTGAAGTTGTCCCAGAGGCTCCTTACACTATCTTCATGTTTTTGGATTCTTTTTTCTTTTTGTTTTTCTGGTTGGGTGTTTTTTGCTTCTTTGTATTTCAAATCTTTGACTTGATTCTTGGGATCTTCTTGTCTGCTGTTGGATCTCTGTATATTATTCTTTATTTCAGTCAGTGTATGCTTAATTTCTAGTTGGTCTTTTTTCATATCCTCCAGGGTCTCACTAAATTTATCGGCGGTTTCCATAAAATTCTTGAAAAACTTTATAAGTGTGGTTTTGAACTCTATATCCAGTAGTTTGCTTTCCTCCATTTCTGTCATTTGTAACCTGTTTCTTTGTCTCCACATTTTGGCTGATTCCCTGTGTTGGTAGAGTGGCTTTGTGTGCTAGGTGTCCTATAGGGCCCAGTGGCTCAGCCTCCCCAATTACCTGAGGTAAACACTCTTGGTACACCCCTTTGTGGGCTTTGTGCACAGTCTTGTTGTAGTTAAGCCTTGATTGTTGTAGGTATTACTGGGATGAATTGACCTCCAGGCCAATTGGCTATTCAATCAGCTGTGTCTACAGTAGGAGAACTTCTGTACTGGAGACACCGTAATGGGGCAAGACTTGCTTCAGTGGGGCTTTGGTGCTCACTGAGTCTGCCCCCTGGGTGTGTCCCTTATGGATCTGAGGAGTTGTAATCTGGATGGTCCCACTCTGACCACTGGGTACACTGGCTCTTGGATCTCTAAGGAGTTGCTAATTTAGCCTCTTCCTGAGGCTACCCAGCAGGAGCTACGAAGAGATCTGCAGATTCCCCTTCCTTTTTGGGGGGTTTGTAGGTGCCCAGATGAGGCCCAGCTGTGAAGTAATGCAAGCTGCTGTGGGGCCTTGGGCCTTCTCTTGGAAATTCTGGGTCTGTCTGGCCCAGCTGCAATTTGTTAGGTAATTTTGAGATTGCAAAGGGCCAGGGCATTCATATGCAAAAGCCTCTGCCGCAGACTGGGTGGGGCGGGGTCTCAGGGAATCAACAGGGTGGAGCAAGCAGCTATGGCTGATCCTCAGCCCTGCCCTAAGGGGCCCTGCATCTCAGTGTCCTGGTAATTGCTGCAAGCACCTCTGAGGGAAAGCCGCCCTCAAGTTCCGGGTTCTGCCTGGTGCCAGACAGTCCAGTTTCTCCCCGTATGAGTCCTAGGTCCCCAGAGACTTCGCAGAACTGGAGTTCAGAGTAGTCGGGAGCTTGTGACTCCCTCCCGATTCAAAAAGACAGCTGTGTCCTCAGGTGTCAGCCCCTTTCCACGCATGCTCGAGCCTCCGTCCCTCTGCACTTTACTTCTACAGCTCCTCTGAGTCTCAGTGTGCTTTTCTCTTTCTTTCTAGTTGTAGAATTTACACTCAGCCAGCCTTCCTGTATTCTGGATGATGTTCGTTTTGTCTTTTTGTTGTATTTTTGAAGTTGTTGTGGGAGGCAGCAATTTCTGGTGTTTACCTATGCCGCCATCTTGGTTTCTCCCCTGCTGGAAGTTTTTAATGACTGCTTCAATTTCATCTGTTGTTGTTGGACTACTCAGGCTTTCTGATTCCTCCTGATTCAGTATTGGAAGATTTTATGTTTCTAGGAATTTGTCTATTTTGCCCAGAAGGTCTAGTGTGTTAGCATTTGGCTTACAGTCCTTTATATTTCTGTGGTATCCTTTGTTATATTGCTTATTTATTTGGGCCGTTTCTCTGGTTCTTAATGAGTCTGGTTAGGAGTTCATTAATCCTGTTTATCTTTTTAAAGAACCAGCTTTTGGATTTATTGATATGTTGTACTGTTTTTTATAGTCTCTATGTCACATCTACTTCCTCTAGGCTTTTCTTGCTGTTCTCTTTCTAACTCCTTTAGTTGAGGGTTAGATGGTTTATTAGTCTTTTTTCTTATTTCTTGAGGTAGGCGTATTGGGTATGAACTTCCCTCTCAGGACTGCTTTCACTGTATCCCAGAAGTTTTAGGGGGTTGTGTGTTCATTTTCATTTATTTCCAGGGTTGTTTTTTTTTTAAATTTCTTGCTTGATATCACTGTAACCCACTCATTGTTTAATAGCATACTATTTAGCCTCCATTTATTTAAGTGTTTTTTAGTGTTTTTATTGTAGTTGATTTCTAATTTTATGCCATTATGATCTAAGAAGATGCTTGGTATTATATCAATCTTCTTACATTTGTATAGACTTGTTTTGTGACCTAACATGTGGTCTATCTTTGAAAATGTTCTATGGGCACTTGAGAAGAATGTATATTTTGTTGCTTTGGGGTGAAATGTTCTATAAATACTGGTTAGATCCATCTGATCCAGTGTGTCATTTAAGTCCTCTGTTTTCTTGTTAATTTTTTGTCTGGAAGATCTATCCAGTGATGCCAGTGCAGTGTTAGAGTCTCCTACTATAACTGTATTGGTGTTAATCTATACCAGTGATGGCGAACCTTTTGAGCTCGGTGTGTCAGCATTTTGAAAAACCCTAACTTAACTCTGGTGCCGTGTCACATATAGAAATTTTTTGATATTTGCAACCATAGTAAAACAAAGATTTATATTTTTGATATTTACTTTATATATTTAAATGCCATTTAACAAAGAAAAATCAACAAAAAAAAATGAGTTCGTGTGTCACCTCTGACACACGTGTCATAGGTTTGCCATCACTGATCTATACCTTAAAGTCCAACAAGGGTTTTACGTTTATTTGTTTGTTTGTTTGTTTTGTGTTTGTTTTTTATGTTCCTATATTGGGTGCATATATGTTTTTAAGGGTTATATTTTCATGTTGAATCATTCCTTTTATTATCATGAAGTGGCCTTTTTTGTCTCTTGTTATGGCTTTTGTTTTGAAGTCTCTTGTGTCTGATGTGAGTACTGATAACCCAGCTTTTTTTCTCTCTCCATTTGCATGGAATATATTTTTCCATCCTTTCATTTTCAATCTATGTGTTATCTTTTGTTCTGAGGTTGGGCTTTTTTAGACAGCATATATATGGGTCATGTCTTCTTATCTATTCAGTCACCCTATGTTTTTTGACTGGGGCATTTAATCCATTTACATTTAAGGTTATTGCTATAGGCATTTATTTATTTATTGCCATTGTTATTTTCTTTATGCCTATGATCCTACCTCTTTCCTTTTCTTTTTCTTAATGCAGTCTCTTTAAAATTTTTTGCATTGCTGATTTGGTGGTAATGTACGCCTTTAACCATTCTTTTTTTGGGGGGTGGTGGGGGGGCTCAGGAAATGTTTTTATTTCACCTTCAATTTTAAAGGATGGTCTTGCTGGATACAAGTTGTAGTCTTTGATTTAGGCCCTTGCTTTTCATTACTTTAAGTATTTCATGCCACTCCCTTCTTGAAGTGCTTCTATTTAGAAGTCAGCTGACAGTCTAATTGAAATTTTTTGTAGGTTATTTCCCAGTTGCTGCCTTTAATATTCTTCCTTTCTCTTTAACGTTTGCTAATTTAATTACGATGTGTCTCAGTGTGAGTCTCTTTGGGTTCATCTTGATTGGGACTCCTTTTGCCTCCTGAGCTTGTGTGACATTTTCCTTTACCAGGTTGGGAAAGTTTTCTGTCATTATTTCTTTAAATAGGTTCTCTGTTCTTTGCTCATCCTCTTCCACTTCTGGTGTTCCTGTAATGCAGATGTTTTTACATTTCATGTTGTCTCAGAGCTGCTTTAAGTATCTTCCTGCTTTTTAATTATTTTTTCTATTTGCTGCTCTAATTGGGTATTTATGTCTACATTGTCTTCCAAATTGCTGATTCAATACTCTGCTTCATGCAATCTACATTTAATCTCTTCCAGTGTGTTCTTCATGTCAGATATATCATTCTTCATTTCTGTCTGATTCTTGTTCATGGCCTCTATTTCCCTTTTCATGCTGTTATAGTTTTCACTAAGCTCCTTAAGCATCTTTATAAACATTGCTTTGAACTCTATGTCTGAATGGTTGCTTGCCTTCATCTCATTTAGTTCTTTTTCTGGGGATTCATTATTTTCTCTCATTTGGGGGTTGTTTCTTTGTCTCACCATTTTATCTGTATCTTTGTATTTTCTTTTGATTATTAGATAGCACTGTTATGCCTCCCCACCTTTGTGGAATGGTTTTATGTAGAAAGTGTCTTGAGGGGTCCAGTGCTGCAGTCTGTTCATTCACCTGAGCTGAATACTCTAAGATTGCCCCTTGTGTGCATTATTTGCATTCTCCTGTTAGTAACTGGGACTCTATTGTTGTTGTCCCATTTATGGGACAACATGTTGTTGTCCCCTCCAACTTACTGCCAGTGAGGTTCAACCCCAATGTCATCATGCCAGCTGTTATATAGGTGCTTTGGGTCCTCTATTAGTGGGTATCATTGGATTTTACTCTGATGTTGTTGAATCTGACCCCCTGGACTTATCAAAATATCTACTTTTGTGAATAATAACAAAGCACTTACCCTTGGCAGATAATGCACTATGTGGCATGTAGTATGTCATAGAGAGACTGAAATTTTGGGCTGTGCACATGGGCTTTGGAGCCAGTTTGTGGGGGACATTCGCTCATCTGCCCTTTTCCAGCTGTGAACCTTGGGCAAGTTACATATGTCTCTGTGCATGGGTTTCTCATCTGTGGAAATGCAAACAATAGGATTTGTTCTGTTATAAGTCAGTAGAAATAGACATAATAATACACAATATATGTTTAAAACAGTGTCTGGAACATGTCAGCACTCAGTAAATGTGAACATGCTGCAAGCACTGTCCCACTTAATTCTCATAAAAGTCATATGAGGTAGCTATGTAATGGAGGCTCAGAATGGTTAAATAACTTGTCCATGGTCATATAGCTAATATTTGGTAGAGCTGGGATGCAACCCCACCCAACTAATACACTAAAATGACATAGCATAATAGAAAAAATTAGCTCAAGTTGGAGAAATCTTTTATTTTTTTTTAGCACCCGCAGTAGTCAAGCAATTTTCCTCAGAATCTTAAATTCCAAGAAATCATCTACAAAGTCCATAAACTTAATTCATCATATTTACAGAAAACTAAAAAGAAATAAAAACATATAATCATCACAATAAGAGCAGAAAAAGCATTTGACAAAAATCTAATCCCATTTGGGATTTTTTAAAAAACTCAGAAAACTAGAAACAGAAGAGAACTTCTTCAATTCAAAAATGGCATCTATGAAAACTCTACAGCTCACATCAGACTTAGTGAAGGCTGAATGTCCTCCTAAGATCAGGAGCAGGCAAGCATATCTACTCTCAACACCTCCCTCACATTCTCCTGGAGTTTCTAGCGATTCTGACAAGAAAGACAAGAAGAGGGGATATGGATCTGAAAGAAAGAAGCAAAGTTTTTGATATTTGCAGATAACATAATTAGAGATGGAGAAAAATCCTAGGGAATCAATTTAAAAATTATTATAAATAAGTAAATTTAGCACAAATGCATGATATATGATCAATATTTTAAAATTTGTTATATATTTCTATATCTTAGCAATAAAATTACATTAAAAACATTAAATATATAAGAGACATTTAATAAATATGAATAAGACAAGACACTGAAAACTAAAAAAATAAATTGCTAAGAGAGATTAAAGACCTAAATAAATGGATTGTCAAGATGTCCATTTGCACCAAATTGATCCAGAGAACCAGTGTCATGCCAAACAAGATCTTAGCAGGTTCTTGGAAATGAAAACAACCTTAAAGAACCAAAACAATTAAGGAAAAGAAAAAATTGGAGGGATTCTACACATACATAAAGACTTTGTAATTTATAATAAAGGAATGATAACCAGGACAGAGTGACACATGCATCAATGAGCACAATAGAGTACCAAAAGCCTCTCCACATATATAAGAACATTTGATTTTGACAATGATAAAATTTGATGGACAAATAATAGTCTTTTCCACAAATAGTGCTGGAACAAATGGGTATATGTCAAGGGAAAAAATGAACCTTGTCCCTTATTTTGTATTATGTACACATGCATAAACCCACACAAACACACACAGGTGTATACATCTCAAAATAGATCACAAAACTAAAACCTAAAAAATAATTACATAAAATTATAAGAATAAAACATAGCAAGAATAATTTTTAATATATTTTTATTTATTTCAGAAAGAGGAAGGGAGAGGGAGAAAGATATAGAAACATTAATGAGAGAGAAACATCAATCGGCTGCCTCCTGCAACACTCCTACTGGGGATTGAGCCCACGATCCAGACATATGCCCTAATTGGAAATAGAACCAGGGACCTCCTGGTGCATAGGATGATGCTTAGCAGACTGTGCCTCTTCAAAAAAAAAAAAAACACACACACACAAAATAACCACTAATAAACATATCCTTGGGTGAGTACTTAAATAAATAAATAAATAATGCAGAGTCTAACAGATATTCATGAAAGAAGATTACCAATGGCCAAAAGCTCATGAAAAAATGTTCAACTTCATTCATTAATCACCAGGCATATGCAAACTAACTCATGCAGTATCACTACACATCCACTATAATAGCCAAACTTTAAAAAATATTTAGAATAACAAGTACTGGTGAAGAAGAAGATCAACTGGAAACATTACCCATTGCTGTTGAGACTGTAAATGGTAGAGCAACTTTGGGGAAGTTTTTAAATTTCTTTTCAAATTAAATAATCCCACTCCAAATTTCCCCCCTCCAAAAAATAATAAAACATTTGCTCACATGAAGACTTGTATACAAATGTTCTTAGCTATTTATTCATATTAGCTGCAAACTGGGAGCAACCTAAATATCCAAAACAGGTGAGTTATTATATACCCATACCATGGAATACTACACAGCAGTATAAAGAAATGAACTACAGACACACACCACAAAATGAATGAATCTCAAAAACATAAAGCTGAGTGAAAGAAGCCAGAAACAGGAATAAGTCTGTTTAATTCTATGTACATAAAATTCTTAAAAAGCCAAACTAATGTATAGTTATATAAAGTAGGTCAGTAATTTTGTAAGATCCGGGAGATAAAGCATCACAGGAGCACGTGGATGATGTATGGGAGCAAAGGAGAAGTTCTATATCTTTATTGTGATGGTGCTCATATGGATATATACATTTAACTACTATAAAATCAGTATATTTTATTGTATGTAAATTGTTAAGTTAATTTTAAGTTTTCAAATGTGGCTATTGCACTGACATAAAGGCATATCACTGTGAGAATGTGCAATGAGAGATTCCATTTACTTGGGGATGTCAAGAAAGGTTTTCTTGCAGGATGATCACTCTGGTGGCAGCAGGGATTCCATGGTGGATGTAAGAAAACAGACTAAAAGACAGTTTTCATGGCTGAGGTGAGAGATAATGGTAGTTTAGACAAGAGCAGTTTTATATGAGTAGAGATAAAAAGAACTGGGGAGATATAAAAATATTTCATAGATAAAATGAATAGGGTTGGAGATGGGATGAGGGAAATGTCAGAGATGACACTCAGGATGCTGGTTGCAGAACTGAGTGGAGGGTGATGTCCTCCCTCACTGACCAGAGAACAGTGCCTGGCACATGAGGGTTTAAGTTGATTGAGGGGAGAGGACTGGGCCTGAGAAGTTCTATTTTGAAACATTGAGTTCAAGGTGCCTTGAAATATCCTAGAGGAGATATCAAGTAGACAGATTTCATCATTTTTCAATTATAAAATGAACAAAAAGTTCATTCTGGTGAATTGTTTCTATTGACTTGCTCAGGAGGGAAATATATTTGAATCAAAGTCATCATGAATGTTACCATGAGAAGTAGATATAATTTAATAGAAAATTTGCAAGAAAGCATGTGAATTAGCAGATCTAACATAAGCTGAGAAAGTTATCTATTATGTCTAATGCAAAAGTGTTCACACAGTTATTCACATAACAATTTACTGTTTTTGAAAATGTGTTTAATAGCTGGGAATCATGGTCTAGTGTCCCTCCCTCAACAACAACAAAAAATTGTGACAAGGAATTTTAAGGTCTGCATTCTAATTTCCCTAGCCACTTGTGTTTAAATTTGGGCAAGCCACTCATCTTTCTTGTTCTTCATTGTTTTAAGCTGTAAAAATATATCCAGAGGATGGAATCTATGTCACAGAGTGGTTCTCCATGAAGTTAAATGTCAGAAAACATTTTTTAATTTCTTACCTTACACTGTAGATAAAAATTCACTCAAAATGGATCAAAGACCTAAATGTAAAAACTAAAACTATAAAATTCTCAAAAGAAAACATAAAAGAAAAACTTAATGAAATGGATTTTTGCAATGATTTCTTGGATATAAAAGCAAAAACACAAAATAAGAAACAGAAGATAAAATAAATAATTTATATTTTATCAAAACTAAAACTTCTGTGCATCAACCGATACTCTAAAAAGAGTGAAAAGATAACCCAAGAAAGGGAGAAAATAATTGCAAGTCACATTTCTGATAAAGGATTAATATCCAGAATATATAAAGAATTCATACAACTTAGCAACAAAAAACCAAACAACCCAATTTAAAAATACACAAAGAACTTGAATAGACATTTATCCAAAGAAAGTATACAAATGGTCAATAAACACATGAAAAGATGCTCAATATAACTAGACATTAGGGAAATGCAAATCAAACTTCAATGAAATACCACTTCACACCCATTAAGAGGAATATTATAAAAAATGGGAAATAACAAGTGTTGGTTGAAAATTGTACCCTTGTGCATTGCTGGTGGGAATTAAAGAAGTGCAGCCACTGTGGAGAGCAGTGCAGATTCCTCAAAAAGTCAAACACAGAATTAACATATGATGCTATAATTCCACTACTAGGTTTAGAGTCAAAAGAATTGAAAACAGGGACTTGAACAGATATTTGTACACCATGTTCAGTGCAGCATTGTTCACAATAGTCAAAAGGTGGAAATAATCTAAATTTTCATCAACAGATGAATGGATAAACAAAATATAATATACATATACACATGTAATACTATTCAGCTATAAAAAGAAGAAAATTCTGACACATCCTACAACACAGATGAACCTAGAAAAGATTATGCTCAGTGAAATAAGCCAATCACAAAAATCCAAATATTGTATAATTCCACTTAAATAAGGTCCCTAGAACAGACAAATTCAGAGATAAAAAGTAGAAAAATGGGTGTCAGGGGATGGAGGAGGGGATAAATAGGGAAATAGTGTTTAATGGGGACAAAGTATTTGGTAAAATGAAAACTTCCTGGAGATGGATGGTAGTGACAGTTGCACAAAATATAAATGTACTTAAGGCCACTGAATTATATTCTTAAAAATGGTTAAAATGGTAAATTGTATGTTATGTGTATTTTATCACAATAAAAAATTTCAATAATAGGGAAGGGGAAAAAAGAACCAAGGCCTGCTGTAGCTATAAAATCTGAGAGACAAAAGGGGACACTGAAGTGGTTTCTCTCACTTTCTTTCTGCACAGCAGCCCCCTCCCCACCAACCCGCCTACCACAGCTACAAGCCTTAGTCTCTAGGCCTGGGAGGAAGCTCTTCAGGGAAGCCCTGGCCTCAGCCCTGACCAGGACACCACGTCCCAGTCCAGGGCTGAAAAACTCATTAGAAAACAGAGAGAAAAGAGGAGTAATTTCTATTACATGATTCTCACATCTTTCAATTATTAGCCCTCCTACCTGTATGCTAACCAGTAGGAAACATGTTTTTGAACAAAAGCAGAAATATCACATTTTCACCCTGAATTTCATTTATTCCCATTTAGAATCTGTAGGCAGAATATGGTCCCTCCAAAGATGTCCACATCCTAATTGCTAGAACTTGTGAGTGTGAACAAGGGAATGAAGATTGCCCCTTAAAATGGAGAGATTGACCTGGATTGGGGGAAGGCAATGTTATCACAAGGGTTCTTAAAAGTGGAAGAGAAGACTCAAAGGGAGATGTGAATATGAGAGAAAGGCACGATGCTGGCCTTGAAAATGGAGAAAGGGAGTCAGGGGCTGAGGAGTGTGTATGTCTCTAGAAGTGAAAAACAAGATGTATTCTCTCCTAGACACCTTGATTTTAGCTCATAAAATTCACACCAGACATCTGAGTTACAGAACTGCAAGACAATAAATCTGTCAGCTCTTCCCTGTGTCTCCGGACTGCTGGCGTGCCCTGAAGATTTCAGACTTGTCAGCTGGATAGAGCCCTATAGATGGAGTTATATGCAGAATCACTGTCAATGAACTATGGGAGAAGTCACATAAACAATGATATGAAAGGAACTGTCCCTCTGCTTCTTCCACCATGTGGAAAATGGAAATATCCACTAGAAATAGTTGAAATTTCCAGAAACCAGTAATTGACAGACAGACAAGACACAGGGTGTATGACTGAGATTCCAAGATGGCAGTGGATTAAGTGGAAGCTACACTGACCCTCTCCCAGGAGCAAAGTAGAATTAGAACTAAAATATAGAAAAATCATCCTGAATAACCAACTGAAGAATAGCTGGATAGAAGCCTTATAACAAAGGACTTACAAAGGAGGCCACATCAAGACTGGTAGGAAGTGAAGAGGTACAAGAGGCCTGGCTGGGCTTCCACGGGCAACAGCTGAAGATCCGGAGGGATATCTCAGCTGGAGGGGGTTACCTCTGAGAAGTATAGGGTCTAAACCTCAATCTGGGCTCCCCAAGTAGAGCACCAGAATTGATAAAGGTGCCTCCATAACATCTGTCTGTGAAAAGTAGCAGGTTTGCTATCTGCCAGGGAGAGATGGCTGGAAATGCAGGCACCCTCTTAAAGGACCAACATACAAAATTTTGTGTCCAGCACTCACTTTAGACACTGGCAAAGGAAGGGCAGAGTGGATTAGAGTTGTGTGAGAAGAATCTGGGGTTGATGGATCTGGGACTAGAGCCCAGAGGACAGCCACCAGGATCACTGTGCTGAGTCATGCCCCCATACTGCAGAGGATATCTTTCTCAGGCAGACCTTTACCATCCAGGCAGCTTTAGCCTTGGGGTAAAGCAAAATGCCCCACCCATTGGAAAACCTCTTGCCCACCTTGTGGAGTTTACACCCTGCTGTGGTTCATAGCCTGAGGCTCATTAAGTGACTAAGAATAACAATAAGCCTACAGGCAGAGGAGGAACTCTGAAAGCTTTGAGTCTGCCTGATCTGCTTCTGGGCCTGGGGCTAGGAAAAGCAGACCTCAGTATACATATTGGTCCTTTCCAAACACACTAAACCGCAGCAGAGACACAAGCTGGGGATCACTTATAACTCCAAACAGGGTATTCAGGGAAAGTCACAAACAGCATGTGACATTGGCCTGCACCAGAGACCTTCAAAAAACTGAGAGTCATAGCAGCTCTACCTAATACTTAGAAACAAACCCAGACAGCCAATATAGGGTGACAAAGAAACAAGCCCCAAATGAAAGACCAAGAGAATTCTCTAGAAGAAGAGCTAAATAAAATGGAGATAAGCAATTTATAAAATAGTAAGGTCAGAGTAATAATTATAAGGCTGCTCAATGGCATGAAAAAAGATATACAAACAATGAAAAACAATCAGGAGCAAGTGAAGAATGACATAGCAAAAATAAAGAATACACTGAAAGGAATAAACAGCAGATTAGAGTAAGCCAAGGATAAGCTCAGTGAATTAGAAGACAGGGTAGAAAAAAGTCACTCAATCACAGAACCAAAAAGAAAAATCAATTAAAAAATAGGAAGACAGTTTAAGGGAGCTGTGGGACAACATGAAAAGTACCAAATCTGCATCATCAAAGAGCCAGAAGGAGAAGAAAGTGAGCAAGGGATAGAGAACCTGTTTGAAGAAATAATGGCAGGAAACTTCCCTAACCTGGTGAAAAATATAGTCACATTAATTCAGAAAGCATGGAGAGTCCCAAAAGAAGAAACCAAAGAGGCCCACGCCCAGATCCATCATAATTATAATGCCAAAAATTAAAGACAAAGAGAGTCTTAAAGAAAACAAAACAAAAACTATTTGTTACCTGCAAAGGAGATCCCATAAGGCTATCAGCTGATTTCTCAACTGAAACTTTATAGGGCAGAATGGAATGGTGTGAAATATTCAAGGTAATTGAAAGCAAGGATCTGATACCAAGACTATTACATAGTAAGGCTATTGTTAAAAATAGATAGTGACCTGTCAGAGGAGCAGCAGCCTCATGCAGCCTGCCTCCATCTGAGGAACAGCAGCCCCATACAGCCCACCCCCATCCAAGAAACAGCAATCACATGCAGCCCACCCCAGTCTGAGAAGCAGCAGCCTCATGAGCAACCCAACCCCTTCCAAGGAGCAGAAGCCACAATAACAGCTAGCCTCCAACCACCCAAGAAGCAGCAGTACATGCAGCCTGACTCGTCAGAAGAGCAGCAGCTGCATGAGCAGCCCACCCCCATCTGAGGAGCAGCAGCCACACGCAGCCCACCCCCATCTGAGGAGGAGATACCACACACATACAGCCCTCCCCCATCCAAGGAGCAGCAGCACCGTGAGCAGCCCGCCCCCTTCCAAGGAGCAGAAGCCACGTGAGTAGTGCCCCCCCACCTGCACAAGGAGCAGCAGCCACATGAGCAGCCCACCCCCGTCTGAGTAGCAGCAGCCACATGAGCACAGCCTGCCTCTGTCTGAGGAGCAGCAGCCCTGAGAGCAGCCCGCCCCTGTCTGAGGAGCAGCAGCCACGTGCAACC
Organism: Myotis nattereri; assembly: GCF_964212035.1. Classification (NCBI taxonomy): domain Eukaryota; kingdom Metazoa; phylum Chordata; class Mammalia; order Chiroptera; family Vespertilionidae; genus Myotis; species Myotis nattereri. Next base: position 108,663,620 of record NC_138076.1, read on the forward strand.
TTCCCACATCTAAGGAGCAGCAGTCTCGTAAGCATCCGCCCCCATTAGAGGAGAAGTAGCCACGCAATCAGCTCGCCCCCATTAGAGGAGCAGAAGCCATGTGAGCAGCCTGCTCCCACCCACCTGAGAGCATCAGCCATGAGTAGCCCATCCCCATACGAGGAGCAGCAGTGGCATGAACAGCCCACCCCCATCCAAGGGGCAGCAGTCACATGAGCTGCCTGTCCCCTGTTCAATGAGCAGTAGCCATGCACAGCCTGCCCCCATCCGAAGAGCAAAAGCCTCATGAGCAGCCTGCCTCTGTCTGAGCAGCAGCACACCCCAGCCAGTCAGAAGAGCCACCACTGCTGTAAGCAGCCACAGGAGCAGCCCACCAGAGGAGCCACTGCCAACTGAGAAGCAAACTCTGCCACAAGATTCCAAGGAGCAGCCACCACCTGAGGAGCCGCAGCTTCCTGAGGGGCAGCCCCTGCAAAACTCAACACCTAGAAACTTCAATAAAAACAAAAATTGGGAGATAAATAAAGCACCAGAGGAAAAAAAAGGACTCGCCAGAAAAGCAGCTAAGTGAAACGGAGGCATGCAATATGTCAGAAAAAGAATTCAGAATAAGGGTCATACAGTTCATAAACTGGATGGATGAAAAAATAAACAACTTATGTAAGAATCAAGAAGAAATAAAGAGTGATTTAGCTGCAATAAAAAAACTATGGAAAGTTTCAACAGTAGAGTAGGAGAAGCAGAGAAACGAATTAGCGAATTAGAAGACAGGGAAGCAAAACAAACCCAAAATGAACTGCAATTGGAGAAAAGGGTTAGAAAACCTATTTGAAGAAAAAATGTCAGAAAACTTCCCTGACGTGGGGAAGGAAAAAGTCACATAAGAACAGAGAGTCCCAAACAAGATGAACCCAAGAAGACCCACACCAAGACACTTAATAATTATGATGGCAAACATTCTGAACAAAGAGAGACTCTTAAAGGCTGCAAGAGAGAGACAGAAAGTTATGTATAAGGTATCTGCCATTAGATTATCAAATGATTTCTCAACAGAAACACATCAGGCCAGAAAGGAATGTAAGGAAATTTACAAAGTGATGCACAGCAGGGACTGAATCCAAGAATACTCTATCCAGCAAGGCTATCATTCAAAACTGAAGGGGAAATAAGGAGCTTCACAGACAAAAAAAAGGCTAGGGAGTTTATCACCACCAGGCCAGCAAGGCAAGAAATTTTAAATGGACTGGTATAAAAAGAATAAATAAAAGGGGAAGAAGGAACACAGGCACAAAAAATAAAAATGGCTACAAACAAGTCCCTATCAATAACAACTTTAACTGTAAACATACTAAATGCTCCAATCAAAAGAGATTAAGTGGCTGAATGGATAAGAAAACATGACCCATAATATGCTGTCTACAAGAGACCCAGTTCAGAACAAGGGACTCACACAGACTGGAAGTGAAGGGATAGAAAAATATCTTCTAGGCAAAGGGAAATGGAAAAAAAAAAAAAAAGCTGGGCTAGCCATACTTATATCTGACAAAATAGACCTCAAAGTGAAGGCCATAACAAGAGATAAGGAAAGCCACTTCATAATTCTAGAAGGGGTCAATACAGCAAGAGGATATAATCCTGGTAAACATATATGCACCCAATGCAGGAGCACCCAAATACATTAAAAAAAAAAAAACCACCTGAAAGACATCAAGGGAGAGATTTACAATAACACAATCATAGTAGGGGACTTTAATACCCCACTAACATCACTGGATACATCCTCTAGGCAAAAAAATATTAGCAAAGAAAGAGTAATCCTAAATGACTCACTAGATTAGATAGACATAATTGACATCTTCAGAACATTTCACCCCAAAGCCAAGGAATATACCTTCTTCTCAAGTTCACATGGGGCATTTTCAATGATAGACCACATATTGGGTCACAAGCAAAGTCTCTCCAAATTCAAAAAGATTGAAATCATATACAGTATCCTCTCAGATGACAACGACATAATATTAGAAATAAACTACAAAAAAAATTATTCAAGCACTTGGAAGCTGAATAGCATGCTATTAAACAATGATTGGGTTACCAAAGAGATCAAAGAAGAAATTAAAAACATCTTGGAAAAAATGACAAAGAAAACAGAATAATCCAAAATCTTTGGGAGATAGTGAAAGCAGTCTTGAGAAGGAAGTTTATAACTCTACAGGCCTACCTCAAAAATTAAGAAAAAATGGTACTAAATTATATAACTCTGCAACTTAAATAATTATAAAGAGAGCAACAAGAAAAGCCCAGAGTAAGGAGAAGGTAGGAGATAATAAAGATCAGGCAAGAAATGACTGACATAGAGACAAAAAAAAAAAATACACAAGATCACTGAAACCAGAGCTGGTTCTTTGAAAGGATAAACAAGATTGATGAACCTCTAGCCAGGCTCAAAACGAAGCAAAGAGAGATGACCCAAATAAACAAAATCAGAAATCAAAGAGGTTAAATAACAACAGAACCCACAGAAATACAAAGGGTTGTTAAAGAATACTATGAACAAATCTATTCCAAAAAACTAGACAACCTTGAGGAAATTGGCATATTCCTAGAAAATTACAACCTCCAAAATCTCAATCAGGAAGAATCTAAAAATCTCAATAGGCTGATAACTATGGTGGGAACTGCAGCAGTCATCAAAAAGCTTCCAGCAAACAAAACCCGAGGGTCAGATGGCTTCACAGGGGAGTATTACCAATATTTAAAAAAAGAACTAAAACCTATCCTCCTCAGAATATTCAAAAGAAGTCAAGAGGAAGGAACACTTCCAAACTCATTCTATGAAGCCAGCATTACCCTAATACCAAAACCACATAAAGACAACACAATGAAAGAGAATTACAGGCCAATATCCCTCATGAACATACATGCCAAAATCCTCAAAAAATACTAGCAAATTGGATCCAGCATTACATCAGAAAGATCATACACCATGATCAAGTAGGATTTATCCCGGGGATGCAAGGATGGTGCAATATCTGCAAATCAATAAACATGATACATCACATAAACAAATTGAGAGATAAAAATCACATAGTCATATCAATTGATGCGGAAAAAAAACATTGGACAAAATCCAACATCCTTTCTTGATAAATCCCCAGCAAAGTGGGAATAGTGGTTCTCAACCTGTGGGTCACAACCTCTTTGGCAGTCAAACGACCCTTTCACAGGGGTCGCCTAAGACCATCCTGCATTTCAGATATTTACATTATAATTCATAACAGTATCAACATTACAGTTATGAAGTAGCAATGAAAATAATTTTATGGTTGGGTCACAACATGAGGAACTGTATTTAAAGGGCCAGAAGGTTAGGAACCACTGGAATAGGGGGATCATACCTCAACATAATAAAAGCCTTATATGACAAACCTACAGCCAGCATCATACTCAATGGGCAAAAACTAAAATAATTTCCCCTATGAACAGGATCAAGGCAGGAATGCCCACTTTCACCAGCCCTGTTTGACATAGTTCTGGAAGTGATAGCCATAGCAATTAGACAGTAAGAAGAAATAAAATGTATCCAAATTGGATAAGAAGGTGTAAAACTGTCCTTATTCACAGATGACATGATATGTACATAGAAAACACTAAAGACTCCATCAAAAAATCATTAGACTTAATAAATGAATTCAATAATGTAGCAGCATAAAAAATTAATGCCAAGAAATCTATGGCATTTTTATACACCAATAGTGAACTTATAGAAAGAGAGATTAAAAAAAAACAATCTCACTGACCATTGCACCAAAAAATTTAAGATACCTAGGAATAAACTTAACTAAGGAGGTAAAAAAACCTATACTCAGAAAGCTACAGGACACTGAAAAAAGAGATAAAGGAAGACATAAACATATGGAAGAACATACCGTGTTCATGGACTGGTAGAATCAACATCATTAAAATGTCCATACTACCCATAGCAATCTATAGATTCAGTGCAATCCTCATTCAAATACAATGGCATATTTCACAGACATAGTAAAAACTCTCCAAAAATTAATCTGGAATTTAAAAAGTTCATGAATAGCTGCAGAAATCCTGAAAAAGAACAAAGAACAGATCTCAATATTATATATCAAACTGTATTACAAAGCCATTGTTCTCAAAACTGCCTGGTACTGGCCAAATAACAGACATATCTACCAATGTAATAGAATAGAGAACCCAGAAATAGACCCAAACTACTATGCTCAATATTTGACAAAAAAGGCAAGAGGATACAATGGAGCCAAGACACTCTCTTCAATGAATGGTGTTGGGAAAATTGGACACATATATGCAAAATTATGAAACTAGACCACCAACTTACACCATACACAAAAATAAACACAAAATGGATAAAGTACTTAAATGTAAGATGGGAAACCATAAAAATACTAGAGGAATCCACAGGCTGCAAAGTCTCAGATATATGCCAAAACAATATTTTCACCAATACAGCTCCTAGGGCAATAGAAACTAAAGACAAATTAAACAAATGAGACTACATCAAAATAAAAAGCTTCTTCACAGCCAAAGAAACCATCAACAAAACAATAAGAAAGCCCACAGCATGGGAGAACATATTTGCCAATGTTATCTCCAATAAGGATTTAATCTTCAACGTTTACAGGGAACTCATACAACTTAGCAAAAGGAAGATAAACAATCCAATCAAAAAATGGGCAATGGACCTAAAGAGATACTTTTCTAAAGAAGACATAAGGAAGGCTAAGAGACATATGACAACATGCTCAAAGTCACTAATCATCTGAGAGATGCAAATCAAAACAACAGTGAGGTATCATCTCACCCCTGTCAGAATGGTTATCATCAACAAATCAACAAATGACAAGTGCTGGCGAGGATGCAGAGAAAAAAGAACTTTCTTGTACTGCTGGTGGGAATGCAGACTGGTGCAGTCACTGTGGAGAACAGTATGGAGTTTCCTCAAAAAACTAAAAATGGAACTCCCATTTGACCCTGTGATCCCAATTCTAGGAATATATCCCAAGAAACTAGAAACACCAATCAGAAAGGATATATGCACCCCTATGTTCATAGCAGCACAATTTACCATAGCTATGATTTGGAAACAGACTAAGTGCCCATCAGCAGATGAGTGGATTAAAAAACTGTTCTACATATACACAATGGAATACTACAGTGTGCTAAAAAAGAAGGAATTCTTACCATTTGCAACAGCATGCATGGACCTGGAGAGCATTATGCTAAGCGAAATAAGTCAGTTATCAGAAAGATAAATATCACATGGTCTCACCCATTTGTGGAATATAATGAACAATATAAACTGATGAACAAAAAGAGATCCAGAGACAGAGAAGCACCAGTCAGACCATCAAACCTCAGAGGGAAGGTAGGGGAGGATGGGAGTAAGGGGATGAGATCAACTAAAGGACTTGTATGCATGCATATAAGCATAAGCAATGGACACAGACACCAGGAGGGTAAGGGTATGAGTGGGGATGGGGTGGGGGTGCAAGGGGGGATAAGTACACATATGTAATACCTTAATCAATAAAGAAAATTAAAAAAGGAAAAAAATAGATAGTGAAATAAAGAACTAATGCAACCTAACAAAAGGAAGACATACTATATTCCAATTTAAAAATGGGCATGGGACCTAAAGAGACACTTCTTTAAAGATGACATACAGATGGCCAAGACACATATAAAAAAATGCTCAAAGCCACTAATCTTCAGAGAGATGCAAATTAAACCACCTGCCAAAATGACTACTATCAACAAATCACCAAATAACAAGTACTGGCAAGGATGTAGAGAAAAGGGAACTATGCACTCCTATGTTAATAGCAGTACTATTTATAATAGCTGCTAAGATCTGGAAATATCCCAAGTGCCCACTGATAGATGAGTGGACAAAAAAGATGTGCTACAATGGAATACTATGCAGCTGTATGTAAAAGAAGTATCTCTTACGCCTTCAGACAGTGTGGAGGGACCTGAAGAGTATTATGCTAAGCAAAATTAGCCAGTCAGAGAAAGACAAGTATCACATGATCTCATTTATATTTGGAATCCAATGAACAAAGTAAACTGATGAACATAATAGATCCAGAGACAATGAAGCATGCTCCAAACTGGTGAATTTCAGAGGGAAGGGGACAGAGGAAAAGATTAACCAAAGAAACTTATATGCATATGTACAAAACTCATGGACACTCATATGTACTGGGGTGAAGACCTGGAAAGGCAGTGAAGGGGGTCAATGTGGGAAAAAGAGGGAACATCTGTAATATCCTGTCTAATAATAGACAAACATGGTAATTGACCGTACCTTCACTATGCATCCCATTGGCTAATCAGCGAGATATGCAAATTAACCGCCAATTTGTATATGTAGGCGTGAAGCGGCGGAGCCAAGACTGAAGGAAGCTCTGGCTGGAGCAGCGAAGGCTTGAAGGCAGCTCCTGCCAGAGTGAAGGCCTGGGTCCTTGGTGCCAGAGGAAAACTGGTGCCGGCAGCCAGGGGAAGGGAAGGCCCATTGCATGAATCTTTTCATGCAACAGGCCTCTAATATATATAGATATATATATCTATATCTATATCTATATCTATATATATGTATATATATAGATATAGATATAGATATAGATATAGATATAGATATAGATATAGATATATATATCTATATATATATGCAGTGTGGTGGTGAGGGAAGGAGGAGTGGGGGAGGTGGTGAACCACGTGATGGCGGGACACCAACAATGGCAGCATCAGCATCTGGCTTCCGTTCTTTCCATGCCCAGCCCAGTGAATGTCGCTTCCTCTTTTGACCCCGCCAGGGCCTTCAGGCCCCCAGTTGGAATGGGGAACTGGAGGTGGGTGGCGACAGACATGGCCCCTTTCCCAGGGGTCCAAGGGCCAGCTCCCTCCTCGGAGTCAGCAGCCAACCTCAACTGCCCATCCCTCTCCCCACCCAGCAGGCCCCAATCAGCCTGCTGCCCACCCGCCATGGTGGCAGCACGTAGGCAAGGGAAGGAGGCAGCGGGGAGGTGGGGAACCATGTGATGGCGGGCGCCAACTATGGTGATATCAGTGTCCAGCATCCATTCCTTTAGTGCCTGGCCCAGCGACTGTTGCCTCCTCTCTGGCCCGGCCCTGATTAGCCTGGCCCTGATTGGCCCTGATCACCGGCCAGGCCTAGGGACCCCACCCATGCACAAATTTGGTGCACCGGGCCTCTATTCAACAATAAAGATACATTTTTAAGAGAGACAGTAAAACTATGTTGTTTTCACAAGTATTGGCAAGGATGTAAAGGGAATATCCTGCACTGTTAGTGGGATTGTAAAATGGTGCGGCCACTATGGAGGTTCCTTAAAATTTTTTAAATAGAACAACTGGGTATGGAAGGTCCAATCTGGTGGCTATTAATCCTATGAGACAACCAATCACTGAATATGTAAATAGCTTCTGACAACAAAAAAGAGAAAGAGACCAAACAGAGAGCAGCAGGAGCCTTCTGGGAGCTACAGGAGATATCCAATGAAAGAGTGGGTAGCACCAGTGTTGCCTCCGCTACACCTCACTAGGTCTGTGGGAGCTTAATGGAGACTTTAGCCTACCTGAAGGATCATTTCCACAATACATTTATAGCTACACAGCCTGGAGCCTTTTGCCTCTAAACAAAGAAAGCAGGAAAAAAAGGGCATTACCACACCCTCCTGGTGTCTCTGCAGGGAGCTGCTTCAGCTGGCAGGTTAGTGACTCAGGTGCCAGAAGTACCTGCTGGTTCCCAAGCTCTGGCAGTGTCTACTGGGCTCCAAGTCCCTGAAGTGCCTGCTGAACTCCAAGCTTTATAAGTATTGCCATGGCGTGCCTCCCCCAATAGCATGCTCCTTTCCTAGATGAGGCAAAGAGACACTTCACATCTGTTTTCTTGACATTTAAGCTGGGTATTCCAAGCAGACTCATCAGCCCCACCACTGAGTCAGGCTTAAATACATTTCATAAGTGATTCCAATCTTTGATATGAGAATAAGGACACATTCTTGACTTTGAATGCCACATTCTTGGACAACAGGTATCTCTTCATTCCACAAAATGTATGTAGCAGCATACTAGAAATTAAAAATAAATCATGCCTGGCTGGTGTGGCTCAATGATTGAGCATTGACTTATGAACCAGTAGGTCACAGTTTGATTCTTGGTCTGGGCGTATACCCAGGTTGCCAGCTCAATCCCCAGTGGGGGGCATGCAGGAGACAGCTGGCCAATGATTCTCTCTCATCATTGATATTTTTATCTCTTTCTCCCTCTCCCTTCCTCTCTGAAATCAATAAAAATACTTCAATAAATAAATAAATAAATAAATAAATAAATAAATAAATAAATCCTGTGTAATAAAAGCCCAGTGGCCAAATGGCAGAACTACCAGAAAGACTGGTCAACTAGTCGGTATGACACACACTGACCACCAGGGGGCAGATGCTCAACACAGGAGCTGGTGGTCAGTGCCCTCCCACAGTGGGAGCGCTGCTTGGCTGACCAGGATGAGTGGCTGCTCCCACTGCAAACCATCGCCCTCCTTGTCCCAGGCTCTTCCTCCTCACTCCCTGCCACCTTCTCTGGATGCCCACAGGCCGCACAGTGCTGCCACCGGGCTCACAGAACTGACCCTGGAGGTTGGGAGGTGGGTTCATGGCTGCCATGGGACTGAGGCCTACTCCGCCACCTCTCAGTGCTATTGTCCCTAAGCCCAGCCCCAACCAGGTCCCCTGGAGAGGCAAGTGCTTCAGATCCATGGAAGATGCCAGATCAGGGAGCAGCTGCTCAGAGGGCGGGTCCACAGCTGCTCAGCTTACTGGGATGAGCAGCGCTCCCACAGTGCATGAATCCCATGCAGGCCACGACCCCCACCAGTGCACAAATCCTGTGCACTGGGCCTCTAGTGAATAAATAAATTTGGAACAGGGAAAATCAAGTTAGAATAGAGTGTCTGTACCAGGTGGGGAAGGAACTGCCTCTGTGTATCAGCCCCTGTGTTCATGGTGATGGAATCTGGTGAATACAGGAAACATAATGGCACAGCAATTTTTCAGTAGAGAAAAACCAAACCTGTTCCTCAAAATGAGCAAAGTTTCTCCCCACATTTGCTTTAAATCAGGGCTTCACTCGGGGACACTAAGAAACAGTCAACCATTTCTAGTCATGTCACAAAAGCAAAAACCTAGGTTAGGCAGATTCTTCTGAGAGCATCCTCCATGAGTCACCTCTATTATACCAAAGCCTAATTTAATAAAGGTCATTGGGAGAAGGGCTACCACCTGAACGTCATTACAGTATATCTCCTATTAACCTTATCTTTTGCTACCTCCTTTAGAAAAAGGATTTTTTTAAATAAGCCATTGTGATAGCAAAAGAAAATCTCATTCTCTATGTTTTTCTCACTAATTCTATTTTCCCTTCAATATAGCCCTTCATCTCTGGATGAACAATAATCCAGGGTCAAAAAATGCAGACATACGGGCTTGGTAGCAAGATAAATTTCAAACCAGATGCAAGGTTTTATACACATTTCACTAGATTTTACAATAGGCTGTGGGGCTACAAGTCAATATTTCCACTGGAAATAGTGGCTCTCAGCCAGGGCTCAATGTGATATTTTTTTCCAGTAGTAACAAGAACCAACTATGTCTTTTTTCCAATATTTTTTTTTCTGCAAGAAGAAAGAAAATGTTCAATAAATTAGAAGTGGCCAGGTTCAATCCTTGAGGTAGCTCTAATTTTGTCCTTTATTTGCAGTTCCTCACACCTGCTACAGTACTTTGGAGGCTGGGAATTCAAACCCCACACATTTTCTGGATGCACAGAAGTTGTCTCACTCCTTTGAAATTCCTGAAGACCTAGATATCTTGGCCACATCTATGTAATTATGGCCCAATAGTTCTAGAATAAACAAACAAAAAAGTTATGCATTCTAAAGATATTCACAATGCAATGCATCATTCAAGAAAAATAATACTAAATGTTTATTTAGTACTAGTGCCCCAGTGCATGAATTTGTGCACATTGAAAGAAAATTAAATAGAAGAAATATTTTAATATTGCTATTTTCCCTTTCTGTATAATAGAAGTATCAACCAAATTCATGATCGACAATGACAGATAGAAACATACGTGTGCGATTGGTGCCAATGAGAGCTTTATATATATTACGCATGCGGGAGTGAACTTAGCCTTTTATAGATATAGAATAAACTTGCTTAATTAGACCTGCTTTCTGATTTAGTTAAATTTTTCCAGCCTAGTGAAGCATCCCAACTTCTCTTTCAAGTAATTGTCAACAACACAGCAGTAAATATCAACACAAAGCAGATTATTATTGTTGATCATGCAGGGAGAACAAAGGGGAAAATATTTAACTGCAGCACTATTTGAATACAGTCTGCGCAGTGAGAAAACCTAAAGTCATTTTCAAGGTCCACCCTTTCTTACTTCTTTTCAGTCAGGCCAAGTTTCTAAACTTTCTAAATCTCCATTTTCTGGCTAATGAAAAGAATATAGGATTCCACCCAGTCTCCTATATACCTACTCCAGGACTTCTGTAAGGAGCAAATGAGATGAGGCACAGGAAAACGCTTCACAGACATTTGGTTACAGTGTAAAGTGTTTCCACCTGGCTAAAGTGTTCCTGGGCTGAAGAAACTGCAAGGAGGCTAGTAGTCACTAGGGAGAGAAAACTGGGTGTGGCTATGTGATGACATTACTGGGATAGAGGGAAGGACACTTAGCATATTAGCCTTTTATATATAAACTAGAGGCCCAGTGCAGAAAAATTTGTGCACTCCGGGGGGGGGGGGCATCCCTCAGCCCGGCCTGTGCCCTCTCACACTTTGGGACCCCTCAAGAGATAACGACCTGCTGGCTTAGGCTTGCTCCCGTTGGCAGAGGGCAGGCCCAGTCCCTAGGTGCAGCCCCTGGTCATGCACAGAGCAGGGCTGATCAGGGGGTTGAGGAGCTCCCTCCTGTCACTCACAGTGTAGGGCCAATCGGGGAGTTGGGGCACTGCCTCCTGTACACACAGAGCAGGGCGGATCAGGGGGTTGGGGCGCCGCACTCTGTCACACTCAGGGCAGGGCCGATGGGGAGGTTATGGCTCTACCCCGTCACACACAGAGCACAGCCCGTGGCGGTGAGGTTGGGGCGCCGCCCTCTATCACCCACAGAGCAGGGCTGATTAGGGGGTTGGGGTGCCATCATTGTCACACTCGGGGCAGGGCCGAGGGGAAGGTTATGGCTCTACCCCGTCACTCACAGAGCAGGGCCCATGGGTGTGGGGGAGGGTTGGGGCGCCGCACCCGGTCTCACACAGAGCCGCAGGGCTATTAGGGGGTTGGGGAGCTCCCCCCTATCAGGCACAGAGCAGGGCTGATCAGGGGGTTGGGGCGCCTTCCCCTGTCACAAACAGAGCAGGGCGGATAGGGAGGTTGTGGCCCTGCCCCCTGTCACACACAGAGCCACAGGACAATCAGGGGGTTTGGGCACTGCCCCCTGTCACGATGATCCCGGAGCCAGGAGGCCTCGCAGCTCCGCTGATCCCAGTGCTGGGAGGCATATTACCCTTTTACTATATAGGATAGAGGCCTGGTGCACGGGTGGGGGCCGGCTGGTTTGCCCTCAAGGGTGTCCGGGATCAGGGTGGGGGTCCCGCTTGGGTGCCTGGCCAGTCTGGCTGAGGTGCTGAGGGCTGTTTTCAGGCTGGCGGGTGACTGAAGCTCCCAACCGCTCCTTTTTTTCTTTTTTCTTTTATTCTGGGCCAGCTTTAGCTCTGAGGCTTGGCTCCAGCTCTGAGGCCTCGGCTGCTGAAAGCAGGTATCTGGTTTGTTTGGGTTCTATAATTGAAACACTGTTTCAACTCCAGCTCTGAGATCCCGGCTGGCTGAAAGCAGGTTTCTGGGGTTTTGTTTAGCTTCTATATTTGTAACAACGTTTCAAACTGCAAGCTCAGAGGCTGGCAGTGGCAGGCGGGGAACCTTGGCTTCCTCTGTCACTGAAGCAAGCAAGCCTCATGTTAGTTTCAAGCTGCCTGGCTGCTAGCTGCCATCTTGGCTGGCAGTTAATTTGCATATCGCCCTGATTAGCCAATGGGAAGGGTAACGGAGGTACGGCTAATTACCATGTTTCTCTTTTATTATACAGGATATACTAGTGACCTGGTGCATGAAATTTATGCATGGAGGATGTCTTTCAGCCCAGCCTGCACCCTCTCCAATCAGGGACCACTTGGGGGATGTCCGACTTCCAGTTTAGGCCCTATCCCTGTGGGATCCCTGTGGGATCCCTGTGGGATCCCTTTGGGATCGGGCGTAAACTGGCAGTGGGACTTCCCTTTAGCAATTGGGACTGCTGGCTCCTAACCGCTCACTGCCTGCTTACCTGATCGCCCCTAACTGCATCTGCCTGTCGGCCTGCTCTCACCTCTTACTGCTCTCCCCTACTGGTCTGATCGCCCTTAACTGCTTTCCCCTGCCAGCCTATTCTCGCCCCCATGACCCACCCCTGCTGGCCTGATCTCCCCCAGAACAGCCCTCCCCTGCCAGCCTGACTGCAGGACTGACTTCCAGTGTTTGGTCATCCATTTAGTCGTTTTGGATGTTACAGACCCTGGCTCTTTATATATATAGATGTTCAGGCCTCGTACCAGAGACCATAGACTCCAGTATCAATGAGATCTGGTCCCTGTCCTCTAGTTGCTTACAGAGCATACAAATGGTGAGACTCATAGCTCCAAAGAGAGTTAGCAAACCCTCACTATTGATGTCTTACATTTTCAATATATGTATGTAGTCTTATTGGCAGAAGGGAGGCCCTGTTGATTTCACCATTTTCAATAACAAAGGATGGGGAGGGCATCTGCTAGTTCTTCATGAACAGCATTTCATAAACTTCAGTCATTTAAATATGTCACAATATTGGTACACCATATAGTATGTGCCATGCACTAGTAGTTAATAATGTTCTCTAAGTTCATTAATTTTTAGTTTTATTCAATGTACTTCAAAAGAAAACTTCCTACCATTACAAAAACTGAATCAGCTGCCATAAATGGAGGCTAATCCTATAAAATAAAAGCCTAATATGCAAATTGTTCCCTCAGGTGGTTGTTCGACCAGGAACCTGGGAGTTTGACCGCTCACTATGATGTGTGCTGACCAACAGAGGGCAGCGTGGAACATGGTGGGTGTCAGTGATGCAGTGCTGTCAGTGGGCAGCCTTGGAGGCGCTGCTGGCCCCAATGGGTCCTGATGAGAGTGGGCCATGGTAGGATGGTGGAGCAGGTGAGAGGGCGGCACCAGGCCAAGGCGGGTGTGAGCAGGGGCCTGATCACCCCAATCGATCACCCCGCAGACGGCGGCGGCAGGGGAGGGGAAGGGCCACTGTCCAGCTCCCAGGCATTGAGGGAGCTGGGCAGGGAGGCCTGGCCCCAATCAATCACCCTGCAGGCAGGATGGTGGAGCAGGTGAGGGGGCGGCACCAGGCCAAAGCCGGGTGCCAGGCGGGGCTGTGGGGCTGCAAGGCTGGGGGCATAAGCTGGGGCCTGATCTCTGCAGGCCACTATGAGGGACCCCATCCATGCATGAATTCATGCACCAGACTTCTATTTATATAAATAAACACAATGGAAGCAAAGTTAAACAAAGCTTCATTTTAAAATTAAAATAAACAATGAGTGTACATGGAAATAAATCTGATCAATTTGCAAAAATATGTATCAGGAAATAAATTGCTTAAATGTGAAAGATAAAATAGTTTATAATAAACAAGCCTGACCTTTATTTCACAATTGCCACTAGCACTCAAATTTCCATCACTTTATTCAACTTGGCATAGTTTTAAAATTTTCTTTTATTTTCTGATCTTTTATTTTCTAAGGGAAAAAAGGTTTAATACTCAGAGGTTCTACCTGCCAAGGTGCTTGGCTTCAGGCCTGGAGAGAGAACACTTGGCTTCTAGGGTACCCGCTAGGCAGCCTATGGGGAAGGCACTTAGCCTAAACCCCCAAAATTCCAAATATCAGTGAGGAGGGGATGAAAGAAACAGGTCCATGGTGACTGGTTGGGCTGTGGCTGATATTAGAGTTATGGCCTCACAGGCTTTCTAACAGGTCTCCCAGAAGAACCCACCTGGCTTCCTGACTCCAAACTGTCCTGTGTGACACTGTATTCCAACCACTAACATTCCTGAGGTTTTTCAGGGGCTCCCACTACAACCCCAAGTGACAACACGGTCTGACCATGGCCCCACATAAGTCCCTCCATTCTGAAGGAGCCCTGACATCACAGGGCCTCTGAGAACCATTCCCTCTCTCCTCACCCTTACTTATTAAAGAAGAGACTCTACTCCAGAGGAGTTTTGGATCCTGTCTCCAACAATATTCCTGCCCAGCCCTGAGGGCAATGTCTTCATCTCCCTTTCTACTTACTCAGATCGTACCCTATTGCTCATTCTATTGAGCCAGATACTCCTTCTACTCCAAACATTGACTCTTCTATGGTTTATACTCTACTTTGGCATTTAGCATAAGCACTGGTGTAGTTGTATTTCTTGGTATAGTGATCTGCCTTTTAACTAGACTGTCAGGAATCTAGGGCAGTATTTTATATGTCTTTGCATTCTACGTAAGACCTTACACCAAGAATGAATTAATTTAATTATTTTATGTGAATTGCTCAGCCACAGGTTATCAAGCCAATTCCAACTTTCAGTGTAGCCTACTCTGCCTGCTCACAGGGCAACCCACAGTGATCCACAGGTGAGCCCCTGTGAACTCTGATTCCAGCAAGAGCTGGGGATGGAGTGAGTGGAGCATTTGTAACTGAAGCACTCTCACCTGGCCCATTCTAATGGAAACACTGATGTCTCTAGCCTGGCAGCAGAATCAAAGGTGGGGTTTTCAAGTTGTCTCTGAGGAAATGCTTCAGAATGTGAACTCCGGTAAAGAGATCTCAGAGGGGCTGCCAAAAATCTCCCTGAACCACATATGTCAAATTCTGAAGTACTCTATTTCCAAACTTCTTATCAGAGCCACAAGAACCTTAGACCTCAAAGCAGACAGCCATAGTCCCCTGACCAATGGCAGTTATCCTGTGACTAGAAGAGGCTCCATGGGCTCTGCTGAGGGGAGACAAGGCGACCCCAGCACAGGGTTCACTAAACTCATCTGAGTCATGTTGGAAACTCGTACATTTAAAACCCATCTTAAGAGGTCATTGAATGACACTCAAGCTAAAATCACATCAGCTGCCACTGTGTTTTATCAGATAAACTCTGAATGAGCTCCCCTAAAGAAAAGCATATATCTTTGGAGAATTACATGATGTTTCATTTAAAATTTGCACTATTTTAAAACCACTGTCAAATCAAGTAGCCTCTAGTCATTTGACCACCCACATCCATGGCATATTCAATTTTGCTTTTGTTACATCATAGATCTGCACCTGGATTTTCATCTCCTTTTAGGTCATGGACCAGACACTCCAAAGTACCTTTGTCTTTATCTCCTCTTTTCCTTCCAGAAAATTTGACTCACTTGCCCTTTACTGATCAGTCTTTCTGTACTCTAAGCTTTGGTGGTAAGCCAGATCCAAACCTCTAAGACAGGGGTGGGGAACCTTTCTCTGCCCAGGGCCATTTGGATATTTATAACATCATTCTCAGGCCATAGAAAATTATCAACTTAAAAATTAGCCTACTATATTTGGGCAAACATTTCATTAACTCACCCCTAATGTGATGGCTTGAACTGCTCCTCTTTGGTGAGGAGTGTGATGTTACCTGATATTGATGATGTTGCTACTCATAACTGCTTTTCCAAGTTTGTGTACATGAGTTGGGAGCGCAGTCGACTCTTTGCGATGGCTGTTTTTGAAAAGAACTGCTTGTGCTGCACAAGCAGCCCACCTTAGTCTAAGGAGCAGTGAGCCTCTGCCTGAGGAGCAGCAACCACACAAGCAGCCCACCAATGTCCAAGGAGCAGCAGCCCCGCTCAGCCCACCCAGTCTGAGGAGCAGCAGCCACATGAGCAGCCCGCCCTCATCTGAGGAGCAGCAGCTGTGCGAGCAGCCTGCCCCCATCTGAGGAGTACTAGCTGAGTGAGCAACCCTCCCCAGTTCAAGGAGCAGCAACCGCATACATGCCATACTCATATGAGGAGCAGCAGTCCCACAAGCAGCCCGCTCCCATCTGAGGAACAGCAGCTGTGTGAGCAGCCGCCATCATTTGAGGACAGCAGCCTCGGTGCAGCTCACCCCTGTCTGAGGATCAGCAGCCTCGCAAGCAGCCTGCCCGCCTCCCCTCCCACCCCAAGGGAGCAGCAACTGCATGAGCAGCCTGCACCCGTACAAGGAGCAGCAGCCTCATGAGCAGACCACCCCACCCGAGAAGTGGAAGCCCCTGCGAGTAGCCCACCCGATCCCAGGAGCAGTAGCAGTGCGAGCAGCCCACCCCCATCTGAGGAGCAGCAGCCCCATGAACAGCCCACCCATGTCCAAGGAGCAGCAGCCATGCACAGCCCTCCCATCTGAGCAGCAGCATCTGCGTGAGCAGTCTGCCCCTGCCAGCCAGAGGAGCCACTACTGCTGCAAACAGTACCCACCAGAGAAGCCACCGCCAACTGAGGAGAAGCCACTGCCATGACAGCCTGAGGAGCAGCTGCTGCTTGAGGAGCCACTGCCACCCAAGGTGCAGCCCCTGCATCACTCAACACCTAGATCCTTCGGTGAGAGCAAAAATGGGTAGACAAAGAAACCCTCAATGGAAAGAGAACGATGAATCACCAGAAAAAGGCTAACTGAAACAGAGGCATGCAATATGTCAGAAAAAGAATTCAGAATAAGGGTCATACAGTTCATAAACTGGATGAATGAAAAAAAATAAACAACTTATGCAAGAGTCAAGAAGAAATAAAGAGTGATTTAGCTGCAATAAAAAACACCATGGAATGTTTCAACAGTAGAGTAGGAGAAGCGGAGAAACGAATTAGCGAATTAGAAGACAGGGAAGCAAAACACACCCAAAATGAACTGCAATTGGAGAAAAGGGTTAGAAAACCTATTTAAGAATGAATACTGCTCCCCAGGGAGGGCGGGCAGGCTGCTCGCAAGGCTGCTGATCCTCAGACAGGGGTGAGCTGTCAGAAAACTTCCCTGATGTGGGGAAGGAAAAAGTCACACAGGAACAGAGAGTCCCAAACAATATGGACCCAAGAAGACCAAGACACTTAATAATTGTGATGGCAAACATTCTGAACAAAGAGAGACTCTTAAAGGCTGCAAGAGAGAGACAGAAAGTTATGTATAAGGGGTCTGCCATTAGATTATCAAATGATTTCTCAACAGAAACACATCAGGCCAGAAAGGAATGTAAGGAAATTTACAAAGTGATGCACAGCAAGGGACTGAATCCAAGAATACTCTATCCAGCAAGGCTATCCTTCAAAATTGAAGGGGAAATAAGGAGCTTCACAGACAAAAAAAGGCTAGGGAGTTTATCACTACCAGGCCAGCAAGGCAAGAAATTTTAAATGGACTGGTATAAAAAGAATAAATAAAAGGGGAAGAAGGAACACAAGCACAAAAAATAAAAATGGCTACAAACAAGTCCCTATCAATAATAACTTTAAATGTAAACAAACTAAATGCTCCAATCAAAAGGCATTGAGTGGCTGAATGGATAAAAAACATGACCCATAATATGCTGTCTAAAAGAGACCCATTTCAAAACAAGGGACTCACACAGACTGAAAGTGAAGGGATGGAAAAAATATCTTCCAGGCAAAAGGAAATGAAAAAAAGCTGGGGTAGCCATACTTATATCTGATAAAATAGAACTCAGAGTGAAGGTCATAACAAGAGATAAGGAAAGCCACTTCATAATTCCAGAAGGGGTCAATACAGCAAGAGGATATAATCCTGGTAAACATATGCACCCAATGCAGGAGCACCCAAATACATAAACAAACTCCTGGAAGATATCAAGGGAGAGATAAGCAACAACACAATCATAGTAGGGGACTTTAATACTCCAATGACATCACTGGATACATCCTCGAGACAAAAAATCAGCAAAGAAACAGCAATCCTAAATGACTCACTAGATCAGATGGACCTAATTGACATCTTCAGAACATTTCATCCCAAAGCCAAGGAATATGTGTTCTTTTCAAAGACATTTTCAAAGACAGACCACATATTGGGTCACAGGTAAAGTCTTTCCAAATTCAAGAAGATTGAAATCATATCAAGCATCTTCTCAGACCACAATGGCATAATATTAAAAATAAACCACAATAAAAACAATCAAAAAATTCAAACACTTGGAAGTTGAATAACATGCTATTAAGTAATGACTGGGTTACCAAAGAGATCAAAGAAGAAATTAAAAACACCCTGAAATGAATGTCAATAAAAACACAACAATCCAAAATCTATGGGAAACAATGAAAGCAGTCCTGAGAGGGAAGTTTATAGTTCTAAAGGCCTACCTCAAAAACAAGAAAAAATGGTACTAAATTATAAAACTCTACAACTTAAAGAATTAGAAAGAGTGCAACAAGAAAAGCCCAGGGTGAGCAGAAGAAAGGAGATAATATAGATCAGAGCAGAAATAAATGACATAGAGACCAAAAAGCATTACAAAAGATAAATGAAACCAAGAGTTGGTTCTTTGAAAGGATAAATAAGATTGATGAACCTCTAGCCAGGCTCAAAAAGAAATAAGGAGAGAGGACCCAAATAAACAAAATCGGAAATGAAAGAGGCAAAATAAGAACAGACCCCACAGAAATACAAAGGATTATTAAAAAATACTAAGAACAACTCTATTCCAAAAAACTAGACAACCTGGAGGAAAAGGAAATATTCATAGAAAAATACAACCTCCCAAAACTCAATCAGGAAGAATCTAAAAATCCCAATAGACCGATTACTATGGAAAAAAATTGAAGCAGTCATCAAAAAGCTACCAGCAAACAAAAGCCTGGGGCCAGAAGGCTTCACAGGGGAGTTTTACCAAACATTTAAGGAAGAACTAAAACTATCATCCTCAGACTATTCCAGAAAAGTCAAGAGGAAGGAACACTTCCAAACTCATTCTATGAAGCCAGCATTATTCTAATACCAAAACCAGATAAAAATAACACAATAAAAAAGAATTACAGGCCAATATCCCTCATGAACACAGATGCCAAAATCCTCAACAAAATTCTAGCAAATAGGATCCAGAATTATATCAGAAAGATCATACACCATGATCAAGTAGGATTTATCCCAGGGATGCAAGGATGGTACATTATCCACAAATGAATAAACATGATACATCACATAAACAGATTGAGAGATAAAAATCACATCGTCATAGAAATTGATGCAGAAAAAGCATTGGACAAAATCCAACACCCTTCCTTGATAAAAACCCTCAGCAAAATGGGAATAGAGGGATCATATTTCAACATAATAAAAGCCTTATATGACAAACTTACAGCCAACATCATACTCAATGGGCAAAAACTAAAATCATTTCACCTAAGAACAGGAACAGGAAAGAGATGCCCACTTTCACCACTCCTGTTTGACATAGTTCTGGAAGTGCTAGCCATAGCAATTAGACAAGAAACAAAAATAAAAGGCATCCAAATAAGAAAAGAAGACATAGAACTCTCATTATTTGCAGATGACATGATATTGTAGATAGAAAACCCTAAATATGCCATCAAAAAAATTATTAGACTTAACAAATGAATTCTGCAATGTAGCAGGATACAAAATTAACGCCAAGAAATCTATGGCATTTCTCTACACCAATAGGGAACTTACAGAGAGAGAGACTGAAAAAAACACACAAAAAACTCCATTTACCATCACACCAAAAAAATTAAGATACCTAGGAACAAACTTAACTAAGGAGGTAAAAGACCTATACTTGGAAAACTACAGGACACTGAAAAAAGAGATAGAGGAAGACATAAACAGATGGAAGAGCATACCATGTTCATGGATTGGTAGAATCAACATCATTACAATGTCCATACTACCCAAAGCAATCTATAGATTCAATGCATTCCCCATTAAAATACCAATGGCATATTTCACAGATCTAGAACGGACTCTCCAAAAATTCCTCTGGAATAAAAAAAAGACCCCGAATACCTGCAGCGATCCTGAGATTGAAGAACAAAGTAGGAGGGAACTCAATACCAGATATCAAGCTGTTTTACCAAGCCACTGTCCTGAAAACTGCCTGCTACTCGCACAGGATCAGACATATACGTCAATGGTATAGAATAGAGAACACAGAAATCGACCCAAACCACTATGCTAATTAATATTTGACAAAGGGGGCAAGAACATACAATGGAGTCAAGACAGTCTCTTCAATAAATGGTGTTGGGTAAATTGGACAGATACATGCAAAAAAAAATAAAAATGAAACTAGACCACCAATTTACACCATACACAAAAATAAACTCAAAATGGATAAAGGACTTAAATATAAGATGGGAAACCATAAAAATCCTACAAGACTCCATAGGCAGCAAAATTGCAGACATATGCCAAAGCAGTTTCTTCACTGATACAGCTCCTAGGTCAATGGAAACTAAAGAGAAGATAAACAAATGGACTACATCAAAATAAAAAGCTTTTGTACAGCAAAAGAAACCATCAACAAAACAACAAGAAAGCCGACTGCATGAGAGAACATATTTGCCAATGTTATCACCGATTAGGGTTTAATCTCCAACATTTACAGGGAACTCATACAACTTAACAAAAGGAAGATAAACAACCCAATCAAAAAATGGGCAACGGACATAAATAGATACTTTTTGAAAGAAGGCATAAGGAAGGCCATGAGACATATGAAAACATGCTCAAAGTTACTAATCATCCAAGAGATGCAAATCAAAACGACTATGCCATACCATCTCACACCTGTCAGAATGGCTATCATCAACAAATCAACAAATGACAAGTGCTGGCAAGGGGATGCAGAGAAAAAGGACCCCTCGCACACTGCTTGTGGGAATGCAGACTGGTGCAGCCACTGTGGAGAACAGTATGGCGATTTCTCAAAAAACTAAAAATGGAACTCCCATTTGACCCTGTGATCCCACTTCTAGGACTATATCCCAAGAAACTAGAAATACCAATCAGAAAGGATATATGCACCCCTATGTTCATAGCAGCACAATTTACTATACCTAAGATCTGGAAGCAGCCTAAGTACCCATCAGCAGATGAGAGGATTAAAAACCTGTGGTACATCTACACAATGGAATACTACGCTGAGGTAAAAAAGAAGTAATTCTTACCATTTGCAACAGCATGAATGGAACTGGTGAGCATTATGCTAAGTGAAATAAGCCATTTAGAGAAAGATAAATATCACATGATCTCACTAATTAATGGAATATAATGAACAATATAAAGTGATGAACAAAAGCAGATCCAGAGACAGAGAAACATCAGAGACTGTCAAACCTCAGAGGGAAGGTAGGGGAGGGTGGGGTAAGGGGACGAGATCAACCAAAGGACTGGTATGCATGCATATAAGCCTAACCAATGGACACAGACACCAAAGAAGTGAGGGTATGAGTGAGGGTATAGGGGAGGGCGGCATTGGGGGCATAAGGAGACTTATGTAATACCTTAATCAATAAAGAAAAATAAATAAATAAATAACATTAAAAAAAGAAAATAACTGCTCACAACAGTAAGTTGTTTTGAACACAGATGCATATTTCAATGAATGTCTCCTCAAAGTGGAATATTCACAATTGCTTATGTCAGGTTTATAGAACTCAAGCAGTGGTAGGTTTTTATACCTAGCTTACAACTCATCATTGTTTTGCAACTGAATGTCCTCATTTTGTAGGTTATCAGGCACATCAGCTGGTTCCACATAGCGAAGATGTTCAATTCCATTTGTTTACTTTTCACATCCTTTAATTTTTCATTAAATGCCTCAGTTAGTTTCACACGTTCAACAGCATATTCTAGTGTCTTAGAAGGCTTTGTCCTTCCAGAGTGGGGAAGTGCACTGTGTTATTCCTTTTGAGTTGCACTTTCCACAGCCTTAATTTAGCTTCAAATGATTTCATGTTTGAAAGCAGGGAGCTGAGAAGCTGGTTGGGGCCCTGCAGCTTGACGTTCAGCTCTGAGAGGTACTTGGTAATGTCCACCATGAATGCTAGATCACACAGCTACCTGCTATCACTGAGTTCCCTGACAGGTTTCCCCTCCAACTCCATGAACTGCTTGACTTCATCCTCATAAAACCTCATGGGCATGTTCTGGTGACTTAGCCACCACACTTCATAGTGATAAACCAGATCACCATACCAGAGTCAAGATCATTCAGTAACTCTTTAAACTGGTGGCTGTTGAACCCTCTGCTTTTGACAACATTTATGCATGAGACTACTATTGACATCACATTGTTGAGCTGCAATGATTGTGCACAGAGACTTTCTTGGTGTATGGTGCAGTGACATATAATTATATCACTTGGATCAAGATTGAGATAATTCATTTCTTCCTTAACAAATGCAATTATCCCTTTTGTGAGCCAATCATGGCTAGAGCTCCATCTGTACTAAGGCCACTTAACTTTTCAAATGTTAACTGAAATTTTTCCATTGAAAAAACAAGTCTCTCAAGTCCTTATCTGTGGTAGTACCATGCCTGGCTTCCAGTGACAGCAGTTTTTCTCACTTGTCAAGCTCTGCAGTTATCCCACAAACTAAAACAGCCAGTTGGGCAGTATTTGTTATGTCTATTGTCTCCTCACAAGCCAGAGATAAATTGGAAATCTGCTGCAGAATCCTTCAGTGCTTTCTCAGTATCTTGTGCTAAGGTTGCTATCTGCAAAACCTCTCAGCTAGCCTTCCTTTCACAGTGACCCTGATCCATTCTGAGACGGTTCTCTGAGACAAACTAACATTCTGAAAACAATTTTACTTTGGTGCTAACAGCTCCACAGTAGCCACCATGCACTCTTTCACAAACTCTCCCTCTACATGAGGCCTCAGCCTCTTTGCAATTAGCTCAAAACTCACTACATACCACGTCTGAACTATGTTGTCTCTGTCACAAGGAGGCCTAGTGAAAGTGGCATGTCATGATTCCAAACTCCACTGAAAAGCATTGATTTTATCCAGACCCATTTGGCCTTCCAATTCATTGAGTTTAGCCTGTTTGAGCTGTAATGATGCTCCAGGTTGGCTTTTTTCATTATTGCTAATGCATTGCCACAAGCTAGGCACACAGGTTTGCCTTAGTCTTCAACAAAAAATAATAATTTGTCCATTTCTCTTGGAAACATCGACACTGCATCAACTTTTATTTTCTTTGTAGTCGCCATTTGTAGTATGTTACACCAGTTAAGTTTTAATAACTATCCAGTGTGTGTGTTGCCAGCAATGCAATTCGTTTGCTTTGACCACTGTTCTAATCCTGCATCTTAGATTTAGAACATATCCAATGTTTGCATCATCTGCTCTTGAAGTCTTTTCTGTGTCCTATAATTTCCTTAATCTTTATCTGAGATTCAGTTTTTGCAAGGATTGTTGATTGTGGACATGTGAATAAAGGTTGGATTGGAGTTATCATCTGTGTCAAGAAAGAAATCAACAACATTGTGGTCAATCATTAGAGGCAAGGTCATCAACAACGCAAGGAATCATCTCATGGCATCTCATCTCATCATCATTGGATCACCATAGTGTCACTACAGTGAGTTTAACACTTTCCCACCATGTACCCTCCCAGATTGCCTGACACTGACTGTCCTCTGAGCACCGCAATATAGGCATATGGGCTGCGGTGAACTGATAAGCATACATGTCTTTCTTCTTATGTATGTACTTATATGTGTTCTGTCTATTCCTTAATGGATGTTCCTTGCTTGTCTCTCAAAATTTGTTATTATTATGATTGACTTAATATGAATTTATGTTGCCATGAAAAAAGCTCCTAGATTTATTGAATTTCAAGTCCTGCCTGTGGTTGCCTAGGCAGGGCCAGACCAAAGGATTTCACGGGCGGTATATGGCCCATTGGCCGAACATTCCTGCTCTAAGTGCTATAAGCCTCCCCCTCTGAAGCCTTTTCCTTGCAGAAACCTGACTGATTGGAATACTAGAGAGGATTCTGCCTTGTGAAACAGTTGTCTCAGATTTTTCTTCAGTGCTGAGCATCTGTTTCTGGTTGAGCTAGCCTTTCCCAGACACCACCATCCACACCATCCTTCCCACAGAGTGGTCAGTCTGTCCCATGCTTTCATACTCTGCCAAAGTATTCAGGATGACAACCAGTTAATGTGGAAGGAAGTCAGAATAGAATCCTCTTCTCTCAGGCACCACCTTTTGATTTCTCCTCTTCCAGGTCTTCTGGAGTTCTCTATACACTTTTGTGGCTGAATAATAGAAAAATTGCTGAGACAGAAAATGAGGTGAGGGACAAGGGAAGGCAACTTGAGCAGAACAGAATTCTGTGCTTAGCAAATAATTTCACACAGAGACCCCATGGCCATCATGGCCGCCTGCATATTCCTGATGTTGATGGCCACAGTTCTGCCACCAGTAGTGCACTTTCACGGTTCATGAAAACTGCCTTTCCTTCATTCTCTCAGATAAGGACCACCCCCCCCCCCCCCAAAAAAAAAAAAGAAAAGAAAAAAAAGCACAATTTCCCCTAAAAGGAAAATGTCCAACTGCCTTGTGGGGCTGACCTATCATCACTATAGAAGTGATTAGTAAGAAATTTTTTGGGGGGTAGGCAGGAGGTGAGTTGCCTGTCTCTTGTATCATCCTTCAGCATCGTAAACTATATAAGAAGTCTCATCAATGGGAGAAACACACCCCAATCAGCAATTATGTGTTAGTGAGAGTCATTGGGCAAGTGTCCTAAGGAGAAAAAGTAGCTGCCTCATGACAGGGTGTGTAAAGTTTATGTATTTCCCCCCACGTCCTGCGTGGTTCAGGGTTCAGGATCTGGAAGAGGGCCGCACGCAAATGAAAGAGACAAGACAAGAATAAATTGGAAATATTGGGGGGCCAGGCAGGAAAGTCCAACTCAAGGGGAAGGACTTCCATTGGTGCTCAGGCCTCACCAACCTTTTATTGGTTTGGGATACACCCATAGCCCTTAGGCAGGCAATTTCCAGTAACAGGCAGACTAGCCCATCAGCAAGGATTTACATAACAATAAATGGGGAAGTTGCTTCAGCTACCATTGTCTGGACTAACAGTGGGTGCACAGCTCTGACCTTTGCCAGGGCTTCAAGGATCACCAGCCTTCCCAGTTCCTTTTCCAGACCTCCCTGCTAGTGAAGACAATAGGCAGCTTCCCACAACAGGGGTAAAAACTCTCTTGTCATCTGGCTGGAATCTCAGGGGTATCTGAAGTAGTCAACACATAATCCCAGGTGGGATGGGAGCCACTACACTTCCTATGGTGCAGGGAAGTGGATTCTTCATTTTGTGAATCAGGGAGGCTAAAGAAGTTAATCAGAGAATATAACCTCATATTAATAGCTACATTTCCCATATTTACCTTTTTATTAAAGAAATCACCATTCTCTAATTTTAGTCATGAGCTTTCTCTCTATTCAGAATAATATTTCTCTTCTTCTGGAGACCTAAAACTAGCCCTGTGCACTAGGGAAATCCACGTGGTCTGGTACCTTTGACACAAACCACAGGCTTTCCCTACCTTGACCTCCTGGTCCTCTGCACCTATTAAATCACAGTTAAATTTACATCCTCTTCTGTTAAATTCTCACATTAGGCAATGGTTGCTATTTGCAAAGCCTCTCAACTAGCCTTTCACCATGACCCTGATACACCGGACTTCACATAACCTAACCCACTCAGTGACCAATGAAATGAGAAAACAACACATTGTTTGCCCTGTTCTTGAACATCATGTAAATGAATCATACAGTCAGTTCCCTTTTGTGTCCAGCACCGTTTACTTGACACAACATTTCTGAAACTCATTTACATGTTGAAGTTTTTCCCGTTTCTTCCTGACAGCACTTCACTATGTGGGTATGCTACAATTTAATCATCTACTCCCATGTGAATGAACATTCTGGTTGTTTCCAGCTTGAAGATTTTATTTTAAAAAGGCTGCTATGAACCTTCTTGTAAAGACCTGTGTAAGCACATGTTTTTATTAATCTTGGGAAACTACCGAGGAGTGGGACTGCTAAATCACATGGGAGGTGGGTATTTAACTTGGTAAGAAAGTGCTAGTTTTCCAAAGAATTCAAAAGATTTCATAATCTCACCATCAATATGTAAAGTTCTGGCTCATTCATATTTCTGCCAACTTTGATCTCTTTATTTTTTATATATTACAATCAAAGGAGGAGGTGTAAGGGGTTTACATGAAATCCATTGGTAATAGATTAGGGAGGCAGAAGAAAGCAAAACTGGGAAATCTCTGGAATTGGATAAAAAGTAGAATAGACACATCACATGGTTCTTTTACATTTGTGAGTATAGAATAGTCAGCAGTTAAAAATTAACATGATAACAATAATAATAAGGGGTTTTGTGGTCTCTGCTCTGGTGAAGTGAAGGATCTGAAAAAAAGGAAATTACTCTGACATTCCAAAGGTATGTTATCATAGATGTAAAAAGACAAGAGACAGGCTCAGGTATGGTAAAGAATAACCTTTGTCAGGGAAGATACCAGCCTAGGACATGACTATCGACCATAACTCACTTTTAGTCAGAAAGTTGTAATTTCAGACCATGCTCTGTAGTTACTTTAGGTCTCTAAGTTTGTAAGGTCACCATGCAGGCCTCCCCTTGAGGCAGGATAGTAAGAAGCTAGGAAAATTCCTTGCCAGGTAGAATGGGGAAACTGAGACAGATAGCTAAACAAATTTGCTGATCAAGATGCAGAAGGTCACCTCCCTAGAGATAATATCTAGGCCTCAAGTGTACTTCAGCTCCAGGCCTAGAAAAGCAACAAAACCAGGTAGGTGATACCAGGACCAGCTGTAATGACTAACAACCCCATGCCCTGGCACTGACCAATCAGTAAAGAGCACGAGCCTGAAAGAAAACACCTGGGAAACTGATGAATATTCTGCTGAAACCCTCTTCTGAAACTTGCCATGCCTGCAAGAGAGATATAAAAACCCTCAAGACAAAGGACCCAGCATGCACTCTCCCTCTGGGGAGCATGCTGGTGCCTTTCACTTCCCCAATCTTCATCCCACACAGGCATGCACCTTCTGAACTCTAAGGATCCCCAGGAAACTTGAACCCCCTGAACCTGTCTCTAAGGCCCCCTTTACTCTGAATGCCCAGTGAGCTAAAGCAGCCCAGCCTAGGCTCTTCTGTTTTTTCTTCTATGCTAAGCCTTCCTTTGTTGCACTGGCCCCAGCTTTAATAAACATACTCTCAATTACCTGGACTCAATATGCAAAACCAATCCTGCATGAAGTCAGAACACTACTAGCTGGCCCTAGGCAGATTCGCTCAGGGCTAGGCCCCTGTTCAGTCACACTCTAAGCTTGTCAGGTTTACTATGTTGTTCCTTTTTTGTCCACAGTGTGCTTATTGGCCATTCAGATATCTTATTTGTATAATGTCTCTTTAAATCTTGCCCTTTTTAAAAATTTTTTACCCCGTAAAATATATTTTTATTGATTTCAGAGAGGACGGGAGAGAGAGAGAGACAGAAACATCAATGATGAGAGAGAATCATCAATCAGCTGCCTCCTGCACACTCCACACTGGGAATCAAGCCCACAACCCAGGATGTGCCCCAACCAGGAATCAAACTGCCATGACCTCCTAGCTCACAGGTCTACACTCAACCACTGAGACACACCGGCCAAGGTAAATCTTGCCCTTTTTATTATATATATGTATACATGTACTAGTATTTATCTTATAGTATATAAGATATGGATTTCTACTTCCCCAGGACTTTCAATAATATTTTTCTAAAAATAAATTGATTTATGTTTGTTATAATTTTTTTTAAAAACTGGAACACACACAAAATTTACTATAATCCCACCACTCATTATACTATTCTTAATACTTTGAGCAATTTCCTTCCAATATTCTTGACATATGTATGATTTTTGAGAGTGAGAGTCATAGAGAAAGAAAGAGAAAAAAAGAGAGAGAGGTAGGCATAATAATTAGAATTACAGATCCAATGCCAAGAGTTAGGGCAATGGAATAAGAAAGAAGATATCTGGGAATCCATATCATGTTCGTAAGAATTATTCTAGATACTGGGCATTAAGTTGAAAAATGAAGAAGGAATTAGACATAAGGGTGTGACAGTCCCTAAAGTCAAACAAAATTACTTACCTCAGTACAATGTGCTGCAATGAAGGATAGTTAGCAAATCAAATTGTTTTGGGGTTTTTTATGACTAGTCAGCCTTTGAAGAAGATGAGAAGTACCACCTTTTAAAGAAGCAAGTGAGGCCTCCAGATTATGTAGGACTCATAAACATCAAAAATACCTTCAGCATTAAAGGACCCTCCATGCTCATTACCGCTAAATTTTCCTCTTGCAAGTCTGAGTCTAGGTCATCAGCATTTGAATGCACTGTTCCAGAGTCAGGGTTTGCCAGATCTGATTCTTAGTCTAAGCTCTTGTCTCTGGCTCCATGGTGGCTGCTCTGATATCTGTTCCAGTAATACATCTGTCACTTACTATGTGCATCAGGGGAGAAGTGTACTTGGGGCTGGGCTGCCAATCCTGCAATGACAAATGGGAAGCACTGCAAGCCATAGACTTAAAAAACCTTTTAAACTAGTTTTAAAACATCTTACAACTTTTGACATTGTAAAAGAATGTGTCATTGTAAAAGAATGGTTGGTATTAAGTATTTGTTTTGAATCTTAAGGGATATTCTTTTCATTTACTTTTCAGTTCACCATTAGTGGGTACTCAAAAGTTTGGTGATCTTACTGAACAGTTGGAATTTTGGTAAGATTCTGCAGGTTGAAAAATATCTTAATCAGCTGCAGTGTAGGTATGTAGGATTTAGAATATTCAGTCAGTATGACCTACATTGGCTTAGGGAGGAACTGAAGGGAATACTGCCTTGCCCAGCATATCAATAATACGCCACAATGCCATAGCTCCAGGCATTGCAGAAAGCACATGCAGGAAGTGAGTTCCAGGTGACCTCCTCCCTCCCCACTTGCCCAGCTCTTCCGCAATCGTGAGAGGAGGACAGAGGTGCAGTGAGTGAGCAGAAGGACACAGGGCTGGAAGAATGAGTGTTAAAGTAACTCTGTCTATTTCTGGACTCAACTCTGATTCCTAATTTGTGTTAGGAATAATTTACAGAGATGGAAAGCACAGCCCATTCTGTGCAACTGGCCTTGGGAGATGATTAGTTAGTTAGCCGGCACAAATAATGTCTTCTCTATGGTCCAAGCAGGAACAACCTCAGTTTTGAAGACAAACCAAATTTAGAGATAGGAAGTCCAAATTCAAATGGAGACATACCTGGATGGTAGTCCCAGGAGTCCTGTCTCCATCATCCTCCAGCACAATAAACATCACAGGTAGGAAGAACTTCACTGGGAAATTTCACAGAGAAATGGGTTTGAAGTAGGAAGATGACACTGGACAGATGTCTTTCAGCATAATGAGAATACTTGGAGGACTTTTCCTGAACAGGAGAATATGATTCAAATAAGAAAACAAAGTGAATTCAAATACATCCATAACAATAACATTATTGTCTGTCCTATGGCCCTGGCAGTGTGCATAGAAACACAGAAATATCCTCTACACTTCTGGGGACAGTACATATGACAGCCAAGAAGCCTGTGATTATTCCTGTGTCTCCCCCTTCCCCCTGCCCCAATCTTTTAGAAACGTGTGAATCCATGGAATAAAACATTAATGAGGTAATTTTAACAGCAGATAACTAGATCTTTCCATAATATTAAGTTGACTATTTAACAGGCATATCTCTGTAATTCTAGTTGATTATATGACTCTCAGTTTATAGAATTCTAATAGATAAGAACATCTATCATTTCATCTCAATCACTTTGGTGTTCATGGTATAGTCTCACAGATTTTCACCTGATTTAATAAGTTTTTGTGAGAGAATAAATCTATAGAAATAAAAAATAGAACAATTGCCATAAATTCTTTCCCCACCAAAACTGAACTCCTTGAAGCACTTGATTAATTATTCTCAAATAAAAACAACAACACTCAGCTCTTTTAAAGGCAGAATTACTTTTTCTCCTGTATGTGTCTGTTTATATTGTCAACAACTGAAAACCTCCTATTGTTCATGTCAGCAGCAGCCTGAAATTCCCAACAGCAAACGGTATTGCTCATCCATGTTACCAAATTGCATGACACATACCAGTATTATCACATTTGGCCAGAAAGGGGGGATTTAACTCTTCAAACACTTTTAGCACCTTTGGAGTGTGACCTGCATGCCTGACTCAACCATAATCATCCCAAGTCCTACAATACATCTTTGCAACTTACATTCCAATAGCAAAAGCTAAAAATGAAACATCTATCAGAATACAGCACCAATGAATTGAGTGGTATTTAAAATTTTTAATATCATTAGACAAAAAAAAAAACCCTAGTGATTTTAATATTATATTACCATATCCCATGACAATCAGAAGGACATGAACATCTGTTCAACACAAAAGGCTTGGAATCCTTCCTCAGGCCATTCCAGAAATGGACAAAATTAAACACAACCTAGGAGTCCTATCACACACCCCAACCTGCCCTTTAAACAAAGTTTAAAATAAAGATGCAATAAAAATGTTTTTGACATTCCCCATATCTATATACATAAAAGCCTAAGCAACTGGCCAACCGGCCAGTAGCTATGATGCTCACTTACCACCAGGGGCCAGATGCTCAACGCAGGAGTAGAAATCACAGGCATGGAAACATGGAACAGACTGATGAATCTCAGAGGGAAGCGGGGAGGGAGAAGGTGGGAAGAGATTACCAAAGATCTTATATGCATATTAGAGTCTCACAGATTCATGCACCGATGGGGTCCCTCGACCTGGCCTGTAGGGATAGGGCCGAAACCAGCTCTCCAACATCCCCTGAGGGGTCCCAGATTGTGAGAGGGTGCAGGCCAGGCCCAAGGGACCCCACTGGTACACAAATCAGTACACTGCACTAGGCCTCTAGTTTAAATATAAATACATTGATGTGATTTTAATACTCTGAAACAGATAAAAAGAAAGTAATCTTTTTCAAGGGTGGAATACTTTAGACTAAAGTAAACAAAACAAAAGAGCTATCCAGGAAATAAAAAGCTTTTTATCCATAAGAGAAGAGAACATGTTTATTTTATCAGAGAAATAAACAAGCCCAAATGCGTTAGACAATTGATGTCCAAGGATGGCAGGGAAGTTAACTGTCCCCAAACCAGGCAGGCCGTGCTCCACAGGTCTCGGGTGAGCAGAAGAATGTTTTTCTTCCACCCCTGTCTCCTTACTACCCCAAAACAACACATGCATGCACACTCATACTCTTCTTCCCTGGCGCATGCAGCATGCTAAATGCCCACAAGCCACATAGAAACAGCTTACATGTAGGACAAGGTGGTTCTCCCCCTTGTGCCTCAATTCACTCAGCTGGAAAGTGGGAATGAATAATGCCATCTGATTTCCATGGTGGTGACTGTAAATGAAATTGGAGTCATTGTCTGGCAAAGAAAAAGTAACACAGGCTATTCCCTTTCACCCCAGCTTTTCTCTGTCTGGGGCACCAGGACTGCATAGCAGAAGGACCTTCATCGCTGCAGCTACAGAGCTCACATATCCATAGCCAGTTCACCTGCAGGGAAATAAGACCACAACATAAGAGGAAAGGCTGTGCAGATTGGGAGTCCAGCCTCAGAAAAGAGATTTCTCAGCACTCTGGGCTTAGCCCAAGGTGAGAACTGTGCTCATTAGGGCAGAATTTATTTGACACTGTCCTGACCAAACAAAATTCTTTTCTACAGAGCCAGGATGTGCTGCACTACACACATGTCCTCGGGGAAGAAGCACACATGAAACACAGTACGTGGCCTTCTGTGATGTGGATCCATCACAACACACTCATTTCTCCATTTCAATGCACACCAAGACCTAAGTTGGAAATACCTAATTTGACTTACTTTCTAAGGTTTAGCATTTACTTTATGAGTTATGTGCTTAAAAAATGACCTGCCCTGAGAAGTCTCAAAACACTTATATAGGACAGAATGGGTAAACACAAACACACACACTGTACATACACACAAAAAAAAAGACACACAACACAACACATACTCAATCAGAAGTATAGACATTTACAATTGACAGAAAATATTTGACATCTCTCATTGTTCAGAGAGTCATAATTTCTTTCCCACCAATAACTAAAGGTTAGAAAGTTCCATGACAAAATTTCAAAGTCATTCTCTTCATGATAAATTCTACACAAGTTCTGAGCCTAAGAAGATGAAACTCCAGACTATGAGATCTGGAAGAGTGAAATGCCCCCTCATAGTCCTGGATTTGCAATAAATGTGACTCTTCAATTTGAAGAAAGAAAAAAGAAGAAGATGAAACTCCACAGAAAACTGACTGGGCTGCTGCTTAGGTTTCGGTGCCTGCCCTCCACCCCCCAGCAGAGCTTACAAGTTAGAAAGTTAGACATTGTATTAGGTGCTAAAATACAGCTCTAAGTAATCATTTATTGTAGATACCTCTTTGCCCACAAATACACAGAATGGACTTGTTTCAAGCACTATAGCTCTGAAAAATATTACAGTCAAACCTCATTCTATTAAACTTTTTAACTTTAGAGAGTTATAAAGTGGACTTATCCAACTGCAGCTAAATGGGACTTGCCATGCACATTACCTAACAAACAGTATAAAACTGCTTTTCAATGGAATTTCTCCTCTAATGGCTCCACATTGTTGCCTTCAAGGTGAAGTCCTCTCAGGCAGCCAGATGGTCTTCCATAGTCAGCCATAAGCTACCTCTCCAGCCTTGTCTTCCATTGCCCCATCATATATTTTTGCTTCTTCCTTTTTAACTGCAACATGTATTCACACAAACCTTTCTCTCTGGCTAACATTCCCTTTATGCACACTTCTATGAGTAACAATATTTGTCTTCCAGAACCATCTTCTTCCCTTCTGATAGGACTGAACAGGGACATACCTCAGGCAAGAGTCACCTGGCTTAGGAAGCAAGAAGGGCATCTCTTTTTCACAAGGATGGTGTAGAACCAAGAATGAAATATTAGTCCAAGGGGAACATGTCTTATCCAAACCCAGAGTCTAGAGTTCACAAAGATCAAGATCCGAAGCTCCCTGTTCATATCTGTCCCTCGTGTAATGGGTAAGTGACATGATATCCATATCTTTAAGTGCAGATAACTGATACACCAAATTTATTTATTGAATACTGATAGAGTTTTTATTTTTAACTAGGAAATATGATGGGCATATAAAGATAACTAAAGCACAGCCCTCCCTCTGAAGAACTCCAAGTCTAGTGAAAACATGAACAAGTAATTATGTGATAATAATCCCATGCTACAACAGATGTGTAAAGAAGAGCTATTGTGACATAGTCAAAATGGAGTGGGGGGAGATGTACAAAAGTATTTGAGCTTGATTTTGTAAGTCTGAGCAGAACTGTGTCTATTGGACTTAAGTGGAAACTTTGTTTCATAACATTTTAAGGAGTCGTAACAAGAAAATTGGTAATTCATCTTGCATTCAGAAGAATAGAGAAGGGGTATATTTAAATGCTATCCTATCTAATAAAAGAGAAACATGGTAATTAGCCGTACCTCCGTTACCCTTCCCATTGGCTAATCAGGGTGATATGCAAATTAACTGCCAGCCAAGATGACGGCCGGCAGCCAGGCAGCTTGAAACGAACATGAGGCTTGCTTGCTTCAGTGACGGAGGACTCCAACGTTCCCCGCCAGCCACTGCCAGCCTCTGAGCTTGCAGTTTGAAACATTGTTACAAATATAGAAGCTAAACAAAACCCCAGAAACCTGCTTTCAGCCAGCCGGGATCTCAGAGCTGGAGTTGAAACAGTGTTTCGATTATAGAACCCAAACAAACCAGATACCTGCTTTCAGTAGCCAGGCCTAAGAGCTGGAGCCAAACCTCAGAGCTAAAGCTGGCCCAGAATAAAAAAAAAAAGAAAGAAAAAAAGGAGCGGTTGGGAGCTTCAGTCACCTGCCAGCCTGAAAACAGCCCTCAGCCCCTCAGCCAGACTGGCCAGGCACCCCAATAGGGACCCCCACCCTGAAGGGGGTATGACCAGCTGCAAACAGCCATCATCCCCTCACCCAGGCTGGCCAGGCACCCAAGCGGGACCCCCACCCTGATCCAGGACACCCTTCAGGGCAAACCAGCCGGCCCCCACCCGTGCACCAGGCCTCTATCCTATACAGTAAAAGGGTAATATGCCTCCTGGCACCAGGATCAGCGTGACAGGGGGCAGCGCCCAAACCCACTGATTGTCCTGTGGCTCTGTGTGTGACAGGGGGCAGGGCCACAACCTCCCTATCCGCCCTGCTCTGTTTGTGACAGGGGAAGGCGCCCCAACACCCTGATCAGCCCTGCTCTGTGCCTGATAGGGGGGAGCTCCCCAACCCTCTGATCGCCCTGCGGCTCTGTGTGTGACAGGGTGCAGCGCCCCAACCCCTCCCCCCCCATGGGCCCTGCTCTGTGTGTGACGGGATAGAGCCATAACCTCCCCATTGGCCCTGCCTTGAGTGTAACAGGGTGTGGCGCCCCAACCCTCTGATCTGCCCTGCTCTGTGTGTGACAGGGGGCGGTGCCCCAACTCCCCTATCGGCCCTACTCTGTGAGTGACGGGGGGAGCTCCTCAACCCCCTGATTGGCCCTGCTCTGTGAGTGACAGGGGGGAGCTCCCCAACTCCCCTGATGGGACCTGCTCTGTGAGTGACAGGGGTAGCGCCCCAACCCCCTCATTGGCCCTGCTCTTGCATGACAGGTGGTGGCGCCGCAACTTCCCCATCGACCCTGCCTTGAGTGTGACAGGGGGCAGTGCCCCAACCCCCCAATCGGCCTGACCCTGAGCATGACTGAGGGTCATATCACAACCTCCCGATCCACCCTGCTCTGTGCATGACAGGGGGTGGCACCCCAACTCCCCAATCAGCCCTGCTCTGAGCCCGACCAGGGGCTGGACCTAGGGATTGGGCCTGCCCTCTGCCACCTGAGAGCAGGCCTAAGCCAGCAGGTCGTTATCTCCCGAGGGGTCCTAGACTGGGAGAGGGCACAGGCAAAGGCTGAGGGACCCCCCCCCCCCCCCCCAGTGCACAAATTTTTGTGCACCGGGCCTCTAGTTTAAGAGATAAAAGCTAAAATGCTGGGTTTTTTAGAAATAGGGAAAGAATCAAGAATCACTCCAAAGTTTCTAGATCAAGTTATTGGGTGCTTGGTAATATCTTCAGGAAGATCAGGAGTTCAGGAGGTGTATCTGAGTCATGGAGGACACCTGGCCTCTGAACAATGCATGTGGAGTTGCCTGGTGGAGAGCAGGACAGAGGAGACACCAGAGACTCAGAATTGTAGGTAATCAGAAAAAATATGGAGGTCAAAGGTGAAAAGCACAACCACCATCACCAAAGCATGTAGTGTGAGAGTACCATAAGGTCCAGGTTGGAATAGTGGGGACTGCCAACATTTAAGGAGGATTCTGAGATATAGGAAAACTCAAATTTATTATTTTCAACCTGAATTTCATAAGACAACTAGGCATGGAAACTTAGAGATAATTGCAATTATTTAAAAGCAATGAAACTTTATTAAGTGCCTACTATGTGCAAAGTATAATGACTGATGTGAAGATTTTAATAATTTGTTTAAAACACCCTCTGCAAAAGAGCCCCTTGAACCGAGAAGGTCACATGAATGTACAGATAATGGAATGTCATGAGCTAAGTCAGTACACTGGGGTAAGGAGGGAGGGAGGTCTGGGCAAACCCCATGTGTGGCAACATAGTGCTGGTTGTGAGTTGAACTTGGACTGGTCTTCTAACCAAACTGGAATGTGAATGAGTGTTTCTGTGTGGAGTAGAGTGTGAGGGGAAGGACTTTTCAAAGCAGCAATCTGATTTCTGTTAACAAATTCTACACAGATGATGGGAAGCAGAAGATAGACATAGGGAAGCTGTATGGATATCTCTGATCAGTGTGGCTCACAGTAGCCATACCCACAGTAGTCATACCCAAGCCTTCACTCAGTCCTCCACCATGGGTCATGGGAACACCTTGCCACAGAGAAACAACAAATGTAAACAATTTGTGGACATGTTGGGACCCTGAATTATACTCCCTAGTTGCCTCTTCCTTCTTCAGCATAAGCCCTAATGTCCTTTGCACTATCAAGTGCTAAGAAGAAAGAAGGGTAATGGAATATAACCATTTACTAATTTCTGTCAAGTGCTCTGAAAGCAGACTCTATCAGTACCAGTAATATTTCTCACTGCCTTTCCCATCATTCTGTTTATATATTTACAGAATGTATTTATCTTCTGTGGAATATAAATTTCGGTTTAGAAATTTAGATTTAAAATTTGGGTTTATAATTCAGATTTTAAAATTATAAAACATTTTAGAGTTCTTTATTTTCAAAACTAATTTTCTTAGCAAAGAAAAATTACATTTATCTAAAAAAAATCTTATAAGCTAAAAGCCATTCAAGAGTCATAACCTTATCACAATCCATGACATGTATTACATACACATGCTCATCACATCTGTGATTTCTTCTCATTTTATCCATGGAGAAGGGACTTGGAAATGCCCCATCATGTGCCAAAATGCTCTGTCGTAGAACCAGAGGTAAGGCTCGGGTCTGCTGGTTCCCACTGCAGCATTTAGCCAGAAAATTCCTATCTCCAGTATAAACTCCTGGTAAAAACTGGAATGAATTTATGTTTGAATCTAATTGGCACAGAAGTCAAAAAACTGAGTTAAGGACTTGACATGACATAGCGAGACTCCTAAAGAGCATGCAGTTTAACTTTTGAATAAAAAAAAAAATCTTGTTTTTTAAATTTTCCAATTTTATGTTAATAAAATAAATAATCTCATTGCAGAAAATTAGTAATTAGAACAAATGAGACTCTCTAGGGTTATGAACAGCATAAGAAGCCCAATGACAGCTCTAGTTAGAGTTTTCCTCAGACGTGGAATTTATAGGAGCTGCCGATTGAAAGTTGGTCCTTCATTTGAAGCACTGTTGGCTTCTGGATTTTCAGAAAGGAGAGAGTTTAGTGAAGGGAAGCTGGTGATGGTGAGAGCATAAAAGGGATTATCTTGACTCTTCATTTGTTTTTACTCAGAATTAGTGTTTATTTGGGAGTGGTTACATAGATGGAGGCTATGGGAGGAGGCACTAAGGCACTCAACCTCCTTCACCTTCCCTGTTGTCAGACTGTCTGATTGGAGTCTTTGCCCTAGTCATTTAATCATAAAAAACAAATAAATAAAAGTCCTATCTACTTAGGAATTAGGCAGAGGTGGCATTTATGCTAAATGTCAGAGATTCTGGGAGCAGAAAAGATAAAACCAATTGATATAGGAGAGAGAAG
Organism: Myotis nattereri; assembly: GCF_964212035.1. Lineage (NCBI taxonomy): Eukaryota > Metazoa > Chordata > Mammalia > Chiroptera > Vespertilionidae > Myotis > Myotis nattereri. Next base: position 108,701,337 of record NC_138076.1, read on the forward strand.
CCTCATGAAAACCTTGGTGATGGTTTAATAACAAAGCTTGTGTGTGTGGAAAAGTTTTCCCGTGGACTTTGGCTCCACTTTGGTTATGAGCAGAGGCTTTGAGTGAGAGTCCGAATACCAGATGGAGTAGCCCAGAGGTTACTCCAGGGAGCAGATGTGCAACATTGTCTTCAGCCAGTCCTGGGTGTGTCTCCTCCTGGTGCCCAGAGTACACATCAGAGGTGGTTGCCCACAGTCCGTGGCAATCTGAGAAAATCAGAGAACACAACCCTTTGGGAGTCTAGTTCCTGCTTTCAATTTTTTTAAACCAAGTTATTCCATCTTTATTGCTATTGATTGGTGCTTCGGTTTATTGCCTGACATATGCCAGGCTTATCCTTTTCTGAAGTTTTATGTAAAAAAAGAATTTTATTTAAATACATATGTTACGATGTATATAGCCTTTTGCTGCCCAGCTCCATCTGAGACAAGTGAGGGGGAGTCTCCAGCAAGGGGACTGGTGTTGCCTAGTACAGCACTACATACTGGGACAAGAATGTGACCCTCTCTGCTCCACTGCTCCATGAATATAACAATTATGTAAATTCTTTTGTGCAGGCTTAGAATGTGCTGTGTGCCTTTTCGGGGGATTTGAAAAAGCAGCCTTCTCAGAGATGATAGAAATACTATAATTAAATCATTTCAGGCGATTTGAATGTAACATAATGTTACTGTGTCCTCTTTGTAGTCCGCAACTACGGTCTTAAAGAAAGTCTTAGACTTGTATCCTTCTCAAGATCTCTGGTTAGAGCTTCTTGTTTAAGAACAAAGAGAAGCTTAAACCTCTCATTAGAAACAAAGTTATAATTCAATACCCCTGCATTTCCTCCAATGTGTTTGGCCTAGTGAAACATCAGGAGCAAACTGTCATCCCAGGATTCGATAAAACCATCATTTTGGCAAAACAAAACAAAACAAAAATTTGGCCTCAGGAAATTGTGAGTCACCCCTGTGATCCCTCCAGCTGTGCTTTGCACTGGGGGGTAATAAATCACATATAAATAATAATCATCAAAATTAAATGTGTGCATGTCAGGTAATTCTTTGTCATTGTCCCCCGCAAATAATAGTAATTTGGTTAAGTAAATCGTATTGATGTCAAATGTTCCTGGTAGGCAGCTTTCAATTAGCAGGTCATGCATTCTATCCCCAGTGACACAACCTTTCTCTCGATATTTCCTCCCTGGTCATATTATAAAGAGTTTCTCTTCCGTTAGTGACTCAATGCCTTCTCCTCCTTTTTGGTTTTCTGGTCTAGTTACCTTGTATAGCAAATACCTCATCTGGCTGTGCCTATGAACAGTCCCAGTGAGGGCTGTCACTGCCCGGGAAGGATGATACTGCGATGCTGTGCGTCCTCCTCATTTCCATGCCAGCAGCCTAGCTGATCAACAAGCCCTATCTCTGCTCCCTTTCTAAGGGATTCACTGTGCTTGTCCAGCTGGGGCTTAGAACTTCTCACTCACAGTTATGTGGTCCCACCTTTGTCCAACCCCAGCAAACAACCAGACATAGGACTGAGTGTAGAATGGAGGATCATTTCGGGAGAGCTTTCATGACTCTAGAACACTCCAAAGAGTCCCCTTTAGTCTGCACAGCAGCCCACATCTACTACCAGGGGTCCTCAAACTTTTTAAACAGGGGGCCAGTTCACTGTCCCTTAGACCATTGGAGGGCCGGACTATAGTTAAAAAAAACTATGAACAAATTCCTATGCACACAGCGGCAGCAAAAACACCTGGCGGGCCTGATAAATGTTTTCGGCGGGCCGCATGTGGCCTGCGGGCCGTAGTTTGAGGACCCCTATAACTAGACTTTTCCACCCAGACTGGAAAGTTCACTCAAAACAGAGCTGAGCTGAACTATTTACCAGACTCCAGTCATGTTGTTTTGACAGAAACAACGTCTCCTTTTGTTCCTAGTTCACACAGTGGCCTTCATAGCACACATCTTCCTTTCCCCTCCTAAGATAATGAAGTACTGGGGGTGAAGAGATGCTGTCACTGGTGATTTTTCCCTGAGCCACACAGCAGGTTTGGATAAGGAACCAAACCAAAGTCTTCGGGTCCTGAGTACAGAATTTGGTCCCCAACAGTGTAGGTACTTGGGAGTAACCTAAGTCATCAGGTCACTGCTCCTGTGGGGATGGACAACACATAGAAACCAATTCTAGACTAAGTCATCCGACAAGCTGTACGGAGGAAAAGTCCTGTCACACAGAGACTCTTGGTCCCCAGCCCAGCTCTCCTGGTTGCCTCTGACTCTGATACAAAATGGACCTCTGGGTATAACTCAGGACCATCTACTTAGATTCCAGAGAGCTGTCCCTTAGAAATAGAATGTGAGATGCAAACACAAGCCACAGACATAATTTTAAATTCTCTGATAGCCACATTTTAAAAAGTAAAAAGAAATAAATAATATTAATCCTAGTAATATAATTTATTTCACCTAATATATTCAAAGGAATATCATTATAAGGTACTAGAGGCCCCGTGTATGAAAATTCATGCACTGGAGGGGGTGTCCCTCAGCCCGGCCTGCCCCCTCTCACAGTCCGGGAACCCTCAGGGGCGGGAGGTGACCTGGCAATCAGGGGAAGGCGATGTCCCATCACACCTCTGTTGCTGCCACTGCTGGCAGTGCAAGCCTCGGCCAGCCCTGGTTACTTGAGCCTCTGGCGGCCCTGGGAGGCTAGGGGGCTGAGGGGACTTGGGGACTCCAGAGGCAGGCGTGTGGAGCAGCCGGGCCTGCCTGGGGACAGGCCTGGCCTTGCCATGCGCCTGCAGCCCCGGAGGGGCTGAGGAGATTGGGCGCTGACATTTTGTGGCTGTGGGCACTGCCATCTTTGAGGGCGTGGCAGTCAATTAGCATATTCCCTCCTTATTGGCTGTGGGTGCTACCATCTTTGAGGGTGGGGCAGTCAATTAGCATATTCCCTCCTTATTGGCTGTGGGTGCCACCATCTTTGAGGGTGGGACAGTCAATTAGCATATTCCCTCCTTCTTGGCTGTGGGCACTGCCATCTTTGTGATGGCAAGGGTCAATTAGCAAATTCTTTATTAGATAGGACAATTTAAAATATTATGAATGAGACACTTTGCATTTTTCTTTTCATACCAAGTCCTTGAAATCCAGTGTGTATTTTACATTTTGTAGCACATCTCAATTTGGACCAGCCACATTTTTGTGCTCAGTAACCACAGGTGCCAAGTGCCTGCAGAAGTGGATGTGGGAGCCCTGGCATCATCTTCCCTTCCAGGAGCCCGAGCAGCCCCACTGGATGATCCTCCATTGTGGTCCCCACAGTGCAGATGGCACCTGTTCACCTAGGAGTGAGCCCTGAGCACACTGCCCCTGAGGTATTCTTGGTTTCTAACTTCCCTTCAAGCCTTAAGATGACATAAGAATGGTGGCCATTCTGAAACTGCTCACGGCCTGAGTTTTCTGTGGGCTCGCCTGTTCTAAACCTGAACTGTGGCTCTCTAGGCACATCCATAACAGTCCCATTCGGCTAATCACAGCAAATGTGTCCTAACCCAAATCACAGCACCTTTGTACCTGAAGTGATATTGATATAGCAAAGATACCTGGAGTATTACTGTTGCTTCCAATAATTTGTAGGTTTTACAGTAGAAAAATATTTTTCATTTCCAAGTGACACTATGAAATATGATGGTCTGGTACAGAATGGAGGCAACCCATTATGTCACCATATAGCTATTAAACTAATTCTGTATTGATCTAGTGAAACTACCACCTACCTAGTCATTATTGTAGTTCCTGCTGCAAAAAGGAAACAAGGTGACTTGAAATGAGTTACTCACAGTCTATTTCAGACATATCCTCTGAATACAAAACTTTAAGTCCATTCTGTTGACAGGGCGGCCCCAGTACCAGCCACTTACACGTTCTGAGACAGAGGAGTGTGGTCATTGGGTGCCTAGCACAGCCCTGCAGAGCTCAGTGGGGGCTGGCAGGGCTTCTTCCCCTGAGAAAGCACCTCAGGGAAAAGGGCACAGGAAGGGGGAAACGAAGAGCCACCAGGAAGAATGACAGCTTGAAATTCAAGAAAAAGAAAAGCAGGAAAGGAGAGGAAGACAAAACAAGTTTAAACACTATAGGAAACTATAGTCATGAGAAAGGTTTGCAGTGGCCACAGTATTCACCCTCTGGCCAGGTGGGCACATGTGCTAGAATCATGTGGGAAAAAAAGACCTGGGAGGGGTTAGAGCTACATAGAGAAACCTTGTTTCTGTGGGCTTTGAGGCTGCAGCAGATAGGCCCCACTGCTGGGGAGTGACCGGATCATTCTAAGATCATCCATCCTTTCCCTAAATAGCTGGCAGTGTTGCAGCTAGAATTAGATTGCTAGCATAGTCTGTGCTATTTCCTTCCAGTTCATGAGCTCCTGGTGTCACTCAGAGCAGCTGTGAGGCCCGATCGGAACAAAGAGCCAGAAAAAAGGGGGCTGGACCTATGAAGGCTAGTCCTGGACAGATGAGTCACTCAACCTTCTGGGACACCAGCAGCCAGAATGGCCATGTGCAGGGGCTGCCAGTTCTGTAAAAATATACACATTCTCCAGTGACAGTGGTGACTTCAGTGGGTAGAATGAAGCAGAGAAAGCTCCATTATTGCTTTGTGATCCATAGATCTCTTTCTTATCTTCAAGTCAGCTCTGGCACTGTCCCTCCATCAGTTTAGCAAATGAAGAGCATGACTTTGAGGTGAGACCATTGGCCCTTCCCCTATGAGCTGTGTATCCTGAGGAGGTTATACAATGACCTAACTAAAGTATAGTTGTGAGGATTAAATCAGTCCCCCATGCCACACTGCTGCACAGAAAAAGCCCTTGAGAAATGGGATCCATCTCTGTTTCATTCTTAGTCCTATGACTGCCACATGTACCTCTACCATGTGCCAACTATTATCCAGGAACAGGGGGTCGATGGAGGAGCAGAGTCCAGAACTCACCCTGGAGAGATTCCTGTCTAGTGAGGACATGGGAGCCATAGTGAGCCTTTGACATGGAATTGACAATAGGCCTGGCACAGAGCACAAGGAAATGACTGGCTCTCAGGGGAGCGGGCCTGACACTGAAGCTGAGCTGGAAGGGTGGGGCTCAGGCAGAACAGCGGCTGGGCAGGAAGGAGGATCAAGAAATCTCCCTGCCTTTCTGTTCCAGGTCCTGGAGAGCCTGGCTCCACAATGGCTGCCTGCAGCAAACTCCTCTCCTCCAGATCTGCCCTCCACAAACTACTGTGGCAGAGACGGCCTCCTGACCTCTCACCTGCGGGCCCTGACAGAAGTGCCCAGACAGTTTAAACTTTTTATGTGTTTGTTGTTTTTTAAATAGAAACAACAAGAAAATACATGGATCTTTTAAATAGAAAATTCAAGGAATATACAATTGCCAAGGGCAGAGTGTAGCCGAGAGAGCTCTGGCCATAGTTTTGCTCAGGCCTCAGGACTGAGGGACCTGAACACAGGTTACTTCAAACCACACTGGAAGTAGAGGAATTTCAGATGGTTGTCAGGATTTTGTCCTTTCAAATAGCAAGTGTTCCTCTTGTGCAGAAACCCTGAACTGTGAGGGACTTCAGGCTCTCATGGTATCTAGTCCTGAGACCGAGTAGTGACCCCTCAGCAGTGGGAAGTATCCTCACTACGAGGACCTGCAGTGTGCTGTGAGCACAGGACATTTCAGGTTGGGTCTGAGCACTACTGACAAGCGGCGGCCTCAAGACAGCAAATTGGTTGCTGTGGGGAAATTAGAGGAATGTTAAATACCTGCTAGGCTGTGCATCTCTCAGAGAATTGAGTGAGAAAGGCAAAGTAGCCGGAGGGGGCACATTTAAAATGACAAGAAAAGCACTTCAATCCAAGGTATGTTTTCCTTTGTGCATTTTTCCCCTTTCAAAGGCACACATCTCAGGAATGATAGCTAGTTATCAGAGCAGAGAATATAAAACCCAAGATAATGTGGACCCTCCTACACTGGGAACAGCCGGCTGATGCTCTGGTTCACAGATCTACTTAACAACATGCCTCTTTTCTTTTTCCTTCATTAACTATTTCAAAGTTACTGACTTTGTGGGATCCTGGAGAAGCTGTAAAAGGAGATCAAAGGAAACCTTCCCTGCCAGTTCCTGCCCTTACACACCAGAGCTCCTCTCCACCAATTACTGCAGGATGCCACTCACCTCTCATACCTGCTCCTGACCAGTCCGGTCAACAAGGAGGCGGTGAGGACTGAGTATAGACAACACAGTAGGCAGAAGGGGGGGAGTCGAAATACTCCTCTTGCCCAGGCCCAGGGAAGAACTCTGTTCAATCCACTGAGCTCCATGGCCCTTCACACAATCTCTGGCCCAGAAGTTTCCATGGTGAGCAGAAATTCATGGATTAGGTGTCTGGATTTCTACTGGTAACTTGTGTGTGTGTGTGTGTGTGTGTGTGTGTTCGCGTGCACGCATGCACTTGTGATGGGGGTGGAGGGGTATACCTGTTCAGGGAGTGAATGGACAGTGGACATGCTAACCAAGCGAACTTGGAAAAGTCACCCCAGGAAATCTGTCTTCTTTTTTTCTTTTTGAAAAATAAAATTGCTGCATAAAAAGACTTCTAAGGTCCCTTCAAGTTTGCTGAGGTTTTATGAGAAACAGTGCATGCTGGTCACAGAAAATGTGGAAGACACTAAAAAGAGGGTGTCTGTTCAAGTCCTCTGACCCGCCCTGGATTCCACCCACCAAGGCTGTGAGCATGAGCTAGCATAGTTACTTACAGGATCTTAGGAAGCACCTAAACTAATATGTATGTGTCCTTCGTAGAACAAAGTGAATGGAGGGGGGTGGGGACAGTGCAATGTGAGAAATTTTAACTTTTATCTCGCTTTTCAGTGAGAACAGAACCACACTGAAGCAAATATTTTGTGCCCCCAGACTCATTTCTTATCACTTATGCAGCCCTCCCCAATCAACTCCACCACAAACAGTATACAAGACCTACCCCCACACCCCCTACCACCTCCTTCACCCCACTCCCACCTCCCTTACCCCACTCCCATCTCCCCAATCCCTTACCTGTCCCAAACTCTACCTCTTCACCACATACAAAATGGGATTCCAGAGAACTCACTCTTTCTGTGGATCCAAATTTTATTTCTAGGAAATGACAAGAAAGGAAGGTCTACCTGAGGTAATATTTGACCAAGTGACTCTCCAAATTGGCATTGTCATAGAAACAGTGGGCCACACTTTCCTTTAAAGAGCCGAAAATTAAGGAAATTAGCTCTAGGGTTTAGGCAGTATCCTGGTTTAGGGAGGAAGGGAGAGAAATTGCCACCAATCTAAAAATCACCCCATTTGGGCAACATCAGGTCACGTGTTCTTCTAACTGAACTTTCTCTCTCTTTGAGCTAGTTCAGGGAAAGATAATTACAATCTGTGTGCTTTTATATGTCAGAACTGAGCCTGCTATTTGCTTGAAGGAAAGTCTTCCTAGTTTCTCCAAGGGGAAAGCCCAGCCAGTCATCATGCAGTTCTCCAGCAGGCCTGACCCTCCCTCTTGTGTCCCATCACCCATAAGAGCCCATTTCACTTTACTTTAGCTGTGTGAACATATGTTTTCTCTGCTGAGGTGATAACAACTTATGATCTTACTGGTCTTGGTGGCCCCCTGGCCATAGCACAGTGGTTCTCAACCTGTGGGTCGCGACCCCTTTGGCGGTAGAATGACCCTTTCACAGGGGTTGCCTAAGACCATCCTGCATATCAGATATTTGCATTATGATTCATAACAGTAGCAACATTACAGTTATGAAGTAGCAACGAAAATAATTTTATGGTTGGGTCACAACATGAGGAACTGTATTTAAAGGGCCAGAAGGTTGAGAACCACTGCATAGCACATGTGTGGCTCATAGAAGGCAATTAGCAATTTTGCTGAACTAATGAATTACAAAGCTTGTAAAATAGTTACACATTTTATATTTGCTTAAGTCTACTGTGGACTTGCCTGAACAAAAACAAGCTCATGCTGCTTAAAAATAGACATTTCTAGACTAGGAAATGTGTACATGTGTGTATTTCTGGACTGTCTCCATTCCAAGGTTTCTGTAGGTTCCTGGAAATAAGTCAATGTTCTAATCCATCTACATTACTTCTGCTGGTTTGAGAGTCACCAGGTCAGATCAAGAAACTGAGAAACAATAGCAGTAATAGCTGCTTCTCTGATAAACTAGAAGAACCTTTGTGGATACCAACAGCTAGGTTACCAAATATTTGTAGGGAAAGAGCTGTGGAGGCAGAACTGAACAAAAGGTGGAGTCAGTCTCAGCCAGCTGCCCTGCTCCTGTCTACTGTCCAGTCACTCATTCATTTATGTGGTGTGTTTTTAATTACAGTTTACACTCAGTATTATTTTATTAGCTTCAGCTGTATAGCATAGTAATTAGACAATCATAGATTTTACAAAGTATTTCCCTAAGTCTAGTACTCACATGGCCCCATACATAGTTATTAGATACTAGAGGCCGGGTGCACAAAACTTTGTGCACTTGGGGGGTCCCTCAGCCGGCCTGTGCCCTCTTGTAGTCTGGGACCCCTTGGGGGATGACCACCTGCTGGCTTAGGCCTGCTCCACAGGGGATTGGGCCTAAGCTGGAAGTCAGACATTTCTCTGGCAGCCTGGGAGCCATTGGGGGATGTCCACTTGCCGGTGGGAAGCAGGCCTAAGCTGCAGTCGGATATCCTTAGCGCTGATGAGGAGGCGGGAGAGGCTCCCACCACCACCGCTATACTGGCAGCCATCAGCCTGGCTTGTGGCTGAGCAGAGCTCCCCCTGTGGGAGCGCACTGACCACCAGAGGGCAGCTCCTGCATTGTGCGTCTGCCCCCTGGTGGTCAGTGTCTGTCATAGTGACCAGTCATTCCCAGTGGTTCTGCTATTAGGGTCAATTTGCATATTACCCTTTTATTATATAGGATAGAGGCCTGGTGCACAGGTGGGGGCCGGCTGGTTTGCCTTGAAGGGTGTCCTGGATCAGGGTGGGGGTCCTGCTGGGGTGCCTGGCCAGCCTGGGTGAGTGACTAATGGCTTTTTTCAGGCTGGCCACAGCCTTTTCAGGGTAGGGGTCCCTGCTAGGGTGCCTGGCCAGCCTGAGTGAGGGGCTGATGGCTGTTTTCAGGCTTGCCACAGCCCCCAGCAACCCAAGCTCCCAGTGGAGGCTGGCTGGAAGCAGGTATCTGGGATTTATTTATCTTCTATAATTGAAACTTTGTTGCCTTGAGTGGAGGCTACAGCTGGCCAGGGCAGGCGGGACGCTTGGCTTCCTCCATCGCCAGGGCAACCAAGCCTCCTGCTTGCTCCAGCTCCGTGGCTGTCAGCCACCATCCTGGTTGGGTTAATTTGCATATAGTCGCTCTGATTGGCTGGTGGGCGTGGCTTGGGGCATAGCAAAGGTGTGGTAAATTTGCATGTTTCTCTTTTATTACATTAGATTAATGACTTCTCCCCTATGCTGTACTTTACATCCCTAAGAACATTTTGAAACTACCAATCTGTACTTCTTAATCTCTTAAACTTTTTTGACCAACCCCCAGCCCCCCTCCCTTCTGTTAACAGTCAGTTAGTTTTCTGTATTTGGGTCTGTATCAATCATGTTTGTTTTTTATTTTTGTTCTACAGATTTCTCATATAAGTGAAATCATATATTTGTCTTTCTCTGACTGACTTACTGCATTTAGCATAATAACCTCAAGGTCCATCCATACTGCTTCAGATGTTAGGATTTCTTTCTTTTTTATGGCTAAGAAATATTCCATTGTATATATGTACCACTTCTTCTTTATACACGTTTTTATCAATAGAAACTTGAGTTGCTTCTATATCTTGGCAATCCTATGTAATAAAACCCTAATATGCAAATCAACTGAACGGCAGAATGACTGGCAGAACGACTGGTCACCTTGACGTGCACTGACCACCAGCCCAGGGAAGCTCTTGCATTGAGCATCTGCCCCCTGAGAGGGAGGCAACTGGCGGCTGTGGGGGCTGGCCTGCGGGTGGCGCCAGACCGCCAACCGAGGTGGGTGTCAGCAGGAGGCTCCCGATCACCCCACCCACCAGTCACCCCACAGATCAGCCCTGATCACCAGCCAGGCCTAGGGACCCTACCCTATATATTGGGAGCAGTCTCTTAGATTTAAAAATTAAAACCTGGCAAGACTACTCTAACACTGAAAAAATAAGATGATGCAGCGATGATATGCATGGACTCTGGCTTGCACATTTTGTGGTCAGCTTATAACTGTCACACTTATAACTGTGTGACAAAGCCAATTACTTAACTTCTCTCTGCTTCAGTTTTTCCATCCATAAGATGGGGAAAATGATACTACTGCCTCAGAAGGATCATGTTATGTACTACTTTTATAATCAGGGCAAAAAATGTAGCTGCCCATACAATAGCAAGATGCCTTTCACCTGTATGAAAAGTATGGTCACTGGTGCATACAGCATCCCAGATTACGAGAGGTATGTTCGACTGCCGGTTTAGGTCTGATTCCTGATCAGGCCTAAACTGGCAGTCAGACATCTCCTGAGGGCACAAGCCAGGCTGAGGGACACCCCCAACCCTTGTTCATGAATTTCATGCACCGGGCCACTAGTTGTAAATAATGATGCAATGAACATAGGGGTGCATATAGCTTTCGAATTAGTATTTTGAGTTTCTTCAGATATATACCCTGTGGAATTGCTGGGTCATAAGGAAGTTCCATTTTTAATTGTTTGAGGAACCTCAAAAATGTTTCCCATAGTGGCTCCACCAATCCACATTCTCATAAAGAGTGCATGAGGGTTCCTATTTCTCTACAACCTTGCCAACACTTGTTAGTTAATTTATTGATGATAGCCATTCTGACAGATGTGAGGTGATATCTCATGGTGGTTTAGTTCACATGTCTATGATTATTAGTAAAGATGAGCATATTTTTACATATCTAGGGACCATCAGTATGTTCTCTTTGGAGAAGTATCTATTCAGGTCCTCTGCCCATTTTTAATTGAATTGTTTGATGTTGAGTTGTATGAGTTATTTATAGATTTTTGCTATTAACTGCTTATCAGATATATCATTGGAAAATATGTTCTGCCATTCAGTGGGTTGTTTTTTCATTTCATTGATGGTCTCCTTGTTGTGCAAAAAAATATTTAATTTGATAAAGTTCCATTTGTTTATTTTTGCTTGTGTTTCCGTGTCACAGGAGATATACATATCAGAAAAAAATTTTGCTAAGAGAAATGTCCAAGATGTTGCTGCCTATGTTTTCCTGTAGGAATTTTATGGTTTCAAGTCTAACATTTAAGTCTTTAATCTATTTTGTGTTTATTCTTGTGTGTGTTGTAAGAAGGTAGTCTAGTTTCAATTTTTTTGCATTTGTCAATTAATTTTCCCATCACCATTTTTTTAATAGACTGTGTAATGTTTGTTCCCCCATGTCCCGCGTGGTTCAGGGTACAGGATCTGGAAGAGGAGCCGCACACAAATGAAAGAGAAGAGACAAGAGATAATTTGGAAATACTGGGGGGCCAAGCGGGCAAGTCCACCTCAAGGGGAAGGACTTCCACTGGTGCTCAGGCCTCGCCAACCTTTTATTGGTTTGGGATATACCCATAGCCCTTATGCAGGCAATTTCCAGTAACAGGCAGACTAGCCCATCAGCAAGGATTTACATAATAGTAAATGGGGAAGTTGCTTCAGCTACCATTGTCTGGACTAACAGTGGGTGCACAGCTCTGACCTTTGCCAGGGCTTCAAGGATCACCAGCCTTCTGGATTCCTTGTCCACACCTCTCTGCTAGTGAAGACAATAGGCAGCTTCCCACATCTCCCCCTTCTCTTTTCCTTAAACAATCTTGAAAAGTGAATGCCACCTAAAAGGGTTCGAGTCCTTTCAAGACTCTTCATTCCGCATCTGCAGACTAGAAATAAACATGAGAACAGAAATGAGACAACCAATAGTGGTTATATACTGAGAGGCAAATGTCATGTCCTTTTTAAATTGCTGCCAGGTATCCAAGGAATCAGTCTGTAGTAAGTTTCTTTCTGGGCCAACAGTTCTTTGAGTCCCAATTTCAATGTCCAGCATTTCATGTGTACATGCCAGTAATGATATGCTAGTTCTGGATGGTGGACAAACGGTGGCAGTGCAGGTCCGACCTCATCTGGCTTGGTCCTGGGCAACCTGCAGCGATGCACAGTTGCTGACTGCTAGCATGGCAAGGCATCGTCACCCTTCATCTCTGGACTGTTTCTCCTCTTGTCTTTGTGGCTGGAGCAATCTGATCCGTTGTTACAGGAATACACACGGGCTTGGAGGAGTTTTCTGGAAATATATAAACATATTCTCGACCCAAGGTTAATAAAGGAATATTTTTCTGTCAACTAGACTTGGGATCCTTTCATATTTGCCCAAACGATTTTCTTTTGGCTTATTTTGACACCATGTGTGTTTTCATGGGTGTCTTGTCTTCAACATTACAAGTGAAAAATAATTTTTAAAGTAAAATTTTCTTGATGTAATTTACTCACAGGGGATTATTCCACTATCCCCCCTTCTTTTTTGTTTTAAATAATATTAGGAAGCTTTTAGAAATTTTGCAATGCAGTCTTGATAACTTTTTAATTTTAATTTTCTGTACAGAAATATGACTGCTTTGGATTCATTGCATGTTAAGCAAGTTTACTATGAGATAAACCATTAGTAAAAAAAATAATGCTTCACGAACAGTTCCTGCCCAGTACAACAAAGTTTTTATGAATATTCATTGATTTTAATTAGCCAATTTAAATCAATCTGAAATAAGGCTTATTTTTTTAACTTTACTTGTCCTAAGTTATGGACAGTAAATGACATTAATTAAACTTCTGCCATTAGTTTTTGGGTAACTTTACATAAATTTTGTTTAGGGAGGCAAGAACACAAATTACTTACTTTAGCTTATGAGGCCCAATATATTGATTTTTAATTACAGTTAGACATCTGAAGTAAACCTTTTTTATTCCTTCCAGACACTTTTCTTTCTTTTTTATACCAAGCAACAAATGTAACAAACATGGTTGCTTTTTGAGATTTTAACAATTACTGCCGCAAAGCCATATATTTCAAGTGAGTTTTCTTTTATGGTGACTGTAATTATTGTCAAAGTTAGTATTTTAACAACAATCTTAGTTTACCCTGTAAATATTATCAATTATATTTTTAAAGAGTATCCCCTTTGGCTTATTTGCATAAACAGAGGTATTATGGGAGATTTCAGTAATTTTCCTAGACTTTACTTGGATTCAATTATAATTTCAGCATATAAAAAATAAATAATATGTAAGATTTTAAAATGAGGCACATGGCTTATTGCAAGCAGTGTATTGAGCATTGAAAATAATTCATAAACTCCCAATCTGTGAAATGCAAATACCCCGAGCATCACTGGCAGCTGCCCCCATGGGGAATCATGACTCTTGACTGCCCAGTGTTCATGACAGGATACATGCTACCCCCCTGAGAGTGTCCCGTTTGACCTTGGCTATGAATCTCTGCAAGTTCCTTTCTGAAACAGATGCCTTAACAACCCATGTGACCTGTTCCCTTGCTCTTGATTGGAGCTCAGGCGCATGGTCTCTCCTGATTGGCTAATGCAAAGGTAGGGGTTGGCCTTTGCTGTTTCAAGATGATGGCCCCCAGGGGAGTGGGAAGCCATGTGGCCAATGTGGCAGCTGCCAAGTCATGCAGACCCCAGTGTCAGCTGTCGACACTGTTCTTTGCAATTAAATTTAAACTGGTTTTTGTATTAAAAATTTCAGTTGAGATCACAGAACCAACAAGCAACATATTTTGAATTCCTAATTATTTCAGAGAAAACAAAAATTATTTTCTCAAAAATAAATTTCTACACTTTAGGCATTTAGCTACCACAACTACACAATTTCTCCCAATTCAATCCGAACCTTAAACTTTTAGCTGGCAAGTCAAATATTTAGCATTTCTTTAGATTCTAACATTAAAAAATTTCAAGAATAAATTTCAAAAATACAAGACATAATCAATTAATAGATCTAATTCTGCCCTCTAGATTTTTCATGAGGCAAATTTAGATTAATATTTCAGTATTTTGTCATTTCAAACATACCTAGATATAAGTTTTTATCATTTGATTCAGTAAACTTCAAGGTCCCAAGTTCCCAGCAGCTCTGGAAAACCACGCTTGAGGCTGGCAAAACAGGCTTGGCCTAGCCCTTGACTTTAAACGACCATAATTTTTTCTGGGGAAAGTCAAGAAGCAAACTTGTAGCTACATTGTTTCCTGCTGGTTGCTTGCCGGCGGGAAATTTCAAAAATGGCCACGAGATTGCAACCTAGGGGAAAAACTGTTTTCCGCAGGCGAAACAAGTTTGGTCTAACCTGGTCCATTTAAATGTCAAAGAGCTAAGCTAGTTTCTCCCTGGGCCATTGGACCTTCACAATCAATACATTATTCATTAACTTTTGAACGCGGTTCACTAGCATCCCCAAAACTACTCTTTATTAAAGAAACACCAATCCCGCCTTTAGAACCAACTGCACCCCTCCCTCAATCAAATCTGCCATCCCTCTTAGGAAAAAACCAGTACTGGGGTTTATTCTGTACCATGTGCAAAGAGATTTCAGCTCAAAACTCTACTATCCGAAATCGGATGATGCGCACATTTTGTCTTAAGCCAGCTTCCTCTTTACACGTGCACAGAAATCCTAGATGCATTTCTATCTTTTGTAAAACTTTTCATGGTGAGGAGACTTTTCCTAGCTCACTCGGGAAGGGGACAGGATCACCACGTGTCTCCCTTCTCCCACCTCCTGCTTGCTTTTCATAAGTTATTTGAGCATTCAGCCCACGGTTTGCATGGGTTTGCTCCTGGCATTTCTATGATAGGAAAAGCAAGCCTTTCTTCTACTATCATGTCCTTCAATCCTTCTCTGACGGCTTTTTGCATAGGTAATTCTATTAACGGCGAATTAAACACTTAAGGATTAGGACACGGAGGCCAAAGGGGCCATGAAGGACATTTCTCCCATTTTTTCTTTCCTTTCTGCTCCTCTTTAGGAGCAGAGGGTGCAAGGGGAGAAGGTTTATCCTCCTTGGCCTCTCCTAAAGGCTCTAGCAAATGAAATATCATGTTCCACAAGGAGAAACAATTTGGAGGCAACATTTTTCCCTGCTGCTGAGCTTTTTTCAAGTTCTAACTCTTTGCCAAACATTCAAAATCTAATTTACCTTCTTCAAGAAACCAAGGGTTATGTTCTATAATAACATGCAAGAGCTGTAAGAGATTACCTTCTGAAACTTTAACTCCTTAAGGATGCAAATCAAAAGTCTATAATAAAGTTTCTTACTTTTTAAGCCAAATTCTGCCCCATTAGCCTGGCTAAGGAAAAGTTCCCACCCTACTTACAGATCGTGACTTCTGCAGTTGATCATGTGCTTTTGTGTCCGTGGAAATATCTCCCAACTATACGGTGAATCCTTTCCCACCTTTCCGGTGAATCTTTGTTTTTTCGCTCTAGGCGAAGTCTTCTCTTCCAGATTTCCCGTTGAGGTGCCAGATGTGTAAAGTTTTCCCCCCATGTCCTGCGTGGTTCAGGGTTCAGGATCTGGAAGAGGAGCCACACACAAATGAAAGAGAAGAGACAAGAGATAATTTGGAAATACTGGGGGGCCAGGCGGGCAAGTCCACCTCAAGGGGAAGGACTTCCATTGGTGCTCAGGCCTCACCAACCTTTTATTGGTTTGGGATATACCCATAGCCCTTATGCAGGCAATTCCCAGTAACAGGCAGACTAGCCCATCAGCAAGAATTTACATAATAGTAAATGGGGAAGTTGCTTCAGCTACCATTGTCTGGATTAACAGTGGGTGCACAGCTCTGACCTTTGCCAGGGCTTCAAGGATCACCAGCCTTCCGTGTTCCTTGTCCACACCTCTCTGCTAGTGAAGACAATAGGCAGCTTCCCACAATAGACTGTCTTTACCCTGTTGTATGTTCTTTCCTCCTTTGTCAAATATTAATTGACCATACAGGTGTGGGTTTCTTTCTAGAATTTCTATTCTGTGCAATTGATGTGTATATCAGTTTTGATGCCAGCACCATGCTGTTTGTTTTGATTACTATAGCCTTTTAGTACAGTTTTAGTAGCGTGATATCTCCAACTTTGTTCTTCTTTCTCAAAATTCCTGTGACTGACTATTTGGAGTCTTTTGTGGTTCCACATAAATGTTTAAAATATTTGTTCTAATTTTTAGAAATACACCATTGGTATTTTTATAAGGTTTGCATTGTAGATTGCTTTTGGTAGTATGGACATTTTAATGATTTTATTTCTTCCTATTCATGAGCACAGTATATGCTTCCATTTATTCATATCTTCTTAAATTTCTTTCTTTCTTTGTTGTCTTATAATTTTCCAAATACAAGTATTTTAATTTATGGGTTAAATTTATTCCTAGGTAGTTTTTGAGGCAGTGGTAAATGAGATTTTTTTTTATTTTCCCTTTAGGAAAGTCCATTATTGGCATATAAAAATGCAACAGATTTCTGAATATTTATTTTGTATACTGCTAATTTACTGAATTCATTTATCAGTTCTACTATTTTTTTGGTGGAATCTTTAGGATTTTCTTCACACATTTTCATGTCATCTGCAAATAATGACAGTTCTACTTCTTTATTTCCAATTTGGATGCTTTTTACTTCTTCTTCTTGTATAGTTGCAATGCTTAGAACTTCCAGTACTATGTTGAACAAGAGTGGTAAAAGCAGAATCCCCATCTTGTGTTAGTTAGGGAAACACTTTCAGTTTTCCATCATTGAGTATGATTTTAGCTATGAGTGTGTTATATATGGCCTTTATTATATTGAAGTAGTTCCCTCTATTCCTATTTTGCTCAGAGTTTTGTCATAAATGGGTGCTGGGTTTGTCAAATTTTTTTTCTGCATTTATTGATAGGACCATATGATTTTTATCCTTCAGTTTGTTTATGTGATGTATCATGTTTATTAATTTGTGGGTATTATACCAAGCTTGCAGCCCAGGAGTAAATACCAGGAATAAATCATGGTGTATGATCTTTTTAATGTATTGCTAAATTTCACTTGCTAACATTTTGTTGAGGATTTTTGCGTCAGGCTATAATTTTCTTTCTTTGTAGTATCTTTATCTGGTTTTGGAATCAGGTAATACTAAACATGTAAAATGAGCTTGAGAATTTTTCCTCTTAAATTTTTGGAATAGTTGCAAAGGATAGGTTGCTTCTTCTTTGAATGTCTGATAAAATTCACCTTTTTATTGGGAGTTTTTTTTATTATTGCTTCAGTTTTATTAGTTGTTCTTAGTCTGTTCAGATTTTCTGTTTCTTCTTAATTTAGTTTTGGAAGACTATGTTTCTAGGAATCTGTCGATTTCTTTCAGGTCCATCCAATTTGTTGGCATCTAGTTGTTCATAGAATTTTCTTAAAATCCTTTGAATTTCTGTAGTGTCAGATGTTATGTCTTCTCCTTCATTTCTGATTTTGTGTTTTTCTCTTATTTTTCTAATGAAAAATAAGTCTGGTTAAAGGTTAAACAGTCTTGTTTATCTTTTAAAAAAACCAGTTCTTTTTTAAAAATATGTTTTTATTGATTTCAGAGAGGAAGGGAGAGGGAGAGAGAGATAGAAACATCAGTGATGAGAGAGAATCATTGATCAGCTGGCTCCTGCACAGCCCCTACTGGGGATCAAGGCAATAGCTCAGGCATATGCCCTGACCAGGAATCGAACTGTGACCTCCTGGTTCATAGGTCAATGCTCAACCACTGAGCAATCCCAGCTGGGCAAGAAACCAGTTCTTGATTTTAATGATTTTATATAGTTTTTTAGATTCTATTTTGTTTATTTCTGCTTTAATAATTATTATTTACTTCCTTTTACTCATTTTTGGATTTTTTGTTGTTCTTTTTCTAGTTCCTTTAGGTGTAAGGTTATGTTGTTTATTTGATAATTTTCTGATTGCTTGATATAAGCCTGTATTGCTATGAATTTCCCTCTTCAGACTGCTTTTGCTGTGTCCCATAGATTTTTAGTTGTTTTGTTTTCACTTTCAATTATCTCTAGGTAGCTTTTGATTTTTTCCTTGATCTCATTGTTAACCCATTTATTGTTTAGTAACATGTTATTTAATCTCCATGTGTTTGTAGGTTTTTAAGTTTTTTATTGTAATTGGTTTCTAATTTTATAACATTGTGTTCACATAAGATGCTTGATATGATTTCAATATTCTTAAATTTATTGAGACTTGTATTGTGTCCTAATATGTGATCTATCCTGGAAAATTTCCATGTGCACCTGAAAAGAATCTGATCTGTATTCTGTTGTTTTTGGGTGAAATGCTCTGGAGATATTAATTAAATCCATCTGTTCTATCTGTTTCCTTGTTGATTTTATGTCTGGAACATCTATCCATTGATGTCAATGGGGTGTTAAACTCCTGTATTATGACTGTATTGCTGTCACTCTCTCCCTTTATGCCCACCAATGCTTGCTGTATGGATTTAGGTGCTCCTAGGTTGGGTGTGTAAGGGTCTCAAGTGTTATACACTCTGCTGGGTTGCTCCCTTTATTATAATGCAGTGTCCTTCTTTGTCTCTTATATGGCCTTTGTTTTAAAGTCTATTTTTTCTGACATAAGTATTGCTACTCCGGCTTTTTTGTAATTTCCATTGCCATGAAATATCTTTATTCATTCCTTTACCTTTAACGTGTTTTACTTCATTCTGAATTATATCTCTTGTAGACAGCATATATATGGGTCTTATTTTCATATCCATTAAGTTACCTTATAAATGGAGTATTTAATCCATTTATATTTATAGTCATTATTGGGAGATTCCAAGATGGTGGCAGATTAGGTTTAAGCTACACTGACTTTCTCTCAGAACCAAATTGAAATTACAACTAAAATGTAGAAAAAAAATCCTAAATAACCCACTGAATACTTGCTAGAGAGAAACCTTATAACCTAGATATTAAAAAGAAGGCCACATTGAGACTGGTAGGAAGTGTGCATGCACGAGATAGCAGGCCAGGCTCCCACAGGCAACAGCTGAAGTTTGAGGGATATCTCAGCTACAGAGGATCCCCCCTTAAAAGTCTGGGGTCTAAATCCCAAATCAGGCTCCCCAGAACCAAGGAAGGTGCCCACAAAACATCTGGCTGTGAAAAATAGCAGGGTTTTTGGCCACCATGGAGAGACAGCTAGAAATACAGGCACCTTCCTTAAAGGGTCAATGCGATAAATTTCATTTGTAGCCACTCACCTTGGGATCCAGCAGAGATAGGGAAGAGTGGACTATAGTTGTCTGAGGAGAGGCTGGGTTTGGTGGCTCTTGGAAGAGAGCTGAGAGGACAGTCACCTGAATTCCTGTGCTTAGTTATTCCCTCATACTGCAGAAGCCATTCTTCTCAGGCAGACCTTTCCATCCATGTAGCATTAGCTGGTGGGTGGGAAAGCAATAGCCCCACCCAGTGGAGCTTAGGCCTTCTGAGGACTACAGCCCTCATGAGGCTCATTAAGTGACTGAGACTAAGAGCCTGCATGCTGAGGAGGATTCCTGGGTGCTTTGAGTCTTTGACCTGCTCTTGGGCCTAGAGCTACTAAAAGCAGATCTTGTTGCATAGCTTGGTCCTTTCCACATGCACCCAGGCCCAGCAGAGGGAGCCACAAGCTGTGGATCTCTGATAACTCCAAACAGGATACTCAGGGCCAGTCACAAACAGCGTCTCACATTGACCTGAACCAGAGACCCTCCAAAAAGGCCCAGAACAAATAGACACAGTGATGAGGTTCAGACAACAGAGAAGAATCCAATAAACTTCACAAGCAGAATTTCCACAGGGAGGTATTGGCAGGCACCAAAACCTGCTGAGGTGAATTCCTTTTCATGTGATCAGCACCTGCATGCTTGTTGGGGGTTGAGCCTCACTGTTAGCCAGCCTGAGGGTCAAGTCCACACATGAATGGGCAATAGCAATTAAGTATTAATTACAATAGGAGGGCCAATACAGTGCACACAAGGGACATTCTTAGAGCACCCAATTTTGGTGATCAGAAAGATTGTGTCATTGGATCCTACAGGTCACCTACTACATAAGGCCACCCTATCAATATTGGGAGTCATAGTAGATATACATAGAAACATACAAATAAGCATCCAAAATGAGGAAACAAAGAGACAGGAGCCAAATGAAGGAACAAGAGAATTCTCCAGAAAAAGAGCTAAAGGAAGTGGAAGAAAGTAATTTATCAGATATAGAATTCAGAGTAATGATTACAAGGATGCTCAACAGCATAGGAAAGAACATGGAAACCATAAAAAAGGACCAGTCAGAAATGAAGAATGGCATATCTGTAGTAAAGAAGACACTGGACAGAATTAAGTGCAGGGTGGATGAAGCAGAGGATCGAAAAAGTGATTTGGAAGACAAGGTTGAAAAAACAACCAATCAGAGCAGCAAAAAGAAAAAAAGATTTTAAAAATGTGAGGATAGATTAAGGGACCTTTGGGACAACATGAATCATAGCAACACCTACATGATAGAGGTACCAGAAAGAAAAGAGAGGGCAAGGGATCTAGAACTTATTTGAAGAAATAATGTCTGAACACTTCTCTAACCTGTTGAAGAAAAAGGGCATACAAGTTCAGGAAGCACAGAGAGCCCCAAAAAAGATGGACCAAAGAGGCCCACACCAAGACACATCATAATTAAAATGGCAAAAGTTAAAGGCAAAACAAAAGTCTTAAAAACTGCCAGAGAAAGGCCTTCAGTTACCTACAAGGGTACTAACATAAGACTGTCACCTGTTTCTCAACCGAAACATTTCAGGCCAGAAGGAACCGCATGAAATGTTCAAATTGATGAAAAACCAAGACCTGAAACCAAGACTATCATTTAAAATTGAATGATGCCAGGATGGTGTGGTTCAATGGTTGAGCATTGACTAATGAACCAGGAGGTCACGGTTCATTTCCCAGTCAGGGCACATGCCCAGGTTCCAGGCTTGATCCCCACTAGGTGGTGTGCAGGAGACAACCAATCAGTGTTTCTCTCTCATCAATTTTTTTACCTCTCTATCCCTCTCCCTTCCTCTCTTTCTAAAAATCAATAAAACATTTAAAATTGAATGAGAAATAAAGAGCTTCCCAGGCAAGAAAAAGGCTAAAGGAGTTCATTCCACCAAACCAGTATTACAAGAAATATTAAAGGGTCATCTTTAAGAAGAATAAGGGTAAAAAGGGGAACATAGTTAAAAGAAAAAATGGCAATAAATACATGCCTATTAATAATCACTTTAAATATATATAGCTGCAATCTAATTAAAAGACACAGTATAACTGAATGGATAAGAAAACAAAACAAAACTGTACATATATATATTGTTTTCTTATTCATTCAGCTATATATATAGTCTTCAAGAGACCCATCTCATGATAAAAGATAGAAACAAACTAAAAGTAAAGGAATAGAAAATATATGTCCTGCAGCTGGAGAGGGGAAAAAAAGCTGGGGTAGCAATACTTTTTTCCAACAAAATACCTTCACAACCAAAGCTATAGGAAGAGACAAAGAAGGACACTACATAATGATAAAGTATAACCAAATAGAAAGGAAGAGACAAACAAGGACACTACATAATGATTAAAGTGTCAATTTAACAAGAAGAAATAACACTTGTAAATATTCATGTACCCAACATAGGAGCACATATATGTAAAGCAAATCTTGATGGATATAAAGGGAGAGATATAAAGTTATAATATGGGATTTTAATACCCCAATGGCATCAATTGAAAGATCTTCCAGACAGAAAATGAATAAGGATATGATGGCCTTAAGTGACACACTAGATCAAATGGATTTAATTTATATCTCCAGAGCATTCCAACCCAAGATAGCAGAATACATTCATTACAAGTGCACACGGAATGTTTTCTAGGATAGACTACAATTTAGGACACAAATCCAGTCTGAGTAAATTTAAGAAGATTAAATCATAGCAAGCATTTTCACTGACCATAATAGTAGAAATCAATAATAAGAAGAAAAATGAAAAACAGACAAAGATAGGAATGCTAAATAATGTGCTAATATACAATTGTGCTACTATACCTGTGCTACTATACAATTCATGGGTTAACAATGAGATGAAGGAATAAATCAAAAGACACTTGAGGTGAATGAAAATGAGAACACAACAACCCAAAATCTGAGGGACACAGGGAAAGCAGTCCTAAGAGGGCAATTCATAGTGTTACAGGCCTATCTCAAGAAATAAGAAAATCTCAATTAATAAATCTAACTTTACACTTAAGGAACTTAAAAATGAACAAACAAAGCCCAGAGTGAGTAGAAGAAATGAAATAATAAAGATTAGGAATAAATGAAATATTATCTAAAAAATACAAAATATCAATGAAACAAAGATCTGGTCCTTTGAAAAGATAAACAAGGTTGACGAACCTTTAACCAGATTCATTAAGAAAAAAAAAGAGAGAGGACTCAAATAAATAAAATCAGAAATGAAAGAGGAGGAAGAATGACTGACATCAAAGAAATAGGAAGGATTTTAAGAAAGTATTTCAAACAACTACATACCAACAAATTGGACAATCTGGAAGAAATGGATAAATTTCTGGAGACTACACTCTTGCAAAACAATCAGGAAGAATCAGAGAATTGGAATTGACAGATTACAACTAGTGAAGTTAAAGCAATAATCAAAATATTCCCAACAAACAAAAGCCCTGGACTGGATAGCCTTACAGGTGAATTTTATGGGACATTCAAAGAAGAACTAACATTTATCCTTCTCAAACTATTACAAAAAATTTGAAAGGAGGAAAGATTTCCAAGTTCATTTTACAAGGCCAGCATTATCCTAATTCCAAACCAGATAAAGACATGACAAAGAAAGAGAACCATGGGCCATTATCCCTGAGGAACATAGATGCTAAAATCCTCAACAAAATATTAGCAAACTGAACCCAGCAATACATTAAAAAGATCATACACCATGATCAAATGGGATTTATTTCAGGGATGCAATGCTGGTACAATATCCACAAAACAATAAACAAATTGAAGGATAAAAACCATAGGATCATATAAAGTGATATAGAAAAAGCATTTGATAAATCCATCACTCATATATAGCTATACTAATAAAAGCCTAGGTGGCCCTCACATGCAACGTCGTCACAAGATGCTCCACAAGATGGCCACATGCACAGTGGAGGTTGGTCCCGGCATCTTCGCCGCCTTGTGCAGAGGAGGTGGGTTCTGGCAGAGGAGGCAGGTCGTGGCAGGGGAGGGCAGTTGTGGGCGATTGGACTGGCAGGGGAGGGCAGTTGGGGGCAACCAGGCCATTGGGGAGGGCCATTAGGGGCAATCGGGCCAGCAGGGGAGGGCAGTTGGGGGAGATTAGGCCAGCAGGGGAGTGGTTAGGGGGCGATCAGGCTGGCAGGCACAAGCTGTTAGGGGCAATCAGGCAGGCAGGCAGGTGAGCAGTGAGGAGCCAGTGGTCCTGGATTGTGAGAGGGATGTCCGACTGCCGGTTTAGGCCGGATCGGGCCTAAACTGGCAGTCGGATATCCCAGGAGGGGTTCCAGATTGGAGATGGTGCAGGCCGGGCTGAGGGACAACCCCCTCATGCACGAATTTGTGGACTCAGGGGGAAGGGGGGGTCCCTCAGCCCGGCCTGTGCCCTCTCGCAGTCTGGGACCCCTCGGGAAATAACGACCTGCTGGCTTAGGCCTGCTCCTGGGTGGCAGAGGGCAGGCCCAATCCATAGGTGCAGCCCCTGGTCGGGCTCAGAGCAGGGCTGATTGGGGAGTTGGGGCACCGCCCCTGTCATGCACAGAGCAGGGCAGATCAGGAGGTTGTGATGCCACCCTCAGTCATGCTCAGGGTAGGGTGGATCAGGAGATTGCGATGCCACGCTCAGTCACGCTCAGGGTAGGGCCGATTGGGGGGTTGGGGCACCGCCCCTGTCACAATCAAGGCAGGGTTGATGGGCAGGTTGTGGCGCCACCCCCTGTCTTGCACAGAGCAGGGCCAATCAGGGGGTTGGGGAGCTCCCCCCTGTCACTCACAGAGTAGGGCCCATCAGGGGGTTGGGGAGCTCCCCCCTATCATGCACAGAGCAGGGCTGATCAGGGGGTTGAGGAACTCCCCCTTGTCACCCACAGAGTAGGGCCGATAGGGGAGTTGGGGCACCGCCCCCTGTCACACACAGAGCAGGGCAGATCAGGGGGTTGGGGCGCTGCACTCTGTCACACTCAGGGCAGGGCCGATGGGGAAGTTATGGCTCTACCCCGTCACACAGAGCAGGGCCAATCAGGGGGTTGGGGCACCTTAGCCTGTCACACACAGAGCCGCAGGGCAATCAGGGGGTTGGGGAGCTCCTCCCTATCAGGCACAGAGCAGGGCTGATCAGGGGGTTGCGGCGCCTTCCCCTGTCACGAACAGAGCAGGGTGGATAGAGAGGTTGTGGCCCCGCCCCCTGTCACACACAGAGCCGCAGGACGATCACGGGGTTTGGGCGCTGCCCCCTGTCACACTGATCCCACTGCTGGGAGGCATATTACCCTTTTACTATATAGGGTAGAGGCCTGGTGCACAGGTGGGGGCCAGCTGGTTTGCCCTGAAGGGTGTCCCGGATCAGGGTGGGGGTCCTCACTGGGGTGCCTGGCCAGTCTGGGTGAGGGGCTGAGGGCTGTTTTCAGGCTGGCGGGTGACTGAAGCTCCCAACTGCTCCTTTTTTTCTTTTTTTTTTATTCTGGGCCAGCTTTAGCTCTGAGGCTTGACTCCAGCTCTTAGGCCTCCGCTGCTGAAAGCAGGTTTCTGGCCTTTGTTTACCTTCTGTATTTGAAACAATGTTGCAATCCTGCTGGCTGAAGCCCGGCGACTAAAGCAGGTTTCTGGGGTTTTGTTTAGCTTCTATATTTGTAACATAGTTGCTTAGAGTTGCAGCTCAGAGGCCGGCAGCGGCAGGCTGGGAACGTTGGAGTCCTCTGTCACTGAAGCAAGCAAGCCTCATGTTCGCTTTAAGCTGCATGGCTGCCGGCTGCCATCTTGGCTGGCAGTTAATTTGCATATCGCCCTGATTAGCCAATGGGAAGGGTAGCGGTCGTACACTAATTACCATGTTTCTCTTTTATTAGATAGGATATATAAAAGCCAAGCAACTCGAACGGTGGAACAACCAGAACAAGTGGTCGCTATAACACCCACTGCAGCAGCCAACCAGCCCAATGGGGGCCTCAATAAGCTCCGCCAACCTCCTATGGCCCCTCCCCCACGCTGGCCCAACCCAGGATCGGCCCCCCCAACCCTTATCAGGGGCGGGGTCAGCCAGCCAACTGCCCGCAGCCCCACCCCCAGCCAGCCCAGCCCTGATTGGCCCCCATTGGTGTGGGCTGGCCAGACCTCACCCATGCATGAATTTGTGCACTAGGTCTCTAGTTTATAATAAAACCTCTCAACAAAGTGGGAATAGAGGAAGCATACCTCAACATAATAAAGGCCATAAACGACAAAACCTACAGCCAACATCATATCCAATGAGTAAAAACTACAAGCATTCCCCTTAAGATTGGGAAAAAGACAGAGATGTTTACTTTCACTACTCTTATTCAACATACTGGAAATCCTAACTACATCAATCAGACAAGAAGATAAAAGGCATCCATATTGGAAAGGAAGAAGTAAATTGTCATTATTTCAAGATGACATGCAACTTTTCATAGAGAACCCTAAGGATCCCATCAAAAAACTAATAGAACTGATAAATTAATTCAGTAAAGTAGCAGGATACAAAATAAATATCCAGAAATCATTGCATTTTTATACAGCTATAATGAACTATCAGAAAGGGAAACTGAAAACCAATCCCATTCACAATTGCTTCAAAAAGAATAAAATACCTAATAATAAATTTAACTAATGATGTAAAATTATAAGATACTGAAGAAAGAAATTGCGGAAGATACAAATAAGTGGAAGCTTATACTGTGTACATGGATAGGAAGACTCAACATCATTAAAATGTCCATACTACTTAAAGCCATCTGTACAGTTAAGATATTCCTTTCAAGATACCAATGAAGTATTTGACACAACTAGAACAAATGTTTCACAAATTTGTATGAAATCACAAAAGACCCCAAATAGCAACAGCAATCTTGAGAAAGAAAAACAAAGTTGGAGGAATCCCCCTACCTGATATCAAACTATCTACAAGAATATAGTAATCAAAGCAACATGGTACTGGCATAAAAACAGACATATAGATCAATGGAATGAAATACAAAGCCCAGAAATAAATCCACGTCTTTATAGTAAACTAATATATATATTTTAAATCTTTATTAAGAGTATTACAGATGTCTCTCTTTTTCCTTACTATTGTCCCCCTCCACCAGTTCCCGCCCCAGGCCTTCACCACCCTGTTGTTTGTGTCCATATGTAATGCATATATGCATATACGATCTTTGGTTAACCTCTTCTCTTCCCCTTCCCCTACTTCCCTGTGAGATTTGTCAGTCTGTTCCATGTTTCTATGCCTCTGATTCTATTTTATTCACCAATTTACTTTGTTCATTAGATTTCTTGCTCATTTATATTTATTTTTAGATTAAATTGTTGATAGATATGTATTTATTGCCATTTCATTGTTCATATTTTGTATCTTTTTCCCTTATTCTTCCTCTTCTTAAAGAATACCCTTCAACATTTCATGTAATACCAGTTTGGTGGTGATGAACTCCTTGAGTTTTTTCTTTTCTGTAAAGCTCTTTATCTGACCTTCAGTTCTCAAAGATAGCTTTGCTGGGTAGAATAATCTTGGTTGTAGGTACTTGCTATTCATCACTTTGAATATTTCCTGTCACTCCCTTCTGGCTTACAAAGTTTCTGTTGAGAAATAAGCTGACAGTTGTTAGGGAGCTCCCTTGTAGGTAACTAACTGCTTTTCTCTTGTTGCTTTTAAGATTCTCTCTTTGTTTTTAACCCTTGTCATTTTAATTTTGATGTATCTTGGTGTAGGCCTCTTTAGGTTCCTCTTGTTTTGGACTCTCTGCACTTCTTGGACTTGTAAATCTATTTCTTTCACTAGGTAGGGGAATTTTTCTGTCATTATTTCTTCAAATATGTTTTCAATATCTTGCACTCTCTCTTCTTGTTCTGGCAGCCCCAGTATGAGAATGTTGGTATGCTTGCATTTGTCCCAGAGGCTCCTTAGACTATCTTCATATATTTTTATTCTTTTTTTATTTTTGCTTTACTGATTGGGTGTTTTTTTCTTCCCCATATTTCAAATCATTGATTTGATTCTCAGAATCCTCTCCTGTTGAATCCCTGTAAATTATTCTTTATTTCAGTTAGTATATGTTTAATTTCTGGCTGGTCCTTTTCCATGTCTTTGACATTCTCACTAAGATCCTTGAAAGTCTCACTAAATTTCTTATAGCTCTCATGAAGATCTTTGAGTAACCTTATAACTGTGGTTTTGAAGTCTGTATCTAGTAGTTTTCTTGCTTCCATTTCTTTCATTTGTGACATGTTCTTTGTCTCCACATTTTGGCTGCTTCCCTGTGTTTGTTTCTATGTATTACGTAGAGCTGCAATATTTCCTGGAGTTGATATTTCCTGGCCTTGGGTAGTATGTGCCCTACAGGGTCCAATGGCTCAGCCTCCCCATTAAACTGAGATGGGCACTCCAGGTGGGCCCCTCTGTGGGCTGTGTGCACAGTCCTGTTGTAGTTGAGCTTTGATTGCTGTGGGCACCACTAGAAGGAGCTGACCTCCAGGCCAATTGGCTGTGAGGACCAACTGCAACTATAGTGGGAGAACTGCTATGCAGAAAACACCTCTATGGAGCAGAACTTGCTTCAGGGGTCTTTGGTGATCACTGAGTCTTCCCCTTGAGTATGTCACTTATGGGTATGTAGAGTTGTAATCTGGTATGGTCTGAAGCTGTCCACCCTGTACACTGGCTCCAGGGCCTCCAGGAAGGTGCAAAGTCAGCCACTGCTTGAGGCCACCAGATAGGAGCTACAGTGATATCTGCAGATGCCTGCTATTTGTACTGGTTTTGGAAGTGCCTAGGCAAGGCCCAGCTGTGAGCAAGGCAGATTGGTGCTAGTGCCAGCTATTGGGCCTCTTATTGATAGGTTTGAGGCACACTGACACCAGCTGCAGCTTGTTTGAGAGATTTATCAAAGTCTGAAGCCTGAGCCAGGAGAGGCCAATCATATAGAAAACCTGCTGCAAACAGCTTTGGTGGGGCTGCAAATTAGATGGGGAGGGGTCTCAAGGAATCACCAGGGCAGAGAAAACAGTGTGAACCATGCTGATGGAAACTCAGATATGGTTGCCAGTCAGCCCTGCGATAGGGGACATCCCAGCAGAGGAACAATGACCCCTTTGAGGACCCCAATCTGGGAGAAAGTCACCCCCATGTGCCTTCCCCAATGCCAGACAATCCAGTTCCTTCCCATATGTGTCTGGGTCCCCCAAAGCTGCCTGGCGCTGGAGCTCAGAAGGATCCAGTCTGACTAAGTTCATGTGACAGCCCTTTAAGAGAAACACCTGGGACTCCTGCACCCTCCTTTTCACTCAGCCACAATCCCAGCTAGGTTTTACAGCCCGACATTATGGGGACTTCTCTTCCCAGCTCTGAAACCCTGGGTTGGGGGTTTGATGTGATGCTGGGACCTCTTGTTCCTCACAGGTGACCTCCACAGTGATAATCTCCCTCTTGATTAAAAGAACAGCACATGTAGGTGTCAGACCAGTTCATTCCTTGCCTCTTCTCCTCTTACCAGTCTCAATGTGCTTTCTTCTTCTCTATTTGTAGGACTTCCATTCAGCCAACTTTCAGGTTGTTCTGTATTTTAGCTGTAATTTTGATGTGGTTGTGAGAGGCAGTGAGTATGGGTGTTTATCTAGGCCACCATCTTGGTTCTCCCTAGTCAATTGATATTTGACAAAGGACCAAAGCAATCTATAGATTCAATGCACTTCCCATTAAAATACCAACAGCGTATTTCACAGACCTAGAATTAAGTCTCCAAAAATTCATCTGGAATAAAAAAAAAGACCCCGAATAGCTGCAGCAATCCTGAGAAAGAACAAAGTAGATGGGATCTCAATACCACATATCAAGCTGTATTACAAAACCACTGTTCTCAAAACTGCCTGGTACTGGCACAAAAACAGACATTTAGATCAATGGAATAGAATAGAGAACCCAAACCACTATGCTCAATTAATATTTGACAAAGGAGGCAAGAACATACAATGGAGTCAAAATAGTCTCTTTAATAAATGTTGTTGGGAAAATTGGACAGATACATGCAAAAAAAAATTGAAACTAGACCACCAACTTACACCATACATAAAAGTAAACTCAAAATGGAAAAGAACTTAAACATAAGATGGGAAATCATAAAAATACTAGAGGAATCCATAAGCAGCAAAATCTCAGACATATGCCAAAGCAATTTCTTCACTGATACATCTCCTAGGCCAATGGAAACTAAAGAGAAAATAAACAAATGGGACTACATCAAAATTAAAAGATTTCGCACAGCAAAAGAAACCATCAACAAAACAAGAAAGCCTACTGCATTGGAAAACATATTTGCCAATGTTATCACGGATTAGGGTTTAATCTCCAACATTTACAGGGAACTCATACAACTTAACAAAAGGAAGATAAACAACCCAACCAAAAAATGGGCAACGGACCTAAATAGATATTTTTCAAAAGAAGACATAAGGAAGGCCAAGAGACATATGAAAACATAATCAAAGTCACTAATCATCCAAGAGATGCAAATCAAAATGACAATGCGGTACCATCTCACACCTGTTAGAATGGCTATCATCAACAAATCAACAAACAACAAGTGCTAGCAAGGATGCAGAAAAAAGGAACCCTTATGCACTGCTGGAGGGAAAGCAGATTGATACAGCCACTGTGTAGAACAGTATGGAGTTTCTTCAAAAAACTAAAAATGGAACTGCCTTTGACCCAGTGATTCCACTTCTAGGAATATATCCCAAGGAATCAGAAACACCAATCAGAAAGGATATATGCACCCCTATGTTCATAGCAGCACAGTTTACCATACCTAAGATTTGGAAACAGCCTAAGTGCCCATCAGCAGATGAGTGGATTAAAAACCTGTGGTACATCTACACAATGGAATACTACGCTGAGGTAAAAAAGAAGGAATTCTTACCATTTGCAACAAACTGGTGAGCATTATGCTAAGTGAAATAAGCCAGTCAGAGAAAGATAAATATCACATGATCTCACTCACTTATGGAAAATAATGAACAACATAAACTAATGAACAAAAACAGATCCAGAGACAGAGAAGCATATTTCCCCAAACCTAAAAATTTGCATATATTATTGCCTGCTACTGCTGCAGCCAAAGGCAGTTCCCCCAACCTGACAATGCCTACTGTGTACCAAACCTTACCTTGGATATGTATCCTCTTTGTTTTAGGGAAATTTGTATTAATAAAAAACTAGGGGTCCAGAGATTCTGAGAACTTGGTTACTGAAGCTAGGTCTCCTCTGGCTCCCCAAAATGCCTTCCAAATTTATATTTCATGTCTAGTCTCTTTATTAATTTACTCGCAGCCTTTTCTCCAGATTCCTGACCCTTCTAGGTGCTGAGAAACACCCCAGCAAGGTAGGGGAGGGTGGGGGTGAGGGGGAGAGATCAACCAGAGGACTTGTATGCATGCATATGAGCCTAACCAATGGACACAGACAACAGCAGGGTGAGGGCATGAGTGGGGGGAGTGGGGGCAATGGGGAGACAAAGACACATATGTAATACCATAATCAATAAAAAATAAAATGGTAAAAAAACATTTGACAAAGGAGGCAAAAACATTCAGTGGCCTAAAGACAGTCTATTTAAAAAATGGTGATGGGAAAGTTGGACAGATACATGCAAAAAACAATGAAATTGGAACACCTTCTTAAACTGCACACAGAATAACCTCATAATGAATTAAAGACTTGAAACCATAAAAATCCAGAAGAAAACATAGGCAGTAAAATCTCATACATTTCTCATAGCAATGTATTTTTCCAATATTTCTCCTGGGGCAAGGGAAACAAAGGAAAAATAAACAAATGGGACTACATCAAACTAAAGAGTTCTTACTCAGCAAAGGAAACAATCAACAAAATGAGAAGACAATCCACTGAATGGAAGAACATATTCACCAAAGATTCATCTCATAAGAGGCAGATACTATACCAAGTTTCTGATCCGGATGGTACCCTCAGCACCAATATGTTCCTTGAGATGCCCAGAGGGTCAGTGCATATTTACTGAATAAATAAATGAGAGGGTTTTATTAATAGCAAAAAACAAATAAACAAACAAAAACTTTATTTTATCCACTGTTACTTTCTCTGTTTTTCAAACCATGCCAACTTACCACTTCTTTCTTGGAAGTTTTTCATTTTTACTCAGATTCCTTAAATCCATCACCAGCCTCCTCCCCTTTTCCTCTTCCCCATACATAACCCTCTATGTCTGGGGCTGGAGAACTGACTGAAACTAGGTAGCTGACTGAGACTGAGGTACATGGTACATGTACTGGGGTGAATGCCAGTACAATGTGGTTATTTGATGGATGGACAAGATCCTGCTGGAGCCACATGGTTTGGCTACTCATATTAAAATTATCTTCTCAGCCTTGTGCAGCCTATATTTTTCCATCCCCTAACAGCCCGTACAAGCACTTTCTCCCTTAGCTCCAAGATGAACCACATTTTCCCAAATCTCCCACATTCCCCGCCCTGAGTTCTCAGAGCCTTGTTGGGCAGCCCCATATGATTGGCAAGGTCAAATTCAAATTTCATTACTCTATTGCTTTTTCTAACTTGAGTTTTAAACCAGGACATGGTGAGCTATGGAACAGGAAAATGAATTGACTTTTTTATTTCAAGGTCACCATAGTTATAAAACTTTCTCTTTTGCTCTCCTTCTGGAAAATGTCTGGAAATGTCAATATGAGTCACATCGATTGTCAAGTGCATGACAGAGATTACCCTAAATTTAAAGGCTACTATGGGAGATCTGAGATTGACTTCAAGCACCTTGATAGAAAGAAAAACTATATTAAAAGAAATCCTGAATGTGGCTGACAAGATAAAAATTTCACAGTCTCCACGAACATCCTGACCCAACATCTATCTGGGACAGGTTAGTAGATGAGCTTCTGAAAGCTAGAATGACAGGTTCTTGTTCAGAGACACTTGGTTGCCAGTTTGGTTACATGACAGCAATAAAGAACTTACAGCAGCAGAATCAATGCTCAAAGGAAAAAGCCTTCCAGCAAAACTTCAAACACCAAAAGTTAACTCTGGAAACTTTGTTTTATGCATGTCTAACTAAAACACCCAGTTTACAGTTGTGACGATACCACCTATATCTTCCAGAGGGCTCACACAGCAGCTCTTCCTGTGTGCATGTGTGTGTATACTATATGCAAGGGCAGGATGAAACAAAACCTATGCATCTCTATGTCCACCCAGATAGATTGCTCTCATACCTGTGGACAGGTAAGCACATCCCATTACTTAAAAGGCAAATGACCTGAGGTTGTGTTATATGTAGCAGGTAGACAGTAAAGATTTGTTACTTAAAACTGAAGTGGTTTGCTCTCTCTAGGTTCTACTGGTTCCTCCTATAAAATGCAAGTATCTTACTTTCAGAAAGTTACCTCTGCCAGATATATAAAGATGCAACATAGGAGTCATTTTCACAGGCTTTTTCAGACTGTACTTTTTGTTTTTTAATTGAAAAAAGTAACACAGTACAATCTGTGAGTGTAACTATGGAATTTGAACTAATATATAGGACCTTAGGTATTTTCCTTCCCCTCAACCCCATGACTTAGTGGTCAAGGTCCACCTGTGGCCTGTGCATTTCCCAGTTGAATCAGACATTGAAGCAGCCCAGGCCATGAGAGGTGTCCTCTCACATTAGAAGGTGCTCAGGTTATGCACAGAATGTTCTACTTGGCATCTCCTGCAAAATGATTGTGCATCTTCTGTCCATAACAGGGCCTACAGAAGCACCTCAGAAATAAATCCACAGCATTCCTCAAAGGCCAGTCAACACAAGGCTGGATGCCAGAATTGACACACTGGGAGGTGGTCCAAGTGCCTATATGGGCTTTTCCCTGACAACTTGCAGCTGTGTCTACCCTCAGCCATGCCTCTGGGGAGCTCTTCTGGGTATTCTTTGATGTCTCTATAAAGAGCGTTCTTAGGGTTGAAGTTAATTTGCAGGCTCTATTCACACTCTCAGAGAACAGCTTACTGCTTTCTCTCTTGCTGCCTCCATGCTGGCCAGATATTTGCTTGCTGATGTTGCAGCACAGAATTTGCCTTCCTTGACTTATTTCTGGAGCATTCTGTGAAGACCTGCTGCCTTTGACCCCAGAATGTTATGGCCAAAGGTGATCCTGAGTGGGAGGGCGGGGGGTGAAAGGATTGAGAAAAGACAGACAAGAGAATGAAAGCTGGGTCTCAGTGGGATGCTGCTCCCTGATGAGGAGACAGCGCCAGTGCCCACAAGCTGTGTCTTTATTTTATAGCAGATGCCACGAGGCAAAGTAGGGGCATGATCAAGTTGTTTACAGCATTCTCATGAGTTTCAACCCTACTCAACTACATGCACCTGAACTCTAGCACAAGGCACGTGGGGCCACGTGTTTGGACCATAGGTTCAAGCTTACAACCACAGCTATTGGCTATGATTGTGCTGGGAAGGCCCTGCCCTCCAGCTGGGACTTGCACGTGGCAATGAGAGGAACCTGTCCTTTCATTAGTCGGAGGCTTGAACCTGGCCAAAACACTGTAACCGCGCCCCAAACCAGAGAACATCAACTGTGGCCTCAAGGAGCTCACCACACACTCAGGAAAGCAGACACAAATGATAATGTTGCCATTAAGTCCAATTTTGCCTTTGATCTTCTAGTGTTTTCATATGATGTAAATCAGTGCACTGTTGAGAGAGACAATGGCTTCTCATATAGTCACCACAGGACCCTGGTGATCCAGTATCAAATTAGAAGTAAATGGAGACCTGGATATGCTGCAGGATGCAATCCCCCCCCCCCCGCCCCTCCCCCCCCCCCCCCCCCCCTCAGCAGATGCAACTGGCCAGACTCAGTGTAGGAAGAAAAAACCATGGTCATGGTCCACGGGGTAGGCAGTCTGGAGGGGATCTAAATGGACAGCGTAGAAAGCCTGGGTCCTGTGCTCACCAGAGAAAAATAAAATGGAAAATTTGAAAGGACCTATTGTCATAGTGAGAGCTTGAACATTGATTGCTAATATACGAAGCACAAACCTTAGTGAAAACAAAGCTGTTCTACATGAGTTTTCTACACTTTCTCATGAAAATTTCACCCTCTTGACTCCACTCTCCTGAAGAAGTCTATATAGTAATTACCCTCATTTCAAAGCAAAGGAACTTAGAATTCAGGCTAGTTAGTGCTATAAAAATTCATATGTTGAAACTTACCCCCAACATGATGTATAAGGAGGCAGGGTCTTCCAGCTGTGCTTAGAACATGAGGGTTAAGTCCTCATGAAATGGATTAGTGTCCTTATAAAATAGACACTGAGATTTCCCTCACTCCTTTGTTCATGTGATGATACAGAGAAAAGACTGCCATCTAGGAACCAGGAAGTGGGCCTTCCCGAGACACCAAATGTGCCCACATCTTGATCTTGGACTTCCAGCTCCAGATCTGTGAGAAATACATGTTTGCTATTTGTAAGCCACCAAGACAATGGCATTTTTGTAATTTAACTGCATCACACATTTTATAAGTGGCAGTATAGGCATTTGATCCAAGGCAGTGAAATTCCAGAGGCAGCTGGAGGGTTGGCAAGGCAATTTCTTGGCCTTTCTTTGTCATTGAACAACCAGTTAAACTCCATTGGTAGCCATTTTCCTATTTAACAGTAATTTGTTGGTGTAAATACATTTTTTAAAGTCTCAGGGTGCTTGAAATAAAGGATGTGGCCTATTATTTTTGTTTTCTTCAATGAAAATTGTTAATAGAGCTAGTGTTTAAGGTTCAGCCAACAGCCTCAGAAAAACAAGAGCAGAGTTAATCTTGTTTTTAACATACTTGGGCCTTGGGAATATCGTTTACCCTGCTTGTGTGTATGATTCAATGTATTATACATTCATGTTAAATCACAGCATCATGTTTTATAAAAACAAGAAGCCCGTTGGCCTTAAAATGAAAATTATTTCAAACACTTCAGAGACACAAAGAAAATAAGCATTTTCTAGAATTATCATCTATTCTGAGGTGTGTGTATATATATATTTAAAACCAGGAGGAAAGTGCAGGCCAACACCTGTGTTCTGCGAAGCAGAGCCAGCTCCTCACCACCTCCTCTATCCTATCCCTTCCCTATGATAAGCTGGGGCTAAGCTAGGCACCAGGGCCAGTGCAGGTCCCCTTCCCACCCTCAACAGAAGTGATGGCTAGACATCCTCCAGGAAGGAAATTGAGATCAGCAAAATTTAACCCATAAAGGTCTTTTTAATGGGTTCTTTACAGACACCAAGGTCATTTGATATTAAAAATTAAAAAAATAATTAAAGACAACAAATTTAGAGAATTTTATTGTGTACAGAATATATATATATATATATATATAATGAATTTCTTTAAGTTTTACTCAGAATCACAAAATATATTTTGGGGCAAGACTCTGTGCCATGTGGAGGCATTTTGCCTGACATGGCACCTGAAATAGAGGACTCACTGCTATCCCTGTTGACAGGGTCCCAGGAGTTATCAGTGCCCTGTGAGCTGGTCATCTTTGGGACACACTTGGAGATGGACTGTGCACCGTCTGTTCTATCCAGTACACACAAGTTCCAGGGACATTGTCTCCTAGACAAGTAACCTATGCATAAATCCAGAGCTATGGCATGGGTAGCCAGCAAAAAAAAGACAAATTCTTCTTCCACTGGGCCCCAATCATGGGGATCAGAGAGAGCATCAGGCATCATGTCTGTAAGACCTCCAGACAGTATCAAACATGCACTCACTTTCAACAAGTCTGCTGCCAGCTTCTTGCCAAGACTCCAGAGCTCATTCTGAGAATGGTATTTGATACTGAAGCTCCTAGGAGAACACCGAGTTTGCTTCTGAAAATCTTGAGAGACAGAAATGCAGGAAAAAGAACGTTGTCTTAAATAGAAAGTCCCTCGGGGTTTATACAACATGAGAACCTCTATCACTGGGAAGTGTTGACTTGCCCAGCAAAGAGAGCCACATCCTAGAAAAGCCTTCGGGTAACCTGCTGATGCTGACATGATGACAATAGTCTTTCCACAGCTACTCTCAAAATCAAACACCAGCCATTTTTGTCTGTGTGGGATGGGGTGAGTTTTAGATTACTTGGGAACAGGAATGGAGAAAATAATCCTTATGTGAAAAATGAAGAATAAAGAGGATGATGTTATTCGGGCTATTGCAACAGGGAGAAGATTCATTAATATGAAACATGGGGATTTTATGAAGGTGACTGAATAAAAGGGTCATGGCAAGTCTTATGGGAGTCACATAGTAAAGGTAGAGGTGGGTCTCATCTGAGAATATAAGAGAGCAAGGTGGTCTTCTGGGGGGATTTGCTAACCATGGCTATTTTCTCCAGAGCACAAGTCTCAGGTAAGTTCAATATTGTCACCTATCTACAGGTCTCTGAGAGTTATGAAGTCAATAACTCTCATGAATGTGCCTGGTATGGGATACATGCCCCAAGATACCACTAGCTGGCACAGAGCTGGGCACCAGCCCCAGCAGCAGCCAACAAATAGGCTGGAATTAGCCTATGTGGGTCCTAAATGAAAGTTCTGTTCACACAGGGCACAATACACAACAGGCCCAACCAGAATCTTCCTTCTCTAGGAAGTTAACCTGGAGATGGAATAGGAGGATGCAGGCCACCCAAATGGGACACAGCTTCTGAAAAGCCACATGGACGAAAGCCTGAGGCAGCAGAGGCATGCAATGTCTACAGGAAGCTCTCAGGAAGCAGTAGCTAAGGCAGAAGGAGGTGGTGGCAGCAGGAGCAGCAGCACAAGCAGAGAAAAGACATAATACTTGAGTCACCACATGGCAGAGAACCCGCCAAGTCTATCAGCTAAAGGCAGAAACACCCAGGTGCTTGTCTGACACTTCCAGTGATATTCTAAGACATGTCCTTTAGAGCTTCCCCTTCCCCTGAAAATCAACATAGTGTATGTAATTCTATTATTATTAATATTAAATACTTTTTACAACTTTTTGAATACACACATAAGCAGAAAAATTAAAAATCATCCCTTTGGTTCCACTAAGGCTTTATTTTTCTGTATTTACCTGGGCATATTTAATCTATCATCTATTTTACCCCTCTGTCAGAACTTAAAAATAAGCTAAAACAGGTTTGGCTCAGTGGATAGAGCGTCGGCCTGCAGACTGAAAGGTCCCGGGTTCGATTCCGGTCAAGGGCATGTACCTGGGTTGTGGGCACTTCCCCAGTGGGGGATGTGCAGGAAGCAGCTGATTGATGTTTCTCTCTCATCGATGTTTCTAGCTCTCTATCTTCTCCCTTCCTCTCTGTAAAAAATTAATAAAATATATTTAAAAAATAATAATAAAATAAAAAAATAAAAATAAAATTAGCCCATGATAAAATAAGAAAAATGTAGTGAATTTTTCTTAATGCAAATGAAGTGTATTTAAAAGGCTGTTATTTACAAATTAGAGGCCTTAGCTTTCTAAATATTTTAATGTTGAAATTGTGTTTCTTTTATAAAAGATACAGCGATTATAGGTCAGAGGGGGACTATTTGTTGATCGGATTTGGGTTTGGGCTTGTTTTATTTTAATTTTTATATTTCTAATATTCTATTTCTATAGCAAAGTTAAAAATTAACAAATATGTCACTATTCTAATATTTTGGGGAATTTTATTGCTGTATGGAATCCCAAGTCTGAGAACTACTTTCCTGGACTACTACATGGAAATTGAGGACACCCTCAAGTGCTCTCAATAACAGTGTGACAATTACAAAGAGAGCTCTGAATTCCCACTCCTAAATGTATATTCACATGCATTCAAATTGGCTTATGCTGTAGCTCAAGGATTTGGGAAAGCAAAATCACTGCATTAAATGTAAAATATTATTTTATTTATTAGGTGTTGATGACATCACCATCCATGTGCACACCGTGACACTTCATTGTTTAAAGAGGTCGCTTTACCACTTTGGGAAAGAAGGTATATTTCTCATGAGGTCGAATAAATGGCAGCCACAGTTTCACCTAGAGGGAAAAAATTCAAGCTCAAAATATCCAGGCCTTCTTACTATATCCAAAGTTTATAACTGAAAAGAAGGAAAAATTACTGAACATCACATACCAACAGGCACTGACATCCAGCTGAGAGAGAGAGAGAAAGAGAGACATAGATATCCAGGCTGATGGGCCATCATCAATCTTTTTGAAACCCTTTCTGAGCTTCAAAAGCCCATAATTTTTTCAATTATCCATTAAAATCACTGCAGCCATCCACTATAGTTTCTTCTCCTGGAAAGGTTTGTAATAGATGAGGAAAGAAAGGGGAGATGAAAGGAGGCCTGGAGGTTAGAGTTGGAAATTACTATTAAAGGCTTAACAACAGTTCTAACAAATTACCCTTCCAGAGAGTGTGATTGCCCCAGGGTGCTGTGAATGGAACACTCCTAACCCAGTTCTCCCAGGGCTATAACTACTCAACTATGCCATTCCTCCAGACCAGAACCTTCTAAATAAGCAGCAGATGCAATTCCATAAATTATTTTACAGCAATTCTATTTTTTCCACCTAAAGAAACACAGGCTTGAATTCAAATCCTCTCTTAACTTGTTTGAGCCTTAGTGTAAAATACGAAAATGCTTGTCCTGCCCACCTCAAGCATAGCATAAGGCTCACATGTAGGCCTGTGCCTGGAGGAAGTTTGTATCAACAAACCTGTTATTAGCACTACAAACACAGACCAGAAGTAGTAATCAAATACTGACCAGTGAACTGTGTATCAACCATGAAACCAGCCAAAGTTTATAACAGAGCTGGACGAATCAGCCAAAACAGAAGCAACTATTTTAATATAAGACAATGCAATTAAATGTTAAGTAGATATAACAGATGCTAAAAGCAAAGACATTGGTGGTGTAAGAACATTTATTGATTCTTCAGTCACTCATTGAGTTCCAACAAAGGTGCTGGCCCTGGAATATGGCTACAAAAAGAGGCAGTGTATGCTTTCCAGGAGCCCAGGAAGAAGCAGGGCCATAGTGTGGGTAAACAGTGTTCCAGGCATCTCCCAGCAATGAGTTTTAAAGGAGTAACTAATCA
The DNA here is from genome assembly GCF_964212035.1 of Myotis nattereri. Taxonomy (NCBI): domain Eukaryota; kingdom Metazoa; phylum Chordata; class Mammalia; order Chiroptera; family Vespertilionidae; genus Myotis; species Myotis nattereri. The sequence goes on from NC_138076.1 coordinate 108,740,969, forward strand.
CCAGGTAGGAAAGTGGCAGAAGGTAAATGCCCACAGAGACCTTACCTGATGCCCACCCTGGTGCAGATAAAGTGGAGGAGCCAAAACCTGCCTGCCTGTCTGGGGAGCAGGTTGGGAGAAGCAGGGAGGCCTTCTCAGGGTTGAAGTCCATCCTGGGCTGTACCATGAGGCAGATCACCTAAAACTTTAGGTATCTTGTTAGTAACTTACCTAGGTATCCTAGCAGGTTCCATATTAATTCTACCACAAGCAGAGTAGGGAACCATTTTCCCACACTTGTCCAGTGCCCACTGCATGTCAGGGATACATAAATGACTAAGTGCCAGCCACTCTCTCCCTGTGCTCTTTTCAGAATGTGATAAAAGAAAACCAGAAAGTTTCTGATAATTCTGTCCTTTATGCTAAACAAAGTCATGAGAAAACCAGAGTCAGGAACGGAATGGGGTTGTGGCTGCAGGGGTGACTAGCATCACAGGCCAGATCAGACCCTGGGAAGGGGGCTCTTGCTTTTCCTTTGGATGGACAACAACAGTAAAGATTCTGATTCAATGTGAGAAGGAAAGGCCCTGGCCTGCCTCCCCCTGGCCCAGCCTCATGAGTAAAGAATGACTCAGAGAGGAGCCCAGCACTCATGTGGCTATCGGCTCTGTGCTCTGCAGGCTGAATGTCACACACACCTTGTCCTCTTGTGCTCATGATAACTCCATGGCTGCACCTAATGATTTACCTAATTTACCAAACATACAAGTAAGGCTTGGATTGTGAAAGGCTTGTCCAAGTCCCCTTTGCCAGTTAGCCGCAGCCACAAGGCACAACCAGGTGAGACTGGCTCTGAAACACATGTCAAGAGCCACATCTTTTATGGGCCCTTCACACTTGTATGAGGGCTGAAAGGGCAAGTGCACTGATTAGAAAAGAGCCCCACCCTCAGGAACACACCCAGGCAACCCTGACTAAGAATTGGCCGATGTGCTGCAGACATAGAGGTCTCACCTGCACAGGTGATCTCATTTTCCTCTTTACCATCAATTCTTACTCTGGCTGCAGATCTCTCAGCTACCATAGTGATTTTCTGGTCTTCTTCAGATCCCTCCACAGTATTAAACTGTAAAAGTCACCTGAAATCAAGTAAGATAACTCTTGAGAATCTTGCAGGAGGCAGAAGACTGAAAACCATAAGTCCTTCGGCATGGCCTGTTTGCAGTTGCCCCCATCATAAAATTGTAAATGTTGGGGAAAACATATATTGCCTCAGCAGGCCCTGCATGTGTCATAAGCATAGCCACCTACAAAGGACAAGGGCCATATCCTTCAGATTCTGTGATCACCTCCTTCAATCCTTCCCGTCAACTTGAGGTCAGAGGAGTTAGTTTCAAGACTTCCCATCCTCACTGAATTCCTGGGCAAAGAAAGCTCTGAATTCTCAGTGGCCTTATTCTGATTAAGTAGTTTCCCGCACCAAAGCTAGCTGCCCTGAGGAAAGTTTGCTCTGCCCAAGCTTTAGGTCTCCATAACCACCTAGGGAGCAAGAACAAGCACCGTGCCCATCTTTACTAAGGTGAGAGCAGAAGTGTGGTGCCCTCCCCAATCTTGCCAAATGTTGCACAGTTAATCGCTGGCTGTGCAGGAGTTTGAACCCCTACTACCAGTATTCACAACAGTGCTAACAATAGAGTGGTCTGAGATCTAGGTCCTTTCTTATGCCAATGTGGCCTCCTTAACACTGTTTCTTCTTCTGGGTAGTGATGTTGGAATAAAGCATTGGGGAAGCATCTTGCCTGGCCGAGATTCTTGAACATGAGGACAGAGGACCTCTGTCCCAGGAACTTTTCTTTCTGGGCTCTGACATCTGAAGCTCTGATCCTGGCTTTAGTCCTATTGGGCAAAGGTTGGGCTCCTGCTCAAGCACTGATTTGTATTCTATTAGCTTCTACTTTTTTGGTTGGATCTTATTTAATTGTTGCCATTTCATGTGTTCACCTCAAGGTCCTGGATCACCTGTGTACTTTAAACACATTAGGCATAAAGCCTAATAATTCCATCTTTCTACACGGTGAAAAGTCAGCTACTTATAATGGAACCTTGAAGTGTCCATCTCAAACCCTCTGAAGAGCATCTTTTGTGGGGAAACACTCCAATACAACAGTTTTAGTTTCAGGAGTTAGAGCAGAAGGAAGGAAGAAAAAAAGAAAAAGAGAAAGGACAAGGAGAGAGAGAAAGAGAGATAGAGTGTCGAGTAAGACTCCCTCCACGTTCTGCGTGAAGTAGGGTTTGGTATCTGAAAGAGGAGCCGCACAACAAATGAGAGAAAAAGACACGAGATAATTTTGCAATATTCGGGGACCAGGAGGCAAGACCCGAAGGACTTCCTCCGTGCTCAGGCCTCACCAAGCTTTTATTGATCTGGGATGCACCCATAGCATAGCCCTTAGGCAGGTGACCCCCTAGTAACAAGCAGACTAGCCCATCAGCAAGGATTTACATAATAATAAATGGGGGAGTAGTTTCAGCTACCACTGTCTGGACAAACAGAGGTGGCGCCTAGCTCCGACCTTTGGGAGGGCTTCAAAGGCACCCAGCCTTCGGGGGGGGGTTCTCTGTCTACACTTATCAGATAGTGAAGGCAATAAACAGTTTCCCACATCAGAGAGAGAGAGAGAGAGAGAGAGAGAGAGAGAGAGAAGTAGATTATGTTCTTTTTCTTCCTAAGTCATTATTGCAGCTGCACAGAAATGGTGTGTAGTCTCTGTGGCTACATCTTGTCTTTCATGAGAAGATGGAACTCCTATACTCCAAGGGATTGTTGGGGACTGCCGGACTGGACTCCCTTGACCAGGGCAGCCTCCACTGCTGCTGAAATCTCTCCTGGAGTGACCAGCTCTGCAGTGGAGACCACACCATCTTCAAGGGGAGAGTGGCTGTTATCAGAAGCCTATGCAGCCCGTGTCTCTACAACCACAACACCCAGCAAACAGCTGCGAACCCAGGAACACCGGATCTCAAGCAGCGCGAATAGGCGGACTCAGAAAAGTGCTCCACCTTCTCACAGAAAGGTCAAATTTAGCCTAGGAAAAGGTGAGGTCTGGGATACGATACGCGCTAATGGGATCTAGAAGTTCGGGGAAGTCTGTGCCCCACAAAACCTGCGGCCGTTCTGGCTAGCGAGATCCGCGAATGTGGAAGGGGATCCCCAGGGCTGCTGACAGAAGGGAACTCTAAAAATCAACCCATAGTAGGACTGGGTGCAAAAAGGCACCCTGACATTTTACCAGTAAACCAGCTGCTTAGTGCCGGGAGGGGGCGGGGGGGGGGGGACCACGCAGTGCCACAGGGTGAAAGTCACGAGTTCGTGCACTTACTCTGGCTCTTTTTTTCTCTTTAAATCCTTGCTTTTGATTATTAAGCCCAGTACATAGGATCACACAATTGGGGACACTCTAAGAGACTGCAGGGGAAAGTTGTTTCTGTGGAACCTGGGGATCAGAGCTGGGAGAACCAGCTCTGGGGCAGTCCATTCTCCCAAACCAATATTAAATGTGACAGGGAAAACAAAAGCTAAATACTGGCTAAAGAGGACTTATAGCCCTGGAGGTCAATCCAGAAACATTGCCACCCAGGGGTTGAATCACAAATTGACCCTTGTGTAAATACAAATAAAGGAGTCTATGAAAAAAGGAAATACTGCCTGCTTGAAAATCAGGACTGTGGCTTACGATACAAAGGAGCAGTGGAACGCAGGGAACTTCAATACTGTCCTGACTACCTACAGGAAACAGGCATGACAAATAGAACAGTAGAGAAAGTGAATGACTTTCACTACTGCGCATTTTTATTTTTTCATCTTTTACTTAAGAAACTAATTTTTTTATTTTTTCCTCACTTGATTTTACCTTTTTAATTAATATATTTTTATTTTTAATCAGTATTATTACTACTACTATTTTACCTTTTTCTAAAAAAAAGTATAATTTTATTTTGGAATTAGTGTTCTACATTCTATTTTCATTTTTCCTTTGGCATCATTTTACTCTATCTCAATTTTACCTTTATGCCAACACTCTCTTCCTCACTTTTCCCATTTTTTGGTTCTGTTTCTCTTACCCTATTCCTGCTTTAGATTTTACCTATTCCTTCTTTTCACCCCCTGTTAAAAATATCATTCTACTTATATATCTAATTTCCAATCACCTGCTCTAAGTCTATACACAACTCGCTCTTCTTTTTCTTCACTATCAAATTTTTTTTTCTTTTTTCTCTCTCCCCTCCCTTTTTTTGCTGTTGTTGTTATTGTGTACTTGTTTTGTTTTGTTATGGGTTTTTGTGTTTTATTTTGTGTTGTTTTTCTTGCTTCCTGTCCTATTGTTGTTTGTTTGATTGTTGATTAGATTGGGGGTTTTTTTGTGCTTGTTTGTGAGATTGTTTCTCTTTTTTTGTTGTTTTTGTTTCTGTTTACTTTTTGCTTGTTTTTCCTCTCCTCACTTGTTATTAGTTGTTCTTTGTAGTCTGCATTCATCTCTGGGTGTTTGTTGTTTGCATTTTTTGGGATTTGTGGTTGTTCATTGGAGTATTCTCCCAATATAAATAGTTCCTCCCCCCCATTCTTTTTTACTCTCTTTCTTCTCTCTTTTACTTTTTTTCCTTTTCTCAATATCCTTTTTGCACTCCTTTTTTTTTCTTATCACCTAATTCTCTTTTCTCTGGTGGTCACCTTTATTTGGGGTTATTAGTATCATGAATAGATTTGTGTTCAGTGCTTTGCGCATTGTGCCTTGTTGTATTGTATTTTGTGCCTTTAAATCAACACAGGAGAGAGAGAGTTACAAAACCAGACACCCGGAGAAGAGAGATCAGAGGTAGACAAAGAAACAGCCTGCATATGAAAGAAAAGGAGGCATCACCAGAAAAAGAAGTAAACAAAATGGAGGCAAGCAATATGTCAGAGAAAGAATTCAGAGAAATGGTCATTAGGTCACTGAAAAGAATGGAAGACAAATTCAACAATATGTGTAAAAACCAAGAGAAAATGAGGAAGACCCAAGAAGAAATGAAAAATGACATTGTTGCTATAAGGAACTCAATAGAAAGCATCAACAGTAGACTAGAAGAAGCAGAGGACCGCATCTGTGAGCTAGAAGACAAGGTAGGAAAAAATACCCAAGCAGAGCAGCAACTGGAAAAAAAGAATATATTAAAAAACGGGAGGAGAGCCTAAGGGAACTTTGGGACAACATGAAATGAAACAACATCCTCATAATAGGGGTAACCAGAAGGAGAGGAAACTGAGCAAGGAATAGAAAACCTGTTTGAAGGAATAATGACAGAAAATTTCCCTGATATTGGGAAGAAAAAACTCACACAAATCCAAAAAACTCACAGCATCCCAAACAAAATGAACCCCCAAAGACCAACGTCAAGGCACATTATAATTAAATTGGCAAGCACTAATGACAAAGTAAGAATCTTAAAAGCGCACAGAGAGAGACAGAAAGTTACCTACAAAGGATACCCATCAGACTAGCAGCTGATTTCTCAATAGAAACACAACAGGCCAGAAGGGAATGGAATGAAATATACAAAGTCATGCAAAGGAAGGGTCTGAATCCAAGAATAATGTACCCAGCAAGGCTATCAATCAAAATTGAGGGTGATAACAGGAGCTTCACAGACAAAAAAATGACTAAGGGAGTTTATTACCACCAAACCAGCAATGCAAGAAATGCTAAAGGGTTTGCTATAAAAAGAGGAAATAGGAAGTGAAGAAGGAGCACAGGCATAAAGAATAAAAATGTTGACAAACAAGTACCTATCAATAATAACTTTAAATGTAAATGGATTAGATGCCCTAATTAAAAGACATAGGGTAGCTGAGTGGATAAGAAAACATGACTAACATATCTGCTGTCTACAGAAAACCCACCTCAGATAAAAGGACTCACACAGACAGATGGTGAAGGGATGGAAAAAGGTTGTTCAGGCAAATGGAAATGAAAAAAAATGGCTGGGGTAGTGATACTTATATCTGACAAATTAGATCTCAAAGTGAAGGACCTAACAAGGGATAAGGAAGGCCACTTCATGATAATAAAGGGAGCAATACAACAAGAAGAAATAACTCTGGAAACCATATATGCATCCAATACAGGAGCACCCAAATACATTTAAAAAAACTTCTGGAGGACATAAAGGGAGAGATTGACAGCAATACAGTCATAGTAGGGGACTTTAATACCCTACTATCACCATTGGACAAAACAAAAATTCAGCAAAGAAACATCAATCCTACATGACTCGCTACATCAGATGGAATTAATTGACATCTTCAGAACATTTCACCCCAAAGCCACAGAATATACATTCTTCTCAAGTGCACATGGGTCATTTTCAAAGATAGACCATATATTGGGTCACAGGCAAAGTCTCTTCAAATTCAAGAACATGGAAATCATATCAAGCATCTTCTCAGATCACAGTGGCATAAAACTAGAAATCAAGTACAATAAAAACAATAAAAAATATCAAACACCTGAAGGCTAAATAGCATGCTATTAAACAATGACTGGGTTACCAGAGAGATCAAAGAAGAAATAAAAAGCATCATGGCAATAAACGACAATGAAAACACCACAATCCAAAATCTATGGGACACAGTGAAAGCAGTCTTGAGAGGGAAGTTCATAGCTCTACAAGCCTACCACAATAAAAACAAGAAACAATGGCAATAAATTACCTAACCCTACATCTCAGAGAGTTAGAAAGAGAGAAATAAGAAAAGCCCAGCATAAGCAGAAGAAAGTAAATAAAAAAGATCAGAGCAGAGAAAAACAAAATAGAGCCAAAAAAACAACAACAATACAAAAGATCAATAAAACCAAGAGCTGGTTCTTTGAAAGGATAAGCAAGATTGATGAACCTCTAGCCAGGCTCACCAAGAAGCAAAGAGAGAGGACCCAAATAAACAAAATCAGAAATGAAAGAGGTGAAATAACAACCAATCCCACAGAAATGCAAAGGATTATGAAAAAATACTATGAACAACTCTATTCCAACAAAAAGGACAACCTAGACGAAATGGACATATTCTTAGAAAAATACAATCTCCCAAAACTCAACCAAGAAGAACCAAAAAACCTGAATAGGCCAATAACTGCAGAAAAAATTGAAACAGTGATCAAAAACCTTTCAGCAAATAAAAAGCCCTGGTCAGGATGGCTTTACAGGGGAGTTCTACTAAGAATTCAAAGAAGAACTAAAACCTATGAAACTAGATCACCAACTTACACCATACACAAAAATAAACTCAAAATGGATAAAGGACTTGAATGTAAGACAGAAAACCATAAAAACCCTACAAGATTCCATAAGCAGCAAAATTGCACACATATGTCATAGCAATATCTTTACAGACACAGATCCTAGGGCAAGAGAGATTAAGGAGAAAATAAACAAATGGGACTACATCAAAATAAAAAGCTTCTGCACAGTAAAAGAAACCATCAATAAAACAACAAGAAAGCCCACTGCATGGGAGAACATATTTGCCAGTGTTATCTCTAATAAGGGTTTAATCTCCAACATTTACAGGGAACTCATACAACTTAACAAAAGGAAGATAATCAATCCAATCAAAAAATGGGCAAACGACCTAAGTAGACACTTTTCGAAAGAGGACATTCAGAAAGCCAAGAGATACTTGAAAACATGCTCAAAGTCACTAATCATCTGAGAGATGCAAATCAAAACAACAATGAGGTATCATCTCACACCTGTCAGAAAGGCTATCATCAACAAATCAACAAATGACAAGTGCTGGAGAGGATGCAGAGAAAAAGGAACCCTTCTTCTCTGCTGGTGGGAATGCAGACTGGTGCCGCCATTGTGAAAACAGTATGGTGTTTACTCAAAAGATTAAAAATAGAACTGCCATTTGACCCAGTAATACCACATCTAGGAATATATCCAAAGAAAACAGAAACACCAATCAGAAAGGATATTTGCACCCCTATGTTCATAGCAGCACAATTTACAATAGCTAAGATTTGGAAACAGCCTAAATGCCCATCAGCAGATGAGTGGACTATAAACTAGTGGTACATCTACACAATGGCATACTACGCTGCTATAAAAAAGAAGGAATTCTTACCATTTGCAGGCAGCATGGATGGAACTGGAGAGCATTATGCTAAGTGAAATAAGCCAGGCAGTGAAAGAAAAATACCACATGATCTCACTCATTTATGGATAATAAAGTACATTATAACCTGATGAACAAAAAGATAGATACAGAGGCAGAGAAGCGTCGAACAGACTGTCAAATTACAGCGGGAAGGCTGGGGAGAGTTGCGGGGGGTGAGTAAGTGATCAATCAAAGGACTTATATGCATGCATATAAGCATAACCAATGGACACAAGACACTGGGGTTGTGGGGCAAAGGCATGTGCCGGGGGGATAGGGGAGGCCGGGGGAAGGTTAATGGGGGAAACAAGGATACATATATACTACTATTTGTAATACTTTAAACAAGAAAATAAAATTAAAAATAAACTTAGTGAAAATTTTTCAATATTTTAAATTTTTTCACATAAAATAAATGTGCCATGAAGGCAACTGTTTTTCTTAGGTGTCTGATTGGTTTCTAAAACACAAGGAGCAATTAGCAAATAAAAGGAAAGTTGATCTTAGTGGAAAAATGCTTCTGCTATCTGAACCTAATTGCATTACTATTAGTTGAGTCTGTTTTTGAGGAATTGCCTATTCATTTTTTATAAACATTTCCTAAGAACAAAAATATTTCTGAACATATGGGCCATGTCTCTTTTTGGATGTAAAAACTTCTGGCATTTTGCTGACATCATTTTGTTCTGAGTCACTCTCTCATTTGCTATAAACATAATGGTATTTTGATCAATTAGGAATAACGTAAGATTCTTTGAACATAACATTGCTATCACTCTGTCTTTACCATATGGGTAATGGATTACCCAATGTGTTATCTTCCTAATTATTTTAAATTTATATTTTTTTGGTGTATTTATTGTTTCTGAGACAGGTGGTCTGAGTAGATATTTTGTTAAACTCTGAATAAAATGCTACCTAGTCCAATGCTTACCACCTGTTAAATGAAGATGGCCTTGTCTAGGCTTTAAGGGACCTTGTTTCACTTTGCCTTCCTAACTTTATCATTACCCTCAACTCTTATAGGAGGAGTTGTGATTGAGAACTTGGGATCCTTGCATGGGTATTCCCTTCAAGTCCACGATTCAAGTCATAAATGACCTTTCAAGATCTTGCTTACCATACCCAGTTCTGCTGTGCTCTGGAATTATAATTCAGAAGTCTCACATACATGTACTTAGGTACACACACACACACTTTCATCCTTTCATTAGGAAAAAATTATCAAACACTGATCAAGGTTGTGAAATACATAATAATACAGTGACAAACACAAGCAAAATCTTAGTTCTCATGCAATTTAAATTCTAGCAAGAGGCAGACAAACAATAAAGACAGAAATAATTTCCAGTCTCAAAAAGAACTGTGAAAATATAAAGCAACTGAAAAAAATAGAAAGTATGAAGGAGTGAAGATTACTTTAAGATCAGGCAGTTTTTCTGACTTTTAAGCAGAAATGTATATGATGTGAGGGAGCAAAAAATACTCTGGGTAGAGCAAACAGCAGATGCTAAAACCTGATGTAGTAATGAGCTTAGTTCACTCTGTGGACAGAAAAACATTCCTTGAGCTGGTAGTTGGGCTCTGCATGCTAGGGAAACAAGAGATGGAATAGAATATACTTATTGCCTCCAGGACCCCAAAGCTGGGTTTTCAAAAATGGTGAGTAGTCCTTTCAATCTGATATTCCAAACCCATCATCTATTTCCTCATTCTTCCCAGGCTTTCATCTCAGTGGCCTTATTCTGATTAGTTTCCCACACCAAAGCTAGCTGGCCTCCAGGTTTACAGGCCAATCCAGCCTACATCCTGCTGTGCACAGTGCCATGTTAGGAGGAGGCAGGTGAAGGGTGTCTACTCACAATGTGAAAAAGATTCAAGCCCTGCCTCAAATTCCTTGAATCTTCCAACTGAATTCCACAAATCAACCTATGAAATTCCATAAATCAAGCTGGGTTAACTAAGCAGAATTTCTCAACCTTGGCACCACTGTCATTTTAGATCATTGCCCTGTGCATTGTAAGGTGTTTACCAGCATTCCTGATCTCTATATCCAAATGACATTAAAGTCCACCCAACTTGTGAAAATCAAAAATTGTTTTTAAAAAAATCAGCCCTGGCTGGCTTGTCTCTGTGGTTAGAACGTCATCCCACAGACCATAGGGTCCAGGTTTGATTCCTGGTCAAGAGCATGTGTCTGGGTTGCAGGCCTGACCCCAGCCCGGGTCATGGCTATGCAGGAGGCAATCAATGTTTCTCTCTCACATCCATGTTTCTTTCTCTCTCTTTCTCTCTCTCTCTCTCTTTCTCTTTCTCTCTCTCTCTTTCTCTCTCTCTCTCTTCCTCCCTCTCTTCAACTTTCTCTAAAAATCAATGGGGGGAAATAGCCTCAGGTGAGGATTAGTGAAAAAAAAAATCAGTTGGGTGAAATTTAAAGATCTTATTCAGTGGTTCTCAACCTTCCTAATGCCGCAACACTTTAATACAGTTCCTCATGTTGTGGTGACCCCCAATTTCATTGTTACAAATTGAACATAATTAAAGCATAGTGATTAATCACAAAAACAATATGTAATTATATATGTGTTTGCCAAGGGTCTTAGGCGACCCCTGTGAAAGGGTCGTTTGACCCCCCAAAAGGGTCGCGACCCACAGGTTGAGAACCGCTGATTATTGGCTTTATTCAGTGAATATTTTAGCAGCCGATTGTCACATCATTATGTGCTGGGCTGCATATCTGGCGCTTTGGCCAGACGGGTCATGCTGTGCTATCTGTTCCTAAAACACATAGATAGGAAGGTACTGACATCAGGCCAGGCCTTGAGATATGGTCTCATGGCCCCTTCCCAGCACGCAGGCCTTCTTTCTCAGAAGGCCCGGAAGTCTCATTCCAAATTTGGGAGACAAAGGATTGGAAAAAATATAAATAAAGAGAGTTTCCTCCATATTGGGGGCCCAGAATTTGAAAGACACATTTTTCTCTGGGCCTCCACAGAATTTAATAATAAAATGTAATTCCTGTAGTCTGGGCTGCAGTTCAGCCTCTGCTTTGGCAGGGTGCTGTAACTGTAGTCAGCTGGCCAGCTTAATAAAGGCTCTTAAATTTAAATTCTGAGTTGGTGGTCTATCTCGCTGAGTGAACCCATAACATTTAGTCTTTTTTAAATGTCTTCATTGATTTTAATTATTGATTATTTTATTTCAGGAATAATGATTTTAAATATAATAATGTTAGAGGATGCCCTAACTGGTTTGGCTCAGTGGATAGAGCATTGGCCTATGGATTGAAGGGTCCCAGGTTCAATTCCAGTCAAGGGCATGTACCTTGATTGCAGACACATCCCCAGTAGGGGGTGTGCAGGAGGCAGCTGATCGATGTTTCTAACTCTCTACCCCTCTCCCTTCCTCTCTGTAAAAAATTAATAAAATATATTTTTAAAAAAATAAAATAATGTTAGAGGATGTCATTAGTTTTGTATTGACTTGTTTGGTGTGCACAACAGGAACAAGAAAAATAGGTTTATTTGTGTTATGATTATTAATTTGGGCAGTTATTCAGTGTCTGGTAAGTTAATGTTTAAGAAAAAATACTAATTCTTATTAAAATGTTCTATTATTTTACGTTAATGATTACTCATTTATTTCAGCCCTTTGTATTCAGCATGTCTCTATTGAAATAAACCTATGTTTCTATGAAAATTGAAGCTTTTGTTATTTTGCGGCCCACATAAACCTAAACCTTGTTTATTTGGCCCATGTTAGCCTTTGAGTTTGACATGCTTGATCTAGACAATGAGCTAAATTAGAAGTGAGCTAAACAAAGGAAACATAAATTCAAGTTGTTAGTAGGGAAACATGGTGGGAGTCGGGGAAGACAAAGAGGTACATAAGGACCTATTGTACATTATAACCTGATGAACATTGCTACTCAATGTTTCTTTAAACCTAAATCTGCTTGAAAAAAATAAAACATTAACTAAAACTAACAAAACAAACTTCCAGACAATTATAGTATAGTAAGTCATTACTATAGAGATGGGCACCAGGTACAGTGAATAACAGCAAACAGCCTCCTCACTTAGACCTTGGTGGGCTGATGAGAAAAGCAACGTCATCATCAGGAAAATTTCTGATGGGGAGTGGGGTTATCCTTGGCAGAGCCTTTAAGGGAGAGAGTGTATTTACTGGGTGATGAGGGACACAGGGTGTTCCAGGCCAGGAAAGTAGCATGTATGAAAGCCCAGGTGTAGGAGGAAGGCTTTTCATGGTGGGAGTGAGGAGAGAGGGAATGCCTTTATGAGCAGGGGTGTAACATGGCCAGTGGGCATTTTGCTTGTTGTTGTTTGCTTTGGGGAAAGGGAGTTGTTTTTTTTAATCTTCACCTGAAGAAATGTTTGTGGTTTTAAAAAAAATTGATTTTAGAGAGAAAAAGTAAGAGAAAAAGAAACATCGATGTGAAAGAGAAACATTGATCAATTGCTTTCCCCACCTGTGCCCCAACTAGAGATCAAACCCACAACCTGGATATGTGCCCTGACAAGGAATCAAACCTGCCACCTTTTGATATATGGGACGACACTCCAACCACCTGATCCACACCCACCAGAGCTGCCAATGGGCATTTTGAAACAATTATTCTGATTACAGAGGAGAGGTGGGTTACAGGGAACAACTTTAGAGGTAACTGGCCAAGGCAGTAACAGAGGTGAGGGATATTGCAGGGTTTGCCTATTTTCCCCTGTGGTACACAGTGCTAGGTAGTACACAGTGCTGGGTGTACAATGCAGATGTGGGCAGTATTTGCTAACTGAGAGGGGTGAGTAGAGTTTGCTGACTTGTGCTACATATACCTGGAATTTAAATATCATATATTGCATCTAGAATGACATAGGAACATCTTTTCTGAACAGTAAATAGTAAGGCATGATCTGATAATTATATAAAACTAGTGGCCTGGTGCACACAATTTGTGCATGGTGGAGGGGTGTCCCTCAGCCCAGCCTGCACCTTCTCCAATCTGGGACTCCTCAGGGGATGTCTGACTGCTGGTTTAGGCCAGGTCCCACATGCCTAAACCAGCAGTCGGACATCCCTCTCACAATCTGGGACCGCTGGCTCCTAACCGCTCACCTGCCTGCCTGCTTGATTGCCCCTAACCACTCTACCTGCCGGCCTGCTTGCCCCCAACTGGTACCCCAGCTGGCCTGCTCGCCCCCAACTGCCCCCCCCCCCCGCCAACCTGATCAAGCCCAACTGCCCTCCCCTCCTGGCCTGATTGCCCCTAATCGCCTCTGCCTTGGCCCTGCCACCATGGCTTTGTCCAGAAAGACATCCAGAAGGTCTCCTGGTCTAATTAGCATATTACTCTTTTATTAGTATAGACTAGAGGCCCGGTGCACAAAAATTTGTGCACTCAGGGGGGAGAGGAGGGTCCCTCAGCCTGACCTGTGCTCTCTCACAGTCTGGGACCCTTCGGGAGATAATGACCTGCTGGCTTAGGCCTGCTCCTGGGTGGCAGAGGGCAGGCCCAATCCCTAGGTGCAGCCCCTGGTCAGCTCAGAGCAGGGATGATTGGGGAGTTGGGGCGCCTCCCCCTGTCATGCACAGAGCAGGGCGGATCAGGAGGTTGTGATGCCACCCTCAGTCATGCTCAGGGTAGGGCTGATTGGGGGGTTGGGGCACCGCCCCCTGTCACACTCAAGGCAGGGTTGATGGGGAAGTTGCGACACCACCCCCAGTCACGCACAGAGCAGGGTCAATGAGGGAGTTGGGGTGCTGCCACCTGTCACTCACAGAGCAGGGCCCATCAGGGGGGTTGGGGCTCCGTACCCTGTCATGCACAGAGCAGGGCCCATCAGGGGGTTGGGGAGCTCCCCCCTATCACGCACAGAGCAGGGCTGATCAGGGGGTTGAGGAGCTCCCCCCGCCCGTCACTCACAGAGTAGGGCCGATAGGGGAGTTGGGGCACCGCCCCCTGTCACACACAGAGCAGGGTGGATCAGGGGGTTGGGGCGCCGCACCCTGTCACACTCAGGGCAGGTCCGATGCGGAGGTTATGGCTCTACCCTATCACACACAGAGCAGGGCCCGTGGTTGGGTGGGGTTGTGGCGCCACACTCTGTCACACACAGAGCCGCAGGGCAATCAGGGGGTTGGGGAGCTGCCCCCTATCAGGCACAGAGCAGGGCTTATCAGGGTGTTGGGGTGCCTTCCCCTGTCACGAACAGACCAGGGCGGATAGGGAGGTTGTGGCCCTGCCCCCTGTCACACACAGAGCCGCAGGGCAATCAGGGGGTTTGGGCGCGGCCCCCTGTCACGCTGATCCTAGTGTTGGGAGGCATATTACCCTTTTACTATATAGGATAGAGGCCTGGTGCATGGGTGGGGGCCAGCTGGTTTGCCCTGAAGGGTGTCCTGGATCAGGGTGGGGGTCCTGCTTGGGTGCCTGGCCAGCCTGGGTGAGGGGATGATGATTGTTTGCAGCTGGTCACACACCCTTCAGAGTGGGGGTCCCCACTGGGGTGCCTGGCCAGTCTGGGTGAGGGGCTGAGGGCTGTTTTCAGGCTGGCGGGTGACTGAAGCTCCCAAGTGCTCCTTTTTTTCTTTTTTCTTTTATTCTGGGCCAGCTTTAGCTCTGAGGCTTGGCTCCAGCTCTTAGGCCTCAGCTGCTGAAAGCAGGTATCTGGTTTGTTTGGGTTCTATAATTGAAACACTGTTTCAACTCCAGCTCTGAGATCCCGGCTGGCTGAAAGTAGGTTTTGGGGTTTTGTTTAGCTTCTATATTTGTAACAATGTTTCAAACTGCAAGCTCAGAGGCCAGCAGTGGCAGGCAGGGAACGTTGGAGTCCTCCATCACTGAAGCAAGCAAGCCTCATGTTCGCTTCCAGCTGCCTGGCTGCCGACCGCCATCTTGGCTGCCAGTTAATTTGCATATTGCCCTGATTAGCCAATGAGAAGGGTAGCAGAGGTATGGCTAATTACCATGTTTCTCTTTTATTAGATAGGATAGGATATGACATACTGCCATAATTATAACATATCTACCAGTATTACTCTATGAGAATATGTACTTCATGCAATAGGAAGGCATCTAATACATTACATTGTATATGTTGTAAGTAGTAGGAAATACTGTATTTGTAGCAATAGTATACATCCTGTGACTTCCCTCCTGATTAGGGATGTATTTGGAAAGAAAATAGCTCCAAGTTTGGAGAAATTAAATTACAATATGACTCTAATTCAACTGCCTCCTGTACTTCCAGCCAGATAACAAACAAACAAACAAAAAAATCCTAGGGCCAGCACCTCCTATGGCTGAGCTCCAGAGTGAGGGCCTGGGGCCCAGCGTTGGGCGGGAGATGGTGACTTGGAGGCACGTCGCATCCATCCTGCTGTCAGCCCAGCGACTGGGGCCCTCGGCTCCCAGCCCCTCCCGAGCTCTGGTGACTCCTAACAGGTCCCGAGGCTGTGCCCCCAATCCCGCTGCCCTCTCCTCGCTGGGGACCGGGGAGCAGTGGTGCGGGGTGCAGGCATCCCATTTTCATTAAAATGTTCAACCTGTGCCTGCTCCACCTGTGTCCACAGGCAGCCCAGGGGCAGACAGTGATCCAGAGGCACTTGCCGCCTCCGGCCCTCCCCCTCCCTCCCCCCCCCCCCCCCACCAGAGCTCAGCCATGATGGTCCCGGGTGAGACAGCCCCACCAGGCCCCATGGCTACGACTTGGACCCGCTTCCTTAACCAGGGACCTGCGACTGGGAGGGCAGCAGCGGTGCTTCCTCCCCAGCCCGCACTGGAGGGGGTCCCTGTGGTTTCAGAACCGAACTCCAAGGGCCTCCCTGGGCAGCAGCAGCCCTAGTCTGCCGGCTCTCCCTCGATCCCGCCAAGGCTTGCTTCTCACACTTGCTGAAAACCTTCTTGGTGCATTTGCCGTAGTAATCAGTTTGGGCTGAAAGGACTGGGGGATTCCGGCAGGGCTGAGGGGACTGGGCGCCGCCATCTTTGTGATGGTGAATGGTCAATTTCCAGATTCCATCTTTATTAGATAGGATATTTGACATTTGGGGTTGCCTCCCCTGCCCCAAATCTGGGCTGTGTGGTCTGTTTGAAAGTCAGGGATAAACATTTCTCTTTATTCTTTTTCCAAAATGAAGGTATTTCATTCTGAGCTCTTGGAAATAAAAGTAGAAAAAAAGAGTTAGAAAAAAAGGTGCAGACAATGTTTGATTTATATAGTAAGGGACTCCTAGACCACATAACAGCATGACTTTATAAAGTGCATAATGACCCCCTTTATTTGTTTTAGCAAATTTTAGAGTATTTTGGAGGCAGAATTTTCTATGAATAGGTAGAAGACACATGTAAAAAGAGGCATGCTTACTGATAGCATAATACAGCTCTATCTCCAGCATTGTGGAACAGTAGGCCATGCAACCCAATTTACTTAAAGTTCCTTTGTATTCAGAGAAATTTACTGTAATTCCTCACCAAAAAAGGACCTTTAAATATTACATTGAACATACTGTATCCCTATAATTCTTTATGTGTTTTGTCTTCCTATAATGTGTGCTGAAGTTATTATCCCTTAAAAGCAAATTTTAAATTGTAAGATCAATGTTTACTTGAGTAATGAAAAAAAAAAAAAAAACGGTTTAGATCAGCTCACATGTTTGGCTCAAACTTGTTTCCCTCTTTCTTTTTGTTTCTCTCTCACCTCCTCTACCCCCTCTTTTCTTTCTGTCTAATTCTTACTCATCATTTGCTTCTTTGTCACAGGATATCTCCTTCTTCAGAGGACTTTAACTCATGTATGAACAGTGCCACTGTTTTACTGTTGTCATCAGTTCTGGTGTCAGTGCAGGGCTTTGAATTCACACAAAAAGATGGCTTGTGGCTTTCCAACTTCATTATTGGGTCCCCAAAGAACTCACAGGGTTCCCACAGCCTCAGGAGCACTGGAGGGGCACAGGGCTTGGGTCCCTGCTGAGCCTACAGCAGCTCTATTGGATCTCTTTATAGCTGGGGCTTCTCTGTGGAATTTGTTTTGGAACTAGGGCTACTAATTAAACACAACAGATTAAGGGTTGAAGACCTGTGATTTCCGTTGAACTGACAAACAGACGTCAGGTCATGGTTACATAAGATCTTTGCTACTATCTCTCCCTCCCCAATATCTGTAGTCCTGAGGGACCAGATATATTTGGGATAATTCCCTGCTCCCCCAAACATTCACTACATGTTCAGAAATTCTGGACTAAAATACTTCAGATGGATTGATCTCTAGCTGTATAAGCCCAGGAACTAAATAGATGTTTCTTTTTTAAAAAATTTATCTTTGCCGAAAGCGGTTTGGCTCAGTGGATAGAGCGTCGGCCTGTGGACTGAAAGGTCCCGGGTTCGATTCCGGTCAAGGGCATGTACCTGGGTTGTGGGCACTTCCCCAGTGGGGGATGTGCAGGAGGCAGCTGATCGATGTTTCTCTCTCATCGATGTTTCTAACTCTCTATCTCTCTCTCTTCCTCTCTGTAAAAAATTAATAAAATATATTTAAAAAAATAAAATAAAAAAATAAAAATTTATCTTTATTGTTGAAAGTAATACAGTTGTACTGTTTGCTCCCCATTGACCCATTCTAGCCTGCTCCCTCCCCCATAGATGTTTCTTAATATATCAAGCAGTACTCCCTGTCTTATTCAGTTACTTATGCTCACACAACCATGCACACAAATGTACAAATACAAATTATTTTTTCCTAATTATCATAGAAATCTAAACTGAGAAAATATCTAGAACAAACTGAGCTTTCTGTTGTTCCACATGTGTCACAAATTTTTTTACAGCTCTTTAAGTGAGTATGTGTGTATGTGTTGATATATTCTTGGATTCCAGCTGAAAACATTGGAAAAGTAACAGTATGGAAAGTTAAAGGTATAGAAAGTATTGTGTCTGAGTATTTCAGATATGGCAGATAAGAAGGATGATCAGTTTCACATAGAATTTATCTAATACTTAAATTGTTTCAAAAGATCAGCCTGGCTTTTTAATTAAAGTTTTAATTTCAGACCATCCTTTGTGGTTACTTTCGGTCTCTGAGTTTGCAAGGCTGCCACATAGGCCTTCCCTGATTTAGTCAGGTAAGCATGTGGCCCCTTTTGGTCCACACCTCCAAATCTAAAAGATGCTCTTAACAGATCAAAAAAAGGACACTCATGAGGAGACTATTCTAAAACAGAGGGGCCCTGCCCCAGCCTGAAGAGAGCAAGGAGAGGAAGGCAGGGAGGGAGAGATGGAGAAGGAAAGGAGACAAGCCACTGCACCCAAAAATTCAACCAATGGATTCTTCTGTTTTGTTGAGCATCACCTGGTTCCTAGCCTTCCTTTAAGCAAATCCATATCTACATTCTCTCTACTCATGGTCTGTCTAAACCTACCACAGCAGCAGTTTCCATAACCTTTCTTAGGAAATCAGTTGCCTAAATTTCAATTTTCCAGACTAAAAATGAATCATCAAGTCGTCTCCCACTGATCTATTTTTAAAAATATTTCCAGATGAGTGCTGTGTACAACCTCTACTTTTTCATGACAAAATATCAGAACCTGGTATAATAATTTTATTGCTAAGGTCTTTTCAACATTAGAAGACCTGTGAGACTCAACAGAACAAATGTTTAAAAATAGAATCTCTCATTAAATAGGCGATGTCAGAGCTAAAAGCTCCCTTCACAAATAAATATTCTAAATCCTGTTTTTTACACTTTGAGATAAAAACTCTGGCCAGAAATAGGTATTTTTCTGTGCTTTCCAAAGCAATCACTTTCAAATTTTCTTTTCTTTTTTGTTCAATAGTTCATCAGACTTCACATTGAATAGACTGTCTGGGCCCTCCAAAGTCAACTGAGTGTATTAGTAGGATTAAATAAAATCTCCAATCCTTGAGACAGATACACAGCTTTTTTATGTGAGCTCAGACTTCTGTGGTCCAGGACCAATGGCATCATGCACTTTCTCTGAATTCTTCATTTTTCTTTAACAAAATTAATTATTAACAAAATTAATTATTTTTATTTACCTTTTTCTTTACTATTAAGAGGAATTCATAAATGTTAGACTGTAACCCACTAGGAAAACTACCTACTTTCATGCCACTTGGGTCACCTTAGGGATACATTTTAGGAACCCAAATGTGGACAGCAGAAAAAAAGCCCATTAACTTTCCATGAGCTGGATAAATAATCATTCCTGAAAGTTACTACAATGCCTCTGTTTCTCCATGGTTTCTAGCTTACAATGTATTATCATGTTAATTTTGTGGTATTTCACAACAATTCTGTAAGGTAAGAATTGGAATATATATATATATATATATATATATATATATATATATATATATATATACAGTTAAAGGAATTAGGGCTTAGAAATTAACTGGCATGTTACCTCACTGAAACTCATGTTAAGTTCAGATCCACTGCTCCAACACAGTGAGATGACTGGTATCCACTAGCCCTATATAAACAAATCATCTGAGACCGCCAGGTGGCCAGGGCTCAAAGCTGCAAGTCCTTTTTTATCTCCTCTCCTTACCTCTCTTCACCTCCTCCAGAATTGCCTAATGAACTCTCCAGAATGCAATTAGAATAAAATCTATACTAGTAAAAGGGTAATATGCTAATTAGACTGTCCATCTTCCACTGGACAAAGCCACAGTGGTAGGGGCCGAGGCAGAGGCCTGCAAGGGAGGGCAGTTAGGGGCAATCAGGTCATCAGGAAAGGACAGTTAGGGAGCAATCAGTCAACAGGGGAGGGCAATTAGGGGGCGATCAGGCCAGCAGGGGAACAGTTAGGGGGCAATCAGGCTAGCAGGCAGAGGTTATTAGGGGCAATCAGGCAGAGAGGCAGGTGAGCAGTTAGGAGCCAGCGGTCCCGGATTATGAGAGGGATGCCTGACTGTCTGTTTAGGCCCGATCCTGAGGTATCGGGCCTAAACTGGCAGTCAGACAACTCCCGAGGGGTCCCGGATTGGAGAGGGTGGAGGTGAGACGAAGGGCCCACCATGCACTAATTTTGTGCACCAGGCCTCTAGTACATATACAAAAACTCCAAAGAAAGACTAGAATTCCACATATTGCATTTCATTTAAATTTCATTTCAGCCCTCAGCTCTTAAATATTACATTATGAGTATTAAATAGTAATAACTTTGTTCTTCTAAACTGTTGATGACTAATGGGGCATTGAACCTCAGAACCTAGAGAATACACACCTGTAAACTCACAAACAAGGGCCTTAATGAGATAAATGTACATGGTAGACATCAGTAAAAAACTCTGCTGTTTACAAATTAATCCTCACACTCTACCCCTTGTTACCCTGATGAAAAAGAAATATCTGTCTAGTTTTTTGTTATTATTTTTTCTTGAATGTATTGGGGTAACATTGCTTAATAAAATTATATACAGAGAAACCAAGATGACAGCATAGGTAAACACCAGAAATTGCTGCCTCACACAACCACTTCAAAATTACAACTAAAAGACAAAACGGACATCATCCAGAACGACAGGAAGGCTGGCTGAGTGGAAATTCTACAACTAGAAGGAAAGAGAAAAGCACACTGAGACTCAGAGGAGGTGCAGAAGTAAAGTGCAGAGGTATGGAGGCGCACATGGAAAGGTCTGGCAACTGAGGACGCTGTTGTCTTTTTCAATCAGGAGGGAGTCTCAAGCTCCTGACTGCTTTGAACTCCAGTTCTGGGCGAGTCTCTGGGGACCCAGACTCATATGGGGAGAAACTGGACTGTCTGGCATCAGTTGGAACTCAAGGGTGGCTTTCTCTCAGAGGTGCTTGCAGTGATTACCAGGACACTGAGACGCAGGGCCTCTTAGGGTAGGACTGAGGAGCAGCCATAGCTGCTTGCTCCACACTGTTGATCCCCTGAGACCCCACCCACCCAAGCTGCGCACAGAGGCTTTTGCATATGAAAGGCCTGGCCCGTTGCAATCTGAAAATTACCTAACAAACTGCAGTTGGCTCAGAGAGACCCAGAATTTCCATAAGAAGGCCCAAGGCCCCACAGCAGCTTGCATTACTTCACAGCTGGGCCTCATCTGGGCACCTGCAAACCCCCCAAAAAGGAAGGGGAATCTGCAGATCTCTCCATAGCTCCTGCTGGGTAGCCTCAGGCAGAGGCTAAATTAGCACCTCCTTAGAGATCCAAGAGCCAGTGTACCCAGTGGTCAGAGTGGGACCATCCAGATTACAACTCCTCAGATCCATAAGAGACACACTCAGGGGGCAGACTCAGTGAGCAACAAAGCCCCACTGAAGCAAGTCTTTCCCCAAAAGGGTGTTTCCAGCACAGAAGTTCTCCCACTGCAGACACAGCTGGTTCTCACAGCCAATTGGCCTGGAGGTCAATTCCTCCCAGTGATACCTACAACAATCAAAGCTAAACTACAACAAAACTGTGCACAAAGCCCACAAAGGGGAGCACCAAAAGTGTCCACCTCAGGTAATTGGGTAGGCTGAGCCACTGGGCCCTATAGGACACCTAGCACACAAAGCCACTCTATCAACACAGGGAAACATAAAAAAATGCAGAGACAAAGAAACAGGTCACAAATGACAGAAATGGAGGAAAGCAAACTATTGGATATAGAGTTCAAAACCACACTTATAAGGTTTTTATTTTTTTTAATATATTTTTTATTGATTAAGATATTACATATGTGTCCTTGTCCCCACGTTACGCTCTACCCCCCCCCTCATGCCCTCACCCCCCCCCCCATTGTCCATGTCCATTGGTTAGGCCTATATGCTTGCATGTAAGTCCTTTGGTTGATCTTTTCCCCTTACCCCCACCCTCCCCTACCTTCCCTCCAAGGCCCGACAGTCCAATCAATGCCTCTCCGTCTCTGGATCAGTCCTGTTCATCAGTTTATGTTGTTCATTATATTCCACAAATGAGTGAGATCATGTGGTATTTATCCGCTCTCCAGTTCCATCCATGCTGTGGCAAATGGTAAGAGTTCCTTTTTCTTCTTCCCCTTCTTAAAGAATACCTTTCAGCATTTCATATAATGTTGGTTTGGTGGTGATGAACTCCTTTAGCTTTTTCTTATCTGTGAAGCTCTTTATCTGACCTTCTATTCTGAATGATAGCTTTGCTGGATAAAGTAATCTTGGTTGCAGGTTCTTGCTATTCATCACTTTGAATATTTCTTGCCACTCTCTTCTGGCCTGCATGGTTTCTGTTGAGAAATCAGCTGACAGTCGTATGGATACTCCCTTGTAGGTAACTGATCTCTTCTGGCCTGCATGGTTTCTGTTGAGAAATCAGCTGACAGTCGTATGGGTACTCCCTTGTAGGTAACTGTTCACTTATAAGGTTTTTCAAGAATTTTCTAGAAACCGCCGATAAATTTAGTGAGACCCTCAAGAAATCTAGTGAGACCCTCGAGGTTATAGAAAAGGACCAACGAGAAATTAACATGCACTGACTGAAATAAAGAATATTATACAGCCCTGACCGGTTTGGCTCAGTGGATATAACATTGGCCTGTGGACTGAAGGGTCCCAGGTTCGATTACAGTCAAGGGCATGTACCTTGGTTGCGGGCATATCCCCGGTAGGGGCTGTGCAGGAGGCAGCTGATTGATGTTTCTCTCTCATTGATGTTTCTGACTCTCTATCCCTCTCCCTTCATCTCTGTAAAAAAATCAATAAAATATATTTTTTTAAAAAATAATATCATACAGAGTTCCAACAGCAGACTAGAGGATCACAAGAACCAAGTCAAAGCTTTGAAATACGAAGAAGCAAAAAACACCCACTGGAAAAGCAAAAGAAAAAAGAATCCGAAAATATGAAGATAGTGTAAGGAGCCTCTGGGACAACTTCAAGCGTAACAACATCCAAATTATGGGGGTGCCAGAAGAAGAGAGAGAGCAAGATATTGAAAACCTATTTGAAGAAATAATGACAGAAACTTCCCCTACATGGTGAAAGAAATAGACTTACAAGTCCAGGAAGCGCAGAGAACCCCAAACCAAAGGAAGCAAAGAGGGCCACACCAAGGCACATCATAATTAAAATGCCAAGAGCAAAAGACAAAGAGAGAATCTTAAAAGCAACAAGAGAAAGACAGTCAGTTACCTACAAGGGAGTACCCATACGACTGTCAGCTGATTTCTCAACAGAAACTTTGCAGGCCAGAAGGGAGTGGCAAGAAATATTCAAAGTGATGAATAGCAAGAACCTAGAACCAAGATTACTTTATCCAGCAAAGCTATCATTCAGAACTGAAGGTCAGATAAAGAGCTTCACAGATAAGAAAAAGCTAAAGGAGTTCATCACCACCAAACCAGTATTATATGAAATGCTGAAAGGTATCATTTAAGAAGAGGGAGAAGAAGAAAAAGGTAAAGATACAAATTATGAACAACAAATACACATCTATCAACAAGTGAATCTAAAAATCAAGTGAATAAATAATCTATGAACAGAATAAATTGGTGAATATAATAGAATCATGGGCATAGAAAGGGAGTGGATTGACTATTCTCCGGGGGGGGAAAGGGGTGTGGGGGGTTCGGGAAGAGACTGGACAAAAATCGTACACCTATGGATGAGGACAGTGCGGGGGCGGGGGGGGTGTTAAGGGCAGAGTGTGGTGTGGGAATCGGGTGGAGGGGAACTATGGGGGGAAAAAAGAGAACAATTGTAATAGTCTGAACAATAAAGATTTAATTTTTTTTAAAAAATTTATATACATCATCTACATTGTATTGTGTGTTCAAGACCTCAAGTCAATTGTCCTTCCATCAACGTTTATCCCACATTTACCCGCTTCTACTTTCCCCTACTTAAATCACCATACTGTTGTCTGTGTCTGTTCAGTTTTGGGGTGTTTTTTTGTTTGTTTGTTTGCTTCCTTGCTTGCTTGCTTAACAGTATAGAGTTACCTCAAAAATTAAGAATAGAACTGTCTTATGACCCACAAATTCCGCTTCTGGGAATATATTCAAAGAAATTTGAAACACTAATATAAAAGAATATATGCACCACTATGTTCATTGCAGTGTTTGTTACAATAGCCAAGATTTGTTTATTTTTTGTTGTTGTTCAAACCAACTTTGATTTTTATATTTATTTTCTCTTTTTAGCTAAAAAAATATTAAGATGACTCTCACTTTTAAAAAATGATTTTAAAATATGTAAATTTCTGCAAAAGTAAATCTTTTCGTTCTTTCCTGTATATGTGGATGGGAGTATCTCACCAATTCTGCCAGAAGTACGGCCTGATGGAACACAGAAACAAGAGAAGGTATTGGGTCTGACCAAACATGGTTGCCCTCTGAGGGGACATCAGAAACTTCAGCAGACATGGAAGACCCAGCTGAGATTTGCAATCCATTTTGAGGTTTTCAGCTTAGCTTTTGTGAATAGCACCTGTGCTATCCAAAAAAACAACAACAAACAAACAAACAAACAAAAAAAGCAGAAATTGTAGAAAATGGTAATAGGGATTGATTAGAAAAACATAAGCTAGACCACTTCTGTAGTCTCAAGGCCTTTGTTGAAATAGCAAGACCTTTCCATCACTCTGCTCTGAGGACTCTTTCATTTCCCCATTCCACAATCAAATAAGCTTGAATTATCTAGTTCACTTTGAAGAAGTTCCTTTCTCCCCAAAATTGAGATTACAACTACTAAAAAGGGTAATGAAGCTGATAAGGTACCAACCAACCCAATCTCCTTCTAGGCAGTAAAAGAAAAAGGAAAGTGCTGATACTGCAAGTTAGAGCCCTGCTGCCCAGTTGGGTGGCCACTGGCCACATGTAGATATTAAGTCCTGGAAATGCGGTTCCTGCAAATGGATCTGTGCTACAAGAGTAATAAGCACTGAACTTCCAAGTCTCCATATAAGAAAAATAATGTAAATTTCTCATTGATTGGTTATTAAAATGACAATATTTGGATATATTAGGCTGCCAAAGTATATTGTTAAAATTGATTTCACCAATTTATATTCACTTCTTTAATGTGGCTACCAGACAATTCTACATTATAAATATGGTTCACATAATATTTCTACTGGACAGAGCTACTCTACAGTAAGGAGAGGCAAATTTTTCCAAAATGAAGAAACAGAAAAAAGCTAGATAGATAGGAAAGGGGGCATGAAAAAGGAAAGTAAAACACAAAACCCAACTAGAGGAGCTTATTAAGACACCTCAACTGGATGGGGAAGGAAGGGTGTGTGTGAAAGGCATGAACTTTAAAATGTATGGATATTGCTAAGACAGACAGCATGCAGATAACCAATCATAAGGTAGTAAGCATATAAACCAATCCCAAGAATGTTGCTAAAGCAAAATTATTTGAAAAGACCAATAAGGACCTAGCAAGACTGTCTCCACCTCTAAATTAAAAGGCTTGCACTTGCTCTCACCCTCTCTCTTCTCCCTGGAAAGCAATAGATTCCTGATGTTCCTGTGGTAGAGGAGCACATCCCTGTGTCACATGGCTTATAGTCATGTAGGCCTCCACACATGGACTATTGGACTTTGATTAGCTTGGATACTGAACCACTATGAACTGGAATATGTAAAGGAAGCTCTGGACACTGGCCTGCTCCTGGAACCCTAGCAGCACCTTTTCCAGGACTGAGGAGCGTCAAACTGGAGCAACCAAGTATGCATCTCACTTCAGGCTACAAGGAAGTGAGGATTGTGTGACCCAGAGCAACCTGTTCCCACTTCACTTTGAGCCCAGGGTCTTGCTGCTGGGGAAACCTGGAGTAACCAAGCATGTGCCTCAAGAGGGCCACAGGGGAACTCTGACTGTGTGACACAGAGCAGCCTGCACCTGCTTCCTCTTGGCCCCTGGGACAGTCCTTCAGGGGCTACCCAGAAAAACTCATCACACTAGGCAACAGGAGAGTGCTGCCAGGGTGACCCAGAGCAAGCCAGCGTGCCCATCCAGGGGGCCACAACACTGCACTGCAAGTGCACTGCCAGAGGGACCTGGAATGCCATCCTGGCACAGGTGCTGGAGCCACAGAGAGAACTGCATGCCAGAGGGCTCTGGGTTCTCACAGGTAGTCACATACTAGAGGAACTGTGCATGCACACCCACCACCCCAAGCATCTGAAGCAGACAACTGAGGGACCAGAATCATAGGAGAAGGGGATACAATTCAGAATAGAGACAATAAATGCATGAGACTCAAGGCAGATCCAGCCTGTGAGTTGACAATTTACAAAACATTACCCGGATAGGGTCTTCAACCTTTAAAACCCCAAGCAGGATGCCCAGCAAAGAGACAGAAAAAAATGGGGAGACAAAGAAACAATCCCCCCAAGGAAAGAAGAGGAGGAATCACCAGAAAAGGCACTAAAGGAAATGGAGGGGTGCAATTTGTCAGAAAAAGAATTCCGAGTAAGGGCCACACAGTTCATAATCCAGATGGATGACAAAATCAACAACTTATATAAGAGTCTAGAAGAAATAAAAGATGATATAGCAACAATAAAAAACACAATGGAAGGTTTCAACAGTAGACTGGAAGAACCAGAGGACTGAATTAGTGAGTTACAAGATAGGGCATAAAAAAACAAAAAACACCAATCTGAACAGCGATTGGAGTAAAAAAAAATTAGAAAGCAGGAGGATAGCCTAAGGGAGCTTTGGGACAACATGAAACAAAGTAACATGCATAAAATAGGGGTTCCAGAGGACAAGTAGAGGAGCAAGGATTAGAAAACCTATTTGAAGAAATAAAGACAGAAAACGTCCCTGATTTGGGAAAGAAAAAGTCACACAAGCACAGAGAATTACACATAAGATGAATCCAAAGGACCTACACCAATGACAACGAGAGAATCTTAAAGGCTACAAGAGAGAGAAAGAGAGTTACCTACAAAGGATCTCCCATTAGATTATCAAACGATTTTTCAACAGAAACACATGATGCCAGAAGGGAATGGAAAGTATACAAAGTGATGCAAAGCAAAGGACTGAATCCAAGAACACTCTATCCAGCAAGGCTATAAATCAAAATTGAAGGGGAAATCAGAAGCTTCACAGACAAAAGACAAACAAACAAACAAACAAACAACAATAAAAAACAACTAAGGGACTTTATCACTACCAAGCCAGCAAGGCAAAAAATGCTAAAGGGACTGTTGTAAAAAGAAGACATAGAAAGGGAAGAAGGAACACAGCCATAAAGAATAAAAATGGCTATAAACAAGTACCTATAAATAATAACCTTAAATGTAAATGGTCTAAACCAGGGGTCCTCAAACTTTTTAAACAGGGGGCCAGTTCACTGTCCCTCAGACCGTTGGAGGGCCTATAGTTTAAAAAAAAAACTATGAACAAATTCCTATGCACACTGCACATATCTTATTTTGAAGTAGAAAAACAAAATGGGAACAAATACAATATTTGTATTTGCATGTGGCCCACGGGCCATAGTTTGAGGACCCCTGGTCTAAATGTTCCAATCAAAAGACATAGAGTGGAAGAATTGATAAGAAAAAATGGCCCATATATATGCTGTCTACAAGAGACCCACCTCAGAACAAAGAACTCACTCAAACTGAAAGTGAAGGGATGGAAAAAACATTTTCAGGCAAATGGAAATGAAGAAAAAAAAAAAAAAGCAGGGGAAGCAATACTTAGAGCTGACAAAATAGACCTCAAAGTGAAGGCCATAACAAGAGATAAGGAAGGACACTTCATAATACTAAAGGAATCGATCAACTCAACAAGAGAATATGACTCTGGTAAACATATATGTACCCAATACATGAGCACCTACATACATAAAAAAAACTTTTGGAAGATATCAAGGAAGAGATTCACAGAAATACAATCATAGTAGGAGATTTTAATACCCCATAGACATCACTGGATAAATCCGCTAGACAAAAAAATCATCAAAGAAACAGCCATCCTAAATGACTCACTAGATTAGATGGAATTAATTGACATCTTCAGAACATTTCACCCCAAAACTACAGAATATACATTCTTCTCAAGTGCACATGAGACATTTTCAAAGATAGACCATAGATTGGGACACAGGCAAAGTCTCTTCAAATACAAGAAGACTGAAATCATATCAAGCATATTCTCAGATCACAAAGGAATAAGATTAAAAATAAACTACAATAAAAACAATCAAAAAAATTCCAATACTTGGAGCCTCAATAACATGTAATTAAACAATGATTGGGTTACCAAGAGATCAAAGAAGAAATAAAAAACACCCTGGAAAAAAAATGACAATGAAAACACACCAATCCAAAATCTATGGGACACAGTGAAAATAGTCCTGAGAGGGAAGTTCATGGCATTGCAGGCCTACCTAAAAAGAGAAAAGAAAAAGAAAAACTGGTAATAAATTATCTAACCCTACAACTTAAAGAATTAGAAAGAGAGCAAAAAGAAAAGCCCAGAGTGAACAGAAGGAAGGATATAATAAAGATCAGAGTGGAAATAAATGGCAAAGAGACCAAAAAAAACCCCAAACAAACAAAAAAACAATACAAAAGATCAACAAAACCAAGAGCTAGTTCTTTGAAAGGATAAACAAGATTGATGAACCCCTAGCCAGGCTCACCAAGAAGCAAATAGAGAGAACCCAAATAAACCAAATCAGAAATAAAAGAGATGAAATAACAACAGACCCCACAGAAATACAAAGGATTGTAAAAAAAAAATACTATAGACAACTCTATTCCAACAAACTAGTCAACCTAGAAGAAATGGACATATTCTGAGAAAAATACAACCTTCCAAAACTCAATCAGGAAGAATCAAAAAATCTGAATACACAGATAACTATGAAGGAAATTGAAACAGTAATAATAATAAAAAAAAAAAATCCAGCAAACAAAAGCCTGGGCCAGATGGCTTCACAGGGAAGTTTTACCAAATATTCAAAGAAGAACAAAAAACTATCCTCTTCAGACTATACCAAAAATATCAAGAGGAAGGAACACTTTCAAGCTCTTTCTATGAAGCCACCATTACCCTAATCCCAAAACCAAATAAAAACATTACAAAGAAAGAGAATGACAGGCCAATATCTCTGATGAACATAGATGTAAAATCCTCAACAAAATCCTAACAAATTGGATCCAGCATTACATTAGAAAGATCATATACCATGACCAAGTGAGATTTATTCCAAGGATGCAAGGATGGTACAATACCCGCAAATCAATAAATGTGATACATCACATAAACAAATCAAGAGACAAAAATCACATATTCATATCAATTGATGGAGAAAAAGCATTTGGCAAAATCCAACACCCTTTCTTGAATAAAAACTGTCAGCAAAGTGGGAATAGAGGGATCATACCTCAACATAATAAAACCCTGATATGACAAACTTACAGCCAACACCATACTCAATGGGAAAAAACTAAACTCATTTCCCCTAAGAACAGAAACAAGACAGGGATGCCCACTTTCACCACCCCTACTCAATATAGTACTGGAAGTGCTAGCCATACTGATCAGACAAGAAGAAGAAATAAAAGGCATCCAAATTGGAAAAGAAGAAGTAAAACTGTATTTATTCCCAGATGATATGCTTTAGTACATGGAAAACCCCAAAGACTTCATCAAAAAACTATTAGACCTAATAAGTGAATGAATTCGGCAATGTAGCGGGATACAAAATTAACACCCAGAAATATATGGCATTTTTATACACCAATAATGAACTCACAGAAAGAGAAACTAAAAAAAACAATCCCATTTAGCATTGCAGCGAAAAATTAAGATACCTAGGAATAAACTTAAATAAGGAGATAAAAGACCTGTACTCAGAAAACTATAGGACATTGAAAAAAGATACAGAGGAAGACATAAACAGATGGAAAAACGTGCCATGTTCATGGATTAGTAGAATCAACATCAATAAAATGTCCATACTATCCAAAGCAATCTACAGATTTGACACAATCCTTATTTAAATACCAACGGCATATTTCAAAGATTGAAAACAAACTCTCCAAAAATTCATATGGAATAAAAAAAGACCCTGAATAGCCACAGCAATTCTGAGAAACTGCACAATATGGTTAGGGAAATGCTGTGGGTTTTTGTTTTTGTTTTTAAATAATACATCACTTCAAAGGGCTTGACTTTTCAGCTGACCTCAGTTCTTCTGCCTTTCCTCCTCTAAGTCTCTGCCTGTCCCTCAGTCTGCTGACTTAGTACCACTTTTGTGATGTTCTTTTGAGGAAGAGGAACACAACTGCTTTCTGGTTCAAAACCATGTCATTGAATAGCGGGGCAAATGCTGAGGGCTGGCAACATCAGGATTTCTTTTTGACCAGCAATATCTGTTTGCTCAGCTGAGACCTTGTCTGTCTCTGTCAGTAGTCACTGTCCTTTGTGATGTAAGAAGTCACTGCTAGCCATGGTGTTCACTAGCTGCAGGATGGAGGAGATTCTGGGGTAGAGAAGAGTGGAGGCATTTTCTTCTGGCCTCCATGGGACAAGATAGGCCAGTCTTATACACAGGTGTCCTCAGTGTTTGCTCAGATAATTTGAGTTGCAAGAGTTTTGCTTTAAAGAGGAAATTGCAAAAGGAAATACACAGAAGTCCTTCCCTCCTACTTCTGTTTCCCATCTACTTGGGACCTTGGTGAGGCAGTGTTGACCCAGGATTTACCACCTCCATGAGGAGGAGTTGCTCAGAGACCAAATGGATAGAGTCAGGCCAAAGGAGAGGAATTTATGCAGGAATCAGATAAAGGTGCTCCATCTCAGCCAGAGGAGGCTTTCTCCTGCCAACATACATGAAATGATTTTTTTTTTGGATTCTTAAGACAAGTCATGGAGCTCAGAATTTGCCTTATGCTGTCCAGACATCTCAAGAAATGCCTCTGGAAGGTGAGTCAGTCCCAAGGGTAATTCCAAATCCCCCAGGTCACTGGCACAGTCTGAGGAGTTAGGAATGCAGATTTCACTTGGGAGACACAAATTTAAAAGTCCTATAGGTCAGAATACTTCAAATCAAAGTACCTAGAATCATCAGAGGGCTTTAAAATACTTAAAACACAGGACTAGGCCCCATGCTTGACTCACTGAACCAGCAACAGCTTATCAGGGAAAATGCTGCCCTATCTTCTATGTTCAGCTAGAATTTAGCCAGAAATAAATAAATACATTGCAAAACTAGGGGGCATCTGTAGTCCTTTATAGTCAATAAATGCAAAGGTAGTTTCTCGCTGCAAAATGGAAAAGAACATTGCTCTCACTGCCATCTCTGCAGCACTCACATCTGCCCCACCCTTGCCAATCAAAATCTCCAGAATTGAGGCCAGGAAATATGTCTTTGCAAAAATCCCTGAGCCAGTTCTGACATATATACACTGGGTGAGCATTCCAAAGACTTCACTCAGACTTTGCATCATTTGACATATTTATGTGTTCTACTGGAGTGGGGTTGAAACAAGCCCTGTTCTGGGTCACTCCAACACTAATCAGACACCTGAGTGACTCTGCAGTGCTCCTCAAAGACTTATTCCAGCATAGATGCCAGGAGATGGACTGGTTTTTAACTAGTAGGAAAAAGTCCTACTCCAGTGTTATAACCCAGTGAAGAGGGTCAAGCTCACATTGCAAGTACAGGCTGAGCTCCTGAGAATACTGGTTCTGGTCTGAGTGTCCATTCACCCCTTAGGACACTCAGAACGAGGTGGAATGCCTGCTCTGGGTCCACTCTCAGTTCCTAAGATGAAGCTGGTCCTTCACCCTCTGCAGATGGACCCCGCAGGCTGTGCCTCCAGGAGCCTGGTGAAATACACAGTCTCTTGATTCTCACCAGCCTCTTTCACAGCTCCTGGGACACCTGAGGTCCCTTTGGTCATCACATATTGGGGACCTACTGTGCACCACCCACTGCACTAGCCTCCTTAATTTCATTCACTAGTAAATATTTAATTTTAATAATTACTCAAATAACCATGTAAGCCTTGCTTACCTATAAGGAAACAAGACTCTGAGGGCTTCCTTAATAAAAGAGACTCTTTGGAAAGGATGGTTCCCTATCTGCTTTCAACAGAAGTGCATCCACATTCTAACTGACACATGTACTTTTCATAAAAGTTTATTTCAATAATGCATCTCACATAACATTGTAGCTTCTTCTGACTTAGTCTCCACCTGTACAGTTAAACCTACCAGTGACCCTGGGCTGCACTTGTTAGAAACAGCACATTTCTGGAGCTGTAGATGGCTCCATTGAATATGTTGCTCAGAATTTATTTAAATTTAGCAGATAAAGAACCAGCAATGTACATCAGCCCAAGCTGGACTGAAAGTCATTGATAGCATTAATTATAATAATAACATTATTTTAGCACGCTCACTATTCTAGGAATTGTGACAAGTCTTGTAAAGCTCTGTGGATGCAATTTAATTTTCTGTAGTCCTCAGATTAACACTGTGAGCTAGCTGTTAATATTATCTCCAAGTTAAGAAGTCAGGAGCATGAAGAGCTGACCAAACCATCCATCATCGTGTGGGGGTAAGGGCAGCTTCAAATCCATGGAGAGTCAACAGATGCCACATTCTAAATAATGCCTGGAAGGAAAAAAGTCTGACTGACAAACTATTCCTTAGATATTCCTTAGAATACCACTTCCCAATTCCAAAATTCATAAATTCTAGGCTTAGAATTGGACCCGCCCACTTTATTTTAGTTCACTATTCTATCCCACTTCCAATCTGTCTGTTGGAGAAAAAATCCCCCATAATATTTCAGTATGTCTTGGTTCCAACAAATAGGATGATTATATGAGAAAGGAAGAAAAAAAGTCCTGTGGGCAAATTGTAAGTAAAGCCTGTTAACCCTCAAACAAATGCCATGCCCAAGTGTTGGTTCAAACTGCAGAAACAAAGATCAGAGGAAATAATAAGAAAAACTTTTCTCTTTGCTTCCTGGGAAAGTACCATTTTCATTAGACATTAAAGCATTTTTGGGTAAAGAATCCATTGCACTTGGCTATTTACAAACTATGTTTCACCCAAAATATAAATGTATAATACAGAATTAAAGATGAGATACTTAAAGATGATTTCTTAGGAAAACTTTCAAGAAACAGAGAATTATAAGTGGCTTATACTTCCAACTCTCATGACTAAACAGAGGCATCTGGTCAACAGTTGGCACACAAGACACTATTGCTCACTCATTGAAGTTGACATAAGTTTACAAGCTGGATGGCTTTATGGTTGTCAGAAGCTATAGAACAAACGTAAAACACAGAAACAATTTGTGTTACAGAGGGGTTTTTTGGTCTATGAAAATAAAACCAAACCACAAAATCTCTTCAGATTCTTGAGGCCATGGATCTCATTAGAAGCCTAAACAAGAGTTTTCTTATAAAATTGTACCTAAAAATTATTGTGGGGAATGATAAAATCTCCACCAGTCTCTAGTGCCAAAATAGCAAGAAAAAAAGTACATGATTTATTTGGTCTTTTGAATAAACAAGATCCATCCTGGTCCCTCTGCCTAAAATGAAACTTCTCCTGATGAAGCCCTGGGCATCCTTCATGACCAGACTCCACATTACCTCTCAAGCTCCCCTAACTCAGCCCAAGCATTATTCCAGAGTTCTGGCCTGAAGCCTGCCTCCCTGACCCTTCCAACAACGGTACCAGGAAAACATTTGTAACATTTCATTGGTTGTTTTATAGATCAACTGTGGGGCATCAAGCTTGTATATATGAGCATTGCATAGTTCTGTTCACAACAGCAGAGTTTTCCAGCCTCCATACCATGGTTCACTATACACTGACATCCCAGTAACAGTCTTGGAAAATGCCTACCAGGTGATAATAATAAAGTTGGCTTTATTGTGTACTGTATATGGGAGTAGAGGGGAGGTGGAGGGTGGCAATAGTGTGTTTGGTATCCTCAGAACTCCATCAAAGAACCTAAATGGGCCCCATCTAGAAGCCAGACATTTGACCTAAATAGTTCAAAGGACCAAAAACAACTTAGAGCTAATCAAGGTGTGGGGAGGTAGAAAGACAGATAGAGAAAAATCAGGAAGAGAGAAAGCGAGGGAGAACTAGGGAATAAACTAGTAAATTTGAAGAAGGTAACTTTTAAGTTTTCAAAAATCAGGTATACAAAAAGTTGAGTGCTATCAATATTAGCCATAGAAGCCAGGTTTGTAGAAACAGAAGTTTATGCCAAAGCCATGATGAAACCTTCTGTATTTTTGGAAGAAAAACAAAAAGCTACCATCACCTCCAAGCCAGATTATTATAGAGAAATAATAGGTGCAGCGTGCATTTCTATAGTGTAATAAACTAAACCAAATTTGTTAAATTAAAAATGAAACAAGAGTCTATAGACAACTTTCATTATTTAGAGCTTCAATATTTATAGAACAAAAATTTTATTTAACCTGTATATTCCTAAAGGCCATCATTATGCCAAGCATAAAATGAGCCTTGAATAAAAATTAATAAGGGAAATTGGAGGGTCAATGAGTGAGGAAGGAGAAGTGAACACAGTTGACTCTTGAACAACACAGGTCCACTTATATGTGGATTTCTTTTCAATAAATACTAGAGGCCTGGTGCACAAAAATTTGTGCGGGGTGGGGGGGAGGTCCCTCAGCCCGGCCTGTGCCCTCTCACAGTCTGGGACCCCTAGGGGATGACCATCTGCTGGCTGAGGCCTGCTCCCGAAGGGATAGGGCCTAAGCTGGCAATCAGACATCCCTCTGGCAGCCCAGCAGCCCTCGGGGGATGTCCACTTGCCAGCGGGGAGCAGACCTAAGCTGCACTCGGACATCCTTAGCGCTGCTCAGGAGGCAGGAGAGGCTCCCACCACCACCGCTGTACTGGCAGCCATCAGCCTGGCTTGTGGCTGAGCAGAGCTCCCCCTGTGGGAGCGCACTGACCACCAGAGGGCAGCTCCTGCATTGAGTGTCTGCCTCCTGGTGGTCAGTGTGTGTCATAGTGACCAGTCATTCCCAGTCTTTCTGCTGTTAGGGTCAGTTTGCATGTTACCCTTTTACTATATAGGATAGAAGCCTGGTGCATGGGTGGGGGCCGGCTGGTTTGCCCTGAATGGTGTCCCGGACCAGGGTGGGGGTCCCCACTGGGGTGCCTGGCCAGCCCTGATGAGGGGCTGATGGCTATTTCAGGCTGCCCGCACCCCCTTCAGGGTGGGGGTCCCCACCGGGGTGCCTGGCCAGCCCTGATGAGGGGCTGATGGCTGTTTCAGGTTGCCCGCACCCCCTTTAGGGTGAGGGTCCCCACTGGGGTGCCTGGCCAGTCTAGATGAGGGGTTGAGGGCTGTTTTCAGGCTGGCCACACCCCCTTCAGGGTGGGGGTCCCCACCGGGGTGCCTGGCCAGCCCTGATGAGAGGCTGATGGCTGTTTCAGGTTTCCCGCACCCCCTTTAGGGTGGAGGTCCCCACTGGGGTGCCTGGCCAGTCTAGATGAGGGGTTGAGGGCTGTTTTCAGGCTGGCCACACCCCTTTTAGGGTGGGGGTCCTCACTGGGGTGCCTTTCCAGTCTGGATGAGGGGCTGTTGGCTGTTTTCAGGTGGGCCAATCCCACTGGTGACTGAAGCTCCCATTCTCTCCTTTTTTTCTTTTTTTTTATTCTGGGATTTATTTACCTTCTGTAATGAAACATTGTTGCAGCTCCATCTCTGAGTCCTCGCTGGCTGAAAGCAGGTATCTGGCACTTGTTTAGCTTCTATAATTGATACATAGCTGCTTTTGGAGCTCAGAGCCAGACCACGGAGGTGGGAACCTTGGCTTCCTCCGTCAGTGGAGCAAACAAACCTCATGTTCGCTTCAGCTGTGTGGCTGCTGGATGCCATCTTTGTTGGCAGTTAATTTGCATATTGCCCTGATTAGCCAATGGGAAGCATAGCGGAGGTATGGTCAATTACCATGTTTGTCTATTATTAGATAGGATACAGTTAACCTTTCATATCCTTGGTTCTGCATCATGGATTTAACTAACTGGGTTTACCCTCCTCAGATGTGGAGGGCTGACCATATGCACAGGTTTACACCATATTATATGAGTCTTGAACATCCTCGCACTTTGGTATCTGCAGGGGTCCTGGAACCAATCTCCCACAGATACCAGAAAACAACTGAAGTGTTTGGGGGAGTCAAAATTATACATGAAATTTCTACTGTGCAGGGTTCGCCTGCTTACTCTTATCATTGTTCAAGGTTATACATTTATGTGGAATTTATATCCATGCAAACTTTATAATACAATGGAAATATCTCAAGAATTGAATATAATTAAACAATTTAAAATAAAAGTACAATAAAAGGAAGTTTAGGAGATATGTGAACAGGCTAGCCCACTAAACATGATTGTAATAGCCGACCTACCTATGATTAAAAATGAGAAACATAAAATGCAACCTAGAAAGAGACAAAGCCCACATTATATAAATATATCCCAAGAAACTAGAAACACCAATCAGAAAGGATATATGTAACCCTATGTTCATAGCAGCACAATTTACAATAGCTAAAATTTGGAAACAGCCTAAGTGCCCATTAGAAGATGAGTGAATTAAAAAACTATGGTACATCTACGCAATGGAATACTATGCTGCTGTAAAAAAGAAGGAATTCTTACCATTTGCAATAGCATGGATGGAACTGGAGAGCATTATTATAAGCAAAATAAGTCAGTCAGAGAAAGATAAATATCACATGATCTCACTCATTTGTGGATTATAATGAACAACATAAACTGATGAACAAAAACAGATTCAGAGACAGAGAAGCATCGATCAGATGCTCAAACCTCAGAGGGAAGGTAGGGGAGAGTGAGGGTAAGGGGGAGAGATCAACCAAAGGACTTGTATGCATGCATATAAGCCTAACCAATGGACACAGACATCAGGGGGTGAGGACATGAATGGGGAGGGGGGTAATGGGGGGATAAAGACATATATGTAATACCTTAACCAATTAAAATGTATTTGGCTATCAGGTACTAGAAATAGCAAACCAAAGTTGATGCACTACCTAAGAAACTGACAAAAGAAT
This sequence comes from Myotis nattereri, assembly GCF_964212035.1. NCBI lineage: Eukaryota > Metazoa > Chordata > Mammalia > Chiroptera > Vespertilionidae > Myotis > Myotis nattereri. The sequence goes on from NC_138076.1 coordinate 108,778,232, forward strand.
CATAAAAATGTTTAAAAATTAAAAATATTACATATTTCCTAAAATGGTGCCTTAAGGATAAAACAATACTAGTTGAGTACAACTTCTAAGACATCTTCAAACGTAAGAACCAGAACCTCTGCTCACCTGCCCATCCTTTTCTGCTTCAACCATATACGCTCCATGTTCTCTTCCAAGGACTTCCTGTTAGGATTCCTCACTGTCCCCTCTGTCACCAGATCACTCTTCAGAGACACTGCCAACTTCCCAACATGTTGCCATGTGATCAGTGAGCTCCCTCGGTGATTTACACTTCGACTGTAAGAGTCCTGAGACCAGGGACCAATCCCCTTCTGTGTTTCAGGTAGCAGATTTGTTAAATGAACAAACACTAATTCTACTGGGGGACAGGAAGTGGGTGGGAGCCCTGGGATAAAGTAGGATGGACAATGCCTGGCCCAGTGTACCCTGCAGTAGGGTCCCAGGTAAGATAAAATGAGCTCTGGGCACCTGAGATCGGGGTCCAGTAAGGCCCTTTGCAATTTTACAGCTCTGACAGGAGCCCACCCTAGTTGTAACCATAACCAAAGCTCTAACAGCCTCTGAAGTCATAATTAAATCTAATTACACCCCTAGAAGTGGGAAATATGGAAGGGGTCTCAGAGAAATGGTTTTCATGAGATTTTAGGCTCAGAGTAAATTAATGCATCTTCTTCCATAACATGCATTAAAATTCAAATTTCTACTGCTGGATATAAATGTAAGGGGGCTGACCCAGCAGCTACAATACTTCTAGTGATGGCTTATTATAATAAACTAGAGGCCCGGTGCACAAAAATTTGTGCACTGCAGGGAGAGGGGGGGAGGGGTCCCTCAGCCCGGCCTGTGCCCTCTCACAGTCTGGGACTCCTCAAGAGATAATGACCTGCTGGCTTAGGCCTGCTCCCGGTGGCAGAGGGCAGACCCAATCCCTAGGTGCAGCCCCTGGTCAGCTCAGAGCAGGGCCGACTGGGGAGTTGGGGCGCCGCCCCCTGTCATGCACAGAGCAGGGCAGATAGGGAGGTTGCGATGCCACCCTCAGTCAAGCTCAGGGTAGGGCCGATTGGGGGGTTGAGGCACCGCCCCCTGTCACACTCAAGGCAGGGTCGATGGGGAGGTTGCAGCGCCACCCCCTGTCACGCACAGAGCAGGGCCAATTGGGGTTGGGGAGCTCCCCCCTGTCACACACAGAGCAGGGCCCATCATGGGGTTGGGGAGCTCCCCCCTGTCATGCACAGAGCAGGGCCAATCAGGGGGTTGAGGAGCTCCCCCCTGTCACTCACAGAGTAGCGCCGATAGGGGAATTGGGGCACCGCCCCTGTCACACACAGAGCAGGGCAGATGAGGGGGTTGGGGCACCGCACCCTGTCACACACAGAGCAGGCCCGATCAGGGGGTTGGGGCATGGGAGCCTGTCACACACAGAGCCGGAGGGCGATCAGGGGGTTGGGGAGCTCCCCCCTATCAGGCACAGAGCAGGGCTGATCAGGGGGTTGGGGCGCCTTTCCCTGTCACAAACAGAGCAGGGCGGATAAGGAGGTTGTGGCCCCACCCCCTGTCACACACAGAGCTGCAGGGCTATCAGGAGGTTTGGGTGCTACCCCCTGTCACGCTGATTCTGGTGCCGGGAGGCCTTGCGGCTCCACTGATCCCGGTGCTGGGAGGCATATTACCCTTTTACTATATAGGATAGAGGCCTGGTGCATGGGTGGGGGCCGGTTGGTTTGTCCTGAAGGGTGTCCTAGATCAGGGTGGGGGTCCCCACTGGGGTGCCTGGCCAGCCTGGGTGAGGGGATGATGGCTATTTGCAGCTGGTCACACACCCTTCAGGGTTGGGGTCCGCACTGGGGTGCCTGGCCAGCCTGGATGAGGGGCTGAGGGCTGTTTTCAGTCTGGCAAGTGACTGAAGCTCCCAACCGCTCCTTTTTTTCTTTTTTTTTTTTTTTTATTCTGGGCCAGCTTTAGCTCTGAGGCTTGGCTCCAGCTCTGAGATCCTGGCTGGCTGAAAGCAGGTTTCTGGGGTTTTGTTTAGCTTCTATATTAGTAACAATGTTTCAAACTGCAAGCTCAGAGGCCGACAAGGCAGGCGGGGAACGTTGGAGTCCTCCATCACTGAAGCAAGCCATCCTCATGTTCTCTTCAAGCTGCCTGGCTGCCGGCTGCCATCTTTGCTGGCAGTAAATTTGCATATCACCCTGATTAGCCAATGGGAAGGGTAGCGGATGTATGGCTAATTACCATGTTTCTCTTTTATTAGATAGGATGAGATAACCATGGCATGCATATCACTCCCCATCCCTCTCTACATTGTGTGGATGGTTTTCATACAGTGTCTTTGAAAAAACGTATTTTTCATTTTGGGTAAGTTTTACACGCAGTCCCCCTCGTCCAGAACAAAACAAGAAATACAGAGCCATGAGCGCTCAGGATAAAAATATGAATGTTGTTTGACCATTGGCCTTAAAAGGTCTTCCCAAAAGAGATTAGAAAAAGGGTATGCATGAAACAGACCCCAGGTCAAATACCTAGAAACATGAAAGAAAGCAAAACGCTAGATAAATGCATGTGTATTTAAAGAGCTGTTTGAAGGCAAAAATAGGAATGACCCTTTAGGATTACGAATTATTTCTGGCTCAGACTTTGCAACACAGTAAATGCACTCATGCTAATTTCACTTTTTAAAAATAAGATGGCAAGATCAAACAGAGAACATTTAATTTAGAATTGGCTGCCCATGGCTATGCCCATCGTTCATTTTTTTCTGAATCTCTTTCTTCCAAAAATAATTAAGAGACCTCACAGATAAAAATATGCCAATATTTCACAAATGAAACACTATTGAAACAGACATCATGAATAACTGATACATGCTAAAATGCCTCTGTCCTCATACAAACAAGTCATTATTTTAACAGAACTATGCTCTTGGTGTTTCCACCTGTCAAAATATCAAAAGCAAGTCTCTGCAAAGTGGAAATTTGAATAAAACGTGAACAGAATCTCCTGAGATTAACTTCAGGGAAATGGAGATTTTTGTGGCCAAAAAAGCACTTCTTCCCATGTGCAGGCTTCAAAGTGACAGTTCTTTTGTTTGTAAACGTGCATCACCTCATGGTAAGTGCTTTAAGAGCTTCAAGAACAAAGCTGTACATTCATGTTTTCTAAACCATCTCTGAAATGTGTGTGTGCTTATGTGTGTGTGTGTGCATACATGTGTGTGCATGTGAGTATATGTGTACCTACACACCTACACATAGTCCTACTTGAATATCAAGAGGCATGATGATCTGGACTAACTACATGTTTAAAAGATGAGGCTAGATCTTCCAACAGAAGTTATTTGTTTAAGTAGGTGTGTACTAATATGTCTCCAAACAGTCACTGCTTACCATAAAATGCCACCAGAAAGGCAGTACCCAGTTGGTGATGTAGCCAGGCTTTCAAGTTGTGCTGATCTGAAGGAAAGTACAGAGTGCACATCACTCCAGGCCTTCCCGAGGCCACAAGTCTTCTGGAAACACTTCTGCTGCATTTCTCTCTCTCTCTCTCTGCAGCTGTCTCCCTATGAAAAGCCTGGAAGAGATATCAAAATGCAGTTATTTTTTACACAGAGCACATTCCATAAAACCCAGGCTTCTCTTGCAAAGTTGACACTTCTTTTCTGTTAATCCTTCACCTCTTATCTTTCTCCATTTTTCATCTCATTAATCCACAGAATTCAACCACTGTCTCCAAACACACTTTCTGTGGCTCCAGGACTGCAGCCCCACCCCAACCCACACTTGGACCTAAAAATGGCATCTCATTGACTTCCCAGAACCCAGAAAGGCAGGACCACAGGCTCCCAGCATCCCCTGCATCTCAAACCCAGGCTGGCCTGAACCCCAACTCCCGGTGCCGAGCTCTGTCTGGTATTGGAATTCAAAGATGTGTGACCGTTTATGAAAATGTGCATTTTATGCGGTTCCATGTTAAACCTGACACTGCAGTTAAAGAATGGAACAGGCTAATGGTCATAAATAAGAGACAGTGATCAAAAAGCTCACCTGAGACTCTGACTCTAATCCACTACAAAAACATTCATAACTTGCTTGATTCATTACATATCTTTTGAGATTGCACTATCTTTTTAAAATAATTTTTTATAGTTGATAGTGATACAGATGTCTCCCATTTATCCCTTTACTCTCCTCCACCCAGCCCCTACCCAGCCCCCTCCAGGTCTTCACCACCTGGTTGTCTGTGTCCATGGGATATGCATCTAGGTATATAAGTTCTTTAGTTTTTCTCTTCTCGTCCCCCCACCCACACATCAAGGTATGTCGATCTATTCCATGCCTCCATGCTTCTGGTTTCATTGTATTGGTCAATTCCTTTTGTTCATTAGATTCCACAAATAAGTGAAATCATGAAATACTGACCTTTCTCAGATTGGTTTATTTCACTGAGCATAATATTTTCCAGGTCCATCCATGCTGTTCCAAAGGGTAAAAGACACCACTTTTTAACAGCTGCATAATATTCTATTGTGTAAATGTCCCACACAAAGTTTTTTATTCATTCATCTACTGATGGGCACTTAGGTTGTTTCCAAATCTTAGCTATCATAAATAGCACTGCTATGAACATATGGTATTTCAGGAGTTTTAGGATATATTCCCAGAAGTGGGATCACTGGGTCCAATGGCAGTTCAATATTTAATTTTTTGAGGAAACTCCATAGTGGCTGCACTAATCTGCATTCCCACCAATAATGAACTAGTGTTCCCTTTTCCTGGCATCCTCACCAGCACTTGTCATTTGTTGATTTTTTAATACTGGTGTGAGGTGATATCTCATTGTGGTTTCAATTTGCATTTCTCTGATGATTAAGGACTTTGAGCATTGTTTCATATGTCTCTTGGCCATTTGTATGTCCTCTTTGGAAAAATGTCTATTCAGGTCTTCTGCCCATTTTTTAATTGGATTGTTCATCTTCCTTTTCTTGAGTTGTATGAGTGCTTTATATTTTGGATATCAACCCCTTATCAGATGTATGATTGGCAAATATGTTCTCCCATAGAGTGGGTTCCCTTTTCATTTTGATAGTGGCTTCTTTTGCTGTCCAGAAGCTTTTTGTTTTGATGTAGTCCCATTTATTTATTTTCTCCTTATTGCCTTTGCCCTCTTGGGCCTAGGAAATGTATCAGCAAAAATATGCTACATGAAATGTCTGAGATCATACTGTCTATGTTTTCTTTTAAGATTTTTATGGCTTCATGCCTTACACTGAAGTCTTTTATCCATTTTGAGTTTATGCTTGTGTATGGTGTAAGTTGGTGGTCTAGTTTCATCCTTTTGCATATGTCTGTCTAGTTTACCCAGAAAAATTTGTTAAAGAGACTGTCTTGACTTCATTGTATCTTCTTGCCTCCTTTGTGAAATATTAACTGACCATAATGATGTGAGTCCATTTCTGGGGTCTCTGTTCTGATCCATTGCTCTATATGCCTGTTCTTTTTTTTTTTTTTTCAGTTTCTCTTTCTTTCTTTTTTTATTGTTTTATTGCTTAAAGCATTACAAAGGGTATTACATATGTGTCCTCCCCCCACCCCCTGCCCTTTACAATCCCCTGGGCTCCCCTACCCCCCAGTGTCTTATGTCCATTGGTTATGCTTATACGCATGCATACAAGTCCTTCGGTTGATCTCTTACCCCCCTCCCTCCTGCCCCCCAACCCTCCCTGGCCTTCCTGCTGCAGTTTGACAATCAGTTTGAGGCAGCTCTGCCTCTGTATTGATTATTGTTCATAAGTTTATAGTGGTCTTTATTATCCCTGAATGAGTGAGATCATGTGGTATTCTTCCTTCATTGACTGGCTTATTTTACTTAGAATAATGCTCTCCAGTTCCATCCATGCCATTGCAAATAGTAAGAGTTCCTTCTTTTTTACAGCAGCATAGTATTCCATCGTGTAGATGTACCACAGTTTTCTTATCCATTCATCTACTGATGGGCACTTAGGCTGTTTCCATATCTTAGTTATGGCGAATTGTGCTGCTATGAACATATGGGTGCACATATCCGTTCAGATTGGTGTTTTTGGTTTCTTGGGATATATTACTAGAAGTGGGATCACTGGGTCAAATGGGAGTTCCATTTTTAGTTTTTTGAGGAAACTCCATACTGTCTTCCATAGTGGCTGCACCAGTCTGCATTCCCACCAGCAGTGCACGAGTGTTCCTTTTTCTCCACATCCTCTCCAGCACTTGTCGTTTGTTTATTTGTTGATGATAGCCAGTCTGACAGGTGTGAGTGAGATGGTACCTCATTGTTGTTTTGATTTGCATCTCTCCGATGATTAGTGACTTTGAGCATGTTTTCATATGTCTCTTGGCTTTCTGAATGTCCTCTTTTGAAAGGTGTCTATTTAGGTCCTTTGCCCATTTTTTGATTGGATTGTTTATCTTCCTTTTGTTAAGTTGTATGAGTTCCCTATAAATTTTGGAGACTAGGCCCTTATCAGATATGACATTGGCAAATATGTTTTCCCACACAGTGGGTTTTCTCGTTGTTTTGTTGATGGTTTCTTTTGCTGTGAAGAAGCTTTTTATTTTGATGTAGTCTCATTTGTTCATTTTCTCTTTAGTTTCAAGTGCCCTGGGAGCTGTATCAGTGAAGAAATTGCTTCGGCATATGTCTGAGATTTTGTTGCCTTTGGATTCTTCTAGAATTCTTATGGTTTCCCCTCATACATTTAAGTCCTTTATCAATTTTGAGTTTATTCTTGTGTATGGTGTAAGTTGGTGGTCTAGTTTCATTTTTTTGCATAAATCTGTCCAATTTTCCCAACACCATTTATTGAAGAGACTATCTTGACTCCATTGTATGTTCTTGCCTCCTTTGTCAAATATTAATTGAGCATATTCGTTCGGGCTGATTTCTGGGCGCTCTATTCTATTCCATTGATCTATATGTCTGTTCTTGTGCCAGTACCAGGCAGTTTTGAGAACAGTGGCTTTGTAATACAGCTTGATATCTGGTATTGAGATCCCACCTACTTTGTTCTTTCTCAGGATCACTGCAGCTATTCAGGGTCTTTTTTTATTCGAGATGAATTTTTGGAGAGGTCGTTCTAGATCTGTGAAGTATGCCATTGGTATTTTAATGGGAAGTGCATTGAATTTATAGATTGCTTTGGGTAGTATGGACATTTTAATGATGTTGATTCTACCAATCCATGAACACGGTATGGTCTTCCATCTGTTTATGTCTTCCTCTATCTCTTTTTTAATGTCCTGTAGTTTTCTGAGTAGAGGTCTTTTACCTCTTTAGTTAAGTTTATTCCTAGGTAGCTTAATTTTTTTGGTGCAATAGTAAATGGGATTGTTTTTATAATCTCTCTTTCTGAAAGTTCACTATTGGTGTATAGAAATGCCTCATATTTCTTGGGGTTAATTTTGTATCCTGCTACATTGCCAAATTCATGTATTAAGTCTAGTAGCTTTTTGATGGAGTATCTAGGGTTTTGTATGTATAATAGCATGTCGTCTGCAAATAAGGACAGTTTTACTTCCTCTTTTCCAATTTGGATGCCTTTTATTTCTTCTTCTTGCCGAATTGCAATGGCTAACACTTCCAGTACTATGTTGAATAGGAGTGGTGAAAGGGGGCATCCTTGTCTTGTTGCTGCTCTTAGGGGAAATGGTGTTAGTTTTTGTCCATTGAGTATGATGTTGGCTGTGGGCCTGTCATATATGGCTTTTATTATGTTGAGGTATGATCCTTCTATTCCCACCTTTCGGAGAGTTTTTATCAAAAATGGGTGTTGGATTTTGTGAAATGCTTTTCCTGCATCAATTGATATGACCATGTGGTTTTTTTCATTCAATTTGTTTATGTGATGTATCACATTTATTGATTTGTGGATATTGTACCATCCTTGCATTCCTGGGATGAATCCTACTTGGTCATGGTGTATGATCTTTCTGATGTACTGCTGTGTCTGATTTGCTAAGATTTTGTTGAGGATTTTGGCATCTATGTTCATGAGGGGTAATTGGCCTATAATTCTCTTTAATTGTGCTGTCTTTTTCTGGTTTTAGTATTAGAGTGATGCTGGCTTCAGAGAATGAGCTTGGAAGTGTTCCTTCCTCTTGAATTTTTTGTAGTAGTCTGAGGAGGATAGGTTTTAGTTCTTCCTTGAATGTTCGGTAAAACTCCCCTGTGAAGCCGTCTGGTCCTGGGCTTTTGTTTGCTGGAAGCTTTTTGATGACTGTTTCAATTTCTTCCATAGTTATTGGCCTATTGAGATTTTTAGATTCTTCCTGATTGAGTTTTGGAATGTTGTATTTTTCTAGGAATTTGTCCATTTCCTCCAAGTTGTCTAGTTTGTTGGAGTAAAGGTGTCCATAGTATTTTTTAACAAACCTTTGTATATCTGTGGGGTCTGTTCTTATTTCAACTCTATTGTTTCTGATTTTGTTTATTTGGGTCCTCTCTCTTTGCTTCTTGGTGAGCCTGGCTAGGGGTTTGTCAATCTTGTTTATCCTTTCAAAGAACCAGCTCTTGGTTTCATTGATTTTCTGTATTGTTTTTTTGGTCTCTATGTCATTTATTTCTGCTCTAATCTTTATTATCTCATTCCTTCTGCTCACTCTGGGGTTTTCTTGTTGCTCTCTTTCTAATTCTTTGAGTTGTAGAGTTAGATGATTTACTCCCATTTTTTCTTGTTTTTTGAGATAGGACTGTAGAGCTATAAACTTCCCTCTCAGGACTGCTTTCATTGTGTCCCATAGGTTTTGGATTGTTGTGTTTTCATTGTCATTAGTTTCCAGGATGTTTTCAATTTCTTCTCTGATCTCATTGGCAACCCAATCAATATTTTATAACATGTTATTCAGCTTCCAAGTGTTTGAGTGTTTTGGGTTGTTTTTATTGTAGTTTATTTCTAATATTATGCCATCGTGGTCTGAGAAGATGCTTGGTATGGTTCCAATCTTCTTGAATTTGTGGAGACTTTGCTTGTGGCCCAATATGTGGTCTATTTTTGAATATGTCCTATGAGTATCTGAGTGGAATGTGTATTCTGTGGCTTTGGAGTGAAGTGTTCTGAAGATGTCAATTAAGTCCTTCTGATCTAGTGAGTCATTTAGAATTGCTGTTTCTTTGCTGATTGTTTGTCTAGAGGATTTATCCAGTGATGTCAGTAGTGTATTAAAGTCCCCTACTATGATTGTATTGTTGTCGATCTCTCCTTTGATATCTTCCAGGCATTTTTTTATGTATTTGGGTGCTCCTGCATTGGGTGCATATATGTTTACCAGGGTTATATCTTCTTGTTGTATTGATCCCTTTAATATTATGAAGTGGCCTTCCTTATCTCTTGTTATGGCCTTCACTTTGAGGTCTATTTTGTCCGATATAAATATTGCTACCCCAGCTTTCTTTTCATTTCCATTTGCCTGAAAGATATTTTTCCAACCCTTCACTTTCAGTCTGTGTGAGTCCCTTCTTCTGAGGTGGGTCTCTTGTAAACAGCAAATGTATGGGTCGTGATTTTTTATCCATTCAGCCATTCGATGTCTTTGGTTGGAGCATTTAGTCTGTTTACATTTAAAGTTATTATTGAAAGGTACTTGTTTGTAGTCATTTCTTTTTTGTGTGTGGCTGTTTTCTTTCTGAGGTTTTTATTTATTCTTTTTAAACAAGTTCCTTTAGCATTTTTTGTATTGCTGGCTTGGTGGTGATAAACTCCCTTAGCCTTTTTTTGTCTGTGAAGCTTCTTATTTCTCCTACAATTTTGAATGATAGCCTTTCTGGATAGAGTATTCTTGGATTCAGTCCTTTGCTTTGCATCACTTTGTAAATTTCCATCCATTATTTTCTGGCCCGATGTGTTTCTGTTGACAAATCATTTGATAATCTAATGGGAGATCCCTTGTATATAACTTCCCGTCTCTCTCTTGCAGCCTGTAAGATTCTCTCTTTGTCCTGAACATTTGCCATGGTAATTATGATGTGACTTGGTATGGGTCTTTTCGGGTTCACCTTGTTTGGGACTCTCTGGGCTTGGGTGACTTTCTTCTTCCCCACCTCAGGGAAGTTTTCTGATATTATTTCTTTGAATAGGTTTTCTAATCCTTGCTCCTCTTTCTGTTGTTCTGGCGCCCCTATTATTCATATGTTGTTTCGTTTCATGTTGACCCAAAGCTCCCTTAGACTCTCCTCCTGTCTTTTAATTTTTTTCTCCAATTGCAGTACAGTTTGGGTGTGTTTTGCTTCCTTGTCTTCTAATTCATCAATTCAGTCCTCCACTTCTCCTAGTCTACTGTTGATACTTTCAAGGGTGTTTTTCATTGCAGCTATATCGCTCTTCATTTCTTCTTGGGTCTTACTTAAGTTGTTGATTTTTTCATCTGTTTCTTCTTGCTTCTTGTATATGTTGTTGACTTTTTTTCCTCCATCTGGTGTATGCACTCTAGGACCCTTATTCTGAATTCTTTTTCTCTCATGTTGTATGCCTCTGTATCACTTAGCTGCTTTTCTGTCGAGTCCTCCTTTTCTTTCCTTTGAGAGTTTCTTTGTCTACCCATGTTTGATCTCACTGACATATATAGATATTGACTCCTCCCTGTGTTTCAGTGGCTCTTCGGGCTGTGGTTTCTCCTTGAGCAGTTGTGGTAGCAGCTGCTCCTCCGTTGGTAGCAGGTCCTCTGATGGGTGCTTTTCACAGCTGTGGTGGCTCTTCTGTCTGGTGTAGGGAGGCTTCACACACAGCAACTGTTCCTCTGACAGGTGATCAGGAGGCTGCTGTTGCTTGGATCTGCTGCGTTGATTTAAAGGCACAAAATACAACACAACAAGGCACAACATACCAGGCACTGAACACAAATGTATTTACGGTATTAATAACCCCAAATAAAGGTGGCCACCCAAGCTAAGAGAGTTGGGGGATAAGGAGGAAAGAAGAGAATAAGACAGAAGAGAAAACAGAAAAAAAAGTAAGAGAGAAAAGAGAATGAAGTAGAAGAGGGGAGGGTACTATTTACATGAGGTGAAAACTCCGATAGAACCACCACTAATCCCAACAAATTCCAGCAATGGATCCCTGGAGATGAATACAAACTACAAACAACCAATAATATCAAGCGAGGCAAGGGAAAACAGAAGCACAAAAATAACCAGGGGTTGGGGGGGGGGGGTGGGAAACAGAAAAAGAAAAAGAAAAAGCAGAACAACCTCACAAACAGTCCTTAAGAAAACCCCAATATACTCAACAACCAAGCAAACAACAACAAAACAATAGAGAAAAGAAGAGGAAAAATAATTTGAATAGTGAATAAAGATAAGGGAGAGGTGTATAAGTATTTAGAGCAGGTGATTGGAAATAGGATATATAAGTAGGGTGAAATTTTGACAGGGGGTAAAAAGAATAGGGAAAATCTAAAGCAGGAATAGGGTAAGAGAAACAGGACAGCAAAAGGGGAAAAGTGGGGAAGAGGGTTTTAGCACAGAGGCAAAATTGAGGTAGAGAAAAATGATGCTAAAGGAATGATGAAAATAGAATGGAGAACACTAGTCCCAAAATAAAATAAAGAGAAAATAAAATGACACTTTAAAAAATGGTAAAATGGTAGCAGTGATAATATTGGTTAAAAATAAAAATGTATTAATTAAAAGGGTAAAATCAGGTGATGAAAAAAGAAAAAAAATGGTTTCTTAGTTAAAAGGTGAAAAAATAATTTAAAAAAAATTAAAAATGTGCAGTAATGAAGGCACTTCAGATCTTCTACTCTTCTTTTCAGCACGCCAGGTATTCAGGAGAATGTTGAATTTCCCTCTTATACACTGTTCCTCCGTGTTGTAGCCACAGTCCTGATTTTAAGGCAGGCCATATTGGTTTCCCAGACAGCCTTTATCTGTGTTTACAGAAGAGTCAGTTCGTGGCTCTGCCTCTGGGTGGCAGTGTGTTGGGATTGACCTCTGAGGCTATAAGTCCTCTCTGATCAGGAGTTCTCTATTGTACCTGAAACTGGCCTGGGAAAGTCCTCCGCCCAGAGCTGGTCCCCCAGTCGTCACTCCCCGCTCTGTTTCCCAGGCTCCCCAAAAACAACCTTCCCCTACAGGCTCTGCGAGTGACCCCAACTGGGTAATCCCATGCACTGGGTTCAACAATCAAACACACAGATTTAAGAGGAAGTGTGAAAACAAGAGCCTGGGAAGCTGTGCAAACTCGCAGGGCTCCACCTTCCAGATCTGCGCAGAGTCTCTGTGCGCGCGCTCTGGCCCCTGGCTCCAAGTAGCCAGCAGACTGGCAAAATCTGAGGCTGCCCATTTGCATCCAGTCCAACTGTGGGCTTATTTATAGCATTCCCTTCTGCCAGCAACCCTGGGGGAGCCCTTCCACACTCGTGGGTCATGCTGGCCCCAACGGCCGTGGACTTTGTGGGGTGCAGATTCCCCCCCACCCCCTCTGCGCACGTTTCACTCTCCAACCTAAATTGCAAACTGTACCTTTGGGGGAAGTCTAACCTTTCTGTGGGGAGAAGCAGGGCTCCTCTGAGTTCACATAGTCCCGCTGCTTGAGAGCTGTTGCTTCCGGGTTAGTAGCCGATCTCTGGATGCCAGTAACCGCCACTCAAGATAGCGCAGTCTCAGTGGCTGAGCCGGTGCACCGGGAGAGGTTTCAGCCTCAATCTCTAACTGTTCCCTTTTTCTAGGAGTTCTCTGTCTTTCCTGGCTGCAGACTGTCTCTCAGCTGAATCTCCTCTGCTTATTCTGGCTGTATGTTACCCATTTCAGCTGCTCGCCCTTATCTGCTCCGGGACAAGGCACCGACACATCCGTCTAAACCTCCGCCATTTTTTTCTCTCCTATATGCCTGTTCTTGTGCCAGTACCAGGCCGTTTGGGTTATAATGGCTTTGTAGTATGGTTTGATATCCAATATTGTGATCCCTCCAACTTTGTTCTTCTTTCTTAAGATTGCTGCAGCTATTTGAGATCATTTATGGTTCCTTATACTTTTTTTTTAAGTATCTGTTCTAGTTCAGTGAAGTATGCTATTGGTATTTTAATAGTGATTGTCTTGAATCTATAGATTGCTTTGGATAGTATAAACATTTTAATGATGTTAATTTTTCCAATCCATGAACATGGTATACTTTCCTTTTTTTTTTTTTTGTATCTTTTTCTATTTCCTTTTGTAATGTTCAATAGTTTTCCAAATATAAGTCTTTTACCTCCTTGGTTAAGTTTATTCCTAGGTATCTTATTTTTTTATACAATTTTAAATGGGATTTTTTTTTAGTTTCTCTTTCAAAGAGTTAATTATTAGTGTATAAAAATGCCATCAATTTTTAATGTAGATTTTGTATCCTGCTACCTTGCTAAATTCACTTATTAAGTGTACTAGTTTCCTGGTGGAGTCTTTAGGATTTCCTATGTGCAATATCATGTCATCTGAAAATGACAGTTTTACTTCCTCTTATCCAATCTGGATGTCTTTTATTCTTTTTCTTGCCTGGTTGCTGTGGCTGGAATTTCCAGTACTATGTTGAATGACAGTGGTGAAAATGGACATCCTTGTCTTATTCCTTTCTTAAGAAAAATGTTTTTAGAATTTTCACAGTGAGTATTATGTTGGCTGTAGGTTTGACATATATGGCCTTTTATTATCTTGAGGTATGATCCCTCCATTCCCACTTTCCTAAGAGTTTTTATGAAAAAAAAGTTTGCTGGATTTTGTCAAATGCTTTTTTAGCATCTATTGATATGACCATATGATTTTTATCTTTCAATTTGTTTCTGTGATGTATCTCATTTATTGATTTGTGAATATTGTACCAGCCTTGCATCCCCAGAATAAATCTCACTTGATCATGGCATATGATATTTTTAATATATTGCTGGGCCAATGTATAATTATTTTGTGGGGATTTTAGCATCTGTGTTCATCAGGAATACTGGCCTATAATTTTATTTCTTTATAATGTCTTTACCTGGTTTTGGAATTAGGATAATTCTGGTTTCATAAAAAGAGCTTGGGACACAGAACTTGGCTGACAGAACCTGGTTATGATGATCACTTGAACACTGCCTCCTTGTCATTCCTTCTTAGCCGACGCCGTCCACACCTTTGGGAACACCTGGACCCCAACATCTGGCGACCGAACAGAGACCCTTAGTTCTTTACAGGACCCCTCACCAGCTCTGTTAATGTCCGTAATTTACAAACAAATTATCTATACCAAAAATAGGGATATGTCTTCTGGCACTACTGTTAAATCCTTATTAAGAAGTAGATGAGGAGAAACCAAGATGGCGGCATAGGTTAACGCCGGAGATTGCTGCCTCGAACAACCACTTCAAAAAACAACTAAAAGACGGAACGGACATCATCCAGAACCACAGGAAGGCTGGCTGAGTGGAAATTCTACAACTAGGAGAAAAGAGAATATCATACCCAGACTCAGAGGAGGCGCAATGCTGAAGTAAAATGCTAAGGTGTGGAGTGCACGCGGAGCCGGCTGGAGGCGGAGGGCGCGGTTGTTGTTTTCAATCGGGAGGGAGTTTCAGACTCTGAGCTCCAGCTCCGGGCGAGTCTCTAGGGATCCAGAATCAAACGGGAGAAGCAGGACTGTCTGGCTTCGGTTGGAACTCGAAGGCAGCTTTCTCTCCGAGGTTTGCAGCAGTTGCTGGGACTCTGTGAGGCAGAGCCCCTAGGGACGGAACTGAGAGCAGCCATAACTGCTCACTCCGGCCTGCCCTGTAGATCCCCGGGGACCCGCCCCGCCCAAGCCCTGTGCAGAGCCATTTGCCGGATAGCCTCAGGCAAACGCTAGATTAGCACCGCCCTAGAGATCCTGCACAGAAGCTCTCCCACTGCAGACACAGCTGACTCTCATAGCCAGTTAGCCTGGAGGTCAAATCACCCCCAGTATTGCCGACAACAATCAAGGGTTAACTACAACAAGACTGCACACAAAGACCACTAGGGGGTGCACCAAGAAAGCATAAAAAATGCGGAGACAAAGAAACAGGACAAAACTGTCAATGGAGGATATTGAGTTCAGAACCACACTTTTAAGGTCTCTTAAGAACTGTCTAGAAGCCGCCGATAAATGTAGTGAGATCCTCAAGAAATCCAATGAGACCCTCGATGTTATGATAAAGAACCAACTAGAAATTAAGCATACACTGACTGAAATAACGAATACTATACAGACTCCCAACAGCAGACCAGAGGAGCGCAAGAATCAAGGCAAAGATTTGAAATGCGAAGAAGCAAAAAACATTCAACCAGAAAAGCAAAATGAAAAAAGAATCCAAAAATACGAAGATAGTGTAAGGAGCCTCTGGGACAGCTTCAAGCGTACCAACATCAGAATTATAGGGGTGCCAGAAGATGAGAGAGAGCAAGATATTGAAAACCTATTTGAAGAAATAATGACAGAAAACTTCCCCCACCTGGTGAAAGAAATAGACTTACAGGTCCAAGAAGCACAGAGAACCCCAAACAAAAGGAATCCAAAGAGGACCACACCAAGACACATCATAATTAAAATGCCAAGAGCAAAAGACAAAGTGAAAATCTTAAAAGCAGCAAGAGAAAGAAAGTCAGTTACCTCCAAGGGAGTACCCATACGACTGTCAGCTGATTTCTCAACAGAAACTTTGCAGGCCAGAAGGGAGTGGCAAGAAATATTCAAAGTGATGAATAGCAAGAACCTACAACCAAGATTACTTTATCCAGCAAAGCTATCATTCAGAACTGAAGGTCAGATAAAGAGCTTCACAGATAAGGAAAAGCTAAAGGAGTTCATCACCACCAAACCAGTATTATATGAAATGCTGAAAGGTATCCTTTAAGAAGAGAAAGAAGAAGAAAAAGGTAAAGATACAAATTATGAACAACAAACATGCATATATCAACAAGTAATCTAAGAATCAAGTGAATAAATAATCTGATGATCATAATAGAATCAGGGACATAGAAAGGGAATGGACTGACAATTCTTGGGGGGAAAGGGGTGTGGGAGATATGGGAAGAGACTGGACAAAATCGTGCACCTATGGATGAGGACAGTGGATGGGGAGTGAGGGCAGAGGGTTGGGCGGGAACTGGGAGGAGGGGAGTTATGGGGGGGAAAAGAGGAACAAATGTAATAATCTGAACAATAAAGATTTAATTAAAAAAAAGAGCTTGGAAGTGTTCCTTCCTCTTGAATTTTTTGGAATAGTTTGAGAAGGATAGGTGTTAGTTCTTCTTTGAATGTTTCTAAAATTATCCTGCAAATCCATCCAGTCCAGGACTTTCATTTGCTGGGAGTTTTTATTATTATTATTATTATTACTGCTTCAATTTCATCAGTTCTTAATGGGCTACTCATGTTTTCTGATTCTTCCTGATTCAGTTTTGGAAGACTGTGTTTTTCTCGGAATTTGTCCATTTTACCCAGGTTTTCCAGTTTGTTAGCATATAATTGTTCTACAATCCTTTGTATTTCAGTGATGTTTGTTGTTATATTGTCACTTTCATTTCTGATTTTATTTATTTGGGTCCTCTCTCTTGGTTTCTTGATGAGGCCAGCGAGGGGTACATCAATCTTGTTTATCTTTTCAAAGAACATCTCTTGGATTCATTGTACTTTCATACTTTTTTAAATTTTCTGTCATTTATTTCTGCTCTTGTATTTGCCATATCTTTCCTTTTACTTCCTCTGGGCTTTTCTTGTTTTTCTCTTTCTCATTCATTTATTTGTATCATTATATAGCTTATTAGTGCTTTTTCTTATTTCTTGAGGTAATGCTATGAACTTTCTTCTCAGAACTGCTTTCACCATGTCCCACTGTTTTGCGTGGTTGTGTGTTCATTTTCATTTGGTTAAGTTTTTAATTTCTTGTTTGATCTCCTTGGTAACCCATTCATTGTTTAATAACATGCTACTTAGCCTCCATGTATTTGAAAGTTTTTGAGTTTTTTATCGCAGTTAATTTCTAACTTTATGCAATTGTGATCTGAGAACATGCTTGGTATTATATTCATCTTCTTGAATTTGTATAGGCTTGTTTTGTGTCCTAACATGTGGTCTGTCTTTGGAAATATTCCATGGGCACTTGAGAGGAATGTATATTCTGTTGCTTAGGGTGAAATAGTCTGTAAATATCAATTAGATCCATCTGATCTAGTGTGTCATTTGAGGCCTCTGTTTCCTTGTTGATTGTTGATTTTTATCTGGAAAATCTATGCAGTGGTGTCAGTAGAGTACTGAAGTCCCCTACTATGACTATAGTGCTATTAATCTCTCCCTTAAAATACATCCAGAGTTTTTTTATGTACTTGGATGCTCCTATATTGGGTGTACATATGTTCACAAGGCTTATATTTTCTTATTGAATTATTCCCTTTAGTATTATGTAGTGGCCTTCTTTGTCTCTTGTTATGGCCTTTGTTTTGAAGTCTGTTTTGTCAGATATGAGTATTGCTATCCTACTTATTTTTTCTTTCCATTTGCATGGAATATATTTTTCCACCTTCACTCTCAGTTTGTGTGTATCTTTTGTTCTCAGGTGGGTCTCTTGTAGACAGAATATAAATGGCACATGTTTTCTTATCCATTCAGTCAGCCTATGCCTTTTGACCAGAGCAATTAGTCCATTTATACTTAAGGTTATTACTGATAGGTATTTATTTATTCCCATTGTTATTTTCCTTATGTCTATGATCCTCTGTCTCTCCTTTTCTTCTACTTCTTAAATCGGTCCCTTTAACATTTCTTGCATTGCTGACTTGGTGTTAATGTACTCCTTTACCTTTTTTGTCTGGAAAGCTTTTTATTTCACCATCAATTTATAAATGATAGCCTTGCTGGATACAGTAGTCTTTGATTTAGGCCCTTGCTTTTCATTACTTTGATTACTTCATGCCACTCACTTCTGGCCTGAGTATTTATTTTTAAAAAAATATATATTTTATTGATTTTTTACAGAGAGAAAGGGAGAGGGATAGAGACTTAGAAACATCGATGCGGGAGAAACATTGATCAGCTGCCTCCTGCACACTCCCTATTGGGGATGTGCCTGCAACCAAGGTACATGCCCTTGACCAGAATCGAACTTGGGACCCTTCAGTCTGTAGGCCAATGCTCTATCCACTGAGCCAAACTGGTTAGGGTTGGCCTGAGTGTTTCTATTGAGAAGTCATTTGACATTCTAATGAGAACTACTTTGTAGGAAATTTTCCGTCTCTCTCTTACTGCCTTTAAAATTCTTCCATTGTCTTTAACATTTGCTATTTTGATTATGATGTGTCTAAGTTGAGTCTCTTTTGGTTCCACCTGTTTAGGACTCTCTGTGCCACCTGAACTTGTGCAGCATTTTCCTTCTCCAGGTTAGGGAAGGTTTCTGTCATTGTTTCTTCAAACAGGTTCTCTGTTCCTTGCTCACTTGTTTCCTTTCTGGTATTCCTCTAATGTGGATGTTGTTAGATTTCAGGTTGTGCCAGGCCTCCCTTAAGCTATATTTTATTTTACTTATTTATTAAGGTATTACATATGTGTCCTTATCACCCAATTGCCGCCCACCCCCCAACTCATGCCCTCACCCCCCTGGTATCTGTGTCCATTGGTTAGGCTTATATACATGCATACAAATCCTTTGGTTGATCTCTTCCTCTTACTCCCACCATCCCCTACATTCCCTCTGAGGTTTGACAGTGTGATTGAAGCTTCCCTGTCTCTGAATCTGTTTTTGTTCATCAGTTTATGTTGTTCATTATAATCCATAAATGAATGAACTCATGTGATATTTAACTTTCTCTGACTGACTTATTTCGCTTAGCATAATGCTCTCCAGTTCCATCTATACTGTTGCAAATGGTAAAAACTCCTTCTTTTTTACAACAGCATAGTATTCCATTGTGTAGATGTACCATAGTTTTTCAATCCACTCATCTTCTGATGGGAACTTAGGCAGTTTCCAAATCTTAGTTATGGTAAATTGTGCTGCTATGAACATAGGGGTACATATGTCATTTCTGATTTGGTGTTTCTAGTTTCTTGGGATATACTCCTAGAAGTGGGATCACTGGGTCAATTGGAGTTCTATTTTTAGGTTTTTGAGTAAACTCCATACTGTTCTCCACAATGGCTGCACCAGTCTGCATTCCCACCAGCAGTGCAAATACATGGGTTCCCTTTTCTCCGCATCCAAGCCAGCACTTGTTATTTGCTGATTTATTAATGATAGCCATTCTCACAGGTGTGAGATGGTACAGCATTGTCATTTTGATTTGCATCTCTCAGATGATTAGTGACTTTGAGCATGTCTTCATGTGTCTCTTATCCTTCCTTATGTTCTCTTTCAAAAAGTATCTATTTAGGTCTACTTCCCATTTTTTTTTGGGGGGGAGGGGTTCCTTGTCTTCCTTTTGTTAAGTTGAGTGAATTCCCTGTAAATGTTGGAGATTAAACCCTTATCGGTAATAACATTGGCAAGTATGTTCTCCCATGCAGTGGGCTTTCTTGTTGTTTTGTTAATGGGTTCTTTTGCTGTGCAGAAGCTTTTTATATTTATGTGGTCCCATTTGTTTATTCTCTTTTTAGTTTCCATTGCCCTAGGAGCTGTATCAGAGAAGATATTGCTTCAGCATATGTCTGATATTTTGCTGCCAGTGGATTCCTCTAATATTTTTATGATATACCATCTTATGTTTAAGTCCTTTATCCATTTTGAGTTTATTTTTGTGTATGGTGTAAGTTGGTAGTCTAGGTTTTTTTTCTTGTTTTTTTTTTTTTTTCTTGCATGTATCTATCCAATTTTCCCAACACCATTTATTGAAAAGACTGTCTTGACTCCATTGTATGTTCTTTCCTCCTTTGTCAAATATTAATTGAGCATAGTGGTTTGGGTCTATTTCTGGATTCTCTATTCTATTCCATTGGTCTATATGTCTATTCTTGGCCAGTACCAGCAGTTTTGACTACCATGTTTCTGTTGTGTTTCTGTTTCTGATGTGTTTCTGTTGAGAAATCATTTGATAATCTAAAGGGAGTTCCCTTGTACGTAACTTTCTGTCTCTCTCTCATAGCCTTTAAGATTCTCTCTTTGTCCAGAATTTTTGCCATCATAATTAAGACGTGTCTTGGTGTGGGTCTTTTCAGGTTTTTCTTGATTGGGACTCTTGGTGCTTGTGTGACTTTTTTCCTCCCCTCATCGGGGAAGTTTTCTGACAATATTTCTTCAAATAGCTTTTATAACCCTTGTTCCTCTTCCTGTTATTCTGGAACCCCAATTATTCATGTCTTGCTTCATTTTATGTTGTGCAAAGCTCCCTTATGCTCTCCTCCTGTCTTTTAATTTTTTTTTTCCAATTGCAGTTCAGTTTGGGTGTGTTTTGCTTTCTTGTCTTCTAATTTGTTAATTCTGTCTCCCGCTTCACCTAGTCTACGGTTGAAACTTCCCTTGGTGTTTTTTTATTGCAGCTATATCACTCTTTATTTCTTCTTGATTCTTATATAAGTTGTTGATTTTTTTCATCCATCTGGTTTATGAACTGTATGAGCTTATTCTGAATTCTTTTTCTGTCATATTGCCTGCCTCTGTTTCACTTAGCTGCCTTTTTTGTGATTCCTACTTTTCTTTTGAGGTTTCATTGCCTACCCATTTTGCTCTCACTGAAGGATCTTGGTGTCGAGTCGTGCAGGGGCTGTTCCTCAGGTGGCAGTGTCTCCTCAGGCTGCAACTGCTCCTTGGGCATTTGCAACAGCAGCTGCTCCTCGGTTAGTGGCAGCTCTTCTGGTGGGTGCTGCTCTCAGGAGTGGTGGCTCCCCTGGCTGGTGGGGGCAGGCTTCTCGTGCAGCTGCTTCTCCTTGGATGTGGTTGGGCTGCTAGTGGGACTGCCACTCCTCAGACAGGGGCAGGATGCTTGTGCAGCTGCTGCTCCTCGAGCAGAGGCAAGCTGCTCATGGGGCTGTTGCTACTCAGACGGGGGACGGGGGCTGCTCATGGGGTTGTTGCTCCTCAGATGGTGGCGGGCTGCTCGCAAGGCTGCTGCTCCTTGGACAGGAGCAGGTTGCTCCCAGGACAAACAACAAAAACAAAAAAATCCACTCATATACACACAGACCAAAACCCAAAATTGCACACACTCATACACTGAAAAACCTTTGAGCCCGCTATTTGTGGAGCTCACTGGATTTTGCTCAGATGTTGTTGAATCTAGTCCCTTGGTGTGTCTATCCTGGGCCCCCTGGAAGCTTCTCTGGTGCAGGTCATTGTGAGTTACTGTCTGTTTCTTGTTCTGGGCAACCTGATTAACATCCAAGGGGTTGTAGTCCCTAGTAGTCCAGTGAGTGGGGACTCCTTAGCCCAGAGGCTGAGTCTGCCTTGAGTCTCACACCTTAATTGTCTCCATTCTAAGCTGTACTCCCTTCCCCCATGGTGCTGGGCTCTGCGGAGGTATCCTGGTCTTGGTTGGCATGTTTTGATCAGAATCATGTTTGAGTGGTGCCAGTGGCTTGTAAGAGGCGGGGGCAGGGGAAGCATGCCCTTCCTCTCCTAATGCCTCAGCTTTGTATGGTTTGCTAACACCTCCTCTATGTCACCTGCAGGGGCACAGATTTCCTGTCTTGGGGTTTTCCCCTTACCTCAGGTCTTCATTATCTATTTTTAAAACATTTTTATTTTTCAATGATAGTTGACATACATTATGATATTAGTCTCAGTTGTACATCCCAGTGATTAGACATTATATAACTTATTAAGTGATCATCCTGATAAATCTCACACCCATGTGACACCATACATAGTTACTAGAATATTATTGACTATATCCCTATGCTGTACTTTACATCCCCATGACTATTCTGAAGCATCCAATTTGTATTTCTTAATCCCTTCACCTTTTTCACCAATCCCTCCAAATCCCCTCCCATCTAGAAACTGTCAAAATGTTCTCTGTATCCATGAGTCTGTTTCTGTTCTGCTTGCTCATTTATTTTTTTTTTTAGATTCAGTCATTTATAGATATGTATTTATTGCCATTTTATTTTTCATATTTTTAATATTTTTTCTTCTTCTTAAAGAAGGCAATTTAACATTTTATTATATTTTAATCCTCACCCAAGGATATATTTTTATTTATTTTAGAGAGCGAGAAATGAGGAGGGAGGGAGAGAGAAAAAAATCAATGTGAGAGACAAACATTGATTGGTTGCCTACTGTGCACACCTGATTGGGGATCAAATTTCAACCTAGGTATTTGACTTGATTGAGAATGAAACCAATGACCTTTCAGTGTATGGGATGAGTCTCCAACCAACTGAGCCACACTGGCCAGAAGTAAAATTTTATATAATACTGGTTTGGTGGTGATGAATTCCTTTATCTTTTTCTTGACTGGGAAGCTCTTTATATGTCCTTCAATTCTAAATGATAGCTTTTTGGGGTAGAATAATCTTGGTTGTAGTTCCTTGCTTTTCATTACTGAATATTTCTTGAGCCAATCCCTTCTAGCTTGCAAAGTTTCTGTTGAGAAATCAGCTGACAGTTTTAAAGGAACTCCCTTGTAAGTAATTAACTGCTTTTCTCTTGATGCTCATAAGATTTTCTATTTATCTTTAACCTTTGGCATTTTAATTATGATCTGCCTTGGTGTGGGCCTCTTTGGGTTATTCTTGTTTGGAACCTTCACCAGGTAATGGAAGTTTTCTGTCATTATTTTTTCAAGTGGGTTTTTAATTGCTTGCTCTCTCTCTTCTCCTTCTGGCACTCCCCATGATGCAAACGTTGGAACACTTGAAGATGTCCCAGAGGCTCCTTACACTGTTCTCATTTTTAAAATTCCTTTTTCTTTTGGCTGTCTGATTGGCTGTCATTTGCTTTCTTATATTCCAAATTACTGATTTTATTCTTAGCTTCATCTATTCCACTGTTGATTCTCTATAAAATATTCTTCATTTCAGTTAATGTACCCCTCATTTCTGATTGGTTCTTTTTTATGCTGTTGTTATTTTCACTAAGTTCATTGAGCATCCTTATAACCAGTGTTTGAACTCTGCATCTAGGGAATGGTTTTCTACATTTTTTGTTGTTGTTGTTGTTTTTTCCTGGAGTTTTGTTCTGTTCTTTCATTTGGGACATATTTCTTTGTCATCTCATTTTGGCAACCTCACTGTGTTTGTTTCAATATATTAGGTAGAGTTACTATGCCTCCCAGACTTTGTAGAGTAGCCTAATGCAGTAGATGTTCTGTAAGGGTCTAGTCTAGTGGAACAGCCTCCCTGATCACCCAACCTGGGGACTTCAGGTTCACCCCCTCCATGTGTATACCCTCCTCTTGTGGTTGAAGCTTGATTCTTGTAGACACATCAGTGGGAGGGATTTACCCCAGGTCAACTGGCTGTGACCACTGACCACCAACCTCCAGCCACCATGGAAGATCAGCTATGAAGGGGCCCACTGCAAAGAACAAGACATACTTCAGCAGGGTTCTGGTGCCTGAAGAGTCTACCCCTTGAGAATGTCACTTGTGGGGTGATTGGGTGGTGATGCTTTGATGTGGGTGCGCTGGCTCTGGGGCCTTCTGAGAGGTGCCAGCCAAGGTCATCCACTGCCTGTGCCATGCCTGGGGCCCCCCAGCATGAGATGCAAAGTGATCTGTAGATGCTACTACTTGTGGTGGATTTGGAGGTTACCCAGGAGAGACCAAGCTGAAAACCAAGGCAGGCTGCTGCCAGTACCAGACCTGGAGCCACTTGGCAAGAGGTACAGGCCACACAGATCAGATCCTGCTTTCTTGAGAGATTTTAGAAAAGTCTGAAGCATGAGCCACAATAGGCCATTTGTATGGAAAAGCCACTGGAAACAGTTCAAGTGGGTCTGAAAGTCAGGTGGGCAGGGCCTCAGGGAATTACAAGGTTGGGGAAAACAGTGTGAGCCATGTTGATGGAGCCTCAGATATGGAACCCATTGCCAGCTGTGTGGGGAGGACTCATCAAAAGAACAATGGCCTCTGCAATCACTTCTGTCTGGTAGAAAGCTGCCCTCCCAGTTCTGACCCTAATGCCGGTCAGTACAGTTCCTTCCCATCTGTCCCTGGTGCCCTTTGAACTACTGCCCCAGTGCTGGAGTTCAGAAGAAGTAAGTCTAAGGAAGTCCATACACCAGCCCTTTAAGAGGAACTGCCTGGGACTCCAGCAGCCCTCTGTCTCACTCAGCTTCAACCCCCACTGGTTTTTACAGCTAGAAGCTACGGAGGTTTCTCTTCCTGGGACTGGTACCCTGGGCTGGAGGGCCTGGTTATGGCCAAGATACCCCTCCCAATTTTTATCTACCACAAGTGGGTTTGGGACCAGTTTGTTTCTCTGCTCTTCCTATAAGTATCAATGTGGCTTATTCTTTAATTTTCTAGTTGTAGGACTTCCATTCTGCCAGATTTCAGGTGGTTCTGAATGGTAATATTTTTTTAGTTTAGATTCAATTTTTGATGTGGTTGTGGTAGGAGGTGAGTACTGCATTTACCTCATTATCTTTTTTTAAACAACAGTTGATTCATAGAAAGGAATTGCAGAATAATTGCCACAACTCTCTAGACAGCCAAAAGTCAAATGACCATAGGAAGGAAGATGCCAGGGTCTGTGAGCCCCAGGCCTCTCTAATGCCTCACCTGTCACCTGGGAAGTTAAGCCCCATATCACCTCCAATAGCATTGTGGGAACATTCACAGATGTCAAGTATGTTATTTGTTTTAAGACTAGATTGTAAAAATTCACCAGGAAATATTTCCAAAGATGTTTTAATTCACTACAAAAATATAGGCATGAACTTCTAATGAGCCTTAGGTTTAGGAGCACAGGAGCTCTAGGAAATATGGCTTCTTACCTGCTCTGTGTCACATGTAGACTTGGCATGAAGTTTGGGGAGGGTTTTAGTTTCTTTGAGGAGGGGACACTAAATGTAGAAGCAAAGTATTAAATAATGGTAAATACTAAAACTAGCTGAGTTCCAGCTATCTTTTTCAATTCTAAATTTTTATAATCCACCAATTGTGTTGATAAGTCAAATCATCATCACTCTTAACCCTTCTCCAGTTTTCATCTTTGAATGTGATGTGAGCTCATCTGCAACCTTCTTGCTTCCACACATTTTCCAGGGAATACATATGCCTCACCTTCATAGATATGCACACACACATACACACCACACATAGACACACACCACTGACACACACTATACACACTCATACACACCACAAACCATACACACATTCATGCACATACCACACACATACACATACCAAACTACACATACACTACACATACCACAAACCACATACTCACCACATACACCACACACATACACTCTTTCCTGTCTTGATCTCTTCCTATCTGATCATAACTGCAACCCTGGCAGACCAGCTCCCATGATCACTACAATGGAACATTTTTGGGAAAAAGTAAGTTCCTCCTCTTCTCCATACGTGGTTTGTGACACTTTTATTCTCTGACATTCATGACGGAGACAAGTATAGATTAATCTGGAGGCTCAGATTCTGCTTCAGCAGAACACTGGTTGTCTTGGGACCTGACTTGAGTTACTAACCCTGGATTTAGCTTCCTCATTGGCTAGTAAATGTGACTCTTACCTCCACCTACCTTCCAAGACATGTGGAAGGACTGGATAGCATAGAACAGTGGTTCTCAACCTTCCTAATGCTGTGACCCTTTAATACAGTTCCTCATGTTGTGGTGACCCCCAACCATAAAATTATTTTCGTTGCTACTTCATAACTGTAATTTTGCTACTGTTATGAATCGTAATGTAAATATCTGATATGCAGGATGTATTGTCATTGTTACAAATTAAACATAAAGCATAGTGATTAATCACAAAAACAATATGTAATTATATATGTGTTTTCCGATGGTCTTATGTGATCCCTGTGAAAGGGTCGTTCAACCCCCAAAGGGGTCGCAACCCACAGGTTGAGAACCGCTGGCATAGAAGGATGCAAAGGAACTTTAAAAATATATAACATAATTAAAATTGGTTATTTCATTGGAGTGACCTTGCAGGTGAGTTCCTATCTTTTTGAGGCAGATGTAATTGAGGGCAAGTGCTATGCATTCTCCTAAAACATTCTTTGGTTTAACTGTAAAAGAGAAAAATAATGAGCCAGAAAGACCAACTATTTGATCCCCTGAAAAATGTAACAGTCTTCAGGAAGAGCCCCAATTTACCCACCCTGCATTGTCCAGCCCCTTCCTAGAGCCCTGGAGAATGATGCCATGATCCTCTCCTAAGGGAAGATCCAAGAGTGGATCCCACTTTTTCAGGCCAAATGTTCTGTAGTTTTATGAGATCTCATAAGTCCAAAATTAAGTATAGGATCTTATAAGGCCCTTGGTGAGGTACCTATCTATATATTTTATTAGATACATGGAAAATCTACATCTAGACTCACTTTTCCCCAATAGATGGAAATGGCATAGCCTAGGTCTTCTAATTTTACAAGACCTAAAATTAACCCTCCAGGGATTGATGGTCTATAGGCGGTGTATGCTCAAAATGTGCCATGGCCCATCAGCAACTCTCTCTCTCTTTTTTTTAAATGTAGTTTATTGATTTTTTACAGAGAGGAAGGGAGAAGGATAGAGAGTTAGAAACATCGATGATAGAGAAACATCAGTCAGCTGCCTCCTGCACACCCCCCACTGGGGATGTGCCCGCAACCAAGGTACATGCCCTTGAGCAGAATCAAACCTGGGACCTTTCAGT
Source organism: Myotis nattereri (assembly GCF_964212035.1). Classification (NCBI taxonomy): domain Eukaryota; kingdom Metazoa; phylum Chordata; class Mammalia; order Chiroptera; family Vespertilionidae; genus Myotis; species Myotis nattereri. Next base: position 108,805,009 of record NC_138076.1, read on the forward strand.
CCTCAGGCCAATGCTCTATCCACTGAGCCAAACTGGTCAGGGCCCATCAGCAACTCTTATCACATACCTCCTGTGAAATTTTTTCCTACTAGCATGTGCAAAAATGCAAATAGCAAGTTGAATTAGCCATTCAGTCAACAACAATTTCCAGATACTACAACTCAGAGCTTTATAAGGGCCTGGGGCAGGGTAGATGCAAAAGCACACCAATGACCATGGTACATGGAGGCAAGTTCCAGACTCACAGGTGAGTCCTCTTCCATGAGCATGTGTGGGCACCGAGGGAATAATGATTTTTTCCTACTAGGGAGGTGGCACTGAGCTGAACTTTAAAGGACGAGTAAGTGGGATGAGCATAAGAGACAGAAGGGAGAAAGGGGCATGTGCACATGTTAAGTTCAGTGGATGCAACTAGTCAAGAGGACCTGGGGCATTTGATTATGGAAAGTGGTAGAAAGGTGATGGGAGCTGAGCGCAGAGGCATAAGCAGGGCATGGCCAGTGAGGGAATGTTAAAGTCAACAGGCAGACTAGGATTGTCTGCAAGATCACAGACTAAACCACACCCATGAGCACCAGCATTACACAACATGATCTCATGGATTTGAAGTGGGGACAGTGGACAAGAGAAAATGGCAGCCAAATAGGCAGGTCTCTCTTGCACCTCCTTTCAGGGCCAGACTGGAATAAAACCAAAGTGGGGAACATACGCCCAGAATTACCAACTGAGGTCCAGTTGAGGAGGAGACATATCAAGGAAGGACAGAAAGCACCTGGAGACTGGTAGGAAGGTTGAGGTTGTAGGGAGGGCTCACCCAACTTTCACAGGGGGCAGGCCAAGAGTGAGGAGGGAGCTCTCAACTATTATGGGAGGGTCTTTTCCCTCAGAAGATGGAGACCTGAAACCCAGGCTAGGCTCCACAGCCAAGAGCATCAGAGCCAAGACCAGTGACCCATATAACATCTAGCCATGAAAGCAGGCAGGGCTTCTGGCCATTGGGGAATCTGGAGCCAGTAGAATGGAGCCAGTCAGAGAGAAAACCTGTTTCTGTTTTTTTGTTTGTTTTTAAACCCAGAGCAATTACTAGTTTCATTTGCAGCTATTCATCCGAGGCACTGGTGGAGGGAGAGTGGTGCATACTTGAGGTGCCTAAGGAGAGGCTGGGATGGGAAGTATTGCGATGGGGACATGGAAAAGCAGCAGCTGAGAGTTCTACATTCAGTCACAACCCTCCCAAACTGAAATAGCCATTTTTCCTGAGAGGCACTAGCTGCTCCGAAAAGCCACAGCTCAAGAAAAGGAAAAAACCCAGCCCTTGGCAACACAGCCTGTCACACCATAAGGAGTCCTTTCTGTCACACCCTGCATCTTGACCTTCAGAGAGGAGACAGCAACAGAGGCCAAGCCTACAGGTTTGAACAGTCTCAAGAAGCAATCTTGACTGGATTGGAGGTGGGACCCTCCTCTCCAATATCCCAGGAACCTGATTGGTGCTTCCCCCACATGGGAGAGCTGATAGAAACTCCAGGTTTCCAGCTGATCCCAGGGGTCTGCATACAAGGATCTCTGCCCAGCTGAGGGCTGAGTAATTTTTCTGTGCCACTCACAGAGAAGTAGTTCTGGGACAGGGAAGCATAGCCATCACTTTCCCTGAAATCTGAACAGCACATCCCCCTCACAAGAGACCCAGCGGTCTAGACTCCAAAATCTGCTTAAAGCCCTTTCATAAACAGCCCTTTGAGTGATTAAGATTGACAGCTGGCTGGCAGATAAAGGCAGGTGGAGGTAGAGCCTGGTGAACCTGGAAGCTTACTGACCCAACCCTGAGCCCCATGCTGATAACAAACCTGCTTTAGAAGGGAGCTTGGCTGTGCAGCCAAGTCCAGTGGAGATAGACACAAACTGTGATTCACTTGGGGCTTGATGCAGGTTGCTGTAAGTCAAAGGACAATTCTGACCATGGTTGGTACCTAAGTACCTCCCAGGAAGCCCAGAATTGGCAGAGAGAACACTTAGCCCTAGTCATCAGAAGAACAGGATCCAAAGGGAGCTACCAGCAGGAACTGAACTCTGCTGAGATGAACCCTCACTTCACTTATTTTTCCTTTCTTTCTTTTTCTTTTTACTCTTCCCTTTTTTTCCTTTTCTTAATTATCTTCTTTATCTATCTGCTTTATTTGTTTTTATTTTAGTCTCTATTGTTTTGTTCATATATCTAATATTTTTATTCCATTTTCCTACTCATTTTTTTCTCTTTTTCTCCTGCTATCCCATTTTTTTTCCTTTTCTTATTTTAGATCTATTTGCTTTCCCCTATATTCCTTTCAAATTTTTTTCTTCCTCTTTTATTTTAAACTGTTTTCCTTTCCCTATTCCTTATTCTTATTTTTTTATTTTATCTCTGCCCCTTCATCTTTTTTTGTCTTTCCCCCTTTTTTTGTTAATTAGTTAGTTAGTTTTCTCCATGCATTTTTTTTTCTTTTCTTTTCTTCTATCATATTGCTCTCTTCTTTTTCCTAATTATCTCTTCTCTGGTGGTTGCTTTTGTTGTTCTTGTAGGGGTTGTGCGTATGTTTTGTTTCTTTTATTTCTTGTTTTGTTTTACTGTACTTTGTTCTTTTCTGTCAATACCTCCACAACAGCTCACACATGTTCATGGTGAACCTCATAGTCAGCCAGAGATGAGATTCCATCCACAAATGAAAAGATAACATTCAAGATACATTTATAACATTAGAACACAAATAACTGCCCTGACCGGTTTGGCTCAGTGGATAGAGCGTCAGCCTGCAGACTGAGGAGTCCCAGGTTCAATTCCGGTCATGGGCATGTACCTTGGTTGTGGGCACATCCCCAGTAGGGGATACTAAGGATTATAGAAATACAAAGGTTTCTGTGGCTGGACAGACAAGGAGCATGGTATGAAGCTTTTGTCTGTGAGTAATGCACTCCTGTAAATACTGTACATAGAGTGTCTCTGTTGATTGTTGTTTTGTGCCTTTGTTGTTTGGTTTAATTTGTTTAAAGATGGGGCACATTCCACTTTGTTAGGGGCCCCAGATGCTTGTCGCAGTCTGAATCTATGGCAGGGATTGCAGGAACTTCCCAGCAGCTGCTGAGAATTATGAATCTTGGGGACGCTTCCTGCTCTCCCTCTCAAGGCATCAGCCACTGGAAACTCTTAGCTAGTGAGAGTTCTCATCTGTCTGTAATGTCACTTGGTTATTGATGTACTTTGCTTGCTTTTTTATCTTTAGAGAACTTAGTTTGTTCTAAGCCATTTTATGAGCATAGGGAATCCTCTGTCTCTACTGTTTGGGCTTTGTGCCACTCAGAACCCATTTGCTGTGCTGGGTTAGTTGTGAGATAAGATTCTAAGGCTAATGTCCCAGTCCACCCTTTTGAGAGTACTTATTCATTTACTGTAGGGTTTTTGTTAGTTTGTTTCTGTTATAAGATCTCTTCTAATATGCAAGATTTCATATTGTTAGTCTACTCAGAAAGAAAAAAATATGAGAAATAAAACCTTTTTAACCCACCAACTCTTTTTCCTAGGAGGACCAGATCTACAGAAGTTCCCTCCACAGCAGGCTGCAGAAATAGCAGTGGGGAGCCATTCCCATTTTTGTAAGAAAAAAATATCTATAGTACTTTACATTAAAGTCATTGAAAGCCGGTGAGTAATCCCTGTTACAAAATTTACCAAGAAAATGCCTTGGGTAATAATAATTGGCTTTAAAATCTTAAGTTGTTAAGGCAAAATAAATATAACTAAAATGAAGGGTATATCATAAAGCTTTTTCAGTGGTAATTATATATGCCTAAACATAGTTTTCCAAAGTCTTTGGTAACTTAAAACTTTGGAGTTTCCTGGGTTAAATAGTAAAAATTATTAAATATCTAGGTATTTTGAAATAACAGGATACTGAACTATTAATTAATCTGTTTGGAAAATCTAGAGGATGAATTTGAAATTGTTAATAAATAAGTCTTGTATTTTATTTGAAATATCTCTTTAGAAATGTGAATGTATTGTTCATCTGAGGAATGTTAATTACTTATATGTCACCTAAAAATAAAGGTTCCAAAGGGTTAAGAATTCTAACAAATTGAAGGACTTGTATGCATGCATATAAGCCTATAACATATGGACACAGACAACGGGGGGGGGGGGGTGAGGACATGAGTGGGGGGTAATGGGAGGATAAGGACACATATGTAATACCTTAATCAATAAAGAAATTATAAGTAAAAAATATATTAACTGAGCCCTGACCAGTGTGGCTCAGTTGGTTGGGTGTCATCCCATGTGAAAAAAAGAAAAAAGAAAAAAAAAGGAATTATAACTAATTGAGAAGAAATTATGGTTTTGGTGTGATAGAAGGCATGAGGCATGGAGATGCATTTTGAAGGAAAAAGAAAATGGGTCCTAAGCTGGTTATTTCTGAAAGCTGTAAGATTTGTGAAGAAAAGTTTGTGAAAGTTGTGGAATGTTTGTAAAGAGAAATGTTGAAAGGAAATTATATAAATAACACAGGCTAGTAAGCCAGGACAAGTGGAATAGGGAAACTGAGGTGGTTAAACAGCACTTTGGAGTCTTCTAGTAAGTCCTAAAGTTTAGGACCTAAACCAAAGACACTTAAGAGTAAATTATTTGCATTTTGCCTCCCTAACCAGAGGGTAAATAGCTTATATCAGCATACTTGCCGGGGTCCAACCCCAGCAGGTCCAGGGGTTCCCAAAGGCGTAAACGGAGTCGGCGAAGAAGGAAGGACACGGAGACAGTGTTCAGTTGATCAGCAGCCCAGCCAGGATCTCCAGCCAGGATCTCTAGCCAAGTTCTGGTCTGGATCTCCAGAGAGGTTTTGCTTAGGATCTCCAGCCAGGTTCTGTGTCCATGTTCTCTTGCTAGGTTCTCCAGGTTCTCCAGCCAGGTTCTGTAGCCATGTTCCCTCCCTAGGTTCTCCAAGCAGGCTCTGTCCAGATTCTCAAGCCAGGTTCAGTCACCAGGTTCTAGTCAGGTTCTCTTGCCAATTTCTGTAGTCACGTTCAGTCCAGGATCTTTTGCCATGTTCTCTCCAGCGAAGTTCTTCTGTCTCTAGAGAACGTTCTGTGTAGGTTCTGTGCCTAGGTTCTGTCTTCTCTCTCTGTCTCTTGCTGTCTTGTTACATCTGTATTTATACCAGTTGATTCAATCCTATCAATCTCTATTCCAAAGGTTAGGGCGTTTCTTATCTCCATTCCAGGGAGTAAAGATTATGTAGCTTAAGCATGATTATTCATAGTTAAAGTGATTAATTACCCGCCTGGCATTTAGTTAAGAGGTTTTATTCCCTCCCTAACTTCAGGGGAAAATCCCTACCTGGGGAAACAACCTTTCTCAGAGAGGCGACCTTGGTTAAAACACATAGTGCCAAGAAGGTGAGCAAACATATTAAGAACAGTATGCCATATATGCCAGGTCCCTTGAAACAGCAAGCATGGACCGGCTCCCGGCACATACTTAGATAGACAGATAGCAGAAATCCAATTAATGTAATTTGCTGACCTCACCTAAGGACAAATGAAGTTAGAGAATAAACCTCATTTTGGTTAGTCTTTTTCTAGTCTATTAAAAGGAAAAAGGTCTTTCCTGTTTTTGCCCATGAAGCAAAAGTTCTATAAGTAATTGAAATGGTTATATGTTTATATTGATTAGGCACTTGATTATTTTTTTTTAAAGCCATCTTCTTAATCATGGAAAATGAAGGTTGCTAGCCTATGTTTCTGTTTAATATCTTTTGGTAAAATAAGTTAGATAACCTTCCCAGGGTTTGAATTTTAAAAAACTTTTTCTTGACCTAGACTTGGCTTTAGATCATTCCAATATATCCTGGAATGCCTCAAGGATTTGTTTTTTTCTCATGAAGGATAATTTTCTGTTTAAGATACATGGGAAGTTTTGTCAAATAAAGAATAACTATATTATGCTTTCATTTATAACTAATTGTTAGTTATAATATTGTGGAATATTGTATTTTGCAGAGAGGATGATGTTCCATTATAATCAAATCCATAACCATGTCATTTTAAATTTCTTCTTGTCATCTAATAGTCACTGTTTTTGTTATAATGTATTTCAAAAAATGTTACATATTCTGAGGGGTTCAGGGAAAGAACTCTGACATTTTCAGATCATATCCTTCTAACTGGATGAAAATTATTAGAACTCTGTAAAGTAAAGCATCTGGATTTATAGAAGTACTGGCAGAAAAATCAGGAAAAACAAAAATTTGATTTATGGGGCTGAATAAACAGAAAATAATTATATAGTTTTTTTTTAACTTTTGTTGAAAGTATTGCTGATTCTTAGACTTTTTGTTTTCATATATAAGGAAACATTTTTATATGCAATTTGGTAAATTATATCTTTTTCTCTCTACCTGTCCCTCCAGAGTTTTTGCAATTCTTAATAAGTGCCAATATGTTTCTTTGCATGAATTCAATAAGACATGTTTCCAATTGTGATTTTATTAACCAAGACTTTGACTGGAATGTTGTGTCTGACAGAGACATGCCTGGACTCTGAATGTCACCAGAAAGCTGTAAGGAATGAGGCCAATAAGAGTACCTTGGAGAAAGCCTGGTACCTTGGTTGGTCAGTGGTTCATGACAGTCTTCCCAGGTAAGGAACAAAGGTTGCTTTCCTGAGAGATGGCAAAGAAGGAATCTCAAGACATCATTGGGGACCTCAACTCGAGGAATTCACTCATATCTAAAGGTATTGCAGGCAAACCTGAAGGCAGCAAGGTGGCTCAGCTTCTTTACCCTGCAGGGCTAATTAAAGCTTTATCATGAAATTCCAGCAAAGCATATCTTTTTTAAAATAGCCTATATGATCAACTGTTATTCTTATTGTGTTCATGCAAACAATCAGGCCAAATTGTAACTAGATATAATACATTAAATAAATTGGTCTTAAGTTGGTTCTTTAATAAAAATGAGACTGATCTTGGGAGAAAAAAAAATGTGTTTCAATAGGAAATTTTTAGCACTGAAATGTTGTTCCTTCCACTGAGGAGGAAACTGGTCTTGCAAGGTGTGTCAGGCCATAAAAACTATGAACAATGCACTGCCCTGGGGGGTGGGGGAGGTCATTATTTCTGGCCCCAGGACAGATCATCAGATATGGCCTGGGGACCCCCAACACCTGGGGGCCTTCCTGTAAGCCCATGAAAGGGGGTGGAACTATATCTGCAAGACAAAGACCCCAGAAGGTTATAAAAAGTGAAGCCCTCTGCATGTTCCTCACTCTGATTTGGAAATTATTCCTGGAGTCCACTGGAGTTAATAAACGGGTCCCTCCCTTTCTCTAGGAAACGTGCTTGGTATTTCTTTGGTCTTCTGCAACATTTGCTCCCTGACCAGGAAGCTAACTGTGTTTGGCTCTTGCCTCTGGTGAGTGGACGTTGGTTTGGGGCCCAGGGGCACAGGCAGGCCTCCGGATGGTGCGCGCTGCTGATTTTAGCAGAATTGAACCGGGGGGAACTCCAGGCACTCCCGGACCTCAGCCCAGGACCCAGCCGGCATCTGGAGAAAGTGAACGGACACCTCTGGACCTGTTGACAGAATCAGTAAGGTAGGGGCCCCAGTCAGTCAGGCCCACTCCAAGTGAGTGGAAGGGGGAGCTTGATCACCTCCCCAGAAGTCATAGGACTTCATCAGGTAAATCAGGAATCAGGACTCCAGAGGTGAGTGAATTCAGATTCATTTAAGGAATTATGGGGTCACTCTTCTGTTTGTTTGTGTGTGGGACTAGCCAATTTGCTACCGAGAAGGGGGGCTGGACGCAGTCTTAACTCCTCCAGTAGGTTCTCACTGAGACATCGGTCAGAATTCTGTTCTGGGGTGTGGGTGCTGGGAGTGATCCCATGCCCATCTGGGGAGTTGGGCATTATCTGCTCAGCTCCAGTCTGGGCTAGTCTACTGAGAGAGTGTGAGTACGGATGTTTGTCTGTCTTGGCATAATTATCTGCTGATTAACTGGTCTGTGTGAAAGCGAAAGCTATTTTGATTTTCTCTTTGCTCATTTGGTTAAAACGTTTGATTTACTGAAGGCTGAACCCGTGATGGTCTGCAAAAGTCTCAAGCAGCACGGCTGAGTTAGTTTTCTCAGAGACGTTTGCTCTCTATCACAGAGGGACAGTTGATAAAAATTTCTATCTATGTTTGTGTTCTAGGGGCTTTGGTTTTCTCTGTGATTTCACTGTGTTAGGTTGAAATTTTGGAATTCTGGGGTAAGATTTAAGGGTATTTGTGGCTTTTCTTGTCTCTTTTGGCTGCCTGGGACTTTCAGGAGGGGGCGGAGGTGGGGGGCTCACAGCTCCGCAGGGCAGAGAGATTTTACCTGCCCTGCCCCTGCCTGTGCTGATTAAGGATCTTTTTTTAAGGAGACCCTCCAGGCTTTTAGTAAATTTCCCTGCACCCTTGTCTATCTCTCGCCACTGATCATCATAGGGTTGGGACAAAGTAAACCCACTGTTCTCAACTGCATGTTGTAAAATTTTGAAAAGGGTTTTATTGAGGACTCTGGTATTAAAATGAACCCCAAAACACTGAGGAAATTCTGTGAATTAAAATGGCCAGTCTTTGCAGTTGGCTGGCCCCTGGAAGGCTCTTTAGATGTAGCACTGGTCAGGGCCGTCTGGAATGTAGTCACGACAGACCCCAGACACCCAGATCAGTTCCCTTACATAGACAGCTGGTTAGGAATTGCACAAACCTTGCCACCTTGGGTCCGATTCTGTAGGGTTTTAGTAGTAGGAGAAAAGAAACAGGTCTCTCAGAAGGGAACCCAACCCCTTGTTCTGCCAGGATCCCCTGAGGCGATCCCGCTAGTTTTACCATCTCCCTATGTGCCACAGGCAGCACCAAGTGCTTCCCCAGCTGGTCTGAAAGGTCCAGAAACACTGCCCCCTTCCGTTTCTCCTCAACCAGGTTCTCCAGAGCCAGTTGGGCGGTGCTTGCATTTAACCAATCAAGGGCCCAGGACACAACCAGCACCTCAGATGCCTCTAAGGGAGATTCAGGGTGCCAAAGTAGTTGGCGAAGATGGGACCTTGCAGGAGGAAGGGCCAGTCTATTATTATCAGCCCTTTACCACCAGTGACATCTTGAATTGGAAGCATCACACCCCAGTTTATTCTGAAAAACCTCAGGCCATGATAGACCTCCTAGAAATGATCTTCCAGACCCAGAAGCCCACCTGGGTGGACTGCAAGCAGCTCCTTTTCACATTATTTAACACTGAGGAGCACATGAGAGTAGTAACAGAAACTTGGAAGTGGCTCTAGACCCAGACCCCAACAGGAATATTAGATACAGACAGGTGGGCCAGAAAGGCCTTCCCAGATGAGGAATCCGATTAGAACCCAAACTCAGAAGATGGAAGGACCGGGCTAGAAAGATATCGGCTGGCCTTCCCTCAGGGGGTTAGGGCCAGAGCCAAGAAGCCCACTAACAAGGCTAAAATCTCTGACGTTTTCCAGAAGCCTGATGAAAGTCCAGCAGCTTTCTATGAGAGACTATGTGAGGCATCCCGAATCTACACCCACTTTAGACCTAAGGTCCGAGTACATCAAACCATGGTAAATGTTGTTTTTGTAGGCCAAGCCCAGTCTGACATCAGGATAAAATTACAGAAACTGGAAGGGTTTGAAGGAAAGAATGCTACTGAACTGCTAGAGATCGCTAACAAGGTTTTCATCAATCGAGACAGTGCAGGAAGGAAGGAGGGAGAAAAGAAAATACAGAGAAGGGCCAATATAATAGCAGCGGCTTTTAGAGGCTCAGGCTCCCAGACAGATCATCAAGGATACAGACCAAGGTGAAAAGGAAGAGCGAACCTGGGATGAGACCAGTGTGCCTATTGTAAGGAAACAGGACACTGGAAGAATGAATATCCCAAATGGCAAACTAAAAAGACTGGGCCCCTTTTTCCGCCCAGTTGCTATCAACCAGAGCCACCTGAAGCAGATCTCATTGGGCTAGCAATGGCTGATTCTGACTAGGACAAACCAGGCTCACTTCAGCTAGGCCCCCACGAGCCCATGGTCAGAATGAAAATTGGGAGCCAGACTGTGGACTTTATGGTTGATACAGGAGCTGAGCATTCAGTAGTCACTCAGAAAGTAGCACCTCTCTCAGGAAAGGAGGTCATCATTATTGGAGCTACTGGGGACTAGACCCATAGGCCATTCTGCCGCCCTTGCTGATGCCAACTTGGCGGTCATCAAGTAATTAATGAATTCCTGTACTTGCCAGACTGTCCAGTGCCTCTAATGGGGAGAGACCTTTTAGCCAAAATGGGGGCAGAAATCACTTTTGCTCCAGATGGCTCAGCACAGCTTCGCCTAGGTGAGGAGACCTCCCCACTGATCCTGTCCTTAGCAGTGCCAAGGGAGGAAGAATGGAGACTTTATAATCTCCCAGACAAAGGCCTCACCATTTTGAGAAGGAATTCCCACTGGTCTGGGCAGAAGGGAATCCTCCAGGCCTGGCTAAAACCATGCCCTGGTGTTAATCAAATTAAAGCCTGGGGCACAGCCTGTTAAAATCCGCCAATATCCAATTCCAAGGAAAGCACACCTAGGAATCCAGGTCCACTTAGACTGGCTGCTTCAGTGGGGACTTGTTCAACGATGCAGGTCTCCATGGAACAAGCCTCTCTTCCCTGTCAAAAAGCCTGGGACTAACGACTACCGCCCAGTGCAGGACCTGGGGGCTGTTAATGAGGCTGTTATAAGCCTGCATTCAGCACTCTTCTGGGACTCATCCCATCAGAGGTGGAATCGTTTACATGCCTAGATCTGAAAGATGCCTTTTCTGTCTTCGATTAGTGTCTTCCAGTCAGCCTCTCTTCACTTTCAAATGGGAAAACCCAATTACAGGGGCCAAGGAGTAGTTCACCTGGACCAAACTGCCACAAGGGTTTAAGAACTCCCCTTCTCTTTTTAGTGGAGCACTAGCATCTGATCCTTCTAAGTTCCCAGGACAGGACTTGGGGTGTGTTCTACTCCAGTATGTAGACGACCTCCTACTGGCCAGCTCCACATGAGCTCAGTGCTGGGAGGGAACACGAGCCCTTCTGAGACTACTAACTGAAACAGGTTATTGGGTGTCTAAGAAAAAGGCACATATTTGTCAGAAAGAAGTCAAGTATCTAGGCTTCTGGGTCATCCAAGGGAAATTAAGGTTAGGGACTGAAAGGAAGCAGGCAGTATGTGCCATCCCAGTCCCTAGCACCCGGCAGCAGATGCAGGAATTCCTGGGAGCAGCAGGATTCTGTCAAATTTGGATCCCAGGGTTTTCAGACCTGGCCAAGCCTCTCTATGAAGCTTTAAGAGAAGAAAAGAAGGCACCCATTGACTGGGGTCCCGAACAGGAGAAAGCCTTTGTTACCATAAAGGCAAAGCTCACTGAGGCCCCGCCACTAGGGCTACCAGATGTGACATGAGACTTTAATCTTTTTGTTCATGAGAACAGCGGGATAGCCCTAGGAGTTCTAACCCAGGAGTTTGGACCCTGGCAAAGACCAGTAGCCTATCTCTCCAAACAGATTGACCCAGTTGCCTTTGGGTGGCCCTTGTGCCTCAGGCCCTTGCAGCCACGGCATTATTAGTCAAGGAAGCGGATAAGCTTACCTTAGGACAAAACTTAAATGTAAAAGTACCTCATGCTGTTGTCACCCTGATGGAAGCAAGGGGGCGGCACTGGCTGGCTCATGCTCGAATGACTCAGTATCAAGGGCTGTTATGTGAGAATCCATGAGTAAGATTAGAAACAGTGAGAACACTTAATCCTGCCACCTTTCTACCCATCACTGAAGGTTCCCTGAGCATGATTGCCTGGAGTCCTAGAGGAGGATTATTCCAGCCGGCCAGACCTAAGGGATAGGCCCCTGCAAAATGCGGACTTGGTATTGTTCACAGACAGCAGCAGCTTCTTAGATGAAGGAAAAAGATGAGCCGGATATGCAGTGGTATCAAACTTTGATACAATTGAAGCTCAGGCCCTGCCTGAAGGATGGTCAGCACAGAGGGCAGAACTTTGGGCCCTAGTAAGAGCCCTAGAACTCAGTAAGAATAAGCGTGCCAACATCTACACTGACTCGCGCTATCCCTTTGCTACCCTGCATGTCCATGGGGCCATATATAAGGAAAGGGGGCTCTTTACAGCAGGAGGAAAAGGAATCAAAAATCAGAATGAGATTTTAAATTTACTAGAAGCAGTCTTGGAGCCTAAGGAAACAGCCGTCATCCATTGCAAAGGTCACCAGAAAGGTAAAGACTCAGTATCAGAAGGAAACCAGCGTGCTGACGCCACAGCCAAGCTGGCTGCTAAAGAACAAGCAGCACCAGCACAGATCATGTTGGCCCCCGAATTACCTGAACCTCCAAAATACACTTCTCAGGAAGAGAAATGGGCCCAGAAAGAAGGGGGCAAGAGAGCAATGGAAGGCTGGTAGATACTCCCAGATCATAGGGTCTATGTCCCAGAACAGTTAGCCCATAAGATAGTCTTCCAGCAGCATGAACTCACTCATTTAGGAAAGGCTGCCCTAGAAGCTTTGTTAGGCAGGTTCTACCTAATTGCCCATCTACCCTCCTTGTGTGCCTCAGTCTCTCAGTGTTGCCTCCTCTGTGCTCAGAAGAATGCTAAACAGGGTCCTGTGGGACCGATAGGTGTTCAGCACTGTGGGTAAGCTCCTTTTGAGGACTTAGAAGTAGATTTTACAGAAATAGGGCCTAGCAGAGGGAATAAATACCTGCTAGTCTTTGTTTGCACCTTTTCAGGTTGGGTCAAGGCATATCCCACTTGCACTGAAAAGGCGAGAGAAGTCACTAAGGCATTGCTGAAGGATATAATTACACGGTATGGAATGCCTCTGACCATAGGGTCCGATAATGGCCCAGCCTTTGTAGCAGAAATAGTACAACAGGTAGCCAAGGCTTTAGGAATTAAATGGGTTCTACATACAGCTTACAGGCCTCAGAGTTCAGGGAAAGTGGAGCACATGAACTGGACTCTAAAACAGGCTATGACTAAGCTATGCCAAGAGACAACCTTACCCTGGACAGATACCTTGCCTCTTGTACTCAAGCGGGTACACTGTGCCCCAAGGGCCAGGCTAGGTTTCTCTCCCTTTGAAATTCTATACGGTAAACTCCCTCCCTTAATTTGGCCAAAGGGAGATTTGGGGGAAATAGGGAACTTAGAAATCCAGAAACAACTACAAGGACTTGGAAAAACTGTCTTTGAGGTCCACAGGTGGGTTATTGACCAACTACCCATCTCTCTAGGAGCAGCTGTACATCCTTATAAACCTGGAGACCAGGTTTGGGTAAAGGATTGGAAAAAGGAGCCCCTCAAGCCTACCTGGAAGGGACCCTACCCAGTCATATTAACCACCTCCAAAGCTCTTAAGGTTGCAGGACTAAACACCTGGATCCATCACTCCCAAATGAAGGCAGCCCACCAGCCGAGTGACATCCAGTCTGAGTGGAAGGTGACCTCTGACCAGAAACACCCCCTTCAGATCACCCTCAAGAAGACAGCAGACCTGGCCAAGCAACCTGCTCCAAGGAATTCAGATAACACCCTGCTGAATTCTCCCTAACACTAATCTTTCTTTCTTATCTCCTCCTAACTTAACATGCTCTAGTATTTCTGGATAATCACTGGTTTTATCTAATAATTCTTATTTTGTCTTTTTATGAGTGCCAGCGGAATCTGAAACTAGAACCAAGAGAACTCATCTGCTCTTGCTAGAACACAGAAGCACCATAAAATTACTGCTCCCCACATAGCAAGGAAACAAAGGCCTTATCATAAATTGTTGGATTACTCCTTATCATGCCATCTTTTGCTCCTTGCTTAGAAACTTGCTACCCAAATATGCTAGACTGGGTAGTCCACGAGAAAACCCGATCAAGCCAGATTTTTGTTAGGTATACTTGTCAGCCCGCAGCATGTTATGACTCTACTACCAAATGCATGTGGGGGGAAGGGGGGGGGGGCCAGGGATTGTATTGGATAGGACCTGTCACGGCCAATGTGCAGCTAACTAATGTTGCTCCTATTTGTTTCAGCAATACGCAGGGCCAACATCCAAAAGGTCACCTCCCAGATGAACTCTGCAACTCTACCCACAAGGCTGAAAACACTACGTACCTCCGGTGCCCCCTGCAGGAACATTCTATGCATGTGGGACCACTGCTTACCTCTGCCTGCCTGAAACTAGAAGAACTCCCTACAAACGCCTCTGAGAGGAAGAAGCGGGATGCTAACCCCGTGGTCATCGCCCCTTTCCAGCAGGGAGTAGCTATCAGCAGTCATCACCCCTGTTCACCATAACATCCCATGGTCGTTGCTCCACAAGGCTAAAAGAAGCTTGTGGGACAAGTGGGGGGGGGGGGGAGGAATGAGGAGGAAACTGGTCTTGCAAGGTGTGTCAGGCCATAAAAACTGTGAACAATGCACTGCCCTAGGGGGTGGGGGGAGATAATTATCGCTGGCCCCAGGACAGATCATTGGATATGGCCTGGGGACCCTCAACACCTGGGGGCCTTCCTGTAAGCCCACGAAAGGGGGTGGAACCATATCTGCAAGACAAAGACCCCAGAAGGTTATAAAAAGTCAAGCCCTCTGCATGTTATTCTGATTTGGAAATTATTCCTGGAGTCCACTAGTGTTAATAAATGGGGTCCCTCCCTTTCTTTAGGAAGCATGCTTGCTATTTCTTTGGTCTTCTGCAACACCACCAGACCATTTGCGTAATTCTTGCTATTCTAATTTTTGCCCAATAACACTAAATTTTATAACATAGTTTGTCTCCACCAGGTTACAAGTCCTATTCGCCCTCAGGGAATACCACCTCTAGACACCATTGCCACCTCCTTCTGTGACAAGGCCACATCACCCCTCTGACAGAGAGCAAGGATCTCTTGGCTCTAAAGGAAAAACTTTGCCCCTCCTCAGCATGAAGCAGTTACAGAAGAGAACCTGTGCCCCTCTTTCTGTGGAAGAATTCAGAGCCAAGATCCTTGAAGGGGGATGTGATAGGCAGTTAGACAGAAGTGAGCAGAGCAAGGATGATGAGCCAACGAAAGAAGAAATGGACGGGACACTGAGATGTACTTCTCACCATTCCAACTGCTCTGAGGCTGACAGTAGACGAACCTGACCTTTATATTTTGCTGAGTAGGAGTTGGGACACATATTGCTAATATATAAAACTAGGGGCCCGGTGCACGAAATTCGTGCACTGGGTGTGGGGGGGGGGGGAGTGTCCCTCAGCCCAGCCTGCCCCCTCTCACATACTGGGAGCCCTCAGGCGTTGACCCCCATCACCCTCCAATCGCAGGATCGGCCCCTTGTCCAGGCCTGACGCCTCTGACAGAGGTGTCAGGCCTGGGCAGGGGACCCTCATTTCCCCCCATCACTGGTTCTGCCCCCAGCCCAGGCCTGATGCCTCTGGCCCAGGCGTCAGGCCTGGGCAGGGGACCCCCAGACCCCTCCGATTGCTGGCTCTGCCCCTTGCCCAGGCCTGATGCCTCGGCCAGAGGCATAGACCCCCATCACCCTCCGATCGCCTGATCGGCCCCTTGCCCAGGCCTGACGCCTCTGCCAGAGGTGTCAGGCTTGGACAGGGGACCCCCATCTCCCCCCGATCACTGGCTCTGACCCCTGCCCAGGCCTGAGGCCTCTGGCCCAGGAATCATGCCTGGGCAGGGGATCCCCATCTCCCTCTGATCGCTTGCTCCACCCCTCCCTTCCTGCCCCCCTCCCAAGCCTGACGCCTCTGACCCAGGCTTCAGGCCTGGGCAAGGGGACCATCATATCCCTCCAATCCCCGGCTCCACCCCCCACCCAGGCCTGATGCCTCGGCCAGAGGAGTTTACCCTCATCACCCTCTGATCACCAATCACCGGATCGGCCCCTTGACCAGGCCTGAGGCCTCCAGCAGAGGTGTCAGGCCTGGGCAGGGGATCCCCAGCTCCCCGCGGTTGCAGGTTCCGCCCCTGCCCAGGCCTAACGCCTCTGGCTGAGGAGTTAGGCCTGGGCAGGGGACTCCCAGCTCCCCGCAATCTCCCGCTCTGCCCCTGCCCAGGCCTAACACCTCTGGCCGAGGCATTAGGCCTGGGCAGGGCACCCCCAGCTCCCCGCGGTTGTAGGCTCCGCCCCTGCCCAGGCCTAATGCCTCTGGCCGAGGCATCCGGCCCGGGCAGGGGGGACCTGCAGCGGCAGCGGGGGGCGCCGCGATAGCGTGAGCTCTGCTCCTGCCCCTGCAGGACGCCTCTAGCTGAGGCGTCTGGCTCGGGCAGCAGGGACCCGCAGCTGCAGCGGCCCCACGATCGTGGGCTCCGCTTTAGGCCCAGGCAAGGGACCCCAGCTCTTGGGACTGCCAGCTTCGACCATGCCCAGCTCCCATCGCTGGCTCCACCCCTACTTCCTGCTATCACTGGCCAGAGCGGCAAAGGCACCTGATTCTCCAATCATGGCTGGGGGGCAAGGCAAAGGCGGCCCCAGGGCCGCCTTTGCCCTGCCCCCCACCTCTTAGCTCCCCTCTGGGTTTCCGATCACTGTCAGTGGCAGGGGGCTTCTTCCTGCTTTCCCTTTCGCCTCCCTGCATTGTGCCTACATATGCAAATTAGCCGCCATCTTTGTTGGCAGTTAACTGCCATCTCAGTTGGCAGTTAATTTGCATATATCCCTGATTAGCCAATGAAAAGGGTAGCACCGTACGCCAATTACCTTTTTTTCTCTTTTATTAGTGTAGATTATTCCATTCATGTTGTGAAGTCATATACAGTATGTTGGGACCCACTCTCTGGGAAAAGGATACAGGGACGTTTCCTCTAAATGTTACTGGCGTCATTTTCTGTGTCAAATGTCTGACTGTTACTGGGTGTTCTAGCTACTGTCTTTTAGTATCTAATAACTAAAATATGAATTGCTTTGATAATTTCACCTACCCCTATAGTAATGGACATACTAAGCTGCTGGCTGGTTGGTTTCTGATATGTGGGGTAACTATTTTTCCCTGCTAACAGCACTGTGGTATGCCTTAGAAACATCACAGGGTCTGAATCAAAAGAGACTTTCTCAAGGCCATGGCACCAGACTGCAATGATGATCTCCACCTGCGGAGCCCTGCTGAATATATTGCTTTGACCATTTTTGTTATGCTGGTAATGGTAGGCTCCCTTAATGTAGAAGTGACTTGGCAGGCTTGTAGCATGGTAAAAACCCTGAATGCCACCTCCAGAGCGATACAGGGATAAACCAAGAGCTGAGCCAGGTCAGAGAGTCAGTTCTAGAAAATCGGGCAGCAATAGATTACTTGCTGTTGCAGCATAACCGCGGTTGTGAGGAATTTAAAGGAATGTGCTGTTTTAATCTTTATGACAATTCTCAGTTGATAGAAAACATATCCAAGATCCTGCATTTGGTGTATTCCATTCCTGGGAACTGCTTTCATGGCAGAAGCAGATGCAGTCCATCAGGATGAGACTTTTCATCTAAAACTAATCTCATAGATATGAGATGATAGAAATAGCAGTGGGGAAATGTTGGGGGTCAGAAGAGAATATTGGGGACTAGTTATGGTGATGGAAATATTAATCATGCTCTGTTCACCATGATTGCCTTGTGTTGGTTAAAGAAAGGACATTCTGACCTGGCTGGGAGTTGTATGTCCCCGGGACCTGGGAGTCAACCTTGACCTGGGAGTCATCCTTGGAATGTGGTACACTCACATGGAAAGATTAACAACCTTGTTGTCCAAACAATGGAGTCTCACCCCAGACTCCTACTTCCCCATACCTATAATCCATATTTCCCCATGTAATCTCTGTCCTATCCTATATAAGCAGTTGACTTTTGGGGGGCTGCAGAGCAGATTTTTGTGGATGACCTGCTGCTCTCCCATACTGCTGGCAGTATTGGAATAAATGCTCATATACGATTCAACCCTGTCTCTGTTTAATTGGCTCAAGTAGTGACAGGTAGCATGGACCCATTGATTGTCCAGTTACAATACATCTTCTGAGGCAAAGAAAACTAAGGAGAAAATAAACAAATGGGACTATCTACACTAATAAAAGAGAAACATGCAAATTGACCATCCCTCCACTATGCCCACCAGCCAATCAGAGCACTATGCAAATTAACCCAACAAAGATGGCGGTTAATTTGCATACACAGGCATGGAACAAAGACTGAAGACAGCATAGAAGGAAGCCAAGTGCTGCAGAAGAGAGCGAAGCGGCAGAGAAGGGAACGGAGCCAAGGCAGTGGAGACGGAAGGGAGCAAGGCAGTGGAGATGGGAGGGAGTGAGGCAGTGGAGAAGGGAGGGAGCCGAGGCAGCAGAGATGGGAGGAAGCGAGGCAGCAGAGACAGGAGGGAGTGAAGTGGCGGAGATGGGAGGGAGTGAGGCAGCGGAGATGGGAGGGACCAAGGTGGCAGAGAAGGGAGGGAGCGAGGGGGTGGAGAAGGGAAGGATTGAGTTGGTGGAGAAGGGTGCAAAGCCTGCCTCGGTGGGCTTCGCTCCCTTCTCTGCTTCGCTCCAGCCTCAGGAAGCCCTATTCTTGCGGGAATAGGCCCGAGGAAGGCCTATTCTTACAGGAATCTTCCTGCAAAGGGGCCTCTAGTATCAAAATAAAAAGCTTCTGCACAGCAAAAGAAACCATCAACAAAATGAAAAGAGAACCCACTGTGTGGGAGAACATATTTGCCAATGAAACATCTGGCAAGGGATTAATAACCAAAATATATAGGAACACAACTTAAGAACAGGAAGACAAACAATCCAATTAAAAAATGAATAAAGAACCTAAATATACACTTCTCAAAAGTGAACATACAGAAGGCCAAGAGATGTATGAAAAAATGTTCAAAGTCACTAATCATTAGAGAGATGAAAATTAAAACGACAATGAGATATCACCTCACAGCTGTCAGAATGGCTCCCATCAACAAATCAACAAATGACAAGTGCTGGCAAGGATGTGGAGAAAAAGGAACGCTAATACACTGCTGGTGGGAAAGCAGACTGGTGCAGCCACTGTGGAGAACAGTATGGAGTTTCCTCAAAAACTTAAAAATGGAACTGCCATTTGTCCCAGTGTCCCAATTCTAAGAATATATCCTAAGAAACCAGAAACACCAATCAGAATGAATATATGCATCCCTATGTTCATAGCAGTGCAATTTATAAAAGCTAAGATCTGGAAACAGCCCAAGTGCCCATAAGTAGATGAGTGGATAAAAAAGCTGTGGTACATTTATACCATGGGATACTATGCAGCTGTGAAAAGAAAAAGGATCTCTTACCCTTTGAAACAGCATGGAAGGACTTAGAAAGTATTATGTTAAGTGAAATAAATCTGTCAGAGAAAGACATGTATCACATGATCTCACTCATATGTGGAATGTAAAGAACAAAATAAATTGATGAACAAAATAGATACAGAGACATAGTAGCATGGAACAGACTGAGGAACCTCAGAGGGAAGGAGAGGGTGGGGGAATGGCTGGGGAGTGATTAATTTGTCTTCCATACGGAAAATATGTCAGTCACTGACTGGGCACTTAACATGTTAAAAGGAGATCTTATATGCCCATATGCATAACCCATGGACACAGACAATAGTGTTGTGAAGGTCTGGGGAGCAGCGGTTGCAGTGATGGGTGTATGGGATCAATGAGGGGAAAACAAAGAGACATCTGTAATACTTTCAAGAATAAAGATAATTGCCCTGACCGGTTTGGCTCAGTGGCTAGAGCATCAGCCTGTGGACTCAAAGGTCCCAGGTTCGATTCTGGTCAAGGTCTTGTACCTTGGTTGCAGGCACATCCCCAGTGGGAGGTGTGCAGGAGGCAGCTGATTGATGTTTCTCTCTCATCGATGTTTTTAACTCACTATCCCTCTCCCTTCCTCTCTGTAAAAAATCAATAAAATATATTTTTTAAAAAAGAATAAAGATAATTTTTTAAAAATAAATAAATAATGGGGGAACAGTGGCCAGTATGCATGTCAATCTATGCATGATCAGTGTTTGTTATATGTGCCATCGCTGCCTGACCCTGAGTCCTTCCCTCAGACTTTACAGATCATTTGGAAGGAAAAAACAAGTGCCCTTGACAACACAAGAAGCATTCAGTATTCTTTGGATGACAGGGACACATGGACTGCATGCAGAAGTAACTTAAATAGGGAGCAATTTAAGTCAATTAGCATCACAGAGAGGAACTTGTATTGTCCTTGAAGGAAGGAGGAGGAGAGTCCATGAGCTCTGTGTGTGGAGCTAGCCCATAGTTGCAGAGGCTCTGATTACATCACACTGGGACCCCTCTGTTCTAGTCCCCACTGGTCTGGGTTCCTTACACATGTTACATTATTTCCCTGGGACTCAGTGTGCTCAACTGCAGAAGGAAATATATTGATTAGTCTCTTTTATTTCAAAATCCTGTAACTAGGTGTTTATAAAGCAACGGTATCAATTTTGTGCTGTATACATATTAAAAGGAGCTAAAAAAAAAAAAAAAAAAAAACTTGGACAGAGAGTTAAAAAAAAAAAGGTGGTAGGAACAGTGGGGCACATCTTTCTACATGACATTTAATTTGTTGAGTTTATGAGCTTGGAGTAGGCAGAGCAATGGGAGGATCCCGGGAAGCAAGGGTGAGCCTTCTGGGTTGAATAGAGCCATCACCTTCTCTGCACTGGGTTAGCAAATATGGAGATGGCTGAACACCCAGCTGATTAAAGATTAGTACACTCTCCACCAGCAGAGTCTCCAGTGAATGCTAAAATGAATCTTGGAAGAAGTTAAGTGTAAGAAACTGTTTATTCTGCAGGGCCGCCAGCCTCAAACATCTGGGTCTCACTGAGCACCTGAAATTAGACCTTGATGGAATAAACCATGCAAAGTAAACAGACCAGCAGAGAAGCATTTGTGGCTCCGAGGAGCCCCTGATGCTTTCAGAAGAGGGGGAGAGGCCGGTCCTGTGTGTGTTCTGGTCTGGACTGAATTTTCCTTCAAAGAATTCAATTTGCTTTCCAGAGCAGGTGAGGAGAAGGAATGTGAAGCAGAATGATCAAATTTCATCTGAAAAGCACAGAAGTAATGGAATCAGCCATTACATTAATCCTCATCTTCAGACAAATTTTTCCTGAAGTCAGCAGGTGGCAAGAGAGTGGGCCAAAGGTGACAACTGACAAAATCTGCATTTCCTCTCAAAGCCTGTTACAAAATCCACTATCCTCACCCCCACAATGCAAGCCAACTGCTCTCTTGTTCTGTGAGGTAACAAATTTAGTAATTGTCTCTTTTTTTCATTCTCACCCAGGTGTCAGTGATTACATTTTACTTCTTTGCATGAAGTGCTCTGGCTGCCCTCAGGGTGATCAGCGGGTTTTAGGCAGCTGTGACCATGGCCACACTTAAGAGCAGGGAGGCTGCATGCTGGGTAAAATACCTCAAGGCTGGAGCAAACTGCACTCCACTCTTAAACAAGGTGCTCATTTTTCTGAACCTCCGTTTCTTTTTCTATAATTTAGAGATGCCCTAAATGACCTGCCATTCCTTCTCGAAGGATTGTTGGAAGGGCCAGAGCTTCCAACAAGGCAACCAGCTGTGCAGGCAGCAGTGGGGTTCCATATGACAGTGGGAAGACGCCCACTGGACTTGGGAGATCTCAACTCCAGTCCCAGCTGCACTTGGCTGCCACGTGAGTGCTGGCAAGCCACCTGCCCGCCTCCAGGCCTCACTGCTTTCATCTCCACCACGAGACTATGAGTGTCCTTGGTAGTCTTAGTACCCTTACTTTTGAGAATCCTTACTATTCTGGTCTAAAAGTAGTTTGTAAATTGTTCATTGTTACATAAGCATAAGGTGTTGTTAATCCAATTGTTTAATAGCCTGAGGGTGTGGTTTAACACTCCAAAATGGAACCAGATGCACCCCACCTTCTCCCTTATCTCCCACCCCTGAGGGCAAGGGAGCTGCTACCACCTAGGTTCACCGAGGCCTGGAGCTGGAGCTGGAGCTGGACCACAGAGAATACAGTACAAACCTTAAGCAAAGATGCTGGATCCTTGGACTGGGCAAAAGAGCTTCCCAGAAAAGCAGTCCACACGCCAGTGCCCCCCATTACATAGCCCAGACCTCAAACCCTGCACATGCCAAAGTTACTTGCAGAAAAGCCGCTTATACAAACAGACCTCTGTGGGCTGAAATCAATTCACATAGGAACAGCATCTTTATTCCAAAGAAGCTGATCTTTTCCTCAAGCCTTTAACACACTGGGCCAATTGCAATGATCACTTTATAATATCCATGAGAACTACTTTATTTTAAGTATTCAATAGGTATTTGAAGAGCTCTTAAAAGTAAATCTGTGGAATATTTTAAGTATCAAATTTCTCTTCCTAAACTATATATTGAACAGAGATAAAATCACCCAGATAAAAATCAGCCTGTGAATATCTGAGACCCTCCACACACTCAGAGCTTCTCATAAATTGCCATCAAAGTACCCGGACAACAAAGAACAGGAGTGGACTGACCCAGACATCTCAGCACAGAACTTTAAGGGGGCTGAGAACAAGCAAAAAATTGTCATTGAAGTCACTGTTTAAATTTTACATTCATGCAAAATGTTTGTTTTTAGTCCATACACGTGAATATTTTAAATTATCCACACTGTTGAGTCCATATTGTCTCAACCAAAATGGGCAAAAGCAAAGCCTTTTCTCAGTGTGGGCCCTCTGAGCATTTGGAATGGGCAGTTAAATTACATTTCTCCAGAATGGCTGCCTCAGAACCCTGATTCTCATAGCAGCACCATCCCCAGGCAATCTGGATTAATATGTCCTGAAAGGGTCAACACAATCACTCATATTACAACAAATTGGTCTTTTATCAAATGGAATACTAAGACCAAAAATACAGGAATGAGGAAAATGGGTTGAGGGGTTGGAAGAAAAGAAATTTGGGAACAGGGACCTTCCTGGGCACCACAGCCCTCACATGTAGTATGGAAGAGTTGTAAAGGGAAGAATAACAAGCATCCTTCCTCCCTCATTCTTCTCCCACCTCTCTTCTTCCTTTTCCTTCCTTCCCTCTCTTCCTCCCTTTGTCATTGTCATCAATATTCACTGGGTGTCCTCAATGTGCTAACAATGGGCTACTGCCTGGGGTAAGACACAAGAAGAGCAAGGGATGCCCTGACAGGCCCCAGGCTGAGGGTAGAAGCAGATGCCCAGTGTGACATGAGAGCTGTGACAAGGTCGTGCCTGTGTGCTGCAGGCATCCATGCAGAGAAGGGTACCACTAAGACAGTGACACTCCAGCAGTGCCTCCCAAGAAAACGATGCTGACCTTTCACTCTTACAGACCCTGGAGGTCAGCCAACCCCTCTCTGTTTTAGTGAGGAAGAGATGAGGTTCAGGAACCAGTGGCTTTCTCAGGCTCCTTCCAACTAAATGTCTGTAGACTAGACCCAGGGGTTCCCAATGAAGGTACATGCCCCCCCCCCCTCAGCCCCCCCCCCACACAGCCAGCCCCACCCATCCACTTAAAGTTGATGACACCCCAAATCTTCCAGCTCTGTCTCCCTTACTCTTAGGATTATTCTGTAAAGAAGCTACTGTAAAATATTATCCTTCTAATGTCTATCTTCACTTTGTGAGCTGAATAATGAAATTTCCTGTTTCCTTTGTTTAAAAATGTTTTCTTCAATTTGCATAAAAAAATAAAAGTTTTCCTTCTCCTATGGAGTCAACAAACAAACAAACAAACAAAAAAACCCCCCACATATTTAATTAAGGAGTTTCTATGCTAGAGAAAAAGGCAAGCAGGTCTTTGCTTCCATGGCAGGGCTTGCCCAAGGAGGATGTTTGCAAAGTGAGGCTTTGGTTAATTCACAGCCTGTGTCCACTGATGTGTCCAGTTGTGGGAGGAATCTAGTTGAAGACAGCAGAGCAGGGGCAGCCTGGATGTCCCCATGTGTCATGACAACGTGAGAGCTGGGACCAGAGTGCAGTTGTGCCAGGAAGTCATGTGCCAGGTCATTGTACCCTTGAGGGGTTGGTCAGCTGCCGGAGTCATAGGGAGCTGCTGCAAGGAGATTTTAAATAGCATGAAATTTATTCCAGCGACACAACCACCCCCGTGATGTTTGCTTCCTTTCCTCTCAACCCTCTGAGCTGTCCTGCCTCCAGCTGAAATGGCACAGAGAGGCCTGGAAGGAATGGGGCATGTGAGTGCCTGTCAGCAATGCTGTAACCTCTTTGCCTTCACCTGGGTCTCAATATTAATTGCTCACTTTCTCCAGTAAATGTATGACCCTACGCTGAAAACATATAAGTGAAACAACATCCAAAAGTCCTGAATGTTGTGTCCATGCTCCATTTAAAAATCCAGTGCTAACGCTGGCAAGAGATGGGGGGAAGGGGCCTCAGAAACTTCAGACCTGAGTCCTGAAAATCAGATCAGATGGACATATTGGCAGAGTTGCCTAGCTGACAGGGAAACATAAAATCTGAAAAGTAAAATGCAGTGATGTTTTGGGGAGAAGGTGGCTGTTTATTTTATCCCTGGGTAGAAAACATGATGGTCAGTCACCAAACACTTTGGTAGCATTTTCAGATTTCTGTCATAATTAACCTTGCTTTACAGGCACTGCCCTACAGGAGACTAAAGGATAAAGCAAACCAAACGGCAACAAAGTAGTTAATGGTGTCTCTTTTGCTACGTTTTATAATGGTGACAATAACGTCTAACATTTATAGAACACTAGATTGTATGCCAAGCATTGGCTCAGCATTTGTAGGATTATCTCCTTTCATTTCTAGAACTAACAGGCATTAAAGGGAATTTCTTTGATGACTGCATCACATCTGAATTGCCAGTTCCTTATGGGCAGGCACTATATTTCATTCATCCAAATTCAGCTCGGGGCTTTCAATAAATGCTTGTTCCATAACTTTTTAAAAACCTTTAGCAGGATTTGATAATTATGAGTTTTTTAAACAATGACAGTCTACTTTTCAACCTTGAACCATTGTTGAACTCATTTAATGCACTTTTAAAGAAGTGCATAGTATTTGGTTCTGTTATACTAAGAATGCTAAAGAGTACAGAGTATTTCATAGCAAATCATTAAGGAAAAACATTGTCTTCTTTCACCAGCATTTTGTTGTTGCACAGTGAGTGTTTTCATGTAAACAGGGGACATACTGAAAGCTAAAAGTTACCATCCTTCTCAAATGTTGGGGATTTGCAGTATCATTAAAAAAAAAAAAAAAAAAAAAAAAAAAAAAGACTTTTTATGCTTATTATTTGCTAGAGGCCTGGTGCACGGATTCGTGTACCGGTGGGGTCCCTTGGCCTGGCCTGCAGGGATAGGGCAGAAACCAGCTATCCAACATCCCCTGAGGGGTCCTGGATTTGCAGAGGGTGGTTCTCAGGTGACACACCCTGGAATCAGGCTCTTTCCTCTCTGGTTCTAGGTGCATCACCCAAGAATCGCAGCTGCCAAGTCACCACAGCTCAGCAGCTCCTGCGTTAAGCATCTGCCCCCTGGTGGTCATTGCATGTGATAGCTGCTGGTCGAATGGTTGGACAGTCGCTTAGGCTTTTATATATATAGATACCAGCAAAATCCTCTGAATCCATTTACTCAACCTGAGAAACAGGTACAATGATGAGTACTCATTAGGGAAAGACTGTTTACATTAGCGGAAAGGCTGAACTATATAGTGTGTCAGTAAAAAGTATTAGTATATACAGTTTGAATGTTAATAAGAAATCTACAAATATTGTTTCTTTTAAATAAATTGTGACACAAAAATACACTTGCGAGAAGATGACGTGTGAGACCTAGAGATACCTTGAGAGGTTGGAGTAAATCACAGAAAGTTATTTTCTTAGGCTATATGGCAAAAGCTTAGTTAGCCCATAAAGTGGGTGAAGTTTTTATTAAAATTTCTGGTTCCCAAGACTAGGAAGTCAGTGGGGATGGCCAGTGAGAACAGGAAGGGACAGTGCTCTCCTTCCATGTATTGCTTAGGACCGACCCTGTGCAAACTTCGGAAAACAGGTACTCTCTGTCTTCGCCTATCCTCTGTATCTTTTTCTGAATCTCTCTCTCTCCTCGGGTCACTTGTTCTGCTCAGATCTTCAGATGTCCTCATTCCTAAATTAGTGCTTACACTCTCTTCCTATTCAAAAGTACTGATGCCAATTTTAGAGGGAAGGCAGGGGAGGGGGTGGGGTGGGGGTAGAAGATCAACCGAAGGACTTGTATGCATGCGTATAAACATAACCAATGGACACAGACACTAGGGGGTGAGGGCATGTGCCAGGGATTGGGGGTGGCCGGGGGGAGGTCAATGGGAGGAAAAGGAGACATATGTAATACTATATGTAATACTTTAAACAATAAAATAAAATAATAAAAAAAAGTACTGATGCCTTCATGTCCCTGTGTTATAAGGAACGTAACTAAACTGAGGTAAGCCATCTAATGATTTGCCTACAAATTATTCAGAAGTATTTGCACTTCAAAGGGCATCTGAAATATACATGAATCTTTATAGGAGGAAATGAGAGAAATGTAACAATCAAGGGGATTGAACCACTATTGCTCCAAGGTGGGGTCGTGCATCTTCACAGGCACTCGCTGCAAAGTGAGGCTTTGGTTAATGCACGGAGCCAGGTCAGCAGAGTGCCTCCCCAGAAGGTCCTGTCTCATAGGAAGGAGACCTCAGAGCTCCTTGGGAGTCATTTTCCCACTTCCTCTGATAGCAGAGCCCCTCCCACAACTGAACTCACGTACCCCATCGCTGGCTGTCCCAGCCCCACTGCCTCCAGGGCCATGCATGTGGCCAGCCCATTCAAGGCCAAATCTTTCCAGGAGAAATCCTGGAGATTTTTCTCTCTGATTAAAAAATGAGAGACATGCGAGGACTGTGCTCTTTGCCAGCTGTCTGTCCTGCATTCTGACATTGTCATAGGAGAAAATGATGTTTAAAGTTGCCACTAGAGTCACAGAGACACCAACCCAGAGCCCAGTCATTGTAGAATAGCTGAACAAACCCCAGGCAATGCTCATATCTGAACTTTTTGTTAAGGAAAAAAAAACAAAGCCCTTACCTGCGACCCCAGTGGTCTGGTATCATTTACAGGTCAGACACATCATTTGTGAGACTCTTACTGTTCGCCACATGGCATGGCTTTTCTGCTGATTAGCTGTGACTTTAGGAGAGCTACTGAGTCACTCTGAGCCTCAGTTTCTTTATCTGTTAAATGGGGACTACAACAGGACCTACCGAGAAGGGTCGCAAGAATGTAGCCATCATTTAACAAATACTCCAACATGATGTGTACACTATCTGCATATAACTGACAAGTACTGCCAAGTATTTGCATTTTCCATTCTCTTCCCTAAAGTCTTGTTGATGCCAGTATTTTGTTTATTGAATCCTTTCATCATAGACATGTAAAAGGAGAGCATGAACACCAGGTGAAGCCACAGCAATATTCTACCAACCCCAAAGGAAAAACGCTAAGCAGGGAGCAGGTATACTTAGTATGCTTTAATTCTGAATATAACATGTGAAATTTCATAGAATCACGTGTTACAGGGATATAGCTGAAGACAATACAGATCAGCTGTCCTGATGGCTGGGGGATCCATGTCCTTACAACAGGGATGAATGAAGAAGTGGCTTCGTTGGCCACCCCCAGTTTCAGGTAGCTCCTTCTGCCATCCCCTCCAAGAGCTCTCTTCTCAGATAACCACAGAACAGCAGCATGAGTCAGGGTAATCACTAACTAAAGTGTAAAGTCAGTGCCTTTGATCTTTAGGGAGTATTTTCCCATTAATATTCACTAAACTCTAACAAGTTACCTTGAGTTACACAACAGAAAACACACTTTCAAAGAGCCCAAATGCTTTGCAATCATCTTTAAATAAGTCTCTAAGATTTCTCTAGGAAGTAAATAAGCACTTATAGTAAGGAATGCACTAGAAGGGATGATGCGGGAGGAAGAAAATGGCGGAGGTTTAGACAGACGTGTCGGTGCCTTGTCCCGGAGCAGATAAGGGCGGGCAGCTGAAACGGGTAGCATACAGCCCGAATAAGCAGAGGAGATTCAGCTGAGAGACAGTCTGCAGCCAGGAAATACAGAGAAATCCTAGATAAAGGGAACGGTTAGAGGCTGAGGCTGAAACCTCTCCAGGTGTGCCGGCACAGCCGCGGAGACCGTGCCATCTTGGGTGACTGTCACCGGCATCCAGAGACCAGCTACTAACCTGGCAACAACAGCTCTCAAGCAGCGCGACTACGTGAATTCAGAGGAACCCTGCTTCCCCCCACAGAAAGGTTAGACTTTCCCCAAAGGTGCGGTTTGCAGTTTAGGTTGGAGAGTGGAACACGCGCAGGGGGGTGGGGACTCTGCGCCCCACAAAGACCGCGGCCGTTGGAGCCAGCGTGACCCATGAGTGTGGAAGGGCACCCCCAGGGCTGCTGGCAGAAGGGAACGCTATAAATAAGCCCACAGTTGGACGGGACACAAACGGGCAGCCTCAGATTACGCCAGTTTGCCGGCTACTCGGTGCCAGGAGCCAGAGCACACGCAGAGACTTCCCGCAGATTTGGAAGGTGAAGCGTTGCGAGCTCGCACAACTTCCCAGGCTCTTAAATCTGTGCCTTTGATTGTTGAACCCAGTGCAAGGGGCTACCCAGTTGGGGTCAGTCACAGAGCTTGTAAGGGAAGGCTGTTTTGGGGGAGCCTGGGAAACAGATCGGGGAGTGACTGCTGGGAAACCAGCTCTGGGCGGAGGACATTCCAAACCAGCTTCCGGTACAATAGAGAACACCTGGTCAGAGAGGTGCTATACCCTCAGAGATCAATCCCGACGCACTGCCACCCAGAGGCAGAGCCACGAACTGACTCTTCTGTAAATACAGATAAGGGCTGTCTGGGAAACCAATACAGCCTGCCTTAAAATCAGGACTGTGGCTTACAACATGGAGGAGCAGTGTATCAGAGGGAAATTCAACATTCTCCTGAATACCTGGTGTGCCAAAAAGAGGAGCAGAAGATCTGAAGCACCGTCATTACAGCCCATTTATTTTAAATTATTTTTTTTAATTATTGTTTCACCTCTTAACTAAGAAACCATTTATTTTCTTTTTTTCATCACCTGATTTTACCCTTTTAATTACTACATTTTTATTTTTAACCAGTATTATTACTGCTGCCATTTTACCATTTTTTTTAAAGTGTCATTTTATTTTCTCTTTATTTTATTTTGGGACTAAGGTTCTCCATTCTATTTTCATCGTTCCTTTAGCATCATTTTCCTCTACCTCAATTGTGTTGCTGTGCTAAAACCCTCTTCCCCACTTTTCCCCTTTTGCTGTCCTGTTTCTCTTACACTATTCCTGCTTTAGATTTTCCCTATTCTTCATACCCCCTGACTAAATTTCACCCTACTTATATATCCCTTTTCCAATCACCTGCTCTAAATCCTTATCCACCTCTCCCTTATCTTTCTTCACTATCCAAATTTTTTATTCTCTCCTTTTCTCTATTGTTTTGTTATTGCTTGCTCGATTGTTGAGTATATTTTTTTTCTTTTCTTTTCTTTAAGGATTGTTTGTGAGGTTGTTCTGCTTTTTCTTTTTCTGTCTCCCATTCCACCCACCCACCCCCCCCCACCCCCCGGCCAGTTATTTTTGTGCTTCTGTTTTCCCTTACCTCACTTGATATTATTGGCTGTTTGTAGTTTGTATTCACTCCAGGGATCTGTTGCAGGAATTTGTTGGGATTAGTGGCGGTTCTATCGGAGTTTTCTCCTCATATGAATAGTCTCCTCCCCTCTTCTACTTATTCTCTTTTTCTTTTCTTTCTTTTTTTTCCTTTTTTTTTCTCTTTTTTCTGTTTTCCTCTCTATCTTTTTCTCTTCGTTCTTCCTTACCCCCCAACTCTCTTAGCTCGGGGAGCCATCTTTATTTGGGGTTATTAATACCGTAATTCATTTGTGTTCAGTGCCTGGTACGTTGTGCCTTATTCTGTTGTATTTTGTGCCTTTAAATCAACGCAGCAGATCCAAGCAACAGCGGCCTCCTGATCTCCACACGCTCTGTCTGAGAAACAGCTGCTATGTGTGAAGCCTCCCTCCACCAGTCAGAAGAGCCACCACAGCTGTGAACAGCACCCATCAGAAGACCTGCTACCAACAGAGGAGCAACTGCTACCACAACCGCCCAAGGAGCAACCACAGCCCAAGGAGCCACTGCCACCTAGGGAGCAGCCACTGAACGACTCAATATCTATATACGTCAGTGAGATCAAACATGGGTAGACAAAGAAATCCCCAAAGGAAAGAAAAGGAGGACTCACCAGAAAAGCAGCTAAGTGATACAGAGGCATACAACATGACAGAAAAAGAATTCAGAATAAGGGTCCTAGAGTGCATACACCAGATGGAGGAAAAAATCAACAACTTATCCAAAAAGCAAGAAGAAACAGATGAAATAATCAACAACTTAAGTAAGACCCAAGAAGAAATGAAGTGCGATATAGCTGCAATAAAGAACACCATTGAAAGTATCAACAGTAGACTAGGAGAAGCGGAAGACTGAATTAGTGAATTAGAAGACAGGGAAGCAAAACACACTCAAACTGTACTTCAGTTGGAGAAAAAAAATTAAAAGACAGGAGGAGAGCCTAAGGGAGCTTTGGGACAACATGAAACGAAACAACATACGAATAATAGGGGTGCCAGAAGAACAGAAAGAGGAACAAGGATTAGAAAACCAATTGGAAGAAATAATATCAGAAAACTTCCCTGAGGTGGGGAAGAAAAAAGTCACACAAGCCCAGAGAGTCCCAAGCAAGGAGAACCCGAAAAGACCCACACCAAGACACATCATAATTACCATGGCAAATATTCAGGACAAAGAGAGAATCTTACAGGCTGCAAGAGAGAGACAGAAAGTTACATACAAGGGATCTCCCATTAGATTATCAAATGATTTCTCAACAGAAACACATCAGGCCAGAAAAGAATGGACGGAAATTTACAAAGTGATGCAAAGCAAAGGACTGAATCCAAGAATACTCTATCCAGAAAGGCTATCATTCAAAATTGAAGGGGAAATAAGAAGCTTCACAGACAAAAAAAGGCTAAGGGAGTTTATCACCACCAAGCCAGCAATGCAAGAAATGTTAAAGGGACTGGTGTAAAAGGAAGAACTAAAAATCCCAGAAAGAAAAAAGCCACACACAAAAAAAGAAATGGCTACAAACAAGTACCTTTCAATAATAACTTTAAATGTAAACGGGCTAAATGCTCCAACCAAAAGATATCGAGTGGCTGAATGGATAAAAAATCATGACCCATACATTTGCTGTCTACAAGAGACCCACCTCATTAGA
Organism: Myotis nattereri; assembly: GCF_964212035.1. Taxonomy (NCBI): domain Eukaryota; kingdom Metazoa; phylum Chordata; class Mammalia; order Chiroptera; family Vespertilionidae; genus Myotis; species Myotis nattereri. Next base: position 108,836,507 of record NC_138076.1, read on the forward strand.
AAGGACTCACACAGACTGAAAGTGAAGGGATGGAAAAATATCTTTCAGGCTAAAGGAAAAGAAAAGAAAGCTGGGGTAGTAATACTTATATCGGACAAAATAGACCTCAAAGTGAAGGCCATAACAAGAGATACGGAAGGCCACTTCATAATACTAAAGGGATCAATACAACAAGAAGATATAACCCTGATAAACATATATGCACCCAATGAAGGAGCACCCAAATACATAAAAAATCTCCTGGAAGATATCAAAGGAGAGATCGACAACAATACAATCATAGTAGGGGACTTTAATACACCACTGTCATCACTGGATAAATCCTCTAGACAAACAATCAGCAAAGAAACAGCAATCCTAAATGACTCACTATCAGATGGACTTAATTGACATCTTCAGAACACTTCACCCCACAACCATGGAACATACATTCTTCTCAAGTGCTCATAGGACAGATTAAAAAATAGACCACATATTGGGTCACAAACAAAGTCTCCCCAAATTCAAGAAAATTGAAATCATACCAAGCATCTTCTCAGACCACGATGGCATAATATTAGAAATAAACTACAATAAAAACAACCCAAAATACTCAAACACTTGGAAGCTGAAAAGCATGTTATTAAATATTGATTGGGTTACCAATGAGATCAAAGAAGAAATTAAAAACATCCTCGAAAGTAATGACAATAAAAACTCAACAATCCAAAACCTATGGGACACAATGAAAGCAGTCCTGAGAGGGAAGTTTATAGCTCTACAGGCCTATCTCAAAAAACAAGAAAAAATGGTAGTAAATCATCTAAATTTACAGCTCACAGAATTAGAAAGAAAGCAACAAAGAAACCCCAGAGTGAGCAGAAGGAAGGAGATAATAAAGATTAAAGCAGAAATAAATGACATAGAGACCAAAAAAATAATACAGAAAATCAATGAAACCAAGAGCTGTTTCTTCGAAAGGATAAACAAGATTGACAAACATCTAGCCATGCTCACCAAGAAGCAAAGAGAGAGGACCCAAATAAACAAAATCAGAAACGATAGGGGCGAAATAACAACAGACCTCACAGAAATACAAATGATTGTTAAAAAATACTATGGACAGCTCTACTCCAACAAACTAGACAACCTGGAAGAAATGGACAAATTCCTAGAAAAATACAACATTCCAAAACTCAATCAGGAAGAATCTAAAAATCTCAATAGGCCAATAAATATGGAAGAAATTGAAGCAGTCATCAAAAAGCTTCCAGCAAACAAAAGCCCAGGACCAGACGGCTTCACAGGGGAATTTTACCAAACATTCAAGGAAGAACTAAAACCTATCCTCCTCAGACTACTACAAAAAATTCAGGAGGAAGGAACACTTCCCAGCTCATTCTATGAAGCCGGCATCACCCTAATACCAAAACCCGGTAAAGACAACACAATGAAAGAGAATTACAGGCCAATATCGCTCATGAACATAGATGCCAAAATCCTCAACAAAATCTTAGCAAATCAGATCCAGCAGTACATCAGAAAGATCATACACCATGACCAAGTAGGATTCATCCCAGGGATGCAAGGATGGTACAATATCCGCAAATCAATAAACGTGATACATCACATAAACAAATTGAAAGAATAAAACCACATGGTCATATCAATTGATGCAGAAAAAGCGTTTGACAAAATCCAACACCCATTTTTGATAAAAACTCTCAGAAAGGTGGGAGTAGAAGGATCATACCTCAACATAATAAAAGTCATATATGACAGGCCCACAGCCAACATCATATTCAATGGACAAAAACTAACACCATTTCCCCTAAGAACAGGAACAAGACAGGGATGCCCGCTCTCACCACTCCTGTTCAACATAGTACTGGAAGTGTTAGCCATTGCAATTAGGCAAGAGGAAGAAATAAAAGGCATCCAAATTGGAAAAGAGGAAGTAAAACTGTCCTTATTTGCAGACGACATGATATTATACATACAAAACCCTAGAGACTCCATCAAAAAACTACTAGACTTAATACATGAATTTGGCAATGTAGCAGGATACAAAATTAACCCCAAGAAATCTGAGGCATTTCTATACACCAATAGTGAACTTTCAGAAAGAGAGATTACAAAAACAATCCCATTTACCATCGCACCAAAGAAATTAAGATACCTAGGAATAAACTTAACTAAAGAGGTAAAAGACCTCTACTCAGAAAACTACAGGACCTTGAAAAAAGAGATAGAGAAAGACATAAACAAATGGAAGAACATTCCGTGTTCATGGATTGGTAGGATCAACATCATTAAAATGTCCATACTACCCAAAGCAATCTATAAATTCAATGCACTTCCCATTAAAATACCAATGGCATACGTCACAGATCTAGAACGACCTCTCCAAAAATTCATCTGGAATAAAAAAAGACCCCGAATAGCTGCAGCAATCCTGAGAAAGAACAAAGTAGGTGGGATCTCAATACCAGATTTGAAGCTGTATTACAAAGCCACTGTTCTCAAAACTGCCTGGTACTGGCACAAGAACAGACATATAGATCAATGGAATAGAATAGAGCGCCCAGAAATTGTCCCGAACCAATATGCTCAGTTAATATTTGACAAAGGAGGCAAGAACATACAATGGAGCCAGGATAGTCTCTTCAATAAATGGTGTTGGGAAAATTGGACAGATACATGCAAGAAAATGAAACTAGACCACCAACTTACACCATACACAAAAATAAACTCAAAATGGATAAAGGACTTAAATGTACGACAGGAAACCATAAAAATTCTAGAAGAATCCAAAGGCAACAAAATCTCAGACATATGCCGAAGCAATTTCTTCACTGATACAGCTCCTAGGGCACTTGAAACTAAAGAGAAAATGAACAAATGGGACTACTTCAAAATAAAAAGCTTCTGCACAGCAAAAGAAACCATCAACAAAACAACGAGAAAACCCACTGTGTGGGAAAACATATTTGCCAATGTCATATCTGATAAGGACCTAATCTCCAAAATTTATAGTGAACTCATACAACTTAACAAAAGAAAGATAAACAATCCAATCAAAAAATGGGCAAAGGACCTAAATAGACACCTTTCAAAAGAGGACATTCAGAAAGCCAAGAGACATATGAAAACATGCTCAAAGTCACTAATCATCTGAGAGATGCAAATCAAAACAACAATGAGGTATCATCTCACACCTGTCAGACTGGCTATCATCAACAAATCAACAAACAACAAGTGCTGGAGAGGATGTGGAGAAAAAGGAACACTCGTGCACTGCTGGTGGGAATGCAGACTGGTGCAGCCACTATGGAAGACAGTATGGAGTTTCCTCAAAAAACTACAAATGGAACTACCATTTGACCCTGTGATCCCACTTCTAGGAATATATCCCAGGAAACCAGAAACCCCAATCAGAAAGGATATATGCACCCATATGTTCATAGCAGCACAATTCACCATAGCTAAGATCTGGAAACAGCCTAAGTGCCCATCAGTAGATGAATGGATTAGAAAACTGTGGTACATCTACACGATGGAATACTATGCTGCTGTAAAAAAGAAGGAACTCCTACCATTTGCAACAGCATGGATGGAACTGGAGAGCATTATGCTAAGTAAAATAAGCCAGTCAATGAAGGAAAAATACCACATGATCTCACTCATTCATGGATAATAGAGACCATTATAAACTTTTGAACAGTAATAGATACAGAGGCAGAGCTGCCTCAACAGATTGTCAAACTGCAGTGGGAAGGCCAGGGAGGGTTGGGGGGCAGGAGGGAGGGGTATAAGAGATCAACTGAAGGACTTGTATGCATGCATATATGCATAACCAATGGACATGGGACGCTGGGGGGTTGGGGAGGCCAGGGGATAGTCAAGGGCAGGGAAAAAAAAAGACACATATGTAATACCCTTTGTAATACTTTAAGCAATTAAAAAAATAAAAAATATATATAAAGAACTCAAAATAAAATAAAATAAAATAAAATAAAATAAAAGGGATGATGCATTTTGACCGAAATAAACAACTGGGCATTAAAGTAAAGAAAGACCCAGGTCTCTTAATTTCTACCAAAACAGTAAAACCCAGTTCCCCCTTCACATATGGGGAGCACCAGGAAAAGGCCTTTCAGATACAGAGAAAGAAATTCTCCTTCCCTTCCCCCTCCCTCATCCTCACTGCTGGAGGTTTAATCTATAGGCAGCAGAAATCACCAGCTAATACACAAACAAAGGCAGTTACTAGACAGTCCTGGTTGGAAAGCCATCAAGTCAATCAAGATAATCTATCCAGGAATACTCACCTTTAACACCCTCACCACTTTCCTGTCAGAACTGTCTTAAATGGCTCCACTCCATCTCTGATGCGTACTGGGACATAGCTCATGCAGGACACCTGATAGAGCTAGCAATCATTACCATTTTAGCATAAATCAACTCACAGAAATTTCTGAGTACTTTCTGTATTGGGCACCACTCTAAATCTTTACACATTATCTCATTAAGTACTTACAAAAAGCTTGAGTGGATAAGGATCACAAACCAGGAAGCTTACTTGAACTTTGGGTGTCCAGAGTTTTTTGGAAGGTTTTATTACATAGTCATGATTGATTAAACCATTGGCCAAGTGATTGAACTCAATCTATAGCTCCCATCTCCTCCCCAGAGGTCAGGCTGGTATCTCTTGGCTCAAAGCCCCAACCCTTTATTTACATGGCTAGTCTTTATGGTATGGCCAGCCCCAATTCTAAAACTACTTAGGGAACCACCAAGAGTCACCTCATTAGCATAAACTCAGGTGTGGTCTGAGGGATACGCCATGAATAACAAAGATGCTCCCATCACTTAGGAAATCCCAAGAGTTTACAAGCTCACTCCCAGGAAAGTGGGACAAAGAGCAGCCAAACCTTTATTGTATAATAGTTAATTTGACCTTATAAATAGTTTGGAAACTAAGACTTCGAAGGACATGGTAGAAACCTTATGAACCTGTTTAATCCAGAATATGTTTATTTAAATGCATAGAGTACTTTAGCCAGACATAAGAAAAGGAAATAACAATTCTAGGAATATTATATTGCAATCAATAAAAAAAAAATACACAGTTAATATCATGAGACTTCAGGGATAATGGAGAAAACAAAAAGGGAAGACCTTAGGAAGTAAAAACCATTGATATAAAAATAATGTTTACTAGAAGATAGAAACTAGAAATAAAAGATAGACTATATAAGTACAAAATTCAATTTTGAAAGGAACTTAAAATATGTGATAGCAATTAAATTACTGATTTTAAGTCACAGTTTTCACAGCCTCAAAGGTATAGGTGAGACCCAAGATTGGAGGACTGGATAGCATTAAGGAAACGTGCCCAGGATGTACCTTTATCACAGGAAAGGTTTACATTGTTCTCAGAGCTTCCTTCAAGCCTTTAATTGTCAAAATACTTTGGGATTTGTTATGGGAAATTATCTTAAAAATGCAGAATCCATTTTCCCTTCCAAGCAATTATCTCTTAACTTTCTCCAGGTAGGGCCATGGACAGGGTGATGGCAAAGAGGGGATAGAACCAATGTTGTTGGGAAAGAAGGATGCTAACCAGGAACTGGATAAGAAAGAGGAAAACTAATTATATGATGTTTTTGGTCTCCAGCTTAGGTGCCTTTGTGGACAAATAACGATCCCATTAACCAAGATGAAAAATATTAAGGAGAGCAGGAAACATCAAAGAAAAGTTTACAAGTGGAGTTGAGATATCAGTGAGTTCTGCAGGAAGCAATTAGAAAGAAACCTGGAGGTCAAACATCTACAGTTGTCATATGTTTTTAATTACTTAAATGGAAACCCTTTAAATTTAAAACAGTCTCCAATGGGAAAAAATCTGCTATTTCAAGTTTAATTATTTGTGTTTACATTTGTTTCTGTGTATTTATGGGTACATGTATGTGTGTATGGATAGATAGGCAGGCAGATAGATGATAGGTAGATGATAGATAGAGGATTGATAGATAGATGTGTAGACTGATAGAAGAGAGATGATAGATGATGATAGATGACAGATAAATAGATAGATAGATGATAGATAGATAGATAGATAGATAGACAGATAATAGAACAGTGTAGTAGCTATCATCTTTATCATCAGCATTTCTGTCATCCAGCTTAACACAAAGTCTTTCTGGAATTCTATTTATAGTATAACATTTACATTTCTCCCAAATTTTCAATTAGGGAAGAAACTGACAACTGGTAGGAAATTAACGATTATGAAATTCTACTTCTGCCTGGTCCTGTGTTAGGCACTTATTCATGAGCTATCTCATTTAGTTTTTATGGATGACCCTGAAAAATAGGCATATAAACCCTATTTTCCCAAGCAAAGAAACCAAAGATCAGAGGGTCTCACAACTGGTGAGTTAGAGAGCCAGGGTGAAAGCCCAGATCTTTCTTCCTGATTGCAGGAGGGCTCCTTAGCTAATCCACAACTGCCTCAGAGGATAACACATTACATCATTAAACAATTTTAAACCAGAACTTTTATTACAGGGAATTTCTTAAAATTTCTCTAAGCTTATATCATCTTACTCTTCTCAGTTTTAAACAAAATTATCTATACTTTCTTCCATGGAGAGCATCAAAGAAGGGACAACTGAAGAGTCTGTGGACATGTCCCATTACCAGCTCACCTGAGTTGTGTGGAAAGAAGATAACCTCCAAGAGAGAAGATGGGTGCTGGAAGCTTTAAAGAAGCTTCCTCCATGGATTGGCCACACCTGTTCTCCATAGTGATCATAGTAATAAAAAACTACCCCACACCAAAAAATTGGTTTCTCAGTGTGATCCCTGAAGGGACCTAAGAAGAGGTACATGTGTAAAAGGAGAGAACGGATGCCAGGGAACCAAAAATATCTTGTTCCCTAATGATTGGGAGGATGGAATCCCTTCCTTTGACAGGGGAGTTGGGGTATTTGCTCACCAGTGATAACAGTGTCCCACAGCCACCCAGGAGAGAGGAAAAAATGCTTGAGGTGCATGTGCCATGTAAACAAGGACGGATGCAATAAAGCTGGTGACCCCCAGTGAGAAAAGTAGGCTCCAGGGAGGTTAACATGGTTCATCCAATGGCAAATTAAACCTCGAGGTCAAGGGAAGATGGAGTGGCTTCACTGTGATACCCCACAGCAGAGAAGTTCTCCATATCCAGAACAACTCCCAGTGGTCTCACCCACCCCCCATACTCTCTAGCCCACCAATCACCAGTCCCCACCCTAGAAGCCCTAGGGGGCACCTGGTTCATGCCCCTTCTGCACCTCCACATTCAGGCAGGCACTTCTGAGTTTTCTTAATATATATTTCTCAACCCCCACAACCCATTCTCATGCCCACTGCTCTAGTCACACTCTCACCTCTCCTAGAATACCACAGCATTTCCCCACTGGTGTTCCTGGCTAGGGTCTCCACCATCTCAGAATTCTGCTTTTGATGCTATGGACAGAGCAGTCTATCTAAAGGACAAATTCAAGCAGGTCTCTCCCTCTGCTTCAGCCCTCTTCACATGTCTACTCTAAAAGTCAGTGCTTTTTGCCACCGCATAACAGTGGCGCTTATGCTGCTCATGGCAACCAGGCAACACAAGGGATTCCAACACTCTGAAGACTCACTCAATGATCCTGTCAAGTAAGACTGCCAGCATCACAGTTCAGCCAGAGCCAGAGGAGAACACCATCAAACACCATGTACCGGTCACCTCCCTCAGCTCAGTAACACTGTCATCACTCAGGAACAAGTTTGCTGAACAAACAGTGACCCCATGAAGCGTTTATTACATGTAAATTTGCCTTTAATAGTTTGTGGCCTATTTTTCTAAAAACATAAGTCATTAATCCCCAAAGTGTAATCGTGGGTCTATCTCCATCGAAGTCACTGGAGGAATTGTAAACATGCAGATTCCTAATTCCCAGGAACCTCTTTGTCCTAGTATCATTAGGCACAAGCCTAGGAATTTCTGCTATTTCTTTAACACACACCAAAAGTTTGGTATGTGTTGTCTACATATAATTGAGACTTAGTGGAAGTGGACAGCATTCAAAAGCTTTGAATTTCAATAGCCTGCTGCTCATCAATGGTGTGCCTGCCCCATAAGCAGGGTTTGCTATCCCTGCACTCTCCTCCCCACAATGTAACAAAAAATTCAGGTTTAGCTGCCTGCTGCAACCTGATTGTGTACAGTCATAATTACCCTCTTTAAAACTCTGGACCCTTGTAATTTTACAAGGGTAAGTGGATGGAGATCTCATCTGTAGTTTCTTCTTGCTGTCAAGGGGTGTAGTCTTATCTATCCCTGGATCCAGAGACTCTTGCTATCTACTAAAGACATACTGGGTCAAGAATAGAGTGAAGCCTTTACAGGAGGAAGGAGGTGGCATATGTGGTGTCTAGAAGATGGCACTGCTGAACAAGCTAAGTTGGTAAACTGCTTCATATTTCAAGAGGTGGTGTTGCAGATAGGCTTTCAAAGTGAGACCTATTATGTAGACAAGCAATCAAGTATTTATTGAGGGGTATATCTAGTAGTGCAGGGAAGATTGTAGTAGAATCAGAAACTGGAGAGACTAGAGAATTCCCAGGATCTAATTCAGAGCAGGGCTTTGGTGACACACCCAACAGTGTGATAAGTTTGCCAAGGAACTCACTGTCTGGAAAATGCAGACAAAAGTGTTATCAGTCCAAGCATGGGCATAAAGTATAGCAATTGTCAAAAATAATCCTATCTAATAAAAGAGAAACGTGGTAATTAGCCATACGTCCGCTACCCTTCCCATTGGCTAATCAGGGAGATATGCAAATTAACTGCCAGCGAAGATGGCGGCCGGCAGCCAGGTAGCTTGAAGCTAACATGAGGCTTGCTTGCTTCAGTGATGGAGGACTCCAACGTTCCCCACCTGCTGCTGCCCCCCTCTGAGCTTGCAGTTTGAAACATTGTTACAAATATTGAAGCTAAACAAAATCCCAGAAACCTGCTTTCAGGCAGCTGGGATCTCAGAGCTGGAGTTGATACAGTGTTTCGATTATAGAACCCAAACAAACCAGATACCTGCTTTCAGCAGCCAGGCCTCAGAGCTGGAGCCAGAGCTAAAGCTGGCCCAGAATAAAAAAAGAAAAAGAAAAAAAGGAGCAGTTGGGAGCTTCAGTCACCCACCAGCCTGAAAACAGCTCTCAGCCCCTCACCCAGACTGGCCAGGCACCCAGTGGGGACCCCCACCCTGAAGGGTGTGAGACCAGCTGCAAACAGCCATCATCCCCTCATCCAGGCTGGCCAGGCACCCCAGTGGGGACCCCCACCCTGATCCAGGACACCCTTCAGAGCAAACCAGCCGGCCCTCATGCACCAGGCCTCTATCCTATATAGTAAAAGGGTAATATGCCTCCCAGCACTGCGATCAGCGGAGACGTGAGGCCTCCTGGCCCCTGGAGCAGCGTGACAGGGGGCAGCGCCCAAACCCCCTGATCGCCCTGCGGCTCTGTGTGTGATAGGGTGCAGCGCCAAAACCCCCCCACCCCCCCACCCACGGGCCCTACTCTGTGTGTGACGGGGTAGAGCCATAACTTCCCCATCAACCCTGCTCTGAGTGTGACAGTGGTGGCGCCCCAACCCCCTATTCGGCCCTGCTCTGTGGGTGATAGATGGCGGCGCCTCAACCCCCTGATTGGCCCTGCTCTGTGCATGACAGGGGGTGGCGCCGCAACCTCCCCATCGACCCTGCCTTGAGTGTGACAGGAGGCGGTGCCCCAACCCCCCAATCGGCCCTACCTGAGCGTGACTGAGGGTGGCATCGCAACCTCCCAATCCGCCCTGCTCTGTGCATGACAGGGGGCGGTGCCCCAACTCCCCAATCAGCCCTGCTCTGAGCCCAACCAGGGTCTGCACCTACGGATTGGGCCTGCCCTCTGCCACCCTGGAGCAGGCCCAAGCCAGCAGGTTGTTATCTCCCGAGGGGTCCCAGACTGCGAGAGGGCACAGGCCGGGCTGAGGGACCCACCTCCCCCCCGAGTGCACAAATTTTTGTACACCGGGCCTCTAGTCCTATATAATAAAGAGGTAATATGCAAATTGACCGTCACACCATCACACAAATTGGCTGCCCCCATGTGGTCAAAAGATGGCCACCACAAGATGGCCAGCAGGGGAGTGCAGTTGGGGGTGACGAGGCCAGCAAGGGAAGGAAGTTGGGGCAACCAAACCTGCAGGGGAGTGAGAACAATTGGGGGTGACCAGGTCTACAGGGAAAGGCAGTTAGGGGAGTTCAGGCTGGCAGGGGAAGGCAGTTAGGGCTGACCGGGCCTGCAGGGGAGGGAAGTTGGGGGTAACCAGGCCGGCAGGAGAGGGCAGTTAGGGGTGACCAGGCTGGCAGGGGAGGGCAGTTGGGGGCAATTGAGACAGCAGGGGAGCCGTTAGTCATCAATCAGGCTGGCAGGGGAATGGTTAGGGGGCGATCAGGCTGGTTGGCGGAAGCAGTTAGGGGGAATCAGGCAGGCAGGCAGACAAGCAGTTGGGAGTCAGCTGTCCCAGATTGTGAGCGGGATGTCTGACTGCCAGTTTAGGCCCTGTGGATCGGGCCTAATCCAGCAGCCGGACACCCTCCGTGGGGTCCCAGATTGGAGAGGGTGTAGGCTGGGCTGAGGGAAACCCCTCCCCCAGTGCACAAATTTTGTGCACTGGGCCTCTAGTAATAAAATAAAAAGCAACATTGTCACTTAGCTTTGGGAGACACTGTCCCTTTCCAAAGAGGAATTTTAAATCTTTTTCAGGAATGCAGGTCCAGCTTTCCCTTGCAGTATTAACAGCAGCAGTGAGATCGGAGGCCTCCTCAGATGGTGCCTGCTTTATTTGTGTGTGATGGATTCAAGACTTGATTCCTGTGAGCTTTAGGGAAGAGTGTGTTGTCAGCAGGATGTCATAGGGAACCTGTCCATTGATTAGCTAACTGCTCTTCATGACCTTGAGTAAAAACCATTTTCTATCCTTGGGCATTATGGTCAACAAAGTATAAGTGCTGGGCACCATAGGATGAATGTCCTGGATAACATCATTTATAGCCCTAAGGTCCTGTACAAATAGATATTCATCAGAGTGAAGCTTTTTGACTAGCAAAATGGGGTTGTTATTGGGACACTGGCATGGCTGAATTAATCCTGATTTCAAAAATTTCTGCAATACTGGTTGAATTCCCTCTATAACTTCATTTTTAAGGGGGTATTGTTTCTTCTGTGGGATCTGCTCCCTTGTTTTAGGTAAATTTTTATGAGTTGGATGTTAACCAGCCTACATGGGGTTCTGTCAGCCCAAACAGCTCTGTTGACTGCTCATGGTTCTCAGGTGGGAAGAATTCACCTCCAGATCCTTCCGGGCAAATCAAGAGCACCTGGAGTAGGAGAGCATGTTGCAGCGGGACTCCTAAACATAATTGCTACTTCTCAGGGGAAATGTTATCTGTGCATTCCATTTAAAAAGTAAATTTTGGCTCTACAATGGAATGGGGCAGTCTGGCATGTAGAGAAAACTATGCATAAGTTTTTGACCTTCCCAAGCTGGCATTCTAGAGGTTGAAGGAATGCCTGTTTTTGTAATTGTCTGGTCACTCCAGTAACCGTCACCACAGCTGAACTTTTATTGGATAGTGTTGTGTTTAGCACTAAGTATGTAGCTATGTATCTATGATGAAGTCAATTAGCTTATTCCCCACTGTCAGTTGTACATGGGGCTCCTGTGGGAAAATAGTAATAGGTCTGGAAATGTCTAAGGAAGCCCCTAGGCCTCCTCATTCATCATCAGATTCATCATACCCTTCTAATGTTTCTCAAGGAAGGTTTCTTGAAACCTTCAAAAATTTTTATTTTTGAGTTCTAGGCAGTCCTTTCTCCAATGGCCTTCCTCTTTGCAATAGGCACATTGATTAGCACCTTGTGGGTCTTTCCCTGTTCCTTTCAGGTCTCACCTCTCCTTCTGGTTTCCCTGAACTGTTTCTAGGAAAATGGTGGACTGCTTTAATTTTCTTGTTTCCCAGGCCTGGTAAACTTTAAAGGCTATGTCCACCACCTGGGAGGGATTCATTCTCAATGCCTGGTCTAAATATTAGAACTTTCTTATAGCTAGGGCACTTTTCCCAGTAAAAGTCATTTTAGCATTCAGACGTTCTGGTGCTGGTAGGTCAGCATCAGCGTGTTTTTGATAGGCCTGATAGATCCTTTCTAAAAATTCAGAAGGATCCTCATTTGATTTCTGTTGAACAGCACATGTCATATTCAGGCTCCTTTGTTTAGGCACCCTTTTTAAAAACCCTTCCAATATGCACCTTTGGTAATGTTCTAGAGAGACTAAGTCCTTGCCATCTGGGTCCTAGTTGGGCTCTATCAAGGGAATCACCCAGGCTGGGTTTGGGGTCCCCTTGGGATTCTCTTGATGTAAGTGATGAGTCTCCTCATTAGCCTTACCTATAACTATCCACCTTTCAGGATACTAAGGAGTTTGTATGCTAAGTGGCAAAAATGGAGGTGATAAGATTTGCCATTTTCTGATGGACTGGAATTCTTCCAATTCATTAAATCTGAAGTGGAAAATGGAATATGGGCCCATTGGGCTGGCCTTCCTGGTTTATTCCACCTATAGGGTATTGCCTCAAAGGGAATTGTCCTGTTCCAGATAGGGATACTCCCTAGCCAAATTGGGTGCCCTGCCAGGTCTTCAATGGGGAGACCATTCCTTCATCATCCAAATGTGGGCCTATCGCCCTTCTTGGCCCTATCTTAGGGTATCTAGCAACACAGATGGTGGTGGGGGAAATCTTCCTGCTGATAATCCTGGGTCCCCCAGGTTCAAGGCACTAAAGAAACTCACCCTCTCATTTTTCATTTTCTTCCTGTGTCTTACTATCAGAGAAGATTTTTAAAGCCAATTCATTTCTCTACATTATTAGGTTGTTCCCTTTCTTTGGTGACTCCTTATTGTGCAAAGACATAAATGCGTGAATATGAGGGATTTTGTTCCATTCCCCGAACCATTGGCAAAACAATTCCAAATATATAATGGTGTAGTAATTTAGGGAACCTTTTAGGGACCATTTTTCCCTGGAGTCTAAAGAATACATAGGCCAAGCAATATTACAATAGAAAACCAGTTCCTTCATAGTGATTGGATCATAGTTGTACATGGACCAATCTGCTAAACTTCATCCCCATGGGCTCCCAACAGGAGTCAAAACAGAACAACCTCTGATGGCATGAAAGTACAAACCCCGGCTCCAGACAAAGTGGAAACATATAAACAAAACTTGGATCCATAATTCCATTACTCCAAATGAGCACTCACAAGCAAGTCCTAGCAACTTATCTCCTGCCAACCGATACTGCAAGCGGTTCTGACCAGACCCAAATGGCATGAACCCCAAATGGCATGGAGCCTATGTGGCACAAATCCCAAGCAGCAGGGGTAGAGTATGCAAATCCCAGTATGCATGCTGATTGAACCTACCCAGTTTTGGACTCTGCCTGCTGCCCAGAAATCTATTCCTTTCACCAGCCAAGCTTTCAGGCAGCTGATGCCTTGAGAGGGAGTGCAGGGAAATTCCCGGAGAACTGCTCTCAGCAGCTGCTAGGAAGTCCCACAGTCTTGTTCCCAGATCGACCTGCCACAGGCAGCTGGGACCCCAGCCCAGGCCCTCTGGGACTTACCAAGTTCCATGCTGTCCTGGTCGAGTCACCAAAAACTATAATGAAAATGCAATGAAAGCCAAACTTGTAAGACAGGGGCTTGTGAAAAAAGAGAGGCTTATTCAGGTGCCACAACCTGGGAGAATAGTAGACTCCCATCTCAAAGAATATCCCCCCTTTCTGTTCAAGCCTGCAGTTATTATACCAATAGAGAGGGGATGCCTTTTTCTATCCAATTATCTTGCAAGCTTTTGGAGAGCTGGGGCTCTATCCAATCATCTTTCTATCTTTTGGCATGCTCAGTGTAAGAACTTCCCCCTGCACCATCTTGGCCAATGGGGTAAAATCCCTGGGACTCCCTTAATGTCTATGGTAACAGTGTTGTATTACTATAGTAGTCAGTCACTATGTATGTGAGTAGATGAGTGGATAAACAAGCTGTGGTACATTTACACAATGAAAAACTACTCATCTGCTAAGAAGAAGAAGAAGAAGAAGAAGAAGAAGAAGAAGAAGAAGAAGAAGAAGAAGGAGGAGGAGGAGGAGGAGGAGGAGGAGGAGGAGGAGGAGGAGGAGGAGGAGGAGGAGGAGGAGGAGGAGACCTTACCTTTTGCAACAGCATAGGTAGACTGGGAGAGTATTATGCTGAGTGAAATAAGCCAGTCAGAGAAAGACAAATACCATATGACTTCACTTATATGTGGAATTTAATGAACAAAATAAATTAACAAACAAAACAGAAACCCTCATAGATACAGAGAACAGGCTGACAGCTGTTAGAGGGGAGGGGGTTTCGGGAGTGACATGAAAAGGATTAAGCAAAGAAGAAAAAAACTCATACACACAGACAACAGTATGGTGATTACCAGAGGGAAAGAGGGGTGGGAAGCTAGAAGAGGATAAAGGGGGGATAAATGGTGATGGAAGGAGACCTGACTTGGGGTGGTGAACACATAATACAATATACAAATAATGTATTATAGAATTATATACCTGAAACCTATATAATTTTATTAACCAATGTCACATCAATACATTCAATAATGATGTTAGCTCTCCTGCTAAGATATTTTTAGCATAAAGTGAGCCTAAAGAGGAAGGGTCAATAGAACCTACACTTTCATTTAATCAGCCAATCAATATTTGTTTAAAAACCTATTGTGCACCAATCACCATTTAGACGTCCCTTCCTCCGCAAAGTTTAACAAATCAGAAGGAAGTCGGAGATGTAACTCAGAGTCCATCCAAAGGCATACTCTAATCAATAGAAGTAAGGTTGCTATGGGAACCTTAGGAGGACCACTATCCCTAGGCCTGGGCATCTGGGAAGGCTATGTGGAAGAGTGCTGTAAAGGCTGTGTTCTGTGAGAGAAGTCAGGGATAGTCTGGTATAAAGAACAGAAGACATGTGCTCACAGAGGACAGACAGCCCATGCAAAGGTCCGGAGAGGAAGGAGGGAATGGTGCGTAGAGAGAATTGAGTGGCCAGAGCAGAGAATGTGAGGGAAGGGTGGTGAGATATAGGGATGGGGCCATGAACTCAGAGCATATCTCAATAGCCCTCTTAGCACATGAAGCTTACTGAGCTCTATATCTGCTCCTCAAACACAAGGGATACCTCAAAATGAGTCCTATGTGGCACCAGGGACAGAATACTGTTACCTCTCCCAGCTTCCATGTACAATCAATCACTTAATAACTTGCAACAAAGCTAGCTTACAAGGTGCCGGAGCCTGGTCCTTTACATTTTGTGTTCTGTAGTTCCAGAAAGACATTCTTCTCTCCCCTCATCCCATGCTCCCATCAGCTTTATGGAGCCCATATTCTCAGGCTGAAAAGCTTCCAAGACATGCTCTGCTCCAGGGGACTCTCTCCTCCAGCTGACAAACAATTTTCGGAGAAGCATTTCCTGGACATGACAGTTTGGGGGGTTCATTTGCCTGTCTGTGCAGTCAACGCTCCTGAAATGCTCAGGCTGTGGATGGAATTTCTGCCTCATGCCCCATCCAGTTCAGGGCTCTGGAACACAGGAAACACACTATTAGGTTTGCATAGCTATGTGAGGAAAGAACCCCAGCCCATCCTTGTCTCACCGCTACAGAAGGACATCCAAAGATAGACAAATAGTCTCTTCCTACCTTTCAGTTGGTCTAGTCTCTTCTTGCCCAGGAGTAAAACTTGGCTCACCCTATCTTGCCATGATTCTGTCTGGCTCCTCCATCCCGCTGGAGGCTTGGAGGATTAAGAGATACAGTAAGGTCTTACTCTGGCTGTTGAGTTCACTGAGTCGTCACGCACTGTAGCAGAGGTTTGCACAGAAACTTGATGCCCAGAGCCAATAAAGTCTGTGCCATGAAAAGCAAGTCAAAGCACAATGGCATCAAGCAAAGCAGCCACAGATCATCAGCCTGACCTCAGAACCAGCAAGGAAGCAAGTAAGGGAGTTATTTCCACAGGCCCCCATGCCTCTCCTGCTGCTTCCACCGCTGCCACTGCTAGAAAAACACATTCCGGCATCTGGCATCTGAGCCCTCCAGTTGAGAAGTGTAGACCTGTGTGGCCTTGAGGGCCTCACAGTCCAGAGGAGAGAGGAAAGAGCATGGGCAGAGAATGCCAGCTGCTGGGGTCACCAGAGCATCTGGAATGGGCCAATTCCCTTGTGCCACAATAGCTGGGTTTAGGAAATGCCAACTTTGCATTTTGAGAAATACAAGTTCCCCAGAATATAGGGGGACTCTGAAAAGCCACGACAAGGGCCTGAGATCCATACAGATTCAAACCGAATTTCAGAACCACATCCAATCAGAGGCTGCACTCAAATGTGCCTCTCTGCCCTATATTCCTGACAACAAGGCATTTTCACATTCATGAACCCTGCTTCCTTGAGGGACAGGCAGCCTGTTGCTTCCCTCTGAGCCTGTCACCTGGTCTACAGCTGGAGCTGCTGGATTCTCCCATGAATAACTCACATGGCTGCAGAGGGAAGAGTGCAAAATGAGGGGGATGAGAGTCAGTCAGGCAGGTGAAACCCCCCAAACTGTCATGTCCAGGAAATGCTTCTTCAAAAATTGTCAACTGGAAGAGAGAACATCACTGTTGCATGAATTGCAGCACTGAATTTTTTCAGTTGTTACAAATCTGTTTCTTAGCCTCTCATACTTAAGCTCAGATTAAGCCAAGACATTATCAATGTTAAAAACATTGCCAAATTGTCATTTTGTGTGAGCAAATGCAGAAAAGGCATCTCCTTTAAGGTTCTTTAAATTAAAAAACTGGGTTGTCACCTTAAATTCAAGCATCCTCAAAAAAAAAAAAAAAAAAAAAAAGGAAAGAAACCACTACCTCCATGTGACATTGTCCAAAGTTCTGCTGTGTTAGACAACAGCAAAGTGGCAATGGACATTTATGCTTCTGTCCAAGATGAGCTCAGTATGTATATTTTAAAATAAAAGGTGGATTAACAACAGGTCCATACAGAAGGGTCAGAGCATGCAGGGAAGGGCCAGGCAAAGACCTCCAAAGGTCCTTAAGTAGACACAGGGCCGATTGAGAGTCACCTCTTCACATCATGCACTTGCCATCATTTTGGAATTATTGACCTGGAGTCAAGATTTTGGCACTCTAAGGAGGCAAAGTAAAATATAGTAAGTCATGAGTTATTATTGTCTGACCTGAGCAAGGATGGAGAATCCCATACAAATAGCACTTCCTTCCTGGAGGCCATATTTTTTAATGAATGAAGTCATATCTGCCTCCCCTGCTTATACTGAGGTCCAAGACAATGGAAATCCTCAGAGAAGAGGGAAGAGAGATTGATCTGTCATCCACTTAAGATTTCTTGCGGTAATTTTTTTTTTTTGCCTTTTCACTTTATTTTTTTTCAAATTCGGAGTTAGTGGATGGGGTACAGAGCAGCTCAGAAAAACAGACCCTGGCCTTGGAGTAGGATCCTGATGGGGCAGGGAGGCATCTGCTGGGACAGCACAATTGAAAACATCAAGTTCTGTCTGAACCCCAGGAGGCCCTGAGTGAGCTCTTTGCACTCCCAACAGAACCCTGACCAAAGGCGCTGGGAGACAGGGATGTGGTGGCCTCAGCAGCCTTTGTCCAGGAGTGTCCTTGACTCTCCCTCCTGCAAGCACACTGAAATGCTGCTTCCTCCCAGAGCTGTGTTCTATCTCTGTCAGTCTGCACTGCAGAGGGTGTTGAAGCTGGCAGATAAATATTGTTCTCTCTGCTAAGAGCTCTGTAGTTGGGGGTGTGCCCAGTGTGGCCAGGGAGAAAGTTAATTTTTAACTTTGTAAAAGTTAGAATGATTCAGGGGAAAGGAGGAAAAGTGCATATTCATGCAAGATAAAGATTTAGAACCAAACAGGGAAGTTATGATCCACAAAGTCACTATAATGTAGCCACATTTCATGCCTAAATCAAGCCATAAATTTAACAGCATGTATTTACAAAAGAATGAAAGTCCACATATCACAATTTCAAAAACAATTCTGCAAATCTAAAAGTGGGTTAATTTGACTGCTGGACATTCCTTTGACCATTTTCCTACTTGTGAAATTGAATTCTCGTCTTCCCCAGGGCATGGATGTGGAGGCTTTATAAATGCATTAACAAAGTATGTGAAACAGGTGAGGAACATGCCATTGTCTTTAGGAAGGTCAAGCTGTCTGTCGTCTGAATGAGCTAACAAGTCATGCCTGCTGCGTTCTGTCACAGGGCAGCACATACTAATGTTACACAGTGTGTGGAGTCATGCAATTCAACACCAGAGCACAAGGCACTGCAGGCAGGGTGTTTAGGGTTAACTTTAAATACCCTCACTCCAGTTTGCTTAACTTCTCAAAGAATGCAACACCAACTTCACTCTCTTTAGGGGTGATGGGAACAAAATCTATTTCCTAGTTTTTTTTCCTGTGGGTATTATTTACGGGTCTGCTTGTGGGTCAAACATTTTGTTACCCTAAAAAAAATAGAAGGGTGAATGTTTCTTTTCATTTTTTACATGCAGGAAAATAAGCTGATTTGACACAAGTTCCAGAAGCTTCTAATCCCATTGTATTGAGGTGTTGCTCAGGCTGAATTGCACAAATGCCGGGGCCATCCTGAGAGCACCCATAGGAGCCAGCAGCACTTCCCAACACATCTCAGAAAAGAATGGAACTAACCAGAAGAGGATTCACATTGCTCCCTGAGTGAACCAAACCATCCCAAGGTCCAGGATGTAGTTCAAATCACACTGCTTTTTGCAAGCCTCTGAGTCTCCTTGCAGCAGAAATGGCGGCACTTGAAGACTTCCATGTTGATTCACCCACTTCCTTTCTTTCCTAAAATTTACAGAAGCTAGAAGACCAACAGCCTGTATCTTCTCAAACAGAAAAGAGGCTACCAGAAAAAAAAAAAAAAACACTAAGTTACCAGCCATTTGTGGGCAAGGATTAGTATCTGCTACTCCCCAACAGGATGTGAAAGAATGAACAAATGAATAAGGTTTGGTTGGGAGACCTTCTGTAGGGGACAAGATGAATTTGTCTAAAATAAAGGATGAAGCACCAGAAATGCAAAGAGATGGGGGTGGAGGCAAGGGGGAAAGAAGCCATCACTGGGAGGAACAAGAAGACAAGTCCATACTTTCCTCCTTGCAAAGGAAGGCTGCAGTGGCGCCAGCATGGGTCCCTGCCCAGCCTCAGGAAGCGCATTTTTACCTCAGTTGCAATTAAAGAAAGTGTTGGAGGGAGATGGGCTTTAGCAAAAATGACTGGTGCTAAGTATACAGAAGCATCTAATAAATGAAATGTGACTAAAGTGTAAATTTGAGCCAGAAAAGAATGAGCCAAGTGTTGACAGTAGTGAAAGTGTCTTCAGGGGACTCTAGTGCTGAGCCCAGTCCTTCCCTCAGATGCCTGCATGTGTGTGCCCCTCTCCTGCTCCAATACCTTCTTAATATTATAAAAGATTCAGCAGTGACACTGTCTGGCCACTCAGGAATAGATCCCTGGAAGAACTGTGACAGAGTCCCCACTCACTCTTTCTGTAAAATTTATTAGGTGCCTACTTTATGCCAGAGAGAAATCAAACAACAACCAAAGTATATTCTCAGGCTTTTGCACTCAGGAACTCATAATGTCATCAAGTTTACTCAAAGAGATAATTTATTTTAGATCTTGACTCACTGTAGCTACACCCACAGGAGGATGACATTTAAATTAGAATGTCATTTTATACACTTACAATAGAGGATGCATATTTCTAGTAACCATAATACTTCAGAACCTGGCTGCTCTAAGGGTGGTCCATGGGTCCACAGCTTTGGCAGCACCTGTAAACTTATTAGAAAATCAGACACTCAAGACCTACCTACAGAATAGAAAGAGCATTTTAATAAGATCCCCGGGTGGTCCTTATGCACAGAGACTTTTGAGAATATTGGTCTAGAAGCATGATTCTCAAGTGTTCACATGCCTCAGAATCACCAAGAGGGATTGTGAAACCAGATTGTTGGGTTACAGCCCCAAAGTCTCTGATCGGGTGGGTCTAGGAAGGGCCCAACAACTTGAATTTTGCACAAGCTTCAGGGACCACATCTTGAGAACTACTGATCTAGACCACCCTCTGTAGCACCACAGCACCATGCAGCCTGACCTTATTCTGTGGCTGAAGATGAAAACTAATCTAAAGCACTGGCCCTCCCACTGGAGCTACATCAGAGTCCAAGAGGGTTTTTGTTGTTGTTATTGTTGTTGTTGTTGTTGTTAATCCTCACCCTAGGATATTTTTCCATTGATTTTTAGGGAGAGTGGGAGAGGGAAAGACAGAGAGAAACATCTATATGAGAGAAACACATTGATCAGTTGCCTCCTTCACAAGCCCTGACCAGGGTGCAGGCCAGGGAGGAGCCTGCAACCGAGGTATGTGCCCTTGACCAGAATCGAAACCAGGACCCTTTGGTCTGCAGGCCAAAATTCTATCCACTGAGCCAAACTGGCTAGGGCTCCAAGAAGGGGATGTCTGACTGCTGGTTTAGGCCTGATCCCCCGAGGGTTCAGTGATTGGAGAGGGTGCAGGCCAGGCTGAGGGACACCCCCCCCCTTTGTGCATGAATTTTGTGCACCGGGCCTCTAGTAGTTTATATAAAGTACATTGTAATATTACTGGTCACAAACAGAGTAGAATTTTTTATTTTCCTTCTTCTTGCCCTTGACATTTGGCCATGCTGACCACCTCCATTAATTTTCTTTTATTGTTGGGCTATTTGCTCATCAAGTACAATCAGATTCTGGACTCATTGTACCCAGAGCTCTGTGCTTTGGGTAAAGACTTAAGGAGAAAGGTGGCATGGTGGGTTTTTAAAAATAACATTAAGCCTGGCTGGTTTGGCTCACTGGATAGAGCGTCAACCTGGGGACTGAAGGGTCCCAGGTTCAATTCCGGTCAAGGGCATGTGCCTTGGTTGTGGGCACACCCCCAGTGGAGGGTGTGCAGGAGGCAGCTGATTGATGCTTCTCTCTCATCGATGTTTCTAACTCTCTATCCCTCTCCTTTCCTCTCTGTAAAAAATAAATAAAATATATTAGAAAAAATAACATTAAAAAAATTTAATAACAATAAGGGGTGGAGACTTCTAAAAATAAAAAAATGTCAGTGAAAGTCAAGGAAGGCAACCTCTTCTTTGAAACAATATTCTGCAGCTCAAAGTATAGCTTACAAACAGGTCAAATTGAGGGAGAATTTAGTAAAGAGGAAGCCAACCCAAGAGGGGCATGTCTGCTCCCTTCCACCATTGGAGGACATGGCGAGGTGGCTGCAAATGGTACCAACAGGAGGTCCTGGTTTCTGTATATGTTTACAGGTGTACCTACTGACACCATACCTTTCACTTTGCCATTTTCTTTTGAAAATAGGCTTGTCTCTGTGCCTTCTCTATACTGAATGTTATAGGTACACTTCCAATAGGTGTTTCAGATAGCACCTAAATGTCATTGTAGCTGAAAACAACTCAGGAATTCCTTTGGGACACACCTTGTGAATGGCCTATATAAAGAGGCATAGGCACAGAAAGTCCTGTGTCAGTCGAGTTCCCACCTGATTTTCAAATGAATTTTCCCACCCATGCTTCTTGGAAGTTATTCCTTTTTACTGGCCTGTGACACATGCTTCTCAAAAAGCTTGCACAATCATAGAACACAGGTCAGCATTCCTTTGCTCTTTCCTGCCTCTCAACAACCATGATTATGAAGCATTTTCTCTCTTTCCTTCCATCCCTTTACAGATCAATTGGGACAGATTCTTTTTTTTTTTTTTTTTGATATATTTCATTGATGTTTTACAGAGAGGAAGGGAGAGGGATAGAGAGTTAGAAACATAGATGAGAGAGAAACATCCATCAGCTGCCTCCTGCACACCTCCTACTGGGGATGTGCCCGAAACCAAGGTACATGCCCTTGACCGGAATCGAACCTGGGACCTTTCAGTCTGCAGGCCAATGCTCTATCCACTGAGCCAAACCAGTTAGGGCCAGATTCTTTTTTAAAAGTGACTATGCATTTTTTTTATTCTTTACTAGAGGCCCAGTGTATGAAATTTGTGCACTGGGGGGAGGGGGTGTCCCTCAGCCCAGCCTGCACCCTCCAATCTGGGAACCCTTGAGGGATGTCCGACTGCCGGTTTAGGCCTGATCCCACAGGGATTGGACATCCTAATCCAGCAGTCAGACATCCCTCTCACAATCTAGGACTGCTGGCTCCCAACCACTAGCCTGTCTGAACGCCTGATAACCCCCTAACCACTCCCCGGCCAGCCTGATCAACATCTAACTGCTCCCCTGCCAGCCCGATTGCCCCTAACTGCCCTCCCCTGCCAGCCTGGGTCCCCCCCAACTGCACTCCCCTGCAGGCCTGGGTTACCCCCCCAATGCCCCTCCCCTGCAAGCCTGGTCACCCCCAACTTCCCTCTCCTGCAGGCCCGGTTGCCCCAAACTGCCCTCTCCTGCTGGCCCGGTCACCCCTAATTGCCCTCCCCTGCTGGCCTGGTTGCCCCTAACTGCCCTCACTTGCTGGCCTGATCACCCACAACTGCCCTCCCCTGCAGACCATCTTGTGGTGGCCCTCTTGTGGACACATGGGGGTGGCCATATTTGACCACATGGGGGTGGCCATCTTGTGTGTTGGAGTGATGGTCAATTTTCATACTGGTCATGACTAATTAGCATATCAGGACTAATTAGCATATTCCTCTCTTATTCTTGTGTTGAAGTGATGGTCAATTTGCATTCTGGTCATGACTAATTAGCATATCCGGTTGTGACTGTGAGGGTGTCATGACCAATTTGCATATTACCATTTTATTAGTATACCTATAATTAGTATAGAAAGTATTACATGTGTCCTTTTTTCCCCCATTAACCTCTCCCAGTCTGCCTCCACTCTCCAGCACAGGCCTTCACTTGATCTCACTCATTTGTGGAATATAAAGAACATTATAAACTGATGATCAAAAATAGATCAGATGCAAAGAAGCATCGAACAGACTGTCAAACTACAGTGGGAAGGCAGGGGCAGGTTGGGAGGGCAGTAAGAGATCAACCAAAGGACTTATATGCATGCATATAAGCAATGGACAGAGACACTAAGGCAGTGAGGACATGTGCTTTGGTGGGGGTGGGGGAAAGTACAATGGAGGTAAAGGGAGACATATGTAATACTATATGTAATACTTTAAGCAATAAAGAATTAAAAGGAAAAAGACTCACAGTGCTGGTCCAGCCCTGCCGCTAGCACATTCTTAAGAAATAGGCAGCTACTATCTGGTGTCCAGTTTTCTCTGTGATTACCTGGTCCCAAATCCACAACCAGAGGCTCATCATCCTGATGTTCCAACAGCAGGAAACATGCTCCCTCCTCTAAGCATTTTCCAGAAGCACTGAGCTGGCAGCTCACTCACCTCACCCATCCAGTATGCCTGCCCATAGCCTCCCAGACCAGCATGGACACTCAGACTTTTCACCACCCCACTGCACACCTCATGCTATCAGGAATCCTGAGACCAGATGCTCCATGGTCCCTCAGCACAACATCTGGTAATTCCTGACATTTTTTTATTTTAAAGCTTATTATTGTAAGATGTTCTCTGATTAATTAACCTCTATATAAGTGTTTTCCTGGATTGTGAAGGGAGGCTTCCTCTTTCTCTGTATTTTTAAAAAACATATTTTTATTGATTTCAGAGAGGAAGGCAGAGGGAGAGGGAGAGGGAGAAGGAGAGGGAGAGGAAGAGGGAGAGGGAGAGGGAGAGGGAGAGGGAGAGGGAGAGGGAGAGGGAGAGGGAGAGGGAGAGGGAGAGAAAGACAGAAACATCAATGATGAGATAAAAGAAATCACTGAATGGCTGCCTTCCTGCATACATCACATTGGGAATTGAGCCTGCTACCTGGGCACATGTCTGGACTGGGAATTGAACCGTGACCTCTTGGTTCATAGGTCAATGCTCAATGCTCAACACCTATAGGGCCTCCTCTTCCTCCATATTCCTACTAGGGAGATCCTGAATCTGTGCCTTTTCCACTTTACTCAACCCTCGGTTTTGCCATGTGGAAAGTCAGTGTTGACTGAAGCTAATGAGGAAGGGCAGGTGACTGAGCCGACACCTGTGCCCCAAGCCATACAATACAGGAGCCCACTGTCTCCTGAAGGCTAATGATTACATTCCTACTTATTTCCTGTGATTATATGCCCTGGACCAAACCTTCAGGAGGTTTGACCATATGAGGCAAAGGGTTCATACCACATCAACCAGTTGCTAAGGCTTCATGGAGATGCATGTCACTCACACACACTTGGGCAGAGTTAAATTATAGCAACAGAGGAATGTCTGTGAGGACAGGTGTCCCAGCATTTCACCCAAGGGCAGGGGTGCTTGACCCTGTCCGCACTTCCCCATCCTCCCTCCCAGGGTCATTCTCTAAACCACATCCCCCTTCTCCTCAGGCCAGGTTCTGAGGAGCAGGCGCCTACAGTTCCTGATGTCACCTCAGAACCAGCAGAACGTGGAGATCTGGACATCTGAGACACAGCCCCATACTCTCTACCAGCTGCAGAGGACAAGAGGAGTCAGGTGTCTGTCCTTATTTCATGAACAGACCATCTTGGGTGGGAGAGCCATGAGGGACTCACCATGAGCCAAGAAAAAACAGAAGGAGAAAGGCTTCCACTACAAGCTGTTTTCTAGTGAAGATAATAATGCTAAAATATTATCATCCAAACAAGAAAAGAGAAGGTAGGAATATAGGGGGGAAAAACAATAAATATGTAGGTGCAGCTAATAAATGTTCAAAGCTTAACAGGCTAATGAAAATGAAATGGGACTAGGGTAAAAGCAGGCTAGGAACTCTGAGGTAATTCTATGAGATCACAAGCTTAATTATACAGATATGAATTGAGGGCTGAGCCCTCCTTCCTATACCTACTGTGCTTGCAAACATCTTAGTTTTACTAGTAGCATCACCAGGAGCTTTTCTAGCCATCAAACATCAAACAGCTATCGATAGGGCCCAAAGGCTCTTCAACCTGCTTGGGGTGGGGGTGGTACTGAAGATATCATTGTGAACATTTTCCAACAACATAATGAAAATAGATGGCAGTGTTGCACACTGACAGATAATATAAGAAACAACGCAGGCTTGTGTCCATATGTGTATGTGCATGTGTGGGCTATGTGTGTGATCATATGTGTATGTGTGTATTGTTTGGTACATGTGTGTACACGCATGTGTGTGTTGTGTGTGCCTATGACTGTGCATGTGTGTGTGTGGTTTATGCCTTTGTGTTCACATGTGTGGTTCATATGTGTCATTATGTGTGCATTGTGTGGTGCATGCATGTATTGTATTGTGTGCATCTATGTACGTGTGTGTGCCTCTGTACACACACAGTAAATGCTCCTGCCCTCACATCCACACTTACCTGACCCTTAGGGAAACCCGCAGGCACCTGCAAGGGACATGGCACTTGCCAAGCCACCAGGCCAGCACACAGCTCAGCAACAAGCCCTCATGGTAAAGTCATTTGTTGCAGATAGTCTGTGTCTTTAATGGACATGGTGAAAGGGCCTGGAGGTGGGGAGCCTAGAGTGTATCCTGGTCAGGAAATCTCATCAGGTTGCTTCAAGATTTCCTCAGCCTTCAGTCCAAAACACTGATTCACAACCATATGAAAATCAAATCCACGAAGTTGATGGGTCTGTTTTGAATTTTTATGTAATTGGAAAAATGAAATAAATTCCTTAAAGTTTGATTCTAATTTGCCCTAGGCCTTTATGAGATTTTTAGCTAACCAACCAAGATAACACTTATTTCATTCTTCCCTTAAATCTGACTATATATATATATATATATATATATATATATATACTCCATTTGTGAAAAAAGATGACTGATAGATATTAGTATTTTCCAGGATTGCTGTCCTTTTTAATTTAGGTTATTTGTAACTTTCTTATCAAATAAGGATGAGAAGAAATAAAAACTATTTAGCCGGCCATCTAAAACAGACTGGAAAATGCTCTGGAGATTTATATAGTGATTAAAAATGATTACAGTTTTGTTCTTCATCTAGAACATTAGGGAATTTGGGGTTTCATTTAGAGAGTTGTAAAAGCCAAAACATTTTTTTAAAAAATAGAAGTGTGTGGTTTTTTTTTAGGGAAAACTCACATAACTTGACAACTACTGGCTATGAATTCATGTCTGGGAACAAAGAAACAAACCTTAAAGACAAGGAAGAAAAGAAGGAAGGAATCTTCAAACTTCTTTGAAGCATAAGAGGGAGAAATGTGTCTTCTCAGGAAGAAGTCTCCTGCCCAGCCCTCCAGCCATGCTTCAGCCTCATAGTTGGGTTACACATTCAGATGATACCAGAACACAAAGGCTAAATTGAATCAAATACTCGATATAGGTTCCAAATTTACTGGAGCAGAACTATATTGCACTCATTGTTTTTTAGGTTTTAACTTAAGGCAAGACTCATGGTTTAAAGCCCAAGGTTGTGGTCAACATTCACACTATTTAATGCCCTTTCATCCCAGCAGTATCTTGCTCTAGGTGGTCCACAATGTTTCCTTCATCGAATTCTTTCCACAGTTTGTTCTGAATTCATGGAACTTTTTTCAAACTTTGGACAAAGACTAGAAATTTTAGCAAGAAAACTGTAAGACTTTGGTATGGCAACACAAGCCTGGAAATCTGGGAGTACAATGATACACAGCACCAGATTCCTTTTTACCTCTGTCAGATTACTCATTTTCAATATGTAATGGATAATTTATAGTTAGGACATAATGCCTGCTAGACCATGGTCATTGAAAACATATGTCAGTCCTGTTGTGGCTTCAGAAACAATCACAAATCATTCATTTCCTATTTCAAAGACCAAAACAGTAGCTTACATTTTTAATACATAACCAATTGTTTAAAAACATCTGGAAAGCTATACCTCTCTGCATTTCTAGACAGATTCTTTCTTTAAAGGCAAATAGAAAAATCTTATGAGGTATCTTTCTTACAAATCCAATACACTCCACTCCACCAGTGGAATTCTTTTGACTGTGTTACTCACTGTTTCCATATTATTCAAGCCCAGAGACACATCAGGAGCATATTGCCATTGCAAATAAAACTGGTCCTGCCTCAGATTGCCTATTAAATTACACACTCTCCTCTTCTTCGCCATAAAGCCTCATCCAAATACACACACAGAGAAGACTCAGATGGTAAAGAACAGACACCAGGTCGATGTCAGCTTGCAGCCCTGTTCATCTTCTCTTAAGGAACCAGTGACTGCCACAGAGTTCTCCCAAGAGACCACAAGTGTGCAAGAGCCTACATCTCAACATGTCTTTCAGTGTGTATGTAAATTTTAAAAGAAATCCATCCATACATTTGAAATCACTCTTAAGTTTCAGCTTTCTACAATTGACTCTGTTCAGACAACAAAAACCTGTACTGACTGAAAGCTAACTTCCAGTGACATGATTCTTCTAGATTATTTTCAGCCTTTTCCAATTTAAGAGTAAAAATCAGTCATCAGAGCATGGTAGTAACATTATGAGTCGAGGAATTACAGCAGGGGCTTTAATGACCTAGAAAATTCTTTGGATTCTTATTTTCAAAAAGTTGGCTTTCAAAAGTGCTTCCTACACTTCAATTTGGGAGCCTGTGCTGCAGGCAGACAGCACATTTCTTCTCATCAATCTTCACATTTTCAGTACTACTTTCCAATAGGAGGACACTTCTCCAGCACCCACAAGTGCAGCATAGTCTTCCTGGATATCCCTCTTATGCAACTAAACTACCACCACCACCACCATAAGGAGAAGATTCTCAGCTGTTGTGTAAATTTGTGTTTGTTTCCAAAACACTTCTATCAAGGCAGAACAATAATTACTTTTAAGATCTCAGCATCCTTCTCCAAAGTTGACAGTACTGACATGTTCATGAGAAGATGGCACTGAGAAATCCAATGAGCCAGGAAGAGTATTACCAGCTAATGCAGCCCCTTTGGCTCATACTGAAAACACCATCTTGCAAAGCTATGTGTGTATGCACCTTGCCCCTTCCAAGTTGTGCTGTCTCTACATGATGCTTTCTCTCTTTTAGGACAGCAAACCTTCTCTGGTGAATTTGTCTTCAGCCTGCCATCACTTTGTTTACTATTTCTATTACATTCATATATGACCAGCTGAAAACCATTTAGAAGATAGTTTAGAAATTTTCTCAATTCCATAGTACATGAGCCTGGAAACTAACATGACCAAAAGACTTATTCTAACTTCCACTTTAAGTCATTAACAATCAGCCTTAAAATTAGTAGTTCATTGTTTCTCTTCTTTCTAATACTTGAAGCTTCAAAGACAGACAGACAACATCACTCCTTTCTTTCTGGTCGCTTGAAATCCATGACTTTCCTTTCTCTTGGCTCTCTCAGCGATCTCTATACCCAAACACTTTTGAGTAGTTAGTCTGGATTCTGAAGTCTTTTTCTACAAGCTATTTTACCTCCCCCACTTGCAGGTTACTTCTGTCATTTGCCTTTTAGTGGCCAAAATTGTGAGTGTTCATGGAAGAACTCTCTAGAATTTGGAAATAAAATTGGGGATAAATGTTATGAAGGTTTAAGAATGTTGGCAAAATTACTCCAGCTCCTTTTCCCCACTCTAAGCCATTTCCTTCCTCAAATACTCAACAAGGTATAAGTATATTTGCTAATGTCTCTTTGAAACTCAGAGACTTTCTCCAATAGTGTCTCAATACTAATATGTCCAAAACCAAACTCACACAAACTCCTGCTTTCCCTCCTTATTCCTACCTCAGAAATGTCAATGCAATTATTCCATCAATCAGACCAGAAACCATGGGATCATTCTTTTTCAAAAAAATATATTTTTATTGATTTCAGAGAGGAAGAGAGAGGGGGAGAGAGACAGAAACATCAATGATGAGATCGAATCATTGATTGGCTGCCTCCTGCACGCCCCCCACTGGGGATAAAGCCCACAACCCTGGGCATGTGCCCTTGACTGGAATTGAACTTGGGACCCTTTGGTCTGCAGGCTGACGCTCCATCCACTGAGCCAAACCAGCTAGGGCAGGGATCATTCTTAACTGTCCTCTTTCTCTCACACTCACATTCAACCCACCAACTTCTGTCTTCAAATTATATCCTAGATGTATCTTATTACTTTTCACTATCTCCACTTCAACCACCCTGATCCAAACCACCATCCTCTCTCTTCAGGAAGTTACAATCCTCCTACACATAATCTTATCTTTATGATCTCAAAACCCTCCAGTAGCTTCCATCCCACTAAGAGAGAAAAGCCAAAGTTTTAACAATGACCTGCCCCTTAGCCACCCACACTTATACCCATCTTGCACCAGCTCTCTCTGCTTCCCACACATCATGCTCCTTGAAGCTGTGCCCCTCCCCACCTCACCTCAGGGCCCTGGCACTTTCCTTGGCTTGGAGTCCTGACCCTTCAGACATCTGAAAGATGACCTCCTTCTTTCTTCCTTCAAATGTCCCCTATCTATGGATGCCTTTCCTGAGTACCCATGTAAAGCAGCACTACACACCCCATTCCAATACCCCCATCTCTTTAGCCCTCTTCATTTTTCTCCATAGTGATCACTGCTCTCTGACATATATATTCACTAGAGGTCCTGTGCATGAATTCGGATCAGGGCAGATGGGGCAAGGCCTGTTGGGGGGAAAAGATGGCGGGAGGTTGGCCGGCTGGCCTGCCTGGATCGCGGATGATCAGCTCCTGATTAGGGTCTGGTCAGCTGGGGAAAGAGGCAGCGGGCGATTGGCCGGTGGGCCCTGCCCCCAATTGGGGTAGGGGGACCAATTGGGTACGGGGTGAGCCATGGGGAAGGGCTGTGGGCAGTGGGCCAGCAGAATGGGGAGGGTGATGGGTGCCCATGAGGGACCAGCTGCCTGGGGGAGGGGCCATGGGTGATTGGCTGGCAGCCCTGCCCCTGATCAGGGTGGGGGGCCTGATCTGGGGTGGAGCTGGGCAGGGGGAGGGGCTGAAGAAGGTTGGCCACCAAACCCTGCCCCCTATTGGGGTGGGGTTTGCGATCAGGGGTGGGCCATCGCGGGGAGGGGAAGGCTGGTGGAGGCATGGCTGGCTGGGGGAGAAGGGAGGGGGCGTTTGGTCAGTAGGCCCCACTCTTGATCGGCGTGGAAGAGTCCGATCAGGGGCAGGTCAGCAGTGGGGAGAAGCCGTGAGGCTGGCCACTGGCCCCACCCCCTGATCGGCTGGTTTGCTGGCCACAGTGGGCGTCATAGCGACCGGTTGTTAGTTCATTATGGCCATTGCATTAGCTGTATATATATATATATTAATCTACACTCCCCTCATTCAGATGTGAGCTCCCTAATGTCAAGGACTTCGCTTCACTCATAGAATAACACCTGATACACAGCAGGTGCTCATCCCATTCAATGAATTCACTAATGAGTGACATTGTCATGAAGAGCTGTACAAATAAGGCATTGCTGTTAATAAACCCACAGTTCACCTTCATGCTGCTATCCTGTACACAACCTGACCATGCCATGGGTGCCCTGAAGTGTGGACCAATAATAAAAATGGTAGCAAGACAGACCCTTTCACCATAGAACCAGACCCTTTGAGGATGAACTCTTTGTTAAGTCTAGGATCCAGTCCTCATTCTCCAGTTACATGGTAAGTTAAAAATATAGCTGGGAAGACACCAGAGCCACTGTGTTTACCCTTATAACAGACTTGTAGGTTCCTTACTAATTTATAAATGGAACAAAGCTGCTGAAGGTCAATGTCCTTGACCAAGGATCCAAACTCAGGTCTCAGTCCAGCATCCAAGCTTTTGCCAGCACACTGTCCTCTATGTGAAGTGTGTTGGCTTTCCAGGTTTTTGACTTCTGGAAACTTTTTTCATCCCATTCTTGATAACTTGTTTTAACCGTGGTTGACAAGAGCCAGCATGCAACCAGACTCAGTAAGCAGCCACTGAGAGAGTGGGCAGCTTCAGGCATTCTCTCCAGTCACTTGAGATGAAAGTCATGCTCTCTTAGAGAGATTAAAGTGTCTATTAATAGCTTAGAATTGCTACAATATATTAGCCAATACTGTGTTAATATATTTGCCTGTGTGCATTTAATAATGGCCAACTCCACTTTGAAGCCCAAGAGTTTTAATAAATGTCCTAAAACTTTCTTCTACTGTTTTTCCTGTGGAGGTTCCATTTATAAATCACTGTGCTGTCTGGAGGTTAGTTGGCCCACAAAGGGACAATAACATCCTCCTGATGGGAAGATAGAAACAAGGGCTGATAATTTAGAATTTCAAGTGTGTAATCTAGACACAGATGCTCATTCCCTGCCCAAGCTCACTTTCCCAGCGAGATCTGGATATAAACTATATTCAGTGATTATAAACAATAATTAAATCAGGCTGATAAGATTGCATTGGATTCCCCAGGAAGCTTCTTTCAATAACACCAATAAAGAACTGGAATTTGGAAGGGGTTGGTGTGGGAGCCATTTTTAGGAGCAGCTTGAGCACCATAAAAGCTGGATTAGAAGGTAACATCTAGTCCCTGTCCTGACTGAGAACCAGGGGCTGAAGTCAGTTCATTTGAGGTCAGAGGACCTGCACTCTGAACCTCCTTGCTCAAGATCACTTATACTAACCAGTGGACGATAAAATAATGGTTTAGGTACTATGCTGTACACCTAAAACTAATAAATATTGAAAAGTAAAAAAATATATTTACCATGTTTTGTTTTGTTTTTAAAAAAAGAAGGCATTCTGTCCAGTCACTTGAGATGATTGTGACTTAGGGACAATCTAAGCTCATCAAGTTCTACCAACTAGATGAATTAACACATTGTTTTATTCTGTGTCCACCCAATTGCACCTGCCTTCATCCACTTTCTTTCTGTTCATCCAGAAGGACTTCCAACTTCTCCATATCCATGGTGGGCGAGTTCAACCCTGGGGATTCTTAGACACTAGAAACAGTTGCTATGTGCTAATTCCTGTCTGCTTCCATTTTTTCCCTCTTCTCCTAGTCTTAGAAAATTACAGATTTTGTTCCATAAATGTATTTTCCCCAGAAGGCTTTGTCACTCTGACTCTAAGCCTCACACAACTAAATAGGTAAGTAAACACACACACACATAGGACACGTGGGCAGACACAGCATCAGGAACTGACAGCCCACTGATTAATCAGAACCTTGAGAGCATTCTCTCCAACAGGACTGAATCAGGCTAGAGGAAATGGGTAATGGGAAGTCCCCCACAGAATGTGATCAATTTTCTTAATAAGCTTTAAATGGATTATCTGCCTGGGTCGTGTTAATGGGTTGTATCTGTCCTGTTTTTCATGCTGGCAGAAAGAGCAGATTTTATTCTTAATAGAAAATTATTACATGACAACAGAGTTTCTCAGTGCTGCAGTCTTTCGGAAATTGTACTCCATATGATGGCAATGGTCATTTTTCTGACATATTAAAATCTGAAAACTATGACAATTAGAATCTTTCAGTGTTTCATTGTCTCAGCTGAACCTCTTCACTTTTTCCCTTGCCCAGAAACACATCTGCTCTTTTTATTATTGACTTACCAGGCAAATTTGGCACGCAGTTCACTTACATATGCTGATTCAGCCTTATTGAAGGCAGGTGCACACTTTAATATACGTGAGCATGGGGACACCCTTCCAGGCCATAAAAGAATACTGGGAATGTTCTCAGGTGGAATATCTGTGCTCTCTTATTCATAAACCTGAAAATCTGAGGCATTTTTATTGCTTTTAGATATTACAATGAACAAATTAGAATAAGCAGAAATAATATCCAACCCTACAACGGACCCATATTAAAATTGTTTGAGCTAAAACCTGGCCTCTATTCATTGACTGAAAGGGATCCAAGAATTTAGGCCTACTCTTCTCTTAGCACTTTTGTGTTAATGTTGTATAAATACAGTCATACAATACCACGGGGACAGGTAAATGCAATCTCATATTTTTATCAAAGTGAGACACCTGCAGAGCCCCTTCAGGTGTCAAGAGGAGGGAAGCAGCTCTAACAAACATATTGTTGTTTCTATTAGACTGAGGTATGAACAAGCCATTAATGTGAAAAGACCTCACTCAGTGACCTCAAAAGTGCCTGCATCATCCTGGTGACTGATCCTGGATGTTATTAGATGTGGCTCTCAGGTGTAAGATTAGGACAGCTGCAGATTATGGTAATTGATATGTATAGGTCAGGGTATAAACGCCTCCTAAGTCAGTTTGCTCTGTCCCTGCAACAGCCAAATGAGCAAAGAAACAGGGAAGAGAAAGGTTGAGATCTTCTGTCTTTGCTCCTAACACTCCATACACATCTTTAGTACAGAGTAGTTCACACTGTGAACATTATCTTTTCACTTGCTCATATGGGCTTACTTGCATCTGTATACGAAGTGGCTAGCCCTCACAGGGCATGTAGTAAGCACTCAAAAAGTTGTCCTGAGTATAAGAATGATGAAGGAACCCATGGTTGAATGGATTAATGATAAATGTGAAACATTTTCAGGAAACAGTAGAACATGAAAGGATTTTGAGGAACTGTCTAGTCAAAACCATCTTACAGAGCAAGGTCATCAGAAATTGAGGCACCCAAGAGTGCACAGCAGGTAAGGAACAGAATATAAGCTGTTTTGTTCACATCCTTGTGCTATACACACATTTGAAGTCACCAATTTTACAACACAGTGCAGTTCAGTATTCAACATATCTTTAATACTGTCTATGCATATCACATCTGGACTGAGCATGCAGAACAAGGGACTGGAGCCTTGAAATCCTGTGAGTAGCGTTGTGCCATGACCAACGTGGAGCAGAAAACCCTGAGGAGACAGCTGATGTGAGATATTACTCTTAGGCAACATTATATCAACATAAATGAGAGCCTTTATTTACAGTAACTACAATTTTTATTTCCAAGAATTTTCTTTCTTTGAGTTAACTTTTTATTTCTATGCCTCATAAAGAATCTTCCTGTATGGCCCAATTCAACATGTACAGAATTGAACCCATTGCTACCTCTGAAGTCTACAACCCCATTGTGTTCTACACCACTGTGAGGCTGCCACCATCCTCCAGTCCCTCAGATGACATACAACTTCAACTGTTCCACCAGACTCTCCCTAAATAGACACACCCAAACAGACTAGTAATTAATACAATAACTACTACATATTGAAAGATGGCTAAGTGCTGAACACAGTGCTAAGCACTCCATCTACATTATCTCACTTAACTCCAACAGCAACCCTACAAAGTAGATATTGTTATCATCCTTATGAATGAGGAATCTGACTTTGAAACTAACTGATGTAACCCAGGACTCAAACTCAAGTTTAGTGCAGTGTTTAAGGCCCAGGAGAAGGGATATTAGTACCACTGTAACCGGAGCATACACCAGGAGATATTTCCCAAATCCATTTTTTAAAAATGTACTGGTGACAGATAAAAAAAGATGGCAGCAAAACAGGCAGATGTGTCCTGTGCCTTCTCACGGAGCAGATAGAAGAAACAACTAAATCAAATAACATCCACCCAGAATTGGCAAATTAAACACAGCTGGTGAGACAATCTGGGGCCAGAAAGGACAGAGGACACCAGGAGAACAGTAGGACAAGATGGTCAGAAGGAACCTGCGCTCCATCAAGTCCGCGTCCTTTGGGGACACACATAACACTTGATTGTGGAAGGGGGTCCACAGGGCTGCTGGCAGCCAGGGAATCTAGATCTAAGTCCACAGCCATGAGAGTCTGTGCCCAGAAAGGCAGCTTGAAGAACTGCCCTAGCCATGTGGTACCAAGGGGAGAGAAACACACAGTGGCATGGCTGTTTTGCCTTTATATTTTCCTTGCTTTTACTCACTAAACCCAGTTCATAGGACCTTTCAATTACAAACACTTACTGAGGCTGTGATGCAGGTGGAGGTGCAGTTTTGTGGAGGCTTGGAGGGGAGCAGGTCAGGGAAAGGTGACTAGGAATCTGGCACTGGGACATTCTGGTCCCTCCAACTGTAAGCAGCCATTTTTCTCCTGAAGAGCCAGCCCCTCCCAGAACCTGCAGGCAACTAGTGCAGCCACACTCATCTTCAAGCTCTGCAGAGGAAATGAAGAATCTGAATAGCCCCAAGGAGCCCTTGAGGACTGGGTTGAGGGGCCATTTGGTCCCGGAAACTAATACAGCAACACCTCACCTAAAGCAGGTGTCAGAATAGATGCTTGTGTAAATACAACTGAAAGCAGGCAGACAAACAAAGCTGGCAGATTGGTTCCGCCTGGCTGAAACCAAGGGTATGGAGACAGACAGAGAGGAACAGTGGATCACTGGGAACTTCAACACATAACAGGAAATTGAGAAGTGGCAGACAGAACAGTAGAGAGGGGTCTTAAAAGAGCCCCCATGGGACATTAAAACTTTACTGAAGTGAACGACACTTCACTTTTTTATTTTCTACTTTAAGTAGAAAAAAATTTTTTCTCTATTTTATTTAAAAAATTTTTTAACCTTTTTTGGATTATTTTTCTTCATTCTACTTTCATTTTTTATTATTATTTTACTTTATCTTATTTTTTCTTTTTTGCCACCCTTTTCTTCCTCATAACTCCCTTTTTCATCCTGTCTCTCTTCTCCTTTTCCTGCTTTAGTTTTTCTCTCTCCTTTCTTTTTATCCCTTGTTAAAATCTATCTTCATCAGCTTTATTGATGCATTGTTATTACTGTAGTCTCTGTTGGCTATCTAATTTCCTCTCCCCTGTTCCAAGTCCATGCACCCTTCTCTTTTCTCTTTCTTCGCCATATTTTCATTATTTTATTTTTTAAGCTTTTGTTTTTCCTCTCCTCTCTGGCTCTCTTCTTCCCCTAATTGCTTAATTAGTTTCATTCACTAAACTGCAACCTATCAGCTCTCTCCTCTATTCTGCTTTTACAAAAATAGATGAATATAACAGTATAAATAGATAGATGAAAGAAAAAAACTTTTTTGTCTTTTTATTTTTTTATTTATTAATATGATTTTTATTTTTCTTCTTATCCACTCATCCTCTTTCTACCTCCACTATACTGAATCGTGGCCATTCCCCTATTCATTCAATTCCTTTACCTTACTTTCTAGAAATAAGCTCTGCCTCTACAGATTCTGTTGCCCACTTTTTTCTGGGTGGTTGTTTGCATTTTTTGGTTTATTTGTTTGTTTTGTGGAGGTTTCTCCCTATATTTGTATATTTTTCCATTTTTTCCTTCTTTTTCTTTTTTCTCTTACCTTTTTTATTTTCTTAATATTTTATATATTGTTTTTGCTCTCATTATTCTCTACTAATTCTCTTTTCTCTGGTTGTCATTTTTATTGGGGCTATTGATGTCATGAATACACTCATGTTTTCTTTCCTCTGTGTCGTGTCTTGTCTAGTGGTACTTTGTGCTTTTTGGTCAATGTTGTAGACAGTGAGCCACATAACCAGACATCCTGAAAGGACACTCTAGCCACAAATGGGACAATAACACTTAAGATCCACTTACACCACAAGAACCCAAGTAAGGGGAATCCCTAGAATACCCAGCCCAGAAGACTTGAGAGATTGCACCACTGGGTCCCACAAAATATCTACTATATAAGACAAACTCAAAAAAATTTGGGTGACATAGAAGTTTGATTTAATACATAGAAACAACCACAAAGGAATAGAAATTGGGGAGACAAAGAAACAGTCCCCATATTTAAAAAGATGAATCACCAGAAAAGGAAGTAAATGAAATGGAGGCAAGCAATTTGTCAGATAAAGAATTCAGAGCAATGGTCATAAGGATGCTGAAAAGGATGGAAGACAATTTCAACAACATGTGTAAGAATCAAAAGGAAATGAAGAAGATCCAGGAGGAAATGAAGGATGATATAGCTGCAATAAAGAACACAATGGGAAGTATCAACAGTAGACTAGAAGAAGCTGAGGACAGAATCAGCAAGCTAAAAGACAAGGTGGGAAAAAACACCCACACAGAGCAGCAACTGGGAAAAAAAAGCTTAAAAAGGAGGAGGAGAGCTTAAGGGAGCTTTGGGACAACACGAAACGAAACAACATCTGAATAATAGGGGTGCCAGAAAAAGAGGAAATGAGGCAAGGAATAGAACACCTGTTTGAAGAAATAATGACAGAAAACTTCCCTGATATTAGGAAGAAAATATTCACACAAGTCCAAGAAGCACACAGAGTTCCAAATAAGATGAACCCAAAAGGACCAACACCAAAACACATCATAATTAACTTGGAAAACTTCAGTGACAAAGTAAGAATCTTAAAAGCCACCAGAGAGAGATAGAAGGATAACTATAAAAGATCTTACATTAGATTATCAAATGATTTCTCAACAGAAACACATCAGGCCAGAAGGAAATGGAATGAACTATACAAAATGATGCAAAGCAAGGGAATGAATCCAAGATTACTCTACCAAGCAAGGCTATCATTCAAAATGAAGGTGAAATCAGGAGCTTCACAGACAAAAAAGGACTAAGGGAATTTTTACCACCAAGCAAGCAATGCAAGAAATGGTAAAAGGACTGCTGTAAAAAGAAGAAATAGGAAGGGAAGAAGAAACACAGGCATAAAGAATAAAAATTGTGACAAACAAGTACCTATCAATAATAACCTTAAATGTAAATGGATTAAATACTCCCATCAAAAGGGATAGGGTAGCTTAATGGATAAGAAAACATGACCCTTATATCTACTGTCTACAAGAGAACCACCTCAAAACAAAGATCTTACACAGACTGATAGTAAAAGGATGAAAAAAAACATTTTTCAGGTGAATGGAAATGAAAAAAAAACAACTGGGGTAGCAATACTTATGTCTGACAAAATAGACCTCAAAGTGAAGGCCTTAACAAGAGGTGAAGAAGGCCACTTCATAATACTAAAGAAAACAATTCAACAAGAGGATATAATTGTGGTAAAAATATATGCACCCAATGCAGGAGCACCCAAATACGTAAAAGAACTTCTAGGAGATATCAGGGAGACATCGACAGTAATACAATCATAGTATGGGACTTTAATACCCCATTGACACCATTGGATAAATCCTCTAAACAAAAAATCAGCAAAGAAACATCAGTCCTAAATGACTCACTAGATCAGATGGACTTAATTGACACCTTCAGAACATTTCAACCCAAATATACAGAATATACATTCTTTTAAAATGCACCTGGGACATTTTCAAAGATAGACCACATATTAGGATACAGGCAAAGTAAATTCAAATTCAAGAAGATAGAAATCATATCAACCATCTTCTTAGATCACAATGGCATAAAATTAGAAATCAACAACAATAAAAACTATGAAAAAAATAAAACACTTGGAGGCTAAATAGCATGCTATTAAAATATTATTGGGTTACCAAAGAGATCAAAAAAGAAATAAAAAGCATCCTGGTAACAAATGACAATAAAAACAAAACAATCCAAAATCTATGGGACACAGTGAAAGCAGTCCTGAGAAGGAAGTTCATAGCTCTATAGGCCTACCTAAAAAAAAAATAAATAAAAATAAATAAAAAATAATAAAAGATAATAAATTATCTAACTCTACAACTTAAAGAATTAGAAAAAGAGCAACAAGAAAAGCCCAGGGTAAGCAGAAGGAAGGAGATAGTAAAGATCAGAGCAGAAATAAATGACATAGAGACAAAAAAAATATATAAAAATTCAATGAAACCAAGAACTGCTTTTTTGAAAGGATAAATAAGATAGATGAACCTCTAGCTAGGCTCACCAAGAAACAAAGAGAGAGGACCCAAATAAACAAAATCAGAAATGAAAGAGGTGAAGTAACAACAGACCCCACAGAAATACAAAGGATTGCAAAAAACACTACGAACAACTCCAGTACAACATACTGGATGAACCTAGATGAAATGGACATATTCTTAGAAAAATACATGCCTCCAAAACTCAATCAGGAAGAATAAAAAAACCTGAATAGGCTGATAACTACCAATGAAATTGAAGCAGTAATCAAAAATCTACCACCAAACAAAAGCCCTGGTCTGGACAGGTTCACAGGGGAGTTCTACCAAACATTCAAAGAAGAACTCAAACTTACCCCCTCAGACTATTCAAAAAAATTCAAAAGGGAGGAATACTTCCAAGCTATTTCTATGAAGCCAACATTGCCCTGATCCCCAAACCAGATAAAGACAATAAAAAGAGAACTATAGGCCAATATCCCTGATGAACATACATGCTAAAATCCTCAACAAAATTCAAGCATATAGGATCCAACATTACATTAGAAAGATCATACACCATGACCACGTGGGATTTATTCTGGGGATGTAAGTCTGGTACAATATCCACAAATCAATAAACACGAAACATCACATAAACAAATTTAAAGATGAAAATCACATATTCATATCAATTGATGCAGAAAGAGCACTTGACAATATCCAACACCCTTCTTGATAAAAATTCTCAGCAAAGTGGGAATAGAGGGATCATATCTCAACATAATATAAGCCTTATATGACAAACCTACAGCCAACATCATACTCAATGGACAAAAAAGAAACCCATTTCCCCTAAGAACGGAAACAAGACAGGGATGCCCACTTTCACCACTCTTGTTTGACATAGTACTGGAAGTGCTAGCCATAGCGCTCAGACAAGAAGTAAAAGGCATCCAAATTGGAAAAGAAGTAAAATTGTCAATATTTGCAGATTGCATGATATTGTACTTTAAAAACCCTGAAGATTCCACCAAAAAAACTCCTAGACTTAATAAATAAATTTGGCAATGTAGCAGAATAAAAAATTATCACCCAGAAGTCTATGGCTTTTTTATACACCAATAATGAACTCACAGAAAGAGAAACTAAAAAAACAATCCCATTTATCATTACAATAAAAAAATTAAGATACCTAGGAATAAACTTAACCAAGGAGGTAAAGTACCTGTACTTAGAAAATTACAGGACGCTGAAAAAAGAGATAGAGGAAGACATAAACAGATGGAAGAATATACCGTGTTCATGGATTGATAGAATCAACATCATTAAAATGTCCATACTATCCAAAGCAATCTACAAATTCAATGCAATTACATTAAAATACCAATGGCATATTTCACAGACCTAAAGCACACTCTTCAAAAATTCTTTTGGAATAAAAAAGACCCCGAATCGCCACAGCAATACTGAGAAAGAAGAACAAGTTGGAGGGATCACAATACCAGATATCAAGCTATATTATAAAGCCACTATTCTCAAAACTGCCTGGTACTGGCACAAGAACAGACATATAGACCAATGGAACAGAACAGAGAACCCAGAAATTGACCCAAGCCATTATGCTCAATTAATATTTGACAAAGGAAGAAAGAGCATACAATGCAGTCAAAACAGTCTCTTCAATAAATGGTGTTGGGAAAATTGGTCAGATACATGCAAAAAAGTGAAACTAGATCACCAACTTACATCATACAAAAAAATAAACTCAAAATGTATAAAGGACTTAAACGTATGACGGGAAACTATAAAAATCTTAAAAGACTCCATAGGCAGCAAAATATCAGACATATGTTGTGGCAATGTCTTTACTGATATAGATCTTAGGGCAATGGAAACTAGGGAGAAAGTAAACAAATGGGACTACATCAAAATTAAAAGCTTCTGCACAGCAAAAGAAACCATCAATGAAACAAGAAAGCCCACTGCATGGGAGAACATATTTGTCAATGCTATCTTTGATAAGGAATTAATCTCCAAATTACAGGGAGCTCATACAACTTAACAAAAGGAGGTTAAGCAATCCAATAAAAAAATGGGTAACGGATCTAAATAGATACTTTTTGAAAGTGGACATACAGAAGGCCCAGAGACATATGAAAACATGCTCAAAGTCACTAGTCATCTGAGAGATGCAAATCAAAATGACAATAAGATACCATCTCACACCTGTCAGAATGACTATCATCAACAAACCAAGTACTGGCAAGGATGTGGAGAAAAGGAATCCTCTTGCACTGATGGTGTGAATGCAGACTGGTACAGCCACTGTGGAAAACAGTATGGAGTTTCCTCAAAAATTTAAAAGTGTAACTCCCACCCTGACTGGTTTGGCTCAGTGGATAGAGCATTGGCCTGTGGCCTGAAGGGTCCCGGGTTCAATTTTGGTCAAGGGCATGTATGTATCTTGGTTGCAGGCACATCCCCAGTAGGGAGTGTGCAGGAGGCAGCTGATCGATTTTTCTCTCTCATCGATGTTCCTAACTCTCTATCCCTCTCCCTTACTCTCTGTAAAAAATCAATAAAATATATTTTTTTAAAAAGTGGAACTCACATTTGACCCAGTAATCCCACTTTTAAGAATATATCCCAAGAAAACAGAAACACCAATCAGAAAGGATATATTTACCCCTATGTTCATAGTAATACAATTTACAAGAGCTAAGATTTGGAAAGAGCCTAAGTGCCCATCAGCAGATGAGTGGATTAGAAAACTTTGGTACATCTACATAATGGGACACTAAACTGCTATAAAAAGAAGGAACTTTTACCATTTGCAACAGCATGGATGGGCCTGGAGAGCATTATGCTAAGGTAAATAAGCCAATTGGAGAAAGATAAATATCACATGATCTCACTCATATATGGGATTATAATGACCAACATAAACTGATTAACAAAAAATAGATCCAGAGACAAAGCAACATCAAACAGACAGTCCAACCTCAGAGGGAAAGCAGGGAAGGGTGACTTGTATGTATGCATATTAGTATAAACAATGGACAGGGACACTGGGGTTTTAAGGGTTTGTCCTAAGGAGTGTGAGTGGCTGGGGAACGGTCAATCAGGGGAAAAGGAGACATGCGTAATACTTTAAACAATAAAAAAATGCACTGATTAGCATTAAGCAAATAAAAATTAAAGTGTCTTTTTAAAAATATATTTTATTGATTTTTTACAGAGAGGGAGAGGGATAGAGAGTTAGAAACATAGATGAGAGAGAAACATCGATCAGCTGCCTCCTGCACACCCCCAACTGGGGATGTGCCCACAACCAAGGTACATGCCCTTTACTGGAATTGAACCTGGGACCCTTCAGTCTGCAGGTCGACGCTCTATCCACTGAGCCAAACTGGTTAGGGCTAAAGTGGCTTTATTCCTCCTACATTCTTCTCCTGGACCAACTTCTAAGAACCTAGTGCCCCACTCACCTAACTTTTACTCCTCTATTCTGTCCTTTTTTCCTGTCTCTCTGCATTCCATTTCTCCCAATAAGGATCAAAATCCTATTCTAGATAAATTTTTTTTTAACCATCACTGTGCTGGGCATCTTTGGAAATCACCCCCATTTTATAACTACAAGGCAGCACATAGATTTAGCAATAGTGGCCTTGCCAACTGAATCTCCAAGAAAAATGAACATGCCACAGAACAAATCTGGAGCAGCCTATCTTGGCTTGCTCAACGGTGTACACTGTGGCACAGACACTTACATTGGTGTGCAGCGCTGCTATGAGTGAGATCTCTCCCTGCACAGATGCCCATGTGGTTACTCCTTCACCCTTTCCCAAGAAAATGATGCTCTTACACTCCCTGGCATGTGCACTGCACTGGCTCAGATGCAGCCTGTTGCATCCCTCCAGAGCCATAGTCCACCCTTTCATGAATAATCACTTATCTGTGGGATCTAAAATCTGGCTTTGGTCATCAATAGGTGGGGAATGTCATATCATCAGCATCCTTTTGTTAAGACCTGTCACTTCACATCACTTCATTTTCATAAGAGAAAGACTGGGTATTAAATTACCTCTCACAAGATCAGCATTTCCCTATGTTGGGGGGCAAGTACCGCAGCCAGGGACTGGACCCCTCTGGATGTAGGAAATTGAAAGAACACATTAGGTAGGTGGGATATGCTTTATTATGAACAAAGTAGACAAAAACTAGCACCTTATATGCACACTCAAACAAAAGATGCCTCGTGCCAATCAGTGATGCTGTGCTATACCGTATTAACATAAGCAGGCTATATAAGGGTACACTTGGACAGTACATATGGTGCTACTGCTGAGTCATTGCCCTCAAGCATGCATAGGGCACAAAGGGGTCTTTAACATAGTAATAATGCTGTGCCTTGCCTGTACACATGTGTATGGCGAGTGGGCCTTAAACTTCCAGAGTACTCTGGTCAGAGCCCCCATACCCATAACCAGCCCATCACAGGGCAGCTGTTTAGAGCTGCCTTTGTTTCCTCCACACAAAAGTTTTAACGGAGAACAACTAAATGGAAAACTCACAAGGCAACAGCATCATCTGAAACACCTCCGAAAGCCCTTGAGCAGCAAATGTTCCTTCATTTCTGGTAACACAGCCTAATGCAGCACAAAGTTTGATTTCACCAACACATGCATCTCCAAAGATATTCACAATTAGAACACATTTCCAAGGCCATCTTTGTATCTTCAATGAGGTCTTTTCTGCAGCCAGGCTTCAGGTTTCTCAGACTCAGGAGGTGAAATATGTCATTCATCAAAAGTCCTGACTGCAAAGCACATCCAGTGTTGGGGGTCATGGTTGAGTGCAGGGTGACTCACCAAGGCATAACTAGGTGTCTAGGATAGGGACGATTGCTCAAGGAAATAAACAGAACATATTTACAGAGGACCATTTAGAAGACACCCTCGAGACATGAAATTCCTTTCTAAATAACATGAAGATATGAGCCTTTACCTAACAGGCAGAGCTCAACTCAGACACCAGGAGCAGCAAATAGAGGGTGGTGAATGTGCCCAGGTGGACAGACACTTTGATTTCAAATCCTCCCTGTGTTCCCTTCCTCCCTCTAGGTCCTGTTATAGAACTCAACCTGTACAGAGAAGGAATAGTAGATCATGAGCCAATGAATATTTTCTTCATTTATAACCAAGAGCATTATAAACAAAAGGTGAGAATTATCTGAATGATTACCTATATGAAAATAAGGAAGCATAAAGAATACAGCTGCTCCAAGGATCTAGGTTACCATAGCCAATAATAAGGCTCAGGACACCCCTGAAAGTTCTCATATCAGGAGCTACCTTGTTTGACACCCCTGCCTGTGGTCAGCTGCTCCTCACAGGCTTTGAGGAGGAAACACATGCTGTATCACAGCTTGGTGCACTGTAAGGAAGAGGACTCAGATGGCCTAAGCCAGCCGTGGGCAAACTATGGCCCGCGGGCCGGATACGGCCCCGTTTGAAATGAATAAAACTATTGAAAAAAAAGACCGTACCCTTTTATGTAATGATGTTTACTTTGAATTTATATTAGTTCACACAAACACTCCATCCATGCTTTTGTTCCGGCCCTCCGGTCCAGTTTAAGAACCCATTGTGGCCCTCAAGTCAAAAAGTTTGCCCACCCCAGGATGGTTCTGGGTACCTGGCAGGAGGATTTTTGTTTGTTTGTTTGTTTTTTCAATTACAGTTGCTATTCAATATTATATTAGCTTCAGGTGTACAGCATAATGGTTAGACATTTGTATGAAATGATCCCCCATAAGTCTAGTAGCCACCTGGCACCATACATAGTTATTACAA
Organism: Myotis nattereri; assembly: GCF_964212035.1. Classification (NCBI taxonomy): domain Eukaryota; kingdom Metazoa; phylum Chordata; class Mammalia; order Chiroptera; family Vespertilionidae; genus Myotis; species Myotis nattereri. Next base: position 108,881,419 of record NC_138076.1, read on the forward strand.
TACTGGAGGCCCGGTGCACGAAATTCATGCATTGGGGGGAGGGGTCCCTCAGCCCAGCCTGCACCCTCTCCAATCTGGGGCCCCTTGGAGGATGTACAACTGCTGGTTTAGGCCCGAAACAGGCATCGGACATCCCTCTTGCAATCCAGGACCGCTGGCTCCTAACCGCTCACCTGCCTGCCTGCCTGATTGCCCCTAACCGCCTCTGCCTTCCAGCCTGATCACCCCTAAATGCTCTCCCCTGCTGGCCTGATCACCCCTAACTGCCTCTGCCTGCCTGCCTGATTGCCCCTAATCACCTCTGCCTGCCTGCCTGATGCCCCTAACTTCTCCCCTGCTCACCTGATCATCCCTAACTACTCTCCCCTGCCAGCCTGCTCGCCCCTAACTGCTCTCCCCTACCAGCCTGATCACCTCTAACCACCTCTGCCTGCCTGCCTGATCACCCCTAACTGCCTCTGCCTGCCTGCCTGATCTCCTTTAACCACCTCTGCCTCTGCCCCTGCCACCATGGTTTTGTCTGGAAGGACATCCGGAAGGATGTCTAGAAGATGTCCGGTCTATCTGGTCTAATTAGCATGTTACCCTTTTATTAGTATAGATGATTGACTATATTCCCTATGCTGTACTTTACATTCCCATGACTATTTTGTAACTGCTAATTTGTACTTTTAATACCCTCACCTTTTTGACCCAACCCTCCTCCCTTCTGGCAACCCTCAGTTTGTTCTGTCTATGAGTCTGTTTCTGTTTTGTTTGTTCATTTATTTTATTCTTTAGATTTCACCTGTAAGTGAAATCATATGCTATTTGTCTTTCTCCATCTGACTTAATTTAGAATAACATCCTCTAGGTCCTTTCCGAAATGGTAATGTTTCATTCTTTTTTATGGTCAAGTAATATTCCATTGTATATATGTAACCACTTTTTTATCCACTTGTCTATTGATGGGCACTCACGTTGCTTCCATGTCTCGGCTGTTGTAAATAATGCTGCAATGAACATAGGGATGTATATGTCTTTTTTAATTAATGTTTTGGATTTCTTCGGATACCCAGAAGTCCCATAACTAGATAAGTTTGATTCTGTATCTGCTGTGCTTTCTTATAATAATCTTCTGTGTATAAAGTTTTATGACACCAATAGTATATATGTAGGATTTCATCACTTACTAAAATTTTTAAATTTGTTTTTGGTTGCTATGACAAACAGTAGGGTCATTATGGTGACTTTCTACAAGGAGAAAAAAGAGAGCTGATTGGACTTGTTTCTCATGTTGTGGCCACCAGAAAGTTCAGCACTGGCACAAACACACCAAATGCTCAGAACCAACAGCTGGATGTTCACAGATGTAGCACCTGTGAAGATGGCCAGGCAAGTACAACATGAGGAAGTAAACATAATGATAATTCAAAATTGCACATCTGTATTAACAGAGCACATCTGAAAATCAGACACAAACAGCAGATGTATACTGGAGAAGGGTTGGTGTTAGAGGATGCCCCACAGGGCACTGACCCTGGACATGGGTGCTGCAACTGATTGAGTGCACTTGTCCCCATTCTGTTCTGGAGGAACTATCCATGTTCAGGAACATTTATATAAGAGATTATGCATCAAATTCTAACTTGATTTTTCCCCCACATCCACGTCCCAGTCCACACCTCGAGGGATGGGTAGGTTAAGGGTGATTGAAGGGCATAGTAATGAAAGCAAGCAGCATCCTGTGAAAGCCATCTAGGACACCAGGACTAGCCACTCAAACATCAGCCACCATTCCAGGTGGCACAGGAAGAGGCCTGCCACTCTACTATTGTATCAAAGAAATAAAAAATGGCAACACCCTGGGGTTGCCTCATCCCACTGAAAAAAAATTCTGAGCCCCTGGAATACTGGGATGAAACCTTGTTTCTGTTTGAAACCAGGAAGGGCTGACACACCTTACTGAGATATGCTCATCTCAATCAGGATTGAAAGATGACAAAATCCATAATTACTAGATCTGAGATGATCTGTACAATTTTCAGAAACATTCCATTCATCCCTGTCTATAGCAGTTTCTCCCCCAAAGGTCAACAGTCATTCATATGTCAGGAGGAGCTCCTGTTGCCCCCAAAACACAGGCTTGTGAAGTCAGTATTATGCTTTCTGCATATGATCTGTTTTACTTTCTGAATAAGGAAATGGTCTCTTCCAGGAATTAATTTTAAAGTAATTGTCTGAGATTTAAAGAGTGTGTTTGAGAGGCAATATGGTGTAAGGGATAATAATGGTTGTCATTTATTGAGCACTTAATATTTGCCAGACACTCTGCAAAGAACTTTGCGTTTATTACCTCAATGAATTCCCACATCAATCCATGAGGGAGGTCATAGCATTATCCTCAGTTTTATGAATGATAAAATTGAGGCAAAGAGCATTTAAGTAACTTGGCTAAACTCTTATAGCAGGTAAGTGGCCCTGTGAGGATTCAAACCCATCTGTTTGAATTTGAAACAGGAACCGGGGTCACAGACATGGGTTTCACTTCTGAGCCCTGTGTACTCGTAAATGAATCCCTCTCCTTCTCCCCAAACCTCGTTGTCACCTTATTTCAATTAAGATTTATATCTGCTGTCACTCTCAAGTCAAAGATGTTCCTAATTGTCTGATTGAAGTCAATTTGCAAATGTCTCAAACTAAAATATTGAAATAAGAAATGGAGTTCTGAAACCTGCATCACACACAACACACACACACACACACACACACACACACACACACACACACACACCTGACTGTTGGGTTTACTTACTAAGAATCCTGATTTTATAGAGGAGAACACGGGAGTTCCACTATGCTAAGAATTGTACCCATTGTCACTCAGCTTGGAAATTATTGGCTTACAGTGAGTATCCAAGTCTGGATTGACCCAAAGTTGGCTCAAAGACTGACTTTTTTGCCATCCATGGCTTCAATAACTACTCACAGGAAGGTTATGACAAATTTTTCACTTAGAAATTCTACCACCGAGAAACCAAGATGGCAGCATAGGTTAACACTGGAGATTGCTGCCTCGAACAACCACTTCAGAGATATAACTAAAGGACAGAACGGACATCATCCAGAACCACAGGAAGGCTGGCTGAGTGGAAATTCTACAACTAGGAGGAAAGAGAATACCATACCCAGACTCAGAGGAGGCGCAGTGCTGAAGTGAAATACTCAGGTGCGGAGTGCACGCCCGGAGCGGGCTGGCGGCGAGGGTGCGGTTGTTGTTTTCAATCAGGAGGGAGTTTCAGACTCTGAGCTCCAGATCTGGGCGAGTCTCTGGGGACCCAAACTCAAACGGGAGAAGCGGGACTGTCTGGCTTCGGTCGGAACTCGAAGGCAGCTTTCTCTCCGAGGTTTGCAGCAGTTGCTGGGACTCTGAGAGGCAGAGCACCTAGGGACGGAACTGAGAGCAGCCATAACTGCTTGCTCTGCCCACCCTGTAGATCCCCGGGGACCCGCCCCGCCCAAGCCCTGTGCAGAGCCATTTGCCAGATAGCCTCAGGCAAACGCTAGATTAGCATTGCCCTAGAGATCCAGCACAGAAGCTCTCCCACTGCAGACACAGCTGACTCTCATAGCCAGTTAGCCTGGAGGTCAAATCACCCCTGGTATTGCTGACAACAATCAAGGCTTAATTACAACAAGACTGCGCACAAAGACCACTAGGGGGTGCACCAAGAAAAGATAAAAAAATGCGGAGACAAAGAAACAGGATGCAAATGTCAGAAATGGAAGATATAGAGCTCAAAACCACACTTTTAAGGTCTCTCAAGAACTGTCTAGAAGCTGCCGATAAACTTAGTAAAGCCCTGGAAAAGACTGGTGAGACCGCCGATAAATGTAGTGAGATCCTCAAGAAATCTAATGAGACCCTTGATGTTGTGATAAAGAACCAACTAGAAAGTAAGCATACACTGACTGAAATAAAGAATATTATACAGACACCCAACAGCAGACCAGAGGAGCGCAAGAATCAAGTCAAAGATTCAAAACGTGAAGAAGCAAAAAACACCCAACTGGAAAAGCAAAATGAAAAAAGAATCTGAAAATACGAAGATAGTGTAAGGAGCCTCTGGGACAGCTTCAAGCGTACCAACATCAGAATTATAGGGGTGCCAGAAGATGAGAGAGAGCAAGATATTGAAAACCTATTTGAAGAAATAATGACAGAAAACTTCCCCCACCTGGTGAAAGAAATAGACTTACAGGTCCAGGAAGCGCAGAGAACCCCAAACAAAAGGAATCCAAAGAGGACCATACCAAGACACATCATAATTAAAATGCCAAGAGCAAAAGACAAAGAGAGAATCTTAAAAGCAGTAAGAGAAAGAAACCCAGTAACCTACAAGGGAATACCCATACGACTGTCAGCTGATTTCTCAACAGAAACTTTGCAGGCCAGAAGGGAGTGGCAAGAAATATTCAAAGTGATGAATACTAAGAACCTACAACCAAGATTACTTTATCCAGCAAAGCTATCATTCAGAACTGAAGGTCAGATAAAGAGCTTCACAGATAAGGAAAAGCTAAAGGAGTTCATCACCACCAAACCAGTATTATATGAAATGCTGAAAGGTATCCTTTAAGAAGAGGAAGAATAAGAAAAAGGTAAAGATACAAATTATGAACAACAAATATGCATCTATCAACAAGTGAATCTAAGAATCAAGTGAATAAATAATCTGGTGATCATAATAGAATCAGGGACATAGAAAAGGAAAGGACTGACTATTCTTGGGGGGGGGGGAAGGGGTGTGGGAAATGCGGGAAGAGACTGGACAAAAATCGTGCACCTATGGATGAGGACAGTGGGTGGGGAGTGAGGGCGGAGGGTGGGGCAGGAACTGGGAGGAGGGGAGTTATGGGGGGAAAAAAGAGGAACAAATGTAATAATCTGAACAATAAAGATTTAATTAAAAAAATTAAAATAAAATAAAAACTGAAAGAAAAAAAAGAAAATAAATAAATAAATTCTACCACCATTTCAAAATATAAGTCCAAAGTTTAAATTATTATCTTGCTCCCAAGACTGACTCATCTTCCTAAATGCTTGTGTCTGGGGATGCCAGGGCCATTTCTCCTGCACCAGATCCAGGTACACTTCTCCTTCTAAAACCCCCCAGGGCTCCCTTCCATAGAATCAATGTTCATTAAGTCATTACTGACAGTAAAACAAGGAAATCAGTACAGGCAAAAATTTATTACCTCAGGGACCAGAAGAAGATTTTCCTATAGGTTTCAGAATAGTTCAGCAAATGTCATTGAGACCATTGTATGGGAATCATTGTCAAAACATCTGCTGTGAAAATCCAGCAGCCCTTTACACAGCCTCCAAGGAGGTCTTTCAGCCATATCCCTGGACATTGGGCCATCTTCTCACCCAGGGGGAAGAACTGCTGTCCTGGGCCCCTGACCAAGTCCTTGACCACCTTCCTCTTCAGACCGTGCCAACCCAGGTTCCACCTGTAATTCCCCTTCAGTGGCCCTAAAAGAAATCTCAGTCAAAAGAACATTGTCCATTTCCCCCTGGGGTCAAGAACACAAAACCTGGAAGCTAACAGAAAATGACCAGGAACAACCCACAACTTATAGAATAAAATCTTATTAAACAGTGGCTCCATGTTTGAGGGTAAGTTTGAGCAAGAACTGTCTCTAAAATAGGGCTAGAACGGGTCTGGGAGACATGGACTGAGAATAACGGACAGTATCAGGGGGTGACAAGAGAAATATTTCAATACTACAGTAACAACTAAAATTTTATCTAACAAAGCAAAAAGTGAACCCAAAGACACTGAACCACATCAGCCTGGACTTGGGAGTGTGAGGAGTTGTTCATTTTAGATCAAAGCTTTCAAAGATAAACACTATAGGGAAGGAGTCAGGCAGGGGATGTAAGGGAGGTGAAACTGCACTTCTCTTTCTTTCTCCCCACTTTCCTTCCCAGGAATCTCTGCTTCACACCACAGTAATCAGCAAGCCTCTTTCTTGGGAGGGTGGTGGATGCCCAGCCTGGGCAGAGATGGGCATTATGCTTTATTTATTCTCCTCCAGAGGTCTGTGCTGAATACCTACCATGTGCCATGTTGCTCTGCATCTTCACTGTAACCCTGTGAGGCCCAATTTCACTAAGAAACCCAGGCTCTGAGGGTTTAAGGGGTTTATAAAAGATATCCCAGGTAGACACAGAGGGGATAGGCTACCAGATACACTTTGGATGATCCTGAAAGCCATGGCAGGAATTGTTTTCAAATGTCATTGCTTATTTTATGAAGTCCCTGCAAGGTATTGTCAAATGTTAATTAATAACACCAAATCATTTAAACCAGCAGTTCTCCAAGTGAGATCTGGGCACTTTTCAGGCCCCTGAAATCCATTCAGGGAATCTGTGAGGTCAACCCAATCCTATTGATGATAAAGTGTATCTTGTCTTTCTCACTTATCTCACAAACGTGCAGTGATATTTCCAGAAGTGGCATGCATGTGCTGGCAGCTGTGTTCTGATAGCTAATAGGATGTGTTCTTGGATATGTCCTTGTAGATTATATTTTTCTCAATTTCAATTTGTAAAATGACAAATGTTGACCAATATAACTCACATCAAAAAAAGTTTCCTGCTATTCCCAATAACTTTTAAGAGGGTAAAGGAGTCCCGAGACTAGACAGACAGAGAATTTCCAAGTTAAACTGGATCATATCCTTGATATACAGATTTGTTTAGATTTTTTTGTGTGTCCACCTTTAATTTTTAAATGACCATACTAAAATGTGGAAATCCTATTTAATCTGAGGTAGATGTGGGTAAGTACTGTAGTTTTCATAAGATGTTTATATTATGCATTTGTAATCTGGAGGTTTTTCAGAAATGTATCATAAAACCACTTCTTTAAACTGTCTCTCAGAAAACAGTAATGATAACAGCCTGTCAACCTTCATTTTTAAGCAGGTTATTGCAAACTTAGAAAATTTCTAGAAACATCATTTTTATCATTATTCTTAAGGTAGACAAAGAAATCTTCCTATAGTTTGGAAGTCTTGTTAGAAACCCTCACTTTCTTAATTTCGTCCTAATGACTTGCTGCAACTTTCACCTGATATGATTTTGCATTGCTAATCTTACACCACAGTCCCAGGGAGAGCAACATTTGACTTGAATAGAGTTTTGTCTAGCAGGGTTTTAGTTGCTTGTCTGAGCTAATTTATTAATACATAAAGTTACTTAATGATGTTTCAGTTTTTACTTCAATAGGTTATCTAATTATCAAAATAAATAGAAGGCTAAAAACCTACACTTTGATTCAGAATCAGAAGAAATGTAAACCCACATGAATACGGAACTTAAGTAAAAGTAAAAGGTCTGTTTAGTTCAATGAAGTTAAAATGATAAACATAACATGGTATTAGACAACTTTGGAAAATGGACTGATCAACACTGCCAGGAATTGCTTTTGGAATAAATTAATATGCTCCCAAGAATGCATGTAAATCTCTGCTGTTGGCAGCCTGAGTTGGAGGCCAGAGAAGAAAACACTAGGAAAATGAAAGAAAAAATTGAAAATTCTTCTAACGTTCAAGTTTCTCCAAAGAGACTTACCAGAGGAGAGTTCTGATTTTGATAAATCTAAACTGGAATATGGAGTATTCAGAAATAAAATATACAAAAAGAACTTGTATCAACCAGGAATTATTTCAGTGTTCACTATGGCATCATTGAAAAGTTATAATGTTCTTTCACTGTTGTATTTTCTCTGGAGAGATTTCAATTCCACTCCACCTTATCCCTGGTTTTACTTTTGTAATCTAAAACTGTATCCCACACATCATGACATCAGCCTTAAAAATGAGTGAACATTCACTGATGCTTAATAAGTTGGAGATAACAAAATCCAACAAGACTGAGAGCAGATCTATTGTTGAAATTGAAATTAAAATAAAGCTGGCTTATTTTAAAGCCACAGGTAAAGCTCTTAAGGGCCTGAACCCAGTTCTAACACAAGGGCCCATTTCCTTCATGTTAACTCTCCCCTTTTGGTGTCAGGTGGCAATGGGTTTGACTCCCACCAGGTCACTGGCCAGCTATGAGAACATGGACCACTTGTTTCCTCCATGTTCACTGGAGTCACCACCTGAGAGGTCTAACAGGAGTTCTGTGCCATTTACCTTATGCAATCCCTGTCACCAATACCTGTGTTTCAAAATCTCAAAATAAAAGTTATTATTGCAACACTATTTAAATGTACTAAAAAAAACCACTAAACTTTCATTGTTGCTGGATACACCATTGCAAGATGAAATGAGAGGGGAGATGTTTGTTTTTTTAAATATATTTAAGTCACTGTATGTTTGTTTTGAATTTAACAGGAAGCTCATCTACATATATAAAAGCCTAAACGACTGGAATGACTGGAATGACCAGTCTCTATGACACACACTGACCACCAGAGGGCAGATGCTCAACGCAGGAGCTGTTCCCTGGTGGTCAATGCGCTCCCACAGCCAACCTCCCCCAGGCTGGCCCCCAGGCTGGGATGGGGAACAGGGGGTGGGTGGTGGCGGATATGGCCTCTTTCCCAGGGAGGCTGAGGGCCAGCTCCATCTTCGGGGCCAGTGGCCAATCTCCCATGCCCTGTCCTTCCCCCGGCCATCAGGCCCTGATCGGCCCACTGCCCACCGCAGTGGCAGCAGGGCAGCCAGGGAAGGAGGAGGGGGCAAGGCGGGAAACCATGCAGTGGCGTGGCACCGACGATGGCAGTGTCAGCATCTGGCGTTTGTTCCTTCTGCGCCTGGCCCGGTGACCGTAGCCTCCTCTCCAGCCCAGCCCTGATTGGCCTGGCCCTGATCGGCCCTGATCGCAGGCCAAGCCTAAGGACCCTACCCATGCACGAATTTCATGCACTGGGCTTCTAGTTTCATTATAAGGCTTGTTACTGTGTACATGTTCTATGACTTTAATTGGCTCGTCTTTAGGAGAGCTACAACATGTGTTAATTGATGTCTTTATAAAATGCATTTAACTTCCTTTGACAACAAGAGGACAGGAAATGCTCTAAGGAGACAACAGGTAAATTGCTCATCAGAGGCAGGTGAGCACTTTTGTTCTTCAGTTTCACTAGTGGAGTCAGGCCTTCCTTCAGTCGACATGTGTATCAATCTAACACGTACAGGACACAAGGACAACAAGAATCATGCAGAATCCAGTTTAGAGTGGAACAGATAAACAAATGCTGACTTTCAAATTGTAAGAACCATGGTAGGAGTGTTTATTTGGGGAAAGACATTTGCCCGCAACACACACACATGCATATTCCTCTGTTAGGATAACATTCATGGCTCTTCTCTACCTTTACTTGCTCCCAAGAGGAGAAGGAGTGACAACTGGGAGGAATTGGAGCCAGTGCTCTGGCCCCATCCCCTCCAGATTTGCCTGTGAGCTGATGGAGTCCCACACTAGAGAAGGGCCCCTCTACGCCAGCTGCACTGGGGAGGGACTGGGTAACTCAAGGTGAAACATTAGCAAACCCACTTATTCACAAAGCTATATCCCATTCTCCACCCTGACTCTTCTCTCCCGTCTGTTGATTTAAACCCAGGTGAGAGGAGTCTATTTACTGACCCCCTAATTCCCAGAATCTGGTTGTATGGACTGGGCACAATAAGAAACAAAGACTGGCAGTTGGAAAAAAAATACTATGCAGAGGATCTAGCAACCACTAAGGCAGGCAGCTTTAGGGCTTAAGCTGTAGTAAATACAGGTCATGTGGGATTTTAACCTCTGCAAGTTTTAATGGCTCCTGGTGTTTCATAACAGCTTGGAATTCAGCAAATGCTGGCCACTTGGGGCATTAGCAAGTTGGTAGACAAATTGGAGTCTCAAAAAGCAAGGTAGCTGCTAGGGCCATTGGCACACAAGAGAGCTAAAGCCCAGGTTTTCTTAAAGGAGCAGAGGTTTTGTCTCTACAAAGGCTCTTGAGTATTAGAATACAAAACAGTGGTTTCTCAGCTACACACACAGGCAGGAATGCTGGGAACAGAGACCTTATAAACTGCAGATTTGAGTTCCTTGTGCTGTATCTGAGGTTGGGCTTCAAATGTTTTCTGACCGAGAGACTTCACAAATCCCATTACCTGATCTCAGGACCCAAGGAGGAATCAGAAAGGGTCTGAGCTCTGCTTATTGCATTGCTCTTCCAACAGCTATGAAAAACTACCCCCACACCACAGGATCTCAGATTGGAACAGCTGATTTTTATGAATTATATTAGGGTTTGATGTTACCTTTCCAAAACATGAACTGTGGCTTCATCCTCAGTAGGATAATCAAATTTTATTAATAATCATAGGAGTCCTGGCCAGGTGGTTCAGTTGGTTGGAGCATCATCCCATACACCAAGAGACTGTGGGTTCAGTTCCTGGTCAGGTCACATACCTAGGTTGCGGGTATGATCCCCAGTCAGGGTGTGTACAGGAGGAAACTGATGGGGTTCTTTCTCACATCAATGTTTCTCTCTCTCCCTTCCTCTCTCTCTTTCTCTCAAATAAATAAGATCATATCCTTAGGGGAGTATTAAAAATAATAATAATAGCCAAAGCCGGTTTGGCTCAGTGGATGGAGCGTCGGCCTGCGGACTGGACGGTCCCAGGTTCGATTCCGGTCAAGGGCATGTGCCTGGGTTGCGGGCATATCCCCAGTGGGAGATGTGCAGGAGGCAGCTGATCGATGTTTCTTTCTCATCGATGTTTCTAACTCTCTGTCTCTCTCCCTTCCTCTCTGTAGAAAATAAATAAAATATATTTAAAATAATAATAATAATAATAATAATAACTGCCCCAGCCAGTGTTGCTCAGTGTCAGTCCCCACACCAAAAGGTCACTAGTTTGATTCCCAGTCAAGGGCATAGACCTGGGTTTCAGATTTGCTCCCTGCCCCTTGGTTGGGGCATGTGTGGGAGGCAACCAGTCGATGTGTATCTCTCACATTAATGTTTTCAATGTTTCTCTCTCTCTCTCTCTCTCTCTCTCTCTCTCTCTCTCTCTCTCTCTCATCTCTCTCTTTCTTTTTCTCTCCCCCCACTCCTTCCCTTCCAGTCTCTCTGAAAAACAATGAAAAAAATATCCTCAGGTAATGATTAACAAAATAATAATAATGATAAAGACAGAAAAAATTGTTTTGTTCACTGGTATATCCCAAGTAATAAGAAAAGTACCTAGTCTTCAGTAGGTGCTCAATGAATAGTTTTAAATGAACATTTATTTAAAAGAAAATATGTCACATCTTGAGTTGAGAAAAAGAACTTGATAAAATGACTATACACCCCAAAGTTAAGAATGCATTTTAAAAGACCTATGCCAAGAATACTCCATATATAGGAATTCAGTTTGCTTGGATAATCAAAGAGAAACTAGATTGGCTTGAAAAGCAGGTTTAGTCTTATTATCAGATGAGGAGTGTTTTTTGTAATGAAATCAAAATAAAGGAGGACTAGAGATGTATTGTTAAAAGAAATGTTGAGATTTTAGAAGCTGATTTAAGACTAAAATGATATAAATGGGAACTGACATCTTAAGATCACAAAGAGAAAAGATAATATTAAAACAAAGGGCTAGATATTAGTTTCTCCAGTTCAAAAAGAGTAAATGGGGCCCACGGACATTTGATGAGCAAGATGAGACAAGTACTCAGTAAGAAGACTGGAGGGGTCTACCCAGCAGAATCCTGGGAATTCCTGAGAATCCTACCCTAAAGCTATAAATGGTCCTGGAGTCTACAGAGGGCTCCACTCCCTGAACACAATGTGAAAGGGCTTCTAACTCCTCATTCCAGCCAGACAATAGACTCAGATAACCTGAAAATTATTTCTCCACAAGTACCTAGAAATGGTAAATTAAATAGTAAAAATTATCTATTATATGGCAGCTGAGCTTGCAAGAAAGTGAGGGAAAACTCAAAGTATGAAGTATAAGGAGACAACCAAAATTGCCCAAACTGACCCTGTGTGCCATAGAGGCCAACAGAAGGGGTGAAATCCTGGTTATCTTGGATTTGGGTTTCATATCCACACATCAATAGGCAAGAAGGCACTGGTCCCATTCAAGGTGGGGAGTTCAAACTAAAATTGCTGCAGAAAGCCAGAACCTTCAGAGGATGAATGGATGAGGAACCACCCGCAAGGACTGGGATTCCAATTTGTCTTGGCCTGGGCTCTTGGAGGAAAACAAAAACAAAAACCTGAGAATATAAATCCCCACACTACACTCACAAGCTCATAAATAACATAAATATTAGTTCCAGACCACCTCAAGGACTTCTCACAAAAATGGTTATAAACCATATTCTAGGGACTGGCCCTCAACCTTAACCTCAACAGGTTGACAACAGCCCAAGCTTTGCTAAAGACAAGCTTACAACCCACAAGTACAAAGCACATGAAGAAAGGATGCAACAATAGCAAGAGACAGCACATGCAGCAAATGGAATAATTGAATCTCAAAAGCCACAGATAATGAAACAACTTCATAGACTGAAATACAGTCATATTTAAATAGATTGAAGACCTCAAAGTGCCCCGCTGGTGTGGCTCAGTGGTTGAGTGTTCACTTATGAATCAGGAAATTATGGTTCAATTCTTGCTCAGGGCACATGCCCAGGTTTTAGGCTCGATCAATCAATCTTTCTCATCATTGATGTTTCTATTTCTGTAACCCTTCCTCTCTGAAATCAATAAAAATATATACTTTAAAAAAAATTTCAAATAATGTCTTATAACCATTATAAAAGAATAGGCAATACTTAGAGGAATCAACTAGAACTTCCAGAAGTAAAAAATATAATTATTAAAATATAAAATTCAATAGTTCTAACTGCATATTAGACACAAGTTAATGAAAAATTATTACATTAAGAGATCTGAGGAAATTAGCAATAATGCATCATGCAGAAATATAAAAGATGGGAAATATTAAAAGAGAGGATAATCAACACAGAGAATAAAATTAATAGATCCAATGTATGCTAGAAGCTTAAAACACCACAATGTCAATTGGTTCACTGCTGTCTAGTTCCACATTTCAAAGTATATCTTTTATCTGTCCTTTCAGCAAGGATCTATATATATAAAATCCTAAGTGACTGAAAAACCAGTTGCTCTGATGTGCACTGACCACCACGGAACAGACGCTCAATGCACAGGATCTGGCTCCCTCCTGTCTGGATCGGGCCTACAGAGATCAGGGTACCTCAGGTCTGGATCAGGCCTGTGGGGATCAGGCCAAAACCGACTATCTGACATCCCCTGAGGGGTCCCAGATTGTGAGAGGGTGCAGGCCAGGCCAAGGAGCTCCACCGAGCCTCTAGTCTATTATATGTTCCAGAAAGAACTTGAAAGAGGTTAAAGTTCTAAATATGAAAAACAAAAGTGTACAAATGCGTAAGAGGTTATGATATTGCAGCATGGAATAAATTTTATTAAATTTATTTAATAAAACAAAAAATAATAAATCTTAAAGAAAAAGATTAATAAATTGGATGGTATTAAAATTAAAACTTCTATATGACAAAAGATAATATCATCAAAGCAAAGAGCCAATCCACAAGAAAGAGGAGATATTTATAAGCTAAACCATGTAACTAATTAAAGATTCTTAGCCAGAATAGATAAGACTACGACTGATCAATATGAAGTAAACTCAGCAATAAGCAAATAATATGGAAAAGGAATTCTGAAAAAAGGTATCCAAAATGCCCAATAAACATTTTTAATAAATGCTTCAAATTCTTTCTAGTAATAAGAGAAATGCACATAAAAATCTTATCATATAAAGAGGGAGTATGCAAATTGACCATCATGCCATAATGGTTAAGATGGCTGCACCCACAGCGGAGGCAGGGATTCTGTAACACAAGATGGCTGTGGGGAGAAACTAAGATGGCGGCATAGATAAACACCGGGAAATTGCCGCCTCCCACAACAATTGAAAAATACCGCAAAGGTCAGAGTAGACATCATCCAGAACAACAGGAAGGCTGGCTGAGTGTAATTTTTACAACTAGAAGAAAAGAAAAGCACGCTGAGAGCCAGAGGAGCTGCGGAGGTGAAGTGCAGAGGTATGGCGGCTCGCACGTGCGCGGAAAGGGGGTGGCACCTGAGGATGCGGCTGTCTTTTTGAATCACAAGCTCCTGACTGCTCTGAACTCCGGTTCCAGCAAGTCTCTGGGGACCCAGGACTCATACGGGGAGAAGCTGGTCTGTCGGGCAGCGGGCAAACTTGAGGGCGGCTTTCCCTCAGAGGTGCTTGCAGCAATTATCGGGTCACTGAGACACGCGACTCCGGGCGGAGAATCAGCCATAGCTGCTTTCTCCACCCTTTGATTCCCTGAGACCCCGTCCCACCCAGGCTGCGGCAGAGGCTTTCGCATGTGAATGTACCTAACTGCAGCCGAGCCAGGCAGACCCGGAACTTCCAAGAGAAGGCCCAAGGCCCCGCAGCGGCTTGCATTGCTTCCCAGCTGAGCCTCTTCGTGGCTCCTGCTGTGTGGCCTCAGGCAGAGGCTGAATTAGCACCTCCTTAGATCCAGGAGCCACTGTACCCAGTGGTCAGAGGGGGACCATCCAGATTGCAACTCCTCAGATCCATAAGGGACACACTCAGGGAGCAGACTCAGTGAGCACCAAAGCCCCACTGAAGCAAGTCTTGCCCCAGAAGGGTGTCTTCAGCACAGAAATTCTCCCACTTCAGACACAGCTGATTCTCACAGCCAATTGGCCTGGAGGTCAATTCCTCCCAGTGATCCTACAACAACCAAGGCACCAAGAGTGCACCAAGAGTGTCCACCCCAGGTAACTGGGGAAGCTGAGCCACTGGGCCCTACAGGACACCTGGCACGCAGGGCCACTCTATCAACACAGGGAAGCAGCCAAAATGCGGAGACAAAGAAACAGGTCACAAATGGCAGAAATGGAGGAAAGCAAAAGACTGGATATAGAGTTCAAGGCCACGTTTATAAGGTTTTTCAAGAATTTTATGGAAACCGCCGATAAATTTAATGAATCCCTCAATAAGTATAGTGAGACCATGGAGGACATGAAAAAGGACCAACTATAAATTAAGCATACACTGACTGAAATAAAGAATAATTTACAGAGATCCAATGGCAGACAAGAGGATCCCAAGAATCAAGTCAAAGATTTGAAATACAAAGAAACAAAAAATACCCAACTGAAAAAGAAAAAAGAAAAGAGATTCCAAAAATATGAAGGTAGTGTAAGGAACCTCTGGGAAAACTTCAAGTGTACCAACATAAGAATTATAGGGGTACCAGAAGGAGAGAGAGGGCAAGATATTGAAAACCTTTTTGAAGAAATAATGACAGAAAACTTCCCCGACCTGGTGAAAGAAATGGACTTACAAGTCCAGGAAGCGCAGAGAACCCCAAACAAAAGGAATCCAAAGAGGACCATACCAAGACACATCATAATTAAAATGCCAAGAGCAAAAGATAAAGAGAGAATCTTAAAAGCAGCAAGAGAAAGACAGTCAGTTACCTACAAGGGAGTACCCATACGACTGTCAGCTGATTTCTCAACTGAAACCATGCAGGCCAGAAGAGAGTGGCAAGAAATATTCAAAGTGATGAATAGCAAGAACCTGCAACCAAGATTACTTTATCCAGCAAAGCTATCATTCAGAATAGAAGGTCAGATAAAGAGCTTCACTGATAAGAAAAAGCTAAAGGAGTTCATCACCACCAAACCAGCATTATATGAAATGCTGAAAGGTATTCTTTAAGAAGAGGAAGAAGAAAAAGGAACTCTTACCATTTGCCACAGCATGGATGGAAATGGAGAGCGGATAAATACCACAGGATCTCACTCATTTGTGGAATATAATGAACAACATAAACTGATGAACAAGGACTGATCCAGAGACGGAGAGGCATTGATTGGACTGTTGGGCTTTGGAGGAAAGGTAGGGGAGGATGGGGGTAAGGGGGAAAGAAAGATCAACCAACGGACTTATATGCAAGCATATAGGCCTAACCAATGGACATGGACAACGGGGGGGTGAGGGCATGAGCGGGGGTGGGGGGGTAGAGGGTAACGTGGGGACAAGGACACATATGTAATATCTTAATCAATAAAAAATATATTAAAAAAAAAAGATGGCTGTGGCCACAGTGGAGGCAGGGTTTCCATAACACAAGATGGCTGTGCCCACAGCAGAGGCTGAGTTCCTGTAATGAGCCTTAATGAGCAATCAGCAGGGACCTGAGGCTGCGTGGTGCTGGGCTGGGGCAGGGGACCTGAGGCTGGGCCCCTCACCTGGTGGGGTTTGACAGGGGGACTTCAGGCCACGCCCCCTGCCCCAGCACCAGGCCAGGGGACCTGAGGCCATGCCTCAGGCCCAGAGGGGCCTGATGGGGGTGAGGCCGGCCAGATCTGGATATAGCCCAATGGGGATGGGGCTGGCCAGGTGTGGGTCTCACGCGATTTCGAGGAGCATGTGGTTGGGCGGGGACTTGACTCTGGTTCTCATGGCGCGCCTCAGACTCTGACAGGAGGAAGATTTTCATATACATTTTACTAATTTTCTTTCATCTCTGACACTTCTATTATAGAGAAAGGGCAAATAGCAATATTAAAATATTCCCTCTAATTAATTCCCTTTTAATGTGCATGAATTTCATGCACTGGGTCACTAGTAAAGAGATAAAATCTTACACCCATCTATCTGGTTGTCAAAAGTTAGTAAGTCCAACAACATCAAGTGTTGAGGAGAACACAAGATGAGGGGAACTCATACATGACTTGCCAGACTATAAATTGGCTTGACTACCTAGTAACCAACTGGAGCAGGTCAAAGTTAAAGATGATCCCATACTGTAAGACACAATTTCACTCTAGGTATCTGCCCTATATGCTCCCACACATGCCTCCAATCAGAAATGCACAAGAATGTGTGATGCAGTGTTATTAGCAACAGCAAAACAACTGTCCATCAGAGGGAAAATGGATAAATAAAACGTTGCTTATTAATATTATGGAATATTTTACAGCAGTTTAGATAAATGAGTAAGACAATGAGTTGCAACATAATATAGCATCATTTATGGACATTTTAAAGCATACAAATAACACACTTTTTGTGGATTTATACGTATGTGGGGAAAGTCCAAAAAAGTGCATGGAAACATATATGCCAGGATATTAGTGGTGATTTCAGGATGGTAATTTCCTCTGTGAAAGATAAAAGAAAGAAGAGAAGGGAGGTGGCTTTAAATCTATCTTAATTTTTTTTATTTTTAATAAGATTTTTTATTTTAAATCTGAAACATGTACGTGTAAGTTAACATCTATTTCATGTTGGTAGTGGTTACATAAACATCTATTAAAATAGTTGCATTTCATGATCAAAATGCGTTATCATTCAAAATTATTTTTTTAAATACTAAATAATTATAAACAATTAAAAAGGAGGAGCTCAGGTCTATGTAGAAATTCATACTAAGAAAGGAGACAGTTCTTAAAAAATAAAAATGCCCTGGCAAATTCAAAAGAATATATGCACCCCTGTGTCCATTCAGTATAATTTACAATAGTCAAGATATGAAAGCAGCCTAAGTGCCCATCAATAGATAAGTAGATTAAAAAATTATAGTACATATACAGAAGTTAGCAAAAGTAGGTTTACAGTTGTAATACAAATAAATAATACAATAATTAATAAATAACACAAGAATAAACTTTTTCATATATTTCCAATTGTAAATCTACAATTGCCAACCCGTGTATACATGGAATATTACTTTCCCATAAAAAAAGAATGAAATCTTAGCATTTGTGACAGTGTGAATGGACCTAGAGAATATTATGCTAAGTGAAATAAGTCAGACAGAAAAAGACAAATACATATGATTTCACTTATATGTGGAATCTAAAAAACACAATAAATGAACAAACTAAATAGACACAGAAAACGAACTAATAGTTTCCAGAGAGAAAGGGAGTTGGGGAGCTGGGTGGAAAAGGTGAAGGGATTACCAAGTACAGATTGGTAGTTACAAAATAGCCTCACTGATGTAAAGTACAGCATAGGGAATGTAGCCAATAATATTGTAATAACTACGTATGGTGCCAGGTGGGTACTTGAAATATTGAGGGGACTTCTTTGTAAAGTATATGATTGTCTAACCACTATGCTGTACACCTGAAACTAATACAAAGTAATATTGAATGTAAACTTTAATTGAAAATTTAAAAAAAAATTTAAGTCCTGGGGAATGAGACCACTCAAATAAAATAAGCACCGAATTTATGGATTAACAGGTTATTCTATTTCTATTTTTATTTATGTCACATATGACTTTGAAACAAATTTGGAGCACTTTAACACAAAAGATTCTTTTACAATTGATCTATTAAATAAGAATAAAATAACCAGACTATGAAACACAGATTTGTAAGAGAAGACTGAAGCTAGAAGAGGCACCAGGGTTAGAAGCACAGGATGTGGGATAGACTACCTGAATTTGAACACAGGCCTCACCATTAACTAGCTGTCACTTACACAAGCCAACTGTCTCAGTAAACCTCAACTTTATCATGTTAAATAAGAATTATATTGCAATAAAATAAAATATAAAAAAATTTATGATCAAAAAGTAAATAACAAAAACTGTTTGCCTGCCTGCCTGGTCACCTCTAACTGCCTCTGCATGCCTGCCTGATCATTCCTAACTGCTTGCCTGCCTACCTCATCACCCCTAACCGCTCACCTGCCTGCCTGATCGCCCCTAACCACTCTGCTTGCCTGCCTGCCTGATCTCCCCTAACTGCTTGCCTGCCTACCTCATCACTTCTAACCACTCACCTGCCTACCTCATCACCCCTAACTGCCTCTGCCTCAGTCCCCATCATGGCAGCTTCATCCGGAAGGATGTCTGAATGATGTCTGGAAGGTCGTTCGGCTGTCCGGTCTAATTGGCATATTACACTTTCATTATTATAGATTTTTATTATAGAAGTTGAGCATAAAGCTTAACTCTAAGCTCTCTACCAGTGAGACTAAGCAAAAAAAGTAACCCAAGTAATTACATAGATTCCATTACTTCAGATGCATTGATGAACAGATGAACAGACAGACAGGAGATGGATGAATCAATGGATGAACAGACTGACAGACTAGAATAAGGGAAATGAGAAGGAAGGGAGGAAGGGATGTTGGGAGAAAGAGAAGAATGAAAATATTTTACTGGTATAAAGGTAGCAATATATTTTTCCCAAATCTAAATTCTAAAAGTTTTAGTATGGTTCTCCAAATAATGTACCCAAATCAATAAAATAGTTATGATTTAATATAAACTTAGAAATTCCAATTTCCTATCCCACTGAACATCACTTTCAAGAAAATTAATGCCTGATCAATACTCTATCTCTAAGAATCACTAAGGCATACATACTTGTCAGATGTGGCAGGCATTTTATTAAAGGTTCTATAAGGGTCAGGTAGTATGGCACTAGATATCAACAGGCAGCCTAATGGGGTCCTAATGTGTTTTTCATGACTAGAAAAGGGTTTTCAGTGAGTGGCAAAATTGCAAGGCATTAAAATTTAAAATATCATTATCTTTCCAGCCTCCTCCCCAGAAAGCATCAACTCTTGGAATTGATGCTTCCTAGGTTTTTCCATTGGCTTAATTACTCTAGCATTACATACAAGAAAAAAAATTCCTTTAATAGGTGCCCTATTTATGAATACACTTATAGCTGCCTTAAAAATAGGAAAATTATTATTCCTACTCATTTTCTAACTTTTTCTGCTAAAAAGGCAGTACAGTAAATTGGGTCTGACTCACAGGACCCATTGTATCTATCTTACCTAAAATGTCTCATGTACAAAAAACAAAGTTCCTACTTATTTTTCTTCCTTCATTTCCCCTGAAATTCTAGCATGCTTCTCCAGGGCTGACTTTGAATTTGTAGAGAGTCTTTCAAATGGCCAATAATAATAATTAACAAAGAATTGCTGTATTTAGGAAGCCTCTGTGCTTAATTGCTGGTTGAAAAAGACTGCATAACCAGTAGCCTTTGCATTGCATTGATAATGTATAACCGGGATAGCCTATTTATCAGAATCTTGGCCATTTTGTCTTTTCTGCATTTAATAAAGAATCATTCAACATAGAGAACAAGGGAATTTTCATTCTTCTTTGAAGAAAGTTTGATGAAGCTGGAATTAAGACACTCTTCAGAGAGTTTCATTAATTATTTGGGGTGAAAAAAGAGGTGAGATGTATGGGGTTGGGGAAAAATCTGAGGTCTCTTGAGTAAGAATTCCACAGAAAATGCAGGCAATGCCTTTCCACACTCTGTCCCCACCTCCCTATTCTTTTCCTGTGTCTACCTCCCAGGAAGTATATCTTGTCAAAAAGGACCCTGTGTCTTGTCTAGAAAAACTCAAAGACAGATATCCCACACATAGATAATCTAAAATGAATACTATTTTTAAAAAGGTGAGAAATGACATCTTGGCTTAGCCTCAGCTGGGAAGAGAAACCTAGGAAGACTGTGTGGAGTGAAGCAAACACCAGCTGGGAAACAAGGCTCAGGCAAAGGGCCTGACCCTGAGTTCAAAGACAGACCAGCAGGGCAAAGTATGTGTTCTGTTTTGTAATCTTAATTTTTATGGCTAACTGCTGGTGGGCTGTTTCTCCTGGTTCTGGTCTGTTTCAACATCCATTTATGCTCCACAGCTAGTTTCTTAATAAACACATTTTTTACTCTATCTTGCCAAACAGGAGTCCTCAAACCTGGACCTACCCCAATAATTGTAGGAGGTCTTTTCTCTCTGATTTGAGGAGTGAAAGTGCCCACTAATAGCCCTTTTACATATATCTCTCCAAGGCACTCTGTAATCCTCAATGTTCTTCCACCCTGGAGCCCACCAGCACTCCTAGCAACTTGAAGAACCTTGGCCCCATCTCACCACTGAAGGCACTGCGTATGATCTCATGGTGAAAAAATGTACCTTGACTTTCAAAGCCAAAAATGAAATCAACCAATTTTACTTACAATTCTTATCCAATATTTTTTCCATTTCTGAATTTGTATACTAAAACAAAATTATTTAAGACATTCAAGAAAAGAACGTTGCTCAGAGAGGAAAGTTAAAAAAGAACAGCCTCTTCAGATAAAGAATGCCACACAAAGAGCCATGGAAAGACTACAATAATAACCTGAGAGGGTATGGGAGACAGCCTGGTGTGAAGAAAGAAGTGATTGCCTTAGGTTTCACACCAAGGTGGATGTGGATCTTAGCCTTGTCACTTACTAGCAGCAAAAACAAACGTTTTCAGCTTCAGTTTTCTCATTTGTACAAAAGTAGTGGCACTCCTGACCTTCTCGCACCCAGCATTCTCATCGGGATTTCACTCTAGAACACGTATGGCCCACTATGGCATGGTGTTGGCACATAGAAGTTGCACTGCATATTGGCTTTCCCTTACCTTCATGTTGTTTAATCCATGATGACTCAGAGTGATTGGCTTCCTTTTTCCCAGGCAGACTTCCCACACTATGACCCTAAACAGAACCCAAGAATGTGCTGGGGCATTTTAAACAAAGTTGACTATAAACCAAATTTTCAGGTATTTTTTCTATTTGTTACTGTTGACCTCTTTTATCATTTTCATTTTATTTTTAATAAAAATTGTGTATATTTAAGGAGTACATCATGATGATTTGATATACATCTACATAGTTAAGTGATT
Source organism: Myotis nattereri (assembly GCF_964212035.1). NCBI lineage: Eukaryota > Metazoa > Chordata > Mammalia > Chiroptera > Vespertilionidae > Myotis > Myotis nattereri. Next base: position 108,903,212 of record NC_138076.1, read on the forward strand.
ATTACAGTCAAGCTAATGAATACATCTTCTCAGTTAGTTACCATTTATTGTGAGAGCACCTGAAATCTCTCTTAGCAAATTTCCAGTATTCAATACAGTATTAACTATAGTTATCATGCTGTCTATTAGCTCTCTAAACTTATTCATCCTGAATAAGTTGCAGGGTACTGCAGGGTAATGCAATTTTAACCAACATCTCCTCATCCTCCACCTCCTGTCTCCAATAACCACAGTTCTACTCTCTCTGCTTCTATGTATTGAACTTTTTTATATTCCACATATTAGTGAAATCACGCAGTTTATCCTTTCTGTATCTGGCTTATTTCACTTAGCATAATGTTCACCAGGTTCATCCATGTAGTTGCAAATAGCAAAATCTCCTTTTTTAAAGCTGAATAATATTCCATTGTGTGTATATATATATATACCACATGTGGTATTAATACATCATATTTTATTTATTTATTTATTTATTTATTTTTTTTTTAAAAAATATATTTCATTGACTCTCCACAGAGAGGAAGAGAGAGAGATAGAAACATCGATGAGAGAGAAACATCAATCAGCCGCCTCCTGCACACCCCCCACTGGGGATGTGCCCGCAACCCAGGTACATGCCCCTGACCGGAATCGAACCCGGGACCTTTCAGTCCGCAGGCCGACGCTCCATCCACTGAGCCAAACCGGTCTCGGCTATTTATTTATTTTTAAGTATCACCTGTCAATGGACACTTATCCATGTTTTGGCTATTGTAAATAATGCTGTCCTGAACCATGGGGGTACAGATGTCTCTTCAAGATAGTAATTTCATTTCTTTTAGATATATACACAGAAGTAGAATTTCTACATTATATGATAGTGTAATTTTAAGTTTTTGAGGAACTTTCATACTGTTCTCCACAGTGGCTGCACCAATTTACATTCCCACCCACAGTGCACAAAGGTTTCCTTGTGTTGTGTGTTTTTGAAATCCTCACCCAAGGATATGTTTTTTATTGATTCTAGAGAAAGAGGAAGGGTCAAGGAGAGAGGTGGGGGTGGGAACATCAATTGGCTGCCTCCCACACACACCCTAATGGGGGACCAAACCACAACCTAGGTATGTGCCCTGACTGGAAATCAAACCAACAACACTTAAAGCATGGAATGATGCTCTAACCAAAATGGTGGGTTTTTTGTTTTGTTTTGTTAGGCTCCCTCCTCTTCCATTACTTCCTTTTTTTATCTTTATTGTTGAAAGTATTATAGCTGTCTCTTTTTGTTCCCTATTGACCCCTTCCAGCCTGAACCTGTCCTCTGCCCCAGGCCTTCAACACACTATTGTCTATAGGTCCATTATGCATATATGCATATAAGTTCTTTGGTTAATCTCTTCCCACCACCCTATCCCCATTTCCCTGATGATTAGTGATGTTTAGCACCTTTTCAAACTACCCTTTGGCCATTTGTATATGTTATTTGGAAAAATATTTATTTGCCCGTTTTTTATCTGGATTATTTTAGTTGTTTTCCTGTGGGCTTTTTTAAAATTTATCTTTATTGTTGAAAGTATTACTGATGTCCTCTTTGTTTTTTTTCCCATTGAACACCTCCAACCTGCACCTGACCCTCCCAGGCCTTCACCACACTATAGTCTGTGTCCATGAGCTATGCTTGTATGCATATAAATTCCCTGGTTAATCGCTCCCCACATCCCTTCAACTCTGCCTTCCCACTGAAATTTGACAGTCTGTTCCAAGCTTTTATGTCTGTGGATCTATTTTTTTCATCAGTTTATTTTGTTCATTATATTTCACACATGTATGAGATCATATGATTCTTACCTTTCTCTGACTCGTTTATTTCACTAAGCATAATACTCTCCAAGTCCATCCATGCTGTTGCAAATTGTAAGAGTCCCATCTTTTTACAACTACGTAGTAGTCCATGTGTAAATGTACCACAGCTTTTTTATCCCACTCATCTGCTGATGGGCAATTATTCTGTTTCCAAATCTTAGTTATTGTAAATTGTGCTGCTATTAACATAGTGGTGCATATATTTTTTTCTGATTGGTGTTTCAGGTTTCTTAGGGCATATTGCTAGAAGTGGGATCACTGAGTCAAATGACAGTTCCATTTTTAATTTTTTGAGGAAACTCCATACTGTTTTCCACAGTGGCTGCACCAGTCTGCATTACCACCAGCAGTGTACTAAGGTTCCTTTTTCTCCGCATCCTCGCCAGCACTTGTCTTTTGTTGATTTGTTGATGGTAGCCATTCTGACAGGAGTGAGTTGATACCTCATTGTCCTTTTAATTTGCATCTCTCTGATAACCAGTGACTTTGAGCATTTTTTCATGTCTCTTGGCCTTCTGTATGTCCACTTTGGAAAAGTGTCTGTTTAGGTCCTTTGCCCACTTTTGATTGGATTTTTTTATCTTCCTTTTGTTAAGTTGTATGAGTTCCTTATATATTTTGGATATTAAACCTTTATCATATATATCATTGCCAAATATTTTCTCTCATGCAGTGGGCTGTCTTTTAATTTTGCTGCTGGTTTCTTTCGCTGTACAGAAGCTTTTCATTTCAAAGTAGTCCCATTTGTTTGTTTCCTCCTTAGTTTCCTTTACCTTAGGAGGGGTATCTGTAAACATATTGCTATGAGAGATGTCTAAGATTTGGCTGCCTATGGTTACTTCTAAGATTCTTATGGTATCACAACTTAAATTTAAGTCTTTTGTCCATTTTGAATTTATTCTTTTTTTTTAAATTCTTTATTAGTTAAGGTATTACAAATGTGTCCTCATCCCCCCACCATTAAATACCCATCCTCCCCCTCTCCCCCATTCATGGTCTCATCCCCTTGTTGTCCATGTCCATTGGTTTGGCTTTTATGCATGCATACAAGTCCTTTGGTTGATCTCTTCCCCTTGCCCCCTCCCTCCCCGACTTTTCCTCTGGGGATTAATAGTCTGATACCTGTTTCTCTGTCTTTGGATCTGTCCCTGTTCATCAGTCTATGTTGTTCTCTATATTCCACAAATGAGTGAAATCATGAGGTATTTATCTTTCTCTGACTGGCTTATTTCACTTAGCATAATGCTCTCCAGTTCCATCCAAGCTGTTGCAAAAGGCAAGAGTTCCTTCTTTTTTACCGAAGCGTAGAATTCCATTGTATAGATGTACCACAGTTTTTTAATCCACTCATCTGTTGATGGGCACTTAGGCTGTTTCCAAATCTTAGCTATGGTGAATTGTGCTGCTATGAACATAGGAGTGCATATATCCTTTCTGATTGGTGTTTCTGGCTTCTTGGGATATATTCCTAGAAGTGGGATCACTGGGTCAAATGGGAGTTCCCTTTTTAGTTTTTTCAGGAAGCTCCATACTGTTCTCCACAATGGCGGCACCAGTCTCCATTCCCACCAGCACTGCAGAAGGGTTCCTTTTTCTCCACATCCTCTCCAGTACTTGTTGTTTGTTGATTTGTTGATGATAGCCATTCTGACAGGTGTGAGATGATACCACATTGTCGTTTTAATTTGCATCTCTCATATAATTAGTGACTTTGAGCATGTTTTCATATGTCTTTCAGCCTTCTGTATGTCCTCTTTCGAAAAGTGTCTATCTAGGTCTGTTGCCCATTTTTTAATTGGATTGTTTATCTTTCTATTGTTAAGTTGCATGAGTTCCCTGTAAATGTTGGAGATTAAACCCTTATTGGTGATATCATTGGCAAATATATTCTCCCAAGCAGTGGGTCTTCTTGTTGTTTTGTTGATGGTTTCTTTTGATGTGCAGAAGCTTTTTATTTTGGTGTAGTCCCATTTGTTTATTTTCTCCTTAGTTTCCATTGCCCTAGGAGAAGTATCAGAGAAGAAATTCCTTCGGCATATGTTTGCTGTTTCGCTGCCTGAGGAGTCCTCTAGTATTTTTATGGTTACCAGACTTACGTTTAAGTCCTTTATCCATTTTGAGTTTATTTTTGTGTATGGTGTGAGTTGGTGGTCTAGTTTCATCTTTTTGCATGTATCTGTGCAATTTTCCCAACACCATTTATTGAAGAGACTGTCTTGACTCCATCGTATGCTCTTGCCTCCTTTGTTGAATATTAATTGGGCATAGTGGTTTGGATCAATTTCTGGGTTCTCTATTCTATTCCATTGATCTATATGTCTGTTCTCGTGCCAGTACCAGGCTGTTTTAAGTACAATGGCTTTGTAATACAGTTTGATATCTGGTATTGAGTTCCCACCTACTTTGTTCTTCTTTCTCAGGATTGCTGCAGCTATTCGAGGTCTTTTTTTATTCCAGATGAATTTTTGGAATGTTCGTTCTAGATCTCTGAAATATGCCATTGGTAGTAGAATGGGGATTGCATTGAATCTATAGATTGCTTTGGATAGTATGGACATTTTTATGATATTGATTCTACCAATCCATGAACATGGTATGTTCTTCTATTGTTTATGTCTTTCTCTATCTCTTTTTTCAGTGTCCTGTAGTTTTTCACATATAAGTCTTTTACCTCCTTAGTTAAGTTTATTTCTAGGTATCTTAATTTTTTTGAAGTGAGGGTAAATGGGATTGCTTTTTTAGTCTCACTTTCTGTAAGCTCACTATTGGTGTAAAAAAAATGCCATAGATTTCTTGGTATTAATTTTGTATCCTGCTACATTGCCGAATTTATTTATTAAGTCTAATAATTTTTTGATGGAGTTTTTAGGGTTCTCTATGTACAGTATCATGTTATCTGCAAATAAGGACAGTTTTGCTTCTTCTTTTCTAATTTGGATGCCTTTTATTTCTTCTTCTTGTTTGATCGCAATGGCTAGTATTTCCAGTACTATGTTGAACAGGAGTGGTGAGAGGGGACATCCCTGTCTTATTCCTGTTCTTAGGGGGAATGGTTTTAGTTTTTGCCCATTGATTATGATGTTGGCTGTGGGTTTGTCATATATAGCTTTTCTTATGTTGAGGTATGATCCTTCTATTCTCACCTTGTTTAGATTTTTTATCAAAAATGGATGTTGGATTTTTGTCAAATGCTTTTTCTGCATCAATTGTAATGACTATGTGGTTTTTTTCTTTCAATTTGTTTGTGTGATGTATCACGTTTATTGATTTGTGGATATTGTACCATCCTTGCATCCCTGGGATAAATCCTACTTGGTCATGGTGTATGATCTTTCTGATGTACTGCTGGATCTGATTTGCTAAGATTTTGTTGAGGATTTTGGCATCTATGTTCATGAGGGATATTGGCCTATAATTCTCTTTCATTGTGTTGTCTTTATCTGGTTTTGGTATTAGGGTGATGCTGGCTTCATAGAATGAACTTGGAATTGTTCTTTCCTCTTGAATTTTTTGTAGTAGTCTGAGGAGGATAGGTTTTAGTTCTTCCTTGAATATTTGGTAAAACTCCCTTGTGAAGCCGTCTAGTCCTGGGCTTTTGTTTGCTGGAAGCTTTATGATGACTGCTTCAATTTCTTCCATAGTTATTGGCCTATTGAGATTTTTAGATTCTTCCTGATTGAGTTTTGGAAGGTTATATTTTTCTAGGAATATGTCCATTTCCTCCAGGTTGTCTAGTTTGTTGGAGTAGAGTTGTTCATAGTATTTTTTAACAATCCTTTGTATTTCTGTGGGGTCTGTTGTTATTTCACCTCTGTGATTTCTGATTTTGTTTATTTGGGTCCTCTCTCTTTGCTTCTGGTGAGCCTGGCTAGAGGTTCATCAATCTTGTTTATCCTTACAAAGAGCCATCTCTTGGTTTCATTGATCTTATGTATTGTTTTTTTTTTTTTTTTTGGTCTCTATGTCATTTATTTCTGTTCTGATCTTTATTATCTCCTTTCTACTGCTCACTCTGGGCTTTTCTTGTTGTTCTCTTTCTAATTCTTTAAGTTGAAGAGTTAGATGATTTACTACCATTTTTCTTGCTTTTTGAGGTAGGCCTGTAGAGCTATGTACTTATTTCTCAGGACTGCTTTCATTGTGCCCCACTACCCTTTGTGTTTTTATTTTAGCATTTAATATATGTACACTAAAGGTTATTTTTGATAGGTGCTTATTTATTGCCATTTTAATTCTGTATGCCTATATTTCTCTGCATATATATTTTTTCTTTTCATGACCACAGTCCCTTTAGCATTTCTTGCAGTATTGGTTTTGTGGTGGCAAACTCCTTTTGCCTTTTTTGTATGGGAAACTCTTTATTTCACCACCTATTTTGAATCACAGCATTGCTGGATGTAGTAATCTTGGCTTCATTCCTTGCTTTTCATTACCTTGAATACATAATGACATTCCCTTCTGGCCTGTAGATTTTTTGATGAAAAATCAACCTTATGGGAGCTCCTTTGTAGGTAACAAATTGCTTTTCTCTTGCTGCCTTTAAGATTCTCTCTTTTTGTCTTTAATTTTTGGCATTTTAATTATTATGTGTCTGGGCATGGGCCTGTTTGGATTCTTCTTTATTGGGACTCTCTGTGTCTCCTGAACTTGTGTGACTTTTTCCTTCACTAGGTTAGGGAAGTTTCCTGCCATTATTTCTTCATACACATTCTCTATCCTTTGCTTGCTTTCTTCTCCTTTTGGTACTTCTAATATACAATAGTGTTATGTTTCATGTTGTACCATAGCTCCCTTAAACTGTCCTCCTGTTTTTTAATTGCTTTTTTTCTTTTTGATTCTTTGATTGGATGACATTTTTCTACCCCACCTTCTAATTCACTGAACCTATCCTCAGCTTCCCCTAAGCTGCTATGAATTCCTTTCTTCCACTGTGTTCTTTATTATTTCTATATCATTCTTCATAGTTACTATATCTTTTCACATGCTGTTGATCATCTTTGCCATCATTATTTTGAACTCTATGTCTGATAAATTTCTTATCTCCATTTCATTTATCTCTTCTTCTGGATAATTCTCTTGTTCTTTCATTTGGGGGTTGTTTTTTAGTCGCCTCATTTTGGCTGCCTGTTGGGGTTTTTTGTCTGTGCATTAGGTAGACATCTACGATTCCCAATCTCTAGTGCAGGACAAAGTCAGATGTTGTTTGTGACTGGCCCTGAGTATCCTGTTTGGAGCTATCAGCAATCCACAGCTTGTGGCTCCCTCTACTGTCCCTGGGAGCCTTTGGAAAGAACTAAGATGTGGTTAACGGTCTGCTTCTCCTAGCCTTGGACCCAGGATTAGAACAGGGAAAGACTCAAAGCCTCCAGAGACCTTCCTCTGAAGTCCCATTGACACTCAGACTTGATTTGCCTCAGGCTATTGACCACAGGATGGGCCCAGATGCCTTCCAACAGGTTGGGGCATCTGCCTTCCCCCCAGGCAAAAACTGCCTTGGTAGAAAAGGACTGCAGGAGAAAGATTTCCTCCTCAATGTGAGGGAATGGCTCAGCACAGGAAACCGGCATGGCTGCCAAGTGCCAACCCCAGAACCTCCTATCCTGGCTTCTGCTCATTACAGCTCCAGTCCACTCTGCCCTCCCTCTGCTGGAACCCAAGGTGAGTGGCTGCACACGAAATTTTGTGTGTTGGCCCTTTAAGAGGGTGCCTGAATTTTTAGTTGTGTCTCACTAGCAGATATCAACTCTGTGCTTCTCACAGCCAGGTGTTATATGGGCACCTTTCTCAGTTCTGTTGTTCTAGGCTGGGGAGCCCTGCTTGAGGTTTAGACCCTAGAGCTCTCAGTGGGAACCCCACCACCACCACTGCTGAGATATCTCTCTGGAACTTCAGCTGCTGTCTGTAGGGCCCAGTGAGCCCATTTGTGCCTCCACACTTTCTATCAGTCTCTATGCATTCTCCACTTTTATCCTTGATTTTTAGGGTTCTCTCCAGCTAGTCTTCAGTTGATTTTTCATGGTTTTTTTCTATATTTTAGTTGTATTTTCAGTTTGGTCCTAGGAGTGTCAGTGTAGCTTCCACTTACTCTACCACTATTTTGAAATCCTGAGTATGAACATTTTAACAATGTTAATTATTCCGATCCATGAACACCATTTATCTTTCTATTTATTTGTGTCTTCTTAAAATGGTGTCATCAATGTCATAGTTTTCAGTGTGCAGATATCACCTCCGGGTTAGATTTATCCTTGAAGTATTTTATTGTTTTTGATACTATCATAAATGAGATTTTCTTGATTTTCTTTTCAGATACATTGTTGTTGATGTAAACTGCAACTGATTTTTGTATGTTAATTTTGTATTCTGAAACTTTACTAAATTTGTTGATTAGTTCTAACAGTTTTTTGCAGAGTTTTAGTGTTTTCTATATATAGAATTATGTCATCTGCAAACAGAGATCATTTTACTTCCTTTCTGACTTGGATGCCCTTTTTTCTTATCTGATTGTCCTGCTAGTACTTCTAATACCATGTTGAATAGAAGTGGTAAGATTGTACATCTTTGTCTTGTACTGAATCTTAGAGGAAAGGCTTTCAATTTTTCCCCACTGATTTTTTAAAATATATTTTATTGATTTTTAGAGAGGTTGATAAGGAAGAGGGATAGAGAGATAGAAGCACCAATGAGAGAGAGATATTGATCTACTGCCTCCTGCATTCCCCCTACTGGGGATTGAGCCTACAAGCCGGGCATGTGCCCTAACCAGGAATCGAACCGTGACCTCTTAGTTCCCCACTGATTTTGATGTTAGCTTTGGGCTTTTCATAAGTGGACATTATTATCTTGAGGAAATTTCCTTTTATAACTATTTTGTTGATTTTTTTTTTAACATGAATAAATGTTGAACTTTGTCAAATGCTTTTTCTTCATCAATTGAAATGATCGTGTGGTCAGTTTTTGTCTTTCATTTTGTTAATGTGGTGTATCACATTGGTTAATTTGCATATGTTAAGCCAAGCTTACATCTCAGGGATAAATCCTATTTGGACCATATTTGAACCCTCTTGCAGTCATCTAGAGAAATATAGAATTCTTCATGATTAATTTAAAAACTGAAAATGACTTAATACTATTATTACCAATTGAATAAATCATGCATGCTTATAGTCTAAACAAATTAGTTTGTTGGAAGGAAGAGCTACCCAAACTTATCTGTAGGCTTGTTAAGTAAAAGATGGAATCCAATGTCTAATTTTATTTGGGCACTATAATTCACATATTCTCCTAAATCTGACTTTCAAAGAATACACTTTGAGCAAATGTTCAGCTCAGTGAGTGTTTATTGGACACTACAATGGCCAAATAACAGAAAAGGACTTCCCTCAGGTAGAATCAAAATCAAGACACTTATTCAAGGACACACTTTAACAAAAAGTAGAAGTAAAATCAGAGCTTTAGAAATAAGATATAGGTTTTCACACTCTAGAGTCTTGTCTCCGACAGATTTGTTGAACTTTAAAGTTATGGCAATGATACCTATACAGGTGATAGATAAACCCTACAAATGATGTGACCTTGTCTATACAGTTAGGATAATTGTTTGTGAACTTGTCTCAGCTATGAATCTAATTTCTAGCTTACATGTCTAGGATAAATCAGTGGTTTAATAAATGGCAATACTCTAGTATGTTTCCTCTATGAAAAGTATCTTTATGGAAATTGATGTTCTAGAAAAAAATAAAGAGGCACCTAAGAGGTTTCTAGGTTTCATGGGCACAGAGGGGGCCAACACTGGACACAAGAATTTACCAGGAGAAAAAGACACATAAAGGAAGACATGGATGCAGTGACAAAGACACAGAAATAAAAACAAAAGACATAGAAAGAAAGAACTTATAGGGACACAGTTCAAAAAATGAAGATCACTTCAGTACTTATCATGTGACCTGCCCTGCTTGATGGCATCTATTTGCAAGACTGCACTGCTGAACCTGAGATAGTGGTTTGAAGAAGTGGTTGCACATAGTAATGAGTGGTTATAGGCATCATTCCCCTCTACTGGCTGAGCTAATGAACTACACCACTTATTTTCATTTTATCATATGAAAATATAAGTTTGTAACAAAAAAAAATAAACAACAACAAACAGAAAGAGCAAGAATACTAAAAATGCAGTTCATTTGTGGGAATTTGAAGTTACATTCTATTATCAACTTCTTTTTTTTGGGGGGGGGCGTGAAAATGAAAACAAAATAAAAATGAAGTGCACATGGTTAATGTCCTCACCAACCATGTGATCTCATCATCAATTTCTTCCCATTTATCACTTTAGAAGTTCTCACCTCCTTAGCTTACAGGTTTAAGTTCAGATTAGCTTCAATATAACTTTGAATCTTTCCTTCTATACCATTCTTACAGCAAAGTTGCTCCTTTACCACTTAACTCAGAAATCAGATGGCTTCTAAGTAAAATGTTTCCAAGGACACATATTTAAATTACAGAGTTTCCTCCTGAAAGGTAGGGATGTCAACTACAAAGTTGTGGAGCTATACCTACAGCCCAAAAGCTTTAATGATGAAATCATGGGCATCTAAGGTGACATTCCAGGCTGGCCCAGAATCTTCACAACAGGCAGAATGCTCATTGCCAAGTCTTTGCAAAAGCACAACCCAACCTAACAGGGTAAGATACTAATCTTTCCCTCCCTCCCAGCAGTTATGAGTTCATTTTCCTTTAGTGCTCAGAAACACCTTCTCCTCAGCATTTAAGGCATGTTATTTACTAGTATATGCTCAATAATAAAAACAAAATCCTTGATCTTTATTTTATACAGTTACCTATTAGATCTTACTATAAATGTAGGAAAATAATGAGAAGATAGAATAGATCACTGTAATTGCACAGAAAGTAGTTGTGAGAGGGGAAGCATGCAGAGCTGTACTTTCCTGTACATCCCTCAGAAAATCTTGAACTATATGGAGTAAAATATCTGGGAAGGTATCAAAATAGTTACTTCTACTAAAGAAAATAAGATACTATTGACACCTGAGTGAGAGTTACATTTACTTTAATCTGAATTCCCTCTCTGGTGGGGATGGTGGGGGAAGCACTGTACAAAACTAAATATAATTAACATTTAAGTAAATAAAGTAAAAATATTAGCATTGGAGGTAAATCTGTGATGGGAACCACTGAGACAAAAATGTAATCAACTGGTTACACATGTTCTTCAAGGTCCCCAAAGTCTTTTGAGGGGCATACAAGTTAATACTTTCTACATGGATCTCCTACAAGACTAGACCCAGCACAGGATGGTTCTTTGAACCTCTGTTGGATCAATGTGTGGACAACTTGCAGGGACCTGGGCAGGAATTCCAAAGAGCAGGGTAAGATTATAAAGCAGCTGAATAGTAATGATTTAGTTTTATTAAAAAATAAGACCTTCTTTATCATTCATTGGTAGGGAAATCAGATACTTTATTGAATCTATTTTATTAAGACTTGATGAATCCATTCCCTAGCAGTTTGGGACTCTATTTGGGCCACAACACTCATCAGTTATTTTAAGATCTATCCAGATCCTAGTTTCGAGATAACATAAAGCTTATATCTGCAGCCATCCAAGGTTGTTTTCAACTATATTCATGATGTCATTTCTATGATACAACACACTTATATATTCAGATCATACAACCACATTAGCCAGTATCAGACATCAAATCTTAAAATTACTACCAGGAACAGTAAAAATATTAAAACAGTGTTTACATGTAATCAGAAACACCTTCTCCTCAGCATTTGAGGCATGTTATTTACTAGTACATGCTCAAAAATAAAAACAAAATCCTTGATCCACTCATCCATTTAGTCGTTAAACAAATAGTTACAGAACATTTGCTCCACTAGGAAATGAAGAAGACACAAATGTGAATCTAACACAGACCTTGTTTATAAAGTGCTGACGCTGAATACAAGGTAGAAAGTCAGAACCCCCAAAGAGGAATTATTTAGGGCTATGGGACCTAAGAGGAGGAGAGAGTCCTGGCAGGCATTGTTTCAGCGTTACACATATGCCATCTCATTTAATCCTCACATTGGGTATATTTTCCTTATTTGACAGCTAAGGACTCTGACAGTTATGCGATGGGACCATAGTCACTGAGGTCGTAAGCAATGAGAGCTGAGCCCAACACTCTTCCAGTGCCCATAGGTATAGCCAGTGACCTGTATATGGAAGCAGTCTGTCTCCTTCCCGAATTCTTGCTTGACTCTATACCTGTACATCTAAACAGATATTTGGATAAAAATCTCTTAGCTTTTAGGCATCCTGTTGGTTTAATTTAATTTTATTTTCTGAATTTTAAAAGTCATCAAATATTGGGTTTGTAGCTGCTCACCTCAGACTTAGCAACAGACTAAATAAACATTGCCTTTTTTTGTTTTGTTTTGTTTTTTTGTTTTTTTTTATTTTTTTAAACATTGCCTTTTAATCAAAGTCAATGTCTTCAAAAAAATTAAATTTTCTTATCTCATATATGCTTCACCATTAATTATTAAAGATGGACAATAGTGAATAATACTTAAGACACACTCCATTATAGTCTGGTAAGTATTATTTATCAGGCTTAAATATTGTGACTCTGATGGAAAAAAAATCAATTCAGGGACAAATATGAAAGAATAGTATTTAATCAAAATAGCTAAACCAGTGACAGCAAAAACTGGGATATTTTAAAGATCAATAAAACACCAAATGAACTAGATGAATCTAGGACACTACAAGGAAGTTGTGAATGTCTCTTTAGTGGTATAGAAAGAGATAGAACTCTACCCAGTTCCACAGAGATACATTAGAAAATGTTCTTTAAAAAGAATGCAAGTGATTGGAGTATTAACACAACAAGCATTTAAAGCATGACATAATCTGTATGGTCAAAAGGCAGTAGCATAATGGTAAAGAATTCGCTAAAACCATGGAAGAATTATGTAGTGATAAGATAATAAGATAATTGTGGATATTTTCAAACAAGTCCACAATGTTCAAATCCATTTTGATTCATAAGTTTAACATTTAGGTTTTCAAATTACTTAACTGGTTTCTTAGACCAAAATTCAGGCAAAACCCAGAGTATTTGGGAAACTCTAGAGGGAGATTTTTGTTTCACTTTTCCCACCCAAAGTCAAGGTTGGATATGGGAAATTTTGGTATGATGTTATGTTTTGGTTTTTTATTTTTATACCTATAAATAAATGAATAAATAACTGGTATAACTTTTCTATCAGTTCAGAAGTCAAAAAAGAAGCTTTAAAATGCTCAAATTATTACCTGCTATTAAAGCTAAGGGTAACTCAACAATTGTATCAAGTCGACCTCTAGTTCATGCATGTAGTCATGTCTTCTATCTCCTCACATGCACTCAAACTTTCCATATACACCTTTTATTTTTTTTTCTTAATTAAATCTTTATTGTTCAGATTATTACATTTGTTCCTCTTTTTTCCCCCCATAACTTCCCTCCTCCCAGTTCCCGCCCCACCATCCGCCCACACTCCCCACCCACTCTCCTCATCCATAGGTGCACGATTTTTGTCCAGTCTCTTCCCGCATCTCTCACACCCCTTCCCCCCCCGCCAAGAATAGTCAGTCCATTCCCTTTCTATGTCCCTGATTCTATTATGATCACCAGATTATTTATTCACTTGATTCTTAGATTACTTGTTGATAGATGCATGTTTGTTGTTCATAATTTGTATCTTTACTTTTTTCTTCTTCCTCTTCTTAAAGGATACCTTTCAGCATTTCATATAATACTGGTTTGGTGGTGATGAACTCCTTTAGCTTTTCCTTATCTGTGAAGCTCTTTATCTGACCTTCAGTTCTGAATGATAGCTTTGCTGGATAAAGTAATCTTGGCTGTAGGTTCTTGGCATTCATCACTTTGAATATTTCTTGCCATTCCCTTCTGGCCTGCAAAGTTTCTGTTGAGAAATCAGCTGACAGTCGTATGGGTACTCCCTTGTAGGTAACTGAGTTTCTTTCTCTTGCTGCTCTTAAGAGTCCCGCTTTGTCTTTTGCTCTTGGCATTTTAATGATGATGTGTCTTGGTGTGGTCTTCTTTGGATTCCTTTTGTTTGGGGTTCTCCGTGCTTCCTGGACCTGTAAGTCTATTTCTTTCACCAGGTAGGGGAAAGTTTTCTGTCATTATTTCTTCAAGTAGGTTTTCAATATCTTGCTCTCTCTCATCTTCTGGCACCCCTATAATTCTGATGTTGGTACACTTGAAGCTGTCCCAGAGGCTCCTTACACTATCTTCGTATTTTCGGATTCTTTTTTCATTTTGCTTTTCCAGTTGGGTGTTTTTAGCTTCTTCGCATTTCAAATCTTTGCCTTGATTCTTGCGGTCCTCTGGTCTGCTGTTGGGAGTCTGTATAATATTCGTTATTTCAGTCCGTGTATGTTTAATTTCTAGTTGGTTCTTTATCATAACATCGAGGGTCTCATTAGATTTGTTGAGGATCTCATTAAGTTTATCAGCGGCTTCTAGACAATTCTTGAGAGACCTTAAAAGTGTGGTTCTGAACTGAATATCCTCCATTGACAGTTTTGTCCTGTTACTTTGTCTCCGCATTTTTTTATGCTTTCTTGGTGCACCCCCTAGTGGTCTTTGTGTGCAGTCCTCCTGTAGTTAAGCCTTGATTGTTGTAGTTAATACTAGGGGGATTTGACCTCCAGGCCAGCTGGCTGTGAGAATCAGCTGTGTCTGCAGTGGGAAAACTTCTGTCCTCTAGGGAGGTGCTAATCTGGTGTTTGCCTGAGGCTATCTGGCAAATGGCTCTGCGCAGGGCTTGGGCAGGGCGGGTGGGTCGCTCGGGCTCGGGATCAACAGGGTGGTCCAGAGAGAGCAGTTATGGCGGCTCTCAGTTCTGTCCCTAGGGGCTCTGCCTCACAGAGTCCCAGCAACTGCTGCAAACCTCGGAGAGAAAGCTGCCTTCGAGTTCTAACTGAAGCCAGACAGTCCCGCTTCTCCCGGTTGAGTCTGGGTCCCTAGAGACTCCCCCGGATCTGGAGCTCAGAATCTGAGACTCCCTCCCGATTGAAAGCACCAACCGCGCCCTCCGCCGCCAGCCCGCTCCGCGCGCACTCCGTACCTGGGTACTTCACTTCAGCACTGCGCCTCCTCTGAGTCTGGGTATGATATTCTCTTTCCTCCTAGTTGTAGAATTTCCACTCAGCCAGCCTTCCTGTGGTTCTGGATGATGTCCGTTCCGTCTTTTAGGTGTGTTTTGATTTGGTTGTTCAAGGCAGCAATCTCCGGCGTTAACCTATGCCACCATCTTGGTTTTCCCCACTATACACCTTTTAAAAAGGGAATTCCTTACAAATGGTTTGGCAACCGGGGTTTCTTTGAGCAATTGCCCAATGGCTTGAACAAGAAACAACTTCCCTGTTTTAATTTAAACCTCATGGTGTGAATACTTTAAAAAAATTTCCTTTTAGAGACAAGCCTTCTAAAGATACCATAGAAATAATATTTTTAGTAGGTATATATTCTCTAAGACAAAATGCCATAACTGGGAAAAATTGTTTTCCTATCATGAATACCACTAGACTACTGGTTTATTTTTTTACCTTAATTTCTTTTTATGGATAGTTTGACAAAGCTACTGTTTTAGGTAGCAATTTACACACTCAGAAGCTTGTATTCCTTTCAGTACAATGCAATGTGGAAAGTTGTTATTGGCCCTGGCTGGTTTGGTTCAGTGGATAGAGTGTCAGCCTTCAGACTGAAGAGTCCCAGGTTTGATTCTGGTCAGGGGCACATGCCTGGGTTGCAGTTTTGATCCCCAGTGGGGGGCATGCAGAAGGCAGCCAATCGATGATTCTTTCTCATCATTGATTTTTCTATTTCTCTCTCCCTCTCCCTTCCTCTCTGAAATAAATAAAAATATATTTAAAAAAAAAAAGAAAGAAAGAAGGTTGTTATTGTATACCCACTCTTGCAGGTAGGATGTCAAGTTTCTATGAAAACTCTTAGACACCCCTGTTTCTCACTTGGCCCTGCTTGGTGCAGCCCTGTGGCAGCAACATGTCACCCCTGTGCAATTAGAGAATCCACCAGTATATGACCTCACCAACTAGAGCTCCTGGATGATGGGGACCATGTTTTATCTGCTGCTTTCAGTCTTACATAGTGTCCCACACCTACCAGGCACTTCATAAAAGTTCAAGAATGAAGACATGCCCTGGTACAGGAGCTGGTCATTCCAACATAGGACAGATGGAAATAGTAGGGAAAAGTTTGACAAATGTAGAAAGAAGAGGGCCTCTGGGAAAACCCAAACAGGGACAGTTTCTTTAATTAACAGTCTTTATTTAGAGAAGAGTACCTCTTGAAAACATTGCTTCTCTTAAGAACACATACCATGGTGCAGCACAGTTTCTTGATTAAGGGTTACCAAAGTCCTTAAAGAGAATGATCTGAATGGTAACTCCTATGCCAGATACACAGAGGTGTACTATTTATGGTTGTCTGTACACTGGAGACAAATGTTTATGAGCAGTTATTGGCCATAGTATGGTTTTATCGTCATCATAACTCCTGATTTAAAGAATGAATTTGGAATGATTAAAAAAGATCTCTGAGCCAAGAGGACCACCATTCAAAGTTTCTGATAAAACCAAAGGGCCCAAAGGGGACCAAAGAAAGTCACAGCATTCCTTAAGACATGGCTCCTTGAAAAGGTTTATTATCTTAATTCATATACTAAAATTTGCATTAGCAACCATTTCATGTTCCTCAAACATCACGAGAAACCCACTACCCAATATAAGCAGGAAAATATCTTTACTCCATAAAATTGATAGGGATGACTACTTTGTACAGCATAGGATATATAATCAATAATATTGTAATAACCATGTGGGCACTAGACTTGTCAGGGGTATCACTTTGTAAATGTCTAACCTCTATGCTGTACACCTGAAACTAACATAATATTGCATGTCAACTGTGATTAATTTTTATTTTATTTTTAAGTGTCATTTTACATCATGCAGCATCACAGATGATTCAGACTCTCAGCTGAGAAAGAAAAGTTTCTAAAGCAGATCTCTAACCAAACCACCCTGGTTTGGAGCACAAATTCATAAACATAAATGGTTTCTGTGCCATCCTCTTGACAAAGGCCAGAACTTGGTCAAAACTGAAATTCATAGCACCAACTATTTTTGTCATGCAAACATACAGAAAGAGGTTCTGACCATTTTTTCATATTGAATCAGAGTATGTTTTCCAACTTGGCATCACTTTATCACTTTATGACTGAATTAACTGTTTCTTCTCAGACCTTACTAAGCGTCTGTGTCCTATTTCTTAGTAACGTGAAATTTTAAAAAAAAAATTACAAGGCAAGCTTGAACATGAACTCTCTGAGATGCTGACTTTACTAGATAGCGTGTAATGCCATAAACGTGCTAAAATGCTCCATTCTTACCTAGTGCACTTAAGTACATTATAATGTGTTTTATGTTATTTTGGAGGATACTTTCTCATTAGCCTCAAATTGTGTTCAATGTAGAGATTTGGGAACCCTGGCCTTGCCACATATAGTATGGAACTCCTACTAAGTTTCATGTCCTCATAAGACTGTTACCACTTAACAAGCAAAGAATTCATTTAAAGTCACTCATTATCATTTTGTAAAAGCTTTACTGTGGCTCCTCTCAGAAAACATGACTTGGCTCATAATATATTCATATTTGCATGTATAGCTGTACTATATAATGTTAAACAATAATTTCTAAAACTAGAAATTAAATACAGTGTTTTTTAGATTATCCACTAGTGTAGCCATTACAGTGAGATGTTTTTAAGTGTTTCAAGCTCTAATATTATTTTCATAATTATTATTTTATAGCTTTACAATTTTATGCAGAAAAAAATAAGAAAATCTATTCTGAAAGAGTGAAAAGTCAGGAGAATGTTAACTTACAAAATTGTGGTAAAATCTACTTGCAACACAACAGAAACAGCTGAACAAGCTATCCACCATTATATAGTTAAAAGAGATACACAGGCAAAATACTGGTTTTGTCAAATTTGTCTAATCTTTATTTGAAGATTTGTGAACATTCATGGACCCTTCTGTTTATAAATATTATCATGTGTATACTTCATAAATATTAGCATCATTCTTTGACTTATCAATGTTTTTAGGTAGAAAAATGCTATCTAACTTTTGGAAGCACCTAAGGATGGAGGCTGATGCCAATGGAGTCAAGCATATGATTAGAGAATTGGACTTTCTGTCCCACACCACCTTCTCACACACACACCACAGGGAGGGGAGAGGAGCTGGAGGTTGAATGAATTATCAGTGACCAATGACTTGGTCAGTCATCACTCTGTAATGAAGCCTCCATAAAAATCCAGGAGGAAGCACATTGGTCCCTTCTTGGAGAGCTTCCAGGTTGGTGAACATGTGGAGATGAGGGGAGAGTGGCACACCTGGACAAGGCATGGAGTCTCTGTGCCCTTCCCTGAGCCTTGCCCAATGTATCTCTTCTGAGTCATATTTTTATAATAAATATGTGATCTAGTAAATTTATAAAAGATATATAAATGTAGGCTATGTGCCAATAACTAAGCCTGGCTCCCCATCCTCTTGTAGGTCACGATACCGGCAGAAATGCAGAAATACCTATGGGTATTTTGTGATCCAGGAAGCTCATCAATAAAAACATCCATCCTTGCCCTGGTTGGACCAGACTTTACCCTTCACCATAGCCTGTGGACATGAGCAAAGTACTCTGAATGCATGTCAAGGCAAGCAATGGTACCAATAACTGAATAACTGGATATCTGAATATTTTTTAAGATGCACAGAAGTGATGGAGGATCATCAGAGCTTCGCTATTTTAGAATTTAGACGTGTTTTTATTTTGATTTACACATTGCTGCTGAAAGGGAATGTGTAGAAGGCTGAACATCACCCCCTATTTCTTTACCATATAGGGCCCCTGCTGTGACAGGAGAAGCTCATGATGCAGGATCACCCTATGCCAGGGGTGGACAACCCCTGGCATGCGTGCCAAACATCGCACACCAGTAATTTTTGCTGGCACGCGAAATCCTCTCTTATAATATCCCATTTACAATTTTTTCTTAATATCAACTTTTTTATTTTTCAGATAAATTCAGTGTAGGTGCATCTTAAATAAATAAATAATTTTATATAACAAGTTATCTTAAAGACCATGGACATGGATTGACAAGAGAGGGGAAGAGCAATTTCTATGCCTCTGCCTTAACTCTCCCTGCCTTCCTAGATCCGACCAGTGTTTTGGTTTCATCCACATACGCTTGTGAATCTTTGTTCTCAGTGATGAATTTTGTTAAGTCTCGTAATAGGAGTAGCCTGACGAATGAAAGTAGTAGCTCATGCATATCTCTGAAAATCAAGAAATATAAACTTGATGTAAAATCTCTGTCATCAGTGATGCAGCAGCAAAAGTCCCACTGATAATATCAAATGGAGTCATAAAGTTTTCTGTCGGACTATCAGTGTACATGAATACATTAAAAATAAATGTATTTTTCATCATCATATACTGTGTTTTTGTCGCTCGAATTAATTTTATTATTTCTTCAAGGTTCTTCACATACACACACCTTAAGAGATATCATGTAGGCATAACATGTTCTCAAAAAATTAGGGTTGGCACGCAGAAGAATTTTGAGTCAGAGATTTTGCTGGTTTTGGCACGCACTCACAAAAAGGTTGCCCACCCCTGCCCTATGCCCTCAATACATACCAGGATCCCACCAGTTTTTCACAGAAGCTGCAACATTTGTTGAATCCCCAAGAAACTATTCAGAAGATATGGATGACAATTTCCATCTATCTTAGATGACAATCATATTTTCATCACACTTATTGAATGAAAACAGGACTGAAATTATAATATTCATTTTGAAAATATTATAATTCTGAGCCATTTTTTAAAAAAATATTTTCTATTAAACTGGTATTTAAACAGCAAATACTATAAGAAACATTTAAAGTCATTAGGTGCATTGAAGATGTCTGCTCTCCACTAGGTAGAAAATACACATACACATATAAATACTCAACACACATACACAAAAAAAAGAAAAAAATGATCTGAGTATATTGCCATAATCTCTCCTGAAGCATTACAAATGAAAATAGTGATGATATTTAAAAACTTCAAACTTTTGGATTAGTATGACTACTTCAATTTCTTACAGCTATTATTTTTCTTAAGCCAGTGTTAAATTAACTGTGATATTGAATAAAAGGTCAAAATAAAGAAGCATTAGCACTAAGGTCATCAAGTACATTCCATTATAGAAAACTAAGCCACAGAATTGAAGTACCTTGCTAAAAATTGTGCAGAAATTAGAAACAAGATTTTAGAGGATTGTTAAATTTCCATTGTAATTGCAACTTTTTAATATTTTAAATATTTTCCTAATGATAAAATACATTATTTATTTTATTAAAATTGTTTTTTAAGTGTTGAGGACTGAAATAACTGTGGACTTCTCAAATTCCATTCCTTGTGATAGAATTGGAATGAGCATTTTACAATGTATTACAAATTCCAAAGACAGACAGGAGGGATGAGCTAGACATCTCAGATGGAATAGGAAAAAAAACAACCTCCTGAGAGCATCTACAATCAACATGTCATTTAGATAAATTAATATTTTCACTCCCCAAACTCAGGCAGATATATTTATTTTGTTGGTGGGGGGGGGGGGGGGAGAGTAATTTTTGATTTATGGAGAATCTCAAGAATTGTTGCCTAATTCTACTTTGGTAATAAAATCTTTGGATTTTGCTATTTTGAAATATTTTAGACCATTCATCATCTAAAGCCCTCACCACCTGAAAGACATTCAGTCATTTCCTATTTCTTGCTTTTCACCCATAATCTCCCTCTAGAAGACTTTTGAACTGTAAACAATTAGGATTTCAGACCTTTTACATCAGGGGAAACAGCAGTACACAACACAATCCAACAGATATTTCAGCTCTCCTGTGCTTGCTCTGGTGCTCCATACTCCTGCCCAACGTGGTTATCTGGGATAACTAGGGTGTTTAAACAAGGGTGTGTGAGGCAGGGTCATGGAGAGGCGGATTGGTTAATGTTTGCTCAGCACTTTGGGCTAGACAAACTTGACACTGGGCCAATTGTACTTAATATAAAAGGTGCTTTATTTGACACGGAAGACCAAACAATAATAAAGTGAAAGGTTAGATATAGGAATTGAGAAAGAGAAGGAAAGAGATGATACTGCTGTAAAACTGATGTACAGTTGTCTTCATATGTAAAAGATCCACATTGATTAAGACTCTTACTGCTACTTTCCATCCCATGAAAGTAGATAATCTCTAGTTCTACTTTCTAAACAAGGTATTTAAAACTGCATTTGTGCTGAAAATCTCTCAAGTCTTTGAAGTCATAGAAATCATAGACTTCCACCTCATGGAGAGGACGTTCTCAGAAGTGAAGCTAGAATATAAAGTGAATAACTTAGATTATACAATCTCTCAGACCCCTGCAATCTCTAAAATGTTTATGACCTTCCTGCAATAATGGAAATTGGGGAACAACTGGAAATAATGATAAATTCCTAAACTTTCCTAGAAATTGTTCATTCACACATGTTCATTCACACATTTAATAAATACCTGTTAGGGACCAGGCAGCTGGGGAAGATGGCCATGATCGCAGGCCAGGCCTAGGGACCCTACCCACGCATGAATTTCGTGTGCCGGGCCTCTAGTCTATATCTAAGTCCACAGCCAGGAGAGGCTGGGCCCAGAAAGAGGGCCTGAGGAGCTGCCCAAGCTGCGTGGTGCTGCGGGGAGAGAAACTTGAAGTCACATGGTTGTTCTGCCTCTTTTTTTTGGTTTATCAATTGATTCTTTTTTTCTTTATTGATTAAAGTATTACATATGTGTCCTTATCCCCCATTTGCACCCCACGCCCCTGCTCATGCCCTCACCCCCCTGGTGTCTGTGTCCATTGGTTATGCTTATATGCATGCATACAAGTCCTTTGGTTGATCTCTCTCCCTTACCCCCACCCTTCCCTAACTTCCCTCTGAGGCTTTTTTGTCTTTGCTTTATGCACTAAACCCAGTTCATAGGACCTTCCAATTACAAACACTCACCTGTCATTTTTGTGGTGCAGATAGAGGTGTAGATATGTGGAGTTTGGGGAGAGGCTGTGGAGAACAGGACAGGGAGAGGTGTTCAGGAATCTGACACTGAGACATTTATGACCCTCCAAACCTAAGCAGCCATTTTTCTCCTAAAGAGACAGCCCCTGCCAGCAGCCTCAAGACAGCTAATACAGCCACACTCAGCCTACACCTTGAGTTCTGAATAGCCCAAAGAGCCCCCAGGGACTGGGTTAAAGAGGGGCTGTTCAGTCCCAGAAAGTGATACAGAACCACCTCCACTTAAAGTCCTGTCAGAAACAGATGCTTGAGTGATTAATATTGACAGCAGACAGACAGGCAAAGTGGGCAGATTGGTCCCGCCTGCTTACAGCCAAGGCCATGGAGACAGACACAAACAGAGGAGTGGTGGATCGCTTGAAACTTCAACACAGTGCTGACTACCAAAAGGAAACTGAGAAGTGGCAGACAGAACAGAAGAGTGGGGTCTTAAACCATCCCCCATGGGGCATTAAAACTCAGCTTAAGCAAACAACACTTCACTTTTTTTTTTTTACCTTTTATTTTAAAAAATTTTTCTTTATTTAATATTTTTGTGTGTTTTTTGTTGTTTTTTAACTTTTATTTTTTTGTATTGTTTTTTTCTTTATCCTATTTTTACTTTTAATTATTATTTCACTTTATTTTATCTTTTATATTTTCCACCATTTTCTTCCTCACTTCTCACTTTTTCAACCTGTTTTCTCTTCTCCTGCCCCCACTTTAGTTTTTCTCATTCCTTTCTTCTTATCCCATGTTGAAAATTGTTCCTCTTTATCTGCTTTATTGATGAGTTATTATTATTGTAGTCTCTGTTGGCTTACTCATATATCTAATTTCATCTCCCCTGTTCCAAATCCATGCACCCCTCTCTTTTCTCTTTCTTTGCTAGTCAATTTTTTATGCTTTTGTTTTTCTTCTTCTCCCTTGCTCTCTTTTTCTCCTAATTGTTTAATTAGTTTCACTCACTAAACTCAAGCCTATCTGCTCTCTCCTCTATTCTCCTCTTCCAAAAATAAGTGAATAAATGTATAGATAAATTCAAAAACATTTTTGTTTTATCCGTTTATATTTTTAATTTGTTTTACTTCTTTTTCTTTTCTTCTTATCCACTCATTCTTTTTCTATCTCCTCTATACTGAACCACAGTCCTTCCCCCATTCATTCAATTCCTTAACCTTACTTTCTGTATATAAGCTCTGTCTCTACAGATTCTGCCCCTCCCTTTTTTTCTGGGTGTTTGTTATTTGCATTTTTTGATTTATTTCTTTGTTTTGTGGTGTTTTCTCCCCATACTAGAGGCCCGGTGCATGAAATTCATTCACAGGGGGTGGGTGGGGGGTGTCCCTCAGCCCAGCCTGCACCGTCTCGCAATCGGGTACCACTGGATCCTAACTGCTTGCCTGATTTTCCTAACCACTCGGCCTGCATGCCTAATCACCTCTAACCACTCGCCTGCCTTCCTGATCACCCTAACTGCCTCTGCCTTGGCCTCCACTACCACCGAATGATGTACAAAAGGTCATTCGGCTATCCGGTCTAATTAGCATATTACACTTTTATTATTATAGATATATTTTTCATCTTTTTTCTTCTTTTTCTATTCTCACTTACTTTTTTCTTTTCATATATCATTTTTGCTCTCTTTCCTCTCTTAATTCTCTTTTCTCTGGTGGTCACTTAAATTGGGGTTATTGGTGTCATGAGTACATTCATGTTTTGTTCCCTTTGTGTTGTATCTTGTCAAGTTGTTTTCTGCTGTTTGATCAACATGATAGAAAGCAAGCCACATAACCAGACACCCTCAGAGGAGACTCAATACACAAATGGGTTAATAACACTCAAGACCCAACTATACCAAGAGAACCCAAATATCCCAAGTAGGGGGCTTCCTGAGAATACCCAGCCCTGAAGACTATAGAGCTTACAACAATGGGTCCCACAAAACAGCTACTATATAATACAAACTCAAAAAATATGGGTGGCATAGCAATTTCATCTAATACATGGAAACAATCACAAAGGAACACCTAAAATGGGGAGACAAAGAGACAACCACCTTCGAAAGAAAAAGAGACATCACCAGAAAAGGAAATAAATGAAATGGAGGCAAGCACTTTGACAGAGAAAAAATTTAGAGCAATGGTTATAAGCACAATGAAAGGATGCAAGACAAATTTAACAACATGTGTAAGAATCAAGGGGGAATGAAGAATGACATAACTGCAATAAAGAATACAATAGAAACTCTCAACAGTAGACTAGAATAAGCTGAAGACCACATCAGTGATTTAGAAGACAAGGTAGAAAAAAAATAATGAGAGCAGGAACTGAAAAAAAAAAAACTTAAAAAACAGGAGGAGAGCCCAAGCAAGCTTTGGAAAACACAAAACGAAACAACATTCATATAATAGGGGTCCCAGAAAGAGAGGAACTTGAAAAAGGAATAGAAAACCCGTTGGAAGAAATAATTATAGGAAACTTCCAGGATTTTGGAAAGAAAAAAATCACACAAGTCCAAGAAATACACATAGTCCAAACATTATGAACCCCAAAGACTGACACCAAGACATATCATAATTAAATTGGCAAACATCAAAAACAAAGTATGAATTTTAAAGGATGCTAGAGTTACCTACAAGAAATCTCCCATTAGATTATCATATTAGATTTCTCAACAGAAACACATCAGGCCAGACAGGAATGGAAGGAAATATACAAAGTGATGCAAAGCAAGGAACTGAATCCAAGAATATCATACCCAGCAAGGCTATCAATCAAAATTGAAGAGGAAATGAGGAGCTTCACAGACAAAAAAAAAAAGGCTAAGGTAGTTTATTACCACCATGCCAGCAATGCAAGAAATGCTAAAGGACTACTGTAAAAAGAAGAAATGGAAATAGAAGAAGGAACACAGGCATAAAGAATAAAAATGGCCACAAACAGGTACCGATCAACAACAACCTTAAATGAAAATGGATTAAATGCACCAATCAAAATACATAGTGTAGTTGAAAGGATAAGAAAACATGACCCATATATTTGCTGTCAAAGAAGACCCACCTCAGAACAAAGGACTCTCAGAATGATAGAGAAGGGATAGAAAAACAAATTTTGCAGGCAATTGTAAATGAGAAAAAATCTGGGATACCAATACTTATATCTGACAAATTAGACTCAAAGTGAAGGCCATAACAAGAGATATAGGAGGGCCACTTCATAATACTAAAGGGAAAAATCAACAAGAGGATAAAACTCTAGTAAACATATATGCACCCAATACAGAAACAACCAAATACATAACAAAACTTCTGGAAGATATCAAGGGAGATATGGACAGCAATACAATCATAGTAGGGACTTTAATACTCCATTGACAACACTGGATAAAAACTCTAAACAAAAAATCAGCAAAGAAGCAGCAATCCTAAATGACTCACTATATGAGATGAAATTAATTGACATCTTCAGGACATTTCACCCCTAAACTACAGAATATATATTCTTCTCAAGTGCACAAAGGATATTTTCAAAGATAGACAAGATGTTGGGACACAGGCAAAGTCTCTTGAAACTTAGGAAGCTAAAAATCATATCAAGCATCTTCTCAGATCACAATGCAATAAAATTAGAAATCAACTACCACAAAAAATGAAAAAAATCAAACACTTGGAGGGTAAATTGCATGCTATTAAACAATTATTGCATTACTAAAGAGATTTAAAAAAAATAAAAAGTATCCTAGAAACAAATGAAAATGAAAACACAACAATCCAAAATCTATGGGACTCAGTGAAAGCAGTCCTGAGAGGGAAATTCATAGCTCTACAGGCCTACCTCAAAAAATAAGAAAAAATGGTAATAAATTATTGAACCCTACAACTTAAAGAATTAGAAAGAGAGCAACAAGGGGAGATAGGAAGATGGCGACCAGCAAGAAGGTAGGGAGGAAGAGAGTGTGAGAGAGTGAGAAAGTGATAGAGGAGTGTGTGGACGTGTGTGGTGTGTGTGTGTATGTATGAGCTAGGGACAGTTAGATTCTGCAGGTCTCCTAAGGGGCTGCCAAACCAGGCAGTCTTAGATGGCAGAGCCCCGCTCCCAGCACGGACACTCCTGGGCGGACAGCGCAAGCACAGAGACCACGCCATCTTGAGAAACAGAGCTGCGTGAGACTAGGATCCTGGCCTCAGCACCACCCAGTCTGGTCTCATACACAAACCAGGACCCTGCAGCCACTAGGGACAGAGACCTGGGACCACAGCTACAGACCCATAGACACCAAGAATCCAGACATCCCACCGGCAGATTTCTGTGAGTAACAGAGCCCATCCCCCTCCCCACAGGCTCACGGGCAGCTCCATAGACCCATCCCTCACTCGGGCCTCAACGCTGCCATAGGAATTTTAGCCTGGGAACGCACGAACTCTGGGAATTTGTTCCCCGCAGCACAGGCTACTGGAATATTAGCCTGGGAACGCGCGAACACTGGGAACTTGTTCCCTGCAGCATGGGCTCCGGAACCCCGATTCTCAGGGCTGGAGGCAGCACTAAGCACCAGTTACTTGACTCTGTTTCTTATCACATGCGCCTGGGATCCCTGATTCCCAGTGCATTCACACTAAGAGCCACTGACTCCAATTCTTTTTTAAAAAATATATTTTATTGATTTTTTACAGAGAGGAAGGGAGAGGGATAGAGAGTTAGAAACATCGATGAGATAGAAACATCGATCAGCTGCCTCTTGCACACCCACTACTGGGGATGTGCTCACAACCAAGGTACATGCCCTTGACTGGAATAGAACCTGGGACCCTTCAGTCCACAGGCCAACGCTCTATCCACTGAGCCAAACCAGTTAGGGCAGTGACTCCAATTCTTGGTGCATACACACACAGGGACCCTGATTCTCAATGCGAGGTCGTGCGAAGCAACAGCAACTCTGATACTGGATTCTTGGGGAACTCTGACTCCCGGCATACACTAAGGGGCTCTGATTTTCAACACACTCCAGGGGGGTCTCTGTTTCAGCATGGTGCAGGCGGGATTCCTGATTCTAATTGTGCACATGAGGCCACACTGAGTGCTGGTAATGCTGACTCTGAGCGAACCTGGTTCCCACCAACCCACAACAGCCACACATCTTAGTGTCAGAGCTCTTCAGTGACACTAGGGTTTCATCTTGCTTGGGACTCTCTGTACTTGTGTAACGTGTGAAGCTCCCACTGCACACGGCCCAGGCCCACACAACTCGACGTTTGAACCTTCTGGAGATAGTCAGAATGGGGAGACGACACAATCCCCAGAGGAAAGAAAATGAGGAGTTGCCAACAAAGGAAATTAGTGAAATTGAAGCGTGCAACATGACAGAAAAAGAATTCAGAGTAATGGTTGTACAATTCATACACTGGATGGATGAGAAAATCAACAACCTATGCAAGAGTCAGGAAGAAATGAAAAGTGACATAACTACAATCAAAAACACCATGGAAAGTTTCAACAGTAGACTAGAAGAAGCAGAGGACTGAATTAGTGAGTTACAAGATAAGGTAGAGAAACAAGTTCAATCTGAACAGCAATTGGACAAAAAAAATTAAAAAGCAGGAGGAGAGCCTAAGGGAGCTTTGGGACAACATGAAACGAAGTAACATAAGAATAATAGGGCTGCCAGAAGGACAAGAACAGCAGCAAGGATTAGAAAATCTATTTGAAGAAATAATGACAGAAAACTTCCCAGATATGGGGAAGAAAAAAGTTACACAAGTACAGAGAGTCCCAAGCAAGATGAAGCCCAAAAAACCACACCAAGACACATCATAATAATGATGGCAAATGTTCACAACAAAGAGAGAATCTTAAAGGCTGCAAGAAAGAGACAGAGAGTTACCTACAAAGGATCCCCCATCAGATTATCAAATGATTTCTCAACAGAAACACAACAAGCAAGAAGGGAATGGGAGAAGGTATACAAAGTGTTGCAAAGCAAAAGACTGAATCCAAGAACACTCTAACCAGCAAAACTATCTATCAAAATTGAAGGGGAAATCAGGAGCTTCGCAGACAAAAAAAAAAAAAGGCTAAGGGAGTTTATCACTACCAAGCTGGCAAAGCAAGAAATGCTAAAGGGAATGCTGTAAAAAGAAGAAATAAAAAGGTAAGAAAGAATACAGGCAAAAATAGAAATGACTACACACAAGTACCTTTTAATAATAACTTTAAACATAAACGGACTAAATGCTCCAATCAAAAGACATCGAGTGGCTGAATGGATAAAAAGACATGGCCCATATATCTGGAAATGAAAAAAATGAAAAACTCCTGGAAGATATTAAGGGAGAGATTGACAACAATACAATCATAGTAGGGACGTACACCACTGACCTCACTGGATAAATCCTCTAGACAAACAATCAGCAAAGAAACAGCAATCCTAAATGACTCACTAGATCAGATGGACTTAATTGACATCTTCAGAACATTTCACCCCAAAGCCACAGAATATACGTTCTTCTCAAGTGCTCATGGGACATTTTCAAAAATAGACCACATATTGGGTCACAAGCAAAGTCTCCCCAAATTCAAGAAGATTGAAATCATACCAAGCATCTTCTCAGACCACAATGGCATAATGTTAGAAATAAAATACAATAAAAACAACCCAAAAAACTCAAATACTTAGAAGCGGAACAGCATGCTACTAAATAATGATTGGATTACAAATGAGATCAAAGAAGAAATTAAAAACACCCTGGAAACTGATGACAATAAAAACAGAACAATCCAAAATTTATGGGACACAATGAAAGCAGTCCTGAGAGGGAAGTTTATAGCTCTACAGTCCTACCTCAAAAAAACAAGAAAAAATGATAGTAAATCATCTAACTCTACAACTCAAAGAATTAGAAAGAGAGCAACAAGAAAAGCCCAGAGGGAGCAGAAGGAAGGTGATAATAAAGATCAGAGCAGAAATAAATGACATAGAGACCAAAAAGCCATGCAAAAAATCAATGAAATCAAGAGACGGTTCTTTGAAAGGATAAACAAGATTGATGAGTCTCTAGCCAGGCTCACCAAGAAGCAAAGAGAGAGGACCCAAATAAACAAAATCAGAAATGAAAGAGGATAAATAACAACAGACCCCACAGAAATTCAAAGTCATTAAAAATTACTATGAACAAATCTACTCCAAAAAACTAGACAACCTGGAGGAAATGCAAATATTCCTAGAAAAATACAACCTTCCAAAACTCAATCAGGAATATTCTAAAAATCTCAATAGGCCAATAACTATGGAAGAAACTGAAGCACTCATCAAAAAGCTCCCTGCCAACAAAAGCCAGGGGGCAGGCGGCTTCACAGGGGAGTTTTACCGAACATTCAAGGAAGAACTAAAACCTATCCTCCTCAGACTATTTCAAAAAATTCAAGAAGAAAGAACACTCCCCAGCTCATTCTATGAAGCTAGCATCACCCTAAAACGAAAACCAGATAAAGACAACACAATGAAAGAGAATTATAGGCCAATATCCCTCATGAACATAGATGCCAAAATACTCAACAAAATTCTAGCAAATTGGATCCAGCAATACATCAGAAAGATCATACACCATGACCTAGTAGGATTTATCCCAGGGACACAAGGATGGTACACTATTCACAAATCAATAAACGTGATACATCACATAAACAAATTGAGATATAAAAATCACATAGTCATATCAATTGATGCAGAAAAAGCATTTGACAAAATCCAACACCCATTTTTGATTAAAACTCTCAGCAAGGTGGTAATAGAAGGATCATACCTCAACATAATAAAAGCCATATATGACAAACCCACAGCCAACATCATGCTCAATGGGCAAAAACTAAAACCATTTCCCCTATGAACAGGAACAAGACAGGGATGCCCACTCTCACCACTCCTGTTCAACGTAGTACTGGAAGTACTAGCCATTGCGATTAGACAAGAAGAAGAAATAAAAGGCATCCAAATTAGAAAAGAAAAAGCAAAACTGTCCTTATTTGCAGATGACATGATATTGTACATAGAAAACCCTAATGACCCAATCAAAAAATTATAAGACTAATAAATGAATTTGGTAATGTAGCAAGATACAAAATTAATGCTAAGAAATCTATGGCATTTCTTTACACCAATAGTGAACTTACAGAAAGAGAGATTTAAAAAGCAATCCAACTTACCATCACACCAAAAAATTAAGATACCTAGGAGTAAACTTAACTAAGGAGATAAAAGACCTATATGCGAAAAACTACAGGACACTGAAAAAAAAGATAGAGGACATAGAGACATAAACAGATGGACGAATATACTGTGTTCATGGATTGGTAGAATCAACATCATCAAAATGTCCATACTACCCAAAGCAACTATAGATTCAATGTAATCCCCATTAACATACCAACAGCATACTTCAAAGACCTAGAACGAATGTTCCAAAATTCGTCTGGAATAAAAAAGACCTAGAATAGCTGCAGCAATCCTGAAAATAGAGAACAAGGTAAGAGGAATCTCAATACCAGATATCAAGCTGTATTACAAAGCCACTGTTCTTAAAACAGCGTGGTACTGGCACAAGAATAGACATATAGATCAATGGAATAAAATAGAGAACCCAGAAATCGACCCAAACCACTATGCCCAATTAATATTCGAGAAAGGAGGCAAAAGCATACAATGGAGTCAAGACAGTCTCTTCAATAAATGGTGTTGGGAAAATTGCACAGATACATGTGAAAAGATGAAACTAGACCACCAACTCACACCATACACAAAAATAAACTCAAAATGGATAAAGGATGTGGGAAACTGTTTATTGCCTTCACTATCTGATAAGCATAGACAGAGCACTTCCCGAAACCCCCGAAGGCTGGGTGCCTTTGAAGCCCTAGCAAAGCCCGGAGCTAGGCGCCACCTCTGTTTATCCAGACAGTGGTAGCTGAAACTACTCCCCCATTTATTATTATGTAAATCTTTGCTGATGGGCTAGTCTGCCTGTTAATGGGGGGGTCGCCTGCCTAAGGGCTACTCCAGATCAATAAAAGATTGGAGCAGCCTGAGCATGGGTGGAAGTCCCTCTCCTTGAGTTGGACTTGCCCGCCTGGACCTCCGATATTGCAAAATTATCTCGTGTCTTTTCTCTCATTTGTTGTGCGGCTCCTCTTTCAGGTGCCGAACCCTACTCCACGCGGGTCGTGGAAGGAAAAACACTCAACAAAGGACTTAAACGTAAGACTGGTAACCATAAAAATACTAGAGGACTCCTCAGGCAGTGAAGTTGCAAACATATGCCGAAGGAATTTCTTCTCTGATACTGCTCCTAGGGCAGTGGTCTGAAAACTGCAGCCCCTTGAATGTGGCTTTCCACAAAATACCATGAGCAGGCACACACATACAGAGTGTTTAAAACTTCATGGCCACACTCAAGGGGCCAAAGAGCCGCGGTTTGCCGACCACTGTCCTAGGGCAATGGAAACTAAAGAGAAAATAAACAAATGGGACTACATCAAAATAAAAAGCTTTTGCACAGCAAAGGAAACCATCAACAAAACAACAAGAAGACCCATTGCATGGGAGAACATATTTGCCAATGTTATCACCGATAAGGTTTTAATCTGCAGCATTTACAGGGAACTCATACAACTTAACAAAAGGAAGATAAACAATCCAATCAAAAAGGGGCAACAGACTTAGACAGACACTTTTCGAAAGAGGACATACAGAAGGCCGAAAGTCATATGAAAACATGCTCAAGGTCACTAATCATCGGAGAGATGCAAATTAAAACGACAATGCGGTATCATCTCACACCTGTCAGAATGGCTATCATCAACAAATCAACAAACGACAAGTGCTGGAGAGGATGCGGAGAAAAAGGAACCCTTTTGCACTGCTGGTGGGAATACAGACTGGTGCAGCAGCCACTGTGGAGAACAGTATGGAGTTTACTCAAAAACTAAAAAGGGAACTCCCATTTGACCCAGTGATCCCACTTCTAGGAATATATCCCAAGAAGCTAGAAACACCAATTAGAAAGGATATATGCACCCCTATGTTCATAGTAGCACAATTCATCATAGCTAAGATTTGGAAACAGCCTAAGTGCCCATCAGCAGATGAGTGGATTAAAAATCTGTGGTACATCTACAGAATGGAATACTATGCTGCAGTAAAAAAGAAGGAATTCTTGCCTTTTGCAATAGCATGGATGGAACTGGAGAGCATTATGCTAAGTGAAATAAGCCAGTCAGAGAAAGATAAATACCACATGATCTCACTCATTTGTGGAATATAGAGAACAACATAGACTGATGAACAGGGACAGATCCAGAGACAGAGAAGCAGCCATCAGACTGTCAATCCCCAGAGGGAAAGTAGGGAAGGGTGGGGGTAAGTGGGAAAGATCAACCAAAAGACTTGTATGCATACATTTAATACAAAGCAATGGACACAGACAACAGGGCGATGAGAGCATGAGTGGGGGAGGAGGGGTTGGGAGTTAATGGGGGGATGAGGATACATTTGTAATACCTTAACCAATAAAGAAATTAAAGATGAAAAAAAGAAAGAGAGCAACAAGAAAAACCCAGCGTAAGCCGAATGAAGGAAATAATAAAGATCAGAGCAGAAATAAATGGCGTAAAGACCTAAAAACAATACAAAAAATCAGTAAAACCAAGAGCTGATTTTTTGAAAGCATAAACAAGATTGGTGAACATGCCGAAACCGGTTTGGCTCAGTGGATAGAGCGTCGGCCTGCGGACTGAAGGGTCCCGGGTTCGATTCCGGTCAAGGGCATGTACCTTGGTTGCGGGCATATCCCCAGTGGGAGATGTGCAGGAGGCAGCTGATCGATGTTCCTCTCTCATCGATGTTTCTAACTCTCTATCTCTCTCCCTTCCTCTCTGTAAAAAATCAATAAAATATATTAAAAAAAAAAAGACTGATGAACATCTAGCCAGGCTCACCAAATAAACAAAGTGAGAAATGAAAGAGGTGAAGTACAACCGACCCCACAGACATACAAAGTATTTTTTTAAAAAAATACTACAAACTCTAAAACAAGCTGGAAAACTTAGATGAAATGGACACATTCCTAGAAAAATACAATGTTCTAAAACTAAATCAGGAAAAATAAAAAAAAAAACCTGAATAAGAAAATAACTACCAATGAAATTGAGCAGTAGTCAAAAAGCTTCCCGGAAACAAAAACCCCGGCCATACAGATGGCTTCACAGGAGAGTTTTACCAAACACTCAAAGAAGAACTAAAACCTATCCTCCTCAGACTATTCCAAAAAATTCAAGAGGAAGGCACACTTTTAAGCTCTTTCTAAGAAGCCAGCATCACCCTAATCCCAAAACTAGATAAAGACACTTACAAAAACTAGAATTACAGGCCAATATCCCTGATGAACATAGATGCTAAAATCTTCAACAAAATTTTAGCAAATCGGATTCAGCATTACACTAGAAAAATCATACACCATGACCAAGAGGGATTTCTTCCAGTGATTCAAGGCTGGTACAATATCCACAAATCAACAAACGTGATACATCACATAAACAAAATGAGGACAAAAATCACATAATTATATTGATTGATGCAGAAAAATCATTTGACAAAATCCAACACACTTTCTTGATAAAAGCTCTCAGCAGAGTGGAAATAGAGGAATCATACCTCAACATAATAAAAGCTTTATATGACAAAGTTACAGCCAACATCATACTAAATGGGTAAATACTAAAACCATTTCCCCTAAGAACAGGAACAAGACAGGAATGCCCGCTTTCACCACTCTTGTTTGACATAGTCCTGGAAATGCCAGCCATATCAATCAGAAAAGAAGAAGAAATAAAAGTCATTCAAATTGGAAAAGAAGAAGTAAAACTGTCATTATTTGCAAATGACATGATCTTGTACAGAGAAAACCCTAAAAACTCCATCAGAAAACTACTAGACTTAATAAATGAATTTGGCAATGTAGCAGGATACAAAATTAACACTCAGAAATCTATGGCTTTCATACACCAATAATGAATTCACAGAAAGAGAAACTAAAATAACAATCCCATTTACCATTGCACCAAAAAAATTAAGATACCTAGGAATGAACTTAACTAAGGAGGTAAAAGGCCAGTAATCAGAATACTACAGGATGTTGAAAAAAGAGATAGAGGAAGATATAAACAAATGGAAGAATATACCTTGTTGTGGGTTGGTAGAATCAACATCATTAAAATACCCGTACTACTCAAAGCAATCTAAAGATTCAATGCAATCTCTACTGAAATACCAAGGTCATATTTCACACACCTAGACCAAACTCTGCAAAAAATTCATATAGAATTAAAAAAGACCCTGAATAACCACAGCAATTCTAAGAAAGACGAACAAAGTTAGAGAGATCACAATATGAGATATCAAGGTATATTACAAAGCCAATGTTCTCAAAACTGCCTGGTACTGGCACAAGATCAGACATATAGACCAACGGAACAGAAAAAAGAACCCCAAAATTGATTCAAGCCATTATGCTCAATGAATATTTGAGAAAGAAGGGAAGAGCATACAATGGAGTCAAGACAGTCTCTTTAATAAATGGTGTTGGGAAAATGGGACAGATACACAGAAAAAAAAAAATGAAACTAGAACACCAACTTACGCCCTACACAAAAATAAACTCAAAGTGGATAAAGGACTTAAACGTAAGATGGGAAACCATAAAAATCTTAGAAGAATCTATAGGCAGCAAAATGTCAGATATATGTCATAGCAATATCTTTACTGATACAGCTCCTAGGACAATGGAAACTAAGGAGAAAATAAACAAATGGGACTACATCAATGAAAAGCTTCTGCACAGCAAAGGAAACCATAAGAAAACAACAGGAGACCCTACTGCATGGGAGAACATATTTGCCAATGTTATATCCAATAAGAGTTTAATCTCCAAAATTTATAGGGAACTCATACAACTTAGCCAAAGGAAAATAAACAATCAAGTCAAAAAATGTGCAAAGGACCTATATAGACACTTTTCAAAAGATGACATACAGAAGGCGAAGAGACATAGGAAACATGCCCAAAGTCACTAATTATCTGAGAGATGCAAACCAAAATGACAATGAGGTACTATCTCACTCCTGTTTGAATGGCTATCATTAACAAATCAACAAACGACACGTGTGGCGATGATGCTGGTGGGAATGCAGACTGGTGCAGCTACTGTGGGAAACAATATGGAGTTTTCTCAAAAAAAAAAAAAAATGGAACTCCTATTTGAGCCAGCAATCCTACTTCTAGGAATATATTCCAAAAAATGAGAAACACCAATTAAAAGGGATATATGCACCCCTATGTTCATGCAGCATGATTTACAATAGCTAAGATTTGGAAACAGCCTAAGTGCCCAACAGCAGATGAGTAAATTAAAAAAAAACTGTGGTACATCTACACAAAGGAATACTATGCTGTTGTAAAAGAGCAGGATCTTACTATTTGCAACAGCATGGATGGACCTGGAGAGTGTTATGCTAAGTTAAATAAGCCAGTTGGAGAAAGATACACATGATCTCACTCATTTGTGGAATATAATGAACAACATATACTGATGAACAAAAATTGATCCAGAGACACAGAAGTATTGAACAGACTGTCCAACCTCAGAGGAAAAGTTGGGGGTGGGGAGGTGTAAGTGTTCAACCAAAGGACTTGTAGGCATGCATATAAGCATAACCCATGGACACAGACAGTCGGGGCACAAGGGCATGTGCTGGGGGGTGGGAACAGCCGGGAGAGGCCAATGGGGGGTGGAAAATGAGACATATGTAATACTTTAAATAATAACGAATTTAAGTTTAAAAAAATCTTATGGAAGAGTTAGTTACTTAAATGAAGCTCAACATCTTCTACTGTAAGCAGGGATCAACAATGAGAGGCCCTTGTTTTGCAAGAGGATGTCGGTGTGCACCAGCCCCTCTGCCAGAGAACAGTGAGAAACAGCATTCCCATTAAAAAGAAAAAGCTGGCTCTGAGTAGTCCAGAGACCAAAAAGTTCTCACTCAGTTACTTTCATATTAATATTCTCTTTGGATCTACATCTTTGGCCAGTAAAAGTCCATATTAGAAGAACAAGAGCATTTTCTAGCCAAAAATAAAGAAGCACACCCTCCTTGTCACATGAAGTTTCTTCTAACAATGATGCTTCTAACCCTCCCGTGCTGGGGTCCAACCCCAGCAGGTCCAGGGGTTCCCAAAGGCGTAGACGGAGTCAGCGAAGAAGGAATGACACGGAGACAGCGTTCAGTTGATCAGCAGCCTAGCCAGGATCTCCAGCCAAGTTCTGGTCTCGATCTCCAGAGAGGTTCTGCTTAGGATCTCCAGCCAGGTTCTGTGTCCATGGTCTCTTGCTAGGTTCTCCAGCCAGGTTCTCCAGGTTCTCCAGCCAGGGTCTGTAGCCATGTTCCCTCACTAGGTTCTCCAGCCAGGTTCTGTCCGGGTTCTCCAGCCAGGTTCAATCACCAGGTTCTAGTCAGGTTCTCTTGCCAATTTCTGTAGTCAGGTTCAGTCCAGGATCTTTTGCTATGTTCTCTCGCTAGGTTCTGTCTCTAGGTTCTGAGGCCAGTTTCTGTCCAGGATCTTTTGCCATGTTCTCTCCAGCGAAGTTCTTCTGTCTCTAGAGAACGTTCTGTGTAGGTTCTGTGCCAATTTCTGTCTCTCCTTTCTGTCTTCTTACATCTGTATTTATACCAGTTGATTCCAATCCTATCAATCTCTATTTCAAAGGTTAGGGCGTTTCTTATCTCCATTCCAGGGAGTAAAGATTATGTAGCTTAAGCATGATTGTTCATAGTTAAAGTGATTAATTACCCACCTGGCACTTAGTTAAGAGGTTTTATTCCCTCCCTAACTTCAGGGGAAAATCCCTACCTGGGGAAACAACCTTTCTCAGAGACCTTGGTTAAAACACATAGTGCCTAGAAGGTGAGCAAACATATTAAGAACAGTATGCCATATATGCCAGGTCCTTTGAAACAGCAAGGATGGACCGGCTCCCGGCAAATTCCCCCTTTTTTATTTTTTAAAAGCAGGCATTAAAAAGAAAAACCCCAAATGCTCTCTTGTATCCATTTTAAGAGTAGGATTGGCGCTTTCCGCTATTACCTGAGGCCTGATCTATCACCCCAGGGAGAGCTTGCCAATCCTGCACTTTCCCGGGGTGGAAAGGCTGCAGTGGGGTTAAGGATAAGGCTCCTTGGGCCTACCTCCTCCCAGCCTTTACATTTACCTTTCCTTCCTCAGAAAAGCATGGACATACTTCTTGTATAAAACATTCTGTCTGACTAGGAGTAACCTTAATTCCTCTGCTAGCAAGCGTATGTGTTAAAAGATCAATACAGAGTCTTATTTCTTTAGACTCAGTATGGCACATCTTCTTAATCTAAAGATCAATACAGAGTCTTCTTTCTTTGGACTCAGTATGGCACATCTTCTCAATCTAAGAATCAATACAAAGTCTTCTTTCTTTGGACTCAGTATGGCACATCTTCTCAATCTGAGTTCTGTACTATCCACCTTCTTACCCTACTTATCCTCTGTAGGGGGGTCTGCAGTACCCTGGTGGAGTCCTATCCGTCCCGAGTGTGGGGTTCTCAATGGGGGGGAGGGGGCTTACCTAGGGGAATCCTGTTCCAGGAGTTCCCAAAGGTGTGGACGGAGTCGGCGAAGACTATCCACCCTCTTCTTACGGTGGAGTCCTATCCGTCCCGAGTGTGGGGCGCTTACCTAGGGGTCCCTGTTCGGGCACCAGATGCCAGGGTCCAACCCCAGCAGGTCCGGGGGTTCCCAAAGGCGTAGACGGAGTCAGCGAAGAAGGAATGACATGGAGACAGCGTTCAGTTGATCAGCAGCCTAGCCAGGATCTCCAGCCAGGATCTCCAGCCAAGTTCTGGTCTGGATCTCCAGAGAGGTTCTGGTTAGGATCTCCAGCCAGGTTCTGTGTCCATGTTCTCTTGCTAGGTTCTCTAGGTTCTCCAGCCAGGTTCTGTAGCCATGTTCTCTTGCTAGGTTCCCCAGCCAGATTCCGTAGCCATGTTCTCTTGCTAGGTTCTCCAGCCAGGTTCTGTAGCCATGTTCCCTCGCTAGGTTCTCCAGCCAGGTTCAGTCACCAGGTTCTAGTCAGGTTCTCTTGCCATGTTCTATCCAGATTCTGTAGCCAGGTTCTGTCTCTAGGATCTTCTGCCATGTTCTCTCCAGCGAAGTTCTTCTGTCTCTAGAGAACGTTCTGTGTAGGTTCTGTGCCAATTTCTGTCTCTCTCTTCTTTCTGTCTTCTTACATCTGTATTTATACCAGTTGATTCCAATCTTATAATCTCTATTTCAAAGGTTAGGGCGTTTCTTATCTCCATTCCAGGGAGTAAAGATTATGTAGCTTAAGCATGATTGTTCATAGTTAAAGTGATTAATTACCCTCCTGGCACTTAGTTAAGAGGTTTTATTCCCTCCCTAACTTCAGGGGAAAATCCCTACCTGGGGAAACAACCTTTCTCAGAGACCTTGGTTAAAACACATAGTGCCTAGAAGGTGAGCAAACATATTAAGAACAGTATGCCATATATGCCAGGTCCTTTGAAACAGCAAGCATGGACCGGCTCCCGGCACTCCCGCAACAGTCTTAAGCAATCTATTTATTCATTGGACAATTGTCCCTTGAGACCATCTGTCCAATGCTAGAGACTATTGTGAGAACAGTTCATAGAAGACAAAAAACAAACAGATGCTCTTTCTTCTAACAGCTCAAGGAACCTGTGAGAGGGGGAATATGTGCATAACACTCCCCGCCTCCCCTGCTTCTCCACCCCCCCCCCCCCCCCGCTCCCCCGCACCTGGATTAAGCCAAGGATTTGTAGAATTGTGGTATTCATGGCCACAGGTTACCTTCATTGTCACAGATGTGGAAGCATAGCCCCAAGGATTAGGGTCAAAGTCTCAAATCTACATCTTCCTCTCACTCTACTACAGAGAGAACTTTGGTGTCCTCTCAGTATTTAACATCATCCAGCAAATAAAGGCTTTGTCAATTACCTTTGACACACGTGTCAATTGAATGACAGACTTCAATATCTTTGAGCACATTTCAAACTACTATGACCAAATGGTACATTTCCTCATGACTCCCTGACAAAGGTGTTAAGGAAAAGCAGGTAGAATGTTATGACTGGAGTTAGAATTTTTGGAGGATTTGCTGCTGTGACCAAGAACATGTGTGCTCTGCTCTTAACCCCATGTCAATTTCTGAGCTCCATCAAGTGTGCCAACATAAAATATGCTCATTGGAACAGAGGACCGCTATGCCTATACTGTTATGTCATCTTAAATATCTTAAATCAGTGATGGCGAACCTTTTGAGCTCGGCGTGTCGGCATTTTGAAAAACCCTAAGTTAACTCTGGTGCCGTGTCACATATAGAAATGTTTTGATATTTGCAACCATAGTAAAACAAAGACTTATATTTTTGATATTTATTTTATATATTTAAATGCCATTTAACAAAGAAAAATCAACCAAAAAATGAGTTCGTGTGTCACCTCTGACACGCGTGTCATAGGTTCGCCATCACTGTCTTAAATATTGCCTATTATATTTAACTATTATATTATCATGGAAATTTCTGTTTTCCTATCCCAAAATTACCTGAATTTGTACAAAAGGAAACTTCATTTTATGATATTATAAGAGCATGTCTTTAGAATGCAACTTTTCTGGGGCTATTCAATTCTAAAGTTTCCACAAAACATCAGAAGTTTCAACAATTTGCACCCCCTTTGTCCACTCCTGATTTCACAACTGCCACTACTTCCTTCACTTAAATTTTACTTTTTCCCAGTCAACAGCTCCTTCTCAGAAGCCTCACACAGTTCCTGCAAGTCAGCCCTATGGTATCTAGGAAAGCAGACAACAGGCAGGGAAACACAGCCAGAGTGGAGTAATGGCTCCCACCAGCTGAGAGGAAGGCTGGGAGGGGCAAGATGATAGGGCTTTCACTTAAGCTGCTTATGGTTTGACTACCACAAAAATAGAGAGGAGCTGAACATTAGGCTAGAATAGAACACCATAAAAATAACAAAATAAAATAATAATTAAAAAAGTAAAATTATAACACAAGAAAGGGAAAAAGTAATAGATTAATACCTCTTTAATTACATTAACATATTAAGGAAAACACACACAACTGAACATAAGCTCTCAAAAGAGCTACCTCTCCAAGGCCCAGAAACTGATATAAACATAGAATGACTAAATTGAAAACAGGCACCACAGCCTAGCAATAATTCTGATGTTTGATTTCCAGCCCAGCACCAGGGCTAGCTAAATGGGGCAATTCCCCTGCCTTTTGCCATCAAAGAAGAATTGGTTCTGATGTAGAAAAAAATATGTATGGCCAGGCCAGTAAAAGACTCAGAAAACCACATGGTTGGGAATGGAGAGTTTGTGATGTTTTTGTCATATAAATTTTGCCAAGTCCTTTACTCATGCCACTAAGAAGTGAACTCATTTATGTGTCTATCCAGTTAGGGCTTCCAGGGACCCACCCTTCACAACATCTCCTTAGCTTTGGAGTGAATTTTTCGCCCCAATGAACCTCCATTCAACAAAGAAAGGTGAAAATTACATGGTGAGAACACAGACCTGCTTTCTCTAATCAGTCAGGTTCCCCCAACACCCACCTCCCCACATCCATGTATCCTAAATAAAGGTTGATTTCTAGAAGCCACTTAAAGTAAAGGTGAGGCAGAGACCATGCCATCTTGAAGGGGAGAGTGGCTGTGATCGGAAGCCTAGCCTTACCTTCAATCAGGAAGAATCAGATATCCCCTGGGACCCTACAAGAACAACACCCAGGAACCAGCTGTGAACCCACAAACACTGGGTCTCAAGGAGTGCTAGTATGAGGACTCAGACGAGCTCTTCATCTTCTCAGAGAAAGATCAGATTTCTCCCAGAGAAAGTCAATGCAGGAGAGAGAGGGAGCTACATAACCATACAACCAGAAAGAAGAGATCATGGGGAGAAAAAGAAACAGCCTGCATACAAAAGAAAAGGAGGCACCACCAGAAAAGGAAGTACATGAAATGGAGGCAAGCAATATGTCAGAAAAAGGGTTAAGAGAAATGGTCATGCCGGAACCGGTTTGGCTCACTGGATAGAGCGTCGGCCTGTGGACTGAAAGGTCCCAGGTTCGATTCCAGTCAAGGGCGTGTACCTGGGTTGCGGACACATCCCCAGTAGGAGGTGTGCAGGAGGCAGCTGATCGATGTTTCTCTCTTATCGATGTTTCTAACTCTCTATCTCTCTCCCTTTCTCTCTGTGAAAAATCAATAAAATATATTTTTTTTAAAAAAGAGAAATGGTCATAAGGTCACTGAAAAGGTTGGAAAACAAATTAAACAATACGTGTAAGATCCAAGAGTAAATGAAGAAAAACCAAGAAGAAATGAAAAATGACATCATTGCAATAAAGAATTCAATAGAAAGCACCAACAGTAGACTAGAAGAAACGGAGGAATGCATCAGTGAGCTAGAAGACAAGGTAGGAAAAAAATACCCAAGCAGAGCAGCAGCTAGAAAAAACTTAAAAACAAAAAACAAAAAAAGAGGAAAGCTTAAGGGAAATTTGGGACAACATGAAACAAAACAACATCCGCATAATAGAAGTGACAGAAGAAGAGGAGACTGAGCAAGGAATAGAAAACCAGTTTGAAGAAATAATGACAGAAAACTTCCCTGATATAGAGGGGGGAAAAACTCACACAAGTCCAAGAAGCTCACAGAGTCCCAAACAAAATGAACCCTAAAAGGCCGAAACCAAGGCACATTATAATTAAATTGGCAAACACCAACAACAAAGTAAGAATCTTAAAAGTGGCCAGACAGAGACAGAAAGTTACCTACAAAGGATCTAACATCAGACGAGCAACTGATTTCTCAACAGAAACACATCAGGCCAGAAGAGAATGGAATGAAATATACAAAGTCATGCAAAGCAAGGGTCTGAATCCAAGAATACTGTACCCAGCAAAGCTATCAATCAGAGTTGAGGTGAAATCAGGAGCTTCACAGACAAAAAAGGACTAAGGGAGTTTATCATCACCAAACCAGCAATGCAAGAAATGCTAAAGGGTCTGCTGTAATGTTAAATGTAAATGGACTAAATGACCCAATCAAAAAACATAGGGTAGCTGAGTGGATAAGAAAACATGACCTATATATCTGCTGTCTACAGGAAACCCACCTCAAAAAAAAGGACTCACACACACTGATGGTAAAGGGATGGAAAAAGGTACTTCAGGCAAATGGAAATTAAAAAAAAAAAAAGCTGGGGTAGTGATACTTATATCTGATGAATTAGGTCTCAAAGTAAAGGATATAACAAGAGATAAGGCAGGCCACTTCATAATACTAAAGAGAGCAATTCAAAAAGAAGATATAACTCTGGTAAACATATACCCACACAAAACAGGAGCACCCAAATACATAAAAGTTCTGGAGGATATCAAGGGAGAGTTTGACAGCAATACAGTCATAGGAGGGGACTTTAATACCCTACTAATATCACTGGAAAAATCCTCTAAACAAAAAACCAGCAAAGAAATATCAATCCTAAATGACTCACTAGATCAGATGAAATTAATTGACATCTTCAGAACATTTCAACCCAAAGCCACAGAATATACATTCTTCTAGAGTGCACATGGGTCATTTTCAAAGATAGACCATATATTGGGACACAGGCAATGTCTCCTCAAATTCAGGAAGATAGAAATCATATCAAGCACCTTCTCAGATCACAATGGCATAAACTAGAAATTAACTACAATAAAAACAACCAAAAAAAATCAAACACCTGGAGGTTAAATAGCATGCTATTAAACAATGACTGGGTTACCAGGGAGATGAAAGAAGAAATAAAAAGCATCATGGCAGCCCTAGCCGATTTGGCTCAGCGGATAGAGTGTCGGCCTGCGGACTCAAGAGTCCCAGGTTCAATTCTGGTCAAGGGCATGTACCTTGGTTGCAGGCACATGCCCAGTGGGGAGTGTGCAGGAGGCAGCTGATTGATGTTTCTCTCTCATCGATGTTTCTAACTCTCTATCCCTCTCCCTTCCACTCTGTAAAAAATCAGTAAAATATAAAAGAAAAGTGTTTAATGCTTTTTTTAAAAAAAAAAAAAAAAAGCATCATGGCAACAAATGACAATGAAGACACCACAATACAAAATCTATGTGACACAGT
Source organism: Myotis nattereri (assembly GCF_964212035.1). Classification (NCBI taxonomy): domain Eukaryota; kingdom Metazoa; phylum Chordata; class Mammalia; order Chiroptera; family Vespertilionidae; genus Myotis; species Myotis nattereri. Next base: position 108,946,625 of record NC_138076.1, read on the forward strand.
GAAAGCAGTATTTAGAGGGAAGTTCATAGCTCTAAAGGCCTACCTCACAAAACAAGAAACAATGGTAATAAATTATCTAACCCTACAACTCAAAGAGTTAGAAAGAAAGCAATAAGAAAAGCCCAGCATAAGCAGAAGGAAGGAAATAATAAAGATCAGAGTGGACATAAATGACATAGAGGCCAGAAAAACAATACAAAAGATCAACAAAACCAAGAGCTGGTTCTTTGAAAGGATAAACTAGATTGGTGAACCTCTAGCCAGGCTCACCAAGAAGCAAAAAGAGAGGACCCAAATAAACAAAATCAGAAATGAAAGAAGTGAAGTATCAACCGATCCCACAGAAATACAAACTGTTCTGAAAAAATGCTAGGAACTCTATTTCAACAAAATGGACAACCTAGATGAGATGGACATATTCTTAGAAAATACAAGCTCCCAAAACTCAACCAAGAAGAATAAAAAAATCTGAATAGGCTGATAACTACCGAAGAAATTGAAGCAGTGATCAAAAATCCTCCGGCAAACAAAAGCCCTGGTCCAGACAGCTTTACAGGGGAGTTCTACAAAGCATTCAAAGAAAAGCTAAAACCTATCCTCCTCAGACTATTCCAAAAATTTCAAGAAGAAGGCACACTTCCAGGCTCTTTCTATGAAGCCAGCATTACCCTAATCTTAAAACCAGAAAAAGACACCACAAAAAAAGAGAACTACAGGCCAATATCCTTCATGAACATGGATGCTAAAATTTTCAACAAAATTCTAGCAATTCGGATTCAGCAACACACTAGAATGACCAACTAGGATTTATTCCGGAGTGCAAGGATGGTACAATATCCACAAATCAATAAATATGATACATCACATAAACAATCTAAGAGACAAAAATCACATAATCATATCAATTGATGCAGAATACTCATTTGACAAAATTCAACACCCCTTCTTGATAAAAACTTTTAGCAAAGTGGGAAAAGAGTGATCATACCTCAACATAATGAAAGCCCTATATGACAAACCTACAGCCAACATCATACTCATGGGCAAAAACTTAACACATTTCCCCTAAGAACAGGAACAAGACAAGGATGCCCACTTTCACCACTCCTGTTCAACAAAGTACTAGAAGTACTAGCCATAGTGATCAGATAAGAAGAAGAAATAAATGCATCCAAATTGGAAAAGAAGAAGTAAATCTGTCCTTATTTGCAGATGACATGATACTATACATAGAAAACCCCAAAGACTCCATCAAAAAACTACTAGACCTAATAAATGAATTTGGCAATGTAGCACAATATAAAATTAACACCCAGATATTTATGGCCTTTTTATACACCAATAATAAATGCACAGAAAGAGAAATGAGAAAAAAAAATCCCATTTATCACTGCACCAAAAAAAAAAAATTAAGATATCTAGGAATAAGCTAAACTAAGGAGGTAAAAGACCTGTACTCAGAAAACTACAGGACATTGAAAAAATAGATAGAGAAAGACATAAACAATTGAAGAATATACCATGTTCATGGATTGGTAGAATCAACATCATTAAAATGTTCATACTATCCAAAGCAATCTAAAGATTCAATGCACTCCCTATTGAAATACCAATGCCACTTTTCAAAGATCTAGAACAAACTCTCCAAAAATTCATCTGGAAAAAAAAAGACCTGGAATAGCCACAACTATCCTGAGAAAGAAGAACAAAGTTGGAGGGATCACAATACCAGACATCACGCTATATTACCAAGCCACGGTTCTCAAAACTACCTGGTACTGGGATAAGAACAGACATATAGACCAATGGAACAGAAAAAAGAACCCAAAAATTGACCCAAGCAATTATACTCAATTAATATTTGACAAAGGAGGCAAGAGCATACAATGGAGTCAAAACAGTCTCTTTAATAAATGGTGCTGAGAAATTTGAACAGATACATGCAAAAAAATGAAACTAGATCACCAACTTATACCATACACAAAAACAAACTCAAAATGGATAAAGGACTTAAATGTAAGACGGGAAACCATAAAAATCTTACAAAACTGCACAGGCAGCAAAATTGCAGACATATGTCAGAGCAATATCTTTACAGACACAGATCCTAGGGCAAGAGAGACTAAGGCAAAAATAAACAAATCAGTCTACTGCCAGTGTCCAACCCCAGCAGGTCCGGGGGTTCCCAAAGGCGTAGACGGAGTCGGCGAAGAAGGAATGACATGGAGACAGCGTTCAGTTGATCAGCAGCCTAGCCAGGATCTCTAGCCAGGATCTCCAGCCAAGTTCTGGTCTGGATCTCCAGAGAGGTTCTGCTCTGGATCTCCAGCCAGGTTCTGTGTCCATGTTGTCTTGCTGGGTTCTCCAGCCAGGTTCTCCAGGTTCTCCAGCCAGGTTCTGTAGCCAAGTTCCCTCACTAGGGTCTCCAGCCAGGTTCTGTCCAGGTTCTCCAGCCAGGATCAGTCACCAGGTTCTAGTCAGGTTCTCTTGCCAATTTCTGTAGTCAGGTTCAGTCCAGGATCTTTTGCCATGTTCTCTCGCTAGGTTCTGTCTCTAGGTTCTGAGGCCAGTTTCTGTCCAGGATCTTTTGCCATGTTCTCTCCAGCGAAGTTCTTCTGTCTCTAGAGAACGTTCTGTGTAGGTTCTGTGCCTAGGTTCTGTCTCTCTCTCTGTCTCTTGCTGTCTTGTTACATCTGTATTTATACCAGTTGATTCAATCCTATCAATCTCTATTACAAAGGTTAGGGCGTTTCTTATCTCCATTCCAGGGAGTAAAGATTATGTAGCTTAAGCATGATTATTCATAGTTAAAGTGATTAATTACCCGCCTGGCACTTAGTTAAGGGATTTTATTCCCTCCCTAACTTCAGGGGAAAATCCCTACTTGGGGAAACAACCTTTCTCAGAGAGGCGACCTTGGTTAAAACACATAGTGCCAAGAAGGTGAGCAAACATATTAAGAACAGTATGCCGTATATGCCAGGTCCCTTGAAACAGCAAGGATGGACTGGCTCCCGGCAGTCTACATCAAGATAAAAAGTTTCTGCACAGCAAAAGAAACCATCAACAAAACAACAAGAAAGCCCACTGCATGGGAGAACATATTTGCTAATGTTATCTCTGATAAGGGTTTAATCTCCAACCTTTACAGGGAACTCATACAATTTAACAAAAGGAAGATAAACAATCCAATCAAAAAAGGGGAAAGAATCTAAATAGACACTTTTCAAAAGAAGATATTCAGAAAGCCAAGAGACATATGAAAACATGCTCAATATTACTAATATGAGAGATGCAAATCAAAACAACAATGAGGTACCACCTCACATCTGTCAGAATAGTGCTGGAGAGGATGTGGAGAAAAAGGAACCCTCCTTCATTGTTGGTGGGAATGCAGACTGGTGCAGCCATTGTGGGAAACAGTATGGCGTTTCCTCAGAAGATTAAAAATGGAACTGCCATTTGACCCAGTAATACCACATCTAGGAATATATCCTAAGAAAACAGAAATATCAATTAGAATGTATGCACCCTTATGTCCATAGCAGCACAATTTACAATAGCTAAGATTTGGAAACAGCCTAAAAGCCCAACAGCAGATGAGTGGATTAGAAAACTATGGGTCATCTACACAATGGAATACTATGTTGCTATAAAAAAGAAGGAATTCTTACCATTTGCAGCAGCACGGATGGAACTAGAGAGCATCATGCTAAGTGAAATAAGCCAGTCAGTGAAAGAAAAATACCATGTGATCTCACTCATTTATGGATAATAAAGAATACTATAACTTTTTGAACAAAAAGATACAGAGACAGAGAAGCATCAAACAGACTGTCAAATTACAGCAGGAAGGCTTAGGAGGGGTCGGGGCTGGGGGGAGGTAAGAGATCAACCGAAGGACTTGTATGCATGCATATAAGCATGACCAATGGACACAAGACACTGGGGAGTCCGGGGGGCAGTGAGGACATGTGCTGGGGGGGGGGTAGAGGAGGCCGGGGGAAGGTAAATGGGGGGGGGGGGAGACATATGTACTACTATTTGTAATACTTTAAACAATAAAATAAAGGTGACATGCCTGTGTGCAGAAGACTCAACCACCAACTTTGCCCACACCCCAGGGCCTAGCACTGCATCTACTGAACACAAGCCATCCCATCTCATCTGTCTTGCTTCTTCCTGACTTCCTTTCCCTTTCACCCATTTATTTTTATGTGGAATTCAGAGTAGTCAAAGTTTATTCTCACTTCTTTCTTTCCATCTAGAAGCCTGATTTTTACCTGCTTTCTATAGTTCTCGTTTCCAATTGGCACTTGTGTTGTCACTCGCCTTACCTTATCCATAATTCCTCTCCCACTGGCCAAGGCTCTAAAACCAATACTTTGAAACCAAAGGAGTGTATTTTTAATGAAATAAAGTAAGAGGAATTCTTCAATGTATTCTCCCATCAGTATTTTATAGGACTCATCATGGGCAAATCTCCACCCCAAATACCCACAGACATCCTCAATAGGTATAACAGCCATATTACAACTAACATTTATAATTCTCTTTTATTTTATCAGACACTGCCAGACAACTTTTTCTTCAGGTGAAAATCTTTAGGTCTTTTAAGCATAGATTCTCCTGACTTTCAACCCATTTTCCATTTTGCTAATGGTTTAAGGAGACCAGTGTTAATTTAAAAAGAATCACTATAAATCACTTTGACCAAAATGACATTCTCAATCTGTGGAAATCAATAGCTGTTACCATCCATATTAGTGGAAGATGAGAATTCATAAGATTGAGCAGAGCATCGATTTTATGGTGACATGAACCACTTTTCTTATTGACTGCCAGTGGCTTAGGGGCACACGATTAGATTTTTTCTGTTTATGTTTTTATTTTATATGTAGAGCAATATGAGTCAACACTATGACATTATGAACAAAAAACTGAACACAACCCTTATCCACATGGATAGAAGTATTGTGTCCATTCTGTTCAGCCCTAACCTGAAATGCTAAGGAGAATCCAGTTAAGCAAAAATACATCCAAAGGACTCTTTGCAGAGACTGGAGTCTGTCCTCTAGGAAAGTACACAGATAAGGAGCATGGGTGCTCCAGGCTGTGCCATGGAAAATACAGCTCAGAGAATAGAAATTACAAGGAGGCAGGCAAAATATTTTACTGATCAAATCTATTCAAAGGTCAGGCTCCTTTATTCTGAGTCAAGGTCTTTGCTTAATGGAAGAAGCCAAGCAGAAGTTGAATGGCCCTCTATTAAGAAGGCAAGACACTGTATTAAGAGAAAGTTTCCTCTAAAACAGCAGTTTTCAGACTTTAGGAGGCAACAGAATAACCTGGAGGTCTTGTAAAATTCAGATTGCTGAGCCCCCATCCCCAAAGTTCTTGATTCAATAGGTCAGAGCTGAAGCCTGCGAATTTATAGTTCTATCCAGAGCCCAGGTGACACTGGTACAATTAGTCTGGGACCACACTCTGACAACCACTGGCCTAAATAATTTTTAACAATTTCCACTCAACTCAGGTCCAATTCTAATGATTCTGCTAGGTTTTCTTTAATTCTCAATGACAAGTATGTTCATGAAACTTATTTAACCATTCCCAGGTCCAAAACACAAAATCTCAATTTTTATTGCAGTCATCCATTACTGAATATCTAATTCATGCTTTAGGAAAAATTATGAACTTACATAAAAAATTTCATTAATTGAAATAAATTTATTTTAAAGATAACACTTTTAAAAACCTCTGCTGGAATTTTGTGCATGAATATAAAAGGAACAACCTCTGACAAGAATTGGAGATATATTAGTAAAAATTACATTTTCCACAGACTATGTGGCAAATTATATTTCTTAGTGTTTTTCTAACAATATGATTTCAAGCCAAAATTATTTTTATATAGAACAAAATATATGTTCAAAGGGTTGGCTTCCTAGTGTTCAATCAATCAACAAATGTTTAGAGGTGTCTTATATGTGCAATTAGCACAAAGTGATATATATATAAGGAGACTTTAAAATATTATTTTTGAAGAAAAACCAAGATGGCAGCATAGGTAAACACTGGAAATTGCTGCCTCGCACAACCACTTCAAAAAAATAACTAAAAGACAATACAGGCATCATCCAGAACCACAGGAAGGCTGGCCGAGTGGAAATTCTACAGCTAGAAGGAAAGAGAAAAGCACACTGAGACTCAGAGGAGGTGCGGTGTGAAAGTAAAGTGCAGAGGTATGGAGGAGCACGCAGAAGGGCTGGCAATTGAGGACGCAACTGTCTTTTTCAATTGGGAGGGAGACTCAAGCTCCCGACTGCTCTGAACTCCAGTTCCGGGCAAGTCTCTGGGGACCCAGACTCATAGGGGAGAAACTGGACTGTCTGGCATCGGGCAGAACTCTAGGGCGGCTTTCTCTCAGAGGCGCTTGCAGCGATTACCACAGAACAGTAAGACCTGGGTCATCTTAGGGCAGGGCTGAGGATCAGCCATAGCTGATTGCTCTGCCCTGTTAATTCCCTGAGACCCTGCCCCACCCAAGTTGTGCACAGAGGCTTTTGCATATGAATGCCCTGGCCCTTTGCAATCTAAAATTGCCTAACTAACTGCAGCTGGGTCAGAGGGACCCAGAACATCAAAAAAGAAGGCCCAAGGCCCCAAAGCAGCTTGCATTGCTTCACAGCTGGGCCTCATCTAGGCATCTCCAAACTCCAAACAAAGAAAAGGAATCTGCAGATCTCTCCATAGCTCCTGCTGGGTAGCCTCAGGCAGAGGCTAAATTAGCACCTCCTTAGAGATTCAAGAGCCAGTATACCCAGTGGTCAGAGTGGATGATCCAGATTACAACTACTCAGATCCATAAAGGACACACTCAGGGGGCAGACTCAGTGAACACCAAAGCCCCACTGAAGCAAGTCTTGCCCCAGAAGGTGTCTCCAGCACAGAAGTTCTCCCACCATAACCACAGCTGATTCTCACAGCAAATTGACCTGGAGGTCAATTCCTCCCAGTGATACCTACAACAATCAAGGCTTAACTACAACAAGATTGTGCACAAAGCCCACAAAGGGGTGTACCAAGAGTGTCCACCTCAGGTAATTGGGGAGGCTGAGCCACTGGGCCCTATAGGACACCTAGCACACAAAGCCACTCTACCAACACAGGGAATCAGCCAAAATGCAGAGACAAAGAAACAGGTCACAGATGACAGAAATGGAGGAAAGCAAACTACTGGATATAGAGTTCAAAACCACACTTATAAGGTTTTTCAAGAATTTTCTAGAAACCGCCAATAAATTTAGTGAGACCCTAGAGGATATGAAAAAGGACCAACTAGAAATTAAGCATACACTGACTGAAATAAAGAATATTATACAGAGACCCAACAGCAGACTAGAGGATCACAAGAATCAAGTCAAAGATTTGAAATACGAAGAAGCAAAAAACGCCCAACAGGAAAAACAAAAAGAAAAAAGAATCCAAAAATATGAAGATAGTGTAAGGAGCCTCTGAGACAACTTCAAGCGTACCAACATCCGAATTATAGGGGTGCCAGAAGAAGAGAGAGACCAAGATATTGAAAACCTATTTGAAGAAATAATGACAGAAAACTTCCCCTACCTGGTGAAAGAAATAGACTTACAAGTCCAGGAAATGCAGAGAACCCCAAACAAAAGGAATCCAAAGAGGACCACACCAAGACACATCATAATTAAAATGCCAAGAGCAAAAGATAAAGAGAGAATCTTAAAAACAGCAAGAGAAAGAAACTCAGTTACCTACAAGGGAATACCCATACGACTGTCAGCTGATTTCTCAACAGAAACTATGCAGGCCAGAAGGGAGTGGCAAGAAATATTCAAAATGATGAATAGTAAGAACCTACAACCAAGATTACTTTACGCAGCAAAGCTATCATTCAGAATTGAAGGTCAGATAAAGGGCTTCACAGATAAGAAAAAGTAAAGGAGTTCATCACCACCAAACCAGTATTATATGAAATGCTGCAAGGTATCCTTTAAGAAGATAAATAATTTTATGAACAGAATAAACTGGTGAATATAATAGAATCAGGGACATAGAAAGAGAGTTGACTGACAATTCTCAGGGGGGAAGGGGTGAGGAGGGTGAAAGAAGAGACTGGACAAAAATCATACACCTATGAATGAGGACAGTGGCAGGGGTAAGGGCATAAGGTGGGGTGGGAACTGGGTGGAGGGGAGCTATGGGGGGAAAAAAGAGGAACAACTGTAATAATCTGAACAATAAAGATTTAATTAAAAAAATATTATTTCTGCTTCCAAAAGTTTGAAATCTAACTTAGGAGAGGAGCAGACATTCCTGAAAAAAAAAATTAGTAAATTCCTAAAATGTGGGTAAGAACAATATGAGAGATTTTCCTTTATTCATTCATTCATTCATTCAAAATATTTATTGGCATTTACTGTATTAAATGATGGAAACAAAAGGGGGTTATTCATGAATAGCATGCTCTGTACTCTGCAGAAACTCAGTCTAATGAGGAGAGGTAGACATGAAAAGAAATAATTGGATAAGAGCAAAAAGTAGAGCTATCTGCTTATCACAGTTGATGGTCAAGAAAGAATCACTGAGTTGATTGGAGATGTCCTAATGAATGCAGCTACTTGGGTTCGGTCTAGAGAATGAATATGATTTTTCCAGACAAAAGAGAGAGGAACAGCATGTATGAAATTATAGGATTGTGAGCCAGTGGAGAGTTCAGGCAGCTGAAGGAAGGTCTCGAAAGGTAAAGGTGCTGTAGGACAGGTCAGGTGCTTCAGGAGTCAGAAAAGCAGAACCCGCATCAGGAAGGATGCTTTCACCTATGGTAGAGGGCAATATGATCAGATTTAAATTTTTGAGGTTTGCCCTGGCCATAAAAACAGTTGTCCACATGAAAAAGGGTAAAACTGCAGACTGAAAAACCATTTAAGAGTCCATAGGAAGAGTGCACAGCAGGATGATGAAAACTAAATAAAGGTAACCAGCAAGTGGTGTGGAACAGGTATGAGTACAAGAATCAGGACCAGGTAAACCCATACATGAAGAGCATTCACTTACATGAATAAGCCCACCTGATTGCCACAACAGTATTTATTGTTGAGCTCCTACTATGTGCTAAGTACTAGGTACTAGAGATATAGGATTGAGCACTGCCAGACAACAGTCTCTGCCCTCATGGAGTTCACAGTCTAATAGAGACTACATAGATAATTAAATAGTGACACAAATGAAAAGCACAGTACAAAGGATTATAAATGCTTACAAGGAGAGTTGGTTTTTACCTTCCCAGAGATCAAGGAATGAAATCCTATAAGAAGCAGTATTTGAACTGAGATTTTGAGGGTGAAGAGGAATTATCTAGGAAACAGGCATTCTGGGAAGGGGCAAAGCTCAGTCACTTTCCCTGTTCCAGGCGAGTTCATGGCATGTGTGAGACTTAGATAACCCGATCTCCCAGTCCTGAATTGACCATCCTTCTATTCACTCCCAACTAAAGTAAACTAAACTCTGAAGATCTCTGTGTCATCCAGCATCTGGTGTTCTTTTGAATCCAGAAATGAAACAAGTAATGTTTACTTCAAATAGAGGTCCATCAACCAACTGAATTCTCATGTCATCACTTGGTCTTTCTCCATATTCTACCCATTTTTCATGCATCTGTTCAGGTCACCTCCTCCATGCATCATCCCTGACTACCCTAGCCCATGCCCAAAAAATCAGAGCACATATAGTTAGATGGTCAGATTCAAGGAGAGGCTGTCTCATACTGATGTTTCAAGCATCATTTTCTTTGACAAGACAGCAGTGGAAAGGTCAGAATTATGTCACATCTGTTTTTAATCTCCCACACAGTTACATGGTTAATAAAAAAGATTGCCAATTATTTCTTACTTCATTGAATTAAGGCTTATAGAATTATGATTAAATTATAGAAAAAGTAGAAAAGCATATGCATGGTAGATTTGGAAGGCAAATAATGTATTTGCCAGGTTAAAAAACAGTTTCTCATTCCAGCATTATCTCTGTGTACTTTCTACAGAAGTATAGTATGATTGTCCTTGAAACCAAGGGGCTGTATCTTGTAAATGAAAAATGAATCTTCAGGCTAAGGATATGAAAACCTCAGGTAGGCCTTTCCAAATTGGTGTGGGAGTTTAAAGGTTTGGAGGCATTCCAAACTAAGCACGAAAAAAACATTTATCATGCACTGCTCAAGTTCATCTTCACTGCTATGTTACTATGAAATGTTCAGCTGTTATTTTGGTTGAGTTAGATTTATTACTACTCTTAATTTAAAAGAAAGCAATCAAACAAGAGAGGGTCCTTCTCTACCATGAATATCTCATGATGTAAACATCAGAGCTACATTTCAATAGCTAGTAGAAAAGCGAGTCATCATCACCTGTAGACTTACAGAGAGAGATTTCTTCCAGACATGTACCAAACATCGTGAAACACTCAAAACTGAGGGCATGTGGCTTCCTGAAAGCTTTTGTAATTACTATTTTTCAGTTAGCTTTGCCGCATCTCCAGTGCCCCCAGAAGATGCTTGGAGATGCCTCAATGAAAGTGTCATATGGGTTTCATTCTGTTAACCACTCATGCCGTATTCATAGGGCAATAAAATACTTGTTTACATAGCCAAGAATAAAGAAAGACTAAAGGCACAACAAAATTGTTGTGCATGTTTCCAAAAACAAGCAAAGATAAAATTAGAGACTACCAAAAAAGCATGTTTGCTCAGACTTTTACCAACTTTAGGGTAATCATAACTTTTATTTCACTGAAGAGATTTGGCCCAGTGAACGTGTCATATAAAAATCTATACTATTCAGCACTTTGCGCTCTTAATGACATTTTCTTCTGTGAAAGTCTTTTAACACTAGCAATCTAGAAACCCATCAGTCATTCCTTACACCATGTTACAAACAAGACCTTATTTTCTGGCAGGATGTCAAAGGGCCTGGTCAAATATCTCCTTTTTCCAAGTACAATCGGCAGCAGATGACAATGTCCAGCTCTTCTCAAAAGTCTGACAACTATGTAACAACAAATAAAAAACATTCAAGTGATTTACTGGTTAAATTCTACACTGTTGTGTTCTGTGTTTCTTTAAGGAAGGTGCAAGTGTATGTATGAGAGTCCGGAACACTGAGGTTACCATGGCAATTATCTGTGTTTAGAGAGCGGTGAGGAGTAAAGGTCCGAATAGTAGTAGAAGAAGAGTGATGTTAATGATGGCTTTACATGAGTTTAAATCATCATAAGTCCCCAGTTTCAAAGAAACGTGTGTGTGGTTTTTTTTAAAAAAAAAAAAAAGAAGAAGAAGAAGAGGAAGAAAGAAAAGAATGTAAGCTTTTATCTGGAAGTGCCCTAAGTGTATTTTGTTCCAGAGACACTACTTTCTTCCTAAAGTTAGATTGTATCTGAAGAATAAAGTTAGGATCCAGAAGGTTTTTGTGCCAGGGGAAAGAGGAGTTTTCTGATCAGAAAGCTTTCCTGCTGATTTATGTGGAGACTCGTTTGCTTCCTGGCTTCCTTCAATTTGGTTTGCACCCCATGTAATTTTCTTGGTAAGTTCCAGGTGACTTAGCTACAAGAAAATATCAACTCTTGTTAGCTGGAAGCTGTGATAGACATTGCTATGTGAACAGAATTGAACACCAGCTTAAACAGTTTTGCACTCATACAGATTAGGAGATACTGATTGACTCACTGATTTGTTTCCCTCTCCTTCTGGTCTGCAAAAGCAAAGGCCTAACAACTGAATGAATGAATGAATGAATGAATGAATGAGTGAGTGAGTAAATAAATAAAGTCAAACAACCTGACTCAAAAATGAGCAAAGAACATTGCTCCAAAATAGAAAAATGGCTAACAAGCACATGAAAAGATGCTCAATATCACTAGTCATTAGGGAAATGCAAATCAAAACCACAATGAGATACCACTTCACACCCACTACGATGACTATTATTAAAGAAAACAATACAGAAAACAAGTGATGATAAGGATGTGAAGAAATTAGAACCCTTGTGCACTCTTTGGTGGAAATGTAAAATGGTGCAGTCACTGTGGAAAAGAGTGCGGACTTTCCTCAAAAATATAATAATAGAGTTACTAATGATCCAGAAATCCCAGCGCTGAGTATATATGCAAAGGTAAAGAAATCAGGAATTTAAACAGATATTTGTACACCTGTGCTCACAGCAGCATTGTTCACAAAAGCCAAATGGTAGACGCAACCCTAGTGTCCATGTACTGATGAATGGATAAATAAAATGTTGTATATACATACAATGGAATATTATGATTATATATATTTGTGTGTTTTTTTACTGGTGTCCCAGTGCACTGATTCATGCACATCAAAAAAAATTAATTAGAAGAAATATTTTAATATCGCTAATATTTTCATCTTGCTAATGAAAATAGGATTCTACCAAGTCTCCTATCTACCTACTCCAGGACTTCTGTGAGGATCAAATGAGATGAGGCACAGGAAAACGCTTCACAAACATTTGGTTAAAGTGTAAAATGTTTGCACCTGGCTATAAACCAAGTCAGATTCCTGGGCTGAAAAAACTCCAAGGTTAGTTGTTAGGGAGAGGAAGCCGGGCGTTGCTACATGACGTCATTACCCGGTGCCCACAGTGACTGTTTCTGGGCTGGGCTGGGCTGTGGGCCACATTTTGTGCCATGGGGTCTTGGCAGCATTGGCTGCGATTTGGTGGAGTGTTGCTCTGGGGTGGTGACAGGGCCTGTGTCCCACTTGGGAGAAGCCGAGTGTTGTTTTGTCGGCACCAGGTCCGTGTTGCCACATCATGGCAGCTCCAGCATTGAGCATCTGCTCTCTGGTTGTCAGTGTGTGTCAAAGCTACCGGTCAGATGGACGGACACTTAGCTTTTTATATAGAGAGATATTATTTATTTATGTTACATAAATTATAATGTGCAATAATATTATATTATTAGCACTAAAAATAAAGGAAAGTCTGACACATGCTACAATATGATAAACCTAGAGGACATTATATTAAGTCAAATAAGCCAGTAACAAAAAGACAAACACTGTATGATTGCACTCATATGAGGTCCCCAAACTAGTCATATTCATAGAGACAGAAAGTAGAAAAGTGGGGACAAAGTTTTTATTTTGGGAAGTTCTAGAATCAAATGATAAGGATGGTTGCACAACAATGTGAATGCACTTAATGTCCCTGAACTGAATATTTAAATATGGTTAAAATAGTAAATTTTATGTTATGTATATTTTACCACAATAAAAAAAAAGTGTGGGGCCTTTTGTACCTGAAGCACTATTACTAACATGAAAAATCACCAAGGCTAAAGTGGCTCTGTTTTGTAACTAGGTAGTCTAAAAATAAAATAGTGACTTTCTCCAGCTCCTGCTTTCATTATAAATCCCCAAAACAAACATTTTTGTGGCTGAGTGATATTCACACAAACACAAATTCTTCCTTCCAGGTTCCTCAGATTAAGCTGCCAGTTAGACAACCATCAGGAAGGACCTCCAGAAGGGCAGCCCCTGAAGACATGACACCATCAACACTCTGCTGTGGACTCAGCTCCGAAGAAAGATAGCATGTGCGTGCATCCTTTCCGCACTCACTTCCTGAGGCTTAAGCAAATGTTTTAGAGTTATTTCTCAATATTTCTAAGTTTGTGACAGTGAAGAACACAAATTGATTGTGAAAATAAATAAAAGTCACTCAGAAAAAAGAGGGATAAAGGAATAGCAGATGCTGCCCTTAGGAAAGAAACATTGGCTCATGTCTCATGAGTCTGCAAGTTAGGAGAAATGTGTATAATACCAATGAGAATCAAGCCCTGGTTTAAAGGAAATTGCATATATGCTATCTTTTCTTTGAGGGGGTATTCCTAGGATGTGAAGGAATTGTAATGTGGTGATAAGCAACTTAGTTTGAATTGTTAGCCTTGAAAACAAAAGAAATGCTAAAAATATGCAAAATAATCAGGAAATAGTGATTTTTAACAAATAGGTAAGTTAAGAATGGGAAAATACCTAGTTTGTGGGTTAGTGTGGACCTAATAATATTTGAAAATGTAAAAGTATGAATTAATTAGGACATGAGTATAATCAATTATATTATTGTGCTTTCTGACTTACTGACATAAATTCTGCAGCAGATTATATAGAAATAAACCATTCCTATGTGTTCTAGAAATGTATATACTTACTGATTCTGCCACATGTTCCAAGCAGATAATTTATAGGTTTAGGCTTCTTAACCTGGAATACAGATTCTGAATCCCATCTACATGGTGACATAGACTGTCCTCCTCCCCTCAGTGACCACAAGAAAGCTGTAGATGGGACCCCACTGAAAGACGTAAAGAATGGAATCTGAACAGTATTTATCATGCTGTAGTTAGCAAATCTACTTAATAATAACTTGGAACCAGTGTCACAATGAAAATGCCAGATTCTCATCAGCAGCTCGAAGTAGGAAAAAATCTCAGGAGAAGCAGAGTCACAGATGTGATAAGGGACGCTCCCACTTTCTGAAGTTAAAATAATTTAGGGTGATACTTCACCTACTTAAGAAAATTCCTAGACTGTAGGGGTTGTTCATACCAGGTACACTTATTTCTATGATGGCAATTTATGATTACTTTCACTGGAGCTAAATAATGCCCCCAAAATAGTGTGCTTTCCTCAAGTAGGAGAGAACTTAACAATGGAAAGTATTTTTCTCATTTGGGCTAGATTGCAGAACAAGAATCCAACTTTTAATTGTCAGAAGATCCACCTTTAAGAAACATGTTATCATGTGCTAAGCTTCTATCACCATGTTCTTCATGCCACCAAAGCTTGTTTTACAAATATTTATTTTAGGGGTTTGAAAAAGTCCATACTGCATTTGGTAGCAGTTTACTTCATTTATTTCAAAAAGTGGGGTCAACTGCATAACTTATGGCCGTTTTGTTGTGCCACTCTTAGAAAACTATATAACTGAATAAGACAGATCTTTTTAAAGACAAATTTCCTTGTAAATACAGTCTCTTTGGAATTAAAGAATATTTAAGCCTCAGTCTGTATTGAGGGGAAAGACCTTTTATTAAAAGAGTGGGGGGAGATTGAATTGTTTTGTTTTATTTCTCAGTTGGGTAAAAGAATAAGTCAGCATATGATCCTAGGGAGTGGTTTTTCTGAACATAACGTGGATGCATTCTATCTAAAATGGTTAACAGCTAAGGGGATTGCTGCCTTCTTTGCAGCTGAAGTTAGGAGGAAAAAGTTCAACAACTTGGTATTTCCCAAAGTAATATTTATCAGTTAACCATTGCTCTACACCTCTTCATTTAAAAAAAAAAAAATAGTTGATGGAGCACTTACCATGTGCCAGGCACTGTGCTAAGTGCTTCATGTGCCTGATTTTATTTAAGCCACAGACTATCCCCTATGAAATTAAAAAAATATATGGTTTTATCACACTGAGGAGGAAACCAAAGATTGGGCCACTTGTAACTAACATCTCATAGTCATCAAGGCAAGCCTGTACTGCAGACCCAGACCCCTGCCAGGTTGCCTCCCCAAGGCCCAGCATGGCTTTATTCTTCCTTAGAAAGAAAGGCCAGGTGGCTGGTCACTAAGACTTCCTCCACAGCTGCCTTGAGCATGTTCATCCCATGCGAACCTCATGATGGACCAGCTTTCCAGGCATTTGCTGAGTAAAAGTGCTTTAGAACATGAATCTTGCCCTTTCCTCCTGGGGGTGCCTGAGATCCTGTATTACTAAGAGGCTTCCAAGAACCCTTGAAGCTGCTGGTTCTGGTCCCTGACCACAGGAGGGGGAAATAAAATCAGCCATTAGATTGTGCAACTGGATGTCAAACACCAGGACATGGCACAGTATTTGGTAAGACACAGAAGATATATTTCAACACTTCAGGAAGACTCTCAACTGGCACCCAGTCTGGAGCCCTCTTCACTCACCCCACCTGCACACCTACTACCATAACCCCAACCCTTCACAACTCCCAACCCTTCACCCCCAGAAGAGACGAGCAGCACTCCAGGAAGCAGGTAGATGGGCAATCATCACTTGCTCTCAGAGTGGTTTAGGACCAAATCTGAACGACCATTTGGACTGTGGCTTTGAGATTTTCATGAAGTGTACAAAAGTCAATTAAATTCTGACTGCACCACATAAGGACTAGACAGCCAGTGATGCTATAAAAGAATATTTTAAGAAAGAAAAAATATTCACAGTAAGTGGAAGCATGATTATGATTTATTCTATATTATGAAGAAATACTAGAAGGATCTAGATCAAAATTTTAATAGCACTTATCTAAAGTAGGACTTTAAGATGGTTTATTTCTTTTGCTTATCTGTATGTTGTAAATCTTTTACAATTAATGTCTTACGTTTGGAATAAGAAGAAAAATTATTTTTTGCTATATATTTTTGAAGATTTCTCTGAATCCATAATGATTCTGAGCAACATTAAGGTGTGGCAACCAGATGTTGTGGGCCTCCACTGTAGGCCACAGGAAATAGATAGAACCATCTAGGACAGGGGTGGGCAAACTTTTTGACTCGAGGGCCACAATGAGTTCTTAAACTGGACCGGAGGGCCGGAACAAAAGCGTGGATGGAGTGTTTGTGTGAACTAATATAAATTCAAAGTAAACATCATTACATAAAAGGGCACGGTCTTTGATTTCAATAGTTTTATTCATTTCAAACGGGCCGGATCCGGCCCGCGGGCCATAGTTTGCCCACGGCTGATCTAGGAAATTCTCCTCCCAGAAAAGGATGAGCCTGAACCTCATCAACCCCTTGAGAGCTCACCTCCATTTATAGAAACAAGTTCAATGATTAAACAAGGAAGCTAACAGACAAATCCAGAATGTGAGATCTTCTACAGGACAACTGACCCCCATTTCTGCAGCAATAACATTTCTTCAACCCTCCCCTGCAGGCCTGGTCACCCCCAACTGCCCTCCCCTGCAGGCCTGGTCACCCCCAACTGCCCTTCCCTGCCAGCCATCTTGTGGTGGCCATCTTGTGACCAAATAGGGGCAGCCATCTTTGACCACATGGGGGCAGACATCTTGTGCAAGGGCATGACAGTCAATTTGCATATTACCTTTTTATTATACAGGATTCAATGAGTGATATATTTATGGAGTGGTATGGACTGAATGTTTGTGTACCTCCAAATTTATATGTAAAAGCCCTAATTCCCAATGTGATTGTCTTAGGAGATGGGACCTTTGAGAAGTAATTGGGTTTAGATGAGGTCATAAGTGGGGAGCCCCATGATGGTTTAGAACACTTATTAGAAGAGGATACCAGAGCCCTCTCTCTCTCCACCATGTGAGGACATGGCAAGGAGGCAGCTCTCTGCAAATCCAGGAAGAGAGTCCCACCAGACACCAAATTTATCAGCACCATAATCTTGGACCTTCAGCCTCCAGAACTGTGAAAAATAAATGTTTCTTATTTAAGCCTACTATTTTGATATAGCAACCTGAACTAAGACATGCAGCCTCAATTGAATTGTGTAAGAACACATTTCTGGGACAATTACAGAAATTTGGTTATGCAAATAATACTAATTTTAAGTATGCAAATGACATTGTGACTATAAAAGGAAATGCCAAACTTTTCAGAGATACAGTCTGAAGCCTGCAGGGATAACTTAAAATAATGGCACAGATATTTTTTAAATATCTTAAATTTAAAAATTATAAATAGATGGTTTAACCAGAGCAGCAAGATATCAATAACTGTTAAATCTGGGTAAATGCGTACTATGCTCTATTCCCCCACTTTTGTGTGCTTGCAACTTTTCACAAAAGAATTTATTTTTCAATCCTCTCCCAAGAATATGTTCACTGATTTTAGAAGAAGGGGAAGAGAGAGAAAACAAACAAACAAACAAAAAAATTGGTGTGAGAGAGAAACATCAATTGGTTGCCTTCCCTGAGTGCCCGACCAGAGATAAACTCTCACCCTGGGTATATGCCCTGACCGGGAATTGAAACCTCAATCTTTTTTTGTGTACAAGACAATACTCCAACCAACTGAGCCACCCTTCCAAGCGCAACAGAATATTTTAATGTAATTGGGATTTCTAATCTTTGTAGACTCAAGTGAAATACTCAGGTAACCAAGACACAGATCCACCTGAGATGCAGATACCTTTCAAGCTGGAGGAAAAGCATCCTTTCTGCAAATTTAACTCCCAAATATTTTATATAAACTCACTTGAATAATTAAGGTAACTTTTGAAATTTCTGGATGGCAGGAATTGTGAAGAAAGAATGAGAATGCTTTAATGAAGCTGCACAGATATATCAATTGGACTCTGAATTCAGAAACAATGCACTCAAGGTTATCATAAACATAGAGAAAACAGTGAGGACAATAACTGGCCTGTGTGTTGGCTTTATAGCTTCTATGTACTTTTAGGAATAACATTTTATTTTGTTTCCATTTCATTTCCTTTACTTCAGTTCTTAGGTATAAAGAGACTTTTGCAAGTAGAGTTGCTAGTTCATTCAGCAAGACCTCACTATATGCCAGACCCTGTGCCCGGAGTTGTGAATGTGAGGGAGACATGGCTTCTGCTTTTTCAACCTAGCCTTGCAGAGATGTTCCCTCTTTACCTCTAAAATGTAAATCTTGCCCTAGCTGGTTTGGTCAGTGGATAGAGTGTCAACCCATGGACCAAAGGGTCCTAGGTTCGATTCTGGTCAAGGGCATGTACCTCTGTTGCAGGCTCAATCCCCAGCCCCAGGTCTGGGTGTGTGCAGGAGGCAATCAATTGATGTGTCTCTTTCACATTGATGTTTATCTCTCTTCCTTCCTCCCACTCTCTCTAAAAATAAATGTAAAAACATACTCGGATGAGGATTAACAAAAAATAAAATTACATTAAAAAATAAAATGTAAATTTCACTAAATCATTCCCCAGATTAAAATCCCTCAAGTCACAGTAACCAAAAGATGGCAGCAAGGCAATATCTACCATCAGAAGAAGGGATATACAAAATGTGGTCTATACATATCCTATATAATAAAAGTGTAATATGCAAATCGACTGAACGGTGGAACAACCGGTCCGTGGGGGGTGGGGCCGGAGAGCAGGTGTCTCCAGGCATGCCAGCAGGCAGAGGGAGGGGACAGTGATGGGGTGGGAGGGAAGCAGCAACCAGTGGCAGCGGGGCAATGGGGCCTGGCACCATCCCCTGATCACCCACCTGGTCACCTCCCACAGAGAGAAGCCATGGGCGGCAGCGGTGGCAGGGCGATTCAGGGCAGGGCTTCCCAGCACTGTCCCTAGATAGGCCTGCTGGGGTTGCCTCCGCAGAGGGAGACCACCAGTGGCCGTGGCGCAATTGGGGGTGGGGCCAGCCACTCGCTGCCTGCGCCATTCCAATTGGCCTGCCGATCACCTCCCGCAAAGGGAGGCCAGACTGCTGCTTAGGCCCACTCCCTGCTCCCCTAAGCCATCAGTGGACATCCCCTGAGGGCTACCAGTCTATGATAGGGAGCAGGCTGGGCTGAGGGACACCCCCCCCCCCCAGTGCACGAATTTCATGCACCAGGCCTCTAGTAAGGCATAATCTTCAGACTGAAAAAAGGAAGGAAATCCTGTTACATGCCACAACATGGATGGACTTTGAGGACATTATAGTAAGTGAAATAAGCCAGTCACAAAAGGACAAATACTGCATGATTCTACTTATATGAGGCACCCAGAGCAGTCCAGTTCATGGAGACAGAAAGTAGAATGGTGGTTGCCAGAGGCTTGGCCAGGAGGGTGAGGAATTGGTATTTAATGGGACAGAATTTCCATTTGCAAAGATAAGAATGTTCTGGAAATGATGGTGGTGATGGTTGTACAACAACGTGAATGTACTTAATGCCACTGAACTGTACACTTAAAAATGGTTAAAATGGTTCAATTTTATGCTATGTACATTTTACCACAATAAAAATATCCTTCAATAACTGTCACCTAGAGAGGAACAAGCCCCTGCCTATCATTAGCCCTTTCCCTGTGCCTGGGCAAAAGTCTGGCCTTATGCTTAGGAACAAAGAGCCTGGAGTGACACTCCTCCATTTAAGCCCTGCTCTCCACTTACCAGTTTCAGAGTTACCTTACCTCTCAATCCTCAGTTTCCAAACCTGGACAATGGGATAATACACCAGTTTTTATAAATAGTAAATGAATTAGCACATGTAAAACTCTTGTTAAGCTATTGTCACCCTGAGATTGTTTCTGATTCTTGAGAAACAAAATGTCTGTGATGGGATTATGGCCCTGACACCAACCATGTCCTCCCATCCTTATCACAGGAAGCTCCTTCCTCTGCATTTGGCAACAGTGCCTTCCATATACTTCTGGTTTTTTTCTGTGTGTTTTTAATAGTCATTATTTAAACACATGAGTCCCAGCTGAACTGGGAGCTCATGGGGATCAGAAGCTGTATTTCAACTCTTCACCAGAGCACGTGCAGCCCCAGCTCACATACACTTTGCAGATGGCAGCAAAAGCATATTGAATAAATGAGGTGAGTTGTAAGAATTCTCACAGCCCTACCGGGTTTGGCTCAGTGGATAGAGTGTTGGCCTGCAGACTGAAGGGTCCCAGGTTCGATTCCAGTCAAGGGCATGTACCTTGGTTTCGGGCACATCCCCAGTAGGGGGTGTGCAGGAGGCAGCTATTCGATGTTTCTCTCTCATCGATGTTTCTAACTCTATCCTTCTTCCTTCCTCTCTGTAAAAAATAAAATATATACAAAGTGCAGGCTACGTCTACCACCACACACTAAGAAAAAAAGAATTCTCACAGATCCCTTGTCCAGGAGATTCAGGAGACCCTAGGTTCAGGCTTCCAGGGTTTCTACAAGTCATACTCAGTATCTGCATATCCCCTCTGCACATCTGCTTGTAACAAAAAAAGAAATCACATGCTTTGAGGGCTGCATCTATCCTGCCAAATGAACATTCATAGCTTCCAAAGATTTAGACATTTTTAGCCCCAGACACAAGTTGAAAATATTGCTGTGGTTCATTGATCAAGCTTTGTGCCAAACAGTGAGGACACAGTGGCCACAAATCCTTTGGTCCCTGTCGTCACAGTCCTGGGGAGCTGAAACAGCCCTGTTTGTTCAAGCGTTCCCCATCCTTGATTAGAGGGTGTTTGGCACAGAACCAGGGGTAGAGACAATCTCTGCTACTGGGCACACCCTCTTATTACTTGAATGGAGTCACTTCACTGACAAGTTAACACTGACCAATTGTACGTGTAAAACAATTTCCATTTCCAGCTTCTAAGACAGAGGGTTTTTTTTACTTAAACTTCTAGTTTTGATGTTACCTTGAGCTACAGGTAGAGTTATCTCCTCACTCCTACCCTACCCTCTCCACAGGCGTGTTAAGCCTCAGAAAGAATGCCTTAGTAAATATTGTTTTTTGTTTAAACATGTTAATAATTGTCGAATTTTGTTTAAGAGAATGTCTTATTATAATACTATTAACAGGAAGGTCTCCAAATGTCAAATCAGCTCACATGCTTCATATAGAGAAAACTCCAGGTGTCCTAAGGATGGTCCAGTGTGTCTCTGTGGACTAACAGTTCAAATGGGGGCAAGGGCAGAGTGTGATAGAGAGAGCAGAGAAGGGAGAATTTTAGATTTGCGACACAGGGGTGCCTATTTATTCCCATGATCTGTTTTTTACAAGTTCCCTGGGGATCTGTCGAAGTTGGAGTCTGGGCTTTCTAACCTACTCCCGGGTGAAGCCCATGCTATAGATAAAATTACCACACTTTGAGAAGCGAGGATCTGCAATGAGCAGAACTTTCCAGATTCATTAATAAGCATTGATGGGAGAACCAAAGTTCTCCCATCCTTGTGAAAAATAATCATCAATGTTAATTTTTTTTGTTTTGAAGAAATTTGAGCGGAAATATTTTAAATATCTATTTCTTCCACTCTCGCCCAATTGAGGCTGTCCAAAGTAGAATCTAAGTCTTAAATAGTGAGGGACCCACTTGATGAGAGGAAAAAAGTTATTTGGGATCAGGTACAAGAATACTACAGAAGAAAAGAAGTTAGGTTTTGCGCTAAAACCAGATTTTTTTAAAAATTCATTCATGCCTTCTAAAGCTTCTCCCATGTCTTCCATCCAAACTAAAGAGGCATGGAAGGTGAGAATTCAGCTAACCCTCATTTCGTAAACCTTAAAAGATGTAAGTTTAACCTCCGCTTAAGTTTCATAGCCTCTAGGGACAGCTTTTTATTAGAAGACTAGAGGCCCAATGCATGAAATTCATGCAAGGGGCTTGGCCTTCGCAGCTGGCGGCTGCCTTGGCCCTCACAGCCCTGGCTTCATCCAGAAGGTTGTCCAGAAGGACATCCAGAAGGTAGTTCAGCTGTCTGGTCTAATTAGCATATTATGTTTTTATTATTATAGATTCCTAATGTAAATATATTCATTAAATAAATAACATTCTTAATTTAACTTTATTTAATCTGAATTATCCTGAGTTGAGTTAGATCACCCTGGATGCAAAATCATTATTTTTCCCCTTGTCAAATATTTAAGACTTTTTGAGTCTCTCAAACCTAAGATTCCACTGACTCCAGTGGGGGACATTTCTCCCCAAGATTTTGGCTCATGTTTCATGAACACTGAAGCCTTCCACAGCCTGGCCTTCATCTCAGCCAACCACCCAGCCCCTCTGAAATACTAAACACATTGATATAGAAAGAGCAATTTTCCCTCTGTAAAAAAAATTAAATAGTCTGAGTACTCAGAGTCCTCAGATCCAAGCACAGCTGGTCCTGGGCAGGAATGTGTGTCTGCTCCTACAGTTATTCACAAGCAGGCATACAAGTGTGCCAAAAGAAACACGATGGCTTTGCACAGACCATTTCCTGATTCAATGTCACCATGGGCCACCCATGTGACACGAGTCACAAGTCTGATTCCTGCCATCTGACTCCAGTTCCATGATATGCCATTGTGCCTGTGGGGCTCCTGAAGCCCGCAAGTCTTCAAGCAAGCTCCCCAGAGGCAGGAGCAGTGACACCAGCGGCCCAGCCAAGCATACACCCTGAGAAAGAGCTGCTGCCCGCCCCCCTCCTCCCCACAGACCTTCATGCAGCTAATTAGCCCTGGAGCCCATGCCCATTGTTCTCTGCACTCACATGGAACCTGATGCTACACTAGTAGCCAGGCAGAGCACACACATTCCAGAATCTGGGCTGCCTGCCAAAATTGCCCCGTCTGAAAGTCCCCACCCCTGAAATACAAACCATTAGCCCAAGAGCCCCGCCTGATCACATGCTGGGTCCCAAAGTGCAGAGGGAGGGACTTCACTCAGGTTACCAACCCAATGCAGAGCCCAGAGCAAGAGCTTAGAAATCAAAGGCAGGATGTCTTGAATTGCACCCCAAGTGGCAGAGATGCTGAGCCGTCTCAGGTGCCCCTGCCAGGTGGCTCTGCTGCCCTCACCTCTTGACTTACTTCTCTGGTTTCCCAGTCCTCACTCTGAAAAGAAAAGAAATGCTGGACACTTTTATCAGTAGTTTGCTTATGTTGTCAAACAATCAAAGTGTGCTTTTGGGTTTGCTGAATTTGGGGTTCTTTTTCTCCCATTGACAATTGTTCCAAGCACCAGAATTCCAACTTCAGGTAGTACTGAGCTTTCATTAAGTATGTTTGGGGGAAAATGAGTTTATGTTACTTTTAATCTCCTATAGTCTAATATTGGTATAATGTACCTCAGTAGAACCCTTTGTCACTAATGGGGACACCAGGAGAGCCCTGGGCTTTGATTCAAGGAGAAAAAGGGGCAAGCTGTTAAGAAAAATATGAGGTTAATTGGAGATCCAAGATGGCGGCCGACAAGACAACAGTGAGCAAGATAGTGTGAGTGAGTAAGAGAGGAAAAAGAGAGTATGTGGATGTGCCGGGAGTGTGTGTATTTGTGAGTGAGGGACAGTTATATTCCACAGGACTGTTGGGGACTGGCGAACCAGGCTCCCCTGGTTGGGCAGCTTCTACTACTGCTCAAATCTATCCTGGGGTGGCCGGCTCTGCCGCAGAGACCATGCCATCTTGAAGGGGAGAGCGGCTGTGATTAGAAGCCCAGCCTTGCCTTCACCCAGGGAGACATTAGATACGACCTGGAACCGTACAGCCACAATGCCCAGGAACCAGCTACCTTGGCTGTGAACCCATGAACACTGAGACTCCAGCCTCCTCAACCATGGGCACCTAAAAAGTTTGTCCAGGGGGAGACAAGGTGGCGGCCGAATAGACAGACGGGTCCTGAGCCTTCTCACAGCGCAGATAGAAGGAACAGCTGAATCGAATAACATCCACCCAGAACTGGTGAATTAAACACAGCTGGTGAGACAATCCATGGATGGATAGGCCAGAGGACACCTGGAGAGATGTGGGATCAGGGATCTGGGCTGGAGGGAGAAACGCGTGCAACAGGGACTAGAGTCTCAGAGGGAGACTGCGCTGCACCAAATCCACATCCCTTGGGGTCAGTGTAGCCCTAGAATGTGGAAGGGGGTCTACAGGGCTGCTGGCAGCAGGGGACTCTAGATCTAAGACCACAGCCATGGGAGACTGCGCCCAGAAGGGCAGCCTGAAGTTCTATACCAGCCACACAGTGCTGGGGGAAGAAAGACGCGAGGCGGCGCAGTTGCTCTGTCTTTATAACTTCCTTGCTTTTACTTGCTAAACTCAGTGCATAGGATCTTTCAATTAAAAAACACTCACTGAGACTGCAGGGGAAGGTGGGTTTTGGTGAAAACTGCAGAGCAGAATAGGGAGAGATTAGCAGGGAGCCAGCTCTGGGACAGTCCATCCCTCCAATCCTGAACAGACATTTTTCTCCTGAAGACCAGGCTCCCCCAGAGCAGTGCAACCACACCCAGTCTTGAGCACAGCAGGAAAAGGAAGATTCTAAATACCCCCAGGGAGCCCTGAGGTATTGGGTTGAGGGGCCATTTGGTCCCTGAAACTAATACAGAAACACCACAATGTAGGACAGTGGTTCTTAACCTGTGGGTCACGACCCCTTTGGCGGTCGAACGACCCTTTCACAGGAGTCCCCTAAGACCATCCTTCATATCAGATATTTACATTACGATTCATAACAGTAGCAACATTACAGTTATGAAGTAGCAACGAAAATAATTTTATGGTTGGGTCACAACATGAGGAACTGTATTTAAAGGGCCAGAAGGTTGAGAACCACTGGCTTTCAGAAATAGAAGCTTGTGTAAATATGACTGAAAGCAGGCAGAAAAACAATATGGGCATATTGATTCCACCTGCTTGAAACCAAGGTTGTGGCTTATGACACAGAGGACCAGTGGATCACTGGGAACTTCAACACTGTGCTGACTACCTGACAAGAAACTGAGATGTGGCAGGCAGAACAGTAGAGAGGGATCTTAAACCTGCCACCATGGAACATTGAAGCTCCGCTGAAACAAACGAACTTCACTACTTCACTTTTTTATTTATCTTTTACTTAAGAAACTAAAAATTGTTTTTCACTTTATTTTATTTTTATTATTATATTATTATTTTTATTATTACCATTTTTCTTAACTTTTTTGGATTAGTGTTTTATTTTTTTTTATCACTATTTTACTCTATCTCATTTTTTTCTTTATGCCAACACTTGCTTCCTCACTTTTCCCATTTTCATCCTGTTTCTCTTCTCCTATTCCTGCTTTAGTTTTTCTCTATCCTTTCCTTTTATTTCCTGTAATATTTGACCTTCTTTATCTGCTTTATTGATGCATTACAATTAACGTAGTCTCTGTTGGCCTACTCATTTATCTAATTCCCTCTCCCCTGCTCCAAGTCCATGCACACTTCTCTTTTCTCCTTCTTCACTAGCCAAATTTTTTTCTTTCTCCATTTCTTCTTATTGTTGTTTGTTTGATTGTTTCTTAGTTTGTCTTTTTGTTTTTGTTTTCTTTATTTTATGCTTTTTCCTCTCCTCGCTTGTTCTCTTCTTCTATTAATAGCTTAATTAAATTCAATCACCAAATCAGGACTATCTGCTCTTTATTCTCCTTTTCCAAAAATAGATGAACACATAGATATATTAAAGAAATGGAAATTTTTATTTTTTTCATATATATACATATATATATGAGGCCCGGTTCATGAAATTCATGCACAAAGGTGGGGGGGGGGGGGGTGGAATCCCTCAGCCCAGCCTGCACCCTCTCCAATCCAGGATCCCTCTTACAATCTGGAACCACTGGATCCTAACCACTCATCTGCCTGCCTGCTTGATGCCCCCAACTGCCAGCCTGATGGCCCTAATTGCTCTCCCTTATCAGGCTGATCCCCCTAACTGTTCTCCCCTCCTGGCCCTATCCCCCTAACAGCCTAACTGCTCTCCCCTCCTCCTGGCCTGATCTCCCTAACTGCCTAACTGCTTCCCCCATGCTGGCCTGATCTCCCTAACTGCCTATCTGCTTTCCCCGCCTGGCCAGATCCCTCTAAGTGCCTATCTGTGCTCCCCTCCTGGGCTGATCCCCCTAATTTCCTATCTGCTCTCCCCTTCTGGCCTGATCCCCCTAACTTCCTATCTGCCCTCCCCTTCTGGCCTGATCCCCCTAAGTGCCTAGCTGCACTCCCCTCCTGGCCTGATTCCCTTAAATGCCTATTTGCTATTCCCTCCTGGCCTGATCTCCCTAACAGCCTATATGCTCTCCCCTCCTTGCCTGATCACCCTAATTGATCAGGAGCGGTTGGGAGCTTCAGTCACCCGCCAGCCTGAAAACCGCCCTCAGCCCCTCAGCCAGACTGGCCAGGCACCCAAGTGGAGACGCCCACCCTGAAGGGGGTGTGACCAGCTGCAAACACCCATCATCCCCTCATCCAGGCTGGCCAGGCACCCAAATGGGAGCCCCACCCTGATCCAGGACACCCTTCAGGGCAAACCAGCAAGCCCCCACTCGTGCACCAGGCCTCTATCCTATATAGTAAAAGGGTAATAAGCCTCCCAGCACCGGGATCAGTGGAGCCGCGAGGCCTCCCGGCACCGGGATCAGCGTGACAGGCGGCAGCACCCAAACCCCCTGATTGCCCTGCGGCTCTGTGTGTGACAGGGTGCAGCGCCCCAACCCCCTGATCGGCCCTGCTCTGTGTGTGACAGGGTGGGGCGCCCCAACCCCCTGATTGGCCCTGCCCTGAGTGTGACAGGCTGCAGCGCCCCAACCCCCTGATCCACCCTGCTCTGTGTGTGATAGGGGGCGGTGCGTCAACTCCCCTATCGGCCCTACTCTGTGAGTGACAGGGGGGAGCTCCTCAACCCCCTGATCAGCCCTACTCTGCGTGTGACAGGGTACGGAGCCCCAACCCCCTGATTGGCCCTGCTCTGTGCGTGACTGAGGGTGGCATCGTAACCTCCCGATCCGCCCCGATCTGTGCATGACAGGGGGCGGCACCCCAACTCCCCAATCAGCCCTGCTCTGAGCCCAACCAGGGGCTGCACCTACGGATTGGGCCTGCCCTCTGCCACTCTGGAGCAGGCCTAAGCCAGCAGGTCGTTATCTCCCGAGGGGTCCCAGACTGCGAGAGGGCACAGGCCAGGCTGAGGGACCCACCTCCCCCCTGAGTGCACAAATTTTTGTGCACCAGGCCTCTAGTCCTATATAATAAAGAGGTGATATGCAAATTGACTGTCATGCCATCACACAAATTGGCTGCCCCATGTGGTCAAAAGATGGCCAAATTTTTGTGCACCAGGCTTCTAGTAATAATAATAATAATAATAACTTTAAATGTAAATAGAATAAATGCCCAATCAAAAGATATATAGTAGCTGAGTGGATAAGAAAACATAACCCACATATATGCTGTCTACAGGAAACCAACCTCAGAAAAAAGGACTCACAACAGACTGAGAGTGAAGGGATTGAAAAAAATTTTTCAGGCAAATGGAACTGAAGAAAAAAAAAAAAAGCTGGGGTACCAATATTTATATCTGACATATTAGAACTCAAAGTGAAGGCCATAACAAGAGATAAGGAAGGGCACTTCATAATACTAAAGGGAGCAATTCAACAAGAGGATATAATTGTGGTAAAAATATATGTACCCAGTGCAGAAGCACACAAATACAGAAAAGAACTTCTGGAAGATATCAAGGGAGAGATTGACAGCAATACAGTCATAGGAGGGACTTTAATACCCCACTAACACCACTGGATAAATGCTCTAAACAGAAAATTATCAAAGAAACAGCAATCCTAAATGACTCACTAGATCAGATGGAATTAATTGACATCTTCAGAACATTTTACCCAAAAGCCACTGATATACATTCTTCTCAAGTGCACATGGGTCATTTTCAAAGATAAACCACATATTAGGACATAGGCAAAGTCTCTTCAAATTCAAGAAGATAGAAATCATATCAAGCATCTTCTCAGACATAATGGCATAACATTCAAAATCAACTACAATAAAAAAAATATCAAACATGTGGAGGCTAAATAGCATGCTATTAAACAATGATTGGTTTACCAAAGAGATAAAAGAAGAAATTAAAAAGCATCCTGGTAACAAATGACAATGAAAACAAAGCAATCCAAAATCTATGGGACGCAGTGAAGGCAGTCTTGAGGGGGAAGTTGATAGCTCTACTGGCCAACCTCAAAAAAAAAAGAAAAATGGTAATAAATTATTCAACCCTACAACTTAAAGAATTAGAAAATGAGCAACAAGAAAAGTGCAACATAAGCCAAAGGAAGGAAATAATAAAGATCACAGCAGAAATAAACTACATACAGACCAAAAAAAAAAAAACAATACAAAAGATCAACAAAACTAAGAGCTGGTTTTTTAAAAGGATAAACAAGATTGATGAACCTCTAGCCAGACTCACCATGAAGCAAAAGACAGGGCCCAAATGAAAAAATCAGAAATGAAAGAGGTGAACCGATCCCACAGAAATACAGCAGATAATGAAAAAAATACTGTGAATAGCTCTATTCCAACAAACAGGACAACCTAGACGAAATGGACATATTCTTAGAAAAAGGCAGGCTCCCAAAACTTAATCAAGAATAATAAAAAAAAAAACCTGAATAGGCTGATAGCTACCAAAGAAACTGAAGCAGCAATCAAAATCTTCCAGCAAACAAAAGCCCTGTGGGACTTCACAGATGAGTTCTACCAAGCCTTCAAAGAAGAAATAAAACCTATCCTCTTCAGACTATTCCAAAAAATTCAAGAGGAAGGCACACTTCTGAACTCTTTCTATGAAGCCAGCATTACTCTAACACCCAAAAGAGAGAGAGACTCCACAAAGAAAGACTACTACAGGCCAATATCCTTGATGAACATAGAGGCTACAATCCTCAACAAAATTCTAGCAAATCAGATCGAGCATTACATTAGAAAGATCATACACCATGACCAAGTGGGATTTATTCCAGGGATGCAGGATGGTCCAATATCCACAAACCAATAAATGTAATATATCACATAAACAAATTGACCGACAAAAATCACATAATCATGAGAGTCGATGAAGAAACAGCTTTTGACAAAAATCCAACACCTTTTCCTGATAAAAACTCACAGCAAGTGGGAAGAGGGATTATACCTCAACATAATAAAAGCCTTATATGACAAACCTACAGCCAACATCATACTCAATGGGCAAAAACTAAAATAATTTCCCATAAGAAGAGGAATAAGACAGGGATGCCCACTTTCACCACTCTGTTAGACATAGTACTGGAAGGGCTAGCCATCATGAATAGACAAGAAGAATAAACAAATGCATTCAAATTGGAAAAGAAGACATAAAACTGTCCTTATTTTCAGATGACATGATACTATACGTAAAAAACTCAAAAGACTCCACAAAAAACAACTACACTTAATAAATGAATTCAGCAATGTAGCCGGATAAAAATTAACACTCAGAAATATATTTCTTTTTTATAAACCAATAATGAACTCACAGAAAGAGAAACTTAAAAAACAATTCAATTTACCATTGCAACAAAAAAATTTAGATACCTGGGAATAAACTTAACAAAGGAGGTAAAAGACCTGTATGCGGAAAACTACAGGACATTGAAAAAGGAGCTAGACTAAGGCATAAACAAATGGAAGAACATACCATTTTCATAGATTGGTAGAATCAATATCATTAAAATGTCCATACTACCCAAAGCAATCTACAAATTCAATACAATCCTCATTAAAACACCAATGGCATATTTCACACATCTAGAACAAACTTTCCAAAAATTCATCTGGAATATATAAAGACCCCGAGTAGCCACAGCAATCCTGAGAAAGAAGAACCAAGTTGGAGGGACAACAATACCAGATATCAAGCTATATTACCAATCCACGGTTCTCAAAACTGCCGGGTACTGGCACAAGAACAGACATATACTGGTAGACCAATGGAACAGAACAGAGAACACAGAAATTGACCTAAGCCACTATGCTCAATTAATATTTGACAAAGGTGGCAAGAGCATACAATGGAGTCAAGACAGTCTCTTCAATAAATAGTGTTGGGAAATTTGGTCAGATACATGCAAAAAAAATGAAACTAGATCACAAACTTACATCATACACAAAAACAAACTCAAAATGGATAAAAAACTTAAACATAAGATGGGAAACCATAAAAATCTTAAGACTCCATAGGCAGCAAAATATCAGATATGTCATAACAATATCTTCACGGATACAGCTCATAGGGCAATGAAAACTAAGGAGAAAATAAACAAATGGGTCTACATCAAAATAAAAAGCTTCTGCACAGCAAAATCACCATCAACAAAACAACAAGAAAGCTCACCGCACGGGAGAACATATTTGCCAATGTTATCACCAATAAGGGCCTAATCTCCAACATTTATAGGGAACTCATACAACTTAACAAAAGGAAGATAAACAATCCAATCAAAAAATGGGCAAAGGACCTAAATAGACACTTTTCAAAAGAGGACATTCAGAAGGTCAAGAGACATATGAAAACATGCTCAAAGTCACTAATCATCGGAGAGATGCAAATCAAAACAACAATGAGGTACCATCTCACACCTGTCGGAATCACTATCATCCACAAATCAACAAATGACAAGTGCTGGAGAGGATTTGAAGAAAAAGGAACACTCGTGCACTGCTGGTGGGAATGCAGACTGGTGCAGCCACTATGGAAGACAGTATGGAGTTTCCTCAAAAAACTAAAAATGGAACTCCCATTTGACCCTGTGATCCCTCTTCTAGGAATATAGCCCAAGAAACCAGAAACACCAGTCAGAAAGGATATATGCACCCATATGTTCATAGAAGCACAATTTACCATAGCTAAGATCTGGAAACAGCCTAAGTGCCCATCTGTAGATGAATCGATTAGAAAACTGTGGTACATCTACATGATGGAATATTATGCTGCTGTAAAAAAGAAGGAATTCTTAGCATTTACAACAGCATGGATGGAACTAGAGAGCATTATGCTAAGTGAAATAAGCCAATCAATGAAGGAAAAATACCACATGATCTCACTCATTTATGGATAATAAAGACCATTATAAACTTATGAACAAAAATAGATACAGAGGCAGAGCAGCCTCAAACAGACTGTCAAACTACAGCGGGAAGGCCAGGGAGGGTTAGGGGGCAGGAGGGGGGGAAGTAAGAGATCAACCGAAGGACTTGTATGCATGCATATAAGCATAACCAATGGACATAAGACACTGCAGGATAGGGGAGGCCAGGGGACTGTCAAGGGCGGGGAAAAAAGGAGACATATGTAATACTCTTTGTAATACTTTAAGCAATAAAACAATTTTTTAAAAAAGAAATACTTATGCTTCTCAGAAGTTTTATAGGGAATATATGTCTGCATATGTGCATAACCCATAGCCACAGACTCAGGGTGGTGAAATCCTGGGTGGTGCCAAGGGTGAGGACGGGCTAGAAGGGGTCAATGAGGGAAAAAGGAAACATATGTAATACTTTCAACAATAAATATTTTTTTAAAAATCCCAGTTTTCTAATTTATTAGCTATGTGACTTTGGACCAGTTGCTTAATCATGATGAACCTCAGTTTTTTCAACAGTATGATAGTATAATAATAGTATTGTACATGCCTGTTATGATAATTTAAATATAAAGTGGAATAATCCAAAGTACTCACCATGCCTGGTACTCACTCAATGTTGACTCTTAGGACTGTGGTGGGAAATAAATGAGAAATGTCAAGCCCCTGCCATATTGTAGGCATTCAATAAAGAGTAGCTCTCATAGGGAATAAGTGGTTGTAAATATAGAGGCATGGAATTAGGAGGATTTTAAGATGCCTTCCAACAAAGTTGGAGACATGGGTTGTTCCTGAATTTAATTTAAGAAGATCCAAATCATATCAAGTGTCTTCTCTGACCACAGTGGCATGAAACTAGAAATCAATAGCAAGAGGAAAACAAAAATGTATAAATGTGAGGAAATTAAACAACACTGTCCTGTAAAACAATGAATCAAAGGAGAAATAAAAGGGAGGGAAAATAAAAATTTTATTGAGACAAAAATGGTAGCACAAATGTGAGAACTTGTGGAATGTGGAAAAGCAGTTCTTACAGGGAAGTTCACAGCAGTAAATGCCTGCATTAAAAAGAAAGAGAAATCACAACTAAACAACCTAACTCTATGCCTTAAGGAACTAGAGTTAGAAAAAACACACTGAGCCCAAAGTTAACAGAAGAAATGAAATAATAAAGATTAGAGAAGAAATAAAAGACATACAGAACAGAAAAACAATAAAAAAGATTAACCACTAGGAGTTGGTTTTGTGAAAAGATAAACAAAACTGACAAACCCATAGCTAGATTAACCAAGGAAAAAAGAGAAAAGACCCAACTCAACAAAATTTTAAATGAAAAAGAAGACATTATAACTGACTAGAGGCCTGGTGCACGAAAACTATGCACTGGGCGGGGGGTGGGAGGAGGATCAGCCTGGCCTGCACCCTCTCACAGTCCAGGACCCCCTTGGGGGATGTCCGCCCGCCGGCTTGTGACTGGATGGCCTTCTGTGGCTGCTGCACAGCCTGCTGCTTGAGCTTCAGCAGCTGCTGCATGTGCACAGCCTGGGCCACCATGTCTGACCTGTGAATACCATCAAGTGGGTGAGTCAATCACAGAGGCAGGCTCACCCTGAGTTCCCTGCGCTTCCCAGAGTCACTGAGTTGTTCAGACTGACTGCCTTCTACAGAGAACTGCACTCCTTGGGGGATGTAGCAGTGTGCCAAGCAGCAGGTGGCCAGGGAGGAGTCTGAATCGAGGCCAGGTGCAGTGCCACTCACACTCATCCTGGCCCACTGCGCCTGCTGCTGCCACTCGGTAGTGCTACCGTGGAGTCTGGAGAGGCTCCCGCTGTGGCAGCTGTGCTCACCAGCCATGAACCCAGCTTCTGTCTGAGCAGTGCTCCCCCATGGGAGCACACTGACCACCAGGGGGCAGCTCCTGCATTGAATGTATGCCCCTTGGTGGTCAGTGCACATCATAGCGACTGGTCTTTTCTGTCGTTCCACCATAAATGTTGCTTAGGTTTTTATATATATAGATAACACAGAAATTCAAATTATCGTAAGTGGCTACTATGAACAGCTATACGCCAACAAACTAAACAGCCTAGAAGAAATGGAAAAATTCTTAAAACATACAACTTACCAAGACTAAACCAAGAAGAAATAGAAAATATAAATAGACCAATTATAAGTAAAGAGATTGAATCAGTAATCAAAAATCTCCTCTATGCACTGTTGTTGTGAGTGCAGATTGGTACAGCCCTTGTGGAAAACAGTATGGAGTTTCCTCAAAAAATTAAAAATGGAATTACCTTATGACCCAGGGATTCCACTTCTGGGAATATATCTGAAGACTCTCAAAAAACTAATTTGAGAGAATATAAGCACGCTTATGTTTGTTGCAGTGTTATTTACAATAGCCAATATTTGGAAGCAGCTAAGTGCCCATCAGTAAATTAGAAGATAGAAAAGCTGGGATACATTTACAAATATAATGTCACTTGGCCATAAAACAGAAGGAAATTTTACCTTTTGCAACAGCATGTATGGACCTAGAGGTATTATACTAAGTGAAATAAGCCAGTCAAAGAAAAACAAGTACCATATGATTTCACTTATATGTGGAATCTAATGAACAAAATAATCTAACAAACAAAATAGAAACAGAATCATAAATACATAGAAGAGATTGACAGCTGTCAGAGGGGTGAGGGGTTGTCGGGTTGAGTGAAAAGGTAAAGGGATTAAGAAAAGAAGAAAAAACACAAAGACACAGTATTGTGATTGCCAGAATGAAAGAGGGGTGGGGAAGATGAAAGAAGGCAAAGTGGGGGATAAATGGTGGTGGAAAAAAGACTTTACTTTGGGTGGTGAGTGCACAAGCCAGTACATAGATGATATGCTATTGAATTGTACTCTTGAAAACTGTATTGTTTTTATTAACCACTGTCACCCCCAATAAATTCAATTTAAAAAATCTCCCAATGAAGAAAAGCCCAGGACCAGATGGTTTCACTGGTGATGTTTATGAAACATTTAAAGAATTAACACCGCCCTAACCAGTTTGGCTCAGTGGATAGAGCATCGGCCTGTGGACTGAAAGGTCCTAGGTTCGATTCCAGTCAAGGGCATGTACCTTGGTTGCGGGCACATCCCCAGTAGGAGGTGTGCAGGAGGCAGCTGATCGATGTTTCTCTCTCATCGATGCTTCTAACTCTCTATCCTTCTCCCTTCCTCTCTGTAAAATATCAATAAAATATATTTTTTTTAAAAAAAAGAATTAACACCAATCTTTCTCAAAACTCTTCCAAAAAATCAAAAAGGAGGAAGAACTTTCTAGCTCACTGAGCCAAGATTGTCCTGATACCAAAGCCAGATAAAGACATGAAAGCTACAGAGCAATCCTATATAATAAAAGCCTAACATTCAAATTGTTCAACCAGGAGTTCAACTGCTTGCTATGATGTGCACTTACCAGAAGTGTGCAGCGTGGAACAGGGTGGGCGTCAGTGTTGCGGCGCTGGCAGTGGGCAGCAGTGGAGGCACTGCCGGCCCCGATGGGTCTCAATGAGAGCAGGACTGCAGCAGGATGGTGAAGCAGGTAAGTGGGTGATGCCAGGCCAAGGCAGGTGCAAGCAGGAGCCCGATTGCCCTGCCGATCACCCCACAGAGGGCGACCAGCAGCTGGCAGGCACTGAAAGTCTTATTGGGGCCAGGCCCTGAGCTGGGATGGGGATGTTGGGGTGGGTGGTGGCAATCAACCACCTGTGGCACCTGGGCGGAGGGCTGCGACCTCTCACTGGCTACCTGGGGGCCAGAGTGATGGGGACAGAGATGCAGTGAGAATGCAGGGTGTCCCTGAGCTCACTCTCACACCCTCTGCTTCCCTCCCCTGGGATGCCAGGGCTCGCATGCCGGGGACCCCCCTCACCCTGCACTCAGGTGCCGGGTACTTGGGAGGGGAGCCCTGTACCCTCTGAGTGAGCTGGGCTACAGCCACGAGGAACACAGGGGGGCTATTTGGGCTCCCTGTGGGTTCACGCAGGAGCCGGTCTGTGAGGCCAGCCAGGAGAGAGTGTGCTGCCCGCCTGGCTTCTGTGCGGCACTGCTGGGCACCCTGTGCCCCAGCCCTTGGTGTCTGGCTGCACTCACCACATCTCCATATGGAAACTTGGGCTCCATGACTCAGGCGGAGGGGAGCACGCGGGGGCTGCCCAGGGCCCAGAGGTCAGCTGGGACCTGCCCTTCCACACCAGACATTCATGCCTTGATCACCAACCAGGCCTAGGGACTGCACCCCTGCACGAATTTTGTGCACCGGGCCTCTAGTATCCTGATAAATATAAATGCAAAAATTCTCAATATAGTAGCAAACTGAATTCAGCAGCACATTTAAAAGGATCACATATCACAATCATGTTGGATTTATCCCTAGGATGCAATAATTATTTAACATCCACAAATCAATCAATGTGATACATCATATTAGAATAAAAGAAAAGAATCATATTATCATCTCAATAGACCTGGAAAAAGCATTTGACAAAATTCAATATCCATCCATTTAAAAAAAAAAAAAAAACTCTTAACAAATTAGGAACAGAAGGAACATATCCTATATAATAAAAGGCTAATATGCAAACAGACTGAACAGCAGAACAACCAAATAACTGGTTGCTATGATGTGCACTGACCACCAGGGGGCGTGTGTGGAATATGGTGGGTGTCTGCAGCAGGTGGCAGAACACAGAACATGGTGGGCATCAGCCACAGCAGTATGGTGGAGCAGGTGAGTGGGGGCATCAGACCAACGCGGGGTGCTGGTCATTGTCATCAGGGCAAGCCTCTGATGGTTACTGAAAATTCTTTGCTCCTCCTGCCAGCGCTAGCCTCCCTTGTACCCACTTCCAGCACCAGAGCCATTGCTCACACCCATTGCTGGTGCCCAGAGCTGGCCCCAATCACTTGGCACCATCAGCGGATGCAAGTGGCAGCTGCCAGCTCCGATTACCCCTCAGGGCTTCTCCACCTCCCCCTGTTCCTGAAGGGCAATTGGGGCAGCAGCCTCCACTCACACCCACTGATGGCGCTGGCCCCAATTGCTCTGCGCTGTCAGTGGGTACAAGCGGGGCCGGTGTCGTCAGCACATGGGAGTGGCAGTGGCAGGAACAGGGCTGCTAGCAGACAGGGGACCAGGAGCCATGGCAGGAGGGGCCAGGTAGGGGCGCGGAGGATGGGCTGAAATCAGCTCCTGTATCCATCACAGCCTCACAGCCCACAGTTCCTTTCAAGGTGCATGAATTCGTGCACTGGGCCCCTAGTCTCATAATAAAGGCCATATATGTCAAGCCATAGCAAACATTATGCTCAATAGTGAAAGTTTGAAAGTTTTTCCTCTTAGATCAGAAACAAGACAAGGGTGCTCACTCTTACCATTCTTATTCAACACAGTATTAGAAGTCCTACCCAGAGCAATCAGGCAAGAAAAAAAAATAGATAGAAGTCATCAAAATTGGAAAGAAAGAAGTAAAATTCTTCATTTGCAGATGACATTACTTGATACATAAGAGACTCAATCAAAAACTTTAATTCAGTAAAGTTGCAGAATACAGAATTAACATACAAAAATCAGTAGCATTTCTATAATGACAAATTTTCAGAAAAAGAAATAAAGAAATAAATCACATATACAATAGCATAAAAAATGAAATGTTTAGGAATAAATTTAGCTGAGGAGGTAAAAAATCTCTACTCTGAAAACTACTAGGCATTGATGAAAGAAATAAAAAACACAAATAAATGGAAAGGTATTCCGTATTCATGGATTGGAAGAATTAATTGTGTTAAAATGCCAAAACTACCCAAAAAAATCTATATATTCAATCAATCTTTATCAAGATTCTAATGTCAGTTTTTACAGAAGTAGAATAAAACATTTCTAAAATTTATATGGAACTACAAAAGACCCCAAATAGCCAATGAAATCTTGAGAAAGGAGGCATTAAACTTCCTGATTTCAAGTTATACTATAAAGCTGTTGTCATCAAAACAGTATGGTACTGGCATAAAAACAGACAGATTGGCCAAGAAAAGAATAGAATAAAGAGCCTAGAAATAGACCATTCATGTATAGTCAACTAATATTTTGCAAGGGAGCCAAGAATACTCAATGGAGAAAAGACAGTCTTTTCAATAAATTATGCTGGGATAATTGGATATTCGCATGTAAAAGATTGAAACTGGACCCATATCTTACACTACCCACAAAAATTAACTCAAAATGGATTAAAGACTTGAAACCATGAAACTGCTAGAAGAAAATAGGAATAAATATCCTTGACATAGGTCTTAGTAATTATTTTTTTAATATCACAAGCAATAAATTCAAAAATTACAACAAATTTTAAAAGCATCTGCACAGCAAAAGAAACCATCAACAAGACAACCTATGGAATGGGAATATGTATTTGCAATTCATATATCAGATAAGATGTTAATATCTAAAATATATAAGGACTCATACAACTGAGTAGCAAAAAACAAATAACCCAATTTAAAAATGGGAAAAGGACCTAAATATATCTTTCCAGAGATGTACAAAAGATTAATAGGTACATGTAAAGGTGTTCAACATCACTAATCATTAGGGAAATGCAAATCAAAATCACAATGAGTTGTCACCTTACACCTGCTACAATGACTATTATAAAAAAAAAAAAGACAAGAAATAACAGCATTGGCCAGGATTTGGAGAAAAGGAAACACTTGTGCATTGTTGGTGGGAATGTAAATTGATGCAGCCACTATGGAAAACAGTATGGAGGTTCCTCAAAAAATTGAAAATAGAGCTACCATACGATCCAGCAATTCTGGGTATTTATCTGAAAGGAAAAGAAAAACCACTAACTCAAAAAGAAATATACCCCCATGTTAATTGCAGCATTGTACCAAAGAATAACAATCATGAGCCAAGAGGACTGTGCCTGACTGTCCTATCTCTCCTGCTTCAGGACCATAGAGAAAGATATGGAAACAACCTAAGTGTCCATCAGAGGATAAATGGGTAAAGAAACTGCGGTATCTATATACAATGGAATATTATTATGCCATAAAATAAAAACAAAGGAAATCCTACCATTTCCAACAACGTGGACAGGCCATGAGGGCACTATGCTAAGTGAAATAAGTCAGACAGAGAAGGACAAATACCACATGATCTCACTTAAACGGGGAATCTTAAAAAATAAAATTTAAAAACCTCATAGACAAAGAGATCAGACTTGTGGTTACCAGAGGTGAAGGAGAGGGGGGCTGAGGAAATAGGAGAGCCATGGTCAGAAGGCACAAACTTCCAGTTATAAGATAAATAAGTACTAAGGATGTAATGTACAACATGATGACTATAGCTTACACTGCTCTATGATACATAGAAAAGTTATTAAGAGAGTAGATCCTAAGAGTTCTCAATTCAAGAAGAAATTTTTTTCTTTCTTTTCTTTTTGTTGTATCTATATGAGAAAGATGGATATTAGTGAATCTACTGAGGTTATCATTTCACAATACATGTAAATCAAATCATCATGCTGTACACCTTAAATTTATACAGTGATGTATGTCAATTATTCCTCAATAAATTAGGGGAAATATGCCCTCCAACCCCTTGCAGGATACCATTGCCCAGTCCATTAAGGGAGGTATTTGGAGTGAAAATTTCTGGGTGGTAGCTGTAACTATCAAAGAACCATAAGCATGAGCCAAGAGGGACTGCACCTGACTGTCCTATCTCTCCTGCTTCAGGACCATAGAGAAAAGACTCCACAGTTCATCCATCCCATACTCTCCATATGTGCCCTAAAGAATACATAGATCCATGTAAACTCACATGAATACAGAACCTAACTGACCACAGGACGGGTGGCCACATGGAGTTTCTGTTCTGCTTGCATTTTTTTTACTTCCTCCTAGTAAGGACCAAATAGTAATAGATGGGTTTTGTATCCCTAGTTCCCTTTCTCCATCCAACATAACTCTCACTACCATTTTTATTAGAAAAGTGTTTATTCAATATACTGAGCTGATATTTTTGTTCCA
This sequence comes from Myotis nattereri, assembly GCF_964212035.1. Classification (NCBI taxonomy): domain Eukaryota; kingdom Metazoa; phylum Chordata; class Mammalia; order Chiroptera; family Vespertilionidae; genus Myotis; species Myotis nattereri. The sequence continues at coordinate 108,986,372 of NC_138076.1, forward strand.
AAAAATGATCATTGTTTAAACAGTAGGAAGAGATGTTTTCATTAGAAAGCAGAGCAGTGATGTTTAAAATATTGTGAAGCTCATGTGGCCAATGGTAGGCAGTATGGCTGAGGGTACATGCCCCATTTGTGGTGGCAGAGATATTCAGGGCTTCAGAGAAAATGTCATTTCTTAAAACTGCCCAACAATATGCATGCATCTCTGCCTTGCTGGGCTTCCCAAGCAAGTTATCTGTCAAAGCCTAAGCCCTGTCATTTTTCTGAGAAAACTGATGAGGGGAGAGGGAGCCAGGTTGGCAGGATTTGTGACTAGGTTTTGACACAGGGGCTGAGCACCTGCTTCAGAGGATGTACTTTGAGTGTGCACATTCCTCCTTCCTCACTCTTCTAGCTGACGTTGGAATGTACAGAAAGACAGTCAATAACCACAAAAAAAGATTTGAATTTCTATGAAACAGGCTCTTCCAGGCGCCTGAGCTATTTCTATAGAAATATAACATACCATTGAGTATAAATAGAATTAACGACTGCCAGGAATTTACTTTTCTTTTTCCATCTATAGAAGCTAAAGATATTCACAACATAAGGAGAAAAATGAGTGAGGAATAATTTAAGACACCTTTGAAATGTTTGCTTCGGCTATTTTTACTTTTTCTCATTCCATAGAAACAAAGGTTCTAAAAATGGACTTGGAACAGCCAAGTTTTGATACAACCATTTGGTAAGTTTCTTGAGAGCAGGAGCCATGCATTATATTTATTTGTGTGACCCACAAAGTGACATGAACAGAATATAGTGTTAAGAAGCAGCACTAAATGGAAAAAGGAGTGACAGCACTGAATGGAGGAAGGCAACAGCCAGCTGAGAAGCAGAACACTGAAATGGACAGAAGAGAACTAATTACTCAAAAGAGGGATGATCCTGTATAATTTCTGTCTACACAATGAGCATTCATTATTTGGAAAGAGGCTGATTGAATTGAACTGTCCTTAAAGTCAGAAAACAGGGAAGTGGGTGGAGGTTTACTTTATAATGCAAATTTTTAGCAAATATAGGAAATATTCCTTAGGTCAGGGTTTCCTTTTTGCATAAAATCAAGTGAAAACTTTTCTACTATCTCTCTGGTTTGCACAATTGCCTATTCTAACCCACCCTTCCCAGAGTGCAGAGTTGAGTACCATGTGTCAAGAACTTTCTAAATACTTTTAATATATTACTTCACTTAAACCTCATAGCAATCCATTTTATAAACAAACTGACGAGGCCCACAGGGGTGAATCAATTTGCCCAACATCACAGAGCAAGTACATGGGATGACGAGGGCAAGAATTCAAATCCACATATTCTAACTCCAAGATGACTACAACTTCTCTAGAAAAGTTGACCTTGATCTCTCTCTCTCTCTCTCTCTCTCTCTTTCTCTCTCTCTCTCTCTCTCTCTCCTTCCTTCACTCCCTTCCTTCTTCCCCTGCTTTCTCCATTTCTCCTCTCCTTCTTCAGCTTTCCATCTCCCTCTGCCCTCATTTCTCTCTCTCATGAGGACCACCAAGCTCACTTCCATATGCATTTGCTCATAGTCTTTTCCCACCTGGATTGCCCATTTCACTTTTCCTTCACGTGATCACTCTTTCTGAAAAAATGTTCTGAAAACGTCTGAAAAATCAACTTATGAGTTCTCATAGGAGGTCTTGTATTGCTGTTAAATTATTCAAAGTGGCTTGCTTTTGCAGAAAGCGCTAAATTCTTTGAGAATGAGAACTATGTTTTATACTTCACCAAATGCCTTGGGAAAGTGCTAAACATAAAACATTTGCTCAGTAAGTATTCACTGAGCTGAAAAATATGAGTGACACTTTTTCCCAGTTTCCCATGTGTAGTAGAAATATTGGTCACACAGAAGACTCTTCTAACCAATGAAGTTAGATAGGGCCTTGGGGTTATTTCAGTTCAAACATTCATGACTTCCAGGTCAGGCTTATGCTTTTTCCTCCCCTGGTGCTGAGATAGTGGAGGCTTCTCTGGAAATAATGGAACCCCAAGATCAGATCAGCCTGTACCTCATCATCCCACATAAGGAACAGATACTCTGAACTGTGTCCTCAACCTCCACAGAAAATGAGTAGAAATAAACTTTGTTGTGGTGGACCACTGAGATTTGAGATTGTTTATTCCTGAAGAATGACCTGTCCTCTCCTGACATGCTTATTTTTCACTACAACAAGAGTTCGCTAAATGCAAACAGAGGAATCATGTTTATATTGGCTCAATATCTACAAATCAATCAACATTATACAACACATAAATAAAATGATAAAAATCATGATAATATCAGTAGATGCAGAAAAAATCATTTGACACATTTCAAAATCCAGTGGGGATAGAGAGAACATTTTTCAACATAATAAAGATCATATATGACAAACCCATGGTTAAGATCATACTCAATGGTGAAAAGCTGAAAGCATTTTCTCCAAGAACAGAAACAAAAATAAGAATGTCCACCTGCTGATGGCGCCGAGCAATTAGGGCAGGTGCCAGGGCCTGGCAGCGGGTACAAGCGGCAGCTCTGTCGCTGCCAGTGGGTGCAAGTGGGGCCGGTGCCAGCAGCAGGTGCAAACGCCAGGCATGACCATGGCACACATGGGAGCAAAGAATTTTCAGTAACCATCAGATGCTTGCCCCGATGACAGGGATCAGTGCCCCGCCTTGGTCTGGTGCCCCCACTCACCTGCTCCACCATCCCGCTGCAGCCAACACATGCCATGTTCCATGCGTGCCCCTTGGTGGTCAGCACAAATCATAGCGGCCAGTTGTTTGGTTGTTCGGTTGTTCCGCTATTCAGTCTATTTGCATATTAGCCTTTTATTATATAGGATTTGTTATTGATTTCAGAGAAGAAGGGAGAGGGGGAGAGAGATAGAAACATGAATGTTTAAAGAGAATCATTGATCGGCTACCTCCTGCACATACCCACTGGGATCAAGCCTGAAACCCGGGCATGTGCCCTTGACTGGAATCAAACCCGGGATCCTTCAGTGCACAGGCCAATGTTCTATCCACTGAGCCAAACCAGCAAGGGCTCAGTGAGGATTTTTTAAAAAACATAAATATGGAAGTATTTTTTTAAGTATAAAATGTTATTCAGCCCTAGCTGGCTTGGCTCAGTGGATAGAGCATCGACCTGAGGACTGAAGGGTCGATGGTCAAGGACAGGTACATTGTTTGCACATGTGGGAGGCAACCAATCAATGTGTCTTTCTCACATTGGTGTTTCTCTCTGTATCTCTCCCCCTCCCTTCCACTCTGTCTAAAAATCAATGGAAAAAATATCCTCGGGTGAGAATTAACAACAACTTTCTCCATCTGAAATTTTTACCATATAAAATTAGATATGGCTGATGCTATGAAGTGACAGAGTATAAATAAGTTGAACTCTCTATATGACAGTGCCTGCTGAATTTGGTATGATAATGTAGTTTCAAAAGTGTTATTAAGTGGTAAGTTGACACCCTGCTAGATTCCCTCTCTCTTCCACTCTCTCTAAATTATCCTCTGGTGAGGATTAAAAAAAAATCAATGGGAAAATACCCTTGGGTAAGGATTAAATAAATAAATATATAAATTATAAATATAAATAAATATAAATAAATATATAAATAAATAAATTAAGTAAATAAATATGTATATATTTATTTACTTAATCCTTACCGAGAACATATAACATATTTACTGATTTGAGAGAGAGAGAGACATTGATATGAGATAGACACCTTGATTGGTTGCCTCCTGCATGCACCCCGACTGGGGCTGGGGATCAAACCTGCAACCCAGGTATGTGCTTTTGAATGGGAATCAAACCCAAGACACTTCGGTGCTCAGGCCAATGTTCTAACCACTGAAAAAACTGGTCAGGGCTATTGTCTTTTATTTCTATGAACTCAAAGAAAGAAGTTAAAAAGGAGGAGTATGTCAAAAATAATTCAATTTATTGGGGTGACATTGGTTAATAAAATTATACAGGTTTCAAGTATACAGATATATGATATCTATACATTGCATTATGTGTTTACCACACAAAGTCAAATCTTCTTCCATCATCATATATTTGACACTCTTTATTAACCTCTCACTCCCATTATCCCCTGATAACCATTATACTATTGTCTATGTCTATGAGTTTTTGTTTGTTTGTCTTGTTTGTGTATTTGTTGCTTTAAGATTTATATTCCATAAAGAACTCATACAACTTAACAATAAAAAAAAAATCCGATTTTAAAAAGGGCAGAGGACCTGGACACTTCTCCTAAGAAGACATACAAATGACCAACAGATGTATGAAAAGGTGTTCAACTTCACTATTAAGGAAATGCAAATCAAAACTTAAATGAAATACCACCTCACACCTAATAGAATTGCTATTATCAACAAGACAACTAATAATAAGTGTACAAGAGGTTGTATTTACTGCTGGTGGAAATGTACACTGGTACAGCTACTATGGAAAACAGCATGGAGGTTCCTCAAAAAGCTAAGAATAGAGTTACCATATGACCCAGCCACCCCATGTCTGGGTACTCAAAAAATTTGAAAACATTTATTCACAAAGGTATATGCACCCTTATGCTCACTGTAGCATTATTCACAGTGGCAAAGGCATGGAAACAATTGAACTGCCCCTCAATAGATGATTGGATAAAAAAGATTTGGTACATATACACAATGGAATACTACTCAGCCATAAGAAAAGATGAAATAGTGGCATTTGCAAAAACATGGATGGATCTTGAGAATATCATGCTAAGCAAAAGAAGTCAGATAGAAAAGGTCAAAAATTCTTTAGAACAGATATAATGTGGATTTGTTGTTGTTGTTTTGCCTGGAAAACAAATAAATGGTCTTTGATAAATAAAAATAGCAGTACCCAATAATTACATATATATTCTTTATATCTGTTCTATTCAATCTTCACAAAAGATTATTTGTCCTGTTTCACAAATAAGTAAATTGAGGAGTTGGGTACTTAGTTATCTAAGGTCATAAAGCTATAAAGTGTAAGACTGGAATTTAAAGACAAGGCTGTCTAACCACAAAACTTCTACCAGGTCCAGAGAGATTCCATTTACTCACTGATATCAGCCACTTACTCAATTTAATAAAAATTGGAAGAGTTCCAGGAAAAACTGAAGGAAAATATGAATTTCACTTCCTGTTCTCCAGACAGGAATGCAAAATTCTCAGTCACACAATTGCTAGATAAATGTAAGCAAAAGAAAATGTAGAGAAAAAAATGACAAAGTCAGAGCTCAGAAACATACATATCTAGCCAAGAAGGTAAAAAGGGAGTGACATGACAGTGAAATATAAACAGTAGGAGCCTAGGATTCTGGGACTATGATAAAAGTTATAGACTACATGTATACCAGAAAAGCTGAAAATAAAGTTTCTTGAAAAAAATCCTGTTTTCATTAACTTTATGTTAAAAGTATAGAATGAGGTCTTTCTAGGAAAAGCTTGCATTTCTTGGCCTATACTTTCAGATACAAATATCTGGTTTTCTTTCAAAAATCTTTATCTTAAATATTAAAAATTAGAGGCCTGATGCACGAAAATTTGTGCACTGGGTGATGGGGGGGTGTCCCTCAGCTCAGCCTGCCCTCTCTCACAGTCCAGGAACCCTCAGGGGATGTCCTACTGACAGCTTAGGCCTGCTCCCCAGGGGCAGCAGGCCTAAGCCACAGTCTGGCCTCCCTCTGCGGGAGATGGCAGGGCCAATCAGGGGAAGACACCACCCCCATCACCCGCTGCTGCTGCTACCTCTGGCCTCCCTCTGCAGGAGGTGACCGGGCCAATCAGGGGAAGGTGCTTCCCCCATCACCCTGCTGCTGCTGCCACTGCTGGCCACCACGGCCACCTGCCCTCAGCCATCACAGCTGCTGTGGCTTTATCTAGAAGGACGTCCAGAAGACGTCAGGTCTATCTGGTCTAATTAGCATATTACCCTTTTATTAGTATAGATGGTGGCAGAGTAAGTGGAAGCTACACTGACACTCTCGCAGGACCAAACTGGAAATACAACTAAAATACAAAACAAACAAACAAACCAACAAAAAAAAAAAACTGAAAAATCAACTGAAGACTAACTGGAGAGAATCCTGATAACCAAGTATAGAAAGTGGAGATCACATAGAGACTGATAGGAAGGGCAAAGGTAAGAAAGGGCTGTCCAGGCTCCCACAGAGAACAGCTGAAGGTTGGGAGGGATAGCTCAGCTGTGGGAGGTTCCCACTGAGAACTCTGGGGTCTAACCCCTAAACTAGGCTCCCCAGCCCAGAGTACCAGAACTGAGAAAGGTGCCCATGTAACACCTGGCTGTGAAAAGCAGCAGGGTTGCTGTTTACCAGGGAGAGATAGCTGGAAATGCAGGTGCCCTCTTAACGGGACAATGCACAAAATTGTGTGTGCACCCACTCACCTGGGACTCCAGCAGAGGGAGGGCAGAGCAAATTAGAACTGCGTGAGGAGAGTCCAGGGTTAGGGGTTCTGGGGTTGAAGTACAAAGGGCAGCTACCCTGGTTTTCTGTGTTGAGTCATTCCTTCACACTGAGGAAGACATCTTTCTTCTACAGACCTTTGCTATCCAGGTAGTTTTGGCCTAGGGCAGTGGTCGGCAAACTGCGGCTCACGAGCCACATGCAGCTCTTTGGCCCCTTGAGTGTAGCTCTTCCACAAAATACCACGTGCAGGCGCACATGTACAGTGCGATTGAAACTGCGTGGTCCATGTGCAGAAGTCAGTATTTTGTGGAAGAGCCACACTCAAGGGGCCAAAGAGCCGCATGTGGCTCATGAGCCGCAGTTTGCTGACCAGTGGCTAGGGGAAAGGCAGTCACCACACCCTACTGAAAGAACTCTCACCCCACCCTGTGGTCAATATACTGAGGCCAATCAAGGCTGATAACAATCAGACTTCAGGCAAAGGTGGGTCTCTGGAGGCTTTGAGTCTTTAATTGATCACCTTCGGAGACTGGGGCTAGAGAAAGCAGAACCTGATGCACGTCTTGGTCCTTTGAAAAGCATCCAACCCAAGCAGAGAGCTATAGGCTGAGGATTGCTGATAACCCCAAACAGGATACTCAGGGCCAATCACAAACAGCGTCTAACATTGTCCTGCACTAGAGATAGCAGATCTACCAAATACATAGGCACAAACCCAAACAGGTGGCCAAAATGGGGAGGAGACAAAAAAAAAATGAAAGGAAAGAGAATTCTCCAGAAGAAGAGATAAATGAAATGGAAATAGGAAATGTAGCTGATATAGAGTTCAGAATAATGATAGTAAAGATGCTCAAGAGCATGAGAAAAGATATAGCAACTATGAAAAAAGAACAGTCGGAAATAAAGAATGACATAGTACTAATGAAGAACACTTTGGAAGGAATATATAGCAAATTAGGTGAAGCTGAGGATCATTACAGTGAATTAGAAGACAGGGTACAAAAAGTAGCTCAATCAGAGAACCAAAAGAAAAAATAAACAAATAAAAAACAGGAGGAAAGCTTAAGGGAGCTGTGGGACAACATGAAACATAACAATATTCTCATAATAGGAGTGCAAGAAGAGGAAAATAGCAAGCAAGGGATAGAGAACGTGTTTAAAGAAATCATGCCAGAAAACTTCCCTACCCTGGTGAAAGAAAAAGTCACACAAGTTCAGGAAGCACAGAGAGTCTCAAATAAGAAGAACCCAAACAGGCCCACACCCAGACACATCATAATAAAAATGCCAAAAAATTAAAGACAGAGATAATCTTAAAGGCAACAAGAGAAAAGCAAACCATTACCTACAATGGAGTTCCCATAAGTCTGACACCTGATTTCTCATCAGAAACGCTACAGGCCAGAAGGGGATGGCATGAAGTACTGAAGGTAATGGAAAGCAAGGATCTGAAACCAAGATTACTATATCCAGCAAGGCTATCATTCAAATTAGACAGTCAAATAAAGAGCTTCCCAGACCAAAAAAAAAAAAAAAAAAAAAAAAAGGCTAAAGGAGTACATCACCGCCAAGACAGCACTAAAAGAAATGCTAAAGGGACAGCTGTAATGAGAAGAAGAAGCAGAGAGAGAAACCTAGCCACACAGAATTAAAATGGCAATAAATAAGTACCTCTCAATAATAACCCTAAATGTAAGTGGATTATAAGCTCCAATCAAAAGGCATAAGGTAGCTGAAAGGATACAAAAACATGACCCAGCTATATGCTGTATACAAGAGACCCACCTCAGAACAAAAGACACACACAAGATGAGAGTGAAGGGATGGAAAAAATTTTCCCATGCAAATGGAAATGAAGAAAAGCAAAAAGCTGGAGCAGCAATACTCATATCTGATAAAATAGACTTCAAAACGAAAGCCATCACAAGAGACAACCAAGGTCACTACATAACACTAAAGGGATCAATCCAACAAGAAAATATAACCCTGGTAAACATATATGCACCCAATATAGGAGCACCTAAATATATATAAAAATGAATAGGGGATTTCAAGAGAGAGTTTGACAGTAATACAGTCATAGTAGGGGACTTTAACACCATCTGAATTCACTGGAAAGTCTTCCAGAAAAAATTAACAAGGAAACAGTGACTCTAAATGACATATTGGATCAGATGGATTTCATTGACATGTATAGAACATTTCACCAAAAAGTTGCAGAATATACATTCTTCACAAGTGCACATTCGTCATTCACAAAGATAGACCACATGTTAGGATACAAACAAGTCTCTACAAGTTTAAAAAGTTGAAATCCTATCAAGCATCTTCTCAGATCACAGTGGAATGAAATTAGAAATCAACTACAGTAAAGTGACTCAAAAATATTCAAATCATGGAGGCTAAATAGCATGTCATTAAACAACTAGGGGCCCAGGGCACAGATTTGTGCACCTTGAAAGGAACTGTGGGCCACGAGGCTGCAATGGGCACAGGGGTGGATCTCGGCCCATCCTCTGTGCCCCTGCCCTTCCCCTCCTGCCATGGCCCCCAGCCCCCTCTCTGCCAGCAGCTCCGCTCCCGCCACCTCCACTCCCATGCACTGCTGGCATCAGCCCCGCTCACACCCGCTGACTGCGTGGAATGATTGGGGCCAGCGTCAGCAGTGGGTTCAAGAGGCGGCTGCCGGCCCCGATCACCGCTCAGGAGTAGGGGGAAGTGGAGAAGCCCTGAGGGGTGATTGGGGCTAGCAGCCGCTACTCTCACCCAATGACAGCACCTAGCGATGGGGGCTGGTGCCGGGCGCCAGCAGCAGGTGGGAGCGGGGCCAGCACCGGCAGCAGGTGTGAGCACCAGGCAGGACAGTGGTGTATGGGAGCAAAGAATTTTCAGTAACTACCAGAAGTTTGCCCCGCCTTGGTCTGGAACCCCCACTCATCTGCTCCACCATCCCGCTGCGGCCAACACCTGCCATGTTCTGTGTGCACCCCCAGGTGGTCAGCACACATCATAGTGACTGGTTGTTCAGTTGTTTGGTTGTTCTGCCATTCAGTTTATTTGCATATTAGCCTTTTAATATATAGGATGAATGGGTAACCAATGAGACCAAGAAACAAATAAAAAAACTTTCTGGAAACAAATGTAAATGAACACACAACAACCCAAAATCTCTGGGACAGAGCAAAAGTAGTCCTGATAGAGAAGTTCATACCACTACAGGTCTATCTCAAAAAAAAAAATTAATAGACAGAACCTAGACACAGAACCTACACAGAACCTAGAGACAGAAGAACTTCGCTGGAGAGAACATGGCAAAAGATCCTGGACAGAAACAGGCCACAGAACCTAGAGACAGAACCTAGTGAGAGAACCTGGCTGAAGAACCTAGAGACAGAACCTGGCTACAGAACCTGGATAGAACATGGCAAGAGAACCTGACTAGAACCTGGTGACTGAACCTGGCTGGAGAACCTGGACAGAACCAGGCTGGAGAACCTAGCGAGGGAACATGGCTACAGAACCTGGCTGGAGAACCTGGAGAACCTGGCTGGAGAACCTAGCAAGAGAACATGGACACAGAACCTGGCTGGAGATCCTGACCAGAACTTGGCTAGAGATCCTGGCTAGGCTGCTGATCAACTGGAAAAAAAAAATTAATAATAAACTATTTAAACCTACAACTTAAATAATTAGAAAGAGAACAACAAGAAAAGACCACCATAAGTAGAAGGAAGGAAATAATAAAGATTAGAGCAGAAATAAATGGCATAGAGACTGAAAAAAATTCTAGAAAAGATCAATGAAACCAAGAGCTGGTTCTTTGAAAATTTTAAAAAAATTTGATAAATCATTAGCCTGACTTACCAAGAAACAGAGAGAGGACCCAAATAAATAAAATCAGAAATGAAACCAGAGAAGTAACAGCTGACACTACAGAAATACAAAGGATTGTAAGAAAATACTATATGTCAAAAATATGGACAACCTGGATGAAATGTACAAATTCCTAGAAAAAATATAATCTTCCAAAACTGAATCAGGAAGAATCAGAAAGCTGACTAGGCCAATAACAAGTCATGAAATAGAAGCAGTAATCATAAAAACTCCAGACAAACAAAAGCTCTGATCCAGACAGCTTTACAAGGGAATTTTACCAAACATTTAAAGAAGAGCTAACACCTATACTCTTCAAATTATTCCAAAATATCCAACAGGAAGGAATACTTCCAAGCTTTTTATGAGGCCAGCATTCACCTATTTCCAAAACCAGATAAAGATACTACAAAGAAAGAGAATTACAGGCCAATATCTCTAGTGGGGATATTTAGCAAAATGATAAAATCCTCAACAAAATAATAAAAAATCAGATCCAGCAATATATTAACAAGATCATACACCATGACCAAGTACATTTATTCCAGGAATACAGGGCTGGTGCAATAGTCACAATCAATAAACTGATATATCACATAAACAAATTGAAAGACAAAAATGACCTGACATATAAATACATTCAAAAAAACATTCAACAAAATCCAACACCCACTTTTGATAAAAACTCTCAGCAAAGTGGAAATAGAGGGATCATACCTCGGCATAATAAAGGCCATATATGACAAACCTACAGCCAACATCATCCTCTATGGGCAAAAACTAAAACCATTTCCCCTAAGAATAAGAACAAAATATGGATGTTCACCACTCTTATTCAACATAATACTGGAAGTCCTAGCCACAGCAATCAGACAAGAAAAAGTAAAAGGCATCCAAATTGGAAAGGAGGAAATAAAACTCATTATTCCTCCTGATCAATATCATGATGACATGATATTGTACATAGAAAACCCTAAAGACTCCATCAAAAAACTACTAGCTATGTAAAATGAATTTGGCAATGTAGCAGGATACACAATTAACTCCCAGGAATCTATGGCATTTTTATACTCCAATAATAAATTCTCAGAAAAAGAACTTAAACAACTAATCCAATTTACCATTGCAACAAAAAATATTAAGATACTAAGAAATAAACTTAACCAAGGAAATAAAAGACTTGTATTCAGAAAACTATAAGACATTGAAAAAGAGATAAAGGAAGATATAAACAAATGGAAGAATATATCATGTTCATGGATTGGTGGAATTAACATTATTAAAATGTCCATACTACCCAAGGGAATCTATAGATTCAATTCAATCCCTATTAAAATGTCAACAGCATATTTACCAGATCTAGAACAAATACTCTAAAAATTTACATGGGATCAAAAGAGACCACAAATAGCCACAGCAATCTTCAGAAAGGAGAACAAAGTTGGAGGAATCACAATACTAGATATCAAATCAAGTTATACTACAAAGACACCGTAATCAAAACAGGCTGGCACTGGCACAAGAACAAGCATATAGATCAACGGAGATTCAAGAAATCAACTCAAGCTATTATACTCAATTAATATTTGACAAATGAGGCAAGAGCAAACAATGGAGTCAAGACAGTCTCTTCAATAAATGGTGTTTGGAAAATTGGACAGATACAAGGAAAAAAATGAAACTAGACCACCAACTTACACCATACTTTGTCCTCATTTCTAATAATAAACTCAAAATGGATAAAAGACTTAAATGTAAGTAGAGAAACCATAAAAATCCCAGGAGAAACCATAGGCAGAAATATCTCAGACATCTCATAGCAATATGATTATAGATAATCTCCTAGGGCAAAGGAAACTAATGAGAAAATAAACAAATGGGACTACATCGAGATAAAAAGCTTCTGCACAGCAAAAGAAACCATCAAAAAAATGAAAATGGAGCCCACTGTATGGGAGAATATATTTGTGATACATCTGACAAAGAGTTAATATCCAAAATACATAAGGAGCTCATGCAACTAAATTAAAGGAGGACAAGCAAACCAATCAAAAAAATGGGCAAAAGAACTAAATAGTCACTTCTCCAAAGCCGACATTCAGATGGCCAAGAGACATGAAAAAAAATGCTGAATGACTGATCACCAGAGTCATACAAGTTAAAATGACAATGAGGTATCACCTCACACCTGTCAGAATGGCTATTATCAATAAACTACAAGTATTGGCAGGGATGAGGAGAAAAGGACACCCTCTTACACTGTTGGTGGGAATGCAAACTGGTGCAGCCTCTGTGGGAAACTTTATGGAGTTTCCTCAAAAAATTAAAAATGGAACTCCCATTTGATCCAGCTTCTAGGAATATATCCTAAGAAATCATAAACACCAGTCAGAAAGAATGTATGTACCCCTATGTTCATAGCAGCACAATTTACAATAGCTAACATCTTGAAACAGCAAAAGTGCCCTCAGTACATGAGTGGATAAAAAAGCTGTGGTACATTTATGCCATGGAGTACTATGCAGCAATAAAAAAGGATTTCTTACTCTTTGAGACAGTATGGAGGGACCTGGAGAATATTATGCTAAGCGAAATAAGCCAGTCAGAGAAAGACAAGTATCACATGATCTCACTCATATGTAGATCTAATGAAAAAAATAAACTGAGGAACAGAGTGGATCCAGAGACATGGAAGCATGGAACTGAGTGTGGTATCTCAAAGGGAAGGTGGAGGAGGATGGGTGGGAGAGAAGTGATCAACCAAAGAATTTGTATGCATACACATGACAATGGTCACAGACAATAGGGTGGGGAAGACCTGGGGCTACAGAGCAGAAGTGGGCTAGAAGGAATCAATGGGGGAGAAAGGGGGCATATGTAATACTTTCAACCAAAAGGATTTATTTTTTTTTTAAGTATAGAATAAATTGGAAATGATACACACCTCACCGAATTTTATATCTCTACCTAACCTACAGGAACTTCCTAGCCACTCCCATTATATCATCCTATTTTTTATTTTCAGTAAAACCTTTGTCACTATTGGGGATAAAAAATATATAGCTATTTTACCCCAAATTCCCTTTGGTGCTCAGTGGGAACATTGAGTCTCCGAGTTCCCATCTGGAAAGAGATTTGACTCAGCTAGGTCTTAGACACCAGACTCTAAGTCCATCTGTTCCAGGGAGAGTGGCCAAATCCTATAGGCCAGGCTCCTCCCACGAAGTCCTCTTACATCTGAGAGTCTACATATGACCATCATTCAACTCATCTCTGAATCTCAGTGCCATGTTCACAGGCCCAGTCAATTAGCTTCCCTCTGAGACCTTTTGTGTGGTTGTGTGGAAAGTCCCTCATGAAGTTCAGCTGCATCATAGCCTTCAAAACAAGAAAGAGCTATCTCTCTTCCACTCAAGAATTCCAATCTGGTGAACTATATTGTATGCTCTACCTTAGAAATTATGGAAAGTTCACAATTTATCAAAACATTCAGTTAAAAGGAAGGACCCCTGGAGAGCATATCCCAGTGCTTTTCAAACATTCACTCTGCACTACCATTTAATTCATTAATCAACCTTCGGGTGAAAAATCAAAGCAGCCTTGGCCGGTGTTGCTCAGTAGTTAGAGTGTTGGCCTGTGCCCTGAAGAGTCATGGGTTTGATACCCTGCCAGGTCCAGGCATGTGCAGGAAGCCAATCAATGTGTTTCTATCACATCAATGTATCTCTCTCTCTCTCTCTGTCTCTCTCTCTCATTCTTTCTTCATCATCCTCTCTCTCTCCCTTTCACTCTCTCTAAAAAAATCAATGGAAAAAATATCTTCAGGAATTACAACTAATATCAAAAAAAAATCCTGAATAATCAATTTAAGACTGGTTAGAGAGAACCTGATAACAAGGGATAGGAAGTAGAGACTGCATAGAGACTTGTAGAAAGGGTGGAAGCACAAAACGGCTGGATGGGCTCCCACAGGCAACAGCTGAAGTTCCAGAGAGATATTTCAGCTTTGGGGGGTTGAACTCTGGGGTCTAATCCCCAAACTGGGCCCCCCAGCAGAGAGCATTAGAACTAAGAAAGGTGCCCACATAACATCTGGCTATGAAAAGCAGCAGGTTTTCTATCTGTCAGGGAAAGATGGATGGAAACACAGGTACACTCTTAAATGGCCAACATACAAAATTCTGTATGCAGCAACTCACCTTGTGCTCTGGCAGAAGGAGGGTAGAGTGGACTGGAGCTGTGTGAGCAGAAGCCAGGGTTGCAGGCTCTGGGGTTAGAGCTCAGAAGGCAGACACCGTAGTTTCCTGTGCTGAGTTATTTCCTCATGCTGCGGAGGTCATTCTTCCCTCACAGACATTTGTTATGCAGCCAGTCTTGCCTGGAGGGAAAACAGTCCACCCAACCTATTGGAAAACACCTTGCCTCATGGTGTCTAATTTCTGAGGCTCATTAAGAGACTGAGAATAACAACTAGCAGAAGCAATTGTTCCACCATATTGGCAAAACTGGTGCCACATATATGGATGATTACCTGAGAGCTATTCAAGAGTAAATCTAATCAGTCTACAGGCAGAGACAGTCTCTAAAGCAGCCGTAGGCAAACTACTGCCCGCGGGCCAGATCCAGCCCGTTTGAAATGAATAAAACTAAAAAAAAAAAAGACCGTACCCTTTTATGTAATGATGTTTACTTTGAATTTATATTAGTTCACACAAACACTCCATCCATTCTTTTGTTCCGGCCCTCCGGTCCAGTTTAAGAACCCATTGTGGCCCTCGAGTCAAAAAGTTTGCCCACCCCTGCAAAGGCATTGAGTCTCGACTTGATCTAATTATTCAGAAATAGCTTTTGACAATGTCCTGCACCAAAGATTGAGAGACATAGCAGATCTACCTAATACATAGTCACAAACACAAACAGGCAGCCAAAATGAGGAGAAAAAACAACACTCAAATGAAAGAACAAGAGACTTCTCCAGAAGAAGAGATAAATGAAATGGAGATAAGAAATTTATCTGATATAGAATTCAGAATAATAAAGGCAAAGATACTCATCAGCATGAGAAAAGATAGTAAATGTGAAAATGAAAATAAAGGATGACATAGCACAAATAAAGGGCACACTGGAAAGAATACAAAGCAGATTAGGGGAAGCTAAAGATTGTATCAGTGAATTAGAGGACGGGTAGAAAAACATCACTTAATCAGAGAACCAAAAATAAAAAACAATTTAAAAAGCCATATATGACAAACCTACAGCCAACATCATACTCAATGGGCAAAAACTAAAACCATTTCCCCTAAGAACAGGAATAAGACAGGGATGCCCACTTTCACCACTCCTGTTTGAAATAGTACTGGAAGTGCTAGTCATAACTATCAGGCAAGAAGAAGAAATAAAAGGCATCCAAATTGGAAAAGAAAAAGTAAAATTTTCATTATTTGCAGATGACATGATATTGTACATCGAAAACCTTAAAGACTCCACCAAAAAACTCCTAGGCTTAAAAAATGAATTCAGCAATGTAGCAGCATACAAAATTAACACCCAGAAATCTATGGCTTTTTTATGAACCAATAATAAACTCACAGAAAGAGAAACTGAAAAAACAATCCCACTTAACATTGCAACACAAAAAAGTATGATACATAGGAATAAATTTAACCAAGGAGATAAAGGACCTGTACTCAGAAAATTACAGGATACTAGAAAAAGAGATAGAGGAAGACATGAGCAAATGGAAGAATATACTGTGTTCATGGACTGGAAGAATCAACATCATTAAAATGTCCATACTACACAAAGCAATCTACAGAATCAATGCAATCCACATGAAAATACCAATGTCATACTTCAAAGAACTAGAAAAAACTCACCAAATATTCATCTGGAATGAAAAAAAGACTGCGAATAGCTACAGCAATCTTGAGAAAGAAGAACAAAGTTGGAGGGATCACAATACCAGATATCAAGCTATACTACCAAACCACTGTTCTCAAAACTGCCTGGTACTGGCACTAGAACAGACATGCAGGCCACTGGAACAGAACAGAGAACCCAGAGATCGATTCAAGCAATTATACTCAATTAATATTTGACAAAGGAAGCAAGAACATACAATGGAGTCAAGACAGTCTCTTCAATAAATGGTGTTAGGAAAATTGGACATAACATGCAAAAAAAATGAAACTAGACCACCAACTTAACCATACACAAAAATAAACTCAAAATGGATAAAGGACTTAAACGTACGATGGGAAGCCATAAAAATCCTAGAAGAAGCCATAGGCAACAAAATAGCAGACATTTGCCATACCAATATCTTTACAGATGCAGCTTCCTCTATCTCTTTTTCTATCATCCTGTAATTTTCTAGGGCAATGGAAACTAAGGAGAAAATAAACAAATGGGACTACATCAAAATAAAAAGCTCTGCACAGCAAAAGAAACCATCAACAAAACAACACGAAAGCCCAGTGCATGGGACAACATATTTGCCAATGTTATCTCGGATAAGGGTTTAATCTCCAAAATTTATAGGGAACTCATACAACTTAACAAAAGGAAGATAAACAATCCAATTAAAAAATGGACAAAAACACTTTTTGAAAAAAGACATACAGAAGGCCATGAGATATATGAAACCATGCTCAAAGTCACTAATTATCTGAGAGGTGCAAATCAAAACAAAAATGAGGTACCATCTCACACCTGTCAAAATCATTATCATCAACAAATCAACAAACAACAAGTGCTGGAGAGGATAAAGAGAAAAAGGAACCCTCTTGCACTGCTGGTGGGAATGCAGACTGGTGCAGCCATTGTGGAAAACAGTATGTGTTTCCTCAAAAAATTAAAAATGAAACTTCCATTTGACCAAGTAATCTCTCTTCTCTGAATATATCCCAAGAAACCAGAAACACCAATCAGAAAGGATATATGCATCCCTATGTTCATAGTAGCACAATTTACAATAGCTAAGATTTGGAAATAGCCTAAGTGCCCATTAGCAGATGAGTGGATTAAAAATCTGTGGTACATCTATACAATGGGATACTAGGCTGCTGTAAAAAAGAAGGAATTCCTACCATTTGCAACAGCATGGATGGAACTGGAGAGCATTATACTAAGCGAAATAAGCCAGTCAGAGAATGATAAATATTACATTATCTCACTCATTTGTGGAATATAATGAGCAACATAAACTGAGGAACAAAAATAGAACCAAAGTCATAGAAGCATCAAACAGACTGTCCAACCTATGAGGGAAGGTGGGGGATAAGGGAGTAAAATATAAACCAAAGGACTTGTAGGCATGCATATGAGCATAACCAATGGACATTGAGGGTGGGGGGTGCAGTGAAGGATGTGCTGGGGGGTTGGGGTGGCCGGGGATGGTCAATGGGTGAAAAAGAACACTTATGTAATACTTTAAACAATAAAGAAATTAAATTTTTTAAAAAAGAAAAAATAATTAGAATAAGGACAAAGAGACTAAAAAAAAATCAATGAAACCACGAGATGGTTCTTTGAAAGGATAAACAAGATTGATGAACCATTAGCCATAGCATCAAGAAACAAACAGAGAGTCCCAAAAATAAATAAAATCAGAAAAGAAAGCAAAGAAGTGACCACTGACATCACAGAAGTACTAAGACTGTAAGAAAATATTATGAACAACTATATGCCAACAACCTAGACAAGTACACGATGGATAAAATGGACAAATTCCTAGAAATATACAAACTCCCAAGAATGAATCAGGAAGAATCTGAATAGGCCAATAACAACTTATGAAATACAAGCAATAATAAAAAAGCTCCCAGCAAACAAAAGGCCAAGTCCAGATGGCTTCCCAGGGGAGATTTATCAAACATTCAAAGAACTAACATCTATACTCCTCAAACTATTCCAAAAAATCCAAGAAGAAGGAACACTTCCAAGCTCTTTTTATGAGGACAGCATTATCCTAATTCCAAAACCAGATAAAGATACTAAAAAAAAGAATTATCAGTAATATCCCTGATGAACACAGATGCTAAAATCTTCAACAAGATATTAGCAAATCAGATCCAGCAATATATCAACCAGATCATACACCAAGACCAAGTGGGTTTTATACCAGGGATGCAAGGTTGATACAATATTCACAAATCAATAAATGTGATACAACACATAAATTAAAAGACAAAAATCACATGATCATATCAATAAAAAGCATCCAACAAAATCCAACACCCATTTTTGATAAAAAAAAAAACTCTCAACAAAGTGGGAATAGGGGGATCATACCTCAGCATAATAAAGGTCATATATAACAAACCTACAGCCAACATCATCTTTTTTTGGCAAAAACTAAAACCATTTCCCCTAAAAAGAGGAACGAGACAGGGATATCCGCCTTATTTATTTATCATAGTACTGGAAGTCTTAGACACAGCAGTCAAAGAGAAGGGGGGCGGGGGGAAAGCATCCAAATTGGAAAGGAGGAAATAAAACTCTCATTATTCATAGATGACATGATATTATATATAGAAAGCCCTAAAGACTCCATCAAAAGACTACTAGATTTAATAAATTAATTTGGCAATGTAACAGGATACAAAATCAACACCCAGAAATCTATGACTTTTTTATACACCAATAATGAATTCTCAGAAAGAGAAGCTATACAAACAACCCCATATACATTGCAACAAAAAATTAAGATACTTATATATAAACTTAACCAAGAAATTTAAAGACTTGGACTCAGAAAAGTACAGGACATTGAAAAAATAGAGGAATATATACTAGTAAACAAGTGAAAGAATATACCATGTTCATGGGTTGGTAGAATTAACATAATTAAAATGTCCATACTACCCAGGGCAATCTATAGATTCAATGTAATCCCTATTAAAAAACCAACAGCTTAATTCACAGATATGAAACAAATACTCCAAAATTTACATGGAACAAAAAAAGACCCTAAGTAGCTGCAGCAAGCTTGAGAAAGAATAACAAAGTTGGAGAAATCAAAATACCAGATATCACATTATACTACAAAGGCACTGTAATAAAAACAGCCTAGTACTGGCACAAGAACAGGCATATAAATCAATCAAACAGAACAGAGAACCCATAAATAGACCCATGCCATTATGCTTAACTAATATTTGACAAAGGAGGCAAGAGCATACAATGGAGTCAAGATAGTCTCTTCAATAAATGGTGCTGGGGCCCTAACTGGTTTGGCTTAGTGGATAGAGCGTTGGCCTGTGGACTCAAGGGTCCCAGGTTTGATTCCGGTCAAGGGCATATACCTTGATTGTAGGCACATACCCAGTGGGGAGTATGCAGGAGGCAGCTGATTGATGTTTCTCTCTCATCGATGTTTCTAACACTCTATCCCTCTCCCTTCCTCTCTGTAAAAAAATCAATAAAATATATTTTTAAAAAAACATATTTAAAAAAAATAAAAATAAATAAATGGTGCTGGGAAAATAGGACGGATTCATGCAAAAAATGAAATTAGGCCACCAACTTAAACCATACACCAGAATAAACTCAAAATGGATAAAACACTTAAATGTAAGTGAGGAAACTATAAAAAACCAAGAAGAAACTATAAGCAGCAAAAGCTCAGACATCACTCTTAGCAATATGTTTACATGGATACATCTCCTAGGGCAAAGGAAACTAAGGATAAAATAAACAAATGGGACTACATCAAAATGAAAAGATTCTGCACAGCAAAAGAAACCATCAACATGTATGGGAGAACATATTTGTAAATGATACATCTGACAAAGGGTTAATATCCAAAACATATAAGGAACTCATACAACTTAACAGAAGGAAGACAAACAATCCAATTAAAAAATGGGCAAAGGACTTAATAGGCACTTCTCCAAAGTGGATATACAGATGACCAAGAGACATATGAAAAAATGCCCAAAGTCACTAACCATCAGAGAGATGCAAATTAAAATGACAATGAGGTATCACCTCACACCTGACAGAATGGCTACCATCAACAAGTAAACAAATGACAAGTGCTGGCGAGGATGGGGAGGAAAGGGAACCCTAGCATACTGCTGGTGGGACTGCAGAGTGGTGCTGCCATTATGGAAAACAGTATGGAGTATCCTCAAAAAATTAAATATGGTATTGCCATTTGACCCCGTAATCCTACTTATAGTAATATATCCTAAGAAAGCAGAAATACCAATCAGAAAGAATGTATACACCTCTATGTTCATAGCAGCACAATATACAATAGCTAAGATTAGGAAACAGCCCAAGTGCCCATGAGTAAATGAGTGGATAAAAAAGTAGTGATAGGACAGGAAGATGGTGGCTGGCAGGACAGAGGTGGGTGAAAGAGAGGGTGAGGGTGAGTGAGGGGGTTTTAGGGGAGTGTGTGGATGTGTGTGGTGTGTGTGTGTGTGAAGGAGGGAGGAATAGTCTAATCCTGCAGGTAGACCAGGCTCTCCTGGACAGGGAGCCCCTGCCACCGCTGCAGGTACTCCCTGGGCTGTGGGGCTCAGGCACGGAGCCCATACCACATTGAAGGGGAGAGTGGCCTCCTCTAAGAACCCAACATCACCATCACCCAGACTGGCCTTGGACACTGCATGGGACCCTGCAGCCACACCAGTCAAAATCCTGCTGCCTCGCCCACAGACCTGCAGACCCTAGGATGTCCACCTCCAAGGGCAGATGGCTCCCACAGCAGAAACTCAGACTTCCCCCTCCTTGGCTGCCTGCCCATAGACACCGTGATCACGCTACTCCAATACGCTGGTCCACCAAGCAGCCACACAGGCAGGCAGCTATGAGCTGCTGGGCTTGCGCATGTATCCAACCAAGGATGCACAGCCCCTGCTGCAGTAACTGGGATTTCCCCTACCTCGGTTGCCAACCTCCAGTGCACAGGTCCTCAGAGTCCACCACCCCAGCAAGCAACTCCAGGGTGCCTTTGTGAACCTCCGCTGGGCGCACACCTATCCAACCAAGGATGCATGGCCCCTGCAACAGAAACTCAGACATCCCCCTTCCTGGCTGCCAGCCTACAGACACTGTAGTCATGCTGCTCCAGCGCATGGGTCCACAGAGAGCCCGCCGCCCTGGCAGGCAACTCCAGGATACCTCTGAGAGCCACCACTGGGCACGCACATTTCCAACCAAGGGTGCAAGCTCCACAGCAGAAACTGGGACCTTCCCATCCCTGGCTGCCAACCTCTGGACACCGCATTTGCATTGCTCCAGCTTGCGGGTCCCCCTAGGCTACCATCCCGGCAGGCAGCTCCCAGGTGCCTCTGTGAGCTGCTGCAATGTGTGAGCATACCCAACCAAGAGTGCACGTCTCCCACAGCAGAAGCTAGGTCTTGCACCTCCCCAGCTGCCAGCATCCAGTCTCCATGGTTGCGACACTCCAACTTGTAGGCCCCATGAGCACACAGCCCTGGCAGATGGCTCCTGGGCCATTTTGTGAGCTGCCACTGGGTGCATACCTCACCAACCAAGGATGCATGGCTCCCTCAGCAGGATCTATGATTTCTCCCTACTGGCTGCCTGCTTCTGGACACCTTGGTGAGTTACTGAAGACTCACCTCCCCAGACAAGGTCAAACTATTTCAGCCAGAGACTCTGAGATTCCCACATTACCAGCTGTTGGCTCCTGCACTCCTTTGTGACTCGCAGAGGGGAATCACTTTGGTCAGAGACCCACTGCCTCAACTTCAGAATATGGGACATCTGCCCGCCCCCCCACACACACACACTGTCATGGGCTCTGGGGCTCTCATAGTGAGTTGCAGAGTGATGCTACCCCAGCAAGAGTCACACAACAATGGCCAAAGTCACAGTACCTGGGCCTAAGGCCCCGAGAGCTCTTCCTCCCAGGCCATGGACTCTGGGAACTCACAGTGAGCACATACAGTGAGACCTCAGACAACCTTTTCCACAAGAGCTGGAACCATGATCACATCCACAATAGCTTGCACAACGAAGCTGGGGGTGAATCACATTGCCAGACAACCCATGGTGCAACTTCATCCACGGAGGAGAAAATAACATTAAAGACCCAACTACATCAGGAGAACCAAAATAGCTCAAGTAGGGAGCTCCACTAGATCACCAAAACAAGGGGATCTGAGAGACTGCACCAAAAATCACCAAATACATAGCACCACCCATAAAGAACCTGGTTAGCAAAGCAATTGGATCTAAGACATAGAAACAATAAAAACGTTACAGTGAAAAATGGGGAGACCTAAAAACAACCCCCAAAAGAAAGAAAAAGAGAAATCACCAGAAAAGGAAATAAATGAGATAGAGGTAAGTAACATGTCAGAGAAAGAATTCAGAGTAATGGTTATGAGGATGCTTAAATGGCTGGATGACAAATACATACAACTCAATGAGAATTATAAGTAGCTGACTGAGAATGTCACCAACATGAAAAGAAATTAAGAGTAAATGAAGATTGACATAGCTGCAATAAAGAACACAATGGAAAGCTTCAACAATAGACTAGAAGAACCTAATGACCTCATCAGCGAGTTAGAAGACAAGACAGAAAAACCACACAAACACAGCAGGAACTAGAAAGAAAATTTAAAAAGCAGGAGGAGAACCTAAGGAAGCTTTGGGATGAAACAAAATGAAACAACATGCACATAATAGGAGTATCAGAGGGAGTGGAAGCGGGGCAAGGAATAGAAAAATTGCTTGAAGAAATAACGATAAAAAACTTCCCTAATGTTGGGAAGAAAAAAGACACACAAGTCTAAGAAGCATATAGAGTCCCAAACAAGATGAACACAAAAAGGCACACACCAAGGCACATCAGAAAGAGACAGACAGTTAGCTACAAGGGATGTCTCATTAGAATATCAACTGATTTCTCAACAGAAACACATCAGGCCAGAGGGGAATGCAATGAAATATACAAAGTGATGCAAAGCTGGGGACTGAATCAAAGAATACTATACCCAGCAAGGCTGTCAATCAAAATTGAAGGTGAAATCAGAAGCTTCACAGAAAAAAAGGGGGGGCTAAGAAAGTTTATTACCACCAAGCCAGCAATTCAAGAAATACTAAAGGAATTGCTGTAGAAAGAAGACATAGAAAGGGAAGAAGGAACACAAGCATAAAGAATATAAATGGCTACTAACAAGTACCTATCAATAATAAATGGATTAAATGCTACAATCTAAAGACATAAGATAGCTGATTGATAAGAAAACATGACCCATATATTTGCTATCTACAAGAGACCCACCTCAAAACAAAGGATTCACACAGACTGATAGTGAAGGGATGGAAAAAAATTTTTCCAGGCAAATGGAAATTTTTTTTAAAAAGCTGGGGTAGAAATACTTATATCTCACAAAATAGACCTAAAAGTGAAGGCTAAAAGAAGAGATAAGGAGGGCCACTTCATAATACTAAAGGGGAGCAATTCAACAAGAGGACATAACTCTGGTAAACATATATACAACCAATACAGGAACTACCAAATACATAAAAAAAACTTCTGGAAGATATCAAAGGAGAAATCAAAAGCAATACAATCATATTAGGGGACTTTAATACCCCATTGACACCACTTGATAAATTCTCTAGACAAAAAATCAACAAAGAGACAGCAATCCTAAATGACTCACTAGATCAGATGAACATTTCACCCCAAGGCTACAGAATATACATTCTTCTCAAATGCACACAGGACATTTTCAAAGATAGACCACATATTGAAACACAGGCAATGTCTCTTCAAGTTCAAAAAAATAGAAATCATATCAAGCATCTGTTCAGATCACAATGGCATAAAATTAGAAATCAACTATAATAAAAACAATGAAAAAAATCAAACACTTGGAGGCTAAATAGTATGCAATTAAAAGTGATTGAGTCAAAGAGATCAAAGAAGAAATAAAAAGCATCCTGGAAACAAATTACAATGAATACAAAATTATCCAAAATCTATGGGACACAGTGAAAGTAGTTGTGGGAGGGAAGTTCATAGCTCTACAGGCCTACATAAAAAAAAAGGTAATAAATTATCTAAACCAGCAACTTAATGAATTACAAAGAGAGCAACAAGAAACTCCCAGGGTAAGCAGAAGAAAGGAAATAACAAAGATCCAAGTGGAAATAAATGATATAGAGATCAAAAAAAGCAATACAAAAGATCAATGAAACCAATAGCTGGTTCTTTGAAAGGGATAAACAAGATTGATAATCCTCT
The DNA here is from genome assembly GCF_964212035.1 of Myotis nattereri. Lineage (NCBI taxonomy): Eukaryota > Metazoa > Chordata > Mammalia > Chiroptera > Vespertilionidae > Myotis > Myotis nattereri. The sequence continues at coordinate 109,010,977 of NC_138076.1, forward strand.
AGCCCAGTGGTTGGCAAACTGTGGCTTGTGAACCACATGTGGCTCTTTTGCCCCTTGAGTGTGGCTCTTCCACAAAATACCGGCTTCTGCGCATGGGCCACGAAGTTCCAATCGCACTGTACATCCACACCCGCATGTGGTATTTTGTGAAAGAGCCACACTCAAGGGGCCAAAGAGCAGCATGTGGCTCACGAGCCACAGTTTGCCGACCACTTCTCTAGCCAGGATCACCAAGAAACAAAGAGAGGACCAAAATAAACAAAATCAGAAATGAAAGAGGTGAAGTAACAACTGACACAACAAACATACAAAGGATTGTAAAAAAAAAAAAAATACTATGAACACCTCTACTCCAACAAACTGGAAAACCTCAATGAAATGGACATGTTCCTAGAAAAATATAAGCTTCCAAAACTCAATCAGGAAGAATTAAAAAAAACTGAATAGGCAAATAACTACTGATGAAATTGAAGCAGTAATCAAAAATTTTTCAGCAAACAAATGTCCTGGACCTGATGGCTTCACAGGGGAGTTTTACCAAACATTCAAAGTAGAACTAAAATCTATCCTCTTCACACTTCCCAGCTCTTTCTATGAAGGCAGCATTATCCTAATCCCAAACCAGATAAAGACACTACAAAGAAAAAGAATTACAGGTCAATATCCCTGATGAACATAGATGCTAAAAATCTTCAACAAAATTCTAGCAAATCAGATTCAGCATTACATTAGAAAGATCATACACCATGACCAAGTGGGATTTATCCCAGGGATGCAAAGCTGGTACAATAGCTGCAAATCAGATACATCACATAAACAAATTGAAAGACAAAAATCACATAACCATACAATTGATGCAGAAAAAACAATTGAAAATATCCAACACTCTTTCTTGTAAAAACTCTCGGCAAACTGGGAATAGAGGGATCATACCTCAACATAATAAAAACTTTATATGACAAACCTATAGCCAACATCATACTCAATGTGCAAATACTAAAACTATTTCCCCTAAGAACAGGAACAAGATAGGGATGCCCACTCTCATCACTCCTGTTTGACATAATACTGGAAGTGCTAGCCATAGCAATCAGACAAGAAGAATAAATAAAAGGCATCCAAAGTGGAAAAGAAGCAAAACTATCTTTATTCTCAGATGACATGATAATATACATAGAAAACCCCAAAGACTCCATCAAAAATCTATTAGACTTAGTATATGAATTCGGCAATGTAGCAGGATAAACATTAACAGACAGAAATCTATGGCCTTTTTATACACCAATTTGTGCATTTGGGGGGGGGGGTGTCTCTAAGCCTGGCCTGTGCCCATTCACAGTCCAGGACCCTTTGGGGGATGTCCACCTGTCGACTTAGGCCCACTCCCCAGGGGATCAGGCCTAAGCTTGCAGTCAGAAATTCTTCTGGCAGCCAGGGAGCCCTCGGGGGATGTCTGACTAAAGGCTTAGGCCCTAAACCGTTAGTTGGACATTCTTAGCACTGCCACGGAGGTGGAGGGGTTCCTGGCACCACCACTGCACTGGCCAACCATGAGCCAGCTTCTGGCTGAGTGGCACTCCCCATATGGAAGTGCACTGAACACCAGGGGGCAGCTCCTGCATTGAGCATCTGCTCCCTGGTGGCCAGTGCGCATCATAGCAACCAGTCATTCTGCCGTTCAGTCAATGTTCATATTAGCCTTTTATTATTATTATATAGGATGTCCCTATTTCCCCCCTTTTGCCCCCTCTACCCAGCTCTTGCCCCCCACTTCTCTCTGGCCATCACCATACTGTCATCTGTGTCCATGGGTTGTGCATATATTTTCTTTGGCTAATCCCTTCTTTAAATTCACTTCTTTAAATTTTTATTTTCAGATAAGTGCTTATAACTGCACTATTATATATTTTCTATTATATCATTTAGAATTAGGATATTTTTTAATTGAACCCTTGTAAATTTTAGCACAATTTAATAAATTATGCTAGACACAATTAGGAGATTTTTCATGTAATGCATGCACATTTTAATTAATACTTTATTAATTTTTAATTTTTTAATATTTTAATTTGAAATAATCTCATACATGTAAAAAAACCCTATAAAATACTACAGCATATTATATGTACCCTTCACCCAATTTCTTAGGTGTTAATAATTTAAACATAACCATTATACAACTAACAGAATTTGGAATATATTTTTCTTATAATCTCTTTAATGTTACTTAATCCATTTACTTTGTTTTTGTTAATCCTCATCCAAGAATATTTTTTCATTGAATTTTAGAGAGAGTGAAGGGAAAGGGAGAGACACATTGATTGGTTGCCTCCTGCACATGCTTTGATACGGACTGGGGATCAAGCCAGCAACTGAGGTACATGCCTTTGACTGGAATCGAACCTGGGACCCTTCAGTCCACGGGCTAATGTTCTATCCACTGAGCAAAACAGGCTTCAGCTTAATTCATTTACTTTTAATCTATATGTGTCTTTATATTTAAAGTGGGTTTTGTTTTTGATTCAGCCTCATATTCTGTTCTTTAATTGGTGTACTTATGCCACTGACTTTCAGAGTGCTTACTGATAGAGTTACTACCATATCAGGCGTCTTCTGGGGCTTCTGGGGCAGGTCTGCCTTGCCGCCCTGGACCCGCTGATGGGGTCCAGGGGCAGCAAGGCAGGCCGGCAGCTGGGTTTTCTAGGGCGGGCGTGCCTTGCTGCCCCAGGACCCACCAATTGGGTCCCAGGGCGGCAAGGCAGGCTGGCTGCTGTGGCTTCTGGAGCAGGCCTGCCTTGCCATCCATGACCCGGGCAGCTGGCATGCCCTGTATGGTGGCGCACTGGTGGTTCATGCTGTCCCGCCCTGCCTGCAGTATGCAAATTAGTCGCCATCTTTGTTGGCGGTTAATTTGCATATCGCACTGATTTGCCAATGGGATTCGCAGCGAAGGTATGGTCAATTACCATGTTTGTCTATCATTAGATAGGATAATGCACTTATAGAAAGAGAAACAAACAAAACAAAAGAAACTCATTCCCATTTACCATTGCACACAAAAAAATTAAGATAGCTAGGAATAAACTTAACTAAGGAGGTAAAATACCTGTACTCAGAAAACTACAGGACTTTGAAAAAGAGAGAGGAAGACATAAACAAATGGAAGAACATACCATGTTCATGGATTGGTAGAATGAACATCATTAATATGTCCATACTACCCAAAGCAATCTACAGATTCAATGCAATCCCCATTAAAACAACAATGGCATATTTCACACACCTAGAAAAAACTCTCCAAAAATTCAATTGGAATAAAACAAAGACCCCAAATACCCTCAGCAATCCTGAGGGAGAAAAACAAAGTTGGAGGGATCACAATACCAGATATCAAGCTATATTGCCAAGCCATGGTTCTCAAAACTGCCTGGTACTGGCACAGGAACAGACATATAGACCAGTGGAACAGAACAGAGAACCCAGAGATTGATCCAAGCCATTATGCTCAATTAATATTTGACAAAGGAGGCAAGAGCATACAATGGAATCAAGACAGTCTCTTCAATAAATGGTGCTGGGAAAATTGGACAGATCCATGCAAAAAAATCAAACTAGATCACCAACTTACACCATACACAAAAACAAACTCAAAATAGCTAAAGGACTTAAATGTAAGATGGGAAACCATAAAAATCCTACAAGACTCCATAGGCAGCAAAATAGCAGGCATATGGTGTAGCAATATCTTTACCAACACAGCTCCTAGAGCAATGGAGACTAAGGAGAAAATAAACAAATTGTACTACATCAAAATAAAAAGCTTCTGCACAGCAAAAGAAACCATCAACAAAAAGAAAGCCCACTGCATGGGAGAATATATTTGTCAATGCTATTTCAGATAAGGTTTCAATCTCCAAAATTTACAGAGAACTCATACAACTTAACAATAGGAAGATAGACAATCCAATAAAAAATGGGCAAAGGACCTAGATAGGCATTTTTGAGCATTTAGTGCTTATTTTAGTACAACACCCTCATGGTGGGACTATGAGGGTAATGGCTGTGAAATCTGGAAATGTGTAAACCATAATATCATCCATGGGCACTTGATCTGAATATTACAGATAGAGAATAAGTAGGTCAATTGAATACTAAACAGGAGCAAGTAGAATTTAAGTTAGAGGAGTTTTATTTGGCTAATTAAAAAACCTATTAGATAATAGTGTGGTTTGTTTATTTATTTATTTTTATTATTTTTTTAACCAAATACATAACACTCACTAAATGTCAGGCAGTATGCAAGCATCTCATTGAATCATCACCTTTGACAAAGGTGTTATCCAATTTTACCATAACATTGTTTTCAAAAGGCAGGCATTTGCAAATACCAATATACTTTTCAGCAACTGATCCCTATTTTGATGAAGGATAAAGAAGTAGAGCTCTTATTCTCTAAAAAAAAAATGGCTTATTTATCATATTCTAAATAAAAAGCGGACAGTGGGAGATCTGAGGAAACCAATAAGGAATCAGATACAACAGCTGCTTTCCATGGACATTTCCCACTGCCTGATGCAAGAAAAAGAGAGTTTCATTTTCAGCAAGGATGAATGATCTTCCACAGGTGGTTACAACTGTTAGTTTGCCAGTGTAGATACAAAATATGAAAGCAAATTATTTGGAAGGGAAAGGCTCACAGATGATACTAAATCTATGTCATGGAGAGAAATTGGAGTGGACACTGCACAGCTGTCCAGCCCTGGACACTCACCTTAGAGCAAAGTGCCATCAAAATAACACTACACTCCTGCTACCAAATACAATAATTACACAATTTAACCAATTCTTAACAGCTCTGCAAGCTCCTTCAAGTTCTCCTTCCCGGAATAAGTTTTTAAAAAGAACGAAAATGAAGACATACCAAAAGACATTTTGGCCAAAATGGCCAAAAGACATTTGAAAAGATGCCCAATGTCACTAATCATCAGGAAAATACAAAACAAAACCACAATGAGATACCACCACACACCTGTCAGAATGGCTATCACCAATAAATTAACAAGCCAAAAGTGTTGATGAGGATGTGGAGAAAAGGGAACCTTCAAACACTGTTGGTGGAATTATAAATTGGTGCAACTGCTATAGAAAACAGTATAAAGATTGACTATTTACATACTACATATCAATAAATTAAAAATAGAACTACCATATGATCCAGGAATTCCTCTTCTGGGTATTTATCTGAAGAAACCCAAAATGCTAATCCTAAAAGACATGTGCATCCCTATGTTCATTGCAACATTATTTACAGTTGCCAACATATGAAAGCATTGTAGGTGCAGATTGATAGACAAATGGATACATACTGAGATATATATGAATATAACTTGGCCATAAAAAAAGAATGAGGGAGATTCCAAGATGGCAGCCGGGAGGATGGCAGTGAGGGTGAGAGTGTGAGTGAGGGAACAAAAGGAAAGTGTGTGGACATGTGGTATGTGTGTGTGTTTGAGTGAGAGACAGCTATATCTCACAAGACCTGGGGCTGGCAGATGGGCTTATCTACTAGTAGCTAGGCAGCCTCTGCTACTGCAGTAATCTCTCCCAGAGCACCAGATATGTCACAGAGGCCTTACCACCTTGAAGGGGAAAGTGGCGGTGACTGGAAGCCAGCTTCACCTCCACCCAGGGTGCCCTCAGACACCACCCAGGACCTTACAACCACACCATCCAGGGAACTGCTGCCTCATCTACAAACCCACGAACACCCAGACTCTAGCATTCCCAGATAAGGGCTACTGTGAGTTCTGGAATGCGCTCCCTCCTGCCAGCCCAATGCTTTAGCCCCAGGCACTGCGACCATGCCAGCAGCCAAGCGAAGAGCTGCCACCTGGGACTGCATTAGGAGCAAGAAGCTGCTGCCTGGGACCACGTGCAGAGGAAGCAGCCACCGCCTTGTGAACACATGGGGAGCAACCGCCATGACACCCAGGGGAGCAGCCACTGCACCACAATGTGCAGGGAGCATCCACCACCCTGCACCCGCAACAGGTGCAGCTGCTGCCACCCACCAGGAGCAATCTCAACACATGATTGTGTGGGGAGCAGCCACCCATGACAACCGAGGAGCAGCCATCCCATGACCACCCAAGGAGCAGCTGCTGCCCCATGATTGCAAATGGAGCAGGTGCCACCCATGACCAAACGAACTGCCACCAGGGTCTTTAATGCAGCCACAGGCCCCACACAATTGTACACCTAGATACTTCAGTGAGAGAAAAATGGGAGATATAAGAACAACCCCAAAAGGAAAGAAAAGGAGAATCCCGACAAAAGGAACTAAATGAAACAGAGGCATGCAATATGTCAGAAAAAGATTTCAGACTAAGGGTCATACAGTTCATAAACCAGATTGAAAATCAGCAAAGTGGAGAGGACAAAATGGCGGCAGAATAAAAAGATGTGCCCCGAGCCTTGTCCTGGAGCAGATAGAATGAGTAGCTGAAACGAATAAATCCACCCTGAATTGGCAAAGGAGACTCAGCTGGTGAGACAATTTGCAGGCAGGAAGGGCAGAGGACCCCTGGAGAAAGGTAAAATCAAGGATGTGGGCAGGAGTGATCTGCCAGACCTCTGAGTCCAGAGGGTCAGAGGGAAACCGCACGGCACCAAGTTGCATCCCTTGGGACAGGCACAGTGTCTGACTGTGGAAAGGAGGTCTTCAGGACTGCTAGTGGCAGGGGATTCTAGATCTGGGTCCACAGTAATGAAATTCTGAGCCCAGAGTGGGCAGCCTGAAGGGCTGACCAGACCACGCAGTGCTGGCAGGAGAGGAGCTCGCAGAGGAGCAGTTTTTCGCCTCTTTGTGGATTGTACTTTTCTTCACTGACCTAGTTCATAGGACCTTTAGGATATGGACACTCACCTGTGGCTGAGGTGCAGGAGAAGGTGCAGACTTGTAGAGTATGGGGAGAGGTTGGGGAGAGGAGAGGGTCCAGGAGAAGTGGCAGCGAGTCTGGCACTGTGTCATACCTGAGCCCGGGACCTTGGCAGCCATTTTCTCCTGAAGAGAGAGCCCCTCCCTCCAGTCTCCAGGCAACCAATACATTCACACCCAGAATAGTACAAAGGATTAAAAAAATCTAAATAGTCCCTAAGAATCCTCAGGAATCTGCCTAAAGGGAGGCCTTCAGTCCCAGCAATAGGAAATTGAGAAACCACAGACAGTACAGAAGGCTGGGATCTTAAGCCAGCCAAAGGAAAGACACTTCACTTTTTCATTTTTTATTATTTTATTTTATTATTTTATTATCTCTTTTTTTTCTTGTTTTCCTTTTTTTCTTTGTTGCTTTATTTTCTACTTCTTTTCACATTATTTTTCCATCCTATTTTATTTTATTTTATTTTATTTTATATTTTTTTATTTTTATAACATTTTTAAATCATTTTTTATAAATTTATTATTATCATTATTATTTTCTTCACGTTCTCTTTCTTCTTATCCACTCATCTCCTTTTTACTTCCTCTATACTGAACTGAGGTCCTCCCCATAGTCATCCAATTCTTAACCTTATTTTCTGTATATAAGCTCAGTCTCTATAGATTCTGCCCCCACCCACTTTGCTGGGTGTTTGTTTGCATTTTTTGGTTTATCTGTTTGTTCTGTGGTGATTATATATATATATATATATATATATATATATATATATATATATATTCTCCTTTTTCTTCCTTTTTCTTTTCTCTCTTATCTTTTTTTCTCTCTTGAATATCATTTGTGCTCTTTTTCTCTCCCCTAATTCTCTTCTCAGATGGTCACTTATATTGGGGTTATCAGTCTCATGAGTACATTCTTGTTTTGTCCCCTTTGTGTCATGTCTTATCCAAGTGAATTTTATCCTGTTTGGCCACTCTGCTAGAGAGCAAGCCACATACCCAGACACCTGGAGAAGAAACTCCATCCACAAATGGGTCAATAACACCCCAGACCTAACTACAAAGTCAGGAAGAAGGCAGCAGAGAGGGAGAGAGCATGAGTGAGTGAGGGAGCAAAAGACAAGTGTGTGGTCCTGTGGGGTGTGTGTGTGTGTGTGTGTGTGTGTCAGTGAGGTTGAGGCACAGTTAGGTCCCACAGGACCTTCGGGGACAGGCTAACCATGCTCACTTAACTAGGCAGCCTCTGTTACTATTGCCAACAGTACCATGAGGCTGGATCTTCCTATGAGACCTCACGTTTTGAAGGGGAGACATGCTGTAACTGAGATCCCAGCCTCACCTCCACCCAGGGTGCCCTCAGAGAACACCTGGGACTCTACAGCCACCCCTGCCAGGGACTGGCTACCTCAGCTGTGGTCCCATAGTCACAGAATCTCCAGCGAACATGGGTGCAGGCTCCTGTTAGTTCTCAAGCGTGCTCCCCTCTGACCGGCCCAATGCTTTAGCATTTTAGCCCAGGGCACTGTGACCATGTGAGCAGCAGACACGTGAACAGCCTGCTCCTGTCCAAGAAGCAGCAGCCCCGCGAGCAGTCCATCCCAGGCCAAGAGCAGCAGCGTCACATGGCCTGCCCCTGTCCAAGGAGCAGCAACCAAATGAGGAGCCAGTCCGCATCCAAGGAGCAGCAGCCACACGAGCAGCCCACCCACAACTGAGGAGCAACAGCCACGTGCAGCCCACCCCCATCCAAGGAGCAGAAGCTGTGCACAGCCCACACCCTGCACCCTTCTGAGAGCAGCAGCTGTGTGAGCAGCCTGCCCCCATCAGAGGAGCATCAGTTCTGTGAGGAGCCTGCCACCATTTAAGGAGCAGGAGCAGCATGAGCAGGCTTCCCAGTCCAAGGAACAGTAGCAACATGAGCAGAGCGCACACTTCCAAGGGGCAGCAGCACTGCGCAGCCTGCACTGATCCAAGGAGCAGCAGCCACATGCAGTCCACACATGTCCAATGAGCAGCAGCTAAGTGAGCAGCCCTCTCCCATCCAAGGAGCAGCAGCCACATGTTCACTTCACTCCCTTCCGAAGAGAAGCAGCCTGTCCTGTAAGAGGAGCAGCAGCTCTGTGAGCAGCATACCCCATCCAAGGAGCAGCAGCCTCAGGAGCAGCATGCCCCATCTGAGGAGTAGCAGCCATACACAGCCAGCCCACATCCAAGGAGCAGCAACCACGTAAGCAGTCCATGCCTTTAAGAGGAGCAGCAATAATGCACAACCTGACCCCCTCTAAGGAGCAGCAGCCTCTTGATCAGCCCACCCCAATTCAAGAACCAGCAGCTATGTGAGCAGCCTCCCCCAACCAGCCAGAGGAGGCACCATTGCTGTGAACAGCACCCACCAGAGGAGCCACTGCCAACTGAGAAGCAACTGCTGCCACGACCCCCAAAGAGCAACCAAAGTCCGAGGAGCCACTGCCAACTGAGAGGCAGCTGCTGCCATGACACCCAAAGAGCAACCACAGTCTGAGGAGCCACTTTCACCCAAGGAGCGGCCCCTGCACTACTCTAAATCTAGATCCTTCAGTGAGATAAAAAAAATGGTAGACAAAGAAACCCCCAAAGGTGAGAAAAGGAGGAATCACCAGAAAAGCAGCTAAGTGAAACGGAGGCATGCAATATGTCAGAAAAAGAAGTCAGAATGAGGGTCATACAGTTCATAAACCGGATGAATAAAAAAAATCAACAACTTATGTAAGAATCAAGAAGAAATGAAAAGTGATATAGCTGCAATAAAAGCACCATGGAAAGTTTCAACAGTAGACTAGGAGAAGCGGAGGACCAAATTAGAGAATTAGAAGACAGGGAAGTAAAACACACCCAAACTGAACGGCAAATGGAGAAAAAAATTAAAAGAAAAAAGGAGAGCCTAAGGGAGCTTTGGGACAACATGAAACGAAGCAACATACAAATAATAGGGGTGTCAGAACAACAGGAAGAGGAACAAGGGTTAGAAAACCTATTTGAAGAAATAATGTCAGAAAACTTCCCTGATGTGGGGAAGAAAAAAGTCACACAAGCACAGAGAGTCCCAAACAAGGTGAACCTGAAAAGACCCACACCAAGACGCATCACAATTATGATGGCAAATGTTCAGGACAAAGAGAGAATCTTAAAGGCTGCAAGAGAGAGACAGAAAGTTATGTACAAGGGATCTCCCATTAGATTATCAAATGATTTCTCAACAGAAACACATCAGGCCAGAAAGGAATGGAAGGAAATTTACAAAGTGATGCAAAGCAAGGGACTGAATCCAAGAATACTCTATCCAGCAAGGCTATCATTCAAAATTGAAGGGGAAATAAGGAGCTTCACAGACAATAAAAAGCTAAGGGAGTTTATCACTACCAAGCCAGCAATGCAAGAAATGCTAAGAGGACAGGTGTAAAAAGATGAAATAAAAGGGAAGAAGGAACACAGGCACAAAAAATTAACACAAAAAGTACCTATCAATAATAATTTATTAAACGTAAATGAACTAGATGCTCCAATCAAAAGACATCGAGTGGCTGAATGGATAAAAAAAAAAAAAAAAAACATGACCCAAATGATAAGAATTCCTTCTTTTTTACCACAGTGTAGTATTCCATTATGTAGATATACCACAGGTTATAATCCACTCATCAACATTAGGCTGTTTCTAAATCTTAGCTATGGTGAATTGTGCCGCTATGAACATGTGGGTGCATATATCCTTTCTGATTGGTGTTTCTAGTTTCTTGGGATATATTCCTAGAAGTTGGATTGCAGGGTCAAATGGGAGTTCCATTTTTAGCTTTATGTGGAAACTCCATACTGTTCTCCACAGTAACTGCACCAGTCGGTATTCCCACCAGCAGTGCTCGAGGGTGCCTTTTTCTCCGCATCCTCGCCAGCACTGGTCATTTGTTGATTTTTTGACATTCTGACACATTGAGATGGTACCACATTGTCATTTTGATTTGCATCTCTCGTATAATTAGTGACTTTGAGCATGTTTTCATATGTCTCATGGCCTTCCTTATGTCTTCTTTCAAAAAGTATCTATTTAAGTCTGTTGCCCATATTTTGATTGGGTTGTTTATCTTCCTTTTGCTAAGTTGTATGGGTTCCCTGTAAATGTTGGAGATTAAACCCTTATTGGTGATAACATTTGCAAAAATGTTCTCCCATGCAGTTGGCTTTCTTGTTGTTTTGTTGATGATTTCTTTTGCTATGCAAAAGCTTTTTATTTGTTTATTTTCTCTTTAGTTTCCAATGCCCTAGGAGCAGCCTCAGTGAAGGAAATGCTTTGTCATATGTCTGAGATTTTGCTGCCTGCGGATTCCTCTAGTATTTTTATGGTTTCCCATCTTATATTTAAGTCCTTTTCCATTTTTATTCCATTTTTGGGTATGGTGTAAGTTGCTGGTCTATTTTCTTCCCCCCCCCCCCCATGTATTTGTCCCATTTTCCCAACACAATTTGTTGAAGTGACTGTCTTGACTCCATTGTATGTTCAGACTTTATTTGTCAAATATTAATTGAGCATAGTGGTTTGGGTCGATTTCTGGGTTCTCTATTCTATTCCATGGATCTATATGTCAGTTCTTGTGCCAGTACCAAGATGTTTTAAGAACAGTGGCTTTGTAATACAGCTTGATATCTGGTATTGAGATCCCACCTACTTTGTTCTTCTTTCTCAGGATTGCTGCAGCTATTCGAGGTCCTTTTTTATTCCAGATGAATTTTTAGAACGTTCGTTCTAGATCTGTGAAATATGCCAATGGTATTTTAATGGGGATTGCATTGAATCTATAGATTCCTTGGGGTAGTATGGACATTTTGATGATGTTGATTCTACCAATCCATGAACACGGTATGTCCTTCCATCTGTTTATGTCTTCCTCTATCTCTTTTTTCAGTGTCCTGTAGTTTTTCGCATATAGGTCTTTTACTTCCTTAGTTAAGTTTATTCCTAGGTATCTTAATATTTTTGGTGCAATGGTAAATGGGATTGCTTTTTTAGTTTCTCTTTCTATGAGTTCACTATTGGTGTAAGAAATGCCATAAATTACTTGGCATTAATTTTTTATCCTGCTACATTGCCAAATTCATTTATTAAGTCTAATAACTTTTTGATGGAGTCTTTAGGGTTTTCTAGGTAGAGTATCATGTCATCTGCAAATAAGTAGAGTTTTAATTCATCTTTTCCAATTTGGATGACTTTATTTCTTCTTCTTGGCTGATCACAATGGCTAGTACTTCCAGTACTATGTCGAAGAAGAATAGTGAGAGTGGGCATCCCTGTCTTGTTCCTGTTCTTATGGGGAATGGTTTAAGTTTTTGACCATTGAGTATGGTGTTGGCTGTGGGTTTGTCATATATGGCTTTCATTATGTTGAGGTATGTTCCTACTATTCCTACCATGCTGAGAGTGCTTATCAAGAAAGGGTCATGGATTTTGTCAAATGATTTTTCTGCATTAATTGATATGACTATGTGATTTCTAGCTCTCAATTTGTTTATGTGGAATATCACATTTATTGATTTGTTGACATTGTACCATCCTTGCATCCCCAGAATAAATCCTACTTGGTCATGGTGTATGATCTTTCTGATGTATTTCCGTATCCGATTTGCTAGAATTTTGTTGAGTATTTTGGCATCTATGTTCATGAGGGATATTGGTCTATAATTCTCTTTCATTGTGTTGTCTTTACCTGGTTTTGGTATTAGGGTGATGCTGGCTTCATAGAATGAGCTTGCAAGTGTTCCTTCCACTTGAATTTTTTAGAATAGTCTGAGGAGGATAGGTTTTAGTTCTTTCTTGAATGTTTGGTAAAACTCCCCTATGAAGCCATCTGGCCCCTGGGCTTTTGTTTGCTGGGAGCAATTTCACCAATAGTTATTGGCCTATTAGGATTTTTAGAATCTTTCTGATTGAATTTTAGAAGGTTGTATTTTTCTAGGAATATGTCCATTTCCTCCAGGTTGTTTAGTTTGTTGGAGTAGAGTTGTTCCAAGTAATTTTTAACAATTCTTTGAATTTCTGTGGGGTCTGTTATTATTTTTCCTCTTTCATTTCTGATTTTGTTTATTTGGGTTCTTTCTCTTTGCTTCATGGTGAGTCTAGCTAGAGGTTCATCCATCTTGTTTATCCTTTCAAAGAACCAGCTCTTGGTTTCATTGATATTTTGTATTTTTTTTTGTCTCTATGTCATTTATTTCTGCTCTGATCTTTATTATCTCCTTCCTTCTGCTCACTGTGGGCTTTTCTTGTAGCTCTCTCTCTAATTCTCTGAGTTGTAGAGTTAGATGTTTTACTATCATTTTTTCTTGTTTTGAGAGGTAGGCCTGCAGAGCTATAAACTTCCCTCTCAGGACTGCTTTCATTGTGTCCCATAATTTTGGATTGTTGTGTTTTTATTGTCATTACTTTCCAGGATGTTTTTAATTTCTTCTTTGATCTCATTGGTACCCAAATCATTATTTAGTAGCATGCTATTCAGCTTCCAAGTGTTTGAGTTTTTTGGATTGTTTTTATTGTAGTTTACTTCTAATATTATGTCATTGTGGTCTGAGAAGATGATTGGTATGATTTCAATCTTCTTAAATTTGGGGAGACTTTGCTTGTGACCCATTATGTGATCTACTTTTGAAAATGTCCCATGTGCACTTGAGGGGAACGTATATTCTGTGGTTTTGGGGTGAAATGTTCTGAAGGTGTCAATTAAGTCTATCTAATCTAGTGAGTCATTTAGGATTGCTATTTCTTTGCTGATTTTTTTGTCTAGCGGATTTATCCAATGATGTCAGTGGTGTATTTAAGTCCCCTACTATGATTGTATTGTTGTCAATCTCTTCCTTGATATCTTCCAGGAGTTTTTTTTATGTGTCTGGGTGCTCCTGCATTGGGTGCATATATGTTTATCATGGTTATGCCCTCTTGTTGTATCAATTCCTTTAGTATTATGAAGTGGCCTTTCTTATACCTTGTAATGGCCTTCACTTTGAGTTCTATTTTGTCAGATATAAGTATTGCTACCACAGCTTTTTTTCATTTCCATTTGCCTGAAAGATAATTTTCCATCCCTTCACTATCAGTCTATGTGTGTCCCTTTTTCTGAGGTGGGTCTCTTGTAGACAGCATGTATATGGGTCATGTTTTTTTTTTTTTTTTATCCATTCAGCCACTCGATGTCTTTTGATTGGAGCATCTAGTTCATTTACGTTTAATAAATTATTATTGATAGGTACTTTTTGTGTTAATTTTTTGTGCCTGTGTTCCTTCTTCCCTTTTATTTCATCTTTTTACACCTGTCCTCTTAGCATTTCTTGCATTGCTGGCTTGGTAGTGATAAACTCCCTTAGCTTTTTATTGTCTGTGAAGCTCCTTATTTCCCCTTCAATTTTGAATGATAGCCTTGCTGGATAGAGTATTCTTGGATTCAGTCCCTTGCTTTGCATCACTTTGTAAATTTCCTTCCATTCCTTTCTGGCCTGATGTGTTTCTGTTGAGAAATCATTTGATAATCTAATGGGAGATCCCTTGTACATAACTTTCTGTCTCTCTCTTGCAGCCTTTAAGATTCTCTCTTTGTCCTGAACATTTGCCATCATAATTGTGATGCGTCTTGGTGTGGGTCTTTTCAGGTTCACCTTGTTTGGGACTTTCTGTGCTTGTGTGACTTTTTTCTTCCCCACATCAGGGAAGTTTTCTGACATTATTTCTTCAAATAGGTTTTCTAACCCTTGTTCCTCTTCCTGTTGTTCTGACACCCCTATTATTTGTATGTTGCTTCGTTTCATGTTGTCCCAAAGCTCCCTTAGGCTCTCCTTTTTTCTTTTAATTTTTTTCTCCATTTGCCGTTCAGTTTGGGTGTGTTTTACTTCCCTGTCTTCTAATTCTCTAATTTGGTCCTCCGCTTCTCCTAGTCTACTGTTGAAACTTTCCATGGTGCTTTTATTGCAGCTATATCACTTTTCATTTCTTCTTGATTCTTACATAAGTTGTTGATTTTTTTTATTCATCCGGTTTATGAACTGTATGACCCTCATTCTGACTTCTTTTTCTGACATATTGCATGCCTCCGTTTCACTTAGCTGCTTTTCTGGTGATTCCTCCTTTTCTCACCTTTGGGGGTTTCTTTGTCTACCCATTTTTTATCTCACTGAAGGATCTAGATTTAGAGTAGTGTAGGGGCTGCTCCTTGGGTGGCAGTGGTCATAGTGTAGTGGCTACTCCTAGTAGCAGCAGCTACTAGGCAATTGGGGGCGGCTCCTCTGGTGGATGGTACACGTAGCAATGGTGTCTCCTCTGACTGTTTGGGGGAGGCTGCTCACACAGCTGCTGCTCCTTGGACAGGGTGGGGTGCTCACGAGGCTGCTGCTCCTTGTACAGGGGCAGCCTGCTTGCATGCCTGTTGCTCCTCAGACAGGTGTGGTTTGCTCATAGGGCCACTGCTCCTTGGACAGGGGAGGGCTGCTCATGGGGCTGCTGTTCCTCGGACAGGGTGGGCAGCATGTGGCTGCTCATTTTTGGATGAGGCGGGCTGTGTGTTTTGCTGTCCCTAGAGTGGGTGCAGGCTTCTCACGAGCTGTTGCTCCTCGGAAGGGGACAGGCTGCTCACAGGGACTGCTGCTCTTGGGTCATGGGCTTGCTGTCTGAGGCTGCTTTTCCAGACAGGTGCAGGTTGCTCACAGGACTGCTACCCCTCGTATGGTGGTGGGCTGCTCGCTCTGCTGCTCCTCATATGTGGGTGGGTTTCTTGCACAGCTGCTGCTCCTGGGAATGGGGGCAAACTGCACATATGGCTGCTACTCGTTCAATGGGTGTGGGCTGCGTGTGGCTTCTGCTCCTTGGACAGGGGTGGGCTGTTCAGGGCCGCCAATCCCTCAGACGTGGGCAAGCTGCTCCTCCTTGGATGGGGACAGGCTGCTCATGAGGCTGGTGCTCCTCAGATGGAGGTGAGCTGCATGGGAGGCTACTGCTCCTCAGATGGGGGAGCCGGTCACACAGCTGCTGCTGTTCGAATGGGGATGGGCTGCTTACATAGCTGCTGTTCCTCAGATGGAAGTGGGCTGCTCACACGGCTGCTGCTCTTCGGACAGGTGCGAGCTGTATGTGGCTACTGTTCCTTGGATGGGGGCAGGCTGTGCGGGATTGTCCCTCCTTTGTCATGGGAAAGCTGCTTGTGTGGCTGCTGCTACTCAGATGGGGCGGGCTGCTCACATGGCTGCTGCTCCCTGTAAGGGGGTGGGCAGTTCATGTGGCTACTGCTTCTTGAACAGGTGTTGGCTGCGCACACGGCTGCTGCTCCTTAGACAGGTATGTGGGCCACTCGAAAAGCTGCTGCTCCTTGGATGGGATTAGGCTGCTCCTCCTCAGTCAAGTGCAGGCTGCTCACGTGTCTGCTGCTCATGTGGTCACAGTGCCCTGGTCTAAAGCGTTGAGCCGGTCAGAGGGGAGCACACTTCGCAACTCTCTGGAGACTGCGCCTGGGGTGGCTGGAGTCTCAGTGAATATGAGACCACAGTTGAGATAGCAGGTCCCTGGCAGGGGTGGCCCTGGTGTTTTCTGAGGGCACCCAGGGTGGAGGTGAGGCTGGGCTCCCAGTCACAGAAGCTCTCCCCTTCAAAAAGGCAAGACCTCTGAGAAAGAGCAAGCCACTCCAGGACTGTTTGCAATGGTAGCAGAGGCTGCCTAGTTAGGTGAGCCTGGTTAGCCTGCCCCCGAAGGTCAGATGTCTCTCAATTTCTATCTTCTTGAATTTGAAGAGACTTTGCCTGTGTCCTAATATGTGGTCTATCTTTGAAAATGTGCCATGTGCACTTGAGAAGAATGTATATTTTGTATCTTAAGGGTGAAATGTTCTGAGATGTTTATTAAGTTTATCTGATCTAGTGAGTCATTTAGGATTGCTGTTTCTTTGCTGATTTTTTTTAGAGGTTTTATCCAGTGATGTCAGTGGTGTATTAAAGTCCCCTTCTATGATTCTATTTCTGTCATATCTCCCTTGATATCTTGCAGAACTTTTTTTATGTATTTGGGTGCTCCTGTATTGGGTGCATATATGTTTACCGGAGTTATATCTTCTTCTCGAATTGCTCCCTTTAGTATTATGAAGTGCCCCTCATCTCCTGTTATGACCTTTACTTTGAGTGCTATTTTGTCAGATATAAGTATTGCAACACCAGCTTTTTTCTCATTTCCATTTTCCTGAAACATTTTTTTAGATCCCTTCACTATCAGTTTGTGTGAATCCTTTGTTCTGAGGTGGGTCTCTTGAAGACAGCAAATTTATAGGTCATATTGTCTTATCCATTGAGCTTCCCTATGTCTTTTGATTAGAGTATTTAATCCATTTACATTTAATGTTATTATTGATAAGTACTTGTTTGTTGCCATTTTTATTCTTTATGCTTGTGTTCCTTCCTGCCTTTCTATTTCTTCTTTTTACAGCAGTCCCTTTAGCATTTCTTTGATTGTTGACTCAGTGGTAATAAACTTTCTTAGCCCTTTTTGTCTATGAAGCTCCTGATTCCACCTTAAATTTTGAATGATAGCCTTGCTGGGTAGAGTATTCTTGGATTCAGTCCCTTGCTTTGCATCTCTTTGTATATTTCATTCTATTTCTTTCTGGCCTGGTGTGTTTCTATTGAGAAATCAATTGATAGTCTAATGCAGGGGTCCTCAAACTTTTTAAACAAGGGGCCAGTTTACTGTCCCTCAGACCGTTGGAGGGCCAGACTACAGTTTAAAAAAAAAACTATGAAAAAATTCGTATGTAAACTGCACATATCTAATTTTGAAGTGAAAAAACAAAACAGGAACAAATACAATATTTGTATTTGCATGTGGCTCGTGGGCCATAGTTTGAGGACCCCTGGTCTAATGGGAGATCCCTTGTAGGTAACTTTCTGTCTCTCTAGCAGCTTTTAAGATTCTTACTTAGTCATTGATGTTTCCCAATTTAATTATGATGTGTCTTGGTGTGTGTCTTTTTGGGTTCATCTTATTTGGGACTCTATGTGTTTCTTGGACTTGTGTGGCTTTTTTCTTAGCAACATCAGGGAAGTTTTCTGTCATTATTTCTTCAAACAGGTTTTCTATTCCCTGCTCAAATTCCTCTCCTTCTGGTTCCCCTATTATGCAGATGTTGTTTTGTTTCATGTTGTCCCAAAGCTCCCTTAGGCTCTCCTCCTGCTTTTTAAGTTTTCTTTCCAGTTGCTGCCATGTTTGTGTGTTTTCTCCTCCCTTGTCCTTTAATTTGCTGATGCTGTCCTCTGCCTCTTCTAATCTACTTTTTAAGCCTTCCATTGTGCTTTTTATTAAAGCTCAGGCATTTTTCATTTCCTCTCGGTTCCTTTTCCTAGTGGTGACATTCTAATTCAGCTCCTTATAATTCCCATTGAGTTGTGTGTATTTGTCATCCAGCCATTTGAGCATCCTCATAACCATTACTCTGAATTCTTTCTCTGACATGTTACTTGCCTCCATTTCATTTACTTCCCTTCCTGATGATTTCTCCTTTTCTTTAGAGATTGTTTTTTTTGACTCCCTACTTTTTGCTGTAACGTTTTAAGTGTTTCCATGTCTTAGATCTAACTGTTTTTGCTACCCAGGTTCTTTTGGCAGTGCTGATATGTAGTTGGTGATTTTTCAGACCCAGTGGTTCGGTCTCTCAGGGCTCCTGGGGCTTGGTGATCTAATGGAGCCCCCTACTTGAGCTATTTGGGTTCTTTTGATGTAGTTGGGTCTTGAATGTTAGTTTCTTATTCATGGATGAAATCTCATCACAAATTGGCAATGTGACTCACCCCAAGCTTCATTGTGCAAGTTGTTTTGAATGTGACCGTGGTTCTGTCTCTTGTGGAAAAGGTTGCCTGAGGTCTCACTGCAATGTGCTCACTGTGGGTTCCCAGAGTCCACAGCCTGGGAGGAAGTAGTCTCAGGGTCTGAGGCTCAGGTACTGTGACTTTGGCCAGTGTTGTGTGACTCTTGTTGGATTAGAATCACTCTGCAATTCACTATGAGGGCCTCAGAGCCCGTGACAGTGTGGGGCATGTGTCTCATAGTCTGTGGTTGAGGCACTGAGATTCTGGCCAAAGTGATTCCCCTCTCTGAATCACAAGGGGGTTCAAGAGCCAGCAGCTGGATATGTGGGAATATCAGAGTCTGTGGCTGAAACAATGTTACCTTTTCCAGGGAATGAGTTCTCAGTAATTTACCAAGGTGCCCAGAGGTAGGCAGCTGGGAGGGGGATGTTATGGATCCTGCTGAGTGAGCTGTGCACCCTTGGTTGGAAAGGCACATTCAGTGGCAGCTCACAAAGGTGCCCAGAAGCCGTCTGCCTCGGTTGTGTGCTTGTGTGACCCACACACTGGATCAGAGAGATTGTGGGGTGCCACTGGCCCCATGGAAGGAGAAGTCCCTGTTTCTGCTTTGGGAGCTGTGCATCCTAGGTTGGATACACACACCCACCAGCAGTTTGCAGAGGCACCTAGGAGCTGTCTGCTTAGGCAGTGGGCTCAGGGGGCCCATATGCTGGAGCGGCACTACCATAGAGACTGGATGCCAGCAGCCAGGTTCATGCCTTGTGGCAGCTCAGAGAGGCATCTGGGGGCTGCCTGCTGGGGCATCAGGCTCAGGGGGTGTGGCAAGCTGGCATGGCCATGGCATACTCAGCCCCATGGTGCCTTATGTGCCACACCAGCTCAGCCAGGTTCAGTGACCCTGAGAGGAGGCAGTGAAGGATTGAGAAAAGACAGACAAGGGAAAAAACTGGGTCTGAGTGGGTTGCTGCTCCCGGATGGAGAGACAGCACCATGGACTACAAGCGGTGTCTTTATTTTATAGCCAGATTTCATGAGCAAAGTAAGGGCATGGTAAAGATGTTTACAACATTCTCATGGGTTTCAATCCTACACAATTACATGCACCTGAACTCTATCAAGCCCACATCACTCAGACAAGTGGGGCCACGTGTTTGGACCATAGGTTCAAGCTTATAACTATAGCTGTTGGCTATAATTGTGCTGGGAGTGCTCTCCCCTCAGAGCTGGGACTTGCACGTGGCAATGAGAGAACTATGCCCTCTCAGTAGTCCAAGGTTTGAACCTGTCCAAACACTGCAGCCACTCTCCACAAGGGGACTTGTGCGCTGGATTAGTACAACTTCCGTGACTGGAGGTCGGCAGCCAAGGAGGGGGAAATCCGAGTTTCTCCTGCCAGGAACTTTTTCCCTTGGTTGGATATGAGTGCACCTAGTGGTTGTTCACAGAGGCACCCAGGAGTTGACTGCCAGGGCAGCGGACTCAGGGGGCCTGTGTGCTGAAGCCACACAACTGCAGTGTCTCTGGGCAAGCAGCCAGAAAGGGTAAGTCTGAATTTCTACAGTCGGGGCTGTGCACCCTTGTTTGGATATGAGAACACCCAATGGGGGCTCAAGGAGGCACCCAGGAGCTGCCTTTGGGGCAGTGGGCTCAGGAGGCCTGCATGCCAGAAAGGCTCAACTGCAGTGTCTAGAGGTCAGCAGCTGGGAAGGGGAAAGTCCCAATTTTTGCTGCCTTTTGTCCTTGGTTGGATTCTCACATGCCCAGCTGGGGCTCATGGAGGCTCCTGGGAGCCGCCTGCCAGGGTGGCAGGGCTCAGGAGGCCTTCGGCCTAGAAAGACGCAAATGCAGTGTCCGGCGGTTGGCAATTGGGGAGGGTGAAGACTCAGTTTTTGCTGCTGGGGCCATTCACCCTTGGTTGGATTCACATGTGCCCAGCAGCAGCTCACATAAGCACCCGGGTGCTGTTTGCCATGGCAGTGCACTCAGCGGGGCCTTTGCACTGAAGCTGCATAACCGCTGTTTCTGTGGGCAGGCAGCTGGGAAGGGGGAAGTCCGAATTTCTACTGCTGGGCCATGCATCCCTGTTTGAATACAAGCATGTACAGCGGAGGCTCACAGAGGCACCCAAGACTAGCCTGTTGGGCAGTGGGCTCAGAAGGCCTATGCGTTAGGATGCATAACTAAGGTGTCCAGAGGTCAGCAGCCAGGGAGGGGGATGTTGCACTTACTGCTCCAGGATCCGTGCACCCTTGGAGGTGGATGTTCGAGGGTCTGCAGGTCTGTGGGCAGGGCAGCATGATTTGGCTGGAGTGGCTGCAGGGTCGTGGGCAGTGTCCAAGGCCAGTCTGGGTTGTGGTGTTGATGAGTTCCTAGAAGGGGCCTCTCTCCCCTTCAAGATGGCGTGGGCTCTGTGCCTGAGCACCACAGTCCAGGGAGTGCCTTCAGCAGTGGTAGGTTCTCCCTGTCCAGGAGAGCCTGGTCTGCCAGCATCTGATACTCCTGCCAGATTTAACTGTCCCTCCCTCACACACACACACACCACACACATCCACACACTCTCCTTTCACCCCCTCACTCACTCAAACCCTCTCACTCACCTCCATCCTGCCAGCTGCCATCTTCTTCATATCTCCCCTTGATTCTTACTTAAGTTTTTGATTTTATCATCCATGTAGTTTATGAATTGTGTGACCCTTACTCTTGAGTTCTTTCTCTGACATATCACATGTCTCTATTTCATTTATTTCCTTATTTTGGCAATTCCTCCTTTTCTTTCCTTTGGGGGTTGTTTCTTTTCTCCCCATTTTAGCTATCACTGAAGGGTCCAGGTGCTGAATTGCACGGGGCCTGTGGCTGAAGCAGCGGGTTTGGTGGAAGTGTTGCATGCCCAGAGTCACAGGAGAGCCAAGGTGCTGGACACACAGGGCCTGTGTCTATGGCAGCTGGTTGGTGGGAGCATTGGGCCCTCTAGAGTCACTGGAGAGCCTAGGAGCCAGGATGTGTGGGTCCAGGGCCAAAGTGGCGGGCCCACTGGGGAGGAGAGAGCACTCCGGAACTCACAGGAGACTTGGCCTGGGAGGCTAGATTCCCAGTGTCCGTGGATCTGCAGCTGTGGTGGCAGATCTTTGGCTGGAGTGGCTGCAGGGTCCCAGATGTTGTCTTAAGCCAGTCTGGGTGGTTCTGAGGCTGTGCTCTTGGTCACAGTAGCTCTCCCCTTCTAGATGGCATGGATTCTGTGCCAGCTCTGCCCACTCGGGAGTGCTTGCCTTGCCAATCCTTTTGAGAGTTAGCTGACTACCATGTGTCTCTTCACCCAAAAATGCTTTCATCATGCATTTTCCAAGGACAATAGCATTTTCTTTTATTATAATAAGCAAAAGTTCAGAAAAAAAGTAACTGATATGACAATGTTATCTAATCTACAGTCCATGTTTAGATTTCACCAATTGTCCTAATAACATCTTTTATATCAGTCTTACCACTGATCCAAAATCCAATCCAGGATCATGCCTTGCATTTAGTTGTCATGACTCTTTAATCCTTTTAATCTAGAAAGTTATTTCAGCTTTCCTGTCCTTTCATAACGTTGGTAGTTTTGAATTTTCAGGCCAGTTGTTCCTCAATTTGAATTAGATTCTGGTTATGCATTTGGGTTAGAAATGCTAGGTAAATGGTGCTTTCAGTGCATCATCTGTCTCTTCACTATAATGTTACCATTTGTACCTCTGTAATTAACAAGTAGTCTGTGTGAAAGATTTGGAGAGGATGCAAATATCCTGTTCCTCCCCAAACTTTCATCCAAAAGTTTTGGCATCCATGGATGATTCTGCTCTGAATCTATCTTTTTTCTCTGATGGTTACAAAATGATGACTTTCTAACTCTAATCTTTCTACATTTATCTGATAGCATTTGATTTTAAGGAAGACCTTCCCTTTTTTTCTCCATTTATTTATCATCAATGTGGACTTGGAGATTCTTATACAATTCAGTGAATTACAACTCGTTACTGTCATCATTCATTTTGATGCTCATATCACTCCTCATTTGGCCAGTGAGAGCTCTTCAAGCCTCTCCCTGTTTCCTTATGACATGTTCCAAATATTTTGTGAGCACTTCTTCACTTTCTGACATAAGGAGATGTCCCAGACTTTTCTTGTACTTTCTTCTCCCCCACAGGCTCTGAAATCATCTATTTCTGTAAGGATAATTTGTTTATTTTGTGGAGCATAATATTTAGAAACCAAGATATAAACATGCTGTGTGCTTAGGTATTAGCAACTTCTTACAGGGAAGCATTCAAGGTACATTGAAGTCTTTTCTTGGGTGGGGGCAGAAAGCTTCACAGAAAGAGTTTCTAATTGGTTAAATGATGTTTAAGTTCTATTTAGTAAGTCCAGGATAAATGTTATCCATAGTGTCCCTATTTTTGTTTCCAAACAGATGTTGCTGTGATGGTTGTGTTTGTGGTCATGGAGTTTGCTGTGCTTGTAAAATCCAAGGGGATATCCGTTGTCTATAACATAAACACCTCCAATCTGGCTGTATCTGGCAGCTTCTCTGACCTTTCATTTAACCTCTACATTTGTCAATAACAGTAAACTAACCCAAACTTGTGCTCCTTGTGCTTCTACTTTTGGCTAGGATATTGTAACCCAATGAAGACTGTTGCACCATTGCTGTAATCAGTGTCAGTGTAATCACAGAATCCAGTAGCCAGCCATGAATTCTGGGGTGCAGAGCTGTCCTCACACACCAGCATAGCCATTGTAATAAATACTATGCTTCCTCTAAAAGTATCTCTCAAACTACTTATCAACCCTTTTTAGTACTTTCTATATCAACTTTCTAATGCAGCTGCTTTCCAACCCACACTGTCATTGGCTGACTTTCACCACATAAACCTAAATATTCAGTGACATGTTATGTCAGCATACTACAGTACAAATAATTGGGGGAATAAATGGAATAAGCAAACCTCATGGGAGTTACTGCTGCTGTTTACCAATTTCAAAAATTAACATGGAAGGAGTGGTCCAAACTTCAGCAGCTCGGGGCATGAAAAAAATAAAATATTTATTCTACACAATGGATTTAAGCATTCTAAAATTTTTGATTCAACAAATTGCATCTCATGCCCCTTTCATTTCTAAAATTCTTCTCCCAATATAGCACAGTAAATGAAAGTATAGGAAGGCTTCATTGAAAAAAGGTTTCAACAAGATTCCTTCTGAGACATCCCTGTCTGTTAATTAAATAGAAACTGGAACAAGTACTTTTGGCTTGTTATAATATGAAAAATTGTCTGTGTTATAGCTACAAAGAGATTTTCTACCAATGTGTTAATAATTTTATCACTGAATGATGAAATTCTTTCCATATTCTCATATATTTGCTTCTCAATTTTCTACAATGTGCATGTATTACATTTGTCAGAGACTCAGAAGATAACAATAAACATAATAATAAACATAAGTGTGTAGACAATGGGAAAAGAAAAGCACTAGCCATGTTGGATGCAGATAGGAACCAGATGGGAGGTGATCCAGGAGAAATGGTCTGGGGAAATAGCATTTATCAAGTCAGTAAGATGTTCTGTGGCTAAACTTTAAAGGTTGCAAAGAGACAAAACATTTAAACATCAACTATAAAAGAACTCATCACTTTTACATGTAGCAGTTCTCAGAAGAATAATTTCATTTCAAATAACTATTTTACAGTTTCCAAAATGGTGGCAGATTAAGTGGAAGCTACACTGACACTCCCCCAGGACCAAACTGTAAGTACAACTAAAATATATAAAAAACCATCCTGAATAATCAACTGAAGACTAGCTGGAGAGAAACCTTATAACCAAGGAAGTAAAATGGAGACCACATAGAAACTATACTAGAAGGTGAAGAAACTGAGTAAGGGATAGGGAACATGTTTGAAGAAATAATGGCAGAAAACTTCCCTAACCTGGTGAAGGAAAAAGTCACATAAGTCCAGGAAGCACAGAGAGTCCCAAGAAAGAAGAACCCAAACACAGTATAATTAAAATGCCAAAAATTAAAGACAAAGAGAAAATCTTAAAAGCAGTAAAAGAAACACAATTTTTACATACAAAGGAGCTCCCATGAGGTTGACAGCTGATTTTTCATTAGAAACTTTACAGACCAGACGGGAATGGCATGCAGTATTCAAGGTAATGAAAAGTAAGGATCTGAAACCAACACTACTATATCCAGCAAGGCTATGATTCAAAATAGATAGTGAAATAAAGAGCTTCCCAGATGGGGGTACGAGGGAGGCTAAAGGATTTTACCATCACCAAACCAGAAATGAAAGAAATGTTAAAGGGAGGAGAAACCAAGATGGCGGCATAGGTAAACACCGGAAATTGCTGCCTTGTACAACCACTTCAAAAATACAACTAAAAGACAAAATGGACATCATCCAGAACCACACGAAGGCTGGCTGAGTGGAAATTCTACAACTAGAAGGAAAGAGAAAAGCACACTGAGACTCAGACGAGGTGTGGAAGTAAAGTGCAGAGGTACAGAGGCACACATGGAAAGGGTGGCAACTGAGGACACGGTTGTCTTTTTCAATCGGGAGGGAGTCTCACGCTCCCAACAGCTCTGAACTCCAGTTCTGGGCGAGTCTTTGGGGACCCAGACTCAAACGGGGAGAAACTGGACCGTCTGGAATTGGTTGGAACTCGTGGGTGGCTTTCTCTCAGAGGTGATTGCAGCGATTACCAGGACACTGAGACCCGGGGCCTCTTAGGGTAGGACTGAGGAGCAGCCATAGCTGTTTGCTCCACCCAGTTAATTCCCTGAGGCCCTGCCCCACCCAAGTTGTGTGCAGAGGCTTTTGCATATGAAAGGCCTGGCCCTTTGCAATCTGAAAATTACCTAACAAACTGCAGCTGGGTCAGAGAGACCCAGAATTTCCAAAAGAAGGCCCAAGGCCCCACAGCAGCTTGCATTGCTTCACAGCTGGGCCTCATCTGGGCACCTCCAAACCCAAAACAAAGAAGAGGAATCTGCAGATCCTCCATAGCTCCTGCTGGGTTGCCTCAGGCAGAGGTTAAATTAGCACCTCCTTAGAGATCCAAGAGCCAGTGTACCCAGTGGTCAGAGTGGGACCATCCAGATTACAACTCCTCAGATCCATAAGGGACACACTCAGGGGCAGACTCAGTGAGCACCAAAGCCCCACTGAAGCAAGTCTTGCCCCATAAGGGTGTTTCCAGCACAGAAATTCTCCCACTGTAGACACAGCTGATTCTCACAGCCAATTGACCTGGAGGTCAATTCCTCCCAGTGATACCAACTACAATCAAGCCTTAACTACCACAAGACTGTGCACAAAGCCCAGAAGATGGTGCACCAAGAGTGTCCACCTCAGGTAATTGGGGTGGCTGAGCCACTGGGACCTATAGGACAACTAGGACAGAAAGCCACTCTATTGACACAGGGAATCAGCCAAAATGCAGAGACAAAGAAACAGGTCACAAATGACAGAAATGGAGGAAAGCAAATGACTGGATATAGAGTTCAAAACCATGGTTATAAGGTTTTTCAAGAATTTTCTAGAAACCACCAATAAATTTAGTGAGACCCTCAAGAAATCTAGTGAGACCCTCAAGGATATGAAAAAGGACCAACTAGAAATTAAGCATACACTGACTGAAATAAAGAATATTATACAGAGTTCCAAAAGCAGACTAGAGGATCGCAAGAATCAAGTCAAGAATTTGAAATACGAAGAAGCAAAAAACACCCAACTAGAAAAACAAAAAGAAAAAAGAATCAAAAAATATGAAGATAGTGTAAGGAGCCTCTGGGACAACTTCAAGCACACCAACATCTGAATTATGGGGGTGCCAGAAGAAGAGAGAGAGCAAGATATTGAAAACCTCAATATTTAACAAAGGAAGCAAGAGTATACAATAGAGTAAAGATAGTGTCTTCAATAAATGGTGTTGGGAATTGGACAGGTACATACAAAAAAAATGAAAATAGGTCATCAACTTGTACCATACACAAGAATAAACTTAAAGACTTAAATGTAAGTTGTAAAACCATAAAAATCCAGGAGAAAACATAGGCATTAAAATCCCAGACATCTCTCATAGTAATATGTTTGCTTGGTAAGGGAAACAACAGAGAAAGTTAACAAATGGGGCTGCATCAAAATAAAAAGATTCTGCACAGCAAAAGAAACCATCAACAAAATAAAAAGGGAGCCCACTGTATGGGAGAACATTTTTGCCAATGGTACATCTGATAAAAGGTTATTATCCAAAATATATTAGGAACTCGTACAAACAATCCAATTAAAATATGTGCAAAGGACCTAAATAGACACTTCTCCAAAGTGGACATACAGATGACCAAGAGACATATGAAAACATGTTGAAAGTCACTGATCATCAGAGAGATTCAAATTAAAATGACAGCTGAGGTATCACCTCACAACTGTCAGAATGGCTACCATCAACAAGTAAACAAATGACAAGTGTTGGAGAGGATGGGAAGAAAAGGGAACCCTAGTACACTGCTGGTGGGAATGCAGACTGGTGCAGCCACTATGGAAAACAGCATGGAGTTTCCTCAAAAACTTAAAAATGGAACTGCCATTTGACCTAGTAATCCCACTTCTAGAAATATATCCTAAAAATCCCAAAACACCAATCAGGAAGAATGTATGCACTCCTATGCTCATATCAGTGCAATTTATAATAGATAAGATTTGGAAACAGCCCAAGTGTCCATCCATAAATGAGTGGATAAAAAAAGCTGTGGTACATTTACACCATGGAATACTTTGCAGTTGTTAAAAAGGAGGATCTCTTACCCTTTGAAACTGCATGGAGGGACCTGGTGAGTATTATGCTAAGAAAATAAGCTAGTCAGAGAATGACAAGGTCTCACTCATATGTGGAATCTAAAAACAAAATAAAGTGGTGCACAAAATAGATTCAGAGCCTGTCCAGTATGGCTCAGTGGTTGAGTGTCGACTTATGAACCAGGAAGTCCTGGTTTGGGCACATGCCCCAGGTTGTGGCCTCAATCCCCACTGGTGATTCTCTTTGATGTTTCTATCTCTCCCTCTCTCCCCCTCTCTGAAATCAATAAAAATATTTTTAAAAATAGATTCAGAGACATAGAAACATGGAACAGACTGCTGAATCTCTGAGGGAAGGCAGGGTTGGGTGGGTGGGTGGGAAGAGATTAACCAAAGAACTTATATGTATGTATGCATAACCCATGGATACAGACTATAGTGTGGTAAAGGCCTGGGGCAGGGGCGAGTGCAGGCTAGAAGGGATCAATGGGGGAACAAAAGGGACATCTGAAATTCTTTCAACAATAAAGATAACTTTTATTTTTTAAAAAATGCTACTTTATCTTTTGAATCCCAAGAAGTTGCCTGCCTTTGGACTCTGGAAATCTGAGTCTCTGTCTACAGAGTGTAGGGGTCCAATCCAAGTTGCCATAAGGTACAGAAAGAGGCTGCCTCACAGGGGGCATTGGTTTGGTGGCCACCATGTGCCCCAGACATCCCCTTACACTGCTCTATATCATCACATCAAAGAGACACATTCATTCAACCAACATGTCAGGCTACTCCGCTAAGCATCAATAGTACAAAGATCAATAACACATGGTACCTGTCCTCAAAGGCTCAGAGCAGAAAGGACAGGATGAGGAAAATGGTACATTTAAAGAAAAGAAGGCTTTTTGGGTGAATTTGCTTGTAAAGAAAGAAAAGAATAAATAAAAAGGAAGGAAGAAGAGAAGAGGGAAGGAGGTAGGGAAGAAGGAAGGAAGGAAGGAAGGAAGGAAGGAAGGAAGGAAGGAAGGAAGGAAGGAAGGAAGGAAGGAGGGAGGGAGGGAGGGAGGGAGGGAGGGAGGAAGGAGGGAGGGAGGGAGGGAGGGAGGGAGGGAGGGAGGAAGGAAGGAAGGAAGGAAGGAAGGAAGGAAGGAAGGAAGGAAGGAGAAAAGGAAGGAGAAAAGGAAGGAGGGAGGAAGGAAGGGAGGGAGGGAGGAAGGAAGGAAGGGAGGGAGGGAGGGAGGGAGGGAGGGAGGGAGGGAAGGAAGAGGGAAGGAGGAGGGAAAGAAGACCCCACACTTTCCAGTCCCACATATGTGACAGACTCTTCTGCTTTGTGCTGGTGAAGGGCAGCTTGTCTCCTCTCTCCCTCTAGCGGAGGAAGATCACCCAATACCTTCCTTTTTCTCTCACCCAAAGTATAGAATAGCACCTTGCATTCTATTTAATAAATATTTGGTGAAGTAATTAATTGATTTATTGACTTTTTGAGGTGATCATTTGGGAAAAATGAGCCAACTAATTCAAAATAGCAAATGCTACTATTTCTATTAATCAACCCAGTAACTCTTGATGTTACCCTCCCTTGCTTTCTCTACCCTGAAGAACACACACACCCAATAGGCATCTTACCACTAACACAAATAAAACTTTTCAAACACATATTAGGGGAAGGTTACTACAACTGGATGTTAATTTTGCAAAAACAGTTGTGATAGTGTTAGACACCCTAAGAAGTTTAGACCTCACACAGATAGGTCCAGGCAATACTGGGGGCAGAGAGCCTGTCCTTATATTGCTCAGATCCACCATCACCACATTTGTCCACACCTGCCTAGTGACCCTGACTAAGTGGCTAAAGCTATCAATGCCTTGGTTTCCTCACTATAAATTAGGGACAACCATGAGATACTATGGAGAATCTGACCTTGGTGAACTCATGAAGTGATGGCTTTTGTTATATTTTATGTCTGAACCTTGTGTCCTCCCCCTACACATGCCACATTCAGAACCCAGATGCATCATCCATCTACTTACAGTCCTTAACTGAAGCACCAACCAATCCTTTTCTCTTCAAGCTTGATGTATTGAAATAGAGTCATTTGGTCAACGAGTATTTACCAAGAATATTTACTAGGTGACTGGTGTTGTGTTGGGGCACTGGGCAAGCAATGTTAACAAGACCCACACAAGGCCTGCTATCTTGGGGCTCACAGGCTAGGGAAGGGACAGGGGGAATTCTCTGCAGTGTGGAGAAGGCATGGGTTACTCAGGGTGCCCAGGAAAGGACCTAGAGGGAGAATTGTCAGAGCCGAGGATGAGAAGGACTCAGTTAGGCAAATACAAAGTGCCAAGATGGC
The DNA here is from genome assembly GCF_964212035.1 of Myotis nattereri. Classification (NCBI taxonomy): domain Eukaryota; kingdom Metazoa; phylum Chordata; class Mammalia; order Chiroptera; family Vespertilionidae; genus Myotis; species Myotis nattereri. The sequence continues at coordinate 109,040,948 of NC_138076.1, forward strand.
TTCAGACAGAAGGGACAATGTGTGCAAAGGACCAAAGGGTAGCAGATTACTATGTTTACAGGACTTTGTAAGCATTACTATAGCAGGGGTGCAGAATAGCAGGTGGAAGGTGGCCAGACATGGGCTACAGCAGGAAGCACAGCTGGACCGAGGAGCAGCCGGGTGAGTCTTATAGAGGAGTGGAGCCATGGGTGCAATCCCAGCTGGGAAATCAGAGGGATGGGCAGTATAATCAGGGTAGAATGACACTCAGGCCACAGGTGCATAATAGGTATTTCAGATTCGACCAGCGGAGGCAGGAGGTCATTTAGATGGCTGCCTGAATGGCCCAGGTCAGAGCTCATGACGGCTTAAAAAGGATAATGGCAGTGGGATTAAAAGTGACATTAGATGGAATTAGATGTTTAGGAGGAAAACTGTGGTGGTTTTGGATATAGAAGTGAAAAGATGAAGATGTTAAGGATGACTCCCAGATTTCTGACTTGAGCACCTGGATGAGTTTTCTGAAATGAGGAAATCAAGCAGGAGAGCATATTTGGAGGAAGATACCATGAGTTCTGCTTTGGGCTTGGTGAGATAGAGGTACCCTTGGAACATCTGAGTTCACATAGTTGTTGGACATGGAGGAGGTGAGTCTGGCACTCAGAAAGGAGATCTGGGTAAACGAGATCAGGGTTTGCTGGGTCATAGACAATGGTGATTGGATGTTGGGAGTGAAGACAGGGCCAGATTGCCCAGTGGGCAGAGTAAGCAGGCCTTCAGGGTAAGCAGGAACAAAAAAAAAAAAAGGTTTTGAAAAATTTTTACATTTTGTATCTCAAAAAGTTCAAAAAACTAATCCTCATGGGGAAAATCTGCACTTGGTTGAGCCACCATTAAGTCTGTTTTACAGTCTAAATAAATTTGAATTTGGATTTATCATAGGCAGGAGGGGGGATCACTGGCATATTTAGGCTCCCTAAAGATCCTGCTCCAGTCCTGAATGTGAACATCACTACAGTAACCTCAAAGCCACCATGAGAAACATGGGCTTTAGAAACCAGAGGTGATGGCCCTCTACAGGTGCTCACAGGAACCTGCAGGTAACAGCTTGGTCAGAAGCCAGCTGGTGGCACTTTCTGAGATCCCCCCACCGCCCCCCTCCCCCCATCTGCAGGACCTTGCAGGTGACATCTACATAGTTGACCCTTTAATTCATAGTATGTGATCTGGGTGTTAATACATTCCTCTGTAAAGTAGAATTTTTGCATTTCAAAGGAGAGGTTTGGGAGACTGTACCTAAACTGAAATGCAGAAATCTGCTGATCTTCATTTCAAACTCTGAGGTAGGTCTTTGAGGAGAGAGAGGCCTATGTCCTGGCCAGGGGGCTGCTTTCCTGACAACTTCCAAGTCACATTACATAGGTGGCCCGGTACACCCACCTGCTTGTGTGGACAGATCCATAGCTCGGCCACCACTTCTCAACTCTGTATCCAATACCACCCATATCCCCCAGACACTCTGACTCTTTAGATACTAGTCATTTATAAAGACTCTGTAAAGTAGAGGTGAAGGCCAGCATTGGTGAAACTTAAGGTTTTACTCAAGTCACGGACCACTCCTGCTGACGGTCCGTAGCTGGAAGGGGTATGGCCCCCAGAGCCCAATAAGCTGCTTTTCCATAAAAGCATTCTCGGATAAATAAGCACTGGGCCCTGTAAACACTCAGTCCTCTGAAGAGATAAGTATTCTCAAGGTGTATCAAAAAAACTGACACAGTTCAGCATGTTATTAACAGTGCTGGTTATTTTCTCTGGGTTATCATGTAAATTCATGTGGAAAGGAGGGGCGTGAGGGAATTCTGTTTATCTGCCGAGCAAGAGTTACTGCTTAACCAAGCCATGTGTGATAAGAGACCAGCAAGTAAGAATCGGTATTTTTTCTTGGAAGTTAGTAATTAACTTATGAAAAGCACAGAGATGTGCTGGGCTGATTTGACCAAGGTTCTAAAAGGCGGCACTCACCTCTCACTCACCCTGTGTCAGCAACAGACCATGGTGCAAAGAAAAAGCCCAAGGTAACCTCATCAAAATGATTTGGGGATGGGCCACAGATCTATTGGAATTTAAATAAACAAACAAACAAACAAACGGTTTGGCCATTGGAATGAAAGATCTGTGAAAGCCCAGGGTACACTGTAATTCCCTCACCGGGCTTAACAAACCCTACATGTGCTCCCTGAGGCCACTGTGGAGGTTTAAGGAAAAAGTCATAGTAAATGCTGAGACCAGTGTGAAAGGGAGATGGACAGGGAAGCAGACCTCCTCTGTATGTTCAAGTCTTTTTATGCTCTTCATATGAGAAATAGCATTACCCCATACAAGGATATTCTCTTTCAAGTTTACTTCTTGGAGGCCTGGCCTGCGTGGCTCAGTGGTTGAGCGTGGACCTATGAACCAGGAAGTTTACTTCTTGGGAAATAAAAGGGAAAACTCTTTTCTGGTACATTTTCCTTCTAAATGACTTTGGTGGTCTGAACTTCAGGCACTATGATGTTAGGTGACATAATATATGAAAGAACAGCAGCCAATGGGATAGATAGATGGTCACAACATATCTCTCAGAGATGTAGAGACATATCCACTAACCTCAAAGTGCATCCTGTGAAAAATGCCAAGAATACACTGTAAGAGCCAAGCTAATGGCCATTCGTGCAAAAGGCCTACCCTGGGTTTGCTGCAAGTCACTGGCAGGCAAGAAGGTGACTTCAGGGCAATGAATTGTTCTTGGCATGAGGCATCGCGAGCTTGACTTTGCTCCAAGTATCCTTGCATATTTTTCTTTTCTCCTATGTCTAAAATTGCTTTTTAAATTCTGTTGTTATCAGAGGAGGGGTGTGAATTTTTAACATGTGGCCATCACCTTTCTATCTATTTTCTTCCCTTGAAGAACTGGGCTTTAATACATAACGTATTCATTGGGAAACTGCTGCCTCAAGTGCTACAGCTTATATAATTCTTTATTGGTCTAGGAGTGTTTCTCTGCTTCCACATTTATTTATTTTTTAAGAAGAAAAAGAAGGACATTGTATAGGGGAGTTTTATGAGCTTGGTGTGAAATCTGGGAAAGTCCCACAGTCAAACTAAGAATAATTATCAATGTGCTGTGGATAAAAATTCAGGAACAAATATAAACCCAGACAAAGGGGTCATTGAAATTGAAATTATAGTTCATTGCTGCTTATCTGATGGTTAAGGCTACTGACAATCCACTTGCTATACCCTTTCCCTGCGTACACCCTCACGTTCTCATTCCCTATGTCTCCCTCTCCTCTCTTCCTCTTCTTTCTTCTTTTCTCTATGTGCTTCAGTTTGAAATTAATATATTTGGTAATATGAAGGAGACGTACTTGTGGCATTTACCTTGAAAAAGCAGTCAATTAGCCCTCTATAAGAAAGAAATCCCATCTTTTTCTGATTGGCTGGCAACCAACATTGAATTTTTTGGTTCTGTTTTACTAATCTTTACTTGCCCTATGTGGGGAGCACACATCACTCAGAAAAGTGTCAAATCTGGTATCTGTCAGAACACCTCAAAACTGTTTCAACCCATTCAATCATATATCTTCCTATATAATAAAGAGGTAATATGCAAATTAACCTTCACGCCCTCACAAGATGGCTGCCTACGACCAGGCTGGCAGGGGGAGTTAGTGAGGGACAACAAAACGAATGAAAAAGCAGGCTATGTGGGGCAACCAGGCCAGCAAGGGGGTTAGTGAGGGATGACCAAATGACTGAACAAGCAGGCTGCATGGGACGACCAGGCCAGCAGGGGGAACAGTTGGGGGTGACCAGGCCAGCAGGGGGGGAACTTAGGGGCAACCAGGCCAGCAGGGGGGGTACAGTTGGGGGCGACCAGACTGGCAGGGGTGCAGTTAGGGGTGATCAGGCTAGCAGGGGGAGGCCAATTAGGGGTGACCAGGCCAGCAGAGAGGGGCAGTTAGGGATGATCAGGCCAGCACACAGAGGCAGTGAGGTGTGATCAGGCCAGCAGGGGGGAAGTTAGGGGCAATCAGGCAGGCAGGCAGGTGAGCGATTAGGAGCCAGCAGTCCAGGATTGTTAGAGGAATGTCCGACTGCCAGTTTAGGCCCAATCCCCAGGATTGGGGCAGTCGGACATCCTTCAAGGGGTCCCAAATTGGAGAGGGTGCAGGCTGGGCTGAGGGGACCCCCCTCTCCGTGCACAAATTTTGTGCACCAGGCCTCTAGTTTAGGATATCAGGATAAAGTCAAAATGTCCCAATTGTTTATTCAGTTTCAACTAAATTGGTGGACTCAGCATTTGAAGTCATGCAATGCAATCAGGTTCACCTCTTTACATAGAATTCAAGGTACTCTATCCACAGACAGTTACAAAATGGTTAAACCTGTAAAGGCTTTCCTTTATCCCCATCATGAGGGATGAACATTGTACTAGTATCAACTCCATGTACATAGACAAGGACAGATGGACCCCAGGTCCCCCAAAACCTCACTTTATCCAACTGGAAACTGTCTCACGCTGCACCTTTAGTTCTGAAGTTTCCCATACAGCTACCATAGCAGGTAGATGGTTCATTCACAGTCACCCTCCTGGTTTCAGAAGAATTGGTCTGATCTTCCAGTTTTGGTGCCACACCCTCCATCATGCATGTGCCCAAGAACACACATGTCCACATAAACATACATACATACATATGCAAATGCCACATATCACATGTACCTACCACATACACTATGCATACATATACACACACAGTTCAAACTTTAGGCCCAGCATTCCCTAAGCCTCCCTGAGTGTCTCTGACCAGTGACATCAATAATACCTCCAGTTGGCACATATTTCTGCTGCTTCCATGAATCCTATTCTGCTTGGTTATTCCCACTGCACCCCACCTTGTCTCCAGACAAGTGCCTTTCTCTCAGGCCACAGGTATAAGTTGATGTCTGGCTTTTTCAACTAAATATATCATTTCTATCTTTGTTTTATTTTTTTGTTTGTTTGTTTTGTGTTTTGTGTGGATTTTTTTTCAATTTTCTAAGTGCTTGAGTTACATATTCACATCTATCATCTTAGTCAACTGCCTGTCAGTCTCCTTTTGACAGTGGTTTCCTCAGTATAAATCACAATCTATACACAAATGCACTATAATTTACAAATGCAACCTGGGTTTCCTGGGCCATTCCAACCATATCCACCATCTTGGAACCCCGAATTCTCTTCAAACACGTCTCCTCTCAAGAAGTCCCTAGGAATGTTCAGGACCAAAGCCTTCCTCAGTGACATCACAGAGTCTGTCCCCTCTCTACCCTCCTGTTCCTGCCCCTACTGAGTTCTGCCATCCATGGCTCCAAAAGTCAGAAAGCAGCTGAGCCATGTGAGCTCATAGGACACTACTTCTACTGCAGCCACTGCAGACAATGCCTCTGTGAAGATGCTGCCAGGAGTCTGCACAAAAGCTGTCCCTGCAGATGGCACAGAAGTTGATGCTTAGGGGTCACCCCCTACCCCCACCATGGCTACCAAATACAAGCATCACCTCCCAGCCAAAAGCAGACCACCTTCCTCTGTCACCTCTGTGTGCAGTATCTTTGCCATGGAGCTCATTAGTGAGTGTCCCTGCACCTTGGGATTGCAGAGACTAGCAAGGCAGCTCCTTCTATGTGTGTCTCCATCCTATCACTCTAGGACCCAGACACATCTAGGACAGGCTTGTGTACAGTGTGAACAAAAGACCACAAATGGTTTCAAAGTCAGCTCCCCCTCCACCCTGAGCATGCATGTTTTCCAGGGGCCTCCTGGCTGTTTCCTGAGAACAGCTCTCCCAAAAGACTCAGCATGCCAGGGTCCCAGGCAAGCCCAGTACATCTAATTGCATTTCTTGCAACACATGAAATACAGCATGGAGAGGACCGAGCTTGGAGATGCAAAAAAGGTCTTGTTCCTCCCATGTTTCTCTCTGTATATATTACAACCTTTAACGTAATCTAATCTAATAAAAGAGAAACATGCAAATTGACTGCACCTCTGCTACGCCCAAGCCACGCCCACCAGCCAATCAGAGCGACTATATGCAAATTAACCCAGCCAAGATGGCGGCTGACAGCCACAAAGCTGGAGCAAGCAGGAGGCTTGGTTGCCCTGGCGATGGAGGAAGCCAAGCTTCCCTCCTGCCCTGGCCAGCTGTGGCCTCCACTCAAGGCAACAAAGTTTCAATTATAGAAGATAAATAAATCCCAGATACCTGCTTCCAGCCAGCCTCCACTGGGAGCTTGGGTGGCTGGGGGCCGTGGCCAGCCTGCAAACAGCCAACAACCCCTAGCCCAGGATGGCCAGGCACCCCAGCAAGGACCCCTACCCTGAAGGGGCTGTGGCCAGCCTGCAAACAGCCATCAGCTCCTCACCCAGGCTGGCCAGGCATCCCAGCAGGGACCCCCACCCTGATCCAGGACACCCTTCAGGGCAAACAAGCCAGCCCCCACCCATGCACCAGGCTTCTATCCTATATAATAAAAGGGCAATATGCAAATTGACCCTAACAGCAGAATGACTGGGAATGACTGGTCACTATGACACACACTGACCACCAGGGGGCAGACACTCAATGCAGGAGCTGCCCCCTGGTGGTCAATGCACTCCCACAGGGGGAGCTCTGCTCAACCACAAGCCAGGCTGATGGTTGCCAGTACAGCAGGGGTGGTGGGAGCCTCTCCCGCCTCCTCAGCAGTGCTAAGGATGTCCGACTGCAGCTTAGGCCTGCTCCCCACTGCCAAATGGACTTCCCTTGAGGGCTCCCGGGCTGCCAGAGGAATATCTGACTGCCAGCTTAGGCCCGCTCCCCAGGGAAGCGGGCCTAAGCCAGCAGGTAGTCATCCCCCAAGGGGTCCCAGACTGTGAGAGGGCACAGGCTGGGCTGAGGGGCCCCCCGAGCACACAAATTTTTGTGCACCGGGCCTCTAGTGATTTTATAAGGGTGAAGGGATTGTGTTAAAAGGCAAGTGAAACGAATGAAGAAAAGAAGCCACATTCTGGACAGGACAGGGATGCTCTTGCAGCAGTCCTGGGCAGAGGACATTGGATCCCTCTGACCAGCCATTCTTCATCCCTGTGAGATGAGACCTGCTCCAGAGGGAAAGTCAGTCCCTCATGTCAGGCTGGCCCTGGAGTCAATGCTAAGAGCACATCATCATCAGGAAAGCATGGGGCATCCATGGACAGAAAGAGGAGGCACCAGGTCCGTCCTGTGAACACATTGGCTAATTCGTCCTCTCATCCACCCCATGAAATAGTTTTCTGAGTACATTTTACAGATAAAGATATCAATGCCCAGGAGGGACAGTTGGCCCTAAATCACACAGCTGATGGTGAGTCACACCTGCCTGATCCAAACTCCATGCTCTTTCATGGGATTGAAGCTTTCCTTAGGACTGAGAGGTGGCTGCAGAGGATGGGAGCAATCTAAACCTAAGAACCAGGAAGAATATTTGTTAATTGGGGACTGCCACTTTATAGCATCATAGCTTTTCTAGGAGTAGAGTGGTGGCCCTTGCTGGATCTGTAAGGTGTGTGCATCTCACTGGTCCTGACAGTTAAACCACCTACTGAGACAGTAGGCAGTTCCTCTGTTTCAGGTCTTTGGCGTCTGGCCATATTGCTAAATTCCAGGTCACCCAGAATCAGTGACATGTAGAACAGCTTTGAAATCCTTTACAGATTTATACAATGTGGGGCCTGAGCCTCTGTGACTCATGTCAGTGGCATCTCCCTGCTGCCCAACCAGAAGGGAGCTCCAGGTTAATTTTAAGAACTCTTTTATGAGATCTAAATGAAGATCTCCCTGCTCCTGGCCCTTCCCACTTTGGCGCAAATACGTGAGTCAGAAGCTGGGGCCACGTCCTATCCCAGTGATTAGAATCTGACTCTTTAGCTCTAGTTCCACATTCAAAAGTCCAAGCTAAAATACATTCAGACTTTTCAGAGAGTTGATTAGTTCCCCTCTAAAGCTGCCTGCTAGTTCTAATCCCTTCACCAACAAAAGAGTAAACAATTGCTTATATGACTGTAATACAGAGGATTATCTGAGGTTAGAAAATAAGAGTGCTTTTAAAAAAATATTTTCAAGGATATAATTCGCATAATTAAACATGTTAACAATTAGTTATTTCAAATAATGTCCCCTTCTGTTTAGTATTTTATCACATTTACTATCTCTACAACCAAATATTCAGATATATGCAAGCAAAATTATGTGTACTCCCAGGGTCTGTTTTCCTAAAAAATATATCAGAGTTATTTTATTTAAGTTTTAATACTATCATTCTGTTTCTTAGGTGCTAAAAGACAAAAAAAATTACACATCTCCATCAATACTTTTAAAGTTAATTCTGTCCTCCACTAACAAACTTAACTTAGCATTTCTTTTTAATCCTTCTTTTCCTTCCTAAATCCTCTCTCTGTTACACAGTCTGTGTAACCCGTTCAGGGCAGGATGTAGCCGTTGCCTCATATGACTCTTCACAGACTCCTATGTTTCTCATATTAGTCCATTTTTTTATCCCCACTCAACTAGAGAGAGATAGAAAGGAAGATAGAAGGCACTGAAGAATGACTCTATTAACTTTATAGCCCTTCAATGAAACTATTACTCCTGCAACTTCTAAGTTCTCATCTGGCCATCTGGGAGACCATGCCAGGACATAACCCTGAGACAAACAAGTACAAAGCTTGTTTGCATTTTTCAAAGAGTTGGAAATCAAATGCATGTGTACTGGTGGCTAAAATCCCAAGTTTCCTAGTTAAACATTGTACAATTCTATACATACATTCCAGCCTGATATGAATGGGGAGGAGGACATTTTCTCTCTCCTCCTTCCCCATAATGTTAAAGTTCTGTTCAATTTAAATCAACACCAGCAAAGATTTTTGAGTTGCAAGGTAACATATTGGTTAAGGGCACAGTTTCTGGAGCCAGACCTGGGTCAGAATTCTGGACCATATCACTCACTATGTAACCCTGTGGAAATTACTTAATATCTCTGTGCCTCAGTTTCCTTATCTATAAAATGGAGACATTACAGGACATTACCTCATAGGACCTGTGAATATTTAAAAAGTTATCATTTTTAAAGCTGTTAAAGGGGACTTAGATAAATGCTAAATAAAGAGAAAAGGGAAAGAAAAACCCAAGACACACCATTGGTTATACAGAATCTCCCACCTTTAAGGAAATCAACAACTGGGTAGGAACATACAATCAAGGTAAATAGCAGCATAAAGAAACATTTAGCAATTGTTAAATAAGTACTGCCTTTTTTTAGTGGCTGTGATTAAATATAATAGAATATTTGCCTAAAAACAGACAATAGTCATAAGGTCCTTGAAACTGATAGGGTGATTCATGTTTTACTGTAAGTCATAAAGACAAAAGTCATTTTATTCATGAGAATGGTTAAGTTCAAAACCATTCTAAATAGGGAAAATAATCCATCATGTTAGAGCTTCCTGGTCTGGATCTAAAATCTGAGCTATTATTTCCACTGCTTCATTTTTTTCACCAGATGGAGTTAAGAGTAAATGAGCTTCTCTCCATGCTTCTGGCCTGTAAGAGACAGATTCAAACATTTTTTTTTTTTTACAATAGCATTAAATGCTAAACGGTGATGAGCATTGACACTTTAAACAAATGTCATGTTCAGAAATTCACTATGCTAAAAGTTATTGACATCTTTATTTTACTGTTTTTAGTAAAGACGAAAGTCTATTATAAAGTATCCATTTTCTCCAGAGCCCAATATGAGCCTAAAACAGGGATGTATTCTATGAAGAAGAAAGAACTCAAAGAAAAGTCTGTCCTGGAGGGCTTGACCATCTTATTAGAGAAACAAAACATGCTGGTATTTCAGAGACAACCAGAGAATACTATTAAAATGGTATGTAGGGAAGTACCTGGGAGAATAGGTCTTCACTATTGAGAAGAACCTTCCACTGGGACTCAAGAAGGTGAGTTTTCTGGCAGAGTACACAAAACAGGTAGGTAGGTACATGTGCCTTTGAAGTTAATGTAATGGTTAAGTAAGGGGTTGTACTAAATGCCATGGAGCAATAATCGAGAAGAGACTTCAGCTAGATTAGACTGTACAGAGGAGAAGGTTGGAGCATGTCAGACATACCACACCACTAGGATGAGCTCTTAGTGACAGGAAGTCTAGCTCTCACCTTTTCTATTAGTTACCTAATGAAAATACTCGTTAATGTTCAGATTTTTGAGAATTGGTACATATAATTTTGATGGGCCATGAAATATAACAGAAAATTGGGAGATAATATGTATTTGATTCTGAGGTCTAACCCTCAACAGTTCAATAAACAGAACAGGGAGTTGGCACCAGGAACCACAGAAATGACCAAAACCAGAGACTACAGAATGTGCAAGAATCTAGAATGGAGATCAACTGCTCAAAGGTCTTTGGAATCCAGAAAGGACAGGTAACTGTGAACTCAGCAAGATAAGTGGGAAAACAGAGAGAGTACTTATGGGGCAATTGGGGAACACATGCCTAGCCTGAATTATTCAAGGTCAAGGTTTTAAAAATCTCTATTTTCAAAGAACCAGCTCATGGTTTTATTGATCTTTTGTATTGTTTCTTTAGTCTCCATGTTATTTATTTCCACTCTGATCTTTATTATTTCCTTTTTTTCTACCTACTTATTCTGGGGTTTTCTTGTTCTCTTTCTAATTCTTTAAGTTGTATGGTTAGATAGTTTATTAGACATTCTTCTTGTTTTTTAGGTAGGCCTGTAATGCTATGAACTTTCCTCTCAGGACTGCTTTCAATATGTCCAGTAGATTTGGGGTTGTAGTATGTTCATTTTCATTTGTTTCCAGGAATTTTTTCATTTCATCCTTGATCTGTTTGGTAAACCATTCATTGTTTAATAACATGCTACTTAGCCTCCAGGTGTTTGAATGTTTTTTCGTGATTGTATTATAGTTGATTTCAAATTTCACACCATTGTGATATGAGAAGATTTCATTCTTCTTGAACTTGTAGAGACTTAGTTTGTGTTCTAACATGTGGTCTATCTTTGAAAATGTCCCATGTGCACTTGAGAAAAATGTATATCCTGTAGCTTTGGGGTAAAATGTTCTGTAAATGTCAATTAATTCCATCGGATCTAATGTGTCATTTAGGATTAATGTTTCTTTGCTGATTTTTTTGTTTAGAGGATTTGTCCAATGGTGTTAGTGGGGTATTAAAGTCCCCTACTACGACTGTATTGCTATCCATCTCTCCATTAAAATCCTTCAGAAGTTTTTTTTTTATATATATATTAGGGTGCTCCTGTCCTGGGTGCATATATGTTTACCAGAGTTATATCCCCTTTAGTATAATGAAGTCTCTTGTTTTGGCCTTCACTTTGAAGTCTATTTTGTCAGATATGAGTATTGCTACCCCAGCGCTTTTTTTTTTTTTTTTTTCATTTCCATTTGCCTGGAAAATTTTTTTCCTTCATCCTCATTCTGTGTGGGTCTTTTGTTCTAAGGTGGGTTTTTTATAGACAGCATATATATAGATCATGTTTTCTTATTCACTCAGCTATGCTATGTCTTTTGATTGGAGCATTTAAGTCACATTTAAGGTTATTATTGATAGGTACTTATTTCAACAATAAAAATAAATGAATATATATATGAACAATAAAATGGCAATAAATAAAAAGCTATAAATAATTGAATCTAAAAATAAATGAATAAGGGATCTAATGAACAAAATAAACTGATGAATAAAACAGAACCAGAGGCATGGAAACATGGAACAGACTGATGAATCTCAGAGGGAAGTGGGGGTGGCGGGAAGAGGTTAACCAAAACACATATGTATATATGCATTGCCTATGGATACAGACAATAGGGTGCTGAAGGCCTGGGGTGGGGCAGGAACCAGGTGGAGGGGAGTAAAAGGGGAAGGGGGAGGTGGCATATAAGGAGGGGGGAAAGGGAGACATCTGTAATACTCTCAACAATAACGATTTTACAAAAGAGAAAGAGAGAAAAAACTTTCTGCTGCCCAGCAAAACATCTTCAGGCAAAACTAGATGCCCTGGCAGGTCTCTGCCACCTCCAGTATAGATGTTCAGGGTGCAATCAGTTATAAAGGAAGCAGTTAAGTGCAAAACTAGGACCTGCTTGGTTAAAAGCAAGAAAAGGCTAGAATCAAAAGATGAGACAGCAGGCCACGACCCTGGGGATGTCAAAAGCAACGGGCAGGGCAAGGAAAACTGAGCAGATCAAGTACGGTACAAGAGCCAGGTCTGCCCAAAAACCAATCTCAGGACATAGGCAGCCCGAAGTCCTCATGTGAAAATATGCAGTGGGCCCAGCAGGCCCAGCTGGGGCAGGACAAGGTGGGACTAACGCTCTGTGTCTACTTTTCCTTGGGACTTCCAACCAGGATTTCCGTTAGATACTCCAATTTGTGATTAGGCTCAGAGTTACTTAATTTTCTTTTAAAAATAAAATACTTTATATTATGACATTGGTTTTTGTTTCATTTGATTTTTATTAAAATTACACATGTGCTCAGACCAGTGTCAAGACTTGTCAAGAAAAACACCAGTAACAGCTCCTGCTCCACTTTTCGCTCCCTAAGGCAGCCACTTTCAAATCTTTTCACTAATTATTTTTGTATTTGTGTTCATGTCCTTAAATAATCTACACATATTGCTTCTTAATTTTTCCATTTTAGGAATTATCTGTTGAGTCTCAGCCCACCCCTTCATACAAAAGCATACATTTCCTTTCCACTATCTTTCCAATTAAGTTATATTATAATTTATGTTTGACCACTGCTTAGGGATTACTATGATATCTGTGTAAATGCTATTCACAGATTATTCATGTTATTCAGTAGCTATTTTCCTTGGATGATGTAATAATTCATTTTCCATGGAGTTCATACTTTTTTCTTTTATTTCTGTGTTCTTATTAATTCAATTCCAAATCTCCTCTAGTTCTGTAAACCTCCTCACAGTACATTCAAATATAAACACATGTACTGACACAATCTCCTCTCCTTTTCTTTTGACCTGGTGGTTTATGCTTTTTTAACTTCAACATCTTATTGTCCATGTAGTGGTGCTATAGGAAGGAGGAGAGCCAAGTATGGATGTTCACTCTGCCATACCTGCCTGGAAGTCCAGAATCACTTAATGCTGTCTAAACCTAATATCTTTACCAATTAATGGCTTAATCAGGACTTAGGCCCTTAGGAAACTGAAATACAAGGACGAAGAGAAGAAGATGCTGAAAATAGAGACAAGGGATTCGTTTTCAATGCCCCTGGTTTTAAATTTCCTAACCTGAGCTATGGATTGATCTGAAGGGTCTTGTGGGAGCGAGCCTCTGTCTGGATGAAAAAAGCCATGCTCACAGGAGACGTGGGCACTACCTTGCAGAGAGCGCTGACCTTTCATCTTTGCCCTTGGCAAAACATCTTCTGAGGTCACCTTCAGTCAGAATTCTCTGTGGTGTGGTATTCCTTCGGACACTGCTATATGTAGCTGTGTCTTCTTTCTCAAGGGACAGGGGAATTACCTAATAAAAGTTCATGAATAACCATTGCTTTCTGCCTCTGTGATCCAACTGCTCTTTCTTCCCAAGTTCATCACCTGATGACATATTCTTGGTGCCCCAATTCTGTAGCCCTGAAAAGGCTAGGGCTTCATATCTGGTCCTAAGAGACCTGTGAAGTAGGGAGAGTAAGCCATAGACAATTCTTCTCGGCCACTTTCTATCCACTCAGGGCTTGCTCTTTGTCCCAGTTCTTGGCCTGTGTGTATTAGAAAGAGCACTGATTGATAAGACAGATCTGTACTCCTTCATTTACCAGTTGTGCAAGTTATGAAACCTCTCTGAAGCACTTTATTATTTGCAAACTAGAGATAACCATGCTTTCCTTAAGAATTATGATAATTATATTTAATACATAGAGAATTTCTAATTCCAACAATATAAAGGATTTAATAACCTAGAAACTTTCTCACTATAGTACAATTTAAAATACTAAATAAAATATGAGATTCCTTTAAATTCTTAATGGGTTCTCAAAAAAGGGAACTCTCCAAAGTCCAGAAGTGAAGAGACAATCAAAAATCAGAATGAGACCTGTGTGAGCCCTCACTGTGACAACAAAGGGGAAGAGAGGGAGGAGCAGTTTCAGCCACCCACAGGAGCCAGGAGGTGAAATTGAAACTCCCATATAAAAAAAACAACTTTCAAAGGAAATCAGGAAATAATGAATTAGGAAACAATTCACCTCCAGCACAGGCAGAGAAAGAGAATGCCTTTCTATCTCTAACTGGGGTTTTTTAAAAAGTTCCCCAGGCCAGATCTCTCAGAAGTTTGGGATGAACATGAAATCTTAGATCACCTAGAAAACCAATGCAGAACCTCTCTGGAGGAACCTGACTCTCAAACTCCAGTGCACACACAGCACATGAAGAAAGAAACCAACATCAGTAAGAATCAGCAGACAAAACAAACAGCAGGATTCAAATCTTTAGAATTATTGCATAAACACTAAAAAAACCCAAAAACTTTAAATAATCCAGATGTAAGAAACAAATAAGATGTTATTTTTAAAAAGGAATAGGCAGACTTAGAAATAAATAGAATTCACAGCAATAAAAATATAATTGATGAAATTAAAACATCTTGGTGGATGAATTTAACAGACTATTGGACAAAGCTTAAGGAAGAATTAGTAAACTGAAGATGGACCTGAAGATATTACACAGAATGCCACATAGGAAGAGAAAAGGAGATTAAAGTACATGAAGGATAAAATTAAAATGTCAAGTATCTAACTGGAATTCCAAAAGGAATGGAGACTAGTATTTTAAAAACCATTATTTGAAAATGAGATATCTAAGTTGCCTAACATATTGAAGCCCCCTATATATAGTATGATTTTGTTTATGTAACTTTGAAGCTCAAATACTATTAACTGCAAGAGCTCAGAGATTTCAGCAGGTCTTCTAAAATCTGGTATATTCATGGAATATTACAAATGTAAAGAAACTTAAAGGTGACCTAATAATATAACTTAATGGATAAATCTGAGTTTTTATCCCAACTCTGTCACTTATTAGCTAAGCATATTGCTTCACTCTCTGAGCTTCAATTTCTTTAGCCATAAAATGGGGATAAATGCAACTAATCTTCGAAAAGAGTTTCTGTGAAGATCAAAAGAAGTGCATGAAAAACGCTTACTTCAGAGTCTGGCACGGAGTCAGCATCCAACAAATAAAAGATGTCAATATTTCTCATCATCAATTTTCACTTTGAATGAGAAAAGAGGCCCAGAAAAGTTAAATGGCTTCTAAGCATCACACAATATATTAGCAATAGACCAAGAAGTAGAATCCAGCTCTCTCAACCCATATTCGTGCTTTCTCTGCCATATTTCACTACCTCCCAAACACAGTGACCATGCAGCTGCTTTTAAAAGAACCTTGGGACCCAAGATGTTTTCTACCCTGACTTAAGTTGACTAACATAATGTGTGAGGTCACAATAAGCTTTCAAAACATGAACAAATGAATACTCAATGGTAAAATTATAGGCCTGTGTGAAGACATTTCAAGCAGAGAAGTGAGAGGCAAATCCAGCACTGTAAGGCATATCAAGGTAAGAGCAATGGCAGCTCTACTTCTCAGAGGGATGAAGTCTACAGAGGTACTAGTCCCTGGCTCTGACTGTCCCAGGGAACAAGAGCACTTAGGTATATATCTATGAGGAAGATAGATACCTCATCCATGGTATATTGCAAATAGACTCTGGAGCTCAACTGAAAAAAATCAGTCAATATCAATCTCACAGAGATTTGTGTGTTTTAGTAGCATCCAAAGCAAACTTGAAATTGTCTATTTTCAGAAATAGAGTTTATTGCTAAGCCCAAGGGAATCTGCAAATGTAGTGTCAATTGTGTACCCAGGAGACCCAACTGTATGCTGCCTACAAGAAACTCACTTCAGATGTAGGGACACACAGAAACTAAAAGAAAGAATGGGAAATCGTGTCCATGCAAATGCAAACCAAAAGAAAGCAAAAGTAGCTATACTTATATCACAAAATAGACTTTAAGACAAAGACTGTAACAAAAGATAAAGAAGGACATCACACAAAAATAAAAAAGTCACTTTAACAAGAGGATTGAACACTCGTAAATATTTAAGCAACCAACACAGAAACACCTACTATACAAAGCAATATGAACAAAGGAAGAAATAGGCAGGCAATACAATAATAGTAAGGGACTTTGATATCCCACTTTAATCAATAGATAGATCATCTAGTCAGAAAATAAGTAAGGATACATTGGACTTACATTACATGTTAGACCAGATGGACTTAGTTGGCATGTACAGAACATTCCATCAAAGAGCAACAGAATACACATTCTAATCAAGCTCACATGGAACATTCTCCAGGAAATATCTTGTTAGACCATAAAACAAAATTCAATACATTTAAGATTGAAATCATGTCAAAAGTCTTTTTTATCACAATGGTATGAAACTAGAAGTCAATAACAAAAAGAAAGTAGGAATTTCACAAATATGTTGAGATTCAACAACATGCTCCTGGATCAACCAATGAGTCAAAGAAGAAATCAAAGGAAAAGTTTTTTAATATCTTGAGATGAATGAAAATGGAAGTACAACATACCAAACTATGAATGCAGCAAAAGCAGTTCACAGAGGGAAGTTCATAGTGATAAATACCTACCTTCAAGAAACAAGAAAGATCTCAAATAACCTAACTTTATACTTCAAGGAACTAGAAAAACAAGAATAAACAAAGCCCAAAGTTACTAAGAGCAAGGAAATAACAAAGATTAGAGCAGACGTAAATGAAATAGAGACTAAAAAGACAATTTTATAGATCAATGAAACTAAGAGCTGCTTTTATGAAAAGATAAATAAAATTGATAAACATTTTCCTCAACTCACTAAGAAAAAAAAGAAGACTCAAATAAATTAAATCAGAAATTTAAGAGGAGACATTACACTTAATAACACAGAAATACTAAAGATTATAAGAGATTACTATGGCCGAAACCGGTTTGGCTCAGTGGATAGAGCGTCGGCCTGAGGACTGAAAGGTCCCAGGTTCGATTCCGGTCAAGGGCATGTACCTGGGTTGCGGGCACATCCCCAGTAGGAGATGTGCAGGAGGCAGCTGATCGATGTTTCTCTCTCATCGATGTTTCTAACTCTCTGTAAAAAATCAATAAAATATATTAAAAAAGAGATTACTATGAGCAATTACATGCAAACAAATCAAAACCTACAAGAAATGGCTAAATTCCTAGAAGCATACAACCTACAAAGACTGAATTATGAAGAAATAGAAAATCTGAACAAACCAATTACTAGTAAAGAGATTTAAGCAGTTATCAGAAACTTCCCAGAATGGAGCATATATTTGCAAATCATATATCTGATAATGGGTTCATATCCAGAATATATAAAGAACTCCTACAAATTAAAAATAAATGAAATAACCTGATTTAAAATGAGCAAAGGTCTTGAATAGATGTTTTTCTCAAGATGATATACAAATGGCCAACAAGCATATAAAAATATGCTCAACATCATTAGTTATCAGAGAAATGCAAATCAAAACCACAGTGAGGCACTGGCCATGTGGCTCAGTTGGTTGGAGCATCATCCCGTGCACCAAAAAGGTTTTGAGTTCGATTCTCTATCAGGACACATAGCTAGATTGCGGTTTCAATCCCCAGTCAGGGCATGTACAGGCAACTGATGGATGTTTCTCTCTCACAATGATGTTTCTCTTTATCTCTCCCTTCTTCTCTCTCTAAAATCAATAAAAACATATCCTTGGGCGAGGATTTAAAAAAAAGACCACAGTGAGATACCACATCACACCCATTAGGATGGCTACTGTCAAAACTTTAAAAGAAAATAACAAGTGTTTACAAGGATGTAAAGAAATTGAAACCCTTATGCACTATGCACTATTGGTGGCATTGTAAGATGGTACAACCACTATGGAAGTTCCTTAAAAATTAAGAATAGAACTACCATATGATCCAGCAATCCCACTTCTGGGTATTTATCCAAAAGAATTGAAAGCAAGGCTCAAAGAGATATTTTCCAACCCATGTTCACAAGCATTATTCACAATAGCCATAGAGTGGAAGCAACCCAAATGTCTGACAGATGAGTAGATAAACAAAATTCAGTATATACATTTAATGGAATTATTCTACCTTAAAAATAAGGAAATATTGTTACATGTTACAACATGGATGAACCTGAAGGATATTATTCTACGTGAAATAAGCCAGACACAAAAACCTAAACACTGTGTAATCCCACTTATATGAGACATTAAAATAGTAAAATTCATAGAAACAGAAAGTAGAATATTGGTTATCATGGGCTGGAAAAATAGTGGTTTGTTTAACAAATATAAAGTTTCAGTTTTACAAGATAAAAAAATTCTGGATATCTGTTTTATAACAACATGAATATAACAGTACTAAACTTTAGACTTTAAAATGGTTAAGATGGTACATATTTTACTATGTGTTTTTTAATCACAATTTTTTAAGTGGATGCGGAAGGCATAAGAGTTAGAATCAGAGTAATGTTATATGAGAAAGTCTCTACGGGTCACTGCTGGTTCTGAAGGCAGAAGGGGCACAGGAGCAGAGAAACAGAAGTTGGCCTCTGAGGCTTACCAGGCACCAGGAGTAGTGACTGAGCTGTAGAGCTGAGAACATCTGTTTCACTGCCATCAACTTAAAAACATCTTTTGTATGTCAGACAATATGTTAGGTGGTAGGGTAAAACATTTTTCCCGACCTTCGATAAACTATGGTGTCATAGTCAGCTCAGCCTTCTATAACAAATACCACAGCCTTCTATAACACCACAGGGAGGGTGGTTTAAACAGCAGTACTACTTCTCATGGTTCTGGAGGATGAGAAGGCCAAAATCAGAGTGCCCACAGGGCTGGGTTCTGGTGAGAGCCCTCATCCAGACTGCAGATAGTCACATGGTGGAGAGAGGAAGCTCTGCTCTCTTTCTCTTCTTATAAGGGCACTAATCCCATCATGAGGAATTCATCCTCATGGACTCATTAAACT
Organism: Myotis nattereri; assembly: GCF_964212035.1. Taxonomy (NCBI): domain Eukaryota; kingdom Metazoa; phylum Chordata; class Mammalia; order Chiroptera; family Vespertilionidae; genus Myotis; species Myotis nattereri. The sequence goes on from NC_138076.1 coordinate 109,060,151, forward strand.
TAATTACCTGCAGAAGTCCTCACTTCCTAATACCATTATATTGGAGCTCTGTCAAAAGACTTGGTTCAAAACAACAGCCCCCATTGGGTCAACATGAAAGTATTAAAGATAAAGAAGGTAATAAAGATAAGACAAAGTGTGAACCTGAATGTTCACCTCTGAGCCCAGACAGGTGTGCAGATAGCAGGGCCTTATCCATAACACTATGTCAAGATATTTTCCTTTTACACCCTCTCTTGAAACTAGTAGCATGCATTTTTTTTTTTATCATTTATAGTGACAAATGGACATCTTTTTGTTCTATGAAATGAACTTACAAGACATTCTTTAGTTTTGATGCTAAGGTGATGGGTGTGACTTGGTTTAGTTCACCCTCCAGAATGTTAATGGCAGATCCTATTAATGGCCCATTAAGGCACAAGACCCCAACAGCTACACAGCACCTGACAGGTTGGGGCTCTGCTTACCTGGTGTGACCTTGGGGAGGAGCAGGTATGGGCAGAGGTAAACCACTTAGAACTCTCTCTGGGGAACACTTACAAGGGCCAAGTCTCCACCTTGGACATCAACCTACCCAGCTCTCCAGCAGTGGGCACAGTCCAATTTTCCAGAGGCAGGTCCACAAAGAATCCACAAATAATAACATCTTATTTTTACCTTAAGACTGAAGCCAGAGGCAGAGTTCTTCATCGTGGTGAGAGTTATCTGCTCTATGGAACTTAGTCTGTAGCTCTGCCTGTTGCACAGACTAAAATGGACCCCCTGTCTGTGTGTATGACATTTCAGAGAGTAAACATTTTTGCAGGCTCGGGAATCAAATCACCATTCACTAAGTGATCTTACACAATGTGCATAAGCCTCCATTTCCTCATGCAATGGGCATAATAGCAATAACTGCCTGGTGGCTTAAATGAGAGGAAAGTTCTTATCATATCATCAGTATTTAATCCACATGAGTTGCTTTTTCTATGGCCATCACTACCTTGGTTGCTATTGTCACACTTATATGAACTTGTCTCTTGGATCTCTAGCACTTGGCACCATTCCCCCATATGACCATGTAACTTAAAACCTAATAAATGTATGAGCCAAAACTTTCCTTTAACATCATTGAATCAAGTCAAAACAATCTTGCGGCTACGAAGAATGGCTTGGAGATGACGTCTTGATCAACTAAAGCACAATTATGTCTCCATGTGGACTAGAGAGGAATGGCTAGGTGTTGAGACATATATTCAGTTTACTCTCAATTGCCTACGTAAAATTGTTATTTATTGAAAAGTTTTATTTAATGCCCCCATGAAATGTAATATGATTTATTCACACATCCTATCTAATAATAGACAAACATGGTAATTGACCATACCTTTGCTACGCCTCCCATTGGCTAATCGGCATGATATGCAAATTAACCGCCAACAAAGATGGTGGAATATTTGCATACTGCAGGCAGGGTGGGACAGCGCAAGCCACCAGCGCACCACCACCATCCAGGGCAGCCCCAGAAGACCCAGAAGCCGGCCTGCTTTGCCGCCAGAGACGCGATCGGGTCCCCGGCGGCAAGGCAGGGCGGGACCCAGAAGACCCAGAAGCCGCCTGATATGGTAGTAACTCTATCAGTGAGCACTCTGAAAGTCAGTGGCATAAATACACCAATTAAAGGACAGAATATGAGGCTGAATCAAAAACAAAACCCACTTTAAATATAAAGACACATATAGATTAAAAGTAAATGAATTAAGCTGAAGCCTGTTTTGCTCAGTGGCTAGAGCATTAGCCCGTGGACTGAAGCGTCCCAGGTTCGATTCCAGTCAAAGGCATGTACCTCAGTTGCTGGCTTGATCCCCAGTCCATATCAAAGCATGTGCAGGAGGCAACCAATCAATGTGTCTCTCCATTTCCCTTCACTCTCTCTAAAATTCAATGGAAAAATATTCTTAGATGAGGATTAACAAAAACAAAGTAAATGGATTAAGTAACATTAAAGAGATTATAAGAAAAATATATTCCAAATTCTGTTAGTTGTATAATGGTTATGTTTAAATTATTAACACCTAAGAAATTGGGTGAAGGGTACATATAATATGCTGTAGTATTTTATAGGTTTTTTTTATATGTATGAGATTATTTCAAATTAAAATATTAAAAAATTAAAAATTAATAAAATATTAATTGAAATGTGTATGCATTACATGAAAAATCTCCTAATTGTGTCTAGCATAATTTATTAAATTGTGCTAAAATTTACAAGGGTTCAATTAAAAAATATCCTAATTCTAAATGATATAATAGAAAATATATAATAGTGCAGTTATAAGCACTTATCTGAAAGTAAAAATTTAAAGAAGTGAATTTAAAGAAGGGATTAGCCAAAGAAAATATATGCACAACCCATGGACACAGACAGCAGTATGGTGATGGCCAGAGAGAAGTGGGGGGCAAGAGCTGGATAGAGGGGGCAAAAGGGGGGAAATAGGGACATCCTATATAATAATAATAAAAGGTTAATATGCACATTGACTGAACGGCAGAATGACTGGTTGCTATGATGCGCACTGGCCACCAGGGGGCAGATGCTCAATGCAGAAGCTGCCCCCTGGTGGTCAGTGCACTTCCATATGGGGAGTGCCACTCAGCCAGAAGCTGGCTCATGGCTCGCCAGTGCAGTAGTGGTGGCAGGAGCCTCTCCCACCTCTGTGGCAGCACTAAATGTTTAGACCCGATCCCTTGGGGGCCTAAGCCTTTAGTCAGACATCCCCCAAGGGCTCCCTGGCTGCCAGAAGGATGTCTGATGGCAAGCTTAGGCCTGATCCCCTGGGGAGTGGGTCTAAGTTGGACATCCCCCAAGGGGTCCTGGACTGTGAATGGGCGCAGGCCGGGCTGAGGGACCCCCCTCAAGTGCACAAATTTTTGTGCACCGGGCCTCTAGTCTATACTAATAATAGAGGAATATGCAAATTGGCTGGGATGCCATCACATAATGACCAATCAGGATGGGGGCAGGGCCACGGCGGAGAGCTCTCAGCATGCCTGTGCCGCGGGTCCAAAGGGTGCAGAGAGGAAGGGAGAGCAGATAGGCAGTTAGGGGGATCAGGCCAGGAAGGGAGAGCAGATAGGCAGTTAGGGGGATCAGGCCAGGAAGGGAGAGCAGATAGGCAGTTAGGGGGATCAGGCCAGGAAGGGAGAGCAGATAGGCAGTTAGGGGGATCAGGCCAGCAAAGGAGAGCAGTTAGGGGCATCAGGCAGGCAGGCGGTGAGTGGTTAGGGGCCAGTGGTTCCAGATTGTGAGAGGGATCCCAGATTGGAGATGGTGCAGGCCGAGTTGAGGGGGCCCTCTCACTCCCTGTGCACGATTTTCATGCACCGGGCCTCTAGTATTAAAATAAAATAGCAATGTTGCATTGAGAGAGAGAGAGAGAGAGAGAGAGAGAGAGAGAGAGAGAGAGACTCAAGGAGTCCTCCTCATTCAATAGAATGATCACATTGCTAGGTTAAAAGGAAGATGCTGGATTAAAACAGAAAATTTCTAGTCATAATCAAGATACATCAAGTTGCAAAGGTTTGGGATTTGTATGTTTTCTTATTTAAAATCACATGTGTCACCCTGACTGGTGTGGCTCGGTTGGTTGGAGCACTGAAAGGTTATGGGTTCGATTCCTGATCAGGGCACATAGCCAGGTTTTGGGTTCTACCCTCAGTCTGGGCACATATGGAAGGCAACCAATCAATGTTTTACTCTCACATCAATGTTTCTATCTCTCTCTCCCTCTCCCTTCCTCTCTGATATCAATAAAAATATTTTTTTAAAGAATAAAATAGCCCTAGTCAGTTTTGCTCAGTGGATAGAGTGTTGGCCTGCAGACTGAAGGGTCCTGGGTTCGATTCCGGTCAAGGGCACATGCCTGGGTTGTGGGCTCGATCCCCAGTTGGGGGGCATGAGGGAGGCAGCCAATCAATGATTCTCTCACATCACTGAAGTTTCTATCTCCCTCTCCCTCTCCCTTCCTCTCTGAAATCAATAAAATATAATACAAAAATATATATAAAATAAAAAGAAATAAATAAATTTTTAAAAATAAAATCACATGGGTCAAATGTCTGTGAAATTTATATACCTAGTAGAATAAAAGCTGTATAGCCCCTCAGCACAATTCTCACAGACTACTGGAGTGTAGTTCTTGTGTTGATTCAGTGAACCATCAATCATAAAAATCAAAACAGACTCATCAGATGAAGGGTCAAGGTCTCCCAAAAGGCTTGTATCGAGTTCTTTTAACGCTCCCATCCATGTAATGGTGCTGTGGCCTCTGGTATCAAAACAACATGTCAGGACTGAAATCACATCTTTCACAGGCACAGGCATCACCTCAGCTGTTCCCTGCCCACATTTTAATGACCCACTTTCTATTGTGGGCAAGATTAAAGTCCATTACACAACACCATAGATATTTATTAGCCTGGTGGATATTTGCTCAAATATGCCCCATATTTGCAACAAGGCTGGCCATAGCTTCTGACGCTCTTACCACCAGAGATGTAGGCTCAATGCCAGAGGTAAACCAGACACACGTCAGCCGCTGGGGTCATCAGGTATTTATCAAGCTCTCTTCTGTCTATGGGCTGCAGGCAAAGCAAACCAGGTGTTTGTGCTCTCTGCCCTTTAGAGCTTGCTATATATGCTATATATGCTCACATATGCAGTCAATTATTATATTTGGTTCTAGAGACAGGAAACGGGACACAGGTGCTATGAGCATCCTTGTGATGTCAGCACACCTACACCACCCCTGCTCCTGCATCTCTTCACTCCCTACCTGCCTCCCCCACCCAGTGATCCTAGAGAGAGCTATTGAGACTGGGTTCCAATTTGCCATGATTCAGACAAACATGCAAAAAGATGAGTGATGCATTTAAGTAAATCCACTTTAAAAGCATATTTTTTTGTGTGCCTGCTACAAGTTAGGCATCAATGTTGTTGAGTCATGGATATTAGAGCGAAAAAAGATCTGTAACCATCACTCCAAAGTGTGCTAGAGTGGGCCTGAGAGGGAGCCTCAGAGCACAGAGGAACCAGAAAAGGGGGAGGAATGGATGTGGGAAAGGAGATAGAGCTGGAACTGTGGACGGAGGAACCACATACAGGCCGGGGAAGCCCCTGAGGAGGTCAAGCAGCACAGTGTCCAACCCATGTCAGGCAGCAGGGCTGAAGCTCAGAATGAATGGGCATGGAGGGGGACCAACCTAAAAGAGACCCAGGGTCAGAGTGGAGCAGGGCTCAGATGCCTCCCAAGAAGTGTGGGTTTGATCCTAAAGGCAGTGGAAGCAAGACAATGATCACATTTTCATTATTAGAAAATTCCATAGGGATTAAGGGCAAGCCCAAGATGCTCAAGAACAGAGGAAGACGTCTGGACAGAGGGTATAGGCCTCGTCCTGAGGAGCATCACGAAGCCCTGGACGGAGAGGCCACAATATGGAAATAAGGGGCTGAATTCTGGAGAAATTTGGATGAGTTCCTGGAGACCAGCTAGATGTGGAGTGAGCATTATGCTGAGCACTGGACTTTTAAAGATGACTAGATAATATTTAAGCAAGGGCTGACCACATCCACGTCACTATTTTTCTGCTCTAAGGAGATTCTGGGCAGGGTTTGTGAGTGGAAGGGAGAAATGGCTTAAAAATTTCAGCACATACTCCTAGTGGTTCCCATATGCAGCATGTATAAATATTGTTCTCAGCTGTGCAGCTGCTACTGCTCCTCTAGCACCTGGCTCTGTTTGTCATCCTGCCCCATATAGGGTCCCCTCTGCCTCATCTTGCTCTAGCTGTCCCAAAGCTCAATGTCTGCTCCAGGCCACATACTGGACCTGAGTGCCAGGAGGTTTGGGGGATGGTCATCCACCTGCCTCACCTACTGCTCCAAGTTTCAGTCCCTGCTCTATCCTGCAGGAAATGGTTTCTTCCACCAGTCCCCAAGCACAGGATCCAATAAAATTGTGACTCCAGATGCTGACCTCCAATTATGACAGGCACATGAGATTCCTGTGCTTTGCTGAAGTGTGTAGCTCTAGTTGTTGGCACAGCTAGAGTACAGCCAATTGGTCAGGTCCATTCCCTCAGGCAACACCTACTGTGTGCTAGTCATCACGCTGGCAGAGTGTGTGCAGGATGCACAGAGGGGCATCAGACCATCTGGATGAGTGGACTAAGGCTACAACACAAGGGTATGTGACTTGTGGGAACAAGAGGCACCAGTGAGCAGGGGAGACAAGCAGGGTACAAACACCAACCCACGTGTACCAGGCACACTTTTAATTGCTGACATGCACTTCTCAGTGGTCCGCATGTTCAGGAACTTTCATGAGTAGTTTGAAATCAGTCATTATGAAAGTGTTTACACTGTGAAAATTGGCAAGTCCCACACACTGGGCGTCCCCACCCGTCACCTCATCCACCTCCTTGACAAGAGCGGAAAGTGGTGGACACTACTACTCTGCCCTCTTCTCCTCTCCTCTTGTCCTGGGGTCCAGCAAGGACAGCATAGGACAAGGATGCCAGCTCACACAATAATGGAGGCTGGCAGATTCTGTGCTAAACCTAAGTTTGGTTTGGAGCTTGGTGCTGTGAATGGCAGAGGATTGGGATGTGGGGTGTTCTAGCGTCCTGTCAGTCATATAAGTGGCCATGGATAGTGAATACGACTTGGCGGCAAGGGCTGGGCTGCTGTATTATATAGCCCAGGAGGAAATGGGGACGAGATGAGGAGAGTAAGCCAAGATCTGTGCCTCGTCCTGGTGCACAGCTGTGAGCCCTAAGCCTCTGTGCCTCAGCTTTCTTATCTAATATCTGTTTAAGGACTGTTAGGACTAAGTGATATAATGTCAGGAGCATCACAATGGCCAGCACAGAGGTAGTCCTCATGAGAGAAGCTGGAGAAAGTCACAGGGGGAGGGAGGGCTTCTCCTTGTCTTCCCTTCCTTTTCTCTGAAAAATCCGTTATTTTTATCCTATGATGAGTCTGGACTTCCAAAATTCCTTAAACAAAAGCTCCCAAACCTTAAAACCTTCTGGGAAATTCCTTAAAACACAGGCGCAGACACACTGACAGAGGACACCTTGGTGAGTTCGGGATTGCACTTGGTCAGGAAGCTCTCAGGGGATCCTGCTGCTCACCCCACATGTCAGTGTCCAGGCAAAAGTCACCACACCACTCAAGAGGGTCCTAGGTGGGAATGATTCCTTAATTTAGAGGGCTTTTTTAAATCTGGGAATGGGGAGATCATTGCAATAAACAACTTTGTGCCTTCTCACAAAGTAGTGTAAGGCAATAACAGGCTCCAATACTGCTAATTTTTATTTTATTTTATTTTTAAATTATTTATTGTTTAAAGTATTACATAAGTCTCCTTCTTCCCCATTAACCTCTCCCCAGCCGCTCCCACCCCCCAACACATGCCCTCACCCCCCTACTATCTGTGTCTATTGGTTATCCTCATAGGCATGCATACAAGTCCTTTGGTTGATCTCTTACCGCCCCTTCCTCTGCCTTCCCTCTCAGGTTGGATGGTCTGTTCAATATTACTATAACTCTGGCTCTATTTTTGTTCATCAGTTTATGTTGTTCATTATATTCCAAAAATGACTGAGATCATGTGATATTTATCTTTCTCCAACTGGCTTATTTCGCTTAGAATAATGCTTTCCAGGTCCATCCATGCTGTTGCAAATGGTAAAAGTTCCTTCTTTTTTACTGCAGCATAGTATTCCATTATGTATATGTACAACAGTTTTTTAATTCACTCATCTGCTGATGGCCACTTAGGCTGTTTCCAAATTTTAGCTATTGTAAATTGTGCTGCTATGAACATAGGGGTGCATATGTCCTTTGTGATTGGTGTTTCTGTTTTCTTGAGATATATTCCTAGAAGTGGGATAACTGGGTCAAATAGGAGTTCCGTTTTTAATTTTTTGAGGAAACTCTATACTGTTTTCCACAGCGGCTGCACCAGTCTGCATTCCCACCAAAAGTGCACGAGGGTTCCTTTTTCTCCCACATCCTCGCCAGCACTTGTCATTTGTTGATTTGTTGATGATAGCCATTCTGATAGGTGTGAGATGGTATCTCATTGTTGTTTTAATTTATATCTCTTGGATGATTAGTGACTTTCAGTATCTATATATATAAAAGCCTAAGCGACCATTAGGACTGGAACAACCGGTCAACCAGTTGTTATGACATGCAATGACCACCAGGGGGCAGACACTCAATGCAGGAGCTGCCCCCTGGTGGTCAGTGCACTCCCACAGCCAACCCCCTGTGGCCAGCCAACTTCCCTGGTCCCTCCCCACGGCCGGCCAACCTTCCCCATTTCCTGCCGCCCCCGGGCCAGTCCCTCCCCCCATCTGGCAGGCCCCAGCCAGCATTGCCAGCAGGCCCCAGTCAGCAGCCCGCAGAACCCGATTGGCCCAGCCCCAATGGGCACTAGGCGAGATGGCCCTAATCAGCCCTGATCACCAGCCAGGCCTAAGGACCCCACCCATGCAAAAATTTCGTGCACCAGGCTTCTAGTGTTTTCATATGTCTCTTGGCTTTCTGTATGTCCTCTTTCCAAAAGTGCCTATCTAGGTCCTTTGCCCATTTTTTGATTGGACTGTTTATCTTCCTTTTGTTAAGTTGTATGAGTTCCCTATAATAGTTGGAGATTAAACCCTTATCAGAGATAACATTGGCAAATATGTTCTCCCATGCAGTGGGCATTCTTGTTGTTTTGTTGATGGTTTCTTTTGCTGTGCAGAAACTTTTTATTTTGATGTAGTCCCATTTGTTTATTTTCTCTTTAGTTTCCAATGCCCTAGGAGCTGTATCAGTGAAGAAATTGCTTCGGCATATATCTGAGATTTTGTTGCCTTTGGATTCCTCTAGTATTTTTATGGTTTCCTGTCTTACATTTAAGTCCTTTATCCATTTTGAGTTTATTTTTGTGTATGGTGTAAGTTGGTGGTCTAGTTTCATTTTTTTACATGTATCTGTCCAATTCTCCCAACACCATTTATTGAAGAGACTGTCTTGACTCCATTGTATGTTCTTGCCTCCTTTGTCAAATATTAATTGAGCATATTGGTTCGGGTCGATTTCTGTGTTATCTATTCTATTCCATTGATCTATATGTCTGCTCTTGTGCCAGTACCAGGAAGTTTTGAGAACAGTGACTTTGTAATACAGCTTGATATCTGGTATTGAGATCCCACCTACTTTGTTCTTCTTTCTCAGGATCGCTGCAGCTATTCAGGGTCTTTTTTTATTCCAGATGAATTTTTGGAGAGTTTGTTCTAGGTCTGTAAAATATGCCATTGTTATTTTACTGGGGAATGCGTTGAATTTATAGATTGCTTTGGGTAGTATGGACATTTTAATGATGTTGATTCTACGGATATTGAAAAGAGATAGAGGAAGACATAAACAGATGGAAGAACATTCCATTGTGTTCCTAATTGTGGCTATGTCATTCTTCATTTCTCCTTGGTTCTTCTTCATTTCCTCTTGATTCTTACACATGTTTTTGAATTTGTTGTCTATCCTCTTCAGCGTCCTTATAACCATTGCTCTGAATTCTTTCTATAACAAATTGCTTGCCTCCATTTCATTTATTTCCTTTTCTGGTGATTCCTCCTTTTCTTTTGAAGAGGGTTGTTTCTTTGTCTCCCCATATTTGCTGTTCTTTTGTGATTGTTTCTATGTATTAAATCAAACTCCTATGTCACCCATATATTTGATTTTGTCTTATATAGATGTTTTGTGAGACCAAGTGTTGCAATCTTTCCAACTTTCTGGACTGGGTAATCTAGGGATGCTCCCTACTTGGGATATTTGTGTACTCTTGGTGTAGTTGGGTCTTGAGTGTTATCGTTCCATTTGTGGATGAAGTCTTCTCTCAGGGTATCTGGTTATGTGGCTTGCTCTCTACCATGTTGACTGAACAGCACAAAATACAACTCAACAAGACACAACACTAAGGGAACAAAACATGAATGTACTCACAGCACCAATAACCCCAAGAAAAATGACCACCAGAGAAGAGAGAATTAGGAGAGAGGAAAAAGAGCAAAAATGATATCTAGAAAAGAAAAAAGGTAAAGAGAGAAAAGAAAAAGAAGAAAAAGGAAGAAAAAACATATATGGGGAGAAAACACCACAGAACAAACAGATAAACCAAAACATGCAAACAATGAACACCCAGAAAAAAGGGTGGGGGATTTTGCAGAATCTGTAGAGGCAGAGCTTATATACTGATAGTAAGGTTAAGGAATTGAATGGATAAGGGGAGGATCTTTGTTCAGAATAGAGGAGGTAGAATGAGATGAGTGAATAAGAGGAAAAGAAAGAAAAAGCATTTTAATAAAAAATAAATAGATAAGGTAAAATAACAATAAAAATAAAAGTAGAATGAAGAAAACAATAATGCAAAAAAGAAAAAAGAAAAAATAAAGAAAAACATTTTAAATAAAAGATAATAAATAAATAAATAAATAAATAAATAAATAAATAAAAGTGAAGTGTCATTCATTTCAGCTGAGTTTTAATGCCCCATGGGGGCTGGTTTAAGATCCCACTCTTCTGTTCTGTCCGCTACTTCTCAGTTTCCTGTTAGGTAGTCAGTACCGTGTTAAAGTTCCAAGCGGTCCGCTGCTCCTCTGTTTGTGTCTATCTCCACAGCCTTGACTGCAAGCAGGCAGGACCAATGTGCCCACTTAGCCAGTCTGCCTGTTGTCAATCTCAATCTCTCAAGTGGCTGTTTCTGACAGGGCTATAGATAGGGAGGGTGCTATAATTGCTTTCTGGGACTGGATGGCCTCTCTTCAATGCAGTCCCTGAAGGCTCTTCAGGGCTATTCAGATTTTTTGTGTTCTTTGTAGTGCTCAGAGTATAGTCTGGGTGTGGCTGTATTGGCTGCCTTGAGGCTGCTGGGAGGGCCTAGCTCTTTAAGAGAAAAATGGCTGCTTAGGTTCAGAGGGTCAGGAATGTCCCAGTGCTGGGCTCCTGTTCACCTCTCCCCAACCTGCTCTCCTCCACAGCCTCTCACCAGACTCCACAAGTCTGCACCTCCACCTGTACCTCAGCCACGGGTGATTGTTTGTATTTGAAAGGACCTATGAACTGGGTTTAGAAAAAGCAAAGACCAAAGGCAAATCAACCACATGACTATTAGTGCCCCCCCACCCACCCTTGGGCGGTTCTTCAGGCTGCCCCTCTACGCTCAACTTCTCGCAGCTGTGGACTTAGATCTAGAATCCTCTGCCGACAGCATCCCTGTGGACTTCCTTTCCACAGTCAGATGTTACGCCTGTTTGTCTCAAGGGGTGTGGACTTGGTGCCTTGCAGCTTCCTTCTGACCCTCTCGGCTCAGTGGTCTCGCTTCTCTCTCCCGCCTGGATCCCTGATCCTACCATTCTCCAGGTGTCCTCTGCCCTTCCTGGCTGTGAATTGTCTCACCAACTGTATCTACTTTGCCAATTCTGGGTGGATGTTATTTGATTTAGATGCTCCTTCTATCTTCTCCGGTATAAGGCTCTGGACATGTCTGCCTATTCAGCCACCATTTTTTCTCTCTCCAATAATGCTATTTTTAAAAGGTCTTAAATAATTTTTTCAATGCAAACAACCCACTGGAGCAGACCTAATTCACTTTATAGGTCAGCTAAACCAATAGCATCCTGAGAGCCACACTGAGCTATGCCATCACACAGGTTACTAGACTCATAGGGTCTGCACAGTCCTGACCAATAAGATGGCATTTGTGTGTTTTCCTTCATGCCCACACTTTGGGATGGCAGCTAACATTGTCCTAATAGAATGTCCTATGTGTGTGTGTGTTCATTTTTTAATTGAGGTAAGAGAAAGAGTAAGGGGGTGGGGGAAAGGGAGAGAGAGAGAGAGAGAGAGAGAGAGAGAGAGAGAGAGAGAGAGAGAAAAGAAAAGAAAAGAAAAGAAAAGAAAAGAGAAGAGGAGAGGAGAGGAGAGGAGAGGAGAGGAGAGGAGAGGAGAGGAGAGGAGAGGAGAGGAGAGGAGAGGAGAGGAGAGGAGAGGAGAGGAGAGGAGAGGAGAGGAGAGGAGAGGAGAGGAGAGGAGAGGAGAGGAGAGGAGAGGAGAGGAGAGAGAAATATTGATTTGTTGTTCCACTTATTTATGCAGGTGCCTGACCAGAGATCAAACCTGCAACCTTGGCATATCAGGACAACGCTCTAACCAACTGAGTTACCCAGCCAGGGCAAATTCCCTGTGTTCTTAACTATGTCCATGTTGTCAAGTCTAAGAAAGAAGCTACCTACCAAGAAGGACTTCTGGTGGCTAACTGGGCTCAAATTTTTTTAAAAAGTAGAGCCTAGTAGCCATTTCTACACAGGGGCTTCTCACACAAGCTACACTCCAGGGATAAGCCTGCATTGAACTGCCTGCCTGCACTATGTTTCTGCCATCTGAGCCACCCCTTATAAAGCAATTCCTGGAATCCTATTTTAAACAATAGGACTGAGGCTTTTCCCGTCCAATTGAAGCTGTGTAGCTCCAACCACTCATAGCAGCTATTTAGGGGCTCTATTCTGACCAATCAAGACAGTGCCTTTTCAACCAATCAAACTGTGAGGATTTGGAGTCCTATTTGCATGAGGACGGGTGGGGGTGCGGGGGGGCGGGGGGGGGGGGGGGGTTTCTGTCTACATAAGCCTGCTCCCTCTGGTTTAAGGTACATGCTTTCCCTTACCACTGAAGACTGGAGACTGTGTTCCCTGGCTGAACTGAAACACCAAAGGTGTATTCCGAGTAGAGCTGTCTAGCTGGAGAGGGCCACCTCACAGCAGTGTTGTTTCCACAGCCATGCTGTATCACAATTGAGCTTTTATGCACTGAATAAAGTTTCCTTCTTCACTGCATCCCAGGTTGGGGATTACTGTTGGCATTGAATTGGTGCCAACGACCATCATTTGACAGATTCATACACCAAAAAAAAAGTTCTTCTGGGCCTCTCCCACCTGGTGAACCTGGACATAAAGTCAGCTAATGAGTTTTCCCTGATAAGTTAATGTTTCAGGCTTCACAATGGTGACCTCAAATCAACACTGCCATTAACAGCAGCTTAGCCAATGCCGTGAGCTCAATAGCCCACTCTCTGCCTTTTAATTAAAATTCCAAGTTGGTGTTTTTGTTTTCAAGGGAAGGATGTCGAAGATCAAGGTCACCCAGTCCAGACACTGCGGGGAGGGACACCTGGTTGCTCACTGACATGCCAGCAGCTCCTGGGAGGGAAGTGCGCTGCAGCAGGAAGTATTTCTACAACTTTCAGAATGTTTTCTGGATATAAATAGTCTCTACAGCATGGTATATTCCAGCAAGAAAGACTGGAACAAAACTAGGTTATGGACTGGCAGATGCGAACCTTCCATGGGCAACAGAGCACTCATGGACTCGCTTCAGCTATATTTAGCATCCACCTTAATGTACTACAAACAATGCCATTTTTAAAAGCCACACCAATCAGAGGAGAAAGATTATTAAAATTTATTAAGCAACCACTATGAGAAACCCCTGGGCACAATCACGGTGATAAATACCTGCTTAAGCCCCTGCCCATCCCCACCTTAGGTTTCTTGTTAACACAAGGGGTCCATTACTGCATGTGGCTCCTTCCCAGAAGATAAGCCATCTGCACAGAGGAGTTGTCAGGCACTCTGGGCCCCTTCCAACCTGACAAGCCACTCAGGATTACAGTGATGGAATAGCCCTCTTAGCAAACAGGCTTCTCAGGTTCCCAGAGGGGCCTCATTTTTGTTGTTCTTCTTTTTCATAGCAGAATTATTAAGTATAGAAGCAAATGGGTTTTCACGTTTACTCCTTGGCAACATTTTCCATATAGTAAGTAATGGCACTAGTCAGAGAAATCTTGTCTATTTCACTGTACATCCTGGTTCTGGGGTCAGAAATTAGGGTCCATCAATTGTTTGGGATGCCCCATTTTGAAAATGAAAGTGAATGGACATCTCCCCAAAGGAGAGAGAGCAAGCTGGCCCACTTGCTGTGAGAAGCAGTTTGGGGATCTCACGTCAAGCAGTCTAGCCAGGTGCTGTGTCCTGACTCCTAATATGACCACTGATTGTGCAGCAGGCACACAGTGACATGAACATAAGTAACCCCTATTCCAGATCAATCGCTGACCAACTGGCTTTCAGCAAAATCTCCCAGCTCTCAGATTCTCTGTTTCCTCAGGTGTCAAGCACAGATAATCAGAACATCTTCCAGGAGTTGTTATGAAAATAAAAGCAGGGCATGCAGGTCCAGGCACTTACCCTGAAATCTAGCATATAGTAAGTGCTCAAGCAATATTAGGCACTATTATGCTAGATACTGATGATTTCCCAGAGGAAAAGAGTATTGGGGCAAGTTTGAGAATGCTAACTTCTCAACTGTCTTACCTCTTCATAGCTGGAGGACGAAGGATGGTTACGGGTGCAGAATTGTCTTGCCTGTTGCCATTGAGAGAACCATTCATTCATTCCAATATGAACTGAATGCCTCCTGAGCCTTAAGAATTTTATGAGAAGTGTAGTGAAAGTTTATAGTGAAATAAATTCAGTTCATGATTGATCATATTCCCATGGATAATTTCCATTTTTCAAGGTGATAATGTGGATGTTATTTGTGGCACACAATTTTCAGGGGTATTCGTGTAATTGAGACAAAGCAAAGGCATTTCGTGTATTAAATAATATGAAGAGAATCAAAACATCTTTTTCCCACTGTAAAAGTTAGTGTCTTTTAACTATTTGAGGGCACACCTAGAGCAAGATGTAGCTATTGAATTAAACAGTGCTGAAAAGTAGTGAAGAGGTCCTTTGTTGACTGTCAGAAGTATTGTAGCCTAATATGCTGAAATCTAAAGAACAGAGGGCCCCAGGGTGCCCAAGCTCCCTTAGAACTGTAGAATTGGCTGGTGTGTTAATAGAACAGGGAAGGGAGAGACTCACCTGACATTCCTAATCTTTCAGCTTTGTTTCTTTGTGAATTACTTTGAGCAAATCGCATAACCTCTGCAAGCTTGTTTCATTGTCTGCAAAAACTGCAAAGAATGAGAACTGACACTGAAGTTTCTATGAGGATTAAATGAGATAACATATTTAAAGAAGCTGTTACTTAAATCTATGTGGAATACTGAATTTCATTTATTTCTCACATATTATATTTATCACAACACACATGCACATACACCCATATGCACGTATGCAACACATACATGCACACACATATGCATGTACATAACACATGCCTTCCTCTGTAGAGAATGGTCTGCTGCCCTCCTGGCTGGTCCCCACCAGGTGAGTGAGAAATTAAAGCACAGCCAATTTCAGGTATGCCTGCCTCCTCTGCACCACAGTATCTTCATGCCAATGAACTTAGATTATTAGGAATATCAAAGTGACATTTGAATTTGACTTTTGCCCTCACTACTCTACTGAAATTCTGCAAGACCTCCACAGCAAATGGCCTTTAGTTGTGATTCGTTCTCCTCCCTTTTCTGCAGCATTTGACAAGCTGATCTCCAGTTTGAAATGCTTTTTCTCTTTTGGTTTCCATGTTGGGATGCTGCTCTGGTTTTCTCCTGCCTCTTTTTTTTTTTTTTTTTTTTCTTTTTAAAATTCCCCAATTTAAGTTCTTAGTTTGTATCCACATAAATATATAAATCTGTATCTACAACTAAACAAGCTCTTAGTACATAAAAGGTTTCTATTTATCAAAACAGGCAAACAAAATCAAGCAACCCAATGAAAGACGGGCAAGATTTTGGAATGGCATTCAATCATTCATTCATTCTTTCAGTCAATCTGTATTAAATGCTCACATATACCAGATCCTGTTCTAGGTGCTAGGAACAGAGCAGTGGATAAAAGAGTCCCTGTCCACAGAGAGCTCACATGTGAGGAGGGAGAGAGGCAATAACCAGACAATATTCTGGTAATGGCTGCTATGAAGAAAAATTTTTTTTTTTAATTAAATCTTTATTGTTCAGATTATTACATTTGTTCCTCTTTTTTCCCCCCATAACTCCCCTCCTCCCAGTTCCCACCCCACCATCCGCAATCACTCCCCACCCACTGTCCTCATCCATAGGTACACGATTTTTGTCCAGTCTCTTCCCGCATCTCCGACACCCCTTTCCCCCCCAAGAATAGTCAGTCCATTCCCTTTCTATGTCCCTCATTCTATTATAATCACCAGTTCATTCTGTTCATCGGATTATTTATTCACTTGATTCTTAGATTCACTTGTTGATAGATGCATATTTGTTGTTCATAATTTGTATCTTTACCTTTTTCTTCCTCTTCCTCTTCTTAAAGGATACCTTTCAGCATTTCATATAATCCTGATTTGGTGGTGATGAACTCCTTTAGCTTTTCCTTATCTGTGAAGCTCTTTATCTGACCTTCAATTCTGAATGATAGCTTTGCTGGATAAAGTAATCTTGGTTGTAGGTTCTTGGTATTCATCACTTTGAATATTTCTTGCCACTCCCTTCTGGCCTGCAAAGTTTCTGTTGAGAAATCAGCTGACAGTCGTATGGGTATTCCCTTGTAGGTAACTGAGTTTCTTTCTCTTGCTGTTTTTAAGATTCTCTCTTTATCTTTTGCTCTTGGCATTTTAATTATGATGTGTCTTGGTGTGGTCCTCTTTGGATTCCTTTTGTTTGGGGTTCTCCGCGCTTCTTGGACCTGTAAGTCCATTTCTTTCACCAGGTGAGGGAAGTTTTCTGTCATTATTTCTTCAAATAGGTTTTTAATATCTTGCTCTCTCTCATCTTCTGGCACCCCTATAATTCTGATGTTGGTACACCTGAAGCTGTCCCAGAGGCTCCTTACACTATCCTCGCATTTTTGGATTCTTTTTTCATTTTGCTTTTCCGGTTGGGTGTTTTTTGCTTCCTCGCATTTCAAATCATTGACTTGATTCTTGCGCTCCTCTGTTCTGCTGTCGGGAGTCTGTATAATATTCTTTATTTCAGTCAGTGTATGCTTAATTTCTAGTTGATTCCCCAATATAACATCGAGGGTCTCATTAGTTTTCTTGTAGATCTCATTAAGTTTATCGGCAGCTTCTAAACAGTTCTTGAGAGACCTTAAAAGTGTGGTTCTGAACTCTATATCTTCCATTGACAATTTTGTCCTGTTTCTTTGTCTCCGCATTTTGTTATGCTTCCTTGGTGCACCCCCTAGTGGTCTTTGTGTGCAGTCTTATAGTTAAATCTTGTAGCTAATTCCAGGGAGGGTTTGACCTCCAGGCCCAGTGGCTATGAGAATCAGCTGTGTCAGCAGTGAGAGAACTTCTGTCCTCTAGGGAGGTGCTAATCTAGCCTTTGCCTGAGGCTATCCGGCAAATGCCTCTGTGCAGGGCTTGGGTGGGGCAGGTCGAACAGGATCAATAGGGTGGGCCAGAGAGAGCAGTGATGGCGGCTCTCAGTCCTGTCCCCAGGGGCTCTGCCTCTCTGAGTCCCAGCACCCGCTGCAAAGCTCGGAGAGAAAGCTGCACTCGCTCTGACCGAAGCCAGGCAGTCCCGCTTCTCCCGTTTGAGTCTGGGTCCCTAAAGACTCGCCCGGATCTGGAGCTCAGAGTCTGCGACTCCCTCCTGATTGAAAACGCCAACCGCGCCCTCCGCCGCCAGCCCGCTCCGCGCGCGCACTCCGCACCTCAGAATTTGACTTCAGCACTGCGCCTCCTCTGAGTGTCCGTATGCGTTTCTCTTTCCTCCTAGTTGTAGGACTTCCATTCAGCCAGCGTTCCAGTGGTTTTGGGTGATGTCCGTTCTGTCTTTTAGTTTCACTTTTGAAGTAGTTGTTCAAAGCAGCAAACTCCGGCGTTAACCTATGCCGCCATCTTGGTTCTCTCTCCTGCCTCTTTGATACTTCTCCTCCAAGTCTACGTTACAGGCTCCACTTGTCCTGTTTCATGAATATGGGACACTCAACATTCCTAGACCTCTTTCTTCTTTCTTTGTATTCTCCCCCTTCATGAGTGCAATTCATTTCAATGGAATCAACTTTCTCTTCTAAAATCATGGTTCCCAAGTCTTCATCTGTGATCCTGACATCTTTTGCAAACCTGAAACTGGGGTTCAATACCCAAATACCTATAGGGGCTGGGCAAGTAGAGGTAATAGGGCAGATTAGTGACTATGACAAAGTAGAAAGCACGTATTTGACTCTCAACTCTAAACAACTGTTGCCTTGCAAGAATTGAGAGCCCAGTGACTCCAAAACTTATGATTTTTCTACAGAAGTCAGATATGTAAATTTTTATAAGAAATCCATTAACAACTAATTTACTTTTTTAGTTATGTAGGTTAACCCCATTCAGGGCAAACAAAATGCACCTGAAGCCCAACTGTGGCCTGTTATTCTTTTTTTTTTTTAATATGTTTTTATTGATTTCAGAGAGAGGAAGAAAGAGGGAGTGATAAAAACATCAATGATGAGAGAATCATCAATTGGCTGCCTCCTATATGCCCCCTACTGGGGATAGAGCCCACAACTGAGGCATGTGCCCTGACCCAGAATGAACCGTGACATCCTGGTTCATGGGTCAACACTCAACCACTGAGCCACACTGGCCAGGTTGGCCTGTTATTCTTGACCCACAAGTCCAACTACTCATTTTAAGCCTCACTGGAACCTCAAATTTGACATATTCAAAACCCACCATACTCTTCCCTAACTCAGCTCCTCTTACGGTTCTCTAATTCAAATATTGCCAATCCCATGCTCCCAAACACCCAGGTTTGAAACTTTCACATAATTTTCAACATTTTTTTTCACTTTTTTCTCAACAGATTGGCTCTGAATCATCTTTGCAATGAGTCTGAATCTACATCCTGCTTTCTATTCCCAGTCTCACCATTAATTCTCAACCACAATGCTGCAATCAACTTCCTGGCTTTCCCACACTGATCCATCTACACACTACTAAAAGATTAGTCTTCCTAAAATCCTCCGTTCACATCACTTCTTACTCAAAGCTTCACAGCCTCCTATAAGCTCTGAAGTTCAGTGTGCCCTTCTTTATCCAGCAGTCAAAGCCCCACACAACCTAGGGCAGATACCACCAGGTGTCCTTTAACAACCATTCTCTCCTCCTTCTGTGGTAATAGAACCCCCAGTGATTTGCTGCGAATGTGGACACCTGGCCTAACAAGTACATTTCTCAGTATTCCATGCAGTTAGGTGTGGCCATATGACTAAGTGCAGCCAATGGAGTGAATGTAAGTAAGCTCTAATAGTAATTTCTAAGAACCTAGTAGGATTTTTCTAAGAATCCATTCTAAGAAACAGAACACTCATGCCATTCACCTTCTTCTTTGTCCCATTGTCCATCCTGATGTATAGAGCATGATGCTACAATTTTGAACCATCAACTAATAGGCCCACACTGTGGAGTAATAAGAGAGAAGGAACCAGGGTTCCTGACACAGGGGGTCCACAACATCCCTGGGGATCACTGGACTGTGCACATATATCTTATTTAAGGTATTGTTACTTTTGATTTTCTGCCACTCTCAGCCAAACCTAATCTTCACTAACATAGATCCCACCTAACACAAACCCCTAACCATATCCTACCCATCATTTAAAATAGCTACATGTTCCCCAACATGCAGCTATTTCCCTACCTCTACACCTTTTCTCACACTGTACCTGGATTGATTTGCTCTTGTTAAAATTCTGTCCCTCTCTCTAGACCCATCTCAATTCTCATTTCACCTCCATAAAATTTTCTTCATCACTTCAATAGCACGATGTCTCTCTAAATCCCATCAGCATTTCATTTACTTCTCACATATTATATTTATCACAACACACACATGCACACACATGTGCATGTACACCACGCATGCATACACACATTCACATGATCACACACATGCACACACACACAACTCATGCATGCACACACACAACTCATGCCTGCACGCACACACTTCCAGCTTTATGTCCATTGACATACATTGCTGGCCCCATGCATATTGAACCAAGTGGGCCCATGATACAACATGTTTGATTGAATTGAGGAAACAAATCACTCACAAGAGAACAGCAAATGGCTGAGGAGTGTGGGGATAGGGAGTCTCCTCCCAGGATTTGGGATGGCTGGTGACAAGGTGGCTTTGTGAGAAGGCTCTGTACATCTGAACTGAGCTGTTGTTTGAAGCACCAGCTGGCAGAGCCCTCTCTATGTCACTTCTTAGAACCATGCCACCCCCAAATATAGTAACCAAGCAATTGAATCAAATCACCACACTTTGTCTGTGGCTCTCCCACTGTCCTGCTCCTTCCCAGCCAACACCTGGTCAATGACAGCCCTGGCATTACCCACGTGGTCAATGGGCCATTTAACTATATTTGGTCAGAAACACATTTTGAAACTTCTGACTTGGGCATACCCTCTACAGCACCTGACTGTCACAAACCCTTCCAGATTTTTATTTTGGATCCTGTCTCTGAATGACAATTAAGAATAGCTTGGCTTGGCAAAGGGTCCAGGTTAGGATTACATGACATATGGCCCTGTTGGATACAAGCCATATTGTCAGATTATCCAGGGTCCTGGTCCTTGTGCCTGTGAGCTGCTTACATGCGAACACCCATTATCTCCTCACCTGAAACCTTTGATAAAAGATGATATTTGAATATAAATAGCAAAGAAAGGAGTTTGGAGAGAAGAGAGAAACATTCTGCCTCTCCAGGTGCCAGGCCACTCTGAGGCTCACTTCCCAGTAAACCCACTTGCTTTCCCCCGGAGTGACATATGTTCTCTCAGGCACCATAGAGCTCTTCAGCCGGCTGGGCAGTTGCATTGTCTCTGAAAAGACAAGTTTCTCACCCCAGCCTCTATCCCCTCAAATTCAGTCTTAGATTTCCTAAGCATAGTTTACTGCTGAGGGTGACCACAGACAGGAAGAATGAGAGTGCCCACATCCCAGGCTAGATGCAAGAGATTCCTACACAGGGAAATTAGGGGTGAGCAGGGAGGACGGGACAGGGGACAGGAAAGGGAGAATGGTGAAGACTTGGGCTCCATAAGTTAAAAACAAGCTCTCCTGCAAGGCACCAAATGTCTTCTGCTTCTGGTTCTCCTTCTGATCCTAGACATTGAGTCCATTGTCACTGCAGGCACCAAGAGCAATCTTCAAGGCACTTTCAAGGGAATTAATACGGATAACAACTTTAGCTTGGACCTTGGGTTTGTTGTTGTTTTTAACCAGATTTTGCTTTTAATATTTTTTTCTATTTTTCTTTTTGTTCTATTTTTAATGTATTCTTTATTATTATGAACTCATCATTTCATCCCCCACTTTTATTTTTTTAGTGGAGACAAGAAGTGACTGCTATAACTGTCAGACACTTTAGGATGGTGCCTTTAAGATGTCTTAGACTGGGTGGAATTGGGGTGAGGGAGGCAGCAAACTTTTATTCAAAGGACCAGAGCACCACAATTGAGAAAGGTGCCCACAAACATTGAGTTGTGAAAAGCAGCAGAGTTGCTATCTGCCAAGGAGAGACGGCTGGAAATGCAGGCACCCTCTTAAAGGGCCAGTGCACAAAATTTCATGCGCAGCCAATGACCTTGGGCTCTGGCAGAGGGAGGGCAGAGCTGTGTGAGGAGAATCCAGGGTTGTGTGCTCTGGGCTGAAAAACAGTCACCTCGTTTCCCCCATGCTGCAGAGGACATCTTTCTCAAGCAGACCTTTATCATCCAGGCATCTTAGCTTGGGGAGGGAAGCAATTGCCCCACCCTGTTGGAAAACCTCTTTCCCCACCTTGTTGAGTTCTCAGTCTGAGGCTCATTAAGAGACTTAGAATAACAATCACCCTGCAGGCAGAGGCTTTGAGTCTTTGTCTGATCTGGTTATGGACCCCAGGCTAGGAAAAGCAGACCTTGGAATGCACCTTGGTCCATTCCAAATGCAAGTTGTAGCTATCAGCAATCCATAAGTTGTGGATTGTTGAAAACTACAAACAGAGTAGTCAGGGCTAGTCACAAACAGCATCTGACATTGTCCCAAGCAAGAAGAACCCAAAGAGGCTGATCACTAGACACATCATAATTAAATACCAAAAAATAAAGACAAAGAGAGAATCTTAAAGGCAGCAAGAGTAAAGTAATTTGTTACCTGCAAAAGAGCTCCCATAAGGCTGTCAGCTGATTTCTCATCAGAAACTCTACCGGCCAGAAAGGAATTGCATGAAATATTCAAGGTAATGAAAAGAAAGAATCTGAAACCAAGACTACTATATCCAGCAAGGCTATGATTCAAAACAGATGGTGAAATAAAGAGCTTCCCAAACCAAAAAAAAGTGGGGGCGAGGCGGGTGGAAAGGTGGAGAGGCTAAAGTTTATCACCACCAAACCAGCAATGCAAGAAATTTTAAAGGGACAGGTGTAAGGAGAAGAAGAAGAAATAGAGAGAGAGGGAGAGAGAGAGAGAAACATAGGTTTAAAGAATTAAAATCACAATAAATAATAACCTTAAACATAAATGGGTTAAATGCTTCAATCAATAGACATAGGGTAACTGAAGGGAAAAGAAAACATGACCCAAATATATGCTGTCTACAAGATACCTATTTCAGAACAAAAGACTCATAAAGGACAACAGTGAAGGGATGGGAAAAAAAAATTTGGCATGCATATGCCTGGTACTGGAACAAGGACAGACCTATAGACCAATGGAATAGAATAGAGAACACAGAAATCGACCCAAACCACTATGCTCAATTAATATTTACAAAGGAGGCAAGAACATACAATGGAGTCAAGACAGTCTCTTCAATAAATGGTGCTGGGAAATTTGGTCACACACATGCAAAAAAATGAAACTACACCACCAACTTACATCAGGCACAAAAATAAACTCAAAATGGATAAAGGATTTAAATGTAAGCTGGGAAATCATAAAAATATTAGAGGAATATACGGGCAGCAAAATCTCAGATATATGATGATGTATCTTCACTGATACAGCTCCTAGGACAATGGAAACTAAAGAGAAAATAAACAAATGGGACTATATCAAAATAAAAACCTTCTGCACAGCAAAAGAAACCATCAACAAAACAACAAGAAAGCCCACTGCATGGGAGAATATATTTGCCAATTTATCTCCGATAAGGCTTTAATCTCCAAAATTTACAGAGAACTCATACAAGTTAACAAAGGAAGATAAACAATCCAATCAAAAAATGGGCAACGGACCTAAATAGATACTTTTTGAAAGAAGACATAGGGAGGCCAAGAGACATATGAAAACATGCTCAAAGTCACTAATCATCCGAGAGATGCAAATCAAAATGACAATGAGGTACCATTTCACACCTGTCAGAATGGCTATCATCAACAAATCAACAAATGACCAGTGTTGGCGAGGATGCGGAGAAAAGGGAACCCTCGTTCCTGCACTACTGGTGGGAATGCAGACTGGTGCAGCCACTGTGGAGAACAGTATGGAGTTTTTCAAAAAACTAAAAATGGAACTCCCATTTGGCCCAGTGATCTCACTTCTAGAAATATATCCCAAGAAACAAGAAACACCAATCAGAAAGGATATATGCAGCCCTATGCTTATAGTAGCACAATTTATAATAGCTAAGATTTGGAATCAGCCTAAGTGCCCATCAGCAGATGAGTGGATTAAAAAACTTTGGTACATCTATACAATGAAATACTATGCTGCCGTAAAAAAGGAATTCTTACCCATTTGCAACAGCATGGATGGACCTGGAGAGCATTATGCTAAGTGAAATAAGTCAGTCAGAGAAAGATAAATATCACATGATCGTACTCATTTATGTAATATAATGAACAACATAAACCGATAAACAAAAACAGATCCAGAGACAGGAAGCATCAATCAGATGCTCAAACCTCAGAAGAAAGATAGGGGAGAGTGGGGGAAAGGGGGAGAGATCAACCAAAGGACTTGTATGCATGCATATAAGCATAACTAATGGATGCAAACAACAAGGGGTAAGGGAGAAGGCAGGATTGGGGGGATGAGGGACAATGGGGAAATAAGGACACATTTTTAATACCTTAATCAATAAAAGGGGGAAAATGGATAAAAAACTTAAATGTAAGATGTAAAACCATAAAAGTCCTAGAAGAAACCATAGGCACCAAACTCTCAGACAACTCTCATAGCAATGTGTTTACTGATACATCTCCTAAGACAATGAAAACCAAGGAGAAAATAAACAAATGGGACTACATCAAAATAAAAAGCTTCTGCACAGCAAAAGAAATCATCAACAAAATAACAAAAAAGCCCACTGCATGAGAGAACATATTTGCTAATGATACATGTGATAAAATCTTAACATCCAAAATATATAAGGAACTCATACAACTTAACAAAATAAAGACAAACAATCCAATCAAAAATTGGGCAAAGGATCTAAATAGGCACTTCTCCTAAGTGGACATACAGATGACCAAGAGCGATACGAAAAAATGCTCAAAGTCACTAATCATTCAAGAGATGCAAATTAAAATGACAACTGATTTTATAACCTCACAACTGTCAGAATGGCTACCATCAACAAATAACAAGTGCTGGCGAGGATGTGGGGAAAATGGAACCATAGTACACTGCTGATGGGTTTGCAGACTAGTGCAGCCATTATGGAAAACAGCATGGAGTTTCCTCAAAAAATTATAAATGGAACTGCCATTTGACCCAGTGATCCCATTTCTAGGAATATATCCTGAAAAAGCAGAAACACCAATCAAAAAGGATATATGCATCCCTATATCCATAGCAGTGCAATTTATAATAGGTAAGGTCTGGGAATAGCCCAAGTGCACATCAGGAGATGAGTGGATAAAAAAGAAGTGGTTCATTTGCACTATGGAATACTATGCAGCTGTAAAAAAAAAAAAAAAAGAAAAGGAGGAGCTCTTACCCTTTGAGTCAGCATGGAGGGACCTGGAAAGTATTATGCTAAGTGAAATAAGCCAGTCAGAGAAAGACAAGTATCACATGATCTCACTCATATGTGTAACCTAATGAACAAAATAAACTAATGAACAAAATAGATCCAGAGACATGGAAGCATGGAATAGAGTGATGAATTTAAGTGGGAATGCAGGGGTAGGTGGGTTGGGTTGGGAGAGATTAAGCAGGGAACTTATATGCATAAGTGCATAATCCATGGACACAGACAATAGCATGGTGAAGGCCTGTGGTGGGGGGCAGGGACAGGCTAGAACAAGTCAATGGGAGGAAAAAGTATATGTAATACTTCCAACAATAAAGATAATTTTTTAAAAGATTCTTACACTCATCATAACTCATCAATTGTAATACATCATTTTTCACATTTTAACACATCTAGTTTTTACACATTTGGGAGCTGTCTTAAACATATCTGTATGTCTTCCTTTAATTGGCAGTATATTTATTCATAGCAATGGCAGTATGTTAAATAATGATGGATCTACTGATCAATAGCATCTTACATTTTATGTAATACTAGAGGCCAGGGCCCCTTGGGGGATGTCCACCTGTCAACTTAGGCCCACTCCCCGGGGAATCAGGCCTAAGCTTGCAGTCAGACATCCTTCTGGCAGCCAGGGAGCCCTTGGGGGATGTCCAACTAAAGGCTTAGGCCCCCAAGGGATCGGGTCTAAAATGTTAGTTGGACATTCTTAGTGCTGCCACGGAGGTGGGAGAGGCTCCTGCCACCACTACTGCACTGGCCAGTCATGAGCCAGCTTCTGGCTGAATGGCACTCCCCATATGGAAGTGCACTGACCACCAGGGGGCAGCTTCTGCATTGAGCATCTGCTCCCTGGTGGCCAGTGCGCATCATAGCAACCAATCATTCTGCTGTTCAGTCAATGTGCATATTAACCTTTTATTATTATTATTATTATACTAGGGGCCCGGTGCACGAAATTCGTGCACTGGGTGTGTGTGTGGGGGGAGTGTCCCTCAGCCCAGCTTGCCCCCTCTCACATACTGGGAGCCCTCAGGCGTAGACCCCCATCACCCTCCGATCGCCTGATTGGCCCCTTGCCCAGGCCTGACGCCTCCGCCAGAGGTGTCAGGCTTGGACAGGGGACCCCCCATCTCCCCCCGATCACTGGCTCTGACCCCCGCCCAGGCCTGAGGCCTCTGGCCCAGGAATCATGCCTGGGCAGGGGACCCCCATCTCCCTCTGATCGCTTGCTCCACCCTCTGCCCAAGCCTGACGCCTCTGACCCAGGCTTCAGGCCTGGGCAAGGGGACCATCATACCCCCCCAATCCCCGGCTCCGCCCCCCGCCCAGGCCTGATGCCTCGGCCAGAGGAGTTGACCCTCATCACCCTCCGATCACCAATCACCGGATCGGCCCCTTGACCAGGCCTGAGGCCTCCGGCAGAGGTGTCAGGCCTGGGCAGGGGACCCCCAGCTCCCCGCGGTTGCATGCTCTGCCCCTGTCCAGGCCTAACGCCTCTGGCTGAGGCGTCCGGCTCGGGCAGCGGGGACCCACAGCTGCAGCGGCCCCGCGATCGTGGGCTCTGCTTTAGGCCCAGGCAAGGGACCCCTAGCTCCCGGGACTGCCAGCTTCGACCGTGCCCAGCTCCCATCGCTGGCTCCACCCCTACTTCCTGCTATCACTGGCCAGGGCGGCAAAGGCGCCTGATTCTCTGATCATGGCTGGGGGGCAGGCCAAAGGCGGCCCCAGGGCCGCCTTTGCCCTGCCCCCCAGCTCTTAGCTCCCCCCTGGGTTTCCGATCACTGTCACTGGCAGGGGGCTTCTTCCTGCTTTCCCTTTCGCCTCCCTGCATTGTGCCTACATATGCAAATTAACCGCCATCTTGTTTGCAGTTAACTGACAATCTTAGTTGGCAGTTAATTTGCATATAGCCCTGATTAGCCAATGAAAAGGGTAGCATCGTATGCCAATTACCATTTTTCTCTTTTATTAGTGTAGATAGGATGTCCCTATTTCCCCCCTTTTGCCCCCTCTATCCAGCTCTTGCCCCCCACTTCTCTCTGGCCATCACCATACTGCTGTCTGTGTCCATGGGTTGTGCATACATTTTCTTTGGCTAATCCCTTCTTCAAATTCACTTCTTTAAATTTTTACTTTCAGATAAGTGCTTATAACTGCACTATTATATATTTCCTATTATATCATTTAGAATTAAGATATTTTTTAATTGAACCCTTGTAAATTTTAGCACAATTTAATAAATTATGCTAGACACAATTAGGAGATTTTTCATGTAATGCATACACATTTCAATTAATATTTTATTAATTTTTAATTTTTTAATTTGAAATAATCTCATACATGTAAAAAAACCTATAAAATACTACAGCATATTATATGTACCCTTCACCCAATTTCTTAGGTGTTAATAATTTAAACATAACCATTATACAACTAACAGAATTTGGAATATATTTTTCTTATAATCTCTTTAATGTTACTTAATCCATTTACTTTGTTTTTGTTAATCCTCATCTAAGAATATTTTTCCATTGAATTTTAGAGAGAGTGAAGGGAAATGGAGAGACACATTGATTGGTTGCCTCCTGCACATGCTTTGATATGGACTGGGGATCAAGCCAGCAACTGAGGTACATGCCTTTGACTGGAATCGAACCTGGGACGCTTCAGTCCACGGGCTAATGCTCTAGCCACTGAGCAAAACAGTCTTCAGCTTAATTCATTTACTTTTAATCTATATGTGTCTTTATATTTAAAGTGGGTTTCGTTTTTGATTCACCCTCATAATCTGTCTTGGCTCCTGGGGCTTCTGGGTCCCACCTGCCTTGCCACCCGGGACCCGCTGATCGGGTCCCAGGCAGCAAGGTGGGGCCGGCTCCTGGGGCTTCTGGGGCAGGGCTGCCTTGCTGCCCAGGACCCGCTGATGGGGTCCTGGGCGGCAAGGCGGGGTCGGGCCTGCCCTGGATGGTGGTGCGCTGAAGGCTCGCGCTGTCCCACCCTGCCTGGATGGTGGTGTGCTGCCTGAAGTATGCAAATTAGCCGCCATCTTTGTTGGCGGTTATTTTGCATATCACACTGATTAGCCAATGGGAGGCATAGCGAAGGTATAGTCAATTACCATGTTTGACTATTATTAGATAGGACTAGAGGCCCAGTGCAGGAAATTTGTGCATGGGGGGGGGTGTTCCCTCAGCCCTGCCTGCACCATCTTGCAATCTGGGACCCTCGGGGGATGTCCGACTGCCGGTTTAGGCCTGATCCTAAAATTGACAGTCGGACATCCCTCTCGCAATCCAGGACCACTGGCTCCTAACTGCTCACCTGCCTGACTGCCCCTAACCACTCGCCTGCCTGCCTGATCACCCCTAACCACTCGCCTGCCTGCCTGATCACCCCTAATCACTCGCCTGCCTGCCTGATCACCCCTAACCACCTCTGCCTGCCTGCCTGCCTGATCACCCCTAACCACTCTCCCTGCCTGCCTTCCTGATCATCCCTAACCACTCTCTCTGCCTGACTGATCACCCCTAACCGCCTCAGCCTCAGCCCCTGCCACTGTGGCTTCGTCCAGAAGGCCATCCGGAATGACGTCTGGAAGGTCATTTGGCTGTCCAGTCTAATTAGCATATTATGTTTTTATTAGTATAGATGGTGAACACATTCAAAACACAGTAGAAAATCAAATGATTCATATTAATCCAGAGGAAGCAAAACCATCATTGGTATGTATTGTTAATCATATTTTAAAATCTTGCATCTTAAGGAAGCTCTTGGAGACAATGAAGTGCTTTCTTAAAGTAAAGCTAGTCAAACTCACCTATGTGTTCAGTGCAGTGTTCTCTGGAGGGACCTCAAAGGGTTGGGTAGCTGAGTTGGTGGATTTTGGCAGGTGCACGTAAGAACACATAAAAATTAAAGAACAAAAATTGAGACTTTTACAAAAACAGAGAAGGGAGTTCTTAAAAATAAAAAGTAAGAAATAAAACAGAAAATATAGGAGAAAATATATGACAGCAAGAGCTATAGAATTTAGTTCAGGAATTTAGCAAGCAGGTAAATTCAGTAAAGAAGATAGCTATTATTAAAGCAACCTGAAACTCATTACCAACCTCTATGATTTTAGTTTATTCAAATAGGTATTTAGTTGTTCAAACTGAACTATGAGTTATCTAATAAACAGCATGTAACATGAACATGTTAATTGCTTGAGTCTGCAAAAGGGCTAGAAACCCTGAAAGGGCCTAAGCATAGGAAATGAAAATCTCTCTGAGAAGGAATTCTGATTTCTTGTGTAATTGTCATACTTCTAGATGAACATAGCCACCTCCTGATGGGATCTCCAACTCTGGTCTTGTCCACTCCAACCTATGCTTCATATCTGCCACATGGGTTCTTCTTAAGTACTAGTTTCACATCACTCTTGTATTCCAAAATCACTAATGGCTCCCTAGTGCCTCACAACTATTGTCCAAATATTCCTACCTGACTTGTAAATCCCTGATTGGGTTAACATAGCTGACCCTAGTTCTCACTGTTCTTCTCCTTGTGTCCTTTGCTACCAAAGCTAATTTCAGTCCATCCTCTGTAGACATCTCTAATATATTTTTTCTCCAAAACTGAAACACCCCTTTTAAAATTCCTGCCTACCAAGTTCCTCTCCTTCAGAAAGGCTTCCCCACCTGCAGTCAATAGGTCAGTCAAGGTGTCTGCCACATCCAGAGCTCCCCTGGGACAGAAGCCTCAAGAGGCTCCTCAGCATAGGTGGCCATATTCTGTATGACCAAGATGCTTTGGCCAAAGCTGATTAGATTAGTGCGAGCTCCCAATCTAAGCCAGACAGTCAGTAGTCTTGCCAGTGACCAATGAGTTTGGCAGGTGCAAAAGCTCTGCTTACATAAGGATGATGAGATATAGGCAGACCAATAAGATCCTCTCTCTTGGAAATCTAAACAGAGGAAAGAAAGAGGGAGAGGAGAGGGAAAAAGAAGGAGAGAGAGAGATGAGAGAGAGAGAGAGAGAGAGAGAGAGAGAGAGAGAGAGAGAGAGAAAGAGAGAGAGAAACTAACTTACAGGAGCAGGAGTGGAAACCTCAGCAAGTTGTCAAATTATGTTAACAGTCAAGCCTTAGAGAAGAAACCAGGATTTCTGCTGCTGCCAGGCCACAAGATTGCCCTGTTACTAGAGCAGCCTTGGATCCAGTACAACTCCACTAGTCTAGTTTCTATGGGACAGGTCTCACTTGATTTCTGTTTTCCATAAGAACCCTGTCTATAGACCTTTTCCTGAAATTTTTGTGCACTCTGAAAGGCTGCCTGAGATTCCTGTCCCCCATGTACTGGTATACCTGGGCAGTGCTTAGGGCCATGGTCAGCAAACTGCGGCTCTCGAGCCACAAGCGACTCTTTGGCCCCTTGAGTGTGGCTCTTCCTAAGCCTTAGGAGTGCCCTAATTAAGTTAATAACAATGTACCTACCTATATAGTTTAAGTTTAAAAAGTTTGGCTCTCAAAAGAAATTTCAACGTTGTACTGTTGATATTTGGCTCTGTTGACTAATGAGTTTGCCGACCACTGGCTTAGGGGAAACTTAATAAGTGTTAAATCTATAAAAAGAAGAGCCTAATTAGGACCTTCATCAGTACCTGTTCCCTGAACATCTGTAGCATTTCTAGCTTGAACCATGAAACCTGACACTTACTCAGAATGTCTTCTCAAGGTCACTAATTTTGCATATGGTTTAATTTTGCTTCCCAATTAGGTCATACACTTTTTCAGGGCAGGGCTTATGGCTCATGTTTCTTTTTTTATCTCTCATATCTTGTATGACGTTGAATAAGTTATTTAACCTCTCCACGCATCGATATTCTCATTTTCAAAACTGGCATAATAATACTACCTACTTTAAAGGTTAATTATAAAGAATAAATGAGAACATGTCTGTAAAGTGCTTGACATAGTCCCTGGAACACTAGTATTCAGAAAGTGCTGCTGGAGATAGTGATGGCAGTGGCGGTAAGGTTGGTGATGATGATGGTGGTGGTGGTGACAATTGTGGTGGTAGTGATGACAGTGATTATGGTAGTGATAGTAATGACAGTGGTGGTAGTGGTAGTGGTGGGGGTGGTCACCATTGCCATCATCATAATGGTGGTGGTGGTGATCACGATGGTGGTGGTGGTGATCACGATGGTGGTGGTGGTGATCATGATGGTGGTGGTGATGATTATGATGGTGGTTATGATGGTGGTGATTATGTGATTATAATGGTTGTGAATAGTATACATTCTACAGTATACTATGAATGCATAGTAATTTAGGAGTTTTCACTGATATGTGGGTCATCTGCCAAACTATATACTATTTTAATTAAAAAGAGAATAAGAGGTAGAAATAAGCAGAAGTGAGAACCAACATTTGTGAAGCGCTTGCTCAGATATCAAGCACCATGAAAATATACAGGATAGGGCAAAAGTAGGTTTTCAGATGTTCATATGGAAAATAATACAATAAATCATAAATAATAATACAAGAATAAACTCTGTGTTTCACATACTCAGAACTGTAAACATACGTTTGCCCAACCCTGTATTCTCTTGTTTATAACTCACAACAGCTCATTGGTAGAAGTTCTAACTTAAAGATTAGAAAAATTTAGATCAAGTAAATTAAATGACACCCAATTTTATAAAATTAATTAAGATCTACATGAGTCCGGGGCCATACATTTTTTACTACAACATGTTACAGCACAACTGAGCCCATGAGGAATTGGTAGATGGTGAGAGGGGAAGCCCAGCAGTATTTTTCCAATACAGTAATGGCTTCAAAATACCAACTTTACTTTTTCTAAAAAAAAAAATCACACTTATGCACACTAATTATATCATTTGCACCCTAGTTTCTCTCATCAAACTCCATTTTTCCATGTAGTACACTTGATCAAAGTTTACACAAATATTAGGACAAATAATATTGAATTACTTCATTTTAACTTTGACCTAAAAAGAAGGAGGAAAAACAGAAGTGGGGTGTCAAGAAGTGGTGCTACTGCAGAGTTGGCAACTGGCCATTAAGATCCACTTCAAGTAAAGCTCCTTCTAGAAATGTCCTCAGAGACTGGCTAATTCTATCCCTCAGAATTAAATTTTTAAATATCTGCTGATAGGGCCTGTCTTACTGAGCTTTGCATTTATTGTCATTCAGGTAGCTCCCAAAACTGCTTTCTAAGTGGTGGAGTTGAGGAGGAGGCTGAGTGGTGGCATTTTCTAAGTACCTACTACCTCCAGGATCTTAGCCTTCACTCACTTATTTGAAGGACTTGGTGGTCCTCTGAGGACCCACATGTTATCAGGATGAGGCAGTGAGGCCCAGACAGTGTGAGCAGTGATGCCTCAGTGAGTCAACGCTGAAACTGTACTTTACTCCAGAGCTCTCCAACAGTGCTTCATGCAACCCTCTGTGACTGCCCCTGCATCTCCTCAACCCTGGTTCCCAAGAGCACAGGGGTGTGATCAGGATGGCTGGGATTAAAACCCAACTGTGACTTCCCCATACTTAACTAGCATCTCTGAGCCTCAGGTTCCTCAATCCACATGACAGAATTATGATGAGTACTGAAAAGGAAAATAAATAACCTAAGTCCTGTAGCATACAGTCAGTCCTTCCTCATGGCAGCTAATACCACTATCATTATACTGCTAGATTTGCTTTGTTTTAGGAGCTCTATTCTCAATTTTTCTTCCTCTGACTCTTGGTGCTGATTCCTTGACTAGAAGCTAGAAGCTAGTACAACCATTATAGAAACAGCAAAGCTCATTCTATACACCAAGCAACCACTAAGGCCAAGAGAAAGACCTGGCATGGTGATGATGGAAAAAAATTATATATGAGTTAATAGAGCTGATACAGCAGCAAAACGACTAATGCAGTTTGGGGCTTTATTCCCATTGGTTCCATCATGAATGAACAGAGGTGAGAGTCCCTCTTTAACAGCCTCTCTGCAACCCCACCTGGAAAATTACATTAAATTCTGGGCACTTCCATACCATAAAGATGTAAAAAAGCTGAAAGGAGTTCAGAGAAGAGTAATAAAAATGATGGGGAGAATTGATTTACTAGGAAAGATTAAAATAACTATGTACATCACATCTGGGTGGTGACTGGTGAGAGCAAAGGGGAAAACATAGCAGTCTATAAATAATGGAAACATGTAAACACCCAAGAGGAAGAGTTATTTAGCTGGTACAAGGAGGCACAGCCCCAGTAATGAGGGTGAGATGAAGCAAAGGGCAATTATGAAGAATGTTAGAAGAATTGTGTTTGATTTTTTTTAAGATACAGAGACAGACAGACAGAAATTTAAAATACCAAGGAGTAATGTTATGATACAGCAGGAGGAGATCCGATTTTTTGAAATTATATTGGTTTCCAATCTACCCTGGACATGTACTACCTCAAGTTATACTTCACTTTATTGTCATTCCTTCACCCCCAGGAGACTGGAAGCACAGAGAAGGTGAAAATGGATTTGTCATGCTCACTGTTGATGCCCCCACACCCAGTGCTGTGCCCACCTCGTTGTCATTGTCCCATAAGCATTACTAGATGGAAGACTGAAAAATGATTGATTTGCAAAGAAACAGAATGAAGTAAAGCATTTGTTACCCAAAACAATATGGAGTAACGGTAATACTGAAGTGTCAAAGATCCAGCAGGATCATTGCTCTGGATTGTAGGATATCGATTTCAGGGTTAGAAGGGCCATTGAAAGTCTTCTATTTCAGTGATTCTTAACTTGATTTTTCCAGACCAGTTCAGGTGTGCTCCTAGGTTTACACAACTTCCAGCACACTAATGTAATTCCAAAATTTTCTTTTCATTATAAAAAATTTCTTATCAGAATGCAAGAGTGCCATTATCAAATGAATAATTATGAAGCCACTCTAATATATAATAAACAAAAAGGTAAAGGGAGGGCAAATATATGGTGATAGAAGAAGATTTGACTTTGGATGGTGGTCATACAATGCAATATACAGACCATGCATCACAGAAATGTACACTTGAAACCTATATGATCTTATTAAGCAATGTCACCCCAATAAATTTAATTAAAATATTTTAAAAGGTAAAGGGGGTCAATTATATGGCGACAGAAGGAAACCTAACTTTGGGTGGTGAACACACAATACAATATACAGAGGCTGTAAAGCAGAATTGTACACTTGAAACCTATGTAATCTTATTAACCAATGTCACCCCAATAAATTGAATAAATTTTAAATTAAAAGATTTAAGAAAACAAAAAGATAAATAATGCACAGACTGTTTTTAGTAGCCCTCGCTGAGCACCCTTGTGTGTTGCATATTCAAAGCCGCCTCCCTTGTTATACTTCAGCCTCCATGTCGGCAGGGGCACCCAGCCCTGACACAGGCTCACACATCCATCCCCAGGCGCACAAGAACATTTCTTGTGTTTTGCTTTTTTGTTGTTGTTGTTTGTTAATCCTCACCAAAGGATATTTTTTCCCATTGATTTTTTTAGATAGAATGGATAGGAGGGGAGAGACAGAGAGAGAAACATTGCTGTGAGAGAGACACATCGACTGGTTGCCTCCCACACTCAGCCCAACTAGGGCCAGGGATTTAGCCTGCAAAGGAGGTACACACCCATGACCAGAATCGAACCCACAACCCTTCAGTCCACAGGCCAATGCTCTAACCATTGAGCAACCAGCTAGGGATTGTGTTTTACATTTTTAATAACAAAATGATTTGCTCCATTACTCCACATTGTTGGAATTCATGTGTTGAGATGCGATAAATGGGGACTGCCATTCTAGCTCAGCACTGCTGTGTGCAGATTAGTGGGAGTAACGTGCTCCATGTGACCCAATCTGCTGCACAGCCAAAACTGCAGGAAAAGCTTCACTGTGTGTGTACTGAACTCACCAGGTGCCATCCTGAGTATGCTGTCATTTACCAATGAGGAAACTGAGGCTGTAAGACATTCAATAATGGTCTCAAGCAAGTGGCAGAGCTAAGGTTGAGCCCACCAGGCTGCCCACAGAGCCTACCTGCCTGACCCTACCCAAATCCCTGGTTCTTCTGCACAGTTCATGGAGCAAAGCCACAGAGAACCCTTCATGAAGAACACAGCATTTTCTTAGTCAGTTTAGCCAATGCTTATGAGCTATAGTGACAAATGTTGGAGGCAAAGTCCAGATGCCCTGGATAAATACATGTGTTTCTGAAAAAGTCAGCTTCAACGCCTCAAGTCCATCCATGGAATCCCAATGCTCCATTAGCACCCAAAATAAAACACTAAATACAACCCAGGGTGAATGCAAGGGGATGCAGCTGATTTTCCAATTTATAAATGAAGGCATCTAGGCCCCCAGGTACTTTGTAGTCACTAGCTGCCCCTGAAACCCAGGACAGAAACAAACCACTTCACTCCAATATGCTGTGCAGCCAGTAAGGGGAAAGTCTTGTGCACAAAGGCCAAGACTGAGTCTGAAGTAATCTCAGAATGTGGCCAGCTGGGGAGCAGAGAAAAGCAGGCAGAAGAAACAGCACGAACAGAGGCATGAAGTCAAGAAACAGCTTGGTGCATCTGGGGAACTGAAAGCATTTCAGGAACTGTAGCAGAGATGGAAGGAGGAGAAAATGTCACCCCAAGGAGGTACAGGGAGCCCATAGAAGTTCCTGATGTGGAGAGGGCCATATAGTGACATGCAACTGAGCATGTGTAACCTGGCACCCAAAAAGAACACGAAGCCACAAAATTCTACCTGCACTGGTCTGAAGCTATATGTAGACTTTATTAACCTACTTCATGTGACCAGTTTTTCTGAGCAGAAATATTAGTGTGTTGGAATGTGTTGTGCTACCTCAGATCTTGCTGGGGTGTTACATCATGTGTGGTGTGTATACTGCATCACATTTCTAAATCTGGAACATTCCCAAAGATAGGATGCTCCAGTGGCGGGGCTGCAGATGGGCCACATTCTGGCAGCTTTGTGAAGGGTTGATGGGAGGGGCCAAGGCTGAGGTGGGAACCCAGGTCAGCTATGGCAGCATATTCAGCAGTGAGCACAGGCCTGAACTGGGGTGTGCTTAGAGGGGTAGGAAGAAGAAGGTGATTTTGAAAAGTGATTGGAAGATAAATCAGCAGGATTTGGTGATTTTGAGGTATAGGGTTTGAGGTGGGGACAAGTACGCCCAAGTTTCTCCCTGGGTGCCTGCATGAGTGGTAGTGTCATCTTTAAGATGGCTTTCACAGAAAACAGAGCAGGATTAGTGAGTAAAGTGATGGTTCCATTTGAACATACAAAGTTTGAAGTACCATGGAGAAATCCAGATAGAGTCATCCAACTGAGAGGTGGATATACAAACCGTAGGCTCACAGATGACTGGCAATGCGTGGTGGCAAATTAAAATTTCATACGTTGGTACAGAGCAAAGACAAATCAGAATTTTTTTCCATTTAGCAACAAGAGAATAGCAGAGAGAGAATGTCAGGCCAGGTTCTCCAGAAACTCCCCGCAGTTGAGATAGATGCAGGAAAGCAGACAAAGGGCTGTCCTCCTGTCTTCCTAGTGATGGCTTAGTTACATACAAAACTGCTTGGTCCCACTGGGCTTGGTTAGCACCAAAGCAACTCTCCTTGTATAGCCTCCCTACTTCCCAATGGGTATCACCATCCATGTCCCTTTTCTAATTTCAAGGAGACAAGTTATTGGGTGAACAGCATGGCAGCAATTCAAGCACCATTGTGGAACAATAAAGTAGAAACACACTGTTGGCTTTTTTTTTTTTTATTGTGCTAGAGAGGTGGGAAAATGTGGGTCAGTACATATTCCTAACTTGGTACAATAAAGAGTTACAGAATCTTCTAAACTGACTTTTTATTAAGTACTAGTATAGGTAGATATAATAATAAGACAACCATATAACCTTCCACCACCACACTTTCTCGTGCTTGATTCCTCGTATATATATTTTTAGTCTTCTCTAAATAATTTCTGAAATGGTGTAAAAAGTGCTCTATGAAATACAGGTGGGGTATCCAGCAATAAACCACCCAATTCCAAAGCAGTGGAAATGTATAACAATGCATCTGCCAAAGAGTCGATAACAAGGTTGCTTTATTAAAAAAAAAGTGCAGTTCTAGCAGTTCTAGAGAAGAAAAGTGGAATTCCCAAAGATTGCAGTCATTTCTGGTGAAACAAAGTCTCGCTCAATAAGTACAGATAATAGCACTGCTCATGGGCTACTTTCTGTTTTGTCTTTAGAATTTGTTACTCATTTAAAGTGAATAAAACTCTGTTTTCAAAGACCCAGCAGAAAGCTGCTGGAGATAAAGAACCTAAGGACCCTGTCTTTGGTTCTTTACTGAAATTACTAACACTATATTATGAAGAGATTTCATAATGTAGTGTCAGTAATGTTCTTGTTTATTTCCCTCTTAGCAGCCCAGAGTAGGTGGGCTGGATTCTGTAATCCACAAGGATATTGAAGGAACTAACATTTCTTACCTCTCATACCCCCACTGTCCCACTAGACCTCAGGACACTGGGCTTGACTGCATGTTGAGTATTAAGGTCATACCAAGTTCCAACTCATGTGAAGAAAAAAGACAAGGGAATACCTGTTCAATGCTTGAGGCCCAGTCTCAAGATGCCATAAATCTCTTCTGCTTGCATTCCATGTGTAAATATTAACCCGGTGGTCAGCCCAGCCCAGCTTGGGAAATGGATCACAATGAGCCTAGCTACCCACTAGTTGGAAAAGGGGAAGAATAGACCTGAATTGACAATGTGTGGTCTTTGCCCATCAAGTTCAGGAACAAGTTTAGCTCAGATGGGTCCTAACTCAGGATTCCTGGAACAGGTCTCCTCTGCATGGAAATGAAGTATAAATGGATCTAAAATATTGAACAGAGGGCACAAAGGATACATAAGTGAAAATTAGATTCTTTATCTTCTAGGGTGGACTGTCTCTCCCACTAGAAATTGAACCAGATCAAGTCACTTCCAATTATGAAGGAGAAGGAGAAGGAGGAGGAGGAGGAGGAGGAGAAGGAGGAGGAGGAGGAGGAGGAGGAGGAGGAGGAGGAGGAGGAGGAGGGGAAGGGGAAGGGGAAGGGGAAGGGGAAGGAGAAGGGGAAGGGGAAGGGGAGGGGGAGGGGGAGGGGGAGGGGAGGAGAAAGGGGAGGGGGAGGGGGAAGGGGAGGGGGAGGGGGAAGGGGAGGGGGAGGGGGAAGGGGAAGGGGAAAGAGGAGAAGGAGATGGAGATGGAGAAGGAGAAGGAGAAGAAGTTGTTGTTGGTGCTGGGCCATCACTTCCCCTCTCTGGAATGTGGTAAAAGTAGGTGAGATATTGCATGCCCGCTGCTTCGCAGTCCAGGGGACACCACAGTTGCAAAGGACATTATATACTGAGCATCTGGATGGCAAGGCACAGTCAGGAGGAGCACATACAAATCCATTATGATGTAAGGAACATGCTTGGTGGGAGTTTCCAAAAAATAGACATCTTAGTGGACAGCACCCCTCTCATGTTGTAATGCAATGTTGAAGAGAAAATCTAAAGCTGAGGTCAGAAAGCCTAGATCCAAACAGATATAATATGAATGAAATAATTTATCTGTAAAATAGGGATAATCAGATCCTTCTTATGCTGTTTTAAGGATTCAAACGTAAGGTAAGTAAGTATAGCCAAAACCTGATGAGTGCTTACTGTGTGCAAGGCACAAATTCTTCACGTATTCAATCCTAACAACAACCCTAAAGAGGTAGGGGCAGAGGACCAAGCTAAGGAACAAAGATGGATATAACTTTATACAAGGCCACAGAATTAGAATAAATGACATATTAGAACTCAAAGTGAAAGCCATAACAAGAAATAAGGAAGGCCACTTCATAATACTAAAGGGAGCAATTCAACAAGAAGATATAACTTTGGTAAACATACATGCACCCAATACAGGAGCACCCAAATACACAAACAGTGGATGAGAACTTTCCAAACCTATGGAAAGAAATAAATCCTTGAAGCCAAGAAGAAAACAGAACACCTAGTTACCTCAATTCAAAGAGGCCCTCTCCAAGGCACTTAGTATTAAAACTGTCAAAAATTAATGACAAAGAAAAAATTCTCAAAGTAGTCAGGGAAAAGAAGGAAGTGACCTACAAAGGAAAACCCATCAGAATTTCATCCGACTTAGCAGAAACTCTACAAGCCAGATGAGAGCGGAACCAAATATTCAAACATCTGAAAGAGAGAAATTACCAGCCATGAATAATATATCCAGCAAAATTATCCTTTAAATATGAAGGAGAAATAAAGACATTCCTATACATACAGAAGCTGGGGAATTTTATTGCCAGAAGACATCCATTGCAGGGCATACTCAAGGGAGGTATTCTACCTGAAACAAAGAACATAACGTCACAACACTACAAGTAAGATCACCAAAAAACTTACAGCATAAAAAGGGATAATTTGTGACAACAAAAACATAAAAGGGAAAGGGGTAAAAGTCTGTCACCAAAGACATCACAGATATACAAAGGATAATACTAGAATATTATGAAAGAACCAAATTCAATAATCTAGAAGAAATGGATAAGTTCCTAGGCTAAACCAAGAATAATTGAAAAATCTAAATAGACTGATCAGCAGTGAAGAAATTGAAATAGCCATCAAAAACCTCCCCGCCAAAAAAAGTCCAGGACCAGATGGCTTCACCAGTGAATTCTACCAAACATTCAAAAAAAATTTTACATATACCTTTCTCAAACTCTTTCAAAAAATGAAGAAGAGGCAATACTTCCTAACACATTCTATGTGGCCAATATAACCCTGATACCAAAACCTGGTAAAGATAACACAACAAAGAAAACTACAGACCAATATCTCTAATGAATACAGATGCAAAAATCCTAAACAAAATACTGATAAATCAAATACAACAGTACATCAAAAAAATAATACATCATGATCAACGGGTTCATGACAGGGGCACAAGGATGGTTCAATATACACAAATCAATCAACATAATCACATTAACAAAGGAAAAGATAAGTATCATATGATCATAGATGCAGAAAAAGCATTTGATAAGATATAACATCCATTTATGATTAAAATACTCAATAAAATAGGAATAGAAAGAAAGTACCTCAACACAATAAAGATCTAAGATAAACCCTCAGTAATATAATACTCAATGGTGAAAAGCTGAAAGCTTTTCCTGTAAGATCAGGAACAAGACAAGGATAACCACTCTCACCACTCTTACTCAACATAGTGCTGGAAATCCTAGCAAGAACAATAAGGCAAGATAAATAAATAAAAGGTATCCAAATGGGAAAGGAAGAAGTAAAACTGTCACTTTTTAAAGATGACATAATTCTGTCATTTGGAAAACCCTAAAGTCTCCACACCAAAAAACAAACAAACAAAAAAACCCCAAACTATTAGAAACAATAAACAAATACAATCAAGTTGCAAGATACAAAATCAGTGTGCAAAATCCATTGCCTTCCTGTATACTAACAACAAAACTTAAGAAAAAAACAATAATTCCTTTTACAATTGCAACCAAAAGAATAAAATACCTAGGAATAAACTTAACAAAGAATGTGAAAAGCCTTTATACTGAAAATTACAACACATTATTAAAAGAGATTGAAAAAGACACAACAAAATGGAAAAGTATTCCGTGTTCATGGATTGGAAGAATTAACATAGTTAAAATGGCCATATTACCTAAAGCAGTATACAGATTTAATGCAATCCCCATCAAAATCCCAATGTCATTTTTTAAAGAAATAGAAAAAGAACTCAACAGCTTCGTATAGAACCACAGAAGACCCCAAATATCCAAAGCAATCCTGAGAAAAAAGAAGAAAGCTGGAGCTATCATACTACCTGACTTTGACTTATA
This sequence comes from Myotis nattereri, assembly GCF_964212035.1. Taxonomy (NCBI): domain Eukaryota; kingdom Metazoa; phylum Chordata; class Mammalia; order Chiroptera; family Vespertilionidae; genus Myotis; species Myotis nattereri. The sequence continues at coordinate 109,101,136 of NC_138076.1, forward strand.
CTACAGAGCTATGATAATCAAAATATCATGGTATTGGCAGAGAAACAGACACACAGATCAGTGGAACAGAATAGAGAGCCCAGCTATAAAACCACATGTATATGGACAGATAATTTTCGACAAAGGAGCCAGAAACACACAAAGGAGTAAAGATAGTCTTTAAAATAAATGGTGCTGGGAAAACTGTAAAGCCATATGCAAATTAATTAAACTGGATAACAGATTGTCCCCATGGTCAAAAATTAATTCAAAATGGATCAAAGACCTAAATATAAAACCCAAAACAATAAATTTACATAGAAGAATATATAGGCACCAAACTTATGGACCTTGAAAGTAGAGAACATTTTATGAATTTGACCAAAGGCAGGGAAGTAAAACCAAAAATAAATGAATGGGACTATATCAAACTAAAAAGCTTCTACACAGCAAAAGAAACTGACAACAGAGCATAGAGGCAGCCAACCAGATAGGAGGTGATATTTGCAAACAGTAGCTCTGACAAAGGTTTAATTTCCAAAATATATAAAAAACTCATAAAATTCAACCCCAAACAACCCAATTAGAAAGTGGGCAGAGGACCTAAAAATACACGTCTCCCAAGAACATATAAACTGACAATAGATATATGAAAATATGTTCAACCTCAAATGATTTGAGTACATGCTATGAGAAAAGTTTTGATGCAACTAGCTGGAAGTTCCCATTAATTATGGAGATGCAAATCAAAACTACAATGAGATACCACCTTACACCTGTTAGAGTGGCTATTATCAACAAGACAATCAATATCAAGTGTTGGAGAGGTTGTGGAAAAAAGGGAACTCTCATTCACTGCTGGTGGGAATGTAGACTGGTACAACCAATATGGAAAGCAATCTGCTGATTCCTCAAAAAATTAAGAATAGAGCTACCATACAATCCAGCAATCCCTCTTCTGGGTATATATCTGAAAAACTCAAAATTACATATTCGCAAAGAATTATATGCCCCTATGTCCATCACAGCCCTATTCACAGTGGCCAAGACAAGGAAACAACCAAAGTGACCTGTATAGAAGACTAGATAAAGAAGAGGTAGTACATATACACAATGGAATACTATTCAGCCATAAGAAAGAATGAAATAGCACCATTTGCAAAGACATGGATAAACTTTGAGAACATTATGCTAAGTGAAATAAGTCAGGCAGAAAAAGCTAAGAACAATATGATTTCACTCACATGTGGGGTATAAAACTGAAACTCATGAACACACACAACAGTGTGGTGATTGTCAGAGGGAAGGGGGTAAGGGGAGCTTTGACTTTGGTAGATACATGGTGCAATATACAGATCTTGTAACATAGAAACCCACACATGAAACCTATATGTTCAGGTTGACCAATGTCACCCCGATAAATTTAATTAATAAATAAATAAACTTTAAAAATGTCATATAGCTTTAAGAAACTGCCAAAATGTTTTATAAAGAAATGGCCAATTCTGTATTCCTGCCTGCAATGTATGAGAGTTCCAAATTCTCTAAATCCTCACCAACACTATGAGTGGTCAGTTCTTTTAATTTTTAGTTGTTTTAACAGGTATGTAATGGTATCTCATTGTGGTTTATTTTTGCATTCCCCTAATGAGCAATTATATTGAATATCTTTATGTACTTATTTACCATTCATATATTCGTCGTTGAAGCATTTGACCAATATTTTTCCCATCTTCTTGAGGTTTGATAGTTCTTTCTACACATTGGACATAAGTCCCTGGACATGTAATTCTGGATATAATTTACAAATATATTCTTCCAGCCAGTGGCTTTTCTTTTTATTCTCTTAATGGTATCTTTAAAAGAGATTGTGCTCTTTCTGTCTTGTATCAGAAATCTTTACCCATAATCACATATGTCTTCTCTTATGTTTAATTTTAAAAGTTTTATAGTTTTTGGTTTGATGGTTAGCTCCCTAATCCACTTTGAGATAATTTCTGTATAGAAATTAACAAGGTGTGGATTGAATTTTTTCATATGGATATCCCATTTTCCATACATTTGTTGAAAGGCTGTTATTTCACTGAATCCCCTTTGCAACTTTGTCAAAAATTAGTTGTCCAGCCTAGCTGATGTGGCTCAGTGGTTGAGCATTGACCTGTGAACCAGGAGGTCATGCATGGTTCGATTCCCAGTCAGGGCACAAGCCTAGATTGCAGGCTCAATCCCCAGTAGGGGGTGTGCAGGAGGCAACCAATCAATGATTCTCTCTCACCATTGATGTTTCTATCTCTTTCCCTCTCCCTTCTTCTCTGAAATCAATAAAAAAAATATTTTTTTAATTAGTTGTCCATATTGGTGGGGAGATAGAGAAACAGGAACTGTCACTCATTACTGATGGGAATGCAAAATGGTACAGCCACTTAGAAAGATAGTTTGACAGTTTCTTACAAACCTAAACATACTCTTACTATATAATCTGTAAATAAAAAAATAAAGAGATAGATAAAAAAGTTTCAAATATATATATATATATATACACATATATATATATATATTCATCTATTTTTGGAAAAGGAGAATAGGGGAGAGAGCAGATAGACTTGAGTTTAGTAGTGAGTGAAACTAATTAAGCAATTAGGAGTAAAACAGAGCAAGAGAGGAGAGGAACCACAAAAGCATTAAAAAATTGGCTAGCACAGATAGAGAAAAGAGAAAGTCGCACAAAGAAGGAACAACTAAATCGAATAACATCAACCCAAAATTGGTGAATTAAACACAGCTGGTGAGACAAGCCATGGCTGGAAAGAAGAGAGGACACCTGGAGAATGGTAGGATTAGGGATCTGGGCTGGAGAGAGAGAGATGCAACCACCGGGACTAGAGGGACAGAAAGAAAATATGCTGCACCAAGTCCGTGTCCCTCGGGGACACACGTAACACTCGACTGTGGAAGGAAGGTCCACAGGATTGCTGGCAGCTTGGGAATCTATATCTAAGTCCATAGCCACAAGAGGCTACACCTATAAAGGCAGCCTAAAGAACTGCCCAAGCTGCTTGGTACCAAGGGGAAGAGAAACTCGCAGTATCACAGTTATTTTTTTTCTCTCTTACCTTTTTTCCTTTTCTCAATATCATTTTTGCTCTCTTTTCTCTCTCATAATTCTCACTTCTCTAGTGGTCACTTTTATTGGGGTTATTGGTGTTGTGAGTACATTCAGGTTTTGTTCCCTTTATGTAGTGTCTTGTCGAGTTGTATTGTGTGCTTTCGGTCAACATGGTAAAGAGTGAGCCACATAACCACACCTTGAGAGGAGACTCCATCCATTAACAGGACAACAACACAAAGACACAACTACACCAAGAGAACACAAATATCCCAAGTAGGGGGCATCCCTAGAATACCCAACAGAGAAGACCTGAGAAATTGCACAACTGGGTCCAACAAAACTTCTACTATATAAGACAAAATCAAAAAAATATGGGTGACATAGAAGTTTGATCTAATACATAGAAACAACCACAAAGCAACAGCGAAAATGGAAAGACAAAGAAACAACCCCCATAAGAAAGAAAAGGAGATATTGCAGGAAAAGGAAAACAATGAAATGGAGGCAAGCAATTTGTCAGAGAAAGAATTCAGAGCAATGGTTATGAGGACGCTGAAAAGGATGGAAGACAAATTCAACAACATGTCCAAGAAGAGGAAATGAAGAAGAACCAGGAGGAAATGAAGAATAACATAGCAGCAATAAAGAACACAATGTAAAGTATCAATAGTAGACTAGAAGAAGCTGAGAACCCCCATCAGTGAGTTAGAATACAAGGTAGGAAAAAACCACCCAAGAACAGCAGCAACTGGAAAGAAAACCTAAAAAGCAGGAGGAGAATGTAGGAAGCTTTGGGACAACACGAAATGAAACAAAATCTGCATATAGGGGTGACAGAAGGTGAGGAAACTGAGCAAAGGATAGAAACCATGTTTGAAGAAATAATGATAGAAAACATCCCTGATTTTGGAAAGAAAAAAGCCACACAAGTCCAAGAAGCACACAGAGTCTCAAACAAGATAAATGCAAAAAGACTGACTGCAAGAGACATCATAATTAAACTGGCAAACATCAATGACAAAGTAAGAAAATTAAAGGCTGCCAGAGAGAGACAGAAAGTTACCTATAAAGGATCGCCCATTAGACTAGCAACTGATTTCTCAACAGAAACACATCAGGCCAGAAGGGAATGGAATGAAATATACAAAGTGATGCAAAGCAAGAAAATGAATCCAAGAATACTATACCCAACAAGGCTATCATTCAAAATTGAAGGGGAAATCAGGAGCTTTACAGACAAAAAAGGGCTAAGGGTGTTTATTACCACCAAGCCAGCAATGCAAGAAATGCTAAAGGGACTTTTGCAAAAAGAGGAAATAGACAGGGAAGAAGGAACACAGGCATAAAGAATAAAAATGGCGACAAACAAGTACCTATCAATAATAACCTTAAATGTAAATGGATTAAATGCTCCAACCAAAAGACATAGGGTAGCTGAATGGACAATAAAACATGACCCATTTATTTGCTGTCTACAAGAGACCCACCTCAGAAGAAAGACTGATAGTGAAGGGATGGAAAAAAAACTTTTCAGGCAAATGGAAATGAGAAAAAGCTGGGGTAGCAATACTTATATCTGACAAAATAAACATCAAAATGAAGGACATAACAAGAGATAAGGAAGGCCACTACATAATAATAAAGGGAGCACTGCAACAAGAGGATATAACTCTGATAAACATATATGCACCCAATACATAAAAATTCTGGAAGGTATCAAGAGAGAGATCGATAGCAATACAATCATAATAGGGGACTTTAATACCCTATTGACACCACTGGATAAAATCTCTAAACAAAAAATCAGCAAAGAAACATCAATCCTAAATTGCTCACTGGATCAGATGGAACTAATTGATATCTTCAGAACATTTTACTAAAAGCTACAGAATATAGATTCTTCTCAAGTGCACATGGGACATTTTCAAAGACAGACGACATGTTGGGACATAGGAAAAGTCTCTTTAAATTCATATCAAGATAGAAACTGAATCAAGCATCTTCTCAGATAAAAATGGCATAAAATTAGAAACCAACTACAATAAAAACGATGAAAAAATCAAACACTTGGAGGCTAAATAGCATGCTATTAAACAATGACTGGATTACCAAAGAGATCAAAGAGGGGGGGAAAAGCAACCAGGTATGAAAACACAACAATCCAAAATCTATGGAACACAATGAAAGCAGTCCTGAGAGATAAGTTCATAGCTCTATGGGGCTACCTCAAAAAACAAGAAAAAATGATAATAAATTACTTAACCATACTACTTAAAGAATTAGAAAGAAAGCAATAAGAAACTCCAAGAGTAAGCAGAAGGAAGAAAATAATAAAGATCAGAGCGGAAATAAACAACTTAGAGACCAAATAATAATAATACAAAAGATCAATGAAACCAAGAGTTGGTTCCTTGAAAGGATAAACAAGATTTATGAACCTCTAGCCAGGCTAACCAAGATGCAAAGATAGAGGACCCAAATAAACAAAATCAGAAATGAAAGAGGTGAAGTAATAACCGACCCCACAGAAATACATAGGATTGTAAAAGCATACTATGAACAACTCTACTCCAACAAAATGGACAACCTTGACGAAATGGACATATTCCTAGAAAAATACAAGCTTCCAAAACTCAATTAGGAAGAAACAAAAAACTTGAATAGGTAAATAACTACCAATAAAATTGAAGCAGTAATCAAAAATCTTCCAGCAAACAAAAGCCCTGGACCAGATGGCTTCACAGGGGAGTTTTACCAAATATTCAAAGTAGAATTAAAGCCTATCCTCCTCAGACCTTTCCAAAAAATTCAAAAGGAAGAAACTCTTCCAAGCTTCTTCTATGAAGTCAGCATTACCCTAATCCCAAATCCAGATAAAGACGCTACAAAGCGAGAGAATTACAGGCCAATATCCCTGATAAACATAGATGCTAAAATCCTCAAAAAAAAATTCCAGCAAATTGGATCCTGCATTACATTAGAAAGATCATACACCATGACCAAGTGGGATTTATTCCAGGAATGCAAGGATGGTACAATATCCACAAATCGATAAATGTGATATATCACATAAACAAATTGAGAGACAAAAATCACATAATCATATCAATTGATGCAACAACAAAAAAAAAAACACTTGACAAAAATCCAACACTCTTTCATGATAAAAACTGTCAGCAAAGTGGGAATAGAAGGATCATACCTCAACATAATAAAAGCCTTACATGACAAACCAACAGCCAACATCATACTCAATGGGCAAAAACTAAACTCATTTCCCCTAAGAACAGGAACAAGACAGGGATGCCTACTTTCTCCACTCCTGTTTGACATAGTACTAGAAGTGCTAGTGATAGCGATCAGACATGAAGAAGAAATAAAAGGCATCCAAATTGGAAAGGAGAAAGTAAAAACGGTAATTATTCACAGATGAGATGATACTGTACATAGAAAACCCTAAAGACTCCATCAAAGAACGCCTAGACTTAATAAATGAATTTGGCAATGTAGCAGAATACAAAATTAACACCCAGAAATCTATGGCTTTTTTATATACCAATAATGAACTCACAGAAAGAGAAGCAAAAAAAAAAAAAAAATCCCATTTACCATGCAACAAAAAAATTAAGATACATAGGAATAAAGCTAACTAAGGAGATAAAAGACCTGTACTCGGAAAACTACAGGACGTTGAAAAAAGTGATAGAGGAAGACATAAACAAATAAAATAATATATCATGTTCATGGATTGGTAAAACAACATCATTAAAATGTCCATATACCCAAAGCAATCTATAGATTCAATGCAATTTCCATTAAAATACCAATGGCATATGTGACAGACCTAGAATAAACTGTCCAAAAATTCAAATGGAATAAAAAAGGACCCTGAATAGCTGCAATAATCTTGAGAAAGAAGAACAATGTTGGAGGGATCTCAACACCAGATATCAAGCTATACTACAAAGCCACTGTTCTCAAAACTTCTTGGTACTGGCACAAGAAGAGACACATAGACCAATGGAGCAGAACAGAGAATCCAGAGATCGACCCAAGCCATTATGCTCAATTAATATTTGACAAAGGAGCAAGAGAATACAAGGGAGTCAAGACAGTCTCTTTAATAAATGGTGCTGGGAAAATCGTACAGATACATGCAAAAAAAAAAAAAGAAAGAAAGAAAGAAACTAGACCACTAACTTACACCATACACAAAAACAAACTCAAAATGGATAAAAGACTTAAATGTAAGATGAGAAACCATAAAAATCTTAGAAAAATCCACAGGCAGCAAAATATTAGACATATGTCATAGCAATATATTTACCGATACAGCTTCTAAGGCAATCAATACTAAGGAGAAAATAAACAAATGGACTACATCTAAATAAAATGTTTCTGCACAGCAAAAGAAACCATCAATAAAACAACAAGAAAGCCCACTGCATGGGAGAACATATTTGCCAATGTTATCTCTGATAAGGCTTTAATCTCCAAAATTTACAGGGAACTCATACAAGTTAACAAAGGAAGATATACAATCCAATCAAAAAATGAGCAAAGAACCTAAATAGGCACTTTTGGAAAGAGGACATACAGAAGGCCAAGAGACATATGAAAACATGCTCAAAGTCACTAATCATCCAAGAGATGCAAATCAAAACAACAATGAGATACTATCTCAGTCCTGTCAGAATGGCTATCATCAACAAATCAACAAATGACAAGTGCTGGTGAGGATGTGGAGAAAAAGGAATCCTCATGCACTGCTGGTGGGAATGCAGACTGGTGCAGCCACTGTGGAGAACAGTATGGCATTTCCTCAAAAAATTAAAACTCCCATTTGACTCAGTAATCCCACTGCTAGGAATATATCCCAAGAAATTAGAAGCACCAATCACAAAGGATTGCACACCTATGTTCATAGCACACCTATGTTCATATGCACACCTATGTTCATAGCAGCACAATTTACAATAGCTGAGATTTGGAAACAGCCTAAGTGCCCATCAGCAGATGAGTGGATTAAAAAACTATGGTACATCTGTACAACAGAATACTACACTTCTGTAAAAAAGAAAGAACTCTTACCATTCACAATAGCATGGATGGACATGGAGAGCATTATGCTAAGTGAAATAAGCCAGTTGGAGAAAGATAAATATCACATGATCTCACTCATTTGTGGAATATAATGAACAACATAAATTGATGAAGAAAAACAGATCCAGTGACAGAGAAGCATTGAACAGACCATCAAATCTCAGAGGGAAGGCAGGGGAGGGTGGGGTGGAGTGGGGTGGTAAAGGATTAACCAAAGGACTTGTATGCATGCATATAAGCATAACCTTGGACACGGATACTGGGGCGGTGGGTGCATGTCCTGGTGGGTGGGAGTGGCTGGGGAAGGGTTGATGGTGGATAAAGGAGACATATGTAATACTTTAAACAATAATATATATATTTTTAAAAGACATGAAGGACACTTAAATGCATATTACTAAATGAAAGAAGCCAATCATATACATACTATATGATTCCAAGTATATGGCATTCTGGAAAAGGCAACACTACAGAGAAAGTAAAAGATCAATGTTGCCAGAGGTTTGGGGATAGGGTGGAAAAAAATTTTAGAGGACAGTGGATTTTTACAGGAATGAAACTATTTTGTGTGATATAATAATGGATACATTTCATTATACATTTGTCCAAACCCAAAAAATGTCCAGCACTAAGAGTAAATCGTAATGTAAATTTTGGACTTTGGGTAATTATGTCAATGTAATTTCATCGATTGTAACAAATACACAACTCTGATAGGGGATGTGGATAATGAGAAGGTTGTGCATGTGTGTAAATGGGGGAATATGGGAAATCTCTGAACCCTCCCTTCACATTACTGTTAACCTAAAAGGCTCTAAAAATAAAGTTTAGTTTTCAAAAAAGTATAGACATACAAATTATAAATTTAGCATGTCAGATCTCTTTTTCAGTGATTCTGTTGGTAAATTATATTTTCTTTCTGGGTATTTGCTTTTCAAGATAAAATAGAGAGTAATAAGTATAATTTTTAATTAGATGTTTATTTATGTATGGGTCTATTTATGGACTCTGTATTCTGTTCCATTAATCTATTCATTTATATTTATGCCAATTCCAGTCTTAATTACTGTAGTTTTGTAGGTCTTGAATTAATTAAATTTTATTCCCTTTAAGAAGAGAGGAACCAAGATGGCAGTGTAGAGAAATGGGGTACTAGCATATTCCCACAACCACTTCAAAATTACAACTAAAATACAAATCAACTATCATTCACACTGCCTGAAATCTGGCTGAACGGAAGCCCTATAACCAGAGAATTAAAGAAGAAACCATATTGAGACTGGTGGGGGAGGGGGGAAGGTGCAGAACAGGCTGGTCTGACATGTTGCGTTTTTAATAGAGAGGGATATCTTGGCTAAGGAGGCCTCCCATGGGGAGCAAGGGGTCCCAACCCCAAACCACATCCCCAGTCCAGGGTTCTAGTGAGGGGAAGAGAATTCCCTGTAACTTCAGGCTGTAAAAAACAGTGAGAATTGTGGCTGGGTGACAGGAGGCTATGGAAGTCCAAGGCAGTATCTCAAAGATGTGCAGATTTACTCGGATTCACTCCCTCTGACCTCCAGCTCTGGGGCAGCAACTTGAAAGAATCTGGGGACATACAGGGAGGAAGTATATTATCTGGCATAAGGGCAAGAACTGGGGGACAGCTTTATCCCAAACAAAAGTGCTAGCAGAGGTCATTGTTCCTCTGCTGAGACCTCGCTGTCCCCTCGAGCTGATTAGAAGGTGCCATATCTCAGTCTTTATCAACCTGGCCCATACTGTTTGCCATACTCTGGTAATTCCCAGAGATCCTGACCCACCCAATCTGCAGCCCCACCTAAGCTGTTTGCAGGGGCTTTCCATATGAATGGCCTGTCCTGGCCTTAGGCTTCAGACTTTCCTAAAATCTCTCAAACAAGTAGCAGCTGGACTCTGTGTGACCAGTACCTCTCAATACATGGCCCCAGGCCAAGCACTAGCAGTAGCTTACCAAGGTTCACAGCTTGGCTTCTCCTGGGGATCCCCAGGCCCAACACAAGTATCAGCCATCTGCAGATCACTCTGTAGTTCATGCCCAGTGGCCCCAGGCAGGGCACAGACAGTGGCTGACTTTGCACCTCCTGGGAGGCCCCAGTGGAATGCACCGAATGGATAGCTTCAGACCAGGCCAGATAACAACTCTACTACATCCATGAGCAACACACTCAAAGGGTGGACTCAATGAGCACCAAAGCCCCACTGAAGCAAGTCCTGCCCCATAAGGGTATCTCCTGCACAGCAGCTCTTCCACTATAGTCACAGCTGGTCCTCACAGCCATTTGGCTTGGGGGTCAATTCTTCCCAGTGACACCAACAACAATCAAAGCTCTACAACAGGACAGTGCAAACAGCTCACACAGGGGTGCACCTAGAGTGGAGGCTGAGCCACTGGGCCCTACAGGATACCTACTACACAAGGTCACTCCAGGAGAAATAGAGCTCTCACTAATACATAGAAACAAACACAAGGGAGCAGTCAAAATGCAGAGACAAAGAAACATGTCATAGAGAAAAAATCAAGATGGTGGTGTAGGTAAACACTGGTACTTACAGCTTCCCACAACCACAACAAAATTACAACTAAAATACAGAACAACTGTCATTCAGAATGGCCTAAAAGCTGGCTAAATAAAAGTCCTACAACTAAAGAAGTAAAGGAGAAAGTACATTGACATGGTAGGAGGGGCAGAGGCATGGCACAGGCTTGTCCGACACCTACATGTGGCCTGATTTTAGTCAGGAGGCATATCTCCACTGCAGAGGCTACCTTTGAAAAGCAAAGGGTCCCAGCCTCACACCAGACCTCCAGCCTAGGGTTACAGAGCTGGGAAGAGAAATCCCCATAACTTCAGGCACTAAAAACCAGTGGTGATTGTGGCTGCATGACATGGAGGCTGCTAGAGACTCAAACAGTCCCTCTTAAAGGGTTAGCACACAGACTTACTCGGACTGGATCCTTCTGAGCTCCAGCACTGGGCAGCAGCATTGGGGGAACCAGAGACATACAGGAAGGAACTGGATTGTCTAGCATTGGGACAAAAACCCAGGGGTGGCTTTCTTCCAGATGAAGATGCTCACAGGGGTCATTTTTCCTATGCTAGGACCTCCCCTGTCCCAGAGCTGACTGGCAGCTATATCTGAGTTTCCATCAGCCTGGCTCACACTATTCCCTCCACCCTGAGACCTGCCCCACCCAACTTGCAGCCCCACGCAAGCTGTTTGCAGCAGCTTTTCCATATGAACGGCCTGTCCTGGCTCAGGCTTCAGATTTTCCTAAAATTTCTTAAACAAGCAGCATCTGGCATCAGCATACTCCATACCTATCAATAAGAGGCTCAAGACCCCGCACTAGCACCAGCCTGCCTTGCTTCACAGCTGGGCCTTGGGTCACTTCCTAGCCCAGGAGACATAACAGCTCTACTTAATACATAGAAACAAACACAGGGAAGCAGACAAAATGCAGAGACAAAGAAACATGTCACAAATGAAAGAAATGGAAGCAAACTACTGGATACAGAGTTCAAAACAATGGTTATAAGGTTACACAAGGATCTTAATAAGAGCTTCAAGAGAATTAATGAGAGCTTCAAGGAACTTAGTGAGACTTTCAAGTATCATAGTAACAATGTCGAAGACATAAAAAAGGACCAGTCAGAAATTAAGCATACACTAACTGAAATAAAGACTAATTTACAGGGATTCAACAGTAAAGTAGAAGATTCTGAGAATCAAATCAACAATTTGGTATGTGAGGAAGCAAAAAACACCCAATCAGAAGAGCAAAAAGAAAAAAGGACAATCAGAAGAGCAAAAAGAGAAAAGGACCCCAAAATATGAAGATATTGTAAGGAGCCTCTAGGACAGCGGTTCTCAACCTGTGGGTCGCGACCCGTTGGGGGGTCGAATGACCCTTTCACAGGGGTTGCCTAAGACCATTGGAAAAAACATATATAATTACGTATTATTTTTGTGATTAATCACTATGCTTTAATTATGTTCAATTTGTAACAATCAAAATACATCCTGTATATCAGATATTTACATTACGATTCATAACAGTAGCAAAATTACAGTTATGAAGTAGCAACGAAAATAATTTTATGATAGGGGGTCACCACAACATGAGGAACTGTATTAAAGGGTCACGGCATTAGAAAGGTTGAGAACCACTGCTCTAGGACAACTTCAAGCATACCAACATTCACATTATAGGGGTGCCAGGAGAGGAGAGAGAACAAGATATTTAAAACCTATTTGAAGAAATAATGACAGAAAACTTCCCCTACCTGGTGAAATAGGCTTACCAGTCAAGAAAGTGCAGAGTCCCAAATAAGAGGAATGCAAAGAGACCCACACCAAGACACATCATAATTAAAATGCCAAGGATTAAAGACAAAGAGAATTTTAAAAGCAGCAAGAGAAAAGCAGTTAGTTACCTATAAGGGAGCACCCATATGACTGTCAGCTGATTTCTCAACAGAAACTTTGCAGGCCAGAGGAAGTGGCAAGAAAATATTCAAAGTGATGAGTAGCAAGGACCTAGAACCAAGATTACTCTACCCAGCAAAGCTCTCATTTAGAATTGGAGGTCAGATAAAGAGCTTCACAGAAAAGAAAATGCTAAAGGATCTCATCACCACTAAACCAGTGTTACAAGAAATGTTGAAGGGTATTCTTTAAGAAGGGGAAGAGGAAGAGGAAAAGGAAGGAGAGATAAAAATATGAAAAATAAAATGGCAATAAATACTTATCTATCAATTGAATCTAAAAATCAAAATAAGCAAACAAGAAATCTAATGAACAAAATAAACTCATAAATAAAACAGAACCAGAGGCATGGAAACATGGAACAGACTGATGAATCTGAGGGAAGTGGGGAGGGGAGTGCAGGAACTGATTAACCAAAGATCTTACCTAGGAACACAGACAATAAGGTAGTGAAGGCCTGGGGTGGGGCAGGAACTGGGTGAGGGGGGCAATGGGGAAAAAAGAGGGAATATCTGTAATACTCTTAACAATAAATATTTTTTTAAAACCACCCAAGTTATATGAAAAGCTGAAATAAAACACATAATAGGATATGAATGGAACTCCATCCAACTGAGTTTATATCCTTTTATGTAAATGTAAGTTGAATTCATAGTTAAAGATATGGAAAGTTTATGAAAAATTGCCAACATTGACCTAATTGCCTTGTAATGTGGGCATCCCAGTCCCACAGTATCTTAAACAGGTACTGCATGCTTATAAAATCATTGACATAGAACTCAACTCAGTGTTTAAGTAACAAGATCAGAATGTTTTCTGTTCTCTTCTCCACTATATCCTCAGCTCTGTTCCATTGTGTAGCAATTGCTCAATACCCATTTATTCAAAGAATGAAGTAGATATGTTTAAAATTAGGTTGTATTTTCACCCCTTATTATCTTACATTTTAACTGCCACTCTGTTGTGAATTTTGCCTATGACATGAAGGGGAAAAATGAAGTGAGTAATATTAAGGAAAATGAACAGTCAGCTTCCTCTGGATAGAAACCAGGAGTAACAAAGAGCATTCTGGTCATGGCCTTGATAAGTCCAGGGCAATAAGCTGGTCTGATTCACAAATGGTTCTGATCACCTCAAAAACCACTGCCCCTACTAGAGGTAAGAAACCAGAATAAATGCTCGTCAATCAGGCTCAGTCACAGTTGTCCAGGAAACATGAAAAAAAAATATGATGCACCCAAATTCTCCAAGTACAAAGCACTCTCGTAGCATATTTCAAATGCTAGAGACTATAGCTCTCTCGTCTGGACCTCCTACTCACTTATTTTTTTTTTTACTTTAAAACTAGAATTTCTATTATCATTTATCAAAACACACTATTTTGGTTATTGTAAATAAAATATATTAAAATTAATTGTACCTCTTTAGTGTGACTTTTTTAAAATAAATCTTTATTGTTGAAAGTATTACACATGCTTTTTTTCCCCCATTGCCCTCCTACTCACTTTTGCATTTCACCTCTGACCTCATTAAGTCTGCATTGGGTGCACCTTCTGTCCCACAGCCCCTGGCTCCCTCATTACCGTGTTCTTCATGATCTACCAAGATGTCTGTTTGATTAAACTCTGTGTGCCATCAGGACTGTTCATGTCCTTACTGCTGGTACCAGCTCCACACAATAAAACAAAGGTAGGAGGGAGGGAGTGGAGAATAGAAAAATAGGACAAGAAGGAGCAAGAGAGACCAGGGGAAAACAAGTCAACCACAGAGTAAAGGGATGTTCCGAGTATGGCTTCCTTCAGAAAGAGCAGTTATAACATCTTCACAGACTAGTAAAAGTCTTTTTATTAGTTAGAAACAGAAATCCCACAATGATGTTACTTACCAGCCCTGTACATACACTAGAAGCCAGAGGCAAAAGCCAGTTATAGCTTAAAGGATGTTTTTCAGCATCCCACAAAATGGTTAGAAAAAAAGCCCACATGAATGCTTTTAAAAATAAGTTTCTCCAAACTGGGCCATGAACACTATGACTAATGCTTGTCCTTCCCCAGTATAAGGAAGGTACAACCAGTTGTTCAGTTCTGAAGTTCCTCGTTGCACTCCTTCTAACTCTTTAGTTCCCAGTATCAACTGTTCCTGGCTAAGTCCACTAGTGACAATGGAAATAACCAAAACCATAAACATAGTTAGAAGGATCTTCATAAGGGGACGGGAGGAGTGGGGTTGGGGCGGGGGGGGGAAGCAAGGGCTGGTTATAAGCACAATGTGCCAAGTGCTATTAAGATGTCAATGTACCTACATGTTTTTTTAAGTTAAAAGCAAGTTTTTAAAAGTGTTTTCCAAGATATAAGCTGGAATATAGTGGGAGAATAATAAGAATTTTCTCTTTTACTATTAACCAAAATAGCAAAGAGGCTTCTCTTGGCTGTTTTCCTGGCCTCCCTGGTAGCCATTACAACAATTGCCCAGCTTTAGAGCTGGATGTCCATCAATCTGATGACTATACTGGTGGTGAAGCAAAGGGAAGACTACTACAAAGAATACTCATTTAACTTTCTTTCCAAATAAAATTTTAGAAGACACTATTTCTTATTTCAGCATGTTCCTCCCTGTGAAGAAAATGTTACATCAAAAATTCTGCTAGATAATGGTTAACTGAAGTTACTGTGGTCATTTCACAATATATATAAGTGAAACCATGATGCTGTGCACCTTAAACTCATTCAGTGATGTATGTTAATTACATCTAAATAAAACTGGAAATATTATTCTAAAGACCTAAGAGCAGGCAGCCACCCAGGAACACTGCAAATAAAAGGCAAAGATCACATGCCAAGGTACTTCTGTAACCAACCTCTTGTGGCCAGGGTTCATTCTACAAATCTGTGTCCCAGAATTTGGGGCTATATACTAAAGGAGGTAGGCACAGTTTATCCTTATAATTCCTCCATGTTCAACTTTTAACAACAAAATATCGATTTTGTAATGTGCAATGTTGGGAGGTCCAAGAAGGTGGCATCCAGGTAGGAGGACGCTGACCTTGTCCTCTCTGTGAGCAAACTCAAATATGCATATATGTAGGTAGCATTTCTCCTGCAAAGCAACCGAGTGCTGAATGAACACCTTCTGATAGCAAACAAGAGAAAGAGAACAAATAGGCTAGGAGCCATGGGAGTCCTCCACCATTGTGTATTGTCCCGCTCCACCCAGACAGGGTGAGCAGAGGTTCTATGCAGGTACTCTGGCCTGCTTGCAAGGTAGTTGCTGTGTGTTCCTGGACACATTATCTGAACCCATTTTGACCCAAACAAAGGGAGCAGGCAGGATCAACTGGGCAGTACTACACACAACTGTCCTCCTCACCCAGAGCTGCTCCGGTTCTTAATCTGTGGGTCGCGAACAATGAAAATACATCCTGCACATCAGATATTTACATTACGATTCATAAAAGTAGCAAAATTACAGTTATGAAGTAGCCACAAAAATAATTTTATGGTTGGGGGTCACCACAACATGAGGAACTATATTAAAGGGTCGTGGCATTAGGAAGGTTGAGAACCACTGAGACAGACCAGATGCCTTAAACATCCGCTAGCTCCTACCTATCTGCCTGTCAAAACCATCCAGCACATACAGTCTACACAGAGTCCACTTCTACATAGGCCAATTTCCCAAGACTGGAAGAGAGGGCTATTTTTTCTAATTCATATAAAGAAACTATGAAAAAAATTCATAGAAAGTCAAACAAATTTTAAAAACAAAATTTTAAGATTAAAAGACAGAAGAGTATCTTTCAAATGAAGAAACAAGAAAAATCCTCAGGAAAAAAAAGAAAGAAACCTAGGAAACAAAAATCATTTGCCTGATTAAAAATTCAACGAAATGGTCATAGGATGCTCACCAAACTCAAGAGTGAAATAGAGGAACTGAGGGAAAACTTCAACAAAGAGTTAGAAAGTATAAGAAAGAATCTAGCTGACCTGAAGAATATATTAACTGAAAAGAAAAACACAAGAAAAGGAATCAACAGCAGATTATCTAAACAGAACAATGGATCAGAGAACTAGAAAACAGACTAGTGGAAATCAATTAATCAGAACAGCAGAAAGAAAAAAGAATTTTAAAAATGAGAATAGTTTAAGGATCTCTGGAATAAATAACATCAAGTGCTCAAACATTCATATTATAGGGATCCCAGAAGGAGAAGAGAGAGAAAGGAGCAGAAACTCTAAGAAAACAATGGCTGAAAACTTTCCTAACCTGGGAAAGAAAACAGGACAGACATCCAGATCCAGGAAGCACAGAGAATTCTAAGCAAAAGGAACCCAAAGGGACCCATACTAAGACAGATTGTAGTTAAAATGGTAAAAGTTAAAGATAAAGAAACGATGTTGAAGAAAGAGAAAAACAAGTTATGAAAAAAGAAAACCTGTATGATTATTAGCTGATAGCAGCAACTTTACAGGCTAGGAGTGGTGAGACATCTTCAAAGTGCTGAATGAAAGGACCCTATAACCTAGAATAATATACCCAGCAAGGCCGTCATTCAGAATTGAAGGAGAGATAAACATTTTCTGGGACAAGCAAAAACTAAAGGACTTAATCACCATTAAACCAGCTTTACAATACATGTTAAAGGGTCTTCTTTCAGTAGAAAAGGGAAGGCCAGAACCAGAAAAATTTTAAAATATAAGAAACGTAAAATCCTCACAGGTAGAGCCAAACATTCAGTAAATATAGCAATCTGACATCTTAAAAGCAACTACAAAAGTTAAAAGAAAAAAGTATCAAACTCAACTCAAACTACAATATGTAGTTAGATACACAACATAAAAGGATCTAAAATATGACATCAATAACATAAAACATAGAAGGGAAAGTAAAAATGTAGCCCTTATAGAATATATTCTAACTTAAACACATATCAGCTTAAAATAGATAAAGAATGATAAACATAAATCTCATGGCAACCACAAACCAAAAACCTACAAAAGACATACAAAGCATAAAAAGAAAGGAAACTAAACAAAACACTAAAGAAAAACAGCAAACCACAAGGGAAGAGATCAAGAAGAGAAGAGGAGAACTATAGAAACAACTTAAAAACAATTAATAAAATGGCAATAAGTACATATTTATCAATAATTCCTCTAAATGTAAATGGATGAAATGCTTCAATTAAAAGACATATTAACAAATTATATATTCGATAAGGAGTTAATACCCAAAACTTATAAAGAACTCACAACTGAACACACAAAAAAACAAACAATACAATTTAAAAATGGGCAGAGAACCTAAGCAGATATTTCTCCAAAGAGGACATACAGATGGCCAATATATAAAAGATGCTCAGTATTACTAGTCATCTGGAAAATGCAAATTAAAACTACAATGAGACATTACTTTACATCTGTCAAATTGACTAAATTTATAAATCAACAGTGTTGGCAAGAATGTGGAGAAAAGGAAACCCTTGTATATTGTTAGTGGAAATGCAAATTGCTACAGTCAGTATGGAAAACAGTATGGAATTTCCTCAAAAAATTAAAAATAGAACTACCTTATGACCCAGCAATCCCACCTCTAGGTGTTTATCCAAAGAAACCCAAAACACTAATTCAAAAAAAATATATATGCACCCCTATGTTCATTGCAGTATTATTTACAATAGCCAATATACAGAAGCAACTCAAGTGTCCATCGATAAAGAAAATGTGGTCCATATGCACAATGGACTATGACACAGTTATAAAAAAGAATGAAATCTTGTTATTTAGGACAAAATGGATGGACCTGAAGAGTATTATGCTAAGTGAAATGTTAGAGAAAGACAAATACCATATGATCTCATTTATATGTGGAATCTAAAAAAAAAAAAAAAAGTACCCTAAATAAATAAATAAAACAAAACAAAAAAAGACTCATAAATACAGCTGATAGTTGCCAAAGGGGTGGGGGTGGGGATATGGGAATAAAAATAAATTAAAGTAAATTAACATAGGCAATGTATGTCCTAAACTGTCTAGGCATGTTTTGAGGCTCAAGGAATATACTTTTTAAAACTTCATGGTAATGCCAGGATAAAATGCTTGAACAGTTTGCTCTCAGAAACTACCAAAACTCAAAATTATTGAAGTGGAAAAAACAGAGTTTTAAATAAATTGTGCAATGTCTATGCACACACGTGAGTATTACATAACATGTATAACACACATATACACACACATGACCTCCAGAGGGGCTTGTTAGCCAACACATCTTCTGAATCCATCTGTATTCCCCCACCCCACCACTGCATTGCTTTTTGGTGCAAGTGACCAAAAACTGGATCTACATAAATTTGGCACATTTCAAGGTCAAATGATTCAGCAAACAGAATTTGACCTCAAACAATGACTTTGTCCATTCACCCATCCACACAAATGCCCACACACACACAATTTTCCTTGCTACAACTCCATAAATGTCTATCCCAGAAGGTTACC
This sequence comes from Myotis nattereri, assembly GCF_964212035.1. Taxonomy (NCBI): domain Eukaryota; kingdom Metazoa; phylum Chordata; class Mammalia; order Chiroptera; family Vespertilionidae; genus Myotis; species Myotis nattereri. Next base: position 109,120,327 of record NC_138076.1, read on the forward strand.
TGCTTCTCCATCTAATGCTTACAGAAAGAAAAGGCATCTACATGTGTTTGTTCCTCCCCTTCCATCTCCCACCCTCTACTCACTCAACATATATGCAACAGCTGTAAGAGCAAGAAGAGCATGTTTTAAAATTGCATTGGTTCAAGTAGGCACATAATTTGAAGCAGCTCCAAAATGGACATCAAGTTAAAAAAATACGTTTTCAAAAGTCTATAATTATGTATTTACACAATTACAGATTATCAAGGAAATCATACAAGGTGTAGTGTTCATAAGAAGAAACAGAATGAAAACACCATAAACTGAAACCATTCATTTATCTACACAACAGAATCTAGTGGAGATAGGTTCCCCAACCTGGCACGTCCTTCAACACTGCCTGGGATATTCACAAGATAGATGGGAGGGTGGGTCAATCATGTTAAATATTAACCAAGGTGCACATATTGGCACCAATTACATAGTGGTTGGGCTGTCTAAACATCTGTTGGTGAAAACTGGGACCACCCATTCCACAGTAGCTAAGGGCTGCCAAATGAAGGGCTCTAAGTCTCTTAGGCAAAGAACCAGATGCAAACCTATGAGCTCACTCTGCTGCCCAATAGAACAATGCCCACCAAAACCCTGAGCAATCTACTCTCCCAGAACACTTATTTACATAAATTGCATAAGTCAATATTTATTTATTTACAGACCATTACAGTTTATTGTATCCATTGCCAAAAGCAAAAAAAAAACATTTTTCTCTTTTTTTAAAATATAGGTACCAAAACAAAATAACTCCAAATGTAGGCATTAAAGTAGCATTTTTCTAGGAATGCATGGAGCTTTTAGTCTTTTTCACAAATTGTTTTCTTTATTTTGGGCTAATTGCACCTCATGCTACTTTACTTTTGGTTATCACCTAAAATCAATTTTTTCAGTGCTAAATATTGTACCTATGACATCCTACAAACTTGATTCATCCCTGTGGTCAGATGTTTAATGTTTCTCAGTCAAAAATATTAAATGTTTTGGAAGAACTAAAGCCTGAATATGTGCACATTTTAACAGCAGCAAAGAGTTAAGTAATAAATAAGACTACTACATCTAGGGATTAAATACAGTTTCTCTTTAGAATGTTTAAAAAAAGGGGGGGGGGACTAAATGAAGAGAACATTCTGACCTTTATCGTAAATTAACAATCTTATATTGCTCCAGTCCCCCACCCCCAAAATATTTCTTAATTCCAAAGGTTAGACTTAATTTTTCCTTAATGCCTATATCAGCAGGAGGACTCTTCTGTGTGCTCCAGCTTGGGCCTTAGAAGGGCCACATATGTTCACGGCTATAAGTCATGGGCTTCTACTTCAAAACAGCTTTAACTCACCAGTGACATACCTTTATTTTTCATAGAGAATATGCATCACAGCAAAACAAAGTTGGAGTATTAAATTTTAAAATTAGCTACATAAATTCCAACACATTTTTTAACTGTCACTTTTAATTTCCCAACATAACTGACTAACAACTATTCTCTATGGTATGAGAATTTGTTATAAACTCCTTTTTCTTAAATATTGCTTTAAGAATTTGGCTCTTTTCTCCTTAGATATAGTAAGGAATAGTCTCCCTTGCCCAAGGGCAAGTTCCAAAATTATTGCTACTAAATAAATATGTATTCTTAGGCTTTTCAGCATAAAATGTTATAAAAGCCTTGTAAAAGATATTCTATATAGTAACCTCCTCTTTAAAAAACTGAGCACTTGTGAAGACCTTTTTAAAAGCAAAACAGTCAACAAATATAATACTTCCCCCTCATTGTCAATTATTAGTGAAGAGTTATTAGTTTCATTTGCAAGTTTTACTTGAAGGTCCTATTACCATGTATTATGACAGTTCACACCAAAATCAATTTTCCATTAAAAAGGTTACAATGACCTCTATGGTACTTGTATAATTTCATATTTGATAACCAAATGTACAAATAAAAAGTTTACAAGAATGATCCTACTAATCTGATTCAGGTGTCCCTTTAAAGAATAATCTGTGCTATGTAAGCTTTTTTTTTTTCCTTTTTGAGAACTCTAAATCAGTACAATGTTTGATGTTCATCCTGTTGTTCTAGAGACCAACTAAAATAAAAGCATGGCTACTGCTTAGCTTTGGTACATTCTGCAATAGATTTAGACGAGTCAACTATATACTGACCCTCATATTTTCCAACTGTGACATTACAAGGATGGCGTCAGTCACTTATGAGAGAGTAAATAGTACAGACACAGAATAAAAGTTTGAGACCCAGTTTATCTTTAATCCTCTGGGATAAGCTATGAAACAAGCATTCTGAAGAGTGAATACTCAGTGTCATGAATGATGTGCATAAGTTTACAATAATACGGGCACAAAAGAGATTGTCGCCTTCAGTACATTAAGGGTCATCAGAATTTCTCATATCCATGCAAAGTTATATTCATTTGCATGAATTCACCACAGGTTCATAGCAGACTTTCCCATTTAATGCTTACAGAGCCTAAGCTTCCAAAATGCCTATCTGGCCTGTACATATTTCATTAAAAATAAACTCTATATAATAAATAAATATATAAAATAAATAAAATGTTGCCTTTGGAATTTCTATAAATAAATTTAACTTTTTTTTTTTTTTTTTTTTTTTTTTACTAAGAGATCTTTGCTTTAAATTCACTGGGATGGCACCAGTGAGAATTAACTGAAAAGGTCTCTTAAGTAAGACTGCACCCTCCATGCCTTTGCAAATGCAGTGTACCCTTGAGCAGGCCACCAGCCAAGATCCCATGAGTCAAAGTGTGGCAGCTGTGCTGATACCAGCTGAAGGACAACTGATTGGACATGTGAAAGTGTGTCTATTCCCCAGCATGCATCAGGCCACCATCTTCTACTTTGCTCCTGTCTTTGATTTCCTGCTGCTCATCCATTCACACACACATACACACACTAACATACACACACCCTTGTCTCTTCTCACAATAAATCAAGTGGGCACAAGCAGGCCTCCCAGAGGACAGGCCTGTGAGTGCAACACAAAGTCAGCATGTCCCCATCCAAGCCTCCATCCTATGTTATACATGCGACAAAGTTTGGCAACAGTGGAGCAAATGTGATGACACAGCTAATCAATAAGAACCCACTGCACGGAACCTTTATAGTGGTTACTTTTTTAAGGGCTCAAGTGAAGAAATGGTCTTTGTCAACTTTGGCTGAGAATATCCTTATATAGTTCAGGTACTTTGTCAGGGTCCACTGGTCTTGGTAAAAAATGTGTGAATTTCTGGTGCCGTTTAGTCCTCGTTCCTTCTCTTGGGGTCCCATCTTTATTTAATGCAACATAGTATCGCCTTCCAGTGTCCACATGTTTATAGAGATTCGAAGAGTACGTATTATACCAGTTTTCTTCAAACTGTTCTCTGAATACACACTCTTGGGTTAGTTTTTCCTGTTTAAAAAGAAAAGGAAGCAAATGAGTATTTTTGCTAAATTAGCTACTTTGTGTATTTAAAACAATTTTCATTTGCTACACACTATTAAGTCTGGCAAGAAGATGGTGATTTTAACCCACTAAACCATTTTAACACATTTTGCCAAAACTGCTTTACTATATAAATTTAACACATTCTCATTTCTTATTCAGAATGATTAAAGCACAAAAGATTCAAAGTATTTTCTCATTAGACTTTTATGCCTACCAATTATTAGAATGAGTCAAACAGGCAAAGAACAACTAACAAGATAAGTTGTTCTCATTTTTACTACAGCAATTAGGGTGATGACCATCCCAGCAGAAGCCAAAGGTTCAGGTAACTGCTTCATCTTTTCTATATTTTTCATAAGTACTTGCTACATAGGCCAACATGAGCAACATCACCAATGATGTCAGTCGATGTCTAACCTTTGAACAGTGGTGTTTGCTTCTCCCTCCATAAATGTGGTTTTCAAACCTCAGTGTACACAAGAATCACCTCAGATGCTTTTTAAAAATGCAGATTTCCAACCCCAATCCTTTAAAATTCTGACCCAGAAAGTCTGGAAATATACATTTGTAACAGGCCCTTGGGGGAATTCTGATGCAGACACTCCTCGATCTACATTTTAAGAAATAATGCTGTTGGTCATGACTAAAGTAAAAACACATATTCTAGCCCTCCTATTTCCCTGAGCTTCGATGGAAGAAGAACCCTTCCCCCCAATTTAAAAAGCCACATTCTCAGGCATGCAGCTACCAAGAGAAAAGCTGTACTACTTCCCACATTTATCAAGCAAAAAGGTCCCACCACCCCAAGAATCTGCAGCTGCCTGTTGTGAACTGGAGTCGTGACCAGAAACAACATGCACATTAAATCCCAGAACTGTGAACAATGCTCCAAGCACAACCTCAAACTGCTCACCTGACACCTGGAGAAAGGACACAACAGACTGAATGGCCTCTCTGCTCTTCTCACTCAACTGAAACTTTTAAAATCAATCCCTTCCTAGATGGTACTTTTTAAAAATAAACACAAAAATGGCTTTTTAAAATCTCCTCCTTGCTCTTGCCCACCTGGCACCTTACATAAATAAGAAAACAAATAAATATATGCACACACACACACACAGTTAAAACAGCATAACAGATCAGGACATTTGACGTGTTTCCAATTCTGTCATTCAGACCCAGAAGACAGACAGCAAACTATACATCACCAAAATACAGACGTCCTTTTCACATGCACACACCTGACAACACAACTTAGGACACTGAGTTCATAAGATATCAGCTGGGCAGAATCCATTCTCTCTGACTGCTGTGGAATAAATCAGGAGAGTGAAAGAGGGGAGAAAGGGAGGGAGTCTCACAAAATCAGTAGTCTAACAAAGGCCACCTTCTTGCCTTTTCTTCTTTAATTAATTGAAGGCTTAAAACCCACTCAAAAGCACACAAGGGCCTGCATTTCCTGACAGGTGCTCTTCCAGGTGACCAGGAAGCATTGAGAAGGTCTGTAACTAAATGTTAACTTACTGGACAAGTTTTTGCTAAGTGAATGGAAACAGGGGAAAACAGAAATTAACAACAGTGCATCTGGCAAGGACAGAAGGGATGGGAAAACTGAACTGCTGATGCTGGTGTACGGGGGACAAATGAGTGGCAGGGAGTGAGAAGGGATCCATATTCCCCTCTGCAAAACCGTGCCCATTAGGGGTGCCAGAAGGAAAGGGCCCTATGCCTCCTCTACATGTAAACTACAGGCACATTCTTCTGAGAGGCACCCACCTGCACCCTCTGCACTGGGTAGATGAGGCTAAATCTCTATTAAAACTGGCAAAATAAAAATTGTGTGTTAAAGACACTAAGAGTTATTTTAATCTTTCCTTCCAACTGTATAATAAATATTATCCTCACAGACAAGATTATTCATGGCTAAAATGTCTGGTTTGGGTTTGCTGTGATTAAATTAAATTTTCTAAACAAAATTTGTTCACTTTTTCTTAACTTCATAAAATGGACCAAACTATGGGATTGTATAATGAGCCTTTAGTTCTACAAAGGACGTGAAAAGCTAACTGAAATTAAGCTTTCCTCTTCTCGGCAGGAAATCACATAACTTGACAGACTCTTCCTCCTCTTTCTGAAACATGAGTTGTACACTAGCTTGTACACACATCACACCTAGTTGTCTTGGGTGAAGAACACACACAAGTAAACTCAGTGGGAGACAGCTGGCATACACAATGGCTCTGGAGTCTGAGGCCCATGTGAACCCTGGTTTTGCCCCTTACTGGCCGTGGGCATTTATAACTACTTATTAACCTCCCAAATTTCAGGAGCCCCACCCTTAAAGCAGGTGAGGAATAAGAATCTCGAGAGATGACTGTCACAAATATGCATGCACACAGAGAGCAGTGCCTGGCACGGGAAACGCTGCACAGACAGTGCTTAAGTTAACACCGTAGTCTCTCAGCTCTGGAACAGGCCTTAGAAGACAGCTGGTGCAACTTTCCCTGTCAAATATGCGTAAAGTGATCTGCCCCATCTATGCAGCAGGATCTTGTAACAGTAATGAAGCCGCTAGAAGTCTTCAGGGTCCCTACTGGAAATGCAGGCTCTTCTGTTTTCCACTCGTCACTAAGCAGTGTGATGCCTCCAGACCCCCAAGTCAATCTGTCTTGGAAGCTTTCTGATGCTGCTCCCCAAGGGCCAGGCACTGGAGACTGTGCAGGAGACAGGCTGGGGTAAAGCCACTCTTACCTAAGACTCAGACATGCTTCCTTCCTTCTCTACCTCAAAAATGTAACTTTTTAAAAACACCATTTTAAAGGAGGAATGGAAACAGATGAAAAAAACAGATTATGAACAAAATTCTACAGATAGATATATCACAGTCTAACAATGAAACACATTTATTTTCCAAATTTAAGAAAAGATTCTTATTTTACACTAGTGGCCCAGTGCACGAAATTCATGTATGGGAGGAGGGATCCTCAGCCCAGTCTGCACCCTCTCCAATCTGGGACCCCTCAGGGGATGTCCGACTGCCGGTTTAGGCCCGATCCCACAGTCGGATATCCCTCTTGCAATCCGGGACAGCGGGCTCCTAACCGTTCACCTGCCTGCCTGCCTAATCACTCCCAACTGCCCCCCCTTCCAGCCTGATCAACCCCAACTGCCCCCCTTGCTGGCCTGATTGTTTCACCTTCCGGCCTGATTGCCCCCACCTGGCCCCCCTGCCAGCCTGCTCACCCCCAACTGGCCCCCACCCCCGCCGACCTGCTCGCCCCCAACTGCCCCCCACCACTAGCCTGCTTGCCCCCAACTGCCCTCCCCTGCCGGCCTGATCGCCCCTAACCGCCTCTGCCTTGGCCCCACCACCATGGCTTTGTCCAGAAGGATGTCCAGAAGGTCTCCTGGTCTAATTAGCATATTACTCTTTTATTAGTATAGATGTTTTGGGTTTTGGTGTTTTGGTGGTTATTGCTTTGTTTTAATTTAAAAAAAAAAACTTTAAAAAGTTGAATAAGCTAACAAATTGAATGTGCCTTTTCACTGCTCAGTGAACACTAGTATTTCCCCTTGCAGGCTATTTTAGCATCATTTATACACACATAATGTAACTATCTAGCACCCCAGGTAATATTTCATTTAAAGCAGTATAATCTAAGGCCAGCATTTGTTGTGATGGTTAAGAGTTCAGTTGTCTCATACATGGGAGGGCTGTAACTTCCCTTAACAACTTAAATGTGGTTGTGCAGACATTACATTGCAAAACCACTGGGACCTTTCAGCTCTTGCAATTATTACAGTTGGTATAATGCCACTCAGATAAGCTTATTTTTAATGATCATTTAAAATTAAAGACACTTTAACTTTTCTGTACCATGTATGTGCTTTTAAATAATTTCTTCCTCTTATTGGGGACTATGTTAATATGTGATTTTTTTTACACAGACCTATAAAAGTAACAAGATTTACAGAATTAATCTCTTTATCCTCACATTTCAGTACTTAGTAATAAAGTATTTGAGGTGAATATATTTATGTTATGGATTTGTACTCCAAAATGACTTTTCTAAGTTAAAAATAAGCAAATGAATGCAAATTGGGACAGCGACAAATTTATTAACCTGCATTCTTATAAATATATGCAAAGGAGAAAAAATTTTCTGCCTTCAAATAAACTATACACTTTAGAATTATAGAAGTCAGATGTTTGAAAGCCACCACATGTTCCCAATATAGACAATTTATGTAGTATTCCACTATCAAGTGGTCAATTCTTATTTTATTGTACTTCCATGTTTTAATTATTTAACTATAGCTGTTTATGGCATAACTATCTTTGAAATGTTGGATTGTATCACTAGCCTTGGGTGAAGAATGTGGATTTAATTCAAAATTCTTCTAAAACCCATACTTTGGCCCTAGCCAGTTTTGCTCAGTGGGTAGAGCATCAGCCTGCAGACTGAAGGGTACTGGGTTCGATCCCAGTCTGATATCTTGGTTGCAGGCTCCTCCCTGGCCCGGACCCTGGCCAAGGCATGTGCAGGAGGCAATCAATTAATGTGTTTCTCTCACATCGATGTTTCTCTCTGTCTATCCTCTCTCATCCACTCTCCCTAAAATCAATGGAAAAAATATCCTCAGGTGAGGATTAAATAAATAAATAAAAACCCAGCTTTTGGAACAAAATCCAGTGAATGTTAGCAACTATGGAAACCTCTTTTCCTTTTATATCACCAAACTCTAAGCAGTGGGGAAAAACCAAAATTAAAATTTCAAAACTTTTACCAATCTTATTAAAAACGAAATATGAGATAATAATGTGAAAATTATAGTACACTTCAGATAATGTTTAGAGACATAATAAGACATAAACTCATATATACAATCATTTAAAATACTAGACAACTGAAAATGTAGAATCAACATGGGCTTTACTATGTCCAATTCATATCTATAGCCATTTTTTTAAAAATTAGAATTTTTCAAAATTCAAAACTCATTTGTTTTCTTTGGAAATGAATAACTTTATCATGCTGCTATTTTAAAATGTGGTTTCCATGTTTACATAAACATGTAAATAAATATAGATGGTGTAGCTTTAAATACACTATCAAAATGGTCACTTTTATCCAACTAAAGGTCACTTTTATCAATTACTTGCATGAATCTGAGGTGGGTGATGTACAGAAACTGACAGACTGTAGAGTTCCCAAATAATTTGTAAATTAATTATTTGATGCAATAACTAGCTCCCATATCTGCTGTTTATTAGTCATGGTTTTTAAATGTCCCGGAACCACAATTTCCCATTATCTGTGTAGTCTTCCTCACTAATAATCTGGCAGTAATGTCCTAATGGGAGTTGTTGCAGGGATTAAGGTGGTTAAATATAATGACCATTAATAAGAAGCCAAGTCTGTTAATTCTTGGGGAGAATTTGCAGACAGCACTATTTCTTGTTTTATTAGAAGTTCCGATTCAGATTTAACCACTTTGTGCCTTCAGTATGGCTCACCTTAAGCTCCTCTTTTCAAAATCACTTTAAAATATCCCTTATTCTAGATGGACCTTCTTTCAGATCTATGATCCTGACCATCAGGATTGCCACTAGAATTGTGGGAACAATTGAATCAGTTGTGTCTGGTCAATGTAAACAAGAAGCAAGTAGGTAAAATTTTTTTCATTTTTGCCTCATCAAAATATACAGAAAGATAAGAATTCCTATTGTCTCCACTCCTCCCCTACAAAACCAAACAAAACAAAATAACAACAATTTAAAAAATAATACATTTTTAAAAGCCAGAAAAATACCTTCCTTCCAGAAGCTGCTGACTCAGGTATATGGGAATTTAAGGTTGGGCACAGTTTGAATCCAAGGGCACCTGCAGATATCTCTGATGCTATACACACACCACCTTTGTGGCACCATCAATGACGCCAAGGACAGACCTGCCACATTGCCACAAGACAAGCTGGACAACATAGGGGCCTTCCTAAGAAGCTACCTATAGACATGGACATTTATTTAGCAAATCATATTAGGTCATAAACTTTCTATACATTTTCAGAGATACTGTCCCATGTGAAAAGAAAACCTAGCTGAGAGTATAACAGAACTCAAATCTGGGAAGACCAATATTCACTTTAAGAAGTGTTTTTGGAAAAACTATGTCTTTTGAGATTCCAAAATGGTGGTGGAGTGAGTGGAAGCTACACGGTCACTCTCCCAGGACCAAACTAGAAATACAACTAAAATACAGAAAAGCCATCCTGAAAAATCAACCGAAGAGCAGCTGGAGAGAACCCTGATAACCAGGGACAGAAAGTGGAGACCGCATAGAGATTGGTAAGTGCAGAGGCTCAAAAGGGCTGGTTGGGCCCTACAGAGAGCAGCTGAGGGGATATCTAAGCTAGGGGAGCTGTTCCCACTGAGAACTCTGGGGACTAAACCCCAAGTGGGACTCCCCAGCCCAGAACTGAGAAAGGTGCTCAGAAAATATCTGGCTGTGAAAAGCAGCAGGGTTGCTGTCTACCAGGGAGAGACAGCTGGAAATGTAGGCACCTTCTTAAAGGGCCAAAACACAAAATTTTGTGTACAGCCACCCACCTTGGGCTCCAGCAGAGTGAGGGCAGAGTGGACTGGAGCTGTGTGAACAGATGCCAGGTTTGGGGGATCAAGGGTTGAAGCTTAGAGGGCAGCCACCACAGATTCCTGTGCTGAGTCATTCCTTTATAATGCAGAGGACATCTTCCTCAGGTGAACCTTTGCTTGCTATAGTGGCACATTTTTGCCTGGGGAAGGCAGTTGCCCCACCCTGCTGGAAGATGTCTCACCCCACCCTGTGGTCGATAGCCTGAGGCTAATCAAAACTGAGTGTCAATGGTACTGGAGGCAGAGACGGTCTCTGGAGACTTTGAGTCTTTGCCTGATCTAATCCAGGGTGCGGGGCTAGGAAAGGGAGACCCTGGAGCACATCTTCATCCTTTACAAAGGCACTAGCCCAAGCAGAGGGAGCAAAAAGCTGTGGATTGCTGATAGCTCCAAACAGGGTACTCAGGGCCACTCATAAATAGTGTCTGACATTGTCCTGCACTAGAGATTGGGAGTCATAGCAGATCGACCTAATAGACACAAACCCAAACAGGCAGACAAAATGAAGTGACAAAAAACCAAGCCCCAAATGAAAGAATGAGAGAATTCTCCAGAAGAAGAGCTAAATGAAGAGGAGATAAGAAATTTATCAGATGTAGAGTTCAGAATAATGACGTCAAAGAAGTTCAACAGCATGTGAAAAGATATAATAAATATGAAAAATGATCTGGCAATATTAAAGAACACAGTGGAAGGAATACACAGCAGCTTAGGGCAGCGGTTCTCAACCTGTGGGTCGTGACCCCTTGGGGGGGTCGAACAACCCTTTCACAGGGGTCGCCTAAGACCACTGGAAAACACATATATAATTACATATTATTTTTGTGATTAATCTCTATGCTTTAATTATGTTCAATTTGTAACAATGAAAATACATCCTGCATATCAGATATTCACATTATGATTCATAACAGTAGCAAAATTACAGTTATAAAATAGCAATGAAAATAATTTTATGGTTGGGGGTCACCACAACATGAGGAACTGTATTAAAGGGTCGTGGCATTAGGAAGGTTGAGAACCACTGGCTTAGGGGAAGCTGAGAATCGGATCAGTGAATTAGAAGATAGGGCAGAAAATATCACACAATCAGAAAGCCAAAAAGGAAAAACAATTAAAAAACAGCAGGATAGCTTAAGGGAGCTATGGGACAACATGAAATGTAACAATATTCTTATAATAGAGGTGTCAGAGGTGAAGAAAGTGACCAAGAAGTAGAGAATGTGTTTGAAAAAATAATGGCAAAAAATTCCCTAACCTGGTGAAGGAAAAAGTCACACAAGTTCAGGAAGACCAGAGAGTCCCAAGCAAAAAGAACCCACACAGGCCCACACCCAGACTCATAATTAAAATGCCAAAAATTAAAGACAAAGAGAGAATCTTAAAGGCAGCAGAAGAAAAGCAATTTGCTACCTACAAAGGAACTCCCATAAGGCTGTCAGCTGATTTCTCATCAGAAACTCTATAGGCCCAAAAGGAATGGCATGAACTACTCAAGATAATGAAAAGCAAGGACCTGAAACCAAGATTACAATATCCAACAAGGCTACCATACAAAATAGATGGTAAAATAGTTTACCAGAAAAAAAAAACCCCTAAAGTTTATCACCATCAAACCAGCAGTAAAGGGACTGCTGTAATGAGAAGAAACATAGGCATAAAGAATTAAAAATGACAATAAATAACCTATCAATAACAACCTTAAATGTAAAAGGATTAAATGCTCCAATCAAAAGACATAGGGTAGCTAAATGGATACAAAAACATGACCCAACTATATGCTGTCTAAAAGAGACCCACTTCAGAATAAAATACTCATACAGGATGAAAGTGAAGGGATAGAAAAAATGTTCCATGTAAATGGAAATGAAAAAAAAAAAAAGCTGGTGCATCAATACTCATATCTGACAAAATAGACTTCAAACTGAAGGCAATCACAAGAGACAACAAAGGTCACTACATAATTCTAAAGGGACCAATACAAAATAATGATATAACCCTGGTAAGTATATATTCACCCAATATGGGAGCACTGAAATATATTTTTAAAAATACTTCTGGAGGACTTTAAGGGAGAGATTGACAACAATACAGTCATAGTAGGGGACTTTAACACCCCCACTTACTTCACTGGATAGATCTTCAAGACAAAAAATTACCAAGGAAACAGTGATTCTAAATGACACACTGGATCAGATGGATTTAATAGACATTTATAGAACATTTCACCCCAAAGCTGCAGCATATACATTCTTCTCACGTGCACTTGGGTCATTCTCAAAGATAGACCACATGTTAGGACACAAAACAAGTCTCTACAAGTTCAAGAAGATTTAAATCATATCAAGCATTTTCAGAAATCACAATAGAATGAAATTAGAAATCAACTACAATAAAAACACTCAAAACATTCAAACAAATGGAGGCTAAATAACATGTTATTAAACAACTAGAGGCCTGGTGCATGAAAATTCATGCACTTGGGGGGATCCCTCAGCTTGGCCTATGCCTTCTTGCAGTCCAGGAACCCTCAGGGGATGTCTGACTAACAGGGAGCCAGCCTAAGCCACACTCTGGCCTCCCTCTGCGGGAGGCAACCAGGCAACCGGGCAGGCCTATCAGGGGAGTGTCAGCTAGGCCTGCCCCACCCCCTCCCCCCCAATCGCCCCTCTGCCGCCAAGGGTTGCCGCCACCCTCCAATCGCCATCCCTCCCTCTGCCCGCTGGCACATGCCTTGGCTGGCCTGGTGCTGCCTGCTTGCCAGTCACGCCCCACACCAACTGGTCGTTCCACCATTCAGTCGATTTTCATATTACACTTTTATTATATAGGATAAATGGGTTATCAATGAGATCAAGAAAGAAATAAAAAACTTCCTGGAAACAAATTAAAATGAACAGACAACAACCTAAAATCTATGGGATAGCAAAAGCAGTCCTGAGAGGAAAGTTCATAGTACTACAGGTCTAACTGGAAAAAAAAAAATTGTTAATAAACTATTTAACCCAACAACTTAAACAATTACAAAAGAACAACAAGAAAAGCCCAGAGTAAGTACAAGGGAGGACATAATAAAGATTAGAGAAGAAATAAATGACATAGAGGCTAAAAAAACATACCAAAAAAAAAAATCAGTGAAACCAAGAGCCGGTTCTTTGAAAAGATAAACAGCCATAGCCGGTTTTGCTCAGTGGATAGAGTGCCGGCCTGCGGACTGAAAGGTCCCAGGTTCGATTCCGGTCAAGGGCATGTACCTTGGTTGCGGGCACATGTCCAGTAGGGAGTGTGCAGGAGGCAGCTGATTGATGGTTCTCTCTCATCGATGTTTCTAACTATCTCTCTCCCTTCCTCTCTGTAAAAAAATCAAAAAATATTTTTAAAAAAAGAGATTTAAAAAAAAAGAAAAGATAAACAAGATTGATTAATCGTTATCCTGACTCATCAAGAAGCAAAGAGGGAGGACCCAAATTAAAAAAATCAGAAACGAAAGTGGTGAAGTAACAACTGACACCACAGAAATACAAAGGATTGTAAGAAAAAACTATGAACTACTATATGCCAACAAACTAGACAAACGGGGCAAAATGGACAAACTCCTAAAAAGAATACAATCTTCCAAAACTCAATCAGGAAGAATAAGTAAACCTGAGTAGGCCAGTAACAACTGATGAAATAGAAGCAGTAATAAAAAAAATTCTCAGCAAAAAAAAGCCCAGATCTAGACAGCTTCACAAGGGAGTTTTACCAAACATTCAAAGAAGAACTAACACCTGTAGTCCTCAAACTATTCTAAAAAATCCAAGAGGAAGGAACACTTCCAAGCTTTTTATGAAGCCAGCGTTATCCTAATTCCAAAACCAGATCAAGACACTACAAAGAAAGAGAATTACAGGTCAATATCCCTCATGAATATAGATGCTAAAATCCTCAACAAAATATTAACAAATCAGCTCTAGCCAGTTTGGCTCAGTGCATAGAGCGTCAGCCTGCAGACTGAAGGGTCCCAGGTTCAATTCCAGTCAAGGGTACATGCCTGGGTTGCGGGCTTCATCCCCAGTGGGGGGCATGCAGGAGGTAGCCAATTGATGATTCTCTCACCATTGATGTTTCTATCTCTCTCCCCCTCTCCCTTCCTCTCTAAAATCAATAAAAATATTAAAAAATATATTAACAAATCGGATCCAGCAATATATTAAAAAGATCATACACCATGACTAAGTGGAATTTATTCCAGGGATATAAGGCTGGTACAATATTTGCAAATCAATAAACATTACACATCACATAAACAAATTGAAACACAAAAAATCACATGATCATATCAACAGACACAGAAAAAGCATTCGATAAAATTCAACACCCATTTTTGATTAAAAAAAAACAACAACACAACTCTCAGCAAAGTGGGAATAGAGGGATCCTATCCTAACATAATAAAGAACATATATGAGAAACTTATGGCCAACATCATACTCAATGGGCAAAAACTAAAAACTAAAATCATTTCCCCTAAGAACAGGAACAAGACCAGGATTGTCTGCTTTCACCACTTTTATTCAACACACTACTGAAAGCCCTAGCCACAGCGATCAGACAAGAAGAAAAAGTAAAAGGCATCCAAATTGGAAAGGAGAAAGTAAACTCTCATTACACAGAAAACCATAAAGACTCCACCAAAAAACTACAAGATTTAATAAATAAAATTTGGCAATGCAGCAGAATACAAAATTAACACCCAGATATCGATGGCATTTTTATACACCAAAACAAACTCTCAGAAAGAGAAACTAAACAAACAATCCCATTTACCACTGCAATAAAAAATTTAAGATGCTTAGAAATAAACATAACCTAGGAAGTAAAATAGTTTTACTTGGTAACCTACAAGACTTTGATCAAAGAGACAAAGGAAGATATAATCAAGTGGAAGAATATACCGTGTTCATGGATTAGTAGAATTAACATCATTAAAATGTCCATACTACTCAAGGCAATCTACAGATTCAATGCAATCCCTATTAAAGTACCAACAGTATATTTCACAGATCTAGAACAAATATATATATGGAACCAAAAATATATATGGAACCAAAAAGACCCCAAATAGCCACAGCAATCTTGAGAAAGAACAAACTTGGAGGGATCACAATACTACAAAGCCACTGTAATCAAAACAGCCTGGTAATGGCACAAGAACAGGCATATAGATCAATGGAACAGAACAGAGACCACAGCAATCAACCCAAGCCATTACATTCAGTTAATGTTTGACAAAGGAGGCACGAACATATAACGGAGTCAATACAGTCTCTTCAATAAATGGTGTTGGGAAAATTAGACAGACACATGAAAAAAAATGAAACTAGACCACCAACTTACACCATACACAAGAATAACTATAAATGGATAAATATCTTAAATATAAGACGTGAAACCATAAAAATCTTAGAAGAAACCATAGGCAGCAAAATCTCAGACATCTTTCGTAGCAATATGCTTCTGGATACATCTCCTAGGGCAAAGGAAACTAAGGAGAAAATAAACAAATGGGACTACATCAAAATAAAAAGATTCTGCCCAGCAAAAGAAACCATCAACAAAACAAAAAGGAAACCCACTATATGAGAGAACATATCTGACCATGATACATCTGATAAAGGGTTAATATCCAAAATATATAAGGAATTCATACAACTTAGCAAAAGAAAAGAAAACAATACAATTTAAAAATGGGGAAAGAACCGCCCTAGCTGGTTTGGTTCAGTGGATAGTGCATCAGTCTGCGGACTGAAGGGTCCCGGGTTTGATTCTGGTCAAGGGCACGTACCTTGGTTGCAGGCTGGATTCACCACCCTGGACAGGGTGCGTGTGGGAGGCAACCAACCGATGTGTCTCTCTCACATAGATGTTTCTCTCTGTCTCTCCCTCTCCCTTCCACTCTCTCCAAAAATCAATGGAAAAGTATCCTTGGGGTGAGGATTAACAAAAAACAAAAACCAAAAACCCAAAAGCTAAAAATAGGCAAAGGACCTAAATAAACACTTCTCCAAAGAGGACATACAGATGGCCAAGAGACATATGAAAAATGCTTAAAGTCACTGATCATCAGAGAGATGCAGATTAAAATGACAATGAGGTATCACCTCACACCTGTCAGAATCAACAAATGACAAGACTGGCAAGGATGTGGAGAAAAGGGAACCCTAGTACACTACTGCTGGAAATGCAGACTGATGCAGCCACTATGGGAAACAGTATGGAGTTTCCTCATAAAATTAAATATGCAACTGCCATTTGACCCAGGGATCCCACTTTTAGAAATATATCCTAAGAAACTGGAAATACCAATCAGAAAGAATGTATTCCCCTCCCCCCACCCCCACGTTCATAGCAGTGCAATTTACAACAGCTAAGATTTGGAAACAACCCAAGTGACCATGAGTAGATTCATGAGTAAAAAAAGCTGTGATATATTTACACAATGGAATACTATGCAGCAGTAAAAAAGAAGCTCTTACAATTTAAGACAGCATGAAGGGACCTGGAGAGTATTATGCCAAGAAAAATAAGCTAGCCAGAGAAAGACAAATATCACATGATCTCACTCATATGCGGAATCTAATGAACAAAATAAATTTATGAACAACATAGTCAGAGACATAGAAGCATGGAAGAGACTTTGAAATCTCAGAAGGAAGGTGGGGAAGGGTGGATGGGTGGGAAGAGATTCATCTAAAGAACTTGAATGCATGTATGCATAACCCACAAACACAGACAATAGGGTGGTGAAGGCCTGTGGTGAGGAGTGGAGGCATGTTAAAAGAGGTCAAAGGGAGAAAAAAGGGGACATTTGTGATATTTTCAACATTAAACATTTTTTTTTTAAAAAAAGAACTGTTTCTGTCGATGTGCAGACAATGTACATTTAATTCTTCAATAAAGAACACTACAGGAAAAATTCACAAAATTTACTTTAGGATCTTACAGCAACAAATTAAAGAGAAATATATGTAACATTTCTTTTTTCCTTTATTGCTAACAGTATTGCACATGTCCCACATTCCCCCCTCCCTTGCCTTCATGCCCCTTCACCCAATTACTGCTCCAGCCCAGGCCTTCCATGGGTTATAAATACATGCATATATGTTCCCTGGTCAATCATTTCCTGTCCCGGCCCCACCACCAACCACCCTCCCTTCTGAGATCTGTCATTTTGTCCCATGCATCCATGCCTCTGGACCTATTTTGATCATCAGTTTATTTTATTCATTGGCTTCCATATGTTAGTGAGATCATGTGATATTTACCCTTTTCTGTCTTATTTTGCTTTGCATAATACTCTCCAGGTCAATCCATGCTGTGGCAAAGGGTAAAAGCTCCTTTTTTACTGCTACGTAGTATTTCATTGTGTAAATGTGCCACAGCCTTTATATCCACTCATCTACTGATGGGTATTTAGGCTGTTTCCAAAGCTTAGCTATTGTACAAAATGCTGCTATGAACATAAGGGTGCATATATTCTTCATAATTGGTGTTTCAGGATTCTTAGGATATACTCACAGAAATGGGATCATTGCGTCAAATGACAATTCCATTTTTAATTTTTTGAGGAAACCCCATAATGTTTTCCAGTGCACCAATGTGCACTCCCACCAACACTGCAGTAGGGTTCCCTTTTCTCCACGTTCTCACCAGCATGTCTTGTTTGTTCATTTGATGATGGTAGCCATTCTGTCAGGTGTGCAGTGATAGTTCACTGTAGTTTTAATTTGCATCTCTCTGATAATTAGTGACTTTGAGCATTTTTTCATGTCTCTTGGCCATTTGTATGTCCTCTTTGGAGACATGTCTATTCTGGTCCTTTGCACATTTTTTAATTTTATTGTCTTCCTGGTATTGAGCTGTATAAGTACTTTATATATTTTGAAAATTAACCCCTTGTCAGATGTATCATTGGCAAGTATGTTCTCCCATACAGTTAGTTCCCTTTTCATTTTGTTGGTGGTTTTTATTGCTGGGAAGCTTTTTAGTTTAATGTAGACCCATTTTTAAAATGTTCCCTTTGTTTCCTTTGCCCTAGGACAGTGATGGCAAACCTTTTGAGCTCGGCGTGTCAGCATTTTGAAAAACCCTAACTTAACTCTGGTGCCATGTCACATACAGAAATTTTTTTATATTTGCAACCATAGTAAAACAAAGATTTATATTTTTGATATTTATTTTATATATTTAAATGCCAGTAAACAAAGAAAAATCAACCAAAAAGATGAGTTTGCGTGTCACCTCTGACACGCGTGTCATAGGTTCGCCATCACTGTCCTAGGAGATGTATAGGTGAAAATATTGCTTTGTGAGATGTCTGAGATTTTACTATGTTTTCTTCTAGGATTTTTGTGGTTTCATGGTGTACACTTAAGTCTTTTATCCACTTTGAGTTTATTCTTGTGTACAGTGTAAGTTGGTGGCCTACTTTCATTTTATTTTTTCTATGTACCTGTCTAATTTTCCCCAGCAGCATTTATTGAAGAAACTATCTTTAATCCATTCTATGCTCTTGCCTCCTTTGTCAAATATTGACCACAGAGGCACAGGTTGATTTCTGGACTCTCTGTGCAGTTCCATTGGTCTATGTGCCTGTTCTTGTGCCAATACTAGGGTTTTTTCATTACAATAGCTTTGTATATTGTAATAGTTTGATATTAGGTATTGTGATCCCTCCATCTTTGTTATATCTCCTCAAGATTGCGGAGGATATTTAGGGTCTTTTAGGGTTCCATATAAATTTTTGGAATATTTGTTCTATATCTGCGAAATAAGGTGTTGGTATTTTTATAGGGATTACATTGAATCTTTAGATAGCTTTAGGTAGAATGGACATTTTTTAAAAATATATTTTATTTATTTTTTACAGAGAGGAAGGGAGAGGGATAGAGAATTAGAAACAGCGATGAGAGAGAAACATCAATCAGCTGCCTACTGCACACCCCCTATTGGGGATGTGCCCGCAACCAAGGTACATACCCTTGATTGGAATCGAACCCAGGACCCTTCAGTCCACAGGCCGACACTCTATCCACTAAGCCAAACTGGTCAGGGCTAGAATGGACATTTTTAATGATGTTAATTCTTCCCATCCATGTACCCAGTATATGCTTCAATTTGTTCGTATCTCCCTCTATTTCCTTTTTTAATGTCCATTGTTTTTTGAGTACAGATCTTTAACCTCCTTGGTTAAGTTTATTTCCAGATATCCTATTATTTTGTTGCAATGGTAAATGGGATTTTTTTTAGTTTCTCTTTTTGAGAGTTCATTATTGGTGTATAAAAATACCATCGATTTCTACATGTTGATTTTGTATAATGCTACTCTGCCAAATTCATTTACTAAGTCTAGCAGTTTTTTGGTGAAGTCTTTAGAGTTTTCTATATACAATATCACATCATCTGTAAATAATGACAATTTTAATTCCTTTTTTCCAATTTAAATGCCTTTTATTTCTTCTTCTTGACTGATCACTGTGGTTAGGCCTTCTAACATTATGTTGAATAAGGTTAGTGAAAGCAGTCATGCCTGTCCTACTCCTTATCTTAGTTTTTGCCCATTGAGTATGATGTTGGCTGTAGGTTTGTCATATATGGCCTTTTTTATGTTAGGATATGATCCCTCTATTCCCACTTTGCTGAGAGTTTTTATCAAAAATGGGTGTTGGATTTTGTCAAACACTTTTTCTGCACCTATTGATATTATCATGGGGTTTTTTGTCTTTTAATTAGTTTATGTGATGTCACATTTATTAATTTGCTAATACTTGTACCAGTCTTGCATCCTCAGAATAAATCCCACTTGGTTATATGTATGATGTTTTAAATGTATAGCTGGATCTGATTTGCTAATATTGTGTTCAGGGCTTTAGCATCTATGTTCATCTGGAATATTGGCCTATAATTTTCTTTCTTTATTGTGCCTTTATCTGGTTTTGGAATCAGGATAATAATGCTGGCCTAGCAAAAAGACCCTGGAAGTCTTCCTTCCTCTTGAATTTTTGGAATAGTTTGAGGAGAGATGTTAGTTCTTCTTTGAATGTTTAGTAAAACTTTCCTTAGAAGCCATTTGGTTCAGGACTTTTGTTTGCTGGGAGTTTTTTTAATTACTGCTTAAATTTCATTAGTTGTTATCAGCCTATTCAGGTTTTCTGATTCTTACTGATTGAGTTTAGGACAACTATATGTTTCTAGGAATTTGTCCATTTTTCCCAGGTTGTCCTATTTGTTGGCAGTTTATCATAGCATAGTCTTACAATGCTTTGTATTTCTGTGATGTCAGTTGTTACTTTGCTTCTTTCATTTCTGATTTTATTTATTTGGGTTCTCTATCTTTGTTTTGCGAGAACTGTGGTGAAAGGTTCATCAATCTTGTTTTAGTCTCTATTTCATTTATTTCCATTCTGATCTGCATTATTTCCATCCTTCTACTAACTCTGGGCTTTTCTTATTGTGCTCTTTGAATTGTAGGGTTAGATTGTTTACTTGAGCTTTTTCTTGTTTCTTGAGGTAAGCCTGTAATGCTATGAACTTCCCTTTCAGCACTGCTTTCACTGTGTCCTATAGATTTTAGCTATTTGTGTGTTCATTTTTGTTTGTATTCGGGTAATTTTTTATTTCTTTCTTGATCTCATTGGCAACCCATTCATTGTTTAATAACATGCTATTTAGCCTCCATGTGTTTGAATGTTCTTTAGTGTTTTTATTGTAGTTGATTTCTACTTTTATGCCACTGGGAATCAAGAAGATCCTTGACATGATTTCAATCTTCTTGAATTTTTTAAGTCTTATTTGGTATTCCAACATGTGGTCCATCTTTGAGTATGTCCCATGTGCAATTGAGAATAATGTATGTTGTGCTGCTTTGGGATGAAATGTTTTGTAAATATCAATTAAATCCATCTGATCTAATGTGTTGTTTAATGTCACAGTTTCCTTGTTCAGTTTTTTTGTCTGGAAGTTCTACCCATTGGTGTCAGTGGGGTGTCAAAGTCCCATATTATACCTGTATTGTTATGGAACTATCCCTAAAAGTCCACCGAGAGTTTTTAAAATATATTTAGCTGCTCCTATGTTGGGTGCATATATTTTTACAAGGGTGATATTTTCTTGTTAGATCAATCACTTGAGTATTATGTAGTGACCTTCCTTTCTCTCTTATGGCCTTTGTTTTGAAGTCTGTCAGATATAAGTACTGATACACCAGCTTTTTTTTCATTTCCATTTGCATGAAACATTTTTACCCATCCCTTTATTTCCAGTCTTTGTGAATCTTTTGTTCTGTGGTTGCTCTCTTATACACAGCAAATATATGGGTCATGTTTTCTTATCCATTCAGCTATTTTATGTCTTTTGATTGGAGCATTTAGTCCATTTACATTTAAGGTGATTATTGATAAGTACTTATTTTTGCCACTTTATTCTTTATACCTATATTCCTCTCAATTTCTTCTTCTTCTTCTTAAAGCAGTCCCTTTAACACTTTTTGCAATGCTATTTTTGTGCTAATATACTCCTTGAGTCTCTTTTTGTTTTGGAAGCTCTTTATTTAACCTTTAATTTTAAATGATAGCCTTGCTGGATAAGTAGTCTTGTTTCAAGTTCTTGCTTTTCATTACTTTGAATACTTCATGCCAATTCCTTTGGCCCGAAATGTTTCTGTTGAGAAATCTTCTGACAGGGTAATGGGACTCCTTCGTAGGTAACTTTCTGTCTTTCTCTCGCTGCCCTTAAGAATCTCTCTTTGTCTTCAGCATTTGACTATTTAATTATGATATGTCTTGGTGTAGGTCTCTTTGGGTTCACTTAATTGGGACTCTCTGTGCTGCCTGTACTTTTGTGACCTTTTCCTTCATCAGGGTAGGGAAGTTTTCTGTCATTATTTCTTCTAACAAGCTCTCTATCCATTGCTTGCTTTCTTCTCCTTTTGGCACCCCTCTGATGCAGATGTTTTTATGTTTCATTTGTCTCAGAGTTCCCTTAAACTATCCTTCTACTTTTTAATTCTTTTTTCTTTCCAGTGCTCTAACTGGATGTTTTTTCCACCTTGATTTCCAAATGACTGATTCGATCCTCTACTTCATTCAATCTATTTTTAATTCCTCCCAGTGTATTCATGATGTTGGATATGGTATTCTTCATTTCTGACTGGTTCTTGTTTATGATTTCTATTTCCTCTCACATGCTGTTGTAGTTCCCACTAAGTTCCTTGTAATTCTCACTAAGTTCCTTGAGCATCCTTATAACCATTACTTTGAACTTCATATCTGATAAATCGCTTGCCTCCATATCATTTATT
Organism: Myotis nattereri; assembly: GCF_964212035.1. Classification (NCBI taxonomy): domain Eukaryota; kingdom Metazoa; phylum Chordata; class Mammalia; order Chiroptera; family Vespertilionidae; genus Myotis; species Myotis nattereri. The sequence continues at coordinate 109,142,812 of NC_138076.1, forward strand.
TTTTTCAGGAGCTTCCTCCTTTTCTTTCATTTGAAGATTGTTTCTTTGTCTCCCCATTTGAGCTATCTCTTTGTATTTGTTGCTATGCATTAGATAGAACTGCTATACCTCCCAATATTTGTGTGGTGGCCTTATGTAGTAAACGTCCTGTAGGACCCAGTGGTGCAGTCTCCTTAGATGGATACTCTAGGAATGTCACCTTGTGCAGGTTATTGGGCTCTCTTGTTGTAATTGGGTCTTTATTGTTGTTGTCCCATTCATAGGTATATTTCCCCTCTGGCTGGGTGACTGTGAAAGCTCACCTCTAAACACACTGTGCTTTCTGTTGTGCAGGTGCTTACAGAACAAAACAAGAAACACAACGAAAACTTATGATAGACCCCCTACAACAACAATAAAAACAACCACAAAAGAAAAGAGAATTAGGAAAGAGAAAACTAGAATAAACGTATGAGAAAAAAAAGTAAAGAAAAAAGAATATGAAAGGAAAGAAAGGGAGAGAAAAAGTAAGAATATGGAATAGGAAAAGTAAAATGGTATAAAAGAAAAGAAGAAGGAAAAATGTTATAAAGAAAAAAGAAATCCTATATAATAATGAGCTAACATGCAAATGGTTGTCACACCCTCACACTGTCATGGCTCAGACACTCAACACTGGGGAGAAAGGAATGGAGACCAGCCAGGCACAAATGATCTTGCGAGAGAGAAATGGGAACCAGCCAGGCTGTGGCCTAGGAGAGGGACAAGCCGCCTGCCCCGCTGTCCTGGGTGCCAGTGGCTGCGCCTGTGCCTGCAGCCCAGGAGAGGGACAAACTGCACACCCCGCAGTCCCGGGCACCAGCAGCTGCACCTGCATCCCAGGAGAGGGACAAGCCGCTTGCCCCACAGTCCCGGGCACCAGTGCCTACAGCTGCGGCCTGGGAAAGGGACAAGCCACCCGCTGCATGGTCCCAGGCACCTGAGGCTGCAGTCCAGGTGAAGCCACCCGCCCATGGTCCCCTGAGGCTGTGGCTGGCCCAGGTGAAGCCAGGCCGGGTCATGGGTGCCTGCGGCCGGCCAGAGGGAAGAAAGCCCAAGTCCTGGATGCGGGGCAAGACAGAGGCAGTTAGGGGCGATCAGGCCAGTAGGGGAGCAGGTGTAGGTGATCAGGCAGGCAGGCAGGCAGGCAGGCAGGAAAGCAGTTAGAAGCCAGCAGTCCCGGATTGAGAGAGGCAGTTGGACATCCCCCAAGGGGTCCTGGATTGGAGAGGGTGCAGGCTGGGCTGAGGGACTCACACACACACACACACACACACACTGCCCCCGTGCACAAATTTTGTGCACCGGGCCTCTAGTTAAATAATAAGAAATAAAGGAAAAGAGAACGGAGAAAGGAAAAATATAGAGTAAGAAAAGGAAAGAGAAAAATAAGAGATATGAAAGAAAAACAGGAGACAAAAATAATAACAAAGCAATGGAAATAATGCAACACTGTCAGAAGTTGTATGTATTTGGCTCTCAGAAATCTGTTCAAAGCTTCAAGCGATTCATATTTGTGGCTGCCCCCATAAGGCTTGGCTGCATGCAAGAATGGCCAAGCTGCACTCTGTACAGGTTGTTAGCAGCATAAGGCCTCCAGAGGGGTCAGCAAATGTCCCAAGGTGTCTTGGGATCCACCTCCACCCACCTCTACCTGTCAGCCAGATGCCAGACTTAGTCACTGAAAAAGATGTTTCTGAAAAGTATTTTGATGGAATTGGGAGGATGTCACTTCTGAGTCTCCCGTGATGGGGAAGTGCCATTTAGATTTCAGGGAAGATGATGGGTGTGTTCCCTCCATCACAGAGCTACACATCTGAGTCGGTCCCAGAATATTTCCCTGACCTGGACAGGGAAGAGCCCCTCATATGCAGTCTAGTGGGGTCTGCTGTAAGCTGAGAGTTTCTATCAGCTCTCCTGTGAAAAAGAAGCACCAGTCAGGTTTCCAGAACAGTCAGGAAAATAGTCCCACCTCAAAGCCAGTCACTGAGGCCCCTGAGACTTTCCATACCCATAGGTTAGGCCTCTGCTGGCTGCCTCCTCATCAGGGGTCAAGATGCAGGGAGAAGCGAGCTGTGTCCCCGAGGGCAGGGTATTTGCCTTTTCCCAGGCTGTTGCTGCTGGAAGGGGCTTGCACTTCTCAGGCAAAATGGCTGCTGTGGTATGTGGGGGGATGACCAAGCACAGATCTCCCAGGCTGCCGCATTTCCACATCTCCCCCAATGCCTCCCACCCTAGCCTTTCCTCAGGCAACTCCCGTGCACACTGTCCTCCCTCCACTGAAGCCTTGGGTTATTGGCTGTAAAAAAATACAAATCTGTTGTTCTCGTTTTTGCTTTTTTTGTTTTATGTGGCTTTATCTCCAACTGACTCCTTCTCTCCCAGGATAGAAACCCTGCCACGTTTCATGGCCGGATGTCACATGGGCCACTGATGCTCTAGGCTGGCAAGCCCAGCCTGGGGTCTGGGCCTCCCTCCTCTCATGGAAAATACCCCCACATATTCCTCCTCTCCCTCTACCTGCCACCTGCTGGCACTGAGCCAGCCCTCTCGTGGCCCTGCCCTTCCTACCAATCTCAAGGTGCCCTACCTTTTTAAAAGTCGCCTCTTCACCCTCACTGGTTTGACTCAGTGGATAGAGCATTGGCCTGGGGACTGAAGGGTCCTGGGTTCGATTCTGGTCAAGGGCATGTACCTTGGTTGCAGGCTCAATCCCCAGTGGGGAGCATGCAGAAGGCAGCTGATGGATGTTTCTCTCTCATCCGTGTTTCTAACTCTCTATCCCTCTCCCTTCCTCTCTGTAAAAATCAATAAAATTATTTAAAAAGTTAAATAAAATAAAAGTCGCCTCTTCAGCCAGTCTTCAGTTGATAATGCAAGGTGAATATTCCCCAATTTCGTTTTATTTCCAGTTTTGTTCTGGGAGGAGGTGCAAGAAAGACCCACCTACTCTGCCACCATCTTGAAACCCCTCTGTAACATTTCTTAACATAGAAATGTACCTGATAAGAGTAGTATGCCAGGGATTCCAATATGGCTGCAGATTAGGTAAAAACAATACACACCTCCTCCCATCAATCTGATTTACAGCTAAAATTTAGAGCAGTTAACCTGAATAAACAATGGAAGGTCAGCTGAATAGGAGTATTATATCCAAAAATTGAAAAAAGAAGCTACACAGAGACTTGTAAGAAGGGTAGAGAAGCAGAGAGGGCTGGTCCCTGCACTCAGGGGCAGTGGCTGAGAAGCCAGAGAAATATCATGGCTACAACAGTCCCCCATTAGGAAAGTGGGATCTCATCCACATGTCAGGACCCCCAAACCAGAGCATCAGGACCAGGAAGAAGAGCCTGCATAGAATGAGGCAGCAAAAATAAGCTGCCAGATTTTGTCTGCCAGAAAGAGGAGGGAGTTTGCTAGAATCCTAGGTGTTCTCCTTAAGGGCCAATGCACAGAGGCTCACTCCTGGGCATTCACTTGGGGTACCAGCAAAGGGAAGGAGACTTAAGGCATATGGAAGACATAAAGTGAAGATCTGGATAGCATAGCTTTGGAGATCTGGAAGGTAGGCTACTGAGGTCCTGGTCCAAAGTCAACATCCCATACTGCCTTCAGGTGTCATCTCACAGGGTTGAGCACTTCCATTCTTACAGCACAAGAGGGACCCTGAGGTATGCTATTTTCCGGGAGAAACTATAAACAGATTCTCAGATGGTCACTGTATTAAGTGGTTTTGAAACAAGGGCTCATCTTTTCCCCCTACCATGGGTTAGGCAGACACCATCCCCAATGGAAGACTCCCTTGTCAGGGCCTCAGGCATAGGGTAGCTATGGAGCTAGGGGGAGGCATGCTTTTGCACTCCCAACCACAGCCCTGTGCCACCCCTAACAAAGAGCTGCCTTGAGTTACATTCCCAAATACTGCTGGCACCAGCCTGCCAAGCGCAGTTCCACATGGGTAATAAAGCGTGCAACTCAGAACTGGGACATTTGGCATGATTCCTTTAGAGTTTCACATCAGGCAGAGCACTGCCAAGCTAGGAGAAGGTAAGCAGCTAGCTCCCCTCCCAAGGGCCAAGGGCCCACATCATCCCAATTAAAGGGCAGATTTGATTTTCACCCCCAAATCTTGCTGGCCCCATCCTGCTAAGCTCATATCTGCAGGGGGAAAGGAGTGCAACTAAGAATTGGGGCATTTGTCATGACCCCTCGGAGCCCTCTGTCAGGGTCTCTGGAAATGCACTGCAAAGCTAGAAAAAGGTGAATAGCTATCTCCCCTCCCAAGGGCCAGTACCACCCCCAGTAGAGGGTTGCTTTGATCTGCTCCTCCAAGTCCTTCAGGGAGGAAGGGAGCAAGGAGCATAACTAGGAGCAAACAGGAACTGGGAATTTTGGAATGCAGATCAGTTGGAATCTCTGAAGGCATGGCTGCAAAGCCAGCAAGACTACCAATGTAAGACTGACTTGATCTGTTTTCAAAAGCCCAGTTGGCCCCATCCTGCTAGGCTCAGTTTTGAGGGGGAAGGAGGGTCTGCTCAGAGCTCGGACATTCAGAGTGCATTTACCTCAGAGGATCCAGTGAAGGGCTTGAGCAGGGAGGACTATAGAGCTTCATGGCACAGTTGGTGCCACCCCCAAAAGAAGGCTTTCTTAATCTATTTGCCCAAGTCCCAATGAACTTGTACTGTCCTACTGAGCTTGCTCCTGCAGTGAGGTCAGCTAGCTATATCCAAACTGAATCTGTGGTGCACTCCTCCTGGGGAAGACAGTTGGAGACCCACACAGAGTGTGAATGGTATGGTTCTAGAGTAGGTGCCCCATTCTCCCCGTTGAATGCCAGACCACACTGCCCCAAACTAGGGGATCTACTAACCCTGTCTGCCTGACCTGTTTTCCCCAACCTACCAAGCCTGAGCCCAACTTTATTGATCTCACCCCAGCTCAGAGCTCCAGGAAGTAGAACCGACTACACAGATTGGCCCCTCCCACAGACACCCAGGTCCAGTTTATGCAGACACAAACATTGAATGGTGTGGAAGCTCCAGACAGGTAGCCCAAAACCGGTTACACACAATGTCTGACAGTGACCTGTACCTGAACCGCACCCAAATGAACCCAGAACCAACATACCTAATGGTGAGCTTCAGACCTCACCAGAGCTTGACCCAACCACCCACACAAGCAACACACCCAAAGGAAGAATCTGGCAGGCACCAGACCCTGCTGGAAACAACTCCACCTCAAGGGGCAGCCCCTACACAACATCTCATACATGGCAATCGAAGTTTACCCTTATAGCCACCCAACCTGAAGGGATAACTGCACCCACAAAAGGGCCTATAGCATTCATCATAACACAACTAAATAGGGAATGCACATAACCCACAGGAAATATTTCTGGAGCACAGAGCACATGTCAAATGGAAGATTGTGCCACTGAGCCCAACAAGACATCTCGAGATTGCACCTGCACAGAAGGTTGCATGCCATAGTCAGATTGAGCCTTAGTCAGCCAGCCTGAGAGTCAATCCCACCCAGGAATGGGCCAACAGCAATCAAGACCCAATTATAACAGAAAGACCCACATAACCCATACAAGGGACATTCCTAGAGTATCCAACTCAGAAGCACAAGGAGACTGCACCATTGGGACCCACAAGACACATTATATAAGGCCACCCCACAAACACTAAGAGGCATAGCAGTGCTATCTAATACAAAGAAAAAACACACAAAGGTACAGCTACAATGGGGAGACAAAGAAACAATCCCCAAATTAAAGAAAAGTAAGACTCCAGAAAAAGAGCTAAATGAAATGGGGGCAAGCAATTTATCAGATATAGAGTTCAAAGTAATGGTTATAAAAATGCTCAAACAATTTAATGAGAACTACAAGGCACTTAGTGGGAAATACTGAGCAGCCATGGTGAGCCAAGAACCATGCTAATTGTTTTATAGACACCACTTCCTCTATCCTTATAACAACATTGCCATGTGGCTTCATCAGCCCCTTCTCCTAGACTACCAAAATTTGTGCAGCTAGTGGGAAATAGAGATAGGATTTTTGAGCCTTGTATTCCCACAAGTCTATGCTTTAACTCCAAGTCCAATCAGTTCAGAATTCAAGTATGGGCTTGACTACTCCATCAAAACATAGCAAACTGAAAATCAACTTTAAGGATAGAGAAAGCGGGGTGGGTGGGGGGGGGGGCACAAAGCCAATAGAAAAATATCTGAAACAAAGTAACTCATATGGAAAAAGGATGGATGGAAGGAGGGGGGGAGGTATGGATGGAGGAGAGGGAAAGAGAGAGGAAGGAGGGAAGAAAGGAAGGAAGGGAAGGAATGGAAGGAAGGGAAAGGGAAAGGAAGGGAAAGGAAATGACCAGGAGAATAGAAAGAAACCTAGAGCTGAGAGTGAACAGCAACTATGTGAGAATATACAGTGCAAAGTGGCAGGTGAATAGGCAAAAAATCACTCCAAGGCAAGCATAGGATACCCCACAGGGACAGAGGTGTCTTTGGAATGACCTTTGCAAGTCTGTTCTTGGAGTACTTCATTGAGCTTTGAGCACTTCATCACAAATGAAAAGCAAATCATATTGGATTTCAATGAAGAAATACAACAGCACACAAAAAAAGAGATTAAGAAAGGAGGGGATCAAGTTATGTCAGGATTTGAAGCATTTACAGAGAGGGCAAAGTAAGATAGCTCTGTGTGTGTCTCTCCCACCTAATGCTTTAACCTTTTAGTCCTTAGGAGAGCCATCTGTGGCAGGTGTGTTAGGAATGCAGATGTTTTTCTCAGCACCTGTTGGTATGCTGCTGAGGCCACCAGGTCAACAGACTGACAAAAGATTTTTGCACAAGTGTAAATCAGTCCCTGGCATGTGGGAGGTTGGGAGGAGATGGTCAGACCACTGCAAAAACTGCCCCCAGGGGAGTTAGTCCCACTTGCTTCCACTGGGGCTCAAGGGCACCTCTCAAGCCAGGATATAGAGCAACTTAGCAGCACCATCCTTGATGGCAAATGACAATGACAAAGGAGGTACCCTCCCAATGTCAGCAGTGTAGACTCCAGCAGCAGCTGGGAAAAAGAGAAGCAAGACAGGACCATAGAAGGGGAGCAGAAGTAAAGACAACATATGGTCAAAGATGTGGTCAAAGGGCGATCAGGCCAGTAGGGTCATGTGGTCAAAGATGGCCACCCCCATGTGGACACAAGATGACCAGCAGGGGAGGGCAGTTGGGGGGGGGGGACCAGGCCTGCAGGGGAGGGCAGTTGGGGGCAACCAGGCCAGCAGGGAAGAGCAGTTAGAGGCGACCAGGCTGGCAGGGGAGGGCAGTTAGGGGTGACCGGGCTGGCAGGGGAGGGCAGTTGGGGGGGACCAGGCTGGCAGGGGAGAGCAGTTAGGGGCAACCAGGCCAGCAGGGGAGAGTAGTTAGGGGTGACCAGGCCAGGAGGGGAGAGTAGTTAGGGGCGACCAGGCCAGCAGGTGATTTTGTGTTTTAAAATGCCCCCAAGCATTGTATTGAGTGCTGTCTAGTGTTCCTGAAAGCAAGGAAGCAATGATGTGTCTTATGGGGCAAATGCATGTGTTAGACAAGTTTCGTTCAGGCACAGGTTACAGTGCTATTGGCTGTGAGTTTATTGTTACACTAGAGGCAGGGACCAGGGGCGGGGATCAGGCCTGCAGGGGAAGGCAGTTGTGGGGGACCAGGCCTCCAGGGGAGGGCAGTTGGGGGCAATTGGGCCGGCAGGGGAGGGCAGTTAGGGGAGACCATGCTGGCAAGGGAGGGCAGTTAGGGGTAACCAGGCCACAGCAGGGGAGGGCAGTTGGGGGAGACCAGGCCTGCAGGGGAGAATAGTTAGGAGTGACCAGGCCGGCAGGGGAGGGCAGTTAGGGGCAATGAGGCCAGCAGGGGAGCAGTTAGGCATCGATCAGGCTGGCAGGGAAGTGGTTACAGGGTCATCAGGCTGGCAGGCAGAAGTGGTTAGGGGCAATCAGGATGGCAAGCAGGCGAGCAGTTGGGAGCCAGCAGTCCTGGATTGTGAGAGGGATGTCCGATTGCCCATTTAGGCCCGATCCTGGGATTGGGCCTAATCCAGCAGTCGGACATCCCTCGAGGTGTCCCAGATTGGAGACGGTGAAGGCTGGGCCGAGGGACACACACACACCCCTGCATGAACCAGGCCTCTAGTGTAACAATAAACTCACAGCCAATAGCACTATAACCTGTGCCTGAATGAAACTTGTCTAACACATGCATTTGCCCCATAAGGCACATCATTGCTTCCTTGCTTTCAGGAACACTAGACAGCACTCAATACAATGCTTGGGGGCATTTTAAAACACAAAATCACCAACAAAACACAAAAATGTCAAAAACGTGGCACTAACTAGATCCTGAAAAGGACACCTTCTACAGTGAGAGCTGGAACAAGAAGGCAGAGGTTGCCTTGATGGACCTCAGCTGGGAGGGTACCTACCAGGCGACTACAAGGTGACTCATTTCTTGCTTGTCTGTGCATGTTTGCAAATGATCACAGAAGTGCCATGAGGAATAATTTTAGGATTACAAGCAAATTTTAGCAAGTAAATAAATTGGCAAATATGCAATCTACAAATAATGAAAATCAACTGTATTTCCAGCACCTGGCACATGATGGTAAGAAGTGATATCAATAATGCTTATGGACTTTGTGAAAGCAAGCAAGCATCAGTGTGCAAGTTAGTAAATGGAAGAGTGAGTGAGTGGGAAGAATGACTGAGTGTGTGAATGGAATAGTGAGTGTACAAGTGAGTGAATGGAAGACTGAGTAAGTGACTGGAAGAGTGATTGAGTGTGTGAATGGAATAGTGACTGAGTGTGTGAGTGAAGTAAAGACTGGGTGTTCAAGTGAGTGAACAAGCACATGGTTATGAAATGGAAGCATAAATGAGTGACAGAGCATCTCCTGGTTCTTGATCAGGCTCCAAATAGCATTAATGGGAGGAACTGGGAGATACGTCTCCCTGAGAGAAGCAGGAAGCTCTGCAACTAAAGACCCATGAAACAGGCTGAGCTGAGGAGCAAGTGCAGGCTCTGTGTGACCCACAGTCTGTTCTGAGAAAAGCGGCATCCTAAGAGGTGAGGTGAAGGTAGGTGAGGGAAAGTGGTCCCAGGAGCTCTGGAGTGCAGAAGATCAGAAAGGGCAGAAGCAGGGAACACTGGGAGGCAAGGAGCCAAGCTTTGTTTTCCCCAATGTCATTTTCTACTGGTGGTCCTCACATCTCAACTTAGAAATTCACTCAATGTCATGGGTGCAGCAAGGCTCAGGGTAGGAAACCAGGGGTCTGCACAGTCAGTAAACTTAATAAAGGAAACATCACCTCACAGACATGCTGCTCTTTCCAAGTGTATATCTCACCTGCTCTGTAACCACTTAAAAACATTAATGAATTCTCAGGAGTTTTTGTCAAAAGGCATTTTTTCGATCAAAAGACATAAGTACAAATACTAGCATGTGGGACTCCCTGCCACTTTTTATCAAAAAGGAAACCTTATATACTAAATGATCAGGAACCACTCTGGTCTCCTTTTCTAGCCTCAAATACCTATTCGTAAATTAGGTGTTTGTAAGCCACAATCTGCCTGGTCCTCTTTTTACAGAAAACAAGAAATAGGTAATCTGGAATCCCACTGACAATATAGTGACACGTTCAATATTTATTAAGTGCTAACTGCATTCAAGACATGGTTTAAGTCCATGCAAGACATGGTTTAGCTTCCATGGGAAACTAAAGTGACCACAACCCTACCTTTGCAGAATTCACACTTTATGAAATGTAATTCTATTAGGGACAGTGAAGAACTGTCCAGAGGAAGTTCTTCCACTGAATCAAGAACTTCCACTGCAAGAAACAGCTTTTATAGTGCCTGACTTGGGGCTTCTTGAAACCATTCTCTGAACTCTCCTTATCAGACAACTCTGACAGGGGGACTTCTGAGCATGCCGCAGTGTGGAACAAGGAAAATGACTACACCAAGGGCAGGAAGAAAGAAGTTAGGGTCACGTGTAGAACTGTGCCCATCAGGAGGAAGATTCTGCTTGGGAATTCCTAAACCTAAAGAAGGACCATCCCTGAGCATGTTACCTGGTGCCCAGCACATATCCCTACCATGAAAGGGGATGATAGCCATCTACAGAGCTGTTAGCTATTAAAACTAAATCCTTTGCAGAGCCTGTAAGATCTGCAGAACTGTGCCCTATGACTTTGGCCATTACTGACCTGAACATTTTAAACACGCCTCAGATAATCAGTAAATGCAGCTACCCTGCTAAACAACATAAACTTAACTAAAATTAAGTAATAAGTACATATTTAAATGACTTCAACTAACTAGTGGCCAGCAGTAGAGATGCTAAGGACCAGTAAATGAACCACTAAATAAAAATTAGAAAGAAAAAAATTGTTCCAAATCAGATCTGTGAAGGAAATACTAAAATCCTGTTATAATATGTGGTTAATTCTAGTTAAAAAAAAATGTTATTCCCCAAAATGGATGCCCACTCTTATACGTGTACGTTGGACATGGTTTACTAATTCACCCAAGTTCAAATCATAATTTGTCACATATTATCTGGGTGACCTTGACTAAGTCACTAGCCACTACACTCTCACTCTCCTCATCTCTAAAATAAGGACAAAATAAGGAAACAAAATCAAATAATATGGTAGAAGATACTCTTCTGAGGTGCTGCCCTCTTTATCATCAAAGATTAGTTGATCCTTTGAAAACATATGCAGTATAAGGCAATGCTCTGTCATCCAAAATCTGTGTTTAAAACCATTGTTTCCTGAGCATTCCTGCTTTCAAACAGACAAATGACCCTTTCCATTTCCTTTATATGAATTACATTCTTTGGAGACTCTACGTAAAGGACATCTGGATGTCTATCATCAAAATCATCTGAAATAACACACATCATGACAAACTGCTAAGTCTGGTGGTACATGCTACGTGTTATGGTGTCCTGTTTCATAAACACAGAGCTTATTCTGCTTGTTCAAAGTTCGCTCACAATTGCCACAGCAGAGCACCTAATGGAAACAATGCCTCCCATAAACCTCCAGGATCAAGCTGCCACCTCCAGCACACCACAAACCCTCCTTGCTAGGACTTCCCACCACCACAATGTTTTCAAAACTGGCATCTTCAGATCCCAGGACCTATCCTGGAGGCTACAAGTTTTCTACAAGAACATTTTCACTTAGTCTTTTCATTTCATGAAAAAATTAAGGAGTCATTTTAAGGCTATTCTAGACCTTCCAAATCAGTGGTTCTCAACCTTCCTAATGCCGCAACCCTTTAATACAGTTCCTCATGTTGTGGTGACCCCCAACCATGGAATTATTTTTGTTGCTACTTCATAACTGTAATTTTGCTACTGTTATGAATCATAATGTAAATATCTGATATGCAGGATGTATTTTCATTGTTACAAATTGAACATAATTAAAGCATAGTGATTAATCACAAAAACAATATGTAATTATATATGTGTTTTCCGATGGTCTTAGGCGACCCCTGTGAAAGGGTCGTTTGACCCCCAAAGGGGTCGCGACCCACAGGTTGAGAACTGCTGTTCCAGATGGCCTCGTATTACCAGATTCTGCCATCCAAAGGTGCAGTTGTGCTTAAAGTTACTTTCAGGGCTAATAGGAAAAGGAAATAACATATATGGAACATCAGTGAAGACCAGATGACCTCATCTGGCCTCCCAGTTATTGAATAGGAAGACATAGGGGAAAATGTCTTCCCAAGGTGCCAGGGGCTAGGTCTTCTGAGCTCAAGAGAAGATGGGCTGCCACATAAGAGCCATCCAACATTCAGCAGCATCTTAGCCTCAGTCAGATAACAACAGCCATCTTATTAAACCAATCATGCCAATTTGGCTTGTATCGGTTTTATAATTTAGTGTGGATTTTAACATATGTTTTAAATTACCCTTATCAAAGGGGTATAAGGAGTTTGTACATATTTAAATAACCTAATAAAATCATTTGAGTCAATATGGGATTCTAAGGATCTGAGATATGTTTTCCTTTTAAAGAGGTGGATACAGTTCTTCAATCTAGGACAGGTGGCTCTCCAGGGCCCCTCGCCACTCTCCACATTGTGAAAACACCCCTGTAGTAGCTGGTGGCTCATGTACCTCTACTCAGTAAAGACAGCCACCCCAACTAATGGATTTACTTTTCTCTAAGACTATACATGTGGCAAATCCACCAAACTTCAGTTATGATTACATGAATTCACATAAACAGGGCCCAACTGCATCTCTGGAAATATAACCACCAAATACTATAGTAAACACTCACTTTACAAGCATCTCTGCCAGGATGGTGGCCAGGCTCTTACAAGAATTAGCTTAAGTCCCCATTGTGCCACCTACGAATTCTGGGCTTTGAGCAAGTCACTCAACCTCTCTTGCTTTCAGTTTTAGTAGTTAAATAAGACAACTCCTATGGAAAAACTGGACTCTATAAGTGGACAATCACATACTAGGTCATGTATCAACACATGAAATTCAAATACAGCATGACTCTGTGTGTGAGGGCCGTGATAGGCTGAGTAGTTGGGTCACCAAACCAGGTGGCAACTGCACAAATGTGCACCGCTGGGCCTTCAAGAAACGGAAAGATTATAGATACAGAGACTCTGACTCCAAAAAACAGTCCAGTGGGAAAGACAAAGGAATTAAAATTCTGGACAGAATGAAGCAAGTGCTATAAAAGGGATACAAACCAGGAATCTGTGTGTTGTCCTTGTATATCACTTTTGCAGAGTCCATGCTGTACTTCCTATATCATCACAATTTTAGCAATTGTGCTACCATTTTTTTAATGGAAACATCAAATATCTTTCATTAAATGCCAGCTTTTTTAAGGAAATTAATTTTTCCTAGAGTTCTTTTTTAATTAGATATTTATCACAGTCAAGTATCTTGATAACACTCAGATAATTTGGAGTAAGACCCTAAAAATAACTATTTGAGCCTTACTTATAGTCTCTTTGATAAGAACAAAAGTGGCAAATGTAAACATACTCTAATTCTTTAATCTTCTGGCCAAGTGTGTGTGTGTGTGTGTGTGTGTGTGTGTGTGTGTGAGAGAGAGAGAGAGAGAGAGAGAGAGAGAGAGAGAGAGAGAGAGAGAAGAGAGAAAAAGAGAGGAGAGAGAGAGCTGAAATCGGTTTGGCTCAGTGGATGGAGTATCGGCCTGCGGACTGAAGGGTCCCGGGTTCGATTCCGGTCAGGGGGGATGTGCTTGGGTTGCGGGCACGTCCCCAGTAGGAGATGTGCGAGAGGCAGCTGATCGATGTTTCTCTCTCATCGATGTTTCTAACTCTCTATCTCTCTCCCTTCCTCTCTGTAAAAAAATCAATAAAATATATTTAAAAAAAAAAAAAAGAGAGGAGAGAGAGAAATCTAACACCCTCTCTAAACTTCACTGAGGCAGGATATCCTAATCTTTACATTTGAAGGCTTATGTGCCCTAAATTGTCTGTCATTCCTTTTCTGAAACTCCTATACATCCCTCAAGATCCAGTTTAAATGTAACCACCCAATTTCCCCAAATACTCTTCTGGGCACCCAAGACACCTGTATTTCTCTAATATAGTGCATTTCACATTGCACTGAACTACTTATAATCCTACCAGGTTTTAAGATACTTGTTGCAGTGTTATGCACTTAGAACATAATAGGTATAAATGTTTGTGAATAAATTAGCAAATGAATGAATGAATGATTAACATATGATACAATAATCTAATTCCACCCCAGAACTAGAATTATTCAGGTTTCCTCAAACCACACACCATGATACACAGCAATATACTTTTTCCTACTTCCACATTCTAATAGGAAACCAGAATCCTAGATTTACATTATTCTGAAGCAATATCACCCTATTCACTTCTGACCTTTTAAATCCATTCCTATAAACTTGAAAACAAAAGAACTACATAGATAAAAAGAGAAACAATCCAACTTTCAAAATACATTTTAAATTAATTTCTGCTACATTTACACATTCATTTACTTTATACAAGTGTCTGTTATTTCTCCAAATCTCCTCTTTACCTTCTTTAATAATGAGATCAATCTTTTCAAGTTTTCCTCAATATTTAGAAATAAAAACTCCACTTTAATTTACTAAGCTTCACACAACTTTGCAAAGGTGAAAATTCCTTAAGCTACAATTTTTAGTTTAATGTAGAATCATCGCCCATTTCTTTCCTTTCCTTCTCTGAATCTTATCACAATGAAATGAGATATTTGGGTCACTCCTCATTCCCAAGTGTGATGACCACAAGGCCAATGGACAATGTGGTCCTGGGCCATAGAAAAGCATTGCTATCACCCTCTCTCTACCCTTTACCTGCATCAGATACAGACCACAGAAAAAGCAACCTGGCTGACCAGGGAGTTTTCCTCCCAGCTCTATGTGTAGGAGGGAAAAGAGCTCACTGAACAAACATTTCATGTGCACAGAGAACATCACAGGTCAGACAGACAAGACTCATGAGTGAACCTGAAAAAACCAAACCATAATTCTTGAGATGCAGAGTAGGAAGAGACATTCCAGACAGCTAAGTCATGCTTTCTGTTTTATACATTAGAGTGAGGGCCAGCATCTTGCTAGTGGCAGAGACAGAATGAGAGCCCATTCTGTTCCCGTGCTCCCATCACTACCCTTTTTTTGTCTCTAGGCTCAGCCATATCCCCCTGGGGCTGGACACATTATCACCTTCTGATCTAGCATGGCAATGGAACATTGCAATTCTTCCTTCCAGCAGAGTCCTAAGTACACACTAGCCATACAATGAGGTCCACACCTGTATGTTTAATGAAGCATAAAAAGAATCACAATAGTTCATTCATTTCAATCCAATATTCATATATTGAGCACCTATCATGTACAAGGGCCATGGCTATGTGTTAGGCAACATTAGTGAATACAGAAATTCAATTAACTTCACTGGATATCATATTGTACTTGAGTGACCATGGAAATATAAACAGTGGTACAGGGGCCCAAAGGAAAACACCAGAACTGCTAACCAGAATAACTGGGGTTCAAGTTAGAGGTGTAGTGAAGGTTTTGTAGAAGAGGCAATATTTTCGTTGAATCTTAAAGAAAGAATGCTGCTTCATCAGGTAGAGCAGAGAAGATAAAGACATGCCAGAGAAAGGAGTTAACTTAACCACACATACAAATAGAACAGTAAGTGGACAACTCAAAATACATGGGGAAAGAGGGCAAGAGATGGGACTGGCACAATATTTGTGATAATATTGATGGCATTGCTAAAGAATGCAGGCACTGGCATTTAAAAGCAAGCATTGGTCTGAGCTGAGAAGGACATTCATTTCTGGGTTTTGGAGATAATTCTCCCATTCCTGTGGAGAATGAATTGGAGATGAGAGAGGCAGGATGCACAGAAGCCATTTAAGATACTTTTCCACAAAGGAAACACTGTATGGAAATGTGTTCCTTTTCACACTTTTCCTCCAAGCCTGGAGACACACATGAGAAGGTATGCATTTCTCAAACACAGAAGGAAGAAGAGCTTTTTTTTTTAGCTTTTCTGGGATTGTCCCCTTTGCTGTGACAAGGATTGTCAACTAGTCCTATGGCTGTGGGGTAGTGGAGGTGAGAAGTCCACTCTTAGCCCTGCTCAGGGGCTCGCTCTAAACAAAGCAGTTGGAAGTCACAGAAAACTTACTACAATGGGATTCTCCAACTTCCTGCCTCTGGCCACCTTTTCACATACTCCTGTCACTGGTGTTCACTGAGGCTGGAGCCCTCACTCTGTCCCCAGTCTGTGCTACAGAGGGAGCCACACAGGCAGGAGGGCAGCTGAATGACAGGAGAGGAGGCCATCCAAAGAATCCAGAAGGAGAGACAAGGCTGAGCCCAGACAAAAAAAGGGAGGCTCCTGTGCTGAACAAGAAGTTCCATCTGCTCCTTGTCAAACAGCAAACCGCAGGGGCTGTCAAACAGCCATTTCATCTAAAAGATGAGTCATCTCTCTAAGGGGCAGGGGCTCTGATGGGGTATGCAAGGTGGTCCCCAGAACAGGGGACAAATAGCCAGCCTCTATTTGTGTTGACTCAGTCACTGCATCCTTGAAAAATGTTTACCTTAATTCATGTTTTATAAACTAATACTTATGAACTATATCTTATAAATACAACCTGTAATAATAAAAGCGTAATATGCTAATTAGACCAGAGAGCCACCAACTTCCAGATGACCTTCTGGACGAAGCGGGAGCAGCCGCCGTGGCTGCGAGGGCCAAGACCCTTACACGAATTTAGTGTATCAGGCCTCTAGTTTTGAAATAATTTAATATGCATTATTGAAATCCATACTCAAAAACATTTTTGGTGGTGGTACATGATTTGAAAAGTTTGGAGATCGTTGTGATAAACCATAGTCTCACACAAAAAGCATTATATGGAGTTCAACTGTGACCAACTTAAATCCACATTATATGCCTAAAGGTGAAAAAAAAATTGAGGGAGGGACAAAAAGGAGAATGTCACTATATAGTTAAAAATTGAAAAATTTCCTTACATCTTATGTCTTCATACTGAAAGTATTAACAAAAATAATTTCAGAAATAAATAACTTTATCAAAACCAATAGCTGTGTTTAAAAAGCTAATCTCAATCCTATGCTTAAAAACATTTTAGCCCTAGCTGGTTTGGCTCAGTGTCAGCCTGTGGCCCGAAGGGTTCCAGGTTCAATTCCGGTCAAGGGCACAAAAAATAAATTAATTAATTAAAATAAAACCATTTCAAAAAAATCTATTCTCTCAAGGAAGCACTTTTTTTAAAAAAGACTTAACTATCTAACAAAATCAACCAATCCTGATTCAAATTTTACAAAGGCAGGTAAAACACACAAGTGTCACTAAAAATGGTGTATGCTATATTCAAATTACATAATCCATAACTTATTGTCATCTGAAGTTTTTGAGTGAAAATTGGATACTATTTCCAACCCTAGTACACACATACACAAACACATTTACTAGTATGTGGCTAGGAAAGAAGCAATCTATAGAAAATGTCTCCTGATTCTACATATATGCCCTTCATTCCTGTTACAGGGGACTCCAGAACTTCTCCCATCCTCAGCTGTTAGTTTTCAACTTTTTGTAAATTCTAATCCAGGTTCTCATATGGCAGAGAATGGATTAAATTCCCATGTGACCACCAGTAATGGCAGGTACCATAAATACTTCCCTGCCTCCCCCAAGCAGCTCACAGCCAATGAAGATAAGAAATGAGGAATAAAAAAAACCAAAATTCAATACTTACAAATTATTATATTTATATTCTTACTCACATACAAGAATATCTGACAATAATTTCCATCTCCCTTCTGACTCCATAATGAAAATCTCATGTAGCTCAGAAAAAGGGCTTATATATCCTGCATGATCTATTTTCAGTTTTAATTACAATGCTTAGCAAAGCTTGGGAGAAAATAATTTCAATTCATTTAGAAAATAACTCCCATTCAATACAAGAAGATGAGATTTTTCAGATGTAAATTTTATGTATTTGATATGAAAATGGTTTGGCATATGATAAAACATTTTCTTAGAAACTTTGGTCTATTGAAGATCCAGGGATGATATCTATTAATAAAAACAAAATGATTTGCCTCAAAAAAGTTTAAGAGCTCACACTCTCCTTCCCAACAGACTCAATTTTATTGAGGCTACTATAACCCAGAAAAAGTGCATTCAAGCCAGTGTGAGACAGAAAGGCTGTGAAGTCTTCTCAGTACTTACTGATCCGTACAGCTCCCCCTTCTCATTCATGCCGAGGTAGAGTCCACTGTCCACGCCTCGAATGCTGACAAGGCCCACGGCTATACTGATAAATTCCAGAATGCCTACAAGACAATAGGCAGAAGGTGAAGGGCAGGTCAGAGCACAGAGCACTGCCCTGAGTTTCAGCATCACTAGAAGTTTCAAAGAGGACTGAGGTTAGCTCCTAACTGGGATAATCTCACAGTCATTAAGAAAGTGTCTTTTAGAACCACTGCTGAAGAGAACTGATTTTTATAATAATGATACAAAAATATTTATCAACGTGACACACAACATTTTAAAAATAAAAAGCTAGTATGTACATAGATATGCTGAGACGTGATGGGACATAAACTAGTGTACATACTCTAATTAACCTAAAATAATTTAATTGGAGAGAAAACCACCCAGTTTTCCTCCCAGATGATAAATGTGAAATTAAACATTTGTGTATGGGCATAGATCAAAAAAATTATATTCAGAGAATGGTCTTATGTCCCTCAAAATAAGAGTATGAGGTGCTAAATTGATTGGTTTATACAGAAAGCTATCCAGCTCTCTACTGTATATAGAGCTACATTTGAAACACTAAAATAGCCTACTCATATATCCCAAATATTTCTGCTTAAACAAAGTATCTATTATTGCTATAGTTATCTAAGCCTCATAGGGATACTTAAGCAATTAAGATAATACAATATTCTGAAAAAAATGCAGATTCCAAAAATACTCTTGATTTTAAAGTCATGGAATATTATATCCCAAAAACAAATCAACATAATTATCTTTTAGTTCCTTCTTTCTGCTTTCTTACCTCACAAAGAATAACAACACCTATGCTGGGCATAAACCCAGGATTTTATGGCTATACAACAACAGCTTCAATGTCTCTAACTATATTGTTGTTTTAATATGATTACCCAACAGGATATTTGGGACAATGCTAATATTACTCATGCTTAACAATTTACTCAATCTATAATAATAAAATTGTAATGTGCTAATTAAACCGGAAAGCCAAACCACCTTCTGGACGAAGCCAGGGCTGCAAGGGCTAAGCCCCTTGCATGAATTTTGTGCATCACTCCTCTAGTTTCATGATAAAGTGCTAGACTTTGTAAAAGCCTTGCATTAATGTATACCAAATATTGGGTTTTCTAAAAAATCTTCAACTATTGAAAAATTTACTTACATCTTAGAATAACATTGGCCTATAGTTATGTGACTGATAAAAAATAAATTATATGGATTTTTAAATAATTAATTTTCAACTCTCACAAAACAGACTGTGCTACAGTGAAAAGATGACATGACAGCCTGATGATGTGGCTCAGTGGTTGAGCATTGACCTATGAACCAGGAGGTCATGTCCGGTTTGCAGGCTCGGTCCCCAGTGTGGGGCATGCAGGAGGCAGCCAATCAATGATTCTCTCTCATCATTAATGTTTCTATCTCTTTCACCCTCTCTCCTCCTTTCTGAAATCAATAAAAATATATATATTTTTTTAAAAAAAAAACCACAAAGAAGACATGACAAATACATGGTGATGAAGGGAGACAAGACTTTGGGTGAGGAGTACACAGTGAAGTATATGGATGATGTTATTATAAATTGTACAGCTAAAAGTTATAGAAAGTTATTAATCAACGTCACTCCAATAAATTTAATTTTAAAACAAAACACATGGAGGAGACGAAATGGCAGTGAAATAGGCAGACGTGTCCCAAGCCTTGTCCCAGAGCAGATATAAGGAGCAACTAAATCGAATAACATCCACCCCGAATTGGCAAAGTAGACACAGCTGGTGAGACAATTCGCAGCCAAGAAGGGCAGAGGACACCCGGAGAACAGTAAAATCAGGGATCTGGGCTGGAAAGAATTACGAGACCTCCAAGCCCAGAAGGTCAGAAGGAAGCTGCATGGCACCAAGGCCGTGTCCCTTAGGACAGGCGTAACATCTGACCGTGGAAAGAAAGTCCACAGGGCTGCTGGCGACAGGGGATTCTAGATCTGAGCCCAGAGGCGACAGCCGGAACAACTGCCCAAGCCTTGCTGTGCTGGGGTGGAGGGAGAAGCTCACAGTGGCGCAGCTCTTTCCCCTCTGGTCTTTGCTTTTATTTGTTAAACCCAGTTCATAGGACCTTTCAAATACAAACACCCACCCGTGGCTGAGGTGTGGACTTGTGGAGTTTGGGGAGAGGAGCAGCTTGGGGATAGGTGGCCAGGAGTCTGGCACTGAGACATACCTGACAAGCTGGACCTAGGCAGCCATTTTCTCCTGAAGTGATAGCCCCTGCCTGCAGTCTCCAGGCCCCCAATACAGCCACAACCAGACTACACCCTGAGTGCTACAAAGGATACAAAAAAAAAAAAAAATCTGAATAGTACCTGAGAGCCCTCAGGGACTGGCCTGAAGAGAGGCCATTCAGTCCTGGAAAACCATATGACAACCTCCCCAACTATAGCCCTGTCAGAAACAGCCGCTTGAGAGATTAAGATTAAAAGCAGACAGACAGGCAAAGTGGGCTGATTAATCCCGGAGATAGACACAAACAGAGGAGCAGTGGACCGCTTGGAACTTCAACAATCTAACAGGAAACTGAGAAGTGGCAGACAGTACAGATGAGTGGGATCTTAAACCAGCCCCATGGGACATTATAACTCAGCGGAAAGGAACGACACTCACTTTTTCATTTTTACTAGTATTTTATTTTATTTTATTATTTTGTTATCTTTCTCTATTTTCTGTATTTCCTTTTTTGTTTCTTTATTTTTATTTCTTCTTGCATTATTTTTTCATCATTCTATTCTATTTTTCTATTTTTTATTTTCATTTATTTCATTTTATCCTATTTCCTATTTTTAATGAATTTTTTTGTTTTTTTTTCTTCTTTCTCTTTCTTCTTATCCACTCATCCTCTTCCTACTTCCTCTCTACTGAACTGAGGTCCTCCCCCTATTCATCCAATTCCTTAACCTTACTTTCTATATATAAGCTCAGCCTCTACAGATGTTGCCCCCACCCTCTTTTCTGGGTGTTTGATATTTGCATTTTTTTGTTTATCTCTTTTTTCTGTGGTGTTTTCTCCAATACACACACACTATAGGCCCGGTGCACAAAATTCGTGCAAGGAGGGATGAGGTTCCCTCAGCCTGGACTGCACCCTCTCACAATCTGGGAACCCTTGGGGGATTCCAACTGTCAGTTTAGAATTCCAACTGTCTAAACTGGCAGTCAGACATCCCTCTCGCAGTCCGGGACCACTAGCTCCTAAATGCTCGCCTGCCTGCCTTATCACTCCTAACCACTTGCCTGCCTGCCTGATTGCCCCTAACTCCTCTGCCTGCCTGCCTGATCGCCCCTAACCACCTCAGCTTCTGGCCCCTGCCGCCGCGGGTTCATCCAAAAGGATGTCCGGAATGATGTCCGGAAAGTCATTCAGCTGTCCGGTCTTATTAGCATATTATACTTTTTTTTTCCCATATATTTTATTGATTTTTTACAGAGAGGAAGGGAGAGAGAGACAGAGAGTTAGAAACATCGATGGGAGAGAAACATCGATCAGCCGCCTCCTGCACATCTCCCACTGGGGATGTGCCCGCAGCCCAGGTACATGCCCTTGACCGGAATCAAACCTGGGACCCCTCAGTCCGCAGGCCGATGTTCTATCCACTGAGCCAAACCGGTTTCGGCTATACTTTTATTATTATAGATTTTTTCCCTCTTTCTTCCTTTCTCTTTTTTTTTCTCTCTTACCATTTTTTCTCTCCTTGATATCATTTGTGCTCTCTTTTCTCTCCCCTAATTCTCTTTTCTCTGGTGGTCACTTATATTGGGGTAATCAGTGTTGTGAGTACATTCTTCTTTTGTTCCCTTTGTGTAGTGTCTTGTCGAGTTGCATTTTTTACTGTTTGGTCGATATGGTAGAGAGCGAGCCACATAACCAGACACCCAGAGAGGAGACTCCATCCACAAACGGGTCAAAAACACTCCAGACCCAAATACAGAGACAGGAAGATGGCGACAGTGAGGGAGAAAGCATGAGTGAGTGAGGGAGAGAAACGGGAGTGTGTGGACGTGTGGGGCCTGTGTATGTGCATGTGAGTGAGGGACTGTTAGATCCCACAGGACCTACGGGGGCAGGCAGACCGGGCTCGCCTAGCAAGGCAGCCTCTGCTACCATTGCGAACAGTTCCAGGGTGGCTGGCTCTACCGAAGAGGCTGCACCTTCCTGAAGGGGAGAGCTGCTGTGACTGGGAGGCCAGCCTCACCTCCACCCAGGGTACCCTGAGACACCACCCAGGACTCGACAGCCACCCCCGAAAGGGACCAGCTGCCTCAGCTGAGGTCCCACGGTCACTGAGACTCCAGCCACACCAGCCATGGGCTCCTGTGAGTTCCAAAGCATGCTCCCTTATGGCCAGCCCAACGCTTTAGCCTAGGGCACTGTGACCACAAGAGCAGCAGCAGTGCAAGCAGACCACCCCCATCCAAGGCGCAGCAGCCCCGCACAAAGCCTGCCCCCATCAGAGAAGCAGCAGCCCCTCGAGCAGTGTGCTCCCATCAGAGGAGCAACAGTCTTACATGGCCTGCCCTCATCCAAGGAGCAGCAGCCTAGTGAGTAGCACGCCCCTGTCCGGGGAGCAGCAGCCACGCATGCAGCCCACCACTTTCTGAGGAGCAGCAGCCCCGTGAGAAGCCCACCCCCATCTGAGGACCAGAAGCCGCACAAGCAGCCAGTGCCCACCTGAGAAGGAGCAGCCCTGCGAGCAGCCCACTGCCATCGGAGGAGCAGCACCCGCGCACAACCCGAACCCGTCCGAGAATCAGCAGCAGCGTGGAGCCCACCCCCGTCCGAGGAGCAGCAGACACGCACAGCCGCCGTGTTCGAGGACCACCACCAACGGAGGAGCGGCCACTGCCATGACTGCCCGAGGAGTAGCCACGGCCCGAGGAGCTGCTGCTGCCCAAGGAGCAGTCCCTGCACACTCAACAAATAGATCCTTTGGTGAGAGCAAAAATGGGGAGACAAACAAACCCCCAATGGAAAGAAGAGAAGGAATCACCAGAAAAGCAGCTAAGTGAAATGGAGGCATGCAATATGCCAGAAAAAGAATTCAGAATAAGGATCATACAGTTCATAAACTGGATGGATGAAAAAAATTAACAACTTATGTAAGAATCAAGAAGAAATAAAGAGTGATATGGCTGCAATAAAAAACACTATGGGAAGTTTCAACAGTAAATTAGGAGAAGCGGAGGACCGAATTAGCAAATTAGAAGAAAGGGAAACAAAACAAGGTTAAGGGAGTTTATCACCACCAAGCCAGCAATACAAGAAATGCTAAAGGGACTAGTGTAAAAAGAAGAAATTAAAAGGGAAGAAGAAGCAATTAGACAAGAAGACGAAATAAAAGGTATCCAATTGGAAAAGAAGAAGTAAGACTGTCATTATTCGCAGATGACATGATATTGTACATAGAAAACCCCAAAGACTACATCAAAAAACTATTAGACTTAATAAATGAATTCAGCATTGTAGCAGGATACAAAATTAATGCCAAGAAATCTTTGGCATTTTTATACACCAATAATGAACTCACAGAAAGAGAGATTAAAAAAGCAATCCCATTTACCATTGCAACAAAAAAAAATTAATATACCTAGGAATAAACTTAACTAAGGAGGTAAAAGACCTGTACTCAGAAAAGTACAGGACACGGAAAAAAGAGATAAAGACATAAACAGATGGAAGAACGTATCATGCTCATGGATTAGTAGAATCAACACCATTAAAATGTCCATACTACCCAATCTGTAGGTTCAATGCACTGCCCATTAAAATACCAACAGCATATTTCACAGTTCTAGAAAGAACTCTCCAAAAATTCATCTGGAATATAAAAAGACCCTGAATAGCTACAACAATTCTGAGAAAGAAGAACAAAGTAGGAGGGCTCTCAATACCAGATATCAAGCTGTATTACAAAGTCACTGTTCTCTAAACTGCCTAGTACTGGCATAAGAACAGACATATAGATCAATGGAATAGAATAGAAAACCCAGAAATTGACCCAAATCACTATACTCAATTAATATTTGACAAAGGAGGGATGAGCATACAATGTAGTCAAGATAGTCTCTTCAATAAATGCTGTTGGGAAAATTGCAGTGGTACATGCAAAAAAAATGAAACTAGACCACCAACTTACACCATACACAAAAATAAACTCAAAATAAATAAAGGACTTAAACGTAAGATGGGAAACAATAAAAATCTTAGCGGAATCCACAGGCAGCAAAATCTCAGACATATGCCAAAGCAGTATCTTCACCGATACAGCTCCTAAGGCAATGGAAACTAAAGAGAAAATAAACAAATGGGACTACATCAAAATAAAGAGAGTCTGCACAGCAAAAGGAATCATCAACAAAACAACAAGAAAGCCCACTGCATGGGAGAACATATTTGCCAATGTTATCTCCAATTAAGGCTTTAATCTCCAACATTTACAGGGAACTCATACAACTTAACAAAAGGAAGATAAACAACCCAATCAAAAAATGGGCAAAGGACCTAAATAGATACTTTCGAAAGGGGACATAAGGAAGGCCAAGAGACATATGAAAACATGCTCAAAGTCACTAATCATCCGAGAGAAGCAAATCAAAAACTGGTACATCTATACAATGGAATAATATGCTGCTGTAAAAAGGAAGGAACTCCTACCATTTGCAACAGCATGGATGGTCCTGGACAGTATTATGCTAAGTGAAATAAGCCAGTCAGAGAAAGATAAATATCACATGATCTCACTCATTTGTGGAATATAATGAACAACATAAAGTGATGAACAAAAACAGTTCCAGAGACAGAGAAGCATCGATTATATGCTCAAACCTCACAGGGAAGGTAGGGGAGGGTGGATGTAAGGAGGAGAGATCAACCAAAGGACTTTTATGCATGTATGTAAGCATAACCAATGGACACAGACACCAGGGGGGTGAGGACATGAGCTGGGGGCGGGGGGGGGGGGGGCCACAGTGGGAGGGGGCAGTTAGGACACATATGTAATAGCTTAATCAATAAAGAAAGAAAAAAATACATGAACTATATACATATAATAAAGCACAGGATTCCAAGGCGATGTGAAAGACAAGAGATATTTCTTATAAAGGGGCATTCCTAATTGTTTTTTTAAGCACAAAATACAACAAATATCTTGTGTTTACAATTCACAGAATATCTATTTGGACCTGCAAACTATTTATTTTTATTTAATATGAAATACTGTATGGAAAAATAGAAAGCAAAATTACAAATTATACTTCAGATCTGAAACTCTGTGACTCTGTAATGAAAGAAAAACCAAAATTAAACAAGTTTCCTAATAGTCTTTCCTACCTCACAAAGCCATTTGAAAGATAAATACGGTAATATTTCCATGAGATTCATTTCACCCTCATTGCAATCAGTTTGTTGCATTATACTATTTATAGCTCTTATGGTTGAAAATAATTAAAAGTGCCATTTAACTGCCATTAGGAGTCACCTACACGTGAATCTCTTCTTAGCTACCTGAAAACACAGCACAATATAGGTCACAGTTACCCTAAAATTAGTGTTAGAAATTCATTAATGTCCAATTGTCATCATAAAGTGAAAGACAGGAAACATTTGCCTCCTTGGAGGTCTGACCCATTAGGTAAACCATGTCAACAGGAAAAGGCTTTCTTCTTTCTCTAGACAGCAGGTAGCTCTGAAAACTAATAATGAATATTGGCCAATGGTGACCATCAGGCCTAAAAAGGAACAGAGTGTATGTGACCTCACAAAACCATCTAACTGGCTGGTATGCAGAACAACAAGAATAACAACAATGACAATCAAATTAGTAGCTAGAACACTTGAAAATTTAGTCTGTGCCAAATGAGAGGCCTTCTCTCATTCAATCCTCAAAATTTTTTTAATTCTCACCTGGGTATATGTTCATTGATTTTAGAGATAGAGGAAGGGGAAGATGGAAAGAGAGAATGAGAAACATCAACGTTAGAGCGAAACATCAATTGGTTTCCTCCAGTATGTGCCTTGACCTGGGATTGAACCCATAACCTAGGTATGTGCCCTGACCAAAAATCAAACCCGCAATGTTTTGGTGTATAGGACAATGCTCCAATCAACTGAACCACCTGGCCAAAGCTCATTATAATATTTTAATCTCCAGTTTACAAATGGGAACAGTTTTCAGGGTATTAAATAACTTGGCTGCAAGCAACCAGGCTCCAAAACCTATCTCCTCATCTATTACACACATCTTACCATTAGTTTCACCTTTTTTTCACGGATCCATGATTTCTGTATCATTTTTATATAGTTATTCCATGACTAGCGACTAGAAGATGTTGCCTAGGTCAGACTCCACAGACCCCATGGGCAGGACTAGGAGTAGCAGAGGAAATAAAAATGGGTGAGCCACTAGGACTGCACTGTCTTCTCACACAGACCTTGGGAAGGTAGGCATATTGTGTGTGTAGACTATTTACCCAAACCACTTATTTTAACATAGCATATAGCTTCTTCTGTTATATAACTTAAGTTCTGAAATTATTATTATTACATACCTTGGAAATGAAAGTTTTAAGGTATCTATCTTGTTTCAAGATAGCTATAATTCATTGTATTGACTCATTCAATCGACAAACTACAGTGGGGCCTTGACTTACTAGTTTAATTCGTTCCATGACGGAGCTCGTAAATCAAATTACTCGTATGTCAAATCAACAGTGAACGAGTGAGACACTTGATGCTGGGCTGATGTTGTGGCATTCACTGTGATGTTCGCTGTGCCAACTAGCAGTGGGGTATCTGAAGCTGGCTCGTAACCCGAATTTTAGCTTGCAACTCAAAGCAAAAAATAGGCCGAGAGACGGCTCATATCTTGAAAAACTCGTTAGTCGGGACACAAATAAGTCACGGCCCCACTGTATTAGTGAGTGGCTATTGTAAGTCACGCATCAGGCCATTTGCTGAGTATATAAGGATGAATAAGCTATAATCTGGACCCTATAACCTCAAAGGCTTCCTCATCTAGTGGGAGGAAGGACGAATAAACAAATGAATATGATAATGTGGTGAATGCAGTGAAAGGGAGCCATTTAGGGGACAGTCAGTGTCCAAAGACGGTTTGGGGAAGGGGAGTGATAAGAGCTTGCTAAATGAAATAGTACCTGGGACAAGCCTCCAAGGGGCTTACCATGTGGAAAGGAACTACCTATCTAGTGACCCCAGGTGGAAAGGATTTCATTACCTCAAACATCATACATATCTCTGCAACTCCCTGAAAAGTAAAGACCTCAAAAGAACGGCCCAGCTTTTCATAAGGTCATCTCAGTGATCTGAGAGCCAATGGATGTTTGGGTCAGGGCCACTCCCAGGTCTTTCTATTTGAGTCAGAAAGACCTGACAACCTGGCAACCAGATCTACACACACACACATATATACCCAGGTCAGACTGAAATCCTTACCATTTATAGTACCATCTTGTCCCCAGTGAACTCTATAACCTCAACCAGGTCAACTCACCTGTCTTTTGACCTGAGCCAGAGCCAAGCACATGCTTCCAACTGTCCTCATTTGAGTAAGGCCCACTCTCCATTATTTGTTTATACAGACATTCAGCACAAAGGAGGCCCAGGAGAAGGCTTCTGTGTAGGAACATTTAAATGCTTAATGATCAATGGGAGAGGAGGGAAAAAAGAGCAAGGAAAAGAAGAAGAAAGGGAGGGAGGGAGGAATGAGATTGCACTTAAAAACTGCCATCATTTGTGCACCATGGTGGCCTATCTCTCTTCTTTAACAGACACACCCTAGACATCCTCAAGTAATGGATATTGATGGAGGTACATGGGAAGCACAGGGTCATGGCTAGTTTCATTTGGCATTCCCTTTCACAGCAACCAACAGTTCCCAATGAGGATGAGCTCACTGGGTTCCAGAGGGTCTTATGCTGTCTGAGGTCACCCCTGGTCCATAAGAGGCAAGGTCAGTTCCAGGGACTACTTTAGAAAAAAAGACCACACCAAAATTTCATCCTCACTCCAGACTCAGAAGGTAACTGATCAGCCCCAGAGCTCTGTTCAAAAGGACAATTAACACAAAGGTGGCCTAGCTCCCAAGGGCCCCCTATATTGTGCCTCACCTCCAACGCCATAACAAGGCCAACCCTGGAAAGTGTTATGGTGGACAGAGGCTGCTCTACTCTGGCCTAGGTTAAACAGCCCTCTAGTCTAAAAGCCCCCAATACTTAACAGAGCTGCATTCTTCAGAGGACAAGAATGTATGCAGGCTTTGGAGAGAGGCATGACATGAGGCTCTGAAAACAGATTAACCTCCCTACTACAGCGAGTTCCCTGCTCAGCCAGCAACCCCATATGAGGGCCACTCAGTCATTTATATCAGGGCCTGCATCTCAGAAAGTCTAGTCAGCAGCAACTTGAGCAAATCTCAGAGTTACTTAAGAAATGACTACTTGAGCCCAGCCGGGCGTGGCTCAATGGTTGAGCATTGACCTATGAACCAGGAGATCACAATTCAATACCCCTGTCAGGGCACATGCCTGGGGTTGCAAACTCCAGCCATAATAGGGAGCATGCAGGAGGCAGCCAATCAATGATTCTCTCTCATCATTGACGTTTCTACCTCTCCCTCTCCCTTCCTCTCTAAAATCAATAAAAATATATTTTTTTTAAAAAGAAATGACTACCTAAATGGCAGTTATAACTCCACCAATTTTTCAAAAATCTGGACCAGTCCTAAACAGTTTCTTAAATAGGCAGTCTTTCCCTTAGTGAGGTATTTTTAATGAGATTGCTTTAACCTCTTTTTTTAAAAACTCATCCTACCCTATTTTTCCCCTTTAGTACAACTTCCACCTGACTCCTGGCCCCTTTAAAGTGCAGGCCCAGTTAGGGTTCTTGAAGGGCCAACACACCAGGCCACAAGGCACAGCCAGAAGAAGCAGGCCATCTGTCCACCAAGGCCAGGGTCAACTGCTCAGGCTTTCTTCCCTGTGCAAGTAAAATAGAAGATCAGGCCCAACACTCACTTTTTTATTCTTCTGCATGAGCATTTTCTCAATTGATATTCTGTTCGCTTTTTTCTGCCTAGTAAGTGCTTTAAAGAGAGGGAAAAAACAGGAAATGAAACGTCTGGCTCCCCTAGCCTGTACCCCAGAGGCACAATTCCCAATTCTTTATCTCTGCACCACCGCCCCCAAAGGGAAAAAGCACAGGGCCCTCTCAAGGTCCCACCTAAGCTGTCACCGCTGCAACTCTCCCTGCCCCCACTGCCTGCTGGGTCAACGCCAGGCTCCCCCAAAGCCGCAGTCACCTGCCGGTGGGGAAGAGCGGTCACTTTCCTCCTGGTGGTTCATTCCAGGTGGAAGATGCATCTTTTATATATATCAAGGTATAAACCAGCCCATCCCTGCCCCACTGAATGCTCTTTCCTAGAGAATGGGATAAGACACTGAGGGTAAAGAATGCTGTCCCCAGAGAGGGAGCATAGAGGTGGGAGCCCTGTGCCTGGTGTGACACGCTGCCGCAGCCCCCGCCCACCCCGCGCAGGTCTCTTCTGGGCGCGGCTGCGCAGCGAGAGTAGGAGGCAGGAGGCTCGCTTACCAAGCTGCAGAGGTTGCTAATATTGGGACCTGCCGCAGCGGTAGCGGCAGGAGACCGCGGCACTGCTGACAACCCCACAGCCTTTCTCACTACAACCGGATGAAATACTTATATAGCTCTTGTTCCCCACCCCCGTTGCGCACAGCCACCCACTCAACTCCATCCAAGCCCTGGAGAGCAACACCGCAGAGAGTGCCAGGCACACCCTTCCCCCTCCGCCGGCTCTCGCTGATTATATAGCTCCCAGCCCCTCGCCCCCACACCCCGCCCTCCCACATACAATATCCCTGCGAACCAGGCCAACAGTGCCCAGCGAATCTAAACAGCAGAGATGTCACCTGCAGGATGGGGGAAGCAGGGGCAGTGCCGAGGACTACTTTGTTATTTTATGGTCTTTATTCAGCCGCTGTACCAGCAGTCCTTGTCCGCTAACGCCACAACGCGCCTCTGGGGTCCTCTCCACCCTCGTAGTCCCCACCTTACCTCCCAAGCATCCTACTCTCCCAGTGGCAATTACTGGATTTCTAATGACTCAACTGCATGTAGCAAACGTCCTACCCTAAAAGTGACTACACTAAAATAATAATAAGCTTGGGTGTGGGGGAGCCCCACTAGCACATCCCATAATCTCTCTATGCCGGGTCCAGTAGTGCTGCACGGGGGTTCCGAGGGTCCCTCAAAGACCAGGCTCTTCCAGTTCACACAATGCCACCGGGCCGACCCTGCCCTGCCCCACCCCATGGCGCCCTAGGCTCTCCGCGCTGAGAAGCCGGCCCACCCAGCGCTGGAAAGCCGGCCGCGGACCGCAGGCCAGAAGCTGGGCTCCGGGAAGCGGTTAACAATAGCTTGCCATCGTTCCACCCGGCCTTTGGCCTCACCACCCCCCCACCCCCCCCCATCCTTCCCCGGCGCTCCTGACTTGCAGGGCCCGAGCCCCGACCCACCTCCCGGGCGCCTCGGAGCCCCGCCTGTGAGCTTCCGATAGAGGAAGAAGGGTCCGGGACAGAACGAGGTGTCAGGTTCCAATATCCAGGTGGTCCTCAGTTCCCGCACCAAGTCTCCCGCCGCGGCGCGCGCCTCCAGCGGTTCCCACACCGAAAACCACCGCGCAGCGGGGCGGCGGCTGTCAGCCCCGCAGACCATACACACAAAGAAACGAAGGGGCTCAACTTGGGCCAAAAAAACCTGGTTACCCAAATGCGGCCATAGGTGTGAAGCCACCGCCCGTGGCCCCCAGAAATGAGTCTGGAGTCTCCACAGCAACGCAGGGCGCACCAGCCGGGTAGAGGGTGCCGGATGTGGAGCGCGTTAGGACCGCGCGGAGCCGGCCGGGCAACCGCTGAAAGCGCCACGGGCCGGGCTGCAGAGCCGGCACCTGCCGGCCGACTGCGCGAGGACCGCGTTCCGCCGCGGGGCGCACTAAGGCACCCGCCCTCACCGCTCACCCCGTGAGCGCGGCCCCGACCCCAGATGGCAGCTGCGACCCGGACACTCCAGCAGTCCCACCGGCGGCGCCCATCGCTCGTACCTTGGTGCGAACGCTGGGAACGGTGGCAGCCCCCACAGCGGTCCCAGAGCAGCACTAGTAAAGTTTAGTCTGCTGTGCAACCACAAGAGCTGCATCCACTGGGGCGGGGTGGGGAGCGGGTAAGTATTTTTCAACCGAATAATTGCAAGGCCAGGAGTTACCACTTTCTTTCTTTTTCTTTTTTTTTTTTTTTTTAAGACAGCCAGGAATTTTTTGCACTAGCAGATTCAGCTTGGCGCTGAGGCTCGGGGAGCAAAGGGGCAAAACGCTAGGCCATCCCATCCCAGGCCTGAATCCTGCTCGCCTTCCGGCCTCATCAACAGCCCCTGAACCTAAAACAGATAGTTTAGATTGTGGTCTACATCTGGCATGAAAGCTTGAGGGAGAAAAATCACAGCGGGACTTTGTTTTTTACGACCCATTTTAAGTGTTGTCAGGTGGGTCCACTAAAAAATCAACTTTTTTTCAGCAGCCTGGTTGCCCGAGCTGGCACTTTTTATTTTTTATTTTTTGTATAAGGGGGCGTTGCGGGGAAGCAGAGTCCCCCACCTGGACTATGCTGACTGTTGGGCTCAGGGCAGCCCAGCCAGCACGTGTGTGCAGAAATGAAAGGGGTGGATGGTCACCAGCCCTCCGGTTTGTAGCCTCCATGCTGAGTCACAAGTACCCTCCTGGGGAAGTGAAGTCCTCAGAACTGAATGCTCTTTATAATTAGCTCTCAGCTTTTGCATAGCGCACACACATTCACACAAGAGAGTCACCCAGGAACCCCACCTAGGCTCACACTATAGACCGGTGGTAATTTGATGGCTAGAAGGACAAGCAACCCCAGTGATCGTCCTGCCCCTTCCACAATCTAATGTGACTTCAGTCCTCCCAAAAGAACATTCAGCCAGCAAGCCTAGCAGAAGGGGTTCAGACTCTCATGGTGGGAATCAATACCTTTCATTTACAATTCAAGCAGGATACTTGTTAGAAGAAAGGGGGAGAGGGCAAAAGCTTCATTGGGCACCAGATTACAATAAAACATGCCTTTAGGAAATGCGTTTTTAAGTTCTCAGTAGTTAATGATTAAAGCTTTAAACTCCTGGGATTGGTCCATCCAAAACAAAAACAAACAAATTCCTAAACCTGATCTTCCTGAGTATCTGATTCAAAGGAATGAGGAGCTTATGTGATATTTATAAATAATGCCCTTCTTTAAAAAAAATTTTTTTTTAATTTAAAGCCTTTCAATGCAGACAAGCAATTCCGGGGGATTTTATTTTATTTTATTTTATTTTATTTTATTTAAGTTGGCAAGACAGAAGCAGAAAGAGGGAGAGACCCTTCCTGCACCCCCGCCGGGCCACCAACCCTTCTTGGTAGTTATAATCCCAAAGTGTAACGGCGCGGACACGAGAATGTTAATGGTATACCTACCGAATCGGCTGTGGTCTTTCCTGGTTCCTTGGATAGTACCATTGGGGAAGATTTCCAAGTGAAATCCAGTCCTGCAGTAGAGCTGCCTTCGCCTGAGAATCCCCTTTAAATGATCCAAATCCGTGACTGCAGGTCCCCGGGGAAGCCCCCCTGCTTCGGACTGACCCAGGTGGTCACTTAGCAAAACCGGACTGTCCACCGGCAACACGGGCACATTCCCAAACGGTACTGCATCCTGCACACCGAAATAGTTCCCAACTTCACCTAAGGGAGCCATCAGAAGGCTGGGCTGTTGGAGCACAGGGATAAACAATAATGATGGTGCCAACCCGGGAAATCTTAGGCGAGGTATATTCAACTCCCCTCCCTTACTGCGGTTGCAGAGAGGGAAAAAAAACCACGTTATTTTCTTCAATCCATGAAATACATAAATAAAAGTAATCTGCCGTTTCACTGGTACAGGTTCAAGGTCAAACCACTAATAGCCTAAAAGAAACCAGCGCTGTATACTCACACGCCGACACACTGATAAACACATCTATGCATCTCTATGGGCAGAGCCCCGGCTCCTAGCAGGCAGGAAGGTCTGCATCCCAGCCGGCGGTCGTACGGGGGAAATTTCGTAGTTTCTCCATTTGGTTCCAGATCGGAATGGCCATGGCAACTTCAATGCCTAGGCGTTATTATAGGATTTTAAGATGCACGGGCTACGTCAGAATCCACGGGTCCTGACTCCGGGGAAGGCATGCGCCGTTTTTACTCTAACCGACTATGCAGACATCAGCAGGAATCCTTCCAGAGCGGGGGTGGGGGGTGGGGGAGTGGAATCTCACGTTGGTGGCGTTGAAGACTCTCCCCTCCCGATCCCCCCTCCAAAACAAAACAATAATAATAATAATATAATAAAACAAAAAACAAAAACTTTAGGCGTCCAAAGCTGGAATCCGGAATCGTGCGGCGGCTCGGGGGAGGTCCATTGGTTCAGCGCAGACGGCCGGAGGCGAGCGAGAGAGCCGTGTCCACAGATCGCGTGCGCCCTGCGGCCGTGAACAGGTGTTGCCGCGCGGGCTCCAGCCTGGTGACGGGCGGAGCGCTCCTCCTGCGCAGCCCGGCCGGCGCGCAGAGTGGCGCAGCGGCGGCATTGGGCCGGGTTTAAGGTAGCGCCATGCTGCCCGCGCGTCCCGTGGTCCTAGCGCCTGCCCTTTCCCGACGCGCAGTGGCAGGCCCAGCGCAGCCAGACGGGCGCGACCACCGGGACCACCCCGAGTTACAAAGACGCCGGAGAGAGAGGCAGGGGATGCAAGTCCTGAGACTCTAAGTTCTCCTGCGGAACTGGAGCCTGGACCCCGAAACCTGGCTCGGCGCAGTGATGAAGGTTCAGGCAGGAGTAGGAAAGTAGTTTCGCGTGGACTCTAATGATACATGAAAAATACAACTTAGTTGATAGAGTTTGGAGGGATGGATGCTGATTTAATGACATTGAATTGACATAGCAGTTTCTCCTTCAATACTCTGCCGGGCAAACAGTAATGCAGGTGAGAAGGGCGAGCGGACGAAACCCCCAACCCCTATTGCGCGCGCACACGCACACACGCAGGTGGGGCCTCCGAGTCGGTTTTGAACGGCCTTTCCGGCGGGCATCTCCGGTGGGCGCTGTTCAGGTCCTACCCGCGCGGTCCCGGGGCTGCGACGCAGGCGGCGGGGGCGCCCAAGACGCGCCTCGGTCCCGGAATCGGACCTGCGCGCGTCCGCGGAGAGTCAGGGAGGGGAGCGCTCCAGTGGGTCCCTCTGTCCCCAGACCAAGCTACTCGAGGCGAGCTCGGGTAAGGAGAAGCAAGTCCAGTGTCCCCACTACGGCCGCGAGACAACGTGGAAGCCTGGGCTCCAGAGCCGGCCTCGGGTTTCTGCTCGCGACCCACGGCCTCCGCGCCCTGCCGGGCCGGGACAAAGCAACCCGCCGCCCGGAGCCGCAAGGGGCACTGCGGTGCCAGGCTAGGTGCGCTCTGCACGAGTCCCGGAGGAGGTTCCCCACCACACACTAACATTCACCCCGCAACCGCCCGCGGGCCCCTCTCCCTGCTCCTCTTTGTTCACATTGTCCTAGAAAGGAGCAGTCTCTCGGGTCTGGATGGGGAAACTTGGCGAGACTAGCGCGCAGCCCCAGACTGCAGGGCGAGCAGTGAGAAGCGAAGTCTAAGCCAAGACTGGACCCCTGCGGCGGGAAGGGGAATCGGAGCCTTTTTAGGGGAGAAGTCAGACCCGCCTTAGCAGCAGCTTTGAGCTGGAGGGGAAGGGCCAGGCTGTCCTCCTCGGGACGGAAGGTTATGGGAGATGAAAGGCAGCGATGAATTTGCAGATTCTCGGGCGACCTCACCCTGCCCCCGCGAGGACGACATGCTGGGGCGGATGAGAAGCAAGGACAGGGACGAAGTGACCCTCCCTTCTTTCCATTCCCACACCCATTTGCCGCAGTCCGGGATCATGGGGTGTCTCGGGCTGCCTCTGAACGTCCTGCTCACGTGCTCATGAAGCACCAGCGCCCTGCCCTGCCCCGCAGTATTTCCAGCAGTCACGTCCACTGTGGGCTTTCACATTAACTGCTCGGTGGCGAATACAAGAAACTGAGAAGCAAGTGTCACTTCTCATAAACCATCCAGGTAGCCTGCATTCATCTCGGGCAGCCAGCAGCTCTAGGTTAAGCAGGGGTATGCCTGGACCACTTGGGTACAATGAGCCGGGTGATTACTTTTTTTTATGAAACCTGACTTAGGAAGAGACACAGGCAGACAAGAGAGATGGAGAGGGGGAGACGCTTGATCAGGAGACAACCGAGCAGCACGTGGACATTTCCACTGAAGGAAGGACGGGCAATTTCCACCAGCTGTCTCCCACCACATTCTTTAGAACTGATTTTAGACTGTCGGCCAATGATGAGCCCAGCCCATTTCCACTTAATAACCAATGGACATAAGACACTGGGGGGTAGGGGAGGCCAGGGGATTGTCAAGGGCAGAAAAAAATAAAAGGACACATATGTAATACCCTTTGTAATACTTTAAGCAATAAAAAAAAAAAAAGAATTCTGAAGCCTTGTGATTGTCACTTTAAAAAGCAATGCAGCAATGGGAGAACAGGCTAAGTAGCTGATGGAGCATTTTCCTACTTAGAGGCAGCCTCCTCTGGGCATCCCTTTCCACTGCAGTTGGCTTAGTCTACACTCCATTCGCATTCCTAACTGCAGCTGCAGGAAGACTTCCTTGCCCATTAACTTACCCATCCTGTTTCTTTCCCTCCTTTCCTATTACACATATAAAAACAAAGTCCCTCCTTTCATTGCTCACATCACATTTCTTGGAAGCTCACCCCATTGGCTATGGCTGACTTCTTCACAATTCCCTCCCAGCTCTGCCATGAGCAGGAGCTCCTATGTCCAGGCCTGTAGGTGTGTTTTACCAGTATTCTTTAATTAGTATATTGATGTTAAGCTCCAAGAAGACTGAGGCCTGGCTTTCTAGAGACACGTGGTGTAACTGGCATAATAACACCTGCCTTGGAAAATTAAGAATAAAAGAAAAAATGCACATAAAACAGGCAGTACACAATAGACACTTAAGACATGGTTGCTGTTATATTATTCCTAACATAGTTCCCAGGAATTTCTGCACATAGTATATTCAGCAAATACTATTCTTTATGGCAGCTCCCAAGCTCTCTTAGGCTCTCTCCTCTCAAAATATTTTAATCCTTCTTGTTTCCCCTTCTTCCAGTATTTCTGCTGACAATTTAGTACTTAGACTCAGATGGGAATAAATGACAAAGAAAGAGAAATGAAGAGGAATGAGCATCAACATACATCAGCAGATCTGGACCTGGCTTCCCCAATACCCATTTACTCCGTGTGATTTCATGTTTCTCATAGACTGAGTGAGCTGCTGCCAAGATGGGTTTATGATACAAGTATGTTTAAATGGCCTATAAGCTATCAAGACCCTTTCAATTTAAGGTGGCAATTTGAAAAAGTGCTCTGTTCACTTCCACTATTTCATTCATTAACATGTATCTCCTCCTCCAATCTCCTTGGACACCCCAAATGCAAATCACCAAATCATTTTATTCCTTTCCTACAACAAGGTATAATTGGGTCTCTAGACTTATGTCTCCGTTCCCCTAATTCCCCTCTGCAGCCCTCAGTTCAGTCCAGCACTGTTTAGAAATTGAGGAGTGTGGCTGGAGGGGACTGGTTGGGAAGTTTGACATCTGTTCTCCATCTGACTCCCATGCACTAGAGTTAAGCTTCAATGTAAGAGCACAAAACTGCTCACTACATTCCAGAAACCCTTCTAAGTGTCTTTGTGCTTGATCTTTTCAATCCTCAAAAGTTCCTTATGAGGTAGGTACTATTATTATCCCATTTGATACATGAGAAAATTGGCTTATAAAGATTACCTTGTCTACTGCCACAGGGCTAATCAATAGTGCAGCCAAGTTCATAGACCTCAGACCCCCATTGTGCAGCACTGCCCTATATTATAATAAGCATATACTCTTAAATTTTTATAAATAGCATGTTTCAAAAAAATAAATATATAGATGTAAATAAATTATATGCATATATAAACAACCAGTTAAGAAACATAATGAAGAAATAAAGACACCAGTTACAACAGGGGAAAGAAGAAAAGGTAAGATTCCTAGGAACAAAAATGTGCAAGATCTATATGAAGAAATGTATTTTAAGCTCTCTAGGGGACACAAAGGGAAACTTGGAACGAACAGAAGGGTATATAATGTTTTTAGATTTTAAAGAACTCAATTTCATAAATATGCATTCATTTCTAAATTAACATAAAAGCTTAACATGGTTACAATAAAAGTACCAACAAGTTTTTAAATTAGAAACACTAATGCTAAATTTTATATAGATAATTAAATTGACCAAAAAATGTTGAAATTGACAAGAAAAATACAGGGGTAACTAGTCATAGATTATTTTTAAACACTGTGAAGCTATCACAATTAAAACAGTGGTATCACTGTATGAATTACTCATATTAGCATATGAAAAAGAGATAAAGCAATAACAGAATAAAATTATAGAAATAAACCCCAATACATATTGAAATTTAATAATGATAATCAATCAATGGGGGGAAAATGAACAACTAAGTAAATGGTTTTGAAACAACTGACTAGACAACTGGGAAGAAAAGTAGTACCTAATCTTCACACTTTACTTGAGGATAAAATGTAAATGAACCAAATATTTAGCTATAAAAATAAATAATAAGTACTAAAAGAAACAATAAAAGAATTCCTTTATAATCTGAGTTGTGAAGGCCTTACTACAGGCATACCTCAGAGATACTGCAGATTCGGTTCCAGGACACCACAATAAAGCGAACCATGTGAACTTTTAGTTTCCCGGGGCCTATAAAGGTTACATTTACACTACACTATAGTCTATTAAGTGTGCAACTGCATTATGTCTAAAAAACAATGTATATACCTTAATTAAAAATAATTATTGCTAAAAAATGCTAACCACCCTCTGAGCCTTCAGTGGTCCTAATGTTTTTGCTGGTGGAGGGTCTTACCTTCAATTCATAAACTACACAATATGTGAGGAGCACAACAGAGCACAGCAGAGTAAAACTAGACATGCCTGTAACTGCATTACAGACTCCAAATGCCTAAAAGAAAATGGTAAATTCAAACACACACAAACATTAATTTAACTGCCTGGGAGGACAACATAAATTCAAAAAATACATGACAAAATATAAAAATGTGCATCTCATGTAAAGATAAGGAACCAATTTCCCTAATACATAAAGAGTTCCTAAACCAATAAGAAAAATACAACTTCCAGTTTCCAGGTTAACATGTAAAGAGCTTGGAAGTAATCATTCCTGTTCAAAAAAATAGTTGAAAAACTGAAAGTCAACAATTATTAGATCTATCAAAGAATTGCCCGCAGGTGTGGTTCAGTGGTTGAGCATTGACCTATGAACCAGGAGGTCAGGGCACATGCCCGGGTTGTGGGCTTAATCCCCAGTGTGGGGCGTGCAGGAGGCAGCCAATCAATGATTCTCTCTGACGTTTCTATCTCTCATTCTCTTCCTTCTTCTCTGAAATCAATAAAAATGTATTTAAAAAAAAGAAAAAAAAGAACTGAAATCATAGGACAAACTGCTGCCCTGAAAACTGGAAAGACAGAAAAATAGAAACAGAATTATAGCTTCCTGGAACAGAAGCCCACAGCTGGAACCAGTATCAGTAGAAACACTTTAAACTATAATGAAGTTTGAGAGTTAAAAATTCAGAAGAAACCCCCATACTTTCCCGAGATTTACCTCCAGAAGCCCTACCAGTACCAAGTTCTCACTAAGAAAATCTGAGACTATGCTATACACCTGAAATTAATACAAAATATTCAATGTAAAGTGTAATTGAAAAAAATTTTTTAACTAAATCTGAGCAAAATCTCCTGTTTCCTTCAGGGGTAGGGAAACATAACCATTTTTGAAATATGCCCAGAGTGCTCTGTTCTCCTTAACAAAGTCATCCCTCAGGGTAAACTATTTCACCAGCACCTAACCAACCTGCAAGAAGGGGAAAATCTAACTCTAGCCCCCTAGGCCTTCAATGTGGATGAAGGGAAACACCCAGCTGAGGCAGACTTACTGAAAGACTGAGGAGTCGTAATAGGACTATAGAACACTTCCCCTACCCCCACACCTTACCATCACCTCCACAGGGCTCCTGTATAATAACAGGGATTAGAGCTAAAAGACTCTAAATAGTCAGACCCCATTTAAGGAGTCTCAAGGGAAACTCAAAGACAACAGCGGAGACACAAGGACACAGGAAGAAATCTCAGCTGCTAACACCACAGCTACTGCAAACAGTAAAAACATCCTTAGTTCTAGCCAGATAAAGGCCTATGTATCTCAGTAATTTTTATCCAATACATCATACCCAGCTTTCAATTTAAAAAAAAAAAAAAGCATGCTATGGGTAATCTCACACACACACACACACACACACACACACACACACACACACACACAGTGTAAAGAGACAAAGCAAACATCAGAACCAGTCTCAGATATGGTCAAAATTTTGATATTATCACACAAGGTGTTTGAAATAACCATGATTGGTATGCTAAGGGCTCTAATGGAAAAAGTGAACAACATTCAAACACAGATGGGTAATGTAAGTAGAAATATTAAGATGAAAGAAAAAGCTAGAAATCAAAAACACTGTATTAGCAATGAAAAATGACTTTGATAAGTTCATCAGTGGACTGGACACAGCCAAGGAAAGAATCAGGAGCCTGATCAGATGTCAATAGGAACTGCTCAAACTGAAATGCAAAGGTTTTTTAAAAAGAAAGAAATGGAACAGCATATCCAAGAACTGTGGAATAGTAATAAACGGTATAACATACACAGAATGGGACTATCAGAAGAAAAAGAATGAGAAGGAAAAAAACCCACAAGATATATTTGAAGTGATAATGGTTCAGAATTTTCCAAAACTGATGACAGATTCTAAACCACAGACCTAGGAAGCCCAGAGAAAACTAAGTAGGATACATACCAAAAAATCTACACTGTATATCATATTCAACATATAGTCCATATCTACAGTGTAGACAATCAGAGACAAAGATAAAATCCTGGAAAAGGCCAGAGAGGGAGAAAAAATAAGCCTTACCTTTAGAGGGAAGAAGGATAAGAATTATATCAGAATTCTCTTCAGAAACCATGCAAGCAAGAAAATAGTGGTATCAAATATTTCAAGTGTTGAAAGAAAAAAAATACTAACAATAGAATAAAATAGTTTACAGAAAAGGAAATGCAACTGGTTCTTAAACATTAGTAAATATACTCAACTCCACTGACAATAAAAAATAAAACTGGGCTGATATGCCATTTTTACCTATAAATTTGACAAATAAAAATAACATAAAACACTATGTTTGAGTTTGGGGAATTCAGGCACTCTTACACATTACTGTGGAGATAAAATTGACACAGACTATGAAGGGCACTATGGTAATATTTACTAAAACTTAAAATACACAGCTCCTTTGACTCAGCAATCTCTCTTCTGAAAACTTAAATATTTAAATATGTACACAGACATGTGCAAAATAATGTGTGTAGAAGATACCTCACTGTTACACTCTTTGTGGTTAGCAAAATATTGGAAACAGCCCATGTGTTCATCAAAAATGACTGGCTACAAGAATTATAATAAATCCATAAAATAGAATCTTAAGCAACTTGTTAAAAGGGGAAAAATAGGGAAGCTTTTTGTCTACTGCTATAAACTAATCTCCAAAGAATATTGCTAAAGAACAAATACAACCCTGAACAATATATATGGTATGCCATCATTTGTGTTATAATGGATAACCTTTTATATTTATACTTATAAGTAAAATCTTTAGAAATATATACAAAAGACAAATATATAATAGCTTTGGTTGCCTTCAGGGCAAGATGGAGAATTTTAATATAGGAACTTTCTTACCTTTTTATCCACATAAATGTAGTATTTGTTTACAAAAACAAAAACACAGTTTGATTTTTAAAAATAACTACATATTGCTCTTTGAAGACTGGAAACACAGTGGGTGATGCAAAGATCTTGAGAGCAACTGCGGAGAATGTTGGAATTATGGCCCTCCTTCCTCCACACAAGCCCAGGTGCACAAATTGACACATCACTGAAAATGCAATCAAGTCAAACTCATCCACGTGGCCTCCAAGGAATCTCTGTAATTCTTGTCTTTTCTTAGCCACGTCCAGCTTTTGTCCTTTCCATTTTACCTTCCTGCCTCTCCCTGTTTCTCATAAAGTGTGGCTGATGAAGCCCTGGAACTTCCTTCGCTTACAGTTGTCCCGATGTCACATCACTTGCTGGTCAAAACACCATGCAAAGTTACCCACCTTCCTAATGTGACCTCCTTTTTAATTCCATTTTTCTTCACTTTCCTTTAGGTCACTCCAGCATAATCCATTTTAACTTTTTTTTATTGCCTATTTCCCTACTTTTAGAACACACATGTGGTATAATAACAACATTTAAAAGATACATGTGGTATAATAACAACGGTAATTATTAAACACTCACTATATAGAAAGAACTTCACATACATCATTTAATTTAAACTTGATTATGCTATGAATTAGACATTATTATCTCTGCTTGTTGAGGAAACTGAGACTTAGAGAGGTTAAGACACTTGATCAAAGTCACATAGCTAGAAGTGACGGAGCAGGATTCTAACAGATTTCCAACATCAAATCCTGGGTTCTCAGCTGCTTTAATATACTGTGGAACTTAAGTTAAAATTGTGTGTGTTTTTTTCCTGTTAAATAGCTAGCTTAGGGATTTTTACAATCAACCTCTGAAGGGAAAATAGCTTCCTTTCCCTTTTTTTCTAAAGGCCTCTTCAATATTTGCTTCTTCCTGATAGTTGATGGAATATTCTCAGGATTCTCCATAGATGATTGGAAACAAAAAGCGAATTACCTCTCATTGATGCTGCCCATATTCTCTGAAATTAATGACCGACAATACAAATTCAGGGGTCAGTTCTCAACCTACTGTACTGCCCTCTCAGCTGAACTTGACTTGAATCACTCTTGGCTCTCACACATTTTTCATATCTTCCATGATTAGACATTCTCTGTTTCCCTCCTACTTCACAGATCCCTTTCTTAGTATCCTTTGTTGCATCCTCCTCTCCTCAACATCCAAAGTTTAGTGTCCAAAGGCTCAGTCCTCAGATCTCTTCTCTGTACTCACTTCTAAGAGGATTTTGTTGCCCAAGGCATTAAATAACAATCCATTAGCTGAGACTTCCAAAATTACAACTGTAGCCCTTTCCTCTCTCCTAAACAATGTTTTCCTCTCTCACATCGATGTTTCTCTTTCTCTCTCTCTTCTCTCTCTCTCTCTCTCTCTCTCTCTCTCTCTCTCTCTCTCTCCCGCCCCCTGCCCCCCACTCAGCCTGAGCCAAGTCCAATCCACAACCCTCTCCCTCCCTTCCACTCTCCCTAAAAATCAATGGAGAAGAATATCCTCAGGTGAGGGTTAACAAAAAAAGAAAAGTGGAGGCTAACAATAATGATTCCACTGGAGAATATGTCCGTTTTATTCTCTCTGAGCACCTGACTCCAGCAGGAATTGAAATGGGTTGGGGTTGGGCCACAGTTTTAGTAAGACTCTATGGACCTTTGGTTGGCCCCTGTTCCTTGGATGCATCACTCTCACACTTCTGATAGAGAGCCTGGCTGGTGTCATTTCCTCAGACTTGAAAGACTGCAGGAAATCTATCTCTACCCTTGAGAGATTTTCAAACCAATTCTCTAGCTTCCTGGTCACACAAAGATTCAAAATCTGGCAAAGGCCTTAAAGGGGGAACAACCATGTGCCTGAAGCAGGCCCCATCCTCTAGAGCAGTGGTTCTCAACCTTCCTAATGCCGCGACCCTTTAATATGGTTCCTCATGTTGTGGAGACCCCCAACCGTAAAATTATTTTCGTTGCTACTTCATAACTGTAATTTTGCTACTGTTATGAATCATAATGTAAGTATCTGATATGCAGAATGTATTTTCATTGTTACAAATTGAACATAATTAAAGCATAGTGATTAATCACAAAAACAATATGTAATTATATATGTTTTTGCTGATGGTCTTAGGCGACCCCTGTGAAAGGGTCGTTTGACCCCCAAAGGGGTCACGACCCACAGGTTGAGAACGGCTGCTCTAGAGGCTTAGTGTTTCTTAGGAACATAAGCCCATGGGAGGTTTCATTTGCTCTTTAGAAACATTCAGCCCCACTCCCCAGTATCCTACGAACCCTAAGAACTCAACAAATATCTTGAGGAGAAAACCAGCTCTGAGTTTGAAGCCCCTTAAGTTTCTGGTTCATCACACTAGCCCTCTATTGATTAGAGTTTTGCAGGTTTCTCTTTCCTTCACAAGGACCCTCAGCCTGAGCCAAGTCCAATCCTCAACCTGTGTGCAGTCAAAGGCCCCTCAGGGCAAAAACAGCTGTTAATCATCAGCTTACCTTGGAACAACTTTCATCTCTCTGTAATTTTAGTTCATCTAGGACTTGTTTCTTCCAAAATCTATGGTGCCTTTAAAATGATCATTTTTGTAATTTCTCCAGTTTTCCCTACTTGTTGCAGTAGGACTACCAACCTGCCTCCAACAGCTAACATATTAGCCAAAGTACTATTTTCATGTTTTATTTTTGAAATTAAGAAAATTACTTAATTTCATGGTGTTTTCTAGTTTTCAAAGGTCTTACACATTCACTGTCTCAATTGAAGCTTGTACCAAAGCTGTGACATAGGTACATAGGGTACCTGACTCAGCAATGACTCTCTGAAGGCCTACCACCACCTGGGCATGACTCTCCATGTGAAAGGCCAGGAGGCCTTTTCCAAGTTCTTCTGAGACCAAGCTTGTCTACATTCTCTCTAAACACATAAGCATAAATGACAGTGTATTCACCAGGCTAAACAACAGTCTT
This sequence comes from Myotis nattereri, assembly GCF_964212035.1. NCBI lineage: Eukaryota > Metazoa > Chordata > Mammalia > Chiroptera > Vespertilionidae > Myotis > Myotis nattereri. Next base: position 109,186,912 of record NC_138076.1, read on the forward strand.
CAATACTGACTTGCACTTCTTAGTCTTCATTTACAAGACTGCATGAATGCAGACAGATTCAAGGTAAGATTTAAAGTTACTAGTGAATTACCATCTCAGATCTTCATAAAGGTGGGTTTACAACATTTATGAAACAATCACCTTAGGTAGCATTTTCCACTGATGGGAGAAAATTCAAAATCAAAAATAACATTCCAGCCCTTGCAGCGGTTCTCAATCTGTGGGTCGTGAACAATGAAAATATATATAGCAGTAAAATCATGCCCTATGTGAATTTTCTGGCACATGAACTCTACAAATTATACTGGTGTATAAACTCAGAAAACAATGCTGGCTTCTCGATATGACAGAACTGAAAATATATGTTTATTCTTACCAGCTCTCTGGATGGCTTTTCCAAACTGGCCTTTCAAAGACATGTTTGTGCAACATCTTTAAGCACTTCTTCTAGATAGCTGTAGGAATTCAACAAAGCTCCTTTCACTGTGACAAAGTCATGCTATTTATTTATTTATTTATTCTTGATATTATAGTGTATCTTCTGGGCCTGGTCAGTTCATGAATGAGACCCATTCTTCTATCCCCTCTGCTTTTAAAAAAGTTACAATAATGCTAGGGGAGAAGTTTTGGGCATAGGGACTTTCTGGATGTCCTTTAGAGGCTATCACATACATACTTCTGACCACCTTGCTAAAGACTAGCTCAGCTGAATAAATAAATAAATAAATAGCATGAGTTTAAAGTAGGGAATGATGACCATGCCTAGCCGACCAAATCACTGTAGACCAGGGGTGGGCAAACTTTTTGACTCGAGGGCCACAATGGGTTCTTAAACTGGACCGGAGGGCCGGAACAAAAGCATAAATGGAGTGTTTGTGTGAACTAATACATGTTAACACTGCTGCTGGTGAAGGAGCGGAGGGGAGAGCAAGAGAACCCTCCCCTCTGTTGGCTCCGCGGGCAGGATAGAACAGCCGAACGGGACGGATCCGGCCCGCAGGCCGTAGTTTGCCCACGGCTGCTGTAGATAGTTATAAATGAACTAGAGGCCCGGTGCACAAAAATTTGTGCACTGGTGGGGGGGGGGTGTCCCTCAGCCCCACTTGTGCCCTCTCACAGTCTGGGACCCCTCGGGAGATAACAACCTGCTGGCTTAGGCCTGCTCCCGGGTGGCAGAGGGCAGGCCCAATCCCTGGGTACAGCCCCTGGTCAGACTCAGAGCAGGGCTGATTGGGGAGTTGGGGCACCGCCCCCTGTCATGCACAGAGCAGGGCAGATCGGGAGGTTGGGATGCCACCCCCAGTCACACTCAGGGTAGGGCCCATCTGGGGGTTGGGGTGCTGCCCCCTGTCACACACAGAGCAGGGCAGATCAGGGGGTTGGGGCGCCGCCCCGTCACCCACAGAGCAGGGCCAATCAGGGGGTTGGGGCACTCCACCCTGTCACACTCAGGGCAGGGCCGATGGGGAGGTTGCGGCTCCACCCCGTCACACACAGAGCAGTGCCCATGGGGGGGGGGGTTGGGGTGCCACACCCTGTCACACACAGAGCAGGGCCGATCAGGGGGTTGGGGCGCCTTCCCCTGTCATGAACAGAGCAGGGCAGATATGGAGGTTGTGGCCCCGCCCTCTGTCTCACACAGAGCCTCAGGGTGATCAGGGGGTTTGGGCGCTGCCCCCTGTCACACTGCTCCGGGGGCCAGGAGGCCTCCCGGCTCCGCTGATCCCAGTGCTGGGAGGCCTTGCGGCTCCGCTTGACACCAGGGCAGTGAGGCCTCACTGCTCAGCTGATCCCGGTGCTAGGAGGCCTCACAGCTCTGCTGATCCCAGTGCCGGGAGGTCTCGCGGCTCTGCTGATCCCAGGTTTGGGAGGCCTCGTGGCTCCACTGATTCCGGTACTGGGAGGCATATTACCCTTTTACTATATAGGATAGAGGCCTGGTGCATGGGTCGGGGCCGGCTGGTTTGCCCTGAAGGGTGTCCCAGATCAGAGTGGGGGTCCCACTTGGGTACCTGGCCAGCCTGGGTGAGGGGATGATGGCTGTTTGCAGCTGGTCACACCCCCTTCAGGGTGGGGGTCCCCACTGGGGTGCCTGGCCAGCCTGGATGAGGGGATGATGGCTTTTTGCAGCTGGTCACACCCCCTTCAGGGTAGGGGTCCCCACTGGGGTGCCTGGCCAGTCTGGGCAAGGGGCTGAGGGCCGTTTTCAGGCTGGCGGGTGACTGAAGCTCCCAACCTCTCCTTTTCTTCTTCTTCTTTTTTTTATTCTGGGATTTACTTACCTTCTATGGCTGTCACTGGAACTAAGAGCTGGCTTTAGCTCTGAGGCTCGGCTCTAGCTCTGAGACCTCAGCTGCTGAAAGCAGGTATCTGGGTTTGTTTGGCTTCTATAATTGAAACACTGTTGCAACTCCAGCTCAGCCCACTGGCTGAAAGCATGGGGATTGTTTAGCTTCTAAAATTGCAACATTGTTTCTTAGAGTGCAAGCTCAGAGCCCAGCAGCAGAAGGCAGGGAACCTTGGCTTCCTCCTTCGCTGGAGCAAGCAAGCCTCCTGTTCGCTTCAGCTGCCTGGCTGCCAGCCGCCAACTTGGTTGGCAGTTAATTTGCATATCGCCCTGATTAGCCAATGGGAAGCGTGTTGGAGGTACAGTTAATTACCATGTTTGTCTATTATTAGATAGGATTCAGCAATGTATAATACAAAATTAACACCCAGAAATCTATGGCCTTTTTATACACCAACTAGAGGCCCGGTGCACAAAAATTTGTGCACGGGGGCGGGGGGTGGGGGGAGCGGGAGTCCCTCAGTCTGGGACCCCTTGGGAGGTAACGACCTGCTGGCTTAGGCCTGCTCCAGGGTAGCAGAGGGCAGGCCCAATCCCTAGGTGCAGCCCCTGGTCGGGCTCAGAGCAGGGCCGATTGGGGAGTTGGGGCGCTGCCCCCTGTCACTCACAGAGCAGGGCCAATCAGGGGGTTGGGGCACTGCCCCCTGTCACTCACAGAGCAGGGCCCATCAGGGGGTTGGGACTCCATACCCTGTCATGCACAGAGCAGGGTCGATCAGGGGGTTGGGGAGCTCCCCGCTGTCCCTCACAGAGTAGGGCCGATAGGGGAGTTGGGGCACCACCCATCACACATAGAGCAGGGCGGATCAGGGGGTTGGGGCGCCACACCCTGTCACACTCAGGGCAGGGCCGATGGGGAGGTTATGGCTCTACCCCGTCACACACAGAGCCAGGCCCGTGAGGGGGGGGAGGTGTTGCGGCGCCGCCCTCTATCACCCACGGAGCAGGGCCAATCAGGGGGTTGGGGCGCCGCCACTCTCACACTCAGGGCAGGGCCGATAGGGAGGTTATGGCTCTACCCTGTTACACACAGAGCTGGGCCCGTGGGGATGGGGGTGGGTTGGGGCACCGCCCTCTATCACCCACGAAGCAGGGCCGATTGGGGGTTGGGGCGCCGCCACTCTCACACTCAGGGCAGGGCCGATGGGGAGGTTATGGCTCTACCCCATCACACACAGAGCAGGGCCCGTGGGGGGACGGGGGGGGGGGGGTTGGGGCGCCGCACCCTGTCACACACAGAGCAGGGCCGATCAGGGGGTTCGGGTGCCGCACCCTGTCACACACTGAGAAGCATGGCGATCAGGGGGTTGGGGAGCTCCCCCCTATCAGGCACAGAGCAGGGCTGATCAGGGGGTTGGGGCGCCTTCCCCTGTCACGAATAGAGCAGGGCAGATAGGGAGGTTGCGGCCCCGCCCCCTGTCACACACAGAGCCGCAGGGCGATCAGGGGGTTTGGGCACTGCCCCCTGTCACGCTGATCACGGTGCTGGGAGGCATATTACCCTTTTACTATATAGGATAGAGGCCTGGTGCACGAGTGGGGGCCGGCTGGTTTGCCCTGAAGGGTGTCCTGGATCAGGGTGGGGGTCCCACTTTGGTGCCTGGCCAGCCTGGATGAGGGGATGATGGCTGTTTGCAGCTGGTCACACACCCTTCAGGGTGAGGGTCCCCACTGGGGTGCCTGGCCAGTCTGGGTGAGGGGCTGAGGGCTGTTTTCAGGCAGGCGGGTGACTGAAGTTCCCAACCGCTCCTTTTTTTCTTTTTTTTTATTCTGGGCCAGCTTTAGCTCTGAGGCTTGGCTCCAGCTGTAAAGCCTCCAGTGCTGAAAGCAGGTATCTGGTTTGTTTGGGTTCTATAATCAAAACACTGTTTCAACTCCAGCTCTGAGATCCCAGCTCGCTGAAAGCAGGTTTCTGGAGTTTTGTTTAGCTCCTATATTTGTAACAATGTTTCAAACTGCAAGGTCAGAGGCCGGCAAGGCAGGTGGGGAATGTTGGAATCCTCCATCACTGAAGCAAGGAAGCCTCATGTTTGCTTCAAGCTGCCTAGCTGCCGGCCACCATCTAGGCTGGCAGTTAATTTGCATATCGCTCTGATTAGCCAATGGGAAGGGTAGCGGATGTATGGCTAATTACCATGTTTCTCTTTTATTAGATAGGATAATGAACTCGCAGAAAAAGAAACTTAAAAAAAAAATCCCACTTACCATTGTAACAAAAAAAATTAAGATAGCTAGAAATAAACATAACTAAAAAGGTAAAAGACCTGTATTCAGAAAACTCAGAACACTGGAAAAAGAGATAGAGGAAGAAATGAACAAATGGAAGAATATACCATGTTCATGGATTGGTAGAATCAACATCTTTAAAATGTCCATACTACCCAAAGCAATCTAAAGATTCAATGCATTCCCCATTAAAATGCCAACAACATATTTCACATACCTAGAACAAACTCTCCAAAAATTCATCTGGAATAAAAAAAGACGCCAAATACCCTCAGCAATCCTGAGAAAGAAGAATGATGTTGGAGGGATCACAATACCAGATATCAAGCTGTATTACAAAGCCACTGTTCTCTTAACTGCCTGGTACTGGCACAAGAACAGACCTACAGACCAATGGAACAGAAAAGAGAACTCAGAAATCGACCCGAGCCATTATGCTCAATTAATATTTGACAAAGGAGGAAAGAGCATACAATGGAGTCAAAAAAGTCTCTTTAATAAATGGTGTTGGGAAAATTGGACAGATACATGCAAAAAAATGAAACTTGTCCACGACCTTACACCATACACAAAAATAAACTCAAAATGGATAAAGGACTTAAACGTAAGATGAGAAACTATAAAAATTTTAGAAGAATCCACAGGCAACAAAATATCAGACATATGTCGTAGCAATATCTTTCCTGATACAGCTCCTAGGACAATGGAAACTAAGGAGGAAATAAACAAATGGGACGACATCAAAATAAAAAGATTCTACACAGCAAAAGGAACCATCAATAAAACAACAAGAAAGCCCACTGCATGGGAGAACATATTTGGCAATGTTATATCCGATAAGGGTTTTAATCTCCAAAATTTATAGGGAACTCATACAATGTAATAAAAGGAATATAAACAATCCAATCAAAAAATGGGCAAGGGACCGAAATAGACATGTTTGGAAAGAGGACATACAGAAGTCCAAGAGACATACACGTAAAAAAATGTTCAAAGTCACTAATTATCTGAGAGGTGCAAATCAAAACGACAATGAGGTACCATCTCACACCTGTCAGAATGGCTATTATCAACAAATCAACAAAATACAAGTGCTGGCAAGGATGCGGAGAAAAAAGGAACCCTCCTGCACTGCTGGTGGGAATGCAGACTGGTGCAGCCACTGTGGAAAACAATATGGATTTTCCTAAAAAAATTAAAAATGGAACTCCCACCTGACCCAGTAATCCCACTTCTAGGAATATATCCCAAGAAATCAGAAACACTAATCAGAAAGAATATATGCACCCTTACGTTCATAGTGGGACAATTTACAATAGGTAAGATTTGGAAACAGCGTTAAGTGCTCATCAGCAGGTGAATGGATTAAAAAACTGTCATACCTGTATACAATGGAATACTACATTGCTGTAAAAAAGAAAGAACTCTTACCATTCACAACAACATGGATGGACCTGGAGAGCATTATGCTAAGTAAAATAAGCCAGTCATCCTATATAATAAAAGCCTAATATGCTAAGTGTCTGGTCATCCATTCATCCATTCAACCAATCAAAGTGTAATATGCTAACAATATGCTAAGGCCGCTCAAACACTCGCTATGACGTGCACTGACCACCAGGGGGCAGATGCTCCAACCAGTAGGTTAGCTTGAAGCTGGAATCCGGCTGATTAGGACTGAGCAAGACAGGCTGGACATGCCCTGTAGCCCTCCCATGGTCCCTCCCTGGCTGGCCAACCTCCCACGTCCCTCCCCAGCCCCAATCATGCACTGGTGGAATCCCTCAGCCTAGCCTGTGCCCTCTCGCAATCCAGGACCCCTCAGGGGATGTTGAAGAGCTGGTTTCGGCCTGATCCCACAGGCCAGGCCAAGGGACCCCACCGGTGCACAAATTCATGCACTGGGCCTCTAGTGGAAAGATAAATATCACACGATCTCACTCATTTGTGTAATATAATGAACAACATAAACTGATGAACAAAAATAGATCCAGGGACACAGAAGCATCGAACAGACTGTCAAACCTCAGAGAGAAGAAAAGGGTTGCAGGGGGAGGGGGTAAGAGAGGAACCAAAGGACTTGTATGCATGTATATAAGCATAACCAATGGACACAGACAGTAGGAGGGTGAGGGCATGTGCTGGGGAGTGGGAGTGGCTGGGGATAGGTCAGTGGGGGAGGCGGGGAGGAGACATATGTAATACTTTAAACAATAAAGAATTTAAATTAAAATGAATGAATGAATGAATAAATAAAAATAAAATGCCAACAGTGGCAATACTTTCTTCACCACCATGCTGCAATTGGATAATACATGTTTTAGTTGGCTGGCCATATTTGGGGTTTAGTGTGGCGTTGTTTACTTTGTGTTGAACACACAGTAACAGGACAAAAAAAAAATGCCTTAATGTTTCTCAGTATACCCAACTATGGAGAGAGTACTGTATTTTGAATCAGTTCTCATGTGAAAAACTACAAGAAAAGCCAATGACAGTGCCTGGCCTTAATCTTTGAACATTTCTTTAACAATGACTGGATTTTGCTTACTACCTTCCTTACTTGCTTATTTATTTTACTTCCCAGATTTCCAGTTGGGTTGGATGACCACACAACACTTTTTCTCTCACTTTCAAGTATGTATCTGACTATGTGGATTTCAAGTGGGATAGTTACTAGTGACTAACCCAAAGCTTAGAACTATGGAATGTGAACTAAATTTGAAAACATAAGCATCAATAGTCATGTACCTAAAATAAAAAAGCATAGTTCACTTTGCTGAGTTTTAGAAAAACACTATACAATACAATATGGAGCCAGCTATTGAATCTTTGCACATATTCTTTCCCACAGAGCAAGATGAAAGGAATGCTCTCCCACAATTCAAAAATCCTTTTAGTCACCAAAGAAAAGGTAATGTGAAATGAGCAAAACAAGAGAGTACAGCAAAGTAGAAAGATCAGATTCCACACAGGCTCTCTTGGGCTGGAGAGGATCGTCAGCAGTTTCAAGACGAATTTCCTCATCTGTACAAAAGGATGATAATAATACCTGCAACGTACTTGTTTTGAGAATAAAAAGAGATAGACCATGTCAAATGCCTGGTACCTAAAAAGGGCTCAATAAAAGTACACCATACTCATGAGCATAAATTAAGTTTACCTAAACAGTAAAGCTATTTTCAGTAGGAAAAAATAAAGAGAAACTGATATTTATAAAGACTAAGTAATAAGAAAGGAAAAAGCAGAAACAAATTTTAAAACCAGTATAATTAGTACTATACAAAAACCACATTTGCATATGGTGGGGGTTCAGGAGCGAAGATCAAGTAAATACGCCAAAATGCTGGAACCAATGATTCATGATCATGAACTTACTAGTGTTTTTGTTCTCTATTTTCAATATTTTCAATAGTGTACTTAATGTTACTAATATAATGAAAAAAATGTGATTTTTTTTTTTTATTTTGAACACTAAATGATGCCCTTTTTCATAAAAATTACCTACTTCCTAGCAGAGGCATTAAAACATTCTTTTATATAGTTCTGAGCTATTTTGCATGATTGCTAATAATGATTTCATCCAATTCATCATTTATCAAGAGCCTTGTGCCAGACTCCAAAAGGACACAAAATAAATGATAAGGTCCTGTCCTCATATATCCCTTGATAATAACAATGGCGGTGTCTCTACTGTTGTAAATTGGTTTGTTCATTAAGGCTTACAGGGAAACAAAGAGGGAGCAGGAGAGGGAAGAAGAGATATACTGCAAGGAACTGTGGGAGTTGGGGGGGGGGCAAATTCAAAATCTGTAGAATAGGCCTGATCATAGATATTACCTACATCTGCAAAATAACTGTGCAACACCTAGATGGCTGTTTGAAGAAATGAAATATGTAGCCTAGCCAAGTGGATATATCCAACTGAACCGCACAGTCACTCAATATTCCCTTTATTTTCTTCAACTTTCTAGTTTACTTAAAGCCACCAGGCTCTCAGTTCATTTCAGACCACACCAAAAATAGTGCATTCAGAAAATACTGTCCTTGATGCACACCATCTTCCTTCCCAAGGCCAGCTTGATACAACACTGGGTGGATTGGAAAGTTACACTCGGCTGAACAATCAACTCAAACACAGAGTGAATGTCTTAACAAATTAGGACAGAATTCTTATTTTGGGTGGGCTATTGCTTTAATCCTGGTCAAAGCCAAGAAAGAGTGGCATCAGAAAGGTCAACGAAAAGCAAAATCCACTTCCTATTAACCACAATGTTAAATGTCAGGAGGCAAAGGGTAGAGACTGGCTGTGTGTCCAGCATTATGGGTTCCAAATATTTTATGATAGTTGTCCTCTATTGAACTTTATTTTTAGTAGTTAATCTCCTATTTTTTAATTTATTTTAGGGTATAATCCCTTATTTACATAACTGGCCTTACTCATGCCATATGTATCTAATCCCCAGGGTTTCTCAAATGGGGCTAGTTTGCCTCCCAGGGGACTGCAGGAAATGTCTGGAAACATTTGTTGGTTGACAAAATTTGGGAAGCTACAGGGTAGAGACCAAAGTGCTGCTAAACACCCTAAAATGTACAAGGCAGGACTATACAACAAAATATTATCCAGTCCCAAATGTCCATAGTGCCCATGTTAAACCATACTAGTGAGAATTCTGCCACAAATTCCAATCAAGATCCTCAAAAACTAGGTCTATGAAGAAAAAAAGCTTGTTAAATTTTCTTAACCTTTAGTTTCCAGACTATGCTGAAATTGCCCTTTAAAATCATGTCAGGTCTTTTAGTGATTTTGGAAGGGTAAGATGAAGAAAATATGTCCATTTTTTAAATAGCTGAAAATTCTAATGTTCTAAGTGAGAGTTATTGTTATTGATTATAGTTAAACTATTAGAACTTTAAGTATAATCATATGTATAATGTCTACAACACTATTGTTAGTTTATCATGAGACATAAATTTATATTATTAATTTTTTAAAATAATATATTTCAAATGATTTAATTTTTGTTTATTCTTTAACTGAATTTACATTACATATCTTTTTCTCCTTTCAAATTCTATTTCATCTCAAAAGTGGAGTCAGAGGAAGTTTTCTAAATTGTAACTGTAGAATGCTCATGCCCAATGAGTAATTTACAAGTAACACAACCTATATTTTCCTGCTAACAATCCAATACATTTGTCATTGAGGGGAAAAAACGTTTGAGGGAGTCTCAGGGAATCACCAGGGCAGGGCAAATAGTGCCAGCCAGGTTGATGGAGGCTTAGATATGGCACCCACCTGCCAGTTCTATGGGGGGAGGTCTCAGCAAAGGAACATGTCCTCTTCCAGCACTTCTGTTTGGGTGAAAGGTACACCTTCAGCTCTCACCCTAAAGCCAGACAATTCAGTTCCTTCCCATATTTCGCTGATGCCCCAGCATTAAAGCTCAGAGAAAGTGAGTCTGAGACTCTGGTTAGGAAAAGAATGGGACAATCCCAAGAGAGGCAAACATGATGGAAGCCTTGAGGCAAACATGATGGAAGCCTTGAGGGGACTGTGTATTTTCAGTGCAGGCATCCAACTAGACGATCCGTTATTAGTCCAACTTTGGAGTAGACTTTCTTACTGCAATTAAGAACTGCTATGGATTAGATAATGGACCAGAGGAAGATGGAAAAGAGCTAATTTGTTACCACTGGAAATAAACCTGTGGAAACTATTGTTTTTGAGTCTGTTATAAAATGTCGAAGTGAGCTGAGCAAGTTGCAAGAAATATTTTTTTTAAGGAATTGTGCAGTAAATTGTGCTGGTGACAGAGGAAGCATTGCCAAAGTGTGTCCTAATATTAGAAATTTAGATTTGTCAAAAAACCTGCTGACAGTATGGGATGCTGATCAGCTCAGACACCTGAAGTCCTTAATCTCAGTGAAAATAAACTGAGATTTCCCCCTGGCTCACCAAATCCAATTGGAACATTTCTATACTGAAGGTTTTAGTCCTTAGCCAGACAAGAATAACATGGGCATAGGTGTTCTGGTGTGCCACTGGGTGGCTGGTCTTCCAGGAGTCTAACAATCTCCATTTCAGAAAGGCTGGCTATCATTCTACAGATGGTCAAGTTATTAGACCTTTCCTCTAATCAACTAATTGGTGAAAATCAGCTGTTTCCAATAGCCTATCTGCCCAGATTAGAACAACTAATGCTTTCGGACATTGGGATTTCTTCTCTACATTTCCAAGGTTCTGGGATTGTGTGCAAAACTTCAATGTTCGATACCTTATAGTCAATGACAACTGAATATCGCAATGGCCATTTATCAATGAGCCAGATAAATTACACTGTCTGCATGATTTGTCCTGCCTAAGAAACCCTGTGACTGAGGGATGCAGAGTGGAGACCACCTGCCAGCTCATTATCATCAAGATCAGTCAGCTGGAGACCCTGAACAAATGCAAGATTCTTTGCAAGGAGAAGAAAGGCCTGGAACGGAGACGGATTACCAAAAAGCACTTGAAAGTGAATGGAAAAAGGCAGGTAGGCATCAAGATCTAGAAAAAACAGGCCAAATGAGGAGTTCCTAGCAGCCCATCCCAGATGCCAGTCATTCTGCCTCAAATATGGTGCACCTGAAGATGGGGACGTCAAAACACAACAACCATTTTTGCTCAAAATCCCAGCTACTACACTGAAGATAAAATATCCTAATCATCTTAATCAGAAAATCCTAGAGAAACAACTGCCAGACTACATGATGACTCAAGGTGAAAGGATTGCTGTCACGTTGTCTCAAAGTTCTTGTGTCAGACCTTCTGTTGTCCTAGGAAAGTCCCAAAATGCTGGGCAGAGAGATTGAACTAGAAAATGACCAACAGTTTTATTCTGTGGAATATGGAGACTATTAGTGCAATGGTAAAAGCCAATTAATAAACTTCAGAAACTAGACTGTTTATGGTGACTGGGGTTCACTGGAAATAAATGATCTATTGGAACAATTCTACTCCACCCCCCCAAAAAAGAGGTTATATAACTTGCCCTATATTTAGAAAAGGTTGTGTACTTTTCATTGGGAATAGACCATTTCTAGGTTTGTATATAATAGCAACAATAAACACTTTGTACTTACTTAAAAAAATGTTTGAAAATACACTAAAAATCATCTGTTTTTCAATGCCCATTGTATTATTCAGGGTTCTCCAGAGATGAGAATCAATAGAATCAATATGATATGTGTATGTGTGTGCATGGGTGTGTGTGTGTGTGTGTGTGTATGGAGAAAGAGAAAGAAAAAGAAATGGAAATCCTATCTAATAAAAGAGAAACATGGTAATTAGCGTACATCCGCTACCCTTGCCATTGGCTAATCAGGGCAATATGCAAATTAACTGCCAGCCAAGATGGCGGCCGGCAGCCAAGCAGCTTGAAACTAACATGAGGCTTGCTTGCTTCAGTGATGGAGGAAACCAACGTTCCCCGCCTGCCTTGCCGGCCTCTGAGCTTGCAGTTTGAAACATAGTTACAAATATAGAACCTAAACAAAACCCCAGAAACCTGCTTTCAGCGAGCCGGGATCTCAGAGCTGGAGTTGATACAGTGTTTTGATTATAGAACACAAATAAACCAGATACCTGCTTTCAGCAGCAGAGGCCTCAGAGCTGGAGTCAGAGATAAAGCTGGCCCAGAATAAAAACAAAAAACAAAAAAGGAGCAGTTGAGAGCTTCAGTCACCCACCAGCCTGAAAACAGCCCTCAGCCCCTCACCCAGACTGGCCAGGCACCCCAGTGGGGATCCCTACCCTGAAGGGGGTGTGACCAGCTGTAAACAGCCATCATCCCCTCATCCAGGCTGGCCAGGCACCTCAGTGGGGACCCCCACCCTGATCCAGGACACCCTTCAGGGCAAACCAGCCGGCCCCCACCCATGCCCCTGGCCTCTATCCTATATAGTAAAAGGGTAATATGCCTCCCAGCACCAGGATCAGCGGAGCCACGAGGCCTCCTGGCACCGGCATCAGTGTGACAGGGAGCAGTGCCCAAACCCCCTGATCGCCCTGCGGCTCTGTGTGTGACAGGGGGCGGGGCCACAACCTCCCTATCCGCCCTGCTCTGTTCCTGACAGGGGAAGGCGCCCCAACCCTCTGATCAGCCCGGCTCTGTGTGTTACAGGGTGCGGCGCCCCAACACCCCCCATGGGCACTGCTCTGTGTGTGACGGGGTAGAGCCATAACCTCCCCATCGGCCCTGCCCTGAGTGTGAGAGTGGCGGCATCCCAACCCCCTGATCGGCCCTGCTCTGTGGGTGATAGAGGGCAGCGCCCCAACCCTGATCCGCCCTGCTCTGTGTGTGACAGGGGGCGGTGCCCCAACTCCCCTATCGGCCCTACTCTGTGAGTGACAGGGGGGAGCTCCCCAACCCCCTCATTGACCCTGCTCTGTGTGTAACAGGGTATGGAGCCCCAATCCCCCTGATGGGCCCTGCTCTGTGCATGACAGGGGGCAGCGCCCCAACCCCGATTGGCCCTGCTCTATGCGTGACAGGGTGATGCCACAACCCCCCAGTCGGCCCTACCCTGAGCGTGACTGAGGGTGGCATTGCAACCTCCCAATCCGCCCTGCTCTGTGCATGACAGGGGGCGGCGCCCCAACTCCCCAATCAGCCCTGCTCTGAGCCTGACCAGGGGCTACACTTAGGGATTGGGCCTGCCCTCTGCCACCTGGGAGCAGCCCTAAGCCAGCAGGTCGTTATCTCCCGAGGGGTCCCAGACTGCGAGAGGGCACAGGCCCGGCTGAGGGACCCCCCCCTCCCCCCTGAGTGCACAAATTTTTGTGCACCGGGCCTCTAGTCCTATATAATAAAAGCCTGATATGCAAACTGACTGAATAGTGGAACAACCGGTGGAAGATCGGGGGTAGACGCTCAATGCAGGAGCTGTCCTGAGCCCGCAGGCCCCAGGCCAGCCAACGTGGGTGCCAGCGGAGGCCCCCCAATCACCCCACCAGTTGCCCCACAGATTCGCCCTGATTGCCAGCCAGGTCTAGGGACTCTACCTGTGCATGAATTTCATGCACCGGGCCTCTAGTTTATTATATATGTCATATATAATAGATGATTGATATATCTATAATAATAAAAGCATAATATGCTAATTAGACCAGACGTCCTTCTGGACGTCCTTCTGGAGAATCTTCTGGATGAAGCCGCAGTGGAGGGGGCTGTGACAGAAGTGGCCGCACACAGCAGCGGGGGCTGAGGCCCTAGCACAAATTTCGTGCATTGGGCCTCTAGTATATACATATATACATACACACACATATGTATACACTGAGTGGCCAGATTATTATGACCACCTGACGTTTGTAGGCAAATTAGCTATAATTTCGTGCTGAAGTTGCTAGAGGGCCAGACCATTATAAATAGGGAAGCAGGTTGTTTACCACAACAGTAGGAGTGATTTTTTTTCTGAAGATATGGGTAAACAATGCAATTCAACAGCCTTTGAACATGGAATATATATATATGTACACTGAGTGGCCAGATTATTATGACCACCCCATCAGTACTTTGTTGGGCCACCTTTTGCCTTCAATACTGCGGCGATTCTTCTTGGCATTGACTCCACGAGATGTTGAAAGGTGATGCGAGGAATCTGACACCATGCCTGATGAATAGCACTGTCCAGTTCTGTGAGATTTGATGGTTGTGGAACCAGCTGCCTGGTGGCTCTTTTAACTTCGTACCACAAAGGCTCAATTGAATTGGGATCTGGTGATTGGGGGGGCCACCCAAGCAAGATAAAGTCTCCTTCATGTTCTTGAAAGCACTCCTGCACAATACGAGCACTGTGGCATGGAGCATTGTCTTGTTGGAAGAAGCCATCTCCATTGTGATATGCCATCAACATGATAGGATGAACTTGATCAGCAACAAATACTTAGGTATGTTGTGCTATTCAGACACTGTTCCACACGAATTAAAGGGCCCAAATCATGCTAGGAAAACATGCCCCAAACCATAACACTGCCCCCACCAGCTTGAAAGGTTGTACTCATGCATGTGGGGTGCATGCTCTCATGCTGTTTTCGCCAAATTCTCACTCTGCCATCTGCATGATGCAACTGGAAATGTGATTCATCAGACCACATGACTTTTTTCCAATGCTCGACTGTCCAATTCTTATGTTCCTGTGCAAATTGGAGACGTTTTATCTTGGTAACTGCAGACAGCAAAGGTGTTCGAACAGGCCTTTGGTTTCTATATCCCATACGATGCAGTGTACGGCTAATCTGCCTACAAATGTCAGGTGGTCATAATAATCTGGCCACTCAGTGTGTGTGTGTGTATGTATATATATATATATATATATATATATATATATATATATATATATATGGACTTATTATAGAGAATTAGCCCATGTCATTATGGAGGTTGGCAAGTCAAAATCTGCACAGCTGATGCCCCAGAAGCTGCTGTGGAACCAGGAAGAGCCAATGTCCTATTTGGAAGATCATCAGGCAGAAAATTCTTTCCTACTCAGGGCAGAGTCAGAGTCAGCCTTTTGTTCTATTCAAGCCATCAACTGTTTGGATGAGGCTCACCCTCATCCTAGAGGGCCATCTGCTTTACTCAGTCTAGTAATATAAATGTTAACCTCATCCAAAACCACCCTCACAGAAACATCCACAATAATGTTTGATCAAATATCTAGCACATACACCTCTAACACCCACTGAAGAAAAAAATTAACCATAACACCCACTAAAGAAAAAGAAAGACACTAGAAAAAGGGAAGAAAAATTAGAAATAACTTAAATGTTCATTAATACAGATCAGTTAAAAGACTAATTCAGCCCCACACTGATATACATAAACCATTAATTTTTAGTGTAGCAGAAGATTGTTTAGTATCATGGAAAAGTTTCTTAAATACCATCCAACAGGCTCTGCTATTAGATGAGTGAATTTTTATAGTATCTTAAGATATAATTCATCCAGGCCTAGACATTTAAACCTGTCTAGTGTACTCAGGTACATCAGAGCCAGAAGATAGAATCATATAACTGGAAGGAAACATTGTGGTCATCTCATCCAAATGCCCCCTAAGAGTGATTTAAAAAAATAAAGCAGTGGTTTAGATATATCTAGAATCATTGAAAGAGCCTTGATCCATAGTATTGTAAGCATTTAAATGTCAGACTGAGGTTTGATGCTGACCATCTAAACAAATGGGAAAAGTACAAACCTGTTTTGGCAAAACAATGTTTCATTATTCCTATTTTGTGTTAAAGTCAATATTACACAGAGTATTGTTACTATCAAAGGAAAAGCCAGGCTTGCTTCTGCCTATGCCTCAGGATTGCATGGGGAATGACATAAAAATATAGTTGTTGGGACCCATCTCAGACTTACTGATATTATTTCCCTCCCCTTCTGGTGAAAATGCTGATCTAGAGTTTTACTCAAACATTTGATTTTATTTATTTAGACATGCCCAGAGAAAAATGCAAAAAATAGGGAGTTGTACAAATTATGATTCAATATAAAAAGCAGGCCTACAATTTCAAAAACAGTGTTTTCACTACTGTTTTCAACCTCTAAAATAAAGCTTATTATCAGAGAAAGTCTAAATAATGCCATTTATGAAGTTAATCACAAAAAAGTAAAACAGCTCGACGGTATAGCTCAGTGGTTGAGTGCTGACCTTGAACCAGGAGGTCATGGTTCAATTCCAGGTTGGGGTACATGCCTGGGTTTCGGGTTTGATTCCTAGTAGGGGCTGTGCAGGAAGCAGCTGGTCAGATTCTCTCTCATCATTGATGTTTCTATCTCTCTCTTCCTCTCCTTTCCTCTCTGAAATAAGTAAATAAAAATATTTTTTTAAAGTAAAACAATTGAAGTGTTGATTTTAACTTCATGTCTGGGACCAGCCTTTCAAAATCCAGTTATTAAATGTATATAATACCTCTATCTGTTAATAATACTTAAAGATTTGAATGCCACTCCCTCTCCATTAGAGTTTAAAGCTCTGATCTTTTTTTAAATATATTTTATTGTTTTTTTAATAAATCAATTACACAGAGTATTGTTACTATCAAAGGAAAAGCCAGGCTTGGTTCTGCCTATGCCTCAGGATTGCATGGGGAATGACATAAAAATACAGTTGTTGGGACCCATCTCAGACTTACTGATATTATTTCCCTCCCCTTCTGGTGAAAATGCTGATCTAGAGTTTTACTCAAACATTTGATTTTGTGCCCACAACCAAGGTACATGCCCTTGACCGGAATCGAACCTGGGACTCTTGTGTCCACAGGCCGACACTCTATCCACTGAGCCAAGCCAGTCAGGGCTAAAGCTCTGATATTAATGACAAATATATTCTTCTTGTACCACTTAGTGTGAACTGCAACAAAGTCTACAGAAATATTAGTTCTTACTACCAGGATGTGACTTGTAATTATAAATATGCTATTCATGAACTAAAAAAGTAAGAACCAGCCCCGGCCAGTGTGCTCAGTGGTTAGAGCGCGAGTTCCCACACCAAAGGGTCACAGGTTCGATTCTGCTCAAGGGCAAAAACCTAGGTTGTAGGTTCAATCCCCGGCCCCAACTGGGGCATATGTAGGAGGCAACCAATTAATGTGTCTCTTTCACATCGCTATTTCTCTTCTCTTTCTCTCCCTCTTCCCCATCCCTTCCACTCTCTAAAAATCAATGGAAAAAAATATCCTCATTCCTTGGGAGAGGACTAAAAAACAAAACATGATGAGAAGAATGCCTATAAAACGCACTAAGATCCTTGGATTAAAAGTACCATGTAGATACAAACTCTGAAGCTATAGTATTATAGATACAGTAATCAACAGAATCAGAAATTTTTTCTTTAGTTTGTCAAAAACATTTACTGAGTTGCATAACCTCTATTGGAAAGGTTGAATTAACCTTTTTTTTTCTTTAATTTCTTTATTGGTTAAGATATTACATATGTGTCCTCATCCCCCCATTAACCCACAACCCCAACCCCAACTCATGCTCTCATCCCCCTGTTGTCTGTGTCCATTGGTTGGGCTTATATGAATGCGTACAAGTCCTTTCGTTGATCTCTTCGCCTTACCCCCACCCTCCCCTAATTTCCCTCTGAGGTTTGACAGTCTGATAGCTGCTTTTCTGTCTCTGGATCTGTCCCTGTTCATCAGTCTATGTTGTTCATTATACGCCACAAATGAGTGGTATCATGTGGTATTTATCTTTCTCTGACTGGCTTATTTCACTTAGCATAATGCTCTCCAGGTCCATCCATGCTGTTGCAAATGGCAAGAATTCCTTCTTTTTTACCACAGCATAGTATTCCATTCTGTAGATGTACCACAGATTTTTAATCCACTCATCTGCTGATGGGCACTTAGGCTGTTTCCAAATCTTAGCTATGATGAATTGTGCTGCTATGAACATAGGGGTGCATATATCCTTTCTAATTGGTGTTTCTAGCTTCTTGGGATATGTTCCTAGAAGTAGGATCACTGGGTTAAATGGGAGTTCCATTTTTAGTTTTTAGAGGAAACTCCATACTGTTCTCCACAGTGGCTGCACCAGCCTGCATTTCCACCAGCAGTGCAGAAGGGTTCCTTTTTCTCCACATCCTCTCCAACACTTGTTGTTTGTTGATTTGTTGATGATAGCCATTCTGACTGGTGTGAGATGATACCACAGTGTCATTTTGATTTGCCTCTCTCATATAATTAGTGACTTTGAGCATGTTTTCATATGTCTTTTGGCCTTCTGTATGTCCTCTTTTGAAAAGTGTCTATTTAAGTCCGTTGCCCATTTTTTGATTGGATTGTTTATCTTCCTTCTGTTAAGTTGTATGAGTTCCCTGAAAATGTTGGATATTAAACCCTTATCAGTGATAACATTAGCAAATATGTTCTCCCATGTAGTGAGCTTTCTTGTTGTTTTGTTGATGATTTCCTTTGCTGTGCAAAAGCTTTTTATTTTGATGTAGTCCCATTTTTTAATTTTCTCTTTAGTTTCCATTACCCCAGGAGCAGTATCAGTGAAGAAATTCCTTCAGCATATGTCTACGATTTCACTGCCTGTGGATTCCTCTAGTATTTTTATGGTTTCCCATCTTATGTTTAAGTCTTTTATCCACTTTGAGATTATTTTTGTGTATGGTGTAAGTTGGTGGTCTAGTTTCATCTTTTTCCATGTATCTGTCCAATTTTCCCAACACTATTTATTGAAGAGACTGTTTTGACTCCATTGTATGCTCTTGCTTCCTTTGTCGAATATTAATTGGGCATGGTTTGGGTCGATTTCTGGGTTCTCTATTTTATTCCATTGATGTATATGTCCGTTCTTGTGCCAGTACCAAGCTGTTTTAAGAACAGTGGCTTTGTAATACAGCTTGATATCTGGTATTGAGATCCCACCTAATTTGTTCTTCTTTCTCAGGATTGCTGCAGCTATTTGAGGTCTTTTTTTTTATTCCAGATGAATTTTTGAAATGTTCATTCTAGATCTCTGAAATATGCCATTGGTATTTTAATGGGAATTGCATTGAATCTATAGATTGCTTTGGGTGGTATGGACATTTTAATGATGTTGATTCTACCAATCCATGAACACGGTATGTTCTTCCATCGGTTTATGTCTTCCTCTATCTCTTTTTTCAGTGTCCTGTAGTTTTTCGCATATAGGTCTTTTACTTCCTTAGTTAAGTTTATTCCTAGGTATCTTAATTTTTTTTGGTGCCATGGTAAATGGGATTGTTTTTTTAGTTTCTCTTTCTGTAAGTTCACTATTGGTGTAAAGAAATGCCATAGATTTCTTGCCATTAACTTTGTATCCTGCTACATTGCCAAATTCATTTATTAAGTCTAATAATTTTTGGATAGAGTCTTTAGGGTTTTATATGTACACTATCATGACATCTGCCAATAAGGGCAGTTTTACTTCTTCTTTTCCAATTTAGATGCCTTTTATTTCTTCTTCTTGTCTGATTGCAATGGTTAGTACTTCCAGTACTATGTCGAACAGGAGTGGTGAGAGTGGGCATCCCTGTCTTGTTCCTGTTCTTAGGGGAATGATTTTAGTTTTTGACCATTGAGCATGATGTCGGCTGTGGGTTTGTCATATATGGCTTTTATTATGTTGAGGTATGATCCTTCTATTCCTACCTTGCTGAGAGTTTTTATCAAGAAAGGGTGTTGGATTTTGTCAAATGCTTTTTCTGCATCAATTGATATGACTATATGATTTTTATCTCTCAATTTATTTATGTGATGTATCACATTTATTGATCTGCGGATATTGTACCATCCTTGCATCCCCGGGATAAATCCTACCTGATCATGGTGTATGATCTTTCTGATGAATTACTGGATCCAATTTTCTAGAATTTTGTTGAATATTTTGGCATCTATGTTCATGAGGGATATTGGCCTATAATTCTCTTTCATTGTGTTGTCTTTACCTGGTTTTGGTATTAGGGTGATGCTGGCTTCATAGAATGAGCTAGGAAGTGTTCCTTCCTCTTGAAGTTTTTGGAAAAGTCTGAGGAGGATAGGTTTTATTTCTTCCTTAAATGTTTGGTAAAACTCCCCTGTGAAGCCGTCTGGCCCCGGGCTTTTGTTTGCTGGGAGCTTTTTGATGACTGCTTCAATTTCTTCCATAGTTATTGGCCTATTGAGATTTTTAGAATCTTCCTGATTGAGTTTTGGAAGGTTGTATTTTTCTAGGAATGTGTCTATTTCCTCTAAGTTGTCTAGTTTGTTGGAGAAGAGTTGTTCATAGTATTTTTTAACAATCCTTTGAATTTCTGTTCGGTCTGTTGTTATTTCACCTCTTTCATTTCTGATTTTATTTATTTGGGTCCTCTCTGCTTCTTGGTGAGTCTGGCTAGAGGTTCATCAATCTTGTTTATCCTTTCAAAGAACCAGCTCTTGGTTTAATTGATCTTTTGTATTGTTGTTTTTTTGTTTTGTTTTGTTTTGTTTTTGGTCTCTATGTCATTTATATCTGCTCTGATCTTTATTATCTCCTTCCTTCTGCTCACTCTGGGCTTTTCTTGTTGCTCTCTTTCTAATTCTTTGAGATGTAGAGTTAGATGATTTACTATCATTTTTTCTTGTGTTTTGAGGTAGGCCTGCAGAGCTATAAACTTCCCTCTCAGGACTGCTTTCATTGTGTCCCATAAATTTTGGATTGTTGTGTTTTTATTGTCATTACTTTCCAGGATGTTTTTAATTTCTTCTTTGATCTCATTGGTAACCCAATCATTATTTAGTAGCATGCTATTCAGCTTCCAAGTGTTTGAGTTTTTTGGATTGTTTTTATTGTAGTTTATTTCTAATATTACACCATTGTGGTCTGAGAAGATGCTTGGTATGATTTCAATCTTCTTAAATTTGGGGATACTTTGCTTGTGACCCAATATGTGGTCTATTTTTGAAAATGTCCCATGTGCATTTGAGAAGAACGTATATTCCATGGCTTTGGGGAGAAATGTTCTGAAGATGTCAATTAAGTCCATCTGAGCTAGTGAGTCATTTACGATTGCTGTTTCTTTGCTGATTTTTTGTCTAGAGGATTTATCCAATGTCAGTGGTGTGTTTAAGTCCCTTACTATGATTGTATTGTTGTCGATCTCTCCCTTGATATCTTCCAGGAGTTTTTTTATGTATTTGGGTGCTCCTGCATTGGGTGCATATATGTTTATCAGGGTTATATCTTCTTGTTGTATTGATCCCTTTAGTATTATGAAGTGGCCTTCCTTATCTCTTGTTATGGCCTTCACTTTGAGGTCTATTTTGTCCGATATAAGTATTGCTACCCCAGCTTTTTTTTTTTTTTTCATTTCCATTTGCCTGAAAGATATTTTTCTATCCCTTCACTTTCAGTCTGTGTGAGTCCCTTGTTCTGAGGTGGGTCTCTTATATACAGCATATATGTGGGTTATGTCTTTTTATCCATTCAGCCACTTGATGTCTTTTGATTGGAGCATTTAGTCCATTTACGTTTAAAGTTATTAATGAAAGGTACTTGTTTGTAGTCATTTCTATTTTTGTGCCTGTGTTCTTTCTTACCTTCTCATTTCTTCTTTTAACAGCATTCCCTTTAGCATTTCTTGCATTGCCAGCTTGGTAGTGATAAACTCCCTTAGCCTTTTTTTGTCTGTGAAGCTCCTGATTTCCCCTTCAATTTTGATTAATAGTCTTGCTGGATAGAGTATTCTTGGATTCAGTCCTTTGCTTTGCAACACTTTGTATACCTCTTTCCATTCCCTTCTAGCTTGATGTTGTTTCTTTTGAGAAATCATTTGATAATCTGATGGGGGATCCTTTGTAGGTAACTCTCTGTCTCTCTCTTGCAGCCTTTAAGATTCTCTCTTTGTCGTGTACAGTTGCCATTGTTATTATGACGTGTCTTGTTGTGGGTCTTTTGGGATTCATCTTGCTTGGGACTCTCTGTACTTGTGTAGCTTTTTTCTTCCCCATATCTGGGAAGTTTTCTGTCATTATTTCTTCAAATAGATTTTCTAATCCTTGCTGCTCTTCTTGTCCTTCTGGCAGCCCTATTATGTGTTTGTTACTTTGTTTCTTGTTGTCTCAACGCTCCCTTCGGCTCTCCTCCTGCTTTTTAATTTTTTTCTCCAGTTGCTGTTCAGATTGAGCTTGTTTCTCTACCTTATCTCCTAACTCACTAATTTGGTCCTCTGCTTCTTCTAGTCTACTGTTGAAACCTTCCATGGTGTTTTTGATTGTAGCTGTATCACTTTTCATTTCTTCCTGATCCTTGCATAGGTTGTTGATTTTCTCATCCATCCGGTGAATGAATTGTACAACCATTACTCTGAATTCTTTTTCTGTCGTGTTGCATGCTTCAATTTCACTAATTTCCTTTCTTGGCGACTCCTCATTTTCTTTCCTCTGGGGGTTGTGTCGTCTCCCCATTCTGACTATCACCAGAAGGTTCAAACATCGAGTTGCATGGGCCTAGGCCGTTTGCAGTGGGAGCTTTGCACCACCCTAGTGTCACTGAAGAGCTCTGACACTAAGATGTGTGGCTGTCGTGGGTTGGTGGGAACCAGGCTCACTCAGACTCAGCATTACCAGCACTCAGTGTGGTCTTGTGTGTGCACCTAAAATCAGGGACCCCACCTGCACCGCACTGAAACAGAGACCCCCCTCTTATGTGTTGAAAATCAGAGCCCCCTAGCATATGCCAGGAGTCAGAATTCCCCAAGAATGCAGTATCAGAGTCTGTTGCTTCGCGCAGCCTCGCGCTGAGAATCAGGGTCCCTGTGTGCGCATGCACCAAGAATTGGAGTCACTGGCTCTTGGTGTGAGTGCACTGGGAATCAGGGATCCCAGGCGCACGTGATAAGAAACAGAGTCAATTCACTGGTGCTTAGTGCTGCCTCCAGCCTAGAGAATCAGGGTCCCGGTCAGCTTGGGAGACTGGGTTGCACAGTAGCACTGTGTTGGCAGGAAGTTCTCTCCTGTGCTGCAGAAAGCAGACTTCAGTGTGTGCTTGCCCAGAATTGAAGTGGCACTGCCACCCTGCATGGGCTTCGGGTTTGGTTGACTGATTGCTTTGCGGGGAACAGATTCCCAGTGTCCGCAAGCTCTCAGGCTCAAATTCCTGTAGCGGCACTGCGCCCGTAAGAAGGGCAGGTCTATCTGTTACTATGGCACTGCCCATGAGCCTGCGGGGAGAGGGATGGGCTCTGTTACTCACAGAAATCTACCGCCGGGCTGTCTGGATTCTTGGTGTCTGTGGGTCTGTAGCTGTGATCCCAGGTCTCTGTCCCCAGTGGCTGCAGGGTCCTGGTTTGCGTCTGAGACCAGACTGGGTGGTGCTGAGGCCAGGATCCTAGTCCCAAGGAGCTCTGTTTCTGAAGATGGCGTGGTCTCTGTGCCCGCACTGGCTGCCCAGGAGTGGGGCTCCGCCGTCTAAGACTGCCCAGTTTGGCAGCCCCTTGGAAGAACTGCAGAATCTAACTGTCCCTAGCTCATACACATATACACCACACATGTCCACACACTCCTCTATCGCTCCCTCGCTCTCTCACACTCTCTCCCTCCCTACCTTCCTGCCGGTCGCCATCTTCCACTCTCCTCAAATTAACCTTTCTTAAACATAATTCAATCATATATCAATTATGTATCAAAGGTCCCTCCTTTCCATAGTAAACAGCTTCCTATAACTGGCTGCCAAATGTAGACACTTCACAGCCTGGTCTATGCACCAGGGGCCCCAGAACTTTACTTGAAAATCAGTTGGGATCTTCATTTAAAATGCACATCCCTAAGATCAAGTATGTCTTGGATGGGACCAAAACACCCACATTTTTAATGCATACCCCAAGTGACTCTGGGTGGCAACCAGTGAACTCACACCTGGAGGGACTCTTCAGTGCCACATAGTCTTTGCATTGTAGTGGTTTTTTCTGATGGTTCTTATTCCCTTGTCTAGTTTTTCTTAGTGGTTCCCAACCTTGGGTGACCTTTGGGATCACGTGGAAGCCCAACCCTCACAGATTCTGAGTAAACTGAGTGCATTTTAGTAAAGCTCTCAGGTGGTGGTCCAGATTGAGGATCCAGTTGGTGGTTGTCAAACCAACTGTAACGATCTCATCTCCAAGCTTTGAGCACCTGATAAATCAATCCATGACCAGGACCCCACCCCAGAGGACAGGTAGGTCATAGAGGTATGAACTTTCATGATAGGGAAAAGGCGTCCTTTGGACACAAGTTCAGGAAGGATCTTTGGGGACACTGCACCATACTCCTCACTAAAAGAAATATAAGGCCAACCAAATGAGCCTGTGAGCTTTTCCTTGCTTTCAGTCACAGAAAATGGGAATTTCTTACTAGTAAAGGATGGTCTCTCTCCCTTGTGAGAACTGTTCTGATTTATCTCCCAAGAATAAATCAATAGTTTAAAAGTTAATAAGTAATAAGTACTTAATACGTATATTTATATGTTTATTTTTGGCTACTAAAGCAGAGCAGTTCTCATGCAAGAGATGGGCTCTTGTCCTACGTTATTTTCAAAGCAATATAAGCTTTCCGGAAGACATTCAAACAACTCAGAAGTGTATGAAGTAAAAATTTTTAAAAACTCCATCCTCTCATAGACACTCACTACTGTATCCTTCCAGACCTTTCCTAAATACCTACCTACATGTATAGAATTGTTTCTTTACATGGGAACAAAGTACACATATTGATATGCAGCTTGCTGTTTGAAAAATCAATGCTTTACCATGGACCACCTCCTCTGTCAGAACATGCAGACTTACCTCATTCTTCTTTTAAGGGCTACTTCATTTTCCACAGTATCATCAGACAACAATTTCCTCCTCTTGGTGAATGTTTGGATTGTCAGTCTTATAGATAATGCCACAATGAACATGCTTCAAACTCGATACAGTTCATGTTGGTATCAGTACCCCTCCTTGCACAATTGGGATGTGTGCCAGGAGAAGAAGATGAGCCCTGGAGATGGAGACAGACCTGCCCAGAGTGATGGCTCCTCAGCATAGTTTGTGACATCACAGTTCCCCCTGTGAGCCTTCCCTTGCTTATTTATAATATTCAAATTAAGTCAGTAAACACACATTGAGGTCCTACTAAGTGCACAGCTCTGTACTAGATGGTAGAATTCAATGGTACATAAAATATGGTCCTTGCCCTCAAGGGACTTGTAATGATGCCATGTCAAGTGCCAATCTAATAATAGAAACAAAGAGCAGAGGGAGAGTAGAGGCAGGTGTAATTGTCTCACCAGGTCCTGATCTTGACCTATTAACCTTTATTAGTTACACCCTCTTCTCTCTTAGTAACTGCCTAACTTTCAAGAGATGATCACTCTAGTAACACACCAACCCTTTCTCCTATGAATAATAAGTTGATATGTTGACTACACATGCTAAAAAGCACATGAACATATATTACATACACATGTTTTGTGTCGGGGGGTGTCTAGAAGTGATGGACCAGCTTCATACGTGGCTGTCATATCACTCATATTCCCTCTGTGTGGGATTTGTTTTCAAGTGTACAGGCCTATGTATGGTTCACTATTCTGTTTCTCTAAGATGATTCCTTATTTGTTTAGGTTAATATATTTATGGCTGTTTCAAGTTTTAAAGATAAATAAAGCTTCAAGATAGTTCATGACCAGACTTTGGTCAAGATGGCAATGTAGGTAAACACAGTACTCAGAACCTCCAACAACCACATCAAAATTACAACAAAATTGGAGAACAAGCATCATGCAGAACTATCTGAAATCTAGCTGAACAGAACTCCTCTAGCTAAGGATATAAAGGAGAAGCCATATTGAGACCTTTAGAGTGGAGATGAGAAATGGGCTGGTTCCACACCCATGTGTGGTGGTTTAAAATTGGAAGGGATAGCCTAGCCAGTGTGGCTCTGTGGTTGAGCATCAACCCATAAACCAGGAGGTCACGATTCAATTCTTGGTCAGGGATCATGCCCGGGGTTCCCAGTTTGATCTCCAGTAGGTGGCATGCAGCAAGCAGCCAATCAATGATTCTATCTCATCAGTGATGTTTCTCTCTCTCTCTCTCTCTCTCTCTCTCTCTCTCTCTCTCTCTCTCTCTCTCCCTCCCTCCCTCCCTCCCTCCCTTCCTCCTTCCCTTCCTCCCTCCCTCCCTCTCGTTTCCTCTCTGAAATCAATAAAAATATTTTTTTAAAAAAGAACAAAATTGGGAGGTATATATTGGCTGTGGAGGTAACCCCTGAGGAGTAAAAGGTCTCAGCCCACATCAGATCCCCCAGCCCAGGATTCCAGGGCAGAGAAGTTCCCAAACAGCTGGCTGTGAAACCAGTGGGAACTACAGGTGAGTGGGACAGAGGACTCCTGGAGTCCCAGGCATTCCTCTTGAAGGGCCCATGCTAGGACTTGCTCAGACTTACTAACTCTGAGCTCCAGCACTGGGGCAGCAGTGCTAAAGGCACCAGGGACATAAAGGAAGAAATTGAATTGTCTGGAGGAACAGTTTTGTGCCTGACAAGCTAGCAGAGGCCATTGTTCCTTTGGTGAGCCCATCCCCAACAGTGCCAGCAGGCAGGGTCTATAGCCAAGTCTCTATCAACCTGATAACACTGTTCCCCCTGCCCTGGTGATTCCCTGAGTCCCTACCCCACCCAACTTGAGGACCCATCCAAGCCATTTCCAGTATATTTTCCATACAACTGGCCTCTCTTGGCTCATGCTTTGGAATTTCCTAAAATCTCTCAAGCAAGCAGCATCTGGCCTTTGTGTAACCCCTACCTCATGCTAAATGGCCCCAGGCCTGGCACTAGCAGCAACCAGCCTCAGTTCACAGCTTGACCTTTCCTGGGCACCTCCACACCCAGCAAAAGTAGCAGCCATATGCAGATCACTCTGTGTAGCTCATGATGGGTGGTCCGGGGCAAGGCACAGTTGGTGGCTGACCTTTGCACCTCCTAGGAGGCCCCAAAACCAGTGAATGCAGTGGACAGCTTCAGACCATGTCAGATTACAACCCAACCACCTCCATGAGCAACACACTCAAGAGGCGAACTCTGTGCACACCAAAGCCCCACTGAGGCAAGACCTGCTCTGTGGGGTTAGCCCCTGCACAACAACTACTTCACTGTAGCTGCAGCCAGTCCTCAAAGCCTATCAGCCTGGGAGTCAATCCCTCCCAGTGACATGCCAACAGCAATCAAGGTTGAAGAGGACAGTGCACACAGCCCACACAGGAGGTGCATCTAGCACACCCAGCTTGGGTGACTGGGGAGGCTGCTTCATTGAGTCCTTCAGGACACCTGCTACACAAGGCCACTCCACCAAGTCTAGGGAAACATAGCAGCTCACCTAATACATAGAAACAAACACCGGGAAGCTGCCAAAATGAGGAGACAAAGAAACAGGTCCAAAATGAGAGAATAGGAGAAATCTCCAGAAAAATAACTTAATGAAATGGAGGCAAGCAAACTATAGAGTTCAAAACAATGATTATAAGGATGCTCAAGGAACTTACTGACAATTTCAATAGCATTTTTAAAAAGGACATGGAAACCATAAAAAATAATCAGCCCAAAATGAAGGATACACTAATTGAAATGAAGAATAAATTTCAGGGAACCAACAGTAGACTGAATGAAGCAGAGGATCAAATCAGCAATTTGGAATATAAGGGAGCAGAAAGCAACCAATCAGAACAGCAAGAAGAAAAAAGAAATTTTTTTCAAATGAGGTTAGTTGAAGGAGTCTCTGGGACAACTTCAAGCATACCAACATTTGCATCATAAGGGTGCCAGAAGGAGAAGAGAGGGAGCAAGGAATTAGAAACCCATTTTAAAAAATAATAATGGAAAAATATCCTAACCTAGTAAAGGAAATAGACATACAAGTCAAGGAAGTGCAGAGAGTCCCAAGCAAGATGAACTCAAAGAGGCCCACACCAAGATACACAGTAATAAAATGTCAAAGGCTAAAGACACAGAGAGAATCTTAGAAGCAACAAAAGAAAAGCAGATCTTCACCTACAAGGCCTCCATTATACTGTCAGCTGATATCTCAACAGAAATTTTATAAGCCAGAAGGGATTGGCACAAAATATTCAAAGTGATGAAAAGCAAGGACCTACAACCAAGATTACTCTACGCAGCAAGACTATCATTTAGAATTGAAGGATAGAGCATTTCTTGGACAAGAAAAAACTAAAGGATTTCATCACCACCAAACCAATATTACAGGAAATGTTAAAAAGTCTTCTTTAAGAAGAAGAAAAATCAAAAATAGGAATAATAGAATAGCAATAAGTACATATCTATCAACAATTACTTTAAATGCAAATGAATTAAATGCTCTAATAAAAAAAAAAATGCTCGGACTGAATGAATAACAAAACAAGACTCCTGCAATGCTGTCTAGATGAGATGCACTTTGGCTTGAAAGTAAAGGGATGGAAAAGATATTTCATGAAAATGGGAACAAATAAAACAAAAAACCTGGGGTAGCAATACTAATACCAGACAAAATGGACTTTAAAACAAGGGCTATCATCACGAGAGACAAAGAAGGACCTAGCAATTCCACTTCTGGGTATTTATCCAAAGAAACCCAAAACAGTAAATCAAAAAGACATATACATCCATATGTTTATTGCAGCATTATTTACAATAGCCAAAATATGGAAACAACCTAAGTGTCTATCAAGAGATGAATGAATAGCCCTAACCGGTTTGGCTCAGTGGATAGAGCATCGGCCTGCAGACTGAAGGGTCCCAGGTTCGATTCCGGTCAAGGGCATGTACCTTGGTTGCAGGCACATCCCCAGTAGAGGGTGTGCAGGAGGCAGCTGATCTATGTTTCTCTCTCATTGATATTTCTAACTCTCTATCCCTCTCCCTTCCTCTCTGTAAAAAATCAATAAAATATATAAAAAAAATAGTTTGTTCAAGAGATGAATGAATAAAGAAGTGGCACATATATACAATGGAATATGATTCGCTCATAAAAAATAATGAAATCTTGTCATCTGAAACAATATGGATAGACCTAGAAAGTACTGTGCTAGGTGAAATAAGTCAGACAGAGAAAGACAAATGCCAGATGATTTCACTTAAATATGGAATCCAGAAAACAAAATAGATAAACAAGCAGAAAAGAGGCAAACTCATAGATTGGTTGTCAGATGGGAGAGGGGTTGGGAGGTTGGGTGAAAGAGGTGAAGGGATTCAGAAGTGCAAACTGGTGGTTGCACAATGGTCATGGGGATGTAGTGTGCAACACAGGGAATATACTCAATAATATTGTGATGACTATGTATGGTGTCATATGGGTACTGAATTTATTGGGGTGATCACTTCATAGGTTATGTAAATGTACACCTGGAACTAATACAATATTGTAATCAACTATAGTTTTAAAATAAAACAAAATAAATTTTTTAAAGATAGTTCATGACCAGTTTCATGGAAGGCTTGTTGGTGTTCCTTCCACGGGTGTTGCATTTTATTCTTCCACATCTTTGAATTCAGATTTATTTCCTATTGGCATAGTTCCTTTTCCTAGATGGATATGTTCACTATCGTCTCCAAGAAAACGACTCTTCATATATTTTAATGCCATCAATAAGACTAATTTCAACTGTGTCTTCCCATGCTAAATAACACTAAATTTTTTTTGTTAATCTTCACCCAAGGATATTTTCCCATTGATTTTTTGAGAGTAGTAGGGAAGAAGGGTAGGGGGAAAGAGAGAGAAACATCAATCTGAGAGAGACACATCAATTGGTTGCCTCCCGCACATGCCCCCCCATTCAGGGCCGGGGATCAAACCTGCCCTTGACCAGAAATCAGACCTAGGACTCTTTGGTCTGAGGACTGGTGCTCTAACCACTGTGGGCACCCCGGCCAGGGCACTAATTTATTTCACTTTCATTTTCCCTGCCTTCCAACCTGACACTGTATTTTTGGATATTCTATTCAGTAGGATCTGCTCCCAGCACCACCCAGGTATGAGCTCTGCAAAGTGGAGGCTGTTTGTCCTATTCACCGATGTGTCCACAATCCAAGGAGGGGAGTTAGTCCATCTCAGGTGCTCAATGGAGGTTTGCCGACAAACTGGATGACTGTCCCTAACTCATCTCTCTATGTTCCAGGTCAGAGTATATTGGATAAATAGGTTATATGCCAAAAAATTAAATTCTCTCCTAATCACAATTTTGTGGGTTGTCAGAATGTGTGATGACACTGTACAGTTATCTGTTTAAATACAAGGAAAGACGTTTTCAAGTGCTATAAAATAATGCTTGTGATGACTTTTCAAAATTGTCCTCACACACTCAAGGCATTTTATACGCATTATCCTTGATGTTACAGGATGCCTTCTGGTTTCTAAAAAACAAGGTGATGTTTTTGTGCCTAGCCCTGGCTTTGCCATTACTAATGAATAGGTATACTATCTGGCATGACAGGACAATGAATGCAGATGCTTGGATCAGAAACCAATCTACACTAATAAAAGAGAAAAATGGTAATTGGCGTACGACGCTACCCTTTTCATTGGCTAATCAGGGCAATATGCAAATTAACTGCCAACTAAGATTGGCAGTTAACTGCCAACAAGAGGGCGGTTAATTTGCATATGTAGGCACAATGCAGGGAGGCGAAAGGGAAAGCAGGAAGAAGCCACCTGCCACTGACAGTGATCGGAAACCCAGGGGGGACCTAAGAGCTGGGGGGCAGGGCAAAGGCGGCCCTGGGGCCGCCTTTGCCCTGCCCCCTAGCCATGATTGGAGAATCAGGTGCCTTTGCCACCCTGGCCAGTGATAGCAGGAAGTAGGGGTGGAGCCAGCGATGGGAGCTGGGCACGGTCGAAGCTGGCAGTCCCGGGAGCCAGGGGTCCCTCGCCTGGGCCTAAAGCGGAGCCCACGATCGCGGGGCTGCTGCAGCTGCGGGTCCCCACTGCCCGGGCCAGACGCCTCAGCCAGAGGCGTCCTGCAGGGGCAGGGGCGGAGCCCGCACGATCGCGGCCCCCCCGCTGCCACTGCGGGTCCCCGCTGCCCGGGCGGACGCCTAGGCCAGAGGCGTTAGGACTGGGCAGGGGCGGAGCCTGCAACCGCGGGGAGCTGGGGATCCCCTGCCCAGGCCTGACACCTCTGCCGGAGGCCTCAGGCGTGGTCAAGGGGCTGATCTGGTGATTGGTGATCGGAGGGTGATGAGGATCAACTCCTCTGGCTGAGGCATCAGGCCTGGGTGGGGGGCTGGGGGTCCCCTGCCCAGGCCTGATGCCTGGGCCAGAGGCATCAGGCCTGGGTGGGGGGCGGAGCCGGGGATTGGGGGGATATGATGGTCCCCTTGCCCAGGCCTGAAGCCTGGGTCAGAGGCGTCAGGCTTGGGCGGAGGGTGGAGCAAGCGATCAGAGGGAGATGGGGGTCCCCTGCCCAGGCATGATTCCTGGGCCAGAGGCCTCAGGCCTGGGCGGGAGTCAGAGCCAGTGATCGGGGGGAGATGGGGGTCCCCTGTCCAAGCCTGACACCTCTGGCAGAGGCGTCAGGCCTGGGCAAGAAGCCGATCAGGAGATCGGAGGGTGATGGGGGTCTACGCCTCTGGCCGAGGCATCAGGCCTGGGCAAGGGGCAGAGCCAGCAATCGGAGGGGTCTGGGGGTCCCCTGCCCAGGCCTGACGCCTGGGCCAGAGGCATCAGGCCTGGGCTGGAGGCAGAACCAGTGATGGGGGGAAATGAGGGTCCCCTGCCCAGGCCTGACACCTCTGTCAGAAGGGTCAGGCCTGGGCAAGGGGCTGATCCTGCAATTGGAGGGTGATGGGGGTCAACGCCTGAGGGCTCCCAGTATGTGAGAGGGGGCAGGCTGGGCTGAGGGACACTCCCCCCCACACACACCCAGTGCATGAATTTCGTGCACCGGGCCCCTAGTTTTTAAATAAAAGGTTAATGCTAACACATTTTTTCCTTTGTGATTATTTCCTGCTCAACTTCAGTGATTTCTTAAAGAATTTCTTTGGCTTGGTAAAGTGGAGGTAGACTGACTCGAAGATAAAAGTTACCTCCTTCACTTTCCCTTTGTGTAGTTAGGTTTGCTGCTGTTCCTCAGATTATACAAGAAAAAGAGGAAACACTACCAAAGGAATCTGCATAAGTCTATAGGCTCCGTTAGAAACTCAAGAGAACACCAAGCTCACCCATAAATGCACAGTGTCTAATGAAAATGTGGTAATGATTATTTTACATTTATTTAGCAGCAAAAAATGCACTAAATTTATTTTTTAATATGTTTTTATTGATTTCAGAGAGGGAGAGAGAGATGATAGAAACATCAATGACAGAGAGAATCATTGATCGGCAGTCTCCTGTATATCCAACACTGGGGATCAAGCCCGCAACCCGGGCATATGCCCTGACCAGGAATCAAACTGTGACCTCCTGGATTGTAGGTCGACACTCAATAATTGAACCACACCTGCCGGGCTGTCCTAAATTTCAAAATGTATGCACTCAGTTATTAGTGTATAGAAACGGCTGGCTGTTTGTTTTCCTCAGTAATTGGCACATTGTTTCCACAGCCTGATGGCAGTTGGCGTCACCACTCTGCTACAAAGTGGAGGTTTTCTGTAAACCAAGGACTGCACCTGATCACATCACCTCCCATCAGTACCATTAGTTATGGATCAAGTCCCATAGTACAGATTGAGTCAATATGGGACTAGATATTTACTGAGTCCATTGGGTTTTTTTTTATATTTCTCTATAGTAAAGCATTTGTTTGAATTTTCAAAGTAAGAAATTTGCTTCTTAACCCAAAGATCACACACAAAAGTGACTTCATATCCTAAATCTACTTCTGATTTAGAAAGTACTGCCATCTTAGACAGACTATTGTTCTAATTGGAGAACAACAACAAGAAATTAGTTCCTCAGGGGAATGTGAGAACCCCCCAACAACCATTACTGTACACGCCCTTTATTAACTCTTATACAAAGTATCTTTAAAATATAGCAAACGTTAAACAAGTGAGAAACCACAACTTGTGAATTGCTCACTTTCTCTAAATTCTGTAATGAAAAGAATAAAATCAGTCGATAAAAAACTCTCACTTTAAAGTAATGTTCTATGTGCTACTCTTCTTTGTGCCACCTCCTCTTTAAAGCTACAAGTCCCTGAAATGACTCAAGCAAAGCATACAAGGAACATACAGGACCCAACCTGACGGGGCATGACTACCCCAGCACACCTGAGGCCAGTCTGTTAAAAGGTCCCCTCCCTTTTTGCATCTGGAGTTATTTTCAAACACAAAGAATTTAAGTTAAAATGGTCCCTTGTAAGTTGAATTCAGCACTGACTCTCATTTTGACTGAACAAGGGATCATTTTCCAGTGAAATTATATTTTACGAGCCATTTTTGTGTCTGCATGCTATGGCTGAAACACACGCTTAACCCCAAAAAGGATGACAAGAGAGCTCTTTAAAACTTCGGACACTAAATGTATTTGTCATTTCCTCATTCTCACTTTTCTAAGATGACACCTCAGCAGCTATCACACACGTACAAATTTTTTAGAAACCTAAAACAAATTCAAACCTTCTCGGTTTTCTTTCCCCTGACAAAAATGTCCAGATGTAAGTCATCAATATGCTCAAGAAAAACTATGATGAAAAAGATCCAGTTCATCTTTGAATCCACCCAGTAGACAAATTATTCTTCTAATTTTTATATTTAAAAATATTATGCAACTCATTCAACACCTATGTCTTTCTACACAGAAGATGTAGTATATGGATCTACATTATGCAAAATGTTCGAATGTATTAAATTCAAACATTTAATACATTCGAAGTGGTTCTTGTCAGGACTGGGCCTGGGACAAGGGTGAGGGTGAGACCCCTGTGATGCAAATGTTAAGAGAACCTCCCTTGAGTGAGCTGACCCTGCACTGACGGGATCCTGAGTATCTCCTTCCTCACTCTCCCCAAGTCCAGGTTCTTCTGGAGTCAAGTCAGTGCTGCCACGAGTGGACAAGGCTGGTCATTCTCACAGATTCATCAAGCCAAGCCATGTGACCTTAAAGTATAGTGGTTGTCACAGTCAGGCCTGGGAGCCCCACTTCTATCACCCTCATGGTTGTTAAAACCTGTGATTAGTAACCTGGTTCATGATGTTAAATAGCATGACTCACAGCTAGAGCAAGTCCAGCTGTCTTTATGGATTCTCATCACCTGAGCAGACTTCTGCCTTTTGTCCTTCATTTCTCCTTCTGAAATGTTACAGGTAAACTGAAGGCAGGGGTGGGGAAGGGCACATGGCTCTGTTTTCCCCATACTGCCTTGCACTTGTCACATGAAGTGCCTTAGATATCTTTGCAGAAGATGGATTTTGAGAGAAGGCCTGCCTTCCTCACTTGCTCCTCCAGCTTTGTTTCTGTGGAGGGGAAGAGGTTAGCGTCACTTACGTCTATTTTGGCTTTCTCAGGAGACACGAAACCACTTCTGGACAACAACAGTAAAGTACCTAAATGGACGTTGTCACAGGCCTGGGGTCGCTCAATGAGATTAGTCTCAACCATCGTACATGGTCTTACTAAAAAAGCTATTCTGTAATTGTTGCCATTAGTGAGGCCACAATTAGGCAGTTGCCTCAAACTTCCTGAAGGGATTGGAACAGCAGGGGCTGCACTAATTTCCAGGGCCCCATCCATTAGGGGAGAGAAGCAGCTCATTAGAGGTCCCACCCTCTCAACTCCAATTACCCTGAGATAATGACAAAACATGGAGCACAGTGGAAACGTTGGGAGCTTCACAACCAGTTCTCTCATTCATGGTCTCTATTGATTATGTCCACAGAAATAAACTTCCCACAGACAGGCATGTCCACATAATCAGCCTTGAGGACACCAGGTCACATTCATTGAAAGGCTTGGAATTTTATCTATATTTGAAACTTTCAGAGAAAATGCTAAATGTAATAAAGTGATATAGAAAGATTTGTTTTTTCTGGCTCTTCTTCATCTCATAAGAAAATCTCACAGCAAAGTGAGCAAAAGCATGTCTCACAAATTTTCATATCTTCTATCTTTGCAGAAAACTGTACAGAACATAAAGCCTTACCTGGACAGCCCCTTTCCCACGCCATATTAAAAGGGGTAAAAAGTTGAGCGGACAGAAACTAAGAGGAAAAGAGAGAAATATTTCCCAGGAAAACAGAAATTGCATAAATCTGTTCTAAAAATGGCATCATCACCCATGTGGCAATGAATTAGGCCACCAGGCACAGTAGAGCCTATGGGCCACAGGGCCCATTTTTTGCATACTTCTGTCTTGTGTCATTAAAATTTAACTTCTGTTTCCTCTGTCTTATCTGCTTAGTCCATTATCTATGTTTCAATTTCAGATTCAGTTCAGAAGCCACAGATTTTTAAAAAATATATTTTTATTGATTTCAGAGAGGAACGGAGAGGGGAAAGAGAGATAAAAACATCAGTGATGAGAGAGAATCACTGATTGGCTGCCTCCTGCACACCCCCTTCTGGGGGTGTAGCCCGCAACCTGGGCATGTGCCCTTGACTGGAATCGAACCCAGGACCCTTCTTCAGTCTGCAGGCTGATGCTCTATCCACTGAGCCAAACCAGCTAGGGCAGAAGCCACAGATTTTTAATGTTTTTCCACTCTTTTTGGCCACTTAAAGGAGTTTGTGTGTTTTTCTACATGTGTCCCCATCACCTATGAGACAGACAGCTGCTTTACCATTCCTCGATGTGATCTGAAAGTATAGTGTTTGAACTTACTTCTGGCAATGTCTCCATAGGATGTAACTGTGTGAATAAAAAGAAAATGCCTAGAAGAACCAAAAAGGTGGCGTAGTAAATGCCTGTACGCGCCACCTCCCACAACCACATCAGAATTACAACTAAAATACAGAACAACCATCATTCAGAACCATCTGAAAGCTGGCTGAATGGAAGTCCAACGACTAGAGAGTTAAAGAAGAAAGCACAATGAGATTGGTAGGAGGGGCAGAGGTGTCAAACAGGCTGGTCTGACACCCACGTGTGCTGTTTTTTTAATCGAGGGGGAGTCTGTTTCTGCAAAGGCCAGGAGGAACAAGGGGTCATAGCCCCACACCAGACCCCCAGCGCAGGGTCCTAGAAAAGTCCCCAGCGCTGGGAAGAAAAGTCCCCATAACTACAGGCTGTAAAAACCAGTGGGGATTGTGGCTAAGGAACACAGAGGCTGCTGGAGACACAGATGTTCCATTTAAAGGGCCAGCCAACAAACTTACTTGGACTCCCAGCACCATGTGACTCTGGGGGACCCAGACACATACTGGGAGGAATTGAACTGTCTGGCATTGGAGCAGAAACTCAGGGGTGGCATTCTCCCACACAGGGGTGCTTGTAGGGATCATTGTTCCTGTGCTGGGACCTCCCCTGTTGCAGGGCTGACTGGCAGCCATACCTAAGTTGACATCATTCTGGCTCAAACTGTTCGCTACATCCTGGGGATTCCCTGAGACCCCACCCCATCCAATTAGCAGCCCCACCTAAGCTGTTTGGAGCAGCTTTTCCATATGTATGCCCTGTCATTCAGGCTTTAGACTTTGCTAAAATCGCTAAACCAAGCTGCAGCTGGTGTCAGTGTGTCCCAAACCTATCAATAAGAGGTCTAAGACCTGGCCCTAGCACCAGCCTGCCTTGCTTCACAGCTGAGCCTAGCCTGGGCACCTCCAAGCCCAATACAAATAGCAAATAGGAGTCGTCTGCAGATCCCTCTGTACCTCCTGCTGGGTGGCCCCAAGCAGTGGCTGACTTTGCACCTCCCTGGAGATCCTAGAGTCAGTGCACCCAGCAGACAGCTTCAGACCATAGCAGACTACAACTCTACACATCCACAAGTGACACACTCGAGGGGCAGACTCAGTGAGCACCAAAGCCCCACTGAAGCAAGTCCTGCTCCATAGGGTGTGTCCTGCACAGCTGCTCTCCCACTGTAGTCCCAGCTGGTCCTCACAGCCAACTAGCCTGGAGGTCAATTCCTCCCAGTGACACCAACAGCATTCAAGGTTCAACTACAAAACTGTGCACACAGCCCACAAAGGGGCTCACCTAGAGTGCCCAGCTCAGGTGACTGGGGAGGCTGAGCCACTTGGGCCCTAAAGGACACCTACTACACAAGGCCACTCTACCAACTCCAGGAGACACAGCAGCTCTACCTAATACATAGAAACAAACACAGCGAAGCAGACAAAATGAGTAGACAAAGAAACATGTCACAAATGAAAGAAACGGAAGCAAGCAAACTACTGGATACAGAGTTCAAAACCATGGTTACAAGGTTACTCAAGGATCTTCATGAAACTTACAAGGATCTTAGTGAGAATGTCAAAGACCTGAAAAAGGACCAGTTAGGAATTAAGCATATATTAACTGAAATAAGGAATAATTTACAGGGATTCAATAGTAGAGTAAAGGATTCTGAAACTCAAATCAACGATTTGAAATCAGAGGAAGGAAAAAACATCCAATCAGAAGAACAAAAAGAAAAAAGAAATC
The DNA here is from genome assembly GCF_964212035.1 of Myotis nattereri. Taxonomy (NCBI): domain Eukaryota; kingdom Metazoa; phylum Chordata; class Mammalia; order Chiroptera; family Vespertilionidae; genus Myotis; species Myotis nattereri. The sequence goes on from NC_138076.1 coordinate 109,224,557, forward strand.
CAAAAATATGAAGATAGTGTAAGGAGCCTCTGGAACAACTTCAAGCATACTAACAATCATATTATGGGGGTGCCAGAAGAAGAAAAGAGAGCAAAATATTGAAAACCTATGTGAAAAAATAATGACAGAAAACTTCCCCTACCTGCTGAAAGAAATAGACTTACAAGTCCAGGAAGCAAAAAGAGTCCCAAACAACAGGAACCCAAAGAGGCCCACACCAAGATACATCATAATTAAAATGCCAAGAGTTAAAGACAAAGAGAGAATCTTAAAAACAGCAAGAGAAAAGCAGTTAGTTACCTACAAGGGAGCACCCATACAACTGTCAACAGAAACTTTGCAAGCCAGAAGGGAGTGGCAAGAAATACTCAAAGTGTTAAATAATAAGGACCTACAAACAAGATTACTCTACCCAGCAAAACTATCCTTTAGAATTGAAGATCAGATAAAGAGCTTCACAAACAAGAAAAAGTTAAAGGAGTTCATCACCACAAAACCAGTAAGTATTACATGAAATGCTGAAAGGTATTCTTTAAGAAGAGGAAGACAACAATAATTCGTACAATGGTTTATTCCCAAGTATGCCTTAAGCAGAACAAATGTGTTTTTCTATATAGTTCCCTGCCTTAATAATTATGTAATATACATTTTTTTTAAAAAGAGGAGGAAGAAGGAGAACAGATAAAAAATATGAACAATAAAATGGCAACAAATACATATCTATCAACAATTGAATCTAAAAATCAAAATAAGCTAACAAGAAATCTGATGAACAAAATAAACTGGCAAATAAAATAGAATCAGAGGCATGGAAGCATGGAACAGACTGACAAATCTCAGAGGGAAGAGGGGAAAGGGGGGCAGGAAGAAATTAACCAAAGATCTTACCTATGAACACAGACAGTAAGCTGGTGAAGGCCTGGGGTGGGGCAAGAACCTGGTGGAGGGGGTTAATGTGTGTGGGGCGGGGGGGGGGGGGGGGGAGAGAAGGGGACATCTGTAACACCCTCAACAATAAAGATTTTTTTTAAATCTAAATAAATAAATAAATAAATACCTTAATATATATTTTTTAAAAGAAAATACCTTGCCCTGACGGGTTTGGCTCAGTGGATAGAGCGTCGGCCTGCGGACTGGGGGGTCCCGGGTTCGATTCCAGTCAGGGGCATGTACCTTAGTTGCGGGCACATCCACGGTGGGGGGTGTGCAGGGGGCGGCTGATCGATGTTTCTCTCATTGATGTTTCTGACTCTCTGTCCATCTCCCTTCCTCTGTAAAAAATCAATAAAATATACTTTAAAAAAAGAAAATACCTCATTCATTTGTTTCATGATTTTAAATGGATCAACCTCTTTTTTTCTGTTATATTAGTATTCTTTGAAACAGCAGGGTGACAGGTCTTATTCATAGGCACTAGTGAAGGTAACATTTTCACAGATCAACCCGCTAACACTGAGGCCACGTGTCATAGGGATACTGTTAGGAGAGGCACAGCCCTTGCTTTTCTGACATCTTAATCTAACACCCCAAAGTTACAATGGGAAAATTATAACTACTTATAATTAACAGAGCTTTCAAAATTACATCAAGTTGGCTGTGCAAACAGCAAAACCTAAGTCACTCTTCTGTTTATTCCGAGACAGTATGAAAATAGAAACTTGCCACCAGATGGAAAATGAAAACAAAGGATATAGACGCCCCCTTGTGGAGAGAGTGAGCACCGCCACTTCAAATGCTTTGATTCTCCAAAACACAGTAGGTCCCAAATAATAGCATTTTAAAAGATGGTCATCTTCCTAACTATTGCTGAAGTGAATACTTGGCCCACTAGACAAGTGCTTCAGAGTCTCATATGCTGTGTGATCAGAGTCTTGCCTCCCAAATTCTTCTTAGCAGACTCTCCTGTGTGGTCCCAGGCCCATGAATGCCCTCAGGGCTTATATACTCAGTGCTTCCCTGATGGTCTCACTTCAGGTCCTACCCTTTCAAGGCCTGAAGCCATCATAGCCTTATTACTTCATGTCTAATGAAATGGGTACTTCCCTTTGTCAGAAATTGTGCATTCATTTTACCTTAATTATATGAAAAAGAAAACCTGATATGAGTGAATCTTATGCTCACTGTGCTCAGAGAAACAATGGTGCCATTCTCACGTTTGGAAAACCTGCTAGGGCAAGAGTTCTTCCACAGCTTTTGTGATGGCAGATTTTAATTGCTCAACTGCTTAGTGGTCTCTTCTTGGATTGTAAGTGCTATGAAGGCAGAGACTCTCTCTTACTTTACTGGGACACTCTCAGGGCCCGGCACAGTTCCTGGCATACAGTGAGTGCTTAATACATAGGTGTTGCACAAATAAATTCCACTTCAGTGTCTGAATTTGGCTTGCTAGAGTCAGCAGCCAAGAAAGTGATGTAAGCAGTACATGCATAGTCTAACAGAAAGTACTCAGAACTGTGGTTGGGATGGCACAAGGGGCCCCTTCACCAGTGGAGAGCTGGGACCACACAGGAGAGCTGAGGTGAAAGGAGGGAAAAATCAGAGGGAGCTAAACACCTGAGGCTGAAATATAGCACATTCACCTCCCATTGCCGCACCCCAACCAATCTGAGCAGACCTCACTCACCTAGAAGACTCGTTAAGCCAGATGGCAGGGCCCCACTCAACAGTCTCTGATTCAGCAGGTCTGGGTGGGACCCAAGAATGTGCATCACTAACAAGGTCCCAAGTGACTCCAATGCTACTGGTCTGAGGAACACACATGGAGAACCACTGATGTAAAGCAATATTTGATTCTCTCTCCAGCTGCCCATTATAACCACAAGGCTCCTACCCAGGCTACCCCACCCCCAGTACAACCAAGATGAGAATCTCTGTGGATGAGATACAGGCAACAATGATGTTTGAAGTTTCCCAGATAGAAGACTTTGTAGTCAGAAAGGCTTTACTGAAAAGTTAAGGACCCTCGGCCTGTGTGGGTTGTCAGCTTCAGTGACAGAAACACACAATGGTAACATATCTTCTTACAACACAGGAAGGATTCCCCTCCATTGTCCCATTTGAGCCTCAAACAATCCTAGGAGAAAGTTTTAACTCAATTTTAGAGAAAAGAAGTCAGGTAATAAATGGCAGTTCTTGGACTTAAATCAGATGATGTTTATTTGTTTTTAATATCAACCTCAGAAACAAATAAACTTGGAATAAAGGTATTCAGAGGTGATGGGATTGCTGAGTAGAACAATCTGAGCAGTAGCAACACTGTGAACTAAAAGGGGAAGGTGTGCTATTAGAGCTCAGGGTCATTTGGTGGAATCTGGAACCATGGCAGGATAGAGCCACACCAAGAGAGGGAAAGAGAGAAATGCCTTGGCTTCTCCGACCTCTCCCAGTTCCTCCCAGAACCTTCTTTTAGTCCAATCAGTGTGGAAGCCCCTGACATGGGAGCTGGAGGCCATGAAGCTAAGCAGAGCAGTGAGAATCTGAGTGCAACTGGCCCAGAATGAAACATGAACATAATCAAACCCCAGATTTGCCCATATAAGCTGGAAAACCTCGGTCAAGTAACCCAACCTCTCAGAAACTATCTTCTACCCTAGAATGTGGAGCTTATACCTCTAGATCGAATGACAGAATGAAACAATACTGGCAGTGAGTAGGTACCACATAAGCTTGGTTTCCCTCCCATCACCCTAGCCCAGTGGTCGGCAAACTGCGGCTCGCGAGGCACAGTTTGCTGACTACTGCCTAGCCCTGTGTTGTCACAGCTATTAGTCTTCTTGCTATGCCACAATTTCAAAACCACCAGAAATATGAGTCCATATACTAGTAATGTCTGTGGTGCTTCCATGATCTGAGTGTCACTACTGCCATTATCATAGACATTCTTAAGTCCCAACACTGCTGTTGCTGTCACAGGGGAGCTAGATCAGTGCTAGAGAAAGTAGCTATTATGGGCTGTAGCAGGACTGTGTCCACCAAGATGGGGTGTTAGAGACAGGACAACAGTCAGTTTGAGAAGCTGCTTACAATATAGTCAGGAGAAGCAATGCCACTACTAAGTAAATTGACACAGAGTATAGAAGTGTGAGGTGTAGACTAGTCTCGAAAACACTGTTACTATGCTATCGGTTGGTGACCACAAGCTATGGAACTGCTGTCCCTCTTTCTTTCCAAAGTATATCCACAAGTAAAACATTTCTGAAAATATTTTCATATATATTGTAGAGCATTTATTTTTATATCACTATTTTTTTCTTGTCAATGAAAAGGAGAAGATTCATCCTCTGGTCACTTTCTATTTTAGAGAAACTGGATGCACATTATACAGTAAGAATTAATCAGTAATGACAGGTAAGAAACAAGAGGAAGTTCAAGGTTGGAAATGTACTTCATGATTACTTGGTAAGAAGTAAACAAGACTTTCATCATTAACAACTTAATAAGCAGCCTTTGTTTTTGCTAGTCTGTATTTAGAATGCCAAATTATTAAAGCCTAATAGAAAGATAGTGGGGTTTTTTAAAGGAAAATCTTTATCTAGGACAGCTGTCACCAACCAGTGGTCCGCGGACCACTGGTGATCCATGAGGTCTGAAAGATTGGTGACCGCTGGTTTAAGAAAACCTTTGGAGCAGCGGTCACCAACCAGTGGTCCGCAGACCACTGGTGGTCCGTGAGGTCCGAAAGGTTGGCGACTGCTGATCTAGAAGAAAGCATTTCACTTGGAGTTAGGAGACCTGGGTTATGTTTTGCTAGACCCAGAACAAAATTCAAAGTCTTTGGGTTCATTTTATCTTCTTTGTAAAATTAGAAAGTTAATAAATGATTTCAAAATTTTCTTCCAAATCTAAATCTAATCTCCCTAATAACTCTGAGCCTCTTCAAATCAAGTGTAGTGACTCACCTGCTCAGCTGCTGAAGATATTCAATGAGTTCATGCTAGGCATGTGGCATCACTTATGTTGGCCATTTTATACAATACTTAGGTTCTAAGAAAAAACTTTTTCTTTTTACTAATCAGTACTTCAGAAATTTGCAAAAACCCGTACCAAAATTTGTCATTAAAAAGTATTTTAAAATTTTGAGGTCATGGAGACCTTCAAAAATAAAATTAACTTCTAGAGAATTCAAACATTCCTATTACTGCTGTAATGAACAAATGGTATTTGCCTTTGTTATCAGTACAGATATTAGGATAACAATATATTTTCCACTATTCAGATAGCAACTCTTCCCAAAGACTTTGGTGTGTTTTTCATATGTATTCTCTTTAAATATCTTGACTACAGGAAATAATTGTAGTTAAAATACAATGTGTTTTATAGGAAACAATAATTATGATGTAGTTTTACAATCTAAAACTTTATTGAGGGAAAAATATATACACTTTGTCATCTTCAATATTATTTTTTAAAGCACCACATTTTAAGATAAACTTTACTATTAATTATTGTTATTAACAGTAATAATACTCCTTGTATTCATTAGCCCTTGGCATCTGCTCAAAGAAACTGGAGACTCAATAAGCTTCTTCAAGTTTAGCATTTTCATGCAACATATAATTTAAAAATACTGAAAATAGATTTAAACACTAGTAATAATATATTTGTTTCCTTAATGGTGTTGTGACGTAATAGATTTCTTTCCTGTTTCAGTTACTTCTCCCAGCTGCATACACAGCAATTATTCAAAACTCTGTAATTCACTTTAGCCTTAGATACAGAGACCCTAATAAATATTCCAAGGGATTGAAGTAAAATATAGCAGTTAACATTGTTGATCTTCATATGTTTTATTATGCTTCGTAATTAAGCTCATTTTAGAGCCCAAAGACAATTAGATAAATACATAGATACTTTTATATAATAACACCATGTTAAAAAGGAAACTATCAGTAAAGAAATAACAAATTAATATTTCTAATAAGAATGAAAAAGAATTGACAGAACCGGAAACAGCGTGTAGGTCTCTTCCCTCTTGCGGCCATGATAGGAGCACCAGCGGTCAAAATGAAGTTCAACCCCTTTGTGACTTCTGACCGGAGCAAGAACCATAAGAGGCATTTCAATGCACCTTCCCACATTCGAAGGAAGATCGTGCAGTCTCCTCTTTCCAAAGAGCTGAGACAGAAGTACAATGTCCGGTCCATGCCCATCCGAAAGGATGATGAGGTTCAGGTTGTTCGAGGACATTACAAAGGGCAGCAAATTGGCAAAGTAGTCCAGGTTTACAGGAAGAAATACGTCATCTACATGGAACGAGTGCAACGGGGGAAAGCTAATGGGACAACTGTTCATGTGGGCATTCACCCCAGCAAGGTGGTTATCACTAGACTAAAGATGGACAAAGACCGCAAAAAGATCCTTGAATGTAAAGCCAAATCTCGCCAAGTAGGAAAGGAAAAGGGAAAATACAAGGAAGAAACAATTGAGAAGATGCAGGAATAAAGTAATATTATATACAACTTTCATTAAAAACTTAAAATGAAAAAAATGAATGAAAAAGAATTAATTCCACTAATGTTACACATCCTAAACTTTCTAGAATGGCTCATTTCACTGAGTACCATTATTGATACTTGTCACTTTCTTCCAAGAATCAGTGGTGACCTCTTACTGGAGTCTAAGCCACAGCGATCAGACAAGAAGAAGAAATAAAAGGCAGCCAATTTGGAAAGGAGGAAGTAAAACTGTAATTATTCACAGAAGACATGATAAATTATATGTAAAAAATCCTAACGACTCCAGCAAAAAACTACTAGATTTAATAAATGAATTTGGCAATATAGCAGGATACAAAATCAACACCAAAAAATCAATGATGATGAATAATGAATTCTCAGAAAGAGAAACTAAAGAAACAATATCATTTACCATTATTGGATGGTACCAATGTTACCATCATTGCAACAACAACAAAAATAAGATACTTAGGAATAAATTTAACCAAGGAGGCAAAACACCTGTACTCGAAAAACTACAGGACATTGGAAAAATGATAGAAACAAGTGGAAGAATATACCATGTTCATGGATTGGTAGAATCAACATCATTAAAATGTCCATACTACCCAAGACAATCTATAGATTCAATGCAATCCCTATTAAAATGTCAACAGCATATTTCACAGAGCTAGAACAAATACTCAAAAAATTTTTATGGAACCAAAAAAGACCCAGAAAGCCCCAGCAATTCTGAGAAAGAAAAACAAAGCTGGAGGAATCACAATACCAGAGTTCAAGTTATACTACAATGCCACCATAATCAAAACAGCCTGGTACTGGCACAAGAACAGACATATAGATCACTGGAAAAGAACAGAGAACCCAGAAATCAACCCGAGCCATTATGCTCAATTAATATTTGACAAAGGAGGCAAGAGCATACAGTGGAGTCAAGACAGTCTCTTCAATAAATGGTGTTGGGAAAATTGCAGTGGTACATGCAAAAAAATGAAACTAGACCACCAACTTACACCATACACAAGAATAAACTCAAAATGGATAAAAGAATTGAATGTAAGTCGTGAAACCATAAAAACCCTAGAGGAAACCATAGGCAGCAAAATATCAGACATCTCTCATAGTAATATGTTTGCAGATATAACTCCTAAGGCAAAGAAAACTAAGGATAATATAAACAAATGGGACTACATCAAAATAAAAGATGCACAGCAAAGGAAACCATAAACATAACAAAAAGAGAGCCCACTGTATGGGAGAACATATTTGGCAATGATACATCTGATAAAGTGTAGGGAGTGGCTCTAGGGTCAAGCCTCGGGCTGACCTGTGGCAGGGCCACAAACAAGTCCCAGCCTGGAGGGCAGAGCTCTCCTAGCATAATGAAGCCTGACCTTGTAGCCCTCCCTAATTCCTTCCTAAGCAGCTAATGGGCTGTGGGAGGTGCAGCAAGTGTTGCCAAAACAAAAACATTTGTATACGTGTTAATCTACCCTTGTTTTAATCAGACTATAAAATAAAGCATCAGCTTGCAGGCTGGGTCTTTTGTGTCCTCATCCAGACATGGGAGATCCACAAAGCCCCAGCTGTATTCTGTTGTCTATCTTTACTTCAAGCCTTCGCCACTCCTCTCAGATTCACCCTTGGCCATGCTGGCACAATAAAGGGTGAATATCCAAAATATATAAGGAATTCATACAACTTAACAGAAGGAAGACAAACAATCCAATTAAAAAATGAGCAAAGGACCTAAATAGACACTTCTCCAAAAAGGACATGCAGATGGCCAAGAGACATGAAAAAAAATGTACAAAGTCACTGATCATCAGAGAGATGCAAATTAAAATGAAAATGAGGTATTACTTCACACCTGTCAGAATGACTACCATCAACAAATGAACAAATAACAAGTGCTGGTGAGGCTGTGGAGAAAAGGAAACCCTAGCACACTGCTGGTGGGAATGCAGACTGGTGCAACCATTATGGAAAACAGTATGGAGTTTCCTCAAAATATTGAATTCAGTACTGCCATTTGATCCAGTGATCCCACTTCTAGGATATATCCTAAGAAACCCAAAGCACCAATCAAAAAGAATGTATGCACCCCTATGTGCATAGTAGCACAATTTACAATAGCTAAGATCTGGAAAGAGCCCAAGTGCCTATCATTAGATGAATGGACAAAAAAGCTGCAGTACATTTATATCATGAAATACTATCTATACATATAAAAGGCTAAGTGTCCGTCCATCCAACCAGTAGCTATGACACACACTGACCACCAGGGGGCAGACGCTCAACACAGGAACTGCTATGTCGTGCACAGGCCATCCTATCTAATAATAGAGAAACATGGTAATTAACCGTAACTTCGCTACCCTTCCCATTGGCTAATCAGCGAGATATGCAAATTAACTGCCAACCAAGATGGCGGCCAGCAGCCACATAGCTGAAGCGAACATGAGGCTTGGTTGCCCCGGCGATGGAGGAAGTCAAGGTTCCCAGCCTGCCGCAGCCCAGCTCTGAGCTCCAGATGCAACAATGTTGCAATTATAGAAGCTAAACAAACCCAGATACCTGCTTTCAGCCAGCCACGCCTCAGAGCTGGAGCCAGCTTTCAGCTCCAGTGAGAGCTATAGAAGGTAAATAAATCCCAGAATTTAAAAAAAAGAAAAAAAAAGAGGCTGGGAGCTTCAGTCGCCCGCCAGCCTGAAAACGGCCCTCAGCCCCTCACCCAGACTGCCCAGGCACCCCAGTGGGGACCCCTACCCTGAAGGGGGTGTGACCAGCTGCAAACAGCCATCATCCCCTCATCCAGGCTGGCCAGGCACCCAAGCAGGACCCCCACCCTGAAGGGGGTGTGACTAGCTGCAAACAGCCATCATCCCCTCATCCAGGCTGTCCAGGCACCCAAGCGGGACCCCCACCCTGATCCGGGACACCCTTCAGGGCAAACCAGCTGGCCCCCACCCATGCCCCAGGCCTCTATCCTATATAGTAAAAGGGTAATATGCAAACTGACCCTAACAGCAGAAAGACTGGGAATGACTGGTCACTATGACACACACTGGCCACCAGGGGGCAGACGCTCAATGCAGGAGCTGCCCTCTGGTGGTCAGGGTGCTCTCACATGGGAGGAGCTCTGCTCAGCCACAAGCCAGGCTGACGGCTTCCAGTACAGCAGTGGTGGTGGGAGCCTCTTCTGCCTCCTCAGCAGTGCTAAGGATGTACGACTACAGTTTAGGCCTGCTCCCCGCAGGCAAGTGGACATCCCCCGAGGGCTCCCAGGCTGCCAGAGGGATGTCTGACTGCCAGCTTAGGCCCAATCCCTTGGGGAGTGGGCCTAAGCCAGCAGGTGGTCATCCCCTGAGGGGTCCCAGACTGTGGGACCAGGCTGAGGGACCCCCCCTCCCCACCGAGTGCACAAATTTTTGTGCACCAGGCCTCTAGTCCTATATAGTAAGAGAGGAATATGCTAATTATCCGTTAGGCCATAATGTTACGCCATAACATCACCAGCAGATCAGCAGGCTATGTCCCCGCCCTCTGCTCGGGCAGCTGCAAAGCCCTGGGTGGGATAGGATACAATAGGAGGGGATAAGAAAGGAGAGGTAAAGGAAGGCAGGCCTGCATGCAGACAGGCCTAGAGGAGAAACAGAAATACAGAAAGGGAACAAGCTGAGAAGAGCAGGACGCAGGCAGCGCGGAGTGGGGAGCCCCACCCAGACACCAGGTGCAGGCCATTGGCGGGTCCCCAAATGGAGGGGTGGATGGTCTGAGGCCTTCCGGGCGGAGGCGCTCCTGCTTTGCAGTAGCAGTGCCCGGGCATGCTGGCCTTGGCCACCATCGCTGGGCGAGGCGTCCTGGGCAGGGAACGGGAGCAGAACAGCAGCAGGGAGGCCGGGAAGTGGGGGCAGCAAACACCTGGCCAGGGCTGAGCCCTGGGCTGGGGGTTAATGCTCCCCCCCACCACAATGGAAGCTTTAAGGAGAGAAGGAGGGCTGCTCCCTCTCTCACACACACACTCCCGCCTGGGCCTCTTCTCTCTCTCCGGCTCCATTTTCTCCGCCACCGGGGGCAGGGGACTCCTTTGAGGGGCCCAGCCATACCCCAGGTCTCCCTTCAGAGCTGGAATGAACCCCCGGGGGAGCCAGGAGACGGAGAGATGGGAGGGGGGTGGGGTGGAGAGAGCAGCAGCCCCGGAGAGTTTGGGGGGAAGTAACCAGGTGGGGAAGGGGAGGAACAGGGAAGGGGCTTCAGGCCCCCCCTTCCACTATGGACAAGCGGCTTCTGGGGCTGCCCCCTCCAGGCGGGGGCAGGGGGGACCCTAGGGCTGGTGGGTGGGGAGCCTGCGGGCCCTGGAGAGCCTCCCAGTGGGGGTGACGGAGGGAAGCAAGACATCGAGGACATTCTATAGCAGATAATGACCATCACGGACCAGAGCCCGGAAGAGGCCCAGGCCAAGAAACACGCCTAAACTGCCACTGAATGAAGCCAGCTCTCTTTAGTGTCCTGTGTGAAATCAAGAAGACCAGCCTCAGGAGAAGGAAGATGGTGGCGATATAGGCAGATGTGTCCCAGGTCGTGTCCCGGAGCAAATGGAGAGAGCAGCTGAAACTAATAGCACCCACACCGAATTGGCGAAATTGTTCAGCTGGTGAGACGGTTTGCAGCCGGGAAGAGCAGAACTCCCCTGGAAAGCAGATCCAAGAAACAGCAACCTCCTGAGCACCACACCCTCTGCTGAGGAACAGCAGCTGTACGTGAAACCTCGCCCCACCAGCCAGAAGAGCCACCACAGCTGTGAACAGCACCCACCAGAGGAGCTGCTGCCAACTGAAGAGCAGCTGCTACCGCAACCCCCCGAAGAGCAACCACAGATCAAGGAGTCACTGCCACCAAGGGAGCAACCACTGAACAACTCAACGTCTAGATATGTCAGTGAGATCAAACATGGGTAGACAAAGAAACTCCCAAAGGAAAGAGAAGGAGGACTCTCCAGAAAAGCAGCTAAGTAATACAGAGGCATGCAACATGACAGAAAAAGAATTCAGAATAAGGGTCCTAGAGTGCATAAACCGGATGGAAGAAAAAATCGACAACCTCTGCAAGAAGCAAGAAGAAACAGATGAAAAAATCGATAAGATATGGAAGAAGCTAGAAGAAACAGATGAAAAAATAAACAACTTAAGTAAGACCCAAGAAAAAATGAAGAGTGATATAGCTCCAATGAAAAACTCCATTGAAAGTATCAACAGTAGACTAGGAGAAGCGGAGGACCGAATTAGTGAATTAGAAGACAAGGAAGCAAAACACACCCAAACTGTACTGCAATTGGAGAAAAAAATTAAAAGACAGGAGGGGAACCTAAGGGAGCTTTGGGACAACATGAAACAAAACAACATACGAATAATAGGGGTACCAGAACAACAGAAGGATGAACAAGGATTAGAAAACCTATTAGAAGAAATAATATCAGAAAACTTTCCTGAGGTGGGGAAGAAAAAAGTCACACAAGCCCAGAGAGTCCCAAACAAGGTGAACCCGAAAAGACCGACACCAAGACACATCATAATTACCAGGGCAAATGTTCAGGACAAAGAGAGAATCTTACAGGCTGCAAGAGAGAGACGGAAAGTTACATACAAGGGATCTCCCATTAGATTGTCAAATGATTTCTCAACAGAAACACATCAGGCCAGAAAATAATGGACAGAAATTTACAAAGTGATGCAAAGCAAAGGACTGAATCCAAGAATGCTCTATCCAGCAAGGCTATCATTCAGACTTGAAGGGGAAATAAGAAGCTTCACAGACAAAAAAAGGCTAAGGGAGTTTATCACCACCAAGCCAGCAATGCAAGGAATGCTAAAGGGACTGGTATAAAAATAATAAAAAGCTCAGAAAGAAAATAGCCACACAAAAAAAGAAATGGCTACAAACAAGTACCTTTCAATAATAACTTTAAACGTAAACGGACTAAATGCTCCAACCAAAAGACATCGAGTGGCTGAATGGATAAAAAAACATGACCCATACATCTGCTGTCTACAAGAAACCCACCTCATTAGAAGGGACTCACACAGACTGAAAATGAAAGGATGGAAAAATATCTTTCACGCAAATGGAAAGGAAAAGAAAGCTGGGGTAGCAATACTTATATCGGACAGAATAGAACTCAAAGTGAAGGCCATAACAAGAGATAAGGAAGGCCACTTCATAATACTAAAGGGATCAATACAACAAGAAGATATAACCCTGATAAACATATATGCACCCAATGCAGGAGCACCCAAATTCATAAAAAAACTCCTGGAAGATATCAAAGGAGAGATCAACAACAATACAATCATAGTAGGGGACTTTAATACACCACTGACAGCACTGGATAAGTCCTCTAGACAAACAATCAGCAAAAAAACAGCAATCCTAAATGACTCACTAGATCAGATGGACTTAATAGACATCTTCAGTATACTTCACCCCAGTGCCACGGAATATACATTCTACTCAAGTGCTTATGACACATATTCAAAAATAGACCATATATTGGGTCACAAGCAAAGTATCCCCAAATTCAAGAAGATTGAAATCATGAAAAGCGTCTTCGCAGACCACGATGGCATAATATTAGAAATAAACTACAATAAAAACAACCCAAAATACTCAAACACCTGGAACCTGAATAGCATGCTATTAAATATTGATTGGGTTACCAATGAAATCAAAGAAGAAATTCAAAACATCCTGGAAACTAATGACAATGAAAACACAAAAATCCAAAACCTATGGGACACAATGAAAGCAGTCCTTAGAGGGAAGTTTATAGCTCTACAAGCCTATCTCAAAAAACAAGAAAAAATGGTAGTAAATCAGCTAACTCTACAACTCAAAGAATTAGAAAGAGAGCAACAAGAAAACCCCAGAGTGAGCAGAAGGAAGGAGATAATAAAGATTAGAGCAGAAATAAATGACATAGAGACCAAAAAAACAATACAGAAAATCAATGAAACCAAGAGCTGGTTCTTTGAAAGGATAAACAAGATTGACAAACCTCTAGACCAGGGGTGGGCAAACTTTTTGACTCGAGGGCCACAATGGGTTCTTAAACTGGACCGGAGGGCCGGAACAAAAGCATGGATGGAGTGTTTGTGTGAACTAATATAAATTCAAAGTAAACATCATTACATAAAAGGGTACGGTCTTTTTTTTTTTTAGTTTTATTCATTTCAAACGGACCGGATCCGGCCCGCGGGCCATAGTTTGCCCACGGCTGCTCTAGAGAGACTCACCAAAAAGCAAAGAAAGAGGACCCAAATAAACAAAATCAGAAACGATAGAGGCGAAATAACAACAGACCCCACAGAAATACAAATGATTGTTAAAAAATACTATGGACAGCTCTACTCCAACAAACTAGACAACCTGGAGGAAATGGACAAATTCCTAGAAAAATACAACATTCCAAAACTCAATCAGGAAGAATCTAAAAATCTCAACAGGCCAATAACTATGGAAGAAATTGAAGCAGTCATCAAAAAGCTTCCAGCAAACAAAATCCCAGGACCAGACGGCTTCACAGGGGAGTTTTACCAAACATTCAAGGAAGAAATAAAACCTATCCTCCTCAGACTACTACAAAAAATTCAAGAGGAAGCAATAATTCCAAGCTCATTCTATGAAGCCAGCATCACCCTAATACCAAAACCAGGTAAAAACAACACAATGAAAGAGAATTACAGGCCAATATCCCTCATGAACATAGATGCCAAAATCCTCAACAAAATCTTAGCAAATAGGATCCAGCAGTACATCAGAAAAATCATACACCATGACCAAGTAGGATTTATCCCAGGGATGCAAGGATGGTACAATATCCGAAAATCAATAAACGTGATACATCACATAAACAAATTGAAAGAAAAAAACCACATGGTCATATCAATTGATGCAGAAAAAGCATTTGACAAAATTCAACACCCATTTTTGATAAAAACTCTCAGCAAGGTGGGAGTAGAAGGATCATACCTCAACATAATAAAAGCCATATATGACAAACCCACAGCCAACATCATACTCAATGGACAAAAACTAACACCATTTCCCCTAAGAACAGGAACAAGACAAGGATGCCCCCTCTCACCAATCCTGTTCAACATAGTACTGGAAGTGTTAGCGATTGCAATTCGGCAAGAAGAAGAAATAAAAGGCATCCAAAGTGGAAAAGAGGAAGTAAAACTGTCCTTATTTGCAGACGACATGATATTATACTTACAAAACCCTAAAGACTCCATCAAAAAGCTACTAGACTTAATACATGAATTTGGCAATGTAGCAGGATACAAAATTAATGCCAAGAAATCTGAGGCATTTCTATACACCAATAGTGAACTTTCCGAAAGAGAGATTATAAAAACAATCCCGTTTACCATCGCACCAAAAAAATTAAGCTACCTAGGAATAAACTTAACTAAAGAGGTAAAAGACCCATACTCAGAAAACTACAGCATGTTGAAAAAAGATATAGAGGAAGACATAAACAGATGGAAGAACATACCGTGTTCATGGATTGGTAGAATCAACATCATTAAAATGTCCATACTACCCAAAGCAATCTATAAATTCAACGCACTTCCCATTAAAATACCAACTGCATACTTCAGAGATCTAGAACGAACTCTCCAAAAATTCACCTGGAATAAAAAAAGACCCCGAATAGCTGCAGCAATCCTGAAAAAGAACAAAGTAGGTGGGATCTCAATACCAGATATCAAGTTGTATTACAAAGCCGCTTTTCTCAAAACTGCCTGGTACTGGCACAAGAATAGGCATATAGATCAATGGAATAGAATAGAGAGCCCAGAAATCGGCCCGAACCAATATGCTCAATTAATATTTGACAAAGGAGGCAAGAATATACAATGGAGCCAAGATAGTCTCTTCAATAAATGGTGTTGGGAAAATTGGACAGATATATGCAAGAAAATGAAACTAGACCACCAACTTACACCATACACAAAAATAAACTCAAAATGGATAAAGGACTTAAATGTACGACAGGAAACCATAAAAATTCTAGAAGAATCCAAAGGCAACAAAATCTCAGACATATGCCGAAGCAATTTCTTCACTGATACGGCTCCTAGGGCACTTGAAACTAAAGAGAAAATGAACAAATGGGACTACATCAAAATAAAAAGCTTCTGCACAGCAAAAGAAACCATCAACAAAACAACGAGAAAACCCACTGTGTGGGAAAACATATTTGCCAATGTCATATCTGATAAGGGCCTAATCTCCAAAATTTATAGGGAACTCATACAACTTAACAAAAGGAAGATAAACAATCCAATCAAAAAAATGGGCAAAGGACCTATGGGCAAAAGACACCTTTCAAAAGAGGACATTCAGAAAGCCAAGAGACATATGAAAACATGCTCAAAGTCACTAATCATCTGAGAGATGCAAATCAAAACAACAATGAGGTACCATCTCACACCTGTCAGAATAGCTATCATCAACAAATCAGCAAATGACAAGTGCTGGAGAGGATGTGGAGAAAAAGGAACACTTGTGCACTGCTGGTGGGAATGCAGACTGGTGCAGCCACTATGGAAGACAGTATGGAGTTTCCTCAAAAAACTGAAAATGGAACTCCCATTTGACCCTGTGATCCCACTTCTAGGAATATATCCCAAGAAACCAGAAACACCAATCAGAAAGGATATATGCACCCCTATGTTCATAGCAGCACAATTCACCATAGCTAAGATCTGGAAACAGCCTAAGTGCCCATCAGTAGATGAATGGATTAGAAAACTGTGGTACATCTACACAATGGAATACTATGCTGCTCTAAAAAGGAAGGAACTCTTACCATTTGCAACGTCATGGATGGAACTGGAGAGCATTATGCTAAGTGAAATAAGCCAGTCAATGAAGGAAAAACACCACATGATCTCACTCATTCATGGATAATAGAGACCACTATAAACTTTTGAACAATAATAGATACAGAGGCAGAGCTGCCTCAAACAGACTGTCAAACTGCAGCGGGAAGGCCGGGGAGGGTTGGGGAGTAGGAGGTAGGGGGGTAAGAGATCAACTAAAGGACTTGTATGCATGCATATAAGCATAACCAATGGACATAAGACACTGGGGGATAGGGGAGTCTAGGGGACTGTTTAGGGGGGATAAAATGGACACATATGTAATACCCTTTGTAATACTTTAAGCAATAAAAAAAAAATGCATAAAAAAAAAAAGAAGAAGAAGAAGACCAGCCTCAGCATCCGAAGCTCCCAGCAGGAGGAGCCAGTGGACTCCCAGATTATGCACTTGGACAACATGCTTCTGGCAGAAGGTATGGCTGGGCCTGAGAAAGGGGGGGCGGGGGGCTCAGCAGCAGTGGCTGCAGCCGCAGCAGCTTCCAGGGCGGAGTGTCCCTGACAACTCCATCAAACACTCGGACTATTGCAACAAACTTTCCCAGATTCGCCATATCTACCACTCGGAGCTGGAGAAGTATGAGCAGGCATGTAACGAGTTCACAACCCACATCATGAACCTGCTGAGGGAGCAGAGCCGCACGAGGCCTGTGGCACCCAAGGAGATGGGGTGGGTGGGAGCATCATACACCGTAAGTTCAGCGCCATCCAGATGCAGCTCAAGCAGAGCACCTGCAAGGCTGTCATGATCCTGCGCACTTGGTTCCTGGATGCCAGATGGAAACGCCAGAACTTCAGCAAACAGGCCACCAAGGTCCTAAATGAGTATTTCTATTCCCACCTGAGGAACCCGTATCCCAGTGAGGAGGCCTAGGAGGAGCTCACCAAGAAGCGTGGCATCACCAGCTCTCAGGTCTCCAACTGGTTTGGCAACAAGCAGATTTGCTATAAGAAAAATATCGGAAAGTTTTAAGAGGAGGTAAACATCAATGCCATCAAGACCACCGTGTCTGTCACCCAGGGGGGCCACAGCCGCACCAGCTCCCTGACATCCCCTTCCTCCGAAGGCTCTGGCGGCTCTTTCAATCTTTCAGGATCCGGAGACATGTTTCTGGGGATGCGCGGGCTCAACGGAGATTCCTACCCTGCTTCCCAGGTGGAATCACTCAATGGGCCCAGGGGGCTACGGAGATAACCTCGGGGAGGCCAGATGAACAGCCCTTAGGAAATGAGGGCAAACGGTGGCTGGAAAGAGGCTGTGACCCCATCCTCAGTGACGTCCCCAACAGAAGGACCAGGGAGCATTCATTCTGACACTCCCAACTGATCTCATCCCTCAGGGCCACAGGGTGGGGGCTCACGAGGTGACTCTTGATGAAAGGACAAAGGCATCCAGAGGACAAGCCCCAGACACAGGAGAAGCACAAGATGGAAAGGGCAAATGGGGTCACTCTACCCCAGCCGACTCAGTGCTGGGGTTGCTGACTACATGGCAAGGAGAAGGGGGTCCCCTAAGGGGAAGGTAGAGTCTGTCTCCCCTTTTTTCCCTTCTTTTCAATCTTTTTCTCTCCCCATTTCTTACACAGAAACACACCCACAACTCTATCTTTCAGTTCCTCTCTCTCTCTCATAGACACATATACAACTATTCTGTTTCTCTCTCGCATAGATACATATACAACTATTATTTCTCTATAGACACATATACATTCTCTCTCAGACATATATATGATTATTCTGTTTCTCTCTCTCTCTGGTTTCACCCATTCTCTCTCCCCCACCCCTTATCTGCTCTGGGAACTGTGGAGATGCCAGCCTTGCCCTACCTACCAGAGATGCCAAAAATGGGACACAACTTCTGGACAGATGACCTGGCCAACCCCACCCCAGGTCTCCAGCCCCTCCCCCTCCAGACAGCTTTATTACCTCATATGCAGCTCATCTTAAACCAACAGAATTGCTCAGTGGAAAAAAAAAAAGAAGGGAAGGAGGGAGGGGAAAACTTTATAAAAGAGTCAGTAGACAGAAGAGTTAAAGAAGGAAAGAGGATGTATAAGTGAACTGTAGGAGCTATAATGAAAATCAAGTATAGTTGTGTACTGGGGACAGATTTTAAAAGTAGGAGTTGTAAAAGAAAAAAGATAAATGATAGCGAATAATTAGGCAGGTAGATAGATAGTTATTAAAACAGTGGAAGTACGTAGAGAAGAATGCATGGGAAAGGTAGGATGAGAGAGAGAAAGAGGGAGGGAAGAAAATTTTTAAAGGGGGAGCTGGTAGAGCTTAAAAGGAGAATGGGAAGAAGGAAGAAATGGGGGAGGGAGCAAAGCAGGTCCAAGGGAGGAAATGAAGAAAAAAAATTAAGGTGGGAAGGAAGGAAAAGGGGAGGGAGGGCAGGGGTAAAGATAAAGGAAAGAAGTAATGTGGGGAGGGAAGGAGGGTAGTAGAAAAATGGGAAGAAGGATGATGGAACAGAAGTAGGAAATAAGGAGAAAAAAAGTTTATAAATGATGAGTCAGTAGGAAAAAGTGTTACATAAAGAAAAGAGAAAAATTGTGTGAGAGGGAGAAACCAATAAATAAGTCAAATACAATTGTGTGTGAAGGGGATAAGATTAAAAAAGAAAGTTAATAAGGGTGACCAGGCTGGCAGGGAAGAGCAGTTATGGGTGACCAGGTAGGCAGGGAAGGGCAGTTAGGGGGATCAGGCAAGCAGAGTGGTTAGGGGAGGCAGGCAGGTTAGCGGTTAGGAGCCAGAGGTCCCAGATTGCGAGAAGGATGTCCAACTGGCAGCTGGATATCCCCCGAGGACTCCCTTATTGTAGAGGGTGCAGGTCGGGCTAAAGGACCCCCCGCCCCCCATGCAAGAATTTCATGCACCGGGCCTCCAGTTTAAAAATAAGAGGCAGCACGGACCTGGCGCCAACAAACCAACACTTGGCTTCCCCCAAGTGGGACACAGGCCCTGCCACCACTCTGGAGTGACACCCACCAAATTGCAGCCAACGCTGCCACGACCCCATGGCACAAAATGCAGCCCACAGCGCAGCTCAGCCCAGAAACAGTCACTGTGGGCACCGGGTAATGACATCATGTAGCAATGCCCTGCTTCCTCTCCCTAGCAACTAGCCTCCTGGGAGTTTCTTTAGCCCAGGAACACAACTTGCTTTATAGCCAGGTGCAAACATTTTACAGTTTAACCAAATGTTTGTGAAGCATTTTCATGTGCCTCATCTCATTTGATCCTCACAGAAGTCCTGGAGTAGATGGATAGGAGACTCAGTGGAATCCTATTTTCTTTTCATTAGCCGGAAAACGGATATTTAGAAAGTTTAGAAACTTGACCCGACTGAAAAGAAGTAAGAAATGGTGGAACTTGAAAATGACTTCAGGTTTTCTCACTGCATAGAATATAGTCAAACACTGCTACAGTTAAATATTTTACCCTTTGTTTTCCCTGCGTGATCTACAATAATAATCTGCATCATGTTGATATTTACTGTGGTGTTGCTGACAATTACCTGAAAGAGAAGTTGGGGTGCTTTACTGGGCTGCAAAAAGTTTAGCTAAGTCAGAAAGCAGGTCTAATTAAGCAAGTTTATTCTATAAATATAAAAGGCTATTGACTCACACATGAGCGATGCATATAAAGCTCTCACTGGCGCCAATCACACACACGTGTTTCAACCTGTCATTGTTGATCGTGAATTTGGTTGACACTTCTATTATAGAGAAAGAATGAATAGCGATATTAAAATATTTCCTCTATTTAATTTCCTTTTAATGTGCACAAATCTGTGCACCAGGACACTAGGGTAGCAATAAAAAAAAAAGAATCTCTTACCTTGAGATAGCATGGAGAGACCTGGAAAATATCATGCTAAGTGAAATAAGTCAGTCAGAGAAAGAAAAGTATCACATGATTCTATTTATATATGGAATCTAAGAAACAAAATAAACTGATGAACGGAGTGGATCCAGAGACATGGAAGCATGTAACAGAATGTGTAATCTCAGAGGGAAGGCGGAAGAGGGTGGATAGGTGGGAGGTAATTAACCAAGAACCTTGTATGCATATCTTCATAACCCATGGACAGAAGGTAGAGGATGTGGGGGGGGGGGGCAGTGGATACTGGAGGGGGTCAATGAAGGGAAAAAAGGAACACCTGTAATACTTTCAACAATAAAGTATTTTTAAAAAAAGAATTAGTGGTGAAATGGTAGCATGTCTTATAAATTTTTCCAAAAATCTCTTACCTTTCATAATCTTGTTTGACCTATATTTTTCAAATATCTTTGCTTTTATTTATATACACTACTATGTGCTGCCTCTATCCAAACTCATATAAACTATATTATATTTCATTGGACTTAAAAGTATTTGTTCTTAGGTAAGTAAAAATAGGAAACATCTCACTAATCCATACACCTCATCAACATTAGTAAATTGAGTTTTTAAACACTCAGTGGCCCTCTCACTGTGGAACAAATGCACTTTGCATAAAATGCCATTCGCTGCCTTGCTGTGCCTTTAGGAATTAGGATGTGGTAGTCATTACAAGGGCTTACCAATGTCAGGTTCTCCTTTCCTTCTTGGGCAGGTGGGAGACAGCATTTCCCAGGTCCTCTGCAGCTAGGGGAGTCATGTAACTTTCCAATAAATATGAAGTGGATGACAAGTATCACTGTGAGTTAATGAAATAAAGATTTCATGTATAATTCTCTGTTCTCTCTTCCCTTAACATCATGAAGGCAAAGACCTCACACTGAGACACTGAAACCATAAGAAAAAAGTAACCTGGGCTCTTAGTCACAGCATGGAGGGCAGGTATTGTAGAGAGGCAGGTATTCTGACCTGCAGCAGGCCTAATGTAGGTGAAAGATCAACTTTTTCTATTTTAAACCACTGAGATTTTTAAAATTGTTTCTTAACACTATGTAGCCTAGCCTTTTCTCACACCTGATGTAAAATTACAAGGAGGAAACATAAGCAGTAAGGTAGAAATATAGGTAAAGGACTGCACTGCTCTAGCGATAAGTATTAATATCAGCCTAGCGATCTTGAAGGAAGGAGAGTTGAAATAAAGACACAAGGATCTAGCCAGAGACTCTACAAGAGTCCAGTGGAACCCTTGGCTTTCAGAAGAAACAAACATCCTCAACTTAGGTCCACAGGTTTTCCAAATATGAAGATAAGCCAAATATGAGCTCCCAATCAAATGGCATAAAACCAGAAATTAAAAGATAATCATCGTGAATCAGAATCAGCAGAAACATCAAAAAACAGAACACTCAAGAAGGACAGATACTTAAATTACCAACCATATGTGCAGTTGCAGCACAGCGGGGAGGGGCCATTTTTACATACATTCCCCCTTCAAAGGCTCAGCTGGCACAATCCCCAACAGAAGACTCTTTTAATCTGTCCTTCTGAGTCCTATTGGCTCTGTCCTACTGAGATTTCTCTTGCAATGGAGCTGGCTAGCTGTACCCAACCTGAATCTGAGGTGTCCTCCTCCTGGGTGAGCTAGGGGTGGAGACTCCACCAGAGACAGAGTGGTATGATTCTGGAATAGGGACCACTTTCTCCCCAATGAGTGTCTGACTGAGCTGCCCTCAAACAAGAGATCTACAATCCCCACCCTACCAAGCTCCCACCTCATGGAAGAGTCTGTGGGTTGTGGCCAGTCTGGACCCACTCTACAGTCTTTCTTCAGAAGGCTCTGGAGGAACACCAGGCAACCTCAAGGGTGGCAGAGTAGCCAACAGGCAGAGGTGGACCTTAGGGAGCCTTGGACTTTTCATTGATCTGCCTCTGGCTGAGAGCTGGAAGAAAATGACCCTGTACACAGTTTGGCCCCTCCCATGTGCAACCAGGGCCAGCAGAAACAGCCACAAATAGTGAATAGTGTGGTAGATTCAGATAGGTAGCCCAAGGCAAGTTATAATCAATATCTAACATTAACCTGTACCTGAACCCTGTCCAAGTGGGCCCAAGACCAATACAACCAGTGGTGGGCTTCAAGCCACACCAGAGCTCAATAAGCAGCACACCCAAAGGGGTATATTGGCAGGCACCAGACCCTGATGGGAACAACTCTACCTGGGGAAGGGAAGTGGACCCTGCACAATGAATGATACACTGTGATCAAGGTCTATATCCTTATAGTCAGCCAGTATAAGGGTTAAGTCTAACTACAAACAGGCCAACAGCATTCAAGATTCAATTAAACGTAAGGGCACACATAACCCACAAGAGACATTCTTGGAGCACCTAGCTCAGGTGATCTGGAAGACTGCACCACTGAGCCCCACAAGACATCTATATAATAAAGCCATCATAACAAGTTTAGGAGTCAGAGCAAATCTACCTAATACACTGAGACAAACACAAAGGACAGGCAAAATGGGGAAACAAAGAAACAAACCTCAAATAAAAAAAGAGAGAAATTTCCAAAAAAGAATTAAATGAAATTGAAGCAATCAAAATACCAAATGCAGAATTTAAAACAATGGTTATAAGGATGCTCAAGGACCTTAGGGGAAGAATAAATTATCTCAGTGAGAAGTTGAAGAGATAGTAAGCATTAAAAAGGATATACGAAACATAAAAAAGAACCAGTCAGAAATGCACACTACATGATCTAAAATGAAAAATACACTACAGCCGAAACCGGTTTGGCTCAGTGGATAGAGCGTCGGCCTGCGGACTGAAGGGTCCCAGGTTCAATTCCAGTCAAGGGCATGTACCTGGGTTGCGGGCATATCCCCAGTGGGAGATGTGCAGGAGGCAGCTGATTGATGTTACTCTCTCATCGATGTTTCTAGCTCTCTATCTCTCTCCCTTTCTCTCTGTAAAAAATCAATAAAATATATTTAAAAAAAAGAAAGAAAAATACACTACAATGAATCAACAGCAGGTGAGATGAAGGAGAGGACTGAATCAGTGATTTAAAGAACAAGATAACAAAAACACCCAAGCAGAGCAACAAAAAGAATACTCTATCCAGCAAGGCTATCATTCAAAATTGAAGGGGAAATCAGGAGCTTCACAGACAAAAAAAAAAAGACTAAGGATGTTTATTACTACCAAGCCAGCAATGCAAGAAAAGCAAAAGGGACTGTTGTAAAAAGAAGAAGTAGAAAGGGAAGAAGGAACAAAGGCATAAAGAATAAAAATGGCCCTAGAAATTTGCCTCAGTGGAGAGAACATAAGCCAATGGACGGAAAGGTCCAGGATTTGATTCTGCTCAAGGGCATGTACCTCGGTTTCACTCTCCTCCTTGGCACGGGCCCTGGTAGGAACACATGCAAGAGGCAACGAATCCATGTGTTTCTCTCACATCCATATTTCTGTCTGTCTTTCCCTCTCTCTTCCCCCTCTCTAAAAATCAATGGAAAAATATGCTCGGATGAGGATTAAAAAAAGAATAAATATGGCTACACACAAGTACCTATCATTAATAACCTTAAACATAAATGGATTAAATGCTTCAATCAAAAGACATAGGGTAGCTAAATGAATAAGAAAACATGACCCATGTATATGCTGTCTACAAGAAACCCATCTCAGAACAAGGGACTCACACAGACTGAAAAAGAAGGGATGAAAAAATATTTTTCAGGCAAATGGAAATGAAAAAAAAGCTGGGGTAGCAATATTTATATCTGACAAAATAGACTTCAAATTGGAGGCCATAACAAGAGCTAACAAAGACCACATCATAATACTAAAGGGATCGATACAACCAGAGGATATAACTCTGGTAAATATATATGGACCCAATGCAGGAGCACCCAAATACTTAAAATAATTTCTGGAAGATATTAAGGGAGATATCAACAGCAATGCAATCATAGCAGGGGACTTTAATGCCCCAGTGACATCACTGGGTAAATAATCTAGACAAAAAAATCAACAAAGAAACATCAATCCTAAACAACTCACTAGATCAGATGGACTTAATGGATATCTTCAGAACATCTTACCCCAAAGCTACAGAATATACATTCTTCTCCAGTACACATGGGACATTTTCAAAGATAAACCACATATTGGGACACAGGCAAAGTCTCTTCAAATTCAGGAAGACTGAAATCTTTTCAAGCATCTTCTCAGATCACAATGGCATAATATTAGAAATCAACTACAATAAAAACAATCAAACACTTCGAAGCTGAATAGCATGCTATTAAACAATGACTGGGTTACCAAAGACACCAAAGAAGAAATTAAAAACACCCTGCAAACGAATAGCAATGAAAACACAACAATCCACAATCTATGGAACACAGTGAAAGCAGTCCTGTGAGGGAAGTTTATACCTCTACAGGCCTACCTCAAAAAACAAGAAAAAATTGAAATAAATCATCTAACTCTACACCTTAAAGATTTAGAAAGAGAGCAACAAGAAAACCCCAGAGTGAGCAGAAGGAAGGAGATAATGAATATTAGAGCAGAAATAAATGACATAAAGACCAAAAAAACAATACAAAAGATCAATGAAAACAAGAGCTGGCTTTTTGAAAGGATAAACAAGATTGATGAACCTATAGCCAGGCTCACCAGGAAACAAAGAGAGAGGACCCAAATACACAAAATCAGAAATGAAAGAGGCAAAATAACAACAGACTCCACAGAAATACAAAGGGTAGTAAAAAATAAATACATACATACATACATACATACATACTATGAACAACTCTATTCCAACAAACTAGACAACCTAGAGGAAAGGGACATATTCCTAGAAAAATACAACCTTCCAAAACTCAATCAGGAAAATCTAAAAATCTCAATAGGCCAATAACTACGGAGGAAATTGAAACACTCATCAAAAAGCTTCCACAAAACAAAAGCCCGGGGCCAGATGGCTTCACAGGGAAATTTTACCAAACATTCAAAGAACTACAACCTATCCTCCTCAGACTATTTCAAAAAATTCAAGAGGAAGCAATAATTCCAAGCTCATTCTATGAAGCTAGCATCACCCTAATACCAAAACCAGGTAAAGACAACACAAAGAAAGAGAATTACAGGTCAATATCCCTCATGAACATCGATGCCAAACTCCTCAACAAAATTCTAGTAAATCGGATCCAGTAGTACATCAGAAAGATCATACACCATGACCAAGTAAGATTAATCCAAGGGATGCAAGGATGGTACAATATCCGCAAATCAATAAGCATGATACATCACATAAACAAATTGAGAGATAAAAATCACACAGTCATATCAATTGATGCAGAAAAAGCATTTGGCAAAACCTAACACCCTTTCTTGATAAAACCCTTCAGCAAAATGGGAATAGAGGGAACATTCCTCAACGTAATAAAAGCCATATATGAGAAATCCACAGCCAACATCATACTCAATGAGTAAAAACTAAAACCCTTTCACCTAAGAACAGGAACAAGACAGAGATGCCCACTTTCACAACTCCTGTTTGACATAGTACTGGAAATGCTAGCCATAGCAATTAAAAAAGAAGAAGAAATAATAGGTATCTAGTTGGAAAAGAAGACACAACAAAACTGTCATTATTCGCAGATGACATGATATTGTACACAGAAAATCCCAAAGACTCCATCAAAAAAATTATTAAGTTTAATAAATGAATTAAGCAATGTAGCAGGATACAAAATTAACACCAAGAAACCTATGGCATTTTTATACACCAATAGTGAACTTACAGAAAGAAAGATTTAAAAAACTACCCTATTTACCATCGCACCAAAAAAATTAAGATACCTAGGAATAAACTTAACTAAGGAGGTAAAACACCTGTACTCGGATAACTACAGGACACTGAAAAAAAGAGATAGAGGAAGACATAAACAGATGGGTGAATATACTGTGTTCATGGATTGGTAGAATCAACATCATTAAAATGTCCATACTACCCAAAACAAACTATAGATTGAATGCACTCCCCATTAAATACCAACGGCATATTTCACAGACCTTGAACAAACTGTCCAAAAATTCATCTGGAATAAAAAAAATGACCCCAAATAGCTGCAGCAATCCTGAGAAAGAAGAACAAAATAGGAGGGCTCTCAATACCAGATATCAAGCTGTATTACAAAATCAGTTCTCTAAACTGCCTGGTACTGGCACAAGAACAGACATATAGATCAATGGAATAGAAGAGAGAACCCAGAAATCAACCCAAACCACTATGCTCAATTAATATTTGACAAAGGAGGCAAGAGCATACAATGGAGTCAAGACAGCCTCTTCAATAAATAGTGTTGGAAAAAATGGGACAGATACATGCAAAAAAAATGAAACTAGACCACTCACTTACACCAAACTCAAAAGGTATAAAGGACTTAACTGTAAGATGGAAAAACATAAAAATCTTATAATAATCCATGAGCAGCAAAATAGCAGACATATGTCGTAGCATTTTATTTACTGATATAACTCCTAGAACAATGGAAACGAAGGAAATAATAAACAAATGGGACTACATCAAAACAAAAAGCTTCTGCACAGCAAAAGAAACCATCAGAAATACAACAAGAAAGCCCACTGAATGGGAAAACAGGTTTGTCCATGTTATATCCAATAAGGGCCGGCCTAATCTCCAAAATGTATATTGAACTCATACAACTTAACAAAAGGAACAATCCAATCAAAAAAGAGGCAAAGGACATAAATAGACACTTTACAAAAGTGAACATACAGAAGGCCAAGAAACATGAAAACTTGCTAAAAGTCACTAATCATCCCGGAGATGCAAATCAAAACAACAATGAGGTACCATCTCACACCTGTCAGCATGGCTATCATCAACAAATCAGCAAACAACAAGTGCTGGAGAGGATGTAGACAAAAAGAAACCCTCGTGCACTGCTTGTGGGAATGCAAACTTGTGCAGCCACTATGGAAAACAGTATGGGATTTCCTCAAAAAATTAAAAATGGAACTTCCATTTGACCCAGTAATCCCACTTCTAAGAATATATCCCAAGAAAGCAGAAACACCTGCCAGAAGCCAAATTCCAGCATGACAGAAGGGCTGAATCTGGGAATGGCTGATGGCATTTCTCCAAACCTGAAAAGGGATGATTGCTTGCTGCCAGACAGATCAGGGCATCTTAATCTACATGTTATTGCCTCCTACTGGCCAAACACCTGAACAGCCGTAGCCAGTGGTGGGCAAACTGCGGCTAGCAAGCCACATGCGGCTCTTTGGCCCCTTGAGTGTGGCTCTTCCACAAAATACCGACTTCTGCGCATGTTTCAATCGCACTGTACATGCACGCTCGCACGTGGTATTTTGTGGAAGAGCTACACTCAAGGGGCCAAAGAGCCGCATGTGGCTCACGAGCCGCAGTTTGCCCACCACTGCCATAGGCTAATTCCCCCAAATTTGACAATGCCTCTGTATCAAACCCTGACCCTTTGAAGTGTATATCTCTGCCTCGCCTCAGGACAATTTGTATTAATAAAAAGCATGGGGTCCTGAGAGGAGGGGATCTTAGTTTCCTTTAAGCTAAGCTCCTCTGACTCCCAAATGCCTTTCAAAGTTATATTTTGACTCTGGACTCTTATTTTATCTATGCACAGCCTTCTCCAGATTTCCTGAACCCTTCTTAATGCTGGAACAAGAGCATCAACAAACACCAATCAGAAGGCATATATGCACCTCTATGGTCATAGCAGCACAATTTACAATACCTAAGATTTGGAAACAGCCTAAGTGTCCATCAGCAGATGAGTGGATTAGAAAACTGTGGCACATCTACACAAAGGAATACTACACTGCTGTAAAAAAGAAGGAATTCTTACCATTTGCAGCAGCATGGATGGAACTGGAGAGCATTATGCTAAGCGAAATAAGCCAGTCAGAAAATGATAAATATCACATGATCTCACTCATTTGTGGAATTTAATGAACAACATAAACTGATGAACAAAAATAGAACCAGAGTCATAGAATCATTGAACAGACTGTCCAACCTATGAGGAAAGGTGAGGGGTGAGCGAGTAAGAGATCAACCAACGGACCTGTATGCATGCATATGAACATAACCAATGGACACAGGCAATAGGGGGTGAGGGCATGTGCTGGTGGTTGGGAGTGGCTGGGGAGAGGTAAATGGGGGAAAAAGGAGACTCGTGTAATACTTTAAACAATAAAGAATTTAAGTTTTAAAATAAAGTAACAAAGAAAACCAATTATAGCTACTGAAGAATTAGAACAACAAAACAAAGAAGTTTGACTGATTGGATATATCTAGAATGGATCAAAATTTATTTTTTTCAAGCACAAATGGATTAGTTTCACAAAGTAATATAAAGCAGTTCTCTACATTTTACAGAAATATCATACAAGTCACATTCTCTAAACACTAGACAATGCAATAACATAAAAGATAAAAGTCCTAATAAAAAAATAATCTTGGGTGAGGAATTTTTTAAAAGACAAAAGTCCCTATATTAAAAAAAAATTTTTAAAGCTTCTGAATGTGGAACAAAGTAGATATCATAGTGGAAATTTAAAACTATTTATAAATGAAAACTACAAACACCATATTTGAAAACCTGTAGGGACATAGCAAAAGTAGTGATTCATGAAAAATTAAAACCTTAGATGCTCATTTTAGAAAAGTATAATAACTAAAATTTAAGTGTGCCCCCAACAAGTTAGTAAAAAGAAAAAGAAGATAAACAAAAAGGAAGTAGAAAGAAGAAAACAATAAGAGAAAAGCTGAAATTAATTCAGTATGTAATCTAAGAGGGTAATAAAGAAATGATGCCCTAAGAAGTCTCTCGTTATCTAAATCAGTGGCTCTCAAACTTCACCCTGCAACCAAATCATGTGGAGTGCTTGTTAAACATGGATTGTTCAGAATCATCCCTAAAGTTTCTGATTCAGTAGGCTCAGGATGGACCCAAGATTTTGCATTTCACATAAATTCCCAGGTGTTATTGATGCTGCTAGTCCAAGTACCAAACTTTCAGAACCACTGATCTAAGTTAATGTCTTTAAATTCCAATCAAAATAACCATAAAAGTACATTTAATTCTAGCTAAAGAAGTAAGATTACACATAAACATTTATCTTCTCTCCCTTCTGAGACTCTGCCAAAATGCAAACCCAAGTAATAATGAGTAGGCCAGGAGGCGTCCATCAGCAGGTAGAAAATTATAATAAAGTTCTGGAAGAAAGCAATTATAGTGGTAACAAAGTTCATAATAAAAATTGCACAATGTTTTTGAAGAAAAAGGGTGTACTGAATTACTCCTGATAGGACTCTAGACAGGGTGAGAATCAATATAAAATGTGCAATATCAGACTAAAAGAAATTCAAGTTGGAAAAAGAGAAAATAGAGGAAAAACTTATCAGTGAAATACACAAGAAAATATTTTGGCTTCAAGTACCTTAGGATTTACTTGGAAAGATACATATACAAATCCTATATAATAAAGCAGTAATGTGCAAATTGATCTTCATGCCCTCACAGGATGGCTGCCTATGACCAGGCCAGCAGGAGGGATAGTGAGGGACGACCAATTGACTGAACAAGCAGGCTGCATGGGGTGACCAGGCTGGCAGGGGGGTTAGTGAGGGATGACCAAACGACTGAACAAGCAGGCTGCATGGGACGACCAGGCTGGCAGGGGGGTTAGTGAGGGACGACCAATTGACTGAACAAGCAGGCTGCATGGGGCGACCAGGCCAGCAGGGGGGTTAGTGAGGGACGACCAAACAGCTGAACTGCAGGCTGCGTGAGGTGACCAGACCGGCAGGGGGGGGGGGAGGGCATGAGGGTCAACCAGGCTGGCGGTGGGGGGGGGGCAGTTGGGGGTGACCAGGCCTAAAGGGGGAGCAGTAAGGGGTGACCTGGCCAGCAGCGGGGACACTTAGGGGTGACCAAGCCAGCAGGAGGCAGTGAGGGGTGATCAGGCCAGCAGGAGGGTGCAGTTAGGGGTGACCAGGCAGGCAGGCAGGTGAGCGATTAGGAGCCAGTGGTCCAGGATTGTGAGAGGGATGTCCCGGATTGGAGAGGGTGCAGGCTGGGCTGAGGGGACAACCCCCTCCCCCATGCACGAATTTCATGCACTGGGCCTCTAGTGAAGATGATAATTATCAGACACAGTCAATCTGGTAATTAGGAATGTAAGAAAATATTTTACAAAAGAAATAAAATATGACCTAGTCCTTGAAACCACCACATGTTATGTATGTAGGTGGCAACAGTTATTGTTTTTTTAGTTCTTTTTTAATGCTTCATCTTCCAAAGTAGTTTGTATCATTGATGAGTGTCAAAGGTATCTAATGACTAAAGAGAACTGCTCATCTTAAGTATTTGATACAAATTAGAATTTTAAACATATCCATAACTTCAGTAGTCAAGTAGAAAATGTAGATAATAGAACATTTTATTAGAAGATATTTAAATAATGAGTATATTCAAAGCAATGTATTTTTACTTCAAAGGCCATAGAAATCTAGGAACACCTAAACTGTAGTATATGCCTACAGATTTTGACATTAGAAAAGATTCAAGTAAATTTTTCAACTTATAACTAGAAGAAAATAATTTAAAGGATTAACTTTAAAAGATTAATAATAAATACTTAGTTGTAACTTGGGTATTAATATTTCTTTTAATCTTGCTCTAAATATTGTTCTTATACGCAATATCATTGTACAGAAGAGAAATATTAAAAACTAGAGGCCCGGTGCACGAAATTCATGCACTGGGGGGTGGGGGTTCCCTCAGCCCAGCCTGCCCCTCTCACAGTCCGGGAGCCCTCAGTGGAAGTCCTACTGACGGCCACAGTCTGGCAGGAGAGGCTCAGAGCAGGCGTCCCGTGTGTGTGTGCGTGTGTTTGTGTGTGTGTGTCTGCTGGGGGCCTGCCCACAGCTGTGGAGGAGACTCAGAGCAGTCGCTCCGTGTGTGTGTGTGTGTGTGTGTGTGTGCGCGCGTGTGTGTGTGTGTCTGTTGGGGGCCTGCCCCCAGCCACACCGTGGAGGTTTGGAGGAGGCACCCCTCTGTGTTGATCTCTCAGGTTCCTGGCCTCCACTGCGAGTTGTACTCTCCCTTGAGCTGTGGCCAGGGTGGGGTGCTGCCTGTAGGCCAAGCTTTCCTGCTCATGGATCGCCAGATCGCTGCAAAGACCAGAGGGCAGGCCCTCCTGGGTGCTGCCTGCAGGCCACACTTTCCTGCTCTGAGATCGCCATGGTGACCCAGGAGCAGGCCCACCTGGGGGCTGTCTGCAGGCCGCACTTTCCTGCTCTGGGATCACCATGGCAACCCAGGAGCAGGCCCACCTGGGGGATGCCTGCCCTCAGAACTTTCCTGCTCTGGGATCACCATGGCAACCCAGGAGCAGGCCCTCCTGGGGGCTGCCTATAGGCCGCACTTTCCTGCTCACCGATCGCTGGATCACCATGGCAACCTGGGGGCAGGCCCTGCTGGGTGCTGTCTATGGCCACACTTTCCTGCTCTCAGATAGCCATGGGGTCCCAGGTGGCGATGAGGCTTAGGCGGCACACGGGGTCCAGGCTGGGGGCGGGGCTTAGGCGGCACACGGGGGTCCTGGTTGGGGGCAGAGGTTAGGCGGCACACGGGGGTCCTGGCTGGGGGTGGGGCCCAGATGGTGGCTCGTGCTGTCCCGCCCTGACTGCAGTATGCAAATTAGCCGCCATCTTTGTTGGTGGCTAATTTGCATAGCATGCTGATTAGCCAATGGGAAGTGTACCAAAGGTACTGTCAATTACCATCTTTGTCTATTATTAGATAGGATAATCCAGCCCTTACATTTTACCAATAAGATAATAGGAGACCCAGAGTTATTAAATGAATCCATTCATTATTACACTCTTATTTAATAAAGATTTTAAAGAAAAAAATAT
Organism: Myotis nattereri; assembly: GCF_964212035.1. Classification (NCBI taxonomy): domain Eukaryota; kingdom Metazoa; phylum Chordata; class Mammalia; order Chiroptera; family Vespertilionidae; genus Myotis; species Myotis nattereri. Next base: position 109,256,839 of record NC_138076.1, read on the forward strand.
TAATAGCAATTAGATTTTTATGTGATGGTATAGAATTAAATTTAGCTTCTTTTTTAAAAAGCTTTTGTTTGACTGTGGTTGGCACCAATCTGTTGACAAACACCCAAACTGCACTGCATCTTAAGTGGAATTTAATAAAAGTAATGTTTCATGTATGCTAGTTTTGCAAAAGAAAAACTATAAAATAACTACAAACATGATATTACACTCAATTCTTCATCTTCATGGGGATTTTTTCTCCCCAGTGGACATTTCTTAGACATCTCTGTGGTCATACTTGTTACAGTTTTAGGAAGAGGCAAAAAAATAGATACTTTTTTATTTTGAAGTTTTTAAAACCTACGGTATTCAATAGTATCTTATTCCTAAACTTCTCCTTTTCCTCTTCACACTCTTCTACATCTTCTACCCCTGCCACTGTTACAGTGAGATACACAAATAGAATCCTTGATTTCTGGCATTCTTTCTAATTTATTTTGAGAAATTAGATTTTCTGATTAAACATTCTGCAAGAGTGCTGGTTTTTATTGTTATTCTATCCAAAACATATGAACAAACTACTTCATATGTTTAGGCACCAAAGTTCGTGTCTTGAAGTGCCTTCCTGCCCAAGAACTATATTATCTCACATGGTGCCAATATATCTGTGTTCATTAGAACTGAATGACTCAACATCTAGATATGTCAGTGAGATCAAACATGGGTAGACAAAGAAACCCCCAAAGGAAAGAAAAGGAGGACTCACCAGAAAAGCAGCTAAGTGATACAGAGGCATTTAACATGACAGAAAAAGAATTCAGAATAAGGGTCCTAGAGTGCATAAACCGGATGGAGAAAAAATCAACAACTTATGCAAGAAGCAAGAAGAAACAGATGAAAAAAATCAAATCTTATGTAAGACCCAAGAAGAAATGAAGAGCGATATAGCTGCAATAAAAAACACCATTGAGAGGGAGAACCAAGATGGCGGCAGAGGTAAACACCGGAGTTTGCTGCCTCGAACAACCACTTCAAAAATACAACTAAAAGACGGAACGGACATCACCCAGAACCACAGGAAAGCTGGATGAGGGGAAATTCTTCAACTAGAAGGAAAGAGAACAGCATACTAAGGCTCAGAGGAGGCGCAGTGCGGAAAATACAAAGGTGCGGAGGTGCACGCGGAGCGGGCTGGTGGCTGAGTGCGCGGTTGTCGTTTTCAATCGGGAGGGAGGCTCAGGGTCTGAGCTCCAGTTCTGGGCAAGTCTCTAGGGACCCAGACTCAAACGGGAGAAGCGGGACTGTCTGGCTTCAGTCGGAATGCGAGGGCAGCTTTCTCTCTGAGGTTTGCAGCGGTTGCTGGGACTCTGAGAGGCAGAGCCTCTGGGGACGGGACTGAGAGCAGCCATAACTGCTCCCTCCACCCGCCCTGTTGATCCTGTGCGACCCGCCCCGCCCAAGCCCTGTGCAGAGCCATTTGCCGGATAGCCTCAGGCAAAGGCTAGATTAGCACCGCCCTAGAGGACAAAAGTTTTCCCACTGCAGACACAGCTGATTCTCACAGCCAGTTGGCCTGGAGGTCAAATCCCCCTAGTATTAACTACAACAATCAAGGCTTAACTACAACAAGACTGGGCACAAAGACCACTAGGGGCTTCACCAAGAAAGCATGAAAAAAGCGGAGACAAAGAAAGAGGACAAAACTGTCAATGGAGGATATTGAGTTCAGAACCACACTTTTAAGGTCTCTCAAGAACTGTCTAGAAGCCACCGATAAAGTTATTGAGATATTCAAGAAATCTAATGAGACCCTCGATGTTGTGATAAAGAACCAACTAGAAATTAAGCATACACGGACTGAAATAACGAATATTATACAGACTCCCAACAGCAGACCACAGGAGCGCAAGAATCAAGTCAAAGATTTGAAATGCGAAGAAGTAAAAAACACCCAACCGGAAAAGAAAAATGAAAAGAGAATCCGAAAATACGAAGATAGTGTAAGGAGCCTTTGGAACAGCTTCAAGCGTACCAACATCAGAATTATAGGGGTGCCAGAAGATGAGAGAGAGCACCACCTATGGATGAGGACAGTGGGTGGGGAGTGAGGGCAGAGGGTGGGGTGGCAACTCGAAGGAGGGGAGTATTTGAAGAAATACTGAAAGAGAACTTCCCCTACCTGGTGAAAGAAATAGACTTACAGGTCCAGGAAGCGCAGAGAACCCCAAACAAAAGGAATCCAAAGAGGACCACACTAAGACACATCATAATTAAAATGCCAAGAGCAAAAGACAAAGAGAGAATCTTAAAAGCAGCAAGAGAAAGAAACTCAGTGACCTACAAGGGAATACCCATACGACTGTCAGCGGATTTCTCAAAAGAAACTTTGCAGGCCAGGAGGGAGTGGCAAGAAATATTCAAAGTGATGAATGCCAAGAACCTACAACCAAGATTACTTTATCCAGCAAAGCTATCATTCAGAATTGAAGGTCAGATAAAGAGCTGCACAGATAAGGAAAAGCTAAAGGAGTTCATCACCACCAAACCAGTATTAGATGAAATGCTGAAAGGTATCCTTTAAGAAGAGGAAGAAGAAGAAAAAGGTAAAGATACAAATTATGAACAACAAATATGCATCTATCCACAAGTGAATCTAAGAATCAAGTGAATGAATAATCTGATGGACAGAATGAACTGCTGATTATAATACAATCAGGGACATTGAAAGGGAATGGACTGACTATTCTTGTGGGGGAAAGGGGTGTGGGAGATGTGGGAAGAGACTGGACAAAAATCGTGCACCTATGGATGAGGACAGTGGGTGGGGAGTGAGGGTGGGAACTGGGAGGAGGGGAGTTATGGGGGGGGAAAAGAGAAACAAATGTAATAATCTGAACAATAAAGATTTAATTATAAAAAAACAAACAAAACCAAAAAACCACCACTGAAAGTATCAACAGTAGACTAGGAGAAGAGGAGGACCGAATTAGTGAATTAGAAGACAAGGAAGCAAAACACACCCAAACTGTACTGCAATTGGAGAAAAAAATTAAAAGACAGGAGGGGAACCTAAGGGAGCTTTGGGACAATATGAAACGAAACAACATACGAATAATAGGGTTGCCAGAACAACAGAAAGAGGAACAAGGATTAGAAAACCTACTCGAAGAAATAATATCAGAAAACTTCCCTGAGGTGGGGAAGAAAAAAGTCACACAAGCACAGAAAGTCCCAAACAAGGTGAACCCAAAAAGACCCACACCAAGACACATCATAATTACCATGGCAAATGTTCAGAACAAAGAGAGAAACTTACAGGCTGCAAGGGAGAGATGGAAAGTTACATACAAGGGATCTCCCATTAGATTGTCAAATGATTTCTCAACAGAAACACATCAGGCCAGAAAAGAATGGACGGAAGTTTACAAAGTGATGCAAAGGAAAGGACTGAATCCAAGAATACTCTATCCAGCAAGGCTACCATTCAAAATTGAAGGGGAAATAAGAAGCTTTACAGACAAAAAAAAAAAAAAAAAAAAAAAAAAAAAAAAAAGGCTAAAGGAGTTTATCACCACCAAGCCAGCAATGCAAGAAATGCTAAAGGGACTGGTGTAAAAACAAGAAATAAAAAGCTCAAGATGAAAACAGCCACACACAAAAAAAGAACTGGCTACAAACAAGTACCTTTCAATAATAACTTTAAACGTAAATGGGCTAAATGCTCCAACTAAAAGACATCGAGTTGCTGAATGGATAAAAAAAAAAACATGACCCATACATTTAATGTCTACAAGAGACCCACCTCAGAAGAAGGGACTCACACAGACTGAAAGTGAAGGGATGGAAAAATATCTTTCAGGCAAATGGAAATGAAAAGAAAGCTGGGGTAGCAATACTTATATCGGACAAAATAGACCTCAAAGTGAAGACCATAAAAAGAGATAAGGAAGGCCACTTCATAATACTAAAGGTATCAATACAACAAGAAGATATAACCCTGATAAACATATATGCACCCAATGCAGGAGCACCCAAATACACAAAAAAAAAAACTCCTGGAAGATATCGAAGGAGAGACTGACAACAATACAATCAGAGTAGGGGACTTTAATACACCACTGACATCACTGGATAAATCCTCCAGACAAACAATCAGCAAAAAAACAGCAATCCTAAATGACTCACTAGATCAGATGGCCTTAATAGACATCTTCAGAACACATCACCCCAAAGCCATGGAATATACGTCTTCTCAAGTGCTCAAGGGACATCTTCAAAAACAGACCACATATTGGGTCACAAACAAAGTCTCCCCAAATTCAAAAAGATTGGAATCATACCAAGCATCTTCTCAGACCACAAAGGCATAATATTAGAAATAAACTACAATAAAAACAACCCAAAATACTCACACACTTGGAACCTGAATAGCATGTTATTAAATATTGATTGGGTAACCAATGAGATCAAAGAAGAAATTCAAAACATCCTGGAAACTAATGACAATGAAAACACAAAAATCCAAAACCTATGGGACGCAATGAAAGCAGTCCTGAGAGGGAAGTTTATAGCTCTACAGGCCTATCTCAAAAAAACAAGAAAAAATGGTAGTAAATCAGCTAACTCTAAACTCAAGGAATTAGAAAGAGAGCAACAAGAAAACCCCGGAGTGAGCAGAAGGAAGGAGATAATTAAGATTAGAGCAGAAATAAATGCATAGAGACCAAAAAAACAATACAGAAAATCAATGAAACCAAGAGCTTGTTCTTTGAAAGGATAAACAAGATTGACAAACCTCTAGCCAGGCTCACCACGAAGCAAAGACAGAGGACCCAAATAAACAAAATCAGAAATGATAGAGGCGAAAGAACAACAGACCCCACAGAAATACAAATGATTGTTAAAAAATACTATGGACAACTCTACTCCAACAAACTAGACAACCTGGAGGAAATGGACAAATTCCTAGAAAAATACAACATTCCAAAACTCAATCAGGAAGAATCTAAAAATCTCCATAGGCCAGTAACTATTGAAGAAATTGAAGCAGTCACCATAAAGCTTCCAGCAAACAAAAGCCCAGGAGCAGACGGCTTCACAGGGGAGTTTTACCAAACATTCAAGGAAGAACTAAAACTTATCCTCCTCAGACTACTACAAAAAATTCTAGAGGAAGGGACACTTCCAAGCTCATTCCATGAAGCCAGCATCACCCTAATACCTTAAAAACCAGGTAAAGACAACACAATGGAAGAGAATTACAGGCCAATATCCCTCATGAACATAGATGCCAAAATCCTCAACAAAATCTTAGCAAATCAGATCCAGCAGTACATCAAAAAGATCATACACCATGACCAAGTAGGATTTATCCCAGGGATGCAAGGATGGTACAATATCCGAAAATCAATAAACGTGATACATCACATAAACAAATTGAAAGAAAAAAAACCACATAGTCATATCAATTGATGCAGAAAAAGCATTTGACAAAATCCAACACCCATTTTTGATAAAAACTCTCAGCAAGGTGGGAGTAGAAGGATCATACCTCAACATAATAAAAGCCATATATGACAAACCCACAGCCAACATCATACTCAATGGACAAAAACTAACACCATTTCCCTAAGAACAGGAACAAGACAGGATGCCCACTCTCAGCAATTCTGTTCAACATAGTACTGGAAGTATTAGCCATGGCAATTAGACAAAAAGAAGAAATAAAAGGCATCCAAAGTGGAAAAGAGGAAGTAAAACTGTCCTTATTTGCAGACGACATGATATTATACTTACAAAACCCTAAAGACTCCATCAAAAAGCTACTAGACTTAATACATGAATTTGGCAATGTAGCAGGATACAAAATTAATGCCAAGAAATCTGAGGCATTTCTATACACCAATAGTGAACTTTCCGAAAGAAAGACTAAAAAAACAATCCCATTTACCATCGCACCAAAAAAATTAAGCTACCTAGGAATAAACTTAGCTAAAGAGGTAAAAGACCTCTACTCAGAAAACTACAGGACGTTGAAAAAAGTGATAGAGGAAGACATAAACAGATGGAAGAACATACCGGGTTCATGGATTGGTAGAATCAACATCATTAAAATGTCCATACTACCCAAAGTAATCTATAAATTCAATGCACTTCCCATTAAAATACCAACGGCATATTTCACAGATCTAGAACGAACTCTCCAAAAATTCATCTGGAATAAAAAAAGACCCCGAATAGCTGCAGCAATTCTGAAAAAGAACAAAGTAGGTGGGATCTCAATACCAGATATCAAACTGTATTACAAAGCCACTGTTCTCAAAACTGCCTGTTACTGGCACAAGAACAGACATATAGATCAATGGAATAGAATAGAGAGCCCAGAAATCGGCCCGAACCAATATGCTTAATTAATATTTGACAAAGGAGCCAAGAACATACAATGGAGCCAAGATAGTCTCTTCAATAAATGGTGTTGGGAAAATTGGACAGATACATGCAAGAAAATGAAACTAGACCACCAACTTACACCATACAAAAATAAACTCAAAATGGATAAAAGACTTAAATGTACAACGAGAAACCATAAAAATTCTAGAAGAATCCAAAGGCAACAAAATCTCAGAAATATGCCGAAGCAATTTCTTCACTGATACGGTTCCTAGGGCACTTGAAACTGAAGAGAAAATGAACAAATGGGACTACATCAAAATAAAAAGCTTCTGCACAGCAAAAGAAACCATCAGTAAAATAACAAGAAAGCCCACTACGTGGGAAAACATATTTGCCATTGTCATATCTGATAAGGGCCTAATCTCCAAAATCTATAGGGAACTCATACAACTTAGCAAAAGGAAGATAAACAATCCAATCAAAAAATGGGCAAAGGATCTAAATCGACACCTTTCAAAAGAGGACATTCAGAAAGCCAAGAGACATATGAAAACATGCTCAAATTCATGAATCATCTGAGAGATGCAAATCAAAAGAATAATGAGGGCCGGGACTGGTTTGGCTCAGTGGATAGAGCGTCGGCCTGAGGACTGAAAGGTCCCAGGTTCGATTCCGGTCAGGGGCATGTACCTTGGTTGCGGGCACATCCCCAGTGGGGGGTGTGCAGGAGGCAGCTGATGGATGTTTCTCTCTCATCGATGTTTCTACCTCTCTATCTTTCTCCTTTCCTCTCTGTAAAAAAATCAATAAAATATATTTTTTAAAAAAAGAATAATGAGGTACCATCTCACACCTGTCAGAATGGCTATCATCAACAAATCAACAAACGACAAATGCTGGAGAGGATGTGGAGAAAAAGAAACACTCGTGCACTGGTGGTGGGAATGCAGACTTGTGCAGCCACTATGGAAGACAGTATGGAGCTTCCTCAAAAAACTATAAATGGAACTCCCATTTGACCCTGTCATCCCACTTCTAGGAATATATCCCAAGGAATATATCCCAAAGAAAAAAACCACATAGTCATATCAATTGATGCAGAAAAAGCATTTGACAAAATCCAACACCCATTATTGATAAAAACTCTCAGCAAGGTGGGAGTAGAAGGATCATACCTCAACATAATAAAAGCCATAGATGACAAACCCACAGCCAGCATCATACTCAATGGACAAGAACACGGTATGTTCTTCCATCTGTTTATGTCTTCCTCTATCTCTTTTTTCAACGTCCTGTAGTTTTCTGAGTAGAGGTCTTTTACCTCTTTAGTTAAGTTTATTCCTAGGTAGCTTAATTTTTTTGGTGCGATGGCAAATGGGATTGTTTTTTTAGTCTTTCTTTCTGAAAGTTCACTATTGGTGTATAGAAACGCCATACACCATGGTCCCATGGGACCAAACCAGAAACACCAATCGGAAAGGATATGTGCACCCATATGTTCATAGCAGCACAATTCACCATAGCTAAGATCTGGAAACAGCCTAAGTGCCCATCAGTAGATGAATGGATTAGAAAACTGTGGACACCTACATGGTGGAATACTATGCTGCTGTAAAAAAGAAAGAACTCTTACCATTTGCAACAGCATGGATGGAATTGGAGAGCATTATACTAAGTGAAATAAGCCAGTCAATGAAGGAAAAATACCACATGATCTCACTCATTCATGGATAATAAAGACCATTATAAACTTATGAACAAAAATAGATACAGAAGCCGAGCTGCCTCAAACAGACTGTTAAAATGCAGCGGGAAGGCCAGGGAGGGTAGGGGGGCAGAAGGGGAGGTAAGAGATCAACTGAAGGACTTATATGCATGCATATAAGCATAACCAATGGACATAAGACACGGGGGGGGTGGGTAGGGGAGGCCAGGGGATTGTCAAGGGTGGGGGAAAAAAGGAGACATATGTAATACCCTTTGTAATACTTTAGGCAATAAAACTAAAAAAAAAAAAAGATAAATACAGATGATATGAGATGCCTGTGTGCTAATGCCATCCATTGGTGAAAATATATATGTGACTATGACTCTTGCTAATGAGAGTAGAAATTGTGTTAATATAGGCTTTAAAACTACCAAAGGATAGAACCACAATCTTATTTTTAATCTATTACCAAACACTATCATAGTGGGAGAAGATACTAAGTAGTTATACTTCATCTTTGTTTTCATTTAAGGTTTACAAAGACCATTTTCATTTTTCCACGTTTAATTGGAATAAATTTATAATCATAAGCATAAGCAAATATTCCAAACACAGAAAAGAGATTAAGATTCAAATGTATAAACAAGTTAAATAATGACATGTATCATTTATGTATAGACAAAATTGCCAGTGTTACATTCAATTCAAAAATGTAAGTTATTACCTTTCCCCTGGCTGGCAGCACAGGAGCCGCACAATGCCCAGAGTTACTATAAAAGACATGAACCATCAGGAGTTCATCAGAGCTCTTGCAGCCTTCCTGAAAAAGTCCAGGATGCTGAAAGTCCCTAAATGGGTACACTATGGCAAGCTGCCCAAGCATAAAGAGCTTTCTCCCTACAATGAGAATTGGTTTGACACATGAGCTGCTTCCACAGTGCAGCCCCTGTACCTTCGGGAAGGAGCTGTGTTGGGTCCAAGACCAAGATCTATGGAGGACAAGAGAAATGGTGTCATGCCCAGCCACTTTAGCAAAGGCTCCAAGAGTACGGTCTGCTGGTCCTCCAAGCCCTGCAGGGGCTGAAAATGGTGGAAAAGGACAAGGATGGGGGCCACAATTGACACCTCAGGGACAGAGAGATCTGGACAGAATCTCAGAGCAGGTGGCAGCTGCCAACAAGAAGCATTAGAACAAATGCTAAGTTAATAAATTGCCTCGTTTGTTTAAAAAAAATTGAAGCAGTAATTTTAAAACTTTCAGCAAACAATAGTCCTGGACTGAATGTACTTACAGGACAATTTTAGCAAACATTCAAAAAGAAGAACTAGGAGAGAACCAAGATGGCGGCATAAGGTATAAACCTGTACATGCTGCCCCCCACAACCACATTAAAACTACAACTAAAAGACAAAACAGCTATCATCCAGAACCACGGGAAAGCTGGCCAAGTGGAAGTTCTACAACTAGAAGGAAAGAAAAAAGCATATTGAGACTGGGTAAGAGGTGCACAGGCGCCAAGAGCAGAGGTACGGAGGCACGCGTGAGGCGGGCAGCACCTGGGTGCACGGTTTTTTTCAATCAGAAGGGGATACAAGCTCTCGAATGCACTGAACCCATTTACTGCAAGATTCTGGGGACCCAGACTCCTATGGGGAGACACTAGACTGTCTTGCAGCGGGTCAGAAAGTGAGGGTGGCTTTCTCGCAGAGCTGCTTGCAGGGATCATTGTTACTGTGGGGGCACAGGACTCTGGGACTCAGGAACGCAGAGACTCGGAGATGCAGAGACACGAGGAGTCGCGGAGATGGCTGACGACAGCCATTGCTGTTTGCTCCGCCCTGGTGATTCTCTGAGACCCTGCCCCACTCAATTTACATCCCCACCCAAGCAGGGCAAAGGAACCGCCAGCCCTTTTGCAGCCTAACCTAACAAACTGCAGCTGGGTCAGAGAGCTCCAAAACTTCCAAACCCCAAACAAAGAGGAGAAATCTGCTGATATCGCTGTAGCTCCTGCTGGGTGGACTCACACAGTGGTTGACTTGGAGATCCAGGAGCCAGGGTACCCAATGGTCAGATACCAGATTTCAATTCCTCACATCCACAAGGGACACACTCAAGAGGCAGACTCAGTGAGCACCAAAGCCCCACTGAAGCAAGTCCTACTCCCTAAGGGTGTCTCCAGCACAGCAGTTCTTCCACTATAGACACAGTAGGTCCTCGCAGTCAGCCAAAATGCGGAGACAAAGAAACATGTCACAAATGAAATAAATGGAGGAAAGCAAACTATTGGACATAGAGTTCAAAACCACAGTTATAAGGTTACTCAAGAATCTTCTACGAACCTCCAAGGAACTTAGTGAGACCTTCAAGGATTTTTTTTTTTTATTGATTTTCTACAGAGAGGAAGGGAGAGGGATAGAGAGTTAGAAACATTGATGAGAGAGAAACACCGATCAGCTGCCTCCTGTACACCCCGCACTGGGTATATGCCCGCAACCAAGGTACATGCCTTGACCGGAATCAAACCTGGGAACCCTGAGTCCGCAGGCCGACGCTCTATCCACTAAGTCAAACCAGTTCTGGAAAGACCTTCAAGGATCTTAATGAGAATGCCAAAAAAGTGGAAAAGGACCAGTCAGAAATTAAACATACACTGACTGAAATTAAGAATAATATACAGAGATCCAACAGCAGACTAGAGATCCCAAGAATCAAGTCAAAGATTTGAAATATGAAGAAGCAAAAAACACCTATCCTGAAGAGCAAAAAGAAAAAAGAATCCAAAAATATGAAGATAGTGTAAGGAGCCTCTGGGACAACTTCAAGTGTACCAACATCCGAATTATGGGGGTGCCAGAAGAAGAGAGAGAGAGCAAGATACTGAAAGCCTATTAGAAGAAATCATGACAGAAAACTTCCCCTACCTGATGAAAGAAATAGACTTACAAGTCCAGGAAGCGAAGAGAACCCCAAATAAGAGGAATCCAAAGAGGACCACACCAAAACACATTATAATTAAAATGCCAAGGGCTAAAGACAAAGAGAGAATCTTAAAAGCAGCAAGAGAAAAACAGTTAGTTACCTACAAGGGAGTACCCATACGACTGTCAGCTGATTTCTCAACAGAAACCATGCAGGCCAGAAGGGAGTGGCAAGAAATATTCAAAGTGATGAATAGCAAGAACCTACAACCAAGATTACTCTACCCAGCAAAGCTATGTAGAATTGAAGGTCAGATAAAGAGCTTCACAGACAAGAAAAAGCTAAAGGAGTTCATCACCACCAAACCAGGATTATATGAAATGCTGAAGCATATTCTTTAAGAAGAGGAAGAAGAAGAAATGGTAAAGATAAAAATTATGAACAACAAAGTGACAACAAATAAATATCTATCGACAAGTGAATCTAAAAATTAAGTCAGAATAAACTGGTGAAAGTAATAGAAGCAGGGGCATAGAAAGGGAGTGGACTGACAATTCTTGGGGGGAAGGGGTGTGGGGGGGTGCGGGAAGAGATTGGACAAAAACCTTACACCTATGGATGAGGACAGTGGCGGGGGGTAGGGGCATGGGGTGGGGTGGGAACCAGGTGGAGGGGAGCTATAGGGGGGAAAAAGAGGAACATCTGTAATAATCTGAACAATAAAGATTTATTTAAAAAAGTAGAAGAAAAACTAACACCTATCCTCCAAAAACTATTCCAAAAAATTCAAGAGGTGGAAAGACTTGAAAGCTCTTTTTTGCCCTAGCCAGTTTGGCTCAGTGGATAGAGCATTGGCCTGCAGACCCAAGGGTCCTAGTTTCAATTCTGGTCAAGGGAACGTACCTTGGTTGCAGGCTCCCCTGTCTTTCCCTCTCTCTTCCACGCTTCCTAAAAATCAATGGAAAAATATTCTCGGGCAAGGATTAACCAAAAAAAAGAAAGAAAGCTTTCTTGGCCCCCCTCTCCCCCTGCTCGCCCCCAACTGCCCCCCCTGCTGGCCTGCTCATCCCCAACTGCCCCCCTGCAGGCCTGCTCACCCCCAACTGCCCCCCCTGCTGGCCTGCTCACCCCCAACTGCCTCCTCTGCGGGCCTGCTCACCCCCAACTGCCCCCCACCAGCCTGCTTGCCCCCAATTGCCCACCCCCGCAGGCCTGCTCACCCACAACTGCCCACCCCCCCCCCACCTGCCTGCTCGCGCCCAACTGCCCTCCCCTGCCGGCCTGATCACCCCTAACCGCCTCTGACTCGGCCCGCCCCCATGGCTTTGTTCGGAAGGATGTCCAGAAGGTCTCCCAGAAGGTTTCCCTGTCTAATTAGCATATTACCCTTTTATTAGTATAGACTAGGGGCCCAGTGCACAAAATTTGTGCACTGGGGGTGGGGAGGTGTCCCTCAGCCCAGCCTACCCCCTCTCACATACTGGGAGCCCTCAGGGGATGTCCTATTGACGGCTTAGGCCCGCTCCCAGCTCCCCTTGGGGAGCGGGCCTAAGCCGCAGTCTGGCCTCCCTTTGTGGGAGGTGACCAGGCTGATCAGGGGAAGGCACCAGCCCCATCACCCCGCTGCTGCAGCTACTGCCAGTCACCGCAGCCAGCAAGATTTTTTCATCAACATGGACTCCAGTCCCGTCACCATGAAAAAATGACAACTTTTTTTAGGCATTTTCAAGATGTGTCTTTCATATAATAATAATTTCTTTATTATTTTTTTATCCTCACCTGAGGATATGTTTCCATTGATTTTTAGAGAATGTGAAAGAGAAAGGGAAAGACAGAGAGAAACATCAATGTGAGAGGAACACTTTGATTGGTTGCCTCCTGCATGAGCCCTGACTTGGGCCCCGGCCAGGGAGGAGCCTGCAACCTAGGTACATGCCCTTGGTCAGAATTGAACCCAGACCCTGCCATCAGCAGGCCAAGGCATTAATCCACTGAGCCAAAGTGGCTAGGGCAGGATATGACATTTCTTAGCCCTCCAGCAGCGGACCTTCTTTTTTTTCACCAGGACTGTGGTGAAAAACCCTAGATCACCGTTTTGGATTCTTATTACCCAAGTTGCTAAGAATACTACCAGTGGCATACAGGGAGCTTAACCAATGAGCAGTCAGAAAAGGTGCTTCCTCTGTAGTTCACACCAATCTGCGGCTTGGCACCCCACCCACCCCCGTCCCAGGCTTGACGCCTCTGGCCCAGGCTTCAGGCCTGGGCAGGGGAACCCCATCTCCCCCAATCACGGGCTCCACTCTTGCCCAGGCCTGACCCCTTGGCCAGAGGCGTTGACCCCCATCACCCTCTGATTGCCAGATTGGCCCCTTGCCCAGGCCTGATGCCTCCGCCAGAGGTATAAGGCCTGGGCAGGGGACCCCCATCTTCCTCCCATAGCTGGCTCCGCCCCCCGCCCAGGCCTGATGCCTCTGGCCCAGGTATCAGGCCTGAGCAGGGGACCCGCACACCCCTCCAATTGACGGCTCCACCCCCCGCCCAGGCCTGATGCCTCGGCCAAAGGCGTTAACCCCCATCACCCTCCAATTGCAGGGTCAGCCCCTTGCCCAGGCCTGATGCCTCTGCCAGAGGCGTCAGGCCTGGGCAGGGGACCCCCAGACCCCTCCGATTGCCGGCTCCGCCCCTGGCCCAGGCCTGATACCTCTGGCCCAGGATTCATGCCTGGGCAGGGGACCCCCAGCCCCCTCCGATTGCTGGCTCTGCCCCCGCCCAGGCCTGATGCCTCGGCCAGAGGAGTTGACCCTCATCACCCTCCAACCCCCGGATTGGCCCTTTGCCCAGGCCTGAGGCCTCCGGCAGAGGTGTCAGGCCTGGGCAGGGGACCCCCAGCTCCCACCATCCCTGGCTCCGCACCTGCTACCCACGATCTCTGGCACCACCCCTGCCCAGACCTAAGGCCTCTGGTGGAGGCATTAGTCCTGGCCAGGAGACCCCCAGCTCCCCGGGATCTCCTGCTCTGCCCCGGCCTAGACCTAATGCCTCTGTTCATGGATGGGGACTTACATGGGCTGGACCACAACACGCCACTGTGGGCTCTCAGGCCCTTCAGCCAGAGCACAGGCAGAGGCCACCAGCAGGCATGACCAGGCATCTAGTTCTTCCACTTCTTACCTTTCACAGTCCCAGTGCTTTCAAAGGAGACAGACCCAAGGTCCTCACAGACTGAATCAGTGATGTCACCTTCAGTACAGGAAGAGGGCAAGGCTGGGGCACCGGGGAGAAACCATGTGCTTCTCTCTGCCCCACCACCTCCTCTCCTGTCCTAAGACAGGGACTGAAAATCTAACATTTCACCTGTGTTCATACACACAGGTAGGTAGGGACACACATGTACACACCTGCACGAGCTTCTGTCTCTTCACCGGCCTGCCCCCTTAGCTGCTGTTGCCTCATTTCTCAGGCTGGTGCTGGATCCTTCCTGGGGGATGGTAGGGGCCCTGGTGCAGGCAGCCTTCTAGGCAACATAAGGATAGGAGAGGACAAAGGAGGGGCCTGGCAGTGAGAAGTAGGTCAGGACACTGATATATGATATTAAAAAGCTCAACCCCAAAATAAATAAAACATATTCCTTAGATAATAAAGTTCATCTCTGAGCTCAAAAACACTCACTCCGACTGCCCCTCACAACTCCAAACATGCATTTTTACTACCTGCTATACTTCCTTACATCAATGTTTCAAAATACCACATGATCAAAATAGAATTTTCACTCCTCTCTTCACATCCCTTCTGCCTGCAGAAACCTTCTCTTCAGCTACTTCTACCTTTTTCATGGCATTGCCAAGATTCCAATTTTTCCATGTTTTCCCTCATCTTTAACATCTTATCAGCTGCCAGATTCTTTTGATTCCACTTCTACCTGTGTCTCAAATTCACCTAGTGTCTACATCCTGTGCTCCTTTTCCAGGTCAGATCTCTATTTCCTGACTCCTAGATGATTTCAAGAGCTTTCTAACTGACTTTCTAGTACTCTGAGGAGAAACTCTGATGAGTCTCCATTAAATACAGAATGAAGTCCAAACACTGCAATCTAGAATCCAAAGAAAAATCCTTTACTTTGTATTCTTTAAACTTCTTTTCAGCCTTATTTGCCACTCCACTTTCCTTTAACCACACCCTTCAGGTGATGTTCTCCCAGAACATACCTTGCTCTGTCCTGCTTCAACACCTCTACTCAATATTCTGGTGGTGATGTCCTTCAAGGAATATCTGCTAGTTGACATACTCCCCTTTCTTGAATTCCAGTACAAACTGTGTTACCTCTTCCAAAAGCATTCTTAGTCATAATCCCTCTTTCCCCAAATATTTCCCAAACACTTAGAACTTGAATTCATGCAGCATTTATCCCAGTTAGCCTTATTTCAAAGTTATAAGTCTCTCTCCCACCAAAGTGGAAACGTCTTGAAAACAGGGACTGTGTCCTATTTATTTCTGCATCATCCACAAATTCTACCAAAATCCTTTGTTCATAGGAAGTACTTTATAAATACTTGTAATAATAATAAAAGTGTCATGAAAATCAGAGTAGAAGAACCTATAACATGAGTCAGCTCTTTAGGAAATGTTAAGATGTCCTTCCAGTTTTCTTAATTTTTATTTTAATGTCTATATACGTTCAAGTTCTAACCCCCAGTACTGGTGAGTGTGACCTTATTTGGAAATAGAGTCTTTGCAGATGTAATCAAGATGAGGTCATAGTTGACTGAAGAAAACCCTAATCCAATGACTGGTATCTTCGTAAGAGAAAGCAGAAAATGATTTGGACACAGAGATAATGACACACACACAGAAAAGACAACCATGTAATGATGGGGGCAGAGGTTGGAGTCATGTAGCTGCAAGTCAAGGAACGCCTTCCCTAGAGCCTTCAGAGGCTTGGCTGACACCTTAATTTCAGACTTCTACCTTCTATAACCATGAGAGAATACCCTCTATAACCATTTCTGTTGTTTTAAGTCACCCAGTTTATGATCATCTGTTACAGCAGCCCCAGGACACTGGTGCAGAAGCTAAGAATATTGAGTATTCAGAGGGCATCATAGACCAGAAAATAAAGCTACAAAAATGATCTCCTCCTAAGACAGAAGTTCATTCACTTGGCCCAGAATGCTAAAAAATGTAGTTTGCTCTTCTTAGAAAATATTTTGTAATATTAAGCTCTGACTGGGCAATTTCATTTTATTACTGTTTAATATCTCAACCAGAAGAAAAAAACTCTCACTAAAGAAGAGAAGAAAGTAAGAGTCAACCAATGCCTGGTACATAGTGTTTAATAAATGCTTGCTGAATGTATAAATGAAAACAGAATTATCAGAAAATGTCATGAGACATAAAAGCAAAACCTCTGGTCCTGATCTCTAAGTACCAAAATAAAGAGCTTTCACAAGTTGAGGTGAGTAACACAAGAACCTGTGGCCACCACCAGCAAAGCCACAAAACCAACAGGATTTGCATAACATAAAATAAGTATAAAGCAAGTTCCAACAGCACTGCAGGTTAATAGTTAGATGAATAAAATGTTTTCCTATGTGGATGGATCTGTGAGATAATGTAGTATGCATCCACTGCTCATAAAAAAGAAGGGGGGAGTCAAAATAATTGGTTATATGAGCAACTAATTTTATCCTTCCTTTATCTCTCTTCCCCCAAAACTAAACCTGCCCCATCCCATCCTGCAGTTTACCTTTTTAAATTTTTTTAAATTATTGCTGAAAGTTTTACATGTCTCCTTTTACCCCCACTGACCTCTCCCCACCCACTCCCCCGCCCCAACAACACATGCCCTCACCTCCCTTTTGTCTGTGTCCATTGGTCATGCTCAAATGCATGGTTACAAGTCCTTTGGTTGATCTCTTACACTCCACCCCACACTCCCCAACCTTCCCTCTGAGATTTAAAAGTCTGTTCAATGCTTCTATGTCTCTGGAGCTATTTTTTGTCATCAGATTATAATATTCACTATACTCCACAAATAAGTGAAATCATGTAATATTGACTTATTTTGCTTAGCATAATGCTCTCCAGGTCCATCCATGCTGTTACAAATGGTAAGAGTTCTTCCTTATTTACACCAGCGTAGTATTCCAGTGTGTAGAGGTAACACAGATATTTAATCCACTCATCTGCTGATGGGCACTTAGGCTGTTTCCAAATCTTAGATATTGTAAATTGTGCTGCTTTGAACATAGGGGTGCATATATCCCTTGTGATTGGTGTTTCTGATTTCTTGGGAAATATTCCTAGAAGTGGGATTACTGTGTCAAATGGGAGTTCCATTTTTAATTTTTTTAGGGAAGTCCATACTGTTTTCCACAGTGGCAGCACTAGTCTGAATTTCAACCAGCAGTGCATGAGGATTCCTTTTTCTCCACATCCTCACCAGCACTGTTGTTTGTTGATTCCGTGATGATAGCCATTCTAACAGGTGTGAGATGGTACCTCTCTGTTGTTTTGATTTGCATTTCTCGGATGAATAGTGACTTTGAACAGGTTTTGATATGTCCCTTGGCCTTCTGTATGTCCACTTTCAAAAAGTGTCTATTTAGGTCCTTTGCCCATTTTTTATTAGATTGTTTATCTTCCTTTTGTTAAATTGTATGAGTTCTCTATAAATATGGAGATTAAATCCTTATTGGATATAACACTGGAAAATATGTTATCCCTGGTAGGCTCTCTTATTATTTTGTTGATAGTTTCTTTTCCTGTGCAGAAACTTTTTATTTTGATGTAGTCCCAATGGTTTATTATTTCCTTAGTTTCCATTGTCCTAGGAGATGTATCAGTAAAGCTATTGTTACAACATATGTCTGATATTTTGCTGCCTGTGGATTCTTCTAAGATTTTTATGGTTTCCTGTCATAAGTGTTTAAGTCCTTTATTTATTTTGAGTTTATTTTTGTGTATTGTTAAGTTGGTGGTCTAGTTACATTTTTTTGTAAGTATCTGTCCAATTTTCCCAACACCATTTATTAAAGAGACTGTCTTGACTCCATTGTATGCTCTTGCCTCCTTTGTCAACTATTAATTGAGCATAATGGCTTCAATCAATTTCCAGGTTCTCTGTTCTGTTCCATTTGGTCTATATGTCTATTCTTGTGCCAGAACCAGGCAGTTTTGAGAACAGCGACTTTGTAATATAACTTGATATCTGGTATTGAAATCCCTCCAACATTGTTCTTTCGCAGGATTGCTGGGTCTTTTTTTATTCCATATGAATTTTTGGAGAGTTCGTTCTAGGTCTGTGAAATATGCCCTTGGAATTTTAATGGGGATTGCATTGAATCCATAGTTTGCTTTGGGTAGTATGGACATTTTAATGATGTTGATTCTACCAATCCATGAACATGGTATATTCCTCCACTTGCTTGTATCTCACTCTATCTCTTTTTTCAACATCCTATAGTTTTCCAGTACTGGTCTTTTACCTCCTTAGTTTATTCCTAGGTATCTTCAATTTTTTTGGTGCGATGGTAAATGGGAATGTTTTTTTTGTTTGTTTGTTCCTCTTTTTGTGAGTTCATTATTGGTGTATAAAAAAGCCATAGATCTGGGTGTTAATTTTGTATCCTGCTACGTTGCCAAATTCATTTATTAAATCTGGTAGTTTTCACTGGGGAATAGGGGAGGCTGGGGGACTGTCTAGGGCTGGGGGAAAAAAAGGACACATATGTAATACCCTTTGTAATACTTTAACCAATAAAAAAATAAATAAATAAATAAATAAAAATAAATTAAAAAAATAAAAATAAAAAATCTGGTAGTTTTTTTATGGAGCTTTTAGGGTTTTCTATGTACAATATCATGTCATCTGAGAACAATGACAGTTTTACTTCTTTTCCCATTTGTATACCTTTTATTTCTTCTTGTTTGATCACTATAGCTAGCACTTCCAGTACTATGTTGAATAGGAGTGATGAAAGTATGCATCCCTGTCTTGTTCCTGCTCTTAGGGGAAGTGGTTTTAGTATTTGCCCATTAAGGATGATGTTTGCTATAGGTTTGTCATATAAAGGCTTTTATTATGTTGAGGTATAATCACTTTATTCCCACATTGCTAAGGGTTTCTATCAAAAAGAGGGTATTGGATTTTGTCAGATGCTTTTTCTGCATCAATTGATATGATCATGTGGTTTTAGCCTTTCAATTTGTTTGTGATATATGATGTTTATTGTTTTGTGGATACTATACCAGCCTTAAATCTTGAAATAAATCCCACTTGGTGCGTGATCTTTTTAATGTGTTTGATGCAATCTGCTAATATTTTGTTGAGGAATTTAGTGTCTATATTCCTCAGTGATATTGGCTGTAATTCTTTCATTGCAGCATCTTCATCTGGTTTTGAAAATAGGGTAATGCTGGATTCATAGAAAGAGCTTGGAAGTGTTCGTTCCTCTTGAATTTTTGGAATAATCTGCAGAGGGTAGGTATTAGTTCTTTGAATGTTTGGTAAAACTCCCCTTGAAGCAGTCCGGACCAGCACTTTTGTTTGCTGGAAGTTTTTTTTGTTACTGCTTCAATTTCATCAGTAGTTATCAGCCTATTCAGGTTCTCTGATTCTTCCTGAGTTTTGGAAGACTGTATTTTTCTAGAAATATGTCCATTTCATCTAGGTTCCACAGTTTGTTGGAATAAAGTTGTTCGTAGTGTTATTTTTACAATCTTTGCATTTCTGCGGGGTCAGCTGTCCCTTTGCCTCTTTCCTTTCTAATTTTGTTTATTTAGGTTCTCTTTCTTTGCTTCTTGGTGAGCCTAGCTAGAGGATCATCAATCTTGTTTACTCTTTCAAAGAATCAACTCTTGGTTCTATTGATCTTCTATATTTTTATGGGTCTTTATATCATTTATTTCCACTCTGATGTTTATTATTTCCTTCCTTCTACTCACTCTGGGATTTTCTTGTTGCTCTCTTCTAGTTCTTTAAGTTTTTGGGTTAGATAACTTACTATCAGTTTTTGTTGTTTTCTGAAGTAGGCCTGTAATGCTATGAACTTCCCTTTCAGGACTGCTTTCATTGTATCCCATAGATTTTGGATTGTTCTGTTTTCATTGTCATTTTTTACCATGATGCTTATTTCTTCTTTGATTTCTTTGGTAAGCCATTCATTGTTTAATAGCATGCTATTTAGCTTCAATGTGTTTAATGTTTTTATTGAAGTAGATTTCTACTTTTACAATAATGTGATGAGAAGATGCCTGATATGATTTCAATCTTCTTGAATGTGTATAGAGTTAGCATGTGTCCTGATCTGTGGTCTATCTTTGAAAATGTCCCTTGTGCACTTGAGAAGAATGTATATTCCTTAGCTTTGGGGTGAAATGTTCTGAAGATGTCAATTAATTCCATCTGATCTAGTGGATCATTTAGGATTGCTGTTTCTTTGCTGATTTTTTGTCTAGAGGATTTATCCAGTGGTGTCAATGGGGTATTAAAGCCCCCTACTATGATTGTATTGCTGTCGATCTCTCCCTTGATATCTTCCAGAATTTTTTTATGTACTTGGGTGTCCCTGTATTGGGTACATATGTGTTTACCAGAGTTATATCCTCTTGTCAAATCAATTCCTTTAGTTTATGAGGTGGTCTTTCTTATCTCTTGTTATAGCCTTCACTTTGAGGTCTATTTTGTCAGATATAAGTATTGCTACCCCAGCTTTTTTTTTTTTCATTTCCATTTGCCTGAAAATTTTTTTACAACCCTTCACTTTCAGTCTGTGAGTCCTTTGTTCTGTAAACAGCATATATATGAGCCATGTTTTCTTTTTTTTTTTCAATTAGCAATAGTCGCACCTCGGATAAACCTCATTGGCTATGATACTGCCACTGCACAAAGCTTGAGCCATGTTTCCTTATCAATTCAGCTTTCTTATGTCTTTTGATTGAAGCACTTAATCCATTTATATTTAAAATCATTATTGACTAGAGGCCCGGTGCATGAATTTATGCATGGGTGGGGTCCCTCAGGTTGGCCTACGGGGATTGGGCCCCCACTCGCACCCCCAGGATTGCAACCCCAGTTCATGCCCCCATCCTTGCAGCCCCACAGCCCCGCCTGGCACACTACCATGGCTTGGCACCGCCCCCTCACCTGCTCCACCATCCCGCCTGAGGGACGATCGATTGGAGCCAGGTCCCCTGCCTGGCTCCCTCAGTGCCTGGGAGCCAGATGGTGGCCCCACTCCCCACCGCTGCCACTGGTTGCTGTCTGTAGGGCCCCACCACCGCCCCCTGCCACAGCCGCTGGTCACAACCTGCAAGGTGATCAAACAGGGCCGGGCCCCCCACCCAGCTCCCTCAGTGCGTGGGAGGTGGGCAGCAGCCCCACCGCCCCTACCACTGTTCGCCATCTGCGGGGCGATCAGTGGGGCGATTGGTACCCCACTTGCACACGCCTTGACCTGGCACTGCCCGCTCACCTGCTCCACCATCCCACCGTGGTTCTGCTCTCGTCGGGGCCCACTGGGACCAGCAGTACCTCCACTGATGCCTGCTGCCAGCGCAGCATCGTTGATGCCTGCCATGTTCTGCCCCACCCACTGGTGGTCAGAGCACATCATAGAGAGTGGTCAAACTCCTGGTCAAACTCCCGAGGGGACAATTTGCATATTAGGCTTTTATTATATAGGATAGGTACTTGTTTGTTGGCATTTTTGTTGTTTATACCTGTGTTCCTTCTTGCCTTAATATTTCTTCTTGTTACAGCAGGCCCTTTAGCATTTCTTGCATTGCTGGCTTGGTGGTAATAAACTACCTTAGCCTTTTGTTGTCTATGAAGCTCCTGATTTCCCCTTCAACTTTGAATGATAGCCTTGCTGGGTATAGTATTCTTGGACTTAATCCCTTGCTTTACATCACTTTGTATACTTGATTCCATTTCCTTCTGGCCTGATGTGTTTCTGTTGAGAAATCAGTTGATAGTCTAATGGGAGACCCCTCATACATAACTTTCTGTCTCTCTCTAGCAGCCTTTAAGATTTTTACTCTGTCCTTGGTATCTGCCAATTTAATTATGATGTGTCTTGGTGTGGGTCTTTCAGGGTTCATCTTGCTTGGAACTCTTTGTGCTTCTTGGACTTGTGTGACTTTTTTCTTCCCAAAGTCAGGGAAGTTTTTTCATCATTTCTTCAAACAGGTTTTCTATTCCTTGCTCAGTTTCCTGTCCTTCTGGCACCCCTATTATGTGGATATTGTGTCATTTCATGTTGTCCCAAAGCTCCCTTAGAGTCTCCTCCTGCTTTTAAGGTTTTTTTCCAGTTGCTGTTAAGATTGGGTGTTTTTCTCTACCTTGTCTTATAACTTGCTGATTCTGTTCTCAGCATTTTCTACGCTACTGTTGAAACCTTCCATTGTGTTCTTTATTTCAGCTATGTCATTCTTCATTTCCTCTTGATTCTTATGCGTATTGGTGAATTTTTCATCCCTCCTTTTCATCATCCTTATAACATTACTCTGAATTCTTTCTCTGACAAATTGCTTGCCTCCATTTCATTTATTTCCTTTTCTGGTTATTCCTCCTTTTTGTTCATATGGGGGTTGTTACTTTGTCTCCCCATTTTTGCCGTTCCTTTGTGATTGTTTCTATGTATTAAACCAAACTGCTATGCCACCCAGAGTTTTTGAATTGATCTTATGTAGATGTTTTGTGGGACCCAGTGGTTCAGTCTATCAGATCTTCTGGGCTGGGTATTCTAAGGATGCCCCTTACTTGAGATATTTAGGTTCTCTTGATGTAGTTGGGTCTTGAATGTTATTGTCCTGTGGGTGGAGTATTCTCTCAGGGTGTCTGGTTATGTGGCTTGATCTCTACAACGTCGTGCCAACTGTTGTGGAGGAGCTGACTGAACAGCACAAAATACAACACAACACATGACACAAAAGGAACAGAAGGGAAATGTACACAAAACGACTATAATCACAACAGAAGTAACCAGCAAAGAAAACAGAATTAGGAGAGAAAAGAGAGTAAAAACAATAGCAAGTAAAGAAAAAAAGAAAATTTTTAAAAAGTTAAAGAAAAAGAAAAAAAGACGGAATATGGGGAGACAACACAACAAAACAAACAAGTAAACCAAAAAATGCAAACAAAAAACACCCAGAAGGAGGGGGAGGGCAGAATCTGTACAGGCAGAGCTTAAATACTGAAAATAAGTTTAAGGAATTGGACGAATATGGGAAGGACCACAGTTTAGTATAAAGGAGGGAGAACGAGAATGATTGGATAAGCATAAAAATTAAAATTACAAAAATATATTATTTTATTTTTGTAAAGGAGAACAGAGGAGAGAGCAGATAGGCCTGAATTTAGAAAATGGAAGTAATTTACAAATTAGAAGAAGAAAAGAGAAAGACGGGGGGAGGGGGGCGGAATTTAAGCAGTGAAGAAAAAGAGAATGGGAAATGGAGTAGGAGCAGGGAAGAGGAAATTAGATATATGAATAAGCCACAGAGACTACAATAATAATAACACCTCAATAAAGCAGATAAAGAAGATCACTTTTTAACAAGTGGTAAAAAGAAAGAAAAGGGAAAAGCTAAAGCAGAGAAAGGAGAAGAAAAAAAGGCTGAAAAAAGGGAGAAGCAAGGAAGAAAAGGGTAAAAAAAAAAGAAATATACAAAAAAGTGTTTTTATTTAAAAATATAAAATATTAAAAGGTGAACTGTCATTCACTTCAAATGCATTTTAATGCCCCATGTGGGCTGGTTTAGGACACCACTCTTCTGTTCTGTCTGCCAATTCTGGGATTCCTCTTAGGTCGTTAGGTGCTGACCACGGTCAGGCAATGTCTTTGGCAGGTAGCATCATGTTGAAGTTCCATGCGAACCACCACTCCTCTGCTTGTGTCTGTCTCCACAGGCCTTGACTGCAAGCAGGCAGGATTGATCTGTCTGCTTTGCCTGATTGCCAGCTGTCAATCTTTTTTTTAAATTTTATTTTCTTGTTTAAAGTATTACAAATAGTACTACATATGTCTCCTTCTTTTCCCCATTGACCTTCCCCTGGCCTATCCTACCCCCCGGAACATGCCCTTACCCGACCCCACCCCCAGTGTCTTGTGTCCATTGGTTATGCTTATATGCATGCATATAAGTCCTTCAATTGATCTCTTACCGTCCCCCAACACTCACCAGCCTTCCCGTTGTAATGTGACAGACTGTTCGATGCTTCTCTGCCACTGTATCTATTTTTTTGTTCATTAGGTTATAATGTTCTTTATTATCCATAAATGAGTGAGATCATGTGGCATTTTTCTTTCACTGCTTGGCTTATTTCACTTAGCATAATGCTCTTCAGTTCCATCCATGCTGCTGCAAATGGTAAGAATTCCTTCTTTTTTATATCAGCATAGTATTCTATTGTGTCGATATGCCATAGTTTTCTAATTCACTCTGCTGATGGGCATTTAGGCTGTTTCCAAATCTTAGCTATTGTAAATTGTACTGCTATGAACAAAGGGGTGCATATATCCTTTCTGACCGGTGTTTCTGTTTTCTTGGGATATATTCCTAGAAGTGGGATTAGTGGGTCAAATGCAGGTTCCATTTTTACATTTTTGAGGAAACGCCATAATGTTTTCCATAATGGATGTACCACTCTGCATTCCCACCAGCAGTGAAGGAGGGTTCCTTTTTCTCCACATCCTCTCCAGCACTAGTCTTTTGTTGATTTGTTGATGATAGCCATTCTGACAGGTGTGAGGTGGTACGTCATTGTTGTTTTGACTTGCAACTCTCGGATGATTAGTGACTTTGAGCATGTTTACATGTGTCTCTTGGCTTTCTGAATGCCCTCTTTTGAAAAGTTCTATTTAGGTTCTTTGCCCATTTTTTGACTGGATTGTTTATCTTCCTTTTCTTAAGTTGTATAAGATCCCTGTAAATGTTGGAGATTAAACCCTTATCGGAGATAACATTGGCAAATATGTTCTCCCACACAGTGGGCTTTTTGTTTTGTTCATGTTTTCTTTTGCTGTGCAAAAAATTTTTATTTTAATGTAGTCCCATTTGTTTATTTTCTCCTTAGTCTCTCTTGCCCTAGGATCTGTGTCTGTAAAGATATTCCTACGACATATGTCTGCAATTTTGCTGCCTATGGAGTCCTGTAGGGTTTTTATTTTTTCCATCTTACATTCAAGTCCTTTAGCCATTTTGAGTTTGTTTTTGTGTATGGTGTAAGTTGGTGATCTAGTTTCATTTTTTTGCATGTATCTGACCAAATTTCCCAGCACCACTTATTAAAGCGACTGTTTTGACTCCATTGTATGCTCTTGCCTCCTTTGTCAAATATTAAGTGAGTATAATAGCTTGGGTCAATTTCTGAATCCTGTATTCTGTTCCATTGGTCTATATGTCTGTTCTTCTGCCAGTACCAGGCAGTTTTGAGAACCGTGGTTTGGTAAAATAGTTTGATGTCTGGTATTGTGATCCCTCCAACTTTGTGCTTCTTTCTCAGGACAGATGTGGCTATTTGGGGTCTTTTTTATTCCAGATGAATTTCTGAAAAGTTTGTTCTAGATCACTGAAATATGCCATTGGTATTTTAATTGGTATTGCATTGAATCTATAGATCGCTTTAGGTAGTATGGATATTTTAATGATGCTGATCCTACGAATCCACGAACATGTGATGTTCTTTCATTTCTTTATGTCTTTCTCTATCTCTTTTTCCAATGTCTTGTAGTTTTCTGAATACAAGTCTTTTATGTCCCTGGTTAAGTTTATTCCTAGGTACATGAGGTTTTTTTGGTGCAATAGTAAATGGGATTGATTTTTTCATTTCTCTTTCTGTGAGTTCATTATTGGTGTATAAAAAGGCCATAGATGTCTGGGTGTTAATTTTGTATCCTGTTACATTGCTGAATTCATTTATTAGGTCTAGTAGTTTTTGAATGGAGTCTTTGGGATTTTCTATGTACGGCATCATGTCATCTGCATATAAGGATAGTTTTATTTCTTCTTCTCCAATTTGGATGCCTATTATTTCTTCTTCTTGTCTGGTCGCTATGGCTAGTACTTCTGGTACTATGTCAAACAGGAGTGGTGAAAGTGGGCATCCCTGTCTTGTTCCTGTTCTTAGGGGAAATGATTTTAGTTTTTGCCCATTGAGTATGATGGTTGGCTGTAGGTATGTCATATAGGGCTTTTATTACGTTGAGGTATGATCCCTCTATTCCCACTTTGCTGAGAGTTTTTATCAAGAAAGAGTGTTGGATTTTGCCAAACACTTTTTCTGCAACAATTGATATGATTATGTGATTTCTGTCTCTCAGTTTGTTTAGGTGATGTAGCACATTCACTGATTTGCGGATATTGCACCATCCTTGCGTTCCTGGAATAAATCCCACTTGGTCATGGTGTATGATCTTTCTAATGTATTGCTGAATCTGATTTGCTAGAATTTTGTTGAGGATTTTAGCATCTATGTTCACCAAGGACATTGGCCTGTAGTCCTCTTTTTTTGTGATGTCTTTATCTGGTTTTGAAATTAGGGTAATGCTGGCTTCATAGAAAGAGCCTGGAAGTGTAACTACCTCTTGAATTTTTTGGAATAGTCTGAGTAGGATAGGTTTTAGTTCTTCTTTGAACGCTTGGTAGAACTACCCTGTAAAGCTGTCCAGAGTTTTGTTTGCTGGAAGATTTTTGATTGTTGTTTCAATTTCTTTGGTAGTTATCATTCTATTCAGGTTTTTTTATTCTTCTTGGTTGAGTTTTGGGAGCTTGTATTTTTCTAAGAATATGTCCACTTTGTATAGGTTGTCTTTTTTTTTGTTGGAATAGAGTTGTTCATAGTATTTTTTCATAATTGTTTGTATTTCTGTGGGATCAGTTGTAATTTCAACTCTTTCATTTCTGATTTTGTTTATTTGGGTCCTCTCTCTTTGCTTCTTGGCGAGCCTGGCTAGAGGTTCATCAATCTTGTTTATCCTTTCAAAGAACCAGCTCTTGGTTTTGTTGATCTTTTGTAATTTTTTTTGGTCTCTTTTTCATTTATCTCTGCTCTGACCTTTATTATTTCCTTCCTTCTGCTTATGCTGGGCTTTTCTTGTTGCTCACTTTCTAACTCTTTGAGTTGTAGGGTTAGGTAATTTATTACCATTGTTTCTTGTTTTTTGTGGTAGGCTTGTAGAGCAATGAACTTCTCTCTCAAGATTGCTTTCACTGTGTCCCATAGATTTTGGATTGTTGTATTTTTGTTGTCGTTTGTTGCCATAATGCTTTTTATTTCTTCTTTGATCTCTCTGGTAACCCAGTCATTGTTTAATAGCATGCTATTTAGCCACCAAGTGTTTGATTTTATTATAGTTGATTTCTAGTTTTATGCCACTGTGATCTGAGAAGATGCTTGATATGATTTCTATCTTCTTGAATTTGAAGAGACTTTGCCTGTGACCCAATATATATGGTCTATCTTTGAAAATGACCCATGTGCACTTGAGAAGAATGTATATTCTGTGGCATGGAGATGAAATGTTCTGAAGATGTCAATTAAGTCGATCTGATCTAGTGAGTCATTTAGGATTGATGTTTCTTTGCTGAGTTTCTGTTTAGAGGATTTGTCCAATGGTGATAGTGGGGTATTAAAGCCCCCTATTATGGCTGTATTGCTGTCAATCTATCCCTTGATATCCTCCAGAAGTATTTTTATGTACTTGGGTGGTCCTGTATCGGGTGCATATATGTTTACCAGAGTCATTTCTTCTTGTTGGATTGCTCCCTTTATTATTATGAACTGGCCTTCCTTATCTCTTCTGTCCTTCCCTTTGAGATCTAATTTGTCAGATATAAGTATTGCTACCTCAGCTTTTTTTTTTTTTCATTTCCATTCGCCTGAAAAACCTTTTTCCATACCTTCACCATCAGTCTGTATGAGTCCTTTTTTCTGAGGTGGGTTTCCTGTAGACAGCAGATATGTAGGTCATGTTTTTTTATCCACTCAGCTACCCTATGTCTTTTGATTGGGGCATTTAATCCATTAACATTTAAAGTTATTATTGATAGGTACTTGTTTGTCGCCATTTTTATTCTTTACACCCGTGTTCCTTCTTCACTTATTTCTTCTTTTTACAGCAGACCCTTTAGCATTTCTTGCATTGCTAGCTTGGTGGTAATAAAATCCCTTAGTCCTTTTTTGTCTGTGAAGCTCCTGATTTCACCCTCAATTTTGATTGATAGCCTTGCTGGGTACAGTATTATTGGATTCAGAACCTTCCTTTGTATGACTTTGTATATTTCATTCCATTCCCTTATGGCCTGATGCGTTTCTGTTGAGAAATCAGTTGCCAGTCTGATGGGGGATCCTTTGTAGGTAACTTTCTGTTTCTCTCTGGCCACTTTAAAGATTCTTACTTTGTCGTTGGTGTTTGCCTATTTAATTATAATGTTCCTTGGCGTTGGTCTTTTGGGGTTCATTTTGTTTGGGACTCTGTGAGCTTCTTGGATTTGTGTGAGTTTTTTCTTCCCTATATCAGGGAAGGTTTCTGTCATTATTTCTTCAAACAGGTTTTCTATTCCTTGCTCAGGTTCCTCTCCTTCTGGCACCCCTATTATGCAGATGTTGTTTCACTTTGTGTTGTCCCAAAGTTCCCTTAGGCTCCCCTCCTGTTTATTAAGTTTTTTTTGTAGATGCTGCACTGCTTGGGTATTTTTTCCCTACCTTGTCTTCTAGCTCGCTGATGCAGTCCTCTGCTTCTTCTAGTCTACTGATGATGCTTTCTATTGAGTTCCTTATAGCAGCAATGTCATTTTTCATCTCTTCTTGGGTCTCCCTCATTTCCTCTTGGTTTTTACACATATTGTTGAATTTGTCTTCCATTCTTTTCAGCGACCATATAACCATTTCTCTGAATTTGCAGATGACATGATACTGTACATACAGAACCCTAAAGACTCCATCAAAAAATTATTAGACTTAGTAAATGAATTCGGCAATGTAGCAGGATACAAAATTAATGCTAAGAAATCCATGGCATTTCTTTACACCAATATTGAACTTACAGAAAGTGAAACTACAGAAGCAATCCCATTTACCACTGCACCAAAAAAATTAAAATACCTAGGAATAAACTTAACTAAGGAGGTAAAAGACTTATATGCCAAAAACTACAGGACACTGAAAAAAGAGATAGAGGAAGACATAAACGGATGGAAGGATATACCATGTTCATGGATTGGTAGAATCAACATCATCAAAATGTCCATACTACCCAAAGCAATTTATAGATTCAATGCAATCCTCATTAAATTACCAATGGCATATTTCACAAATCTAGAACGAACGTTCCAAAAATTCATCTGGAATAAAAAAAAGACCCTGAATAGCTGCAGCAATCCTGAGAAAGAACAAAGTAGGTGGGATCTCAATACCAGATATCAAACTGTATTACAAAGCCACTGTTCTTAAAACAGCTTGGTACTGGCACAAGAACCGACATATAGATCAATGGAATAGAATAGAGACCCCAGATATTGACCCAAACCACTATGCCCAATTAATATTCAACAAAGGAGGCAAGAGCATACAATGGAGTCAAGACAGTCTCTTCAATAAATGGTGTTGGGAAAATTGGACAGATACATGCAAAAAGATGAAACTAGACCACCAACTCACCCAATACACAAAAATAAACTCAAAATGGATAAAAGACTTAAACGTAAGACGGGAAACCATAAAAATACTAGAGGAATCCACAGGCAGCGAAATCGCAAACATATGCCGAAGGAATTTCTTCTCTTATAATGCTCCTAGAGCAATGGAAACTAAAGAGAAAATAAACAAATGGGACTACATCAAAATAAAAAGCTTTTGCACAGCAAAGGAAACCATCAACAAAACAACAAGAAGACCCACTACATGGGAGAACATATTTGCCAATGATACCACCAATAAGGGTTTAATTTCCAACATTTACAGGGATCTCATGAAACTTAACAAAAGGAAGATAAACAATCCAATAAAAAAATGGGCAACGGACCTAGATAGACACTTTTCGAAAGAGGACATACAGAAGGCCGAAAGACATATAGAAACATGTTCAAAGTCACTAATTATACGAGAGATGCAAATCAAAACGACAATGCGGTATCATCTCACACCTGTCAGAATGGCTATCATCAACAAATCAACAAACAACAAGTGTTGGAGAGGATGTGGAGAAAAAGGAACCCTTCTGCACTGCTGGTGGGAATGCAGACTGGTGCAGCCACTGTGGAGAACAGTATGGAGCTACCTCAAAAAACTAAAAATGGAACTCCCATTTGACCCAGTGATCCCACTTCTACGAATATGTCCCACGAAACCAGAAACGCCAATCAGAAAGGATATATGCACCCCTATGTTCATAGCAGCACAATTCACCATAGCTAAGATTTGGAAACAGCCTAAGTGCCCATCAGCAGATGAATGGATTAGAAAACTGTGGTACATATACACAATGGAATACTATGCTGCGGTAAAAAAAAAAAAAGGAACTCTTGCCTTTTGCAACAGCATGGATGGAACTGGAGAGCATTATGCTAAGTGAAATAAGTCAGTCAGAGAAAGATAAATACCACATGATCTCACTCATTTGTGGATTATAGAGAACAACATAGACTGATGAAAAGGGACAGACCCAAAGACTGAGAAACAGCGATCAGGCTATCAATCCCCAGAAGGAAAGTAGGGGAGGGCGGGGGTAAGGGGAAGAGATCAACCGAAGGACTTGTATACATGTATATAAGCCAAACCAATGGACATGGACAACAGGGGGATGGGAGCATGAGTGTGCAGGGCTGGGGGCGGGGGGAGAGGGAGGTTGGGGGTTAAAGGGGGGGATGAGGATACATTTGTAATACCTTAAGTAATAATAAAAAAAAAGACTACAAAAAAAAGAAAAAAATAAAAATAAAAAACACTCGAGCACATGGAGGCTGAGTATCATGTTATTAAACAATGAATGGGTTAACAACAAGATCAAGGAACAAATCAATAGTTACCTGGAGGCAAATGAAAATAAATACACAACCGGAAATCTCTGGTACACAGCAAAAGTCCTAAAAGGCAAATTGTAGCATTACAGGCCAACCTCAAGAAGCAAGAAAAATCTCATTTAAATCATCTAGCACTGCACCTAAAAGAACTAGAAAAAGAACAATAAAGCACAGAAGTAGAAGAAGAAGAATAAAGATAAAAGGGAAATAAATGACATAGAGATTAAAATATCAATACCAAAGATCAATGAGACCAAGAGCTGGAACTTGAAAAACATGAAAAAGATTGACAAACCTTTAACCTGACTCATTAAGAAGAAAAAAGGCGCCAAATAAATAAAATCAGAAATGAAAGAGGAGAAGTAACAACTGACACCTCAGACTAAGAAGGATCGTAAGAAAATACCATGAACAACTATATGCCAATAAATTGGAAAACCTGGACAAAATAGACAAATTCCTAAAACCATACATTCTTCCAAAACTGAATCAGGAATAATCAGAAAATATGAATACATAAATTACAACTAATGAAACTAAAGTAGTAATCAAAAAGTACCAGCAAATTAAAGTCTTGGACTGAATGGCTTCACAGCTGAATTTTATCAAACATTCAAAGAACTACCTGCCAGGAATAGTTCAGTTGGTTGAGCATCATGCTGTGCACCAAAAGTTTTCCAGTTGCAGTAAAATTCTTGGTCAGGGCACCTACCTGGGTTGCAGGTTCCACTCCTGTAAGGGGATATATAGAAGGCAACCAATCAATGATCAATGTTTCCCTTTCTCTCTCTCTCTCTCTCTCTCTCTCTCTCTCTCTCTCTCTCCATGTCCTTGGATGATGATGGGGGGGGGGGGGGGAAGGAAAGGACTAAAATCTATCTTCAAACTATTCCAAAAAACCCAAGAGTAGGAAAGACTTCCAAGCTCTTTTTTACAAGGCCAGCATCATCCTAATTCGAATACCACATAAAGACACTACAGGGGGTGAAAAATTATAAACCAATATCCCTGATGAATGTAGATGCTAAAATACTCAACAAAATATTATCAAACCTAAATCAGCAACATATTCAAAAGATCATACAGCCATGGCTGGGTGGTTCAGTTGGTTGGAGCATTGCCGAGTATACCAAAAAGTTGCAGGTTTCATTCCCAATCATGGCACATAGCTAGATTACAAATTTGATCCCCAGTTGTGGTGCATACTGGACGCAACCAATTGATGTTTCTTTCTCACATCAATGTTTCTCTCCCTTCTCTCTCTGAAAAATGAAAACACATATTCTCCTATGACGATTTTAAAAAAGTCATACACCATGATCAAGTGGTATTTATTCCAAAAATGAAAGGTAGATACAACATTTGCAAATCAATAAATGTGATACATCACATAAATAAATAAATCACATGATCATATCAATAGATGCAGAAAATGCATTCAATAAAAATTCAGCACCCGTTTATGATAAAAAAAACTCTCAGCAAAATGGGAATAGTGGGAACATACCTCAACATAATAAAGGCTATATACGACAAACCTACAGCCAACATCATACTCAATGAGCAAAAACAAAAATCTTTCCCCTATAACAGGAATAAGAAAAGGATGTCTATTTTCACAACTCTTACTCAACATAGTACAGGAAATTCTAGGCACACCAATCAGAAAAGAAGAAGAAATAAAAGCCATCCAAGTTTTAAAAGAGAAAAGAAAGTTCTCATTACTCACAGATGACACGATAATGTACATAGAAAACCTAACCACTCGATACAGAAAAACTACTAGAACTGAAAAATGAATTCACCAAAGTAGCAAAATACAAAATAAATATTCAAAATCAGTTACATTTTTATACACCAATAATGAATTATCAGAAAAATAAATTTTAGCCTTAGCTGGTTTTACCCAGTGGTTAGAGCATCAAACTGTGGAATGAAGGGTGACAGGTTCAATTCCAGTCAAGGGCATGTACCACAGTTGCAGCCTCGATCCCCTGTTCAGGAGGCAAGAAACTGATGTCTCTCTCTCATGACTGTCTCTGTCTCTCTGTCTCTCCTCCCTTACACCCTCTCTAAATATCAACAGGGGAGAGAAACCAAGATGGCGGCATAGGTAAACACCTGAAATTGCTGCCTCGCACAACCACTTCAAAAATACAACTAAAAGACAAAACGAACATCATCCAGAACCACAGGAAGGCTGGCTGAGTGGAAATTCTACAACTAGAAGGAAAAAGAAAAGCACACTGGGACTCAGAGAAGGTGCAGAAGTAAAGTGCAGAGGTACAGAGGCGCACATGGAAAGGGTGGCAACTGAGGACATGGTTGTCTTTTTCAATCAGAGGGAGACACAAGCTCCCAACAGCCCTGACTGCAGTTCTGGGCGAGTCTCTGGGGACCCAGACTCATACGGGGAGAAACTGGACTGTCTGGAAGCTGGTGGAATTCAAGGGTGGCATTCTCTCAGAGGTGCTTGCAGCGATTACCGCGGGACACTGAGACCTGGGACCTCTTAGGGCAGGACTGAGGATCAGTCATAGCTGTTTGCTCTGCCCTGTTGATTCCCTGAGACCCCGCCTCACCCAAGCTGTGTGCAGAGGCTTTTGCATATGAATGACCTGGCCCTTTGCAATCTAAAATTATCTAACAAACTGCAGCTGGGTCAGAGAGACCCAGAACTTCCAAAAGAGGGCCCAAGGCCCCACAGCAGCTTGCACTGCTTCACAGCTGGGCCTCATCTGGGCACCTCCAAATCCCAAACAAAGAAGAGGAATCTTCAGATCTCTCTGTAGCTCCTGCTGGATAGCCTCAGGCAGAGGCTAAATTAGCACCTCCTTAGAGATCCAAGAGCCAGTGTCCCTGGTGGTCAGAGTGGGACCATCCAGATTACAACTCCTCAGATCCATAAGGGACACACTCGGGGCAGACTCAGTGAATACTAAAGCACCACTGAAGCAAGTCTTGCCCCATAAGGGTGTCTCCAGCACAGAAGTTCTCCCACAGCTGATTCTCACAACCAACTGGCCTGGAGGTCAATTCCTCCCAGTGATACCAACTACAATCAAGGCTTAAATACAACAACACTGTGTACAAAGCCCACAAAGGGGTGCACCAAGAGTGTCCACCTCAGGTAATTGGTGAGGCTGAGCCACTGGGCCCTATAGGACACCAAGCACAGAAAGCCACTCTATTGACACAGGGAAGCAGCCAAAATGAGGAGACAAAGAAACAGGTCACAAATGACAGAAATGGAGAAAAGCAAACTACTAGATATAGAGTTCAAAACCACGGTTATAAGGTTGTTCAAGAATTTTCTAGAAACTGCCGATAAATTTGGTGAGACCCTCAATAAGTCTAGTGAGACCCTCGAGGATATGAAAAAAAAAACCAACTAGAAATTAAGCATACACTAACTGAAATAAAGAATATTATACAGAGATCCAACAGCAGACTAGAGGATCGCAAGAATCAAGTCAAAGATTTGAAGTATGAAGTAGTAAAAAACTTCCAATTGGAAAAGCAAAAAGAAAAAAGAATCAAAAAATATGAAGATAGTGTAAGGAACCTCTGGGACAACTTCAAGAGTACAAACCTCCGAATTATGGGGGTGCCAGAAGAAGAGAGCAAGATATTGAAAACCTATTTGAAGAAATGACAGAAATCTTCCCCTACCTACTGAAAGAAACAGACTTACAAGTCCAGGAAGTGCAGAGAAACCCAAACAAAAGGAATCCAAAGAGGACCACACCAAGACACATCATAATTAAAATGCCAAGAGCAAAAGACAAAGAGAGAATCTTAAAAGCAGCAAGAGAAAAAGAGTTAATTACCTATAAGGGAGTACCCAGAAGACTGTCAGCTGATTTCTCAACAGAAACTATGCAGGCCAGAAGGGAGTGGCAAGAAATATTCAAAGTGATGAATAGCAAGAACCTACAACCAAGATTACTTTACCTAGCAAAGCTATCATTCAGAATTGAAGGTCAGATAAAGAGCTTCACAGATAAGGAAAAGCTAAAGGAGTTCATCACCACCAAACTAGTATTATATGAAATGCTGAAAGGTATCCTTTAAGAAGAGGAAGAAGAAGAAAAAGGTAAAGATACAAATTATGAACAACAAATACACATCTGTCAACAAGTGATTCTAAAAATCAAGTGAATAAATAATCTGATGAACAGAATAAACTGGTGAATATAATAGAATCAGGGGCATAGAAAGAGAGTGGACTGACAATTCTCAGTGGGAAAGGGGTGCAGAGGTGCAGGAAGAGACTGGACAAAAATCATACACCTATGGATGAGGACAGTGGGGGGCGGAAGGGCAGAGGGTGGTGTGGAAACCGGGTGGAGGGGAGCTATGGGTGGAAAATAGAGGAACAATTGTAATAATCTGAACAATAAAGATTTAATTATAAAAAAATAATAAATAAATAAATATCAACAGGGAAAAGATATCCTTAGGTGAGGATTAACCAAAAAAATAAATAAATAAAGAGAAATTTTCTTTTAATCCTGTTTACAGCTGCGGGGGGTGGGGGGGGGGGCAGGGGCAAAGAAAGCAAGAATGCTTTTAATAAATTTTGAACATGGCGGCCAAGAGGACGGCAGGGAAAGAGAGTATGTGTGAGAAAAGGAGCAAGAGGGGCATGTGTGGACATGTGTGGTGCGTGTTTGGGTGGGGGGGTGGGGGGGTGAGGGAAAGTTAGATATCACAGGAGTCCCAGGGACTGGCAGATCAGGGTCTTCCAGACAGGGAGCCCCTGCTACCACCGCACACATTCCCAGGCCAGTGAGGTTTGGCATGGAACTCATGCCATCTTGTAGAGGAAAGCAACGGAGGCCAGAAGTGCAACCACACCAACACCCTCAGACACCACCTCCGGTGTGTGCGGGGAGCTTCTTGCAGCCATAACCTATGTGACCACCACCGTGCCACATAGTGACAGTGAGCAGCGCAGTACCACACTGCAGGCAGTGAGCAGCGCAGTACCACACTGCATGTCCCAGAGGTCTGCAGTGAGTACATGCCAGAGACTTCCCAAGCTGCACCTCCTCACCAGAGGAGGTGAGCCCAAATGCAACATACCAGAATCCTGTGCTACAGGTCCCCACACTGTGAGTGCAAGCCAGGTGTAAACCATGCCTGCCCAATCCCCCATCCTAATACAGAGCAGCAGACCAGTGCACGCTCTGCCCCTGACACAGACAGAGTTGTCGGGCCTGCATGGGCTCTGCCCATAGCATGGACAGAGCCTTCAGGCTGGCACACACTCCACCCCAGGCTCGGAAGAGCTGTCACCCAGAGCACATCCTACCCCCGGCCCAGGTCAGAGATGCTGCTGAGACCTGGTGTGCCCAGCCACAGGTCACTAGACCACGCTACACATGCACTACCAGAGGGCCCTAGGGTGCCATCATGCCTTGGGTGCTAGGGCTGCACAGTAAATTGTATGTCGGAGAGCACTAGACTCCCACAGGGAGGAACTGTGTATGTGCCCAAACCAAACCCACAAATCTGAAGTGAACAAATGAGGGACCATAACTGTGGGAGAAGGAGGTACGACACACAGCAGACACAATAAAGTTATGAAACTCAAGGCAGACCCAGCCTCTGGTGAATAGTGAGTCCCAGATCATTGAACCACTAGGGGCTTCAACCCCTTGGACACCAAGCGGGGAGCCCAGGGCCAGAAAGAGACAGGAAATATTGGGAGACAAA
This sequence comes from Myotis nattereri, assembly GCF_964212035.1. NCBI lineage: Eukaryota > Metazoa > Chordata > Mammalia > Chiroptera > Vespertilionidae > Myotis > Myotis nattereri. Next base: position 109,293,588 of record NC_138076.1, read on the forward strand.
GAAATAACCGCCAAAAGAAAAAAAAAGGAGGAATCACCATAAAATGAACTAAATGAAATGGAGGCAACTAATATGTCAGAGAAAGAATTCAGAGTAAGGGTAACAGTTCCTAAACCTGCTGGATAAGAAAATTACCAACATGCATAAGAATCAAGAGGAAATGAAGAATGACATAGCTGAAATAAAGAACACAATGGAAAGTTTCAACAGTAAACTAGAAGAAGCAGAAGACCGAATCAGTGAGTTAGAAGACAGGGAAAAAAACAAAAAAACACAAAATCTGAACAGCAATTGGAGAAAAAAGTAGAAAGCAGGAGGAGAGCTTAAGGGAGCTTTGGGACAACATGAAATGAAGCAAGATCCGTATAATAAGGGTGCCAGAAGAACAAGAAGAGGAGCAAAAATTAGAAAACCTATTTGAAGAAATAATGACAGAAAACTTCTCTGATTTAAGGAAGAAAAAGTCACACAACAGAGTCCCAAACAAGATGAAGCCAGGAAGAACCAAAACAAGACATGATTTTATTACAATGTCAAATGTTAATGATAAAGAGAGAATCTTAAGGGGTGCAAGAGAGAGACAGGGAGTTACCTACAAGGGATTTCCCACTAGATTATCAAAAGATTTCTCAATAGAAACACATCAGGCCAGAACAGAATGGAATGAAGTATACAAAGTGATGCAAAGCAAGGGACTGAATCCAAGAATACTCTATCCAACAAGACTATTAATCAAAATTGAAGGGGAAATCAGGAGCTTCCCAGACCAAAAAAAAAAAAAAAATGCTAAAAGAGTGTATCACCACCAAGCCAGCAATGCAAAAAACGCTAAAGGGAATGCTGTAAAAAGAAGAAATAGAAAGGGAAGAAGGAACAAAGTCATAAAGCATAGAAATGGCTACAAACAAGTACCTATCAATAACAACATTAAACATAAATGGATTAAGTGCTCCAATCAAAAGTGACTGAATGGATAAGAAAACATGTAACATATATATCCTGTCTTCAGGGAACCCACCATTCAATCAAGTGACTGAATGGATAAGAAAACATGTAACATATATATCCTGTCTACAGGGGACCCACCTCAGAACAAGGGATAACCACAGACTGAAAGTAAAGGGATGGAAAAATATCTATCAGGCAAATGGAAATGAAAAAAAAAGCTGAGGTAGCAATATATATCTGACACAATAGACCTCAAAGTGAAGACCATAACAAGAGACAAGGAAAGGAACATCATAATTCTAAAGGGATCGATATAACAAGAGGATATAACATTGGTAAACATATATGCACCCAATGCAGGAGCACCCAAATACATAAAAAAAAACTTCTGGAAGATATCAGGGAAGAGGTTGACAGCAACACAATCATAGTAGGGGACTTTAATACCCCATTAACATCACTGGATAAATCCTCTAGACAAAAAAATAGCAAAGAAACAGCAATCCTAAACGACTCACTAGATCAGATGGACCTGACAGCTTTAGAACATTCCACCCCAAAATGACAGAATATACATTCTTCTGAAGAACACGTGGGACATTTTCAAAGATAGACCACATATTGGGACACAGGCAAAGTCTCTCCAAATTCAAGAAGATTGAAATCATATATAGCATCTTCTCAGATAATAATGGTATAATATTAGAAATAAACTACAATAAAAACAATTACAAAAATTCAAACACTTGAAGGCTGAATAGCATACTATTAAACAATGATTGGGTTACCAAAGAGATCAAAGAAGAAATTAAAAACATCCTGGAAACAAACAACAATGAAAACACAATCCAAAATCTTTGGGACACAATGAAAACAGTTCAGAGAGGGAAGTTCATAGCATTACAGGCCTACCTCAAAAAAACAAGAAAAACTGATAATAAACCATCTAAATCTGCAACTTAAAGAATAAGAAAGAGAGCAACAGAAAAGCCCAGAGTGAGCAGAAGGAGGTAAATAATAAAGATCACAGCAGAAATTATAACATAGAGACAAAAAAAAACAATACAAAAGATAATGAAACAAAGAACTGGTTCTTTGAAAGGATAAACAAGATTGATGAACATCTAGCCAGGCTCACCAAGAAACAACGAGAGAACCCAAATAAACAAAATCAGAAATGAAAAAGGTGAAATAACATCAGATCCCACAGAAATACTAAGAATGGTAAAATAAAATAAAATAAAATAAAAAATACAATGAGCAACTCTATTCCAACAAACTAGTCAATCTAGAAGAAATGGACCTATTCCTAGAAAAATACGACCTTCCAAAGCTCAACCAGGAGGGATCACAAAATCTGAATAGGTCAGTATCTATGGAGAAAATTGAAGCAGTAATCAAAAAACTTCCAACAAACAAAAGCCTTGGACCAGACGGCTTCCCGGTGGAGTTTTATCGAACATTCAAAGAAGAAACAAAACCTATCTTCCTCAGACTATTCCAAAAAATTCAAGAGGAAGGAACACTTCCAAACTATTTCTACAAAGGCAGCATTACCCTAATCCCAAACCCAAATAAAGACCACACAAAGAAAGAGAATTACAGGCCAATATCCCTCATGAACGTAGACAACAAAATTCTCAACAAAATTCTAGCAAATTGAATCCAGCATTACTTAAGAAAGATAATACACTTTGACTAAGTAAAATTTATTCTGGGGATGCAAGGATGGTACAATATCTGCAAATCAATAAACGTAATACACCACATAAACAAACTGAGAGATAAAAACCATATAATCATACCCATTGATGCAGAAAGAGCATTTGACAAAATCTAACACCCTTTCTTGATAAAAACTCTCAGGAAGGTGGGAATAGAACACTCATACCTCAACATAATAAAAGCCATATATGACAAACCTACAACCAACATCATACTCAATGGGCAAAATCTAAAACCATGTCCCTTAAGAACAGGAACAAGACAGGGATGCCCACTCTCACCACTCCTGTTCAACATAGTTCTGAAGTACTAGCATTGCAATCAGACAAGAAGAAGAAATAAAAGGAATCCAATTGGAAAAGAAGAAATAAAACTGTCCTTATTCACAGCTGGCATGAGATTGTACATAGAAAACTCTAAAGACTCCAAAAAAACTTCTAGACTTAATAAATGAATTTGGCAATGTAGCAGGATACAAAATTAACACCCAGAAGTCTATGGCTTTTTTAAACACCAATAATGAACTAACATAAGTAAAAACAAAAGAATTCAATCCCATTACAATTGCAACAAAAAATTAAGATACCTATGAATAAACTTAACTAAGGTGGTAAAAGACCTGTAATCGGAAAACTATAGGACGTTGAAAAAAGAGATAGAAATGGCAGAATATACCATGTTCATGGATTGATAAAATCAACATCATTAAAATGTCCATATTACCCAATGCAATCTATAGATTCAACGCAATCCCATTAACATACCAATGGCATATTTCACACACCCAGAACGAACTCTCTAAAAATGCACTTGGAATAAAAAAAGACCCCAAATAGATGAAGCAATCCTGAGAAAGAAGAACAAAGTAGGAGGGATCACAATATCAGATATCAAGCTATATTACAAAGCCACTGACCTCAAAATTGTGTGGTACTGTCACAAGGACAGACATATAGACCAATGGAACAGAACAGAGAACCCAGAAATCAACTCAAGTAATTATGCTCAACTAATATTTGACAAAGTAGGAAAGAGCATGCAATGGAGTCAAGACAGTCTCTTCAATAAATGGTGTTGGGAAAACAGGACAGATACATGCAAAAAAATGAAACTAGACCACCAACTTACACCATACACAAGAATAAACTTAAAATGGATAAAGGACTTAAGCGTAAGACCAGAAACCATAAAAATCCTAGAAGAAGCCACAGACATCAAAATAGCAGACATATGTCATAGCAATATCTTAATGGATACAGCTCCTAGGAAATGAAAACAAAGAAGAAAACAAACAAATGGGACTACATCAAAATTAAAAGCTTCTGCACAGCGAAAGAAAAGATCAACAAAATAACAAGAAAGCCCACTGCATGGGAGAACATATTTGCCAATGTTACCTCCGATAAGGACTTAATCTTCAAAATTTATAGGGAACTCATTCAACTTAACAAAAGGAAGATAAACAATCCAATCAAAAAATGGGCAAAGGACCTAAACAGATACTTTTTGAAAGAAGACATACAGAAGGCCAAGAGACATATAAAAACATGCTGAAAGTCACTAATTATCCAAGAGATGCAAATCAAAACAACAATGAGGTACCATTTCACACCTGTCAAAATGGCTATCATCAACAAATCAACAAACAACAAGTGCTGGCGAAGATGTGGAGAAAAAGGAACCCTTCTGCACGGCTGGTGGGAATGCAGACTGGTGCAGCCATTGTGGAAAACAGTATGGCGTTTCCTCAAAAAAATTAAAAATGGAACTTCGATTTAACCCAGTGATCCTACTTCTAGGAATATATGCCAAGAAAACAGAAACACCAATCCAAAAGAATATGTGCACCCCTATGCTCACAGCAGCTCAATTTACAATAGCTAAGATTTGGAAACAGCCTAATTGCCCATCAGCAGATGAATGGATTAGAAAATCGTGGTACATCTACACAATGGAATACTAGGCTGCTGTAAAAAAAAAAAAAAAGAAGAAGGACTTCTTACCATTTGCAACAGCATGGATGGAACTGGAGAACATTATACTAAGCGAGATAAGCCAGTCAGAGAAAGATATCACATGATCTCACTTATTTGTGGAATATAATGAACAAGAAAAACTGATGAACAAAAACAGACCAGTCACAGAAGCATCGAACAGACTGTTCAACCTATGAGGGAAGGTGGGGGTTGAGGAGGTAAGAGATCAACCAAAGGACTTGTATACATGCATATGAGCATAACCCATGGACACAGGTGGATTGGGGGGAGGTTAGGGCATGTGCTTGGGGGTGGGAGCAACCAGCGAGAGGTCAATGGGGGAAAAGAGACTTATGTAATACTTTAAGCAATAAAGACTTTAAATTTAAAAAAAAAATATTAAAAGCTTATGCACAGTAAAAAAAAAAAATAATAATTATTAAAAAACAAAAAAGAAGAAAGTCCACTGCATGGGAGAATATATTTGCCAATGTTATATCCGATAAGGATTTAATCTCCAAAATTCATAGGAAAGTCATACAACTTAACAAAAGGAAGATAAGCAATCCAATCAAAAAATGGGCAAAGGACCTAATAGTAAATAGACACTTTTCCAAAGTGGACATACAGAAGGCCAGGAGACATATGAAAATATGCTCAAAGTCACTAATCGTCTGAGAGGAACAAATCAAAACGACATTGAGGTACCATCTCACACCTGTCAGAATGGCTATCATCAACAAATCAACAGATGATAAATGCTGGCATAAGGCATAAAGAAAAAGGAATCCTCATGCACCACTGGTCAGAATGCAGACTGGTGCAGGCACTGTGGAAAACAGTATGGAGGTGCCTCAAAAAATTAAAAATGGAACTCCCATTTGACCCAGTACTACCACTTCTAGGAATATATCCCAAGAAATCAGAAACATCTACCAGAAAGGATATATGCACCCCTATGTTCATAGCAGCACAATTTACAATAGCTAAAATTTGGAAACAGCCTAAGTGCACATCAGCAAGTGAGTGGATTAAAAAACTATGGTATATCAGTTTTTTAATGGAATACTATGCTGCTGTAAAAAAGAAAGAACTCTTACCATTTGCAACAGCATGGACAGACATGGAGAGCATTATGCTAAGCAAAATAAGCCAATCAGAGAAAGATAAATATCACATGATCTCACTCATTTGTGGAATATAGTGAATAACATAAACTGATGAACAGAAACAGATCCAGAAACACAGAAGCATCAAACAGACTGTCAAACTTCAGATTGAAGGCTGGGGGGGGGGGGGGGGGGCGGGTAGGGAGGATGTTAATAGATCAACCAAAGGACTTGTATGTATGCATATAAGCATAACCCATGGACACAGACACTAAGGGGGTGAGCGCATGTGCTGGGGGGTTGGAATGGCCGGCGAGAGGTCAATGGGGAAAAAGGAGACATATGTAATACTTTAAACAATAAAGAATTTAAATTTAAAAAAAAACACATAATGTACTCCTAAGCTCTTGATTTCTCAATTTTTATATTGTAGCGTTGTTTTATTTACCAAGTAAAATTCTTTCTGTTCTCCTAAAAATAAATAAAAATAAATAAAATACTTCCAGAATTACTATAGAAGTGATATTTAACCATCTTCAGGGTAAATATACCTAAACCCTTTCATCCTTAGGCTGTAGTTTGAGCCTGATTCCTCCCTTTTCTGAAAGAAGCCTTTCACAGATTCTTTACCAGGAATTAATGGACAGTTAGTTCAGGCCAGACCCTCCAGGAATGGTACACAGGCCACTTGGTTCGGATAGGAAAGAAGGAGGTAAATAAAATGATCTACTTCCCAGCAGTGTCCAGGGCACAGGCATTTCAAGTCACAGGCAAAAGAGAAGATTGGACACAGTTCTCCATTTGCTCACGCTTGTGTTCCCTTATTTCTCTTATGGACTTTACAATGAATTTAAAGTCCTTTTTTCAGTTCAGCTCCAGTGACCTCATACAGTCTACTTTGTATAATCAGAAGCAAATCTGTCCCCAGTAGAGATACCTGAACATTTTCTAGTACCTCAATGTTCTAGGGACTTAGTCAAGGCTATATTTAGATACCACACTGCATTTCAGAGAAAATGTGACTTTCCTTGAAGGGTTTGTTCCCACATCCCCTACTTAAACCAAACATACTTTCAATTTAACAAAAGCCTACCTGCCAAGGTAGCATATCTGGTTATAATTAAGAGAGGAAATATTTTACAGAAGAAAATGTGGTTTTATTCCTCTTTTTATTTAATGGACAAGATGTTGGAAGAAAACTGTCTTAACTCTTAGCTTACTATATTGTAATATGTTTTTTAATGTTTCACATGGTGACTGCAATGAAGCCTGTAAAAATAACTCTAAATTCCAATGTCATGTGGAACGTGAAGATTCGGTTTCATTTTCAAAACTGGTCTGTTGAGAAATACGCCCTAAAAAGCAATTCTCATTTTACTCCATTATACCTCGAACAGCTGCAGGAAGTATTATAAAATGTATTTAACCCAATCTAAAGTTTAAATTTTTGATCTCTGCAAAAAGCATTTTTAGAGTCTCACACATGCTAGAAAAAGGATTTAGAACTTTAATAAGGCTTCACAAAGAGAGACGCACTGTGAAATTTTGACAAATGGCTACCTTCTTTTTTTTCCTTCAAGAATGTTTCAGATATATACTATACAACTTAACTTTTATATAGTGTATTATAGATGGGTAAGTAATACTTTATTCCTGAATTTTACATTCTCTGGACATATGCTGTCACATACAAAAAGAAACTTTATACAAACAAATTCAAACATTTGTTCACAAATAAGCAAATGTTACACTCACACACACAAAAACAGTCATATACATTTGTTTTCTGGAAGTTCACCCATGAAAACCACGCTTTCTAACACAGTATATCTTTCTGAAAATGCAGACAGCTCTTTGAGGAGTTACCAGTTAATAAGGACCTAGAGCCATAGTGACTTCTCAAAGCCTGTCCCTGGGACCATCATAGATGTCTGGAGAAGTGAGAAAATTGCCCACCGAACCTTCTGTTTGTAATGCAGGCCTCACCTGTAGCTCAACCTTGCTGCCTTCCCACCTCACAGTAGCAGATACTACTTCTGCCAGCACCTTATCTTCATTCACAATAACAGGTAATTCATCATTGCTGTTATGTTAGAAAAAAATCACAATGCAATATTTCAGTATCTGTTTTTCTGCAGCCATGTTAATTTTGATATTTTCACTAAAGAAAAACATACTTAAACAATTCTATATTAATAAAATATGTCCTGTTTGCTATCTCCCCACTTTTCTCTTTTTACTTCATTAAAAGATTTTTTATGAAATTTGTGAACACTGTAATTCTTCCCAAATAAGTTGTTATGCTTCTCAATATCTACACTTGAGTGAGAAATGAAGTATTTCTTTAAAAAAAAAACCTATAATTCTGAGGTCATATAAATGGAAATATGGACAAGTATATATGTGCACCACATAAATAAGTATCAATAGTTGTTTCCTTTTGCTCACTTGTGTTCCATTTCTCTCATTTAATCCCATTTCAAACCTAACACTTTTATATCAACACATATACTAACATCTTTATTAATTAATTAACTAAATAATTTTATTAAATGTTACTGGGAGAGCTACAAAAAATCTAGAAATGTTACAAACTCTCAAGGAGTTTATATTCTAACTGAAAAATGTGACAAAGCACATAACAATAAAAGTATATTTTTTAATATATTCATATCAGCCTTCTAGAAAATATTTGAGGCATTTAAAGAAACATTAAAACATGGATTTGCCCTTATTTTTTAGCATGAAAGGATAGTGACAAAGGAAAATAGAAGTGGGAAATCAGATTACAAATACAAATAATGTGTATCAGAATAGTGTATATTATAGAGTTACTCAAGACACGCCACAAAATTGGCACTGAATACTGAATATGACCAGTTCCAGATGCAAAGTGTACATGAAAGAAGAGTAGACCCAGTGCTCAGATAAGGGATCTTTCATTATTACTGGAACTAAATGAAAGTTCCCCTCTGGAGTCTCATGAGGGGATGCATCATGACTTAGTGGGATACAACTTCAACAACACTCTTTCAATCCTGTAATTGCGAGTTTCACTTTGCTGTTCAACATTCCTCGGAGTGTTGTCAATAAAATCCTCTATAATAAAAGGCTAGTATGCAAATCGACCAAACAGTAGAACTACCAGTCATTATGACGCGCACTAACCACCAGGGGGCAGATGCTCAATGCAGAAGCTGCCCCATGGTGGTCAGTGAGCTCCCACAGGGGGAGCGCCGCTCAGCCTGAAGCTGGGTCAAGGCTGGCGAGCACAGCAGTGGTGGTGGGGAGCCTCTTCCACCTCCGTGGCAGTGCTGGGTATGTCCGACTGACAGCTTAGGCCCACTATCAGTCAGACATCCCCCAAGGGCTCCCGGACTGCGAAAGGGTGCAGGCCAGGCTGAGGAACACCCCCCAGTGCACAAATTTCGTGCGCCGGGCCTCAAGAACAGTATATAATTGAGAGCTACATTGGAGAACTTATGGAATACTAACAGATAACCTCTGTATCAAGCAGAGTAACTCACACAACTACTGTAACACTCAACCACTGTAACACGTAACACAAAAAAGATAAAGCCAAATGTATGTTTCTCCTTGGCACCTCTTCCCCTAAAGGGGGCTTTTCTCTTAGCTATGCCCTCTGGAATGCATGCCTTCAAGATCATCACACAAGATGACCCACACCAAGCATGGAGGAAGGTACACTGGCCCTTCACCACCTGGCTCAGAATGAACACAGTAAACTCTCCTTACATTCTGTTGACCAGACATGATGACCTGACCAACCTCACTTCAAGGGTAGTTGGGGAGTGCACCTTCCTGTGTGCCCTGGAAGAGAAAAATAAAATGAGGTTTCATGGACTTACAGCATTGTCTTTGCCACAAGACAGAATGCTAAATTGGGAGGTTGCATTTGATCCAAAATGCACTGGATCTGTAGTTGTCCAAAGTGAGTGTACATACAATAGATGACAAGGAACAGAATATTAAAACACCTATGTACTGTTTCACTGTCAATGAAAATAAGCCTGAACATAATGGATAACTGGTTGTAAAAGACTCCTACAAAAGCACTACAAATAGGAGAAAATACTGGGCTTTATTTTTAGGAAACAACTAATCAAACAAAGTCAGATGAAAAAAAAATTATCAAAAAGGTTCTTTGAAAAACTAGGGGATTTATATAATCAATGATGAGCCTACTACTAATGTGTACTGTGACTTGAGATATTAGCTATTAAATGATTTAGAGCCATAATAAGAATTCAAAATTGACTATCCAGAATATAGACAAGCCCCTACAAAAAAAAATTTTCAACAATATTCAATCCAGTACCAGACAAAATTTTACTAAATTTAAAGTCACAAGCTCCTTTTGATATCTGTTAATCTCAAAGAACAAAGCCCACAAAACTCATCGAGAAAATCCTTGTGTTTTCTATCATAATAAAAAATGACTAAAGTTATATTAATCCACTTAATAAATAGTTACTGCCCTAGGCAGTTTGCTCAGTGGATAGAGCATCAGCCTGCAGACTGTATGGTCCCAGATTTGATTCCGTTCAAGGGCATGTACCTTGGTTGTAGGCTCCTCCCTGACCAAGGACATAGTCAGGGCATGCGCAAGAGGCAACCAATCTATCTGTTTCTCTCACATCACTATTTCTGTCTTTCCCCTCTCTCTTCCAAACTCTCTAAAAATCAATTGAAAAATATCCTAGGGTGAAGATTTAAAAAATAAGAATAATAGTAAGTAAATAAATAGTTACTGACACCCAGCATGCACCATGCCCAGGCCCCAGGACCACACTGCCAATGCGAGCCAAAGCCACCTGGCACAGCGACCCTCCCAGAATCCAGGACTGCAATGCTGGTGTGGGCCAAGACACCTGGCGCAGCACCCTGCCCAAGTCCCAGAACTGCGCTGCTGGTGCAAGCCAAAGCTACCTGGACCTCGCTGAAGATGTGAGCTAGGGGCACACAGCGCAGTGCTGCACACGCTGTTCAGATAGGGTGTTTTCTACCTTGTCTTCTAACTCTCTGATTCGGTCCTCAGCTTCTAATCAGCCCATTACCAAGCTGCCAGAGGGACCTAGAGAGCCAACCTGCCATGGGCCCAAGGGCCACAGAGCAAATTGCATGCCAGAGAACTCTGGGACTTCACAGGGAATTGCAAAACAGAGGAACTGTGCATGAACCCCTGCCAACCCCAAGCATCTGCAGCAGACAACTGAGGGACAAGATCTCAGTGGGGGAAAGGAGTACAACTCAGAGCAGACGCAATAAAGGCGTAACACTCAAGGCAGACACAGCCGCTGTGCTAAGGAGGCCCAGACCATTGGACAGCTAGGGGCTTCAACCTCTCAGACCTCAAGCAGGTTGTCCAGAGTCAGAAAGACAGAAACTCTAATTACATAGAAACAAATACAAAAGGACAGCAAAAATGGGAAGACAAAGAAACAATGACCAAAGGAAACAAAAGGAGCAATTGAAGAAAAGGAAATAAATAAAATAGAGGCAAGTGATTTGTCAGAGAAAGAATTCAAATGTCTGGATGAGAAATTCACAAACATGTGTAAGAATCAAGAGGCAATGAAGAATGACATAGCTGCAATAACGAACACAATGGAAGTTTCAACAGTAGATTAGAAGCTGAGGACCGAATCAGAGAGTTAGAAGACAAGGTAGAAAACACCCTATCTGAACAGCAATGGGGGGGGGGGGGGACTTAAAATGCAGGCGGAGAGATTGAAGGAGATTTAAGACAACATGAAAAGAAGCAAAATCTGCATAACAGGGGTGCCAAAAGTAGTAGAAGCTGAGCAAGGAATAAAAAACCTATTTGAAAAAATAATGACAGAAAACTTCCCCGACATGGGGAAGAAAAAAGTCACACAAGCACAAAGGGTTCCAGACAAGATGAACCAAAATATAACAATAAGGAAAGAATCTTAAGGGCTGCAAGAGAGAGACAGAAAGTTACATACAAGGGATCTCCCATTAGACTATCAAATGATTTCTCAATAGAAATACATCAGGCCAGAAGGGAATGGAATGAAGTATACAAAGTAATGAAAAGTAAGGGACTGAACCCAAGAATGCTCTATCCAGCACGGCTATCATTCAAAATTGCAGGTGAAATAAGGAGCATCACAGACAAAAAAAGCCTAAGGGCGTTTATTACCACCAAATCAGCAAGGGCGTTTATTACCACCAAATCAGCAATGCAAGAAATCCCAAAGGGACTGGTGTAAGAAGAAGGAATAGAAAGAGAGGGAGAAACACAGACATAAAGAATAAAAATTGTGACAAAGAAGTACCTGTCAATAATAACCTTAAACGTAAATGGATTAAATGCTCCAATCAAAAGACAGAGTGGCTGAATGGATAAGAAAACATGACTCATGTATATGCTGTCTACAAGAGACCTGTCTCAGAAAAAAAGGACTCAAACAGACTCAAAGTGAAGGAATATAAAAAACATTTCAGGCAAATGGAAATGAAAAAAAAAAAAAAAGCGGGGGCAGCAATACTTATATCTGAGAAAAAATAGACCTCAAAGTGAAGGCCATAACAAGAGATAAGGAAGCCATTTCATAATACTAAATGAATCAATACAATAAGAGGATATATCTCTGGTAAACATGTATGCACCCAATACAGGAACACACAAATACATTAAAAAACTTCTGGAATATCGACAAGGGAGAGATCAACAGCAATACAATCACAGCAGCGGATTTTCATAATCCATTAAATCACTGGATAAATCTTCTAGACAAAAATATCAACAAGCCCTAACCGGTTTGGCCTAGTGGATAGAGCGTCAGCCTGCAGACTCAAGGGTCCCAGGTTCAATTCTGGGCAAGGGCATGTACCTTGATTGCGGGCACATCACCAGTAGGGAGTGTGCAGGAGGCAGCTGATCAATGTTTCTCTCTCATCGATGTTTCTAACTCTCTATCCCTCTCCCTTCCTCTCTGTAAAAAAATCAATAAAATATATATTTTTTAAAATCAACAAGGAAACAACAATCCTAAATTACTCACTAGATCAGATGGAACTAATTAATATCTTCAGAACATTTCACCCTAAAGCTATGGAATATATATTCTTCCCAAGGGCACATGGACATTTTCAAAGACAGACCACATATTAGGACACAGGCTAACACTGTACAAATTCAAGAAGAGTGAAATCATATCAAATCAAATGATGGCATAAAATTCTCAGATCAAATGGCATAAAATTAAAAATCATTTCCAAAAAAATAATCAAACCCATGGAGGCTAAATAGCAGCTACTAAACAATGAGTGGGTTAGCAAAGAGATCAAAGGAGAAATAAACACAACATCCCAGAGTCCATACTACCCAAAGCAATCTATAGATTCAATGCAATCCCCATTAACATACCAGTGGCATCTTTCACAGACCTAGAACAAACTCTCCAAAAATTCATTTGGAATAAAAACATGTGCCGAATAGCCACAGAAATCCTGAAGAAAAAAGAACAAAACTGAAGGGGTTACAATAACAGATACCAAGCTATATTACAAAGCACTGTTCTCAAAACTGCCTGGTACTGGCTCAAGAACAGACATATAGACGACTGGAACAGAACAGAGAACCTAGAAATAGACCCAAACCAGTATGCTCAATTAATATTTGATGAAGGAAGCAAGAGCACACAATGGAGTTAAGACGGTCTCCTCAATAAATGGTGTTTGGAAAACTGGACAGATACATGCAAAAACAATGAAACTAGTCCATCAACTTACACCATACACACACAAAAAAAAAACCTCAAAATACATAAAGGACTTAAACGTAAGACGGGAAACCATAAAAATCTTAGAAGAATCCATAGGCAGCAAAATATCAGACATATGTTGTAGCAATATGCACAGCAAAAGAAACCATCAACACCACTGCATGGGAGAACATATTTGCCAATGTTATCACCGATAAGGGTTTAATCTCCAACATTTACAGGGAACTCATACAACTTAACAAAAGGAAGTTAAACAATCCAATCAAAAATGGGCAAAGGACGTAAATAGACACCTTTCAAAAGAGGACATTCAGAAAGCCAAGAGACATATGAAAACATGATCAAAGTCACTAATCATCTGAGAGATACAAATCAAAACAACAATGAGGTACCATCTCACACCTGTCAGAATAGCTATCATCAACAAATCAACAAACGACAAATGCTGGAGAGGATGCGGAGAAAAAGGAACCCTTCTGCACTGCTGGTGGGAATGCAGACTGGTGCAGCCACTGTGGAAAACAGTATGGAATTTCCTCACAAAATTAAAAATGGAACTCCCATTTGACCCAGTGTTCCCACTTCTAGGAATATATCCCAAGAAAACAGAAACACCAATCAGAAAGGATATATGCATCCCTATGTTCATAGCAGCACAATTTACCATAGTGAAGATCTGGAAACAGCCTAATTGCCCATCAGCAGATGAATGGATTAGAAAACTGTGGTACATCTACACAATGGAATACTATGCTGCTGCAAAAAAGAAGAAACTCTTACCATTTGCAACGGCATGGATGGAACTGGAGAGCATTATGCTAAGTGAAATAAGCCAGTCAATGAAATAAGAATACCACATGATCTCACTCATTTATGGATAATAAAGATCATTATAAACTGATGAACAAAAATGGATACAGAAGCAGAGCAGCATGGAACAGTGGGAAGGCTGGGGAGGGTTGGGAATCAACAGAGGGGGGTGAGAGATCAACCAAAGGACTTGTATGCATGCATATAAGCATAACCAATGGACATAAGACATTGGGGGGTAGGGGAGGCTAGGGGAATAGCAAGGGGGGGGCGAAAAAAGGAGACATATATAATACTCTTTATAATACTTGAAGCAATAAAACAAAATAAAATAAATAAAATAAATTTAAAAAAGAAAACCATCAACAGAACAACAAGAAATCCCACTGCATGGGAGAATATATTTGCCAATGTTATATCTGATAAGGGTATCTCCATAATTTATAGGGAACTCATAAATCTTAACAAAAGGAAGATAAACAATTCAATCAAAAAATGGGCAAAGGACCTGAATAGACACTTCTCAAAAGTGGACAGACAGAAAGCCAAGAGACATATGGAAACATACTCAAAGTCACTAAACATCCAAGAGATGCAAATCAAAACTACAATGAGGTACCATCTCACACCTGTCAGAATGGCTATCATCAACAAATAAACAATTAAGTGCTAGAGGGGACGTGGATAAAAAGGAACCCTCGTGTACTGCACGTGGGAATGCAGACTGGTGTAGCCACTTTGGAAAACAGTATGGTATTTCCTCGAATAATTAAAAATGGAACTTCGATTTGACCCAGTAATTCCACTTCTAGGACTATATCTCAAGAAAACAGAAACACCAACCAGAAAGGATATATGCACCCCTATGTTCATAGCAGCACAATTTACAATAGCTAAGATCTGGAAACAGCCTAAGTGCCCATCAGCAGATGAGTGGATTAAAAACCTGTTGTACATCTATACAATGGAATACTACACTGCTGTAAAAAAGAAAGGAATTCTTACCATTTGCAACAGTATGGATGGACTTGGAGAGCATTATGCTAAGCAAAATAAGCCAGTAAGAGAAAGATAAATATTACATTATCTCACTCATTTGTGAAATATAATGAAAAACATCAACTGATAAACAAAAATAGAGCCAGAGGAAAAAAATGTTTTAGAATATAATAGTATTCCTGTTATTTGGAGATTTTTTATTATTTCCTACAACGTTTGTGATATTATACTATGCTAGTACAATTTGGATAATATTATATTTAAAATCTTTTTTCTTGAAATATTAATGTTTATTGCCTGTAACATTATTATATTTAAAACCATTTTTCTTGAAATGTTAATGTTTATTGCATTTAACATTATATTTAAAACTAGAGGCCCGGTGCACAAAATTCATGCACGGATGGGGGTCCCCTCAGCCCAGCCTGCACCCTCTCCAATCCGGGACCCCTTGGGGGATGTCTGACTGCTGGTTTAGGCCCGATCCCAGGCAGTCAGATATCCCTCTCACAATCCTGGACTGCTGGCTCCTAATCACTCACCTGCCTGCCTGCTTGATCGTCCCTAACTGCCCCTCCCTGCTGGCCCGATCGCCCCTCACTGCCTCTACGTGCCGGCCTGGTCACCCCTAACAGCCCCCCACTGCCAGCCAGGTTACCCCCAACTGCTTCCTCCCTTCAGGCCTGGTCGCTCCTAACTGCCACCCCGACAGGCCTGGTCACCCCTAACTTCCCCCCTCTGCTGGCATGGTAGCCCCCAACTGCCCCCACCACCACCCTAGTCACCCGTCCCTGTCCCGCCTGTCAGCCTAAGCGTCCCCAACTTCCTCCCCTGCCGGCCTGGTCGCCCACAACTGCACCCCCCACTCCCGCCAGCCTGGTCACCCCACGCAGCATGCTGTTCAGTCGTTTGATCGTCCCTCACTAATCCCCCTGCCGGCCTGGTTGTAGGCAGCCATCTTGTGAGGGTGTGAGGGTTAATTTGCATATTACCTCATTATATAGGATAGTTTTTCTTGGGGAAAAAAATGGAAACAGGTGAAGTAACAACCCATTCCACAGTTATACAAAGGATTGTAAAAAAAAAATAAAAAATACTACAAACAACTCTACTACAACAAACTGAACAACCTAGATGAAATGGACATATTCCTACAAAAATACAACCTTCCAAAACTCAATCAGGAAGAATCAGAACACCTGAATAGGCTGGTAACTACTGATGAAATTGAAGTAATAATTTAAAAACTTCCAGCAAACAAAAGCCCTGGTCTGGACAGCTCCAAGAGGAGTTTTACCAAATATTCAAAGTACTAATACCTAGCCTCCACAGACTATACCAAAAAAGTCAAGAGGAAGGAATACTTCCAAGCTCTTTCTATGAAGCCAGCATTACCCTAATCCCAAAAGCAGACAAAGACACTACAAAGAGCTTTGCGCAGTGGCAGTATCGTAGCCAATGAGGTATATACAAAGGCACGATGAAAGAAAGAAAGAAAGAAAGAAAGAAAGAAAGAAGGAAGGAAGGAAGGAAGGAAGGAAGGAAGGAAGGAAGGAAGGAAAGAAAGAAAGAAAGAAAGAAAGAAAGAAAGAAAGAAAGAAAGAAAGAAAGGCTACAAAGAAAGAGAATTACAGCCAATATCCCTGAGGAACATAGATGCTGAAAATCCTCAAAAACATATTAGCAAATCGCATCCAGCAACACATTAAAAAGATCATACACCATGACCAAGTGGGATTTATTTCGGGGATGCGAAGATGGTACAATATCTGCAAATCAATAAACTTGATACATCACAAAAACAAATTGAAAGATAAAAATCACACAATCATATCAATTGATAAATAGCATTTGACAAAATTCAACACTTTTTTTTATAAAATCTTGCAGCAAAATGGGAATAGAGGGATCATACCTCAACACAATAAAAACCTTATATGACAAACCTACAGCGAACTTCATACTCAATGGGAAAAAACAAAAAACATTTCCCCTAAGAACAGGAAAAAGACAGGGATGCCCACTTTCACCACTCCTGTTCAACATATTACTGGAAGGGCTAGCCATAGTGATCAGACAAGAAAAAATAAAAGGCATCCAAATTAGAAAAGAAGTAGTAAAACTGTCATTTTTCACAGATGACATGATATTGTACATAGAAACCCCTAAAGGCCTTATCCAAAAACTACTAGAGTTAATAAATGAACTTAGCGACATAGCAGGATAAAAATTAACACCCAGAAACCTATGGAATTTTTATACACCAATAATAAACTCACATAAAGAGAAACTAAAACAAAAATCTCATTTATCATTGCAACAAAAAGATTAAGATACATAGAAATAAACTTAACTAAGGTGGTAAAAGACCTGTACTCAGAAAAGTACAGGACATTGAAAAAAGAGATAGAGATTAAACAAGTGGAAGAATATACTGTGTTCATGGATTGGTGGAATCAACATCATTAAAATGTCCATACTACCCAAAGCCATCTATAGATTCAATGCAATCCCCATTAAAATACCAAAGGCATATTTCACATACCTAGAACACACTCTCCAAAAATTTATATGGAATAAAAAAAGACCCCGAATAGCCACAGCCATCCTGAGAAAGAAGAACAAAGTTGGAGGGATCACATTACCAAATATCAAGCTATATTGCAAAGCCACTGTTCTCAAAACAGCCTTGTACTAGGACAAAAACAGACATACAGATCAATGGAACAGAAAAAAACAGAAATCGACCCAAGCCATTAATGCTCAATTAATATTTGACAAAGGAAGCAAGAGCATACAATAGAGTCAAGACAGTCTCTTCACAAAATGTTATTGGGAAAATTGGACAGATACATGCAAAAAAATGAAACTAGACCACCAACTTACACCATACATAAGACTAAACTCAAAATGGATAAAGGACATAAACACAAGATGGGAACCATCAAAATCTTAGAAGAATCCACAGGCAGCTAAATATCAGACATATGTTGTAGTAATAGCTTTACCGATTACAGCCCCTAGGACAACGGAAACTAAGGAGAAAATTTTAAAAAATGGGACTACATCAAAATAAAAAGCTCCTGCACAGAAAAAAAAAATCAGCAAAACAATAAGAAAGCCCACTGCATGGGAGAACATATTTACCAGTGTTATATCCGATAAAGGTCTAACCTCCAAAATTTATAGGGAACTCCTATACCTTAACAAAGGTAGATAAATAATCCAATCAAAAAAGTGGGGGAAGGACCTAAATAGACACTTTTGAAAAGTGGACATACAGAAGGCCAGGAGACATATGAAAACATACTGAAAGTCACTAATCATCCGAGAAATGCAAATCAAAATGACAATGAGGTATCATTTCACACTTGTCAGAATGGCTTACCAACAAAAAATCAACAAATAACAAGTGTTGGTGAGGATGTGGAGAAAATGGAACCCTGGTACACTGCTGGTGGGAATGCAAACTGATACAGCCATTATGGAAAACAGTATGGAGTTTTCTTTAAAAAATTAAAAATAGAATTGCCTGTTGACCCAGTGATCCCACTTCTGGGGATATATCCTCAGAAACCAGAAACACCAATCAGAAGGAATGTTTGTACCTCTATGTTCATAGCAGCAGTATTTACAATAGCTAAGATCTGGAAATAGCTCAAGTGCCCATCAGTGGATGAGTGGATAAAAAAGCTGTGGTACATTTACCCTATGGAATACAGCAGTAAAAAGAACACCTCTTACCCTTTGAGACAGCATGGAGGGACCTGGAGAGTATTATGCTAAGCAAAATAAGCCAGTCAAAGAAAGACAAGTATCATATGATCTTACTCATATGTACAATCTAATGAACAAAATAAGGTGATGAACAAAATAGATCCAGAGACACAGAAGCATAGAACATCCTGTGACATCTCAGAGGGAAGGCAGGGGAGGGTGGGTGGGAAAAGATCAACCAAAGAACTTGCATGCATATATGCATAACCCATGGACACAGACAATAGGGTGGTGAAGACCTGAGATGGGGGCAGGGGCAGTCTAGAAGAGGTCCATGGGGGAAAATGGGGACATATGTAACACTTTCAACAATAAAGATTTACTTTTAAAAAAACACACACACATTTGGAATTATAAACAAACAAACAAACAGAGAGTCCACTGCATGGGAGAATACACTGAGTGGCCAGATTATTATGACCACCTCACGTTTGTAGGCAAATTAGCTATAATTTTGCGCTGAAGTTGCTAGAGGGCCAGATCATTATAAACGTCTGAATAGCACAACATAGCTAGGTATCATTGCTGATCAAATTCATCCTATCATGTTGATGGCATATCACAATGGAGATGGCTTCTTCCAACAAGACAATGCGCCATACCACGGTGCTCGTATTGTGCAGGAGTGTTTTCAAGAACATGAGGGAGACTTTACCTTGCTTAGGTGGCCCCCACAATCACCAGATCTCAATCCAATTGAGCATTTGTGGGACGAAGTTAAAAGAGCCATCAGGCAGCTGGTTCCACAACCATCAAATCTCACAGAACTCGACAGTGCTATTCATCAGGCATGGTGTCAGATTCCTCGCATCACCTTTCAACATCTCATGGAGTCAATGCCAAGAAGAATCACCGCAGTATTGAAGGCAAAAGGTGGCCCAACGAAGTACTGATAGGGTGGTCATAATAATCTGGCCACTCAGTGTATATTTGCCAATGTTACATCTAATAAGGGGTTAATCTCCAAAATCTATGGGGAATTCATACAACTTAACAAAAGGAAGAGAAGCAATCCAATCAAAAAATGGGCAAAGGACCTAAATAGATACTTCTCCAAAGTGGACATACAGAAGGCCAAGAGGCATATGAAATAATGCTCAATGTCAGTAATCATCCAAAAGATGCAAATCAAAATGACAATGAGGTACCATCTCACACCTGTCAGACTGGCTACCATCAACAAGTCAACAAACAACAAGTGCTGGCAAGGATGTAGAGAAAAGGGAACCCTCATACACTGCTGGTGGGTATGCAGACTGGTGCAGCCACTGTGGAAAACAGTATGGAGTTTCCTAAAAAAATTAAAAATGGAACTCCCATTTGACCCAGGAATCCCACTTCTAGGAATATATCCGAAGAAATCAGAAACACCAATCAAAAAGAATATATGCACCCCTATGTTCACAATAGTGCAATTTACAATAGCTAAGATTTGGAAACAGTTTAAGTGCCCATCAACAGATGAATGGATTAGAAAATTGTGGTGCATCTACACAATGGAATACTATGCTGCTGTAAAAAAAAGAAAGAACTGTTACCATTTGCAATAGCATGGACGGACCTGGAAAGCTTTATGCTAAGCCAAATTAGCCAGTCAGAGAAAGATAAATATCACATGATCTCACTCATTTGTAGTATATAGTGAACAACATAAACTGATGAACAAAAACAGATCCAGAAACAGAAGCATCGAACAGACCATCACACCTCAGAGAAAACCATGGTACAGGGGAAGCAGGGTAAGAGATCAACCAAAGTACTAGTATGTACATAAGCATAACCAATGGACACAAACAATAGGGAGGTGTAGGCCTGGGCTGGGGCACGGAGTCAGGCTGGGAGAGGTCAATGGGGGGAAAGGAAGTAATATGTAATACTTTCAAAAATAAAGAATTTTTTAAAAAAATTTTTTAAGGAAAAAAAATAGTTACTGAATGCCTATTATGTGCTAGGCATTGTTCTAGGCATCAGGGAGATAAAACTACACAAAACATATAAAAATCACTGCCCTCCTGGATCTGACATTTCAGAGGAGTAGTTCTCAACTAGGGGAGATTTCCCACCTAGAGGGCATCTGGTAATGTCTAGAGACATTTTTACTTTTCACACCTGAGGTGCAAGGGGTGAGTGATACTGGCATCTAGTGGGTGGCAGCCAGGAATGCTGCTAAACACCCTACAGAACACAAGATAGCCCCCCACCACGAAGAGTTATCTAGCCCAAAGTGTCAACAGTGTTAAACCACCAGTGCTTAATTTCATAAGCTGTCTGATATATTGTGAAATCTTTACAATACTCAAAAGTGACATAGAATGTGACCATGAAACTTCTAGGCCTCAAAACAGTTAGCTAGTAAACTAGTGGCTAAGCAACTGTCACATGGAAAGGTGAGTTACACACCTTTCTTTTACAAAATGATAGGTGTTCCATATTTGTTGCCCATTTCTACAAGTAGTTGTTAGTAATATACTTAATTTCAAAATGTATTAATCTGTCTCTTAAAGGCAAACATAATTGTTAATTTTTTTTGTTAATCCTTACCCGAGGATATATATTTATTTTTATTTTTGGTTAATTCTCGCCAAAAGAGATCTTTCCATTTCAGAGAGAGTGGAAGGGAAGGGGTGAGATGGAGAGAGAGAAACACTGATGTGAAAGAAACACATCAATTGGTGCCTCCCGCACGTGCCCCAACCAGGGCCAGGAATCGAGCCTGCAACTGAGGTATGTGCCCTTGACCAGAACCGAACCTGGGGCCCTTCAGTTAACAGGCTGACGCCCCATCCACTGAGCCAAACTGGTCAGGGCTTCCACTGATTTTTAGAGAGAGTGGAAGGGAGGGAGGGAAAGAGAGAAAGGGAGAAAGAGAGAGAAATATCAATGTGAGAAAGACACATCGTTCGGTTGCCTCCAGCATGCACTCCAACCAGGGCCTGGGATCAAACCTACAACCCAGGTACATGCCCTTGATTGGGAATCCATGCGCAGGCCAACACTCTTACCAATGTGCCACACTGGCCAGGGCGGATTTAAGTTTTTCTTGACTAAAAAAGTACATTTTAAAAACCAATATTTGGAGGCACAGCTGACCACTGAACAACATAGGTTTGAATTGAATGGGTCCACACAGTTCATATTGTTCAAGAGTGAACTGCATTTTAGATCTGTGGATGCAGAGGGCCAGTTATAGTAATATACACATTTTCTACTGAGAGGGACATCGGCACTCCAAACCCCTACATTGTTCAAGGGTCAACTGTATTTGCATAATTATATGGTTTGTTGCCCAAAAATGATGTGTTACTTAGAAAACCTCATATCTGCATACATACAAAACCTGAACCCTAAAATGTCTAACCCATTTGAAAATTTTTGAACATTTTTGGTGCGTTTTGAACACAATTACTTGAAAAAACAAGTGAATGACATCAAGGAAGTTGATGATTTCTGGAGCCAAACTCCCAATACAGACTTCCCCTAACTGGTGGATGGGACTATAATATAAATATTACTTTGGGCCACAGTCATGCAAGCTACCTACTACCTTCACCACAACCCATGCCCTGGATCTGGAATCACAGTTCACTCATGGAACAGGTGTGTGTGAGCAAGCTGAGAGTGACCAATGGATTTTGGAAACACCACTGGCCAGCAGCCAGGGAAGAAACTGGCAGGAAGCTCCATCTTCACCAAACAGTACAAAGATGTTGGCCTCTAACATTCCATGCCCAGACTCAGTGCTCACACTGTTTTCTCCTATTGCTTCAATTCACTCCACCTGCTGGTCTGGACATGGCTCCTCCTCGCCCACCCAGCCAGCCCAGCCCTGCAAAATGTGTGACTCCACAGAAGGCCATCAGGGCCTCCAAAATATAATCACAAATAATATAAGCACAAATAGGCCACTTAGTCCTGGTGTACAAGTTCAGAGGGTCTGGGTGTAACAGGCAGACCTGCTATCGTGCTGGTGGCTATCTCCTTAAAGACAGATCTTCCATAGTCATCCCTTTACCCTTCAGTCTAGAAGCCCCATCACTCCACCTTGCCTGCTCTTCCACATACCAACTCTCCCATACTGAAGCCCATCCCCATATAAGATGCCATTCTGTATGTGACTCAGATTCCGTTGTATTGCTCAATCTCTGAAGAAGTCCCCTAAAGTATGGCGGGAACTGGCTCTCCAAAGCCACACAGCTCTGGCACAGCTCCTTTTGTGTCCAGCAACAAACACCTGAAGCCCCACCCCCAAAACCCAAAAGTGGCAACTGAAGGTCTCACACTGGAAAAGGTCACTGTGATCACGGTCATGAAGACATAGTGAGCCAGACTGAATCCTTCAAGGCCACCTGCATCACTTACCTGAGAGCCAAGCAGGTAGCAGGTGGCCAGCATCCCAGTCACCAGTCCGCTTGTATTCAGGCTAAAGTTCTGTCTACCCTGTGAGTTACTGGAGGGTCTCCTATCACACCTAGCCCCCACTGTCCTCACCATGTCTCCCACAGGTCTCAACACCTTATGATCATCCTTATCTCTGGGAGAGTGTTTGAATGGCGACCATCCTGGTGTATTTTCTGAATTCCTGAAGCACAAAACAAATTCGGGGCAACCCAATCAGTTGGAGAAAGAAGCTCCTAAAGGAAGCTGAGATTCTGCTGCCAGATGACCAGCCACTCTGGCCCTGCTGGTCCTCACTGGAAAAAACCACCTCAGGCCAGTGGTACAGCTACCATGTGTTCACATAGCATGGTAGGCTAAAGACAGGTAACTGACAGACCAATTCTTGGGGAAACAGCATAATGAAATTGAACATTTTTATTTTGTTTTTTTAAGAAACAATAAAAACAGCAAAGTTTTTGCACCAACTTAGTGACTTAGTCTTTTGCACAGCTTAAGACAGGCTATGATATTCTGGATGTCTTAATGCATATAAATATGCATCATGGACTTGGAAGTTTCTGCTGAAATCCTGGCATCAAGGAACATTTCCTTAGATTTTTAGTTCATGTCCCCTTCTTCCCCTTGGGATGTGCCATCTGTCTTAACTCTTCTCTTCTCTAGTTGTCATCTTTTATTTGCTCAAGATGTATGGCTTGCAGTTGAAAAGGGGGAAACGAAAGAAAAGTGTTAATTTTCTTTCTTGCTGGGATATGCATAACTTTGAAGACATTACAACTGACTTGAAAATAATCAAATTTTCCGAAAATGCACAATCTGTTCCATAAATGTGTTTTCAGAGAATACCTTGTTTGCAACCTCAAACTCTGTACTCTCATTCATTTCCAAGTACACTTCATGACAACACAATCCACTCTCCTGTAATTCAGCAGTGTTACAAAACATGGTACAATAAGACATTTTTATTCTCCTTCCCATTACCATGCTGTTGTCCACCTAACAACCCAGCATTTCATGCAATCTTTGCAACTATTTTGCCTCAGTAAAGTTTGTGTGTACACTGGATTATAAACATTAAGAAATATAAAACCCAAATGTGGTTTTGGTATGTGGGTTTTCATGTGTCCGCATCTTTTAAAAACACATAATGAACGAAATACATGGAATAAAATTATATGGGTTTGAGAATTACTAATCTAGTTGGGAAGTTGGGAGACTTGGAGAACTATTGATGAAACAAGTTGGGTCATGAGTTAGTAACTGCTGAAGTCAGGTTAGAGGTACATATAAGATTCATCATTTTATTCTCTTGAATTTTGCCTATATCTTAGGTTTTTATTATGACATCTACACTAATAAAAGACAAAGATGCTAATTGACCGTACCTTTGATACACCCCCAAGCCATGCCCACCAGCCCATTAGAGTGACTATATCCAAATTAACCCAATCAAGATGGCGGCCGGCAGCCACAGAGCTGGAGCAAGCAGGAGGCTTGGTTGCCCTGGTGATGGAGGAAGCCAAGCTTCCCGCCGGCCCTGAGCCAGCGCTCATAGCAACAAAGTTTCAATTACAGAAGACAAATAAATCCCAGATACCTGCTTTCAGTCAGCCTCCACTGGGAGCTTGGGTGGCTGGGAGCTGTGGCCAGCCTGCAAACAGCCATCAGCCCCTCACTCAGAATGGCCACACCCTCATGGGGTGAGGGTCCCCGTTGGGGGGCTTGGCCAGCCTGCAGCCATCAGCCCTTCACCCAGGCTGGCCACATCCTCATGGAGTGAGAGTCCCCGCTGGGGGGCTTAGCCCGCCTGAAAACAGCCCTCAGCCCCTCACCCAGGATGGCAAGGCACCCCAGCAGGACCCCCCCACCCCACCATGAAGGGGCTGTGGCCAGCCTGAAAACAGCCATCAGCCCCTCACCCAGGATGGCCAGGCACCCCAGCGGGGACCCCCACCCTGAAGGGGGTGTGGCAAGCCTGCAAACAGCCATCAGCCACTCACCCACGCTGACCACACCCTCATGGGGTGAGGGTCCCCGCTGGTGGTCAATGCGCTCCCACAGGGGGAGCTCTGCTCAGCCAAAAGCCAGGCTGACAGCTGCCAATACAACAGTGGTGATGGGAGCCTCTCCTGCCTCCTCATCAGCGCTAAGGATGTCCGACTGCAGCTTAGGCCTGCTCCCTGCTGGCAAGTGGGCATCCCCCAAGGGCTCCCATGCTGCCAGAGGGATGTCTGACCGCCAGCTTAGGCCCAATCCCCCAGGGAGTGGGCCTAAGCTAGCAGGTGGTCACCCCTCGAGGGGTCCCAGACTGCGAGAGGGCACAGGCCGGGCTGAGGGACCCCTCCGAGTACACAAGTTTTTGTGCACCGGGCCTCTAGTTTCATAATAAAAAGCTTGAAAAGATATGTGTATCATAATTTCATTACTTGGGTTAAAATATACTCCTTCCATATGAATTAATATATTTTTGTAAGATATAGTGGAACCTCGTTTCTCAAACTTAATTCATTCTGGAAGGCTGTTCAAGAAGCAATGTGTTTGAAAACTGAATCATTTTTTCCCATTAGAAATAACGTAAATTGAATTAATGTGTTCCAGACCCCTCAATGATTCCCTGTTTTAATCTTTCTTTTTCTTTAATTCCTTATTAGTTAAGGTATTACAAATGTGTCCTTACCCCCCCCCCATTAACCTCTACCCCCACCCCCCACTCATGTTCTCATCCCCCTGTTGCCCATGTCCATTGGTTTGGTTTATATGCATGCATACAAGTCCTTTGGTTGATCTATTCCCCTTACCCCCTCCCTCCCCTACTTTCCCTCTGGGGAGTGATAGTCTGATCACTGTTTCTCTGTCTTTGGATCTGTCCCTGTTCATCAGTCTATGTTGTTCTCTATAATCCACAAATGAGTGAGATCATGTGGTATTTATCTTTCTCTGACTGGCTTATTTCACTTAGCATAATGCTCTCCAGTTCCATCCATGCTGTTGCAAAAGGCAAGATTTCCTTCTTTTTTACCACAGCATAGTATTCCATTGTGTAGATGTACCACTGTTTTCTAATCCACTCAACTGCTAATGGGCACTTAGGCTGTTTCCAAATCTTAGCTATGGTGAATTGTGCTTCTATGAACATAGGGATGCATATATCCTTTCTGATTGGTGTCTCCGGTTTCTTGGGATATATTCCTAGAAGTGGGATCACTGGGTCAAATGGGAGTTCCATTTTTAGTTTTTTTAGGAAACTCCATACTGTTCTCCACAGTGGCTGCACCAGTCTGCATTCCCACCAGCAGTGCAGAAGGGTTCCTTTTTCTCCACATCCTCTCCAACACTTGTTGTTTGTTGATTTGTTGATGATAGCCATTCTGACAGGTGTGAGATGATACCGCGCATTGTCATTTTGATTTGCATCTCTCGTATAATTAGTGACTTTGAGCATGTTTCTATATGTCTTTAGGCCTTCTGTATGTCCTCTTTTGAAAAGTGTCTATCTAGGTCCGTTGCCCATTTTTTGATTAGATTGTTTATCTTCTTATTGTTAAGTTTCATGAGTTCCCTGTAAATGTTGGAAATTAAACCCTTATAGGTGATATAACCTTTATTATACATAGTACATGTCTAATGTACTATTTAATTTATAAATAAACACTTCTTTCCTTAAACTGATCGAACCACCCCCTACTAGACTTAAATAAATTTTTCATATATCACTGCCTCAGAAATGCTATCACCTGCTAACTGCCTTTCCTTTATCCAATCAACAACAGTTCCTCTACCTATTCAATTGCCTGTGATTGTTGTTTTGTGAGCACTTTCACACCCTTAGCAACATAGCACCCTTGATGGCCTCTTTATGCTTTAAAATTGTGCTAATCATTGATTTTTCCAGCAACAAAAGCATTCTCTCTTTTTTGAACTGAGAGACACTTTGTCATGCTGAAGTATCAGCATGAAAGGGTTGTCAGATCGAAAACTGAAGTTTGATCAACAATCAAGACATTTTTTCTGTGAACAACTAAGTGGAAAATCAAATTGTTTGAGATAGGAAACGTTTGAGAACCGAGGTTTGACTGTTCTTTCTGAGCTTTGACAGGCATTAAAAATTAATGTCTAGTCCGGCTGGTGTGGCTCAGTAGTTGAGCATGAGCCTATGAACCAGGAGGTCACCGTTCAATTCCATGCCAGGGCACATGCTCAAGTTGTGAGCTCAATCCCCAGTAGGGGGCATACAGGAGGTAGCCAATCAATGATTCTCTCTCATCATTGATGTTTCTCTCTCTCCCTCTCCCTTCCTCTCTGAAATCAATAAAAAACTCTATTTTTAAAAAACTAACATGTAAACTGAACAACTGGTAAAGAGGTGAAGGGATTAAGAAGTATAAATGGGCAGTTACAAAGCAATCACAAGGATGCAAGTACAGCATAGGGAATACAGTCAATAATATTGCAATAACTATGTATGGTGCTAGTTAGGTACTAGAAATATTAAGGGAATACTTGGCGAAGTATATGGTTGTCTAACCTATGTGCTATACACCTGAAACCAATAAAAAGTAATATTAAAAAGAAAGAGGTCTGGCTGGGTGGTTCAGTTGGTTGGAGCATCGTGCCATCTGATAAGGGTTTGAGAGGTTGAGGGTTTAATTCCTGGTTAGGTTTTGGATTTAATCCCCAGTTGGGGCACGTATGGAAGGCAACTAATTGGTGTTTCTCATATTGATGTCTCTGTCTGTGTGTGTCTCTATCACCCCCTTCCTCTCTCTCTAAAATCATCAAGTGAGGATTAAAAAAAAACAAGATGAAAAAAAAAAATCCCAAGTACTCGAAAAAATAAGTAAATTAACCAAACAAATGCCAGAGACATGTTTCTCTATCTCATAGGCCTTAAATGAAGATTGTCCACATTAACAAAGTCAATTTAATAGATTATTCTCACTAAAACAACATTTTGAGAGCAAAAGATTCGTTGCACCTTTAATAATAAAATTAAAAACTGTATAAATATTATTTCATCTTTATCTCGTCATTAAAACTTTAACATTTAGTTGTAAACATGTAGATTTTAAAAATAAACACACATAAATGGGAGTATTAATAAACATGCTTTAAATTTTAAGCAGAGGGACCATAATCCAACCTGTGGAGACTCCAGCATGACAGGGACCACTAGGGGAGGGAGTTGTGTCTTATCTTTACATCTCTAAGGTGTCCACTATGTTTGGCATGTATTTGACACTCGATACAGAATGCTAAATGGAAAAAAAAAAAAAAAAGAAGAAAAACAGATACTTTGGAGTGGCACAAAATGAGAATTTTAAAACTGAAAAAATAAACTGAAACCAATCCACTCATTTTCCAACAAGGAAACAGAGGATTAGGAAGGTTACATCACACAGCTAATGGAAGTATGGTGAGAGAAATGTTTTAGGAAGATTGATCTGACATAGATCTATGGGATGCCTCAGAGGAGAAAAAGATGAGAATCAACAGCCAGTCTGTGTTAAGAGCCAACTGTAGTCATCAAAGCCTGCGGCAATGAAAGAGAAGACTGGGGTGATGGGGAGGGGATGAGAAGCAAAGAAGGGTCTGAAAGACACCTAAAAGGCAACTCTTGGCACTGCTTTTTCACCATCGTAAGATTTAAACTTTGCCTATTTCTGTACATCCTAGTATCACATGATACCAAGATATTTTTAGCCATGGCCCCAAACTGCACACATATCTATCTATCTATCTATCTATCTATCTATCTATCTATCATCTATCTATATATATATATATATATATATATATATATATATATACATATAAAAGGCTAATATGCTAAGTGTCCAACCATCAGACCAGTCGCTATGATGCACACTGACCACCAGGGGGCAGACACTCAGTGCAGGAGCTGCCGTGACACGCACAGAGAAACGGCACCACGGACCTGGCACCCACAAAGCAACACTTGGCTTCCCCCAAGTGGGACACAGGCCCTGCCACCACCCCAGAGCGACACCCCACCAAATCACAGCTGATGCTGCTGAGACCCCATGGTGCAAAATGCAGCCCACAGCCCAGCCCAGACCGGAAACATGGGCGCTGGGTAATGACATCACATAGCATGCCTGGCTTCCTCTCCCTAGCCTCCTTGCATTTCTTCAGCCCAGGAACACTACTTGCTTTATAGCCAGGTGCAAACATTTCACACTTTAACCAAATGTCTGTGAAACGTTTTCACGTGCCTCATCTCATCTGATCCTCACAGAAGTCCTGGAGTAGATAGGAGACTCGGTGGAATCCTATTTTCATTAGCCAGAAAACGGAGATTTAGAAAGATTAGAAACTTGACCCAACTGAAAAGAAGTAAGAAATGGTGGACCTTGAAAATGACTTCAAGTTTTCTCACTGTACAGAATATAGTCAAACACTGCTACAGTTAAATATTTTATCCTTCGTTCTTCCTACGTGATCTACAATAATAATCTGCTTCATGTTAATATTTACTGCTGTGTTGCTGACAATTACCTGAAAGAGAAGTTGGGGTGCCTCACTGGGCTGGAAAAAGTTTAGCTACATGAGAAAGCAGGTCTAATTAAGCAAGTTTATTCTATATATATAAAAGGCTAAGTTGACTTGTACATGCACAATACATATAAAGCTCTCGCTGACACCAATCATATGCATGTGTTTTGATCTGTCATTGTCAATCATGAATTTGGTTGACACTTATAATATAGAGAAAGGGCAAATAGTGATATTAAAATATTTCTTCTAATTAATTTCCTTTCAATGTACACGAATTTGTGCCGTGGGCCACTAGTAAAGACATAATTAGCAATTCTTTTTACTCACCTAGGCCTGTGAGAGTGATTCACAGCCTCCTCTACACAATTATCCAAGATACAGTTTAACCTTTGTCTATTCCAAGCATTGATCCTTTTTTTTTGTTTGTTTTTAAATGGCTAAATCTTTATTGTTCAGATTATTACATTTGTTCCTCTTTTTTCCCCCCATAACTCCCCTCCTCCTAGTTCCCGCTCCACCATCCGCCCTCACTCCCCACCCACTGTCCTCATCCATAGGTGCACGATTTTTGTCCAGTCTCTTCCCGCATCTCCCACACCCCTTTCCCCCCCAAGAATAGTCAGTCCATTCCCTTTCTATGCCCCTGATTCTATTATGATCACCACATTATTTATTCACTTGATTCTTTGATTCAATTGTTGATAGATGCATATTTGTTGTTCATAATTTGTATCTTTACCTTTTTCTTCTTCTTCCTCTTCTTAAAGGATACCTTTCAGCATTTCATATAATACTGGTTTGGTGGTGATAAACTCCTTTAGCTTTTCCTTCTCTGTGAAGCTCTTTATCTGACCTTCAGTTCTGAATGATAGCTTTGCTGGATGAAGTAATCTTGGTTGTAGGTTCTTGGTATTCATCACTTTGAATATTTCTTGCCACTCCCTCCTGGCCTGCAAAGTTTCTGTTGAGAAGTCAGCTGACAGTCGTATGGGTATTCCCTTATAGGTAACTGGGTTTCTTTCTCTCGCTGCTTTTAAGATTCTCTCTTTGTCTTTTGCTCTTGGCATTTTAATTATGATGTGTCTTGGTGTGGTTCTCTTTGGATTCCTTTTGTTTGGGGTTCTCTGCGCTTCCTGGACCTGTAAGTCTATTTCTCTCACCAGGTGGGGTAAGTTTTCTGTCATTATTTCTTCAAATAGGTTTTCAATATCTTGGTCTCTCTCATCTTCTGGCACCCCTATAATTCTGATGTTGGTATGCTTGAAGCTGTCCCAGAGGCTCCTTACACTATCTTCGTATTTTCGGATTCTTTTTTCATTTTTCTTTTCCGGTTGGGTGTTTTTTGCTTCTTCACATTTCAATTCTTTGACTTGATTCTTGCGCTCCTCTGGTCTGCTGTTGGGTTTCTGTATAATATTCTTTATTTCAGTCAGTGTATGCTTAATTTCTAGTAGGTTCTTTATCACAACATCGAGGGTCTCATTAGATTTCTTGAGGATCTCACTACATTTATCGGCGGTCTCACCAGTCTTTTCGAGGGCCTTACTAAGTTTATCGGCAGCTTCTAGACAGTTCTTGAGAGAACTTAAAAGTGTGGTTTTGAGCTCTATATCTTCCATTTCTGACATTTGCGTCCTGTTTCTTTGTCTCCGCATTTTTTTTATCTTTTCTTGGTGCACCCCCTAGTGGTCTTTGTGCGCAGTCTTGTTGTAATTAAGCCTTGATTGTTGTCGGCAATACCAGGGGTGATTTGACCTCCAGGCTAACTGGCTATGAGAGTCAGCTGTCCTAAGCCCTTATTAAATCTTTTGACAGGAAAAAACGGCTGAAGACCCCCACAGAGGAGGTTGATTCAGCTTATCTTACCTAATGTGACTCAGATTAACGGTATAAATGCTCCAAGTTCTAGCTCACTGTGTCCCCACTGTAACAGTCAAGCTGAGCAGTAGTAGTAACAGTTTCAGATATTCCTTTAGCTCATATCCAGACTGCATTACCTTTGCCACCCAAGCACTGATCCTTTAATAATATCCATTTTTATGTTGTTTACTTCATTACTACAGGATTGAATCCAACCTTCTTAATTTATCTTTAGAGATCCTCCATATTTCTTCTCTTCTACCTAAGATAACCAATCTTAATACACATTCCATAATACAATAGTGAACTATCTGGCAAAATCAGATTAGCAATTTTTGTTTATCTTCTCCACACATGCTAAGATCAAAGATGCATTTGAGCTAGTAAGTTTGTTTTTTTAAATGGAAATACAATAGAGTAATGTCTTCAATAAGAAAAGCTAGTTGACCTCTTTTTTCAAGATCAGCAACCAGAGAAAATCATAGTTTTGGTTATAAATAGTAGGGATATAATTTAGAGAAGCACATGGGACAGAAATACCAGGATAGAATCTGGATAGTCAAAGACAATCACTATGGTAAAGTATGTCTGAGACACAGAGATCAGGCACAAAAGTGGGTCAGGAGGGCTGACAGCTGTTCCATAGACTAGTGGAAATTGTTGCATGCCCCCTTGTGGCCCTCAAGCCAACTCAAGACCAGCCCTAAAGCAACCTTTCTGCTCCAAGCCATGTAAACACACACCATATCTAGTTCTTGCCCACACTTTCAACCTTATTGTTGCCCCAATTTTGGAGGACTCTACCTAGCTAAACCTTTTCCACTTTCCAAGTCCCAGATCATGTCTCCTTTCTGCCTTAGATGCCTTTTGGAATGCCCCCGGCCACCACACTCTTCCTCTTCTGTACAGTACACTCAAATGTCATCTTGCATCATTTTGAAATTCAGTATAGGTCTTTTCAGTGAAAGCAAAGCCCCTTGAGAACAGTTTTTCTGCCATATAACTTTTGTCTCTCCTATAGGAAAAGAGTACTAAGTGAATTAAGAAAACCCTGAAGTTGTTTCTATTCTGTTTTTCTCAACTACACTTAAAAATAGCATAGATCTTACAGCTTTAGAAGCAATCCCTTATTTGGGGATTGTTTAAAAACCACATGGCTGAAAATACATCTCAGCCAAGGACTTTCTCTACAGCTGGTGATGAAGAAGTGAACAAAGCTGGAGCCTAAAAAGACTAATATAGTCAATGTACTTAGACAAATGTCAGCAGCTGCCAGGGAAGAGTTCATACTTAGAATGGTTAGTTGGCTAGAGATTAGCTCTATTATAATAATTTGTTTATTCTGTAAAAGAAATATTTGAATACATTAAATCTTAATGTAAGTTCAAGAGGCCTGGGCACATAACACACAAAAACTAATTACAGAAGTTTTCCAAGTAGGTTCAAATTTTTCAGCAAAACAATTTAAAATGAAGTTTTCGTCTTGGAATGTAAATTACACAAAAGGCATAATATATTTCTATATGTTTGGTGGCCACAGATGGAAATAGGCACACCAGGGTTTCATTTGTGCCATCTATTTAATCACTTACTCATTGAATGTCTGTTATGTGCAGGGTGCTGAGGAACAGAAAAACAAGTTATCCTCAAGCCAGGAGGATGTCAAACTGTGGGGAAAATACAATGTTTTTAAATATACCAAATGCTTTAACAGAAATATGTGCCTGTTTGGGGCTTGGGACCATGACTAACAGATGCAGGGTTTCATCAAATGGCTATAGAAACTGTATAAATTAGGCAGCATGTATATAAATAACACTACCATTTTAACTGTGGTCTTTGGAAATCAAGAATAAGCTACAAGGCAAGACATCCAGGATGTCCAAACATATCCTAGAAATCCTATAATCAGCAGGGCACAGAAACAAGCTAGATTGTCAACAATCCAGAAAAAAAAAAAAAAAAAAAAGACATATGCCAAGAGATACCAAGGGGCTGCAGGCAGAGAGTGAGGAGGGAGCACTGGGCTAATGGAGGGTCTGTTCCCTCAGAGGGTAGAAGCCTGGAACCCAGGCTGGGCTCCACAACCTGGAGCACCAGAGCCGAGACCCAAGGCCAATAACATCCAGTGGTGAAAGATGGCAGGGCTGCTTGCCATGGAAGAGCCCGGTGCTGACAGACCGGAGCTAGTCGGAGAGAAAACCAGTTTTGGTTTGTGTGTTTTTTTTAACCTAGAGCACAGGAGTTTTCAGTTGCAGCTACTCACCCAAGGCTTTGGTGCAGGGAGGGAGACGTAGAGGAGGTGCCTAAGGAAAGGCTGGAGTGGGAAGCATGTGGGGAGACACGGAAAAGCCTCAGCCAGGAGTATTTGGTCTTAGGCCCCCAAACAGAATGGGTTGTTTTTTCCTGAGAGGAGCTAGCTGCTCCCAGTAGCCACAAGGCAGAAAAAGAAAAAAAACCCACCCTATGTGATACAGCCTATCCCATCCTCGGAACCCTGCAAGCTACACCCTGCATTTTGAGCTTTTCAGAGGAAACAAAAGCAGAGGCCACGCCTATGGGATTGAAGAGTCTCGGGAACTTCAGTGACTGGATTGGGGGAGGGGCCATCCACCCCACTATCCTGGGAACCAGACTGGTGTTTCCCCCACAGGGGAGAGCTGATGATAAAAATCCCAAGTTTTCCAGCCAATCCCACGGGTCTCCATACAAGGATCACTGTCCAGCAAGGGCAGAGTAATATTTTGGGCCACTCACAGAGGAGTAGCTCTGGGACAGGGAAACACATGCAATACATACCCTGAAAGCTAAACAGCACTTGTCTCACCTAAAGCCCTTTTAGAAACAAACTTTTGAGTGATTAAGATTGATAGCTGGCTAGCAGGCAAAGGCAGGCAGAGCAGGATAGGGGTAGGGAGAAGTTCGCTGTCCCAACCATGGGCCCGGGTCTGCTGAAAAAATCTACTTTGGAGGGCAAATTGGCCCCTCCTGATTCCAACCAAGTCCTGTGGAGACAGACACAAACAGTGGATCAGTGGATTAGTTGGAGCTTCAAGCAGATTGCTGACAGCTAAAGGACAGTTCCTGACAGTGGTTAGCCTGCAAGTACCCCACAGGAAGGCAAGAATTGACAGGCAGAACAGAAGGGTAGGATCCAAAGGAAGACCTCATGGGGGACTACACATTGCAAAAACAAACACAACTTCACTTTTTTTTTTCTTTTCCCCTTTTTCTTCCCTTTTTTTCCCCCTTTCCTATCTTTTTTCCTTATTAAAATTTATATTCTTTATCTATGTGCTTTATAGATTTAATAGAGGCCCGGTGCACAAAAATTTGTGCACTGGCAGGGGAGGGGAGGTGGGGGTGTCCCTCAGCCACACTTGTGCCCTCTCACAGTCTGGGACCCCTCGGGAGATAACCACCTGCTGGCTTAGGCCCACTCCCCGGGTTGCAGATGGCAGGCCCATCCTTCGGTGCCTGCTCCGCCTCCCCAGGTCACGCACACGGCAGGGCCAATCCGGGGGTTGGGGCGTGCTTGGGTCCAACCCCAGCGGGTCCAGGGGTCCCCAAAGGTGTGGACGGAGTCGGCTAAGAAGGAATGACACGGAGACAGCGTTCCGTTGATCAGCAGCCTAGCCAGGATCTCCAGCCAAGTTCTGGTCTGGATCTCCAGCGAAGTTCTGTTTAGGATCTCCAGCCAGGTTCTGTGTCCATGGTCTCTTGCTAGGTTCTCCAGGTTCTCCAGCCAGGTTCTGTAGCCAAGTTCCCTCGCTAGGTTCTCCAGCCAGGTTCTGTCCAGGTTCTCAAGCCAGGTTCAGTCACCAGGTTCTAGTCAGGTTCTCTTGCCAATTTCTGTAGTCAGGTTCAGTCCAGGATCTTTTGCCATGTTCTCTCGCTAGGTTCTGTCTCTAGGTTCTGAGGCCAGTTTCTGTCCAGGATCTTTTGCCATGTTCTCTCCAGCCAAGTTCTTCTGTCTCTAGAGAACGTTCTGTGTAGGTTCTGTGCCTCCTGGTTCTGTCTTCTTAGTTCTGAGTCTTGCTGTCTTGTTACATCTGTATTTATACCAGTTGATTCAATCCTATCAATCTCTATTTCAAAGGTTAGGGCGTTTCTTATCTCCATTCCAGGGAGTAAAGATTATGTAGCTTAAGCATGATTGTTCGTAGTTAAAGTGATTAATTACCCGCCTGGCACTTAGTTAAGAGGTTTTATTCCCTCCCTAACTTCAGGGGAAAATCCCTACCTGGGGAAACAATCTTTCTCAGAGACCTTGGTTAAAACACATAGTGCCAAGAAGGTGAGCAAACATATTAAGAACAGTATGCCATATATGCCAGGTCCCTTGCAACAGCAAGGATGGACTGGCTCCCGGCAAATTCCCCCTTTTTTATTAATTTTTTAAAAGCAGGCATTAAAAAGAAAAACCCCAAATGCTCTCTTGTATCCATTTTAAGAGTAGGATTGACGCTTTCCGCTATTACCTGAGTCCTGATCTATCACCCCAGGGAGAGCTTGCCAATCCTGCACTTTCCCAGGGTGGAAAGGCTGCAGTGGGGTTAAGGATAAGGCTCCTTGGGCCTACCTTCTCCCATGCCATTACATTTACCTTTCCTTCCTCAGAAAAGCATGGACATATTTCTTGTATAAAACGTTCTGTCTGACTGGAAGTAACCTTAACTCCTCTGCTAGCAAGCATATGTGTTAAAAGATCAATACGGAGTCTTTTTTCTTTAGACTCAGTATGACCCATCTTGTCAATCTAAGTTCTGTACTAACTACCCGCTTACCCTACTTATCCTCTATAGGGGGGGGTCTGAAGCACCCTACGGTGCAGTCCTATCCGTCCCAAGTACGGGGGGACTTACCTAAGGGGTCCCTGTTCGGGCGCCAGATGCCGGGGTCCAACCCCAGCAGGTCCAGGGGTCCCCAAAAGTGTGGACGGAGTCGGCGAAGACTATCCACCCTCTTCCTACAGTGGAGTCTGATCCGTCCCGAGTGCGGGGCGCTTACCTAGGGGTCCCTGTTCGGGCGCCATATGCCGGGGTCCAACCCCAGCGGGTCCAGGGGTTCCCAAAGGCGTAGACGGAGTCGGCGAAGAAGGAATGACATGGAGACAGCGTTCAGTTGATCAGCAGCCTAGCCAGGATCTCCAGCCAAGTTCTGGTCTCGATCTCCAGAGAGGTTCTGCCTAGGATCTCCAGCCAGGTTCTGTGTCCATGTTCTCTTGCTAGGTTCTCCAGGTTCTCCAGCCAGGTTCTGTAGCCATGTTCCCTCGCTAGGTTCTCCAGCCAGGTTCTGTCCAGGTTCTCCAGCCAGGTTCAGTCACCAGGTTCTAGTCAGGTTCTCTTGCCAATTTCTGTAGTCAGGTTCAGTCCAGGATCTTTTGCTATGTTCTCTCCAGCGAAGTTCTTCTGTCTCCAGAGAACGTTCTGTGTAGGTTCTGTGCCTAGGTTCTGTCTCTCTTCTGTCTCGTTACATCCGTATTTAGACCAGTTGATTCAATCCTATCAATCTCTATTTCAAAGGTTAGGGCGTTTCTTATCTCCATTCCAGGGAGTAAAGATTATGTAGCTTAAGCATGATTGTTCGTAGTTAAAGTGATTAATTACCCGCCTGGCACTTAGTTAAGAGGTTTTATTCCCTCCCTAACTTCAGGGGAAAATCCCTACCTGGGGAAACAACCTTTCTCAGAGACCTTGGTTAAAACACATAGTGCCAAGAAGGTGAGCAAACATATTAAGAACAGTATGCCATATATGCCAGGTCCCTTGCAACAGCAAGGATGGACTGGCTCCCGGCAAATTCCCCTTTTATTTTTTAAAAGCGGGCATTAAAAAGAAAAAAAACCAAATGCTCTCTTGTATCCATTTTAAGAGTAGGATTGGCGCTTTCCGCTATTAGAGTCATGCACATGGCAGGGCTGATCCAGGGTTTGGGGCGCCGCCCCGGGTAGGGTTGCACATGGGACGCCCAGGTGAGCCGGTAGATCGCTGCTGCCCCCCCCAGCCGCCCTGGGTCAGGTCGCACACGGACGCTCGCCGCCCCGGGTCGCAGATAGCAGGCCCGGATGGCAGCGGGGCAGGCGGGATGGTGCTGTCCCGCCCTGCCTCCAGTATGCAAATTAGCCGCCATCTTTGTTGGTGGTTAATTTGCATATTGTGCTGATTAGCCAATGGGAGGCGTAGCGAAGGTATGGTCAATTACCATGTTTGTCTATTATTAGATAGGAGGATTATTCTAATCTCTGTTGTTTTATTCAGATATATAATTTTCCTCTTTCCTTTTCCTACTCATTTTTTTTCTTTTTTTCACTACTCAATTTTTTTCTCTTTTCTTTCTTGCTTTTCTTTTTCTCCTATTTTATCATCTTTTTTCCTTTTCCTATTTTAGTTCTATATGCTTTCTCCTATATTTTCCTTTTCAATTTTTTTCTCCCTCTCTTCCTTTATTTTTTTTTCAAATATATATATATATATTTTTTTTTTTACAGAGAGGAAGGGAGAGGGATAGAGAGTTAGAAACATCAATGAGAGAGAAACATCCATCAGCTGCCTCCTGCACACACCCCACTGTGGATGTGCCCGCAACCAAGGTACATGCCCTTGACTGGAATCAAACCTGGGACTCCTCAGTC
This sequence comes from Myotis nattereri, assembly GCF_964212035.1. Classification (NCBI taxonomy): domain Eukaryota; kingdom Metazoa; phylum Chordata; class Mammalia; order Chiroptera; family Vespertilionidae; genus Myotis; species Myotis nattereri. The sequence goes on from NC_138076.1 coordinate 109,332,112, forward strand.
CACAGGCCGACGCTCTATCCACTGAGCCAAACTGGTCAGGGCCTTCCCTTCCTTTAAATGGTTTTCCTTCCTCTATTCCCCTAATTCTTTATTCTTTTCTTTATTTTATATTTGTATCTATATATTCCTTCTTCCCCTTGTTGGTTGCTCTTGAATGTGCTTTTCGTGTTTGTTTTGTTTTGTTTTAAGCTCATATTTTTTCCTTCTTTCTAACATTCTTGCTCTCTTTTCTCTTTCCTAATTCTCTCTTCTCTGGATGCTTTTGTTGGTGCTTTAGGGGTCCTGTGTATGTTTTTGTTTTGTTTCTTTTGTTTCATGTTTTATTGTGTTGTATTTTGCTGTTAGGAGAGCATCTCCACAATAGCTCACATGACATGGTCAAGGGTGAGCCACACAGAGGAGACTCCATCAATGAACAGGCCAATAACATTCAAGACAGAACTACAAAAGAACACAAATATCTCAAGGGGCTCTCCTAGAGCACTCAGTTCAGGAGATCAAAGAGACTGCACCACTGGGCCCTAAAACACCTACTATAAGCCAAGTCCACAAAATCTAGGAGGCATAGCAGTTTGATTTAATACATAGAAATAAAAACAAAGGGACAGCAAAAATAGGAAGACAAAGAGACAACCCTCAAATGCAAGAAAAGGAGGGATCGCCATAAAATTATCTAAATGAAATGTAAACAAGCAATATGTCAGAATTCAGAGTAATGGTAATAAGGGTACTTAAACAATTCAATGAGAACTACAAGCAACTTAACGAAAATTAATGAGATTTATACAAACAGCAAAAGCGAGCGTGACCCAATAAATAAGAATCAACTGGAAATGAGGAAAGACATAGCTGAAATAAAGAATACCCTGAAAGGATTCAACAATAAACTAGAAGAAGCTGAGGAGCAAATTAGAAGATCTAATAGAAATAAAACACCCATTCAGAGCAGCAAAGGGGAACAAATTAAAAAGCAGGAGAGTTTAAGGGAGCTTTGGGACAACATGAAACACAACAACATTTGCATTATAGGGATACCAGAAGGAGCACAATCTGAGAAAGGAATAAAGAACTTGCTTGAAGAAATAATGACAGAAAATTTCCCTAACCTGATGAAGGAAAAAGTCACTCAAGTTCAGGAAACACAGAATCGCAATCAAGATGAACCCCAAGAGACCCACACCTAGGCACGGATTAATTAAAATGGTAAATATTAAAGACAAAGAAGGAATTTTAAAGTCTGCAAGAGAGAGAGGCCGAAACCAGTTTGGCTCAGTGGATAGAGCGTTGGCCTGTGGACTGAAAGGTCTCAGGTTCGATTCCAGTCAAGGGCATGTACCTGGGTTGCGGGCACATCCCCAGTAGGAGATGTGCAGGAGGCAGCTAATCGATGTTTCTCTCTCATCGATGTTTCTAACTCTCTACCTCTCTCCCTTCCTCTCTGTAAAAAATCAATAAAAATATATTTAAGAAAAAAAAAGAGAGAGAGAGAGAGAGAGAGAGACAGAAAGTTACCTACAAGGGAGCTCCAAGCTGATTTCTCAATAGAAACACTTCAGGACAGAATGTAATAGTATGAAGTATATAAAATAATAAAAACCAAGGGAATGAACCCAAAATTACTCTATCAGCAAAGCTATCATTGAAAAATCAAAGATGAAATAAAGACCTTCCCAGACAACAAAAGGAAAAAAGTTTATTACCACTAAACCCGCATTGCAAGAAATGTTAAAGACACTGCAGAAAAAAGAAGAAATAGAAAGAGACACTGGCATAAAGATTAAGAATGTCAATAAATAACTATAAATAATAACCTCAAATGTAAATGGCTTAAATGCTCTAATCAAAAGACACAGCATAGATGAAAGGATAAGAAAGCATGATCCATATATATGCTGTCTACAAGAGACCCACCTTAGAATAAAGGGCTTTGAATGAAAGTAAAAGGATGGGGGGAAAATTTTCCATGCAAATGGAAATCAAAAAAATTAGGGTAGCAATACTGATATCTGACAAAATAGACTTCAAAGTGAAGACCATAACAACAGATAATGAAGACCGTGTCATAATATTAAAGGGATTGATAAAACAAGAGGATAAAACTCTGGTAAACATATATTCACCCAATGCAGGAGCACCCAAATACATTAAAAAAAACTTCTAAAAGATATCCAGGAAGAGATTGACAGCAATACAATCATAGTAGCAGACTTTAATACCCCATTGACACCACTGGATAAATCCTCTAGACCAGTGGTTCTCAACCTTCATAATGCTGCGACCCTTTAATACAGTTCCTCATGTTGTGGTGACCCCCAACCATAAAATTATTTTAGTTGCTACTTCATAACTGTAATTTTGCTACTGTTATGAATCCTGATGTAAATATCTGATATGCAGGATGTATTTTCATTGTTACAAATTGAACATAATTAAAGCATGGTGATTAATCACAAAAACAATATGTAATTATATATGTGTTTTCTGATGGTCTTAGGTGACCCCAGTGAAAGGGTCGTTCGACCCCCAAAGGGATCGCAACCCACAGGTTGAGAACCGCTGCTCTAGACAAAAAACCAACAAGGAAACAGCAATCCCAAATGACACACTAGATCAGATGGAATTAATTGACATTTTCAGAACATTTCATAAGAAACCTACACAATATACATTCTTCTCAAGTGCACATGGGACCTTTTCAAAGATAGACCACGTTAGGACACAAAACAAGTCTATACAAGTTCAAGAAGATTGAAATAATACCAAAGCATCTTCTCAGATCACAATCAAATTAAATTAGAAATCAACTACAGTAAAAACACTCAAAAACATTCAAATACATGGAGGCCAAATAACATGCTATTAAACAATGAATGGGTTACCAATGAGATCAAGAAACAAATAAAAAACTTTCTGGAGACAAATGAAAATAAACACACAACCCAAAATCTCTGGGACACAGCAAAAGCAGCCCTGGGAGGGAAGTTCATAACACTACAGTCCTACCTCAAAATAATAATAATAATAATAATAATAATAATAATAATAAACTATTTAATCCTAAAACTTAAAGAATTGGAAAGAGAACAAGACAACCCCAGAGTAAATAGAAGGAAGGAAATAATAAAGATCAGAGCGAAAATAAATGACATAGAGACTAACAAAACAAAAGATAAATAAACCAAGAGCTTTGTGCTAGCTGGTTTGCTCAGTGGATAGAGTGTTGGCCTTCGAATTGAAAGGTCCCAGGTTCAACTCCAGTCAAAGGCACATTCCCAAGTTGTGGGCTCAATCTGCAGTAGGGGTGTGCAGGAGGAAGCCAAACAATGATTCTCTCTCATCATTGATGTTTCTATCTCTCTATCCCTCTCTCTTCTTCTTTGATATCAATAAAAATATATTAAAAAAAAAAGAGCTGGTTCTTTGAAAAGATAAACAAAATTGATGAACCTCTAGCTAGACTTATAAGAAACAGAGAGAGGACCCAAAAAAAACAAAATCAAAAACTAAAGAGGTGAAGCAACAACTGACCCCACAGAAATACAAGGGATTGAATAAAAATACTATGAGAAACTGTATTTCAAAAACTGGACTAATTGGATGAAATGGAAATATCCCTAGAAAAATAAAATCTTCCAAAACTCAATCAGGAAGAATCAGAAAATGTGAATATACCAATAACTACTAATAAAATTGAAGCAATAATAAAAAAAACTTTCAGCAAACAAAAGCCCTGGTCCAGAGGAATTCATAGGGGAGTGAAAGGACAGAACGGAACTGATAGCTGTGTCCCTAACTCCTCTCCCAGAAAAGCCACAGAATGTATCAGTTATCAGCCTGCCCTTATCTCAGCCAATGGTAAAGCAAGCGAAACTAGCCCCTGGCCCTCACTCAACCAACCGGAATCGACCAAGTGCCCCCACACCCCAACCCCAAGCCCTATAAATTCTTTGTTCTCTTGGGACCCCGGGCCCTCCCACATCCTACCGCTGCGCCGGTGAAGGCAGAGGGACCAAGCTCAGCTTGAATAAAGACTCTATGCTTTTGCATCAGACTCGGCGCTCCCTGGTGGTGTCCTTTGGGGGATCTTGAAGTCTGGGCATAACAGGAGTTTTACCAAACATTCAAAGAACAACCAAAACACATTCCAAAAACTATTCCAAAAAATCCAAGAGGAAGAAACACTTCCAAGCTTTCTATGAAGCCAGAATTACCCTAATTCCAAAATCAGATGAAGACACTACAAAGAAAGAGAATTACAGGTCAATATCCCTGATGAACATAGATGCTAAAACACTGAACAAAGTATTAGCAAATGGATCCAGCAATGTGCCCTGCCAGCACAGCCAAGGGTTCAGTGAGCCTGAGGGGGGGAGGGGGGGGAGGGGCGGCGAAGGATGTAAGAAAAGAAAAAGAGAGTAAGCTGGGTCTAGGTGTATCTCCTGTGCTTGGCTAAGGCCACAGAAAGAGACCCAGACTGCAAGCTGAGCCTTTGTTTTTATAGCCAGAGGTAAACAAGATAGTGGTCACCATAGTTACAATGTTCTTGTGAGTTTCACTTGTTTTGGCAGCACTTGCTGCACCTCCCACAGCCCATTAGCTACCCAGATAAGACCTAGGGAGCATCATAAGGTCAACCCTAATTATGCTAGGAGGGCTGTGCCCTCTAAGCTGGGACTTGTTTGTGGCTTTGCCAACAGGTCAGTCCGAGGCTTAACCCTATAGCCGCTCCCTACACAGCAATACATTAAAAAGATAATACACCATGACAAAGTGAGATTCAATCCAAGGATGCAAAGCTGGTACAATATTCACAAATCAGTAAATGTGATATGTCAATAAACAAACTGAAAGATAAAAATCACATGATCATTTCAACAGATGCAGAAAAAGCATTCAACAAGTTCCAACACTCTTTTTTGATAAAAAATTCTCAGCAAAGAGGAATAGAGGGATCATACCGCAACATAATAAAGGCCATATAGGACAAACCTACAGCCAACATTATACTCAATGGGGAAAAACTAAAACCATTTCCCCTGAGAACAGGAATGTCGGCTTTTTTCAACAATCTTGTTCAGTATAGTAATGGAAGTGCTAGCCATAGAGATGGGATGAAAAGAAATAATAAAAGGCATCCAAATTGGAAAGCAGAAAGCAAAACTGACATTATTCACAGATCACATGATACTATATATAGAAAACCCTAAAGACTTCGTCAAAAAAACTACCAGATTTAATAAATCAATTTGGCAACATAGCAGCATGTAAAATTAACACCCAGATACCTATGGCATTTTTATACACCAATAATGAATTCTCAGAAAGAGAAACTAAAAAAAAAAAAAAAAATCCATTTTACCATTGCAACAACAAAAAAAATTAAGATACTTATGAATAAACTTAACCAAGGAAGTAAAAGACCTGTACTCAGAAAACTACAGGACTTTGGGAAAGAAAAAAAAGATAGAGGAAGATATAAGCAAGTGGAAAAATATACCATGTTCATGGATTAGAAGAATCAACATCATTAAAATGTTCTTACTAATAAGGGCAATCTAAAAATTCAATGCAATCCTTATTAAACTACCAACAGCATATTTCACAGATCTAGAATAAATACTCCAAAAGTTTATATGGAACCAAAACAAACCCAAATAGCTGCAGCAATCCTGAAAAAGAAGAACAAAGTTAGAGGGATCACAATACCAGATATCAAGTTATATTACAAAGCCACTGTAATCAAAACAGCCTAGTACTGGCACAAAAACAGGCATTTAGATCAACGAAACAGAACAGAGAACCCAGAAATCCACCCAAGCCGTTATGCTCAATTACTATTTGACAAAGGAGGCAAGAACAAACAATGTAGTCAAAACAGTCCCTTCAGCCCTAACCAGTTTGGCTCAGTGGATAGAGCGTCGGCCTGCGGACTCAAGAGTCCTAGGACTCAAAGATCCCAGGTTCGATTCCAGTCAAGGGCATATACCTTGGTTGCGGGCACATCCCCAGTAGGGGGTGTGCAGGAGGCAGCTGATCGATGTTTATCTCTCATCGATGTTTCTAACTCTCTATCCCTCTCCCAACCTCTCTGTAAAAAATCAATAAAATAAAAAAATTAAAATAAAAATAAAAAAGTCCCTTCAGAGGAGAAGCAAGATGGCAGCATAGGTAAACCCTGTCCTTGGTGCCTCTCACAACCACATCAAAATTACAACTAAAAGACAGAACAACTATCATCCAGAACTGCAGGAAATCTGGCTGCAGGGAATTTCTACAACCAGAGAGGTAAAGAAGAAAGGGCATTGAGACTGGTAGGAGGTGCAGAGGCCCGGAACAAGCTAGCACCAGGGTGCGCTGCTTTTTTAATCAGGAGGGAGATACAAGCTCCCGATTGCTCTAAACTCCATTTCCAGGTGAGACTCTGGGGAGACCCAGACACATACAGGGAGAAACTGGACTGTCTGGCATCGGGGGGCCGGGGGGGGGGGACATGAGGGTGGCTTTCTTTCAGACAGAGGTGCTCACAGCTGTCATTGTTCTTACACTGGGACCTCTCCGGTGCAGGACTGACTGGAAGCCATTGCTGTTTGATCCGCCATGGAGATTCCCTGAGACCCTAACCCAACCAATTTACAACCCCACCCAAGCTGTGCACAGCTGCTTTTGCATATGAATGGCCTGTCCTTTCACAGCCTAAAACCTGTCAAATAGGCAACAGCTGGGTCAGGGAGCCCCAAAGCTATCAAAAGAAGACCAAAGGCCGGCAGCAGAAGCCTGCCTTGCTTCACAGCGGGGCCTCATCTAGGCACTTCCAAACCCGATACAAAGAGGAGGAATCTGCAGATCTCTCTGTAGATCCTGCTGGGTGGCCCCAGGCAGTGTCTGACTTTGCACCTCCTTGGAGATCCAAGAGCCAGTGTACCCAGTGGTCAGTGTGAGATCATACCAGATTACAACTCTTCACATCCATAAATGACACACTCAAGAGGCAGACTCAGTGAGCACCAAAGCCCCACTGAAACAAGTCTTGCCCCATAAGGGTGTCTCCTGCACAGCAGCTCTTCCATTATAGGCAAAGCTGGTCTTCACAGCCACTGGCCTGGAGGTCAATTCCTCCCAGTGATACCAACAGCAATCAAGGCTTAACTACAAGATTGTGCACACAGCCCACAAAGGGGTGCACCAAGAGTGTCCACCTCAGGTGATTGGGGGGACTGAGCCACTGGGCCCTAGTGGACAGCTACCACACAAGGCCACTCTATCAATTCAAGGAGACTTAGCAGCTACCCAATACATAGAAACAACACAGGGAAGCAGCCAAAATGTGGAGACAAAGAAACATGTCACAAATGAAAGAAATGGAAGAAAGCAAAATACTGGACATGGAGTTCAAAACCACAGTTATAAGGTTACTCAAGAATCTTCTAGAGACCTCCAAGGAACTTAGTGAGTCCTTCAAGGATCTTAGTGGGAATGCCAAAAAAAAAAAAATGGAAAAGGACCAGTCAGAAATTAAGCATACACTGACTGAAATAAAGAATAATATACAGAGCTCCAACAGCAGACTAGAGGATCCCAAGAATCAAGTCAAAGATTTGAAATACAAGGAAACAAGAAACACCCAACCAGAAGAGCAAAAAGAAAAAAGAATCCAAAAATATAAAAATAGTGTAAGGAGCCTCTGGAACAATTTCCAACATACCAACATCCAAATTATGGGGGTGCCAGAAGAAGAGAGAGAGCAAGATATTGAAAACCTATTTGAAAAACTAATGACAGAAATATTCCCCTACCTGCTGAAAGAAATAGACTAACAAGTCCAGGAAGCACAGAGGACCCCAAACAAGAGGAATCCAAAGAGAACCACACCAAGACACATCATAATTAAAATGCCAAGGGCAAAAGACAGAGAATCTTAAAAGCAGCAAGAGAAAAACAGTTACTTACAAGGGAGTACCCATACAACTGTCAGCTGATTTCTCAACAGAAACTATGCAGGCCAGAAGGGAGTGGCAAGAAATATTCAAAGTGATGAATAGCAAGAACTTACAACCAAGATTACTCTACCCAGAAAAGCTATCATTTAGAATTGAAGGTCAGATAAAGAGCTTCACAGACCAACAAAAAGCAAAAGGAGTTAATCATCACCAAAACAGTATTATATGTAATGCTGAAGGGTATTCTTTAAGAAGAGGAAGAAGAAAAAGGTAAAGATAAAAAATTATGAACAAAAAGTGACAACAAATACATATCTATCAACAAATGAATCTAAAAATCAAATGAATAAAAAATCTGATGAACAGAATAAACTGGTGAATGGAACAGAATCAGGGGCATGGATAGGGAGAGGACTGACAATTCTCAGGGGCTACGGGGTGTGGGGGGTGCGGGAAGAGATTGGATAAAGATCTTATACCTATGAATGAGGACAGTGGGGAGGCGAGGGCCTGGGGTGGGGTGGGAACCGGGTAGAGGGGAACTATGGGGGGGAAAAAGAGGAACATCTGTAATAATGTGAACAATAAAGATGAAAAAAACAGTCTCTTCAATAAATGGTGTTGGGAAAATTGGAGAGGTACGTGCAAAAAATGAAACTAGACCACCAACTTACACCATGCACAAGAATAAACTCCAAATGGATAAAGGACTTAAATGTAAGATGTGAAACCATAAAATTCTTAGGAGAAACCATAGGCAGCAAAATCTCAGCCATTTCTCATATCAGTATGTGTGCTGATACATCTCCTAGGCCCATGGTTGGCAAACTGTGGCTCGCAAGCCACATACGGCTCTTTGGCCCCTTGAATGTAGCTCTTCCTAAGCCTTAGGAGTAACATAATTAAGTTAGTAACAGTGTACCTACCTGTATAGTTTAAGTTTAAAAAATTTGGCTCTCAAAAGAAATTTCAATCATTGTACTGCTGATATTTGGCTCTGTTGATTAATGAGTTTGCTGACCACTGTCCTAGGCCAAAGTAAACTAAGGAGAAAATAAATAAATGGGACTACATCAAAATAAAAAGCTCCTGCACAGCAAAAAGGAAACCATCAACAAAATGAAAAGAGAGCCCACTGCCTGGGAGAACAGATTTGCCAATGATACATCCAATAAAGGGTTAATTTTTTTTAATATATAGGAAACTCATACAACTTAACGAAGAAAGGCAAATAATCCAATTTAAAAATGGGCAAAGGACCTAAATAGACACTTCTCCAAAGCAGACATACAGATGGCTAAGAGACATATGAAAAAATGTTCAAAGTCACTGGTCATAAGAGAGATACAAATTAAAACAAAAATGAGGTATCACTTCATACTTGTCAGAACTGCTACCATCAACAAATCAACAAGTGACAAGTTCTGGTGAGGCTGTGGAGAAACGGGAACCCTAGTACACTGTTGGGGAGAATGCAAACTGGTGCAGCCACTGTGGAAAACAGTATAGAGCAGAGGTCCTCAAACTTTTTAAACAGGGGGCCCGTTCACTGTCCCTCAGACATTCCACACATGCGCACTGCGGGCCCGGGACGAGCCGGCTGCTAAGCAGGACAGGCAGCGGCGGCAAAAACACCCGGCGGGCCGGATAAATGTTTTCGGCGGGCCGCATGTGGCCGGCGGGCCGTAGGTTGAGGATGCCTGGTATAGAGTTTCCTCAAAAAATTAAAACTGGAACTGCCATTAGACCCAGTAATCCCACTTCTAGAAATACATTGAGTGGCCAGATTATTATGACCACCTGACGTTTGTAGGTAAATTAGCTATAATTTCACGCTGAAGTTGCTGGAGGGCCAGACCATTATAAATAGGGAAGCAGGTTGTTTACCACGACAGTAGAAGTGATTTTTTTCTGAAGATATGGGTAAACAATGCTATTTAACAGCCTTTGAATGTGGGATATATTTGAACTTGAGTGGCCAGATTATTATGACCATCTGACGTTTGTTGGCAAATTAGCCGTACACTGCATCGTATGGGATATCGAAGCCGAAGGCCTGTTCGAACACCTTTGCTGTCTGCAGTTACCAAGATAAAACGTCTCCAATTCGCACAGGAACACAAGGATTGGACAGTCGAACATTGGAAAAAAGTCATGTGGTCCGATGAATCACGTTTCCAGTTGCATCATGCAGATGGCAGAGTGAGAATTTGGCAGAAACAGCATGAGAGCATGCACCCCACATGCATGAGTACAACCCTTCAAGCTGGTGGGGGCAGTGTCATGGTTTGGGGCATGTTTTCCTGGCATGATTTGGGCCCTTTAATTCATGTGGAACAACGTCTGAATAGCACAACATACCTAAGTATCATTGCTGATCAAGTTCATCCTATCATGTTGATGGCCTATCCCAATGGAGATGGCTTCTTCCAACAAGACAATGCGCCATGCCACAGTGCTCATATTGTGCAGGAGTGCTTTCAAGAACATGAGGGAGACTTTACCTTGCTTGGGTGGCTCCCACAATCACCAGATCTCAATCCAATTGAGCGTTTGTGGGACGAAGTTAAAAGAGCCATCAGGCAGCTGGTTCCACAACCATCAAATCTCACAGAACTAGACTGTGTTATTCATCAGGCATGGTGTCAGATTCCTCGCATCACCTTTCAACATCTCGTGGAGTCAATGCCAAGAAGAATTGCCGCAGTATTGAAGGCAAAAGGTGGCCCAACGAACTACTGATGTGGTGGTCATAATAATCTGGCCACTCACGTTCAAATATATCCCACATTCAAAGGCTGTTAAATCGCATTGTTTACCCATATCTTCAGAAAAAAATCACTTCTACTGTCGTGGTAAACAACCTGCTTCCCTATTTATAATGGTCTGGCCCTCTAGCAACTTCAGCGTGAAATTATAGCTAATTTACCTACAAACGTCAGGTGGTCATAATAATCTGGCCACTCAGTGTATATCCTAAGAAACCAGAAACACCAATCAGAAAGAATGTATGCACCCATATGTTCATAGCAGCGCAATGTACAACAGCTAAGATTTGGAAACAGCCTAAGTGCCCATCAGCAGATAAGTGGGTAAAAATGCTGTGGTACATTTACACAATGGAATACTATGCAGCTATAAAAAAAGAAAGAACTTTCAGCATTTACAACAACATCGATGGACCTGGAGGGTATTATCCTAAGCCAAATAAGTCAATCAGAGAAAGATAAGTATCACATGATCTCACTCATATGTGGAATCTAATGAACAAAATCAATTGATGAATAAAATAGAAATAGACACAGAAGCATGAACCAGACTGAGGAATTTCAGAGGGAAGGACAGGGTGAAAATGTGTGGGGTAGGAGGGGAGTGATTAACCAGGGAACTCATATGCACATATGCATAAGCCATGGACACAGACAATAGAGTGGTGAAGGCCTGGGAGGGGTGGGTATGGGGAGGAGGGGGGTAATGGGAAAACAAACAAACACACAAAGGGGACATTTGTAATACTTCCAATAACAAAGATAAATTAAAAATAAATAGATAAATAAATAAAATAAATTCAACATTCAGGGAGAGAACCAAGTTGGCAGCATAGGTAAATCCTCCCACAACCACATCAAGATTACAACTAAACTACAGAACAACCATCATTCACAACCATCTGAAATCTGGCTGAATGGAAGCCCTACAACAGTGATGGCGAACCTTTTGAGCTCGGCGTATCAGCATTTTGAAAAACCCTAACTTAACTCCGGTGCCGTGTCACATATAAAAATTTTTTGATATTTGCAGCCATAGTAAAACAAAGACTTATATTCTTGATATTTTTTTTATATATTTAAATGCCATTTAACAAAGAAAAAATCAACCAAAAAAATGAGTTCGCGTGTCACCTCTGCCCTACAACTAGACCATTAAAGAAGTAGCCACATTGACACTGTTAGAAGGAGCGGGAGCATGGAATGGGCTGGCCCAACACCTATATGTGGGTGTTTTTAATCAGTAGAAATATCTTAGCTGTGGAGACCTCCATGAAGGATCAAGGTGCCCCCAGCCCAGGGTTTCAGTGCCAGGAAGAGAAGTCCTTGTAACTTCTGGCTGTAAAACACAGCAGGAATTGTGGCTGAGTGATAGGGAGGCTGCTGGAGACACAGACAATTCCTCTTAAAGGGTCATCATAGGCTTACTCGGACTCACTCCCTCTGAGGTCCAGTGCTGGGACAGAAGCAGCTTGAAAGGATCCAGGGACGTACGGGAAAGAACTAAACTGTATGGCCTCAGGGAAAGAACTAGGGGGCAGCTTTGTCCCACACAGAGCTGACTGGCAGATGCGATAGCTGAGTCTCCATTGTACTGTTTTCCCTGCCCTGGAGATTCCCTGAGATCCTGCCTCATTCAATTAGCAGCCCTACCCAAACTGTGAATGGTCTGAAGTCCTGACTTCAGACTTTCCTATAATCTCTCAAAGAAGCAGCAGCTGAACTCAGGGTGCCCATACTTCTGGATAAGTGGCCCCAGGCCCAGCACTTCTATCAGCTTGCCAAGGTTCACAGCTTGGCCTCTCCTGGGCACCTCTAAACCCAACACAAGCAAGGAGGGCACAAGCAGTGGCTGATTTTGCACCTCCTGGGAGGCCCCAAAGCCCATGCACCAGTAGACAGCTTCAGACCATGCCAGAATACAACTCTACAACATCCATTAGTGACACACTCAAGGATCAGACTCAGTGAGCACCAAAGCCCTACTGAGGCAAATCCTGCTCCGTAGGGGTGTCTCCTGCACAGCAGCTCTTCCACTGTAGTCACAGCTGGTCCTCACAGCCAATTGGCCTCGAAGTCAATTCTTCCCAGTGATGCTAACAGCAATCAATGCTCAACTACAACAGGATAGTGCACACAGAGCGCAGGTGACTGGGAAGGGCTGAGATACTGGGACCTACAGGACACCTACTACATAAGGCCACTCTACCAATTCCAAAAGACATAGCAGCTCTATCTAATACATAGAAACAAAAACAGGAAAGCAGCCAAAAAAATGCGGAGACAAAGAAACTTGTCTCAAATGAGAGAACAGAAGAAATTGCCAGAAAAGGAACTAAATGAGATGGAAGCAAGCAAACTACTGGATACAGAGTTCAAAACAATTGGTATATGGGTGCTCAAGGAACTTAATGAAAATTTCAAGGAAATAAGTCAGACCATCAAAGACATGAAAAAGGACCAGTCAGAAATGAAGGATACACTAACTGAACTGAACAGTCATTTACAGGGAATGAACTGTAGAAGACTCTGAGAATCAAATTAGTGATTTGGAATATGAGGAAGCAAAAAACACCCAATCAGAAGAGCAAAAAGAAAAAAGAATCCAAAAATATGAAGGTAGTATAAGGAACCTCTGGGACAAGCGTACCAACATTCACATCATGGGGGTGCCAGGAGATGAGAGGGAGTAAGAAACTGAAAACCTATTTGAAGAAATAATGACAGAAAACTTCCCCTACCTGGTGAAAGAAAGAAATATACAATTCCAAGAAGGGCAGAGAGTCCCAAACAAGAGGAAATAAAAGAGGCCCACACCAAGACACATGATAATTAAAATGCCAAGGGTTAAAAACAAAGAGAGAATCTTAAAAGATGCAAGAGAAAAGCAGTTAGTTACCTACAAGGAAGTACCCATGGGACCATCAGGTGATTTCTCAACAAAAACTTTGTAGGCCAGAAGGGAGTGGCAAGAAATATTCAAAGTGATGAAAAGCAAAGACCTACAACCAAGATTACTCTACCCAGCAAAGCTATCATTGAGAATTGAAGGTCAGATAAAGAACTTTACAGACAAGAAAATAAATGAGACCATCAAAATTCATCACCACCAAACCAATATTACATGAAATGTTGAAGGGTTTTCTTTAAGAAAAAAAAAAAGATCAAAAATATGAATGTGCGGCTGGGGTGGCTTACTGGTTGAGCATCAAAATACGAACCAGGAGGTCATGGTTCGATTTCCAGTCGGGGCACATGTCTGGGTTGCAGGCTCGATCAGAGGTGCACAGGTGTCAACCGATCCATGATTCTCTCTTGTCACTGATGTTTCTCTATTTCCCTCTCTCTTCCTCCATCTGGTAAAAACAACAACACATATTTTAAAAATGAATAAATAAATAAATAAACAAACAAGGAATCTAAAGAACAAAATAAACTGATGAATAAATAGAACCAGAAGCATGGAAACATGGAAGAGACTGACAAATATCATCGGGAAAGGAGGCGGTGGGAAAAGACTAATGAAATAACTTATATGCATATAGGCATTATCCATGGGTACAGACAATAGGGTGGTGAAGGCCTGGGAAGGAGCAGAATTCAGGTGGAGGAGGGCAACAGGGTAAAAAAAAAAGGGGGGGGGGCATACATCTATAATACTCTAACAATAAAGATTTTTTTTTTAATATAAATTCAACATTCAGTAAATAGTGATTGCCTGAAATAAAGAGAGTGGCTCTGTCTGGGCCTTTATAAGAATTCTAGAAGCCCAGTACACAAATTCATGCATCAGTGGGGTCCCTCGGCCTGGCCTGCAGGATCTAGCCAAAACCGGGTGACATCCCCCAAGGGGTCCCGGATTGCGAGAGGGTGCAGGTCAGGCCGAGGGATCCCACCGTTGCACGATCAGGGCCAGGGAGGGGCATGGGAGGTTGGCCAGTAAAGGAAGGACCGTGGGAGGGCTCCAGGGCGTGTCTGGCCCGTCTCACTCAGTCCTGATCTGCCAGACCCCAGCAGCAAGCTAACCTACCGGTCAGAGTGTCTGCCCCCCAGTGGTCAGTGCACATCATAGTGAGCGGTTGAGCTGCCTTAGCATATCATTAGCATATTATGCTTTGATTGGTTGAACGGATGACCGGACACTTAGCATATTAGGCTTTTATTCTATAGGATACTTCATCTAAGTGATATATCTGGGATAGGATATGATTTAGAAAAAAAAAAAAAAGAGCAGTTAAGGATATGAGGATAGGTACATACAGAGAACAAATTGATGGTCACCAAAGGGGAGGGGGGTTGGGGGGCTGGGTGAAAAATGGTGAAAGGATTAAGAAATACAAATTGGCAGTTACAGAAGAGTCAGGGGATGTAAAATACAGCATAGGGAATATAGTCAATAATATTGTAATAACTATTTACAGTGCCAGGTGAGTACTTGAAATATCAGGGGGACCACTTTGTAACATAGACAACTGTCTATGCTGTACACATGCAACTAATACAAACTAATATTGAATATTATAAACTTTAATTAAAAAATAAAAATATTTTTTAAAGAATATGACCGTAGGAGGGATGAACAAAACAGACGGGAGGGACACTTAATTTTTTTAACTTTGCCAGATTTGCAAGATGTAAAAGGTTCTGCATATGAACGGTGTAATGGTTGGTCACCCGTGTGAATGTACTTAATGCCACTGAACTGTAGACATAAAATTGGTTAAGATGGTAAATCTATGTTATGTATATTTTACCACAATTTAAAAATTAAATTTAAGCAAGATTACTTAGCTGCTTAAATAAGCCAAGTAGAAACAATTCTTTATACCAAGGTTGCTTACTAGAGGCGGGTCAGCTAATTCATGGTATTTGAAACAGCATGTGCGAAAGTATCTGCAGACTTCTGAATAACAGGACAGCTGTTGATACAAGGTAGGCTTGTGGCATGAAGAGCAAACGTAGTTCTCAGGAATCTGCAGCGTATTGGGCTCCGCGTCCCAGCCCCTTCAGATGTACGTTCACAGGACGCGTTCTGTAGGAGGCAATCTGCAGGGCGGCTCTCAATTATCATTGTGCCGCTTCCAGTGCAGGGCGGAGCCAACGACCCCGCAATGGCCAACAGGTGACATGCTTGCTCACGGACAGGGGGCACTTCTTCCACCACATGACTCCGTCTAGCCTCGGATTGGGGGCCTTTCAGGCTGTTCGGTGTTTCCTCAGTTCCACCCGGCCGGCCGGCAGCAGAAGGTACGCCTTTCCACCGCCCCAAATCTTACGCAGTGCACCCATGGCGCAGGCGCAAGAGGCGGGGCGGAGGCCGCGGATCTCGCGAGGCCAAGGGGTGCAAAAGTTCTCGTGTGAAGGGGCGCGGATGCTTCCGCAAACATGGCGGCAGCGGCAGTGCGGGGCGCTCGACTGGTGGCCTGGGGCGAAAGGCTGCGGCGCGGAGTGGCTGCCGGACCCGTGGCGGCGTCACTGGCCGGCGTCGCGCTGGCAGGAGTGGGAGTGGCGTGGTACCACGGCCTCGTGAATGTGGCCGCGCCACAGGGCCGCCACTCTGTCCTAGCGCAGGTAGGGAAGGGCCCTTTGCGCCGGCCGCCACCGAGCTCCTCCGACGCCCGGCCTGGGACCGTGGGGATGGGGGTGGGGTAAGGTTCGGGCAGCGCGGCGGAAGACCCGACAGGATTGAGTAAGAGCCCCGCCGTGCCCAACTCCACGGACAAACCTCAATAACACAAAATTGGTGGTGATGACAGCCTGTCTTAATGCAGCACTGAATTTGTCTCTGCGAGGCGCCCCCTCCTTCCTCCCTGGTCAGCGAAGTGGTTCGCAGATCCGCAGGTCGTTTTGTCCAGTTACCCTCATCCGGGCGTACCTAAGCTTGTACGACTGCTTCTTTGGTGAAGTTATCTAATAGATGATTTTCATTTAATCGTAAAAATGTCAACCGTAAAAATTAACCGGCTGATAATTTCCAGATTTTATGATCAACTGTATTACATGATCGTAAACCTTCATGCTTCAGTAGAGTGTGAGCACTAAGTAAAAGACATTTCTTCTAAAAACCTCCATGTGTTAAAGGTCAAATTCCCTAGCGTAATATAAAATGTCTACGTAAACATTTGAAAAACTACTTAAATACTTTACGGGCATCTTAATATATTTTTGTGTGGATTTAAGTCACTTTAAAATGTGCAGTTTATTGTATGCCTATTATATTCCTTTTTTTTAGTCTTTATTGTTGAAAGTATTACATATCTTCCCCTTTTTCCCCCCATCAACACCTTCAGCCCACTCCCCCACCCTCGCCCCAGGCCCTCACCACCCCTGTGCGGACTTTTTTTGAATATTAAAAGTATTCTTTTTCTGTTCGTTTGTTAGAGTTACATTAGCTTTTCTCATGAAAAACACCAAGAACAGTTTGATACAACAAAAAAGAGGAAATCAGACCATGTGAGTTAAAATTGTTGGCAAATAACGTCTTTTAATAAATGAAGATGTCACGTAGAGAAAACATGCAAGAACTAACTGTCCTGCATTCTTATACCACTTCTGATCACAGGTAGCAGGATCTATCTTTTAGTGTTTTATGGCATTTTTGTTAATCTGTGTCAAGCAGTTTATTCATCATTGGTTTCTCTACTTGTGTATTCTCAACCCCTTAATTCATCTTAAGATGCTTTGGCCGAAGCCGGTTTGGCTCAGTGGATAGAGTGTCGGCCTGCGGACTGAGGGGTCCCGGGTTCGATTCCGGTCAACCCATGTACCTGGGTTGCGGGCACATCCCCAGTGGGGGATGTGCAGGAGGCAGCTGATCGATGTTTCTAACTCTATCTCTCTCCCTCTGTAAAAAAATCAATAAAATATATTTAAAAAAAAAAAAGATGCTTTGGTTAACCTTCCCAACGGAAACCCTAGAACCTTGATCTACCTAGGATAAAGTCCACATTTTTAAATTTTGTCATTCAGAGCCCTCTAGTCACACTCTGACCTGTCACTACCAGACACACCTTCCAGCCAAAGTGGATTCACCCCTGGCCCCAGAACAAGCAATTTGTAGAGAGATTTCAGTTCATCTGTCTCATTGATTTTTTTCTGCCCCATTTCTAACCTGTCTGTGTTTTCAATTCCTGACATGACATGAAAAACTACACCAGTATGGTAGTTTGAATTCTTCCTAGCTCCCTCCCTTCCTTCAGGCTAGTTAAAGGAATACAGAAAACATTTGATTATCAGTTTTTTTACAGTCTATCGACACATTCTTTACCACCACGGTCAACTTGAAGGTGACTACACATTCCTCTCAACAGCAGTGGTTGAATAAAACAGGGATTGAGAAGCCTGTAGTTTGGAAACTCTCCCTCCATCTCATCAATTCTGATAACACTTTCCAAGGAGGGGCTTGCAGTTCCCCCTTCACAGCTACCACCAGCATGTGCATAGTTGAGAATTACTAACATAGATGTGTACCATCTCTTGGTATAATTTTATTTTATATATTAGTATAGTTATTTTACTTAGTATTGCAAGGTGATAAAATCTTCCTGATATGGATTTATAATAATAGTGGTAATGGCCTTCGTTTTCAATCATCACACTAAGTGACTTTCCCAATAAAAATTGTAGTTTTATATTCATCAGATTCTACACTTTTCTTGATCCCATTGCGACCAACAGCTTGCATTTATGAGGATCAATCAGGACTTAATAGTAGAATTCAAAGTCATGAAACAGCAAATAAATTAGAATTTTCTTTTTTCTTTCTTCCACAATTACTGAAGTACCTACTCTGTGCTAGGCAGCATGCAAAGAATGGGAATTTGAGGCTTCCACTTTCTGGGGAGGGCAATTTTCACACAGTATGCTGTGATAGGGTAGTAAGTGAGACAATGGGAGCCCAATGGAAGTGCATTCAACACAGTCTTGGTTTCCTAGAGCAATGTGAACTGACACCTGTAGATGATTGGGAGTCTGCCAGGCAAAAAGTGTGGGAAGAATATTACAGGCATTAGCTTTGCAGAAATCTAAAGGTAAGGATTTCACTCCATAGAACATGAGCTGTAAAATGTGAGGTTTAGGACAGGTTAAGTGGTGGCAGGCAGGCAGATCATGAAGTGCCCCTTAAGCCATATGACAATCTTTATCTGAGGACAGAAGGGAACTATTTTAGGAGTACTTACCCTTCATGGACTCCAGGGAGTCTATCAACTTAGAAAAAGATTACATTTTTGTTTTCATTGACCTATATTTAACATTTTCTTCAATTATGAATGTATTAATAGTAACCAACTTTGCATCGATAGAAATCTCAGGTATTTTCCATTATAATTGTTACAGATTTCTCAGTATCACTTCTTTGAAATTAGGGTACCTGTATTTTTTAAACCTGCCACCATATGATTATTTAATGCATAAACAATTACATATATTACTATATCACGAATATAAAAGAATGGAGTGCCAAGCTAGAGCTGTGTTTAAAGTGGCTATATTCAGTTTATAATTAGTGTGCCTTTCCTCCAAGCTTCAATCCATCTGTGTTCATATGCATGTTTACAGTTCTAAAGCATTTTCACTGATATGTGAGTAGTGGTTTATTACTTTGCAGAATGTTTCTTAATTTAGATTTGGTTGATGCTGCCTCACTGAGGATTTAGGCTTTTTTTGTTAGGAATAACACTAAACCGTGCTGTGTTCTTTTTAGTGCATGATGTTAGGAGGCACATGATGCAGATTTCTACTGATGATATTAACTTTTATAGTTAAGTAAGATTAGGTATCTGCCAGGTTTCTTAACTGTAAAGTTAATGTATATTTTATACTCATCTATACATATAAAAGCTTAAGCAACCGAAAGACCAGAACAACCAGCCAACCTGCTGGTAGCTGACGCACACTCACCCAGACCTGGCTGCTGGGACCCTGACAGCCCCGAATCTGGTTCACCCACACCTCGGACCCAGACAGGAGGGAGGAGGGAGCCCGATTCCTCGCGGAACTGGCCGTTTGTTAGCTTGCTGCTGGGGCCAACCTTCCACAGTCCCTCCCTCCTGATGGGTGCAGGGGGGTGGGGGGGGTGGCGGTGGCTGGCCAGCCAACCTTCCACAGTCCCTCACCCCGGCAGGCCGGCACCCCCATTGGCCCGATCACCGGCCAGACCAAGGGACCACGCTCGTGCACAAATTCGTGCAATGGGTGTCTAGCTAATAAGTATTTTGGAGGGTGGTATTTTGAGGCTTTGTGGAGTTTACTCTTCTCTACTGTTCATTCATTTATATCTATTTGGACTCATGGATTCTTGTTTTATTCAAAATGTTTCAATTCCTGCCTGTCAAGTTTATGTGGATGCTAGATTTCCCTGTATGTAACCAGTGTTCCAAAAGCTGTGCCCCTTCTTCTAAACCCTTGCCAAAGGAGGAAGAGGAACAAAAGGACTGCAGACAGTGGTTGGTTGGATGGTTGGTTGGTTGGTTTGTTGATCAATCTCAGGGGAAAGCTTTCAGCATAGTAACAAAATGACGGGTAACTTGCCTAGGATATGGTCATTGATAATCTGAAATGTCAAACAAATAAAGGGAAAGAGGGAAGAGGGTACCTGGAAAGCAGCTGGGGAGACAATGCTGTGGGGTTTTTTGCTGTGGGGTTTAATGCTGTGGGAGTTTTTTTCTTTTTTTTCGTGTTTTTTTTTTTTTTAATAAATCTTTATGGTTCAGATTATTACAGTTGTTCCTCTTTTTTCCCCCATAGCTCCCCTCCACCTCGTTCCACCCCACCCCATGCCCTTACTCCCTCCACTGTCCTCGTCCATAGGTGTAAGATTTTTGTCCAGTCTCTTCCCACACCCCCTACACCCCCTCCTCCCCCCAAGAATTGTCAGTCCACTCCCTTTCTATGCCCCTGATTCTATTATATTCACCAGTTTATTCTCTTGATCAGATTTTTTATTCACTTGATTTTTATTTTTATTTTTTAAATATATTTTATTGATTTTTTACAGAGAGGAAGGAAGAGAGATAGAGAGTTAGAAACATTGATGAGAGAGAAACATCGATCAGCTGCCTCCTGCACATCTCCAGGTACATGCCCTTGACCGGAATTGAACCTGGGACCTTTCAGTCCGCAGGCCGACGCTCTATCCACTGAGCCAAACCGGTTTCAGCTCACTTGATTTTTAGATTCACTTGTTAATAGCTAAGTATTTGTTGTTACTTTGTTGTTCATAAATTTTATCTTTACCTTTTTCTTCTTCTTCCTCTTCTTAAAGAATACCCCTCAGCATTTCTTATAATACTGGTTTGGTGGTGATTAACTCCTTTCGCTTTTTCTTATCTGTGAAGCTTTTTATCTGACCTTCAACTCTAAATGATACCTTTGCTGGGTAGAGTAATCTTGGTTGTAGGTTCTTGCTATTCATCACTTTGAATATTTCTTGCCACTCCCTTCTGGTCTCAATAGTTTCTGTCGAAAAATCAGCTGACAGTCATATGGGTACTTTCTTGTGAGTCATGAACTGTTTTTCTCTTGCTGCTTTTAAGGTTCTCTCTTTGTCTTTTGCCCTTGGCATTTTCATTATGATGTCTCTTGGTGTGGGCCTCTTTGGGTTCCTCTTGTTTGGGGTTCTCTGTGCTTCCTGGACTTATAAGTCTATTTCTTTCACCAGGTAGGGGAAGTTTTCTATCATTTCTTTTTTTTTATTTTTTTGTATTAAAATATTACAAAGAGTAGTACATATGTCTCCTTTCCCCCCCCCCCCCTTGACCTTCCCTGTCATTATTTCTTCAAATAGGTGTTCAATATCTTGCTCTCTCTCTTCTTCTGGCACCCCCATAATTCAGATGTTGTTATGCTTGAAGTTGTCCCAGAGGCACCTTACACTATCTTCATGTTTTTGGAATCTTTTTTCTTTTTGCTCTTCTGGTTGGGTGTTTTTTGCTTCCTTGTATTTCAAATCTTTGACTTGATTCTTGGGATCCTCTAGTCTGCTGTTGGAGCTCTGTATAATATTCTTTATTTCAGTCAGTGTATGCTTAATTTCTGACTGGTCCTTTTTCATATTCTTGAGGGTCTTACTAAATTTCTCGGAGGTTTCTAGAAGATTCTTGAGTAACCTTGTAGCCATGATTTTGAACTCTATAACCAGTGGTTTGCTTTCCTCCATTTCTTTCATTTGTGACGTTTCTTTGTCTCCACATTTTGGCTGCTTCCCTGTGTTAATAGAGTGGCCTTGTATGCTAGGTGTCCTATAGGGCCCAGTGGCTCAGCCCCCCCCAATCACCTGAAGTGGACACTCCTGGTGCACCCCTTTGTGGGCTGTGTGCACAGTCTTGTAGTTAAGCCTTGATTGCTGTTGGTATCACTGGGAGGAATTAACCTTCAGGCCAATTGGCTGTGAGGACCAGCTGGGTCTACAATGGAAGAACTGCTGTGCAGGAGACACCCTTATGGGGCAGGACTTGCTTCAGTGGAGCTTTGGTACTCACTGAGTCTGTCCCTTGAGTGTGTCACTTATGGATGTGAAGAGTTGTAATCTGGTATGGTCTCACACTGACCACTGGGTACACTGGCTCTTGGATCTCTAAGGAGGTGCAAAATCAGTCACTGCCTGGGGCCACCCAGCAGGATCTACAGAGAGATCTGCAGATTCCTCCTTTGTTTGAGGTTTGGGATTGCTCAACTGAGGCCAAGCTGTGAAGCAAGGCAGGCTGCTGCTGCTGAGCCTTGGGCCTTCTTTAGGAAACTTTGGAGATCTCTGACCCAACTGCAATTTGTTAGGTTAGGCTGCGAAAGAACAGGCCATTCATATGCAAAAGCTGCTGTGCACAGGATGGGGCAGGGTCTCAGGAAATCAGGGCGGAGCAAACAGCAATAGCTGCCAGTCAGTCCTGCACGGGGAGGTTCCCGCATCTCCATGTCTCACGCCCCCATGCAGGAACAATGATCGTTGAGAGAACCTCTGAGAGAAAGCTGCCCTCGCGTTCCTGTGCCGATGCCAGACAAGTCCAGTTTCTTCCCGTATGAGTCTGGATCCTCAGAGTCTCATCCGGAACTGGAGTTCAGAGCAATTGGGAGCTTGTATCTCCCTCCTGATTGAAAAAAACAACCGCGCACCCAGTTGCCAGCCCGTTTACGCGCGCCTCTGCACCTCCGCACCTCCTACCAGTCTTAATGCACTTTTTTCTTTCCTTCTAGTTGTAGAACTTCCACTCAGCCAGCTTTCCCATGGTTATGGATGATATTTTTTTTTTCTTTTAGTTGTAGTTTTGATGTGGTTGTGAGAGGCAGCAAGTACAGTTGTTTACCTGTGCCGCCATCTTGGTTCTCCCTCTGGGTTTTTTTTCTTAAACTGTATGTAAGTGTGTTTATTTATGCTGACCTTTAATACTGAAAGGATTCTAAGTGGCTTGGAAATATGCTACTGGAAGTACAGTTTTTAAACAGAGAGGAAAATAATAAATACAAGATGAAGCTTTAAAAGAGATTAAAATGTATGCTGTGAAATTCTGTATTATGCTTGATTTTAAACTTAGCAACAAGTTCAAAGAGGAGAACAGGCCAGTTATTTACTTCATAATACAGTTATGCTTTGTAACGATGTTTCTGTGAACAACAGGCTGCAAGTACGATATACCATACAAATGATGTAGTGAGGTGTACCATTTAGGTTTGTGTAAGTGCCTCTGTGATGTTTGCACAACCACAAAATGACAGAACTTATCCCTGTCATTAAGCAGCAAAAACCTTGATATTACTAGTTTAATATGCATAACATATTGCATCATGGCATTGATTAATCATTAAAATTCTAAGAAAACACCAAAGATGGTTTGTTTTTCATTGGTATTATTTATTTATTTCAATTCTTTATTGTTAAAAGTATTACATATGTCTCCTTTTTCTCCCATTTTCTCCCATGATTATAGTCAGTTGCTCAGGAGCATAACTAATTCTGGAATAAAACAGTGTTTTTTTCTGTTTCATAAAGAAAATACTATAGCATCATTATAATAAGTACTAGAGGCCCGGTGCTAGAAATTTGTGCATGGGGGTGGGGGATCCCCTATCAGCCCAGCCTGCACCCTCTCCAATCCGGGACCCCTCGGGGGATGTCCGACTGTCAGTTTGAATGTCCATTTGAATGCCGACTGGTAGTCGGACATCCTCCTCACCATCCAGAACTGCTGGCTCCTTATCTGCCCACCTGCCTGCCTGCTTGATCACCTCTAGATGCCCCCCTGCCAGCCTGGTCGCCCTTCACTGACCCCCCCCCCCCCCGCCGACCAGGTTGCCCCCAACTGCCCCCCCCCCCCAACGGCCTGGTCACCCTACACAGCCTGCTGCTCAGTCATTTGGTCGTTCCTCATTAACCACCCTACTGGTCTGGTCGCCCCACTCAACCTAGTGTTCAGTTGTTTGGACGTCCCTCACTAACCCCCCTGCCAGCCTGGTCATCCCACGCAGCCTGCTGCTCAGTCATTTGGGTGTCCCTCACCCCCCTGCCGGCCTGGTTGCCCCACGCAGCCTGGTGCTCAGTCATTTGGTTGTCCTTCACTAACCCCCCTGCTGGCCTGGTCGCCCCACACAGCCTACTGCTCAGTCGTTTGGGTGTCCCTCACTAACCCCCCTGCCAGCCTTGACGCCAAACTTAGCCTGTAAGGTCATCCATTCAATTGTTTCGGATGTGACGGCCCCTGGCTCTTTATATATATATAGACTAGAGGCCCAGTGCACAAAATTCGTGCACTGGGGGGGGGGGCTGTCCCTCAGCCCAGCCTGCACCCTCTCACAGTCCAGGACCCCTCGCTCCTTACTGCCCACCTGCTCGCTGCTCCTTAGTGCTGCTGCGGAGGCAGGAAAGGCTCATGCCACCACTACTCCACTCGGCAGCCATGAGCCCGGCTTCTGGCTGAGCAGCACTCCCCCTGTGGGAGCGCACTGACCACCAGGGGGCAGCTCCTGCATTGAGTGTCTGCCCCCTGATGGTCAGTGTGCATCATAGCGACCGGTGATACTGGTTGTTCCGCCGTTAGGGTAACAGGCTTTTATTATAAAGATGACAAGAAGTTTCGTATGGCAGTTGTTATAATCTCAAAGTAGGACATTTCCATAACTCAAGAAAAGTATTAGGTAAGTGTGCTTACCATGGCAGCATAGTCACAAGAAAACCCTTCAAGAAGGAGGGAGTCCCCATTTAAGTCTGTGGATGAAAGGAGGAGAACAGAAAATTGAATTTTGGGTGTGCCAATAGGGAAATTGTTGGTGACCCTGACAAGAGGAATTTCAGTGAAATTTAATTGGGATGTGTTGAAGAGAGACTGAAGTAAGGAAGCAAATAAATGAATAGAGATACTTTTTTCTAGAAGTGTTACTGTAAAGGATGTAAAAGACAGTGAGTAGGAGATAAGAGACCAAAGACAGGTTTTGGTTTTTAAGATGTGAGACAATAGAGGACATTTGAATGCTGACAGGATAATGTGATAAAGAGGCAAGAAAATTGTCACAGATCTTGGTGGTGGGTAAGTATAGGTCAAAGTCTTTTAGAAAGGAACTTATATGAAGTCAATACCATTGTACAAAGTTTGGACTTTGATGGTAACAAGTTTTCTTCCTCTGTTGTAATGAGTGAAAGCAGAGGGTGTGGTTAATCCTAAAATCTGGCTATAGACCTAATTCCACTTTCCTTCTATTTAACTTTTTTTAAAAAGAACCTGATTGTGAACAGCTCTAGAAAATTAGGAGATGGAATCAGGACATGGCTGTTGGAGGGATCTGTAATGACACTGCTACTGGAGAAAAGCACATAGAGTGGGAAGAGGGGATGACTTAACAGTTCCTAAAGATGAGAGCTTAGAAACAACAATTGTGATGAATATGGGACCAATTGCCAAAAACTTCTAATGGCTTTCTTTTGGAGGGTTTCTTCAATGTTACTAAAAAGTATTATCTAACAAATTATTTTTAAGAAACCTTGATATTATTAGTTTGATATGCATAACATATTGAATCATGGCATTAATTAATCATTAAAATTCTAAGAAAACACCAAAGGTGGTTTGTTTTTCTTTGATATTATTTATTTCAATTCTTTATTGTTAAAAGTATTACATATGTCTCCTTTTTCTCCCATTAACCTCTCCCCACCCAATCCCACCCCCCCCAGCACAAGCCTTCATCCCCCTGTCTGTGTCCTCTGGTTATACTTACATGCATGCAAACAAGTCCTTTGCTTGATCTTTTATCCCCCTCCTCTCGCCTTCCCCTGCCCTCCCTCTGAGGTTTGACAGTCTGTTCCATGCTTCTGTGTCTCTGGATCTATTTTTGTTCATCAGTTTATGTTGTTCATTATACTCAACAAATAAGTGAGATCATGTGATACTTATCTTTCTTGGACGGCTTATTTCACTTAGCATAATGCTCTCCAGGTCCATCCATGCTGTTGCAAATGGTAAGAGTTCTTTCCTTTTTTAAAGCAGCATAGCATTCCATTGTGTAGAGGTACTACAGTTTTTTAATCCACTCATCTGCTGATAGGCATTTAGGCTGTTAACAAATCTTAACTATTGTAAATTGCACTATTGTGAACATAGGGGTGCATATATTCTTTCTGATTGGTGTTTCTGATTTCTTGGGATATATTCCTAGAAGAGGGATTATTGGGTCAAATGGGAGTTCCATTTTTAATTTTTTTGAGAAAACCCCATACTGTTTTCCACAGTGGCTGCACCAGTCTGCATTCCCACCAGCAATGCACGAGGGTTCCTTTTTCTCCACATCCTCGCCAGCACTTGTTGTTTGTTGATTTGTTGATGATAGCCATTCTGACAGGTGTGAGATGGTACCTCATTGTTCTTTTGATTTGCATCTCTCAGATTATTAGTGATTTTGAGCATGTTTTTTATATGTCTCTTGACCTTCTGTATGTCTTCTTTCAAAAAGTGTCTGTTTAGGTCCTTTGCCCATTTTTTGATTGGATTGTTTATCTTCCTTTTGTTAAGATATATGAGTTCCCTATAAATTTTGGAGATTAAACCCTTATCTGAGATAGCATTGGCAAATATGTTCTCCCATGCAGTGGCCTCTCTTGTTTTGTTGGTTTCTTTTGCTATACAGAAACTTTTTATTTTGATGTAGTCCCATTTGTTTATTTTTCCTTACTTTCCTCTGTCTTAGGAGATGTATCGGTAAAGATACTGCTATGAGATATGTCTGATATTTTGCTGCCTATGGATTCCTCCAAGATTTTTATGGTTCCCCGTCGTACATTTAAGTCTTTTATCCATTTGGGGGGGGGGGGGTGTTTGTTTGTTTATAGTGTAAGTTGGTGATCTAGTTTCATTTTTTTGCAAGTATCTGTCCAATTTTCCCAACACCATTTATTGAAGAGACTATCTTGACTCCATTGAATGCTCCTCCCTCCTTTGTCAAATATTAATTGAGCATAATGGCTTGGGTCAATTTCTGGATTCTCTGTTCTGTTCCATTGGTTTATGCGTCTGTTCTTGTGCCAATACTAGGTAGTTTGAGAACAGTAGCTTTGTAATATAGCTTGATATCTGGTATTGTGATCCCTCCAACATTGTTCTTCTTTCTCAGGATTGCTGTGGCTATTCAGGGTCTTTTTTATTCCATGTGAATTTTTGGAGAGTTTGTTCTAGGTCTGTGAAGTATGCCGTTGGCATTTTAATGGGGATTGCATTGAATCTATAGATCGCTTTGGGTAGTATGGACATTTTAACGATGTTGATTCTACCAATCCATGAACATGTTATATTCTTCCACTTGTTTATATCTTCTTCTGTCTCTTTTTACAACGTTGTGTAGTTTTCTGAGTACAAGTCTTTTACCTCCTTAGTTAAGTTTATTCCTAGGTATCTTAATTTTTTGTTGTTGCAGTGGTAAATGGGATTGTTCTTTAGTTTCTCTTCCTGTGAGTTCATTATTGGTGTATAAAAATGCCATAGCACCCTAACCGATTTGGCTCAGTGGATAGAGCGTCAGCCTGCAGACTCAGGGGTCCCAGGTTCGATTCCACTCAAGGGCATGTACCTTGGTTGCGGGCACATCCCCAGTAGGGAGTGTGCAGGAGGCAGCTGATCGATGATTCTCTCTCATCATTGATGTTTCTCTCTCTCTCTCTCTGAAATCAATAAAAATGTATTTTCCAAAAAAAATCAATTCATATAGTGAAATTGGCATTGCTTTTATTTCAAGTTGTGATTACTTTTGTGAAAAGGGGGAAAAGATACTAATAAGACATTAACAGAGGTTAAACTAGAATGTGTGGGCGTGTACTTCGATCAGGGTATATTTGTGTGCAGTGCATTGGGTTTCATGACAGTACATTTAAAACTGGTATGCCAAGGGCAGTAAACTTTACAGTTATATACACAAGTTTAATAACCAGGAAATGTTGTAAACCTAATGAAGACTAAATCTCTCCTGCAACAGTAAAGCAAGAATGCAAAATCTTTTTTTCTTTTTACATTATTGCCCCAGGTAAAATGCCTTCAAAAAAGATAAGTGATGACAAAGCTTTAATGTTAATAAACCCAAATGGAAGTCAAAAATCAAAGTGTGTAAATGGCTAGGTTATAAAAAGAAAGATGACAAAATTGTACCCTGTAATTAGGTGTAATTTGTGCTTTTGGCATAGCTGTTTGTCCTGCATGAATGAGAGGTTGTCTTTCTTTTTCCTTCCTTGATAATAGAAGTACAGTACATATATATGCTACTGTCAGTCTGGGGGGATGAGGGGAGACAAGAAAGAAAGAAAAACAAATCTGTATATATAAAAGCGTAAGCAATCAGCTGACCAACTGGTAGCTATGATGCACAATGACCATCAGGGGCCAGAAGCTCAATGCAGGAGCTGCTGAGCCACAGCACCTTTTCAGAGTGCCTTCTCACACTCCGGGACCCCTTGCAGGCTGTTGGACTGCCGGGTTTGGCCTAATCCCCACAGGCCAGGCCGAGGGAGCCCCTGCCAAGGGACCCCGCTCACTCCGCATACACCCTTCAAGCCCTGGCGCTGCCCCAGGTGTGGCCGACTGGGGAGAGACCAGGGCATGTCCAGCCCATCTCATCCAGTTCCACCCCACCGGCCACCTTCTAATTAATTTCCTTTCAATGTGCATGAATCCTTGCACCAGGCCTCTAGTCCTATCTAATAAAAGAGAAACATGCTAATTAGCGTACGTCCGCTACCCTTCCCATTGGCTAATCAGCAAGATATGCAAATTAACTGCCAGCCAAGATGGCAGCCAGCAGCCAGGCAGCTTGAAGCTAACATGAGGCTTGCTTGTTTCAGTGATGGAGGAAACCAACGTTCCCCGCCTGCCTTGCCAGCCTCTGAGCTTGCAGTTTGAAACATTGTTACAAATATAGAAGCTAAACAAAACCCCAGAAACCTGCTTTCAGCCCGCCGGGATCTCAGAGCTGGAGTTGATACAAGTTGATACAGTGTTTCGATTATAGAACCCAAACAAACCAGATACCTGCTTTAAGCAGCAGAGGCCTCAGAGCTGGAGCCAGAGCTAAAGCTGGCCCAGAATTAAAAAAAGAAAAAAAGGAGCGGTTGGGAGCTTCAATCACCCACCAGCCTGAAAACAGACCTCAGCCCCTCACCCAGACTGGCCAGGCACCCCAGTGGGGACCCCCACCCTGAAGGGTGTGTGACCAGGTCCAAACAGCCATCATCCCCTCACCCAGGCTGGCCAGGCACCCCAGTGGGGACCCCCACCCTGATCCGGGACACCCTTTAGGGCAAATCAGCCAGCCCCCACCCGTGCACCAGGCCTTTATCCTATATAGTAAAAGGGTAATATGCCTCCCAGCACCGGGATCAGCGGAGCCGCGAGGCTTCCCAACACCGGGATCAGCGGAGCTGAGAGGCCTCCCGGCACCGGCACTGGGATCAGCGTGACAGGGGTCAGCGCCCAAACCCCCTGATCGGCCCTGCTCTCTGTGTGACAGGGTGTGGCGCCCCAACCCCCCCCCCCCACGGGCCCTGCTCTGTGTGT
The DNA here is from genome assembly GCF_964212035.1 of Myotis nattereri. Lineage (NCBI taxonomy): Eukaryota > Metazoa > Chordata > Mammalia > Chiroptera > Vespertilionidae > Myotis > Myotis nattereri. Next base: position 109,361,833 of record NC_138076.1, read on the forward strand.
GACGGGGTAGAGCCATAACCTCCCCATCAGCCCTGCCCTGAGTGTGAGAGTGGTGGCGTCCCAACCCCCTGACCGGCCCTGCTTTGTGGGTGATAGAGGGCGGCGCCCCACCCCCCCCTCCACGGGCCCTCCTCTGTGTGTGATGGGGTAGAGCCATAACCTCCCCATCGGCCCTGCCCTGAGTGTGACAGTGGCGGCGCTCTGTGGGTGATAGAGGGTGGCGCCCCAACCCCCTGATCCGCCCTGCTCTGTGCGTGACGGGGGAGCTCCCCAACCCCCTGATGGGCCCTGCTCTGTGTGTGACAGGGTACGGAGCCCCAACCCCCCTGATGGGCCCTGCTCTGTGCGTGACAGGGGGCTGCACCCCAACCCCTTGATTGGCCCTGCTCTGTGCATGACAGGGTACAGAGCCCCAACCCCCCTGATGGGCCCTACTCTGTGCGTGACGGGGCAGCGCCCCAACCCCCTGATTGGCCCTGCTCTGTGTGTGACAGGGGGTGGCACCGCAACCTCCCCATCGACCCTGCCTTGAGTGTGACAGGGGGCAGTGCCCCAACCCCCCAATCGGCCCTACCCTGAGCATGACTGAGGGTGGCATCGCAACCTCCGATCTGCCCTGCTCTGTGCATGGCAGGGGGCGGTGCCCCAACTCCCCAATCGGCCCTGCTCTGAGCCCGACCAGGGGCTGCACCTTGGGATTGGGCCTGCCCTCTGCCACCCGGGAGCAGGCCTAAGCCAGCAGGTCGTTATCTCCCGAGGGGTCCCAGACTGCGAGACTACACAGGCCGGGCTGAGGGACCCTCCCCCCCACCCCCCTGAGTGCACAAATTTTTGTGCACCGGGCCTCTAGTTGTAATATAAAAGCAGAAGCATATTTTAGCCTTTCCTTTTGTAGTTATATTTGTTTGCAATTGTGTTTTCAGCTGAACTCAAGTAAAACTTTGCTGTTCTATAAAACATATGTCCTAGTTGAAAATGTATACAAATTAATGCCTTTGTTCCTCTGAATTTTGGAGTTATATGAGTTACAACATTTCATAAACATATCCTGAGCCACAGTTAATAGCAGTATATGAACTGAAAATTTATAGTGTAAAAACTGGTAAATATTTGATAAACCAATAGCAAATACATTCTCTTAATAACCTGCTTTCCATAAATAAGACTTAAATGTTTCAGATTCTAAGTAATTTTAATATAGAAATAATACTTAATGAACCCTGTTAAGTACAGCATGGTCTATACAGAAAATTTTTTTTGATTAAATCTTTATTGTTCAGATTATTACATTTGTTCCTCTTTTTTCCCCCATAACTCCCCTCCTCCTAGTTCCCGCTCCACCATCCTCCCTCACTCCACACCCACTGTCCTCATCCATAGGTGCACGATTTTTGTCCAGTCTCTTCCCGCATCTCCCACACCCCTTTCCCCCCAAAGAATAGTCAGTCCATTCCCTTTCTATGCCCCTGATTCTATTATGATCACCACATTATTTATTCACTTGATTCTTAGATTCACTTGTTGATAGATGCATGTTTGTTGTTCATAATTTGTATCTTTACTTTTTTCTTCTTCTTCCTCTTCTTAAAGGATACCTTTCAGCATTTCATATAATACTGGTTTGGTGGTGATGAACTCCTTTAGCTTTTCCTTCTCTGTGAAGCTCTTTATCTGACCTTCAGTTCTGAATGATAGCTTTGCTGGGTAGAGTAACCTTGGCTGTAGGTACTTGCTATTCATCACTTTGAATATTTCTTGCCATTCCCCTCTGGCCTGCAAAGTTTCTGTTGAGAAATCAGCTGACAGTCGTATGGGTATTCCCTTGTAGATAACTGAGTTTCTTTCTCTTGCTGCTTTTAAGATTCTCTCTTTGTCTTTTGCTCTTGGCATTTTAATTATGATGTGTCTTGGTGTGGTCCTCTTTGGATTCCTTTTGTTTGGGGTTCTCTGCGCTTCCTGGACCTGTAAGTCTATTTCTTTCACCAGGTGGGGGAAGTTTTCTGTCATTATTTCTTCAAATAGGTTTTCAATATCTTGCTCTCTCTCATCTTCTGGCACCCCTATAATTCTGATTTTGGTACGCTTGAAGCTGTCCCAGAGGCTCCTTACACTGTCTTCGTATTTTCGGATTCTTTTTTCATTTTGCTTTTCCGGTTGGGTGTTTTTTGCTTCTTCGCATTTCAAATCTTTGACTTGATTCTTGCGCTCCTCTGGTCTGCTGTTGGGTGTCTGTACAATATTCTTTATTTCAGTCAGTGTATGCTTAATTTCTAGTTGGTTCTTTATCACAACATCGAGGGTCTCATTAGATTTCTTGAGGATCTCACTACATTTATCGGCGGCTTCTAGACAGTTCTTGAGAGACCTTAAAAGTGTGGTTTTGAGCTCTATATCTTCCATTTCTGACATTTGCGTCCTGTTTCTTTGTCTCCGCATTTTTTTATCTTTTCTTGGTGCACCCCCTAGTGGTCTTTGTGCGCAGTCTTGTTGTAGTTAAGCCTTGATTTTTGTCAGCAATACCGGGGGTGATTTGACCTCCAGGCTAACTGGCTATGAGAGTCCCTATACAGAAAATTTTTATTGACATCTATGAAAGTTCCACTAATGTGTGGTGTGTGGAATAAAAGTTATGATTACTATTAAGAAATATGACCTTACAAAATTTTAATTTTACCTACATGTATAAGGTGTGGTTTATGTGTTATGTACTACAAACTCTATACCTTACGTGTTTCTTATTATATATCACTAAATGCCCAGTGCATGGATTCGTGCAGCGCTGGTGTCCCTCAGCTTGGCCTGTGGGGATGGGGCCAAAACCAGCTCTCTGACATTCCCCGAGGGGTCCTGGATTGCGAGAGAGCAGTTCTTGGGTGATGCACCCCGGAATCGGGCTCCCTCAAATTGTTCTAGATACTAAAGCAGCATATGATTGCCCTAGCCAGTTTGGCTCAGTGGATAGAGTGTTGGCCTGCAGACCAAAGGGTCCCAGGTTCCATTCCTGTCAAGGGCACATACCTTGGTTGCAGGCTCCTCCCCAGCCCAGGCCCTGGTCGGGGCTGGTGCAGGAGGCAGCCAATCGATGTGTTTCACTCACATCAATGTTTCTCTCTGTCTTTCCCTCTCTTCTATTCTCCCTAAAAATCAATGGAAAAATATCCTTGGGTGAGAATTAACAAAAAAATAAAAATAAAGCAACATATGATTAACTTAGTATGTCTGCCATTTGGAAATATGAAGTCATTTTTCTCATTTGCTGATATATACAATTAGAAGATTATATTGAAAAAAAGATTATACTGATAAGAATTTATATGATTTCTATGTTTTGTGTGTTTCCTGTGTCAATGCCAAGAAATTAAAGCACACTATTAAGTGTTTTAAAGACAAAATATTTTTCTATTTAATTTGATCATAATTGTCTATTTAAGAGCCCCTGTATCCTTGCTCTCCAGTTTCTTCTCACCCATATTTCTCTTTAGTTATTTCTCTATTTAAAAGATGTATATATTATGCTTAGTGTGATGACTGCTTTCTTACAGAGAGAAGGGCCTAGTGTGGGGAAGTGGCTTTATGGCCACTTCAGAGAAAAGATACAGTGAAAAGTCAAAACTGTGCCGATATACATATAGATTTATTAAGACCAAGCTTTTATTTGGTAATTTTATACAGTAAATATGTTCTTTAGCACTTTGCTTTATTCTGGTTAGACAGCAGTTGTATATTCTTTATTTTAATTAATCTGCTTTAGTTGGTAGAAAATGCAAGACATTTTTAAAGGACCTGGAATTTGTAAATTTCTCATTTTATACTTTGTCCTGTTGGAGAAACTTTTTTTTTCTTTTAAATTTTAAGAGACCTCTATGGCCATATACTGATAATGGATTAAATCTGATACTCATCTCAGTTATTTAAGTTAACTATGTACACTAATATGGGTAGTACTTAAAATTGGAGTGTTTTATTTTACTAATCATTTTATCATAGCACTGTATTTTATCATGTTTTCACTCAGATTTGCTGTTCATCTTTGTCACTTAACCTTTGAATATGTTATGAATCTATTTGAGAATGTGGTAAAAGTTACATAGTCTCTCCCAATAGGTGCATACACATATTTTCTTTCACTTGTAATTTCAGGGAGTTACAAACACCAGGAAGTATGACCATATAGTGTAGGTCTGCTCTAAATTTTTAGATTACATCCTTGTCCCTTCTAAATTCTTAGGTTATATCCTTGTCCTTTTTCCCAAAAGTATTTGAAATATTTCAAGTGTTACATCGAAAATTTTCTGGTTCACTGCTTTGATCATGCCATTAGCCTCAGATCAGACCATTTATGATAGTCACTTCTATTCTAACTTTACATTCTTTTCTAGCCCAGTGTACGTTCTGTTAGCCCTATGGTACTAGCTTATCCTGGTTAAACCTTTATAAATGCCTTTGTTTCTATATCCCTTCCCTTTAAATCATAAAGATTCATCATTCTAGGGATCATCTTCAAATTTCTTCTCTTTACCCCCTCGCCTGTGAGGGAGTTGGGTTATTCAAGTTTTCAGAGCCTAAGGAGTCCGCCTATAAATTCTTAGGAATGTTATTAATACTGGTAATAATACATGTTACATCTACAGAGTTTTTTAAAATTATAAGTTAAAAGAGAACCTAAACAATAACCATAAATATTTAGGAACTAATTTTACACTAAACAAAGTGACCAAATCCACCCAAGTCTTTAAATATTCAGAGTTACTCTTTGGGACTTCACTAGCAATTCAAGTTTGGAGATTTGAGTTGCTTGATTTCATTTCAGAATGTCAGGCTCTATCTATTCTAGCCTGCAAATATCTACTGCTCCTTTCCCCCATTTCGTTTCAGAATGTCAGGCACTGTCTATCTAGCCTGCAAATATCTGTTCCTTCTTTCCAAGATTAAGCTAGGATTATTCCCTTGAATAAACTTTTATATAAAGAGTACAGGAGGCCCTGGCCAGTTTTTTCAGTGGTTAGAGCATCAGCCAGTGGACTGAAGGGTCTCGGGTTGATTCCCAGTGTGAGAATAAGCAAATCATCTTTTCTGTCAGAGAACAGTTTAGACAGCCATTTTGGACTGCGTAACTTGGCAGCCGCCATGTTGGCCACATGGCTTGCGACTCCCCTGGGTGCCACCATCGACATGAAACGGCAAAGGCCAAACCCTCCCTTTGAATTAGCCAATTGCGAAAGACTTTGCGGCTGAGCTCCAATCAAGAATGAGGGACAGGTCACGTGGGTCAGAGATTATAAAGCCAAGTAGACCGCCTGCTCAGTTTGCGCGTGCTTCCAGACCATGTGCACACCCTTCTATGTAGAAGTAAAGATATTTGCCTTGCTGTGTAGCTCCTGAGTGTGCTTTGTGTTCTATCAGGACCACTGAATTGGGGGGCTCGCCTTATTTTTTACACCAGTCACGGGCACATATTTCAATTGCAGGTTCAAACCTTAATCCCAGTCAGGGCTCATGCAGGAGGCAACCAATCCATGTCTCTCTCTCACATCAGTGTTTTTCTCCCCACTCCCTTCCACTCTATCTTAAAACTAGTGTGTGTGTGTGGCGGGGGGAGAATATTCTCAGGTGAGAATTGAAAGAAAAAAAAAAAGTACAGGAGCCCTAACCGGTTTTGCTTAGTGGATAGAGCATCGGCCTGCGGACTGAAGGGTCCCGGGTTCGATTCCAGTCAAGGGCATGTACCTTGGCTGAGGCACATCCCCGGTAGGGGGTGTGCAGGAGGCAGCTGATCGATGTTTCTCTCTCATCCGTGTTTCTCTCTATCTCCCTTCCTCTCTGTAAAAAATCAATGAAACATATTAAAAGAGAGAGAGAGAGAGAGAGAGAGAGAGAGAGAGAGAGAGAGAGAGAGAACAGGAGTATGTTAGTCACCAAATAAATTTTAAAAGACAGGGATTACCCAAGGGCTAGCTCTGTCCATGCCTGCCCATAAAGTAGGTATGTAACAACTCATCATAAACTACATTTTCACTGGTTTTGTTTCTCATATAAGATCCCTCAGGGGTCAAGATAAAAATTTTTCTTTAACATGCACCCCAAAGAACTTCATATTTGGTAGAGATCCCACTGTTGCCTGGGCACATGCTAGCAATTATGCAAACTTAGTAACTGATTCATTAGCAGTTTTATACTACTTATTTTCTGTACTGGAAGGCTAAGATGTAGAAAGTCATTCCTCATTTGTCACTAACTGTTATAAAAGACATAGAAGGTTGATGAGTTGAAGGAGAAAAGTGGCTGTAAGTGCCAGTAGTGGCAGTTGAAGTAGTAAAGTGGAAATTCTTTTCCAGTTATAAGGCAGTTGTTTACTTGTTATGCTTGGTGCTATCTTAAAGCCAAAAAGAAAAAAGAAAAAAAACTAACAAAAACAAAACAGTATTTGGTTTCCAGTCACTATAGAGCAAATTCTATGATGGAATCTTTTTAAATCTTCACTGTTAAAGTATCTTTAGAAATTACTAAATGAGAATAATATTTTATCATGAAAAATGTCCAAAGAATAAGGTAAAAGCAGAAAGGGAGATTTGGTAAATCTATGCCAGTCTGAAATGACTTGTTCTAGTTTGTACTTCAGAGATACTAAGCAGAGCTTTATTGAACAGTAAATTAACTTGCCAAAATATATAGTCATCTGTGTATTACTTTTCTATCTGTATTGTGCTACCCGTGTACTACTTTTACTAGTAATGTAATTAATAAACATCCACAGAAATAAAAACGGCATGCATCTTAGTACCTTTGCTAGGAAACTACAGATTTTGTCAATTCTGATGAACTGTCTGGCTCATTCCTGCTCATTTCCTACAAATACACTTTAATAGCAAAATTTTTCTTAGTCAAACCATATTAAGATATGTCAATGAACTGTAAGCTAAAGCTGAAAAATGTCTATTAAAACTTAAACCAAATATGGCATGAGGTCTGAAATCCATTAGATCATTCAGATTAACAGGAGAGTGTGAAGGAGCTATGTAATCCATTTTCTGAGATTCCATAATTTCCACAATTGTAGAAAAATAAGGCAATATGCTTTGGAACAGTTAACACTAGCACCACCTGTCGGTGGCTTTACCTCTTTCCTCTTATTATGAAGGCATTTTTTTCATCTAAAGTAATTAACTGCAGTAATTTGTGGTTATAATAAAAGGCATACACATAAAGGAATATAATAAAAGAACTTTTATTTCTTTGTGCATATGTCTTTAGTGTAGTTGAACATGGCACAGTGCATACCTAGCTCTCTAAAGGTATTTTAATAAATTATTAATAGGGTTTAAAGTATATAAACACGGCCAAGCTGGCATGGCTCAGTGGTTGAGCGTGGACCTATGAACCAGTAAGTCACAGTTCAATTCCCAGTCAGGGCACATGCCTGGGTTGCGGGCTCGATCCCCAGTGTGGGGCATGCAGGAAGCAGCCAATAAATGATTCCCTCTCATCATTGATGTTTCTATCTCTCTCCCTCTCTGAAATCAATAAAAATATATTTAAAATATATAAGAACAAAAACCAAGCATGTGCATATTGGTTCACTGAGTAGACTGAAATCTATTTTTAATTTGTTATTTTTTTAATATCACACTGAGTTTGGAATTGATTCCCATTTATAGAGATTAATTCATTCCTGCATACTTTTTTTTTTTTAACCATTTAACAATATTAATGATGTAGTAGGCATTAGGGACACAGAGAAAAAAGATACTTCCTGTTCTTGAGAAATTCAGAGTCATTAGAGCTTTGATAAAGTTTAGTCAGGGACCTGTGTGTTAGCACCAAGAGGCCAGCAAACCCAAAATGGGTACTTTGGAAGAACTAAAAGAGATAATTACCAGAGTTCTTAACAAATAAGTTAGCCAAACAATAAGAGGGACAAGAAAACAGCTGTAGCCCTAGCTGGTTTGGCTCAGTGGATAGAGTGTTGGCCTGCAGACTGAAGGGTCCCAGGTTCGATTCCGGCCAAGGGCACATGCCTGGGTTGCGGGTTCGATCCCCAGTAGGGGACCTCCTGGAGGCAGCTGATCAGTGATTCTCATCATTGATGTTTCTCTCTCCCCCCCCTTCTCTTTTTCTGAAATCAATAAAGAAATATTTTTTTAAAAGAAAACAGCTGTATTACATGATTTGTGAAGTGTTTTAATTACTGTCAGAAGTAGTAAATGGCTATTTAATCTGTCTTCTGCAAAGATAGGCTATAAAAGTTTATTGAAGCTCATCAAAGTTAGCCAGGTGAATATTGAAGCTAAGAATAAGCCATCATGTTTACAATGAAAAAAACTAAAGCTGATATTTATGTCAGTACAGTACATATTTGTTTTGTACAAAGACCAATTTATAAAAATAATAGTAACAGTAGAATTTTTAAATATAATAAAAAAAATCTAAAAATAAATCGTTCAATATTTTACCACATTTTGTGTAGGATTAGGATGTGGGGCGTAAAGGACTTGTGCTAGAGAAATAAACAGCTCTCAGTATTCAGCCACAAGCTTTGGAAGTCCATCCTTACTGTGAGTGTCCTGTAACCTGAGGAAGGGTATGGAGGGGACATTCTTTTGCTGTGGATTGGGGATATGGAAGTCCAAGTGGATCACAGAGAATGGGGAGTTGGGGGCTGTGCAAAATACTGTGTGAATGAATCACTTTCTTTCTGCAATCCCAACTATAAAATATACTACAGACAGCACCTGTTTCCCATGAAGTGGTGGGAGGAAGGAAAGAGGGGTCCTTTAATCTATCCCTTCTTTGTGCCGCACTGTCATATGTTGTAGAACACAATTCCTAAGTATTAACCCTCTCAGTAGCCGCTAACAGCATCACTTTCAGAGGCTTATTGGAAGTTCTCAGTTCCAAGGAACTTTTTTACATGGCTGAGGTTTCTGAAATCAGATCATAGCTTGTATCACACAGGTTCCTTGTTACTACTTGGCTGCACTTCTCATCTGACAGAAGAAAAGAGACCACAATCCCGATAAACTTGTACCAACCTGTTACTAGTGTTCTAGTTAAGTTTAATTATAAAACCTGAACATTATAATCATTTTGAAAAATAAGTCAGAATGTCACGGTCAATAAATATCATTTAAAAATAATCAGAGTTTGAAATTTATCATAATGGGACACATTTGCTGAATGCTGGATGCTTCTTTCATACTTCTGTCTAGCACTGACCACCTTTTGTTGTGCCTCCCCCACTAAAAAGGGAGCATCTATCCATTTGTCATTTTATCTCTGTGCAGTGTTCGGTCATAGTAGACACATACTATTTATTCGATAGACCGATGTTGAATAGCTGTAAAAGGAGTGCACAAAATAGTCTTTTCCTTCTCCTACATAGGGAAATGAGCTAAAAGTAAATCAGTAATTTCTTAAGAGAAATATGATTTAGTTGTGGTTGCAATTAATGATTTTGATCAAACTTGAGGAGTGTATTGAGATTTTAAGTTAAGGCTCTAGTCTCCTTTTAGTTATTTGAAACCTAATTTAAACTTTCTGTTTACAGCATAAACAAAAATTTATGTAGTTATGATATACACCCTGAAAGGTAGTTTTGGAGGAAAGATGAGTGTTCTGCTCAGTGACCTCAGCAGGAAAGAGAAAGCAGTTACTAGAAGAGAAGATATTATTGCTGTACCCATCAGCATCTCCTGACAGTTCCCACCCTTCCTCAGACAGAATACCAGGGTATTTTTAAGAATCAGTAAATATAAGCATATGCTATTCCTGCCATGCTCATGTAAGAAGAGCCACACCACCTCCCTTCCAGTTTCCCTTCCAAACGAGACTAGATCTTCAGAAGCTGGAGAGCAAATCCCAGGGCTTCCTGCATTCTTGGGATGACTTTTGTGTCCTTGGCTATCTTTTTGTAGAATTTATCATGAGCATAGCTTATGCAGTGAATATTTCTAACTTCGTCTGGCAGTATTTTATTTCACATACAATAGTGTCTCCCTGATTCAGAACAAAATGGAAAAGTTTTGTAAAATGACTGAAAATTTTCAATTGTAAAATTTTCTTTAAGAAAATATAGTCTTTCATTTACACCACAGAAAGTTCAGAAACAACAAAGCAATTACATTTTATCCAGATTATTACAGAATCCACAATAAAGGTCCCAAATGAATAAGGTTTTACACATTTTATCTAATGCTAAGAAAGGCCCTTCCCCCCCCCCCCCACCCCCCTTTCTTCCTGAGAAATGTAGAGACCAAAGAATGCTCAACAAAGAACAGAGTGCTAACTTTTTCCAGTTTGTCATTTCATGGATAAAAAGTAGAGACAGACTGGTGAAGCACCTGTTGCTTTTACGGCAATAAACTGGTGAAACGCTTTAACAGAAGTCATCAGCTTTCAAAGATCTCTTTTATCCAGTTCACATCACTCATTGCTCTTAATTCCTTTGTCACGTATTTTACTGCATTACAAGTAATCCTGGAAATCCACGGAGCATTTTACATATAAGCAGAACCATGTGGATTGTTGTCAGGTGCTCAGTACAGACCCCAGCCCCAGCAGTTCTCCTGCCCCTCCTTTCCCATGTATTTAGCTATAGATGCAGGTTATAGTTGTGGTTATAAGAATTTGTGCACTCCCCATCACTTTCCACCTATAGGACCCCCCATTTGGTGTGTCAGGTGGTTCAGGATAACAGCTACCAGCAGACCCCAAGCAGGCCTTTGATCTCCACCACCACATTCCTACCATTCATTCTTAGGAGCTGGTTCCCAGGCAGCTGTTCCCTCTTGCCCGCCCATCTGTTATTTATGTGTGACAGTACACATTGGCCCACAGGGTAGCTTTGTACAGTGTCTTGTGGAATCTCATTCAGATAAAGGTAGACTATTGTTTGGTCCACTTCCACGTGAATAGTTCTCTTAAACTGCAGGAGCAAGTTAAGGTGGGGAGGGGCAAAAAAATCCTCTTCGGCCTTTCCAGTTGAATAGCTTGGATGTGCTGTCCCCTGCACCACTTTCATCACATATTGCAGAAGGGTGGTACGTGTCTTGAGAATAATCTTAGAAATCAGTCATGTCTCATCCTTTCTTGTGTCATTTTTTGTATTAGAGAACAGCTCTTAGATTGAATCCAGCAATAAGGGCATCATGATTCTAACCTCATTTAGGATTTCTGAAAGAGACTATAATTGATGAGTCTCCCCTGAGGTCTTCTAGAATTAGTCAGACCTAGAGTACACATAGGGCAGTGGCAAGTAAAGTAGCAAACACAAGTCTTTGTGCATTTCAGTAAAGTTCCCCCCCTGCCCTTCCCCTGTATTTTTGAAATAGATGTTTGATTTGCTCTTTCTCTTCTTGAAACATAGCAAATTATTCCTATGTTGACTCCTTGGTATTGGTCATATATGTGGACATTCTTTTCTCTCTTTTATTTATTTTTTATTTGGGGCGGGCGGTGATTTGGAAAAAGTGTGCTTTGGGAAATGCCCACTCTTGTGAAGGTGGGAGTAGAGTGGGGGCCACCTAGATAGAGTTGGGAGAGGGGAGGAGTTGGAATAGAAAAAAATCGACATTCTTTTCTCTTAATTGCTTTTTCTGGTGAATTTTTTCTGCCTTCTATCTGTTTTTTCTCTAGCACATTGTCCATAGTTTTTCTGCAGTGTCCACTCTAATCTTTACTGTTTCTTAAAGTTTTTAAATGTTTTATAATGGTATTTTCCCCTTTGCTTACTAGGTATACCGGTTAATAATGGTGGATTTTGTAATCAAAGAAAACACAATAATTTTAAGAGAAACATCAAAAGTGCTTTATTCAAAGTAATGTCCATCGCTAGCTACACATTTCCCCCATCTTTCAGGTAATTTGTGGATACCGTCCCAATAGAACTTTTCTTATTTTTAGGCAAACCGTTCAGAGACCCAATTTTCCACTTCTTCGTATGTTTTGAAGTGCTGCTCAGAAAGTGCGTGTGCCATCGATGAGAACAAGTGGTAATCTGAAGGAGCAAGATCTGGTGAATACGACGGGTGGGTTAATACTTCCCAGGCAAGATCTTTTAACGTATCTTTCACTGGTTTTGAAGTGTGTGATGGTGCGTCATCATGAAACAGAATTACTTTGCCATGTCTTCTGGCCCATTCTGGTCGTTTCACAATCAAAGCGTGGTTCAAAATGATTATTTGTTGTCAGTAGCGATCAGTATTAACAGGTTCACCTGGTTTTAGAAGCTCATAATACACCACACCTTCCTGATCCCACCAAACGCAGAGCATTGTCGTCTTTCCAAAGCAGTTTGGCCATACAGTCGATATTGATTGGTTAACCCATTTTGTGCATTTGGGATTCTCAAAATAAATCCACTTTTCATCGCCAATCACAATTCGATGTAAAAAGACTTTCCTTTTTCTTTTGTGCCGTTGAAGCAACATTTTACTGATGACTTTTCACTTTCCCATTTGTCTTTCGTTAAGTTGATGTGGCACCTATTTTCCTTCCTTTAAAATCTTTCCCATTGCTTGTAAACGATTGGAAATTGTTTGCTGAGCAGCATTTAATCTTTCTGCAAGTTGTTTTTGACTTTGACATGCATCTTCATCCAATAATGCTTGTAATTGTTGGTCTTCAAACTTTTTCGGTTGTCCTAGACATTCTTTGTCTTGCACATCGAAATCATCACTTTTAAAGCATTTAAACCAGCATTCACAGATATCTTGAGATGGAGCATGTTCACCATAAGCTTCCCGAAGTATATGATAACTTTTTGTTCAAAATAAAGTACTAAATTAAAACTTCCCACAAATGCTCTTATTTTGGCACGAAATTCAACATTTTTAAGTGTAAAAATATCTATGATGTTAACACCTTCAGCAAATTTGACATATAACAGTGGTTCTCAACCTTCTGGCCCTTTAAATGCAGTTCCTCATGTTGTGACCCAACCATAAAATTATTTTCGTTGCTACTTCATAACTGTAATGTTGCTACTGTTATGAATTGTGATGTAAATATCTGATATATGGGATGGTCTTAGGCGACCCCTGTGAAAGGGTTGTTCGACTGCCAAAGGGGTCACGATCCACAGGTTGAGAACCGCTGACATATGAAGGGGTTTTTTTGTTGTTTGTTTTTTAATTTTATTTTATTGCTTAAAGTATTACAAAAAGTATTACACATGTCTCTTTTTTTTTTTCCCCCTTGACATTCCACCGGCCTCCCCTACTCCCCCCAACCCCCTTGTCTTGTGTCCACTGCTTATGCCCTCATGCATGCATACAAGTCCTCAGTTGATCTCTTACCACCCCCGCCCCGGCCCCCCAACCCTCCCCGGCCTTCCCCCTGTAGTTTGACAGTCTGTTTGATGCTGCTCTGCCTCTGTATCTATTTTTGTTCATCAGTTTATAATGGTCTTTATTATCCATAAATGAGTGAGATCGTGTGGTATTTTTCTTTCATTGACTGGCTTGTTTCACTTAGCATAATGCTCTCCAGTTCCATCCATGCTGTTGCAAATAGTAAGAAGTCCTTCTTTTTAACAGCAGCATAGTATTCCATTGTGTAGATGTACCACAGTTTTCTAATCCATTCATCTGCTGATGGGCACTTAGGCTGTTTCCAAATCTTAGCTATGGTAAATTGTGCTACTATGAGCATAGGGGTGCATATATCCTTTCTGATTGGTGTTTCTGGTTTCTTGGGATACATTCCTAGAAGTGGGATCACTGGGTCAAATGGCAGTTACATTTTTAACGTTTTGAGGAAACTCCATTACTGTCTTCCATAGTGACTGCACCAGTCTGCATTCCCACCAGCAGTGCAGGAGGGTTCCTTTTTCTCCGCATCCTCTCCAATACTTGTCGTTTGTTGATTTGTTGATGATAGCCATTCTGACAGGTGTGAGATGCTACCTCATTGTTGTTTTAATTTGCATCTCTTGGATGATTAGTGACTTTGAGCATGTTTTCATATGTCTCTTGGCTTTCTGAACGTCCTCTTTTGAAAAGTGTCTATTTAGGTCGTTTGCCCATTTTTTGATTGGATTGTTTATCTTCCTTTTGTTAAGTTGTATGAGTTCCCTATAAATGTTGGAGGTTAAACCCTTATTGGAGATAACATTGGCAAATATATTCTCCCATGCAGTGGGCTTTCTTGTTGTTTTGTTGATGGTTTCTTTTGCTGTGCAGAAGCTTTTTATTTTGATATAGTCCCATTTCTTTATTTTCTCTTTAGTTTCCATTGCCCTAGGAGCTGTATCAGTGAAGAAATTGCTTCAGCATATGTCTGAGATTTTGTTGCCTTTGGATTCCTCTAGTATTTTTATGGTTTCCCATCTTACATTGAAGTCCTTTATCCATTTTGAGTTTATTTTTGTGTATGCTGTAAGTTGGTGGTCTAGTTTCACTTTTTTCCATGTATCTATCCAGTTTTCCCAACACCATTTATTGAAGAAACTGTCTGGACTCCCTTGTATGTTCTTGCCTCCTTTGTCAAATATTAATTGAGCGTATTGGTTCGGGTCAATTTCTGGGTTCTCTCTTCTATTCCATTGATCTATACGTCTGTTCTTGTGCCAATACCAGGCAGTTTTGAGAACGGTGGCTTTGTAATACAGCTTGATATCTGGTATTGAGTTCCCACCTACTTTGTTCTTCTTTCTCAGGATCGCTGCAGTTATTCTGGGTCTTTTTTTATTCTACATGAATTTTTGGAGAGTTCATTCTAGGTCTGTGAAATATGCCATTGGTATTTTATTTTTTTATTTTTTTATTTTCATTTCCCTTATTTTATTTATTTTATTTATTTATTTATTTATTTTTTAATTTATTGCTTAAAGTATTACAAAGGGTATTACATATGTGTCCATTTTATCCCCCCGCCCTAGACAGTCCCCTAGCCTCCCCTATCCCCCAATGTCTTATGTCCACTGGTTATGCTTATATGCATGCATACAAGTCCTTTAGTTGATCTCTTACCCCCCTACCTCCTGCCCCCCAACCCTCCCCGGCCTTCCCGCTGCAGTTTGACAGTCTGTTTGAGGCAGCTCTGCCTCTGTATCTATTATTGTTCAAAAGTTTATAGTGGTCTCTATTATCCATGAATGAGTGAGATCATGTGGTGTTTTTCCTTCATTGACTGGCTTATTTCACTTAGCATAATGCTCTCCAGTTCCATCCATGACGTTGCAAATGGTAAGAGTTCCTTCCTTTTTACAGCAGCATAGTATTCCATCGTGTAGATGTACCACAGTTTTCTAATCCATTCATCTACTGATGGGCACTTAGGCTGTTTCCAGATCTTAGCTATGGTGAATTGTGCTGCTATGAGCATAGGGGTGCATATATCCTTTCTGATTGGTGTTTCTGGTTTCTTGGGATATATTCCTAGAAGTGGGATCACAGGGTCAAATGGGAGTTCCATTTTCAGTTTTTTGAGGAAACTCCATACTGTCTTCCATAATGGCTGCACCAGTCTGCATTCCCACCAGCAGTGCACAAGTGTTCCTTTTTCTCCACATCCTCTCCAGCACTTGTCGTTTGTTGATTTGTTGATGATAGCCAGTCTGACAGGTGTGAGATGGTACCTCATTGTTGTTTTGATTTGCATCTCTCGGATGATTAGTGACTTTGAGCATGTTTTCATATGTCTCTTGGCTTTCTGAATGTCCTCTTTTGAAAGGTGTCTATTTAGGTCCTTTGCCCATTTTTTGATTGGATTGTTTATCTTCCTTTTGTTGAGTTGTATGAGTTCCCTATAAATTTTGGAGATTAGGCCCTTATCAGATATGACATTGGCAAATATGTTTTCCCACACAGTGGGTTTTCTCGTTGTTTTGTTGATGGTTTCTTTTGCTGTGCAGAAGCTTTTTATTTTGATGTAGTCCCATTTGTTCATTTTCTCTTTAGTTTCAAGTGCCCTAGGAGCTGTATCAGTGAAGAAATTGCTTCGGCATATGTCTGAGATTTTGTTGCCTTTGAATTCTTCTAGAATTTTTATGGTTTCCTGTCGTACATTTAAGTCCTTTATCCATTTTGAGTTTATTTTTGTGTATGGTGTAAGTTGGTGGTCTAGTTTCATTTTCTTGCATATATCTGTCCAATTTTCCCAACACCATTTATTGAAGAGACTATCTTGGCTCCATTGTATGTTCTTGCCTCCTTTGTCAAATATTAATTGAGCATATTGGTTCGGGCCGATTTCTGGGCTCTCTATTCTATTCCATTGATCTATATGCCTATTCTTGTGCCAGTACCAGGCAGTTTTGAGAACAGTGGCTTTGTTATACAACTTGATATCTGGTATTGAGATCCCACCTACTTTGGTCTTTTTCAGGATTGCTGTAGCTATCCGGGGCCTTTTTTTATTCCAGATGAATTTTTGGAGAGTTCGTTCTAGATCTCTGAAGTATGCAGTTGGTATTTTAATGGGAAGTGCGTTGAATTTATAGATTGCTTTGGGTAGTATGGACATTTTAATGATGTTGATTCTACCAATCCATGAACACGGTATGTTCTTCCATTTGTTTATGTCTTCCTCTATATCTTTTTTCAACGTCCTGTAGTTTTCTGAGTATGGGTCTTTTACCTCTTTAGTTAAGTTTATTCCTAGGTAGCTTAATTTTTTTGGTGCGATGGTAAACGGGATTGTTTTTATAATCTCTCTTTCTGAAAGTTCACTATTGGTGTATAGAAATGCCTCAGATTTCTTGGGGTTAATTTTGTATCCTGCTACATTGCCAAATTCATATATTAAGTCTAGTAGTTTTTTGATGGAGTCTCTAGGGTTTTGTATGTATAATATCATGTCGTCTGCAAATAAGGACAGTTTTACTTCCTCTTTTCCAATTTGGATGCCTTCTATTTCTTCTTCTTGCCGAATTGCAATGGCTAACACTTCCAGTACTATGTTGAACAGGAGTGGTGAGAGGGGGCATCCCTGTCTTGTTCCTGTTCTTAGGGGAAATGGTGTTAGTTTTTGTCCATTGAGTATGATGTTGGCTGTGGGCCTGTCATATATGGCTTTTATTATGTTGAGGTATGATCCTTCTACTCCCACCTTGCTGAGAGCTTTTATCAAAAATGGGTGTTGAATTTTGTCAAATGCTTTTTCTGCATCAATTGATATGACCACGTGGTTTTTACCTCTCAATTTGTTTATGTGATGTATCACGTTTATTGATTTTCGGATATTGTACCATCCTTGCATCCCTGGGATAAATCCTACTTGGTCATGGTGTATGATCTTTCTGATGTACTGCTGGATCCAATTTGCTAAGATTTTGTTGAGGATTTTGGCATCTATGTTCATGAGGGATATTGGCCTGTAATTCTCTTTCATTGTGTTGTCTTTACCTGGTTTTGGTATTAGGGTGATGCTGGCTTCATAGAATGAGCTTGGAAGTGTTCCTTCCTCTTGAATTTTTTGTAGTAGTCTGAGGAGGATAGGTTTTATTTCTTCCTTGAATGTTTGGTAAAACTCCCCTGTGAAGCCGTCTGGTCCTGGGCTTTTGTTTGCTGGAAGCTTTTTGATGACTGCTTCAATTTCTTCCATAGTTATTGGCCTGTTGAGATTTTTAGATTCTTCCTGATTGAGTTTTGGAATGTTGTATTTTTCTAGGAATTTGTCCATTTCCTCCAGGTTGTCTAGTTTGTTGGAGTAGAGCTGTCCATAGTATTTTTTAAGAATCATTTGTATTTCTGTGGGGTCTGTTGTTATTTCGCCTCTATCGTTTCTGATTTTGTTTATTTGGGTCCTCTCTCTTTGCTTCTTGGTGAGTCTGGCTAGAGGTTTGTCAATCTTGTTTATCCTTTCAAAGAACCAGCTCTTGGTTTCATTGATTTTCTGTATTGTTTTTTTGGTCTCTATGTCATTTATTTCTGCTCTAATCTTTATTATCTCCTTCCTTCTGCTCACTCTGGGGTTTTCTTGTTGCTCTCTCTCTAATTCTTTGAGTTGTAGAGTTAGCTGATTTACTACCATTTTTTCTTGTTTTTTGAGATAGGCCTGTAGAGCTATAAACTGCCCTCTCAGGACTGCTTTCATTGTGTCCCATAGGTTTTGGATTGTTGTGTTTTCATTGTCATTCGTTTCCAGGATGTTTCGAATTTTTTCTTTGATTTCATTGGTAACCCAATCAATATTTAATAGCATGCTATTCAGGTTCCAGGTGTTTGAGTATTTTGGGTTGTTTTTATTGTAGTTTATTTCTAATATTATGCCATCATGGTCTGCGAAGACGCTTTTTATGATTTCAATCTTCTTGAATTTGGGGATACTTTGCTTGTGACCCAATATATGGTCTATTTTTGAATATGTCTTATGAGCATTTGAGTAGAATGTATATTCCCTGGCTTTGGGGTGAAGTGTTCTGAAGATGTCTATTAAGTCCATCTGATCTAGTGAGTCATTTAGGATTGCTCTATCTTTGCTGATTGTTTGTCTAGAGGGCTTATCCAGTGTTGTCAGTGGTGTATTAAAGTCCCCTATTATGATTGTATTGTTGTCGATCTCTCCTTTGATATCTCCCAGGAGTTTTTTTATGAATTTGGGTGCTCCAGCATTGGGTGCATATATGTTTACCAGAGTTATATCTTCTTGTTGTATTGATCCCTTTAGTATTATGAAGTGGCCTTCCTTATCTCTTTTTATGGCCTTCACTTTGAGGTCTATTTTGTCCGATATAAGTATTGCTACCCCAGCTTTCTTTTCCTTTCCATTTGCGTGAAAGATATTTTTCCATCCTTTCATTTTCAGTCTGTGTGAGTCCCTTCTAATGAGGTGGGTTTCTTGTAGACAGCAGATGTATGGGTCATGTTTTTTTATCCATTCAGCCACTCGATGTCTTTTGTTTGGAGCATTTAGTCCATTTACGTTTAAAGTTATTATTGAAAGGTACTTGTTTGTAGCCATTTCTGTTTTTGTGTGGCTGTTTTCCTTCTGAGCTTTTTATGTCTTATTTTTATACCAGTCCCTTTAGCATTCCTTGCATTGCTGGCTTGGTGGTGATAAACTCCCTTATCCTTTTTTTGTCTGTGAAGCTTCTTATTTCCCCTTCAAGTTTGAATAATAACCTTGCTGGATACAGTATTCTTGGATTCAGTCCTTTGCTTTGCATCACTTTGTAAATTTCTGTCCATTCTTTTCTGGCCTGATGTGTTTCTGTTGAGAAATCATTTGACAATCTAATGGGTGATCCCTTGTATGTAACTTTCCGTCTCTCTCTTGCAGCCTGTAAGATTCTCTCTTTGTCCTGAACATTTGCCATGGTAATTATGATGTGTCTTGGTGTGGGTCTTTTCGGGTTCACCTTGTTTGGGACTCTCTGGGCTTGTGTGACTTTTTTCTTCCCCACCTCAGGGAAGTTTTCTGATATTATTTCTTCTAATAGGTTTTCTAATCCTTGTTCATCCTTCTGTTGTTCTGTACCCCTATTATTCGTATGTTGTTTCGTTTCATGTTGTCCCAAAGCTCCCTTAGGCTCTCCTCCTGTCTTTTAATTTTTTTCTCCAATTGCAGTTCAGTTTGGGTGTGTTTTGCTTCCTTGTCTTCTAATTCACTAATTCGGTCCTCCGCTTCTCCTAGTCTACTGTTGATACTTTCAATGGAGTTTTTCATTGCAGCTATATCACTCTTCATTTCTTCTTGGGTCTTACTTAAGTTGTTGATTTTTTCATCTGTTTCTTCTAGCTTCTTGCAGAGGTTGTCGATTTTTTCCTCCATCCGGTTTATGCACTCTAGGATCCTTATTCTGAATTCTTTTTCTGTCATGTTGCATGCCTCTGTATTACTTAGCTGCTTTTCTGGAGAGTCCTCCTTCTCTTTCCTTTGGGGGTTTCTTTGTCTACCCATGTTTGATCTCACTGACATATCTAGACGTTGAGTCGTTCAGTGGTTGCTCCCTTGGTGGCAGTGACTCCTTGGTCTGTGGTTGCTCTTCGGGCGGTTGCGGTAGCAGCTGCTCTTCAGTTGGCAGCAGCTCCTCTGGTGGGTGCTGTTCACAGCTGTGGTGGCTCTTCTGGCTGGTGGGGCGAGGTTTCACGTACAGCTGCTGTTCCTCAGCAGAGGGTGTTGGTGCTCAGGAGGTTGCTGTTGCTTGGATCTGCTGCGTTGACTTAAAGGCACAAAATACAACACAACAAGGCACCACGTACCAGGCACTATACACAAATATATTCACGATATTAATAACCCCAAATAAAGGTGACCACCTGAATTAAGAGAATTAGGGGATAAGGAAGAAGGAAGAGAAAAAGATAAAAGAGAAAAAAGAAAAGAAAAGTAGGGACCAAAAAAAGGAGTGCAAAAATGAAATTGGGAAAAAGGAGGGGGGAAAATAAATGCGAGAAAAGAAAAGAAAAGAAAAAAAAAGCGAAAAGAGAGAATGAAGTGGAAGAGGGGAAGAGACTTTTTTATATAAGGAGAATACTCCTATAGAACAGCCATTAATCCCAACAAATTCTAGCAACAGCTCCCTGGGGATGAATGCAAACTAGAAACAACCAATAATATAACGATGAAAATAGAATGGAGAACACTAATCCCAAAATAAAATAAAGAGAAAATAAAATGGCACTTTAAAAAAAATGGTAAAATGGTAGCAGTAATAATACTGGTTAAAAATAAGAAGGTAGTAATTAAAAGGGTAAAATCAGGTGATGGAAAAAAGAAGAAAGAAAAAATAGGAAAAAAAAAGAAAAAAGAGAAAAAAAAATTGATTTCTTAGTTAAAAGGTGAAAAAAGAAAAAAAAAATTGCAGTAGTGAAGGTCCTTCGGTTCTTCTATTCTTCAGTGTGACTTGCCTTAGACCTGCCAGGTATCCAGGAGAGTGTTGAGTTTCTCTGCGATACACTGTTCCTTTGTGTTGTAAACCACAGTCCTTATTTTAAAGCAAGCCGCATTTGTTTCCCAGACTGCCTTATTTTGTGTTTAGCAAAGAGTCAGTTTGTGGGTCAGCCTCTGGGTGGCAGTGTTCTGGGGTTGGCCTCTGAGGCTATAGGGCCTCTCTGTCCAGTGGAGGTTCACTGCCCAGAGCTGTCTGCGTAATAGTTAGTTACAGGTGCTGTGTTGTTGCTGGGATTGAAAATCCCTCTATAGGCCAGACCCTGTTAACTCCCAGGGACTGATCAGGTTATTTTAATCCTTGATCTCCTACAGGGTGGAATCTGGGTGTGGCTGTGCTCCTTGCCTGGGGGCTGGGGGGAGGAGTCTCACTCTCTGGAGAGAATGTCTGCCCCAGACCTGGGCTCGGGGGTGTCTCAGCACTCAATTCGCTGCCACCTCTCCCGGCCCCCCTTCTCTCCTCAGTCTCTCCCCAGATTCCACTCCTCCGCACACTCTCCCTCTCTTCAGCACAGGTGAGTGTCTGTATCCGAAATGTCCCATGAACAGGATTCAGTAAAAACAAACAAACAAACGCCGGCCGCGGAAACGGGAAAGGCTTGGTTTCTGTAAGCTTCTTCTCTTACCGGGACTGCATGGTCTGGTCAGCTCTTCAGGCTGCCCCCTTTAGGCTCAGTCCTCTGTGATCACAGAACCCAGCTCTCAATTTTCCCGGTGGCGCCAGGAATCCCGCGGTTCTCCTTTCCCCTGTCAGGGGCTGTGCCTGTCCCAAGGGACGCGGCTGCCGCGAGGTCTCCCTCCAACTCTCTGGGTTCAGAGGTCTGGCAAACTTTCCTGCCCAAATCCCTGGGTTTTTTACCTTTCCAGGGGAGTTCTGCTCTTCCCGTCTGCAAACCGTCTCACCAGCTGAGCAATTTCGCCAATTCGGGGTGGATGTTACTAGTTTCAGCTGCTCACTCCATTTGCTCCGGGACAGGACCTGGGACGCGTCTGCCTATACCGCCGCCCGCCATTGGTATTTTAATGGGAAGTGCGTTGAATTTATAGATTGCTTTGGGTAGTATGGACATTTTAATGATGTTGATTCTACCAAATCATGAGCATGGTATGTTCTTCCATCTGTTTATGTCTCCCTCTATCTCTCTCTTCAACGTCCTGTAGTTTTCTGAGTAGAGGTCTTTTACCTCTGTAGTTAAGTTTATTCCTAGGTATCTTAATTTTTTTGGTGTGATGGTAAATGGAATTGCTTTTTTAGTCTCTCTTTCTGTAAGTTCACTATTGGTGTATAGAAATTCCATAGATTTCTTGGGGTTAATTTTGTATCCTGCTACATTGCCGAATTCATTTATTAAGTGTAATGGTTTTTTGATGGAGTCTTTAGGGTTTTTTATGTACAATATCATGTCATCTGCGAATAAGGACAGTTTTACTTCTTCTTTTCCAATTTGGATGCCTTTTATTTCTTCTTTTTGTCTAATCACAGTGGCTAATACTTCCAGTACTGTGTCGAACAGGAGTGGTGAGAGTGGGCATCCCTGTCTTGTTCCTGTTCTTAAGGGAAATGGTTTTAGTTTTTGCCCATTGAGTATGATGTTGGCTGTGGGTTTGTCATATATGGCTTTTATTATGTTGAGGTATAATCCTTCTACTCCCACCTTGCTGAGAGTTTTTATCAAAAATGGGTGTTGGATTTTGTCAAATGCTTTTTCTGCATCAATTGATATGACCACGTGGTTTTTACCTCTCAATTTGTTTATGTGATGTATCACGTTTATTGATTTTCGGATATTGTACCATCCTTGCATCCCTGGGATAAATCCTACTTGGTCATGGTGTATGATCTTTCTGATGTACTGCTGGATCCTATTTGCTAAGATTTTGTTGAGGATTTTGGCATCTATGTTCATGAGGGATATTGGCCTGTAATTCTCTTTCATTGTGTTGTCTTTATCTTGTTTTGGTATTAGGGTGATGCTGGCTTCATAGAATGAGCTTGGAAGTGTTCCTTCCTCTTGAATTTTTTGTAGTCTGAGGAGGATAGGTTTTAGTTCTTCCTTGAATGTTTGGTAAAACTCCCCTGTGAAGCCGTCTGGCCCGGGGCTTTTGTTTGCTGGAAGCTTTTTGATGACTGCTTCAATTTCTTCCATAGTTATTGGCCTATTGAGATTTTTAGATTCTTCCTGATTGAGTTTTGGAAGGTTGTATTTTTCTAGGAATATGTCCATTTCCTCCAGGTTGTCTATTTTGTTGGAGTAGAGTTCCTGTCAGTACAACAAAACAGCATACATATCAAATCGCATATATATCAACATATGTGTAACTCCATCAATGTTGAAAAGAGAGATAGAGGGAGACATAAACAGATGGAAGAACATACCATGCTCATGATTTTTTCACTATTGAAAAAAATCCGCCTTATTAACTGGTACACCTAGTATTTACCTCAGCCAACTCCCTTGTCAAATAGTTCTGTCCTCTTGCACTTTATCTTCGCTCTGATATTATAAAGGCCATCACCTTTTATATGTTGTGTTTTGTTTTCTGTTTTAGAATGTGATTTTTATTGTTAACTAGAGGCCCAGTGCACAAATTCGTGCATCGGTGGGGTCCCTCAGCCAGGCCTGTGCCCTCTCGCAATCCAGGACTGCTTGGGAGGTGTAGTAGTGTGTGAAGCAGCAGGCATCTGGGGAGGAGCCTGAGCCCCAGACGGGCGCTGCTACTGCTCATCCTGGCCCTGCTGCACCTGCCACAGCTGCTGGCTGCTTGGTAGTCTGGCGCCTGTTGCTCAGCTGGGCAGCAGTCTCACTGTGAGAGCACACTGACCACCAAGGGGCAGCTTCTGAGTGATTTGTTCTAAAACGGAATCATTTTTTTCCCATTAGAAATAATGTAAATTGAATTAACCCATTCCAGACCCCCAAATGATTCCGTGTTTAGTCTGTGATTGTTGTTCTGTGAGCATTTTCACACCCTTAGCAACATCAGCAGTCTTGATGGCCTCTTTATGTTTTAAAATTGTGCTAATTCTCGTTTCACCATGTCATAGTTGGTAGCTAGACCAGCCACGCCAACACCGCTACCATACTTTGTAATTCAAGTATTTCTCTGCCCAACCGAGCCATAACTGATTGATGCTGGTCCCACTGTTGAGAGAATACAAGTAGGAAAAATGGCAGGTATTGAGCCTGTAGTGAATGCAGCGTGTGATGGGAGCTTCCAGTTGGCACATTCTGTAATTTTTTCTGCCTGCACTATCCCCGCAGATTGGGAGATATCAATGATAGTACAGTGGGGCCTTGACTTATGAGTGTCCCGACTAACGAGTTTTTTGAGATACCAGCTGTCTCTCGGCCAATTTTTTTGCATTGAGTTTGATAGAGTAATTTGAGTTAACGAGCTCTTAACGAGCTCCTTAACGAACTTGGTCTTGGAACGAATTAAACTTGTAAGTCAAGGCCCCACTGTATTAGTCCAGCACATATGGAAAAGATACCCCCTCCTCAGTGCACTGCACTGCTATTTGCTAGACAGTTGTGTGGTGACCAAGTGTGAACAATGCTCCTTAGAGTTGTTCTGAACAATGAGGTGGTTCAGAATTTCATCCTCTCGTTCCAGTACACAGCAGAAGAAACTGGTTTTCAATCCTATTGTTATTTTAGTTTGGAACAAGTTATCTGTATTCAAAAGGTCCTTCTTAGAATAAGTTTAAAGTAGGAGGTGAAGAGCTTGCATCATCATGGATGTGTGTGTTTTTTGGTTTTGTGTTTTGTTGGTTTGTGAGAGGGACGTTTTTGTTGTTCTTGTTTTTAAGAGAGGGAGGTTTGAAGAATGTTTTCCTACTGCCTTCTCATCAGTTTGTAGGGTTTTTTATGACCCTGTGATTTTAAGAGTTAACTCTCAGGAAGGTACAGTATACTTTTTTGGCAGGGGGGACTAACATAGGGAAAAGAACTTCCCAGATTTTATTTTAAAATGGATTTTATAGGGGGATAAAGACACATTTTTAATACCTTAATCAATAAAAAAATGAAATAAAAAATAAATAAAAATAAAATGGATTTTTGTTTTGAAAGAGAGAGAAAGACATCAATTGGTTGCCTGTCCATAAACACCCCAACTGGGAATCGAACCTGCAACCTAGGTATGTGCCCTGACCGGGAATCGAACCAGCGACCTCTTGGTTCATGGGTCAGTGCTCAACCACTGAGCCATGCCGGCCATGCTGACACCTGCTCTTTTATCCTGACTCTGCCATTTACTTTATAGCTTTTGTATCTAATGTAATATCTGTTGTCTAGTTATTGGGATGATTAATTAAATAATCTATGCGAAGTACTTAATTAGTACAGTGCATCACACATTGTAAGTGCTCAATGAAGGGTTAGCAATAAATATTTCAGTATTGTCTCTATCAGCATTTGGGTCAAGATCTAGGTTCCTTTGCAAAGACTACAGACTCCTACACTAACAATATTTGACCCATTCTTGTTCTTTTAGCACTTCCCACCCACAATGTAAATATATTTCTCAAAACAGTTATTTACCAGATATACCATATTTTATCTTTATGGAAACATAACCTGACGTGATCTGTTGCCTACCTATCTGATCTTCTGCCACACTGTTCCTTGAACACACCAAGTTTATTCCTGTCTTTACCTCTTGCTTAGTATGCTCTTCTTCCTGAGAGCCCCATATCTCAGTAGCTGTACCTCATTCAGTCTCCTTATTGTCACCTCTTTTTTAAAAATATATATATATTTCTTTATTGATTTCAGAGAGGAAGGGAGAGGGAGAGAGAGATAGAAACATCAATGATGTGAGAGAATCATTGATTGACTGCCTCCTGCATGCCCTCTACTGGGGATCGAGCCCACAACCCGGGCATGTGCCCTTGGCCGGAATCAAACCTGGGATCCTTCAGTCTGCAGGCCGACGCTGTATCCACTGAGCCAAACTGGCCAGGGCGCTGTCACCTCTTTAAAAAGGCCTTCCCTGACAACCCTGTCTGAAACATTACTCCTTATCAGTTTCTTATCCTGACTTGCATTTCTTCTTGGCTCTTCTAACCCTCTCGCATTATTTTACACATTTATTCATTAACTATAAGATTATTCTACAAGGAGTTAAGTTGGGGAATAATACTGAAAGAAGTCTTACATTGCCTTTTTTTATTTTAGAAAAATGATGACTGTGGAAAGATGATGAAGAAGTTGTCTCTTCGTAAACAGCGCTTCATGCAATTTTCTTCACTGGAACACGAAGGAGAATATTACATGACACCACGAGACTTCCTCTTTTCAGTAATGTTTGAGCACATGGAACGTGAGTTGCTTTTAAAATTTTATTTTATTTTTTTAGTTTAGAAAAACAAATATTGGGGTTGGAAAACCTCTGTTTTTCAAATTATTGATAGTTTTTTTTGTTTTAATTGTCATCAATCTTTGGGCAAAATGCATTTACTTATTGTTTAGCTGTTTCAATTTTTGTGACACAAGTAGCTAAACTTGTAAACATACGTGTTTAAGAAATTTTTTTGTATATGGGTTTTTCTAAAGAGAAAAAGGAAAAATAGTTAAGATTTTTTAATGTCACTAGATGAATTATTAATAAAATAATTTTATCCAGCATGTTCATTTTCATTGGTATTAATGTTTTAAATTGGGCAAAAAAAATGAAACTTAGAGCCATTAAGAGGTTCATATAATGGAGTTATGATGCTATCAGTTTAAAAAAAATAAAACAACTGGAAAAATAGAATGAAAAACAAAAATCCAAAAGCTATAATTATATAATTTTTAGTTCATAAACTGCCAACTCTCAGTTACTTCAAATAATATCAGAAATTCTTCATTTTATTATCTAAATTAGTCCTTTTTACTTTGCATAGAGTAGATATGGCCCCATCCTCTGGGTTTTATATTGCAGGAATGTTCTATGAAAATTTCTTGGCATCTGACACTTTTGAAGTGTGCTAGAAGTACTGCTCTGAAAGAAGCTATATACTGAACAGAAACTGGGTAGGGCAAGTTGCGTGAAGGTCTATTATTATCTAGAATAGCGGTTTTCAACCTGTGGGTCGCGACCCCTTTGGCAGTCGAACAACCCTTTCACAGGGTTCGCCTAAGACCATCCTGCATATCAGATATTTACATTATGATTCATAACAGTAGCAACATTACAGTTATGAAGTAGCAACGAAAATAATTTTATGGTTGGGTCACAACATGAGGAACTGTATTTAAAGGGCCAGAAGGTTGAGAACCACTGCTGTAGGTTGTTCAGTTAGTTGGAGTAGAGTTGTTCATAGTATTTTTTTACTATCTTTTGTATTTCTGTGGGGTTTGTTGTTATTTTGCCTCTTTCATTTCTGATTTTGTTTATTTGGGTCCTCTCTCTTTGTTTCTTGGCAAGCCTGGCTAAAGGTTCATCAATCTTGTTTATCCTTTCAAAGAACCAGCTCTTGGTTTCATTGATCTTTTGTATTGTTTTTGGTCTCTATGTCATTTATTTCTGCTCTCATCTTTATTATCTCCTTTCTTCTTCTCATTCTGGGTTTTTCTTCTTGCTCTCTAATTCTTTAAGTTGTTGAGTTAGATAATTTATTATCAGTTTTTCTTGATTTTTTGTTTTTGGTTTTGTTTGTTTTTTTCATAGGCCTGTAATGCTATGAACTTCCCTCTCAGGACTGCTTTCACTGTATACCATAGGTTTTGGATTGTTGTGTTTTCATTGTCATTCGTTTGCAGGATGTCTTTAATTCTTTAATCTTTTTGATATCCCAGTCATTTTTTAATAGCATGCTATTCAGCTTCCAAGTGTTTGAATTTTTTTATTGTTTTTATTGTAGTTTAGTTCTAATATTATGCCATTGTGGTCTGAGGAGATGCTTGATATGATTGCAGTCTTCTTGAATTTGGAGAGATTTTTGCCTGTGACCCAATATGTGGTCTGTCTTTGAAAATGTCCCATGTGCACTTGAGAAGAATGTATATTCTATAGCTTTGGGATGGAATGGTCTAAAGCTGTCAATTAAGTCCATTTGATATAGTAAGTCATTTAGGATTGCTGTTTCTTTGCTGATTTTTTTGTCTAAAGGATTTATCGAGTGTCGTCAGTGGGGTATTAAAGTCCCCTACTATGATTGCATTGCTGTCGATATCTCCCTTGATATCATCCAGAATTTTTTTTTATGTATTTGGGTGTTCCTGCATTGGGTGCATATATGTTTACCAGAGTTATATCCTCTTTTTGTATCGATCCCTTTAGTATTATGAAGTGGCCTTCCTTATCTCTTGTTATGGCCTTCACTTTGAGGTCTATTTTGTCAGATATAAGTATTGCTACCCCAGTTTTTTTTTATTTCCATTTGTCTGAAAGATATTTTTCAATCCCTTCACTTTCAGTCTGTGTGAGTCTCTTGTTCTGAAGTGGGTCTCTTGTAGACAGCATATAAATGGGTAATGTTTTTTATACATTCAGCCACTCGAGGTCTTTTGATTAGAGTATTTTTAGACCATTTTTGTTTAAAGTTATTACTGATAGATACTTGTTTGTAGTCATTTCTATTTTTGTGCCTGTGTTCTTTCTTACCTTCTTATTTCTTCTTTTTATACCAGTCCCTTTAGCATTCCTTGCATTGCTGGCTTGGTAGTGATAAACTCCCTTAGGCTTTTTTTGTCTGTGAAGCTCCTGATTTCCCCTTTAATTTTGAATGATAGCCTTGTTGGAGAGAGTATTCTTGGATTCAGTCCCTTGCTTTGCATCACTTTGTATACTCCCTTCCATTTCTTTCTGGCCTGATGTGTTTCTGTTGAGAAATAATTTGATACTCTAGTGAGAGATCCCTTGTAGGTAACTTTCTCTCTCTCGTGCAGCCTTTAAAATTCTCTCTTTGTTGTTAATGTTTGCCATTGTAATTACAACATGTCTTAGTGTGGGTCTTTTTGGGTTCATCTTGTATGGGACTCTCTGTGTTTGTCTGACTTTTTTCTTCCCCTAGTCAGGGATGTTTTCTGACATTATTTCTTCAAATAGGTTTCCTAACCTTTCCTCTTCTTGTCGTTCTGGCACCCCTATTATATGTATGTTGCTTCATTTCATGTTGTCCCAAAGCTCCCTCAGGTTCTCTTTCTGTCTTTTGATTTTTTTTCTCCAATTACAGTTGAGATTGGGTGTGTTTTGCTTGCCTGTCTTCTAATTCGCTAATTTGGTCCTCCGCTTGTCCTACTCTACTGTTGAAAGCTACCATATTGTTTTTTTATTGTAGGTAAAGGGTGTCCCAAAATTCACGCAAGAAGTAATTTTGATAGAAAACACAGTTTTATAATTAAAAATTGTAAATTTTTTATTGATTCATAATATACTGTATAGGGTTATGTATGGAATAGCACATCAGGTAAATGGCCTCCATGGCTTTGCTGGCACATACGCAAAGGCGTGGTCTTCATTGGTCTTCATTGTCCTTGCTCCTGGGCCATAATTGGTACTTGGTAATGCTTATCAAATTGAAGGGATTGAAATCAAAGGGCAACAGATATTAGAATCTGATTGAATAAACCAAGTAAAATTAGGCTTTTATTTATTTTTTGTTGTTAATGCTCACGCAAAATTCAAATCTTGCATGAATTTTGGGACACCCTTTATATCACTATTTATTTCCTCCTGATTCTTACATAGGTTGTTGATTTTCTCATCCATCCAGTTTATGAAATGTATGACCCTATTCTGAATTCTTTTTCTGACATATTGCATGCCTATGTTTCATTTAGTTCCTTTTGGGGGGGGGAGCGGGGGGCGCGTCATTCCTCCTTTTCTTTCCTTTGGGGGTTGTTCTTCTGTCTCCCCATTTTTGCTCTCACCAAAGGATCTAGGTGTTGAGTTACATAGGGCCTGTGGCTGCAGTGGTAGCCTTGGTGGCAGGTCACACAGTCATGGACGGTGGCTGCTCCTCAGAAGATCACCGGTGGTGGCTGCTCCTTGCACGGTTGCGGGGCTGCAGCTCTTTGCACAGTCACAGGGCGGCTGTTCCTCACACAGTCATGGGCAGCGGCTGCTCCTTGGGGATGGGGGGTCACGGGGTGGCTGTTCCTCGTGCGGTTGTGGGCGGTGGTTGCTCCTCTGATGGTCGCCAGCCACGGCTACTCACACGGCTGCTGTAGTGGTCACGGAGCTTGAGGCTGCTGCGTTAGGCTAGGCCAGTGGCCGGCAAACTGCGGCTCACGAGCCACATGCAGCTCTTTGGCCCCTTGAGTGTGGCTCTTCCACAAAATACCACGTGCGGGCGCACATGTACAGTGCGATTGAAACTTCGTGGCCCATGCACAAAAGTCAGTATTTTGTGGAAGAGCCACACTCAAGGGGCCAAAGAGCTGCATGTGACTCGCGAGCTGCAGTTTGCCAACCACTGGGCTAGGCTGTTTGCGCACGTGCAGTTGCGGTGCCCAGGGCTAAAGCGTATGGCTGGTGGGAGGGAAGCGCCCTCCGGAGCTCTCAGGAGCCCTCAGCTGGGGAGGCTGGAGTCCCGGTGTCCTTGAGTCAGCAGTCTAGGCAGCAGGTCCCTAGCTGGAGTGACTGTAGGATCCCGAGTGGTTTCTGAGAGCACCTTGGGTGGAGGTGAGGCTGGGCTTCCTGTCACAGCAGCTCTCCCCCTCAAGATGGCATGGTTCTGCGGCAGAGCCGTCGCTCCGGGAGAGATTACAGCAGTAGCAGAGGCTGCCCGGCTATGCAAGCCCAGTCCACCAGCCCCCAAAAATCTCAAGGTATTTTCTAATAGCTCTTGTGATTTCTTCCTTGATTCATTGGTTCTTTTAATTTCTACATATTTGTGAATTTTCCTGTTTTGTGTGTTACTTATTTTTAATTTCATCCCACTGGTATCAGAAAGAAAAATACTTTGTATAATTTTGAAACCAGAGAACCAATGGGTCCAGGCTGCCTTTCACTACTTGAGCCAATTGAGTAAAGACAGGGTTGAATCATATATTTATTCCAATAATGCCAGCAGTATGGGTGAATAGCAGGTCTTCCATGAAAATCTGCTTTGCAAATCGCCATAAGCCAGCTGCTTAAATGGGATAGGACAAAGATTACATGGGGAAGTACGTAAAAGGAATAAGAATGGATACACAAAATGGTATTACAGGCTTGTGGAAATAGGCAAAAGGAATAAAAATTGGTATAATGGTTACAGATTACAGCAAGCATGTCAAACACGAGGCCCACAATGAATATTTTTGCAGCCCAGCCAATATAACAGTATGTAAGAAATTTTTAATAAAAATGTCTTAACTTAATTTTTATAATATCCTGTTATACATAATTATTAATAACGAAGTACAATGTTCACTAATGACTGATTACTATAATTGTGTTGCATTCATTTCCCATACATGCCTTACATGCAGTCACACCATTTCTCTCCACTAATACTAGCAACAAATATTTATCAGCTAATTGCCATGTCATTAGTCATGTACTGACTTGTTTGGTGTGCGCAACAGGAAATATTTCACTTTCAGAGAACAAGAAAAATATGTTTATTTGCATTACACTTATTAATTTGTGCAGTTATTCAGTGTCTGGTAAATTAATGTTCAAGAGAAAATATTAACTTTTATTAAAATGTTCTATTTTATGTTAACAATTACTCATTTATTTCAGCCCTTTGTGTTCAGCATGTCTCTATCAAAATAAACCTACATTTCTATGAAAATTGAAGCTTTTGGGTTTTTTTGCAACTCACATAAACTTAAACCTTGTTTATTTGGCCTGTGTTAGCCTTTGAGTTTGACATGCTTGGATTATAGGCATTGCAGGCTGGGGAGGGGACTCCATTGTTTGGGAAACAAGTTTATTAATCTTTCCATACTAATAGGCAGTTCTCGGATAGAATGGACCACATTCCAAGGTTGACACCCAGGTCGCAGGGGCATACAACTTCCAGCCAGGTTAGAATGTGCTTTCTTTAATTAGAGCAACACAATCACAGTTAACAGAGCACAATTAATATTTCTTATAATGATAGCTAGTCCCTAATATTCTATTTCTTCCCCTGACAATTTCAGTGTTTCAATTTATTAAGATTTTTATTTTAAGCTATCATATGGTCTTGGAATGTTTCATATGCTCTTTAGAAGCAAGTATGTATATGCTGATACTCTCAGGTGAAGAGTTCCAGATGTCTATTAGGTTTGATTGGTTTACAGTGTTGTTTGAGTTCTTTGGTTCATTCTCTCTGGTTGTTCTATTCATTGGTGAAAGTGAAGTAACGAGGTCTCTATTATTGTAGAACTATCCTCTTTGTTCAATTTTGTCAATTAGGCAGGATTTTTAAAAATACATAAAGAGTAAGCTCATTTTTTCCTTAACTTATATACCTGTATACATAATATCCTATGAACTAGGAGGTCACAGTTCAATTCCCCGTCAGGGCACATGCCCGGTTTGTGGGCTCAATTCGATCCCCAGTGCGGGGCATGCAGGAAGCAGCCAGTCATTGATTCTCTCTCATCATTGGTGTTTCCATCTCTCTCTCCCTCTTCCTTCCTCTCTGAAATTAATAAAAATATTTTTTAAAGAAATATAACACCTTTTATTTAGAAAATCTGTGTTCATTTTAGAAAGTGAAACATTACAAAGTATAGACAGAAAATATGTCAACTATAATTCTAACACAACCATCCAGAAGTAACCAGCATCAACACACAGATTTTATAACCTAACTTTTTTTGTTTCATGCATATGAGCAGTTCCTTATCATGTTTTTAATGTTTTTATGATGACACAATTCTTTTTTATTTATATACCATAATTTACCAGAACATTTAAGTTTTCTAGATTTTTCATTATTATGAATAATACTGTAGTGAATATACTTTGTCATAAATCTTTGAATAACTGATTGCTTTATAGGATATTTCTTAGAAGTATTCTCATAAAATACAAATTTCTTAGATTTTTGAAGTATATTACCAAATTGCCTGATAAATGTAGTAGTAAATTGCCTGCTAGGATATACTGGTTTTCACTTTTTCCTTAATTGGAAAATGTATTACTGATTTTTTAATATTAAATTCTGTCTTATTACATTTAAGGAGATATCTCTTTTTTCAATTTCTTTCTTACTACCATTATATTAATTAAAAGAAAATGTACTTTGCTATGGCTTTCTAGAATGAGAGGAAGGGCCAAGCAAAATTCAGTTTCAATATAAGCTCTCAACCCATTTTCACACATTTCTTTTGAACACATTTTTAAACCTATCTTATAAACTGAAAACTATGGCACAGGACTCACCAAATTTCCCTCTACTTTTTGAATTTCTTTTGAAATTTTTGAACTTAGATCATTTTGGGGGTAGTACAACAAATTACATAAGCTTTGACTTTATTTTATCACTAGAGGCCCGGTGCATGAATTCGTCCACGGGTGGGATTCCTCCGCCTGGCTGGCCATCGGGGCTGTCTTGCCCATTCACGATCGCCAGCCAGCCAGGGGGAGGGACCGTGGGAGGTTGGCTGTGGGAGCACACTGACCACCAGGGAGCAGCTCCTGCGTTGAGCTTCTGCCCCCTGATGTTCATTGGCCGTCATAGTGACTGGTCGTAATAGTCACTTAAGTTTTTATATATATAGATTGGTTTTTTATTCCTCACCTGAGGGTATTTTTTCCATTGAGAGTGGAAAGGAGGTGGGGAGGGGAGAGAGAGAGAGAAACATCAATGTGAGAGAGACACATCAATTGGTTGCCTTCTACATGGGATCATTCCTTCAACCCCGATATGTGCCCTTGACTATGAATCTAACCCGCAACCCTTCCGTGTGAGGGCCAAAGTCAGGCAGGGCAGGCTTTGACTTCATACTCCCTCCTTTTACTAGCTGATAATCCAGAAGAAGTAATTAATCTCTTTCGTAACTCTCACCCATCAAGTGGAGATAAGTACAGTATCGGCCTGATAGGGTCATTTTTAGAATTAGATGAGATGATTTATAGAAAGTGCTTAAGTACTTAAGCACATAGCACGTGCTCAGTAAGTCTTAGCTGTCTTATTGTGTTACTAATTTACTGACTTGTTCCTAACATAAAGCTTGTTTAAAATTAAAATATAGCCCAGCTGGTGTGGCTCAGTGGCTGAGTGTCTACCCAGGAACCACGAGGTCACTGGTTCAATTCCCGGTCAGGGCACATACCTGGGTTGTGGGCTCGATCCCCAGTAGGGACGTGCAGAAGACAGCCGATCAATGTTTCTATCTCTCTATCTCTCTCCCTTCTCTAAGTCAGTAAAAGTGCATTTTAAAAATAAAGTTAAATTAAAATATAATTTACATGCCACAACATTCATCATTTTAAAGTGGTTTTTAGCCCTGGC
The DNA here is from genome assembly GCF_964212035.1 of Myotis nattereri. NCBI lineage: Eukaryota > Metazoa > Chordata > Mammalia > Chiroptera > Vespertilionidae > Myotis > Myotis nattereri. The sequence continues at coordinate 109,396,031 of NC_138076.1, forward strand.
CAGTGCTGCCTAGTGGTTAGACCATCAGCCTGCATACTGAATGGTCACAGGTTTGATCCCTGGCCCCCGGGGTGCATGCAGGAGGCAGCCAATCAATGTGTTCCTCTCACATTGATGTTTCTCTCGCTCTCTCTCTCCCCTGCCCCCCTTCCACTCTTTCTAAAAAATCAATGGGAAAAATATCCTCTAGTGTGGATCAACAAAAAAGTAAAGTGTTTTTTAGTATAAACTCACAACCATCACCACTAATTCCAGAACATATCATCATGCCAAAAAGAAATTCTGTACCCATTAGCAATCACTTTCCATCTCCCCTCTTCATATCCCCTAGCAACTTCTAATCTACTTTCTGTATCTATGGATTTACCTATTTAGATACTTCTTAGGAATGAAATCATACAATGTTTTTTCTTTTATGTCTGGCTTCTTTCTCTTAACATAATCTTCTCAGGGTTCATCATATTATAGCATGTATTATCTACATAGAAATCTCCAAAACAGCTACAAATAATAAAACTACAATAACTAACAATGAGTTATCAAGGTTGCATAGGATACAGCATCTCTATGTGAAAATCAGTTGTATTTCTTTATACTAGCAACCTCCAATGCATCATACTAAGTGTCTACAAGCCCCAGCCTTCCACTATGTCCTACATCAGTGATGGCGAACCTTTTGAGCTCGGTGTGTCAGCATTTTGAAAAACCCTAACTTAACTCTGGTGCCGTGTCACATATAGAAATTTTTTGATATTTGCAACATAGTAAAACAAAGACTTATATTTTTGATATTTATTTTATATATTTAAATGCCATTTAACAAAGAAAAATCAACAAAAAAATGAGTTCGCGTGTGATCTCTGACACGCGTGTCATAGGTTCGCCATCACTGTCCTACATGCTCTAGCAAATTACCAGATCACCTACACAGAACATACAAGTCATTAGATAGTAATTACCTCAACTTCCTGTCACCAAAACTACTTGCACAGCCACTCGAGCCTCTCCTTCCTTCTCACCACAAGAGAAGAAAGAGTCTGACAGGGCCTCCTTTCTTCCCACCTCAGAACTGATTCACATGCTATTCCCAGAATGCCGTTAACCCCACTTTTCTGAGCTCATTCTATTAGAGACTCCTCCCTTATCCATGGGGGATGCATTCCAGGATTCCCAGTGGATGTCTGAAACCAGAGATAGCACCACATCCTGTACATACTGTTTTTTCCTATACATGCATACCTGTGATAAAGTTTAAACTGCTCTTGTGCTTTGGGGCCCTTGTTAACACGTTAAGCTCCCAGTCACCGGTGACTGACAGTATACTTTCCATCCGCAAGACAAAACAGGCTGGGCGTGTAACGTGTTAAGTAAAATAAGGGTGACTTGAACACAAGCACTGTGATCATGTGACAGTCGATATGATAATTGAGGTGGCTGCTAAGTGACTAACAAGTTGGTGTGTAGTATCTATAGCATGGAGACACTGGATAAAGGGATGATTCACATCTCTAGCAGGATGGAGGGGACAGCATGAGATTTTATCTTGCTACTCTGATCATCCCACAATGTGAAATTTAGGAATTGCTTATTTCTGGAATTTTCCATTTAACATTTTTGGACTATAATTGCAGAAAGGGAAACTGCAGGAGATGGGAGTGGATGCTGTAATCCTTCAGGTGTTAACTTAAGCATCTCTTATTCTAAGAAGCTTTCCCTTATCTTCCCATCTCTGAGTTATTTGGTTTCTGAGCTGCTGTATTTACCCTTTTATGTCAATTTTTAAACTAATTAAATAATTCGTTGTGTATAATGTTTCACGGTGCTTAAGGCTGCACAAAAGGCACAGTTCTCTTTTTCCTTCCAAAAACAATTTAAATGTATTTCAAGCAAAATTGACAAGAAGGCCAGTTTTAGGCATTTTAGGGAACACCATTTCACTTCCCCTAAAAGAAATACCAACCAGATGTTATCTCTTACTTTCACTATTTATTCCAGCACAGATAAGCCAAGCCATATGCTTTGCTTGGAAAAATAACACCATTTAACTTCTTGTCCCTTTTTTCTCCAGTTACCACTTTTATTAGTGATATTAGTTCATTTGTTTCACTAATGTATTCGGTTGTTTTGCTTTGGTTTCCATAATAGTTGTGACTGAATTCAAGCAAGTATTGGAGGATTCAGCTCTGTCTTATACTAATTATAATATTGATGCCAAGTTGTTTATATTTTTATGCAATAAATATGAAATGATGACCTGCCTGGTGTGGCTCAGTGGTTGAACATCCACCTATGAACCAGGAGGTCATGGTTCTATTCCCAGTCAGGGCACATGCCCAGGTTGTGGGCTTGATTTTCAGTGTGGGCCATGCAGGAGGCAGCCAATCAATGATTCTCTCTCATCGTTGATGTTTCTTTCTCTCTCTCCCTCTCCCTTCTCTGAAATCAATAAAAATATTTTTTTACAAAATCTGAAATGCTGCAAATATCTCTGTTGTCTGTTTTTTTGTGTATGTGTCGAAAATCCACTTACCTCCAATAAAAAGAAATTGAAATTACTTCCATTAGTAATGTTTTTATAATTAGAATTATTAAATAACTTGATTGTCTATAAAGGCAAAGATTTATTTGACCTGTAACAACACTAAATATATATTAATATAGGTTTGCTTATTTTAAGCCATTTTAAAATGACTGTTTGTCTATAACAAGATGTGTTTGTTCCTGGTTTGTTCTCTGTAACATAAAAAATACGTGGTGGAATCTGTAGGATAGGTGGAGACCTTTAAAAACATTCTACTTCCTGAGCCAAAATTCCATCATAGTACTGGAAGACCTATACCTCCCCTGCCAAGAAAAGCCACAGTTTATTTTCCATCCTTTCATATTGTACAATAAAACTTTATAGCCTCAACCTTAGATCTACCTTTTTGGCCATTAAGTTTTCCCTCTTTCTGTTATTTCCATGCATGAGTGCATGAATATATATGAAATAGCTATTAAAGTAATAAAACTGAATTTTTTATGCATGCCTAAGTAGAAATAGCCAAAGAAAGAAAAGCCCCCCCAAAAAAACCAACAAGAAAAAAAGAAAAACCTGAAGGAAAAACTAGATTATTTACAGATGGGTTTTATTATTACATAGAAAAATGTTACCAACAATATTTAGGTCTGTTGACTATGTCCTGTGCTGTGACTGCTCCTATGTAGCAGATCTGACCATGGGCCTCTGATTTGGTGTTCTGATCTCTCTCCTGGTACAGCCCAGGAACAGATGATATAAGACTGGGCACGCCTGGGTGAGATAACCACCTGCTTAAAAATTCCTACGAACCCCTTCTCTACTTAGGATAAAGTTTAACTTTGAGGAGAGAGGAGGTAAAAGAGAATAGGTGTACATGCCTGTTAGCTCTGCCTTATCTTTTTTTAATCTATGTGAAGTTTATGTAAGATAGTGGCCCCAAACTTTTTTGTTGTTGTTGTTGATGATGCAGTTATGTAAATTTTAATTTTTTACATGATTTCAAATTTGCAGGAAGTTGCAAAAGTAGTACAGAAAATCCTAATAAACCTTTACCCAAATTGGTACTTATTAGTATTTTGCCCCATTTGCTTTATTATCCATGTAATTATTAACATTTTGCACCATTTGTTTTATTATCCATGTAATTTTATGAACATGATCATGTATAATGAAGTAATTTATAGCCTCTTATAATTAATCAATATAGGTAAATGATTTAAATTCAAACTAAAAAGAACATCACTTTTTTGCCAAAATCAATAGTCTAAATCTAACTCCTTTGAATTGAAAATCTCCTTGGACTGAGCCAAAACTGAAGCTCTGTGGTCATGTTCCTGTGGTTCCCCAAGAGGCCTACCTGTATAGACATCCTTTTCTGGGTAAGGAGAGGCAGCTGGATTATAGCTGGTTCATGTGGTGGTAAAGCTAGAAGGGGAAGACCTAAAAACACCGTCCTGGCACCGCCTCACTGGAGGACTTCCTGAGTAAACAGCCTTCCCTGAAAGAAACTGTACACACTCTTGGCGGAGTCATGAGTCATATCTGTGGCAGCAGGCAGACCCGTTTCTGGCTTCTTTGCTTGTCTTTGGTTGCCTGCAACTACAGCTGGTGCCTTAGGAGTGCTTTTGAAAGTACAAGCTGGATTCCCTCAGTAATATCAGTCAAAGAAGTCACATGAAAAGATTGCTCCAATTCATTCTTGCTGTGGGCCTCCAGGGGTAAAATAATATAGTCCATGTCTTTTCCGTCATGAGGAAACCATTGTTCCTGAATCTCCCTGGGACACTCTTACATCCAACCAAACGAAGAGCTCCACAGCCGAGGTTTCCAAATCAAACACAAATGTATTCTTTTGCTGAGAGATGATGGCAGTGATGTGTGCCTTCTGGAGCCCCACAGCCTCTTTTGGAGAGGACAGGAAGTAATAGTTGGTTGACTCAAGGGTTTGCTATTGGTTGACAGGTAAAAAGAAACCATACAGCTTTGCCATGTACAATGCCCACATCTCTGCAGCAGTTTAGACACTGGCTCCTGAAAGAGAAGGACGGCCTTCCCTGCTCGCATCACGAAATGCTAGGTCCAGTGAGAGCACAAAGGCTCCAGGGAACTCTGCCTGTGGACTCTCACAAAGAGCAGAACATCCACTGCTGGGCATGGTTGTCATATACAAGGGAAAATGTGAAGTAGTTCAGTTGACAAATATTACAGGCTTCAATTCTGACATCTTTCCAGATGCCCTGGATCAGAAAGAAAGGCCTCCAGTCCCAACTAAAGGAACACTGCTCCTTTCGAATAAAGTTGGCATGGCATTCTCCCTTCTGTACACTGGGAGGGCAGTCTGAGGGTACCTCATAGCTAGTGTGAGCTCTGCTCTGCTCTGCTGGGATGCATACAGCACTGGTGACTGGAAACACAGCTCAAGGGAGTTTAGGGCTTTGACCACATGCATAACATCAAAGCTGTATTTTAACATGATTGTTTTCCCAATAAGAACATTATGGTATTGAGCAGGACCTTTGTAACTATATCAACACCCTCAAAAATCAGGTTTACTTTTTGCAATTTGCTAATATCAAAGGGGGTCTGAAATTTTTGGCTATAGATCCAGTTATCCAAGGAGTTCCATGTAGTTAAGGTCATTAAATTTGTAGCAAGGATCCATTAAGGGAACTCAGGCACAGGCTTGCTGTGGTGGACACACAGGGTACCTGATTGAGGTTGCGCTGGAACAAGGCAGTGTGCATGCAACCAGGGACCTCTCCAGGCAGCTCTAGTGAGCCTTTCCCGTTGTAGATCCTCCAACTTCCCTACAAGCTAGGGTCCGCACTGCACAGCACGAGCAGCAGGAACAGGCAGAGGCGCTTGCTGAGACCCAGAGGAAGGTGTCAGTGCCAGTGCTGCAGAAGACCACAGAAGCCTCAGTGAGCTCTTGTGGCCCCCAAACTTTTTATCAACAGAGATAAATTTCTTTATCATTTTCTAATTATTTCACTTAAAACATTTTTTTACAAGAGAAGCTTAAGTACATGGTTTCTCCATTTTTATAGAAGTATCCAGCAGAATTTGTAGTTAACATGAAATAACCAGTGTTATCATTTTGAGTTATAATCAAAAGCAAAAAACTGCCTCTGTGATCATGTTATGCTTAAATGTTTAGTTCTGTGAAGCTTTCTGAAGTGTTGAAACTAGTCCACAGGTCCCCACTTTAATGGAGCTCATGGTGTCCAACTCCTGTTTTTGAAAAATCTGTGTGAGAAAGGAAATACTGCAGTGCACATATTATAACCTAATTCCTCTTGCCTTTCTCTGGTCCTGTTTTGTTTGTAAAATGGGATAATAGTTTATTAACCACTAAAAGGCAGGGATATGAATAAGAAGACATTCTGGAATCTTTTCTAATTTTTTTTAAATTATTCTTTCAATAGATATTTAAATATTAAGCACCGAGCTGCAGAATGGTAAGACAGAGATAAGATGTCTGCCTCAATAGGATTTTATAACTTAGTTCTTAGCTGTGATACTAGTGTTATGTTATTCAATTAGCTCTTGCCTTTATTGTAGTATTTCACTCACCTAGTTTCTAATTGTATTGGCTCAGCTGCTTGGCATCAAGACTTCCAGCTGTAGAGAAGCAAACATCACCTTTTTTCCTCACTGAGTTTCAAGTAGAAGGATTTTTTTTTTAACCACAATGATTTCTTTAAAGGGCATACTGCCACCTGAAGATGTCACCTTCTAGATGTCAGTTACTACTTCCTAGAACACTTCTTCAGTTGGGAACAAGAATCAATCTCTCTTTAAAAAACTGATGAGATTCCAAAATGGCAGCAGAGTAAGTGGAAGCTACATTGACATGTCCCACGGACAAATTAGAATTAGAACTAATATACAGAAAAACCATCCTGAATAATCAACTGAAGACTAGCTGGAGAGAACCCTGATAACCAAGAATTGAAAGTGGAGACTGCATAGAGATTGGTAGGAAGTGTGAAGGTGCAAAAGGGCTGGCCAGGCTCCCACAGATAGCAGCTGAAGTTCCAGAGGGATATCTTGGCTGTGGTGGGTTCCCACTGAGAACTCTGGAGTCTAAACCCCAAGCTGGGCTGCCTGCCAGCAAGCAACAGCTGGAAATGCAGGCACCATCTTAAAGGGCCAACGCACAAAATCTCATATGCAGCCATTCACCTTGGGCTTTGGCAGAGGGAGGGCAGAGTGGACTGGAACTGTGTGAGCAGAAGCCAGGGTTAGGGACTCTGGGATTAGAGCTTAGAAGGCAGAAACCCCACTTTCCTGTGCTGAAACATTCCCTCATATTACACAGGACATCTTTCTCCAGGACCCTAACCATCCAGGCTAGGGGGAGAGCAATTGCCCCACCCTGTTGGAAAATCTCTTGCCACAGGAGGCTAATCAAGATAATAATAATCAGACTACAGGCAAATGTAGGTCTCTGGAGGCTTTGAGTCTTTGCCTGAACTAATTCAGGGGCCGAGGCTAGGAAAAACAGACCTTGCTGCACATCTTGGTCCTTTCCAAAGACAACAAGCCCCAATAGAGGGAACCACAAGCTGTGGATTGCTGATAGCTCCAAACAGGGTACTCAGGACCAGTCACGGTGCCTGATATTGTCCTGCACTAGAGATTGGGAGTTGTAGCAGATCTACCTAATATATAGACACAAGCCCAAACAGGCAGCCAAAATGGGGAGACAAAAAAAAAAAAAAAAAAACCACAAGGCCCAAATGAAAGAATAAGAATTCTCCAGAAGGGCCAAATGAAATGGAAATAAATTTATCAGACATAGAGTTCAGAATAATGATGGCAAGGATGCTCAACAGCATGAAAAAAGATATAACTATGAAGAATGACATAGCACTAATAAACAGCACAGTGTAAGGAATACACAGCAGATTAGGAGAAGCCCAGGATCAGATCAGTCAAGACAGGAGAGAAAAAATCAAAGAACCAAAAAGAAAAAAAAATTTAAAAACAGGACAGCTTATAGTAGCTGTGGGACAACATGAAACGTAACAGTGTTTGCATCATAGGATTACCAGATGGGGAAGAAAGTAAGCAAGGAATAGAGAACATGTTTGAAGAAATGGCAGAAAACTTCCCTAACCTAGTAAAGGAAAAAGTCACACGAGTACAGGCGGCACAGAGAGTCCCAAGCAAGAAGAACCCAAAGTGGCCCATGCCCAGACATCATAATTAAAATGCCAAAAATTAAAGACAAAGAGAGAATCATAAATGCAGCAAGAGAAAAACAATTTGTTACCTACAAAGGAGCTCCCATAAAGCTGTCAGCTGATTTCTCATCAGAAACTCTACAGGCCAGAAGGGAATGACCTGAAGTATTTAAGATAATGAAACGCAAGGATCTGAAACCAAGATTACTATATCTAGCAAGGCTGTCATTCAAAATAGATGGTGAATTAACGAGCTTCCCAGGCAAAAAATAAGACTGAAGGAGTTTATCACCAACAAACCAGCACTGTGAGAAATGTTAAAGGGACTGAGAAAAAGAAATAGAGAGACAGGCATAAAGAATTAAAATGACAGTAAATATCTAAAAGAGACCTACCTCCGAACAAAAGACACACAGGATGGGAGTGAATGGATGAGAAAAAATACTCCATGCAAATGGAAACAGAAAAAAACCTGCAGTAGAAATACTCATAGCTGACAAAAGACTTCAAATTGAAGTTTATCACAAGAGAAAAAACAAAGGTCACTACATAATACTAAAGAGATCGATCCAACAAGAGGATATAACCCTGGTAAACATATATGTGTCCAATAGAGGAGCATCTCAATATATAAAAAAACTTCTAGAGGACTTTAAGGGAGAGATCAACTGCAATACAGTTATAGTAGGGGAATTTAACACCCTGCTGACTTACTGGATAGATATTCCAGATAAAAAATTAACCAGGAAACAGGACTCTAAATGACACACTAGATCAGATGGACTTGACATTTATAGAAAATTTCATCCCAAAGCTGCAGAATATATATTCTTCTCAAGTGCACATGGGACCTTTTCAAAGATAGACCACATGTTAAGATACAAAACAAGTCTCTACACGTTCAAGAAGACTGAAATATCAAGCATCTTCTCAGTTCACAATGGACTGAAATTAGAAATCAACTACAGTAAAAACACTTAAAAAACATTCAAACACATGGAGACTAAATATCATGTTACTAAACACTGAATGGGTTTCCAATGAGATCAAGAAATAAATAAAAACCTTCCTGGAAACCAATGAAATGAACACACAACAACCCAAAATCTCTGGGACAAAACAAAAGCAATTCTAAGAGGGAAGTTCATAGCACTATGGGCCTACCTCAAAAAAAAAAAAAGAAGAAGAAGAAAGAAAAAGAAAGAAAGAAAGAAAGAAAGAAAGACGGGAGGGAGGGAGGGAGGGAGGGAGGGAAAGAGAGAGAGAAAGAAAAAAAAGAAAAGAAAGAAAAGAAAAATTAATAATAAACTAGTTACTGTACAACTTAAAGAATTAGAAAGAGAACAACAAGAAAAGCCAAGAGCCCTAACCAGTTTGGCTTAGTGGATAGAGCCATCTGCCTGTGGACCGAAGGGTCCCGGGTTTGATTCCAGTCAAGGGTATGTACCTCATTTGGAGGCTCCTCCCTGGCCCCGGCCCTGGTCAGCGTGCATGCAGGAGGCAACCAATCAATGTGTTTCTCTCACATCAATGTTTCTCTGTCTTTGCCTCTCTCTTCCACTCTCTAAAATTAGTGGAAATATATCCTCAGGTGAGGATTTTAAAAAAAAAGGAAAGAAAAGCCAAGAGTAAGTAGAAGGAAGGAAATAATAAAGATTAAAGCAGAAGCTTCTGTGGCATGACCGAGGCTGGTGGGAGGGTGACCCGATTGATACTGTCGCTGCCCGAGCTGAGAGCAAAGGCCCCAGAGCCCGGCGTCTCTGCCGCGGTCAGCCGTTTCCCAGGAGCTCTGCATCCCCCACCTGCTCCAGTGCTGGGAAATACTGTGCCCTAAAGAATCCGGATCGAGAGCCAAATGGAGGAACAGTGAGGATGAGAGGGTTGGCAGCAACGCGTGGCAGCCGGTTGGTAAAGCGTGAATACCTGAAGGTGAATGTGGTGAAGACCTGCGAGGAAATCCTGTTATGTGCTGGTACAAGTGCAACCCTCGCAGCCCGGCCTGCCGTGCCCCCGCTTCTCCCTCTATCTCTCAGCCGAGCTCCAGATTGGGGTGATCCGGGTCTACTCACAGCAATGCCAGTACCTCGTAGGTATGGCTGGGAAGGCTGCACGAAAGTGGGGCAGAGCTGAGTGGCCTTCTAGGCTCGCTCCCTACCTTGCCCTCCCTGCCCAGAGAGGACATCCAGCACATCCTAGAGCGCCTGCAACGTGCCCAGTTGCAGATCCGAATAGATATGGTGGAGACTGAACTACCCAGCCTGTTGCTTCCTAACTGCCTGGCCATGATGGAAACCTTGGAAGATGCTCCAGACCCCTTTTTTGGGATGATGTCTGTGGATCCCAAGCTTCCCAGCCCCTTTGATGTACCTCAGATCCGACACCTTTTGGAGGCTGTGACCCCAGAGAGAGCCCCTGAAGAGATCCCTCCCGAAGTCCCCATAGAGCCTGGGAAGCCAGACAGGACCCTGGTCACTGTGCTGTCTCCGGAGGCCATCACCCTCCAGGAAGCAGAGCCCATACACATGCTGCAGATCGATGGTGAACGAGATCTCCCAGAGGTTAGCCATCGAGACTTGGACCTGCTCATTGCTGAGGAAGATGAAGCTATCTCGTTAGAGGAACAAGTGTCCAAGGAGGAACCTCGAGCCCCAGAAGTGGAAACTATAGTTCCCCCTCTCTCACCTCTAGCTCTTCTACAGTTGGAAGAGGCCGCAGAGCCACTTCCAGGCCAGGTCCTGGCCCCAGAGGAGGTGAAGCCAGCAGTCTGGGAGCCGGAGGCCCTGCTTGCTGAGGTGACGCCCCTGCAGGAGCTGCATCTCCTAGCCCCACTCAGCCCAGAGACGAGGCCCCCAACCTCCCCACCTGCTCGCCGCTGCTGTAGTCGCCGCCGCCAGTTATTGTTCTGGGACAAGGAGACTCAGATCTCCAGGGAGAATTTCCAGAAACAGCTGCAAACCAGAGCTCATTGCTGGGAGTGTCCGATGGTGCAGTCCCCTGAGAGGATCATCAGAAGCCCCACAGAGCTGTTTCAAACCCCAACTTACTCTGGCTGGCTACCCCCAGAACTGCTGGCTTTCTGGACCCGCTGTGCCCAGCCACCCCCAAAAGCACTCAGACAAATGCCCCTGGAGCCTGAAGAGGAGGCTGCTGAGAGGGAGGCAGCAGCTTAGGAGGAAAGGAGAAAAACGGAAACCCTGAGTGATATCGCGGTCCTGAGGGAGGCCCACGAGCCCAGTGGGCCCCTTATGCTGTCTTCAGAGCTCTCCATAGAAGCAGCTGAGGAGGAGAAGTCTCACATCAGCTTCATCCCCCCGGAGAAGCGATGGGCCTGGGCTGAGGCGGAGCAGCCAGAGCCCCCTGTATTGCCTGTGGTGCCCGAACTCCCTGAGGTGCCCATGGAGATGCCTGTGGAGCTGCCTCCGGAGGCAGAGCTGCTCTCACTTGAGGCTGTGTACAGGGCAGTGGCACTGGAGCTGCCGGCCAACAGGAAACCAGATTTCAGCAGCCTAGTGTTACCTCTTAGCCCTCGCAGGATGGCTGCCCGGGTCTTCTACCTGCTCCTGGTGCTCGCAGCCCAGCAGATCTGTCGCATGGAACAAGAGAAGCCATACGGGCGCCTCCTGATCCAGCCGGGGCCCCAATTCCAATGTGGTTAGAACTAATTTAGAAGCTGCCAAGAAACCAGCTACGTTAAACCCTGTCTTGCCTTACTAGACTCTGCCTGTCTCCTTTCTGGAAGTCACCTTTGTTCTTCCTGCTCTCAGAGCAGAGCTACTGTTTAAGCAGAAAATGAACTGCCTTTATTAAAAAAAAAAAAAAAAAAGATTAAAGCAGAAGTAAATGACATAAAGACTAAAAAAAAATAAATACAAAAAAATTTAGAAACTAAGAGCTGGTTCTTTGAAAAGATTCACAAGATTAATGAACTTTTAGCCAGACTCATCAAGAAACAAAGAGAAATTACCCAAATAAATAAAACCAGAAACAAAAGCAAGGAAATAACAACTGACACCACAGAAATACAAAGGATTGTAAAAAAATGCTATGAACAACTATATGCCAACAAGCTAGACAATGTGGATGAATTCCTAGAAAAATACTATCTTCCAAAATTGAATCAAGAAGAATCAGAAAACCTGAATAGGCCAATAACAAATGATGAAATTGAAGCAGTAATCAAAAAACTCAAAGCAAACAAAAGCCCAGGTCTGGATGGCTTCACAGGGGACTTTTACCAAACATTCAAAGAGGAACTAACACGTAAACTCCTCAAGCTATCCAAAATATCCAAGAGGAGGAACACTCCAAGGGCTTTTTATGAGGATAGCATTATCCTAATTCTAAAACCAGGTAAAGACACTACAAAGAAAGAGAATTACAAGCAGATATTCCTAATGAACATAGATACTAAACTCCTTAGCAAAATATTAGAAAATCTAATCCAGCAATACATTAAAAAGATCGTACACCATGATAAATGGGATTTATTCTGGGAATGCAAGGCTGGTACAATATTAGTAAATTAATAAATGTGATACATAAACAAATTGAAAGATAAAAATCACATGATCACATCAATAGACACAGAAAAGGCATTCAACAAAATCCAACACCCATTTACACTAATAAAAGAGAAACATGCAAATTGATGTCACTCTGCTACGCCCACCAGCCAATCAGGATACATATGCAAATTAACCCAACAAATATGGAAGTTAATTTGCACATGCAGGTGCGGAGCGAAGACTGAAGATGACTGAAGACTGAAGAGGTTTGGCTTCTCCACTGCAGCCGGAGCAGAGAAGCCAAGCCTCTCTGCTGCGGCCCGAGCGGAGAAGCCAAGCCTCTCTGCTGCGGCCCGAGCAGAGAAGCCAAGCCTTGCTGCTGCGGCCTGAGCGGAGAAGCCAAGCCTTGCTGCTGTGGCCGGACCAAAGGCCTGGGTCCCGGGTGCCAGAGGAAAACCGGTGCCAACAGCCAGGGGAAGGAAGGCCTATTGGGCGAATCTTTGTGCAATAGGCCTCTAGTTTTTTGATAAAAATTCAGCAAAGTGGGAATAGAGGGATCATACCTCAACATAATAAGAGCTACATATGTCAAACCTATAGCCAACATCATACTTTATGGGCAAAAACTAAAACCATTTCCCCTAAGAACAGGAACAAGACAGAGATGTTTGCTTTCACCACTCTTCTTCAACATAGTACTGTAAGTCCTAACCACAGTGATCAGACAAGAAGAAGAAATAAAAGACATCCAAATTTAAAAGAAGGAAGTAAAACTGTCATTATCCACCAAAAAAGTACTAGATTTAATAAATGAATTTGTCAATGTAGCAGGATACAAAGTTAACACTCAGAAATTGATGGCATTTTTATACACCAATAATGAATTCTCAGAAGGAGAAACTAAACAATCCCATTTACTATTGCAACAAAAAAGTTAGAATACTTGGGAATAAACCTAACCAAGGAGGCAAAAGACCTGTAGTCAGAAAACTGCAGGACATTGAAAAGAGATAGAAGAAGATATAAACAAGTGGAAAAATACACTGTGTTCATGGGTTAGTAGAATCAACATCATTAAAATGTCCATACTACCAAAAGCAATCTATAGATTTAATGCAATTCCTATTAAAATACCAACAGCATATTTCACAGATCTAGAACAAATACTCCAAAAGTTTATATGGAACCAAAACAACCCCGAATAGCTGCAGCAATCTTGAGAAAGAACAAAGTTGGAGGGATCACAATACCAGATACCAAGTTACACTACAAAGCCACTATAATTAAAACAGCCTGGTACTGGCACGAGAACAGGTGTAGAGATCAATGGAACAGAACAGAGAACCCAGAAATTGACCCAAGTCATTATGCTCAATATTTGAGAAAGGAGGCAAGAACATATAATGGAGCCAAGACCCTCTCTTCAATAAATGGTGTTGGGAAAATTGGACAGATACATGCAAAAAAAAAATAATAATGAAACTAGACCACCAACTTTTATCATGCACAAGAATAAACTCAAAATGGATAAAAAGCTTTAATGTAAGTCAGGAAACCATAAAAAATCCTAGAATAAACCATAGGCAGCAAAATCTCAGGCATCTCTCATGGCAATATGTTTATGGATACATCTGCTAGGGCAAAGGAAACTAAGAAGAAAATAAGCAAATGAGAATATATCAAAATAAAAGGCTGCTCAGCAAAAGAAACCAACAAAATGAAAAGAGAGCCCACTGTATGGGAGAACATATTTGGCATTGATATATCTGATAAAGGGTTAATCTCCAAAATATATGGGGAACTCATACAACTTACAAAAAGAAGACAACAATCCCATTTTTAAAAATGGGCAAAGGACCTAAATAGACATTTCTCCGAAGTAGACATACAGATGGCCAGGAGACATGAAAAAAATGCTCAAAGTCACTGATCATAAGAGAGATACAAATTAAAATGACAATGAAATATCACTTAATACTTGTCAGAATGGCTACCATCCACAAATAAACAAATGACAAGTGCTGGTGAGGATGTGGAGAAATGGGAACTCTAGTACACTGCTGGTAGGAATGCAGACTAGTTCAGCCATTAAGGAAAACAGTATGGAGTTCCCTAAAGAAATTAAAAATGAAATTGCTGGTTGACCCAGTGATCCCACTTCTAGGAATATATCCTAAGAAACCCAAAACACCAATCAGAAAGAATGTTTGCACCCCTATGTTCATAGCAGTGCTATTTACAATAGCTATAATCTGGAAACAGCCCAAGTGCCCATTAGTAGATGAGTGGATAAAAAAAGCTGTGATACATTTACACCATGGAATACTCTGCAGTAGTAGAAAAGGAGGATCTCTTACCCTTTGAGACAATATGGAGGGACCTGGAGAATATTATGCTAAGTGAAATAAGCCAGTCAGAGAAAGACATGTGTCACATGATCTCACTCATATGTGGAATCTAATGAACAAAATAGATCCTGAGACAAGCACAGAACAGACTGTCGAATCTCAGAGTGAAGGCGGGGGACTGTGGGTGGGTGGGAAGAGATCAACCAAAGAACTTGTATACATATGTGCATAACCCATGGACCCAGACAATAGTGTGAAGGCCTGGGGCAGGGTTTAGGGGCATGATAGAAATGGTGATGAAAAGGGGACATATGTAAAACTTTTAACAATAAAGAATTTTTTAAAAAAAAAACCTGATAAGACTAACCTAAATTGTCTAAAAATGAAATTGCATATGATAATGAATAATATGTGGCATAACTTTAAGAAAAGCAGTATAAAGCATGTGAATCATGGTCAGTTTTTTGTTTGTTTGCTTTTGTTTTGGGTTTTTTTGTTGTGAAGCTTCACATGAGGATTTTTTTTCCCATTGATTTTCAGAGAGAGTGAAAGGGAGGGAGTGGAGAGAGAGACATACATCAATGTGAGACACATCAACTTGCTGCCTCCAGCACGCACCCAAATGAGGTGTAGGTTGGGTCCCGGAACCCAGGTACCTGCCCTGATCAGGAATTGAACCCTCGATTCTTTGTGCATGGACCAAATGCTCCAACCACTGCGCACACCAGCCAGGGCATAGTCAGTTTCTTAAGCTAATAGAATATGCAAAGATAGGGAAATACGTCTACTACATACACACTTTTCTGAGGTTTGTTATCAGCATCATATTACTACATATTCTACATACACATTCACATGGCCCCTTAGATTTGTAAATTAAATTGTAATGTTTACTTGTGTGATGACCTCATGGGATAGCACCTAATATTAGAATCTAGAGTTCTTTGTTATTGATAACATGTAATAGTGTATCAGTGAATAAAAATTATCCCAAACTGTAATACCTAAGCTTACAAACATGGTCATAGATGTTTCTAAAAACTAATCATATTCACAATTAATGTTTTCATTTATAATGCAAAATTAAAATACTGAAAATTTGCTAACATCAAATAGAATTTATTCCCACTAGGTTTATAGTCCCAATTAAGCATTCAAGCTACAGGAAAGGCACATAGAGAAAGTATTCATTTTAACTTGTCACGTGATTTTTCTTTTTCTTTTTTTAAAATATATTTTTATTGATTTCAGAGACAAAAGGAGAGAGACAGAAACATCAATGATGAGAGATCAACATTGATCAGTTGCCTTCTTCATGCCCCCTATTGGGGATTGAGTCTGCAACCCGGGCATGTGCCCTGATCAGGAATCCAATCGTGACCTCCTGGTAGATGCTCAACCACTAAGCCACATCGGCTGGGCTGATTTTTCAGTGTACAAAAGGAACTTCGTAGATATTTTGAGAGCAAAACGGGAAATTTGTAGTGCATGCACATGACTTATGTAAGAAATGAAAGGAGACCTTTTCCAGCATTTTTCTAGCTGTATAAAATGGCTGATCACAAAAGAAGCAATGTCATAGCTTTAGAATTATAGTGAGTAAGAGGTAAGTGATGTAAGCCATAGAGAAAATGGCTCAAAACCTGACAGAATTTTAAATCTCTGTTATCCAATAGAAAACTATTGAAAGGAACATCACGTTAGAATGGATAGTCCTATTTGCTAGCCTTTTTAATTTGACTGCAGAGCTCTAAAGAGAACTTTTCAGGGTTCAAAAAGGTAGCTTTCTAAAACATGCAGGTGTATTTTTTTAATCAGTGAAAGCAGAAAGAGGCAGATTGTAATAACTGAACAAAATCACGTTTGATAAGAATTTATGATGCAGATAACTAAGCTAAGTCAAAGATACTTGTAAGATTTTAAATGTCAGTATATGGACCTGAAGGGTAGTACACTAAATGAAATAAATCAGGCAGATAAAGAAAAATATCAGATGATTTCACTTATATTAATAATCTAAAAAACAAAACAGAAACAGATTCATAGATACAGGAAACAAATTAGTGGTTTCTAGAGGGGGGAGTGGCTGAGGGGCAGTTGAAATGGGATTAAGAGGTAATGGGGATGTAAAATACAGCATAAAGAATATAGTTAAGCCCTGGCTGATGTGGGTTAGTGGTTATAGCATCAACCCAAGAACCTGAAGGTCTTTGGTTAGATTCCTGGTCAAGGGCATGTGCCTGGGTTGCAGGTTCCATCCCAGCCCTGGTTCCATCCTGGCCCTAGTTGGGGTGTGTATGGGAGGTAACCAATTAATGGGTCTCTCTCATTGATGTTTTTTTCTCTTTCTTGCTTCCCCTCCCTCCCTTTCACTCTATCTAAAAATCAATGGATAAAATATACTCAGTTGAGGCTTAACAAATAAAAAAAAGAATATAGTCAATAATCCTATATAATAAAAAGATAATATGCAAATTAACCCTCATACCCTCACAAGATGGCTGCCTACAACCAGGCCAGCAGGGGGATTAGTGAGAGATGACCAAACAACTGAACAGCAAGCTGTGTGGGGCCACCAGGCTGGCGGGGGGATGGGGGGGTGTGAGGGGCAACCAGGCTGGTGGGGGGGGACAGTTAGGGGTGACCAGGTTGGCGGGGGGGGGTGCAGTTGGGGATGACCAGGCTGGCAGGGGGGAAGTTGGGGGCAATTAGGCTGGCGGGGGGGGCAGTGAGGGGTGACCAGGCCGGCGGGAGGGGCAGTTAGGAGCAACCAGGCCAGCAGGGGGGGCAGTGAGGGGTGACCAGGCTGGTGGGGGGGGGGGGGACAGTTAGGAGCAACCAGGCCAGCAGGGAGGGGGCAGTTGGGGCCTGATCGTTGACCCATGAACCAAGTGGTCACAGTTTGATTCTCAGTTTGATTACAGGTCAGGGTACATGAGCAGGTTTTAGGAGCGACCAGGCCAGCAGGGAGGGGGCAGTTGGGGTGACCAGGCTGGCATGCAGAGGCAGTGAGGGGCTATCAGGCCAGCGTGGTGGTGGTGGGGGGGGCACAGTTAGGGGCAACCAGGCAGGCAGGCAGGCAGGTGAGCAATTAGGAGCCAGCAGTCCAGGATTGTGAGAGGGATGTCCGACTGCCGGTTCAGGCCCAATCCCCGAGACCAGGGACATCCTAAACCATCAGTCAGACAGCCTAAACCATCAGTCGGACATCCCCCAAGGGGTCCCGGATTGGAGAGGGTGCAGGCTGGACTGAGGGGGACCCCCCCCCCCCGCCATGCACGAATTTCATGCACCGGGCCTCTAGTATTTTAATAACTGTATAGTGGCAGATGGTAACTAGACTTATTGTAGTGATCACTTTGTAATGTATATACTAGTAAGTATCAAATCACTGTGATGTACACCAGAAAATAATAGGATATTATCTGCCGATTATAATTCATGTTTTTGAGATGGGGTGAGTGAAATTGAAAACAGGTCTTACAAAGAACCTACAGTGTCTTTGTATTTAGACTTAGAATTCTCTGGCTCATAACTTTCATTTAAAGATTTTAGCTAAAATTGTCAACTCTTATTTTTTTAATAAATAGTTGTTTTGTCTTTTAAATTATTTTTTTCTTAATGGAAGTTGAGTTTTCCAAGGAATATTGCTACTAAGTAATGTTTCTTCTTTGCTATAGGTAAAGCTTTAGTCAAGAGGCTGACAAAAAAGGTAAGCAGTGTGTGTAGGGAGGGGTTCTTTCTTTCTTATGATAGGAAATGAACTTCTATAAGTTAAATTAAAAGATTTTATTATGTGTATATTCAAAGGATATTGAGGATGTACTGGCAGCAATCCAAACAACTCATTGTGGATCAACCTTTTTTAGAGACCTTGGCGATAAAGGTAATTTTGATTTGTTGTTAACTTTCTGCTTATGTGTTTGTTTTAAAATGTTTTTATTGATTTCAGAGAGAAGAAGGGAGAGGGAGAGAGATAAAAATATCAGTGATGAGAGAATCATTCATCTGCTGCTTCCTGCATACCCCCCACTGGGGACCGGCCTAAAACCTGCTCATGTGCCCTGACCTGTAATCAAACTGAGAATCAAACTGTGACCTCTTGGTTCATGGGTCAACGCTCAAGCACTGAGCCACACCAGCAGGCACTACTTACATATTTTTATCAACCAAAGCATTACTAAGGAATTATGGTATGAGGCTTGTGGCTATGTGTTAGAGAATATACAGTAGAGAACCTACAAAGAGAATGTTATAACACAAACCAGGTTATTTAACCAGTTAACTACCACGTGTCCAAAACGGAAACCATCCCCGACACACCACGATATTTTGAATTTAATTTAAAAAATCAGTTTGCAATGAATATTATAAAAATATACAGTTTGAGTGTTCTTCAATATTTTCAACTGAAAATTCTCATGAAAAATTATTTTAAAGTTGGTCAGGGCTGCCACTTAGGAAAAACATTTTTTTTTTTATAGACCCGTGTGGTGTGTGGGGAAGGTCCACCGCTTGCGTCTACAGACGCTTATGTTACACGGGTTAATAGGTGTTTGTAAATTGTAATAAAATACTCATTAGGTAGTAAGTAACTTTATCATACTCTGAACAGTCACACATAAATTATTCAAGCGATTTTTTAAAATATATTTTTATTGATTTCAGAGAGGAAGGGAGAGGAAGAGAGAAACAGAAACATCAGTGATGAGAGGGAATCATTGATCAGCTGCCTTCTGCACACCCCCCACTGAGGACCGAGCCCACAACCTAGGCACAGGCCCTTGACCAGAACCGAACCCAGGACCCCTCAGTCCGCAGGCCGACGTTCCATCCACTAAGCCAAACCAGCCAGGGCCTCAAGCGATTTTTATTAAAGCCTAGAAAGGAGGAGCAGGGCAGAATATCTAAAGCATGGGTGGGAACCTTTTTTCTGCCAAGGGCCATTTGGATATTTATAACATTCTCAGGCCATACAAAATAAATAGTTTAAAAATTAGCCTGTTATATTTGGTCAAACATTTAATTAACTCACCCCTAATGCCTTGGCAGGGCCAGACTAAATGATTCCTCGGGCTTTATACTGCCTGTGTGCAGATATTTCCTACCCCTGATCTAAAGTAACAAGAGAAGGCCGCAAAGAGAATCCATATAAAAGAACTATAAAAGTTTTCACTATCTTATAACGAGCAAAAGGTAGTATATTCTTGAAATAAAAAAATAATTTTATCCACCATGCATTATAAAAAAGGAAATTATAAGTCACAGTTATTATGTATTTTTTAAACCTAAGCAGAATTCTCAATATAATACCATTCTCAAAGATATACTGAATATAAATTATATCACATAGTGTAAGATATAAATACATTCTTATGATGTGGTAATTTCTCTTTGGGGAACAGGATTCTCAAAATTGCATTCAGTGGCAATCCATATTTTATAATGATTCCAATTTTTAAATATTTCCAGAGAAGCATAGTAACAAAATTTAATCATCTCTTCTAGTTGCCTCTAAGGATTTTTTAACAATTTTTAAAATATAAATTATTTTAAATACTTCCCTACTTCACATGCAGTTTTAAAATATTGCCATTTAACAGAATTTATTTTGCAATTAGATGTGGCAAATATGTATTAAATTGTTTCTCCTATTAATATTCTAAAGTGTCCATTAATTTTAAAAAGCGTTTTCAGGGGGCAAATGCCTAGAATGCTATTGTTACAAATATCTTTGTCTATAATCTATCTTGAGAGGGTAGGGTGCTATTTCTACACTGTTTCAACTCTTCATTCAAGCTTTTTATTTACATCAGCATTTCAAAGAAAAACTGGAATTTTCTTTTTCAAACAGCTCCCCTGTGGAAAAGACATGGACTTATGTCTAGAGAAAAGAAACATGAGGTCTCCTTTTGGCACCAAGCCCACCAGTGCAGTCTAGCAGTTTGGCCATTTCTTCACATTGCCATATTCCTTTGAAATTTAGAAAAAAAACTATTCACTTTTTTTGTGTGTGAGGCTGCCACGGGATGAAATACTTCAACTAAGAATGCCTTCATATGAACACTGAATATTTTAAAGAAAAAAATATCTGGCCCTAGCCAGTTTGGCTCAGTGGATAAAGCATTGGCCTGTGGCCGAAACCGGTTTGGCTCAGTGGATAGAGCATCGGCCTGCAGACTGAAAGGTCCCAGGTTTGATTCTGGTCAAGGGCATGTACCTGGGTTTCGCACATCCCCAGTGGCGGGTGTGCAGGAGGCAGCTGATCCATGTTTCCCTCTCATCGATGTTTCTAACTCTCTCTCTCTCTCCCTCCCTTTCTCTCTGTAAGAAATCAATAAAATATATTTAAAAAAAAAAAAAGAATTTCTTTAAAAAAAAAAAAGCATTGGCCTGTGGACCAAAGGATCCTGGGTTCCATTCCAGTCAAGGGCACATACCTTGGTTGCAGGCTTCTCCCCAGCCTGGGCCCTGGTAAGGGCTCCCTTAGGAGGCAACCAGTCAATGTTTCTCTCTGTCTATCCCTCTCTCTTCCACTCTCCCTAAAATTTAATGGAAAAATATCCTCTGGTGAGGATTAACAACAACAAAAAAAGGAAAAAAAGAAAAAATATATGAAGACTTACTGTATAGGCTTTTTTGTTGAAGAGAAGTACACCTGCTTCAAAATAAAAACAGAAAAGTCAGCGGTATAAAGTAATAATGTAAGTCATTTAAAATACATACCTGAAGTTACAACCAAAACACTGAATTATAGTACCTGGATGCAAAATCTTTACCTGCCTTGCTCTGAACAACTGGCCCCACATTGCTGCATTGCATTTCTGCATTACATGATTGGGAGCCATTATAATGTGATCTTCCTCCTCTGCCATCCCCACTTCAAGCCTGTATTCCTCATTTCTGTGCTACCATGGTAGCTTTACTTCCCATTGCTTCTTCTACATAAGCATTTCAGACCTGTCTTGTATGGCTTTCCCATTTATATCACAACTGTTTAATTAAAATTTTCACCCATTCTTCAAAGACCATTTTTAGAATTGCACTTCTGATCATCCAAACTTAGGAAGTGATTTCACAGTTTTCTAAAGTCCTATAAATCTTACTCTCAGTATCTCTTAATGGTATTTAGCATTTTCTTCTTTTTTTTTTAAATATATTTTATTGATTTTTTACAGAGAGGAAGGGAGAGGAATAGAGAGTTAGAAACATCGATGAGAGAGAAACATCGATCAGCCGCCTACTGCACACCTCCTGGGGATGTGCCCGCAACCAAGGTACATGCCCTTGACCAGAATTGAACCTGGGACCTTTCAGTCCACAGGCCGACGCTCTATCCGCTGAGCCAAACCGGTCAGGGCAGCATTTTCTATAAACATTTGCATTTCAGCCTCCTGATGTATACAACACCATCTATTAAGAATTCTTGCTAGAAATCAAACTTGCATCTAAACACAGCTCTGGATCTGACTAGCTACCAGTTTGTAGAAATTGTAAAAGATAGAGGAACATGAAATGACGAAGATGCAGTCATAAAAATTTTCTAAACTGTAATAAACTTTACAGGACAATGGAGCATGCTTCTTCAACAAATTAGTTGAAAGGGGGGAAAACGACAAGGGAGAACCTATAGATTATAAGATATTTAAGACACAAGGAACAAAGAAAAATTAAAAACTTTTGTGAATCAAAGTACACTATCTCTTGGGCTGGTGTGGCTTCATTGTTAAAGCATCAGTCCACACACTGACAGGTAGGTTGTGGGTTCAGTTTCCGCACAAGGACATGTTACCTGGGTTGCAGGTTTGATCCCCAGGCATGAACAGGAGGCAACCAATCGATATGTCTTTCTCACAGCCATGTCTGTCTGTCTGTCTGTCTGTCTGTCTCTCTCTCTCTCTCTCTCTCTCTCTCTCTCTCTCTCTCTCTCTTCCTCTCTCCCTCCCTCCCTCCCTCCTTTCCTCCCTACCTCCTTTCCACTCTAAAAATCAATGGAAAAAATATCCTCAGTTGTGGATTAACAACAACAAAAAAAGGTACACTATCAAGAGAGTAAAAAGGCAACCAACCGACTGGATGGAAGAAAATATTTACAAATTATATATAGGGGGCTAATATTCAGGATATGTAAAGAACTCCTATAACCCAGCCGGTGTGACTTAGTTGGTTGAGGAGGTCCTGGTTGGATTCCTGGTCAGGGCACATGCCCGTTTGCAGGCTCGATCCCCAGTACCCCAGTAGGGGGCATGCAGGAGGCAACTGATTGACATTTCTCTCACATCAATGTTTCTATCTCTGTCTTCCTCTCCCTTCTTCTCTCTGAAATCAATAAAAACATACTTAAATTTTTTTTTTGAAAAGAACTACAACTCAATAAAAAAAACAAACAAACAAACAAAAAAAAAACAATTTAGCCCAGGATGGTGTGCTCAGTGGTTAGAGTGAAAGCCTGTACACTGAAGTTCAATTCCCAGTCAAGGGCACATACCTGCCTTGCAGGTTCAATCCCTGACCCCAGTCAGGGCATGTGTGGGAACTAACCAGTCGATTTTTCTCTTTCACATCAATGTTTCTCTCTTCCTCCCTCCCTTCCACTCTCTCTGGAAAAAAAAAAAATCAATGGAAAAAATATCCTCAAGTGAGGATTAACAAAAAAAAACAATTTAGAAGTGGGCAAAGTGAAATAGATATTTCTTGTAAGAAGATATACAGATGGTTAATTCGCACATGAAAGTATGCTCAGCATGACTAATCACTAGGGAAATGCAAATAAACCACAATGAGATGCCACTTCACACCCATTATTATCAAGAAAAAAAATGAAAATAAATGTTGGCCAGGATGTGGAGAAATTGTAATCCTTGAACATTGCTGGTGGGGGTGTAAAATGGTGCAGCCACTGTGTAAACAGTATAGAGGTTCCTCAAAAAATTAAACATGAAATGACCATTTGATCCAGCAATTCCACTTCTGGGAAAATACCAAAAGAATTAAAACCGGAGACTCAAACAGATGTTAGTACACGAGTGTTTGTAGTCACAGTAGCTAAAAGGTGGAAACAGATGATAGCTAAACAAACTGGTGCATCCATACAGTGGAATATTATTGCACCTTAAAAAGAAATGTAATTGCCGAAACCGGTTTGGCTCAGTGGATAGAGCGTCGGCCTGCGGACTGAAGGGTCCCGGGTTCGATTCCGGTCAGGGGCGTGTACCTGGGTTGCGGGCACATCCCCAGGGGGAGATGTGCAGGAGGCAGCTGGTCGATGTTTCTCTCATCGATGTTTCTAACTCTCTATCTCTCGCCCTTCCTCTCTGTAAAAAATCAATAAAATATATTTAAAAAAAAAAAAAAGAAATGTAATTGTTGCCCCTGGTCAGGTAGCTCAGTTGGTTAGAGTGGTCCCCCATATGCCAAGGTTTTGCATTTGTTTACTCTCGGTGACTGGTGAGTGCTCACATTTACTAGACCTACTCAGTATAAACTTAAAATTATAGTAATACATATAGAAAACTTGTCTGTGAAATTAAACTTTTCACACATACTTAATTTTAATTACACAAACATTTCTATATAAGTAAAAACAGGTAAACTAACTTGTCTTTTTAACATACGCATTCGGAAAACCTACTTGATTATATAACAGACTTTCGGCTTTAACAGGCACCCCCTCGCCCAAATTAGTCTGTTATATCGAGGTTTTACTGTATTTTACAAAAAAAGTAAGTGACTTGAGATCTGTCCATCAACTGCAATGCAAGAACTTCATTTGAATCCTGATTTGAGCACACTTAAAAAAAAATTCTGAAGTAGGGATGTTTGTAACACTGATTTTAATTTGATGATATTAAGGAATTATTGATAAATTTTTAGGTGTGATAAATATATTTGGGAGAGGGAACAGTTCTTTTAGAGATATAGTCTGAATTTTCTACTATGAAATAATATGCTGTATGGGTTTTGTTTCAAATTAATCCAGTAGACAGTGAGGGAAAGGGATTGAGAGGTATAAATAAAACAAGACTTGCCATGAGCTAATATTACTGAAGCTGATATATATAATTATTCATCATATTCTACCTACTTTTGTATATGACTGAAGTTTCCCATGATAAAGTTTTTTGTTATGCCAAGCTCATGATCCAGAGGGAAATTCTTTTTATCTTATTAAAAAGCTATGATTTATAAGATATTGCTTCTATATTTATTCTAATTCTTTTCCTGGCAAGCACATAAAACTTGACACCATTGCCCTAGTCAGTTTTACTTAGTGGTTAGAGCCTCGGCCCTCTTACTGAAGGGTCTCAGATTCGATTGCTGGTCAAGGATACGTACCTTGGTTGCAGACTCAATCCCTGGCCTGGGTCAGGCACGTGCGGGAGGCAACCAATCGATGTGTCTCTCACATGATGTTTATCTCTCTCTCCCCCTCCTTTCTCCCTTCCACTCTCTCTAAAAATAAACAGAAAACTATTCTTGGGTGAGGATTAAAAAAAAAAAAAAAGCCAACACCATTTACTCAAGCCGAAAAGAAAGTTTATTTTGTCGCCTGGTTTAATCCCATGCTCAGGCATCACCAGTGTTCATATCCTTCAGGCCTGCCAGTTACAGACTGGCTCCATTCTCAGCCCTAAACACTGATCTATGGCTCTCTCCATGACCTCACATCCTACGTGAAACAAATTTCACATCATCAAAATCCAGGGGGAAAGATAAAGTGAATGATCCAGCCTTCTCTGCAGAAATCCCTCTCTGTTTGGCCCAGTGCAAGTCACAGCTCATCCCTGAGTGAACTGCAGCCAGACAAATGCATCCTGCTTATGAGCTTGGGTCAGCTATATGCCATCCCAGCGCCAGCCAGCTCTACAAAGTACTGTGACTGCACCATTCAGCCTCTGCCTCCAAAGGGGAAATCATGGGCTATCCCACTCCAACTGCATGTTGGAGAGTGGGAAAGGAGTGGTTGCCCAGAGGAAAATCAATATGCCGCAGGGATTTCACCGTTTCATTTTAAATAATACAGTTTACCCCTTGTATATCCAAATCTCTGTTATTCTACTGAATTTGTAAATTTGCTTACTTGAGATGTTATGAACAGTTAAAGATGAGCAGAAACTAAATAGAGTGCCATGCAAATAAAACCTCTAATGGTCTGGCCGGGTGTGACTCAGTGGTTGAGCATCGACCTATGAACCAGGAGGTCACAGTTAGATCTCCCGGGAGGGGAGTGGAGGGGGGGGGGGGGGTATGCAGGAGGCCACTGATCAATGATTCTCGTGTCGTCATTGATAGTTCTCTCTCTCCCTCTCCCTTGCTCTCTGAAGTCAATAAAAAATATTTTTTTTAAAAATAACCTCTAATTGATACCTGTATTTCCCAGCCAGCATTCATTCCACCTCCTTACTAGGAAGAGTAATCTGATAAAACCTAGTATCTTTTTAAGTATTAGTAATGTACTGAACTCTATTATAAAAGTTTCCCACTGTACCAAAGAGGTAATTTAAAGTGAAAATGTGTTTTTAATTAGGTGAAGTTTCCATGTAGTATATATATGATTACTTCTAAACCATCTAAAACTTACTTTCTGACGTTTTTATTTTAATCTCTTTCAGGGTTAATTTCATATACTGAGTATCTTTTCTTGCTTACAATCCTCACTAGTAAGTATCACATTTTTTTCCTCAACAATTATGCGGACTTCTCTATTATTTATGAACAGAGTTTTGGAAGTTTAGTGTTTATGTGTTTTTTTTAATTTTTTATTTATTGGGGAGGAGAGAGAGAGAGAGAGAGAAAGAGAAACATTAGTTTGTTGTTCCACTTATTTATACATTAATTGGTGGATTCTTGTATATGCCTTGGCCTATTGGAATGACGGTCTAACTAACTGAGCTACCTGGCCAGAGCAGTATTTATATTTTATTATTAAAAATACTAGTGGCCTGGCATAGATTCATTCACATTGAAAGGATATTAATTAGAAGGTGGCCAGCGGGGCGGGACTGGGCAAGATGGCCCGGACACGCCTTGGAGCCAACCTTCCACATCCCCCCGGCTGCAGCTCAAAGGGTGTCTGCAGAGTGAGAGGGGTCCCTCTAGCAGGTGGGGTCCCTCGGCCTGGCCTGCAAAGATCAGGCTGAAACCGGCTCTCCAACATCCCCCAAGTGGTCCAGGAGTACGAGAGGGCACTAGCAAAGTTGCTGTCATACAGGGTGTGGAATACAAATGCAAGTGTGCAGTAAACCAGATTCGGGGCCGACAGTGCCCCAGCAACAACATAACCCACAGCCAAAGGTGAAATCGCGTGGCCCCACGAGGAATCGGGCTCCCTCCTCTCTGGTTCTGGGGTGTGTCACATGAGAACCGCCGCTGCAAAGTCACCGCAGCTCGATAGCTCCTGTGTTGAGGGTCTGCCCCCTGGTGGTCAGTGCACGTCATACCTACCGGACAGTCAGACGGTCACTTAGCCTTTTATAAATATAGATGATTGGGCCTGGCCAGTGTGGCTCAGTGGTTGAGCATTATCCTATGAACAAGGAGGTCAGGGTTTGATTTCCTGTCAGGGCATATGCCCAGGTTGCGGGCTTGATCCCCAGTAGGGGGTGTGCAGTGATTCTCTCATCATCGATGTTTCTCTCTCTCCCTCCCTCTCCCTCTCTGAAATCAATTAAATATATATAGTATTGAGCCCTGGCCAGTGTATCTCAGTGGTTAGAGCATTCACCCATGCACCAAAGGGTTGAGGGTTTGAATCCCAGTGAAGGACACATACACGGTTTTCAGGTTTGATCCCCAGCTCTGGCCGGGGTGTGTGCAGGAGGCAACCAATTGATTTGTCTATCTCACATCGATGTTTCTTTCTCTCTGTCTCTCCCCATCCCTTCCACTCTCTAAAAAAAAATCAATGGAAAAATATCCTCAGTTGAGGATTAACAACAACAAAAAATGCTATACCAGTATTAATTTCTTAGTTTTCATAAAGGTACTATGGTTATATAAGATGTTGACATGAGAGGAAGTTGGATGAAGGGTATACTAGGTGTACCAGTTAATAATGCGGGTTTTTTTCAATAGATGGAGTTACACATATGTTGATATATATGCGATTTGATATGTATGCTATTTTTTGTTGTATTGACAGCAAGCTTCAAAACTTCTTATGTCAAATTTGCTGAAGGTGTTAACATCATAGATATTTTTACGCTTAAAAATGTCAAGTTTCGTGCTAAAAGAAAAAGCATTTGCGGGAAATTTTAATTCATTGATTTTGAAGAAAAGTGCTGCTGAAAGTTATCGTATACTTCGGGAAGCTTATGGTGAACATGCTCTATCTCAAGATACTTGTGAACGCTGGTTTAAACGCTTTAAAAGTGATGATTTCGATGTGAAAGTCAAAGAACATCCAGATCAACCAAAAAAGTTTGAAGACCAACAATTACAAGCATTATTGGATGAAGATGCGATTCAAACTCAAAAACAACTTGCAAAAACATTAAACGTTGCTCAGCAAACCATTTCTGATCGTTTACAAGCAATGGGAAAGATTTAAAAGGAAGGAAAATGAGTCCCACAACGAAAGGCAAATGGAAAACCGAAAAGTCATCAATAAAATGTTGTTTCAGCGGCACAAAAGAAAGTCTTTTTTGCATCGAATTGTGACTGGCGATGAAAAGTGGATTTATTTTGAGAATCCCAAACGCACAAAATCATGGGTTGATCCCAGGTCAACCATCAACATCGACTGCAAGGCCAAATCGCTTCGGAAAGAAGACAGTGACAATGCTCTGCGTTTGGTGGGATCAGGAAGGTGTGGTGTATTATGAGCTTCTAAAACCAGGTGAACCTGTTAATACTGATCGCTACTGACAACAAATAATCAATTTGAACCACGCTTTGATAGTGAAATGGCCAGAATGGGCCAGAAGACACGGCAAAGTAATTTTGCTTCATGATGATGCACCATCACACACTTCAAAACCAGTTAAAGACATGTTAAAAGATCTTGCCTGGGAAGTATTAACCCACCTGTCGTATTCTCCAGACCTTGCTCCTTCAGATTACCACTTGTTCTGATCGATGGCACACACACTTTCTGAGCAGCACTTTAAAACATACGAAGAAGTGGAAAATTGGGTCTCTGAATGGTTTGCCTCAAAACAAGAAAAGTTCTATTGGGACGGTATCCACAAATTACCTGAAAGATGGGGGAAATATGTAGCTAGCAATGGACATTACCTTGAATAAAGCACTTTTGATGTTTCTCTTGAAATTACCGTGTTTTCTTTGATTACAAAATCCGCATTATTAACTGGTACACCTGGTATTGGGAACTCACCATGCCATCTTTACATTGCTGTAAGTCTAAAATTGTTTCAGATATTTTTTTAAAAACCCTACTCTGAGAAAGGAAAATAAAAGGTAAAAATCAATATGAAAATAGCCCTGGTCCTATAAGAGTATAGGAAAGCTACAGATACAAAGTTCTCAAATTATTTTTTCTTTGAAGGCAGCACACTTAATAGCAGAACAGCACACCCATGGACATGTATCAGCCTTTGAAAATCATTATCATAAGAAGAGATCACTTTTTTCTCTGTTTAAGCCCTTACACATGTAGCTTCTGGTGGCTGATTTCAGATTCAAAGATCTATTAGATTTGCACGTAATTTACAATTCATCAACGTTTAAATGCTCATTTTTCTCTTGATTGCAGAACCCCATACCGGGTTTCATGTTGCTTTCAAAATGCTGGATGCAGATGGTAATGAGATGGTTGAGAAAAAGGAATTTTTTAAGGTAAGTAGATTCTAGTTATTTTTTGGTGTATCATAAAGCACCTGGATAGTTGTGTGATGATAATTTTACCATTTTCATAAAAATTAAAATTATATTCACTGCTTATATATCAGATGTCAGGAAATCATTTATGTATTAAAAATAGTAAATTTTCTGTATTACAACCTTGAGGAAATAGGCAAGCAACAAAGTATAAGATTCCAAAAACAAATGAGCTGAAGCATCTATGTTTTTTAGATTTTATTTTTATGATTTCAGCAAATGATAATATAATATAAAGGGCTTTGTTGGTCTGTTAAAAATTATTCTTAAATCTCCACCCAAAGAAAGAGATACGAAAAACAAAAATTTAGGTCTTCATAAAAAATAGGGAGAAATGGGCCCAACCAGTGTGGGTCAGTGGTTGAGCATCGGCCTATGAACCAGGAGGTCATAGTTTGATTCTCGGTCAGGGCACATGCCCGCGTTGCAGACTCGATCCCCAGTGTGAGGCATGCGGGAGGCAGCCGGTCAGTGATTCTCTCTCATCATTGATGTTTCTATCTCTCCCTCTCCCTTACTTTCTGAAATCAATAAAAATATATTAAAAATAAAAAATAAAATCTCTTTTGTCTGGTATTAGTATTGCTACTCCATCTTTTTTTCCATTTTCATAAAATATCTTTGTTCATCTCTTCAGTTTCAGTCTGTGTGCGTCTTTTGATCTAAAATGAGTCTCTTGCACACAGCATATATAAGGGTCATGTGTGGTTATCCATTAGGCTCCATTATGTCTTTTGATTAGAGCATTTATTTTATTTTGCAATTAAAGTAATTGTTGATAGATATGTTTATTGCCTTTTTATTCTTTTTTATCTTTTTTTTCTTCTTCTTAAAGAAGACCCTTTAACATTCCTTGTAATACCGGTTTGGTGGTGCTGAACTCCTTTAGCTTTTTCTTGTCTGGAAAGCTTATCTTGGCCTTGTTGCATAAAATACTCTTGGTTCTATCTTTCCATTGGGTCCTTTCCATTGGGTTCTATCTTTCCATTGGGATATTTCATGCCAATCCCTTCTGGCCTGCAAAATTTATACTGATAAATCAACTTACAACTTACGGGAGCACCCTTATAGGTAACTGCTTTATTCGTGATGCTAAGAATTTGTTTTTAACCTTTGGCATTTTAATTGTGATGTGTCTTGGTGTGGGCATCTTTGGGTTATTCTTGTTTAGGACTCTCTGTGCTTCCTGGACTGGTATGCCTAGTTCCTTCACCAGGTTAGTGAAGTTTTCCGTCATTTTTTCTTTTTCATTTTTTAATTTTGTTTTATTGCTTAAAGTATTACAAAGAGTATTACATATGTCTCCTTTCCCCCCCTCCCTTGACTGTCCCCCGGCTTCCTCTACCCACCAGTGTTTTGTGTCCACTGGTTATGCCCACATGCATGCATACAAGTCCTTCGGTTGATCTCTTACCCCACCCCCCGACCCCCCAACCCTCCCCGGCCTTCCCGCTGTAGTTTGACAGTCTGTTCGATGCTGCTCTGCTTCTGTATCTATTTTTGTTCATCAGTTTATAATGGTCTTTATTATCCATAAATGAGTGAGATCATGTGGTATTTTTCTTTCATTGACTGGCTTGTTTCACTTAGCATAATGCTCTACAGTTCCATCCATGCTGTTGCAAATGGTAAGAAGTCCTTCTTTGTTACAGCAGCATAGTATTCTATCGTGTAGATATACCTCAGTTTTCTAATCCATTCATCTGCTGATGGGCACTTAGGCTGTTTCCAAATCTTAGCTGTGGTAAATTATGCTGCTATGAGCATAGGGGTGCATATATCCTTTCTGATTGGTGTTTCTGGTTTCTTGGGATATATTCCTAGAAGTGGGATCACTAGGTCAAATGGCAGTTACATTTTTAACGTTTTGAGGAAACTCCATACTGTCTTACATAGTGGCTGCACCAGTCTGCATTCCCACCAGCACTGCAGGAGGGTTCCTTTTTCTCTGCATCCTCTCCAGCACTTGTCGTTTGTTGATTTGTTGATGATAGCCAGTCTGACAGGTGTGAGATGGTACCTCATTGTTGTTTTGATTTGCATCTCTCGGATGATTAGTGACTTTGAGCATGTTTTCATATGTCTCTTGGCTTTCTGAATGTCCTCTTTTGAAAGGTGTCTATTTAGGTCGTTTGCCCATTTTTTGATTGGATTGTTTCTCTTCCTTTTGTTAAGTTGTATGAGTTCCCTATATGTTGGAGATTAAACCTTTATTAGAGATACCATTGGCAAATATGTTCTCCCATGCAGTGGGCTTTCTTGTTGTTTTGTTGATGGTTTCTTTTGCTGTGCAGAAGCTTTCTATTTTGATGTAGTCCCATTTGTTTATTTTCTCTTTAGTTTCCATTGCCCTAGGAGCAGTATCGGTGAAGAAATTGCTTTGGCATATGTCTGAGATTTTGTTGCCTTTGGATTCCTCTAGCATTTTTATGGTTTCCCATCTTACATTGAAGTCCTTTATCCATTTTATCCATTTTGAGTTTATTTTTGTGTATGCTGTAAGTTGGTGGTCTAGTTTCATTTTTTTGCTTGTATCTGTCCAATTTTCCCAACACCATTTATTGAAGAAACTGTCTTGACTCCCTTGTATGTTCTTGCCTCCTTTGTCAAATATTAATTGAGCATATTGGTTCGGGTCGATTTCTGGGTTCTCTCTTCTATTCCATTGTTCTATATGTCTGTTCTTGTGCCAGTAACAGGCAGTTTTGAGAACAGTGGCTTTGTAATACAGCTTGATATCTGGTATTGAGATCCCACCTACTTTGTTCTTCTTTCTCAGGATCGCTGCAGCTATTCGGGGCCTTTTTTCATTCTACATGAATTTTTGGAGAGTTCATTCTAGGTCTGTGAAATATGCCATTGGTATTTTAATGGGAAGTGCGTTGAATTTATAGATTGCTTTGGGTAGTATGGACATTTTAATGATGTTGATTCTACCAAACCATGAACATGGTATGTTCTTCCATCTGTTTATGTCTTTCTCTGTCTCTTTTTTCAACGTCCTGTAGTTTTCTGAGTAGAGGTCTTTTGCTTCTTTAGTTAAGTTTATTCCTAGGTATCTTAACTTTTGGTGTGATGGTAAATGGAATTGCTTTTTTAGTCTCTCTTTCTGTAAGTTCACTATTGGTGTATAGAAATGCCATAGACTTCTTGGCATTCATTTTGTATCCTGCTACATTGCTGAATTAATTTATTAAGTCTAATAGTTTTTTGATGGAGTCTTTAGGGTTTTTTATGTACAATATCATGTCATCTGCGAATAAGGACAGTTTTACTTCTTCTTTTCCAATTTGGATGCCTTTTATTTCTTCTTCTTGTCTAATCGCAATTGCTAATACTTGCGTCATTTTTTCAAATAAATTTTCAGCCCTTGCTGGTTTGCTCAGTGGTTAGAGCATCAGCCCACAAACCAAAGGATCACATGTTCGATTCCCGGTCAAGGGCACGTACCTAGATTGCAGGCTCAATCCCCAGCCCTAGTCAGGATGTGTGCAGGAGCCAACCAATCTATATATTTTTCTCACATCATTGTCTCTCTCTCTCTTTCTCCCTCTCTCTCTCTCTCTCTCTCTCTCTTTTTCTCTCTCTGTCTCTCTCTTCCTGTCCTTCAACTCTTCCCCCTCCTACCTTCCTTCCACTCTCTAAAAAATCAATGGAAAAAATATCCTTGGTGAGGGTTAAAAGTGTATATATATTTGCAATTGCTTGCTCTCTTATCCTTCCCACACCCCTATGATGTGAATGTTGGTACACTTGAGGTTGAACCAAAGGCTCCTTACAATCTCCTCATTTTTTGGATTCTTTTTTCTTTTTGCTGTTCTAATTGGATGTTTTCTGATTTTATATCTTCCAAATATCTAATTTGATCCTCTGCTTCATCTACTCTGTTGATTCCCTTTAATGTATTCTTCATTTCAGTTATTGTATTCTTCATTTCTGACTGGTTCTTTTTTATGCTTTCTATCTTCATTTTCATGTTTCCTAGCTCTTTGTTGAAGTTCTCACTAAGTTCATCTACTGTTACCCTAAATTCATTGAGCATCCTTTTAACCATTGTTTTGAACTCTGCATCCAGTAGATTGCTTGTCTCATTTTATTTAGTTCTTTCTCTAGAATTTTGTTCTGTTTTCATTTGGGACCTTTTTCTTTTTATTTTTATTTATTTTTTATTTTTCTTAATTAAACCTTTATTGTTCAGATTATTACAGTTGTTCCTCTTTTTTCCTCCCATAGCTCCCCTCCACCCGGTTCCCACCCCACCCTCCACCCTCACCCCACCCCCACTGTCCTCATCGATAGGTGCACGATTTTTGTCCAGTCTCTCCCCACACCCCCTACACCCCCTTCTCCCCCCAAGAATAGTCAGTCCACTCCCTTTCTATGCCCCTGATTCTATTATAATCACCAGTTTATTCTGTTCATCACATTATTTATTCACTTGATTTTTAGATTCACTTGTTGATAGATGTGTATTTGTTGTTCATAATTTGTATCTTTACCTTTTTCTTCTTCTTCCTCTTCTTAAAGGATACCTTTCAGCATTTCATATAATACTGGTTTGGTGGTGATGAACTCCTTTAGCTTTTCCTTATCTGTGAAGCTCTTTATCTGACCTTCAATTCTGAATGATAGCTTTGCTGGATAAAGTAATCTTGGTTGTAGGTTCTTGGCATTCATCACTTTGAATATTTCTTGCCACTCCCTTCTGGCCTGCATAGTTTCTGTTGAGAAATCAGCTGACAGCCATATGGGTACTCCCTTATAGGTAACTGTCTTTCTCTTGCTGCTTTTAAGACTCTCTCTTTGTCTTTTGCTCTTGGCATTTTAATTATGATGTGTCTTGGTGTGGTCCTCTTTGGATTCCTTTTGTTTGGGGTTCTATGCGCATCCTGGACTTCTAAGTCTATTTCTTTCACCAGGTAGGGGAAGTTTTCTGTCATTATTTCTTCAAATAGGTTGTCAATATCTTGCTCTCTTTCTTCTTCTGTCACCCCTATAATTTGGATGTTGGTACGCTTGAAGCCGTCTCAGAGGCTCCTTACACTATCTTCGTATTTTTGGATTCTTTTTTCATTTTGCTTTTCCAGTTGGGTGTTTTTTGCTTCTTCGTATTTCAAATCTTTGACTTGATTCTTGTAATCCTCTAGTCTGCTGTTGGAACTCTGCATAATATCCTTTTTTTCAGTCAGTGAATGCTTAATTTCTAGTTGGTCCTTTTCATATCCTCGAGGGTCTCACTAGATTTCTTTTATTTTTTTTTTCATATATTTTATTGACTTTTTACAGAGAGGAAGGGAGACAGATAGAGAGTCAGAAACATCGATGAGAGAGAAACATCGATCAGCCACCTCCCGCACATCTCATACTGGGGATGTGCCCACAACCCAGGTACATGCGCTTGACCGGAATCGAACCTGGGACCCTTCAGTCCGCAGGCCGACGCTCCATCCACTGAGCCAAACCGGCTTTGGCTCACTAGATTTCTTGAGGGTCTCACTACATTTATCAGCGGTCTCACCGGACTTTTTGAGGGTTTTACTAAATTTATTGGCGGTTTCTAGAAAGTTCTTGAAAAACCTTAAAAGTGTGGTTTTGAACTCTATATCCAGTCGTTTGCTTTCCTCCATTTCTGTCATTTGTGACTTGTTTCTTTATCTCCACATTTTTTATGCTTTCCTGTGTCAATAGAGTGGCTTTCTGTGTTAGGTGTCCGATAGGGCCCAGTGGCTCAGTCTCCCCAATTACCTGAGGTGGACACTCTTGGTGCACCCCTTTGTGGGCTTTGTGCACCGTCTTGTTGTAGTTAAGCCTTGATTGTTGTAGGTATCACTGGGAGGAATTGACCTCCAGACCAGTTGGCTGTGAGAATTAGCTGTGTCTGCAGTGGGAGAATTTCTGTGCTGGAAACACCCCTCCGGGGCAAGACTTGCTTCAGTGAGGTTTTGGTGCTCACTGAGTCTGCCCCCTGAGTGTGTCCTTTATGGATCCGACGAGCTGCAATCTGGATGGTCCCACTCTGACCACCGGGCACACTGGCTCCTGGATCTCTAAGGATGTGCTTGCTAATCTAGCCTCTCCCTGAGGCTACCCAGCAGGAACTCATCTGTGAAGCAATGCAAGTTGCCCTGGGGCCTTGGGCCAGCTGCAAGTTTGTTAGGTAATTTTCAGATTGCAGCGGGCCAGGCCTTTCATATATAAAAGCCAGCGCACAGCTTGGGCTGGGCAGGGGTCCTAGGGGATCAACAGGGCGGCGCAAGCAGCTATGGCTGCCCACAGAGGCCCCACTTCTCAGTGTCCCAGCATTCGTTGCAAGCACCTCCGAGAGAAAGCTGCCCTCGAGTTCCGACTGATGCCAGACAGTCTAGTTTCTCCCGTATGAGTCTGGGTCCCCAGAGACTCGCCCAGAACTGGAGCTCAGAGCTTGAGACTCCCTACCAATTGAAAAAGACAACCATGTCCTCAGCCGCCAGCCCTCTCTGCGTGCGCCTCCATACCTCTGTACTTTACTTCCGCACCTCAGCTCCTCTAAGTCTCAGTATGCCTTTCTCTTTCCTTCTAGTTGTAGAATTTCCACTCAGCCAGCCTTCCTGTGGTTCTGGATGATGTCCATTCCGTCTTTTAGTTGTATTCTTGAAGTGGTTGTGCTAAGCAGCAATCTCTGGTGTTTACCTATGCCGCCATCTTGGCTTTCTCTGGGACCTTTTTTTAATCTCATTATTTTGGCTGCTTCTGTGTGTTTGTTTCTATATATTAGGAAGAGCTGCTATATCTCCTGGTCTTGGTAAGATGGCCGTATACAATAGGTGTTCTGTAATGCCCAGTGGCATAGCCTTCTGGGTTACCAGAGCTGAGCACTCAGGTGAGCCCCTATCTAGGCTCACCCTCCTGTTGTAGTTGAGCCTCGATTGCTGTTGGCACATATGAGAGGGATTTATCCCCTGGCCCATCGTTTGTGAGGACTGGCTGCAACCATTGTGGAGGATATGCTATGCACAGGCCAAGCCCACAGAGCAGGACTGGGTTCAACAGGGCTCTGCTGAGTCCAAGCCTTGAATGTGTAGCTCTTGGATATGGTTGCATGGTAGTTCAGCATGGTCCAAAACCGCCCACCAGGACCTTCTGGGAAGTTCAGGCCAAGGTCAGCTGCCACCTGTACCCTCCCCATGCCTCCCATCCTGAGTTACAGAGTGTTCTGCAGATGGCTGCTATTTGTGCTGGGTTGGAGGTGTCTGTGAGAGGTCAAGCTGTGAACCAAGACCAGCTGCCACTAGGCCTGGGGCCCCTTGCAGGAGGTACAGGACATGCCGAAACCAGACTGCTGCTTGTTTGAGAGATTTTAGGAAAGTCAACAATATAAGTCAGGACAGGCTGGTTGTATGGAAAAACCACTAGAACTGGCTTGGGGGGGGCCACAATTTGGGTACAGTGCAGTCTCAGGGAATTACCAGGGTAGTGAATGATTTTTAGCCAGGTTAATGGAGATGCAAATATGGCTCCTTCCTGTGGGCTCTGTGTGGAGAGGGTTCAACAAAGGAACAATGGCTAGCACTTCTGTCCAGGAGAAAGTTGCCCCTCCAGCCAAAAAATTTGGTTCCTCCCTGTATATCCCTGTATGGCACCTTTCGAACTGCCCCAACATTGGAACTCAGAGAGAGTGAATCAGAGTAAGTCCATTGGGCCTTTAAGAAGAACACCTGGGCCTCTAGCAGCCTTCTGTCTCACTCAACCATAATCCCCACTGGTTTTCACAGCCAGAAGTTAAAGGGACTTCTCCTACTGGCACTGGAACCCTGGGTTGGAGGGCCTGGTGTGGGCCTTGTTCCTCAGGGGGGACCTCTGCAGCCAAGGTATGCCTCCCAATTTTTATCTGCCACACGTAGATGTGGGGCAAGCCCCTTCCACTTCACCCCTTCTATCAGCCTCCATGTGGCTTCTTCTGTATATCCATAGTTATAGGTTCTGTATTTTAGTTGTAACTTTGATGGTTTTGTAATTTAGTTTTAACTTTGATGTGGTTGTGGGAGGATGAAGGATCAGCCTACTAAGCCTGTAAAAGGTTCTTTGTGCTGATCTTAGAAGCAACACTAAACATGATAACCCATGGATCATGTCAATTTAAAATAACAGCATAGAGGAGAAAAAAACATGTTTACATTACTTCAATAATTATTTCACTTCCATGGTCATTATATTAGGAAACCTAAGTATAAAGCATCTTGTATTTGAAATTATTGGAGAAACCAAACAGTTCTTTTATTGGGGTGAGGTTGGTTAATAGGATCATATATGTTTCAGGTGTACCTCTGAATAACTTTAATATTGAAAATATAGAAATGATTTGAACAGCAAATGAAAAAGTAATGATGAAATATATTAAAATACAGTCTTGTGAAACTGTCCTTAAATATAAATTGCTTCGGTTTGTTACTTTGGTGTTTTGTGGTACATTCATATTTTATTCTTAACCAGATTTAGAAACTGTGTTGGCAAGTGTATTGCTTATTTCTTTACCCCAAGAACAAGTAAAATAGAAACTATCTGTATAAGCTGTTTCCTGTCAGATAATAACACCAACAGTGATCAGAGCTAGTAATAGTTCATCGTTTTAATCTTTCCCTTGATAGGTGGCACACTTGCTTATTTGGGATAAGTGCCAGGGTTTTAGTTTCATTTCTTTAAGCAGTTGACTGATAACAAGTCTTTTTACTAGTGTAAATTTCTCCTTGGTGGCCCTTTATTTCACATTATTCCATCCTGGCAGGAAGAACTGTGCTCTTCATATAAGTTAAATTCTGCCATGCAGAATGCACCTCATGGAACTATTTTTTAATAAATACAAAAACCTTCAGAAAATGTTTTCTTCTTGATTTCAGAGTAGTGTTTTTGTGTCAGAATTTAAACTATCATGGTCTACAAACAAAAATAAGTTAAATTAACGTTACATACTTTTTTCCATTTTCAGCCTGAAATTGAAAATAGAAATCAATGTAAATTTGATCAATGTGGAAGTTCATTTTTAGACATTCAGAATTTGTATTTGGTAAATGTGTCCTCCTGCTTCTTTTACCACTTGTATCTAACCAGTTTATCTTCTTGCTGTTTGTCTTATAGAGCACCCCTGTTTCTGCCAGAAACTTTGCTCTTCTCTCTGCCTAAAATATCCTTTCCCCATAGGTAACTTTCAGACATTCAGATCTCATCCCAAATGCCATGTCCACAAAGAGAACTAACTACCCAGAATAAGCCTAAGAGCAACCTCTTCCCAGCAGTCCTGACTCCTGTTACCCTTCTTTATTTTATTCTAGTCATTGCACTCAATATTATCTGAAATTTCTTATTTATTTGTTCACTTGTTTTGTTATCTCTAGCCCATTAGAACATAATTTCAGTGAGAGCGAGGACATTATCTGTCCTTAGCCACTATATTCCCAACTTAGAACAGAACTTTGGTCACATAATGGGTACCTAGTACATTGCTATCATGAATCCATGTCATGTACAGTCATTTTAGAAAGTTCTTCCTATACTAGAGAGACCTTCTTAGTACACATAACTGGGTACTAACTGTTTATGATCTTTCTAATGGAGCTATTACTACAGAACTAACTATACAGTACTGTAATCTTCACAGTACACTAGAACCTACTATAACCCTCTCCCTGAGTCTAAACTGAAATGTTTTAGGGAAGACTTTGACATGACACGCCTTATCTGGCACTAAACCCATTGAGTAGATTTCAGGACAGGCCCTTGTTCTAAATTCTATACCATGTTATAATAAGCCAATCCTGTATGATAAAAGTCCAATATGAAAATTGTCCCCTTGACCAGGAGTTTGACCAGGGGACGAGGCTGGCAGGCCAACTGTCTACGGCCCATTTCCCCAGCCAGCCCCACCCCAGCCAGCAGCTGGCAACTGCTAGGAACCCTACCCATGCATGAATTTCATGCACTGGGCCTCTAGTATTACAATAAGTAAGCCTAAAAAATTCCTATTTCAGTGAACTAATCCTATTTGCTATTTTTGTTTTGTTTATTTGTAACTATTTGACAATGACGATGTGACGATTATAACAACTATATTAAATGTTGTTTTAAGAAGGAAACATGAGTTTGAATTTTCTTTTAAAATGTATATTCATTTTATAAATAATGTATTTTATTTTTAAAATTGTTATATATATGATAAATTTGGACTTATTTTTAGTACTTGATGCAGCAAAAAAAAGGATCCAGAAAAAAATAAGACCTGTGTAAACTGTTGGTGGGATTGTAAATTGATGTGGCCACTATGGAACACAGTATGGAGGTACCTCCTAAAATTAGAACTACATAAAACCCAGCAATTTCACTTCTGGGTATTTAACTGAAGAAATCCAAAGCACCAATTTAAAAAGACATATGCGTTCCTACATTCACTGCAGAATTATTTACAGTCGCCAAAATATGGAAGCAACCTAAGTGTCCATCGCTAGACAATTATTTTAAAAAGATGTGGTACATATGTAGAGTTGAATATTTAAAATTATTCAACCTTAAAAAAATGAAATCTTGCTATATTTATCACATAGATGGACATGAAAGGTATTATGCTAGCAGTAAATCAGTCAGACAGAGAAAGGCAAATACCATATGATTTTACTTATATGGGGAATCAATAAAAAATAAAACAAATGAACAAACAAAACATAGCAGACTTAGATACAGAGACAAACTGCTGGTTCCCAGAGGGATGGGGGTGGGCAAAATAGTTAAAGGGAATTAAGGGATACAAACTTTCTGTCACAAAATAAATAAATTATGAGGAAGTAGCAAACAGCATAGAGAATATAGTCAGTAATACTGTAATAACTTTATATGGTGACAGAAGATAACTAGACTTATCATGGTGATCACTTTTTAATGTGTATAAAAATTGAATCATTGTGTTGTACACCTGAAACTAATATGTATAATATTGGAAGTCAATTATACTTTAAACAGAAAAAAGAGGATCCATATCTATACTAATAATAGCCTAGGTGGCATCACACCCTCATGTTGTCACAAGATGGCTGTCACAAGATGGCTGTGTGCACAGCGGGGGCAGGCCCAGCAGCCACTCCGTGTGGTGAGGCCTGGGGGTCTTACGGATCTGTGCCGTGCGGAGGAGGTGGGTCACGGCAGGGGAGGGCAGTTGGGGGCGATCAGGCCAGCAGGGTAGGGCAGTTGGAGGTGATCAGGCCAGCAGGGGAGCAGTTAGGTGTCATTCAGGCCGGCAGGAGAGCGGTTAGGGGGTGATCAGGCAGGCAGGTTAGCGGTTAGGAGCTAGCGGTCCTGGATTGTGAGAGGGATGTCCGACTGCCAGTTTAGGCTTGATCCCAGCAGTTGGACATCTCTCAAAGGGTCCCAGATTGGAGAGGGTGCAGGCCGGGCTGAAGGACACTCCCCACACACACACACCCTATGCACAAATTTCATGCACCAGGCCTCTAGTCACTAATATTAGGAATGAAAAGGAGATAACACCATTAGGAAGAAATGTTGCATATTGAACTTGGCACTATACTATTTGATTGTCAACGTTAAAAAAAAAAGGATAAAACAAGTGTAAAGCTTTTCAACTTTTTTTCCTAAATAAGTATACAGTATGTTGAAAAGTTTGAAAGATATAGAGAACCAGAGATAAACCACTTGCCTAAATTAAATGTAGTAGAATCAGCAGAATCTGAGATAATTAACTTAGAATTTACCTGTAGCAATTTTTAAACTGCTAACAAAAAAAAAAAATAGCCTAGCCTTGGCCAGTTTGT
The DNA here is from genome assembly GCF_964212035.1 of Myotis nattereri. Taxonomy (NCBI): domain Eukaryota; kingdom Metazoa; phylum Chordata; class Mammalia; order Chiroptera; family Vespertilionidae; genus Myotis; species Myotis nattereri. Next base: position 109,437,224 of record NC_138076.1, read on the forward strand.
TCAGTAGTTAGAGCATCAGCCTAGAGACCAAAGGGTGACAGGTTTTTTTTGTTTTGTTTTGTTTTTATGGATGGACTTTTTTATATATATTTTATTGATTTTTTACAGAGTGGAAGGGAGAGGGATAGAGAGTTAGAAACATCAATGAGAGAGAAACATCAATCAGCTGCCTTCTACACACTCCCTACTGGGTATGTGCCCGCAACCAAGGTACATGCCCTTGACCGGAATCGAACCTGGGACCCTTCAGTCCGCAGGCCAATGCTCTATCCACTGAGCCAAACCAGTTAGGGCAGGGTCACAGGTTTGATTCCCAGTCAAGGGTACATATCTCGGTTGCAGGTACAATCCTCGGCCCCGGTCAGGGCGCAAGTGGGAGGCAACCAATCAATGTGTCTCTCTCACATTGATGTTTCTCTCTCTCTCTCTCTCTCTCTCTCTCTCTCTCTCTCTCTCTCTCTCTCTCTCCCCCTCCCCCTCCCTCCCTCCCTCCCTCCCTCCATCTCTGCCTCCCTCCCAGCCCTCCTCCCCCTGCCTCCCTTCCCTTCTGCTTTCTCTAAAAATCAATGGAAAAAAATTTTAAAGAAAGAAATAGGACAAAATGGACAAATTCCTAGAAATATACAATCTTCCAAAACTGAATCAGGAAGAATCAGAAATAGGCCAATAACAACTGATGAAATAGAAGCAGCAATTTAAAAGCTCCCAGCAAATAAAAGCCTTGGCTTCACGGAGGAATTTTACCAAACATTCAAAGAAGAACTAACACCTATACTCTTCAAACTATTCCAGAAAATCCAAGAGGAAAGTGCAGTTCCAAGCTCTTTTTATGAGACCAGCATAAAAACCAGGTAAAGACACTACAAAGAAAGAGAATTACAGGCCAATATCCATGATGAACATAGATGCTAAAATCCTCACCAAAATATTAGCAAATCAGATCCAGCAGTATATTAACAAGATCATACACCATGACCAAGTGGGATTTATTCCAGGGATGCAAGGCTGGTACAGTAGGTCCTCAGGTTACATCAGAGATACGTTCCTACAGCACAAGATAACGCACTTTTCGCCATAAGTCGGAACCCACCTACATAAGCACCTACATCACTCACATGGAGCACATACACAGCAGTAATGAAATGAAACAGTAAAAAAAATTTAAAAGAAAGATAACAATTCCTGACCTTTACTTGTGGTAAATAAATAATAAAAAACATAAAGCACATATGTACATACGTCGAAATGATGGAACTTTTTTTTTACTGTAAATGGGAGATGGCAATGTATCCACAAAACGACATATGTCAAGTCTGACGTAACCCAAGGACTACCTGTACAATATTCACAAATCAATAAAGGTGATACAGCACATAAACAAATTGAAAGATAAAAATTACATAATCATTAGGTACATTAAAAGCATATGACAAGGAGAGAAACCAAGATGGCGGCATAGGTAAACACCGGAGATTGCTGCTTAGCACAACCGCTTCAAGAATACAACTAGAGAATTCCTTGCTCTCAACCCATTGTGAGGAGAACCAAGATGGCGGCATAGGTTAACGCCGGAGATTGCTGCCTCGAACAACCACTTCAAAAAACAACTAAAGACGGAACGGACATCATCCAGAACCACAGGAAGGCTGGCTGAGTGGAAAATCTACAACTAGGAGGAAAGAGAATATCATACCCAGACTCAGAGAGGGCACAGTGCTGAAGTGAAATGTTAGGTGCGGAGTGCACGCGGAGAGGGCTGGAGGCGGAGGGCGCAACTGTTGTTTTCAATTGGGAGGGAGTTTCAGACTCTGAGCTCCAGATCCGGGCGAGTCTCTAGGGACCCAGACTCTAACGGGAGAAGCGGGACTGTCTGGCTTCGGTCGGAACTCGAAGGCAGCTTTCTCTCTGAGGTTTGCAGCAGTTGCTGGGACTCTGTGAGGCAGAGCCCCTAGGGACGGAACTGAGAGCAGCCATAACTGCTCGCTCCGCCCGCCCTGTAGAACCCCGGGGACCCGCCCCACCCAAGCCCTGCGCAGAGCCATTTTCCGAGTAGCCTCAGGCAAATGCTAGATTAGCACCGCCCTAGAGATCCAGCACAGAAGCTCTCCCACTGCAGACACAGCTGACTCTCATAGCCAGTTAGCCTGGAGGTCAAATCACCCCCGGTATTGCCGACAAAAATCAAGGCTTACCTACAACAAACTGCGCACAAAGACCACTAGGGGGTGCACCAAGAAAGCATAAAAAATGCGGAGACAAAGAAACAGGACAAAATTGTCCATGGAGGATATAGAGTTCAGAACCACACTTTTAAGGTCTCTCAAGAACTGTCTAGAAGCCGCCGATAAATGTAGTGAGATCCTCAAGAAATCTAATGAGACCCTCAATGTTGTGATAAAGAACCAACTAGAAATTAAGCATACACTGACTGAAATAAAGAATATTGATTGTACAGACACCCAACAGCAGACCAGAGGAGCGCAAGAATCAAGTGAAAGGTTTGAAATGCGAAGAAGCAAAAAACACCCAACTGGAAAAGCAAAATGAAAAAAGAATCCAAAAATACGAAGATAGTGTAAGGAGCCTCTGGGACAGCTTCAAGCGTACCAACATCAGAATTATAGGGGTGCCAGAAGATGAGAGAGACCAAGATATTAAAAACCTATTTGAAGAAATAATGCAGAAAACTTCCCCCACCTGGTGAGAGAAATAGACTTACAGGTCCAGGAAGCACAGAGAACCCCAAACAAAAGGAATCCAAAGAGGACCACACCAAGACACATCATCATTAAAATGCCAAGAGCAAAAGATAAAGAGAGAATCTTAAAAACAGCAAGAGAAAGAAACTCAGTTACCTACAAGGGAATACCCATACGACTGTCAGCTGATTTCTCAACAGAAACTTTGCAGGCCAGAAGGGAGTGGCAAGAAATATTCAAAGTGATGAATACCAAGAACCTACAACAAAGATTACTTTATCCAGCAAAGCTATCATTCAGAATTGAAGGTCAGATAAAGAGCTTCACAGATAAGGAAAAGCTAAAGGAGTTCATCACCACCAAACCAGTATTATATGAAATGCTGAAAGGTATCCTTTAAGAAGAGGAAGAAGAAGAAAAAGGTAAAGATACAAATTATGAACAACAAACATGCATCTATCAACAAGTGAATCTAAGAATCAAGTGAACAAATAATCTGGTGATCATAATAGAATCAGGGACATAGAAAGGGAATGGACTGACTATACTTGGGGGGGGAAGGGGTGTGGGAGATGCGGGAAGAGACTGGACAAAAATCGTGCACCTATGGATGAGGACAGTGGGTGGGGAGTGAGGTCGGAGGGTTGGATGGGAACTGGGAGAAGGGGAGTTATGGGGGGGGAAAAGAGGAACAAATGTAATAATCTCAACAATGAAGATTTAATTTAAAAAAATTTAAAAAAAGAATACAACTAAAAGACAGAACGGACATCATCCAGTACCACAGAAAGGCTGGCTGAGTGGAAATTCTACAACTAGAAGGAAAGAGAAAAGCACTGAGACTCAGTGGAGGTGCAGAAGTAAAGTGCAGGGGTACAGAGGCACATGTGTAAAGGGCTGGCAGCTGAGGACGCAGTTGTCTTTTTCAGTTGGGAGGGAGTCTCAAGCTCCCGACTGCTCTGAACTCCAGTTCCGGGTGAGTCTCTGTGGACCCAGACTCAAACGGGGAGAAACTGGACTGTCTGGCATCGGGCAGAACTCAAGGGCAGCTTTCTCTCAGAGGTGCTTGCCACGATTACCGGGACACTGAGACACAGGGCCTCTTAGGGTAGGACTGGGGAGCAGCCATAGCTGCTTGCTCTGCCCTATTCATCCCTTGAGACCCCGCCCCACCTAAGCTGTGCACAGAGGCTTTTGCATATGAAAGGCCTCGCCCTTTGCAACCTGTAAATTACCTGACAAACTGCAGCTGGATCAGAGAGACCCAGAACTTCCAAAAACGGGTCTGAGGCCCCACAGCAGCTTGCATTGCTTCACAGCTGGGCCTCATCTGGGCACCTCCAAACCCCAAACAAAGAAGAGGAATCTCTCCATAGCTCCTGCTGGGTGGCCTCAGGCAGAGGCTAAATTAGCACCTCCTTAGAGATCCAAGAGCCAGTGTACCCAGTGGTCAGAGTGGACCATCCAGATTACAACTCCTCAGATCCATAAGGGGCACACTCAGGGGGCAGACTCAGTGAGCACCAAAGCCCCACTGAAGCGAGTCTTGCCCCAGAAGGGTGTCTCCAGCACAGAAGTTCTCCCACTGCAGACACAGCTGATTCTCACAGTCAATTGGCCTGGAGGTCAATTCCTCCCAGTGATACCTACAACAATCAAGGCTTAACTACAACAAGACTGTGTACAAAGCCCACAAAGGGGTGCACCAAGAGTGTCCACCTCAGGTAATTGGGGAGGCTGAGCCACTGGGCCCTATCGGACACCTAACACAGAAAGCCACTCTATCACACAGGGAAGCATAAAAAATGCGAAGACAAACAAGTCACAAATGACAGAAATGGAGGAAAGCAAATGACTGGATATAGAGTTCAAAACCACACTTTTAAGGTTTTTCAAGAATTTTCTAGAAACCACCCATAAATTTAGTGAGACCCTCAAGAAATCTAGTGAGACCGCCAATAAATTTAGTGAGACCCTTGAGGTTATGAAAAAGGACCAACTAGAAATTAAGCATACACTGACTGAAATAAAGGAAATTATGCAGAGTTCCAACAGCAGACTAGAGGATCGCAAGAATCAAGTCAAACATTTGAAATACGAAGAAGCAAAAAACACCCAACTGGAAAAGCAAAATGAAAAAAGAATCCAAAAATACGAAGACAGTGTAAGGAGCCTCTGGGACGGCTTCAAGCGTACCAACATCCAAATTATAAGGGTGCAAGAAGAAGAGGGAGAGCAAGATATTGAAAACCTATTTGAATAAATAATGACTGAAAACTTCCCCTACCTGGTGAAAGAAATAGACGTACAAGTCCAGGATGCGCATAGAACCCCAAACAAAAGGAATCCTAAAAGGACCACAGCAAGACACATCATAATTAAAATGCCAAGAGCAAAAGACAAAGGGAGAACCTTAAAAGCAGCAAGAGAAAGAAAATCAGTTGCCTACAAGGGAATACCCATACGAATGTCAGCTGATTTCTCAACAGAAATTATGCAGGCCAGAAGGGAATGGCAAGAAATACTCAAAATGATGAATAGCAAGAACCTGCAACCAAGATTACTTTATCCAGCAAAGCTATCATTCAGAATTGAAGGTCAGATAAAGAGCTTCACAGATAAGGAAAAGCTAAAGGAGTTCATCACCACCAAACCAGTATTATATGAAATGCTGAAAGGTATCCTTTAAGAAGAGGAAGACGAAGAAAAAGGTAAAGATACAAATTATGAACAACAAATACACATCTATCAACAAGTGAATCTAAAAATCAAGTGAATAAATAATCTGATGAACAGAATAAACCAGTGAATATAATAGAATCAGGGGCATAGAAAGGGAGTGGACTGACTATTCTCGGGGGGAAAGGGGTGTGGGGGGTGTGAGAAGAGACTGGACAAAAATTGTACACCTATGGATGAGAACAGGGGGTAAGGGAAGAGGGTGGGGTGGGAACCAGGTGGAGGGGAGCTATGGGGGGAAAAAAGAGGAACAACTAATAATCTGAACAATAAAGATTTAATTTAAAAATAAAAAAGAAAGATAAGGCGTGGAAAGCATATGACAAAATCCAACACACATTTTTTATAAAAACCCTAAGCAAAGTGGGAATAGAGAGGTCATATTTCAACATAATAAAGGTCATATATGACAAACCTACAACCAACATCATACTCAGTGGGCAAAAACTAAACCAATTTCCCTAAGAAGAGGAACAAGACAAGGATGTCCGCTTTCCCCACTCTTATTCAACATAGTACGGAAAGTCCTAGCCACAGCGATCAGACAAGAAGAAGAAATAAAAGGCAGCCAAATTGGAAAGGAGGAAGTAAAACTCTCATTCATAGATGACATGATATTGTACATAGAAAACTCTATAAAGACTCCACCAAAAAACTACTAGATTTAATAAATGAATTTGGCAGTGTAGCAGGGTACAAAATTAACACCCAGGAATCTATGGCTTTTTATTTATATTTCTATTGATTTCAGAGAGGAAGGAAGAGGGAGGGAGAGTGAAACATAAATGGTGAGAGAGAACCATTGTTTGGCTGCCTCCTGCACATCCTCCCTGGGGATCAAGCCCTCATTGTAGGCATATACCCTAACCGGGAATCCTACTGTAACCTCCTGGTTCATAGGAGGCTGATGCTCAACCACTGAACCACACCAGCTGCTCTTGATGGCATTTTTATACACCAATAATGAATTTTCAAAAAGATAAATTAAAAAAACAATCCATTTACCATTGCAACAAAAAAATTAAGTTACTTAGGAATAAGCTTAACCAAGGAGGTAAAAAGACTTGTACTCAGAAAACTACAGGACATTGAAAGAAGAGATAGAGGAAGATATAAACAAGTGGAATAATATACTGTGTTCATGGATTGGTAGAATCAACATCATTAAAATGTCCATACTGCCAAAAACAATCTACATATTCAATGCAATTTCTATTAAAACAGATCTAGAACAAATATTCCAAAAAGTTATGTGGAACCAAAAAAAGACCCACAATAGCCACAGCAATCCTAAGAAGAACAAAGTTGGAGGGATCACAATACCAGATATAATGTTATACTACCAAGCCACCATAATCAAAACTTCCTGGTACTGGCACAAGAGCAGACATATAGACCAATGGAACAGAACAGAGAACCCAGAAATCGACCCAAGCCATTACACTCAATTAATATTTGACAAAGGAGGCAAGAACACACAGTGGAATCAAGACAGTCTCTTCAGTAAGTGGTGTTGGAAAATTGGACATATACATGCAAAAAAATGAAACTAGACCACCAACTTACACCATGAACAAGAATAAACTCAAAATGGATAAAAAACTTCCATGTAAGTTGGGATACCATAAAAGTCCTAGAAGAAACCATAGGCAGCAAAATCTCGGACATCTTTCATGGCAGTATGTTTACGGATACATCTCCTAGGGCAGAGGAAACTAAGGAGAAAATAAACAAATGGGACTACATCAAAATAAAAAGCTTCTGCACAGCTAAAGAAACCATTAGCAAAATGAAAAAGGAGCCCGCTGTATGAGAGAACATACTGGTATTTGGCAATGATACATTTAATGAAGGGTTAATATCTAAAATATATAAGAAACTCATACAACTTAACAAAAGGAAGACAACCAATCCAATTTCAAAATGGGCAAAGGACCTAAATAGACACTTCTCCAAAGCGGACATACAGACAGCCAAGAGACATATGAAAAAATGCTCAAAGTCACTGATCATCAGAGAGATGCAAATTAAAATGACAATGAGTTATCACCTCACCCTTTCAGAATGGCTACCATCAACAAATCAACAAAACAAATGACAAGTGCTAGTGAGGATGTGGAGAGAAGGAAACCCTAGTACACAGATGGTGGGAATGTAGACTGGTGCAGCCATTATGGAAAACAGTATGGAGTTTCCTAAAGAATTTAAAAATGGAATTGCAAGTTGACCCAATGATTCCGCTTCTGGGAATATATCCTAAGATACCATAAACACCAATCAGAAAGAATGTTTGCACCCCTGTGTTCATAGCAGCGCCATTTACAATAGCTAAGATCTGGAAACAGCCCAAGTGCCCATCAGCAGATGAGTGGATAAAAAAAATGCAGTGGTACATTTACCCCATAGAATACTGTAGTAAAAAGAACATCTCTTATCCTTTGAGACAGCATGGAAGGACCTGGAGAGTATTATGCTAAGCAAAATAAGCCAGTCAAAGAAAGACAAGTATCATATGATCTCACTCATATGTACAATCTAATGAACAAAATAAGCTGATGAACAAAATAGATCCAGACATACAGAAGCATAAAACAGCCTGTGGAATCTCAGAGGGAAGGCAGGGGAAGGTGGATGGGTGGGAAGATAACAGCCAAAGAACTTGTATGCATATATGCATAACCCATGGACACAGACAATAGGGTGGTGAAGGCCTGGGATGGGGGGCAGGGGCAGGGGCAGGGGCAGGCTAGAAGAGGTCAATGGGGAGAAAAATGGGACATAGGTAATACTTTCAACAATAAAGATTTAGTTTTTTAAAAAATAGCCTAGAAAGAAATGGGTGAAGGTTTATTTCTTAATTGATTTAAATTCATAGTTTGAGAATTTGTCTACATTTAATTTTTTTAACTTTTCTTTTTATTTGCTTTCCACATGAGGATTGGTAAAAATGACTCTGAAAGGTAGGTTTTTTAATGTGCTCAGTCTCAGTACTGTTACCAATTTATAATTGGTAGAAATGTAGGTCTTTAAATAATTTTAATGCTTTAAAATGTATAAAGAGAAAAGGGGCAACATATATATATTGTATGTAGCTTTTTAAGAGTTACGTACTTGAAAATGCTTCCATAAACTATCAATAATACAGAAAGTTATGAATAAAAATTTTCATGAAGAATGAGGGTAGTTAGAATATGTATATATTAAGTAAGCTGGTGTCCTTTGGGAGAAAAAAATGATCCAAATTGTAATAATAATGTTAATTCTTGCATATCTGATTCTTACATGAGTCTTACATGATCTGAGAAAAAAACATAACATTAGGAGTTAATAATATAAAAAGAATTTCAGTTACTATTTAACAAATACCTAGTATATATTTTATAACAAAAACACGGCATCTGTTTTTTAGGTTGTTTTGAAAAATCCAGTAGACACACATCTAAATTCATATTTGCCATCTTTTTAGCTTCAGAAGATCATAAGTAAAGAGGATGACTTGAAGACAATAACTAATGAAACAAAATGCCAGGTATGTACAGATAATGTAAACATTTCCGAACAGATTGGCATTATATTAGTTTCTCTATTCTGTTTGTTCAAATAAGTATTCACAAATGCTTGGAAAAATTATTAGTAATTTATTTTTTCTAAATATTTAAGTAGATGTGCTACATTCATATGGTGTAGATTTGATAAGGTTCACAAGAGTATGTATATAGGGTAGACTTTTTCTCCCAGTCACCACTTCTCCCTGAGCAATGTGTTCTGTCAGTTTACCATGTATTCTTCCAGGGCTATTTTATGCATATAAATAATGAAATATATCTATATATCTTTTTTCCATTTTTATATAAGCAGTAGCATCCTATATAATAAAAAGGTAATATGCAAATTGACCACCATGCCCTCACACAAGATAGCCACCCCCATGTGGTCAAAGATGGCCGGCAGGGGAGGGCAGTTGTGGGCAATCAGACCAGCAGGGGAGGGCAGTTAGGGGTGACCAGGCCAGTAGGGGAGGGCAGTTGGGGGGGACCAGGCCTGCAGGGGAGGGCAGTTGGGGGCGATCAGGCCAGCAGGGGAGGGCAGTTGGGGGCAATCAGGCCGACAGGGGAGCAGTTAGGCGTCGATCAGGCTAACAAGGGAGTGGGTAGGGGTGATCAGGCTGGCAGGCAGGCGAGCGGCTCCGAGCCAGCAGTCCCGGATTGTGAGAGGGATGTCCGACTGCCGGTTTAGGCAGTCAGACATCCCCCAAGGGGTCCCAGGTTGGAGAGGGTGCAGGCTGGGCTGAGGGACCAACACCACCCCCAGTGCACGAATTTTGTGCACCAGGCCTCTAGTACAGTGATGGCGAACCTTTTGAGCTTGGCGTGTCAGCATTTTGAGAAACCCTAACTTAACTCTGGTGCCGTGTCACATATAGAAATTTTTTTTTTTTAAATATATTTTATTGAGTTTTTACAGAGAGGAAAGGAGAGAGATAGAGAGTTAGAAACATCGACCAGCTGCCTCCTGCACACTCCCCACCAGGGACGTGCCCGCAACCAAGGTACATGTCCCCGACCGGAATCGAACCTGGGACCCCTCAGTCCGCAGTCCGACGCTCTATCCACCGAGCCAAACCGGTTCCAGCTAGAAATTTTTTTATCTTTGCAACCATAGTAAAACAAAGACTTACATATATTTTTTTAATATATTTTATTGATTTTTTATAGAGAGGAAGTGAGAGAGAGAGTTAGAAACATCGATGAAAGAGAAACATCGATCAGCTGCCTCCTACACACCTCCTACTGGAGATGTGCCCACAACCAAGGCACATGCCCTTGACCGGAATCAAACCCAGGACCTCTCAGTCCACAGGCCAATGCTCCATCCACTGAGCCAAACCAGTCAGGGCAAAGATTTATATTTTTGATATTTATTTTATGTATTTAAATGCTATTTAACAAAGAAAAATCAACCAAAAAAATGAATTCGTGTGTCACCTCTGACACGCGTGTTATAGGTTCACCATCACTGCTCTAGTACTATATACATTGTTTCCCACTCTCCCGTTTTTTTCTTAATATAGCTGAACACTGGAGTGGGGGGGGGAAGCGAAGCAGGACGTATTTAATACTTTCAACAATAAAGATTTAATATTTTTTAAAAATAGTGGAGTATCTCATTCTTTTTTATGGCTCCATAGTACTTTGATGTACCAATTTATGTAATCATTTCCCTTTTGAAAGATGTTTAAATATATCCAGTCTTTTGATATTACAAATAATGCTACAGTTAATAAGTCTGTAATTATATCATTTTATACGTATATGAATATATCTTAGGGACAACTTCTCAGAAACTCAATTGCTGGGTCAAAAGGTATGAACATTTCTAAAATTTTGTTTACTGCTGAAGTCCACCTTAAGTATTTTGAGTATTGTAGGCTATGTTTTTCTTTCGTGAGCAAAGATGATTATAGATTATTATTATTATTATTATACAAAGTAACAGACAAAATGGCCTTTCTCTTTTCCACCTTTGTTGTTGTTGTTGTTGTTGTGGTTGGTACAAGAGTCTTTTGTGGATATTGTGCTGAGAGTTCCAGGCTATAGGATCTATTTTGGTTACAATATTTGAAATTACTGTAACATTTTTATAGGAACCAAAAGTGAAAGAACCTGAAATTAACACAACCCTTCAGATACATTTCTTTGGAAAAAGAGGAGAAAGAAAACTTCATTATAGAGAATTTCGAAGGTAAATGCAAATATTTATATTCATTTAGGGAAATTTTATAGATAAGTGAAGAAACAACTAAGTATGGTTGACCCTTAAAAAATGCAAGTTTGAACTGCGTGGGTCCACTTACACATGATTTTTAAAAATTTATATACTTATATTTTTAAAAATCTAAGTGTAAGTGATCTCACATTATTCAAGGGTCAACTGTACCTTCTTTTAGTCTTGAAAAAATTTATGTGGTGATACTTGTCATGTCCTGCCTACTTTACAGAGTTGTGAGTAAATGTAAAAATAAACTATAGCCCTAGCCAGTTTTTCTCAGTGGGTGGAGCGTCAGCCCGTGGACTGAAGGGTCCCAGGTTTGATTCCAGTCAAGGGCACATACCTCAGGTCAGGTTTGATCACCTCCCTCCCCTCATCTGGACACATGCGGGAGACAACCAGTCAATGTGTCTCTCACATTGATGTTTCTGTCTCCCTCCCTTTCACTCTTTCTAAAAATCCATGGAAAAAATATCCTCAGGTGAGGATTAAAAAAAGAAAGTAAACTATCCTATATAATAAAAAGGTACTATACAAATAGACCGAACGGTGGATGCACGTTGACCACCAGGGGCAGATGCTCAATGCAGGAGCTACCCCCTGGCGGTCAGTGCGCTCCCACAAGGGGAGCACCGCTCAGCCAGAAGCACTGAGCCAGGCCCATGGCTGACAAGCGCAGTGGCGGTGGCAGGAGCCTCTCCCGCCTTTGGCGGATGTCCGACTGCTGGCTGGAGCAGGCCTAAGCCATCGGTCAGACATCCCTCAAGGGCTCCCAGACTGCGAGAGGGTGCAGGTGGGCGCAGACCACCCCCCTTGTGCAGAAATTTGTGCACCGGGCCCCTAGTAAATTCTAATCCTATCTAATAAAAGAGAAACATGGTAATTAGCGTACGTCCGCTACCCTTCCCATTGGCTAATCAGGGCGATATGCAAATTAACTGCCAGCCAAGATGGCGGCCGGCAGCCAGGCAGCTTGAAACTAACATGAGGCTTGCTTGCTTCAGTGACAGAGGAAACCAACGTTCCCCGCCTGCCTTGCCGGCCTCTGAGCTGGCAGTTTGAAACATAGTTACAAATATAGAAGCTAAACAAAACTCCAGAAACCTGCTTTCGACAAGCCGGGATCTCAGAGCTGGAGTTGATACAGTGTTTCAATTATAGAACACAAACAAACCAGATACCTGCTGGCCCAGAATAAAAAAAGAAAAAGAAAAAAAGGAGCAGTTAGGAGCTTCAGTCACCCGCCAGCCTGAAAACAGCCCTCAGCCCCTCACCCAGGCTGGCCAGGCACCCCAGTGGGGACCCCCACCCTGAAGTGTGTGTGACCAGCTGCAAACAGCCATCATCCCCTCACCCAGGCTGGCCAGGCACCCCAGTGGGGACCCCACCCTGATCCAGGACACCCTTCAGGGCAAACCAGCCGGCCCCCACCCGTGCACCAGGCCTCTATCCTATATAGTAAAAGGGTAATATGCCTCCCAGCACCGGGATCAGCGGAGCTGCGAGGCCTCCCAGCACCGGGATCAGCAGAGCTGAGAGGCCTCCCAGCACCGGGATCAGTGTGACAGGAGGCGGCGCCCAAACCCCCTGATCGCCCTGTGGCTCTGTGTGTGACAGGGTAGGGCCACAACCTCCCTATCCACCCTGCTCTGTTCATGACAGGGGAAGGCACCCCAACCCCCTGATCAGCCCTGCTCTGTGCCTGATAGGGGGGAGTTCCCCAACCCCCTGATCGCCCTGCGGCTCTGTGTGTGACAGGGTGCGGCGCCCAACCCACCCACCCCCCCCCACGGGCCCTGTTCTGTGTGTGACGGGGTAGAGCCATAACCCCCCTATCGGCCCTGCCCTGAGTGTGACAGTGGTGGTGCCCCAACCCCCTGATCGGCCCTGCTCTGTTCGTGACGGGGGGAGCTCCCCAACCCCCTGATGGGCCCTGCTCTGTGCGTGACAGGGTACGGAGCCCCAACCCCCCTAATGGGCCCTGCTCTGTGCATGACAGGGGGCAGCGCCCCAACCCCCTGATTGGCCCTGCTCTGTGCGTGATAGGGTATGGAGCCCCAACCCCCTGATTGGCCCTGCTCTGTGCGTGACAGGGGGTGGCGCCGCAACCTCCCCATCGACCTTGTCTTGAGTGTGACAGGGGGCGGTGCCCCAACCTTCCAATCGGCCCTACCCTGAGCGTGACTGAGGGTGGCATCGCAACCTCCCGATCCGCCCTGCTCTGAGCATGACGGGGCGGCGCCCCAACTCCCCAATCGGCCCTGCTCTGAGCCCGACCAGGGGCTGCACCTAGGGATTGGGCCTGCCCTCTGCCACCCGGGAGCAGGCCTAAGCCAGCAGGTCATTATCTCCCGAGGGGTCCCAGACTGCGAGAGGGCACAAGCCGGGCTGAGGGACCCCCGTTCCCCCCTGAGTGCACAAATTTTTGTGCACCGGGCCTCTAGTAATTTTATAATCTAATAACAGAAAAGAGGCAATCTCTAATTTACGCAAATATTTTCCTTCCTAATCTTCAATTCTTTCCCCTTTCATTCACATTAGTATTCTTTCCCTACATGAAGTCTGAGGTGGATCTGATAATTAGATGAGGCAGTGTATCTGAAGTACACAGAACATAAAACAGTCGGCACTCAGAATATGTGCTGAACTCATGTCAACTCAAATGATTTTCTTTCTTTTTTTATATATATTCTAGAGGCCTGGTGCACGAAAATAGTGCATGGGTGGGGTCCTTAGGCCTGGCCAGCGATCAGGGCCAGGCCGATTGGGGCCTGCCGGCCGGGGGGAGAAACAGAACACAGACGGTTGACCACCAGCCCCAAGGAGGGAGCTGGCCCTCAGCCCCTCTGGGAAAGTGGCCACGTCCACCACCACCCACCCCGGCAGGGTCGGGAGAGGAGGTGATGGTCACCAGGCCAGGTACAGGAGGAATGGACACTGGCACCCCGTCACCACGTGGTTCCCTGCCTCCCCCCCTTCTCCTTCCCTCACTGTTGCACCACCACCACAGCAGGCGGGTGGCGGGCCGATCGGGGCCTGCTGGCCAGGGGGAGAAACAAGGCATGGGCGCTTGGCCACAGACCCCAAGTGGGGAGCCGGCCCTCAGCCCTCCTGGGAAAGGGGCCGCGTCCACCGCCACCCTTCCCCGATTCCTCATCCCAGCCCGGGGCCCAACCCCAATCAGACGATCGGGGCCTGCCGGCCGGAGGGGAAAGACAGCGGGAGGTTGGCTGTGGGAGTACAGTGACCACCGGGGGCAGCTCCTGCATTGAGCGTCTGCCCCCTGGTGGTCAATGTGTATCATAGCGACCAGTCATTTGGTCATAACAGTTGCTTAGACTTTTATATAGAGAGATTTTTATTGATTTTTTTTTACAGAGAGGAAGGGAGAGGGATAGAGAGATACCAACATTGATGAGAGAGAAACATCGATCAGCTGCCTTCTGCACACCCCCTACTGGGAATCGAAACTGCAACCAAGGCACATGCTCTTGACCAGAATCAAACCCAGGATCCTTCAGTCTGTGGAGCAACGCTCCATCCACTGAGGCAAACCAGTCAGGGCTCAAATGATTTTCAAAGGCTAGTCTAGCAGCTTATTGCCCAGCTGCCAGATATCTCCTGAGGGCTTCTTCTCAGCTGTCCCTGGCTTCTTTCTGTTTGCATTTCCTCAGCTCTCTCTTTCTCACATATTTTCTTCCACATGGAGTATGCTCCATCTCTTTCCCAAAAGGTGTCTCAATTCAGCATGTAAAAAAAAATCAAAACTAAAATAAAAATGTTATTTTCTCAGAGTCTTTTCCCCCAGGGATTGAATGCTTAAATTTCAAGGGGAAGGGCTGTTCTTGTTTTAAGTTAGAAAACTGGACACAACTTTTGTTTTTCATCGTAGATGGCTGATTTTTTTTTTTAATTTTGTTATTTTTTTTATTTGGAAATTCAATAGGTTTATTAGTTATTTAAGGCAAAATAATGAGAATGTGTATGAATTTTATGCAGGACCCCTAATCCTTATAAAACCTTCTGAAAGTAGGCTAGTGTTGTAATTAAACTTGTCAAGAAACCCAAGGTTATAGAGCAATAAATAGTATATAGAGCAAAAGATACTAATGTTGCCCAGCCAGTGTGGTTCAGTGATTGTCAACCTGTGAACCAAGAGATCACAGTTTGATTCCAGGTCAGGGCATATGCTCAGGTTTTGGGCTTAATCCCCAGTAGGGGGCTTGCAAGAGGCATCCAATCAATGATTCTCTCTCATCATTGATGCTTCTATCTCTCTCCCTTTCCCTCCCTCTCTGAAATCAATAAAAACATATACTTTTTAGAAAGATACTAATGTCAAGTTTAACCAAACAGTATTCCAGAAATAAAGGCGTAGACTGTGAATTTATGTTGCTACCATTATGTGCAGCTATTGTATAGTTTTCTTCAAGCTACACTTGAAGAAGGCTGGCAAATCTCAAGGGAGCAGAGGATGTGGGCAAGACAGTGGCTGAAGCAATAAAGAGTTGATTGTCTAAGTGTTTTACATGTATTGTTTCACCTCTCCTTAAACTTGGGAGAGGTAGTCTTCGCTTTTATAACTGAGACTCAATGAGATAAAGGGACTTGGTTTAGGTTCATGTACCTTAGAAACTGAAGAGGAGATATTCACACCCAGGTTGGTCTTAAAAGGGAGAACAGCCTTGATTGGTAACACTTAAAGTTAATAGTGTGAATACTCCAGCAAGCCCATCTCAAGCTGCCAGATGTGAAGTGTGATGGCTTTGTTAGCAAGAACTGCTCTGTAGGGCTCCTGTGTTTGCTGCTGTGTTAGCAAGGACTGGCTGCTGTGTTTGCAATGGCCATCCTGTGTGTAAATGGCTGCTTGGTCTGCAATAAAGTCTCTCCTATATGCCTGCAGCTACTAATGTCTTCCAGTTCCCGGTGTCCACGGAGGTCCAGTCCCTAGCATGGGGCTTGGACCCAACAATTGGCATGGACAACACCTGCACAGTACACTCGCAGCTGCGGCAAGCCAACTCCAGCACACCAGGGCCTAAGCACTCAGCTAAGGAAAAGCAGAATTTTCCCCGAGTTTCCAATTAGTTCACTGATTGATAAACTATTTAAATGTTTTCAGAATGCATCTGGTGGCCTTATGTATTATTAATTCCTCAATTCATATATTTATGTATAGTGTTGCAGATTTTATGTCATAGCAAAATACGTAATTTTAGACTTAGAAAGAGTATTACTATAAAACATTTTTACATTTGCCCTGGCCAGGGTGGCTCAGTTGATTGAGCGTTGTCCTGTGCACTGAAAGGTCACTGGTTCGATTCCTGGTCAGGGCACATGCCCAGGTTGCGGGTTTGGTCCCTGGTAGGGGTGCATGCGGGAGGCAACCAATGAGTGTTTCTCTCTCACGTCGATGTTTCTTTTTCCCTCTCCCTTCCTCTCTCTCTCAAATTAATAAAAACATTTTTTAAAAAAATTATGTTCTTCAAAAGTAGCATAATTAATTAAAATGAAGTGGCTTAAACCAGAACAATATACAGTTTAACAGCAATTAAGTTTATAATATTTCAGCCTCAGATAAAGCCTGAAGAAAAAAAGGAAAGGAACTAGTTATTCAAGTTCTTATACCCTATTTTCTAATTCTTTGTACAGTTATTTGCAAGTAAAGCATTCTTTTAACAATCCTGATAAGAAAAACATTGAATGTTATCAGAGTATACAATATAGTGAAACAAAGGATGAAGCATATCAGTAGATTTTGTTGATCCATCAGTCCAAACCTGAAATGCTTCAAGTTTTGGATAAAATTCTGCTGACCCAAAAAGAAACATAGCACTAATAAATATGTGCATCAAATACATTTAAACTTTCACTTGTCACAGATAGAAGCATAAAATCAAACTCCTCCTCATGCTTCTAAGGTTTGGGGGATAAGTGGCAGCTTTCTTTCCTCTGTACTGGACTGTCTCTTTCATCCCGTGTATTCCCATTCTTTCAATTTGTACATTTCTTAGGAAGCAGTTGATGACAGTTTGATCAAAGTGTCATCTATTTTTATAAAAATTTTTAAAAAAGAATGTTGAGTCACATAAACATATGTTCTTGTCCAAAGGTTATAAATATTTTTTGGTAAATCTAAGCTTTGATGCAAAGCCATTCATTGATTATATTGATCAAATTTGGTATCTGAAAACTATGAGGAACCATTAATTATTATTATGATTCTAAAAACAGTATCCCAACTGAATTTTAAGTCTCTCTGATTATTGGCAATTTTTCCATATTGGAAAAATACTGTTTTCTACTTTTTTAAGTCTTTAAGTTTGTCAGAATGTAGGTTGCCAAGTAGAATGTGTGCAAACAAACCAACTATGGGGAGTCATATTGAAGCAGGTGTTGGACTTACCTAGCTGATCCACTGCCACAGTCCTTGACTGTGCTTCATGCAACTCATGAAGGTGCTGCATTCTCTCTAATGGTGTTATAGTTGAAAGCACTGGCCACTTCTGTCAGTTCTGTACTTTAACATTTAGGTTTATGGAGAATCTACAGACGGAGGTCCAAGAAATGGAATTCCTGCAGTTCTCTAAAGGTTTGAGTTTCATGAGGAAAGAAGACTTTGCAGAGTGGCTCCTTTTTTTCACTAACACTGAAAATAAAGACATTTATTGGAAAAACGTGAGAGAGAAGTTGTCCGCAGGAGAGGTTGGTATGCCTTTTTGTTATGCTTGAGATGAATATAAAATAATAAGTTAGACATTTATATAATTAATTAAAGTGACTTCCAAATTAACCAAGACTGAGCTGCTCTCTAGTATTTAAGTATAAAATCAAGTTGAGAATGTTCTCCACATACTATTTTCTTATTAAGGAACTATTGACTAAGTATCAGTGTAGCAGCCATGAGTTTGGCATTTTCAGTAAAGTCAGGAATAAGACAGGAATGTCCACTATCACTGCTGTCACTTTCTCTTGTTCTGGATATCGTGGCCAGTACAAATTAACAAGATAAAAGAGTAATTATTGTATTATTTTCCATTCAAACAACTGTAAACCTACTTTTGCCCCACCCTGTATATCAGAAGTAGCTGTCCTTTGTAAAAATACCAGATCAGAAAATGTAGTAGATATGTGTGTGTATGTGAAATGCATGAAATGATGATTGCCAAACTATTAATAATGATTAATGTACAGTGAAATTTCAAGGGATTTTTATTTTATGTATTGTTTTTACTATATTGTTCTGAAAAATTATTTTGAAAAGGACATGTATTTATATGTAATTTTAAAGCTAATTTTATAGTGAGGAAAAAGATAATAAAATATCAAGATTCCATTTATAATTGCAATTGAAATATATAACAATTATAAATTAACTAGCTACTGAAGACCAACCATCCTCCCTCATCACCCCTAAAAGATTTCAGGGATGGAAGTCTCTAAGGGGAGAATGAGAGGCTAGTGAGCCAGGACAAGTGGAATCGGGAAACCGATACAGATAGTCAAACAGCCCAAGAACCAAAAGGTTGCTGGTTCAATTCCCAGTCAGGGCATATGTCTGGGCTGTGAGCTCAATCTCCAGTTGGGGGCTTGCAGGAGGTAGCCACTTTGACATCGAAGTTTCTCTCCCTCCGCCATCCCGTCCTCTTTCTCTAAAAATCAAATTATTAAAAAATTTTTTAGCCTGGCCAGTGTGACTCAGTGGTTGAGCATCGACCCATGAACCTGGAGGTCATGGCTCAATTCCTGATCAGGACACATACCCGGGTTTCAGGCTCAGTCCCCAGTATAGGGCGTGCAGGAGGCAGCCGATCAATAATTTTCCCTCATCATTAATGTTTCTTTATTTCCCTCTCTCCTCCTCTCTGAAATCAATAAAAATATTTTTAAATAATAATAAATAATAAAAATAAATTAAAAATAAAAACATTTAAATATATATTAAAAATATTTTGTTAAAGAGAAAATGGGTTACACTTCTCCCCAATCAGAGGGCAAATAGCTTAAATCACTGTGCTCAGAAAGATAGAAAGGAGAAATCCAATTAGTGCCATTTGCCAGCCATACCCAAGGACAGATGAAGTTAGGGAATAAGTCTACTTTTGGTGCATCAGCAAAAAGCTGATAAAAATTATATTGAGATCCTCCCCCAAGACATCCCCTAAAGTCCCAGCCTTTAAAAACCCTTAAAACGTGATGCCCCAGCACCCACTCTCCCTCCTGGGAGCACACCTGTGCCTTTCCCTTCCCTCTTTTCTTCCCCCACAGGCATGCATCTCCTAAACTCTAAGGGACCCCAAGAGACTTGCAACCTGGGGAGCAGTGGGCAGTGGCAGCTCCTCCCAGGCTAACCCCCTAAACCTGTCCTCAAAGTCCCTTTTTCTCTGGCTCTCCAGTGAGCTAAAGCAACCCCGCCTAGGCAATCTGTTGCTTCTTCTATCCTAAGCCCTTCCGTGTTTCACTCACCCCAGCTTTAATAAACATACTCTCAAAATGGAAAAAATTAATTCACTAGAAATATGTGAAAACTTTAAATTTTTGATGGATGTGAAAGAAAATTTAACCTAATTATAGAGACATTCCCTGTGATTGCATAGAAAGTCGTGGCATTATAAATGCAGTTCTCCCTTAAATTAGTCTATAAGTGGGATGGTCAGAACAGTCCCTGTTTGCTACAATTACAAACTAACCCTGAAATCTCTGTGGCTGACACAAGAAAGGTTTATTTTCCGACTATACCACATTTCCATCATGAGAGGTGGGAGGTCACCCACAAGGTGCTCAGGAACTCAGACTTTTCGAGGCTCTGTCATCTTGGTGTTCCACCATGTGGAAAAAAAACACACACACACAAAAAAAAAACCACTTCTCAGAGGCTGGAGTAAGAAAAGAAAGAAGTGAGTCCTTTTCTGATAATTAAATGTTTTGTCCTAGAAACATGATGACCCTTGGCTGCTGGCCAGACTGGTCACACATGACCTGATCTAACTGCAAGAAGGCACAGAAGTGTGATCCTTCTTATGTGCAGGAATTACAAGAGAACCAGCCACTGCTGAACACTATGGGTTTCGATAAAAATGCCATAATAGAGTTTATATGAAAAGAATGCTGAAGAGGCCAGGGGGGATAAGGGAAGTCTCTGTACCTTCTCCTCAATTTTGCTGTCAACCTAAACCCACTCTTTAAAAAATAGTCTTTTTTTTTAATAATGCCAAGATATTAAAATATATCATCAACCATTGGTAACTAAAACAGTTACAATGAATTTGACAGACATATCAGTTGAACAGAATATAAAGTCCAGAGTTATAGATAGACCCAAATACACATGGAAATTTAGTATATGTAAACTTATATTACAAATTGCTTGAGTAAAAGAATTATTAATAAATGACATTAGGACATCCACTGGCCATCTGAGAGAGAATTAAAGGTAAGTCTCTATCTCACTCATTACTCTCAAATAAATTCCAGATGGATCAAAGAATTAAATGTTAAAGAGTAAAAAGAAACTGAGTAAAAATAGAAGAAAATTTGAAAACAGTCATCTTAAAGTGGGGTATACCTATCTTTCTAAACAACCCAGAAGCTTTTAGCGGGGGGCGGGGGGGCCTGGGGGGGGGGGGGGTTGGCAGGTGCCAGGACTAATGATCACTTAGCTGCCCAGGTACCAAAAAATCATACTTCTGAAATCTCTTGATGTCAGTTCCCCACATAGAGCAATCAAGCTGCCCTACATGTGCCACTAACAACAGAATTTTTTTTTTAAAGGAAAAATTATTAATTACCTAAAAATTAAAAATCTGCTGACTCCCCTCATTTCCCCCCCACAAAAGTTATAATAAAAATAAACAAAATGAGCAATATTGGCATCACAATAATAGACCAATGTCTTTAATTTATAATGGAGTCTTTAAAAAAATCAAGAACTTTGAATGATCTGACATTTCACCCTATTATAATATATAATGCCATAATAAATGGCAGATCAGAAATTTTGACATAGGTCCATCTACTCCAAAACCCAGTGGTACGTCCACTGACAAAACTAAGCAGAAAATTTATGAGGTGGGCCACTTAACAGGATGTATTAGTCTCCTCAGGCTGCCATAACAGAATACCACAGACTGGGTGGCTTAAAGCACAAACTTATTTTCTCACAAGTTTGGAGCCTGTACGTCCAAGATCAAGGTTGCCAGCAGGGTTGGTGTCTGGGGAGATCTTCCTCCTCCCCACACACAGGATGAGAGCACTCTGTTATCTCTCATCAGGACATTAATAGGCATGTCAGATTACGGCCCCAGTCTTATGACTTCCCCTCTCCAAATATAGTCACATTGGGGATTATTCAACACAGGAATATTTAAGAGACAGACTCAGTCCATAACACAGGAACCCCCCCCCCCCCCCCCCCGCCTCAAGTCTTACACTGCACAACTTCAGGCAGCCCGTTCACAACAGCGTATAGTCTGCACAATCATACCCAGTTTCCTGCCAATCTTTTTGGGGTTCCTCCTCATCTCTAAAATCTATAATTTTGTTATTCTGCGTCTCAAACTTTTTAATAGACTTGCTTAGGAAGATAGAAGTTCATAAGCTTTATGATAGAAAAGAGGACTCACACTTTGTTCAGTTTTATAATGCAATTATAAAATTGTAATAAAAACTCCCTTTTGTTTTATTAGAGCATTAGTTTGGATGAGTTCAAATCATTTTGTCATTTTACAACCCACTTGGAAGACTTCTCTATTGCCATGCAGATGTTTAATTTAGCTCATCGCCCTGTCAGACTAGGTAAGTTATATGAATCATTTAATTTTTATCATTTTTTCAACAAGTTATCAACCAAGGAGTCAGTTACAATAAAAGCAGTCGATTGGCCTTTTACTTAATTCATTGTGGTTAATCTGAATTTAATACTCTATTTTCTTTTACTTTCTTATTTTTTCCCTGAGAAGGGGAAATGTTTAAATTACTTGTGTTTGAAAACATTGGTTAAATTAAAACAGCCGCTTATCTTACAGTTACTTTCATGGCACTTCTCAGCCAAATTTATTATTTGAATAAATAATAAATAATTGAATGAATTCTTGATGTCTATTTTTTGTTTTTGTTGTTTTAAACGTATTTTTATTGATTTCAGAGAGGAAGTGAGAGGGGGATAGAGAGAGAAATATCAATGATGAGAAAGAATCATTGATCGGCTGTCTCCTGCACGTACCCTACTACACGGGTCGAGCCCGAAACCCGGGCATGTGCCCTGGCTGGGAATCTAACTGTAACCTCCTGGTTCATATGTCAATGCTCAGCCACTGAGCCACACCAGCAGGGCTTATTTTTGTTTTTTATTTACTTCCCATATAGAAAATATTTAGATTATTTTTACTTCTCAAATTATGAAAAATTAGTCCTAGCTGGTTTGGCTCAGTGGATAGAGTGTCAGCCTGTGGACCGAAGGGTCCCAGGTTTGATTGTGGTCGAGGGCATATGCCCAGGTTGTGGGCTCATTCCCCAGTAAGGGACATGCAGGAGGCAGCCAATCAATAATTCTCTCTCCTCATTGATGTTTCTCTCTCTCTCCCTTTCCCTTCCTCCCTGAAATCAATAAAAATACTTTTTTAATATGAAAAGTTAGATTAATTTTACTTACACTGTTTCACATGGTAAATGAGTCATTTTATGTTTGTTTTTTTTAGCAGAGTTTAAGAGAGCTGTGAAAGTAGCTACAGGACAGGAGCTCTCAAACAATATTTTGGACACTGTCTTCAAGATCTTCGATTTGGATGGTGATGAATGTCTTAGTCATGGAGAGTTTCTTGGAGTGTTAAAAAACAGGATGCACCGAGGTTTATGGGTAACAGATTTTGAGTTTTTAAATGGATGATGTTAAACGTAGAATTTGAGGAAATGTATAATCTCTAGTAGAGTTTTCATCATTTATAAAGAGATAACTTCTCCAAATGGGATTTAATGTTTTTTATTTTTTGCCTTTTTAAAAAATCTGAATCTAATCAGAAACCACTATTCAGAAATCATAGCCTAGAATTTACTTCAGGCTTTGCAGTTAGACACACCTAGATTCAAATCTCATCTCTATCACCTGTTAACTGCCAAATCTTACAAAACCACTTAATATTTCTGAGCCTCAAAGTCCTCATTTGTACAATGAGGAAACTAATAGAATTTACCAGAAAGAATTACTATAAGAATTAAGTGTAAAATACTTAGTATAGTGGCTGAGACACTTGTAGTAGATGTTAGCTAATTATATCATTATTCACTCAAATTCACATATTGGTCTATAACTGGGACAGATCAAACCCAAAATTAAATATAGATAAGAATCTGCTAAAACCCCTTAGAAAGGCAGCGTGCAGGTTGAAAACCCAGGTCCAAAGAGGACCACATGGTAAGTAGGCAGTTAGGCCAGAAGAGAGGATGAGAGAGAGAAAATATGTTGGGTTCACAAAAAACAACCTATTGACCCAGTGATCCCACTTCTAGGAATATATCCCAAGAAACCAGAAACATCAATCAGAAAGGATATATGCATCCTTATGTTCATAGCAGCACAATTTACAATAGCTAAGATTTGGAATCAGCCTAAGTGCCCATCAGCAGATGAATGGATTAAAAAACTTTGGCACATCTACACAATGGAATACTATGCAACTGTAAAAAGGAAGGCACTCCTACCATTTGCAACAGCATGGATGGAGCCAGAGAGCATTATGCTAAGTGAAATAAGTCAGTCAGAGAAAAATATCACATGCTCTCACTCATTTGTGGATTATAATGAACAACGTAAACCGATGAACAAAAACAGATGTTAGAGACAGAAAAGCACCGATCAGATGTGCAAAACTCAGAGGGAAAGCAGGGGAGGGTGGGGGTGAGGGGGAAAGATCAACCAAAGGACTTGTATGCATGCATATAAGCATAAGTGATGGATGTGGACAACAGGGGGTAAGGGTGAGGGCAAGATTGAGGGGATGAGGGGACATTGGGGGGATAAGGACACATTTGTAATATCTTACTCAATAAAGGGGGGGGGAGAAAAAAAACTATTTACAATTTAGAAAATCACATTCATTTCCTGCCACAAATATTACTTATGGAAAATTAAGAAATAGGATTTCAGTTAACAAACATGTCTTACAAGCTTTGTAGTCATCCAGTATCTCATAGTTAATAACCATATTCCTCGAGATTAAACCAACCTTTTCAGTTAACAATTTAATATATCTAGGAGTCTCTATCATTTCTCAAAAAACATTGAAGAGAAGAGCTGTAAGCCTGGCCAGCATGGCTCAGTGGTTGAGCATTGACCTATGAACCAGGAGGTTACAGTTCGATTCCCAGTCAGGGCACATGCCCAGGTTACCGGCTTGATCCCCAGTAGAGGGTGTGCAGGAGGCAGCCAATCAGTGATTCTCTCTCATCATTGATGTTTCTATCTTTTTCTTCCTCTCTAAAATCAATTAAAATATTTTTTTAAAAGAGAAGAGCTGTAAATCAATGATAGGAAAAAAAACATGCATAACCTAAAGTAGACTTTTGCTTCCATTTGACGGATTTCCAGTAGTGCTATGCTCCTGTGCTCCCAGTGTTGTCCAACTTTCACTTTCTTGTTTAGTTGAAAGGAAA
Organism: Myotis nattereri; assembly: GCF_964212035.1. Taxonomy (NCBI): domain Eukaryota; kingdom Metazoa; phylum Chordata; class Mammalia; order Chiroptera; family Vespertilionidae; genus Myotis; species Myotis nattereri. The sequence continues at coordinate 109,462,078 of NC_138076.1, forward strand.
TAATAACCACATAGTACTTGTTCTTTTTATCCTCACCTAAGGATATATTTTTTCCATTGATTTCTAGAGAGTGGAAGGGAGAGAGAGAGAGAGAGAGAGAGAGAGAGAGAGAGAGAGAGACATCAACGTAAGAGAGGCACATCAATTGGGTCACCTCCCCCACGGGCCGGAACCTGCAACTGAGGTACATGTTCTTGACCAGGAATCAAACCCGTGACCTTTTGGTCCGTGGGCCGATGCTCCAGCCACAGCAACCACACAGTACTTTTAATTCACAAAACACTTAAGATGAATTATATTATTTCTTCTTAAGGCTTCTCATCAAATATATTGTGACCTATAGTTTCTTTTTAATTTTAGCCAAGGTTAAACCAAAATTTTAGGCTTACTTTATTTTACATAGCTAAATAAAATACACCAGGAGAGGGGAAATGTTATAAAAGAAAAACATTAAATAATTACATTTTTAAACCAATATATTAAAAATAAAAAATTTAAAGATCAAAGTTTTCCCTTTCTTATGAGGGAGAAATCTCTCCATTCTTTGGTTATCCTGTGGACATTCTTTTTTTTTTCTTTTTTTTTCTTCTTTTGTTAATCCTCACTGGAGGATATTTTTCCCATTGATTTTAGATAGAATGGAAGGAAGAGAAACAGACAGATACATCAATGTGAGAGAGACATATCAATTGGTTGCCTCCTGCACATGCCCCAACCAGGGCCAGGGATCAAGCCTGCAACCAAGATATATGACCAGAATTAAACCCAAGACCCTTCAGGCCTCAGGCCGACACTCTAACCATTGAGCAACTGGCTAGGGCTCCTGTGGATATTCTTGCAACACATTCACTTTTATTTTTATCCTTATTGTAAGGCCAGTATCAATTCTACAGTTCTGTTGCAATCACTTTTTAGAACATAATCCACCTCAAATTGATTTCGAAGGAGTATGGGAGATAAATAGTAACAGTACATACCTGAAATCATGTTTAACCTTAAAGAGAATGACCCCTTAATTTTTACTTTTGGTTAACAGGTACCACAACAACTAAGTGTTCAGGAATACTGGAAATGTGTGAAAAAAGAAAGCATTAAAGGAGTAAAAGAAGTTTGGAAACAAGCTGGAAAAGGTCTTTTTTAGGAAAAGATCATGTGGGAATTTTGCTGTGAATGTCAGAATTTGGATTTTTTTTTAAATACCAGATGTTTATCTTTTTAAGTCTTCATTGATTTCCTTTGTAATATAAAGACACTTTTTTTTGCTTATGATTCAGTAATTTCTTAAGATCTCATTAACAAACTTTGTAAAAAGAAAGCATACTTCTAAGAAAACAGATATAGGACTCAGTAAGAAAGGCGTAGGATTGAAGTAATGCTTTGTACTTTGATAAAATGGAAAGCCTAGTTATTTACTGATTTCTTAGACACAGTAGCACATGCCCTCTGGAAGGGTCAACAAGAATTTACAGGAACAAGTAATTGATATACAAGGCCAGTATCAATTCTGCAAGCCCCGATGTTCCTAGTAGAGCAAATTAAGTTAACAAATCAGGTTTTCTTCATGTGTATCCTATATCACATAAACTTCTTGTACATTTTACTTCAATTAGCTATATATTAGTTGACTTTAAAATAATCTGTGAATTTCAGTATTGGACCTGGAAACAGAATAAAGTATTTACAAAGATAAAAAAATTACTAAGATGTGTTTTATTTTACATGTGTTGTTCGAAAACCACCTTGTTTTAAATGTGAATACTCTAGTCCTTTGCCAGCCTCATTAGTTTATATTCTTAAAAACTAGAGTAATTGGGAGACTCTTTTTTTATATATATTTTTATTTATTTCAGAGAGGAAGGGATAGGGGGAGAGAGAAAGAAACATCAATGATTAGAGAGAATCATTGATTGGCTGCCTTCTGCATGCCCCACACTGGGGATTGAGCCTGTAACCCAGGCATGTGCCCTGAGCGGAATCAAACTGTGACATCCTGGTTCATAGGTCAATGCTCAACCACTGAGCCACACCGGCCGGACTAATTGGGAGAATCTTGATCACAAGATCAGGGTCTCTTGGGATTTATTGAGTTGTAAGTAAATGTTTGAAATGGCCCTAGAGCCCTAGCCCGTTTGGCTCAGTGGATAGAGCGTTGGCCTGCGAACTGGAAGGTCCCAGGTTCGATTCTGGTCAAGGGCACATGCCTGGGTTGTGGGCTCGATCCCCAGTGGGGGACTTAAAGGAGGCAGCTGATCTATGATTCTCTCTTTTCATGGATGTTTCTGTCTCTTTCTCCCTCTTCCTTCCTCTCTGAAATAAATAAAAATATATTTTAAAAAAATAAAATGCCCTAGAAATTAATTGGCATTAAATATAAAATTACATAAATATAAAATGACATCTTTTAAACATGATAAATAAAAATTATTTTTAAAACATATGCTTCTCAAATAAGAATATTTCAAATACTGAAAAGATGTTTGACTCCTTGGGTAAATTGCTGATTACAAGCCTGGGGCAGGGAAAGCTCAAGAGGAGCCTGGAGCACCATATTCATAGAAGTAAGGAAGTACTCAAAAAATAACGAGAACATGTCAAAGGACGAGCCAACCTGAAGGGGTGCCCCCCTTCAAGTCTGGTACAAGTTGAGCATCAAAATCATTGTTACTAATGAATTATAAACTATAGAATAAAATAAGAAATATGATCTTATACTGAATATGATTGATTAATGGGGCAAGGGAAACCTCTCCCTAATGATTTTTGAAGGGAAAGGCCTTGAGATATTTTAAATCTGATAACTTGGAAACTCTCCTAATTTAATGCTTGAGATTGACAAGTGGTAAAAGCTGCTGTTCATCAACAGACGAATGGAAAAGCAAAATGTGGTACATATATACAATGGAATATGAGCCATAAGCAGAAATGAAGTTCTGACACAGCCTACCACATGGATGAATCTTAACATTATGCTAAGTAAAATAATCCAAATACAGAAGGACTAATGTATGATTCCCCTTATGAAAGTACCTAGATTAGGCAACTTCCTAGAGATAGAAAGTGAATTCGAAGTTACCAGGGGGAAGGGGGGAGGAAGAATGGCAAGTTACTTCTTTACAGAATTTTGGTTTGGGGTGATGAAAAATTTTGGAAATATATAATGGTGATGATCCTATCTAATAAAAGAGAAACATGGTAATTAGCTGTACATCCGCTACCCTTCCCATTGGCTAATCAGGGCGATAAGCAATTAACTGCCAGCCAAGATGGCGGACGGCAGCCAGGTAACTTAAAGAGAACAGGAGGCTTGCTTGCTTCAGTGACAGAGGACTCCAACGTTCCCCGCCTGCCTTGCCGGCCTCTGAGCTTGCAGTTTGAAACATTGTTACAAATATAGAAGCTAAACAAAACTCCAGAAACCTGCTTTCAGCCAGCCAGGATCTCAGAGCTGGAGTTGAAACAGTGTTTCGATTATAGAACCCAAACAAACCAGATACCTGCTTTCAGCAGCCGAGGCCTAAGAGCTGGAGCCAAGCCTCAGAGCTAAAGCTGGCCCAGAATAAAAAAAAGAAAAAAAGTGGTAGGGAGCTTCAGTCACCCGCCAGCCTGAAAATAGCCCTCAGCCCCTCACCCAGACGGGCCAGGCACCCCAGTGGGGACCCCCGCCCTGAAAGGTGTGTGACCAGCTGCAAACAGCCATCATCCCCTCACCCAGGCTGTCCAGGCATCCCAGTGGGGACCCCCATCCTGATCCAGGACACCTTTCAGGGCAAACCAGCCGGCCCCCACCCGTGCACCAGGCCTCTATCCTATATAGTAAAAGGGTAATATGCCTCCCAGCACCAGGATCAGCAGAGCCATGAGGCCTCCCGGCACTGGGATCAGTGTGACGGGGCAGCGCCCAAACCCCGATCGCCCTGCGGCTCTGTGTATGACAGGGGGCGGGGCCACAACCTCCCTATCCGCCCTGCTCTGTTCGTGACAGGGGAAGGCGCCCCAACCCCCTGACCAGCCCTGCTCTGTGCCTGATAGGGGGGAGCTCCCCAACCCCCTGATCGCCCTGCGGCTCTGTGTGTGACAGGCTGCGGTGCCCCAACCCCCTGATTGGCCCTGCTCTGTGTGTGACGGTGTGGCCACGCCCCCACGGGCCCTGCTCTGTGTGTGACGGGGTAGAGCCATAACCTCCCCATCAGCCCTGCCCTGAGTGTGACAGGGTGCAGCACCCCAACCCCCTGATCTGCCCTGCTCTGTGAGTGACAGGGGGGAGCTCCCCAAACCCCTAATTGGCCCTGCTCTGTGTGTGACAGGGGGCAGCGCCCCAACCCCCTGATTGGCCCTGCTCTGTGCGTGACGGGGTGGCGCCGCAACCTCCCCATCGACTCTGCCTTGAGTGTGACAGGGGGCGGTGCCCCAACCCCCAATCGGCCCTACCCTGAGCGTGACTGAGGGTGGCATCGCAACCTCCCGATCCGTCCTGCTCTGTGCATGACAGGGGGTGGCGGCCCAACTCCCCAGTCGGCCCTGCTCTGAGCCCGACCAGGGGCTGCACCTAGGGATTGGGCCTGCCCTCTGCCACCCGGGAGCAGGCCTAAGCCAGCAGGTCGTTATCTCCCGAGGGGGTCCCAGACTGCGAGAGGGCACAGGCTGGGCTGAGGGACCCCCCTCCCCCCCGAGTGCACAAATTTTTGTGCACTGGGCCTCTAGTTATATAATATTGTGGATGTCAATGCCACTGAATATACATTTTAATATGGTTTAAATGACTCTCGCCAGTTTGGCTCAGTGGATAGAGCATTGGCCCACCAACTGAAAGGTTGAGGGTTAATTTCGTGGGCAGGGGCACATGTGGGAGGCAACCAATCAATGTATCTCTCTCACATCAATGTTTCTCTCTGTCTCTTCCACTCTATCTAAAAACCAATGGAAAAATGTCCTCAGGTGAGAAATAACAAAAAAATAAAATGGTTAAATGGTAACTGCAAATTTTGTATATATATTTTACACAATTTTTAAAATTAGTAATATACCAATAAATGCTAGATTGTATCCTTTAAATGGGTTAAATACATGGTATGGGAATTATATCTTAATGAAGCTATTTTTTAAAATCTATTTTTATTGATTTCAGAGAGGAAGTAAGAGGGAGAGATAGAAACATCAATGATGAGAAAGACTCATTGATTGGCTGCCTCCTACATGCCCCACACTGGGGATGGAGCCTGCATTCCAGGCATGTGCCCTGATCGGGAACTGAACCATGACCTACTGGTTCATAGGTCAATACTCAACCACTGAGTCAAGCCAGCTGACATTAATGAAGCTATTTTTTTTTTTTTTTAGTAAATCTTTATTGTTCAGATTATTACATTTGTTCCTCTTTTTTCCCCCCATAGCTCCCCTCCACCCAGTTCCCACCCCACCCTCTGCCCTTACCCCCCCCCCCACTGTCCTCATCCCTAGGTGCACAATTTTTGTACAGTCTCTTCCCACATCTCCCACACCCCTTTCCCCACCAAGAATAGTGAGTCCATTCCCTTTCTATGTCCCTGATTCTATTATAATCACCAGTTCATTCTGTTCACCAGATTATTTATTCACTTGATTCTTAGATTCACTTGTTGATAGATGTGTATTTGTTGTTCATAATTAGTATCTTTACCTTTTTCTTCTTCTTCCTCTTCTTAAAGGATTCCTTTCAGCATTTCATATAATACTGGTTTGGTGGTGATGAACTCCTTTAGCTTTTCCTTATCTGTGAAGCTCTTTATCTGACCTTCAATTCTGAATGATAGCTTTGCTGGATAAAGTAATCTTGGTTGTAGGTTCTTGGCATTCATCACTTTGAATATTTCTTGCCACTCCCTTCTGGCCTGCAAAGTTTGTTGAGAAATCAGCTGACAGTCGTATGGGTATTCCCTTGTAGGTAACTGAGTTACTTTCTCTTGCTGCTTTTAAGATTGTCTCTTTGTCTTTTGCTCTTGGCATTTTAATTATGATGTGTCTTGGTGTGGTCCTCTTTGGATTCCTTTTGTTTGGGGTTCTCTGCGCTTCCTGGACTTGTAAGTCTATTTCTTTCACCAGGTAGGGGAAGTTTTCTGTCATTATTTCTTCAAATAGGTTTTCAATATCTTGGACTCTCTCATCTTCTGGCACCCCTATAATTCTGATGTTGGTACGCTTGAAGCTGTCCCAGAGGCTCCTTACACTATCTTTGTATTTTCGGATTCTTTTTTCATTTTGCTTTTCCGGTTGGGTGTTTTTTGCTTCTTCGCATTTCAAATATTTGCCTTGATTCTTGCGCTCCTCTGGTCTGCTGTTGGGAGTCTGTATAATATTCGTTATTTCAGTCCGTGTATGCTTAATTTCTAGTTGGTTCTTTATCACAACATCGAGGGTCTCATTAGATTTCTTGAATATCTCAATAACTTTATCGGCGGCTTCTAGACAGTTCTTGAGAGACCTTAAAAGTGGTTCTGAACTCAATATCCTCCATTGACAGTTTTGTCCTGTTTCTTTGTCTCCGCATTTTTGATGCTTTCTTGGTGAAGCCCCTAGTGGTCTTTGTGCCCAGTCTTGTTGTAGTTAAGCCTTGATTGTTGTAGTTAATACTAGGGGGATTTGACCTCCAGGCCAACTGGCTGTGAGAATCAGCTGTGTCTGCAGTGGGAAAACTTCTGTCCTCTAGGGAGGTGCTAATCTAGCCTTTGCCTGAGGCTATCCGGCAAATGGCTCTGCACAGGGCTTGGGCGGGGCGGGTCACACAGGATCAACAGGGCGGGTGGAGGGAGCAGTTATGGCTGCTCTCAGTCCCGTCCCCAGAGGCTCTGCCTCTCAGAGTCCCAGCAACCGCTGCAAACCTCAGAGAGAAGACTGCCCTTGCATTCCGACCGAAGCCAGACAGTCCCGCTTCTCCCGTTTCAGTCTGGGTCCCTAGAGACTTGCCCAGAACTGGAGCTCAGAATCTGAGACTCCCTCCCGATTGAAAAGGACAACCGCACCCTCAGCTACCAGCCCGCTCCGCACGTACCTCCGCACCTTTGTATTTTCCACACTGCGCCTCCTCTGAGTCTCGTATTCTGTTCTCTTTCCTTCTAGTTGAAGAATTTCCCCTCAGCCAGTCTTCCTGTGGTTCTGGGCGATGTCCTTTCTGTCTTTTAGTTGTATTTTTGAAGTGGTTGTTCGAGGCAGCTAACTCCGGTGTTTACCTATGCCGCCATCTTGGTTTTTCTCCCTGGAGTCTCGCTAATTTTTTCACACAAAAACAACAACATTGTATAATATAGACAAGGTTAACCAATGGGTAATAGGTTGAGAAAAAGTATTTAGAAATGTCAAAAGCCAACCAAGTGAGACACAATATCCTTCCCTCCACCACCACCCATTTTTTAAAATACATTTTATGGTGCCCTTTTTTTCTCCTGAAATGAAATTTGCAGTTTTACACATATTTTTAAATTTATTTTTATTTTTGGAAGTATTATAGATGTTCCCTTTTTCTCCCCATTGACGCCCACCACCCTCCTTCCACCCCCTCCCCAGGCCTTCACTACATTATTGTCTGTGTCCATGGGTAATACATATATGCATATAAATGATTTAGTTCATCTTCCTGCCCTCTCCCCCCACCCCCTTCCCTCTGAGATTCTTCAGTCTGTTGCATGTTTCCATGTCTCTGGATCTATTTTGTTCATCAGTTTATTTTGTTGGGAATGCAGACTGGTGCAACCATGATGGAAAACAGTATGGAGTTTCCTCAAAAAATTAAAAATGGGCCCAGCCAGCGTGGCTTCATGGTTGAGCGTCAACCTATGAACCAGGAGATCGTGGTTCAATTCCCGGTCAGGGCACATGCCCAGTTGCAGGCTTCATCCCCAGTGTGGGACTTGAAGGAGGCAGCCAATCAATGATTCTCTCTCATCATTGATGTTTCTCTCTCTCCCTCTCCCTTCCTTTCTGAAATCAATAAAGATATATTTTTTAAAAAAATTAAAAATGAGGGAAGGTAGGGGAGGGTGGGGGTAAGGGGGAAAGATCAACCAAAGGACTTACATGCAAGCATATAGGCCTAACCAATGGACACGGACAACGGGGGGGTGAGGGCATGGGGTGGGGGGGGGGCGGGTAGAGGGTAACGTGGGGACAAGGACACATATGTAATATCTTAATAAAAAATATATTTAAAAAAAATTAAAGATGGAATTTCCATTTGGCCCAGTGAACCCACTTCTAGGAATATATCCTAAGATCCTGAAACACCCATTAGAATATATGCACCCCTATATGTTTATAATTGTGCTATTTACAATAGCTAAGATCTGGAAACAGCCCAAGTGCGTAACAGTAGATTAGTGGATAAAAAAGCTGTGGTACATTTACACAATAGAATACTATGCAACTGTAAAAAAGAAGGATCTCTTACCCTTTGAGACAGCATGGAGGGACCTGGAGAGTATTACACTAAGTGAAATAAGTCAGTCAGAAAAAGATAAGTATCACATGATCTCACTCGTGGAATCTAATGAACAAAATAAACTGTATACATATTTTTTAAAATAACATAAAGCAGCCCTGGCTGGTGTGGCTCGGTTGGAAGTTCGTTCCATACACCAAAAGGCTGTGAGTCCAATTCCTGGTCAGGGCACATACCTAGGTTACAGGTTCGATCCCTGATTAGGGCGCATATGGGAGGCAACCAATTGATATTTCTCACATTGATGTTTCCTTCTCCCTCTCTAAAAAAAATCAATAAACATTTTAGTAATAAAGCATTAACATATAAATTAAGAATTTACAATAAAGTAGCATGTGAGATATATATATATTTGCACTATACTAGAAAATCCAACAAAAAGTCCCTAACATATTTCTAAAATTCCCCCTCAAGTCAGTACCATCTAGGATATACATAACAAAAATGAAATAAATGAACTCAATAAAAAGCAGTTAATATAGATTTTTGTAATTCACCAAGGAAAGGTGAAGTAGTGAGCAGGAGATGGCTCTAAGTGGCTATGGGAAAACATTTGCTCACTAGTAACCAGAGAAATGCAATTAAAACAAGATACCAATTTATGTGGATCAGATTGGCAAATAATATAAATCTATTAATACCAAATGTTCAAGTGGACATAGAAAGATGGGATCCCACATGCACTGCTGGTTACCAGACAATCTGGCCTTTAGTGAAATTAAGTCTATGTTCACTCTGTGACTCAGAAATCTTACTCTGGGATATATGCCCCCAGAGAAACAAGCACAAATCTGCATGAGGGCATGTACAAAGATGTTCGTCCCAGTATTGATTATTATAAATGTATATTGCAAATTCAAGGGCAACCACTACAAAAATTAATAAATTTGGTTTACTTGCAAAGGCTTCCCATAACTATCAAGTATGAACCCTTTCTATGGTCTCAAGGTCTGCAACTGCCCCTGACTTCCCAACCTCATTTCCTGTCCTCCTCCTTGCTCAGCCACCATGACTATCTTGTTTTTTCTGGACTTCCCCCCCCCCGCCCCCCCCCCCTCCCGCCCCCCCCCCCTCCCGCCACACACACACAAGCTAAAGATGTTTGCCCTTGCCATTCGCTTGGCCTTTAATGTTGTGACCATGGGTCTTCCATAAGACTCGCTCTTCCATGTAATCCGGCTCTGCTCAGTTCCCTTTCTTAAAGAGACTATCACAATCGAAAGCGGCAGTCTGAATATTCAAATAACTCCAAAATAGTTCCTTTCAGTGTTCTTTTGTTTTTGTCTTCTTAGTATTTTTCCAGCTTAAGTTCTCCCAAGAACTCTGCTGAATTTTGTGGTTCATTTGATGGATACCCTGCCTTATTTAGAATTGTAACTGTATAAGAAAATTGCCTTTTCATTCATTATAAATGCCCGATTTTGGTCTCTAGTTTGAAGGTACCTACATACTGCCGAGCGAGTAGAACACACCTTCCCCCCCAAGTTTTGTTTTACGGGAAAAACCATTCAGTACTGGTTTTACAGTAGGGCTCAACCGGAATTGGTCCCGCACCAATGTGAGTGTTTAGTGTTTGGCAAGTTTTGGGGTGTGATTATTCACTACAGAAATGCTCAATGTATTACCTTGCTGCCGATTGTATTTCTGACAATTCGTTTGTTTGCAAACAAAATGTAGCACTTCTCCTCCAAACTTGAGAGGTGTGAGAAAAAAGGGGGAAAGATCCATCATGATTTAAACTTAGAAATCAGTGAAATGTTTTTATTTTGAAACCCAGATTCCCAAAAGAAAATTTCACCACCAGATCACACACTTCTCAGCCTTTTTCAAGCCGAGACTGACTGAAGATTGTCCACAGGTCCTAAGATTTAGCACATATACAAAAATAAAACTTTATAAATAAATAAATAAATAAATAAATAATAAATAAGAGACTATCACAAACTAATCCCATCCTCTTGTGATCAATCACTCCCTCTTCTTACTCTGTTTTATTCTTCATAGAACTTTATCATCCCCTAACAGTATAAATATAAATATATTAAAGCTTTATTAAAGGATTTTAAAGATCAAAATAAGTAGAGCAAAACACTTTTGTCAATTCTCTCCAAATTAGACATTGACTATTCAATATTCCCAATAAAAATTATAGCAAGATTTTATTGGGGAGTGTGGAAAACCAATTCTAAAAAAATATATTGCAGATCAACAACTCACAATTAACTGAGACAATTTGTGGGGGGAGGAGTGGAGAACACAAACTATTATATTAAGACATTTACAAAGGTTTCCCTTAAGAACAGGAACAAGCTCTGGCAGGTGTTGCTCAGTGGTTAGAGTGTGGGCCCAAGAACTGAAGGGTCTTGGGTTTGATTCCCAATTGATGGCATGTACCTGGGTTGCAGGTTCAATCTTGCCTTGGTTGGGGTACATGCAGGAGGCAACCAATCGATGTGTCTCTCTCACATCAATTTTTCTCCCTCTGTCTCACTTCTCTCCACTCTCCAAAAATCAACGGAAAAAAAATATCCTCAGGTGAGGATTAACAAAAAAAAAAAAAAGAGGAAGAAGATGGCGACGACCCTGAAGAACACCTAAGAGATTATTTTGAAAAGTATGGGAAAGTTACTCCCTGGCAATGGGCAAGAAGACACCTGATTGGTGATGTTGCACTTATATCAATCAGGGGCAAAGCAGACTACAGTTCTTAGTTCATCTTGAACTAAGCTTGATGCCTGGGTGGCCAGAGCTGTTCCATGACTAAGGCACATAAAAAAAAAGGGAGGAAGGGAAGGAGGGAGGGAGGGAGGGAGGGAGGGAGGGAGGGAGGGAGAGAAAGAAGAAAGGAAGAAAGAAAATATGGGAAAGTTAAGGTGATTGAAATCATGACTGACCAAGGCAGTGGCAGGGAAAGGCTTTGCTTTTGTAGCTTTTGATGACTCAGTAGACAAGATTATCATTCAAAAATATCATACTGTGAATGGCCACAACTGTGGAGTAAGGAAAGCCCTGTCTAAGCAAGAGATGGCTAGTGCTTCATCCAACCAAAGAGGTTGAAGTGGTTCTGGAAACTTCAGAGGTAGTCATGGAGGTGGTTTTGATGGAAATGACAACTTTGGTCATGTAGAAAACTTCAGTGGTGGAGGTGGCTTTGGTGGCAGCCATGGTGGTGGTGAATATGGTGGCAGTGGGGATGTCAATAATGGATTTGGTAATGATAGAAGCAATTTTGGAGGTCGCCAAAACGACAATGATTTTGGCAATTATAATAATCAATCTTCAAATTTTGGACCCATGAAAGGAAGAAACTTTGGAGGTAGAAGCTCTGGCTCCTATGGTGGTGGAGACCAATACTTTGCTAAACCACAAAAGGTGGCTACAGCAATTCCAGCAGCAGCAATAGCTAAGGCAGTGGCAGGAAGGTTTAATTACTACCAGGAAACAAAGCTTAGCAGAAGAGGAGAGTCAGAGAACTGACAGGGAAGCTACTGGTTACAACAGATTTGTGAACTCAGCCAAGCACAGTGGTGACAGAGCCTCACTGCTACAAAAGAAGATAAGTTTTAGACAATACTCATATGAATGGACAAAAAAACTCGAGGACTATATTTGTGACTAGTTGTATAACAGGTTATTTTAGTTTCCGTTGTGGAAAGTATAAAGTATTCCAACAAAGGTAGAGAAAAACCAAGATGGCAGCATAGGTAAAACACCGGAAATTGCTGCCTCGCACAACCACTTCAAAAAAACAACCAAAAGACAAAACGAACATCATCCAGAACCACAGGAAGGCTGGCCAAGTGGAAATTCTACAACTAGAAGGAAAGAGAAAAGCACACTGAAACTCAAAGGAGGTGCGGTGTGGAAGTAAAGTGCAGAGGTACGGAGGTGCATGTGGAAAGGGCTGGCAGCTGAGGACACGGTTGTCTTTTTCAATCGGGAGTGAGACACAAGCTCCTGACTGCTCTGAACTCCAGTTCCGGGAGAGTCTCTGGGGACCCAGACTCATACGGGGAGAAACTGGACTGTCTGGCATTGGGCAGAACTCAAGGGCGGTTTTCTCTCAGAGGCTCTTGCAGCAATTACCGCAGAACAGTAAGACCCGGGACCTCTTAGGGAAGGGCTGAGGATCAGCCATAGCTGTTTGCTCCGCCCTGTTGATTCCCTGAGACCCTGCCCCATCCAAGCTGTGCGCAGAGACTTTTGCATATGAATGCCCTGACCCTTTGCAACCTGAAAATTACCTAACTAACTGCAGCTGAGTCAGAGAGACCCAGAACATCCAAAAAGAAGGCCCAAGGCCCCACAGCAGCTTGCATTGCTTCACAGCTGGGCCTCATCTAGGCACCTCCAAACTCCAAACAAAGAAAAGGAATCTGCAGAGCTCTCCATAGCTCCTGCTGGGTGGCCTCAGGCAAAGGCTAAATTAGCACCTCCTTAGAGATTCAACAGCCAATATACCCAGTGGTCAGAGTGGACCATCCAGATTACAACTCCTCAAATCCATAAGGGACACACTCAGAGGGCAGACTCAGTGAGCACCAAAGCCCCACTGAAGCAAGTCTTGCCCCAGAAGGGTGTCTCCAGCACAGAAGTTCTCCCACTGCAGACACAGCTGATTCTCACAGTCAATTGGCCTGGAGGTCAATTCCTCCCAGTGATACCTACAACAATCAAGGCTTAACTACAACAAGACTGTGCACAAAGCCCACAAAGGGGTGCACCAAGAGTGTCCACCTCAGGTAATTGGGGAGGCTGAGCCATTGGGCCCTATAGGACACCTAGCACACAAAGCCGCTCTACCAACACAGGGAAGCATAAAAAATGTGGAGACAAAGAAACAGGTCACAAATGACAGAAATGGAGGAAAGCAAACGACTGGATATAGAGTTCAAAACCACGGTTATAAGGTTTTTCAAGAATTTTCTAGAAACCGCCGATAAATTTAGTGAGACCCTCGAGGTTATGAAAAAGGACCAACTAGAAATTAAGCATACATTGACTGAAATAAAAAATATTATACTGCCGGAAGCCAGTCCATCCTTGCTGCTTGACACAGTCGCTGCAGGAAAGAAACATCTGCACAGCATATGTTTCAAGGGACCTGGCGTATATAGCATACTGTTCGTGATATGTTTGCTCCCCTTAGGGCTGTGTGTTTTAACCAAGGTCACCTCTCCGAGAAAGGTTGTTTCCCCAGGTAGGAATTTTTCCCTGAAGTCAGGGAGGGGATGCCTCTCCCAGAAAGGTTGTTTCCCCAGGTAGGAATTTTTCCCTGAAGTCAGGGAGGGGAAGAAACTCTTAACTAAGTGCCAGGAGGGTAGTTAATCACTACAAACAATCATGCTTAAGCTACATAACCTTTACTCCCTGGAATGGAGATAAGAAACGCCCTAACCTTTGTAATAGAAATTGACAGGATTAAAATCAACTGGGATAAATACGGATGTAACAAGACAATAAACAGCAGAACCTCTCTGGAGATCGAGACCAGAACTTGGCTGGAGATCCTGGCTAGGCTGCTGATCAACTGAATGCTGTCTCCGTGTCATTCCTTCTTTGCCGACTCTGTCTACGCCTTTGGGAACCCCTGGACCTGCTGGGGTTGGACCCCGGCATTATACAGAGGCCAAATAGCAGACTAGAGGATCCCGAAAATCAAGTCAAAGATTTGAAATACGAAGAAGCAAAAAACGCCCAATCGGAAAAGCAAAAAGAAAAAAGAATCCAAAAATATGAAGATAGTATAAGGATCCTCTGGGACAACTTCAAGCGTACCAACATCCGAATTATAGGGGTGCCAGAAGAAGAGGGAGAGCAAGATATTGAAAACCTATTTGAAGAAATAATGACTGAAAACTTCCCCTACCTGGTGAAAGAAATAGACTTACAAGTTCAGGATGCGCAGAGAACCCCAAACAAAAGGAATCCAAAGAAGATCACACCAACACACATCATAATTAAAATGCCAAGAGCAAAAGACAAAGAGACAATCTTAAAAGCAGCAAGAGAAAAACAGTTAGTTACCTACAAGGAGTACCCATACGACTGTTAGCTGATTTCTCAACAAAAACTATGCAGGCCAGAAGGGAGTGGCAAGAAATATTCAAAATGATGACTACCAAGAACCTACAACCAAGATTACTTTACCCAGCAAAACTATCATTCAGAATTGAAGGTCAGATAAAGAGCTTCACAGATAAGAAAAAGCTAAAGGAGTTCATCACCACCAAACCAGTATTATATGAAATGCTGAAAGGTATCCTTTAAGAAGATAAATAATTTGATGAACAGAATAAACTGGTGAATATAATAGAATCAGGGACATAGAAAGGGAGTGGACTGACAATTCTCAGGGGGGAAGGGGTGTGGGGGGTGCAGGAAGAGACTGGACAAAAACCATACACCTATGGATGAGGACAGTGGCAGGGGTAAGGGCAGAAGGTGGGGTGGGAACTGGGTGAAGGAGAGCTATGGGGGAAAAAAAGAGGAACAACTGTAAAAATCTGAACAATAAAGATTTAATAAAAAATATTTTTTTTTAAAAAAAAAGGAATTTTAGGTAGATTTTTTTTCACCCATGATGTTGATTGATAAATTTAATAGTCTGATTATGACACTGAATAAATTTCTTTAGAAAACAAACAAACCACAAATTGATCCCTATAAAAAGTAGGATACATAAGGTTCCCAGAGTCTGTTGCTATTAAACTCTCTAATCATATAATTAGTGGCCCTTGTTTGATTTTCTGCTCACCAAGCAATCTTCTGATAATCTAGTTCCATATCGTCTCCTACAGGGAAGGAATACCGTGTTCAGGCCTACCTTTCTTGACCATGCTGTGACCTTGACATGGGCCTTCCCATATGTATTTATTAGGACTCTTGGACACAAGCAATAGAAAGCCATTCTGAAGTAGGTTAGACAAAAGAAGAATTTATTGGAAGGATATAAAAGTGTGTCACATATTTAAACCCTGGGAGGGTCAGAGGAGCAGCTGGGACTTAGGAAAACTCCAACCAAAAAGTTGAAAACCACCAAAACACTCACCACCTTTTTCTCTGCTTCTGTCTGTGCATCAGTTTCATTCTCTTTTACTGCACATGCACCCAGGAAGGATCAACTCTGCTCTCTCTGAAATTCAAAAGCTCCTGGGAAAGGTGCTGCTTGGTTGGCCATTTGGATCAGATTCCAATTAACTGAGGGCAGAAAGATGGGGTCATGGCAGTTTCCATGACCCCACATGGTTTGAGTATTGCAAAGAAGGAGCCTTTTCTAAAAGAGGAAGGTCACTACTCCCAGAAGAATGTGCAGGTACTGAGCAGACACACAGCGAAGTCATCCTCCCTTCATTGAAATACTATAGGCTAAGACCAGTTAAGGTATCTTTGAGGTCCGTCATTCAGGGCAAGCTATTATTACTCAACAACAGAGGATCAGGGTGAAAGTGATAAGTAAGTTTCAGGAGAATTTTCAAGAAGTCGGCTGCCTGACCCCAAAAAGGATAGTGCTGAGCAAGTTGCTTCGGAATTCTATGAAACTATTTTTCACCAATACATGTAATAAAT
This sequence comes from Myotis nattereri, assembly GCF_964212035.1. Taxonomy (NCBI): domain Eukaryota; kingdom Metazoa; phylum Chordata; class Mammalia; order Chiroptera; family Vespertilionidae; genus Myotis; species Myotis nattereri. Next base: position 109,478,114 of record NC_138076.1, read on the forward strand.
TAACAACTATATAAGAGACTTTAACTTTATTTATATGTTTATTTTTCCTCCTCTTCCTAGGGCATGTTTTAGACTTTTATTTGGGGCTAGAAGGCAAGATAGTGGGGGGATAGGGGCAAGCAGAGATTGTAACTGAGTTTAAGTTCATACTGTTTGACCTTATCAAAAAATCAAGTGACAAGATGTTAGGGCAAGGAACTTTATAAGCCTGCAAGGCTAGAATATGGTAGACTAGCATTCTAAAGAACCATGTTACAAAGTACAGAATTCAGGCTTGATTTAAGAATCAAGGGGGAGAAACCAAGATGGCGGCATAGGTTAACGCTGGAGATTGCTGCCTTGAACAACCAATTCAAGGGTACACCTAAAAGACGGAACGGACATCATCCAGAACCACAGGAAGGCTGGCTGAGTGGAAATTCTACAACTAGGAGGAAGGAGAATATCATACCCAGATTTAGAGGAGGCGCAGTGCTGAAGTGAAATACTCAGGTTTGGAGTGCGTGCGGAGCGGGCTGGCGGCGGAGGGCGTGGTTGTTGTTTTCAACCAGGAGGGAGTTTCAGACTCTGAGCTCCAGATCCGGGCGAGTCTCTAGGACCCAGTGTCAAACGGGAGAAGCGGGACTTTCTGGCTTCAGTCAGAACTCGAAGGCAGCTTTCTCTCTGAGGTTTGCAGCAGTTGCTGGGACTCTGTGAGGCAGAGCCCCTAGGGACGGAACTGAGAGCAGCCATAACTGCTCAATCCGGCCCACCCTGTAGATCCCCGGGGACCCGCCCCGCCCAAGCCCTGTGCAGAGCCATTTGCCAGATAGCCTCAGGCAAACGCTAGATTAGCACCGCCCTAGAGATCCAGCACAGAAGCTCTCCCACTGCAGAAACAGCTGACTCTCATAGCCAGTTAGCCTGGAGGTCAAATAACCCCCACTATTGCTGACAACAATCAAGGCTTAACTACAACAAGACTTTGCACAAAGACCACTAGGGGGTGCACCAAGAAAAGATAAAAAAATGCGGAGACAAAGAAACGGACGCAAATGTCAGAAATGGAAGATATAGAGCTCAAAACCACACTTTTAAGGTCTCTCAAGAACTGTCTAGAAGCCGCCGATAAATGTAGTGAGATCCTCAAGAAATCTAATGAGACCCTCGATATTGTGATAAAGAACCAACTAAAAATTAAGCATACACTGACTGAAATAAAGAATATTGTACAGACACCCAACAGCAGACCAGAGGAGCGCAAGAATCAAGTCAAAGATTTGAAATGCGAAGAAGCAAAAAACACCCAACCGGAAAAGCAAAATGAAAAAAGAATCCGAAAATACGAAGATAGTGTAAGGAGCCTCTGGGACAGCTTCAAGCGTACCAACATCAGAATTATAGGGGTGCCAGAAGATGAGAGAGACCAAGATATTGAAAACCTATTTGAAGAAATAATGACAGAAAACTTCCCCCACCTGGTGAAAGAAATAGACTTACAGGTCCAGGAAGCGCAGAGAACCCCAAACAAAAGGAATCCAAAGAGGACCACACCAAGACACATCATAATTAAAATGCCAAGAGCAAAAGACAAAGAGAAAATCCTAAAAGCAGCAAGAGAAAGAAACTTAGTTACCTACAAGGGAATACCCATACGACTGTCAGCTGATTTCTCAACAGAAACTTTGCAGGCCAGAAGGGAATGGCAAGAAATATTCAAAGTGATGAATACCAAGAACCTACAACCAAGATTACTTCATCCAGCAAAGCTATCATTCAGAACTGAAGGTCAGATAAAGAGCTTCACAGATAAGGAAAAGCTAAAGGAGTTCATCACCACCAAACCAGTATTATATGAAATGCTGAAAGGTATTCTTTAAGAAGAGGAAGAAGAAGAAAAAGGTAAAGATACAAATTATGAACAACAAACATGCATCTATCAACAAGTGAATCTAAGAATCAAGTGAAAAAATAATCTGGTGATCATAATAGAATCAGGGACATAGAAAGGGAATGGACTGACTATTCTTGGGGGGGAAATGGGTGTGGGAGATGCGGGAAGAGACTGGACAAAAATTGTGCACCTATGGATGAGGACAGTGGGTGGGGAGTGAGGGCGGAGGGTGGGGTGGGAACTGGGAGGAGGGGAGTTATGGGGGGAAAAAAGAGGAACAACTGTAATAATCTGAACAATAAAGATTTAATTAAAAAAATAAAAAATAAAATAAAAAATTTAAAAATAAATAAATAAATAAAAAAGAAAGAATCAAGGGAAGGGAGAAATGGGAGGGACAAGAGGTAACTGACTATCAAAGACATCTTGGTGCCATCAGGGGCTCAAGGAAGCTTTGCTTTTAGTCTGATGACTTTAATTGATGTGAGTCTGATCAAGAGGTTACACAATACATACTTTCCCTATTTCCTCAGGATGGGAAATTTATGCTAAGGGGCTGTTTTTGTACAACTCAAGCTACAAGTAGAATTCCTCTAGTGCTGCATGCAAGACTAAACAAAAGCTATTAGCCATGGGAACAAAGCATGTTTAAAGAAAATGGAGTCAAAGAGGTCTGAGCATTTTACTCTGTTGCAAGAGGAGCCAGCTAGGCCCTCCACTGCCAGCCTTTTGAGGTCTAGATCTTGGCTTTTTAAGCCTCTATGTGCTTCATATTCCTGCCATTCTTCATCTCTGCCCACATGGGGATAATCAGGGAGAAAGACCTACTTGGAATACTACTCCCTGAATCCTTCTAATGATGTAAAATCTTTCTTCAGGTTCTAATCTCTCTGCCAATATCATAGCAACAAAGAACAGAACCAATATCTGCAAGTGCACATGCTGAACAACTGAGCCCACTCCAAACAACTGGGGAGAGAGGTTTCCATGTTTATAAGGAGGCATGCCTGACCTTTATTCAATTCCACATTCTCTTCCCTCTCCTCTAAATTATAGCAGTTACATGGATTTTAAAATAAATTTCTTGATATTCTCTGTGGAAGTACTGGAAAACTGCAAAATCAGAGTTTGGTGCAAATTATGAAAATTAGGGAACAAGTAGACAAAGGCAGCACAGGACAGATGCATTAAGTTATATTTGATGGAAATTTCATGTCTGCAAAAGCTGGTATGCAAATTGACACCAATACCACCCCCAGTGCCACAGAGAAAATAAGACAAAAAGATGAGATGCAAGCAGAAAAATTAAAAGAATCCTGAAAATCATTGGTGATAGTGAAACAGAAGTTTTAGATGGGAACACAAGGTGTTTCCCTGGGCAGAATGGTTCCCGGGCTCTTTGTCCGTTGGAGTCAAAGAATGAAGAATCCACAGACGGAAGGTGGTATAGCAAAGGTGGAAATTTTATTGAAGAACAAGTATAAACTCCTATGTGGGGAAGAGGAAAGAATCTCACAGCACAGACTCCCACATGGGGAGGGGGGAAAAGTCCCACCAACTTCCAGTTTCCAGGGTTTATAAAGGCTTCAAAGGCTGCAGTTCCTGTGTCCTGATATCCCCTCTGATTGGTCAATATTCCCTTTTGAATTGGTTACTATAGTAACTCCAGAGGCCCTCATTGTCCTCTTATTCCTTCTGGGCTTTCTTCTTCCTTCTTTATTTTGTAAATATAGACCTTTTGGCTACTCCCAGTTCCCTTGTCTTATGTAAATATAACTGTTGCCATGCCCGTATGTTATGGAAATGTACCTTCTCCCAGTCTGTAGCCCTGTGTTTTTTCCATGGACCCGAATTCTAAAAATTCCCTAAACCTGCCTATATTCCCCTAAAAATCCTATTTCAATAGCACAACAGTTAATTTAAAATAAAAGAACTAGGGGAGCCCAATGTGTGGCTGTGGGAGACATAGGGGGGCCTCCTGGGCCCCTTCTTCCTGCTGCTGCTGGTCCTGCTGGTGACATGCAGCCCCTACAATGCCTGCCTCTTCACTGGTATCCTCTACCTCTGCTGCACCTCTTCAGCTTGGAGCCTCTGCTGACGCAATGCCCTGCAGGTGCTCAGGACCATGACTGGGTTTTTGCCATCACCCACTGCATCAGCTGCCACGAAGCCCCCAAGAACACGCTGGCGGCCATTCAGCAGGCAGCTAAGAATGGAGCAATAGGAATGGAGCTGGACATTGAGTTTACCTCTGATGGGATTCCCATCTTAACGCACGATAATACAATAGATAGGACAACAGATGGCACTGGTCGAATATGTGATTTGACATTTGAACAAATTAGGAAGCTTAATCTTGCAGCAAATCACAGATTAAGGAATGATTTCCCTAATGAAAAAATTTCTACCCTGAAAGGAGTTGTAGAGTCCCTAAACCAAAACCTCACAATCTTCTTTGATGTCAAGGGCCATGCAAATAAGGCTATTGATGCTCTAAAGAAAATATATATGGAATTTCCTCAACTATACAATACTAGTATGGTCTGCTCTTTCTTGCCAGAAGTTATCTCTAAGATGAGACAAACAGATCAGAATGTAGTAACAGCTTTAACTCACAGACCTTGGAGCCTTAGCCATTTGGGAGATGGGAAACCACACTATGATAACATCTGGAAACAGCCCACATTTGTGGTCTTAGACATTTTCCTCAACTGGAGCATGCATAATATCTTGTGGTACCTGTGTGGAATTTCAGCTTTCCTCATACAAAAGGATTTTATATCCCCGAACTACTTAAAGAAATGGTCAGCTAAAGGCATTCAGGTCATTGGTTGGACTTTTAATACTTTTGATGAAAAGTTACTGTGAATCCTATCTTGGTTCCAGCTATATCACCGACAGCATTTTGGAAGACTGCTCACCTCACTATCAGACTTTTCTCCCAGGAGGAAACTATGGGTACAGAGATTTCCTGCTGGCCTCATGCAGGGATCCTGAGAAACCCTGTGTGCTAGCCCAAGCCATGGCGGGATCAGGTGGCCCACAGAAGCAATAGTTGGTAATTGCATTTGTAGCTTGGACCAAAGCAAAACCTGGTGTTGCCACCGTGCCCCATGGAATGCCTGAGTTCAACACTGTTGCTCTTGAAAATCTGGGTCTGCAAAAAAAGGCACAATAGTTCCTGCCCAGACCTCGATGAGGCATACACTGACCCAGTGAGGATAAGCACAGTGCAATGTGGGGGTACAAATGCAAATGCATGGGACATGCATGATTACTAAAACTTGACATTTTTAAATTTGACACACATGTAATATACTTATTTAAAATATTTGTATTTGGCTACATTATCAATGTACTGTAAGTCATCAAACTTGTGACCATACTAATAATAAAATCATTAAAAGGAAAAAATAAAAATTAAATGCTGCACCAATACTCCACAAGATGGCGCTCTTGCTTTTCTAAGACCTTTTATCTTCCTTGAGCACCACCCCTGATCTTCAACAGAAAAAAAGCAGCAAATATACAGAAAATTGCAGAACATTTCAAAAATGACTTCCTTGTTAAGGTGGGAGACTGGCCTGACGTCCTGAACTACTCATCAGGTCTTAGGAAAGTGAACGCAGAGAGTTAGCACATTTACTATTAACCTGTGCAATTTATGGTTGGCTACATTTGGTGAGAAAGGACGTGAGTCTTTGCACTCTTCAGGTAGCACATTGTAATTGGGGTAGGTTATTACTTCAAGCAGTTTCACTATCAAACTTTATCAAAACACTAGAGGCCCTATGCATGAAATTCAAGCACTTGAGGGGGGTCCCTCAGCCTGGCCTGCACCCTCTCATGGTCCAGGAGCCCTTGGGGGATGTCCAACTGACAGCCAAGGGGAGTGGGCCTAAGCCATCAGTCTGACACCCTTAGCGCTGCCACGGAGGTGGAAGAGGCTCCCACCACCACTGCTGCACTCGCCAGCCGTGAGCCTGGCTTCTGGCTGAGAGGCCCTTCCCCTGTGGGAGTGCACTGACCACCAGGGGGCAGCTCCTGCATTGAGTGTCTGCCCCTTGGTGGTCAATGTGCATCATAGTAACCCGTCGTTCCCCCGTTCGGTTGATTTGCATATAAGCCTTTTATTTTATAGGACTAGAGGCCTGATGCACAAAAATTCATGCAAGAGTGGGCCTTCCTTCCCCTGGCTGCCAGCACTGGCTTCCCTCTGGCACCCAAGACCCAGGCTGGCTTCCCTCCAGCCCCAGCTTCGTCAGGAAGGACATCCAGAATGACGTCCAGAAGACGTTGGTTTAATTAGCATATTACCCTTTTATTATTATAGACTAGAGGCCCAGTGCACAAAAATTTGTGCACTGGGGCGGGGGGGGGGGGCCGTCCCTCAGCCTGGCCTGTGCCCTCTCGCAGTCTGGGACACCTCGGGGGATGTCCACCTGCTGGCTTAGGCCCGCTCCCTGGGGGATCAGGCATAAGCTGGCAGTCAGACATCCCTCTGGCAGCCCAGGAGCCCTCAGGGGATGTCCACTTGCCAGCGGGGTCCAGGCCTAAGCTGCAGTTGGACATCCTTAGTGCTGCTGAGGAGGCAGGAGAGGCTCCCACCACCATTGCTGTGCTGGCAGCCATCAGCCTGGCTTGTGGCTGAGCAGAGCTCCCCCTGTGGGAGCTCACTGACCACCAGGGGGCAGCTTCTGCATTGAGTGTCTGCCCCCTGGTGGTTAGTGTGTGTCATAGTGACCAGTCATTCCCAGTCGTTCTGCTGGTAGGGTTAATTTGCATATTATCCTTTTATTATATGCCTGGTGCATGGGTGGGGGCTGGCTGGTTTGCCCTGAAGGGTGTCCCAGATCACCGTGGGGGTCCCACTGGGGTGTCTGGTCAGCCTGGGTGAGGGGCTGAGGGCCGTTTTCAGACTGCCCACACCCCCTTCAGGGTGGGGGTCCTGCTGGAGTGCCTGGCCAGCCTGGGTGAGGGGCTGAGGGCTGTTTGCAGGCTGGTCAAGCCCCCCAGCAGGGACCCTCACCCCTTGAGGGTGTGGCCAGCCTGGGTGAGGGGCTGATGGCTGTTTGGAGGCTGGCCACAGCCCCCAGCCACCCAAGCGCCCAGTGGAGGCTGGCTGGAAGCAGGTATCTGGGATTTATTTATCTTCTATAATTAAAAGTTTGTTGCCTTTAGTGGAGGCCACAGCCAGCCAGGGCAGGTGGGAAGCTTGGCTTCCTCCATTGCCAGGGCAACCAGGCCTCCTGCTTGCTCCAGCTCCATGGCTGCCAGCCGCCATCTTGGTTGGGTTAATTTGCATACAGTCACTCTGATTGGTTGGTGGGCTTGGAGTGTAGCGAAGTTATGGTCAATTTGCATGTTTCTCTTTTATTAGATTAGATGTCTTATTCTGTGCACTCTGCTAGGTGCTTGTCTTCCTTCTCTGATAGTCTTCCTTCCAAGAGGATAAAACAGGAGAAAAGCCCTAGCTGGTTTGGCCCAGTGGATAGAGTATCTGCTGAAGGATCCCAGGTTCAATTCTAATCCAGGGCATGTACCTCAGTTTCAGGCTCTAGACTCGATCCCTGGCCCTGGTGAGGGGCACATGCGGGAGGGAACCAATCCATGTGTCTCTCTAATGTTCCTCTCTCTCCCTGTCTCTCCCCCTCCCTTCCACTCTCTCTAAAAATCAATGGGAAAATATCTTTGGGTGAGGATTAACAACAACAACAACAAAAGGAGAAAATATTTTACTATAAAATGTATAACACTGGATTTTACATAATATTTAGACATTCAATGTTGGGGGGAAAAGTATTTATTAATAACTCCTTTATGGTATGCAGAATGTTATATAAGCTCTCCCCAACTACAAAATTCTACAATACAAAGAGAATTAAAGGAATGTCCATTGCAGCATCATTTCAAATAATAAAAATTTGGAACTAACTTGAATGTCCCATGGAAATGGATAAGTATATTGTGCTATGGTTGTACAATGAAATGCTAGGCAGCTGTTAAAATTATGAATAAATCTAATCAAGTTCCATGATGTTGCTGGTTGCCAAGCTATTGTCTCTCAGTTCCACTCCCTTCCATACATGTCTGTTTTATGATACCAGGACATGACCTCACCCATTTCCCCTTTGCTGTCAGGCTCTGCTAGGGCAGGCGAGCGGAGGGCATGTGTCCTATGTCCCCAGAGCCTCACCCCCAGCAGTTGGTACCAGTCTCCACTTTTGTTGTTATTAATGTTTTGGCACTGCCAAAACCAACTCATTGTGTCTTCCTGCAAAACCAGCACCAGCCAGCAGGCACACACACACAAACACACACCCCCGCCCCTGAGCAGGACAGGACCTTTCCTCTGAGCTTCTAGATTCTGATACCCACAACCTCTCCTTGTACCACTGGCATCAGGATGTACCTCTTCCGGCAGGTACTTTATCTGCATTACTTTAGTGTCCCTTTGCTCTTTTAGTTCTCTAATGCCTATTTAACCCATTTCTTATATTAAACTTGCTTTGGTAAATACTTAATGTAGACCCTGACTAATATAATGACCATATGCCAGAAACTATAGATACACAATATAGATGGAGAGATGATAGATAGACAATAAACATATAGATAGATAGATAGATAGATAGATAGATAGATAGATATACATTACAAGATTATACACATACACATGTATATATACGGTAGGTGCACATATACATATAAGTACATATATGCACATTTATACATATATGCCTATATATACAAACCTTGCATATAAAATTTCAGCTAATGCTCACAACAAATGCTATGTTACACAGAAGAAGACACTGAGTGTATGGGAGCTTAGACAATAAATTCCACACTATTACATAGCTGGTAAATGATGAAGCTGAGATTTGAGTTCAAATATCACTGGACAACACATGTACCTTTTTTTCAACTATGCCCAGTCAATTTATCCCTAATAGTGTTCTACATACAGTTCAATCCCTAGGTTAGCTTACAACTGTTTTTTACTTCATAATATAAGTAAACTGTAACACTATTCTAACTCTACTAGAAAATATAAGCACCTTATACAATACTGCTTCTGTGATTGAAGTTATGGGAAGTTTGAGAAAACTGTAGAGAAAGTGTTATTGGTGGAAGTGGGGTATCCCTTTCCTCACAGGTGTGAATTACAAGCAAGTATATTCCCTAGGTCACCCAGACTTTACTGGGCATGTGTCTATTCTCCTTCTGTCCAGTTCCTTTATTCCTTTCCAGTTATTTATAACTAGGTTCATTACAATGGTATCAAAAGCATGGAACATTCCTAATTCCAGGTTACTTGTCATTTGTCTAATTCAACTAATACGGTTTAGTGCCTGCCAATGTGCTGGGCTCACAATGTTCAGCAAAGCTATAGTCGAGGGGAAGAGACTATCGTTAATTAAATAATCATGTGGAGGAGTGCTACCTGAGTGTTCTATGCAGGGATTTTAGACAAGCTGCATGACTACAGGGCAGTTCCAAACACTGAACTTCCCCACCCCACCCCAAAACACACATACACACTCAAGTTTAACATCTGCCCCTCTCCTGTCTGGAATGGCATGTCCACTTTGCTTTTGTTGGCCAGGAACTTGTTAGTTCTCAGTCCAAAGTGATCAGAGGGAGACATTACAGCAACAGAGCAGTTGTGTGATATTTCCTAAAAATCTGCTCTCCTCCAAAAATAAACAAGCAGACAGACAAATAAATAAAAATAAATAAAAACTTGCTCACCTCTGGTCAGGAGTCAATCAGTGTTTCCACGGCAGCAGCCACACCCAGACTTTTCTGGTAGCCTAAATGCAACCAGTAACACATGCCTGGACTGACCCACGGACAAGTGGCCAGGAAGCTTTCTGGGAGACAGGCTTCCAGATGTGCAAACACAAATCTAACCAAACCAGAAACTCTGCTGTAATCAGGGTCAGGAATCTCTGTCACTCTACCACAACAGGTAAATATCTAAACTCCCTTTTTGGCTGCATTTTATTAGTCAAGAAATAGTTCATTAGTCAACTATGCAGCAAAGGAAAAGAGAATGCCCTTGCAGTAGCCACGGCCATCGATGGGCGTTAAAATTAGTGGGAGAAACTTTATAGAGACAGGATATTTGCATAGCCTCAGAGTACCTACCCCCAAATATTAATTACTGTAGTGGTTCAAACAGATGTCCACAATTCCTTGTCAATCCTCCCTCCAATTTAATTTAACTCTTCTCCCTTTGTGTGTAGCTGGATTTGATGACTGTTTTCTTTTTCTTTCTTTTTGTTTTAATCCTCACTTGAGGATAATTTTGTTTTTATAGAGATTGAGTGGAAGGGAGGACAGGGGGGAGAGAGAGAGAGAGAGAGAGAGAGAGAGAGAGAGAGAGAGAGAGAGAAACATTGATTTGAGAGAGACACATCGATTGGTGCCTTCCACACACACCTCAACCAGGGCAGTGATCAAAACTGCAACCCAGGTACATGCCCTTGACTGGGAATTGAACCCTCAACCCTTTAGTATGCGGGCCAACGCCCTAACCCCTGACCCATGCTGGCCAGGGCTTGCCAACTATTTTTTTAATGACTAATGTACGGAAAGGGGGAAATGTGACTTCACAGTGGCAACAACCCTTTATTGATTTTTTACAGAGAGAAAGGGAGAGGGATAGAGAGTTAGAAACATTGATGAGAGAGAAACATTGATCAGCTGCCTCCTACTGGGGAGGTGCCTGAAACCAAGGTACATGATTTGGGTCTAATTTCTTATCAGTCAGAACACACAGGGTTCAGGGAAGGCTCCCCTGAGGCAGAGATGACCCAGGTCTGAAGGAGGGGTGGAAAATACCAGGGGGAGGGGACACTGTGGACAAACAAGCATGTCAAGCAGATTTGATTTCCCAAAATCTCACTCTGACCTTGGTGTGGAATTGAACAGAATACCAAAAAGAACAAAAGTGGCAACCTAATCAAGATTTTGTCTCTGTTGCCCCTGCTTAGAACAGAGCCTGGCACAACTCAGGTAATCAGTAAATGTTTGCTGGAGGAGTAACTAAGGAAGAAAGGGATTTGTAGGACTGGGAGGAAGAGCACTGTCAGTGTGGGGAGAGCAGGCAAGAGGGAAGGAGGCACAGGACTCAGGACAGGTTAATGAAGTGAGGGACATAGGCCTTTAGCCTTGGTGATGCCTCTGCTTCTCCAAGCAGCTCCCCACTCTCTCTTTTCTTCACCCTGCCCCATACCTGCTCCCACTCCTCTTTTCTCTGAGCCCATCATTAAAGAATGGAGACTTGCAACTTTCCCTGGCTCATTTGTTCCTAAAGCAAGACAAAACCCTCTGAAGTTCTTGAAGACTATTTTTATTGTCAGTAGAAATAAAAAGCAGGATTTTGTGTGTGTGCGGGGGGGGGGGGGGCGTCAGGGGGTTGTGGGCAGTATGTGGGCCAATGCTCTAACCCCTGACCCACACTCTGGCATATCCAAAAGGCTGAGATAAGATTCCTCCCCACTGTAACAGAAAGCCTGTCTCTGCACTTAAAAAAAAAAGTTTTATTTATTATTTATTATTATTTTTTTTTAGAGAGAGAGGAAGGGAGAGGTAGTAGAGAGATAGAAACATCAATCTGCTGCTTCCTGCATGCCCCCTAATGGGGCATGTGCCCTGACCAGGAATTGAACCAGCAACCTCTTGGTGCACCAATAGGACATGTCTCTGCACTTTTAATGATGATATTTGTTTTTAATAATTCTTTATTTTGGAAAGTATTACATATGTCTCCTTTTCTCCCCCATTGTTAATTAAGACATTAACACTTGTTACTGTTTGCCAGACATTTTCCTCTTCTTAAAAATGATTATAAAAGTATCACCCTTTTGCAGAACTATGGAAAATACAATAGCAACCTCTGCTGCTAACATGTTGCTTCAAATTTCCCCCCATGCACTTTATATGAAAATTAAACATAGCGTTCTTCTGTTTATATGTATTTACTGTAATTACTGATCTATTTATAACATTCTCATCTCTTGTGTGTTTTCTGTTTCCAATCCTATTTTTTTTGCTTTTTCCCTTTCATTTCCTATCTTCCATTGGACCAGAGAAGTTTTATTTTCTTGACTGCTACATGGTTTCCATAAAACCTGTTTAATGGTTTCATAGATGCCTCTAGTTGCCCTTATTTTACCTCAGCTCACAGTTCAGAACTATAACTTAAAATGACATTTTGAAGTTTCTGGCTGGTGGTAACAGTGGGGACACCGTAGATCTAGTCAACTAGGCCAGAAGACAGGTCAGGAAACTTCTGTGTGTCTGCTAGTTTCTGTTAAAAGCCACAATTCTAGGAGGTGTTCAATACAATTTCTTAAAAATATGTTTTTATTGATTTTAGAGAAAGAGGAAGGGGGAGGGATAGAGAGGTAGAAACATCAATGATGAGAGAGAATCAGTGATTGGCTGCCTGCTGCACACCCCCTCCTGGGGATCAAGCCTATAACCCGGTCATGTGCCCTGCCCTGGAATCCACTTCTTAGTTCACAGGTCGAAGCTCAACCACTGAGCAACACCAGCTGGGTGGTCAATGCAATTTTTTTCTGTTTCATTTGTTGGGGGCTGGGTAGGATGGAGGTTTGAGCCTGAATATGTCTGTTGGTTTTCTATTTTTTTTATTTACATTTACTACTGCTATATTTTTGGAGCAGAGTGGGTGCATCAAAGTTGACCTGAAGTCTTATAGCTTCCTTATCACCTTCTCCACTGCTACATTCCAGTTCAGGCCACCATCACAATAATTTCTGTTGTGATAAGTCATAATTTGTGGCACTTTGTTATGGCAGCCCTAGGAAATAACAGACGTGCCACAAGCAAAATGGCATAACAGAAAGAAGTCATTGCCAGCTGATGTAATCAAGTAAGACTTCTAGCCCAGTCAGTGATGCTCATTGGTTGAGTGTCAACCCATGAACCAGGAAGTTCAGGTTTAATTCCCAGTCAGAACACATGCCTGGGTTGTGGGCTCAATCCCCAGTAAGAGGTGTGCAGGAAACAGGCAATAATCAATGATTCTTTCTCATCACTGATGTTTCTATCCCTCTCTCCCTCTCCCTTCCTCTCTCTGAAACTAATAAAAACTTTTTTTTTTTTTTTTTTAAAGAAAGACCCCCAGAGGACATGGAATTTGTGCTGAGCTGTAGAGATGGCAGGAGGGGGAAAGGCTTTAAGTTATGGTCTTCTGTGTCAACAATCCAAATTTCATTTAAAAGCCTAACCCTCTTAAGCAGGATCTCTTGAAAACAAGCTGAATTTGATTCACTTTAATGCCTTGAAGCTACAGTCAACTTTGACAACATGACTTTCAAGGTATAAAATCTGGGAGAAAATATTTTACACACACTTTAGTATTTATAGCGCTAGAAATATTATTTCTTTTATAAATTTACTGGAGGCCCGGTGCATGAAATTCATGCATGGGTGTGGTCTCTAGGCCTGGCTGGCGATTGAAGCGTGAGCATCTGGCATGGAAAGGCAGGTCCAAGCTGACCTCTGGACCCTGAGCAGCACCTGGACCCCTGGGCCTTCTGCCTGAGTCACAGCGCCTGAGTCCCCACGCGGAGATGCCGTGAGCGCGGCTGGATGCAACATGGGCCTCTGGGCTGCCCAGCAGCACTGCACAGAAGCCGAGTGGGTGGGCAGCACGCTCTCTTCTGGCTGGCCTCGCAGACCTGCTCCTGCCTGAACTTACAGGGAGCTTGACTGACCCCTGCTGTCCTGGTGGCTGTGGCCTGGCTCACCCGGAAGAGGCCCTTGCAGGTACCCGGCACCTGAGTGCAGGGGCTTCCCTGGTGCGCGAGCACTGGAGTCCCGGGGGAGGGTAGCAGGGGGAGTGAGAGCAAGCTCAGTAGACACCCCACATTCTCACTGCACCTCCGTCCCCATCACCCCCACCCTCACCCTCACCCTCAGGTAGCAGGTGAGAGGTCGCAGCACGTCACTGACGCCCACCATGTTCCGCACCACCCCCTGGTGGTCAGCACATGTCATAGCGAATGATAGAACTTCCAGTCTCTGGGTCTAACGACTGCCTGAGGGGACAATTTGCATATTAGGCTTTTATTTATATAGGATATCATATGATAAAAAGGGAGAAGTATGCTTTATGAAGACCTTGTAACCCACCCTGTATTCCTTTAATATTGTTTCTGTTAAAGTATTTTTATTTTTTTAAGTGTTTTTATAGAAGATGAATTGTTAACTAATATATAACTGGTGGATAAGCTGCACATTTGTGGAAGAGTTCCAGGAACTGCTGGGGAAGGAGGATGATTCCAGCAACCAGATATTCTGGCTCCAGGAGGATTGCTGATTCTCAAGCATAAAAACCCAACCTTTGCTGCCCTGGCTGGGTGGCTCAGTTGGTTGGAGTGTAGTCCCATGCACTGAGAGGTTGCTGATTGGATTCCTGGTCAGGGCACATACCTAGGTTTTGGGGTCGATCCTCAGTCAGGATGCATATGAGAGGTGGCCGATTGGTGTTTCTCTCATACTGATGTTTCTCCTCCTCTCTCTCCTTTCCTCCCTCTCTAAAATCAATTTTTTAAAAAAATCCTCAGGTGAGGATTAAAAAAAGAAAGTTAAGCCCTAACTGGTATGGATAAGTTGGTTGAGCATCATCTTATGGTTTGATTCCCAGTTAGGGTACATGCCCAGGTTGCGGGTTTCATCCCCAGTCAGGGTGTGTTCATGAGGCAACTGATTGGTGTTTCTCTCTTTCTCTCCCTCTCCCTTCTTCTCTCTCTAAAATAAACAAAAACATTTTTTTAAAGTTAAAAAAAAATAAACCAGACCTAGGCTTGACCGATTTCAAGATAATCATTGGCATGGACTATGCTGTCTTACACATAGAGAACTTTCAAATACCCTCCTCCCCGGTTTCTTTGTTCTGCTTTCCCTCTCCCTCCTAATAAAACTCCCCGCTGGCGGTGAGATGTTAAGGTGGGCTTTGGGTGCGAACCACCCCCACTGAGTTTGCTGGCATTGGAATAAACCACTTTCTTTCTTACCAGCATCTGCCTCATGAGTTTGGCTTTCCTTGTGGCAGGCAGCTGAAACCTGCCTTCAGTTACAGTTGTACTGAGCAGCAGCTAACTAAAATCTTAGTCCAACCAATAGGAAATGCAGTTTGGAATTACTTGTATTATGCTATCTTCACAGTGCTGCATTTATGTTCTCTTATGATTACAAGCACTGCTTAATAGAATACTCCAGTTGTAAATAAATTCTCAAAATTTCAGTAGTCCCTTGGGGGTCAGGAAGAGAGGCTGTTGCTCCCCATCTCACAACTCAGCCTTCAGTTTGTGTTTCAAATCGAACTGAGAGCTTATATAGGGCTCCCATCTTAAATCACGGGCATCTACTAAGTCCATCTTCAAAAAATGAAGGGGTTGGACCTGAAACGCTGCGCAGATGTTTTCAAAGTTCACGGTTCTTAATCACAGCTGCACATTGCCCTCCACGGAGGAGCCTTAGGACAACTTACGTCCTCCCCTGCACCTGGCGGGCACGGTCTGCCCCACTAGACAACGGGCTCCAGGAGAGTCGTTTGTAGACACAAAGGACATCCACTAGCTCAGCTCTCCGACAAGGTAGTGTTTTCTGCCTCAGCACTTCCCCAGGCAGCTGCCCCCTCCTCTCCTTCCAGAACCTGCCCCGCCCCGCCCCGCCCCCAGGGCGGAGTCGCATCGAGGCCCCGCCCCCAGCGCGGCCCCTTTTGCGGGACCCGCCCCAGGGTGAGGCGACGCGGGCATTAGAGGCGGGGCCGCGCCCCTCACGGCCGCTGTGCTGCCACCGCCCCGAAAATGGCGCCGGGGCGGTTCTGGCGCTGCTGCCTACGCGGCGCAGGCTGGGTGCCAGTGCTGTTCATCACTTTCGTGGTGGCGTGGTCCTACTACGCGTACGTGGTGGAGCTGTGTGTGTGTGAGTACCGGGCGGGCGGACGGGCGGGACGCGGCCCGCGGCGGCGCCGTGGGGTGGACGCTCGCTCCGCAGGGCTTCCCGGAGGAGCCGGGGCGGAAGTGTGTGGCCGGCTCTGCGTCTGTGACGCTCGCAGCGAAGAGCCGGGCCGGGGGGCGGCGGCCGTGGGGGCCGCGGGGTCGCTCCGCCGAGGACGACTGCCGCGGACGCGACGGGCGGCCGCTTCCAGCCTCCTGCGCTGCCGGCGCGTGGGAAGTTCATTATTGCACGTCAGAGTCAGGAACTCGCAGACAATACTGCTTTTAGACAAAGAATAAGTGAGGTGATGATCATCTTCGCTGCTGTTTTCTGACGGAGGTTTCTAGTTCGCTCATCCCTCAGATGTTGAGATCTCCTTTTATTGTCCTTAACTGTTTCCCTCGTTAGTTCTCACCCGAGTCCCTGGAAAAGGGAAGGCACATCCCGTTACACTTCAGAGGTTTAGGACACTGGTTTGGTTAGGTTGTGCTTAAGATGGAAGGAAATTGGCTGTCAATCCAAACATTGTTCTGGGCTGTTGCGCGGTTGGTCTGGCCTAAGGGAACAGGCGTGGTGCGACCGCTCAGATTGACACCGGCCTGTGCCCGTCTGGCCGCTGGCAGTGTCCGCTCTTCGGGGAAACGGGGGGGCCACACCGTCTGCGGGGTTTGTCAGAGCAGCCCCTTGCTATCCCTCGCCTTCGCGTCCACGCCGAGTCCACGCTATCGAAAGGACCGCTGTTATATATACTTAAAGAAAGAGCCCCGTGAGATAGAAACGAGCCGTGTGAATGGAAAGCTGTGCCGCCCACTCCGCTTGAAGGTTGACACCACCAGGACTTCCGCAGTTATGGCTGCGGGTTTGTACAGCTCTCAAATAAGTACTTGGCAAAAACCGAGTTCCGCACGTGGAGGAGAATGCTTTGCCTCAGAAGGCTTGAAGATAGGTTTTTAAATGAAACTATCCACCTTTAAGAAAATTATTTTGTACTCTGGAATATTTAATTCCAAGGAAAATAGAACCAGAATAAATTAGTTGTGGAATACATTTCCAAATAATAATCTGCTGAATATTATTTAGTCTCGTCTTTTTGGAGACCAGAATGTTTACTAACAATGATTTTTGAATCCATTAAGGTTGGCTAGAGTTAGGGTTTTTTGTTGGTTTTTTTTTTTGAGACTACTTCCAGTAGGTGATAGTGATCATAGGGTTCTCATCAGCTTATGGTAATACTTTATCTTATTTACTTGGAAGTGGGCATTCATTACAAAAGTTGTACCTGTCTTATTTAATTCTGTCAGAAGATTGTCCCCACCCTATTTTAATCCCATAGTGGTTTTGAAGTAAAGTCTCTGACGAAGCACTAAAAATGTGCATTTATGTTGAAATTGCACATTTAATCTATCGAAAGATGACATCAAACATAAAGAAAGGAAAATGAACATGAATTAAGAAGTCCTGTGTGCACTAATGGGGATGGAGGGGGGCATTTCATCATTCTTCCTTCAATATGCCACAGATGTAAGAAATGAGACTGAGCAAATAGGCTCTTTGGTTAGGTCACACAATTGTTGAGTGGGTATTAGAATGTACCACATCTCTCTATTATACATATGATTTTTAGTGAGCCATGAGGGTATTTTAAAATACTGATGGTGAAAGGTCTTACATAGTGCCTGTATTTAATACTTCTAAGTTATCTGAGTTAGAGTAGGGAGAATTTGGGAGGTCTGCTGGACTTGAGCATAAAAACTCGTTCAGACTCATATTCAAACTTTTCTTTAAATTATTCATGTATATTTGTTTTAATGAGCACAGACCCGCCCATTGAAATACATTAATATATAACTTTTTTATATTTTTTTATTAATACTATATAACTTTAAATTGAGAGAAGTGTCTTAATGTGTTGTTTTCATCATTTTTATAAAATTTTCATAGCTTCTGGTATTCTTTATCAAACTATATGGTAAAGGATGATAATAATTATCTTTACATGTGTTAATTTATTTAATGCTCATAATAATCTCCATAAAGTAGGCCCTGGCCGGGTAGCTCAGTTGGTTAGAGCATCCCTGATGCACCAAAGTTGTGGGTTCGTTCTCTAGTCAGGGCACATACAAAAGTCAGCTAGTGAATGCATAGATAAGTGGAACAACAAATCTGTGTTCCCCTCTCTCTCTCTTTCTCTTTCCCTCTCTCCCCTTCCTCTCTCTCTAAAATCAATAAAAATAAATTACTATGCAAGATAAGTCTATTTGTTTATCCAGACCTGGACACTCGGGCACATTTCAGTATTATTTATGATCCATTTGTAAAGGGTTTCCCAAAATTCACGCAAGATTTGAATTTTGCGTGAGCATTAACAACAACAAAAAAATAAATAAAAGCCTAATTTTACTTGGTTTATTGAATCAGATTCTAATATCTGTTGCCCTTTGATTTCAATCCCTTCAATTTGATAAGCATTACCAAGTACCAATTATGGCCCAGGAGCAGGAACAATGAAGACCACGGCTTTGCGTATGTGCCAGCAAAACCGTGGAGGCCATTTACCCGATGTGCTATTCCATACATAACCCTATACTGTATACTTTATGAATCAATAAAAAATTTACAATTTTTAATTATAAACCTGTGTTTTCTATCAAAATTACTTCTTGCATGAATTTTGGGACACCCTTTATAAGGCAGCGATTTTCAACCCGTGTGGCGAGGCACACTGGTGTGCTGCAAGAATTTTTAAAACATACTGTACCTGGCCCTAGCTGGTTTGCCTCAGTGGATAGAGTGTCGGCCTGGGGACTGAGGGGTCCCAGGTTGGATTCCGGTCAAGGGCACATGCCCGGGTTGTGGGCTTGGTCCCCAGTCGGGGGTGTGCAGGAGGCAGCCCACCAATGATTCTCTCTCATCATTGATGTTTCTTTCTCTCTCCCCCTCCCCCTCCCGCTCTCCCTCTCCCTTTCCCCTTCTCCCTCCCTCTCCTTCTCCCTCTCTCTCTCTCCCTCCCCTCCCCTCCCCTCCTCTCCTCCTCTCCCCCTTCCTCTCTGAAATCAATAAAAATCATACAGTACCTATTTAGTCAGGGGCACTGACCTCTTTTCCCTTAGATTGTCAAATACAAAAAATGACAACAGCCAACACAATAGCCATCTGATGCCCTGGCCTATGTGGTTCAGTGGTTAGAGTATCAGCCTTTGGACCGAAGGGTCGAGGATTCAGTTCCCAGTTAAGGGCACATACCTGGGTATGGGTTTGTTACCCAACCCTGGTCAGGGCACATGCAGGAGGCAACCAGTAGATGTGTTTCCCTCACATCAATGTTTTTCTCTCTCTCTCCTGCTCCCTTCCATTCTCTAAAAATCAATGGGAAAATATCCTTGGGTAAGTATTAACAAATTTATAAATATATTTAGGATTGTTGTGTCCTCTTGATGAATTGACCTTTTATCATTGTGAAATGACCTTCCTACTCCTGGTGATAGTGTTTACTTTGAAATATACTTTGGCAAATATTAACATGTCTACTAATCTTTCTTTGAATTAGTGTTAGCATGGTATGTCTTTCTCCTTCCTTTTACTTTAACCTGTTTATATTTGTATATTTAAAATGTATTTGTTTGACCAGCCGGTGTGGCCCAGTGGTTGAGCATCGACAGACCTATGAACCAGGAGGTCACGGTTCGATTCTCTGTCAGGGCACATGCCTGGATTTCAGGCTCCCCCTTGGGGGTGTGCAGGAGGCGGCCGAGCAATGATTCTCTTTCATCATTGATGTTTCTGTCTTTCTCTCTTCCTTTCTGAAATCTATAAAAAATATATTTTAAAAAATGCATTTTTTGTAAACAGCATATAGTAGGTCTTGTCTTTTTTGTTTGTTTTGTTAATCCTCATAACATCTTTTACATTGATATCTAGAAAGACTGGAAGAGGCGGGGGGGGGGGGGGAGAGAGAGAGAGAGAGAGAGAAACATTGATGTGAGCGAGACACATCGATTGGTTGCCTCCCACACATGTCCAGACATGGCCAGGAATTGAGCCAGCAACTGAACTACATGCCCTTGACCGGAATCAAACCCATGACCCTTCAATCCATGGACTAATGCTCTAACCAGTGATCCAAACCGGCTAGGGCAGGTCTTGTTTTTTTTTTTTTAATCCAATCTGAAAATCTCTGCCTTTTAAAAAATTGACATGTAGCATCATATTAGTTTCAGGACTACAGCATACTATTCATATGTATCTATATTGAAAAATGATCACCACAACAAATGTAGTTAACATTCATCACCAGAAATAGTTACAAGTTTTTTTCCTTGTGATGAGAACTTTTAAGATTTATTCTCTTGCCGAAACCGGTTTGGCTCAGTGGATAGAGCGTCGGCCTGCAGACTGAAAGGTCCCAGGTTCGATTCCGGTCAAGGGCATGTACCTGGGTTGCGGGCACATCCCCAGTGGGAGATGTGCAGGAGGCAGCTGATCGATATTTCTCTCTCATCGATGTTTCTAACTCTCTATCTCTCTCCCTTCCTCTCTGTAAAAAATCAATAAAATATATTAAAAAAAGGAAAGATTTATTCTCTTAGCAAGTTTCAAATATATAATACAGTATCATTAACTATAGTCACCATGCTGTACAATCTCTGCCTTTTTAACTGAGGTGTTTTGACTATTTACATTTAATGTGATTATTGAAATGGTTAAGTTTAAGCCTTCTCATTTGTTATTTTTTAATCTGTCCTATCCTTCCTTCTGCCTTCTTTTGAATTAACCAACTTTTAAATGATTTAAAATTTCTGAATTATTCTTATGATTTTCTCTTCCTTGTTGGCTTATTAGCTGTAACTCTTATTTTAGTGATTGCTTTAAGGTTTATAGCTTACATCTTTTAACTTATCATAACCTATCTTCAAGTGATATACAATTTCACATGCTTTTACCTTATAAAAGCATTCCTTCATTTCTTCCCTCCAAGCCTTTATGCTATTGTTGTCATACATTTTATGTTGTAAAACTCACACTATATTGCTATCATTTTGTTTAAACAAACAGCTTATTATTTTTTTTAAAGATTTGAATAATAAGAAAACAAATGTTACATGTTTACCCATGTAGTTACCATTTCTAGTGCTCTTCCTTCTTATTTATTTATTTATTTGTTTGTTTTGTATTGATTTGAGAGAGAGAGAGAAGAAACATCAGTTTGTTATTCCAGTTATTTATGTATTCATTGGTTGATTTCTTGTCTGTGTCCTGACTGGAAATCGAACCCCCAGCCTTGGCATATTAGGGCAACACTCTAACAAACTGAACTACCCAGCCAGGGCTCTTCTTTCTTTCTTTCTCTCTTTTCCTTCCTTCCTTCCTTCCTTCCTTCCTTCCTTCCTTCCTTCCTTCCTTCCTTCCTCCCTCCCTCCCTCCCTCCCTCCCTCCCTCCCTCCCTCCCTTCTCTCTCTCTCTCTCTCTCTCTCTCTCTCTCTCTCTCTCTCTCTCTCATCTCTCATCTCTCTCTCATCTCTCTCTTTAAAATCCTCACCTGAGGATATTTTCCCCATTGGGTTTTAGAGAGGAAGGCAGGGAGAGAGGAAGAAAGGGAGAGAGAAACATTAATGTGACAGAGACACATCGATTGCCTCCTGCACTTGCCCCAACCAGGGCAGGGCTTGAACCTGCAACCTAAGTACGTGCCCTTGACTGGGATTCAAACCCAAGACCCTTCAGTGGGCAGGCCAGTGCTCTAACCATTGTACATACCAGCCAGGGCCAGCCTAGGACCTTTCTGATGGTGACATTGCTAAAGCACTGGTAGGAGTATAAAATGGTACAGCCCCTAAAACAGGGATTTTGGGGATAAGTGGACAGATTTACTTTTGGTCCAGTAATCCTACCATTAGGAATCTACACTGAAAATAAACTTCCATAAATGACACATGCATAAAATTATTTATTGCCACATCATTGTAGCAGCAGAAGATTAGAGACAACCCAGATGTCTATCAATAGAGGCCTAATCGTATTACTGGAACTCCCATACAATGGAGTACTGTGCAGTGCTTTACAAACAAGCCATGATTGTGTCCATGTACTCATGTATAATGATGGAAAAAAAGGTGTGGAATGGTTTATAAATGGAGAAACGGGAAATATAGGGTGGATAAAAGTAGGTTTACAATTGTGAGTATAGGAAACACAGAGCTTATACTTGTATTATTATTTATTAATGTATTATTTTCCATATAAACAACTGTGTAAACCTACTTTTACCTCACCCTGTGTGTACTTACTTGCTTATTTTGCTAAGAGAAATATTAGAAGGATAAAACAGACATTAATAAAAATGATTACTTGGGATGAGGAGTAAAAGCCAGGCCTTTCTGAGTACCTCTTTATAGAGTTTTGACTTTTAAACCATTGATACTTTATTCAGATTATTCAGATTGAAAAAAATAAAAGAGGGGAATAAAAGCAAACAGTTCAGTTTGAAATCATGAAATAAATGAACTTAATTTTTAAATTATTTTTTCTTTTTAAAAATGAACTTGATTTTTTTTTTTTTACAGAGAGGAAGGGTGAGGGATAGAGAGTTAGAAACATCGATGAGAGAGAGACATCGATCAGCTGCCTCCAGCACACCCCCCACTGGGGATGTGCCTGCAACCAAGGTACATGCCCTTGGCCGGAATCGAACCTGGGACCCTTCAGTCTGCAGGCCGACGCTCTATCCACTGAGCCAAACCGGTTAGGGCAAAAATGAACTTGATTTTATATAAAGTTGATACTATAACTACACACAGGAAAGAATTATTTCAAATGACTTTTGAACATAGTACTCCTTAGTGGGATATAGTTTAAAGCCAAGCCAAATAAATTTAAAAGTTGCAAAGAAATCTTAAACTAGTATGCAGTTTTTAAACTATTTTATGTATATTTTAGGAAAAAACAAGTAAGTAAATTAATTAGGAACTAAGATTTTTTTTTTTTTTTTATTGCTTAAAGTATTACAAAGGGTATTACATATGTGTCCATTTTATCACCCCGCCCTAGACAGTCCCCTAGCCTCCCCTATCCCCCAGTGTCTTATGTCCATTGGTTATGCTTATATGCATGCATACAAGTCCTTTAGTTGATCTCTTACCCCCCTACCTCCTGCCCCCCAACCCTCCCCGGCCTTCCTGCTGCAGTTTGACAATCTGTTTGAGGCTGCTCTGCCTCTGTATCTATTATTGTTCAAAAGTTTATAATGGTCTCTGTTATCCATGAATGAGTGAGATCATGTGGTATTTTTCCTTCATTGACTGGCTTATTTCACTTAGCATAATGCTCTCCAAGGAACTAAGATTTTCATTGTAAAAACAAAGAGATACAAATTTGATACCAAATAAATTATTTAAAAACCTCTATAGAGATACATCACAGACTAAATAACTCTGAGTGCCATAGAGGAGATTCCTGTTCATTCTTTAGGTAGCATTAAGGAAAGAGCTAACGATACTTCAAACTATAAACATATGGATACACTTAAAATGAACAAAGGTCTGGAAAAAATGTGTAATGTGATTGCAGTGTTAATGATAAGTAATTTGAATTTTAGCATTTTAGTGTTTTTAGGACTTTTGTGCAATTCTAAAGTTGTATTAGAGTTTACATTTTATAACTAAACTTTGTTTTTATGAAAATGATATTAAGATGAATAGTCAACTGGCGATAAAACTTATGTACAAAATGTTTAAAGTATAATATTCATTGTTTTTTCTTTTATTCTAGTTACTCTTTCTGGAAATGGAGAAAATGGTAAGACACTTTTAGTCTCAGTTTAAGTAGACTTCTTATGGTATCATAATTGCAACCTTCCTACTTTTTATTTAGTGATGACATTTGTGCTTTTATTTTTAGAAAGACAATATATATTTTAAGCTTAAATAACTAAAATGAGATGTAATACTGGGTTTATTTCTATACATTCAATATATTCTTTTTAAAAAAATATATATATTTATTGATTTCAGAGAGGAAGAGAGAGGGAGAGAGAGATAGAAACATCAGTGATGAGAGAATCATTGATTGGCTGCTTCCTGCACACCCTCTATTGGGGATCGAGCCCACAACATGGGCATGTGCCCTTGACCGGAATCGAACCTGGGACCCTTCAGTCCAGAGGCCATCGGTCTATCCACTGAGCCAAACCGGCTAGGGCTCAATATATTCTTCTTTGCACTATTAGTAAGTTGTTATTTTGTAAGGCACCTAATACCCAAACTTCTTTGGTATACTTATATATATATTTCTGCCTTGTATAGACTTTAGAATTCTATAGTAATAGTTTAGATATTTAGTATCAGTTTTAGCTAGGGTGGAGGAAGGAATTTTATTTTCTTTTGTTTGTGCATTTGTTAAAAATAGCACTGACAATTAGTTAAATAGGCAGACTGTAAAAATGAAGATTGCTAGTTCATTTTGAAAGGGAATTAAAGTTTTTATAATGACTAGTCAATGACAATATTTTGAGAAGAATATTTGCTCAAAATTCACTGAGATAAAATAATTTTTTCTACCTATTGAGATCAAATTTCAAAAATAAAATTTGATTTGAGATATGGAAATCCAGAGGATTTCTAGAACGGTTGAATAGTTAGAAATTAATATTTATTCTTATTACTGGAAATAATTAGGCATTCATTATGTAAATCTCAAGTTACCTTTGAATCTGGTGTCTCATTAACAGAACAAACTCAATCTTGGTAGGCATGCTTTTCTTCCTTTAAATCAGTACTGTTTTCCATATGTTGAATACGCACATACAGAATGCAGAGAATTTCTGAAATTCTTACAACAGAATTTTAAACTTGTATCATTATTTCTTGGGGCTATTTTCCCCATGTCTTCCAAAGAGTGTTTTGATGATTTTTTTGTTTGCTTATTAGTCTTTAATTCAATTATAGGTGATATTTGAATCAGATATTTTGATTTATAGGTTCAGTTTTTCTTTCAGCTTTGATTTAATTTGCTTAGGGAACTTTTGCTTTATATATTTCTTCCAGCATATATATGACCAGAAGTTTGTTATTAGCAATCAAATTGATTCAAACTTACTTAAAAGCAATATTTTTTGTTCTTTACGTCATATTTTTTAAAATATGTTTTTATTGATTTCAGAGAGGAAGGGAGAGGGAGAGAGAAACATCAATGATGAGAGAGAATCATCTATCGACTGCCTCCTGCACTCCCCCTACTGGGGATTGAGCCCACACCCAGGTATGTGCCCTGACTGGGAACGGAATCATGACCTCCTGGATCATAGGTTGATGCTCAACCACTGAGCTACACTAGCCAGGCTGCATCATAATTTTGATGCTGGAGGGGTAAGTCTCTAGTGGCAACTTAAACCCAGAGCCAAGAGGTTATTTGGGCTTGGAGCAGAAAAGAATTCAAGACTAGAGCCAGAGAAGAGGTTAAAGTGGAAAAGCAGGTTTTATTGAGTAGAGGGGACAAGCAAGAAAAACCACTCTACTGGACTCTCCTCACCAAAGAAGGAAGATAGATCCCAACCATCTCTACAGATTGACTTACATCTGTTTGTAGTTTCTATGGAAAATTGCTGGTATGGGGAAATAGAGAGTGGGAAAAGGTTGAGATTAACCTTTACAAGGTTTATTTTGTGGCATTGTGTTTTCCCTTTATGGCAGTGGTTCTCAACCTTCCTGATGCCGCGACCCTTTAATACAGTTCCTCATGTTGTGGTGACCCCCAATTTCATTGTTACAGATTGAGCATAATTAAAGCATAGTGATTAATCACAAAAACAATATGTAATTATATATGTGTTTTCTGATGGTCTTAGGCGACCCCTGTGAAAGGGTCGTTCGACCCCCAAAGGGGTCGCAACCCACAGGTTGAGAACCACTGCTTTATGGTATGTGTAAATGATAAGGTATGGGTGAGTAGCTGTTAATCAATCTTTGCAGAAATTTTCTTTGTCCAGAGGCTCTTCATGATCTGCTTGCATCTCCAGTCAGCTGAGTTTCGTGTCAGACAGCATGTAGCCGGCCCCTGACTTAACTTTGTTTGACTTTAGTTAATTTATATAGCTCTCATGCCCCTTCCCTATATCAACTTGATAATAATAATGATCTGTTAAGTACTTACTATATTACCAGCATCATACTGAGAGATTTATTTTACCTGTTTTGTAACTGAGGGTTACAATTTTTAAAAGCAAAAGCCATTTTGTTTTTATTCTT
Organism: Myotis nattereri; assembly: GCF_964212035.1. Taxonomy (NCBI): domain Eukaryota; kingdom Metazoa; phylum Chordata; class Mammalia; order Chiroptera; family Vespertilionidae; genus Myotis; species Myotis nattereri. Next base: position 109,504,211 of record NC_138076.1, read on the forward strand.
ATGGAGAGCTGAAATATTCTGAAAATATGTTAAATGTTTTTTAACATATTTCTGGAGTATATTGTTTTATATTTTGGTCATAGTGTAAGTAACTAAATGACCAAGTTTAAAGTAATTCTAGGTTACCATTTATTTCAAAGCTATATGATATTCTGTAGATGAGGATTAATAGACTTGGTTGAATATCAGGCCAGGCAAAAGTATAAATCAGTGAAGTGAGTTAAGAAGTTGACAGTTGGTATAACAGTAGGAGACTGAGCTCCAGCATGCTTTTCCAAAGGAAAAAAACAAGGAAAGAAATTGTATTGAGTCCACTGGGTAGAACACTGGAGGGAACAGAGATGATACAAAGTACCGATTTTGAGAATCCAGGATTTTCAATGAGGATTACAATCAGTTTTAATGGAAATGAAAATAAGGCAAATTTGAACATAAGAGGAGGTTGTGGTATCTGTCCTGGCGCTCAGCACATTTGGTTGTGCCCCAGGGGGTCCAGAAAAAGGGAAGGTACAAGTTACCCAGGCACTTCAAGAGTATGTTATCATAGATGCAAAAAGACAGATAGTCTCAGTTAAGGTAAAGTATAACCTTGTCAGTGAATATACAGGCCTAGCACATAACTGCTTATAGTTAAAGTTTAATTTCAAACCATCCTTTGTGGTTACTTTAGGTCTCTGAGTTGACAATTTTTTATTTTATTTTAAAAGAAACTTTTTTAAAACCAAAAACATAAGGAAAAATAACCTCAGACCAAAGGAAGAACAGGATTTATTATGTGCCAGGCATTGTTGTGTTTTGCATTTATTATATTAGCTCATAAATATTAAGCAACTAACTTTAATCTAGTGGTTTATTGAAGTCTGAGCAAATTATTTGGGGAGTAGAGTATGAAGGGGTAATGAATTCATAAGGTAATGGAGAAGGTTTTTGTGGAAGAAGTAGTATTTGATCTGAAATTTAAAATGGGTAGAACAAACTTTTTAAAAAATATATTTCTATTGATTTTAGTGAGAGAGGAAGGGAGAGGGATAGAGAGATAAAAACATCGATGAGAGAGAAACACCGATTGGCTGCCTCCTGCACATCCTCTACTGGGGATTGAACCTGAAACCCGGGCATTTGCCCTGACCGGGAATTGAACCAGTGACCACTTGGTTCATGGGTCAACGTTCAACGAGTGAGTCACACAGGTTGGGCATACTTGTGTTTTTTAGTGGGTTTGTGATGTTGAATTCTAAACTTAGAATTTAAGTACCTGGTAGAAAGTTCTTGCTTCTTGTGGAAATCATTCTCACTTCTTCCAAATAGAAAACTACAGAACCCAACAGTGAGTTAATATTTGGAGATAAGTATGTTGTAGTCTTACACTAATTTACTTGGGAAAGAGTTATGACAGAAATTCAAAGTGGCTGAAATTTTTGATTACTCTATGTTGAAAGGAGAATGAAATTTAGGATATCTTTCTGAACAATCCAAGAATTAAATTTTTCTAATGTACTGATTATTTGCTGTGTTATGAACTTCCTTTATTTTCAGTTCATATTTAATGTTCATAGTAATAGAACATTTATTTAATATTCATAGCACTGGATTTAATGTTCATAGTAATGGAATCTGGTTTAAGTCATTGAAAATCTTTTAGAAGAGCTTGAAATGCAACCAGTGAAAGAGGTGTTTCAACTATATCTTCAGCAACTCAATAAAATCAAATCTCATCTCAGACTAATATTACAGAAACCATAAACCATGCTCTTAAATACAGAATGCTCCTTCATATCTGTAATATTTCATCATGCAGATAAAGGACTTTATATATTTTATATCTTTAGTGTGTTTTAATTATTTTTTATTAGGTTAAACCTCCTGACTCTAAATATTGTGTTTTAATGTAATGCTTTTTCCTGTTTTCACCAGGATTCAATGAAATATTATTTGTTTTTATTTACCAGGAAAGGCCGTTGTTTACCTTGTGGCTTTTCATCTGTTCTTTGTTATGTTTGTATGGTCCTATTGGATGACAATTTTCACCTCTCCCGCTTCCCCCTCCAAAGAGGTAAATTTAATGTTGGTAATTGCCAAATGCTGTAATTATGGAAATATTTTCCCTGTGTTACCTTTGTGAAAGCTTTATTATATAGTGCATTTGTTCTGTTTCCATTCATGGATCCTGCTTGGTAATTCTGCATTGTGGATGACTCATAAGCCTATTCTCAGATACAACTCTACTGACATAGCATAGTTAGAGAGTAATGATGTGTTAAAGTTTAGCTGTACTTATACAGTGGGGCCTTGGCTTATGAGTGTCCCGACTAACGAGTTTTTTGAGATACCAGTTGTCTCTCGGCTGACTTTTTGCATTGAGTTGATAGAGTAATTTGAGTTAACGAGCTCCTTAACGAACTCGGTCTCTGAATGAATTAAACTCGTAAGTGAAGGCCCCACTGTATTCTTCTGCCATGTTATATTTTCTTAAAGACATACTTATGCCACTGGAGTAAAAAAATCTTAAGAGACAGAATGAAGTTAGAAAAGTAGGTTTTGTTTTTAGAAATCTTTTAACATATTTCTCAGGTCTGAATGAGTATGCTACAACTAAAGAGTTGATTTGATTGTGGGAATTAATTGTCTAGGGCAGTGGTTCTTTAAAAAAATATATTTTATTGATTTTTTACAGAGAGGAAGGGAGAGAGATAGAGAGCTAGAAACATCTATGAGAGAGAAACATCGATCAGCTGCCTCCTGCACATCTCCTACTGGGGATACGCCCGCAACCCAGGTACATGCCCTTGACCGGAATTGAACCTGGGACCTTTCAGTCCACAGGCCGACGCTCTATCCACTGAGCCAAACCGGTTTCGGCTAGGGCAGTGGTTCTTAACCTTCCTAATGCTGCGACCCGTTAATACAGTTCCTCATGTTGTGGTGACCCCCAACCATAAAATTATTTTCGTTGCTACTTCATAACTGTAATTTTGCTACTGTTATGAATCGTAATGTAAATATCTGATATGCAGGATGTATTTTCATTGTTACAAATTGAACATAATTAAAGCATAGTGATTAATCACAAAAACAATATGTAATTATATATGTGTTTTCCGATGGTCTTAGGCGACCCTTGTGAGAGGGTCGTTCGACCGCGAAAGGGGTCGTGACCCATAGATTGAGAACCGCTGGTCTAGGGTACTGCTTGTTACACCTTAATTTGGCCAGTGTTTCTTCTAGTTGAAGGTTCTATCTAAAAAATAATGTGAGTGAACGTTTACATAGAGTAAGTTTCAAGACCAGTGTGTCTCTCTTGCCTTGACATTTCCTGAATTCACCTTTACCTGTAATTTAATATAGTTAGATGTTTAATATATTCCCTAGAGTTAGGATCGTCTGAGTTTGGTTTTTCTGCTGTAACATATTACTTAATGAATCTGAGCCTTAGTTTCTCATTGGAAAATGAAGTTAATAATAGTGCCTATCTCTGTAAGATTTTTTTGTGAGAATTAAATGAGATTCACTCATGTAAAGCTTTTGATATAGTACCTGCCACATGATTAGCACTCAGATATTAGCTGATGATGACAATGTAATTATTTCTCTTCATAATTCATTAAATTTATAGACCACATGTTTAAAATGATCAATTTCCACTTAACTTTCTATAGAATAATATATATGCAGAAAAATATACGTACCATAAGTGTACACTTGATGAATTTTCACAAACTAAACACACTTGAGTGACCACCACCCAGGTAAGAAGCAGAACATTACCAGCTTCCCGTAGCTTCATGCTCCCTTTCACTAACCCACTTCATGGGAAGCCACTCCAGTAGCGCTGATTAGTTTTGCCTAGTATTTCACGTAGATGGGGTCATACAGGACATATACTTTGTGTGTGTGGCTTCTTTCATTAACATCCTATTTGTGAGATTTGTTCGTACTGTTGTATACAATTGTGGGAAATTCATTCTCATTATTTAGTATTTAGTTGTGGTCTATAACACAATTTATATACCTCGTCTGCTGTTGATGGGTACAGACGTTTGGATAGCTTCTAGTTTAAGGTTACTACAAATAGTGCTGCTGTGAACATTCTAGTGCATGGACAAATGCATATACATACACACATATGTGCATACATATATGGTTCTTTTGGGTAGATGCATAGGAATAGAATTGCTGGATCATAAGTTATATATACATTCGTCATTAGTAGATAATGCTAATTTTTTTGTCCATTTTCTTATTGTGTGCTTTTGTTTTAAGAGGTATTATAAAACATTAATAAAACAGTGTTTCTTCAAGTACATTCTTCAGACATTGGTAATAGTCAACCCTTAAATTTATGCCATCCATATCTAAATCTCTTAAGTTGAGAAAAGGGCCTGATTTTATTTAATGAATCACTTGTGATGGCTGTTGAAACATAGCATGCATGAGAATTTAGTTCTCATTATGGAAAATAAAAATTAGAATGAGAAAAAGCAATTGGTAATACTTTTAAGAAGCAGTATAGTATAGAGGTTAAGAACTCAGACTAGCTCCAGACTGACCAGGTTCAACTCTTACCTCTGCTACTGAGCAGTTGTGTGATGGCAGAGACTTTGCTTAGCTGTCTATAGCTCAGACCTCTCCCCTGTAAAGTGAGGATGACAGTACTACATACCTATGGGATTCTTTTAAGGGTTGAATCAAGTAATGTATGTGATTAATAAATGTATAGTAATATATACTGAATGGCCAGATTATTATGACCCCCTGACGTTTGTAGGCAAATTAGCTATAATTTCGCGCTCAAGTTACTAGAGGGCCAGACCATTATAAACGTCAGAAAAGCACAACATACCTAAGTATTGTTGCTGATCAAGTTCATCCTATCATGTTGATGGCGTCTCCCAATGGAGATGGCTTCTTCCAACAAGACAATGCGCCATGCCACAGTGCTTGTATTGTGCAGGAGTGCTTTCAAGAACATGAGGGAGACTTTACCTTGCTTGGGTGGCTCCCACAATCACCAGATCTCAATCCAATTGAACATTTGTGGGACGAAGTTAAAAGAGCCATCAGGCAGCTGGTTCCACGACCATCAAATCTCACAGAACTGGACAGTGCTGTTCATCAGGCATGGTGTCAGATTCCTCGCATCATCTTTCAACATCTCGTGGAGTCAATGCCAAGAAGAATCGCCGCAGTATTGAAGGCAAAAGGTGGCCCAACGAAGTACTGCTGGGGTGGTCATAATAAGCTGACCGGTCATAATAATATGGCCACTCAGTGTATAATTAATACTATACTAGTAAAGTGCTTCCAAGAATGCCTAGGACACAATAAGTGTCATCTAAATGCCATTATCTTCTTTTCTATTGGTTGTTTTTGGCACCCATTTAGCCTTCTGTCCAGGGCTTAAGCTTTTATATCCACTTCTTCCCTATTTCCACAAGTTTAGCTGCCTGTCCAATTATGCATCCAGTGTCCCTGCTTCCCACATCCTGCCTTCCTTGTCATGACTCTATTATCCAGTATTGTAATTGGTGTTTTACTTGTTTGTATTACCCTATGGGTGCAATGTGCAAAAAAAACCCCAACAGAAACGAAGATAATGGCGTTTAGATGGCACTTACTGTGTCCTTAGCATTCTTGGAAGTACTTTATAGTATTAACTAATAGCCCGGTGCACAAAATTTGTACACATTAAAAGGGAATTAATTGCCCTAACTGGTTTGGCTCAGTGGATAGAGCATCGGCCTTCGGACTCAAGGGTCCCGGGTTCAATTCCGGTCAAGGGCATGTACCTTGGTTGCGGGCACATCCCCAGTGGGGAGTATGCAGGAGGCAGCTGATCGATGTTTCTCTCTCATCGATGTTTCTAACTCTCTATCCCTCTTTCTTCCTCTCTGTAAAAAATCAATAAAATATATATATTTTTAAAAAGGGAATGAATTAGCGGAGATATTTTAATATTGCTATTTGCCCTTTCTCTATAATAGAAGTGTGAGAGATGAAAGGAAATTAGTAAAATGTATATGAAAATAATATATAATTTTAATAATAAACTAACAAAAGGATATAACAACAACAGAGGCATGATATAAAAACGACAAAAACATGATATAAAAACAACAGTGATGCAAACAATGACTGATAAAGTGATTAAACTTTTTCTAATATCTCCCTGTACACCACATTAAGAGTGAAAACACTTTCAGAGTGCTTGACTAATTTCCCTTGTGATGAAGTACTTAGAACTTTAACTGTAACATCACATGCTCTTCAAACTCAAGAGAAAGCAACATATAACTGACCATATGCAAAAACGGGTTCAGGTAGGAATATGCCTATTTTGTCCAGAGTTTGTCCTTGTGATTTATCAATAGTCATCACAAATGCTGGCATTGTGGGAAACGGTCATCGAATCAACTTAAATGGGACGCCAGAGTCAGATGGAGACAAATTAATTCTTGGAATCAGAACAGCCTCTCCCTCTGCAGATCCTGTTAATACTTCAGCTTCGATAATGTTAGGTCATAATCTTTCGATAATAAATCTGGTACCATTACAAAGACCCCATTTACTATTGAGATTTCTCAATAGCATGATGATTGCACCCACTTTCAATTTTAATATATGACACAGCATTCCCAAAGGAGTAATACTATTAAGAAATTCAATGGGAAAATTTTTCGTTTCAGCATCATCTGTGGAATCAATGGAATCATCACTCAAATATGTGTGAAAATCTCCATCGAGTATATCCAAATTCTTTTCATTTAATTTTTGAACATGCTCATTTTTTGGAAAAAGAATTGCACGTTTAGGTATATTTTTAATATTATCTCTGGCAGTGGTTCTAAACCTTGGCTGCACATTAGAATCACCTGGGAATCTTTTTAAAATCCTGATTCCTGGGCCTCATCCTCCGGAAATTGTTTCTTTGTTATGGTGTGGGGCCACAACATCAGTAACAAAGAAACAGAATTAAAATTTTATTGTGGCGAGCCGCTACAGTATTTTGGACAGGTTCAAGCCTTGGACTGATGAGAGGGCATAGTCCCCTCATTGCCACGTGCAAGTCCCAGCTTGGAGGGCAGGGTCCTCCTAGCACAATTATAGTCAACAGCTGTAGTTGTAAGCTTCAACCTATGGTCCGAACACGTGGCCCCACGTGCCTGAGTGATGTAGGCTTGATAGAGTTCAGGTGCATGTAGTTGAGTAGGACTGAAACCCAGGAGAATGTTGTAAACATCTTAGTCACACCCTTACTTTGCCTCGAGCATCTGCTATAAAATAAGGGCATGTCTCTCAGAGAAGCAGCGTCCCCCTGAGACCCGGCTTTCATTCTCTTGTCTGTCTTTTCTAAGCCTTTCAGCTGCCCCCACTTAGGTTCACCCTTGGCTGTGCTGGTGAGGCACACTTTAGAAAGATAATGCCTCCACACTCCCAGGGCGGGTTCCTGCCTCAAACCCCGCCCTTACAGGAAACAGCTCTGGGAAACAGCTTGGGGGAGGGCGCAGCTGTTGCCAAGACAACCCCTGCAGGACTGACTTCCTTCCGCTTGGGCGTGGTGGTTCTGGACGTGATGAACACCACCAAGGGTTTTTATAAAAGTAGGTTATATATTACTATACATTTATTAATCACATATATTAACTTTCAGCTTTTTGAGGACGGGATCATTTCCCCACTTTTACCGCATAGTGGGTGTTCAGTAAGTACTAAATGATTGAATTATTAAATCATTAAGGGCCAGCTAAGCTGCCTTAACAACCAAAGACAGGAACTTAAGGTTCTCTTTCTAAATAAGAGTAGTGTGCTGACTGAGATACTTTATAAGTAATTACCAAGCTGTAAGAGCTAATGTAACTGTGCCCAAAGGGCTCTTCAAGCTCAGAGGTTAGAGCAACAATTAGATATCAAAATCTAGAGTAATTGATTGGGTCTAAAAGAGCAAAAATACATTTTTAGGAAAACTAAGTATTTTTTCAGTCAGTCAGCATGAACTTACTGAGTATTTACTGTTTGTAAGACTGGTAGGCAATGGGAATAAAAAAAAGAGGGGCTTTACATTTAAAAGGAAAGACAGATGATAAGTAAACAAATAATTATAAATTGTGATAAATTTTAAAAAAGGAACATGATGTGGTAGAGCATAACAATAAAAGCTATTAGAAAAAAAGCTATTTTAGATAGTATGATCAAAGAAGTCTTCTCTGAAGAAGTGCCATTTAAGCCGAGACCTTTATGAGTATCTCTTTCACTAAAGTATAAGGTTCTTGAAGGAAGAATCTTTGTGTTTTTTAAAAAATACATTTTATTGATTTCAGAGAGGAAGGGAGAGGGAAGGAGAGATAGAAACATCAATGATGAGAGAGAATCATTGATCAGCTACCTCCTGCATGCCCCACACTGGGGATTGAGCCTGCAACCCGGGCATGTGCCCTGACCAGGAATCCAATCATGACCTCCTGGTTCATAGGTCGATGATCAACTGCTGAGCCACGCCAGCCAGGCAAGAATCTTCATTGTTTATTGCTGTGTCCTTATTAGCTACAGTCAGACCTAGTGTATAATGGACAGATTGCTAAATACTAGAATGAATGAATGAATGAATGGTGAGGAGGAGGCAGCATATGAAGAGCTGGTAGGTGTCCTGCTGTGTATAACTAAGTGGTTAGAGTGTCAGTCTGTGCACTGAAGGGTGGTAGGTTTGATTTCCATATCTGAGTTGCAGGTTCAATCCCTGGTCCTGGTCAGAGCGCATGCGGGAGGCAACCAATCAGTGTCTCTCCCACATTGATGTTTCCCTCCCTCCCTCCCCCTCTCTCTAAAAATCAATGGAAAAAATATCCTCAGGTGAGGATTAACAACAACAAAAAGAGCTGGTAGGCGACTTTGTTTCTGTTCATCTTTTTAAAAAGAAAATATCTTTCCATCACTTCTTTGGCAACACTTCAGAGTTTGTCAGCTACAAAACGAAGTTCCTGCTCATTTGCATGGTATACAAAATGCTTCCTAAACTAAAATCTTACCAACTTCATCTCCATTGCTTCATCCTGGAATTCTGTATTCAAGTAATATATTACCCTGAGCACACTATTGTCACATCGTTGTGCTTCTATACCTTGTTCTTTTTGCCAGGATTCTCTTTCTCTATCTTCCGGAAAGATTCCTGTTAATCTTTCAAAACCCAGGTTAGATACCACTTCTCCCAGGAAACTTTTATTGACAGCTCCCACCCCCAAAGGAGCTTTTAGCTTACCTTGTAAAGTTAATGTTGTATTTGTTATGCTGATTTGTAATTTGCAGTTCTCTGTTTACATGGATAACATTTCTACTAGACTTGCCTTAGCTGGTTTGGCTCAGTGGCTAGAGCGTTGGCCTGCAGACCAAAGGGTCCCAGATTCGATTCTGGTCAAGGGCACATAACTGGTGTATATTTTTAGTCTTTGGACCCTTAATAACTGGGACAGTGCCACGCTCTTTCTTGGTATTTAATGTATATTTAAATTAAAACTGAACACAGAACCTAAAATGATATTTCATAGTTTGAATTATGTTCAGTAGTTTTTAATGGAAAATAGACTTCTAGTAATAATTTCAAAACACTAATTCATTTTGAATTTTGTTTTATTCCATTCCTCATCTAAAATTTGGGCATTTCTTGAGATTTTCATTTGGTGTTAGTTTTCATAATTTGTAACCTTAATTCTTTTTTTTTTTTAAATATATTTTATTGATTTTTTACAGAGAGGAAGGGAGAGAGATAGAGAGTTAGAAACATCGATGGGAGAGAAACATCGATCAGCTGCCTCCTGCACATCTCCCACTGGGGATGTGCCCACAGCCCAGGTACATGCCCTTGACCGGAATCGAACCTGGGACCCCTCAGTCCGCAGGCCGACGCTCTATCCACTGAGCCAAACCGGTTTCGGCTATAACCTTAATTCTTAAGGAAAAATAATTATGTTAAGGCCTGGAATACTATGATAGGCTACAGATAAGACAGCCCAGGGAAATTTGTTCAGATTTCACAAGGAAACTAAAATTTGGTTAGAACATCTTCTATCCAGATACGTATTTTAAGGTCATGTTACCAGCATTGGAGTTTTTGGGTTCCCCAAGATAGAAATCAAGAAGAACCCCCAGAGAAACTTCCAGACAGGTTTTTTAAAAATAGCTTTTTATTTTTAGATTATAGTTGATGTACAATAGCATATTAGTTTAAGGCAAGCATGTCAAAGTCGTGGCCCATATGCCTCATTTATTTGGCCCGTGTTAGCCTTTGAGTTTGACATGCTTGGTTCAAGGTGTATAGCCCAGTGATTAGACATTTATATAACTAATAAATCTAGTTACTCACCTGGCACCATACATAGTTATTACAGTTTTATTTACTATACTAGAGGCCTGGTGCACAAAAATTGTGCATTGGTAGGGTCCCTTGGCCTGGCACTGCCTGCTCACCTGCTCCACCATCCCTCCATAGTCCAGCTCTCATCGGGGCCCATTGGGGCAGGCAGTGCCTCCACTGCCGTGCGCTGCCAGCGCTGCGTTGCCAACGCCCACCATGTTCCATGCCGCCCCCTGGTGGTCAGCGCATATCTAACTCCCGGTCTGTCAAACTCCTGCCCATGGGGACAACTTGCATATTTGCCTTTTATTATATAGGATTCCCTATGCTGTACTTTACATCCCTGTGACTATTCTGTAACTACCATTTTGTACATTTTAATCCTTTACCTTTTTTACCAATTCCCTCAACCCTCCTCCCAACTGGCAGTCATCAAAATATTCTCTGTGTGTGTGACTTTGTTTCTGTTCTTCTTGTTCATTTAACTTGTTTTTTTGGATTCCACACATAAGGGAAATCATATGGCATTTGTCTTTCTCTGTCTGGCTTATTTCACTTAGCACAATTTCCTCTAGGTCCATCCATGTTGTTGCAGATGACTGGATTTCATTCTTTATTATGGCTGAGTCATATTCCATTATATATATGCATCACTTCTTTATTCATTCATCTTTTTTTATGTTTTTATTGATTTAAGAGAGAGGTAGGAAGAGGGAGAGATAGAAATATTAATAATGAGAATCATCTATCAGCTATATCCTACATACCCCCTACTGGGGATCGAGCCCCCAACTCAGGAATAGAATCATGTGCCCTGACCAGGAATAGAACCATGACTTCTTGATTTATGGGTCAACCCTCAACCACTGAGTCACACCGACAATGCTCCATTCGTCTATTGATGGACACTTAGGTTGTTTCCATATCTTGGTTATTGTAAGTAATGCTACAGCGAACATATGGATGTACAGTATATGTTGTTGTTATTAATCCTCACCGGAGGACATGCTTAAAGAGAGAAAGGGGGAGGGAGAGAGAGAGAGAGAGAAACATCTATCAGTTGTGTTCTGCATATACCCCAATCAGGGATTGAACTCACTACCCAGGTATGTGCCCTGACTGGGAATCAACCAACAACCGCTTGGTTCACAACCAACTGAGCCACTCTGGCAGGGCTATATAATGGGTGTACCAGTTAATCAGATTTTTTTCAATAGATGGAGTTACACATATGTTGATATATATGCGATTTGATATGTATGCTATTTTGTTGTATTGACAACAAGCTTCAAAACTTTATCTGTCAAATTTTCTGAAGGTGTTAACATCATAGAGATTTTTACACTTAAAAATGTCAAATTTTGTGCCCCCCAAAAAGAGCATTTGCTGGAAGTTTTAATTCATTATTTTGAAGAAAAGTGCTGCTGAATACTTTGGGAAGCTTATGGTGAACATGCTCCATCTCAAGATACTTGTGAACGCTGGTTTAAACGCTTTAAAAGTGATGAGTTCGATGTGAAAGACAAAGAACATCCAGGTCAACCGAAAAAGTTTGAAGACCAATAATTATAAACATTATAGGATCAAGATGCGTGCCAGACTCAAAAACAACTTGCAGAAAGATTAGACATTGCTCAGCAAACAATTTCCACTTGTTTATAAGCAATGGGAAAGATTTAAAAGGAAGGAAAATGGGTCCCACATCAACTGAACGAAAGACAGATGGAAATCCCAAAAATCACCAGTAAAATTTTGCTTCAATGGCACAAAAGAAAGTCTTTTTTGCATCGAATTGTGACTGGCGATGAAAAGTGGATTTATTTTGAGAATCCCAAATCCACAAAATCATGGGTTGATCCACGTCAACCAACAACATCGACTGCAAGGCCAAATCGCTTTGGAAAGAAGACAATGCTCTGCGTTTGGTGGGATCAGGAAGGTGTGTATTATGAACTTCTAAAACCAGGTGAATCTGTTAATACTGATCGCTACCGACAACAAACAATCAATTCGCACCACACTTTGATCGTGAAACAACCAGAATGGGCCAGAAGACATCGCAAAGTAATTTTGCTTCATGATGATGCACCATCACACACTTTAAAACCAGTTAAAGACATATTAAAAGATCTTGCCTTGGAAGTATTAACCCACCCATCGTATTCACCAGACCTTGCTCCTTCAGATTACCACTTGTTCTGATCGATGGCACACACACTTTCTGAGCAGCACTTCAAAACGTGGAAAATTGGGTCTCTGAATGGTTTGCCTCAAAACAAGAAAAGTTATATTGGGATGGTATCCACAAATTACCTGAAAGATGGGGGAAATGTGTAACTAGTGATGGACATTACTTTGAATAAAGCACTTTTGATGTTTCTCTTGAAATTATTGTGTGTTTTTTATTGCAAAATCCACCATTATTAACTGGTACACCTAGTATTTATTTTTTTAGTTTTTGGATATAAATACCTAGGAGTGGAATTGCTGGGTCCTTTCTTGCTTCTAGTTACAGCCTTTGTTTTAAAGTCTGTTTTGTTGCCATGGATAGGTGGCTCAGTTAGTTGGAGTATCGTTCCATGCACCAAAAGGTTGCAGGTTCAGTTCCCAGTCAGGGCCCATACCTAGGTTACGGGGAGTGTATAGAAGGCAATTAATGATCATTGTTTCTCTCTCACATCAATGTTTCTCTCTCTTTCCCCCCACTCCTCTCTCTTTAAAAATAATCAATAGAAACATATCCTTGGGTGAGGATCAAAAATAAATAAATTTTAAAAAATAAAAATAAAGTCTGTTTTGTCTGGTATAAGTATTGCTACCCCACCTTTTTCTCCCCCCTTTCCATTTTCATAAAATATCTTTTTCCATCCCTTTACTTTCAGTCTGTGTGTGTCAAAATACCTTTTTCCATTCCTTTCAGTTTGTGTGTATCTTTCAGTCTGAAACAAGTCTCTTGTAGACAACATGTAAGGATTTTATTATCCATTCAGCCACCATATGTCTTTTGAATGGAACATTTAATCCATTTGCATTTAAAGTACTTGTTGATAGATATGAGTTTTTGCCATGTTATTATTCCTATTTTCTGTCTTTCTCCTTCTTCTTAAAGAAGACATTTCTTGTTATACTGCTTTGGTGGTGATGAACTCCTTTAGCTTTTTCTTGTCCCAGAAGCTCTTTATTTGTACTTCAATTCTAAATTATAGTATTGCTGGGTAGAGTAATCTTGGTTGTAGGTCCTTGCTTTTCATCACTTTAAATATTTCTTGCCACTCTCTAATGGCCTGTAAAGTTTCTGTTGAGAAATCAGCCAACAGTCTTATGGACGCTCCCTTGTAGATAACTAACTGTCTTTGGCTGCTTTTTAGATTCTCTCTTTATCTTTAACCTTTGATATTTTAATTACGATGTGTCTTGGTATGGGCCTCTTTGGGTTTATCTTGTTTGGAACTCTTACCGGATTAGGGAAGTTTTCTGATATTATTTTTTCAAGCAAGTCTTCAATTCCTTGCTCTCTTCTCCTTCTGGTATCCCCCTGAAGCAAATGTCAGTACACTTAAAGCTGTCCCAGAGGCTCCTTACACTATACTCTCTCTCTCTCTTTTTTTAAATATATTTTTATTGATTTCAGAGAGGAAGAGGGAGGTAGAGAGAGATAGAAATATCAATGATGACAGAGAATCATTGATTGGCTTCCTCTTGCACACCACCTACTGGGGATCGAACCTGCAACCCAGGCATGTGCCCTAGAACGGAATCGAATCCGGCACCCTTCAGTCCATAGGCTGATGCTCTATCCACTGAGCCAAACCAGCTAGGGCTATGCTCTCTTTTTTGAATTCTTTCTCTGTGCTGTTCTGATTGGGTATTTTTTGCTTCCTTATATTCCAAATCAGTGATTTGATTCTTGGCTTCATCTACTCTACTATTGATTGATTCCCTTTCAGTTATTCTCCATTTTAGTTAGTGTGTTTTTTGTTGTTGTTGTTAATCTTCACCTGAGAATACTTTTTCATTGATTTTTAGAGAGAGTAGAAAGGGCGAGGGGAGACAGAGAGAGACAGAGACACATCGATTGGTTGCCTTCCTTATTCACCCCAATCAGAACTGGGGATCGAACTTGCAAGCCAGGTACATGCCCTTGACCGGGAATTGAACCTGTAACCCTTCAGTGTGTAGGTCAACGCTCTAACCACTGAGAAACACTGGCCAGGACAGTGTGTCCGTCATTTCTGACTGATTCTTTTTATGCTGTTGAAGTTCTCACTAAGTTCATTGGTGAACTAGTGTTATATAACTAGTGTTATTATAACTAGTGTTTTGAACTCTACATCTAGTAGATTGCTTGTCTCCATATTTTTTTTTAGTTTTTTTTAATTAATTAAATCTTTATTGTTCAGATTATTACATTTGTTCCTCTTTTTACCCCCCATAACTCCCCTCAACCCAGTTCCCACCCCACTCTCTTCCCTCACTCCCCACCCACTGTCCTCATCCATAGGTGCACGATTTTTGTCCAGTCTCTTCCTGCATCTTCCTCACTCCTTTCCCCCCCTAGAATAGTCAGTCCACTCCCTTTCTATGCCCCTGATTCTATTATAATCACCAGTTCATTATGTTCATCAGATTATTCACCTGATTTTCAGATTCACTTGATAGATGTGTATTTGTTGTTCATAATTTGTATCTTTACCTTTTTCTTCTTCTTCCTCTTGAAGGATACCTTTCAGCATTTCATCTAATACTGGTTTGGTGGTGATGAACTCCTTTAGCTTTTTCTTATCTGTGAAGCTCTTTATCTGACCTTCAATTCTGAATGATAGCTTTGCTGGATAAAGTAATCTTGGTTGTAGGTTCTTGGCATTCATCACTTTGAATATTCCTTGCCATTCCCTTCTGGCCTGCAAAGTTTCTGTTGAGAAATCAGCTGACAGTCGTATGGGTATTCCCTTGTAGGTAACTGAATTTCTTTCTCTTGCTGCTTTTAAGATTCTCTCTTTGTCTTTTGTTCTTGGCATTTTAATTATGATGTGTCTTGGTGTGGTCCTCTTTGGATTCCTTTTGTTTGGGGTTCTCTGCGCTTCCTGGACTTGTAAGTCTATTTCTTTCACCAGGTAGGGGAAGTTTTCTGTCATTATTTCTTCAAATAGGTTTTCAATATCTTGATCTCGCTCTTCTTCTGGCACCCCTATAATTTGGATGTTGGTACGCTTGAAGTTGTCCCAGAGGCTCCTTACACTATCTTCGTATTTTTGGATCCTTTTTTCATTTTGCTTTTCCAGTTGGGTGTTTTTTGCTTCTTCGTATTTCAGATCGTTGACTTGATTCTTGCGATCCTCTAGTCTGCTGTTGGGAGTCTGTACAATATTCTTTATTTCAGTCAGTGTATCCTTAATTTCTAGTTGGTCCTTTATCACAACCTTGAGGGTCTCATTAGATTTCTTGTAGGTCTCATTAAGTTTATTGGCAGTTTCTAGAAAATTCTTGAAAAACCTTAAAAGTGTGGTTTTGAACTCTATATCCAGTAGTTTGCTTTCCTCCATTTCTGTCATTTGTGTCCTTTTCTTTGTCTACGCATTTTTTATGCTTCCCTGTGTTGATAAAGTGGTTTTCTGGGCTAAGTGTCCTCTAGGGCCCAGTGGTTCAGCCTCCCCAATTACCTGAGGAGGACACTTTTGGTGCACCCCCTTGTGGCCTTTGTGCACAGTCTTGTTGTAGTTAAACCTTGATTGTTGTAGGTATCACTGGGAGGAATTGACCTCCAGGCCAATTGGCTGTGAGAATCAGCTGTGTCTGCAGTGGGAGAACTTCTGTGCTGGAGACACCCCTCCGGGGCAAGACTTGCTTCAATGGGGCTTTGGTGCTCACTGAGTCTGCCCCCTGAGTGTGTCCTTTATGGTTCCACGGAGCTGCAAACTGGATGGTCCCACTCTGACTTCTGGGCTTCCTGGCTCCTGGATCTCTAGGGAGGTGCTAATCTAGCCTCTGCCTTAGGCTATCCAGCAAAAGCCTCCCTGCAGGACTTGGGCGGGGCGGGTCTCACGGGATCGACAGGGCGGGGCTAGCAGTTATGGCTGCTCTCAGAGGCCCCGCTTCTCAGTGTCCCAGCAATTGCTGTAAGCCCCTCCGAGAGAAAGCTGCCCTCAAGTTCTGACCGATGCCAGACAGTCCCGCTTCTCCCATATGAGTCTGGGTCCCCAGAGACTCGCCCAGAACTGCAGCTCAGAGCCTGAGACTCCCTCCCAGTTGAAAACGACAACCGCGCCCTCAGCCGCCAGCCCGCTCTGTGTGCGCCTCTGTACCTCAGTATTTTACTTCCGCACTGGGCCTCCTCTGAGTCTCGATATGCTTTTCTCTTTCCTTCTAGTTGTAGAATTTCCACTCAGCCAGCCTTCCTGTGGTTCTGGATGATGTCTGTTCTGTCTTTTAGTTGTATTTTTGAAGTGGTTGTTCGAGGCAGCAAACTCTGGTGTTTACCTATGCCGCCATCTTGGTTTCTCCTCTGAAACTCCTTTTTAGTTTTTTACTGGAGTTTTCTGTTCTTTCATTTGGGACATATTTCTTTGTCTCCTCATTTTGACAGTCTTCCTGTGTTTGTTTCTATGTATTAGGTGGAGCTGCTGTGTCTCCCAGGCTTGGTAGAATGGCCTAGTGTTGTAAGTGTTCTATGGGATCCAATGGCACAGCCTCCTCAATCACCTAAGCTGGGTCCTCAAGGTGCACACCCCAGGTAGGCCATGTACACCCTCTCCTCTTGTAGTTGAGCTTTGATTGCTGTTAGCACATCAATGGGAGGGATTTATTCCCAGGCTGATTGGCTTCCACAACTGGCTGCGACCATTGTGGATGACCTGCTATGCAGCAGTTCACCTCACGGTGCAAGACTCATTTCAGGGGGTCTTTGGTGCCCACTAAGTCTGCCCCTTGCATGTATCACTTGTGGAGGTTGTTGTATGGTGCTTTGGCATGGTCTGAAGCTGTCCAGTGGGTGCGCTGGCTCTGTGGCATCTCAGGAAGTGTACTCAAATCTCAGCGGCCTATGTCCTGCACACATGTTTGTAGGTATGACCTACAAACCTGTCTGAAGATGGATGCTACTTGTGCGGGGACTGGAGGTTCCTGGGAGAATCCAAGCTGAGAGAGGCCAGCTGCTGCTAGTGCCAGTCCTGGGGCCACAGCGAGAGGTATGGCATACATAGAGGCCAGATGATGCTTGTTTGAGAGATAGTAGGGAAGTCCAAAGCATGAACCAAAATAGGCTGTTTGCATGGAAAAGCCATTGGAAACGGCATGGGTGGGCCCACAATTTAGGTGGGGCGGGGCCTCAGGAAATCAGCAAGGAGGGGCCAACACTGTTAGCCAGGTTGATAGAGACTCATATATAGTGCCTGCCTGCTGGCTTTGTGGGGGGAGCGCTCAGAAAAGGAACGATGGCCTCTGCTGGCACTTCTGTCTGGGAGAAAGCTGCCCCTCCAACCATCACCCTGACACCAGACAATTCAGTCCCTCCTTGTATCTCCTTGTACGACACCTTTCGAGCTGCTGCCCCAGCTTTGGAGCTCAGAGAGAGTGAGTTCATCAGCAAGTTTGTGTGTGGACTCTTTAAGAGGAACATCTGGCTGGATCACCAGGAGTCCTCTCTCCCACTCAGCCACAATCCCTGCTGGTTTTCACAGCTGAAGTTATGGGCACCAGAACCCTCTACTGGGGGGCATAGTGTGGGGCTGGGACCCTCATTCCTCAGGAGGGTCCTCCACAGGCAAGATAACCTTTCTGATATTTAACAAACTGGGACCAGTCTGTTCCATGTCTTCACCTTTTTTACCAGTCTTGTAGTGGCTTTTTCATCATATCCTTAGTTGTTGGACTTCTGTTCAGCTAGATTTCAGGCAGTTCTGAATGATGGTTGTTCTGTATTTTAGTTGTAATTTTGATGTGATTGTGGGAGGAAACAAGTACAGAGTTTACCTACACGTCCATCTTGACGAGAAATCTCTCAGATTTTATTAAGCTTTTGCTTGAGCACAAGGGAGGCAGCACAGAGGAAGATACTTCAAACTGGTTCTGCTTGGCAGCTTTGATAAGCTGGGAACAGAGTGGGCTTATGTGAAAAAAAACAGGCTTTTTTGAGAAAGGTGGGCTTGTGGAATTTTCCATTTCAGGTTCTGTCTACTTCCTCCTGCTGTCAGGTTGCTTAACAACTATCTTTGTTCCTGGGCTGTGAGGGCCAAGATGTTGAACTATTCATTACTGCCATCCTACAAAGGTAGTATAGCGGTCAAACTTTGATCAACTGTGTATGTAGTTTAAGCATCTGCACTTAGAAAGGATATAAAATCAGCTAGCTCTGCGTTTTTGAGAAGGGAATGGAAGGGTGGTGAAATTTTTGCCTCCTTGATTTCCTCTGGCCATCTGGTGTCCTTGGAGCCCTTTGCTGTCTCAGCCATACCATAAGATTTTTATTCTCTGCTTATGAATGTTTCAGAGACATGCCTTTCAGGGAAGAACTTTCTAACAAATTATATATATATGTGTGTGTGTGTGTGTGTGTGTGTGTGTGTGTGTGTGTGTTTTAAAGAATGGGCCATCTTACAACGTAGGTAAATATTTCTGTACCTGAAAATTTCAAGAGGGGGTGGAACTTGGAAATGTGGTCTGAAGATTCCTCCCTGCCTGAGGTTAGATAAGTGACCACAAATCTCAACTGTAAGATCACAGGAATCTTTCCTGACTTCTTTCTGTCCTCTTTATTTGTCTGTGTTGCTTCTTGTTTTTTATAAGTAGTTTGGGATTTCTTATGCCATCAAGATTGGATTGGGGGAGCTAGGCCAGGTAATCTAAATACATTCCTCCACTTCTTACACTGTGATGTTTTGGTCAGGTTAGAGTAATGGTCTTTAAAAAGCAAGAACATGTATTTTATATCAGTAGTACCAAGGGAAACATGCTAGAGTAGAACTCAAAAGACTTGTATTTAATTATAGAAGAAACCATAGGCAGCACAATCTCAGACATCTCTCATAGCAATATGTTTATGGCTACATCTCCCAAGGAAACTAAGGAGAAAATAAACAAATGGGACTCATCAAAATAAAAAGCTTCTGCACAGCAAAAGAAACCATAAACAAAATGAAAAGGGAGCCCACTATATGGGAGAACATATTTGCCCATGATGTATCTGATAAAGGGTTAATATCCAAGATATATAAAGAACTCATATAACTTAACAAAAGGAAGACAAACCAATTAAAAAGTGGGCAAAGGACCTAAATAGACACTTCTCCAAAGTGGACATACGGATGGCCCAGAGGCATATGAAAAAAATGCTCAAAGGCACTAATCATTTGAGAGATTCAGATTAAAATGACAAAAGGACTTGCATGCATGCATATGAGCATAACCAATGGACACAGTATGGGGGTGAGGGCATGTGCTGGGGGGTGGGAGTGGCCGGGGAGAGGTCAATGGGGGAAAAAGGAAACTCATGTAATACTTTAAACAATAAAGAATTTAAATTTAAAAAAAAATAAAACATCAGTGAGGTATCACCTCATACCTGTCAGAAGGATCCCATCAACAAATCAACAAATGACAAGTGCTGGTGAGGATGTGGAGAAAGGGAACCCTAGTACACTGCTGGTGGGAATGCAGACAGTGCAGCCATTATTGAAAACAACATGGAGTTTCCTCAAAAAATTAAATATGAAACTGCCATTTGAACAAGTAATCCCACTTCTAGGATAAGAATATATATCCTAAGAAACCCAAAACACCAATCAGAAAGAATGTATGCACCCCTATGTTCATAGCAGCACAGTTTACAATAGCTTAAGATCTGGAAATAGCCCAAGTGCCTATCAGTAGATGAGTGGATAAAAAAGCTGTGGTACATTTATACCATGGAATACTATGCAGTAGTAAAAAAGAATCTCTTACCCTTTGATGCAGCATGGAGGGACCTAGAGCGAATCATGCTAAGTGAAATAAGTCAGTCCGAGAAAGACAAGTACCACATGATTTCACTCATATGTGAAATCTAAGTAACAAAATAAACTGATGAGCCCTAGCCGGTTTGGCTCAGTGGATAGAGCCTTGGCCTGTAGACCAAAGGATCCTGGGTTCAATTCAGGTCAAGGGCATGTATCTTGGTTTCAGACTTCTCCCCAGCCCAGGCCCTCGTCAGGGCTCGTGCAGGAGGCAACCAATTGTGTTTCTCTCACACCGATGTTTCTCTGTCTCTCCCACTCTCCCTAAAAATCAGTGGAAAAATATCCTTGGGTGAAGGTTAACTAACTAACTAACTAACTAAATAAATAAATAAACTGATGAAGGGAGTGGATCCAGAGACCTGGAAGCATGAAACGGAGTGAGGAATCATGGAGGGAAGGCGGGGGTGGGAGGAGGGTAAGTGGAAGGGAGGTAATCAACCAAAGACCTTGTATGCATATATGCATAACTCATGGAAACAGACAATAGGGTGATGAAGGCCTAGGGTGAGGGGTGGGGGCAGGCTAGAAGTGGTTAATGGGGGATAAAAGGGGACATATGTAATACTTTCAACTAATTATTTTTTTAAATGAATTAAAAAAAAGAGACATTTAATAGCAGCTCTGCCATTAATTGTATAGTCTCACACAGTTCCCTGAGCTTCTTGGGATCAGTTTCCTCAACCATAGCTCTTTCTTTTATGCCAAAGTATTGCCTTGTTTATAACAAAACTAGAGGCCTGGTGCACAAAAATTTGTGCACTTGCGGGGGGGGGGGGGTCTCTCAGCCCAGCCTGTGGCCTCTCGCAGTCTGGGACCCCTCAGGGGATGTCCACCTGCTGGCTTAGGCCCGCTCCCTGGGGGATCAGGCCTAAGCTGGCAGTCAGACATCCCTCTGGCAGCCCGGCAGCTCTTGGGGGATGTCCACTTGCCAGCGGGGAACAGGCCTAAGCTACAATCGGACATCCTTAGTGCTGTTGAGGAGGCAGGATAGGCTCCTGCCACCACTACTGAGCTGGCAGCCATCAGCCTGGCTTGTGGCTGAGCAGAGCTCCCCTTGTGGGAGCGCACTGACCACCAGGGGGCAGGACCTGAATTGAGCGTCTGCCAACTCGTGGTCAATGTGTGTCATAGTAACCAGGCATTCCCAGTTATTCTGCTGTTAGGGTAAATTTGCATATTACCCTTTTATTATATATAATAGAGACCTGGTGCACGGGTGGGGGCTGGCTGGTTTGCTCTGAAGGGTGTCCCAGATCAGGGTGGGGGTCCCACTGGGGTACATGGACAGCCTGGGTGAGGGGCTGAGGGCCGTTTTCAGGCTGGCCATGCCCCCCGGTGACCCAAGCTCCCAGCCTATTCTTTTTTTTTATGGCATTTATTTATGTTCTATAATTGAAACTTTGTAGCCTTGAGCGGAGCCGAGGGCCAGCCAGGGCAGGCGGGAAGCTTGGCTTCCTCCATTGCCGGGGGCAACCCAGGCTTCCTGCTCACTCCAGCTCCGTGGCCGCCGCTATCTTAGTTGGGTTAATTTGCATACTAGCTCCTGATTGGCTGGTGGGCATGGCTTGAGTGTAGTGGAGGGACAGCTAATTTGCATGTTTCTCTTTTATTATATAAGATAGGCTACATTGATAGGCTAATACTGTTATTGCTGATGAGGCATTAAGGGTATGGGGAGTTGGTATTTGAGTTAACAGGCAGACCAAAATATCTATATATATGAAAGCCTAAGTGACATAACCAGACACCTGGAGAGGAGGAGCAGCGACACATGCAGCTCACTCCCCTCCAAAGAGCAGCAGCCACGCAAGCAACCCACCCCCATCCGAGGAGCAGAAGACTTGCAATCAACCTGTACAAGTCCAAGGAGCAGTAGCCCCACAAGCAGCCCACCACATCAAAGGAACAACAGCAGCCTCCATTCAAGGAATAGCAGCCACGTGAGCAGACCTCCCCAGTTCAAGGAGTAGCGGCTGCGTGTGTAGCCTGCCCCCACCCAAGGAACAGCAGCCTCGTGATCAGCACACCCTCTGTCTGAGGAACAGCAGCTGTGCGAGAAGCCTCCCTCCCACCAGCCAGAGAAGCCACCATGGCTGTAAACAGCACCCACCAGAGGAGCTGCTGCCAACTGAGGAGCAGCTGCTACCACAACCGCCCGAGGAGCAACCGCAGCCCAAGGAGCCACAACCACCCAAGGAGCAGCCCCTAAATGACTCAACATCTAGATCTGTTGGTGAGATCAAACATGGGTAGACAAAAAAAAACCCAAAGGAAAGAAGAGAAGGACTCGCCAGAAAAGTGGGTAAGTGAAACAGAGGCATGAAACATGTCAGAAAAAGAATTCAGATTAAGGGTCCTCGAGTGCATAAAACACATGGAGGAAAAAATCAACAACTTATGCAAGAATAAAAAAGAAACGGATGAAAAAATCAAAAAATTATGTAAGAACCAAGAAGAAATGAAGAGTGATATAGCTGCAATAAAAAACATCATTGAAAGTTTCAACAGTAGACTAGGAGAAGTTGAGGACCAAATTAGCGAATTAGAAGACAGGGAAACAAAACACACCCAAACGGAACTGCAATTGGAGAAAAAAAATAAAAGACAGAAAGAGAGCCTAAGGGAGCTATGGGACAACATGAAACGAAACAACATATGAATAATAAGGGGTGCCAGAACAACAGAAAGAGGAACAAGGTTTAGACAACCTATTCGAAGAAATGATATCAGAAAACTTACCTGAGGTGGGGAAGAAAAAAGTCACACAAGCACAGAGAGTCCCAAACAAGATGAACCCGAAAAGACCCACGCCGAGACACATCATAATTACCATGGCAAATGTTCAGGATAAAGAGAGAATCGTAAGGCTGTAAGAGAGAGATGGAAACCTACATACAAGGGATCTCCCATTAGATTATCAAATGATTTCTCAACAGAAACACATCAGGCCAGAAAAGAATGGACGGAAATTTACAAAGTGATGCAAAGCAAAGGACTCAATCCAAGAATACTCTATCCAGCAAGGCTATCATTCAAACTTGAAGGGGAAATAAGAAGCTTCACAGCCAAAAAAGGCTAAGGGAGTTTATCACCACCAAGCCAGCAATGCAAGAAGTGCTAAAGGGTCTGATGTAAAAAGAAGAAATAAAAAGCTAAGAAAGAAAACAGGCACAAAAAATAGAAATGCCTACAAACAAGTACCTTTCAATAATAACTTTCAACGTAAATGGATTAAATGCTCCAATCAAAAGACATCGAGTGGCTGAATGGATAAAAAAACATGACCCATATATTTGCTGTCTACAAGAGACCCACCTCAGAATAAGGGACTCACACAGACTGAAAGTGAAGGGATGGAAAAATACCTTTCAGGCAAATGCAAATGAAAAGAAAGCTGGGGTAGCAATACTTATATCAGACAAAATAGACATCAAAGAAAAGGCCATAACAAGACGTAAGGAAGGCCACTTCATAATATTAAAGGGATTGATACAACAAGAAGATAAAACCCTGATAAACATATATGCACCCAATGCAGGAATACCCAAATACATAAAAAAAACTCCTGGAAGATATCAAAGGAGAGATTGACATCAATACAATCATAGTAGGGGACTTTAATACACCACTGACATCACTGGATAAATCCTCTCGACAAAAAATCAGCAAAGAAACAGCAATCCTAAATGACTCACTAGATCAGATGGACTTAATTGACATATTCAGAACATTTCACCCCAAAACCACGGAATATACGTTCTTCTCAAATGCACATGGGACATTTTCAAAAATAGACCACATACTGGGTCACAAGCAAAGTCTCCCCAAATTCGAGAAGATTGAAATCATACCAAGCATCTTCTCAGATCACAATGGCATTATATTAGAAATAAACTACAATAAAAACAACCCAAAATACTCAAAAACTTGGAAGCTGAATAGCATGTTATTAAATATCGATTGGGTTACCGATGAGATCAAGAAGAAGTTAAAAACATCCTGGAAACTAATGACGATGAAAACGAAACAATCCAAAACCTATGGGACACAATAAAAGCATTCCTGAGAGGGAAGTTTATAGCCCTACAGGCCTATTTCAAAGAACAAGAAAAGGAGAAAACCAAGATGGCGGCATAGGTAAACACCGGAGTTAGCTGCCTCGAACAACCACTTCACAAATACAACTAAAAGACGGAACGAACATCGCCCAGAACCACAGGAAGACTGGCTGAGGGGAAATTCTTCAACTAGAAGGAAAGAGAACAGCATACGAGACTCAGAGGAGGCGCAGTGCGGAAAATACTAAGGTGCGGAGGTACCCGCGGAGCGGGCTGGTAGCTGAGGGCGCGATTGTCGTTTTCAATCTGGAGGGTGGCTCAGGCCCTGAGCTCCAGTTCTGGGCAAGTCTCTAGGGACCCAGACTCAAACGGGAGAAGCAGGATTGTCTGGCATCGGTCGGAACGCGAGGGCAGCTTTCTCTCCGAGGTTTGCAGTGGTTGCTGGGACTCTGAGAGGCAGAGCCTCTGGGGACGGGACTGAGAGCAGCCATAACTGCTCCCTCCACCCACCCTGTTGATCCTGTGCGACCCGCCCCGCCCAAGCCCTGTGCAGAGCCATTTGCCAGATAGCCTCAGGCAAAGGCTAGATTAGCACCTCCCTGGAGGACAGAAGTTTTCCCACTGTAGACACAGCTGATTCTCACAGCCAGTTGGCCTGGAGGTCAAATCCCCCTAGTATTAACTATAACAATGAAGGCTTAACTACAAGACTGGGCACACAGACCACTAGGGGGTGCACCAAGAAAGCATAAAAAATGCGGAGACAAAGAAACAGGACAAAACTGTCAATGGAGGATATTGAGTTCAGAACCACACTTTTAAGGTCTCTCAAGAACTGTCTAGAAGCCGCCGATAAAGTTATTGAGATATTCAAGAAATCTAATGAGACCCTTGATGTTGTGATAAAGAACCAACTAGAAATTAAGCATACACGGACTGAAATAACGAATATTATACAGACTCCCAACAGCAGACCAGAGGAGCGCAAGAATCAAGGCAAAGATTTGAAATGCGAAGAAGCAAAAAACACCCAACCGGAAAAGCAAAATGAAAAGCAAAATAAGAAGATAGTGTAAGGAGCCTCTGGGACAGCTTCAAGCGTACCAACATCAGAATTATAGGGGTACCAGAAGATGAGAGAGACCAAGATATTGAAAACCTATTTGAAGAAATCATGACAGAAAACTTCCCAAGTCCAGGAAGCGCAGAGAACCCCAAACAAAAGGAATCCAAAGAGGACCACACCAAGACACATCATAATTAAAATGCCAAGAGCAAAAGACAAAGAGACAATCTTAAAAGCAGCAAGAGAAAGAAACTCAGTTACCTACAAGGGAATACCCATACGAATGTCAGCTGATTTCTCAACAGAAACTTTGCAGGCCAGAAGGGAGTGGCAAGAAATATTCAAAGTGATGAATGCCAAGAACCTACAACCAAGATTACTTTATCCAGCAAAGCTATCATTCAGAATTGAAGGTCAGATAAAGAGCTTCACAGATAAGAAAAAGCTAAAGGAGTTCATCACCACCAAACCAGTATTAGATGAAATGCTGAAAGGCATCCTTTAAGAAAAGGAAGAAGAAGAAAAAGGTAAAGATTCAAATCATGAACAACAAATATGCATCTATCAACAAGTGAATCTAAGAATCAAGTGAATAAATAATCTGATGAACAGAATGAACTGGTGATTATAATAGAACCAGGGACATAGACAAGGAATGGACTGACTATTCTTGGGGGGGACAGGGGTGTGGGAGATGCGGGAAGAGACTGGACCAAAATTGTGCACCTAGGGATGAGGACCGTGGGGGTGGGGGGAGGGGTAAAGGCAGAGGGTGGGGTGGGAACTGGGTGGAGGGGAGCTATGGGGGAAAAAAAAGAGGAACAAATGTAATAATCTGAACAATAAAGATTTACTAAAATAAAAAAATTAAAAAAAACAACAAGAAAAAATGTTAGTAAATCATCTAACTCTACATCTCAAAGAATTAGAGAGAGAGCAACAAGAAAAGCCCAGAGTTAGCAGATGGAAGGAGATCATAAAGATTAGAGCAGAAATAAATGACATAGAAACCAGAAAAACAATACATAAAATTAATGAAACCAAGAGCTGGTTCTTTGAAAGGATAAACAAGATTGATGAACCTGTAGCCCGGCTCACCAAGAAGCAAAGAGGGAGTACCTAAATAAACAAATCAGAAATGATAGAGGCGAAATAACAACAGACCCCACAGAAATACAAATGATTCTAAAAAATTCTATGGACAGCTCTACTCCAACAAACTAGACAACCTGGAGGAAATGGACATATTCCTAGAAAAATACAACCTTCCAAAACTCAATCAGGAAGAATCTAAAAATCTCAATAGGCCAATAACTATGGAAGTAATTGAAGCAGTCATCAGAAAGCTTCAGCAAACAAAAGCACAGGGCTAGATGGCTTCACGGGAGTTTTATCAAACATTCAAGAAAGAACTAAAACCTATCCTCCTTAGACTACTACAAAAAATTCAAGAGGAAGGAACACTTCCAAGCTCATTCTATGAAGCCAGCATCACCCTAATACCAAAACCAGGTAAATACAACAAAATGAAAGAGAATTACAGGCCAATATCCTTCATGAACATAGATGCCAAAATCCTCAACAAAATCTTAGCAAATCGGATCCAGCAGTACATCAGAAAGATCATACACCATGACCAAGTAGGATTTATCCCAGGGATGCAAGGATGGGACAATATCTGCAAATCAATAAATGTGATATATCACATAAACAAATTGAAAGAAAAAAACCACATAGTCGTATCAATTGATGCAGAAAAACAATTTGACAAAATTCAACACCCATTTTTGATAAAAACTCTCAGCAAGGTGGGAATAGAAGGATCATACCTCAACATAATAAAAGCCATATATGACAAACCCACAGCCAACATCATACTCAATGGACAAAAACTAAAACCATTTCCCCTAAGAACAGGAACAAGACAAGGATGCCCACTCTCACCACTCCTGTTTGGCATAGTACTGGAAGTATTGGCCATTGCAATTAGACAAGAAGAAGAAATAAAAGGCATCCTAATTGTAAAAGAAGAATTAAACTGTCCTTATTCGCAGATGACATCATATTATACATAAAAAACCCTAAAGACTCCATCAAAAAACTATTAGACTTAATAAATGAATTTGGCAATGTAGCAGGATACAAAATTAATGCCAAGAAATCTATGGCATTTCTATGTACCAATAGTGAACTTATAGAAAGAGAGACTAAAAAAGCTATCCCTTTTACCATTGAAGCACAAAAATTAAGATACCTAGTAATAAACTTAACTAAAGAGGTAACAGACCTCTACTCAGAAAACTACAGGACGTTGAAAAAAGAGATAGAGGAAGACATAAACAGATGGAAGAACATACCATGTTCACGGTTTGGTAGAATCAAAATGATTAAAATGTCCATACTACCCAAAGAAATCTATAAATTCAACGCACTTCCCATTCAAATACCAACGGCATATTTCACAGATCTAGAACGAACTCTCCAAAAATTCATCTGGAATAAAAAATGACCCCGAATAGCTGCAGCGATCCTGAGAATGAAGAACGAAGTAGGTGGGATCTCAATACCAGATATCAAGCTGTATTACAAAGCCACTGTTTTCAAAATTGCCTGGAACTGGCACAAAAACAGACATAGAGATCAATGGAGTAGAATAGAGAGCCCAGAAATCGACCCGAACCAATATGCTCAATTAATATTTGACAAAGGAGGCAAGAACATACAAGGGAGTCAAGACAGTTTCTTCAATAAATGGTGTTGGGAAAATTGGATAGATACATGCAAGAAAATGGAACTAGACCACCAACTTACACCATACACAAAAATTAACTCAAAATGGATAAAGGACTTAAATGTACGACGGGAAACCGTAAAAATACTAGAGGAATCCAAAGGCAACAAAATCTCAGACATATGCCAAAGCAATTTCTTCACTGATACAGCTCCTGAGGTATTGGAAAGTGAAGAGAAAATAAACAAATGGGACTACATCAAAATAAAAAGCTTCTGCACAGAAAAAGAAACCATCAATTAAGCAACAGGAAAGACCACTGCATGCGAGAACATATTTGCCAATGTTATCACCAATAAAGGTTTAATCTCAAACATTTATAGGGAACTCATTCAACTTAACAAAAGGAAGATAAACATCCCAATCAAAAAATGGGCAATGGACCTAAATAGACACTTTTCAAAAGAGGACATTCAGAAAGCCAAGAGAGATATGAAAACATGCTTAAAGTCAATAATCATCTGAGAGATGCACATCAAAACAACAATGAGGAACCACCTCACACCTGTCAGAATGGCTATCATCAACAAATCAACAAACGACAAGTGTTGTAGAGGATGTGGAGAAAAAGGAACATTCATGCACTGCTGGTGGGAATGCAGACTGGTGCAGCCACTATGGAAGACAGTAATGGAGTTTCCTCAAAACGTTAAAAATGGAACTCCCATTTGACCCAGTGATCCCACTTCTAGGAACATATCCCAAGAAAACAGAAACACCAGTCAGAAAGGATATATGCACCCCTGTGTTCATAGCAGCACAATTCACCATAGCTAAGATTTGGAAACATCCTAAGTACCCATCAGCAGATGAATGGATTAGGAAACTGTGATACATTTACATGATGGAATACTATGCTGCTGTAAAAAAGAAGGATTTCTTACCATTTGCAACAGCATGGATGGACCTGGAGAGCATTATGCTAAGGGAAATAAGCCAGTCAATGAAAGAAAAATACCACATGATCTCACTCAGTTATGGATAATTATGACCATTATAAACTGATGAGCCAAAATAAATACAGAGGCAGAGCAACATCGAACATATCGTCAAAGTACAACGGGAAGGCTGGGGCATGGGGGTGGGGTAAGAGATCAACAGAAGTACTTGTATGCATGCATACGAGCATAGCCAATGGACACAAGACACTGGGAGGCATGGGAGGCTAGGGGAGGGTCAAGGGGAGGGAAAAAAAAAGGAGACATATATAATACTCTTTGTAATACTTTAAGCAATAAAACAATTAAAAAAATAAAATAAAATATCCAAAACTAAAAATAAAAATAAAGTAAAAGCCTAAGTGACCGTTTCGTCTGAACGACCGGTCAACCTGTCACTATGATGCACACCACCATGGGGCCGTTTCTCAATGCAGGAGCTGCCCCCTGGCGGTCAGTGCGTTCCCACTGCCAACCTCCCGAGGTTTTTTCTTCTGGCCAGCAGGCCCCTGTCGGGACTGGGTGAGATGGCTCCAATTGGCCCTGATCACCGGCCAGGCCTAGGGACCCCACCCATGCATGAATTCGTGTACCGGGCCTCTAGTGTAAATATAAAAGGTTAAAATTCCAGTCATGATTCCTTAGGCGTTTCGAGCAAAACCTTGTACGTAAGTAAAAATTGAGTAAGAGTATTGTTAAAATATAAAACATGATCAAGAGCAAATCTAAAGTCATTTTGAGTTTTAAAAGACTTTTGTGAAATAAAGACGGATAGAAATGTAAAGTTCCTGGTTACATGGAATAGAAGCATAAAACTGGGGTTCCTTAAAATCATGCTAAGTGAAATAAGTCTTCTGGGATGATATCAGAGAGCAACTGAAGTCCTTTTTAGGGAAAATGCTATTTAAGAGATGAACTACAGGCAGAATACACCATGGGAATAAACATTTAGGAAATGAAAACTAGAAACCACTACATAAAGGAGTCCTTGCTTGAGAAAAAGAGACTATGCGTAGTTCAGACATTTTTCCAAAAATTAAAAATCTCTTGACAAACACTAAAATTTTTACTGCTACCTATTTCATTACCTTTTTGCTGGAGGAATTAAATTTTCTCTGTAAAGAAACAAAGATGCAAAAATATTTAGTTGGATCTTCTTTGCCTTCATTAAGTAGAGCAAATATTTTTTAATCTATCAAAAGTATGTAGTTTTATCATGGAATACTATGCAGCTCTTACCCTTTGAGATATCATGGAGGGACCTGGAGAGTATTATGCTAAGGGAAATAAGCCAGTCAGACAAAGACAAGTATCACATGATCTCACTCATGTGGAATCTAATGAACAAAATAAACTGTTGAACAAAATAGATCCAGAGACATAGAAGCATGGAACAGATTGTCAAATCTCAGAGGGAAGGTGGGAAGAGATTAACCAAAGAACTTATATGCATATATGCATAACCCATGGACACAGACAATAGGGTGGTGGAGGCAAGGGGTGAGGGCGGGGTATAAGGGGTCAATAGGAGAAAAAAGGGGACATATGTAATACTTTCAACAATAAAGATTAAAAAAAAAACACCAAAGGGACAAGGAAAGAAAGTATGTAGTATAGTTAAAATATAATTGATTTAGCTTCTTAAATTTGAAGACAAATTTTGCCTTCATAGAAGAAAATTTTTGCGTGTGTGTGTTTTTTTTCTGTTCTGGATAAAACTTTGTTTTTTCTGAGCACGATAGTTAATAATTTGGGGATTCAAAAGTATTAATTGTTATTTCTACTTTTATAGTACTACTTGTCCAATTCTGAAAGGGAACATTATGAAAAAGAATTCAGCCAAGAACGACAACAAGAAATTTTGAGAAGAACAGCGAAGGACTTACCTATCTACACCACATCAGGCTCAAGGAGTAAGAAAAACAAATTTTAAGCTTTTCTACTCAAAGCATTTTTAAAAATATGGTCATACCTGCCAAGATTTATTTGCATGATTTGACTATTAAATGGATATTGCAATTCCTAAAATAACATAGGCAAGAATAAGATTTTTCTAATGTTCTGTCTTCTGTGATATTTTAGATATAGATATGTATATATATTGATACAGATTTTTTAAAAGATTCGCTTTAATATGAGTCTCTTTTTCTCTATATGTTCTTTTTTCCCCAACTTCACCTTTATGGCTAAAAGTTTGAGTTATGATTCTTAGTAAACTATCATTTGGAAATTCTGGTTTGAATTTGAATATTATGTGTCATCTCTGAGTAATTATAAAAAATCAAGAACATGCTAAATTAGAGAGGAGAGAAGTAGAAGCTAATATTTAGAGCCAGAATTTGAACTCAGGTTTGTGTGGTGCCAAAGCTGTTGGTATTTCCACTGTCCCACTGCCTCCATTGAGAGATATGTGACTGCAGTAGCAACTTCCTTTTCTCAGGGACAGAACCTTATGATAGGGGTGAAACTATGAGTGGCCAACCTGATTATTTAAATATAGTAAACTGTTTTAAATTATGTATCATGTAACTCAAGCATTCATTAAATACCAGATAATAGTAGTAGCTAACAATTACTCTGTTCTAAGTGCTTTGCACCTATAAACTCATTTAAACTTCACAACAATCCTGTGAGGGTGGTACTGTTGTCTACAGATTAGGAAACTGAGACACAATGGGCTTAAGTATCTTTTTCAAGGTCAGACAGATATATGTAAAAAAAATGGGTTTAAATCAAAGTGCTCTGTCTTCAGGACCCACCAGTGCTTCTCCACCCAGTGGGAAACAAAAGACTTTTCCTGTGTATAGTTATATACACACTAGAGGCCCGGTGCACAAAAATTTGAGCACTCGGCGGGGAGGGGGTCCATCAGCCCGGCCTGTGCCCTCTCGCAAGTCTGGGACCCCTTGGGAGATAACGACCTGCTGGCTTAGGCCTGCTCCCGGGTGGCAGAGGGCAGGCCCAATCCCTAGGTGCAGCCCCTGGTCGGGCTCAGAGCAGGGCCGACTGGGGAGTTGGGCCGCCACCCCCTGTCATGCACAGAGCAGGGCGGATCGGGAGGTTTCGATGCCACCCTCAGTCACGCTCAGGGTAGGGCCGATTGGGGGGTTGGGGCACCGCCCCCTGTCACACTCAAGGCAGGATCGATGGGGAGGTTGCGGCACCACCCCCTGTCACGCACAGAGCAGGGCCAGTCAGGGGGTTGGGGCACTGCCCCCTGTCACTCACAAGCAGGGCCCATCGGGGGTTGGGGCTCTGTACCCTGCCATGCACAGAGCAGGGCCCATCAGGGGGTTGGGGACCTCCCCCCTGTCACGCACAGAGCAGGGCCGATCAGGGGGTTGAGGAGCTCCCCCCTGTCACTCACAGAGTAGGGCCGATATGGGAGTTGGGGCACCGCCCCCTGTCACACACAGAGCAGGGCGGATCAGGGGATTTGGGCGCCGCACCCTGTCACACTCAGGGCAGGGCTGATGGGGAGGTTATGGCTCTACCCCGTCACACACAGAGCAGGGCCCGTGGTGGGGGTTTGGGGCGCCGCCCTCTATCACCCACAGAGCAGGGCCGGTCAGGGGGTTGGGGCACCGCCACTGTCACACTCAGGGCAGGGCCGATGGGGAGGTTATGGCTCTACCCCGCCACACAGAGAGCAGGGCCCGTTGGGGGGGTGGGGTTGGGGCCCCACACCCTGTCACACACAGAGCCGCAGGGCGATCAGGGGGTTTGGGCGCTGCCCCCTGTCACGCTGATCCTGGTGCCGGGAGGCCTCACGGCTCCGCTGATCCCGGTGCTGGGAGGCATGTTACCCTTTTACTATATAGAATAGAGGCCTGGTGCACGGTGGGGTCCGGCTGGTTTGCCCTGAAGGGTGTCCTGGATCAGGGTGGGGGTCCCCACTGGGGTGCCTGGCCAGCCTGGGTGAGGGGATGATGGCTGTTTGCAGCTGGTCACACACCCTTCAGGGTGGGGGTCCCCACTGGGGTGCCTGGCCAGTCTGGGTGAGGGGCTGAGGGCTGTTTTCAGGCTGGCGGGTGACTGAAGCTCCCAACTGCTCCTTTTTTTCTTTTTTTATTCTGGGCCAGGTTTAGTTCTGTGGCTTGGCCCCAGCTCTTAGGCCTCGGCTGCTGAAAGCAGGTATCTGGTTTGTTTGGGTTCTATAATTGAAACACTATATCAACTCCAGCTCTGAGATCCTGGCTGGCTGAAAGCAGGTTTCTGGAGTTTTGTTTAGCTTCTATATTTGTAACAATGTTTCAAACTGCAAGCTCAGAGGCTGGCAAGGGAGGCGGGGAACGTTGGAGTCCTCCGTCACTGAAGCAAGCAAGCCTCATGTTCGCTTCAAGCTGCTTGGCTGCCGGCCGCCATCTTGGCTGGCAGTTAATTTGCATATCGCCCTGATTAGCCAATGGGAAGGGTAGCGGAGGTATGGCTAATTACCATGTTTCTCTTTTATTAGATAGGAATGTGAGTTCAGAGAGTATAAAGTTTGCACAAGATTTTTGGAGGGGATATTTGACCAAGTTTTTCATTTTTTTGATGCATTTAATGCTGTCCTTCTTAAATAATTTAGTGTATTACCATATGGAATGAAAACATGGATTTCAGATCAAACCCCAACTTTCCCATTACTAGTAGTACAATGAGACTTAAACTTTCTAAGCCCTAGTTTCCTCATTTTAAAATGAGGATAATATCTACATCTCTGGGTTAGTGGAAGTATTAAATGAGAAACATAGATGAGATATGCACTTAGTATAGATCTTTGTACATAATGAATTTTCAATATATGATAGCTAATTTAAAATAATCCTTTGTTAAAAAATATTTTTATTGGTTTTTAGAGAGAGAGAGAAAGGGAAAGGGAGAGAGAGAGAAACATCGATCAGCTGACTCCCGTACGTGCCCTATGAGGGATCAAGCCCTAAACCCCAGCATGTGCGCTTACCAGGGATTGAACTTTATGGTACATCCTTATGTTGCATGGACATTGCCCAACCAACTGAGCCACATCAGCCAGGGCAATCTTTTCTTATATTTAATTATGAAAGGTCTGGTTAATAATAATTCTTAGTAGTTAACAATACTTCTCTGCAGATTAGATGTGTTTAACCCAAAGTCCAAGATTTCAAAGAATTTTGGAAGCTCTGAGGTTTTACGCAAACTTTCAAGTAGCCTATTCATAACAAGATCATCTGAGCAGTACATGTGCTCCAAAGAGTTAAGAGCCATGATGTAAAATCTTGACTCTTTTTTAAAAAAATACCTTTTATTGATTTTTTTACAGAGAGGAAGGGAGAGGTATAGATAGTGAGAAACATCGATCAGCTGCCTCCTGCACACCCCCTACTGGGGATGTGCCTGCAACCAAGGTACATGCCTTTGACCGGAATCGAACCTGGGACCCTTGAGTCCGCAGGCCGATGCTCTATCCACTGAGCCAAACTAGTTAAGGCTTGACTGTTTTTTTAAAAAAATATTTTTATTGGTTTTTAGAGAGGAAGGGAGAGGGAGAGAGAAACATCGGTTTGAGAATGGATCATTGTCCCCGCTGAGGATTAAGCCCACAGCCCGTGTATGTGCCCTGACCAGCAATTGAACTGGCAGCCTTTTGGTGCACTGCACAATGCCCAGCCACCTGAGCCATACCAGCCAGGGCTAAAATCTTTACTCTTAAAAAAAGCTTTACTGCTTTTCATTACATAAAATGGCTGCCCTCTAATCTGAATAATAGCTTCATCTATTGAATACTACATCAGTATCAGGCCAAGCACTTTATTGGTGATGGTTTAATCCTCAGAACAATTCTGAGATGGGTGCTGCACTTGTCCCCATTTTAGAGATGTGAGGCACAGTGAGAAATACCCAGCGTCGCAAGTGGCTAGGCCTGGGATATGTGCCTTATTTTCTGATTGCTGGCAGGTCTTGCTCTGGGGAACTATTTTATACTGTATTTCTACTGCTTAGAATCCCAAACTCTGGGGCTTTTTCTTTTTCTTGCTACAGAAGCAATACCTATAGATCTTTAAAGAAGAAATTTACAGAAACATGTTACAGAAAGTCTACCTTTCATAGACCAGAGATCATTGAAAGTATGGAGGTGCCTTCACAGAGGGGAGTTAGGGTGCTGGGCATCAGAGTGGGGTCTTCTCACTGAATTCTTTTGTGTGTGCCTTTTCGAGCTATGTGAATATATTATTATCTATTCAAGAAACAAAATGTGTCTTTCCAAACCTTCTCCCCTCCAATCTCAATCCAACCAGCAGTTATCTCTAGCTTTGTTCCACACTGTTTCCCTGTGTTGTTAACTCTGCTAACACAGAGGTGGAGTTGTCCTTCCCCACATTTTTTTTTTCTTTTTCTTTTGGTTGTTGTGTCTGCCTGGAATGATTATTTTTCTCCCTTTAAATCCAGTTTAAAGTTTTAATTCACTGTCCACCTCTCTGCAACTTTTTTCACTTTAACAAGAAGTGATTTAGTGAGTCTTCTTAGAACATCTCAAATTTTTACCTTGTAGACTATAAGTCAAAGCATTTTAGTTATCGATGTCCTTCTCACTTTACTGACTTTAAGCCCCGGCAGCCAAGAGTTCTCCCATGGTCTCTAACACAGTGTCTCAATAAACAGGCATCAAGAGATGTCTGTGGAGTGACTATTTCTGGGTGTTCTCTTTCATGGCTATTTGTACTTTATTTATTCATTTATGTATTTATTTGTGTGCACTTTTTAAAAAAATATATTTTATTGATTTTTTTACAGAGAGGAAGGGAGAGGGATAGAGAGTTAGAAACATCGATGAGAGAGAAGCATCGATAAGCTATCTCCTGCACACCTCCTACTGGGGATGTGCCCGAAACCAAGGTACATGCCCTTGACCGGAATCGAACCTGGGACCTTTCAGTCCGCAGGCCGACGCTCTATCCACTGAGCCAAACCGGTTAGGGCTGTGTGCACTTTTTAATCTCCCTGGTTTTCTCGCCTTCACTAATTTTTCTCATCATAGAATTTTACTTTATATTTTATTAAAAATAATATTTTTATTATAGTGATAACTGCTTTATTGAGAATCTGCTATGTTCAGAGGTTTTATTTTAATCTGAAAACTAGTTCATTATAATTGATATTATTTACATTTACAGAAGAGGAAACGGAGGCTCTTAGAATGTAAGTTACTGGCCCAAGGTCATCAGTCATTGGGCAAACTAGTATCAAAACTGATGGCAGAGTTATTAGTTGTCCATTTCCCCAGAGTTATTTATAGAAGAAATGAAAGCAGATTTTATAGTCAAATTAACTAAAGTTGTATAACCTTCAACACCTTTTCATTCTTAAATGTAGCCATCAGATATTGTGAAAGATGTCAGTTGATTAAACCTGATCGGGCGCATCACTGCTCAGCATGTGACATGTAAGTGTTACCTTCATTTGCTTTCCTTTAACTCCAGCATTGGAAATTGGTGACAGGAGAACAGAAGGGGAAGGGACATTTTATATGCTTTATACTTAGCAAAAAGACTTCATCCTCTCCATTATTTACTATACAGTGGGGCCTTGACTTACGAGTTTAATTCATTCCGAGACCGAGCTAGTAAAGGAGCTCGTTAAGGAGCTCGTTAAGTAGCTCGTTAACTCAAATTACTCTGTCAACTCAATGCAAATAATCTGCCGAGAGACAGCTGGTATCTCAAAAAACTCATTAGTCGGGACACTAGTAAGTCAAGGCCCCACTGTATATGTGGGCTAACATTAATATTTCCATAAGCTAGAATATACTTTGGTGTAATCTTTAATAATAGTTCCTGTACTGGTTGATGGAATTTTCTTTTTTTAATCCTCACTTGAGGATATATGTTATTAGAGAGAGGAAGAAAGAGAGAGAGAGAGAGAGAGAGAGAGAGAGAGAGAGAGACATTGATTGGTTGCCTCCCATATGATCCCCAACTGGGGATCAAACCCACAACCTAGGTATGTGTCCTGACCAGGAATGGAACCCATAAACTTTTGGTGTATGGGATGATGTTTCCACCAACTGAGCCACCCAGCCAGGACTTGATGGAGTTTTCTTTAAATATATTTTTTATGTTTATGCTTAATATAATATTGATGAACAAGTAAGCAATTACCCCCTTAAGAATAACTATTTCCTGGATTAAAATGTTAATTTTTTTGTTTTTTATTATAAATGTTGATATTAAAACCTAACAAGCCACACACAAAAAAATATTTCTTTAATTTTAATCTGTAACGTTGTTCCCAGAAAAAACTTAAAAGATTTTATTCCTGCACTTGTTAGAAGATAATGTGTTGGAAGGAAAGATCCCCAGTTTGGGAATCCCAGTTAATTCTTGAACTTGAGTTAGACAAGTTATTTAACCTTCTGGGTTTAACTTTATCATTTATTATGTTAATGGAGATGATCTGTGGTCTGACTTTATAAATATACAAAAGGCCTGGTGCATGACCGGGCCGGGGAGGGCCGTGGGAAGGCTCCAGGGCATGTCCGGCCCATTTTGCCCAGTCCAGATTGGCTGGACCTCAGCAGCACGCTAGCCTATCAGTTGGAGCATCTGCCCCCTGGTGGTCAGTGTGCGTCATAGCTACCGATCGAATGGTCGCTTTGGCTTTTATATATATAGATAGATTACATATACTGGCAGGGAGGCAAATTTTGGGATTTTTTTTTAATTATAAAAATAATTAAATGCTTATCCATGGATAGAATTTTATAAAATACTAGAGGCCTGGTGCATGAAATTCATGCATGGGTAGGGTCCCTAGGCCTGGCTGGCAATCAGGACTAATCTGTGGGGTGACCGGTGGGGCAATTGGGGGGGCCCCCGCTGGCACCCGCCTTGGCTGGCCTGGTGCTGCCCACTCGCCAGCCCTGCCCCCCGCCACCACCGTCGGTCCTGCAGGCTGGGGGAAGCTCCTGCGTTGAGCGTCTGCCCCCTGGTGGTCAGTGCACATCATAGCATCTGGTTGTTCCACCGTTCGGTTGATTTGCATATTAGGCTTTTATTATATAGGATGTGGAAAAATAATCACATATAAGCCCATCAGTGTTAATATTTTAACATAGTTGCTTCTAAAGTTTTCTTTTTATGACTTGCACAGATTTAAAATAGGGATTGTCTGTATTTCATTTCATTTCCCTTAGCTGATTTGTGAGCTGGACTAGCTAATGTACCAAGTGCATCATATCTGTGTGTTAAAATGTCTGTCTCTTGATGTGGTCCAAGGCAGAAAACTATTACCTTTTACCTATGAAAGTATTGGGGAAAATATCAGAAAATTAATCTACTGCTTACTTGGTTGGTTTTTCTAAGATGTATTTGTAAAGAGAAAAATGTAAGGGAAAAAATTATCAACAATGAGAATTATGTTTATTTGGTTTTTAGATGTATTCTTAAGATGGATCATCACTGTCCTTGGTATGTATAAACACAGAGGAAGTCACATATAAGGGTGGAGAGGTGGGAAGGAGAGAAAATTTTCCAGATCAACTTAATTACTTATATACAACTAGAGGCCTGGTGCACGAAATTCGTACACTGGGGGGGGGGTGTCCCTCAGCCGAGCCTGAACCCTCTCCAATCTGGACCCTCTCACAGTTAGACATCCCTCTCACAATCCTGGACTGCTGGCTCCCAACCGCTCACCTGCCTGCCTGCCTTATTGCCCCTAACTGCTTCTGCCTGCCAGCCTGATTGACCCCTAACCACTCCCCTGCCAGCCCAATCACCCCCAACTGCCCTCCCCTGCCAGCCCGGTTGCCCCTAACTACCCTCCCCTCTGGCCCGGTTGCCCCCAACTGCCCTCCCTTGCAGGCCTGGTCGCCCTTAACTGCCCTCTCCTGATGGCCTGATTGCCCACAACTGCCCTCCCTTGCCAGCCATCTTGTGGTGGCAATCTTGTGACCACATGGGGGTGGCCATCTTGTGCGAGGGTATGACGGTCAGTTTGCTTATTACCTCTTTACTATATAGGATAAGATTGATCTATTTATATACATGTTTATACTAAATGTTTTCCTTTAAAAATATATTGATATTGGTAATCCAAATAATTATATATTAAGAATTAATATTAGATTTCCCAGTTCCTTATGGAATTTATTAAAAACACATTCACAATTAAGACATTGCTCCCTACTTTCCAAATGACCCATGTCCTAATAATAATGATTAAGTTTTTTTGAAATGTCTTGTTTATTATTATGATTAGAAAAGAAAAACATACATTTTACCATCTTAACCATTTCTAAGTTCAGTTTAGTATTGTGAAGTATTTCATATTGTGCAACCAGTCTTCAGAACTTTTTGATCTTGCAAAACTGAAACTCTGTACCCATTAAATAGCTTCTCATTTCCCCTCCCTTAGCCCCTGGCAAACATTCTAGTTTTTGTTTCTGTGAGTTTATGATTTGTCTTATTTTTACAGTGTGACCTTCTTTATTCTTCTAGGGTGAATAACTGTGTGGGATTTTCTAATTACAAATTCTTCCTGCTGTTTTTATTGTATTCCCTATTATATTGCCTGTTCGTGGCTACAACAGTTTTACAGTACTTTATAAAATTTTGGACGGTAAGTCTTTTTTTTATCCTAAAACATGTTTAAGACTTTTTAAAATGCTGTATTCATAAATAATTTATTCTTTATTACAAGTAGATATACTTTATTTAATTTTACTAGTTAGAATTTATAATGGATCAGAGAGCAAACAGGGTAGTATTTTCCTACATATATACATGTTTACTTTAAGTAAATGAATATTAAACAGGATGTAGTGAGCTTCTTTTTCATGATCTAAACTGTTTTCAGTCACACTCTTACTAGTGGACATAACAATTTTAGGGAAGTAATGGCTTTTATTTGAGTTGATGAGACTTACTGAAGTTTTATAGTAATAAAACTGATATTCTCAAGTCTATATAATCACTAATCTCTGTCATATCTGTATAGACATTAATCCTTTTTCTATCATGAGTTGCAAATGTTTTTTTCCACATTTTCATTTTATATCTTACTAGAGGCCCGATGCACGAAATTTGTGCATGGGTAGGGTCCCTAGGCCTGGCCAGCGATCAGGGCCAATCTGTGGGGTGACCAGTATAGTGATCAGGGGACCCCCGCTGGCACCCACCTTGGCTAGCCTGGGGCCTGCAAACTCGTGGTAGCTTCTGCGTTGAGCGTCTGCCCCCTGGTGGTCAGTGCGCATCATAGCAACTGGTCGTTCTACCGGTCATTCTGCCATTTGGTCGATTTGCATGTTAGGCTTTTATTATAAAGGATAACCCTGCTTTATTTTTTATCAAATCAAAGTTTTATATTTTAAAGCAGTACTTTTTTTAAAAAAAATATATTTTATTGATTTTTTACAGAGAGGAAGGGAGAGGGACAGAGAGCTAGAAATATTGATGAGAGAGAAACATCAGTCAGCTGCCTCCTGCACACCCCCTACTGGGGATGTGCCTGCAACCAAGGTACATGCCCTGGGACCCTTCAGTCTTCAGGCCGATGCTCTATCCACTAAGCCAAACCAGTCAGGGCTAAAGTAGTACTTTTTTAATGATTTCCAATTTTAAGGGTTTTTTTAATTTAAAAACAGTACTTTGCATTTATGATTCCTGGCTTTAGTTTGTTTGCTATAAATTTCTTTTGGAATTTTTGTTTGTGTTTTCACATTTAATTCTTTGATTTTGAAAGGGTGGTTGTTGTGGTTGAAAAAGTACTTTTGGCCCTGGCCTGTGTTACTCAGTGGTTAGAATGTTGGCCCACCCACCAAAGGGTCATGGGTTCAATTCCCGGTCAAGGGTATGTACTTGGGTTGCAGTTCGATCCCCGACCCCTGTTGGGGTGCTTGCAGGAGGCAACCAGTCAGTGTGTCTCACATTGATGTTTCTCTCTCCCCCCCCTTTCCCCTCCTTCCCTTCCACTCTGAAAAGCAATGGAAAAAATATCCTCAAGTGAGGATTAAAAAAAAAAAGTACTTTAGGAATTTATTCCTAAAAACCCTCTGAAGGTGTTTTAAAATACAGGTTTTGTTATTATTCAGGTATGGTGAAGCCAACAGATAAGGAGGTAATTACCATTGAAAGGATAGTTTGTCGCTCACAGTTCCCAAGGGCAGAGGCATGCCATACTGTGCTATACCACACAGAGCCACACAGGGAAGCACTGGGGTCATGCAGTAAGCAGAAGGGGCAAGCCCAGAGCCTTTATTGTGATTTCTGTAGGAAAGGCAGGGCATTGTAGGGCACGGGGATTTCTAATTAACCAGTTTGAATAATTCAATACTCTCTGGGCATACAGGCTGTTCCTGGTTGTCTGATACTTAACTCTAGGGCAGGGGAATATTGCATCCTAGAGTGTAAGAGTCAGGCAGAGGAGGTGGTTTGGAATTTGGACTCTAACTGGTTGGTTTGTACATGAGAGATACATTCCTTGCCATTTCTTAAGAATTAGATAGCCCTGGGAGTGACAGTTTCTTCCCAGTCA
Organism: Myotis nattereri; assembly: GCF_964212035.1. Classification (NCBI taxonomy): domain Eukaryota; kingdom Metazoa; phylum Chordata; class Mammalia; order Chiroptera; family Vespertilionidae; genus Myotis; species Myotis nattereri. The sequence goes on from NC_138076.1 coordinate 109,545,890, forward strand.
GCAAGGCTCAAGATATCAGAGCATCAAGAACATAGAAAATAAGAAAGTATACTTAATGCAGAGGGGCTATTATTATTATTCCAATTTTCAGAGTTGGAAAATGAGGATAGAGAAGTTAGATAACTACCCAAGGTAACATATTTAATAGTATTGGAAGCCAGAATTTTAACTGACATCTGTCTGTTCCAACATACAGATACTTACTACTATGACTTGCTATTCATAATCATAGTTGGGAAGAACATAATTAAAGGCTCAAGTCATAAAACACAGTTATTTTTTCATGAAATACCTAATACATTTTGGAAGGATTTTATTTAAAACATCATTAGATGTTTAAAATTTGGGTATTTAAAACCAGGGAATGCTGACATAGCCTTTGAGCATGTTAGAAAAGAGCACCCCATATCTATGTGGTCTTAACCTAATGAATTTTAGCCTCTATTGTTTCCCTACCTTGGTATTTTGTTCAGTTTACAATCTACTTAACCATACTCAATGGCCCTATTTAAAGGAAAAGGATTCAATGCCAGATGAATGAAGTCCAAATTATAGAATTTCACATTTCTTTATCAGAAACTTCAGCACTGTTTGCATGTAATGATTTATTAATTAAGGAATATTAACTTTTTTAGGTTAATCATGTTAAGAAAGTCTAGTAAACTTAAATCTACCTTTTTCTTCATTTGTTCAACAAATATTTACTTACCACCTATAATGTTCCAGGCAGTATTCTAGGCACTTGGGATATATCAGTGAACAAAACAAAGAGTAATGTCTTTGGAAGAAGGAATCAAATAATAAACATAATAAATAAGTAAATTATATATTAGAAAGTAAATGCTGTGAAGAAAATAAAACTAGGGTAAGGGATTTGGCAAGTGTATGAGAGTGGGTAGGATAGGTGCAGTTTGCAGCATTAAAAAGAGTGATCAGGTAGACCTCAGTAAGAAGTTTTGAGGAAAGACCTTAAGTTAGTGGATATCTTAGAGAAGAACATTTATGCACACAACACAGGAGCACCTAAATATATAAAGCAAATATTATATTAACAGACTTAAAAGGAGATATAGCCCGGCTGGTGTTGTGGAGTGATTGAGTGTTGACCTATGAACCAGGAGGTCACAGTTCCATTCCCAGTCACGGCACATGCCCGTGTTGCAGGCAGGAGGCAGCCAATCGATGATTTTCTCTCATCATTGATATTTCTATCTCCTCTCTCCCTCTCCCTTCCTCTCTCTGAAATAAATTTAAAAAATATTTTCAAAAAGGAGATATAGACAGCAATACAATAATAGCAGGGGACTTTAATACCCCACTTTAATCAGTGGGTAGACCATCCAAACAAAAAGTCAATAAAGAAACATCTACCTCACCGTAGCTGGTTTGGCTCAGTGGATAGAGCGTCAGCCTGCAGACTGAAGGGTCCCGGGTTTGACTCCAGTCAAGGACACATGCCTGGGTTGCAGGCTCCATCCCCAGTAGGGGGCATGCAGAAGGCAGCCAATCAATGGTTCTCATCATTGATCTCTCTCTCTCTCTCCCTCTCTCTCTCTCTCTCTCTCTCTCTCTCTCTTCCTCCCTCCCTCCCTCCCTCTCCCTCTCTCAAATCAATAAAAATATATTAAAAATAAATAAAAATAAAAGATGTGTTTAAAAAAAATGAAACATCTACCTCAAATGACACATTAGTCCACATGTACTCAACACACATGTAGTGAACACTCCATCAAAAAACCACAGAATACACATTCTTCTTAAGCACACATGGAACATTCTCAAAGATCTAAACAATAGATCTTTTTTAGTCAAAAAAACAAGTCTTAATAAATTTAAGAAGATTGAAATCATACAAAGCATCTTTTCCAACCACAATGGTATAAAACTAGAAGTCATTTACAAGAAGACAACTGGGAAATTCACACGTAAGTGTACATTAAATGGTACTGAACAACCAGTGGATCAAAGGAGATATTAAAAAATATCTTGGGACAAATGAAAATGAAAGTAAAACACACCAAAACTTACAGAATGCAGCAAAAGCAATTCATAGAGGGAAGTTCATAGTGATAAGCACCTACGTTAAGAATTAAGAAAGATCTCAATGCAACTTCAAAACTTAAGAACTAGGAAATGAAGAACAAATGAAGCCAAAGTCAGCAGGAAGAAGGAAATAACAAAAATCAGATCAGGGTTCATTCAGAATTCAGCTACCAGGGAGATTGAAAATGGTGGTGGAGTAAGTGGATGATGCTACACAGACACGTTCCCAGGATCAATGAGGTATTACCTCACACCTGTCAGAACAGCTACCATCAACAAATGACAAGCACTGATGAGGATGTGGAGAAAAGGGAACCCTAGTACAGCTGGTGGGACTGCAGACTGGTGCAGCCATTATGAAAAACAGTATGGAGTTTCCTCAAAAAATTAAATATGGAACTGCCATTTGACCCAGTGATTCCACTTCTAGGAATATATCCTAAGAAACCGGAAACAGCAATTAGAAAGAATGTATGCATCCCTATAGTCATAGCAGCACAATTTACAATAGCTAAGATCTGGAAACAACTCAAGTGTGCATCAGTAGATGAGTGGAAAAAAGCTGTGGTACATTTATACCATGGAATACTATGCAGCAGTATAAAAGAAGGATATCTTACCCTTTGAGACAGCATGGAGGGACCTTGAGAGTGTTAACGCTAAATGAAGTAAGCCAGTCAGAAAAAGATAAGTATCACATGATCTCACTCATGCGGAATCTAATGAACAAACTCATGAATGGAGTGGTTCCAGAGATATGGAACAGAGTGGGTAATCTCAGAGGGAAGGCAGGTGAGGGTGAGTGTGGATGGGTGGGAGGTGATCAACGAAAGAACTTATATGCATATATGCATAACCCATTGTCATAGACAATCGGGTGGTGAAGGCAGGGGGCGGGGGTGGGGTGGAAGGGGTCTGTGGGAGGAAAAGGGACATATATAATACTTTCAACAATAAACAAAAAGTTCAACTAACGTCTACAAATTTAAAAAAATAGATCAGAAATCAATGAAATAGACTTAAAAAGAAAATAGAAAAGATTAGTGAAAATCAGAGCTGGTTTTTATAAAGAGAAACAAATAAACAAACCGTTACCTAGACTCACCAAGAATAAGACAGGACTCAAATAAAATTAAAAAATGAAAGAGGAGACATTACAACTGATACCACAGAAATACAGGGGATTATAAAAAACTATTATGAACAATTATATGCCAAGTATTAGACAACCTAGAAGAAATGGATAAGTTCTTAGAACCATACAAACTTCCAACATTGAAAAATGATGAAATAGAAAATCTGCACAGACTAATTACTAATAAGGAGATTGAATCGGTCATCGAAAGCCTCCCTGCCCTCCAAAGAAAAGTTCAGGACTAGATGGCTTCACTGATAAATTTCACCAAATATTTAAAGAACTAACTCCTGCCTTAAACTTTTCCAGTAAATGGAAGATGAGGGAATAGTTCCAAACTCACTTTATGAGGCCAGCACTACTCTGACACAGAAACCAGACAAGGTCACTACAAGAAAAAATTACATGCTAAAATCCTTGGTGAATATAGATACAAAAATATTTCCACAGAATATTAGCAAATTCAGTAATGCTTTAAAAGAATCATACACCATGATCAATTGAGATTTATTCCAGGATGCTTCACCATCTACAAATTCATCAGTGTGATATACCACATTAACACAATGAAGGATAAAAATCATGTTCATCTTAATAGATTCAGAAAAAGACATTTGTTAAAATTCAACTCTGTATACAATACTCAACAAAGTGGGTATAGAGGGAACATACCGCACTATAATAAAGGCTATAACCTGTCTAATAAAAGTGAAACATGGTAATTAGCGTACATCCGCTACCCTTCCCATTGGCTAATCAGCGAGATATGCAAATTAACTGCCAGACAAAATGGCGGCCGGCAGCCTGACAGTTTGAAGCTAACATGAGGCTTGCTTGCTTCAGTGACGGAGGACTCCAACGTTCCCCGCCTGCCTTGCCGGCCTCTGAGCTTGCAGTTTGAAACATTGTTACAAATATAGAAGCTAAACAAAACCCCAGAAGCCTGCTTTCAGCCCGCGGGGATCTCAGAGCTGGAGTTGATATAGTGTTTCGATTATAGAACCCAAACAAACCAGATACCTGCTTTCAGCAGCAGAGGCCTCAGAGCTGGAGCTAGAGCTAAAGCTGGCCCAGAATAAAAAAGAAAAAGAAAAAAAGGAGCAGTTGGGAGCTTCAGTCACCCGCTAGCCTGAAAATAGCCCTCAGCCCCTCACCCAGACTGGCCAGGCACCCCAGTGAGGACCCCCACCCTGAAGGGTGTGTGACCAGCTGCAAACAGCCATCATCCCCTCACCCAGGCTGGCCAGGCACCCCAGTGGGGACCCCCACCCTGATCCAGGACACCCTTCAGGGCAAACCAGCCGGCCCCCACCCATGCACCAGGCCTCTATCCTATATAGTAAAGGGGTAATATGCCTCCCAGCACCGGGATCAGCGGAGCTGCGAGGCCTCCCAGCATGGGGATTAGCGGAGCTGAGAGGCCTCCCGGCACCGGGATCAGTGTGACAGGGGGCAGCGCCCAAACCCCCTGATCGCCCTGCGGCTCTGTGTGTGACAGGGCGGGGCCACAACCTCCCTATCTGCCCTGCTCTGTTCGTGACAGGGGAAGGCACCCCAACCCCCTGATCAGCCCTGCTCTGTGCCTGATAGGGGGGAGCTCCCCAACCCCCTGATCACCCTGTGGCTCTGTGTGTGACAGGGTGTGGAGCCCCAACACTCCCCCACCAACGGGCCCTGCTCTGTGTGTGGCGGGGTAGAGCCATAACATCCCCATCAGCCCTGCCCTGAGTGTGAGAGTGGCGGCGCCCCATCCCCCTGATCGGCCCTGCTCTGTGGGTGATAGAGGGCAGCACCCCAACCCCCTGATCCGCCCTGCTCTGTGCGTGACAGGGGGGAGCTCCCCAACCCCCTGATGGGCCCTGCTCTGTGCCTGACAGGGGGCAGTGCCCCAACCCCCTGATTAGCCCTGCTCTGTGCGTGACAGGGGGTGGCGCCGCAACCTCCCCATCGACCCTGCCCTGAGTGTGACAGGGGGCGGTGCCCCAACCCCCCAATCGGCCCTACCCTGAGCGTGACTGAGGGTGGCATCGCAACCTCCGGATCGCCCTGCTCTGTGCATGACAGGGGGCAGCGCCCCAACTCCCCAATCAGCCCTGCTCTGAGCCCGACCAGGGGCTGCACCTAGGGATTGGGCCTGCCCTCTGCCACCCGGGAGCAGGCCTAAGCCAGCAGGTCGTTATCTCCCAAGGGGTCATAGACTGCGAGAGGGCACAGGCCGGGCTGAGGGAGCTTCCCTCCCCCCCGAGTGCACAAATTTTTATGCATCGGGCCTCTAGTTTATATATGTAAGTGCACAGCTAACATCAACTGTGAAAAAATGAGTGCTGTTCTTCTAAGATAATGAACAAGACAAGGATGCTCACTTGTTTATTTAACATAATATTGGAAGTCCTACCCAGAGCTATTGGGCAAGATAAAGACATTGCCCAGCCAGTGTGGCTTGGTGGTTCAACATTGACCTATGAACTGGGAGGTCATAGTTCCATTCTCCGTCAGGGCACATGCCCGTGTTTGGGCTCGATCCCCAGTGAGGTTCGAGTGGGAGGCAGCCACTCATTGATGTTTCTACTCTCTCCCTCTCCTTTCCTCTCTGAAATAAATACACTTTTTTAAAAGTTACTAAACTACTTAAAAAAAGAAAAAAGAAATCAAGACTTTGATATTGGAAAGGAAGAAGTAAAACTGTGTCTATTTGTAGATGACATTATTTATAGAAAACCCTAAAGAGTCCATCAAAAAACTTAGAATTAATAAATTCAGTAAAATTGTACGATATAAAAATCAGTATAGAAAAATCAGTTGCATTTTGCTACACTAATAATCAGAAAGAGTAAACAATCCCATTTACAATCATACCACAAAGAATAAAATACCTAGGAATAAATTTAAGGAGGTGAAAGACCTGTTATACTGAAAACAGACATTGATGATAGCATTTGAAGACGACACAAATAAATGGAAAAATAGTCTGTGTGCATGGGTAGGAAGAATTAATATTGTTAAAAGGTTCAGACTACCTAGAAGTGGTCGCTGGGTGAAAGGGGGGACATATGTAATACTTTCAACAATAGAGATTTTTTTTTTTTTAAGGTTCAGACTACCAAAAATTTACAGATTCAATTCAATTCCTATCAAAATTTCAATGGCATTTTTCCACAGAAATAAACAGTCCTAAAATTTGATTGGCAGATGAAAGGGGGTGGAGGCGGTAGAAGAGGGTAAAGGGTGGGTAATGGTGATGGAAGGAAACTTGACTTAGGGTGGCAAACACACAATACAATATACAGATGATATGTTGTAGAACTGTGCACTTGAAACCTATTTAATTTTATTAACCAGTGTGACCTCAATGAGTTCATTAAAAAAGAAAACTACCATATGATCGAACAATTCCACTTCTGGAAATATAGTCAAAAGAAACAAAAGTAATTATCTCAGAGAGATATCTGTAACTCCATGTTCATAGCAGCATTAATTACATTAATGAAGACATGGAAACAACCTAAGTGTCCATCGACAGATGAATGGATAAAGAAGATGTATCTTTATACAGTGGGATATTATCTACACTAATTAAAGAGAAAAATGGTAATTGGCGTACGGCAATACCGTTTTCATTGGCTAATCAGGGCTATATGCAAATTAACTGCCAACTAAGATTGGCAGTTAACTGCCAACAAGATGGTGGCTAATTTGCATATGTAGGCACAATGCAGGGAGGCGAAAGGGAAAGCAGGAAGAAGCCCCCTGCCACTGACAGTGATCTGAAACCCGGGGGGAGCGAAGAGGTGGGGGGCGGGGCAAAGGCGGCCCCAGGGCCCCCCAGCCATGATCGGAGAATCAGGCGCCTTTGCCCCCCTGGCCAGTGATAGCAGGAAGTAGGGGTGGAGCCAGCGATGGGAGCTGGGCACGGTCGAAGCTGGCAGTCCCGGGAGCTAGGGGTCCCTTGCCTGGGCCTAAAGCGAAGCCCACGATCGCGGCGCCCCCCCCCCCCCCCCCCCGCTGCCACTGCAGGTCCCCGCTGCCCGGGCCCAACACCTAGGCCAGAGGCGTTAGGCCTGGGCAGGGGCGGAGCCTGCAACCGCGGGGAGCTGGGGGTCCCCTGCCCAGGCCTGACACCTCTGCCGGAGGCCTCAGGCCTGGTCAAGGGGCCGATCCGGTGATTGGTGATCGGAGGGTGATGAGGGTCAACTCCTCTGGCTGAGGCATCAGGCCTGGGTGGGGGGCGGAGCTGGGGATTGGGGGGATATGATGGTCCCCTTGCCCAGGCCTGAAGCCTGGGTCAGAGGCGTCAGGCCTGGGCGGGGGCCAGAGCCAGTGATCGGGGGGAGATGGCGGTCCCCTGTCCAAGCCTGACACCTCTGGCGGAGGCGTCAGGCCTGGGCAAGGGGCCGATCAGGCGATCGGAGGGTGATGGGGGTCAACGCCTGAGGGCTCCCAGTATGTGAGAGGGACGAGGCTGGGCTGAGGGACACTCCCCCCCCCCCCCCCACATACACCCAGTGCACGAATTTCGTGCACCGGGCCCCTAGTTCAGCCATAAAAAAGAAGGAAATTCTGCCACTTGGGACAACATGGATGGTACTTGAAGGCATTTTTGTAAATGTAATTAGTCAAAGATAAGTAATTATGATCTCACTTATATGTAAACATAAAAAAACCCCACCAGCTAATAGATCTAGAGATTGGTGGTTGACAGAAGTAGGGGGTGGGGAATGGGTGAAGTGGGTGGACATAGTAAAAATAAAATAGACCCTGGAGATGTAATGTTCACTATGGTGACTACAGTTAATAAGGATATTTGAAAGTTGATAACAGTATATCTTAAAAGTTCTCATCACAAAAAAATTATAACCATGTGAGGTGATGGATGTTAACTAGACTTACTGTGGTGATATTTCATAGTACATCCAAATATCAAATTGTTATGCTGTGCACCTGACACTAATAAAATGTTGTGTCAGTTATATCTCAACTAAGGAAAAGAAAAGTGATCAGGATAGACCTAAGTAAGAAATAATATTTGAGCAAAGACTTAAAGAGAGTTTGGGGATATCTGAGAGTACAGAATTTCAAACAGAGGAAAAGATCTGAAATTAGGAGTGTTCCAGCCATGTTTGAGCAGGAGAAAGTAATCTAGTGTGGCTGAGGGGGTGAGCAAGAGTGAGACTAGTGGGAAGTCCCTGATATGGGCCCCAAAAATAAAGAGTCTTGGAAAGTGTAGTAAGGACCACGGCTTCTACTCGGTGAAATGGGAACAGCTGTGATGTGAAGGATCACTGATTGCTGTGCTGACACTAAAACAGAAAGGGGCAAGTGACAACCTTTTAAAAGACTATTGCAATAACAATGAAGAGGATAAGAAATTGTCCCATCTGGATCTGGAAACTGCTAATTAAAAGTTTTTTTTAAAAGCTACTTGATTTCAGAGAGAGGAAGTAATAGGGAAAGAGAGAGAGATCAATGATGAGAGAACCATTGATCAGCTGCCTCTGCATGCCACACACTGGGATCGAGCCCCAAACCTCAAACTGTGACCTCCTGGTTCATAGGTCAACACTGAACCGCTTAGTCACACCGGCTGGACTATTTGCTAAAATTTTTAAATTTTATTATATCTTAAATCTGTTTTAAACACAATGGAAAAGTGTGTATTTAAAGTGTACCTGAAATGTGCTTGAAGAGCTAAATGTTCTTGCTTGTTTTGTGTTTTTTGAGAAAATGTTGTCAATAATTTTTAGAGAGCAACATCTTAGTGTTCCTTCAAAACAAAAATATAACGGTAGTGTTCAGAAAAATGTTTAAAAATTGGTTTCTTAATACATTGTCTCTATTTGTACAAGCTTTGCCACAGGAAGTCTACACAGAGTTGTCCAAAGGTAAAACACATTACTGCCATGACATTTTGTCATCTCCTTTATGATGTTTGTAGTGAATATATACATAAATATATAATATTTATTTGCTTCACAAGAAGGGAGATAGGAGAATCACTTGATTTTTTTTTAAAATTTTTATTTATTGATTTTAAAGAGAGGAAGGGGAAAGAGACATCGATTTGTTGTTCCACTTATTTACGTATTCATTGGTTGCTTCTTGTACGTGCCCAGACCAGGGATCAAACCCACAACCTTGGCATATTGAGATGGATGCTCTAACCAACTGAGCTACCCAGCCAGAGCCACTAGATGTTTAAAAGGTATTGTGGTTGCCCTAGCCAGTGTGGGTCAATTGGTTGGATTGTCGCCCTGTACACCAAAAGGTGGCAGGTTCGATTCTCGGTCAGAGCACATACCCAGGTTGCAGGTTCTATCTCTGGTTGGAGCATGTGCAAGAGGCAATTGATCAATGTTTCATTCTCTTTCTCTCCCTTCCTCTCTCTAAAATTAATAAAAATACAAGGTATTGTGGTTACTATTGAGGAGAAGAGAAGATGAACAATAGAGTTATGTAATACTAAAGACCTTTCTTTTAGCCTGTAAACAGTGTTTAAGTCAAGTAGCACCACCTTGTGTTGTAGTAGCTTTCATGATTACAGATTCCTCCTTATCCTATCAGTAGATACTAATTTCTTCTGAGTTAAGACTTTGCTTCTGTTAAAATGAACATAGCCATAAGAATGGGTAACCAACAAACTGTTTTCTTTCACTCATAATTTGTGTTAAATTTAAATTCATTTACCAAAATTGCTAATTACCAAAAAAGGCTCTGTAGGAATGGAGCAAGGCTTAAAAAGATAGGGATGGAAACAGCTGAGAGGATGGGCATATTCGTATTGGAATTCCAAGAATAAAGATTAGAAAAGTCCAAAAATAAATATATCACAATTAATTTCTGGTAAGCATTATATATGATTAACATTAGCAGATAATTTAGCATTGATGTGAAAACCGTCCTACTTCCTAGATGTTGGAGGAAAGGTTTTCTTTCACTTATGCAGAAAGTACAAAATAAAAATGTTGATTAAAGAATCTATCTTTTTTTTATTACTGAAAGTATTGCAATTTTTATAATGTTTAAAATCAATTTTTTAGATAGCGCTGATTTTATGTAAGTAAGCTCCTTTGATAATACCAATTTTCTGCTTTCAAAATATTATTTTTGGACATATCTAATTTATTTTGTTACTCTTCATATCTGGCAAATTTTTATTGGTTTAACCATTTTTAGTAAAACCACATAAGAGTACATGCTAGAAGTTGATTATCTTCAAAATTAACACTTCTTTTCTCTTTTCTCAGAATGAACTCACAGATACACGTGCCAAATTCCACGTACTTTTTCTTTTCTTTGTGTCTACAATGTTCTTCATCAGCGTCCTATCACTTTTCAGCTATCACTGCTGGCTAGTTGGAAAAAATAGAACAACAATAGGTAAGTAGGTCAAAATAAATCATAATGATTTAGGGAAATGACCGTAAGTGAATATGAAATCTAGAGGACAATAGATGATAAAGAAGTGTAAAATAATTATATGTGAAAATTCACCGTGACTGGACAGGAACAATGGGTGTATGTAAATGTAAAGGGTGAAGAAGTTAGATTGACTTTTATATATTTTTTCAGTCGCTCATTGTATATAAAAGTAGAGAACAAGACATATTTTAATACAAGCTACTTTCTGGGAGATTAAAAATGGTGGTGGAGTAAGTGCATACTACACCAACATGTCCCCAGGACCAAACTGGAATTACAACTAAAATACAAAAAAAAATCCTGAATAATCAACTAAAGACTAGCTTGAGATAACCCTGATAACCAACAATGAAAAGTGGAAGACCACAGAGAGACTGGTAGGAAGGACAGAGGTGCAAAAAGGCTGGCTGGGCTCCCACAGATAGCAGCTGAAGTTCTGGAGAGAGATCTCAGCTGTGGGTGGTTGCCACTGAGAAATCTGGGGTCTAATCCCCAAGCTGGGTCCCCCATCAGAGACCAACAGAACTGAGAAAAGTGCCCACATAACATCTGGCTGTGAAAAACAGCAGATTTGCTGTATGCCAGGAAAAGACAGCTAGAAATGCAGGCACCCTCTTAAAGGGCCAACACACAAAATTTTGTGTACAGCCACTCACCTTGGGCTCCAGCACAGGGAAGGCAGAGTGGACTGGAGCTATGTGACCAGAAGCCTGGGTTGTGGGTTCTGGACTTAGAGCTCAGAAGGCAGATACCCTGGTTTCCTATGCTGATTCATTCCCTCAACCCTGTGGAGGTCATCTTTGTCAGATAGACTTTGGCTATCCAGGCAATTTTTTTCTGGGGGAGAAGACAGTTGACCCACCCTACTGGAAAACCCCTTGCCCACCATGTGGAGTTTTTGAGGCCCATTAAGAGATTGAGAATAACAATTAGCCTCCAGGCAGAAGCAGTTGCCCCACCCTGTTGGCAAACCTAGCACTGCACCTGTCGATGATTGATGATCTGAGGGCTACTCAAGAGTAAATCCAATCAGTCCGCAGAGAGCAGCAGTGTCTGGAGGCCTTGAGTCTTTGCCCGATCTAATTAATCAGAAACAGCATTTGACACTGTCCTACACTTGAGATTGGGCGGTGTAGCAGATCTACCTAGTACATAGTCACAAACCCAAACAGGCAGCCAAAATGAGGAGACAAAGAAACACCCCCCAGATGAAAGAACAAGAGATTTCTCCAGAAGAAGAGCTAAATAAATTGGCGATAAGAAATTTATCTGATACAGAGTTCAGAATAATGATGGTAAAGATGCTCAACAGCATGTGAAAAGATATAGTAACTCTGAAGAATGACAGAATTAATAAAGAACACAGGGGAAGGAATACACAACAGAATAGGGGAAGCAGAGCATCGGATCAGTGAATTAGTAGATAGGGTAGAAAAAAATCACACAGAGAACCAAAAAGAAAAAACAATTACAAAACTGGAGGACAGCTTAAGGGAGCTGTGGGACAACATGAAATTTAATAATATTTGCATAATAGGTGTGCCAGAAGAAGAGAGTGAGCAAGGCATAGAGAATGTGTTTGAAGAAATAAGGGCAGAAAACTTCCCTAACCTGGTGAAGAAAAAAGGAACACAAGTTCAGGAGGCAGAGTCCCAAAGAAGAAGAACTCAAATAGGCCCATATCCAGACACATCATAATTAAAATTCCAAAAGTAAAAGAGAGAGAATCTTAGAGACAACAAAAGAAAAGTAATTTGTTACCTACAAAGGAGCTCCCATAAGGCTGTCAGATAATATTTCAGAAATTCTACAGGCCAAAATGGTGTGGCATGAAGTATTCAAGGTAATGATAAGCAAGGATCTAAAACTAAGATTACTATATTCAGCAAGGCTATCATTCAAAATAGATGATGAGATAAAGAGTTTCCATGACAAAAAAAAAGGGTAAAGGAGTTTATCACAACCAAACCAGCACTGCAAGAAATGTTAAAGGGACTGCTGTAATGAGCAGAAGTAGAGGGAAAGAGAAAACTAGGCATACAGAATTAAAATGGCAATAAATAAGTTCCTATCAATAATATCCTTAAATGTAAATGGATTAAATGCTCCAATCAAAAAACATAAGGTTACTGAACGGATACAAAAACATGACCCAATTATATGCTGCCTACAAGAGACCCATCTCAGAACAAAAGATACAATCAAACTGAGAGTGAAGGGATGGAAAAAAATTTTCCATGCAAATGGAAACTAAAAAAATACCTGGGGTAGAAATACTCATACCTGACAAAATAAACTTCAAATTGAAGGCCATCACAAGAGACAACAAAGGTCAATATATAATTGCACCTGGTAAACATATATGCACCCAATATAGGAGCACCTAAATATTAAAAAAATAAAAAAGACTTCTAGAGGGCTTTAAGGGAGAGATTGACAGCAATACATTCATAGTAGGGGACTTTAACACTCTGCTTACTTCACTGGACAGCTTTTCCAGACAATAAAATTTACAAGAAAACAGGGACTGTAAATGACACACTCGATCAGATGGATTTAATTGACATTTATAGAACATTTCATCCTAAAGCTACAGAATATACATTCTTCTCAAGTGCACATGGGTTATTCACAAAGATAGACCACATGTTAGGACACAAAACAAGTCTATACAAGTTCAGGAAGAATGAAATCATATCAAGCATATTCTCAGATCACAATGGATTGAAATTAGAAATCAACTATAGTAATAACACTCAAACACTTGGAGGCTGAATAGCATGTTATTAAATAATGAATGGGTTACCAATGAGATCAAGAATAAAATTAAGCCCTAACCAGTTTGGCTCAGTGGATAGAGCGTTAGCCTGCGGACTGAAGGGTCCCAGGTTCGATTCCGGTCAAGGGCATGTACCTTGGTTGCGGGCACATCCCCAGTAGGGAGTGTGTAGGAGGCAGCTGGTTGATGTTTCTCTCTCATTGATGTTTCTAACTCTCTATCCCCCTCCCTTCCTCTTTGTAAAAAATCAATAAAATATATTTAAAAATAATAATAATAAAATTAAAAACTTACTGGAAACCAATGAAAATGAACACACAAGAACCCACAATCTATGGGACACAGCAAAAGCAGTCCTTAGAGGGAAGTTCATAGCACTACAGGCCTACCTCAAAAAAAAAAAAAAAGAAAAAAAACACACACAAGAAAAATTAATAATAAATTATTTAACCCTAAAACTTAAAGAATTAGAAAGATTATGACAAGAAAAGCCCAGAGTAAGTAGAAGGAAGGAAATAATAAAGATCAGAGCAGAAATAAAGAACATAGAAACTAAAAAAGCAATATAAAAAGTCAATAAAGCCCTAACAGGTTTGGCTCAGTGGATAGAGCGTCGGCCTGCGGACTGAAAGGTCCCAGGTTCGATTCCGGTCAAGGGCATGTACCTTGGTTGCGGGCACATCCCCAGTAGGGAGTGTGCAGGAGGCAGCTGGTTGATGTTTCTCATTGATGTTTCTAACTCTCTATCCCTCTCCCTTCCTCTCTGTAAAAAATCAATAAAATATATTTTAAAAAAAACAGTCAATGAAAACAAGAGCTGGTTCTTTGAAATGATAAAAAAGATTGTTGAACCATTAGCCAGATTCATCAAGAAACAGAGAGAGGACCCAAATAAATGAAATCAAAATGAAAGCAGAGAAGTAACCACCTACAGCATAAAAATACAAAGATGGTAAGAATATACTATGAACAACTATATGCCAACAAGCTGGACAACATGAATGGATTGGACAAATTCCAAAAGAACTACAGTCTCCCAAAACTGAATCAGAAAACCTAAATAGGCCAGTAACAACTGAGGAAATAGAAGCAATAATAATAATAATTAATAATAATAATAATAATAATAATAACAACTCCCAGCAAACAAAAGCCCTGGTCCAGATGGCTTCACAGGAGAATTTTACTAAACATTCAAAGAAAAAACTAACACCTATACTCAAACTATTCCCAAAATCCAAGTGGAAGGAACACTTCCAAGCTTTTTTATTGAAGCCAGCATTATCCTAATTCCAAAACCAGATAAAGACACTACAGAGAAAGAGGATTACAGGCCAACACCCCTGATGAACACAGATGCTAAAATCCTCAACAAAATATTAGCAAATTGAATCCAGCAATATATTAAAAAGGTCATGCACCATGACTACTTGGGATTTATTCCAGGACATATATAGAACTGGTACAATATTTGCAAATCAATAAACATGATAAATCACATAAACAAATGGAAAGACAAAAATTACACAATCATATCCATAGATGTAGAAATGGCATTCGACAAAATCCAAAAACTATTTTTAATAAAATCATATCACAACATATTAAATGCCATATATGACAAACCTACAGCCATTAACATACGCAATGGGCAAAAACTAAAACCATTCCCCTAAGAACAGGAACAAGACAAAAATGTCCACTTTCACCACTTTCATTCAACATAGTACTGTAAGTTCTAGATACAGCGATTAGACAAGAAGAAATAAAAGGCATCCTAATTGGAAATGAGGAATTAAAACTCTCATTATTTTCTGATAACATGATCTGTATGTGGAAAGCCCTAAAGACCCCACCAAAAAACTACTAGGTTTAATAAATGAATTTGGCCATGGAGCAGGATACAAAATCAATACCCAAAAATGGATGGCTTTTTTATATACCAATAATGAATTCTCAGAAAGAGAAGCTAAATAAACAATCCCGTTTACCATTGCAACAAAAAAAATTAAGATACTTAGTAATAAACTTAACCAAGGAAGTAAAAGACTTGTACTCAGAAAACTACAGGACATTGAAAAAAGAGATAGAGGAAGGTATAAACAAGTGGAAGAATATATCATGTTCATGGGTTGGTAAAATTAACATCATTAAAATGTCCATGCTACCCTAAGCAATCGACACATTCAATGCAATCTCTATTAAAATACTAACGGCATATTTCACAGATCTAAAACAAATACTTCATAAGTTTATATGGAACCAAAAAAGACCCCAAATAGCCACAGCAGTCTTGGGAAAGAAAAACAAAGTTGGATGAATCACAATACCAGATATCATGTTATACTACAAAGCCACTGTAGTCAAAACAGCCTGGTACTGGCATAAGGATAGGCATATACTTCAACGGAACAGAACAAAGACCCCAGAAATTGACTCAAGCCATTACACTCAATATTTGACAAAGGAGGCATGATTATACAACAGAGTCAAGATAGTCTCTTTAATAAATGGTGTTGGGGAATTTGGACAGATACATGCATAAAAATGAAAATAGACCACCCACTTACACCATACACAAGAATAAACTCAAAATGGTTAAAAGACTTAATTGTAAGTCAGGAAACCATAAAAATCCTAGAAGACACCATAGGCAGCAAAATCTCAAACATATCTTGTAGCCATATGTTTACAGATACATCTAGGGCCAAGGAAACTAAGGAGAAAATAAACAAATGGGACGACACCAAAGTAAATAACTTCTGCATAGCAAAATAAGTTATCAACAAAACCAAAAGGGAGCCCACTGTGAGAGAACATACTTGGCAATGATACGTCTGACTTAGGGTTAATATCCAAAATATATAAAGAACTCATACAACTTAACAGAAGGAAGACAAACAATCCAAAAAAAAAAAAAAAAGTGGGCAAAGGACCTAAATAGACACTTCTCCAAGCGGACACACAGATGGGCATGAGACATATGAAAAACTGCTCGAAGTCATTGATCATCAGAGAGGCAAATTAAAATGTCAATAAGGTATCACCTCACACCTGTCAGAATGGCTGCCATCAACAAATCAACAAATGACAAATGCTGGTGAGGATGTGGAGGAAAGGGAACCCTAGTTCACTGCTGTGGGGATGCAGACTGGTGCAGCCATTATGAAGAACAGTATGGAGTTCCCTCAAAATATTAAATAAGGAACTGCCATTTGACCCAGTGATCCCACTTCTAGGAATATATCCTAAGAAACCAGAAATATCAATTAGAATGTATGCACCCTTATGTCCATAGCAGCACAATTTACAATAGCTAAGATCTGGAAACAGCCCAAGTGCCCATCAGTATATGAGTAGATAAAAAAGAAGTGGTAGCCCTAACTGGTTTGGCTCAGTGGATAGAGCAGTAATGGCGAACCTTTTGAGCTCCATGTGTCAGCTTTTTGAAAAACCCTAACTTAACTCTGGTGCCTTGTCACATATAGAAATTTTTTGATATTTGCAACCATAGTAAAACAAAGATTTATATTTTTGATATTTATTTTATGTATTTAAATGCCATTTAACAAAGAAAAATCAACCAAAAAAATGAGTTCACGTGTCACCTCTGACATGCGTGTCATAGCTTCGCCATCACTGGGATAGAGCGTCGGCCTGCGGACTCAAGGGTCCCAGGTTTGATTCCGGTCAAGGGCATGTACCTTGGTTGTGGGCAACTACCCAGTAGGGAATGTGCAGGAGGCAGCTGATTGATGTTTCTCTCTCATCAATGTTTCTAACTCTCTATCCCTCTCCCTTCCTCTCTGTAAAAACTCAATAAAATATATTTTTTTAAAAAGCAGTGGCATATTTACAGCATGGAATACTATGCAGCATTTAAAAAGAATGATCTTTTACCCTTTGAGACAGCATGGAGGGACCTGGAGAGTATTATGCTAAGAGAAATAAGCCAGTCAGAGAAAAACAAGTATCACATGATCTCAGTTATATGTGAAATCTAATGAACAAAATAAACTGATGAACAAAGTAGATTCGGAGATACAGAAGCGTAGAACAAAATTTGGAATCTCGGAGGGAAGGCGGGGGAGGGTGAGGAGGTGGGTAGTGATCAACCAAAGAATTTATATGCATAACCCATGGACACTGAAAACAGGGTGATGAAGGCCTGGGGCAGGGGGTGGGGGTAGGCTAGAAAGGATTAATGGCGGGGAAAGGGGGACATATATAATACTTGGAACAATAAAGATTTTTTAAAGAAGCTGTTTCCTTCATTTACTCAATGTCTTCAAAAATTAATCTATGAAAGGTGAGTAATAGATTGACATGTTAATGTGGTGGTTCATTCTGAGATTGGTAAAAAAAAAAAAATTTAAATCCTTAATTACAGTTTATTGTTTAGCTAAAATGTACGTTCTTTGATTTTTCCTCACAGTGTTTCATGATTGAGGCTAAGGAATAGTGTTTTTGACATGGTTAATCATTTCCATCTTTGTGTTAGTTGACAGTAGAACTTACATATTGTATCACTAATATCAGCATTACTCATTTTTTAAACCTAAAATATAGGGGAAGAATTCAGTAAGATATTCAAATAATTGGACAAACATTTTGAAAACAAGGTGACGTGGCATTGCTCATACTGAGCTATTGGCATGTAAGCAGCACCTCACTGCTGTAATTGAAATATTTAATTATCAGCTAATGTACCAAGATACAAAATAATGATTTGTTGCAACATTTCATTAGAAAGTTAAAGCCTTCACCTAGCCAGTGTTGCTCAGTGGTTGAGCGTCAGCCTATGAACCAGGAGGTCAGGGTTCGATTCCCAGTCAGGGGCACATGGCTGGCTTCAGGCTTCAGGCTTGATCCCCAGTAGTGGGCATGCAGGCGGCCACTGATTAATGATTCTCTCTCATCTTTAATGTTTCTCTCTCTCTCTCTCTCTCTCTCTCTTTCTCTCTCTCACTCTCTCCCCCCTCCCTTCCTCTCTCTAAAATCAATAAAAACATTAAAAAAAGGAAAAAAAAGAAAATTAAAACCTTCCCTGCTATTATGCCATGTGTCTGCTAGCTAAATTAGAAGGGGATAGATTTTAATAGAGAAAGATGAAGACATTTTAGGAAGCCTTTTAGATACTTTCATTTTGGGATAATTTTAAACTTGTGTCCAACTATGTCATGTAAGGAATGACATGCTTCCAGAGTAAAGGATTTCTGTGCCATTCCTGCCTCAACTCACTCTTCACTTTTGAGCACTTCAGTCTGTCGTGCCTTCATCCATGTAAATAAACTTCCTTATACCCATTAATTAATTTGTTACCCTCTTCATAGAATTTCCTGCCATTTTCTTACCTTTAATGAGAAATACAAAGTGCATCCTACATGCAGAGTCTAGCCACAACAGCTAAAACCTTCCACAACAGCTAAATACTTACAGATTTTACATAGAAAAGTAGATTTCTTCTTTCGAAACTGATAAATATGATATTGTGGTCCTCTTTTTTCCATCCGGCATCATTTATTCACAGCTAAGTAGTAGCAGACTGCTTTAAATGGGTTGCAAACAGTAATTTGCCACAGTTCCCACCCAGCCCAGGTCATTAATTTCCCATCAAACCTGCGTGGGTATTTGAGAGGCCAGTGATTTCTGTGAAGCTTGTTGATCTCTTCAAACAGACTTTTTCAAACTTTTTTTGGCCAGTGACTACAGTAAGAAATGCGTCATTTTCTATAACTTAGTGCATGCACACATATGTATAAATTTATGTAAATAAGCGAAAATTTCACAAAATATTATTTAACTTTACTATATGTAGTGATGTCAATATTTTCTGTTCTAGTTCCTTAAGTAATTCTGTGGTTACAAACCAGTGAATTAATTTTACAGACTATTAAGGTATTTTAACTTGCACTTTATAAAAAACTAGAGGCCCAGTGCACGAATTTTGTGCAGGGGGTGGGGGGTGTCCCTCAGCCCAGCCTGCACCCTCTCCAATCTGGGACCCCTTGGGAGATGTCTGACTGCCGGTTTAGGCCCAATCCCTATGGGAGCCAGCAGTCGGACATCCCTCTCACAATCCTGGACTGCTGGCTCCCAACCACTCACCTGCCTGATTGCCCCTAACTGCTTCTGCCTGCCAGCCTGATCACCCCCTAACTACTCCCTTGCCAGCCTGATCGATGCCTAACTGCTCCCCTGCCAGCCTGGTTGCCCCCAATTGCCTTCCCTTGCCAGCCCAGTCGCCCCTAACTGCCCTCCCCTGCCGGCCTGGTCGCCCCCAATTGCCCTCCCCTGCTGGCCTGGCCTGGTTGCCCCTAACTGCCCTCCCCTGCAGGCCTGATTGCCCCTAATTGCCCTCCCCTGCCAGCCTGGTCGCCCCCAATTGCCCTCCCCTGCTGGCCCAGTAGCCCCTAACTGCCCTCCCCTGCAAGCCTGGTTGCCCCTAACTGCCCTCCCCTGCAGACCTGGTCACCCCCAACTGCCCTCCCCTGCCAGCCTGGTCACCCCCAACTGCCCTCCCCTGCCAGCCTGGTCACCCCCAATTTCCCTCCCCTGTTGGCCTGGTCGCCCCTAACTTCCCTCCCCTGCTGGCCTGATCGCCCACAACTGCCCTCCCCTGCTGGCCATCTTGTGGCCATCTTGTGACCACATGGGGGTGGCCATCTTGTGCAAGGGCATGATGGTCAATTTGCATATTAGCCTTTTATTCTATAGGATTACCCTAGCACAGCATTCCCTTATAGCCTCACCCTCCACAAACCTACCCTTGGATGTTAGCTGGTTCTCCACTGCTTCTTCCAAATTGTTGTCTTTCTGTCCTTTGAAGGTATCTTATTCTGTCCTTTGGAGAATCACCTCTACCCTTCTTCATAACAGTCATCTACGTACCTTGAGATAATTCCCCCACAGTAAGAGTTTCTGTAGTCAAACTACTACCATCCCAAACAGGCAGGCTAGTCCCTTTAAATTTGATGGCCAGTAATTTCCATAACTAAACACTGAACCTTTTCATTGCTTGGAACTGAAGAGCCCCTGAAGTTTTAAACCACAGTCTTTGTCCTTTTAGCTCTTTCTTTTCTATACTTTTAATTCCTTTTATAGATTACTGAGTCCTCTGTTTTCCAGCACTTTTCTTTCAAGTGTTTCTCTCCTTGTTTCATTTTCCAGTCTTTTCCATTCTAGGTCCTATAGTAAATGATTTTAATAATTCTTTTTTAAATATATTTTTATTGATGTCAGAGAGGAAGGGAGAGGGAAAGAGAGATAGAAACGTCAATGATGAGAGAGAATCATTGATTGGCTGCCTCCTGCACATCCCCCACAACCCAGGCATGTGCCCTTGGCTGGAATCGAACCTGGGACCCTTCAGTTTGCAGGCTGACGCTCTATCCACTGAGCTAAACCAGCTAGGGCAATAAAAAATATTTTTAAAAAAGAAAAAGAAAGGGAGCATTTTGAGATGTTGCTTCTTGGCATGTCACCAGTTTGGTTTAAATAAACTCAAATAAATATTTTTTAAAAAGAAAAGTAAGCCCTAACCGGTTTGGCTCAGTAGATAGAGCATCGGCCTGCGAACTGAAAGGTCCCAGGTTCGATTCCTGTCAAGGGCATGTACCTTGGTTGCAGGCTCATCCCCAGTAGGAGGTGTGCAGAAGGCAGCTGATCGATGCTTCTCTCTCATTGATGTTTCTAACTTTTTATCCCTCTCCCTTCCTCTCTGTAAAAAAATCAATAAAATATATTTTTTAAAAAAGAAAAGTAAGATATATTGAACTCATTTTAGCAGATTTTCAGTAATAGGTAATTATTTTGACATTTTTATAAGGGTGATGAAGTATTCAGAGGTGATATTTTCTTCTGAAATACATTTCAGAAATTCATCTTTTATTATAAACTAGAGGCCCGATGCATGAAATTCATGCAAGGGGCTCAGCCCTTGCAGCCCTAGCTGCCTCGGCCGGCCCTCACAGCCTCCGGCTTCATCCAGAAGATCCTCTGGAATGTCGTCCAGATGGTCATTCTGCTGTTTGGTCTAATTAGCATATTAGCTCTTTATTATATAGGATACATTATTTATTTTAAATTCTATTTATAGCTTTTTTATTAAGATTTTCTTTAATCATTTTTTTCTTTCTTAAATTTTGTTGATTTTTAGAGAAAGGAAGGTTGAGAAAGAGAGAAACATTGATGTGAGAGAGACACATTAATTGGTTGCCTCCTGCATGTGCCTTGACCAGGGATTGAACCTGCCATCTTTTGGTTTGATGCTCCAACTGGCTGAGCCACACCAGCCAAGGCTATATTTATAGCTCTTGATATCAAAGATATAAAACAAGAAAATTGGTACTTTCATTCCTATTATAATTTTAAATAGATTAACTCATTTTTTATGTATACCTATAACAGAATCATTTAGTGCACCCACATTTTCATATGGACCTGATGGAAATGGTTTCTCTCTTGGATACAGTAAAAATTGGAGACAAGTCTTTGGAGATGAAAAGAAATACTGGCTACTTCCAATATTTTCAAGGTAATTTATAAAATACAGGTCTCAGAAATTATGAAAATTACAGTTAAATGTCTTAAGGTTCAGAGACTACAATATATAATTCTTAGCCTTAAGAATGAAAACCCAGAATAACTTGATTCTATAAAGTATTTTCTTTATTTTATTTATTTATTTTTATTAGAGAGGGTAAAGAAGAGTTTGGGCATATATTTGAATGGAATATTGAAAAAGATGACTCATAAAAAATAAGAATTACTACCTATTTCCTTCAAAATGAAAATACATTGAAATAGAGAAAGAATATAAATAATGAATGAGCCAAGTTGCAAGAGTAAGAATATTAAAAAAGAGGAAGCATTTGAGATCTTGCTTCCTGGCATGTCACCAGTTTGGTTTAAATAAACTCTTATTAAATAACTAAACAAATAAGTAAATAAATATTTTTTAAAAGTAAGGTATATTAAACACATTTTAGTAGATTTTCAGTAATATTAGATAATTATTTTGACATTTTTATAAGGGTGATGAAATATACAGAGGTGATATTTTTAGCCATATCTTCAAAAATTCTATCACAGATTATATATTCTGTTTTATCTTAAATCATAGAAGATCTAACATGTAATGTAATTTTTACTCAAATGTAAATGGGAATATATGTTTGAAATGTTATATAGTTTCCTTTTCTTCCAAATTCATAGCCATCCTAGGCTATCTATATACAAAAGTCATTATAGAAGAGAAAAAAAAATTTGATACTCAAATGATATTTTTGTGAGGGTTGTAGGTTTTTATTTTCCTTAACTGTATTGCCTATTTTTGAGTGAAAATGACTTATTTTGCCTTCGTTTTTGAAAAACATTTTTGCTTGGCATAGAATTCTACATTTTGCTTCATTGTCTTCTGGCTTGTGGTTTTTCTGTTGAGAAATTTGCAGTAACTATTCTATTTTTTTTAATTAAATCTTTATTGTTCAGATTATTACAGTTGTTCCTCTTCCCCGCCCCCCCCATAGCTCCCCTCCACCCGGTTCCCTCCCCCCCCTCAGCACTCCCCCCCTCCCCCACTGTCCTCATCCATAGGTGCACGATTTTTGTCCAGTCTCTTCCAGCATCCCCCACACCCCTTCCCTCCCCCCCCAAGAATAGCCAGTCCACTCCCTTTCTATGCCCCTGATTCTATTATAATCACCAGTTCATTCTGTTTATCAGATTATTTATTCACTTGATTTTTAGATTTACTTGTTGATAGATGTGTATTTGTTGTTCATAGTTTGTATCTTTACCTTTTTCTTCTTCTTCCTCTTCTTAAAGAATACCTTTCAGCATTTCATCTAATACTGGTTTGGTGGTGATGAACTCCTTTAGCTTTTCCTTATCTGTGAAGCTCTTTATCTGACCTTCAATTCTGAATGAAAGCTTTGCTGGAAAAAGTAATCTTGGTTGTAGGTTCTTGGTATTCATCACATTGAATATTTCTTGCCACTCCCTTCTGGCCTGCAAAGTTTCTGTTGAGAAATCAGCTGACAGTCATATGGGTACTTCCTTGTAGGTAACTGACTGTCTTTCTCTTGCTGCTTTTAAGATTCTCTCTTTGTCTTTTGTTCTTGGCATTTTAATTATGATGTGTCTTGGTGTGTTCCTCTTTGGATTCCTTTTGTTTGGGGTTCTCTGCGCATCCTGGACTGGTAAGTCTATTTCTTTCACCAGGTAGGGGAAGTTTTCTGTCATTATTTCTTCAAATAGGTTTTCAATATCTTGCTCTCTCTCTTCTTCTGGCACCCCTATAATTCGGATGTTGGTACACTTGAAGT
The DNA here is from genome assembly GCF_964212035.1 of Myotis nattereri. Classification (NCBI taxonomy): domain Eukaryota; kingdom Metazoa; phylum Chordata; class Mammalia; order Chiroptera; family Vespertilionidae; genus Myotis; species Myotis nattereri. The sequence goes on from NC_138076.1 coordinate 109,569,591, forward strand.
TGTCCCAGAGGCTCCTTACACTATCTTCGTATTTTTGGATTCTTTTTTCATTTTGCTTTTCCGGTTGGGTATTTTTTGCTTCTTCGTATTTCAAATCTTTGACTTGATTCTTGCTATCCTCTAGTCTGCTGTTGGAACTCTGCATAATATCCTTTATTTCAGTCAGTGTATGCTTAATTTTTAGTTGGTCCTTTTTCATAACCTCGAGGGTCTCACTAGATTTCTTGAGGGTCTCACTACATTTGTCAGCGGTCTCACCAGTCTTTTTGAGAGTCTTACTAAATTTATCGGCGGTTTCTAGAAAGTTCTTGAAAAACCTTAAAAGTGTGGTTTTGAACTCTATATCCAGTCGTTTGCTTTCCTCCATTTCTGTCATTTGTGACCTGTTTCTTTGTCTCCACATTTTTTTTATGCTTCCCTGTGTTGGTAGAGTGGCTTTGTGTGCTAGGTGTCCTATAGGGCCCAGTGGCTCAGCCTCCCCAATTACCTGAGGTGGACACTCTTGGTGCACCCCTTTCTGGGCTTTGTGCACAGCCTTGTTGTAGTTAAGCCTTGATTGTTGTAGGTATCACTGGGAGGAATTGACCTCCAGGCCAATTCGCTGTGAAAATCAGCTATGTCTGCAGTGGGAGAACTTCTGAGCTGGAGATACCCTTCTGGGGCAAGACTTGCTTCAGTGGGGCTTTGGTGCTCACTGAGTCTGCCCCCTGAGTGTGTCCCTTATGGATCTGAGGAGTTGTAATCTGGATGGTCCCACTCTGACCACTGGGTACACTGGCTCTTGGATTTCTAAGGAGGTGCTAATTTAGCCTCTGCCTGAGGCTACCCAGCAGGAACTATGGAGAGATTCCTCTTCTTTGTTTGGGGTTTGGAGGTGCCTAGATGAGGCCCAGCTGTGAAGCAATGCAAGCTGCTGTGGGGCCTTGGGTCTTCTTTTTGGATGTTCTGGGTCTCTCTGACCCAGCTGCTGTTTGTTAGGTAATTTTAGATTGCAAAGGGCCAGGCCATTCATATGCAAAAGCCTCTGGGCACAGCTTGGGTGGGGCGGGGTCTCGGAATCAACAGGGTGGAGCAAACAGCTATGGCTGATCCTCAGCCCTGCCCTAAGAGGTCCCGGGTCTCAGTGTCCCACGGTAGTCACTGCAAGCACCTCTGAGAGAAAGCCGCCCTCAAGTTCCGAGTTCTGCCCACTGCCACACAGTCCAGTTTCTCCCCATATGAGTCTAGGTCCCCAGAGACTCACCTGGAACTGGAGTTCAGAGCAGTCGGGGGCTTGTGACTCCCTCCCGATTCAAAAAGACAGCCGCGACCTCAGTTGCCAGCCCTTGCCGCGTGCACCTCCGTACCTCTGCACTTCCGCATCTCCTCTGAGTCTCAGTGTGCTTTTCTGTTTCCTTCTAGTTGTAGAATTTCCACTCAGCCAGCCTTCCTGTGGTTCTGGATGATGTCCGTTTTGTCTTTTAGTTGTATTTTTGAAGTGGTTCTGTGAGGCAGCAATTTCCGGTGTTTACCTATGCCGCCATCTTGGTTTCTCCCCCTATTCTTTTTTTCAATGAATATGTAATGTGTCTTTTTTTTCCTCCAGCTGCTTTTAAGATTTTCTATTTGTAAATAGTTTCATGAAATTGGGTTTTGTTTTTCCCTGGTATCATTTTCTTTGTGTTCTTGGGCTTAGGATTGATTGAACTTCCCGGTTCTATGATTTTATAACTTTTATCAGATTTGGAAATATTTCAACTATTTTTTCTTCAACTATTTCTTCTGACATCCCCCTCTCCTCATTACAGCAGGGACTCCAATTACATTTATCCACTCGAAGAAGTGCTAACCACAGCTTATTGATTGATGCACTGTACATTTTTTTTGGTGTAGTCTTTTTTCTCTGTGTCATCAAGTAAATCTTATTGCTATATTTTCAAAAGCCAACCTCTTCTGTGTACTTTATATTTTGTCTTCTGTATTGCAAGGTTTTTCCACTGTAGTTGGGACAGACTTTTTTTTTTTTTTTTTTAAATATATTTTATTGATTTTTTTACAGAGAGGAAGAGAGAGAGATAGAGAGTCAGAAACATCGATGAGAGAGAAACATCGATCAGCCGCCTCCTGCACATCCCCCAGTGGGGATGTGCCCACGACCCAGGTACATGCCCTTGACCGGAATCGAACCTGGGACCTTTTAGTCCACAGGCCGACGCTCTATCCACTGAGCCAAACCGGTCTCGGCTAGACTTTTTTTTTTTAAGGTTATTTTTTCTAAACAGATATTTCAATATTAAGGTGTTTTGGTTTTTTTTTCTCTTTTCTTTAAAAATATGGCTCCATGGCCCTGGTTGGTTCAGTTGGTTAGAGCATTGTCCCGATAAACCAATTTTGTGGGTTTGATCCCCAGTCAGGGCACATACAAGAGTCAACTGATGGCCCTAACCAGTTTGGCTCAGTGGCTAGAACATTGGCCATGGACTAGGCAGGGGTGGGCAAACTTTTTGACTCGAGGGCCACAGTGGGTTCTTAACTGGACCGGAGGGCCGGAACAAAAGCATGGATGGAGTGTTTGTGTGAACTAATATAAATTCAAAGTAAACATCATTACATAAAAGGGTACGGTCTTTTTTTTTTAGTTTTATTCATTTCAAACGGGCCAGATCTGGCTCGCGGGCCGTAGTTTGCCCGCGGCTGGACTAGAGAGTTCTGGGTTTGATTCCGGTCAAGAATACACACTTTGGTTGTAGGCTTGATTCCTGACCCTGGTTGGGCGTGTGTGGGAGGCAAACAATTGATGTCTCTCTCACATAGATGTTTCTCTCTTGGTGTCTCTCCCCCTCCCTTCCACTCCACCCCAAAAAAAGGAATGGAAAAAATATTCTCAGGTAGAGGATTAACAAAAAAAAAGAGGAAGAAAAAGAATCAACCAATGAATACATAAATAAGTGAAACAACAGATCAATGTTTCTCTGCATCTCAAAAAAAATTTTTAATGTTGTTCTATTATCTTCTGGCTTAGGAACAAAAAAAATGAGCCCCACTCTTATCTTTATTGCAGTGTTTATAAATTTCCCTCTGGCTACTTTGAAGATTTTATCTTTATCACTGGTTGGATAAAGGGCAGTTGGATGATAATGTTTGGTGGGATGGTTTTCTTTGTGTTTATTCTCTCTAGAATTCATTAGGCTTTTTAAATCTGACTTTATAGTATTCATCATATTTGAATAATTTTCATCATATGTCTTCAGTTGTTTTTGCTGCCTGCTCTACCTCTTCCCATGCCCTCCCCCCACTACCTTTTCAGATACTGGTACTTGATAAATATACCTATGTTAAATTGTGACTCACAGGCCATTGCTCTCCTGCCCCTCTCTTTCCCTCCCCCATCTTTTTTCTTTGCTTTAGGTTGAATAGTTCCTGTTGCTATGTTTGTACGTTCATGATCTTCTGTAATGTTTACTCAGCTGTTACCTAATCCAGTGAATTTTTCATTTCAGATATTTTTCGGCTCTAGAAGTTCAATTTGGTTCTTTTTATATCTTACGTTTTCATTTCTCACTTTTCCTGTAGTTTAAAGTCTTTGTTTCAACTTCTTTTCTATTGACTTTTTTTCTTGTTATATATTTACTTGCTACTTTTCACGCTAGTAATTTTTTATTGGATGAGTGACATTTTGAATTATGAGTGTTTAAATTTTGTCTCCCTTTAAAGAAGGCAGACAGTTTTTTTCTTTTTCTTTTTGTAGGGAGTTATCATCAATACAGTTTCTTGTGCTTCAGCATCTCTCCCTCTTCTTCAGCTCTATCTGATAGATTTAAGCTGCCTTAACTTTAGAAATTTCTATCTCTGTTACCTCAGATCAGTGAGACTATCTTGCTCTGTGTCTCCTCCTGGCCTGGCAAAGGCTGGAACTCACTCGGTCAGTTCTCTTCTTTCACAAAGCACAGTTCTATGATGTTTTGAAAACAGTATTGTATATACTATTCAGTTTTCTGGTTGTTTAAGACTGAAAGATCAGATTTTGTAGTTAATTCATCTTGGATGGAAGTGAAAATTCTTGTTATACACAATTTTGATATTTTTAAAATGTGAAAGTAAGCATATCTGCATTTTTTAGATTGTAACGTTTTGAGGGCAGAGATTTCCTTCTCATTAACTGCCAGATCCTTAGCACTTAAAATAGTACCTGGAATATCATGGGCATTCAGTAAATAAAGTATAGTTGGCATACAATATTATGGAAGATTCTCTTTTTAAATCTATGTAAATTATAAAAGAAAAAGGTGCATTTTTTTTCAGTGGAGGTTAATCACCCTCTTAATTAGAAATACTAGGAAATTTTCTTTGAAATGACAAGTTATTTCCTTATACAAGGTCTCTGAAAAATGGGAGTTGAACTTGACAACGTTGATTTAACTTAATATGATTTAAAATATTACTGATATTTTTTATTATGCAGTTTGGGTGATGGTTGCAGTTTTCCAACTCGCCTTGTGGGAATGGATCCAGAACAAGCTTCTGTTACAAACCAAAATGAATATGCCAGAAGGTGTGCTTCTTGTCATTATGTTTTTCAGTATTCATTGTAAAACAAAATATATATGTGTGTGTGTGATACAAACATGTCTTATAAATACAGTAGTAATTTAGTAAGCCAGCATACATAGCAAAAGAGAACATCTAAATAATTTTTAATATATTTTTAAATATTTTTTTAATCCTGAACTTATTATTGATTTTAGAGAGAGAAGAAAGGAAAGTGAGAGAGAAAAACTGTGAAAGAGTAACATCGATTGGTTGCCTGCTGTGCACACCCTATCAGGGAATTGAACCCAAAACCTGAGTATGGGCCCTGACTGGGAATCAAACCCATGACCATTCAATGTACGGGATGACACCACAACCAACTGAGCCACACTGACCAGGGCTAACTTTTAACTTAGGGTTAATAATATATATCTCCTCACATATTATATTGTTATATAATGTATATGCTTAGGATAACCATACTTTTTATCATCCAAACCAGAATACTTTTCAAAGTAAGAAAGGGAATGCTTGCTCTTACTAGTTGAACCAGAGTAACCACATAAAACTGGAACTGTCTGGACAAACTAGGAAGCAAGGCTGCCCCTAAATATGCTGCATTTTCCTAGAAACTAATACATTCTTTTGAGATTTGATTAAATTGGTGTATGTAAGTTTTTTCTACAAAGAAATTAGTCATTTCTCTATTGACCATTTTATTTTTATAAACAGATTTTAACTGTAGTGTGAAAATGAGATTGAGAATTCAAAAAATACAAATATAAAATTTCATTCATTCATTTAGAGGATATTTTCTCAGTATTTGTATGGCAATCAAACTGATCCATACATTCAAAGTAATTCATTTGAAAATGAAATTTCAAAGAAGATAAAGATACTTCTGGTCCTTACGAGGTAGCTCAGTTTAGAGCGTCATCATGGTAGCCAAGGTTGTGGGTTTGATCTCTGGTCTGGGCACATACAAGAAGCAACCAATGAATGCGTAAATAAGTGAAACAAATCGATATTTCTCCTTCTCTTTCCAAAATCAATTTTAAAAAGAGAGAGAGGGATACTCTGTCAAAGCGAAATAGTTGGAACTTACTACAGAAATTAATTGTGGGGAGAAGAGATTATTAATTACAAGTTTGCATATAATATCAAAAGCATGTAGGCCTTAGAACTTTAGGCCTTAGCTAAGACCTTAGACCTCCAACATTTATTATGGATCTAAACAAATCACTTAAACTGTCAGAGCCTCAATTTCCAGCTATATACCTACCTCCAGTTTTTGCAAAGGTTGAAATAATGTATATACAGCACCTAGCACAGGTATCTGGCCCATAATAGGTATACAACATATTAGTTCCCTTTTCCTTCTTCTTTCATTCTCTGTTCCCTCTCTTCCTAATCTGTTAGCTAGAAAAATAAGTCTACACTAAATCACTTAATCATTTTTTCCCCTTAGATCTAAACTGCAGAGATAGAAAGCAGAAAACTTGAAAGATGACAGGTAATTTTTTTGTACTGGCCACACAGACCTATCCTAATGCTACCTTATGGCTCTTGATTAACATATGTTAAAAATGTTTCAGGCTGGCCTCTGAAGCTTTTTTCTTTTGCCTAATTGTTTTCATTGGCAGTTGGAGTACAGATTCTTGGATCTAGAGAATCATTTAATGAGGGTGTGGGCATATTTTTCTTTTGAAGATTGAGTTGTTTTTTTCATAGTGCTGAGATCTTATGATTTGGCCCATGTTTAGGAGAAGTAATACTAAATTTCTGCTTATTAATTATTATTTTTTTTAATTTTTATTGATTTCAGAGTGGAAGGAAGAGGGAGAGAGAGAGAGAGAAATGTCAATGATGAGAAAGAATCATTGATCAGCTGCCTCTTGTATGCCCCCTCGCCCCCCACTGGAGACCAAGTCCTCAACTTGGGCACATGCCCTGACCAGGAATTGAACTGTGACCTCCTGGTTCATAGGTCAATGCGCAGCCACTCAGTCACACTAGCCAGGCTAATTTAGTGTTCTTAATTGAGCATTAAACTATTTACTAAATTGTTTGCTCTTCTTTTCAGTATTGGCTCAAATCAACCCTTTCCTATCAAACCACTTAGTGAATCAAAAAACCGATTGCTGGACAGTGAATCTCAATGGACAGAGAATGGATCTGAAGAAGGTACTGTCAGATCAGGTAATACTTGTCATCTGAAAACATCACTTCATCTGGTTAAAATAAATTCACCAGGTTGAATTACTGTATAAAAATCGTAAAATACTAAAATATGTGAAACTTTTAAATAAAACATCACACACACACACACACACACACACACACACACACACACACACGGGGTGTTAGTGTTTATTAGTAGATTTTATGGAGAAGGGGGTTCAGTGAGGAAGTGTAGTGGCTGCTGCTGTGTCTTATTCTGTTCACAGATAGGTTGTTGTTGGTTTTTTGTTACCCAGGACATGTATTTCTTTAACTCAGGGATAGAAAGTTCATTTGGCATAATTCTGAATAAATCTTAAGGTGAGTTTTGGTCAAGATGGCAGCATAGGTAAATGTGGTACTCAGAATCTCTCACAACCACAACAAAATTACAATTAAAATACAAAACAGCCATCATTCAGAGTGCCTGAAATCTAGCTGAACAGAAGTCCTACAACTAGGGATATATTAGAAGAAGCCACATCAAGACTGGTAGGAAAGGTGGGGTTGTGGAATGGGCTGGTCCCATACTCACGGATGGCGGTTAAAAGTTGGAAGAGATATCTCAGCTGCAGAGGTACCCCCTAAGGAGTGATGGTCCCAGTCCCACATCTGAACCCCCAGCCCAGAGTTCCAGTGCCAGGAGGAGCAGTCCCCATAACTTCTCTGTTAAAACCAGTGGGAATTGTGGCTTAGTGAGGCTGAGGGTTCCTGGTGTCCAGGTATTCCTCTTAAAGGACTTAGACTCACTTTCTCTGAGCCCCAGTGCTGGAGCAGCAACTCAAAAGATGCCATATGGGGACATACAGGGAGGGACTGAATTGTCTGACTGCAGGGTAAGTTTTGGAGGTGCAACTTTCTCCCAGATAGAAGTGCCAGCGGAGGTCATTTTTTCCTTTTCTGAGCCCTCCTCCCTCAAAATCCCCAGGTGGACACCATATCTGAATCCCATCAACACTGGCTAACACTGTTGGCCTCACCCTGGTGATTTGCTGAGACCCCCCGACTCCACCTTCCCATTTGCAGGCCCACCCAATCCCTTTCCAGAGGCTTTTCCATAACCTGGCTTATGCTTTGGACATTTCTAAAATCTCTCAAACGAGCAGCATCTGGCCTCTGTTTACCTCATACTCCTTGTTAAGTAGCTCCAGGCCTGATACTAGTGGCAGCTAGCCTTGGTTTGCAATTTGGCCTCTCCTCTAGACACCTCCAAGTAAGCACAACTAGCAGTCAACTACAGATTGTTCTGTAGCTCATGCTGGGTGGCCCTTGGCAGGGCACAGGCGGTGGCTGACCTTGCACCTCTTGGGAGGCCCCAGAACTAGTGCACTCAGTGGACAGCACCAGACCACCCCGGATTTCAACCCAACCACCTCTACAAGTGACACACTCAAGGGGTAGAGGTCACAGGCACCAAAGCCCCACTAAAGCAAGTCCTGCTCTATAGGATCGGCCCCTGCACAGCAGCTTCTCCACTGTAGTGAAAGCCTGTCATCTCAGCTGGTCTTTGCAGCTGATCGGCCTGGGGGTCAGTCCCTACCAGTGATTTGCCAAAAACAATCAAGACTCAATTACAACAGGACAGTGCACAGAGTGCACTTGGAGTGCCCAGATCAAGTGACGGGAGGCTGCTCCACTGGGCCCTGTAGGACACCTACTACATGAGGCCACTCTACCAAGTCCAGAGATATAGCAGCTCTACCAAAAACATAGAAAGAAACACAGGGCAGCAGCCAAAATGAGGAGACAAAGAAACATGTCCCAAATGAAAGAACAGGACAAATCTCCAGAAAAAGAACTAAATGAAATGAAGGCAGTCTACCAGATAGAGTTCAAAACAATGATTATAAGTGTGCTCAAGGAACTTAGCAAGAACTTCAGTAGCATGAAAAGGAACATGGAAATTATAAAAAAAAAACCAGTAAGAAATGAAGAATACAATAATTGAAGTGAAGAAAAAGATTACGGGGAATCAACAGTAGAGTAGATGAAGCAGAGGATCAAATCAGCAATTTGGAAGATAAGGAAGCAGAAAATATGCATTTAGAATTGCAAAAAGGAAGAAGAACCCCAAAAGAAGGTAGTGTAAGGACCCTCTGGGACAACTTCAAGCATACCAGCAGTTCATCATGTGGTGCCAGAAGGAGGAGAGAAAGCAAGGAATTAAAAATTTGTTTGAAAAAATAATGATGGAAAACTTTCCTAACCGGTGAAGGAAATAGACATACAAGTCCAGGAAGTGCAGAGAGTCCCAAACAAGATAAACCCAAAGAGGCCCACACAAAGACATTATAATTAAAATGCCAAAGATTAAAGACAAAGAATTCTAAAAGCAGCAAGAGACAAGCTGTTAGTTATCTACAAGGGAATTCCCTTATTACTGTCATCTGATTTCTCAACAGAAACTTTGCAGGCCAGAAGAGACTGGCACAAAATATTCAAAGTGATGAAAAGCAAGGACCTACAACCAAGATTACTCGACCCAGCAAAGCTGTCATTTAGAATAGAACAGATAAAGAACTTCTCAGACAAGAACAATCTAAAGGAGTTCGTTACCACCAAAGCAGTATTACAAGAAACATTAAAGGGTCTTCTTTAAGAAGAAGGAGGAAAAAAACCAAACATCAAAAATATGAATAATAAAATGGCAGTAAATACATATCTGTTGACAATTACTTTAAAATGCAAATGGGCCCTAGCCAGTTTGGTTCAGTGGCTAGAGTGTTGGCCTGTGGGCTCAAGGGTCCTGGGTTCAATTCTGGTCAAGGGCACATGCCTGGGTTGTGGGCTTGATCCCCAGGAGGGGGTGTGCAGGACGTAGCCAATCAATGATTCTCTCTCATCACTGATGTTTCTGTCTCTCCTTCTCCCTTCCTCTCTGAAATCAATAAAAATATATTTTTTTGATTTTTTGATATTTTTTTGATTTTGGCTCAGTGGTTGAACATTGACCTATGAACCAGAAGGTCATGGTTCAATTCTCAGTGAAGGCACATGCCCAGTTTTTAGGCTCAATACCTGGTAAGGGGTGGGGAGCGGGGTGGGGGGGGAGGGGGCAGGAGGCAGCAGATCAATGATTCTCTCTCTGATCTTTGATGTTTCTTATTTCTCTCACTTCCTCTCTAAAATCAATAAATGTATTTTAAAAATACAACGGGTTAAATGCTCCAATCAAAAGATATTCAGTAACTGAAATGGATAATAAAATAAGACCCTTACTTATGCTGTCTGCAAGAGACTCACTTCAGATCATAAGGCACACACAGTCTGAAAGTAAAGGTGTGAAAAAAGATATTTCATGACAGTGGAAACAAAACAAAATAAAGAAGCTCTGGGCCCTAGCCGGTTTGGCTCAGTGGATAGAGTGTTGGCCTGCGGACTGAAAGGTCCCAGGTTCGATTCCTGTCAGGGTCACATGCCCGGGTTGCAGGCTCGATCCCCAGTAGAGGGTGTGCAGGGGGCAGCTGATCAATGATTCTCTCTGATCAATGATGTTTCTCTCCCTCTCCCTTCCTTTCTGAAGTCAATAAAAACGTATTTTAAAATAAATAAATAATTTAAAAAGCATAAAACTAGACTTTCAGCTCTTAGCACTGCTTCTGGGTTCTACAAGAAGACAAATGGTTGGCACCATATACCTATTTAGTGCTTATATAAGAGTTGCTTTTACTTTAATCATCAATTTTGCTGTTTAGCCAGCAACTCAATTCATTTTTTATCGGATCATATATAATTATGTGCTTACAGGGATAAATAACCTTGTTACAGTGACAATAGACAAAAAATGTGACTTGCCTACTATTGAAGAAATTCGATCCAGAGAAGAGTGACTAACACTAAAGTCTGAAAAAATGTTGTTTATTTTGTAAAAGAGCAGCTTACTCTATAGGCAAGTACATGGATAAGCTATTCTTTACTGTGTGTCCAGAGACAGGAGCCACAGAAGACTGTCCTGGTGGGTCTGCAGCCTGAGCAGTGAGGATAATTGCTAACCTTAAGTTGAACTGCAGGGATGTAGTGAAGTCTCTCCTGATGCTAAAGTTAAGGATGCAGCTGTCTGCAGTCATTCAGTAGCTGAGCTCCGTGCTTAGTAGCATCTTGTGAAGGTGTTCAATTTTTAACAAACTTAGTTACCTACTGCCTGTAATGAATGCCCACAAACCTAGCAGCTTCAGACAACACACATTCATTACCATAGTTCCTGTTGTCATGAGCTCATTTTTTTTAAAAGGGTTGTCATCTGCAGTCTTAAGGAAGCCTTTGCTTCCTTGCAGGCATTTGTCGTGAGCATTCAGTTCCGTACCAAGGACCTAGAGCCTGAGATCCAGACAGAATCAGAACACGGGCACTCTGGCCAGGCTCATGTCAGGTGGAGCAGGCTGGACTCGGAAGATGAACAGCAGGAGCACCTGTCAGTGCCACTGAGAACTGTGGTACAGCACTTGGGCCTCAGTCCTGGCTTTATTTCTTCTTAATATAGGCAGAATAGTGGCTGCTACCTGTGATGGTTGAGAATCCCCAGCTAAAGTTCCTAGAACTGTTGCTGTGAATCTTCCCTACATCCTTTCAACAGCCTTAGAAAGGTGTGGATAAGATGACTCTTCAGATTATGTCCAAGTTAACAGTAAGGGAGAACCCTGAGAATCTTTCTCTTTTAAAATGCTTTCTTGATCCTTCAGAAGAAGAAAGTCAGTGATATCCCTTATTTACTGCTTATAAAAAAATCATTATTATTACAGTTTAGTAATATTAAAATATTTATTTCTTACCTTGTTATATTAGTAGCTTTATATCTTAGCCCAGAGAACCATTTAATAAATCTCATTTTCAGAAATATAAAATCAAGTTTTAACCAATAACTCAATTGTTTCTGGTTTTATAGGTTTATAAAAACATGGACTGATATTTTCAGTATTATTTGCAAGAAAATTATCAATGGGATGAAATAATTGAAGTATAACAGAAGATATATTTTTTCAAAAAAGGAAGCCTTTGTACAGATCCCTGGATCCACAGAAGCGCTACTGCAGAGCAGGAAGGTGCCTTAATCTTAAGTCCAGCATTGACTTAAAGCTGCAAAAGTGACTTGATTTTACTTTGCAAATAACACTTATTGTTATGAAATGCTATAATATGTCGGATCACATGTTAACATGGCATATGTTGTTTTTTTTTTGATACCTGAGTTACATTATCAGAGTTGTTTCTTGGTGTCTATATGAATTTTCACTCCAGAAACAGAAGCTAACAAATTCTCTTAAGTAAAGAACATCTAGGACAGTATGGTGGCTGAAACTGAATAATAATATCCAAATTACTGTTGCTTATACTATGTAGGGAAAAGGAAATGACTGCTTTCTAAAAATTGGGTGTTTGATCATTTATAAATACTGTTTTATACTTTTCAACATTTTTAATAAAGATTTTTTATTGTTGGCTATACAATAACACTCAGAAGGATTAAGATATCTAAATATAATGATTTACTACATGGAGCACATTTGTATAATTCATTGAAGGTTTAGTTCTAAGCATTAATACAACAATGTTGTATAGTGTTGTGCCCAAGGCTTAAAGGAAACTTGGCATTATAAAAAATACTTTTGTTTCTCTCTGATTTATAATTACTTTAAAAAAAATTTATTAGTATACATACAGGAGAACACAAAGGCACTCAGAAATATTGGACAACGGCAGGCTCCACAACCTAGGCTCTGACCAGGAATCAAACCGTGACCTCCTTGTTCATAGGTTGACACTCAACCACTGAGCCATACCAGTCAGGCAACCTGAGTAGTCATTTAAAACTTTCAGTCTCTGAAAGATGGATTCCACTCATAAATCCAAAATACTAAATCTGACTGAACAGCAACATCTTTCTACCTAGACACACACCCTCTTTTCCTTTTGAAATCCAGTATAAGGGGCAAGAAATGTTGCATCTATACAATATATATAAAACCCTAAGTGACCAGTTGCTATGACTCACACTGACCACCAGGGGGCAGACATTCAATGCAGGAGCTGCCCCCTGGTGGTCAGTGTGCTCTCACAGTGGGAGTGCCGCTGAGCTGACTGACAGGCATCAGACGGCAGGTTCACAGCAGGTGCAGTGGGGCCAGGATGAGTGGGAGCAGCGTGATCCCTGGCCCAGGTCGGGCTCCTCCCCGGCCGCTTTGCGCACTACTACATCCCTCAGGGGATGTCAGACTGCCGGGTTCGGCCCAAAACCAGCAGTCCGACATCCCCCGAGGGGTCGCAGATTGCCAGCTGGGCACAGGCCATGTTGAGGGACCCCTCCGCCTCTAGTTAATTATAAATAAAAATTCAATATCTTACAAAGGAGAAACAATGTAAAAATGTCAATCCTTATTTATACTAGTCAGTCAAATATACACACACGAACCAAAATAATTGATTGCTTCCAGTAGTGGATAGAGATAAATGTTTTTTAAAAATATTTTTTTATTGATTTTAGAGGGAGAAAGAGATAGAAACATCAGTGATGAGAGAGAATTATTGATTGGCTGCCTCCTGCACCCCACACTGGGGATGGAGCCCACAATCCAGGCATGTGCCCTGACCGAGAATCAAACTGTGACCTCCTAGTTCATAGGTTGACGCTCAATCACTGAGCCATGCCATCAGAGCTAAATGTTCACCAGAATCTATAATTATCTAGGATTATAGTTTTCTTATCTGTAACATAGGATTGAGAGGACGGGGTGATACCAATGACTTGGACTGGATGACCTCTAACATTCTTTGATTCCTGATTTTGCAAAATCACCTTACTTTTCATTCATCCAACAAATACTTCTGGAGTACCTTCTATACATCAAACAGTATACTAGGGATAGCTATATACTTCTTAATGTCATATACATTTTATTTTTTTTCCACATAAGTTTTATAATAAACTATTTCAGGTTTACAATTTATAGGATTTGCCTAATTCCATTGACTAAATAGTAATACTGGATTTTAAAAGGAAGTTTCCCCTTTGAACTGAAGGAATATGGTAGCTTAAAAAATATAATATAGGCCTCCTGGTGCTTACCACAGGCTGTGTTCTTACACTGACTGTACAGAAATAGGAGGCAGAGTAAGCTTGCCCCATATACACCTCAGCTCAGGCTCTTTGCCTGGTCTGTATTGTGAATGGGGAGACACTGAAAAAAAAAATATATATATATATAATATGGATTCTTCCACCTTTATTTCACCTCTGTAGTCTTTTTTTTTTTTTAATATATTTTATTGATTTTTTACAGAGAGGAAGGGAGAGAGATAGAGAGTTAGAAACATCGATGAGAGAGAAACATCGATCAGCTGCCTCCTGCACATCTCCCACTGGGGATGTGCCCGCAACCCAGGTACATGCCCTTGACCGGAATCGAACCTGGGACCTTTCAGTCCGCAGGCCGACGCTCTATCCACTGAGCCAAACCGGTTTCGGCAGCACCTCCTGTAGTCTTGATAATCTTTATTCTAAAAAACTTTTAAGCATGAGAGTTAAATAAGTGATACCAGTTACCAACCAAAATCATCATTTTGGCAATTTCCATATGATAAATAGTCAATGTTTTAAACTTAATACTTTCAGAAATGATCTGGCACTGTTCATGAGTATTTCTACATCTAGATCAGGATTGCATGCACCTGATTAACAAGTGAGGACACAATTTACCCCCTTAGTGTATTCAGGCACTTTTGTGGTGGTGTAATCTTTCTTTTAAGTTCTGTTATTCAATATCATCTTTAATAGTGTAGTAAACACCTTTTCAGAAATTTTCAATGAAAGCCTTTTAATTACCTTTGGTTTAATTAATGGCCAACATTTTACCACATTCTGAATAATATTTGGCTGAGTTTATTCATAAACATTCACTACTCTTCAGTAAGGGCCTACTGGTGTAGTGTGGGAATCAGGAACCAGCTGCCTCTTTGGTATTTCAATTGGTATTGGTTAGTGCTGTCACTCTTTGGGGAGAAAGGTCAAAATGAAGCCCTGTGAAAATTTATTAGTACTGTCTTTGGTCCTTCAAACACTTGAACAAAAGTGATGACATTTAAGGATATTAAGTTGAATTTCAGGTATTGCCATTGCCGTTAAAAAAAAAAAAGGTAGACAGGAGACTTGATTTTACCTGGTACAAACTTACATTCAGTCCCTGAGGTATCTGACCAGTATCACTTTGCCAAACCAGAGAGTAGCTGCAGCAGAGTAGTTATTAATCAGGGACACGTTTACAGAGTTTAGTTTCATCTTTACATATGGCTGATTTTTAAAATATTTTTACATATTTAATGGTTCTGATTCAATGTGTCATAAGTTAATTTGACTAAGATTAGTTTAAATCAGATAGGCAATGTTTATTTGAATTTTATTTCCAATAGAATACAGATTTTTACTTTGTTTACAGAGTGTTTAAATTCAAGATTATCAGACATGTCAGATTTCCATTCAGTAAACTTTAAAGCAATAAATGTATATCAAGGGCTTGGTGTATATTAAGGCATTTGCATAGCTTATGTTTTGTTCTAGGAATAGCATTGTTATCAATGGAAAATACTTTTAATCTGTTACTATGAAATTAAGTATATTTTTGCATTTCAGCCAAAATAAAGACCTGATGTAATAATATGTAAGATACAGGTAATAATAAGTCAACAGGGGTTTCATATACTTAGAACTATGTTTTACAATTTAAATTTAAAATGCAATATAGATTCAGAAAGGTCCATATTTTTCTAACAAGTTCACTTTGTATTATTTTGTTGGTTTACATAAGGAAGCAAGGATTTGTATTTATATTAAAAGCTTGAGAAAGCTATTAGTCAAGTTTATTATATTTGTACATGATTGCAGATGAGTGCATGCCCATTTAAAAGAAAAGATGGACACTATTTTAAAGTGATCTTTAATGTTTTTATTTAAACAGATTTGACATACAGTTTATTTTGGTTGTCTTTACTTACCAAGTCCCTCCCATAAGTCTTGTATTTGTTTTTCATAAATATAACCCTGGACCATGACTTAATGTTAATTTTTTGCTTTGTCTTTTGGATAGTCTAATTACATTAACATGAAGGCTGAACATTTTAAACTTTTTTCAAAAATCATAACTTACTTTATTATATAAAAATAAAGTTCTGTGTTAGAACAGTTTGTTGTTGTTATAAAGTGGTATTTGCCAAATGAAAGAATAACTATTATTTTGGTCATAAATCTGGTCAAATATTGTTTAGTTAGAGAAAGAAATTTGGCTAATAATTTGGAGTAACTACATCTAAGACATTTAATATTTGAATGTAACAATATTGTAGTTTACCTAAGCCAGAGGTATAGATTGCTTTATTCAAAGTTTTTAACTTAGTTTTTACTGAACATAATTTTCAATTCAGAAATAACTTTTGGATCATAAGTACTTGCAAAACACTAGAAGTTGCTGAATTGTGGTTTTCAGAATGCTGAATAATAAATTCTATTTTATGTAGAATTCTTTTGTGGCATATGTGTTCCAATTCCCCTCCAAAGGGACAGCTTAATAGTTGAGGCTGCTGAATGAAGCAATAAGGATCTGAGACAGGAACTGGCAGAAGCTGTAACCGGACAACCAAGGGGTCTGGTCACTACTTGAGCCAATTAAGCAGAGACAGGGTTGCATTGTTAAAGAATTTACCAGGCAACTGAAAAATACGCAGGAGTACCAGAGGCACAGGAAAAACCCATTTATTTTCAGGTGTTTCTCATGTACTAGTACAGGACTCCGGGGAGGCTGTTTCTCTCCAAATCCTGAGCAAACCAATATGGAGGAAGCTTTCCGTTTATACCCTTTGGTTTCTTTGTCCCCCAAATATGGATGATACTTCTGGACCTTTCGCAGGCTTTGCAAAAAGCCCCATGTGCTGGGATGGGGGCAGTGAGACCACATCTCAAGGCCTGGCCTGGCGCCAGCACTGATAACTCCATCTGGGGGTTGTGTATTGTTCATGGTTTATGGCCTCTAAAATGGGAATAGTACTTTAGGTAAACAGGTCTTGCAGGACCAGATAATTAAAGAAGGGGCAGTGACTAGACCAGTGATGGCGAACCTTTTGAGCTCGGCGTGTCAGCATTTTGAAAAACCCTAACTTACTCTGGTGCCGTGTCACATATACAATTTTTTTGATATTTGCAACCATAGTAAAACAAAGACATTTTTGATATTTATTTTATATATTTAAATGCCATTTAACAAAGAAAAATCAACCAAAAAAAAAATGAGTTCGCATGTCACCTCTGACACACGTGTCATAGGTTTGCCATCACTGGACTAGACTATAGGCCAGCCGTGGGCAAACTACGGCCCGCGGGCCGGATCCGGCCCGTTTGAAATGAATAAAACTATTGAAAAAAAAGACCGTACCCTTTTATGTAATGATGTTTACTTTGAATTTATATTAGTTCACACAAACACTCCATCCATGCTTTTGTTCCGGCCCTCCGGTCCAGTTTAAGAACCCATTGTGGCCCTCGAGTCAAAAAGTTTGCCCACCCCTGCTATAGACTAGGAAGAATGTGCATTAGGTTACTGGCACAGATTCAGATTGCTAGCCCCCCTAAAATGTCTCATTTTCCCCATCAGAATCATATATGAATGTTTATTCCATTAATGCTGGCAATATGGGAGAACAGGTCATCCATAAAAATCTGCTCTGCCTCTCCCCATAAGCCAGCTGCTTATATTGGGTAGAAGGACAAAGATTATGGGAGAAAGTAAGAATTATAGGCATAGGAAAGTAGGCACAGTATAATCATTACAGGTTACTAGTAATGTGGGCTGTGTGGGGGTTGCAGAGAGTGGGTGCCTTTGGGCACCTCTGAGATTACAGGCAATAGGGGCTGGGGATTGCGAAGGGCAGGTGCCTCCAGGATTAGATTGTTTCAGCCATGAGGTTGTAAATCTTTCCATAATGCTAGGCAGTTCTCTGGAAAGGAGGATGGACTGCATTCTGATGTTAGCTCCCATGTCCCCGAGCATAGAACTCTCAGCCAGGTTAGAATGCACTTTCTCTAATCAGAACAGAACCATCGCGGTTAACAGCATTATTAAATTTTTAATAATTGTAGCTAGTCCTTAGTATTCTATTTCTGCCCCTGACAAGGCCAGTAGATATGAAGCAACCTTTGGGAAGAGGTATGCCAATTCAGCCCTGTTTGGAGTAGGAAGGATTAACAACTAGATGGCCAAATTTTGACCCTTTAAAGAATAGAACTAATGATAGCACTTTGGCCTTACTTTTCTCCTTTCTCATAAGCTAGCTTTTTGGAACCACTCTGGGAAAATTGAGTGCTGTTGGCCTCTTGTACTTGTTTTACTTGCCCCCAGACTCTACAGGGATGAGAACTAACATGTAGTTCCTTCTGTGTAACAGCTTTTTGTAGGTGAGGTTAACAACCCTTTATTACTGTCATGGTCTTTAATGCTTCAGTGCCTTCCGTCTGGTACAGAGGTTTTACTCCTTAATTCAGGGCATTTTGTTTTTCCACCAAGAATGGCTCTTTCCCACCCTTCCCCACGCAATGTAATTCTTTTTATCCAGGCTTTCGAACTCCAGCAGCATTCTTCCATTACTCTCCATGGCCTCCACACAGACTAACATTTCTGGCTGCCTAGTACTAATTTCATTTAGCCATATGTTGGTTTGAAATACTTGCAACCCAACTCACTAGATTATAATTTTTTTTTTTCACTAGAGAAAATTTATTTGAGCAAGCAAAGAGAAAGTACACTCAAAGAGAAATTTGGGGCAAGTGGCTCAAAGAGCTGCCTAGATTATAAATTCTTGAGGTCTTTTTCTTTGTAACTTATTACCCACAAAATGAACACTGACGTTCAGAAAATAATTGAAGTGGTTAATTTAATGTCCATTAGATTTGTTAACTGTTGTGCTGCCTAAGTTGCAGTGGACACCAGCGCCAATAAAATTATCTCAATCTTGAAAAATACTGAACTATCACATATTTTAGTGGAAGTATAAATTTATGGTGCAATATCTTTGGAGAGCAACTTGATAATATCAGGTTTTCAAATGCCCATATTCTCTGACCTATCAGGTTCTACTTTTAGGAGTTTTATTGATTTACTTTTGCATTATGAACAATAATTATAAGGATATTTGTTACAGTTCTGTTTGCATATGCAAAATATCTGAAAGGAGACACTGAACTATTAATGGGATTGCCTCCAGAGGAAAATGAGGGGTAATAGATTACAGTTCACTGTGTGCCCCTTTATGCTATTTCATTTTCATACCGTGTGCATATATTACTTGTAAAAAAAGAAAAATGGTCCCATAAATGGTCTACAGATCAGTGGGGGGGAAAATTATTTGACATGATGCTGGACCAATGTGCTATACATTTGGGGAAAGGTAAAGATGCTTCTGTTTGCCTCTGGCAACACATTCCAGATGGCTCATGGACTTTATCAGAAAATGAAAGCGGGAAGGTACTACAGGAAAAGATGGGTAAAGACTTTTATAATGGGATAGGAAAGGTATTCCTAGACAGACATACTGCTGGTGATCATAAAAACAGATGTGAGGCCCTGGTGGGTTGCTCAATGGTTAGAGCATTGGCCCACATAGCGAAGGGTTTGGGTTCAATTCCTGGTCAAGGGCATACTAGTATACCTGGATTGCAGGTTCCATCCCAGCCTGGGTTGGGGTCTGTGCAGGAGACAACAAATTGATATTCTTTCTCATGTCGATGTTTTTCTCTCTCCCCTCCATCCATCGCCTCCACTCTCTTTAAACATCAATGGAAAAAATATCTTCGGGTGAGGATTAATAAAAATAAAAAAATAGGATTGATTGGTTACAGCGTGGATAAAGATGCTCAGCTTCATTATTTTGCCTAAGATAGGCAATCACCAGTGTTGCCGAGGATAGAGCAAAGAAGTATTTCTGGTGGGGAGTATAAAATGGCTTAACTGTGAAAAAAAAAAAAAAGAATATGACAATATGTGTCCAAGTTTCACCACATAATCTCTACTGACAACCCCACTTTTAAAAATTCATATAGCGATGTGTATAATCCTATATAATAAAGAGGTAATATGCAAAATGACCATCACTCCAACACACAAGATGGCCGCCCCCATGTGGACACAAGATGGCCAGCAGGGGAGGGCAGTTGGGGGCGATCAGGCTGGCAGGGGAGGGCAGTTGGGGGCGACCAGGCCAGCAGGGGAGCAGTTAGGCATTGATTAGGCTGGCAGGGGTGGTTAGGGGGTGATCAGGCCGGCAGGCAGAAGCAGTTAGGGGCAATTGGGTAGGCAGGTGAGTGGTTGGGAGCCAGTGGTCCTGGATTGTGAGAGGGGTCCCAGATTGGAGAGGGTGCAGGCTGGGCTGAGGGACACACACACACACACACACACACACACACACACACACACCCTGTGCACGAATTCATGCACCTGGCCTCTAGTGTGTGAGATAATAGAAAATATATGTATTGGTCCCTGACCCCAGTTCCTGGCACAGCTCCTAAAACCCTTGTAATTTTCTAAGAGCACTAGAAGCTTATTTTGTTCCAATGAGGTGACTGAGTGGGCTCCTGGATGGGGACTGGTCATCAGAAAGACTAGAAAAAGCTTGGAACTTCCAGACCTATCCCTCATACTCCAGAGGGGGAAGAAGGGCTGGAAATGGAGTCACCCATGTGAGGAAGATTCCATAAAATCCCAATCATAGGAGGTTTGGAGAACTTCCAGGCTGGCACCCTAACTCAATGGGGACTAAATCTGTGCTTGGGACCTGCCCAGACCTCACCCTATGCATCTCTTCATCTGGCTGGTCATCTTTGTCCCTTATCATATCCTTTAATGAACTGCTGGCGTGTTTCCCTGAGTTCTGTGAGCTGCTCGAGCAAATTGATCCAAACTGAGGAGGGGGTTATGGAAACCTTTTATTTGTAGCCAAGATGAACAGCAGTTGTGGGTAACTTGGGGACCTATTACTTGCAAGGGGCAACTGAAGCAGGGTGGGAAACAGTTTTGTGGGACTGAGTCGATGTCCAGGTAGATAGTGTCAGAATTAAATTCTTTGCAGCTGGTGTTGCAAAGAATTGCTTGGTGTGGGAAAAAACCCCTCCATATTTGGTGACCTTAAGTAAAGTGTTTCATGTGTAGTAAAGGAGACACACTGGAGAGAAACACAGAACTGGGTTCTTCCCCATGTAGAAAGAAAAAAAATCTTACCTACAAGTGAGGCTAGTATTTGAGAGGCTTTTTAAAAAACAGTAAATATTGATGAACATTGGCACCTTGGCCAGTGTGCTCAATGGTTGGAGCTTCGGCCCGCACACAAAAGGGTCTCGGGTTTGATTCCTGGTCAAGAGTAGTACCTCAGTTGGGGGTTCACTCCCCACCCCCAGTAGGAACATGTGTGGGAGATAACCAATCGATGTCTCTCCCTCACATCAGTTTTTCTCTCTCTCTCCCCCTCCCTCCCTCCCTCCACTCTCTGAAAAGCAATGGAAAAAAATATCCTTGGGTGAGGATTAACGACAAAAAAGGAAATTGGCTAAATTGTTACTGTGTTGATACAACAAAGCCATTTAAAGATTCTATATATATATTTTTAAATATATTTTATTGATTTTTTACAGAAAGGAAGGGAGAGGAGATAGAGTTAGAAACATCAATGAGAAACATCAATCAGCTGCCTCCTGCACACCTCCTACTGGGGATGTGCCCGCAACCAAGGTACATGCCCTTGACCGGAATTGAACCTGTGACCCTTCAGTCCCCAGGCTGACGCTCTATCCACTGAGCTACACCGGTTAGGGCAAGATTCTATATTTTTATATTCATAAAATTGAAATAACTCTGTGGGGAAGATCTTAGACATTAAGTGAGCCCTAGCTGATTTGGCTCAGTGGTTATAGTGTTGGTCCCTCAGACTGAAGGGTTGAGGGTTCAATTCTTATTAAGGGCATGTCCTTGGTTGCAGGCTCCCTGGCTCCCATCAATGGATTTATCTCTCACATTGATGATTCTCTGTCTCTCCCCTTCCCTTCCTCTCTCTAAAAATCAATGGAAAAAATATTATTGGGTGAGGATTAACCAAAAAAAAAAATTAAGTGAAAAAAATTGCAGAAATCTATATACATAGTATGATCCCACTGAGGGTTTTAAAAGTCCATGGTCCATGTTGTGTACCTGTGTGGACTCATGTTTAGTTTGTTTCCAGAGTGTGTGTGTGGGCGGGGGAGGGGGAGGGCAGAAGGCAGTGAAATATTTCTCTTCTGTGCATTTTGAAAATTTCTTATTAATCACATAGTTAAGATTTCTGGATTATACAGCAATCCAAATCCAAGTCACTGTCATTACTGGGAGGGTAATTTTGGAGTTCCTTAAATGTTTTCTCACAGGTAAAACTGTCCCAAATGATAGTGTTGGGGGATTCCTTCCATGTTGTCCTGAACCTTTCATGTGTCAGGCAACCTCCAGATTCTTGACTCATGAAGGAAAATTTTCAAGACAGAGTCCAGGTAAGTTTATTAAAGCTTGGGCTAGAGAGGCAAAGGAAGGACCCCTTGGAGGCAGGACCTGGCGATAAGTCTGCAACAGCTGCTGCTGCTGCTGCTGCCGCCGCCCATGGTTCCCGTGGGACTCATCCGGAAACTTAGGACAGAAGGTGCAAAGTATATGCCTGAAGAAAGGGGGAACAGGCATGCTCAAAGAGCACACACCAGGAGTTCTTTGTCCTGAGGGTTTTATCTATTTCTATGGGTGAGAATTTTAGGGGAGGCTCCAAGGCAGCATCTCAACAATATTTACTAGACTTCTGGGTGTGTCCTTTGGTAACTGATGTATTAAAAGTTTGGGGTCATTTTCTGAGTAGTTTCACTTCTGTCTTGGATTAGTCTGGCTCTAATTGTGTTTTGTTGTTATCTCCCTAAGGTGATTTAAACCACCTGCTCTTAGTGTTGTGGCAGAATGCATGGGAGTGTGGTCAGCCGGCACTCTGAAGGAGGAAAGTTTACCCTTTATTTCGAAGATCTGCTAGTCCAGGGGAATTCCGGATCCAAAGCCTGAACTCAACTTGTGAGGAGGCTCTGACCTATGCATCTCCTCCTGTGACGGGCCCCTGAGGGTCCCCGCAGCTCCTGGCGGGGGCCCTGCTCCCCAGCTCTGCCCAAGTCAGCTGTGGTGGGCCCCTGAGGTTAGGCGTCAGTCAGAGTGGGGAAGTAGGACTACAGTTTTAATCAGATACTGAACTAGGTTGCAAGCTCCCCTCCTGCCCCCCCCCCCCCCATTTTCCTTTTCATTAGTTATCTTTGGTTAGGGAAGATAGAATCTCTGCTCAGCAGTTCCAAGTTTGTTCAGCCATTTGTCTGTTTCTCCATTCCACTTACCTGGGAATTTTCCTAGTTTCTTACTAACCTGCCTCAATAGAATTACTGTATCGGGTGACACATGTAAAGTGCTTGACTATTTTTATCCAGAAAAAGGTTATTTGAAAGAAAAGATCGACAGCTGATTAACTGTATAATATGTTAATTTTATCCCGATAAAGTTTTTTTCCTGATAAAGTTTTTTAAAACACACCTTCATGCAACAGTTCTGATAAAAACCGTTTTACTTCATTTTAATGTCCACTGTTGGTAGAAGAAAAAAGACATTTTTAGGAATATATTTGACTGACAAAGCTTGTTTTCATTTACGTTTAGGCAACCCACTGGATGTCACATATACAGACTTCAAACCATTAGTTTGCAGTTTCATCGCAGGTTCACCCAAAATGCATCTTACATCACTAACCCGGGTGAAGAAACAGAAACACAAGAGAGAAGCTGGAGCTTGAAGACCTGATGTTCTGAACGCTTTGCTCACGACTCTGGTCCAAAGGTCACTTTTAAAATTGAACTTATTGGGTGACCTTGGTTAATAAAATTATACAGGTTACAGGTATACTACACTACAGTATGTCATCTGTACAGTGTACTGTTCACCGCGCCAAGCCGAGTTCCCCGGCGGTCACAGTCCCTAACGCTCCCGGTTCCAGGGCGCGGTCGTTAGGTCCACTTCTTGGTGACATTGAGGTGGCTGAGCTGGTCGACGAGCCGCCGGTGCGGCGGGAACTTGGACTCCCTGGCCGCCTTGATGGCCTGGAAGGCGGCCGCCCTGCGGGCCGCGGCGTGCCCGAACTCTTGCTCGGCGCTAAGAAAGGGAGCGCTCAGCCAGTAGTGGTTCTCCGCCTCCGTCTCCAGGCGGCGGACGGTGTTCTGCTTCGCCTGGAAGGACACGAAGCGCGGCCGCCGATGCTTTCCGATCCACTGCCGGCCAGGGATGCGATTGCGGCGCAGGACCGCGGTCAGGAACATGGCGCCTGTCGCGAACAGAGACCGGGAACGGGTTGGCCACGCGCCCGGCGCCGGGGCCACCAGCGCCTCCGGGGAAGTGCTCGCCCACCCAGGGTCCCCGAGTGGCCACGAAAGCCAGGGCACTCACCAGTCCACCGCCTCGGGAGCCCGCGTCCCTCCGCACACCGACTGACGCACCGCCCGTAGTGCGTTGGCTCCGCCCGGCGTGGGCCGCCTCCGCGGGAGATGGCTCTCGCGAGACTTCGGCTCCCGCGAGAGGGGACTAGTGCGCCGGCCGCGGGACCAACGAAACTTCCGGCGCCGGGGATTCAAGCGAGTGGCGGGGTCCGCGGCGCTGTGTGCTCACCATGGACCCGATCCGGAGCTTCTGTGCGAAGCTGCGGTCTCTGGCGGTCACCTTGGACAGCGAAACGGCGCGGCTGCAGCGGGCGCTGGAGAAGGAAGACAGCGGTGAGAGGGGCGGGTGGGTGGCGTCGAAACGGGCACACTCCTCGGGTGGGCCGTTAATCCGCCGTGGGAGGGGGCCGCTGGGTACGAATGCGGGCGGCGCGCAGCGTGCAGCCCCGGGAGGTCACTGGGGCCGCCCTCCCTGATTCGCTCCTTCGCCCCTGGGGGTGGGGTGACCCCGCGCCCTTCGGAGAAGAAAAGCAGCGCGTTGCTGTGTAGCCTGGAGAAACACGTAGTGCGAATCAAACCTAAGTTGACACGTTGAGCTCAGCCTGCGCACCTGAGTTACACTTGGTGTGCTTGCTAGTCGTACAGAATCTGTACTTATCACTAGCACACAATAGGAACAAAATTAGCTCCCTTTACAGTGCAGCTGTTCAGCACTGCCCTCCGCATGTATAGTGATGATGGTCCACAGTTGCAGTAAACGTCTATTTTTCCCAGCAAACCGTGTGGCCAACACAAACACCAGGACTCAGTACTGCTCTTTTTCTTTCTTTATTTTTTTTTTTTGTAAGTAAAGTAAAATTCTTCACCACTGACCTTTGTATTAGGGATTTTTTAAAATTGAAAGAGTAGTTCAGACTTAATAAATGTCATAATTTTAATGTGCCTTAAAATATTGCATCCTGTAGAGTCCTTTTACTTCAATGATTTTGTTAAAGGTTATCCAGCCATTTAAAAATGTTTATTCTTGTGACTGTAAAAACTACCTGTATGTATGCATCGCAAAATTTTGAGATATGGAAAAATAGAAAAAATAAATATATCCTGTAACTGCACCATCAGAGGACACCACTCAATGTTTTAGTAGCTTTTCTATCATTCTTATTTTTAGAATTCCTTTATTTTTCTTGGATTTTGTTTATGTAGTTGAAATAATGCTATAAGACAGGAAAGTATACTAGCATGTTAAAATTATTTTTTAATTATTTTTTTAAAGTTATTGATTGATTTTAGAGAGAGGAAGGGAGAGAGAGAAACATGATTTGTTGTTCCACTAATTTATGCATTCATTGGTTGATTCTTGTATATGCCCTGACTGTATTGCACCACTATCTTGGCATATGGGGAGGACGCTCTAACCAACCAATTTACCCGGCCTGGGCCAGCTGTGTTTTAAAATTCTTGATATTGCAGGGTAGGTGTGGTTCAGTGGTTGAGCTTCAAACTATGAACCAAGAGATCACTGTTCCATTCCAGGTCAGGGCACATGCTCAGATTGCAGGCTGGATCCCCAGTGGGGGTGTGTGTGGAAGGTAGCTGATCAATGATTCTCATCATTGATGTTTCTATCTCTCCCTCTCCTTTCCTCTCTGAAATCAATAAAAATAGTTTTTAAAAGTTATTTAAAAGTATATACATATATTTTAAAAGTTCTTGATATGTAGCTGAATTGCTTTCCACAAAGCTTTTGCAAATTTACCTTCTTACCAACATATTGCCTGTGTACACAAATTCTGCCTTTTCTTTTGGTTTTACAAGAAAAAGTTGGAATAATTTTTTTAATCCAGGCCCATATATATTACAGAAAATATAAGAATAGTGAACATTAGAGAAAATGGTCACAAAAAGTTTTACCTTTTATTATCACGGTGATGTCATTCAATTGGTTGACTTTTAAACATTTTTATTGAGATGTAATTAAAATACCACAAAATTGGGCATTTAAAGGATACAATTCAGTGGCCTTTTAGTATATTCACAGTTGTACAACTGTCATCACAATAAGTTTAGGTTTTCATCATCCCCAAAAGGAACCCATGTGATTGTTAGCAGCTCACAGTCCCACCTCCATCTACCACACTAGTCTTATGCAAACACTAATTTACCTTCTTTCTTTATAGATATGCCTATTCTGGACATCCTATCTAATAATAGACAAGCATGGTAATTAACCATAACTTCACTACCCTTCCCATTGGCTAACCAGGGTGATATGCAAATTAACTGCCAACCAAGATGGCGGCTGGCAGCCAGGCAGCTGAAGCGAACAGGAGGCTTGCTTGCTCCAGTGATGGAGGAAGCCAGAGTTCCCCGCCTGCCGCTGCTGGGCTCTGAGCTTGCACTCTAAGCAACTATGTTGCAATTATAGAAGCTAAACAAGCTCCAGAAACCTGCTTTCAGCCAGCTTCGGCCTCAGAGCTGGAGCCGGCTCGCTCAGCTCTAGTGACAGCTATAGAAGGTAAATAAATCCCAGAATTTAAAAAACAAACAAACAAACAAAAAAAACAGAAAAAAAGGAGAGGCTGGGAGCTTCAGTTGCCCGCCAGCCTGAAAATGGCCCTCAGCCCCTCACCCAGACTGGCCAGGCACCCAAGCGGGACCCCCACCCTGATCCGGGACACCCTTCAGGGCAAACTAGCCGGCCCCCACCTGTGCACCAGGCCTCTATCCTATATAGTAAAAGGGTAATAATGCAAACTGACCCTAACAGCAGAAAGACTGAGAATGACTGGTCACTATGACACACACTGACCACCAGGGGGCAGATGCTCAATGCAGGAGCTGCCCTCTGGTGGTCAGTGTGCTCCCACATGGGGGAGCTCTGCTCAGCCACAAGCCAGGCTGATGGCTGCCAGTACAGCAGTGGTGGTGGGAGCCTTCCTGCCTCCTCAGCAGTGCTAAGGATGTCCGACTGAAGCTTAGGTCTGCTCCCCGCTGGCAAGTGGACATCCCCCGATGGCTGCTGGGCTGCTAGAGGGATGTCTGATTGCCAGCTTAGGCCCAATCCTCTGGGGAGCAGGCCTCAGCCAGCAGATGGTCATCCCCCGAGGGGTCCCAGACTGTGAGAGGGCACAGGCTGGGCTGAGGGACCCCCCCCCCCCCCAGTGCACAAATTTTTGTGCACCGGGCCTCTAGTTTTATATAAATGGAATCATACATATGTGATCTTTTGTGGCTGACTTGTTTCACTTAGCATCCATGTCAGTGTGTATCTGCAATTTATTTTACATTCATGTGCAAGTTTTCATTTGAATATAATGTTTTCAGTTCTGTTGGGTATACTCTTGGGTAAAACAAAGTGAATTGTTTCCCAAAGTAGATGTGCCATCTGTATAGTTCCACCAGCAATGAATAGGGGTTGCAATTTATTCACATCCTCATCAACATTTGTTATTACCTGTCTTTTTTATTGTAGACATCCTAGTGTGTATAAAGTAGAAAATCATTGTGGTGTAGAATTGCATTTCCCTAATGAAAACTGGTTAACTTTTTTTTTTTTAATGTGTTTTTATTGATTTTAGAGAGAGAAGAAAGGAGAAAGCTAGAGATAGAAACATGATCGGCTGCCTCCTGCATGTTCCCTACTGGGGATCTAGCCAGAAACCTGGGCACATGCCCTGACCAGGAATTGGGAATCCAACCAGTGGCTCTTGGTTCATGGGTCAACAAGCAACCACTGAGCCACATGGGTCCAGCAGAAAATTGGTTGACTTTTAACAGGTAGAAAGAGATCTTCAAAGGAGACATATTTTAGGAAAAAGAAATACAATTCCTTTTTTATTGTTGTTAAGCCTCACCTGGAGATATTTTTCCATTGGTTTTTAGAGAGAGTGGAAGGGAGTGGGAGAGACACAGAGAGAGAAACATCAATGTGAGAGAGACAACATTGAATGGTGCTCCCTGCTCACACTCCAACCAGGACCAGGGATCGAGCCTTCAACCTAGGTTCGTGCCCTTGACCCGAATCCATCCCTGGACCCTTCAGTCCATGGCTGACTGACACTCTATCCACTGAGCCAAACCAGCTAGGGCAAGAAACATAATTCTTTAAAAAAAACTGCCTCTATTTTATAGATAGGACCATCTGATTAATAAGAAAGGTGACAGTACAGTGGGTAAAGGATGTTTTTTCAGTAAATGGTGCCAGGTCAATTGTATACTCAGGGGAAAAAACATGGGTCTTCATCCTTATCTCCTTCCATACAGAAAGATCAATTCCAGGTGGATTTTATTTCTGAATGCAAAGGAAAGCAATAAAGCTTTTAGAAGAAAATATGTGTTATCAGTAAAGAAGTTTTATAAAATATGAATCAAAAAGTGCTTGCCATATAGGAAAAAATTGCTCAGTAGGACCATGTTCTCATCTCTTGTCCCTCCCTCCCTTCCTGATCTGAGTGTTGATTATGTAGGTGTTTACTTTGAAAGTTCATCAAGCTATATACTTAGGATTTCTGTACTTTTCTATGTGCATGTTATCCTATCTAATAAAAGAGAAACATGGTAATTAGCCGTACATCCGCTACCCTTCCCATTGGCTAATCAGGGCGATATGCAAATTAACTGCCAGCCAAGATGGTGGTTAACCACCAACAAAGATGGCGGTTAATTTGCATATGTAGCCGCAATGCTGGGAGGCGAAAGGGGAAGGACTGAAGAATGGTGATCGGCAACCCAGGCTGCAGGCAAGAGCTGGGGGGTGGGCAAAGGCCGCCTTTCCCCACTCACCAGCCGGTGATCACCATCGGAAAGCCAGTTGCGATTGCCAGCTGGCCTGCGTGGAGCGATTGCCATGGCGATAGGAGGGTGGGAGGGCCTGCGCCCTGCGATAAGAGGGCGGTAGGGCCGGGCGCAAGCCAGGCGGCAACTCCGGACTCCCGGGACTGGCGGCTGGCCTGCGGCCCCGAGATTGCCATGGTGATTGGAGGGCGGGAGGGCCCGGGAGCAGGCCAGGCAGCAACCCCGGGTCCCCCAGGGGCGGAGTTGCTGGCTGGCCTGCCCCCTGCGATCGGAGGGCGGGAGGGCCGGGGTGCAGGCCAGGCCGCAACCCCGGACGCCCCGGGGGCCAGGGTTGCTGGCTGGCCTGCGCCCAGCGATCACCATGGCGATCGTAGGGCGGGAGGGCCTGTGCCCTGCGATCGGAGGGTGGGAGGGCCAGGGCGCAGGTCAGGCCGCAACCCCGGACCCCCCCAGAAGCCGCCTGCCCGCACCCGTGTGCAGCCGCAGAAACTGCCTGCTCACGCCTGTGTACAACCACAAAAGCCGCCTGCTGCCGCCTGCCGCCGCCTGTGACCTGATTCGTCCCAGGTTGCAGGCCTGTGCCCGTGTGCAGCTGCAGAAGCCACCAGCCCGTGCCCATGTGCAGCCACAGAAACCTCGGGCGGCGCCTGTGTGCAGTCGCAGAAGCCGCCTGCCTGCCGCATCCCACTATGATCCACTGAGTTATGAGGCCAGAGAGCAAGGAGAACTTCCACCCCTGAGTCAAAGTGGGGAGCGGAGGACACGGCCTCCCCTCCTAAAGTCGCCAAAGGACAGGACCTAACCTAAGCCACATCCTCTGAGACAGCCGGGCAGGCACCACTGACCCTCTCTGCAGGCCGGGCCCCCCTCCCCCTTCCCCTGTCCCTGCACAGCTCCCATAGCTCCCCACTGGCTGAGTCAGGCACAACAGGTTTGCAGCCACAGGGGCGATTTAGTAGCTAATGAAAAATGCGAGAACGAACAAATGAAGCAGCTACTGCAGTGGGGAAAAGACGTTGATCAAATTCGTTGTCTCTGAGAAACTGAGGCAGCCAGCACAGGCCCCTGCACAGGATGAGGCTTCTGCTTCTAAAGAAACGTCCTGGGGTTAGAGGTGAGGGGGTGCTGCCTTTCCCATCTCAGAGCTCTAGGAGGAGTCTGTGCTCCCCCTCCTGGTATTCTTAACACCCAAAGACCCTTCCCCAATCCAGGGCAGGAATGTTCCATGCTGACCGCCTCCAGAAAGCAGAGAACAAAGAGGCACTTCTTGACTTCAAGCCTCTAAACCAGTGGTTCTCAACCTTGGCTGCACATTAGAATCATCTGGGAATCTTTTTATTTATTTATTTATTTATTTATTTATTTATTTATTTAAATATATTTTATTTATTTTTTTACAGAGAGGAAGGGAGAGAGACAGAGGGTTAGAAACATCGATGAGAGAGGAACATCGATCAGCCGCCTTCTGCACACCCCCTCCTGGGGATGTGCCCGCAACCCAGGTACATGCCCCCGACCGGAATCGAACCCGGGACCTTTCAGTCCGCAGGCCGACGCTCTATCAACTGAGCCTAACCAGTTTCGGCTGGGAATCTTTTTAAAATCCTGATTTCTGGGCCTCATCCTCTGGAAATTCTGTTTCTTTGTTATGGGGTAGAGCCACAACATTAGTAACAAAGAAACAGAATTTCCGGAGGATGAGGCCCAGAAATCAGGATTTTAAAAAGATTCCCAGGTGATTCTAATGTGCAGCCAAGGTTGAGAACCACTGATCTAAATAGACTTGACCATTGCGGGCAAAGACCTGCAGCTGAGAGGGGGCAGGTTCTGGGTGTCGAGGTCCAGAGCATGGAAGACCTCTTGGGGGAGCAGTGGATCTGGAAGCCTGTGTGCTGGGTCAGAGACACGCCTGCCTCCCACCCTCCCCTGCCCTGCACATAGACGTGCCTGGACTGGGTGAGGAGGAGAAGGAGAACTAGAGGGAAGGAACAGTGAGTGTTGGTTGGCGGCCATGTGAAAAGGACTGTGACCCTCCCCTCCCACTGAGTCACTCCCTAAGGCAGCAGGAGACGGAGGGTCTGAGAGCAGCCACACAGCTTTGTGGCCGTGACCAAGGCACCAAGATGGTGTTCGTGCAACGGGGCTGAGGAGGTGTCAGAGGACCTCACCCCAGAAAACCCAATAGCTCTTCGTGTGAGAGAGAAGGTGGCAGGGAGGGAGGGAGAGAGCACATTGGACTCCAGAGGCCTCCAGGCCCAGATGAGGAGAATATACCAGGGATCAGCATGGACTGAGCTCTGTGAGGGTCAAGGGCAGCTGGTGGGGCAGCCCAGACAGAAGGCTGAGGCCCAGACGTCCTTGACCCTCGGTCCTTGTGCTCGGCTCTCTGGCGCCTCTGCCTGAGACATACACTGTCTGACACGGAAGCACAGCTCCAGAGAAGGGGGTGGGGAACCTAAGTTAAATAATATTTTGTTTTTGTTTTTTCACTTGGCAGAATGGGGGCTGAAGTTGAAGTTAGGTTTGGTTACTAAACAATAAAGAAAGCAACATTTCTCGCACACCCGACTGTGTGGTCTGAGTTTGCTGCTGCCTATAAACCGAGAAAAAGCTGTAAAATGAAGTACTAATCTCTAGGATTTAGATCAGACTGAGGAGTGGTGCCGCTCAGCCAGAAGCTGGCTCATGGCTGGCCAGTGCAGTGATGGTGGCAGCACTAAGAATGTCCAACTAACAGTTTAGGCCCTATCCCTTGGGGGCCTAAGCCTTTAGTCGGACATCCCCCGAGGGCTCCCTGGCTGCCAGAAGGATGTCTGACTGCAAGCTTAAGCCTGATCCCCCGGGGAGTGGGCCTAAGTCAACAGGTGGACATCCCCCAAGGGGTCCTGGACTGCAAATGGGCGCAGGCCGGGCTGAGGGACGCACCCCCCCCCCCGAGTGCACAAATTTTGTGCACTGGGCCTCTAGTCCTATATAATAAAAGCCTAATATGCAAATCGACCTAACAGCAGAACGACCGGTTGCTATGACATGCACTGACCACCAGAGGCAGATGCTCAACGTAGGCGCTACCCCCAGCCTGCAGGCCCTAGGCCAGCCAAGGTGGGTGCTAGTCGGGGGGCCCCCTGTCACCCTGTAGAGGGAGGCGACTGGTGGTGGTGGGGCGATCAGGGGGCGGGGCTGGCCAGTGAGCAGGCTGGCACCCCCCCCCCCCCAGTTGCCCTGCTGGTTGCCTCCAAGGCAGGTGCCAGTGGGGGGGCCCCCGATTGCCCTGCCGGTCACCCCACAGATTGGCCGTGATCGCTGGCCAGGCCTAAGGACCCTACATGTGCATGAATTTCGTGCACCAGGCCTCTAGTAGTTTAATAACAATTTTAAAGAAAGGCCTAACACTTTTCTTTGTGATTAGCAGGATATAAATTATAAATCAATACCTACAAGAATTTTGTAATTCTAAAAATAAACTGAATTATATTTTCTATTTTCCCCTCCTTTTTCTTTTCAATGCTCATATTGAAGACTTTGAAGGTTATGCAGTGAGAATTTTACATGACCTTAATTCAGAAGTTCGGACTCTAAAGGTATCACTCCTATAATATTTATCATTTTAAAAATATAAATAAACTTAGTAAAAAGTTAGAGAAACTATAATGTACTTTCTTTCCTCCTAAAAGGGTAATGTCAACATTCTTCTTGATAAAGCAAGTTTGGAAAGTCAAGAAAGCATTGGTTTCATAAAGGCAACAAAAGTACTGATGAAAAAAACCTCAGTGGATATTATAAAAATAAGAGAGCTTTTCCAGAAGTATGGATATAATCCACGGGCCAAGAAAAATTCAGGTATGGATAACTTGTATTTTATAGGGTTTGTTTAGTATCAAAGAGA
Source organism: Myotis nattereri (assembly GCF_964212035.1). Classification (NCBI taxonomy): domain Eukaryota; kingdom Metazoa; phylum Chordata; class Mammalia; order Chiroptera; family Vespertilionidae; genus Myotis; species Myotis nattereri. The sequence goes on from NC_138076.1 coordinate 109,602,497, forward strand.
AAGGGCAGCATGATTCAGTAAGACTATTTTGGCTTTGCCGTGGTTTCTAGTTCCTGCTCTGCCATTATGTGACCATCATTTTATTATTTATTCAATAACCACTGTGTGTTGTCCTTTCTAAATGCTAGATAAGAACTAACACAATGTTAGATGAAAGAACAGATATGTTGATTTACTTCAGCATAGTTGGTTTCTAGTCAGCTCTGCTAATAAATGAGACTGACCTTCGGGCATGTCTCCCCCCCTCCCCCCTTTTTTTTTAATCTCAAGTTCCTCTTCTGTAGAATGAGAGATTTTTGCCTATATAAAGTGACAAAGTCCTTTTCAGTTTTAAAATTCTAATAAATAGTAATATAGCATAGTGATTTTAAATTCAGAGCCAAACTGCCTGAGTTCAAATCTCTGATTCCACCACTTAACCAGATGCATTGTCTTTGACCAGTTCCTCAACCTCTTATCTCGGTTTCTCATTCACAAAATGGAGATGTTTAATAGTCTCTACTTCTCAGATTGTATTAGGATTAAATAAGATAACGTTTACTTAGAACAGTATCTGGCATGTTAATTGCGAGTTGTTACCTGTTGTTATTGTTGTGTCCATACCTTTGTTTGACCAATTTGAGCTTCAGTGTCCTCATTTCTATTGTGAGAGTGATCTTTGTACATAAATAAAGCATTAATTAAGTTCAACAAATACGTACTGAAGATTTTTGTGAAAGGTATATTAAACAGTCCACGAGGTATAAAAGAAAGAATTCAGTTGACTTTGGTGTGTACAAGCTATGGATTCAAATACTGACTCCACCATCTACACACACTACTACATGTGTGACTAGACCAGCTGTGGGCAAACTACGGCCCGCGGGCCGGATCCGGCCCGTTTGAAATGAATAAAACTAAAAAAAAAAAAAAAAAAGACCGTACCCTTTTATGTAATGATGTTTACTTTGAATTTATATTAGTTCACACAAACACTCCGTCCATGCTTTTGTTCCGGCCCTCCGGTCCAGTTTAAGAACCCATTGTGGCCCTCGAGTCAAAAAGTTTGCCCACCCCTGGACTAGACAGTTTTTTCAAATTGCTTTTCCATCACTTGTGAAATGGGGATGATCATGGTGATGATTTTATTTTATTTTATTAATCTCATCACTGACAGCCTTGTGATAAGCGCAATAGGAGGTTTTTGGTAGTCGTAACATTTTTCAGAATTAATAGAAAAGCATAATGTCAAAACAGAACTCAGTGAATCAGCAGCTAGCTCTTCCATGGCCAAAAGCCATGAAATCAAAGTTTATTATAACTTTTTTTTAGATGATGCACCCTGCAGATTTAATGTGTCCTGGTTTATGTACAGAAATAGTACCCTATCCTGGTTAATTTCCAGTTGCTGATCAAAACAATGAAAATTATATCTTCAAAAACAAGTGTGCACCTCTACTCCCTCGTCTGTTGCATCTCTTAGCTGATCAACTAAATGTATAGCCTAAATTTATCCCTTTCCTCTTCCTTTGGATCCAGGTGATTCTGATAAGGATTTCCACCAGTATCTCATAGATCCTATTTGAACTATAGACCTTCCTTTAAAAGATAGAGTAAAAAGCCCATCACGTGTGGCTCACTGGTTGAGCGTTGACCTATGAACCAGGAGGCCATGGTTTGATTCCCGGTTGGGGCATATGCCCAGGTTGCAGGCTTGATCCCCGGTGTGGGGCGTGCAGGAGGGAGCCAATTGATGATTCTTATTCATCATTGATGTTTCTCTCTATCCCTCTCCCTTCCTCTCTGAAATCAATAAAAATATATTTAAAAAAAAAAGATGGAGTGAACAGAAACAAAAGGACTTGGACCCTAGCCAGTTTGGCTCAGTGGATAGAGTATCAGTCTGCGGACTTAAGGGTCCCAGGTTCAATTTTGGCCAAGGGCACGTACCTCAATTGCAGGATCGATCATGTGGAGGCAACCAAGGATGTGTCTCTTTCACATCAATGTGTTTCTCTCTCTCTCTCTCTCTCTCTCTCTCTCTCTCTCTCTCTCTCTCACTCTCCTCCCCCTTTCCCTCTCCCCCTGCCCCCCTCCCTTTCACTCTTTCTCTAAAAATCAATGGAAAAATATCCTCGGGTGAGGATTAACAACAAGAAAGGACTTGGGCCCTAACTGGTTTGGCTCAGTGCGTAGAGCGTTGGCCTGCAGACTCAAGGGTCCCAGGTTCGATTCTGGTCAAGGGCATGTACCTTGGTTGCGGCCACGTACCCAGTAGGGAGTGTGCAGGAGGCAGCTGATCTATGTTTCTCTCTCATCAATGTTTCTAACTCTATCCCTCTCCCTTCCTCTCTGTAAAAAATCAATAAAAGTATATTTTAAAAAAAGGACTTGGCACTGAAGGTGCCGTCCTGGATCTCTCTCTTTTTTTTTTTAAGTTTATAATGGTCTTAATTATCCATGAATGAGTGAGATCATGTGGTATTTTTCCTTCATTGACTGGCTTATTTCACTTAGCATAATGCTCTCCAGTTCCATCCATGCTGTTGCAAATGGTAAGAGTTCCTTCTTTTTTACAGCAACATAGTATTCCATCGTGTAGATGTACCACAGTTTTCTAATCCATTCATCTACTGATGGGCACTTAGGCTGTTTCCAGATCTTAGCTATGGTGAATTGTGCTGCTATGAACATATGGGTGCATATATCCTTTCTGATTGGTGTTTCTGGTTTCTTGGGATATATTCCTAGAAGAGGGATCACAGGGTCAAATGGGAGTTCCATTTTTAGTTTTTTGAGGAAACTCCATACTGTCTTCCATAGTGGCTGCACCAGTCTGCATTCCCACCAGCAGTGCACGAGTGTTCCTTTTTCTCCACATCCTCTCCAGCACTTGTCGTTTGTTGATTAGTTAATGATAGCCAGTCTAACAGGTGTGAGATGGTACCTCATTGTTGTTTTGATTTGCATCTCTCGGATGATTAGTGACTTTGAGCATGTTTTCATATGTCTCTTGGCTTTCTGAATGTCCTCTTTTGAAAGGTGTCTATTTAGATCCTTTGCCCATTTTTTGATTGGATTGTTTATCTTCCTTTTGTTAAGTTGTATGAGTTCCCTATAGATTTTGGAGATTAGGCCCTTATCAGATATGACATCGGCAAATATGTTTTCCCACGCAGTGGGTTTTCTCGTTGTTTTGTTGATGGTTTCTTTTGCTGTGCAGAAGCTTTTTATTTTGATGTAGTCCCATTTGTTCATTTTCTCTTTAGTTTCAAGTGCCCTAGGAGCTGTATCAGTGAAGAAATTGCTTTGGCATATGTCTGAGATTTTATTGCCTTTCGATTCTTATAGAATTTTTATGGTTTGCTGTCGTACATTTAAGTCCTTTATCCATTTAGAGTTTATTTTTGTGCATGGTGTAAGTTGGTGGTCTAGTTTCATTTTCTTGCATATATCAGTCCAATTTTCCCAACACCATTTATTGAAGAGACTATCTTGGCTCCATTGTATGTTCTTGCCTCCTTTGTCAAATATTAATTGAGCACATTGGTTCGGGCCGATTTCTGGGCTCTCTATTCTATTCCATTGATCTATCTGTCTGTTCTTGTGCCAGTACCAGGCAGTTTTGAGAACAGTGGCTTTGTAATACAGCTTGATATCTGGTATTGAGATCTCACCTACTTTGTTCTTTCTCAGGATTGCTGCAGCTATTCGGGGTCTTTTTTTATTCTAGATGAATTTTTGGAGAGTTCGTTCTAGATCTGTGAAGTATGCCATTGGTATTTTAATGGGAAGTGCGTTGAATTTATAGATTGCTTTGGGTAGTATGGACATTTTAATGATGTTGATTCTACCAATCCATGAACACGGTATGTTCTTCCATCTGTTCATGTCTTCCTCTATCTCTTTTTTCAACGTCCTGTAGTTTTCTGAGTAGAGGTCTTTTACTTCTTTAGTTAAGTTTATTCCTAGGTAGCTTAATTTCTTTGGTGCGATGGTAAATGGGATTGTTTTTTTAGTCTCTCTTTCTAAAAGTTCACTTTTGGTGTATAGAAATGCCTCAGATTTCTTGGGGTTAATTTTGTATCCTGCTACATTGCCAAATTCGTGTATTAAGTCTAGTAGTTTTTTGATGGAGTCTCTACGGTTTTGTATGTATAATATCATGTCATCTGCAAATAAGGACAGTTTTACTTCCTCTTTTCCAATTTGGATGCCTTTTATTTCTTCTTCTTATCTAATTGCAATGGCTAATACTTCAGTACTATGTTGAACAGGAGTGGTGTGAGTGAGCATCCCTCTCTTATTCCTGTCCTTAGGAGAAATGGTGTTAGTTTTTGTCCATTGAGTATGATGTTGGCTGTGGGTTTGTCATATATGGCTTTCATTATGTTGAGGTATGATCCTTCTATTCCCACCTTGCTGAGAGTTTTTATCAAAAATGGGTGTTGGATTTTGTCAAATGCTTTTTCTGCATCAATTGATATGACCATGTGGTTTTTACCTCTCAATTTGTTTATTTGATGTATCACGTTTATTGATTTGCTGATATTGTACCATCCTTGCATCCCTGGGATAAATCCTACTTGGTCATGATCTTTCTGATGTACTGCTGGATTCGATTTGCTAGGATTTTGTTGAGGATTTTGGCATCTATGTTCATGAGGGATATTGGCCTATAATTCTCTTTCATTGTGTTGTCTTTACCTGGTTTTGGTATTAGGGTGATGTTGGCTTCATAGAATGAGCTTGGAAGTGTTCCTTCCTCTTGAATTTTTTTGTAGTAGTCTGAGAAGGATAGGTTTTAGTTCTTCCTTGAATGTTTGGTAAAACTCCCCTGTGAAGCTGTCTGGTCCTGGGCTTTTGTTTGCTGGAAGCTTTTTGATGACTGCTTCAATTTCTCCCATAGTTATTGGCCTATTGTGATTTTTAGATTCTTCCTGATTGAGTTTTTGGAATGTTGTATTTTTCTAGGAATTTGTCCATTTCCTCCAGGTTGTCTAGATTGTTGGAGTAGAGCTGTCCATAGTATTTTTTAACAATCATTCATATTTCTGTGGGGTCTGTTGTTATTTCGCTTCTATCGTTTCTGATTTTGTTTATTTGGGTCCTCTCCCTTTGTTTCTTGGTGAGCCTGGCTAGAGGTTTGTCTATCTTGTTTATCCTTTCAAAGAACCAGCTCTTGGTTTCATTGATTTTCTGTATGGTTTTTTTTTTTTTTTTTTTTTTTTGGTCTCTATGTCATTTATTTCTGCTCTAATCTTTATTATCTCCTTCCATCTGCTCACTCTGGGGTTTTCTTGTTGCTCTCTCTCTAATTCTTTGAGATGTAGAGTTAGATGATTTACTACCATTTTTTCTTTTTTTTTGAGATAGGCCTGTAGAGCTATAAACTTCCCTCTCAGGACTGCTTTCATTGCGTCCCATAGGTTTTGGATTGTTGTGTTTTCATTGTCATTCCAGGATGATTTTAATTTCTTCTTTGATCTCATTGGTAACCCAATCAATATTTAAGAACATGCTATTCAGCTTCCAAGTGTTTGAGTATTTGGGGTTGTTTTTATTGTAGTTTATTTCTAATATTATGCTATCGTGGTCTGAGAAGATACTTGGTATGATTTCAATCTTCTTGAATTTGGGGAGACTTTGTGACCCAATATGTGGTCTATTTTTGAATCTGTCCCATGAGCACTTGGGTAGAATGTATATTCCGTGGCTTTGGGGTGAAGTGTTCTGAAGATGTCAATTAAGTCCATCTGCTCTAGAGAGTCATTTAGGATTGCTGTTTCTTTGCTGAGTGTTTGTGTAGAGGATTTATCCAGTGATGTCAGTGGTGTATTAAAGTCCCCTACTGTGATTGTATTGTTGTCGATCACTCCTTTGATATCTTCCAGGAGTATTTTTATGTATTTGGGTGCTCCTGCATTGGGTGCATATATGTTTACCAGGGTTATATCTTCTTGTTGTATTGATCCCTTTAATATTATGAAGTGGCCTTCCTTATCTCTTGTTATGGCCTTCACTTTGAGGTCTATTTTGTCCGATATAAGTATTGCTACCCCAGCTTTCTTTTCCTTTCCATTTGCCTGAAAGATATTTTTCCATCCCTTCACTTTCAGTCTGTGTGAGTCCCTTCTAATGAGGTGGGACTCTTGTGACAGCAAATGTATGGGTCATGTTTTTTTATCCATTCAGCCACTCGATGTCTTTTGTTTGGAGCATTTAGTCCGTTTACGTTTAAAGTTATTATTGAAAAGTACTTGTTTGTAGCCATTTCTTTTTTTGTGTGTGGCTGTTTTCTTTCTGAGTTTTTTGCTTCTTCTTTTTACACCAGTCCCTTTAGCGTTTCTTGCATTGCTGGCTTGGTGGTGATAAACTCCCTTAGCCTTTTTTTGTCTGTGAAGCTTCTTATTTCCCCTTCAATTTTGAATGTTAGCCTTGCTGGATAGAGTATTCTTGGATTCAGTCCTTTGCTTTGCATCACTTTGTAAATTTCCGTCCATTCTTTTCTGGCCTGATGTGTTTCTGTTGAGAAATCATTTGATAATCTAATGGGAGATCCCTTATATGTAACTTTCCGTCTCTCTCTTGCAGCCTGTAAGATTCTCTCTTTGTCCTGAACATTTGCCATGGTAATTATGGTGTGTCTTGGCGTGGGTCTTGTCGGGTTCACCTTGTTTGGGACTCTCTGTGCTTGTGTGACTTTTTTCTTCCCCACCTCAGGGAAGTTTTCTTATATTATTTCTTCGAATAGGTTTTCTAATCCTTTTTCCTCTTTGTTGTTCTGGCACCCCTATTATTCGTATATTGTTTTGTTTCATGTTGTCCCAAAGCTCCCTTAGGCTCTCCTCCTGTCTTTAAATTTTTTTCTCCAATTGCAGTACAGTTTGGGTTTGTTTTGCTTCCTTGTCTTCTAGTTCACTAATTCGGTCCTCCTCTTCTCCTAGTCTACTGTTGATACTTTCAATGGTGTTTTTTATTGCAGCTATATTGGTCTTCTTTTCTTCTTGGGTCTTACTTAAGTTGTTGATTTTTTCATCTGTTTCTTCTTGCTTCTTGTATATGTTGTTGATTTTTTCCTACATCCGGTTTATGCACTCTAGGACCCTTATTCTGAATTCTTTTTCTGTCATGTTGCATGCTTCTGTATCACTTAGCTGCTTTTCTGGAGAGTCCTCCTTTTCTTTCCTTTGGTGTTTCTTTGTCTACCCATATTTGATCTCACTGACATATCTAGATGTTGAGTCGTTCAGTGGCTGCTCCCTGGGTGGCAGTGGCTCCTTGGGCTGTGGTTGTTCCTCGGGCGGTTGCGGTAGCAACTGCTCCTCATTTGGCAGCAGATCCTCTGGTGGGTGCTGTTCACAGCTTTGGTGGCTCTTCTGGCTGGTGGGGGGAGGCTTCACGTACAGCTGCTGATCCTCAGAGGATGTGGTGATCAGGAGGCTGCTGTTGCTTGGATCTGCTGCGTTGATTTAAGGGCACATAATACAACACAACAAGGCACCCGCCCTGGATCTTTTAACTCCAACTTTAGTTCCACACAAAATTCATTCATCAGTAGTGTACCCAGGAAATGACAAAGGACTATAGGGAAAAGTATAGTTGTTAGTCAGTTATTTAATCTGAAGTGTAGTGGTTAAATGTTAAGGTGTAGAGTTAGATGTAACCCTATCAAAGGTTGAGGAATGGCATATCTTTCTAATGCTGTCCTGTTATTTCTCTAACTAGGCTTTTTAAAAATAAATAAATTTTTTTATTGCTTTCAGAGAGGGAGAGAGAGAGAAACACCAATGATGAGAGAGAATCAATGATAGGCTGCCTCCTGCATGTGCCTCACTGGGGATAGAGCCCACAACCGGGGCATATGCCCTCACCAGTAATGGAACCGTGACCTCCTGATTCATAGGTCGATGCTCAACCATTGAGCTACCTTGGCTAGGCTCTCACTAGGCTTTTGATACTTGTGTTTCAGGCTGACAGGATAAAAATTTATTTTTGTATAACAGTCTTTCCTTTTTATGCATTTGTAAGTTAAATATTAAAATTAATATTTTTATACTTTATGTTGAATCTAGATTGTAGTTAATTCCACACTGTAATTACTGTCATTAAATGATAAAATAGTTTCACAATATATTAAGAACTGGTAAATTACATTAACTGGGGAAGTAAGGAAATTGGACTTATATTTGTAGGTATTGATTTTTCATCTTTTAATACTTTAGTTTACTTCTTTTCTCTAATATGTCATCAAAATGGGGTATGGGTGGACAAGAGGTGCATATCAGAAATTTACTAAAGATACAATTAGAATAAAACCTTAGAGACTGAGGACGGAATCAGGACTTTTACTGATTAAGGTCATTTCAAATGACACTGTTCTATGTGGTTTTAGTACTTGAGATTTCCTGATTTGATGTTTAAATACAATATGACCTTTTCTCCCAGAGGGTGAGCAAGAAGCCATTGACTCTAAACCAGAGTCCACTAGAGATGAAAACCTTCAAAAGGATGATATGTCTAATCCTGTTGTTCCAAGCAGCTCTGTTTCTGAGAAGATTCCATGTAGTCCACAACTTTCAGATTTTGGACTTGAGCGGTACCTGATATTGCAAATTCCACCAAACCCTCCACAGGCAGTAAACAATCATAAGAAAGAGCCAAACATGTTAACTCCATCTTCCAAACAGTCACCAGTTGAAGTACTAAAAACTCCTAAATGTGCACTAAATATGGATGATTTTGAGTGTGTGACTCCTAAATTAGAGCACTTTGGTATCTCTGAATATACTTTGTGTTTGAATGAAGATTACACAATGGGACTTAAAAATGTGAAGAATAAAAGGTAAGCAGCTTTCTTAAAAGGTACAGCTTATCTAACTTCCTATATCTTTTGTATTTATTGATTTTTTTCCTTGAAGTATGATGTTTCAGACTGAGGTCTTCAGATACTTCTTATTTCAAACTTCCCTGAATCACCAATTCTAAGTAAAGTGTGAGCTGTAGATTTTTTCAGGTTAGATGCTATAAAAGGAGTGACACTGGCCTGGAAAAAAAAGATGTTTGGTAAGATAGAGAAAGAAGAATAAAATGAAAGGATTGCCCTGGCTGGTGTGTTCAGTGGTTAGACCCAAAGGATCTCAGGTTCAATTACCTGGGTTGCAGGTTCCATCCCTGGCTGGGTTGGGGCGTGTATGGAAGGCAACCCATGAGTGTCTTTCACATCGTTGTTTTTTCCTTCCTCCCTCCTTCTTTCCCTCCCGCTCTAAAAATCTATGGGAAAAATATCCTTGAATGAGGATTAACAAAAAAGTATGTGTGTGTAAGTAAAGCTACAGTAAGTAAAACAGTATAAAACTGTCACAGAATAGACCTATAACTGGGACAAAATTGCCCAGAAACAGATTAATTTATATCAGTGGTTCTCAACCTTCCTAGTGCCGCGACCCTTTAATACAGTTCCTCATGTTGTGGTGACCCCCAACCATAAAATTATTTTCGTTGCTACTTCATAACTGTAATTTTGCTACTGTTATGAATCGTAATGTAAATATCTGCTATGCAGGATGTATTTTCATTGTTACAAATTGAACATAAAGCATAGTGATTAATCACGAAAACAATATGTAATTATATGTGTATTTTCCAATGGTCTTAGGCGACCCCTGTGAAAGGGTCGTTCGACCCCCAAAGGAGTCGCAACCCACAGGTTGAGAGCCGCTGATTTATATAATGAGTTGAACTTATTATGGCTTTCCTTTAAGTCAGAGATTCCTAATCTACTTCTAAGTCAAAACTTTCAATACAAAATGGTTCTTAAGCTTTTTGAGCCATGTTTCCACTTTTTTTTTCTTCTTGATTTCAGAGAGAGGAAGGGAACAGAAGGGACAGCAATATCATTGATGAGAGAGAGTCAGTGATCAACTGCCTCCTGCACACACACACCCTCTCCCCCCCCCCCCCCCCCTTACTGGGGATTGAGCCATAAGCCTGGCATGTGTCCTGACTGGGAACTGGGAATCGAACCTCAACCTCCTGGTTCATGGGTTGATGCTCAACCACTGATTTATACCACTGGGCTATACTTTTTTCTTTTTTTTTTAATGTATTTTTATTTTAGAGAGGAAGGGAAAGGAATAGAGAAACATAAATGATGAGAAAAAATCATGGATCAACTGCCTCTTGCACACCCCCTAATGGGGATAGAGCTCATAACACTGGCATGTGCCCTGAGAATCGAATCATTACCTCCTGGTTCATAGGTCGATGCTCAATCTCAGCCATACCAGCCGGGCTGGGCTGTACATTTATTTTTTTTAAAAAAAAACACACAATTCTTTTAGCCCTGGCCGGTGTTGTTCAGTGGTTCAAGCATCAGTCTCCACATAAGGGGTCCCAGATTCTATTCTGATTCCCAGTCAAAGGCATCTACCTGGGTTGTGGGCTCGCTCCCTGTACCCAGTCTGGGTGCATGCAAGAGGCAGCCAATCTCTATGTCTCTGTCTCTCTCCCTCCCTTCCTTCTACTCTTTCTGAAAAAGCAATGGAAAAAATATCCTCTGGTGAGGATTAACAAAATAAATAAATAAAAATAAATAAAAAATAATTCTTTTAAAGAGAGAGAAACATCAATCAGTTGCCTCAAACTCACAACCTGGGTATGTGCCCTGACCAGGAATCAAACCTGCACTGCTACCTTTTGGTGTACACGATGACACCCCAACCAACTGAGTCATAAAATAGGAGTGAATATTCCTCCAGGCTTGATGATTTATTGTAAGATAAAATTTTCCCAGAGGTTTAATATTAACTTTTTTTTACCTTATAATTTCCCTATTAATCATGCCAGTGAGGAAGCTGTAGAAACAGAACCAGTGTCCAGTAATAGCACCACTGCTAGCCTCATAAACCAGCAATTGGAAAAAAATGGTAAGTATGAAAATCAAGTTACTTCTCAGCTATACTCTTTCCAGATGATCTTTGTACAAAAATGATGTACCACATACATATTCTAATAGCCTTCTGCATCTTTTCAGTTGGTGACATCCAGTTCTGTTAAGTACCACCATTCATTTCATTCATGTTCAGCATGATTTCATACGGGAGAAAGATAAAATTTTCTTTCTTTTTATACTCTTCCTTGTTATATTCAGTATTTGTCAGTTTGTTTGTTTTTAACATTTTAACTTAAAGCATATAAATATACATTCATTCACCAATTTTTTGATATAGAGCCAGTAGCACCCTTTTTAAATTTAGCCTCAGCCTATTGATTAGAGTTCTACATTATCTTATATTAACTTCACTCGGAATACATCAGCTACCATTCAAATTTTTTTTAAAGAGTACAAGAACTTAAAGAAAATTTCATGTAGTTTTCTCATATTTGTCCCAGCAAACTGAAAACACTGGTTTTCATGAAAATATAAAATAAAAAAATTCTAGTTTTATGATTTCTTTGAATAATTATTTATACTTGTCTGATCTATACCAAATTTATTGGCAAATCTTTTAAAGTAACTTGTCTTTATGAAGTCTTTCCAGGGTTTTAGACATTATTTTCAGAAATATTCTCTTTACTAATTTCACTGACTTGTTATTAAATTAACAAGTACCTCTGGCATAAACAGGTGTAACAAAATGCAACTCATTCATAGTAAGCTTAGAGCTTAACTTATAAGAAAAAACATGACTATATTAAAGAGTAGCCTATTTTTTTAAAAAGGAGAGAAATTGGACCACTACCTTCCATCATACTCAGAAATCACTTCCCAGTGGACCATAATAAGGGAGACTATCTTTTATGACTTCCTGCCTGAAATCCTTCAGTGGGCCATCAGCAGTATCCTATATAATAAAAAGCTTAATATGCTAAGTGTCTGGTCATCTGGTCAGTCGTTCAACCAATCAAAGTGTAATATGCTAATGATATGCTAAGGCCACTCAGCTGCTCGCTATGATGTGCACTGACCACCAGGTGGCAGATGCTCCCATGGGTAGGTTAGCTTGCTGCTGGAGTCCGGCCAATCAGGACTGAGCGAGACTGGCTAGACATGCCCTGGAGCCCTCCCGCGGTCCCTCGCTTGCTGGCCAACCTCCCATGTCCCTCCCTGGCCCCGATCATGCACCACTGGAGTCCCTCGGCCTGGCCTGCGCCCTCTTGCAATCCAGGCTGAGGGCCTCCCCCCCCCAACCCCCCCCCCCCCGCCAGTGTACGAATTTTGTGCACCAGGCCTCTAGTCTTATGAAAAGAATTAAAAGCTTACGTTTACCCATTAGTAATTTGGTTAAGTGGAGGCTTATTAAGAGAGTTTATGTTGTATTTTTGTTTGACCCTATTTCTTCGCCACAAAAGCTATTAAAATTTTTATAGTCTGTACTTATTAAAATTTAGTAATTTCTTTACCATTTTTTTTTGTGATTGCCATTGCTTTTTTTTTTAATATATTTTTATTGATTTTTTTTTAGAGAGAGGGAGGGAGAGTGATAGTTAGAAACATCGATGAGCGAGAAACATCGATCAGCTGCCTCCTGCACATCTCCTACTGGGGATGTGCCCGCAACCAAGGTACATGCCCTCGACCGGAATCGAACCTGGGACCTTTCAGTCCGCAGGCTGACGCTCTATCCACTGAGCCAAACCAGTTTTGGCGCCATTGCTTCTTATAGTTCACTCATTCCTTCTGGGTTTAGTTTTCTGGTTAAAGTACTGCCTTTAGCAGTTCTTTCAGAGATGGTCTATTCTGTGTTAAGTAATCTCTGGTTCTGGATGACCCCCATGGGGATAGAGCCTGAGACCAGGGAATGTGCCCTGACCAGGAATTGAACCAGTGACCTGTTGGTGCATGGGTTGACAGTCAACCACTAAGCAACACCAGCTGGGCTTTCACTCATTCTTGAATGATAATTTAACACGATATAGGTGACTAGATCAACATAGGTCTTTCTTCAGTATTTTAAAGAAATTATTCCATGTGACCTGGTATCTATTGCTGATGAGCAGAGGGCTATTGGTCTGATTAGCTTTTCTTTATAGAAAATCTCTTCTTTTTGGTAGCCTATAAGTTTTTATCTTTATCTTTGACATTCTTCATTTCTCTATAGTATGTTTGTTTTCATGTATTATGTTTATAATTTGGGATGATTTTTTAAACTAAGGACTCATCTAAGTCTGGAAAATACTGACATTATCTCTTTAATAATATTACTTTCCCCTAATTCCTCAATTTTTTTCTCCTGAAATTCCTGTAAGATATACACTGAGTGGCCAGATTATTATGACCACCTGACCTTTGTAGGCAAATTAGCTATAATTTCACGCTGAAGTTGCTAGAGGGCCAGACCATTATAAACGTCTGAATAGCACAGCATACCGAAGTATCGTTGCTGATCCTATCATGTTGATGGTGTCTCCCAATGGAGATGGCTTCGTCCAACAAGACAATGCGCCATGCCACGGTGCTCATATTGTGCAGGAGTGATTTCAAGAACATGAGGGAGACTTTACCTTGCTTGGGTGGCTCCCATAATCACCAGATCTCAATCCAATTGAGCATTTATAGGACGAAGTTAAAAGAGCCATCAGGCAGCTGGTTCCACAACCATCAAATCTCACAGAACTAGACAGTGTTATTCATCAGGCATGGTGTCTGATTCCTCGCATCACTTTTCAACATCTTGTGGAGTCAATGCCAAGAAGAATCGCCGCAGTATTGAAGGCAAAAGGTGGCCCAACGAAGTACTGCTGGGGTGGTCATAATAATCTGGCCGGTCATAATAATCTGGCCACTCAGTATATATTGAAACTTACCCTTTAGCCTCCTCAGTTTAACTTCCATTTGATAGCTTCCTTCCCTTTTTCTTTGCTACTTGGTGCTTTAGACATCCTTCCAATTGCTGTTTCTCTCTTACACTGAGTCTAATTTATTATGTTAACCGATCACTTGAATTTTTACTCTAATGACTACATTTTTTGTTTTATAAGTTTTTTCTATTTTTCCTTCTGTATTGCTCACTTGCCTTAAGATTTCTATGCCTCCATTTATCTCTTTGAACATTTTAAACACTTGTATCTGAAAGACTCTTAATGTATTCATTCTCTTATCACTTTGATTGTCTTTCTTGGGGCTTGTTTCCTCACATGCCTTTAATTTTTAATGCATCTTTTTTTTTAATTAAGTAATTACTTTTTTATTGTTTAAAGTATTATAAATAGTAGTACATATGTCTCCTTTTTTTTCCCAATTGACCTTCCCCCAGCCTTCCCTACTCCCCCGGCACATGCCCTCACCCTCCTCCCAGTGTCTTGCTTATATGCATGCATACAAGTCCTTCGGTTGATCTCTTACCTCTCCCCCACCCCGCCCCCCGCCATCCCTCCCCAGCTTTCCCGCTGTAGTTTGACAGTCTATTTGATTCTTCTCTGCCTGTGTATCTATTTTTGTTCATCAGTTTATAATGTTTTTTATTATCCATAAATAAGTGAGATCATGTATTTTTCTTTCACTGATTGGCTTATTTCACTTAGCATAATGCTCTCCAGTTCCATCCATGCTGTTTCAAATGGTAAGAACTCCTTTTTTATAGTACTGTAGTATTCCATTGTGTAGATGTACCATAGTTTTCTAATCCACTCATCTGCTGATGGGCATTTAGGCTGTTTCCAAATCTTAGCTATTGTAAATTGTGCTGCTGTGAACATAGGGGTGCATATATTCTTTCTGATTGGTGTTTCTGTTTTCTTGGGATATATTCCTAGAAGTGGTCTTACTGGGTCAAATGGCAGTTCCATTTTTAATTTTTTGAGGAAATGCCATACTGTTTTCCACAGTGGCTACACCAGTTTGTATTCCCACCAGCAGTGAAGGAGGGTTCCTTTTTCTCCGCATCCTTGCCAGCACTTGTCGTTTGTTGATTTGTTGATGATAGCCATTCTGACAGGTGTGAGGTGGTTCCTCATTGTTGTTTTGATGTGCATCTCTCGGATGATTAGTGACTTAGAGCATGTTTTCATATGTCTCTTGGCTTTCTGAATGTCCTCTTTTGAAAAATGTCCATTTAGGTCCTTTGCCCATTTATTGAGTGGGTTGTTTATCTTCCTTTTATTAAGTTGTATGAGTTATCTGTAAATGTTGGAGATTAAACCCTTATTGGAGATAACATTGGCAAATATGTTCTCCCATGCAGTGGGCTTTCTTGTTGTTTTGCTGATGGTTTCTTTTGCTGCGCAGAAGCTTTTTATTTTTATGTAGCCCCATTTGTTTATTTTCTCCTTAGTTTCCATTGCTGTAGGAGCTGTATCGTTAAATATATTGCTACAACAAATGCCTGTCATTTTGCTGCCTATGGCTTCTTCTAAGATTTTTATAGTTTCTCATCTTATATTTAAGTCCTTTATCCATTTTGAGTTTATTTTTGTGTATGGTGTAAGTTGGTGGCCTAGTTTAATTTTTTTGCAATTATCTGTCCAGTTTTCCTAACATGATTTATTGAAGAGACTGTCTTGACTCCATTGTATGCTCTTGCCTCCTTTGTCAAATACTAATTGAGCATAATGGCTTGTGTCGATTTCTTGATTCTTTGTTTTGTTCCACTGGTCTATATGTCTGTTCTTGTGCCAGCACCAGGCAGTTTTGAGAACAGTAGTTTTGTAGTATAGCTTGATATCTGGTATTGTGATCCCTCCAACATTGTTCTTCTTCTCAAGATTGCTGCAGCTATTCGGGGTCTTTTTTTATTCCAGATGAATTTTTGGAGAGTTTGTTCTAGGTCTTTGAAGTATGCCATTGGTATTTTAATGGGGATTGCATTGAATTTATAGATTGCTTTGGGTAGTATGGACATTTTAATGATGATGATTCTACCAATCCATGAACATGGTGTATTCTTCCATTTGTTCATGTCTTCCTCTATCTCTTTTTTCAGCGTTCTGAAATTTTCTGAGTACAGGTCCTTTATCTCCTTGGTTAAATTTATTCCTAGGCATCTTAATTTTTTTGTTGCAATGGTAAATGGGATTGCTTTTTTAACTTCTCTTTCTTTTTTATTCTTTTTTTTTTTTTTTTATCTGGACCGTGGGCACGATGCCTCCGAGCACAGGGCTGCCTTTAATCAGAGAGACAACTGAAACAAGCGCTCTTTTTTTTTAAAATACAGCCATTGAAAAGATGATACATTAAGAAACATGTAAACACCGCAGCTGCTTAATGACAAGTTGCACTGCTTTGTTTAGTACCTATGCACTCCTAGGTGTAGAGACCTGGAACGGGGACAGGAGCCTCCCCTCACTCCCACAGTTGGGCAAATTAGTGGGGAATGAGGGCAGAGTAAGAGGAAACGTAAAGTCTAGCTTGTGTACAGGTCCTGAGAGAATAAAAGCAAATTCTATCTTCTAGTTCTCCCAGAAGAAAGTTTTAAGATGTTACAAAAGTCGGTGGATGGATTTGTGTTGTCTGGGGACGTAGAGGAATTGTCAGGTGCTTTCCAGCTAGAATACCATCTACCGGGAGGCCCACCAGAGCCGTCTCAGGCTCTGCGGAAGGCAAGGAGCACAGAGCCCGCCTCCCCCAAGCTGGACGAGTGGCCCTGTCCCCACGGGGATTGTCCGTTGTACTGAACTCGGGGCCCAGCCTGGGAAAACCAGCTCACCTTGGTGCTGCTGCCCCCAGTCAACCTCGAGTGTTAGTCCAAATGCCTTTCTAGTCGCAGTCCTGATCCCCGGGCCCTGCCCAAAGGCCTATGATTGTACTAAAATTTGAAGACGAGTCATCCCTATATCCCACACTAACTGGAAAATGACACAGGAACCAACCCACCCCTCTGCTTGCCAAATCACAGAGACCTGAGACCCCCGAATATTGCCCTTACTGGCCAGTGGGGTCTGCTTGTCTTCCAAGAAGGGGCGGGAGGCCAACAGAGTAATTCCTGGTCATTTCCAGGTGAAGCAGAAAAGGATGTCAACACTGTTACTGCAACTGGCCCAAGTGCAGCACAGCAGAGGGGACCCCCTCTAGTGGAACAAGAACACCCACGAGAGTGTCTGTAATGTGTTTTCAAAGAAAAACGGCAACGGTCCTCAATGCTGGCCAGTCACCTGGCGGAGACGACATGATTTGGCAAGCAGTTCTGAGGCTGTGGCAGGTCCTGCTGAGTCCTCATCGCCCTCCTGAGGGTTAGGTGGGGAGTGAAGAGGCGTGGGCAATAGTAAGAACAAAATGTCAAGTGTTTGAAACCCAGCCCCAATGCTCAAATTAAATGGAGAGCAAGGCGTGACGAGGATCCACTCTTAGGGAAGCAAGGGATCAAGGCCCCTTCCTGGGATCTGTTCTTAAAGGAAACATGTCCCTGTTTAGGCTTGTGGGCTGGGCACACAAAACAATACCCCAGAACCACACAGCCCTTAGAGCTGACGGGAGGGAATGGAAGGCAGACAGCTCCATGCAGCGTTCACTGATGCCATCCATACAGGACACTGACCCCAGGGTGTCTCTGAGCCATGATTTTTCATGGGTGAAGGGACAGTCAGCCAAAGGCCCTTCCACAGGCTCTGTCCCAGGATGTTACTGGCAAGAGTCCATAGAACATGGAGAAGGGAGTTGCCTGGGTCCCGGCAGGGAGGGAAAGGCCAGAAAGGAGGTGGCTTGTGGAAACTTCAAAGCACCACGTCCAAGACTCCCAAAGAGGTAGCTTCCTAATCTCGAGTCTCACCCTGGCCACTGGGGATGGGGCAGCCCAACTCCGCCCCTCCCTCAGGGACCTGAGGGGAGGACAAGAGGTGACCACCAGGGCCCGTTGGCAGCTCAGACTCCCAGGGACATGGTCAGAGCCTGCATCAGGGGCCAGAGGCTGGGGCCGAGGATGCTGGCACTGTCTGCCCGTGCGGCATGAGGCAGCCCCCGTGCGTGAGGCCCTTTCCCCAGAGGGATGCTCGCTTCAGGATGCTACCTCTCTCCCCGCCAGCTGCAGAGCCCCCAGGACAGTGCCTCCTGGCCCGAGCCCCCAGGGGTCTTCAGAAAAAGAATTTAAATCAAAAACATGATTTGTTTTCAGGTTGCAAGTAACAGGTCAGCTGAGCTCACACCATCCTCCCCGCCCCCAGCCGCTGGTGTCTGCTAGATGGGGTGCTGGGTGGGAGCCCAGCAGCTCCTTGGCCCTGGGGGCCTACTGCCTGCAGTTGTTGTCAGACAGCTGGCTGGGGGTCCGCACTTCACCCAGGGAGGTCGTGCCCTCGAAGCGCTGTGAGGCGATGGCTGCCTGGTGGGACATGCTCTTCCATACGATGTCACCCTTCCGCCACAACACCACTTCCGGCTGTTTGAAGTAGCGCTGTTCCTCCTCGTCTATCAGGACCAGGTTGAGATAGTAGCGCACGGAGAACTTCTTGTTGATGTCCCGCATGGTGGGGTGAGCTCGTAGCCCGCCAAGAAGAGCCAGATCGGGATAGACTCTCCTCTCACTGGTGCTCCATCCATGATCTCGTACTTGGCTATCGTGTCGTTCTCATGGTACACGTTGGGGCCTGTGCCCGTCGTTTCCCGCTTGATGATGTTGATCTCCATGTGCTTGATTTTGATTCGCACCAGCAGGAAGTATATCTTCCCCACAATGACATCTTTCAAGTGGTATTTGGACTTGTACTCAAACTCAATGTGCAGACAGTCCTCGATCCCAACCTCCATCTTGATGGAGAGTTCAGCTCTGGGTATGTGCTGAGCGTGTGAACGACAATGTCCATCTCTTTGACAACATCATTGAGGCGGCGGCTGATGGTGGCGCGGAGGAAATACCGGAGCTTCACATTCTGCCCCGTGTAGGACTCATACGGCTTCTCCACGTGGGTGAATTCAAAGTCGAAGGCCTGTGACTGGGTGATTTCTCCAGGCCGGGCCAAGTCCTTCACCAGCGACACAAACTCATGGTGGTTCCCGCGGTCATAGTAGAGTTCTATCTGCCCGATGAACTCGATCTTGATTCCCTGGTGCTCCAGCCGCGTGTTGGGGTGCTTGAGCGCGAGGCTCACCTTCCCGGAGACTGTCTCGTCGTCGTAGAAAAGGAAATATTTCTCCTTCTTCCCGTCCTCCGTCTTGTGCTCGGCCCGCTTCCTACTCTCCGCATCGTTGAGCACGATCTCCACCTCTACGCTCTGCCCGAAGCCGAAGAAGCTCATCTCGCCGCCGGCCGGGCGCACCGGGCTCTCCGGGGCCGGGCTGCCCTAAGGGATGGCCAGCGGGCTGGCCACGTGCGGCCGGGTGGGGGGCGAGGCACGACGGCCAGCTACAGCCGGAGGGCAGGGCAGGGCCGGCTGCGCCGCCCAGAGCGCAGATTCGCCACGGCCCGCCAGTCCCTGAGCGGGCGCGGGCGACGGAGATGGCGAGGGGCGAGGGCAGCCATGCCACTCTACGGGGGGCGGTGCAGAGCCCCGGGGCTACCGGCCGCTGCCGCCCACCCGGTGCCCTGCGGCTCCGGGCTCGGGCGGCAGAGCGAACCTCCAGAGATCGCGGCTAATTTCTCTTTCTGTGAGTTCATTATTGATGTATAGAAAAGCCATAGACTTCTGGGTGTTAATTTTGTATCCTGCTACATTGCCGAATTAATTTATTAAGTCTAGTAGTTTTTTATGGAGTCTTTGGGCTTTTCTGTGTACAATATCATGTCACCTGCAAATAAGGACAGTTTACCTCTTTTCCAATTTGGATGCCTTTTATTTCTTCTTCTTGTCTGCTCACAATGACTAGTACTTCCAGTACTATGTTGAACTGGAGTGAGAGTGGGCATCCCTGTCTTGTTCCTGTTCTTAGGGGAAATGGTTTTAGTTTTTGCCCATTGAGCATGATGTTGGCTGTGGGTTTGTCATATATGGCTTTTATTATGTTGAGGTATGATCCTTCTATTCCCACCTTGGTGAGGGTTTTAATCAAGAAAGGGTGTTGGATTTTGTCAAATGCTTTTTCTGCATCAATGGATATGATTATATGATTTTTTGTGTGTGTGTGTGTTGCTTCTGTGCTTTATTTTTTTTATTTTTATTTTTTTATTTTTATTTATTTATTTATTGCTTAAAGTTGATCATATGATTTTTATCTCTCTTTGTTTATATGGTGTATCACATTTGTTGATTTGTGGATATTGTACCATCCCTGCATCCCTGGAATAAATCCCACTTGGTCATGGTGTATGATCTTTCTAATGTAATGCTGGATTTGATTTGCTAGAATTTTGTTGAGGATTTTAGTGTCTATGTTCATGAGGGATATTGGCCTGTAATTCTCTTTCTTTGTGGTGTCTTTATCTGGTTTTGGGATTAGGGTAATGCTGGCTTTGAAGAAAGAGCTTGGAAGTGCTCCTTACTCTTGAATTTTTTTGAATAGTCTGAGGAAGATAGGTTTTATTTTTTCTTTGAATGTTAGGTAAAACTCCCCTGTGAAGCTGCCTGGTCCAGGGCTTTTGTTTGTTGGACGTTTTTTGATTACTGCTTTAACTTCCTCCATAGTTATCAACCTATTCGGATTTTTTGATTCCTCCTCATTGAGTTTTGGAAGGTCATATTTTTTTAAGAATATGTCCATTTCTTCTAGGTTGACCAGTTTGTTGGAATAGAGTTGCTTATAGTATTTTTTTATGATTCTTCGTATTTCGGTGGGGTCTGTTGTTATTTCACCTCTTTCATTTCTGATTTTGTTTATTTGGGTCCTCTCTCTTTGCTTCCTGGTGAGCCTGGCTAGAGGTTCATCAATCTTGTTTATCCTTTCAAAGAACTAGCTCTTGGTTTCATTGATCTTTTCTATTGTTTTTTTTTTTTTGTCTCTATGTTATTTATTTCTGCTCTGATCTTTATTATTTCCTTCCCTTTTTTTGTTGCTCTTTTTCTAATTCTTCAAGTTGCAGAGTTAGATGGTTTATCATCAATTGTTCTTGTTTTTTGAGATAGACCGTAATGCTATGAACTTCCCTCTCAGGACTCCTTTCATTGTGTCCCAAAGATTTTGGATTGTTGTGTTTTCATTGTTGGTTTTTTCCAGGATGTGTTTTATTTCTTCTTTAATCTCTTTGGTAACCCACTCATTGATTAATAGTGTGCTATTCAGCCTCCAAGTGTTTGAATTTTTGTGATTGATTTTACTGTAGTTGATTTCTAATTTTATGCCATTGTGATCTGAGAAGATGCTTGATATGATTTCAGTCCTCTTGAATTTGGAGAGACTTTGCCTGTGTCCCAATATGTGGTCTATCTTTGAAAATGTCCCATGTGCACTTGAGAAGAATGTATATTCTGGAGTTTTGGGATGGAATGTAATAAAGATGTCGATTAAGGCCATCTGATCTAGTGAGTCGTTTAGGATTGATGTTTCTTTGCTAATGTTTTTCTAGAAGATTTATCCAGTGACATTAATGGGATATTAAAGTCTCCTACTATGATTGTGTTGTTGTTAATCTCACCCCTCATATGTTCCAGAAGATTTTTTATGTATTTGAGTACTCCTGCATTGGGTGCATAAATGTTTACCAGAGTTATATCTCTTGTTGTATCGATCCCTTTAGAATGAAGTGGCCTTTCTTGTCTCTTGTTATGGTCTTCACTTTGAGGTCTATTTTGTCAGATATAAGTATTGCTACCCCAGCTTTTTTTCATTTCCGTTTGCCTGCTAGATACTTTTCCATCCCTTCACTTTCAGTCT
Organism: Myotis nattereri; assembly: GCF_964212035.1. Taxonomy (NCBI): domain Eukaryota; kingdom Metazoa; phylum Chordata; class Mammalia; order Chiroptera; family Vespertilionidae; genus Myotis; species Myotis nattereri. The sequence continues at coordinate 109,624,149 of NC_138076.1, forward strand.
GTGTGAGTCCCTTGTTCTGAGGTGGGTCTCTTGTAGACAGCATATATGTGGGTCATGTTTTCTTATTCATTTACTCGACGTCTTTTGGTTTGAGTATTAATCCATTTACGTTTAATGTTATTATTTATAGGTACTTGTTTTAGCCATTTCTGTATTTTATGCTTGTGTTCCTTCCTTCCTTTCTTTTCTTCTTTATACAGCATTCCCTTTAGCATTTCCTGTATTGCTGGTTTGGAAGTGATAAACTCCCTTAGCCTTTTTTTTGTCTGCGAAGCTCCTGATTTCCCCTTCAATTTTGATTGATAGTCTTGCTGGATAGAGTATTCTTGGATTCAGTCCTTTGCTTTGCATCACTTTGTATATCTCCTTCCATTCCCTTCTAGCTTGATGTGTTTCTTTTGAGAAATCATTTGATAATCTGATGGGGGATCCTTTGTAGGTAACTGCCTGTCTCTCTCTTGCAGCCTTTAAGATTCTCTCTTTGTCGTAAACATTTGCCATTCTAATTATGACGTGTCTTGGTGTGGATCTTTTGGGATTTATCTTGCTTGGGACTCTCTGTACTTGTGTAACTTTGTACTTCCCCATATCAGGGAAGTTTTCTGTCATTATTTCTTCAAATAGATTCTCTAATCCTTGCTGCTCTTCTTGTCCTTCTGGCAGCCCTATTATACATATGTTACTTTGTTTTGTGTTGTCCCAAAGCTCCCTTAGGCTCTTCTTGTTTTTTACTTTTATTCTCTAGTTGCTGTTCAGATTGAGCCTGTTTCTATACCTTATCTTTTAACTCTCTAATTTGGTCCTCTGGTTCTTATAGTCTACTGTTGAAACCTTCCATGGTGTTTTTGATTGTAGCTGTATCACTTTTTATTACTTCTTGATTTTTGCATAGGTTGTTGATTTTCTCGTCCATCCAGTGTATGAACTGTACGACCATTACTCTGAATTCTTTTTCTGTCATGTTGCATGCTTCTGTTTCACTCATTTCCTTTCTTGGTGATTCCTCATTTTCTTTCCTCTGGGGATTGTTTCGTTGTCTCCCTATTCTAACTATCACCTGCAGGTTCAAATGTCGAGTTGTGGAGGCCTGGGCTATGTGCAGTGGGAGCTTCGCACCCCCTAAGAGTCACTGAAGAGCTCTGACACCAAGATGTGTGGCTGCCATGCGTTGGTGGGAGCCACGCTCGCCCAGGATCAGAGTCACTGGCACTTAGTGTGGCCTAGTGTGCACACACAGAATCAGGGACCCCACCTGCGCCGCGCTGAAATACAGACCCCGCTGGCGTGTGCCGAAAATCAGAGTCCCCTAGCGAGTGTCAGGAATCACAGATACCCTGTGCCTATCCGGAGAATCGAGTATCAGAGTCTCTGTTGATTGGTGCGGCCTCGCACCGAGAATCACTGTCCCTGTGTGTGCATGTGCCAAGAATTGGAGTCCCTGGCTCTTAGTGTGAATGCACTGGGAGTCAGGGATCTCAGGCACACACATGAGAAACAGAGTCAAGTCACTGGTGCTCAGTGCTGCCTTTCGCGTGGAGAATCAGAGTCCCTGGTCTGCTTGGGGGACCAGGTTGCACTGTTGCACTGTGTCATCAGAATGTCCACTCCTGTGCAAGGGAAAACAGCCTCCGTGTGCGTTTACCCTGAATCAAAGTCAGGTGGCACTGCTGCCCTGTGTGGGCTTGGGGTCTGGTCATGGGAGTGCGGGCTGAGGGAAACACACTCCCCGTGTTCGAGCACCCAGCTTCAAATTCAGCACAGCCTCCCTGTGGGGGTGCGGGGTCTGGTCACACGGGTGTGCACTGCGGGAAACAAACTCCCCCTGTCTGTGCACCTGGGCTCAAATTCAGTGCAGCCTCCCTGTGTGGGCGCAGGGTCTGGTCGCGGGAAACAAACTTCCCCTGTCCGCGCACCCAGGCTCAAATTCAGGTAGAGCTGCTACTGTTGTGTGTGGGCAGGAAGCCTGTTTGCGTGGAGAGGGTCTGGCAGTTCCTATGCCACTGCCGCGGGCTGGTGGGGAGAGGGATTGGCTCTGTGACTCACAGAAATCTGGAACCCTGGTCTGCCTGGCGTCTTGGTGTCCCTGGGTCTGCAGCAGTGGTCGTAGGTCTTTCACCTGAGTGGCTGTAGGGTCCCAGTTTGTGACTGAGACCAGATTAGGTCATGGCGAGGCTAGGATCCTAGTCTCAAGCAGTTCTGTTCTTCAAGATGGCGTGGTCTCTGTGCCTGCGGTGTCTTCCCTGGAGTGTTTGCAGAAGCAACAGGGTTGCACCCTTTAAGACTGCCCAGTTCGGCAGCCCCTTGGAAGACCTGCAGGATCTAACTGTCCTTGCTCTCACACACACACACATCACACCTGTCCACACACTCCTCTATCACTCCCTCACTCTCTCACACACACTCCCTCCCTACCTTCTCGGTGGTCGCCATCTTGTCTCTCTCTGAACTCATCTTTATTTTTTTTACTTTTTTATTTTTTAAATATATTTTATTGATTTTTTACAGAGAGGAAGGGAGAGGGATAGAGAGTCAGAAACATCGATGAGAGAGAAGCATCGATCAGTTGCCTCCTGCACACTCCCCACTGGGGATGTGCCTGCAACTAAGGTACATGCCCTTGACCGGAATCGAACCTGGGACCCTTCAGCCCCCAGGCCGACGCTCTATCCAGTGAGCCAAACTGGTCAGGGCTCTGAACTCATCTTTAAATAGAGGTTTTCAGTGGTAGTTCTATGTGCCCTGTGGAGCTGTTTCATGCTTACCCCAGCCAGGACTCCATGGGTTACCCATTGCAAACAGGTTTTTTGTTGTTGTTGTTATTGTTTTAAATATGTTTTTATTGATTTCAGAGAGGAAGGGAGAGGGAGAGATAGAAACATCAATGATGAGAGAGAATCATTGACTGACTGCCTACTGCACGCCCCCTACTGGGGATTGAGGCCGCAACCCCGGGCATGTGTCCTTGACCAGAATTGAATCTGGGCCTTTCAATCCATACGCCGACACTATCAACTGAGCCAAACTGGCTAGGGCTGCAGACAGGTTTTAGGTTAGCTTCCTTATCTTAAAACCCCAGGTGTATAGGTGTATACTGAAAATATAAAATTAAATAGATGTTAATATCTTGCTATATTTGCTTCAAATGTTTTAAAATTAAAGTTATACCTAAAGTGCCCTGGCCAGTCTAGCTCAGTTGGTTGAGCCATCGCATGCACCAAAAGGTTACTGGTTAGATTTTCAATCAGGGCACATGCCTGGGTTGCAGATTCGATCCCCAGTAGGCGGCGTGCAGGAGGAAAATCGATGTTTTGCTTTCATATTCATGTTTCTCCACCTCTCCCTTCCTCTCTAAAAATCAATTTTAAAAATCTTTTTTAAAAAAAAGTTATACCTCAAGCTAAATACCTAGCCCCACTTAATTGTTCTCCTTCCTTTCCTCCCCAAAAGTAATGATTAATTAAAGCATAATTGTATTTTAAAATTTCACACAAGTAACAACATATAATTCGTATTCTTTTGCCATTTGCTTTTTTCACTACACGGTATGTTTTTTATAGTAATCTATGTAAATCCTGTTCATCCATTTTTAAAAAAATATATTTTTATTGATTTCGGAGAGGAAAGAGAGAAACATTGATGAGAATCATTGATTGGCTACCTCCTGCATGCCCCCTACTGGGGATTGAGCCCGCAACCCAGGCATGTGCCCTTGACCGGAATCAAACCCGGGACCCTTCAGTCCGCAGGCCAATGCTCTATCCACCGAGCCAAACCGGCTAGGGCAGTTCATCCATTTTAATTGTTCAGTAGTGTTCCACTGTATGAATAAGCCATTTTATTGACATTGAGTTGTTTTTATTTTTTACTATTACAAGGCAGTGCTATAATGAAAATTATGCCTATGCACATGTGTTTCTCACTCTAGTAGTAGAATTTCTAGATGAAAGGGGATGCACACCTTCACTTACTCTAAGATGCTAAATTGCCCTGAAGGTGGCTTTTATGCCCCCAAGCAGTGTTTGGGTTACTGTTTCGCTATCTTTTCCAGCACTTAATGATATTTAGACCTAATCAAATTTTGCCAGTCTGATGATCACTTTTCTAACATGTTCACAGTTTCTCCTTGGTATTTTTTAAAGATTGCTTTCATGATACTGTGTATTATAGATATCAAATATATGTATATGCATAGTTCTGTTCATAATACCTTGGACAGCAAGCGACTTCCTGGCCTCCTTTCTCCTTTTTTTTTCTTCTTTTTTTTTTTCAGAAATTTGATTTTCTCCATAAAGATCTTAAACAGTTGTTAATAGGTTTATATATAGGTATCTTGCTCTAATTTTGTTACAATAGTGAAAAATACCTTTCTTCAAATTATATTTTTGTTTCTTACTCTTATGCTAGAATTATTCATTTTTGCATGTGGCACTTGTGCCTTGCTGAACTTCTGTTAGTACTAGTGATCATTAGATATGATATGAGTTTTGATCTTTTCCTATCCAACTAAGCAGATGTTAGTTATAATTTAAGTTATTAAAAATAATATACACAAATTATATTGACAAGGATTATAACTTAAAAGTTGAAATCTGTATTTCAACTTTATTTTCAAATATTTATTTTCACGTGATTGTATGTGTCTTCTAGATGATGAATATACAAAGTCTCCCTTGGCACCTACATTCTGTACTCCTGGTTTGAAAATTCCTTCTACAAAGAACGGAACAGCTTTGGTAAATTTTCATAAAATTAAAAGCTCTAATTTTGTTCTAAATGACTCAGATACACGATTACTTCTTGACTCAGTCTGTTTAAAAAGTTAGAATAATACGGACTTTAGTTGTATACTTACCATATACTTCTGGAGGGTAATTTAGCCGCATATATTAAGAGCTTTAAATTTTTTCATACCTTTTAAACATGTCTCAGAATTTATTCTAAGGCTCACTGGGACAGATTTGTTATAGCAAATTATTAGAGCAAAACATGGAAACAATCTAAATGTCAAATGGTAGAAGAAAAGCAAGATACAGTAAGGTCCAGTGTTGCATAACTATCATGTTTTTAAAAAAACATATAAGAACATATAACAACAATGTGTTCAGGTATTTAATGATATGGAAAGTGGCATGTATGTATATGTACAGATACACGTGCATCCAATTGTCCTCTCTTATCCGTGGTTTTGCTTTCTGTGGTTTCAGTTACCTGTGGTCAACTGCAATCTGAAAATATTAAATGAAAATTTCCAGAATTAAACAAGTCATAAGTTTTCAGTTATTCTCCTTTGAGTAGAGTTATAAAACCTCTCATTCTCCTGCTCCATATGAGATATGAATCATCCCTTTGTCTGGCATGTCCACACTGTAGATACTACCCTCCTGTTAGTCACGTAGTGACCATCTCAGTTATCAGATCAACAGTCAAGGTATCACAGTGCTTGTGTTCAAGTCACATAACTTTTATTACAGTATATTGTTAGAATTGCTTTTTTATTATGTTATTGATCTCTTACTGTACCTGATTTATAAATTAAACTTTATTATAGGTATGTATGTATAGGAATAAACAGTACATGTAGGTTCAGTACTTTCTAGGGTTTTAGACATCCACTGGGGGTGTTGGAACATATCTCCTGTGGATAAGGTGGGACTACTACATTTTAAGGAAAAAGAATGAATATAAACACACCAAAATGTGGTTATTTATGGGTGATTTTTATTGCCCCCCTTTTTTCCCCCAAATTTTCCCTAGTGAACAAATTTACTATTATCAAAACCTCATTTTGTTGTAAAGTTGGTATGAATATTTAAGACAACCCATATGGTAGACCAGGCTGTTCAATAAAACTTCCTACAGTGATGGAAATGTACTATATTCTGTGCTGTTCGGTATGGTAGTTATTAGTCACAGCCAGCTACTGAGCACATAAAATGTGGCAAGTGCATCTGTGGAACTAATTTTTAGTTTTTAAATTTTTACTAATTTCATTAAGTTTAAACAACCCCAGATGGTTGTGGCTTCTGTGTTGGACACTGTAGTTGTAGAGAAACAAAATGCTGGGTTTCCGTCAAATATTTCTTCCTTGGGGGTGAGGGCCTGTGGTAATTTGCCCATTCCTTCGTGCTGTGACTCTCATCTAGCCCAGTTAGTTGTGCTGTGACTCTCATCTAGCCCAGTTATTTGCCTCAGACTGGGGAGGGGTTAATCATCTAAATCTGGGATTCAGTCCATTTTTCATATTAAGCTGTAGCTCAGCCTTTGTTGGTAATGAAGGTGGTACTTTGTCCTCCATATGCCATTTCTTTGTTTTCTTGATTTTATTTAATACTTGATTGGGAAGAGGGGGCCATTTCTGGCCTATTTAAGGACCCCAACAGAACTAACAATTGATAATTTTTCTTTTCCATTATTTTATACCACCATATTTTAATGATTTATTTTTATTCATTAGGTATCCACAGATTATCCATTATCAAAAACAAACAGTTCATCAAATGATTTGGAAATGAAAGACTATACATCGTTAGTTTTAAATTCAGACAAGTGCTTTGAGAGCTGTGTGGAAGCTCCCTCTTCCCCTGTGATTTCTTCTTATGAGAATCTGCTCAGAACACCTACACCTCCAAAAGTAACTACAATTCCAGAAGACATTCTCCAGGTTATTTTCCAGGCTGTTTTTTTTTTCTGATACATCTTTTTCAAAGTTAGATGTTTATGTAATCTCTGATGTAAACTATTACTTATTATTGGGCTATGTGCTGGTTTGGGTATTGAGAAAATCTAAATTCTGGGCTGCTAGGACTTTTCTGACAGTACCTGGTTAAGGTTCTTCTGAGTTGAGCAGAAGCTAGTGACATCATCATACTTCTATGCCCTTGGGGCATTTTCTCTTTAATCTCTAGTTCAGAAATGTATCCTTGTAATGTATTCTAATTGTTCAATTGTTCACCTGTGATGGTCATGTTGACCACTATTTCCATGGGAGGTGTTGCTGCCCAAGTAAGGAATGTCATTTATCCTACAGTTCTTCAGAGATGGGTATCATGAATAACTTGAGAAACACTGATTTAGAATTTCTAATTCTTTAGTAAAACATCATTTACTACTAGTCAACTACTGATTTATAGCAACTGCCAAATCTAAATAACCACCAGTCTGGTTCTTCCAGTTCCCCCACTATTCCCCCAAAGGAGTTGTAGTGTTTGGCAATGGTTACTCTAGCAACCTTCCTAGCTTATGGAGAGCTATGAGAAAGATAAAAAACTACTTGGAAAAAAACCTAAATGCCATTGGAACAGACTCATCCTAACATATAAGTAAAGGGTTCATTATTCTCCTCTCTCTGGCTTTTCTGGTTTTTTTTTCTGGGCATCATAATAGAGTGAGAAGGAGCAGTTTTTGTCTATAAGCATTTTATAGAGTTCCACTTCCCTTTTTATTTCTATGGTAAAAGAGGGAAACCTTGTATTTAATGTGTCACTTCTTTATGTATGAAAACAATCATAGTTGATATTTCAAATTCTTTTTATAATCTATATAACATGATCTTTTTTTAGCATTTATTTTGCCTCTTTCCTATATATATTTTTCCTAACATCTTTGTAAAGGCTTAATTTGTTCACAGGGACACATTGCTTGTTTCCGTTATCCTTAGTGTACATTTTAGAAGGCTTTAGTAATCAAGCCTCCACACCCAAGTTAAATTTTTAATATTGCCATCATTTCTGTGATGTTAAACGTCCGTCTGTGCTGCTAAAAAATTCTTACTGTTTCAAACAACCCATACCCTCTAATTTTCCTTGGGTTTTCTTGAGTTTTATAACACCTTCCAAATTTATGTTGCTCATATGACTTAATAAAAAAGAATTTGCTTGTTTTTTAGATTTTATCAAAATACAACCCAAATCTAGCTACTACTCCAGTAGCAGTTAAGGCATGCCACCCAGCAAAGCATTCTTTACTAGATGTGAAGGATGGAACATCTGAGATGTTGGCAACAAGAAAACTGGTCAAAGTGAGTATGTTACCATTCCAAAGAAAGTACATGTGTCATTTGAGGAGAACATTTGAAAATTAACACTTGAATGGTAGGAACAAAATTTTAATTGACATTTGGCAGCTTGGGTTAACAGCTTATGTCTTTCTCAATATAGAATTTGTGATCCCTATACCTGACTCCCACAATATCAAGTTAGATAATATCATTCACAATTATTCCCAACTATTTTATATATAAAGTGTAAAAATATATAACCACAGTGTTGTATCATTTGTTTTGTTGATTGCTATTAATTATACCTAGATGATATTTATTTGATCTTTTTGCAGAAATCCTAGTGGATCCATCCGTCCAGTAATAGAAACTGAACAGAATGAGATGAAATCAAAGCTGGACTTATTTTGTTTTCACATTCCCGTTTCTCCCTTTCTAAAAATCAATCCATATCAAAGATGAGTTTGGATACTGATATCATAATTTGCTTTTTAAGTTTTGATTTACTTTAACCTAAATCTTGACATGCAACTCACTTATTGTTTTTAAATATCATTACTATTTCACTGATCTCAAATTTACCCTACCTAATCTAATCATGGATTAAGTAATTACTAGGAAGCAGGATCAATAACTTTTAAATTTTAAGTGTTACTGTTTGCTATTCAAGTAAGGCCATGTCCAGCCCTCGCCAGTTTGGCTCCGGATAGAACATCAGCCTATAGACTGAAGGGTCCGGGGTTCAATTCTGGTCAAGGGCACATAACTCAGTTACATGCTCCATCTCCGTCAGGGCGTGTGTGGGAGGCAACCAGTCAATGTTTCTCTCACATCCATATTTCTCTGTCTTTGTCTCTCCCTTCTATGCTAAAGAAAAAAGGCCACCTCCAGTCTTCTTTGAGCTGGGTAGTTCCTGCTGTCTGCAAGAGCAGGCTTCTTAACCCTAACTACCCTTCTCCTGTCTCCTCCCAGTCTCTTATACCTTTTATTTGGTAACATACTCACATTGCTCTTTTAAAACAGTTTACAAATGACAGCTTAATTTAGGAAAAGGAGAATTTACAGACCAAGACATCTGCACTGTAGTAGGTCTCAAATGAAATCACCTGCTGTCAATTTGGGGTTGTTTTTTTTTTTCCTTCTTTTTTCCTTCCAACTTTTTGCTTAGTGTCTATTTCATCCTCTCAACTCAGCTGTTTCCCCCACATGGCTGCTGACCTCTCCAAGTTCCACTTCAGTGGCTACCCACCAACCCTGAGGCCTTTCTGCAAGATTCTGATGATTTCCTGGGCCAGGTGTGCTTCTCTGGAATGTCAACTGTGACCACAGTAACAAGGAGACTGAATGTGTCGAGAGCTATCTAATAGCTTCCCACTGCCCTGTCCATCAGGCCCAAGCTCCTTCCCATTTAAGTATAACTGAACAGTAATCTTACCTAATTAAGTCCATAAAAGTACTTTGGCAAACATTTCAGATGGCCAATGGGAAAATAAGGACCTAGTGTATAATGACAAGGTGCTTCACTGGCTTAGCTTTGGGGAATTGGATGTGGTAGAATACCCTCTTCTGTGACTGCCTTGAAAGTCAAATGTAAAGACTTGCTCTCTTCATTTTGTCAGAAAATATTCATTAAAACAAAACTTGACTTATTCTGTGTTCTAGGAATTACTGTGTAGCTGTAATTTTTGTTAAATATGTAAAATAAATTATTTTCAAAATACTTAGTTTTAGTCAAGGTAAAGCTCTAGTCACCTTACATATGATGATGACTTCCCAAATTTCTATGAACCTTTCATTAACTATTTACCACAACTGCATGGACAGAAATGCACAGGATGAGTGGATTGCTAAGGGAGGGAGGTATCCAGAATACTAGACTGAATCCTGGACTTCTACATTAGAGTTGGACAAGCTCAAGTGCTGTCTTCAGTAGCAACTTCTCATAAACTTTTCACCATGTGTTTAAACCTTTCATTATGAGACTAAGACTATGAGGAAGGATCTGTATCTATATCATATTTGTTTCTCTAGGCCCACAGAACCTGTTACGTAATAGACACTCAGTTTATATATATACACACTGAGTGGCCAGATTATTATGACCACCCGATGTTTGTAGGCAAATTAGCTATAATTTCACGCTGAAGTTGCTAGAGGGCCAGACCATTATAAATAGGGAAGCAGGTTGTTTACCACAACATAAGTGATTTTTTCCTGAAGATATAGGTAAACAATGCAATTTAACAGCCTTTGAACGTGGGATGTACACACACACACACACACACACTCACTGAGTGGCCAGATTATTTTGACCACCCCAGCAGTACTTCGTTGGGCCACCTTTTGCCTTCAATACTGCAGCGATTCTTCTTGGCATTGACTCCACGTGATGTTGAAAGGTGATGCAAGGAATCTGACACCATGCCTGATGAATAACACTGTCCAGTTCTGTGAGATTTGATGGTTGTGGAACCAGCTGCCTAATGGCTCTTTTAACTTCGTCCCACAAATGCTCAATTGGATTGAGATCTGGTGATTGTGGGGGCCACCTATGCAAGGTAAATTCTCCCTCATGTTCTTGAAACCACTCTTGCACAATATGAGTACCGTGGCATGGCGCATTGTCTTGTTGGAAGAAGCCATCTCCATTGGGATACGCTATCAACATGATAGGATGAACTTGATCAGCATCAATACTTAGGTATGTTGTGCTATTCAGACGTTGTTCCACATGAATTAAAGGGCCCAAATCATGTCAGGGCAACATGCCCCAAACCAGAACACTGCCCCCATCAGCTTGAAGGGTTGTACTCATGCATGTGGGGTGCATGCTTTCATACTGTTTCCACCAAATTCTCACTCTGCCATCTGCATGATGCAACTGGAAATGTGATTCATAGGACCACATGACTTTTTCCAATGCTCGACTGTCCAATCCTTGTGTTCCTGTGTGAATTTGGAGACTTTTTTTCTTGGTAACTGCAGACAGCAAAGGTGTTCAAACAGGCCTTCAGCTTCCATATCCCATACAATGCAGTGTATGGCTAATTTGCCTACAAATATCAGGTGGTCATAATAATCTGTCCACTCACATCCAAATATATCCCATGTTCAAAGGCTGTTAAATAGCATTGTTTACCCATATCTTCAGAAAAAAATCACTTATGTTGTGGTAAACAACCTGCTTCCCTTTTTATAATGGTCTGGCCCTCTAGCAACTTCAGCATGAAATTATAGCTAATCTGCCTACAAACATCAGGTGGTCATAATAATCTGACCACTCAGTGTGTGTGTGTGTCCTAGCTAATAAAGATGGGATATGCAAGTAGACCGTCACTGCAACAAAGATGGCGGCACTCACAGCCAATAATGAGGGAATATGCAAATTGGCATGACAAAGATGGCGGTGGCCGGGCTGGGTTGCTTGCTTCGTCCCCATAGCAACAATGCAGGTGTTCCATCCTGCTCTGGCGGCTCCGGGCCTCTAGGCAGCTAGGCAGCGTGAGAAGGCAGAAGGCAGCTTCGGGCCAGAGCGAAGGCAGTGCTGGCAGCCAGGGGATGGAAGGCCTATTCTTGCACGAATCTTCCTCCATCGGGCCTCTAGTATATATATATCTGTGTGTGTGTGTGTGTATTACATATATATGTATGTATATATTATTCCCCTGGCGAAGTACTAGAAAGCGTGAGCGGTAGTCAGAAATACTACAAATTCTGATGGTTTCCAATAATTACTCTAGGATTTACAGATTTTAAAAATGCCTTTGGTTTACTTTGTTCATAATTTAAATTGCTCTAATTTCATCAAATCTTAAAATTTTCTTAGGAAATGGTTATGACTGGGCTGGCCAGCCTGGGTAGGGTAGGAAATTCTAAAGGCACATCGAGAGGGCTATGAATGCCTTTTTTTCTTTTTAAATAGGTATTTATTGAACATTCACTCTCAGGCACTCCTAAGCACTATTTCATTGGCTCCTCCCAACAGGAGATGGGTATGTAATATACCTTTACACAATAAATGTTCATATCACTCCCAGATTTATGGTTATTGCTTATTAAAAAAATTTTAAGGCCAAATGTTAGTCTTAAAATTCCCTTTTAGGTTTTAGCTTATTCCTCTCAGATTATGGGCAGGGGAGAATCCATGACACTCTTCATAGAATACTAGTAGCTGCCTAGTCCTTGCTGGTTTGGCTCAGTGGATAGAGCTTTGGCCTGTGGACTGAAGGGTCCCAGGTTCGATTCCAGTCAAGGGCACATGCCTGGGTTGCAGGCTCAATCCTAAGCCATGGTTGGTGCGCATGTAGATGGAAAGCAATCAGTGTGTCTCACATTAAAGTTTCTCTGACTCTCCCCTCTCCCACTCTAAAAATCAATGGAACAATATCCCCTGGTGAGGATTAAAAAAAACACATAAAACATATAAACAAATAGCTTCCTGCCCGGCTGGTGTAGCTCAGTGGTTGAGTGTTGACCTATGAACCAGGAGGTCACAGTTCAATTCCCAGTCAGGACACATGCCTGGGTTGTGGGCTCAATCCCCAGTGTCCGGCAGAAAGCAGCCAATCAATGATTCTCTCTCATCGATGTTTCTCTCTCCATTCCTCTCTGAAAACAATAAAAGTAAAACAGAATAGCTGCCTAGTCGTGATTAATCATAACAGAATAAACATTCTTCCTTTAGGCTTGTTCATGCAGACTCCAAGAAATTACTACAGCTATGGCAAAACTACCTATTTTTAAGCAATAAAATACAGTAACACAACTCATATGGTTCCTCAAACTGTGAGCCGTGACAGTATCATTTAAGAGCGGTGTTCTGGTTTGTATAAAAATTAAAACAGGCCCTAGCCCAGTGGTTGGCAAACTCATTAGTCAACAGAGACAAATATCAACAATACAACAATTGAAATTTCTTTTGAGAGCCAGATTTTTTAAACTTAAACTATATAGGTAGGTACATTGTTATTAACTTAATTGGGGAACTCCTAAGGCTTAGGAAGAGCCACACTCAAGGGGCCAAAGAGCCACATGTGGCTCGAGAGCTGCGGTTTGCCGACCACGCCCTAGCTGGTTTGGCTCAGGGATAGAGCGTCAGCCTGCAGACTTAAGGGTCCCAGGTTCAATTCCGGTCAAGGACATGTACCATGGTTGCAGGCACATCACCAGTAGGGAGTGAACAGGAGGCAGCTGATCGATGTTTCTCTCTCATCGATGTTTCTAACTCTATCCCCCTCCCTTCCTCTCTGTAAAAAATCAATAAAATTTATTTTTTAAAAAACCCCAAACTAAAACAGGTCCACAACTCTAGGTCCCTTAACTGAAATTTACAATGCAGAGGATAACTTCCCTACTGGAGCAGTATCACTGTAGTGTGAGTGGATGCAAGACTGCAGTGAGTTGGTCAGAGAAACTATGAAAGAACACTATTTTTTGGAAACATAGTTTCACTTCATCTATTATTGGTTACAGAGGTTTATATGCCTCCCTTGTGACCTATTAAAGCAGGTCTTAATTTCATCTGCAGGTTGGAAACTAGTCATTGTAGCTCAATGAAGGTAAATGAGATAATTCACAGTAAGTTCCTTAGCACAGAATCTGGCACAGCTAAGCACTCAAAACTGTAACTATGATAAGCTTAGTTTTAGGGTGTTGCCTTCAGTTTCACAAAGACAGTTTTTTAAAGTTTGGGTTTAAGTACTGAGATAGTCTGGGTTCATTGAATTTACTGTTACTGAAAATACCAAGTTCATGTACCCGCTGAGAAAACTGAGATGGTATTATAGACAACTAGAGGGATAGGGTCCCTAGGCCTGGCCAGCAATGGGCCTATCTGTGGGGCAACTGGTGAGGCAGTCGGGGCCCCGCCCCCTCACCTGTTCCACCATCCCATCACAGTCCTGCTCTCATTGAGGCCCATTGGGGCCAGCAGCGCCTCATTGCTGATGCCTGCCATATTCTGCGCCACCCCCTGGTGGCCAGCGCACATCTAACTCACGGTTGGTCAAACTCCTGCCCGTGGGAACAATTTGCAAATTAGCCTTTTATTATATAGGATGGATGTGCTGGAACTCAAAACTCCAAAGGGGCCTGGCTGGTGTGGCTCAGTGGTTGAGTGTTGACCTATGAACTAGGAGGTTGCAGTTTTGATTCCTGGTTGGGACTCGTTCCCCAGTGGGGGGCATGCGGGAGGCAGCCAATCAATAATTCTCTCTCCCTCTCTGAAATCAATATATATATATATAAAAGTTGGTTTGGGGTAAACTAATGTATAAGAGGCACTGGAGCCCTAGCTAGTTTGGCACAGTGGATAGAGCATTGGCCTGCGGACTGAAGAGTCCCAGGTTCAAGTCTGGTCAAGGGCATGTACCTCTCAATCCCTGGCCCGTCAGGGCATGTGTGGGAAGCAACCAATCGATGTCTCTCTCATGTTTCTGTCTCTCTCCCCCCCTTCCACTCTCTGGAAATCAATGGAAAAATATACTTGGATGAGGATTAACAACAAAAAAGACACTGGATCTAGTTCCAGGCTTACCTTTGCTACCTGTTAACTTACTTTGCAGCAGAGAGGCCAATTCCACAGCATGACAAGATTTTAAGACTGACCTTTGCCTAGCCAACGTGGCTCAGTGGTAGAGAGCATCAACACATGAACCAGGAGGTCACAATTCATTTCCCAGTCAGGGCATAACCCCAGGTTGTGAGCTTGATCCCCAGTAGGGAGCATGCAGGAGGCAGTCAATCAATGATTCTCTCATCATGATGTTTCTATCTCTTTCCCTTCCTCTCTGAAATCAATAAAAAAAAAAAAGTTAAATAATGGCTGACATTTGTCGAGTGTATCAGCTGATTTCTCAGTTATCAATTATAGTGCTTAGGTTCAAGTAACCCGTATTTTACTTAATAATGCCACATTCACATAACTTTATTACAGTACGTTACAACTGTCCTATTTATTAGTAGTTATGGTTATTAATCTCATACTCTCCCTAGTTTACCAATTAAACTTTATCACAGGTATGAATGTATAGGAAAAGACAGTATACATAGGGCTCAGTACTCTCTGGTATTTTAGGTATCCACTGGGAATCTTGGAAAGTATCCCCGACAGAGAAGGGGAGACGACTGTCTTCACTTATAAGCATTTAGCAGGATGTGTGAATATCCCTTACCCAACTTGACCTCATTCCTGGCACTTCTCACTTGGCCTTGATTCCTCTTCCATTTTCAGATTTTCTTCAGGATAAGGGTGGAAGGTTTACCTTAAGTTCTAACCCTGCTTCCTGTCCTCCCCATCTTTAAAACATAAAAGCCCTCACTGTGGCACCCATTCTCTTCTCTAGCTTTTTGAAGAGTTGTATTTTGACTGTGCCATGATTCAGGCAGGCTGATTTCTTCAATCACAAGGTTCTTCAAGTTGCATCAGCTCAAACTTCCAAAATGCCTCTGCTGCCATGCTCAGGCACAGAGATCCTTTTTCTAACTCCACACCCTTGTCTAGGCCACAAACTCAATCTATCTATAATAATAAAAGCATAATATGCTAATTAGACCGGATGTCCTTCCGGATGAAACCAGGGCTGCAAGGGAAGCCCAGATCCCGAGTGCCTGCCGGCGGCCTGAGGGAAGCCGGTGCTGGCATCTGGGGGAGGGCCTACTCTTGCATGAATTTTGTGCATCGGGCCTCTAGTTTAATTATAATCCTAGTAGAAACCTGGTGCACGAAAATTCGTGCATGGGGGGGCGGTCCCCTCAGGGGATGTCCTACTGCCACTGTCTGGCCTTCCTCTGTGTGAGGCGACCAGGATGATCAGGGGAAGGCGCTGCCCCCATCACCCTGCTGCTGCTGCCACCGCTGGCCATGGCAGCTGTGAGGCCTGAGCCCCGGGCCTCACAACCACTGGAGCTCAAGGCTGCCTGAGCCCAGGGCCTTGTAGCCGCTGTGGCTGTCTGGATGGATGTCTGCCCTAATTAGCATATTACCCTTTTATTAGTATAGATGGCTTTCTTGTTCTGCCCCACTTGACATTAAGCTCACTATTCTCCACTACTCAGCACAAACCCCAAATACTCAAACCCAGTTCCCATGCCTCCATTAATTTTCACACTCAGGTTGATTGCACATGTATATTTAACAACAGTTTTACATAGAATGCTAAGAGCACTTCATATTTTATAGAAGGACTTGAAACATGGACTTTCTATTACTATTCATACCATAGCACAGCCAAACCTAACTCCTAAATAAATGCATTACAATTTGTTTAGAGTTTAAAGGCTTAATGGCAATAAAAAGGGGAGGAAAAAGCATAAATTTGTTTTACATAACTGAATGAAAATAAACTCAAGAAATAGTCAATAAAATTTAATATGGC
This sequence comes from Myotis nattereri, assembly GCF_964212035.1. Lineage (NCBI taxonomy): Eukaryota > Metazoa > Chordata > Mammalia > Chiroptera > Vespertilionidae > Myotis > Myotis nattereri. The sequence goes on from NC_138076.1 coordinate 109,640,520, forward strand.
CTCATGCGCCCTGAAGGAGGTGGTGCCCGATTCGGAGGGGTGATCGCTATGTCCAGATAATCTCCTATCTGAAACTTCTGCGACTGCAGGGTCATGGAATCATCAGTCCCCTTTCTCCCGGACATGGTGCTGCCAATCTCCTTCACCCTGCAGGAAAGAAACCAACTGTTAATGTTCCCAAACCATGCAGCTCCATACATACTACACAGTGAACATGGAACTGGATCTGCTCCATCATCTTACAGCACAATAAACCAGATATTAAGATAATACAAATCGATATTCCTTCCACTAATCAGATTCACTAAAGAGTTACCCCCATCAGTTAAAATATAGCAAAAGGGAAAAGACATTATAGGAACTAAAAATAAAGTTACCTACCGATAACCCGGTCTTTTAATATCCGTAAAAACAATTGCAAAGTTGAAGTGTGTGCCCTTCTTTCTAGCTTCTGGGTAGACTTCTTTTACTAAACTAGTCAGTTCTTTCAAGGTGGCATCCATCCTGAATTTTTTAAAAAAGACATTATATTTCATTAATCAGCAATAATGTAACAAGGATATAGACATACAAAGAATTAATTGTGTCTGAATTGCGATTTATGTCAGAAACTGTCATGGTTTTATGCTTCAGTTAATTTTAAAACATCTAATAATACTATTTGTCCCCCAAATAGTCCCCTTACCAGCCTCAATATTTGAAATTTTGATGAATTAAAGTCGGGCTGTTATTGCTAACAGAGGCTTCAGAATTATATATGCTATCACCTTATTGGCCTAGTGATTTACCCCTTTAATGGTAAGTATTCCAAATTAATCCAAACACTTAAAATAACTGTTTCATTATTTCCAGGACACATACTTTCCCAATTTTAGAATCTCTGGAATTGGAATGCACATTGGAATGAATGTGACAGGAAAGTATTTTCATGAAGATGTGCAGTGTTTTTCCTAAGAAGGAATCTTATGGTGAGTTTTACAATAGATGGAGCCCAGAAGCAGATGAAACAGGAAAATTTTGACAAAGCACAGGCTCCTTTCACAATGTATATTCTTGCCCTGCACATATTTATCTGAAACACAGAACTTCATATTGTCTTTTGAGTTAATATGACATAATCTGGAAAAAATCTTTTAAAAGATTAAGCATCTTGGAAGTAGTAACAAACCAATATAAATTTTTATATTGTGTTCTTTCATGACAACTGGGAAAATGAAATGGATGACCTGGAACTTGGAACATTTGCCTAATACGGCACTATAAAATGACTCAAGGACACCAGGCACTGATTAAGAATAAGAAATCTAGCCCTAGCTGGTTTGGCTCAGTGATAGAGCGTTGGCCTGCGAACTGAAGGGTCCCAGATTCAATTCCGGTCAAGGGCACATGCCTGGACTGCAGGCTCAATACCAAGTAGGGGGCATGCAGGAGGCAGTTGATCAATGATTCTCATCCTTGATGTTTCTTTCTCTCCCTCTCCTTTCCTCTCTGAAATCAATAAAATATATTTTTTTTAAAAAAAAGAAATTTCTAAACTACATCATCAAGCAGGGAGTCAAATGCCCAACAGGTCACTTAGTTTTAACTTTGCACCTATTTACAAATCTCCACACTACATCATACTCAAATAAAACCATGGTTTTAACCACAGAGAGTGAAAACATCCAGGATGACTACATCATCGTCCACTCCCTGTGGCCAATTCTTTCATATACCCAAAACAGAACAAAACAGAATTCCCCACAAAACATACTCTTCCTCGCATATTACCGTCAAAACTACCATCACCCACTTCGTTGCCCAGGTCATAAACCTAAGCACTAATTCTTCAAATCTCTATTGTATTGTTTAACCTCCTAAATACAGGTCAAATCTATTTTTCTCTCCATTCCCACCATTACTGTTTTTATTATTTCAACCTCTCATTAATTAACTCTATATGTTGACTTCTATTAATCTCTGTCTCCGTTTTTTTGTTTTTTTTTTAAGTTTCTCTTTTTGTATAAAACATGTCAAGCAAGCAACACCTGTTTCCAACTTTGGGGAGGAGTCCCATTTTGTAGAGGGCAGCAAAGAGCATAACAACATCCACCACCAGAAGCAGCAGCCCAGATCACCCCACTCCATGGTTTGCAGGTTGCCAAGGAAAACATGAACAACACTTTATGTGCACTAAAACAGCAGCTGCCAACCGGTGGTCCATGGACCACTGGTAGTCTATGAGGTCCGAAAGGTTGGCGACCACTGCACTAAAAGACAAGCAAGATCCACTTCAATAAGTAATGCATGCAGGTCCCCCACTGCCAGCAGGTCTCACCCTGCAGCCAATGCAGAGAGGTGGTCTGTATGCATGCCTCTTGTGTTGCAGGTGAAAGCTCCTGGATACAGCAGTGGGGTTGGGTAGGTGCCATATGATGCTTAAGCAGAACAAAGCACACACATCAAATCCAGAACAGGAAAAGAGACTCCCAAAGAGATATGCCAGCACGGGCTTGTGAGGGCTCTTATCTCTTTGCAAGGAAACACTCTGGGCCCAAAGCCACTTTTCTGCAGCCTCAGCAAAGGGTGAGAAGCTGGGCAAGACTGCCTTTCCCAATTTGAAACATGTTATTTAAAGGGGGAAGGACGGAGCCCACGCCATCTTAAAGGGGAGAGTGGCCTCTTCTAGGAACTCATCAGCACCACCACCCAGACAGGCCTGGGATACTGCCTGCGACCCAGCAGCCACTCCAGCCAAAATCCTGCTGCCCACCCGCAGACTCGCAGACCCTGGGATCTCCACCTCCAAAGGAGCACCACGCCCACAGCAGTAAGTGCAGCCACCCCCACCCCAGCGGCAGACCTCCGACATCGCATTCGCGGTCTCCAGCGCCAGGTCTCCGAGGCACACCACTCCATAGACTTCTCTTGGGAGTCACTCTGAGCCCCAGCTGGGTGTAATTTTGTACAGACACAGGCGCACTGCCCCACAGTAGAAATTCTGAATTCCCTCTGCCTGAATAACTGCCCACACACACCCAGCTGTGCAACTTAAGCGCCAGGGCCCTTCAGCGCCAGGGTCTCTCAGAGTGCGTCAGAGCTCAGCGCCCGGCAAAGGCACTGCCACAGTTGCTCACTCCCCCTGAGCCCATCTATCCACAGGGCACTTTGGGAAGCCACAGTGAGCCTCCGCTGGGTCCGATCTTGGACAAATAGGGACACACTCCCCTGGGCAGTAGAAATTCTGAATTCACCCATCCTGGATACCTGCCCAAAGGCCTCGATTAAGCGTGCCAGGGCCCTTCAGAGTGCTTCGGTGCACCTGCGCTAGCAAACTCACTGCGGGTGCTCCTGTATACCAGCACCGGGAATGCACACCTATCCACCACAGGTGCATCAGCAAAAACCGAGTTTCCCTACGCCACAGCTGCAGAACTCTGGACACTACAGTTGCATGCTTTTCCAGCGTGCAGGACTCCCAAAACCACCGCTCCACAGGCAGCCCTGGGGTCCCACTGTGAGCCCTGCTCGACACGCACTTACACAAACGGGTGCACTGCTGGGCTGTAGAAACGCTGAATTCCCTCTACTGGGATACCTGCCCACAGACACTGCAATCCAGTGGCTTCAGTGCCAGGGCCCTTCAGTGTGTGTCAGTACACCCTGCAGGCAAACACACCACAGGTGCCCCTGTGAATTGCCGCTGGGATCGCGTGTATCCAACCACGGAGGCAGCAGCAAAAGCTGAGTCTGCCCACCCCACAACGACAGAACTCTGGACACCACAGTCACGCCTTTCCAGAACGCAGGCCTCCTGAACCCCACCACCCCAACAGACAGCTCCTGGGTGCCATTGTGAGTCCCCAATGGACACGCGTGATTTCAACCAAGGGCACAAGACAGCAAAAATTGGGACACCGCCTCCAAAGCTGCTGACTTCTAGACACCTCACGTGCGCCTTTCCAGCTCACAGGCCTACATCAAAAGAACCCAAATAGCTCAAGTAGGGAGCTACACTAGACTACCAAGCCCAGGAGATCTGAGAGGTCACACCAGTAGCACCATACCCGAAAGAAACTGGATAGCAAAGCAATCGGAGCTACAATTAAAACATTACAGCAAAACATGGGAAGACAAAAAAGCAATCCACAAAGGAAAGAAAAAGAGAAGTCACCAGAAAGGGAATTAAATAAAATTGAGGCAACTAACTTATCAGAGAAAGAATTCAGAGTAATGGTTATAAGGATGCTCAAACAGCTGGATGACAAATACACACAACTCAATGAGAATTATAAGGAGCTGAATGAGAATGTCACCAACATGAAAAGGAACCAAGAGGAAATGAAGAACGACATAGCTGCAATAAAGAACACAATGGAAGGCTTAAACAGCAGACTAGAAGAGGCTGAGGACCGCATCAGCGAATTAGAAGACAAGGTAGAAAAAACACACAAATACAGGAGCAACTGGAAAAAAAACTTAAAAAGCAAGAGGAGAGCCTAAGGGAGCTTTGGGACAACGCAAAACGAAACAACATTCGCTTAATAGGGGTCCCAGAAGGAGAGGAGGAGAAACAAGGAATAGAAAACCTATCTGAAGAAATAATGACAGAAAACTTCCCTGATACTGGCAAGAAAAAAACTACACAAGTCCAAGAAGCACATAGAGTGCCAAATAAGATGAACCCCAAAAGACCAACACCAAGACACATCATAATTAAATTGGCAAACACCAACGAGAAAGTAAGAATCCTAAAGGCTGCCAGAAAGAGACAGAAAGTTACCTACAAGGGATCTCCTCTATTAGAATATCAGCTGACTTCTCAATAGAAACACACTAGGCAAGAAGAGAATGGAATGAAATATACAAAGTGATGCAAAGCAAGGGAATGAATCCAAGAATACTATACCCAGCAAGGCTATCATTCAAAATTGAAGGTGGATCAGGAGCTTCACAGACAAAAAAGGGCTAAGAGAGTTCATTACCACCAAACCAGCAATGCAAGAAATGCTAAAGGGACTGCTGTAAAAAGAAGAAACAGAAAGACAAGAAGAAACACAAACATTAAGAATAAAAATGACCATAAACAAGTACTTTTCAATAATAACATTAAATGTAAATGGATTAAATGCTCCAATCAAAAGACACAGGGTAGCTGAATGGATAAGAAAACATGACCCATATATTTGCTATCTGCAAGATACCCACCTCAGAACACACACTGAGAGTGAAGAGATGGAAAAAAACTTTTTCAGGCAAATGGAAATGAGAAAAAAGCTGGGGTTGCGATACTTATAGCTGACAAATAGACCTCAAAGTAAAGGCCATAACAAGAGATAAGGATGGCCACTACATAATACTAAGGGGAGCAATTCAACAAGAAGATATAACTCTGGTAAACATATATGCACCCAATACAGAAGCACCCAAATCCATAAAACAACTTCTGGAAGATATCAAGGGAGAGATCGATAGCAATACAGTCATAGTAGGGGACTTTAATACCTCACTGACACCAATGGATAAATCCTCTAAACAAAAAATCAGCAAAGAAACAGCAATCCTAAATGACTCCTAGATCAGATGGACTTAATCGACATCTTCAGAATATTTCACCCCAAAGCTACAGAATATATATTCTTCTCCAGTGCACATGGGACATTTTCAAAGATAGACTATATATTAGGACATAGGCAAAGCCTCTTCAAATTCAAGAGAATAGAAATCATAACAAGCATCTTCTCATATCACAATGGCATAAAACTAGAAATCAACTACAATAAACACTGAAAAAAATCAAACCCTTGGTGGCTAAATAGCATGCTATTAAATAATGACTGGGTTACCAGAGAGATCAAAGAAGAAATAAAAAGCATCCTGGAAACAAATGACAATGAAAACACAACTATCCAAAATCTATGGGACACAATGAAAGCAGTCCTGAGAGGGAAGTTCATAGCTCTACAGGCCTACCTCAAAAAACAAGAAAAACTGGTAATAAATGATCTAGCCCTACAACTCAAATAGTTAGAAAGAGAGCAACAAGAAAAGCCCACAGTATCCAGAAGGAAGGAAATAATAAAGATCAGAGCAGAAATAAATGACATAGAGACCAAAAAAACAATACAAAAGATAAATGAAACCAAGAGCTGGTTCTTTGAAAGGATTAACAAGATTGATGAACCTCTCACCAGGCTCACCAAGAAACAAAGAGAGAGGACCCAAAAAACAAAATCAGAAATGAAAGAGGTAAAATAACAACTGACCCCACTGATATAAAAGGACTGTCAAAAAATACTATGAACAACTCTACTCCAACAAACTGGACAACCTCGACAAAATGGACACATTCCTAGAAAAATACAAGCTTCCAAAACTCAATCAGGAAGAATCAAAAAACCTGAATAGGCCAATAACTACTGATGAAATTGAAACAGTAATCAAAAAGCTTCCAGCAAACAAAAGCCCTGGACCAAATGGCTTCACAGGGGAGTTTTACCTAACATTCAAAGAACTAAAGCAAATCCTTCTCAGACTATTCCAAAAAATTTAAGAGGAAGGCACACTTCCAAGCTCTTTCTATGAAGCCAGCATTACCCTAATCCCAAAACCAGATAAAGACACCACAAAGAAATACAGGCCAATATCCCTGATGAACACAGATGCTAAAATCCTCAACAAAATTCTAGCAAACCAGATCCAGCATTGCATTAGAAAGATCATACACCATGACCAAGTGGGATTTATTCCAGGAATGCAAGGCTGGTATAATATCCGTAAATCAATAAACATGACACATCACATAAATAAATTGAGAGACAAAAATCACATAATCAATTGATGCAGAAAAGGCATTTGACAAAGTTCAACACACTTTTCTGATAAAAACACTCAGCAAAGTGGGAATAGAGGGATCATACCTCAATATAATAAAAGCCTTATATGACAAACCTACAGCCAACATCATACTCAATGGGCAAAAACTAAAACCATTTCCCTTAAGAACAGGAACAAGACAGGGATGCCCACTTTAAATACTCCTGTTCCACACAGTACTAGAAGTGCTAGCCAAAGTGATCAGACAAGAAGAAGAAATAAAAGGCATCCAAATTGAAAAAGAAGAAATAAAACTGTCATTATTCGCAAATGACATGATACCGTACTTAGAAAACCCTAAAGACTCCATCAAAAAATTATTAGACCTAATAAATGAATTTGGCAATGTAGCAGGATACAAAATGAAAGCCAAGAAATCTATGGCATTTTTATATGCCAATAGTGAACTTACAGAATGAGAAATTTAAAAAAATAATCCCATTTACCATTGCACCAAAAAAAATTTAAGATACCTAGGAATAAACTTAACTAAGGAGGTAAAAGACCTCTACACAGAAAACTACAGGACATTGAAAAAAAGAGATAGAGGAAGACATAAACAGATGGAAGAACATACCGTGTTCATGGATTGGTAGAATCAACATCATCAAAATGTCCATACTACCCAAAGCAATCTACAGATTCAATGAACTCCCCATTAAAATACCACAGCATATTTCACAGATTTAGAAAGAACTCTCCAAAAATTCATCTGGAATAAAAAAAAAAAACAAACCCAAATGGCTGCTGCGATCCTGAGAAAGAAGAACAAAATAGGAGGGATCTCAATACCAGATATCAAGCTATATTACAAAGCCACTGTTCTCAAAACTGCCTGGTACTGGCACAAGAACAGACATATAAACCAATGGAACACAACAGACAACCCAGAAATCGACCCAAACCACTATCCTCAATTAATATTTGACAAAGGAGGCAAGAACATATAATGGAGTTAAGACAGTCTCTTCAATGAATGGTGCTGGGAAATTTTGTCAAACACATGCAAAAAAATGAAACTAGACCACCAACTTACACCATACACAAAAATAAACTCAAAATGGATAAAGACGGGAAACCATAAAAATATTAGAGGAATCCACAGGCAGCAAAATCTCAGATATATGCCGAAGGAATTTCTTCACTGACACAGTTCCTAGGGCAATGGAAACTAAAGTGAAAATAAACAAATGGGACTATATCAAAATAAAAAGCTTCTGCACAGCAAAAGAAACCATCAACAAAACAACAAGAAAACCCACTGCATGGGAGAACATATTTGCCAATGTTATCACCGATAAAGGTTTAATCTCCAACATTTACGGGGAACTCATACAACTTAACAAAAGGAAGGTAAACAATCCAATCAAAAAATGGGCAATGGACCTAAATAGACACTTTTTGAAAGAGGACATACAGAAGGCTGAGAGACATATGAAAACATGCTCAAAGTCACTAAACATCCGAGAGATGCAAATCAAAACGACAATGAGGTATCATCTCACACCTGTCAAAATGGCTATCAACAAATCTACAAATGACAAATGCTGGCGAGGATGCTGAGAAAAAGGAACCCTCGTTCACTGCTGGTGGGACTTCAAACTGGTGCAGCCACTGTGGAGAACAGTATGGAGTTTCCTCAAAAAACCAAAAATGGAACTTGCATTTGACCCAGTGATCCCACTTCTAGGAATATATCCCAAGAAAACAGAAAACACCAATCAGAAAGGATATATGCATCCCTATGTTCATAGCAGCACAATTCACCATAGCTAAGATTTGTAATCAGCCTAAGTGCCCATCAGCAGATGAATGGATTAAAAACTGTGATACATCTACACAATGGAATACTATGCAGCTGTAAAAAGGAAGGAACTCCTACCATTTGTAACAGCATGGATGGAGCTGGAGAGCATTATGCTAAGTGAAATAAGTCAGTCAGAGAAAGATAAACATCACATGCTCTCACTCATTTGTGGATTATAATGAACAATATAAACCGATGAACAAAAACAGATGTAGAGACTGAGAAGCATCAATCAGATGCTCAAAACTCAAGAGGGAAAGTAGGGGAGAGTGGGGGTGAGGGGGAGAGATCAACCAAAGGACTTGTATGCATGCATATAAGAATGAGAGATGGATGTGGACAACAGGGGGTGAGGGTGAGGGCAGGATTGGGGGGATGAGAGGACATTGGGGGGATAAGGTCACATTTGTAATATCTTAATCAATAAAGGGAAAATAAATTAAAAAAATAATAATGAAGCGGGAAGGATCCCGGGTTGCCATGGCTCAACCTATGAACCCAGAGTTCACGGTTCCATTCCCAGTCAGGACACATGCCTGGCTTGTGGGCTCAATCCTCAGTGTGGGTTGTGCAGGAGGTAACTGATCAGTGATTCTCTCTCATCATTGATGTTTCTATCTCTCTCCCTTTCTCTCTGAAATCAATAAAAAAACAAACAAATAGGGAAAGAAAAGCCATATGCAAGAATGCAATAAATTATATGCCAAATCTCACCAACCTGAAATAGCCAGATTAACATCACTCTAGGCATCTTTTTATACATACACACAATGCTATATTATAATACTTGATAATATTAAGTATTAATACTTGATAATACTTGACTAATACAGGGCTCATCAGATATTATACATATTTTTTTTAACAAATTAGGTTTACTTTAATTTGAAATTAATAGAAGAAAAACTGAATTCAAATTGAAGGAATTGTAAAACATCAGAGAAAGATTCTGTTTACTTCCTCTCATCTTGTACTTTCGTAGCTTATTTTTACTTTGTCATAGTTCAAATTCTGTTCTGCAACCCTATTTTAACTTTGTCCCCAGTGATCTCCAATGTTGGCATGAAGTCTGAAGCCAGAGTGTTTTTTTTTAATGTCTTGGAGGTAACCCGATATTCTGATGCTGTTTATTGTAATCAATTACTCCCTGGTACACAATATATATTTAACTGTACCAGAAAGGATTCCGTCTTCTTTTCTAAAAACATCTCCCATATTGTCATCTTGCTCATAATGAACTTTGGGAATTCCGCTCACACCTTTTATGAGTTCTGACAGTGTGAGTCCTCCACAAGCTTCCGACCTGCTGAGGACTATGTTCCCAGACCAATAGGTGGAGGAGTGCCAAGTGTTGCTTTCTGACCACTAGTCTAAAGCTTGAGTACAAAACAAAAAAAGCAAGCATAAAAAAGGAAGCCCTACCAGTTTGGCTCAGTGGATAGAGCGTCGGCCTCTGGACTGAACAGTCCCAGGTTCGATCCCAGTCAAGGGCATGTACCTTGGTTGGGGGCACATCCCCAGTAGGGGGTGTGTTGGAGGCAGGTGATTGATGTTTCTTTCTCATGGATGTTTCTAACTATCCCTCTCCCTTCTTCTCTGTAAAAAATTAATAAAATATATTTTTTTAAAAAAAAGAGAAAAAAGACACAAAAAATAGCCCTGACTCAGTGGTTAGTGTTGGTCCGCCCACCAAAGGGTCTCAAGTTCAATTCCCTGTCAAGGGCACATACCTGGTTTGCTAATTCAATCCCAGCACCGGTCAGGGTGAGTGCAAGGAGACACCAATTGCTGTGTCTCTCTCACATGGATGTTTCTTTCTCTCTCTTCCTTCCTCCCTTTCTCCCTCTCTATCTAAAAACCCTTGGGTAAAAATCCTTGGGTAAGGATTAACAAATAATAATAATTTTATTGATTTCAGAAAGGAAGGGAGAGAGAGATGGAAACATCAGTGATGAGAATCATCCATTGGCTGCCTTCTGCATGCCTCCAACTGGGGATTGAGCCCCAACCCGCGCATGTGCCCTGACCGGGAATTGAACCATGACCTCCTGGTTCATAGGTCAATGCTCAACCACTGAGCTATGCCGGCCAGGCTAATAATAATTTTAAAGCAACGAAATAAAGCTGAGTATAGGGGTGAAGAATGCAAGAGCTCCCTTGGGGCTGAAGTCTTTGCTGGTTAACTGTGAGGGTCACTTTTATATGTCAATCTGGCGAACTTAAGCTCCCAGTTATTCAATCAAACACTAATTCAGCCAATGAACAATGAGGTCATGTGCTGGGGGGGGGGGGGGGAGGGAAGGGAGTGGCTGGGGAGAGGTCAAGGGGAGAAAATAATATTTTAATAGTTATGTACGGGTCGGGAAGGGGGGGTACTTGAAATATCAGGGGGACCACTCTGTAAAGTATATGATTGTCTAACCACTATGTTGTATACCTGAAACCAATACAGAATATTGAATGTGAAAAAAATAAAAAAAACAAACAAATAAAAATTACAAAAAACAAACACCTAAAAACAAAAAAATCCCACTAATTCAGGTGTTGTGTAAGGTACAGACATACAGGACACGATCACAAGGTTAAACAACCAATACTTTACAGTGTAGCTGTATTAAATGTATTAAATTTTTGATTTATATTTCCAACTATGATGGGAATGGGTTTATTGGGACATTACAATAACCGCATGGTAGGTCAAGGAGGATTTGTATTTTATATATGGGATTAAAGTCTATCATCAGTTATACTTTAAAGCGATTATTCCAGATAATATGAGCACACCTGATTCAATCAGTTAGGAGGGTTTTATCAGGCTTCAAACACAGCTTTCTCACATGTTTGAGAGTTCCAGCTTCCAGATAGCCTGCCTTCCAGATTAGGATTTAGGTGCTCAGGCACTACAATTGTGTAAGCCAAGCATGTCAAACTCAAATGTTAACACGGGCCAAATAAACAAGGTTTAAGTTTATTTGGGCCACAAAAGAAAACTATAACAAAATCATAAAACATTTTAATAAAAATTAATTTTTCTTGAACATTAACTTACCAGACACTGAATAACTGCACAAATTAATAAGCATAATGCAAATAAACCTTTTTTCTTATTTTCCGAAAGCAAAATATTTCCTGTTGCGCACACCAAACAAGTCAGTACAAAACTAATGACGTGGCAATCGGCTGCTAAAATATTTACTGCTAGTATTAGTGGAGAGAAATGGTGCGCCTGTGCATAAGGCATGTAAGGGAAATGAATGCAACATGATTATAGTAATCAGTCATTAGCGAACGTTGTAACAGGATACTATAAAATTAAGTTACAAAATTTTTATTAAAATGTTTCTTACATACCATTATATTGGCTGGGCTGCAAAAATATTCATTGTGGGCCCCATGTGGCCTGCAGGCCTTGTTTGACATGCTTGGTGTAAGCCAATTTGCAATAAATCTCTTAATATAGAGCTTCTACTGGTTCTATTTTTCTGGCTGAGCCTGAAACAGTGACCTATGTAATTCACTTCCAATAACCTGTTTGATGACCTCCCAAGTACAAGAGAGATAGCACCTCTGTGGCATCTGGCTTGTTCCCCCAACTCCACAGAGTGCCTTGGGTTCCTCTTGATTTCCACTCCTTTTTCCTTGATTTGTCTCAGGGCTGCCTACATTACAGCTCTTCAGCCCACTTCTACAAATTGAGAATTCCCAAGCTTTGTTAACTAATCTCTCTCATTACTGCTTCTGGGTAGAGCTCTTTCAGAATGTCTTTTGGCACCATTTTGAGGTATAGGAGGAGTTGTCTTTCCTTGTTTGGTTATATTTCACTAGAGGCCCAGTGCACAAAAATTTGTGCACTCGGGGGGGAGGGGGGCCCCTCAGCCCGGCCTGTGCCCTCTCGCAGTCTGGGACCCCTCGGGAGATAACGACCTGCTGGCTTAGGCCTGCTCCTGGGTGGCAGAGGGCAGGCCCAATCCCTAGGTGCAGCCCCTGGTCAGGCTCAGAGCAGGGCCAATTAAGGAGTTGGGGCGCCGCCCCCTTCATACACAGAGCAGGGCAATCGGGAGGTTGTGATTCCACCCTCAGTCACGCTCAGGGTAGGGCCGATTGGGGGGTTGGGGCACCATCCCGTCACACTCAAGGCAGGGTCGATGGGGAGTTTGTGGCGCCACCCCCTGTCACGCACAGAGTACAGCCAATCAGGGGGTTGGGGCATTTCCCCCTGTCACTCACAGAGCAGGGCCCATCAGGGGGGTTGGGGCTCTGTACCCTGTCATGCATAGAGCAGGGACAATCAGGGGGTTGGGGTGCAGCCCCGTCATGCACAGAGCAGGGCTGATCAGGGGGTTGGGGTGCCGCCACTCTCACATTCAGGGCAGGGCCGATGGGGAGGTTATGGCTCTACCCTGTCACACACAGAGCAGGGCCCGTGGGGGGGGGGGGGGGGGTTGGGGCACCGCACCCTGTCACACACAGAGCAGGGCCCGTGGGGGGGGGGGGGGGGGGTTGGGGCGCCGCACCCTGTCACACAGAGCCACAGGGCGATCAGGGGGTTTGGGCGCTGCCCCCTGTCACACTGATCCCGGTGCTGGGAGGCCTCGCGGCTCCGCTGATCCCGGTGCTGGGAGGCATATTACCCTTTTACTATATAGGGTAGAGGCCTGGTGCATGGGTGGGTGCCGGCTGGTTTGCCCTGAAGGGTGTCCTGGATCAGGGTGGGGGTCCCCACTGGGGTGCCTGGTCAGCCTGGGTGAGGGGATGATGGCTGTTTGCAGCTGGTCACACATCCTTCATGGTGGGGGTCCCCACTGGGGTGCCTGGCCAGCCTGGGTGAGGGGATGATGGCTGTTTGCAGCTGGTCACACACCCTTCAGGGTGGGTGTCCCCACTGTGGTGCCTGGCCAGTCTTGGTGAGGAGCTGAGGGCTGTTTTCAGGCTGGGGGTAACTGAAGCTCCCAACCACTCCTTTTTTTCTTTTTTAATTCTAGGCCAGCTTTAGCTTTGAGGCTTGGCTCCAGCTCTTAGGCCTCCGCTGCTGAAAGTAGGTTTCTGGCCTTTGCTTACAATGTTGCGATCCTGCTGGCTGAAGCCCGGCAGATTTCTGGGGTTTTGTTTAGCTTCTACATTTGTTACATAGTTGCTTGCAGCTCAGAGGCCTGCAGTGGCAGGCGGGGAACGTTGGAGTCCTCCGTCACTGAAGCAAGCAAGCCTCATGTTAGTTTCAAGCTGCCTGGCTGCCCGCTGCCATCTTGGTTGACAGTTAATTTGCATATTGCCCTGATTAGCCAATGGGAAGGGTAGCGGTTGTACGCCAATTACCATGTTTCTCTTTTATTAGATAGGATGGACAGTTTAGGACAGAATTTTTTCTAATCCTTTTTCTTGATTGGGAGTAGAGGGTCATTTTCACCCTTACATCTTATTTAGTATTCATCTGCTCTAGTAAACTCACTAGATTGAGCTTACTATACATCCACTGAGCTTCCTTCCTTACTACACCTTCTTTTCAAAAAAATATATATAAAGCTCTGGCAGATTTGGCTCAGTGGATGGGGCTTCGGCCTGCAGACTGAAAGGTCGTAGGTGCCACTCTGGTCAAGGGCACATGTGGGGGGCGTGCAGGAGGCAGCCCATCAATGATTCTTCTCATCATTGGTGTTTCTATCTCTCTCTCCCTCTCCCTTCCGCTCTGAAATAAAAATATATTTTAAAAAAAACAAAGCAGTTAAATGGCAAATGTTACCACAACACACAAAGTTTAAATAATCGTATCTTTTACTGTTACTAAAAAGCCATTATGATAACAAACCAAGGAATTCCACGTAGTCTGCAGTATGTGCCATGCCTGGCCAGACTCGAGGTACACATGGGATATACATTCAGGGCAGGTAACACAAGGCAGCAGCCTTTCCGTTCAACCTCAGATCAGCAATCACCGGGTTTTGCTGATTACTTGTGGATGCTACGGCAGCTACCTCAGGTGAAAATGCTCTTCGAGGATAACAGACACCCTGCACAGCACTGCTCCCATGAGCCTGTTACCTCAGCATCATTTACTCGACCAGGAGCCCCTTAAGGGCGCCTACCGCTTCTTAACAGTCTACAAACTATTTTCGTAACGAACCGCCACAATTCTTTTCAACGCAAAGGGTTCACAATTAAACGCCGAAGCGTTACAAGGCGGGCCAATCCTTTCACTCAGCGGCCAAATGCTCACTGCGTGAGCGCGGCGCCCGCAGGCCCCAGTGGAGGCGGCTTCCCCAGCCACCGGACCCCCCGCGCCCGCCGCCCGCGCCGCCCGCTCACCAGGTGTAGATCTGCAGCTCGCTGGACGGCACGTTCCCGCGGGAGAACTCGTCCATGCGGTGGTGGCGCCCGTTGTTGGTGGTGAAGACGCGCAGCAGCAGCGGGCACGTCTGCGGGCAGGAGGAAAGAAAGGCAAGGGTTGAAGCAAGCCGGCCAGCGCGGATCCCGACCGCCTGCGGGACCCCCTCTGCGCCCCGCCAGCCCTCCGCCACCTCATCCCGACCCCTCACCTTCTCCCGGTCGATTGGCTTCTCCGGCTCCTTCTTAATTTCCTCCTGGGTGACGCGCGATTCCACCGCCATCTTCCTCCAGTGGTCCCCGAGAGGCTCGCTCTGACCTCCGACCCCGGCAGCGAGCGTGCGAATGAAGCGTCTCGCGAGAAGCTCGAGGCTTTACGGCGAACCTGGCGGGGCGGGGCGGGGCGGGGCGGGGCGGGGCGTCCCTGGCTCCGGCGCCCTGAGCGTGCGAGCGCGAACCCGGCGGCGCCGCCTGCGCGTGCGGCGTCCTTGACAAAGCGGCCCTGGGCGTCCTCCAAGGCATGACTCGGGGCCATGAACAAACTATGGCTACGTGAAGCTGCAGCTGTGTGTGTCAAGACTTCCACAAGCATCATGATGGTGTGACAAGCCGAAGACAAAATAATATATACTATTTGAATCTATTTTTATAACATTCAAAAACAGGCACTACTATATTGCTCAGAATGTATTCCCAGGTGATGAAACTATATATATATATATATATATAAAGCAATGAAGTAATTATCACAAAAGGCAGAATGGTAATTACGTCTGAGAAAAAAAGGGGGGGTTGTGATCACAGGAGCAAAGGAGGTACTTCTGTAGTGTTGGCGACATTCTATTTTTTGTTGTTGCTGTTGATAATCCTCCCCTGAGGATATTTTTCCATAGATTTTAGAGAGAGTGGAAGAGAGAGGGAAAGACTGAGAGAGACATCAACCTGAGAGAAACACACCCATTGTTGCCACCTACAGGAGCCCCAGGCGTGAGGAGCCTGCAACCAAGGTAGGTGCCCTTGACCTTCAATGGAACCCAGGACCCTTTGGTCCACAGGCCTATCTTCTATCCACTGAGCCAAACCGGCTAGAGCAACATTCTATTTTTTAAACTAGGTGGGCTTACATAGTTGTTTGATTTTAAATTGTTCTTTAAACAGTGTTTATGTTTTACACACTTTTTAAAAAAAAATGTTTATTGGTTTCAGAGAGGAAGGGAGAAGGAGAAAGAGAGAGAAACATCAATGATGAGAGAGAATCGTTGATTGGGGACCCAGCTGAAAACCTGGGCATGCGCCCTGACCAGAATCAAACCATGACCTCCTGGTTCATAGGTCAACACTCAACCACTGAGCAACACCAGCTGGGCAGGGGGTCATTAAATAAAAATAATAACATAATATTCATACAGAAGAATGTGAAAGATAGGTACAGACAGAGAGACATTAATTGGCTGCCTCCCACATGAGCCCCAACCAGGACCAGGGATCAAGCCTATACCTGAGGTACGTGCCCTTGACTGGAATTGAACCTGCTACCCTTCAGTCCACAGGCTGAGACTCTAACCATTGAACTAAACTGACTAGGGAATAGATCTTAAATTTTAGTTTAGTGACCTGCTAGCTAGTTAATCTTGGATCATTTAACTACTCTGAGTCACTAGATTCCTGATCCACATATTATAATAAAATACCCAATAGCCTGTTATGAGAAATACATGCATCTAAAATAGTTGGCTTATGCCCAGCTGGTGTGGCTCAATGGTTGAGTGTCGACCTATGAACCAGGAGGTCACAGTTCAATTCCCGGTCAGGGTACATACAAGAATCAACCAATTAATGCATACATAAGGAGGAACAACAAATTGATGTTTCTCTTTCTCTCAAAAAAATTAAGCCATAGCTGGTTTGGCTCAGTGGATAGAGCGTCGATCTGTGGGCTGAAGGGTCCCGGGTTAGATTCTGGTCAAGGGCTCATGCCCGGGTTGCGGGCTCAGTCCTCAGTGGGGGGGCGTGCAGAAGGCGGGTGATCAATGATTCTCTCTTATCATTGATGTTTCTCTCTCTCCCTCTCCCTTCCTCTCTGAAATCAATAAAAATATTTTTTTTTAATTAAAAAGTAAATCTCTGCCGAAACCGGTTTGGCTCAGTGGATAGAGCGTCAGCCTGTGGACTGAAAGGTCCCAGGTTTGATTCCGGTCAAGGGCATGTACCTAGGTTGCAGGCACATCCCCAGTAGGAGATGTGCAGGAGGCAGCTGATCAATGTTTCTCTCTCATCGATGTTTCTAACTCTCTATCTCTCTCCCTTCCTCTCTGTAAAAAATCAATAAAATATATTTTAAAAAAAAAGTAATCTCTACTGGTAAATTTTAAGATGGCAGCAAAGTAGGTGGATCTTTTTCACACCTCTTCCCAGAACCAAACTGGAAATAAAACTAAATTGGGGAACACTTATACTGAATTACCAATTGAAGACTAGCTGAAGATAAGACTTTTCCCCCCCTTATTTAACCCTCACTTAGGGATATGTTTTATTAATCTTGGGGAGAGGGGAAAGTAGTAATATATATAGAGAGAGAAACAAAAAGGTCAATGTATGAGAGAAACATTGACCGGTTGCCTACTGTCTGTGTCCATAGGTAAGATCTTTGGCTAATCTCTTCCCATTCCCTTTCCTTTTCCCTCTTCCCTCTGAGATTCGTCAGTCTAGTCCATGCTTCCTTGCCTCTGATTCTATTTTCCTCACCAGTTTATTTTGTTCATTAGATTTCTGAGATTAGAAGATAAGACTTTTAAACCAAAAAGGCAGAAACCAACTCAAGAGGGGTAGGAAGGGTAGGGTAGTGAGAGGGGCTGGCCCTGCCCCAATGGGCTGGAGGCCAAGGGTGCAGAGGGATATTTTGGCTACTGGGGAAATGGGGGTTCTCACGAAAGGAGTGAGGCCTGGACCCCAGGCTGGGCTCCCCAGCCCAGAGCACCAGAGTGAGGAACAGCCCACATAGCATCCGGCAGTGAAAGGTGGTAGGATTCTACCCACCGGGGAGACACAGAACCTGCCAGAGACAAAGACACTTTTTTTAAAAAGGGGCCAGACCAGCCCTAGCCAGTTTGCTCAGTGGATAGAGCATTGGCCTGCGGACTAAAGGTTCCCCGGGTTCGATTCTGGTCAAGGGCATGTACCTTAGTTGCAGGCTCCTCCCCAGACCGGGCCCTGGTTGGGGCGAGTATAGGAGGCAACCAATCGATGTGTTTCTCTTTTTTTTTTTTTAAATATATTTTATTGATTTTTTACAGAGAGGAAGGGAGAGGGATAGAGAGTTAGAAACATCGATGAGAGAGAAACATTAATCAGCTGCCTCCTGCACACCCCCCACTGGGGATATGCCTGCAACCAAGGTACATGCCCTTGACCGGAATCGAACCTGGGACCTTTCAGTCCGCAGGCCGACGCTCTATCCACTGAGCCAAACTGGCTACGGCGATGTGTTTCTCTTACATCGATGTTTCTCTCTGTCTTTCCCTCTCTCTTGCATTCTCCCTAAAAATCAATGGGAAAAATATCCTCAGGTGAGGATTAACAAAAAAAATAATAATAATAATAATAATGGCCACATCCTCTAAAAAAAAAAAAAAAAAAAAAAAAAAAAAAAAAGAGGCCAGACCAGAGCTCAGCCAGTGTGGCTCAGTGATTGAGTGTTGACCCATGAACAAAGACATCACTGGTTTGATTCCTAGTCAGGACACATGCCTGGGTGGTGGGCTCAATCCCCAGTAGGAGTTTGTCTTGGCAGAGTGTAGGGGCCATTGGGATCTACCTTTGAATCCTGTACTGTTGTTGTCTTTGGCTGATTGTTTTTTATGCCAGTTCTTAACTTCCTGGTGCTCACTTTTGACTCTGCAACTGTTAGAAACTTCAAGTGATCCACAGCTTGTGGCTACCTCTGCATGTGAGGAGCCAAACTGACTTTTTAGCAGCATGGGGCCCAGTGATGGGTCAGTAAAAATCCCAAGGCACCTTGGGATCCTTCTCTATCCAACTCTGACTGCAGGCCAGGTATAAGACTTACTGAAAAGGCTGTTTCTCAAAGGGCTTTGATGGAATCAGGATGGTAGGACTTCTAGATCTTCCGTGAGAGGCAGGTGCCATTCAGACTTCAGGGAAGATGGTGGGTGTATTCCCCGATCCCAGAGTCAAACATATGAGTCTATCCCAAAATAATTCTCTGACCTCGGCAGGGTGGAGCCTAATGTCAACAGGCTGGTGGGACCTGTTGGAATCTGGGAATTTCTATCAACTCTCTTGAGAAGGGGATGTGCTATCAGGTTCCCAGGAAAGTTGGGGAAATGGCTCGACTCCAAAGCCAGTCACTGATGACCCCTGAGACTGCCCAGATCTGTAAGCTTGGCCTCTGCTACTGCCTCCTCAACAGGGGTCGAGATGCATGGTGGAAACAGCCAGATTCCAAGGGGTAGGGTGAACTCTTGACATACCCTGTGGTTGATAGCCTGAAGCTAATCAAGCCTGAATACAATCAGACTATAGGCAGAGGCAGGTGGCTTTGAGTCTATGCCTGATCCCCTTCTGGGCCCACGGCTAGGAAAAGCAGACCCTGGTGCACATTCTGGTCCTTTCCAAAGAAAACCAGCCTGGGCAGAGGGAGCCATAAGCTGTGGATTGCTGATAGCTCCAAACGGGGTACTTAGGGCCAGTCAGAAACAGCATCTGACATTGTCCTGCACTAGAGATTGGGAGTTGTGGCAGATCTACCTAATACATAGATACAAACCCAAATTGGCAGCCAAAGTAGGGAGACAAAAACAACTGCCAAATGAAGGAACACTTCCAAGCTCTTTTTATGAGGCCAGCATTACCCAAGTTCTAAAATCAGATAAAGACACTACAAAGACAGAGAATTACAGGCCAATATCCCTGATAAACACAGATGCTAAAATCCTCAACAAAATATTAGCAAATCGGATCCAGCAATATATTAAAAAGATTTGCCCTGACCGGTTTGGCTCAGTGGCTAGAGCGTCGGCCTGCAGACTGAAGGGTCCCAGGTTCAATTACGGTCAAGGGCATGTACCTTGGTTTCGGGCACATCCCCAGTAGGGGGTGTGCAGGAGGCAGCTGATCGATGTTTCTCTCTCATGGATGTTTCTAACTATCTCTCTCCCTTCCTCTCTGTAAAAAAATCAGTAAAATATATTTTTAAAAAAAGATTACACACCATGACCAAGTGAGATATATTCCAGGGATGCAAGGCTGGTACAATATTTGCAAATCAATAAACCTGATACATCACATAAAAAAACTGAAAGACAAAAATCACATGATCATATCCATACATGCAAAAAAAAGCCTTCAACAAAACCAAACACCCATTTTTGATCAAACTCTCAGCAAAGTGGGAATAGAGGGAGCATATCTCAACATAATAAAGGCCATATATGACAAATCTACAACGAACATCATACTCAATGGGCGAAAAGTAAAACCAATCTCCCTAAGAACAGGAACGAGACAGAGATATCTGCTTTCAACACTCTTATTCAACATAGTACTGGAAGCGCTAGCCACAGTGATCAGACAGGAAGAAGAAATAAAAGGCAGCCAAATTGGAAAGGAGGAAGTAAAACTATCATTATTCACAGATGACATGATATTGTACATAGAAAACCCTAAAGACTCCAGCAAAAAACTACTAGATTTCACAAATGAATTTGGCAATATAGGAGGATACAAAATTAACACCCCAAAATCGATGGCATTTTTATACACCGATAATGAATTCTCAGAGAAACTAAACAAACAATGCCATTTACCATTGCAACAAAAAAATTAAGATACTTAGGAATAAACCAAGGAGGTAAAAGACTTGTACTCAGGAACTATAGGACATTGAAAAAAGAGATAGAGGAAGATATAAACAAGTGGAAGAATATACAGTGTTCATGGATTGGTAGAATTAACATCATTAAAATATCCGTACTACTGAAAGCAATCTACAAATTCAACACAATCCCTATTAAAATACCAACAGCATATTTCACAGATCTAGAACAAATACTCCAAAAATTTATAGGAAAGCAAAAAAGACCCCGAATAGCTGCAGCAATCTTGAGAAAAACAAAGTTGGAGGAATCACAATACCAGATATCATGTTATACTACAAAGCCACTGTAATCAAAATAGCCTGGTACTGGCACAAGAACAGGCATATAGATCAATGGAACAGAACAGAGACCCCAGAAATCAACCCAAGCCATTGCATTCAATTAATATTTGACAAAGGAGGTAAGAACATACAATAGAGTCAAGACAGGCTTTTAAATAAATGGTTTTGGGAAAATTAGGCAAATATGTGCCAAAAAAATGAAACTAGACCACCAACTTACACCATACTCAAGAATAAACTCAGAATGGATAAAAGACATAAATATAGTGAAACCATAAAAACCCTAGAAGAAAGCATAGGCAGCAAAATCTCAGACATCTCTCATAGCAATGTTTACAGATACATATCCTAGAGCCAAGGAAACTAAGGAGAAAATAAACAAATGGGACTACAGTGCGCAGATGATGTTTAATCAAGTTGTGGATTAGAAACCTGTATGACTTTGCAAACCAATGTCACCCCAATATATTCAATAATAATAAAAAATAATTGGGCGAAAGCCGGTTTGGCTCAGTGGATAGAGCGTCAGCCTGCAGACTGAAAGGTCCCAGGTTCGATTCCGGTCAAGGGCATGTACCTTGGTTGCGGGCACATCTCCAGTAGGAGATGTGCAGGAGGCAGCTAATCGATGTTTCTCTCTCTCATCGATGTTTCTAACTCTCTATCTCTCTCCCTTCCTCTCTGTAAAAAATCAATAAAATATATTAAAAAAAAATAATTGGGGGAAAAAAATCAACAAAATGAAAAGGGAGCCCACTGTATGAGAGAACATATTTGGCAATGATACATCTGATAAAGGTTTACTATCCAAAATACATAATGAACTCATACAACTTAACAAAAGGAAGACTAACAGTCTAATTAAAAATGGGCAAAGGACTTAAAGAGACCTTTTTGCAAAGCAGACATACAGATGGCCAAGAGACATATGAAAAATTGCTCAAAGTCATTGATCATCAGAGAGATGCAAATTGACATGACAATAGTATCACCTCACACCTGTCAGAACGGCTACCATCAACAAATCAATAAATGACAAGTGTTGCCCTAGCTGGTTTGGCTCAGTAGATAGAGCGTGGGCCTGTGAACTGAAGGGTCCCGGGTTCAATTCTGGTCAAGGGCACATGCCCAGGTTTCAGGCTCAATCCTAGTGGGTGGCATGCACGAGGCAGCAGTTTGATGATTCTCTCTCATCATGGATGTTTCTATCACCCCTTTCTCTTCCTCTCTGAAATCAATAAAAACAAAGCAAAACACAAATGACAAGTGCTGGCAAGGATGTGGAGAAAAGGGAACCCTACTACACTGCTGGGGGGAATGCAAACTAGTGCAGCCATTATGGAAAACAGTATGGTGTTTCCTCAAAAATTAAATTGCAACTGCCATTTGACCCAGTGATCCCACTTCTAGGAATATATCCTAAGAAACCCAAAACACTAATCAGAAATTTTAGTGTTCATAGCAACACAATTTACAATAGATAAGATCAAGTGCCCATCAGTAGATGAATGGATAAAAATGCTGTGGTACATTTATACCATAGTATACAGCAGTAAAAAGAAGGATCTCTAACCCTTTGAGACAACATGGAGAGACTTGGAGAGTATTATGCTAAACAAAATAACCCAGTCAGAGAAAGACAAATATCACATGATTTCACTCATATGTGCAATCTAATGAACAAAATTTACTGATTAATAAAATAGATCTAGAGACACAGAAGCATAGAACAGACTGCGGAATGGCAGAGGGATGGCGGTGGAGTTGGGTGGGTGGGAAGAGATCAACCAAAGAAATTGTATGCAGGTAGTTTGTCTTTCCGCCCTTCCCCTCCCGCCTCCCCACGTCCCCCACCCCAGTCCTGCACTCACTGAAGACCAGGGCCCCGGGATGGAGGAGGAAGGAGGAGAAGGGGGAGAGGGAGGGAGCAGAGCGGGTGGGTGGGTGCCAGTGGAGCGTGGCGGGACCCACGGAGCCTAGAGCCGGGCCAGTCAGGGGAGCTGGCTCCAGCCTGGAACAAACTTCATCGCTGGGCGCGGGTGGGGTGACTGGACCTGGGCTGGAGCAGGTGGACGGGGGCCCCGCCCCTGTCACTGCCCCTGCTCCCTTGTCTCCTAGCACCATGCTGTCCAACTGCCAGGGCCAGACCCCACTGGTGTTAGCCAGCCCGCCACCACAGTGCCCACAGTCCCCGCAGCAGTTTCTCCAGTCCCATGCCAGGTCCAGCCTGTAGATCTAGAAGAACGTCATTATGATGACTACAAGGTCACCACCCAGGTGCTGGGGCTGGGCATCAGTGGGAAAGTTTTTCAGATCTTCAACAAGAGGACCCAGGAGAAATTCGTCCTAAAAATGCTGCAGGACTGCACCAAGGCCCAGCGTGAGGTGGAGTTGCACTGGTGGGCCTCCCAGTGCCCACACATTGTGCGGATTGTGGACATCTATGAAAATCTGTACTCGGGGAGGAAGTGCCTGCTCATCGTCATGGAGTGCTTGGATGGTGGAGAACTCCTCAGCCAAATCCAGGACCGAGGAGGCCAGGTGTTCACAGAAAGAGGAGCTTCAGAAATCATGTAGAGCATTGGTGAGGCCATTCAGTGTTTGCACTCAATCTACATTGCTCATCCAGATGTCAAGCCGGAGAATCCCTTATAACTACCTCCAAAGGCCCAACGCCATCCTGAAACTCACCAATTTTGGCTTTGCCAAGGAAACCACCAGCCACAACTCGTTGACCACTCCTTGTTATATGCCATACTATGTAGCTCCGGAAGTGCTGGGCCCAGAGAAGTATGACAAGTCCTGTGATATGTGGTACTTGAATGTCATCATGTATATCCTGCTGTGTGGATACCCGCCCTTCTATTCCAACCATGGCCTGGCCATCTCTCCGGTCATGAAGAATCACATCCAAATGGGCCAATATGAATTTCCCAACCCAGAGTGGTCAGAAGTATTACAGGAAGTGAAGATGTGCATCCGGAACCTGCTGAAAACAGAGCCCACTCAGAGAATGACCATCACGAAGTTCATGAACCACCCCAGGATCATGCAATCAACAAAGGTCCCTCAAACCCCACTGCACACCAGCCGGGTCCTGAAGGAGGACAAGGAGTGGTGGGAGGATGTCAGAGAGGAGATGCGCGTCAACTACGAGCAGATCAAGATAAAAAAGACAGACGATGCCTCCAATCCCCTGTTTCTGAAGGGCGGAAGAAGGCTCGGGCCCTGGAGGCCGCGGCCCTAGCTCACTGACTGTCAGCCTGGCCTTCTCCGCTGGAGGACAAGCAATAACTCATAACCTGAATATGCTTTTTAAATGAAGATACAGACTGCCCACTGCTGCCTCCCTCCTCCTCGCCCCACCCCGGAGCCCCATGAGAGGCTCACTTCTGCCTTTGGCTCTGACTGCCCAGCGGGAGGGGATAGGTCTGGAGGGCCTGCAGAGAAGGGAGCAGATCCTCTTGAACCTGTGCTCATTCTGCGGTTTTATCAGTAATTTGACTTAGAATTTTCATGAAATTTCTTTTATTGCCCTTTCCCCACTCCTCTTCTCCCCCAAACCCTTTCCTCTTATTAAAGGTGTTAGTGGAAGCCGAGACCGGTTTGGCTCAGTGGATAGAGCGTCGGCCTGCGGACTGAGGGGTCCCGGGTTCGATTCCGGTCAAGGGCATGTACCTGGGTTGCGGGCATATCCCCAGTGGGAGGTGTGCAGGAGGCAGCTGGTCGATGGTTCTCTCTCATCGATGTTTCTAACTCTCTATCTCTCTCCCTTCCTCTCTGTAAAAAATCAATAAAATATATTTTTTTTAAAAAATAAATAAAAATAAAGGTGTTAGTGGAAACTATTGTAGGGAGTGTCCCATATGCCCCATTTCCCTATTACAACCTCAGCTCTCCACTGGCTGAGGAACCTGGCACAAAAGGTCATGGAGGTCTGGGGCCAGGATGCCCCCACCTCCTACTGGATCCCTCAGACATCACCAGTGTGCCAGACGGATAGGAGTGAGAGAGAGAGAGTGTATGTGTGTGTGTGTGTGTGTGTGTGTGTGTGTGTGTGTGTGTGCGCGCGCGAGGGGAAGGGGGGTGGCATTCAGGTCTACTCCACCCTGGGGAAGGCTCCAGTGCCTACAGTGCCTCTGGGTCTGATGGTGTGTCCAGCCCAGCACTTAGCTTGTCTCTCCCCGCCCCCCAGCCACGCCCATGCATGTGTGCCTAGGACTGTGCATTTGTGGGGCCAGGGGCAGGCAGGGCTGCATAAGGAGCGGCCCTGCTGTGGCTCAGGAACCTTCTGCCTCCTTGGGCCGGGCCTGCCCTGCCCTGCCCATGGAGCATCTGCCACAATGCCTGGAAGCCTGTCCAGACTCTGAGCCAGGCCTCCATGTGTGTCTCTGTTAGCCGGTCTGGGAGGTGGAGAGAAGTGACTTAGCACTGGTCGGAATCAGGAAGACTGGACTGTCCCCCTAGGGCCCTTACTCCCCACTTAGTGCTGGTCCTAGTCCTCTGAGGCGTTCATCTACCAAGTAACCTCTGCTTCCCCTTCCTGCCTTTGTTCGCCCATTGTTTATTCTTCTTACATTTTTAGCTGTTTCTCCACAGGCCTCCTCTCAGCTTATCAGGGTGAACCTGGGCACTTTATACGTGACACAAAGCTTCTGCAGTTTGCCCTGGGCTCTGGCGTTGGCCAGCCACGCCTCTATGGGCAAAGGCAGCACCACCCTTGTGGCCTCCCACACATTTCTATTGTGTGGCCTAGTGGGTGGGAGGGTCTTCACACCAAAGACGTCCCAACTCTGCCCTACCCATAGCCACTCCCATCCACCCCAAACAGCTGGGCTTAATGTGTCCAGGCCAGTGAGGCAGGGGGAAGGCCCTTCCCCAGTATTACTGAGGTCCTTCCCCATTGGGGAGAGGTCCTTGGTGCCATGGTCCCTTGGGGAAGGATGGGGTGGCAGTAATAGTTCAGTTTTCAGCTCCCTCCAGGCAGGGGGGGGGGTGGCATTCAGGTCTACTCCACCCTGGGGAGGGCTCCAGTGCCTACAGTGCCTCTGGGTCTGATGGTGTGTCCAGCCCAGCACTTAGATTGTTGTAATCTGTTGTTTTGCATGAGCAAAACTGTTTTTACTAAAGAAATTTAATAGTTTTTTAAAAAAAGAACTTTATGCATATATGCATAATCCATGGACCCAGACAGAGGGTGGTGAAAGCCTGGGTTGGGGGGCAAGGCCCGGCCAGAAGGGGTCAATTGTGGGAAAGGGGGACATATGTAATACTTTCAACAATAAGCATTTAATTTTTTAAAAAAGTAATCTGTATGAACCAGAGGATCAAATCAGCAATTTGGGAGACAAGGTAGGAAGAAACAGCCCCTGTGCACTGACAGTTCACGAGTTCAATCACTGGCCTGGTGAGGGCCCATGCAGGAGGCAACCAATTGCTGTCTCTCTGTCTCTCTCTCTCTCCCCTCTTCCTCCCTCCCTCCCACTCTTTAAAATGAAACAAAACAAAATAAACAAAAGCAATGGGGAAAAAAGACCTAATCATTGCAACAAAAAGAAAAAAAATAAACATTTAAGGGAACTTTGGAACAACATGAAACATAATAATATTGGCATCATAAGAAGTATCAGAAGGAGAAGAAAGTGAGCAAGGGATAGAAAACCCGTTTGAAGAAATAATGATAGAAAATTTCCGGAACCAGGTGAAGGAAAAAGTCACAAAAGGTCAGGAAGCACAGAGAATCCCAATCACGACAAACAAAAGAAACCAACACAAAGACACATCATAATTAAAATGGCAAAGGTTAAAGACAAAGAGACAATCCTAAAGGCATCAAGAGAGAAACAATTATTTAACTACAAGGGAGTTCCTATAAGGCTGTCAGCTGATTTTTCAACGGAAACATTTCAGGCAAGAAGGGATTGCATAAAGTATTCAAAGTAATGAAAAGCAAGCCCCTGAAATCAAGAATACTCTATACAGCAAGGCTATCATTTAATATTGATGGTGAAATAAAGAACTCCCCATACTATAAAAAAGCTATAGTAGTTCATTATCACTAAACCAACATTGCAAGGAATGTTTACAAGACTACTTTAAGATGAAGAAGCAATAGAGAGAGGAATATAGGAATAAAGAAAAAATGGCTATAAATAAGTACCTAGCAATAATAACTTCAACTGTAAGTAGAGTAAATGTTCCAATCAAAAGATAAAGAGGGGGAAAAGTTATAGGATAGCTGAATTTGATAAGAAAACATGAGCCACCCTGATTGGTGTGGCTCAGTAGGTTGAGTATCTTCCTGTATGCCAAAAGGATAGAAAAATATATTCCATGTAAATGGAAATGAAAAAAAGCTGGGGTAGTAATACTCATATATGACAAAATACACTTCAAAATAAAGGCCATAAAAAAGGCAAAGAAGGTCACTACATAATACTAAAGGGATCATATCAACAAGGGGGCATAACTCTTGTAAACATATATGTACCCAGTATAGGAACACCTAAATATATAAAAAACTCTTGGTCAATTTTAAGGGTGAGATGGGCAGCAATACAGTAACAGTTGGGAACTTTAACAGCCCACTGACATCACTGGATAGATCTTCCAGGCAAAAACTCAGTAAGGAAACAGCCCTTAAATGACACACTGAATCAAAGGGATTTAATTGATATCTACAGAATGTTTCATCCCAAAGCAGCAGAATATTATTATTATTATTTACCTTTTGACCCCCTTCATCTATTTCTCACCTCTGGCACCCACCAATCTGTTTTCTATATCTATGAGCTTGTGTGTGTTTTCTTTCTTAGATTCCACATATAAGAGGGGTCATATAATATTTGTCATTCTCTGTAAGTCTTACTTCAATTAGCATACTGCCCTTAAGGTCCATTCATGTTGTCTAAAATGGCAAAATTTTATTCACTTTTAATGGCTGAATAATATTCCTATGTATTTATGTACCACATTTTCTTTATCCGTTTATCCATTGATGGACATTTAATTTGCTTCCAATTCTTCACTATTGTAAATAATGCTGCAATGAACATAAGGATGCAGATATCTTTTTAAATGAGTGGTTTTGTTTCCTTTGTGCAAATACCCAGAAGAGGGATTACTGGGTCATATGATAGCTTTATTCACAATGTTTTGAGGACCTTCCACACTGTTTTCCTTAGTGGTTGTGCCCATTCAAATTTTAACCAACAGTGTACAGGGCTTACCTTTTTACCACATCCTCTCCAACACTTGTTATTTCATGTCTTTTTAAAAAGTACCCATTCTGACAGATGTGAGGTGATATCTCATTGTGGTTTTGATGTATCTATTGACCATCTGTATATCTTTTTTGGAAAAGCATCTATTCAGATTGTTCATTTTTTTAGTTTGTTTGCATTATTTGCTATTGAGTTGTATGAGTTCTTTATGTATTTTGGGTATTTTGGTCAAATATTGGTGTTTTCTGGGTCCTTCTTGTCCCTATTGTAATGCCCTTTTCTCAGACACTTCCAAGTCTCTTCCATGCTGCCATGTGCAGGACTGCATAAGGTTATCATTAGGCCATTTTCTCAGGAGCCTTATCCAGCCAGGATACTATACAACTCTGGTGCCTTAAAGGGCTCAGGGCTCCTTAGGATCCCTGATATCCTTGAGCTGTGGGATCTCTCAGTCTTTTCCAAGTCGAGCCAGGTTGGTTTTCAGAGAAACAACCAAACTATAACTCCATGGGTCTCATCTCCATCTCCCTCAAGTTATTCATCCGTCTCAGTGACCTTAAATCTCCTTTTGGGTCGAACATGTGCTCTTACATCATCATGAAATTTTTCTGAATCAGTTGTTTATGGTATGAACTTTGAGAATTTAGCATTCAAACTAGGTTTTGGTAACTCAAAAAGTATTTTCTCTCAAAGCTGCTGTTTCTGTCATGAGCATCAAAAGTCTATTAAAACTTTGTTGTTTTTTTATTTTTATTTATTTATTTATTTTAATTAAATCTTTATTGTTCAGATTATTAAATTTGTTCCTCTTTTTTCCCCCCCATAACTCCCCTCCTTCCAGTTCCCACCCCACCCTCCGCCCTCACTCCCCACCCACTGTCCTCATCCAAAGGTGCACGATTTTTGTCCAGTCTCTTCCTGCATCTCCCACACCACTTTCCCCCCCAAGAATAGCCAGTCCATTCCCTTTCTATGTCCCTGATTCTATTATAATCACCAGTTCATTCTGTTCATCGGATTAT
This sequence comes from Myotis nattereri, assembly GCF_964212035.1. NCBI lineage: Eukaryota > Metazoa > Chordata > Mammalia > Chiroptera > Vespertilionidae > Myotis > Myotis nattereri. The sequence goes on from NC_138076.1 coordinate 109,669,923, forward strand.
TTATTCACTTGAATCTTAGATTCACTTGTTGATAGATGCGTATTTGTTGTTCATAATTTGTATCTTTACCTTTTTCTTCTTCCTCTTCTTAAAGGATACTTTTCAGCATTTCATATAATACTGGTTTGGTGGTGATGAACTCCTTTAGCTTTTCCTTATCTGTGAAGCTCTTTATCTGACCTTCAATTCTGAATGATAGCTTTGCTGGATAAAGTAATCTTGGTTGTAGGTTCTTGGCATTCATCACTTTGAATATTTCTTGCCACTCCCTTCTGGCCTGCAAAGTTTCTGTTGAGAAATCAGCTGACAGTCGTATGGGTACTCCCTTGTAGGTCACTGAGTTTCTTTCTCTTGCTGCTTTTAAGATTGTCTTTTTGTCTTTTGCTCTTGGCATTTTAATTATGATGTGTCTTGGTGTGTTCCTCTTCGGATTCCTTTTGTTTGGGGTTCTCTGCGCTTCTTGGACCTGTAAGTCTATTTCTTTCACCAGGTGGGGGAAGTTTTCTGTCATTATTTCTTCAAATAGGTTTTCAATATCTTGCTCTCTCTCATCTTCTGGCACCCCTATAATTCTGATGTTGATACGCTTGAAGATGTCCCAGAGGCTCCTTACACTATCTTCGTATTTTCGGATTCTTTTTTGCTTTTCCGGTTGGGTGTTTTTTGCTTCTTCACATTTCAATTCTTTGACTTGATTCTTGTGCTCCTCTGGTCTGCTGTTGGGTGTCTGTATAATATTCTTTATTTCAGTCAGTGTATGTTTAATTTCTAGTTGGTTCTTTATCACAACATCGAGGGTCTCATTAGATTTCTTGAGGATCTCACTACATTTATCGGCGGTCTCACCAGTCTTTTCGAGGGCCTTACTAAGTTTATCGGCAGCTTCTAGACAGTTCTTGAGAGACCTTAAAAGTGTGGTTTTGAGCTCTATATCTTCCATTTCTGACATTTGCGTCCTGATTCTTTGTCTCCGCATTTTTTTATCTTTTCTTGGTGCACCCCCTAGTGGTCTTTGTGCGCAGTCTTGTTGTAGTTAAACCTTGATTGTCGGCAATACCAGGGGTGATTTGACCTCCAGGCTAACTGGCTGTGAGAGTCAGCTGTGTCTGGAGTGGGAGAGCTTCTGTGCTGGATCTCTAGGGCGGTGCTAATCTAGCGTTTGCCTGAGGCTATCTGGCAAATGGCTCTGCGCAGGGCTTGGGCGGGGCGGGTCCCTGGGGATCTACAAGGCGGGCGGAGCAAGCAGTTATGGCTGCTCTCAGTTCTGTCCCTAGGGGCTCTGCCTCTCAGAGTCCCAGCAACCACTGCAAACCTCGGAGAGAAAGCTGCCTTCGAGTTCCAACCAAAGCCAGAAAGTCCCGCTTCTCCCATTTGAATCTGGGTCCCCAGAGACTCACCTGGATCTGGAGCTCAGAGTCTGAAACTCCCTCCTGATTGAAAACAACAACCGCGCCCTCTGCTGCCAGCCCGCTCCGCGTGCGTGCACACTCCGCACCTGAGTATTTCACTTCAGCACTGCGCCTCCTCTGAGTCTGGGTATGATATTCTCTTTCCTCCTAGTTGTAGAATTTCCACTCAGCCAGCCTTCCTGTGGTTCTGGATGATGTCCATTCTGTCCTTTCGTTATATCTCTGAAGTGGTTGTTCGAGGTAGCAATCTCCGGTGTTAACCTATGCCGCCATCTTGGTTTCCTCTTTTATTTCTTTCTTGATCTCATTGGTAACCCCTTCATTGTTTAATAGCATGCTATTTAGTCTCCATGTATTTGAATGTTCTTGAGTGTTTTTATTATAGTTTATCTCTAATTTCATTTCATTGTGATCTGAGGAGATGCTTGATATGATTTCAATGTTCTTGAACTTGTAGAGACTTGTTTTGTGTCCTAGTATGTGGTCTATATTTGTGAATGACCCATGTGCACTTGAGAAGATTGTATATTCTGCATCTTTGGGGTGAAATATTCTATAAATATCAACTAAATCTCTCTGATCCAGTGTGTTCTTTAGAGTCACTGTTTCCTTGTGAATTTTTTTGGGGGGAAGATCTATCCAGTGAAGGCAGAGGAGTGTTAAAGTCCCCTACTATGACTGTATTGCTGTTGATCTCTCCCTAAAAGTCCTCTAGAAGATTTTCATATATATTTAGGTACTCCTATATTGGGTGCATATGTTTATCAGGGTTATATCCTCTTGTTGGATCGATCCCTTTAGTGTTATGTAGTGACCTTGGCCATCTCTTTTTATGGCCTTCATTTTGAAACCTATTTTGTCAGATATAAGTATTGCTACCCCAGTGTTTTTTTTCTTTTCTATTTGCATGAAAAGATTTTTCCCATCTCTTCACTCTCAGTCTTTGTGCATCTTTTGTTCTGAGGTTGGTCTCTTGTAGACAGCATATAGTTGGGTAACATTTTTGTATCCATTCAGCTACCCAATGTCTTTTGATTGGAGCATTTAATCCATTTACATTTAAGGATATTATTGATAGGTACTTATTTATTGCCATTTGAATTCCTATGCTTAGGTTTCTCTCTCTCTCTCTTTCTTCCTCTCATTGTAGCAGCTCTTTTAGCATCTCTTGTAATGCTGGCTTGGTGATAATGAACTTCTGTGGCCTTTTTTTTTTTTTTTTTTGGTCTGGGAAGCCCTTTATTTCACCCTCTATTTTGAATGATAGCTTTGCTGGACATAGTAATCTTGGTCTCAAATCCTTGCTCTCCATTACTTTGAGTACTTCATGTCATTCCCTTCTTGCTTGTAGAGTTTCAGATGAGAAATCAGCTGACAGCCTTATGGGAGCTTCTTGGAGGTAATGAATTGCTTTTTTCTTGTTGTCTTTAAGATTCTCTCTTTGAGGCAGAGCTGCCTCAAACAGATTGTCAAACTGCAGTGGGAAGGCCGGGGAGGGTTGGGGGGCAGGAGGGAGGGGGGTAAGAGATCAACTAAAGGACTTGTATGCATGCGTATAAGCATAACCAATGGACATAAGACACTGGGGGATAGGGGAGGCTGGGGGACTGTCTAGGGCGGGGGGATAAAATGGACACATATGTAATACCCTTTGTAATACTTTAAGCAATAAAAAAATTAAAAAAAAAAAAAAAAGATTCTCTCTTTGTCTTTAATTTTTTGGCATTTTAATTATGATGTGTATGGGCATGGGCCTGTTTGGGTTCTTCTTGCTTGGTTCTCTCTGTGCTTCCTAGACTGATGTGACTTTTTCCTTCACCAGGTTAGGGAAGTTTTCTGCCATTATTTCTTCAAATATGTTCTCTATCCCTTGCTTACTTTCTTCTCCTTTTGGCACACCTATTATGTGAATATTGGTATGTTTCATGTTGTCCCACAGCTCCTTAAACCGTCCTCCCATTTTTAAATTGTTTTTTCTGTTTGGTTCTCTGATTAAGTGATATTTTCTACCTGGTCTTCTAATTCACTGATCTGATCCTCGGCTTCCCCTAATGTGCTGTGTATTCCTTCCTGTGTGTTCTTTATTAGTGCTATGTTGTTCTTCATTTCCGACTGGTCTTTTTTCATAGTTACCATATCTTTCCTTATGTTGTTTGAGCATCTTTGCCACCATTATTCTGAACTCTATATGTGATAAATGTCTTATCTTCATTTCATTTAGCTCTTCTTCTGGAGATTTCTTTTGTTCTTTCATTTGGGGGTTGTTGTTAGTTTTTGTCTCCCCATTTTGATTGCCTGTTTGGGTTTGTGTCTATGTATCAGGTAGATCTGCTATGACTCCCAATCTCTAGTGCAAGACAATGTCAGACACTGTTTCTGTCTGGCCCCGAGTTCCCTCTTTGGAGCTATCAACAATACACAGCTTGTGGCTCCCTATGCTGGGGCTGGGTGCCTTTGGAAAAGACCCAGTTTTGCATCAGGCTTTGCTTTTCCTAACCCCAGGCCCAGAAGGGGATCAGGCAAAGACTCAAAGGCTCCAGAGCTCTGGCCTGCAGTCTGATTGTTATTCTCAGAGTATTGAGTTGGAACTTTTCATAGGAGAGAGCCAGACTTAACCCAAGAGAACAGCTAGAAAGAGGAAAACCAGAAGATGGGGGCAATATAGGCAGACGCGTCCCAGGTCTTGTCCTGGAGCAAATGGAGTAAGCAGCTGAAACTAATAAAACCCACCCCGAATTGGCGAAGTTACTCAGCTGATGAGACGGTTTGCAGCCGGGAAGGGCAGAGCTCCCCTGGAAAGCAGATCCAAGCAACAGCAGCCTCCTGATCACCACACCCTCTGTCTGAAGCCTCCCCCCACCAGCCAGAAGAGCCACCACAGCTGTGAACAGCACCCACCAGAGGATCTGCTGCCAACTGAGGAGCAGCTGCTACCGCAACCACCCGAGGAGCAACAACAGACCAAGGAGCCACTGCCACTCAGGGAGCAGCCACTGAACAACTCAACGTCTAGATATGTCAGTGAGATCCAACATGGGTAGACAAAGAAACCCCAAAGGAAAGAAAAGGAGGACTGGCCAGAAAAGCAGCTAAGTGATACAGAGGCATGCAACATGACAGAAAAAGAATTCAGAGTAAGGGTCCTAGAATGCATAAATTGGATGGAGGAAAAATCAACAACTTATGCAAGAAGCAAGAAGAAATGAAGAGCTATATAGCTGCAATAAAAAACACTATTGAAAGTATCAACAGTAGACTAGGAGAAGCGGAGGACCGAATTAGTGAATCAGAAGAAAAGGAAGCAAAACACACCCAAACTGTACTGCAATTGGAGAAAAAAATTAAAAGACAGGAGGAGAGCCTAAGGGAGCTTTGGGACAACATGAAACAAAACAACATACGACTAATAGGGGTGCCAGAACAACAGAAAGAGGAACAAGGATTAGAACACCTATTTGAAGAAATAATATCAGAAAACGTCCCTGAGGTGGGTAAGAAAAAAGTCACACAAGCACAGAGAGTCCCAAACAAGGTGAACCCGAAAAGACCCACACCAAGACACATCATAATTACCATGGCAAATGTTCAGGACAAAGAGAATCTTACAGGCTGCAAGAGAGAGACAGAAAGTTACATACAAGGGATCTCCCATTAGATTATCAAATGATTTCTCAACAGAAACACATCAGGCCAGAAAAGAATGGACGTAAATTTACAAAGTGATGCAAAGCAAAGGACTGAATCCAAGAATACTCTATCCAGCAAGGCTATCATTCAAACTTGAAGGGGAAATAAGAAGTTTCACAGACAAAAAAAGGCTAAGGGAGTTTATCACCACCAAGCCAGCAATGCAAGAAATGCTAAAGGGACTGGTGTAAAAAGAAGAAACAAAAAACTCAGAAAGAAAACAGCCACACACAAAAAAGAAATGGCTACAAACAAGTACCTTTCAATAATAACTTTAAACGTAAACGGACTAAATGCTCCAACCAAAAGACATCGAGTGGCTGAATGGATAAAAAAACATGACCCACACATTTGCTGTCTACAAGAGACCCACCTCATTAGAAGGGACTCACACAGACTGAAAGTGATGGGATGGAAAAATATCTTTCAGGCAAATGGAAAGGAAAAGAAAGCTGGGGTACCAATACTTATATCGGACAAAATAGACCTCAAAGTGAAGGCCATAACAAGAGATAAGGAAGGCCACTTCATAATACTAAAGGGACCAATACAACAAGAAGATATAACCCTGATAAACATATATGCACCCAATGCAGGAGCACCCAAATACATAAAAATACTCCTGGAAGATATCAAAGGAGTGATCGACAACAATACAATCATAGTAGGGGACTTTAATACACCACTGACATTACTGGATAAATCCTCTACACAAACACTCAGCAAAGAAACAGCAATCCTAAATGACTCTCTAGAGCAGATGGACTTAATTGACATCTTCAGAACACTTCACCCCAAAGCCACGGAATATACATTCTACTCAAGTGCTCATGGGACAGTTTCAAAAATAGACCACAAATGGGTCACAAACAAAGTCTCCCCAAATTCAAGAAGATTGAAATCATACCAAGCATCTTCTCAGACCATAATGGCATAATATTAGAAATAAACTACAATAAAAACAACCCAAAATACTCAAACACTTGGAAGCTGAATAGTATGTTCTTAAATATTGATTGGGTTACCAATGAGATCAAAGAAGAAACTAAAAACATCCTGGAAACTAATGACAATGAAAACACAACAATCCAAAACCTATGGGATGCAATGAAAGCGGTCCTGAGAGGGAAGTTTATAGCTCTACAGGACTATCTCAAAAAACAAGAAAAAATGGTAGTAAATCATCTAACTCTACAACTCAAAGAATTAGAAAGAGAGCAACAAGAAAACCCCAGAGTGAGCAGAAGGAAGGAGATAATAAAGATTAGAGCAGAAATAAATGACATAGAGACCAAAAAAACAATACAGAAAATCAATGAAACCAAGAGCTGGTTCTTTGAAAGGATAAAGAAGATTGACAAACCTCTAGCCAGGCTCCAAGAAACAAAGAGAGAGGACCCAAATAAACAAAATCAGAAATGATAGAGGCGAAATAACAACAGACCCCACAAAAATACAAAGGATTGTTAAAAAATATTATGGACAGCTCTACTCCAACAAACCTGGAGGAAATGGACAAATTCCTTGAAAAATACAACATTCCAAAACTCAATCAGGAAGAATCTAAAACTCTCAATAGGCCAATAACTATGGAAGAAATTGAAGCAGTCATCAAAAAGCTTCCAGGAAACAAAAGCCCAGGACCAGACAGCTTCATAGGGGAGGTTTACCAAACATTCAAGGAAGAACTAAAACCTATCCTTCTCAGACTACTACAAAAAATTCAAGAGGAACACTTCCAAGCTCATTCTATGAAGCCAGCATCACTTTAATACCAAAACCAGGTAAAGACAACACAATTAAAGAGAATTACAGGCCAATATCCCTCATGAACATAGATGCCAAAATCCTCAACAAAATCTTAGCAAATCGGATCCAGCAGTACATCAGAAAGATCATACACCATGACCAAGTAGAATTTATCCCAGGGATGCAAGGATGGTACAATATCCACAAATCAATAAACGTGATACATCACATAAACAAACAAACAAACAAAAAAAGAGTCTTAATTTTCCTCAGGCTTTCTACAATAGGGTGTGGCAAATGGTCTTCCAACAGGATGCAGTAACTTCCTCCCCTCCAGGCAAAAAACGCCTGGATAGCAAAGATCGGCAGAGAAAGATGTGCTAAGCAAGTGAGGAATGACTCTATAGCAGTGGTTCTCAACCTTCCTAATGCCGCAACCCTTTAATACAGTTCCTCATGTTGTGGTGACCCCCAACCATAAAATTATTCTTGTTGCTACTTCATAACTGTAATTTTGCTACTGTTATGAATCATAATGTAAATATCTGATATGCAGGATGTATTTTCATTGTTACAAATTGAACATAATTAAAGCATAGTGATTAATCACAAAACAATATGTAATTATATATGTGTTTTCTGATGGTCTTAGGCGACCTCTGTGAAAGGGTCGTTCGACCCCCAAACGGGTCGCGACCCACAAGTTGAGAACCGCTGCTCTATAGGAAACTTGTGTGGCTGCCCTCTGAGCTTCAACCCTAGAACCCCAAAACCTGGACTCTCCTCACACATCTCAAATCTATTCTACCCTTCCTCTGCTTGAGCACGAGGTGAGTGGCTGCACATGAAATTTTGTGCATTGGCCTTTTAAGAGTGTGCCTGCATTTCTAGCCATCTCTCCCTGGCAGGTAGCTACCCTGATGCTTTTCACAACCAGATGTTCTGGGTTCCTTTGCAGTTCTGGTTCTTGGCTGAGAAGCCCAGCTTGGGGTTTAGACTCCAGAGTTCTCAGTGGGAACCTCCCACAGCTGAGATTCCCTCCAGACCTTGAGCTGCTGTCTGGTGGGTTCTGGCCAGTCTTTTTGTGCCTCCGCACTTCCTACTAGTCTCTATGTGGTCTCCGCTTTCTGTTCTTGGTTATCCGGAATTTCTCCAGCTAGTCTTCAGTTGATTATTCAGGATTTTTTCTGAGTCATGCTGTCCAGGTTGATTTGGTTAGTTTTGAGGGCAACAGAATTTCAGTCCACTTGGGGAATTGTAACAATGGAGTTCGATCTGGATCTGGAACCTGGGTTAGCCACTTAGCTAGGAGACTTGAAGCAAATTAAAGTCTCTGAGCTGCATTTTTCTCACTGTGAAATTGACTTTATCAGAGTAGCTCTCTACTAGGGTTGGTCTGAGGATCTAATGAGATAAATTCTGGAAGGGTTTTAGCCCACAGCTAGATACAAGTGAGCACAAGTCTAGACCATGCTCCCCTACTGGCTGCACAGAGCCATCACTCAGAGGTTTTGTTTTTGTTTTATTTTGATAAAATATATATAACATTTACCATCATACCACTTTTAGGTTACAGGTCAGTGGCATTAAGTACACTGAGAATGTTGTATGACCATCAACATCACCCCGCTCTAGAACTTTCATCTTCCTAAACAGAAACTCTGTCCCATCTCGGACTAACTCTCACCTGGGAGTTTCCAAATAATGTCTAGGCTGCACCCCAGATTCACTGAAAAAGAACCTGGTGGTGGTGGTGGTTGGGGGGGGGGGGGCGGGTGGGCAGCACTGGCATTTTTAGGAACTCACAACCATAGTTGAGCCACTAAACTTGTTCACGTAAACAAACCATTGCTAACCTAAAAATGAAAGACCCTTCAAAGTGAGAGGCAACAAGCATTTACTTGAGTTTTTTTTGTTTTTTTTTTTTAAGTTATTGGGGACCAACTGATTCAGGCAGAAGCCCAAATAGCGTTTGATTAGGAGATAAAAGTAAGGTGTGGGAACAGTTACATCCATAGAAGCAAGGCATTGTTATTGGTGCAGATAGCAACATAGTGATGCTAATTCTAAACATAGTGATGCCAATTTTAAACAATGTTTTTAATTTTCAGTCTGGTAGTCATCAGTCCAGTAGCCATAATATCAGCTTTCTTATTATCTCTGCACATAGTTCTTTGGGACACAAAGTTGACCTAGGCCCAGTCCGAAGGTTACTTTTCCCTGTTCTGACATTACAAAGGTTTGAGGCATAAGATAGGCAAGGCAGTTGCTCTAAGATGGGAGATCCTCTTTTTTTTTTAATCCTCACCTGAAGACATTTAAAAAAAATTTATTCCAGAGACAGAGGGAGAAACATAGATGTGAGAGAGAAACATGGATTGATTGCCTCACACAAGCGCCCTGACCAGGGATTGAACCCACAGCCTATGTATGTGTCCTTGACTGGGAATCGAACCCTCAACCCTTTGGAACAATACTCCAACCACTTAGCAACACTGGCCAGGGTTCTGGTTCCATTTTAAAGTGGCTTCATTTATATATATATTTTGACACAATTAAACATAAGCAGTTCCACACAAGGGGCTTTGCAATTCCCCAACCCTTTTCTGCCACCACAATCTGTGAACATACTCAGAAGGCATAGGATAACAATGATGGAGTCTAGAGTTACCAGGACCAGGACCCATGTGGCCCCTCTAGCCTGAATCCCCAGTTCCCTTCATATGTCCATTTTCAAATTCTTTTTTTAAATATCTTTATGTTTTTATTGATTTCAGAGAGAGGAAGGGAGAGGGAGAGATATAGAAACATCAGTGATGAGAGAGAATCATTGATCAGTTGCCTCGCACACCCTCCTGCTGGGGACCCTAGCACGTGTTCCCATAGAGATCAAAGGGTGACTTCCTGGTTCATGGGTTGACGCTCAACCACTGAGCCACACCAGCCGGGCTCCAATTTCTTAAAACAAGAGTTAATTGTTGTTGACATTTTCTGATCACAACAGCAACAGAAAATACAAGTAAGCAAAAATTTTAAATGCGGCTACCATTTTAAACATATTTCTACTGCATTTTCTGATTCCTTAAGCCCTGAGAGCACTTCCCACCAATTGACTGACATTTGCCCACATGTCCTGACTCCAGACTTGATTTTAGTTCAGCGTGTCCTCTAGCTTTTAGTCTGTGTTCACTCTTTCTTGGAACAATTTTTATAGAGGGATTTCTTTTCTGCCTCAATGATTGCACACACTGCATCTTGCTTTCCTCTCTTTTTAATTTAATTTTAGTAGGAACAAAATTTAATTCAGCAACATGAATGGAGTGTTTATATACATACAAAGTGAAAGATATTGTTGACTTGAATCATTTTAGCTGTTTTCAGAGAAAAATTTGATTAGCTAAGATGCTTTGTATAATTAATGTACTAAGTAAGAATCGATATTGATCACAGTATTGGAGTTTAAAAACTATCGGGCCCTAGCTGGTTTGATTCAGTGGATAGAGTGCCGGCCTGCAGACTGAAGGGTCCCAGATTTGATTCTGGTGAAGGGCAGGTACCTTGGTTGCAGGCTCCTCTCCGGCCTGAGTCCTAGACCAGGCTAATGCAGGAGGCAATCAATCGATGTGTTTCTCTCACATCAGTATTTCTCTCTGTCTTTCCCTCTGTCTTCCACTCTCTCTAAAAAGCAATGGAAACATATCCTTGGGTGAGGATAAAAAAAAAAGAGAGAAGCTTTTTACTAGTATAAGCGTAATCTATGGACACAGACAGTAGGGGGATGAGCACATGTGCTGGGGGGTAGAAACGGCCAGGGAGAGGTCAATGGGGGAGAGGGGGAAGGAGACATATGTAATATTTTAAACAATAAAGAATTTAAATTAAAAAAAGAATTATTGGGTCTCTCCAATCAGGAACGCTGTGATAGGGGAGGCCATCATTTTTCAGGAAAACCAAGGTGCTGGCTTCCCTTTTTGTGACAATGCTGAGGAGACATAGATAGGGCTGAATCTGGCTTCACAATACCTCCCACACTTCCTAGCAGCAGAAGGGTTATTGAGCCAATGAATAAAAATACAGTTGATTTTGTGTTGCTCTTGTATCCTTTTACTTTACTTAACAAACTTACGTCTCAGAGTTTTGAGCATATGTATTTTTTTCAGGTTTTCTATGTATAAGATTGTGCCATCCACAAAGAGATAAATTTACTTCTTCCTTTCTAATCTAGTGACCTTTATTGTTTGTTTGTTTTTAAGTGTCTTTATCTTTTGGAGTTCAATACTGAACTATTTACAGAAAAATGATGTCTGGGATTTGCTTCAGAATAATATGGGCATAGAGGGCAAGGGTTGTAGATAAAACAACACAGGCCATGAGTTTAAACCGAGTGATGGGTACATGGATGTTCATTATACTAGTCTTTTTACTTTTGTAAATGTTTTAAAATTTCCATAATAAGAACCAAAATGCCTGTGCTTGGAGCCATCACAGACATTTAGACTCAGAATCTTTGGGATAAGTGAGTATGGAATGTATTTTTTAACAAATTCCCTGGACTATTCGTACAGAAATAGTTTGAGGTTTTCTGCTCCAGTCTGTGAATCACAAATAAACAGAGCTTTTGTCATCCTAGCCTGGGGTCCCCTCCAGGTTTCCACCATCCTGGTGCTTTGCCAAATGTAGGTCTGTGTTTGAGAAACCATGATGAAGGGTGCCCTGTCATCATCACAAAATCTAACATTCTCAAGCAACCAAAATATACACTGTGTTAAGTCACAAATTTCATTAATTTACCATTCAGCTAGACCACTTTCACAAAGAAAGGCTGTGAAGACAAGCATACATGGAATATTAAATTTTGAAATTAATATTCCTCTAGGCCAGTGGTCGGCAAACTGTGGCTCGCGAGCCACATGTGGCTCTTTGGCCCCTTGAGTGTGGCTCTTCCACAAAATACCGACTTCTGCGCACGGGCCACGAAGTTTCAATCACACTGTACATGCGCGCCCGCATGTGGTATTTTGTACGGGGCTGCGTTGTGGTCAGTGGTAACTTATATGCAAGCATAAACAAGCTTAAACAAAAGAGGTTTTGTGCCAAATACAGAAAGCCACGCCTGTGCAGTGAATACCTTGCTTCATCCTTTCTTTTGCACCTGCTTATAACAAATTAGCCTTGAACACCCTGAGTAGGATCTCACCTTGAACATTGATGCACTCTAGACAGTGTCCCCACAGTCACACAATCGTTTTTCTGTTTTTCACATGAGAATGACTTAGCAGTTCAATAGAAGCAGTTAGGGATTTTTTGTTATTTAGAATACAATAAAAACTTAATTCTGCTTTTTATATTTTGAAAGTGAAATTATAGTTGTCTGAGCCTAATTTTAGGGTACTATTTTAAAATAATGTTTTCAAGCCCACAGACCTGTGTTTAAACCAAACAGGCTGCCCTCCAGGGCTGTCCCCTCTGTGCTTCACTTATACTTTCCACAGCCGCCTTCATCTGAACTCCCAAATCAAACTGAGCCCTGAATCAGTTTGGTCCCTCTGATCACTCAAACCCTGGCTTTGCAATGTGTAACTTTGAACTTCTTGTTGTCATGTTGCTCCACAAAAAACATCCTGTAGGTATTTTCTTCTGTGTGTGTGGTCTCTCCATTGTCTTTTTTGTTCGTTCTCTTCTCAGTCTTCACAGAAGTGTTCCAGGGGGCTGCTGGCTGGCATCCAGTCCTGTCCGATCTTGCTGAGTGCTACACCACTGTGGGTCCTGGGCATTTAGAGATTATGGTGACTGTGCGCGTCCACACAGATGGTTGCCTGGCCGCCCAGGCCTGGCCCGGATCTGTGCCTCAAATGTGAACTGTGTTTCCGGCTGCACAGACAAGGACTTTTTTTTCACACAGATGAAACCCCCAACATCAGGGTTTTGCAAGTTGTGCTTTTTTTTTAATGAAACTTACATATGGAATGACTTCACTGAAAATGAACATCCATCCCTGCCTGGAAATTTCAGGGCTGAGCCCCTCGCCCTCACCCGCTAGCATCTGTCCTTAGTCTATCCTGGTCTATCCTCGCTTGGCCCACTTGGCACTTGAGACAATGCCCAATCGATAGTTTCCTGGAAGTGAGAGAGCAGATTCCCGGGAGCATTCCTCATGGTGTGAGGAGTGGCTTCTCTCAGGAAGACATTGAAATCACGTAGCCATCTCTTCACTCCTAGTCTTGATTTCCTGACATTCTGAAAGCTGTGCAGTGACAAATTCCTCTGGGTGTTTGAACTGACCAAACAGAGTGTTGCCTCACAGGACAGGCTGTAGGAGCTGCCCATTTGAGTGACTCTCACTGTTGATTCCAGATGGGGGTGAGGCCATCATGTGTATCTGTGTGTATGCCTGTGTGTGCATGTGTCTGTTTGTGTGTGCATGTGTTTGTATGTGTTTGTGTGCAAGTGTTTGCATGTGTGTGCACATGTGTATATGTGTGTGTGTTGTTTGTGCTTTCTTGAAAAAGGAGAGGGCTTAACTTTGAGCAATTCAACTAATTATGCAATGAATGTAAAAATAAACCTTCAAAAAGTGGTGAAGTGGTAACATAATACTATGGATGTTAAGTTCAAAGTCATCTTCTGTATTATTTCCAGTATAATCTGTAAATCCTATGTTTCTTCTCTTTGTATAATAGCATTAAAGGAAAACTAGGATTACCCCTGTATCTGAATTTCAGAGATCCTCTATAATACATGGCTCTACCCTTGCCAAACAAACACTTGTCAGGCCTTCAAGTGGCTCAGTATTAATCCACAACTGGCAGTTACGATGTTGGAAATTCCATTCAAAGTCCTCAAATTATTTTCAGTGTTTTCAGCATGTGCAATTTAATATATCTAAATACTTTAAAAAAAAATATGGAATGCTGTTGTATGTGTGTTTCTCCCCACGTCCCGCGTGGTTCAGGGTTCAGGATCTGGAAGAGGAGCCACACACAAATGAAAGAGAAGAGACAAGAGATAATTTGGAACTACTGCGGGGCCAGGCCGGCAAGTCCAACTCAAGGGGAAGGACCTCCACCGGTGCCCAGGCCTCACCAGCCTTTTATTCAACTTTGGTTAAACATAAAACCCTTAGTCAGGCAGGTAATTGCAGTAATAGACAGGCTATCATAAAGGTCAGTAAATATTAGGAGGATTTACTCTGAGACTATTTGGTCAGGAAATAGCTTGAGCCCCCATTGTCTAGACAATTGGTGCATAACTCAGGCCCTGCCGTAGGTTCAAGGATCACCAGCCTTCTGGGATCCTTGTTTGAACTTCTCTGCTAGTGAAGACAATGGGCGGACTCCTGCATCTCCTACAGAATGCTTCATGAATTTGCATGACATCCTTGTGCAGGGACCATGCTAATCTCTGTATTGTTCCAATTTTTTTAACTAAATACTTTTATAAAAAGCAATTCAATATTCATGGGATACTGGTCATAACTATGACTTAATCATAGGAATCATCATAAATGCATTTTTTAAATTTTCTGTTCAGAATTCCTAAGACTGCACAGCTATGGTTATGTTAACCATCTGTAAAAATCTATTTCTCCCCCTAAATTTGACATTCATAATTTGATTCACTAGACTGAGAACTTACAGACAGATGACTGGCTTTATCCTCCCTTCTAGGATGTTTAATTCACTCTTTGGATATTTGGTAAGCCCAGCTCTTCAAAATGTCTCCTAGAATGAAATGTTTATTTATTCAACAAACAGCTACCACATGCCAGAAACTTTACATACATGGTCTCATTTGATCTTCATGACACTACAATACATATATGAATCCCTGCTTTGTTAATGGGGATACCAGGACTCTGAAAAATTTTAAGAAACTTGGTCATGATCTCACAATTAATCAGATATGTTGGCTCCAAAGACTACCTCGTGACCGGGGGTCATATGTTGGCTGTCTAGGAGCAGGGAAGGCTTCGTGGTGGCAGATGAGAAGCTGTTTTAAGATCAGAGCAATGGGAGCTTTCAGAGCAATGAGTGGGGGAAAGCATTAAGTATCAAAATCTTATGGGAAAATAAATGGAATTACAATACACATACAGCATTCCTGGGCACCTGAAATCATAATGTTAGAAAATAGTCAAGGTGAGAGGCGAAAATGGCAGATGAATAGGCAGTCCTATGGGGCACCTCATCCCAGGGCCAGGCTGGAAATACAACTACATTGGAGAACATTCACCTGGAATTACCAACTGTGGTCCAGCTAAGGAGATGACTTATAATAAGGAAGAACAGAAAACACCTGGAGACCAGTAGGAAGGGCGAGGTCGAGAGAGCAGGGAAGCTGGGAGAGGAGGGAGAGCTGTTCTGGGAGCACAGGCAGGGCTCCACACACCGTCGGGGGCTTTGGTGCAACCAAACCGGTGGTGCTAACTGGCCTGCAGCAGCGTGACCCACAGCACCCCCTATCTTCCAAGCAGCTTCGAAAGGTAGCAGTACTGCTGGCAGCAGCAGAATTGACTGGGCAGATCAGAGCCAATAGGAGAGAGATTCACAGTTTTGATTGCTTTATTAAAAATCTCTAAACCCAGAGCACAGGAGTTTTCATTTGAAGCATTGGCACAGGGAGGGAGGCACGGACTTGAGATGCCTGAGGACAGATGTGGGTGGGAAGCAGGGCAGGAAGACTTGGAAAAGCAATAGCCAGGAATTCTGCGTTGAGTCATTTATACTCTTCTGAAACAGCCATTTTTCCTGGGAGGAGCTACCTGCTGCCAACACCCAGAGGGCAGATAAAGGAAAACAAAAACAAAAACCGCCCCAGATAATATAGCTTACCACACCCTACATTTTGAGCTTTACAGAAAAATGTAGGTAAGAAAAATCTCAAGGAGCCCTCAGTGACTGGAGTAAAGGAGGGGCCATTTGCCCCACTATTCTAGGAAACACACTGATAAAAACTCCAGGGTCCCAGCTGACCCCATTGTTCTCCATACAAGGATCTCTGTCCATTCAAGGGCAGAGTAATATTTTGGGCCACTTGTGGAGGAGTTTCTCTGGGACTGGAAAAATACCCCATCTTATTCCCTGAAAGTGAAACAGCACCACAGCACCAACCTCCCCACAACAGCCTCCCCGCCCCCCCCCCGCCCCCCCCCCCGCCCCCCCCCCCCCCCCCCCCCCCCCCCCCCCGCTCCCAAGCCCTGTCAGAAACAGACTCTTGAGTGATTAAGATTGACAGCTGGCTGACAGGCAAAGGTGGGGAGAGGCGGGACACAAGGATTTAGGGGAAGTGTTCTGAATCAGCCGTGGACCCCAGGCAGCTAACAAACCTACTCTAGAGGGGAGATTGGTCCCTCCTGCTTGCAGTCAAGGCCTGTGGGGACAGACACAAGCAGTACATCAGTGGATCTCTTGGAACTTCAAGCAGGTTGCTAAAAGCCAAAAGACAGTGCCTGGTAGTGGTTAGAACCTGAGTACCTAACAGGAACCCAGAATTGGCAGACAGAGCAGAAGAATGGGGTCCTAAACCTGCTCCCATGGGGCATTAAAACTCTGCTGAAATGAACACTTCACTCTTTCTTTTATTGCACTTTTTCTTCCTCTCTTCTCTTTTTACTCCAGTTTTTCTTCTTTCTCCTTTTTAATATTTCTCTTTCTTTTTTCTTCCCCCCTTTTTAAAATTGATCTGCTTTATTATTTTAGCCTCTGTTATTTTGTTCATATATCTAATTTTCCTCTTCCCTGCTCCTACTCAATTTCCCTTTCTCTCTTTTTTTTACTACTCAATTTTTAAATACATTTTCTCTCTCCTCTCTTTCTCTTTTATTCTTCTTCTAATTTCTTAACTTGTTTCACTTTCTAAATTTAGGCCTACCTGCTCTATCCTCTATTCTCCTTTTAAATTTTTTTCTTGTCTTCTCATTTCATTTCTTCTTCCTTTATTCTAAACCATGATTCTTCCCCTATTCCTCTAATTCCTTATTCTTATTTTCTTTAATCTCTGCATCTACAGATTCTGCAACCCCTCCTTTCTGCGTGTTTTTGTTTGTTTGTGATTTTTGGTTTATTTGTTTGTTTTGTATTTTCTCCACATGTTTTTTATTTCTTTTTTTCTATCATTCTTGCTCTCTCTTCTCTTTCCCAATTCTCTTTTCTCTGGTGGTCACTTTTGTTGGGGATATGGGGTCTTGTGTAAATTCTTGTTCTGTTCATCTGTGTCATGTTTTGTCTTGTTGTATTTTGTGCTGTTCTGTCAGCATCTCCACACCGCTGGCATGACATGGTTGGGAACGAGCCACATAATCAGACACTCAGAGAGGAGACTCCATCCATGAATAGGACAATAACTTTAAGACCCAACCACAACAGGATACCCCAATTATCACAAGTAGGGGAACTTCCTAGAACACCTAGCCCAGGAGACCTGAGAGACTGCACCATTGGGTCCCATAAAACATCTACTACATAAGAACAATCCAAAAAATCTGGGTGGCATAGCAGTTTGATCTAAAACATGGAAACAATTACAAAGAAACAGCAAAATGGGGAGACAAAGAAACAACCCTCAAATGAAAGATAAGAAAGAATCACCAGAAAAGGAACTAAATGAAATGGGGACAAGTAAGTTGTCAGATAAAGAATTCAAAGTAATGGTTATAAGGATGCTCAGACATCTGAATGAGAATTACAAGCAACTCAAAGAGAATTATAATGGGCTGAATGAGAAATACACCAATATGAATAAAAATCAAGAGGAAATGAGGAATAACATAGTTGCAATAAAGAACATCATGGAAGATTTCAACAGTGGACTAGAAGAAGCTGAGGACAGAATCAGCAAGTTAGAAGACAAGGTAGAAAAACCACCCAAGCAGAGCAGCAACTGGGGAAAAAATTAAACAACAAGAGGAGAGTCTAAGGGAACTTTAGGACAACATGAAATGAAACAACATCCACATAATAGGGGTGCCAGAAGAAGAGGAAGCTGAGCAAGGAATAGAAAACCTATTTGAAGAAATAATGACAGAAAACTTCTCTGGCTTTGGGAAGAAAAAAGTCACACAAGTCCAGGAAGCACAGAGAGTCACACTCAAGATGAACCCCAAAAGACCTACACCAAGACACATCATAATTAAACTGGCAAAAGTAAAAGCCAAAGAAAGAATCTTAAAGGTTTCAAGAGAGAGAGAGAGACAGAAGGTTACCCACAAGGGATCTCCCATTAGACTATCAACTGATTTCTCAACAGAAACACATCAGACCAGAATGGAATGGTATGAAGTATACAAAATGATGAAAAACAAGGGACTGAATCCAAGAATACTCTATCCAGCAAGGCTTTCATTCAAAATTGAAGGTGCAATCAGGAGCTTTGCAGACAAAAAAAAGGCTAAGGGAGTTTATTACCACCAAACCAGCAATGCAAGAAATCTTAAAGGGACTGCTGTAAAAAGTAGAAATAGAAAGGGAGGAAGGGAAAGAGGAATAAAGAATAAAATGCCAACAAGCAAGTACCTATCAATAATAAACTTAAATGTGAATGGATTAAATGCTCCAATCAAAAGACATAGGGTAGCTGGATGGATAAGAAAACATGACCCATATATATGCTGGCTATAAGAGACCCACCCCAGAGCAAAGAACTCACACAGACAAAGTGAAGAGATGGAAAAAAAATTTTCAAGCAAATAGAAATGAAAAATGAAGCTGGAGTAGTAATACTTATATCTGACAAAATAGACCTCAAAGTGAAGGCTATAACAAGTAATAAAGAAAGCCACTTCATAATTCTAAAGGGATCAATACAATAAGAGGCTATAATTCTGATAAACATATGTCCACCCAATATAGGGGCATCCAAATATAAAAAAGGGCCTGGGGGATATCAAGGGAGAGATCAACAGCAATACGATCATAGTAGGGGACTTTTATACCCTATTGACATCACTGGATAAACCTTCTAGACAAAAAACATCAACAAGGAAACAGCAATCCTAAATAACACACTAGATCAGATGTCTTCAGAACATTTCACCTTAAAGAAACGGAATATACATTCTTCTCAAGTGCACATGGGTCATTCACAAAGGTAGACCACATGTTATGATATAAGCTAAGTCTCTAAAAATTCAAGAAGATTGAAATCATATCAAGCATCTTCTCGGATTAAAATGGCATGAAATTAGAAATCAGCTACAATAAATATGCTCAAAAACAAAAAAACAACAACATGGAGGCTAAATAGCATACTATTAAACAATGAATGGATTACCAAAGAGATCAAAAAAGAAATAAAAAACATTCTGGAAACAAATGAAAATGAGCACACAACAATTCAAAATCTCTGGGACACAGTGAAAGCAATCCTGAGAAGGAACTTCATAGCACTACAGGCCTACCTAAAACACACACACACACACACACACACACACACACACACACACACAAGAAAAACTGGTAATAAATTATTTAACACTACAACTTAAAGAATTAGAAAGAAAGCAACAGAGTAAGTAGAGTAAGTAGAAAGATCCTATATAATAAAAGAGAAACATGCAAATTAATCATCCCTGTGTGATGCCCACAAGCCACGCCCACCAGCCAATCAGGAGTGATATTCAAATTAACCCAACAAAGATGGCGGAGGCCAGTGCCGGGATACTTGCATCGCAGCCACGGCTACCATGCAAGCATCCTGGCTCTGGCCACTCCAGGCCTGTGGGAGGCACAGAAGTCAGGGGAGACAGAGAAGTCCGGCTCCAGTGTTTGAGTCTGACTGCGGCCTGGGAGACAAAGAAGCTGCCTGCCCCGTGATCTCAGGCCACAGCCAGCTGGAGAAGCCGCCTGCACCACATCTGCCCTCCCCATGTCCTTGAGGAGACTGAGAAGCCTGGCCCCAGCACCTGAGGCGGGCTGTGGCCTAGGAGACGAAGAAGCCCCCTGCCCATGATCTCAGGCCACAGTTAGCCAGAAAAGCCGCCCACACTGCATCCCAGAGGACATGGAGAAGCCGCCCACTTGCAGTCCAGGTGCCAGCGCCTGCGGCTGGCTGCAGCCCAGGAGACGGACAAGCCACCCGCCCCAAGGTCCCAGGCTGCAGCCACCCAGAGAAGCTGCCAGTCCCGTGGTCCAGGGCGCCAGTGCCTGTGGCCGGGAAATAGGTTCCCTCTTCTCCCACTGCAGTCATTACTCCAATATTCCCCTTCTGAATTTTTCTCCTCTGCTGCAACCCAACTACACTTTTCATCTGAAGGATATGGAACAGAGAGAGCAATGTTAAAAGCTTACATTTTTAAGCCGGTAATGTTGGTACTTAAACATATAAATGGAAAACTAGAGTCGTTAAGGTAACAAAGGCTACAAAGGGCGGGGACAGAGACAGGGCATGACATATTATATGGGGACTGAAAACTTTGCAATGACAATTAGTGAAGATATGAATCAACTAAAATAGTTGGCAGGGACAATTCTTCCATCTTCGAAAATATCTATATCAAATCGGTTTAAATAGATTTTCATCTGCATAATATAACACATTCTGACAAGCCCACCACCACCACTGTGGTCAGTGTTGTGCCGATGAATGTTTAACAACTGGCTCTCGACCCCCGGTATTGCCAACAACAAGCAAGGCTTAACTACAACAAGACTGCACACAAAGACCACTAGGGGGTGCACCAAGAAAGCATCAAAAATGCGGAGACAAAGAAACAGGACAAAACTGTCAATGGAGGATATTGAGTTCAGAACCAAACTTTTAAGGTCTCTTAAGAACTGTCTAGAAGCCGCCGATAAATGTAGTGAGATCCTCAAGAAATCTAATGAGACCCTTGATGTTATGATAAAGAACCAACTAAAAATTAAGCATACACTGACTGAAATAACGAATACTATACAGACTCCCCACAGCAGACCAGAGGAGCGCAAGAATCAAGGCAAAGATTTGAAATGCAAAGAAGCAAAAAACATCCAACCAGAAAAGCAAAATGAAAAAAGTATCCGAAAATACGAAGATAGTGTAAGGAGCCTCTGGGACAGCTTCAAGCGTACCAACATCAGAATTATAGGGGTGCCAGAAGATGAGAGAGAGCAAGATATTGAAAACCTATTTGAAGAAATAATGACAGAAAACTTCCTCCACCTGGTGAAAGAAATAGACTTACAGGTCCAGGAAGCGCAGAGAATCCCAAACAAAAGGAATCCAAAGAGGACCACACCAAGACACATCATAATTAAAATGCCAAGAGCAAAAGACAAAGAGAGAATCTCAAAAGCAGCAAGAGAAAGAAACTCAGTGACCTACAAGGGAGTACCCATACGACTGTCAGCTGATTTCTCAACAGAAACTTTGCAGGCCAGAAGGGAGTGGCAAGAAATATTCAAAGTGATGAATGCCAAGAACCTACAACCAAGATTACTTTATCCAGCAAAGCTATCATTCAGAACTGAAGGTCAGATAAAGAGCTTCACAGATAAGGAAAAGCTAAAGGAGTTCATCACCACCAAACCAGGATTATATGAAATGCTGAAAGGTATCCTTTAAGAAGAGGAAGAAGAAGAAAAAGGTAAAGATACAAATTATGAACAGCAAATACACATCTATCAACAAGTGAATCTGAAAATCAAGTGAATAAATAATCTGGTGATCATAATAGAATCAGGGACATAGAAAGGGAATGGACTGACTGTTCTTGGGGGGGGGGGGGGGAAAGGGGTGTGGGAGATGCGGGAAGAGACTGGACAAAAATAGTGCACCTATGGATGAGGACAGTGGGTGGGGAGTGAGGGCGGAGGGTGGGGCGGGAACTGGGAGGAGGGGAGTTATGGGGGAAAAAAGAGGAACAACTGTAATAATCTGAACAATAAAGATTTAATTAAAAAAAAACTGGCTCTCAATCAAAGAAAACAAAACTCTGATTTATACTATCGGCCAATTTCTGTGGTATAAATTCTCCATCCTTGGCTGATTTCAGCTGCTAATGTGATGCCACTAAATGCAGAGCTGAGGAGAAATGTGCAGTAATACACTATTATATTCTACTAGAAAGACCCAAAAGATATAAATAATGTCAAGAGTCAGAACAGTAAAGTGTAGTAAATAATTGAGGCGTGATGAATTTAGAGTATGTATTACCTTTGGTTTTAATGTATTTATTTACTTTTAAGATTATATAATTTAATTTTTAATAATGAACATGATTAACAACCAGCTTACAAAATTCCTGAAAATTTGTGAGCCAGTAAGAGCAGGCTCCAGCACAATACTGAGTGGAGTGTAATGGTTAAATGGCATGGCTCATGGATTTGAAATGAGACTCAGCCACTTTCAGGTTTTACTGGCCAAGCTACCTGATCTCTCTATCCCTCGGGGTTCTCATCTGTGTCATTATAGTACCCACTGTATAGAGTTGTTGCAAAGATAAAATGAAATCTGTGTATGACACTGCACAGTACCTGAAACAGTAAATCACTCAATTTGTTATAAACCGTTACTGCCTCAATACGTTGTTGACAAAATTACTCATGCTGAAAGAATGAAATTTTATTGATGAGAAAAATGCCTTATTTTGCGATCTACATGGAGACAGTCAGTTTTACTTCCTAGGCAGTAGGTGGTAATCTACTACTAGAAACTGCAAGGGGAAAAATGACCTCAATCAACATGATTGAGGCAATGTATTATTAGCTGGATCATAAAGCAGAGAGGATGCCATACATTCTGGGATATATCTGCAGTAAGAGGCTTCACCTCAGGTATTAATTCTGATCAACTAAGCATCAGACTTAAGATGAATGGTGAGAAGGATTCTGAGGTTGCTTCTAGACTTAGCAGGAATAGAACTTTAATACATAAGCAACTGTTACTACGGTTAATGATTGCAAGAAAAAACACACCATGATCTACTCTAATAAAAGGGTAATATGGTAATTAGACCACATGTCTTATGGATGACCATCACACATCCTTCCTGACAAAGCCGGGTCTGGGCAAAGCCGCCTGCCAGCAATCCCAGGCACCAGTGCCTATGGCTGGCTGCAGCCTGGGAGACAGAGAAGCTGCCCATCCTGCAGTCCCGGGCACCAGCACCTGCAGCTGGCTGTGGCCTGGGAGGTGGAGAAGCCACCCACCCTGTGGTCCTGGGTGCCACCACCTGCGGCTGCAGCCTAGGCGAAGCCACCTGCCCACCCTCCCCTGCGGTTGCAGCCGGCCTGGGCAAAGCCGGCCAGGGTCCTGTGTGCCTATGGCTGACCAGAGGGAGGGAAGCCCAGGTTCCAGGTGCCTGTGGTTGGCTGGAGAGGGGAATCCTGGGTCCTGGGTGCGGGGCTGAGGCAGAGATGGTTAGGGGCAATCAAGCCAGCAGGGGAGCAGTTAGGGATGATCAGGCTGGCAGGCAGAAGCAGTTAGGGACAATCAGGCAGGCAGACAAGTGGTTAGAAGCCAGCGGTTCTGGATTGTGAGAGGGATGTCCAACTGCCCCAAGGGGTTCCAAATTGGAGAGGGTGCAGGCTGGGCTGAAGGACACCCCCTCTACCCCCCATGCACGAATTTGGTGTATCAGGCTACTAGTTGAAATAAAGATCAGATACAGAGGCAGAGCTGCCTCGAACAGACTGTCAAACTACAGCAGGAAGGCCGGGGAGGGCGGGAGGGCAGGAGGGGGGTGGGTAAGAGATCAACCAAAGTACTTGTATGCATGCATATAAGCATAACCAATGAACATAAGACACTGGGGGGTAGGGGAGGCCAGGGGATTGTCAAGGGTGGGGGGGGGGGGAGGGGGGAGGAGACATATGTAATACTCTTTGTAATACTTTAAGCAATAAAAATAAATAAATAAATAAATAAATAAATAAATAAATAAATGAAATAAAGATCAGAGTGGAAATAAATGGCACAGGGACAAAAAAGAAAAAACCAATACAAAAGATCAATAAAACCAAGAGCTGGTTCTTTGAATGGATAAACACAATTGATGAACCTCTAGCCATAATCACCAGGAAACAAAGAGACAGGACCCAAATAAACAAAATCAGAAACAAAAGAGGTGAAGTAAACACTGACTCCACAGAAATATAAAGGGTCATAAAAAAAATACCATGAACGACTTTATTCCAACAAACACACGGGACAACCTGGACAAAAAATTCCTAGAAATATACAAGCTCCAAAAACTCAATCAGGAAGAATCAGAAAACATGAATAGGTCAATAACTACTTATGAAATAGAAGGAGTAGTCAAGAAACTCCCAGCAAACAAAAGCCTTGGTCCTGACGGTTTCAAAGGGGAAGTTTACCAAATATTCAAAAAAGAACTAACACCTTATCCTCCTCAAACTATTCCAAAAAATTCAAGAGGAAGTAACACTTCCAAGCTCTTTCTATGAGGCTAGAATTACTCTAATTCCAAAACCAGAGGCAGAGAACTACAGCCCAATACCCCTGATGAACATAGATGCTAAAATCCTCAACAAAATTTTAGCAAATCAGATCCAACAATACATTAAAAAAATCATACACTATGACCAAGTGGGATTTATTCCAGGGATGCAAAGCTGGTTAAACATTCTCAAATCAATAAGTGTGATACAGCCCATAAACAGATTGCAAGACAGAAATCACATGATCATGTCAATTGATGCAGAAAGAGCATTCAACAAAATCCAACCATCTCTTTTGATAAAAACTCTCAACAAAGAGGAAATAGCGGGATCATACCTCAACATAATAAAAGCCACATATGACCAACCTATCCTCCTCAGACTATTCCAAAAAATTCAAGAGGAAAGCA
Source organism: Myotis nattereri (assembly GCF_964212035.1). Classification (NCBI taxonomy): domain Eukaryota; kingdom Metazoa; phylum Chordata; class Mammalia; order Chiroptera; family Vespertilionidae; genus Myotis; species Myotis nattereri. The sequence continues at coordinate 109,694,553 of NC_138076.1, forward strand.
CACTTCCAAGCTCTTTCTATGAAGCCAGCATTACCCTAATCCCAAAACCAAATAAAGACACCACAAAAAAAGACAACTAAGGGCCAATATCCTTGATGAACATAGATGCTAAAATCCTCAACAAAATCTTAGCAAATTGGATTCAGCATTACATTAGAAAGATTATACACCATTACCAAGTGGGATTTATTCCGGGGATACAAGGATGGTACAATATCCACAAATCAATAAATGTGATACATCACATAAACAAATTGAGAGACAAAAATTACATTATCATATCAGTCGATGCAGAAAAAGCATTTGACAAAATCCAACACCCTTTCTAGATAAAAACTCTCAGCAAAGTGGGAATAGAGGGATCATACCTCAACATAATAAAAGCCTTATATAACAAACCTACAGCCAACATCATACTCAATGGGCAAAAACTAAACTCATTTCCCCTAAGAACAGGAACAAGACAGGATGCCCACTTTCACCACTCTTGTTCGATATAGTACTGGAAGTGCTAGCCATAGTGAACAGACAAGAAGAAGAAATAAAAGGCATCCAAATTGGAAAAGAAGAAGTAAAACTGTCCTTATTTGCAGATGACATGATACTATTCATAGAAAACCCCAAAGACTCCATCAAAAAACTACTAGACCTAATAAATGAATTTGGCAATGGAACAGGATACAAAATTAACACCCAGAAATCTATTGCCTTTTTATATACAAATAATGAACTCACAGAAAGAGAAACGAAAAAAAAAAATCCCATTTACCATTGCACCCCCAAAAAATTAAGATATCCAGGAATAAACTTATTAAGGGCATAAAAGACCTGTAGTCAGAAAACTATAGTACATTGAAAAAAGAGTTAGAGGAGACATAAACAAATGGAAGAACATACCATGTTTATGGATTGGTAGAATCAACATCATTAAAATGTCCATACTACCCAAAGCAATCTACAAATTCAATGCAATCCCCATTAAAATACCAACAGCATATTTCAAAGATGTAGAACAAACTCTCCAGAAACTCATCTGGAGTAAAAAAAGACCCCAAATAGCCACAGCAATCCTGAGAAAGAAGAACAAAGTTGGAGGGATCAAAATACCAGATATCAAGCTATATTACCAAACCACGGTTCTCAAAAAAGCCTGGTACTGGCACAAGAACAGACATATAGATCAATGGAACAGAACAGAGAACCCAGAAATGAACACAAACCATTATGCTCAATTAATATTTGACAAAGGAGGCAAGAGCATACAATGGAGTCAAGACAGTCTCTTCAATAAATGGTGCTGGGAAATTTGGTCAGATACATGCAAAAAAATAAATAAAACTAGGAAACTGGCTGGAGAACCTGGCTATGATGATCAACTGAACGCTGCCTTTGTGTCCTTCATTCTTTGCCAACTCCGTCCACACCTTTGGGAACCCCTGCACCTGCTGGGGCTGGACCCCAACACTTATTGAGGGGAGAAAATGGCGGCAGTATAGACAGATGTGTCCCCTGCCTTGTCCCGGAGCACGTAGGGTGAGCAGCTGAACCAAGTAACATCTAGCCCGAATAGGCAGAGGAAATTCAGCTGGGAGACAAGTTTGCAGCTGGGACAGGCAGAGGACTCCCGGAGAAAGGGGACTGTTGGAGACTGCAGCTGAAAACTTTTCCGGAATGGCTGGCTCAGCCGTGGAGTCCGAGCCATCTTGAGTGGCTGTTTTTGGACGCGTATACATCCAGAGACTCTGCGACCATGGCATCCAGGAATCAGCTACTGACCCAGAAACACTGGATCTAAAGCAGCACAAATACATGGACTCAGAGGAGCCCTGCTCCTCCTCAAGGAAAGAGAGAGAACTACATAACCAAACACCTGGAAAAGAGAGATCATGGGGAGACAAAGAAACAGCCCGCATATGAAAGAAAAATAGGCATCACCAGAAAAGGAAGTAAACAAAATGGAGGCAACAGAGGCAAGCAACCTGTCAGAGAAAGAATTCAGAGAAATGGTCATAAGGTGGATGAAAAGAATGGAAGACAAATTCAACAATATGTGTAAGAGCCAAGAGGAAATGAAGAAGAACCAAGAAGAAATGAAAATGACATCATTGCTATAAAGAACTCAATAGAAAGCATCAACAGTAGACTAGAAGAAGCAGAGGACCACATCAGTGAGCTAGAAGACAAGGTAGGAAAAAATATGCAAGCAGAGTAGCTTCTAGAAAAAAATATTAAAAAGCAGGAGGAGAGCCTAAGAGAACTTTGGGACAACACAAAACGAAAAAACATCCACATAATAGGGGTGCCAGAAGGAGAGGAAACTGAGCAAGGAATAGAAAACCTGTTTGAAAAAATAAGGACAGAAAACTTCCCTGATATAGGGAAGAAAAAGCTCACACAAATCCAAGAAGCTCACAGAGTCCCAAACAAAATGAACCCCAAAAGACCAACGCCAAGACAAATTATAATTAAATTGGCAAACACTAACGACAAAGCAAGAATCTTAAAAGTGGCCAGAGAGAGAGACAAAAAGTTATCTACAAAGGATCCCCCATCAGGCTAGTGACTGATTTATCAACAGAAATGCATCAGGCAAGAAGAGAATGGAAAGAAATATACAAAGTCATGCAAAGGAAGGGTCTGAATCCAAGAATACTGTACCCAGCAAGGCTATCAATCAAAATTGAGGGTGAAATCAGGAGCTTTGTGGACAAAAAAGGACTATGGGAATTTATTACCACCAAACCAGCAATGAAAGAAATGCTAAAGGGTCTGCTGTAAAAAGAAAAAATAAGAAACAAAGAAGGAACATAGGGGTAAAGAATAAAAATGGCGACAAACAAGTATCTATCAATAATAACTTTAAATGTAAATGGATTAAATGCCCCAATCAAAAGACATAGGGTACCTGAGTGGATAAGAAAACATGACCCATATATCTGCTGTTTACAGGAAATCCACGTCAGTAAAAAAGACGCACACAGACTGATGGTGAAGGGATGGAAAAAGGTTTTTCAGGCGAATGGAAATGAAGAAAAAACTGGGGTAGCAATACTTATATCTGACAAATTAGATCTCAAAGTGAAGGACATAAAAAGAGATAAGGAAGGCCACTTCATAATACTAAAGGGAGCAATCCAACAAGAAGAATAACTCTGGCAAACATATGCACACAATATAGGAGCACCCAAATACATAAGAAAACTTCTGGAGGGGATCAAGGGAGAGATTGACAGCAATACACTCATAGTAGAGGACTTTAACACCCCACTATCACCATTGGACAAATCCTCTAAACAAAAACTCAGCAAAGAAACATCAATCCTAAATAACTCACTAGATCAGGTGGAATTAATTGACATCTTCAGAACATTTCATACCAAAGCCACAGAATATACATTCTTCTCAAGTGCACATGGGTCATTTTCAAAGATAGACCATATATTGAGTCACAGGCAAAGTCTCTTCAAATTCAAGAAAATTGAAATCATATCAAGCATCTTCTCAGATCACAATGGCATAAAACTGGAAATCAACTACAATAAAAACAATCCAAAAAAAATCAAACACATGCAGACTAAATAGCATGCTATTGAACAATGAATGGGTTACCAGAGAGATCAAAGAAGAAATAAAAAAAACATCATGGCAACAAATGACAATGAAAACACAACAATCCAAAACCTATGGGATACAGTGAAAGCAGTTTTGAGAGGGAAGTTCATAGCTCTACAAGCCTACTGTAAAAAGCAATAAACAATGATAATAAATTACTTAACCCTACAACTCAAAGGGTTAGAAAGAGAGCAACAAGAAAAACCCAGCGTAAGCAGAAGGAAAGAAATAATAAAGATCAGAGCAGAGATAAACGACATAGAGACCAAAAACACAATACAAACGATCAACAAAACCAAGAGCTGGTTCTTTGAAAGGATAGACAAGATTGATGAACCTCTAGCCAGTCTCACCAAGAAACAGAGAGGACCCAAATAAATAAAATCAGAAATGATAGAGGCGAAATAATAACAGACCCCACAGAAATACAAAGGATTGTTAAGAACTACTATGAACAACTCTACTCCAACAAACTAGACAACCTGGAGGAAATGGACATATTCCTAGAAAAATACAACCTTCTAAAACTTAATCAGGAAAAATCTAAAAATTTCAATAGGCCAATAACTATGAAAGAAATTGAAGCAGTCATCAAAAAGCTTCCAGCAAACAAAAGCCCAGGGCCAGACGGCTTCACAGGGGAGTTTTACCAAACATTCAAGGAAGAACTAAAACCTATCCTCCTCAGACTACTACAAAAAATTCATGAGGAAGGAACACTTCCAAGCTCATTCTATGAAGCCAGCATCACCCTAATACAAAACCAGACAAAGACAACACAATGAAAGAGAATTACAGGCCAATATCCCTCATGAACATAGATGCCAAAAACCTCAACAAAATCCTAGCAAATCGGATCCAGCAGTACATCAGAAAGATCATACACCATGACCAAGTAGGATTTATCCCAGGGATGCAAGGATGGTAAAATATCCGCAAATCAATAAATGTGATACATCACATAAACAAATTGAGAGATAAAAACCACATAGTCATATCAATTGATGCAGAAAAAGCATTTGACAAAATCCAACACCCATTTTTGATAAAAACTCTCAGCAAGGTAGGAATAGAAGGATCATACCTCAACATAATAAAAGCCATATATGACAAACCCACAGCCAACATCATACTCAATGGACAAAAACTAAAACCATTTCCCCTAAAAACAGGAAAAAGAGAGGGATGCCCCCTCTCACCACTCCTGTTCAACATACTACTGGAAGTACTAGATGTTGCGATCAGACAAGAAGAAGAAATAAAAGGCATCCAAATTGGAAAAGAAGAAGTAAAACTATCCTTATTTGCAGATGACATGATACTGTACATAGAGAACCCTAAAGACTCCACCAAAAAATTATTAGACTTGCCCTAGCCCGCTTGGCTCAGTGGATAGAGCTTCAGCCTGCGGACTGAAGGGTCCCAGGTTCGATTCCGGCCAGGGGCACATGCCTGGGTTGCAGGCTCAATCCCCAGTGGGGTCGTGCAGGAGGCAGCTGATCAATGATTCTCTCTCATCATTGATGTTTCTATCTCTCTCTCCTCCCTTCCTCTCTGAAATCAATAAAGAAATATATTTTAAAAAAAATTTATTAGACTTAATAAATGAATTCGGCAATGTAGCAGGATACAAAATAATGCCAAGAAATCTATGGCATTTCTTTACACCAATAGTGAACTTACAGAAAGTGAGACTAAAAAAGCAATCCCATTTACCATTGCACCAAAAAAATTAAGATACCTAGTAATAAATTTAACTAAGGAGGTAAAAGACTTATATGCGAAAAACTACTATCTCTGAAAAAAGAGATAGAGGAAGACATAAACAGATGGAAGAACATACCGTGTTCATGGATTGGTACAATCAACATCATCAAAATGTCCATATTACCCAAAGCAATCTATAGATTCAATGCAATCCCCATTAAATTACCAATGGCTTATTTCACAGATCTAGAAAGAACGCTCCAAACATTCATCTGGAATAAAAAAAGACCTCGAATAGCTGCAGCAATCCTGAGAAAGAAGAACGAAGTAGGTGGAATCTCAATACCAGATATCAAGCTGTATTACAAAACCACTGTTCTTAAAACAGCATGGTACTGGCACAAGAACAGACATATAGATCAATGGAATAGAATAGAGAACCCAGAAATCTACCCAAACCACTATGCCCAATTAATATTCGACAAAGGAGCTAAGAGCATACAATGGAGTCAAGACAGTCTCTTCAATAAATGGTGTTGGGAAAATTGGACAGATACATGCAAAAAGATGAAACTAGACCACCAACTCACCATACACAAAAATAAACTCAAAATGGATAAAAAACTTAAACGTAAGACCGGAAACCATAAAAATACTAGAGGAATCCACAGGCAGCGAAATTGGAAACATATGCCGAAGGAATTTCTTCTCTGATACTGCTCCTAGGTCAATGGAAACTAAAGAGAAAATAAACAAATGGGACTCCATCAAAATAAAAAGCTTTTGCACAGCAAAGGAAACCATCAACAAAACAAGAAGGCCCACTGCATGGGAGAACATATTTGCCAATGATATCACCGATAAGGGTTGAATCTCCAACATTTACAGGGAACTCATGCAACTTAACAATAGGAAGATAAACAATCCAATCAAAAAATGGGCAACGGACCTAGATAGACACTTTTCAAAAGAGGACTTACAGAAGGCTGAAAGACATATGAAAACATGCTCAAAGTCACTAATTAGGAGAAACCAAGATGGCGGCATAGGTTAACGCCGGAGTTTGCTGTCTCGAACAACCACTTCAAAAATACAACTGAAAGACGGTACGGACATCATCCAGAACCACAGGAAGGCTGGCTTTGTGGAAGTTCTACAACTAGGAGGATAGAGAAAAGCATATCGAGACTCAGAGGAGGCTCAGTGCTGAAGTAAAATACTAAGGTGCGGAGTGCATGCGGAGCGGGCTGGAGGTTTAGGGCAGGGTTGTCTGTTTCAATCGGGAGGGAGTCTCAGACTCTGAGCTCCAGATCCGGGAGAGTCTCTAGGGACACAGACTCAAACGGGAGAAGCAGGACTGTCTGGCTTCGGTCGGAACTCGATGGCAGCTTTCTCTCCGAGGTTTGCAGCGGTTGCTGGGACTCTGAGAGGCAGATCCCCCAGGGACGGGACTGAGAGCAGCCATAACTGCTTGCTCCTCCTGCCCTGTAGATCCCCGGGGACCCGCCCCGCCCAAGCCCTTCACAGAGGCATTTGCCGGATAGCCTCAGGCAAAGGCTATATTAGCACCTCCCTATAGGACAGAAGTTCTCCCACTGCAGACACAGCTGATTCTCACAGCCAGTTGGCCTGGAGGTCAAACCGCCCCCGGTATTACCTACAACAATCAAGGCTTAACTACAACAATACTGCGCACAAAGACCACAAGGGGGTGCACCAAGAAAGCATAAAAAATGCAGAGACAAAGAGACAGGACAGAAATCTCAGAAATAGAGGATATAGAGCTAAAAACCACACTTTTAAGGTCTTTCAATAATTTTCTAAAAACTGCCGATAAACTTAATGAGATCCTCAAGAAATCTAATGAGCCCCTCAATGTTGTGATAAAGAACCAACTAGAAATTAAGCATACACTGACTGAAATAAAGAATATTATACAGACACCCAACAGCAGACCAGAGGAGCGCAAGAATCAAGGCAAAGATTTGAAATGTGAAGAAGCAAAAAACACCCAGCTGGAAAAGCAAAATGAAAAAAGAATCCGAAAATACAAAGATAGTGTAAGGAGCCTCTGGGACATCTTCAAGCGTACCAACATCAGAATTATAGGGGTGCCAGAAGATGAGAGAGAGCAAGATATTGAAAACCTATTTGAAGAAATAATGACAGAAAACTTCCCCCACCTGATGAAAGAAATAGACTTACAGGTCCAGGAAGCGCAGAGAATCCCAAACAAAAGGAATCCAAAGGGGACCACACCAAGGCACATCATAATTAAAATGCCAAGAGCAAAAGACAAAGAGAGAATCTTAAAAGCAGCAAGAGAAAGAAACTCAGTGACCTACAAGGGAGTACCCATACGACTGTCAGCTGATTTCTCAACAGAAACTTTGCAGGCCAGAAGGGAGTGGCAAGAAATATTCAAAGTGATGAATACCAAGAACCTAAAACCAAGATTACTTTATCCAGCAAAGCTAACACTCAGAATTGAAGGTCAGATAAAGAGCTTCACAGATAAGGAAAAGCTAAAGGAGTTCATCACCACCAAACCAGTATTATATAAATGCTGAAAGGTGTCCTTTAAGAAGAGGAAGAAGAAGAAAAAGGTAAAGATACAAATTATGAACAACAAATATGCATCTATCAACAAGTGAATCTAAGAATCAAGTGAATAAATAATCTGATGTACAGAATGAACTGGTGATTATAATAGAATCAGGGACATAGGAAGGGAATGGACTGACTATTCTTGGGGGGGGGGGGGCGGAAAGGGGTGTAGGAGATGTGGGAAGAGACTGAACAAAAATCGTGCACCTATGGATGAGGACAGTGGGTGGGGAGTGAGGGCGGAGGGTTGGGCGGAAACTGGGATGAGGGGAGTTATGGGGGGAAAAAAGAGGAACAACTGTAATAATCTGAACAATAAAGATTTAATTTTAAAAAGTCACTAATTATATGAGAGATGCAAATCAAAACAACAATGTGGTATTATCTTACACCTGTCAGAATGGCTATCATCAACAAATCAACAAACAACAAGTGTTGGAGAGGATGTGGAGAAAAAGGAACCTTTCTGCACTGCTGGTGGGAATGCAGACTGGTGCAGCCACTATGGAGAACAGTATGGAGTTTCCTCAAAAAACTAAAAATGGAACTCCCATTTGACCCAGTGATCCCACTTCTAGGAATATATCTGAAGAAACCAGAAACACCAATCAGAAAGGATATATATGCACCCCTATGTTCATAGCAGCACAATTCACCATAGCTAAGATTTGGAAACAGCCTAAGTGTCCATCAGCAGATGAGTGGATTAAAAAATTGTGGTACATCTACAGAATGGAATACTACGCTGCAGTAAAAAAAGAAGGATCTCTTGCCATTTGCAACAGCATGGATGGAACTGGAGAGCATTATGCTAAGTGAAATTAGCCAGTCAGTGAAAGATAAATACCACATGATCTCACTCATTTGTGGAATATAGAGAACTACATAGACTGATGAACAGGGACAGATCCAAAGACAGGGAAACAGCGATCAGACTATCAATCCCCACAGGGACAGTAGGGGAGGGTGGCGGTAAGGGGAAGATATCAACCAAAGGACTTGTATGCATACGTATAAGCCAAACCAATGGACATGGACAACAGGGGGATGAGAACATGAGTGGGGGCTGGCGGGGAGGTTGGGGTTAATGGGGGGGATGAGGACACATTTGTAATACCGTAACCAATAAAGAAATTTAAAAAAAAAAAAAACTAGATCACCAACTTACATCATATACAAAAAAAAAACTCAAAATGACTAAAGGACTTAAATGTAAGCTGGGAAACGATAAAAATCCTAAAGACTCCATAGGCAACAAAATAGCAGACATATGTCGTAGCAATACCTTACAGACACAGCTCCTAGGGCAATGGAGACTAAGGAGAAAATAAACAAATGGGACTACATCAAAATAAAAAGCTTCTGCAGAGCAAAAGAAACCATCAAAAAAAACCTGAAAAAACAACAAAACAACAAGAAGGCCCACTGCATGGGAGAACATATTTGCCAATGATATTTCAGATAAGGGTTTAATCTCCAAAATTTACAGAGAACTCATACAAAAGGAAGATAAATGATCCAGGCCATCTTGTCACTATGAGATATGGGAAAGCAAAATGGCCCCTTATAGTCCCGGATTGCAATAAATGTGACTCTTTATTCGATTTCTTGAGGCGTCCTTCTGTGATTCATGGGGTACATTACAACATTTGGAGGCCCCATCGAGATGCAGCCCCTTAGGGGTGCTGTTTCAGAAGCAAAGGGAGGCCGAACTTCCCTTGGACCGTTTGCCGAGCCTGAGGGGACTCTAGGGGGTGTGCACCCTGAGAAGTTCCAGGGCCCCAGAGCACTCCCCTTCGGATCCGGCTAGTGGACAGGGGACGTTGGCTCGTGACCTAAAAAATTTTCATCAGAGTCACTTGAAAATCCTCTAGAGGTAAGTCCTGGGACCGGTCACTGATGGTGGACTCAGAAGAGGGCTGGATGCAGTGGAACCTCGGAGTCCGACCGCCTGGACTCGAAGGTGTCTGGGGTCATGGTCTGGGCAACCTTAGATTGCATTTGTCTGGTTTGTTTTGTCTTTGTTCTTTGTTGTCTTTGTCTTTGTCAAAATGGGTCAGGGACTGTGTGAATGGATTCTGTATCTCTGCACAATTGAAACTGATTTGTTGGTATTTTGTGGTGTAAATGTGGCGCATGCAGGTGTAAAAGTGTTTGTTTCTGTTTTTGTTTTCTTTAAAAAAACCTTCTAAACATCTCCTGAGTTTCTGTGGTGATTCAAAGTTTTTAATGGGGAATGTTATCTGTCTTTATTGTTTAAATATGTGTCTTTGTTGTTTAAAATTGTTTAGCTAGTGAAATTTCTATTTGTGTCTCTTAAAAAATATGAATGTATTGCTAATCTGAGGAGTGTTAACAATTTACATGCCACCTAAAAATTAAGGCTAAGAGTTCTAACTAACTGGAAAGTATGGCTTTGGTGTGATGGAGGAAGGTAAAGAGAAATACTTAATGGAAGGTCTGAGGCATGGTTGTGCATTTTTGAAGGACATAGAAAGAAGGTTTGAAGGCTAATTTGAAAGTGTGAAATTTGTGATGGTTGTGTATGTGATGAGAAGGAAAAGAGAAATGTTGAAAGAAAGTTGAATGGATGATAGGCCAATAAGCTGGGACAAGTAAAATAGGGAAACTGAGCAGAAATCCTGTCTTCCCTAAACCAAGGTCACTTGGGAGTAAATGCTTTGCATTTGCCTCCCTAAACAGAGGTTAAATCGTTTATGTCAATCTGATTAGTGTAGTTTGCTATCCACACCCAAGGACAAATGAAGTTAGAAAATAAACCTTGTTTTGATTAGTTCTTTTATTCAGATATTTTTAAGGAGGCGGTAACCCAGTCCCTCCCTGCAACATGGGTAATAGCTCCTCCTCAAACTCGACTGTCTTAGAATGTATGTTAAGGAATTTTAAAATTGCTCAAAACCTTGCCGCCTTGGGTCCGGTTCTGCGTGTGTAAGAAAAAACAGAGTAAGGTTTAGTAGCAGGAGTGAAGAGGCAGGCAGGGCAGGAGCAGGCCAGAAGAAACTGGCAAGGCCATCCAAACCACCCAGGCGCTATTGGCCAGAGCCCCCTGAGGCAGACCTCCTCGGACTGGCAACAGCTGACTCTGACTATGACAGACTGGGCTCTTTCAAACTGGGCCCCCATGAGCTGATGGTCAAAATGAAAATCAGGGGCCAGACTGTGAACTTTATGGTTGATACAGGGGCAGAGCACTCGGTAGTTACTCAGAAGGTAGCTCCCCTCTCAGGACAGAAAGTCACCATTATTGGAGCTACCGGGACCACAGCTGCAGACTGTTCTGCCGCCCCTGCCGATATCAGTTAGGCGGCCACCAGGTGGCTCATGAATTCCTGTATTTGCCAGTTGGCCTGGTCCCTCTAATGGGCAGAGACCTTTCAGCCAAAATGGAAGCAGAAACCACTTTTGCCCAGATGGCTCAGCATAGCTTTGCCTAGGTGAAGAGACTTCCCCAATGATCTTGTCCTTAGCAGTGCCAAGGTAGGAAGAATGGAGACTTTATACCCCCCAGCCAAAGGCTCCCACATCTGTTCTTGTCGGGCCCCCATCAGGGGACTTGGGCAGTGTTCCTGTTATCTGCTCAAGATCCCAAGACTGTAAAATTACTTGTTCACTGAAAGGGTGTAAGTACAGATGTTTATTTGATGTTTGCATAGCTGCCTGGGTATAATTTATCTGTTCATGTAAGTGTGGAAGTCTGTGAGAAAGCAAAAACAAAAAATACACGTTTGATTTAGGGCTGAGTGCTCTGACTGATAGCAAAACGCCCAAAACGGCTGCTGGTTCTTTTCCCAAGGGCGCTTGCTCTCTGTCAGAGGTGGAATCGGTCCGCCTAACTAGTGAAAATTTCTGTCTCTGTTTGTGTACGGGGGACTTTGATTTGCTCTGTGATTTTTGCTGTGTTGGGTTGAAATTTTGGAATTCCGGGATAGATTTAAAGGTATTTGTGGCTTTTCTAGTCTGATTGGACATTCAGGGGCGGGCTCACAGCTCCTCAGGGCAGAGAGAATTTATGGGCCCTGCCCCCTGCCTGTGCTGAATTGAGGATCTTTCAGGAGACCCTCCAGGCTTTTAGTAAAATTTCCCTGCACCCTTGGTCATCCTCTGCCTTCTTTTCCAGGCCGACTTAGAGTCATTTTCCTCCCCTCTGTAGGAATTGTCTTCCTCTAACTCACAATAGGAAATAATACAGGCCGGTGTCATTTGGCTTGCTGGTTAAAGGAAGACAATGGACCCTGAATCTGTAAAAGTGGCCAGGAATGAGGCTGGTCAAATGTACTGAAAGGGTTCGGTATCTGTTGCTGCTAGCAGAGGAGGGGCTGATATCCCCTTCCAGTACACTCTCTTGGGAGAGGCCTGATTGCTGCTCTGTCACAGGGGACAGGTATGATGGCAGGGGCCTGGTACCCAACCGACTGCCACAGGAGTGCTTTGTAATATGCAGGGCATGTTTCCCCTTGGCAGCGTAAGGGCCACTGGCCCCCACCATGCCACTGTCGCTGGCTGGAGGCAAGCACTTTTCCCAGAGGGAACAGAGAGAAAAGGGCTGCCAGATGAAAATGCCTTTCCCCCGTGGCAGAAGCACCTCCACTGGTCACCTGGGGACCTGCGCAGCTTCCACCTATGAGGCTCCCATCTCCAGCACCCTCTGCTCACCCGGGTTGTAGTTGCCTCTCATCCCCCGAGGGGTTATTTTGAGTGGGCGGCTGCTGTTACAGCAGCAAAGAAGGAAATTTCCCTGTGCCTCCTTGTGCCTCCCTGCGCCCCAATAAGACCCAAGAACCCCCGGGGACAAGGCCTCCTTGGACACTTTTCACCGTGTTCTGTTGGGGGTTTTGGGGGGCTTAAAAGGCAGTAGAAGGAATGAATTGGTCACAGCTGGTAGAGGTAGCCCAGAAAGACTTTAACAATAGGGACACCCCAGAGGATAAACAGGGCTTAAGAAAAGACCGGCAGCAAATTAGGAAGGAATTAGTGTGCCTATTGTAGGAAGTAGGGGCACTGGAAGAGAGAATATCCTGGTAGGTTAACAAAGGAAAGAGGAAGGCTGAAGGGAAAACCCAGGCTCTGAAGGATTTACACTCAGGGAAGGTGACTAATAGGGCCAGGACTCCTTTTCCTTGAACCCCTTAGAGCCCAGAATAATAATTTTTATAAATAGGCCCCCCAGTTAGTTTCCTGGTGTGTTCTGGAGCAGCCTATTCAGTCTTGACAGAGCCAATGGGACCTGTAACATCTATGGAGATATCAGTCCAAGAAGCCACCGGACAAACTGCCTTTTTCCTTGGACATCAAAGAGGACTGTGGACCTTGGAAAGAACATGGTAACACATTCGTTTCTGGTCATGCCAGTTTGCCTGTGTCCCTTACTTGGACGTGATCTCTTACAGAAATTACAAGCCACCATACCCTTCGAGGGGGATGGAGCACACTTCACCGTGGATCCAAGGTACCCAAGCCAGGACCCATCCTCCCCTGCCCGCATTCTTCTAACCTGTCCTCTCTCAGATGAATATCTCTTGCAGGAAAGGGCCAAGGTGACTCTGCTTACTTGGGGAAATTACAACGTCTCCTTCCCATGGTTTGGGCAGAAAACAACTCCCTGGGATTAGCAAGTCATCAAGCTCCTGTAGTAGTCCAATTGCAAGCCACCGCCACTCCAGCTTGGATAAGGCAATATCCCCTGACTTTAGAAGCAAAGAAAGGAATTGCTATTTTTGCATTAGAGTGGAATGACCCAGAGGGTGGATTCTCAGGACAATTAACCTGAACTAGACAGCCTCAAGGTTGCAAAAACTCTCCCACCCTTTTTGATGAAGCCTTGAGCTCGGACCTACTTGCCCTTAGACAGGAGCATCCAGAATGTACCCTACTCCAGTATGTAGATGATCTTCTGCTGGCAGCAGATACTGAGGAAAATTGCCAACAAGCCACTGAGAATCTGTTAGGCACCTTACACACATTAGGCTACCAGGTGTCAGCCAAGAAGGCACAGTTGTGCTCCTCTGATGTCACATACCTGGGGTACGACATTAGCAAAGGCAGATGGATGCCCTCCCTCCATTGAATAGAGGCAATCTTAAGGATCCCCATGCCTAACAACCAAGAAGCAGGTTAGGAAATTCTTGGAGGCAGTTGGATACTGCCACCTGTGGATACTGGGGTTCGCGGAGATTGCTGAACCTCTGTGCTCAAGTGCTGGGGAGCTGCAGCCATTAAACTGGACCTAAGTGGAGCAATGGGCCTTTGAGGAGCTAAAGAAGGCTCTTGTCTCAGCACCTGCCCTAGCCTTGCCAGATGTCAGGAAGCCCTTCCACCTCTACGTGTGTGAGGTAAGGGGCATTGCCAAAGGGGTTCTCACCCAGACTCTAGGTCCCTGGAAGAGACCTGTGGCCTGTCTAAGAGACTAGACTCCGTGGATGCAGGGTGGCCACCACAGCATTGCTGGTAAAGGAGGCAGATAAGTTGACTCTGGGCCAGGAACTAGCCCTGACAACACCCCATGCTGTAGAAGCCCTCCTTCAAGGTGCTCTGGAGAGATGGATGTCAAACACCAGGGTCACCCAGTACCAAGCTGCCAAGGAAGCCGCCCAAAAACCAGTTGGGCCTTTGCAAGAGGAGGAATTGGCAGAATAGAAGCAAGCTACCAGAGGACCAAATGATTGGTGGACTCTACCAGATGGCAGACTGTTGGTCCCAGAGGCTCTAGGTCAGACTTTAGTTGCCCAGTTACACCAGGCTACCCACATAGGCGTCACCAAGACTTCTGAACTTTTGTGAGTCAGGTCACAGGTAAATGCAAGGTAGGGGGAGGGGGCCCTGGGAATTCGGGCCCAGGGAAACTCCCCAGGAGAACATTGGGAAGTAGATTTTACAGAAATCAAGCCACCAGCATCAGGATACAAGTACCTGCTAGTTTTTGTAGACACCTTCTCGGGTTGGGTAGAAGCATACCCCACTAGGACAGAGACTGCCTCCATAGTAGTTAAGAAATTACTCCAGGAGATTATACCTAGATTGGGGCTATCAGCAGTCATAGGATCAGATAACAGTCCTGCCTTTATAACCAAGGTATCTCAAAGTATATAGCTCAAGTCTTAGGGGTATAAATTGGAAACTCCATTGTGCATACCGGCCACAAATTCAGGGCAGGTATGAACAGGACTCTAAAAGGACTTTAACTAAATTTATCCCAGAAACCGGTGAAAACTGGACCAACCTCCTGCCCTTTGCCTACTTACAGGCCAGGTGTACCCCCAACCGGGAGGGGTTCTTTCCTTTTGAAATCGTGTTTGGTAAACCTCCCCCTATCCCACCCAAAGTTAGGGGAGGAACTAAAAGCTAAAAGTCATAACCATTCCTTGCTCAAGTCCTTGCAGGCTCTGCAGTATACCCAGAGAGCCACCCGTAAGCTTGTGCGAGACGCCCTGCCAGTGCCAACCTCGGACCCTGTACATCCTTTTCAGCCTGGGGACTCGGTGTGGGTAAAGAAGTTCACTACCCAAGGGCTCAGCCCAACTTGGAAAGGACTATACACTGCCGCCCTGCTGATGGCCTCCAGACCTGGCTACACCACTCCCAGCTCCTGCACCAGGAAATGGCCTTGATCCCGGCAGCCAGTGGCCTCATCCCTGAGATCCCTAGCCTGGGCTCCACCCAGGCCAGGAGGAGGCTCGACGCCTGTAGGAGGGGAACTGGGCTTCAGTGAGGACAGTACTGATGGGGACCGTGGCACTAGGGGACTTGGTAACTGTAAGAACATTTTTACTAGCCAGTGAGAAAGTCCAGGGCCAAGTGGGGCTAGATGTCAAGGGAACAGGAGAGCAGGCAGCTTAGAAAAATTAATTTGGTCAAACTACTTGTAGTTAGGGGGCAGTACAATCTCCTAATTAGTAAAGATGAGTCCATGATTTGACTCATATACATAAAACCAGTAGGGAATGAAGTATGGTAGCAATATAGTTTAACTTTAACCCTGCTGTTTGGTTTCTGTACTTATTTGTTCGCTAAAATAATAGAAAAGTTATTTTGATTTTCTGAATTATATAAATTGTGAATATCCCATTGGTTGTGGTCATACTGGTCTTAGAAAGCACATTTTCCTTTACCTGGGAAGAACAGCACAATTATCCCAAGGCCAGAGGGCTCCAATTAACGTGTCCCTGTTGACTTAGTATTCCGGAGACCCAAAACAAAAACTGTAATTTAGATAACATGCTTAAGTCTGACCAGGTTCCTCATTCCAGACACGCAGGCTCTAGATAATGTGTTTCTATCAATTCAGTGATCCAGAGTCCCAAAACTGTACTTTAGATAACATGCTGCTTCTGCTTCTGTAAACTGCTTTTTTGCAAACCAGGTTCCTCATTCCAAACCTTGAGATGTAATCAATACCTTTGTGATCTTTGCCTATATAAATAAATAAACAACACAAAACTGTGGTACATCTACACAATGGAATACTATGCTGCTGTAAAAAGGAAGGAACTCCTACCATTTGCAATGGCATGGATGGAGCTGGAGAGCATTATGCTAAGTGAAATAAGCCAGTCAATGAAGGAAAAATACCACATGATCTCACTCATTCATGGATAATAGAGACCATTATAAACTTTGGAACAATAATAGATACAGAGGCAGAGCTGCCTCAAACAGATTGTCAAACTGCAGCGGGAAGGCCGGGGAGGGTTGGGGGGCAGGAGGGAGGGAGGTAAGAGATCAACCGAAGGATGTGTTTGCATGCATATAAGCATAACCAATGGACATAAGACACTGGGGGGTAGGGGAGGCTAGGGGACTGTCAAGGGTGAGGGGGAAAAAAGGACACATATGTAATACCCTTTGTAATACTTTAAGCAATAAAAAATAAATAAATTTTTAAAAATGAGCAAAGGATCTAAATAGACCCTTTTAGAAAGAGGACATACAGAAGGCCGAGAGACATATGAAAACATGCTCAAAGTAGCTAATTATCTGAGAGTTGCAAATCAAAACAACAATGAGATATCATCTCATACCTGTCAGAATGACAAATCATCAACAAATCAACAAAAAATAAGTGCTGGCGAAGATGTGGAGAAAAAAAAAACCTCCTTCACTGCTGGTGGGAAAGCAGACTGGTGCAGCCACTGTGGAAGACAGTATGGAATTTCCTCAAAAAGTTAAAAATGGAACTCCCATTTGACCCAGTGGTCCCACTGCTAGGAATATATCCCAAGAAAACAGAAACATCAATCAGAAAGGATATATGTATCCCTATGTTCATAGCAGCACAATTAACAATAGCTAAGATTTGGAAACAATCTAAGTGCCCATCAGCAGATGAGTGGATTAAAAAAACTGTAGTAGTTCTACACAATGGAATTCTATGAGAAGGAACTTTTACCATTTGCAACAGCATGGATGGAACTGGAGAGCATTATGCTAAGTGGAATAAGCCAATCAGAGAAAGATAAATATCACATGATCTCAGTCATATGTGGGATATAATGATCAACATAATTTGAACAAGAATAGATCCAGAGACAAATGGTAGGGGAGGGGGGGCGTTAGAGAGCAACCAAAGGCCTTGTAAGCATGCATATTAGCATAATCAATGGACACAGACACTGGGGCTGCGGGGGCTTGCCTGGGGTGAGAATGTCTGGGCGGGGGTGGGGGGGGGGGTGCGGTCAATTGGGGAAAAGGGAGACATATGTAAAACTTTAGACAATAAAAAATCAATTAAAAAAACATTTTTAAAAATGCAGTTTGGTACAGACGGTGTGGCTTAGTGGTTAAGCATTGACCTATGAGCCAGGAGGTCTTGGCACATGCCTGGGTTGCAGCTTCAGTCCCTGGTGGGGGTGTGCAGGAGGCAGCTGATCAGTGATTTCTCTCACCATTGATGTTTCTATCTCTCTCTCTCCCTCTCCCTTCCTCACTGAAATCAATAAAAACTTATTTAAAAATAAATAAATAAAATACTTACAGTAAATCAGGAAGCCTTCTCCATCCTCAACTTCTGTCTCTCATACTCTTCTCCATTCCAATCACAAGGATCTCTTTTAGTGAAAAGGAAAATGGGGGTGGAGGGGCATGGGAGGGGAGCTTACAACCTAGTTCAGTATCTGATTAAAACTGTAGTCTTACTTCCCCACTCTGACTTGCGCAGAGCTGCAGAGCTAAAGTGTCTATTTAGATCCTTAACCCCAGGGCCCTGCCACAGCTGACTTGGGTGGAGCTGCGGGGACTCTCAGGGGCCCACTACAGGAGGAGACTCCCCATGAGTTCAGTTCAGGCTTTGGATCTGTAATTCCCGTGGACTAGCAGATCTGCGAAATAAAGGTTAAATTTTCCTCCCTCAGAGTGCCGGCTGATCATTTTCCCGTGCATTCTGCCACAACATTTGGTGCACTGGCTGAGAAATGTCAGTTGAGTTGGCTCTTAGGCCACTGCTGATGAGAGGGGACTTCGGGGCACTTGCTTAGAGCTCTGGGACCCAAGGAAGGTGCGCCACCAGCACATTCCTGAACTCTCAGGGCCCAGAGGGAATGTGGCAACTCTGCACTCTGGTGGACACCAAAGAGGCAGGAAACACCTTTCTGGAACTTCCTGGGAGGGAAGCCAAATCAGACATCTAAAGCTAAGTTTTTCCCCAGGGAAATGGGTCTGAGATCTGGCCTGTCCTATGGGACAGAAGAGGGAGCTGGCCCCGACCTAGGTAATTATTTACCTCAGGACAGCTCAGATCATCTGGAGGAACAGCTTCTAGATGGTATTCTCCATTTCTGGGACCTCCCGGGAGGGAAGTAAAAACTTGGACTGGCTAAGGGTCCGAGTCTGGCCTGCCTTTGAAAAAAAGGTAAAAAAGAACCATTCCTAGGCAGTTTTCTACTGCCTCTGTTCAGGGACTTGTTCTGTATCTTGGTGCAATTGAAACTGATTTGGTGAATGCAGGGTATTCTATGGTGTAAATGTGGCACATGCCGGTGTAAAAGTGTTTATTTACTGTTGGGGTTTTATATGTTTGTTTGCTTACAAATGAAGTTAAACCTCTCTCGAGTTTCTGTGGTGATTCAAAGTTTTTAGTGGGGAATGTTATCTGTCTTTATTGTTTAAATATATCTCTTTGTTGTTTGTTTAAATTGTTTAGCTAGTGAAATTTCTGTTTGTGTCTCTTAAAAAAATATGACATGTCACCTAAAAATTAAGACTAAGAGTTCTAATTAACTGGAAAGAAAGTATGGCTTTGGTGTAATGGAGGAAGGTAACAAGAAATGTTGAAAGAGAAGAAACCAAGATGGCGGCATAGGTAAACACCTGAAATTGGTGCACTCGGAGAGGGCTGGAAACTGAAGGCATGGTTGTCTTTTTCAATCGGGAGGGAGAAACAAACTCCTGACTGCTCTGAACTTGAGTTCTGGGTGAGTCTCTGGGGACCCAGACTCATACGGGGAGAAACTGGACTGTCTGGCAGCAGGAAGAACTCGAGGGAGAATTTCTCTCAGAGGTGCTTGCAGAGATTACCATGAGACACTGAGACCCGGGGCCTCTTAGGGCAGGGCTGAGGATCAGCCATAGCTGTTTGCTCCACCCTGTTGATTTCCTGAGACCCCGCCCCACCCAATCTGTGTGCAGAGGCTTTTGCATATGAATGGGCTGGCCCTTTGCAATCTAAAATTACCTAACAAATTGCAGCTGGGTCAGCGAGACCCAGAACATCCAAAAGAAGGCCCAAGACCCCACAGCAGCTTGCATTGCTTCACAGCTGGGCCTCATCTGGGCACCTCCAAACCCCAAATAAAGAAGAGGAATCTGCAGATCTCTCCATAGCTCCTGCTGGGTAGCCTCAGGCAGAGGCTAGATTAGCATCTCCTTAGAGATCCAAGAGCCAGTGTACCCAGTGGTCAGAGTGGGACCATCCAGATTACAACTCCTCAGATCTATAAGGGACACACTCAGGGGGCAGACTCAGTGAGCACCAAAGCCCCACTGAAGCAAGTCTTGCCCCAGAAGGGTGTCTTCTGCGCAGAAGTTCTCCCACTGTAGACACAGCTGATTCTCACAGCCACTTGGCCTGGAGGTCAATTCCTCCCAGTGATACCAACAACAATCAAGGCTTAACTATAACAAGGCTGTGCACAAAGCCAACAAAGGGGTGCACCAAGAGTGTCCACTTCAGGTAATTGGGGAGGATGACCCACTGGGCCTTATAGGACATTCTATCAACACAGAGAAGCAGCCAAAATGTGAAGACAAAGAAACAGATCACAAATGACAGAAATGGAGAAGAGCAAACTACTGGATATAGAGTTCAAAACCATGGTTATAAGGTTTTTCAAGAATTTTCTAGAAACCGCCGATAAATTTAGTGAAACCCTCAATAAATCTAGTGAGACCCTTGAGGATATGAAAAAGGACCAACTAGAAATTAAACATACACTGACTGAAATAAAGAATAATATACAGAGGTCCAACAGCAAACTAGAGGATCGCAAGAATCAAGTCAACAATTTGAAATACGAAGAAGCAAAAAACACCCAACCAGAAAAGCAAAAAGCAAAAATAATCCAAAAATATGAAGATAATGTAAGGAGCCTCTGGGACAATTTCAAGTGTACCAACATCCGAATTATGGGGGTGCCAGAAGAAGAGAGAGGGCAAGATATTGAGAACCTATTTGAAGAAATAATGACAGAAAACTTCCCCTACCTGGTGAAATAGACTTACAAGTCCAGGATGCACAGAGAACCCCAAACAAAAGGAATCCAAAGAGGACCACATCAAGACACATCATAATTAAAATGCCAAGAGCAAAAGACAAAGAGAGAATCTTAAAAGCAGCAAGAGAAAAACAGTTAGTTACTTACAAGGGAGTACTCATATGATTGTCAGCTGATTTCTCAACAGAAACTATGTAGACCAGAAGGGAGTGGAAAGAAATATTCAAAGTGATGAATAGCAGGAACCTACAACCAAGATTACTTTATCCAGCAAAGCTATCATTCAGAATTGAAGGTCAGGTAAAGAGCTTCACAGATAAGGAAAAGCTAAAGTTGTTCATCACCACCAAACCAGTATTTTTGAAATGCTGAAAGGTATTCTTTAAGAAGAGGAAGAAGAAGAAAAAGGTAAAGATAAAAATTATGAACAACAAATACATATCTATCAACAAGTGAATCTAAAAATCAAGTGAATAAAAAATCTGATGAACAGAATAAACTGGTGAATATAATGGAATCAGGGGCATAGAAAAGGAGAGGACTGACTATTCTGGGGGGAGGGGGAGGAGTGTGGGGGGTGTGGGAAAAGACTGGACAAAAATCGTACACCTATGGATGAGGACAGTGGGAGGGGGGCAGTTTAAGGGCAGAGGGTGGGGTGGGAAATGGGTGGAGGGGAGCTATGGTGGGAAAAAAGAGGAACAACTGTGATAATCTGAATAATAAAGATTTAATTAAAAAGAAAAGAAAAAAAAGAAATGTTGAAAGAAAGTTGAATGAATGATAGCTGATCAGTATGCTAGGACAAGTAGAATAGGGAAACTGAATAGAAATCCTGTCTTCCCTAAATCAAGGCATCTTGTAAATCCTGTCTTCCCTAAATCTTTAAATCCTGTCTTTCCTAAATCAAAGACATTGGAGCCATCTTGTAAATCCTGTCTTCCCTAAACCAAGGACACTTGGAGTAAATGATTTGCATTTTGCTTCCCTAAACAGAGGTTAAATAGCTTCCATCAATGTACTCAGGGAGACTGATAGCAGAAATCTGATTAGTGTCATTTGCTGTCCACACCCAAGGACAAATTAAGTTAGAAAACAAGACTTATTTTGATTAGTTCTGTTATTCAGGTGTTTTTTTGTGTTTTTTTTAAGGGAGGCAACCCGGTCCCTCCCTGCAACATGGGTAACAGCTGCTCCAAAAACTCTACTTAGAATGTATGGTAAGGAATTTTAAAAAGGGGTTTATTGGGGACTATGGGGTAAAACTAGTCCCCTGGGAATTACAAAGGATATGTGAAATAGACTGGCCATCTTTTGGAGTAGGATGGCCACTGGAGGGCACATTGGATGTCCCCACAATCAGGAATGTTCACAGGAGACCCAGGTCATCCCGACCATTTCCCTTATATTGACCAGTGGCTGGAAATAGCAAAGTGAAGTCACTTTGGATCCGGTTTTCTGTATATAAGGAAAAAGGGCAGGACCCTCAGAAGGAGAATAAGCCTCCTATTCTGCAGGAAACCCTCTGAGGAAGCCCTGCCAATTCTACCACCTCCATATGTGCCTCAAGCGGTGCCCAGTGCTCCTTTGCCTAGCCAGGGAAGCTTATATGCACAATCTCCTTCCGTCTCCCCCAAGGCAGACTCTCCAGAGCCAGTTGGAAGACGTTAGCGCTCAGCTGATCAGGGACCCAAACCACTCCCAGCTTTCCAGATGCCTCTCTGAGAAATGCAGGGTCTTCATATAATTGGCGAAAATGGGATCCCACAAGAGGGGGGATCAGTCTTTTATTACCAGCCTTTCGCTATGACTGATCTCTTAAATTGGAAGTCTCATACCTGCTTATTCAAAAAAACCTCAAGCCATGATTTACCTCTGGAGTCAATTTTTCAGACCCATAAGCCCACCTGGGTAGACTGCAAGCAACTCTTTCTCACTCTTTTTAACACTGAGGAGCACATGAGAATAACAGAAACTCAGAAATGGCTCCAGACCCAGGCCCCAGCAGGGACATTAGACACAGACAGATAAGCCAGGGAGGCTCTCCCAGATGTGAAACCCAGATGGGACCCAAATTCAGAGGATGGGAGGGCCAGGTTAGAGAGATATCCACTGGTCTTCCTCCAGGGGCTCTCGAATATGGCAAGACTTCTGAGGTTTTCCAGAGGCCTAATGGAAGTTCCACAGCCTTTTCAGACCTCATCGGACTGGCGGCAGCAGACTCCGACTAGGACAGACCGGGCTTTTTCAAACTGGGCTCCCATGAGCCCATGGTCGAAATGAAAATCGGGGGGCCAGACTGTGAACTTTATAGTTGATACAGGGGCAGAGCACTCAGTAGTTACTCAGAAAGTGGCTCCCCTCTCAGGATGGGAAGTCACTGTTATCGGAGCTTCAGGGGACCACACCCGCAGATCATTCTGCCACCCCCTACTGATGTCAGTTAGGCAGCCACCAGGTGGTTTATGAATTTCTGTACTTGCCAGATTGCCAGGTCCCTCTAATGGGCAGAGACCTTTTAGTCAAAATGGGAGCAGCATTCCATCAGAAGTGGAATGGTTTACATGTCTAGATCTAAAAGATGCCTTTTTCTGCCTTCAGCTGGCACCCTCCAGTCAGTCCCTGTTTGCCTTCGAGTGGGAAAACCCAACCACAGAGGCTAAGGAACAGTTCACCTGGACCAGACTGCCACAAGTGTTCAAGAACTCTCTGACTCTTGTTAGTGGAGCACTAGCATCAGATTTGTCCAAATTTCCAGGATAGGACGTGGGGTGCGTTCTACTCCAATATGTAGACAACCTCCTACTGGCTAGCTCCACTCGAATTCAGTGTTGGGAAGGAACACGAACCCTTCTAAGACTCTTTCCAGCCACCGCCCCCGCCCCCCCCCCCCCCCCCCAAGGACACTGAAGACTTTACTTTGCACATAGGAGGCAGTTGCACGACTTCTCGCTCATGGCCTTGACAATCTGCTTCGGGTTTGGCACTGTGAGGTTGTCCCCCACCACCTGGATCTCCATGCTAGCAGTGAACTTGCACCACGCTTCCCAGTCGTCCTGGTCGAAGGGGTCTTCAATAGACACTACTGGGTAGTTCTTGATGAAGGACTTGTACAGGTTGGCCAGATCGTCGTGGGTGATGTACCTGTTGGGGTCATCGGGTGACTTGAAGTCCAGGTCATACTTCCCAGACTTGAAGAACTTGGAGGCAGCCACGTCCATGCTGATGACCACCTTATCGGTGTAGCCGGCTTTCCCGATGGCATTCTTTAACAGCTCCAGGGCTTCCTTATTCTCCAGGATGTTGGGAGCAAAGCCACCTTCCTCCCCCTCGTTGGTGGCGTCTTTCCCATACTTCTCCTTGATGACGTTCTTCAGGGTGTAGTAAATCTCTGCCCCATGCGCATGGCTTCCCTGAAGTTGGCGGTGCCTATGGGGAGGATCATGAACTCCTGCATGGCCAACTTGTTGCCAGCGTGAGAACCACCGTTGATGACATTCAAAGCCAGAACTGGCAGGACGACCCTGGTGTTGCCAGCCAGGTCAGCAAAGCGGCAGTACAGGGGCACCCCTTTCTCAACAGCCCCAGCCTTGCAGAATGCCAGGGACACTCCTAGTATGGCGTTGGCGCTGAATTTAGACTTATTTTCCGTCCCGTCCATCTCAATAATCAGCTTGTCGATCTTCTGCTCCACCACGCTCAGCTTCTTGCTAACCAGTGCAGGTGCAATAGTTTTATTGATGTGCACAACAGCCTTGGAGACACCCTTCCCCAGATAGTGCGTCTTGTCATTGTCCCGAAGCTCTAGAGCAGCAGTTCTCAACCTGTGGGTCGTGCCCCCTTTGGGGGTCGAATGATCCTTTCACAGGGGTTGCCTAAGACCATCGGAAAACACATATATAATTACATATTGTTTTTGTGATTAATCACTATGCTTTAATTATGTTCAATTTGTAACAATGAAAATACATCCTGCATATCAGATATTTACATTACGATTCATAACAGTAGCAAAATTACAGTTATGAAGTAGCAACGAAAATGATTTTATGGTTGGGGGTCACCACAACATGAGGAGCTGTATTAAAGGGTCGCGGCATTAGGAAGGTTGAGAACCACTGCTCTAGAGCCTCGTAGATACCAGTTGAGGCACCACTGGGCACAGCAGCTCTGAAGAGACCTTTTGCGGTGTAGAGATGCACCTCAACAGTGGGGTTCCCACAAGAGTCGAAGAGCTCTCTGGCGTGCACCTTCGGAATAGACATGGTGAATATCTAGCCGCCGGATGTCGCCCGAGAAAGAAGGGAGCTGCAGACACACAGGGTGAACGCTTAGTCACAATGTGTGGTGCTGCGAGGACTCCCTTCTAAGACTCTTAACTGAAACAGGTTACTGGGTGTCCAAAAGGAAGGCTCAAATCTGTCAGAGGGAGGTCAATTACCTAGGTTTCCGAATTACCCAAAGGAAACGAAGGCTAGGGACAGAAAGAAAACAGGCAGTATGTGCCATACCAGTCCCAGTACCTGGCAACAGATTCAGGAATTCCTAGGGGCTGTAGGGCTCTGTCGAATTTGGATCCCAGGATTCCCAAATCTAGCTAAGCCCCTCTATGAAGTCTTAAAAGGAGAGGAAAAGGCACCCATTAACTGGAGTCCTAAATAGGAAAAAGCCTTCATGACCATAAAGACAAAGCTCACCGAGGCGCTGGCCCTAGGGCTCCCAGATGTGACGTGGGACTTTAATCTTTTCATTCACCAGAACAACAGGGTAGCCCTGGGAGTTCTGACTCAGGAGATGGGACCCTGGCAGAGGCCAGTAGCCTATACCTCCAAACAGATTGACCCGGTTGCCTCTGAGTGGCCCCCATGCTTCAGGGGCCTTGCAGCCACAGCCTTATTAGTCAAAGAGGCAGACAAGTTCACTCTGGGACAGAACTTAAATGTTAAAGTGCCTCATGCTGTTGTCACCCTAATGGAAGCTAAGGGGCAACATTGGCTGACTCATGCTCGGATGACTCAATACCAAGGGCTCCTATGTGAAAATCCATGAATAAGATTAGAGGCAGTAAGAACTCTTAATCCTGACACTTTCCTACCCATTGCAGAGGGAACCCCTGAGCATGATTGTCTAGAAGTCTTAGAGGACTTTTAGCCAGCCAGATCTAACAGATAGGTCTCTACAGAATCTGGACTTAGTATTGTTCTCAGACAGCAGTAGCTTCCTAGATGAAGGAAAAAGATGAGCCAGGTATGCAGTGGTATCAAACTTTCAGGTAATAGAGGCAGAGGCCGCCCCCCTCCCCCCCCCCCCCCCCCGCCTGAAGGATGATCAGCGCAGAGGGCAGAACTTTGGGCCCTAGTCAAAGCCTTAAATCTCAGTAAGAATAAGCGTGCTAATATCTACACTGACTCCTGCTATGCCTTCACTATCCTGCATATACAAGGAAAGGGGGCTCCTGACGGCCAGAGGAAAAGGGATCAAAATCAGAATGAGATCTTGAAGTTACTAGAAGCAGTCTGGGAGCCCAAGGAAGTAGCAGTCATCCATTGTAGAGGACACCAAAAAGGAAAAGACTCAGTGTCAGAAGGGAACTGTCGTGCAGACACAGAGGCAAGGCTAGCTGCTAGGGACCGGGAAGCACCATCGCGGATCATGCTGGTTCCTAAATTACCTGAACCTCCAAAATACACCCCTCAAGAAGAAGAATGGGCCCAACGAGAAGAGAGTAAAAGGACGAAGGAAGGTTGGTGGATACTCCCAGATCATAGGGTCTACGTTCCAGAACAGTTAGCTCATAGAGTAGTACTACATACAGCAGCATGAACTTACCCATTTAGGGAAGACGGCTCTAGAAGCCTTGTTAAGCAGATACTATCTAATTGCCCGTCTCCCCTCCTTATGCGCCTCAGTCTCTCAGTGCTTCCTCCTTTGTGCACAGAACGATGCAATGCAGGGTCCTGTAGGACTGATAGGAATTCAGCACTGTGGGCTGGCTCCCTTTGGAGGTCTAGAGGTAGACTTTAGAGAAATAGGGCCTAGTAGAGGAAATAAATATCTTTTAGTTTTTGTCTGCACCTTTTCAGACTGGATTGAGGCATATCCTACCGGCACAGAGAAGGCGAGAGAAGTCACTAAGGCGTTACTGAAGGACATAATTCTGCGGTATGGAATGCCATTAACCACAGGTCAGATAATGGCCCAGCCTTTATAGCTGAGGTAGTACAGCAGGTAGTGAAGGCCTTAGGAATTAAGTGGAACTTACAGCCTACAGGCCCCAGAGTTCAGGGAAAGTAGAACACATGAACTGGACTCTCAAGCAGGCTATGGCTAAGCTATGCCAGGAGACGAACTTACCCTGGACAGATATCTTACCAGTTGTGCTCCTGAGGGTGCGCTGTGCCCCGAGAGCCAGGGTAGGGTTCTCTCCATTTGAAATTCTATATGGCAGACCCCCTCCCTTAATTGGGCCAAAGGGAGATTTGGGGCAAATAGGGAACTTAGAAATTCAGAAATAGCTACAAGGACTTGGGAAAACTATCTTTGAAGTCCACAGATGGGTTACTGATTGATTGCCCATCCCTCTAGGAACAGCTGTGCACCCTCACAAGCCTGGGGACCAGGTTTGGGTAAAAGACTGGAAAAAAGAACCCCTTAAGCCAGTGATGGCGAACCTATGACACGTGTGTCAGAGGTGACACTCGAACTCATTTTTTTGGTTGATTTTTCTTTGTTAAATGGCATTTAAATATATGAAATAAATATCAAAAATATAAGTCTTTGTTTTACTATGGTTGCAAATATCAAAAAATTTCTATATGTGACACAGCACCAGAATTAAGTTAGGGTTTTTCAAAATGCTGACATGCCGAGCTCAAAAGGTTCGCCATCACTGCCTTAAGCCAACCTGGAACGGACCTGATCCAGTCATACTAACCACCCCCTCAGCTCTCAAAGTTACAGGACTGAACACCTGGATCCACCACTCCCAGGTAAAAGCAGCCCACCAGCTGGACAATCAGCATCCAGAGTGGAAGGTAACCTCTGACCTGAACCACCCCCTGTGGATCATCTTCAAGAAGACGGTGGATTGGGTTGACCCGACCTGAATTTCTTTATTCCCTCCTATCTGGACAGTTATTGTTTTTGTTTTTTTCCCTAACAGTTTTATTCTGTCTTCATACAAGTGTCGCCAGAACCCCAGACTGGTAAAAGGAGGAGAACCTCTCTGCCCTTGCTACTTGGATGACCCCCTTGGGGAAGATGAGGAAGACTTGGGATACTGAACCCCCATTTTTGTCAGCCCCCCTTCAGCAGGAAGTAGCTATTTTGGTCGTTGACCTTATCCCCAGTTCCTGAGTCTTTTGTAATCCCCAAGGCTAAGAATAGCTTGTGGAACAAGAGGGGAGAATGAAAAGGAAAATGGGGGGGCTTGCAACCTAGTTCAGTATCTGGTTAAAACTGTAGTCTTGCCCTAGCCCTGTGGTCGGCAAACCGCGGCTCACGAGCCACATGCGGCTCTTTGGCCCCTTGAGTGTGGCTCTTCCACAAAATACCACGTGCGGGTGCGCACGTTCAGTGCGATTGAAACTTCGTGGCCCATGTGCAGAAGTCGGTTTTCGACCTGGGCGAGTCTATTTTGAAGAAGTGGCGTTGGAAGAAGTGGGGGGTGTCGGTCAGTAGGGCGACAGGAGACGCGGGGCAGGCGGGCCGCAGGATACACAGCACAGGGGAGGCACGCGCAATTCTTGCATGAGTTGAGTGAGCCAGTCAGTCAGCAGTCTCATTGTGCAGTGGTTAGTGCTAGTCGCATTCGCAAATCACGCGGGGGTAACAAAAGAACCTACTCGAAGCATAAAGTTACCTGTAGTTTTCCAACCAACTGCAAATCCTACAGGTATTTTTGTCATCAATTTAAGAATTGTAATTATTTTGTGTTGGTGGCTTTATTATTATAAAATGAAACATTTTTTTAGGTGCCCTGTTTGACATGGCTACAAAGAAGAAGCAAAGAAAAACGGAAGATGAAAACCGTGAATTTACAGTTGAATGGACCGAGACTTTCACGTTTATTCAAAACTTAAATGGCCTTCTGACCTGTCTTATTTGTCAGGAAAAATTGGTGCATAACAAGAAATCAAATTTGGAGAGACATGTTACAACTAAACATATGTCATTTAGTACTAAATATCCTGTTGGTGGTGCAAAGAAGAAAGCAGTTGAGGAACTTCAGAAGAGTCAAGAAAAATCAAGTTCTGTATTTAATTACTGGATGCAATCTCCCAACAATGTTAATATTGCAAGTTTTGTGGTTAATCAAGAGATTGCTAAGAGAGGAAAACCATATACAAATGGCGAATACATAAAAAGTTGTTTTATAAATGCATCCGAAGAGCTATTTTGGGATTTTAAGAACAAAGCAGATATTCTAAAAAAATTTAAAGAGTTACCATTGTCTGCTAAAACAGTGAAAGATAGAGCAGTCAAAATGTCTTCAAATAAACCAACCAGCAAGTCGAAGATCTTAAATTGGTTTCAGCTTTATCAATAAGGGTTGACGAGTCTTGTGACATAAATGATACAGAGCAAGTTTCACTTTTTGTGCAATTTATTTCATCTACAGGTCCTAAAGAAGAACTTTTAGGATTATTGCCACTCAAAGGTCAAACACGTGGAGAGGATATAGCAAATGCTGTAATTGAGTGCATTGAAAAACATCATATTCCACTTGATAAAATTGTCTCAATTTCAACAGACGGGTGGAAAAGCATGACTGGCATAAGAACCGGGTTTATTGCTATTTTGAAAGAAAAAATTAATCACGAGATACTTACTTGCCATTGCATCATTCATCAAGAAGCGATTTGTGTGCAGACATTTCCAGAAGAAATTTGCAAAGTTATGGAATTGGTGATTAAGATTATCAACTCCATTATAGCTAAAGCTCTTAATCATCACCAATTTAAAGAATTTTTAGTTGAAATGGAGAGTGAGTGCGCAAATCTTCTGCTGCATAAGAGGAAACGTTTTGAAATGTTTCGCTTCCTTATTAACAGAAATTAAAGCATTTCTCCTTGAGAAGGGTGTTTACTATCCAGAACTAACGAATGATCAGTGGATCCAAAAATTTTATTTCATGGTAGACGTTACGTCTTGAAAGGACAAAGCAGAAACGAACTCTCCTCCACTTTATCTTGTAGGACTGGGCCCTCAGCCTAAACCCCCTCCTCTTTCTGAGAGTGACCAGAGGAATGCCAGTAATATCCTAACTCCCCCAGCCACCACCTGAGTGGACCGATGAAGCTCCAGGAATGCAGCTAAGGTCCTAATAAGGTTATAGTGGGGGACGGCTCAAACCTCAGAATGTGTTGGTCACTTCCTGACCTTTGTGCTGTAAAACCCTGCTGAAAAACCCTGACCAGAGTGACCAATCTCTGTAACCCACGTCACTTACCTAAGCCCACCCAAATGACTAGCCCTATATAACCTTTGTTCTCTTGGGACTCGGGTTCTCTCTCGCATCCAGTAATGGAGGCAGAGGGGGACCAAGCTGGCTTGAATAAAAGACTCTATGCTTTTGCATCAGATTTGGCGCTCCCTGGCGGATCTTGGGGAGGTCTTGAAATCTGGGCATAACAGTCTCATCTAAATCAGCTTAATCGTAAGCTACAGGGGAAAAGAAACACAGTTTTTTTGATGTTAGAAGAAGTTATTTCATTTGAAAACAAATTATCTCTCTTTGCTCAAGATTTTGAAAGAGAAACTTTGATTCACTTTCCAAGCCTGTTGAAACATCGCCAAGAAAATAATTCTGATATTGACATTTGCTATTTCAAAACAACACTTTTAAATATGAGGGAAGCTTTTCTCAACAGGTTTCAGGAATTCAGAAACAGCAAAGCGACGTTAGCCTTTGTTAAAAAAACCTCTCAATGCTACTGTAACAGAATTAAATTTTTCTCCCTTTAATATTGACATTGGCAACTTTGAAATGCAATTGCTGGATTTAAAAAACAAAGAACTGTGGAGCTCAAAATTTGAACGTCTTTGTGCTGATATAGAAATATTGGAGAAAAACAAATGTGAACTTAGTTCACAGCACAAGTGGTCTGCTTTGAAAGACCTGGAGAAGGAAGATACGTTGATTTTTAACACCTGGAATAGTATTCCTGACTCACATAATCAACTGAGAAAACTAGCGTTTGCTGTTCTTTCCTTATTCGGGTCTACATATTTATGCGAACAATCATTTTCAAGCGTGAACCTTATCAAGAGTAAATTGAGAAGTCGTCTTATTGATGAGAACCTGGAATCGTGCCTAAAATTAAAAACAACAACATACAAACCTGACTTACCCAACCTTTCCAAGGAGATGCAAGGCCATCGTTCACATTAGTGTTTGTCAGTCATTGTCATGATTTTTTTTTTTTAAATATATTTTATTGATTTTTCACAGAGAGGTAGGGAGAGAGATAGAGAGTTAGAAACATCGATGAGAGAGAAACATCGATGAGAGAGAAACATCGATCAGCTGCCTCCTGCACACTTCCACTGGGGATGTGCCCACAACCCAGGTACATGCCCTTGACCGGAATCGAACCTGGGACCCCTCAGTCCGCAGGCCGACGCTCTATCCACTGAGCCAAACCGGTTTCGGCTGTCATGATTTAATTTATGGATATTGTAAGGTAAATTGTAAGGAATTTAATTTTATCAATAAATAATATAGTTATTAAGTATGATATCAAGTTTTATTCAACATACCTATAGTTTAACTAAGACTTAAAACTTTAAGTAAAGTTTATTAACACATTGTTTGCGGGTAGTTTTTATCGCGCGCTAACAGGTGGCACGGGCCATTTTTGCTAATTTTTTGCGCAAATGGCAACGTTCAGTAAAATTACGATAACTTTAGTTTTACATATTTTTTCAATGAAACTTTTTGTGATTTACTATAAAATGTATAGTGAATTATTTTACTTAGAATCGCACTGAATGCTTGGCAAGGCAGAGAATTATGTGAAGGGATGACTCTACGCAGTTGAATAGATTACCGTTATACCTGGAAGTACATACATAATTCACCATTGTATGTGTTAGAGACCCAAATTTTGTCCTTTGGAATTCGTATATCTGCATGTTAGCATCCCTTTAGAGCAATAAAAAAGTATAAAAATAAACATATTTATACGTTACCCGCATTCTTCCGCTAGTCTATGAAAAACGTATTAATACGTGTCCCGCACTCTACTACCAGTCAACGTAAAACGTATAAATACGTTTCCCGCATACAATGTGTTAAGTTATTTTTAGGGAACGTTGTGGAGTGAAAGAAGAGGCAGTGTCGAGGATTGAGAAAGGTATGTTGAGATGGTTTGGACATATAGAGAGGATGAACGAAAGGAGATAGACGAAACAAGTATACAATACGAGTGTGGATCGGAGAGTTGGAAGGGGTCGACCTCAGTGAACGTACCTCAATCAGATTGAGGACGTTTTTAGCAAAGGCCAGTTTAGGAATACCCTAATTAAGTTAATAACAATGTACCTACCTATATAGTTTAAGTTTAAAAAATTTGGCTTTCAAAAGAAGTTTCAATTGTTGTACTGTTGATATTTGGCTCTGTTGACTAATGAGTTTGCCGACCACTGCTTTAGCCAGTTTGGCTCAGTGGATAGAGCGTCAGTCTGTGGACTGAAGGGTCCCAGGTTCGATTCCGGGCAAGGGCATATACGTTGGTTGCAGGCACATCCCCAGTAGGAGGTGTTCAGAAGGCAGCTGATGGATGTTTCTCTCTCATTGATGTTTCTAACTCTCTATCCCTCTCCCTTTCTCTCTGTAAAAAATCAATAAAATATATTTTAAAAACAACAAAAAAAACAAAAAAACTGTAGTCTTACTTCCCCACTCTGACTGTTGAAGTTACTAGAAGCAGTCTGGGAGCCCAAGGAAATAGCCCTCATATCTCCTGTCTTTTTTTTTTTTTTTTTTTAATCCTCAGGTGAGGATATTTTTCCATTGATTTTTTTAAATATATTTTTTTATTGATTAAGATATTACATATGTGTCCTTATCCCACGTTAGCCCCTACTCCCCCACCCCCCGCTCATGCCCTCACCCCCCCCCTCGCCCCCCATTGTCCGTGTCCATTGGTTAGTCCTATATGCTTGCATATAAGTCCTTTGGTTGATCTTTCCCCCTTACTCCCACCCTCCCCTACCTTCCCTCCAAGGCCCTACAGTCCAATCAATGCCTCTCCGTCTCTGGATCAGTCCTTGTTCATCAGTTTATGTTGTTCATTATATTCCACAAATGAGTGAGATCATGTGGTATTTATCCGCTCTCCAGTTCCATCCATGCTGTGGCAAGTGGTAAGAGTCCTTTTTCTTCTTCCTCTTCTTAAAGAATACCTTTCAGCATTTCATATAATGCTGGTTTGGTGGTAATGAACTCCTTTAGCTTTTTCTTTATCTGACCTTCTATTCTGAATGATAGCTTTGCTGGATAAAGTAATCTTGGTTGTAGGTTCTTGGTATTCATCACTTTGAATATTTCTTGCCACTCTCTTCTGGCCTGCAAAGTTTCTGTTGAGAAATCAGCTGACAGTCGTATGGGTACTCCCTTGTAGGTAACTGACTTTCTTTCTCTTGCTGCTATTAAGATTCTCTCTTTGTCTTTTGCTCTTGGCATTTTAATTATGATGTGTCTTGGTGTGGTCCTCTTTGGATTCCTTTTGTTTGGGGTTCTCTGCGCTTCCTGGACTTGTAAGTCCATTTCTTTCACCAGGTAGGGGAAGTTTTCTGTCATTATTTCTTCAAATAGGTTTTCAATATCTTGCTCTCTCTCTTCTTCTGGCATCCCTATAATTCTGATGTTGGTACGCTTGAAGTTGTCCCAGAGGCTCCTTACACTATCTTCGTATTTTCAGATTCTTTTTTCATTTTGCTTTTCCAGTTGGGTGTTTTTAGCTTCTTCGCATTTCAGATCTTTGCCTTGATTCTTGGGATCCTCTTGTCTGCTGTTGGATCTCTGTATATTATTCTTTATTTCAGTCAGTGTATGCTTAATTTCTAGTTGGTCCTTTTTCATATCCTCGAGGGTCTCACTAGATTTCTTGAGGGTCTCACTAAATTTATCAGTGGTTTCCATAAAATTCTTGAAAAACCTTATAAACGTGGTTTTGAACTCTATATCCAGTCATTTGCTTGCCTCCATTTCTGTCATTTCTGACCTGTTTCTTTGTCTCTGCATTTTTTATGCTTCCCTGTGTTGGTAGAGTGGTTTTGTGTGCTAGGTGTCCTGTAGGGCCCAGTGGCTCAGCCTTCCCCGTTACCTGAGGTGGACACTCTTGGTTCACCCCCTTGTGGGCTTTGTGCACAGTCTTGTTGTAGTTATGCCTTGATTGTTGTAGGATCACTGGGAGGAGTTGACCTCCAGGCCAATTGGCAGTGAGAATCAGCTGTGTCTGCAGTGGGATAACTTCCGTGCTGAAGACACCCTTCTGGGGCAAGACTTACTTCAGTGGGACTTTGGTCCTCACTGAGTCTGTCCCCTGGGTGTGTCCCTTATGGATCTGAGGAGTTGTAATCTGGATGGTCCCCCTCTGACCACTGGGTACACTGGCTCTTCGAGGTTACCCAGCAGGAGCTAGGAAGAGAACTGCAGATTCCCCTTCCTTTTTTGGAGTTTGGAGGTGCCCTGATGAGGCCCAGCTGTGAAGCAATGCAAGCTGCTGTGGGGCCTTGGGCCTTCTCTTGGAAGTTCTGGGCCTGTGGCCCAGCTGCAGTTTGTTAGGTAATTTTCAGGTTGCAAAGGGCCAGGGCATTCATATGCAAAAGCCTCTGCTGCAGCCTGGGTGGGGCGGGGTCTCAGGGAATCAAAGGGCGGAGCAAGGAACTATGGCGGATTCTCAGCCCTGCCCTAAGGGGCCTCCCGCGTCTCAGTGTCCTGATAATTTAATTGCTGCAAGCACCTCTGAGGGAAAGCTGCCCTCCAGTTCCGAGTTCTGCCTGCTACCAGACAGTCCAGTTTCTCCCCTTATGAGTCCTGGGTCCCCAGAGACTTCCCGGAACCGGAGTTCAGAGCAGTCGGGAGCTTGTGACTCCCTCCCGATTCAAAAAGACAGCCGCGTCCTCAGGTAACAGCCCCTTTCCACGCACTCTCGAGCCTCCGTACCTTTGCACTTTACTTCCGCAGCTCCTGACCCTCAATGTGCTTTTCTCTTTCCTTCTAGTTGTAGAATTTCCACTCCGCCAGCCTTCCTGTAAGTTCTGGATGATGTCCGTTTTGTCTTTTTATTGTGTTTTGAAGTTGTTGTAGGAGGCAGCAATTTCGGTGTTTCCCTATGCCGCCATCTTAGTTTCTCCTTTCCATTGATTTTTAGAGAGAGTGGAAGAGAGAGGGAAAGACAGAGAGAAACACTGATGTGAGAGAAACACATTGATTGGCTGCTCTCCCACATGTGCCCCTAGGAGGAGCCTGCAATCGAGGTATGTGCCCTTGACCTGAATCAAACCTGGCACAGCTTCTGTCCGCAGGCCGACACTCTATCCACCAAGCCAAACTGGCTAGGGCTCTTCTGTCTTTATTTGAGCCTGGTTTAATTTTCTCTCACATCTGTGATATTTCCCAAATAATTTTTAGCTCTTTTCTTCTCCCAAGTATTAATGGGACAATACACAGTCCCAGAACTATGTCATCTGATCTCCCCTTCTTCTGTTTACTCATGTGCCTATTTCTCTAATTCCCACTGCATGCCTTAAATACCAGGCTTCCCCATGACTTGTTTCTGCCCTTTCCCTTCCAAATATCTGTACCTCCAACTGTGGTTCTTCCTTAGCTCTAGGGCATTTTTTGGTTCTAACCCCAAACCCAGAAACTCTTCTTGTCCTGGGGTTACTGGCGCTCAAATACAATCTGCATGAATGCTTCCTGACATTTATAGATTTCCCTTTGCTCTTTGAAACTTGGCAGCCTGTCTGCCACTGGCCTCCTTCCACTTCTACAATGAAATCGCCTTGTCATAATCCCATCACAGCTTTCCTTATCAAAACCCATTTATCAGGCATCTGAAGATAACACTCAATTTCTCTTTTCAAATCTAGTTGATAAAGCAAAATACTTGGTCTGAAAAGCAACTGTGCAATAACAACCAAAACAACATTTAGTTATTAATTTAATTTAATTTATTATTATTTTAAATCCTCATCAAGGATATTTTTTTCCATTGATCCTTAGTAGTCATTAAATTTAAATTAAAAGTTAAAAATAGACCGTGAAAGTGTTTCTTTTAAAATTACACAACTAAATATCTATTGTCAATTTAGATTACCTCAAACAGTTCTCTTTGGAAATTTTCATTTTATTATAGAAATTAATTTTGTTGAGACAAGAGTTTGAGTCTTACACTTTTTGTTCTTTCTAAAGCAAGTATTACCAGTGTTAACTGCAAAAGATTAGATCAAAATTTTTTTGCTTTCTTAGTATCATTTATTTATTTATTTTTAAACAAAGGCTTTCCTTTTTAATCTTTATTGTTGAGAATATTATAGATGTCCTCCTTTTTTCTCCCTATTGCCCCCCTCCACCAGGTTCCCACCCCACCTTAGGCCTTCATCACCCTACTGTTCCTGTCCATAGGTAAGATTTTTGCTTAATCTCTTCCAACCCACCTACCCTCTTCCCTCTGAGATTCATCAGTCTGTTCCATGCCTCTGATTCTTTTTTATTCACCAGTTTATTTTATTAGATTTCTTCTTCGTTTATTTTGACTTTTAAATTGTTGATAGAGATGTATTTGTTACCATTTTGTTCATATTTTTTATTCTCCTTCTCCTTCTCCTTCTTCTCCAAGAATACCCTTCAACATTTCATGTAATACTGGTTTGGTGTTGATGAGTTTTTTTTAGCTTTTTCTTGTTTGTGAAGCTCTTTCTTGTTTCTGACCCTCAATTCTAAATAAGAGCTTTGCTGTGTAGAGTAATCTTGGTTGTAGGTCCTTACTATTCATCACTTTGACTATTTCTTGCCACTCCCTTCTGGCCTGCAAAGTTTCTGTTGAGAAATCAGCTGACAGTTTTATGGGTGCTCCCTTGTAGGTAACTAACTACTTTTTTCTTACTGCTGATTCTCTCTTTGTCTTTAACCCTTGACATTTTAATTATGATGTATCTTGGTGTGGGCCTCTTTGGGTTCCTCTTGTTTGGGACTCTGAGCTTCCTGGACTTGTGAGTCTCTCTCACCATGTAGGGGAAGTTTTCTGTCATTATTTCTTCACATAGGTTTTCAATATCTTTCTCTCTCTCTCTTCTCCTTCTGGCACTCCCATAATGTGAGTGTTGGTTGCTTGAAGTTGTCCCAGAGGTTCCTTACACTATCTTCATAATTTTGGATTCTTTTTTCTTTTCGCTCTTCTGATTGTGTGTTTTTTGCTCCTCATATTTCAAATCATTGATTTGATACTTAGGATCTTCTATTCTACTGTTGAATCCCTGTAAATTCTTTTTTATTTAAGTATGCTTAATTTCTGACTGGTCCTTTTTCATGTCTTTGACATTCTCACTAAGATCCTTGAAAGTCTTATGAAGATCCTTGAGAAACCTTATAACCATGGTTTTGAACTCTATTCATTAGTTTGCTTGCTTCCATTTCTTTTGTTTGTGACATGTTTTTTTGTCTCTGCATTTTGGCTGCTTCCCTGGTTTTGTTTCTATGTATTCAGTAGAACTGCTATGTCTCCTAGAATTGGTAGAGTGGCCTTGTGTAGTAGGTGTCCTATAGGCCCAGTGACTCAGTTCCCCCAATCATCTGAGCTGGGCACTTTAGGTGCATTCCTGTGTGGGCTGTGTGCCCAGAGGAGGCCCAGTTGTGAAACAAGGGGGACTGATGCTAGTGCTGAGTCTTGGGCCTTTTATTAGTAGGTTTGGGGCACCCTGACACCAGCTGCAGCTTTAGCAAAGTCTGAAGCCTGAGCCAGGACAGGCCATTCATGTGAAAAGCTGCTGCAGCCCTAATCGGTTTGGCTCAGTGGATAGAGCGTCGGCCTGTGGACTGAAATGTCCCAGGTTCAATTCTGGTCAAAGGCATGTACCTTGGTTGTGGGCACATCCCCAGTAGGGAATGTGCAGGAGGCAGCTGATCGATGTTTCTCTCTCATTGATGTTTCTAACTCTCTATCCCTCTCCATTCCTCTCTGTAAAATATCAATAAAATATATAAAAAAATGAGTCTTTAAAAAACACACAACTGCTGCAAATAGCTTGGGTGGGGCTGCAAATTAGATGGGGTAGGATCTTAGGGAATCCACAGGGTGGAGCAAATCATGTGATCTAGGCTGATGGAGACTCAGATATGGCTATCAGTCAACCCTGCAACAGGAACAATGACCCCTGTGACCACTCACATCTGGGACAAAGCTACCCTGAGTTCCTGCTCTTATGCCAGACAATCCAATTCCTCCCTGTATGTCTGGATCCCCTAATGCTGTCTGGTGCTGGGAGTCCAAGTAAGTTTGTGCTCTGGCCCTTTAAATGGAACACCTGGGTCTTTAGGAGCCTCCATGTCACTCAACCACAATCCCTGCTGGTTTTTACAGCTCATAGTTGCTGGGACTTCTCTTCCCAGTCTGGAACTCTGGGCGGGGGATCTGGTGTGGGGCTCAGACCCCTGGCTCCTCACAGGCAGCCTCCACAGAGACATCTCCCTCCTGATTAAAAAAACAGCACAACATGGGTGTTGGACCAACCCATTTGGTACCTCTGCTCCTCCTACCAGTCTCTACGTGTTTTCTTCTTTACTTCTCTTGTTGTAGGACTTACATTCAGGAAGCTTTCAGGTGGTTCTGAATGATGGCTATTCTGTATTTTAGTTGTAATTTTGATGTGGTTGTGGGAGGCGGCATGTACTGGCATTTACCTACACCACCCTAGATTAAAATTTTGAATGGAAGGTTTTGGTGAAATTTTTCTTTCAATTACTTTCAATTCTGCTCATGTCTGCAAATGAAATAGAAATTGCAGCCAAATATGAATGTAATGAAAAATAAGTCAATAGTAGGTGTTGCTGTCATAGTTCACTCAGTGCAAAAATAAGCTAACAGAATATGTGGTAAGAAAATAAAATTTGTTTTTATCAATTTGTCTCTTAATAACATAAAGTGACAACATAAAATTCTTTAAATGCAGAATGTGATTTTTATTTTGACAGATTCTCTTTGACATCTTCTGAGAACAAATCTTGTTAAATTATTGAGCAATTCTGACTTATGCAATGACATACTTCATTACTCATCTC
Source organism: Myotis nattereri (assembly GCF_964212035.1). NCBI lineage: Eukaryota > Metazoa > Chordata > Mammalia > Chiroptera > Vespertilionidae > Myotis > Myotis nattereri. The sequence continues at coordinate 109,733,490 of NC_138076.1, forward strand.
AGCAGCAGGTTGGCAATTCAGAGAATGAAGCTACCCTGTGTTGTTAGAGGCAGGTCCACGGAGATGGGCAAGGTGGCCACCCCAGAATCCTTGCTGAGACCTGGGCCTTCCCCTAAATATGCACTAGAGGATTTTTATTGTGTTTGTGTTTTTTGTTAATCCTCATCCGAGGATATTTTTTCCATTGATTTTTAGAGAGTGGAATGGAGATAGCGGGGGTGGGGTGGGGGGGGGGGTAGAGAGAGAGAGAAACACCAATGTGAGAAAAACATGTGGATTGGGTGCTGCCCACATGCTCCCTGACCAGGGCCTGGGATGGATCCTGCAATCCAGGTACGTGCCCTTGACAAGGAATCAAACCTGAGATTCTTCAGTGCACAGGCCAATGTTCTAACCACTGAACAATGGCAGCCAGGGCTGCACTAGAGGTTTTTACCAAATTTTCCAGGAGGTTCTGTTTTTCAAATGGCTAAAAGTAAAGCAATTAGAAATAAATTAAAATATGAGAAAAGTTTACTCTCTCATGATTTTAATGCTGGAAAACAGACACATAAGAATTGAAATTTAATACTGGGCATTTCCCCCCCCCCCCTGCTATCAAAATTGTTTTCATTATTGTAAAAAATAAGTGTTTGTACACTTAAAAATTGTTAAGGTGGAAATTTTATGTATATTTTCCAAATATATATATTTTTAATTTTAGAGGGAAGAAACAAGAGAGAAAAACATTGATGTGATGAGGGAAATATTGATCAGTTGCCTCCCCCACTTGCCCGACCAGGGATCAAACATGTGCCCTGACTGGGAAGTGAACCTGCCACTTTTTAAAAAATAATAATTGGTTTTATTTTAAAAATATATTTTTATTGATTTCAGAGAGGAAGAGAGAGGGAGAGAGAGTTAAAAACATCAATGATGTGAGAGAATCATTGACTAGCTGCATCCTGCATGCCCCACACTGGGGTTCAAACTCTCAACCTGGGCATATGCCCTGACTAGGAATTGAACCATGACCTCCTGGTACATAGGTCGATGCTCAACGAGTGAGCCACACTAGCCAGGCTGAATCTGCCACCTTTTGAGTGTATGGGACAATGCTCCAACGAACTGAGCCACAACAGCCTTGGCTAAAATTATTTTCAAAAGAATCCTAGTGGTGAAATCTATTAAATAAAGGCTTTTAAAAATACATTCTAAAAGTCAATGACAAGCCCTAGCTGGCTTGGCTCAGTGGTAGAGTGTCGGCCTGCGGACTGAGGGGTCCCAGGTTCGATTCCAGCCAAGGGCACATGCCTGAGTTGCGGGCTCGATCCCCAGTAGGGGGTGTGCAGGAGGCAGCCAATCGATGATTCTCTCCCATCATTGATGTTTCTATCTCTCTCTCATTCTCCCTTCCTCTCTGAAATCAATCAATAAATATATATATATATATATTTTTAAAAAAAAGTCAATGACAAAAACAAAACTAGGCCCTACTAGGCTGGGTAGCTCAGTTGGTTAGAGCATTGTCCAGATATGCCAAGGTTGCGGGTTCATTCCTGGGTCAGGGCACATACAAGAATCAACCAATGACAGCCCGAACCAATATGCTCAATTAATATTTGACAAAGGAGGCAAGAACATACAATGGAGCCAAGATAGACTCTTCAATAAATGGTGTTGGGAAAAGTGGACAGATATATGCAAGAAAATGAAACTAGACCACCAACTTACACCATACACAAAAATAAACTCAAAATGGATAAAGGACTTAAATGTACGACAGGAAACCATAAAAATTCTAGAAGAATTCAAAGGCAACAAAATCTCAGACATAATGCCGAAGCAATTGCTTCACTGATACAGCTCCTAGGGCACTTGAAACTAAAGAGAAAATGAACAAATGGGACTACATCAAAATAAAAAGCTTCTGCACAGCAAAAGAAACCATCAACAAAACAACGAGAAAACCCACTGTGTGGGAAAACATATTTGCCAATGTCATATCTGATAAGGGCCTAATCTCCAAAATTTATAGGGAACTCATACAACTTAACAAAAGGAAGATAAACAATCCAATCAAAAAATGGGCAAAGGACCTAAATAGACACCTTTCAAAAGAGGACATTCAGAAAGCCAAGAGACATATGAAAACATGCTCAAAGTCACTAATCATCCGAGAGATGCAAATCAAAACAACAATGAGGTACCATCTCACACCTGTTAGACTGGCTATCATCAACAAATCAACAAACAACAAGTGCTGGAGAGGATGTGGAGAAAAAGGAACACTTGTGCACTGCTGGTGGGAATGCAGACTGGTGCAGCCACTATGGAAGACAGTATGGAGTTTCCTCAAAAAACTAAAAATGGAACTCCCATTTGACCCTGTGATCCCACTTCTAGGAATATATCCCAAGAAACCAGAAACACCAATCAGAAAGGATATATGCACCCCTATGTTCATAGCAGCACAATTCACCATAGCTAAGATCTGGAAACAGCCTAAGTGCCCATCAGTAGATGAATGGATTAGAAAACTGTGGTACATCTACACAATGGAATACTATGCTGCTCTAAAAAGGAAGGAACTCTTACCATTTGCAACGTCATGGATGGAACTGGAGAGCATTATGCTAAGTGAAATAAGCCAGTCAATGAAGGAAAAATACCACATGATCTCACTCATTCATGGATAATAGAGACCATTATAAACTTTGGAACAATAATAGATACAGAGGCAGAGCTGCCTCAAACAGATTGTCAAACTGCAGCGGGAAGGCCGGGGAGGGTTGGGGGGCAGGAGGGAGGGAGGTAAGAGATCAACCGAAGGATGTGTTTGCATGCATATAAGCATAACCAATGGACATAAGACACTGGGGGGTAGGGGAGGCTAGGGGACTGTATAGGGCGGGGGGATAAAATGGACACATATGTAATACCCTTTGTAATACTTTAAGCAATAAACAAACAAACAAACAAACAAAAAACACACACAAAAAAGAATCAACCAATGAATGCATAAATAAGTGGAACAACAAATGGATGTTTTTCTCTCTGTCTTTAAAAAAAAGAAAAATCAGTGAATGCATGAATGGGTGGGACAATAAATCAATGTTTCACTCTCTTCTGCTTTCATCTCTCTCTCTCAAATAAATAAAAATTAAGAAACAACAACAAAGAAAAAGACAAAAAATACAAGATAGAAAACATTGTTTACTCATCTACTGCCTATTCATCTATTACTCTCTGAAAAATAATAGTAATCCACTTTTCCATAAATCTGACTTCCAATAATATAAACTTTTTGGGACATGTCTAGGAACTAAAGAAGCAAAAGGTCTTTTAATGGTTGAAGTAGCCACCACTGATAAATTGAGTCCCTGAGCCCATAGCTCCAGCATCATCTCTGCTCTGACTAGTGCTAGAGATACAGTCTTTGAGCTGATCTCTTCCTATTCCACAAAAACCACTCCTTTCCCCTCAAAGTATAAAGGGGTAAATTTGGTTGCAGTTTCTTAGTTATAAGTACACTAGAAGCCCGATGCATGAAGATTTGTGCAAGAATGGGCCTTCTTTCCCCTGGCTGCTGCACCGTCTTCGCTCTGGCCAGAGCTGCCTTTCCACCTTCCCACGCTGCCCAGAGGCCTGGAGCAGCTGGGGCCATGTGGAATGCCTGCATCATTGCCATGGTGACGATGCAAGCATCCCGCCCCGCCCCCAGCCGCTCGGTGCCTGCATATGCAAATTAACCTGCCATCTTTGTTGGGTTAATTTTCATACTCACTCCTGATTGGCTGGTGGTGTCATGAAGGTATGGTCAATTTGCATCTTACTCCTTTATTAGTATAGATTGTAATCCACACTTTGTGGAGATTCCCTTTAGAGAGCCTATAATTCAGTGTTTCCAAGCTCTGGAGTTAAATCTATGAAGGTTCGAATCCCAGATACTTGATCTGGGGCAAGTTGCTTCGGTTGTCCATGTGTTAGGGTCCTTTTCTATAAGATGGGATTAATAACATGGTTGTCTAGAGGACTGAATGAGATAATACACAAGTTTAGGGCAATACCTGGGATAGAGAAAGACACACACATCCTCACACACATATAGATGCTATCTTAATAAATTAATTTATACACTGTAACATTGCCACTATTGTAGGCTGTGTACTCACCTGGCCTTGTGTTTTCTTTTTCCCCCTTCTCAGCTGGATGCATTATGTGGATGTACTTATTTACCTGATTATTTAATTTCAACATAATTTTTGTTGTTTAAAATCACCCAGAATCACTATACCCCTTTATCCCTTTTAACATTTGGCTGCATCCTTTTCTGGAATATATATATTTACATTGTTTCACAAAATTAGGTACTGTCACTTGCTTTTTTTCTTGAACAGACTGTAAATCCCACCAGGAAATAGATCATATGGTTTTGCTCACCATGGTATCCCCTGTACCTGGTTTAGCCCATGGATCATAGCAGGCACTCACAAAATTAAAAAAACAAAAAGCCCAAAGGAAGGAATGACACCATGTTAATAAACACTTATTCACAGAATCATTAATCATAATCACATACCTATATAGGTATGTCACAGTTCTAGCTTCTAAACTTATTTCCAAGCAAGCTTCTAAACTTATTTCCAATTTGTTTCATATATATTTGAAATATTTTAAAAGATCTTTTTTAAAAGGAACAAAGAATAATAGCACACATTATTAAACCTAATCATCCAGAATCAAATTTTAAGATTTTGACAGTTTTGCTTCACTTTTTTGGATAAAAGAAATAAAGCATTGTAGATGAAGTTTAAAGTCTGCATTTTTCTTTCCTCAGTTTAATTTCCCTTCTTACATGGCCAATAGCTGTTATGGATTTAGTGTGTACACCTTCAATCCATGCTGATACTTACAAAAAGTATGTGATTCATATGGATTCTGTTGGATTTTGTTTATTTATAAATATGGTATCTTAGTGTATATCTAGTTCTGCAACTTGCTTGTTTGTTTGTTTTGTTAATCCTCACCCGAGGATATTTTTTCCATTGCTTTTCAGAGAGTGGAAAGGAGGTAGGGAGGGACCCTCTTCCCCAAAGCAGCCACAAGTGACCTCTGAAAATGGTTTGCTATTCACTTGACCCCGAAAACCCCACAAAATCATGCAAATCAAGAGGCTCAAATCTTCGTATTCACTTTAAGAACACTTGTGAAACTGCTCAGGCCACCAAGGGTATGCAAATTTGAAAAGCCACTAAGTATCTGAAGGATGTCACTTTACAGAAGCAGTATGTGCTATTCTGTCGTTACAGTGGTGGAACTGGTTAAGTGTGCCCAGGCCAAACAGTGGGGCTGGACACAGGGTCAGTGGCCCAAAAAGAGTACTGAATTTTTGCTGCATATACTTAAAAATACAGAGAACAATGCTGAACGTAAGGGTTTAGTTGTAGATTCCCTGGTCATTGAGCACACCCAGGTGAACAAAGCTCCCAAGATGCAGTGTAGAACTTACAGAGCTCATGCCACGTTGAGATGATCTTGTTTCTAACCCAGAAACGGAGGTGCACAGAAGAAAAATATCCCAGAAGAAACTGAAGAAACAAAAACTTACTTATGGCCCAGGAATAAATTCAGCATAAAATAAATACTAATAAAAGTAAAAGCAGACAGAACCTAGCGAGAGAACATGGCAAAAGATCCTGGACAGAACCTGGCTACAGAACTTGGCTGGAGAACCTAGACAGAACCTGGCTGAAGAACCTAGCAAGAGAACATGGCTATAGATCCTGGCTATAGATCCTGGCTGGAGATCCTGGATAGAACCAGGCGAGAGAACCCAACCATGCTGGTCAACTGAACGCTGCCTCCGTGTAATTCCTTCTTCACCGACTCCGTCCACACCTTTGGGAACCCCTGGACCTGCTGGGGTTGGACCCCGACAAATATGTGCTTCTCTCCTTCCTGATGCCAACTCCACCAGCTTCAGCCACTCAAGAGCTCCACAGACTCCCTTTGTCTTTGTAAAACATCAGGCCATAGTCTATTAAGCTTAGCAGGATATGGAAGGGGTAGTATTCTTCAGTGTTTAATTACCTACTGACTTTGTGTGTCCTAAACCTTTCAGTTTATGACTGAAATGGTAGAAATACTGTATGACATTGAGAAAGTTGATTAACCTCTCGGTGCCTCAGTTTCCTCATATGTAAAAATGGGGGTGCCGAAACTGGTTTGGCTTAGTGGATAGAGCGTCGGCCTGCGGACTGAAAGGTCCCAGGTTCGATTCCGGTCAGGGGCATGTACCTGGGTTGCGGGCATATCCCCAGTAGGAGATGTGCAGGAGGCAGCTGATCGATGTTTCTCTCTCATCGATGTTTCTAACTCTCTATCTCTCTCCCTTCCTCTCTGTAAAAAATCAATAAAATATATTTTTAAAAAAATGGGAATAGTAATTTCTTTTTAGGGTTGTTTTATGTAATAAATGAGTTTACACTTATAAAAAAAAAGTAAAAGAAAAAGAAAAAAATAAAGAAAGGAGAGAGGGAAGGGGAGAGAAACATTATTGTGAGAGACACATTGATTGTTTGCCTCCCTCACCTGCCTGATCTGGGTGGGGATTGAACCTGCAACCCAGGTATGTGCCCTGTGCCCTTGACTGGGACTCGAACCACGATCCTTCCATGAATGGACCGATGCTAACTGCTGAGCCACACTAGTCAGGGCTGCAAATTTCTTTTTTCCACTCTGCAATTATTTTGAATTTTATCCACAATCATTTATCCTTTGAAAAGTATCAAGCTATTTCATGTGTCATCATTTGAATACCTTTCATTTTCCTCTTATTCTCTACTGCTGGACATGTAGGTTCTTGATTTTTTACTATTGCAAGCAATGCTATAAACGGTTACTGTCATTACAACATTTTATTGTTTTACACATAATCTTAAAGTCAATTAAATTATTTTTATTTACAATATTTCATTTGACAAAAAAATCTTTTATGATTACATCTGTGAAGACAGAGCAAGGGCAGGACCTTTAAACACACAAAAAGGAAAATTGGCAGCCTGTCTTGTGGCTTGGGACAGGGGTGGAGAACATGTGCTCAGTGTGTGAGTAGAAGATACACTAGATGAGTGCAAAAGGGACCCCCACTACAGAACATTCCCTACTTGTTCTACTCCAAATACCATGCAGGATGCCTGGGAAAGTACAGGATAAGACTGCAAAATGAAATTGAATTCTGAGCTGCACAGTAATGATCTAATAATCCAAGCTCAAAGGAGAGAGGAAACAGGAGATTGGTGTGAGGAGGTTCCCTGGAAGAGCAAAGGTAGAGGCTGAAAATCTAGATGGGGTTTCCGGACTGGAAAGGTTGCTAAAGTCACTCCTAGAAAATGACCTTCACTACTCAAATGTTAATCATTCGAGATTAACATTTAAACATTTCAGAAGGGTGCATGAAAAAGGAAATTGAGTTGGCTTTTAAAATGATATTAGTCCTCAGCATCTGGGGCCACAGTGTGATATTAGGTTGAGGATTTGGCGGCCAGTGTGACTTCTGTTCCCTGTCCCTGCACATGTCCTAGCACCAACTCCAATGTTCCCAGCGCAAAGACAGCTCAGCGGCTGAGATGTCACTTGCTGGCGAATATCACTACACCATTGTGTACCTCACACAACACTTCTACACAAAATGCGAAAGGCACTGGACGAGACTGAGTTAAACCGATTGAATTTGGGCGTTTATCTCACGCCCTCTTCTGTGGCTTGATACCCTGGCCTGAAAGCTGTGTCTGCGCTCACTTTCGATGGCTGACACCGACTTGATGGCTCCCCGAGGCCTGTTGACTTCCAGTCCGCACCGAGGCTGGGTGAGAGGACAGTGGCCTAGGGACAGCGACCAACTCTCACTGCGCGCCGCGCGGGCGGGGACAGCGCCGGGCCGCAGGTGGCGGCCGGACCAGGAAGCGCGGGCGGGGCAGATCGAGCGTGACGCGCGGTCACGTGACGCCCGTGGAATGCCAACAATGTAGCGAATGTCCCACTTGGGTCTGCGCGTCGGAGCGGAGCCACGAGCACCCGGGAAGATGGAGCCGCCGCCGTCTGCGCCGCCGCCCCGGTCTCCGCGGGGCTACCAGCCGCTGCCGCCACCGGCGCACGGTCACTCGGCGCGCGAGGCCCCGGGGCCGCGGACGACGGCGCCCCCGCGGCGGTAGACGGTGCCGAGGTGAGGCGGGCGAGCGGGGCCGGGAAGTTCTTCGCTGGGGCCCCGCCCGGAACCGCCGCCGCGTCGTCGTGGTCCTGGTCGCGTCGCGGGCCCGAGTCGGCGGCCGGGAAGTCAGGGCGGGCGGCGCCGCTTTGTTGCGCCGGCCGGTCGGCGAGGGACTGGGTCCGCGCAGGGCCCACCTCCACCGGAGCCTGGGACGCGTCCCTTCCGTGGGCCGCGCCGTCGCAGGTCCCCTCCCCCTCATCCTGGGGCCGCGCCATCTCGTGTCCCCACCCCCTTCCTCAGGGCCAAGCCGGCGCCCCGAACGTTCCGTCCTCACGGCCGCCCGGGCTCCGGGGGTTTCGGGCTGGCCACCGTGACGCGGCCTCTCACGACTTAGCCCCCGGGACTGGGGAGGGCGGGCTCCGAGGAGCTCACACTCCCCTGCGCTCCCCCTCGAGCCTCGTCTGGAGCGCTAGGAACTGCGTTCCGGTCGGGGACGTGCTCGCTTGCTCTGACCCGACCTGGTCCCAGGTCCCAGCCTCGGGGTGGCGGGCCCCCGGGCCCCGAGCACACTTGCCTGCGCGGGGTAGGGTCCCGGGTCTGCGGCCGCCGCCTTCCGCTCCGAGCCCTCCGGTGACAAGTCCCCTCTTGCTGGGACAATCGTGGAAGTACACGTAGTTTGTGGATCTATTTATGTTGGCAGTTTTAAATAAAACTGGCATTTTCACCCTCATGTGGGACATAAGTGAGAGTGTTCTGAATGTCAGAAGAATCTGGACTTAAAATGATTTAACCTTCACTTGTAAACCACAGTGTCCCTGCCGCAGGTAAAACCCAAGGACCCTGCGGTGCTATTCTCCTGAAATTTTTACTTAGTAGTTGAAGAGCCTTTCAATAATGGGGAAACGAACTGGTGGCTGATTATCAGGAAACCTGTACTAAATCTGGCTTCATATTTTTAGTGAAATCTCCGCTTCAATCCCTGCGTGATGGATCATCGTTTCTGAGTGCCAAATCAAGAGACAACGCTGCTTTATCTTTTATGTTTTTTCTTTAGCTGTTGTAATGAGGAAGTAACAAAAATCTTCCAGAATAAGAATGCAGATACTATTTAACAAAGACTGTTTTCAGTTATAATTAACAAGACACTATTAGCTTCAGACAGTTTGGTCTCATTATCCAGGTACATAGAGTGCTGTTTAATGAGTAAATCAGCATTCCTTTGAAATTAAAGTTGCTGAATATTAATAAACCTACAACAGCCGAGCAATATAAAGTGGTATCTGAGCAGAAGACGTTTTGCAAAATTATTAGTAAATTTCTAGAATCATGGCATTTTAGAACTGGAAAGGGATTCTTCTAGCCTCTCTGTCCACTTTGAAATAGTTGGACACAAATGTAAATTGGAGCTGTACACATTTCTTTCTTTTTCTTAGCAAATCACAAAGGTTGGTGGGAGGGATTTTCCTTTGATGGGAGGGGAATGCTTTTACAATAAGATGCCTTGCTATTTTATTTATTTGTTTTTTATATATTTTGTTATTGATTTCAGAGAGAGGAAAGGAGAGGGAGAGATAGAAATATCAATGATGAGAATCATCACTTGGCTGCCTTCTGCACACCCTACTACTGGGGATCAGGCCCCCCACCGCAACCAACCGGGTATGTGTCCTGACCAGGAATCAAACCTCCTGATTCATAGGTCCAGCCCAACCACTGAATCACACCCCCGGGGATATTCCAAATGCTGTGTTGTAAATAGCCAGCCCTGGGCTCCTAAATCCCACTGTGTGTGTGTGGAGATGGGGAAAGAATTGACGCTGATAAATTTGCTGTAAACACACAGGAAGAATTTTGGGAAGTGTTAAATCCAGACCAGCACAGTTTTTGAAAAGCTGCTTTTATATTTTATTTTATTTTATTTTATTTTATGATTATAATAATATGAAAGTTTTAAACAGTATTTCTTATTGATTGCTTTTAAACTGTGGGCTTGAAATACAGAAGATGATTCTGTGCATTTACTTTGTCGTGACTGTAAATCTGCTGTAACAAAGAGCAAAGTATCCTAATCAACAGAATGAAGGGTTGGCCTTGATAATCCTTACAGTGATGGATTGATTCATAGGTCGATGCTCAACCACTGAGCTACACTGGCCGGGCTCCATTGATTTTTTTAGACAGAGTGAAATGGAGGGGGAGAGAGAAAAAAAACAGATATAAGAGACTGACCCTGCAACCAAGGTACGTGCCCTTGACCCGAATCAAACCTGGGACCCTTCAGTCCGTGGGCTGACGCTCTATCCACTGAGCCAAACTGGCTAGGGTGTGACAGGTGATTTAAGTTAATTGTATACTTTTTGTTCATGTGCCAGTATTTGACATTCATTGGAATTTTTCTGGAGGCTAAATGAAGACTCATATTTAGTAGCAGTGGTTTGTATGTAGTGTTAACTAATGGGTACAATATTGTGGTATAGGCATATGCTATAGTCTCTAAAATAGGCATATGCTATAACCTCTGAATTAGCCTCATATTATTCTCACATTGTTTTACATGAGCCTCCTATATAGGCACTGAGCCAGGCTGGCTGGGCCTGAGAATCTTAAGAATTTAAGTTGAGCCGTGGCTTGTGTGGTTCAGTTGGTTGAGCATCGTCCCATGCACCAAAAGGTCACTGTTTTGGTCTTTGGTCAGGGCACATACCCAAGTTTCGGGTTCAATCCCGGGGTTCAATCCCCGATTAGGGTGCATGAGGGAGGCAGTTATCGATGTTTCTCTAACTCCTTCTCCCTCTAAAATCAATAAAAACATATTTAAGAAAAAAAAGAATGTAAGTTGGCTTTTGAATGGTGTGGGCTTCCTTTTGGAGCGTAGGCCTCTGCCTCCAGGCAGTTATCTTGAGCATGAAAAGCTAAGGACCAGCATGTTCCATTACTAATTAACTCATCATACCTCAGGAGTCTCACACTCCAGTGTTTTCATTAAGGGGATTCAGTACCTGCCTCTTCTCCAACATTATCTGCCTGTTCATCTTTCTCTTCTATTTGAGCCTTTTTTACCAGGAGTTCCAGATTCCAAGAATAGCCTCACACTTCCTCTGTCAAATTACATCCCTTTAGCCTTTCCAATTTTGGTGAACACTCCTTTCTCTAGGTTTTCTCCAAATAGGCACATGCACTGGGATTCTTTGGAAAGTTACAGTATTACCTCTGTTCTGACTTCCTATCTGGGGGATACCGAAATTTGGAGGGAAGGAGGTGCACAGGAGGGAGGCGTTTCTGGGTTATGGAGTGGAATATAAGGAGACCCATCCTGTACCCTATATCATATGGATATCGTGTACAAAGGTAATGGAGAATGTGATGGTTTGCTTTTCCCCTAGATTGTAAGTTTAATTTAGAGGTGAGACTTGTTCTGCCTGGATGAGACCTCATAATGTCCAGCAGAGTATTTGATACACATATGGCACTTAAAAACCCAATGTGGCCCTGACCGGTTTGGCTCAGTGGATAGAGCAGCCGTGGGCAAACTACGGCCCACGGGCCGGATCCGGCCCATTTGAAATGAATAAAACTAAAAAAAAAAAAAAAAAAGACTGTACCCTTTTATGTAATGATGTTTACTTTGAATTTATATTAGTTCACACAAACACTCCATCCATGCTTTTGTTCTGGCCCTCCGGTCCAGTTTAAGAACCCATTGTGGCCCTCGAGTCAAAAAGTTTGCCCACCCCTGGGATAGAGTGTCGGCCTGCAGACTGAAGGGTCCCAGGTTCAATTCCGGTCAAGGGCATGTACCTTGGTTGCGGGCACATCCCCAATAAGGGGTGTGCAGGAAGCAGCTGATCGATGTTTCTCTCTCATTGATGTTTCTAACTCTCTATCCCTCTCCCTTCCTCTATGTAAAAAATCAATAAAATATATTAAAAAAAACCCACCAGTGTGATGACACTGCTCATTGGAGAGTTTTCCTGGATTCCCAGAGGAATGTAATCACTGATTTCCCTAGAGATCCTCATTATGAGGGTTTCCGGGCCTGGATAGCCCTGGGAGGTACATCAGCCTAGTGGCTTATGACTCTTGACAGGCCAGCATCTGGCTGGAGGCCTGGTCTGTCATCCTGATTCAGTTTATCTTTGCTAGGTAATTATAGTAAGGACGTTATTTAAAGAATAAATGGAATTCTAGGTCCAAGAAATTATGTTTTTAAAAATACCAGCGGGTGTCAGTACAGGTCCTGTAATACACAGGTTTGGTTTGTTCCTTGGTTGGTGCTTGATTGTGCTTGGCAGCTGGTGTGGGTTCGTGAATCATTAGGAGAAATTAGAATAAAGATTCTTGAACATTTTATAGCATTTTCTAGGATTGGATTGAGAACTGGGATTGGAGTGGGTAGGGCCAAATTAAGGGATGCTTAACATATTGCTCTCACATTGTTTTATATACTAAGCCACCTGTATATGAGCCACCTATATATACTAAGCCACCTATATATGCTAAGTGTAGGATTTAGTACCTGTCTCAGCTCCAGATATGAAAGTGAAGTGTTTTTGTTCTGTGAGTTCTGTTACCATTTTAAAATTCCAGTGTCATGAAATTTTTGCTAAAGTATACTTGCCCTAGCTTAGCCGTGGGCAAACTACGGCCCTCGGGCCGGTTTGAAATGAATAAAACTAAAAAAAAAAAAAAAAAAAAAGACCGTACCCTTTTATGTAATGATGTTTACTTTGAATTTACATTAGTTCACGCAAACACTCCATCCATGCTTTTGTTCCGGCCCTCCGGTCCAGTTTAAGAACCCATTGTGGCCCTCGAGTCAAAAAGTTTGCCCACCCCTGCCCTAGCTGGTTTTGCTCAGTGGATAGAGCATCAGCCTGCGGACTGAAGGGTCCTGGGTTTGATTCCAGTCAGGGGCACGTACCTTGGTTGCAGGCTCCCGGGAGAGTGCAAGAGGCAACCAATTGATGTTTCTCTCATATCGATATTTCTCTCTCTTTCCCTCTCTCTAAAATTCAATGGAAAAATACCCTTGGGTGAGGATTAAAGAAAAAATGATGTTGAAAAATAGATAAATAATAAAATAAATTTTAAAGTATACTTAAATTAGTTGATGCCAAAGAAATGTCCAAAGTTTATTTTGCTTAATACCCCTGTATTTTTAAAGTTCACATCAAAGAGGCCTTATGGTCATATTTATAAAATTTGTGATGAAAGAAAATGCCCATGTGTTAACTCTTATTAAAATAATTTAGTAGTGTGTCAGAGTAGCTCATTTCCAGCTACAATCTTAATTTGACTGATGAGTATTGTCATGAAAAACCTTTCAGAAGTTTAATTTGGCCATGAAAGCCACTGTCTTAAAACTAAAGTCTAAAATACAAGATCTCAAGCTGAGAAAATACTTCCATTCTTTATGAGACGAGGAAAGTTTCATCCTTTCCAAATGATTTGGGCAAGAGCGCAGTTTGCTCATAGGTGCTATTTTACATATTTTAAAGGGCAGGAACAATACCTCTGGTATTCCTAGGACCAGTGCATCCTATAAGCCTGGAGGAAGATGGAAAGAAAATGAGAACAGGCATGGTATCCTATTCCTCCCTACTCACAAGGAGTCCTCCCAGTGGTGGGTTTATGGAGTGTCACTGAATAATTCTTCCAGCTTTTCTGTATGTTTGAAAAGAATATTTTTTCTGTTTGAAATTTTTTATTATGAAGTGTTGAAAGGAAAAAAAACACCAGGATATCTGACCTAGATTCTGTTTAGGGGAGCATGCAGTTGGTATTTCTCAGTTCAGGCATAAACATAAACATAGCACAGAAATGTGGTGTCACTTGTGCAGGTTGGCTTTTATAACTGGAATTTTTGTGGGACATGTGGGCTGTAAGAGTGGGACTCTGCAGAAGCCGCTCCCCATGTGTTTCAGAGTCCTCACAAGGAGATGACAGTGTGTTGGGGAGGATGTGTGCAGTACACGGCAGTTTAGGCTTCACTCTGCCAGGGAACTTTGAACCCAGTCCCTAGGTCCAGTCTTTTCATCATTTAGCTATGTTTGTAAAGGAAACTATTGTTCAAACACTATTTAGCTAGATGTGAATAGGTAGGCAACTTATTTTCCTTTTTTAAATCAAGGTAAAATACACATATGGTAAAACATACATATTTATCATTTTAACCATGTGCAGTTCACTAGCATGAAATACATTCACATTGTTGCTGCAATCATCACCATGCTCTATACCAGCGGTTCTCAACCTGTGGGTCGCAACCCCTTTGGGGGTTGAATGACCCTTTCACAGGGGTTGCCTAAGACCATCAGAAAACACATATATAATTACATATTGTTTTTGTGATTAATCACTATGCTTTAATTGTGTTCAATTTGTAACAATGAAAATACATTCTGCATATCAGATATTTACATTACGATTCATAACAGTAGCACAATTACAGTTATGAAGTAGCAACAAAAATAATTTTATGGTTGGGGGTCACCACAACCTGAGGAACTGTATTAAAGGGTCGCGGCATTAGGAAGGTTGAGAACCACTGACATACTGTATTAGGTAGAATTGCTATATCTCCTGGAATTGGTAGAGTGGCCTTGTCTATTAGGTGTCCTTTAGGGCCCAGTGGCTCAGTCTCCCCAGTCACCTGAGCTGGGCACTCTAGGTGAGCCCCTTTGTGGGCTGTGTGGACAGTCTTGTAGTTGAGCCTTGATTGCTGTTGGTGCCACTGGGAGGAATTGACCTCCAGGCCAATTGGCTGTGAGGACCAGATGCAAATACAGTGGGAGAGCTGCTATGCAAGAAACCCCCCTATGGAGCAGGACTTGGTGATCACTGAACCTGCCTCTTGAGTGTGTCGCTTGTGGATGTGTAGAATTGTAATCTGGTATGGTCTGAAATTGTTCGCCAGGTGCACTGGATCTAGGGCCTCCACAGAGGTGCAAAGTCATCCACTGACTGGGGCCACCTGGCAGGAGCCATAGAAGGATCTGCAGATGGCTGCTATTTGTATTGAGAGGTGCCCAGGTGAGGCCCAGTTGTGAAGCAAAGAGGACTGGTGCTAGTGCCAGGTCTTGGGCCTTTTATTAGTAGGTTTGGGGCACCCTGACACCAGCTGCAGCTTGTTTGAGAGATTTCAGCAAAGTCAGAAGCCTGAGCCAGAACAGGCTATTCATATGGAAAAGCTGCTGCAAACAGCTTGGGTGGGACTGCAAATTGGATGTGGTGGGTCTCGGAATCATCAGGGTGGAGCAAACAGTGTGAGCTAGGCTGATGGAGACTCAGATATGGCTGCAGGTCAGCCCTGGAACAGGGGTGGGGGTCGGGGAGGTGGGGGCGTAGGTCCCAGCACAGGAACAATTACCCCTACGAGCATCCCTGTCTGGGAAAAAGCCACCCCTGAGTTCCTGCTCTTATGCCAGACAGTCCAGTTCCTCCCTGTATGTGTCTGAGTCCCCCAAAGCCTCCCAGTGCTGAAGCTCAGAGGGATTGAGTCTGAGTAAGTTTGTGCGCCTGTCCAGTAGCCTCGGTGTCACTCAGCCACAATCCCCGCTGGTTTTTACAGCCCATAGTTGCAGGGACTTCTCTTCCCAACTCTGGCACCCTGGGCTGGGGGTCTGGTGTGGGACTGGGACCCCTTGCTCCTCATGGGTGGCCTCTGCAGAGGCGATGTCCCTCCTGATTAAAAAAAACAAACAGTACATGTGGGTATCGGACCAGACCATTTCATGCCGCTGCCCCTCCTACCAGTCTCAGTGTACTTTCTTTTTCTTTAGTTGTAGGACTTCAATTCAGGCAGTTCTGAATGATGATTGTTCTGTATTTTAGTTGTAATTTTGATGTAGTTGTGGGAGGCGGCGAGTAAAGGCGGTTGGTTACCTATGCTGCCATCTTGTTTCTCTGCATCTTAACTTCAGAAAGAGCATAGCTACTTCCTGAGTGCCTTGCCCATACACAATCATGTAGTACTCAGTGCTCTCTCTTTTTTTTTTTTAATATATTTTATTGATTTTTTACAGAGAGGAAGAGGGAGGGATAGAGAGTTAGAAACATCGATGAGAGAGAAACATCGATCAACTGCCTCCTGCACATCTCCTACTGGGGATGTGCCCGCAACCCAGGTACATGCCCTTGACCGGAATCGAACCTGGGACCTTTCAGTCCTCAGGCCGACGCTCTATCCACTGAGCCAAACCGGTTTTGGCT
Organism: Myotis nattereri; assembly: GCF_964212035.1. NCBI lineage: Eukaryota > Metazoa > Chordata > Mammalia > Chiroptera > Vespertilionidae > Myotis > Myotis nattereri. Next base: position 109,749,892 of record NC_138076.1, read on the forward strand.
ACTCAGTGCTCTCTTGCATCACCTTTTTTTTAAAAAACTGATTTTTAGAGAGAGGAAGAGAGAGAGAAAAAGAAACATCAATGTGAGAAACATTGATTGGCTGCCTCCCGTACACACCCCAATGGGGGATGGAACCCGCAACCTAGACATGTGCTCTCTACCTTTTGGTATATAGGATGAGCCACTTAGCCAGGCAGCATCACCTTCTTTGCACCACCTTAGTGGCAGGGTTCATCACTGGTTCAGGATAGTAGGGGTAGGTGACTTCATGTATTCATTTAATATGCTTCCTGGGCCTGTGGGCCTGTGTGACAGGCATCGAGTAGGTGCTCCTGGCCTCACGGAGCTTGCAGTTCTGGTGATTGAGGAGGAAACAGGCACATCAGTCACGTCACACTGTAATAGTGCTGTTGTGGAGTTGGGGGTATGAGTGAACAGGACCATTGAGATGGGGGAGCAGGAGGGCCCTTTTGATGAAGGGGCTTTTAAGCTGAGAATTCTAGAAGTATAAGAGTCCAGCAGGGAGGGGAATTTGTTCTGAGCGGAGAGAACAGTCTTGTCAAGTTCCAGAGGTAAGGGAGAATTTGTTGCCTTTAACTTGCCCAGGGCCACCCAGATTGAACCTGGTTCTGGGTGTTTGGGACAGCGGTTGCCAGCCGTTTGGACCTCACAGACCACCAGTGGTCCATGGACCACCGGTTGGCAACCGCTGGTTTGGGAGGCAGGTAGTTCCTTGAAGCTCAAAATGCTGCTTAGGACAGAGCACCTTGGACCTAGTTGCAGGCAACTTTCAAGCAGTAAGTCTAACGACTTCAACTTTTCCTCTCTGCTTTTCTTTCAAGTAAAGAAAAAGATACTTTACCTTTTTTCAAAAAAATTTTTAGAGGACATTTATTAAAGCTGGGGACAGTGAAATAAGAAAGGGTTGGGGAGCCCTGGCCAGTGTTTTCAGTGGTTAGAGCGTTGGCCCTCACACTGAAGGGTCTCGGGTTTGATTCCTGGTCAAGGGTAAGTACCTGGGTTGTGGGTTCGCTCCCTGCCCCGGGTGGAGGGATGTGTGGGAGGCAAACAATCTAATCTAATATATCTATTGCATCGATGTTTCTCTCCCTCTCCCTCTCCCTCTCCCTCTCCCTCTCCCTCTATGTCTAACCCCACCCCCCCCCCCCTCCACTTTCTCTGAAAAGCAATGGAAAAAATATCCTCTGGTGAGGATTAACAATAAATAAATGAATGAATGAATGAATGAATGAATGAATGAATGAATGAATGGGGAAATGAGCCCAGGCTGGTCTGCTTTGGCTCATTAAGAAGTCAGAGAAAAGGGGGCCTTGGGGACAGGTTCAGGGGGTGTGCCTGGAATGAGCTACTTCTGCAGATACTTTAACTTTTTTTTTATATAATATATTTTTATTGATTTCAGAGAGGAAGGGAGAGGGAGAGAGAGATAGAAACATCAATGATGAGAATCACTGATCGGCTGCCTCCTGCACGCCCCTTACTGGGATTGAGCCCACAACCAAGGCATGTGCCCTGGCCAGGAATCGAACTGTGGCCTCTGGTTCATAGCTCAGCACTCAAACACTTTGCTACATCAGCCAGGCTACTTCGGTACCTTTTTAACTAAGCCCATCTGCATTTTGCCCTGTTCTTGTCTCCTGACTTTATTAAAGCCTTTTTTATTTTGAATTCTGAACTTACTAGTAATTCTAATCATTGTCCAGTGTGTTGTGCATTACAGATGAGCGTGATCTCACACGCACCTGTGATCTTCAGAGCAGCCTTGTCAAATACACAAAGCAAGGCTTGTCAGCAAGCAGGAAACTGAATCTCCAGAGAGGTGCAGTGCCAGCCCATATCACACAGAGCTAGTGCCAGAGCCTGGCAGAAGTCAGGTTCCCAACCTCCAGCTGGTTTTTTTGCTCTGAAACAGCCATCTTCTGAATCAGCCTCCCCCAGCCGTCCTCATCTCCCAACAGCTGCCCTCCTCCATCCACACTCTGGTTGCTCTCTTGAAGGTCCCCACTGGCTCAGAGAAGGCACCACCATCAGCTCTGGCTCATAAGCTAGAAACTTGGGCTTCATCTTTCAAGCCCATCTCTAGTGTACACCACCAGCTTCTGTGGGTTTCACCTCTTAAGCACTACTGAATTGCCTACTTCTCTCTATCCTCCAGCTACTACTCTTACTTCAGACCCCATAATTCTTTGGGCAAAATTTTATTGTCACTTGTATTATACTATATTTAAATAATGTATTTATGTGTCTGTCTTCCCCATGTTAAACTGTGAGCTCCTTAAAGTCAGAGGCTGATCATTATTTTCTGTATCCCTAAGACCTAGTAACAGGGTCACCTGTGAAGTTGTTCAGGTTGTGCACTGCTCAAGGACCGTGCATGTAAACGGGCATGCTTCACATCATACAGATACTTGTGTGAGGGCATGTTCAGCCCACTTGGAGACTCTGAGCCACTCACAAAAGACCTGAGCAGCAGTAGAGAATCAGTGGCACACGTGTCATGTGACACGTCTGGAGGGCACTTGTGATCACACTTCCCCTGTGTGACCGTACTAAGGCCATTCATTACTTTTTCTCCTGTGCCTAAAAGGTCTAGTTCCTACTCTCCATTTGATTTAGACTTTACTTGCTCCCTCTCATCTGGTGTGTGTGTGATGTATTGTGACATGTGGTATCAGGATATGTCTAAGAGTGGGCCAGGCTGCTGTCCCCAGGGCTCCTCAGGGCAAGAGCTCCTCATATTGTACAATAATATGGTATCAAAACAATTTACTTGAGGAAGGAGTACCCTTTTATAATCCCACAAAGGTACCACATGAATTATCAGGGGCTCTGCCAATAACTACACAGTAAGCATTTGATATGGTGATGAAGCAAGATCTTGGAGCTGACCACTTACTCAACTTCTCACAGAATCACAGTTTGCAGTAGCCCAACACCAGAAACAACTCAAATGTCCCCCTGTGGCAGAATGGATAAATAAGTATGGTATAGTTATGCCATGTAATATTACTCAGTAATGAAAAGTGGCAAACTGTTTCCACACACCACATGTATAAATAACCAGACATGGTATTGAATAAAATCAATGGGACACAACCCAGCTGGTGTGGCTCAGTGATTGAGCATTGACTCATGAACCAGATCACAGTTTGATACTTGTTCAGAGCACTTACCAGGCTTACGGGTTCAATCGCCAGTAGGGGGCGTGCAGGAGGCAGCTGATCAATGATTCTCATCATTGATGTTTCTATCCCTCCCTCTCCTTTCCTCTTTCTGAAATCAATAAAAACATATTTTAAAAAATCAGTGTGGTCCTAGGTGGTTTGGCTCAGTGGATAGAGCATTGGCCTGTGGACTGAAGGATCCCGGGTTCGATTCTGGTCAAGGATATGTACCTTGGTTGCAGGCTCTATTCCTGGCCCTGGTTGGGACGTGTGCGGGAGGCAACCAATAAATGTGTCTCTCCCTCCCACTCTCTCTAAAAATTAATTGGAAAATATCAGGTGAGGATTAACAAAAAAAATAAAATACAATACATCAAGGGGACAAAATACAGACCATGTAGGTCCATGGATAGAAAGTTAAAAAACTGGTCAAACTAACCCTTGGTGTTAGAAATTGTAAGGGTGGTTCACTGAAGTGTTGGTCTGTTGGTGGGGGCTTTGGGATTGTACTGGCAGATTCTGTGACCCAGATGCTGTTTGTAAGAGTGTGCTCTTTGTGAACATTTGTTGATTTATGTTTTGTACATTTAAAAATAAAAGTATGTTTCTGGCCTGGTATCTCAGTTGATTAGAGTGTTGTCCCTATACACCAAGATTGAGGGTTCAATACCCAGTCAGGGTGAAACTGGACAATAAGTGGGTCCAAGCTGCCTGTCACTACTTGAGCCAATTAAGCAGGGATAGGGTTGAATCGTATATGATTGTTTTATTTTCCAGTATTACTGGCAGCATGGGAGAGCAGGAGGTCATCCACAAAAATCTGCTTTGCTCCTCACCCCCATAAACCAGCTGCTTATATTGGGTAGAAGGACAAAGATTACTTGGGGAAGTAGGCAACAAGAATAATAATGGGTATAATGGTTACAGATGACAGACAATGCAGGCTTGGGGGTTGCAAATCTTTCCAGGCAGTTTTCAGATAAGAAGAATGGACCACATTTCCAGGTCCTGGGGTATATAACTCCCAGCCAGGTCAGAATGTGCTTTCTTTAATCAAAACAAAATGATCACAGTTAACAGAGGATGATTAATTTTTCTCATAACTATAGTTAGTCCCCACTATTCTATTTCTCCCTCCCACCCCTCACAATGGCACATACAAGAATCAACCAATGAATTTGCATAAATAAGGGGAACAACAAATTGATATTTCTCTCCCCCCCGCCCCCCCCCCCCCCCAAATCGATCAAGCTTCTTTTGCTGTCCCTGACTCCCTTTGTGTCTGCCAGTGAGGCTAGGCAGTGAGGCTATCCCATGTCCTGGCTCTGACTTCCTCACAGCTTTTTTTCTTAATGTGGGCCATCTCTTGTGGCCCTTGCCCTTTCTTAGCTCCTTCTCTTTAGTCTGCTGGTGTCACTCGATGGTCATTGACTGCTCTTCTAAGAGATGCCAGTTGGGAGGGACAGGAACTCTTCCTCCCTCACCTAACTGCTCCATTTCATGGCTCTGTAACTAGGTTACTAGCTGAGTAAATGTTCCATATGCTGGTGGCTCCCCATTTATGTCTTTAAGCTCAGACCCCAGGTCAAGGTGTAACTAGTTCCTGAGTACAACCCCTCTTGCTCCCAGGAGTTGCTGCTCCTCATCCAGGTTTCATCATCTACCTAAAGTGCTATGGCTTCCAGGCCACCTTTCCCCTAGCTTCCAGACTCAACTAGCAGGGGTGGGCAAACTTTTTGACTCGAGGGCCACAATGGGTTCTTAAACTGGACCGGAGGGCCGGAACAAAAGCATGGATGGAGTGTTTGTGTGAACTAACATAAATTCAAAGTAAACATCATTACATAAAAGGGTACGGTCTTTTTTTTTTTTTTTAGTTTTATTCATTTCATCCGGCCGTTGTTTGCCCACGGCTGGCCTAAAGGGTACTTCTGGCCATATTACTCCTTAGCTTAACTACAGACAGTGGTTCCCCATCTTCTGCACTGAGTCCAGACAGTTAACATGGCCTTGGAGAGCCTTCCAAATCCAGCCCCTTTGTACCTCCTGTTCTCATCCCTTCTCTACTCTTCAGGAAGAGCCCCCACCCCACATATCTAAATCTGGTGGGTGGGTGGTGCCTACAGCCTTCACGTTCTTCTGCTGTTTTGTATATGCTGTTCCCTCTGGCTGGAATTTATTCTTCCTATCCTCATATTTGGTTATCTCTGCTTCAAACAGTTTTCTGACTTTCCCCTTTATTCTCCCATCTGTTAAATGTTTTGTGTTTTTGTTTCTCCTTTTAGGCATCTCTTTTTCTTTGAAGCTGTTTGTTTGCCCACTGCACCTTCACTTCTCTCTTGACTGTGAACTTGCTAAAGGCAAGGTTTTATTCTTTATCTCGGCAGTGCCTGAAATTTAGGCATTTGGTATGCAGATAGCATGTGGGTGGGGTAGATGAGTAGATTGGGGAGAGGGGAGTGGGGATGAATGCATTTGGTTATTGTCAGGCCACTCCTTTGCTTTGTTTATTGTGAAGATTTATCTCTTCTCTGTTTAGGATACAAGTGATATGTTTGTAAATTCTCCTACAGTGGGCGGCAAACTGCGGCTCACGAGCCACATGCGGCTCTTTGGCCCCTTGAGGGTGGCTCTTCCACAAAATACCGACTTCCGCACATGGGCCACGAAGTTTCAATCACACTGTACATGTATTTTGTGAAAGAGCCACCCTCAAGGGGCCAAAGAGCCGCATGTGGCTTGTGAGCCATAGTTTGCCGACCACTGCCCTAGGAGAATCCATACCTGTGCCTCAGTTCTCAGACACCATCACTGAGGAATCTCCAAATGTGTTTTGTTGGAATGTGACCTTGGGTTTCAGAAAATGAGATGCTTAGACCAGGAAGTCACTGAAAATGAGTGGTTGCAATATGTCCCATTTTACACTCATTAAGCAGAGCTCTAGGGTTCTGGCCCATGGCCAACACAGAATTACGGGACTCAGTTCCTGCATCTGTAGTTCACTATCTGCATAGCCTTACAACAGTCCTTTCAGTGACTTTAATATGGTAGATGTCATGCACTAAAATATGGGTTTCGTGTTGAAAATTTATTTAGTCTGGTATTTTCTTTCTAAACGAAGGCAGTCTTTTCTGAGCTACCTTAAGAAAGGGATGCTTATGACCCTCCATCCTCCCACTGAAATGAGACTGAGTTGAGTGGTTTTCCTCTGAGCAGGATGCAAAGGTGATTTCTTTCCTGAGTTCTTGTCCAGGTGGATTCGAAGAATGAAGCCACAGACAAAAGGTGGTGTATGAAAAGGTAGAAATTTATTGGAAACAAGCACAGACTCCCACATAGGCAGGGGGTCCTAAAGGGGGTAGCCCACTAAGCCCTTTTATATAAGGTTTATAAAGGCTATAGTTCTTTGTGTCCTGATACTCCCTTCTGATTGGTCACTACAGCAGCTTCAAAGCTCAAACCCCACATGGGGCCCCTTCTTTGTCTCCCCCTTCAAGTGGTAGAATTCTCTATCTCCTGTGAAAATCTGTTTTCCTCTTCCATTTGTCAGCATTTCTCTATCCCCAGTGGCTTTTCCCTATCTTCTGTGAATGGGTGTCTTCCTCCTGTGGCACCTTTTTTTCTTTGTGAATGTATGCCTTTTGGCAGCTCCATGGCCCTCACCTTTGTAGTCCTCCCCCTATGGACCCACTTTATTTCTAAAACTCCCTAAACCTGCCTATTTTGCCCCTAAAAACTCCTTTCACCACCTTTAAAAAAGTGGTTTCAGTGTTATCTCTTGGGGTTTTCTGTTGTATATGGTTATGTAATAGATATATTTATGTTAATTCACATAAAACTCTTAGAACAAGCCTGACACAGTAAATACTGCTTAAATATTAGTTATCCTGATTTTTCTCCACATGAGAATGTCTGAAGCAGTTTCTTTTCACAGTTCTAAAATTTCTTCCTTTTATTATTATTATTTTTAATGATTTTGTTATTTTTAACCCATATAATTTTTAATTGATTTCGGAGAGGAAGGGAGAGGAAGAGAGATAGAAACATCAATGATGATCTGCCTCCTGCATGCCCCCTACTGGGGATTGAGCCCACAACCCGGGCATGTGCCCTGACCAGGAATCAAACCGTGACCTCCTTGTTCACAGGTTGATGCTCAACTACTGAGCCATACCAGCTGGGCCATTCTCTCTTTAAAGAATGCTCTTTGGAAAAAAAAAAAAAGAAAAAAGAATGCTCTTTAGGTCAGTTTTTCTTTGAGCCTGGAGGGCATGCAGGCTATTGCCTTTACAACCTCTGGGCCTCAGAGCTCAGGTTGTGGCAGTTAATTTGAATAAGACACAGGCATTGTCTCACTGGGTGTCCTTACCAAGTGTTATCATCTCCTTTAGAGGGAGGGTGTAGAAGATTAGGTGACTTGCCCAAGGTCACCAGATAAGCAAATTGAGCTAGATACTTTGCTGACTGCTACTGGCAGTGTCAGTGGTTGGTCTTGATTTTATTTTCTGAATGCAAGAACAACAGCATACAGTGAATTGGACCTGTGGAAGGTTGGTATAATCACTGTTGGAAAATGCTGAAGTCATTGCTGATCTATGCTTACAACTTTAATTTGTTCTTAGTCTGGTCACTCTAAGAAAACACCCACCTGTCTTTACTATATAATTGTCAATTTCTACAAGAAAGGTATCTTTACTTTGATATTTAGGAAAAAATGGTGACAAGAAGTTGACATATTTATAAACAATCAATGAAGTAGTTACCTTTCTCAATGTAAAAAAACACTGAAACCTGTAAAGAATATTGTGAATTTATTTGAGCCAAACTGTCGACATATGCTGGGAAGCAGAATCTCAACGAGTTGAGATAATGCTCTGGAGAATGGCGGGTTACATCTGTATTTATACATTGCAATCAAAGGAAAGTGATGTAATTGAAATTCATTGGTGATAGATTAGGGAGGTGGGATAAACCAAAGCGGGGAAACTTCTGGGATAGGGTAAAAAGTGAAATGACAGACATGTGCTTCTTTTACACACATGGGTACAGGATAGTTTACATAATTAACAGTTGACAATTAACTTGATAACAGTAGCAATGAGGGAATGTCCTGATGCCATTTGTTGTGCCCTGAGGGGTCTGGAAAAAAGGGAAGTTACAAGTTACCCAGACATTTCACAGGTATGTTATCTTAGAGCAGTGGTTCTCAACCTGTAGGTCGGCGATCCCCTTTGGGGGTCGAAAGATCCTTTCACAGGGGTTGCCTGAGACCATCGGAAAACACATATATAATTACATATTGTTTTTGTGATTAATCACTATGCTTTAATTATGTTCAATTTGTAACAATAAAATTGGTGGTCACTACAACATGAGGAACTGTATTAAAGGGTCATGGCATTAGGAAGGTTGAGAACCACTGTCTTAGAGGCAAAAAGACAATGGGCTCAGTAAAGATCTAAATTGATCTTTGTCAGGGAAAATATTGGCCTAGGACAGTGGTCGGCAAACTGTGGCTCATGAGCCACATGCGGCTCTTTGGCCCCTTGAGTGTGGCTCTTCCACAAAATACCACGTGTGGGCCCACACGTACAACGTGCGATTGAAACTTCGTGACTCATGCGCAGAAGTCGGTATTTTGTGGAAGAGCCATACTCAAAGGGCCAAAGAGCCACATGTGGCTCGCAAGCTGCAGTTTGCTGACCACTGGCCTAGGACATGACCACCCACCATAACCTGTTTGTAGTTAAATATTTAATCTTCAGACCATCTTTTGTGTTATTTTAGGTCTTTGAGTCTGTACAACTGCCGTGCAGGCCTTCCCTAAACTAGTCAGGTTAGCATATGGCCCCTTTCGTCCACACCTTAAAAGTCTCCTGATACATTGTGCTGGAGCTATTTTCAGTTGCAATATAGGACATCTTCAATGTGATAATTTTGTGGTATCTTTCAGGAAATTTGGCAGGGTTTTATAAGGAAAACTTTCCAAAGAGATAGAACAACCACAGCTTTCGGTGGGTGAGAGATTGGTGAAGCCCCAGGATAAAGGACAACGGTATGAACCAGACATTGATTGCTTATATAGGGGTGGGAACATCTGGCATGTGGCTGTATAAGCCCATGAAATCATTTGGTCTGGCTCTGTCAAGGCATTAGTGTAACCGGACTATCAGTGGGTCTGTGCTGCCTGTCATTACTTGAGCCAATTAAGCAGAGACAGGGTTGAATTCTTTATGCATGTTTATTCCAATACTAGTAGCCCGGTGCACAAAATTCATGCACATTGAAAGGGCATTAATTAGAGGAATGTAATTTGGACTCACTATCTAATATCAATAATATGTGAGCGTGAGGCAGTCCGCGTTTCTGAAATTCAATGACATGAATTTTAGCTATTACTTTGCCAAATAAATGGACTTTACAGATATCATTTAAAAGAGCATTTAGCTTAATATTAAAAACTCTGGCTACCAAATCAGGTCTGTTTTCAACTTTTTGCCAGCATTGTAAATTGTTTGCAATATCTGCCCATTTGGGGTTGCATGTCATGGTTACGAATAAATCGGGCTTGCCATACTTTGTTACAATTGCCATAGCATCCTGATATTGCTGCTGCATATTTCTGGGACTACCCTCAGAAGATGATGGAAGTATTATCATTTTACCAATTGGCACATTGTCATTTTTCAGATCTAGATTTGAGATAATCCATCAAACCACTGTATTTTTCAGCTCTCAACTTAGATTGGCTTGCTTTGATGAAATTTATCCGATTGGCCTCCTTTTTTGAATACGAATCCATGATAAACTGTTGAGTTAATTTTCCTGCATTTAAAATAGGATTGAATGTGAAATGAAATCCATAATACTGCATTTGTGTGACTCGTGTCCTTACATTTTGTCTAGTATTATTGTCGATTACACTGTCGTCTCTGAGTCTTAATGCAATATCTGTTCCCCAGCCTTTTTCACCATGTGGAAAAAGAATAGGATATGTCATTGCATCTAATGTAGGAAACAGGGTATTGATTTGTTTCATTTTAGTGGCATTTGGATTATTGGGATCTGGTTTACAGTGAATGAGCAAGTCCCTTTCAAAAGGAGGTTTTCCATCTTCGTTTCTGAATATGACAGCAACCTCAGTTACACGGGGAGAATTATATCTACCCGGGTCACTGTTACGCTCATATTTAATCGCTATTGTTACTTCTGTGGGAGCAATACCTTTTGCTGCTGCTTCTGATTGGGCTTCCTTTTCTACCTCATGTAGCATCTTGTACGATTTTGTTAATTCACTTATTTCATGCATGAGGTTGTTGATGTTGATCATGAGTCTCTCTGAGCAGCCCTGGTTTTCTGGCATTGCTAATCTTTTACTTGTAGCTTTGGCTGTATCCAAAATACAGAGTTGAGCAAACTTCCGAGAAACACCATCCGAAGGATGTAAAGTTCCAGTTCGGTGATAAACTTGTCCGTGTATTCTAAAACAGTATGGCCCAAATCCTGATGGTGATGCAGTATTTGCACCCATGGAAGCAAAAGCAAAAGAACTATTTATGGAACGAATATTTTCCATGAAATTTTTACTGTCAGAATCTTCGTTTGTCATTAATCTTTTTAGATATGCCGGGTAATCTGGAAAATGTATATCATTTGGACAGACTTTCCCTTTGCTACAACATCTAGTAAATTTCTCATCGGATGGTTTTTCATCAGAGAAATTTAGTGATAGGTAAAATTCACATCAAACAGTCATTCCATCACAACTGTGAGGATTGTATTGTCATGTACTCCATTTTCGCTGAGAAGGCAGTTCCTACCGGTATTCGTAGTACTTGTTGATGACTGTTCTCTAGACATATTCTGTCGTCACCACCGCCTTCTTTCAACTTCAAAGGCACGTTGGTCTTTAGACATTTTCTGTCGATAACGCCAGTGTTTTTCGGCATCAGAGCGACGTTTTTCCCGTAGCTGGTATTCAGATACATCCTGTCGCAGGCGCCGCCTTCTTTCAAGATCAGAGGCACACTGCTCTGCAGACACTTTCTGTCGATAACGCCGGCATCTTTTGGCTGCAGAGCTATGTTGTATCAACAGTTCTTCTTTGGACATAGTCCCACCTCCCTACTGTCTCAGTCTGAGATGCAGGTGAATGAGAATCCTGGCTATCAGGCTGCTGAGAGCTGTCTGACCAATGGCTGATTCTGTGGGAGTGGGACTTTCTCCTCCCTGCTGTCAGTTTCCACAGTTGTGATGGGGAAACTGGGGTGACAGAGGGAGCCGCGCCCTCCAAGCTGCCCTTTCTCTCGCTCTATGTCCAGTGGTCTCCTGCTCTGCCAAGTCCTCCAAACCTCCTGCTCTCCGCCAGCAAGGTCCCAAGAGCCCTCAGGCTTGGCTAGGCACAGGTGGCCTCGGCTCCCCGACCCAAGAAAGTCCTGGGAGCCCGCAGGCGTGTCTTGGTGCACCTCCTGGGGCTGGCGAAGGTCCTGGGGGCCTGCGGCCGTGGTTGCCATTGCTTCCTGGGGCACTTGACACTTGAGTAAGCAAATTAACCGCCATATTTGTCAAATAATTTGCATAGTCACTCGGATCGGCTTGTGGGCGTGGCTTGAGCGTAGCAGAGGGATGGTTAATTTGCATGTTTCTTATTATATAGAATTGTCAGCAGTATGGGAGAGCAGCAAGTCATTCATAAAAATCTGCTCTGCAGCCCCCCATAAGCCAGCTGCTTATATAGGGTAGGACAAAGATTACATGGGAAAGTAGGATATTACAGGCATGGGGAAGTAGACTATGCAGGCTGGGGTGGGACTTCATTGTTTGGACAACAAGGTGGTTAATCTTTACCATGATAATAGGCAGGTCTTGAATGAGAATGAACCAAATTCCAAGGTTGACTCCCAGGTCCAAGGTTGACTCCCAGGTCTCGGGGGGCATACAACTTCCAGCCAAGTTAGAATGTCCTTTCTTTAACCAGAACAAAGCAATCATGGTTAATCCAGTTAACTGCCAAGATATTTTTAATTTAATTTAAAAAGACCCACCACTTGTGTCTATAGACGCTTATGGTGTGCAAATGGTTAATAGAGCATGATTAATATTTCCCATAACCATAGCTAGTCCCCAGTATTATATTTTTACCCCTAACATTAGGGTTGAGAATTAAATGTTTGATCAAACTTTTAATTTGATAATTTTATATGGTCCTTGAATTATGTTATAAATATCTAAATGGCCTTTGGCAGAAAAAAGATTCCCCACTCCTGATTTATTAGGAACAAGCCAGAAATTCAACACCTGTGTAAGAAAGTTTTACCCAGATACTCAAGCTGTGGATTTAGAAATGAAATATATAACAATGAAGTATTCTTGCCTTGAGTTGAATATTTATTAGTATCAGTTTGTGGAGATTGGCTTTATTGTAGATTACATAGTCCAGGAAACATCTTGGGACAGCCCTGGATATCACATGCTCTAACCGGAGTCAAACAGCTTTGTAATTTCTGAGAGGTGATGGTGATATGGAATTTTTGGACTGGAACCCGGATTCTTTGTCCGCCGGAGTCGAAGAATGAATCCACGGGCAGAAGGTGGTATAGCAAAGGTGGAAATTTATTAAAGAACAAGTACAGACTCCCACGTGGGGAAAGGGAAAGATTCTCACAGCACAGACTCCCACGTGGGGAGGGGGAAAGAGTCCCACAGACTTTCTGTTTCCATGGTTTATAAAGGCTGCAGTTCCTGTGTCCTGATATCCCCTCTGATTGGTCAATATTCCCTTTTGAATTGGTTACTATAGTTACTCCTGAGGCCATCTTCCCTCATTGTCCTCTCATTCCTTCTGGGCTTTCTTCCTCCTTTTTTATTTTGTAAATATAGACCTCTTGGTTACTCCCATCTTATGTAGATATAGCTGTTGCCTCTCCCTTGTGTTATGGAGATGTACCTGTTACTGCTTCCTTGTCTTACATAAATATAACTGCACCTGGCTTCCTTGTGTTATGGAAATGTACCTTCTTCCAGTCTGTAGCCCTGTGCTTTCTCCATGGACCCCAGTTCTAAAAGTTCCCTAAGCCTGCCTATATTCCCCTAAAATTCCTGTTTCAATGGTTTCTTTCTTGATCTTTCCAAGTGGAATATTTTCAAGATGATTGTCCATTTCTGAAAAGTGTTATGTGAAAACCACAAATGAACATTGTCTTCCCATCTTTTTCAGATAGTGATGATCTTCAAATTGAAGGCTCTGGAAACTTTTGGTTCTCTATAGGAACTACAAAAATTGAAGGAAAGAAAATGTTTTAAAGGAAATTGTTTTGAAACTATGTTTACAACTAACTGATACTGTTCAGTTTTTAAAAATAAAACCCTTTAAGAAGATTGTACTTATGGTAAGAAGAAACTGGACTTAAAATGAGGCCAAAGACTTTTCCTGCCACAACTTACTCTGGAAACAGTCGGCAACGACTGCAGGAGATTCGTGAGGGGTTGAAGCAGCCCTCGAAGTCTTCCACTCACGGGCCACCTGTAGGACCAAGCGACACTTCCCTGGACACCAACGTCCTGGGGGGCAAGGATATTGCCCGTCAGCAGCAGCCAAGAACTGCCCCAAAGTTTGGCCCGTACCAGAAAGCCCTGAGGGAGATCCGATACTCCTTGTTGCCTTTTGCCAACGAATCAGGTCCCCAGGCCACTGCAGAAGTGAACCGACAGATGCTGCAGGAGCTGGTGAATGCTGGCTGTGACCAGGTGGGTGAGATCCCAGGGGCTGTGTGGCTATCACAGTAAGGGTTCCTCATAAAGGTGCTTTGAGTGGTTCACTATTCAGAGAAGGGTTTCCAAGTTATCCAAATTAGACCCTTTCTCTCCAAAAGGGTCTTCTCCCCCCACCCCCCAAAGGGTCTTTTTAACTGCTTTTCCTATTCAGGCAAGATCCAGAAATTTCTGAATTGGGCCACGTGTATGTCCTGTTTTGTCCTTGAGAAGGGCTCTCACATGGAGGTCTTTCTGTGGGGTTTAGTTGGGCTTATTCTGGACTGTCATAGGGAAGAGGAGAATGGTTTCCCTTACCTTGTTTTTGGTTTGTGCAAAAGGGGAAGCTTGATTAACACAAATTGGCAATCCTTGACTGTTTTCTGCTATTTAAAAAACAGTTGATATGCCATTATAGGAGATGCAACTATATTACATCTAACTTCGCATATTAAGAGAAAGACTAGAGAAATCTTTGAAATGGTGGCAACACAGGCTGATTTCTCAGTTGCTTAAGAACAAGGGACACATTAGTGGAGGTGGTACTGATCATGCATAAATACACAATTTATAGCTATACCTTTATGATACTGTTAGCAGTTCACAAAGCTAAATAAAACCCAGGTTGAGGGGCAGGACCATATAAAATGGAACCAGTGATCACTTCAGCAGCACGTATACTAAAATTAGAATGAAATAGAGAAGATTAGCATGGCCCCTGAACAAGGATGACATGCAAATTTGTGAAAAAAATTCTATTTTTTTCTTTTTCTTTTAAATATATTTTTATTGATTTTTAGGGAGGAAGGGAAAGGGAAAGAGATAAGAAACATCAATGATGATGTTACAGAAGACCAAAGAAATACCAAGCAAGCTTCCTAGAGAAAGGGAGGGACCCCATTTATTAACACTAGTGGATTCTGGGAATAATTTCCAAATCAGAGTGAAGAAACACTCAGAGGGCTTCACTTTTTATAACCTTCTGGGGTCTTTGTCTTGCAGATATGGTTCCGCCCCCTTTCATGGGCTTACAGGAAGGCCCCCAGGTGTTGGGGGTCCCCAGGCCATATCCGATGATCTGTCCTGAGGCCAGTGATAACGACCTTCCCCTCTCCCCTCAGGGCAGTGCATTGTTCACAGTTTTTATGGCCTGACACACCTTTCAAGACCAGTTTCCTCCTCAGTGAGAGAGAATCATTGATTGGCTGCCTTCTGCATGCCCCCTACTGGGGATAGAGCCTGCAACTTGGGCATGTGCCCTGGCCAGGAATCGAACAGAGACCTGGTTCACAGGTCAGTGCTTAACCACTGAGCCATGCCAGCAGACAGAAGTGTTCCATATTTTTATTGGTGATTACAAAGTAGTCACAGGGATGTAAAGTATAGCATAAGGAATAGGTGCTAGGTAGGTACTAGAAATGTTGTGCGGGAGGGACGGACACTTTCTAAAGTATATGATTGTTTAACCATTATACTGTGCAACTGAAACTAATACAATATTGAAAATAATATTGAAAGCAAGCTGTAATTGAAAAGTAAAAATAAAACATATATACAAATAAAATGGAACCAGGGTTGAGCCAAGGTAAAAATTAATTAGTAAAATGTAACTAGTAAAAATGTAGTTCCTTTATAAAATGACTACTGAAAGCAAGTCCTTAATTACCATCTGTCATTGTTGTATCACAAATCAGTGAGCTGGACAAGACACCTAATGAACCAATTAGTTAGGAGTCATCTTTATTGCGTGCAGGTTCAGAGCAGATTACCTCTGTCAAATTCTGAATAAACACAGGAGGGAGTATTTCCTTTTTATATCCTTCTAGTTCTTTGTGTAAGACAGCTTATAATCTTGAGTACATATTGTATCTAATCAAACACCTGTCATATCTATACAGACAACTTGTAACTTTGAGTACCATATCATATCTATACAGACACCTGTAAGCTTGGATGAACAAACACTTGGCAAATATGTGAATTAATATCAGTATCAGTGTATCAGCCCCTTTAGATGGCTAGCTTGCAAGGTCAGACAGTTAAGTTTATCTTTTCTATTCAAACAAAAAAACAAAGTTATTTTATAGTCTAAAAATAACAGAGTTGACCTATAGAATAAGAGACTGTCTAAGAATAACAGAGTAGTTCAAACAGCAGTTTCAAACAGCAGTTTTCCAAAGGCGGGATTACTATGCTTCATCATCTGAAAAGTCACAGTTGCATGAATTTGGAAATAACTTAGGTATTTTTGCTGCCTTGGAAAATTATGATTTCATGGTCTAAGCACATCAGGATGGCTTCAGCACTTTTGGTTTCTTAGAAATATTCTGAGTATGCACTCCTGGCATCACAGTCACAGGAAAAGGCTAACTGCCCTCTGTTATGTCCCAAAGTAATCTCAACCCTCCTGTTGCAGTTTATTACTATAGAACTTACCTAGAGAATTTACATGTTCATGAAATGAACCACGTATTTTGTAGGGCCTTCCTTGACACTTTGGGATATACTGCGACTAACTTGTGTATAGAGAGCATTGTTATGTTGAGAGTTGCTTTTATGAAGCCCAGAGTCATGAATGATGTAGTGTGGAGTATTCCAGCAGTGGAAGCTGACAGCAATGGCATGACCTTTCTCATTCTGAATATATGAAGTTAGATATGCTGTCAGGTACTGCCCCTGCTGGACTGACATTGCTGAGACTTGCAACACAACAGTAAAGCTAAAACTCTTCTCCTGCAAATCACTTGCCAACAAAAGAGGTACACAGAGCTGGGTATTCTTTGCAGTTGTGTTTCAGCTCTGACAAAAAGAAACAACTTAAACAAATAATCAAAAATACAGGTGGGATCTCATTGTGGTAAAATCCATTAGTGATGATTACAGTGCAAGAAATAAAGCTGGTGTTGTTTCTAATACAGTAAAATACAAGTACAGTTAAATTGAGGATCACGACACCAGTAAAGTTCCCATAATCATTTAATTTATGTTAATTGATAGTAGAAAAGACTCCGTTTACCGTATTTTAATACTCTTGAAATAATTCAGTCAGTTGGGTGTATAGTGTTACTTTATAAAACTTAAAATAGCTGTGCCTTCACAGTTATCCTCCAACTCAGACTCTTGGTTCAATAGAGGTTGCATTTGCTTTCAGAGAATTCTAGTCAGAAAGTAACTCACTCTGTGAACCCAGATAATGTGAGAGGAAAAGATCAGCAGCACCTCTAAAGCAGTATATACTAGTATCTTGAATAAAGCAGATTGTTCCAATTCCAATATAATAGGTACAGGGAATTCCTATTATTGGAGCGTTTCCCCTTTGTCTTCCATTGTAGTGCCTTTTAATTGAGGTGGTTTTGCTCTCTTGTAGTTTGAGTCTAAGTAACATTTTAAACCTTATATAGCAACTAGAGGCCTGATGCACAAAATTTGTGCAAGAGTAGGCCTTCCCCTGGCTGCCCGCGCCTGCTTCCCTATGGCACCTGGGACCCGGGCTTCCCTCCAGCTGCTGGCAGGCACCTGGGACCTGGGTTTCCCTCACAGCCCCAGCTTCGTCTGGAAGGTCGTCTGGAAGGACATCCAGTCTAATTAGCATATTATGCTTTTATTATTATAGATTACTAGAGGCCCGGTGCATAAAACTTTGTGCACTCGGGGTGGGGGTGGGGGTCCCTCAGCCTGGCCTGTGCCCTCTCCCATTCTGGGACCCCTCGGGGGATGACCACCTGCTGGTTTAGCCCTGCTCCCCGGGGGATTGAGCCTAAGCTGGCAGTCAGACATCCCTCTGGCAGCCCGGCAGCCCTCGGGGGATGTCCACTTGCCAGCAGGGAGCAGGCCTAAGCTGCAGTCGGACATCCTTAGCGCTGCTGAGGAGGCAGGAGAGGCTCCCACCACCACCGCTCTACTGGCAGCCATCAGCCTGGCTTGTGGCTGAGCAGAGCTCCCCTTGTGGGAGCGCACTAACCACCAGGGGGCAGCTCCTGCATTGAGCGTCTGCCCCCTGGTGGTCAGTGTGTGTCATAGTGACCAGTCATTCCCAGTCTTTCTGCTGTTAGGGTCAGTTTGCATATTACCCTTTTATTATATAGGATAGAGGCCTGGAGCACGGGTGGGGCCGGCTGGTTTGCCCTGAAGGGTGTCCCGGATCAGGGTGGGAGTCCCGCTGGGGTGCCTGGCCAGCCTGGGTGAGGGGCTGATGGCTGTTTGCAGGCTGGTCAAGCCCCCCCCCCCCAGTGAGGACCCTCACCCCATGGAGGTTTGGCCAGCCTGGGTAAGGGGCTGATGGCTGTTTGCAGGCTGGCCACACCCCCTTTAGGGTGGGGGGTCCACACTGGGGTGCCTGGCCAGTCTGGGTGAGGGGCTGAGGGCTGTTTTCAGGCTGGCCAAGCCCCCTGGCGACGGAAGCTCCTAGCCTTTTTTTCTTTTTCTTTTTTTATTCTGGAATTTATTTACCTTCTATAATTGAAACTTTGTTGCCTTCAGTGGAGCTCAGAGCCGGTGGGAAGCTTGGCTTCTTCCATCACTGGCGCAACCAAGCCTCCTGCTCACTTCAGCTCCGTGGCTTCCAGCCGCCATCTTGGTTGAGTTAATTTGCATATAGTTGCTCTGATTGGCTGGTGGGTGTGGCTTAAGGCATAGCAAAGGTACAGTCAATTTGCATGTCTGTCTTTTATTAGATTAGATTATAGATCAGCCTTGGGAAAACTACGGCCTGCGGGCCGGATCCAGCCCGTTTGAAATGAATAAAACTATTGAAAAAAAAGACCGTACCCTTTTATGTAATGATGTTTACTTTGAATTTATATTAGTTCACACAAACACTCCATCCATGCTTTTGTTCTGGCCCTCCGGTCCAGTTTAAGAACCCATTGTGGCCCTTGAGTCAAAAAGTTTGCCCACCCCTGTTATAGATGGACTCCGTGTTTTCCTCATTATAGGTGTTTAGTGGTGATGCACACTTTCATATGCTGTATTCTGTCTGCTGCACATGCATACATATAAACACACTTTTCCATTTTATTTGGACTAAGTCTTATTGAATATATTTGAGTGTTTATAGATGAGTTGTTTTTTTTTTTTAATTGTTACAATGAAAATTATGTAAGAAAAATACATGATTCTTAAGCATTTAGCTCAGGGACTTTTTTACCCAGCAAATTACACCTATGTAACTAGCAGGTATGGGTAGATTTTTAAATAGCAATTTCTGGAAAAGTCAAGGACTTTATAAGTATTTTCTATGTAATGACATAATGTAGATGTCAAATGATACAATGTTCATAAATGTTTTGCACATAAATTACTAAAGACATGAAAATTTTTGTGGGGAATAAAAAACAAGGCCAATAGACTAATCCTTAAGGAAGGAGCTGTTATTTAAATATAGATGTAAGGAAGTGGAAAGATAAGTATTTTGGTTAGAGTATCATTGGACACTTTAATTACTGAAATAAATAATAACTTCTATTTAGCTTTTACTTTTTATTTTATTTACTAGGGACCCAGTGCACAAATTTGTGCACCTTGAAAGGAACTGTGGGCTGCAAGGCTGTGGTAGGCACAGGGGCAGGTCCTGGCCCATCCTCCGTGCCCCTGCCCAGCCACTCCTGCCACAGCTCCTGGTCCCCTGTCTGCCAGCAGCCCCGCTCCTGCCACTGCTGCCGTTGCTCCCATGCGCTGACGGTGCCGGCCCCACTTGCACCTGCTGACGGCGTGGAGCGATTGGAGCTGGCGCCAGCAGTGGGTGTGAGTGGGGCCGGGGCCGGCAGTTGGTGTGAGCGCTGGGCGGGACCGTGGCGTGCAGGAGCAAAGAATTTTCAGTGACCACCAGAGGCTCGCCCTGATGACAGCGACTTGCGCCCCACCTTGATGTGGTGCCCCCTCTAAACTGCTCCACCATCCTGCTGCAGCCAATGCCTGACATGTTCCGCACACGCCCCCTGGTGTTCAGCGCACATCATAGTGACAGGTTATTTAGTTTGGTTGTTCCGCTGTTCGGTCTATTTGCATATTAGCCTTTTATTATATAGGATTTTTATCTTTTATTGATTTTAGAGAGAGGAAGGGAGAGAGGGAAACATATATTTGTTTTTCCACTTTATGTCCTAGAGGCCCGGTGTACAAATTCGTGCATGGGTGGGGGTACCTTGGCCTGGCTGGTGATTGAGGCCTATCTGGGGGGGCCAGCCGGCCACGGGGAGGGACCCCAGGAGGTTGGCCGGCTGGCACCCCAATCGGGGCCCATGTGGGGGGACCGTGGGAGGTAGGCTAGCCAGTTGGGGGGCCAGCTGGCCGGGGGGAGGGACCGTGGGAGGTTGGCTGGCCAGCCCCCTGATTGGGGCCATCTTGGGGGGTTGGCCGGCCAGGGCAAGGGGCTGTGGGAGATTGGCCAACGGGGGTGGGGAGAGGCCATGGGAATTTAGTCAGCCAGGGGGATAGGGGCAGCGGGAGGTTGGCTGGCTGGCGAGGGGGGATTAGGGACCACGGGAGGTTGGCTTGGGAGCGCATTGACCACCAGGGGGCAGCTCCTGCATTGAGCATCTGCCCTGTGGTGGTCAGTGAATGTCATAGTGACTGATCGACCAGTTGTTCTGGTCGTTCGGTCATAACAGTCACTTAGGCTTTTATATATATAGATTCATTGGTTTCTTCTTGTATGTACCCTGACCGGGGATCAAACCCGAAACCTTGGCGCATCAGGATGATGCTCCAGCCCACTGAGCTACCTGACCAGGGCAGCTTTGACTTTTTAAAGCATTTAGTTTCACTTTTCTGTTCATCCTTATGGTCTCAAATGTTCAAATTACCAGGTTTTCCCTCTTTTTCTTCCTGACAAAGTTTTAAAATCACTTGCTTGATTTTGCAGTGATGTTAAAATATGTAACATTTCTGCTTTTCAGAAGCATGTGACTTGTGTTCTCAGTGCATGGTTGAGGGCTAACAGGTGTGAGGGTGCTCACTGCACTCAGACAACAGTGTGTGCAGGGAAGGTGAGGCTTAGGAGAGCCAGGAGCTAATTCAGTGGCTCTCAGACCCTTAGAATAACAAAGCAATTTACCACGTATGTCCCCTGAAGGAAGACAGGTGAGAGATTTCCTTCAGTCGGATGCGCTAGGAAGTGCTTTGAGCAGTTGCTATGTGCTTTTTCTCTGTGGACAACCTACATTCTGACCTCCCTGAGCTTCCCTCACTGATCTGCATGAGGAGTGCTAAGTCTGGCAGTTTTGCAGACTCTTTAGAGCCCTGGCCTGACACGCTACATTTCTCTGGTCTAGAATTTCTGTGCTAATCTAATTTTCCTAATTCTGATGTAATATTGTATGTGTTTAAGTGATTTAAAGCTCTAATGGAGTGAGGTTAGGAAGAAATGTAAACAAATAAACCGATTTATTACAACAAATGTAGCAGAAGGAAAAAGTCAATGGTCAGGATGTGCATTCAAAGGCAAGTTTCCTGAGAACAATGGTCATAGCACCGAGTTAAGTTAGGGTGATCGGGTAGTAGGAAAAGGGGGTGAATTCTTTGCATTCTCAAGCTAAAAGGTGCAGAAAGTCAAGCTTCTCAATTATCCTATATAATAAAACTCTAATATGTAAATTGACCGAATGGCAGAACGACCAGTCACTATGGTGTGCACTGACCACCAGCGGGCAGAAGTTCACTGCAGGAGCTGCTCCCTGTTGGTCAGTGCACTTTCTCAGGGAGAGCACCAATCAGCCAGAAGCTGGGCTCACATTTGGCAAGTGCAGCAATGGTGGTGGGAGCCTCTCCCGCCTCTGAGGCAGTGCTAAGGACCCCTCGGGGGATGTCCGACTGCTGACTTAAGCCTGTTCCCCTGAGGGGTCCTGGACTGGAAGAGAGCACAGGCCAGGCTGAGGGACCCCCCCCACCTCCACCCCCAGTGCACAAATGTCATGCATCGGGCCTCTTGTCATATGTTATTCCTCGACTTTTTTTCAAATAAAGGAGACCCGCAGAGTGCCGGAAGCCGGTCCATCCTTGCTGCTTGACACAGTCGCTGCAGGATAGAAACATCTGCACAGCATATGTTTCAAGGGACCTGGCGTATATAGCATACTGTTCTTAATATGTTTGCTCCCCTTAGCGCTGTGTGTTTTAACCAAGGTCACCTCTCCGAGAAAGGTTGTTTCCCCAGGTAGGAACTTTTCCCTGAAGTCAGGGAGGGGATGCCTCTCCTAGAAAGGTTGTTTCCCCAGGTAGGAATTTTTCCCTGAAGTTAGGGAGGGGATGAAACTCCTTAACTAAGTGCCAGGCAGGGTAGTTAATCACTACAAACAATCATGCTTAAGCTACATAATCTTTACTCCCTGGAATGGAGATAAGAAACGCCCTAACCTTTGTAATAGAAATTGACAGGATTAAAATCAACTGGGATAAATACGGATGTAACAAGACAATAAACAGCAGAACCTCTCTGGAGATCTAGACCAGAACTAGGCTGGAGATCCTGGCTGGAGATCCTGGCTAGGCTGCTGATCAACTGAACGCTGTCTCCGTGTCATTCCTTCTTTGCCGACTCTGTCTACGCCTTTGGGAACCCCTGGACCAGCTGGGGTTGGACCCCGGCAGCAGAGGGGTGAGGTCTTCTGGGCCCTCAGATCCCCCACCTCATGCATGATGTTTGAACAGCCCTCGGGCCAAGCGCTGTTGTGGTTTTGAGCGCTGGCCTCACTGAAACCATATAGTAGTGGTTTGACATGGACTCCATTGGTCCTCTCAGCATTTCAGAGGCAACTATGACTTGGTTTCGGGGATCACACAGGTAGCTGGAGCTCTGCCCTACCCCCATTGTTACTGACCCGTGTCCCCAGCAAGTGCTGGTTACATGTGCTTGTCTCACGCATGTGACAGGAAGGACAGCAGTGCTCCCTTAATGTGGCCCATGCATGCTGCTTATCTCCTCACTGTGGACTACTGCGGCCATTGCCAGTGCTTTGTTTGCTGATGTGTGTCCCATTCCCTGGTGGTTATTCTCTGGGACTTCTTTCTGTCTAGCTCTGGCCCCCTGCAGCCCACCAGGCTGGTCCTTCCTGGGGAGCCCTCTCACTTTTCCCCTGTGCCCTATGGCCTGGCCTGCTCCCAGGCACTCCCAAAGGCTTCTTGTGAAGAACTTTTGACATCTTTTTTTTTTGGCTGGTTATGTTGCTTCCCACCTTCCTGTGTCTGGATTTGGGCATCTGTTGTGGTTCAACTCAAATTCTTGTTACCACAGGGTCTTCTTGATTCTTCCAGCTGCATATGAGCTGCTCCTTCCACACAGTCATTTATTTCTAACTCCAAAGGGGCCTTGTTGGCAGATTACTGTGCCCTGCCCATTCTCCTGTGTGTAAAGTGCTGGGGTTGGGGGTGGGGGCAAGTGCCTCTGAGATGTGCTCTGTCAGAGGTGAAGAGAGAGCTTTGCAAAGATGGGTCCATGGACCGACCCTCGAAGAATCCTCAGCTCACTCATCAGATGCTGGCATGGACAGAAATATGACTTTGCATCATTTACTTTGTTTAGCTCTAACAGTGTGCACTATCAGGAACACTCTAGAGATGCTGTGAGAAAGGCTAACATTGAGCCACTCTTCCTTTATTTCAATGACAAGATCATGCCTTAGGATTATTTCACTGTAATATAAGCATTTTGCTAATGAAAAAGATAAAGTCGTTCCCCTTGGACAGGAATGACTTTTCAGTGTTACTGAACACCCATTGCTACCCTGAATATTAATAAGAGAAGGAAAAAAGAAACACTTTAGCTTAGGAATGTCAGTAATGTCACAGGAAATTATATTACAATAGATTTTGGGTGTAGCAGTTCCTTGCCTCTCCTCCCCTCCTATTTTTTGACTTGCAACTTAAATTTGGCCCTGCTGAAAGATAAACTGTATACCTTTAAAAGTAGGATTTAAAATTACTTTGACAAAACACAAACAAGTCATACTTTTGTACCATACTCCCCTACCCCACTTCTCCCTAATTATTAAAGTAATATGTGTTATTGTATAAATTTGGAAAATATAGAAAATAAAAATTGCCTATAATTCTGTTAGCCCAGGTATGACCACATTTTGGTGTAAAAGAGGCCAAAATTTTTTCTAATGAAAGGAAATTAAAGAAAGTGAGGAGGAATGTACCAATGGTGACAGGTGGAAAAGAGTTTATCACAAAACAATATATACAATATAATTCCAATTCTTCTGTTACAAAATATGCATATGTATATTTCGTTATCTAAGTTACCACCAGACCCAGTCAGTGCGCTTCCAGAGTGTGTCTGGCACCTGTCCACCTCCCTTTGTCCCACCACCACGCCTCCACCTTCACTCATCCAGATGGCCGTGTCTCCTGACTGTTCCTCCTGCCCTTGTCCCCATCTGTTCCCTGCACAGAGCCCTCCAAGTGATCATCCTGAAATGGAAAAGATTTTGTCATTTCCCTTCTGGAAACCCTTCCCACTATACTTGGGATGAGTTCTTCGCTGGGCAGGCAGGGTCCACCCTGCAGCCTCTGGTCACATCACTTTTCCTGCAGTTGATACTCTGTCCTATCCAGCTTTACTGCCTTTTCCCAGACTTTCTACACTGGCCCCCGTCTGTGTAATGCCCATTCTTCCTCAAAGGCTTGTCTTGATGTTGTGGTCTCACAAAGCCTTTCTGATCCCTGAGACTGAAACAGATCCCGTGTTTTATCCTCTTTCATTACATTGTAAATTTCCCTTCATAGCATTCAACAGAATGTGTTACTAAGTAGTGATTTTGTTTAATATCTATCTCAACTTTTAGATTTCAAGCCCCATGAGGCAGTGGCTTATGTTCTGGTTACCATTCTCTAGGACAGTGGTTCTCAACCTTCTGGCCCTTTAAATACAGTTCCTCATGTTGTGACCCAACCATAAAATTATTCTCGTTGCTACTTCATAACTGTAATGTTGCTACTGTTATGAATCGTAATGTAAATATCTGATATGCAGGATGGTCTTAGGCGACCCCTGTGAAAGGGTCGTTCGACCGTCAAAGGGGTTGTGACCCACAGGTTGAGAACCGCTGCTTAAACTGATCTGATAAATAAAGATCTGATAAAAAAGATGTGATAAATAAGTGAAAGGATAAACATTTTGTTATAAATATTTTCATTAAAAAATATTTTTATTGATTTTTTTTTAGAGATAGAGGGAAGGGATAGAGGGAGAAAGGAAGGGCGGGGAGAGGAGAGAGACACACAGACATCTATTTATTGTTCCACTTATGTATGCATTCATTGGTTGCTCTTGTGTGTGCCCTGACTGGGGATTGAACCTGCAACCTTGATGTATGGGGTCTAAGCTCTAACCAACAGAGCTACCCAGCCAGGGCTAAATATTTTCTTTTTTAAAATCTTTATTATTGAACCGAAACCGGTTTGGCTCAGTGGATAGAGCGTCGGCTTGCGGACTGAAAGGTCCCAGGTTCGATTCCGGTCAAGGGCATGTACCTGGGTTGCGGGCACATCCCCAGTAGGAGATGTGCAGGAGGCAGCTGATCGATGTTTCTCTCTCATCGATGTTTCTAACTCTCTATCTCTCTCCCTTCCTCTCTGTAAAAAATCAATAAAATATATTTTAAAAAAATAAAAAAAATAAAATCTTTATTATTGAAAACATTACATATGTCTCCCTTCTCCCCCATTGAGCCCACTAGCCTGCCACTGCCCCACCACAGGCCTTTACCACCGTATTGTCTCTGTCCATGGGTTATGCAAATATGCATACCAGGTTTTTGGTTGATTACCTCCCATCCACCCACCCCTCCCCCTTCCCTCCAAGATTACATACTCTGTTCCATGCTTCCCTGTCTCTGGATCCACTCCATTCATAAATTTATTTTGTTAAGTAGAATCCACATATGAGTGCGATCAAGTGACGGACTTATTGCATTTAGCATGATACTCTACAGGTCCCTCCATGCTATCTCAAAGGGTAAGAGATTCTTCTTTTTTAATGCTGCATATTATCCCATTGTATAAATTTTTTTTATCCACGCGTCTACTGATGGGCACTTGGGCTGTTTCCAAATCTTAGCTATTGTAAATTATGCTGCTATGAACATAGAGGTGCATACATTCTTTCTGATTGATGTTTCGGGTTTCTTAGGATATATTCCTAGAAGTGGGATCACTGGGTCAAATGGCAATTCCATATTTAATTATTTGAGGAAACTCCATACTGTTTTCCATAATGGCTGCACCAGTCTGCATTCCTACCAGCAGTGTACTAGGACTCCCTTTTCTCCACAATCCTTGCCAGCACTTGTCATTTGTTGAGTTGTTGATGTTAGCCATTCTGACTGGTGTGAGGTGATACCTCATTGTCGTTTTAATTTGCATCTCTCTGATGATATTTTATTATATAAGTGAGTGACTAAAACCAAAGTGAGTGACTTTAAACATTTTTTCATATGTCTCTTGCCCATCTGTATGTCCACTTAATGAGAAGTGTCTATTTAGGTCCTTTGCCCATTTTTTAATTGGATTGTTTGTCTTCCTTTTGTTACGTTGTATGAGTTCCTTATATATTTTGGATAATAATATATATAATATATTTATCAGATGTATCATTGCCAAATATGTTCTCCCATACATTTGGCTCCCTTTTGGTTTTGTTGATGCTTTCTTTTGCTGCTTTTTATTTTTTTGTAGTTCTATTTGTTTATTTTCTCCTTAGTTTCCTTTGCCCTAGTAGATGTATCCTCAAACATATTGCTATGAGAGATGTCTGAGATTTTGCTGCCTATGCTTTCTTTTAGGATTTTTATGGTTTCCCGACTTACATTTAAATTTAAGTCTTTTATACATTTTGAGTTTATTCTTGTGTATGGTGTAAGTTGGTGGTCTAGTTTCATTTTTTTGCATATATCTATCCAATTTTCACACCACCATTTATTGAAGAGACCATCTTGACTCCATTATATGCTCTTGCCTCCTTTGTCATATATTAATTGAGTGTAATGGCTTGATTCAATTTCTGGGTCTCTGTTCTGTTCCATTGAATTATGTGCCTGTTCTTGTGCCAGTACCAGGCTGTTTTGATTACAGTGGCTTTGTAATATAACTTGATATCTGGTATTGTGATTCCTTCAACTTTGTTCTTCTTTCTCAAGATTACTGCAGTTATTCAGGCTCTTTTTAGGTTCCATATAAATTTTTGGAGTATTTATTACAAATCTGTGAAATATGCTATTGGTATTTTAATAGAGATTGCATTGAATTTGTAAATTGCCTTGGGTATTATGAGCATTTTAATGATGTTTATTCTACCAGTCCATGAACACGGAATATTCTTCCAATTGTTTATGTATTCCACTGTC
This sequence comes from Myotis nattereri, assembly GCF_964212035.1. Classification (NCBI taxonomy): domain Eukaryota; kingdom Metazoa; phylum Chordata; class Mammalia; order Chiroptera; family Vespertilionidae; genus Myotis; species Myotis nattereri. The sequence goes on from NC_138076.1 coordinate 109,777,169, forward strand.
TCTTTTTCCAATGTCCTGTAGTTTTCTGAGTACAAGTCTTTTACTTCCTTGTTAAGTTTATTCCTAAGTTTCTTAAATTTTTTGCTGTAATGGTAAATGGGATTGTTTGTTTAGTTTCTCTTTCTGAGAATTCATTCTCCTGTATAATAAAGAGCTAATATGCTAATTAGATCAGACGGCAGAATGACCTTCTGGAACGACCAGCGGGTAGGGGGCCGTGATGGGGGGTGGTCTTCACGATCAATCACCCCACAACGGGAGGCAGCAGCTGGGGCTGCAAGGGCCTATACTTGCACGAATTTCGTGCATCGGGCCTCTAGTTGGTGTATAAAAGGCCATCCATTTTTGGGTGTTGATTTTGTATCCTGCTACATTGCCAGATTCCTTTATTAAATTGAGTAGTTTTTTGGTGGAGTCTTTAGGGTTTTCTATGTACAATATCATGTCATCTGTGAATAATGAGAGTTTTACTTCCTCCTTTCCAATTTGGATGCATTGTATTTCTTCTCGTCTTATTGCTGTGGCTAGGACTTCCCTTACCATCCTATATAATAAAAAGCTAATATGCAAATAGACCAAATGGAGGAACAACTGAACAGCCGGTCACTATGGTATGCGCTGACCACCAGGGGGTGCACATGGAACATGGCAGGCTTCAGCAGCAGGTGGCAGAATGTGGAACATGGCGGGTGTAGACTGCGGTGGGATAGTGGAGCAAGTGAGTGGGGGCGCCAGACCAAGGCGGGGTATTGGTCGCTATCATTGGGGCGAGCCTCTGGTGATTACTGAAAATTCTTTGTTCCCATGAGCTGCGGTCCTGCCCAGCGCTCGCACCTGCTGCTGGTGCCGGCCCCGGAGCCGCCGCTCACATTCACTGCCGGTGCCCAGCACCATCAGCGGATGTGAGTGGTGGCTGCTGATCCCGATCGCTCCTGAGGTCTTCTCCACCTCCCCCTGCTCCTGAAGGGCGATTGGGGCAGTAGCCACTGCTCGCACCCACTGATGGTGCCGGCTCCAATCGCTCTGAGCTGTCAGTGGGTGAGAGCGGGGCTGGTGCCATCAGCACGTTGGAGCAGCAGCTGTGGGAGTGGGGCTGAAGGCAGATGGGACCAGGGCCACGCAGGAGGGGCTGGGTGGGGACATGGAGGATGGGCCGAGACCCACCCCTGTGCCCACTGCTGCCTCATGGCCCATAGTTCCTTTCGAGGTGCCCAAATTCATGCACTGGTCCCCTAGTGTTGAATAAGAGTGGTGAAAGTGGACATCCCTGTCTTGTTCCTGTTCTTAGGGGAAATGGTTTTAGTTTTTGCCCATTGAGCATAATGTTGGTTGTAGATTTGTCATATTTGGCCTTTATCATATTGATGTATACCCCCTCCATTCCCACTTTGGTGAGGGTTTTTATCAAAACTGGGTGTTGGATTTTGTTGAATGCTTTTTCTGCATCTATGTATATGATCATGTGATTTTTGTCTTTCAGTTTGTTTATGTGATGTATCACATTTATTGATTTGTGAATATTGTACCAGCCTTGCATCCCTGGAATAACTACCACTTGGTCATGGTTTATGATCTTTTTAATATACTAGAGATCCGATGTATGAAATTCGTGCAAGGGACTCAGCCGTTGCAACCCTGGCTGCCTCGGCCAGCCCTTGTAGCCCCAGCCGGCCCTTGCAGCCCTGGCTTCGTTTGGAGGGTCATCTGGACGGTCATTTGGAAGGTCATCCGGGTGGTTGTTCAGCTATTCAGTCTAATTAGCATGTTAGCTCTTTATTATATAGGATTGCTGGATCCGATTTGCTAATATTTGTTGAGGAGTTTAATGTCTATGTTCTTTGAAATGTCTTTATCTGGTTAGAATTAGGATAATGCTAGCCTCATAAAAAGAGCTTAGAAATGTTCCTTTCTCTTGGATTTTTTGGAGTAGTTTGAGGAGAATAGATGTTAGTTCTTTGAGTGTTTGATACACCCCCCCCCCCCCCCCCCCCCCGCCCCGTGAAGCCATCTGGACTGCTTTTGTTTGCTGGGAGTTATTATTATTATTATTATTATTATTATTATTGCTTCTATTTCATCAGTTGTTAGTGGCCTATTCAGTTTTCTGTTTCTTCCTGATTCAGTTTTGGGAGATTGTATTTTTCTAGGAATTTGTCCATTTCATCTACACTGTCCAGATTGTTTTCTTGTTTATCCCTTCAAGGAACCAGTTCTTGGTTTCACTGATCTTTTGTATTTTTATTTTTATTTTTTTTAGTCTCTATGTCCTTTATTTCAGCTCTAATCTTTATTATTTCCTTGTTTCCACTTACTCTGGGCTTTTCTTGTTCTATTTCTAGTTCTTTAAGTTGTAGGGTTAAATAATTTATTATTAATTTTATTATTTTTTTGAGGTAGTTCTGTAGTGCTATGAACTTGCCTCTCAGGACTGCTATTGCTGTGTCCCAGCAATTTGGGGTTGTTGTGTGTTCGTTTTCATTTGTCCAAGAATTTTTTTTAATTTTTTTTCTTGATCTCATTGGTAACCCTTCATTGTTTAATAACATGCTATTTAGCCTCCATGTATTTGAATGTTTTCAGTTGTTTTTATTGTAGTTGATTTCTAATTTCATTCCACTGTGATCTGAGAAGATGCTTGATATGATTTTAATCTTCTTGAACTTGTAGAGGCTTGTTTTACGTCCTAGCATGTGGTCTACCTTTGTGAATGACCCATGAGCAATTGAGAAGATTGTATATTCTGCATCTTTGGGGTGAAATATTCTATAAATGTCAATTAAGTCCATCTGATCCAATGTGTCCATTAGAGTCACTGTTTCCTTGTTAATTTTTTGTCTGGAAGATCTATGCAGTGAAGTCAGGAGGTGTTAAAGTCCCCTACTATGCCAGTATTGCTGTTGATATCTCCCTAAAAGTCTTCTAGAAGTTTTTTATATATATTGAGGAGCTTCTATATTGGGTGCTTATATGTTTACCTGCATTATAGCCTCTTATTGGATCGATCCCTTTAGTATACGTAATGATCTTTGTTGTCTCTTGTGATGGCCTTCATTTTGAAGTCTATTTTGTCAGATATGAGTATTGCTACCCCACCACATTTTTTCGTTCCCATTTGCATGGAATATTTTTTTCCCATCCCTTCACTCTCATCCTGTGTCAGTCTTTTGTTCTGTGGTGGTGTCTTGTATCCAGCATATAGTTGGGTAATGCTTTGTATCCATTCAGTACCCTATGTTTTTGATTGGAGCATTTAATTCATTTGCATTTAAGGTTATTATTGATAGGTACTTATTTATTGCCATTTTAATTCTGTATGCCTAGGTTTCTCTCTCTATTTCTTCTCATCCCTTTTAATTCTGCCTTGATGGTGATGAACTTCTTTAGCCTTTTTTTTTTTGTCTGGGGAGCTCTTTATTTCACCGTCTATTTTGAATGATAGCCTTGCTGGATATAGTAATCTTGGTTTCAAATCCTTGCTCTCCATTACTTTGAGTACTTCATGCCATTCCCTTCTTGCTTGTAGAGTTTCTGATGAGAGATCATATGACAGCCTTATGGGAGCTTCTTTTCAGGTAACAGTTTGCTTTTCACTTGCTGCCTTTCAGATGATCTCTTTGTCTTTGATTTTGGGCATTTTAATTATGATGTGTCTGGGCATTGGCCTGTTTAGGTTCCTCTTTCTTGGGACTCTCTGTGCCTCCTGAACTTGTCTGACTTTTTCCTTCACCAGGTTGGGGAAATTTTCTGCCATTATTTCTCAAACACATTTTCTATATTAATGGGTCACAACATGAGGAACTGTATTTAAAGGGCCAGAAGGTTGAGAACCACTGTCTAATGTGTTCTTCATTTGTTCTATGTTGTTCGTTATTTTTGTTTTCATATTTACTATATCTTTTATCATGCTGTTGAGCATCTTTACCATCATTATTCTGAACTCTAGATCAGATAAATTTCTTATCTCCATTTCATTCATCTTTTCTTCTGGAAAATTCTCTTGTTCTGTCATTTCAGGGTTGTTGTGTGTTTTTTTATTTTTATTTATTTATTTATTTAAAATATATTTCTTTATTGATTTCAGAGAGGAAGAGAGAAGGAGAGAGAGATAGAAACATCAATGATGAGAGAGAATCATTGATCGGCTGCCTCCTGCACATCCCTCACTGGGGATTAAGCCGCAACCAGGGCATGTGCCCTTGGCCAGAATTGAACCTGGGACCCTTCAGTCCGCAGGCTGATGCTCTATCCACTGAGCCAAGCCGGCTAGGGCTGTTGTGTGTTTTTTTAATCTCCTCATTTTGGATGCCTGATTGGGTTTGTGACTGTGTATTAGGTAGATCTGCTGCACCTCTCAATCCTTACTGCAAAACAGAATCAAACATTGTTTCAGACTAATTAGATCAAGAAAGACTCAAGGTCTTGAGAGACCCCCCCCTCTGCCTGCAGACTGATTGGATTCAGTATCGAGTAGCCCTCAGGCAATCATCACAGGTGTGGCAAGAGTTTTGCCAACAGGGGTGGGGCAATTGCTTCTGCCTAGAGCAGTGATGGCGAACCTTTTGAGCTCAGCGTGTCAGCATTTTAAAAAACCCTAACTTAACTCTGGTGCCATGTCACATATAGAAATTTTTTGATATTTGCAACCATAGTAAAACAAAGATTTATATTTTTGATATTTATTTTATATATTTAAATGCCATTTAACAAAGAAAAATCAACCAAAAAAATGAGTTTGCGTGTCACCTCTGACGTGCGTGTCATAGGTTCGCCATCACTGGCCTTGAGGCTAATTCTTATTCTCAGTCTTTTTTAAAAAAAGGAAATTTTATTGATTTTTTACAGAGAAGAAGGGAGAGGGATAGAGAGTTAGAAACATTGATGAGAGAGAAACATCGATCAGCTGCCTCCTCCACACTCCCCACTGGGGATGTGCCCACAACCAAGGTGCATGCCCTTGACCAGAATCAAATCTGGGACCCTTGAGTCCGCAGGCTCTATCCACTGAGGCAAACTGGTTAGGGCTATTCTCAGTTTCTTAATGGGCCTCGGAAATTCCACACTGTGGGGCACGGTGATTTTCCAATAGGGTGGGTCGACCGTCTTCTCCCCTGCAAAGCCACCTGGACAGCAAATGACTGCGTGAGAAAGATGACCTCCACAGTGTGAGGGAATGACTCAGGCCAGGAAACTGGGGTGTCTTCCTTCTATGCTTTAACCACAGAGCCCCCTACCCTGGCTTCTGCTTACACTGGTCAATCTACTCTGCCCTTCTACCTGCCAGAACAAAAGGTGAGTGGTTGCATATGGAATTTTGTATGTTCACCCTTTAAGAGTATGCCTGCATTTTCAGCCATCTCTCCCTGGCAGACAGCAACCCTGCTGTTTTTCACAGCCAGATGTTATTTGGACACCTCTCTCAGTTCTGGTGCTCTCTATTTCACAGCCAGATGTTATTTGGACACCTCTCTCAGTTCTGGTGCTCTCTGCTGGGGGGCCCAGCTTGAGGATTAGACCCCAGATCCCCCACAGCTGAGATATCTCTCTGGAACTTGAGCTTCTGTCTGTGGGAGCCCAGCCAGCCCTGGCTCCTTCTACCAGTCTCTATGCAGACTCTACTTTCCGTCCTTGGTTATCAGGGTTCTCTCCAGCTAGTCTTCAGCTGATTATTCAGGATGTTGTTTTGTATTTTAGTTGTAATTCCAGTTTGGTACTAAGAGCATGTGTGTGTACCATCCACTTACTCTGCTACCATTTTTAATCTTCTCTATTTTCATTTTTAACATCTGCATTTTATTCCATATTCAAATAGATGTTCTATGATTTATTGCAAATAACTGATGTTAAAAGGCAAACTGAGGCATATTGAGAATTTTAAGATTTTGAGCCAAAATTGATTTGAATTGGGCAGCACCTAACTGGAAGTGGTTAGGGGTGTTTCACCCCCTGGGGCTAGGGAGAGACATTTATATATATTATTATTTTATTGATTTCAGAGAAAAAGGTAGTGGGAGATAGAATCATCAATGATGAGGGAGAATCATCAATTGGCTGGGCTGCCTCCTGCATGCTCCTTACTGGGGATCGAGCCCACAACACAGGCATGTGCCATAACGGTGAATCGAACTGTGATCTCCTGGTTCATAGGTCAACATTAAACCTTCAACCACTGTTTGGGCGTGGGAAAGACTTTTTTTGATTGATTGTCCTTAGGTCTTGGTGTCTTAACTTTGCAGCACTTACAGGCTTAGGTTTGAGTTTGCCTACATGGGCTGCTGAGGCATTAGAACTACCTCAGTCTGATGGCCTCATCATTTAATTAATTTAACACTGGTAATGAACAACCTTCTGCATAACTCTTTATGGATATCACTAACTTCCTAAAATGTATTTATTCTAAAATTTAGAATAAATTTTAGACATGGAATTTTTAAGGCAAGTGATGAGAACATTTTTGCAGTTTTTATTTGTATCACCAAGTTTCTTTTTAAAATTACTAAATTGCACTTGTATTTCCAACTTGACCAACAATGAATACTATTACTACTACAAAGCAAACAAGTTTTTGTCAATTTAATAGTTCTGTATTCTTTTTTTAAAATTAAGGTATAATTGACATACAATATTATATTAGTGTCAGGCGTAAAACATAATGATTCGATATTTATGTATATTGTGAAATGATCACTATGGTAAGTTTGGTTAACATCCATTACCACACAGTTACACATTTTTTACTTGTGATAAGAACTTTTAAGATATTTCTTAGCAACTTTCAAATATACAATGCAGTATTATTAATTACAGTCACCACACTGTACATTATATCCCCATTACTTACTCATTTTATAACTGGAAGTTTGTACCTTTTGTCCCCTTCACTCATTTTTCCCACCCTCTCCCCACTGCCTCTAGCAATCAATAATCTGTTCTGTGTATCTGAGTTTAGGTTTAAAAAAATTTTTTTTAAAGATTTTTTTGTTCGTTTGTTTTTTGTTAATCTTCACCCAAGGATATTTTTCCCGTTGATTTTTTTTTTTTTTTTTTTAGAGAGTGGAAGGGGGAGCGAGGGAGAGAGAGAAAGAAACACCCATGAAAAGAGACACATTAATTGGTTGCCTCCCGCATGCACCCCAACCGGGACGGGATTGAACCTGCAACCCTTCCATGGGAGGTCAGATGCTCTAATCATTTAGCAACACTGGGCAGGGCAATATTTTTGTTGTTTTAAGATCATATGGTATTTGTCTTTTTCTGTCGGATTTATTTCCCTTAGCATAATGCCCACAGGGTCCATCCATGTTGTTGCAAGTGGCAAGATTTCATTCTCTTTTATGTCTGAATAATATTCCTGTGTGTGTGTGTGTGTGTGTAAAATATGTATCACATCTTCTGTATCCATTCATCTTAGAAAACGTAGGTTGCTTTTATATCTTGGCTATTGTAATAATGCTGCAATGAACATGGGGATGCAGGTATCTTTTTGAGTTAGTATTTTCATTTTCTTCAGATAAATACACACAAGTGGAATTGTTGGGTCATAAGATAATTCTTTTATATGTATATATATATATATATATATATATATAATTCTTTTATATATATATATATATATATATATATATATATATATATAATGGTTTTTTTTACTGATTTTAGAGAGGAAGGGAGAGGGAGAGAGAAATAGAAATATGATTGATGAGAGAGAATCATTGGCTGCCTCCTGCACGTCCCCAACCAGGGATTGAGCCCGCAACCCGGGCATATGCCCTGCCCAGGAATTGAACCGTGACCTCCTGGTTCACAGGTCAACCACTGAGACATGCAGGTCAGGAAAGTAATTCTTTTTTTAATTTTTAGAGGACCCTCCACACTGTTTTCCATAGTGGCGGCACCGATTTACATTCCCACCAACAGTGCATGAGGGTTCTCTTTTCTCCACATCCTTGCCAATACTTGCTGTTTCTTGTCTTTTTGATAATGTGCATTCTAAGAGGTGTGAGGTCATATCTCATTGTGGTTTTCATTTGTATTTCCCTAATGATTAGTGATATTGAACATTTTCTTATGTGCATGTTGGCCATCTATATGTCTTCTTTGGAAAAATGTCTATTCGGATCCTCTGCCCATTTTTAATTGGAGTATTTTAGGCTATTGAGTTGTATTAGTTTGTTATATATTTGGGATATTAACCCCTTATCAGATATATGACTTGCAAATATTTTCTCTTATTCAATAGGTTGCCTTATCATTTTTATGGTTTGTTCTGTATTCTTAATTGTGACAGCAATAGCTATGTGCTAACAAAAAGAGGGAGAGGATGGAAGAGGGAGAAGGGAGGAGAGAGAAAGAGAGTGAGAGAGAAAAAGAGAGAGAGAAAGAGAGAGAGAGAGAGAGAGAGAGAGAGAGAGAGAGAGAGAGAGAAACACTAATGTGAGATAGAAACATGGATTACACACATTGAGGACTGGAGATCGAACCCAAAACCTGGGTATATGCCCTGATGGAGAATGTAATCCGCTCCAACCACTGAGTCACACTGGCCAGGGCTACCCTGGTTTTGACATATATTTGGCCAGTTATGACAGTAGAAGAATTATTAATCATATGGCACAAATAAAGGTTGTTTTGTACAAAAGTAAATGATTAACAGTGACAAAATTTCCCCAGCCAACAAGTAAACATGCAATGAAAATTGGACCACACTTCATGTGGTTTATAAAAGCTTTTATTTATCAGAGTGTCATTGTAAAGATAGTGGCATTTGGCATCTAGGAGGCCCAAGAATGTGGCCAAGCATACTGGAGCGGATCAGCCTTTGTGCCAGCCATTAACCTCCAGTGACTTAGAGGAGGCTTCAGGCTAATGCATGCCTGTTGCCTCTCCTGTCCTACTCCTTGCTAAAGGCTTCATTTGACATCAAATGAATGCTGTTTTGCATTCCCACTGTCTTGCTGGTGTTTTTGGCTGGAAATATTAGCACAAGAGGTCCCAACCTGTAGCTGGGGATCTGTTAGTAAATCTTGATATGCTTGTTTACAATCTGCCATATTTTCATCCATTCCTTTTGGGCTAAAGCTTCTGAGATCCCTCAGAGAAAGGGGTTTCAAGGTGGCAAAAGCTTTGGCCTTTTTTCAGAATTTTACTGGTAGGTTCAGAAATCTCCTGTGGCATGAAGGGTGTATGCTCCCTTGTCTTTCCATTTACTCTCTTTCTTCACATCTCTGTCTCTTCATGAAAGGCTGAAAGTAGTTCCTAAAAAAAGGTTGGGACCTCTTAGACTTGTTTTTTACTTTGTCTCTACTTTAGTCATTATGTTAATGAGCGCTTTCCCCCAAAACTGCTATTTTTTCCTCCTAAGTAGCTTTCAAATCTGTCTTTTCAGTGCTAATAACCTGTATATGTGGATTCTTCTAAGTAGTCTCCCTGACCCAGTGTTTCTTCTAATGAACTTTTCTTAAAACGAGGACATTAGTCACTGTCTTGGTAACCATTGCTCTTTCCCTCCTATCATCTGATCTCCACTTACCTATCAGACTTCATTGTTTCTCTTAAGACTAGTCTGCCTGCTGGCTCCAGCTGTGCCTATCCCTGTACACACCAACTGCCATCCAACGGTGTAGCTTTCTCCCACACTGGTTTCACTCATGCTGTTGTTACCTCACCTGGAATTTACTCCCCCTAGCTCAGCCACATTCCACCCACTCAAGGCCTGCTTCTTCCATGACTCATCCTTTGACCTTCTCCAGCTACTCACTCCAGACCAAGCTGAATTCTCCCTTTTCTCAATTCCTATTTCTATCAGTACCATCCAAGCAACTGCTGTAGGCCTACACAGCTCTTTTCATAGGTGAATTACTGAGACCCAGAAAGGTGATGTAGGGTGGGGTGCAGAGCTGTACAGCAAGTGGGGTGGGGGACAGAGCTGAAGCTAGAAGTAGCTCAGTCTGGCCCATGAGGATTGAAAAAGAGAGAACAACCCTCCCCCTCACCCCCCAATTATAAAACTAAGATAGTTTCTTATAGTAAAACTAGAGGCCGGATGCACAAAATTCGTGCAAGGGGCTTGGCCCTTGCAGCCCTGGCTGCCTCAGCCGGCCCTTGCAGCCCCAGCCGGCCCTCACAACCTTGGCCGGCCCTCACAGGCCCTCACAGCCCTGGCTTCGTCCAGAAGGTCATTCAGAAGGTCGTCTGGATGGTCCTTCTGCTGTTCAGTCTAATTAGCATATTAGCTCTTTATTATATAGGATTACCCATCAACCCACTATTTAGAGGCCATACATATATATGTGTGTGTGTGTGTGTGTGTGTGTGTGTGTGTGTGTGTGTGTGTTTGTTTGTTTTCTGTTTTGGTTAGCTTTTAGTTTGGAAAATTTTTTATAAGTAAAACAGCATAGTGAAAGGCCCATATATCCATCAATTAGCTTCAACAGTGGTCACTATTCTTCCTTTCTTGTTTCATCTGTCTCTGGAGTCGTTTTTAAAATAAACATTTAATTCAAGTATAATATCCAGGATATTTTATTGAATATATTTTTATTGATTTCAGAGAGGAAGGGAGAGGGAGAAAGAGAGACATCAATGATGATGAGAGAGAATCATTGATCTGCTGCCTCCTGCACGCCCCCTACTGGGAATGGAGGCTGCAACCCAGGCATGTGCCCTTGACTGGAATCGAACCAAACCGGCTATGGCTCCAGGATATTTTAAAAACAAATACTAGGCATCATATCATTTATCACCTATATATACTTAAACAGCTCTCTAAAAGACAAAACAAAAAAGATTGAAACACAAAAGACAAAGTAAAAACATAATCCTCATACTGTTACCATAAATATAAAATTAACATATTTAATTTTAACAAGATTTTTATGACTACTTATTTAACATTTTACAACTATTTACTGTATACGTGAAATTAATATTTTTTGAGCAATTGTTATGTGGATATCACAAGCCCATGAAGAAGGTTCTACCATTGTCAATATTTTACAGGTGAACAAACCGGATCATAGGTTAAATTGCACAAGGTGAATAGTGTAGGTACTAAATAGTGGAACTAGAAATCATATCCAGATCTGGTTGTTTTTTATTTTGTAACTTGAATTCTTTCCCCTCAAATTAACATACAGAACATTTCTTCATACCAATAAAATCATTATTCTAAAATGTTTCACATATCCTATGGTAGTCTACTACTATCTGCCATAATTTAACAAGTCTCTCTTTTTTTCTTTTAGACTATGAGATTGTTTCCAATTTTTACTATCCAAGAACTTTGTTTTGTCATTGTTTCATGCAAGTTAGTTTTGCCTCGAGGTTGAGTAACATTGAATAGTAGATTACATAGTAGTAAATGACTTGTGAACTAAAAGTAAACCCAAGTCATGTTTGCAGTCATCTTTCAGCAAGTGTTTACTAAACACCTGTTAGGTGCCATGCACTGTTAAGCATCGAGGACTCAGAGATAATCTGAGCCTAAGACCCTTCCTTTTAATCGTGATTGATTCTGGACTCTCTCATTTACCAGTTAAACTCTTTGGTAGGTGTTTCCACTAATGGTAGAGGAGTTGTTAGGGGGTGGTGGGAACCCTCATTCTATAACCATTATAAAAACTAGATTTTAAAAATTAAATACTTAAAGACACTGGAAAGTGTCCATAAACAGACACAACAGGAGATGTTTAATCTCCAAAAATTAATGGGAAATGATAAAAATTGGGAACTTGTGGCTTTCTAGCTCAAGGGTCTTAGACGTCTAACTCCCTTAGCTACAGAAAATGGGACTGGGAGAGGGAGAAAAACCTCAGCCTTACTGACCAGAGTTCAGGCAGCTGGGAATGTAAACGGGAATTCTAGGCAGTGAAAAAATTACGGAAGGCATGAAGCTCAAATTCTGAGTGCAAACTCCCCCAAATACTGTTCAGTTGAACAGTATGTGTGGGGAGAGGCTGGATACTCAGTCAGAAAGCAGGCATAGGCCAAAAAGAAATACATCCTTGATAGAAGAGCAATGTGGGGCCAGACTTGTGAATTCTTACTGTGTTTTTAAACCATGTGCATTGTAGATGGCATATAGTAAAACCCTTATGGGCTTAAAGTTTCAGAGGACAGAGCATCTGGAAATTAGTGGTGAACGGGGAAGGAATCCCTAGAAGCAAGAAAATTACAGAAAAACCAAGTCTCAGCTCTGAGCCTCTGCTTACGACTCATTACATAGGTATGAGAGAGACCACCACAAAGATGGTAGGTTAAAAAAATGAGAAGCCATAAGAAAGAACAGAGATATCAGTTCCTATGTGCTGTGGTTTGGAACCAGTCAAGTTACTGCCTGTGATAACAAAATCGCTAACCTCAGAACCCACACAGAATGAAATGTTGCTGTGATGTATTATCCACAGTGTTCAGTTTTATGTGTTTTGGTTTTTTTAAATCCTCATCCAAGGATATGTTTTTATTGATTTAAGAGGGGGGGGGGGAGGGAGAAAAAGAAAGAAATATCTATGTGACAAACATCAATTGGTTGCCTCCCATACTCGCCCAACCTGGGGTCGAGCCCACAACCCAGGTATGTGCCCTCACTGGGAATTGAACCCACAACTGAGTTACTTAGCTACTCAGCCAGGGCTACAGTGTCCAGTTTTTAACATGCAAAGTAAAAGGGAAGTGAGAAGTGAGACCCTTAGGAAATAAGACAGTCAATAGTAACTAACTTCTGGTGGCACCAGATGTTGGCTTTAGCATAAAGATTTAAAATACCTGTTTTTAGCCCTAACCACTTTGGCTCAGTGGATAGAGCACCGGCCTGCGGACTCAAGGGTCCCAGGTTCGATTCCAGTCAGGGGCATGTGCCTTGGTTGCGGGCACATCCCCAGTGGGGAGTGTGCAGGAGGCAGCTGATCGATGCTTCTCTCTCATCGATGTTTCTAACTCTCTATCCCTCTCCCTTCCTCTCTGTAAAAAATCAATAAAATATATTTAAAAAAATAAAATACCTGTTTTTAAATGATTTAGGTGGTAAATTGTATGTGCTTTTTAAAAAGGAAACCATAATTTAAAAAACTATTAAAAATATATCCACAAGCCTGGCCAGTGTGGCTCAGTGGTTGAGCATTCAACTAGGAACCAGGAGGTCACGGTTCAATTCCCAGTCAGGACACATGTCTGGGTTGTGGGCTCGATCCCCAGTTTAGGGCATGCAGGAGGCAGCAGATCAATGATTCTCTCTCATTGTTGATGTTTCTATGTCTCTCTCCCTCTCCCTTCCTCTCTGAAACCAATAAAAAAATATTTTTAAAACATATATATTCAAAAAATGAAATGAAAATGTGTCAAAAGAATTCAGAGAAAATGTAGTAAAGAGTACACTAAAAGAAGTACTAAAGGATATATAAGCAGGAATGAAGAGCACTAGAAATGGTAGATATCAATAAATTTAAAAGACTAATTCTTTACTTTTTCTTAACTTTTTAAAATGATATGTCAGTATTTAAAGGAAAAAGAACACTACTAATGGGCTTGTCACACATAAAGGTATAAGGTAGAACAATATGGATAGGGATTAAATGGAATTATATTGTTGCAAGTTTCCTTTTTTCTCCTGACAATATAAATAAACATTCAAGTGGATTGTGATAAGTTAAAGATGTATGCCGTAGTCTTTAGAGCAATCACTAAGGTATAATTTGAAGACAAAGAACTAGTCAATTGAGGAATTAAAATAGAATTTTAAAAAATTGATTAACATGAAAGGAAATAGGGAAGGAGGGACAAAGGAACAAAAACCAGATGAGATAAATAGAAATGGCAGACCTAAATAAAATCATATTAATACTTATACTCACTGTAGAGAGATTGTCGTCCTGAATAAAAAAGCAAGATCCAACTATATCCTGCCTACAAGACACGCTTTAAAAAATTCTTTTAGCCTTGGCTGGTGTTGCTAAATTAGAACATTGGCCGTTGACCAGAAGGGTCGCTGGTTTGATTCCTTGTCAAGAGCATATATCTGGGTTGTAAGTTCAATCTCCAGCCCTGGTCGGGGTGCAGGAGGCAACCAATCGATGTGTCTCTAAAATCAATAAAATAAAATAAGAAAGATGGTTCTACTCATCTTGGTACCTTTCTTCTCAAGAAATCCTCCACAGGTGTTCCTGCAAAGGTGTCTACCAGTCCCTCCACTGATGCCAACCAGAAACTTCTCCATCAAGGTACATAAGTATACTTCATTAAAGGTGTACAGACACAAAGGGAGAATGATGTAATTGATAATAAATTCACACAGAAGTATACATGGGAAGCCCTAGTCTACTGGCTTCTGCATATATGTCAGTGGCTCAGGGGACACAGTCAATGCCTGTAGGCCTACACTATTCAGTCCTGGCCTGAGCCCTGGAAATGGGGATTGTCTGAGTTGAAATGCTGGCTGAGTCTGTGATACACATTTGACTTGGAAAACTCCAGGCAAAAATAGAATGTAAAACATCTCAATTTTTTAAAAAAGATTTGTTAAGCACCTGTTTTCTTTTTTTAATATGTTTTTATTGTTTTCAGAGAGAAGAAGGGAGAGGAAGAGAGAGATAGAAATCTCAATGATGAGAGAGAATCATCGATCCGCTACCTCCTGCACACCCCTCACTGGGGGAGATCAAGCCCAAAACCCGGGCATGAGCCCTGACCAGGAATCGAACTGTAACCTCCTGTCCCACAAGTGGATGCTCAACTACTAAGCCACGTCAGTCGGGTCTCACTTTTTTATTTGACAATCTAAGGGAAAAGAGGTCAGTGCCCCTGACTAAAATAGTCAACTGTTGCATGTTTTAAAAAATCTGTGGGCCCAGCTGGCGTGGCTCAGTGGTTGAGCGTTGACCTATGAACTAGGAGGTCATGGTTTGATTCCCGGTCAGAGCATATGCCTGGTTCAGGCTTGACCCCCAATGTGGGGCATGCAGGAGGCAGCTGATCAATGATTCTCTCTCATCATTGATGTTTCTATCTCTCTCCCTCTCTGAAATGAATAAAAATATATTAAAAAAGAAAATCTTGTAGCTCACCAGTTTAAAATTGCTGCTTTAGAGATTTTCTGACCAGACCACTGGCACTATAGTCATCCTCATTAAAACTTCAACCCTTCAACCAAGTTAGAAAGGGTAACTTTTATAATTTTATAATTGCTTATTATCATTATTTTAAATGGCAGTTTATACTCATTATAGGAAACATTAGGCACTGGAGGTGAAGAAAACAAGCAATTGAGAATCTTACCTCTGAAAGACAACTGCTAGGAAGATTAAATTGTTAACAATAATATTTTGATACTAGAGGCCTGATGCACAAAATTCCTGCATGGGTAGGATCCCTAGGCCTGGCTGGCAATCAGGGCCTATCTGTGGGCTGACTGGTGGGGCAATCAGGGGGCCCCTGCTGGCACCCGCCTTGGCTGGCCTGGGGCCTGTGGGCTGGGGGCAGTTCCTGTATTGAGCGTCTGCTCCCTAGTGGTCAGTGCATGTCATAGTGACTGGTCTTTCCACTCTTTGGTCGATTTGGTCGATTAGGCTTTTATTATATAGGATGTACACACTTCAGTCTTTTTGTGTGTATATATTTTATAAGAGAACAAATTAGAATCACATTGTTTTGGAATCTCACCAACTTTCTGATTTTTACTAAAGGCTTTATAAAGGTTTATCATTTTGTGGATTACTGCTACTTCTCCATATTCCACTTCTTTCTTTCTTTCTTTCTTTCTTTCTTTCTTTCTTTCTTTCTTTCTTTAAGGGAGAGGAAGAGAGAGATAGAAACATCAATGATGAAAGAGAATCATTGATTGGCTGTCTCCTGCACACCCCACACTGGGGATCAATCCTGCAACCCATGCATGTTCCCAGACCAGGAATTGAACGGTGACCTCCTGGTTTGTAGGTTGATGCTCAACCACTGACCCACACCGGCCAGGCCATATCCCACTTCTTTTTTCTTCTTGTATTTAAACCTACTCATGTCATTTTTCAGATTGATGTGTTCATAGTTAAATATTTTACTTTTTTTGTGAAGATCTGTGAACTCACTTGGATGCCACAATGCCAGGGGACATTTTCCCAAAGTCCCCTGATCTTTTTCTTAGCCAATAGCTAAGAAAATGTGTCATTAATTGGACCTCCTTTCTATCCTTTTGGAATTCTAAGATCTCATTTAGTTGCTGGTCCTGGATTTCAGCAGACTCAGGGACTAAGTGTTCTCATTAAGGGTGTTCCATCACTGCCTACTTTCATTAGGTGTCCTGAGCAGATGGTTTTGAATGAAGACAGATTCAGACTGCAGGTGGTCTGTGTGGAGTGGAACCACAGACTGAAAGCCCAAGGATCTGTTTCTCTTGCAGTTGTGTTTTATTCTTCCCCACGCATGTTTCCAACCTTTAAAACTCAGGAGTTTTATTTAAAAAATTAAAGAAAAAAGGAGCTAGAAACTCACATATGAAACCTATATGTTCATGTTGACCAATGTCACCCCAATAAATTTAATAATAATAAAAAATAATAACCAGGAGTTTTCACATTAAAATTTGGGCTTTTTGCTTCCCTTGAAAAGCAGAAGCCATGACTCATCTCTCGTGTGGAAGCTGGTTCCAGGGCTCTTGGGTGACTTCTGAGCCCTCTGTTGGTGCTGACACAGGAGGAGGACTCTCTACCCCAAGCCCAGGGCAGCTGCTTACCCAACACAGCAGTGAAGGATGGGCTGTGCTGGGACCACCGTGCTGGCTGGAGGAGCACCCCAGCGGTCATCCCTTCCAGAAACTGCCCACTCCTTCCTTTAAGCAGATAGGAGCTCAAAACCTTTGCTTAAAAAAAGGAAGATCAAAATGCTTAGGTAGGGGACCTATAGCCCACCAGGAGAAGATGGCCTGTCCATGCTCTCTCAAAAGGTGCTATGCTTCAGCACATCTGTGGCCAGGCCGTTTGCCAAGCTTGTGCAGCCACTTGTTCAGGTATATGGTATCAAAGGTAGCTATGACACTGCTCTTTATTCTGCTGCATCTAAACAGAATAAACTGGAACAAGTAGAAAAGGAATTGTTGAGAGTAGCACAAATCTTGAAGGAACCCAAAATGGCTGCTTTGATTTTGAATCCCTTTGCAAAGCATTCTGTTTAAAGAGAAAAGCCTGAGTGGCATGACCTCGCGTCCAACCTGATCAATTTGCTTGCTGAAAATGGTCACTTGACCAACACCCCAGATGTTGTTTCTGCCTTTTCTACCTTGATGAATGTCCACCATGGAGAAGTCCCATACACAGTGACCACTGCATCTCCTTTAGATGAAGCCACTCCTTCTTAATTAAAAGCAAAACAAAACAAACAAAAAAATACAGTCCTGAATAACTTCCTAAGTAAAAGCCAAATAATTGAAATTGAAAGTTAAGATTGACTCGTCAGTCATGGGTGGAATGATTGTCTGTATTGGAGAGAAATACATTGATATGTCTGCAAAAACCAAGATTCAGAAGCTGAGCAAGGCTATGGAGGAGGTTTTCTGAAAGTGTTGATTTTTCTGTCAGTAAAATTCTTAAACTGGGAGAAACAATAAAATGCTTCCTGAACAGAAAAAAAAAACTTTTTCTTTTTTTTTAATGCTTAGCATGGGGACTATAAAACACCAGCCACTGGCAAAGCATCCAGCTGTAGAGTAAAAGGGGAATTTTTATATACAATCAAGATAATAACTGTGTCCCAGAAAAAGTGCTCTTATCTTTTAAAGCAGGGCAATGTGGCTTTTTTATCCCCCAGAGAGTATCTGGTATCTGGAAAATCCCTTTGTGGGGATAATGAGGATCTTTTATTCTCCATCAGAGTGAGTAACTGTTTATAGCAACGTCAGTTTCTCAAAAACACATAAATGAACCCTCACTCTCATATCTACGTTGACTTTGTGTATGTTTCTGTAATGTTCCTCATCTCTGTTCCCCTTCTTGCTTGAGTTTTTAACCTCTCTGATTCAGGTGATAAAAACAGGTTTCCTAAAAGCTCCTCGACAATGAAATAGAAAGCTTAACTCTGACTTCAGTGTAGCTTCCTTCCGTCTCTTCAAACATTTAGAAAGGGGACAAGATTTACTCTGTTTAGAATTAGGGCCAATGGGAGCAAGGTCCTATGCATGATAGGGGATGAGCTTTCTGACAGTATGGTCTGAAAATGACTTGTCGGGGGTTAGACTCCACGGGCATTGTGAGAGGAGAGGTCAGGGCTTGTGCTGAGGATGTCTAGAACATCAGGCTAAATGCATGGCCTGGGCAACAGTGCTTAACCCTTACCACAGCGTTATTAGACTTGGGTGGAGCTCCGAAAATCACGAGCAAGGAAAGACACACATATACATGTACATATACATATACATACACACACACATACACATTTACATACACTGCATATACATACTTGCACTCACATACATATACACATATTTACATTTACCTACAAACACATACCTTCAAATGCACACATGCAAACTCACATATGTACACACACATTTACATGCAAACACATGCACACTCACACATATACACACACTGACATACACCATTCTCTCACATGACTCATGTGGGTACAGGTCTGGGTTCCAGCCCTGCAGGTTCAGATTTAATTGCTTGCGGGTGAGTTCTGGCCACTGGTATTTAAAAACCTCTTCAGCAAGTTTGAAGACCCTCTTTACTCCAGTCACTTAGTGTCACAAATGAAACCAGCTCCTGTGATTTGAGGATGACAGTATGAAGCAAGTCCCTGTGCAGGTTTTGTTATTTCCTGTCACAGTGGTTTGTAGCACTGAGGAAGTGGAGGAGTTTTTACTGACTGCTTTGTGACAGTGGTTTTGTGAGAGGCACTCTGGAGCTATCAGAGGAGGCCAATTGATTTGTGCTAGAGTGCGTGCGATGACAGCAGGAGGCCCAAGCATCGGGGGTCCTGGAACAGGCGTGGGAAGTTTTTACTGAGAACAGTAGGAAAACTGAACATCTGAGTTAAATAGAAGCACAGGAGAGTTAGGGCTTGGAGAGGGTTTTATTTTCTCTGGAACCTTTACCAGTATGTGCACATCAGAAATGGCCTCTGAAAGCACTTTTAGTTATGGAAACTTTTAGCATGTTCAGAAGTAGAGAGAATGGAATAATGAGCTCTTTAATACTCGTTGCCCAGCTTTAACCAAGACCCATGTGCTGTTTTGTCCATCCCTTCCTCCCAGGCTCCCTTCAAATAAATCCCAGACACCAAACCAAGAAGTACCCTACAGTGTGTTGGCAATCAAGGATATCTCCCACCAATGACGTGGCTTAAAGATGATAAAGTGAATGTGGAGAAAACAGAAAGGTTAAGCAACTTCCAAGTTGTGGGCCAGTGTATTTTGAATACTTGTGTGACGGAACTGATAGTGGTCATGTTAGTAACAACACCACCAGGATGGCATGTCCATAGGAAAGGTGCTGTGTGAAAGGATAGGGGTTAGCTCCTGTCCCCTGGCCTGGTGCAAACACTTCCTGAGGACAGAAGTGCAGTGCTTACCAGTGGGAGGGACTGTCCACAGGGCTGGGCAGTGTGACTCAGGTGTGCTGGCTTCATGCAGGGCAACATCTGTGACATTGAGCCAGGTTTGAAAGCACTGTGTGGGGATTTTTCCCACTTGATATTCTGTTTTAAGTAGAAGCAAGGTCTTGTGAATTGGAAATGCCATTTTATTTATGGAGATTGGTTTCCTCACATACATTCTCTGAGATGCTTCCTAAGTATATTGCCTGGACCTAGAGGCAGTGCACTGAGCACTGGATTTTCTTTCACTAAAAGGATTGGAGTGGCAACTCAGAGGCACAGCAGCCACTTCCCAAGCTTCATCTAACTGGTACACTGAGAAGTGGACTTACTTATGCCACATGTGCCTTCTTCCTTTGACGAAAATCTTGCCAGGCTCACCTGTGTCACAGGAAGACTTTGTGTTGTGCTTTCCAGGTACATTACTTAGTACTTGTGAACTGGCTGACTTGAGGTCTATGTGGAAGAGAAAGGATATTAACAAGAGAATCCATGTTCCCCTTCTCTGAAAAATTGTACCACTGAAAAAACAAATAAGCCTAGTTTTGTTTTGAGGGATTAAAGTTATTTAATAAAATATTCAAGCAAAAATACAACATGATTTTATTTTTCTAAATGTGTAATTCATCAAAACCTTTCAGTGATATGTTGTCACTATAATAGCTGACATTCACTGGGCGCCGACTGTATACCAGACATGAAGAAGTAGGTGTGGTTGGTAAATCTGCTTCTCAGAGGAGGCATGACAGTGATTAAGGGTGGTTCCTCATACCATACAGGTAGACTGAGGCTGATCCATTGTTCAAACCTGGAGGTTTGGCTCCTGACTACTTAACCGGCCACTTCCAGAACACAGTGGGTAAGAGGAGGGCTACAGAAGGAGAATTAACCAGAAAAAGGGACTTTGTACTTTTCTGAGAGTATTGATATGAAATAGTCTCTTCTTGGGCATCTAGATGACAAATGTCAGAAAAGTCTTCCTGGCCTCCTGCTGCCCAAGCAGTGTGTTTGCCCCGTGTTTCCTGGTCTTCCCTCATCAAAGCCCAGATAACCCTGTGGGAGTATCCTTCCCCTTCTGATCCCTTACTCCCTCACACAGAATTTTCTTTTTTTTAAAAAAAAAAAAATATTTTATTGATTTTTTACAGAGAGGAAGGAAGAGGGATAGAGAGTTAGAAACATCGATGAGAGAGAAACATCAATCAGGTGCCTCCTGCACACCCCCTACTGGGGATGTGCCTGCAACCAAGGTACATGCCCTTGACCGTAATTGAACCTGGGACCCTTCAGTCCGCAGGCCGACGCTTTATCCACTGAGCCAAACCGATTAGGGCCCTCACACAGTATTTTCATCTGCCCTTTGGCAAGGTGTTTTGCCTTACTACCTCAGAGTAATAAATTCCTCCATTGTCATTGCAGACCTAGCTCATTAGTTCACACATGCCAAGTCAAGAAGAAACTTGCCTTTATTTATTTCCTTAAAAAGTATTTTTTAAAATCAATGTTTACTTTCCCATCAAAGTCTGAGTATTTTACACATTCCTAACCCTATTGTCTTAGGTTTTAGAGACCTTTTTTACCATTAACTTAAATTTCTGTTAACTAGCTGGTGATCCTATGTATAAATGAAAAGGACCCAGAAGAGTAAAACTAGGCCAACTTACAATGTCCTGCTTCTACTTGGTAGCTTTAAATTTAGAGGTTAAACGAGGATTGAGGGGATGGCATTTTCCAAAGTCTCACATTATTTATTAAATTTTAGAGAGAGAAAGAGAGCAAGAGAGAGAAACATCGATTTGTTGTCTCACTTATTTATGTACTCATTTCACTCATTGGTTGATTCATTGGTTTATTCTTTTTTGTTTGTTAATTCTCACATGAGGATATTTTTCCCATTGATTTTATTTTTTTATTAATTAAATCTTTATTGTTCAGATTATTACATTTGTTCCTCTTTTTTCCCCCCATAACTCCCCTCCTCCCAGTTCCCACCCCACCCTCCTCCCTCACTCCCCATCCACTGTCCTCATCCATAGGTGCACGATTTTTGTCCAGTCTCTTCCCTCATCCCCCTCACTCCTTTCCCCCCCAAGAACAGCCAGTCCACTCCCTTTCTATGCCCCTGATTCTATTATAATCACCAGTTCATTCTGTTCATCAGATTATTCACTTGATTTTCAGGTTCACTTGTTGATAGATGTGTATTTGTTGTTCATAATTTGTATCTTTACCTTCTTCTTCTTCCTCTTCTTAAAG
Source organism: Myotis nattereri (assembly GCF_964212035.1). Classification (NCBI taxonomy): domain Eukaryota; kingdom Metazoa; phylum Chordata; class Mammalia; order Chiroptera; family Vespertilionidae; genus Myotis; species Myotis nattereri. The sequence goes on from NC_138076.1 coordinate 109,798,994, forward strand.
GATACCTTTCAGCATTTCATCTAATACTGGTTTGGTGGTAATGAACTCCTTTAGCTTTTTCTTATCTGTGAAGCTCTTTATCTGACCTTCAATTCTGAATGATAGCTTTGCTGGATAAAGTAATCTTGGTTGTAGGTTCTTGGCATTCATCACTTTGAATATTCTTGCCATTCCCTTCTGGCCTGCAAAGTTTCTGTTGAAAAATCAGCTGACAGTCGTATGGGTACTCCCTTGTAGGTCACTGAGTTTCATTCTCTTGCTGCTTTTAAGATTCTCCCTTTGTCTTTTGCTCTTAGCATTTTAATTATGATGTGTCTTGGTGTGGTCCTCTTTGGATTCCTTTTGTTTGGGGTTCTCCGTGCTTCCTGGACTTGTAAGTCTATTTCTTTCACCAGGTAGGGGAAGTTTTCTGTCATTATTTCTTCAAATAGGTTTTCAATATCTTGCTTTCTTCTTCTGACACCCCTATAATTCGGATGTTGGTATGCTTGAAATTGTCCCAGAGGCTCCTTACACTATCTTCGTACTTTTGGATTCTTTTTTCATTTTGCTTTTCTGGTTGGGTGTTTTTTGCTTCTTCCTATTTCAAATCTTTGGCTTGATTCTTGCAATCCTCTAGTCTGCTGTTGCGAGTTTGTATAATATTCTTTATTTCAGTCAGTGTATGCTTAATTTCTAATTGGTCCTTTATCACAACCTCCAGGGTCTCATTGGATTTCTTGTAGATCTCATTAAGTTTATTGGCAGTTTCTAGAAAATTCTTGAAAGACCTTAAAAATGTGATTTTGAACTCTATATCCAGTAGTTTGCTTTCCTCCATTTCTGTCATTTGTGTCCTTTTTCTTTGTCTCTGCGTTTTTTATGCTTCCCTGTGCTGATAAAGTGGTTTTCTGTGCTGAGTGTCCTCTAGGGCCCAGTGGTTCAGCCTCCCCAATTATCTGAGGAGGACACTCTTGGTGCACCCCCTTGTGGTCTTTGTGCACAGTCTTGTTGTAGTTAAGGCTTGATTATTGTAGTTATCACTGGGAGGAATTGACCTCCAGGCCAATTGGCTGTGAGAATCAGCTGTGTCTGCAGTGGGGGAATTTCTGTGCTGGAGACACCCCTCTGGGGCAAGACTTGCTTCAATGGGGCTTTGGTGCTCACTGAGTCTGCCCCCTGAGTGTGTCCTTTATGGTTCCACGGAGCGCAAACTGGATGGTCCCACTCTGACCTCTGGGTTTCCTGGCTCCTGGATCTCTAGGGTGGTGCTAATCTAGCCTTTGCCTGAGGCTATCCAGCAAAAGCCTCCCTGCAGGGCTTGGGCGGGGCGAGTACCACGGGATCAACAGGGCGGGGCTAGCAGTTATGGCTGCTCTCAGTCCAGCCTTCAGAGGCTCTGCTTCTCAGTGTCCTGGTAATCGCTGCAAGCCCCTCGGAGAGAAAGCTGCCCTCGAGTTCCTACCGATGCCAGACAGTCCCGCTTCTCCCGTATGAGTCTGGGTCCCTAGAGACTCATCCGGAACTGGAGCTCAGAGCCTGAGACTCCCTCCCGATTGAAAACAACAACCGCGCCCTCAGCTGCCAGCTCGCTCCGCATGCACCTCCGCACCTTAGTATTTTACTTCCGCACTGCGCCTCCTCTGAGTCTTGGTATGCTTTTCTCTTTCCTTCTAGTTGTAGAATTTCCACTCAGCCAGCCTTCCTGTGGTTCTGGATGATGTCCGTTACGTCTTTTAGTTGTATTTTTGAAGTGGTTGTTCGAGGCAGCAAACTCCGGTGTTTACCTATGCCACCATCTTGGTTTCTCCCCTGAACCCTTTTTTTTTTTTTTTTTTTTTTAGAGAGAGTTCCAGGGAGGGAGGAAGAGAGATAGACATAAAGAAACATCGATGTAAGAGAGAGACATTAATTGGTTGCCTCCTGCATGCACCCCAATTGGGCCAGGGATGGAACCTGCAATCCAGGTACATACCCTTGACCAGAAATTGAACCTGTGACCCTTCAGAGCTCGGTCTGACGCTCTAACTGAGCGGCACCGGCCAGGGCATCATTGGTTGATTCTTGTGCCCTTACTGGGGATCGAAGCCACAACCTTGGTGTATCAGGACAATGCTCTAACCAACTTAGCTACCTGGCCAAGGACAAAAATCTCACATTATTAATGTGAAGAAATGAGTTACCTTTAGGGGAAGGTGTTGGTTGATGACAGCTCCCAAGCATTTTAGCAAAGTGTTTTTTCCAAATTGCAGAGAAATCCTTGAATGGATCAAATAATCAATGTAGGTTGTGAATAGCATTGCAGAGAATCACATTACAGTTAAATATGGGGGCTGCTTTTATGAAATAGTCATAGTAAAACACACTTCTTGATAGAAGGCTGATTTTTCCTGCATGGGAGGATGATGAGACAGGCTCAGTGTTTCATTTTAAGTACCAGGCAGTTTTTGACAGCTTTGCTAATGGAGTGTTGCCTCCTTAAACTACCACGAGACTTCACATTCCTTAGAAACCTGGTAGAGAAGCACTTAAAACAACATGAAATTATTTCCGGTTTTGCCTTATTCTCCTCTGTAGGACGAATTTTTTCTCATGAGTAATTTGGTGCCTAATTATTCTTATGTCTGAGAACAAATGCACGGCTAACAAATGCAGGGTTTTGTGATGTGTTGTCCTTTTGTCCAGACTTGGGACAAAGAGAGTTGGACTTAACAACAGGAAATGGAGGTGGGCAGGTACCAACTCTGTCCTGGTTATCGAGTTACTTCAGGTGTTCCATGGAGTTTTATAAATGAGGTTTTCTGGCCAATTTCTTACTGTGAAACTAACAAACCAGTTGCCTGCTGTAGGTATAGAGAATGCTTGACTTTTACTTGAGGTCACATAAGAGGCTGCTTTCAGTGTCAGTGTCTTAGTATTTGCGGCAGAATGGTGATGTTTCCAGGGTGTAGGATGAGGGTGAAATGAGAAGGAAGATTTCCCTCCCATTTTTAAAGGAATGAAATGGTATAAAAAGGGAAATGGAGCTTTTACAAACTGCTGGTTATAGAAAATAAATTGCACAATTGCCTGAACTCTATTTTAACATACACCTAAGAAAGTTTTAAAAATTGGCCATTAATGAAGCCATAGATATTTTGGTTGTCATCTTTTTTTGTTTTATTTTTCTGTTGTTGTTAATCCTCACCCAAGGAAATTTTTCCATTGATTTTTAGAGAGTATGGAAGAGAGAGGGAAAGACAAAGAGAAACATCGATGTGAGAGAAACACATTGGTTGCTTCCTGCACGAGCCCTGACCAGGGCCCGGGCTAGGGAGGAGCCTGCAACTAAGGTATGTGCCCTTGACTGAATTGAACTCGGGACTCTTTGGTCTGTAGGCTCTGCTGAACCCAACCAGCTAGGGCAGTCATCTTTTTATTGATTTCAGAGTGGAAGGGAGAGGGAGAGTGAGGAAAACATCAGTGGTGAGAGAGAATCATTGATTGGCTGCCTCCTGCACACCCCTTACTGGGAATTGAACCCACAACCCAGGCATGTGCCCTAACTGGGAATCAAACCATGACCTCGTGGTTCGTAGGTCAACACTCATCCACTGAGCCACACCAGCTGGGCACTTGTCTTCTTCTTTTTTTTTTTTTTTTAAATATATTTTATTGATTTTTTACAGAGAGGAAGGGAGAGGGATAGAGAGTCAGAAACTTCGATGAGAGAGAAACATCAATCAGCTGCCTCCTGCAGAGCCCCTATTGGGGATGTGCCCACAACCGAGGTACATGCCCGTGGCCGGAATTGAACCTGGGACCCTTCAGTCCGCAGGCTGACGCTCTATCCACTGAGCCAAACCAGTCAGGGCACTTGTCTTCTTATTACAGAAGTTTGGGAGTAAGTTTTGTCTGGGTTTTAGGTGAGTTAATATATGCATTACTATACAGACTGCTAGTTATGTTAGATTGTCCTAAGGATGTATGGGTGTTAACTTTCAACATATCTCAGAAATTGTGAATAAGCGGGTGAAATATCCAACCCCTGCCAGACTCCTGTCCTCACTGACTCTGAAACATGTGGCCTCTTCTAGGACAGGATCCTGGCAGGAACAACAATCCCCACCCAGCATGAGAAGCAGCTTCTGCCGGCCTTAGTCAGTCTTCGAGCTGCCTATGCCTTTATCTCTTCAGCCAGCCTGGACTTACTGCCAGCAGCTGGTATCCAAACTCCTCACAGTGAGGGATTTGATGCTGGAAGGAGAGTAAAGAATGTGTTAATAAACCATTTTTGCCAAAGTGCAGGAGAGCTGACCCTTGGAACAACAAGATGTAAACTGCATGGTTCACTTATACATGAGTTTTCTTCAATAAATACTGAGAGTATATTTTCTCTTCCTTACAATTTTCTTAGTAACACTTTCTTTTCTCTAGCTTACCTTATTGTAAGAATACAGTCTATTATACATATAACTTACAACATATGTTGTTAATCAGTGTTTCAGTAAGGCTCCTGGTCAACCATAATCTATTAGTTTACATTTTGGGGGATCAGAGTTGTATGTGGATTTTGACTGCATGGGGAGTCAGCACCTCTAACTGCCACATGTTCAAGGGTTAACTGTAAGCTCTCAGTCATCATCCGAATATTATTGGACCAAGAGAGTTATACAGTTTTTACCTGTCATTTATTCAGCACACAAAGGTGCCTGCTGTGTATCAGGCACAGTATTAGGCTCAGACATGCAATAATGAACATAAGAGACCTGACAGACCCTCAAGGAGTTTATAACCATCCAACAAATGCATTTTCAATATCTTTTTTCAAAACTATCGTAATTATCATAAAATAGACTTCTTTTAATAATTTAGATTGCCTAGCAGGAAAAAAAAGAATGTTATGTGTCATTAGTGAATTTCTGAGAAAGGAGTTTTATTTGGTTGAATCTGTAAAATTAAACCATTCAGCAAATATATTTTTTTAAAATACTATGGTCCTTCTTTCCTTGGCCCTGTGATGTTTATTTGTGTTGCTCAAATTGGACTTTGAGGCTGATAGCAGCAGCGCTGACTGCAAAAACAGATTTTTTCAGTTGAATAAAATCAGCAAAACTCTGAATTCGCTGGCTGACAGCCTTCCGGATTTGGATTGCCATTTCCACACACCTTCTCATTACCTCCACCATCTGAATGAGTTTATTGCAAGACCTTCCCGGGTGTGATTTTCAAGTATACATCAAGCATATCCTTTCCATTCAGACATACTCCCTTCACCCCAGTTCCTTAAGGAAGGTCATGCTTATCAAAATTCCAGTATTCTATTAAGCCAGAACAACGTGCATGAGGGGGGGCTTTCAGGTTTGTTCAATCTGATTGTTTTATTGTTTTCTCTGGCTGGTGTGTCTCAGTATTGGAATCTGTTTCCATCAGATCACTCAGCCTGAGAGCATAGCTAATTGTCCTCTGTGCTCTCTCATCTGTGAGGGAACAAATAAGAAGGAAGGCTGCTGGATCCCGCACGCAAACCTCACATTGTCCTGTTCTTGTTTGTAGAATCATTTTCTTTTACCCTCTTTTTCTAAATTATTTAGCACTTTAATTCCACTTATTTCAATTTAATGACCTACACAAGTTTAATGCGAGGACAAGAAAAAGGACATTCCAACATGAGCACAAAAGTGACTCAAGTAAATCAGAACTCTGTGTGGGCCTTGAAACAAAGGTCTGGACTTTTATCACTTCAGCCTTATTAGTGAGCCTTTCAGACAAGCCTGCCTTTGTCTTTTTTGTCTGCTTTAGATATCATCTGTAGAAGCCAGGGCTCATCCCATGGATTTTGGAATTCACAAACACTGATCTTTGCTCTTTTTTTTTTGTTAACCCTCACCCGAGGAAATTTTTTTTCATTGATTTGTTTTTGTTTTTTTAGAGAGAGAGAGTTGAAGTTGGGGGCAGGGGGGAGAGAGAGAAACATACATTGATGTGAGAGAGACACAGCAATTGGTTGCTTCCCTCATGGATCAAATCTGAAACCCAGGTATGTGCCCTTGACCGAGAATTGAACCCCGACCCTTTGGTCTGTGGGCCGACGCTCTAACCACTAAGACAAATCAATCAGGCTCCGTTTCTAAAAGGCACTGAACTCCCTTTTCACTGTGATAACACATAAGAGCTATGATGACACATAAAGCAGAGTAATCGGATAGTAATTTGGTGTGGCTAGTGCACATATGTAAGCTGAATACTATGCGGTACTTGTTTTTGTGACCCACTCTTGTATGTTTTTATAATAGTACTAGGGGCCCGGTGCACGAAATTCATGCACTGGGTGTGTGTGTGGGGGGGAGTGTCCCTCAGCCCAGCCTGCCCCCTCTCACATACTGGGAGCCCTCAGGCGTTGACCCCCATCACCCTCCAATTGCAGGATCGGCCCCTTGCCCAGGCCTGATGCCTCTGACAGAGGCATCAGGCCTGGGCAGGGGACCCTCATTTCCCCCCATCACTGGTTCTGCCCCCAGCCCTGGCCTGATGCCTCTGGCCCAGGCATCAGGCCTGGGCAGGGGACCCCCAGACCCCTCCGATTGCTGGCTCTTTCCCTTGCCCAGGCCTGATGCCTCGGCCAGAGGCGTAGACCCCCATCACCCTCCGATTGCCTGATCGGCCCCTTGCCCAGGCCTGACGCCTCCGCCAGAGGTGTCAGGCTTGGACAGGGGACCCCCATCTCCCCCCGATCACTGGCTCTGACCCCCGCCCAGGCCTGAGGCCTCTGGCCCAGGAATCATGCCTGGGCAGGGGACCCCCATCTCCCTCTGATCGCTTGCTCCACCCCCCGCCCAAGCCTGACGCCTCTGACCCACGCTTCAGGCCTGGTCAAGGGGACCATCATATCTCCCCAGTCCCCGGCTCTGCCCCCCACCCAGGCCTGATGCCTCTGGCCCAGGCATCAGGCCTGGGCAAGGGACCCCCAGCCCCCCCGCCCAGGCCTGATGCCTCAGCCAGAGGAGTTGACCCTCATCACCCTCCGATCACCAATCACTGGATTGGCCTCTTGACCAGGCCTGAGGCCTCCGGCAGAGGTGTCAGGCCTGGGCAGGGGATCCCCAGCTCCCCGCGGTTGCATGCTCCGCCCCTGCCCAGGCCTAACGCCTCTGGCCGAGGCATTAGGCCTGGGCAGGGGACTCCCAGCTCCCCGCGATCTCCTGCTCTGCCCCTGCCCAGGCCTAACACCTCTGGCCGAGGCATTAGGCCTGGGCAGGGGACCCCCAGCTCCCCGCGGTTACAGGCTCTGCCCCTACCCAGGCCTAACGCCTCTGGCCAAGGCATTAGGCCTGGGCAGGGGACTCCCAGCTCCCTGCGATCTCTTGCTCTGCCCCTGCCGAGGCCTAACGCCTCTGGCCGAAGCATTAGGCCTGGGCAGGGGACCCCCAGCTCCCCGCGGTTGCCGGCTCCGCCCCTGCTCAGGCCTAACGCCTCTGGCCTAGGCGTCCGGCCCGGGAAGCGGGGACCCGCAGTGGCAGCGGGGGGCGCCGCGATCGCGCGGGCTCCGCCCCTGCCCCTGCAGGACGCCTCTGGCTGAGGCGTCCGGCCCGGGCAGCGGGCACCCGCAGCTGCAGCGGCCCCACGATCGTGGGCTCCGCTTTAGGCCCAGGCAAGGGACCCCTAGCTCCCGGGACTGCCAGCTTCGACCGTGCCCAGCTCCCATCGCTGGCTCCACCCCTGCTTCCTGCTATCACTGGCCAAGGTGGCAAAGGCGCCTGATTCTCCGATCATGGCTGGGGGGCAGGGCAAAGGCGGCCCCAGGGCCATCTTTGCCCTGCCCCCCAGCTCTTAGCTCCCCCCTGGGTTTCCGATCACTGTCAGTGGCAGGGGGCTTCTTCCTGCTTTCCCTTTCGCCTCCCTGCATTGTGCCTACATATGCAAATTAGCCGCCATCTTTGTTGGCAGTTAATTTGCATATAGCCCTGATTAGCCAATGAAAAGGGTAGCGTCGTACGCCAACTACTATTTTTCTCTTTTATTAGTGTAGATATTATAAACATCTCCCCATGTCATTAAAGCAAAGGAGAAAGCTTGGGGTCTGGGACAGAGCTTGTCAGGGTAAGGTGAGCCCGGGTGTGATTTCAGGTGAGGGGTCTTCATGGCAGAGCTTATAGGCAGCATTATCTGCAAGAGAGGGCAGTCAGTCTTCCTACAATCAGTTGACGCAGTCTCAGGAGCCAGGTTGTTCCAGAGTCCCATTCAATGTTTCAACATTGATGACTCTGGTTTGCCTTTGGGCCACCAGTCATGGCACAGGTGGTCCCTCCAAAATTCAGTCTCTTTGCCGCTCATGATTGAGGTGCAGACAATCTTCACTGAGCTGACCCACACTCGCTTGCCCTTTTTGAGGATATACACAGCAGACATCAGGAACCAGTGTTGGACACTGCTGCCTTCGATGTTCACGTGTATACCTGATGATCTGCTCACCAATGACATTTCCCTGCCTTGATTACAGACCATTGGCTTGTCACCTTTGTTGCTATGACTTTTCTTCCTCAAGCATTACAGGCTGAAGAAGAAACTAAATTCTTTCCTTTATGAAGACCTTTTTCCTCTGGATGTACAGTTCCCAGCAGGAGTGTGAATTAAAGTTACAAATCCATTCCCTTCTTCATTCACTCCTGATCATTAAGCAACACTCCTCCAGGCACTAGAGATAAGGGCAGGGGACCTTCTGTTTTATCTTTAGTATCTTATCTCCATCCCTGACAGAGACGGCATTGGAAGTTTAGAACTGAGTTTGCAGACGGCCCCGAGCTTGGCAAGCCCCTCTTTCTGGACACTTTTCCTGACTCTTAACCTTCTTTGAAAGGGTGAGAAAGCCACACTTAAGTCTGGAATCGGTACAGTCCAGACCAGCCTGAGCCCTGCACAGCTTGGAGCAAAGAAGGCTGGCTTTGGGCTTCTTAGCATCTGTCCAGTTTAGACCACACTCTGTCAAGGTCATCTGTGTACTTTCCAAGTTTGCTCTATCTACTGTTTTTTCCTATTTAACAGAAACTGATGAGCTACCTTCTGAATTCTGCCCGCCCCTAGACCCACCTTCTACCCAGAGTCCTTTAGCTCATTCTTTGAAAGCGTGTGTCTCTCTAAATGTAGTATTAGGTTTTCTTTTTTTTTTTTTAATTAAATCTTTATTGTTCAAATTATTACATTTGTTCCTCTTTTTTCCCCCCATAACTCCTCTCCTCCCAGTTCCCGCCCCACCCTCCGCCCTCACTCCCCACCCACTGTCCTCATCCATAGGTGCACGATTTTTGTCCAGTCTCTTCCCGCATCTCCCACACCCCTTTCCCCCCCAACAATAGTCAGTCCATTCCCTTTCTATGTCCCTGATTCTATTATGATCACCAGATTATTTGTTCACTTGATTCTTAGATTCACTTGTTGATAGATGCATGTTTGTTGTTCATAATTTGTATCTTTACCTTTTTCTTCTTCTTCCTCTTCTTGAAGGATACCTTTCAGCATTTCATATAATACTGGTTTGGTGGTGATGAACTCCTTTAGCTTTTCTTTATTTGTGAAGCTCTTTATCTGACCTTCAGTTCTGAATGATAGCTTTGCTGGATAAAGTAATCTTGGTTGTAGGTTCTTGGTATTCATCACTTTGAATATTTCTTGCCATTCCCTTCTGGCCTGCAAAGTTTCTGTTGAGAAATCAGCTGACAGTCGTATGGGTACTCCCTTGTAGGTCACTGAATTTCTTTCTCTTGCTGTTCTTAAGAGTCTCTCTTTGTCTTTTGCTCTTGGCATTTTAATTATGATGTGTCTTGGTGTGGTCCTCTTTGGATTCCTTTTGTTTGGGGTTCTCCGTGCTTCCTGGACTTGTAAGTCTATTTCTTTCACCAGGTAGGGGAAGTTTTCTGTCATTATTTCTTCAAATAGGTTTTCAATATCTTGCTCTCTCTCATCTTCTGGCACCCCTATAATTCTGATGTTTGTACGCTTGAAGCTGTCCCAGAGGCTCCTTACACTATCTTCGTATTTTCGGATTCTTTTTTCATTTTGCTTTTCCAGTTGGGTGTTTTTAGCTTCTTCGCATTTCAGATCTTTGCCTTGATTCTTGCGGTCCTCTGGTCTGCTGTTGGGAGTCTGTATAATATTCGTTATTTCAGTCTGTGTATGTTTAATTTCTAGTTGGTTCTTTATCATAACATCGAGGGTCTCATTGGATTTGTTGAGGATGTCAAGAACTTTATCAGCGGCTTCTAGACAGTTCTTGAGAGACCTGAAAAGTGTGGTTCTGGCCTAAACCGGTTTGGCTTAGTGGATAGAGCGTCGGCCTGTGGACTGAAGGGTCCCAGGTTCGATTCCGGTCAAGGTCATGTACCAGGGTTGCGGGCACATCCCCAGTGGGAGATGTGCAGGAGGCAGCTGATCGATGTTTGTCTCTCATCGATGTTTCTAACTCTCTATCTCTCTCCCTTCCTCTCTATAAAAAATCAATAAAATATATATATAAAAAAAAAGTGTGGTTCTGAACTGAATATCCTCCATTGACAGTTTTGTCCTGTTTCTTTGTCTCCGCATTTTTTATGCTTTCTTGGTGCACCCCCTAGTGGTCTTTGTGTGCAGTCCTCCTGTAGTTAAGCCTTGATTCTTGTAGTTAATACTAGGGGGATTTGACCTCCAGGCCAGCTGGCTGTGAGAATCAGCTGTGTCTGCAGTGGGAAAACTTCTGTCCTCTAGGGAGGTGCTAATCTAGCCTTTGCCTGAGGCTATCTGGCAAATGGCTGTGCACAGGGCTTGGGCGGGGCGGGTGGGTCGCTCGGGCTCGGGATCAACAGGGTGGGCCAGAGAGAGCAGTTATGGCGGCTCTCAGTTCCGTCCCTAGGGGCTCTGCTTCTCAGAGTCCCAGCAACCGCTGCAAACCTCGGAGAGAAAGCTGCCTTCGAGTTCCGACTGAAGCCAGACAGTCCCGCTTCTCCTGTTTGAGTCTGGGTCCCTAGAGACTCATCCGGAACTGGAGCTCAGAGCCTGAGACTCCCTCCCGATTGAAAACAACAACCGCGCCCTCAGCTGCCAGCTCGCTCCGCATGCACCTCCGCACCTTAGTATTTTACTTCCGCACTGCGCCTCCTCTGAGTCTGGGTATGATATTCTCTTTCCTCCTAGTTGTAGAATTTCCACTCAGCCAGCCTTCCTGTGGTTCTGGATGATGTCCGTTCCGTCTTTTAGGTGTATTTTGATTTGGTTGTTCAAGGCAGCAATCTCCGGCGTTAACCTATGCCGCCATCTTGGTTCTCAGGTTTTCTTTTGTGTTGGGAAAACATGGACCTCTACCTACTTGTGATGTCAAATCCTCAGAAGTGCAGTGGGGCTGAAATTCCAAGGCTTACCGGGTCCCTCTTTCCAGCCACTTAGGGATCCCGGAGTGACAATGGAAGCAGCTAGGCCTCTTGAAGGCTGGGCTCAGGACAGGCACAGTATCACTTCTGCTCACGTTCTATTGGAGCAAGTGTCAGGCCATCCACGATTCAGGGAAGGAGAGATAGATGCTGCATCCCAGTGGGAGCTGTAGCCCATGCAGATGGAGATGGAGTCATCATTCATTGTTGGACACAGTTAGGGACACAGGAATAGAAATACAGGATCCAGAACCCCTGAAACTGTGTGTGTGTGTGTGTGTGTGTGTGTGTGTGTAAACTAATAGGAATTTCATGTATTAAGTTTTAGTACAGATCTGTCTGTCATGCCTCTGTTCACCTATCTTGATAGTGGCAAAAGTAAAATCTCTAACATTTTGGCAATCCTCGAAATCATGGAATTTTAGAGTACACAGAAACTTTAGAATTACCTTGTGAAATCATGCCCTGCATTGACTCAACTGTGACAGGGAGAATTTTTATTGTCTGCCAACAATTATGTAACAAGATAGTATAACCAGTTTTATTAATTTGGGAATTTGACATGTGTCAGTATTCTAATTATCTTACTACTTTTTTAACAAAAAGAAATAGTTGCGTATTACAACATAAAATTAAGTCAGTTTTTTATTTCTCACTAGAGGCCCAGTGCACAAAATTCATGCACGGAGGTGTGTGTCCCTCAGCCCAGCCTGCACCCTCTCCAATCTGGGATCCCTCTCACAATCCAGGACTTCTGGCTCCCAACTACTCATCTGCCTGCCTGCCCCTAATTGCTTCTGCCTGCCAGCATGATCACCCCCTAACCACTCCCCTACCAGCCTGATCAATGCCTAACTGCTCCCCTGCTGACCCGATTGCCCCTAACTGCCCTTCCCTGCCAGCCTTGTCACCCCCAACTGCCCTCCCCTGCAGGATTGGTCCCCCCCAACTGCCCTCCCCTGCAGGCCTGGTCGCCCCCAACTGCCCTCCTCTGCTGGCCATCTTTGACCACATGGGGGCGGCCATCTTGTATGTTGGAATGATGGTCAATTTGCATATTACCTCTTTATTATATAGGATGTTTTAATTAAACCTTGTTGATATAATTAACTTGTACATAGTTACGATGCTAAGAGACATAGAATTTTATACATAAACATTTTTTGTGTTTACATTATTGAAAGTTGCACATTTTGTTCATGTGTCAAGAGCATTAGTAGATGCTCAGGAAATGTTTATCAAGTAAAACGACTGTGGCCATAAAAGTAATTTTATGGATGCACTGAGTGTAATCTAGGGAATACATTTATTATAATTATCATGATTATTCTGTCATTGGTTATTGAAGCACTTCCCAACTCCTGCTCACCCCTTCTATTTGAGGTGCTGATTTATTATGCCTAATTCTGAAGACATCTTGATACAAATTATCTTTCAAATATAATTATCTTAAATTAGCCTGAAAATAAATTTCAAGAAGTGAAATTGTTTATGTTAATCCTCACCCGAGGATATTTCTCCATTGATTTTCAGAGAGAGTGGAGAGGGAGAGACAGAGAAACATCGATGGGAGAGAGACATACCAATTGGTTGCCTTCCACAGGAGGATCCAGCCTGCAACCAAGAGGCACAGGCCCTTGACCAGAATAGAATCTGGGACCCTTCAGTCCAAGGGCCCACACTCTATCCACTGAGCCAAACCAGCTAGGGCAAGAAGTGAAATTATTAAATCAGGGTACAGATTTAATAACTTTAGATACTTATTAACATATTCACTACAAAGGAGTTTTAGGTTTATATTGGCACCAAAAATATATGACAGTGAAGTTTCATTAGCCCATTATCTTTTTGTTTATTAATATATTTTTATTGATTTCAGAGAGGGAGAGAAAGATAGAAATATCAATGATGAGAGAGAATCATCTATCAGCTGCCTCCAGCATACCACCTACTAGGGATTGAGCCTACAACCCGGTCATATGCCCCAACCGGGAATCGAACTGTGGTCTTCTGGCTCATAGGTCGATGCTCAACCACTCAGCCATGCCAGCCATGCTAGCCCATTCATCTTTAAATTATTTTATTTTGGTGCTAACAATAGTTATAGAATGCTGTTTTATTAGTGTTTCTTTGATCGTTGGCAAGGTTGAAAATCTTTCATGTTTGAGACCAAATTTCTTCTTAATAACCTATGTATAAGTTACGCTTAAAAAATATTTCCCCACACAAGTGCTAAGTGGTTACCCTACCCCAGGCCACTTGCTGTCTAATACTTTCAGGTGTGGGTGCTGTGGCTTCATCCAGCAGGCCTTCACAGGGCCACCACCAGAGGTGGAAGTCACTGTAGTTGCACATCAGTGACGTAGTGATTAATCTTCTTTTCATGTACGCACATTTACAATTCAAAGGTAACTTCTTTTTTCTTTCACTATATTTTTCCACTATTTTTTGAGCACCTACGAAACAAAGAAGCCTTAAGAAGTTGCATTCCCTTTGGGAAATACATAAAATGCAGAGAGTGGTGGGAGCTGGGCCCACCCAGTTGGCCAGTGGTTCCCACACATTCCACTCAAGGCCCATGTTTCTGATTAGGGCTTGACAGTTGAGGCAGTGTTCCACTGTTTCTAACAGAACTGGAAGCATTCCCTCCAGGGAATGAAATGCAGCAGCAAACCTTTTGAGAGCATCTGGGCTTCACTTTATTCATCGCCCAGACACCTTCCCACTCGGAATTGTAACTTGTATGTAAGCCTCTTCAGAAATCCCGTACTTTCTAGTTCTTTAGGCTTCATCTCTGTCCTCAAGAAATTAGTTTTGAATGAGATTTCTTTTGTTGTTGTTTTTTAATTGATTTCATAATGGAGAACCATTGTTTGGCTGCCTCTTGCACGCCCCCTACTGGGGGATTGATCCTGCAGCCCGGGCATGTGCCCTGTCTGGGAATCAAACCCGTGAACTCCTGGTTCATAGGCTGACTCTCAACTACTGAGCCACCATTGCTGGGCTTGGATGAGATTTCTTTTTAAGGTGAAGAAGAGGAATATCACCCAATTGAAGAGTTGGCTGTGCTGTCTTCTTTTTCCTTGGCAAGCTGAGGATGTGCCTATTTATTTTAGGGCACAGTGTCTGAGGCCCTCAGAAGCTGCTGAAACTATTACCCCAGGTTAGCAGCAGCGCTCAAATGGCTGCCAAGTCTCGGCCTCTTCGGTGAGCCAGAGCTGGAGGCTTTTCCTCCCCTTGAAGTTGAACGTGAATTGCTGGTGTGTGTGAGAAAAACCCTGAGGCAGGCAGGCAGACACACAGGAGGCCTACATAGACCTAACAAGGCCAGAGTTGTTCATTTATAATTTTCTAGCCAAAATTTATAATTGAATTACAGTGTAGGGATATAACTTTGCTAACATTTGGAAAATGCTTTCCTACTAGAAAGGGGTGGGAGAGGATCTCCAGAGGAAATTCTTTTCTTTGTATATCATAATTTTTCACTGAAGAACAATTTAAATTGCTGTCAGTCCTATGTTAATGCCGGAAAACAGTTGAGCTATATGGAATATTTGACCCTTCTGTCTTCCTATGAGTTATGAGTCATAAATTGTAGGAGCATGATGGAGTGTGCCTCAGCTCCACTGAAGGTGACAGGTCAGGAGAGTGAAGGCAGGTGAGCTCACACCTAGTCAGACCACAGCCTTTCCATGAGGCCGAGGCAGAGCATGTGGGAGAGGCCACGCTGCATCTGGGTGCTTCAGGAGCCAAAGAACAGCACAGCTGACCACCTGTCCTCTTCAACCTGCTCTGCAGGTTGCAGGTTGGTCAGCCAGGTCTTTTGGGGCCTGTGACAGCTGGAGAGCTGGTCACTGGTCAAGGTCACCGTGAGGGAGTCTCCCTGAAGTGCAGAATTGGGACACTCTTGGGTGCCCTAGAAACGATATGTGTAATGGTGCCTCCACTGTACTCCCAGACCTGTGCCAGGAGGGGCAGCTGGCCTTGGGGAGGCCTTCTGGGCACCTGGATGCTGGCATGCTGGCACCTGGGAATACCTGAGGTGCTAGCTGCACCCCCTCACTCTGTGCCTCTCCTCCAAAAGGGTTTGAAGTTACGTCTCTCAGTGACACTCCAGCCTGCTGGTTTGGTATCTGAGGACTGGAGTCACAGAGCCTGGGTGTCATTCAGCCACCCACAGGAAGCAGGCTCTGTTGTTTGATGGTATCAGGCCTCAGTAACATCTTGCTGGGGTCGTGAACAGTCACTGCAGACTGGGAAATGGGCTGCATGTTCCTGGTGAATTTGGGTGTGGTTTTGCATTTCCTTTGGCTTTGACAGCACAGCTGTGTGCATGATATAGTAACATCTTCAGACAGTTCTTATAGAATCTACATTAGTTCAGTAAGGGGCAGTGTGACAGATTTGGGCAACTCTGGTTACAGTGTTAACTGATAAATGAGCTGGCTCATTCAAGGGGTGAGGTGTTATGACTTGAAACGTTCCTGTGAATATAAGTCATTCTTTGTGGTCTCTTAGTGTTGATGTTTCTTGGTTAAGTTCCTCGGTTTGTAGCACAATAAACATACAAGTCTTGTAGTTGGAGTGCCCAGTAAATAGGGAGAGATTGGAATATGTGCACATTTAACTTCATCAATCCCTTAACATGTGGCAGGTTCTGGGGCAATGAACAAGCCTGGCAGTTCACCTTGAATGAGACAGGAGCTGTTGCCCAAGTTGCAGACAAAGCACGTTGAACGGTTCCTGCTGATTGAAGGACTATGGTCAAGGTCCTTTCCTAATGGCACACTTTAAAAAAAATGTTGTTGTTGTTGTTGTTGTTATTGATTTCAGAAAGGAAGGGAAAAGGAGAGAGATAGAAACATCAATGAAAAGAGAAAATCATTGATCAGGTGCCTCCTGCACGCCCCACACCGGGGATCAAGGCTGCAACCCAGGCATGTGCCCTGACTGGGAATAAACCATGACCTCCTGGTTCATAGGTGGATGCTCTGAGCCACGCTGGCCGTGCCTAATGGCACACTTTTAAACGAGCACAAAAAGCTCCAGGGTGACACTGATAAGCAGCAGTCTCACATCACATCCTTCTCCAAGCTTTGGAGACTCCTTTGCAGATAGGACCTCATTGCATAACAGAGCTGTGAGGTAGGGAACCTTGAGTCTCATCTCCCACCTTCAGGTGAGGAGGCACTGAAGTGTCCACTTTCTGAACTCTGCTCCCTCACAGCAGCTCTTCCAGATTTCAAACATGTGCCCTTTCTGTTGATCCAAGAGCACTTATAAAATACAGCTCTGTCCTTATGCCATCTCCCAATCTGTCTTATAAGCTGTCACTTCACATTCCTCCTCCCTAACATCGCCTCTCCAGGCCTTTGATCTTAGGATGTCTTTCCTGGCCCTTCCCTGACCCCTCTCTGCCCACCCCACCCCCATCATCTTGCAGTGTTGCACACTTGCGCCACTAAGAACAGAGGAACAAGTTATAGCCAAGTATGGCCTATGTGTTTTGTCCTGCTCAGTTGGAATGTTGCCAGAAAGAGCAAATTTGATTTTAATATGATATAATCAAGTGGATATTAAATACTTAAGTTGTTCAAGTCACAGTGGTAGGTGGGTGAGTACAGCCATGAATGACAGGGAGTTTCAGGCCAACTTCTCCCAGTGCTTTAAGGAGGAGACAGTCTGACAAAGGTTACAGGCATGTAATGCCTATCCTGGGGCAGCAGGAACACGGGCCTGGTCGGGCTGAGTTAGCCTCCTCAGTTAGGAAGGAGGGATGTCTGGGACAGTGGCTCTGTCTGCCTAGTGGGCTTTTGTAAACACAGCCACTCTCTTCCTGCAGTAAAACAGCCTGAGCCTCCATCTCGTTGTGCTGGGGACCCTCCACGTCCTCACCTCTCCCTTCTCCCAGTCTTCCAGGAATGCTCTCCCACCCTTGTGCCCTTAGACACCCTCTCATCTCCTGTCATCACCCCCCTCTTCCAAATTTTCAGTTTCCTTCTCCCTGTTTGCCCGCCCCTCGACCTTCAAAACAGCACATCCCTTTATTCTGCCTCTGCCTGCTCCACTCCTGCCTCCAGTAGGCCCGGTTCTGTGGTCATCCTCCCCTCTCCCCATCTTTTCTCTTGGTCCACAGCTCTGCAGAGTGAACTCCAGGGTCCCTAGGCCACAGCCCTCACTGCCCTGTTCCCTTTTGTTTCCTTCTGCTCCAGCTGCCTGCTTGATCTCCCCCATCTGACAGAGCTTCTCTGCCCCCGGTTGATCTTCTCATTGACCTATGTTCCTCTTAGAAAGCTTCTGCAACTGCCCCCAAATAGGGGCAAAATTCTGGGGTCAGCTGCCCAGACAATGGTCCCTCTTTGCTGCCTCCTCAAAGCCCATCTTCCCATGAGGCCCCCTTCCTCACTGTACCATCTGCCAAAAATACCTTTTTTCTGCTAGGCTCCCCGTCTGCCCAAATTGTCCTTGAAGAGCCATCTCTTCCATGAGCAGTCTCTGGTACCCACTCCCTTGATGGGAAGAGTCTGATTCCTCTGACCCTTCTACCTGTATTTCCCCGTGGTGGCTACTATTGTCTGTCTTGTAGTTATCCCACAGCAATTCTGTTCTCTGCTGCCCATGGGTCCGTGGGCTCCTTTCCTTCTCACACTGGACCAGAGCCCTAAGCACAAATCCATTACTGCTGTAGACAGCTCAGGGCATTGTAAACAGTGGGCATTCAGGAAGTTTTTAATAAATGATTTTTTTGGCAGCCCTCCCATTCTCTCAGAGGAGATCACCTGATTCCAACCACAGCATTGAAGATGCCCCTCTCCCATAGTCAGCCTGGGGGTAAGCTAGGTCACAGCAAGCTTCTCTGACTTCCACCATTCTTCACTGTTTTACGTTTAGGTTTATCCCCAATCTCAAAGTTTTCTGAGAAACAGAATTTAAGATTATTTCAGGTCCACCATCAAAATTCCTGTATGTCTTGACACGTGCTAAACAGTCTATGGTTTAGTACAGGTTAGACCAGCCATGGGCAAACTACGGCCCGCGGGCCGGATCTGGCCCGTTTGAAATGTATAAAACTAAAAAAAAAAAAAAAGACCATACCCTTTTATGTAATGATGTTTACTTTGAATTTATATTAGTTCACACAAACACTCCATCCATGCTTTTGTTCCGGCCCTCCGGTCCAGTTTAAGAACCCATTGTGGCCCTTGAGTCAAAAAGTTTGCCCACCCCTGGGTTAGACTCTTGTCATCAGGCACCTAAGGACATGTAACCAACTGTCACCATTCTGAGATTTGTCTGTGGCACCCCCACCGTCAAAGGGAGATGAATGTCACAACAGTCAGGAGCTGGGCGGGAATGGAAGTCACTGGTGGCTTTGAGATGACCATGAGCTTCCTGCAGGAGATGGCGGGCCGGGCACTAAAGCAGACGGGCAGCAGGAGCATTGAAGCTGCCCTGGACTACATCAGCAAGATGGGCTACCTGGACCCAAGGAAGGAGCAGATTGTGCGAGTCATCAAGCAGACCTCCCCAGGTGAGCTGAGACCTGTGACCTGTGAGTGAAGATGGTTTGTGATTTAAAAACACAAGGCGGGGAGGGGCGCGCAGGAAGTGGTTAACCAAAGAACATACTAATATATACATCTATGCATAGCCTATGGACACAGACAATAGTGTGGTGAAGGCCTGGGGAGGGGGCGGGAGTGGGGTGGAAGGTGTCAATGGGGTTAAAAGGGGGGCATCTGTAATACTTTAAACAATAAAGATAAATTTAAAAAATAAAAAAAACACACACAAAAGGGAGGTCCAGTGTGGCCTTGATCAGCAGATTACCTCTGGGCACATTGCCGATTGTCTGTAATGGGTGAGCCTGTCCTGCTCTGACATTTGGGCCCTGAAAGAAGGGCTGGGAGGGAGGGGGGGAGGGGGGGGAGGGAGGGTGGACAGCGGAGAGCAGCAGTAGATCATGGGACCTACCTGGATGCCTCCCATCTGAAATAACCTGTGGTACTTCCTATGGGGGGAGGGGGGAGTACTTGTTTGGTTTTATAAAAGATTAAAAAAATCATTGGCTATTAAAATTAGGCAGAGTGAGAATAAAAATGTTCTTTTTACTTTCTCTTAGGCCTGTGGAGGGGTCTTTCAAAAGGGAGGCTTATTTCATTGATTCTAAAACACTGTTTCTCATACTGTGAGAGCTGCTGCCCAGTGGCAGAGGGTGGTGGTGCTGGGGAGGCCAGAGGCTCCAGAGCAGACACTTTGGAGCAAACACAGCTTCCCTGGCTGTCAGTGATAGTCCTCTTCCAGGATGGAGCAGATGGGACAATTTTCTGGTGCCTGAGACCCCTGAGTGTGATAGGGACTCATGATATTTAGCAAAGGAGTTTCCCCTATTTTGTAGAGTGATAATTGTACAGGCTTTGTAAGCTGTATCTTTGCTGTTAAGAGGACACAAACTGTGTTTTCTTCTTGACAGAATGAGTTTCCTTACACAGTGCCCTGCTGGCTGTCCATATCAAGGTGCTTAGCCTCTCTGGTTTTGTCTCAGAGCAGAGCTTCCAGGGAACTGATCCAGGGCCATGCTCTATGGGGATTTTCTTCTGCATTGGCCTTTGGTATTTTATTCAGTGGTACAGGAAACAGCAGTGTTTCACTATAACTTCTGCCTGATGTGGTGGCTGTGGAGGGTCTTGGCTTTGCCAGGGGTTCCTGTGAGGGCTCTCTGTGGGCAAGGCAGACCTTTGATTCAGGGGCAGCCTGGAGCTGCCCCAGCAGAGTTCGGCCTTGCCCAAGTGCCTTCATTCATGGAAGAGCCTGAAAGTGCCAGAAGCCGCTGGACAGACCTCTCTAATGCCACTTCTGTTCTTTCTTTCCTCTGCAGGAAAAGGCTTGGCGTCCACCTCTGTGCCACGGAGGCCAAGCTTTGAAGGAGGGGGAGATCCCTTCCCCCCCTACCATTCGATGAGCGGGGCCTACGAGAGTAGTGGTGTACTGGAGGAGGTGCCCCGGCAGTACATGGACTTTCTCTTTGCCAGTGTCAGTCCCCACAGCACGCTTGGTGGCCTCCAGCACCAGTCCAAGGGCTACTCTGCAAGTTTGGAGACTGCTGGGATGAACTTCCCTGTGGACGGGCCTGAGGGCCAAGGCGTCCTGCTGCAGAGCCCACACTACAGGCCACACCTGCTGGTGCCCGGGGCACCCCTGGGCTACGGCGTCCAGCGCAGTCCTTCCTTTCAGAACAAGGTGCCACCGGACACTGCAGGGTATGCCAGTCTGGCTGCCAAGGGACCGGCTGGGCAGCCAGGGGCCGGCCACGCCTTCCCAGTGGTGGGGGCCACAGCAGGTTTATACATGTCGCATCCACACCACAAACAGGCCCCTCAGGTGCACGTGATGGCATCCCCGCAGAGCCTCCTGGCCCCCTCCAGGAACAGCCTCAATGTGGACCTGTACGAGGCCAGCAGCACCCCTGTCCAGTCGTGGCCGGTGCCCACACTGGCCCGGCGAGACTCTATGCAAAAGCAGGCACTAGGGCTGGAGGGCTCTGTGCCCAGCAGAAGCAGCTCCTTCAGCAACCACCAGCAGCCTGTGGCCGCAGCTTCCCCCAACACCATCACAGCAGTGACAGCGGCCCACATTCTGCACCCAGTGAAGAGCGTTCGTGTGCTCCGGCCGGAGCCACAGACGGCTGTGGGGCCCTCCCATCCGGCTTGGGTGCCCGCACCCACTCCAGGGCCTGAGGGGCCCGGTTCCACTGATGAGCAGCCTCCACCGTTGGTGGGTGTGGGCCCCTACCCTCGGGATGTGGACGTGAGGTGCCCGCCCCCACCCTACCCCAAGCACCTGCTGCGGGGTGCTGTCGAGCAGGTGGACATGGACTGCCTGTGTGCGGGGGTGGAGCAGCGGCTGTGGGGTACCCCCTCTGAACCCCCCAACAGGGGCCACAAAGGTGCCAAGGCAGACCGAGCTGGGAAGGATAAGAAGCTGATCCAGACCTCTCCCGTTCCAGTTCGCAAAAATAGCCGTGATGAGGAAAAAAGAGAGTCTCGAATCAAGAGCTACTCACCCTATGCATTCAAGTTCTTCATGGAACAGCACGTGGAAAATGTCATCAAGACCTACCAGCAGAAGGTCAACCGCAGGCTACAGCTGGAGCAAGAGATGGCCAGAGTAATTTCTCCTTTCAGTCTTCCTAAGCTCTTACCAGTAGAATCCCTTTTCTTTCTGTTTTATGCACCTTTGGTACCAACCAGTTATCCCCTGGCCCTGGTCTGGTTATGAGAGGAGGACTTGGAGAATTACAGGTGTTCCAGCCTCCCTTCCCTCTTCCCTGGACTGCAGGGATCAGCTATGACTGTACACCATGTGCCAATGGGAAAATTATCAAATGGGCTTTTATATGTTGTTATCATTAGCAAAGTTCATTAAGTTTTATTAACTAGTAACAAAATACTTTGGGAAGAGGTTTTATGAATTGAAACTGTGGGATTTATAAAGAAAAATATATCTAATAGGGATTCATTTATCCTTCCTTTAAGTCTATAATTAACAATGTTTTGGGTTTTTTTTAATATGTTTTTATTGATTTCAGAGAGGAAGGGAAAGGGGGAGAGAGATAGAAACATCAATGATGACAAAGAATCATTGATAGGCTGCCTCCTGTACACACCCTACTGGGGATCAAGCCTGTAACCCAGGCATGTGCCCTGAACAGTAATCGAACCCTGATATCTGGTTCACAGGTCAATGCTCAACCACTGAGCCACACCGGCCAGGCAGCAAGTAATGTTTTACTTGACACAAAACTGCTAAAGGAGGTAATTAATGAAACTATTTAAATTAAATGTTACAGTAAATTAAATCACATTAAGCAATAGTTTCAAGTTCTAAAACTAAAATTTGTACTCTCTATGCTCTCCCATTTTCATTGATTTTTTTCTTTTATGTTTTTTCATTTTTCCCTGAGCTTTTATTAAAATACTAGAGGGCCGGTGCATGAAATTCGTGCACAGTGTGTGTGTGTGTGTGTGTGTGTGTGTGTGTGTGTGTGTGGCGGGGGGGTGGTCCCTCAGCCCGGCCTGCATCCTCTCCAATCGAGGGCCCCTCAGGAGATGTCCGACTGCCGTTGTGGGATCGGGCCTAAACCAGCAGTCAGACATCCCTATCGCAATCGGGGACCATTGGCTGCTAACCCCTTGCCTGCCTGCCTGCCTGATCACCCCTGACCACTCCACCTGCCTTCCTGACCTCAACTGCTCCCCTGCCAGCCTGATCCCCCTAACTGCCTAACTGCTCTCCCCTGCTGACCTGATTGCTCCTAACCGCCTCTGCCTCAGCCCCACCACCATGGCTTTGCCCAGAAGGACATCTGGTCTAATTAGCATATTACCCTTTTATTAGTATAGATTAGGTTGCTGCCCAGCCGGTGTGGCTCAGTGGTTGAACATCAGTCTAGGAACTAGGAGGTTAGGGTTCAATTCCCAGTCAGGGCACATGCCTGGGTTGCAGGCTTGATCTCCAGTAGGGGGTGTGCAGGAGGCAGCCAATCAATGATTCTCTGTCATCATTGATGTTTCTATCTCTCTCCCTCTCCCTTCCTCTCTGAAATCAATCAAATATATATATCTTATATCAGTGATGGCGAACCTTTTGAGCTCGGCATGTCAGCATTTTGAAAAACCCTAACTTAACTCTGGTGCCGTGTCACATATAGAAATTTTTTTATATTTGCAACCATAGTAAAACAAAGATTTATATTTTTGATATTTATTTTATATATTTAAATGCCATTTAACAAAGAAAAATCAACCAAAAAAATGAGTTTATGAGTCACCTCTGACACGCGTGTCATAGGTTCGCCATCACTGTCCTATATAATAAAACCCTAATGTGCAAATCGACTGAATGGCAGAATGACTGGTCGCTATGACGCACACTGACCACCAGGGGACAGACGCTCAATGCAGGAGCTGCCCCCTGGTAGTCAGTGCACTCCCACAGGGTGGGGGGGTGGCGCCACTCAGCCAGAAACTGGCTAGCGCAGTGGCAGGTGGGTGGTAAGGAGCAAGGGGTCCCAGACTGTGAGCCCCAGACTGTGAGAGGGATGTCTGACTGCCAGCTTAGGCCTGATCCCCCCTGAGGGGTCCTGGACTACGAGAGGGCACAGGCCAGGCTGAGGGATTCCCCGCCCCCCCCCCCCGCCCAAGTGCACAAATTTTGTGCACCAGGCCTCTAGTATTTAAAAAAAGTTAGGTTGTTCTTAGAGTTCCAGGAATTTTGTGGTCCCCTTTCCACAGATTTTTGTTCATAGAGATTTCCTTTAGTTTTTAAGGGCCTAAAGTCACAGAGAGATCTATTTTGTCTTCCCTTTGGATTCTGGATTTGTGTCTGTATATGGATATAAAGAACAAAATGGATTGTTCTCTTGCTTGGAGTATATTGGGTCCATTCTCCTGTCTTCTCATTCCTGTAGGCCAAGTCAGGGTCCTATCAGTTCTAGGGCATCTCCCACCAGCTATTTTCTGTCAGGGTTCCTCTGATATGACCCTTATTTTCTTTCTGTGCAGGCCGGACTCTGTGAGGCTGAGCAGGAGCAGATGAGGAAGATCCTCTACCAGAAGGAATCTAATTACAACAGGCTGAAGAGGGCCAAGATGGACAAGTCCATGTTTGTGAAAATCAAAACCCTGGGGATTGGTGCCTTTGGGGAAGTGTGCCTGGCGTGTAAGGTTGACACTCACGCGCTGTACGCCATGAAGACCCTGAGGAAGAAGGATGTCCTTAACCGGAATCAGGTGGCCCATGTGAAGGCTGAGAGGGACATCCTGGCTGAGGCAGACAATGAATGGGTGGTCAAACTCTACTACTCCTTCCAAGACAAGGACAGCCTATACTTTGTGATGGACTACATCCCTGGGGGAGATATGATGAGCCTGCTCATTCGGATGGAGATCTTCCCGGAGCACCTGGCCCGCTTCTACATTGCAGAGTTGACTCTGGCCATCGAGAGTGTCCACAAAATGGGCTTTATCCACCGAGACATCAAGCCAGACAACATTTTGATAGATCTTGATGGTCACATCAAACTGACAGATTTTGGTCTCTGCACTGGATTCAGGTGGACTCACAACTCAAAGTACTACCAGAAAGGTACTGTCTTAGACATACCACACCTGCTTTACACAACTGAGCTATTTAAGGCAACTGTTTCCTGCCCTGGTGGCTCCTAATCATTATGAAATTATGTGTCACTCCATCCTATATAATAAAAGGCTTATATGCAAATTTTCCCCTTGGGAGTTCGACCAACTGGGAGTTCAACCGCTCGCTATGATGTGCGCTGACCACCAGGGGGCAGCATGGAATGAAGGAAGGTCCCGGCCGGCAGCCAGCTGCCAGGGGAAGGAAGATCCCAGCCGGCAGCTGGAAGGCCCCGATCAGCTCTGATCACCAGCCCGGCCTAGGGACCCCACCCGTGCATGAATTTGTGCACCAGGCCTCTAGTTATTTTATAATTTGGTGTGACATCCTTTTCTCTCTAAAGATATGTGTGAGTGTATTTAAGTTTTACTATGATATTTTTAGGCCAATAGGCAATGAGGGGTCATGGGGCCTTTGTGAGAACCATCACTCTGCCCTAAATAAGCCCTAAAAAATAAGTTTTACAAACTCCCAAGGAGTATTTGTACAGCTGGCCTCAGGCGTTCCACACTATCTGAAGTATCTGCAGTATCTGTAGAATCTGTAGGTGTAGATATGGATATAGGTATGATAATAGTTTAACTCCGGTTCCTGTAGTTATGCTATTTTGAAAAATCAAAAACAGCTGGCCATTATTTATGGCTTGGATTCTTAAAGTAGTTATTTTAATACTGTAGCTCAGGCTTCAGTTTTTATTTTAACTTAAAACTAATCCTAAACCATTTAATTTATTCCCATTTTCTGGCATTTAAGTCATTTTATTATCACATTTTTAAAATCCTCTTATGCTTTTCCATGCTCATCTTAAAGCACATCCTGTCGAGACTGACCTGAGATGGGCGCAGAGTTCCCTCAGTTATCCAAGCCTCCAGTGCAGCCTGCAGCTGCTGTCACCACACCCTTGCGGCCTGCAGCTGCTGTTTCTACCATGTTGCTGTGTTCATTTCACATGGGGTCTCGGACCCAAGACCTCAGGCCACCCTGCAGAGCAGTTGGACAGGGTTTTTAGTGTGTCAGGAACTGAATTGAATTACTCTTCAGTTTGAAGCTATGGGTTTGTTGAATAGTGAATACTTTGTTTTGTATTCTCTTCTTTTGCTTCCTTGATTCCTGGTGCAAAAGGGAGCCACATCAGACAGGACAGCATGGAGCCTGGTGACCTATGGGATGAGGTGTCTAATTGTCGTTGTGGAGACAGGCTGAAGACCCTGGAGCAGAGAGCCAGAAAACAGCATCAGAGGTGTCTAGCGCACTCCCTGGTTGGGACCCCAAATTACATTGCCCCGGAAGTGCTCCTCCGAAAAGGTAGGTGCCTCAGGCACTCGCTTCAGGCATTCCATACTCCTGCTCCAGAGTTGTGGAGCCAGAGGACCTCTGAGTCTCTCCAGCCCCAGATTTCTAAGACCCTGAATATTCCCACTGTTAACTGTGTACCCACGGAAGCACGTATCACTTCCTTTTGGAATTGCTCTCTCTCCCAGGGTGACAGAAGACATGCACCTTTAGGCCAATCTTTGCTCATTTCTCCTTTGACTGGGAAGTGAGAGACTGAGTGGAGGAGTGGACTTTCTACCTGGAACCCAAGAGAATCACTGCAGAACTGGTTTGACAGTCATATGATAGAAATAACTCTGAGGGTCATAGGGACTCTATTCAGTCTGCCTAAGCCAGACATTTCCAGGCTCTAGCTGTAACTTTAAATTTTTTTTAATTTAATTTTTTTTCAATTATAGTTTACATTCAATAATATTTTGTATTAGTTTTAGGTGTAAGCACAGTGGTTAGACAATCATATACTTTACAAAGTGGTCCCCCTGATATTTCAAGTACCCACCTGACACTGTACATAGTTATTACAATACTAGAGGCCCAGTGCACGAAATTTATGCACTGGTGTGTGTGTGGGGGGGGGTTGTCCCTCGCCCAGCCTACACCCTCTCCAATGTGGGACCCCTCGGGGGATGTCCGACTGCCTGTTTAGCGGGCCTAAACCAGCAGTCGGACATCCCTCGCACAATCCAGGACTGCTAGCTCCTAACTGCTCACCTGCCTGCCTTCCTGATTGCCCCTAACCGCTTCTGCCTGCCAGCCTGATCACCCCCTAACCCAGCGGTTCACAACCTGTGGGTCGCGACCCCTTTGGTGGTCGCCTAAGGGGTCGCTAAGACCATCCTGCATATCAGATATTTACATTACGATTCATAACAGTAGCAACTTTACAGTTATGAAGTAGCAATGAAAATAATTTTATGGTTGGGTCACAACATGAGGAACTATATTTAAAGGGCCAGAAGGTTGAGAACCACTGCCCTAACCACTGTTCTGCTGGCCTGATTAACACCTAACTGCTCTCCTGCCAGCCTGATCACCCCCAACTGCCCTCCCCTGCCTGCCTGGTCGCCCCCAACTGCCCTCCCCTGCTGGCCTAGTTGCCCCAATGGCTCTCCCCTGCTGGCCTGATCTTGCCCCCCAACTGCTCTCCCCTGCCAGCCTGATCTCGCCCCCAACTGCCCTCCCCTGATGGCCTGATCTCGCCCCCAACTGCCCTCCTCTGCAGGCCTGATCTCCCCCACAACTGCCCTCCTCTGCTGGCCAATTTGGTTCTGATTGGTCAGTTCCTATGCCAGTCAGTGTCAAAAGCTCTGCCTCCTAGGCAGCCATTGGCTCCTCACAGTTGACTCAGATTTGGTTCTGATTGGTCAGTTTCTATGCCAGTCAGCATCAAAAGCTCGCCTCCTAGGCAGCCATTGGCTCCTCACACTTCACTCAGATTTGGTTCTGATTGGCCGGTTTCTATGCCAGTCAGCATCTCTGGGCCTGTCAACAGGGCCTGATCAGAAAGGCGGGGCTGATCAGCAGCCCCAGTGGAGGCCTGGAGAAAAGTGGAGGCGCGGCTGCTGGTGGGAAAGAGAGAGGCTGATCAACAGCTGCCACAGAGGCTACAGATCAGACTACAGATCAGATCAGACTCTGCTTCTCTCTTCAGGCCTCTCTTCTAGCCTGATTCGCAGCCCCCTCAGCAGTCAGTGCTGGGTCGCCACTGCAACCCAGCACTGACTGCAGGACTGACTTCGGCTGGTCGAGCCTCCGGTCGTGACAGACCCAGGGTTTTTATATATTAGAATCATTGACTGTGTTTCCTATGCTATACTTTACATCCCTGGGACTATTTTGTAACTGCTAATCTGTACTTCTCAATCCCTTCACCTTTTTGACTCAGTCCCACAGCCCTCCTCCCCTCTGGCAACCCTCAGTCTGTTCTCTGTATCTATGAGCCTGTTTCTGTTTTATTTGTTTATATTGTTTTTTAGATTCCACCTACAAGTGAAATAATAAGTTATTTGCCTTTCTCTGACTGACTTATTACACTTAGCATAATACCCTACAGGTTCACCCATGCTATTGCAAATGGTAAGATTTCATTTTTTTATGCCAAGTAATATTCCATTGTATGTATGGGCCAAAGCTTTTTGCCCAAGTTTTGAGCTGGGTTGTACCATCTCTAGCTGGTTATTGAGTATGACAGAAGACAAATATTATTTTCCTCCAGTTCTCCCTTCTATTCCAGAAGCACTGTGAAGGTCCGATTTGGGGACATGGTTGGCTAAAAACTACAAGTGCTTTGTAAAATTGGTCCTGGATGGATGCTCTGTTCCATCAAATATGGCAGCTAACTGAACACCAAAGGAATCTTCCATTATTGACCTGAGTTTGTGCAATAAATTCAGGATTGGTGGCCTATCTCTTCACATGTGTTGTTTCAAGTCTTTGCAGCCACCCAGACTCGGTTCAAGTCTGTTTTCTTTGTTAGCTATGGTAATCCAAAGCAAGTTAATTAACCACTCAGAGCCACATCTATAGCAATAACCTTGCTGCCCAGACACACTCTAAGTAGGAGGAGGGGTTGCCGGACTCTAAGTAGGAGGAGGGGGTCACACTCTAAGTAGTAGGATGTGGGGGACAACATCCTCTCCAGTACCCAGCATGTACATTCTCCAGGAACCAAGGGTAAGGTCATTCTGCAGCCCCCAGTGCCAGATGGACAGGAAGGAGAGAGATGGAGAGCACCGAGGAGTCTGAAGGAACTAAACTGGCAGTACTGCCAGTAGGTCTTAGGTTCTAGTTCATACTTAGAAAGGATTAGGTGACATAAGACTGGAACATAGATTGCACTGGGACATGAGGCCCTAGTGGGAAAATGGGAGAGAATCAGAAAAAAAATGAACTGCTCTGCAACTTCTTGGGGCTGGCTCTGACTGAGCTGCAGGGTGTCCTGCTTCAGCTCTGTTTTGGGAGCACTGTGAGGAAGAGCCTGGCTGGCTAGCGCCTCACGCAGAGATCATATCTTCACTGACAGTTGTTCCCTTTGCCAAAGTGCTCCCTTTCCGCCTCCTCTTCTCCATATTCTTCAACTTTCTCCAAACCTCCCAGGAAAGCCTCGCCAGAAAGCCCTCATGACGGGACACACTTGTTCACAGGTCTTAACACTTCTTGTTTTGTGGTTACTACTAATTTTAATTTGTATCTGTTTGTAGATTCTTTAAGAACTTAAAATTCTGGTTAGTAGTAACAACAACAGTAATCTTTTTTTTTTAAGTTTTTTAAATTTACTGATTTGAGACAGAGAACCATCGATTTGTTGTTCCACTTATTCTTGCATCCATTGGTTGATCCCCCAACTGGGGATCGAACCCCCAATCTTGGCATATTGGGACAGTGCTCTAACCAACTGAGCAACCCAGCCAGTGCAACAGTAATCTTTTTAAATTAAATTATTTTCTTATTATAAAAGCATCCTGTGTTTACCACACACCAGTGACTGAAAATAAGAAAAAGGACAAGTGACCATCCTCCTCCCCACATGAAGACTGTTACCACCCAGCACATGCCCTTTCCAGCCTTTATTCTGAGCCACACATGCAAGGAGACTCGTTTTGTGTAGGGTGGTTTTCTTTTATGTAATGTGTGCTGCTCGAACATGTTTCCCCACATGGCAGTAAAGTAATACTTGAGGATTTGTACAGTTCCTTTCCGAGAAGAGCACATGCCCATACTGGAATTGAAAGTGGCCTTGTCTTTCTTTCAGGGTACACTCAGCTCTGTGACTGGTGGAGCGTTGGAGTGATTCTCTTCGAGATGCTGGTGGGGCAGCCACCCTTTCTGGCCCCCACTCCCACGGAAACCCAGCTGAAGGTAACGAAGGAAAATGCATCTGCTTGCTGCAAACACACATGGTTTTCGGACCTTTTATTCTGATTGGTGTAGGAATCTCAGTTGTACATAATGGGAGTTTTTAAAATATTGTTTACCTATTTTGAAAATTTTTATTATAATAAGTAAAGCCCCAGAGTTAGACTTGAGTTTTGTTGTTATGGTTTTATCCTCTCCTGAGGATGTTTTTTGATTTTAGAGAAAGAGGAAGGGGGAGAGAGAGAAACATCAGTGTGAGAGAGAAACACAGATCCATTGCCTCTCGTACTTGCCCGATCTGGGATTGAACATGCAACATAAGTATGTGCTCTGACCAGGAATTGAACCCACAACATTTTGGTGTACAGGATGATGACGCTAAGCAACTGAGCCACCCGACCAGGGCTAGACCTGAGTTGTGAAATACAGTATACATGTGTATGAAATTTTACTTGAACCACTTGGTCACCTGCCATCTTAGTATTTCTAAGTGAGAACAAAGAGAAGCGGTAAGGCGTGGTCAGATCTAGTTTCCACTGCCATTTTGCCCACTGTGCAACAACAGAAAACTTTATAAACTATCTCTGAAATAAATCAGCTTATTTATTTGAGTGCTATATCATTACTTTTTGCAAATTATCAGCTATGAGGTTAGGCTAGATGTGCATATTCCTAATGTTCACTTATTTAATGTAACTAAATAATTAGTTTTAGAATGATGGCCATTTATTCTCTGACATAAATTATTTGATTACTTAACAATGATTGAATTGAGAATCTGATGAAATCTTTGTAATTTCTCAGACAGTGCAGTTACCCATTGACACAAGTTTACTAACAATTCTAGGAAGAATTCATGCCCTGAAGTTCATGGTAGACCCTAATTTAATAGTCTCTTAGTTAGAAGAACCCTAAATTAAGGCTTGGTTTCACACCAGTAACAATAAAATTGGAAGTTAACGTTATCTGTATCATCACTGAATAGCTAAACCACTCACACCCTAATTTGCCTGCATAATCATAACCCAGTTTCTATTGTGATAAAATGTACCATTTTAAACTATTTTTAAGTGTGCAATTCAGTGGCAGTAAGTACATTCACAATGTTGTGCAACTGTCACCACTGTCTATTTCCAGACATTTTCATCTTCCCAAACAGAAACTGTACCAGCGGTTCTCAGCCTGTGGGTTGCGACCCCTTTGGGGGTCGAACGACCCTTTCACAGGGGTCGCCTAAGACCATCAGAAAACACATATATAATTACATATTGTTTTTGTGATTAATCACTATGCTTTAATTATGTTCAATTTTTAACAATGAAATTGGGGGTCACCACAACATGAGGAACTGTATTAAAGGGTCGCGGCATTAGGAAGGTTGAGAACCACTGAACTGTACCCATTAAACAATAATTCCCTATTCCCCCTCGCCCAACCCCTGTAACCTCTCTTCTACTTTCTGTCTCTATAAAAATGACTGCTCTGGGTTCCTAAAATACTGTGTGGAATCACACAGTATTTGTCCTTTTCTGAATGGTTTATTAATCCATTCAAAGGTCATCCATGTTGTCTCATTTGGAAGAATTTCTTTCCTTTTTAAGGCGGAATAATATTTCATTGTACATATAGACCACATTTTGTTTATACATCATCCAGCAGTGGACACTTATTTGGTTATTATGAATAATGATGCTATGAACATGAGTGTGTAAATAAGAATTTGTTTGAGTCTTGCTTTCAATTTTTTTGACTATATATCCAGAAGTGGAATTGCTGGGTCATATGGTAGTTCTGTTTAATTTTTTCACAGTTTTCCATAGTGGCTGCACCATTTTACATTCCCACCAACAGTGCATGTGGGTTCCATTTTCTCCACACGAACACTTCTCCGCCGCCACCCCCCCCCCCCTTTTTCTTTAATAGTAGCCATCCTAATGGTGGCTGCACTTCATCCTAGTGAAGTGATATCTCATTGTGGTTTTGATTTGTATTTCCCTAATGATTAGTGATATTGAAGCTCTTTCCATGTGCTTACTGGACATTTGTATGTCTTCTTTGGAGAAATGTCTGTTCAAGTCCTTTGCCCTTTTTTAATCAGGTTATTTGTTTTGTTGTTGAGTTGTAGAAATTCTTTTTATATTTTGGGTATTACCACCTTATAAGATACATGTTTTGCAAATATAGGCTTCCGTTCTGTGGGTTGCCTCTTCATTATGTCATCAGTGTCCTTGATGAACAAAAGTTTTAAATTTTTATGAAATCCAATTAATATATTTTTCTTTTGTTGCCTGTGTTTTGGTGTCATATCCAAGAAATCATTGCCAAATCCAATGTCATGACGATTTTCCCCTATGTTTTCTTCTAGGAGTTTTATAATTTTAGTTCTATTAAAACCACTCAGGGTTCGACCAACCCTCCCACCCACACAGCCACCTGCCTATATGCCTCACCTGATGCTCAGTCACCCATGCAGTAGACAGTTATGTTTGCCTTATTTTATCCTGATTTAAAGTATGAACAATAAAGTCTTTTAGCTTTTCTCCTCACTATAGACACATCTCTGTGACAAATGTATTTACTGAGCATTTAGATGGCTGGTATGCGTGGTTGAGCATCAGGAATAGGAGACCAAGGCCATAGGGTAGGTCAGCTTTCTTCTCCGTGAGGTTGCTTTTTTTATTCTTTAAACATTTTTATTGATTTCAGAGAGGAAGGGAGAGGGAGAGAGAGATAGAAATATCAATGATGAGAGAGAATCATTAATCAGTGGCCTCCTGCATGCCCCATACTGAGGATTGAGCCCACAACCTGGGCATGTGCCCTGACAGGGAATCGAACTGCAACCTCCTGGTTCATAGGTCAGTGCTCAACCACTGAATTCCACCGGCTGGGCGATGTTGCTTTTTAAATTACAAAAACCCAGCAGACCATCTCTTGGCTACAATAAGCATTGAGTGAGAACCATGATGGTTCAACAGTAATCTGTTGCCATAGCTAAAGCAATGACTCAGAAAGGGTCAGTCTCTTCATTTTTGTGGAAGGCACAAAATTCTTTTGCTAACCAGTCTTTCTGATAGAAGAAAATCATTCTCTCTTGGTCTGTATTTGACTTCAGCATCCCAGGCCTCAGCTGTGTGCCCCAACCTAGAACACTGACCTTCAATAGCTGATCAGATCCACAACTGCGCTTTCTGAGTCTATCCTGACTTTTCTTCCATCATGAAACTAAAATTATTTAAAAACCACATCATCACATATTGTCCTAGAACTGCCCATACAGGCTTTGAATGTTGGAAGAAACTAAAACTTTGGTTCTATTGTCTCTTGAG
This sequence comes from Myotis nattereri, assembly GCF_964212035.1. NCBI lineage: Eukaryota > Metazoa > Chordata > Mammalia > Chiroptera > Vespertilionidae > Myotis > Myotis nattereri. Next base: position 109,832,064 of record NC_138076.1, read on the forward strand.
GTGATAAACTGGGAGAACACGCTCCACATTCCAGCCCAGGTCAAGCTGAGCCCTGAGGCCCGGGACCTCATCATTAAACTGTGTTGTGCTGCTGACCACCGGCTGGGGAGGAACGGGGCTGACGACCTGAAGGCCCACCCATTCTTCGTCACCATTGATTTCTCTAGTGACATTCGGAAGCAGCCAGCCCCCTACATTCCCAAGATCAGCCACCCCATGGACACCTCAAATTTTGACCCCGTAGATGAAGAAAGCCCTTGGAACGATGCTAGTGAAGACAGCACCAAGGCCTGGGACACGCTCACCTTCCCAAATAACAAGCACCCTGAGCATGCATTTTATGAATTTACCTTTCGAAGGTTCTTTGATGACAATGGCTACCCCTTCAGGTGCCCAAAGCCTTCAGGAGCAGAGGCGTTACAGGCTGAGAACTCCAATTTGGAAAATTCCAATCTGGTGGATCAGACTGAAGGTTGCCAACCAGTGTACGTGTAGACAGACTTGGCACTGACGACACCCAGGTGCCCATGGCTGGTTCCTTAAAAGACCTGATGGAAAGTTCAGGGCAGCTTTGTTTTCAGTTAACCCATTGATTACTTCACTTGAAATTCTTGTCTTCACTAAGAAACCCAAAACAAAAATGCTTTTTAAAAAGGACTCAAGTATAACAGATCTTCATTTCTAGATTCTGGTTGATAAGGGGGATGGTTGTCAATATGGCTTTGAATTGGCTTTTGAGGACCTTCACTGCATTGAAACAAGTTTTTAAAAATTTAGTACAGTTTAAAAGAGCACTTATTTTGTTTATAGTCATTTTTATTACTAAGTTATAAGGATTAACTCTGACAAATTATGCTGCTGTCATTTTATACATTTGTATTTTATCACAGCACTTACATTTAGGAAAAGAAATAACTGAAGAACATGTGATAAGAAATCTCTGTGCAATAACTTAAAGAAAGATAACACTGTTTTGATGTTACTGATACCATTTTATTCACACAATGGTTTTGGTCTTATGTTTTTTCCTGCATTTCAAAATTGTGATATGTTAAAAGCTGCTTTATTTTATTATAATTTTTTTCTTTTTGCATATGATAGTGTCATAGACAGTGTGAGCAAGGTGATTCCATGGGTGTGATTTCTGATGTCTGATGTGTAGAGAATGTTGCATGAGTTGGGTCTTCTATTGTAAATGACCATGTCTTGCCATTCACAGCAGGTTCTGTGAAGATGTTTTTATAAAGTATCTATAAATGAGACATTGTAGACAGTGTGCGATGACATGTGTGGGTGACTTCACTGTGATTGTATCCCTTACTGTTTTGTTAAAGAAATGCAGGTGTGTAACTGAGAAGTGACTTTCTGTGTGTCTTGGTTATGGCTGGATTCTTTGGAGGCTAAACTTAAGAATTTGTCATATACTAAACTTGTGATTAATTTAGCTATGCCAAAAAGTTTAACATTAATCATGGAACTCTGTCTGTTTCACCAGTCAGTCCACTCTCTCGTTCTTGGTGTAGCTGATGTATGGAATCCAACAGCTGCCACCCTACTGTCACCAGATGGGCCCCATCAAGAGGTCTGCCTGACGCCATTTCATCCGCTGTCTGAGACAGCTTCAATCTTACCATGGTGAAATTTAGTAATCTCGGCATTCTTTCACTTTTTTTTTTTTATTGTGCTTTGAAGTGTCAATCTTAACTTCATTTTAAAAATACATTTTCCTCATCTTTGTAAAACAGCAAGGATTATTTAAAGTAACATTGGAATAAAAAAATTAAGCCATACAATTTTCTTAGATGTGTAGATGCATATATATATATATATAACTACATAGATAAACGTACAAAATATTTCTTATTTCAAATTAGTATGATTTTTATTTAAAGTGATATATATTTGAGTAAAAAGTTCAGTTATTTTTTGCTTTTTAAGAATCTGTTGCATCATATTTTCATTATACTCCACATATTTTTTTCCTTGATGTTTTTAGCACAATATACTCATTATTTAGTGTATATCTAGGCAACAACACTTACAAGTTTATCAATGTCTAAAAAAAAAGGTTCCTGTGTACCGGTTTACATTTTGAATGAGTGGCAACCCAACATCTGCTGTGCTTATACCGTAACTGTCAGTATTTCCGTGACTTTACAGTAATACCATGTTGTTATTTACAGCATTCTGACACACTTTTATGTGGTAGGTTCTTTCTCAGGAACTCAATTTATTATTTATTGATATATCATTGCCTTTGAAAAGCTTCTACTGGCACAATTTATTATTAAAATTTTGAATATAAACCCCTTGGTGTGTGTCATTGGAATGTGTGTGTTCTTGCATTTATCAATGTCATATGAGACTGTTAAAATTAGTTTTTTGTATATCATTAGAGAAATGAAACTTTATACATACACAGCACAAGAAAATATGTGTATACTTTTTTGCCTCTTTTACACAAATGGGAGAATTATGCATATTTTCCTGCATCTGTTTTCTTGGCAATTTAAACCAACACATAAAGAAATTCTTCACCCTTTATTATTACTGTGTAATAGGCCACCATGAGGGTCTATTATAATAAGACCAGTCTTATATCAATGAACATTTCACTTTTTCTGGTCTTTTACTATTATAAACTGTGCTGGAATAAATAACCCCTTATAGCCATCATTTTGTGCACCTGCAAGTAAATATGTAGGACAGACTCCTAGTGGTGGAATTACTAGGTCAGAAGCTAAGTGTCTGTGTGATTTTTATTGCAAAGTAGTGCTAAGCATTAGTGGGAGGAACCTCCAGATTTTCTCCTACACTCCCTGCCAAGTGGCTTAGAATGTCCTTTACCTGTCTGTGTGGACCATTTCTCAGGGTCAAGTTTACAGTGAGCAACTTTAGGGCTGAGGTAATGTGTCCTTCGAGGACCAAAAAACAAGCTTTCTAACTGCTTGCTATAAAAGGGGTAGCTCCCTGAGCCTCAGCAGAATCCATCTGGGCCTCCTATGCTTCCCTGGGCTCTTGAGGCCAGGAAGAGCTTGTACAAGCATGCTGGTGCTCATGCAGCTTCATGTGTTGTGAATAATAAAGACCTTTGTCTCTGACCCAGGTATCTCTTGTCTTAGTCCAGGATCCATGAAAGAGTAAATAGCTCACCTATTAGCTTGTAAGTAGGATAAAATCAAATCTTAGATCTGGTATTGTCTAAAAATCTTGCAACAGGTATTGTTCAATATGCATTCCCAATAGAAATATACAGATAGTTCACTTAGAGCCTTGCCAGCCACACCATGTACTAACCTTTATGATCTTTGTCCATTGACTAGATTTAAAGAAACAACACACACACACACACACACCAAAAAAAAAAACTTGGTGTATTTTTTACTTGACATTCTTCTTGTCTTGAAAGAAGTTGATATCCATTTGAATATCCTTAAAAATTATGATCCTCATTTTATGCATTAATTGAGTGGTGAGGTCTAAGACCTTCCTCAAAGACCCCAAACAATTTCCATTCTCTTCTCCCTCTTCATCTCTTCCTGCTCAGCTAACATGAATCATTTAATGGGGCTAGTGGCCAAACAGATTACAGAGAACAGACTTCTTCAGTGTTTAGACAGATTCCACAGGAGATGAATACTCTAGCGTTCATGAATACTCTGCTCAGAGGGTTGCCAGGGCAGTCAGGCCTGATTTCACCACATTTATGGTCATTGTTGGATGTGATTGTAGTTTCCTTCTCCACACTTGCATGCTATATGTTCCTTGATAAGTCAGTGCAAATCACAAAGAGAGAAACAGCCAGCATGGCAGGCTTCCCCAGAACCTCCTTGATTTGAATTACTATTTAGTTAGAAAATTTTTTAATGGAGTTTACTTCTTCCAGATTTGACTTACAAACCAAGCTTAAAGCCCCAGTACTTAACTAATATTTTATCTCCACTGGCAGGATTCAGCATAATCAAGATCATTGCCATTATGTGCATATTTATAAGCAATATCATTAAGCATTGTGTCCTTTTCCATCCATAAAAAATCATTTCCTTAGCAAGAGCATTTTCCATTTCCCAAAGTGGCAGCTTAAACTTAGTGGACAAAGCATGCTTATTCTCTGTAGCAAGGACGAAAAACTCAATGGTTATCAGACAGTGATGAAATGCATATTGCCTATGAGAGAAATGCCTGATGGCAACATTGTTGTTCTTTTGGAACTAACATCAAGATAGTGTTTTATTTTATTTTATTGACAATTGGTCAAAAAGTCTATTTGTTTGTAATCAGAACACTACAATCTGTTCAACACTGGGCTAGACTCTGCCGTGATTAGGGGCAAGGAGGAAGGGGCAGGGCAATGCCTCGGCTCAATTATGAAAGTCCAAGGCAGAACCTTCTGGAAGACTCTTCCCTTACCCCGTGGGGCAGAAATAAAAACCACATAACCGTTGATTCAGGTTAGAGAGGCCACTGAGCTGGGCCTCAGCTCAAAGTCAATGTCAGCACAGAATGGGGACCAGTCAGTGAGAGTGTGAAGTGGCCGAGAAAGGAGAAGTGGTTTTCCTACGCAGGCACACCTTCATCTCGAGAAACACCTTCCCCCCACCACAAGGCCAGAGGAGCCCCTGGGCTGGGAGTTCCGAGGGCGGGAAGGATGCCAATCCAAGGCCCCCTTGCTTGGTTGTTCCACCTTCTCCCACTCTGACTGGTGCACTGTGGTGATGACATTGACTTTGAGCTGCAGCAATGCTGGGCATGACTCTGCCAACCCCCTTTACTCTGGAGGGCAGGGCAGGGAGCAAGCAGCTTTGGGGGATAGGGTGGAGGGAATGCCAGAAGCAAGTGATGTCCACATTCATGCTTCCTAGCACTGACAGCCTCTTCTGTCTGTTCCCAGAGGCTGAGGACCACAAGGCAAGTGATTGCCCCAGCCTCAAAGGCCAGGTCCTACTTGATCAAACACCACACTCAATTCTTCTTGTCTGCATCTGGTCAGGCCTCAGAACTGCATCTCACGGACTGGGGGGTTGGAGGGGGGGGCCCTTGCGACCCTCATCAGCACCTGTCCTCAGCCCGGCTCCCTGCGGCAATTCAACTGAATGGCACATCCAGCATGTGATGGGTAGTTCCTCGCTCTTTGAGACAGCAGGACTGCCAACAGAGGAGTGGGAAACCTTTCCATTATCTGACCACCATGCCAGGGAGCCAAGCCCCAGAGCTCTGTGCTTGGGTGAAAAGCCTCCCACCACTCGCCAGCCCCTCCTGGGGAAGTAGGGGCTGCTCCCGACCCCCAGGCTTCTGAGGGCTGGTTCTTTACAAAGGTTTGGCATTCCCTTTATTTCACCCCGTCATTGTTCTGAGGCTCCTGTGTCTTTAGGGCCAAGTCTATCCATAACACTTGAGTCCCTCCCTCCCAGGAGTTAATTTCGGCTTGGAGGAAGGAGTTGGAAGGAACCGGCAGTGCAGGGGAAGAGGCCAGTGAGGACTGAGGACGTGCAGGAAAGGAAGCCCACTGCTGCCCCCATACTCCCAGGGCAGCAGAAGCAACTGACCACAATGAACACTGGCCAGCTATGAGGCTGGTGCACGCACATGGAGGCCAGACCAGGGCAAGGGCAGAGGTTTCCAGAGCAGGAAGGAGGGCTGGAAGAGCCTGTTGGAGACCGGGCATACCTGCCCCACGACACTCTACTCCTGAGCCCATGTAGCCCTGGGCCTACAGCTGGGGCAGGTGATGGGCCAGCTCCTCTGCAGGACACAGTTGAGGTCAAATGGCCAGGAAGGTGGAACCCAGAGGGCGCCAAGGGCTGGGACCTGTTGGAGGCTGCCCGGCTGGCATCACATGGCCCGGCTGTATTCAATGCTGCCTTTGGTGGAGATGCTCGACCATGGCAGGAAGCTTCAGAGCAGGCGGTGGGCCTGGTGCTAAATCCTGTGTGGCATGGAGCAGGGGCTCAAGTTTGCTAGAGCAGAACCCAGGTGCTGGGTGTAGTCCAAAATGGTCCAAGAAGGGTGGCCACCATTGATGTAGAAGATACAAGTGAAGCCATCTTTGAGGACCCCACGGATGGAATAGTAATAGGGAAGATAGTGGTGCTGCTTAAAGTCTCTGTTTCCGTAGAAGTTTATTGCTGTGTTGTTGGTGGTGAGGACATGCAGGTAGATGGCTTTGCAGTGGTCCTGGGCAGTGGTGGATATGTGATCCTTTAAACCAGTGGTTCTCAACCTTCCTAATGCCACAACCCTTTAATACAGTTCCTCATGTTGTGGTGACCCCAATATCATTGTTACAAATTGAACATAATTAAAGCATAGTGATTAATCGCAAAAAACAATATGTAATTATATATGTGTTTTTCGATGGTCTTGGGTGACCCCTGTGAAAGGGTCTTTCGACCCCCAAAGGGGTCGCGACCCACGGGTTGAGAACCACTGTTTAAACTCTCAAGTAAAAGAGAACCTATGCCGTGCTTTCTGAATTCCTTCGCTACTCCCAGACTTAGAATGTATGCAACTTGTGTGTCAACAGAGAAGTTGGGGGCTAGAATATCTCTATCCTCCTTGTGTATCTTGGTCCTACTTTTTATTTCAGCTATCATTCCTACAATGGTAACCGTGTAGGCTGCAGCAAGGGAGAACTTCTTGTTGGAGGTGATGTCACGATACCATGAGTCTGGGCACTCGATGGGGAACCAGTCACCACACAGATGCTTCATAGTGTCTGTGTCATCATGGCAGAGGAGGCGCAGGCTGACCTCGCTGAGGGCGCTGGGTGGCACCACCTCTGTCATTCACACCTCCAGCGGGAGCCTGCGCGCTGGAGCCTGCAGCAGCGGAGGGCGCCTGGGGCTCAGCACATCCTAGGGTCGCAGAGAGCCATAAGTGGGGTGGGGTTCAGCAGGGAGCCGGAAGTGGGGTGGGGTTCAGCAGGGAGCCGGAAGTGGGGCCACGCGGAGTCCACAACCAGTTATGTAACCGGCAGGGCCCGCAGCCTCAGCCGCAGCCGCAGCCAGGACTGAGGCGGCAGCCCAGGGCACTTCCCGATAATGTTATATTTTACTTTTAACCATCAAACATACTTTAGAAAACTCAAGAAGAGAAAGAAAGCCTATTGTATTTACTAATAGTTTTGCTTACTGAGTTCTTCCTGATGTATGAAGGCCTTTTTTTTCTTTTATATTTTCCTTCTTTGGAAAACTTCCTTTAGCCATTCTTTTAGGATAGGCCAACTAGCAACAAACTCTTAGTTTTCCTTCATTTAAAAGTGTCTTCATTTCTCTCTGTATCCTGAAAGATATTTTGGGGTATAATCCAGTTTGGGGTATAGGATTCTGGGTTGACACTTCTCTAAGTAGTTGAGAAATACTGTACCACTTCCTTCTAGCCTGGGTGGTGTCTGACGAGAATCTGTTGTCATTTTAATTATCTCCCCTGTAGATAAGATATTGTTTTTCTCTGGCTGCTTTGAAGGTGTTTTCTTTGATTATCTTTTAGAAGTTTAATTAGAACATGTCTTGGTTTGGATTTCTCTGGGTTTACCCTGTTTGTAGTTCACTCTTCTGCTGTGAAAGCCTCAAGTCTCATGCATTCTCTTTCACTTCCCCCAACTCCTACACCAGTGTGATCAAATATATCCATATTTTTTTGCTATCTCTAAACATGAAGTGGCATTAATTGTTACCTCTGTCCCTTTGTTTTTAAATTCCTGAAGCAGGATCATGTAAGAGAATGAGTCCTGGGCATAGACTCAGTGGCCGTGAGTCTTACCCCAGCTTTGTATAACTTTGTATAACTTCTTTCAGACTTATTAGTTATATGAGTCAAAGAGAGTCTGAATCAGTTAAGTTTTTTTAAAAATATATTTGTATTGATTTCAGAGAGGAAGGTGTTGTATCGTAAATCAGTAAATGAGATACAAGACACCTTAATAAGCCAGTTAATTAGGAGTCATTTATTGTGGCGGCCCAGAGGGAGGTGTCTCTTCCAAATCTCTGAGCACCGCATACAGGAAGTCTCCCATATTTGTACTTTTCAAGCCTCTTTGTTTGCAGAGATTTTTTAAAAAAATAAGTCTTTATTGTTCAGATTATTATAGTTGTTCCTCTTTTTTTCCTCCCCATAGCTCCCCTCCACCCATTTCCCACCCCACCCCATGCCCTTACCCCCACCCCCCACTGTCCTCATCCATAGGTGTAAGATTTTTGTCTAGTCTCTTCCCGCACCCCCCACACCCCTTCCCCCCAAGAATTGTCAGTCCACTCCCTTTCTATGCCCCTGATTCTATTATATTCACCAGTTTATTCTGTTCATCAGATTATTTATTCACTTGATTTTTAGATTCACTTGTTGATAGACATGTATTTGTTGTCACTTGTTGTTCATAATTTTTTATCTTTACCTTTTTCTTCTTCTTCCTCTTCTTAAAGAATACCCTTCAGCATTTCATATAATCCTGGTTTGGCGGTGATGAACTCCTTTAGCTTTTTCTTATCTGTGAAGCTCTTTATCTGACCTTCAATTCTAAATGATAGCTTTGCTGGGTAGAGTAATCTTGGTTGTAGGTTCTTGGTATTCATCACTTTGAATATTTCTTGCCACTCCCTTCTGGCCTGCATAGCTTCTGTTGAGAAATCAGCTGACAGTTGTATGGATACTTCCTTGTAGGTAACTGTGTTTCTTTCTCTTGCTGCTTTTAAGATTCTCTCTTTGTCTTTTGCTCTTGGCATTTTAATTATGATGTGTCTTGGTGTGGTCCTCTTTGGATTCCTTTTGTTTGGGGTTCTCTGCACTTCCTGGACTTGTAAGTCTATTTCTTTCACCAGGTAGGGGAAGTTTTCTGTCATTATTTCTTCAAATAGGTTTTCAATATCTTGCTCTCTCTCTTCTTCTGGCACCCCCATAATTCGGATGTTGGTACGCTTGAAATTGTCCCAGAGGCTCCTTACACTATCTTCATATTTTTGGATTCTTTTTTCTTTTTGCTTTTCCGGTTGGTGTTTTTTGCTTCTTCATATTTCAAATCTTTGACTTGATTCTTGGGATCCTCTAGCCTGCTGTTGGATCTCTGTATATTATTCTTTATTTCAGTTAGTGTATGCTTAATTTCTAATTGGTCCTTTTTCATATCCTTGAGGTCTCACTAAATTTCTCAGAGGTTTCTAGAAGATTCTTGAGTAACCTTATAACCATGGTTTTGAATTCTATATCCAGTAGTTTGCTTTCCTCCATTTCTGTCATTTATGACCTTTTTCTTTGTCTCCTCATTTTGGCTGCTTCCCTGTGTTGATAGAGTGGCTTTTGTGCTAGGTGTCCTATAGGGCCCAGAGGCTCAGCCTCCCTAGTCACCTGAGGTGAACACTCTTGGTGCACCCCTTTGTGGGCTGTGTGCACAGTCTTGTTGTAGTTAAGCCTTGATTGCTGTTGGTATCACTGGGAGGAATTGACCTCCAGACCAATTGGCTGTGAGGATCAGTTTTGTCTACAATGGGAGAACTGCTGTGCTGGAAACACCCTTATATGGGGCAAGACTTGCTTCAGTGGGGCTTTGGTGCTCACTGAGTCTGCCCCCTGAGTGTGTCTCTTATGGATGTGAAGAGTTGTAATCTAGTATGCTCTCACTTTGACCACTGGGTACACTGGCTCTTGGATCTCCAAGGAGGTGCAAAGTCAGCCACTGCCTGAGGCCACCCAGCAGGATCTACAGAGAGATCTGCAGGTTCCTCCTCTTTGGGGTTTGGAGGTGCCCACATGAGGTGCAGCTGTGAAGCAATGCATGTTGCTGAGGAGCCTTAGGCCTTCTTTTGGAAGCTCTGGGGTCCTTTAACCCAGCTGCAGTTTGTTAGGTTAGGTTGCAAAAGGCCAGACCATTCATATGCAAAAGCTTCTGCACACAGCTTGGGTGGGGTTGTAAGTTGGGTGGGGCGTGGTTTCAGGGAATCATGGGGCAGTGCAAACAGCAATGGTTGCCGGTCGGCCCTGCCCTGGATAGGTCCCCAGGTCTCTGTGTCCCGTGGCCCCGTGAAGGAACAATGAACGCTGCAAGCAACTCTGAGAGAAAGCTGCCCTCATGTTCCAGCCCAATGCCAGACAGTCCAGTTTCTCCCCATATGAGTCTGGGTCCCCAGAATCACCTGGTACTGGAGTTCAGAACAGTCGGGAGTTTGCATCTCCCTCCCACTTGAAAAAGACCACACCAGCCGAAACCGGTTTGGCTCAGTGGATGGAGCGTCGGCCTGCGGACTGAAGGGTCCCAGGTTCGATTCCGGTCAAGGGCATGTACCTGGGTTGCGGGCACATCCCCAGTGGGAGATGTGCAGGAGGCAGCTGATCGATGTTTCTCTCCCATCGATGTTTCTAACTCTCTATCTCTCTCCCTTCCTCTCTGTGAAAAATCAATAAAAATATTAAAAAAAAAAAAAAAAAAAAAAAGAAAAAGACCACACCGTACCCAGTTGCCAGCCCGTACCTATGCTCTTCCACACCTGTGCACCTCCTACCAGTCTAGATGTGCTTTTTGTTATGGGTTCAATCAGCAAGATAGACCACTGACTCAGAATTTAAATTTAGGAGCCTTTATTAAGCTGGCCAGCTCACTATAGCCACATCCCTCCCCCTCTGGGAGCCTTGCAGCTTGTAGTGCAGACTAAGGGTCCTGTAAGGTTTTATTGGCGAGAACTACAAAGCATTAACTGGCAGGGTTAAAAGTTCAGTAGGAAAACAGGGTCACACCTGGCTGGAGCATATCATAACACTTTGTTTCTTAAGACAACTAGTAATTTTCCTCTGCCACGGTCCCTGACCCTAACACAATCGGTAACCTTTCCATGCCTCAGTCCCTCCCTCTAGCATATTCTGTAACCTTTCCATGCCGCAGTCCCTCCTCCTAGCACATTCCCTACTGGTCTTATGCCCGAATCAAATCTTTGATTCAGGGCCCTCCTCTACGATATGAAATTGAGGAGGCATTTGGCAATGTAGGGGTTGAGCCGCCGGGGAAGAGTCCGGCATTGGATGGTGAAGAATTGGCCAGGGTCTCAGCTGCTGACATAGAGTCTTAGTCCCCACATCTTTCTCCTTCCTACTGGTCAGTCCACCAGGCGAGAGGCATGAGGAGGACGGGGTTACAATTTCCAGTGCCTCTTTCCTGCGACTTTGATGGTGGTTGGAGTGCTCAGCACCACCTGGTAGGGTCCATCCCATCTAGGTTCCAGGCTGCTAGGGTTGTGGCGCTTCACCCAGACGAGATCACCCAGAGAGAAGGCAGGCTGTGTTGGACTGGATCTCAGCACGTCCTCCTCCCGTATGGCTCTCACCACCCATTGTGCCGACGTGGCGCTGCTCTGCAAAGCCTGTAAGGACTTAAGCAAATTTCGGGTAGACAGCCAGGCAAGATCTTCCTCCCGTAGGTGGGGAAGGAGAGGTGGTGGCCTGCCAAACATACGGGATGTACCTAGCTCTGAGGAGAGCAAGAGGAAGGAGACTTACCCAGTTTTTTCCAGTCTCTAATTTTAACTTAGTTAATGTTTCCTTTAAGATCCGATTTATCCTCTCTACCTGTCTAGAACTCTGTGGTCTATAAATACAATGCAATTTTAAAGTAACTCTCAGGGCCTTAGCTATGGATTGTGTAACTTTGGCGATAAACGCCGGGCCATTGTCAGACCCCATGTATAGTGGTAGGCTAAACCGGGGGACAATTTCAGTGAGGAGTTTCCTAACTACTACCTGGGCTGTCTCTGCCTTGGTTGGGTATGCCTCAGGCCAGTTAGAGAAGGTATCAATGAAAATCAGCAAGTATTTATACCCTCCTTGTCTTCCTGGTATCTCGGTGAAGTCCACTTCCCAGTGTTCTCCGGGGTTCTGACCTCGGAATCACTGCCCTGGCGCGGCCACAACAGGGGGCCCTTGATTTAACTGGGCACACACTTGGCACCTTCTAATCAAGTCTTGGGATATTTTCTGGAGCCCTGGGATGTAAAATTCTCTTCCCAGTAGTTCTGATAGCTTCATTCCCCCCAGGTGGGTACTCTGGTGGGTCTGGGAAGCGATGGTCTGCCCCAGGGCTTCTGGCACTATAGGCCTCCTGTCTGGCAGAATTAGCCATCTAGCCTCTCCTTCCCAGGCCCTTAGTTTCTCAGCTAGCCTCTGTTCCTCTGGCAGATGAGTAGGCTTCTCTGGGAGCCTTCATGCTGGCAGGGCTACGAGAACTTCTAGGGGCCCTACTGGTCTTTTAGCCACTTCCTTGGCCCCTATATGGCTGCCAGGAGGTTGAGTATCTCAGGAGCATTTTTAATGTCCTTTCCTCCTGAGGTCAAGAGACTTCTTTAAGGTGGCTCCCGTGTCCTTCTGTAAGGGCAGTGTGAGGAAATATATCCCTGCAGTCCCTGGGTAGGTCTGGCAGGACGAGTGCCGGGGCGCTCACCAGGGCTTCTTTCTAATCCTGGCAGATTGTAGATCTCCCCTGGCTCCTCCTTATGTCACTACTGCCCGACCCCCCCCCCTCCCCCGCCCCCCCCCCCCCCCGCATACCGGGTACCTTCCTCTACGAAGCTGCTCCTGTCCATCCGTGTAGAGGGTTTTATCCGGATTCTGTAGGGGCTGGTCCATAAGGTCCTCACGGAGGGAAGTGAGGGTAGTCAGTGTCTCCTCGCAGTCATGCAAAGGGGCCTCTGCATGACTGGGTTCAAGGCAGCTGTTTTCAGGAAGCTGAAATGTTTACTCTTTTTTTTCCTTTCCCCATTAGAGGGCTTGAGTGAGTGCTATGAGTTCCATAAGGAAGTCCACCTTTTGGCCCTCCACTGTCAGGGTTATCCTGGGTTCTCGGGGGCCAGCTGAGCTCTGACAACCCTAATCCACCTCCTCCACCAACACGGGAGTTGGTTCCGCCCGCACGTTCAGGGCACTCCCTTTTCCAATGTCCCTCCTTTCTGCAAAATGCACATTGATTTTTCCCAAGCCGGGTTGGACTCCTTTTCTTCCGTGAGGCTTTTCTTGGCCCTTGTTGTCTCTCTGGCCTCTTGGGCCTTTTTCCTTGCTTATGGCCAGGAGGACCTTTACCATCCTGGTGTTTAAACCTGCCATCAGGTCCTCCTGATTGTTAAAAACCTTCTGGGCCACCTCAACCAACTTGGAGATTGATTTCCCCTCAAAGCCCTCTAACTTCTGCAATTTTTTCCTAATATTTGGGGCCAACTGGGAAACAAATGTAACATTTACAGCCCTCTGATTTTCCGGGGCATCAGGGTTAGGCCCCTGGACTGTCTCTGTCACTTTAGAGAGGTTTGTGGGTCTCCGAGCAGCAGCTCGGATGCCCCCCAATAGAGTCTGGCGATACCGATTGAGAGCTTCCTTTCCCCTGTCACTATAGGGGTTCTAGTCAGGTCTCCTGGAGGGAAACACAGCCTCTAATCTGTCTTTAAATGGTAAGAAGAAATTTATAATGTGTCTATATTTAAATAGATAGTTACAGCTGTTCCTGTAGTAGGGCTCCCCTTACTTGACTTGTTCTCTCAGAATGGACTAAAGGAGCTTTATTTCCTTACAGGGTCTTACATGTCACAGGCCTCACAGGGTCTGTAATTCCTGTAACAGAGGGCTAGTATTCACCACTTTACTAACCCCCTCTGTTCTAGACAGGCCTTCCCCAGTTTCCTACAGTTGAGCTTTTGTGCTACCCCTGACATGGGCATGGTCACACAGGCCTGCAAGACAGTATACAGGTTGCTAACTGTCAACTGTCTCTCAATAGAGACCAAAACTTAATGGATATTCTTCTTTTCCCAGTTGGGCACCTGCCCTCTCAGCAGCTAGGCACCCTTTACTTTTGAGGTTCACCCCATATAGCCCCCTTCTTGGACAGCTAACACATAGCCATAACAATGGCCCTCAGTGTGGGAGACTGGACACTTGCCAGTTACTCCCAAAGACTACCAAGGACTGTAGACCATCACCAGTCTACAGCAAGTGTTGGCAGCTATAGCTACATTCAAACCTGTAAGAGTATCAAAGGTTAATACAACATATTAATACAATGAAACATAATATTGGCACCATGGCCGCTTCAGGCAGCTAAATCTTCTGCTACTAAACATGACATACGGTAGGGCTATACATTTTAGGGAGGTGACTAAAGTCTATTATTGACCTTCCTATACAAGGCAAAATTGTCCTTGTCTCTCTGGAGCCATGTCCATGAAGATGCAGGCATCATCTAAGTCTATTATACAGTTTTCTGCAGGCTACTGTCAGGGCTGTGCATTGCGGCCAGTTCTTCTTTCTAGCCACAAATACAGTTTGTCCAATTTCCTTAAAATGTATTCTGGCATAGGAGAAAGTTGTTTTGCTGTACACAGGTAGCTTAACTTCTATACAACTGGGCTTGGACCTCTGCCTAGCAAACTGTAGTCTATAAGTTCAATATGCAGCCTCCAGTCCTCCTAACCCAATGAAGTTTCGGCCAGTCTCTGAGTCAGACTCCTCCTCTCTTAGAGCATTTCAAAGTCCTGATGGCTCCTAGGTCCAGGGAGAGTGCCCTTTTCTTTGCCCTTTTGTTAACCCTGTTTATTATTTACAGGGCCCTGCTTTCCTTGTCTTCCCACCAGTCCCCTTGGCAGAGCAGCGACCAGGCCTCTTCGAAGGGAGTACACTGGAAGGGGATATCAGTCCCTTCTCTTCCAGCAGCAACAGATACTAAACCCTTTCAGCACATTTGAAAACAGGGACCTTTTACTAGCTCTATCTGCAGCTTTTATAGAACCTAGGCTTGCTGCTCTATTCCTGAGGCTGTATGAAGGCTAGTACCAGTCACTGGCTTCTGGCTTAACTGCTGTAGCCTGCAAGCCAAAGGCCCAAGTCTTGTATTGCTTGTTGTAAAACACTCATTACTCACTGGGCAGCAGCAGGGAAGCTCTAGTGTCAGGTAACTTTCTGCTGTTCTCCACTTTCTCGCTGCTGCTGCTGCTTCTTTTTTTTAGGGCCACTGCAGGCAGCTCAGGCATCCAGCCCCGCTTCTTTGATTATTCACTCCCCAATCTGGTCTGGAGCTGGGGAATAGCGCCTCAATCCGCCTTGCATCCCCAGAGGGCTGCCCATCTGGCCCCAGATCTAGAGGGCCTGCCTGCCATAGTGGCAATATAGGAACTGCAGGACTGGTGGATGTCGCAGGTTCTCCCCCTCTCTCTCTCTGTCTCCATACGCTGTCCCTGTCTAGTATGGGATGGACTGAAGGGATTGAAGGACGACAAAACCCCTCCCATCAGTGGGTCTGGAGAGAAGACAATTGGCATCAGGGGAGGTAGGGGCTCCGGGTCAAGAGCTGGTGGCGTGGCCTGGGCCTGAGGCTGGGGCTCACCCGGATCCGGTGCCGGGGGAGCAGAGGGGGGCGGCCGGCTAATGGGTTCTTCCTGCTCTCCCTGAAGGACCGGGGGAGCCTTTCCCTTCTGGGGCCCGGCTAAAAGAATTGTCTGTCTCTGTCCCAATTTTCCCCTCTGGAGGCATGCCCTCATCAACTGGGGTTTCTTGGACAATATGTCAACCCAAACCTGAATATAAGGAATTTGATCAGGGTGCCCTGGGCAGCCGTATATGACATAATGGACCCGGTAGGCAGTGGTCAGATCAAAAGACCCTGCATCCGGCCACCCCTCCTGGAAAGTGGGCCACTCCCATTCACAGAATCACTGTAAATTAAAAGCATTAACATTATAACCTTTAAATCTACCCTAGAACTTCAGTTTAATACAGTAAATTTACAACCTAGGTAAGAGCAACTGATAGACAAAAATCTTTATTAACTAAGTGGGCTGATTCCCCTTTAATAGTGAGCAAAAGACTCTGAGAAAAATAATTCTCGCAGCTGCTGAGAGACTTTTGCAGACCATTACGGGTCCAGCCCTAACGTTCAACCAAGCGTATCAACAGAAAAGCAGAATAAATCAAAGTAGCTTTCACTTTACACAGACTAGTTAGTGAGCAGCCAAGGGATTCAAACACCCATACTCATACTCTTTTAGTAGACTAGCCCAGGCTGGAGCTGTATCCAGTCCCCCTTCTCTGTAGTAAATTGGCTAGTCCCACACAAACAAACAGCTTTTTTCAACATGCAGTTGAGAACAGTGGGTTTCCTTTGTCCCGACCCCATGATGATCAGTGACGAGAGACAGGCAAGAGGGGGGGTGACCTGTTTTCACAGATCCTCACTCAGATACCCGCCTGGCCACGTCCCTTGGGAGCTTAGATTCGTCTTAGCTAAGGTGCACCCGTATAAACCCCGGGCCTGGTCATCTCCACTTGGGGGTGAGTCACTGTTATGCCATATGACAAATCGCAGAACCGCAGGTTGGGGCCCACTTGGACTCCATAATCGAATTCGTGGAGCCACATAAAGGAGAGGAGAGGGCAGGCCCCCTCCCTCCACACTCACACACTTTCACCAGACATTCACTTAGAGTTTAAACAATTTACCCAATTCCTAACAATTTCCCAATTCCTGAGGGAGCTCTATAGCTTCCCGGGAGGTGATCAAGCTCCCCTTCCACTCACTCTGAGTGGGCCTGACTGATAGGGGGTCAATGAAGATGACTGACCCTAACCCATTTTGACAAAGACAAAGACAACAAAGAACAAAGAAAAAACAACCCAGACAAATGCAACCTAAGGCTGCCCAGAACCTGCAGCTCACTCCTTGAAGTCCTGAAAATTTTTCAAAAAACATTGCAGCAGGGTGCACACAGAAGCAGACAACTTTTTGACAACAAACACCAAGATAACAAACACCAGACAGACAAACCCGGTGCAGCCTACAGCCGCACGAACCAGGGACCCCGGCCACTGTCGTGGCCGCGGGTCAGGACCAGGAGTACTGCTGCGTCCAGCCCTCCGTATAGGTCCTTCCGTGGGACGTCCCAATTACAGTTTAACAACCGGTCTCTTACCTCTCTCGAGAGTCCAGGTGGCTCGGTTTCCAAATTGAAAGTTTTGGGTGGAGTCTCCTCCACCTCCCTGGAACCTGGGACGGAGACTGGAGGCCTCCTTGGTAGTCGTTCCCCACAGGGATGTGGGGTATCTCACTGCATGCCTGGCGATAAATGGGGGAGATCCTCTTGCCTTAAATAGGGGGTCCCTCTCACCCCTGCCGGGGGAGAGCGTCCTGCCCTAAATAGGGGGTCCCTCTCACCCCTGCCAGGAGAGAGCCTCCTGCCCTAAATAGGGGGTCCCTCTCACCCCTGCCGGGGGAGAGCCTCCTGCCCTAAATAGGGGGTCCCTCTCACCCCTGCCGGGGATCTTGCTGTGGGCCTCCAAATGTTATGGGTTCAATCAGCGAGAGAGACCACCAACTCAGAATTTAAATTTAGGAGACTTTATTAAGCTGGCCAATTGACTACAGCCACATACCTCCCCCTCTGGGAGCCTTGCAGCTTGTAGTGCAGACTAAGGGTCCCGTAAGGCTTTTATTGGTGAGAACTACAAAGCATTAACTGGCAGGGTTAAAAGTTCAGTAGGAAAACAGGGTCACACCTGGCTGGAGCATATCATAACACTTCGTTTCTTAATACAACTAGTAATTTTTCTCTGTCACGGTAACCTTTCCATGCCTCAGTCCCTCCCCCTAGTATATTCCGTAACCTTTCCATGCCGCAGTCCCTCCCCCAGCACACTTTTCTCTTTCCTCTAGTTGTCGAACTTCCACTCAACCAGTCTTACCGTGGTTCTGGATGATAGCCGTTTTGTCTTTTAGTTGTAGTTTTGATGTGGTTGTGCGAGGCAGCAAGTTCAGGTGTTTACCTATACCACCATCTTGGTTCCTGTTTGCAGATATTACAAAGGGCTCTGTATATGTTATTGTTACAGACAGTTGTAACCTTGAATACATAATGAGTTTGTACTTGGCTTAAGAATATGGGAATTGTTATCCGTATTAGTCTATTTTAGTCTATTACATTAGATGGCTAGCTTGCAAGGTCAGACAGTTAAGTTTATCTTTTTCTATTATTTGAAGTAAAAACAAAGTCATTTTACAGAATAACAGACTGTCTTAAAGTGACAGAGTTTATAATGACAGAGTTAACAGGACTAGGGACTATCAATAGCAGAGAGTTTCAAACAGCAGTTTTTTATACAAGATGGAGGTTACTATGCTTCAAAGGGAGAGGGAGAGAAAGAAACATCAATGATGAGAGGGAATCATTGATCAGCTGCCTCCTGCACACCCCATACTGGGGATTAAGCCCGCAACCCAGGGCATGTGCCCAGACCAGGAACTGAATCCTGACCTCCTGGTTCATAAGCCAACACTCAACCACTGAGCCATGCCAGCAGAGCTGA
Source organism: Myotis nattereri (assembly GCF_964212035.1). Taxonomy (NCBI): domain Eukaryota; kingdom Metazoa; phylum Chordata; class Mammalia; order Chiroptera; family Vespertilionidae; genus Myotis; species Myotis nattereri. The sequence goes on from NC_138076.1 coordinate 109,850,379, forward strand.
ATCAGCAAGTTTTTAAATTCTTCAGAATCAGTGGCTTCTAAGAGGGTGTGTCTCAGAGGCTCCTTGCCCTCTGCTTCTATCAGACTAGCTGTGCTTTTATTCTGCATAAGATTTTGGGGAGAAGTATTCTGGTAACAAAAAAGAAAAGCTTTAAGACTACAAGTTTATTAATTAATTAATTTTTTAAAATTTATTTTTCTATTACAGTTGGCATACAATAATATGTTAGTTTTAGATATACAGCATTTAGACATGTATATACCTTATAAAGTTATCACCCCAATAAGATAAGACCATTGGTTTAAATCTTTCATAATTTCTTTTTTGTTTAAATCTATTATTTATTCATTTTTTAATGTATTTTTATTGATTTTTACAGAGAGGAAGGGAGAGGGATAGAGTTAGAAACATCCATCAGCTGCCTCCTGCATGACCCTTACTGGGGATCAAGCCCACAACCAAGATACATGCCCTTGGCCAGAATGGAACCTGGACCCTTCAGTCTGCAGGCCAACACTATATCCATTGAGCCAAACCGGTTAGGACTAAATCTAATTTTTAATTTTATAAACATGACAAATGTAAATAGTTATATTACTATAAAACGGAGTCCCCGTCTACCTCTTGCCATTTCCTGTTCCCCAAACACAACCACTCTCATGTTTTCTAAGTGATTTATCTGGGATTTTCACTATATTACTAATAACATTTAATGATATTTCTTTACTTACTTACTTACTTATTCTATCAAACGTATTTTTTGGTAATTCTTTTCTATTCCCCCGCAACTCCAGCCTCTGTTTCTCCATATAGTTCTATCAACCCTGCTGGTGTGGCTCAGTGATTGAGCTTCGGCCTCATGAACCAAGAGGTCTCCAGTTTGATTCCTGGTCAGGGCACATGGCGGGTTTCAGGCTCTATCCCAGCAGGGGGCATGCAGGAGGCAGCCAATCTGATGTTTCTATCTCTCCCTCTCCCTTCTCTTTCTAAAAAAAATCAATGAAAACATATTTTTTAAAATTTCGTTAAATCAGTTGTCAATATAAATATTATTAAAGGCTATGCTTGTAGTTTTTGAGACAAATAGTATATTGTTACTGTTTCTTTTTTTTTTATTGCTTAAAGTATTACAAACAGTATTACATATGTCTCCTTTTCTTCCCCCCCCCCCCCACCCTTGACAGTCCCCTGGCCTCCCCAACCCCTTGTGATTGTTTCTTTTTTTTTTTTTTTAAATATATTTTATTGATTTTTTACAGAGAGGAAGGGAGAGAGATAGAGAGTTAGAAACATCGATGAGAGAGAAACATCGATCAGCTGCCTCCTGCACATCTCCCACTGGGGATGTGCCCGCAACCCAGGTACATGCCCTTGACCGGAATCGAACCTGGGACCTTTCAGTCCGCAGGCCGACGCTCTATCCACTGAGCCAAACCGGTTTTGGCTGTGATTGTTTCTTATACAAACTTTTTTTTACTCCTGGACTTAATAATTTCCTAGTTTTTTCATTTGCTTTGTTTTCTTTGAAACTGCAAGTTCCTCCCTCCACCCACTTACCCTTCTTCCTTCCCTCCTTCTTTCCTCTCCATGCCAGCCTATTTTCTAAGAGCACACTAATGCTTTGTCCATCTCTTCCTGTAGTCTGAACTGGCTGTTCTCCGAGTCTGACAAGCTGTCATTTTGGAAATTCCTTTTGTCACTTTCCTGTGGGATCCTATTTTTGCCAAGTGTCTGACAATATCCTTTTTCTACTTGATCAAAAAGATGGGTAGGCATAAAATTCTAGCATGAAAAGTCATGCGACACTTTGAAGGCATGAGTCCCTTGCTTCTCTGCTTCTGATGTGACTGACATTCTGATTCTCCGTTCTGTATAATTGTCCTGTTGTCCTCTCTCTAGAAGTATTTAGGATCATCTCTGTATGCCCATTGTCCTACAACCTAGAGACTGGTGCCCTTCAGTTCTGGGAAATTTTCTTGCATTATTTGTTTGAACTTTATTTTCTCCATTCTCTAACTCCTAAAGGTTGGATCTCCTCAAATGATCCTCTAATTTTCTCATGTTTATATCCTTTGATTCATGTTTATATGCTATGTCTTTTTAATTTCACTTTCTGGAAGATCTCATTGACTCTATCTTACAGATTTCATGTTATATGTTTTTGGGGACAGGCATTACAATCTGTTCTTGTTTTATATCTTTAATTTTTATGTTTATTATTTCTCTTATTATTTCAAGGTTCTTTTTTATCTGCTTCTCAAGTGTTTCTAAAAGGAACCCTATGGGGTTCCTTTTTATTGTTTGTAGTTGTTTTGCTGTTTATTTCTTTCTTTGCTTTGTTCTTTCTCTTCCATGTTGAGGCTTCCCTTAAAAGACTTTGACCACCTTTTTTAAAAAAAATAGCTTTATTGAGATATAAGTCACATAAATCCACAAAACTCACCCATTTAATTCAATTCAGTTTTCAGTATATTTACAGAGTTGCACAACATCACTACAGTCCATTTTGAAACATTTTTATCATCCTAAAATAAATCCTGTTCCCTTTGGCAATCACTTCCATTTCTTATCCTCACCCCCACCTTCCCACCTTAGGCAATCAACCTACTTTCTATCTCTCTAGGTTCTATTGCCTATTGTAGACATTTTATATAAATGGCCTTTGGTGACTGGCTTCTTCAGTTAGCGTATTGTTTTAAAGGTTTATCTGTGTTACAGCATGTGTCAGTATGTCATTACTTTTTATTGTCAAATAACATTGCATTTTGTAGACTTATCCCAACTTATTTAACAATATAGGCCTATTCTGGTTGTCTTTTTCTTGTGTGTGTTTTGGTAGATTGTGTCTCGGAGTTATTCATAGTATTCCTCAATTATCCTTTTAATGTCAATGTAGTAGTAATGTTACGTCTTTCATTTCTGATACTATCTGTGTTCTTTTTTTAAATCCTCACTGGAGAATATTTTTTCCATTGACTGATTTTTGTAGAGAGAAGAGGGTAAGGAGTAGTGGGGGAGAGGGAGAGAGAGAAATATTGACATGAGAAAGGCACATCGATTGGCTACCTCGAACACGCACCCAAACCAGGGCTGGGCATCAAACCTACAATTGAGGCACATGCCTTTGACTGGGAATCAAACCCATGACCCTTCAGTCTCTAGCTAGACCAATCCTCCAACCAGTAAACAATACTACCAGGGCTCTCTCTCTTTTTTTTTTCCTAAGAAGTTTGGCTAGAAGTATATTGATTATATTGAGCTTTTTAAAGAACCAGCTTTTGCTTTTATTGGTTTTCCCTTCCAATTTCCTATTTTCAATTTCATTGATTTTTGCTCTATCTAACATTTATAATTTACTAAAGGCCCAGTGACGAAATTTGTGCATAGAAGGGAGTGGAGGTTCCCTCAACCCAGCCTGCACCTGTTGCAGAAGACTGGAGAAAAACCAAGCCACGCTTAGAGAAAGGAAGTTACATTTTATTATCAAATTCTGTGCAGGCCCAGAGAAAAATGTGTCTTTCAAATTCTGGGCCCCCTGACATGGAGGAAACTCCTCTATTTATACTTTTTCCAGTCCTTTTGTCTCCCAAATTTGGAATGAGACTTCTAGGCCTTCTGAGATAGAAGGCCTGTGTGCTAGGAAGGGGCTATGAGACCATATCTCAAGGCCTTGCCTGGTGTCAGCACTGACAACTCTGTCTGGGACATAGTTTACAGCCTCTCTGGAATGGGCAAGTCTTATTTTCCTTATTATTTAAGAAAGCAAGCATTTACAAAAGCCATACTATCAGGGTTAAAGTTTTAAACAGCAGTTTTTATATAAGATGGATACTTCATTCCCCACTGGTTTTATGTACATGAGTCAAATCATTGACTCTTTTGGGTCATTGTTGGGGAGGGAGTTATATTGACCCCTGAGGATTATAAGCTTGATAGAATTAATTCTTTGCCAAATAAAGTCAGTGGCCTGTTTATAAGATAAGGGCCTAGAGTGAGGGCCAGGTGTAATCTTTAGAGGGTCCAAAGAGTCCTGGACTCTCTTATTTTTCCTGGGCTGTCTTAAGCCAGGTGTGATGAAGCCACATCAGACTCCTGTTGACCTTGACTGCCTTGGGGGTGATCTTTTCCAGGTAGGAATCAGTCCTTGGATGGCAAATTTCTTTACCCAGAGTCACCAGGTTGGAAGGGATGAACTGGATACAGGCAGAGCATCTCAGACGTACTTCTGGTCTGCTTTCTGGGTAGACTGTAAAGCCTGAAAGAACTTGGGTAAAGATTGGTTATGGATTTCAGCTTTTCTAGATTGGGTTTATTTCTGTGTAAGCTGGTGAGGTGGGTAGATCAGGGTCTGGAAGAGCCATGAGAATCTGTAGAGGCCCCACTGGTTTTAGGGCAGCCTCCTGGGCTGTTTCGTCTGCAGCCTAGTCCCCTCTTGCTTCTGGGGAGTTCCCTTGTCTCACCAGAGGTGGAAAGACTTAGTTACATCTGGTAGTGCCAGTTGGCCTATCGTCCTTGCTCTGCTCATGTCTGTCTAACTGCCTACTATATTACCTTAAGGATCTTGGCTCTGAATTCTTTCAGGGAAAATGGACGTTGGATTTCTTCTGTAATTACTTCCTGCTGAGGTGGGTCAGAAGTTTCTCTCAGAGCCAAGAGATCCTTGCTGTCTGTCAGAGGGACTATGAGGCCTGGGCACAGAAGGCAGTGGGCTTGTGACCTGGAGGAGACAAACTGTAACAAATGGTCAGGTGGAAGGGAAAGAAAACATTTCAGTTTTTTTTTAATTTCTTTATTATTATTATTATTATTATTAGTTAAGGTATTACAAATGTGTCCTCATCCCCCCCAATAACCCCCAACCTCCCCCCCACACACAAACTCATGCTCCCATCCCCCCGTTGTCCATGTCCATTGGTTTGGCTTATATACATGTATACAAGTACTTCGGTTGATCTCTTCCCCTTACCCCTGCCCTCCCCTACTGGGGATTGATAGCCTGATCGCTGTTTCTCAGTCTTTGGGTCTGTCCCTTTTCATCAGTCTACGTTGTTCTCTATAATCCACAAATGAGTGAGATCATGTGGTATTTATCTTTCTCTGACTGGCTTATTTCACTTAGCATAATGCTCTCCAGTTCCATCCATGCTGTTGCAAAAGGCAAGAGTTCCTTTTTTTTTTACCGCAGCATAGTATTCCATTGTGTATATGAACCACAGTTTTCTAATCCACTCATCTGCTGATGGGCACTTAGGCTGTTTCCAAATCTTAGCTATGGTGAATTGTGCTGCTATGAACATAGGTGTGCATATATCCTTTCTGATTGGCGTTTCTGGTTTCTTGGGATATATTCCTAGAAGTGGGATCACTGGGTCAAATGGGAGTTCCATTTGTAGTCTTCTGAGGTAGCTCCATACTGTTCTCCACAGTGGCTGCACCAGTCTGCATTCCCACCAGCAGTGCAGAAGGGTTCCTTTTTCTCCACATCCTCTCCAACACTTGTTGTTTGTTGATTTGTTGATGATAGCCATTCTGACAGGTGTGAGATGATAACGCATTGTCGTTTTGATTTGCATCTCTCGTATAATTAGTGACTTTGAGCAGGTTTTCATATGTCTTTCGGCCTTCTGTAGTCCTCTTTCGAAAAGTGTCTATCTAGGTCCGTTGCCCATTTTTTGATTGGATTGTTTATCTTCCTTTTGTTAAGTTTCATGAGATCCCTGTAAATGTTGGAAATTAAACCCTTATCGGTGGTATCATTGGCAAATATGTTCTCCCATGTAGTGGGTCTTCTTGTTGTTTTGTTGATGGTTTCCTTTGCTGTGCAAAAGCTTTTTATTTTGATGTAGTCCCATTTGTTTATTTTCTCTTTAGTTTCCATTCCCCTAGGAGCAGCATCAGAGAAGAAATTTCTTCGGCATATGTTTGCGATTTCGCTGCCTGTGGATTCCTCTAGTATTTTTATGGTTTCCCGTCTTACGTTTAAGTCTTTTATCCATTTTGAGTTTATTTTTGTGTATGGTGTGAGTTGGTGATCTAGTTTCATCCTTTTGCATGTATCTGTCCAATTTTCCCAACACCATTTATTGAAAAGACTGTCTTGACTCCATTGTATGCTCTTGCCTCCTTTGTCGAATATTAATTGGGCATAGTGGTTTGGGTCGATTTCTGGGGTCTCTATTCTATTCCATTGATCTATATGTCTGTTCTTGTGCCAGTACCAAGCTGTTTTAAGAACAGTGGCTTTGTAATACAGTTTGATATCTGGTATTGAGATCCCACCTACTTTGTTCTTTCTCAGGATTGCTGCAGCTATTCGGGGTCTTTTTTTATTCCAGATGAATTTTTGGAACGTTCGTTCTAGATTTGTGAAATATGCCGTTGGTAATTTAATGGGGATTGCATTGAATCTATAAATTGCTTTGGGTAGTATGGACATTTTGATGATGTTGATTCTACCAATCCATGAACACGGTATATTCTTCCATCTGTTTATGTCTTCCTCTATCTCTTTTTTCAGTGTCCTGTAGTTTTCAGCATATAAGTCTTTTACCTCCTTAGTTAAGTTTATTCCTAGGTATTTTAATTTTTTTGGTGCAATGGTAAATGGGATTGCTTCTGTAGTTTCACTTTCTGTAAGTTCACTATTGGTGTAAAGAAATGCCATGGATTTCTTAGCATTAATTTTGTATTCTGCTACATTGCCGAATTCATTTATTAAGTCTAATAATTTTTTGATGGAGTCTTTAGGGTTCTGTATGTACAGTATCATGTCATCTGCAAATAAGGACAGTTTTACTTCTTCTTTTCCAATCTGGATGCCTTTTATTTCTTCTTCGTGTCTGATCGCAATGGCTAGTACTTCCAGTACTATGTTGAACAGGAGTGGTGATAGGGGGCATCCCTGTCTTGTTCCTGTTTTTAGGGGGAATGGTTTTAGTTTTTGCCCATTCAGTATGATGTTGGCTGTGGGTTTGTCATATATGGCTTTTATTATGTTGAGGTATGATCCCTCAATTCCTATCTTGCTGAGAGTTTTTATCAAGAAAGGGTGTTGGATTTTGTCAAATGCTTTTTCCGCATCAATTGATATGACTATGTGTTTTTTTTCTCTCAATTTGTTTATGTGATGTATCACGTTTATTGATTTGCGGATATTGTACCATCCTTGCATCCCTGGGATAAATCCTACTTGGTCATGGTGTATGATCTTTTTGATGTACTGCTGGATCCGATTTGCTAGGATTTTGTTGAGGATTTTGGCATCTATGTTCATGAGGGATATTGGCCTATAATTCTCTTTCATTGTATTGTCTTTATCTGGTTTTGGGATTAGGGTGATGTTGGCTTCATAGAATAAGCTGGGAAGTGCTCCTTCCTCTTGGATCTTTTGACATAGTCTGAGGAGGATAGGTTTTAGGTCTTCCTTGAATGTTTGGTAAAACTCCCCTGTGAAGCCATCTGGCCCCGGGCTTTTGTTTGCTGGAAGCTTTTTGATTACTGCTTCGATTTCCTCCATAGTTATTGGCCTATTGAGATTTTTAGATTCTTCCTGGTTAAGTTTTGGAAGGTTGTATTTATCTAGGAATATGTCCATTTCCTCCAGGTTGTCTAGTGTGTTGGAGTAGAGTTGTTCATAGTATTTTCTAACAATCCTTTGTATTTCTATGGGGTCTATTGTTATTTCTCCTCTTTCATTTCTGATTTTGTTTATTTGGGTCCTCTCTCTTTGTTTCTTGGTGAGCCTGGCTAGAGGTGTATCAATCTTGTTTATCCTTTCAAAGAACCAGCTCTTGGTTTTGTTGATCTTTTGTATTGTTTTTTTGGTCTCTATGTCGTTTATCTCCGCTCTGATCTTTGTTATTTCCTTCCTTCTTCTTACAGTGGGCTTTTTTTGTTGCTCTCTTTCTAATTCTTCGAGTTGTAGAGTTAGGTCATTTATTCTCATTGTTTCTTGTTTCTTGCAGTAGGCTTGTAGAGCTATGAACTTCCCTCTCAAGACTGCTTTTGCTGTGTCCCATAGGTTTTGGATTGTTGTGTTTTCATTGTCATTTGTTGCCATGATGTTTTTTATTTCTTCTTTGATCTCACTGGTGACCCAGTCGTTGTTTAATAGCATGCTATTTAGTCTCCATGTGTTTGATTTTTTTGGATTGTTTTTGTTGTAGTTGATTTCCAGTTTTATGCCTTTGTGGTCTGAGAAGATACTTGATATGATTTGAATTTTCTTGAATTTGAAGAGACTTTGTCTGTGACCCAATATATGGTCTATCTTTGAAGATGACTGCCGGGAGCCGGTCCATCCTTGCTGTTTCAAGGGACCTGGCATATATGGCATACTGTTCTTGATATGTTTGCTCACCTTCTTGGCACTGTGTGTTTTAGCCAAGGTCTCCTCTCTGAGAAAGGTTGTTTACCCAGGTAGGGATTTTCCCCTGAAGTTAGGGAGGGAATAAAATACCTCAACTAAGTGCCAGGCAGGTAATTAATCACTTTAACTACGAACAATCATGCTTAAGCTACATAATCTTTACTTCCTCGAATGGAGATAAGAAACGCCCTAATCTTTGTAATAGAGATTGATAGGATTGAATCCACTGGTATAAATACAGATGTAACAAGACAGCAGGAGACAGAACTAAGAAGACAGAAGGAAGAAGACAGAACCTACACAGAACCTACAGACAAAAGAACTTCGCTGGAGAGAACATGGCAAAAGATCCTGGACTGAACCTGACTACAGAAATTGGCAAGAGAACCTGACTAGAACCTGGTGACTGAACCTGGTTGGAGAACCTGGACAGAACCTGGCTGGAGAACCTAGCGAGGTAACATGGCTACAGAACCTGGCTGGAGAACCTGGAGAACCTAGCAAAAGAACATGGACACAGAACCTGGCTGGAGATCCTAAGCAGAACCTCTCTGGAGATCCAGACCAGAACTTGGCTGGAGATCCTGGCTGGAGATCCTGGCTAGGCTGCTGATCAACTGAACACTGTCTCTGTGTCATTCCTTCTTCGCCGACTCTGTCCACACCTTTGGGGACCCCTGGACCCGCTGGGGCTAGACCCCAGCAGATGACAAATGTGCACCTGAGGAGAATGTGTATTCTGTGACTTTGGGGTGAAATGTTCTGAAGATGTCAATTAATTCCATCTGATCTAGTGAGTCATTTAGGATTGATGTTTCTTTGCTGAGTTTCTGTTTAGAGGATTTGTCCAGTGGTGATAATGGGGTGTTAAGGTCCCCTACTATGATTGTATTGCTGTCAATCTCTCCCTTGATCTTCTCCAGAAGATTTCTGACGTATTTGGGTGCTCCTATATTGGGTGCATATATATTGACCAGAGTTATTTCTTCTTGTTGGACTGCTCCCTTAGCATTATGAAGTGGCCTTCTTGATCTCTTTTTATGTCCTTCACTTTGAGATCTAATTTGTCAGATATAAGTATTGCTACCCCGGCTTTTTTTTTCACTTCCATTGGCCTGAAAAACCTTTTTCCATCCCTTCACCATCAGTCTGTGTGTGTCTTTTTTTCTGAGGTGGGTTTCCTGTAGACAGCAGATATATGGGTCATGTTTTCTTATCCACTCATTTACCCTATGCCTTTTGACTGGGGAATTTAATCCATTTACATTTAAAGTTATTATTGATAGAAACTTGTTAGTCACCATTTTTGTTCTTTACCGCTGCGTTTCTTCTTTGTTTCCTGTTTTTTCTATTTACAGCAGACCCTTTAGCATTTCTTGCATTGCTGGTTTGGTTGTAATAAACTCCCGTAGACCGTTTTTGTCTGTGAAGCTCCTGATTTGACCCTCAATTTTGATTGATAGCCTCGCTGGGTATAGTATTCTTGGATTCAGACCCTTCCTTTGCATGACTTTGTATATTTCATTCCATTCCCTTCTTGCCTGATGTGTTTCTGTTGAGAAATCGGTCGCTAGTCTGATGGGGGATCCTTTGTAGGTAACTTTCTGTCTCTCTCTGGCTGCTTGTAAGATTCTTGGTTTGTCGTTGGTGTTTGCCAATTTAATTATTATGTGCCTTGGTGTCAGTCTTTTCGGGTTCATTTTGTTTGGGACTCCGTGAGCTTCTTGGATTTGTGTGAGTTTTTTCCTCCCTATATCAGGGAAATTTTCTGTTACTATTTTTTCAAACAGGTTTTCTATTCCTTGCTCAGTTTCCTCTCTTTCTGGCACCCCTATTATTCGGATGTTGTTTCGTTTAGCATTGTCCCAGAGTTCTCTTAGGCTCTCCTGCTTTTTAATTTTTTTTCTAGAAGCTGTTCTGTTTGGGTATTTTTTTCTACCTTGTCTTCTAGCTCACTGATGCGGTCCTCTGCTTCTTCTAGTCTACTGTTGATGCTTTCTATTGAGTTCTTTATGGCAGTGATGTCGTTTTTCATTTCTTCTTGGTTTCTCTTCATTTCCTCTTGGTTCTTCTTCATTTCCTCTTGGTTCCTACACATATTGTTGAATTGGTCTTCCATTCTTTTCATCCACCTTATGGCCATTACTCTGAATTCTTTCTCTGACAGGTTGCTTGCCTCCATTGCCTCCATTTCGTTTACTTCCTTTTCTGATGATGCCTGTTTTTCTTTCATATTTGGGTTGGTTCTTTGTTTCACCATGATTTCTCTTCTCAAGGTGTTTGGTTATGTAGTTCTCTCTCTGCTGCGCTGATTCAAAGGCACAAAATACAACACAGCAAGGCACAACGTACAAGGCAACAAACTAAATGCATTCACGATATTAATAACCCCAAATACAGGTGACCCCCCGAGCGAAGAGAATTAGGGGATAAAGAAGAAAAAAGAGAAAAAGATTAAAGAGAAAAATAGAAAACAAAAAGGAGTGCCGAAATGAGATTGGGAAAAGGGAGAGAAGAAAAAAACAAAAAGACAAAAAAAAAAAAGTAAGAGAATGAAATAGAGGTGGGGAAGAGGCTATTTGTATGGGGAGAGCGTGGGATTGGAAATTAGATATATAAGTAGGGTGAAATTTAGACAGTGGGTATAAAGAAGGAATAGGTAAAATCCAAAGCAGGAATAGGGTAAGAGAAACAGGACAACAAAAGGGGAAAAGTGAGGAAGAGAGTTTTGGCTTAAGGGTAAATGTGAGATAGAAAGAAATGATGCTAAAGGAACGATGAAAATAGTGTGTATAACACTAATCCCAAAATAAAATAAAGAAAAATAAAAAAAAATAATAAAAAATAAAATGACACTTGAAAAAATGGTAAAAGGTTAGCAATAATACTGGTTAAAAAAATGTAGTAATTAAAAAGGTAAAATCAAGTGATGAAAAAAATAAAAAATAAAATAAAATAGGTTCTTAATGAAATGGTGAAAAAAGAATTAAAAATATATATATATAAAAACATTCGGAAGTGAAGGTGCTTCAGATCTTCCACTCTTCTTTTTGGCACACCTCAGTCCTGCCAGGCATTCAGGGGAGTGTTGAACTTCCCTGCGATACACTGTCCCTCCCTGCAGTAAACCACAGACCTGATTTTAAGGCAGGTTGTATTTGTTTACCAGACTGCCTTTATTTGTGATCGCAGAAGAGACAGTTCGTGGCTCTGCCTCTTGGTGGCAGTGTGTCTGGATTGACCTCCGAGGCTATAAGTCCTCTCTATCAGTAGGGTTTTTTTTTTTTTTTCCTCTATGGTATTTGGAACTGATTCGGGAAAGACCACTGCCCAGAGCTGGTTCCTTGCCACTGCCCGCTGTTTCCCAGGCTCCCCAAAAAGAACTTTCCCCTACAGGCTCTGCGAATGACCCCAACTGGGGAATCCCATGCACTGGGTTTAATAATCAAATGCACGGATCTAAGGGGAACTGTAACAAGAGCCTGATAGTTGTGCGAATTCGCAAGCCTCCACCTTCCAGGTCTGTGCACAGTCTCCGCGCGCCCACTCGCCCCTGGCACCAAGCAGCCAGCAGATTGGCAAAGTCCAAGGCTGCTCCTTTACATCCAGTCCAGCTATGGGCTCATTTTTCGCGTTCCCTTCTGCCAGCAGCCCTGTGGGGCCCCTTCCCCACTCGCGGGTCATGCTGGTCCCAACGGCTGCAGACTCTGTGGGGCGCAGATTCCGCCCTGCGCGCACGCGAGCTCGGTCCTCCCTCCAACCCAAACTGCAAACCGCACCTTTAGGGGATGTCCAACCTTTCCGTGAGAAGAAGCAGTGCTCATCTGAGTTCAGGGAGTCACGCTGCTTGAGATCCCTTGTTTCCAGGTTAGTAGCTGGTCTCTGGATGCCGGCAACAACCACCCAAGATGGCACAGTCTCCCCTGCTTAGCTGGTGCACCACGAGAGGCTTCAGCCGCAGTCTCCAACCGTCCTTTTTTTTTTCCTGGGGGTTCTCGGTCTTTCCTAGCTGCAGACAGTCTCTCAGCTGAAAATCCTCTGCCTATTCGGGCTGCATGTTACCCGTTTCAGCTGCTCACCCTTATCTGCTCCAGGACAAGGCACAGGACACGTCTGTTTATACCTCCGCCATTTTCCAACATTTCAGTTTTAATAACCTCTATTGAAATAGATTTTTCTCCTTAAAATTATCCCTCTGTTTATTAAGAGACAAATCAAGACCAATTTATCTATTGTATTTAATTTGGCCTGATTGTTTGCATAAACACAAGAATGGTAACTGACTACCTTTGCTGGAATTTCATGATTGAATCTTAATGTGTCCCGTAGGGCCAGGAAGCCAAGCCATCCAGCTGCCATCAGGCCTGCCTGCAGCATCTGCTGAGTTAGGTGAATTCCTCACCTGCACTGGCTCTACCCAGGCCCATTGTCCTTGCTTTAAGGCCCTTCTCAGCAGCCTTCCTACTCATGACGGCCCAGAGTGTGTGGGGGTGCCACAGGGATGCAGAAGCGCCCTTATTACTACCCTTCTACTCTGACCCACCACCAGTGATGGTAGGGTTTGGGCCTGATGCTCCAGCGCCAGCTATTTTCAGGGCTACCAAGCAGGATACCAGGCTTTCTCCATGGCACTCTTATTAGCTTCAAGTCTTTACAGCTCAGACGGGATCTTTAAAAAAAATGATACTCCATGCCGAAACTGGTTTGGCTCAGTGGATAGAGTGTCGGCCTGTGGACTGAAAGGTCCCAGGTTCGATTCCAGTCAAGGGCATGTACCTTGCTTGTGGGCACATTCCCAGTAGGAGATGTGCAGGAGGCAGTTGATCGATGTTTCTCGCTCATTGATGTTTCTAGCTCTCTATCTCTCTCCCTTCCTCTCTGTAAAAAATCAATAAAATATATTTTAAAAAAAATAAAAAATAAAAAAATGATACTCCAGCCAAAGTTTTCAGTCAATAAAACCAATATTGGAAACTGGTCTTATTGAATTTATGCAAAGAAATATATTGCCATGATTTATTTAGCATTGCCAAATTTCAGAGGAATTATATAAGAAGAAAAATATACTGACATGCTTTAAGATCTTCTGATTTTCCTTGCCAGTTTTTTTTTTTTTTGACTCTCCAGAGTTATAACAAAACAGTAACTGTTGGATTTCTTTTATCAGCCCCCCTAAGTACTTGGGCATAACTATTTACCCTCTGTTTAAGGAGGCAGAATGTAAATTATTTACTTTTCCTGGCTTACTGGCCTGTATTATTTAATTTCCTTTTAACATTTCTCTTCTCCTTATTATATACACACCCTTTATAAATTTTACACTTCTAAATTAGCCTTCAAACCTTTCTATGTCCTTTAAAAATGCATAACCATGCCTCAGACCTTCTACTCAGTAATTCCTTATTCTTACAAACCTCAATCCTTTAATGATTACTATAAAGTAACAGCCAGAATTTCTTAGATTACTAAGAACAGGTAAGAACTGCTTCCTTATGTAATTTCAAGTATATTGTATCAGTCTAATTTAGTATTGGAAGGGTTAAAGAGAACAAAACAGGGCAGAGAAAAACTTGTGCTTAGTAGCAGCTTGCGGCCTTGAGTCCAGCATAGTTCAGATAAGTAAAAATCAACAAAAACTATCTCTCGCTGCTCTTCCCACTGACGCCCCCCCCCTTTTTCTGCATTAACCATTTACTCTGTCCTTAGCTGCTCTCCCTCCTAGATTTTTCCTTCTTTACTCTAAGCCCCAGAGGCTCAAATCCTCCTCCTTTACCACTTTTGATCTCTCTGACTATCCTCCTGTCCCCCAGCCTAGGGCTCCTCCATCTCAGCAGGCTGAGAGCCTACTACCCTATCTAGCAAATCCTAACACCACTACCCCATCTCACACCCACTCCAGAGCAGTTTTCAGCTCTCTTCCTCCCCCAGTCAGAGCGGATGCTGTCCCCAACAGAGACCTACTGTAAATCTATCAGGAAGGGCAGGCAGGTTGCAGGTCTCGGGACCACATGATAACAATCCAGTGGTCCCTCTCCCTCGCCCTACACAGGCCATGAGAAAATGTACTAATCTTAACCCAACAAGCCTTTATTTAAACTTCTCTGGGTTGCACCCTTCACAAATTTTATACCTTTAAATTAACCCTAGAATTCCAAAATTTTAACCTAACACAGCAAAATTATACATCAGGGAAAAGCAATTAAAAGTTCTCTACTGTCTTCCCCCTAAAGCAGTGTTTGCCCTATCTTTAAACAAACAACAGAGATAACAAATACTCTCATGTGTACAGCCAGATGGCACAAAGTAGCTTTCGCTTCACACAGACTCACACTTACATTCATACACAAGACAGTCTGAGTTTTTGACTTCTACCAGATATTTACCCAGAGTTTAAACAGTACACCTGATTCCTGATTAATTTGCCTGAGGAAGTCGTTGACTTCTGGGGAGGTGATCAAGCTCCCCCTTCCACTCACTTGGAGTGGGCCTGACTGATAAGGCCCCTACCTTACCAATTCTGTCAACAGGTCCAGAAGTGTCCGTCCACTCTCTCCAGATGCCAGCCGGGTCCTGGGCTGAGGTCCGGGAGTGCCCAGAGTCCCCTGGTTCAATTCTGCTAAATCAGCAGAGTGCTGCCTCCCAGAGGTCTGTCTGGCTCCCCAGGGACCCAAACCCAGTCCACTCACCAGAGGCCAAAAAGGTAGCATGTTTGGCCTTCTTCCCAGTCAGGGAACCATTAATGTTGCAGAAGACCAGAGAAAAACCAAGCCACGCTTAGAGAAAGGGAGTTACATTTTATTATCAAATTCTGTGCAGGCCCAGAGAAAAATGTGTCTTTCAAATTCTGGGCCCCCCGACATGGAGGAAACTCCTCTATTTATACTTTTTCCAGTCCTTTGTCTCCCAAATTTGGAATGAGACTTCTGGGCCTTCTGAGATAGAAGGCCTGTGTGCTGGGAAGGGACCATGAGATCATATCTCAAGGCCTTACCTGGTATCAGCACTGACAACTCTGTCTGGGGCATAGTTTACAGCCTCTCTGGAATGGGCAAGTCTATTTTCTTTATTACTTAAGCAAGCAAGCATTTACAGAAGCCATACTATCAGGATTAAAATTTCAAACAGAAGTTTTTATATAAGATGGATGCTTCACACCCACTCCAATCAGGGACCCCTCAGGGGATGTCCGACTGCCCTCTTACAATCTGGAACCGCTGGCTCCTAACCACTCATCTGCCTGCCTGCTTGATTGCCCCTAACCCCTCTGCCTGCCTGCTTGATTGCCCCTAACCTCTCTGCCTGCCTGCCTGATCACCCCTAACTGCCTCTGCCTGCCTGATTGCCCCTAACTGCCTCTGCCTTCCTGATCACCCCTAACTGCCCTCCCCTGCCAGTTTGATCTCTCCCCCAACTGCCCTTCCCTGCTGGTCAATTTGGTTCTGATTGGTCGTTTCTATGCCAGTCAACGTCAAAAGCTCCACCTTTTAGGCAGCCATTGGCTCCTCACAGTAGACCCAATTTGGTTCTGATTGGTCAGTTTCTATGCCAGTCAGTGTCTCTGGGCCTATCAACAGGGCCTGATCAGAAAGGTGGGTGATCAGCAGCCCCAGTGGAGGCCTGGAGAGAAATGGAGGTAGGGCTGTTGGCCAGGCTGGGAGAAAAAGAGAGGCAAGTTCTGATCAACGGCTGCCACAGAGACTATGGATCAGACCCTGCCTCTCTCTGCAGGCCTCTCTCTGGGCCTGATCTGCAGCACCCTAGGCAGTCAGTGCTTGGTCGGGGTGCCAGCAGCAGCCATGGCAACCCAGCACTGACTTCTGGTCTGGTAGAGCCTTTGGTCATTATGACCATGGCTCTTTATTATATAGATTATCTTTTGCTAGCTTTGAATTTAATTGCTCTTCTTTTTCTAGTTTCCTAGGGTGGAAATGATTGATTTTACATTTTTCTTCTTTTTTAATATTCTATTCAATATTATAAATTTCTCTTTCAGCACTGCTTTTGCTGCATCCTTCAAATTTGGTAAGTTGTGGAGAACCAAGATGGTGGCATAGGTAAACGCCTGTACTCGCTGCCTCCCACAACCATATCAAAATTACAACTAACATACAAAACAATCATCATCCAGAACCACCTGAGAGATGGCTGAATGGAAGTTCTACAACTAGAGAAGTAAACAAGAAAGCACAATGAAATTGGTAGGAGGGGCAGAAGCTTGGAATGGGTAGGACTGACACCCATGTGTACTGTTTTTTTAAGCAGGACGGAGATCATCTCTGCAAAGGCCCCGAACCAGACCCCCAGTCCATGCTCTCAGAGCTGGGAAAAGAAGTCCCTGTAGCTACGGGCTGTAAAAACCAGTAGGGATTGGGGCTCAGTGACACAGAGGCTGCAGGAGACCCAGCTGCTCTTCTTAAAGGGCCAGTGCACAAACTGAACTTAGAAGGTCCACTTCCTCTGAGCTCCAGCACTAAGGCAAAGCTCTGGGGAACACAGACTCATATGAGGAGGAACTAGATTATCTGGCATCAGGGCAGGAACTCAGGAGGCAGCTTTCTCCCAGACAGAGGTGCTCGCAAGGGTCATTGTTCCTATGCTGGGGCTTCCCTGGTTGCAGGGCTAACTGGCAGCCATTTCTATTTGCTTCACCCTGGCAATTCCCTGAAACCCTGCTCCATCCAATTTGCAGCCCTGCCCAACCTGTGTGCAGTGGCTTTTGCATACAAATGGCCTGTCCTTGCTCAAACAAGCTGCAGCTGGGTCAGTGAGCCCCAAACCTATTAATAAAAGGCCCAAGACACGGCACTACCACCAGCCTGCCTTGATTCACAGTTGGGCCTTGCCTGGGCACTTCCAAAACAAATACAAATAGGAGGAATCTGCAGATCTCTCTGTAGCTCCTGCCAGGTAGCCCCAGGCAGTGACTGACTTTGTACCTCCCTGGAGACCCACGAGCCAATGCACCCAGTGGTTAGCGTGAGACCATACCAGATTACAACTCTACACATCCATAAGTGACACACCCAAGGGGCAGACTCAGTGAGCACCATAGCCCCACTAAAGCAAGTCCTGTTCCACAGGGGTGTTTCTTGCACAGCAGCTCTCCCACTGCAATCGCATCTGATCCTCACAGCCAATTGGCCTGCAGGTCAATTCCTCCCAATGACACCAACAGCAATGAAGTCTCAACTACAACAAGACTGTGCACACAGCCCACAAAGGGGTGCACCTAGAGTGTCCACCTCAGGTGACTTGGGGAGGCTTACCCACTGGGCTCTACAGGATACCTACTACACAATACCACTCTATCAACTCAAGGAGACATAGCAGCTCTACCCAATACAAAGAAATGGAAGCAGCCAAATTATGGATGCAAAGAAACATGTTAGAAATGAAAGAAAGAAAACTATTGGATATAGAATTCAAAACCATAGTTATCAGGTTACTCAAGAATCTTCATGGGACCTTCAAGGGACTTAGTGAGACTTTCAAGGGTCTTAGTGAGAATGGCAAAAAATGGAAAAGTACCAGTCAGAAATTAAGCATACACTGACTGAAATAAAGAAGAATTTACAGGGATTCAACAGTAGAGTAGAGGATTCCGAGAATCAAATCAACAATTTGAAATATGAGGAAGCAAGAAACACCCAATCAGAAGAGCAAAAAGAAAACAGAATCCAAAAATATGAAGATAGTGTAAGGAGCCTCTGGGACAACTTCAAGTGTACCAACATTCGCATTATGGGGGTGCCAGAAGAACAAAGAGCACAAGATATTGAAAATTTATTTGAAGAAATAATGACAGAGAGATTCCCAACATGGTGGCCAGCAGGTCGGCAGTAAGGGGGAGAGTGTGAGTGAGGAAAGGGGTAAGAAGGGAGTGTGTGGATGTGGTGTGTGTGTGTGAGAGAGAGAGAGAGAGAGAGAGAGAGAGAGAGAGAGAGAGAGAAAGAGAGAGAGAGAAAGAGAGCTCTCGCAGTAATTTCGGGGGTTGATGGATCAGGCTATCCTGGACAAAGAGCCCATGCTACTGCCATAGGTGCTCCAAGGCTGGGCGCAGCTCTGGCATGGAAATCACGCCATTTTGAAGGGGGAAACAACAGAGGCTAGGAGCACAGCCACACCAACATCCAGACTGGCCTTGGACACCACCCCAAACACACACAGTGAGCCACTAGTCAGCCATAACTTGCAAGGGACCCTGCCATGCTCCTGTAGTGAGTGTCATGCTACCTTGCCATGGGCTTCCAGATGCGTGCAGTGAGTGCACTCCAGAGAGACCTCTGGCACCACCCTATCCACTCCCCAGGACCACCAGCAATGAGTGCATGCCAGAGGGTCCACACCTGCCTCCCTACCTGGGCTCTAGGACCATACTCTGGGTGCATGCCAGAGGCACCTCGTGTGACACCCGTCCCTGGCTCCAGGACCACACACTTAGTGCACACACCAGAGGGGCCTCATGTATCACCCCGCCCAGCCCCTGGACAGTGCACAATTAGTACATGCCAGAAGGACCTCACATGGCACCTTGCTGCAGGCACCCTGGTGCACAGTGAATTGCATGCCAGAGAGCTCTGGGAACTCACAGGTAGTCGCACACCAGAGAAACTGTGTGTGCCCCTGCTGACCTCAAGCATCTACAACTGATACCTGAGGGACCAAATCCATGGGGAAAGGGAGTACAACTCAGAACAGAGACAACAAAGGCATAAGACTCAAGGCAGCAAGCCTCTGGGCTAAGGAATCCCTGACCACTGGAACATTAGAGACTTCAACCTCTTGGACCTCAATCAGGTTGCCCAGGGCCAGAAAGAAATGGTGACTCACATTACATACACATAAATACAAAGGGACAGCAAAAATGGGGAGACAAACAATCCCCAAAGGAAAGAACAGGAGGAATAGCCAGAAAAGGAACTAAATGAAGTGGAGGCAAGTAATTTGCCAGATAAAGAATTTGCAGGAATGGTTATAAAGATGCTCAAACATCTGACAAAATTACAAGCAACTCAATGAAAAATAAGGAGCTGAATGAGAAATTCACCAACATGGATAAGAATCAAGAGGAAATGAAGAATGATAGAGCTGCAATAAAGAACACCCTGGGCTCTGGCTGGTTTGGCTCAGTGGGTAGAGTGTCGCTCTGCAGACTAAAGGGTCTCAGTTTGATTCTGGTCAGGGCACATGACCAGGTTGCAGGCTCAATCCCTAGTAGGGGGCATGCAGGAGGCAGCCGATGGATGATTATCTCTCATCATTGATGTTTCTATATCTTTTTCTTCATCTCCCTTCCTCTCTGAAATCAATCAAAATATATATTTTTAAAAAGGACACCCTGGAAGGTATCAATAGTAGACTAGAAGAAACTGAGGACATAATTAGCAAGTTGGAAGACTCACTGGGTAGAAAAAGACACCCAATTTGAAAAGCAATTAGAAAAATACTAAAAATCTGGTGGAGAGTTTAAGGGAGCTTTGGGACAACATGCAACAAAGCAACATCCACATAATCAGGGTGCCAGAGGGAGAAGAAACTGAACAAGACATAGAAAACCTGTTTGAAGAAATAATGACAGTATGGGGGGATGAGGACACATTTGTAATACCTTAACCAATAAAGAAATTAAAAAAGAAAAGAAAAGAAATAATGACAGTAAACTTCCTGACTTGGGGGGAAATAAGTCACACAAGTCTAGGAAACACAGATAGTCCCAAAGAAGATAAACCCAGAAAGACCCACACCACGACACATCATAATTAAAATGGCAAACACAAACGTTTAATGACAAAGAAAGAATATTAAGGGCTGCAAGAGAGAGACAGAAAGTTACCTACAAGGGATATCCCATTAGACTATCAACTGATTTCTCAATAGAAACACATCAGGCCAGGAGGGAATGGCATGAAGTAAACAAAGTGATGCAAAGCACAGAACTGAATCCAAGAATATTCTTTCCAGCAAGGCTAGCATTCAAAATTGAAGGGGAAATGAGAAGCTCCACAGACAAAAACAGGCCAAAGGAGCTTATTACCACCAAACCAGTAATGTAAGAAATCCTAGGAGAACCAAGATGGCGGCATAGGTTAACGCCGGAGTTTGCTGCTTTGAACAACTACTTCAAAAGTGAAACCAAAAAACGGAAGGGACATCACCCAGAACCACAGGAACGCTGGCTGAGTGGAAGTCCTACAACTAGGAGGAAAGAGAAACGCATACGGACACTCAGAGGAGGCGCAGTGCTGAAGTCAAATTCTGAGGTGCGGAGTGCGCGGAGTGGGCTGGCGGTGGAGGGCGCGGTTGGTGTTTTCAATCGGGAGGGAGTCGCAGACTCTGAGCTCCAGATACAGGCGAGTCTTTAGGGACCCAGACTCAAACGGGAGAAGCGGGACTGTCTGGCTTCGGTCAGAGCGAGTGCAGCTTTCTCTCCAAGCTCTGCAGCGGGTGCTGGGACTCAGAGAGGCAGAGCCCCTGAGGACAGGACTGAGAGCCGCCATAACTGCTCTCTCCGGCCCACCCTATTGATCCTGTGCGACCCGCCCCGCCCAAGCCCTGCACAGAGGCATTTGCCGGATAGCCTCAGGCAAAGGCTAGATTAGCACCTCCCAGGAGGACAGAAGTTCTCTCACTGCAGAAACAGCTGATTCTCATAGCCACTTGGCCTGGAGGTCAAACCCTCCCTGGTATTAACTACAAGACTGCACACAAAGACCACTAGGGGATGCACCAAGAAAGCATAACAAAATGCGGAGACAAAGAAACAGGACAAAATTGTCAATGGAAGATATAGAGTTCAGAACCACACTTTTAAGGTCTCTCAAGAACTGTTTAGAAGCCGCCGATAAACTTAATGAGATCTAGAAGAAAACTAATGAGACCCTCGATGTTATATTGGGGAACCAACTAGAAATTAAGCATACACAGACTGAAATAACGAATATTATACAGACTCCCGACAGCAGACCAGAGGAGCGCAAGAATCAAGTCAATGATTTGAAATGCGAGGAAGCGAAAAACACCCAACCGGAAAAGCAAAATGAAAAAAGAATCCAAAAATGCGAGGATAGTGTAAGGAGCCTCTGGGACAGCTTCAAGCGTACCAACATCAGAATTATAGGGGTGCCAGAAGAGGAGAGAGAGCAAGATATTGAAAACCTATTTGAAGAAATAATGACAGAAAACTTCCGCTACCTGGTGAAAGAAACAGACTTACAAGTCCAGGAAGCGCGGAGAACCCCAAACAAAAGGAATCCAAAGAGGACCACACCAAGACACATCATAATTAAAATGCCAAGAGCAAAAGACAAAGAGAGAATCTTAAAAGCAGCAAGAGAAAGAAACTCAGTGACCTACAAGGGAGTACCCATACGACTGTCAGCTGATTTCTCAACAGAAACTTTGCAGGCCAGAAGGGAGTGGCAAGAAATATTCAAAGTGATGAATACCAAGAACCTACAACCAAGATTACTTTATCCAGCAAAACTATCATTCAGAATTGAAGGTCAGATAAAGAGCTTCACAGATAAGGAAAGGCTAAAGGAGTTCATCACCACCAAACCAGGATCATATGAAATGCTGAAAGGTATCCTTTAAGAAGAGGAAGAGGAAGAAAAAGGTAAAGATACAAATTATGAACAACAAATATGCATCTATCAACAAGTGAATCTAAGAATCAAGTGAATAAATAATCTGATGAACAGAATGAACTGGTGATTATAATAGAATCAGGGACATAGAAAGGGAATGGACTGACTATTCTTGGGGGGGAAAGGGGTGTGGGAGATGCGGGAAGAGACTGGACAAAAATCGTGCACCTATGGGTGAGGACAGTGGGTGGGGAGTGAGGGCAGAGGGTGGGGCGGGAACTGGGAGGAGGGGAGTTATGGGGGGGAAAAAAAGAGGAACAAATGTAATAATCTGAACAATAAAGATTTAATTTAAAAAAAAAAGGAGACAAATCAGGGTTTACATAAAAGAACAATGCAAGCCGAAACTGGTTTGGCTCAGTGGATAGAGCATCGGCTTGCAGACTGAAGGGTCCCAGGTTCGATTCCGGCCAAGGGCATGTACCTGGGTTGCGGGCACATCCCCAGTGGGAGATGTGCGGGAGGCAGCTGATCGATGTTTCTCTCTCGTCGATGTTTCTAACTATCTCTCTCCCTTCCTCTCTGTAAAAAATCAATGAAATATATTAAAAAAAAATAAAAGAAAAGAAATCCTAAAGGGATTGCTGTAAGAAGAAGAAATAGAAAGAGAGGGGGAAACACAGACACAAAGAATAAAAATGTCTAGAAACAAGTACCTATCAATAACCTTAAATGCAAATGGATTAAATGCTCCAATCAAAAGACAAAGGGTAGGTGGATGAATAAGAAAACATGACCCATATATATGCTGTCTATATGATATCCACCTCAGAAAAAGGATTCACACAGACTGATGGTGAAGGGATGGAAAAAAATTTTTTTCAGGCAAATGAAAATGAAAAAAGCTGGGGTAGCAATACTTATATCTGATAAAAATAGACCTCAAAGGGAAGGCCATAACAAGAGATAAGGAAGGCTACTTCATAATACCAAAGGGATCAATACAATAAGAGGGTACAACTCTGGTAAAAATATATGCAACCTACACAGGAACACCCAACTTCATAAAAAACTTCTGGAAGATATTAAGGGAGAGATCAACAGCAATACTATCATAGTAGGGGACTTTAATAATCCATTTAGTTCACTGGATAAATCTTCTAGACAAAAGAACAGCAAGGAAACAACAATCCTAAAAGACTCACTAGATCAGATGGAACTAATTGCTATCTTCAGAACATTTCACCCCAAAGCTATGGAATATACATTCTTCTCAAGTGCACATGGAACATTCTCAAAGATAGATCATATATTAGGACACAGGCTAAGTCTCTACAAATTCAAGAAGATTGAAATCATATCAAGCATTTTCCCAGATCACAATGGCATACAATTAGAAATAAACTACAACAAAAAACAATAAAAAACAATCAAACACATGGAAGCTAAATAGCATGCAATTAAACAATGAATAGGTTACCAAAGAGATTAAAGAACAAATAAAAAAATCCTGGAAACAAATGACAATGAAAACACAAAAAATCCAAAATCTATGGGACACAGTGAAAGCAAGCCTGAGAGGGAAGTTCATAGCATTACAGGCCTACCTCAGAAAAACGAGAAAAACTTGTAATAAGTTATCTAGCCATACAACTTAAAGAATTAGAAAGAGAGCAACAAGAAAAGCTCAGAGTAAGTAGAAGAAATAATAAATAATAAACATCAGAGAGGAAATATATGACATAGAGAAACCCCCTCCCCCAAAAAATACAAAAGATCAATAAACCTAAAAGCTACTTATTTGAATGAATAAACAAGATTGATGAACCACTAGCCAGGCTCACCAAGAAACAAAGAAAGAGGACCCAAATAAACAAAATCAGAAACAAAAGAGGTGAAGTAACAACTGACCCCACAGAAATACAAAGGATCTTAAAAAAAAAATACTATGACACCTCTATTCCAACAAACTGGACAATTCTCAACAAAAACGAGCAAATCACATCCAGATGAAATGGACATATTCCTAGAAAAATACCATCTTCTACTAGTACAACTCAATCAAGAAGAATCAGAAAACCTGAATAGGCTGATAATTAGAGATGAAACTGAAGCAGTAATAAAAACTTCCAGCAAACAAAGGCCTGGTCTGGATGGCTTCACAGGGAGTTTTACCAGACATTCAAAGAAGAACTAACACCTATACTCCTCAGACTATTCCAAAAAATTCAACTGTCCAAGCTCTTTCTATGAGGCCAGTATTACCCTAATCCCAAAACCAGATAGACACTACAAAGAAAGAGAACTACAGGCCAATATCCCTGCTTAACATAAATGCTAAAAATTCTCAACAAAATATTAGCAAATCACATGCAGCAATACATTAGAAAGGTCATATACCATGACCAAATGGGAATTACTCTGGGGATATAAGAGTGGGGGAGTACAATATCCGCAAATCAATAAATGTGATACAGCACATTAACAGACTGCAAGACAAAAATCACATGATTACATCAATTGATACAGAAAAAGCATTTGACAAAATCCAACACCCAGTTTTGATAAAAACTCTCAGCAAAGTAGGAATAGAGGGGTCAGACCTCAACATAATAAAAGCCTTATATGACAAACCTACAGGCAACATCACTCTCAATGGGCAAAAATTAAAACCATTTCCCCTAAGAATAGGAACAAGACATGGATGCCCGTTTTCACCAATCCTGTTTGACATAATACTGGAAGAGCTAGTCATAGTGATCAGACAAGAAGAAGAAATAAAAGGTATTCAATCTGGAAAAGAAGTAAAACTGTCATTATTCACAAATGATATGATATTGTACATAAAAAACCTTAAAGACTCCATCAAAAAACTATTAGATTTAATAAATGAATCCAGCAACATAGCAAGATACAAAATTAACACCCAGAAATCAATGGCATTTTTATACTCCAACTAGAGGCCCAGTGCACGAAATTTGTGGACTGGGGGGGGGGGTCCCTCTCGCAGTCCGGGACCCTTCAGGGGATGTCCGCCTGCCAGCTTAGGCCTGTTCCCATGGGAATGGGCCTAAGCCGACACTTGGAAATTCCTCTCACAGTCCGGGACCCCTCACTCCTTACCGCCCGCCTGCTCACTGCTCCTTACCACTCAGCTCGCCTCTCCTTAGCACTGCCACGGAGGCAGGAGGGGCTCCCGCCACTGCCACTACACTTGCCAGCTGTGAGCCCTATCTTTCTGTGTAGTTGTCTGTGGGCCAATTGCTATCTTCCTTCTCATTTAGGGCAAGCAGCATGTGAGTGCAGAGCATGCTGTCACGGAATGCAGAGGGCTGCCTGGAGCTGAGGGGAGTGGCCGGGCCCACGGGGTGAGAGGTGGACACAGAGGACACTATCTCACTCAACTGTGGGGCTGGCTGGCCTTCATCTGCCTGACCCCACGCAGGGAGGAACTGAGCAGGGTGTCCACCTCTCCATTCTCCATCCTTCTATCTGTGACACCTGTCACCCTTGCCAGGCCTCCCCCAAAGTGAGTTCAGCTCAATCCCTGAATGTAAAAGGGCACGGGGGGCGGGGGGGGGGCGGGGGCAGGGAGGGCCTCCATTACAGAGCCCCTGATTCCCAGCGACAGGACCTCATCAACAGGACCTGGTCTCAGGATGGTGGCCACAGTTGCAGAACATAGATCTGTTTCAAGAAAAGTTGATAATGCAGACATTCGTACGAGCCCCTATTTCAAAAGGTTTATTCACATTGTGGCAAAGACACCTTCAAGAGTAACATAAGTGGTTAAAGTCAGGGCCAAACCAGGCCATTTCTTCATCCAATCTCTCTGAGGCACGTGGACAGAACCAAGTCTCAGCTCTTCAAAGGACACTTCCAGGGTTTTTTTAAGCCTAAAGGACAGTAGTCTGTCTCCATTCTTATTCTTTGGGATTTTTTCATTGTCGGATAAAAGGATACGTACCATGGGGCAATCCTCTCGAGATACAATATTCCAGTTGCACCCATGTGATGACAACAGCGCCCCTCAGAGGGAGGGAGCCAACAGATGGGGAACAGGGAATTCTGAAAACCAAAGCAAAGGTTCAGAACACGGAAGAAGTCCTTGGTGTTCTGCTGAGAAACTTGGACTCCTTCCTCTGCGGTCACACAACTGTCACACGCCAGGCAGTCACTCAGAAATATCTTGGCATCGGCCAACTTATGGAATTCTCCCTTCTCTCCGTTCTCCTGAGCCGGATTCCGGACGTTGACTGTGGCATTCTCTTGGTCATCGTTTCTTTTTTTGTTTTTGTTTTTGTTTTCCACAATGTTACAAAGTTTATATGAATATAACATACAAAGATGCAGCCTCCTTTGTAGGAACAGGGAAGGAAGGGTGGTTAAATAAGGCACACAGAGCTGCAGCAAGCACCAGCTGTGGGGAGGGCCAAGGGGAAAAGGAAGTTGGCACTGGGGCCAAGGCCCTAGAGCCATATTTGGGGAAATAGGGATCCCCTCTGAGTGCCACATTCTGAGGCTGAACTAATTGGTCAAGCTGAGGCAGAGGTGGGTGGCCATATCAGCCATCTTTGGTGCTGTTTACCCTTTCCCACCCCAGCTCTGTTGTAAAACCCCAGAGCAGAGGTCCTAGAAGGGGGTGAGAGGAAGTGAGGAAGGCAAGTTTGAAAGCTGGTATGCCTATGTGCTGAGGGATGGGCGGAGACAGTGGTGAGAGGTAGCAGGGGAAGGGCTCTCATACATACCCTTCTGTGGGGGCCACAGGTGAAGGAGGCCATTGGCCTGGCCACTCCCCTCAGCTCCAGGCAGTCCTCTGCATTCCACGACAGCACACTCTGCCCTCACATACTTCTTGCCCTAAATGAGAAGGAAGAGAACAGTTGGCCCACAGACAACTACACAGAAAGATAGGGCTCACATGGCCCCAGCCACTTAGGCATCCCTGTCTGTCCTCTGTAGTGTACATGGAGAAAAGGGGATACCTCTGAGGAGGGGCCAGGCCAGGCCAGGTGACCATCTTGAGTTGTGGCTGAGGTGATGGTCCTCATCCTGAGATGCTATCTAATTGGCAATAGACCCAGGACTGACTCCTGCCTGCCTAGCCTGCTGTTCAGTCATCCATCCGATCGTTTAGGTCGTGATGGACCCTGGCTCTTTATATATTAGGATGATGAACTCACAGAAAGAGAAGCTAAAAAACAGCTATGTTTACCATTGCAACAAAAAAAAATTAAGATACCTAGGAATAAACTTAACTAAGGAGCTAAAAGACCTGTACTGAAAAAACTACAGGACTTTGAAAAAAAGAGATAGAGGAAGGTATAATCTGAATGTTAAAAAAAAGATAGAGGAAGAAATATACTATGTTCATGGATTGTTAGAATCAACATCATTAAAATGTCCATACTATCCAAAGAAATCTAGAGGTTCAATGCAATCCCTATGAAAATACCAATGGCATATATGACAGACCTAGAACAAACTCTCTAAAAATTTATATGGAATTAAAAAAGACCCCTAATAGCCACATCAATCCTGAGTAAGAAGAACAAAGTTGGAAGGATCACCATATCAGATATCAAGTTATATTACAAAATCACTGTTCTCAAAACAGCCTGGTACTGGCACAAGAACAGACATGTAGACCAATGGAACAGAACAGAGAACCCAGAAATTGACCCAAGACATTATGCTCAATTAATATTCCACAAAGGAGGAAAGAGCATGCAATGGAGACAAGACAATCTCTTCAGTACATGGTGTTGGGAAAATTGGACAGATACATGAAAAAAAAATGAAACTAGGTCACCAACTTACACCAAATACAAAAATAATCTCAAAATGGATAAAGGACTTAAATGTAAGATGGGAAACCATAAAATCTTAGAAGAATCAATAGGCAGCAAAATATCAGACATATCTTGTAGCAATCTGTTTACCAATACATCTCCTAGGATCATGAAAACTAAGGCAAAAATAAACAAATGGAACTACATCAAAAAGCTTCTGCACAGCAAAAGAAACCATCAACAAAATAACAAGAAGCTCCACTGCATGGGAGAACATATTTACCAATGTTACATCTGATAAGTGGTTAATCTCCAAATTTATAGGGAACTCATACATCTTAACAATAGGAAAATAATCAATTCAATCAAAAAATGGACCTAAATAGACACTTCTCCAAAGTGGACATACAAAGGGCAAGAGGCATATGAAAAAATGATCAAAGTCACTAATCATCCGAGAGATGCAAATCAAAATGACAATAAGATACCACCTCATACCTGTCAGAATGGTTATCATCAACACAAGTGCTGGCGAGGATGTGGAGAAAAGGGAAGCCTCATACACTGCTGGTGGGAATGCAGACTGGTGCAGCCTCTGTGGAAAACAGTATAGAGTTTCCTCAAAAAGTTAAAAATGGAACTCCCATTTGACCCAATGATCCCACTTCTAGGAATATACCCCAAGAAATCAGAAACACCAATCAGAAAGAATATATGTACCCCTATGTTCATAGTAGCACAATTTACAATAGCTAAGATTTGGAAACAGCCTTAGTGCCCATCAGTGGATTAGTGAATTAAAAAATTGTGGTACATTTATACAATGGAATACTATGCAGGTGTAAAAGAGAAGGAGCTCTTACCATTTGCAACAGCATGGATGGATCTGGAGAACATTATGCTAAGCGAAATAAACCAGTTGGAGAAAGATAAGTATCATATGATCTCACTCATTTGTGAAATATAATGAATAACATAAACTGATGAACAAAAATAGACCCAGAAACAGAAACATTGAACAGACCTCAGAGGGAAGGTACGGGAGTGTGTGTGTGTAGCGGGGAGTACAGATCAACCAAAGAACTTGTATGCATATAAGCATAACCAATGGACACAGACAATAGGGTGGCGAAGACCTGGTTGGGGTGCAGGGGCAGGCTGGGAGAGGTCAATGGGGGAAAAAGATGACATAAGTAATACTTTCAACAATAAATAATTAAAATAAAATATAATGATTTACTATTTTTAAAAAAGGAAGAATGACAGAAAACTTCCTCTACTTGGTGAAAGAAATAGACTTACAAGTCCCAGAAACAGAGTCCCAAACAAGAGGAACCCAAAGAGGCCCACACCAAGACACATCATAATTAAAATGCTAAGCGCCAAAGACAAAGAGAATCTTAAAAGCAGCAAGAGAAAAGCAGTTAGTTACCTACAAGGGAGCACCCATATGACTGTCAGCTGATTTCTTCACAGAAACTAGTCAGGACAGAAGGGAGTGGCAAGAAATATTCAAAGTGATGAATTTTTTCTATCATTTCAAATTGAAGGTCAGATAAAGAACTTCATAGACAAAAAAAGCTAAAGGAGGTCATCACCACCAAACCAGTATTACATGAAATGTTGAAGGGTATTCTTTTCTTTTCTTTTCCTTTTTATTGTTTAAAGGATTACATGTCTCTTTTTCCCTCAGAAGGGTATTCTTTAAGAAGAGGAATAAGAATAAGAAAAAGATAAAAAAAATATGAACAATAAAAAGGCAATAAATACATGTCTATTAACAATTGAATCTAAAAAATCAAAATAACTGAATAAGAAACCTAATAAACAGAACTGGTGAATAAAATAGAATCAGATGCATAGAAATGGAACAGATTGACGATTCTTGGAGGGAAGGGGGATGGGGGAGATGGGGAGAGATTAAACAAAGATCTTATATGCATATATGCATTACCTATGGACACAGACAATGGAGTGGTGAAAGCCTGGGGTGGGGCAGGAACCGGGTGGAGGGGGTCAAAGAGGGGAAAAAGAGGAACATTGTAATACTCTCAACAATAAAGATTTTTTAAAAATTTAGTAAGTTGTATTTTCATTTTTATGCAGTTCAAAATATTTCAAAATTTCTTGTGAGATTTCT
This sequence comes from Myotis nattereri, assembly GCF_964212035.1. Taxonomy (NCBI): domain Eukaryota; kingdom Metazoa; phylum Chordata; class Mammalia; order Chiroptera; family Vespertilionidae; genus Myotis; species Myotis nattereri. Next base: position 109,880,265 of record NC_138076.1, read on the forward strand.
TTTTTGACCTATGTGTTACTTAGGAGTGTGTTCCTTAATCTCCAAATATTTTTGCATTTTCCAGCTATCTTTCTGTTATCTGTTCCTACTTTAATTCTGTTGTGGTCTAAGAGTTATGATTTCTATTATTTTTTATTGTGCTTTTATAGATTTTAGAGAGAGAGGACGGGAGAGGGAGTGAGAGATTGATGAGAGAAAAACATTGATAGGCTACCTCCCGCATTCCCTGCACTGGGGGTCATGTGCCCTGACCAGGAATCGAATTGGCAACCTCTTGGTGCATGGGATGACACTTAAGCAACTGAGCCACACTGGTCAGGGCATTTGGCCTGTAGTTCTCTTTCTTTGTAGTGTCTATGTGGTTTTGGGATTAGGGTAATACTGGCTTCATAGAAAGAGCTTGGCAGTGTCCCTTCCTCTTGAATTTTTTGGAATAGTCTGAGAAGTATAGGTGTTAGTTCTTCTGTGAATGTTTGGTAAAACTCCCTGTGAAGCCATCCAGACCAGGCCTTTGTTTGCTGGAAGTTTTTTTTTATTATTATTTTTTATTTATTTTTTGTTACTGCTTCAATTTCATCTCTAGTTATCAGCCTATTGAGGATTTCTGATTCTTCTTGATTGAGTTGTACTAGTAGAAGATGGTATTTTTCTAGGAATATGTCCATTTCATCTGGATGTGATTTGCTCATTTTTGTTGAGAATTTGTCCAGTTTGTTGGAATAGAGGTGTCATAGTATTTTTTTAATGATCCTTTGTATTTCTGTGGGGTCGGTTGTTACTTCACCTCTTTTGTTTCTAAAAGTTTTTTGGCTTAAACTTTTAGAGATCTCGTATTCATGTCAAAGTATTTTTCCCCAAAAGTATTATTTTGATTTTAGAGAGAGAGAGAGAGGAAGGGAGAGGGATAGAACCATCATTGATCAGCTGCCTCTGGCGTGCTCCCTACTGGGGATTGAGCCTGCAACCCGGGCATGTGCATTGAACCAATGACCTCTTGGTTCATGGGTCTACACTCAACCACTGAGCCACACTAGCAGGACTGTCAAAGTATTTTTATGTTAGTGATTTTTGTTAAAGGGGTCCACTCCCCCACTGATTTACATAGCACACAACAGGCATTCACATTATTTGTTAAATTCACATATTCATCTATAACCTCCTTCTGAGCAGGGCATGTGTGTGACAGTCATTTGTTTTCTCCATGACTATCTCCTTTAATCAGTGACCAATACAATGTTATACATAATAATACCCTGTAATAAATAAGTGCCCAAAGAAGACAAGAGCAAAAGCCACAGCAGTTTCTTCTTGTGCCTGTGAAGCCTGGGCTGGGTCTGGTGGTGTGTTCCCACAAAAGAAAAGAGACTGGTCCTGAGTTTGTATGCAGCACACAGTGAGGGAGCCATGGAACATAGGGGAGGATGGCCCTATACCAGTAGTCAGCCTTCTGATCCTATCTTCCTGGGATTTTACATTCTGCCCAGAAACTTATTTCTGGCCTTGGTTTGCAGGCTCTGAATTTTAAAGACAGCTGAGGCCATTTCTCTTCTCCTTGCAAACCCTTTAACCTTAAACTTTATCTCATAGTAGCATGGAGTCCCTTTTCAAAATAAACTCCACCTGCTTTGGGAGTACACAAAATCAATATTAGTAGATTGCCAGTGTTTAGACACAAACATTTTTACTTTTATCTACCCAAATACAAAAAAATCAACTACAGTCATGCGACACAGCCAGTCACTTTTGCTGAGAAAAACCTAGTCTCCATGGGTATAGTCATAGTTGAGCAAGGAGGGATGCTGGAGGACAGCAAGAAGACACAGTTGGACCACAAACTGATCTCCTGCAACAGTCACAGCCTTGCATTCAGGCAAGACTTCCAAACCATTATGTGTTCTGTTTAGTTCATCTTTTTTTTTCTTTTTCTTTTCTTTTTCCTGCAAGAAGAAATAACACGAGAAACCTAAGAAATGGCAGCTGTGGAAGACTGTCATGCCCAAGCGTGAGCCTTAGTGTTGCTGGCTCTCTGTGCCCACATCCCACCTCCTTTCCCCAGCCTCCTGGATATGCCCCATCTAGGAATGAAGGGCCTAGACAAGGTCCATCAGAAAGAGTTGGGCCATGCAGATCATGCTGTTCAATGAGGTCAAAGCCTTTGGTTTGAAAAAGGAACCACCTGTATGACTGAAGTATTTTCAAAGTGGTAAAAGGGTTCAAATGAGTCATGTGACTTATAGCAACTCCTTTTCAAATAGAGTTTGTCTCTAGTCTGTTGAAACACTGTGCAGGTTCTGCTGGAGCACTGCTGGTGGGGTTGCAGAAATTTTGACTTAGGCCAGAACAGCAGCTGTCAATGTGTGTTCTGCAGCCCTAGTCATTTGCTCAATGGTTAGAGCATTGTCCCACAGACGAAGGGTCCAGGTTTGATTCCCAGCCAAGGGCATGTACCTGGGTTGCAGGCTCAATCTCGGCTTGGATTAGGGCTTGTGCAGGAGGCAATCAATTGATCTGTCTCTCTCACATTGATGTTTCTCTCTCCCCCCTCCTTCCTTTCCACTCTCTCTAAAAAATCAATGGGGGGAAAAATATCCTCAGGTGAGGATTAACAACAACAAAAAAAGTGTGTTCTGCAGACTTCCAGGGCCACGAGGTCCCATTTTCCAACTGCATACCTGGGGGAGGCTGAACTCTCTCCATTTGCTTCAACCAAGACAACATGTCACAAAAGATCGAAAATGGAGGCAAAATTAAGAAAGCAGACATTCTAGAGATTTGCCAAATATAGAACAATGCCACTGATCTCACCATTATAACTTTTGTTTTGTTCTGGAAAATATTATTTTGCATAATACATGTTATTTATGTGACCATGCAATGGTTTTATTATTTTTTCAATTAATAAACATTTAAAACATCCTAGTTTTAATTTCTTTTTAAAAAAATATAAATCTTTATTGTTGAAAATATTATATATTTCCTCTTTTTAACCCCATTGACCCCTTCTAGCCCACCTCTACACTCCACCCTGGGCCTTCACCACCCTATTGTCTGTGTCCATGGGTTATGCATATACACACACAGACACACACACACACACACACACATACATACACAAGTTTTTTGGTTGACCACTTCCCACTGACTCACCCTCCGCAGCCTTCCCTCTGAGGTTCTGCAGTTTGTTCTATGCTTTGATGTCTCTGGATCTATTTTGTTCACCAGTTTGTTTTGTTCATTAGATTGCACATATCAGTGAGGTCATGTGATACATGTCTTTCTCTGACTGATTTATTTCACTTAGCATGATACTCTCCAGTCCCTCCATGCTGTCTCAAAGGGTAAGAGATTCTTCTTTTTTACTGCTCCATAGTATTCCATGGTATAAATGTACCACAGCTTTTTTATCCACTCATCTACTGATGGGCAAATGGGCTATTTTCAGATCTTAGCTATTGTAAATTGTGCTGCTATGGACAGAGGAGTGCATACATTCTTCCTGATTGGTATTTTGGGCCATAGGATATATTCCTAGAAGTGGGATCACTGGGTCAAATGGCAATTCCATATTTAATATTTTGAGGAAACTCCATACTATTTTCCATAATGGCTGCACCAGTCTGCATTCCCACCAGTAGTGTACTAGGGTTCCCTTTTCTCCACAATCCTTGCCAGCACTTGTCATTTGTTGATTTGTTGATGGTAGCCATTCTGACTGGTGTGAAGTGCTACCTCATTGTTGTCTTAATTTGCATCTCTCCGAAGAACAGTCACTTTGAGCATTTTTTACATGTCTCTTGCCCATCTATATGTTCACTTTGGAGAAGTGTCTATTTAGGTCCTTTAATCGTTTTTTAATTGGATTGTTTGTCTTCCTTTTGTTAAGTTGTATGAGTTCCTTATATATTTTGGCTATTAACCCTTTATCAGATGTATCATTGCCAAATACGTTCTCCCATACAGTGGGCTCCCTTTTTGTTTTGTTGATGGTATTTTTGCTGTGCAGACGCTTTTTGTTTTGATGTTCTTCCATTTGTTTATTTTTCTCCTTAGTTTCCTTTGCCCTAGAAGATGTATCCATAAACATATTGCTGTGAGAGATGTCTGAGATTTTGCTGCCTATGGTTTCTTCTAGGATCTTTATTGTTTCCTGACTTACATTTAAGTCTTTTATACATTTTGAGTTTATTCATGTATGGTGTAATTTGGTGGTCTAGTTTTTTTTTTTCTCTCTCTCATGTATCTGTCCAATTTTCCCAACACCATTTATTGAAGAGACTGTCTTGACTCCATTATATGTTCTTGCCTCCTTTGTCAAATATTAAATGAGAGTTGACCTGGAGGTCAAATCCCCGCCAGTATTACCTACAACAATCTAGGCTTAACTACAACAAGGCTGTGCATAAAGACCACTAGGGGTTGCACCAAGAAAGCATAAAAAATGCGGAGACAAAGAAACAGGACGCAGATGTCAGAAATGGAAGATATAGAGCTCAAAACCACACTTTTAAGGTCTTTCAATAATTTTCTAAAAACTGCCGGTAGATGTTGTGAGATTCTCAAGAAATCTAATGAGACCCTCGATGTTGTGATAAAGAACCAACTAGAAATTAAGCATACACTGACTGAAATAAAGAATATTATACAGACACCCAACAGCAGACCAGAGGAGCGCAAGAATCAAGTCAAAGAATTGAAATGTGAAGAAGCAAAAAACACCCAACCAGAAAAGCAAAATGAAAAAAGAATCCAAAAATACGAAGATAGTGTAAGGAGCCTCTGGGACAGCTTCAAGTGTACCAACATCAGAATTATAGGGGTGCCAGAAGAGGAGAGAGAGCAAGATATTGAAAACCTATTTGAAGAAATAATGACAGAAAACTTCCCCTACCTGGTGAAAGAAATGGACTTACAGGTCCAAGAAGCGCAGAGAACCCCAAACAAAAGGAATCCAAAGAGGACCACACCAAGACACATCATAATTAAAATGCCAAGAGCAAAAGACAAAGAGAGAATCTTAAAAGCAGCAAGAGAAAGAAACTCAGTGACCTACAAGGGAGTACCCATACGACTGTCAGCTGATTTCTCAACAGAAACTTTGCAGGCCAGAAGGGAGTGGCAAGAAATATTCAAAGTGATGAATACCAAGAACCTACAACCAAGATTACTTTATCCAGCAAAGCTATCATTCAGAATTGAAGGTCAGATAAAGAGCTTCACAGATAAGGAAAGGCTAAAGGAGTTCATCACCACCAAACCAGGATTATATGAAATGCTGAAAGGTATCCTTTAAGAAGAGGAAGAGGAAGAAAAAGGTAAAGATACAAATTATGAACAACAAACATGCATCTATCAACAAGTGAATCTAAGAATCAAGTGAACAAATAATCTGGTGATCATAATAGAATCAGGGACATAGAAAGGGAATGGACTGACTATTGTTGGGGGGGAAAGGGGTGTGGGAGATGCGGGAAGAGACTGGACAAAAATCGTGCACCTATGGATGAGGACAATGGGTGGGGAGTGAGGGCGGAGGGTGGGGCGGGAACTGGGAGGAGGGGAGTTATGGGGGGGAAAAAAGAGGAACAACTGTAATAATCTGAACAATAAAGATTTAATTAAAATAAAAATTAAAAAAAATATTAAATGAGCATAATGGTTTGGGTTGATTTATGGGTTCTCTTTTCTGTTCCATTGGTCTATATCAGTGATTCCCAAAGTGGCCGCTACCGCCCCCTGGTGGGCGCTGTAGCGATCCAGGGTGGCGGTGATGGCTACAGGTGCATTTGTTTTAACTTTTTTTGTATTACCTTTCTATTCTGAGTTCAATAAATAGTTTCATAATTTCAAACTTCAATGTTTCTAATTTACACCTTTCTTTACTATATTTTACGAAAAAGGTAGAAACATTAATACATATATCTTTCTGTTTAATTGCTATTAAAATTTAAAAAAAATTAATTTCCAGGGGGCGCTGAGTAATATTTTTTCTGGAAAGGGGGCGGTAGGCCAAATAAGTTTGGGAACCACTGGTCTATATGTCTGTTCTTGTGCCAGTACCAGGCAGTTTTGAGAACAGTGCCTTTGTAATACAACTTGATATCCGGTATTGAGATCCCTCCTACTTTGTTCTTCTTTCTCAAGATTGCTGCAGCTATTTGGGGTCTTTTTTTTTTTTTTATTCCAGATGAAGTTTTGGAGAGTTCATTCTAGGTCTGTGAAATATGCCATTGGTATTTTAATGGGGAGTGCAATGAACCTATAGATTGCTTTGGGTAGTGTGGACATTTTAATGATGTTGATTCTACCAATCCATGAACACGGTATGTTCTTCCGGCTGTTTATGTCTTCCTCTATCTCTTTTTCAGTGTCCTGTAGTTTTCTGAGTACAGGTCTTTTACCTCCTTAGTTATGTTTATTCCTAGGTATCTCATTTTTTTTTGGTGCGATGGTAAATGGGATTGTTTTTTAAATTTCTCTTTCTGTAAGTTCACTATTGCTGTATAAAAATGCCATAGATTTCTTGCCGTTAATTTTGTATCCTGCTACATTGCCAAATTCATTTATTAAGTCTAATAATTTTTTTTATGAAGTCTTTAGGGTTTTTTATGTACAGTATCATGTCATCTGTAATAATGACAGTTTTACGCCTTATTTTCCAATTTGGATACCTTTTATTTCTTCTTCTTATCTAATTACTATGGCTAGAACTTCCAGTACTATATCAAACAGGAGTGGTGAAAGTGGGCATCTCTGTCTTGTACCTGTTTTAAGGTGAAATGGTTTTAGTTTTTGCCCATTGAGTATGATGTTGGCTGTAGGTCTGTCATATAAGGATTTTATTATGTTGAGGTATGATCCCTCTATTCCCATTTTTCTGAGCGTTTTTATCAAGAAAGGGTGTTGGATTTTGTCAAATGCTTTTTCTGCATCAGTTGATATGACTATGTGATTTTTATCTCTCAATTCTTTTATGTGATGTATCATGTTCATTGATTTGCGGGTATTGTACCATCCCTGGATAAATCCTACTTGGCCATGGTGTATGATCTTTCTGATGCAATGCTGGATCCAGTTCGCTAGAATTTTGTTGAGCATTTTGGCATCTATGTTCATGAGGGTTATTGGCCTGTAATTCTCTTTCATTGTGTTGTCTTTTTCTGGTTTGGGTATTAGGGTAATGCTGGCTTCATAGAATGAGCTTAGAAGTGTTCCTTCCATTCGAATTTTTTTGGAATAGTCTGAGGAGGATGGATTTTAGTTCTTCCTTGAATGTTTGGTAAAACTCCCCTGTGAAGCCATCTGGCCCCGGGCTTTTGTTTGCTGGAAGCTTTTTGATTACTGCTTCAATTTCCTCCATAGTTATTGGCCTATTGAGATTTTTAGATTCTTCCTGATTGAGTTTTGGAAGGTTGTATTTTTCTAGGACTATGTGCATTTCCTCTAGGTTGTCCAGTTTGTTAGAATAGAGTTGTTCATAGTATTTCCAAGAGTTTTTAATGACAAAGTAAATGATCCCTATATAATGTTAAGTTAAAAGTAGCAGATACAAGCTGTGTGTATAGTATGATCTCAAATATGGAATGTCGAGAGAAAAAGAGAAATTCATTTATTTATTTTTCAAGAAAAATGATTTTAAGAATAATAATGTTACATGCAATAAACATCAATATTTCAAGAAAAACAGTCTCTATGTGGTCTCCAGTTATGGTCCTCGGGTATCAGGGTTCTCTCCTGCGAGTTTTCCGTTGATGATTCAGGAAGTTTTTCTGTATTTTAGTTGCAATACCAGTCTATTCCTAGGAGCATGTCCGTGCAGCATCCACCTACCCTGCCCTCAAATTTTTAAATGTCTAAAAAGAAGTATGAGAAAGCATTAAAAAATGGTTGCCTCTTCTGGGTTGTGTGATTGTGGGTGAATTTTTTCTTCCATTATAGTTTCTGTTTATTTCTAAATTTTCTTCTATCAAAGTGTGATCTTTTATATAAGTAGAAGAATAAAATGGAGGTTGGGCTCTAGAATCTCCAAGGTCACTTTTAGACCTAAAATTCTATATGATTCAAAGTATATTCTTGTCACTAGGGTTTTTTTGACCCTCCACTGATAATAACAGAATATGTTACTAAGTGCATGGTTTTACCTTTCATGAAGTTTGTTAGCACTGCCAGAAGACTAAATGTTGAGATAGTGATGCCAGTAGATGATAACATCTATTACTCAAAAATGTGACAAGTAGTATGACCATTCATATAGCACTTAATCATCCGAGAGACATTTTAATTTTAATAATTACAAATCTCCTAATAGTCTTTTTAAGACAAGGAGATAAGCCCAGTCTATTCAGAATGGTAATCAAACAGGTATAAACTTGTGCATTTGAGTGTGTGTCCATATGCCTGTCACTCCCAAATTCTTGCCCTTTGTTCCCATCCTGGAGAAGGTATATAGAAATTAAGATGGGGTGTTTTACCTCCAGGCCTCTAGCCTGCTCAAGGGAAGGGGTAGGAGGTCTACCCCCTGCCCTGCAGCTGGCCTGGGAATCTCTTTGGGGCACAAGACTACACTGGGACAGATCCAGTTCCCTAGCAGTCAGATGAAGAACAGGATGCCCTTCTCTGAGTCACTGTGGGAGTAACTGCTGAGGTACTGTGCTGCTCTCAGAGTGGCTCTTGCCAAAGTCAAAGGTGGGCATTCAGCCCTCTAATGAGCATCAGGCCCAAAGGCCCTCAATTCTTGACTATTGCCCCTCCCAGTAGTCTCACCCTTTGCATCCACTACCAAAGCAGAGGGGGTCTCTTCTGAGATGAGTGTCTTCAATTAGGTCGCAGGCCTTGGGTGACCCAACCCAGTGATTCCTGACTTGCTACGTTTGTTTGTCTTTCCATCTGCCCCACATCTTTTTTTTTTTAATATATATTTTATTGATTTTTTACAGAGAGGAAGGGAGAGGGATAGAGAGCTAGAAACATTGATGAGAGAGAAACATCGATCAGCTGCCTCCTGCACACCCCTCACTGGGGAGCGTGCCCGCAACCAAGGTACATGCCCTTGACCGGAATCGAACCTGGGACTTTTCAGTCCACAGGCTGACGCTCTATCCACTGAGCCAAACCGGTCAGGGCGTGCCCCACATCTTTGATTCCCTTTCTGCAAAGCCCCTTTCTTTTCTTTTTCTTCTCCTTTTATTTTTGTTTTTTGTTTTTGTTTTGTTAATCCTTACCCGAGGATATTTTTCCATTAATTTTTAGAGCGAGTGGGAGGGAGGATGGGAAGCAGAGAGATAGAGAAACATTGATATGAGAGAGACACATTGATCGGTTGCCTCCTGAGTGCACCCCAAGCAGGCTGGGGATTAAACCTGCAACCCAGGTACCTGCCTTTGACAGGGAATTGAACCAGTGACCCTTTGGTGTGCTGGTGGACACTCAAAGCACTGAACCACACCAGCTAGAACCTTAAGACCGTGTTTTAAAGCTCTTGTTACATATTTCCAAATCAATTTTCTGGAAGAGCTGTGCCAATTTATTAGTCCCACGAGAGTGTGAATTTCATTACTTCTTGTGAATGTTATCCTTATTTTATTCTTTAAACATTTCATTTCTGTATTTTGAATTTACAACATTATTGTTCATGTAAGGTTTCCTTTCATTCCAGATCCTACTGAGGCCCAGATCTATGGATCACAGATGTTAAGAACTCACATTCTGCCCTGGCTGGTTTGGCTCAGTGGACAGAGCATTGGCCTGCGGGACTGAAGGGTCCCGGGTTTGATTCTGGTCAAGGGCACATGCCTGGGTTGCGGGCTTGATCCCTGGTGTGGTGTGTGTGCAGGAGGCAGCCGATCAGTGGTTCTCTTCATCATTGATGTTTCTATCTCTCTCTTCCTCTCTGAAAATCAATAAAAATGTATTAAAAAAAGAAAAAGAACTCATATTCTGTTTAGGGAGCCTCTGAGACCCCTTTGGGCTTACTGAGAAATGCCCATCTCATAAAAATGCCCAGGAGGGCGAAACATGTTCCTCTTCCCCATCTCACCTTTCTGCTGGTGGTTTAGATTATATACCCCAGAACTTGGTCCTTTTCTGGCTAGCATAAATCCTTTCTTTGAGAAAAGTTTTCGGTGTGCAGGTTTGCCTGCCTGCCTGATCACCCCTGCCTCTGCCTGCCTGCCTGATCGCCCCTAACTGCCCTCCCCTGCCAGCCTGATCTCGCCCCCAACTGCTCTCCCCTGCAGGCCTCATCTCGCCCCCAACTGCCCTCCCCTGCTGGCTTGATCTTACCACCAACTGTCCTCCCCTACCGGCCTGATCACCCTGAGGAGGCAGCCCATCTCATCACCAGTCAGCTTCTCCAAACCTTCTTACTTCCTTGGTTAACATAAACATTTTTGTTCACCAGTTGGACTTTGGCTTGGTTAGAGTTGTTGCTGATCAGGAATGAAGTGCCCCCAAGTTGAGGAAGAAAAGCAGGAAGAGATAGTGAGAGAGAAAGGCAAAGGCCTCTGCCTTGGCCCCCACCACCATGGGTTTGTCTGGAAGGAAGTTGGACGTCTGGAAGATGGCCAGTCAACCTGGTCTAATTAGCACATTACCCTTTTATTAGTATAGATACTCAATCACTTTTGGTGAAGAATAAAGTAGCAATAATTTTGGAGCACATGGCATTGTTAAACAAAAAACCTGCACACCAAAAACTTTTCTCAAAGAAAGGATTTATGCTAGCCAGAAAAGGACCAAGTTCTGGGGTATATAATCTAAGCCACCAGCAGAAAGGTGAGATGGGGAAGAGGAACATGTTTCGCCCTCCTGGGCATTTTTATACATTAAGTTTGGGAAGAGGTCAGTTGTTTTGAAAGAATTTCCACTGACTACAGATAAGGGTGGGTGGGAAAGTTTCCTGCCCTTGACTGGGAATTGAACCTGAGATGCTTCAGTTGCGAGGGCCAATACTCTAACCACTGAACAAAAACTGCATGGGCAATATTTACTACTTTTGATTGGTTACGGCATGTGTGGGATATGGTAGTCACTGAATAAGTTGATTCAAAGCTTCAACATACATTCAGGAATGTGAGCAGTCTTACTGCTAATTGATGCACAGCTATTAACTGGTTAATTACTCTTGTCTCTCTCTACTCTCCAGCCTTGGGCTGTAATTTAATTTAGCACACCTCAATTCTTCTCATCAACATCATAGTTGTTAAAGGAGTACCTTAAAAGTACTAGGGGATGTATCTGTGAAACGTTCTTGATTTCAGGAACATTTCAACCAGGCAACTATCCTTTCCTAGACCACAAACATTTCTTTCATGCCTCGTGAGAAATTATTGCAATTTGCACAACTTTCTTTTTTCTTCTATTTTAGGATATGAAGCACATTGGACTGCAATACTACTTGTTTCCCGCCCCACCCCCGCCCCCCCCCCCCCCCCAAGAGAGTGTTTTTGTTAAACAGTAAATCAAGAAATAAGAGCCAGGCATTTGGAGGGGAGGTTAGTAGATAAATTTTGTAAAAATATATTTTATTGGTTTTTTACAGAGAGGAAGGGAGAGGGAGAGGGATAGTTAGGAACATCGATGAGAGAGAAACATCAATCAGCTGCCTCCTGCACACCCCCTACTGGGGATGTGCCCGCAACCAAGGTACATGCCCTTGACCAGAATCGAACCTGGGACCCCTCAGTCCGCAGGCCGATGCTCTATCCACTGAGCCAAACCGGTTAGGGCAGTAGATAAATTTTAGTGTTTCCAACATTAATATTCCACAACTTCAATGTTTGCCCTAACATTCATGGTTCCCAGTTATGTGAGATGTTTGTAACACCCTTTATAAAGCTTCTAAATTCAAAATACTGTTAATTTGTAAGGACACTCACTCTCACATTTGGTAAAATACTTTTCCTTCTTCCTTGTGGCTAGATGCAAATTTTTTATGTAATTGCACAAACAAATGCTTTGGAACAGACAGCCCGATCTGAAGCATTATAAGCCTCAAATCTTCAATGTTACAAACTATTCATTTGTCTACATTTCTGCCATAATTATTCTTTGTCACAGCTAGAAACATTTAGCCAAATATTGTGTCATTATCTTTTAAAATATGTTTTTATTGATTTTAGAGAGAGGGAGAGGTAGAGAGAGAGAAACATCAATGAGAGAAACATCGATTGGCTGCCTCCTGCACACTCCCTACTAAGGATTGAGCCTGAAACCCAGGCAATGTGCCCTGACCAGGAATTGAACCAGGGACCTCTTGGCCAGGCTACTGTGTCATTACCTTAACCACTTCATTTCACACAATTCTTAAAATATGAAAGGCCACTAACTGCATTTTGGCTCACTTTGTCCTTCTGTAGTGAAATGAAAGTTACTTTGTTTCTCAAGCAATAAAAATTTACTTATTTTTAAATCCTCACTTAAGGATATTTTTCCATTGATTTTTAGAGAGAGTGGAAGGGAGAGGGAGAGACAGAGAGAGAAATGTCAATCAGTTGCCTCCTGCATGCACCCCGACCAGGGCCAGGAGCCTGCAACTGAGGTACGAGCCCTTGACTGAAATCGAACCTGGGACCCTTCAGTCCGCAGGGTGACACTCTATCCACTGAGCCAAACCCGCCAGGGTTCATGCTTTAAAAATTAAATCACTTTGTCAACTTTAAGTTGTGGAAATGCCAAATGAAAAACCCTGTTTTTCAATGGAGCTAATAATGCAATTCTCCTGCAGTGACATAAAAAAACACACCCTCACCCAGCCAGTGTGGCTCAGTGGTTGAGTATTGACCTATGAACCAGGAAGTCATGGCTCTATTCCCGGTCAGGGCACATGCCTGGTTTTGGCCTCAGGCCATAGTGGGGGGCCTGCAGCAGGGTCCTTCAATGATTCTCCCTTCCTCTGAAAAAACAAACAAACCTCAAAAGTGTGACTTACTTATAACCAGGAAGAAGAACTAGAGGAAGATTTCAACAGTGGAAACTTAAAAGCCCTGAAATGAATTTAACTTTCTGTTGTCAAGAGAACTCAAAAAGAATCTGGAGGCTTTGGCTAGAAATAAATGATAAGGATTTTTTTCAAGGATCTTAGGAGTTCCAAAATGTGGAACACAGGTGGGCAAAACCCCAGAAGTATTCCAAAAAAGAAAGAAAAGTTTTCTTACAGAAAAAAGTGCACTCTTGAGAATTACCAGTCCTGCATTCTTAGCCCTAGGTTTGGTCCAGGGCAGTTATCAGTCAGTCGGTCAGGTGTCCTGGACAATGGACACCAGGTCTGGGTGGGTCCCATAGTCTGGATATGTGAGTCCTGCAGGGAGGTAATCAGAGGGCTGTCTGGAGGTCGGGTGTACGTCCAGATGTACAGTAAGGCATTGACCCAAGACTGAAAAGTTCAAAAAGTTTGAGTTCCCAGGCTAGTTAGAACAAGAATGGAATCTTTCCTCATGCTTCAACCTTCCTAAAGTTAATAATTTTTAGCAGCTTCGTTCAAGTGACCCCAGTTTCTATATTCCCTATCTTCATTCTTTCCTCACTGTGTAGCCCCAGGAAGCGGAGCAGCAGCAAAGCAGTAACCAAAGTTATAGGAACAGGAATATGGGCTGTAAACGAAATACACCCTCAAACCAATTTGTGTGAATGCTGAGTCCGCTTTCTCAGGACCACGTGCCGGAACGTTGTAAAGCAGAGTGACGAAGGTGAGGGGTGTTACTGGCGACTCAATGGCCTTCCCACAGGGACCCAGAATTAACAAGATGAAACCCGTGAACGCGACCTAGCTGGCGGCCCGGAGGCGAGAGAAGCAGGTAGGTAGCCCGGGTCCCCGCCTCCCCTCTTATGGGGACCGAGAGCCTTGGCTAAGGAGAAGGAACGGCTTTTCTGCTGGGTGTCAGCGGCCCGCGGTGTGAACGCATCCGGACGCCGCCTTCCGCAGGGCCCGCCTCAGCGCGCGCTGCGGTCGCGGGATGAAGGCCAGGCCGCCGGGCGCACGTTCTAGGGCCCGGGGGACGCACCTCGAGATCCCGTTCACAGAAGGTTCCCCCGCGCAGAGCGCGGCGTGGACAAGGGACGGAAGAGACGGCGGAGGTCCGCGCGGCGCCGGGGACTCAGGGTCAGTGACAAGGCGCCGCGGGACCAGCAGCGGGCGCCCAGTACTGGTCCCTGTTCCCCAGTCCCATTCCAGACCCATTCCCCGCCCCGCCCCAGCCGCCCGTCTCCACCCCTATCGGTCCTCAGCGGGGAGCCCGACGCCCGACCGTCCTCGCTCCGCCTCCCTGCCTCCATCATCGCCTGGAGCCGCCTGGGGAGCGCGAGGGGCGGGCCGTCCGTCGATTGGCCGGCCGCGGCGCCGCTCCCAGAATGCACCGGATGGCGCGTCATTGAAGAGAGACCATGATGGCGGCGGCACTTGGGCCCCCAGAAGTGATCGCCCAGCTGGAGAACGCGGCCAAAGTTCTCATGGTGAGCGCGCCGCCCCGCCCCAGCCTCCGCGCTACCCTCCACCCCTCGGCCCCGCCGCGCCCGCCCGCCCGCCTGGGAGCCCGCGAGGGAGGCGGCGTGGCGGCGTAGCACAGCAGTCTCGCGCGGCTGTCCTGCTGCTGGACCCCTATCCTGGGGCTGTCTATCCCGGGGACGTGCAGTTGCCGGACTGGGCTTCCCGAGCCGCGCGCGGGGTTCCCCCAAACTGCGCGCAGCGTGGGTGGGGAGCCGGGCGCGGGGCCTTGAGCGCCGCCGGGATGTGGGGGCCGGAGGGAGGAAGAAAGGCTCGGCCCGGCCCCGCGCTGTTGGCACCCCCGCGCCCTGCAGCCTCGTGCTCCCAAGTGCATCCCTGGCCTGCAGACGCCTCGGGGCCCCCGCAGCGCCGGCACGTGGTAGGGCGGCCGCGGGAGGGAGGCGACTCTTTGGGACCAAGGTCATTGGGGCCAAACGTTTTCCCGGTTCGCTCCTTCGGTCGCGCGTCCACTTTATTCTGACTCTACGTTACAGGGAATTTGGGAAGTTTAAGGATTAAAAAGGATAAGCTATATTCCTTTACTCGGTAAACTGTATTTGCTGGTTCAGTTTTGTTTTTTATTTATTTTTTACTTTTCAAAACTTTTCATTGATTTTAGAGTGAAGGAGAGAGAGAGAGAGAGAGAGAAAGAAAACAGATTTGTTCCACTTATTGGTTGATTCTTGTATGTTCTGTTACCGGGATCCAAACGGAAACCGTGCTGTACACCACGCTGTAACTGAGCTACCTGGCCATGGCTCAGTTTTGTTTTTTAAATGACGTCCGTGTTTGTAGATTTTTATTTTTATTTTTGGAATTTTGAGGCTCATTTGACTCCTTTAATTGATTCGGCTTTTCTAAGAATTGAATGCAGTCAGGTTTGTTATCCTTTTGGACTCCTATTTTGTCTTACTGATTTGAGAGAGAGAGAGAGAGAGAGAGAGAGAGAGAGAGAGAGAGGAAACATAATTTGTTGTTCCACCCATTTATGCATTCATTGGTTGATTCTTGTGTGTGCCCTGACCCTGGGATCCAACCCGAAACCTTGGCATATCTGGGTATCTGGACAGTGCTTTAATCAACTGAGATACCCGGCCAGGGCTGGACTATTTTTTTTTCTTTTCCTTTTGGTTCTGTGTTCGGACAACACATTTAAAAACATTTGACCTAATTCTAGCACAGCTTGTAGTTTCATTTACCAAGATTTGTATTCCCATACAACACCAGATAGGTCATGAAATTGAGAAGTTTAATAAAAAGGAAAGATTTACTTGCTTCAATCTGAGCAAAGTTAAATGAATCGTTTGGTCACAAGACTGAGTAGATAACGTTTTCAGATTCTTGCTAGTAAGTCCAGAAAAAGCTACCTAGTCTCCTCTTTAATAGGAAAAAAAAAATTGATTTCCGTTCTCATAGGGTCGTAAAGGAGGCAGCTTCAGTGATTCTCTTTTTTTGGGGGGGGGGGGGGCGGGGTGGGGGCGGACTGTGCGTGCGTGCGGGAGAGGAGAGGGGGCGGGGAGGGAGGGAGGGAGGGATCACCGAGCCCTGAAGCTCGGCCGGCGCGCAGCCTAGCCATGTCCCAGCCCGCGCCGGTGCGGACGGCTTCTGTTTGGGTGAGCTCTGTTTGGGTGAGCGGGAGCTGTCCAGAAGGGCTCTCGATTCTCATCATTGATGTTTCTTTCCCTTCATCTCTGAAGTCAATAAAAAAATATATTAAAAAAAATAGAAAAAATTGATTTCAGAGAAGAGAGAGAGTGATAGAAACATCAGTGAGAGAGAATCATTGATCGACTGCCTCCTTGCATGCTCCCTACTAAGGATGGAGCCTGAAACCTGGTCATGTGCCTTGACTGGGAATGAAACGATGACCTGGTTCATAGGTCGATGTTCAACCATTGAGCAACACCAGTGGGGCACTAGTCTCCTTTCTACTAAAAGGTTTTTAAGATTCCTTACATAGAGAATTTCCTGAAGTACTGGTTAGTTTTCTAGGAGCTCCATTTTCATTAGCCTCTGGAAGGAGTATGTAAACCCTAAACCTTCTCTTCTCTTCTCTTCTCTTCTCTTCTCTTCTCTTCTCTTCTCTTCTCTTCTCTTCTCTTCTCTTTTTCATGGATAAGAGAAAATGACTGTCCATCATTGGCCTGTATATTTGGATTTGTGCTTGCCTATGCTTTTCCTCTTTGGCAAAGCTGGTTTTGTCACTTATGAAGGGTAGCTTAGAATAGTCATAAATGATGTTTATTGAGTGCATACTACATGCCAGATACTGTGCTCGATGCTTTACATACTTAGTACTTCTTGCAATAGCTTTACAAGATTGAGAGAGAGTTTACATGGCCTGGATTACATAATTACTGAGCCACTGAATTTGGTCTACAGCTGAGACCTACCTGGCTCTAAAGCTGGATTTCTTTCTACTCTACCTCACCACTTCATACATACGTCTAATAGGTAGCCGTTTACACTTTTAATCTTTCCAGGGAAGAGTATGGGAAAAAATGTTACTGAAAATAGAAGATTCTGTTTTAGAAATTTCTACTTACTATTAAAAAATGTGTATTTCTCAGTTATGATAGCAGCATTTCAATTTATTAATAATAATAGCTCACATTTATTAAGTGTTTACTGTGTATGAGGCACTATGCCAAGCACTTTGCATGTTTTACCTCAGTAATTTTATGAGTTATTTCTATTTTCATTTTATAGACCAGGGGTGGGCAAACTTTTTGACTCAAGGGCCACAATGGGTTCTTAAACTGGACCGGAGGGCCGGAACAAAAGCATGGATGGAGTGTTTGTGTGAACTAATATAAATTCAAAGGAAACATCATTACATAAAAGGGTACGGTCTTTTTTTTCAATAGTTTTATTCATTTCAAACGGGCCGGATTCGGCCTGCGGGCCGTAGTTTGCCCATGGCTGTTATAGACTAAGGGATTCAAACATGTAGATGCTAAGTAATGGACTTAAATTTGCAAGGGAAGTGGTAGAGCAAGGACTCCAGTTCAGGTCTGTCTGTTACCAGTCTGTGGTTCTTAACCTATAGGGTAGTGGGACTAGAAAGCAGGAACATTAATTCATTTGGGAGTAGCTAAGATTGTTAAATGCCCTTCATTTACTAAGTATTAGAATATGAAAAAGGAGAATGGGTGGGTTTTTTTCTTTTATCCACCTCTGCGTCAGATAGGTATCTATCTGAAGAAACCTTGTTTACAGACATTTGTTATATATTATAGCTCTTAATATGTTTTGGGATTCAAAGTAAGTAATGATGTCTTTCACAGTATTTTTGCTTAGTTTTTTCTTTTGTTATATTTCATGAAAATCAGAAGGTTTTTTTTTTTTTTTAATATATTTTATTGATTTTTTTACAGAGAGGAAGGGAGAGAGATAGAGAGCCAGAAACATTGATGAGAGAGAAACATCAATCAGCTGCCTCCTGCACATCCCCCACTGGGGATGCGCCCGCAACCAGGGTACATGCCCTTGACTGGAATCGAACCTGGGACCCCTCAGTCCGCAGGCCGACGCTCTATCCACTGAGCCAAACCGGTTTCGGCAAAAAATCAGAAGTTTTAATGTGTAGAACAATCCCCAGACATCTTTTCATCCAAGTCTTAGGAAGTCCATTGATGGATATCAAAAAAAATGTAAGAAAATTTTTGGGTGCAAACATACATTTGTGGTAATAGGTTCTGTAGCTTTTTATCAGCTTCTCTCAGGAAATAGAGACCCCAAAATATGCTAGTCTAAGCATTCTCCCTTCCATTCTACAGATGGGGAAACTGAGGTTCAAAGAGGTAGAAGTGACTTGCCAAAGGTAGGTCACAGAACATACTAGTGATAAGACTGATCCAGAACGAAGAGCACCAGACTCCCATTTCAGAACCATGTTCCTTCTCAGAGTCCAAATATTATAATACCATAAATGTTACATTTTATCATTTGATGAGAAATTTCAAAATATATTTTTGGATATCGCAGTTGGTTGACTGTCAGCAATTATATTGATTCCTATTTAGGTTATTGGATAAGCTGCCAAATAAAGTGGTGTATTAGCCTTTAGGATGTTTATGATAATTACGAATTTTATAGGTCTCAACATGAGTAATTACCCCCCACCCCCCAAAAAAGTAGCAATGGAATATTTTCTGTAGATGCTTATATATACTACTTAATCTTCTGATTCAAGGCAGTGAGGTTACTTGTTAGAAAATAAATTTGAAGGTGAACAAACTAGAACAAGGAAAGATGTTGTAAATTAATAAGAGTATGCAAGTGAAATTATCTATTGTGAAAATTGTGCAAATGGAACATTTAAATAGAACCCCAAAATTTATTTTTTAAAATTTATTTTCTAAAAATCTTTATTGTTGAAAGTATTACATATGTCCCTCTTTTTCCCCATTGACCCCCTTTTATCACACCTCGGACCCCCTCCCCTGGCCGTCACCACCCTATTGTCTATATCCATGTGTTATGCATATAAGCATGCAAGTTCTTTAGTTGATCACTTCCCATACTCCCCTGCCTTCCCTCTGAGATTTCACAGTCTGCTATTTGCTTCAGTGTTCATCATTTTATTTTGTTCATTAGATTCCACATATAAGCAAGATCATGTGATACTTGCCTTTCTCTGACTGGCTTATGTCACTTAGCATAATAATTTCCAGCTCCCTCCTTGCTGTCTCAAATGGTAAGAGACCCTTCTTTTTTACTGCTGCATAGTATTCCATGGTGTAAATGTACCACAGCTCTTAAACATTTTTATTTTATGTTTTCTTTCAGACAGAAAGGGAGAAGGAGAGAGAGATAAAAACATAAATGATGACACAGAATCATTGATTGGCTGCTTGTTGCATGCCCCAAACTGGGGATTGAGCCCGCAACCTGGGCATGTACCCTGACTGGAATAGAACCGTGACCTCCTTGTACATAGGTTGATGCTCAACCATTGAGCCATGCCGGCTGAGCTATTTTTTTTTTATTTAAAAAATATGTTTATTGTTGAGAGTATTACAGATGTCCCCCTTTTTTCCCACCGTTGTCCCCTCTACCCAGTTCCCAACCAACGAGGCCTTCACCACCCTATTTTCCGTGTCCATAGATAATGCATATATATATATATATATATATATATATATATATATATATAACCTTTGGTTGATCTCTTCCCGCCATCAACCCCTCTTCTTTCTGAGATTTGTCAGTCTGTTCTATGTTTCCACGCCTCTAGTTCTATTTTATTCATTGTTTTTTTCCCCCATAAGATTTCTTGTTTATTTTGATTTTTAGATTGAATTATTGGTAGATATGTATTTATTGCCATTTTATTGTTCATATTTTTTCTTCTACTTCTTTGTTCTCTTTTCCTCCTCCTCCTTCTTTTCCTCCTCCCCCTCCCCCTCCCTTCCTCCTCCTCTTTCTCTCCCTCCTCCTCTTATTCCTCCTCCTCCTCCTTCTTCAAAAATAACTTCCACCATTTCATGTAATATTGGTTTGGTGATTAGCTTTTTCTTGTTTGAAGTTCTTTATCTGACCTTCAGTCTAAATGATAGCTTTGCTGGGTAGAATAATCTTGGTTGTAGGTCATTGCTATTCATCACTTTGAGTATTTCTTGCCAATCCTTTCTGGCCTGCAAAGTTTCTGTTGAGAAATCAGCTGACAGTCATATGGGCTCTCCCTTGTAGGTAAGGAACTGCTTTTCTCTTTCTGCTTTTAAGATTCTCTCTTTGTCTTTAATTCTTGGCATTTTAATTATGGTGTGTCTTGGTGTGGGCCTCTTTGGGTTCCTCTTGTTTGGGACTCTGTGCTTCCTGGACTTGTAAGTTTATTTCTATTACCAGGCAGGGGAAGTTTTCTGTCATTATTTCTTCAAATAGGTTTTTAATATCTTGCCCTCTCTCTTTTCCTTCTTGCACCCCTATAATGCAAACTTTGGTATGTTTGAAGTTGTCCAGAAGTTCCTTACACTATCTTCATATTTTTGGATTCTTTTATCTTTTTGCTTTTTGGATTGGGTGTTTTTTGCTTCCTTGTATTCCAAATTGTTCATCTTATTCTCAGAATCCTCTACTATTGAATTCCTGTAAATTCTTCTTTATTTCAGTTAGTGTATGCTTAATAATCTCTTTGAAATTCTAAGATCCTTGAAAGTCTCACTAAGTCCCTTGATGCTCTCATTAAGTCCCTTGAAGCTCTCATTAAGATTCTTGAGTAACCTTACTACCATGATGTTGAACTCTATCCAGTAGTTTGCTTTCTTCCATTTCTAACATGTTTTTTTGTCTCCTCATTTTGGCTGCTTCCATGTGTTTGTTTCTATGTATTAGGTAGAGCAGTTATGTTTCCTGGAATTGGTAGAGTGGCCTTGTATAGTAGGTGTCCTGTCATGCCCAGTGGCTCAGTCTCCCTGGTCATCTGAGCTGGGCACTCTAGGTGTACCCCTTTGTGAGCTGTATGCAAAGTCTTGTAGATGAGCCTTGATTACTGTTGGCATCACTGGGAGGAGTTAACCTCCAGACCAGTTGGCTGTGAGGACCAGCTGTGACTGTAGTGGAAGAGTTGCTGTGCAGGAGATAACCCTGTGGATTAGGACTTCCTTTAGTGGGGCTTCGGTGCTCACTGAGTCTGCCCCTTGAGTGTGTTGCTTGTGGATGTGTAGAGTTGTAATCTGTTATGGTCTGAAGCTTTCCACCAGGTGTACTGGCTCTAGGGCAGCCATGGGCAAACTACGGCCCGCGGGCTGGATCCGGCCTGTTCGGCTGTTCTGTCCGGCCCCGGAGCCGAAAGAGCGGAGGGTTCTCTTGCTCTCCCCTCCGCTCCTTCACCAGCAACAGTGTTAACATGGCAATGTCGGGAAACACGGCCGCAGCTCCTTCTTCTGAGTCCAGTTTAAGAACCCATTGTGGCCCTCGAGTCAAAAAGTTTGTCCACCCCTGCTCTAGGGCCTTCACGGAGATGCAAAGTGTTTTACCTCCTTGGTTAAGTTTATTCCTAAGTATCTTAATTTTTTTTGTTGCAATGGTAAATGGGATTATTTGTTTAGTTTCTCCTTCTGAGAACTCATTATTGGTGTATAAAAAAGCTATCGAATTTTGGGCATTGATTTTGTGTCCTGCTACATTGCCAAATTCATTTGTTAAACCCAGTAGTTTTTTGGTGGAGTCTTTAGGGTTTTCTATATATAACTAGAGGCCTGGCGCATGAATTCGTGCACAGGTAGGGTCCCATGAGGGGTTGAGAGGGGCGGGATGCGATTTGCCCTCTGGGCGGGCTTTGGGACGCCCTTGCCGGCCCTGGATCCGGATCTGTCCTGCTGATGTTTGTGCTGGTTGTTGGGAGCCACCTGGCAGCCACTTTTATATCCTTTCTTCCTTGTGGAGCGTTTAAGGAGGGGAGGCGGCTGTGGTGCCCGGGGCCTTCTTCCAGGAGGCCGGTGGTGCTATTGGGATCATGCCGGTGATACCGGTCCAGTCCGTCAATTCCTGGCCTGTTCTCCAGAGATTGGACCTGCAGGACTACTGAGGGAGTGAGTGGTTACCGCCAGGCTGTTGGGCTGCTGGCACGGGTCTGTCAGCTGGGCATTGCTCCCACTGTGGGAGTGCACTGACCACCAGGGAGCAGCTCCTGCGTTGAGCGTCTGTCCCCTGATGGTCAGTGTGTGTCATAGTGACCGGTTGACTAGTCATTTCAGTCATTTGGTCGTAATAGTCACTTAGACTTTTTATATATAGAGATACCATGTCTGTGAATAATAAAAGTTTTACTTCCTCCTTTCCAATTTGGATGCCTTTTATTTCATCTTTTTTTCCCCCCAAATATATTTTTATTGATTTCAGAGGAAGGAAGAGGGGGAGAGAGAGAGAGCAATACCAATGATGAGAAAGAATAATTGATCGGCTCCTTCCTGCAAGCCCGCTACTGGGGTTTGAGCCTGCAACCCAGGCATGCGCTTTTGACCGGAATCGAACCTGGGACTCTTCAGTCCGCAGACCTACGCTCTTTCCACTGAGCCAAACTGGCTAGGGCTATTTCTTCTTATCTGATCGCTGTGGCTAGCATTTCCACTACTATGTTGAATGAGAGTGGTGAAAGTGGACATCCCTGTTCTTAGGGGAAATGGTTTTAGTTTTTGCCTATTGAGTGTGATGTTGGTTGTATGTTTGTCATGTATGGCCTTTATTATGTTGAGATAGGCTCCTTCTATTCCCACTTTGCTGAGAGTTTTTTATCAAAACTGAGTGTTGGATTTTGTTGAATGCTTTTTCTGTGTCTATGGATATGATCATGTGATTTTTGTCTTTGTGTTTATGTGATGTATCACATTTATTGGCTTGAGAATATTATATCAGCCTTGCATCCCTGGAATGAATCCCATTTGGTCATGGTGTATGATCTTGTTAATATATTACTGGATCCAATTTGCTAATATTTTGGTGAGGATTTTAGCATCTATGTTCATCAGAGATATTTGGCCTGTTCTCTTTCTTTGTAGAGTCTGGTTTTGGATAATGCTGGTTTCATAAAAAGAGCATGGGAGTGTTCTTACTCTTGGATTTTTTTGGAATAGTTTGAGGAGTATAGGTGTTAGTTCTTCTCTGAATGTTTGGTAAAACTCCCCTGTGAGGCCTTCTGGACCTGGGCTTTTGTTTGCTGGGAATTTTTTTATTCCTGCTTCAATTCCATTAGTTGTTATTGGTCTATTCAGGTTTTCTGATTCTCCTTGATTCAGTTTTGGGAGATTCTATTTTTCTAGGAATTTGTCCATTTCATCCACGTTGTCCAGCTTGTTGGCATATAGTTGTTCATAGCACAAGGAAGCAAAAAACACCCAATCCGAAAAGCAAAAGGATAAAAGAATCCAAAAATATGAAGATAGTGTAAGGAACCTCTGGGACGACTTTAAACATACCAAAGTTTGCATTATAGGAATGCCAAAGGAGAACGAGAGAGAGCAAGATATTAAAATCCTATTTGGAGAAATGTGCAGAAATGTACATAGGGGATAGTAGAAGTTCTTTAATTTCCTATTCCCTCTCTTCTGAGGTGTCTTTGTTCAGTAACCATTGTGAAAACGTCTTTAGAATATAAGAACATCCATACATCTTATTTTTAAAGCATATATATATATATATATATATATATATGTATATATATATATGGATTTCAGAGAGGAAGAATGAAGGGAGAGAGAAACATCAGTGATGAGAGCGAATCATTGATTGGCTGCCTCCTTCACGCCCCCCACTGGGGATTGAGCCTGCAACTCCCGCATGAGACCTGACTAGGAATGGAACTGTGACTTTTGGTTCATAGATTGATCCTCAACCACTGAACCACACTGGCTGGGCCATACATCATTTTTTAAAATGTTTTTTTCATAAATGAGATTGTATATCTCACGTTCTTTACTTTTCCATGTTCACTTTATGGTGGATGAGTTTTGAAGGAAGTTTGTTTTCATTGCGTGGTTTTTGTTGAATAGATAAAAATGTAGAATGTGCTTTGGTTTTAGAGACACCGTAATGGAAAAGATTAGCATTCTTTTAGTATTCATATTGCACCTGTTTGAACTGGAAATCCAAAGAGTGCTTTCTTTATTTATTGTCTTTAATTTTCTTGGCTTTGTTCTCCTGGTCCCTTACGCTGTTAGGGATTGTCCTTAGTGAGTTATGATATAAGATATTTATTGTACAGCAAGTATGCTGATACTTTATAGGAAAGTAATTGCATATTGGTTTTAAAACCAGAGTAGATTTTTAAAAATTTATTTATTGACTAAAGTTTTACATGTCTCCTTTTTCACTATTTGCCCCCAGAGTAGCTTTTAATAGATCTAATTGCATCTTTGATGAAATTGATTCTTGACTGTCTTTCATAATTTTGATTGTAATAAAACTTTATTCATGTTTTGAAAGCATCTGCAAAATTGTGCTATAAAAATTTGTATCATATTATTTGATCCTCACATTAATCTTGGGAAGTAAATAGAAGAGATATTCTTAAAACAAAAATTAGAAAATTAGATTTAGCGATGGTTCATGATTAGCCTTTGGTCATATAGCTGGTTTGGTTCTTGAATTCAGTCTCTGGCCACATGTTCGTTCTTGAGCATTTCTTCAGGGAAGCACGATGCTATATTTTCTGAGGAGATAGGAGAAAGAACTTGTTTTTAAGATGGCATAGTCCAATGGTCGGCAAACTCATTAGTCAACAGAGCGAAATATCAACAGTACAAGGATTGAAATTTCTTTTGAGAGCCAAATTTTTTAAACTTAAACTATATAGGTAGGTATATTGTTATTAACTTAATTAGGGTACTCCTAAGCTGGCCTTTGCTAAAAATGTCCTCAATCTGATTGAGGTATGTTCACTGAGGTCGACCCCTTCCAACTCTCCCATCCACACTCGTCTTATATACTTGTTTTGTCTATCTCCTTTCCGAAAACCGACTTCTGCGCATGGGCCACGAAGTTTCAATCGCACTGTACATGCACGCCCACACATGGTATTTTGTGGAAGAGCCACGCTCCAGGGGCCAAACAGCCGCATGTGGCTCGGGAGCTGCAGTTTGCTGACCACTGGCATAGCCTGATGTGGGAGAAAGGCAAAACTATTAGCAGTTTCTAGTTAATTTATAATTAGAAGTGTATCATAAGAGTACAGAGGAGGTACCTCTATCTCAAAATGGGGTGAGAACCTAGAAATGGCTTCTTGGAAAAGGTGATTCTTTAGGTGAGTCATGAAGAGCAAATTGGTGTTTTCTAGTTGGATATCCCAGGCATCCCAGCTAGAGGATCTATTTGTATGAAGGTCTGGCAAAATCAAATGCCGTGTGTTTGAGGAGTATTTGAGTATTTATCTAGTAGAATTTCCTGATCTCCTGCTTTGTATAAGATACAATGCTTTTATTTTTTTGCAATCAATAATGTACATATAAAATTAAGAGTTTTGATTATAGCATTTACTTTTCTTATTGGAAGTTGCATTTTATTCAATAAACATTTTTATTTATTTTAACCTTCTCTTTTAATCTCTGCTGTGGCACTAGATATTAGAAAACTGGCATTAATAGAATTCTTTTTCTCAAAAAAACCTAGTTGGAAATTTTTATTTAAAATTCAGTTGAATTATAAATGTATTTTGCAGATGGACTTGTGTCAAACTTAGCTAATTGGAATATAGCCTTTGATCCAGAGAAGAAATGTGAAAAAACCTTTGAAATCATCCATAGATACCCTAACAGGCAGTTTATAAAATTAAACAGCATTGTATGATTAAAAATTAAGCAAACTAGTAATTGATAAAAATGTAATTAAAGTAGTTCTTTGAAACCACTAGTAGCCTGGCCAGTGTGCCTGAGTGGTTAAGTGTTGTTCACAGTTTGATTACCAGTCAGGGCACATGCCTGGGTTGCAGGATTGATCCCCAGTAGGGGGTGTGCAGAAGGTAGTCAGCCAGTGATTCCCTCATCATTGATGTTTCTTTCTCTTTTCCTTTCTCTCTGAAATCAATAAGAATGTTTTTTTGTTTTTTTTTAAAGAAAGGAACCACTAGTAAATGTTGAAATTCTTTTTTAAAAATTATTTCTATTGATTTTAGAGAAAGGGAGGGAGAGAGAGACATCGATTTATTTCACTTTTTTAATGCATTAATTGGTTGTTTCTTGTATGTACCCTGATTGGGGATGAAACCCACAACCTTCGCATATCGAGATCACGTCCTAATCAATTGAGCTACACAGCCAGAGCTAAATGGTGATGTTCTTAAAGTAAAATAGGAAGTCCTATTATAACTATTATTCAAAACTTCTGGAGGGCCTAGCTGATACAGTAAGTTAATAAAGAGGAGTAAGTGCAAATGTTAGAAAGAAAGATGATTGTTTTCAGATGATGTTTAAGAAAAAAATTCCAGCCGTAACTGGTTTGGCTCAGTGGATAGAGCGTCAGCCTGCGGGCTGAAAGGTCCCAGGTTCGATTCCGGGCAAGGGCATGTACCTTGGTTGCGGGCACATTCCCAGTGGGGGCTGTGCAGGAGGCAGCTGATCGATGTTTCTCTCTCATTGATGTTTCTAACTCTCTATCCCTCTCTCTTCCTCTCTGTAAAAAAATCAATAAAATATTTTTAAGAAAAAAAAAAGAAAGAAAAATTCCAAGGAAATTAACTAAAAAACGATTAGAACCAATAGTTCTAAATGATAGCTTTGCTGGGTAGAGTAATCTTGGTTGTAGGCCCTGGCTGTTCATCACTTTGAGTATGTCTTGCCAATCCCTTCTGGCCTGCAAAGTTTCTGTTGTTTGGTAAGGTGGCTGGATATAGGACTAATAAACCAATTGCAAAATTTCCTTTATACCAACAATGATTAGCTTAAAAAAAATGGAAAAAAGACCTCACATTAGGAATAAAAATTGTAGGAATAAATTATAGGGTACTATTTAATAAGAAATATGCAACATTAAAAAAAAAAATCCTCACCTGAGGATGTTTTTATTGATTTTTAAAGAGAAAGGAAGAAAGGGAGAGAAGGGGGGAGGGGGGAGGGAGAGAGAAAGAGAGAGATATAGAGAGAAACATTGATGAGTTGCCTCCTGTACATTCTCTGAGAATTGAACCCACAACCTTTTGCTATGTAGGATGATGCAGCAACCAACTGAGTGACCCAGCCCGGGTGAAACACACAACATTTTTATGAAGAACACTATACAACTTATTTGAAAAAAAAAAAAAAATCAGAATTAAACAAGATCTGTATTTCTCAGTTCAAACTATTATTTTGATGAAGGTGGCAGCTCCTCATTAATTTATAGATGGAATGGAATGTCAATCAAAATTCCGCTTACCTCCTCATCC
Source organism: Myotis nattereri (assembly GCF_964212035.1). Lineage (NCBI taxonomy): Eukaryota > Metazoa > Chordata > Mammalia > Chiroptera > Vespertilionidae > Myotis > Myotis nattereri. The sequence continues at coordinate 109,907,597 of NC_138076.1, forward strand.
TTTTTTGAGGTAGGAGGAAAGTTAACTAATTAAGTAGAAAATATATATGGAAGGATAATTATATGAGAATAACAAAGTTTAAAAAAAACGAAAAGTTGGAGGGACTTGATGTATCAGTTGTTGAAATGTATTGGAAAGCAGCAATAATTGAAACATGTTGCACTGATTTGGGAAGGGAATACAAAGCTGGAACATAGTCCAGAATCAGAACTATGATTAGAATATTTCAAATTGTAAAGGTGTGGAGAAGCAGAGAACGCTAGTGGAAGTATAAAATGCTATAAGTTTTTTGTAGGTAGTACCAAAGCCTTAAATATCTATATGCCTTCTGACTCCATCTAGTTTACGTTTAGCCATTTATTCAGTCTCTGGTATATATACGTTGCAATAGCAAAGAACTGAAACAATGTGAATGTCTAGTTGGAATAAATTGGTTAAACTGTGGTGTTCTACATAATGGAATTTTGTGGAACTTTCAAGAAATGTGGATCTTATGTAGTAATTTTGTGTTTTTTTTCTTCTTTTTAAAAAATCTTTATTGTTGAGAGTATTACAGATGTTCCCCCCCCCCCAACCCACTTATCCCCCTATTATCCTCCTCCACCCATTTGCTTCCCCACTCCAGGCCTTCACCATCCTATTGTCTGTGTCCATAGGTAATGAATATCTATATATATAAAAAGCTAATATGTTAGGTGTCCCTCTGACTGTGCAACTAGTCGCTATGACATGCACTGACCACCAGGGGGCAGATGCTCAATGCAGGAGATGCCGTGACATGCATTGGCCATTTACAAAGAAACGGCACTGCAGACCTGGTGTTGACAAAGCAACACGGCTTCCCCCAAGTGGGACACAGGTCCCTCCACGACACCGGAGCAACACCCCACCAAATTGCAGCTGACGCTGCCAAGACCCCATGGCACAAAATGCGGCCCACAGCCCAGCCCAGTCCTGGAAACGGTCGCTGTGGGCGCCGGGTAATGACGTCACATAGCAACGCCCGGCTTCCTCTCCCTAGCGACTAGTCGCTTCCTTGGAGTTTCTTCAGCCCAGGAACAAGACTTGCTTTATAGCCAGGTGCAAACATTTTACACTTTAGCCAAATGTTGTGAAGCGTTTTCCCATGCCTCATCTCATTTGATCCTCACAGAAGTCCTGGAGTCGGTAGATAGGAGACTCAGTGGAATCCTATTTTCTTTTCATTAGCTGGACAATGGAGATTTAGAAAGTTTAGAAACTTGACCTGACTGAAAAGAAGTAAGAAATGGTGAACCTTGAAAATGACTTCAGGTTTTCTCAGTGTGCAGAATATAATCAAACACTGCTGCAGTTAATATTTCACCCTTTATTCTCCCTGTGTGATCTACAATAATAATCTGCTTTGTGTTGATATTTACTGCTGTGTTGCTGACAATTACCAGAAAGAGAAGTTGGGGTGCTTCACTGGGCTGGGAAAAGTTTAGCTAAATCAGAAAGCAGGTCTAATTAAGCAGATTTATTCTATACCTATAAAAGGCTAAGTTGACTTGCTCTAAGTTGACTTATAAAGCTGTTGCTGGCGCCAATCGTACACATGTGTTAGATCTGTCATTGTCAATCATGAATTTGGTTGACACTTCTATTATAGAGAAAGGGTGAATAGCAATATTAAAATATTTCTTCTAATTAATTTCCTTTCAGTGTGCACAAATTTGTGTACTGGGCCACTAGTTTGCATATAAGATCTTTGATTACTCTCTTCCCGCTGCCCCCACCACCCTTCCCTCTGAGATTCCTCAGTCTGTTTCATGTTTTCATGCCTTTGATTCTATTTTGTTCATCAGGTTTTTTTGTTCATTAGATTTCTTGTTCACTTATTTTGGTTTTTAGATTCAGTTGTTGATAGTTATGTATTTATAGCCATTTTATTGTTCATATTTTTTACTAGAGGCCTGATGCATGAAAATTGTGCAAGAGTAGGACTTTGCAGCCGAGTCTGCCTTGATCCCTCCCTCACAGCCACAGCCGGCTGCCTGCGTTTCACCCTTGCAGCTGCGGCCGGCTGCCTGGGTCTATCCCTCCAGGTGCAGCCAACTGCCTGGGTCCCTCCCTCGCAGCCGTGGTGGCTATGGCCCTGGCTTTGTCCCGGAAGAACATCCGGAACGACGTCCAGTCTGTGGACATTATGCTTTTATTATTGTAGATCTTTCTTTTTCTCCTCCTCCCTTTTCTCCTTCCTTTCCCCCTTCTCTTCTTCTTCCTTCTATACACTTCAACATTTCATGTAATGCTGGTTTGGTGGTGATGTGGTACTTTAGCTTTTTGTTGGCAGTGAAGTTCTTTGTCTGACCTTGAATTCTAAATGATAGCTTTGCTGGGTAGAGTAATCTTGGTTGTAGGTTCTTGCTATTCATCACTTTGAATATGTCTTGCCAATCCCTTCTGGTCTGTAAAGTTTCTGTTGAGAAATCAGTTGACAGTCATATGGGAGCTCTCTTGTAGGTTACTAACTGCTTTTTTATTCTGCTTTTAAGATTCTCTCTTTGTCTTTAACCGTTGGCATTTTCATTATGTGTCTTTTTGTGAGCCTCTGGGTTGTTTGGGACTCTCTATGCTTCCTGGACTTGTAAATCTATTTCTATTACCAGGCAGGGGAAATTTTCTGTCATTATTTCTTTAAATAGGTTTTTAATATCTTGCTCTCTCTCTTTTCCTTCTGGCACTCCCATGATGCGAATGTTGGTATTTGAAGTTATCTCAGAGGCTCCTTACACTGTCTTCATATTTTTGGATCCTTTTTTCTTTTTGCTCTTCTGATTGGGTGTCTTTTGCTTCCTCTTATTCCAAATCGTAGTTTTGATTCTTGGAATCCTCTGCTGTTGAGTTCCTGTAAATTATTCTTTTTGTCAGTTAGTAGATGTGTAGAGTTGTAATCTGCTATGGTCTGAAGCTCTCCACCAAGTGCACTGGCTCTGGGGTCTCTGGGTAGGTGCAAAGTCAGTCATTGCCTGGGGCCCTCCGGCAGGAGCCTCAGAGAGATCGGCAGATGGCTGCTACTTGTTTTGGTCTAGGAAGTGCCCAGGGTAGGCCCAGCTGTGAATCAAGGCAGGCTGGTGCTAGTGCCAGGTCTTTAACTTTTTATTGGTAGCTTTGGGGCATGCTGACTCCAGATACTGCTTGTTTGAGAGATTTTTAGCAAAGTCTGAATCCTGAGCCAGGACAGGCCATTTATATGGAAACTAGAGGCCCGGTGCACAAAAATTTGTGCACTTGGGGGGGGGGGGGCGTCCCTCAGCACAGCTTCTGCCCTCTCGCAGTCTGGGACCCCTCAGGGGATGATCACCTGCTGGCTTAGGCCCGCTCCCCAGGGGATTGGGCCTAAGATGGCAGTCAGACATCCCTCTGGCAGCCCAGCAGCCCTCGGGGGATGTCCACTTGCCAGCAGGGAGCAGGCCTAAACTGCAGTTGGACATCCTTAGCGCTGCTGAGGAGGCAGGAGAGGCTCCCACCACCACCGCTGTACTGGCAGCCATCAGCCTGGCTTGTGGCTGAGCAGAGCTCCTCCCATGTGAGAGCGCCCTGACCACCAGAGAGCAGCTTCTGCATTGAGCGTCTGCCCCCTGGTGGTCAGTGTGTGTCATAGTGACCAGTCATTCCCAGTCCTTCTGCTGTTAGGGTCAGTTTGCATATTACCCTTTTACTATATAGGATAGAGGCCTGGTGCACGGGTGGGGGCCAGCTGGTTTGTCCTGAATGGTGTCCCGGATCATGGTGGGGGTCCCGCTTGGGTGCCTGGCCAGCCTGGATGATGGGATGATGGCTGTTTGCAGCTGGTCACACCCCCTTCAGGGTGGGGGTCCCCACTGGGGTGCCTGGCCAGCCTGGGTGAGGGGCTGAGGGCTCTTCTCAGGCTGGTGGGCGACTTTCAGCCTCTCCTTTTTTTCTTTTTCTTTTTTATTCTGGGATTAATTTACCTTCTATAGCTGTCACTGGAGCTGAGAGCAGGCTCCAGCTCTGAGGCCGTTGCCGGCTGAAAGCAGGTACCTGGATTTGTTTAGATTCTATAATTAAAACTTGCCATCATTGGCCGCTCTAAGCTCTGAGGTCGCGCTGGCTGAAAGCAGGTTTCTGGGGTTTGTTTAGGTTCTATAATTGAAACATTGTTTCATCCGTAGCTCAGAGCTGAGCTGCGGCAGGCGGGGAACGTTGACTTCCTCCATCACTGGAGTAAGCAAGCCTCATGTTCATGTTCGCTTCAGCTGCCTGGCTGCCGGCCGCCATCTTGGTTCGCAGTTAATTTGCATATCTCGCTGATTAGCCAATGGGAAGGGTATCGAAGTTATGGTTAATTACCATGTTTTTCTATTAGATAGGATAGCTTGGGTGAGTTTCAAATTTGATGGGGCAAGGTCTCAGGGAATCACCAGGGTGGAAGGTACAGTGTGGTTTACACTGATGGAAACTCGGATATGGCTACCTGTCAGCTCTGTGATGGGGGAGGTCCCAGCACAGGAACAATGACCCCTGTGAGCACTCCCGTCTGGGATAAAGCCACCCCTGATTTCCTGCCCCGATGCCAGACAGTCCATTTTTCCCCCATAAGTCCCTGGGTTCCCCCAAAGCCGCTACCTGGCACTGGAACTCAGATGAAGCAAGATAGTGTAAGTTTGTGCTTGGACCCTTTAAGAGGGACTCTAGAGACTGTATAGCTTCCTCCGTGTCACTCAGCCACAATCTCCGCTGATTTTTACAGCCCAGAGTTATGGGGACTTCTCTTCCCAGCTCTGCTACCTTGGGCTAGGGGTCTGATGTGCAGCTGGTACCCCCTGCTTCATACAGGAGGCCTTGGAGATATCCTCCCAATTAAAAAATGCTGCATGTGGGTGCTGGACCAGCCTGTTCCACCCCTCTGCCCCTACTACCGGTCTCAGTGTGTTTTCTTCTTGACTACTCTAGTTGTAGAACTTTGATTCAGCAAAATTTCAGGTTGTTTTGAATGACGGTTCTGTATTTTAGTTATAATTTTGACATGGGTTTGGGATTTGGCAAGTACAGGTGGTTATCTACGATGCATTCTTGGTTCTGGGTCCCTGTTTTTTTGTTTTTTAATGGAAAGGTCTGAATAGATATAGAAAGATGCTTAAAATAAGTGAGGAAAAAAAGTGCCCAAAAGAATATATGTTTGTTTCTAAATTAAAAAAATGTCTGCTTGGAGTGTTGTCCCCAAAAGTGGAAAGGTTGCCAGGTTGATTTCTAGTCAGGGTACATACATACCTAGGTGTGGTTTTGATCCCTGATTGGGGTATGTACAGGAGTCAGCTGATGGATGTTTCTCATATCGATGTTTTTCTCTCTCACCCTTTCCTCCTCCTCCTCTCTCTCACCAATTAAAAAAATATACTTGGGTGAGGGGATGAGGAACATCTATATCAATTGGTATATGTATAGAAGCAGAATTGGAAGATTAAACTTTTTTGTTGTTGTTTTTTTGGAAGATAAAACTTTTAAGAATAGTTATATAGGGAATAGGATTTGGAAGTGGCAAGAGTCCTCAATTTCTAAGGTTTAATAGATTGATTTTTTAATAATAAAATTCTGAATAACAACAATTTTGATAAAACTGAATGTTGTGTTTTTAAAATTGATGGTGACTTTCTTGAATGTTCTATAATTTTTATCTGAATGAAAACTAAAAGCTGTATCATGGTTGGAACTGAGTAAAGACTAGATTTCTAGTTTTGCATTTATGTTAGGTTATTCCATTTCTGTAGATTGCTTCATCAATGCTGTAAGCATAACCTTGCTAGCAAATAAAGGGAAAAAAGGCTTTTGAGAAAGAGCTATTAGAAAAACAATAGGCCTCCCTTGTTGTGGCCACTACTGCTGCGGGAGCTGAGGGGTGACTGGAAATGTCAACAAGAATAAGCAGCTCGTTTCCTGATGGCTTTTCACGTATACTGACATATGTTTGTGATGGCATCCGAGACTGAGAAGACCAAGGCTTTACTCCAGTCTTGTAGCACTCAATCTCTTCTTTCCAGCCTCAGTCTAGGGATATTCTGCCTTGTAGGTGACAGACTTCTGCAGTTTTCCATAATTTAGCGAAACAACTAGCTTCGTGCCCTCTCCGATAATGCTGTGCATGGTGTGATTGGTGGTCCTAGGCAATAGTCACTGGAATCAAGAAGAAGACTGACAAGAGAGAAATCTTTCTAGCTGGATTTATAGCCTCTGTTATTGACATAGACCACTTTGTACTAGCTGGATCCCTATCTTTAAAGCCTGCTTTGACTCTTCCACAAAGACCCTTCCTTCACTGTTCTACTGTGATACCAGCTGTGGTTCTGACCCTCAAGTGTACCATGCACCTCTTCAAGCTCAAAGACTCATAATGCTACCTTCCCTGGATGGTCTTCATATTCTGGACCTCACACCATATCCATGATGGCGTTCTTGACGGCTTATGGATATGCCCATTTGGAAAAACTCCTCCCTTGCCATTCTGGCTTTATGTAGTAAGCACATCATCTTTACCTCACATCTGTTCTTTGGTCATGTATTTAACAGGGACCAGACAAGTAATGTCTTAAAAACACGGAATTCGTATTGATGTCTGAGGTGACCATGCGGCAGCCTCAGAAAAGCAAATGTCTCAGACAATGATAATTAAGGATAAACAGCATGAAAATGAATTTTAGAAAACATATTAGGTACTTATATTATTACTAGTGGTCCGGTGCACAAAATTCATGAACATTAAAGGGGGATTAATTAGAGGAAATATTTTAATATTGCTATTTGCCATTTCTCTGTAATAGAAGTGTTAGAGATGAAAGAAAATTAGTAAAATGTATAGGAAACTCTTCCTCCTCTCGAGTCTGGGGTGCACCACGGGACCCAGAGTCAAGTCCCCACACACCCATGTGTGCCTCAAAATTGCACAAGACCCAGACCTGGCCGGCCCTCCCCCCCATTGGGCTAGATCCAGACCTGGTTAGTTCTACCCTTGTTAAGCCCCGCCGGGTGGGGGGCACGGCCTGAGGTCCCCAGGGCCGGGGCGGGGGGTGTGCCTTGAGGTTCCCCGTCAAGCCCCGCTGGGTGGGGGGGCATGGCCTGAGGTTCCCTGTCAAGGGGGCGGGGGGAGGGGCACAGTCTCCGGTACCTGCTGATTGCTCGTTACGCGAACTCAGCCTCCGCTGTGGGTGCAGCCATCTTGTGTTACGGAAACCCCCGCCTTCGCTGTGGGCACTGCCATCTTTGTGGTGGAGTGACGGTCAATTTGCATATTCCCTGTTTACTGTATAGGATAACTCCTGAATCCTCTTGCTCAGGAGGCATGTATCAGTTTTTTTCAATGACATGTTTGTTGTAATTCTGCTTCTCTCATACAGTGCTATTAAAGTTCCATTTATTCCATGATCTATTTTTATTGTTTATTTTGTGTATCTGGCTTTATAATAGCTTGATTAGATTAACAACCAGTTAAGATTTCTGGAAGTATAGTATTAAGGTAGTTGATTTCCTGATGAAAAACAGTTCAAATTTTAGGGTGAATAATTTGTGGAAAGTTAGCATGATGTTTGGATCCTCATTTTCCTGAGGTGCTGAAACAGTGAAAAGGCCAAAGTTGATACCAAGAGTAAGATGTATAGTGAATGCTAACACTTCCTTCTGCCCATCTTTGTGAACCCGGACGGGAGTGGAATTGCCAAGTGCTTTAGTGAGTTTTGGTTACTGGCAGAATCAGCACCATGCACTTGTGCTGAAATTATCATCTATAATAATAAAAGCATAATATGTAATAAGACTGGACATCCTTCCAGACAAAGTCACAGTGGGTGGGGGCTTGAGGCAGAGGCGGCAGAAGCCCCCAGCTGCAGTGGTGGTGGGCAGGGGCCGCGGTGGGTGGAGTCCAGGGCCAAGGCTCTTACACAAATTTCGTGCATCGGGCCTCTAGTAATATTCATTAAAGGCAGTAACTAACATTAGATCTAGGTTATTGTCTCAGAAATCATTTTAGGAAATTATTGCAATACTAGGGGCCCGGTGCACGAAATTCTTCCTCTCTGAGAAATGATGCAGCAATGCCTTACTGATCCAGCAGGTTTTTCTCATTAAGTTAAACAGTTCTGTAAATTGTTATCAAAGTTCAAGCTCTGTAGTGTGTTTTTGTTGGTGGTGGTGTTAAAACCAATTGACTGCATCTTATTATATTTTACAACCTATTAGACCTTAGTATTAAAATTAAAAAAAAAGAAAAACAATAAACTTTATTCTGGAGAAGAGATTAGGATTTATTCTTAGGCTAAACTCTATTCATTTGTAATTGTGGGAAAAATTGGGCCCACTATAAAATGACAAGAAAAGAATAATTTAGAGTAGGGGCTTTCAAAGTTTATAATGTGCACAATCACTCTTGGGCTGATTCTTACAACTGCAAACTCTATTTTTTTTATAATATATTTATTTTTTTATTGATTTTAGAGAGGAAGGGAGAGGAAAAGAGAGATAGAAACATCAATGATGAGAGAGAATCATTGCTTGGCTGCCTCCTGCATGCCCCCTACTGGGAATTGAGCCCACAACCTGGGCAGGTGCCCTTGACTGAAATCAAACCTGGGACCCTTCAGTCTGCAGGCTGAAGCTCTATCCACTGAGCCAAAACAGGTAGGGCAAAACTCCTCTAACTTATAAAGGTCCTGATTTACTGGGCCATGTCTCTATCTCCTCATTTTAATGGCTGTTTCAGTAGTCGCTGAGCTAAGTAGAGGTGTTGGTCCTCTTGTGTCCAGCCATAAGGTATTCCTGTCACTGTCTTTGATTCCCAGCCAGGGTTGGCCACATTATTTGTGGGGCTCTTTATTCCAAAGGCAGGAAAAAAGTGCCATTATAGGTTTAAAATATAAAGCTTTTTCCTTTAGAAGTGTCTATAATAATAAAAGAGTAATATGCCAATTAGACCGGACATCCTTTCAGACGAAGCCGGGGATGCGAAGGCAGCCTGGGTTCAGGGTGTCTGCCGGCGGCCGGAGGGAAGCCCGGGTCCCAGGTTCCAGAGGGAAGTCAGTGCCAGCAGCTGGGGGAAGGAAGGCCTACTCTTGCATGAATTTTGTGTATTGGGCCTCTAGTCCTATCTAATAATAGGGAAACATGGTAATTAGCCGTACCTCCGCTACCCTTCCCATTGGCTAATCAGGGCGATATGCAAATTAACTGCCAACCAAGACAGAGGCCGGCAGCAAGGCAGCTTGAAGCGAGCAGGAAGCTTGCTTGCTTCAGTAACGGAGGAAGCTAACGTTCCCCGCCTGCCTTGCCGGCCTCTGAGCTTGCAGTTTAAGAAACATTGTTACAAATATAGAAGCTAAACAAAACCCCAGAAACCTGCTTTCAGCCAGCCGGGCTTCAGCCAGCAGGACCGCAACATTGTTTCAATTATAGAACAAACACAGATCCTTGCTTTCAGCTAGCCGGGATCTCAGAGCTGGAGTGAGCAGGACCGCAACAGTGTTACAATTATAGAACCCAAACAAACCAGATACCTGCTTTCAGCAGCCGAGGCCTCAGAGCTGGAGCCAAGCCTCAGAGCTAAAGTTGGCCCAGAATTAAAAAAAAAGAAAAGAAAAAAAAGGACAGGTTGGGAGCTTCAGTCACACGCCAGCCTGAAAACAGCCCTCGGCCCATCACCCAGATGGGCCAGGCACCCCAGTGGGGACCCCCACCCTGAAGGGAGTGTGACCAGCTGCAAACAGCCATCATCCTCTCATCCAGGCTGGCCAGGCACCCCAGTGGGGACCCCCACCCTGATCCAGGACACCCTTCGGGGCAAACCAGCCAGCCCCCACCTGTGCAACAGGCCTCTATCCTATATAGTAAAAGGGTAATATGCCTCCCAGCACCGGAATCAGCAGAGCAGCGAGGCCTCCCCGCACCGGGATCAGTGTGACAGGGGTTAGCGACCAAACCCCCTGATCGCCCTGCGGCTCTGTATGTGACAGGGGGCAGGGCCGCAACCTCCCTATCCGCCCTGCTCTGGTCGTGACGGGAAGGCGCCCCAACCTCCTGATCAGCCCTGCTCTGTGCCTGATGGGGGGAGCTCCCCAAACTCCTGATCACCCTGCGGCTCTGTGTGTGACAGGGTGCGGCGCCCCAACCCCCTGATCGGCCCTGCTCTGTGTGTGACAGGGTGCAGTTCACCAACCCCTGCCCCCCCCCACCCCCCCCACGGGCCCTGCTCTGTGTGTGACGGGGTAGAGCCATAACTTCCCCATCGGCCCTGCCCTGAGTGTGACAGTGGCGGCGCCCCAACCTCCTGATTGGCCCTGCTCTGTGGATGATAGGGGGCGGCGCCCCAACCCCCTGATCTGCCCTCCTCTGTGTGTGACGGGACGGTGCCCCAACTCCCCTATCAGCCCTACTCTGTGAGTAACAGGGGGGAGCTCCTCAACCCCCTGATGGGCCCTGCTCTGTGCGTGACAGGGTATGGAGCCCCAACCCCCCTGATGGGCCCTGCTCTGTGCATGACGGGGTGGCGCCGCAACCTCCCTATCAACCCTGCCTTGAGTGTGACAGGGGGCGGTGCCCCAACCCCCCAATCAGCCCTACCCTGAGCGTGACTACGGGTGGCATCGCAACCTCCCGATTCGCCCTGCTCTGTGCATGACGGGGCGGTGCTCCACTCCCCAATCAGCCCTGCTCTGAGCCCGATCAGGGGCTGCACCTAGGGATTGGGCCTGCCCTCTGCCACCAGGAGCAGGCCTAAGCCAGCAGGGCGTTATCTCCCGAGGGGTCCCAGACTGCGAGAGGGCACAGGCCGGGCTGAGGGACCCCCTCTCCCCCCCCCCCCCCCCGAGTACACAAATTTTTGTGCACCGGGCCTCTAGTTTTATTATAAAACACTAAGGGCCTGGCGCACGAATTAGTGCACCTTGAAAGGAACTGTGGGCCACGAGGCTGTGGTAGGCTCAGGGGCGGGTCTTGGCCCATCCTCCACGCCCCTGCCTGGCCCCTCCCGCTGTGGTCCCCAGTCTCCTGTCTCCTGGCAGCCCCACTCCTGTCGCTCACACCCGCTGAGGGTACGGAGTGATTGGGGCCGGCACCAGCAGTGGGTGCTTACAGGGCCAGCACCGTCAGTGGGTGCGAGTGGCAGCTGCTACCCTGATCATCTCTCAGGAGCAGGGGGAGTTGGAGAAGTCATCAGGGATGATCAGGTTCAGCAGCCACAGCTCACATCAGCTGATGGTGCCCAGCGACCGGCATCGGCTGCAGGTGCGAGTGGGGCCGGTGCTGGCAGTGGGTGTGAGTGGTGGCTTTGGTGTGGACAGCGGGTGTGAGCGTGGCGTGCTCTGGCAGTAGGTGTGAGAGCCAGGCAGGACCGCAGCGCACAGGAGGAAAGAATTTTCAGTAAACACCAGAGGCTCGCCTGATGACAGTGACCGGTGCCCCTCCTTGGTCTGGCACCCCTGCTTACCTGCTCTGTCATCCCGCCATGGCCGACGCCTGCCATATTCCACACATGCCTCCTGGTGGTCAGTGCACATCATAGCAACTGGTTGTTTGGTTGTTCTGCTGTTCAGTCTGTTTGCATATTAGCCTTTTATTATCAATACTAATAATAGCCTAGGTGGTGTTACGCCCTCATGTCGGCACAAGATGGCCATCCCGTGTGCACAGTGGAGGCGGGGCCCGGTGGCCGCTCGGCACAGTGAGGCCTGGAGGTCCCATGGTTCTGTGCGGCGCGGAGGAGGCTGGTCCTGGCGTCTCTGCTGCCTTGCGTGGAGGAGGTGGGTTCCAGTGGAGGAGGCGGGTTCCAGTGGAGGAGGCGGGTCGCGGCAGGGGAGGGCAGTTGTGGGCAATCAGGCCAGCAGGGGAGGGCAGTTGTAGGCCATCAGGCTGACAGGGGAGGGCAGTTGTGGGCGATCAAGCCGTCCCAGGGGAGGGCAGTTGGGGGCGATGAGGCTGGCAGGCAGAAGCGGTTACGGGCAATCAGGCAAGCATGCAGGCAAGCGGTTAGGGGCCAGTGGTCCTGGATTGTGAGAGGGTGCAGTCCGGGCTGAGGGACACCCTCCTGTGCATGAATTTTGTGCACCGGGCTTCTAGTATACGGTAGGAAAATAGGAGTAATAGTGCTTTCTGAGTAATAACAAACTTATAAGTTGCAAAAGAGCAATATTTTCGTTCTATCTATACTAATAAAAGGGTAACATGGTAATTAGACCGGATAGACCAGCTGTCTTCAGACGTCCTTCCTGACAAAGCCAGGGCCCCAGTCGCACCGCCTGTGTCCAGGGTGCCTGCAGCCACCCAGATGAAGCTGCCAGGGGTCCTGGTTGCCTGTGGCTGGCCTGGTTGAAGCTGTCCCGGGTCCTGGGGCCTGCGACTGGCCAGAGGGAGGGAAGCCCGAGTTCCCGGTGCCTGCGGGTGGCCAGAGGGAGGGAAGCCCGGGTCCTGGTTGCCTGCAGCCGGCCAGAGGAGGGAAGCCTGTGTCGCGGGTGCGGGGGTCCGAGGCAGAGGTGGTTAGGGGTGCTCAGGGAGTCAGGAGAGCAGTTAGGGGCGGGCAGGCAGGCATGCGAACAGTTAGGGGCATCAGACAGGCAGGCAGAGTGGTTTGGGGCGATAAGGCAGGCAGGTGAGCAGTTAGGGGTGATCAGGCAGGCAGAGGGGTTGGGGCAACCAGGCAGGTAGGCAGAGGCAGTTAGGGGCGATCTGCCAGGTAGGTAAGTGGTTAGGGTTGATCAGGCAGGCAGGCAGGCGAGCAGTTAGGAACCAGGGGTCCCGGATTGCGAGAGTGATGTCCGACTGCCGGTTTAGGCCTAAACCGGCAGTCGGACATCCCCTGAGGGATTCCAGATTGCAAGAGGGCGCAGGTTGGGCTGACGGTCCCCCCCACCCCCGCCCATGCATGAATTTCATGCACTGGGCCTCTAGTAACTATATAATACGATAAATAATGTCTTCTGTTATATCTTGATTGGTCATAAGATATTTTTGGCTTGCTTTACTACAAATCTAGTAGGTCATCAAAATTTTACCTTTAGCAAGTTCATTTTCAGTTGGTATAATTAAAATTGATATCAGTTGCTCTTTGCAAATTCAAGATTGCAAATAATTTTAAATAACTTTTTATTTTGAGTAGGCTATTTATGCTGATGCAGCTTTTCCTAGAACTGTTAAATAGTCTGAGACAACATTGGATAAATTTCTGATTACAGATATGAATCTTAGTTCATTTAGATCTAAAGAGATTCAGCTTCATGTAAATCAGGTTTTTATAAGTTTGAAGTTAATTTTAGATGTAAATTTATGCATTTTTAACATTTTCTCTGACAATTCTACAATTCTTTTTTTTTTCCCCCTCACCTGACAAGTGAGGATATTTTTCCCATTGGTTTTTAGAGAGAGTGGAAGGGAGGAATGAGGAAGAGAGAGAGACATCAAAGTGAAAGAAGCACATCAGTCTTATTCCTTCGGGGATTGAGCTTGCAAACAATTTATGAGGCATGAGGTACATCCCCTTGACCGGGAATGGAACCTGTGACCTTCCTCGACCCATCAGTCAGCCTGCAGTGCTTCTAGGGCTCTGATAATTCTTACTTGTAGAGGTCATACATGCTACTAAAAGTAGCTTAATGATTTGCTTATCATTAGAAATGCCTGTTTACATTTTACCATTTCATCTTCAATTATAGGGGAAAAGTAAGATTGTCTTTCTCATTAATAAATGGTTCATCCAGACCCTTATATTAATACTAGAGGCCCGGTGCATGAAATTCATGCACGGGGGGAGGGGAGGGGGGGTGTTCCTCAGCCTGGCCTGCACCATCTCTAATCCGGGATATCCCTCTTGCAATTGGGACCATTTGCTCGTAACCACTCACCTGCCTGTCTGCCTGATCACCCCTAACTACTCTGCCTGCCTGCCTGATTGCTCCTAATTGCTCTCCCCTGCCGGCCCGATTCCCCCTAACTGCTCTCTCCTGCTGGCCTGATTCCCCCTAACTGCTCTCCCCTGCCGGCCTGATCCTCCTAATTGCTTTCCTCTGCTGGCCTGATCGCCCCTAACTGCCTCTGCCTTGGCCCCGCCACCGTGGCTTTGTCTGGAAGGATGTCCAGAAGGTCGTCTGGAAAATGTCCAGTCTAGCTAGCATGTTACCCTTTTATTCCTAAGACTGTCTTCCTCATTAATAAATGGTTCATCCAGAGCCTTATATTAATACTAGAGGCCTGGTGCATGAATTCATCCATGGTGGTGTCCCTTGGCCTGGCCAGTGATTGGGGCCTATTGAGGGGCCGGCCAGCGGGGGGGTGGGGGGGAGGGGTGGAGGGTGGCCATGGGAGGTTGGCTGTGGGAGTGCACTGAACACCAGGGGCAGCTCCTGCTTTGAGCATCTGCCCTCTGGTGGTCAGTGAGCGTCATAGTCACTAGTTGACCATTCGTTTCAGTCGTTTGGTCATAGGGTAGCTTAGGCTTTTATATATATACTAGAGGCCCGGTGCACAAAAATTTGTGTACTCGGGGGGGAGAGGGGGTCCCTCAGCCCGGCCTGTGCCCTCTCGCAGTCTGGGACCCCTCGGGAGATAACAACCTGCTGGCTTAGGCCTGCTCCCGGGTGGCAGAGGGCAGGCCAAATCCCTAGATGCAGCCCCTGGTCGGGCTCAGAGCAGGGCTGATTGGGGAGTTGGGGCGCCGCCCCTGTCATGCACAGAGCAGGGCGGATCGGGAGGTTGCGATGCCACCCGTAGTCACACTCAAGGCAGGGTTGATAGGGAGGTTGTGGCACCAGCCCCTGCCATGCACAGAGCAGGGCCGATCACGGGGTTGGGGTGCTGCCCCCTGTCACGCACAGAGCAGGGCAAATCAGGGGGTTGAGGAGCTCCCTCCCGTCACACACAGAGCAGGGCGGATCAGGGGGTTGGGGCGCCGCCACTGTCACACTCAGGGCAGGGCCGATGGGGAGGTTATGGCTCTACCCCGTCACACACAGACCAGGGCCCGTTGAGGGGGGCGCGGTTGGGGTGCCGCACCCTGTCACACACAGAGCCGCAGGGCAATCAGGGGGTTTGGTTGCCTCCCCCTGTCACACTGATCCCAGTGCCGGGAGGCCTCGTGGCTCCGCTGATCCTGGTGCTGGGAGGCCTCGCTGCTCTGCTGATTCCGGTGCTGGGAGGCATATTACCCTTTTACTATATAGGATAGAGGCCTGTTGCATGGGTGGGGGCCGGCTGGTTTGCCCTGAAGGGTGTCCTGGATCAGGGTGGGGGTCCCCACTGGAGTGCCTGGCCAGTCTGGGTGATGGGCTGAGGGCTGTTTTCAGGCTGGCGTGTGACTGAAGCTCCCAACCTGTCCTTTTTTTCTTTTCTTTTTTTTTATTCTGGGCCAACTTTAGCTCTGAGGCTTGGCTCCAGCTCTGAGGCCTCGGCTGCTGAAAGCAGGTATCTGGTTTGTTTGGGTTCTATAATTGTAACACTGTTGCGGTCCTGCTCACTCCAGCTCTGAGATCCCGGCTGGCTGAAAGCAAGGATCTGTGTTTGTTCTATAATTGAAACAATGTTGCGGTCCTGCTGGCTGAAGCCCGGCTGGCTGAAAGCAGGTTTCTGGGGTTTTGTTTAGCTTCTATATTTGTAACAATGTTTCTTAAACTGCAAGCTCAGAGGCCGGCAAGGCAGGCGGGGAACGTTAGCTTCCTCCGTTACTGAAGCAAGCAAGCCTCCTGTTCGCTTCAAGCTGCCTGGCTGCCGGCCTCTGTCTTGGTTGGCAGTTAATTTGCATATCGCCCTGATTAGCCAATGGGAAGGGTAGCGGAGGTACGGCTAATTACCATGTTTCTCTATTAGATAGGATACTAGAGGCCCAGTGCATGAATTCGTGCACGGGTGGGGTCTGGCCAGCCTGGCCCCAATTGGTGGATTAGGGCTGGGCCTATTGGGAGGAGGAGATGGCGGGAGGTTGCCTGGCCGGCCCACTCCGATTGGGGCCTGATCAGGGCCGGGTTGGCTGTGGGGAGGAGCCGTAGGCATTTGGCTTACAGGCCCTGCCCCCATTGGAGAAGGGGGCCGATAGAGAGACAGCAGCCTGGGGGAGGGGCCATGGGTGGTTGGCCAGCTGGCCCCACCCCTGATTGGTGTGGGGGTGCTGATAGGGGGTGGTTCTGGTTGGGGGGAGGGGCCACAGGCCGATCAGGGTGGTGGGGGCCTGTCAGGGGCATGGCTGGCTGGGGGCAGGGCCGCAGGCAGTTGGCCGGCCAGCCCCTGACTGGGGTGGGGGGCCTATCTGGGGTGGGGCCAGTTGGACTAGGGGATGCAGAGGTTAGGCCGGCCAGCTCCGCCCCCTATTGGGGTACGTGAGGCGATCAGTGGTGGGGCCAGCCAATGGAGGGGCTGTGGACCGATTTGGGTGTGGTGGGTCGATCGGGGGTGGGGCTAGCCAGGGAGAAGGGCCGCGGGGGTGTTGGCCAGTCGACCCACCCCCTGATCAGGCCAGTTCGCTGGCCGCAGTGTGCGTCATAGCGACCGGTTGTTCCTGTGGTTATGGTGTTCAGGCCGCTGGCTTTATATAATATAATATATATATATATATATATATACACACACACACACACACACACACACATATATATATATACACACACATATATATATATACATATATATACACACACACACTATCTAATAATAGAGAAACATGGTAGTAAACTGTAACTTCACTACCCTTCCCATTGGCTAATCAGGGCGATATGCAAATTAACTGCCAACCAAGATGGCGGCCGGCAGCCAGGCAGCTGAAACGAACAGGAGGCTTGCTTGCTCCAATGACGGAGGAAGCCAAGGTTCCTTGCCTGCCGAGGCCCAGCTCTGAGCTCCAGATGCAACAATGTTGCAATTATAGAAGCTAAACAAACCCAGAAACCTGCTCTCAGCCGCCAGCGGGCTCAGAGCTTAGAGCGCCAGTGATGGCAACAGAGTTTCAATTATAGAAGCTACTCAAACCCAGATACCTGCTTTCAGCCAGCCACCGCCTCAGAGCTGGAGCCGGCTCTCAACTCTAGTGACAGCTATAGAAGGTAAATAAATCCCAGAATAATAATAAAAAAAAGAGGTTGGGAGCTTTAGTCACCCGCCAGCCTGAAAACAGCCCTCAGCCCCTCACCCATACTGGCCAGGCACCCCAGTGGGGACCCCCACCCTGAAGGGGGTGTGACCAGCTGCAAACAGCCATCATCCCCTTATCCAGGCTGGCCAGGCACCCAAGCGGGACCCCCATCCTGATCCGGGAACCCTTCAGGGCAAACCAGCCGGCCCCCTCCCCTCAGGCCTCTATCCTATATAGTAAAAGGGTAATATGCAAACTGACCCTAACAGCAGAAGGACTGGGAATGACTGGTCACTATGACACACACTGACCACCAGGGGGCAGACGCTCAATACAGAAGCTGCCCTCTGGTGGTCAGGGCGCTCTCACATGGGAGGAGCTCTGCTCAGCCACAAGCCAGGCTGATGGCTGCCAGTACAGCCGTGGTGGTGGGAGCCTCTCCTGCTTCCTCAGCAGCGTTAAGGATGTCTGACTGCAGTTTAGGCCTGCTCCCCGCTGGCAAGTGGACATCCCCCGAGGGCTGCCGGGCTGCCAGACGGATGTCTGATTGCCATCTTAGGCCCAATTCCCTGGGGAGCTGGCCTAAGCCAGCAGGTGGTCATCCCCCGAGGAGTCCCAGGCTGCGAGAGGGCATAGGCCAGGCTGAGGGTCGCCTCCCCCCTCCCCCCCGAGTGCACAAATTTTTGTGCACCAGGCCTCTAGTATATTTCTAAGCCTGTAGGCACTTGCTTTGCCGTAGCAGTTTTGAAAACCAGCAATTCTAAACTCTTGGAAGAATTTGAATAAGTCCCTGATGCTCCATAGCAGTGTCCATGTATAGTTTTAGTTTTGTAATTTACTGTCAAAGTTTACTGTCTAAGTTCTGTTGCAGTGTTTAGGTGGAGGATTAACACTTGTGCAGGAGCCTCAGGCACTGGCTCTCATTTTGGACAGGCCAGCTGCTCCCAGTATGGGCCCAGCCCCTATCCCAGTCGCCCTGGTGGCCCGTGTCACCCAGATTGCCTGCAGGCCTTCGTGTGTATGTTTGGTCACCAGCCTGTCTTCACAGTTCCCACATAGGCCCCATTGTCCAATTGGGCTTCACTTACAAATCACAAGTTCAAGGGTAAAAATCATTAAAAATTTCAGGATGGGAACAGTATGAGATCAAGCATGGGCCCTTTTAAGTGTTGGGCCTTTTAGGACTGCACAGGTCACACTCATGAGTTGGCCTTGACTCCAGTCCATCACAGTTGATTTTCCCTTTACAGAACCTTACACACGTGTACTTATTCCCTTGGCTTGGGACACCCTTCTCCCTTTTTTGCCTAGTTAGCAATTAATTCCTTGGATCTTAGTGCAGTGGTCCACTTTGTCAAAAACCCTGAGCTTGCTGAACTAGCTTAAATTCTTTTAATACCATTTGCTTATTTACATTTATTACACCTGCAATTTATGCTGTTTTTGTGGTTCTATGACTCCTTTTGAATTATAAGCTTCATGCGGACAGGGATTCTGTTTGGTTTTGCTTAACATTGAAGCACTGTTGTGTCCAAAGCATCTGACACTGCCTGGCACATAGGGGGCATTTGTGGACTGATGTGTATGAACAGAAATCAATAAAAGAATACATGGCTGGGCTCAAAACATTTTTTAAAAAAATATATTATTTTTTATTGAAGAGAGGAAGGGAGAAGGAGAGAGAAACATCGATGAAATAGAAATATTAACATGATTGGTTGCCGCCTGCACACCCCCAACTGGAGATAGAGCCCACAACCCTGGCATATGCCCTGACCAGGAATTGAACCAGTGACCTCTAGTTTCCTGGGTCAACACTCAACCACTGAGCCACACTGGCTGGGCTCAAAACATTTTTTTCATGCCGAAGTGACTTATGGTGAAGGAGAGTGAATATATATATCTGGGAGAAGCTGGGCAATATCCCAAAACAGCTGTGTAAGCTCAGAATTTTTTATCTTAAAAATTAATAATAGAAACTTTATAATAATCGATAATGTTTCCACCTTTTAATATAAAATTATTTGACCCTAATCTTTGAACAAAATTAATTAGAAAGTGGCTCTATCTTTATTTTATAGTTTTGTGGCAGGGATTAGAGAATGAATTAGAAAGCACCAGTTGTATGATAGTGACCTAATCAGACAACAGGAGAACAATCACCCTGTTGCTATATTGTAAGCACACATGGGAATTACTAAAATTTAGAAATTGAAAGGCAGTATAACATTGAGGATCTGGAGCCAGACTATCTGGATTCTTCTTGGCTCCACCTGGGACTAGCTGTGTGACATTTGGCAAGCCATTTAACCTCTGTGTGTCTGTTTTTTCATCTCTAAAATAGGAAAATAATGATGTCTATCAGGGAGTTAATGTGAAGATTAAATTATTTCACTTACATTAAAAGTATTTAGTGTAGTGCCTGCCACATAGTAAACGCTCTGTGTTAACAATTATTTTGTACTTTACTGTATCAAATGACTTTGTGTCAAAGTACATAAGTTAAGGGAGCCTTATTATAAGCACTCAGTAAATATTAGTTGAGTTAATTAAACTTCTACAGCAGTGTTGATAGGACTTTCTGTGTTGATTAAAATGTTCTATGTATACATTTTCCAGGATGATAGCCAGTAGCCATGTGTGGTTGTTGAATACTTGAAATGTGGCAAGTGCAGTGGAGGAGGTAAATTTTAAATTTTACTTAATTTAAATGGCCATACAGGGGAGTGGCTATCATAGTGGGCAGCACAGGTCTAGAATGTGTTTGTGTGTCTATTTGCATTATTCTGTTTTGTAAACTGGTCCCAGATGTCACATAATCCTCATAGGTCCCATCGTTACTTCAGCTTGTTGGATTCACACTGTTAAAATGGATATTGATTTTTATTATTCTGATTTCTTTCCTTGCTTTAGAATCATTAAAACATAATACTGTTGAAAACATTGATGGTACCATATAGTGAGGAAGAGAAAATGGCCATATTCTTTTTTTTTTTTGTTCAAGGATTTCCTTCATCTCTTTTCTTTCTTTTTTTTTTTTTTGATGGCCATATTCTTTACTTTATAATTATAAATTATTTTCATTTGTAGATTTATAAGTGCCAAATAGAATGATCAAAACAATTTTTTTCATCATCATATATACACCCACCTTTAACATTTATCCATTTATGTACTATATCAAGAAAAATATTTACACAGATATCATAAAAGTACGCAATATTGTCACATCCTTTTATTTTTATTTTATTATTTTAAAATTGATTTTAGAGAGGAAGGGAGTGGAAGGGAAATAGTGATTGGTTGCTTCCCATACACCCCAACCAGGGATTGAACCTACAACCTGGGTATGTGCCCTGACCAGGAATTAAACTTAGACCCTTCGGTGCAGGGACGATGCTCCAACCAACTGAGCCACATCATTAGCCAGAGCTGTCACATATCCTTTTAGCAAGAAAAGTTCATTCAGGTTCTTGTCACAGAATGTTTGGTAATAAAGTAATTTTTTTGTATTGGTCACCATGGTTTTTTTATTCATTTATCTTTTAAATTGGTTTGAGGGAGAGAGAAACATTGATTTTTTAAAAATAGTTTCTTTTTATTTATTAAATTTATTGTGCTGGCATTGTCAACATGAACATATAAGTTTCACGTGGGTTTCTATGTTATAAGACTGTGCACCATGTGCCCACCACCGAAAGTCAAATCTTCTCCTGTCACCATATATTAAGCCCCTTCCCCCCCACCCCTACCACCATGATGCTGTTTTGTGTTCACGAGTTTCAGTTTTATATTCCACATATGAGTGAAGTTATATGGTTCATAGCTTTTTCTGACATTTCATTTAGCATAATGTTCTCAAGGTCCATCCATATTGCAAATGGTGCTATTTCATCTTTTCATATGGCTGAGTAGTATTCTGTTGTGTATATATACCACATCTTTATCCAGTCCTCTATCACAGGACACTTTGGTTGTTTCCATGTCTTGGCCACTGAATAATGCTGCATTGAACATAGTGGTGCATATAACTTTACAAGTACATGATTTTGAGGTTTTTGGTGTATACCCGGGAGAGGGATTGCTGGGTCGTATGGTAGCTCTATTCTTAACTTTTTGAGAAATCACTAGACTGCTTTCCATAGTGGTTGTACCAGGCTTCATTCCCAGCAACAGTTAATGAGGGTTCCCCTTTTTCCACAACCTCTTCAACACTTGTTATTGCTTCTCTTGTTAATAATGCCCACTCTAACAGGTGTGAGGTAGTATCTCATTGTAGTTTTGATTTGTATTTCCTAACTGCCATTGAGATCGAACATCTTTTCATATACCTATTGGCTGTTTGTATGTCTTCTTGGGAGAGGTGAATTTTCAGGTCCTCTGTTTATTTTAAAAAAATATTTTTTATTGATTTTAAAGAGGAAGGGAGAGGGAGAGATGGAAACATCAATGGAGAGAGAATCATTGATCAGTTACCTCCTGCAGGTCGTGCGAGTCGAGCCTCAACCGGGGCATGTTCCCTGACCAGGAATCAAACCATTACCTCCTGGTTCAGCTGGGCCTCTGCCCACTTTTTGATTGGGTTGTTTGTTTGTTTGGTATTGAGCTTTATGAGTTCTTTATATATTTTGAAAATTGAACCTTTGTTGGAGCTACTGTGTGTGAATATCATCTCCTATCTGGCTGGCTGCCTCTCTTTGTTTTATTGTCAATTTCTTTTGCTATGCAGAAGCTTTTTTGATATAGTCCCACTTTTTTTTGCCTTTACCTCCCTTGCATTTGGGGTCAAGTTCTTAAAATGTTCTCTA
The DNA here is from genome assembly GCF_964212035.1 of Myotis nattereri. Taxonomy (NCBI): domain Eukaryota; kingdom Metazoa; phylum Chordata; class Mammalia; order Chiroptera; family Vespertilionidae; genus Myotis; species Myotis nattereri. The sequence continues at coordinate 109,929,473 of NC_138076.1, forward strand.
CGACTAAGGTCAATAAGTTTTGTACCCATATTTTCTTCTATGTAACATTGTTTTGGGTTTTATAGTTAGGTCTTTGATCCATTTTGAGTTAATTATTGTACACGGGGACAAACTGTAATTCAGTTTTATTCGTTTGCATGTGATTTTCCCAGCACCATTTATTGCAGAGACTATCCATGGTGTGTTTCTGGCTCCTTGTGGAAAATTATCTGTGCACATACATATGGTTTTATAGTTGGGCTCTCTATTCTGTTCCACTGGTCTGTGTGTCTGTTTCTCTGCCAATACCATGTTGTTTTGCTTATCGTTGCTCTGTAGTATAATTTGAAGTCAGGTAGTGTGATACCTCCAGCTTTGTTCTTTGTTTTCAGTATTGCTTTGGCTCTTCGGGGTTTTTTATGGTTCCATACAAATCTGTTGATTTCTCATTTTATTTCTTTAAAAAATGACAGTGGGATTTTGATGGGGATTGCAGTAAGTCTGTATATTGCTTTGGGTTATATAGCTATTTTTACTATGTTGGTTCTTCCAATCCATGAACATGGGATATTTTTCCATTTTCTTATATTTTTTTCAATCTCTTTTAATAATGCTTTGTTATTTTCAGTATATAGGTCTTCATGTTCTTAAGTTTATTCCTAGGTATTTTATTCTTTTGGTTGCAATTGCAAAAGGAATTGTTTTGAGAAACATTGATTTATTGTTCCACTTATTTATGCATTCATTGACTGTATGTGCCCTGACTGGGAATCGAACCCACAACCTTGGCATATCAGGATGATGCTCTAAACAATTGACTCTACCTGCCCAGGGCCTGGCTTATGTATTTATTATTGATATTAAAAAAATATATTTTTTTATTGATTCAGAGAGGGAGAGGGAGAAACATTGATGATGAGAGAGAATCATTGATCAGCTGCCTCCTGCATGCCCCCTACTGAGGATCGAGCCCGTAACCCGGGCATGTGCTCTGACTGGGAATTGAATTGTGACCTCCTGGTCGATGCTCGACCACTGAGCTACACTGGCCAGTTTTTGTTTTGTTTTTAAATAGTTTACCCTTCTCCTGAAGATCCCAGCTTTATATGGAAGGATGTTCTCTTAGATCTCCACTTTGGGAAGGCCCTGGCTATGTCTCCTCTTTTCTGTAACTTGGGCAGCTGTCAAAATGAAAACTCAAGGTCACTTGGGGTTGATGTGTCTTTAGGGTGCGTGTATGCGTGCTTACTTTCATCTTTAGATCCCTGCTTTTGCTTCCTTTTTAGTTTCTGAGGATTCCTTAATTTCTTGTAAGCTCAGCAATACGTTAAAAATTTTTGGAATATTTTATTCACAATTTTTATTTGGTTTTAGCAGAAGAGTTATTCAAGGTATCTATCTAGTCAACATTATCATGAATGGAAAGCCCACCCATTCAAAAAGTAACAATTATCATTTTGTGTTAGTGATTTACATTTAGATAGGAGCCAGTGGTAAGTTCCAAAGGCTTAAGGAAACTGAAAATCTAGCAAATTCTTATTAATTTAAAATTTTTAGTGAATGAATCAAAGATTTTTACTATCCATGTTTTTGACTGGTACAAGTTTTTTGTCTGTAAAATGGGGATAATAATAGTATCCACCTCATAGGATTGTTGTGAGGGTTAGTGAGATCCTTTCTATCTTTTAGCTTATAGTTCATTGTGTATGAAGTCTGATATTTTATAAGTGGAATATCAGCCCTGGTCAGTGTGCCTCAGTTAGTTGAGTGTCATCCCATGGACTGAGAAGATTTCAGTTTGATTCCCAGTCAGGGCACATGACCAGGTCTCAGGCTTGATCCCCAGTAGGGGGCATGCAGGAGGCAGCTGATTGATGCTACCCTCTCACATCAATGTCTGTCTCTCCCAATCCTTCTCCCTGTCCCTCCCACTGTCCCTTTCCCTGCCCTCCTCCTTCTCCTTCTTCCTCTCCCTCCTCCTCCCCCTCCCCATTCCCTTGTATCTCCCCCTTCCCCCCCCCCCAGATGAATAATAGAAACATTTTATCTCATTCTTCATTATATAAAATTATATTCAGATCTGTACTTTATAAAGTGTGTGAATATCAGGGTGTCTAAAGACAATTGGCTTTAGAAAATATTTTTTTTGTAAACTAGCATATTAACTTGCAAAATTATGCTTGTGTAGTGCTGCTTTTCAAGGATGATGAGAAAAAAAGAATGTATAACTCAGAAATTTTTTGAGTAGTCTATAGTTGATTTGTATTTTCAGCAGTGCAATGCGGTAGTTGGTGCTTAGTAATGTGCTGAGTACTCAGGGTATCGCCAGCAGACATTCATGATGAAATTACCTTGTGAAAACACAAACTCAAAGTGTTGAATTGGGGAAAATAGTGGGAATGAAGAATTTGCAAATGGAAGGAAAAACATATATTTAGCAGTTAGCTGTACACAGTGTATTCTTAATAAAGCTTTTAAAAAAAGTAGTAGAGTTTGACACGATGCTTTATTGGAAATGTTTGCACTTTTACCTAGAGAGCTATAGAGGGTGCTGTATCCTTAAGAAAAGTAGTGGGAATTGGCTTTAATTTCATTAGGCCAGAGCATCGAAGTTAATTTATTTTTCTTGGATGTACAGCTTTTTTTTCTTCTTTCTACTATTTTAACTGAAATTAGAATGACTAATGTTCCATAATTGGTATAGTTTACAATGAATATTGACCTAATGGACTTGGTTGCGAAATGTTTGTCTTCCAGATTCTTTGAATATAGTTGAAATTATGATTTCCCTACTTTATACTGGTTATAGTAACAAAGGTTTATTTTCCTACAATTGCCTTCTCCCTCTCCTCCCAAATTGAAAATTGTCATGTTTTGATTGGTAGGCTTTATAAGCAGTCTCTTCTCTTCAGATGGGTCAAAGACAATCAAACCATATAATGGGACTGTATGCTTCGGTAGGTCTGGTTCAAAGGGTATTATCTTGAGAAGAGAGATTGTTAGAACAAAGTAGAATTTAAAAACCTGGGCAGACTTCAGATGTTGTGTGTTTTTTTTTGTTTTGTTTTTTAATAGAAACTGATTAATTTATTCAGATAGGAGTTCTTTAAATTCCAGACGTTACTGTTCTCTATTTTTTTTTTTAATTTAATGGTAATTTTAGAAAATTTGAGGTAGAATTATCTGATAATACTTTTTTTTTTTTGATGGTTAAAAAAATTTGGGTTTTTGTTTTTGCTAAACAGTGCTAAAATTTTTTTATTTTGAAGGCAGGGATGGAATTATTAATTTTGATCCATTTATTTAATTTTTAAAAAGGGGGAAAGAGATCATGGCCTAAAAAAATAGTAGTTAACCCCCACTTCACCCTCGAAGTTCTAGTCAGTTACATGAGCATCACCACTTTCCACTCGGAACACACTATTCAGATGATGCCCCATTGGATCATCCTGAAGGCACAGGGCAATGGGTACTAGTTTTAGCTCTCAGCAGGTTATTCAAACTAGGTAAATTGGTGGGCTAAAGTCCAGAAATTCTTTTTTTCCTCCCATTAATCCTTACCCGAGGTATGTATATATATGCCAGATTATTATGACCACCTGACGTTTGTAGGCAAATTAGCTATAATTTTGCGCTGAAGTAGCTAGAGGGCCAGACCATTATAAATAGGGAAGCAGGTTGTTTACCACGACAGTAGAAGTGATTTTTTTTTTTGAAGACATGAGTAAACAACGCGATTTAACAGCCTTTGAACGTGGGCTATATTTGAACGTAAGTGGCCAGATTATTATGACCACCTGACGTTTGTAGGCAAATTAGCCATACACTGCATCATATGGGATATGGAAGCCGAAGGCCTGTTCGAACACCTTTGCTGTCTGCAGTTACCAAGATAAAATGTCTCCAGTTCGCACAGAAACACAAGGAGTGGACAGTCGAGCATTGGAAAAAGTCATGTGGTCCGATGAATCACGTTTCCAGTTGCATCATGCAGATGGCAGAGTGAGAATTTGGCGGAAACAGCATGAAAGCATGCACCCCACATGCATGAGTACAACCCTTCAAGCTGGTGGGGGCAGTGTTATGGTTTGGGGCATGTTTTCCTGGCATGATTTGGGCCCTTTAATTCGTGTGGAACAACGTCTGAATAACACAATATACCTAAGTATCGTTGCTGTACAAGTTCATCCTATCATGTTGATAGCGTATCCCAATGGAGATGACTTCTTCCTACAAGACAGTGCGCCATGCCACGGTGCTCGTATTGTGCAGGAGTGCTTTCGAGAACATGAGGGAGACTTTACCTTGCTTGGGTGGCCCCCACAATCACCAGATCTTAATCCAATTGAGCATTTGTGGGGCGAAGTTAAAAGAGCCATCAGGCAGCTGGTTCCACAACCATCAAATCTCACAGAACTGGACAGTGCTATTCATCAGGCCTGGTGTCAGATTCCTCGCATCACCTTTCAACATCTCGTGGAGTCAATGCCAAGAAGAATCGCCGCAGTATTGAAGGCAAAAGGTGGCCCAACGAATTACTGATGGGGTGGTCATAATAATCTGGCCACTCAGTGTGTGTGTGTGTGTGTGTGTGTGTGTGTGTGTGTGTGTGTGTATATATCCCATGTTCAAAGGCTGTTGAGTTGCGTTGTTTACCCATATCTTCAGAAAAAAATCACTTCTACTGTCGTGGTAAACAACCTGCTTCCCTATTTATAATGGTCTGGCCCTCTAGCAACTTCAGTGTGAAATTATAGCTAATTTGCCTACAAACATCAGGTGGTCATAATAATCTGGCCACTTACTCTGTGTGTGTGTGTGTGTGTGTGTGTGTGTGTGTGTGTGGTTAATCAATAATATTTTTATTGATTTCAGAGAGTAAGGGTGGGGGAGATAGAAACATCAATGATGAGAGAGAATCGATTGGCCGCCTCCTGCATGCCCCCCACTGGGGATTGAACCCATAACCCGGCATGTGTCCCTGACCGGAATCGAACCCTGGTCCCTTCAATCTGAAGGCCAACGCTCTATCCACTGAGCCAAACTGGGTAGGAGGAGCCTGTCACCAAGGTACATGCCCTTGACCGGAATGGAACCTGTGACCCTTTGGTCTGCGGGCTGACTCTCTATCCATCGAGCTAAACCGGCTAGGGCTGTCCAGAAATTCTTTGCAGGATTTCTGTCCATTGACTGACCACATACAAAGTGTCAGAAGCCTATTAAAAATTAAGGGGGTGGACGTGGGGAAGGCCATAAGAGGAGGAAGTTGGCAGAAGAGAAATTATATAGGTCACTCAAGCTTTCTTCTGGGCTAGTGACTCTTGATATAGCCTTCAAGAGAGGTTGGGATACGTGGACTCTAGGTTTCTGATGAAAGAAAATCATCCCTTAAAGAGGAGCTGAACTGTGCCATGCAGAGAAGTTCTTGCAGAGGGCACTGGGGAAAGGGCAGTTGATCCTCCCATCTAGGAGACAGGAGGTTCTCCTAGTACCTTGAAGTAAGATGGAATGCTGATGGAGAATCCCGAGGTTTTGGCCAAATGTGAGACTGGTACACACATACAAACTGAAAAGCCATCAGGAACACCCAAAAGCCAACTCACACCTACATTTATTGGCTCTGCAAAGTGCTGCCAGAGATTCTTGCTGTCTATTAGTAAGAAGCAGAAAATATTTAGAGAACATTCAAAAATCTCTTTCCAAAGATTATATATTTGAAGTTAAGGAAAATAAAACTGATTCAAGCCATACCCTGTGTAAAAAAAAAGAAAACAAAGAAAAATTTAAAGTGAGACCTCTGTCTGCTGCTCTAGTCTCAACTTAAGTATCACAGTCAGCTTGTTACTTTTATTTTAGAAGAGAAGATGTAAAAGTTTCATTCATTTAGAAGGCAAATTATGCCAATGAATGAAATTTGTGCAAGAGTAGGCCTTTCTTCCCCTGGCTCCTGGCACCAGCTTTCCTCTGGCACCTGGGACCTGGGCTTCCCTCGCAGCCCTGGCTTTATCCGGAAGGATGTCTGGTCTAATTAGCATATTATGCTTTTATTATCTTATCGAATAAAGAGGGAATATACAAATTGACTGTCACACCATAACGGTCAAGATGGCTGCGCCCACAGCGGAGGCCGAGTTCTAGTAACGGGCCTTAATGAGCAATCAACAGGGACCTGAGGCTGTGTGGCGCTGGGCTGGGGAAGGGGACCTGAGGCTGCACCCCCTGCCTGGTGGGGCTTGACAGGGGACCTCAGGCTGCGCCCCCCGCCCAGCAGGGCTTGATGGAGGACCTCAGGCCATGCCCCCTGCCTCAGTGCCGGGCTGGGGGACCTGAGGCTGCGCTCCCCCCCGCCTGGAGGGGCTTGATGGGGGACCTCAAGTCGTGTGCCCCGGCCCAGGCTGGGGGTCCTGAAGCTGCCCCCCTTGCCTGGTGGGGCTTGATGGGGGACTTCACACCACACTCCCTGGCCTGGGCTAGGGGACCTCAAGGTGTGCCCCCTGGCCCGGGCTGGGGGACCTGAGGCTGCACCCCCCACCCGGTGTGCGCCAGGAGACCTTAGGCTTCACCCCTGCCCGGTGGGGCGTGATGGGGGACCTGAGGCTGTGGCCCCCACCTGGGGGGAGGGGCTTGACAACCGTGGGGCTGGCTGGATCTGGGTCTTGCATGATTTTGAGGCGCCGTGGGTGTGCGGGGACTTGACTCTGGTTCCTGCAGCGTGCCCCAGACTCTGACAGGAGGAAGATTTTTATATACATTTTACTAATTTTTTTTCATCTCGACACTTCTATTATAGAGAAAGGGCAAATAGCAATAGTAAAATATTTACTCTAATTCAGCGGTTTTCAATCTGTGGGTCGCGACCCCTTTGGGGGTCGAATGACCCTTTCACAAGGGTTGCCTAAGACCATCAGAAAACACATATATAATTACATATTGTTTTTGTGATTAATCACTATGCTTTAATTATGTTCAATTTGTAACAATGAAAATACATCCTGCATATCAGATATTTACATTACGATTCATAACAGTAGCAAAATTACAGTTATGACGTAGTAACGAAAATAATTTTATGGTTGGGGGTCATCACGACATGAGGAACTGTATTAAAGGGTCATGGTATTAGGAAGGTTGAGAACCACTGCTGTAATTAATCCCCCTTTAATGTGCACAAATTTTGTGCACTGTGCCACTAGTTATAGATAAAGGCAGGAATAGACTAGGAAAGGAAAATAACTTTGGATTCAGTTTCACCAGTGCTGAAGAATTTTGAAATTATTTGAACTTGGTCAAGTTAAATGGAATGATATATTTTGGAATAAAAGGTAATAAATTAGCTGGGTTTAAAAAAATACAAAAAACATGTGAGATAAGTACCTGTCTTTCTAAAATGTAGGCAACTTTAAAGGATTCTGACCCCAACCTTGCCAGGAATTTCTTCCTTTTTCCTGAAACTATATTTTAAATATTTATTATGAATTTCATGTTAATAGTTCCTAAAAAAAAAAAAGTTAAGAATTTGTGTTCCTGTTGTCCCCCCACTCCACAAAGTAAAAGTATTTTTTCATTGTGAGTAAAAGGATTGTTGTTGTTCAAGCTTCCTTACTGAACACATGTGCTCTATTTTTTTTTTTTTTGTTTCTCTTTAAATGTCAAGGCACCTCCTTCCATGGTCAACAATGAACAACGCCAGCATGCAGAGCACATATTCTTATCATTTAGGAAATCGAAGTCACCATTTGCAGTTTGCAAGCATATTTTGGGTAAGTATTCATTTTAAAAATATTTTTGCATAATCACTTCTAATTTTTCTCTCCTTGAATGTTACATATTTTAAATTCCTAATAAAATAAGCAGGTTTGTATAGTTATAATTTTTTTATTAATAATCATTCTCTGAAGTGGCTTTAAAGATATCCCATATAGCCAGACAGAAAACTTTTTTTAATTTTGGATTTTTCTCCCTTAGATATAGTGTTTAATAATTTGTTTTATTATGGACCATAGCGCGAAGGCTGTTAAGAGTGGGGGAAAAAGTCTAATATTTTTTTAATTGTTTTCAAGTGTGATGTCATTTATTATAGGAAATGTACTGTATATTATCTCAGTGTTTTAAAATTCAGATTTTTTTTGGAACTTTCTACATTTTCTTTCAATTGTTGTTTTTTTTTCCATAGTTTTTTTTTTTTTTTTTTTTTTAAGCCATGTAGTTTGTACTCAGCTTGCTTAAATGACTATTAGTTCTGTGTAGGTTATCACTGTATATCCTAAAATGAAGCATTGATTTTTACACTTGTAATGTATTATGAATACCTTCTATCTGACATATGTACAGAAATGATCTCTTTCCAAAGATGGTATTTTCTATATATATAGTCTTCTGCCTCTTAGATATTTTATAACTTTGTTATTACTGGCTCTCTTTTTTTTTTTTTTTTTTTTTTTTTTTTAAATTGGAACCATTTTTGTCCCCCAGAGTTAAGGCTCTGAAATGCTGAGTTATCCAGTGACCACAGAATTGGCTAGTTGAGAATTAGGAACTAAAATATCTGACCTTTTATTCTTGTTCTTTGACTTATCTGTTAGCCAGCAGATTGAAATCGCCTACAATGAAAGTTATAATGTTAAAAAAATACTCTACATATACAGGGTTATGAATTAGAGTTGTTAGATTGATTGGGTTGGAAATGCTCTGGTGCAGGGACTGTTGAGGTCCCAGCTACAGTGGTGCCTGCTGTATGTGGTCACCTTGAGGAGTCACTTACCCTCTCTGAGCCTATTCTCACCTGTGAAATGGGAATAGTGATGTCATCTTCCTTCATGGATTTGGCTTTGTTAAGTTGTGAGGTGCAAATGTAGTAACAATGTAGAAAAGCACTCTGTAAACACTCAGGTAAATGTCATGATCCCATTACCTTATTAAAAATATGATAAGCTTAAAAAATGCTGTTTTTTGTTTGGGAGGAGCTAGCAGTGGCAGTGAAGGTGGCTCTCTCCCACTTAGGAGTTAGATCCCACCGTTAGAGGAGAAGCTTTAATAACCACCTTTTAAATTCCAAATGAGGAAGTTTTGAAAAAATTTTTGAGTGTTAGTGGTGAGTTTGTTTCTGGCACTGAGATAATTTATTTTATGCCTGTGGAGAATATTTAACTCAGCATTAAATTAAAAGAAGCAAAACTAAACATCAGCCTTCAGAATTTAATGGAGACTTACTTCATCCTTACTGCCTGGAAATTGCTCAGCATTAATAGATTTAGAAAACCATTTTGTTAAATAGCACCTAAAATAAACTGAGATTAGTTTTCTTCATGGCAGGTGCCATAACTACATTAACTAGAGTTCTATTAGTGTTTCATTTAACTTTCTGTTACAATTCAGTCGTCATTCTGTACTAGTCAGGAAGTATTTGGTCTAAGTTATAAGTATTTTATTAGAGTGTATTTGCTTATACCGCTCTTTTTTCGAGTATGTGTATTTATGAAGTATTGTTGCTTTGTTATGATTTGAGCTTGTTTTGGAAAACTTGTTTTTCTGATAAAAATTTCTAAAGAAGGATATTGCCAATTCCAGCCGTGCTTCTAAAATCATTTTGGGTTTTGAGACATGAACTATTTTAAAAGCCTGAGTGCATGTATTATAGTCATTAATGTACTGCCAAGCCCTGTGTTACATTAATGTTACATCTAAACTTCACAGAGTATCTTTTAACTCCGTCCTCGTCCTCGGTTGCCACCAGCACAGAAAGGTTAATTCCTCTAAGAAGACTTCTCATGCAAGTGGCAGTCAATCACAATTCAGAATTTTCACATTTTTGTCTAGGGATTGTATATCATTTTTGTAGAATGTCAGAGCAATGTATTCTGATAAAAGGGAGACTTTCTCCTTGATGCTTCCCTTTTCTGGCCTCTTAAAATGCTTCCTTTCCCCTTCTCACTTAAGTTTTATTACATTTCTCATCTTTCCTCATTTCCTGGTCTTACCCTTTTGTTTTCATTCTAGTTTTAATTTTTTTTTTTTTGCTCTTTTCTAAAAGTGTGTTTACATACACATGTGCATGTTGCATGCTTGTGCATTTTGTCAGAAGAGCACTTCAGACTGCTTCACCTCAGAAGTCTTTGGCATAGGAAATTTTTAGGTTTATGGGGTCAAATGTTTCTTAAGAAATCCTGAGTTCTCTTCTTGTTCAAGAACTATTATATTCCCAGACAGTGAGGGAGTCACTGTCTACTGGGGCTTTGTGACATTCTTTTGTCCTCCTCTCAGGGAGAAATTGAATTATTTTATTTGTTACCTCAGAAATAGCCAAAATAAAGCAAAATGATGTGCATATGTGTCTGTCATTAAGCAGAATTTGTACTTTAAAGCCAGAGAGGTGATTTTCCTCACTGACATCTGGGCTTGACTACTAGGGTTTTCTTAAAACAACACAAAACTTTCTGATCGATCAAAATATAGTGTGTGCATTTCCTCTCTGACATTTACTTCATTTTAACTTTTGTTTTCATGGCTCTGTCTAGTTTCAGATGGTTGACAAGATACAAATGAATTTTAGTTATGTAATTATTAAAGTTACTGTGGTAGGAAATGAAAGTGTCCAGCTAAAGTGGCCTGGAAATAATTGGTCATCTAGACTGTGCCCTAGTCATGGAAAGTTGCCCTAATTAGAAATTCTAAATGAATGTGAGTTCCTTGTGAAGACCTGGCCATTTCCAGTGTCTCTCCAGCCGAGAAAAATAGGCCTTAGGTACTGTGTGGGTCCTGATGGCAAGTTACTAGAGTACCTGCGAGCAGCATTCACACATTTATGTTAGGGGTAAGTGTAGTGTAGGAAGGCTAATAACAGTTTTCATGAGAAAGTGTAATTTATTAGGTTAGAAAAACTCCTTCTTTGAAATTTGGCTTTCTTTTTTCCAGATTCCTCCTTTTGTAGAGAGCTTTTTATAGGGGTAGTAATGCAGAAACCTTCATTTAATACCAAGCAGATGAAAAGAGTTACCTTGAGCCCTGGCCAGGTACCTCAGTTGGTTAGAGCCTCGTACCATTATGCCAAGGTTGGGGGTTCAATTCTCGGTCAGGGTGCATATTGGAATCAGTTAATGAATGCTTGGATCGGTGGAGCAACAAATGGATGCAACAGATCAGGTGGATGTTTCTCTCTTCTTCCCTCCCCCTTTCTCTCCCCGCCCCCTCTTTCTAAAAATCAATTTATAAAAAGTCACCTTGGAAACTTTGAATGTCATTCACATTTTATAATTGTGCCCCCAGCACAAATAGAAGTAAGCATATTCCATTGCCCTTGAAGACCAGAAGGTGCTTGTTTGGTCTTACCTTCCTTGGCATGTGCAGTTAGGGCTGGATCAGCATTGCTTAAGGAACACAGCAGCCTTGTGATCTTGGATTTCCTTCTTCATCTCTTGGTGCTTCACTTCCTTTAACTGTAAAATGGCAGGAATTGAACTAGATGATCTTTGGAGTTCTATTTCTAAAGTTCTGTGAGTCCCTATGATTTTGCGTTCTTATTAAAATCTATGGTTAAGGATTTAAGGTTTTTCTTAAAATTTGTACTGTTGTAATGGAATATGAAGATAGGCAGAAACCATCATTTTGTTTTTAAAAGAGATTTATAATAAGAGGTTATTTGAGTGACCATTATGAAGCAGTACTTCATAGATAAAGCTGGGTTTTGTATCAAATCCTCTTTTAATAAAACACTTAATTTTCTCCTGGAACTTTAAATGCATCTTTTCATTATAAGTTTACATTTTTGGAAGCGATTGCTTTATTTATTGATTATTTTTTAAGGTTTCTAAATTTTTGTGAGTTTTGATGATCATCTCAATTAGAATTCATGTAAAGATAGCATGGAATAATAAAACGTTGAAAAGAAGGTCCAAATTGGTTCCTCTTATTAGTTTTGGTATTTTCAAAATTGCTAGGTAGTAGTGTAATGTAATAGGGATTTATGTAGGGTATGTCTTTTCTCTCACATTTTTATGGCTAATTGTGTCAAGATCACTTGGTAAGATTTCTAAAAGACCTAAACTTGAATAGGAGAGAAAATGGTGTATCTTCATGCTCTTCTGCTAATTTCTTGAAGGTGCCATTGTTTGCCTAGAGTGCATTTCTCTACTCATGTCCAATGATCTTGCCAAATAACCTGCACTCTAATCATAGACATTTCATGGATTTCACATGATGGTTACTTTTTGGAGCTTTAGAAAATTCCCACTTTTTCTTGACTTTATTTTGACTTGTTTCTCCCTTTTGATTATACTGTTTGAAAAGACTGCAGTTGTATTGTGAATAAAAGAAAAATAGAAAATTAACATGAACATAAAATATTTTTAGGTATGTTAATTTTCTATTGTTTCCCCCCCTCTGGATTCAATTTTTAGTTCAGATACTATCACTTGCTAGTTAAGGCTGGATCTTTCTAAGTGTAGCTTTGGGATTTTACTCAGTTTGATCAGTATTGCAATCAGAAAATTCACAAGAACTTCTCACCTTGTGTAAATTGATTCCTTTTTTTTTTTTTTACTTTTTTTTTTAATTTGAGAAAAATATCTTAATGGTTGTATTTATTTCTGAACTTACTATTGGAGATGGGTCATCCTGCTGAAAGCTTAATTACTTACATTGAAATATATGTGTATATACATTATTTTGTTAATCTTCACCTGAGAATATTTTTTCCCATTGATTTTTAGAGAGAGTGAAAGGGGGAGGAGAGAGAAAGGGGAGGGGGGAGAGAAAGAAAGAGAGAAGGAGAAACATTGATATGAGAGAGACACATTGATTGGTTGGCTCCTACACCAACTGGGCCCAGGAATCGAACCTGCAACTCAAGTACATTCCCTTGACTGGGAATCGAACCCAAGACTCTTCAGTCTGCAGGCTGATGCTCTAACCACTGAGCAACCAACCAGGGCTACATTGAAATATTTTAACAGTGTGGCTCATCACAAATAGTAATGTTCAAAGACTAGTTTATTAAGGTATTTTGCAGGTACCAAGTTCTGTTTTGCACAGGGTGAGAATCTCTTAGGAAGTTTTCTGACTGCTTTATATTTTTATTTTATTTTTTTTAAAGCTGTGTTATTTTTTAGTTCCTCATGCTTTGGAAGTAACAGTTGAAGAGAGGTGAGGAAAGTTTGTGAAAATTGTGATCGGGGATTAGCTGCCACCTGCCAGAGGTGTCTTCTGAGAGGAACTAACCTCTTTGTGGTGCTAGAGCAAGGTCACTGGATTAAAAAAAACAACAGGTAACCATCTTATTCCTTGTCTGAAAAGTTCAATTAATAAATGCAATGTGTTCAAGGGAAGATGAGCTGCTGTTTACAGAAAGAATCTAATTCTTTCCTCAGAAACAAGCAAGGTGGACTATGTCCTCTTTCAAGCTGCCACGGCTATCATGGAGGCAGTGGTCCGAGAGTGGATTCTCTTGGAAAAGGGCAGCATTGAGTCACTGCGAGCATTCCTTTTAACTTACGTCTTACAGAGGCCCAAGTAAGTACACAGAGGAGGTTCTGCTGAAACACTCATGCTAAGCTTATCCTTTTGGAGCTTTTCCTTTTGTTCTTCTTTATTTCTTTTAATGATAGACATCATGGGGAAGCTCTGTGTGGGCCTCATATTTTAAAAACTCATACACATGGTCCTAGCCCAGCCGTGGGCAAACTACGGCCAGCGGGCCGGATCCAGCCTGTTTGAAATGAATAAAACTAAAAAAAAAAAGACCGTACCCTTTTATGTAATGATGTTTACTTTGAATTTATATTAGTTCACACAAACACTCCATCCATGCTTTTGTTCCGGCCCTCCGGTCCAGTTTAAGAACCCATTGTGGCCCTCGAGTCAAAAAGTTTGCCCACCCCTGGGCTAGCCGGTAGTTGTGTCCTTGTGATTTCTAAAGGCTGGATTGTAAAGTTCAGAGTTATGTTTTCTTTAAGAAACAATTGTGAAAAGACTGTTAAATCTCTAGCTCCTTGTCTAATGAGCTTTTTTTTTTAAAAAAAACCTTTTTTTATTGATTCAGGGAGGAAGGAAGAGGGGGAGAGAGAGATAGAAACATTAATGATGTGAGAGAGAATCACTGATTGGCTGCCTCCTGCGCGCCCCTCACTAGGGATCGAGCCCACAAACTAGGCATGTGCCCTTGGCCGGAATCGAACCCAAGACCCTTCAGTCCACAGGCCAATGCTTTATCCATTGAGCCAAACCTGCGAGGGTTAATGAGCTTCTTATAATGCCTCCAGTTGGGACCAGTACTTCTTTCACCACACTGAGGAACAGATCTCAGAGATGAGATTTTAAAAAAGATTTTTAAAAATTTGCTTGTTTCTATAACGTTGTGTATTAGATAGCTAGCATGTTGCCTTTCCATGGGAATAGATTTAAGATTATATTTCTGCTTGGAGATGGATATTGGGTCAGAATTTTTCTCTTAATTGGTGGAATCATAATCTGGCTCTTAGTGGGTTGACTTACATGTATCAAACATTGAAGAAACTAATGCTTACATAGTGCTTAGTGTGTACTGGGCATAGTTTTGAGAACATTTAATTCTTATAATAACCCTATTACTGTTGTCCCCATTCCACAGAAGAGAAAACTGAGACTCTGAGTGTTAACTATCTTACCTAGGGTCACATAGCCGGTAGATAATGGAGTGTGGATTTGCACCCAGGTCTTCTGGCTTTGGAGTCTATACATAACCACTGAGACGTAAGCAGGGTTATTAGGAGTTCAGGCATAGTGAGAAATTTGGGAGTATTTTCATATTAGAATTATGTAAAAATTTTCACTTTGATCTTTATGTTTTACAGCCTCCAAAAGTATGTTCGGGAACAGATTCTCTTAGCAGTAGCAGTAATTGTAAAACGAGGCTCACTAGATAAGTCAATTGACTGCAAGAGCATTTTTCATGAAGTCAGCCAGTTGATCAGTAGTGGCAATCCCACTGTGGTAAGTATGCTAACTGTTCACATTTGTAAATATTTATCTTCCATATTATACAGATTCCATTTCAGCAATGGCTATCTACATGAAAGAAAAAGCACTTTTTAATTGTTCCTATTTTCTCTAGTCCTTTTCATACATGTGTACATACTGTAGATATAGTGTAGTTCGCCTTTTCATTTGATCCTATATTTCCATATTGCTGTAGTATTCATAATCATCATTTTAATGCTGTAAAATATCATAAGCTAATATACCACACTATGCTTAGCCATTTTCCTTCTATTGAACACTTCCTCCATTTTTAATAAACCTTTGGCAGCTACTAGTGAACATGGATGTAGTGTTGGTTAGAAACTTTCCTTATAAAGGAGATTTTAAGAGGTATTTGAAAAAAAGAGATTATTGATGGTTTTCTGTAGGTGAAAGAGGGTTGACCTCATGAGTTAAGTGAGGTCAGACTATATACCTTCGTTGGCCAGAAACTATGTAGTTTGGCTTTCACTCTTCCCTTTCTAATAATATATTTTTTGTGGTCCATCCCTTATACTAGTCTGTTTAAATAAATTTGGGGCAGTATAGTAGATTTTTATTGTGGATTAACAATTAGGGGCTGCCCAGCAGAGGAGCGCTCAATGAGTATATTAAGCATTCATCAAGTGTTGATCTCCCCATTGGTATCACCCCTATATTTATATAATCTTATTAGGACATGAATACTACTAAATGATCTCTTGTTCTATCAAATAATATTTTAATTATTGAAAGTCAGAAGGAAGTATTTATGCTATTATTCGTGAGTGAAAACTAATTGTGTATTAAAATTGAAAACCAACTTATTAGCTCTAATTTTAATGCTTTAAGAAATATTTTATAGTCTTGATTCTCTACAGATAATTTTGTGGAAGACTATCTAATTCATAAAATGTTTCCTAAGGATATTATATTTTTTGGACACAGTACAGTTTTCCATTTATGACATGTTCTTAGAGCAAGTGTGCTTGTACAGTTATTAGATAATAGGTTGTTTCATGCCCATTTTTGTGATGGGTCATTTTCCTTCTGTGGCTATAAAGGTTGCTGAGGTTACTTCACTGCAGTTTGCAAGGTTCAGATCTACTGTGTACTAGTTAGAAACTTTAACTTCCTAAGGAAAGGAGCTAAATTTTTTTATTTGAAATTAATGTTTAAGCAAAATTTTAATCTATTTCATGTTTGTTTTATTTCCTTTGATAGTAGGCATACATTAAATCACATTTAAAGCTGTGTAATTTAGCATTTAGTCTCCTTTCTTCCTTTGCCATGTGAGAGGAGTGGGTGAGAAACTGACTTGTCCACAGCAGCACTGTCCTGGGTGTGATACCAGCTAATCTCTCTCATCACAGGCTCATTGGTTAGGGGAGCAGCTGGAAGTCTGAGTGTACGGCAACCTTTCATAAAGTTTATTCTTGGTCATAAAGCTCCTGGGGTAAGAGCCAAGCTATTATAAGAGACAATCCTCTCTCTGAACAAGAGTATTGTATTTTGTCAGCTGGAGTTAGTGTTTGAGTATCTTGTGCTTGTGACAGTAACCTGGTGAGTAAGGCAAGCTATCTCTTAGGGTATTTTTTCACTGTAATGAAATTAATGGCTTTTAATAGAAATGAGAATGCTGCTGTAAGACTTAAATGTGATGACAACAGTTACTTAGTTGTTAGTGAATTAACTTGTGGATTTTTAGTACTTCAGTGAAAGAATAGATTAGACAATTTTATAACCTTGAAGTCTCATTGAGTATCTTCTGCTTGTTCTACTTATTTAAATTTTCTTTTTGGAATTTATCAACAACTGAAAATATAGGGAATACATTGTGTATTCATTTTTCACTTCTCCTTTGTATTAATATAGTGTTAGATGTAGAGATAAAGTTGACTCATTAATCCAGATAACTGAGCATCTACTCTGTTACTTTAGTGATGCTCTAGTTATGGTTTTCCCTTATTAATTGATAACCTATCTTGTGATTTTAATTTGGTGTAATGTAGATAATCAAGAAGTAGGATTAGAAAGGCCAAAATAGGTGATTATTTTATATCATGATGATAAAAATCCTGTTGCTTCTTTATCTTATAGGTAACCTGCTGCATTTTTACGTGGTACTTTTACCTGCATGACTTAATTTGAACCTTAGGACAATCACATGAATTAGGCAGGGTAGAGGGAGTGACCCTTTTTGTAGATAAAAAGTGAAGCCAAGGCAGAAGTGAGTTGCCCTCAGGTACCTAAAGTGGCAAATCCTGAGCTGTTGTAACCCAGATTTCCCGACTTCTTTTTCTAAACGGGGATTCTAGTACTGGACTCCAGAAAGAGTCATGCAATATTTTTACTTAGAATCTATTTGGATATAGTTTTAATAAATTGTATTACTTGGTTTCTAACTTGTCGGAAATAAGAATTATCAATTTAGGATGGCTTGTTAGTGTTGGCCACATTGCCAACAGCATGTGTGACACCAGACCAGGATGACTGAGAAAAACGGGAGTGGTGTAATCCAAAAGCCTGGGCTCTGGTACCACTTGGTCATGGCATGTAAAGCCTGTGCGTTTTAGTAGATTTCAGTTGTTTGCGATTACAACATCAAATAGTAAGTGTTTTAGAAATAAGTCTTTTGGAAACATTTACAAGAAGTAAGTTCCGTTAAAAATGTTTGCTGCATTTGGAAAATAAACAGATATTCGCTTAATTCTTTTTTATCTTGGATAAATGAAGCCTTGCTATGTTAACCTTTTATAAGTCTCAAACTTGTATAATGGTATTTATACTAGTTTAATCCCTGTAAACTGTAGTAGACAATCTCATAGTCTCTTCTTTATCAATCAGTCAACTTTAATCAAATTTCTTTGAAATTCACCATTCTAAATTATTTAGAACAGCTTTTGTTTTTGACCCTCTTGAGTATCAGAGTCACTGTCTCCAGTACAGAAATAATATCTAGCCCTGACTTTGACAAGGGTTAGAGAGGCAGTACTTGAAGATACAATAAAAACTCCATATAATGGACTAATTCGTGTGAGGGGTTTGCCCATTAAAGCCGAAAGTCTGTTATATAACAAAGTAGGTTTTCTGAATTTGTATGTTAAAGAAGTGACAAATTAGTTAGTTTACCTGCCTTTACTTATGTAGACATGTTTGTGTAATAAAATTAAGTATGTATGCCCCTGGCTGATGTGACTCATTGGTTAGAGCATTAACCTGCACATCGAAGGGTTGTGGGTTTGATTCCCAGTCAAGGGCACGTACCTGGGTTGCAGGTTCAATCCCTGGCTCTGGTCAGGGCATGTGAGGGAGGCAACCAATCCATAATCTATATTTCTCTCTCTTACATTGATGTTTCTCTCTCCCTCTCTCTGATTCTCTCCCTCCGTCTCTTCCTCCCCTCCCTTTCTCCCTTGCACTCTTTCTAAAACTCAATGGAAAAAATATCCTCTCGTGAGGATTAACAAAAAATAACAGTGAATTAATAACAAAAAAACCCCTGTTAACTTAAATATACGCAAATCTTGGTTGAAAGCATTTTAAAATTAACAAAACGTTAATTTTAATGTGAGACATATGAACCGGAAATTTTGTCTCTTAAATCCGAAGTCTGTTCAATTGAGGCCCTCAAAATCTAGGGTTTACTGGTACAGTACTATTCGGTGGGGGGTTCAGAGGTAATGCACTTGGGCTAACCATTAAGATCTAAGTCTGAAGCAAGCACACAGGAACCTTCTTCTACAGGATAAGAAAAACAAAACACTTGTGACCTCTCATAGGCGAACTGGATGCTTACCCCCTTCCTCCCTCTCTCTGTCCTGAGAAGGAACTGTCTCCTTTTCTCTCTTAGGATTACACTTTCAGTTTTCTTCCCAGCTATTGTAATGCACCTACCATGAGAGTAATTTTGAGGTTTTATTTAATTGATAATTAAATACTGAAAATGTGTGAATACTTTGGGAAATGAGTCTTAGATGCACTGTGATGTGAATTACTCTGTGAATAGCCAGAAATACTCTGTTGATATGTGAAGAAGTGCTTTACTCTCTTAATGTACAATCAATACTTAATCATTCCTTATTCTCCAGGGATTTCTGTTCTTTTGGCACCTTTGAGCATTAGCAGTATAGTATAATTAATGTTTATGATACTGCTCTCAAGTCTTTACAGGGCTTCCAAATTAAGGAGCGATTAAACTGTTTGGTTTCTTTTAATGATGAAAATATCTTATTTAGTTATTTGAAAGCTGGTAATTTTGCGTACATTAAAATCAGAATATTTGATTTCTGGTAATAACTCTTAGCCATGATGCATAATTTATTTTCATGTATTAAGTCTTTGAGTGGTAAATTTGATAAGAACACAGTTGCTTTTAAAAATTTGTGTTTATATTTCATAAATATGAAGAGGAAAAGGAAAATACAAAACACAACATCTCAGTTGATGGTAATGGTGTGTATTTAATGATACCTGTGCATTAACACATCGGGAAGCTGTGGACAAATGTTAACAGTAGTGGCCCTTGGATGGTAGGATTGTGGGAAATTTTATTCCCTTCTGTGCTTTTCTGTACTTTCTGGTTTTTAAAAGAAGATGATACATTATTTTTGTAGGAAGAAAAAGGTTTATTTGCATTACGCTTATTAATTTGTGTAGTTATTCAGTGTCTGGTAAGTTAATTTATTTTAAAACAAAATGTTCAGAAAGCTAATAAGTCTGTAATAAGAATGTATTTTGTTTTAGTTATCATGGGTTAAGAATGTACTTGCTTTTATGGGTGAATTAGTACTTCCTTAGAGTAAAAGGTTGCTGTTTTAGAGCAAGCTTGTCAAACTCAAAGGCTAACACAGGCCAAATAAACACGGTTTAAGTTTATGTGGGCCGCAAAAAAGCAAAAGCTTTAATTTTCATAGAAACATAGATTTATTTTGATAGAGACATGCTCATGACAAAGGGCTGAAATAAATGATTAATTGTTAACATAAAATAAAAGAACATTTTAATAAAAATTAATATTTTTCTTGAACATTAACTTATCAGACACTGAATAACTGCACAAATTAATAAGCATAACACAAATAAACCTATTTTTCTTGTTCTCCGAAAGCAAAATATTTCCTGTTGCGCACACCAAACAAGTCAGTCCAAGACTAATGACATGGCAATTGGCTGCTAAAAGATTCACTGCTGGTATTAATGGAGAGAAATGGTGCACCTGCGCATAAGGCTTGTAAGGGAAATGAATGCAACACAATTATAGTAATCAGTCATTAGCAAACGTTGTAGTTCGTTGTTAATAATTATGTATAACAGAATGTTGTAAAAATTAAGACATTTTTATTAAAATGTTTCTTACATACCATTACATTGGCTCGGCCGCAAAAATATTTGTTGTGGGCCGCACGCGGGCCGTGAGTTTGACATGCTTGCTTTAAATTGTAAAATGAAATGAGTGTGCAATGAACTGTTCTCTGTAAGAGAAGGCAGTTAAACTTGTACACTTCTCTAAATGACTTAGGGAAGAGGGACATTTTTATATTAAAACAAATGTATATTTTGAGGTAAAATTACAAAGTGTGTGGTTTGTG
This sequence comes from Myotis nattereri, assembly GCF_964212035.1. Lineage (NCBI taxonomy): Eukaryota > Metazoa > Chordata > Mammalia > Chiroptera > Vespertilionidae > Myotis > Myotis nattereri. Next base: position 109,950,010 of record NC_138076.1, read on the forward strand.
TTTAAGTGGGTTCAGAGTAATTTATCCTTCTTGAAAGCAGTTTGGTCTGTCCCCCTGATTCTTGACAAATTTGCATATGTTTTCTGTTGTTAGGGTTTCCTGGCAGGGAAAAGTGTGAGAAACTGTTGTAATGTATGGGCTAGTAGGCCATCTGTAAATATCAGTTATACATCATGCTTATTTTAGTTGAGATTAAGAGGCCAATAGTAACTTAATTCTTTTTACATTTTCTAAGAGGAAAATTTCAGACATATGCAAAAATAAACAAGAGTATATTGGTCACCCATGTAACCATCATTCCAATAAATATCAACTCATGGCATATTTGGGAATTTAATTTTATGTATATTTGCTAAGATTTGCCAAGATAAGCATCTGTAAGGTCAAGGTACCCACATCACAAGCATTTCTGAACAAAGATGTGGCAGTTAGTGGGTGGGATGACTGTTCAGCTGTTCTGTTGGCTTGCATAAATAGTATCATCTTGACTTTAATCTTTGGTTATTCAGAGGTAGTGAGCATATTTCTGTGTAACCCCTGGAAATGTGCCAAAATAATTTGTATCCTCTCCATTCTTGGCACCTTTGACTCTAAATAGTCTGTGAATAAAAATGATGAGTTGATATTAGGAGGCTGTTGGATAGAGCCATTGAGGAGGAAAACCTTCGTTTTCAATGAAAAATATTTTTGAATACTACCTGGTTAATATTTGGAAGACTATAAACTTTCCACTTTTCATCTATTTGGAAATACATTTTACTATCATCTGAGCATAGACAGACCTGGGCTTAATTTCAGCTGGACTTCATTTCTTCTTCTTCTTTTTTTTTTTTTTTTAAAAAAATACTTCTTTGTGTTTATTTATTTATTTTTATAAGCCAATATCGTTGAAAGTATTACATATATCCTTTTTTTCCGCCCTCATTGCCCTTACCCGCTCCCCATCTTCATTTCTTATGTCTGTGAATCTCATTTCTTTCTAATGTAAAGTGGGTAATAATATATTCACTATCTTAAAATACCACTTATACTCTGTGATCAAATTAGGAGTATGTCCTGAGTTCAAGTGTTGGATGGATTTGGGTAACTGGGGTTGAGGAAGAACTAACAATTACTAGGCCACTTAGGAAGGAGAGCCAATCATTATTTTGTACTATCTGATTTTCTCTTTGGTAGGTATAAATCTAAAGATATAATGGAAGATCTAAAGATAGAAAATGTTTCATTATGTTTGAACAAATGTGGTATTGAAACAAGGTATTGGAAAAATAATGCCTCAATTATTTCTTACCCAATGATGACAGCAAACTCTGGCCTGTTCTATTCTGACTGCACTATTGAGTGAATTCTCAAGTTCAAGTAAAACCAGCAACATCGGACTGAGCATGGAATTCCATGGCAACTGCAAAAGAGTTTTCCAGGTATTTGCATTTTTGTTCTTATGTTTTAATGATAAGATCGTGCGCTTTTTATATAGTCTCTTCTCAATGCAGTGAGAACATTTATTTGATCTGGTTGGATGACAGCCTACACCTGAAGGTTTGTGTTGTGATTTCTTACGATATAATAAAGTGATAGGTTTGGTGAGTATAGATGACAATTTAAGGTTACTTGTTTAACGCTAGTCTTTAAATAAAAAGACAAAAAGGAAATACTACTCTAAAGATTCTTAATTTATTTATTTTGATCTTATTGTGTTTAGATGTCAGTGCTTCAATTGGTAGAACCCTGATGGCCTTAAAAATAGGCCTGGCAGAATGCCCGTGAGGGCTGTATATTTAAAATGTTATTGCAGATGGTGTGGGCTCTTTGTCTTGTGTGTATTATTTGGCTCTGAAGTAAAGTTATGTGAAGGCACTGGCTTAAATCCGAGGATCCTGCACTAGAGCAACTAATGCTCCAGCTCTGTCTAGTTGTCAGACTCACTGCTCCACAAAGTAGCCTTTCTGTCACAGTAAATGTATTCAAACTGGTGTCACCTGAAAGCTCACTGTGGTGAAAATATGAGCAGGCCTGAAAATGGAAAATGTTCCTAAAGAAATAGTGTTTTCCATTGGAAATGTTAAGGTTTTTGTTTGTTTTCTATTATAGTTCTAAAAAGGGAATGCATTTTGAATGACCTTACGACACAAAAATACTTGTAACCTATTTATTGCAGGAAGAAGACCTTCGTCAGATCTTCGTGTTAACCGTGGAAGTTTTGCAGGAGTTCAGCAGGCGGGAAAACCTCAGTGCTCAGATGTCCTCAGTGTTTCAGCGCTACCTCTCACTCGCCAATCAGGTCTTGAGCTGGAACTTTCTTCCTCCAAATTATATCCTTTAACAACTGAATAAGATGACAATTATGGCTGAAAGTACCTTATTTCTGTGGTTTGTAAAACATGTTGAAATGAAATAAGTGTTTTTTAGAAGTGGAATATAAGTTTATTTTATACTAGAGACCTGGTGCACGGATTCGTGCACCAGTGGGGGGTCCCTCAGCCTGGCCTGCACCCTCTTGCAATCTGGGACCCCTCAGGGGATGTAGTAGTTCATGAAGCGGCAGGCGGCCGGGGAGGAGCCCACGCCTGGGCCAGGCGCTGCACTGGTCCCACTCATCCTGGCTCCGCGGCACCTCCCTGCACCACAGCTCAGTAGTGCTACCACAGAGGCAGGAGAGGCTTGTGCTGCCAGAGAAGTGCTCGCCAGCCATGAGCCCAGCACCTGGTGACTGCCTGTCAGCTGAGCAACACTCCCGCTGTGGGAGTGCACTGACAACCAGGGGGCAGCTCCTGCGTTGAGCGTCTGCCCCCTGGTGGTCAGTGTGCGTCATAGCGACTGGTCAAATGATCGAGCGGTCGACCAGTCACTTAGGGTTGTATATCTAAATTGCAGGCCTGGTACACAACATTTGTGCACTGGTGGCGGAGGGGGGGGGGCCCCGGGGGGGTCCCCTCAGACCGGCCTGTGCCCTCTCACAGTCCGGGACCCCTTGGGAGATGTCTGATTGCCAACTTAGGCCCGCTAAGCAGGCCTAAGCTGGCACTCGGACATCCTTAGCGCTGCCGTGGAGGGGTAGAAGCTCCTGCTGCTATGCTCGCCAGCTGTGAGCCCAGCTTCTGGCTGAGCGGTGCTCCCCCTGTTGGAGTGCACTGACCAAGAGGGGGCAGCTCCTACATTGAGTGTCTACCCCCTGATGGTCACTGCACATCATAGCGACCAGTCGTTCTGCAGTTTGGTCAATTTGCATAGTAGGGTGTTATTATATAGGATATTATATAGGATACATAAAAGCCAAGTGACCAGAATGACCGGTGGCTATGATGTGCACTGTGGCTGGCCAACTGGCCCGCCAATCGCCCCCCACCCCCTACCCCAATTGGGGGTAGGGCTGGCCAGCCAACCTCCTGTGGCCCCTCCCCCATGCACAAATTAGTGTACCAGGCCTCTATTATATAGATAATACGCAGTACACTGGACTACTCAGAGGATTTAAAAATTACATTTACAGTTTTGTAGAAGATTGACTAAATGGAAAACTGGGTAGATGTTGGGACTCTTGCTTCCTAAAGGAAGGGCAGTAACTCTTAGGCAGGAAAAGGAGAAAATGGGAAGTGTATTTCTATTAAGCAACTGAATTGTATCTTCTTGTAGAATGTAATGACTTGAACATTTTGACTGTCTTTCCTTAAGTCTCTAACTTGACTTTAAAAAAATCCTCACCTGAGGGTATGTTTGCAGAGATGGGGGGAGTGAGGGACAGAAGGGGGGAAGGGAGGGGAGAGAGAGAGAGAAACAGTGATCCATTGCCTTCCATAGGCACCCTGACTGGTGATTGAACTGAAACCTAGGTATGTGCCCTGACAGGGAATTGAACTGGCCACTTTTCAGTGTAGGGGACAACTCTCCAATCAACTGAGTCGCCTGGCTAAGACTTTTTAAAAATATATATATATTTTATTGATTTTTTAGAGAGGAAGGGAGAGAGATAGAGAGCTAGAAACATCGATGAGAGAGAAACATTGATCAGCTGCCTCCTGCACACCTCCTACTGGGGATGTGCCCGCAACCAAGGTACATGTCCTTGACCAGAATCAAACCTGGGACCCTTTAGTCCGCAGGCTGACACTCCATTCATTGAGCCAAACTGGTTATGGCACCTGGCTAAGACTCTTAACTTGATTTTTATGGTGGCAGTATTGTTCAAGGGTAAATAATAAGGTCATTATGTTTATTCTTCAAAGATGTTTTTAAGAGAAAATATGGAAATTTTGTTTCTAGCAAATTATTAGTTATACAAAAGCAATTTAAATGGGTTAGATTACAGCTTCAAACATCTACTTTTTTGCCCGGCTGGTATGGCTCGGTGGTTGAGCATTGACCTATGAACCAGGAGGTCATGGTTCAATTGCCGGTCTGGTCACTTGGCCGGGTTGCGGGTTCAATCCCCAATGTAGGGTGTGCAGGAGGCAGCCTATCAATGATTCTTTCTCATCATTGATGTTTCTCTCTCTCTCTCTCTCTCTCTCTCTCTCTCTCTCTCTCTCTCTCTCTGTCCTTTCCTCTCTAAAATCAAAAAGATATATTTTAAAAAATATATCTACTTTTTAAATCAGTTATTGATGTGGGAAGTTTGTATTTTGGAGAGCATCTCCTTAGTTTAAAGTTTACAATTTGCTCTTCTGGAACATTTGCTGCCCATTGATAGATTGAAGGCTGTGCTACACAGTGGCTCTCATTTGTGTTACGTTCAGTCAGACATATCTACGATCACTCTCAGCTGAACAAAGGTAAATTACTTAACCTCCCTGAGACTCAGTTTTTCCAAAAGTAAAATGGGGATAAGGAATGTTAAGTGGATTAAATGAAACAATACATTTACAACACTCAAGACTTAGCCAGTATTTGTTGTATTAGTCTCCTTGAATAAAGAAGTTCATCAGCTAGCTACCTACAAATGCTCTTCCTTCTTAAATATGACATATTACCTATGGTATAGGAAATTACAGTTAGTTTAATTTAATCTCTTCTAGATGTCTTTAATCAATCCTCTCCCAAAGGCAATTATGGTGAGTTGTTGTTCTGTGGGGCAGTTTACTGGAGGTTTATCACTTCCTCCTTTTATCCCTAATCTCTAATCATCTTTCTCCTAAAAAACAAGCCTATATAATAAAAGAGAAACATGCAAATTAACCATCCCTCTGCCACACCACCAGCCACGCCCACCAGCCAATGAGGAGCAAACATGCAAATTAACCCAACAAAGATGGAGGGTAATTTGCATACGCACAGCAGGAGAGCCAGAGGCTTGGGGAAACAGCTCCCTTGGTCGGGGAAAACCCAGAGCGTGGGGAGCACCAGGAATTCTGGGAATAGTAGTTTTGGTGGCAGCCCCAGGACCGGAAGTGGAAGCCCAGAGCATGGGGAGCACCAGGAATGCTGGGAATCATAGTTCTGATGGCAGCCCCAGGACTGGAAGCGGAAGCCCAGAGCGCAGGGAGCACCAGGAATGCTGGGAATCATAGTTCTGGTGGCAGACGGATCTCCTAGACACTAGAGCAAAGTGAGCCTGGAGCAAGTTACTGTTGTGGTGGTTGGGGATGGAGGGAAAGCAAAGGTGAGAGACATAAGTAAAATCAGAGTGTTTAGGAAAAATTAAAGGGAAGATATCCTAAAACTTCCAGGAAATCTTCACCAATGGAGCAAAGAAAAAAAAAATCCTCTATTATTCTGTGAGTAACAAACCATACTGAGGTGGCGGGGGGTCTCAGACAATTTGCTCATATGATTTCAAAGACAGACAGAAACTCCCGGATTGGAGAGGGCCCCCCTGAGGGCTCCCAAATTGGAGAGACTGCAGGTCGGGCTGAGGGACCTCCACCCCCACCCCCCATGCACCCCACCCCCCCACCAGTGCACGAATCTTCATGCACCGGGCCCCTAGTGTTATATATTTATTATTTATGTTTTTGGATTGTTAAGAAGCACATATTTTCTTAGGTATGCTTTAAATTTTTTCCCTGAGGGTGTTACAGTATAATTTTTGCTTAGGTGTTTTTTAATTATACATATACTAGTGACCCGGTGCACGAAATTTGTGCACATTAAAAGGGAATTAATTAGAGGAAATATTTTAATATTGCTATTTGCCCTTTCTCTATATTAGAAGTGTCAGAGATAAAAGAAAATTAGTAAAATGTACATGAAAATCTTCCTCCTGTCAGAATCTGAGGCATGCTACGGGAACCAGAGTCAAGTCCCCACCCACCCACGTGCGCCTCGAAATCGCGTGAGACCCAGACCCGGCCAGGCCCACCCCTATTGGACTAGATCCAGACCCAGCCGACCCCACCCCCGTCAAGACCCTCCGGGTGGGAGGCACAGCCTCAGGTTGCCGGGCCTGGTGCTGGGTGGGGGGCACGGCCTGAGGTCCCCCGTCAAGCGCCGCCAGGCGGGGGGCGCAGCCTCAAGTCCCCCAGGGCGGGGCACGTGGCCAGTGGTCCCCTGGCCCAGGCCAGGGCGTGGGGTGCACCTTGAGGTTCCCCGTCAAGCCCCACGGGCAGGGGGCATGGCCTGAGGTCCCCTGTCAAGCCCTGCCGGGAGGGGGGCACAGCCTGAGGTTCCCCAGCCTGGCGCTTGGGCAGGGAGTGCGGCCTGATGTCCCCTGTCAAGCCCCACCGAGGGGGAGGGGGGCGCAGCATCAGGTTCCCTGCCCCGGCCCAGCACCATGAAGCCTCAGGTCCCTGCTGATTGCTCATTAAGGGTCGTTAGGGGAACTTGGCTTCCACTGAGGGTGCAGCCATCTTCTGTTAAGGAATATATCCTACATTCAAAGGCTGTTAAATCGCATTATTTACCCATATCTTCAGAAAAAAATTCACTTCTACTGTCGTGGTAAACAACCTGCTTCCCTATTTGTAATGGTCTGGCCCTCTAGCAACTTCAGTGCAAAATTATAGATAATTTGCCTACAAACATCAGGTTGTCATAATAATCTGGCCACTCAGTGTATTGCTGGTTCTGATTTGCTAATATTTTGTTGAGGATTTTAGCATCTCTGTTCATCACAGATATTTGCCTATTATTTTCTTTCTTTGTATTGTCTTTATCCGGTTTTGGAATTAGGATAATGCTGGCCTCATAAAAAAGAACTTGGAAGTGTTCCTTCCTCTTGAGTTTTTTGGAATAGTTTGAGGAGAACAAGTGTTAGTTCTTCTTTGAATGTTTGGTAAAATTCTCCTGTAAAATCATCCAGTTCAGGACTTTGTTTACTGGGAGTTTTTAAATGACTGCTTCAATTTCATCATTTATTACAGGCTTATTTAGGTAGTTTATTAGTGCTTTTCTTGTTTCTTGAGGTAGACTTGTAATGCTATGAACTTCCTTCTCAGGACATCTTTCCTTGTGTCCCATAGGTTTTGGGTGGTTGTGTGTTCATTTTCATTGTTTCCAAGAAGTTTTTAATTTCTTGCTTGATCTCATTGGTAATCCATTCATTCATATATATATATAAAGGCCTAAGCACCATTATGATGGAATGACTGGGAACTACCTGTCAGCCAGTCACTGTGATGCGCACTGACCACCAGAGGGCAGATGCTCAATGCAGGAGATGCCCCCTGGTGGTCAGTGTGCTCCCACAGCCCCTTTCCCCAGCCAGCCGGCCCCCATCGGCCCCTGGTGCTAAGCTATTTGTAGAGACCTGCTTCTGGGTCAAGGTTTCATACATAGCAGAGCAGCTCCCTTGCTGCGATCTATTGTAAGTCAGCCCTCGACACAAGGGTTTGTCTCGCTCCCATCCTCTCCCTTCCTCAGGGGCCTCCTGAACCCCCCCCCCCACCCCCCCAGTTGTGGTGCAGCGGTGAGGGAAGGAGGAGGGGGGAGGTGGGGAACCTCGAAGTGGTGGGATGCCAACGGTGGCATCGGCATCCAGCATCCGTTCCTTCTGCACCCAGCCCGGCAACTGTTGCCTCCTCTCCTGATCCAGCCGGGGCCTTTGGGCCTGGGCTGGGACAGGGAACCAGGGGTGTGTGGCAGCAGACGCAGCCCCTTTCTCAGGGGGGCTGAGGGTCAGTTCCCTCCTCAGGGCCAGCGGCCAACCTCCCGCAGTCCCTCCCCCTATTCCTCTCTGCTGCCAGCCAACCTCCTGTGGTCCCTCCCACCTGGCTGGCCAATCTCCCTCTGAGGTCCCTCCCCCAGACAGCCAACCTCCTGTGGTCCCATCCCCCCCCCCCCTCCTCCCATGCACGAATTAGTGCACTGGGCCTCTAGTTGTTTAATAACATGCTATTTAGCCTCCCTGTATTTGAGTTTTTTGTTGTTGTAGTTGATTCCTAACTTCATGCCATTGTGATCTGAGAAAATGCTTGGTATATCAGTCTTCTTGAATTTGTTTAGATTTGTTTTGTGTCTAACATGTGTTCTCTCTGAGAATGTTCCATGTGCACTTGAGAAGAATATATAGTTTTTTGCTTTGGAGTAAAACGTTCTTAAGCCTGACCTAGTGTGTCATTTTTTTTTTTTGTTTTTGTTTTTCAGTAGTGTGTCATTTAAGGCCTCTGTTTCCGTGTTGATTTTTTGTGTGGAAGATTTACCCCATGATGTCAGTGGAGTGGAAAAGTCCCCTACTATTACTGTTTTGTAGTCAATCTCCCCCTTAAAGCCCATCAAGAGTGTGTGTGTGTGTGTGTGTGTGTGTGTGTGTGTGTGTATATATATGTATTTGGTTGCTGCAGTATTGGGTTCATATAAGTTTACTAGGCTTATATTTTGTTGTTGAGTCATTCCCATTAGTATTTATGTAGTGGCCCTCTTTGTCTTTTGTTATGGGGTTTTGTTTTGAAGTCTGTTTTGTCAGATATTAGTATTGCTACTCCAGCTTTTTTTTTCTTTCCGTGTGTGGAATATATTTTTCCATCCTTTCACTTTCAGTCTGTGTCTATGTTTTGTTCTGAGGTTGGTCTTTTGTGGACAGCATATATATGGGTCATGTTTCTTATCCATTCAGTTACCCTATGATTTTTGACTGGAGCCTTAAATCCATTTACATTTAATGTTATTCACAGGTATTTATTTATTGCCATTTTAATTTTCTTATACCTATGATCCTCTCTCCTTTTCTTCTTAAAGCAGTCCCTTTAACATTTCTTGCTTTGCAGGTTTCCTGGTAATATACTTCGTTAACTAATTTTTTCTCTGATAAGCTTTTTATTTCACCTTCAATTTTACATGATAGCCTTGCTGTATACTGTAGTCTTGGATTCAGCCCTTCCTTTTCATTACTTTGTATAATTTATGCCATTCCCTTCTGGCCTGAAGTCTTTCTATTGAGAATTCAGCTGACATTCAAATGGGGACTGCTTTGCAGGTAATTTTTTGTCTTTCTCTTTCTGCCTTTAAGATTATTTCTTTGTCTTTAACGTTTGCCATTTTAATGATGACGTATCTAGGTGTGAGTCTCTTTGGGTTCATCTTGATTGGGTCTCTCTGTGCTTCCTAAACTTGTGAGACTTTCCTTCACCAAATTGGTGAAGTTTTCTGTCAGTATTTCTTCAGTTTCTCTGTTCCTTGCTCACATTCTTCTTCTCCTCCTCCTCCTCTCCTTCTTCTTCTCTTTCTTCTTTTCCCATAGCTCCCTTAAGCTGTTTTTCTTTTACATTATTTTTTCTATTTGCTGCTCTAATTGGGTATTTATTTCTACCTTCCAAATCACTGATTCCATCCTCTGCTTCATCCAATATACTTTTAATTTCTTCCACTGTGTCCTCAATGTTCGATATGCTATTCTTATTTCTGTCTGGTCTTGTTCATGGTTTCTGTGTCTTTTATTCATGCTGTTGTAGTTCCCATTGAGTGCCTTGTAATTTTTACTAAGTTCCTTAAGCATGTTTATAACCATTACTTTGAACTCTGATAGGCTGCTTGCCTCCATTTATTTAGTTTTTTTTCTGGATATTCCTCCTTTTCTTACATTTGGGTTTGTTCTTTGTCTCCCCATTTTAGTTGTCTCTTTTATATTTGTTTCTATGTATTAGAACTGTCTTCTCAATTTTTGAGGGATGGCCTTATGTAAAAAGTGTCTTTAGGGGTCCAATGGTGCAGTCTCTTTGATCTCCTGAGCTGCATGCTCTAGGATTGCCCCTGGTGTGACTTATTTGGACTCCTTTGTTATAATTGGGATTTGATTGTTGATATCCCATTCATGGGACTTAATCAAAAACAGCACAAAAGTCATCAAATTACACAAAACAAGAACAGGAGAAGGAAAAAGAAGAGAAAGCAAAGAAAAAATAAAAAAGTACTAGAAGACATGAGACCAAAGTCTTGGAAGGGATATAAAGAAAAAGGGAGAAACAAGAATAAGAAAAAATGGCAAAGTGAAAGCAAGAAGGAAGCTATAATAACTAGTATAGGAATAAAAAAGAAAAGGAAACAGAAAAGAAATTAAATAATAATTTAAGTTTTAAATAAATATATTTTATTGATTTCAGAGAGGAAGGTAGTAGGAGAGAGAGAAGCATCAGTGATGAGAGAGAATTATTGATCATCTGTCTACTGGGGTTTCAGCCCACTACCTGGCCACATAACCTGACTGGGAATAGAACTGTGACCTCCTGTTCCATGGGTTGATGCTCAACCACTGAGCCACACTGCCCTGGCAATAATAATGGATTTAAAAATTACTAACAATGTTTATATTAAGATACAGATAGGAAAGTTAAATGGAAAAAAAGGAGAAAATAAGAGAAAAATGAAATAAAAATTAATAATAATAAAAAGTCAAAGAGAATAGAATCAAAGAGAAGAAAGAATTAATAGATATGCAAGAAAAAAGCAAAAAAAGGGGGAAAAAACCCGAAAACAAAACAAAAAGGCCACACACACACACACACACACACACACACACTCACACTCCGAAACCTTTGGGTATGCTATTTGTGGAGCTCCCTGGATTTTGCTCTGATGTTGTTGAATCAGGCCCCTTTGTGTGTCTGCCCTGGGCCTCCTGAGAGATTCTCTGGTGCAGACCTATGTATGTCACTGTCCCTTTCTGGCCCTGGGCAACCTGATTGAGGCCCGATAGGTTGAAGCTCCTTGTAGTCTAGTGGGTGAGGCCTCCTTATCGCAGAGGCTGGGTCTGCCTTAAGTTTCACACCTTGAGTGTTTCTGTTCTGAACTGTTCTCCCTTCCTCCACGGAGCAGGGCTCTTTGGGGTATCCTGGTCTTGACTGGGTTGGTTTGAGCAGACTCTTATTGGGATTGGTGACAGTAGCTTGTAGGATGGGGGATCAGGCCCTTCCTCTCCTTCCAATACCTCATCTCTGCCTGGCTGGCTGGCACCTCCTTGCCTCCTGAAGGGGCACAGATTTCCAGCCTTGGGCTATTTCTCCTTGGCTCAGATTGCTGCAGTGGAAGTCAGAAGCAACTGTTTGGCCGGTGGGAAAGAGGGTACCTTCCTGGTGTTCCAGATGGGCAGCTCTAATCTTTACTGGGCCTACTGTCCAGCCCCCTTTCTGCTCACCAGCACGAGTTCCTCCAAGATATAAATGGACCTCCAGATTCAATGCTGGCAGTGTCCTTCAGATCCCTCCAGTGTAGGCTGGCTCTGAGCTCAACTGCGTGGCTCTTCCCACTGCTCAGGAGGAACTTCCTAGGCTGCACTGTGGCAGGGTGCTAGTGCTACTCTATCCAGGGACTGCAGTCCCAGGCTCCCACTGCTGTACCCACTCTGCAGTCTCCACAGCCAGTGCCCTTGAAGCCTCCTTTCTCAGTCCCAGGCCCTCCCATCTCACCTATAGATCTGCAGCCTCTTGAGTCTCCTCAGGTCCTCAGTTCAACAGTTCCAGATTAGGGATGGCTACATCCACCTCCCAGCCTTCAGCACAGTTCCTACCCCCAAGCCCCGGTAGCACAGTAGCGTTGGTAGTGGATAAGTACACTGCAGCGGCAAGAGCCCTGTGGGGTCAGTTGTGGTTGCACCACAGTGGCACAGTGTCCAGGCTGGGTCCCGTCAGGTGCCATGTTGTGATCTTTCTGTCATTATTTCTTCTAACAGGTTTTCAATATCTTGCTTTCTTCTTCTGGCACCCCCATAATGTAAGTGTTGGTTGCTTGAAGTTGTCCCAGAGGCTTCTTATACTATCTTCATATTTTTTGATTCTTTTTTCTTTTTGCTCTTCTGAATGGGTGTTTTTTATTTCCTCAAATTCCAAATTGTTGATTTGATTCTCAGAATCCTCTCCTCTACTGTTGAATCCCTGTAAATTATTCTTTATTTCAGTTAGTATATTCATAACTTCTGACTGTTCCTTTCTCATGTCTTTGACATCCTCACTAAAATTCTTGAAAGTCTCACTAAGTCCCTTGAAGCTCTCATTTAGATCCTTGAGCAACCTTATAACCATCGTTTTTGAACTCTGTATCCAGTAGTTTGTTTTCTTCCATTTCTTTCATTTGTAACAATTCTTTGCATTTTGGCTGCTTCCTTGTATTTGTTCCTATGTATTAGGTAGAGCTCTCATGTCTCTTGGAATTGATAGAGGAGCCTTTTGTAGTAAGTGTCTTGTAGAGCCCATGGCTCAGCCTCCCCAGTCATCTGAGCTGGGCACTCTAGGTGCGCCTCTGTGTGGGCTGTGTGCACAGTCTTGTAGTTGAGCCTTGATTGCTGTTGGCATCACGGGGAGGAGTTGACCTCCACCCCAATTGGCTGTGAGGAACAGCTGTGTTTACAATGGAAGAGCGCTGTGCAGGAGACAACCCTATGGAGCAGAATTTGTTTCAGTGGGTTTTTGTGCTCACTGAGTCTGCCCCTTGAGTGTGTCATTTGTGGGTGTGTTGAGTTGTAATCTGCTATGGTCTGAAGCTTTTCACTGGGTGCACTGGGTCTGGGGCCTCCAAGAAGTTACGAAGTCAGCCACTGCCTAGGGCCACCTGGCAGGAGTTACAGAGAGATCTGCAGATAGCTGCTACTTGTACTGGGCTAGAAGTGCCCAGGTGAGGCCCAGCAGTGAATCAAGGCTGGCTGGTGCTAGTGCCTGGTCTTGGGCCTTTTTTTTTTTTTTCTTTCTCATAGAAACATAGGTTTATTTAAGTAGAGACATGCTGAATACAAAGGGTTGAAATAAATGAGTAATCGTTAACATAAAATAATAGAACATTTTAATAAAAATTAATATTTTTTTCTTGAACATTAACTTACCAGACACTGAATAACTGCACAAATTAATAAGCATAACACAAATAAACCTGCTGGGGTCCAACCCCAGCATGTCCAGGGGTCCCCAAAGGTGGGGACGGAGTCGGCGAAGAAGGAATGACACGGAGACAGCGTTCAGTTGATCAGCAGCCTAGCCAGGATCTCTAGCCTGGATCTCCAGCTAAGTTCTGGTTAGGATCTCCAGCCAGGTTCTGTGTCCATGTTCTCTTGCTAGGTTCTCCAGCCAGGTTCCCCAGGTTCCCCAGCCTGGTTCGGTCACCAGGTTCTAGTCAGGTTAGGTTCTCTTGCCATGTTCTATCCAGGTTCTGTAGCCAGGTTCTGTCTCTAGGTTCTTCAGCCAGGTTCTCTCGCTAGGTTCTGTCTCTAGGTTCTGTGGCCAGTTTCTGTCCAGGATCTTTTTCCATGTTCTCTAGTGAAGTTCTTCTGTCTCTAGGTTCTGTGTAGGTTCTCGGTCTTGGGCCTTTTATTGATAGGTGTGGAGCATGCTGACTCCAGCTGCTGCTTGTTTAAGAGATTTTACTAAAGTCTGAAACCTGAGCCAGGACAGGCTATTCATATGGAAGAACAGCTACAAACAGCTTAGGTGGGGCTGCAAATTTGATGGGACTGAGTCTCAGGGAATAACTAGGGTGAACAGTGTGAATCTATACTGATGGAAACTGAGATATTGCTGCCAGTCAGCTGTGTGACAGTGGTGGTCCCAGCATAGGAACAATGACTGTGGAGAGCACCCAGGTCACCTCCAAGTTCCTGCCCTGATACCAGGCAATCCAGTTCCTCCCCATTGGTCCCTGGTTCCCTCAATGCATCCATCCAGCACTGGAGCTCAGAGGGAGCCGGACAATATGTTTGTGCGCTGGTCCTTTAAGGGGAATTGTTTGGGACTCCAGCAGCCTCTGTCATTCAGTCACAATTCCCCCTGGTTTTTACTGCCAGAAGTTATGAGGACTTCCTTCTTAGCTCTGGAACCCTGGGCTGTGCTCATGGGACCCCTTGCCTCTCACAGGAGGCCTCCGCTGTGCCACATGTGGGTGTCCAACCAGCCCATTCTGCTCCCCTTTCTTTTTCCAGTTTCTATGTGCTTTCATCTTTTTTTTTTTTTAATATATTTTATTGATTTTCTACAGAGAGGAAGGGAGAGGAATAGAGAGTTAGAAACATTGATGAGTGAGAAACATCGATCAGCTGCCTCCTGCACACCTCCTACTGGGGATGTGCCCGCAAACAAGGTACATGCCCTTGACCAGAATCTAACCTGGGACCCTTCAGTCCACAGACCGACACTCTATCCACTGAGCCAAACCGGTTTCGGCGAAGAGGACAGTTATTTAAAAAAATGTCTGTCCATTGAGGTTATGTGATGTTTCCTTGTGATTAGATTCAGATTGCTCACTCTTTGTAGGACTATACCACAGTTATGACATTGTGTCCTTTTCATTACTTTGTGTCAGGAGGCACATGGTGTCAGATTGTTCTGTTGGGGAAGCATCCACGTTGATCTCTTGGTTAAGGAAATGTCTGCCAAGTTTTCCTTCCCCCAGACCCATGGCAACTACTGATCTTTATATTGTTTCCATAGTTCTGTCTTTTCCTAAATGTTATTTAGTTGGAATCAGACAGTATGTAGTCTTTCAGATTGGCTTTCTTTCACTTTGTAATATGCATTTAAAGTTTCTCCATCTCTCTTCAGGGCTTTTTGTCACTGAATAATATTCCATTGTTTGGATGACAGTTACTTACCCATTCACCTACGGAAGGACATCTTTGAAAAAAAAATATGTATAATTTTAAATTTTATTTCAAAGGGAGAGAGAGATTGAAACATCAGTGATGAGAGAGAATCATTGATTGGTTGCCTTCTGCACTGGGGATTGAGCCTGCAACCTGAGCATGTGCCCTGACTGGGAATTGATCCTTGACCTGTTGGTTCATAGGCCAACACTCAACCACTGAGCCATGCCCACTCTGCAGGGAAGGACATCTTGATTGCTTCTAAATTTTGGCCATTATGGAGAACCATCCTTGATGTGGAGATAAATTTTCCCCCACTTTTGGTCAATGAATACCAAGGAGCAAAGTTGCTGGTAGAGCATATTTAGTTTTATAGTAAAACACCAAATTTTTTCAAAGTGGCTGCATCATTGTGGGAATCCACCAACAATGGATGGAGTTCCTGTTGCTCTGCATCCTCACTGGCACTTGGTGTTGTCAGTGTTCTGAATTTTGGGCATTCTGATAGTTGTGTAGTGGTATCTTACTTTAATTTACATTTTCCTTATGACATATAGTGAGGAGCATCTTTTCATGTGCTTATTTGCATCTGTGTATTTTCTTTTTATCTTTGGTGAGGTGTCTGTTAAGGTCTTTGGCCCCTTTTTAAATCAGGCTGTTTTTTTTTCCTTATTGTTGAATTTTAAGAGTGCTTTTTATACTAGAGGTCTGGTGTACAAAATTCGTGCATTGGTAGGGTCCCTAGGCCTGGCCAGCGATCAGGGCCAATCAGGTTCCCTGCCTCCTGGCCTCCCCACCTCCTTTTCCCCTCACTCCCTCAGTGCCCTGCCACCACCGCTGGTCACCCGGCATGTTCCACACCGCCCCCTGGTGGTTAGAACACATCATAGCAAGCGAACGAACTCCCTGTTGAACTCCCGAGGGGACAGTTTGCATATTAGCCTTTTATTATATAGGATTTTGAATAAGTCTTTTATTAGAAATACTAGAGGCCGGATGCACAAAATTCTGGCCCGGAGTGGGTGTCCCTCAGCTGGGCCTGCACCCTTTCATAATCCGGGACCCCTTGGGGGATGTCCAACTGACAGTTTAGGCCCGATTGCAATCCGGGACCCATCACTCCTAACTGCCCACCTGCTCACTCCTTAGCACTGCCACGGAGGTGGGAGAGGCTCCCGCCACCACCGCTGTGCTCACCAGCCATGAGCCCGGCTTCTGGTTGAGCAGTGTTCTGCTGTGGGAGCACACTGACCACCAGGGGTAGCTCCTGCATTGAGCGTCTACCCCTGGTGGTCAGTGTGCAACATAGTGTCTGGTTGTTCTGCCATAACGGTAGCTGGGCTTTTATTATATACTAGAGGCCCAGTGCATGAAATTCATGCACTTGGGTGGTTGGGGGTGTCCCCCAGCCTGGCCTGTGCCCTGTCACAGTGTGAGACCCCCGTGATTGAGGTAGGCCCCTCCCACCCATCCAGGGCTCCTCGATGGATTGCCCCAAAGAGGTAGGCCGGAGCTGGGAGGCCGGACCCCCAGGCAGGCCTCGCCTTGCAGAGGTGGGACTCTCAGGCAGGCTCTGTGCCGTGGACGCAGTATCAAGCTCAGCCCTGCCCGCCTGTGCACGCAGCCATCTTGTGACGGCATAAGGGTATCACGGCATGATGACCACTTAGGCTTTTATTAGTAAGGATACTAGAGGCCCAGTGCGTGAAATTTGTTCCCTGGGAGCGGGGTCCCCGGGGGGGGTCCCCCGGGTGGGTCCCCCTCAGCCTGGCCTGTGCCCTCTCACAGTCTGGGAGCCCCTGGTGGTCAGTGTGCATCATAGCGACCAGTTGTCACTCCCATGTGCTGACAGCGCCGGTCCCACTCGCAGAGCGACTGGGGCTAATGCCAGCAGCAGGTGTGAGTGGGGCCAGTGCTATCAGCAGGTGTGAGCGGCGTCTGCTGCCCTGATTGCCCCTCAGGAGCAGGCGGAGGTAGAGAAGCCCTCAGGGGCGACTGGGGCTGGCAGCTGCTGCTTGCATCCGCTGACGGTGCTGAGTGATTGGGACTGGCGCCGGGCGCCAGGCACTGGCAGCAGGTGCAAGTGGCAACTTTGGTGCCGGCTACAGGTGTGAATGAGGCCGGCGCCGACAGTGGGTGCGAGCGGGGCTGGCCTCGGCACTGGCAGCAGGTGCAAGACCCGACGGGACCATGGTGCACAGGAGCAATGAATTTTCAGTAACCATCAGAGGCTCACCCCGATGACAGTGACCGGCACCCCACCTTGGTCTTGTGCCCCCACTCACCTGCTCCACCATCCCGCTGTGGCCAATGCCTGCCATGTTCTGTGCTCTGCCGCCTGCTGCCGACGCCTGCCATGTTCCGCACGCGTCCCCAGGTGGTCAGCGCACATCATAGCGACCCGTTGTTCTGCCGTTCGGTCTATTTGCATTATATATATATATATTCTGCAAATATTTTCTCCTTACATTGTCTTTTACAGTGCAAAAGTTTTTAATTTTAACCAAGTTCAGATTATCAGTTTTTTCATGGATCACATCTTTTGTATTATATATTAAAGTCATTGCCAAACCTTCCGCAACCTAGTTTTTCCCTTCTATTATCTTCTAGGAATATAAGTTTTGTTTAAGGAAACCTTTGGAGCAGCAGTCTCCACCTGGTGGTCTGCAAGGTCCAAAAGGTTGGCGACTGCTAGTCTAGATAATCTTTTTTTTTACATGTGGATGTCCAGTTGTTGCAGCACCATTTGTTGAAAAGACTGTCATGTCACCCTGGTTGTCGTGTCTCAGGGGTTAGAGCGGTGCCCCACACATCAAAGAGTTTTGAGTTCTATTCATGGTCAAGGCCACATACCTGGTTTGCAGGTTTGATCCCTGTCCCATTTGGGGCGAGTGTGGGAGGCAACCAATCTATGTGTCTCTCTCACATGAATGCTTCTCTTTCTGTTTCTTTCCCATGCCTCCCCCTCCCTTCCACTCTCTCTAAATCAGTGGCATGGAACAGACTGACATAACTCGATGTGGGGTTGTGGGGCATATTAAGAGGTAAACCAAAGAACTTATATGCTGACGTAGGGGTGGGGTGGGCGTTGGGAGGAGGGGGGAAAATGGGAGATATATGTAATACTATCAAAAATAATAAATTTAAAGTATTTTAACCACTAACCCATACCAGCTGAGCCACTATAGTTTTTAGAGTAAAAGTTTTGGACTTCTTTTGTTGAATGTATTCCTGAGTATTTTATTCTTTTTAAATTTAATTTTAAATAGAATTAACTTGTGTTATTTTCATATTTTTCTTTACTAGTGTATAGAAATAAGAATTATTTAATGTTGATCTTGTACTATGAAACCTTGCTAAACTTGTTTATTAGCTCAAATACTTTTAGTGGATTTATTTATTTATTATTCATTTTAAATGTGTTTTTATTTATTTTTAGAGAGGAGGGGAGAGGGATAGAGAGATAGAAACGTCGATGAGAGAGACACATCTTCAATCGGCTGCCTCCTGCATGCACCCCCACTGGGTATTGAGCCTGCAACCCAGGCATGTGCCCTGACCGGGAATCGAACCCACCGTCTCTTGTTTCCTGGGTCGAATACTCAACTACTGAGCCATGCTGGCTGGGCACTTTTAGTGGATTTAAAAAGTTTCCTATATACATGATATCATCTGCAAACTCTTTTTTAAAAGGATTATTATATGTAGGTTTTATATATGTAGAAGGTGGTTGAAAGTATCCTCCCCTTTAGGCTTGGGTGTGGTATAAAGTCTATAGCTCCGGGGATTTGGTGGATGTTAAAATCACCGTGGCTCAGTGATCTAATTCCTCAGCCATTGTGGCTTGTCTTACTCTCTCAAATGAGACTGAGATTAAATCCACCTGTTTTTATTCTGTTTTAGGTCATTGCTGTCCAAAGAGAGTGTCCTTGTTCTATGACTGGCCCTCTGTCGTCCATCATCCAAATTTAAAAATGGCCTCTGAGAGCCTG
Organism: Myotis nattereri; assembly: GCF_964212035.1. Classification (NCBI taxonomy): domain Eukaryota; kingdom Metazoa; phylum Chordata; class Mammalia; order Chiroptera; family Vespertilionidae; genus Myotis; species Myotis nattereri. Next base: position 109,968,928 of record NC_138076.1, read on the forward strand.
AGTAGTCTGATCTCTGCCTCCCTCTCAAAGCTCTCTTCCACGCTCTCTTAGTTAGAACTGCAATCAAAGGCCCTGTCTCCTTCTGCCCTTCATGCCTTCCCACATGGAATGTCTCTGCCTGGATGCCTTGTACCCTTCTTTGCTTAGTCACCTCCTAATTGAGCCCTAGTTGTGTACCATAGACCAGGTCAGGTTTCTTATGCTGTGGCTTCTCACATGTGTTACATTTGCTTTACTTCTACTTGTCTTACATCTCAGGTGTAAATTTTCATTTCTTAGCTGACTTGAATAATATCTGTTGACTCACTGGTTTGGGAGCTCACAAAAGCACAGGTCATGCTTTGTTCACTGTATTGTTAGCACCTTGCATAGTGTCTAGGACAGGGGTCCTCAAACTTTTTAAACAGGGGGCCAGTTCACTGTCCCTCAGACCTTTGGAGGGCCGGACTATAGTTGAAAAAAAACTATAAACAAATTCCTATGCACACTGCACATATCTTATTTTGAAGTAAAAAAACAAAACGGGAACAAATACAGTATTTGTACTTGCATGTGGTCCGTGGGCTGTAGTTTGAGGACCCTTGGTCTAGGACATAGTAATAGATGCTTAACAATAGTATCTGTTATTTAATTATTGAGGTGAGGTGTTTCAGAAGTATTATCTCAGTTCTTGGCTATCTGTTTATGCTGCTAATATTCTTTAGCTAGTGGTTCATCTTGTGTCCATAAATGCTTAAGGGTTTTGGCAATGCTAATCATAAATGACAATATCGTTTTGTAATAAGAATGTTTGGCAGGTATGTTTGGTATGTTGGCTTCAGTGACTCTTCTATTTTTAGTTGGGTTACACTGCCTTTTATTGGTATTCTATTTTTGTGGATCTGATTTGGTTTTGATAAAAAAATATTTTTTTTTAACTCAATCTCTTGGGGAAAGCTAACTGGATCATAAAATAGTAGTGGGATATAGAGGCCTTCACCTACACTAGGATTTCCAGTAAAGTCAGCATTACTATTTGGAAGTAAGGTTTGGGAAAACATCCCGGTAAGGTCAGCTCTCCTTTATTTCAAAGGACTTCTGGTTACTTGCATTAAGTGTATGTGTAAGACAGGCTCATGGCTTTTGTGTTATGCCAGAAGAGAAATAGCAATTTTTGTTGTTAAGAAGAAATACTATGCTTCTGAAACTTTGTTTGTACTAATGAGGTAGGATAAAAAGAATATGGAGGACGGAGAAATTATTTATTACTTTGGTAAAAAGTCCATTGTTGTTATAAGCCTGTATTGTGAAGTAAGAATAGGCAGTGGAAATTTTCAGACTTCATATTTGCTTCAGAACAGTTTGTAGATTTTTATATGACTCATTCAATTGTCTTTTTACTATCAGTCACCAGTACACATGATACCCTTACTGACGGTGTTAGTAAGTGAACAAGAGCCCATTGCATATGTAAGAACACGTATATTTCCAAAGATGGCTTTTCCTCCTCTTGCTAAGAGGCATATACTTGTGATAATATGGTTTGTTGTCCAAGACAGAAGACTTAGTATGATTTTTCCAGTGACAGTCAGTAGCAGTATGCTATTAAGCTCTGTCCTGGCTCTCAGCCTGGTTTTGTTTGTCTTGGTTCATGCAACTATAGAGCATTTTATGTGTCTGGCTTCTCAGAAGATGGTGAGTTTTCCTAAATGGAAAATTTTAGAGATAGATAGGATTGTTGTGGCTTGGATTTGATATAGTGAAAAAAAATCATTTTATTATAACTCCTGAGTCTTGAATTCGGTGAAAACATGGGAAGGTGAAGTAATTTTAAATGTTGATGACAAATTTTTAAAAATGCATAGGATTATTAAAAGGTTGAAAATAGCTCTGTATTGCTTCTTACTAGTAGAATTTTATTTATTTGGTTCTAAATAAATTATTCTGTTATAACATGTAAATTATCTGAGTTCATCGTTCATTTTGGAAAATGTGCAAGAAAATTCTTGTTTTAAAAATCTGATTTACGGGAAGGCCAGGGAGGGTTGGGGGGCAGGAGGTAGGGGGGTAAGAGATCAACTAAAGGACTTGTATGCATGCATATAGGAATAACCAATGGACATAAGACACTGGGGGATAGGGGAGGCTAGGGGACTGTCTAGGGCGGGGGGATAAAATGGACACATATGTAATACCCTTTGTAATACTTTAAGCAATAAATTAAAAATAAATAAATAAATAAATAAATAAATAAAAAATCTGATTTAAATTTTGGTAAAAGATAGCTATTTAACTAGTATCAATCTGTTGTGACTCATATCTGTCCTAAAATCTGACAAGCATATAATATTTATAATAAATGATTAATTTACTAAATAATCACTTAACTTAGACTTCTCTTTCACTGATGACATTTTTAAAAAAATGTATTTTTATTGATTTCAGAGAGAGATGGAAACATCAATGATAAGAGAATCATTGATCGGCTGCCTCCTCTCCGCCTCACATTGGGGACTGAGCCTGAAACCAGGGCATGTGCCCCACTGGGAATCGAACCATGACCTCCTGGTTCTTAGGTCCACACTCACCCACTGAGCCACGTCAGTCAGACTCAGTGGTGGCATAAAAAAAGATACAGCCATATAATGTCCAGATATTATGACATGTCAAAGTAGTACTATAAACTAAAACTTCTGAAAGATTTGAAAAGGAAACTATTTTATTTAAAACTGTTGTTTTTAAAAGAAACTATTGCTGTATTCACACTTTAAATCATTAAAAACATATTTTCTTAAGAATAGAAGCACTAGCTTTTGGTTTTTGGCTCAGAGGAGGCTTAGGTGCAACTTTCTTCAGTCGTCCCATATCTGGGTTCATCCAACACCAGTTGCCTCCACCATGCTGCTGAAGTTCGACTCCAAGGAGATCACTATATATCAGAGGTGCACTGGTGGGGAAGTTGATGGCACATCTGCCTTCACCCCCAACATCAGCCTCTGATTGTTGATTACATCGCCAAAGCAACTGGTGATTGGAAGGGTCTGGAGATTACAGTGAAACTGACTATTCAGAACAGACAGGCCCAGATTGAGGTAGTACTTCTGCCTCTGCCTGATCATCAAAGCCCCCAAAGAACCACAAAGAGCAGAAAGAAGTAAAAAAACATTAAACACAGTGAAAATATCACTTCTGATGATATTGTCAACATTGTCCAACCAATACAGCACTGATCTTTAGCTAGAGAACTTTCTGGATCCTGTAGAGAGATACTGGGGACTGCAGTGTTGATGGCTGCCACCCTCATGACATCATAAATGACTTAAACAGTGGTGCAATGGAGTGCCCAGCTAGTTAAGAACTACAAAGGAAATTATTTCTATTAAAGATCATTTGACAAACCCCCCGCCCCCCCAAAAGAAGTCCTAGATTTCTGCATTTCAGTGGTAGTCTTCTTGTTTTATTTAATAATATTCTACATTAAGAATCACCTGGGGGAGTAGTGGTATTGTTATGTTAATTCTTTGGCTTCTTTAAGTATTCTGTTCACATTGTAATATACTTTGAAATAGTTTTTAAATTGCAGGCTGGCCAAGCCCCCCAGTCAGGACCCTTACCCCATGGGGGTGTGGCCAGTCTGGGTGAGGGGCTGAGGGCCATTTTCAGGCTGCCCACAGCCCCTTCAGGCTGGAGGTCCTCCTGGGGGGCGTGGCCAGCCTGGGTTAGGGGCTGAGGGCTGTTTTCAGGCTGCCCACAGCCCCTTCAGGGTGGGGATCCCCGCTGGGGGGCGTGGCCAGCCTGGGTGAGGGGCTAATGGCTGTTTGCCGGCTGGCCACAGCCCCGGCCAACCCAGGCTCCCAGACCCTCCTTGAGTGGAGGCCACAGCGGCTGGAAGCAGTAGCTGGGATTTATTTATCTTCTATAATTGAATCTTTGTAGCCTTGAGCGGAGCCCACAGCCAGCCAGGGCAGGCGGGAAGCTTGGCTTCCTCCATCGCCAGGGGCAACCCAAGCCTGTTCGCTCCAGCTCCATGGCTGCCGCCATCTTGTTTGGGTTTATTTCCATACTCACTCCTGATTAGCTGGTGGGTGTGGCTTGTGAGTGTAGCAGAGGTGCGGTCAATTTGCATGTTTCTCTTTTATTAGATATTTTATTGCTATTTGCCCTTTCTCTATAATAGAAGTGTCAGAGATGAAGGAAAATTAGTAAAATGTATATGAAAATCTTCCTCCTGTCAGAGTCGTGGGCACACTGCGGGACCCAGAGTCAAGTCCCCACCCACCTGCATGTACCTTGAATTTGTGCAAGACCAAGACCCAGCTGGCCCCACCCTCATTGTGCGTGATCCAGACCTAGCCAGCCCCACCCTCGTCAATCCCTGCCAGGCAGGGGGCACAGCCTCAGGTTCCCCGTGTACCCTCAGGTCCTCCAGCTCGGCACTGGGGTGGAGGGCGCGGCCTCATGTCCCCCGTCAAGCCCCTCCTGGTGGGGTGTGTGGCCTGAGATCCCCCATCAAGCCCTGCTGGGCGGGGGGCACAGCCTCAGGTCCCCCGCTCTGGCCCAGGACCACAGAGCCTCAGGTCCCTGCTGATCACTCATTAAGCCTCGTTACGGTTTGTTACGGGAACCTTCCTCTGTTGTGGGCACATCCATCTTGTGACCGCATGATGGAGTGAGAGTCAATTTACATATTACCTCTTTATTCTATAGGATGATATTTTTAACACATTGTTTGTGGGAAACGTATTTATACGTTTTACTTATACGTTTTACGTTGACTGGTGGTAGAGTGCGGGACACGTATTAATACGTTTTTTTATAGACTAGCGGTAGAATGCGGGTAATGTATAAATACGTAAACTAAAGTTATCGTAATTTTACTGAACATTGCCATTTGCACAAAAAATTAGCAAAAATGGCCCGCGCCACCTGTTAGCGCGCGATTAAAAACTACCCGCAAACAATGTGTTAATGGCTCATAATAGGGTTGGGTGATGGTTCTTCAAAGAAAATCAGCATGACTCTTTGTGAGTGAGGTGCCTTACAAATGAGCTTTCTTGATGGAATGCAGACTTTGTGTCAGAGAAGACCCCTTCCAGGTTCTGAGCTGGAAAACAAAACCACAGGTAGAAACATCTTGTGTTCAATCAGGGTGTTATGAGTGAAGATGATATCATTAACAGCCTTAGATGTCTAGTGGAAACATGAGATCATTTTAGAAAAGATTAGCACACTGAAAACAAAAACAGTATTTTTTAAAAAATAGGTATTTTTATTGATTTCAGAGAGGAAGGGAGAGAGAGAAACATCAGTGATGAGAGAGAATCATTGATTGGCTGCCTCCTGCATGCCCCCTACTGGGGATCAAGCCCGAACCCAGGCATGTGCCCTTGACTAGAATTGAACCCAGGACCCTTTGGTCCGCAGGTTGACATTCTTTCTACTGAGCCGAACCAGCTAAGGCTCAAAACAGTATTCATTGGCTGATTTCTGTTTTGTTTTGTTTTTAAATTCATGCTGGCTTTATTGAGTTGCAATAGTTACCTTTTTTTGGTGTTGATTTCTTCCTACATCTCCACAAGGGGGCAGGTGAGGAACTGAGATGGACCTGATTTGAATCTTACTTTTATTCACCCATTGAGTGGAGTGATTTTCCAAAACCCAGCAATCTGACTCTCTTCTGAAACAAACTATCAGCTGTTCCCCTTCTCTTTAGACACAAAATAACATTAGAGATTTAAAAAGGGGTTTAAGCAGTAATATTTAAAAAAATGGTTTCCAAAACATTGACACCCTTTAATGTTCTCTATAAATGATTTGGGGTTTAATAAAGTACAGCAGTTTTGAACTTAGACATCTAAGTTTTACAAGCTGTAGTTTTGGATAACTTGTTGAAATTTCTCATGCTACGATGAGAACGTAGCCTACTGGGTATATTTCAGCTGGACACTTGATGAGCTATGGGATAGGCAATTACTGTCTTCCCCAGTTTTGAAAGACTTCAGTTATCATATCAGTGTCATTGAGTGAGTTATATTCACAAAGTCTTGTAAATTTATTGTGGTGACTTATGTATGGCAAAGAGTGTATTTTTTTAGAAGTATGTTTGATATGGAGCACCTGAACACCTACAGACTGATTTTTAGTCTGTGGGATTTTAAAATGAGCATTGATAGAGTTTTATGTGATACAATTATTTATTTGTGTGGAATTGGTATTTGATTACTCTGGTGTGGGAGTTTTTCTTCTTTAATGCAATATAGGTTTGTTCTTGAATATATTTCCTTTTGGGGAGATGGTATTTTTCCAAATAGACACGTGAGAGTCACATTTTGTATATTGATTTCTCTCTTTTTGTATATATTTTGGCATCTGTTTTGCATTAGTGTTCTTCCTTCTGTCACCACTGTTAAGATCTGTGGTCATCAAAATTTCTGTATTCCTGACACTGTTATCTTACATTCCTATAGCATTCTTTTTTTCAGCACTTAATGCCTTTTATTCCTAGGCTTCATGCATGAATTATGTAGCATATGTGAAGAGGCTTAAACTGTTTCCATTACATTCTTTCTGGATGGCTCCTGTTATATTTCGGGTATATTTATACTTTAGACAAAGTAAGAATGTTATTGTTGTTGACCTTGACACCAGATAACTGGGCAGACATTATATAGCCATGTTTGAATCCTCACAAAATGTGCTGTTAAAGCCAACGGAGTCCTGGCGGGAGGCCCTTCTGGACAGCAGAGTCATGGAGCTTTTCTTTACAGTAAGTTTTACCTTTCCTCTCTGGTGGCAAAGGTCACAGAAGGGCCACTAAAGGAGTGTATGATTCTGTAGTTTTTTAGGTAAAAATGTACAGATCGCTTTTGTCCTCTAAAGTCTTCGCTTCTAATCAATGTTTCTACTCAAACAGAAATTACATAGAAATGTTCTTGATATTTTATAAAAGTATGTAGAATTATGAAGGGCTTATATCCTAGAACTGAAGTTCTCAAACTTTTTGGTTTCAGGACTCCTTTATACTCTTAGAAATTATTAAGGATTCAAAGAGCTTTTATATATGTGGGTTGTAACTATTAGCACATTGTGGACCAGTAGTTTCATTGCTAGCTTAACCCAGTGGTCAGATAAGTTTCTATTGAACAAGTACAAAAACCGTTTTTACATAAATGTTAAAGGCATGCCTTAAAATTAAATACCCATTGCATTTTGAAGTTATTTATTACATGTTCTTACAAGCTAATATCTTTTTAAAGTATGATACTTTGTAAAACACTGTGTAATATGGATCGAGAATTCTCGTGATCCGTTTGCAATGTGTTAGTATTTACATATTAAAAATTCAACTAAACTTTAAAACATAATTTATTCATTTTAAAATAGCAATATAAACCATGACATAATATTTTAATGAACAAATAGCTGTACTTTTGTAAACAAAAAAAAAGTTTAGTGAGAAGAGTAGCATTGTACATTTTTTTGCAACTGTATCTAATGTTAGGTTTAATACAAGACAGCCGATCTTATATTTGCTTCTGTTTTCTGTTGGTCGCAGTATTACCATATATAACCTTAGGGTAGCTCCACTGTATACATGTGTGACAGTAAGGATGGAAAAGACAATTATCATAGTACTGTAGGAAAACAGTTTTGTCCTTCGAGACAACCTGGCAGGGTCCTGGGAACCCTTAGAGATCCCTGGAGCACATTTTGAGAACTGCTCTTCTAGAGTAGTGTACTTTTTATGTGCGAATTATCAGTTGTGAGTGAAGTTAGGATTTTTGTATAGAACTTACTTTAACTATAACTTTAAATGGTGCTATTTCTTATTTGCTAAATATAAAGAAGTAAGCAACATATTCCATGTTTGTCCACAACCACAATAAAACAGAAGCTGGGGAAAAATGTGTGTGTGTGTGTGTGTGTGTGTGTGTATTTTGGAGGCTGAGTGCTCTTATAGCATGAGCATATTATTTAAGCAGATCTAAGGACTAGGGTAAAGACCCAAATAAAGACCAATTAAAAAGAAAAAAAAGATTTTTGCTTAGTTCCAACCATTAATTATAACTTCTTGCCTTTTCATGTTTTAAAAATATTATGTACTAGTGTTACAACTATGTTCCCTTTTTTGGTTGAACTATTTAAAATATTGTATATATTTAAGAATCTCAAGAACAAGGTTACTCATCCCTGGGTGTATAAATTAGGTGTTTTCTGTGAAAGGTTCAGACTATGCATTAGTTTTACTTTTTTCTTTAAAGCAGAAATAATAACTAAAAACACTGTCAGTATCAGAGACCATTGTAACTAAATTGAAAATTCTGTTGCCTTTCTCATCTGGCAGAAATTGTTTTGATATGGATCCAAGTTCAGATCTTGTGTTGCTCATTTGGCTGAAAGTAGACCCCACTCCAGCAGTTAATGAAAAGGTGGAAAACTTGCTGGTAGCCTGGAAATGGTGACTCTAAATCTGAACAGCTGTCTCCACAAACCAGACAGCTGCTCCTGTCAGCTGTGAAAGACCACATGCAGATAACTTTTGAATTTGAAAGTTAACCCTTTTTCATTTTGTTATTGTTTTTTTTTGTGTGTGTGGTGGTGGTGGTGGTGGTGGTGGTTTTTTATTATTGTTGATCCTGATCCAAGGATATTTTTTTTTCATTGAATTTTAGAGAGAGTGGAAGGGAAGGGGGGAGAGAGAGACAGAAATATTGATGTGAGAGAGACACATCAATCGGGTGCCTCCCGTACGCTTCCCAACCGGGGCTGGGGATCGAGCCTGCAACCGAGGTATGTTACCTTGATCAGAATGAACCTGAGACCCTTCAGTGTGCGTGCCGATGCTCTAACCACTGAGAAAACGGGCTAGGGCTCACTTTTTTATTTCAACATCTTTGTGTTTGTGGCCTCTCACTTTCATTTAAGCAGTTTATAAGCAATTTACATTTTATTTGTTAGCGAAATGACAGTTGAAATTTTAAATTTCATTCAGTTTTTGTTAAATTTATTTTCTATTATAGGATTCATTACCTAATTGAAAGCAGTTTTCCATAAGATATCACTATTTCTTTATTAAGTAGATAAACATAAATATACTATGCATGGAATCAAGACTTGAAGTATGTTGATTATCTGAATTTAGGAATACTTTAAACCTAAAGTATTGATTTGCCCCTCCGAAGTTTATAGTCTTCTCAATTTTTCTCTCTTCCATAAGGTGTTGGAAAAACCAATCTCATTAATTCTTCCTCCTACCTTACTGTCAGGTTCTTTTTCATCTCGTTTAGGGTCTCTTCTTTCTCTGCTCTTCGCATAAATAGTAGTGTTCCTATGTCAGTTCTGAACTCTGCTGACTGCATACACTTTCCTCAGGCTGCCCCTTCCCCACATAGGACCTCAGACACCACTTCTACACTTTTGACTCCTAGGTCTATATTCAGCACAAGCTGCTCCAGAGTCCAGGGCCTTGTAATCCTACTGCTTACTGAAGGCTTGTGTTTGGAAGGCCCACAGACATCTCAGGGTCAGCATGTTCCATAGGAATCATCACCTCACTCACTGGCTCTCTCTGTTCCTTGTCTTCATCCTTATCCTGCTTCATAGTTTATTTACTTCTCTGGATTTTCTGCTAGACTTGGCTTTTCTTTATCCCTCTGCTTCTTTCCTACTTGGGCGATGAATTCAGTTTTAAATGTGTAGAGTGTAATTCAGATATAGTAGAACTCCTTTGTAATGCTGAAATTAGAAGAAGGCATGAACCTACTATATTATGTAAGAATATTGGTTTACAATGGGTTATATGTGGCTCATAGTTCAGAGGACAGTACAGGTAGGCTCTGAGGTCAGTTTCTTATTTTTATTTTACTACATAGTCAATATTAGTTATTTCATTAAAGGTATTCTTTCTTTTGATTTGTCACTTCTAGACCAGGAACAAGCAACCATTTAGCTCTCTGGGCAGAGAAGAAACCCACTGTTGTCCTACATTGCATTGCATCCATTGATACGCATCCCCGGATATCATGTTTAATGTTAGATGCAAGGGCATGATGACAGAAAATCAGTTAGTTTTCAGACAAGGAACTTCCAAATGAGTTGTGTTCAAAACTGCATGAATTAGACAATGTGGGCATAGGAATTTGTATAGTTTACACATTTACTATATAAAACTTAAAATATAGAATATATTTTGAAAAACATTTGCATTGTTCTAGACCAGGCATTGGCAAACTTTTTTGGTAAAGGCCCTTGTGAATATTAAACTGTGCAGACCTGTGTTCTCTGAGGCAGCTTGATTGTCATATAGAAGTAGCTGTAGACAACACCCAGACAGACAAGTGTGGCAGTGTTCAAGTAAAACTGTTATGAACTTATGTAAAAATGTGGATTTTTATAATTTTTACATTTCTTAAAATATTCTTTGATTATTTCCCCTTCCTCCCCCATATAAAATGTCAAAATCACAGCCATACAAAATGGGCAGGAAGCTAGACTAGGCCTGCAGGCCATGGTTTGCCATCCACTACTCTAGACCAAAGAGGGTAACATTTTAAAATATGCCAGTAGATCAGTTAACTTTGTGACTTTTTAGTATTTTAAGTTTCTTAGAACCTTAAGTTCAGGGATTAAATCTTAATGGAATCAGTGGTGAATAAGGATTTTTTTAGTATTTGTTCACTGTGTCCCAGCACTATACCAGTGAATACTTAAGAGAAATGTTCTGACTTCAAATAATTATTATGGTTTGCAGAGTCAAAGTGAGCATAACCTAAACCAAAAAGAGAATAAATGTTTAAAATTATGCTACATTCAGAAAGCAAAGAGATTTATGTAGGAAAAGAAAGGCCGAAGAAGTTAGATGCTTATGGAAAGTAGAAAATGGTCACAAATTCTTTACTGTTTTCCTTGGCAATTTTAATTAGGTGAGCTCACAGAAATGAAGCATCTTTATTTTATTTTTTAATTTATATATAATTGATTTCAGAGAAGAAGGGAAGGGGGAGAGAGGTAGCAGTATCAGTGATGAGAGAGAGTCATTGATCGGCTGCCTCCTGCACACTACTCACTGGGGATGTTCCCCAGGCATGTGGCTAGGCAAAATGAAGCATCTTTAAAATCTGAGAATATTAGTAACATTGTAAAAGTAGGGAGCAATATAGGAACACTATATGTATACTGGGTGTTTCACATCTACATTGTATCATTGAAATAAAATCTAGATGAGGTTTAAGGTGGATTTAAATATAATTTAAATACAATTTTTATTTTTAAATATTTTAACATATATTATTGATGTAGGGTAAAATGAGATTGAAACAAAACAAATTTTAAGCAATCTCAAGAGTTATTGAGAGAGTGCTTTATGTTCGTTGAATGAATGAATGTCTAGGAATTGAGTGGTATATTGGTTTTCTCCATGTGCAACTGTTTACTTTCACTAAAGCAGCATCTGTATACTCTTGATTGAACTTGTCTGCTAACTTTAGTAAGGAGCTGTAGCAAGGCATAGCTAGCATAATACAGATGACTATCGTTGCTGTTTTTAGAAGAAGCAGTATGTCTGACTGGCTAGCATCTGTTTCTCTCTTTGTCATAGCATACTGGAGACAATTCAATGTTCAAAATGTAGGTAGCCCTCAGTTAAAATTAATTGATATGTTTGAAATCATGGACTATAATGTAAAGTGGACTGAGGGACATTCTCAAATTTAGCTTAATTCAGGGATTAATTTTCTAGAAATAACCAGCTATTGTGAAGTTTTCACTTACCTCATTCAGCATGATAGACATGTGACCCTTACAAAAGAAGAATTTATTTTTATGGATTAGCAATTCTTTCTAAACAGGTACATCGAAAAATCAGAGAAGATTCGGATATGGCACAAGATTCTCTGCAGTGCCTCGCCCAGTTAGCTTCTTTGCACGGACCTGTCTTCCCCGATGAAGGAGCACAGGTTGACTACCTAGCACACTTCATTGAGGGTTTACTGAGTACTATCAATGGGTAGGTATACTTGCCCTTTGTCACCAAAAAAGGAACTTTCATGTTTGTCTATATGCTTAACAGTGGTGGAACAAAAGCTATTGATTTTTTTCCACTTTGTATATTTTGAATTATATGGTAATTTGAAATTAATACAGAGACATGCCTTTAAAAATGAATGAATAAGTGAAAAGTTTTGCATGTTTGGAAATGAGTTATTGTAATTTGTCTTCCACCACCAGTAACATTTGTTACCTGATTTGTAGAATTGAAATAGAAGATTCTGAAGCTGTGGGGATCTCCAGCATTATCAGCAACCTGATAACTGTGTTCCCTCGAAACGTCTTAACTGCCATTCCAAGTGAGCTTTTCTCGTCCTTTGTGAACTGCCTCACACACCTCACTTGTTCTTTTGGGCGTAGTGCTGCTTTGGAAGAAGTGGTAAGTGACCATTCTGAATTAATGGTGTCTGTTGCTCACAAGGAAATTTGCTGTGCCTTTGAGACATTTCTCATGACAAGTAGTAATTTTAAGTGAGTGCTAGCTGTTGTTAAAATTGCCCCCTTTTTTTGTTTTTATGTGCAAATTACTTGGTAATTTGTGTTTAGAAACATGATTTTTTTTTTAAATGTTGTGGATTAAAATCACTTTAGTGGATTAAAATCACTTTAGTAGATTAAATGTATTGGTCTCAAGATTTAACTTTATGATAATTTAGTACCTGAATGTAGGAAATGGAATGAAACGTTTATACTAAGAATTACGTTGAAGTTCCATTTTACAATAAGAGCTTTTATGTTTAAATAGTGCTGCTAACTTTGTGGTAGACTTGTAGTTGTGATTATGTGTAACTTTATATATTTATTGAGAATTTTAAAAATTTAGTCTTAAGGAAATTATGTAAATATTATTTGGTTCAAATAATTATAGCCTGCTTATTTTGATTAGACTGTGCTCTTTAATTTTTTAATTTTGCTAAAGTTTAATAGCATATCTTGGTAACATTTAAAATGAAGACCAGTAACAGCCACTGAAGATGTTTTTCGGTAAAAATTTTCAAATGTGTATTTTCCAAATTTTCTATTTAATTTGGAAAACATGTACCAGAACTCCTTGAAACACAACTACATTTGTAACAGCTATAGTTAATATCCACATTAATCATGGGAAATCATTGTGCCTTTTTCCCCCCTAAAAGTAGTTATTAAATTATAGAATCCAATTATTCTCTTAATGAATCAAAATGTGGATCTTTTTCAAAGATTGTAGGGGTTAAAAGAGTATAGGTATCTGTTAGAATTTCATGCTAAATCTTAACTGAGTTCTTTTGTTGGGAGCCTGGGAGTGTGTTTTTTCTTATCCCTTAGAAGTTCAGAGGATAGAGGACTCTGGAGTGGTTATGCTTATGTGGCTGGGCATCAGTAGTTTGATGAGGAAAGGAACCAGGTCAGGCAGACATTTGTATGTTGGAAAAAATGTAGGTAGTAGAGGAATTGAAGCTTAAAGGCATCGTATGTGATTTTCTCAGGGGGAACAATTATGTCTGAAGTATGGACATACGGGTACATTTTAAGTATTTAAGCTTTGTTCAGATCCCTTTCAGATTATCACCGATTCTGAGTCAGTCAGATTTCATTTAACACAGTTTTGTTGTACTTTGTCCCCTCCCCCGTCCCCCCGTTTGTATGTTTTCTAAACCAGATCGATTAGGCAGCATGTCCACCTCATATTTAGAAACACAGCTACCTTTTGGTTTCTATTTGTGGTTAAGGATGTTTCTAAATGTTTTATAGAAGAATTGCTGGAAGATACAGAACATTCTTGGTTTGCAGAGTTTTAAGTTTAGAGTTTATTTATTTTGACCAGGGGACAGACAACTAGAATACAGAAACCCTAGACACACTTCCCGAGAAGTGTGCTTGTTTTACAAGAAGGTGTGCTCTAGTTATGATATACCTGATAGGTTTCACTGAAGAAAAGTGTTATTTCTTTTCATTAATCATTTCTCTTCGCTGATCTGTTTATGACACTTAAAAATGTTTTAAACAATAATTTGTTACCTGTTAAAAAAGGTAGAGGGAAAAGGTATGTGTAAAGTTTGCTTGACTTATACTAGCCAATTTGGCAAGGTTGGTGAAGTTTGGCTGGAGTGGGAAGCCACCCCACAGGGTGAACTGCCAGAAGACTGAAGGCATTCTCATTAGTGTCATCTCATCCTTCCACTGTTTGCATTGTGGCTCCTATATCCTGGTCCAAGGACTGGATAGGTGCAGCAGACATCAAAGTACTTGTACCAAAGTGGAGCTTCTGAGACAAAGTTTCCCTGAGTGATTGTGATGCCAGCACATAATACAGAGTTGAGCCAAGGTGGAAGATGTGTAAAGGAATGATCTTTTAAGTTAAAATAGAAAGATTGCCCTATCCGATTGACTCAGTGGGTAGAGCGTCAGCCTGGGGACTGAAGGGTCCCGGATTCGATTCCGGTCAAGGGCACATACCGCAGTCGCAGGCTCCTCCCCGGCCCGGGCCTAGGTCATGGCTTGTGCAGGAGGCAACCTATCGATGTGTTTCTCTCACACTGATGTTTCTCTCTGTCTCTCCCTCTCTCTTCCACTCTCTCTAAAAATCAGTTGAAAAAATATCCTTGAGTGAGGATTAAAAAATAATAATAAAATAAAATAGAAAAATTGAGGGATATTAAAAAACTGTTTTGGGAGTCAGCATGAAACAGAAAGAGTATGAACTTTGGAGGGAGACAGTCCCTCATGAGCCAACTAATCAATCCTGGGCAAATTGCTTACCCTTTATGAGCATGTTTCCTAGTCAATATAGTTGGAATGATAACTTCTGATATTTTATAAAGTGGATTAACTATATGAAGGTGCCTGTACGGGTGTATAATAAAATGTGCATTAATAATAATAAATTTTGAGTGCCTGTATTATTTGTACTGTCTTACCAAGTAAGACTAACTTGCAAACCAATAATTTTAATAGTAGTTTTCTTTATTATTTTAATTTTGTGAGATTTTTTCTGATTTTCTTTTTTTATATATCAAAGGAACTTCTTTTCCCAATAGGGAAACATTCAGCACATACACTTGTCTTATTGTGATTTTTTTTCATAACTACTTTTATTTAATATATATGTATAGTTATTGATTTCAGAGAGGAAAGGAGAGAGCGATAGAAACATTAGTGATGATAGAGAATCGTCAATTGGCTGCCTCCTGCACACCCTACACTGGTGATCGAGCCTGCAACCCGTGCATATGCCCTCCATGTGGCCTGGTTCATACCAGCGGGGGGATTGTATCTCTTTAGAAATTTCAAGTGTCTGATCTTGATTATGTTACTGAAGCAGGGGGGAAAAAGAGCATCTTAAGGGGAGGAAAAATTCTTTTTTTTTAATGGAACAAGTTCATTTTACTTTTTCAATTGATCTTAGAGAGAGGAAGGGAGAAAGGAACGGAGAGAGAAAGCAAAACATTGATCTGAGGGAGAAACATCGATCAGTTGCCTCCCACATGCACCCTGATGGGGGTCCAACCCACAACAAACCGAGCCACACCAGCCAGGGCCGAAGAAAAATTCTTGATGTTTGTATGTGTTCATGAAGTACATCCTTGCTCAGTGGCTTTAGCCTGTTTGTAAAGAGATTGTGACAAACCCTCACATTGTAGTTACCTGAAACTGTGCTCAAAAGAGCAATTCTAGCCTTTAACCACGTTGACCTTGACTGTTAAAATTTCTTGCTATTACTTGTGACTCCCTGAAGCCAAGGACTTTTTCAAGCCCCTCACCTCCCCCATAAAGTTATTGTCTGTTGCCAAACTGAAGAGTTAAGAATGTTTGTGGGGCCGTAACCGGTTTGGCTCAGTGGATAGAGCATTGGCCTGTGTACTGAAAGGTCCCAAGTTCGATTCCGGTCAAGGGCATGTACCTTGGTTGAGGGCACGTCCCCAGTGGGAGGTGTGCAAGAGGCAGCAGATTGATGTTTCTCTCTCATCGATGTTTCTAGCTCTCTATCTCTCTCCCTTCCTCTCTGTAAAAAATCAATAAGATATATATTAAAAAAAAAATAAAGAATGTTTGTGGGGATGAAACTATTGACTTAAAAATCCTAACAAAATAATTGTTCATATTTCTACAAACACATGCACTTTAATTCAGTAAAATTTGAAGCTAATATGACTCAAACTCAGTACTCTGGTTGCTTGATTTCTTTTGTCAGTAGATAATTTTAAGTTCAGCCCCCATTAGGTTCATCAGACAGAAGCCATGGTAACTGGTTGAGTTCATTCAGAAACAGCCATCATGCTGCTTAAAAAATGAAATATATGTGTGTTTGGTGTGTGGAGTGGGTACATAAGGGAGGTGGTTGTAGATACATTTTATAAAGGAAGAACTTTATACTTAAGTTTAGTGCATTTGTAGCCCATTCTCAAGACCATCAGGACAAGGTAGTAAAGAAAAAATACTTGATGGAGAAACCAAGATGGCGGCATAGGTAAACACCGGAGATTGCTGCCTCACACAACCACTTCAAAATACAACTAAGAGACGGAACGGACATCACCCAGAACCACAGGAAGGCTGGCTGAGTGGAAATTCTACAACTAGAAGGAAAGAGAAAAGCATACCGAGACTCAGAGGAGGTGCGGTGCAGAAGTAAAATACTAAGATGCAGAGGTGCATGTGGAGCGGGCTGGCGGCTGAGGGCGCGGTTGTCTTTTTCAATCGGGAGGGAGTCTCAGGCTCTGAGCTCCAGCTCCGGGTGAGTCTCTGGGGCCCCAGACTCAAACGGGAGAAGCGGTACTGTCTGGCATCGGTCGGAACTTGAGGGCAGCTTTCTCTCCGAGGTACTTGCAGCAATTGCTGGGACACTGAGAAGCAGAGCCCCTGAAGACAGGACTGAGAGCAGCCATAACTGCTTGCTCGGCCTGCCCTTTTGATCCCCTGGGACCTGCCCCGCTCAAGCCTTGCACGGAGGAATTTGCTGGATAGCCTCAGGCAGAGGCTAGATTAGCACCTCCCTAGAGATCAGGACAGAGGTTCTCCCACTGCAGACACAACTGATTCTCACAGCCAATTGGCCTGGAGGTCAAATCCCCCCCAGTGTTACCTACAACAATCAAGGCTTAACTACAATAAGACTGTGCTCAAAGACCACAAGGGGGTGCACCAAGAAAGCATAAAAAATGCGGAGACAAAGAAACAGGACACAAATGACAGAAATGGAGGAAAGCAAACTGCTGGATATAGAGTTCAAAATCACACTTTTAGGTGTTTCAAGAACTGTCTAGAAGCCGCCAATAAATTTAGTAAGGCCCTCAAAAGGACTGATGAGACCGCCGATAAATGTAGTGAGATCCTCAAGAAATCTAGTGAGACCCTCGATGTTGTGACAAAGGACAAACTAGAAATTAAGCATACACTGACTGAAATAAAGAATATTATATAGACTCCCAACAGCAGACCAGTGGATCGCAAGAATCAAGTCAAAGATTTGAAATACGAAGAAGCAAAAAACACCCAACCAGAAAAGCAAAATGAAAAAAGAATCCAAAAATACGAAGATAGTGTAAGGAGCCTCTGGGACAACTTCAAGCGTACCAACATCCGAATTATAGGGGTGCCAGAAGAAGAGAGAGAGCAAGATATTGAAAACCTATTTGAAGAAATAATGACAGAAAACTTCCCCTACCTGGTGAAAGAAATAGACTTACAGGTCCAGGAAGCGCAGAGAACCCCAAACAAAAGGAATCCAAAGAGGACCACACCAAGACACATCATAATTAAAATGCCAAGAGCAAAAGACAAAGAGAGAATCTTAAAAGCAGCAAGAGAAAGAAACTCAGTGACCTACAAGGGAGTACCCATGCGACTGTCAGCTGATTTTTCAACAGAAACTTTGCAGGCCAGAAGGGAGTGGAAAGAAATATTCAAAGTGATGAATGCCAAGAACCTACAACCAAGATTACTTTATCCAGCAAAACTATCATTCAGAATTGAAGGTCAGATAAAGAGCTTCACAATAAGAAAAAGCTAAAGGAGTTCATCACCACCAAACCAGTATTATATGAAATGCTGAAAGGTATCCTTTAAGAAGAGGAAGAAGAAGAAGAAAGAGGTGAAGATACAAATTATGAACAATAAATACACATCTATCAACAAGTGAATCTAAAAATCAAGGGAATACATTATCTGATGAACAGAATGTACTGGTGATTATAATAGAATCAGGGGCATAGAAAGGGAATCGACTGACTATTCTTGGGGGAAAGGGGTATGGGAGATGCGGGAAGAGACTGGACAAAAATCGCGCACCTATGAGTGAGGACGGTGGGGAGTAAGGGCGGAGGGTGGGGTGGGAACTGGGTGGAGGGAAGTTGTGAGAGGGAAAAAAGAGGAACAGATGTAGTAATCTGAACAATAAAGATTTAATTTAAAAAAAGGAAAAAACTTGATGAGCTTGTTAGAAATTCATTCTAGAGTGTGATGCCTCATGACAGCATTTAAGGTTCAGCATTCTTAATTCAGTACTGGTTTCTAGAGCTCCATGGACAGTTACTTTGTGGAGAAGATATGTGGTCAAAGGAGTTCATGGAGGCCAAATTACAAACTGTGAGTGGGAAGCAAACCTGAGTGATATTTCAGTGATAAGAGGGAAAGCAGTAGTTGACTTTTTGGAATGGTGATATCAGTACAATGAACCTTAGCTCATTAGAGGATGGGACTGTTTGGGAAGCCACGCTGCACGCCCACCCAGCGGTTCTGATGATACTATGAGAGCAAGACACAGTCTAGCCAGGGGTGGGCAAACTTTTTGACTCGAGGGGCACAATGGGTTCTTAAACTGGACTGGAGGGCCGGAACAAAAGCATGGATGGAGTGTTTGTGTGAACTAATATAAATTCAAAGTAAACATTATTACATAAAAGGGTCCGGTCTTTTTTTTTTTTTTAGTGTTATTGATTTCAAACGGGCCGGATCCAGCCTGTGGGCCGTAGTTTGCCGATGGCTGGCCATCCCATTTATAGGCATTCACTCCCTCTGCTTGAAAGATCAAAGAATTGACTGAGATGCTGGATTATTTGTTTAAACCTTGCATTTACAGTGGTCTTCTTTTTTTGTTTTATTCCATTCCTCATCTAAAATTTGGGCATTTCTTGAGATTTTCATTTGGTGTTTTCATAATTTATAACCTTAATTCTTTTTTTTTTTTTAAATATATTTTATTGATTTTTTACAGAGAGGAAGGGAGAGAGATAGAGAGTTAGAAACATCGATTAGCTGCCTCCTGCACATCTCCCACTGGGAATGTGCCTGCAACCAAGGCACATGCCCTTGACCGGAATCGAACCTGGGACCTTTCAGTCCGTAGGCCGACGCTCTATCCACTGAGCCAAACCGGTTTCGGCAGTGGTCTTCTTTTTAATACGAACAGTAATTTTAGCTCTACTAGGATATTTGGAAGACAATTTGTTATTGCATCTTAAATATAGATTCTCATTGAAAGAAGGCTTTAAAAATAATTTTAGTGTGTTATTTAAATTCTGATTGGTTTATAATTTTACCAATGCTGACTTGTCAGTTCTTACTTTTTCAATTTGCTGCACCAGTCCTAGCACAGAATCAGTGTTTAAGTGTTACAGACTTCTGGCACATGAAGAGAATAGTGGATTTAGAATAAAGCCAATTTACTAACATAACTATTGTTCCATATGGCATTAGAAACATAACCAGATGTAATGGGTTACGGGTTCAAAAGAAACACTTCAATGAAGTAGAGAAAGGGATCTTTCTACCCACGTATGCCAGGGGAATTCCTGAGATATCACTCCAGTGGGAGTGCTGCTGATTAATTCCTTCCATAAATATGTCCTGAATATCTGCCATGTGCCTGGCATGGTGCTTAATTCATATGTATTCTTTAGTATTAAGAATTTGGAAAAAAAACCGAAACAGAATTTGGGAATTTGTTATGCATTTCCAAAAGGAAGAAAGTATGTTAATCTAGGAATGCATCATTTAAAAAACTTGTCAATCACAACTCGAACTCATGGTGTTTTTTGTGGGGTATATTTTTAAGTAATCTATCTATAGGACTCATTGAACAGCTGCACTGTTTGTCCACTAAATCAATTTCTCCTGGGGGATTTCAGAAGCCAGGAATACTGTCAGCTGCACAGGTACTTTGAAGTTTAAATAAAAATCACGAGAGAAGGAATTAATTTTATTTTGTATTTGACATTCAAAGACTTCTAAATTCTTTCTTAAAATGGAGAGTTTTACTTACGTTATTACTGTTACATTTCCCCAAATTGCCATATTTGCCTTAAATGATACTGCTACCCTAGGGAAAGAATCTCAGTACTTACACAGATGAATAACAGCATGCACCAGTACAGCTCTTCTAGTCTCCATTCCTGTGTTATCCTGTCTCGTGAATGTTTTGCTCTGTGCATTACATGTGTTATTTGACTTGTCATTGAGGTTTGGGTGTTGTGCCAATGCCTGTAAATGCTTAACTGGTTGTGAAATGTTTCATTTATATAAGGGAAAAACTTTATATAAAAATTCTAAGAATAATAAAATGAGCAACTGTGTACCAACCATCCAGATTAAGAAATAGTATATTGGTAAAACCTGGAGTGTTTAACCCCTTCTGTTACACTCAGCACATTTTTTGTTGCATAAGCTATTTCTGCCAAATGATTTTTTTCATCGTGTTTGCAAATGAACGCTGTCAGTAAACTTTCTGCCAGTGTTCTTGGCAGTTTTTTCCCATTCTCTGTGAGCTCTGTTGTGTTTTCATTCCCAAATCCTTGTGAAGAGCAGTATGGCAGCAGTAACTTCCAGCTGGAAATGAGAATACAAAGTCTAAGGTCATGGAACTTCTTTTTTTTTTTTTTTTTTTTTTTTTCAGTTGATCAGCAGCCTAGCCAGGTTCTCTAGCCAGGATCTCCAGCCAGGTTCTCTCATGGAACTTCTTAAAGGTGGTTATTCTTTAGAATAAACTTTTCCATGTGAGAATTAATCACCCATTCCCATCTTACTGCCCTTTTTTTTTATGTCTATGACTCAAAGCTTTTAAAAACTAAGTCATGTAATTTATGTTTATATAAGAAGACATTACTAATGATCAAAGATAGAGCTTTCCAATTTCATAGAAAAGATTGGAAGTTGTTATGTTGGTTATTTGATAGTTGTAGAGAAACATCTAATGGGGGATGGCTTATACCAAAAACCTACTAGTAACTGTAGTACTGTAGTGGATAGGAATACTTTTGGAGTTTGCAGCATAGCAATTGGATTTAAACCTACTCTACTTGAGATTTATCTTCTATACAAGACTTACTTTGTACATTTCTGCAGTATCTGATATTAGGTATACACGCACACTATATTTTTTACAGCAGTTTTGGATCCACAGCAAAACTGAGGAAAACACAGAATTCCCTTATATCCCTGCCAACACAGTTTTATAAAATCAACATCCCCCACCAGATAGTACAGTTATTAAAGTT
Source organism: Myotis nattereri (assembly GCF_964212035.1). Taxonomy (NCBI): domain Eukaryota; kingdom Metazoa; phylum Chordata; class Mammalia; order Chiroptera; family Vespertilionidae; genus Myotis; species Myotis nattereri. The sequence continues at coordinate 109,990,422 of NC_138076.1, forward strand.
GATGAATCAACCTTAACATGTCCATATTACTCAGAGTCCACAGTTCAAACTAGGGCTCACTCTTGGTGTTGCACATTCTTTGGGTTGAACAAATGTAGAATGTTATGTATTCACCATTATAGTATCTCACACAGAGTAGTTTCACTACCTAAAAATCCTGTGCTCTGCCTATTTATCCTCCTACTTCACCCCCTGGCAACCACAGATATTTTTATTGTCTCAATATATTTTTTTATTTTCCAGAATGTTATATAGCTGGAATCAAACAGTATTTTTGGATTCAGTTTCTGAAATTTAAAAAAGTGGAGCAATTTACATGCTGAAAGTTTTTTTCCAAAGCTTTGTTTGGCAGCATCTTCATAAATACAATTAATGACTTTTTATATATTTACATCAGACAAAGGCAGACTTTTTTTTTTTTTAATGGCTGAAGAGCTTTAGATTCACCCCTATACACTTCCAAGTTAATTATGGGCATTGAATGTAAGTGCTGATATCATATTTAATCACCTTCCCCACGCTTCAGTCCCAAATGGGAGTAAAGTGGGGTCAAGTAGTCTCATAAGCTCTAAGCCCGTTTCCAAAGCCTTTCTGGCAGCAGGCCTATCAATACTTAGGGCATGAGCACATAGTGTCTACTTGGGACTCCTCCATCATCACTGTGCACGTGCTCAGGCTTGGCTGCTGGGTGTTGGCCAGGGTGGCCATGGAGCAGGGCCAAGATTTATGAAAAAGCACACGGTTAGGTTTCAGTTCACCATGATTAGACTGAAAGCTCTAGTTGCCAGTTGTCATTAACGACATTACTCACACTTTGCCTGATGAATTACTTGTATTGGTGTTCAAAAGGAGCCGGTGGCCGCTTTAGCAGTTTTTAGTTATTATTTTAAATTACCATCCAATGAATAGGCTCTTACATTCTCTTGAGGTCTTCTCTTTTGTCTTATATCAGGGCTTTATGGGAGGGATTGTTGAACTCTCTGACAACAAAAAGGCTTTTATATTTTGTACTTTTCTGAATATGAATAAGTAAATTACAATACCATGCATGATGTATATACTGAAGAACAATGAAGGTAGTTTTTGGAAAATGCCCTGCTTCTTCCTTGCGACATTGGAGGTCAGAGATGCTACCCCCTAAGTTCCTCTTAAGATGGGTTACCAGTCTGTTTATTTTGGCAAGAGAGACTGTGAAGACTTAACAAATGATATCTGCAAAGCACATGCTTGTGAAGTATATAAACAGGCCACAGATGTTTCTGTGGGAAGAAACGATCTTATTCATCTTCATATTCCACATGCTTAGCTCTTAGCATTCAATAACTGTTTGTTCATGAATAAAACCACCTTCTGCTGCTGCTAATAACAAATTGAGCATTGTGTTGGCCTTTTTTCACATTGTGTTTGATCATTATCTTTCTTTTTTTTTTTTTTTAAATATATTTTTATTGATTTTTCACAGAGAGGAAGGGAGAGAGATAGAGAGTTAGAAACATCGATAAGAGAGAAACATCGATCAGCTGCCTCCTGCACATCTCCCACTGGGGACGTGCCCGCAACCCAGGCACACGCCCCTGACTGGAATCGAACCCGGGACCCTTCAGTCCGCAGGCCGACGCTCTATCCACTGAGCCAAACCGGTTTCGGCCATTATCTTTCTTTAGTCCTCAAAACCATCATAGGTGATTTTATTACGTCATATTTGATACAGACATAAAATAAAGCACATAGTTTCTGAAACATAATAAATTGACCATGAGTGAATCCACACCCCAGTGCAAGAATATTACCGGTACCACAGTTGATGGTACTAGTGAGTCCCTCCCATTAAAAAAAGGTTTTTTAAATTGATTTTAGAGCCTTAGCCGATTTGGCTCAGTGGGTAGAGTGTCAGCCTTTGGACTGAAGGGTCCTATGTTCAATTCCAGTCTAGGAAACATACCTCAATTGCAGGCTTACTCGCTGGCCCTGGTTGGGACATGTGCCTGAGACAACCAGTTGATGTGTCTCTCTCACATGGATGTTTCTCTTTCTCCGTCTCTCCCTCTTCCTTCCACTCTCTCTAAACATCAGTGGAAAATATCCTTGGGTGAGGATTAACAAAAATAAAAAAATTATTTTACAGAGAGAGGAAGGGAGAGTGAGAGTGAGAGAAGCATCAATGTGAGCAGGAAACATCAATTGGTTGCCTCTCATACACACCCTAACGGGACCAAATCCACAACCTGGTTGTGTGCCCTGACTGGGAATCAAACTGACAACCTTTCAGTCAACAGGGCAACACTCAACCAATAAACCCATACCGTCCAGGATTAGCCCCTCCCACTGACAGTATAATTTCCATATACCTTTACCAAGTTTCCCTAATATTACCATGTCTTGACCATCACAGTTCTTGCCAAACTTGCAAGTACTGTATAAAACATGGTCTGGAGCAGCGGCCGCCAACCGGTGGTGAGGTCCGAAAGGTTGGCGACCACTGGTCTGGAGGATATGGACATCTTTTTGGGTGCCATTTTGGAGTCTACCACAGTCTGCCTTTCAGCCCCTGAAGATTCACGTCTGTCCATCATGCAAAATACACTCATCCTACCCCAACATTCTTCAAAGTCTCAACCCATTGAAGCATCACCTTAAGCCAAGATCTCAGCTAAATATTATCAGTTCAGAAGTCTAAAAAAATCTCATCATATGATGAGAACTTATAAGATTTACTCTCTTAGCAACTTTTAAATATGCAGTACAGTATTATTAACTATGGCCACCATACTGTGCATTACATCCTCATGACTTATTTATTTTATAACTAGAGGCCTGATGCACGAAATTCGTGCAAGAGTAGGCCTTACTTACCCTTGCTGCCGTCACTGATTTCCCTCTGGCACCCGGGAACCAGGCTTCCCTCGCAGCCCCAGCTTCGTCTGGTAGGTCGTCTGGAAGGACGTCTGGTCTAATTAGCATATTACACTTTTATTATTATAGATTGGAAATTTGTGCATTTTGATCCTTTTCACCCATTTCGTCCACCTTATCACCTCCATTCCTGGTAACCATCAGTCCATTTTCTGTATCTGTGATCTCAGTTTTGTTTGTTTTTTTGTTTTATTTTATTTTTTTCAATGCCACATATACGTGAGATCATTCAGTATTTGTCTTTCTCTGTCGGATTTATTTCACTTAGCATACTGCCTTCAAAGTCCATCCATGTTATCACAGATAGCAAGAGTTCATTCTTTTATATGGCTGACTAATGTTTTGTGTGTGTGTGTGTGTGTGTGTGTGTGTGTGTGTGTGTGAGTGAGAGAGAGAGAGAGAGAGAGAGAGAGAGAGAGAGAGAGAGAGAGAATATGTCATTTTCTTTATCCATTCATCCAATGGTGGACACTTAGGTTGTTTCCATGTCTGGCCATCCTATATAATAAAAAGGTAATATGAAAATTGATCCTCACGGCGGAGTGACCAGTCGCTATGACACATGCTGACGACTGGGGGAAGACCCTCAATGCAGGAGCTGCCCCCTTGTGTCAGTGTGCTCCCACAGTGGGACCTCTGCTCAGCCAAAAGCTGGGCTGATGACTGTGAGTGCAGCAGCAGTGGCAGGAGCCCCTCCTGCCTCCTTGGCAGCACTAAGGATGTCCGACTGATGGCTTACACCTGCTCCCCATGGGGGCAACTAAGCTGTCAGTTGGCCATCCCCTGAGGGCTCCTGGGCTACCAGAGGGATGTCTGACTGCCAGCTTAGGCCCGATCATCCTGGAGAGTGGGCCTAAGCCGGCAGGTGGACATCCCCCAAGGGGTCCCAGACTGCGAGAGGGCTCAGGCTGGGCTGAGGGACAAATTTTCATGCACCAGGCCTCTAGTTGTAAATAATGTTGCAATGAACACATTGGGGGTAGGGGGCATATGTTTTTTTGAAATAGTGTTTTTGTTTTCTTTGGATAAATACCTAGAAGTGGAATTGCTGGATCAGATGGTAGTTCTATTTTTATTTTTTTGAGGTACCTTTCTTTATACTGTTTTCCATATTGGTGAAATCCCCAGTCGGGAGCCAGGATCAAACCTGCAACCCAGGTACATTCACATCAACAGTACTGGGGTTGTTGGGTTCCCTTTTCAGCACCTCCTCACCAAAACGTGTTGTTTATTGTCTTTTTGATAATAGCAGTTCTAGTTGGTATGAAGTGATAGCTGGTGGTTTTGGTGATAAGTGACAAGCATCTTTTCATGTGTCTGTTGGCCATTTGTAGGTCTTTTTTTTTTTTTTTTGCTATTGAGTTGTACGAGCTTTTTATATATTTTGAATATTAGCTTCATATCAGATAGATGATTTGAAAATATAAGAAATATATCTTTTCCCCATTTATGAGGTTGCCTTCTCATTCTGTTGATGATTTCCTTTGCTGTGCAGAAGCTTTGACATAGTCTCATTTGCTTATTTTTACTTTCGTTGCCTTTGCTTTTGATATTTATCCTTACTCTTTTGAAGGGTAGCACGTGTTTGCAGCTGATTGGCCTGTTCTTACCAGTAGAATTTTGGTAGTCCAATAGAGTTCCTTTATTTCATTCTCTCTCTCACCCTTTTAGGTCAAGTTGTCAGTGTTTCTGCTGATATAACATTCTCAAGATTCTTGTGCGTCTCCTGTGTATATCTTGGGGATTCTTGTCATTAGACGAGAGGGTCCTCCATAGATCTCCTATTCTCATGTCTCTTCCTCGTTTCTGTTTAGATGGTTGGTTCAGGGGATCCTTGAGTTACATATGTAATCTCTTCAGCACTACTCTTGCTTTCTCTCTACAGCAATGCTTTCTTATAATTAACCTCCTTTATTTTAGCATTCCTCTTTTTGTTTTGTTTTGTGATGTAAATCAGCTGGGAATTTCTCAAATCATCAACTCCTGGTTTCTTTTAACATTTCATGCATTAAAATAGCCTTCCCCTTACATTTTACTGTAAGCACCAAGAAGAAACCAGGCTCCACTTTCATTATGGTTCTTGGAAATTGCTCTAGCTAAAATATCCAAGTTCCTCACTAATAAATTATACTTTTCACACAACTGTAGGATATAATTCAGGTAACTTTTTTGCCACTTTTTAAAAAGGATTGTCTTTCCTCCAGTTTCCAGTAATGTTCCTTATTTCCTTCTGAGTCATCACCAGAAGCACTTTAAAAAAAATATTTTAGGGAGAGGAAGGCGGGTGAGGAGCACATTGATGTCTATTGGCTGCCTCATTAACATGCAAAAAAATAAAAATAAATGAAACATAGTCTTAAGTTGCTTTCCCAAGTTCTAATAACATTGAGCATCTTTTTGTATTGTAAATGTGTAATTCTCATGGTCATTCGTATGAAAGGCTGGATTAGTTCATGGCCCCTTTCCTATAAGGTTCTTCTCTGACTGATGTGTAGAAATTCTCTCTATATATACTGTTGCAGCTCTGTTCTCCCAGCTTGTGGCCCTCTTCTCACTTTATGGTATTTTTTTTCTTTAATTTGGAATCACTTTAGATTTACAGAAAAGTTGCCAAGATAGTATAATTTCCATATTTCTTTTACCAAGTTTCCCTAATATTATCACTTTGTATAACCATGGTATGTGTCAAAACTAACAAAGTAATGACATTACATTTTTTATTAACTACATGCTTTATTTGGACTTCACCTACTTCCCACCAGTATCCTTTTTCTATTCCGGGATCCAGTCCCTGGATACTATATTGCATTTAGACTTGATGGTATCTTATGATGAACAAGTGTTCTTCATCTTAGTTGAGCTCATTGTCATTTTTTTATGATTTGCATTATTGGCTTCTTGTTTCAGATACCTACCCTTCTTGTGTTTTCTTCTAAATATTCTAAAAGTTTCATGCCTGGGCTGGATAGCTGAGTTGGTCAGTGTTGTCCGATATACCAAGGTTGTGGGTTCAATATCTGGCCAGGGCACATACAAGAAGAAGCAACCAATGAATACATAAGTGGAGCAACAAATCTCTGTCTGTCTGTCTCTGTCTCTCTCTCTATCTCACTAAACCAATCAAAAATAATTTAAAGCCATTTGCCTTTCATGACTACCACTTTAGAATTTAATTTTGAATATGGTATCATGATTTAATTTTATTTATATATGGCTAATAAAGTATTTTGAGTGATCCTTTATCGAATTCGAAACAGTTTTTTAAAAAACATGAATAGGAAAGACCTATGGAGAACCCTCTTGTCTAATGACAAGAGTCCCCAAGACACACACAGGAGACTCTGAGATTTTTTTCAGCATTCATTCGTTCATTTCTGTTCTATTCCCACCCCCTCCCCAGTTTTCTTTTTTAAATATATTTTTTATTTCAGAGAGGAAGGGAATGGGGGAGAGAGAGAGAAACATCAATGATGAGAGAGAATCATTGATCGGCTGCCTTCTGCATGCCCCCCACTGGGGATCAAGCCCAAACCCTGGCATGTGCCCTTGACCGGAATTGAACCTGGGACCCTTTGGTCCACAGGCCAACACTCTATCCATTGAGCCAAACTGGCTAGCCCCCTTCATCCCCACCCCAGTTTTATTGACATACATCATTCTATAAGTTTAAGGTGTATGAAATGATGGCTTGGTATATATTGTGAAATGATAACCACAATAGGTTCTGCTAACATCCATCATCTCATATAGATACAAGAAAGAGAAAAGAAAAAAAAATGCCCTTGTGGTGTGAAAATTCTTAATATTATCTTCTCTCTTAACAGCTTTCATAGCACACAGCTATGTTAACTATAATCATCAAGTTGTACATCACATCCCTAGTACTTATTAAGTAAGCTTGGACCTTTGGACCCCCTTCCTAGATCCCCAGCTCTGGTAATCACAAATCCACAAGTCTGTGAGTCTGGTGTTGGCTTTTTCCCCCCCATATGTGAGATCCTATGGTATTTGTCTTTCTCTGCCTGACTTATTTCATTTAGCATAATGTCTTCAAGGTCCATCCATTATGTCAAAATGGTATGATGGCCTCATTTTTTATGGCTGAGTAATAGTCCATTGTTTGTATGTGTGTATAAAAATTTATTAATCCATTGATGGACACTGAGGTTGTTTCCATATCTGGACTGTTGTAAATAATGCTGCTGTGAACACGGATGTACAGATATCTCTGTGAGAAATGTTTTTGTTTCCTTTGGATATATTTCCAGAAGTGGAACTCCTGGTTTGAATGTTAGTTCTTCTATTAATTTTTTTGAGGAATTTCCATACTGGTTTCCATAGTGGTTGATCAATTTACGTTCCCACTAACAGTGCACAGGGTTCCCTTTTCTCCATATCCTCCCCAGTACTTGTTATTTCTTGTCTTTTTGATGATAGCCATTCCAACATGTGTGAGGGGACATCTCATTATGACTTTGATTTTCATTTCCCTGATAATTGGTGATGGTGAGCCCCTTTTCATGTACCTGTTGGCCACTTGTATGCCTTCTGTGGATATGAACCTATATCAGATATGTGGTTTGCAAATATTTTTTCTCATTCTTTGTAGGTTGTCTCTTCACTTTTTTTTTTTTTTTTTTCCTGCCAGCAACCTGTATTGAATAGCCCTTCATTCTCAATAATTTTCTGGAGTACTGCTGTCATATGTCTAGTTTTCACATATAAATGGGTTTTTCTTGATTGGTCAGTTTGTCTTTCTGCATGCCTATTTTGCTTTGTTCTGAGGGGATGTCTCGATATAGTAGGACAGATGTCGTTCTTTCCCTCTCTCTGTCCTCCCTCCCGATTCTTCAGAAGAGTCTTGGATGTATTTGCTTTTTATTCTTTCATATAAATCTTCTGTTTGTCAAGTTGGGTTATAGGGGACCTTTAATGAAGAATGGACATCACTACTATATCAGCTCTATCCATAAATGTGGTGTTTTTTATACTAATTTAGGTCTAATTGTCTTCCAATAAAGCAACAACTTTTTATTTAGTATCTTATATTTTTGTTGCTATTATATCTTTTTTAAACCTGACTTTTCAGGTTGTTCCTGGAATTGAGGAATGCATGCAGTTGGTATTTCTATATTGGTCTGATATGTACTAAATTTAAAAATTCTTACTGATTCTAATAATTTGTCTTTAGTCATTTTAGTTTTCTCTGGACAATTATATCTTCTGCAAATGACAATTTTGCTTCTTTGCAGTCTTCACAATTTGTATTTCTTTTTCTTGTACAATATTGAATACTGAAAACATTTTTTCTGGCTTATTAGGAATAGTGTTTGTTACAGGTTTTTGAGCTATCCTTTATCAGAATTGCTAAGAGGTTTTTAAAACATGAATGAGTATTGGATATTATTAAATGTATTTATGCTTAATCTGGTAATGTGATACATTGCTTTTATAGATTTTCTAACACTAAAATTACCCATGCATTTCTGAATGAAACCCAACTTGATGACCATGTATCGTGGTCCCGTATGAACTGTGTTTGGTATCCGTTTTACCAGCCTCACAGATCACTCCCCAGCTTGTCCTCTTTTTCTGTTCTCTTAAAATCAGTTTGTATAAGATAAGATGGTTTTTTGTGTGTGTTTTTTTTTGTTTTGACTAGTTGACTAGCTCTCACCTGTGAATTGACTGAGCTGGTATTTTTTGGGGGGCGGGGGGGGGATTTAAACTAACTAAAAATTATGGAAGTATCAGTTTTTCTCCAAAGAACAAGCCACATGTTTTTTAGGAATGTATCTGTTTCTTGCAGGCTAAGTTTTTTTTATTTTTACTTTTTTCTTCACATTTATAATAATTTTATTACTAAGATCACTTCAGACTGCAGTTTTAATGTTTTGAACTGTATGTTCATTGGTAAAGTAGTTCAAATAGTTATATAATACCTTACCCCCACCTCCACCCCTGGTTATAGACATTCAATACTTAATTCATTATGTTAAAAAAAATTTTTTTTTTGAAAAGGCAAAAAATTAGAATTAAACCAAATCAGTTGTAGTTTCCTCTTTTGAAACTTGTTATATTAATGTTTTTATGTGTTCTCCCCCCCGCCCCCATATTTTAAGGCATACTAATTAGACTTAAATAAAAATAACATCATTATGTTTATTTATATTATTAATAGAGACCTGGTGCACGAAATTCATGCACTTGGGGGGTCGGGTCCCTCAGCCCAGCCTGCACCCTCTTGCAGTCCGGGAGCCCTCGGGAGATGTCCGTCAGTTGGACATCCTTAGTGCTCCCATGGAGGTGGAAGATGCTCCCACCACTGCTGCTGCATTTGTAAGCCGTGAGTCCAGTTGTGGGAGCACACTGACCACCAAGGGGCAGCTCCTGCGTTGAACGTCTGTCCCCCTGGTGGTCAGTGCGCGTCATAGTAACCAGTCGTTCTGCCGTTCGGTCGATTTGCATATTAGCCTTTTATTAGATAGGATGAGCTTTTCTTATGTCAGCAGTTGGTGTTAGAAATGGTTCAATGAATTTATTTGTGCTGTTTTAAGTAATGCTTCAGCAAATATCCTGTTAGTAAACATTCTTAAGTCAGTTTCCTTTTCAGTTAGCCTTTCAGTTGGTGTCTTGTTTTACCTAAGGCCATTCTTCACAGCTAATGTTTATGAATCAGGCAGACTTTAGAAGAGTGAATATGTCAGAGAGAAAGACAAAGGGTGGTGAGCATAACAGTTGAAACTTTAGGAATTATTTTATTTTTTTCATAACTCTCTTTGTTTCCTATAAGACTTCTGTTGGCTTATAAAAAGAACATTTAAAATGAAATGGTTATTTCATTTTAGTGAAATAAACAGCTGCTATTCATTATTTTCAGCTTGCAAAAGGCCAGAATTAAATAAGAGTAGAAAGTCAAGACTAGAGAAAAAGAGCAATCTTGATATATAAGGTATAATTTTATGTGTATACTAGTGGCCCTGTGCACGAAATTCATGCACATTAAAAGGGAATTAATTAGGGGAAATATTTTAATATTGCTATTTGCCCTTTATAATAGAAATCTCAGCGATGAAAGAAAATTAGTAAAATGTATCTGAAAATCTCCCTCCTGTCAGAGTCTGGGGCGTGCTGCGGGACCCAGAGTCAAGTCCCCACACACCCTCACGCGCCTCGAAATCTCTCGAGACACAGACCCAGCCAGCCCCACCCCCATCAAGCCCCGCAGGGCGGCGGGGGTGGGGGGGGAGCAGCCTCAGGTCCCCTGGTGCCGGGGCAGGGGTTGCGGCCTCAGGTCCCCCAGCCCTGGCGCCAGAGTGGGGGGACGCGGCCTGAGGTGCCCTGGCATGAGGGCACAAGGGCGTGATGACCATTTGCATATTAGCTCTTTATTTTATAGGATAATAAGTTTGACTTTTTAGACTTTTTTTAGCGATAGGATTTTTTTCATCTTTTTTTTAAAATATATATTTTTATTGATTTCAGAGAGGAAGGGAGAGAGAGATAGAAACATCCATGATGAGAGAGAATCACCAATCGGCTGCCTCCTGCACGCCCCCTATTGGGGATTGAGCCTGCAACCTGGGCATGTGTCCTTGACTTGAATCAAACCTGGGAGGGACCCTTCAGTCTGCAGGCCAATGCTCTATCCACTGAGCCAAACCAGCTAGGCGATTTTTTATATTTGAAGTGTGGGATGGGAGATACAGTTCCTTTGGAAGATCTGTTGCCAAAAGAGGAAGCTCACCTTGCATCAGGAATTTTTCCTAATTTTTCCCCAAAAAATTTTAATTGATTTTTAGACAGAGGAAGGGAGAGGGAGAGAAAAACATAAATGCAAGAGTTAAACAATTTATCAGCTGCTTCCTGTACCAGGGATCAAGTCTGCAACCTGGGCATGTGCCCTGACCAGGAATCGAACCTGCAACCTTTTTGAGCATAGGTCGATGCTTAACCATCTAGCCCAGGGGTGGGCAAACTTTTTGACTCGAGGGCCACAATGGGTTCTTAAACTGGACCGGAGGGCCGGAACAAAAGCATGGATGGAGTGTTTGTGTGAACTAATATAAATTCAAAGGAAACATCATTACATAAAAGGGTACGGTCTTTTTTTTTTTTTTTTTTTTTAGTTTTATTCATTTCAAACGGGCCGGATCCCCTGTGGGCCGTAGTTTGCCCACGACTGATCTAGCCACACCTGCAAGGGCAATTTTTTTTAAAAAAAATTTTTATTGATTTCAGAGAGGAAGGAAGACGGAGAGAGAGAGATAGAAATATCCATGATGAGAAAGAATCATGGATCGGCTGCCTCCTGCAGGTCCCCACTGGGGATTGAGCCCACAACCTGGGTATGTGCCCTTGATCAGAATCGAGCCTGGGACCTTTCCGTTCACAGGCCAATGCTCTATCCACTGAGCCAAACTGGCTAGGGCATTTTTTCTCAATTTAAGTTAAAAAAAAAAAATCGTTTGCTAAGCTTCAATTAGGAGACAATGAATGAAATCCTCTATTTCATGACCATAGATGATGCTTGAACAGATTTTTTACGTTCTTTAACTCTCAGTATACTACCAAGGGCTTGTTTTTAGTTTCTTTTTTTAACAGTTCTAACTATTTTAAATATTGATTTTTTTTTTTTAATGACTGTTCTTTCTTGGAGGCTTTGGGACAAAAAGAGCATTTACTATCTTTAAATTGCCTTATGGATATTTCAGATTCTTCCATAAGTCTAAAATTCATTATGGATCTTAGTGATGTGATTTCTCCTGTATCTTGAAATGTTATGCTGTTTTATTAGCTCAGGAAGTATTTCACCATTACTCATCAGTTCCCAGCTATAATTTTTAAAAAGTCTAAAATAATAAGAAAGTGGAAGAATGATGAAATCAACTACAAGGATGATTGTAGTGAACTCAGTCACTACAATGAAATAAACAGCTGCTATTCGTTATTTTTAGCTTTTGACTTACATTTTCCAAAGTATGGCATGACCTTTCAAAAAGCTATAAAGGAAGTCTGGAGATATTAGCTTTTAAGTCTTTTTTCTTTTTTTTTAAGTTTCATTGAATTCCACTCTATGGAATTAAGAATTTTTCATTTTCTGCTCAGAGTAAAAGAAGAAATATGCCAGAATAAGACATTTAACTGTGAGAAAAACAAATCAGAAGATGAATGTAAAGAGATAGCAGCACTCTGGGCCCTTTAATGATGGTGAAGTTGATAGTATAAGTGAAATCTGAGTTCTAGCTGACTGTACCCTAAATTATCACCAAGAATTCATGAGCAGACAGTATATTTTCAAAGCCATTGCACAGGGAAGCTTCATTCAATATTTGGTGACAAGAATTTGGACTATCACATTTTATTTATTTATTTTTATTTCATTTTTATAATCCTTACCCAAGGATATTCTCTCTCTCCCCCCCCCCCCCCCCAATTGATTTTTAGATAGAGTGGAAGGGAAGGGAGGAGGAGGGAGAATGGGGAGAGAGAGAGAGAAAGAGGTGAGAGAGACACGTCGATTGGTTGCTTCCAACACAAGCCTGGACCATGGCTGAGGATTGAATCTGTGACCCAGGTACATGCACTTGACTGGGAAATGAACCTGTGACCCTCTGGTGTGCAGGCCAACACTCTTAAGCGCTAAGCCATGCCAGTCAGGGCTGGACCGTCATATTTTGCTGAAGGTTGTTGACAGTGTTTATTTTATTTTATATTTATGCAACAAAACCTACTTACTTATGTTTGTAATTGGATTAGTGCCTATAATAGTATGTACAGTGGTTGGAAGGAAACATGATGTAGAAATGAAAAAATTGGCTGAATTAATCCTTTTCATTGGTATTTATATATCTTAATAAATATGTTATCGCATTTATGGAACCAAGAACTTAACTGCCCTTCAAGAAAATTGTAAGCTGTCTAAGTTTTCAAAAGGGTAATGCATATTGATGATGTATGTGCAAAAAGAACCAGCAGTCAGTTAGAACCTATTAGAGACAAGTACAATTAATCCTCATATTTCGCAGATTCCATATTTGCAAATTTGCCCTAGTGCTAAAATCTATTTGTAATTCCAAAATCAGAGCTGGTAGCACTTTCACCATCATTCACAGGCAGGTGCACACAGAGTGATGAATAATAAGAATCTCCTGGCTCGCTTGTTTCCTGCTGAGGTCTAATAAGACAGTTTCATTTTTGGTGCCCTGCCTTCCTGTTTCGGCCCTTACTAGTATCCTTACAGGTGTCCTTTTCATGGTTTCCAGTGATACATTTTCTGCATTTTTGTGTGAAATGGGCTATTCCCTATTTTTGTCGTAAGATATTGAAGTTTTTCTTGTGTAGTGACTGACTGTTTTCACTTTTTAAAATGCCTGTCTGCATTGTTCTGAATGCTGTCTGGTGTTCCACAGAGCAAGGAGGCTGTGATGTGGACAAATGCGGGTATTGGACAAGCTTCATTCATGCACGAGTTACAGCATTGTTGATTATGAGCTCATTGTTTATGAATCAGCAATGTATATTAAATGAGGTGTCTATAAACAAACACTTAAAACAAGGTGATGTGTTGATTTGTTTACCTGTATCTGGTGAAAAATAGAAGGAACTCTTTCTTTTTTTTAATATATTTTATTGATTTTTTACAGAGAGGAAAGGAGAGGGATAGAGAGTTAGAAACATCAATCAGCTGCCTCCTGCACACCCCCTATTGGGGATGTGCCTGCAGCCAAGGTACATGTCCTTGACTGGAATCGAACCTGGGACCCTACAGTCCGCAGGCCGATGCTCTATCCACTGAGTCAAACTGGTTAGGGCTAGAAGGAACTCTTAACCCTGTGCCCACTAATTCAGAATTTGCAGCAATTTTATAGATATATACATACCACAAATAATACGAATCGACTGTTTACAGGATGAATATGTTCCAGTTACATTAAAACAATGTTGTCCATTTTCAGTATACAACAAGTTCTCGAATAACATTGTTTCATAAAATCAGCCTATGGTAATTGGTTTTGTTGTACATGATTTCACTGAAAGTTGCAGAACCTACTGGTGACATACTGGTAACCTGTATGTACTTTCAGGGCCAGGAAAATATCAAATAAAAATTGGGTATGTTATGTTAAGTTCTTATTAAAATTATCTAATGAAGTTCTTTTAACTTTCCCTTCATTCTTAAGTAAATTTTTACAAAATAACAAAAATTTTAAAATTTTTTGTAGGCTTATTTGACCCAGAAAATAACCATTTTTCTTTGTAGGCTGTGGGTTAATAAAAGCTGAAGGCACAAGGAAATAATTCACTGGCAGCAGTTCACCTGATGCGTAGAGGTCATGAGCTAGTGGTAGTATTTTGGTGGTCAAGCTGAATCTGAAATACTTCCTGACGTAGATTTTCCAGCGTTTTTCATTTTTGAGTTATTTACAAACTGATGAAAGTACTCTCTTAGGAAGGTTCCAGAGTTCTGCATTTGTAGGTTAGGCCAGTCTATTTGCTGTAGAAACCAGAAAAGCAAGTTACGGATTAGGTCTCTAGGCCTTTAGCATTTCTAGGTTTACTACTTATTAACAGAATGTCAGAAATGGTGGTTTGTGCCAAAACCTTTTTAAGAGTGCATATATACATAGTTCAAAGACTCTGTTTCTTTATTTGTAACTATTTATGAGAGATGCCTGTTTTTACAAACTAACCTGGAAATCTTTATTTGCTTCTAATGGCCTTTGTTGTATTTTCTGTTTGTTTCTCTTCCCCATTGGACAAAGCTCAAAAGCATGAATGGTACATTATTTATGTTTTTAACGCTAAGCATAGTGCTTGACACTAAGTATTCTGGGTTTCATTGAATGGTCATTTAGTGAATTTGTGATGAAGAAATTGATACACAGATTAAATTATATATCTAGATTATTAATTAAGTAGGAAGGTCTCAGCATCTTCCTCAGACTCCTCTGTATGCCCTATTGCTTTTTTAAGAAAATTATAAAATGAAGTTCTCCCCACAATTTTTTTTTTATGAGGGAAAGTTTACTTTTTTATTAATCCTCACCCAAGGATATTTTTCCATTGATTTTTAGAGAGAGTGGAAGGGAGGGAGGGGGAAAGACGGAGAGAGAGAAACATCAATGTGAGAGAGACACATCAGTTGGTTGCCTCCCGGGTCGAGCCTACAACCAAGGTATGTGCCCTTGACCGGAATCAAACACGGAACCTTCAGTCCACAGACCAATACTATATCCACTGAGCCAAACTGGGTAGGGCCCACTTTTTTTTTTTTTAAAAAAAAAACGTTTTTATTGATTTTTAGAGAACACGGCAGGGAGAGGAACAAAGAGAAAGAAATATCAATGAGAGAGAGTCATGATTGACTGCCTCCTGTACACATCTATGGAAGCTTGAGCCCACAAACTGGTGGGAATCAAACTGGTGACCTCTTGGTTCCTGGGTTGATGCTAAACCACTGAGCAACACCAGCTGGGTTCACCACATTCTTAAATATGCTGATTAAGCTAATCATTCTACATTTTTGTTGTTGTTGTTGTTGTTAATCCTCGCCTGAGGATATTTTTCCATTGATTTTTAGAGAGAGTGGAAAGGAGGGGGAGAGACCGAAACATTGATGTGAGAGAGACACAATGATTGGTTTTCTCCCACATATGCCCTAATCAGGGCCAGGGATCAAGCCTGCAACCAAGGTATCTACCTTTGAACGGAATCAAACACAAGACCCTTCAGTCCACAGGCTGATACTCTATCCACTGAGCAAAAGAGGCCAGGGCTCATTCTCCATTAAAAAAAAAAAAATTTTTTTTTATGGGTTTCAGAGAGGACGGGAGAGATAGAAACATCAATGATGAGAGAGAATCATTGATCACTGCTTCCTGCACACTTCTTACTGGGTATATGCCCTGACCGGGAATCGAACCGTGACTTCTTGGTTCATAGGTCTGTGCTCAACTACTGAGCACACCTGCTGGGCTCATTCTCCATTTTAAATAAATTATTGAAAAGTGTGTAGTAAGTACACATTTTATATTTTCATTCTAACAGGTCTCTTAACTACAGAAAAATGTTAATATTATTTTCATTTGAAAAAACATTCTATAAAGGCACTGAACTAGCTAATCTTTTCATATGTATATACACACACACACACACACACATGTTTTATTGATTTTTTAAAGAGAGGAAGGGAGAGGGATAGAGAGTTAGAAACATCAATGAGAGAGAAACATCGATCAGCTGCCTCCTGCACACTTCCCACTGGGGACGCGCCCTCAACCAAGGTACATGCCCTTGACCGGAATCGAACCTGGGACCTTTCAGTCCGCAAGCCAACACTCTATCCACTGAGCCAAACCAGTTAGGGCTTAAGAAATAAACATTAATTCCTTTTTGTGAAGATTTATTTAGATTAAGTTAGGTTTTAGAAAGTTTAATTCAAAGCCTACACATATTTACTGCAATGTTTGAATTGATTAATTTTAGACCAAACTCAGCTAGATTATTGAATAACTAGAGGCTCAGTGCATGACATTCATGCACTCGGGGAGGGGGGCGGGGGAGTCTCTCAGCTTGTGCCCTCTCGCAGTCTGGGACCCCTCAGGGGATGTCCAAGCGGGCCTAAGCTGGCAGTTGTATATCCTTAGCGCTGCCCCGGAGGTGAGAGAGGCTCCCGCCACCACCACTGAGCTCACCATCCTGTGAGCCCAGCTTCTGGCTGAACAATGCTCCCCCTGTGGGAGCACACTGACCACCAGGGGGCAGTTCCTGCATTGAGCATCTGCCCCCTGGTGGTCAGTGCACATCATAGCAACCGGTCTTTCTGCTCTTTGGTCGATTTCCATATTAACCTTTTATTATATAGGATAGTTGGGGACCTTTAGTAAAGGAAAAACTTATAAAACTATATGTATAGCTATTTGACTCTTGTTATAATGCCCACCTTATTTTTCTGGCCATTATTTTGTAAAACTTATTTTCTCTTAGCTTGATAAAGATGACATGGTCTACATGGAAGCATATGACAAGTTGCTGGAGTCCTGGCTGACTTTGGTCCAAGATGACAAACATTTCCATAAAGGCTTTTTTACCCAGCATGCAGTTCAAGTCTTCAATTCCTATATTCAGTGCCACCTGGCCGCTCCAGATGGCACAAGGAATTTGGTAAGTTTTAAGCCAGATTGTGATTAAAAATCTGTTTCAGTATAGGCTCTATTTTGTCAGTTTTTATGCTCTTGTACGTTGTGTAATGCTAGAAATTTGGACTGAACTTCTTCAGAATACTTGCTGAGAGCATTAGAGAGCTATAGTGGTCCCTTGTCTAAATGCACCATGTTTTGTGGTATGTAGTTAGTAGTTTAACTTCTTTTCTCTTCAATTTTCAGTTACCCACCTTTGTCTTTCTAGTTTTCAAGTGGTATTAATGACTTCGTGTTTACACGGATCGTGGATCTTAAAGATGTCAGATCTTTTTAGTGACAGAAGTTAAATTCTGTGGTGTGGGAGGTGGGTTGTTAGTGGGCAGTCAACTGTGTTTCCATGTGTTCTGTGGGTTTATATCCTTCACTTCTTTCTCCTCTGTGTTTTCCCCCTCCCTCTCATTGGGTGACTGTAAGGCTGTCAGCACAGTTAGATAGGGGTCTCTAGACAGCTGCTCTGAAGGTTAGCTCTGGCCAGCTCCCCTTCTCACATGAAGTGCGGAAGGTATTTCATAGTGCGACAGAGATGCGTGGCTTACGGGATGAGGGCATACACCTCATTACTGATTATTTCTCTCATTGAAAACAGACTGCCAATGGTGTGACCTCTCGTGAGGAAGAGGAAATAAGTGAACTTCAAGAAGATGACCGAGACCAGTTTTCAGATCAGCTAGCCAGTGTAGGAATGCTAGGAAGAGTTGCCGCAGAGCACTGTATGCCTCTTCTGACAAGGTACACACAGGCCAGAGAACCCATGGAGCAGATGCTCTGTACTTAACTTCCTTGAAGAGCACTTTGTACACCCCTACCCGACTCACACACTGGAGCACATGGACAGAAACACACTCATGGTTGCAGTCCTTGGCTTTTACATTGGAGCCCAGGTACTACAGCATGGATGGCAGAGATTATGGAAACATGGTGTGAGACATGATTTGACCCATATCAATAAAAACTTGGAATATCCAGCTTTCAAATGCCTGTTTTAAACCTTGATTATTTGTAAAGCACTATTTAATTCTGTTATAAATGATACATCACAGTTCCTGTAGTGCTGTGAGAACAGCTGTGTATAATAATAAATACTTTTGTATATATCTTTTTGTGCAACATCTTAATTTATGTTAATAGTGGAGGCCCGGTGCATGAAAATTCATGCACTGGAGTGGGGATGGGGGGGTCCCTCAGCCCAGCCTGCCCCCTCTCACAGTCCAGGAGCCCTCAGGGGCAGGAGGCGACCTGGTGATCAGGGGAAGGCGACACCCCATCACACCTCTACTGCTGCCACTGCCAGCAGCGCAAGCCTCGGCCGGCCTGGTTACCTGAGCCTCGGGTGGCCCTGGACAGCTGGGCAGCCGCCATCCAAGGCTTGCCTACGCCTTGAGCTGGCCCTGGGCGGCTGGGGGCTGAGGGGACTGGGGGACTCTGGAGGCAGGCATGCAGAGTGGCCGGGCCCGCCTGGGGGTGGCCCGGCTTTGCCATGCACCTGCCACCCCAGTGGGGCTGAGGGGACTGGGTGCCACCATCTTGTGGCTGTGGGCGCTGCCATCTTTCAGGGCAGGACAGTCAATTAGCATATTCCCTCCTTATTGGCTGTGGGTGCTGCCATCTTTGAGAGCGGGGCAGTCAATTAGCATATTCTCTATTGGCTCTGGGTGTCGCCATCTTTTGCGATGGTATGAGGGTCAATTAGCATATTCCTGCTTTATTAGATAGGCTATGGAAATTACGTTATTCTAGGTCTTTGCTTACTGAACTTTATGAAACTGTTATTTTTTTCTTCTTTTAGTTTATTAGAAGAAAGAGTAACAAGACTCCACGGTCAGTTACAGCGACATCAGCAGCAGTTACTTGCTTCACCTGGTTCAAGCACCATTGACAGCAAAATACTTGATGAGCTATATGAAGATATTCACTGGCTTATTTTAGTTACAGGTTGGTTGATTGTTTATTTTTAAGAATGTAATTGCCAGCTGAGCAGTTTAAGCCTTAAAAATAAATTTCATGTATTAAAAAGAATAGTCCATACATAGTATTGGATGAAATTTGGCAACAGCTGCTATGTTATAGCTACAGATGCATTTTTTAAAAAAATATTAGCTAACATGTATTTAGTGCCAATTGCATACCAAATATTTTATGTAGAGATCATTGTAACCCACTGAATTGGTATTATTTTTAGGTATTATTATTATTGTCATTATTATTATCCTCTTCTTATAAATGAATCTGAGACTTAAAGAGTTGTAAGGAACTAGCCCATGGTTACACTGCTATTAATTTTTGGAGCCAGTATGCAAATCTAGTCAGTCTGACTTTTAGAGTCTTCTTCTGTAACCATACTGTCAGTGTTTCTGTATTTTAAATAATCAGAAAAAATCTTAATTTTTGAAAAGGCATCCCTAAATATTAAGTTTTGACATAGATAATGGTAGCATTCTTATTAACTTTACAGAATATATTACCGAAAATTATTAAAAGGTAGTAAATTAAAAAGCCTACATATCAGTATGAGTGATAAAATTGTTGAATAAAACACTTGTCCTTTGGTTTTTCCTGTTTTTTTGAGAGTTAATTATCTAAGAAATAGAACGTTTTTTCTCATCAAACTTGAAATAACATTACATTTATAATTTACATTTACATCAATTTATATGATGTATGTAAATCAAATAAAACAAAACATTTATAGTGCAATTTGATAAATGTAGATTTGTTAAGTGTTCATTTTTAATTTTTTTTAAACTGAAGGCTACCTCTTAGCTGATGATACTCAGGGAGAGACTCCGCTAATACCTCCAGAAATAATGGAATATTCCATTAAGCATTCATCTGAAGTTGACATTAATACAACACTTCAAATTTTGGGATCTCCAGGAGAAAAGGCTTCTTCCATCCCAGGGTACAACAGAACAGATTCTGTGATTAGGTAATATGAACTCTATAGCTGTGCTCTTGTAATTTATACTGTCTTATTAAGTTCTGAGTTGATGGGTAGATGACTCAAGTGATAGGTACGTTATAAATCTGATACATGAAAGAAGATAAAACTTGGAGAAGCCTTGAAATAAACAAGGACGGCAAGTACTCAGTATATTTAAGCAATGCCACTCTGGTGAGATTGACAGCCATACCCAGTACTGAGGAGAACAAGCATTCAGTTATTCTGAATACAGGGAGACTTTGAGGGGACATTTGCTCTAATGCACTGTGATTATATCCATCAGAAAGCAGTACTGATACAGGTACAGGCACTCTAAATGCAAGAAACAGAATATGAGATTATTAGAGACCCAATGAATGTTAACAAGTATTTATTGTTCATAAAGTTAAAACTGCACATTAGTGTCTTTTTTAAGGAAAACGGATTGTTATCTTACAAAATAGAAATATTTACCCCGAATATGTGAAACTTGAAAGCCCAGTCAGTGAAGGTAAAAGACTGTGTGCCTCAAATGAAAGAATTCACTTTGATCTTTCTAATAGTGATGGCAACTTTTTCATTACTTCTTAATGGTGACATTAAGGAGGGATAAATCTGAACTAAATGTCTTCCGAAAAGTGAATTTGTAAACAACATTATAAATTTCAGTGTATTTATTTAAATTTAGGTTTCAGGCAGAAATGTCAATAATGAAATAACATTGGTTTTTGTCAGTTGCAAAGTCAGTAACTCAAGCAGGGTGCTGTCCCCCTTATTCTTTTTTTTTTAAATATATTTTATTGATTTTTTACAGAGAGGAAGGGAGGGATAGAGAGTGAGAAACATCGATCAGCTGCCTCCTGCACGCCTCCTGCTGGGGATGTGCCTGCAACCAAGGTACATGCCCTTGTCCAGAATCGAACCTGGGACCTTTCAGTCCACAGGCTGGCGCTCTATTCACTGAGCCAAACCGGTTAGGGTCCCCTTATTCTTTTTACTTAATGCCCAAATACATGGAGATCACTAAGCTTGTGCAGTAGAAAATATGATTTTTTAAAAATTGAACTCATAAGTTAATATCAAGGAAATGTTTGGGAATTTATTCCATTATTCTTGCATTCTCTTGTTCGAAATAAAATATTAAGGCTCTATTGAAAAGTTTTCTGTTCCTTTTAGAATGACTATAGGCATAGGATTAAGTCTGAAAATCATTGCTTTTGCTTTGGTTTGATTCATGGTGAATGATAATTAAAAGGCAGTTCATTTCAGCATGCTGTTACATGATATTCTTTGTCATTTTTTTTTGCCTGAGCAGTACTGTCAGATTTATTGTCTGGGCAGTACCATCAGGAATGCTTTCCTTGTATTTTCAGTGCTTTTTCAATTTTTGCCAGTCCCAGGTATCACTGTGGGAGCAAAACATTTTGGTATCTGAGAGCACAGACTATGGAGGGAGAAGGTGAGAGTTGGAACAACCACCAAAAAAATTGTCTTTTTATTTTATTTTTTTAGTCTAGAAAATTAATGTGAAATTAAATGGCATATAGGACAAATATTCCTTATTTGATTGAAAAACTAATTTACATTTCTTGAAATTATTTGGCAAATAATTGAATACCTCCTACATATCAGGTACTGTTCAAAGCATTTGGGATACATTAGTGAGCAAAACAGACAAATTGCTTCCCTTTTGAAGCTCCTTGTAGGGGAGAGATAATCAGTTAATTATGTTGTATGTTAGGAGACCATAAGTGCTGTGGTAAGAAGCTGAGCAGGGTCGGGAATCAGGAGTGCAGACTCAGGGACTGCTTGTAACGTTAAATAATGAGTCAATGTTGGTTTTCTTTAGAAGGTGTCTGGTGAGCCAAGGCTTAGGGTTGGTGAGAGGCCAGGGAGGCTGGGAAGAACATTGAAACAGTGAACAGCAGATGCCGAGGCCCACCGCAGGCAGTCATCCAAGAACAGCAGGAACGGCTACTGTGGATGGAGCAGAGTGAGGAAGAATTGTGTAGCAGATGGAGTTAGAGAGGAAAATACTAGTAGAGGGGATCAGTGAAGTCTTTGGGCCTTTGTAGTTTCTGATCTGAATGGAGTGGGTGCTCTTGTAGGGTTTTGAGGTGACGGTGCTGCATTGAGGGTAAACTACCTGGGGCAGAGGTGGGAGCAGGAGATCAGTGAAGAGGCTATTTGCTGTCATCCAGAGAAAGGTGCTGTTCCAGACCAGAGTGATAGTAGAGGTTGTGAGACTTTAAAGAAAGCTCTCTTTGACTCACTGTGCTGACTTCTGGTTTATGAATTGAGAAGGTAATCCCATGTTTCCCATAATACCAGCACTGGATTATTTGGGACACTGAATGCTGTCTGAAATGTAAAGTATGTTCAGATAGCACGCTGAAGAAACTGAAGTAGGACCAGGGTATCAATCTTAGGATAGCAACAACTAAAACAACATTGTGATGTTTTCAGTTGTTTCAACTTCTCTGAGAATGTAGTAGAAGGGTGATAGAGAGTGATGCAGGAGGACCAAGGGAGGGGCTCCTGACAAGAGGTGGCATTTAAACTGACACTTGGAGGATGAATGGGAACTTGCAGCATAAAGAGGAAGGAAAATAGTATTCCAGGCACTGACAGCAGCCTAGCAAAGAGTCCAGAAGTGAGAGGAGGCTCGTGTGAGAGGAGACTCATGTGCACACATGAGGGGAGAGGTGTTGGTTGAAGGTAGAGAAGTAGGGTGGGCCAAAGAAGTTGGATTAAAAGTGTTGAAAGGGTTTGAAACAGGGAAGTGAGTTAATCAAATTGTTTTATTAGAAGATTGCAGTGTGGAAGCTGGATATAAAGGATGGCAGGTAAGTTAGGAAGCATTTCCGTTAGTGGAGTGAAGATGGGGGAAGGGCAGATGGATAACAGGTGTTTCAGGGGCAGCTCTTGGGGACTTTGGGGTTGATCAAAAGTGGTGAGGAGAGAGGCAGGAATGAGGACAGGCTCCCGGAGCCCAGGGTTCATCTTCCTGTGGTACTCTTCTTGACCTTGCTCCCATTTTACAAAAAAAGGGCAAACTCTTCCTTGTTCCAAGTCTTACTGTGATGGGTTGTCAGGTGTGTAGAAACCTGCAGAGTTCCAGATAGTGTGGTATTGGGATTGAGTGACTGGAGTAATGGTAAACCAGTAATTTTATAAGTCAGGAGGTTTTCAGTCCTTTGCCTTAAATACCACTGAAGAGTGACTTAATAAAGCTGTCAGTTATTATGTTATTAAAAATAGTTTTTGGTGGTAGAGCTCTAGTGATTTTTGGCATATAACTTGGAACAAGTTCAGATAATTTAGGGCTCTGCTATTTTTTAAATGCCTTCAATTTCCTTACATGAATGAGTTTTCACAGTCGTTTTATCTATTAAAATGAAAAACAAGAGCCAAATTATACTCAACTCTGTCTTATTTTAGCAGTAAGAAATATTTTTTCACAGGTACATAAATTTATTTTAAAAATAAAACCCTGCTACATCAATCTCATTCAGACATATGTATGTTTAATAATTTAAATGTGTGTTGATATTTTGTGCAATTGTGTACTACTAAGTATTGTAATAACTCAATATAGAAGACATTTTAAAAGTCTTACAATCATTGGAAATTTTATAAAATTATATTTTAGTAGCTAGACATATCTGTTTTCCAACTGTTAAAAACTTGTTTATTTTTCAAATGGATGGTGGTGGGTATCGCAATAGCATGGTAATTAAATTCCAGTGCATAAATTTAAGTGGCTACCCCAGCTATTTCAAATTCTATTAGGCTGAAAATTATAATACTTAAAACTATTCTTTAAAACAATTCTTCTAGATGTCTTAATGAGATTTCTTTGTTTTAGAGAAGAACAGCTTCTTAAAAACATCAAATTCTGTCTCACCAAAACTATTTATTCTTATAGGAAAATTTTAATATATTGTGAAGTTGTCAGGATATTATTGTTTACATGCACCCTAAAATAATTTTTTTAAAGTTTGAA
The DNA here is from genome assembly GCF_964212035.1 of Myotis nattereri. Lineage (NCBI taxonomy): Eukaryota > Metazoa > Chordata > Mammalia > Chiroptera > Vespertilionidae > Myotis > Myotis nattereri. The sequence goes on from NC_138076.1 coordinate 110,014,465, forward strand.
CACTGGTGGTGAAGGGAGTATATATAGTGAAAAAGAAGAGGTTCTAGGGACAGAACCTTAGAAACCAACTGTTTTAAAGAAGAAGGAGATCAGAGGACAAGAGGATGTCATAACCCGAGGAAGAGTAAGAAACAAATTAGGGGAAATATGGAAAATATGGTACAAGGGAAGACATTTCAAAAGGGCAGAGTGGTCAGTAGTATCTGGTATTTCTGGGACATCCAACTGGATAAAAAACTGAAATGTCTGTATGATTTCATTACAAAGAGACAGTTCAGTTATCTTGAGAGTAGTAGGAAGGTAGTGGCCAGACTTGCTGTGATTAAAACCTCTTTCTTAGCACTGATATTCACAAGATGGTGTGGTAATGGGTTCTTTCAATTAAATCTTTGTTTCTTTGCCTTTAGCTAAAGGCAACTTAAATATATCATGTCTAGTTATGTGCTCCCTTAATCCCATTCTGGAACAAAGGCTTTTTTTATTTATCTGCACGTCATGCTGCATTGTTAATTATGTAGTATAGAAAAGACATTACATACACCATGTAGGTGATTTTTCCAGTAAGATTTTAATTTTGTAATACCATTAAGAATCAAGTTTTATAGGAAATGAATAGGACTATCAGATTTTTTAAAAATCCTCATCCAAGGATATGTTTGTTTGTTTTTGAGAGAGAGAGAGAGAAACATACATCCATGTGAGAGAGAAACATTGGTTCGTTGCCTCCCATAAGCATCCCTACTGGTAATCAAACCTGCAACCTAGGTATGTACCCTGACCGGGAATTGAACCTGCAGTCTTTTTGATGAACAGGATGACACTCCAACCAATTGAGCCATCTGGCTGGGACAGGACTATCAGATTTAGAGACAGGACTCAATATTCAAAACATTCTGGATAAGTCTATTACCAGACCCTGCACCATAAAATGACCAATGCTAATCATGGCACTGTTAGGTAGTGATGGTGTGCTGAAAATGTTAGTATCTACTCTGAAATTTTATTTTATTGTATTGTATATATTTTTATTGACTTGAGAGGGAGAGGGAGAGAAAGAAAAATATCCATGTGAGAGAGAAACATCCATCGGTTGCCTACTGATTGGCAACCGAAACCCAGGCATATGCCCTGATGGGGAATCGAACTGGCAACCTTTTAGTGTATAGGATGATGCTCAACCAATTGAGTCACACTGGCCAGGGCTACTCTGAACTTTTAATTTTATGTATTTCTCCATTTTGAATCTGAAAAATTTCTTTAGAGAGTAATGCAGGTACAACTTCAACAGAAGGTTATCTCTGGCCACAGTTCCTCTCCATTTCTTTGTCTTGTTTGCTGCTTCCTGAAAGATCAGCAACAAAGTAGGGCATTTGTCTACAGCGTTATTAATGAAAATTTCAAGAATAACCTGGCCTAAATCCAGAGAGTTGGGAAACAAAAAAAGGACTTTTATGAAGAAATTAACTAATAAACGAAGAATAATGACTTCTTTTTGTACCCATAGGCTGTTATCTGCTGTTCTCAGAGTTTCGGAAGTTGAGTCTCGAGCAATAAGAGCAGATCTCACTGATCTGCTAAGCCCTCAAATGGGCAAAGATATTGTTTGGTTTCTAAAACGCTGGGCAAAGACTTATCTCCTGGTGGATGAGAAGCTATATGATCAGGTCAGAATGTAAAACTATTTAACTTCATTTGGATTTATGATTATGGCGGTTATAGAAATGAGAACATTTTCTTGGAGATTTTATTATCAAAATGTGACTAAGCTGAACATTTTCCACATTGAAGAGAACTGCATTAGTGACATGCTATTTTAATAACTTTTCTTAGAGCACATCATTTAATTCAGTGTACTTTAACCAATATTAAGTTATAGATTACTGTTTGAGAACAAATTAACTTATGTTCTTTGAATTTGTGTAAATATGTTAGTGTATTAATAACAATAATTAAAGTGAACAATAAAATCACATTGGATAATACTTCCAGCAATAAAGATAAATTTTAAAAAATCACATTGGAAAACATTAAGTGGATTGAGGATGTCTCTTTTGGACTTACGGATATGAATTTATAAAATGATATGAAGTGAGCAGCACTTCATATTTAGATGCTAATTTCAGTTTGATTTTTCTATGGATTTTTTTTTTAAGCTGATCTTTCTGACCTAAAAAATTGTTTTTTTCTTTAAGATAAGTCTACCATTCAGTACAGCATTTGGAGCAGATACTGAGGGTTCTCAGTGGATTATTGGCTACCTCTTACAGAAAGTCATCAGCAACCTCTCGGTGTGGAGTAGTGAGCAGGACCTTGCAAGTGATACTGTGCAGCTCCTTGTCACTTTGGTGGAAAGAAGAGAAAGGTAAGCTGATTGTAAGAATCAGGCTGTGTGTGTGTGTGTGTGTGTGTGTGTGTGTAATGAGCTTGCTTTTTAGTGTTTTGGTTGCAAGTGACAACAGTTGGTCCTAAGGTCTAGGTAGATCCTGCATTTTTGGAGCAGTGTGTTTAAAAAACAGTGTCATGTTATTATTACAAGTGCAAATAGGGCTTCCCTGTGTTACAGGTGAGGATTGCATTGACTGTTCAAGGATTCGGTATGAAAGTATCTTATGAGTACCATACGTATTTAATTTAGTAATTTATTTATATATTAAAGTTTTAAAAAACTTTACAATAAAATAGTTTCATTTGATTATTCAGGTATCCTATTAGTATTATCCCATTTTAAAGATGAGAAAAACTGATAATTTAGTAATTAAAAATTGCTTTCTACAACAGATTCTGGAAATGTTTTCATTTTTCTTACTGCATAGGAATACGATTATTATTATTACTATTGTCATTGACTACTACTTATTGATTTCTTATAATATACTAGGTACTTTTCCAAGCATTTCATATAAAGTATACTATTTAATCACATCGATCTCAGCCAAGAGATGCAATGTTGTTTTTAATATTGTTATCCCTATTTACAGATCAGGAGACTGATTTAATAAGAGAGGTTAAATACATTTTACATAGTCAGATTACCAATGGGATTTGAATGCAAGCTTGTGGGTCTCCAAATTCTATGCCCAGTTTACTATACTTGAAAATCAATTAAATCCAGCCTGGCCAGTGTTGCTCACTGGTTGAGCATCGACCCATGAACCAGGAGGCCATGATTCAGTGCCCGGTCAGGGCACATGCTTAGGTTGTGGGCTCAATCCCAGTAGGAGGCGTACAGGAAGCAGCTGATCAGTGATTCTCTGTCATCATTGATATTTCTGTCACTCCCTCTTCCTTTCTCTGAAATCAATAAAATTAAATAAATAAATAAAATTAATTAAATTCTGGCACCTTCCATTTTGTTTACTTAGTTTACATACAATCTAAGTGGTATATCTATCTTTTGTTATTTTTGCCCATAGGGCAAACCTAGTAATCCAGTGTGAAAACTGGTGGAATTTAGCTAAACAGTTTGCGACCCGAAGCCCTCCTCTGAATTTTCTGTCCAGTCCGGTGCAGAGGACGCTGATGAAGGCCCTTGTCCTGGGAGGTTTTGCACAGATGGACACAGAAACCAAACAACAGTATTGGACTGAGGTAACAGTTCCCCTGATGCTGATAGCACCCTCTGGTGGAACTTTGTTGTTTTATCTATGTATTGCCATAAAATAGTCCCTGGAGATATAAACATTGGTAATTGCTTTTCTGTTATTTTTCCCTTCTAATGTATGGGTTGAAGCTTATTATTTTGTAAATTTCATCTTATGATTTGTTTATATCTGCTTGTGATGATATTGAATCTTAATTATCACTATTCTGCAAGTGTTCTGCAGTTTAGGTATATTTTTCTCCCCAACTCAAATGAGAATCTGAAGTGGTATATTAATTCTTCACTAAGAATCAGTGAAATGTTCTTTTGTCTTGAACAAGGAAATACGAATTAACCATTGTATTAGTTTGTTAAGGCTGCAATAACAGAGTAACACAAACTTAGCGACTTAAACAACAGAAATTCATTATTTCACTGCTCTGAAGGAAGGAAGTCTGAGATCAGGTGTCCAAGGGTTGGTTACATCTGAGGCTGCGAGGGATCATGTGGTCCAGGCCTCTCTTAACTTCTGGGGCTTTGCTGGCGATCTTCAGCATTCCTTGTCTTGTTGACACACCACTCCTACCTCTGTCTTCATCTTCACATAAAGATTTCCATGTTTTGTGTGCCTGTGTTCAAATCTCCCCTTTTTATAAGGACACCAGTCATACTGGATTAGGGAGTCTTTCCTAATGACCTGATCTTAATTTAACTAATTGTATCTGAAAACAGCCATATTTCCACATAAGGCCATGTCTGAGTTTCTCGGGGTTTGGACTTCAACATAACAATTTTGCGGGGACATAATTCAACTCATAACAACCACCATGGACATTGCCTCACATAATAAGCTTTAAATTGGGAACCAAGACTTACCATTGTATGTAGGTTACCGACCTATAGTCCTTGAGACGAGAAGGGACAGACATTAGGGAGTTGTGACTTCAGAACCAGAAAAACCAGGCTGACCATGTATTTTAGTTGAAATAACTGTCTTATTATACATACAGGTTTAAATAGAATTAAGATATTACCTTCATGAATATGTCTATTGACTCTTATACTCAGGGCATAACTGAGTATCCATAATTATGTCCTATACTACGAGGAGTTGAAAAGGAAAAAACCAGGCATTTGCTTGTATTGGGCTTGACCCTGTAGAACAGAGGTTGGAAAACTGTAGCACACAGACCAAATTTAGTGTGCTGTCTGTTCCTATAAAGTTTTATTGAAACACAGTTACTCTTAGTTGTTTATATGTTGTCCATGGCTATGTCTGAATGACAGCATAGTTGTAACGGAGTAGTTGGGCCAGAGGTGGCATATCCTGCCCACTCTAAAATATTTACCCTCTGGCCCTTTATACAGGGTGGGGCAAAAGTAGGTTTATAGTTGTTCATATGGAAAATAATACAATAATTAATAAATAAATTATTATAAAAAATATAAGAATAAACTCTGTTTTGTGTACTCAAACTGGAAAACTACTTTTGCTTATCTCTGTAGAACACAGTGTCAGTCCCTATTTTGAGGTTTAATGTTTTATTGGAAAGAGATGAGGATAGTGGCTGAATTTTGTGGATGGCATTGAAGTTGTGTTCTGTGAGTTACAGGATTTCCTTCTCTCCCTCTCTCTTTCTTTCTTAAAGCTAAATTACTTAAGGAAGTGAGGTGATAGCATGCACTTACATTTTTCCATGAATTATAATTTTTGCTGGATTGAGATTTAATTGACATACATCATTATATAAGTTTAAGATGTACAGCATAATGGTTTGACTTACATATAATGTGAAATAAGTTCAGTTATCATCCATCATCTCATATATCATATAGATACAATAAAAAAAAAAAAAAAAGAAAAATTTCCTTGTGAATACGCTTAGGATTTACTCTCTTAACAGCTTTCCTATGTGCCATACAGTGTTAGCCATAATCATCAAGTTGTATATCACAGCGGTCGCCAACAGGTGGTCCTCGAGGACCGAAAGGTTGGCGACTACTGGTATATCACATCCCTAGTGCTTACATTTATTTTATAACTGAGAGTTTTTTGTTTTGTTTTTTAATTAAATCTTTATTGTTCAGATTATTACAGTTGTTCCTCTTTTTCCCCCCATAGCTCCCCTCCATCTGGTTCCCACCCCACCCTCCACCCTCAAACCTGTGCCCCCCCCCCCCCCCCCACTGTCCTCATCCATAGGTGCACGATTTTTGTTCAGTCTCTTCCTGCATCCCTCACGCCCCTCCCCCGCCCCAAGAATAGTCAGTCCACTCCCTTTCTATGTCCCTGATTCTATTATAATCACCAGTTTATTCTGTTCATCAGATTATTTATTCACTTGATTTTTAGATTCACTTGTTGATAGATGCATATTTGTTGTTCATAATTTGTATCTTTACCTTTTTCTTCTTCCTCTTCTTAAAGTATACCTTTCAGCATTTCATATAATACTGGTTTGGTGGTGATAAACTCCTTTAGCTTTTTCTTATCTGTGAGGCTCTTTATCTGACCTTCAATTCTGAATGATAGCTTTGCTGGATAAAGTAATCTTGGTTGTAGGTTCTTGCTATTCATCACTTTCAATATTTCTTGCCACTCTCTTCTGGCCTGCAAAGTTTCTGTTGAGAAATCAGCTGACAGTCGTATGGGTACTCCCTTGTAGGTAACTGACTGTCTTTCTCTTGCTGCTTTTAAGATTGTCTCTTTGTCTTTTGCTCTTGGCATTTTAATTATGATGTGTCTTGGTGTGGTCCTCTTTGGATTCCTTTTGTTTGGGGTTCTCTGCGCTTCCTGGACTTGTAAGTCTATTTGTTTCACCAGGTAGGGGAAGTTTTCTGTCATTATTTCTTCAAATAGGTTTTGAATATCTTGCTCTCTCTCTTCTTCTGGTAGCCCTATAATTCGGATGTTGGTACGCTTGAAGCTGTCCCAGAGGCTCCTTACACTATCTTTGTATTTTTGTATTCTTTTTTTATTTTGCTTTTCTGGTTGGGTGTTTTTTGCTTCTTTGTATTTCAAATCTTTGACTTGATTCTTGCAATCCTCTAGTCTGCTGTTGGGATTCTGTATAATATTCTTTATTTCAGTCAGTGTATGCTTAATTTCTATTTGGTCCTTTATCACAGCATCGAGGGTCTCACTAGATTTCTTGAGGGTCTCATTAAGTTTATCAGCGGTTTCTAGAAAATTCTTGAAAAACCTTATAACCATGGTTTTGAACTCTATATCCAGTAGTTTGCTTTCCTCCATTTCTGTCATTTGTGTCCTGTTTCTTTGTCTCCACATTTTTTTATGCTACGCTGTGTCGATAGAGTGGGTTTCTGTGCTAGGTGTCCTATAGGGCCCAGTGGCTCAGCCTCCCCAGTTACCTGAGGCAGATACTCTTGGTGCACCCCCTTGTGGGCTTTGTGCACAGTCTTGTTGTAGTTAAGCCTTGATTGTTGCAGGTAACACTGGGAGGGATTGACCTCCAGGCCAATTGGCTGTGAGAATCATTGTGTCTGCAGTGGGAGAACTTCTGTGCTGGAGACACCCCTCTGGGGCAAGACTTGCTTCAGTGGGGCTTTGGTGCTCACTGAGTCTGCCCCCTGAGGGTGTCCTTTATGGATTCGAGGAGCTGCAATCTGGATGGTCCCACTCTGACCACCGGGCACACTGGCTCCTGGATCTCTAAGAAGATGCTAATCTAGCCTCTGCCTGAGGCTATCCAGCAGGAGCCAGCTGTGAAGCAATGCAAGTTGCCCTGGGGCCTTGGCCCAGCTGCAGTTCGTTAGGTAATTATCAGATTGTAAAGGGCCATGCCTTTCATATGCAAAAGCCAGCACACAGCTTGGGCAGGGCGGGGTTCCAGGGGATCAACAGGGCAGAACAAGCAGCTATTGCTGCCCTCAGAGGCCCCAAGTCTCAGTGTCCGGGTAATTGCTGCAAGCACCTCCGAGAGAAAGCTGCCCTTGAGTTCCGACCGATGCCAGACAGTTCGATTTCTCCCGTATGAGTCTGGGTCCCCAGAGACTTGCTCGGAACTGCAGCTCAGAGCCTGAGACTCCCTCCCAATTGAAAAAGACAACTGTGTCCTCAGCCGCCAGCCCTCTCCGCATGCACTTCCGCACCTTTGTATTTTACTTCTGCACCGCACCTCCTCTAAGTCTCAGTATGCTTTTCTCTTTCCTTCTAGTTGTAGAATTTCCACTCAGCCAGCCTTCCTGTGGTTCTGGATGATGTCCGTTCCGTCTTTCAGTCGTATTTTTGAAGTGGTTGTTCGAGGCAGCAATCTCTGGTGTTTACCTATGCTGCCATCTTGGTTTTTCCTATAACTGAGAGTTTGTACCTTTTGACCACCTGTCTTCAAATCCCCCTCCCTCCACCCCTACTGTTGGAAACAAAAGTTTTTCTGTGAGTTTGGTGCTTTTGTTTTTGTGTGTGTGTGTGTGTGTGTGTGTGTGTGTGTGTTTGAATAGATTGCACATATAATTTAAATCATACATTGTTTGTCTTTCTCTGTCTGACTTATTCCCCATGGTATAATGCCCTCAGGTCCATCCATATTGCCCTAACTAGTTTGGCTCAGTGGATAGAGCGTCGGCCTGGGAACTGAAAGGTCCCAGGTTCGATTCCGGTCAAGGGCATGTACCTTGGTTGTGGGCACATCCCCAGTAGGAGGTGTGCAGGAGGCAGCTGATTGATGTTTCTAACTCTATCCCTCTCTCTTTCTCTCTGTAAAAAATCAATACAATATTTTTTTTAAAAAAAGGTCCATCCATGTTGTCTCAATAGAGGATATTTTTTCGTGTGTTTTTTTATGGCTGAATAGTATTCCATCGTGTATATACACCACAGCTTTTTTTTTTTCTTTTCTTTTTTTTAAAATATATTTTATTGATTTTTTACAGAGAGGAAGGGAGTGAGGTAGAAAGTCAGAAACATCAATGAGAGAGAAACATCGATCAGCCGCCTCTTGCACATTCCCCACTGGGGATGTGCCCGCAACCCAGGTACATGCCCTTGACCGGAATCGAACCTGTGACCTTTCAGTCCACAGGCCGACGCTCTATCCACTGAGCCAAACCGGTTTCGGCGACCACAGCTTTCTTTATCCATCATCCATCAATGGACATTTAAAGTTAAACTGTTTCCATGTCTTGGCTATTTTATATAATGCTTCTATGGCCATGTGGGTGCAGATACCTTTTCTAATTAGTGTTTTCATTTCCTCTGAATATGTACCCAGAAGTGGAATTGCTGTGTCATGTGGTAGTTCTATTTTTAATTTTTTGAGAAACCTCCATATTATTTTCTATAGTGGCTGCACCAGTTTACAAACCTACCAACATTGCAGGAGGGTTCCCTTTTCTCCACATCCTCACCAGTACAGACAATCCTCGGGTTACGTCAGACTTGACGCATGTCGTTTCGTGGTTACATCATCATCTCCCATTTATTTATATTAAAAAAAAAAAAGTTTCATCATTTCGTCGTATGTACATATGTGCTTTATGTTTATTTATTTACCACAAATGAAGGTCAGGAATTGTTATTGTTCTTTAAACTTTTTTTACTGTTTCACTTCATTCCTGCTGTGTACGTGCTCCATGTGCGTGATGTAGGTGGGTTCCGACTTACGGCGAAAATCGAGTTACAATGTGCCATAGGAACGGATCTCCGACGTAACCCGAGGACCTTCTGTATTTATCTCTTGTCTTTTTGATAACAGCTATTCTAACAGGCGTGAGGTAATGTCTACTTCATACAGAAGTTTTGATGACCCTCAAAATGGGGAATATAATGTGTGGTTCAGAATTCTTTGTTTTCTGTGCTTTTTCTTCCTCCAGCAGTTAAAAATGTTTTGGAAAGTGACTGTTTTTTCTTAGTTGAGGAAATAAAGATTAAGAAAAAAATAAGGTATGTGAATTAGCCTTTTAGAAAATCCATGCTTTGTTTTTATAGGTTCTTCAGCCATTGCAGCAGCGATTCTTAAGGGTGATAAATCAGGAAAACTTTCAGCAGATGTGCCAGCAAGAGGAGGTCAAGCAGGAAATCACTGCCACGCTAGAGGCCCTATGTGGCATTGCCGAGGCTACCCAGATTGACAACGTCGCGATCCTTTTTAATTTCTTAATGGACTTCCTTACCAATTGCATTGGATTGATGGAAGTTTACAAAAATACCCCCGAGACTGTCAATCTCATAATAGAAGTTTTTGTTGAAGTTGCACATAAACAGATATGTTATCTTGGAGAGGTGAGTGCTTTCAAAGTTTATCCCTTCAGGATTAAAACTCTTTAAAGCTATAACAAAATAATAGGTACTTGCCTTCAAATTTAATGCATATTATCTGAAATGTTTTTATGCCTCCAGAAGGTTTTTCAAAATACTGTTTTCAAAAGAAATTAGAATTCAGAGTAAGTCATGTTGAATGAATATAAATTCTTGCCCTAAACACATGTTAATAATCAGTAATTTCTTTGGGCTAATTTGCTATTAGATCAAATCATTCAAATGAGGAATATTTGATAAAACAAATGAATTACGGTAGAGAACTTTGACCAGTTTCTCTATGGTAGAACACTAAGGCCTAAAAATATTTTTTAAGGGTTTTCTTTTTTTTTTTTTTTTTTATTGATTTCGGAGAGGAAGGGAGAGGAAGGGAGAGATAGAAACATCAACTATGAAAGAGAATCAGTGATCAGCTGCCTCCTGCACACCACCCACTGGGGATCGAGCCCACAACCCAAGAATGTGCCCTGACCAGGAATCGAACTGTGACCTGGTTCATAGGTCAATGCTCAACCACTGAGCCACGCTGGCAGGGCAGGCCTAAAAATTATAATGGCAGTTTGTATAGTCTGTTTTGTAAATCAGATAAGTGTTTAGACATACTAAATTATTTTATATTTATTAAGCAAAGGTGTATTTTTGTTCCATTAAATTATTTAGAAAGCTCTTTAAAAACAGCCTTAAACATATATTTATACTTGTTAGCAGCAGATTAGCTTAAATCTTATCTAAATCATTTAATATGGGCTCCTGACTTGTATTTTTTTTTATTAGATCAAAGGAACCTACTTGAAAGTGAGGTTATATTTAAAATATTAAAAATATAGTCACAGTTAAATTATTGAGAGGGCATGACAGTGTCATTCTCATGTTTAAGACCACTGTTTGGTACTCTGTGTTTTTGCAAGTTATACAGTTTTAAATCTTAAAATCAATGAAGAAGTTGAATAGCAGCAATAAAGTAGTTCTGTTGCCAAAATCTTATCATCTCTAGTCAAGTGAATAAAAAAAATGGATATTATATTTTATTGCTGGAAAACTGCTAATATTTTAAGCATGACTAATTAGTGTGTAATTTTTCATTTTTATTAATGTTTTAATATAGTTTAAAACAAGCATTTGAGATCATTGGGATTTTGAGTAAATGTATTAGATTATATTTTTAAATTTAATATTTATATTTTTTTTGGTAGCCTAATTTCTGCATGCTTTCTTACAGTCCAAAGCGATGAACTTATATGAAGCCTGCCTCACTTTGTTGCAAGTATATTCTAAGAATAATTTGGGACGGCAAAGAGTGGATGTCACAGCGGAGGAGGAACAATATCAGGACCTACTTCTTATTATGGAACTTCTTACAAACCTTCTGTCAAAAGAGTTCATAGACTTCAGTGATACAGGTAGGGTGTGAACTTTGTTATTATTTTTTTGTTGTTGTTGTTGTTAAAGGATATTTTCGTTAAGTAAAATCTTATGAGGAGTTCAGTTTACAGAATAGATGAAAATGTCATCTCTGGTCACTAAAGTGAGGGCGGAACCCCCGGTCTTCCCTGCTTGGCTTTCCTCTTGTAAAGAAGAATAGTAAAATCTTTCACCTGTTAGGTTCTTACCAAATGCCAGGTATTATTCCTATCAAAATGGCGTGAAGTAGGTACCACTGCTACACTCATTTTATAGATGAGAAATAGGTGCAGGAAACACTTGCCCACAGATCTGGAGCAGTAAATTGCAGGACTAGATCACATCCTGGCACCAGACTTCAGAGTTATGCTTTAGTGACTGGTCCCTCTATGTCCTGAGGAGGCTGTCCTGGAAAGCCTTCCAGAGTGAGGCTTGGGAATCATGTTGGGGTGCGAAATACTGACCTCTGGAGCTCACAGACCACCCTTGGGAGAGTAACTTAGTGGCTCACGGACAGCAGAACCCTGGGGAAGTCAGTCATCCTTCCACTAACTTTCTTAACTTTTCAGTGGGTGTGCTTTAGAGTGTAGAGTGTTCACGGATGAGCTCAGAAGTCTTTGGTCCTGAGCTTGGTGCCTGGTAGCCAGGAGTTATTATAGGTGAGAACTTCACTAGTAATTGAAACCTTATGTATTTGTAGAGTATTCTCTTACCTCCCTCCTACCTCACGGCTCATTTTCCCTTAACACAAAAGAGATCTTGCTTTTTAAGAGAAAAACAAATCCTGTTGAGCATCTCCTTTGAAGTTCTGCAGATATTTATTGTTGTGGACACTTCTTCCTTATAAGATTCTCTTTTTGAGCTGGGTGCTGTAACTTTCCACTTTCCTTATTATGCCCCATACTTGAGCTTGTTCTTTCTCTGTTTCCTTATTCACTGGACAACAATTCTTTTCGCTGTTTGTGTATTCATGAGCCCCCAAGTGAAACCGTTTTTAAGGCCCTGTCCCACATCCCCTCAGTGCTTCCTTCCTATACCAAAGCTGAAATGGCCACTCTCCCAGATGCCAGGCCCACCTCTCACACGAGTGTTATTCCCATCCTTTCTGATTTCTTTAGGTCAGTCTTTAATTCAGGAGTTCTCAACCTTTTCCAGGTTGTGAGCCTTTAAATCCTGAACTAGTTACTGAGCCTTTTCCTTGAAAAGTTAGTTTTATACCAACCTGCAGTTTCACACACTGTATCTGTTGATTGATGGGCTCTTGGTAACTTTTCTGTAGACTTTCCAGGATGTAAGCACCCTGTCAGAGCTCAGTACCCTGAGTAATTGGAGTTAAAAATCAGAGCTGATGCTGAAAGGGAGGGAGAGCTGTTAAGAGCATTTAGAGCAGTGGTTCTCAACCTGGCTGCACATTAGAATCACCTGGGAATCTTTTTAAAATCCTGATTTCTGGGCCTCATCCTCTGGAAATTCTGTTTCTTTGCTATGGGGTGAGGCCACAACATTAGTAACAAAGAAACAATTTCTGGAGGATGAAGCCCAGAAATCAGGATTTTAAAAAAAATTCCCCGGTGATTCTAATGTGCAGCCAAGGTTGAGAACCACTGCATTAGAGGGAAAAGCCCCTGGAGTCTCCCAGGTTTATGATAGAAGTTGCACTTCATCTTGCTGTTCTACAACAAATGAGAGAGCAAACACTACAGTTAAACAGGAGAGAGGAAGTTTTCAAAATAAAAGAGCAAAAACATTCAAGTTATAATTAAACATTAAGAAAAGACTTTGAGGTTGAAATGCTCAGGATTGACAGTACAAAGTAAGGGGGGAAAGAATAAAATAAGGGTAAATAGGATTGAAGTTCAGATGATAGAAAAATGAAGACAGTTAAAATAGAAAAATGATAAACAGCATTAACTATTTAAATAGATGGTAAAAAGGAAGATAATATTTTTAAGTCATTATTTTTTAAATAAAGCTAATAGGTGAGATAAAAACAAAATATTTTAAGTATTATGAAATGAAATTAACATGCTGGATGGCCTATTAAATGCATAACTGGCAATGTAGCTTTGTTCTCCATTTTTGAATCCTTAGCAGAGCTCGTGGCTGGAGAGCTGTGCCCATCAAGCACCAGGTCACAGCCTCCAAGTAGAGAGCCTGTTTTGTTAGGGAAGCCTGCGGGCAGTGCCAGAACAGCCTCACTGCCCAGACAGGCCTCAGGTTTGTATGCCTTGCTTTGGAAGATGGGATTCTTCCAAATGAAACTGAGACCCCTGTGGAGAAGTTCAGAATTAGGCGGTTTTGAAGTAGAATTTTTTATTTACCCCATTTTATCTTTTCCCCCCTTGTTCTAAAGTAGTATGCTCTTAATAGAAAAATTTTAAAGTACAGAGGCAGAAAAATCACCCATACTTTGACATAATCCAGAGTAAACTGGTAATTTCCCATTTGCTTCTTTTGTACAATTTTCTTTGCAGTCGTATAATTTTATAGCCTGCCTTTTAAAAAAAATATATACTTTTTATTGATTCCAAAGAGGAAGGGAGAGGAAAAGAGAGATAGAAACATGAATGATGAGAGAGAATCATTGATTGGCTGCCTCCTGCACGCCCCACACTGGGGATGGAGCTCACAACCCAGGCATGTACCCTGACTGGGAATTGAACTGTGACCTCCTGGGTTCATGGCTCGATATTCAACCACTGAACCACACTGGCTGGGCATTATATTCTGCCTTTTTTATTAATGTACTAGGGGCCCGGTGCATGAAATTCGTGCACTGGGGAAGGGGGGGGGGTGTCCCTCAGCCCAGCCTGCCCCCTCTCACATACTGGGAGCCCTCAGGGGATGTCCTAGTGACGACTTAGGCCCGTTCCCTGCTCCCCTTGGGGATAGGGCCTAAGCCACAGTCTGGCCTCCCTTTGTGGGAGGTGACCGGGCTGATGAGGGGAAAGCACCAGTCCCATCAACCCGCTGCTGCACCCACTGCCAGTCACTGCAGCCACCAAGGTTTTTTCACCAACACGGACTCCAGTCCCTTCACCATGAAAAAATGACAACTTTCTTTAGGCATTTTCAAGATGTGTCTTTCATATAATAATAATTTCTTTATTATTATTTTTTTGTCCTCACCTGAGGATATGTTTCCATTGATTTTTAGAGAATGTGGAAGAGAAAGGGAAAGGCAGAGAGAAACATCAGAGTGAGAGGAACACTTTGATTGGTTGCCTCCTGTATGAGCCCTTACCTGGGCCCCGGCCAGGGAGGAGCCTGCAACCTAGGTACATGCCCTTGGTCAGAATTGAACTCAGACCCTGCCATCGGCAGGCCAAGGCATTATCCACTGAGCTAAACCAGCTAGGGCAGGATATGACATTTCTTAGCCCTCCAGCAGCGGACCTTCGTTTTTTTCTCCAGGAGTGTGGTGAAAAACCCTAGATCACCTTTTTGGATTCTTATTACCCAAGTTACTAAGAATATTACCAGTGGCATACAGGAAGCTTAACCAATGAGCGGTCAGAAAAGGTGTTTCCTCTGTAGTTCACACCAATCCCCGGCTTGCCCCCACCCCCGCCCCAGGCCTGACGCCTCTGGCCCAGGCTTCAGGCCTGGGCAGGGGACCCCCATCTCCCTCTGATCACCAGCTCGGCCCCCCACCCAGGCCCCTCCGATTGCTGGCTCCGCCCCCTGCCCAGGTCTGATGCCTCTGGCCCAGGCTTTAGGCCTGGGCAGGGGACCCCCACATCCCTTGATCACCGGCTCCGCCCCCCACCCAGGCCTGAAGCCTCTGGCCCAGGTGTCAGGCCTGGGCAGGGGACCCCCAGACCCCTCCGATTGCCGGCTCCACCCCCTGCCCAGGTCTGACGCCTCCTCCAGAGGTGTCAGGCCTGGGCAGGGGTCCCCCATCTCCCCTGGATCACCGGCTTCTGGGTGGCTTCTGGGGCCGGCCTGCAGCCTGGGATGGCGGCTCCCACTGGCGGCTGTGCTGTCCCGCCCTGCCTATAGTATGCAAATTAGCCGCCATCTTTGTTGGCGGTTAATTTGCATATTGTGCTGATTAGCCAATGGGAGGTGTAGCGAAGGTACAGTCAATTACCACGTTTGTCTATTATTAAATAGAATTATTGACCCTTTCCTCCTTATTAAAAATTTTTTATGACTTTTTTAAAAATATATTTTATTGATTTTTTACAGAGAGGAAGGGAGAGAGTTAGAGAGTCAGAAACATCGATGAAAGAGAAACATCGATCAGCTGCCTCCTGCACATCTCCTACTGGGGATGTGCCTGCAACCCAGGTACATGCCCTTGACTGGAATCAAACCCGGAACCTTTCAGTCCACAGGCCGACGCTCTAGTCACTGATCCAAACCGGTTTCGGCAAAAATTTTTTATGAGTTTTTGGTGGCTGAATGGCTTTCCACATTTGGGAATTTAATCAATTTCACTGATATTGGACTTCTGAAATATTTATGATTTTACTTTTATAAATAGAGATACATAATCATTTCTGTGGACAAATCTCTGTCTGAATTTCTGATTATATTTTTTAGTATATACAGTGCTCAAAAGGTTTTTACTATATAGCTCTTAAAGGTAACTATCACACTATATCCTGACCAACATGTACATATTATCCTTTAAAAGTCATCTTGAGCCCTTGCCAGTTTGTCTCAGTGTATAGAGTATCGGCTTATGGGCTCAAAGGTCCTGGGTTTGATTCCGGCAAAGGGCACATACCTTGGTTGCAGGTTCCCCCGCCCTGGCTGGGGCAAGTGCAGGAGGCAACTAATCAGTGTATCTCTCTCACATTGATGTTTCTCTCTGTTTCTCCCTTTCTCTTGTACTCTCTCTAAAAATCAATGGAAAAATATCCTCAGGGGAGGATTAACAACAACAAAAAAAGTCATCTTGAATTTAATGAATCAGAAATAGTAACTTTAGTTTTGGCCAGTTGTTCAGTTGTTAGAACATCAGCCTTTGGACCGAAGGGTCGAGGGTTTAATTCCCTGTCAAGGGCACATACTTTGGTTGTAGGTTCAATCCGCGGTCCTGGTTAGGGCATGTGCAGGAGGCAACCAGTTGATGTGTCTCTCATACCGATGTTTCTCTCTCTCTCTTTCTCTCCTCTTCTCCTCCCCCCCTCCCACACTCTCTCTGGAGATCAATGAAGAAGATATCCTTGGGTGAGGGATTTTTAAAAAAAAATTGCATTGCTTGATTAGAATGAACTGTTTTTCATTGGTTGGTGGTTTTGTTAGATGTTTGTTTATGGACTTTTCTTGATTATCTGTTTAGGTCTTATGATTCCTACTAATTTATAGGCATGGATTAAGGATAATAAACACTTCATCCTGGTAGCTCTTTTAAAAAAAAAAATGACTTTCTCTTTTATATAACATATTAATTTCCATATTTTCCCCCATTCCTTTTCAGCTAAAAAAAATTCCACACACGTAAGAGATAAAATAGATATTATTGTGGAAATTAATTAATTCATAGTGCGACTAGTGTGTCAGTAGAGTAGATTTACTTTTCACAACATTGATTTAGCTTTAGTTTTCTCTTATTATTTTAAATATATTTTTTATTGATTTCAGAGAGGAAGGTAGAAGGAGAGAGCGATAGAAACATCAGTGATGAGAGAGAATCATTGATCGGCTCCCTCCTTGAACACCCCATACTGGGGATTGAGCCCGCACCCGGGCGTGTGCCCTGATCGGGAATCAAACTTTGACCTCCTGGTTCATAGGTCGACATTCAACCACTGAGCCATGCCGGCCTGGCAGTTTTCTTTTATTGTTGAAGAGTAGTATTTGATGTAAACGCAGAATACCATCTATATAGAGTACTCTGAGACCTTAAAAAGTGAAATACAGAAGGGTGACCCAGGCAAGCTTACCAGGTGTCCTATTATCCCGTCAGATTTATTGTGGCTTAGGATTCAAATCTGTTTTTCTTTCTCAAGGGTAGAATGTATCCAACTTTGCAAATTTGTTGATGTTATGGCTGTAAGACTGCATGGTTTCTGTTTATAGATGAAGTGTTTAGGGGACATGAGCCGGGGCAAGCAGCAAGCAGGTCTGTGTCAGCAGCGGATGTTGTTTTATATGGAGTCAACCTAATTCTGCCCTTGATGTCACAAGATCTTTTGAAGGTAATTGAAGAAAAGAAAGTGAATGTGAACATTAAAATGTGTGTGCTCTAAGTTTCAAGATATTTTAGACAAGAATGTGCCTCTGATTTAACTAAGGGATATGAATACCTGTTTGATAAGTACACATGGAAATAAAACATTTGAGTTACTGTTAGTAACATTAACACTCATGTTTATAGCCCAGAACACAGGCCCTCACTCCTGCCCCAGAGTCCTGCATTCAAAATAGGTTACTACAGAAAAAATGGGGCTTTTAGAAACTGCATTCTAATGTTAGCAGTTTTGATTCCCTCATCATTTGTCATTAAGCAATTAAAGTTATGTTAGATGTTCAGGTGTACACATTCTTTTGGTACTTGTTGAACATTATTCTCAGGTTGAGGGATTAAGCAGTGGAAGGAATTTATAAGTCCCTCCATGTAGAAATAGGATGGTAAGAAACCAAGACTTATACAGTTTTTAATTTTGTACCTTTGGACTGTGCGGTACCTTGCTTTTACCACTCAGTTGGGTGTGATGGTAATGAGGCTGCCTTTCTTAGCCCTCTTTTCATGAGATGTCATAGGAGTCTGAAGCTGAGGACAAGGACATGAATGGAGAGGCAGAGGGAGGTGTGTTTGCCTGTGTACATGTGCACAGACAGTGGGGGCGAGAAGTGGGGAGGGAAAAGTACGAGTGTCAGAATGAGAAGGCCATAGATTTCCAGACCATTGCTTCCTATTCATTCTCATATTCTCTCTCTCTCTCTCTCTCTCTCTCTCTCTCTCTCTCTCTCTCTCTCTCTCTCTTTAAAAATATGTTTTAGCTGATTTCAGAGAGGAAGAAAGAGGGAGAGAGTTAGAAACATCAGTGATGAGAGAGAATCATTGATTGGCTGCCCCCCCTTGAGTACTGAGCCTGCAACCCGAGCATGTGCCCTGACTGGCAATCAAATCATGATCTCCTGGTTTATAGGTCAATGTTCAACCACTGAGCCACACCAACCAGGCATCTTGTATGTGTTTTTTAAAAAATCATTATGCACTAGCCAGGTTGGTTAGAGAGTAGTCTCGATATGCCAAGGTTTCGGGTTCAGTCCCGGTCAGGGCACATAGAAGAATCAACCAGTGAATGCATATAAATAATTGGAATAAAAAGTCAATGTTTGTCTCTCTCCCTCTTTCCCTCCTCCCTCTCCCTTCTTTTCTTGTTCTAAAATCAATTTTAAAAATCATTATACTTACAAGCTTGCCTGTTATTGTTATTGTTTTGTATTAAAGAAAATAAAATTAGATAACATTAAACATCTAAATATTTAATTTTTCTTTTTCAGTTTCCAACACTTTGTAATCAATACTACAAATTAATTACATTTATTTGTGAGATTTTTCCTGAAAAAATACCACAGCTTCCTGAAGACCTTTTTAAAAGTCTGATGTGCTCTCTAGAACTGGGAATGACTTCATATCCTTTAAATAGGCATTGTTACCACTTATCACGTGGGGAAAAGATTTTACCTAAAGTTTTAAAACTTTTTATTTTGTATTTCAGTTTTATTTCTTAAAAAAGCCACCATCTCTATAACTGCCCTAATTCTGTGTTTATTTTGTTGTTAGTTTATCACATTCATTTTCTCCTTTCACAGATTCCAGGGACATTTGGCCCCTGCTTCCCAAATAATTTCACATACTGTTGCTGGGTGTCTGATCTTAGTTACCCGATGGTAGAAAATAGCAAGGCTTTTATCAATGTGTGCCTCATAATCAGAAACATGCTGGAAGTCTCCAGTTGCAGACCCCAAACACGTGTGGATCACCTCAAAACCTTGGGAGTCTTTTTCCACTTAGCTCAGTAAAGGCACATTGTTCGAACTATAGCTTACCTGCATTCATTTCTAGAAATGCACTCCATGTGATAATAGCTGTAATTTTGGTCTTGAATATATCAAGTTTGTCTCTTTGCATTTGCTCTTTGACCTTCATGATCAGAATGAGCTCGGAGGTTTGCCAGCTGTGCCTGGAGGCCCTGACTCCATTGGCTGAACAGTGTGCAAAAGCTCAAGATACAGACTCACCACTGTTTCTAGCAACACGGCACTTTCTGAAGGTAAGGTGCTTGGATAGTAGGTTGTGAGGTCACCTGCTTTGATAAGGACTGTCAGTACACATAAATCTTCCAAATCAGGAAATGCTTACCTTCTTTAATAGTCACTTTCTATTCACTGTGTTTTCTGGAGATCCACTTTCTGGACATGTAACTCTCCACTTCTACTTTGTATTCTTAAAAATTGATGTAAATATAATGGGTAGTTGGATAATTTAATTATTATACCACAGGTAGTCACATCATATCTTATTCTTGGATTTTTAAAAACAACATTTTCTTTAATTTTCAGATATATTTAATGAACACATACCACCCTCTCTTTTTTTTTTGGAGCAGGGAGGAGCTGGAGGACTATGTAATTTTTGTGGTGTGTGTCTTTATTTAGCGGTTTCCTTGTGCACTTTCAGCTGGTTTTTGATATGCTGGTTCTGCAGAAGCACAACACTGAGATGACGACAGCAGCCGGTGAGGCGTTCTACACGTTGGTGTGCCTGCACCAGGTACGGGCCGTAGCTCCTTGGGGCACTGGTCTGTTAGAAGGAGATGATTCAGATCCACGGTGGGTGTTAACCCTCCAGATCTTAGGGTATCTCTGACTCAGATCTGCAGTTCTGTTGCAGTGTAGTCCTGTTTCTTAACCTCATTAGCTCTGGCTTTTTTTAACTGGACAAGCTGTTTGTCAGTTAATAAGCATTGATTATCCCTTCTGCACTGTTATGACCCGTCCTTTGCCCTAAAGCTTATCCTTACACAATTGCTAGGAACCAGGAATCAGATATGAGAGGATAATGGATATGTGCTTCTCTCCTTGAGGAACTCAGTTTTGTAAAAAAAAAAACACAAGATGAATGAGACGGGGCACCCAGAAGAGACTGCCTTCAGAGAGCCGGGCAACAACAGTATTTATTCCATACTACAATATGGAAAATGTTCTTCCCTTACCTTCACCTCCCTTGCCCTCCCTTCCTTCTTCTTTGAGACTTTAAAGACTGAAGCAGTCACTGATGTGGGGCCAATATAACAGAAGAGGAAAAGTTATGCTGGCTCACCCATTTCCCTTCCCTGTTGTACATGCCCATCAAGTATATGTGAAGAATCAG
The DNA here is from genome assembly GCF_964212035.1 of Myotis nattereri. Lineage (NCBI taxonomy): Eukaryota > Metazoa > Chordata > Mammalia > Chiroptera > Vespertilionidae > Myotis > Myotis nattereri. The sequence continues at coordinate 110,035,060 of NC_138076.1, forward strand.
TTTCCCAAAACCTATCCCCCCCATTCCTCACACATGTCCTAGCATGACCAAGTGATGAGAGAGAGAGAGAGAGAGAGAGAGAGAGAGAGAGAGAGAGAGAGAGAAAGAGAAACATCAATGATGAGAGAGAATCACTGATCAGCTGCCTCCTGCACACCCCACACTGGGGATTGAACCCGCAACCTGGGCATGTGCCCTGACCGGGAATCGAACTGTGACTTTCTGGTTCATAGGTCAATGCTCAACCACTGACCCAAACCAGCAGGTCACTAAGACTTTTTCAGAAAGTGTAGAGGCCACCCTGGCTGGTGTGGCTCAGTTGGTTGAGCATTGTCCCATGCACTGAAAGGTTGCTGGTTCAATTCCCAGTCAGGGAACATGGGTGATATTTCGCTTTCACATCAATGCTTCTCTCTCCCTCTCCCTTCCTCTCTAAAATCAATAAAAAAATCTTTTTTTAAAAAAGTGTAGAGGCCATGGCATCTGCTATGACTGACCCTCAGGGCTTCATTTATTTTCTCTTTTAGAAAGATAGGATTTCAAAGCGATTGTTAAAGTACTTGAAGGCCGTCTTTAGGCAGGCTCCTGTACTGTTTTTGCAGGTGTTCAGAAGTTCACTTCCTGAGATGATGCCCATCCCACTAACGGGCCTTTCTGACATTTGATTTCCTGTTCTTACTAGGAAAATACATAAGTCATTATATTCTGGTTGCCTTTTTTTGCTGTTGTTAATCTTCACCTGAGAATATTTTTCCATTGATTTAGAGATTGGAAGGTAAGGGGAGTGAAAAAGAGACACATTGATGTGAGAGAGACTCATCGATCTGTTGCCTCCTGCATGCACCCCGATTGGGGCCAGGTATCAAGCCTGCAACTGAGGAAGGTGCCCTTGACCGGAATCAAACCTTCAGTTCGAGGGCCAACACTCTATCCACTGAGCCAAACCGGCTAGGGCTCTGGTTGCCTTTTTAAAAACATATTCATACAGCCCTAACCGGTTTGGCTCAGTGGATAGAGCGTCGGCCTGCAGACTGAAGGGTCCCGTGTTCGGTTCTGGTCAAGGGCATGTACCTTGGTTGCGGGCACATTCCCAGTAGGGGGTGTGCAGGAGGCAGCTGATCGATGTTTCTAACTCTCTATCCCTCTCCCTTCCTCTCTGTAAAAAATCAATAAAATATATTTAAAAAACAAAACAAAAACATATTCATACATGTAGAACAGAGAACAGGAGCTTGGGATTGGTGAGGATGATGTCCTACTATTTTGGCTCAGTGACACAGCCAGTAAACATTAGCAGGGACATGGATTGAGTTTATTCTTGTTCTCCCGTGAGCAGGCCTGTCTCTTGGAGGGGGCAGTGAAGGCAGCCATTCTGGCTCCATGCCTGGGTGTGGTAGGGTGCTGTCCCCTGCTCTTCTTTTCCAATTGTAACTAACATGGTTTTACCATTTTGGTCCATCATGATATGCCAGGAAGCTAATGAAAAATAGTGGCAGACCAGCTTTCTTCAAGAAAGCTTATTGCAGTGGCCGGGTGGCTCAGTTGGTTGGAGCATCATCCGGTACACCAGAAAGGTTGCGGGTTTAATTCATGGTCAGGGCATATACCCAGGTTTTGGGTTCGATCCCTGGTCGGGTCGCAGAAAGGAGGCAACCAGTCGATGTTTCTCTCTCACATTGATGTTTTTCTCTTTTTTTTCTCCCTTCCTCTCTCTGAAAACATATCCTCGGGTGAGGATTTTAAAAAGAGAGAGTTTATTTTAGAAAGCTGCCCTGCTTTCATTTCCTTTAATGCCTCACCCACACCTCTGTGTAAGGCAGTGGCTCTCAACCCTCCTAATACCATGACCCTTTAATACAGTTCCTCATGTTGTGGTGACCCCCAACCATAAAATTATTTTCGTTGCTACTTCATAACTGTAATTTTGCTACTGTTATGAATCGTAATGTAAATATCTGATATGCAGGATGTATTTTCATTGTTACAGATTGAACATAATTAAAGCAGAGTGATTAATCACAAAAACAATATATAATTATATATGTGTTTTCTGATGGTCTTAGGCGACCCCTGTGAAAGGGTCATTCGACTCCCAAAGGGGTCGCGACCCACAGGTTGAGAACCGCTGGTATAAGGCTATATTATGAAGGGCACTAACAATATAAAAGATACACGCATCATATCCCTGTATTTGTTAAGCTCCTCCTGTCCTTTTTTCCGGAGCCGCTGAGCCACAATGCTGGTTTGAGCTGCATGTGCATAGTCATTCAGATTTTCTACTTCCACTTTGAGAAAGGACCGAAATACCCTTCACCCACTCTGCCACCTCTCACCTGCATTTGTGTGACCCGCTCTCTGCAGAACTGCGTGGACGTAGTGTCTGTAGAAACCTCTCGGAAAATGTCCAAAGGTTGCAGCTTAGGTTATATATAAAATGCAAAACAAACATGAATAATGTGCTTTGAAAACACAAAGAGGCAACAAACACAACGAAATTGGTAATACATTGCTTCTGGAGCCAAACAGCCTGGATTCTTGCTCAGAGGCAGTATGATTTTGGATGTGTTAGTTAATCTTACTGTTATATAAACTTCCTATAAAACAGGTATATAAACAGTACTTGCCCCGTAGGGTTGTTATAGTAGGTGAATTAGCAATGGCAAAGGCTGGGATGGAACCTAGATTATGTGCTAACTGAAGAAGAGCTGGCAGACCCTGCCTCTTAGAATCCCACCATCCAGTAACTGATATGACCTACGTGTCTGATGATTGAGCAAGATGTGTTTTTATATGCACTTTATCTCTTCAATAGGCCGAGTACTCTGAATTGGTTGAAACATTGCTGTCAAGTCAACAAGACCCGGTTATTTACCAGAGATTAGCAGATGCCTTCAACAAGCTCACTGCAAGCAGCACCCCTCCTACGCTGGATCGGAAACAAAAGATGGCTTTTCTAAAGAGTTTGGAAGAATTTATGGCAAATGTTGGTGGTCTCCTTTGTGTAAAATAAAGAACAAAACTCTATGCTTAATTTAGATCCTTTCTGCAAAGTGCACTGAATTGCTAAAAGTTGACTTGAGTCTCGTCCTGTCCTTCAGTTTCTTGGCCATTGGGGTTTTGGAGAGTTTGACATGCAACGAATGCAGTTGAGATAGGAGAGCTCAGCCTCAAATCAGCGTCTACTATTAGGTGTTACCACAGTCGGTCATAAGTATTCTGTAGGTTTTGAATGGTGATTTAACATTTTCAAAAGGAAATATATATGTGCAAACAAATAAGGGCACCATGAAATCATGTTCAGTGCCTTTTCCCTCTTTGTCAAACGTTAGGTGACTAGCCAAAGTTTAAAATTTTCGTTGTGAAACATTAGGTGGCTATGTTCGGTGATGTTTCTCAAACGTTGTCCATGGACCATCTGCAGCGCTGAGGAACTGGACCCAACTGAAGGCCATCATTGTCAGAATTTCTGTTTGTGGGCTCTGGGTTTTTTCATTTTAATAAACTCCTCCCCTTTGTCACCCCAAAAGTTTTGAATCAATGCGAAAATTCTGAATGGGTTTTGTCCTGTGGTGCTTTCTTCCCTGTGATTCAGTTTGAGTCTGGCAGGAGGGGAAGGCACTGCCAGTGCTCACTGGCCTGTAACGGGCTGGTGAGCAGGTTTTGTGGAGTACAGGCCTCTAGTCACACTCTGACACCTGAACTTAAGGAGGAAAATGCATGTATATTTTTGTTCCATAAAATGAACTTTAGGAACTGTAGCCATTCCATTGCCTTAATTTCAAGAAAAAAAGGACAAAAAAACCCAACAGACTTGTTTTAGTAAGAAATGCAGTTTTGATGCTTCAGAGTTGGTTAGGATGTTAGCTACTCTGAACTTGGTGCCCTTTTGGTGGTGTATTCATGAGGGTTTGTGAGTGAAACAAAGGCTCATCCATATGTAGTCTAACTCTTCAAGTATATTTCTGTCCAGCTTTATATCCAATGCTACAGTATTTGGAGGATGGGAGTGACTGATTCCTGCAGATTTTAGACATTGGGGCATTAGGAGAAATAATTATGCTGGAATGGGTATTTTCTCATTTCATAGGAGTCTTGTAAATTTAAGAGAAAATTTTGTGTTGCTGCCATACTTCCCTTAAATTATGGAAACCACAGGCATATGAAACTGCCCACTGCCTTGTCCTTGTCACAGGGCACAGGGACATTGCTTCAAAGAGTGGGTGTCCTGCTATGCTCTTGACACCTCTATGCTAAACTGTCCATGGAATGTGGTGGGATTGCATTGAGCACATGCACCTTCACAGTGATTCTTTGTAAAACTGTGTAGCTGCTATTAACAGTTACAGTTACCAAAACAGGAGCATCTAAGTTATATCCAGCTTGGCATGCTACCTGAGGCATGTACCAATACAGAGCCTTGAGCCAGAACTTCAAGGACCATTTCTCTTAGTTGTCACCATCTAGTAACAGCAGAGGGGAAGCAAAGCATCTTAAAAATAGCTAGGAAAAAAATATGTCACTGTTGATAAAATATGCATATTGTATTTTTTAAAATACTTTGAACCATGTGTTCATTTTTAGATTTCTTCTTTATTTCCCCTTATGAACATGAAGTCATCTGCACCAGGCACCACTGTTTTGCATTGTTCTTGATGTGTGGTCTCCCAGCTCCGCACACCTGCTCAGTGGTTGTAAGCCTTGCCTGTCTGTGTGTGATGAGTGTAGTCCCTTTGCCAGAGGGTACTGGGACAGGCAACTGACTAGATAGGTCCACTGGCTTTGACAAAACTATAATCAAGTTTTTAAAAATAAAGATGAAAAAAATAAAGGTGAGTAGAAAAGGGATGCCTTGGGAAATAAAAAGGCATCTGTATTTAATAACTATTATCTAGATGGAAATGTATGTGCTTAATTATCCTAGATGCTGTCAATAATATTGCAGTGTAATTAGACGACTTTTAAGGAAAACAATATGTACTTGGGATTGGACCAAATAAGCCTTAAGATATCACCAGAATGTGATTAGTGGCAAACAGGAAAAAAGAGACAACACCATTTTTTAGGTAATGGGGATGCCACTTAACTGCAATAGCTGGACACTTTTCTGGTGTTTGTGTATGTGTTTTTCTGATTGGTATTTGCTTAATTTGGGTCGTTATCTTTTTTTTTTTACTTTATTTTTATTGTTGTCACTATTACAGATGTCCCCATTCAACCCCCTCCTTTGCACACCTCTACCCAGCCCCTGTGCCCCCTTTCCTCTGATTATCACACCGTTGTCTATGTTAATGGGTTATGCATATATGTTTTTTGGCTAATCCCTTTACCTTCTTTCATCCTGTCCTCCCATTCTCCCTCCCCTCTGAGAGCTGTCAGTCTATTCCATATATCTATGTCTCTGGTTCTATTTTGTTTATCACTTTATTTTGTTCATTGGGTTCCACATATAAGTGAGATCATATGGTACTTGTCTTTCTCTGACCAGCATATTTCACTTAGCATATTAACCTCCAGATCCATCCATGTTGTCTCAAAAGGTCACATTTTCTTCTTTTTTTAAGCCTTCTTTATGGCTACGTAGTATTCTATTGTGTAAATGTACCAGTTCTTTTTCAGATGTTTATATATACATATTTTAGTTTGAGTATTCTTTCTATTTTGTCCAGTTTTGTCTGTAGCTATGCTTATTGACTTTTCATTTTTGGAGGTTTTGTTTTAATGCTCTTTGCCCTGTGGGGGACAAGAACACTGACTTAATTTTAGTAAATTAATTTTTATTATTAAAACTGACTGTTGTCCAATATGAACATTATTTGTGCTCCCTTTTTTATATATGTTAAAGGGACATTGTCAAATATTTATTTAGAATTTTGTCTTATATGAAACTTCTGGTCATATATAGTAACCTTTGTCTAGTTTTCAGTTCATTCTTTATTTGATTTTATTTTCCTGGGCCAATTTGTTTCCCAGGGCACAATCTCTATGGACTTGTACTTTCACAATTGGTATTCATGTAACAGCACTTGTCACTATACTCCTGTAGCCCTGTTGCAAGGATTGCTTGCTTGCTTGCTTGTTTGTTTTATGGTTTTTCTGGAACAGTACTTCAGTGTCCTCTTCACAGTTATTTGGGTCTTTATTACTTGCTGTCTCTCAATCTGTTGGAAGACAATGGCATGTTAACAACACTGCATTGAGTTTTGTCTGGTAGAAAGTGTGACATTTTATGTAAAAAAAAAACACACCTTTGCAATCTTTTTCAAACTAATTTTAAGAACTTAGTCTTACTTCGTTGTAAGCCATTATTACATTATTCTGTTAAAATGAGATGGTTACTACTCTTTCACAATTTTCATTTCAAAACTGAGCATCTCTCTATGATACCTTCCCCTAGTAACACTCCTTACTATCCTTTTTTGTTGCTGTTAATCTTCACCAAAGGATTTTTTTTTCATTGCTTTTTTTGAGAGTGGAAGAGTGGGAGCTGGGGGAGAGAAACATCGATGTGAGAGAGACACACTGATTGGTTGCCTCCCACATGTGCTCCTACCGTGGTGGGGATTGAACCTGCAGCCCAGGCACATGTCCTTGACCCTGAATCCAACTGAGACCCTTCGGGGTTCAGGCTGATGCTTTGACCACCGAGCCACACCAGACAGGGCTCTCCTTAATATCTTTGATTGACCTTTCTCTTTTACAAAAAAATAACCAGTCTATATTTGTAATGTTACATTTCCCATTTCTGTTAATACTTGTATGAACCCCTCAAGTATTGAAGGGAACTAGCTGTTGATTTCAAGTCTGAGTATCCTAGTAGACCATGTCAATTGAACCCTTAAAATACTATTTTTTCTATTACAGTTTTACTTGTTTCTGTTTGCCACCTCTGTCTTTAGAGGTGGTTGTCATTAGACCTTACTAAGTTAGCTGTCTCTGATGGATAGTTGTCGTTATTGGTTCCTGAATGAAATATTAACTATTTAGGCAGCAGGAACCTCAATACTTCTTAGGGTTTTTTTCTTAACTAGAGAATAAAGAATTGATTTGGATATGAGTTTTTAATATAACTTCCTATAAATTCTTCTAAAAAACAACAGAGCTGATTTGAGGATATAATGTTTTAAATTATTCTAAAATATAAGTGGATATCCTCTGACTTGGTAATAACTATGTTCTGAAAACACTGATTTTCTAAAATAAAAAAGTCTAAATTAGGTTTATTTTCTGAGCTCAAATTGATATGAAGTGCTGTGATTCAAGTTGAACTTTAAACAGTTTAATTTACATGTAGTTCTGGTCGATTATAATAGAGACTCATGACATATTTAGCCAAAGCATATATTTGGTTCAGGTAAAGACACAAAGTTAATAATGAGCATCCATTTTGCTCTAGAGTACTGGTGGAGCGATCTGTTTCTGACCTTTAGCTCCCTATCTAAGTCTGAAGACTGAGCTACATGCACACGTGTTTGTCCGCCTCACCTCCTGGGGTTTGCTCTTCACCTATTCCTAGGCCTTCCTAGCAGTGGAGAGGTTTTCTCCTTTTCAGTACACTTAGGTCTCAGCTGTTAGGAGCTGTCAGGTATGTACTATTAGCTAACTTTATAAGCCTGAAATTAAATACTGCACCTGTACTATGTATCTAACATGGACCTGACCTCAAGACTGTTCTGAGCCTAGGCTTCATGGTGTGTCATCTACCACATAAAGTTGTGACAGATTGCAAATATTGGTGTTGCGATTCGGCTCTCTGAACAAAGGGTCTCCATGCAGTGAGTGTGTGGTTTAATCGTCACAAAGTGTTAGCATTGCTACCATTCAGCATGTGTAAAATTTTTTAAATTTATAAATATTAAACATTTAAACTTATGCTAAGACTTTTCAGTTTTTTTTGAGAGACCCAGGGACAAGTATATGGCTTAAATATTTACTTCTATTAACATTACTAATGAAGGTATAAGGTATAAAGTTGCATTTCATTTTTTCAAAAGATGCTATAATACGATTTTAGGAAATAAATCAGGGCTATGTATTGAGCCAGTTAAAGGCTGAATATCAAATTGATAAAATTTTATTTGTATTTTTAAATCTATAAATGGGAATTATGTGTCTTTTAACTAAATATTTTTATTACATTTTTGTTTTGACTGTGTGTGATTTGTTCGTGGGTATTTAGACTTTTATGAAACTGATTGAAATGGTGCTTTCATTTACCATCATAGAATGACTGACACTGGGGACATTATACAGTCATAATTTAAAATAAAAAAATGATATATCTGTATAGATAAGATTTGCATTACCTTCTGTGAGAACACCCAGTCCTGATAGAATATTCGGAAAGAAAACGTTTTGTTTACATTCTATAATATTCAATGTATTTATTTTTATTTCAGCTTAGTCTTAGAAACAATGTCAGAGTTATCAATTAAGTCATTGGAGTTGGGGCGTATTTGCAGTAAATATTTTTAGTGGTTTGGATCATTCTTTTTATGGCCTTTCAGGGAAAGTGGAAAATTGCCATTCTGCTGTGTCAGACAGACTTTCACTCTGCCTAATCTTAAATCTTGTAAATATATGCACTGAAAAGTTAATTTTTTAAAAAAATCCTCACCCCAGGATATTTTTTTCTATTGACTTTCAGACAGAGTGAAGGGAGGTAGAAGGAGAGAGGGGTGAGGGAGGAGAGGGAGAGAAACATTGATGTGTGTGAGAGAGAGAGAGAAAGACATAGACATCGATTGGTTGTATACCATAAGCACTCTGAGTGGGGCAGGGATCGAACCTGCAACCACGGTACTTGTCCTATGACCAGGAACCAAACCCAAGACCCTTCATTCAGTCTGTGGGCTGATACTCTAACCACTGAGTTAAATAGGGTGAAAAGTTAATTTTTTAAGAAAGAAAATGTGTTTTAAATATATATTTTAAACTTGATTTTGCTTTGAATATTAATTGATTCATAATGCTATTTCTTAGGTTGTATTGAGATTTGATTTTACTCCAAGAGTGGATGTAGAAAATTTAGGTTTAAGAGGACTAAGCAGAGTTGTATTGAATTTCGTTTTCCCTCTTTAATTATCAAGGGCAGGACCTGGAACACAGGCTAATAGTCACCTGGTATTTGCAAGCCATAGATGATTTTAAAGGCCCCAAATATAAAAATTTGGTATTGTCTTTTAAAAGACATCTTTAAAGTAATTGTGCTCTTTAAAATACAGTTGGTTTATATTGACTGGCTTACAAATGATGCCTTGGTGTGTTGATTATGCATCATTTGTTTATTTTGTAAATATTGGATCGTAGATTGGGTCAATGTAAATTCTTTGTAATCTCAAATGGTTGTTCAGTTTTACTTTCTTTTAAAACTAAGTGGAAGTAAAGGGCATATTTGAAATTTATGAGAAAACCTGCTGGGACATTCCATACAGCCTTAATGACAATGTACTGTCTAACTTCTAGCACATAAATCATTTCCCTATTGAATTCTTTTCATGTAAGTTATTCTCCCAAAGGAAAAATTTTAAACACGCTGAGAAAACATAATAGTAGATACTCAATAAATTCTGTTATATTTAAAAATTCATTCTAAGAACAGTTTGTTCCATTAGATAAGTGTGTCTTTACACAAAGTTTAATAACTGATAGTCATTAATTTTTAAGTACTGTGATGTCTTCACATACAATATGACTCTATAGCCCCTGCCACAGCCACTATGGTGGTATTTTGAGAGAGTTCGCTGTATTTTCTTTTTTAAACAAGAAAATTGATCTACTTAAGGGTATTTCTGCTGAATACGCTCATATCAATCCCACAACAACTACAAAAACCCTAACAGTGATTTCCAAAGGCAGTTTCATGTATCACTATAAGTCAAATAAATTGGAGAAGTAAAACAAGTTTATATCTTGTGTGAAGTTAAGAGCTTTACTACACTGCCCTAGAAGGTCTCAATCAGATTTCCTCAGTTTATGTCTTCTCCAAACATCAATGGGTCTAGAATATGGGAACACCCTTTGCAACTTAGGTTAATTTGAGTAATTTGGTGACAAAACACTTGAAGAATGGAAGAAAAACACATGAATCTGTCCTTGTAATTATAGGTAATTAGTACTTTTTAAAATTAAATTGATTGGAGTCACATTGGTTAACATGAATATACAGGTTTCAGGTGTGGGTTTCTGTTTTTTAAAAATGAAAATAGAGTCTGGCTTCATCTTAGATCTTTACAGAGTAATCTTCATTTCTTTTATGCACCTTTTCTGAAGAGTAGCATGATGAACAGAAATCACTCATAAATACACAAACGGAATAATTCCTGAATCAAAACAGATCTGAAAGCATCTTTTCAAGTCCAGTTGACTTAAGCGATTTTCCCTTTACTTCAATGAGAATCAAATTGCCTTTGATAATTTAAATTTTTTATGATTTGTAAGAACCATTAAATTACGGTGCAAATGTTTCACCAGGAAAATTCATCTTCATGTGTTACTGTGAACAGGCTGGCTAAGTAATCAGCACTGGTGGTGGAGGTATAATTGAACTTCTTGACTTCCTGGTCACTTTAATGATAAAAAGCATCATAAAACACACTACAGGAAGGTAACTGTTGCATCTCATATGCTATGAAAACAATTGAAACTTAAAGTTTGAAATCTATTTCAAACCAAAAATTGCTTTAACATGGTTTTTAAATTATAGGCCAAGACAGTCTCCAATGTATGGAACGCTACACCTCTTAAAAATATATATACTGCCATAAAGTTGGTTCATGTTACTGATTTTTGGTTTGTTCTATGTATTTTCTTTCCTGCTCTTTTGCTAAGTTACACCTGATTTTGAAACACTTGGTGTAATTGACTTGTCATCACTTAAAAGCCATCGAAGTCAAAAGTAGAGCATGGAGCTCTAGCTGGTTTGGCTCAGTGGATAGAGCGTCGGCCTGCGGACTGAAGGGTCCCAGGTTTGATTCTGGCCAAGGGCACATGCCTGGGTTGTGGACTCGATGCCCAGTAGGAGGTATGCAGGAGGCAGCCGATCAATGATTTTCTCATCATTGATGTTTCTATCTATCCCTCTCCCTTCCTCTCTGAAATCAATTTAAAAAAAAAATTTTTTTTTAAAGTAAAGCATGGGTTGCCATAGACCAGGAAATGGTATTTATAATTGAAATTATGGTACTTCCCAAGTTGTAAACCGGTTTTATATACTGTTATTTGACAGCTGAGTCTTTTATTTATATCCTCAACTTATGCCAGAAACGACTTAAGGTGATTCTGCAGAATATATAAAACAGCACGATAATAAAGTTGGTTAAAAAAAATGAAGGAAAAGTAGGTACATAATACAAGTTGAATGCCTTCTTAAATGGAAAATAAGTCACGTATGATTTGATGCTGCCAGGTTTAACAAGTACTTTGCTGGAGGTTTTTATACTGAAGGAATGCCCGCAATAAGGAAGGTTCTTCTGGGAGGTTCGCGGCAAGTCTCCCACATATAGAATTATTTCCATAGAGAAATGTTACTGCCTGATAGATTACTCGCCAAATCAGTAGCTAACCTTATTTCAGCGTGAAAACAGCTTCTATCTCGTTTGGTCACTGACTGGACGTTGCTTTCGCTGTCACCCCCAGTGGAAAATGCGCATGGCTGGACCTAGTAACCACGTTGAGTTTGGGAAGGAAATTGATTACAGTGGAGACCCTAAAATAAAGTTTTTCTAATCCTATCAACATTATAAGGCCTCTCACGTCTTGATTTTTCTATTAGAAGATTGAGTAGACAGACCAACGAAGCCCTCCCTGATAGATGTTTGTGAAATGTACATCTCCCCAAGAACAAATAGGTTCCCTGTATTTCGCTTGAAAAACCTTAAGTTTTCATTGGATTGCCACCTTTCGTGGAGGGAACAGAGCTCCGCCAGAGTCAGCGCCTGCGCACTGCTAGCGCCGGAACTGACGCGTTCCCTTGGGCCAGGGGGTGTGCGCAGGCGTGAGTGCCGCTCGGCTGGCCCCGCCCACTCCTCCCCCTACCCCTCTGGGTTACTGTGCGCGCGTGGCGGTGAGTGGACTCTCCCGGTTTCCGGGTGCGGTTTGGGCGGCTGGGCAGTTAGTGGACGGCTACCTGAGAAGTCTGTGCCGTAGAGGGTTGTGCGGGCCAGAGGGGCCGGGAGGGGCCGGGAGGCATGAGGAAGTTGCGCATCGATGACGGGAGGTCGGTAGACTCCGTGGTTACAAGGAGTGCAGAGGACAGGACAGGACTGGACGTTCATGATCATATCTCACAGGACACAAGTTGTACCTATATCTTAGTTTAAAATACGTGAGTACAGCTTTAGGCGGTGGGCAAATCCTGTAACGAAGACGGGAAGGAAGTGAACAGCGGGTACTTCGTAGGGTTAGTTGGAGGAGGGTTCTCCATAGGTGACCAGAAATCTGGGGAAGAATCCGAGTTAATGCTCTTTCCTCTGCACCGACCGCCTTCCCAGAGTCATTTGCAGAGAAGGTGATGATTTTTGTTGTTGTTAATCCTCACCAGAGGATATTTTTTTCCATTGATTTTAGAGAGTGGAAGGGAGGGAGGAGAGAGAGTGAGAGATTGAGAGAAAAAGAAACATTGATGTGAGAGAGACACATCCATTGATTGCCTACTGGAGGGCGGATCCAACCTGCAACCCAGGTACCTGCCCTTGATATGAGATTGAACCCGCGACCCTTTGGTCTGTGGTGACGCTCTAACCAATGAACCAAACCAGCCAGGGTGGGAGCCTGTACAGTTATGCAGTGGTGGATGGGAGAGTGGGCCTTGCTTTAAGCAAAGATCATATATGAAAATTGACGAATTTTACACATTTCTTTGCAGACCACATTAGTTTATGTTGAGTCAGATGCTGTGTAAAGAAATAGAAAGTGACCATACAGCCCATTAGGATCCTCTTCACCCCTGTTTAGGCTGTACATGATTGTGCCCATTACTTTACTGTGCTGTTCCATCATCTTCATGCTTTTCCTTCTGCAATCCTCTCCCTCAAGGCGAAAGTAAACCCCCTGTGGCCTCACTTTTATCCTCCATCCACACATGCTCTTTACTCTGATCCATGGCTCTAAATGCAGACTCACCACATCATCATAGTAGAGCAGTTTTTTAACGCCCTAGCACTGTTGACATTTCTGGTCACATAGTTCTTTTTTGTGGAGGGTTGTCCTTTCAGTTGTATGGAGTTGACCAGCTTTCCTGACCTCTACCCAGTAGATGCCAGGAGGACCCTCCCTAGTTATGATAACCAAAAAATATTTCCAGGCCTTGCCAAATATTTTCCTGAGGGACAAATCTTGCCTGATTCTTCGGTGAGTGCCACATAAGGCTCACTGTCAGTTTAATAACATAACACAGCACTTCTTAACTCTTGTACCTGAAAATCTCTTTCACAGAAGTTTCACAAATTCACTTAGAATTTTACTACTGCTAAAGATGTGATAAAGTAGTGACAAGTAAAAAAATTAGCACATTAACACTAAACTTCATTTAATTTAAACTTTAGTGATGTGTATCACATCAGCATTTCAATTTTCCCCACTTAACTAGTGATATACTCTTTTAAAAAAAAAAATTAAAACCTGTATTGTTGAGAGTATTACAGATGTCCCTCTTTTTTCCCCCTCCACCCCGTTCCTACCCTGCCCCACCCCAGGCCTTTACCACCCTATTGTCTGTATCCATAGGTAAGATCTTTGGTTTTTTTCTCTTCCTGCCCTCCCTCCCCCCTTCCCTCAGATAGCCAGTATTTTCCATGTTTCCATGCCTCTGATTCTATTTTATTCACCAGTTTATTTTGTTCATTGGATTTCTTGTTAGATTATTTTGATTAATAGATTCAATTGTTGACAGATATGTATTGCCATTTTATTCTTCAAGTTTTTTACCTTTTTCTTCTTCTTTTCTTCTTCCTCTTCTTAAAGAATACCTTTCAACATTTCATGTAATGCTGGTTTGGTGGTGATGAACTCCTTCAGCTTTTTCTTGTCTCTTATTTGACCTTCCATTCCAAATGATAGCTTTTCTGGGTAGAGTAATCTTGGTTGTAGGTCCTTGGTATTCATTACTTTGAATATTTCTTGCCATTCCCTTCTGGCTTGCAAAGTTTCTGTTGAGAAATCAGCTGACAGTCATATGTAGGTAACTAACTGCTTTTCTCTTGTTGCTTTTAAGATTCTTTCTTTGTCTTTAACCCTTGGCATTTTAATTATGATGTGTCTTGGTGTGGGCCTCTTTGGGTTCATCTTGGTTGGGACTCTCTGTGCTTCCTAGACTTGTAAGTCTATTTCTTTTACCAGGTAAGGGAAGTTTTCTGTCGTTATTTCTTCAAATAGGTTTTCAGTATCTTGCTCTCTCTCTCTTCTCCTTCTAGCACCCAATAATGCAAATGTTGGTTGCTTGAAGTTGTCCCCGAGGCTCCATACACTATCTTCATATTTTTGGATCCTTCTTTCTTTTTGCTGTTCTGATTGGGTGTTTTTTGCTTCCTCATATTCCAAGTTGTTGACTTCATTCTCAGAATCCTTTACTGTTGAATCCCTGTAAATTCTTCTTTATTTCAGTTATTGTATGCTTAATATCTGACTGGTTCTTTTTCATGTCTTTGAAATTCTCACTAAGAACCTTGAAAGTCTCAGGAAGTCCCTTGAAGCTCTCATGAGGATCCTTGAGTAACCTTATGTTATAACCATGGTGTTGAACTCTGTATCCAGTAGTTTGCTTTCTTCCATTTCTTTCATTTATGACGTGTTTCTTTGTCTCTGCATTTTGGTGGATTTCTTTTGCTTGTTGCTATGTATTAAGTAGAGTTGCTGTGTCTTCTGGAATTGGTAGAGTGGCCTTGTGTAATAGGTGTCCTGTAGGGCCTAGTGGCTCAGTCTCCCCAGGCACCTGAGCTGGGCACTGTAGGTGTGCCCCTGTGTGCACAGTCTTGTAGTTGAGCCTTGATGGCTATTGGTGTCGGTGGGATGAATTGACCTCTAGGCCAATTGGCTGTGAGGACCATCTGCGACTACAGTGGGAGAGCTGCTATCAGGAAAAACTGCTATGGAGCAGGACTTGCTTCAATGGGGCTTTGGTGCTCACTGAGTCTGCTCCTTGAGTGTGTCACTGTGGATGTGTAGAGTTGTAATCTGGTATGGTCTGAAGTTGTCCACCAGGTGCACTAGCTCTAGGGCCTCCAGGGAGGTGCAAAGTCAGCCACTGCCTGGGGCCACCCAGCAGGAGCTACAGAGAGATCTGCAGATGGCTACTACTTGTATTGGGCTTGGATGTGCCCAGGCGAAGCCCAACTGTGAAGCAAGGTGGGCTGGTGCTAGTGCCAGTTTTGGGGCTTTTATTGATAGGTTTGGGGCATGCTGACAGCTGTAGTTTGTAGTTAAAGATTTTACAGTCTGAAGCCTGAGCCAGCATAGGCCATTCATATGGAAAAACTGGTGCAAACAGCTTGGGTAGGGCTGCAAAGTGGATGGCTCGGGGTCTCAGGGAATCACCAGGGCAAAGAGTATGAGCCAGGTTGATGGAGACTCAGATATGGCCCCTGCCAGTCAGCTCTGCAACAGGGGAGCTCCCAGCACAGGAACAATGATCCCCGGGAGGACCCCTGTCTGGGAGAAAGCCACTTCCAAGTTCTTGCTTTGAAGCCAGATAATCCAGTTCCTCTGCGTATGTGTCTGGGTTCCCCAAAGCTGTCTGGTGCTGGAGCTCAGAGGGATCAAGTCTGAGTAAGTTTGTGTGCCGGCCCTTTAAAAGGAACTCCTGGTCTCCAGCAGCCTCCAAGTCACTCAGCCACAATCCCCACTGGTTTTTACAGCCTGAAGTTTCGGAGACTTCTCTTCCCAGCTCTGGAACCCTGGGCTGAGGGGATGGTGTGGGTCTGGGACCCCTTACTCCTCCTGGGCATCCTCCACAGAGATGATCTCCCTCCCTTCCGTGCCTCCACCCCTCCTGTCTCAGTGTACTTTCTACTTTACTTCTCTATTTGTAGGACTTCCATTCAGCCAGCTTTCAGGCCGTTCTGAATGATGGTGGTTC
Organism: Myotis nattereri; assembly: GCF_964212035.1. Lineage (NCBI taxonomy): Eukaryota > Metazoa > Chordata > Mammalia > Chiroptera > Vespertilionidae > Myotis > Myotis nattereri. Next base: position 110,051,129 of record NC_138076.1, read on the forward strand.
TGTAATTTAGTTGTACTTTTGATGTGGTTGTGGGAGGTGGCACATACTGGCGTTTACCTACACCACCATCTTGGTTCTCCTAGTGATGCAGTCTTGAACTCAATTCAGTGATGTAGGAAACAGACTATGATTGCTAATGTTGCAGCCCCTATTCTCCAGATGTTCTTCCATTGATCTTATTATCTAGCATATATTTCTATTTTTTATGGTCTTTTAGTGTCTCACTAGAATGTGCGTTGTAAGAGATAGGGACTTTGATTCCCATCACCAAGACAGTGCTTAATACAAGGTAGTGCCTCAGGGAACGATTATTAAATGAATGGATTTGATCAGCTTTAAAATAAACTTTATTTTAATTATTTTATATATTTTTATTGCTTTCAGAGAGGAAGGGAGAAAGAGGGACAGATTGAAACATCAGTGATGAGAGAGAATCATTTGATCAGCATTAAATCATTAATCGGCTGCCTCCTGCATGGTCCCTACTGAGGACTGAGGCCGCAACCCTGGCATGTGCCTTGATTGGACATTGAACTGTGACCTCCTGGTTCATAGGTTGATGCTCAGCTACTGAGCCACTCTGGCTGGGCTAAACTTTTTTTTTTAAATCTTCCCCGAGGATATGTTTTTCATTGATTCTAGAGAGAGAGACAGAGAGAGAAACATTGATGTGAGAGAGAAACATTGATCTCTTGCCCCCTCCCCCCACTTCTCAACTGGGGATGGAGCCTGCAACCTGGGCATGTGCCCTGACCAGGAATCGAACTGGCAACATTTCAGTGTATGGGGCGACTCTCAACCAACTGAGCCACACCAGGAATAGCTAAATTTAATTATTTTTACAACCATGAAAGACAGTTTTCTTAAACTGTTCTTTAGAATGGTTTGTTTTGTACTTAAAGTCACCTGGTGTTTTGTTTGTTTGTTTGTTTGTTAAATATAATTTTATTGATTTCAAGAGGAAGGGAGAGGGAGAGATAGAAACATCAATGATGAGAGAAAATCATTAATTGGCTGCCTCCTGCACGCCCCACACAGGATCAAGCCTGCAACCCAGGCATGTGCCCTGACAGGAAATCTAACAGTGACCTCCTGGTTCATAGGTTGACGCTCAACCAGAGCCACACCGGCTGGGCCATTTCTCATTTTAAATGGCTACTTTGTATCTTTTGGATACTCCTAGGCCTGGGGAATTTCTCCTATTAGAGCAGCCGTGGGCAAACTACGGCCCGCGGGCTGGATCCGGCCCATTTGAAAAAAAAGACCGTACCCTTTTATGTAATGATGTTTCCTTTGAATTTATATTAGTTCACACAAACACTCCATCCATGCTTTTGTTCCGGCCCTCCGGTCCAGTTTAAGAACCCATTGTGGCCCTCGAGTCAAAAAGTTTGCCCACCCCTGTATTAGAGTCTTGATTTTCCTGTTGCCTTTGGTGGCTTGTGCCTGAGGCCAAGATTGGATATACCTACAAAGGTCTTGGAATAGGAAGGGAGCAACATGACAAATATCTTGAATAATTTTTGCTGTCAAAACATCACTTGCTATAACACTTATTTTTTTTTAATCTTTTTAAGTATATTTGTACTGATTTCAGAGAGGAAGGGAGAGGGAATGAGAGATAGAAACATCAATGATGTGAGAGAATCATTGATTGGCTGCCTCCTGCATGCTCCCTACCAGGGATTGATCTCACAACCCAGGCATGTGCCCTTGACCGGAATTGAACCTAGGACCCTTCAGTCCGCAGGCTGAAACTCTATCCATTGAGCCAAACCCACTAGGGCACTTGCTGTAAAATTTAGAAAAAATAGGGTGCTGTTTTTGTGCTCAGAATAACTTTCTATATAATAAAAGGCTAATATGCAAATTGTCCCCTTGACTGGTAGTTCCACCAGGAGGCGGGGCCGGCCAGCCAACCACCTGTGGCCCCCCCAGCTGGCCCCGCCCCTGATCGGCCACCCCCACCTCGATTGGGGGCAGGACTGGCCAGCCAACCTCCCATATCCCCTCCTCCGGGCTGGCCTGGCCCAATCAACCCCGATTGGGGAGGGCCAGCTGGACCCCACCCATGCACGAATTCATGCACCAGGCCTCTAGTGATTTATAAATGTGGTTGGTTCCTTTATAATAAGGAATTTGACCCAAATAGAGGTAAACAAACACTTTCCCAAGTGATAGGAATGTTTATTATTCATGGAGGGCCCTAGGCCATATCAGCCTAACCTGGGGACAGGAGCTAGGAACTGACTTCAACCAGGTGGACAGTAATACAGCCATGAAGCCTCAATACAAACTGGACACCGACACTCACACATGGGTGCTGGGATTGTAGTGCCTCCTGTGAGTAGATAATTAAGGGTACAAATTGACTGGCTCTAATTTGTACCCTTTCCCTGTAATAACTGAGTATAATTGCCCTTAGAGAGTTCTGTGAGGCTTTCTAGCAAATTACTGAACATAAGGATGGTTTGGGAAGCCCCTGCACTTGCAGTTGTTGTCAGGGGTTTTGGGAAGACATGATTGCCTTCAGGACTATGCCTTAATTTGGCAGCTTCTGGGTGGTATCCCAAGAAGTAATTGTGCCTGGTCATCAGTTTCTACAAAAACACCTAACTTTTCTCCCTCTCTATGTTTTACTTTTCTTCTCTTTCTCCTAGTTGTCCCTTTTCTTTTTCATATCTCTTTCTATGCTCCTTTTTTCTTTTTTATTGTTTTATTGCTTAAAGTATTACAAAGAGTATTATATATGTCTCCTTTTTTTTTCTGCCCTTGACCTTCCCCTACCCTCCCATGCCCCCCAGTGTCTTGTGTCCACTGGTTATGCTTATATGCATGCATACAAGTCCTTTGGTTGATCTCTTACCCCCTCTCCCACCTCCAACCCTCCCCAGCCTTCCCGCTGTAGTTTGACAGTCTGTTTGATGTTGCTCTGCCTCTGTATCTATTTTTGCTCATCAGTTTATGATGTTCCACAAATGAGTGAGATCATGTGATATTTATCTTTCTCTGACTGGCTTATTTCACTTAGCATAATGCTCTCCAGTTCCATCCCTGCTGTCGCAAATGGTAAGAATTCCTTCTTTTTTACAGCAGCATAGTATTCCATTGTGTAGATGTACCATAGTTTTCTAATCCAGTCATCTGCTGATGGGCACTTAGGCTGTTTCCAGATCTTAGCTATGGTGAATTGTGCTGCTATGAACATAGGGGTGCATATATCCTTTCTGATTGGTGTTTCTGATTTCTTGGGATATATTCCTAGAAGTGGGATCACTGGGTCAAATGGGAGTTCCATTTTTAACTTTTTGAGGAAACTCTATACTGTCTTCCATAGTGGCTGCACCAGTCTGCATTCCCACCAGCAGTGCACGAGTGTTCCTTTTTTTCCACATCCTCTCCAGCACTTGTCATCTGTTGATTTGTTGATGATAGCCATTCTGACAGGTGTGAGATGGTACCTCATTGTTGTTTTGATTTGCATTTCTCAGGTGATTAGTGACTTTGAGCATGTTTTCATATGTCTCTTGGCTTTCTGAATGTCCTCGTTTGAAAAGTGTCTATTTAGGTCCTTTGCCCATTTTTTGATTGGATTGTTTATTTTCCTTTTGTTAAGTTGTATGAGTTCCCTATAAATGTTGGAGATTAAACCCTTATCGGTGTCTTTTCTTTTTTTTAAGATCAGTCCTATAACACCAAGGAGCCTTAGGTCACCTAAACAGTGATTTTTCAAGTACAAAAAGATCTCATACACAGATAATTGACTGAGAAATGTTTGCACATGGCCATTGGGGTACTAGAAGAAAGCAAAATGTCTTTAAATACTTAATAGTAAAATTTTCCTTCAGCAAGGAATTATGAATATCTCATTTGTAAAAACTGAATACCTTTAAAGGAACACTCTGCATTTGTTATACTGTAGTTCAATGGACTACCTCTGTAGATGTTTGATCTCATTTAAATATGTTTTCCCTTTTTAAAAAGATCACTTTCAGTTTGGATCTTTGCTGTGAGATAAACATTTTTAAATTGTTATTTGATGGGAAGAAGCACTTTTACTTTTTTTTTTTTAATATATTTTATTGATTTTTTACAGAGAGGAAGGGAGAGGGATAGAGAGCCAGAAACATCGATGAGAGAGAAACATCGATCAGCTGCCTCCTGCACGCCCCCCACTGAGGATGTGCCTGCAACCAAGGTATATGCCCTTGACCGGAATCGAACCCGGGACCCTTGAGTCCGCAGGCCAACGCTCTATCCACTGAGCCAAACCAGTTCTGGCACTTTTACTTTTTTATCTGCAGGTTACAGACAGTTTGTGAGATGAGTGACTTGGAAGATGACGATGTCCCCCAGCTTTCTTCCCACGCCTTAGCAGCTCTCCAGGAATTCTATGCTGAGAAGAAGCAGTGTGCCTACCCAGGTGGGGATGACAAATACAATGTTGGGAGAATAGAAGAGAATTGGGTGAGTAAATGCATCCCATATATATTCAGAAATATTGGTGTGGAACCTGTTCTGAACCTAGTTCAGAGTTTGTCTATATCCATCTGATACCCAAAGCTTTGTCACCTGTCATTCGGGAGCTGATAACCTATTTGGGGAACTAAGACAGAAAGCTGTCCAGGAATATTTTAAGATGGCATAAATGCAGATTTTCCTGGTCATGAACTTTCAAGCTTGATGATCAGTGGATGGGACTTTTTAGACAGGAATAGCATGTCATGTCCCACACAAAGATGTGACTCCTTCCTGTATGCAGATGCATTCTATTTGTTTTTATAGATAGAGTTCAACAATCCTGTAGAAAGGGAAAAAATATCATGGTAGTAAATGGGGTAACTGAACTTAAACATGTAATGAAACATTAATGAAAAGGAGTTCAGATGATATTAATAGTTTCTGGTGTATAGTGTGCATTTTAGTTATATTTTATGGTCCAAATAAAAATAGGAAGTGAAAGAAAAAAGTTGAGTTGAGGGAAGCTTCTAACATAAGCTCAGATGTAAAAAATTAAACTTTTTTGCAGGAGATAGTTGAGAATTAGATGAAGCTTGAATTTTCTGTGACTCCCTTAGATAATAGATTTGTCTTCCTCCCTTTGCAACTAGAATGAAGCTTTGTATGTTGGTGTGTTTTTTATAGTCTTTTACATTTTATGTCAAGTTTGGGTTTCTTACATAAAATTTTTCTATTTACCACCTGTTTGAAACTGACTATGATAAAAATATTTCTTTCCATTCTTTGAATGTTCCATCTACGCAAAGCCTCTTTCCCACTGTTTATTTCTTTGTGTTTGTCTTCTAGCTTGGTGCTTCTATAGATAGAAAGCATCAGACACCTGAAGAACTGCAATATTCTTGAGTCATCTTTCTCTTTTCCTTCTGCTTAATTTTTAAATAGTATGCAGTCTGTTCTGATTCTAAAAGTAATCTATACAAAATATATGAACAACAAAAAAAGTAAAAGTTAGTCCTACCTGGTTGTATAGCTCAGTAGGTTGGACTGTTATCCTGTATACCTAAAGGTTGAGGGTTCAATTCCTGGTTAGGGCACATACCTATGTTGCAGGTTCAATCCCTTGTTGGGGCATGTTTGGGAGTCAGTCAATGTTACTTTCTCACATAGATGTTTCTCTGTCCCTCTCTCTCTCCCTCTCTCTATAAAATCAATAAACATATCCTCTGGTAAAGATTAAAAAGAAAAGTCCTAATTCCACTACCTAGAATTAACAATTCTTATAATTTTGACACTTTCAATTATTTCCAATTACAGTTGACATTCAATATTTTATTAGTTTCAGGTATGCAAGCATAGTGGTTAGACATTTATGTAACTTAGGAAGTGATTACCCCAATAAGTCTAGTATTTATCTGGCACCGTACATAGTTATTACAATATTATTGACTATATTCCTTATGCTGTACTTTACATCCCTGTGACTATTTTTTAACTGCCAATTTGTGCTTTTTTCTTTTTCATTTGACAAATATTTAAATCATTTATTGTCGTTAAGTTACAGCATTTCAGAATACACACTGCATGGAAATGAATACTTTTCAGACCCAGGGTGTGAGATCTTAAGGATGTAGCCAGCTGTGGGTTGTCTCATGGTCATTACAGAACAAGTCAAGAGTTCTGAGCACTCAGGTCCTAAGAGTCACCGACTTTGTTCTCTTCCGTTGCTCGTTCAGTAAATTCTAACATAACAAACACAGCTTCAGAGAAAGCATCGCTGGGAATCACGGAATGACTGCCTGTGCGACTACTCGTTTTGAGGAGGAGGAGAGTAGTCAGTACTTGCGAGGCAGCCGGGGGTGGTTCAGGGGCTCTGGGCTCTCGCTGTCTCGCTGTCGCGCGGAAATGGTCGGGTTAGTAAAAACAGCAAAACAGTGCTCAGCCGGTCTTCCCCAGCAGGACTGTCCTGATGACGGAGCCGAGCGGGTGGCTCAGCAGCGCCAGCCCCTCCCTGCCCGCGGCTACGCTGCTGCCTTCTTACTCCTCTTGTGTTTGATGAGCGCCCGCCCTGGGGGAGCTGGCCACCTCGGTGGCGTGGCGCACGGGCAGGAGCCAGTTGTGAGGCTGCACCTTGTAGGCAAATCTCATGAACGTCAGAGAGTAACAGCAGAGGGCAAACGTCATCCTCCCACTGATAATCTCCGGAGACTTTTTCATGTCATTGATGGCGGCAATAGGGAGACCCCAGTTGGCTACTGGACCCCACAAGTGCATGCTCATGAGGTAGTCCCGGAAATCCTCGCTCCAGACATAGTCCGCCGCCTTCCGCACCTGCCAGCGCGCCCGCTGTGGCAGTGCCGGCCGCAGGCCGCCCTCGCTGCCCTCGCCGCCGCTCCTTGGAGCCCTACAGCCCGGGCCCAGCGGACAGAAGGGACACCCAATTTGTGCTTTTTAATTCCCTCATGTGTCACCCAGCCCCTTGAACCCTCTCCCATCTGACAACCATGTGTTCTATCTCTATGAGTCTATTTCTGTTTTGTTGGTTCATTTATTTTGTTCTTTAGATTCCACATGTAAGTGAAATCATATGGCATTTGTCTCTCTCTGACCTACCTCACTTAGCATAATACCCTCTAGGTCCATCCATATGATCACAGATGATAATGTTATCGGTGAAAGTGAGGTATCCCTTTCCCCACTGAGTGCTTGTGGTTGGGTCCTTATGTTATCTTGAGAAAAAGAATTTTCCGAGACTCGCATGGGAGGATTAGCGATTTTTATTTGTGTGGAATTATATCCCTGGGTTTGTAAAGTCCCATTTCCCTTAATTCAGTCCTAGAAGATGTACAGCTGAGGATTCAATAAAGGTAGAAGCAAAACCAGTGTCCAAGTTTCTGTTCCATATTGTAGCTGGGTCCAGTTTAGCACTAAGGTAGTTGAAGTCCATTAGAGCAGGGTGAATGTAGGAGAGTGAGAGCCCTGCAAGCCAGGAGTCAAGTGCGAGCAAGCCAAGAGCAAGACAGAGTGAGCTCCTTTGTTTAGGAGATTAAGTATCTCAAATCTTTCTGTGCTTGCAGTGGCCATGCCTACTGTGGCCATTGACCTGTTCCCAGGTGTGACTGACAGACAAGTACCTTCCCTATTTCACCCAGACTTTACTGGGATTGTGACTGTTCTCCACCTGTGCAGTCCCTTCCCCCATTGATCTGCAGGGAATAGACCTGGATAATATTAAATTGCAGCTTCCTGGCAAAAGTTGCACAAATGACATGCCTATATTATTTGGCCTTCCCTTTGTACCTTTACTTTGATTTATAACTGGATTAATTACAACAGTATCAAGATTTCATTGTTTAAAAAAATATGTTTTTTATTGATTTTAGCGAGAGGAAGGGAGAGGTAGAGAGGGATAGAAACATCAGTGATGAGAGAGAATCATTTATCGGCTGCCTCCTGCACATCCCGTACTGGGGATTGAGCCCACAACCCAGGCATGTGACCTGACCAGGATTCAAACCATGACTCCTGGGTTGATGCTCAACCACTGAGCAATACTGGCTGGGCAAGATTTCATTCTTTTTTATGGCTGAGTATTATGCCATTGTATATAGGCATTTATCTTCTTTATTATCTATTGATGGGCACCTAGGTTGCTTCCATATTTTGGCTGTTGTAAATAATGATGCATTGAATATATGGATGCATATATCTTTCAAATTAGTGTAACACATTGATTAAGACTAAGATTTTTATTTTTTTAAATGATCCAAGGACAGCTAAAACATATCACTGTGCTCTGACAAAAATGTGGGAGAAGGGCAGCTCAGTAGCCAACCATCAGAAAACTCTACTGCCTCCCAAATCAGGTGAAGCAGAAGCCCTACATACTACATCCATGGAGGATTTTCCTCCAGCTTTTCTATATGCAAAGAGGGAATCAGAGGTTGGAGTTTTTGCAGTAGCTAAGAATGGTTAGACATGGACATGTAGATATAAATGTACACAGACATGAGTTCATAGGTACAGATATCCAAATTAATATGTATATTTCATCTTTGGAAACATTTTTTTCTTGATATTTTCTAGGTAAACAATCATATAACATGCAAATATTAGCAGTTTTACTTCTTTATTTACTATTATTTTCTTGTGTTAATGCAAATATTGAGTAATATATTGAAAGCAGACATTCTTGCTTGCTTCTAATCATATGGGGAAAATGTTAGGTCTCTCACTCTCTGAGTATGATATTGGCTGTTGTTTTTTTCTAGATGCCCTTGGTAAGTTTGAAGGAGTTCCCAACTCCTAATTTGCTAAGAGTTTTGTTTTAAGCCCAAGTGCCCATCAGTAGATGAGTGGATAAAAAAGCTGTGGTACATTTATTCCATGGAATACTATGCAGCAGTAAAAAAGAAGAATCTCTTACCCTTTGAGACAGCACGGAGGGACCTGGAGAGTAACATGCTAAGTGAAATAAGTCAGTCAGGGAAAGACAAGTATCACATGATCTCACTCATATGTGGAATCTAAATAACAAAATAAACTGATGAATGGAGTGGATCCAGAGACATGGAAGTATGGAACAGAGTGCAGAATCTCAGAGGGAAGGTGAGGAGGGTGGGTGGGTGGGTGGGAGCTAATTAACCAAGGACCTTGTATGCATATATGCATGGCCCATGGCCACAGACAATGGGATGGTGAGGGCCTGGGGTGGGGGGTGGGGTGGGCTGCAGGGGGCTAATGGGGGGGAGAAGTGGACATATGTAATACTTCCAACAATAAAGAATTATTTTTTGTTTAAGTTTTGTTTTAATTATAAAGGGGTGTTGAATTTTGTTAAATGCTTTTCTTTTTGCATTTATTGAAATGATCATGTGTTTTTTGGAAATATTTAAAATCTGGGTTTATGAAATATCAGTGTACACTGGCAGCATACTCACACCACTGTCATTCAGGGGAGAAATGGGCCTCTTGCATTGCAGAGGAATCCACTTTTTCCATTAAAATAAGATAATTTATAAATGTGAGTAGATAATTAGAAATTTAAAAGAAAATAATCAGCATGAATAGAAGGAACACTATGAAAAACAAACAACTTGCCCCTAAGGGAAAAACAAGTAATTCAGTAAACATTCCTCAGGTTAAAGACAGGAGGCCACAGAAAAGGGGTAGGGCCTGGGCATCTCTGTGGTGGTGGTTCACACATTCTCCGATCCTCTGTATTTGTGATCCTGATAGTTGCTAGTTGAATCTAGACTAGAGGCTTAATCAGATTCAGGTTTAGTGTTTGGGGCAGTACTCATACACTGGTGGGGATGTGTTCTTCCATCAGGAGAAACATTGACTGCTTGTCTTCTTTTGTGGTATGAGCAGCCAGTGGTACCCAGTGCATCAATTCCATACTTAGTTAGGGCCTTCTATTTTTTAAAAAAAAAAAAAATTTCAATTACAGTTTACATTCAATGTGCTAGTTTCAGAATGATGGTTAGACAATCATATGGTTTACATAGTGGTCCCTCCAATATTTTGAATATCTACCTGGCACCATACCTAGTTATTACAATATTATTGGCTACATTCCCTATGCTCTACTTGACATCCCCGTAACTATTTTGTGACTGCTAATTTGTATTTCTTAATACCTTCACCCTTTTCACCCAGTCCCCTAACTCTCCCACCCCTCTGGAAACCATCAGTTTGTTCTCTACCAGTCTTTTTGTTGTCTAACAGTCTTTTTCTATGTTGTTTTATTCATTTATTTTGCTTTATAGATTCCAAATATAAGTGAGATCATGGTATTTTTCTTTCTTTGTCTGACTTATTTCACTTAGCATAATACATTCTAGGTCCATTCGTGCTGTTGCAAATGATAAGATTTCATTCTTTTTTAAAATAAAACTATGTTTTATTGATTTTTAGAGAGAGAAAAACATCAATGTGAGAGAGAAACATCCATCAACTGCCTACTCTATGCAACCTGAACCTGCAGTCTGGGCATGTACCCTTATTAGGATTCAAACTGGCAACTTTTTGATGCACGGGATGATGCTCAACAACTGAGCCACACCGGCCAGGGCAGATTTCATTCTTGTTTATGGCTGAGTAATATTCCATTATAGATATGTACCACAGCTTTTTTTATCCACTCGTCTTAGCCACTTGATGTGAGAGAGAAATAACAATGGGCTGCCTCCTGCATGCTTCCACTGGGGATGGAGCCTTGCAACTGGGAATGTGCCCTGACCAGGAATTGAATCAGTGACATTTTGGTGCATGGGATGACAACTCACTGAGCAACACTGGCCAGGGCCTCTGCCCACTTTTTAATTGGATTGTTTTTTTGATGTTGAGTTGTATTACTTCTTAAAAAATATATATTTTATTGATTTTTTACAGAGAGGAAGAGAGAGGGATAGAGAGTTAGAAACATCGATGAGAGAAACATCAATCAGCTGCTTCCTGCACACCTCCTACTGGGGATGTGCCTGCAACCAAAGTACATTCCCTTGGCCGGAATCGAACCTGGGAGCTTTCAGCCGTCAGGCTGATGCTCTATCCACTGAGCCAAACCGGTTAGGGCAGTTGTATTACTTCTTTAAAAATGTTGGATATTAATCCCTTATTGGATGTATCATTGGCAAATATCTTTTCCCATTCAGTAGGTTGTTTTTCATTTTGTTGAAGCTTTCCTTTGTTGTGCAAAAACTTTTTAGTTTGATGTAGTCCCATTTGTTATTTTTTCTTTGATTTCCTTTGCTCAAGGAGGTATATCATAAAATATATGGCTCAAAAGAATGCTAGATTTTACTGCCTATGTTTTCTTCTAGGACTTTTATGGTTTTGAGTCTTATATTTGAGTCTTTAATCCATTTTGAGTTTATTTTTATATACAGTGTAAGCAGATGGTCTAGTTTCAGTTTTTTTGCATGTATCTGTTCATTTTTCCCAGCACCATTTGTGGAATAGACTGTCTTTACCCCATTGTATGTCCTTGTCTCCTTTGTCATATATTAAGTGGCATGTAAGTGTGGTTTTATTTCTGGGTTTTCTATTCTGTTTCATTGATCTATGTGTCGTTTTGATTACTATAGCATTGTAGTATAGTTTGATATCAGGTAATGTGACACCTCCAACTTTGCTCTCCTTTCTCAAGATTGCTGTAGCTATTTGGATCTTTTGTGGTTCCACATAAATTTTTAGATGATTTTTTCTAGTTCTGTAGAGAACACCATTGGTATTTTGATAGGAATTGCATTGAATCTATAGATTCCTTTGGGTATTATGCACTTTTTAAGATTTTTTATTGATTTTTACAGAGGGAGAGAGAGAGAGAGAGAGGAGAGAGAGAGAGAGAGAGAGAGAGAGAGAGAGAGAGAGAGAAACATCGATGAGAGGGGAAACATCGATCGTCTGCTTCTTGGCATGCCTCCACCAGGGATCAATTCCCCAACCCCAGGATGTGCCCTGACCGGAAATGGAACTGGCAACCTCTTGGTGCATGGGTTGACACCCAACCACTGGGCCACGTTGGCTGGGTTGGAATTATTTTATTTTTATTTTTTAAAATGTTTTATTGAGCCCTAACTGGTTTGTCTCAGTGGATAGAGCGTCGGCCTGCGGACTGAAAGGTCCCAGGTTCAATTCTGGTCAAGGACATGTACCTTGGTTGCAGGCAAATCCCCAGTTGGGAGTGTGCAGAAGGCAGCTGATTGATGTTTCTCTCTCATCGATGTTTCTAACTCTCTATCCCTCTCTCTTCCTCTCTGTAAAAAATCAATAAAATATATTTTTTTAAAAATGTTTTATTGATTTCAGATCAGAAGGGAGAGGATAGAGAGATAGGAACATCAGTGATGAGAGAGAATCATTGATCGGCTGCCTCCTGTATGACCCACACTGGGGATTGAGCCTGCAACCTGGGCATGTTTCCTGAGCAGGAATCAAACCGTGACCTCCTGTTTCATAAGTTGACGCTCAACCACTGAGCCACGCTGGCCGGGCTGGAATTTTTTTTTTAAATCCTCACCCAAGGATATCTTTATTAATTTGAGGGATTGGGGGGAGAGAGAGAAACATCAATATGAGAGAGAAACATAGATTGATGGCCACCTGTACGTGCCCCGACTGGGGATCCAAGTGGCAAACTAGGTGTGTATCCTGACCAGGAATCAAACCTGCAACATTTTTGGTGTACAGGACACCGCTCCAACCAACTGAGCCACCAGTCAGGGGAGTATGGTCATTTTAATAATGTTAATTCTTCCTGGTAGCATGGTATATACTTCCATTTATTTCTATCTTCAATTTCTTTCTTATAATTTTCTGAGGACAGGTCTTTTACTTCTTTGCTTAAATTTATTCATAGGTTTTTTTTTAATGTAATTTTAAATGGGTTTGTTTTCTTAGTTTCATTCTCTGATAGTTTATATTTGGTATATAAAAATGCAACTGATTTCTGAATATTAATTTTGTATGCTGCTACTTTACAGAATTCCTTCATCAGTTTTAGTAGTTTTTGGTGAAATCTTTAGGGTTCTCTATATCCAGGATCATGTCATCTGGAAATAATGAGAGTTTTACTTCCTCCTTTCCAATTAGGATGCCTTTTTGTCTTCTTGTCTGATTGCTGTGGGTAGGACCTTTATTACTATGTTGAATTAAGAGTGGTAAGGGGGGTAGGAGAGGCTGGGAGGGGGTCAATCAGGGGAAAAGGAGACTATGTAATACTTTAAACAATAAAAAAAAAGTGTTAAAAGTGGATATCCCTGTCTTGTTCCTGATCTTAAGGAAAATGCTTTTTCTTTTTCCCCATTGAGTATGACATTACCTGTGGGTTTGTCATATGTGGCCTTTATTATGTTGAGTTATGTTCCCTCTGTTTCTGCTTTGTTGAGAATTTTTATCATAAATGGGTGCTGGGTTTTTGTCAAATGCTTTTTCTGCATCTATTAATATAATCATATGATTTTTATCCTTCATTTTTGTTTATGTAGTGTATCACATTAATTGATTTATGATATTGAACCCACCTTGCATCCCAGGAATAAATCCCACTTGATCATGATGTAAGATTTTTTAAAAATATATATTTTTATTGATTTTAGAGAGGGAGAGTGAGATGGAAACATCAATGATGACAGAGAATCATTGATTTGTTGCCTCCTGCATGCCCCCTACTGGGGATCAAGCCCACAACCCAGGCATGTGCCCTGATCAAAAATCGAACCGTGATCTCCTGGGTTCATAGGTCAATACTCAACCACTGAGCAACACTGGCCGGTTGATTTTTTTAATATATTGCTGAATTTGGCTGCCTAATATTTTGTTGACGATTTTTGCATCTATGTTCATCAGAGTTATTAGCCTATAATTTTCTTTCTTTGTAGTGTCTTAGTATGGTTTTGGAGTTAGGATAATGCTAGCCTCATAAAATGAGCTTGGGAACCTTGCTTGCTTTTGAATTTTTTGAAATAGTTTGAGAACAATAGGTGTTAGTTCTTTGAATATTTGGTAAAATTCACCTGTGAAGCCATCTGGTCCAGGACTTTTATTTGTTGGAAGTCTTTTGGTTACTAAATCAATTTCGTTGATTGTAATTGGTCTCTTCAGATATTTTGTTTCTTCTTGAGTCAGTTCTGGAAGATTGTATGTTTCTAGGAATTTAATTATTTCTTCCAGATTGTCTAATTTGGTGGCATATAGTTGTTGGTAATATTTTCTTATAGTCCTTTTTATTTCTATGGTGTCAGTTGTTACTTCTCATCTTTCATTTGTGTTTTTATTTATTTGGGTCCTCTCTCTTTTTTTCTGGTTAAAGGTTTTATTAGTCTTTATCTTCTTAAAGAACCACTTCTTGGTTTTATTGATTTTTTATTATTTTCTTTGGACTCAATTTTATTTATTTCTGCTCCAGTCTTTATTCTTTCCTATTTTCTACTCACTTTGAGCTTTGTTGTTGTTCTTTTTCTAGTTCCTTTAGGTATAAGGTTAGATTGTGTACTTGAGATTTTTCTTGTTTTTTGAGGTATGCCTGTATTGCTCCAGATATCCCTCTTAGGACTGTTTTCAATGTGTCCCATAGATTTTGAATTGTGTTTTCATTTTATATTTTTATTGTAAGAGTACATTTATTAAAGCTAAGGACAGTGAAACAAGGAAACGCATAGGCCTTGGATGGAGAGATACTAGACGGGGCTGCTTTGGCTTTCTAGAAATGTTATGGAAAAGAAGTGAGCCAAGGCGGGGCTGCTGTCAGTTCACTAGAGAGCCAGAAAAAAGGGAACCTTGGTGACCGATTCAGGGATTTAGCCTGGACAAGCTGCCAGTGCCTATTGCTTCCCTGGTTGGAAGTCTTGTGGGAACCCTTAGAGCAGTGGTTCTCAACCTTCCTAATGCCGCGACCCTTTAATACAGTTCCTCATGTTGTGGTGACCCCCAACCATAAAATTATTTTTGTTGCTAATTCATAACTGTAATTTTGCTACTGTTATGAATCGTAATGTAAATATCTGATATGCAGGGTGTATTTTCATTGTTACAAATTGAACAGAATTAAAGCATAGTGATTAATCACAAAAACAATATGTAATTATATGTGTTTTCCGATGGTCTTAGACAACCTCTGTGAAAGGGTCGTTTGACCCCCAAAGGGGTCGCGACCCACAGGTTGAGAACCGCTGCCTTAGAGTTTAGGAGATGCACCTTTGCTGGGGAAGGGGAAGTAGGGTGGAAAGGCTCTGGTGTGTTCCAGGAAGGAGAATGTACTGTTTCCATCTTCATTTATCTCAAGGTATCTTTTGATTTCTTAATCTCATTGTTAACCCAGTCATTGATTAATTACGTTATTTAGCCTCCATCTGTTTGTGTGTTTTTCATGTATTTGATTTCTAATTTCATACCATTGTAGTTGGAGAAAATGTTTGATATTATTTCTGTTTCTTAAGTTTATTGAGACTTGTTCTGTTACCTAACATATAGTCTATTTGGGGAAATGTCCCATGTGCACTTTATTTATTTTAAAAATACGTTTTTATTGATTTTAGAGAGAGGGACAGGGAGAGGGATAGAGAAATAGAAACATTGATTGGCTGCTTTCTGCATTTCGCCTACTGGGGATGGAGCCCAAAACCCATGTCCCCTGACCAGGAATCAAACCAGTAGCTTCTTGATTCATGGATTGATGCTCAACCACTGAGCCACTCCAGCCGGACTCCATGTGCACTTTAAAATAATGTATATTTTGTCAGTTTGGTGTGAAATTCTCTAAACATATCAATTAAATTCATCTGACCCAGTGTGTTTTTAATGCAGCAGTTTCTTTATTGATTTTCTGTCTGGAAGATCTCTCCATTGATATCAATGGGGTATTAAAATCCCCTACTATGACTATTACTGTTGATCTTTCCCTTTATGTCTGCCAATATTTGCTTTATGAATTTAGATGCTTCTCCATTGGGTGCATTTGTTTCTTATTATGGCCTTTGTTTTAAAGTCTGTTTCGTCTGATATAAATATTGCTACCCTAGCTTTTTGTTTGTTCGTATTTGCATGAAATATTTTTTTCATCCCTTTACTTTCAGTCTGTATGTATCTTTTGATCTGAAATGGATCTCTCATAGACAGCACATAAATGGGTCTTGTTTTCATATCCAGTCAGTATCCCTATGTCTTTGGATAGGAGCATTTAAGCCATTTACATTTTAAGAAATTCTTTTTAGGAATGTATTTATTGCCACTAGGGGCCCGGTGCACGAAATTCATGCACTGGGTGTGTGTGTGGGGGAGTGTCCCTCAACTCAGCCTGCCCCCTCTCACATACTGGGAGCCCTCAGGCGTTGACCCCCATCACCCTCCAATCGCAGGATCGGCCCCTTGCCCAGGCCTGACGCCTCTGCCAGAGGTGTCAGGCCTGGGTAGGGGACCCTCATTTCCCCCCATCACTGGTTCTGCCCCCAGCCCAGGCCTGATGCCTCTGGCCCAGGTGTCAGGCCTGGGCAGGGGACCCCCAGACCCCTCCAATTGCTGGCTCTGCCCGTTGCCCAGGCCTGATGCCTCGGCCAGAGGCGTAGACCCCCATCACCCTCCAATCGCCTGATCGGCCCCTTGCCCAGGCCTGACGCCTCCGCCAGAGGTGTCAGGCTTGGACAGGGGACCCCCATCTCCCCCCGATCACTGGCTCTGACCCCCGCCCAGGCCTGAGGCCTCTGGCCCAGGAATCATGCCTGGGCAGGGGACCCCCATCTCCCTCTGATCGCTTGCTCCACCCCCCGCCGAAGCCTGACGCCTCTGACTCAGGCTTCAGGCCTGGGCAAGGGGACCATCATATCCCCCCAATCCCCGGCTCCGCCGCCCATCCAGGCCTGATGCCTCGGCCAGAGGAGTTGACCCTCATCACCCTCCGATCACCAATCACTGGATCGGCCCCTTGACCAGGCCTGAGGCCTCCAGCAGAGGTGTCATGCCTGGGCAGGGGATCCCCAGCTCCCCGCGGTTGCAGGCTCCGCCCCTGCCCAGGCCTAAGGCCTCTGGCCGAGGCATTAGGCCTGGGCAGGGGACCCCCAGCTCCCCGCGGTTGCAGGCTCCGCCCCTGCCCAGGCCTAACACCTCTGGCTAGGCGTCCACCCGGGCAGCGGGGACCCGCAGTGGCAGCGGGGGGCGCCCCGATTGCGTGAGCTCTGCCCCTGCCCCTGCAGGACGCCTCTAGCTGAGGCGTCTGGCTCGGGCAGCGGGGACCCGCAGCTGCAGCAGCCCCGCGATCGTGGGCTCCGCTTTAGGCCCAGGCAAGGGACCCCTAGCTCCCGGGACTGCCAGCTTCGACCGTGCCCAGCTCCCATCGCTGACTCCACCCCTACTTCCTGCTATCACTGGCCAGGGCGGCAAAGGCGCCTTCCGATCATGGCTGGGGGCAGGGCAAAGGCGGCCCCAGGGCCGCCTTTGCCCTGCCCCCCAGCTCTTAGCTCCCCCCTGGGTTTCCGATCACTGTCAGTGGCAGGGGGCTTCTTCCTGCTTTCCCTTTCGCCTCCCTGCATTGTGCCTACATATGCAAATTAGCCGCCATCTTTGTTGGCAGTTAACTGCCATCTCAGTTGGCAGTTAATTTGCATATAGCCCTGATTAGCCAATGAAAAGGGTAGCGCCATACACCAATTACCATTTTTCTCTTTTATTAGTGTAGATATTTATGTCCCTCTTTTTTCTTCTTAAAGCAGTCACTTTAACATTTCTTGTAATACTGATTTAGTGGTAATAAACTCCTTTAGCTTTTTTCTTGTCAAGAAAGTTCTTTATTATCTTTCAATTTTATTATTTTTTTAAAAATTATCTTGTTGTTGTTGTTAATCCTCACCCTAGGATATTTTTCCTATTGATTTTTTAGAGAGATTGGAAGGGAGGGAGAAAGGGAGGGAGGGAGGGACGGAAAGACTCTTTGATTGGTTACCTCCCACACACACCTTAACTGGGTGGGGGGTCAAACCTGTAACCCAGGTACATGACTGGGAATCGAACCTATGACACTTCAATTCATGGATTGACACTCTAACCACTGAGGAACATCAGCCAGGGCTATTTTCCTTCAATTTTAAATGACAACCATGATGAGTAGAATAGTCTTGTTTGTAGATCCTTGCTTTTCATCACTCTGTATTTCTTACCAATCCCTTCTGGCTTGCAGAGTTTCTGATGAGCAATCAGCTGACAGTTTAATGGGAGCTCCCTTATAGTTAACTAACTGCTTCTCTCTTACTGCTTTTAAGATTCTCTCCTGTCTTTAACTTTTAGCATTTTAATTATGATGTGTCTTGGGCCTCTTTGGGTTTATCTTGTTTGGGATGCTCTGTACTTTCTGGACTTGTGTGTCTTTTTCCTTCACCAGGTTAGGGAAGTTTTCAGTCATTATTTCTTCAAATAGGTTCTCAATCCCTTGTTCTCTCTCTTCTCCTTCTGGTACCCCTATAATGCGGATGTTATTATACTTCCATGAATAGCAGAAATGCATTCAACTATCCTCATTTAAAAAAAATTTTCCCCCACAAATGTTTATTTTATTCTTATTATACATTAGGTACTCTGCTGGGATCTGGAGTTGTCAAGATGCATAGAATGATCCCTGACTACAGGCATTTATCATCTGGTTGGAGAAGGAAACTGTTATGCAACATAACATAATGCAGGTTCTTAAAATAGAGTACAATGCCATGGAAGAGGAAAAGAATAAGGACATAATGATCGCAAGGTCAAGGGGGTCCTTCCAGGGCAGGAAACATTTCACTTAGGCCTTGTAGAATGAGGTGTGGGAAAGGAGGAAGCCATGGCATGTTCAGGATGAGGGAGCTGCCAAATCACTAAAAAAATTGTTTTTATTTTTGTTGCTTTGATTGGGTGTTTTATGCTACCTTGCCTTGTGAATTGTTGATTCAATTTTCTGCTTCATCCAACCTACTGTTTAGTCCTTCTAGTGTAGTCTTAATTTTATAAATTGTAGTCTTCATTTCTGACTGGTTCTTTTTGTGGTTTCTATGTCACTTTTTATGCTTATTATCTCTTTGTTGAAGTTCACACTACTGAGTTCATCCATTCTTCCTCTAAGTTCCTTGAACATCCTTATAACCATTGTCTTGAACTATGTGTCTGGTGGATTGCTTGCCTCTATTTCATTTAGTTCTTTTTCTAGAGATTTCTCCTGTTCTTTCATTTGGGGCATGTTTCTTTGTCTCCCCATTTTATCTGCCTCTGTGTGGTGGGCTAGGAGCTTTGTGTATTAGGTAGATCTACTTTGTCTGCCAGTTTTGGTAGAGTGGCCTTATGTATTAGGTATCCTGTGGGGCCCAGTGGGGCAGTATCCTTGATCACCTGAGCTGGGTGCTCCACAGGTGTTCTTTGCCTGGGTTATGAGTCCTCCTATTGTAGTTGAGTCTTGATTACTGTTAGCCTATCTGTGGGTGGGGTTGACCCTCAGGCTGTCTGACTGTGAGGATTGACCCCAACCACAGTATATGAGCTACTATGCAGGGGGCTGACCCTATGAAGCAGAATTTGTCCCAGTAGAGTCTGGTGCTTGCCGAGATCTTCCTTTGGATGTGCCTTTTCAGGTGGTGTTCCTTTGTGCTTTGAAGCCAGCTCCAGGGTGTGTTGGTTCTGGGGCCTCTTGGGAGAGACTCATGTACAGATCAATGTCAGATGCTGCCTGTGACCTGAGGTGCCTGTTAGGAGCTACAAAGCAATCCACAGGTGATGGCTGCTTCTGTCTGGGACTGGATGCATGTGGTAGGGGCCAGCCCTTTTTGTGTCTCTGACCTTCTTACCAGTCTTGATCTGGCTATTCTATAAATCCTTGGTTATAAGACTTCTCTTCAGCTAGTCTTCAGTTTGTTATTCAGGTTGATTGTTCTATAATTTAATTGTAATTCCAGTGTGGTCCTAGAAGGACTTGAGTATAACTTCTACCTACTTCCTGCCATCTTGGATCCCTGTTTGTCTATTAATTTAAAATCAACCGAAGGACTTGTATGCATGCATATAAGCATAACCAATGGACGTAAGACACTGGAGGTAGGGGGTGAGGGCATGTGCCGGGGGGTAGGGGAGGCCGGGGGGAGGTCAATGGTGAAAAAAAGGAGTCATATGTACTACTATTTTTAATACTTTAAAAAATAAAATAAAATTTTAAATAATTTCAAAAAAAATTGGCTTTAAGAAGAAAAGGGGAAATATTAAGTATATGCACAGGTTTAAATTAAAGGAACCAAATTTATGCTAATTCTAAAATGATCTGAACTCATCCCTCTGCTACAGCAATTGAGCCAGTTTTGGTACAGTCAGGAAACTGCTTTGCGCCTTGCTAAGGAAGTGACTACGGCTGCTGGGGAAGGTGGAAGGTGAGATTCAAATTTTGTTTCTCTTTTGTTTAATCTAAATTAATATTTTCAATGTCCTTCCTTGATGAGAGATGGTTTGTAAGAAGTCTGACTCATAATCTGCAAAATTTGTAGTTCATGATTTATAGAATATGAGGAATAAGAACTGCTATAATAACAAGTTTAGGGGCACCCAGAAATGTATGCATTGTAGGATGTCTTATCTCTGTCCTGTATTTTAATATTTGCTAACCTGCTCCTTACTTTTATAACCTTACAGTTTGTTTTAAGAGAAAAAAACCTTAATACTTGACTTTTTGAAATTTTAAGAATGTAGATTTTCTTTTTTTTAACTTGGTTTTTATTTTTATCAAGACTTTACATGCATAGCCCTGGCCCAGTGGCTCATTTGGTTAGAGCATTGCCCCATACACCTAAAGGTTGTGGGTTCCATTACCGGTCAGGGAACATACCTAGGTTGTGGGTTCAATCCCCAGTCAGGGTGCATACAGGAGCCAACCAATTTTTCTCTCACATTGATGTTTCTCTCTCTCTTGCTCTCTCTTTGCCTCTCTTTCTAAATCAATAAACATATCCTCGGGTGAGGATAAAAATCCACAAAACTTTACATGCATGTAATTTAACATCGAATGGTACTAAAAAGCTGGTTCAGACTTTATCACTTCCACAGATGTGCATGCTTTCTGTCCATGCTCCCAATAGTATTGTTTCCAGATTTGGGCTATAACAAGGTTCATATTGTTCTTTACAGCTGAACCTTTTACTTTTTTCTTATTGTAAAATTATAAGTTTTCTATTTTTTTATGTGTTTCTATGTCCATATCACCTACTAACCATCAAATTCTTCCGCAGTTATGCATATCTTTTACTATAAATGCAAAAATATTTCAACTCCTTGAAAAATATTACCTCATGGCTTTACCAAGCGGGACTGGTTGATTTCTAGCTTTGTTACAGTTCTTATCTTGGTATCTTTCTTCACCATCATGCTCATAGTCCTTTTTCCTCTCTTTTATTTTGGATTTCCAGTTTCCTGTACCCCAGTTCTCATTTTGCAGCCTTAATCTGGGTTAGGTCCATCCTTCAAAAGCTTCCACAAAAAAAAGATATGTGGGAAGGGAATTTTTCAAACCTTTCCTTTCTGGCCCTAGCTGGTTTGGCTCAATGGATAGAGCGTCAGCCTACGGACTTAGGGGTCCCGGGTTCGATTCCGGTCAAGGGCACATGCCTGGGTTGCGGGCTCTATCCCCAGTGGGGGGTGTGCAGGAGACAGCCGATAAATTATTCTCTCTCATCATTGATGTTTCTATCTCTCTCTCCTTCTCCCTTCCTCTATGAAATAAATTAAAAAATATTTTTAAAAACACCCTTTCATTTCTGAAAATGCCTTTATTCCACTCTTACTCTCAGTTGTAATAGTTTTGCTGGGTATGTAATTCCAGGTTTTGAGGACATTGCTTCTTGGCCTCCAAGTATCCATAGGTGCTGTTGAAAAATCCCATGCTGTTCTGAGTTCTTGCAGGAAACCCATTTTTTCCTTGCTAAATGCAAACTTGGGTTTTTTTCTTAATTCCTAATATTTGATGTGTCCTGGTGTAGAGTATTCCCTTCTCGTGCTGGGTGGGGAGCTCTTTCAATCTCATTTCCTTCAGTTTGGGAAAACTGTCTTAAGCCTATTTCTTCCCCCACTGTTTTTTCTCTTCCTCTTTCTAGAACTCCTGTTATTTGAACGTTGGACCTGATCTACTTTCCTTACTGTCTTCTTTTCCACCTATTGTCTTTTTTACCTTACTTTCTGGGAATATTCCTCAACTTTATTTTCTAAATTTTCTGCTGAGTTTACCATTTCTGTTGTCATATACATATTCATTTACAGCTCTCTTTTGGGGTCTCTGAATATATATTTATTTATTTTAAATTTTATTGATTGGTTTTTAGAAAGAGAGGAAGGAGGAGAGGGAAACATCTATTTTGTTCCACTTATTATTGCATTCATTGGTTGTGCTGAATATTCATTATTTTATCTTGTTTATCCTTCTGAGGATATTAATTACAAGATTTTTTTAAAAGTTTTCTTCTCCCCACTTAATCTGCTTACTACAACGTGCCTTTTCTGTTCATTTATTTTGGTCTCTAATACTAAATGTTTTCCTTGAATGTCCATTGACCTTCACCGGCCACTCAGATTATGTCGGAAAGCTGTGACACATGGCAGAACTTTCTTGCTTAATCTCTGCAGTTGGATGACCTGGGTGAGCTATTCCTAGGGAATCCCAGTGTCACTCTGAGTCTTTTCCTCTGGGGCTGGTCAGAGCTCTAGGAAGAGTCTTCTGATTCTTCCCTGGAAGTTATGTGTGTTGTGACATCATCTGGGGGACCACATTACTGAGAGGGCTGAAGGTCCTAGCATCCAGTGGGTTTAACTTAATCCTTGTCATTGCCACACCGTACCACATTACTAGTTGTGCTGGCACTCCCTTTTTGTCCCCCAATCCAGAGACCATCCCTCCAGGTTTCTCTCTCCTTGGAGAAGGAGGAGAGTCTTGTGAATTACTGTCTGCCTACATGGACCTTCAGCCGCTTCTTGAGTTACTGGTCTGCAGATCCTGAGCCTTGGGTGCGGTGATGGAGATAAGGTTGCTCCCCAGCTTTCCTGGCTGCCAGTTCAGGATTTGGTGTTTGGGTCTGCCAAGCCAGATACAACTCTCCACTGTTTTCCAGCTTTCTATGTGTGTTTCTTTTGTCTCTTCTCACATTCTCTTTCTCTTCTTGGCTTCAACAACAAAACAGAATCTTACTTGTGGTATATTGAGTGGACTTCATGAGGGTGCAAATCTACATTCCCATCCACCATCTTTAACTAGAAGTCCCAAGTTTCTCTTTTTTTTTTTCTCTGTTTTCTTTTTAAATTATATGTAGTTGTTTATTAGGATTTTCTTAATGACAGTGTCTTTTATACATTTTTTTTCTTTTTTCCATTAATATTAGGGCTTCAGATGCAACTTTTAATTTTTTCTGACAGGCATCTTCAGGAGCTGTGTCATAATCTTTTTTAAAAAATAAATTTTTATTGATTTCAGAGAGGAAGGGAGAGAGAGAGATAGAAACACCAGTGATGAGAGAGAATCATTGATCAGCTGCCTCCTACACACCCCCCCTACTGGGGATCGAGCCCGCAACCCAGGCATGTGCCCTTGACTGGAATCGAACCTGGGGCCCTTCAGTCCACAGGCGCACGCTCTATCCACTGAGCCAAACCAGCTAGGGCAATAATCTTAAAGATGAGTAAAAGTGGGAGCATTTATTGAGTAATTGCTGCCTGTCCTGTCCTCTGTGTCAGCAGTTTATGAGGGTCACCTTGTTTAGTTCTCACACCCCTGTGAGGTAGTGACCATTATATTCTCTATTCTAAAGACAGAGCTGAGGCTCAAGAGATTCAGCCACTTGCACAAGGGAACTCAGGAGTGAGTTGCCCTAAGACCCCACCATGACAAACCCCATTGTCCCCCTGGGTTCACCACACTCTGCTCCCTCCTTCTTGCATCTGAGACACTTTTCTGCTGCCTTGTACATCCTTCAGAAGATTTTAGAGAAATTTTGCTTGGCAACAAGCTCAGATTTAGTTGGTCTGAAACTACCTTTATTTCACCCTCTTTCTTGGGTGATAGTTCATTGTGCATCTGATTGCTGCTTGTTGTCCCAGCACAGTAAAGACATCATGGCCCTCTACCTTCACTCTCCCTCCTTTCCCTCAAACTCTGGCAGCATCCTGGGCTGAAGCTCTGATTGCCCGTCACCCAGACGGACATGCACGTTTTCCAGACGCATATGTGCCATCATCAGGCTGTTACATACTTCAAGTGTTTTTGGACCAAGCAGCCTATCTAGCTAGCTTGGGTGCCTAATGTGCACGTGTACAGAAATGACCCTCACAGGTTTAAGGCTGAGTTTAATATTTAAAAGTACTGTTTTGAATGATAATATATATGCATGATAAATATCTAAAAGTTCTAAAGGGGATTGGGAAAATGTTATCCTCCTTCCTCATTATCTCCAGGCCCCCAGTCCTCCTCCTGTGAGGCAGCCATGGTCTCTGGCTCTTGTGCCACAGAGCATATTTTCTCACACTCATGCAAATGTCTTTTTGCCCCTTGTGTTCCTGGAGTGTCTTGGGGGTGTGATGTTACATAACATTCCATTGTAACAGATGGACCACAATCAACTCAGTAGTTCAGTATTTATTTCTAGCTTCTTTCGCAGTTGGTTTTAAAAGTTAACTATTGGGCCCTGTCCGGTGGGCTCAGTGGTTAGAGTGTCAGCCCATGCACCAAAGAGTCTCGGGTTCTATTCCTGGTCAAGGGCATGTACCTGGGTAGTAAGTTCAATCCTCGGCTGGAGCGAGGCAACCAATCAATGTCTTTCTCTTGTCTCTTTCTCTCTCACTCTCTCATCTCTCTCCTTTTCTCTGTCTCCTCTTCATTCCCTCTCTTTCCACTCTCTCTAAACATCAATGGAAAAATATCCCTGAGTGAAGATTAACAAAAAAAGAGTTAACTATTGGGACAGTGCTTATCTGTTCATAAACTGTAGGCTGCTGGTAATAATTTCCTCATACAGAAAAGCAGCAGAGCCCTAGCTGGTTTGGCTCAGTAGATAGAGCATCAGCCTGCGGACTGAAGGGTTCTGGGTTTGATTCCGGTCAAGGGCACATGTCTGGGTTGCAGGCTCGATCCCCAGTAGGGGGCATGCAGGAGGCATCTAATCAATAGTTCTCTCTCATCATTGATGTTTCTATCTCTCTCTCTCTCTCTCTCCCTTCCTCTCTAAAATCAATAAAAATATATATATTTTTAAAAAGCTGCAGAAATTTAAAGTAGCTTTTCTGCACTGAGACCTCATTTTAATGTATTTTTTTTGGAAAACTGGGTTGCTAAAGCAGTTATTTGGGGTTTTCCTTTCAAGATTATGAATATTACGAAGTAACTTCAAAATATTTAGTTTGAGATTAACAGTATTTGACGTAAATGTTAAAGAAACATGAAATAGGTAAATTTAGACTTTGGGCTACTTAATTTTGCCTTTATATGTTCCTAATGTTTTACGTTTCTTACTATAAAGAGCACATGTATTGCTGAAACCGGTTTGGCTCAGTGGATAGAGCGTCGGCCTGCGGACTGAAAGGTCCCAGGTTCGATTCCGGTCAAGGGCATGTACCTGGGTTGCGGGCACATTCCCAGTAGGAGATGTGCAGGAGGCGGCTGATCGATGTTTCTCTCTCATCGATGTTTCTAACTCTCTATCTCTCTCCCTTCCTCTCTGTAAAAAATCAATAAAATATATATATTAAAAAAAAAGAGCACATGTATCACTTTCGTACCTTAATATTATGAGTATCAGATTTTTAAATACCAGATTCCTTAAAAGTGAGGCATTTTGTTTTCTCTCACAATTTACTGCTGTCACGTTAGTTGCAGTGTTATTTCCTTTAGGAAGATGTGGCAGGACCGCTGGTGCTTAGTGAAGTTGTCTAACGTTGGAAGCTGTCTACCGGAGCTCTTCGTGCACATATTCACTTTGTTTTCCAGAGTGGCCTGTGTGAGCACCCCTAGTGTTTACCAGAAACTGAGAGAGCTGCACAGAGAAGACTTGGCTGTATACCTCTTTGAGTATGACAGAAGATTCTCCATTTATGGAGAGGAGTTTATCTTCTATGATTACAATAATCCACTGGATTTCCCTGTAAATATTGCCCATCATAGTTTTGACATTGTCATAGCGGATCCCCCCTATCTTTCTGAGGAATGTCTCAGGAAAACCTCAGAAACCATCAAGTACCTGACTCAGGGCAAGATTCTGCTGTGCACAGGTAAGTGCTGGTCTGCCATCTCATAAAGGTTGATAATGGTGGATTTTCAAGCCTCAGGTGTCAAGAGTTGAAAGATCTTAGAACTCAGATCCTGAATCTACCGCTTGTTGTGTGACCATAAACAGGCTTTGTAACCTGTGCCCCCGTTTCCTCGTCTGTAAATATGGGGCTGGTAATGCTGCCTGACTTCCAGTGTTGGAGGACTGAGTGCCTGACACACATTGGGTGGGATTGCATGTGGTGAATATTCATCATGGTCATCATCAGTAGTTAAAGTAGCCTCTGCACTTGATGTCGAATCTGTGGAGTTAACGTGGATTGCCTGAGGTTACAAGTTAGGCATTGGATCAGGTTTGTTATAGCAGAACAGTGTTCTTTCTGGGGAGATTGAGATACACTATTTTCTTAAGATGGAGGTACTGAAATCTGACACAGAACTAAAACTATAACTACCTCTATGGTCTGGGCAGCCTGGTGTCCAGGCCCTGAGTGCAGTGCCCTGCTCCTGTACCCAGCCTGTGGCCATGCTTCTGCCTGGAGCACGCTGGGCTGAGCGGCGGAGCTATTCTTCTGGTTGTCGAGTTATAGACTTAGTCAAAAACACAACTCTTGTTCACACAACTAGTATTTATTTATTAATTCATAGCTGTGACTAGCCCTTTGTGCCAGCTGACAGGCAGATTGCCTGACCTCATGGAGCATACATTTGGTTTTAGGGGACAGATTAAAAAATGTATTACAACAGAAGAAATGAATTCCTAATTTTGATAAGTATATGAAAAAATTAGAGAAAGACAGGCTGGCATAGAGTCAGGGGGCTGTACTTCAGATCCACAAGTTCTCTGGGCTGAGCTGCATTGCAGCAGTGGCCTCAAGGGGAGTCTGATGAGAGGGCCCCAGATAGGTGCTGGTGAGAGTTGGAATTTTCTTTTACAGTGTCCAGCCCCAAAGGAACAAGATCCAATTTGTCTAAACAAGTTCATTTCACCTTTGCACCAAAGAGATTTATGGGGGTGAGTGGACGTAGCTCTGGACGAGGTTGGAGAGGAAACTAAAAGAATGAGCTGTGCTCTGCATGTGGGAAGTGAGAAAGGGGAGAATCCAGGATGAGTCCTGGGTTCCTACCCATGCAGCACTTGCTACCATAGGCGTCGAGGAACAGGTGCTTGGCAGCATCTGGGGTGATATCCACAGCGGTGGGCAGTGCAAGACAGGCAGTGGGGTGAGGAAGGGGGGCTGAGGGAGAAACAGTTTGGTCATCCAAAGGTTGATGTGAATATATTCCTATGAGTTTACAAGATTGGATATTACTGAAAAGGGGATTCTTTGTTTTTAACATTGTTTAAAGTATTACAAATAGTAGTACATATGTCTCCTTTTCCCCCCATTGACCTCCCTTACCCCCCTGGCACATGCCACACCTCCCTCCCGCCCCCATCCCCAGTGTCTGTGTCCATCGGTTATGCTTATATGCATGCATAAAAATCCTTCGGTTGATCTCTTACCCCCCAACCCTCCCCTGCCTTCCCGCTGTAGTTTGACAGTCTGTTCGATGCTTCTTTGTCTCTGTATCTATTTTTGTTCATCAGTTTATGATGTTCCACAAATGAGTGAGATCATGTGATATTTATCTTTCTCTGACTGGCTTATTTCACTTAGCATAATGCTCTCCAGTTCCATGCATGTTGTTGCAAATGGTAAGAGTTCCTTCTTTTTTATAGCAGCATAGTATTCTATTGTGTAGATGTACCACAGTTTTCTAATCCAGTCATCTGCTGATGGGCACTTAGGCTGTTTCCAGATCTTAGCTATGGTGAATTGTGCTGCTATGAACATAGGGGTGCATATATCCTTTCTGATTGGTGTTTCTGTTTTCTTAGGATATATTCCTAGAAGTGGTATTACTGGGTCAAATGGCAGTTCCATTTTTAATTTTTTGAGGAAACGCCATACTGTTCTCCACAGTGGCTGCATCAGTCTGCATTCCGACCAGTAGTGCAAGAGGGTTCTGAAAAGGGGATTCTTGATCAAAGTGGAAAACCAGGTTTTTTTCTTTCTTTTTAAAAGGCATTACAATGTTTTATTTTGTATTATTTTTAAAAATCCTCATCCAAGGATATGTTTTTATTGATTTTAGGGAGAGGGAGGGAGGGAGAGAGAGAGAGAAACATCAATATGAGAGAGAAACATTGATTGGTTGCCTCCCGTATGCATCTAACTAGGGATCAAATTCATGACCTAGGTATGTGCTTGACCAGGAATTAAATCTGCAGTCTTTTGGTGTACAGGACAATGCTCCAACCAACTGAGCCACCCAGCTAGGGCAACACCAGTTTTTTTAATTTATTTACTAAATTTATTGGGGTGACATTGGGGAAACCTGCACCTGAAACAAATAGGTTTCAGGTGCAGGTTTCCATATTATAAAACCAACAGTTTTTAATACTTATTCTTGCTTTTCTTAAATTACTTAGTAGGATATAATCTATTTCCAAGACACTTCAAGTGTCTTAGCTTTGTAGAGACTGGAAAACTATTAAATAAGAAAGAAAAGGAAGAAAGTAAGTAAATTTAAAAAATGTTGGAAAAGTAAAGAGGAATATGAAGAACTGACCTCCACCCTCATTTGCTGAGTGGTATTGTCACGTTGTGCCAGGGCCCAGGGTGCATGGCTGTATTTATCTTCTGGTTCATCTGGTCTGTTCTCTTCAGGTGCTGTCATGGAGGAAGAGGCAACAAAACTTCTTGGTGTGAAGACATGCAAATTTATTCCAAAGCACACCCGGACCTTGGCAAATGAGTTTCGCTGTTACGTGAATTATGACTCTCAGCTAGACCATGATGTGTAAATGTAGACAGTTTATAATGCAGGACAGGACCCTGTGTGACATTCCCCTCTTTATTTTCTTAGCAGGTTGTGAAGCTGTGCACTGAGGTCATCACACTTTTGGATAATTTAAAGTTGACTTAAAAGATCACTCAGTATTGTCCTTGGCTGGCTTTCTTAGTGGTTAGAGTGTTGGCCTGTGGTCTTGGGTTTGGTTTCCAGTCCAGGATGCATACCTGGGTTGCAGGTTCGATTTTTTTCTCTGTCCCCCTCATCTCTCCCTTCTACTCTCTAAAAGCAATATAAAAAATGTCCTCGGGTAAGGATTAAAAAATAATAAAAGATAATCAGTATTTTTGAGACATTTATATTTTTATCATTGTAATGTATTTTTATCATTAACCTGAGATGTTAAATATTCAGTAAATGTTCTTTTAAAAAATAACCCCTACGATAATATTTCCTTAAGGTTGCTAAAAATTAAGGAGGCAACACATACTATAACAAATCATGTGTATAAATGTAATGTGTAATTTAGGAATGGTGGGCAAGTAGCAGTATAGAAATAACAATTTTAGTTGGTCTATAAATCTAGCCTTTAAGATGAGGGAAACCTTTTCTCCATGGGGGTAGAGGAAGAGGCAAAGCTTTACTCATATAAAAATGTATTTTAATAAGCAGCCAATGTCTTTTTTGCTTTGGACCCTTTGTGATTCAAGTTTTGTGTTTTTTAAAATTGACTTTATAGACAGAGGGCAAGGGAGAGAGAGAGAGGAAAAAAACACACATCAATTTGTTGTTCCATTTATTTATGCATTTGTTGGTTGTTTCTTGTATGTGCCCTGACCAGGGATCGAATCCACAACCTTGGCCTATGGGGATGATGCTCTAACCAGCTGAGATACCTGGCCAGGGCTTGTGATTCCATTTTAACAATCCCGTATTTGTTTGTGATTAGTGTCTGGATTTCAAGAATGACTTGTAGCTGTAGCCTGGCAACCTGAAAAGCTTGACGTAAGCCTGGATGTGTTCCTGTCTGTCTGTCTCCCTCCAGGCAGGTGGAGTGCGCATGGCCACCAGCTGTTGAATGGCAAGGAAGGCTGGGCGATGCTCTCAAGTCTGTCTGTAAGCAGGGGGTTCTCAGGAGGTGACCTCATCTCTGACATTTTTACCATAGAACCGCAAAAACCAAAGAGGATGTTTAATAGACATCTTTGTAAGTCCTTAATTCAAAAGTTTGCATTTACACCAAGACAACCATAATGTGAGTAGAAAGGGGAGGGATAATAATTGCAGTTTTGCTAGCAATTCAGAGATTTCCATGTTGTTACTCAGCTGTGTGCAAGAGCAGATGAAATGTGTGGTGAAGTGAAACCCCATTTCAGATGAGAATCCCATGCTGGTTCCTTTCCTTTCCTTTCTGCAGTCTGAGCCTGAACCAGTTACTAAAACTGACCTCTTGTCCCTTCTGCCTTAATAGAAGAAATGCAGTCCTACCAGAAGTCTGGGTCATTGGCCTCTGAATGTGGAACAGCTGGCAGGAGCCAGTGTCTTCTGCGGGCTCTTCCCAAATGATTCCATTGTTCCAAAATAAGCACATAACAGAAATATTGTCTTTTGGAAAAAATCTTCAATGACCAGTAAGGTACCTCCATTCCGAGAGCATTGCCCTGAAACACTCAAAATAGAATTACTTGAAGGAAAAGTAGGCATGGTGGCACTTTTTAAGAGGAGGGAAAGAAGCTATGAAACTTACAGTCCAATGCTGCTAGAATTTATTGTACTTGCCCATATCAACAAGATGCAACTATGTTAACGATGTTATATCAGGATCAGGAGGAAAAGATGTCCTTGAACTTTGGTGGCATAATTCTCTAGCCAGTATATTTCCCTAGTTGTCATTAAAACAGAATACTAACCCCTTCCCTTCCAAAATAAAAAACTTTAATTTTAACAAGAGAACAAAATTCTGTTCAATAAACTATTCATTGAAGCAGTATCTCCCCACAATGGGTCACAGCCCTCTGATTTCAATATATTCTCTCTAATTGCTGCTATCTAGGGGTAGATTTCGTTTTTATCTCAATTTTTATTTATTGATTTTCAAGAGAGATTGGAAGGCAGGAAGGGAGAGAGAGAAACATGGATTTGTTGTCCCACTCATTTATGCATTCATTCATTGGTTGATTCTGTATGTACCCTGACCAGTGATCGAACCTACGACCTTGGGTATATTGTGACGACGCGCTAATCAACTGACCTACCTGGCCAGGGCATGGATAGATTTCATTTTAAACTTACCTTTTATACTTAAAAACAAACAGGCACTTTGAAGTAATAGAAACACTTCAAATAAGAGCTGGATACTACTTATTCTCAATGTAACTCATGAGTCACTGGGACAGTGTGTTTTCGCTTCCTACTGTGTGTGGGCAAGACTGCTAGGTGCTTCACAACGGTGATCAGCCATCACAATACCTATGAGGTGGATGGCACCACCTCATTTTATAGATGAGCAAACTAGCTGTGATTCTTGGGCAATATGTGAGGTGAGCAGAGGCCTGAGCATGCCCAGCGTGCTGACAGCCAATTCAGTTTCCACTTTCAGCTGAGTGCAGAGTTGGTGTGGTTCACAGCTGGCTCCAGGAGCTCAGCACCTGGAACAGGGCAAGTGCTCAATAAATAGTTAAGTGGATGAATGTGCCATTCAGAGAAAAAGTACAAAAGTTGCCTTTATAGATCTTAGAATGGAAAGCGAGTTTCTTCCTAATATTAGGACAATGCTCTAACCCAGCGGTCGCCAACCTTTCGGACCACATGGACCACCAGTGGTCCATGGACAACCGTTTGGCGACCGCTGCTCTAACCAACTGAGGTACCTGGCCAGGGCAGGGATTTTTGTTGTTGTTATCTGAACTAGCAACAACAGGTTGCTCTGAACCTTCCGTTTCTGGACAACATACTCTAGAGATACCTCCACTAGGGCTACCTTTATAAAAATAATCCCAAACTATATAGAACTATCCACGGCTACTTGGAAAATCCCGATTCTGTTCAGCAAGGTATTTTCATGCACAACTTCTGTCACCAGAGAGTAAAAGTTGAAAGTCCTCTCAGTGAACCTTGCGTCCAGATCAAATAAATAAAGACTGATGGTGACTCAGGCAGCCAAAACTGTGTACTTCAACTGTGTACCTCTATGGCAGCTGAAACTTGAGAGTGAAACACATGAAGAAAGGGCACTTCTCGGCTTGGCTGGGGTGTCACAGGAGAGCAAAGAGATTGACTTTATGTTACTACTTGATTTAATCTTAAACTTCCACCATAAAATTAAGACAAAGACTTTAATAAACATATTGTTTCCTCTAAAGCTCAGTTGAGCCCATGAGAAAGAAATACACACAAGCAATATACCTTCACCAGCAACTGTTTTAAAGATTTAAAAAGTACCTCTTACTTTTACAAATCATTATGTTCAGGGGCAGACTTCCAGGCTAAAGAAATTAGGGTTTACCTCACACTGCAACATAGAAAAAGAGGCTCAATACTGCTTTCTTGAAATTGTAAGTTAGCTCATTTCCCCCTCATATGTGACTAGTACCAGAAGCCCTTCAAACAGCCAAGTTAAGTTCTTGAGAGTCGGCAAAGATGTCACGTTCCCCCTGTCGCCTTTATCTCATTACCTCTTACCTACAAATTGGCCCACTGACTTTGAAAAGTGAAGGGAAAAAAAAGACTTTAATTCAGTAAACCTGCAGCTATTGATGTGCTAGTAAATAAACCGAAGTTTAGGATTTCTGGGATGGCTCTGGGGTACCCTGAGCCTATTACCCTTCCCTTTCATCCCTGTAGCAGCTCCTGGAGACGGACAGCTGGGCATGTCGGGTTCAACCCTGTCCATCTGGTTGTGCCAGCAATGAGGACAGGCTGGCTGCAGAGACTTGGGACACGGCACCGGTAAGGTTTATCTGAGGATTCCAACTGTGCTTCTACACGCTAGCAGAAGGGAAAACATGGTCTATAAAACAAGTAAAAAATTTTAATATTCAAAATCACTAATATAAAAATAGTTCCTGCCCTTATTGAAAATAAGTAGCGATATATGCTCATAAAAAGATAGTCTAAAACGCATCTATCACCTACGTGTGGAGGCTGTGGTCCTAGCAGCGGTGCCACCCGATACACTGACGCTGTGCGCTGGGGCGGGGTCAGCAGCCTCAGGGGCGGTGGTGGCCCGCCCTGTCCCAGAGGCCGGTCCCTGCACTAAGCCAACTCCCTTCAGTCCCATCAGCTGGGCTCTGACTCCGCCTAGAATAGAAGCCCTAACAACGGAGAGGTTCCCCGGCGGGGCCCGGGCAGAAAGACCTGCCCAGGTCACTGTCCTCCTGAACGGAAAGGCCTGCGTAGGTCCCTGTCCCACTCCTCGTGACCGGGGTCCTGGCCCCGCTCTTTTCCGCCGCGGTCCGTTCCGGTGGCAGCTGGCGCGTCGTGGTCGGGCGCGGGGACGCAGGTGCAGCCCACGGGCACCGCCACATACTCCTCCGCGTAGACGGAGCGGCCCCCCGCACAGCCCGCAGTGCGGCGCAGCACGACCGTGGGCAGCAACACGGGTGCACTGCGGAGGCTGAGGTCCTCCTCCCCGCGCGGCCCGGTCAGGCAGCCTCGGCACAGGCAGTAGGCCTCCGGCAGGAGCCGCGGGTAGCGGGTGGGGTCGTAGGACAGCCTGCGGAGAGAGGCGGGATCAGTGCCAGCTTGTGCAGTGCCTTTGGGATCAGTGCCAGTTTTTGCACACCGCGTCAGAGTGCCCCGGGTTCAGTGAACCGCTCCAGTCACTGCGCAGGGGTCAGCCGGCAGGGCCTTAGTGCAAACTCGGGTGGAGGGAGCGCCACCTGTTGAGCGGGCGGCTTATGGGGTCCTAGGAAGTGCTGAGGTTCCCGCTCACACGAAGCAGGAAGGTTGGCTGGACACTTGACCCCAGGTAGTGTCCATGCGAGACTCGGATCTACAGATCCCAAAGACAGGCTTTTCAGCTGGCCTCGGGCCATTGCCTAAAATCAGGCTCTTAACTAGTGCCCTTAGAAAAATAACCTCTACACTGTGCACGTGCACCAACAGGTGACACACACAGCCACTGAGTGTCATCAGACACCCTCCCTGTGCCAGGACCCCAACTCCAGCTCTAAGGGGCCACCCCTGTGTCTGCTCCATCCCACCAGGCTCTGCAGCCTCAGAAAAGGCCACGCTGCCAGGGCACTGCCCACACAGGTCCCCGGGACAGGCGACTCTGCATGGGGCTAGCTGACCTGGGCACTAGACCATGTAGACACTGGTCACCTGGCCACTGAAACAGCCATGAGCAAAGACACCTGTCCAGAAGGCCACACGTGAGCCCTGTGCCCTCCTCTGTGAAGAGGCTGAAGTGACATCAGGAAATGTCAGGCCTGGCCAGTCTGGGACATTTGAAAAGTGCAGGAAGGTTTAAACTTAGTCATCTTCATCCTGATCCAGGCCTTCCTACTTTCAGGTCAGATGCAAAGGACCAAGTGTCAAACACCTGCAAACAGCCTGCTCCCACACTGCAGAGGATCTGGTGCTCCCTGGAGGAATAAGAGAAACCCCAAGCCCCTCTCTACCCTCTACCTCTTCCTCCCCAAAGCAAGGAAGCCATTAATGGGGACCTAGCACTCCTCCAGAGTTTCTCTTTTCAGAGGGTGGGATTATCCCCCTTTCTCTAAGGATTGCCATGACTCCAAATTCTCATTTCCATTAGTCTGCCCATTTAAAACTTGTGTGATTGTCTTATGAATGGTTTTCTTTCTTCTGGAGCTGAGTGCTGGGGACCCTAAAATCTCAGAATCAGAGCTACGACTTCCCCAACCACTCAAGCAACACCCCCATTTGCAGACCTACTATGTGCCGGTCCAGGAAGGCCCCCAAAGTGCTGACCAATGGGAGCCTGAAATAAATGGAAAAAATGATGCTTAAAAGTTTCTGAACCCTAGAACTTGAGGTGTGCATGGTTTCTCCTCCATTTCTTTTACTGCGTGCTCCTGGCAGCAGTGAGGCTGCAGTACCTTAGGCGTCCCAGGAAGGGCCTGGCCAGGGCTCCTCTGACCCTTGTGCCTTGCATAGGTCCTTCAAGTGACTGGTTCTGTGGACTAGCCCTCACTGTTAATGACTAAATGCATCAACCAGGTTGAGAGGTTTCCAGTTAAGATGTTGGGACTGTCTAGTAAAAGGAGGCAAGGGGGCAGGAGCAGCAGGGAGTGGGAGGGGTGGAGTGGGTGAGGGACAGCTGAGGCTGTTGCGGGAGGTGCAAAGTGGATGATGCTGCTGGGCCGGTGTTGGGGCCAGGGAGGGTGTGACAGGATTAAACAGGATTAGAGACCATGCCACTGAGGCCCAAAGAGGACGGATGGCCCTGGACGGGTAAAGAGGGTACATGAGTCCTTCTGCTTGGACCAAACATCTTCAGACACTGATGACTAGGATGGCTGGGCAGAGAAGAGTCTAGAAATGGTATCTTCATGCAATGACAAGTTTACACGATGTCAACTATGTGCCATTTACAGAATGGGAGAGAGCTAAAATAGTTTTGCCTAAAGGGAGGTGCTGTGTGGGTGTCCATGTCTCAGAGGTAGTTAACACCCAGGGGGGGGCGGGGCGGGTAACACTTGTAGAAGGAGAGGACTTGAGGGAGGGCAGGTTGCCCTGAAGAGAGCATGGGTCACGGTTCAACTGGAGGACCTGCCACTAGAATATTCTAAAGCTGAGAGGCACATTTCCTGTTTGAGTCATCAGGGATTCCAAGACTCCCACTGGGGTGACCAGAAGGATGAAGGTAGTAATGGGGGAGCAAGGAGGCCTCAGGCACAGGCAACCCTGCTTGGTGGGGTGCGCACAGGCGATGTCTACTAATTTCCTTCTCATTGCTGCACTATGGGGAGAGAGGCAGACTCAACCATGAACACTAATACTTATGTTATGTGCAAACATGAGTGCAGTGGGGGCTGCCTACAAAATGCAAGTGTCTCTGCCACCAAGACCCTTACATTTACAGATTCCACTCTTCACATTCTGACTCGCACTCAAATTAGACTTCAAGCTTCTCATCATTGCTGTTCCTTCGGTACTGCCGTCCAGGCTTTTGTAGTACAGTGAACTCTATCCTTATGAGGACTGACAAAGCCGTCCATCCCTACCTTTCCCACCTCCTCTGCAATGCCTCATTCCTACCCAACTGGGGTGCTGAGGCACAGACTTCCTCGGACTCCCTCATGCTGGGGGTTCACATCAGGAAGAATCCAAAGTCCTCTGCTTTGCTTTCAGAGGCCTGCATGACGTGGTCCTTCCTGGTACCTTCCCCACACCTCTTCACCATCTTCCCTTCCGTGCAGCATACCCCCAGGCACCCACAGCGGGATGTGCCCTGCATGGGCTGCAGCTCAGCTCTGCTCAGGGTGCTCTTTCCCAAAACCAGTATCAACTCAGTGAAGACCCACTATATTTAAGGTCCAATTCAAGCCAATATCTTAAGTTTTCCAATTTCCTTAGTTGAATTTAATCTGCTCTTTCCCCATATTCTCATAACACCTTGGACTTCTCAGAGAAAGAGATGGTGAGCTGATGATGGTTTCCCATCCTTCATACCTGGAGGTTAATATAAGACCCTAACTGAACATTTGAATGAAAGGGAATTTCTAAAATCTCCAGTCATTCTCAACATTTATTCTACAAGCATCTGCATGCCGATAACGTTTGGGGCAGTGGGGTGTCAATGAATCATCTATCCAAGGACTCATTTGGGGGATAAATGTGCAAAGAAACACCTAGACAGCTGACCCTGCATGGCAGCCAGGGGAGGCTTCCTGGCAAATTTGGTTCTCGGGTGCATCTGTTCAGAGGAAGAAAGGAAAAGGGGCTGTTAGGGCAGAGGCCAAAGCTGAGAGTTGAGGGCCCAAGTTACAGTTAGAACTGCAAGGAAGGAAGGCAAGATAGGGCTGGGGTGACTGCGGACACTAGACCAGTAAGAGTCTTGATTCATAGCAGGGAACTTGGGATTTAACTCTGAAGGTGATGAGAAGAGTGTTAGAGAGGGAAGTGTCCTTATCAGAGTATGTTAGTGGATCCCTCAGACAATGGGATGGAAGGTGATCTAGAGCTGAGAGAGGTACTGGTGGGAAGGTAGAGATTTTCAAATTATTAGCATATAGAGCAGGGGTGGGGAACATACAGCCCGTGAAATCATTTGGTCTGGCCCTGCCAAGGCATTAGGGATGAATTAATGAAATGTTTGACCAAATATAGTAGGACTAGAGGCCCAATGCATGAAATTCGTGCACTGGGGTGTGTCCCTCAGCCCAGCCTACACCCTCTCCAATCTGGGACATCCCTCTCACAATCCGGGACTGCTGGCTCCTAACCACTCACCTGCCTGCCTGCCTGATCACCCCTCACTGCTTCTGCTTGCCAGCCTGATCGCCCCCAACTGCCCTCCCCTGCAGGCCTGTTCACCCCCAACTGCCCTCCCCTGCAGGCCTGTTCACCCCCAACTGCCCTTCCCTGCTGGCCTGATCACCCACAACTGCCCTCCTCTGCCGGCCATCTTGTGGTGGCCATCTTGTGACAATGTGAGGGCACTGTGCAAGGCCGCAAGGGCTACCTAGGCTTTTATTAATATAGGTAATTTTTAAGTTGATAATTTTGTATGGCCTGCAAATGATGTCGTAAATGTCCAAATGGCCCTTGGCAGAAAGAAGGTTCCCCACCCCTGATATAGAAGGTGGTTCAATGAAATTGTTCAGGGCATTATGTGAAGACATATCAAGTAAAAGGCAAGAAAATCAACTTCTAAGGGACAAGAAGTCTAATTGTGGAAACTGATAAAGGCAGCAGTGGCCTCCCTGGAGCCAAGATGGGCAGAGGCTTGAGAAGAGGCTGGTCCAACTGGAATCTGATTTAGCCTATTTACTGTTAATACAGGTATGGAGAACACACTCAAAGTACTATGAGGATATGACCAACAGCATATAGAATGTAGGAGACTCCGCAGACATTTCATTCCAAAGGGGAAAAAAGAGGAAGGGGGCCTGCCTATTAAAGAGCAGTCTCAGCAGCCCTCAGTGACTGGACTGGGGGAGAGGCTATCCGCCAGTATCCTAGGAACCAGAGCAATACTTTCCCCTCACGGGAGAACTGATAAAAACTCTAGGTTTCCAGCCAACCCCGTTGGTCTCCATACAAGGACCTATGTTCAGACAAGGCAGAGTAATATTTTGGGCCACTGGCTGAGGACTAGCTCTGGGACAGGGAAACACACCCACCATATTCTCTGAAAACCAAACAGCACCTCCCCGACCTAAAGCTCTTACAGAAACAGACCTTTGAGTTATTAAGACTGACAGCTGGCTAGCAGAGAAAGGCAGGCAGAGGTGGAGCCTGAGGAACCAGGGGAAGTGCGCTGATCCAGCCCTGGGCCCCATGCTGCTAACAAACCTACTTTAGAGGGCAAATTAGCCCCTCCTGCTTGCAGCCAAGGCCTGTGAAGACAGACACAAGTGGTGGATTGGTGGATGGCTAGGAACATCAAGCAGGTTGCTGAAAGCCAAAAGATAGTACCTGACTGTGGTTACCACCTAAGTACCTAACAGGAAGCCCAGAATTGGCAAACAGAAGAGTGGGATCCAAAGTGAGCTCCCAGGGGGCACTAAACTTGGCTGAAACAAATGCCACTTCAGGGTTACTTTTTTAAAACTTTTTCCCCCCACTCTTTTTTCCTCTCCTTTTTAATTTTTTTCCCTTTCTTTTTTCCCATTTTTAAATTTATGTTCTTCATCTATCTGCTTCATTTGTTATTATTCTAGTCTCTGTTGTTTCGTTCATATATCTAATTTTCCTCTTCCCTTTTACTATGCAATTCTCATTACTCATTTTTTCCCCTCTCTTTTTCTCCTGCTTGCACATCTTTTTTATTTTTCTTATTTTAGGCCTATCTACTTTCTCCTCTATTTTCCTTTTCAAAAATTTTCTTGTCTTTTCATTTCTTTTCCACCCCCTTAATTTAAAACGGTTCCCTTCCTTTTTCCTCTAATTCTTTATTCTTATTTTCTTTATTTCAGCTCTGCACCTAACATATTCTGCCCCCTTCTCTTGTTTTTTTGTTTGTGCTTTTTAAAATTTGTTTTGTTTCTCATTTTTTTCCCATTCTTTCTTTTTTTCTCTTATTCTTGCTCTCTATTCTCTTTCCTAATTCTCTCTTCTCTGGTGGTTGCTTTTGTTGGTGCTGTAAGGGACTTGTGTATGTTTTTGTTTTATTAATTCTGTTTCAGGTTTTGTTGTGTTTTGTTTTATTTTGTTCTGATTGGTCAGCACCTCCACAGCAGCTCACTCAATGTAGTTGGGGTTGAGCCACATAGCCAGCCTGAGAGGAGACTCCAGCCACGAATGGGACAATAACATTCAAGACACAACTACAACAAGAGAACCCAAATAACTAAAGTAGGGGGCTTTCCTAGAGCACCCAGCTCAGGAGATCTAAGAGACTCCCAAGTTCCACAAAATACCTACTACATAAAACCACCCCACAAAATCTGGGAG
Organism: Myotis nattereri; assembly: GCF_964212035.1. Classification (NCBI taxonomy): domain Eukaryota; kingdom Metazoa; phylum Chordata; class Mammalia; order Chiroptera; family Vespertilionidae; genus Myotis; species Myotis nattereri. The sequence goes on from NC_138076.1 coordinate 110,090,751, forward strand.
GCATAGCAGTTTAATCTAATACATACAAACAAAAACAAAGGGACAGCAAAAATGGGGAGACAAAAAAATGGGGAGCTAAAGCACCCCCAAATGAAAGAAGAGGGATCGTCAGAAAAGGAACGAAATGAAATGAAAATAAACAATTTCTTAGATCAGGAACTCAGAGTAATGGTAATAAGGATTCTCAAACAATTCAGTGAGAACTACAAGCAACTTTATAAGAACTATAAGAGTCTTTTTTTTAAAATTACTGATTCCAGAGAGGAAGGGAGAGGGAGAGATAGAAACATCAATGATGAGAGAGAGTCATTGATCGGCTGCCTCCTGCACGCCCCCTACTGGGGATCAAGCCCACAACCTGGGCATGTGCTCTTGACTGGAATCAAACCCAGGACACTCAATCCACTGAGCCAAACCGGCTAGGGCATAAAGTTCTTAATGAGAGCTACACCAACAGGAAACGAGAGCTTAAAACAATAAATAATAATCAATTGGAAATGAGGAATGACATAGCTGAAATAAAGAACACCCTGGAAAGATTCAACAGTAGTCTAGAAGAAGCTTAAGACCAAATCAGTGAAGTAGAAGACAAGGTAGAAAAAAATATTCATTCAGAGCAGCAAATGGGGAAAAAAATTTTTTTAAAGCATGAGGTGAGTTTGAGGGAGCTTTGGATATGAGACATAACAACAATTGCATTATAGGGATACCAAAAGGAGCAGAATCTAATAAAGGAATAGACAACTTGTTTGAGGAAATAACAGCAGAAAATTTCCCTAACCTGGTGGAGAAAAAAGTCATTCAAGATCAGGAAACAAAGAGAGTTCCAAACAAGATAAACTCCAAAAGACCCACACCTAGGCACATAATAAAAATGTCAAACATTAAAGGCAAAGAAAGAATCTTAAAGCTGCATGAAAGAGATAGAAATTTACCTACAAGGGAGTTTCCATTAGACTGTGATCTGACTTTTCAATAGAAACACTTCAGGCCAGAAAAGAATGGTATGAAGTATGCAAGGTACTGAAAACCAAGGGACTGAACTCAAGATTACTTTATCCAACAGGTTATCATTCAAAATCCAAGGTGAAATAAAGAGCTCTGCAGACCAAAAAAACCCCCAAAAAACCCAAAAAACAAAAACAACTCAAAGAGTTTATTGCCACCAAACCAGCACTGCAAGAAATAGTAAAGGAACTGCTGTAATGTGAAGAAGAAATAGAGAGAAAGAGAAGAACACTGGCATAAAGAATAAGAATGGCAATAAATACACACCTATCAATAATAAGCTTAAATGTAAATTGCTTAAGTGCTCCAATCAAACTCTTGGATAGTCCTACGGATAAGAAAACATGATCCATATATATGCTGTCTACAAGAGACCCACCTCAGAACAGAGAATGAAAGTAAAAGAATGGAAAAACATTTCCCAAATATTTTATATTCCCAAATGCAAATTTAAAAAAAGTTGGGGTAGCAATACTGATATCTGGCAAAACAAACTTCAAAGTGAAGACCATAACAAGAGATAATTAAGGCCATTTCATAATATTAAAGGGATCAATACGACAAGAGGATATAACTCTGGTAAACATATGCACCCAATACAGGAGCATCTAAATATATAAAAAAAACTTCTGGAGGATTTGAAGCGAGAGATTGATAGCAATACAGTCATAGTAGGGGACTTTAAGACCCACTGACATCACTGGATAGATCTTCTAGACAAAAAATCAACAAGGAAACAGTGATCCTACACAACACTGTAGGTCAGATGGAATTGACATTTTCAGAACATTTCATCCCAAAGCCACAGAATATCCATTCTTCTCAAGTGCACATGGGACATTTTCAAAGATAGACCCCATGTTAGTATCCTTATGAAGTCTCTACAAGTTCAAGAAGATTAAAAGCATATCAAGTATCTTCTCAGATCACAATGGTATGAAATTAGAAATCAACTACAATAAAAACACTCAAGGGAGAAACCAAGATGGCGGCAAAGGTAAATACCTGAAATTGCTGCATTGCACAACCACTTCAAAAATACAAGTAAAAGACAAAATGGACATCATCCAGAACCACAGGAAGGCTGGCAGAGTGGAAATTTTACAACTAGAAGGAAAGAGAAAAGCACACTGAGACTCAGAGGAGGTGTGGAAGTAAAGTGCAGAGGTACGGAGGTGTGCACAGAAAGGGCTGGTAACTGAGGCCACGGTTGTCTTTTTCAATCGGGAGGGAGACACAAGCTCCCAACTGCTCTGAACTCCAATTCTGGGTGAGTCTCTGGGGACCCAGACTTACATGGGGAGAAACTGGACTGTCTGGAATTAGGCGGAACTCGAGGGTGGCTTTCTCTCAGAGGTGCTTGCAGTGAGTACCATGGGACACTGATACCCCGGGACTCTTAGGGCAGGGCTGAGGATCAGCCATAGCTGTTTGCTCCACCCTGTTGATTCCCTGACACTCCACCCCACCCAAGCTGTGCCCAGAGGCTTTTCAATATGAATGGCCTGGCCCTTTGCAATCTAAAATTACCTAACAAACTGCAGCTGGGTCAGAGAGATCCAGAACATCCAAAAGAAGGCCCAAGGCCCTACAGCAGCTTGCACTGCTTCACAGCTGGGCCTTATCTGGGCACCTCCAAACCCCAAACAAAGAAGAGGAATCTACAGATCTCTCCATAGCTCCTGTTGGGTAGCCTAAGGCAGAGGCTAAATTAGCACCTCCTTAGAGATCCAAGAGCCAGGGAACCCAGTGGTCACAGTGGGACCATCCAGATTACAACTCCTCGGATCCATAAGGGACATACTCAGGGGGCAGACTCAGTGAGCACAAAAGCCCCACTGAAGCAAGTCTTGCCCCAGAGGGGTGTCTCCAGGACAGAAGTTCTCCCACCATAGACACAGCTGATTCTCACAGCTAATTGGCCTGGAGGTCAATTCCTCCCAGTGATACCTACTACAATCAAGGCTTAACTACAACAAGACTATGCACAAAGCCCACAAAGGGGTGCACCAAGAGTGTCCACCTCAGGTAATTGGGGAGGCTGAGCCACTGGGCCCTATGGGACACCTAGCACAGAAAGCCACTCTATCAACACAGGAAAGCAGCCAAAATGTGGAGACAAAGAAACAGGTCACAAATGACAGAAATGGAGGAAAGCAAACTACTGGATATAGAGTTCAAAACCATGGTTATAAGGTTTTTCAAGAATTTTCTAGAAACCGCCAATAAATTCAGTGAAACACTCAAGAAATCTAGTGAGACCCTCAAGGATATGAAAAAGAACCAACTAGAAATTAAGCATACACTGGCTGAAATAAAGAATAATATACAGAGATCCAACAGCAGACTAGAGGATCACAAGAATCAGTCGAAGATTTGAAATATGAAAAAGCAAAAAACACCCAACCAGAAAAACAAAAAGAAAAAGAATCCAGAAATATGAAGATAGTATAAGGAGCCTCTGGGACAATTTCAAGTGTACCAACATCCGAATTATGGGGGTGCCAGAAGAGGAGAGACAGCAAGATATTGAAAACCTATTTGAAAAAATAATGACAGAAAACTTCCCCTATCTGATGAAAGAAATATACTTACAAGTCCAGGAAGCACAGAGAACCCCAAACAAAAGGAATCCAAAGAGGACCACACTAAGACACTTCATAATTAAAATGCCAAGAGCAAAAGACAAAGGGAGAATCTTAAAAGCATGATGAGAAGAGAAAACCAAGATGGTGGCATAGGTAAACACCGGAGATTGCTGCCTCACACAACCACTTCAAAAATACAACTAAAAGACAGAACGGACATCATCTAGAACCACAGGAAAGCTGGCTGAGTGGAAATTCTACAACTAGAAGGAAAGAGAAAAGCATACCGAGACTCAGAGGAGGTCTGGTGCAGAAGTAAAATACAAAGGTGCGGAGGTGCATTCGGAGAGGGCTGGTGGCTGAGGACACGATTGTCTTTTTCAATTGGGAGGGAGTCTCAGGTTCTGAGCTCCAGTTCCGGGTGAGTCTCTGGGGACCCAGACTCATACGGGAGAAACGGGACTGTCTAGCATCTGTCGGAACTCGAGGGCAGCTTTCTCTCAGAGGCACTCACACTGATTTCCAGGACCTCTGAAGGCAGGACTGAGAGCAGCCATACTGCTCGCTCCGCCTACCCTGTTGATCCCCTGGGACCCCTCCCCATCCAAGCCGTGCACGGAGGCTTTATCATATGAAAGGCCCGGCCCTTTGTAATCTGAAAATTACTTAACAAACTGCAGCTGCCCCAAGACCCCAGGGCAACTTGCATCGCTTTACAGCTGGCTTCTGCTGGGTAGCTTCAGGCAGAGGTTAGATTAGCACCTCCTTAGATCCAAGAGCCAGTGTACACAGTGGTCAGAATGGGATCATCCAATTAGAACTCCTCAGATCCATAAGGGACACACTCAGGGGGCAGACTCAGTGAGCACCAAAGGCCCACTGAAGCAAGTCTTGCCCCGGAAGGGTGTCTTCAGCACAGAAGTTCTCCCACCGTAGACACAGCTGATTCTCACAGCCAATTGGCCTGGAGGCCAAATCATCCCAGTGTTACCTACAATAATCAAGGCTTAACTACAACAAGACTGTGCACAAAGCCCACAAGGGGGTGCACCAAGAGTGTCTACCTCAGGTAATTGGGGAGGCTGAGCCACTGGGCCCTAGAGGACACTTAGCACAGAAAGCCACTCTATCGACACAGGGAAGCATAAAAAATGCCGAGACAAAGAAACAGGACACAAATGACAGAAATGGAGGAAAGCAAACTACTAGATATAGAGTTCAAAACCACACTTTTAAGGTTTTTCAAGAAATTTCTAGAAACCGCTGATAAACTTAATGAGACCCTCAAGAAATCTAGTGAGACCCTCGATGTTGTGACAAAGGACCAAATAGAAATTAAGCATACACGGACTGAAATAAAGAATATTATACAGAATCCCAACAGCAGACTAGAGGATTGCAAGAATCAAGTCAAAGATTTGAAATACAAAGAAGCAAAAAACACCCAACCAGAAAAGCAAAATGAAAAAATTTTCCAAAAATACAAAGATAGGTAAGGAGCCTCTGGGACAGCTTCAAGCGTACCAACATCAGAATTATAGGGCTGCCAGAAGAAGAGAGAGAGCAAGATATTCAAAACCTATTTGAAGAAATAATGACAGAAAACTTCCCCTACCTGGTGAAAGAAATAGACTTACAAGTCCAGGAAGCGCAGAGAACCCCAAACAAAAGGAATCCAAAGAGGACCACACCAAGACACATCATAATTAAAATGCCAAGAGCAAAAGACAAAGAGAGAATCTTAAAAGCAGCAAGAGAAAGAAACTCAGTTACCTACAAGGGAATACCCATACGACTGTCAGCTGATTTCTCAACAGAAACTTTGCAGGCCAGAAGGGAGTGGCAAGAAATATTCAAAGTGATGAATACCAAGAACCTACAACCAGGATGGCTTTACCCAGCAAAGCTATCATTCAGAATTGAAGGTCAAATAAAGAGCTTCACAGATAAGAAAAAGCTAAAGGAGTTCATCACCACCAAACCAGTATTATATGAAATGCTGAAAGGTATCCTTTAAGAAGAAGAAGAAAAAGGTGAAGATATAAATTATGAACACCAAATACATATCTATCAACAAGTGAATCTAAAAATCAAGTGAATAATCTGATGAACAGAATGAACTGGTGATTATAATAGAATCAGGGACATAGAAAGGGAATAGACTGACTATTCTTGGGGGGAAAGAGGTGTGGGGGGGTGCGGGAAGAGATTGGACAATAATCCTGCACCTATGGATGAGGACAGTGGGTGGGGAGTGAGGGCGGAGGGTGAGGTGGGAACTGGGTGGAGGGGAATTATGGGGGGAAGAAAGAGGAACCACTGTAATAATCTGAACAATAAAGATTTAATAAAAAAAAAAAGCGCCAAGAGAAAAACAGTTAGTTACCTACAAGGGAGTACCCATAAGATTGTCAGCTGATTTCTCAACAGAAACTATGCAGGGCAGAAGGGAGTGGCAAGAAAAATTCAAAGTGATGAATACCAAGAACCTACAACCAAGATTACTTTACCCAGCAAAGCTATCATTCAGAATTGAAGGTCAGATAAAGAGCTTCACAGATAAGGAAAAGCTAAAGGAGTTCATCACCACCAAACCAGTATTATATGAAATGCTGAAAGGTATCCTTTAAGAAGAGGAAGAAGAAGAAAAAGGTAAAGATATAAATTATGAACAACAAATACATATCTATCAAGTGAATCTAAAAATCAAGTGAATAAATAATCTGATGAACAGAATAAACTGGTGAATATAATAGAATCAGGGGCATAGAAAGGGAGTGGACTGACAATTCTCGGGGGGAAAGGAGTATGAGATGTGCGGGAAGAGACTGGACAAAAATCTTACACCTATGGATGAGGACAGTAGGGGTGTAAGGGCAGAGGGTGGGGTGGGAACTGAGTGGAGGGGAGCTATGGGGGTAACAACTGTAATAATCTGAACAATAAAGATTCAATTAAAAAAATAAATACTCAAAAACATTCAAACACAGGGAGCTAAATAGCATGCTATTAAACAATGAACAGGTTATCAAAGAGATTAAAAAAAGAAATATAAAACATCTTGAAAACAAATGAGAATGAACCCACAACAACCCTAAATTAATGGGACACAGCAAGAGCAGTCCTGAGAGGGAAGTTCATAGCACTACAAACCTACCTCAAAAAAATACTAAAAACTTTTAATAAGGTATCTAACCCTACAACTTAAAGAATTAGAACGAGAACAACAATAAAAGCCCAGAGTAAGTAAAAGGAGAGGAATAATAGAAATCGGAGCAGAAAAAAAAGACATAAAGATTAAATAAACAATATGAAAGATCAATAAAACCAAAAGCTGGTTCTTTAAAATGATGAAAAAGATTGATGAACCTCTAGCCAGACTCATCAGAAAACACAGAGAGAGGACCCAAATAAACAAAACAGACACAAAAGAGGTGAAGTATAACTGATCCCACAGAAATACAAAGGATCTTGAAAAAAATACTATCTATATATGACTATATTCCAACAAACTGGACAACCTGGAGGAAATGGACATATTCCTAGAAAAATATAATCTTCCAAAACTCAATCAGGAAGAATCAGAAAACTTGAATAGGCCAATAACTACTGATGAAATGGAAGCACTTATTTAAAAAACCAGAAACAACAAAAAACTTCTAGCAAACAAAAACCCTGGTCTGGAGAACTTCATAGGGGAGTTTTCCAAACATTCAAAGAAGAACTAATACCTATCTTCCTCAAACTATTCAAAAAAAGCCAAGAGGAAGGAATACTTCCAACCTCTTTTTATGAGGCCAGTGTTATCCTAATTCCAAAACCAGATAAAGACACTACAAAGAAAGAGAATTACCAGCCAAGATCCCTGATGAACATAGATGCTAAAATCCTCAACAAAATATTAGCAAATCGACCCAACTGGTTTGGCTCAGTGAATCAGTGGATAGAGCGTCGGCCTGCAGATTAAAGGGTCCCAGGTTTGATTCCGGTCTAGGGCATGTACCTTGGTTGCAGGCACATCCCCAGTAGGCAGCTGGTCAATGTTTCTCTCTGATTGATGTTTCTAACTCTATCTTTCGCCCTTCCTCTCTGTAAAAAATCAATAAAATATATTTTTAAAAAATATATTAGCAAATCATATCTAGCAATATACTAAAAAGATCATATACCTTGACCAAGGGGGATTTATTCTGGGGGTGCAAGGCTGGTACAATATTTGCAAATCAATAAACGTGACACATCACCTAAACAAACTGAAAGACAAACATCACATGATCATATCAACAGACACAGAAAACCATTTGAGAAAAATCCAACAACCATTTTTGATAAAAATTCTCAGCAAAGTGGGAATATAGGGAACATATTTCAACATAAAAAAGCCATACATGACAAACCTACAGTTATCATGCTCAATGGGCAAAAACTAAAAGCATTCCCCCTCAGAACAAGAATGAGACAGGGATGCCCAATTTCCCTACTCTTGTTCTCTTTAGTACTATTAGTCCTAGCCATAGCAATCAGACAAGAAGAAAAAAATAAAAGGCATCCAAATTGGAAAACAGGAAGTAAAACATTCATTATTCGCAGATGACCTGATATTATACATAAAAAACCCTAAAACTCCATAAAAAACTCCTAGATTTAATAAATGAATTCAGCAACGTAGCAGAATACAAAATCAACACTCAGAAATAATGAACTCACAGAAAGAGAAACTAAACATACAATCCCATTTACCATTATAACAAGAACAAAAATTAAGATACTTAGGAATAAACTTAACCAAGGAGTTAAAAGACCTATACTCAGAAAACTCCAGGACATTGAGAAAAGAGACAGAGGAAGATATTAGCAAATGGAACAATATACCATGTTCATGGATTGGTAGAATCAACGTTATATGACCCAAAGCATTCTACAGATTCAATGAAATCCCTATTAAAATAATAACAGCATATTTCAAAGATCTAGAACAAATACTCCAAAAATTTATATGGAACCAAGAAAGACCCCAATTGCCACAGCAATCCTGAGAAAGAAGAACAAAGTTGGAGGAATCACAACACCAGATAGCAAGTTATACTACAAAGCCATTATACTCATACGGGAACAAGAACAGACATATGTACCAATGGAACAGAATTGAGAACCCAGAAATTGACCCAAACCATGATGCTCAATTAGTATTTGTCAAAGGAGGCAAGAGCATACAATAGAGTCAAGACACTCTCTTCAATAAATGGTGTTGGGAAAATTAGACAGATACATGCAAAAAAAATGAAACTAGACCACCAACTTACACTATATGTACACAAGAATAAACTCAAAATGGTTAAAAGACTTAAGTATACATTGTGAAACTATAAAAATCTTAAGAGAAAACATAGGCAGCAAAATCTCAGAAATCTCTCGTAACAATATGTTTACAGATACATCTCCTAGGGCAAAGGAAACTAAGGAGAAAATAAACAAATGGGACTACATCAAAATAAACAGCTCTGCACAGCAAAAGAAACCATATTTGCCAATGGCACATCCAATGGGGGATTAATTTCCAAAATATATAGGGAATTCATACCACTTAACAGAAGGAAGACAAACAATCCAATAAAAAATGTGCAAAGCACCTAAATAGACACTTCTCTAAAGTGGAATTACAGCCCTAGCTAGTTTTGCTCAGTGGATAGAGCATCGGACTGCGGACTGAAGGGTCCCGGGTTCGATTCCGGTCAAGGGCATGTACCTCGGTTGCAGGCTCCTCCCTGGCCGGGCCCTGGTCTGGGCACATGCAGGAGGCAACCAATCGATGTGTCTCTCTCACATTGATGTTTCTCTCTGTCTCTCCCTCTCTCTTCCACTCTCCCTAAAAATCAATGGAAAAAAATATCCTCAGGTAAGGATTAACAAATAACAACAACAACAATAATAATAAATAAATAAATAAAGTGGACTTACAGATGGCCAAGAGACATGAAAAAATGCTCAAAGTCATTGATCATCAGAGAGATGCAAATCAAAACGACAATGAGGTACCATCTCACACGTGTCAGAATGGCTATCATCAACAAATCAACAAATTACAAGTGCTGGCGAGGATGCGGAGAAAAGGGAACCCTCGTGCACTGCTGGTGGGAATGCAGATTGGTGCAACCTCTGTATAAAACAGTATGGGATGTCCTCAAACAATTAAAACTGGAACTCCCCTTTGACCCAGTGATTCCACTTCTAGGAATATATACCAAGATATCAGAATCACCAATCAGAAAGAATGTATGCACATCTATGTTCATAGCAGCACAATTTACAATAGCTAAGATTTGGAAACAGCCCAAGGGCCCATCAACAGATGAGTGGATAAAAAAGCTGTGGTACATCTACACAATGGAATACTACTCAGCTGTAAAAAAGAAAGAACTCTTACCATTTTCAACAGCATGGAAGGACCTGGAGAGTATTATGCTAAGCAAAATAAGCCAGTAAGAGAAAGGTAAGTTCACATGATCTCACTCAAATATAGAACCTAATGAACAAAATAAACTGATGAAAAAATAGATCCAGAGACACCGAAGCATGTAACAGACTGTCAAACCTCAGAGGGAAGTTGGGGGAGGGTGAATGGGAAAAGATCAACCAAAGAACCTGTATGCATGTATGCATAACCCATGGCCACAGACAATAGGGTGGTGAAGACCTGGGGTGAGGTGCAGGCTAGAAGAGGTCAATGGAGGAGTGGGGGAGGGACATGTATAATACTTTAAACAATAAAGATTGAAACCCAACTGATATCTGATTTAGCCAATTTACTATTAATATAGGTATGGAGAACACACTCAAAAGTACTATGAGGATATGACCAACAGCATATAGAATGCAGGAAACTAAGCAGACATTTCATTACAATGGGGAACAAAGAGGGAGGGGGGCCAGTCAATTAAAGAGTGTTGAAAATCATCAACAAAATAAAAGGTAGCCTATTGAATGGGAGAGATATTTGCAAATCATACATCTCATAGGTGATTGATATCCAAAATATATAAAGAACTCATACAACTCAATAGAAAAAAACAAAACAAAACACAAGCAATGCAATTTAAAAAATGAATAGGTATTTTTCCAGAAAATAAATACAGATGGTCAACAGGTACACGAGATGTTCAACATCACTAATAATCAGAGAAATGCAAATCAAAACTACAAAGATATCACCTCACACCTCTCAGAATAGCTATCATCAAAAAGCCAACAAAAAATGGGTGCTGGTGAGGATGTGGAGAAAAGAGAACCCTAGTGCATTTTGGATGGGATTGTAAAATGGTGCAACCGTGTAGAACAGAATGGAAGTTCCTCAAAAAATTGAAAATGGAACTACCAGATGACCTAGCAATCTCTCTTCTGGTTATATTTTCAAAGAAAACAAAAACACTAATTTGAAAAGATAAGTGCACCCCTATGCTTATTGCGGCATTATTTACAATAGTCAAGACATGGAAGCAACCCAAGTAGCCATCAATAAATGATTGGATCAAGAAGTGTGATACATGTATGGAATGGACTACTACTCATACATAAAAAAGACAGAAATCTTGCCATTTGCAACAACATGGATGGACCTGGAGATTATTATGCTAAGTGAAATAAGCCAATCAGAGAAAGATATATACCATATGATCTCACTTATATGTGGAATATAAAAAGAAAAAACCTAATACAGATACAGAGAACAGATTAGTGGTTGCCAGAGGGAGGGGTTTGAGGACGAAATGAGTGAAGGGAGTCGAAAGGTACAAACTTCCAGTTATAAAATAAGTCCTGGGATATAATGTAAAGCATGGTGACTACAATTAACAATATAATATTGTGTCTTTGGAAGTTGCTAAGAGAGTAAATCTCATCACAAGAAAAAAAAATTATAGCTATGTGAGGTGATGGATGTTAACTAGACTTACTGTGGTGACCATTTCCCAATATATACATACTAGAGGTCCAGTGCACAAAATTCGTGCATGGCGGGGGAGGGGGGGGGTTCCCTCAGCCCAGCCTGCACCCTCTCCAATTGGGGACCCCTTGGGGTATGTCTGACTGCCAGTTTAGGCCCGATCCCACAGGGACTGGGCCTAAACTGGTAGTCGGACATCCTCTGGCAATCTGGGACCTCTGGCTCCTAACTGCCTCTGCCTGCCTGCCTGATCATCCCTAACTGCCCTCCCCTGCTGACCTGGTTGCCTCCAACTGCCCTCCCCTGCAGGCCTGATCTCGCCCCCAATAGTCCTCCCCTGCAGGCCTGATCTCGCACCCAACTGCCCTCCTCTGCTGGCCAATTTGGTTCTGATTGGTCGGTTTCTATGCCAGCCAGAGTCAAAAGCTCCTCCTCCTAGGCAGCCAGTGGCTCCCCATAGCACCCAGATTTGGTTCTAATTGGTCGGTTTCTATACAAGTGAGTGTCAAAAGCTGTGCCTCCTATGCAGCCATTGGCTCCCCAAAGCACCCAGATTTGGTTCTGATTGGTCGGTGTTTATGCCAGTCAGCATCAGAAGCTCTGCCTCCTAGGCAGCCATTGGTTCTTCACAGCACCCACATTTGGTTCTGATTGGTCAGTTTCTATGCCAATCAATGTCAAAAGCTCTGCCTCCTAGGCAGCTGTTGGCTCTTCACAGCACCCACATTTGGTTCTGATTGGTCGGTTCCTATGCCAGTCAGCATCAAAAGCTCTGCCTCCTAGACAGCCATTGGTTCTTCACAGCACCCACATTTGGTTCTGATTGGTCGGTTCCTATGCCAGTCAGTATCTCTGGGCCTATCTCTGGGCCTGATCAGAGAGGCAGGGCTGAACAGCAGACCCCTGGAGAGAAAGGCCCAGCGGCTGAAAAAGCCTGAAAAGAAAGAGGGAAAGAGAGAGGCAAGTACTCATCAACAGCTGCCACTGAGGCTGTGGATCAGACCCTGCCTCTCTCTCTGGGTCTCAGCCCCCTGGGCAGTCAGTGCTAGGTTGCCAGGCTGCAGCGGCGCAGTCAGTGCTGGGTCACCATGGCAACCCAGCACTGACTGAAAAAATTCCAGGATTAGTCAGCCTTCCGATTGGTCATTATGACCCTAGGCTTTTATTTATTAGGATACCAAATCATTACATTATTCGCCCAAAACTAACAATGTATGTCAACTGTATCTCAGTAAAAAAGAAAAAAGAGAGCATCCAGCAGTGACAGAACTACCAGAGCACCACTTATTCCTGCTGTGCAGTTATGAAGTGGACCCCTGTATTCCCAAGTGTCTCTGTTTGGATGAGAAATTATATGGTTGCTTAAAAACCATATCAAACCCAAACTGAGGGAAACACCACAAAATGACTCTTAAAAGTGTCACAGGGGGACTTGAAGATGGCAACCAGCAGGAAGGCAGGGAGGGAGAGAGTGTGAGAGCACAAGAGAGTGATAGAGGAGTGTGTGGGCGTGTGTGGTGTGTGTGTATGAGCTAGGGACAGTTAGATTCTGCAGGTGTTCTAAGGGGCTGCTAAACCAGGCAGTCTTAGACGGCGGAACCCCGCTCCCAGCACGGACACTCCTGGGCGGCCAGGGCAGGCACAGAGACTACGCCATCTTGAGAAACAGAGCTGCTTGAGACTAGGATCCTGGCCTCAGCACCACCCAGTCTGGTCTCAGACGCAAACCAGGACCCTGCAGCCACTGGGGACAGAGACCTGCAACCACAGCTACAGAGCCACGGACACCAAGAGCCCAGAAATCCCCGTGGCAGGTCCGTGAGTAACAGAGCCCATCCCCCTCACCACAGGCTCGCGGGCAGCGCCATAGTAACTGATAGACCCACCCCTTGCCCGGGCCTCAGTGCTGCTACAGGGACCTTAGCCTGGAAGTGCACGAACACTGGGAACATGTCCCTTGCAGCACAGGCTAAGGGAGCCTTGGCCTGGAAGTGCGCGAACACCGGGAACTTGTCCAGCGCAGCACAGGCTAGGGGAGCCTTGGCCTGGGAGCTAATGCGTGAACACTGGGAACTTGTTCCTCTCAGCACGAGCCCCAGGATGCCGATTCTCCAGGCAGGAGGCAACACCAAGCACCAGTGACTTGACTGTGTTTCTTATCACCTGTGCCTGAGATCCCTGATTCCCTGTGCATTCATACTAAGAACCAGTGACTCCAATTCTTGGTGCATGTGCACACAGGGACCCTGATTCTCAATGCAAGTCTGCACGAAGCAACAGAGACTCTGATACTGGATTCTTGGGGAACTGTGACTCCTGGCACACGCTAGGGGGCTCTGATTTTCAACACGCTTCATGGGGGTCTCTGTTTCAGCACGGTGCAGGCAGGGTCCCTGATTCTAAGTGCGCACACGAGGCCACATTGAGCTCTGGTAAAGCTGACTCAGCAAGCCTGGTTCCCACCAACCCACCACAACCACACATCTTAGTGTCAGAGCTCTTCAGTGACAGTAGGGTGGTACGAAGCTCCCACTGCACACGGCCCAGGCCCGCACAACTCGACGTTTGAACCATCTGGAGATAATCAGAATGGGGAGACAACACAACCCCCAGAGGAAAGAAAATGAGGTGTTGCCAAGAAAGGAAATTAATGAAGTTGAAGCACGCAACATGACAGAAAAAGAATTCAGAGTAATGGTTGTACAATTCACTCACCGGATGGATGAGAAAATCAACAACCTATACAAGAATTAGGAAGAAATGAAAAGTGATATAGCTACAATCAAAAACACCATGGAAGGTTTCAACAGTAGACTAGAAGAAGCAGAGGACAGAATTAGTGAGTTAGAAGATAAGGTAGAGAAACAAGCTCAATCTGAACAGCAACTGGAGAAAAAAATTAAAAAACAGGAAGAGAGCCTAAGGGAGCTTTGGGAAAACATGAACCGAAGTAACATACGCATAATAGGGCTGCCAGAAGGGCAAGAAGAGCAGCAAGGATTAGAAAATCTATCTGAAGAAATAATGACAGAAAACTTCCCAGATATGGGGAAGAAAAAAGTTACACAAGTACAGAGAGTCCCAAGCAAGATAAACCCCAAAAGACCCACACCAAGACACATCATAATAACGATGGCAAATGTACACGAAAAAGAGGGAATCTTAAAGGCTGCAAGAGAGAGACAGAGAGTTACCTACAAAGGATCCCCCATAAATTATCAAATGATTTCTCAACAGAAACACATCAAGCTAGAAGGGAATGGAAGGAGGTATATAAAGTGTTGCAAAGCAAAGGACTGAATCCAAGAATACTCTATCCAGCAAGACTATCAATCAGAATTGAAGGGGAAATCAGGAGCTTTGCAGACAAAAAAAAGGCTAAGGGAGTTTATCACTACCAAGCCAGCAATGCAAGGAATGCTAAAAGGAATGCTGTAAAAAGAAAAAATATAAAGGTAAGAAAGAACACAGGCACAAAAATAGAAATGACTATAAGCAAGTACCTTTCAATAATAACTTTAAATGTAAACGGACTAAATGCTCCAATCAAAAGACATCGAGTGGCTGAATGGATAAAAAGACATGACCCATATATATGCTGTCTACAAGAGACCCACCTCAGAACAAGGGACTCAACAGACTGGAAGTGAAGAGATGGAAAAATATCTTTCAGGCAAATGGAAATGGAAAAAAAGCTGAGGTAGCAATACTTATATCTGACAAAATAGACCTCAAAGTGAAGGCCATAACAAGAGATAAGGAAGGCCACTTCATAATACTAAAGGCATCGATACAACAAGAGGATATAACCCTGATAAACATATATGCACCCAATGCAGGAGCCCCCAAATACATAAAAAACCTCCTGGAAAATAACAAGGGAGATATCAACAACAACACAATCATAGCAGGGGACTTAAACACACCACTGATATCACTAGATAAATCCTCTAGAAAAAAAATCAGCAAAGAAACAGCAATCCTAAATGACTCACTAGGTCAAATGGACTTAATTGACATCTTCAGAACATTTCACCCCCAAACCACGGAATATATGTTCTTCTCAAGTGCACATGGGACATTTTCAAAAATAGACCACATATTGGGTCACAAGCAAAAACTCCCCAAATTCAAGAAGATTGAAATCATACCAAGCATCTTCTCAGACCACAATGGCATATTATTGGAAATAAACTACAGTGAAAACAATCCAAAAAACTCAAACACTTGGAAGATGAATAGCATGTTACAAAATAATGATTGGGTTACCAATGAGATCAAAGAAGAAATTAAAAACACCCTGGAAACTAATGACAATAATAGCACAACAATCCAAAATCTATGGGACACAATGAAAGCAGTCCTGAGAGGGAAGTTTATAGCACTACAGGCCTACATCAACAAACAAGAAGAAATGGTAGTAAATCATCTAACTCTACAACTCAAAGAATTAGAAAGAGAACAACAAGAAAAGCCCAGAGTGAGCAGAAGGAAGGAGATAATAAAGATCAGAGCAGAAATAAATGACAGAGAGACCAAAAAAGCAATACAAAAGATCAATGAAACCAAAAGCTGGTTCTTTGAAAGGATAAACAAGATTGATGAGCCTCTAGCCAGGCTCACCAAGAAGCAAAGAGAGAGGACTCAAATAAACAAAATCAGAAATGAAAGAGGCAAAATAACAACAGACCCCACAGAAATTCAAAGAATTGTTAAAGAATACTATGAACAACTCTACTCTAACAAACTAGACAACATAGAGGAAATGAACATATTCCTAGAAAAATGCAATTTTCCAAAACTCAATCTGGAAGAATCTAAAAATCTCAATAGGCCAATAACTATGGAAGAAATTGAAGCAGTCATCAAAAAGCTTCCAGCAAACAAAAAGTCCGGGGGGCCCGACGGCTTCACAGGGGAGTTTTACCAAACATTCAAGGAAGAACTAAAACCTATCCTCCTCAGACTACTACAAAAAATTCAAGAGGAAGGAACACTTCCCAGCCCATTCTATGAAGCCAGCATCACCCTAATACCAAAACCAGATAGAGACAACACAATGAAAGAGAATTATAGGCCAATATCCCTCATGAACATAGATGCCAAAATACTCAACAAAATTCTAGCAAATCAGATCCAGCAGTACATCAGAAAGATCATACACCATGACCAAATAGGATTTATCCCAGGGATGCAAGGATGGTACAATATCTGCAAATCAATAAATGTGATACATCACATAAACAAATTGAGAGATAAAAATAACATAGTCATATCAATCGATGCAGAAAAAGCATTTGACAAAATTCAACACCCTTTCTTGATAAAAACTCTCAGCAAGGTGGGAATAGAAGGATCATACCTCAACATAATAAAAGCCATATATGACAAACCCACAGCCAACATCATAATCAATGGGCAAAAACTAAAACCATCTTCCCTAAAAACAGGAACAAGACAGGAATGCCTCCTCTCACCACTCCTGTTCAACATAGTACTGGAAGTACTAGCCATTGCGATCAGACAAGAAGAAGAAATAAAAGGCATCCAAATTGGAAAAGAAGAAGTAAAACTGTCCTTATTTGCAGATGACATGATACTGTACATAGAGAACCCTAAAGACTCCATCAAAAAATTATTAGAGTTAATAAATGAATTCGGCAATGTAGCAGGATACAAAATTAATGCCAAGAAATCTAAGGCATTTCTTTACACCAATAGTGAACTTACAGAAAGGAAGACTAAAAACACAATCCCATTTACCATCGCACCAAAAAAATTAAAATACCTAGGAGTAAACTTAACTAAGGAGGTAAAAGACTTATATGCGAAAAACTACAGGACACTGAAAAAAAGAGATAGAAAAAGACATAAACAGATGGAAGAACATACCATGTTCAAGGATTGGTAGAATCAAGAACATCAAAATGTCCATACTACCCAAAGCAATCTATAGATTCAATGCAATCCCTATTAAATTACCAACAGCATATATCACAGACCTAGAACTAATGTTTCAAAAATTCATCTGGAATAAAAAAGACCTCGAATAGCTGCAGCAATCTTGAGAAAGAAGAACAAAGTAGGTCGGATCTCAATACCAGATATCAAGTTGTATTACAAAGCCACTGTTCTTAAAACAGTTTGGTACTGGCACAAGAACAGACATATAGATCAATGAAATAGAATAGAGAACCCAGAAATCGACCCAAACCACTATGCCCAATTAATATTCGACAAAGGAGGCAAGAGCATACAACAGAATCAAGACAGTCTCTTCAATAAATGGCCTTGGGGAAAATGGACAGATATATGCAAAAAGATGAAACTAGACTACCAACTCACACCATACACAAAAATAAACTCAAAATGGATAAAGGACTTAAATGTAAGACTGGAAACCATAAAAATACTAGAGGAATCCACAGGCAACGAAATCGCAAACATATGCCGAAGAAATTTCTTCTCTGATGCTGCTCCTAGGGCAATGGAAACTAAAGAGAAAATAAACAAATGGGACTACATCAAAATAAAAAGCTTTTGCACAGCAAAAGAAACCATCAACAAAACAACAAGAAAGCCCACTGCATGGGAGAACATATTTGCCAATGATATCACCGGTAAGGGTTTAATCTCCAACATTTACAGGGAACTCATACAACTTAACAAAAGGAAGATAAACAATCCAATAAAAAAATGGGCAATGGACCTAAATAGACACTTTTCAAAAGAGGACATACAGAAGGCTGAAAGACATATGAAAGCATGCTCAAAGTCACTAATTATACGAGAGATGCAAATCAAAACGACAATGCGGTATCATCTCACACCTGTCAGAATGGCTATCATCAACAAATACACAAACGACAAGTGCTCGTGAGGATGCAGAGAAAAAGGAACCCTCATGCCCTGCTGGTGGGAATGCAGACTGGTGCAGCCACAGTGTAGAACAGGATGGAGTTTCCTCAAAAAGTTAAAAATGGAACTCCCATTTGACTCAGTGATCCCACTTCTAGGAATATATCCAAAGAAGCCAGAAACACCAATCAGAAAGGATATATGCACCCCTATGTTCATAGCAGCACAATTCATCATAGCTAAGATTTGGAAACAGCCTAAGTGTCCATCAGCAGATGAGTGGATTAGAAAACTGTGGTACATCTACACAATGGAATACTATGCTGCGGTAAAAAGGAACGAATTATTGCCATTTGCAACAGCATGGATGGAACTGGAGAGCATTATGCTAAGTGAAATAAGCCAGTCAGAGAAAGATAAATATCACATGATCTCACTCATTTGTGGAATATAGAGAACACACTAGACTGATAAGCAGGGACAGATCCAAAGACAGAGAAACAGCGATCAGACTATCAATCCCCAGAGGGAAACTAGGGGAGGGAGGGGGTAAGGGGGAGAGATCAACCAAAGGATTGGCACAAGAACAGACATATAGATCAATGGAATAGAATAGAGAACCAATGGGCACGGAAACAGGGGGATGAAAGTATGGGGGGGGGGCGGTCGGGGAGGTTGGGGGTTAATGGGAAATGAGGACACATTTGTAATACCTTAACCAATAAAGAAATTTAAAAAAAAAAAGTGTCACAGCTATGTAGGCTATAGAACTGAGGAACTGTCACAGACTGAAGGTAGCTAAAGAGCTCTGAGCACCAGAAACCATTTGTGAGCCTGGGCTGGTGCTGGAGAAGAAAAGGGGACTTAGTGGGACACTGAATAAGGGCCACGGAGTAGGTGACACCCCTGTGCCAGCCCATATCCTGACCTTCAGAATGCTGTTTAGTTATGATGCTGACCTTTGGGCAATCTGGTTAAGTGGTACCTGGACTTCCTTGTACTAAATTCACTTTTTAAAAAAAATTAATTCTTTATTGTTGAAAGTATTACATATGTCTCATTTCCCCCCATTGATCCCTGCCAGCCTGCTCCCACCCCCCAGCACAGGCCCTAACCTCCCTATGTCTGTGTTCATTGGTTATGCTCATATGCATGAATACAAGTCCTTTGGTTGATCTCTTACTGCCCCCCAAACATTTCTTCATTAGTTTGAAATTATTTAAAAAGGAGTTAAATAATAAAGCAGAAAAAATAAAAATATTTTAAAGTTTTAAAAAAACAAACACTTATGAGACAATCAGGGATATTTGAACCCGACTGGGCATTTGAAAATAATAAGGAAATATTAACTTTTAGGTATGACTATGGTATTGTGTGGTTTTGTTTAACAAAGGGTATTTATCTTTTAGACATACATACCAAATATGTGAGAATGTATACAGATACACACAGTGCTAGATGCTAGTTACAAAGTGCCCCTGAATTTGTCACATAGTGGACAGTAATGGTCATTACTCAGCAGACTTGTCAGGCTCCCGAGGTGGGCACTGGATGAGAGTGTGGCCACTTCACGAATGCACTGCCAGTGGTCAGGACAAACCTCACACGTGCGCCACAGATCACTGTGTACACAGGGGCGATGGCCCACTGCCACACCCAAGGAAGTTTGAGGTGAAGCTGGAGGCCAAGGAGGGCTGACCTTGGCAAAGAAGGGGTGAAGAAAGGCTAAACAAAGAAGCCAGGAAAGCAGAAGACCATGGAGGGTGGGGAGGAGCTTCCAGTGGTCACGGTAGCTGGAGTGACGTGTGCATGTGTGCACATGGTTGGGTGGCAATTTAGTGAGAACTGTGAGAAGTGTATGGGGCCTTGAAGACCAGAGAAAAGTCTGGATATTACCTTGAATACTATGGGAGGCCAGAGAAGGGATAGAGACATGACCATTCTGACAGTGGTATAGACTCAATTACAGGACAAATTGGGAGGGAAGTAAGAAGGTCAAACACAGCTTCTTCAGACTCAGCTTTCTCATCTGTTCCTAAACAGGTGGGGTTCTTCTGTGCACTGCATGTGCAGGTGCCAAGCCACGTGTCACCCATTACTTTTATCAGTAGAACCACAGTGGCTTGGGTGCTGCCATGGTCAGAAGGCTCATCTGACTAGAAATATACACCTCACCTCCATCAATCACTCCCCTGGGAGTGAAATTTCCACCATCACATTGACACCTCTGGGCTAAGGCATTGTGACAAAAAGACACCCGCCTCCCCCTCTGTCTGAAATGAGGGACATAATAAGGCATAAGGCTCGATGGTTTTCAAATTGTGGTTTTATGACCAGGAGGTTCTCTTAGAAGTGTGCTACCAGGACAGGAATACAATGCTCACATCACCCCCACACCCCGTGCTGAGGGTACCCATGCCACCGGTTCCCACAGAAAACAGACAGATATGGTCTATTGGACATGGGCTTGGGGTGGAGAAGAGACTAGGAAAGAAGGCGTAGAAGCCTCAGGGCAGCCAGGTGACAAACACAGCGCTAAAACCCATCAGCCAACCTCCAGCCTTGATATTCTGGGAAAACTATCAGCTAGAGTGCTTTTTGTATAAAGAAAGCTGCCATGAAAATGAAACATGAAGATACTCCAACAGGGACCAAACATGGCCATAGGACCGAGGAGAGACCTGTGTGGCTGTCTCCTCCTCATAAGCAATAACTCTTCTTTTTAAAAAATATATTTTATTGATTTTTTACAGAGAGGAAGGGAAAGGGAGAGGGATACAGAGTTAGAAACCTTGATGAGAGAGAAACATTGATTCAGCTGCCTCTTGCACGCCCCCTACTGGGGATGTGCCAGCAACCGAGGTACATGCCCTTGACTGGAATCGAACCTGGGACCCTTCAGTCCGCAGGCCGACACTCTATCCACTGAGCCAAACCGGTTAGGGCAATAACTCTTTTTTTAAAAAAATATTTTTTTTATTGATTTGAGAAGGGAGAGGGAGAGATAGAACATCAATAATGAGAGAATCACTAATCGGCTGCCTCCTGCACGCCCACCACAGAGGATCGAGCCTGCAACCCAGGATGTGTCCTTGACCGGAATCGAACCCGGGACCCTTTAGTCCCCAGGCCAACGCTCTATCCACTGAGCCAAACCAGCTAGGTGCAATAATTCTTCTGTCTGCACATGTTCTGCGTGCTGCTCCACAGAAGCTTGGCATAGACACACACTTGAAACACATCAAATTTCCCTTTCTGATTGGATCCCAGAAGTGCTCCGGGGGCCACATGTGGCACGTGGCTGGAGGGACAGCTGGCCTGCTTCATCCAAGAGCAAAGGGTTGCCCTTCTGGAACGAGTGGAGGTGAGGGGAACTCAGCTGGGGCAGGAATGCGAATGACAGCAGAGAAGAAAAAGAGCACTGCCCTCGGGGATCCTGAACTCAGCAGGAAAAGATTAGGAATAGTTCATGGAGCACTGCCACTAGGCAACATTGAGGGGACCCAGCAGACCCAGGGGCAGCTCCCGTGCGCCCAGCTGAGGCCCAGTATCGAGAGCTAGAAATTTACTGCCACAGATTCACAGGCCTGGCTCAACCTCCATTTCCCCAAACATAACATTATTTTAATTTCCAAGCAGCAGAGGCTAAGTCTACTGCAATCCAAGACCCAAAGCAGGAACAAAGCAGGGATATGACTTTTGGGGCTCTGACTGAAAACCCACAAGTTCTGAACTGTGTAAAGTGGAAACAAAACCACCTCAGTAGTCCTGGTTCTTAAGTGAATTCAACCCAACAGACTTCCATGAAATGTTGTTCAAATTTAGTTACCAATCAGTGGCATCGGGCAAACCACTGCCCCTGCTCATCTCTGCAAAATGAAGGGGAGGACCGATGACCAGGCTACTCCCCTACTCCTTGACGGCAGGATTGATGGTCTGACTTTGTCTCTTCTGCTTAGAAAAGACTCTTGCAATCCACTGAGTCTCCAAGATACTGGAGAATCCCCAAATTAATCTAGAAAGTGAGTGCAACTCTAACCCAAATCCGATAGATGTTTCTTAGAACCTGGCAAGCTGATCCTAAAATTTGTGTAGAGAGAAAAGGGCAAGAAGAGTCAAGACCATCGTGGAAAAGGATAAGGAGGGGCTCACTTACCAGACACCAAGACATCATGGGGTTATGGTAATACGAGACAGCCGGACCCCTGGCAGGTGGAGGGAGAAGCAACTTCCCTTCCAACAGCTAAGATTTCTCTGAAAAATGCCTGTCTTTGGGATGTGGGCAATAAAAAAATCACAACAAGATTTCCAAAACGTGGTTCTCAGACCGCTGCATCAGAGCCGTGCGCAGCTCAGTGACAAATGCATATCCTCACATCTCCCCTACCCTGTCTGCTCACAAACTGGGGACCACCGACAGTCACACAGTCAGCAGTGAAATTAGGCAGTTTCTCTACAAGGGACCTGGACCCATACACACATTGACACAGCTCACAGGAAACAGTGAGGTGATTGCATTTTCCCAAATATGCCCGAATTTCATGATCCTACTGGCCCTGGACCCCATATGCTGAGGAATCACTGCCAACCCAACAAGCACTTGGCATTGCAGAGGAGATGGTGTGGAGGTGTCAGTTGT
Source organism: Myotis nattereri (assembly GCF_964212035.1). Taxonomy (NCBI): domain Eukaryota; kingdom Metazoa; phylum Chordata; class Mammalia; order Chiroptera; family Vespertilionidae; genus Myotis; species Myotis nattereri. Next base: position 110,113,783 of record NC_138076.1, read on the forward strand.
CCTTCACTGAGGCACACAGCGGGCTTTTACACCAGTGATCCATCCCTGACCCCAGAGATTCAAAGTCACACTCTGGGTGGGCCAGGGTGTTGGTGCGTTTAAAGCCCCCAGATCATTCCAGCACACAGCCTGGTAGGTTATTTGGTCCCCAGGTTTGAGAAAGAGTCACTAGGGCAGGGGTTTGTGTTAACCCTCCAGACTCTCTTTTCCTCTTGGCAGTGGCCTGCAGCCGGGCCCAGAGCACAGGCTGGTGTCGGGAGGCTTGCTGGCCAGGGAGTAACTGGGGACATGAAGACTAAAACACCTTTCCTGTGCCAGGCAGTGATGCCCAGCGTGCTGGCAGCTCCCCCTCTCCACTCGCTGAGCCCAAGTCACAGATCTCAGCACATGCTGCCAGGAGCTCTGGAAAATGCTCTCCTGGCCCCACAAGAAAACATAACTTGTGCATTTCTCATGAACGAGGGCATGAAACAAATCTGCCTGGAGAGTGGCAGGCACAGACGCCTGCAGCCAGGTCCCAGCGGGCTCCACCTGGCCCTCTCTGCGGGCCAAGGACAGCTAAGCGTCAGCCCTACCCCTGGGTGCGACCTGAGGTTGACTTTGGTCTGATCCTAAACTTGGCATCAAGGTCAGTCCTGAGGATGAGCCATGAGGCAGGGCCTTCTTAGCAGCTCTAGGCTATCAGGGGGGACAGGCCCAGCTTGCCTGCCCTCTCCCTATACTGGGAGGAAACTGAGGCACCAACAGGGGAGGGGCATGTCCAGAGCCTTCCATCAGCCATACTGCCCTGGACAATCGCTCTGCAATTAGCTAGATGCCTGGCCAGTGGTAAAGCTAAAAGTAGGAAACCTGCAGATACCATGTAAAATCTGCCTTCCTGGAAGGTCAGGGACCAGGAGAGACACTTTGGCTTGTAAAAATATTTGGAAAGTAACTCAGAAAAATGCTTTACAGAAGGGAAGAGAGAAGAGCAATGAGACCAGAGCCAGAATTTCTCCTGGGGTTGTGTCCCTTTGTCATGGCAGACGCCACCCATTCGTGCAGCTGGGACACTCTCTTCAAAGGAAGAACAGCTCAGGCCCACACCATGTTTGCGGAGCTGTCTTTGATGTGTCCATCCCTGGGTCAAAGAGGAGAAGCCCACCTTCATCTGAAATGAACCAGCTGTGTCACACTTGGTTATGAGGAAGAGTTAATATCACACACAAGTCTAGACTCTTCAGCAAGTTCCAGAAGAGCTTTGAGGAGATGGCTTTGCCTTTGTCCTCATTGTAGTCTCCACTTCTGGGAGACAGACACCACAGCGGGTGAGTCTGCCTGCAGGTTACAGCTGGGCAGGCACAGCTACCTTCCCACCTTCCCGGGGTCAGACCACACAGGGCCCGACCCTGGAAATCTTTGTTCTTAGGGCTGGAGACAAATGAGAGTGCACACAGGGGGAGGGTACATTTGGAGGAGATAAATATTAAGAGATATATCACCGCAGTGGGGACAACTTTTTCTAACATTATACTCCCAACTTCTCCAACTTTCTCTAGTTAATATTATAGTTCTTTTACAACTTTAAAACAGGATGAAGAAAAACTGGTGTGCTCTAGGAGAAAGGCATCAGGGTCTGTGTTCTGGGCACCCAGCCCCGCTTGGTTACTATTAGATGGATGGGAAGTGACGGATGCCCTGGAGAAACCGAATGTATGGGTTAGAGGAGGGTGAGGCAAAATTATCCTTTTATTTCAACCTGTCCTGACGAAAACCCTTCTCCGATAAAGCATTGCTAAGTATCTGATGATGGACTTAGCGGACCTCAGACTGTGAAGGTTATCCCAGTGAGTGGCCTGGCCTAGGCGGTGACCTCATCCAACCCATGTAAGCTCCACAAAGTCACCTGCCCAAAGTTCTGGGAACAGAAGTGGTGCCAAGTTCGATTTTCCTTGGGAAGACATCAGCTTCACTGATGTTTACTAATGGCCCACCCAGCACCTGGGCTGTCCTGATGGTCCGCGGGCGGCCCCTGCCAAATACTCCCTGGTTGCTTCGGGAGGACTGGCCCAGCCCAGGGCTCCCTGCTTCTGCACACTCCCTGGAGGACCGCCACCTCTATTTTTAAGACTTCCCGTTCCCTGTCCTCCTCTCTCCTTCACTCCTGGTCCTGTTTCTTTTCTTTTAGTTCTTTGCTGTTACTGCTCTCCATGGGACTGTTTACTAGCCTCTTACATTCCATGCAGGAGAAGGGCTATGTGGGAAAGTAACAAAGCCTGAAAATAAATGGTTACTATTTATTCATTTCCTAGAGTAAAGCTACCTTTAGATTACAACCCAGAACTGAAAAATATAAACAATGAAAACTATTCAGAGTACTGGAAGGTGTTTATATTTGGGGTTTCCACACAAGTGAGTGTATCTTTCAACCTTCATAAACCTCACTGTTCTTACAATATATTTCTGACCATGTCAATTTGGCTTAAAAAAAACTTACTGATTCTATTTTTGGCATTTTTGTTTTTAGAGCTCAAGAAAAACAAACATGATGCCACAAAGTAAATGAGAAAATATTTTTATATTCTGGAGGTTGAAAGTTGATTTTCTAATAACACACTGGTCAGCAGCATGGGATATCCTCTGATAGAATCACAAAGTCCATTTACTGTCTGATCCTGGCCCAATTCTTTATGCTTTCCAAGCCGAGTTCCTCATCGGTGGTCAGCCCAGCTCTGGGGTCACAGGGAGCTCTGGGAAATCTATCGAGTTGCCCTTCACTCCTATGCTCTCAGGAAATCAAGGGCCATTGTTACCTACGGAGTTTCGTATCTTTAGTATCTGTTGTGTCCTCATGGTTGCTGAACTTCCCTTTCTAGCCTCTATTTAAAAATTAAGATGTTTTTAAAATAAGGAATGGACACACAAGGCAGGAAATACAGACAATACAAAAGTGAAAGTCTTGTATTCCAGAAGTCTCCTTCCCACCTCTATCCCCTCTTGAGAGGCACCATGATAACCAGATTCCAAAGATGCCCCACAGTGTGTGTGTGTATGGTTTAAAATAGCACTTAACATATGTCTGTTATGTAATTGCTTCTCTCTTTACTGCCACAGGCAGAGAGCTGCTTACACTGTGCACCTTGCCTGCTTCTCTTATGCTGATGATAGAGTCTCCACTGAGGCACTTTCAGACCAGCCCCCTTCCTCTCTATAGCTGCTTTCAGAGCATTTATCAAACTAGTTGCCTATTGGTGGACGTTTAGATGGCTCTAATCCCTTGCTATTACCACAGTGAACACCACTTGTAACATGGACAAGTATAGAATTCCAAGTGGAACTGCTGGGTTGAAGAGCATGTGATTGTGAAATTTGATAGTTAATACTCAACTGCCCTCCATAAACTATGCATCAATGAACACCCTCTACTGCACAAGACACCTTTTCCTGCAGCCTTGACAACAGAGCCTGATGGTTGCCAAAACAAAACAAAAAAACCCAAGTTTCTCAGTACAGTTTTAATATGCATTTCACTTATTGTGCCTAAAGTGCAGCATCTCTTTATGTTTCCAGTGCCCGAGTCATTTGACCTCCTTTCTGGGGACCGCCCACTGCCCTGCTCAGCATTTCACCAGGCCTTCCTTTTACTGGTTCGGAGGAGCTCTTTAGGGGAGGTGCCCTTTGTGACATGGGATGCAAGTATTTCTCCCTCTTTGCCCTTGTATTTTTCTTTTTTAAATTAAAATTTGCCAAGAATAAATGGGGTATATTTATGTAAGTGAATTGATGAAGCTTGCTTTTTATGACTTGGGGTCTACAAAGTAGGCCTTCTCTCCTCCAATATTACAAATATAACTGAACATGTTTTTATCTATTTTTGTGGTTTTACTTTTTACATTAGAATTTATGTTCATATAGGACTGAGATCCAATTGTATTTTTTTCCAGCGGGTTACTCAGCCGTCCCAACACAGCTTACTGAGTGCTCCATCTCTCCCGTGAAGATATGGGATGTCACCTTATATTCCAAATTTCTATTTTAAAGCCTGTTTTATCCTAGGTAGTGGTCCTTTTTGAGCCTTTCAGAATTTCTGACTTGGAGTCCATTTCCTCACTGATCTTTATTAAGCACACATTTTGTCTTTAGCCTTAAATACTCTTCAGAAGCCATGCTTCAAGCCCTACAGGGAGCACACTCTCCCACCAAGTTTCCCACAGAAACATCACTGAGGAGCCAATCCTGTCCTCCCACACTGCAGAGGAGAAGTGGGGAGAATGATCAGCAGGCAGGACCCTTTAGAATCCAGCGATCTGCAGTCCTGGCCCACACCAGTTCCTAGAAGACTTAAGAGTGCAAGCCCTCAGGCTTCCATTTGCTCAGGGGAAAGGGCAATTTCATCAGTGTTGCTAAATAATAGGGAAAAAAACAACGCTGATGATACTGTTGGCCACCGGACACAGCTCCTGGCCCTGCACAGCACAAAGACTCCGGGGCAGCCCAGGCAGCCCAGACCGGAATCCTCAACAATGTGTACTGTTCCTGTCCGTAACCTCCTTTAGACATTCCCCTCCTCCCAGAGGCCCTAGGAGGGCTTTGGGGAGGCACCGGTGTCAGTTCCAGGGAACACAGCAAAGGCAGCTCAGGTTAGCTCACTGTGCAGAATTCTAGGGGCACAAGTTCCCATCTGCACTCCAGCCCTTATCTCTGAGACCACACCTCCCGCCGGCTGGTGGTTAAACCTTCGCACCTCCCAGGTAGAGCTGCCTCAATGGGTCCAGTACTATGTTCATTTCCTTCCAAAAACCCTGCTGCTCATTCTGTTTCCCCATTTTGTTCAAATATCATCAAGCACCAAACTTACCATGTTTTTATTTGTCGTTGTTTGTGTTTTACATTCGAATTTATTTCCATGTAGGACTGAGATCCAATTGTACTGGGAGATGTGCCCAACTGGAGGTCTTTGCAAACTACTGCTCCTACTGTGTGTTATGCTCTTCCCCCTGCTGGCCCTCAGGCCCTCAGCCAACTTTGGGACGCATCTGTGGGCCTGGAGAGGTCAGCATTGGCCACAGTAAAATGCAAAGGGAGCAGCCTCTGTGCGGAGAAGCCAAGCTAATGCCCTGAAGATTTTCCAAGTGTCTTTAAGACTATTTAGTGACATTATGAGAGCTATGACTCATTAGGCAATACGTTAGTGTCATCATCGCTCCATTATAATGTATGGAACCAATGTCCTATATACTTCCCACCCAGACATCACCTGGCGCCTAGCTGTATGGCGCAGCAGGTTCTCTCCAAGGGAGGTGACGGGCCTTTGTGGGACTGAACTGCTCCCAACCCAGTCGCACCACCTGTCCTGGGACACCTACCCGTTTCGCTTTCCCCGCCGTACGCGCCCTATATCACCTGCCCGGCCCCATATCCACATCTCCCCTGCCCTCACCCTCCGCCCCCCCCCCGCCCCGCCCACCCTACCTCCCACACTCCAGCTGCCCTTCCCCCAACCTCCCGCCCGTCCCGCATCCCACCTACCCGACCCCACCCGCCCCCTCTGTCTCCGGCTCACCTGTAGGCCCAGGGCGACACGCTGCGGAGCGGGGTGGGCGGCCGGAAGCGGCGGTCGGGCCGGCCCCCCGGGCAGCTGGCATTGCGCGCCTGCTCACGCGGGCCCAGCTGCAGCGTGTGCTGGAAGGCGCCGAGCACGCCGGCCGCCAGCCGCCCGTACAGCTGCTCCAGGAGCTCCTCGGGCCGGTCCGCGCAGCCCCGCGCCGGCCGCCGGCTGCTCCTCAGGGCGCCCGCCCGGCCCGGCGACAGCACCAACGCCAGCAGCACGCCGGTGGCCAGCGTCTGGACCTGCGGGACAGGCCGCTCAGAGCCGCGTCCGCGCCCGAGGATGGGCGCCGAGCACACCGGCCCCCGCGCGCCCCGCGTCCCTGCCCCGCGCCCCGCGCGCCCCGCGCCGCCCCCGCCCCCGCCCCCGCCCCGCGCCCCTCGCGCCCCTCGCGCCCCTCGCGCCCCTCGCGCCCGACCTCGAGCCGGACCCCGAGCCTGCAGCGGGGGCACGTGCGGCGTGCGCGTGTGCGTGTGCCGGCCGGGCTGCTGCGCCGCGGGTTGCGAGTGCCTGTGAGCCAGCGGTCCCCGCGCCATCGCCACCTCTCTCCCGCCGCCCGCGCGCGCGGCCCGTATCCCGACTTTGCCCGGGCGGGATCCCGGTGGCTCCTCCTCGATGTCCGGCGTGCGGGTCCCAGGGACAAACCGGGCATGGGAAGCCTGCCGCCGGTGGCGCGTACTCACCAGTGCCCCCATGTCCCCGGAGATGCTGTTGGGATCGGCACGCCGAGCCGTGTCGGGACCGCGGGCCGGGACTGGGCCGGGGCTCGAGGAGGGGCCGTGGCCGGAGATGGCGCCGCCCCCGCCGCCGAGTGTGCGGCTCAGAGGGGCCAACCTCGCCTGTCAGGGGGACGGACTGTGCTCAGGCCGAAAAGACGTCTCCAAGGACAAGCTCACCGTGATCACAGCAGGCCACCTGGGGAAAGCGAGCCCAACAGCCCTAGAAGGATTCTCTTCTGCAGGATGACTTCCTCCTCTTAGACTCCACTGTTCAGAGATACATTACAGATTTTAAAATGACTTCAGTAGGGCGAGAGGAGGCAGTTTCTCCTTTCTCCTAAACACCCAGAAAATGATCCTTCTGCGTCTATATCAACTCTGAAATCAAAGCACTAAAATCTTCTCTCAACTTGTATTTTTCCGGCTGTGAGTGTCACTTGGTTTGTCCCAGAGTTGGGGATTCCTACGTCATGATAACTAAATTGTAAGTGCAAGCAATTATGATAAATCTCATATCCTGTGAATAAATTAAAGGAAATATACTTAAATTGTACGTGTTATATTTCAAGAATACAAAAAAACCCCGCTCATTTGTTCATTCCACAAATCAACGCTTCATCCTTTTTAGGTGGCAGGCTCATAAATATGGTCATTGTACAGCAGTAATACTTTGAAAATAAAAACAAAAGATCGATATCTGCTGAAACGTTTTCAAACGTGTGGAAAATACTTGTCATGGCTCCCGGAATCGTTGGTGTTTGACTACCTTGTAAACCATTAGTTAAACTACATTTCAGCTATGCAGTGTAGAAAAGCAACGCTTTTATATGCCTTGAATATTCTATAACGGAAGGGTTTAGGAATTATGTTATTTACTGCTAAAAATCCCACTGAAATCTCCAGTTTAAGTGATTTACAGCTCTTGGTGGGTAAACATTTCTTTTGAGGTTATAAAACACCTTTTTCTGAAGAGTAAATTGTTAATGTTCTTTTTTCAAAATATTTTTATTGATTTCAGAGAGGCAGGGAGAGGGAGAGAGAGATAGAAACATCAATGATGAGAGAGAATCATTGATTGGCTGCCTCCTGCACACCCCACACTGAGGATGGAGCCCGAAAGGTGGATATCCGTGACCTACTGGTTCATAGGTCAACACTCAACCCCTGAGCCATGTAGACAGGGCTGTTAATGTTTTTTGTTTTCTTTCTGGTAAAATGGAAATAGAGATACCAATACTCAAATGATGCCTATTTTTTATTTGATAAAAAATGTAGGAGTCCTTTAGGAGAGAGAATATATAACATGTTTCATAAGAATACTCAGTAATGTCTCATTACGATATCCTTTCATATGTGAGGTGATACAGACTATTCTGTATATTACTCAAAAAAAGGCCTGCCACTGTCTGTTAACATGGAAACTTCTCTGTCCTCCTTTCATTACCTTGGAAATGGGAAGGAAAATATTTTTGAAAGATGGCAAACATAAAGTTCATCTTTGTAAGTCTAAACAGTTGAGAAAATGTCTTATAAAGAGGTGCAAAGTGTTTTAGTTGTCAATTGTGGTCAGTTCTCCCCTATCTGAACATATTTACGAATATGTGAAATCAGCATGTTAATAATTAAACCCAAATTTGAGACATACAAGTGAGAAAAAGGCAACAAAATACTCAAAACCAAGCTTGTCACACTCACTTAGAAACAAATCCTCACGGTGTTTTCTACTGAAGATGTCATCATCCTCGCAGTCACATAAACTTGATTTGTCATCTTCAGTTCCTGTTCACCCTCTGGTCACTCAGCAGCCCCAGGACCAGGCACAGGTGGGACTGCTTATCATGGACTGAACTGTGGAAAGATCTTTTAGGCCCATAACCCCAAAAGGCAATGTGTTGACTACCTTTACACTTAACTGCTTGGGTTACTGATATACATATCTACCCCGACTTCTCCATCTTTTAAATGACTGTCAGGTTTTCCCACCATAGTTCTCGTTATTGTTGTCATCTTGGTTAGCACCTGGACCTACCACTATTCCTGTTCTGCCTTCCTGGCACCTGTAACACCCACACGGATGATTCATTCAGGCCCTGGCCTCTACATGACCAGATGAGCTCCAGTTGTTTTCTCTCTCTTTACATCTCAACTCTCAAATCATATGGTCAGACTCCAGACACTGTCATCACCAATGATGGCCCTATATGCAAACATTTGATCTCAAATATCCTGTTCCCTGATACAATCCCTTCCTATCCATAGCATTCCACTACCATCACCCTCTATCACATCACTATTTTACTTTCTTAACTGCACTTAACCATATCTAAAGAGCTTTTAAAAATATAATCATTGCCTTTCTTCTGACCAGAATTTAAGCTCTTTGAGGACAGGGTCTTTTTCTGTTGAGTCACTGTTGTCTCCCCAGAGACTTGCACATACTAGATGTTAGTGCATTTCTTGACTGCCACCCCTGTTGGATCATCATCGATCTTGGGAGCATAATCGATTTTGGTTTTCCTTCTCCTGCACCAGCAGTAGTGATAATGTTACATAAGGTGAAGGGGTCCATCCTCTCTAGTGAGGGGTTCGTGATGAGCCACATCTTCTGACAGCACATCATTGTGATTCCTCCAGTGGTTCTCAACCTTCCTAATGCTGCAAACCTTTAATACAGTTCCTCATGTTGTGGTGACCCCCAACCATAAAGTTATTTTTGTTGCTACTTCATAACTGTAATTTTGCTACTGTTATGAATCGTAATGTAAATATCTGATATGCAGGATGTATTTAGGTGACCCCTGTGAAAGGGTCGTTCGACCCCCCCCCCAAAGGGGTCGTGACCCCCAGGTTGAGAACCGCTGCTCTACACAGTGTCGATCAGCCAGACACCCTGATAAGGAGAAACGCAGGCAGGCCTGGCCTTCACTCCACACCCTAGGCAACAAACTAGAAATGTGTTCTTAGAGCTGTCACTGCTCAGTGCTATGGGTACTCGCACCTGCAGGAAAGAACAATGGGGTCATGGCATGGTATTTTACTGTATTTTGTACTGCCTCCAAAACATATTGCTTTTTTTCTTTTTCTTTTATTTTTTATTGTAGACATTATTTTAGATGTCCCCCATTTTCCCCCCTTTGCCCACCTCCACTCAGATCCAGCTCCGCTCTCCCTCAGGCAGTCACCACACTGATGTCTGTGTCCATGAGCTATGCATGTTCTTTAGATAATCTCTTCATCTTTTTCATCCAGTCTGCCCCATCTAGCTCCCCTCTGATATCAGTCAGTTAGTACCAATGTATTCAGACCTCTGGTTCTATTTTGTTCATCAGTTTATTTTGTTCATTGGATTCCACATATAAGTGAGATCATATGGTATTTGTCTTTCTCTGACTGGTTTTTTTTTTTTTTCTTAGCATATTAATCTCCAGGTCCATCCATGCTGTCACAAAAGGTTAAGAGTTCCTTTCTTTTTACAGCCGCATAGTATTGTATTGTGTAAATGTACCACAGTTTTTTTTTATCCACTCATCTACTGATGGGCACTTGGGCTGTTTCCAGATCTTAGCTATTGTACGTTGTGCTGCTATGGACATAGGGGTGCATACATTCTTTCTGATTGGTGTTTTGGGTTTCTTAGGATATATTCCTCAAAGTGGGATCACAGGGTCAACTGGCCATTCTATATTTAACTTTTTGAGGAAACTCCATACTGTTTTTCATAATGGCTCCACCAGTCTGCATTCCCACCAGCAGTGTACTAGAGTTCCCTTTTCTTCACGTCCTCACCAACACTTGTCATTTCTGACAGGTGTGAGGTGAAACCTCATTGCTGTTTTTTCATCTCTCTGATAATCAGTGACCTTGAGCATTTTTTCCCATGTCTCGTGGCCATCTGTATGTCTACTTTAGAGAAGTGTCTGTTTAGGTCCTTTGCCCAATTTTTAACTGGATTGTTTGTCTTCCTTTTGTTAAGTTGTATGAGTTCCTTATATATTTTGGATATTAACCCTTTATCAAATGTATCATTGCCAAATATGTTCTCCCATACAGTGGGCTCCCTTTTCATTTTGTTGATGGTTTCTTTTGTTGTGCAGAAGCTTCTTATTTTGATGTAGTCCCATTTGTTTATTTTCTCCTTAGATTCCTTTGCCCTAGGACAGTGGTCAGCAAACTGCGACTCGCGAGCCACATGCGGCTCTTTGGCCCCTTGAGTGTGGCTCTTCCACAAAATACCACGTACAGTGCGGTTGAAACTTCGTGGCCCATGCGCAGAAGTCGGTATTTTGTGGAAGAGCCACACTCAAGAGGTCAAAGAGCCGCATGTGGCTCATAAGCCGCAGTTTGCTGAGCCGCAGTTTGCTGACCACTGCCCTAGGAGATGTATCTGTTAGCATATTGCTATGAGAGATGTCTGAGATTTTGCTGCCTATGGTTTTTTTTCTAGGATTTTTATGGTTTTATGACTTACACTTAAGTCTTTTAACCATTTTGAGTTTATTCTTGTGTATGGTGGTCTAGTTTCATATTTTTGCATGTATCTGTCCAATTTTTCTAACACCATTTATTGAAGAGACTGTCTTGACTCCATTGTATGCTCTTGCCTCCTTTGACAAATATTAATTGAGCATCACGACTTGAGTCAATTTCTGGGTTCTCAATTCTGTTCCATTGATATATATGTCTGTTTTTCTGCCTTTACCATGCTGTTTTGAGTACACTTGCTTTGTAGTATAACTTGATATCCAGTGTTGTGATTCCTCCAACTTTGTTCTTCCTCAGGATTGCTGTGGTGAGTTAGGGTCTTTTTTGGTTTCATATACATTTTTGGCATATTTGTTCTAGATCTTTGAAATATGCTGTTGGTATTTTAATAGGGATTGTATTGAATCCGTAGAGTGCTTTGGGTCTTATGGACATTTTAATGATGCTGATTCTACCAATCCATGAACACTTCTTTATAAATTCCTCTATCTCTTTTTTCAATGTCCTGGAGTTTTTTGAGTACAGGTTTTTTACCTCCTTGGTTAAGTTTATTCCTAAGTATCTTAATTTTTTGTTGCAATGGTAAAAGTGATTATATGTTTAGTTTCTATTTCTGAGAATTCATTATTGGTATATAAAAATGCCATCAATTTTGGGGTGTTAATTTTGTATCTTGCTACCTTGCTGAATTCATTTATTAAATCTAGTCATTTTTTGATGGAGTTTTCAGGGTTTTCTATGTACAATATCATGTCATTTGTGAATAATGAGAGATTTACATCCTCCCTTCCAAATTGGAATGACATTTATTTTTTTCTTCATGTCTGATTGCTATGGCTAGGACTTCCACTACTATGTTGAATAAGAGTGGTGAAATTCCTGTCTTGTTCCTGTTCTTAGGGGAAATGGTTTTAGTTTTTGTCCATTGAGTATGATGTAGGCTGTTGATTTGTCCTGTGTGGCCTTTATTATGTTGAGATATGTTCCCTGTATTCCCACTTTGCTGAGAGGATTTATAAAAAAATGGGTATTGGATTTTGTTGAACAATTTTTCTTCATCTTTTGATATGATCATGTAATTTTTGTCTTTCAATTCGTTTATGTGATGTTTCACGTTTATTGATTTGCAAATATTGTCCCTGGAATAAATCCCCACTTGGTCATGGTGTATGATCTTTTAATATATTACTGGATCTGATTTGCTAATATTTTGTTGAGGATTTTAGCATCTATGCTCATCAGGGATATGGGACTGTAATTTTCTTTCTTTTAGTGTCTCTGTCTGGTTTTGGAATTAGGATAATGCTGACTTCATAAAAATAGCTTGGAAGTATTACTTTCCCTTGAATTTTTTTTTTTTTTGAATAGTTTGAGGAGGATAGGTGTTAGTTCTATGAATGTTTTGTAAAATTCCCCTGTAAGTCCATCTGGTCCATGACTTTTGTTGGCTAGAAATTTTTAAATTACTGCTTCAATTTCATTAGTTGTTATTGGCCTACTCAGGTTTTCTGATTCTTCCTGATTGAGTTTTGGGAAACTGTATGTTTCTAGGAATTTGTCCATTTCACCCAGGTTGAGTTTGTTGACATATAGTTGTTCATAGTATTTGCTTACAATCCCTTGTATTGCTGTGGTGTCCATTTTGTTATATTGCTTCTTCCATTTCTGATTTTATTTATTGAGGTCCTCTCTCTTTGTTTCTTGATGAATCTGGTTAGGGGTTCATCAATCTTGTTTATCTTTTCAAAGAGTCAGCTCTTGGATTTATTGATCTTTTGTACTGTTGTTTTACTCTGCCATTTATTTCTACTCTTAACTTTATTATTTCCTTCCATCTACTTCTTCTGGGCTTTTCTTGCTGTTCTCTTTCTAATTCATCTAATTGTAGGGTTAGGTAGTTTATTAGTCCTTTTTCTTGTTTCTTGAGGTAGGCCTGTAGTGCTATAAACTTCCTTCTCGGGACTGCTTTTGCTATGTCCCAGAGGTTTTGGGTGGTTGTGTATTCATTTTCATTTGTTTCCAGGAAGTTTTTGATTTCTTGATTGATCTCATTGATAACCCGTTCAGTGTTTAATAACATGCTATTTAGCCTCCATGTATTTGAGTATTTTTGAGTGTTTTTTATTGTAGTTGATTTCTAATTTCATGCCATTGTGATCTGAGAAGATGCTTGGTATTATATCAATCTTCTTGAATTTATATAGACTTGTTTTGTGCCCTAACATGTGGTCTATCTTTGTGAATGTTCCATGTGCACTTGAGAAGGATGTATATTCTGCTGCTTTGGGGTGAAATGTTCTGTAAATATTGGTTAGCTCCATCTCATGTAGTATGTCATTTAAGGCCTCTATTTCCTTATTAATTTTTGTCTGGAAAATCTATCCAGTGATGTCAGTGGGGTGTTAAAGTCCCCCACTATGACTATTGCTGTCAATCTCTCCCTTAAAGTCCATCAGGAGTTTTTTAAATGTATTTAGTTGCTCCTATACTGGGTGCATATATGTTTACAAGGGTTAAATTTTCTTATTGAATCATTCCCTTTAGTATTATGAAGGGGTCTTCTTTGTCTCATGTTATGGCCGTTGTTTTGAAGTCTATTTTGTCTGCTATGAGTATTGCTACTCCAACTTTTTTTTCATTTCCATTTGCATGGAATACATTTTTCTATCCCTTCACTCAGTCTGTGTGTGTCTTTTGTTCTGAGGTGGGTCTCTGGTAGAAAGCATATACCAGTATATGGGTCATGTTTTCTTATCCATTCAGTCACCCTATGTCTTTTGATTGGAGCATTCAATCCATTTACATTTAAGGTATTTATTTATTGCCATTTTTATTTTCTTTAGGCGTATGGTCTCTCTCCTTTTCTTCTTCTTAAAGAGGTCCCTTTAACATTTCTCTTTTTTTTTTTGATTAATTAACTCTTTATTGTTCAGATTATTACAGTTGTTCCTCTTTTCCCCCCATAACTCCCCTCCACCCAGTTCCCACACCACCCTCCTCCCTCACTCCCCATCCGCTATCCTCATCCATAGGTGCACGATTTTTGTCCAGTCTCTTCCTGCATCCCCCTCACCCTTTCCCCACCCCCTGCAAGAATAGTCAGTCCACTCCCTTTCTATGCCCCTGATTCTATTATAATTGCCAGTTCATTCTGTTCATCAGATTATTCACTTGATTTTCAGATTCACTTGTTGATAGATGTGTATTTATTGTTCATAATTTGTATATTTACCTTTTTCTTCTTCAAGGATACCTTTCAGCATTTCATATAATTCTGGTTTGGTGGTGATGAACTCCTTTAGCTTTTTCTTGTCTGTGAAGCCCTTTATCTGACCTTCAATTCTGAATGATAGCTTTGCTGGATAAAGTAATCTTGGTTGTAGGTTCTTGGCATTCACCACTTTGAATATTTCTTGCCACTCTCTTCTGGCCTGCAAAGTTTCTGTTGAGAAGTCAGCTGACAGTCGTATGAGTACTCCCTTGTAGGTAACTGACTTTTTTCTCTTGCTGCTTTTAAGATTCTCTCTTTGTCTTTTGCTCTTGGCATTTTAATTATGATGTGTCTTGGTGTGGTCCTCTTTGGATTCCTTTTGTTTGGGGTTCTCTGCGCTTCCTGGACTTGTAAGTCTATTTCTTTCACCAGGTAGGGGAAGTTTTCTGTCATTATTTCTTCAAATAGGTTTTCAATATCTTGCTCTCTCTTTTCTTCTGGCACCCCTATAATACAGATGTTGGTATGCTTGAAGCTGTCCCAGAGGCTCCTTACACTATCTTCGTATTTTCGGATTCTTTTTTCATTTTGCTTTTCCGGTTGGGTGTTTTTTGCTTCTTCGTATTTCAAATCGTTGACTTGATTCTTGCGATCCTCTAGTCTGCTGTTGGGATTCTGTATAATATTCTTTATTTCAGTCAGTGTATGCTTAATTTCTAGTTGCTCCTTTATCACAACCTCGAGGGTCTCATTAGATTTCTTGTAGGTCTCATTAAGTTTATCAGCAGTTTCTAGAAAATTCTTGAAAAACCTTAAAAGTGTGGTTTTGAACTCTATATCCAGTAGTTTGCTTTCCTCCATTTCTGTCATTTGTGTCTTTTTTCTTTGTCTCCGCATTTTTTATGCTTCCCTGTGTTGATAAAGTGGTTTTCTGTGCTAAGTGTCCTCTAGGGCCCAGTGGCTCAGCCTCCCCAATTACCTGAGGAGGACACTCTTGGTGCACCCCCTTGTGGTCTTTGTGCACAGTCTTGTTGTAGTTAAGCCTTGATTGTTGTTGGTATCACTGGGAGGAATTGACCTCCAGTCCAATTGGCTGTGAGAATCAGCTGTGTCTGCAGTGGGAGAACTTCTGTGCTGGAGACACCCCTCCGGGGCAGGACTTGCTTCAGGGGGATTTGGTGCTCACTGAGTTTGACCCCTGAGTGTGTCCTTTATGGTTCCTCGGAGCTGCAAACTGGATGGTCCCACTCTGACCTCTGGGTACATTGGCTCTTGGATCTCTAGGGAGGTGATAATCTAGCCTCTGCCTTAGGCTATCCAGCAAAAGCCTCTCTGCAGGGCTTGGGTGGGGAGGGTCCCACGGGAGCAACAGGGCGGGGCTAGCAGTTATGGCTGCTCCTAGAGGCTCCGCTTCTCAATGTCCTGGTAATTGCTGCAAGACCCTCTGAGAGAAAGTTGCCCTTGAGTTCCGACCGATGCCAGACAGTCCCACTTTTCCCGTATGAGTCTGGGTCCCCAGAAACTCTCCCGTAACTGGAGCTCAGAGCCTGAGACTCCCTCCTGATTGAAATTGACAACCGCACCCTCAGCCGCCAGCCCGCTCCGCATGCACCTCCGCACCTTAGTATTTTACTTCCACACTGCGCCTCCTCTGAGTCCTGGTATGCTTTTCTCTTTCCTTCTAGTTGTAGAATTTCCACTCAGCCAGCCTTCCTGTGGTTCTGGATGATGTCCGTTCCGTCTTTTAGTTGTATTTTCGAAGTGGTTCTTTGAGGCAGCAAACTCTGGTGTTTACCTATGCCGCCATCTTTGATCATCCCATTTCCAGGAAGTTTTTAATTCTTCTTTAATCTCTTTGGTAACCCAATCATTGTTTAATAGCATGCTATTAACATTTGCCATTTTAATTATGATGCGTCTATGTGTGGGTCTCTTTGAGTTCATCCCGATTGGGACTTTCTGTGCCTCCTGAAATTGTGTGATATTTTTCTTCACCAGGTTGGGGATGTTTTCTGTCATTATTGCTTTATTTTATTAATTTTTAAATATATATATATTTTTAGTTGATTTTAGAGGAGAGGGAGCAAGAGATAGAAATATCAATGATGAGAGAGAATCATTGACTGGCTGCCTCCTGCACTTCCCCTACTGGGGATTGAGCCCACAACCCAGGCATGTGCCCTTGACTGGAATCGAACCAATTGGCCCTACAGTCTGCAGGCCAGCACTCTATCCACTGACCCAAACCAGTGAGGGCTGTCACAGATTCTCTGTTCCTTGCTCATCCTCTTCCCCTTCTTTATAGGTATTCTTTATTATAGGAATATTATAGGTATTCCTATAATGTGGATGTTGTTACATTTATGTTGTTACGTTTATTTGCTTCTTTGTATTAGATAGTACTGCTATGCCTCCCAGTCTTTGTGGGATAGCCTTATGTAGAAAGTGTCTCCAGGGGTCCAGTGGTGTAGTTTCATTGTTCACCTAAGCTGGATGCTCTAGAAATGCCCCTGTGTGATTGTTTTAGCTCTCTTTTGTACTTGGGACTTGATTGTGGATGTCCCATGTGTGGGAGGCATCTCCCCTTTGACTTGCTGCCATTGAAGTTCAATTCCATTGCCATCATACCATCTGTCTAATGGTTGGGGACTCCTTAGCCCAGAGGGTGGTGGGTCTGCCTTGAGTCTCACACCTTGATTGACTTTGTTCTGAGCTGTACTTCCTTCCCCTACAGAGCTGGTCCCACAGGTGTCAGTTGCAGGTGCTTGCGGTCCTGCTTGCTTTTGCCTTGCTGAGCAGTCTAGGATGATGTCTGCAATGGGGAATCAAATTGCTGTTTCTGACTAATTAGATCAGGTAAAGACTCAAATCCTACAGAGACCAACCCCTGCCTGCAGACTGATTTGGTTCAGTCTGGAGTAGCCTCAAGCAATCATTTACAGGTGGGGTGAGAGGTTTTCCAACAGGGTGGGACAATTGCTTCTGCCTGGAGGTTAACTGTTATTCTCAGTGTCTTAATAGGCCTCAGAATCTCCAAAGGGTGGGGCAAGGAATTTTCCATTAGGATGGGTCAACAGTCTTCCCCCCAGGCAAAAATGACAGGATAGCAAAGGTTTGCCTGAGAAAGATAACTTCCACAGTGCGAGGGAATGACTCAGCACAGGAAACAAGGGTTTCTGCCTTCTGAGCTCTAATACGTGATCCCCCAATCCTGGCTTATGTTTATAGCGCTCCAGTCCACTCTGCCCTCCCTCTCCCAGATCCCAAGGTGACTGGCTGCACTCAGAATGTTGTGTGTGGGCCCTTTAATTGGGTGCCTACATTCTTAGCCATCCCTCCCTGGCAGATAGCAAACCCTGCTGTTTTTCACAGCCAGATGTTATGTGCTCTCCTGGGGGGCCCAGCTTGGGAATTAGACACCAAAGTTCTTAGTGACAACCTCCCACAGCTGAGATATCTCTCTGCAACTTTAGCTGCTGTCTGTGGGGGCCCTACCTGCCCTTCCACAACTCCACCCTTCCTACAGTGACTACGTGGTCTCCACTTTCCATCCCTGGTTATCAAGGCTCTCTCCAGCTAGTCCTCAGTTCATTTTTCAGGGTGGTTCATCTGTATTTTAGGTGTAATTCTAGTTTAGTCCTGGGAGCATGTTTGGGAGCTTCCACTTACTCTTGTGCCATTTTTAATAACCCCTCTTGGATTTTTTGGAATAGTTTGAAGAATACAGGTATTAATTTCTTCTTTGAATGTTTGGTAAACTCCCCTGTGAAGCCATCTGGACCAGGCTTTTGCTTGCTGGGAGTTTTTATTATTATTATTATTACTGTTTCAATTTCATCAGTTGTTATTGGCCTATTCATTTTTTTCTGATTTTTCCTGATCCATTTTTGGGAGATTGTATTTTTCTAGGAATTTCCCCATTTCATCCACATTGTCTAGCTTATTGGCATATAGTTGTTCACAGTTTTGCCTTACAATTTTTTGTATTTCTGTGGTGGTCATTATTATATTGCCTCTTTCATTTCTGATATTATTTATTTGGGTCATCTCTCTTTGTTTCTTGATGAGTCTGGTTTGGGGCTCATCAATCTTGTTTATCTTTTCAAAGAGCCAACTCTTGGATTTATTGATCTTTTGTGCTGTTTTTTAGTTTTTATGTCATTTATTTCTGCAATAATCTTTATTATTTACTTCTGTTTACTAACTCTGGGCTTTTTTGTTGTTCTCTTTCTAATTCTTATAGTTGTAGAGTTAAATAGTTTATTATTAATTTTTCTTGTTTTTTTGAGGTAGGCGTATAGTGCTATAAATTTCCCTCTCAGGACTGCTTTCACTGTGTCCCATAGAATTGAGGTTGTAGGTTCATTTTCATTTGTTTCCAGAAAGTTTTGATTTCTTTCTTGATCTGATTGGTAACCCATTCATTGTTTAATAACATGCTATTTAGCATCCATGTATTTGAGTGTTTTTACTGTAGTTGATTTCTAATTCATTCCATTGTGATCTGAGAAGGTGCTTGATATGATTTCAGACTTCTTGAACTTGTAGAGACTTGTTTTATGTCCTAACATGTCTACCTTTGTGAATGACCCATGTGCACTTAAGAAGAATGTATATTCTGCAACTTTGGGGTGAAATGTTCTATAAATGTCAATTAAATTAATCTGATCCAGTGTGTCATTTAGAGTCACTGTTTCGTTTTTGTGTGGAAGATCTATCCAGTGAAGTCCGTGGGATGTTAATGTCACCTACTATGACTGTATTGTTGTCATTCTCTCCCTTAAAGTTCTCTAGACATTTTTCATATGTTCAGGTGCTCCTGTATGGGATGCATATATGTTTACCACGGTTATGTCCTCTTGTTGGATTGATCCCTTTAGTATTATGTAGTATCTTTTTTATCTTTTGTGATGGCTTTCATTTTTGTCAGAGATGAGTATTGCTATACCAGCTTTTTTAAACTTTCCATTTGCATGGAAAAATTTTTTCCATCCCTTCACTATCATCCTATGTGAGTCTTTTATTCTGAGGTGGGTCTCTTGTAGATAGCACATACATGGGTCTTGTTTTGGTATCCATTCAGCTACCCTATGTCTTTTGTTTGGAGAATTTAATCCACTTTACATTTAAGGTTATTATTGATAGGTACTTGTTTATTGCCATTTTAAATTCTGTATGTCTGGGTTTCTCTCTCTGTTTCTTCTCATTACAGCAGTCCCCTTAGCACTTCTTGCAGTGCTGGTTTGGTGGTGATAAAATCCTTTAGTCATTTTTTTGTCTGGGAAGCTCTTTATTTCATCATCTATTTTGAATGATAGTCTTGCTGGATATAGTAATCTTGGGTTTCAGATCCTTGCTTTTCATTACCTCAAGTATTCCATGCCATTCCTTTCTGGTCTGTAGAGTTTCTGATGAGAAACCAGCAGACAATCTTAAGGGAGCTCCTTTGTAGGAACAAATTGCTTTTCTCTTGCTGCCTTTAAGATTCTCTCTTTGCCTTCAATTTTTGCCATTTTAATTATGCTGTGTCTGGGCATGGGCCTGTTTGGGTTCTTCTTGTTTGGGAATCTCTGTGCCTCCTGGACTTTTGTGACTTTTTCCTTCACCAGGTTAGAAAATTTTTCTGCCATTATGTCTTCAAACCCATTCTCTATCCCTTGCTCACTTTCTTCTCCTCTGGCACACCTATTATGCAGATATTGTTATGTTTCATGTTGTCCCATAGCTCCTGTAAGCTGTCCTCCTGCTTTTAAATTGTTTTTTTTTTCTTTTTAGTTCTCTGACTAAATTATTTTTTCTACTCTGTCTTCTAATTCACTGATCTGATCCTTGGTTTTCCCTAATCTGCTGTGTATTCCTTCCAGTGTGTTCTTTATTAGTGTTATGTCATTCGTTATTTCCAGCTGGTCTTTTTTCGTAGTTACATCTTTTTTTTTTTTTCTATTGAGCATCTTTGCTACCATTATTCTAAACTCTATATCTTGTAAATATCCTATGTCAATTTCATTTAGCTGTTCTGGAGTATTCTGTTGTTCTTTCTTTTGGGGGTTGTTTTTTGTTTCCCCATTTTAGCTGCCTGTTTGGGTTTGTGTCTATGTATTAGATAGATCTGCTATGCCTTCCAATATCTACTTCAGGACAGTGTCAGATGCTATTTATTACTGGCCCTGAGTCCCCTGTTTGGAGCTATCAACAATTCACAGCTTGTGGCTCCTCTGATGGGGCTGGGTGCCTTTGGAAAGGACCAAGATGTGCACCAGGCTCTGCTTTTCCTAGCCCCATACCCAGAAGGAGATCAGGCAAGGACTCAAATCCTCCAGAGATCCACCTCTGCCGCCTGAAATCTGATTATTCTGAGTCTTAATTTGTTTCATGCTATTGACCATAGGGTGGGGCGTGAGATCTTCCAATAGGGTGAGGAAATTGCCTTCCCCCCAGGCAAAACTGCCTGGATAGAAAAGTTCCATGGAGAAAGATGTCCTCTGCAGCATGAGAGAATGAATCAGCACAGGAAACCAGGGTGGCTGCCCTCTAAGCTCCAACCTCAGAGTCCCCAACCCTGGACTCTCCACACACAGCTCCATTCTACTTTGCCCTCCCTCTGTCAGAGCCTAAGGTGAGTGGCTGCACATAACATTTTGTGTGTTGGCCCTTTTAGAGGATGCCTGCTTTTCATAGCCAGAAGTTCTGTCAGCTTCTTTCTCAGTTCTGGATCTCTGGGCTGGGGAGATGAGCTTGGGGGTTAGACCTCAGAGTTCTCAGTAGGAACTCCCCCCAGATGAGCTATGCCTCCAACTTTCAACTGCTGTCTGTGGGAGCCCTGCCTGCCCTTTCACATCTTCGCAACTCCTACCAGGCTCTATGCAGTCTTCACTTTCCATCCTTGGTTATCAGGGTTCTCTCCAGCTAGTCCTCAGATGATGTTTTAGGGTTGATTTTCTCTATTTATTTATTTATTTATTTTAAAAATGTATTTTATTGATTTTTTACAGAGAGGAAGGGAGAGGGATAGAGAGTTAAAAACATCGATCAGCTGCCTCCTGCACATCCCCCACTGGGGATGTGCCCACAACCGAGGTACATGCCCTTGACCAGAATCGTACCCGGGACCCTTGAATCTACAGGCCGACGCTCTATGTACTGAGTCAAACCGGTCAGGGCTGATTTTCTGTATTTAGTTGTATTTCCAGTTTGGTCCTGGGAGAGTGTTAGTATAGCTTCCACTTTGCCACTATTTTTAATCCTTTTTCATTTTGTTGATGGTTTATTTTGCTCTGCAGAAGCTTTTTATTTTGATGTAGTCCCATTTGTTTTTTTCCATTGTTTCCCTTGCCCTGGGAGATATATTGGCAAAAAAAAATTGCTACAATATATGTCTGAGATTTTACTGTCTATGTCTTCTTACAGGTTTTCAATGGTTTCATGACTTACATTTAAGACTTTTATCCATTTTCAGTTTATTCTTATGTATGGTATAAGTTGGTGGTCTAGTTTCATTTTTTTTTTTTTGCATGTAACTGTCCAATTTTCCCAGCACCGTTTATTGAATAGACCAGGGGTGGGCAAACTTTTTGACTCGAGGGCCACAATGGGTTCTTAAACTGGACCGGAGGGCCGGAACAAAAGCATGGATGGAGTGTTTGTGTGAACTAATATAAATTCAAAGTAAACATCATTACATAAAAGGGTACGGTCTTTTTTTTTTTTAGTTTTATTCATTTCAAACGGGCCGGATCCGGCCCGCGGGCCGTAGTTTGCCCACGGCTGGAATAGACTGTCTTTACTCCATTGTATGCGCTTGCCTCCTTTGTCAAATGTTACTTGACCATAAAGACATGGGTTGATTTCTGGGCTCTCTGTTGTGTTCCACTGATCTATATGCCTGTTCTTGTGCCAATTCCAAGCTGTTTTGATTACAGTAGCTTTGCAGTATAGTTTGCTATCCGGTATTCTGATCCTTCCAACTTTGTTCTTCTTTCTTAAGATTGCTGCAGCCATTTGAGGTCTTTGTTGGTTTCATATAAGGATTCGGAATATTTTTGCTAGATCTGTGAAATATGCCATTGAAATTAATAGGCATTGCTTTGATTCCATAGATTGCTTTGGGTAGTATGGACATTTTAATGATGATAATTCTTCCAATCTATTAACAAGGTATATGTTTCCATTTATTTGTATCTTCTTCAATTTCTTCAATGTTCTATAGTTTTCCAAGTACAGGTCTTTAACTCCCTTGGTTAATTTCATTTCTAGGTACCTTATTTTTGTTGTTGTTGTTGTTGCAATAGTAAATGGAATTGTTTTATTAGTTTATTTTTTCTGATAATTTATTATTGGTATAAAATTTCTGGATATTGATTTTGTATACTGCTACTTTGTTGAATTCATTTATTTTATGTAGTAGTATTTTGGTGGATTCTTTAGAGTTTTCTGTGTACAATGTCATGTCATCTGAAAATAATGACAATTTTACTTCCTCCTTTCCAATTTGGATGCCATTTATTTTTTCTTCTTTTTTTTTTCTTTTTTTTTATTATTAGTTAAGGTATTACAAATGTGTCCTCATCCCCCCCTTTAACCCCCAACCACCCCCCACACACACAAACTCATGCTCCCATCCCCCCGTTGTCCATGTCCATTGGTTTGGCTTATATACATGTATACAAGTCCTTCTGTTGATCTCTTCCCCTTACCCCCGCCCTCCCCTACTTTCCTTCTGGGGATTGATAGCCTGATCGCTGTTTCTCAGTCTTTGGGTCTGTCCCTTTTCATCAGTCTATGTTGTTCTCTATAATCCACAAATGAGTGAGATCATGTGGTATTTATCTTTCTCTGACTGGCTTATTTCACTTAGCATAATGCTCTCCAGTTCCATCCATGCTGTTGCAAAAGGCAAGAGTTCCTTTTTTTTTTTTTTTACTGCAGCATAGTATTCCATTGTGTATATGTACCACAGTTTTCTAATCCACTCATCTGCTGATGGGCACTTAGGCTGTTTCCAAATCTTAGCTATGGTGAATTGTGCTACTATGAACATAGGGGTGCATATATCCTTTCTAATTGGCGTTTCTGGTTTCTTGGGATATATTCCTAGGAGTGGGATCACAGGGTCAAATGGGAGTTCCATTTTTAGTCTTCTGAGGTAGCTCCATACTGTTCTCCACAGTGGCTGCACCAGTCTGCATTCCCACCAGCAGTGCAGAAGGGTTCCTTTTTCTCCACATCCTCTCCAACACTTGTTGTTTGTTGATTTGTTGATGATAGCCATTCTGACAGGTGTGAGATGATAACGCATTGTCGTTTTGATTTGCATCTCTCGTATAATTAGTGACTTTGAGCAGGTTTTCATATGTCTTTCTGCCTTCTGTATGTCCTCTTTCGAAAAGTGTCTATCTAGGTCCGTTGCCCATTTTTTTATTGGATTGTTTATCTTCCTTTTGTTAAGTTTCATGAGATCCCTGTAAATGTTGGAAATTAAACCCTTATCGGTGGTATCATTGGTAAATATGTTCTCCCATGTAGTGGGTCTTATTGTTTTTTTGATGGTTTCCTTTGCTGTGCAAAAGCTTTTTATTTTGATGTAGTCCCATTTGTTTATTTTCTCTTTAGTTTCCATTGCCCTAGGAGCAGCATCAGAGAAGAAATTTCTTCGGCATATGTTTGCGATTTCGCTGCCTGTGGATTCCTCTAGTATTTTTATGGTTTCCCGTCTTACGTTTAAGTCTTTTATCCATTTTGAGTTTATTTTTGTGTATGGTGTGAGTTGGTGATCTAGTTTCATCCTTTCGCATGTATCTGTCCAATTTTCCCAACACCATTTATTGAAAAGACTGTCTTGACTTCATTGTATGCTCTTGCCTCCTTTGTCGAATATTAATTGGGCATAGTGGTTTGGGTCGATTTCTGGGGTCTCTATTCTATTCCATTGATCTATATGTCTGTTCTTGTGCCAGTACCAAGCTGTTTTAAGAACAGTGGCTTTGTAATACAGTTTGATATCTGGTATTGAGATCCCACCTACTTTGTTCTTTCTCAGGATTGCTGCAGCTATTCGAGGTCTTTTTTTATTCCAGATGAATTTCTGGAACGTTCGTGAAATATGCCGTTGGTAATTTAATGGGGAGTGCATTGAATCTATAAATTGCTTTGGGTAGTATGGACATTTTGATGATGTTGATTCTACCAATCCATGAACACGGTATATTCTTCCATCTGTTTATGTCTTCCTCTATCTCTTTTTTCAGTGTCCTGTAGTTTTCAGCATATAAGTCTTTTACCTCCTTAGTTAAGTTTATTCCTAGGTATTTTAATTTTTTTGGTGCAATGGTAAATGGGATTGCTTCTGTAGTTTCACTTTCTGTAAGTTCACTATTGGTGTAAAGAAATGCCATGGATTTCTTAGCATTAATTTTGTATCCTGCTACATTGCCGAATTCATTTATTAAGTCTAATAATTTTTTGATGGAGTCTTTAGGGTTCTGTATGTACAGTATCATGTCATCTGCAAATAAGGACAGTTTTACTTCTTCTTTTCCAATCTGGATGCCTTTTATTTCTTCTTTGTGTCTGATCGCAATGGCTAGTACTTCCAGTACTATGTTGAACAGGAGTGGTGAGAGGGGGCATCCCTGTCTTGTTCCTGTTTTTAGGGGGAATGGTTTTAGTTTTTGCCCATTGATTATGATGTTGGCTGTAGGTTTGTCATATATGGCTTTTATTATGTTGAGGTATGATCCCTCAATTCCTATCTTGCTGAGAGTTTTTATCAAGAAAGGGTGTTGGATTTTGTCAAATGCTTTTTCCGCATCAATTGATATGACTATGTGGTTTTTCTCTCTCAATTTGTTTATGTGATGTATCACGTTTATTGATTTGCGGATATTGTACCATCCTTGCATCCCTGGGATAAATCCTACTTGGTCATGGTGTATGATCTTTTTGATGTACTGCTGGATCCGATTTGCTAGGATTTTGTTGAGGATTTTGGCATCTATGTTCATGAGGGATATTGGCCTATAATTCTCTTTCATTGTATTGTCTTTATCTGGTTTTGGGATTAGGGTGATGTTGGCTTCATAGAATGAGCTGGGAAGTGTTCCTTCCTCTTGGATCTTTCGACATAGTCTGAGGAGGATAGGTTTTAGGTCTTCCTTGAATGTTTGGTAAAACTCCCCTGTGAAGCCATCTGGCCCCGGGCTTTTGTTTGCTAGAAGCTTTTTGATTACTGCTTCGATTTCCTCCATAGTTATTGGCCTATTGAGATTTTTAGATTCTTCCTGGTTAAGTTTTGGAAGGTTGTATTTATCTAGGAATATGTCCATTTCCTCCAGGTTGTCTAGTGTGTTGGAGTAGAGTTGTTCATAGTATTTTCTAACAATCCTTTGTATTTCTATGGGGTCTGTTGTTATTTCTCCTCTTTCATTTCTGATTTTGTTTATTTGGGTCCTCTCTCTTTGTTTCTTGGTGAGCCTGCCTAGAGGTGTATCAATCTTGTTTATCCTTTCAAAGAACCAGCTCTGGTTTTGTTGATCTTTTGTATTGTTTTTTTGGTCTCTATGTCGTTTATCTCTGCTCTGATCTTTGTTATTTCCTTCCTTCTGCTTACAGTGGGCTTTTTTTGTTGCTCTCTTTCTAATTCTTCGAGTTGTAGAGTTAGGTCATTTATTCTCATTGTTTCTTGTTTCTTGCAGTAGGCTTGTAGAGCTATGAACTTCCCTCTCAAGACTGCTTTTGCTGTGTCCCATAGGTTTTGGATTGTTGTGTTTTCATTGTCATTCGTTGCCATGATGTTTTTTATTTCTTCTTTGATCTCACTGGTGACCCAGTCGTTGTTTAATAGCATGCTATTTAGTCTCCATGTGTTTGATTTTTTTGGATTGTTTTTGTTGTAGTTGATTTCCAGTTTTATGCCTTTGTGGTCTGAGAAGATACTTGATATGATTTGAATTTTCTTGAATTTGAAGAGACTTTGTCTGTGACCCAATATATGGTCTATCTTTGAAGATGACAAATGTGCACCTGAGGAGAATGTATATTCTGTGGCTTTGGGGTGAAATGTTCTGAAGATGTCAATTAATTCCATCTGATCTAGTGAGTCATTTAGGATTGATGTTTCTTTGCTGAGTTTCTGTTTAGAGGATTTGTCCAGTGGCGATAATGGGGTGTTAAGGTCCCCTACTATGATTGTATTGCTGTCAATCTCTCCCTTGATCTTCTCCAGAAGATTTCTTACGTATTTGGGTCCTCCTATATTGGGTGCATATATATTTACCAGAGTTATTTCTTCTTGTTGGACTGCTCCCTTTAGTACTATGAAGTGGCCTTCTTGATCTCTTTTTATGTCCTTCACTTTGAGATCTAATTTGTCAGATATAAGTATTGCTACCCCGGCTTTTTTTTTCACTTCCATTGGCCTGATAAACCTTTTTCCATCCCTTCACCATCAGTCTGTGTGCGTCTTTTTTTCTGAGGTGGGTTTCCTGTAGACAGCAGATATATGGGTCATGTTTTCTTATCCACTCATTTACCCTATGCCTTTTGACTGGGGAATTTAATCCATTTACATTTAAAGTTATTATTGATAGAAACTTGTTAGTCGCCATTTTTGTTCTTTACCTCTGCGTTCCTTCTTTGTTTCCTGTTTTTTCTATTTACAGCAGACCCTTTAGCATTTCTTGCATTGCTGGTTTGGTTGTAATAAACTCCCATAGACCGTTTTTGTCTGTGAAGCTCCTGATTTGACCCTCAATTTTGATTGATAGCCTCGCTGGGTATAGTATTCTTGGATTCAGACCCTTCCTTTGCATGACTTTGTATATTTCATTCCATTCCCTTCTTGCCTGATGTGTTTCTGTTGAGAAATCGGTCGCTAGTCTGATGGGGGATCCTTTGTAGGTAACTTTCTGTCTCTCTCTGGCTGCTTTTAAGATTCTTGCTTTGTCGTTGGTGTTTGCCAATTTAATTATTATGTGCCTTGGTGTCGGTCTTTTCGGGTTCATTTTGTTTGGGACTCTGTGAGCTTCTTGGATTTGTGTGAGTTTTTTCCTCCCTATATCAGGGAAATTTTCTGTTACTATTTTTTCAAACAGGTTTTCTATTCCTTGCTCAGTCTCCTCTCCTTCTGGCACCCCTATTATTCGGATGTTGTTTCGTTTAGCATTGTCCCAGAGTTCTCTTAGGCTCTCTTCCTGCTTTTTAATTTTTTTTTCTAGAAGCTGTTCTGTTTGGGTATTTTTTTCTACCTTGTCTTCTAGCTCGCTGATACGGTCCTCTGCTTCTTCTAGTCTACTGTTGATGCTTTCTATTGAGTTCTTTATGGCAGTGATGTCGTTTTTCATTTCTTCTTGGTTTCTCTTCATTTCCTCTTGGTTCTTCTTCATTTCCTCTTGGTTCCTACACATATTGTTGAATTGGTCTTCCATTCTTTTCATCCACCTTATGGCCATTACTCTGAATTCTTTCTCTGACAGGTTGCTTGCCTCCATTGCCTCCATTTCGTTTACTTCCTTTTCTGATGATGCCTGTTTTTCTTTCATATTTGGGTTGTTTCTTTGTTTCACCATGATTTCTCTTCTCAAGGTGTTTGGTTATGTAGTTCTCTCTCTGCTGCGCTGATTCAAAGGCACAAAATACAACACAACAAGGCACAATGTACAAGGCACCGAACTAAATGCATTCACAATATTAATAACCCCAAATAAAGGTGACCCCCCGAGCGAAGAGAATTAGGGGATAAAGAAGAAAAAAGAGAAAAAGATTAAAGAGAATAATAAAAAACAAAAAGGAGTGCCGAAATGAGATTGGGAAAAGGGAGAGAGAAAAAAACACAAAAAGACCAAAAAAAACACACAAAAAAACCCCAACAACAACAACTAAAAAAAAAAAAATTAAGAGAATGAAATAGAGGTGGGGAAGAGGCTATTTGTATGGGGAGAGCGAGGGATTGGAAATTAGATATATAAGTAGGGTGAAATTTAGACAGTGGGTAGAAAGAAGGAATAGGTAAAATCCAAAGCAGGAATAGGGTAAGAGAAACAGGACAACAAAAGGGGAAAAGTGAGGAAGAGAGTTTTGGCTTAAGGGTAAATGTGAGATTGAGAGAAATGATGCTAAAGGAACGATGAGAATAGAGTGTAGAACACTAATCCCAAAATAAAATAAAGAAAAATAAAAAAAAATAATAAAAAATAAAATGACACTTGAAAAAATGGTAAAAGGATAGCAATAATACTGGTTAAAAAAATGTAGTAATTAAAAAGGTAAAATCAGGTGATGAAAAAGATAAAAAATAAAAAAAAATAGGTTCTTAATGAAATGGTGAAAAAAGAATTAAAAAAAAAAAATATATATAAAAATATTCGGAAGTGAAGGTGCTTCAGATCTTCCACTCTTCTTTTTGGCACGCCTCAGTCCTGCCAGGCATTCAGGGGAGTGTTGAACTTCCCTGTGATACACTGTCCCTCCGTGCAGTAAACCACAGACCTGATTTTAAGGCCGGTTGTATTGTTTTACTAGACTGCCTTTGTGATCGCAAAAGAGACAGTTCGTGGCTCTGCCTCTGGGTGGCAGTGTGTCTGGATTTACCTCCGAGGCTCTAAGTCCTCTCTATCAGTAGGGTTTTGTCCTCTATGGTATTTGGAACTGATTCGGGAAAGACCACTGCCCAGAGCTGGTTCCTTGCCACTGTCCGCTGTTTCCCAGGCTGCCCAAAGAGAACTTTCCCCTACAGGCTCTGCGAATGACCCCAACTGGGGAATCCCATGCGCTGGGTTTAATAATCAAATGCACGGATCTAAGGGGAATTGTAACAAGAGCCTGATAGTTGTGCGAATTCACAAGCCTCCACCTTCCAGGTCTGCGCACAGTCTCCGCGCGCAGTCTCCGCGCGCCCACTCACCCCTGGCACCAAGCAGCCAGCAGATTGGCAAAGTCCAAGGCTGCTCCTTTACATCCAGTCCAGCTATGGGCTCATTTTTCGCGTTCCCTTCTGCCAGAAGCCCTGTGGGGCCCCTTCCCCACTCGCGGGTCACGCTGGTCCCAACGGCTGCGGACTCTGTGGGGCGCAGATTCCGCCCCGTGCGCGCGAGCTCGGTCCTCCCTCCAACCCGAACTGCAAACCGCACCTTTAGGGGATGTCCAACTTTTCCGTGAGCAGAAGCAGTGCTCGTCTGAGTTCACGCAGTCACGCTGCTTGTGATCCCTTGTTTCCAGGTTAGTAGCTGGTCTCTGGATGCTGGCAACAACCACCCAAGATGGCGCAGTCTATTTTTTCTTCTTGTCTGATCACTGTGGCTAGGATTTCCAGTACTATGTTGAAGTGAGTGGTAAAAGCGAACATATCTGTCTTGTTCCTGATCTTAAGGAAAATGGTTTTAGTTTTTGTCCATTAAGTATAACTGCTGTAGGTTTTTTGTATGTAGTCTTTATTATGTTGATATATGATTCCTGTATTCCCACTTTACTGAGAGTTTTTATCATAAATGGATGCTGGATTTTGTTGAATGCTTTCTCTACATACCTGGTATATTGATATGATCATATGACATATCTTTCATTTATGCGATATTTCATTTTTATTTATTTACAAATATTATACCATCCTTGCATCCCTAGAATAAATACCACATGGTCATGGTGTATGATCTTTTTAATGTACTGCTTGATCCGGTTTGCTAATATTTTGTTGAGGACATTAGCGTCTATGTTCTTCAGGGATATTGGCCTGTAATTCTCTTTCTTTGTAGTATCTTTCTCTGGTTTGGGATTAGGATAATGCTAGCGTTTTAAAAAGAGCTTGGAAGTCTTCCCTCCTCAAGAATTTTTTTTTGGAATACTTTGAAGAGGGTAGGTGTTAGTTCTTTTTTGAATGTTTGGTAAAATTTGCCTCTGAAGCCAGGTAGTCCAGGACTTTTGTTTGCTGGAAGTTTGTTGATTACTGCTTCAATATCATTAGTTATTGTCAGTCTATTCAGGTTGTCTGATTCTCCCTGATTGCATTTTGGAAAAATGTATGTTTCTAGGAATTTGTCCACTTTGGTCAGGTTGTCTAAATTGTTGGCATTTAGTTTTTAGTAGTATTTCTTTTTACAATCCTTTGTATTTCTGTGGTGTCAGATGTTACTTCTTCCCTTCATTTTGGATTTTATCTATATAGGTCTTCTCTTTGCTACTTGATGAGTCTGGTTAAAGGTTCATTAATGTTGTTTATCTTTTCAAAGAACCAGCTCTTGGTTTCATTGATCTTTAGTAGTATTTTTAAAAGTTTCTATGCTATTTATTACCACTCTGATCTTTATTATTTCCTTTCTTCCTTACTCTGGTCTTTTCCTCTTGTTTTCTAGTTCTTTTAGCTGTAGGGTTAGATTGTTTACTTGAGATTTTTCTTGCTTCTTGAAGTAGGCCTGTAATGCTATGAAATTCCCTCTCAGGACTACTTTCACTGTGTTGCATAGATTTGGGGTTGTTGTGTGTTTATTTTCATTTGTTTCCAGGTAATTTTTGATTGACTTTCAGAAATGGAGGGGGAAAGATAGAAACATCAATGATAAGAGAATCATTGATTGGCTGTGTCCTGCACACCCCCTACTGGGGATTAGGCCCGCAAACTGGGCCTGCTCCTGATCTGGAATCAAGCCTCCTGGTTCATAGGTTGACCCTCAACCACTGAGTCACATGGGCTTGGCTGTTTCCAGGTAATTTTTGATTTCTTCTTTTGTCTCATTAGTAACCCATTCATTGTTTAATAACATGCCATTTAGACTCCATTGTGTTTGATTGATTTTGAGGGGTTTTTTTGTTTTGTTTTTTAAATTGTACCTGATTTCTAGTTTCATGCCATTGTGATCCGAGAAGATGCTTGATATGATTTCAATCTTCTTGAATATGTTAAGACTTATTTTGTGTCCTAACATGTGGTCTATTTTTGAGAATGGTCCATGTGCACTTGAGAATATATATTCTGTAGCTTTGGGATGAAATTTTCTGTAAATATAAATTAAATCTATCTGACCTAGTGTGTTGTTAAATGTCTCTGTTTTGTGGTGATTTTTTGTCTTTAAGATCTATCCATTGATGACAGTGGGGTGTTAAAGTCCCCTTCTATGACTGTATTGCTCTTGATATCCTTCTTAAAGTCTACCAAGAGTTTATATGTTCCTATATTTGGTGCATGTGTTTACAAAGGTTATATCTTCTTGTTGTATTGATCCCTTTAGTATTATGTAGTGACTTTTTTGGTCTCTTTTTATGGCCTTTGTTTTGAAGTTTATTTTGTCAGATATATGTATTACTATCCCAGCCTTTTTTGTTTCATTTGTATGGAATATATTTTCCATCCCTTCACTTTCAGCCTGTGAGAATCTTTTGTTCTGAGGCAGGTCTCTTGTAGACAGCATATATATGGGTCTTGTTTTCTTATCTATTCAGCTACTCTATGTCTTTTGATTGTAGCATTTAGTCAATTTAAATTTAAGGTCATTATTAATAGGTACTTACTTATTGCCATTTTTTTCTTTATGCCTATTATCCTCTTTCTATATATTTATTTTTCTTCATAAAGCAGTTCCTTTAGCATTTCTTGAAATGCTGGTTTGGTGGTAATGAACTCCTTTAGTCTTTTGTCTGAGAAACTCACTTTATCTTTGATTTTAAATGATAGGCTTGCTGGATAGAGCTGCTTGGTTGCAGCTTTTTATTACTTTGAATACTTCATGCCAATCCCTTCCAGCCTGTAGTGTTTCTGTTGAAAAATCAGCTGACAGTCTTATGGGAACTCCATTGTAGGTAACTGACTATCCCTCTATTTCTGCCTTGAAATTCACTGTCTTTAACATTTGCCATTTTAATTATGCTGTGTCTTGGTATTGGTCTCTTTGTTTTTATGTTGATTGGACTCTGTTTTCCTGAACTTGTGTGGGTTTTTTTTTCACCAGGTTAGGGAAGTTTTCTGTCATTATTTCTTAAACCGGTTCTGTAGCCCTAGCTCACTTTCTTCTCCTTCTGGTATCCCTATGTTGTGTATGTTACATTTCATGTTGTCTCAAAGTTCCCTTAAACCACCATCATTCTTTTTCATTCGTTTTGCTGCTTTGATTGTGTGCGTGTGTGTGTTTTTTTCCTACTTTGTCTTCTAAATTGCTGATTCGATTCACTGGCTGTTTATTCCTTCCAATATATTCTTTATTTCAGATATGGTATCTTCATTTCCGACTGGTTATTTTTCATGGTTTCAATGTCATTTTTCATGCTGTTGAGCATCCTAATAACCATTACTTTGAACTCTGTTTCTGATAAATTGCCTGCCTCCATCTAATTTAGCTCTTTTTCTAGAGATTACTAGCATTCTCTCCGTTGGGACCTATTTTTTTTTTGTCCCCCTGTTTTAGCTGTCTTTTTGTGTCTGTTTCTATGGATTAGATAGAACTGCTATGATTCCCAGTCTTGGTATTGTGGCCTTCTGCTGCAGGTGTCCTGTGGGACCCAGTGTTGCAGCCTCCATCTCCTGAGCTGGGGGCTCTAGGAATGTCTCTTGTGTGGGTTGTTTGGGCCTTCATGTTGGTAATTGGGTCTTAATTGCTGTTGGCCAATTTGTGGGTGGTTTCAACCATCAGGCTGTCTCACTGTAAGGCTCAACCCTTATCATGGCATACAAGCTGCTGTGCAGGTGCAATCTCAAGGTGTCTTGGGCTCAGTGGCAAAATCTTCCAGATCACTTGAGCCTCATATTCCAAGAATGTTTCTTGTGGATTATGTATATCTCATGTTGTAGTTCCATCTTGATGAATGCTGTTGGCCCTATTGTGGATGCAGTTAACCTTTCAGATTGGATGATTATAGGAGTAAACCTCTGTCATGTTGTATGAGATGTTATGCAGGAGCTGCTTCCCAAGGTTAGCTTATTCTCATCAAGGTCTGGTTCTTGCTGGAATCTTCCTTTGGGTATATAATTTGTGTGGCTGGTTGGGTCAAGCTCTGGTTTGGTCTGAAGCCCA
Source organism: Myotis nattereri (assembly GCF_964212035.1). Classification (NCBI taxonomy): domain Eukaryota; kingdom Metazoa; phylum Chordata; class Mammalia; order Chiroptera; family Vespertilionidae; genus Myotis; species Myotis nattereri. Next base: position 110,146,771 of record NC_138076.1, read on the forward strand.
CCACTGCTTGTGTTGGTTTTTGGTCCACTTGAGTGTGGTTCAGGTGCAGGTTGCTGCCAGACATTATGTGTAACCAGTTTTGGTCTACCTATCTAGAGTTACCAAGCTGTTCACTGTGTGTGCCTGTGTTTACTTGACTTGGGTGTGTGTGGGAGGGGCCAATCTGTGTAGATGACTTGGCTTCCTAGGGCTCTGAGCTGGGATCAATTCAACAAAAGTCCAAGGTTTCCTGAGGTTGGCCTTCACCTGTTGGCTGCTCTGTCCCCCTCCCCCCAATAGTTGCCTGGACTTCCTCCAGAGACTTATGAAGAAAGGCTGTAGAGTGGACCCACGATGGCCATGCCCCACTGGTCCTTCCACAGGGCTCAAGCTCAGTGTGTCATAGTGGCCAGATTGAGCAGACAGGGCTAGTCGGCCCCCTAGTTCAATGCAGCATGGTTTGGCACACAATGGGAAGAATATGGCCCCTATTCCAGAGCTATACCATTTGGTCTCTGCTACAGTCTCCAAAACTAGCCCCCCAGGAGGAGCATACTGCAGGCTCAGGTTGGGTATAGCCAGCTGTCCTCACTGCAGGATCAAGCTCAGTAAGACAGGACAGGGTCACTGGAATTTGGGCAAATAGATGGAGAAAGCCTTCTTTTAGGAGTGGTACCACTGGAGTGGGATGGGAAGGGGTGAGCTTCACTCTTTCAGTTCTGTAGCCACACCTGCTCAAGTCCTGGACTGAAGCCTCTGAGATAGATGCACTCTGAATGTCCGGCTCTGAGTGGAGCCTCCGTTCTCCCTTGAAACAGTCCAGCAGGACGTGGCCAGCTGGGGGTTTGAAAACAGATAAAGTCAGTCTTCCATTGGTGGTAGCACTGGCCCATAAAAAACTGCATGCCTCCTCCCCATAGCTCTGTGGGCATGCCTTCAGAAACTCTGATGCTGTAGCTGTAATCTGAAACCCTGGGCTTTCAGATGTGCTCCCCTCCCCCCCCCCCCCCCCCCGCAGAACTTGGAGGACCAGATCAAGGCAGCCCTCAACCCTTGGGAGGGAAGCAAGCTGCTCACCTTCCCCTAGCTCGACAGTGTACCACCAGAGACCCTTATGGGAGGATCTGAGGGGGACACCTCAAATGACCCAGTTCTGAGTTGTGCCCCTTTCCCCCTGTAAAGCTGCACCCAGCAGGGCAGTGCCAGCAGGCCTTGGAAGAACAAATCAAGGCAGCCCTCCACTGGGAATGGCATTGGTTCTTGGGAGGGGAGCCATCTGCTCACCTCTGCCTAGCTCTGCAATGCACTTCCAGAGACCTAGTGGACTCTGAGGGGGCATTGCACCAAATGTCCCAGTTCTGAGTTGTGCTGCTCCCTTCCTCCCAAAGAACTGAGCTTAGCAGGATTTGGCAATGCAAGTCAAGGCAGCCCTCTGTTGGGAGTGGCACAGGCCCATGGGAGGGGAGCAAGTACAAGCCTTACCCTAGCTCTACAGCTGCCCGCTGCCACAGACCCTGACAAGGGAGTCTCCCTAACCTGTGGGATAGGGCAGATTGGCCCTGGTTCCAAAGCCATCAGTTCAATGACCATCTGAAAGCCTTTCTATGCTAGTAGTTTCTCCAGGTCTCTGTTGGATGCAGCCAACAGCCCTTTATGCAGAACTTGAGCTTTGAAGGGAGGTGTCATCAATATTTGGAGGATGGGGTTAGTGCCCTTTCCCCAGCTGGTGCTGTAAGAATAGAAGTGCCTGACCCTGGGAGATGGTGCCTGTGGGCAGTGGGGGATGTTGACTCAGGACTGGGACCTCAGTAGCCAACCCTCCAGATCTCTGGAGCTATGCTACCCAGATCTTCTCTTTATAGCTTTTAAGTCTTCTTCCCTCTGTGAGAGCCCTGGGTAAGTGCCCAAGAGCAAGCTCCTGTGCAGTGCCCCTTAGGAGAGCACCTGGGATGCTAGCAGGTTATCTTCTCTTCCCAGCCAAGTCCCTGCTTATTTTTGCTGCCAGATGCTACGTAGGCTCTTCTTCCCAGCCCTGGTGCTCTGATTTGGGGGTTCTGGCACGAGGTTGAGACATCATTCTCCTCAGAGAGGACTTAAATATTTTTATTGACTTCAGAGATGAAGGGAGAGAGAAACATCAATGAGAGAAAATCCTTGATCATCTGCCTCCTGCACGTCCCACACTGGGGATTGAGCGTACAACCTGGGCATGTGCCCTGGCCTGGAATGAATTGTGACCTTCTGGCTCATAGGTTGACGCTCAACCTCTGAACCACACCAACCGGGCCTGGGGGGAAACTTTTGCAGCCACAATAGCCCTCTGGCTTCTCAGCCACTACACCTGGGTGCAGGGACCAGCTCTCTTCATGTCTCTGCCCTTCTTACCAGTTTCTTTGTAGCTTCTTCTAGCAATCCTTGGATATAATACTCCTGTTCAGGTGTTTTTCAGTTTTTTTTTCAGGTTGATTGCTCTATATTTTTGGCTGTAAATCCAGGTTGGCACATGGAGGAGGTGTGTATAGTTTCTACCTCCTCTGCAGCCATCTTTGATCTCCCATATTGTTTTACTCTTAAAACCCTAATATGCAAATTGACCAAATGGTGGAACGACCTGCGGAATGACCAGTAGGCAGTTGGTGGGGTCTGAGAGTGGGTGGTGCCAGGCCAGCCAAGGCGGGTGCCAATGGGTAGAGGGAGGCAACTGGTGGCGGCAGTGGCGGGGGATGGGGGCAGTGAGTGGGCAGCACCAGGCTACCAGCCAAGGTGGGTGCCAGTGAGGGCCGCCCTGATTGCCCCCAAAATTGGCCTTGATTGCTGACCAGGCCTAGGGACTCTACCCTATATACTGGGAACAGTCTCTTAGATTTAAAAATTAAAACCAGGCAAGGCTACTCTAACACTGAAAAAACAGGATGATGCAGCAATGACATGCATGGATTCTGGCTTGCATTTTGTGGTCAGCCCTGATTCTGACACTTATAACTGTGTGACAAAGCCAATTACTTAACCTCTCTCTGCTTCAGTTTTTCCTCCCATAAGATGGGGAAAATGGTACTACTGCCTCAGAAGGATCATGTTATGTACTACTTTTATAATCAGGGCAAAAAAATGTAGCTGCCCACACAACAGCAAGATGCCTTTCACCTGTATGAAAAGTATGGTCACTGGTGCATGCAGCATCCCAGGTTGTGAGAGGGATGTCCAACTGCCAGTTTAGGCCTTTAAACCGGCAGTCGGACATCCCCCGAGGGATCCCAGATTGTGTGAGGGCACAGGATGGGCTGAAGGAACCTCCCCCCCCGCCCGCCTGTGCACGAATTTTGTGCACTGGGCCTCTAGTAGTAGTATAATCCCTCCTCAGGCAAACTTCCAAAGAAGTATAGTTTCCAAACTCGAAGCAAATTAGCTTGACTAAATATCCATCAATGATATGTTCTAGCATAGTATTTTTCAAGCTGCAATCCAAGAAATCAATGCAGTTTTCATTATAACACTTTAAAAATGAAATTATAGAAAACAGCATACACTGCATATTAAAGATAATTTTTATGCACGTGTGTGTGTCTGTGTGTGTGTGTGTGAGTGATAACTGGTTGTCCAACAAAATTCATTACTTACTCGGGGGGGTGGGGTGGAGGTCAATGTTTTAAAAAGGGTAAGGAAGTCATAGGTTAACGGATTACTTTCACATGTTTTTTTCCATTAAAAACAAAACAAGACTTAAACCCATACTCACAGAACACAATACACTTATTAAAAACTTTGGAAGTGTACAAAATTAAAGTTTGTATATCTAATCCAAGGTTTTAACATGGGTACTATCTTGCAAGGTAATTTCTTTCCTTTAATAAATAACATAATGTACATATTATTCTGGAAGCAAATCATCTCCTAACTCTTCATCAGCAAAATCATCCTCCTCTAGTCTTTTCTTGGCTGCAGTCTTTGGTCTTTCTACTTGAGGGCCAAGTGGATCCACATATGAGGCATCTAGGTTCAAAACAGATAGTTACATTAGAATATATATATATATATTGCAAACAAACATGAAGCCAGTTAGTCTCATAATCAAAACTGTGAGAACAATGCAGAGTGAATAGAAATGCTCTCCCAAGTCATTTCAATTCTCTGTATATATGAAATTCTTAATGCCCAATTATACATTTTTTGCCATTTCATCAGCTTTCAGACCTGTTGTACCTGTGGGACTGGGTGGGGAACATGGTCACTTGCCTATTTCTTTGTGACTGCTACTTTCATAAGGCTCGTTTGTCCCGGGTAAAGCTCTGAGTTTGGCACTTAGCTGTTCACCTTTACTATTGGCACTACAGTTCTGGCCACTATCTGAAAACACAAAAATAAAAATGCATTTGTTTAACATGTTGAGAAAACAATACTACATCATGAAGTTAAAGCATACTTATTTGCCAAGGTTGTTTTGTTTGAAGCCAACTTCCAAGGGATATAATTCTCTCTCTCTTTTTAAAAATATATTTTTATTGATTTCAGAGAGGAAGGGAGAAGGAGAGAGATAGAAACACCAATGATGAGAGAGACTTACCGATCGGCTGCCTCCCTCACGTCCTCCACCGGGGACTGAGCCCACAACCTGGGCATGTGCCCCGACCAGGAATCAAACTGTGACCTCCTGATTCATAGGTCGATCCTCAACTACTGAGCCATGCTGGCTGGGCAGTTCTCTCTTTTGTAATCCTTTTAGTTTTAGTTTGCAAGCCCCTCTCTCCTGGTTTGGTCTGGTCTAAACTGACAATGATAGCGCATTATTGAGTAAGATTATAGTCAATCCCAAGGGATGTAATTCTTATTATCTAAAATTTAAAAGAAATCTCTTGTTGGAAATCTATAATATAGAGGAAACATCACTTAAAAGTCTTTATATGTATTTTTTCAAATGCGTGCTTAATTATAGGTTTCAATTTTACCAATTCACTTGTGAAAAGTTAGAGACTACTTTGCCAAGTTTAATCTGGCAAAGAACAAAGCAACTGGAGAAAGAATAGGAAGTGTTAAGATCAATATGAGCTGTGTCATCAACCTCATATCAAGGCAGCTGAGTGGCCCTAAAACCACATCGAATAGAAACACACACACACACACACACACACACACACACACACACACACACACCAGAAGAGACTGCGCAAGCTCAAACCAGGTACGAGATAACATAGACATACAATCCATTTTCTTCAAACATTTGAAGAATATTCATATAGAAGAACATTAGATTTGCCCTGCATAGTACAATCAATTTTGGCTCAATATAAGAAAAAACTTGAAAAGGATGATAGTGTCTGAATATGGAATGGCTGCCATGGGAAATAATGCAATTCACATCACTGAAGAATTTCAGATAAAGTTGAACACTCATATTAGTAAGAAATATTAGTAGTACTTTTGAATCTTAAATCTCTATTGTACATTTTAAAAGAGCCACTCCTCCAGTCCCACAATTTTTATTTCTTCCTCTTAAAATAACCACAATATTCTTTTTTTGTTCTGTTATGAAAGCTTCACTTTCAATGAGAGTAGTCCACAGATATGCTCTGATCATTTCTGAATATACTTTATATTTTAGCTTATTGACAATGTCAATAAATATGCTTCAAAACAAGATGGCCTTTAAAATACCCACATTTTAAGGCTGGTCAACTGAACCAAAATTATAAGTCCCCTCTGGGTTCTTATAAAAAACTTACCATTTCCCTGCATTGTAGATATTATTGAAAATAAAATGCAATGAATGTGTCAACATATTTTATTTTGTTCTTCTCTAACTTTTTTGGTACAATTAAGTCAATTTTTTTTTCCATCTACAAGTGCAAATGGGGGTCTTTCAAAGTGCCTGAGTGAGCTCAGCTAAAGAAAGTTTGAAAACTATTGCTCTGGGCAATATTGCTTTCACTTCACTTTTCACACAGATAAAAGCTATCTATATGAATATAACAAAAACCCAACATATCTCTCAGGCATCCAAAGCCTTTCTGAAATCCTAATGTATAATTCCAAGACTGAAGGAATACAGTCCCATGGAAAGAAGAAACTCTTTTTTTTTTTTTTTTTTTTTTAAGAACAAACTTTTAAAGATGAAAAGTGGCTCTAGCTGGTTTGGCTCAGTAGATAAGCAGCAGTTCTCAAACCTGTGGGTCGTGAACAATGAAAATACATCCTGCATATCAGATATTTACATTACGATTCATAACAGTAGCAAAATTACTGTTATGAAGTAGCAATGAAAATAATTTTATGGTTGGGGTTCACCACAACATGAGGAACTGTTTTAAAGGGTAACGGCATTAGGAAGGTTGAGAACCACTGGTAGAGCATCAGCCAATGCACTGAAGGGTCCAGGATTTGATTCTGGTCAAGGGCACATGCCCAGGTTGTGGGCTCAATCCCCAGTGGGGGGCATGCAGGAGGCAGCCAATCAATGACTCTCTCATCATTAATGTTTCCATCTCTCTCTCTCCCTCCTCTCCACTTCCTCTCTGAAATCAATAAAAATATATATTTTTTTAAAAAGATGAAAACTGACCTCCTCAGAAACTTTAATTATCCAACTGAAAAGCCATGAATAGAATTGTTAAATATTTTCTATTATAAAGACCACTAAGGGTATAATGTGAATATCTTCATTCCATCATTTTCATGGAGTAACATTGCCATACATAGGCAGGTAAAAATGGAGCAATATTTGTAAGCTGGGGTGGGTTTTATGTCCAACAAACAACAATTACGATTTCATAGAGGGAAGATAAAAACAAATAGGTTCAGAAAATTGAATTGTAAAATCAATTTATCTGAATTATCAATCAATTAACACTTAAACTTCCAAATGATACTTTTATTTTATAAGAGAAATTATCTTAAAATCATAGAATTTAGAGTAACAAGGAATCTTGAAACTTACCTGTACCAGTAAAAAAGAATATCCCTATAAAATGTACAATGTATACGAAGAGATATTTCCCAAAGTAAAATCACAGATGGACAAAAAACATATAGAAATGGTTAACCTTACTTAACTTTAGAAACATAGTAAGTTAAAAAAAACAAGCCAGAACACTATATACTGAATACCTTTTTAGAAAGCTTAAACACAAGCAAAATGAATATATTGTTTGTATACATGATAAAATTATATATGAAAAGGCAAGAAACTGAAAAATGTAAACCTCAATACATATCCTATCTAATAATAGACAAACATGGTAAGTGACCATACCTTCGCTACGCTTCCCATGGGCTAATCAGGGCGATATGCAAATTAACTGCCAACAAAGATGGCGGTTAATTTGCATACGTAGGCACAATGCTGGGAGGCGAAAGGGGAAGGACGGAAGAAGCCGCCTGCCACTGACGGTGATCGGAAACCCAGGCGGCAGGCAAGAGCCGGGGGCCAGCCCTCTACCTGGTCCGCATTCCAACCATGACCCTGGAGGAGTTTGCCAATGGCGCTGCCCAGTCGGACATCCTGACACTGGAGGAGACCCACAACATCTTCCTGTGGTACACGGCGGCCAATAAGACCCCACTGACCAAGAGGCGAGGCCTGGCCCCGCAGAGGTGCCACCGCTTCGAGTCCTCAGCCTACTGCAGCAACCAGTGGCGCAACTGGGGGCGCTGCAACAGCATCCAGTTTTCGGTGGACAGGAGGGTGTTTGTGGCGGGGCTGGGCCTGTACGGGTCCAGCTCCGGGAAAGCCGAGTACAGTGTGAAGATCGAGCTCAAGCGCCTGGGGGTGGTCCTCGCCCAGAACCTGACCAGGTTCGTGTCCAACGGCTCCAGCAGCACCTTCCCGGACAGGTTCGAGCACCCAGTGCAGGTGGAGCAGGACACCTTCTACACAGCCAGTGCCGTGCTGGATGGCAGCGAGCTCAGCTACTTCGGGCAGGAGGGCCTGATGGAGGTGCAGTGCAAGAAGGTGACCTTCCAGTTCCAATGCTCCTCCGACAGCACCAACGGCACCGGGGTGCAGGGCGGGCAGATCCCTGAGCTCATCTTCTACGCCTGAGGCCGTGGGTGTGCAGGCGCTGGGGGGACAGAGGGCCACACTCTTTCTCCTCGGCAGGACAGGCTTCAGGACTCCTAACCTTTTGTGTGCAGCTGGCTGTAGCCAGAGGTATAAATGAGACGTTTCTACATGGCCAGAGCCTGGTTCTGAATACAGGGGGCTGGGCCTCATTACATCTCTGGCACATTGGGGTACACACTCTGCTGGTGGCCGCCTCTTCCCTGCCCCTGTCCCCGCCTCACCGCCCCCCCCCCCCGCCGGTGTTTGGAGAAGTACCTATATTTTTTTTCAAAGTAACTGTATTTTTAATAATTTCTTGACATGGTAAAAGAATTTTACATTACGATCTAAGGGTGGTGGGGTGAGGAGAAGGAGCAGCAGAACAATCCAACAAAAAAAAGTGAAACAGAAATGCACGGTGGAAGGGATTTGCAGGGTGGGTAGGGGCATTGCCCAACTAAAATGCAATTGGTTTGTTACTGAGTATTATTCATGGGAAGACAGCATCCTGACTCCTTCTCTATACAGCATATTGGGAGTAAAAATGATGCATCCAGGTGGAAATATGATTAGGGGTTGGAAGACAGACAGGGAAAGAAGAAGTCAGAAATAGACACTGAGAGACTCACTGGCTGGCTGGATGCAAATACTGACTCTCCAGTAGTGATAGAATAAAAAAGTGGGGGATATCTCTGGAAGATTCAAGAGATAGAGGGAAATTCTTCTATGGTTTTGACTTGCCCAGCAGATTTCCACAAACACACGTGTACACGCCTATGTTTGCATGCATACACATATACACATAACCGACTGCCCTCCCTGAAAGCACAGAAGAAGAAGAAGCTGCCCACCTTTGGTCCAGGCACCAGTGCCTGTGGCTGGCTGCAGCCCAGGAGACAGACAAACCACCTGCCCGAGGTGCCAGGCTGCCAGGCCGGAGAAGCTGCCAGCCCTGTTGTCCAGGGCGCCAGCGCCTGTGGCAAGGGAAATAGGTTCCCTCTTCACCTACTGCAGTCATTACTTCAATATTCCCCTTATAAATTTCTCTCCTGTGCTGCAATCCAACTCCACTTTTCATTGGAAGGATATGGAACAGAGAGAGCAGGGTTAAAAGCTTACATTTTTAAGCCGGTAAGATTGGTACTTAAACATATAAATGGAAAACTAGAGTCCTTAAGGTAACAAAGGCTACAAAGGACAGGGACAGCGCATGACCTATTATATCCAGCAATCCATATGGGGACTCAAAACTTTGCAAAGATGACAATTACAGAAGATATAAATCAACTAAAATACTTGACAGGGACAATTCTTCCATCTTTGAAAATATCTACATCAAGGGAGAAACCAAGATGGTGGAATAGGTAAGCACCGGAAATTGCAGCCTCCCACAACAACTACAAAAATATAACTAAAAGAGAAAACGGACATCATCCAGAACTACAGGAAGGCTGGCTGAGTGGAAATTCTACAACTAGAAGGAAAGAGAAAAGCACACTGAGACTCAGAGGAGGTGCGGAAGTAAAGTGCATGGGTAAAAAGGTGCGCGTGGAAAGGGCTGGCAACTGAGGACACGGCTGTCTTTTTCAATCGGAAGGGAGTCACAAGCCCCTGACTGCTCTGAACTCCAGTTCCAGGAAGTCTCTGGGGACCCAGACTCATACAGGGAGATACTGGAATGTCTGGCAGCAGGCAGAACTGGGAACTCGAGGGCGGCTTTCTCTCAGAGGTGCTAGCAGCGATTACCGGGACACTGAGACGCGGCGCCCCTTAGGGCAGGGCTGAGGATCAGCCATAGCTGTTTGCTCTGCCATGTTGATTCCCTGAGATTCCGCCCCAATCAAGCTGCAGCAGAGGCTTTAGCATATGAATGCCCTGGCCCTTTGCAATCTGAAAATTACCTAACAAACTGCAGCTGGGCCAGACAGACCCAGAACTTCCAAGAGAAGGCCCAAGGCCCCACAGCAGCTTGCACTGCTTCACAGCTGAGCCTCATCTGGGCACCTCCAAACTCCAAACAAGGAAGGGGAATTTGCAGATCTCTTTGTAGCTCCTGCTGGGTAGCCTAAGGCAGAGGCTAAATTTGCACCTCCTTAGATCCAAGAGCCAGTGCACCTAGTGGTCAGAGTGAGACCATCCATATTACAACTCAGATCCATAAGGGACACACTCAGGGGGCAGACTCAGTGACCACCAAAGCCCCTCTGAAGCAAGACTTGCCCCGGAGGGGTGTCTCCAGCACAGAAGTTCTCTCACCGTAGACAAGGTTGATTCTCACAGCCAATTGGCCTGGAGGTCAATTCCTCCCAGTGATACCTACTACAATCAAGGCTTAACTACAACAAGACTGTGCACAAAGCCCACAAGGGGGTGTACCAAGAGTGTCCACCTCAGGTAATTGGGGAGGCTGAGCCACTGGGCCCTATAGGCCACCTAGCACACAAAGCCACTCTATCAACACAGGAAAGCAGCCAAAATGCAGAGATAAAGAAACAGGTCACAAATGACAGAAATGGAGGAAAGCAAACTGCTGGATATAGAGTTCAAAACCACGGTTATAAGGTTTTTCAATAATTTTCTAGAAACCGCCGATAAATTTAGTGAGACCCTGGAGGATATGAAAAAAGACCAACTAGAAATTAAGCATACACTGACTGAAATAAAGAATAATATACAGAGATCCAACAGCAGACTAGAGGATTGCAAGAATCAAGTCAAAGATTTGAAATACGAAGAAGCAAAAAACACCCAACCAGAAAAGCAAAAAGCAAAAAGAATCCAAAAATATGAAGATAGTGTAAGGAGCCTCTGGGACAACTTCAAGCGCACCAACATCCAGATTATAGGGGTGCCAGAAGGAGAGAGAGAGCAAGATATTGAAAACCTATTTGAAGAAATAATGACAGAAAACTTCCCCTACCTGGTGAAAGAAATATACTTACAAGTCCAGGAAGCACAGAGAACCCCAAACAAAAGGAATCCAAGGAGGACCACACCAAGACACATCATAATTAAAATGCTAAGTGCAAAAGACAATGAAAGAATCTTAAAAGCAGCAAGAGAAAGACAGTCAGTTACCTACAAAGGAGTACCCATACGACTGTCAGCTGATTTCTCAACAGAAACTATGCAGGCCAGATGGGAGTGGCAAGAAATATTCAAAGTGATGAATAGCAAGAACCTACAACCAAGATTACTTTACCCAGAAAAGCTATCATTCAGAATTGAAGGTCAAATAAAGAGCTTCACAGATAAGAAAAAGCTAAAGGAGTTCATCACCACCAAACCAGTATTATATGAAATGCTGAATGGTATTCTTTAAGAAGAGGAAGAAGAAAAGGTAAAGATAAAAATTATGAACAACAAATACATATCTATCAACAAGTGAATCTAAAAATCAAATGAATAAAAAATCTGATGAACAGAGTAAACTGGTGAATATAATAGAACCAGGGGCAGAGAAAGGGAGTGGACTGACAATTCTTGGGGGGAAGGATTGTGGGGGTGCAGGAAGAGACTGGACAAAAATCGTGCACCTATGGATGAGTACAGTGGGAGGGGTAAGGGCAGAGGGTGGGGTGGGAACTGGGTGGAGGAGAGCTATTCGGGGGAAAAAAGAGGAACAACTGTAATAATTTGAACAATAAAGATTTAATTAAAAAAAAACTGTCACAAGGACATTATAGTAGGATCAAGAGGCCAATTCACTAGGAAGATGTAACAATTACAAATATAGACACATCTTAACAGCACAGAGACCCAAATGTATGAAGCAAACTAAGACAGAATTGGAGAAAGAAAAAGACAGTAACACAATAGTAGTAGATGTCAATATCTTACTTTCAATAATAAATAGGTCAACCAGTCAGAAGATCAACAGAAAATTGAGTACTTGAACAACATTATAAACCTAGTACACTTAATCTATAATAATAAAAGCATAATATGCAAATTGACTGGACAGCTGAACAGCAGAACGATCTTCCAGACAACCTTCCGGATGAAGCCAGGGCTGTGAGGGCTGAGGCAGCCAGGGCTGAGAAGGCGTACTCTTGCACGAATTTCATGCATAGGGCCTCTGGTAGATATATAAAAAACACTTCATCCAACAACAGCAGAACATATGTTCTCAAGTGCATATAGACTGTTCTCCAGGATACAGTGCATGTTAGCCATAAAACCAGTTTTAATAAATTTAAGAAGACTGAAACCATACCAAGTATATTTTCTGATCTCAATGAAAATGAAACTAGAAACTAATAAAAAAGAACTGAAAATTCACAAATATGTCAAAATTAAACACACACTTAAACACCAATGGGTCAAAGAAGAAATCACAAGGGAAATTAGAAAATATCTTGACATAAATGAAAATAAAAACACAAAATAATGAAACTTATGAGATGTGGCAAAAGCAGTTCTACAAGGGAAATGCAATAACTGTAAAAACATACATTAAAAAAGAAAAAGATATCAAATCAATACCCTACCTAAACACCTCAAGGAATTAAAAAAAAGATCAAAGTTAGCAGAAGGAAGGAAATAGTAAATATTAGAGCAGAAATAAACATAATATGTAATAAAATAGAAAAAGTAAAACAAAACTAAGGCAGGTTTTTGAAAAGATCAACGAAACTGCTAAACCCTTAGGTCTAAACTGAGAAAAAGAGAAGAATCAAATGACCAAAACGGGAGCCGTAGCTGGGTGGCACAGTTTGTTGGAGCATCGTCCTGTACACCAAAAGGTTGTGGGTTTGATTCCTGGTCAGGGACATATCTATGTTGCAGGTTCAAATCCTGCACATCGATGTTTATCTCTCTATCTTTCTCCCTCTCAAGAAAATAAAAATAAAAATCAATAAACATAATCTCAAGTGAGGGTTAAAATAAAAAAGACCAAACAAACAAACCAGAAATGAAAGGAGACATTAAAACTGATGCCACAGAAATAAAAAGGAGCACAAGAGACATCTATGAATAATTCTATGTGAAAAATTGGAGAACATAGAAGAAATGGATAAATTTCTAGAAATAAATCTCTGAATCATGAAGAAGCAAAATAATGAACAGACTGATAACTAGTAAAGAGATTAAATCAGTAATAAAATACCTCCCAACAAAGAAATGCTCTGGACCAGATGGCGTTGCTGGAGAAATCTACCAAATATTTAAAGAAGAAATAACATCAATCCTTCTCAAATCTTTCCAAAATATTGAAGAGGAAGGAACACTTCCAAACTCATTCTATGAGGCCAGCATACACTGACATCAAAATCTGACAAAAATACTTTAAGAAAACTACGTAACAATATCCCTGATGAACACTGATGCAAAAACCCTCAACAAAATGATAGCAAACCAAATTCAACAACACATTAAAAGGATTATATATTTTGGCCAAGTGGGATTTATTCTTGGAATGCAAAGAATCCTATCTAATAAAAGAGAAACATGGTAATTAGCGTACAACCGCTACCCTTCCCACTGGCTAATCAGCAAGATATGCAAATTAACTGCCAGCCAAGATGGCGGCCGGCAGCCAGGCAGCTTGAAACTAACATGAGGCTTGCTTGCTTCAGTGATGGAGGAAACCAACGTTCCCCGCCTGCCTTGCCAGCCTCTGAGCCTGCAGTTTGAAACACTGTAACAAATATAGAAGCTAAACAAAACCCCAGAAACCTGCTTTAAGCGAGCTGGGATCTCAGAGCTGGAGTTATACATTGTTTCGATTATAGAACCCAAACAAACCAGATACCTGCTTTCAGCAGCAGAGGCCTCAGAGCTGGAGCCAGAGCTAAAGCTGGCCCAGAAAAAAAAAGAAAAAGAAAAAAAAAGAGCAGTTGGGAGCTTCAGTCACCCGCCAACCTGAAAACAACCCTCAGCCCCTCACCCAGAATGGCCAGGCACCCCAGTGGGGACCCCCACCCTGAAGGGTGTGTGACCAGCTACAAACAGCCATCATCCCCTCACCCAGGCTTGCCAGGCACCCCAGTGGGGACCCCCACCCTGATCCAGGACACCCTTCAGGGCAAACCAGCCAGCCCCACCCATGCACCAGGCCTCTGTCCTATATAGTAAAGGGTAATATGCCTCCCAGCACTGGGATCAGCGGAGCCGCAAGGCCTCCCAGCACCGGGATCAGCGGAGCCGAGAGGCCTCCCGGCACCGGGATCAGCGTGACAGGGGGGAGCGCCCAAACCCACTGATCGCCCTGCGGCTCTGTGTGTGACAGGGGGCGGGGCCACAACCTCCCTATCTGCCCTGCTCTGTTCGTGACAGGGTGCGGCGCCCCAACCTCCTGATCAGTCCTGCTCTGTGCCTGATACGGGGGAGCTCTCCCACCCCCTGATCACCCTGCGGCTCTGTGTGAGACAGGGTGCGGCGCCCCAACCCCCTGATTGGCCCTGCTCTGTGTGTGACAGGGTGCAGAGCCCAACCCCCCCGCCCCCCCCCCCATGGGCCCTGCTCTGTGTGACAGGGTAGAGCCATAACCTCCCCATTGGCCCTGCTCTGTGGGTGACAGAGGGCGGCGCCCCAACCCCCTGATCCGCCCTGCTCTGTGTGTGACAGGGGGCAGTGCCCCAACTCCCCTATCGGCCCTACTCTGTGAGTGACAGGGGGGAGCTCCTCAACCCCCTGATGGGCCCTGCTCTGTGCATGACAGGGGGGAGCTCCCAACCCCCTGATCGACCCTGCTCTGTGAGTGACAGGGGGGAGCTCTCCAACCACCCTGATGGGCCCTGCTCTGTGCGTGTCAGGGTAAGGAGCCCCAACCCCCCTGATGGGCCCTTCTCTGTTAGTGATAGGGGGCAGCGCCCCAACCCCCTGATTGGCCCTGCTCTGTGTGTGACAGCGGGTGGCGCCGCAACCTCCCCATCGACCCTGCCTTGAGTGTGACAGGGGGCGGTGCCCCCAACCCCCCAATCGGCCCTACCCTGAGCGTGACTGAGGGTGGCATCGCAACCTCCTAATCCGCCCTGCTCTGTGCATGACAGGGGGCAGCGCCCCAACTCCCCAATCGGCCCTGCTCTGAGCCCGCCCAGGGGCTGCACCTACGGATTGGGCCTGCCCTCTGCCACCTGGGAGCAGGCCTAAGCCAGCAGGGCGTTATCTCCCGAGGGGTCCCAGGCTGCGAGAGGGCACAGGCCAGGCTGAGGGACCCCCCCCCCCCGCCAAGTGCACAAATTTTTGTGCACCGGGCCTCTAGTATAATAATAAATCAGTATAATATACCACATTAATAAAGAAAAAAACCCATACGATAATTTCTTTGATGCAAAAAGGCATCTGACAAATTGACATTTTTTAAGATAAAATACTAAACCAAGCATGTCAAACTCAAAGGCTAACACAGGCCAAATAAACAAGGTTTAAATTTATGTGGGCCACAAAAAAACTAAAGCTTCAATTTTCATAGAAATGTGGGTTTATTTCGATAGAGACATGCTGAATACAAACAGCTGAAATAAATGAGTAATCGTTAACATAAAATAATAGAACATTTTAATAAAAATTAATATTTTTTCTTGAACATTTGCCAGCCACTGAATAACTGCACAAATTAATAAGCACAACACAAATAAACCTATTTTTCTTGGTTTGTTTTCTAAATATTTTTATTGATTTCAGAGAGGAAGGGAGAGGGAGAGAGAGATAGAAACAGCAATGATGAGAATCATTGATTGGCTGCCTCCTGCATACTGGGGATCGAGCCCACAACCAGGACATGTGACCTTGACTGGAATTGAACCTGGGACCCTTCAGTCCACAGGCAGATGCTCTATCCACTGAGCCAAACTGGCGCGGGCCTATTTTTCTTCTTCTCCCAAAAGTAATTATTTCCTGTTGTGCACACCAAAGAAGTCAGTACAAGACTAATGACATGGCAACCGCTGATAAAATATTCACTGCTAGTATTAGTGGAGAGAAATGCGCCTGCGTGTATGGCACCTAAGGGAAATGAATGTAACATGATTATAGTAATTAGTCATTAGTGAACGCTGGAGTTTGTTATTAATAACTAGTGGCCTGGTGCATGAATTCATGCCCATTGAAAGGAAATTATTTAGAAGAAATATTTTAATATCGCTATTTGCCCTTTCTCTATAATAGAAATGTCAACAAACTCACGATCGACAATGACAGATCAAAACACGCGCTACTGGCACCAGCAAGAGCTTTATATATACCACGCATGCTTGAGTCAACTTAGCCTTATATATATATAGAACTAGAGGTCCAATGTATGAAATTCTTGCAAGTGGCGCAGCCCTCGCAGCTGCGGTGGCTTGCCTTGGCCTTCAGAGCTGCGGCTTTGTCCAGTAGGTGGTTCGGAAGGACGTCTGGTCTAATTAGCATAATATGCTTTTATTATTATAGATAAACTTGCTTAATTAGATCTGCTTTCTGATTTAACTAAACTTTTTCAAGCCCAGTGAAGCACCCCAACTTCTCTTTCAGGTAATTGTCAGCAACACAACAGTAAATATCAACATGAAGCAGATTATTATTGTAGATCATGCAGGGAGAACAAAGAGTGAAATATTTAACTGCAGCAGTGTTTGACTATATTCTGCGCAGTGAGAAAACCTGAAGTCATTTTCAAGGTCCACCATTTCTTACTTCTTTTCAGTCGGGTCAAGTTTCTAAGCTTTCTAAATCTCTGTTTTCTGGCTAATGAAAAGAAAATAGGATTCCACAAAGTCTCCTATCTACCTACTCCAGGACTTCTGTGAGGATCAAATGAGATGAGGCTCGGGAAAATGCTTCACAGACATTTGGTTAAAGTGTAAAATGTTTGCACCTGGCTATAAAGCAAGTCATGTTCCTGGGCTGAAGAAACCCCAGGGAGGCTAGTTGCTAGGGAGAGGAAGCTGGGCGTTGCTACATGATGTCATTACCCAGTGCCCACAGAAACTGTTTCCAGGCTGGGCTGGGCTGTGGGCTGATTTTGCGCCATGGCATCTCGGCAGCGTTGGCTGTGATTTGGTGGGCTGTCGCTCTGAGGTGGTGGCGGGGCCTGTGTCCCACTTGGGGGAAGTTGAGTGTTGCTTTGAGGGCACTAGGTCTGTAGTGCCGTTTATTGTTAAATGGCCTGTCACTAGGGAGAGGAAGCCGGGCGTTGCTATGTGATGTCATTACCTGGCGCCCACAGCTACCATTACCAGGCTGGGTTGGGCTGTGGACCACATTTTGCCCCATGGGGCCTCAGCAGCGTCGGCTGCAATTTGCTGGGCTGTGGTTCTGGGGTGGTGGCGGGGCCTGTGTCCCAGTTGGGGATGCTGAGTGTTGCTTTGTAGGCGCCAGGTCCAAGGTGCTGTTTCTTTGTAAATGGCCAATGTGCGTCATGGCAGCTCCTGTGTTGAGTGTCTGCCCTCTGGTGGTCAGTGCATCTCATAACAACTGGTCAGACACTTAGCATATTAGCCTTTTATATATATATATAGATTATGTATAACAGGATATTGTAAAAATTAAGTTACAAAATTTTTATTAAAAGTTTCTTACATACTGTTATATTGGCTGGGCCACAAAAATATTTGTTGTGGGCCGCATGTGGCTTGTGGGCCGCAAGTTTGACATGCTTGCACTAAACAAACTAAGAATAGAAGGGAATGACCTGAACATAATAAAGGGCATATATGAAAAACCCACAGTGAACATAATACTAGATGGTGAAAAGTTGAAAGCTTTCCTCTATGACCAGGAACAAGGCAACAATGACCACTCTCACCACTTTTATTCAACACTAGAGGCCCGGGGGGCACAGGAGGGGATGGGTGCCCTCGGCCCGGCCTACACCCTCTTGAAATCTGGGATCCCTCGCTCCTTACTGCCCTCCTGCTCACTCCTTACTGCTTGGCTTGCTGCTCCTTAGCACTGCTGTGGAGGCTGGAGAGGCGCCGCCACCACCACTGCACTTGCCAGCCATGAGCCCAGCTTTTGGCTGAGCAGCGCTCCCCCTGTGGGAGTGCACTGACCACTGGGGGCAGCTCCTTCATTGAGAAGCTGCCCCCTGGTGGTCAGTGCGCATCATAGCAACTAGTCGTTCTTGTCGTTCCACCAAAACGGTCGCTTAGACTTTTATTATATAGCTAGTACTGGATGTTCTAGGCAGAGTAGTTAGCAAAAAAAAAAAAAAAAAAAAAAACATTCAAAAAGGAAGGGAAAAAGTTAAATTCTGTCTGTTCATAAATGACATGATCTTATTATACATTGAAAACCCTAAAGACACTGCCAAAAAACTGTTAGAACTAATAAACAAATCCAGCAAAAGTTGTAGGGTCAAAATCAATTACATGTCTAAACACTAACAACGGACAATCTAAAAATGAAATTAAGAACACAATTCCATTTACAAATGCATAAAAAGAGAATAAAATACTTAAAAAATATATACATGTAATAAAGGAGGTGAAAAATTTGTACACTGAAAATTACAAAACACTACTGAAAGAAATTAAGGAAGACACAAATGATAGAAAGACATTCCATGTTCATGGATTGTAAGACTTAACACTCTTAAAATGGCCATACTACCCAAAGAAATCTCCAGATTCAATGCAATCCCTATTAAAATCCAAATGAGGGGAGAAACCAAGATGGCTGCATAGGTAAACACCTGAAATTGTTGCCTTGCACAACCACTTCAAAAATACAAGTAAAAGACAAAATGGACATCATCCAGAACTACAGGAAGGCTGGCTGAGTGGAAATTCTACAACTAGAAGGAAAGAGAAAAGCACACTGAGACTCAGAGGAGGTACAGAAGTAAAGTGCAGAGGCACGGAGGTGCATGCGGAAAGGGCTGGCAACTGAGGCCACGGTTGTCTTTTTCAATTGGGAGGGAGACAAAAGCTCCCGACTGTTCTGAACTTCAGTTCCGGGCGAGTCTCTGGGGACCCAGACTCATACGGGGAGAAACTGGACTGTCTGGAGGCGGGCGGAACTTGAGGGTGGCTTTCTCTAAGAGGTGCTTGCAGCGATTACCGCAGAACCCTGAGACCCGGGGCCTCTTAGGGCAGGGCTGAGGATCAGCCATAGCTGTTTGCTCCACCCTGTTGATTCCCTGAGACCCCGCCCCACCCAAGCTGTGCCCAGAGGCTTTTGCATATGAATGGCCTGGCCCTTTGCAATCTAAAATTACCTAATGAACAGCAGCTGGGTCAGACAGACGCAGAACATCCAAAAGAAGGCCCAAGGCCCCACAGCAGCTTGCATTGCTTCACAGCTGGGCCTCATCTGGGCACCTCCAAACCCCAAACAAAGAAGAGGAATCTACAGATCTCTCCATAGCTCCTGTTGGGTAGCCTCAGGCAGAGGCTAAATTAGCACCTCCTTAGAGATCCAAGAGCCAGGGTACCCAGTGGTCAGAGTGGGACCATCCAGATTACAACTTCTCAGATCCATAAGGGACACACTCAGGGGGCAGACTCAGTGAGCACCAAAGCCCCACTGAAGCAAGTCTTGCCCCAGAAGGGTGTCTCCAGGACAGAAGTTCTCCCACCGTAGACAAGGCTGATTCTCACAGCCAATTGGCCTGGAGGTCAATTCCTCCCAGTGATACCTACTACAATCAAGGTTAACTACAACAAGACTATGTACAAAGCCCACAAAGGGGTGCACCAAGAGTGTCCACCTCAGGTAACTGGGGAGGCTGAGCCACTGGGCCCTATCGGACACCTAACACAGAAAGCCACTCTATCACACAGGGACGCATAAAAAATGCGAAGACAAACAAGTCACAAATGACAGAAATGGAGGAAAGCAAACTACTGGATATAGAGTTCAAAACCATGGTTATAAGGTTTTTCAAGAATTTTCTAGAAACCACTGATAAATTTAGTGAGACCCTCAATAAATCTAGTGAGACCCTCGAGGTTATGAAAAAGAACCACCTAGAAATTAAGCATACACTGGCTGAAATAAAGAATATTATACAGATGCCGAGACCAGTTTGGCTCAGTGGATAGAGCGTCGGCCTGCGGACTGAAAGGTCCCGGGTTCGATTCTGGTCGGGGGCATGTACCTGGGTTGCGGGCATATCCCCAGTGGGGGATGTGCGGGAGGCAGCTGGTCGATGTTTCTCTCTCATCGATGTTTCTAACTCTCTATCTCTCTCCCTTCCTCTCTGTAAAAAAATCAATAAAATATATTAAAAAAAAAAGAATATTATACAGAGATCCAACAGCAGACTAGAGAATTGCAAGAATCAAGTCAAAGATTTGAAATACAAAGAAGCAAAAAACACCCAACCGGAAAAACAAAAAGAAAAAAGAATCCAAAAATATCAAGACAGTGTAAGGAGCCTCTGGGACAACTTCAAGCATACCAACATGCAAATTATGTGGGTGCTAAAAGAAGAGAGCGAGCAAGATATTGAAAACCTATTTGAAGAAATAATGACAGAAAACTTCCCCTACCTGGTGAAAGAAATAGACTTACAAGTCCAGGAAGCTCAGAGAACCCCAAACAAAAGGAATCCAAAGAGGACCACACCAAGACACATCATAATTAAAATGCCAAGAGCAAAAGACAAAGAGAGAATCTTAAAAGCAGCAAGAGAAAAATAGTTAGTTACCTACAAGGGAATATCCATATGACTGTCAGCAGATTTCTAAACAGAAACTATGCAGGCCAGAAGGGAGTGGCAAGAAATATTCAAAGTGATGAATAGCAAGAACCTACAACCAAGATTACTTTATCCAGCAAAGCTATCATTCAGAATTGAAGGTCAGATAAAGAGCTTCACAGATAAGGAAAAGCTAAAGGAGTTCATCACCACCAAACCAGTACTATATGAAATGTTGAAAGGTATCCTTTAAGAAGAGGAAGAAGAAGAAAAAGGTAAAGATACAAATTATGAACAACAAATACACATCTATCAACAAGTGAATCTAAAAATCAAGTGAATAAATAATCTGATGAACAGAACAAATTGGTGAATATAATAGAATCAGGTACATAGAAAAGGAGTGGACTGACAATTCTCGGGGGGAAAGGGGTGTGGGGGGGTGCAGGAAGAACCTGGAAAAAAATCGTGTATCTATGGATGAGGACAGTTGGGGGGGGGGGGGGTTGGTGGGTAAGGGCAGAGGGTGGGGTGGGAACCGGATGGAGGGGAACTACTGGGGATAAAAGAGGAACAACTGTAATAATCTGAACAATAAAGATTTAATTAAAATAAAAAAATAAAAATCCAAATGAATTTTTTTTTGCAGAAATTAAAAGAAATTTTAAAATTTGTATAGAATTTCAAAGGACCCTGACTAGCCTAAACAATGCTGAAAAAGGACAATAAAGTTGAAGATCTTACACTTAGAGATTTCAAAACATATTGCAAAGCTACAATAACCAAACAATATGGTACTGATATAAAGACAGACATATAGACCTAATGAACAGAATAGAGTCCAGAAAGAAACCTAGATGTACTGATATTCAACAATTGTATTAAGACAATACAACAGGGGAAGGATAGTCTCTTTAACAAATACTATTAGAAAACCTGGATAATCACATGCAAAAGAATGAAGCTGGACTGCTACCTTAAACCATATATAAAAATTAACTCAAAATGGATTAAAGATAAAAATGTAAGACCTGAAACTATATCTTTTAGAAGAAAACATAGAGGAAAAGCCATGACACCAAAAGCACAGGCAACAAAATGAACAGACAAATAAAACCGCATCAAACTTTAAAAACTTCTGTTCAACAAAAGAAAAAATCAAGAGAGTGAAAAGACATCCCAAGGCATAGGAGAAAATATTTGCAAGCCATATAACTGATACGAGGTTAATATTCAGACTATATAAATTCCACAACTCAAGAACAAAAACACAAACAATGTAATTTTAAAATGGGCAAAGGATTTAAATAGATATTTATCCAAAGAAGATATTCAAATGGCCAGCATGCATATGAAAAAATACTCAACATTGCTAATCATCAGGGAAATGAAAATCAAAACCACAATGAGATAACACCTCACATCCATTATATAACCAATATCAAATAACAGAAAATAAGTGTTGGCAAGGATGTAGCAAATTAAAACACTTGTGCACCATCGATGGGAATGTAAATGTTGCAGTGCTATGGAAACAGTATGAAGGTTCCTCAAAATATTAAAAATAGAACTATCATATGATCCAGTGGGTATATATGAAAAATAATTGAAAACAGGATCTCAGAGATATTTGCACACCCATGTTTGTGTTTTTTTAAAAATATATTTTATTGATTTTTTTTACAGAGAGAAAGGGGAAGGGATATAGAGTTAGAAACATCGATCAGCTGCCTCCTGCACACTCCCCACTGGGGATGGGCCCGCAACCAAGGTACATGCCCTTGACCGGAATCGAACCTGGGACCCTTGAGTCTGCAGGCTGATGCTTTATCTGCTGAGCCAAACCGATTAGGGCTGCACATCCATGTTTATAGCAACATTATCCACAACAGCCAAAAATTGGAAACAACCTCAGTGTCCATCAACAGATAAATGGATAAAGAAAATGTGGTATAGACATACAATGGGATATTGTTCACCTTTCAAAAGGAAGGAAATCCTGACATATGCTACACTATGAATGAACCTTGAGGACGCTATGCTAAGTGAAATAAGCCAGTCACAAAAAGACAAATCCTGCATGACTCCACTTATATGAGTTATCTAAAGCCATCAAACTTATAAACTGAGAGTAGAATAGTGGTTGCCAGTGGTGGAGAGATGGGAGGGAGAAAAGAGCAGTCATTGTTCATTGGGTTTAGAGTTTCAGTTTTGCAAAATGGAAAAGTTATAGAGACCTACAGCACAGCAATATACATTAGTTAATACTGTATACTTCGAAAAGATTAAGATGGCAAATTTTACATTTTTGACTACAATTTTCAAAAATTATTAAAATTTTTTAAACCTTTATACTCAGCAATTCCACTCCTAAAATGTTTTACTAAGAAAATCATGAAAATATTTGATGACAGGAAAGTAGACATGAAATAATGCTGAATGAAGAAAGCAGAGTACAATATTTTACAGCACTATGATCTCTCTTAAAATATACTAGCACACATTCATCTTTGGGTATGATGTTTTGAGTAACTAGTTTATTTTTAACTGGAAGTCTACATTTTCTAAGATAAACAGTATTCATTTTTTTTGTAGTATCTTAGGGAATTTTATTACTTTTATGAAGTGAGACACTTCCCTGGAGACAGTGAAGTGATGATTTAATGCCGTGTTTCTGGTTTTCATTTTTGACTTTGAAAAGTCAGCAAGAGCTTTTCAGTTTTTGTGTATTGCAATCTGACTGTGATATATGCAATCATTCTCTCTATCCCACTTTTTGGTTGTTAATCCTCAACTATGGATATTTTTTCCATTGATTTTCAGAGAAGGGAGGAAAGGGGAGAGAGGGAGGGAGGAAGGAAGGGAGGGAGGGGAGGAGGGAGGGAGGGAGAGAGAGAGAGAGAGAGAGAGAGAGAGAGAGAGAGAGAGACAGACATCGATTGGTTGCCTTCTGCTTGCGTCCCAACTGGGACTGGAGTGTGAACCTGAACCCAGTATCTGCCCTTGACCAAGAATTGAGCAGAGACCCTTCAGTCGGAGGACCAACACTTTAACCATTGAGCAACATCAGCCAGGGCTATCCCACTTTTGATTTAGCTTTGTAAATCTGAGGATCTCATTAATCCTTTTTAAAATTTTTTTATGAAGTTATTACATATGTGTCCTTATCCCCACATTATCCCCCACTCCCCCCCCCCATGCCCTCACCCCCTGTTGTCTGTGTCCATTGGTTAAGCCAATATGCTTGCATATAAGTCCTTTGGTTGATCTTTATCCCTTACCCCCACCCTCCCCTACCTTCCCTCTGAGTTTTAACGGTCTGAACGATGCTTCTCTGTCTCTGGATCTGTTTTTGTTCATCAGTTTATGCTGTTCATTATATTCCATAAATGAGTGAGATTATGTGATATATATCTTTCTCTGACTGGCTTATTTCACTTAGCATAATGCTCTCCAGTTCCATCCATGCTGTTGCAAATGGTAAGAACTCCTTCTTTTTTACTGCAGCGCACTATTCCATTGTGTAGATGTACCACAGTTTTTTAATCCACTCATCTGCTGATGGGCACTTAAGCTGTTTCCAAGTCTTAGCTATGGTAAATTGTGCTGCTATGAACATGGGGGTGCATATATCCTTTCTAATTGGTGTTTCTAGTTTCTTTGGATATATTCCTAGAAGTGGGATCACTGGGTCAAATGGGAGTTCCATTTTTAGTTTTTTGAGGAAACTCCATATTGTTCTCCACAATGGCTGCACCAGTCTGCATTCCCATCAGCAGTGCACGAGGGTTCCTTTTTCTCCATATCCTCACCAGCACTTGTCGTTTGTTGATTTGTTAATGATAGCCATTCTGACAGGTGTGAGATTGTTGTTTTGATTTGCATCTCTTGGATGATTAGTGACTTTGAACATATTTTCATATGTCTTTTGGCCTTCCTTATGTCCTCTTTCAAAAAGTATCTATTTAGGTCCACTGCCCATTTTTTGATTGGGTTGTTTATCTTCCTTTTGTTAAGTTGTATGAGTTCCCTGTAAATGTTGGAGATTAAACCCTTACCGGTGATAACATTAGCAAATATGTTCTCTCATGCAGTAGGCTTTCTTGTTGTTTTGTTGATGGTTTCCTTTGCTGTGCAGAAGCTTTTTATTTTGATGTAGTCCCATTTGTTTATTTTCTCTTTAGTTTCCATTGCTCTAGTGGCAGTATCAGTGAAGAAATTGCTTTGGCATATGTCTGAGATTTTGCTGCCTGTGGATTCCTCTAGTATTTTTATGGTTTCCCATCTTATGTTTAAGTCCTTTATCCATTTTGAGTTTATTTTTGTGTATGGTGTAAGTTGGTGGTCTAGTTTCATTTTTTTTTTTTTGCATGTATCTGTCTAATTTTCCCAACACCATTTATTGAAGAGACTGTCTTGACTCCATGGTATGTTCATGCTTCCTTTGTCGAATATTAATTGAGCATAATGGTTTGGGTCGATTTCTGGGTTCTCTATTCTATTCCATTGGTCTATATGTCTGTTCTTGTGCCAGTACCAGGCTGTTTTGAGAAAAGTGGCATTGTAATACAGCTTGATATCTGGTATTGAGATCCCACCTACTTTGTTCTTCTTTCTTAGGACTGCTGCAGCTATTCAGTTTTTTTTTTTTTTTTATTCCAGATGAATTTTTGGAAAGTTTGTTCTAGGTCTGTGAAATATGCTGTTGCTCTTTTAATGGGGATTGCATTGAATCAATAGATTGTTTGGGTAGTATGAACATCTTGATGATGCTGATTCTACCAATCCATGAACATGGTATATTCTTCCATCTGTTTATGTCTTTTTCTATCTCTTTTTTCAGTGTCCTGTAGTTTTCCACGTATAGGTCTTTTACCTCCTTAGTCAAGTTTATTCCTAGGTATCTTATTTTTTTGGTGCGATGGTGAAGGAGATTGTTATTTTAATCTCTCTCTCTGTAAATTCACTATAGGTGTTTTAAAAAGCCATAGATTTCTTGGCTTTGATTTTGTATCCTGTAACAATGCCGAATTCATTTATTAAGTCTAATAATTTTTTTGATTGAGTCTTTAGGGTTTTCTATGTACAGTATCATGTCATCTGCAAATAGGGACAGTTTTACTTCTTTTCCAATTTGGATGCCTTTTATTTCTTCTTCTTGTCTGATCGCAATGGCTAGTACTTCCAGTACTATGTTGAACAGGAGTGGTGAGAGTGGGCATCCCTGTCTTATTCCTGTCCTTAGGGGAAATGGTTTTAGTTTTTGCCCATTGAGTATGATGTTGGCTGTGGGTTTGTCATATATGGCTTTTATTATGTTGAGGCATGAACCTTCTATTCCCACCTTGCTGAGAGTTTTTATCAAGAAAGGGTGTTGGGTTTTGTCAAATGCTTTTTCTGCATCAATGGATATAATTATATGGTTTTTATCTCTCTGTTTGTTTATGTGGTGTATCACATTTATTGATTAGCTTTGTAAATCTGAGGATCTCATTAATCCTTGAAAATTCTCATCCATTAATTCTTTACTTCCTTTCCCTCATTCTGTCTTTCAATATGTATCTACTACATCCTTCATGTCTCTTAATCCCTCCTATTTCCCATCACTTTGACTCTGTCCTGCATTCTGGGTAATTTCTCCAGCTCTCTCCAGGTCACGAATTCTCTCTTCTTCTAATCTAATTTGCTTTTCAGGGGTCAAGAAGATTTTTCTGTAAACGACCAGACAGTAAATATTTTAGGCTCTGCATACCAAATGGTTTCTGACTACAAATGATTGAGTATGGCTCTTCTCCAGTAACACTTTACTGACAAAAGCAGGTGGTAGATCATGCGAAATTTGGTCTTGCAGGCTGTAGTTTCCTGACCCCTGCTTTAAAACATCTATTGTGTTTCTGATTTCAATTACATTTTTCATTTTTGGAAATTCAATTTGGTTTTTTCAAGTCTGCCTAGTAATTTTTATATTATTTTATTCTGTTGCCATACTTAAAATACGTAAGTATGACACTGTTTGAATCCAATTGCTGAGTTTATATAGAGAGAATCTGGATAGTGAGGCATTGTGTGTTACCTGATTCCCAATCTTAAATATATATATATATATATATATATATATATATATATATATATATATATTTCATAGAGAAGGGAGAGGCAGAGAGAGATAGAAACATCAATGACAAGAGAGAATCATGTGCCTGAATGCCCCCCCACTGGGGATGGAGCCCACAACCCGGGCATGTGCCCTGACCAGGAATGGAACCGTGACCTCCTACTTCATAGGTCAACGCTCAACCACTGAGCCACACAGGTCGGACTGATTCCTAAATTTTAGATAGTGTTAGAGTTCAGATAGCAGAGGATAACAGCTCTACCTAAAAAAAAGGACCTGAATCTATTCAGTTCTAGAATTCAGATAACAAGAGATATGTATATTTTTACTTTTAAAATATATTCTTTATCTGATAATTATAATATATATCTAGTCTTTGAAGGCTACATTCTATAGTTTCTGTTGCTCGCTCATAGAGGCTTATTTCCTCATGTGTTTTCTTAAAGTTGTAGGTTCCTGCTCTTTAGAATTTTATCTGAAAGAATTATTTGAGGCTTATTTAAAGTGTATTACTCCAGGAAGGAGTACACTTATTTCTTCCAGGTGCCTGGGAGCACCACCAACTCAATTCCATATTTTCAGGTTGGAGTCTTCAGGCCACACAGGTAATAATGTATTCTAGCTCCAAAACCATATGAGGACTCATGGTCAGGAATTTCAAGGGCATGCTTCCTGTTTATCACATTCCAACAGAGCCAAGGTGGAAACCCAGCCCTTGTGGGGTGAATTCTTTTCTATTTGACCCACTGATGGTACTGTTTATTAGGGGTCCTGGCTTTATGAAGGGGATTCTTTGGTCTGACCTCTGACTTTTTGGGGGCCCAGGTTTTATCTTTAGTTCCCTATGAGTGCCTATAAACCCAGGCTTTAGGCCACAGGAATTTGCTAAGGCAAACATTAGCTTCTGTACTTACGCCTTTGCATTTAAATTTTCTACTCATTTTTAGTCTCCAAATAATTTCCTTCTTTCTTGCCAACTCAGTCATAAATTTTAAAAGTGTTTTTCATCTTCTCATTTCTTTTTCCTTCCTCTTTAAAAAAAATGATTTTAGAGAGAAGGGAGAGGGAGAAGAAGAGGGGAGAGAGGGAGAGAGGGAGAGAGGGAGAGGGGGAGAGAGGGAGAGAGGGAGAGAGAAAGAGGGGGAGAGAGGGAGAGAGGGAGAGAGAGAAAAACATTGATCGGTTGCCTCACACACACACACTCGGAGCAGGGATTGAACCCACGACCTGGCATAGGGCATGACTGGGAATGGAACCCTCCACCTTTTGGTGTACAGGGCAATGCTCTAATCAACTGAGCCATACTGGCCATGGACCTCTTTATTTTTTTTTTAATACTCAGTCCACCATTATCAGGAGTGCTCTACATGGAGGAGTTTCCCTGAATATTCAGTCCATCTTACTGTCAGAAATAGAAGTCTGTAATAATTTCACAGTCAGGAGAAACACACGAAAATGTAATTAAAAAGGTTAAGTCTAACCTCTTTGTTTTACAGATGAAAAAACAGGCCTAAAGAGGTGAAGTCACTTATTTATTAGTAAGAGTTCATAGTTAGTGGCAAGGCCAACACCAAAATCCAGGTTTTCTGTCTGCCAGCATGGTCCTTAACCATCACACAGTAATGTCTATTTTGGCAAAGAATCTATGTAAAGTGTGGCACTTTTCATATAGACATGGAAAGTTTATATGAATAACTATGGCCTTATTCACATATTCCTGACATATGCTATTCTAAGCTTAGCAGCTTAGCTGACCATGAAATGCAGCTGTCTGAATAATGACAAACATCCAGACAAAAGAAACTCACAATCTCTTTTCACAGTCCTATTTTAGGACCCCCCCCCCCCCCACATCCCCAGGGACCCTCTTCTTGTCTTGTGACTTATAAAGCAAGTTTACAATCTTGAAATTTGGGGAAAAATCTCACATTCCTTTGCTACAGGGGAGATGACATCCTGATTTGACCAATATTTTTTTACAAGGTAATTCATACTAAGAAGGTGACCTATTGTAACATTTTAGAATGTTATAGTTTTTATTTTATAAATTGTTTTATTTTATTGATTTTAGAGAGAGGGAAGAAGGCAGAGGGAGGGAGAGAGAGTGAGAATGAGAGAGAGAGAGAGAGAGATTGATATGTTGTTCCACTTACTTATGCATTCATAAGTTGATTCTTGTATGTGCCCTGACTGGGATCGAACCCGCAACCTTGGTGTCGCCAAATGACACTCTAATCAACTGAGCTCCATGGCCAGGGCTAGAATGTTACAGTTTTTATTTTTACTTTTTAAAATATATTTTTACTAGAGGCCTGGTGCACAAATTCGTGCACTAGTGGGGTCCCTTGGCCTGGCCTGCAGGATCAGGCTGAAACCGGCTCTCATCCCCCAAGGGGTCCCGGATTGCGAGAGGGTGCAGGCCAGGCTGAGGGACCCCATCGGTGCATGATCGGGGCTGGGGAGGGATGTGGGAGGTTGGCCAGCCAGGGAGGGACTGTGGGAGGGCTCCAAGGTGTGTCTGGCCCATCTCACTCAGTCCTGATCAGCCGGACCCCAGCAGCAAGCTAACATACCAGTTGGAGCATCTGCTTCTTGGTGGTCAGTGCACATCATAGTGAGTGGTTGAGTGACCTTAGCATATCATTAGCATATTACGCTTTGATTGGTTAAACAGACAACTGGACGAACGGACACTTAGCATATTAGGCTTTTATTATATAGGATTGATTTCAGAGAGGTAGGGAGAGGGGGAGAGAGATAGCAACATCAATGATAAGAATCATTGATTGGCTGCTTCCTGTATGCCCCACACTGGGGATTGAGCCTGCAGCCGGGCATGTGCCCTGACTGGGAATCAAACCATGACCTCCTGGTTCATAGGTCAATGCTCAACCACTGAACCACATTGGCTGGGCTAGAATGTTACAGTTTTTAAATTCGAGTTCTTTTTTTGTGAGAAACTGAGTTTTATAACATAAGCTCTATTCATGGAACAAATTAAGAGGCTGACTACATAAACTTCCGTTTCCAAGGGAAGACAGTCTTTATTTAGAAAGAATATGGTTAAGAGCATGAAAATTATTTACAGTTGTAGATAAACTAAAAGTAGAAAAGAAAAACTAAAGAGGAGATGAAAAGCCATGCACTTCATTTTTGTTAATTCTTTAAACAATTAGATTTTGGCAAATATTTTATGATCTAAATTCAACAATTTCACCAAATTGAGTACATAATACATTTACCCTAGTAATGAAAATAAGAAAAATAAATAGCTTTTTATCTTTAATACCATCAATTATATTTAAAAATTGTGGTGACTATTAACTGTGCTCAATGGCAGAGGAAAAGGAGACACAGCCACCACCGTCAGTCAGGTCCACCGACTGTGGGTAACTTTTACCAGAAACATTTGCTATAAATAATTTTCCATGATGTTACACCTATAACACAATTTTAAAATCCAATAAAATATCTGACTTTTCTGCTTATTTCTTATTTTGTTGACTTCAGTATGCTTTTAAGTGAACATTATTTTGTTTATAGAAAAGTGGGAAGGAAACCACATTGTAAAATTACTATTAATCACTGCTCTCTGGTTGCAAATAAGGTTGTTTCTTGGGAATTGTATGTTCTCTAGCTTTGGGGCTTCCAGTGGCAACATAACCCCTCATAGATCAGGCTGGGAAGCAGGATGTGGGATCGAGCACAGGGAAGGAGAAAGGGGCCTGTTGTAACTGCCACAGTGAGGCAACTGTGCAAAACACAATTAAACCCAGGATTACTCCTGTTGAACATTTTGTTTATTCTCAGCATTTTCCTGTCATAAATAATGTGATGAACATGTGTATATATACTGTAATTCTCTGTCTGAGTTTATGGTGTGGAACTTTTAAAGATCTTGAAGAATATTACCAAACACACCCTGCAGAGTCCCACTTCCAGCTTCCACCAGCAGCATTTAGCTCATAAAGAAAGCTCTTCTCCCTGGATCCTGGAGAGCTGGCCTTGCTAACTGTACAGGTTAATTGCATTTCTTTAATAATTGGTGAGGCTGCATTCGTACCACCATACGCAAGAGAATGATTTATCCTCTTTATCACCTTTCTGCATCCCACACTTTCCTTAAAATCATGGAAATCTGACTTTTGCCTCCAACAGTGTACTGAGAATGCTGTCGTTAGGGTTTCCAACACTGTCGTAATTGAAAAACTGAATGACCTCTTTTTTTGGCTTCAAGTTGAATTAAACAATACATATCTGATAATTCCTTAAATTATCTATATATATAAACGCCTAAGCGAATGTTCAACTAGTAGCTATGATATGCACTGACCATCAGGGGGCAGATGTTCCGACCAGTAGGTTAGCTTGCTGCTGGGGTCCAGCTGATCGGGACTGGGCGAGATAGGCCGGACACACCCTGGAGCTCTCCTGCAGTCCCTCCTTGGCCCCAATCGTGCACTGGTGCGAGAGGCCTCACTGGTGCACAAATCCATGCAACGGACGTCTAGTCAGATAATAATTATCTTCCCCCACCACTTCCCTTAAGTTAGGAAGCCTTATCAATTGTTCCATTATTTTCTTATTTTTTGACAGTGCTATCCAAATGAAACCTAAAAAATTCTTCTCATTCCTCGGAGTGTTACAAACATAGTGCCCTTACTCCTTGAAATATCTTCTGAAGGGATCCTCTTTTGGTGAACTATAAACTCTGATTTCACACTCCATTAGACATTAAACTTTTTTTGGTCTCTTTCATCCCCAGGATGATATTCAATTTAGCACCAACTAAAATGCAGTCACTAAGGAAACTACTCACTCAGTAAGTATGAGGGAGTTTTTGTTTATGGTTACAAACACTAATGAACTTCAGACAGCACATTGAGACCTTTTCTGTGAATCTATGTACTGTCCAACTTACTTTGTAGTCTGACTTGCAAGTGACCTACCCTTTGTCATGAGAAAGCTGCTCTTCCTTTGCTCCAAATCTTTTGAGAGTTAAGGGGCTACAAATCCAAAGCTCCCTCCCAGGCCCCAGCATCATGGCCTGACAGCACAGATGACACAACTGGCACAAAACTGCATAGAGCCCATGGCTAGGACGCAGCTGCACTGTGAGAATGTCAGCTCATTTTTACATTGTTCCCAGCTGTGAGGCTCAGTTTACCTGCACCACTCACTCCATCCTTTGTTCACCTAATTGTGTATTACCCATCAAAACTGAAATTAGCTCTGACAGCCACTGTAATAGGCAACACTCAGGGGCAGAGTGATCCTGTGGAGAGATCACTGAAGATGGAGGCAAAGTAGACAATTTATTTATTCTGTTTTTACTATAATTCATATCCTAAATGCTTAACTCAATACCTGGCATATAAAAAGGACATAGGAGAAGAAGCTGGAAGGGAATTGGTATTTTCTGAGTACCTATGATGGTCAGGAACTCGGTAAAAGTTTGTTGATAGAAAGTCAGAAAGACAGGAAGGGACGGGGGGAAAGAACTATATGCATAAAATGTGCATATATGTGTATATATTTACAGATACATGTAATACATATACTGTACAGATTTTATCATATTTAAATATATATAGTACACATATGTATAACATTTTTAGACTGCATTTCCTGTGCTTTTTGGTAATTTGCCTGTGA
The DNA here is from genome assembly GCF_964212035.1 of Myotis nattereri. Lineage (NCBI taxonomy): Eukaryota > Metazoa > Chordata > Mammalia > Chiroptera > Vespertilionidae > Myotis > Myotis nattereri. The sequence goes on from NC_138076.1 coordinate 110,179,126, forward strand.
TGAAAATTCCAAAAGAGGTGTTTGACAAATGTTTTGATTAACTGCAGCATTACTGGAATAAATGTTCCACTTTTCAAACTGGTAACTTCAAAAACCAACGTTCATTTGTAGATATAATTTCTAGTACTTTTTGTTAAATGTTATAAACAGTAAGGCGGTGGTCCATGTCCTGACATTTATCTTCATGCACAAATACACGTGAGCCTTCAGTGTCAGGAAAAAACTGAGAACAACAAACTCAAGGTCATACATCCAGCAAAGGTACACACATGGGCCCTCACTATATCCGCAGGTGGACGCTAAAATTTGGGTACTGCCCATGTTCTCCCTTGTCAAAGGAATCACCCTTGCCAGTGCTTCCTGTGTGCAAACTCAGGTCCTTCTCTCAACCACCCTGCCAGGTACATCCTATTTTCACTCCCATTTGACTGATGAGGAAACTGTGACAAAAGATTAATTAACTTGCCAGAGATCACATAAGATGCAGTAACTTGAAAAAGGAAGTCCATGGATGCTGAATGAACACCAGGACTGAGTAACTAATTCAAATGACCTCAAACTAAGGGCAGTAAGCCAAGGGATAGAGGGAAGGAGCACCTTCTGTTGACAAAAAGTCTCATCACTCCGTTATTCTGTGTGACATATTTGGAGGTGGCTGAGCTGTAAACAGTCGAGATCACTTTAAGAGGGAAAGGTAAACAACAGTCTCATTGTAGAGCTGTATCCTTAGATTAGATAGCTGTAACTGGTGCTTTGGTCAAAAGGAAATTCCTGAGTCCCCACCTGTTATGACCAAGAACATTCATGGAGAGGTGGGTGTAGAGCAGGGATCAGCTAAGTACAGTTTGTGGACCAAACCTGGCCCATCCTGTTTATGTAGGTCTAGTGGGTTAACAATGGTTTATAGACTTTTTTAATGGTTGGGGGAAAAAAGCTAAAGAGGAATAATATTTTGTGACATAATGACATTTACACGACATTCAAATTTCAGTGTCTGAATATGAAGTTTTGAGACTCATCCACATCCCCCCACTTATATGTTGTCTATGCCGCCTCTCACCACAGTGGCATGAGAGGACATGGCCCTTGAGTCTAAATTACCTACTGGCTGGGCCTCTATGGGAAAAGTGTGTTGAGAGAACCACTCAGCTTAGAGAACCAGTTTGCCAGAAGATAGGTGACTTGTTAGCAGATCAGACCAGCAGGGTCTGTGACACTGAATATGCTGGCGCTACTGCGATACTGCCCTCTGATATTTATTACTAACAGTTACACTGTGACATCAAGCCTCAAAATGCGTAGCAGCCAGGGTGTCCAGCACAGTTACTCCTGAGATTTCTGTGGCGAAGTGGGTGCTTACATGGGATGAAGCTGATGGGAGTGACGCTCTTTAGAAGTAAGAGCCCCAGTCCTGCCAGCTTCTGAAGGCTTTTTTCACCCTTTACAGACTCACTGTCTTTTTCCCAGGAGATTACCTACGTTCTGTTGATTTGATTATCTGAATTTGGCTGTATTCACATCGCTTTTCTATCTCTCCTCCTTAGTCAGTGATCTTTTGTCCCTCATATGTGGTGGGCACTGAGCATGAGCCACTGGATCCCAGCAAAACTGTGCAAAGGTATTCTAGTCAAAGAAGTTGTTCACCCTTGACTATAATCTTAAAATAAAACTTTGACAAAAAAAAAAATGGTTACAATGTACTTTATAAAAGACGTTCTTTAAAAAGTTGATCTTAAAGTGAATTTCTATTCACTGAGTCATCATATCCTATAATTTTCATTATGAAATTATTTTCAGTATGAAAATGAGATACATTTTTCTTAGGAAAAGTTGGCACCCAAGACATAATAAAAAGTAAGTGTAAAATGCAGCAAACCATTAAGTACACATAGTAAACAAAAAACAATTTTAAAATGAAACGTTAACAACACAGCACTCAAAGTAAGTCAGGACTGCCAACAGCATGCAAAAGGGAAGAGGCCCTCCAGGAAGGCACTCTCTGTCCTGAGGACAGGTGCCTATGAGAAGCAGAGGTATTCTGTGGTTTCCGGGCCTTTACATGCAGCCAGCACACGGCAGGAGCTCGATCCACTTCACCCTGTGGACTGTGCACAGGCTGACTACTGAGACTGTGAACTCGGAGGACACAGCTCTACTTGTGGGAGTTGACCTTTTGTGTGACATGGCTTAATTTTTCTCCTAAACTGATTGATGTTTGGCACTGAGCTGCTAAAACTTTAACTCAAAATTGTGCATTTAAAAGAGAAATACATCTTTACTTCAAGTAGTTAAAACAACTTCATTTCATTTAAGTTAATTCTATTTTGCCCTGGCTGGCATTGTGTGGTGGTTAGAGTGTAGGTCTGTGCACCAAAGGATCACAGGTTTAATTCCTGGTCAAGGGCACATACCTGGGTTGCAGATTCTGTCCCCTGCCTGGTTGGGGCACATGCTGGAGGCAACCAATTGATCTCTCTCTCTCTCTCTCTCTCTCTCTCTCTCTCTCTCTCTTTCCCCTTCCCTTCCACTCTCTCTAAAAATCATGGAAAAAATATCCTCAGGTGAGGATTAACAACAACAAAAAAATAAGTTAATTCTGTTTTAAAAGCAAACTAATGTACTAACAATCCTGGAATGGATATTCAAAATTCTAAACCAGATAGTACTGCTTTTCAATGGGAGTTGTATCAAGTAATAACCATAACAGTCATACTCACTCAGCACCAGCATGTGCCAGGTTCAGCACGGCCCTCTGTGGGTTGTGCATGTAATACTTCTATCACCTTGGCCGTGACAGAGCCGGGACAAGAGGCCGAGGCTGGATGACTATACACTGCCACACACTGTGGTTTTAAATGTGGTGCCCTTTTTTAAAAAAAATATATTTTATTGATTTTTTACAGAGAGGAAGGGAGAGGGATAGAGAGTTAGAAACACTGAAGAGAGAGAAACATCGATCAGCTGACTCCTGCACACCCCCTACTGGGGATGTGCCCGCAACCAAGGCACATGCCCTTGACCGGAATCAAACCTGGGACCCTTCAGTCTGCAGGCCGACGCTCTATCCACTGAGCCAAACCGGTTAGGGCTGTGGTGCCCTTTTTATAGACACTCTGTCACATCTAATCCTGTAGTATCTCAATGGAGATACAGCAGTGGTTCTCAAAGTGTGTTCCCAGTACCAGCAGCATCAGCTGGGACTTTGTCAGAAATGCAGATTTCTGGCCTATCACAGGCTGGCTGACTCAGAAGTACTAAAGCTCTGTGGTTGGCTCTAGGTGATTCTGGCTAACATCTGAGAACCACTGAAGAGGAAGGGAACTGAGATTTACTGAACAAATTAATAGCAAAAATCAGACTTCCAGGAGACTAGTCTGATCCACAAAAAGGACAATTACGTAGGATCCCCGAGCATTTTAGAAATAGTTATTTTATATAAATGAATAATGATAATGTATTAGTTCTCCATGGTCCTCTGTCCTAGGCAATTCTCTAAAAATCAAGTTGCAGGCAGTGCATTTAAATTATTATACTTACACTAGCTATGGCTGACTTCATTTGGATTCACATGAAAACTGTCCCTTTCTCCTAACTGCACTGTGCATCTAATCCAGGCTGAAGGGCCAAATATTTCCCTGTTAAGCTATAAATGTGCAAGTCTACGTTTTAGAGGTTGGAGGTGGGAGATGGGTGAGATCGGGGCTCCCTTTACATGGAGGTTTGTCCTAGAAATTCCTGAATGGCAAGTGGTAAGTGACAGCCATGCAGAGTGACTGCCGCTAGTGTGGGGGTGGGGGAGCCGACAGCTGCTGAGGATGGGTGTGTCCAGTGTACTGGGGCGGGGGGGGGGGGGGAGCACAAGGAAAAAGAGAGGAGACAGTGAGGGAGGGGTCCACAGCATGGTTTACACAGACTTCAAAGCCAGGGACAGCCTTGCCCTAGGCCTGTGCTGAGAACTGGAGAAAGTAGGCAGAAAACATGATTCCTGTCATCAAAAGAGGTACTCCAACTTGAGCTTCAGGATGAGGGAAGAAATAAGGAACAAAAAGGCAAATGGTGGGGAAAGTGGGCAAGTCCCCTGGGAAGGAACTGTTTAGTGCCTTCAACTTGTGCCAAGGAACTGGGAACAAGAAAACCAGCTTGTAAAAATGCCTCCAAACCACAGTTTCTACTCCAAACTGACCTCATGTGAGAATAAAACTTATTTGTGCACTTGAACTGACTATTTGTGCTGGACTGAAGTGGACTGGAACAGAGAGAGGAAAACTTATTTACGAAGAACAAGAACAAGCAACAGTGGGGAGGCCAAGACCAGGAGGTGCCTCTCTCTAACAGATGCCTCTCTCTGCACACAGGTGTCAGACAAGGCAGCTCACCTTTCCTACACATCAGTCATGGCTTCACCGACCCGACCTGACTGCAGAGGAGGTGTGGGCCTGTTTTGTTCTGAGGCACGGCATGCTTCCAGAAGTATTAGGGAAAGGTCACCTAGGGAGGCTGCACAGATCTTTGTGTCAGAGGACTTGGAACTTGGGGGCCCCTGAAGTGCAGCTTGACCTTTCTGATGTTTCTGAGAGGCAGACATTGGAGTTGGTCTGGGGATACTTTCTCAGGGCTCTGGTTAAGCCCCAACCTGCTCAACAGTTCTAGGCCTACCCTGGCATCCTGTTAGGAGGTCCTGAAGTTTCTGAAACAGATTTTCAAAGTGAAGACATTGGAGTTAACTTAGGCTCATGTTAGGGATTAACACTGAAGACATTTCACGAGTTACCAGGGAAGGCTGAGAACTTCCCATAAGGCTGCTGCTGCTATTTTGGGAGAGACTGGTTGGTGACTGACTCTGAACTCAAAATTTTTAGAGGATGTGTGGAATACTTAGAGGATGGTGAATCTGGTCCCAGAATGTTAGCAAAATAATTAAAACTTTAAAAGAACTCATATCAGGATGGCCTGCTTCCTAAGAGCACGCATGAACCAGCAGCAGCAAGTGGGTCTGGCAGCCTTCCAGAGGTTCTTTCATGGAAGCACAGTGCCTGGTCTGCTGACTTTGTGGCCATTCAGAACATCTTTGGTAATACAGGTCCATGATCCCTCATCTACAATTCCTAATGAAGAGGTCTGAAAGCTATGTGTTCAGGTGGCAGTATGTAAACTCCTTGGACATAAAACCTAACTTGCCCTGAAGCGATTTTTAGCCACTATCTATCCTAAATGTGAATATTCATGCTCCACTGAATTAATACTTTATTCGGTGATAAGGTGTTCCGATGGGAATTAGATGTTATATAGCTAATACACCCTATTACCTTTTAAAGTCCAAAAAATGCTGAATTCCACAGCATACTTGGCCCCAAAAGCTTGGATAGGGACTGTGGGCCCGGATTGCTGTCTTTGGCTTAAAGACAATTGTAGGTGCCTGTTTCTTAGATCCAGAATGCAGCTAAATCCAACCCCAGACAGCCAAAGAAATATGGTAAAACAGGAGTGGGGTTGAGTTAGGGACAAAACTGAGGTATATCTGAGGACTAGGGGGACAGTATGGCAATATCAGCGTCTATCATGACCAGGAGTCTGACGAGACAGGAGTCAGCTGCTCCTTGAGGTGGCAGCCCCTTCGCACTCCCAGGATGCTGGCTCTGGGCAACAGCTCCTGTGACCTGAGGGCTAACTGGTCAGGACTCTGTGGGTCAGTTGGAGGAGCTGGACTGATCCTTAGAGAGTCAGGCTGTCTCGCTAGAACTAGAGGCACTGATGACTACTAGTAAATGCCTAATGTACTTGGTGAAGCAGAGCTCTGATTTCTACAAAGAGTCTTTGTTCCCAGTCTCAAGTCCTGAATCTTGGAAGACACACGTGCTTTTGTTGTGGCAGCATCCTCATCACTAGAACCTTGTGTGTCTTTCCAGCTAGATTAGAATTTTCTTGAGCACAGGGGCCACCATCTTATTTATCCCTGTGTCCTTGGCACTGAGCACAGTGTTGGGCACTGAGAATGCATCCATTAAACGTTTGTGAATGAATGAAAGGCCTGCCTATCTAAGGGTCACGTCTTGCTTTGTCCTGACTCCTAGATCACAGACAGATACGCAGCTGGGCAGATGCATGAAATGGGTCACCTATGTATAACCTTGCTAAGTAGGGATGTGAGAGAATGGAGCTGTATTTATTGGTCACATTTAGCATTTATTTTTCCAATAGTTTATTTAAAACCACCAAATTTCTACTAAGTTTAACTTAAACTATCCCCTGAAGCAGAGGGAGATGGTAGATTTTGTTGATGGGAAAAAGAGAAGACTTGGCAAACAAACCTTCTTATTAAGTAACTAGAGGCCGGTGCACAAAAATTTGTGCACTGGGGGGGGGGGGGGTGGTCCCTCAGCCCGGCCTGTGCCCTCTCCCAGCCTGGGACCCCTCGGGAGATAACGACCTGCTGGCTTAGGCCTGCTCCCGGGTGGCAGAGGGCAGGCCCAATCCGTAGGTGCAGCCCCTGGTTGGGCTCAGAGCAGGGCCGATTGGGGAGTTGGGGCACCGCCTCCTGTCATACACAGAGCAGGGCAGATTGGGAGGTTGCGATGCCACCCTCAGTCACGCTCAGGGTAGGGCCGATTGGGGGGTTGGGGCACCGCCCCCTGTCACACTCAAGGCAGGGTCGATGGGGAGGTTGCGGCGCCACCCCCTGTCACACAAAGAGCAGGGCCCATCAGGGGGTTGGGGCGCTGCCCCCCGTCATGCACAGAGCAGGGCAGATCAGGGGGTTGTGGAGCTCCCCCCTGTCACGCACAGAGCAGGGCCAATCAGGGGGTTGGGGCGCCGCCACTGTCACACTCAGGGCAGGGCCGATGGGGAGGTTATGGCTCTACCCTGTCACACACAGAGCAGGGCCCGTGGGGTGGGGGGGTTGGGGCGCCGCCCCCTTTCACACACAGAGCCGCAGGGCGATCAGGGGGTTTGGGCGCTGCCCCCTGTCATGCTGATCCCAGTGCCGGGAGACCTCGCGGCTCTGCTGATCCCAGTGCTGGGGGGCATATTACCCTTTTACTATATAGAATAGAGGCCTGGTGCATGGGTGGGGGCTGGCTGGTTTGCCCTGAAGGGTGTCCCGGATCAGGGTGGGGGTCCCCACTGGGGTGCCTGGCCAGCCTGGATGAGGGGATGATGGCTGTTTGCAGCTGGTCACACACCCTTCAGGTGGGGGTCCCCACTGGGGTGCCTGGCCAGTCTGGCTGAGGGGCTGAGGGCTGTTTTCAGGCTGGGACTGAAGCTCCCAACTGCTCCTTTTTTTCTTTTTTTCTTTTTATTCTGAGCCAGCTTTAGCTCTGAGGCTCCAGCTCTTAGCCCTCCGCTTCTGAAAGCAGGTTATCTGGTTTGTTTAGGTTCTACAATCGAAACTCTGTATCAACTCCAGGTCTGAGATCCCGGCTAGCTGAAAGCTGGTTCCTGGGGTTTTGTTTAGCTTCTATTTTTGTAACTATGTTTCAAACTGCCAGCTCAGAGGCCTGCAGCAGCAGGAGGGGAACGTTGGAGTCCTCCATCACTTAAGCAAGCAAGCCTCATGTTAGTTTCAAGCTGCCTGGCTGCCGGCCGCCATCTTGGCTGGCAGTTAATTTGCATATCACCCTGATTAGCCAATGGGAAGGGTAGCGGTTGTACACCAATTACCATGTTTCTCTTTTATTAGATAGGACTAGTGGCCCGGTGCACAAAATTCGTGCACGGAGGTGGGGGATGTCCCTCAGCCTGGCCTGCACCCTCTCCAATCTGGGACCCCTCGGGGGATGTCCGACTGCCGGTTTAAACCGGCAGTCGGACATCCCTCTCACAATCCAGAACTGCTGGCTCCTAACCGCTCACCTGCCTGTCTGCCTGATCACCCCTAACCACTCTGCCTGCTGGCCTTCTCACCCCAACTGCCCCCCCTTGCCAGCCTGAGTGCCCCCAACTGCCCCATCTGCCGGTCTGCTCACCCCCAAATGCCCCCTACTCACCCCCAACTGCCCTCCCCTCCTGGCCTGATCACCCCTAACCACCTCTGCCTTGGCCCCGCCACCATGGCTTTGCCTGGAAGGATGTCTGTAAGGTCTCCTGGAAGGTCTTCCGGTCTAATTAGCATATTACCCTTTTATTAGTATAGATAATGTCACGAGCAGTTACAGAGTCAAGGAATTTGGAGATGCAAACAACTTCAGAAATCACCTAAATCATACAGCATTTACATGGTTGCTCCAGAGACACATGGTTGTCATGATCAAGACTGGAACAAGAACCATGTCCCCGAGTTCCCAAATTGGCACTGTTTCTACACTGAAAGTGGGACTGAAGACCTGAGACTGTTTGCATTTTATAAGATTGTCTTACTTCTCATGGTACTTCCTTAAAATGTAAATTTTAAATATATTTTATTGATTTTTTACAGAGAGGAAGGGAGAGAGATAGAGAGTTAGAAACATCGATGAGAGAGAAACATCGATCAGCTGCCTCCTGCACATCTCCCACCGGGGATATGCCCGCAACCCAGGCACATGCCCTTGACCGGAATCGAACCTGGGACCCTTCAGTCCGCAGGCCGACGCTCTATCCACTGAGCCAAACCGGTTTCGGCAAATTTTAAACATCACACAGTAAAGCCTCATTAGGATGGACATCTATAATAATTTATCCAACCCAAACTTGTTTGTTACGCTATTAGCAGAAACAGTTCTGGTTAAGAACTAAAATTGCTCACTAGCCAGGCAGCTCAATTGGTTAGAGTGTAATGCTGATATGCTAAAGTTGAAGGTTTAATCCCCACTCAGGACACATAAAAATATCAATCAATGAATGCATAAGTAAGTGGAACAACAAATCAATGTTTCTCTTTCTCTAAAATCAATAAAAAACAATTAAAAAAAGAATTAAAATAACTAACATTTATACTTAATTTATATATCAGACTGACTGCTTACAAAATTAATTAGAATAAGTAAGGTTTAACTGTGTATACAACACACACACACACCACACACACATACACACACACACACACACAGATAAAAGACATTTTTGGATTGTTTCGAAATGTTTCCAGAAGCCCATGTACATTATAATCCACAACCTCAAGATGACAGAAAAAACTTACCACTGCCAGCACTACCCTCTCTCTTGCTGCGGGAACCTCCGGGGCCATCTCTGCCAGACTTTATACGCTAGAACAAGAAGAAGATGAGTTTAAAAGAATAACTCATATTTCTTCAAAGTTGAATATAACTAAACGTTGATTTTTAAATTAACATTACTATGTAACTCTGAAGACTTATTGCTCCTACATTTCTGAATGCTGGGGTCAAATTGATTATTACCTGAATCACTTCTATAGGAATAAAGACTATGTTGTGTAACGCAGAGATTCAAAGTCTGCCCTCTAACATGCTGAGTGATCAGTCCTTGTCACACTCAAGTGGCACTTATACTTCAAACTGCAGTGAAACCTCTGCTTATACAAACATCCTAAAAACCAAATATTCTCTTTTTTAAAAAACATGTTTTTATTGATTTTAGAGAGAGAGGGGGAGAGGGGGTAGAGAGACAGAAACATTGATGAGAGAGAAACATCTATCTGCTGCCTCCTGCATGCCCCCTATTGGGGATCGAGCACCAACTGGCTCATTTCTAGGACCTCTTGGTTCATGGGTTGATGCTCAACCACTAAGCAACACTGGCCAGGCCCCAAATATTCTGTGGATGGGAAGTTCAGGTTTAAACATGATCGTTTGGAATCGAGGGTGGGTAGAAGAGAAGGGAATCTATTAAAAGGCTATTTCCTGCATTGTTCTACTCTACAATGGTTGAACCTAAACTATTACAGGGCTAAAGGCAAAATGGCTTTTGAAATTCAACTTCTACAATAAATGTGCTATTAAAATCTCACAAAATGCCTAATCTGTTCAATTGTCTACTTTCTTAAACACAAATTCACCCTTAAAGAAAAATACCTCCAAGCTATGACATTCTTAGGTTTCTTTTTATATTTTACCAGAGGCCTGATGCAGGAAATTCATGCAAGAGTAGCCCTTCCCCCCCTCTCCCGGCCACCCCCCCCCCCCGCCCCCTCTGCCAGCACTGGCTTCCCTCTGGCACCTGGGACCCAGGCCTTGGCCCTCACAGCCCCGGCTTCATCCAGAAGGTCGTCCAGAAGGACGTCTGGTCTAATTAGCATATTATGCTTTTATTATTATAGATTGCTTTGTATTTTGCTTAAGTGTTAGAATTTTTTAAAAAGAGGAAAGCCTTTAAAATATTTTTTATTGATTTTTAGAGCAAGAGAAAGGAAGAAGGACAGAGAGACAGAAACATCGATGAGAGAGAAACATTATTGATCAGCTGCCTCCTGCACACCCCCTACTGGGGATAGAGCCCACAACCTGGAATGTGCGCCAACCAGAATCAAACTAGTGACCTCTTGGTTCATGGGCTGATGTTAAACCACTGAACCCCATCGGCTGGGCAAGTGTTAGAATTTTTATATCAACACGAATCTGCCTCAAGTCGCACTTTGACTGGTGTGAGGCAGGTCCTGACAGTAGGTAAAAGAGGAAGCTTTGGAATAATAACTGACAAAATGATTCTCATCACAGCAAAACTAAAATGTGAGGGAAGGAGCCACATAAATGGGACACAGATCAGAAAGTGACAGAGGTCTATGTTTGTTGACATGGAAAGCTGTCCATGTTATTTTGGGGAAAACATATGGGGGTTATAAGCCAGTATTTTTGTAAAAATTCAATTTTTGTAAAAAAAAAGTCCCATTAAAAATATATGTATTGCTATGTTTGTGTATATTTGTAAAATGCCCAGGAAGACACATACCAAAATGCTAGTGTTCTCAAAGTACTAGGATGGATGATTTTCACGTCTTTCTTTATACATTTCTATTTGAATTAAAATAGTACTTATAAAAGTAATCTACTTGACTTTTTAACAGAATGTTTATTTTTTAATAATGTACTAAAAGTTGACATTCTTAGTCTGAAAAAATATGATGCCATTCCCATTTTGAAAAAAAAAAGAGAGAAGGTACAAAACTAATGTAGATACAAATAATATAATGGGACAAATTAAAAAACAGGCGTTGAGAGTAAGAAACATTTTTTCCTTTTACATCTACTGTTCAATATGAGCATATGACTAAATATGTCTTCTACTACTCTTCTGGAATTGGAATAAAACCAGAGCCTTACACATTCTACTCAGAGTGGAGGTTGAAAACCTGCCACCCCATGAACTGTTACCTGTCCTTGATGAAGTGAGCACAGAACTCAAGGTTGAGGGTTTTCAAACTTGCATACTGATTTCATGTTTCTGACATCCAAGTGCATGATCATTTTTCTAGTGATGTCAATGACAGATTGAGACAAAAAATTAACTGCACCACAGATCATTTGAGAAGCATTGATCTAGAATACTCTTCCAATTTTACAGCTAATGAGAATGAGGTCAGAAGGAACAACTGTCCCTTCTGAGTCTCAGAGCTGGCCAATGATCAAGCCAGGAGAGAAGTCCAGGGTCCTGTCCACCACATTTGCACTTATTACATAAGACTTAGATATTTGTCCAATAGAACAAGTAGCAGTTATTGTTTCCTAGTTAAGGATTCCTAAGATTGGCTCTGACTTCAAATTCAAGAGAAAACTGCAAAAGAATGCATAAACCTGGCTGTAACTTCCTGTACTCAGACCTCTACGCACACTTCTTCGTAGATATCTCCATACTTGCTTAAACACTAGCTCCTCTAGGAATGATCTCTGAGTCCTCCTCTGAAGCAAAACCCCTCCATCTCTGTTCCCAGAGCTCGTTTCCCTCACATGCCCCATTACCCTGGAAGAGGAACTGGTGTTCACCTTGCACTCCCATGTTACGAGTACCTTCAGCATGTGGCTGACTCTTACATGTCACTGTGTCTTCCACAGAGCACAGCACTGTGATAAATGTTTCCTGAGAGGAGGAATGAGGACTAACACAAGGCAATGCATGAAGACACTGACATCAATGGCCTTTAACAAAAAAGTGATTAGGAATCTACACCTGAAATATGTAACTAATGCTCAAATTACCATTAATTTGATATCAACAATGCATATTTTCTTCCACATTTTTGTTAGATTTCATAAATTCAATAATGCATAAAATGTGCAAGACATTCTTGTAGCTTTCATTAAATAAACTTTAAAACAAATTTTATTTCTTCTGTAAGTAAATTTTAAAGCCATGCCTTTATGAGACCTTATTACTAAACTAGAGGCCCAGTGCATGAAATTCCTGCACTGGGGGGGGGAGGGGTCCCTCACCCCAGCCTGCACCCTCTCGCAGTCTGTGAGACCTCGGGGGATGTCTGACTGATGGCTTAGACCCGCTCCCCGGAGCCGTCAGTCACACATCCTTAGAGCTGCCGCAGGGGTGGGAGAGGCTTCCGCCACCACTACTGTGCTCACCAGCCATGAGCCCGGCTTCTGGCTGAGTGGTGCTCCCCCTGAGGGAGCACACTGACCACCAGGGGGAAACTCCTGCATTGAGCGTCTGTCCCCTAGTGGTCAGTGCACGTCATAGCAACTGGTCATTCTGCTGTTCGATCAATCTGCATATTAGCCTTTTATTATATAGGATCTCTTTTCTTTTAGGAAATATAATCAAAGGGTTTCTGCTCAAATAGATTGTATAGTTATTTTTATGCTTTTTGATAAAATTTAAACTTGAGGATAAAAACCAACTACATTTTACATTAGTTTTGAATGTCATATGATATTGTGGACAAAAGAAAGCATTTATTGAAATTGTTTGCTGATTTCTTTGGGGAGAAAATAGCAAATATTAGAACAGAATTTCTCTATTTCAATATTTTGAGAATTCAGAAATTTGATTTTTAAAATGGAATGAATTACTAAAGTACTCCTATTTTTTGACTAGCAATTAAAACTTCCTGTATTCTGTAAATTATTTCTTTATCCATTTTCTTCTGCCTCCTAATAATTTCCTTTTGTTGTCTAATCCTCTTTAGAATTTTAGCTGACATTTTTCTCTTTTTCATATTTAAAACAGTGTCATCACTGCCTGCTCTTCCCATTTTGCTCTTTCCCAAAGAGTCAAGTTTGGCAGAAACCAAACCTCTCTTAAAACATAATACTGTTGTGGGGCCCAGTGTCCAAATGGTAAAGCGACTCCTGTCTGGCCCACTGGCCTGTGTCTGGAATCGCTTCCTGCTGGCACTAATGAATACACAATGTATGGAATTTCTTCTTACTCAGAATGTGATCCCTCAACAACAAATGTGAGAACGGTCTTCTTTTCCATAATAGTTCCAGGAAGACGACGAATTTCTTTGATGAATTACTTTATATAAACAACCTTCTGGCTTTAACATCTTAAAAAAGGCATTAGGGGCTCAGGGAGACACATTAATCCTGAATCAAATAAACCTGAATCAATTTATCTTTCTTTCTTAGGTTTATACAAATTCTTTTCCATTTGAAAATTTTAAAAAAAAATTCATGGCCTGATTTATTTTATGTCTACACCCCTCCTTTAAATCAGACTCCATACCCTAGCTGTCTTTTTATTATCTGCAAGGTGACCCTTTGGGAGCATAAACTGTACAATAGTGCTTCTCAGACTTTGGTTAATATAAAAATTACCTGGAGAATTATTTTAAAAAGCACATACACAGATTTTTGGATCAATACCCAGAGACTGTAATTCTGGAGTAGGGTTTGGGTAGTTTGTAATTCTAACTACATATGATTCTGAAGCTCTACTAGTCCATAGACCACACTTGACTAGCACTGTTCTGAGACCCTAACTCCTATGGTGAGTTGATGGCAAGGTACATTTTGATCTAATCCATTGCACAAAATAGCGACTTTGCTGGATGCAGAATAAATAAGGACTGTATACAACTAAAAATGATGACTTGCATCACTCTCTTTCTCTGCTTTTCCCAAGGTGTCAGGTACAGTGTTAGGAGGCAGGATTTGAATCTCAGGTCTGCCCCCAATACCTGGTGACTTGCAGAAAGTTACTAGCCATTACAGGACTCAGTTTTCTTACCTGTAAAAAGTAGTAATAATCACACCATATCCAACATCATAGGATTATTGGGGTGATCACAGTAGTTGAGGCATGTAAATTGCTTAGAACAATGCCTACACTTAGCCATGAAATAAATACATGTTAGCTGTCGTTATTAATGTCTAGTTAAGCACTGTAGTAGAGTAGAATTAAAGGAAAACCTGTCACCAAAAGATTGCTGACATCATTCAGGAGGTTATCAGGTAAAGATTTTTTTTTTAAAAATCAGACATAGAAAGCTACCAACTATAAAAAAGACATGCACCTGTCTAAAGATGTGGAAATATTTAAAGAAATCAAGATATATCTATAAAACAGGGTGTTATGGAGGCATCAACAACGATTTGATGAAGAAATTTTAATTACATGGGAAAAAACGTTAAGGACAGATTCTAAACAAGAAACAGAAAAAAAAGTAACATAAAGTTTTAGAAAAGGAACTTATTATATCTTGTTTCATGATTATTATTATGTTTTGTGCTCTACAAGCCAGGAAAGAGCTCCCTATGCCCTGGGTTCACAACCTAGAGAAGAAACTGAGAAATGCAACAATTAACTGAGAAGCTGGCTCTCAGGTAGATGAGAATTCTTTCTCTTTAACCTTCTTCGTCTTCCTAGGACCTTCCTTGTCAACTAACTTTCCCCCTCCACTTTGTGTTTATAAGCAAAACATAAAAAGAGAAAACATCAGGAAAATGTTTCTTTGACATAAAATTTAATGAGGAGTACTGAAGAATGATAGAGAAATTGATTTCAAGGAAAATGAAGACAGTGCTTTGTGGATGAGGACAGAGCTTTAACCCGAAAGATGAAGGTATAACAAGGTGGGAAGGGAAGATATTAAGGAGAAGCTAAAAGAACATAAATGACACTGGGTTTTATACAGATTACAATAAGAATAGTGGTAAAATATTACTGAAAGAAGTTTTGCTTCAGCACAGGGAGACATTAATAATTTGGTAAGGTAAACACTGGATGATCTAAATGCATCAATGATAACTCATATGGTAACAAGCTTAATAAAGTATTCTTTTTAAAAAAAATTATTTATTGTTGAAAGTATTACATATGTCCCCCTTTCCCCCGTTGACTCCCTCTAGCCCCCTGTCCCATCCCAGGCCTTCAGCACCCTATTGTGTGTCTATGGTTATGCATATTTGCATACAAGATCCTTGGTTGATTACCTCACACCCAACCACCCTCCCCTGCCTTCCCTCTGAGATTCTGCACTCTGTTCCATGCCTCCATGTCTCTGGAGCCACTCCATTCATCTGTTTGTTACTTAGTTTCCACACATGAGTGCAATCATGTGATACTTGTCTTTCTCTGACTGACATTTCACTCAGCATGATACTCTCCAGGTCCCTCCATGCTGTCTCAAAGGGTAAGAGATTATTCTTCTTTACTGCTGCATAGTATTCTACGGTATAAATGTAGCACAGCTTTTTTATACACTCATCTACTGATGGGCACTTGGGCTGTTTCCAGATTTAGCTATTGTAAATTGTGCTATGAACATAGGGGTGCATACATTCTTTCTGATTGGTGCTTTGGGTTTCTTAGGCTATCTCCCCAGGAGTGGGATTCCTGGGTTAGATGGCAGTTCCATTTTTAATTTTCTGAGGAAACTCCATAGTGTTTCCCATAATGGTTGCACCAGCCTGTATTCCAACCAGCCACGTATGAGGGTTCCCTTTTCTCTACATCCTCGCCAGCACTTATCATTTGTTGATTTGTTGATGGTAGCCATTATGACAAGTGTGAGATGGTACCTCATTGACGTTTTGATTTGTATCTCTCGGATGATTAGTGCCTTTGAGCATTTTTTTTTCATATGTTTCTTGGCCTTCTGTATGTCCTCTTAGGAGAAGTGAATAGTTAGGTCCTTTGCCCATTTTTTAATTATATTGATTCTCTTCCTTTTGTTAAGTTGTATGAGTTCCTTATATATTTTGGATATTAACCCTTTCTCAGATGTATCATTGGCAAATACGTTCTCCCTTTTCATTTGGATGCTGGTTTCTTTTGCTGTGCAGACGCTTTTTATTTTGATGTAATCCCATTTGTTTATTTTCTCCCTGGTTTCCTTTACCCTAGGATATGTTATTAGCAAATATAATGCCTGAGATTTTGCTGCCAATGATTTCTTCTAAAATTTTTATGGTTTCACAACTTACATTTAAGTTTTTTTGAGTTTATTCTTATGTATGGTGTAAGTTTGTGATCTAGTTTCTTTCTTCCTTTTCTTTTTGCATGTATCTGTCCAATTTTCCCAACACCAATTATTGAAGAGACTGTCTTTACTTTTACTCCATTGTATCCTTTTGCCCCTTTTGTCAAATGGTAATTGAGCATCATGGCTTGGATTGATTTCTGGGTTCTCCATTCTGCTCCATTGATCTATAGGCCTGTTCTTATGCCAGTATCAGGTTGTTTTTAGTACAGTGGCTTTGTAGTATAACTTGATATCTGGTATTGTGATTACTCCAACTTTGTTCTTCTTTCTCAGGATTGCTACAGCTATTTGGGGTCTTTTTTGGCTCCGTATAAATAAATTTTGGGATATTTGTTCTAGATCTGTGAAATATCTTGTTGGTATTCTAATAAGGATTGCATTGAATCTGTAGATTGCTTTGGGTCATATGGACATTTTAATGATGTTGATTCTACCAATCCAGGAACACGGTATATTCTTCCACTTGTTTATATCTTCCTCTATGTCTTTTTTCAATGTCCTGTTTTCTGAGTACATGTCTTTTACCTCTTTGGTTAAGTTTATTCCTAAGTATCTTAATTTCTTTGTTGCAATGGTAAATGAGATTGTGGTTTTTAATTTGTGGGTTTTTTTTTTTAGTTTTTCTTTCTGAGAGATTGTTATTGATGTATAAAAATGCCATCAATTTCTGGGTGTTAATTTCATATCCTGCTACATTGCCAAATTCACATATTAAATCTAGCAGGTTTTTTTTTTTTGTGGAGTCTTTAGCATTTTCTATGTATAATATCATGTCAATCATGTCACTTTTATTTCCTCCTTTCCAGTTTGGATTTCTTTTCTGTTTTCTTCTTGTCTGAGAGCTGTGGCTAGGACTTCCAGTAGTATGTTGAATAAGTATGGTGAAAGCAGACTTCCCAATCTTGTCCCTGTTCTTAGGGGGGAATATTTTTAGTTTTTGTCCATTGTGTATGATGTTGGCTGTAGGTTTGTCATTGATGGCCTTTATTATGTTGAGGGATGTTCCCTCTATCCCACTATGATGAGAGTTTTTTATCAAAAATAGGTGTTAGATTTTGTTGAATGCTTTTTCTGAATATACTGATATGATTATATGATTTTTTTCTTTCAATTTGTTTATGTGATATATCACATTTATTGTTTTGCAAATATTGTACCAGCTTTGCATCCCTGTAATAAATCCCACTTGGTATTGGTGTATGATCTTTTAAATATATTGCTGGATCTGATTTGCTAATATTTTGTTGAGGATTTGAGCATCTATGTTCATCAGGGATATTGGCCTGTAATTATCTTTCTTTGTAGTGTCTTTATCTGGTTTTGGGATTAGGATAATGCTGGGCTCATTAAAAAAAAGCTTGGAGGTGTTCTTTCCTCTTGGAATTTTTGGAATACTATCTTCTCCTTGTGGTAATCCTATGATGTGGATGTTGTTACGTTTCATGTTATTTCAAAGTTCCCTTAAAGTACTCCTCTACTTTTTAATTCTTTTTGCTTCTTTAATAGGGTGATTTTTTTCTATCTTGTCTTCCAAGTCATTGATTTGATCTTCTGTCTCATTTAACCTACTTTTAATTCCTTCCAGTGTATTCTTGATGTCAGCTTTGTCATTCTTCAGTTGCAACTGATTCTTATTTATGGTTTCTATTTCTTGTTTTATGCTGTTGTAGTTCCCACCAAGTTTCTTGATATTCTCACTAAGTTCCTTGAACATCCTTATAATCATGACATTGAACTCTATATCTGGTAATTTGCTTTTCTCCATTTAGTTTAGCTCTCTTTCTGGAGTTCCTCTTTTTCTTTCATTTGGGGATAGTTTCTTTGTCTCCCCCTTTTTGTTTACCCTTTGTATTTGTTTCTATGTGGTAGATCAAACTGCTATGCCTCCCAGTCTTAGTGGTATGGCTCAATGTAGTCAGTGTTTTGTGGGACCTAGTGGTACAGTTCCTCTGGTCTTCTGAGCTGGTTGCTCTAGGAATTTCCCTTATGTGAATTATTTGGGTTCTCCTGTTGTAATTGGGTCTTATTTTTGTCCTGTTCATGGGTGGAAGCTCCTCTCAGGCAGGCTGACTGTAAGGCTCACCCCAGACCACTTGGTGAGAACTATTGTGCAGGTGGTGTCACAACAAAATAAAACAACAAAACAAGAAACAAAACATAAACATACACAAGACCCCTAAAACAACAACAAAAACAACCAGAAAAGAAGAGGAAATTAGGAAGGAAAAATGAGAGTAATAGAATAAAAAATAAAAAAATAAAAACTATGAGGAGGAAAAAAGGGGGAAGAAAAAGGAATATGGAAGGGCAGAGATGAATGAAAGAAAATAGGAATAAAGAATAGGGAGAGGAAAACAGTATAAAATAAAAAGGAAGAAAATATAAAGAAAATAGAGGCAAAAACAGAAAAAAATAAAAAAAGGAAAAACAAAGAGAAAACAGGAAAAAGAAGAAAAAAAATAGGGTAAGAAAAGCGAAAATTATATTTATGAAATAAAAAGAGTAACTAAAATTATAAATCAATAAAGAAGAAAGATAAAGAAAAAAAGTAAAGTGGCATTCATCTCAGCAGAGTTTAGTGTCTCCTGGGAGGCCCCTTTGGGTCCTGCTCTTCTGATTACTGAGGCTATTTTGTCGGCTAATTCTGGACTTCCCAGGAGGTACTTAGGTGCTAACCACTGTGAGAAACTGTCATCCTTTGGCTCTCAGCAACCTGTTTGAAGCTTCAACCTATACACAGTTTGTATCATTCTCCATAGGACTTTATGTGGGAGAGTCCCAGCTGCACTCTAAGGCCATTTTGTTAGCAGCTTAGGACCCATTTACGTGTCAGTAGCCTTCTGCCTCCACCTGTCTTTTCCTGACAGCCAGCTGTCAATCTTAATCATTCAGTCTGTTTCTGAAAGGGCTTTAGGCAGAATCAGGAGTACAGACCTCTAGGTCTTCAATGAGGGGGAGGTGTCATTCAGATTTCAGGGAAAGTGATGGGTGTGTTTCCCTGTTCCAGAGCTACTCCTCTGAGAATGTCTCAGAATATTTCCCTGCCTTTGGCTGGGCAGAGATCCTACTATGCAGTCCAGTGGGATCAGCTGGAAACTGGGAGTTTTGGGAAAGCACCAAATTCCCAGGATGTGGGGCAGACAGCCCTACCCCAAACCAGTCACCGATGCTCCCTGAGACTGTTCAAACCCACAGGCTTGGCCTCTGCTGCTGTCTCCTCTGCAAAGGTAGATGCATGGTGTGGCAGGCAGGGCTCCTGAGCATGGGGCGGGTAATATCACTAGAGCAGGTTTTTCCCCACTTTTCCTGACTATGGTCCTGGGAGGGGCTGCAGCACCTCTCATGAAAAATGGATGTTTCAATTTGGGGGGGGGATATGACCAAATGCAGGTCTCCCGGTCACTGCTTTTCCATGTCTCCAGAATGACAGATTAAAACCATTTTTCAAGCTCTGCATTTAAGACCAGCTATAAAACTTGCGTTGCCCACATGATAAATTAGATACAAACATTGCAGCAATGTTCGGAGTAGTCTTGTAAAGCAGTCTTCTCTCGACTTCAGAATAGGCAGAGTAGGTCAGGTAGACAAGATAATTGGGAATTTTAGCTTTGCCACCGGAATGATGCACAAACTACTCAGTCACTCACAGATTGAGAAGAACTGCGGGTTGCCAGGACGAGGCGGTGGTGAGCATCGACAGGCCCTGCAACAGTAAGACTGCCCCTCTTTGTGGGGCTGGGCAGCATGGCACTGATGTTGTGCCCCTGTAGCCTGGCAGTCCATTGTTATTACAATATTACTGACTGTATTCCTTATGCTGTACTTTATATCTCGACGATTTTTCTCTAACTACCAATTTTGTAGTTAATCTTTTTAAATAAAATCCCCCAATCCCTATCCTATTTGGAAACTGTCAAAATGGTGTCTGTATCTATGAGTCTGTTTCTGTTCTGCTACTTCATTTAGCTTTTTAGATCCCACATATAAGTAAAATCATATAGTATTTGCCTTTCTCTGTCTGACTTATTTCACTCGACACAATACCCTCTAAGTTCACCCATGTTGTCATTTTTTATTTTTATGGCTGAGTCATATTTGATTGTATATATGCACACTTCTTTATCCATTCATCTATTAATGGACACTTAATTTGCTTCCATATCTTGGCTATTGAAATAATGCCACAATGAACATATGGGTATATATTTCTTTTTTTATTTAGTGTTTTGGGTTTCTTTGGATAAATACCTACAAGTGAAACTGCTGGGTCCTTCTTTGTCCCTTGTTATATAGCTTTGTTTTAAAGTCTATTTTGTCTGGTATTGCTACCCCAGCTTTTGTTTGTTTTCATTTTCATGAAATATTGTTTTCCATTCCTTTACTTTCAGTCTGTTTGTGTGTTTTGATCTGAAGTGAGTCTCTTTTAAACAGTATATGTAAGGGTTATGTTTTATTATCCATTTAGTCACTGTATGCCTTTTGATTGGAGTAATTAATCCATTTGGATGTAATGTAAAGTATATATATGTGTATCCATATCAATTTTATTATTCATATTTTCTATGTTTTCCTCCGCCTTTTCCTTTTTCTTCTTAAGACCCTTGAATATTTCTTGTAACACTGGTTTGATGGTAATGAACTCCTTTAGCTTTTTCTTATCTGGGAAACTCTTTATCTGTCCTGCAATTCTAAACAATAGCCTTCCTGGGTAAAGTCATCTTGGTTGTAGATCCCTCCTTTTCATCACTTTAAATATTTCATGCCAATCCCTTCTAGCCTATAGAGCAGGGGTCCTCAAAACTATGGCCCGCGAGCCACATGCAAATGCAAATACTGTATTTGTTCCCGTTTTGTTTTTTTACTTCAAAATAAGATATGTGCAGTGTGCATAGGAATTTGTTCATAGTTTTTTTTTTTTAAACTATAGTCCAGCCCTCCAACGGTCTCAGGGACAGTGAACTGGCCCCCTGTTTAAAAAGTTTGAGGACCCCTGCTATAGAGTTTCTGTTGAGAAATCAGCTGACAGTCTTATGGGGGCTCCTTTGTAAGTTACTAACTGGTTTTCTCTTGCTGACTTAAAGATTCTCTCCTTGTTTTTAACCTTTGGCATTTTAATTATGATGTGTCTTGGTGTGGGCCTTTTGGGTTCATCTGGGTTGGGACTCTGCTTTTCCTGGACTTGTATGTATTTCCTTCACCAGGTTAGGAAAATTTCCTTACCTTCTAAATCACTGATTTGATCCTCTGCTTCATCAACTCTACTCTTTTTTCAAAAAACTGAAATTCTTTATTGTTGAAGGTGTTACATATGTCTTCTTTTCCCCCCTTGACCTCTCCCCAGCCTCTTCACCCCCCAGCACATACCCTCCTACTGTCTGTATCCATTTATTATGCTTATATGCATGCATACAAGTCCTTTGGTTGATCTCTGTAAATTATTTTTCATTTCAGTTATTATATCCTTCATTTCTCACTGTTTTTAAAAAAATAATATCCATGTCCTTTTTGATGCTGTTGAAGTTCTTGCTAAGTTCATCTACTCTTCCCCTAAGTCATTGAGAATCCTTATAACCAGGGTTTTGAACTCTGTAACTGGTAAGTTGCTTGTCTCCATTTTGCGTAGTTCCTTTTCTGGATTTGTTCTGTTCTTTCATTTGGGACATGCTTATCTCCTAATTTTGGATGCCTCCCTGTGTTTGTTTCTGTGTACTAGGTAGAGCTTCTATGTCTTTTGGTCTTGTTATGGAGCAGAACTTGCTTCAGTGGGGCTTTGGTGCTCACTGAATCTGCCTCTTTAATGTGTCGCTCATGGATGTGTAGAGTTGTAATCTGGTATGGTCTGAAGCTTTCCACTGGCTGCACTGGTTCTGGGGCCTCCTGGTAGTCAGCCACTGCCTGGGATTACCTGGCAGGAGCTATAGAGAGGTCTGCAGATGGCTGCTACTTGTATTAAGCTTGTAAGTCTCCAGGCAAGGACCAGCTGTGTAGCAAGAAAGGCTGGTGCTAGTGCCAGTCTTGGGCCTTTTATTGATAGGTCTGCAGCACGCTGATGCCAGCTGCTGCTTGTTTGAAAGATTTTAAAGTTTGAAGCCTGAACCAGGACAGGCCATTCATGTAGAAAAGCCACTACAAACAGCTTGGGTGGGGCTGCAAATTGGATGGGGCGGGGTCTCAGGGAATCACCAGGGCAGAGGGAACAGTGAGCCAGGTTGATGGAGACTCAGATATGGCCCCTGCTGGTCAGCTCTGTGACATGGGAGATCCCAGCACAGGAACAATGACTCCTGTGAGCACCCCTATCTGAGAGAAAGCTGCTCCTGAGTTCTTGCCCTGATGCCCGACAATCCAATTCTTCCCCAAATGTCCCTGGTTCCTTTCAAGTCATGGCCCCAGCGCTGGAGCCAGAGGGATTGAGTCTGAGTAAGTTCATGCGCTGACCCTTTAAGAGGAATACCTGGGTCTGCAGTAGCCCCCGAGTCCCTCAGCCACAATTCCCCACTGGTTTTTACAGCCTGAAGTTATGAAGACTTCTCTTCCCAGCTCTGGAACCCTGGGCTGGAGGTCTGGTGTTGGGCTGGGATTCCTTGCTCCTCACTGGGGAGTGGGGGTGGGGCTCTGCAGCTGAGATATCACTCCCGATTAAGAAAACAGGACATGTGGATATCCGACCAGCCCATTCCGCCCTCTGCCCCTCCTACCAGTCTCAATGTACTTTCTTCTTTACTTTTCTAGTTGTAGGACTTTCATTTAGCTAGCTTTCAGGAGGTTCTGAATGATGGTTGTTCTGTATTTTTGTTGTAATTTTAATATGGTTGTGGGAAGCTGCATCTACTGGCATTTACCTACACTGCCATGTTGGTTCTCTCCCCTACACTTGATACTTTGAAAAGACTGTAAAACTTTCCGATCACATCTTCAAAGCAAAAACAAGGTAACCACATTTTGAAAGCAAATATGGAATTTAGACTTAATTATCCAAGATAAAAAAGTCTAAGATAAAAAATATATCTTTTATGAAAGGCAGACACTTAAAAACACATTAAACTTTTAAATATTCTTGGCTCAAATTTAGGAGAAATTATTTTTTTAAATAAGTAAAGTTAAGTACATTGTCACTCCACATACTTAATGGAACATGGAAATATATTTAAAATGCTCCCCTGTATGTTAATATTATTCTCAAAGCCATCTCTACTATATTAGTGAAAAAGTACTATGTTGTATACAATTAACTGCTTTTTAGTTTCCATGGGTCACAGGACTCTCAAATTAAAATTAAGTCTATAAACTAACTTATTCTCTAAAAATTAAGTCTGGAATATGACTAAATAAATTACTTTGTATAGTGGAAAATTATAATTATTTGCCTATTAGTACAATCCACTAAAGAGTATGAGTCTATTGAACTTCCTCCTATTAGAAACTCACTTTTGACAGAACTTTATCCTAAAACTAGGATTTTAGTTATTGTTTTTCCTTTATGCCAGAGCAGAAAAAAAATTCAACTTCATTTTACTGACAGAAGCCCCAACATCACTCAGTTAAGTTATAGAAGGCTGACATTTTGAAAATTAACAGATAGTAGTTTTTGGCCCGTATGGGATACCTGTTCTTTTATTTCTTTCATTTTTTCCAATCTCTTGAGTTTTGTTGCATATTCTTGAACTTCTTTTAATCCAATATCTGTGCAGAGACGAACCAAGAAACGCAGACCTAAATTGTAAAAAATATATTTAGAAAAGTATTTGTGTATTGTGTTGAAAGTATAACAAATCATTAACCACAATCTCTTGGGACACAGGAATGATGCTCATGAACAGTGATTGTTTCTCTCTTGAAAATTGTGTTATAGAATTGTGCACTTGAATCCTATATAATTTTGTTAAACAATGAGAGCCCAATAAAATTTTTTTAAAAAGTATCTACACTCTGTATTTTCTTGACCTGGCAAGATGGACTTCCCTGAAAGGGGTTTAAAGGGACTCTCTTGACTCTGGCCGAGTAGCTCATTTGTTTGGAGTGTTGTCCTGCTACACCAAGGTTACAGGTTCGATCCCCAGTCAGAGAACAAACAAGAATCGACCAATAAATATATAAATAAATGGAACAACAAATCAATGTTTCTCTCTCCTGCCCATGCTCTCTAAAAATCAATAAATTAAAAATAAAATAAAAAAATAAAGGGACTCTCTTCACACCACCTATAATCAGAGCCCTTCCAATATTATGCTTTACCCTCCGTCTGCTTTCCTTCATGGCACTTCTAACTTCTGACATATTCTACAAGTGTGTTCTCTTGTCTTCCCACTAGCAAGCTCCATGAGGACAAGGACTTTCATCTGTATTGTTTTCTGCTCAGTGCTATGCCAACACAGTAGTTAAAAGAAGTTCAAGAATATGCCACAAAACTCCATAAGAACTTGTAAATAAATGACCTATTCATGACCATTGTTTTGCAAAGTAACAGTACTAAAATAATTTAAAATGTCATATTTTAGCATATAAATTGCCTATGCATACATTAGTAATTCATAATAAGGTAATTTACATTTCCTATAAATAATACACAACTATTCCTTTTTATCTACCTATCCTTAGAGTGACTTAGGAATATTTAGTGTAAAACAAAAAATTACTGTTTTTGGTAAATGTCCTCTGAAATTCAGTACATCAATTGTAACTCCATAGTGCAGGTCAATTTTAGGTAAATGAAGAATATATTTTAAGACTAAATTATCTGTTGGGTTCACCAGAAAACTACTCTGCTCAAAACAACACATTCCATGGGTGCAAATGTTTTCCTAAGACTACAGTTAAGATAGACTATTGGTGACATTTGTTTTGAAAATTATTCAGGCCAAGGTCATCTTGAACATTCCCTGTGGCACAGGTAAACATTCATTTAATATTTAGCGTAAACCTAAACTCTCCATAAAGAAAGACATTTGGCGTTGCTTGGAGACAGTTCCTTTACTGGTCCAGTGCCAGGTGCTCAGATTACTGCAGTGATTCTGAACAGGCAGCAATCCCGCCCCCAAGGGACACTTGGCAATGTCTGGGGATATTTATGTTTTTTATAACAACAGTGCGGGGGTAGGGGGGAGTGCTACTGTCATCTAGTGGGCAGAGGCCAGGAGTACTGCTAAAACACTGCAATCCATGGGATCCAGAATGGTCCAGTCCCAACATCAGTGGTCCCGAGAGACTTTTGCCCAGGTGACTTTTGGGTTGCATCATTTCCACAGAAAATATCACTGCTCTCTCTCATTTAATCTCTAAAGCACCAATTCCCTAATGTGACCGAGAATGAGAATCAAATAAGCTTAAATAGAGAAAATTAAATATCTGGATTCACAGCAAACCCACGTGAGAATCTCTATAAATAGGGCAATAAAACTGTAGTTTTTGAAAGTGTAACAAGGAATCCCTTCCAAGTAACCTGTTTCCTGACTGGCTTTGAAAACCACTATTGTGGGTTAATCAATCTGCTCTAATTAGCACTAGAAATTCCTTACTCCTAAGCTATCAGTAACACCGTATCTGTGAGGCAGCTGCTGCTGAGCATTAATAAAAGCCAAAGTGAGGAAAATGTTAATTAAGAAGGGGCAGTACTTCTAATCCCAGGATCAGGCTGGGCCACTGGGAAACTTGGCTCAGAAACATTGATTTTACTGAGTTGCAGTGTGCTGTTTTGTGTTATCACTGAAGGACAAAATTAAAAATAGTCTGTCCATGTATGCTATTTTATTTGCTGTAGGGATGTTTTAAAGCAAGGAGCTGCATTATCTTTCAATGACTTTATCTACTGTATCTCTCAGTGTCTCCGCTTGAATGAATTAGAAGTTGAA
Source organism: Myotis nattereri (assembly GCF_964212035.1). Lineage (NCBI taxonomy): Eukaryota > Metazoa > Chordata > Mammalia > Chiroptera > Vespertilionidae > Myotis > Myotis nattereri. The sequence continues at coordinate 110,205,304 of NC_138076.1, forward strand.
AATGTTTCTTCTTCCCAAGGAATTGCTTTTTATTTCCTCATAAACAGTAAAGATTATAGAACAGACTTGTCGTTTATCTCTTTCCCGTAGCCGCAAGGCTGTTCAGGGTCATTTCCACAGAAAATATCACTGCTCTCTCTCATTTATACAGTCTAGTGGAGATATACTGCATATGAATATGGTTATTTTGTGTCTTTCCTGATCCTGAGTTGTTATTGCTGTAATACTTCACACTATTTTAAGTTACATCAAATCCATTGTACATCAAGATAGGGAATATAGATTTGTTTACGTTTGAAGAGAATTCAATGGTTCTCTTCAAATGTAATTCCATCAACAATTAAATTCTATAAAAATGTGTATAGTCAGATTCTCTGATCCTGTAAACTCCTATTTAAACATATTTACCACAATTATAACTTGGTATCTATGTATGCAATTACTGTAGCAAATGTAAAATAAGGTATAAAACATGAGAACCTATACTTTCAAAGCTACAAAATGTAATCTCACTTACATTCAACATTTTCTGGAAATTTTCTGTGAATATCTTTATAAGTATCTAATGCTTTTTGGTAGTTACCTACAAATAAAAAAAGAAAGAGAAACACACTAGGAGATTATAGAAATTAATAGGATTCAGCAAAACAATTTTAATCCAATATACTGGCATCACTTAATAGCTTTAGCAGGAAGAATTTTTTTTTTAAGCAGGAAGACTTTCATGTTTGCCTCAAGCATGTGTAACAGTTCTTAACATAACTTTTAGAAGAAAATGTATAGACAAAACAAATTTGAAAAGGTTTAGAGCAGAAGGAAATGAATGGTGGTTACCTATTAGTTCCACTTCTTAAAATAAATGTTTGTGGTACAAATTAAGATCCATTTAATTTCCTAAAAATTAAATATTTCAAGTAAACAACTGAAAATTTAGAAAAATTTACATGATAGAGTTAATAACTTCAATGTTATTCACTTAGTTGGAAAAGATGAAACATTTTTTGTAGTTATCATTTTGAAACATTAATATGTTTATAGGAAACATTTTGTTTTGTAATGAAATAATTGAGCTTCATGAAACAGCAAAGAATTAGATAAATGAATTTTGGGTCAAAGGTCTTGACTAAAATCTCAGTGAATGAGCTAAGAATCTCTCTGGGCCTCAGATCGCAAGAAGGATGGCTGTGCTAACCTCAAAGTGTTGTTGTGAGAATGAAATCAAATAGAGAGGAAGCATCTAACTCATAGCAGGTTCTCAATAAACATTAGTTTCTTTTCTAACCTGCCCTTCAATAACTCAAGAAGGAGTATGTCTTTAAATTATTCAGAATACCCCATGTATGTACACTCTACATATGACTGATGTGGAAATGAACAGAGGCAATCAGAACTCAGCTGAGATAAAGTGTATATGTTATATGTTATTTGATAGGACACACAGTCTCATCATAGATTAACCCTCTCAATGACTTGAGGATGACACAGAATACGTATTTTGATGGCACTCTGAAGGAGCTCACAGAGATCCATCAAGAAAGAAGCTATAGCACTAGGCAAGAGAACCCTGTTAACACTTTTATAACAAATGCTTCCCTGGGATTGAGGAGTTTCTTTTCCTGGGTCATATGTATGCTCTACAAGAGGGATCACATATTTGTTAACGCTCATCTCCTGCTCAATCTCTGTATTTTAAACATCATTCATGTCAGTTCAAAACTATTAACATCGCTACCCTTCAGGACAGGGGTCAGCAGCACAGAACCTAGTAGAGCAATTGCTGGAAACACAAATGATACCTGGTATAAAAATATAAATCCAGTGTTCCAGTCCTGGGCCTTCCTCAGGAAGGTGGAGATAGTCTCATTAATGTGGCCACACACATAAGACATTTAGAATTAGGTGGCAGAAAATGGAATATAAATTGATGTGTACAGAATGCCTGTTTTTTCTGTGGCTATCTTGGGAAAATGATTACATGTTAACTTTGAGAGATAATAAATCTGTGTCTAACAGTGGCGCTGAAATACATGATTAAGACCTACTTTAAAGCATAACCTTTTTCTGTCTGTAGTAATTATTATGTTTTTCATATAATGCTTCAAATATGTGTAGTTATCAAAAGTTAATGTTTTAATAAATAAATATGCAATTGAAATACATTTTATGCATAATTACCTAAAAGACAAAAGCAGCAAAATATGTTAAAAATAAATAAAATAAAAGCATTTACCACTTCTTCTAAAACAACTAGCTACCATCAGCTGCCATTTCACTTGCGTGGGTCTATAAGAGAAATAAATGATATGAAATTAGAAAGGAAACAAAATTAATCTGAGATGGTCAAATATATTTATAAAGCTCCAAATATGTACTATCTTTCAATTACTTTTTAAAAAAAATATATATATTTTATTGATTTTTTACAGAGAAGAAGGGAGAGGGATAGAGAGCCAGAAACATCGATGAGAGAGATCGATCAGCTGCCTCCTGCACGCCCGCCAGTGGGGATGTGCCCGCAACCAAGGTACATGCCCTTGACCGGAATCGAACCTGGGACCCCTGAGTCCACAGGCCGATGCTCTATCCACTGATCCAAACCGGTTCAGCTCAATTACTTTTTGACCTCTGATTCGATCATCTTTATTATTGAAAAGAGCATACATACAACTTCCTTCCTTATTATCTGTCATATTTATATTAATAAATTTAAATTTTAGAGCCCTTCAATCCAGTTCATGCCTTTATTTAGAAATTTTTATGAGAAACTTTAACCTGTTTGGTTAAAGACAACTGCATTCTATTTTTTTATTATTAAGTTCTTTTTTAAAAAATAATTTTTTATTGTTGAAAATATTACATATGCCCCCCCTTCCCTCCAATGACTGATATTTTTAAACATTATTATTAGTTTTGCCATAATCTTATACCTAGGCTTAGAAAGCTAGGCTTAGGCTTGCAAATTTAGCACCTAAGAGGCAATTTTTGACCTTGTGTTTGAACAATGAGGCTTCAACTAAAGAGAGAATAAAAAAGAATTCTAACCCTAACTGGTTTAGCTCAGTGGCTAAAGCATTGGCTTGCAGACTGAAGGGTCCCAGGTTCGATTCTGGTCAAAGGAACATGCTCGGGTTGTGGGCTCGATCCCCAGTAAGGGGCGTGCAGGAGGCAGCCGATCAATGATTCTCTCTCATCATTGATGTTTTTATCTCTCTCTCCCTCTTCCTTCCTCTCTCTGAAATCAATAAAAACATAAAAAGAGAATTCTATTCATCCCTCCCTTTCCCTTAAAAATAATTTTCTAAAATAAATAACCATAATCAGGATTTATATAAGAAAAACAAGATATAAAACACTAGGGAATAATTAATGCTCTTCTCATTTCCTTTTAGAATCTCCCTTCTATTTACTTGATGGCTTTATAGTTATGGCTCCTACTCAATTGGACGGTAAACCTACTAGCTCTCGAAATACACAGGTCATAGCCCTGCTATCTATGCAAGTTACCAGTACTCAACCTCAAATCCACTGCCTACACAGCCATCTGCTTTCATCTACATAAAATATGTATCTAACCATATTATTTTCCTCCTTAAAATCCATCACCTCTCCTTCAACTGCATGATAATCCAAGATCCCAATCCCATTTTCTCACTTTCTGTCATCTTTTGCCTCTTCATGAGTTTTCCACCATGCCCTGCTACAACAAAATTCAGACAGGAATATGAATGCCTGCATGCTACATGTCTACACTCCAGTCCTCAGCACAGGCCAGCCTCTCCACATGAAGGCTTCTGCTGACCTCATCACACTCTGCTCGGCAGGCTGGGATAGACTGTTTCATGGACTTGCTCAACACTCTACAGTTTCTTTCATATGGCACTTAATATTCTGCAGTGTTATTTAGGTTTCTGAACCTTATTAATCCATAAACTTGTGAGGGTAGCATAGCCTTTGTATATGAAGGACTGGGCATGACGCCTGACACATAATGGGTGTCAATATTCACTAAGTACTCCTTCTTTGCATATTCTATTACATATCTTGATTGCTTCCTTCAAGGTCAGGACTGTGAAATTTAAAAAAATATGTTTTTATTTATTTTTAGAGAGAGAGGAAGGGAGAGGGAGAGATAGAAAGATCGATGAGAGAGAAATAACGATTGGCTGCCTCCTGCATGCCCCCTACTGGGAATTAAGCCCACAACTTGGGCATGTGCCATGACTGGGAATCGAACCTTGATCTCCTGATTTCAATGTCAATGCTCAATCACTGAACTATGTCAACTGTGCCAAGTTCATTTCTTGAATGAATGCCTATTTTTCTCCTCCATCCTCATAGTAAAGAAAAATACCATTATTTTACAGATAGCATAAGATATATAAAATAATGTACCAAAAAATTATAGAAAATTGGCTATAAATTGCCTAGCACAGTATAATAAATACAGAGCTGTACTAAAGGCTTTAAGTATTTTAAATCTGCAATGGTTTGGCTTTAAGTTAGAGAATGATGGTATTTTAGAAACAGAAGTGGATTCTCACAGCCAGTTGGCCTGGAGGTCAAATCACCCCCAGTAATACTGACAACAATCAAGGCTTAACTACAAAAAGACTGCGCACAAAGACCACTAGAGGGTGCACCAAGAAAGCATAAAAAATGCGGAGACAAAGAAACGGGAAACAAATGTCGATGGAGGATATAGAATTCAGAACCACACTTTTAAGGTCTTTCAATAATTTTCTAGAAACTGCTCATAAACTTAATGAGAGCTACAAGAAATCTAATGAGACCCTCGATGTTGTGATAAAGAACCAACTAGAAATTAAGTATACACTGACTGAAATAAAGAATATTATACAGACTCCCAACAGCAGACCGGAGCATCGCAAGAATCAGGTCAAAGATTTGAAATGCGAAGAAACAAAAAACACCCAACCGGAAAAGCAAAATGAAAAAAGAATCCGAAAATACGAAGATAGTGTAAGGAGCCTCTGGGACAGCTTCAAGCATACCAACATGTGAATTATAGGAGTGCCAGAAGATGAGAGAGAGCAAGATATTGAAAACCTATTTGAAGAAATAATGACAGAAAACTTCCCCTACCTGGTGAAAGAAATAGACTTACAAGTCCAGGAAGTGCAGAGAACCCCAAACAAAAGGAATCCAAAGAGGACCACACCAAGACACATCATAATTAAAATGCCAAGAGCAAAAGACAAAGGGAGAATCCTAAAAGCAGCAGGAGAAAGAAACACAGTTACCTACAAGGAAATAACCATACGACTGTCAGCTGATTTCTCAACAGAAACTTTGCAGGCCAGAAGGGAGTGGCAAGAAATATTCAAAGTGATGAATACCAACAACCTACAACCAAGATTACTTTATCCAGCAAAGCTATCATTCAGAATTGAAGGTCAGATAAAGAGCTTCACAGATAAGGAAAAGCTAAAGGAGTTCATCACCAAACCAGTATTATATGAAATGCTGAAAGGTATCCTTTAAGAAGAGGAAGAAGAAGAAATAGGTAAAGATACAAATTATGAACAACAAATATGCAAGTATCAACAAGTGATTCTAAGAATCAAGTAAATAAATAATCTGATGAACAGAATGAACTGGTGATTATAATAGAATCAGGGACATAGAAAGGGAATGGACTGACTATTCTTGTGGGGGAAAGGGGTATGGGAGATGTGGGAAGAGACTGGACAAAAATTGTGCACCTATGGATGAGGACAGTGGGTGGGGAGTGAGGGTGGAGGATGGGGTGGGAACTGGAAGGAGGGGAGTTATGGAGGGGAAAAAAGAGGAACAAATGTAATAATCTGAACAATTACAAATCTTTTATTAAAGATTTAATAAAAAAAATTAAAAAAGAAATAGAAGTGGCCTCAGATAGTATTTCATTCTATCCATTCACCTTAAAAAAAGAAACAGACCAGCCAAGGGTAAGAGCTATGTCTAAGGTCACACCCCCAACAGTATATACCAGTATAATATCCCATATTAATCCCTTATTTCACACTTCCACAAAGCAATGAGATGAAGTTTGAAAATTGCCACCGGGGAGAATTATTTCTGTGTTTGGAATAAATAAGTAAGTACCTGAAAGAGAATCATGACTTGGTTTTAAGAGGGCAGAGTAAAGACTTTTTACGTTGCAATGTCTCTTCTAGAAATTAACCCCAAAAAACAAGAAGGAGAAAGGCAGTCTCAAGCTCCACCTCAGATGAAACTGGAATGGTATAAAGCCACAGATGATGGGTGATGGATGAAGGAGATAGAAACTGCCTTCAGCAGGGCAGAGAAAGCTAAACTCAAGGGTGTACAAAGGGCATTTGAGGAGAAGGAGATCTTCCCTGAAAATCTCCAGAAATGCCGGAGAACTGGAATCCGCAAGACAGAGGAGGGAGGACAAGGCAAGGAACTACAACAGGAAGACAGACTAGCAATGTTACTGGGAAGTAGCTGGCCCCCATGCTCTAGGATAGCGGTTCTCAACCTGTGGGTCATGACCCCTTTGGGGGGCGAACGACCCTTTCACAGGGGTCGCCTAAATACATCCTGCATATCAGATATTTACATTACAATTCATAACAGTAGCAAAATTACAGTTATGAAGTAGCAACGAAAATAATTTTATGGTTGGGGGTCACCACAACATGAGGAACTGTATTAAAGGGTCGCGGCATTAGGAAGGTTGAGAACCACTGCTCTAGGAGTTACTCAGGGAGGCTGTAGTCAGGGTTCAGGCTGGTTTGAGATGAGACATGAAAACTGGAGGATGAAGCGAGAAGTCACTTCTGGAACAGTGAGGCCCTAAGCCCGGGCCCCTTTCAGCTACTGGAATGGCAGCAGTCAGGTTGACACTTTTCCCTGAACACATCAAATGGCCCCAGAGAAAAGACTTTCGAATTTTAAGATGACAATCTCAGTGACAAAGCCATATGATTAACATGCTCTCTTCTAGTGCAGTGTTTGGTGGAAGGTGCCGTTAGCATTTGGGGTGACACTGTTCACTATGCAAATCCTCTACACATGACTGAGTATTCACCATCTCAGGCAGCTGCACACCTAATACCCACTGTGTGTCCCCATCATCAAGACCATAAAATGCCCCTCCCCAACATTTCCAAATGGTGCCACTAGGGTGGGGCAGTACTCCTTTCTTGGCTTGTATTATCTTTTTTCTTTAACTTTTAAAAATCTTTCATTGTGAAGTATAACACATGGAAAAGCACACAAAACATAGCTGTACAGCTCCATAAATTGTCTTAAAGTGAATACACAAGTAACTGCTCTGCAGTTCAAGAAAGAGGACACTGCCAAGACCCCAGATGTGTCCTTCCTGCTCCCTTCCACCATCTCCTCCTTCACCTGTGACGGTAACTATCATCCTGACTTTAAAACTGTTGGCTTAGTTTGTTTCTGAACTTCACATGAATGAGCTAACATAGCATGTATCCTTTTGTAACAGCTTTGAGACATAACTCATGTAACATATAATTCACCCATTTAAAGTGTGTAATTCAAAAGCTTAGATATATTACATTAATAATTTTAAAAAGTTATCATTAAAACAGATATAACAAAAACTTGTCACAATTCAGTGGCATTAATTACATTCGCAATGTTGTGCAACTATCACCGTCATCTATTTCCAAACTCTCTTACCAAGGCAAAGAAACCAGCACCCCTCCATAAAGTGGAAATTCTGATGTATGGCACAGAAAATAAATGCTCAGGAATAGGAGAGGTAACCAATGCATATGGAATGTCTCGGTCATTTAGTCAGAAGGAGGCAAATCCAGATGCAAGTGGAAGCAAATTTATAGGGAAGCAGGGAGAGGGAAATATTAGGGGAGTTCCTGGAAAAGGCTTTTATTTTCAGGTAAACTGAAGTACAAAATGAAAGCTGAGGTGATCTGTGAGGGAAATAAAAAGGGGAGTTAATGAGAAACACATCAGATTGATGAGTAGTGTTCACATAACACAAATATGTGTGGCATCAGTTTACCTATGTATGATAGATCTTCCCAGGCTGCAAACAAGAGTGAAAAGGCTGTATCAACCCATGAAATTTTGGGGGACAAATGGGACAGCAAAATAACCAAAAACTGTTGGTAAGAAAGAGCACAGATGTGCACAACGAAGCAGCCTAGGAAGAATGGGTTCAGAACTAAAGCCTGGAGAGCCTGTGAGAGGAATGAGGGTCAAGAGACTCGAGGTCTTGGTCTTACCTGAGAGAGGTACTCTGGAGAGTAGGGGTGAGGGAGAAGAGAGGTTATGTTTAGACAGCTGGGCGTTATAATAAAATATTTTATTGGTAAAAATATGCTGGGTGGTAATCAATCAGGTAAGATCTAGATGGCTAATCTAGATCAATGAATTTGGGGAGGTTGATACTTGTGAGGCTAGACTACTGATGGGATAGAAAGAGCATGAACTAGACAAGGTCAACATGTGACATTCATTTGGGAACAATGGTAGATGGAGTCTCAAAGGAGGAAGGGTCTTACCTGAGCTAACAGGGTTAGAATTAGGATCTAATCTAATAAAAGAGAAACATGCAAATTGACCGCACCTCCACTATGCCCCAAGCCATGCCCACCAGCCAATCAGAGCGACTATATGCAAATTAACCCAACCAAGATGGCGGCTGGCTGCCACGGAGCTGGAGCAAGAAGGATGCTTGGTTGTCCCAGCGATGGAGGAAGCCAAGCTTCCCGCCTGCCCTGGCTGGCTGTGGCCTCCACTCAAGGCAACAAAGTTTCAATTATAGAAGATAAATAAATCCCAGATACCTGCTTCCAGCCATCCTCCACTGGGAGCTTGGGTGGCTGGGGGCCATGGCCAGCCTGCAAACAGCAATCAACCCCTCACCCAGGATGGCCACACCCTCAGGGGGTGAGGGTCCCTGCTGGGGGGCTTGGCCAGCCTGCAAACAGCCATCAGCCACTCACCCAGACTGGCCAGCACCCCAGCCGGACCCCCCACCCTGAAGGGGATGTGGCCAGCCTGAAAACGGCCCTCAGCCCCTCACCCAGGCTGGCCAGGCACTCCAGCAGGACCCCCATCCTGACCTGGGACACCCTTCAGAGCAAACCAGCCAGCCCCCACCCGTGCACCACGCCTCTATCGTATATAATAAAAGGGTAATATGCAAATTGACCCTAGCAGCAGAACGACTGGGAATGACTGGTCACTATGACACACATTGACCACCAGGAGGCAGACGCTCAATGCAGGAGATGCCCCCTGGTGGTCAGTGCGCTCCCACAGGGGGAGCTCTGCTCAGCCACAAGCCAGGCTGCCAGCTGCCAGTACAGCGGTGGTGGTGGGAGGCTCTCCCACCTCCTCAGCAGCGCTAAGGATGTCCGACTGCAGCTTAGGCCTGCTCCCTGCTGGCAAGTGGACATCCCCCGAGGGCTCCGGGTTGCCAGAGGGATGTCTGACTGCCAGCTTAGGTCCAATCCCCCAAGGAGCAGGCCTAAGCCAGCAGGTGGTCATCCCCCGAGGGGTCCCAGACTGTGAGAGGGCACAGGCCGGGCTGAGGGACCCCCCGGAGTACACAAATTTTTGTGTACCGGGCCTATAGTTAAGTATAATAAAAAAGTTACAATGCATTATCTCTGCAGCTATATTTAGAGCATATAATTAAAGCTAAAGCTATCCCCCTATGCTTTTTGTTTTATAATTCTCAAAATGTTTAGTGAAACAAATGTCATAAAAATTAATTATATAATACAAATTCTACACAGAGATCACTCAAATTATTAAGCATTCCTTTATCATTCAAATGATTCAAAGTCATATTTAATGTTAAAATTAAATTTGGCCAAATACAAAGCAGAATCCTATATAATAAAAGAGAAAAATGGTAATTGGCGTACGACGATACCCTTTTCATTGGCTAATCAGGGCTATATGCAAATTAACTGCCAACTAAGATTGGCAGTTAACTGCCAACAAGATGGAGGTTAATTTGCATATGTAGGCACAATGCAGGGAGGCGAAAGGGAAAGCAGGAAGAAGCCCCCTGCCACTGACAGTGATCGGAAACCCAGGGGGGAGCTAAGAGCTGGGGGGCAGGGCAAAGGCGGCCCTGGGGCCGCCTTTGCCCTGCTCCCCAGCCATGATCGGAGAATCAGGCGCCTTTGCCGCCCTGGCCAGTGATAGCAGGAAGTAGGGGTGGAGCCAGCGATGGGAGCTGGACACGGTCGAAGCTGGCAGTCCCGGGAGCTAGGGGTCCCTTGCCTGGGCCTAAAGCGAAGCCCACGATCGTGGGGCTGCTGCAGCTGCGGGTCCCCGCTGCCCGAGCCGGACGCCTAGGCCAGAGGTGTTAGGCCTGGGCAGGGGCGGAGCCTGCAACCGCGGGGAGCTGGGGGTCCCCTGCCCAGGCCTGACACCTCTGCCGGAGGCCTCAGGCCTGGTCAAGGGGCCGATCCGGTGATTGGTGATAGGAGGGTGATGAGGGTCAACTCCTCTGGCCGAGGCATCAGGCCTGGGTGGGGGGCTGAGCCGGGGATTGGGGGGATATGATGGTCCCCTTGCCCAGGCCTGAAGCCTGGGTCAGAGGCGTCAGGCTTGGGCGGGGGGTGGAGCAAGCGATCAGAGGGAGATGGGGGTTTCCTGCCCAGTCATGATTCCTGGGCCAGAGGCCTCAGGCCTGGGCGGGGGCCAGAGCCAGTGATCAGGGGGAGATTGGGGTCCCCTGTCCAAGCCTGACACCTCTGGCGGAGGCTTCAGGCCTGGGCAAGGGGCCGATCCTGCGATTGGAGGGTGATGGGGGTCAACGCTTGAGGGCTCCCAGTATGTGAGAGGGTGCAGGCTGGGCTGATGGACACTCGCCCCCACACACACACACACACACACACACCCAGTGCACGAATTTCATGCACCAGGCCCCTAGTATTATATACTAGTATTTCAATTATTTTTGAAACATACATGTACAAAACACTGATAGAAAATTAAAGATATCTTTAGAAGTTTAATTTTTAATATACAATGTATATCAATTATAAATTGAAACTTATTTCAGAAATGAAACTTTGTTCTAGAACTGAGATAGTAATTTTCTTTTTTTCTGGGGAAGTAAAAGAAATTTTTTCTTTTTCTTTTTTTAACTTTATTTTTCTCTTTAAAAATTTTATTTTTCAATTACAGTTTACATTCAATATTATTTTGTATTAGTTTCAGGTGTACAGCATAGTAGATAGACAATCATATAATTTATTAAGTGCTTCTTTGATATTTCCAGTGCTCACCTAACACCATCTATAGTAATTATAATGTTATGACTACATTCCCTATGCTGTACTTTATATCCCGTGACTATTTTGAGATAGTAATTTTTCTGGCTGATAAAGAAACAATACTTGTTTGCTGAGATATCAATAAGAAAAATACATAAAGAAAAGTATTTTAAAGCAGTACTTTAAAAACATTTGCATAAAAAGGAAATATATTTATCACAATAAAGACCAAGTAAAATGGAACATAACACAAGAAAATAGAAATAATGAATGTTCATTAATATTTGTTCATGAACTTAATGTGTCTATCAGATTCTAATTCTATAAATAAAATAAAATCCCATCAGGAGACATTAAATTAAACGTAAACATAAATATGGTTACTTACTGTATAAGAGCAGCTCTTTCAAAGTACTGAATGGCTTTTTCACAAAACTGGGTGTCAATATAATAGGCTCCAAGCCACTCAATGACTTCAATGTTAGAAGGGAAATACCTGTATGACTAGAGAAAATACAGAACATGACAAGACAACTTCAGTTGCAATGCATGATTTACTTCTTGGACATTTTACCTATTGAGTGATTAATGTATCCAGTATAGAATTTCTTAATAAAAGAAGTATAAGCTGTCATATGCACTTCAAAAGATTTTGAAACTATACAAGATTTAGAAAACAAGACTTGTTTTACACATTTTTTGACTATCTGTATCTTTTTTATGTACTGATACATAATCTGAGTCAAATTAAATATGTAATAGAATAAAAAAGACATGAAAATCATGTGTTGAGAAAAATGAGTCTGTACTAATTTTATTTTTTATTAAAATTAATAAACAACTTTATATTCCACAAATGTTTAATTTTAAATTATTATTCATTTAAAAACTAATAAACATTTCTACAGTGTAGTGATGGCCAGAGAGAGGCGGGCAGAGGCTGGTAGAAGGTGGGTAAAGGGGCGGAACACTGGGGGACATCTGTAATAGTATCAACAATTTAAAAAACTGTAAGTTAAAGGCCACTGCATTTTATAAAACAATTCATAAAAGCTAAAAAGTAGAAGGAAAGATTATCCGCCTACCTCATAGTAGTATTGAAATGCTTGCGACTTATCTCCTTCACTATCATATAATTCTCCTAGTTTAGACAGAGCTCTAGAATCAGTTGGAACAACACTGATCAGCTGCATTAACCATTCAATAGCTTGATTGGGATCTTCCATTAATTCATATCTTGGACAATTTCAGTTAAGGATAACACAGTTATTCTGAATTCACTGATCAATAAGCAAACCTAAAAATAACATTACAACAAAAATGATTCAAATGATTCCCTAGGCCAGTGGTTGGCAAACTGTGGCTCGCGAGCCACATGTGGCTCTTTGGCCCCTTGAGTGTGGCTCTTCCACAAAATACCGACTTCTGCGCATGGGCCATGAAGTTTCAATGGCACTGTACATGCACGCCTGCACGTGGTATTTTGTGGAAGAGCCACACTCAAGGGGCCAAAGAGTCGCATGTGGCTCGCGAGCCACAGTTTGCCGACCACTGCCCTAGGCTATAGTGATGTACTACCTAATACTATTTATTCTGGATTTCCTTAGGGATGAAAACGAAAAATGGAGCAGCACTGTACGTGACTCTTGTTCCATATGTACACTTGGCTTTTCCTTTGCCTCATTTCCATCCATAGTATCGATTTCCAAAGCATTGTCCAAAGTTTGTCCTTAATAAAATGCCCGAGTGTCGTATTCAACCATCCTATCTCTTGTAACACATTCAACATATTCAGGGCATAGTTTCATGTATTTTCCTGTGAGTTTTCCTAATTAGATTATGAGCCCCACATAGGGAGTTCTTTTTTTGTGCTTAGTAAGTCCTTTGCATACACTCAGATACCTTGTTCACACCTATTCTAATCCTTTTTTTTGAAAAATAAGAGTCTCCTGTTTTTAATGATGAAAAATGCGATACCATAAGGAATACACAAAAATAAGGAAATATATTCAAATAGCCTTAAGCATATCAATTACTTTACTAGGTCCAAATTGATCATGATACTGGCAATTTCAGAGAAATTAAATAGACAAAACAAAAAGGCTAAAAGAAATAACTATTAAGTAATTTGCTCTACAACTAAATATTTTAATAAAAATTTTTAAATCTACTCTACCAATAATATGCCAGATACTACTTAAACTTATTAATGGTGCCCTGGCTGGTATTTCTCAGTGATTAGAGCATCAAACCATGTGCCAAAGAGTTGCACTTTCGATTCCTGGTCAAGGGCACACACCTGGGTTGAGGGTTCGGTCCCCACCCCTAGTCAGGGTGTGTTAGGGAGGCAGCAAGTTGATGTGCCTCTCTTATGTTAATTTTTTTCTTTCTCTCTCCCCCTTCTTCCCTTCCTTCCACTTTCTCTGAAAAACAATGGAAAAAATATCCTCAAGTGAGGATTAACAAAATTTTTAATGGTACACTTCATAATATACTTTTTTCTAAATGTATTTGCATAAAGTTTATATCAAGATAATAACTTAAACCTTCATAAAATTTTAATCCTTCCCAAAGTTTTCAAAGCTTATTATCTCTAAATATAAAAGCCTAAATGACCAAATGACCAGACAACCGAATGACCTGTCGACTGGTCGCTATGACACACTCTGACCACCATGGGGAAGACGCTCAATGCAGGAGCTGCCCCCTGGTAGTCAGTGCGCTCCCAGAGCCAACCTCCTGTGGCTGGTCCACCTCCCACAGTCCCTCCCCCCCAAGGCCGGCCAACCTTCCTCGGTCCCTCCCCGCTGGCTGGCTGGCCCCAGTTGGCCCCGATCAGCCCCAATCGCCAGCCAGGCAGAGGGACCCCACCCGTGCATGAATTCATGCACCGGGCCTCTAGTTTTTAAAATAAGAAGAGAAATTAAAGTTTTTTTTTTCAAATAGTGTCAAAGACATTAAAAACATTAACAGATTTCTCCTCTTCCAACCAAGAGCAGGGAAAAAAATCAACTACAGAAAAGCTAAGAGTTGCAGAAGAAAGTGACAGGAGAGAAATGTTTTATATTTCAGCAGGTCCTGAATCCTAAGTAAAATATGGCACATACAGCCCACAGTCAATGAGTAGACTACTGAGTGAACAGAAAGAATAAGTTCAAATTCAATTAATAGTATTAATCAATAATAAACAATATTTTCCTTTTAATTAGTTACTGCTTCAAAAAAATCCTCTAAAACTCAGAGTTAATACATTGTAAACTATCTAATTTACATTTGATAATTAGCTTATGAGTACTCAACACATTATACTCATTACTTTAATGATTATTTCTAAAAATTAATAATAGTTTTAACCTTTAAATAATTCCTCTTACAATGCAAATGATCCTTTAAAACAGGATTGCTCAAAAAATATTTTTATTACATATTAATCTATTAGGTTTTAAAATATTATCCTCAATTACTTGGTTAAGCTTACTTAATAATTGGTACACAATTACCAACTGAATGAATTAATAATGATCCCTAAATTTTTCATGTAAGATACACATTGGCTATTTGGTACAAAACTTGAGCGCTGTTTCTCAGGATTGCATGAAGCTTCAGGAAACAGTCCAAAGCCTCGTCAAGCCGGTTTAGCTTCTTATAGGTAAGGCCTTAAAAAGAAGGAAAGAAAAAAAGAAAAGTTATAAGGAATTTTCTCAAAGTAACAAAATGAACTTTTAAATATATGTAAATATTCATCCAGAAGAAAAAATAAAGATGAACAGGTTATTTTGTTGTTGTTAATCCTCACCAAGGATATTTTTCCATTGATTTTTAGAGAGAGTAGAAGGGAGGGTGAGAGACAGAGAGAGAGAAACATTGATGTGAGAAAGATACATTGATTGGTTGCCACCTGCATGCAACCTGACCAG
Organism: Myotis nattereri; assembly: GCF_964212035.1. Classification (NCBI taxonomy): domain Eukaryota; kingdom Metazoa; phylum Chordata; class Mammalia; order Chiroptera; family Vespertilionidae; genus Myotis; species Myotis nattereri. The sequence goes on from NC_138076.1 coordinate 110,220,479, forward strand.
GGCTGGGGAATGAGCCTGCAACCAAAGGTATGTGCCCTGGATCAGAACTGAACCTGGGACCCTTCACTCTGCAAGCAGAAGCTCTATCCACTGAGCAAAACCAGCTTGGGTCAATTTTTTTTTTTTAAAGAACAAGTTGGGTCCTGGCTGGGTAGCTCATTGGTTGGAGCATCGTCCCGAGGTTGTGGGTTCAATCCCTGGCTGGGGCACAAACAAGGAGCATAAATAAGTGAAATAAATCAATGTTTCTCTCTCTCTCTTTAAAAAATAATGAATAAAAAATTTTAAAAAAAGAACAAGTTGGAGCAGGGATGTTCTACTAGTATTTGGCAGACACCAAAAAGTTTTAGTGATGGTAAAGTGTGGTAGAAAAAGGAAGAGGTAAAAAGATTAATAGAATAGCATAAACAATTTAGAAATGGACTCAGTTACAGAATTTAGTTAATGGGCATTTAAAATTAATGAGGACTAAGGGACTAGTTGAATATGGTGCCAGGACAACTGACTATGCATGAAGAAAAAAATGTAGATTCCCATTTTCAATTTATTTCTATTTTGAATAAATAGAAAATTTATTTTAAAACTAAACAGGAAAAACAAAGCTGTAAAACTACAAAAAAAATAGGAAAATCTTGGGGAAAAGAAGGACTTTGTAAAGCAACAAGCAAGTGAAGCCACATATTTTCTTTCTTTTTAAATATATTTGAATACATTTTCTTTTTTAAAAATATTTTTATTGATTTCAGAGAGGAAGGGAGGGGGAGAGAGAGAGAGAAACATCAATGAGAGAGAATCATTGATCGGCTGCTTCCTGCACGCCCACCACTGGGGATCAAGTCCACAACCCTGGCATATGCCCTTGACTGGAATTGAACCCGGGATCCTTCAGTCCACAGGCCGATGCTCTATCCACTGAGCCAAACCGGTTAGGGTGCCACATATTTTCAAAAAGCAAAATTTGTATACAAAAATAGAAAAATTCTATTTGACAAAAGAAATTAAAAAGTCAAGCAATGAACTAGGACAAGTATTTGAAATGTATAAAGAGGATAAATATATACCAAGGCATGCCACCTCCTGCATGGAGACCTTTGCTCTCCACTTGTCAGTAATGTTAGTTTCCCAGATGCCCAAGAGGCAGTACCCTCCCTACCTTCCAGCATGACTGTAAATGTCTACTCAGGGAGGTTCTCCTTAACACCACCTAAATTGTAAATTCCCCCTGCCTCCTTTCCTCTTGGCCCAGCTAGGGCTTCCTTTTCCAGTCTTCCCTGGGGGAGAGATCTGCAGATCCCCGATTGGACAGGTCAGATAAATGGCCTGTGGCAGGTGGCCCGCGAACAGCCTCATTCATGCCTTGGAGCTCCTGCTTAGCTTCAGCTGCACACTCCTGAACATGAGGACACAGCAGTATACTCAAACATCAGAGAAAAAGTCACAGCGAGAAAGAGAGGATAAAACACACACACATCCCAAAACGCAGGAAAAAGAAAATTGGAAAGCAAACTTCATAAATAACCCGAGTTGAGACATAGTACTGCATTGAACTATGTATGCAACACTGCAAACTCATGACAGGGAGGAATGCACTCATTTCAGGTGTCCTCTGAGAGGGAAGGGAATGAGGTGGTGAGTTTTCAGGTCTGGTGTCATTTTGTTAATTAAAAACAATCTGAAATAAATATTACAAAATGTTAAAATATATGAAATACTAGAGGCCTGGTGCATGAAATTCGTGTGTGGGGGGCGTTGGAGAGGGGCCTCTCAGTCTGGCCTTCACCCTCTCCAATCTGGGACCCCTCAGGGAATGTCCCACTGCTGGAGTGTGCCTGCTTTTAACAGATGACAGCTCCATTGTTGTTTCTTTCTTTTCATGCTTACAACCATTGGAATTAGCAGGTATTCAAAGTGTGTATACATTTTGGGGGGACACCCTGTATATCTCTAGTCAGTGGTGAAAGGAACCAACAGTGGATTTGGAACCCCCAGAGGGAACCTCGCTCACTCCCTGCATGTCTCCCCGCTTCACTTTCCACCTTCACAGGCAGTGGGAGAATCAATGTTTTCTCTCATTAACTCGGAAAAGTACATCCTGTCACCCGCTGCCTGGCAGGAGTGCGCTAGGACCCACGTGAGCGAGGCTCAGTCAGGGCACCCAAAGTGCACATTCCTCCTCTGCAGTCGCCCCGACTATCCCACTGTTTCACTGATAGGACAGAACTCCTCACCTCCTCTGGGTTCCCAATCTTGAACGCTGACTGAAGACACCTCAGCGAGGGCCGCCCGCACCCACCAGGTGTGTTTGTCTGCACTGTTCCCACCTCAGCACCTGCATTAGCCCCATGGAGGTGATCTCATCACTGCACTGGCCTCCGCGGGAACAGGGCGTCACCACTCTGCCCTCTGTCACCTCACAGGCGCCCAACCCCAGCACCCAGAACACCGAGACACTCTCCAAAGGATGTGAGTGTGCCGGAGGGGATGTGCGCATGTCCTGTGGGGAACTTAGGCATGCTGGGGTTGATGGAAGTGCAGGGGAGGGGCGGGGGAGGAACTTGCGTGCGCCATGGTCTGGGACTGTTGCAGGCACGTGTGGGTGACAGCGTGCTGGGGATGTTCACATGCTGGGGGGGAGGAGAGGATGCACGCACTGGAGGCCTGTGGCTGTGCAGATCCACAAACCCCTGTGGTGCGGCCAGGAGGACGTCAATCTGGCCCACCACGGTGGCTGTCCCTCCAACCAAGGAAGCCAAGTCCCTTGCCCGCGCGCTGTGCTGGCTTGGCTTCCTTGGTTGCTGGGGTGATGGAGGAAGCCAACCCCCCCACCCCCGCCCACTCTGCGCCATCTTTGTCATGTCAATTTGCATATTCCCTCCTTATTGGCTGTGGGCGCCTCCATCTTTATCACGAAGTGACAGTCAATTTGCTTATTACTCTTTTATTAAATAGGATAGATAGTAGGTACACGGGCATTTATTTTTTTCAGTATAATTTTTTTATATTTGAAATTGTTCATATTTAAAAAGAAAATGAGATTTCCCCCATACCTATCAGTTTGGCAAACATTTAATTACTAGAGGCCTGGTGCATGAAATTCGTGCATGGGTAGGATCCCTAGGCCTGGCCTGCTATCAGGGCCTATCTTCCCTGGCTGCCAGCAGCCAGTCCTGCCCCCCGCCGGTTGCCCTGTGTGTGTGGGGTGACTGGTGGGGCAATCGGGGCCCCACTCACACTACCTTGGCCTGATGCCGCCTGTGTCCGTTGCCACCCACTCCCAGTTCCCTGTTCCCCATTGGGCGATTGGGGCCTGTTGGCTGGGAGGAGGCATCAAGAGGTTGGCTGACAGGCCCTGATCAGGCGATTGGGGTCTTCGGGCTAGGGGCAGCTTCTGCATTGAGTGTCAGCCCCCTGGTGGTCTTTGCACATCATAGCGACTGGTCGTTCTGCCATTCCAGTCGATTTGCATATTATGCTATTATTATATAGGATAATATGCAGTATTAGTAGGACTTTGGGAAGTCAGTCTCATACACCATGGTGGAACTAGAAACTGGAAAAGCTTTATTTTTATTTATTTATTTTTTAATCTTCACCTGAGGATATTTTTTCCATTGATTTTTAGAGAGAATGGAAATGAGGGGAAAAAGAAGGAAGTGAGGGAAGGAGAGAGGGAGGGAAAGATCAATGTGAAAGAGACACATCCACTGGTTGCCTCTTGCATGTGCCCTGACCAGGGCCAGGTATCGAACCTCAACCTAGGTATAGGTAATAAAACCCAAGACCATTCAGTGTGTGGGCCAATGCTCTAACCATCAAGAAACATGGCCAGGGTGGAAAAGTCTTTTTAGAGGGCAATATGGCAATATCTCTGTAAATTTTACAGGTACACAGCTTTTGTCTGAATCATTAATTACATTAAAATAACCTATAATCCAAGAGTCTTCTTTTTAACTCTTTGTTATAAGGAAGTCAACTTCTTCTCATGATGAGTTGGAGCTCATTAAGCAAAGAGAGAGAGAAAAAGGAAAGATAATTACAAAGTGCAAGAAGCAAAACCAAAACCAAAAAAACCGGGGCACATCCCCGAGGGGGTTGGAAGATGGTGGCAGAATAGGTGGATCTTTCTCCCACTTCCTCCCAGAATCTCACTGGAATTAAAACTAAATTGGGGAATATTCACCCTGAAATATAGCTGAAGATTGGCTGAAGAGACTTTTTACCAAGGAAGGGCAGAAACCACCTTGTGACTGGTAGGAAGGGAGGGGACACGAGAGGTGCTGGCCTAGCACCCAGAAGTAGTAGGCCAAGGGTGATCATGATTCCCCAGAGAGGGGAGAGGCCTGGACCCCAGGCAGGGCTCCCCATCATGGAGAGCCAGAGCTGGGAACAGTCACCCATGTGGCAACTAGTGGCCAGGGCTTTTATCACCCAGGGAGCTGAGCTGTCTGGAAACAAAGCCGCTTTTTAAAAGGGCTGGCACACAGGAGTTTCATTCCCAAAGACTCACCCTAGGCTTTGTTGAAGGGAGGGTGGTGTGGAAGGAGTAGGGAAGAGTCATAAGGAGGGAGGCTGCAGGGATACCCGTGTTGAGTCACCCCCCACCTCATATGGCAGCAGCCATTTTTCCTGAGAGGCACAAGCCCTTCCCAGCAGCAGAAGCTTAGGGAAAGTCAAATACCTGCCCTCCGGGACACAACTCACCCCAAACTAAGGAATCCCACTAGCACCACCTTCTGTAATCTAGTGCTCCCACCCTGTATCTTGACCCCTGCTGAGGAGACAGCAGTCTCAAGGGGCAGTAGTCTCAGTGACTGTCAATGGCTGGCTTGGGGGTGGGGATATTCCCCCCACATTTCTGGGAACCTGGCTGGCACTTTTCTCACAAGAAAGCTGATACAAACTCCTAGCTTACAGCAGACCCCACCAGCTGGCCTAAGAGGGACTCCACCTCGCTGAGGACAGGAAAATAGTCTAGGAACACACCTACCATATTTCCTTAAGTCTGAACATTTGCTGATCTGCCTAGGGACCTGTGCTGCTAAAAAACTGGAGGCAGCCACAAGCTGTGGATTGCTTGAAGCTTTGAATAGGGCACTGAGAGACAAACTTGGACAGCTTCTGACACTGGCTAGCACAAAGGTACCTGCTAGGAGGTCTGAAATCAGCATACAAAATAGTCAGCCTCAGACAACATAAGAGTAGGACCCAAAGGGAAATCCTAGTAGGCACTAAAATCGGCTAAGACAAACATTACGTGGTTGGGGTTTTTTGTCTTGTTTTTTTATTTTTTTTCTCCCATTATTTTCATTTTATTGCTTTAATATTATTTTTTCCCTCATTCCTCTCGTTTCTTTCATATCTCTTATTTGCCTCTTTCCTTTTTTTACTCTATTTTTTTGTTTCTTTAGCTTAACCGTTTTTGTCTTCTATTTATCTTTTCACTAGAGGCCCGGTGCACAAAAATTTGTGCACTTTGGGGGAGGGGGTCCCCTCAGCCCAGCCTATGCCCATTCACAGTTCAGGACCCCTTGGGGGATGTCCACCTGTCGACTTAGGCCCACTCCCTAGGGGATCAGGCCTAAGCTTGCAGCCAGACATCCTTCTAGCAGCCAGGGAGCCCTTGGGGATGTCCGACTAAAGGCTTAGGCCCCCAAGGGATCAGGTCTAAACAATTAGTTGGACATTCTTAGTGCTGCCACGGAGGTGGGAGAGGCTCCTGGCACCACCACTGCGCTGGCCAGCCATTAGCCAGCTTCTGGCTGAGTGGCACTCCCCATATGGAAGCGCACTGACCACCAGGGGGCAGCTCCTGCATTGAGCATCTGCCCCCTGGTGGCCAGTGCGCATCATAGCAACCGGTCATTCTGCCATTCAGTCAATGTGCATATTAGCCTTTTATTACTATTATATAGGATGTCCCTATTTCCCCCCTTTTGCCCCCTCTACCCAGCTCTTGCCCCCCACTTCTCTCTGGCCATCACCATACTGTTGTCTGTGTCCATGGGTTGTGCATATATTTTCTTTGGCTAATCCCTTCTTTAAATTCACTTCTTTAAATTTGTATTTTCAGATAAGTGCTTATAACTGCACTATTATATATTTTCTATTCTATCATTTAGAATTAAGATATTTTTTAATTGAACCCTTGTAAATTTTAGCGCAATTTAATAAATTATGCTAGGAGCAATTAGGAGATTTTTCATGTAATGCAGATACATTTCAATTAATATTTTATTAATTTTTAAATTTTTTAATATTTTAATTTGAAATAATCTCATACATCTAAAAAAACTATAAAATATTACAGCATATTATATGTACCCTTCACCCAATTTCTTAGGTGTTAATAATTTAAACATAATCATTATACAACTAACAGAATTTGGAATATATTTTTTTTATAATCTCTTTAATGTTTCTTAATCCACTTATTTTGTTTTTGTTAATCTTCACCCAAGGATATTTTTCCATTGAATTTTAGAGAGAGTGAAGGGAAAGGGAGAGACACATTGATTGACTGCCTCCTGCACATGCTCTGATAGGGACTGGGGATCAAGCCAGCAACTGAGGTACATGCCCTTGACTGGAATCAAACCTGGGACCCTTCAGTCCACGGGCTAATGCTCTATCCACTGAGCAAAACAGGCTGCAGCTTAATTCATTTACTTTTAATCTATATGTGTCTTTATATTTAAAGTGGGTTTTGTTTTTGATTCACCCTCATAATCTGTCCTTTAATTGTTGCATTTATGCCACTGACTTTCAGAGTGCTTACGGATAGAGTTACTGCCATATCAGGCGGCTTCTGGGTCTTCTGGGTCCTGCCCTGCCTTGCCTTTTCTTCTTCTTTTTTTCTAAGACATTTCAATTTATTTAAAAGAAGCCAATATACAGGATATAAAGGGTATGATATTTACAACAGTACAGTAAATAGGTTGGTTTCCCGGTAGGATCAGTAGTCTTTCAGTGAGTATTAACCCCCTTTCCCCTTGATGTTCGACCCAGCTGGCAGACAAACAGCAACAGTGGGGTGGGATGGGACTGCAGGATAGAAAGTCTCCCTGAAGGGATTAAAAATCACGTAGATGCTAAAATGTCCACGAAGGGGTGTTGGGGGTGAGGGGTGCCTCTGGCTCATTCGTTTGAGGGTTTGGCAGCAGGAATGCTGAGGGATTTGCCCCAAACTAACACACGGCCAACCCTGAGCCTGTAAATCTTTCACCCATAGAATATTCCCTTCCTGAGAGAATCAGCCCTAATCCCTCAGCCAGGGCCTGGAGGAGCCGCCCAGGCCGTGGGCACAGCCAGGACTGTGGACATTTCATGGCCTTTCCACTCCCACTCCAGCTGCCTAACAACTCTGCACTGCTCCCCTCGCCTACCTCCCCCGTCACCCCATCAGGACACTGTGCACAGGAGGGGACACTGGTTTTCCCATGCACATTGGGAACTGGCTGTTTCTGTTTTCTGGAGTAAAAAGGTTCCTGTGGGTTGGGTAAGGTCTCTGCTTGGCAAGAAGTTCTGTAACAGAGCCACTGACCACACCCACCTCCTCTGGGCATGGAGCAGCTCCGGTCCTCAGAGCTCCTCTCTCCAGCAGAACTGAAGGGAAGATCATGTGTACCCTTCTGTCCCTCACCCTTCACATGCCCAGAACCATCAGTGTCACACTTCCTAATTTCTATCACTGTATTTCATTAGTTCCATACTGTTTTACTAATCATGAATCTAAATAGATTGGTTCAAAAGGAAATCCTTCTATTTTTAAAGTAGCTGGGGCTTCTGGGGGCGGGCCTTGCCTTGCAGCCCCGACCTGCTGATGGGTGGTTCCTGGGCTCCAAGGCAAGACCCACTGCTGGCTAGGGCTTCTGGGGGCTGGCCTTGCCTTGCAGCCTGTGCTGGGGTCCAACCCCAGCGGGTCCAGGGGTCCCCAAAGGTGTGGACGGAGTCGGCGAAGAAGGAATGACACGGAGACAGCATTCAATTGATCAGCAGCCTAGCCAGGATCTCTAGCCAAGTTCTGGTCAGGATCTCCAGCGAAGTTCTGGTTAGGATCTCCAGCCAGGTTCTGTGTCCATGTTCTCTTGCTAGGTTCTCCAGGTTCTCCAGCCAGGTTCTGTAGCCATGTTCCCTCGCTAGGTTCTCCAGCCAGGTTCTGTCCAGGTTCTCCAGCCAGGTTCAGTCACCAGGTTCTAGTCAGGTTCTCTTGCCAATTTCTGTAGTCAGGTTCAGTCCAGGATCTTTTGCCATGTTCTCTCCAGCGAAGTTCTTCTGTCTCTAGGTTCTGTGTAGGTTCTGTGTCTAGGTTCTGTGTCCTGCTGTCTTGTTACATCTGTATTTATACCAGTTGATTCCAATCCTATCAATCTCTATTCCAAAGGTTAGGGCGTTTCTTATCTCCATTCCAGGGAGTAAAGATTATGTAGCTTAAGCATGATTGCTCATAGTTAAAGTGATTAATTACCCACCTGGCACTTAGTTAAGAGGTTTTATTCCCTCCCTAACTTCAGGGGAAAATCCCTACCTGGGGAAACAACCTTTCTCAGAGACCTTGGTTAAAACACATAGTGCCAAGAAGGTGAGCAAACATATTAAGAACAGTATGCCATATATGCCAGGTCCCTTGAAACAGCAAGCATGGACCAGCTCCTGGCAAGCCTGGACCTGCTGATGGGCAGTGCCCGGGCCCCAAGGCAAGACCTGCTGCTGGGGGCGGGCCTTGCCTTGCAGCCCGGAGCCGCTGATTTGCGGTTCCCAGGGCACAAGGCAAAACCGGCTGCTGGGAGTGGGCCTTGCCTTGCAGCACCAACCTGCAAATGGGCGGTTCCCAGGCCAAAAGGCAAGACTGGCTGCTGAGGCTTCTGGGGGCAGTCCCCACTGGGGTGTCTGGCCAGTCTGGGTGAGGGGCTGAGGGGCTGAGGGCTGTTTTTAGGCTGCCCACACCCCCTTTAGGGTGGGAGTCCCCACTGAGGTGCCTGGCCAGCCTGGATGAGGGGCTGATGGCTGTTTTTAGGCTGCCCGCACCCCCTTTAGGGTGGGGGTCCCCACTGGGGTGCCTGGCCAGTCTGGATGAGGGGCTGAGGGCCGTTTTCAGGCTGGTGGGTGACTGAAGCTCCCAACCTCTCCTTTCTTTCTTTTTTTTTTTTATTCTGGGATTTATTTACCTTCTATGGCTGTCGCTGGAGCTGAGAGCCGGCTTTAGCTCTGAGGCTGGCTCAGGCTTGAGGCCTCGGCTGCTGAAAGCAGGTTATCTGGGCTTTGTTTAGCTTCTATAATTGAAACTCTGTTGCCATCACTGGCACTCTAAGCTCTGAGCCCGCTGGCAGCTGAAAGCAGCTATCTGGGCTTTGTTTAGCTTCTATAATTGCAACATTGTTGCATCCGGAGCTCAGAGCTGGGCTGCCGCAGGCCGGGAACGTTGGCTTCCTCTGTCACTGGAGCAAGCAAGCCTCCTATTTGCTTCAACTGCCTGGCTGTCGGCCGCCATCTTGGTTGGAAGTTAATTTGCATATCCTGCTGATTAGCCAATGGGAAGCATTCGGGGGTATGGTCAATTTGCATCTTTCTCTTTTATTGGTGTAGATAACATTTTTCTCTTTCATCTTTTCCTTTTACCATTTTCTTTTTCCTAGTCATTATTCTTATTTTTCCTCACCCATGTTCTTTTCAGAATCATATATCTTCCTATTTTCTCTTCTAGTATTCTTTTAATTATTATTACTTTCTTTCTTTTTCATTTATTATTCTTGTTCTATTTCTTAATTTCCATTTCTTTTGTGGTTGTTTTTGCTGTTGTTGTTGGGATCTTTCATATGGTTTTGTTTGTTTCCTGTATTGTTTTATTTATCTCTATAAGCACCTGTAGAACAGCTTGCATGATGTGGTTGGGGTTGAGCCTCACAGCCAGCCTGAGAGGAAATCCTACCCATGAATGGGACAACAACAATCAAAACCCAATTACAACAGGATCGTCCAAGTAACCCACAAAAAGGCCACTTCAAGAGCATCCAGCTTAGGAGTTCAAAGAGATTGCACTACTGGGTCCCACAGTACATTTACTACAAAAGGGCAATCCACAAAGACTGGGTGTCATAGCAATTCTATTTAATACATAGAAACAAACACAGAAAGACAACTAAAGTGGGGAGTCAAAGAAAAAACCCAAAATGAAAGGAAAAAAAGAATCTCCAGAAAAAGACAGAGGAAAGCAATTTATCAGACATAAGCGTTCAGACTAATGGTTATAAGGATGCTCAAGGAACTTAGTGAGAACTACAAGGAACTAAATGAGAACTACAAGGAATTAGTGGGAACAACATCAGCATGAAAAAATGATATAGAAACCATGAATAAGAACAGGTCAGAAATGAAGAATACTATATTTGACATTAAGAATGCAATGAAAGGAATTAAAATCAGGCTTGATGAAACACAGAGCAAATCACAAATTAGAAACACAAGGTAGAGGCAAGAGAAACCAAGATGGCAGCATAGGTAAATGTAATACTTGCATCCTCCCACAACCACATCCAAATTACAACTACAATACAGAACCACCATCATTAAGAACCACCAGAAATCTGGCAGAAAGGAAGACCTACAATTAGAGAATTAAAGAAGAAAGCATGTTGACACTAGTAAGAAGGCAGGAGGCATGGAACGGACTGGTCCAAAACCAACGTATGGCATGTTTTTAATCAGAAGGGACATCTTGGCTGAGGAGGCTTACTGTGAGGAGCAAGGCTTATTGTGAGGAGCAAGACTTACTGTGAGGTTTACCACACCAGAACCGTCAGTCCAGAGTACCAGTGCCAGGAGGTGAAGTTCCCATAACTTAGGGCTGTAAAAGCCAGTGGGGAGCCCAGCTTGTGTGGATGAATGGTTGAACATCCATTTATGAACCAGGAGGTCACCATTCAATTCCCAGTCAGGGCACATGTCCGGGTTGTGGCCTCAATCCCCAGTAGGGGATGTGCAGGAGGCAGCAGGTCAATGATTCTTTCACATCTTTGATGTTTCTCTTTCTCCCTCTCCTTTCCTCTCTGAAATCAATAAAAATATGTTAAAAAACAAAACAAAACAAAACAGCTGGAAACCCAGGCAGTTCTTTTAAAGGGCCCATACACAGACTTAGTTGGACTCACTCCTTCTGAGCTTCAGTTCTGGGGCAGCAGCATGAAAGCATCCAGGAACATATGGGGAGGAATTAAATTGTCTGGCATCAGGGCAAGAACTGGGAAGAAGCTTTCCCCTAGACAAAAGTGCTGGCAGAGGTCATTGTTCCTCTGCTGAGACCTCCTCTCCCACAAAGCTGAATGGCAGGCGTCCTATCTGAGTCTCCATCAACCTGACCCACCCTGTTTGCCTCACCCTGGAGATTCCCTGAGACCCACTCCACCCAATTTGCAGATCCACCCAAGGTGTTTTCCATATGAATGGCTTGTCCTGGTTTGGGCTTCAGATTTCACTAAAATCTCTTAAACAACTAGCAGCTGGACTCAGTATGCCCCATACCTCTGGATAAGTGACCTGTGGCTAGGAACTAGCAGCAGCCTGCCTTGCCTCACAGTTTGGCCTCTCCTGGGGGTAACGAAAGAAAAAGAGAGCAAAAAATTGAAAACCTATTTGAATAAATAATGACCAGGTGAAAGAAACGGACTTACAAGTCCAGGAAGCACAGAAAGTCCCAAACAAGATGAACCAACGAGGCCCAAACTAAGACAAATCATAATTAAAATGTCAAAGGTTAAAGACAAAGAATCTTAAAAGCAGCAAGAGAAAAGCAGTTATCTATCTACAAGGGAGTGCCCATATGACTGTCAGCTGATTTCTCAAAAGAAACTTTGCAGACCAGAAGGGAATGGTAAAAAATATTCAAAGTGATGAAAAGAAAGGACCTATAACCAAGATTATTCTACCCAGCAAAGCTCTCATTTAGAATTGAAGGTCAGATAAAGAGCTTCACAGATAAGAAAAAGCTAAAGGAGTTCATCACCACCAAACCAGTATTACATGAAATGTTGAAGGGTTTTCTTTAAGAAGAAGAGAGAGAAAAAAAGAACAATAAAATGGCAACACATATCTATCATCAATTTAATCTAAAAATAAAAATAAACGAACAAGAAATCTAATGAACAAAATTAACTGATGAATAAAATAGAACCAGAGGTATGGAAACATGATACAGACTGACGAATCTCAGAGGGAAGGAAGGAGGAGGAGGCAGGAAGAGATTAACCAAAGACCATATGTGCATATATGCATTACCTATGGACACTGACTATAGGGTGGTGAAGGCCTGGGGCAGGGTAGGATCAGTGGGGATGTGGGGGGAGGGGGGAGAAGGGGAAGAAGAGGGACATCTGTAATATTCTTAACAGTAAAGATTAAAAAACCAAGAAAGACAAATTAGAAAAAACACTGAATTAGAGCAGCAAAGAAACAATTAAAAAGCATGAGAAGAGTTTAAGGGAATTTTGAGACATGAAACAGAGCAACATTTGGATCACAGGGGTACCAGCGGGAGAAGAAAGCAAGTAAGGGACAGAGAAGCTGTTTTAGGAAATAGTGACAGAAAACTCCCCTAAACCGGTGAAGGAAAAACTCACACAAGTTTACAATGCAAAAAGAGTCCCAATCAAGTTGAACACAAACAGACCTACACCAAGACATAGCATAATTAAAATGGCAAAAGGTAAAGACAACGAGAGAATTATACAGGCAGCAAGAGAGAGATAATCAGTTATATACAAGGTAGCTCCCATAAATCTGTCAGCTGATTTCTCAACAGATATGCTACAGAATAGATGGAAACAGAATGAAGTATTCAAAGTAATGAAAAGTGAGGGTCTGACCCAAGAAAGTCTATCCAGCAAGACTATCATTCAAAATTAAAGGTGAAATGCAGACAAAAAACAACTAGAGTTTATTACTACCAAACCAACTTTGTAAGAAATGCTAAAGGGACTGTTATATGAAAAAAAAAGAAAAAGAAATAGAGAAATATAGGCATAAAGAATAAAAATGGTAATAAGTAAGAACCTATCCATAATAGCCTTAAATGTAAATAGAATAAACGTTCCATTCAAAAGACACAGGGTAGCAGAACAGATAACGTGAACCATATATATGCTGTCTACAGAGACCCACCTCAGAACAAAAGACTCACACAGGATGAAAATGAAGGGATGGAAAATAAATTTTCCAAACAAATGGAAACAAAAAAGAAGTGGGGGTTGCAATACTCACATATGAAAAAATATACTGGGCCATAAAAGAGACAAAGAAGGTCACCACAGAATACTAAAAGGATCACTACAACAAGAGGATATAACTGTGATAAACATATATGCATCCAATATAGGAGCATCTAAATATTTTAAAAACTCCTGGAGAGATTGAAAATGGTGGTGGAGTAAGTGGGTACTACACAGCCATGATGATCCCAGGACCAAACTGAAATTACAACTAAAACACACACACACAAAAAAATCCTAAATAATCAACTGAAGACTAGCTGGAGAGAACCCTGATAGCCAAGTACTGAAAGTGGAGACTGTATTGAGACTGGTAGGAAAAACATAGGTGTAAAAGGGCTGGCAGGCGCCCACAGAAAGAAGCTGGAGTTCCGGAGATGTATCTCATCTGTGAGGGGTTGCCACTGAGAACTCTGGGGTCTAATCCACAAGCTGAGCCCTCCAGAAGAGAGCACCAGAACTGAGAAGGGTGCCCACATAACATTGAGCTGTGAAAAGGTGCAGGGCTGCTGTCTGCCAGGGAAAGATAGCTGGAAATGCAGGCATTCTCTTAAAGGGCCAATGTGCAAAATTCTGTGTGCAGCCACTCACCTTGTGATCAGGCAGAGGGAGGGCAGAGTGTACTGGAGCTGTGTAAGCAGAAGCCAAGGTTGGGGGATCTGGAGTTAAGAGCTCAGAAGACAGAAACCCTTGTTTTCTGAGCTGAATCATTCCTTCATGCTGTGAAGGTCATCTTTCTCATGCAGACATTTGCTATCCAGCCGGTTTTGCCTGGGGGGAAGACAGTTGAACCACCCTTTTGGAAAACACCTTGCCCCACAGTGTGGAGTTTCTGAGGCCCATTAAGGGACTGAGAACAACAATTAGCCTCCAGGCAAAAGCAATTGCCCCACCCTGTTGACAAAACTCTTGCCACATCTGTGGATGATAGCCTGAGGTGTACTCAGTACTAAATCCAATCAGTCTGCAGCCAGAGGCAGTCTCTGGAGGCTTTGAGTCTTTGCCTGATCTAATTAGTCAGAAACAGCATTTGACAGTCGTGCAATAGACATTGAGAGGCATAACAGATCTACCTAATACACAGTCACAAGCCTAAATAAGCAGCCAAAATGAGGAGAAAAAACAACCTGCAAATGAAAGAACAAAAGAATTCTCCAGAAGAAGAGATAAATAAAATGGAGATAAAAAATTCATCTAATATAGAGTTTAGAATAATGATGGTAAAGATGCTCAACAGCATGAGAAAAGATATAGTAACTTTGAAAATGGAAATAAAGAATAGCAGAGCACAAATAAAGAACAAATTGGAAAGAATACACAGCAAATTAGGGTAAGATGAGAATCGGATCAGTGAATTAGGAGACAGGATAGAAAAAAATCAGAGAAACAAAGAAAGAAAACAATTAAAAAACAGGAGGACAGCTTAAGGGAGCTGTCAACATGAAACACAACAATATTTGAATAATAGGTGTCCCAGAAGTGGAAGAAAGGGAGAAAGGGATTGAGATCATGTTTGAAGAAATAATGGCAGAAAACTTCCCTAACCTAGTGAATGAAAAAGTCACACAAGTTCAGAAGGCACAGAGAGTCCCAATCAAGAAGAACCCAAACAGGCCCATGCCCAGACACAACATAATTAAAATGGAAAAAAATTAAAGGCAAGGAGAGAATCTTAAAGGTAGCAAGAGCAAAGCAAACTGTTACTTACAAAGGGGCTCCCATAAGGCTGTCAGCTGACTTCTCATCAGAAACTCTACAGGCCAGAAGGGAATGGCTGGAAGTACTCAAGGTAATGGAAAGCAAGGATCTGTAACCAAGATTATACAGCAATGCTACATTCAAAATAGATGGTGAAATAAAGAGCTTCCCAGATTAAAAAAAAAAAAAGCCTAAAGGATTTCATCATCACCAAGCCAGCATTACAAGAAATGCTAAAGGGACTGTTATAATGAGAAGAAATACATACATATATATATATTTATATATATATATATATATATATATATATATATAGAGAGAGAGAGAGAGAGAGAGAGAGAGAGAGAAAAACCTAGGCATACAGAATAAAAATGGCAATTAATAAGTACCTATCATAATAAACTTCAATGTAAATGGTTTAATTGCTCCAATCAAAAGACACAGGATAGCTGAATGGATACAAAAATGACCCAACTATATGCTGTCTACAAGAGACCCACCTCAGAACAAAACACTCACACAGGATGAATGTTAAGGAATGGAAGAAAATTTTCTAACTAAATGGAAACAAAAATAAAGCTGGGGTAGCAATACTCATATATGACAAAATAGACTTCAAAATGAAGGCCATCACAAGAGAAAAAAGAAAGGTCACTACATAATATTAAAAGGATAGATCCAACAAGAGGATATAACCCTAGTAAACATATATGCACCAAATATAGGAATCTATATATATTAAAAAAACTTCTAGAGGACCTTAAGGGAGAGATTGACAGCAATTCAGTTATAACACCCCACTGACTTCACTGGATAGATCTTCCAGACAAAAAATTAACAAGGAAACAGTGACTCTAAAGGACACACTGAATCAGATGAATTTAATTGACATTTATAGAATATTTCACCCCAGAGCTGCAGAATATATATTCTTCTCAAGTGTACATGGGACATTCAGAAAGATAGACCACATTAGGACACAAAAAACATTTCTACAAGTTCAAGAAGACTGAAATCATATCAAGCATCTTCTCAGATCACAGTGGAATGAAATTAGAAATCAACTACAGTAAAAACACTCAAAAACATCCAAACACAAGAAGGCTAAATAGCATGTTATTAAATAACTAGAGGCCCGGTGCATGAAATTTGTGCACTGGGGGGTGTCCCTCAGCCCAGCCTGCACCCTCTCCAATCAGGGACCCCTCGGGGGATGTCTGACTGCCGGTTTAAACCAGCAGTTGGACATTCCTCTCACAATCTGGGACTGCTGGCTCCCAACTGCTCGCCTGCCTGCCTGCCTGATTGCCCCTAACTGCTTCTGCCTGACAGCCTGGTCACCCCCTAACCACTCCCCTGCCAGCCTGATCGATGCCTAACCACTCCCCTGCCGGCCCGATAGCCCCCAACTACCCTCCCCTGCCGGCCCGGTCACTCCTAACTGCCCTCCCTTACAGGCCTGGTTCCCCCCAACTGCCCTCACCTGCAGGCCTGGTCGCCCCCAAATGCCCTCCCCTGCTGGCCTGGTCACCCCTAACTGCCCTCCCCTGCTGGCCTGATTGCCCACAACTGCCCTCCCCTGCCAGTCACCTTGTGGCTGTGGGCGCCACCATCTTTGAGGGCATGGCAGTTAATTAGCATATTCCCTCCTTATTGGCTGTGGGTGCCGCCATCTTTGAGGATGGGGCCGTCAATTAGCATATTTCTTCCTTATTGGCTGTGGGCGTTGCCATCTTTGAGGGCGGGGCAGTCAATTAGCATATTTCTTCCTTATTAGACAGGATGAATGGGTTACCAATGAGATGAAGAAAGAAATAAAAAACTCCCTGGAAACAAATAAAACTGAACACACACAACCCAAAATTTCTGGGACACAGCAAAAGCAGCCCTGAGAAGGAAGTTCATAGCACTACAGGCCTACCTGAAAAAATAAGAAAAATTAATAATAAACTAATCAACCCTACAACTTAAAGAATTAGAAAGAGAACAACAAGAAGAGCCCAGAGTAAGTAGAAGGAAGGAAATAATAAAGATTAGAGCAGAAATAAATGACATAGGGACTAAAAAACCAAAAAAAAAAAAAAAAATGAAACCTTGAGCTATTTCTTTAAAAGGATAAACAAGATTGATGAAATTAGCTAGACTCATCAAGAAACAAAGAGAGAGGATCCAAATAAATAAAATCAGAAATGAAAGTGAAGAAGTAACCATTGACACCACAGAAATACGAAGGATTGTAAGAAAATACTATGAACAACTAGATGCCAACAAGCTGGAC
This sequence comes from Myotis nattereri, assembly GCF_964212035.1. Taxonomy (NCBI): domain Eukaryota; kingdom Metazoa; phylum Chordata; class Mammalia; order Chiroptera; family Vespertilionidae; genus Myotis; species Myotis nattereri. The sequence continues at coordinate 110,237,711 of NC_138076.1, forward strand.
AATGTGGATGAAATGGACAATTTCCTAGAAAAATACAATCTCCCAAAACCAAATCAGGAAGAATCAGAAAACCTAAATAGGCCAATAACTGATGAAATATAAGCAGTAATTAAAAAACTCCCACCAAACAAAAGACCTGGTCCACATGGCTTCACAGGGAGTTTTACCAAACATTAAAGGAAGAACTAACACCTATACTACTCAAAACTATTCCAATAAATACAAGAGAAAGCTTGTATACAAGCTCTTTTTATAGGCCAGCGTTATCCTAATTCCAAAACCAGATAAAGACACTACAAAGAAAGAGAATTACTGGCTAATATCCCTGATGAACACAGATGCTAAAATCCTCAACAATATAATAGCAAATTAGATCCAGTAAATATATTAAAAAGATCATATACCATGACCAAGTGGGGTGTATTCTAGGGATGCAAGGCTGGTACAATATTTGCAAATCAATAAACGTGATACATCACATAAACAAATTGAAAGACAAAAATCACATGATCATATCAATAGACACAGAAAAAGCATTCGACAAAATCCAACACCCAGTTTTGATAAAAACTCTCAGCTAAGTGGGAATAGAGGGAGTATATCTCAACATGATAAAGGCTACGTATGACAAACCTACAGCCAACATCATACTCAATGGGAAAAACTAAAAGCATTCCCCATAAATACAGGGACGAGACTGGGAAGTCTGCTTTCACCACTCTTTTTCAACATAGTAAAGGAAGTCCTGCCACAGTGATTAGACAAGAAGAAGAAATAAAAGACATCCAAATTGGAAAGGAGGAAGTAAAACTGTCATTATTTGCAGATGACATGATATTGTACATAGAAAATGCTAAAGACTCCACCAAAAAACTACTAGATTTAAGAAATGAATTTGGCAATGTAGCAGGATACAAAATTAACATGCAAAAATTTATGGCTTTTTTATAAACCAATTAGAGGCCCGTGCACGAAATCGTGTATAGTGGGGGGGGGGGGGGGGGGGTTCCTCAGCCCGGCCTGCGCCCTCTAGCAACCTGGGACCCTTTGGGTAGGTAGGTTCCCAAGCCTGGCCGGCAATCAGGGCCTATCGGGGCTTTCCTTCCCCTGGCTGCCAGCAGCTGGCTCCGCCCCTGCCACTGCCACCGCTTGCCATCTGTGCTGGGCTGCACCCCCTCCTCTGCCACTAGTCACCTCCCTCTGTGGGGGATAGGCATGGGGTGTGATCGCTTGGCTGGTCTGGGCCACCTTCTGTGGGGCAATCGATCACGGGGCCCCCAGACTGATTGCCCTGCAGAGGGAGGCCTCGCCCACCCGGCTGGGACTCCAAGATCGATCACTACACAGAGCATGGCCTGGGCCTCCCTCTTTGGGGCGATCGATCATGGAGAGCACCATTGATCGCACTGCAGAAGGTGGCCTGGGCCTCCCTCTGTGGGGTGATCGTGGGGTGATTGTGGGCCCCCCAACCAATCGCATCGCACCTGCCTTGGCTGGCCTGGTGCCAGTGTGTGTCATAGCATAGTCGTTCTGCTGTTCGGTTGTTCGGTTGATTTGCATATTACTCTTTTATTATTATAGATAATGACTTCTCAGACAGAGAAACTAAACAATCTCATTTACCATTGCAACAAAAAAATTAAGATACTTAGAAATAAACTTAACCAAGGTGGTAAAAGACCTATACTTGGAAAACTACAGGATGTTGAAAAAAGAGATAGTGGAAGATATAAACAAGTGGAAGAATATACTGTGTTCATGGATTGGTAGATCTAGAACAAATACTCCATAAATTTATATGGAACAACAACAAAAAAAGCCCTAATAGCTGCAGTAATCTTGAGAAAGAAGAACAAAGTTGGAGTAATCACAATACCAGATATCAAATTATACTACAAAGACACTATACTTTTTCAAAACAGCATGGTATTGGCACAAGAACAGGCATAAGACTTGGCATAAGACCAATGGAACAGAACAGAGACCCAGAAATCTACCCAAGCCATACAATGGAGTTAAGACAGTCTCTTCAATAAATGATGTTGGGAAAATTGGACAGATACATTCAAAAAAATGAAATTAGACCACCGATTTATACCATAGACTAGATAAACTCAAAATGGATAAGACTTAAAGTTGGGAAACCATAAAAATCCTAGAAGAAACCATAAGTAGCAAAATCTCAGACATCTCTTGTAGAAATATGTTTATGGATACATCTCCTAGGGCAAAGGAAATGTTTTAAGGATAAAATAAACAAATCGTACTATATCAACATTAAAAGCTTCTGCACAGCAAAAGAAACCATCAACAAAATGAGAAAGGAGCCCAATGTATGGGAGAACGTATTTGGCAATGATACATCTAAGGAAGGGTTAACATCCAAAATATATAAGGAACTCATACAACTTAACAAAAGGAAGACCAACAATCCAATTAAAAATGGACAAAGGACCTAAATAGACACTTCTTCAAAGTGGACACACAGAAGGCCAAGAGACATGTGAAAAAATACTGCGTTGCTGATCATCAGAGAGATGCAAATTAAAATGACAATGAAGTATCACCTCACACCTGTCAGAATGGCTACCATCAAGAAATCAACAAATGACAAGTGCTGGAGAGGATGTGGATAAAAGGGAACCCTAGTACTGCTGGTAGGAATGCAGACTGTTGAAGCCATTATGGAAAATAGAATGGAGTTTCTTCAAAAATTTAAAAATGCAACTGCCATTTGACCCAGCAATCCCAACCTTGGCAATATATCCTAAGAATCATGAAATACCAATCAGAAAGAATATATGCCTCCTTATGTTCATAGTACAGTTATTTACAATAGCTAAAACCTGGAAACAGCTTAAGTGCCCATCAGTAGATGAGAGAATAAAAGCGCTGTGGTACATTTACACATTGGAATACTATATAGCTGTAAAGAAGAAGGACCTCTTACCCTTTGAGACAGCATCGATGGACCTAGACATTATTATGCGAAGTGAAATAAGTAAGTCAGAGGAAGATGAATATCATATGATCTCATTTATATGTGGAATCTAATGAACAAAATAGGTCCAGAGTCATGGATGCATGGAACAGACTGACAGATATCTGAGGGAAGTGGGGAGGGGAGGGCGGGAAGAGATCAACCTAAGAACTTATATGCATATATGCATAGCCCATGGACACAGACAATAGTGGTGAAAGTCTGGGTGGGGTGGGAGCTGGGTAGAGGGGGGCAAAGGGGGAAAATGGGGGACATCTGTAATACTCTCAACAATAAAAATAAATTTTAAAAAGTACAAAAAACAACTTATCCTCTCTTACTTACCAATATTATAAAGTGCTTCAGTACAAGAAGAATCATTTCTCAGAGCCTCTTTATAGAATTCAGCTGCCTTCTCATAATCACCATTTGCAAACACTGTATTCCCTTTGTTAGTAAGAGCAGATGGATTATATCTATCAGAGTTTACAGCTAAATCTGCATAGCTGCTGGCTTGTGCAAAGTCATTTTCCTAAAGCACAAAACATATACAAGTTATTTGAAGTTCATCAAATATTTTTTTTTGAGATTACAGACAGGAAAAACAGAAACAAGTATTTTACATATCTCCATTTGATAGGCTTATTCTACAAAAGATTTGTACTCATCAGCACTTTCAACTACCTAAGTGTCTTATGATTGATGTCTCCACGGTCTCATGTTTTGAATAACATCACTATATGTAGATGTTTCCATTTCAAATGCCCAAATTTCACATCAGTGTTTACTGCAAACCATGCTTCTTAAACCTCAAGTCCTAAAGTAGTTATGAAGGCATCACTGTCTGTCTGTCCTGATGTAACTGGGTGGGTCACCTACTAGGTCCTACATGTCTAGCACTCGATTGTCTGCACTCCTTCATACTGTCTTGCTGCCAAGTGCTCCATCAGGACCCTGCCATCATTCATGTGAGCCACGGGGACCTCTCAGTTCTTCGGTGGCGTGGCCTTTGGTGCCCTGTTGGCTTAGCTAAGCCAGGAGCCACAGTTCCCAGAACACCTTTACCTGTGTGGCTCTTGTCCAGAGTTGGCTGAAGGGAACTTCTAGAATATGAAGCAGCAGCCTTCCTCTCTGCAGGTCCTTTTCCGGCCATCAAATGCTTGTCTGATACAGAAATGCCTGGGTTCTTGCCTGTCCTCATTCACAACTACTCCACACCTGACTCTTCTTCCTGCCTACACTGTCCCTCCTGACAATGGTGACCCAGATCCATGCTAAGTCTTGGCAGTACACCCAAAGGAGGCAGCTGCTCCATGAAGTCCCCCTTGGGTGGCTTCTGGACATGCTAGGCAATTCACTGACTGAATGGTAACCTCTGCTCAGATCCCCAAACACCCCTTCTTCTCCTTAACCCCCACAGCATCTCCACCACTGTGCATGTTCTAAATCCCATATCCCTTCTCTTATAACACTCCCTGATGGAATTTCTGAAAAGTTGAGATATATTTCAAATATTTACCCTTTAAAAATGTACAGTTCAGAGGCATTTATATATTTCATGTCTTGGTGACAAGAGATCCTCAAAGAAATGGCTGCAGGGCAGAGATCAAATCAAGAATGTGGCTCTATCATCTTTGGAAACATTTCATATTTATGATAGTGCCTAACAGAGCCAACCTTCTCTCTCAGGTAGTATGTTTAGGACTCTGTTCCACAGCAGCCTCATACATCTATGGTAAGTAGAAAAGGGTCTGCCTTGAAAAGAATTATGGATGTGGCTTTGGGGGCATAAAGAACACCCCAATAAGATGTATAGAAAATTTCCAAGTTTTTAAGGGAGTTGGAATAAATAAAGTGTTGCCAGCTTGCATTAAAGGGACAGACATAGAACAAAATGAAAAAGGCCTCTGGGTCCCCAATTTCTCTGGGCAAAAAGCAGGCTAAGAGAGTTAACCAGCTGCAAACATAGGTTGTTATTGATTTTTTTCTGTAAAAGTAAGGTGCTCTCGGAGGGTAGAGCCAAGAGCCAGAGAGACCAAAGGATTGGGGACTACCCACCAGGGATCAGAGCTGGGCCCTCATCAAAGATCACTCTCTTTTCCCATGTTCAGGGGGCACTGACCACAAGTGCTTAGCTGGGTTTCAGAACTGCTAGGAACTAATGCCTCCATCCCACCCCTTTTGGATAGGAGTGTCTATTACAGTTTTCCTAGCCTTATCTCACCATAGGTTATTAAGTGTACGGGGCAGATTACATTTTTTTTTTTTTGTTCCCTGATCTTTAGATCAAGAGGATCTGTGTTTGATAAAGCTCAATCTCTATCTAGACCTTATGCAGTGGTTGGTCTTTCACTACGATGATGAGACTATGAGAGTGTTGGGAGGGGTATGTACATTTTGCATATGGAAAGGATGTGAATAACTAGGCCTGGTATGCAGGCAGTGATACACTCACTGTTAAAACAATGGCCCCAATGGATCACAGGGACCAATCTTCATGCCCCTGTATGTTTCTCTCCCATGTTCATTTTGCCCAATAAGGTGACAACAAATTCAATGCACAAGGGAACTTGATAAACACCTGTGCACTTGGGTCTCCTCAATGGACCCTATCCCATGTAGGAAGTTTAGGCTCTCCTGCTAGAGAAGCATTGTGAAGGACTGAGATGCCTGCCGACATTGGGCTTAGGGCTTCAACACATAATTTTTGGGGCACACAATAGCATCTATTATGAAAACTTATTATGCACAGAGACAATCATCAAATTTTATCTCTAATCTGACTTCCTGTCTGAGTACAGTGTTCCACATGCCTCATTGGCCATTTGAATTATATCACCATCACTACAAAAATTTTAAAAATATATTTAAGAACAAACTTGGCATCTGTCCCCCTAATCACACACTCCTCTGGACATGCCCCTGGCACCACTCTCATGCCAACAGAATAAAACACTGGGGTCCTTCCTCACCAGGGGTTTTATCTCCTTTCCCTCTTAACACATGAGGGCCATAACATCTTTCCACCATAAGAGAGGTTCTATGTGGCAACAATTCTCAATGTGCACAAACCAGAAGCTCTGAGAGGGTAGTAGAATCAAACACAATGATCCTAAGTACCCCATCCCTCCCAGCTTTCTTGCCTCTGTGCTTTGTTTACTCCCTTAGTTTCCACACAAATGTCCCCTTCTCTTTTATCTATAGTCTGACTTTTAAGATCCAACTTCTCTCTGGGATTGTCCCCCAAATCCCTAAATTAAAATGCTATTTGCTTCCTCTGAATTTCTAAGCATTTAGTATCTCACATTAATTTGTTATTCTCTACTTTCAACCAACCTTTCTTCCTTCCTTCTCTACCCACCTGCCACCTTCACTCTAAATTAAGAATGTTCCGTTTTTAGGAAGCTTTTAGCCTTTTGGTATTCCCCATGATTGGCATCCATAGGTGTTCAACTTCTGCTTGTTACAGATGACACTTTGACCTTACATAAGTCATATAACCTAAGATGTCACTTTTGTTATTACTAGCATCGAACTGAAATGTGTCTCCAGCTCATCTCCCAGGTCTACACTCTACAATTTCATGATGTGATGTTTCCACTACTTTTCACCCTCCCTTCTCCTCCTGAGATGGTCCTCTCACTCATGCCCATAAACTCAACCCTTAACCCAGAACTTTTCATGACCTGACCCTCCATATATGCCATACCACTGACATTCTGCATGTCCTCTCGTGAGCCTCTCCTTAGGCCAGCTCCTCAGGCAGAAATTTAGCAACATGAAAATACCACATTATCAACTCTTAGTTGTAAAAACATAAAACTTACCAAATAATACAGGAATGAGAGGTTGGTTGCAGCTGCACTTTTCACTCTACTGTCCTTTTTTTCAAACATTTTCAAAGTCTCTATAGCCTAGAAATAAAATATCTGAAAGTTATTACCAATGTAATATGACAGTGTTCAGGTTTACAGTTGGGGCAAGATTAGTATCTGAACTGTAGGAGCAGGGACTGACAAAAGACAGCTTCATTAATATGTTTTAAAAAACAGATGACAAATTGAGAATTTCATTTGAGAATTAAAATTTATAAAAAATAAAATTACACTAAAAATACAATAACTAAAATTAAGAATGGTCCTAGCTGGTTTAGCTCAGTGGATAAAGCGTTGGCCTGCAGACTGAAGAGTTCCCGGTTTGATTTTGGTCAAGGGCACATGCCCATGTTTTGAGTTTGATCCCCAGTAGAAGGCAGGCAATCAGTGATTCTCATCACTGATGCTTTTATTTCTCTCTCCCGCTCCCATCCTCTATGAAATCAATTAAAAATATTTATGTATTTAAAAAAATAAATAATAAAATTAAGAATGCAATAGATGGGTTTAATTCCATATTAGACACAGCAGAAGAGAAAGTAAATATCTAGCCTGTGAGTCTTGTTACACAGTTTCGTTTGCTTTGCATAATGGGGTGGGCCGTAAGGTATTACCTAAACGACATGATCCAATTTGCATTTTGTAAAATAATTCTAGAATTTCTGCTTTTGGCTATTAGAAACTAGCCTATAGAAGACCATTCTCCTACAGAGAACAATTAGAAAATTAAATAAAATACTGAAAATACTTTGTGAAGGCACTGGAGAGCTAAAGAGGCAACCAGGATTTGAAGATAAAACAAGATCCCAGAAAATGTTCCAACTAAATACTAGTAAAATAAGCACAGAAAAATAAAAGGCTAAAAAATGTTTTTAGAAAAGACCATAAGAGACATATAGGAACAGAGTGAAATCTCATATAAACATGTTAGAGTAGGCGGCTAGAAAGATATGAGCTGGGAGAGGCAGCTGGGGCTTGGAGAAAATATGTGTGAGAAGCGACAAACTGAAAACAGACAATGGAGGTGGCAGGCCTCCATGTGAGGGGCAAAGATTTAGAGCCCTCCAGGATGTGGTCTAACTGGTGGAGAGCACCTAGATGAAGAGCCTTATAACTTATAGATACGTTGCTTTGAGACATGAGGGAGAGGGTGACTTGCTCCTTGCCTAGGGGCGTTCCAGCCTAGGAGTAAAAATCCTCTAACTCCCAAATATCAGGACACTCGGTTTGGCCTCAGTCAGCTGAGCTGCCTGCTCAGGGCACTTGGTTCAGTCTTGCTGGATGAGTTGCCCACTCAGGTCCTGAGTGTATTTCTTTCCTACGAATAAATCCTCACCTGCTTTTGCTATTTGTTGTCTCTTGCTTGGATTCATTCCTACAAGCAAGACAAGAACTGGGGGGCACAGAGTACTGTCTCTGGCCAGAGCTTACCTAGGCCAGAGATGGTGCCCCCCCCCCCCCCCCGACCACCACTGACAAACATAACTGGAATTCCAGAAGGGGAAGAAATACAGAAAATGATATGAAGTAGACACAAACAGAAGTACATTTTAAAGCCATGAGAAATCAAAGTACACTTTTAACCACCTAAAGGTCTGAGATAATCGTAACCAAACAGGACATTTGGAATGGCCAGACACCTTGCATGAAAGGTGAATGAGTTATCAAACTGGAAATTACCGAGATATATCAGGGTGTAAAAAAAGAATTAGAAAAAGATGATGGGTCTTCCTTCCTCCTTCCTCCTTCCTCCTTCCTTCCCTCCCTCCCTCCCTCTCTCCTTCTTTCTTCCTTTCTTCCTTCTTTTCTCCTCCCTTCCAAATGCATTTACTGAGTAAAAAATGCTTTGCCTTGTTGTGCCTCCTGCTCCCAGAGAGCACTGTGTCCCAGCAAAAGTCCTACTTGAGCTTTGACATTGGCCATCAGCCGCTGGTATTGAAAATACCTGACCTATATGCTGTTCAAATGTCTGAACTCAAACGAAGTACCATGAAACATAGTTGACTCACTGTTTTTAAGGGCAGAAGATTTAAAAATAGTAGATTCCATAAGCCTTGGTTATAATATAAGTAAATAATAATTATTTTCAGGGTTGTTTTTTTTTTATTACTTTTAAGAAAACTGTTGGGAGTTTCTAGGCCAACAGTTTATAATTCCACAAAGTAAAATCTGGAAGAAAAAAACCTAAACATGCCCTTGCTTTTGTGATTCTCTTTCACTTATGTTCTTGAAAAAGTCCTCTATTAAACTGCCAAGAAGCTCCTAAAACCTATATCGGAAGTGACTGCTGCTTGTACTGCACACCAGTGGAAGTCACCTTACTGACCCCTCACTCAGTCTCCATACTATTCATGGAAAAGCCACTATTTATGTAAGTTTATAAGTTGCATTTCACTTTGAATAAGAATTGAGATGTTTTTATCTTTACTTTCAGATTATGTCACAAATGTATGTGCTAATTTAAAACATAAGTCATGTGAACAGGAATTAATACACAGCCATTAATTTCTGAAGTCACGTGAGAGGGAAAGAAAACTCCCTAGTTGAAAAGAAAGCGGAGAGTACATTCTGACTTAAAATACAGGTAAAGAGATTGTTATTAAAGCCTTGAACTATGGTAATACATTGTTAAATCTTTCTGAAAAGATCATTTAAAAATGAAATATTGAGAAAATTGGCAAACATTTTTTTTCTATTTTGTGACCTATTACAGTACTTATCACACAAACAAAAATTATTTCTTTTGGTCCAGAGATGACCTCAGCAGGATAACAAAGAACAAGCTGTCTCCCTTCACTTCCATTCAAGCAGCATGACAGCAGCATTAAAGAGCTATCAGTGGCACTTTTAATGACCAACAGTGTAATGATCAAATAAAAGAATAGATATAAAGACCCTTTGAAAAGTTTTTTTAGTGCTTTACAAATGCTAAAGCAATTTTTTAAATCCTCACCCGAGGGTATTTTTTCGTTTGATTTTTTTTTTTTTTTTTTTTTTTTTTTTTTTAGAGAGAGAGTGGAAGGGAGGGAAAGAGAGAGAGAGACACATCAATTGGTTGCTTCCCACACACTCCAACTGGGCTGGGGATGGAACCTGCAACCCAGGCACCTTCCCTTGACTGGAAATCAAACCCTCCATCCTTCGGTGCTCGGACCAACACTCTAATCACTGACCCACACCAGCCAGGGTGCTAAAGCAATGTAAAGCACACTAAATTCATACACAAAATGGAATCAGTCCATGGCACTGCACTGTATTAATCACGTATTCATAACATGAACACCGGAGTCGATGGCATTCTCCTCACCGCTCTAGAAATGACTAGAAGAAGTTAGTGATTCCTATAGTCTCCTAGAAAAAAGGAAGGTCCTTCAGTTGGAAGAAAGCCTGAAAACACAGGCTTGGGATAGTATGTTCTCTGGCCCTTGCTCTCTGGGTCTAAACTCAGAGGAGCTGAGTTTTCTGGTTGCTGGCACATATGACACTTACCATTGGTTTGATAAACTAGAATATCAAGTTTCATTCTGTTTATTCTCTTTTGTCCCCTTCCCCCTCTTATAAAGCTGTCTATTCTGGTTTGTCAACTATGTCTCACCTGTTCCACCTTCACCCAAGGCAGCAAGAAAGGAGTGGTACAGTGAGAGATCCTGGAGGATTCTGAAACTGTGTGATCAGTAGGACCCTTTTAGGCGCAATGCAACATCAATAAGAAAAACAAAAACAAAACAGAGAGCAAGTGAAAACAGTGGATGGGAGCACCAGGCTGCCATTCCAGGTCCTGGCCTTCTTTCTCACACACATAATACCTAATTCTGAAAAACCTTACACCTTCAGGCAGCAGCTTGAAAACCTCTAGGAGAAAGTTGATCTTTGGACTAGAACATAGTTTAGTAATTTAGTAAACAATCATGTTTTACCTAAAAAGCATTTACATTTTAAGAAACAGGACTGCCCTGGCCAGGTGGATCAGTTGGTTGGAATGTTGTCCCATGCACCAAAAGGTAGCAGGTTCAATTCCTGGTCAGGACACATACCTAGGTTGCAGGTTCAATCCTAGTCGGGGTGCATACGGGAGGCAACTGATTGATGTTTCTCTCTCATATCGATGTTTCTCTGTCTCTCTTTTCCTCTCTAAAGTCAATAAAAACATGTCCTAGGGTTAGGATTTAAAAAACAAACAAACAAAAAACAGGACAAACTGGTCAAAATTCAAACAAAGTATCATACTAATGAAAATTATGGTCAGACAGAAGTCACCCAACCTCAAAATATTCAGAGGTAACATTATTCTAGAGAGGAGTTCCCCAATACTATTGTTTTGTTCCATTAACATGAAATTTCATCTAAGTTTTTAAACTTACTTGGTTAAAGTCCTTTTGTCTCAAATATGTAATTGCTTTGTTTATTTCCAGGTCATTTGCTAGCTCTACATATTGAGAAGCTTTCACAACTTCGACACACCTATAATGTAAAGTGGGAAAAAGGTTATTTTGTTTTAGTATTTTGTTATTGTTGTTTTTCTTAAATGTGACTTTTGAAAAATTTTTTTTAAGTGTCCCTAGTGTTATGTAAGGCTAAGTACTTGCTTTCTTCCAATAATGGCATTAAGTTACTGAATTCTTTAGTTCTCAAATGATTTCCTCACCCAATTTTTCACTAGCCTGCTGTCATTTCTAAATATTTATGGTATTTTAAGTGAAACTGGATTGACAGCTACATTCTGATTTTTTCATTTACTAAAACAATTTCCAACATGTAAAATTGTTTTTATATATTTTTTCATCTTAAATGATGTGATGGTGAGGAAAATTCAAAAGAAACTATAGAACATATTTAATTTTTTTGAGTTCAAACTTGAACAGACAATTGTAGGTCTGTTCCCCAAAGCACACAGAATGTCTATTTTTTTTTTACAGTATAGTAGGCACTGTGCCAATTCTTTACAAGCATTGTCACATTTAATCCCCATAACAATCTTGAATGATAGGCATTGTCTCTACTTTATGGGTAGGAAAATGGAGACCTGAGCCCACACAGGTAGGAAACTGTCAAGAATCTGAACCCAATACCCATTGTATGAAGACCACTGGTCTTAAAATTGAGGTCAATTGAGATCAATTTAGGATTAGTTAGATTAATTAACATGATTAATTTAAAATATGATCATGAACCTTATTTAAAAAAACATAATAGAAAAAATACCAATGGGCATTGTACATAATAAGGGCAAGGACTGTTTCATGAACTCTCTATCTCTTTCCCTTCCTCTCTGTAAAAAATCAATAAAATATATTTAAAAAAACAAAAACAAAAAAAAACAATGGAAAATATATTTTTTACTGAAGGTCTGGTTACCAAATGTTTCAAAGCCACTGGCCTAGACCAATAGACCAGCCAAGGGCAGCTCCCATAGATTCAGGTTTCTGGTCCATCTAAGTGCCACAACAACCTCTACTGACCCAACCTTCAAGTCAGTTCCTGAGGGCCCCAGCTAGAGGCCAACTCCTGTAGCCCCAGACTCCAGGACTGCTCTGGGGCTAAGCTGGCCCATGTAGCCCTAGCTTCCAGGTAGACTCCTGCAAAACCAGGCTCCTGGTCTATGCCAGTACCAGACTAGCCTCTGGGGACCTAGATGCTGAACCCACCCCAGTAGTCCCTAGTGCCTGATTTGCCCTTGGGGACCTAGAATCCAGGTGTGTCCATGCAGACCGAGGTCCCAGCCACATAACCACAGATTCAAACACAAAGCCTGTCCCAATTGACCCAGGTGCACCCCTACATACAGTACTAGGCAGGTCCCTGTGTACCTAAGCACTAGGCCTGCTGATCTGCTAATTCAGCCACCAGACCTGCCTACCCAAGTACCCCAGCAGCCTGCTGGCAAACACCACCAGATGGTACACCCAGAATCTCTGCACAGGCTGATTGGTGAGGGGCTTTGCCCAACAGAGTCAATCTGTAAAGACTGGAAGAGGTTCCAACTTCCTCAAGTATACAGACACCAACACAAGGGCACAAGGATCATAAACAATGAAATATATTATCACCCAAAGAAACTACAGTGGGGCCTTGACTAACGAGTTTTTCGAGATACGAGCCATCTCTCGGCCGATTTTTTGCTTTGAGTTGCGAGCTAAAATTCGGGTTACAAGCCAGCTTCAGATACCCCACTGCTAGTTGGCGCAGTGAACGTCACAGTGAACGCCACAACATCAGCCCAGCATCATGTGTCTCACTCGTCCACTTTTTGATTTGACATACGCGTACTTTGAGTTACGAGCTCCATCACGGAACGAATTAAACTCCTAAGTCAAGGCCCCACTGTAGCGACACTTATATGAGTGACCATAAAAAATGGAAATCTATTAACTGTCTGACAATAAATTTAGAATAATCCTCTAAAGAAATTGAGTCAATTACAAGAAAACAGACAACTAAATGAAATTAGGAACACAATGAGTTAATAAAGAAATTCAACAAAGACATAGAAACCATTAAAAAGTAAACAAATCCTAGAGTTGAAGAACACAATTACTGAACTAAAGAATTCATAAAAAGCTTCAACAGGAGACTCAACCAAGCCAAGAAAGAATTAATGAACTAGAAGACAGGTCATTTGAAATAATCAGTCAGAGGAGCAAAATAGAGAATGAATAAGAGTAAAAAATTCTACATGCATTTTGGGATATCATTAAAAGAAATAATCTACGTATTACTAGAGTCCAAGAAGAACAAGAGAGGGAGAAGGAGCAGAGAGCTTATTTTAAAGAAATAATGGCTAAGAACTTCCCAAATCTGGAGAGAGATTTGAACATCCAAGTTCATGAAGCTAATGGGTAACTCCAAAATTTTAACCCAAAACAATCTTCTCTAAGACACATTATAATAAAGCTGGCTAAAGTTACACACAAGAGAAAATTTTAAAATCAGCAAGAGGAAAATAATTACTTACATATAAGGAATCCCCATAAGGATTTTAGCAGATTTCTTAGCAGAAACCTGCAGGTCAGGAGAGTGGGATGATATATTCAAATTGCTAAAAAAAAAAAAAAAGAAAAGAAAAAGAAAAAGGGCAACCAAGAATACTTTACCTGGCAAAGTTGTCTTTCAGAAATGAAAAAGAGATTTACCAAATGAACAAAAGCTGAGGGAATTCATTACCACTAACCTGCTTTATAAGAAATGCTGAAAGGAGTTCTTTAAGATGAAATGAAAGGACACTAACTAGTAACATAAAAATGTATAAAAATATAAAATATACTGGAAAAGGTAACTATATAGTCAAATTCAGAATACTTTAATATTTTATTATGGTGATATGTCAATCACTTAACTCTAGTTTAAAGGTTGAAAGAAAAAATATTACAAATAAGTATAGCTACAAGAATTTGTTAGTGGATACACAATATAAAAAGGGGTAAATTATGACATCAAGATCAAAATTATGGGGAGTGTAAATGGACAGCTTTTCTATGCAATTCAAGTTGTTATTAGCTTAGAATAGACTGTTATATCTATAAGATATTTATGTAAGCAAAAACCTACAGTAGATACACAAAACAGAGAGAGAAGGGAATAAAACCATACCACTACAGAAAATCATCAATTCACAAAGACAGCAAAAGAAAAAGGAGGAAGAAGAAACAAAGCAACTACAAAAGAACCAGAATGTAATATGATGGCATTAGTGCCTATCAATAATTACTAATTAACCTATAAATATTCTTAGCTATAAAAAATTACTTTCAGTGTAAATGGATTAAATTCTCCAATAAAAAAGCATAGAGTGTCTGAATAGATTAAAAACAAATCCTAACTATATTATGTCTACAAGAGACTCACTTCAGCTGTAAGGACACACATAGGCTCAAATTCAAGGGATGGAAAAAAATATATTCCGTATATAATAAAGAGCTAATATGCAAATGGTCATCATGCCCTCATGACATCATGCAGTAACGCAGCAGTTCTCAACCTGTGGGTCGCGACCCCTTTGGGGGTCGAACAACCCTTTCACAGGGGTCGTCTAAGACCATCGGAAAACACATATTTTCGATGGTCTTAGGAACCGAGACACCACTCCTCTATCTGTCTCCAGGAGGGTCTGCCCACATGCAAATACACCCACATACAAGTACCTGGCGTATTAAAGGGTTGCGGCATTAGGAAGGTTGAGAACCACTGCCTTAACGGCTCAGACACTCAACACTGGGGAGAGAGGAATGGGGACCAGCCAGGCACAAATGAGCTTGCGAGAGATGAATGGGGATTAGCCAGGCTGTGGCCGGGAGAGGGACAAGCTGCCTGCCTCACGGTCCTGGGTGCCAGTGGCTTCACCGGCGCCTGCAGCCCGGGAAAGGAACAAGCTGCCCGCCCCACGGTCCCGGGTGCCAGCACCTGCGGCTACAGCCCAGGAGAGGGACAAGCCACCCGCCCCGTGGTCCTGGGAGCCAGCGGCTGCAGCTGTAGCCTGGGCGAAGCCGCCCACCCACAGTCCCCTGTGGTTACAGCCGGCCTGGGCGAAGCTGGTCTGGGTCCTGGATGCCTGCGGCCGGCCAGAGGGAGGGAAGCCCAGATCCCGGGTGCCTGCAACTGGTTGGAGGAGGGAATCTTGGGTCCCGGGTGCAGGGTGAGGCAGAGGTAGTTAGGGGCTATCAGGCCAGCAGGGGAGCAGTTACCGGCGATTAAGCTGGTAGGGGAGCAGTTAGGGGTGATCAGGCAGGCAGGCAGAGGGGTTAGGAGCGATCAGGCAGGCAGGCAGGTGAGTGGTTAGGAGCCAGTGGTCCCGGATTGTGAGAGGCAGTTGGACATCCCCTGAGGGGTCCCAGATTGGAGAAGGTGCAGGCCATGCTGAGGGACCCCCTCACCCCGTGAATGAATTTCATGCACCGGGCCTTCTAGTAGTCCATATATAAGGGAAAGCAAAAACGTAGCTATACTTAGACAAAATAGACTTTAAGTCAAAGTCTGTAACAAAATATAAAAAAGTCACTATGTAACAACAAAAAGGTCTACTTATCAAGAAGATATAACAATCATAACTATAAATGTATTTACTATCACAGCACTAAAATATATTAAGCAAATAATAACAGATCTGAAGGAAGAAATAACAATAGAATAATAGCAGGAAATTTCAAGACCCTACTTTCAATAATAGATCAATTATCCAAACAGAAAATGAAAAAGGGAATATTGGAATTGAATTATACCTTAGCTCAGATTGACCTAGCAGAGATATACAGAACATTCCATCCAACAGTAGTAGAATACACATTCTTCTCAAGCAAACACACTTTCTCCAGGATAGATCATGTGTTGTTACAAAACAAACCTTAGCAAATGGTATGGAATTATAAATCAGTAACAAGAGGAAAACTGAAAAATTCACAAATATGTAGAAATTAAAAATCACATTCCTGAGTAACATATGGGTGAAAGAGGAAATCAAAAGAAAAATTTAAAAAATATCTTAAAACAAATAAAATGAAAACAAAACATACCAACACTTATGGGATGCAGCAAAAGCAGTTCTAAAAGAGAAGTTTATAGCAATAAATACCTACATTAAGAAAAAAAATCATTAAAATTATACACCTCAAGGAACTAAAAATGTAAAAACAAACTAAGCCCAAAGGAAATAAAGAGAAAAACACAAAGACTAGAGACGAAATAAATGAAACAGAAACTAGAAAAACAATAGAAAAGGGCAACAAAAATAAGAGCTAGTTTTTTGTAAAGACAGACAAAACTGACAAATCTTTAGCTAGATTATCTGGGGGGGAAAAAGAGAAAAGACTCAAATAAAATGAGAAATGAGAACCATAAAGTTCCTAGAAAAAAACCAAACACATGGGGAAAAGCTCCTTGGCATCGGTCTTGGCAATGCCTGGATATGACACCTAAAGCATAAGGAGCAAAAGAAAAACTAAACAAGTGACACTACATCAAACTAAAGTTTCTGTAAAGCAAAGAAACAATCTACAAAATGACAAGACAACCAAAATAAGAGAAAATATTTACAAATCATATCAGATAAAAATTTAAACCAATAAAAGTATAAATTAAGAAAAGAAAATACCATACGCATCTACTTATACTGAATTTCCCTCTTACCAATCATATCCTACAGCAAAAGATGTTTCAATTACAGGAGCAATGAGTTTTGCAGCTGTCATGATGTATTTTTCAGCCATGGCTTTTCTATAACAAACAAACAAAAATTTTTTTATAAAGAAACATGGTATAAAATGTAAAAAAAGTATAAACATTATCTATCAAAGTTAACATACCATGAAGCCTACTGAATGATAAACAGCTACACTAGAAATCTATAAGTCAGGTTGAAAATCCTGACTAGGAAATGGAAGCCATGACTGCCTTCTGAGTCAACAGTTCACTTTCCTTCTACTTTATGACACATGCTGACAAACTAAAGGAAGAAAGAGGAACTTGGAAAAAAAATGGCTCTTCAGCTGACATTCCATAACCTGCACTATCTGTGGACATTAAAGGAAATGGCCATTAAAGAAATAGTGTGTGTTAAATAAAAGTGAATTACTACATGCCTATATAGATTTGCCTCTTCTATACCTTTCTTTCATGTAAGTAGAATCACAGAATATGTGGTCTTTTGTGACTGGTTTTTCTTATCCTATATAATAAAAGGCTAATATGCAAATTGTCCCCTCAACTGGGAGTTCAACCAGAGGGCAGGGCCAGCCAGCCAATTGCCCACAGCCCCTCCCCCGAGCAGGCCCGGCCTGATCAGGGAAGGCTGACCGGACCCCTCCCATACACGAATTTGTGCACTGGGCTTCTAGTTTATCATAATGTTATGGTTCCTATGTATCTTTTTTATGGCTAAATATTATTCCATTGTATGAAAAGACCATGTGTCATTTATTCATCAGTTTGTGGACATTTGGGTTGTTTCTACTTTTTGGATAGTATGAATAATGCTGCTATGAACATTCCTATATAAGTTATTGTATGGACAACTGCTCTAATTTCTGTTGGGTACACACCTAGGAGAAAAATTTCTGGCTTAATCTTTTGAGGAATTTCCACAGTTTTCCAAAGTGGCTGTACCATTTTACATTCCCACCATTCAATTTCTCTACATCCTTGCCAATAATTACATCTGTCTTTTCTATTAGTCATACCACTGGATGTGATATCACCAATACTTGTTATTACATCTGTCTTTTTTTATTATAGTCATATTAGTGTTATCTCATGGTGGTGCTGAATTGCATTTTTCTAGTAAGTACAGAAGTTGAGCATCTTTTACAGTGCTTATTAGACATTTGCATATCTATTTTGAAGAAATGTCTACTCAGACCCTTTGTACATTTTTAACTAGGTTATGATCTTTTAATTATTGAATTAGAAGACCTCTTTATATATCACAGAAATAAGTCCCTTCTTGGATATATGGTTTGCAAATATTTTCTCGAATTCTGTGCATCGTCTTTTCACTTTCTTGATGAAATTCTTTGAAGAACAAAAGTTTTAAATTTTGATGAAGTCTAATTCACCTATTTTTTTCTTTTCATGTGCTTTTGGTGTCATATCTAAAAAGCCATTGTCTTAACACAAGGTCTTTAATATTTACTTCCATTTTTTTTTGCTACTAAGAATTTTTCAGGTCTAGCTAGCCCTTACATTTAGTTAGGGCTATGATCTATTTTGAAGTACTTTTTTGTGTTTGGTGTGTGAGAGAGGTCCAGCTTCCTTCCTTTGCATGCAAATATCTATTGTCCCAGCACCATCTGTTGAAAAGACTATCTTTTTTCCTGTGGAATTGTACTGGTACCTTTATTGACAACTAGAGGCCTAGTGCAGGAAATTTGTGCACTTGGAGGGGCGTCCCCTCAGCCTGGCCTGCGCCCTTTTGCAGTCTGGGAGCCCTCAGGGGATGTCCCACTGATGGCTTAGGCCTGCTCCCCATCAGTTGGACATCCTTAGTGCTGCTGCAGAGGTGGGAGAGGCTCCCGTCACCGCCACTACGCTCGCCAGCTGTGAGCCCGGCTTCTAGCTGAGCAGAGTGCCCTGACCACCCGGGAGCAGCTGCTGCATTGAGCGTCTGCCCCCTGGTGGTCAGTGTGCATCATAGTGACTGGTTGTTCTGCCGTTTGGTCGATTTGCATGTTAGCCTTTTATTATAGAGGATATCTGTAAGAGTTTATTTCTCAATACTCAATTTCATCCAATGATTTATATATCTATCTTTATGCTACTAGATTAAACACGATCACACTATCTTGATTGCTATAGATTTACAGTTTGAGTCCTCCAATTGTGTCTTCTTTTTCAATATTGTTTTGGCTATTCTGGATCCCTTACATTTCCATAGAAATTTTAGGATCAACTTGTCATTTTCTTAAAAAAACACTGATGGGATTATGACAGGGATTGTGTTGAATTTATAAATTAATTTGGGGAGCATTGCCATCTTAGTAACATTAAGTGCCTATCCATTAGCATGTGATATCATTTCATTTATTTAGCATTCTTTTCAAAATGGGTTATAGTTTTAAGGGCATAAGTTTTGCAGTATATTTATTCCTAATTATTTTATGCTATTGTAAATATAATTGTTACTTTCACTTTCATATAAGTCATTAGAATAGTATCTTTCTATAGTATATATTGACTTCTGTATATTGATACTTTACTCTGCAACCTTTGCTGAACTTGTTTATTAGTGGTAATCATTTTTTAGTGGATTCTAAAATTTTATGTTGGATATTCTGTATTCAAGATCATGTGATCTGTAAACAGAGATAGTTTTACTTCTTCCTTTCCAATCTGGATGTCTCTTAATCCCCTTTCTTGCCTAATTTCCATAGTTAGAATCTCCAGCATATGCTGAATAGAACTGGTGAGAGTAGATACCCTTTTCTTGTTCCTGATCTGAGGAGGAAAGTAGTCAGTCTTTTACCATTAAGTGTGATGTCAAACGTGGATTTGTCATATATGTCCTTTACCAGACTGAGGCACTTCCTTCCTACTACTAGCTTGGTTAAGGTTTTTTGGATTTTGAATTTTGCCCAAAATGTTTTTTGGTTTATACTGGCGATCATGTTGTTTTTGTCTTTCATTCTATTCATATCATGTATTAACTGATTTTTAGATGCTAAGCCAATCCGGCATTCCTAGAATAAATCCCACTTGCTCATGGCATATAATTGTCTTTATATTTTGATAGTATTTTGGTTCATTAGAATTTCTGAACGATTTTTGCATCACTATTCATAAGATATTGGTCTATATTCCCCGTCCCCCACCTCCCTTGGTACTTTGTTTTATTTTGGTATCAGGGTAATACTAGCTTTATAAAATGAACTCTTTTCTGGAAGAGATTGTGTAGAACTGATATTAATTCTTCTTTAAACATTTGCTATCATTTTTCTATTGGGTAAGATTTCTTGGGATTTTTAAAATAATAAACTCAATTTCTCTAATATATATATAGGGCTCTTCAAGTGCTCTATTTCATATTAGGTGAGTAGTGGTAGCTTGTGTTTTAAAAAAAGTGGTCTATTTAGCCTAAGTTGTCAAATTTATGTGTATAGGGATGTTTGTAGTAACCCCTTATTATCCTATTGATGTCTGCAGGGTCAGTAGTGAGAGCCCGTCTTGTTCCTGACATTGGTGTCTTCTTTTTTTTGTCATTGATGTTATCTATTGTTTCTCTCCCCAATGTCAATGATTTCTGTTATTATTTCTTTCTTTCTGCTTCCTTTGGGTTGATTCTGCTGTACTTTTTTTAAGTTCTTCAGCTGGGAGCTTAGGTTACTAATTTAAGACTACCACTGTCATTCTAATCACTTTTCCCTTATGTGTTGTTTTTCTCTGCCTCATTTCAAGATGTGGCGTTTAATTCCCAGAAGTTTAATCAATATATATCTTGACATAGATTTCCTTGTTTATCCTCTTTGGGATTTGTTCAGTTTTTCTAATTGTAGGGTTTTTTTCTTGCTAAGTTTGGAGAGTTACCAGCCATCATTTCTTTAGCCTCATCTCTTTCTCCTCTCCTTCCCAGACATGGATGACGCAAATATTAGATCTTCTGTTAAAGTCCGAGAAGTTCCTGAGGCTCTGTTCATTTTTTTAAAAAATTTTGGGTCCACTTTCCCTCTGTTGTTCAGATTCAGTAATTTCCATTTTCTATCTTCTAGTTCATTGAATCTTTCCTCTCTCCCATTCATTCTCCTATTGAGACCATTTGTGGAAATTTCTATTTCAGTTATTGTAATTTGTAGTTCTAAAATTTCCATTTGGCTCTTCTTTTTTTAATATATAGTCTTATATTTATTGGATGATATTTAAGTGGTATAATAAAATGACCTAATTATTTTACAATATTTAAACTGAGGTCTAATAGTAATATTTTCTTGCTGAGAATACTGCTTTTCTGAAGGGTTCTATTTTTTCTTTTTAGTCTTTAACCATGGGTATGTTTTTCATTGATTTTTTTTTTTTTTTGATAGAGGAAGGGAGAGAGAGAAAAACATTGGTGTGAGAGAGAAACATCAATCAGTTGCCTCCCATACATGCCTTGATCAGGGATCAAATCCAAAACCTAGGTATATGGCCCAACTGGGAATCGAGCCTGCAATCTTTTGGTGTACAGGATGATGCTCCAACCAACTGAGCCACGTGGCCAGGTGGTATTCTATTTTTTAATTTATTTTAAGCATGTTCATAATTGCTTGTTGGAGCCCTTTTTTATCATAGTTGCTTTAAAGTTTGTCAGATAAGTCTAACGTCTCTGTTATCTCAATGTTGGCATCTATCAATTGTTTTTCATTGAATTTAAGATTTTCTTGTTATTATGAGTGATTTTTTATAAAAACTTGAACATTTTGCATTATTAGACTGAATTTTATTTTAAGTCTTTTGTTTTGGCTACTTTTTTGACATCATTCTGGCAGGGGAAGAAGAGACATCACCTTTGTGTTGCTGTATAAAAGAAGTCCAGTTTCCCCGCATGGTCTCTTTGACACCCAAGATAGGAGGGTACCCTCATTTCTGCTGGGTGGAGGAGGAGTTCCTACTTTCACCATGTTCCTACTGACACCACAGTGGGGTGGCCTTGTTACTGCTGCTGCTGAAAATTCTTAATTATCCACTATCTCCCCTGACACCACCCCAGGTGAGAGGGAGGACTGCCTCGTTATTGCCTGGTGGGGTGGAATTCTAGACTCCACATGTACTGTCCACTGAAACCACAGAGTGGTGAGACTCATTAAGGGCCTTTGGGGATTAAAGTCCTGGCTCCCTACTTGGCCTTGTGAGGGTGGGAGTCTGGCTCTCTCACTTGGTTTTTGCTGGCATGCATGGGGTAGGGCAGGTGTTTTGGTTTTTTGGGGGTTTTTAAAAATATATTTTATTGATTTTTTACAGAGAGGAAGGGAGAGAGATAGAGAGTTAGAAACATTGATGAGAGAGAAACATCGATCAGCTGCCTCCTGCACATCTCCCACCAGGGATGTGCCCGCAACCCAGGTACATGCCCTTGACTGGAATCGAACGCGGGATCCTTCAGTCTGCAGGTCGACGCTCTATCCACTGAGCCAAACCGGTTTCGGCAGGTGTTTTTTTTTTCTGTGGTATTGGTCTAAAAGTTTTCTGTCTTGCTGGCCTACCCCTTTCCTTGTCCTGTAGCTAGAGAAAGTAGGTCTTTTGTTTGTTTGTCTAATGCACCCATGAGCATTTTCTGCTTTCCAGCTTCTTCAGCTCCAAATCTGAGAAACATGAAGGGAACTCACTGATCATGTCCCAAGATACCTTGATCTAGCCTCTTCTCTCCATTTTACTCCATATACATATTTACATGTAATTTCCAGAGTTGTTATTTGGACTTAGTGAGAAGAACAGAGGAAAGTGCATCTATTCTTATCTCTCCAGAAGTACAAGTCTCCTTTTAAAAGTTAAACTACTTCCTAAAGATTAAGGGCCCTCCATACATATAATGAAATATTGTACAGACTTAAAAAGGAAGGAAATTCTGACCCTTGTTACAACATGGATGAACCTTGAGGACACTATGCTAAGTGAAATAAGACAGTCACAAAAGGACAAATAATGTGGTTTCACCTACATAAGGTTCCTAGAGCAGACAAATTCACAGACCAAAAAGTAGAAAGGTGGGTGCTAGGGGCTGGGAAGGGGATGCTGGAGAGTTGTTCATGGGTACAGAGTTGCAGTTTAGGAATTTGAGGGAAGTTCTTGTTACGAATCATTGTGAATGTACTTAATTAACACTACAGAACCATGAAGAATTATGGACCATAGTTTAGATGGTAAACTCTATGTTATGTGTATTGTACCACAATTAAAAAACAACTAAGGGCCCTGTATATCATGTGATATACTGCTAATATACAAGTTGAATATTCAATAAGTATTAGAAGTTTCAAAACATACTTTGCAGAGACTAGTACCAGACTGAAGGAATAAAATAGAAATAATTTTGTCTTTGGGAGTTGAAATTTAATTGGGAGGCTGGACAAAAACACATAAAGATATAATTTTTTAAAAAAATAAAGGTAACGTGCCGAAACCGGTTTGGCTCAGTGGACAGAGCGTCGGCCTGCGGACTGAAGGGCCCCGGGTTTGATTCCGGTCAAGGGCATGTACCTGGGTTGTGGGCACATCCTCAGTGGGAGATGTGCAGGAGGCAGCTGATTGATGTTTCTCGCTCATCGATGTTTCTAACTCTCTATCTCTCTCCCTTCCTCTCTGTAAAAAATCAATAAAATATATTTTAAATAAATAAATAAATAAATAAATAAAGGTAACGTAAACAAAATTCCAATGTGGCACCAAATACAGAGGGAAAGTAAGTTACAAGGAAATAAGAGTAACTGGGGAAGAATAACTGGAATCAAATGAGTAATGTGATTATTGTGAAGAAAAAAGAGAATCCAGTAAAGTATAGAAATGATGAAACAGTAAGTCTATTCAAGAAATATAGTGCATATAACAAGTTTTCAAAGAAATAATCATATGCACATTTGACTCTTTTATATAAATTTAAACAATATTATCAAGTTTTAATTATTTAGTGCCCCAAATATTACCTTTCACGTTCCATTTGCCTTAGATGATCATTTTTTATAGCTTCAATCACTAAGTTAGTATGTGGATCATCCTGGGAAATAAAATTGGGGGGAAAAAAGAACAAGTCACGAATAAAAATCAAGAACTTAGATTTCAACCTTATCACTAACTAGTTGTAGAAAATGAACAGAAAATTAATCTTTCTACACCACTTTCCCTTATGTAAAGTAGGTTTTTTTTTTCCTATTTCTGATTACCTGTCACATTCTCTAGTGAACTAACAGATTCTGGGCAACTGATAAAAAAGTCAGGCTAGACAGAAAAGGACCTAGTACACAGAAGCTGTATAATATTGTCAATTCTGTTCGTTTTGTTTGTTAATCCTCACCAGAGGATTTTTTTTCAAGATTTTGATACTTTATTAGAGCTGGTAAAATGATGACACCAGTAGACTTTAATAATATATATACAAATGCAATACCTAGAGCAATCCTAAAAATGCTATATGAAGTGATACACTCAAAAACATTAAAAAATAATAAAAATGGAATTCCAGAAAACTCCTGCCATAAGCAGGAAAATAAAACAGAAACAAACAAAAATAAGTAATAAAACAAAAATTAAAATTACACACTTAACCTCTAATATAGCAATAATTAGATTAAAATATATGGTCAAGAGGAGAAACTAAGATGGCGGCATAGATAAACACCGGGAAATAGTCGCCTCACACAACAATTGAAAAATATCCCAAAGGACGGAGCAAACATCGTCCAGAACAACAGGAAGGCTGGCTGAGTGTAATTTCTACAACTAGAAGAAAAGAAAAGCACGCTGAGAGCCAGAGGAGCTGCGGAGGTGAAGTGCAGAGGTACGGCGGCGGCTCGCGTGCGCGGAAAGGGGGTGGCACCTGAGGACGCGGCTGTCTTTTTGAATCACAAGCTCCTGACTGCTCTGAACTCCGGTTCCGGGAAGTCTCTGGGGACCCAGGACTCATACGGGGAGAAGCTGTTCTGTCAGGCGGCAGCAGGCGAACTTGAGGGCGGCTTTCCCTCAGAGGTGCTTGCAGCCATTACTGGGACACTGAGACGCGCAACTCCGGGCGCGGAGAATCACCATAGCTGCTTTCTCCGCCCTTTGACTCCCTGAGACCCCGCCCCACCCAGGCTGCGGCAGAGGCTTTTGCATGTGAATGTACCTAACTACAGCCCAGCCAGGCAGACCCGGAACTTCCAAGAGAAGGCCCAAGGCCCCGCAGCGGCTTGCATTGCTTCACAGCTGAGCCTCTTCGTGGCTCCTGCTGTGTGGCCTCAGGCAGGGGCTGAATTAGCACCTCCTTAGATCCAGGAGCCACTGTACCCAGTGGTCAGAGGGGGACCACTCTCCCACTTCAGACACAGCTGATTCCCACAGCCAATTGGCCTGGAGGTCAATTCCTCCCAGTGATCCTACAACAACCAAGGCACCAAGAGTGCACCAAGAGTGTCCACCCCAGGTAACTGGGGAGGCTGAGCCACTGGGCCCTACAGGACACCTGGCGCGCAGGGCCACTCTATCAACACAGGGAAGCAGCCAAAATGCGGAGACAAAGAAACAGGTTACAAATGGCAGAAACGGAGGAAAGCAAACGACTGGATATAGAGTTCAAGGCCACGTTTATAAGGTTTTTCAAGAATTTTATGGAAACCGCCGATAAATTTAATGAATCCCTCAAGGAGTATAGTGAGACCATGGAGGACATGAAAAAGAACCAACTAGAAATTAAGCATACACTGACTGAAATAAAGAATAATTTACAGAGATCCAACAGCAGACAAGAGGATCCCAAGAATCAAGTCAAAGATTTGAAATACAAAGAAACAAAAAATACCCAACCGAAAAAGAAAAAAGAAAAGAGATTCAAAAAATATGAAGATAGTGTAAGGAACCTCTGGGACTTCAAGCGTACCAACATCAGAATTATAGGGGTACCAGAAGGAGAGAGAGGGCAAGATATTGAAAACCTTTTTGAAGAAATAATGACAGAAAACTTCCCCCACCTGGTGAAAGAAATGGACCTACAAGTCCAGAAAGCGCAGAGAACCCCAAACAAAAGGAATCCAAAGAGGACCACACCAAGACACATCATAATTAAAATGCCAAGAGCAAAAGATAAAGAGAGAATCTTAAAAGCAGCAAGAGAAAGACAGTCAGTTACCTACAAGGGAGTACCCATTCGACTGTCAGCTGATTTCTCAACAGAAACCATGCAGGCCAGAAGAGAGTGGCAAGAAATATTCAAAGAGATGAATAGCAAGAACCTGCAACCAAGATTACTTTATCCAGCAAAGCTATCATTCAGAATGGAAGGTCAGATAAAGAGCTTCACGGATAAGCAAAAGCTAAAGGAGTTCATCACCACCAAACCAGCATTATATGAAATGCTGAAAGGTATTCTTTAAGAAGAGGAAGAAGAAAAAGGATCTCTTACCATTTGCCACAGCATGGATGGAACTGGAGAGCGGATAAATACCACAGGATCTCACTCATTTGTGGAATATAATGAATAACATAAACTGATGAACAAGGACTGATCCAGAGACGGAGAGGCATTTATTGGACTGTCGGGCCTTGGAGGGAAGGTAGGGGAGGGTGGGGGCAAGGGGGAAAGATCAACCAAAGGACTTATATGCAAGCATATAGGCCTAACCAATGGACACGGACAACGGGGGGGGGGGGTGAGGGGATGAGCGGGGGGGGGGGGGGATGGAAGGGTAGAGGGTACACATATGTAATATCTTAATCAATAAAAAATATTAAAAAATATATATATATATGGTCAAACTGCACCAATTGTAAGACAGAGATTGCCAAAGCGAATGAAAACAACTATTTACTAAGTATAAAATACTTATCCTATATAATAAAACCCTAATATGCAAATCGACTGAACAGCTGCTATGATGTGCACTGACCACCAGGGGGCAGACGCTCAATGCAGGAGCTGCCCCCTGGTGGTCAGTGCACTCCCACAGGAGGAGTGCTGCTCAGCCAGAGGCCGGGCTCATGGCTGGCAAGCGCAGTGGCAGTGGTGGGAGCCTCTCCAGCCTCCGCTGCAGGCGGGCGGTAAGGAGTGAGGGGTCCCGGATTGCAAAAGTGATGTCTGACTGCCGGCCTAAGGATCAGGCCTAAACCGGCAGGCAGACATCCCCCGAGGGGTCCTGGACTGCGAGAGGGCACAGGCTGGGCTGAGGTCCCCTACTCCCCCAAGCTGTTTGCAGCAACTTTTCCATACCAATGGCCTGTCCTGGCTCAGCCTTGAGACTTTGCTAAAATCTCTCAAACAAGCAGCAGCTGGTGTCTGCGTACCCCAAACCTACCCATAAAAGGCCCAAGACTGGCATTAACACCAGCCTGCCTTGCTTCACAGCTGGGCCTTGTCTGGGCACTTCCAAACTCAATACAAGTAGTAGCCATCTGCAGATCTCTCTGTAGCTCCTGACAGGTGGCCCCAGGCAGTGGTGACTTTGCACCTCCTTGGAGACTCCAGAGCTAGTGCACCCAGTGGGAAGCTTCAGTCCATACCAGATTACAACTCTACACATCCACAGTGACACACTCAAGGGGCACACTCAGTGAGCACCAAAACCCAACTGGTCCATAAGGGTGTTTCCTGCACTGCAGTTATTCCACAGTGTCTCAGCTTGTCCTCACAGCCAACTGGCCTGGAGGTCAATTCCTCTCAGTGACACCAACAGCAATCAAGGCTCAACTACAACAAGACTGTGCTCACAGTCCATACAAGGGTGCACCTAGAGTGCTCAGCTCAGGTGATCTAGGAGGCTGAGCCACTGGGCCCTACAGGACACCTACTATATACAAGGCCACGTTACCAACTCCAGGAGACATAGCAGCTCTACTTAATGCTAGGTGTACCAGTTAATAATGCAGATTTTTTTTTCAATAGATGGAGTTACACATATGGTGATATATATGCAATTTGGTATATATGCTATTTTGTTGTATTGACAGCAAGCTTCAAAACTTCATATGTCAAATTTGCTGAAGGTGTTAACATCATAGGTATTTTTACGTTTAAAAATGTCTAATTTCATGCCAAAAAAAGAGCATTTGCGGGAAGTTTTAATTCATTACTTTATTTTGAAGAAAAAGTTATTGTATACTTCAGGAAGCTTATGGTGAACATGCTCTATCTCAGATACTTGTGAATGCTGGTTTAAACGCTTTAAAAGTGATGATTTCGATGTAAAAGACAAAGAACGTCCAGGTCAACCGAAAAAGTTTGAAGACCAACAATTACAAGCATTATTGGATGAAGATGCATGTCAAACTCAAAAACAACTTGCAGAAAGATTAAATGTTGCTCAGCAAACAATTTCTGATCATTTACAAGCAATGGGAAAGATTTTAAAGGAAGGAAAATGGGTGCTACATCAACGAAAGACAAATGGAAAACCGAAAAGTCATCAGTAAAATGTTTCTTCAATGGCACGAAAGAAAGTCTTTTTTTGCATCAAATTGTGACTGGCGATGAAAAGTGGACGTACTTTGAGAATCCCAAATGCACAAAATCATGGGTTGATCCAGGTCAACCATCAACATCAACTGCAAGACCAAATCGCTTCGGAAAGAAGACAATGCTCTGCGTTTGGTGGAATCAGGAAGGTATGGTGTATTATGAGCTTCTAAAACCAGATGAAACTGTTAATACTGATTGCTACCGACAACAAATGATCAATCTGGACCACGCTGTGATCATGAAATGACCAGAATGTGCCAGGAGACACGGCAAAGTAATTTTGCTTCATGATGACACACTATCACACACTTCAAAACCAGTTAAAGACACGTTAAAAGATCTTGCCTGGAAGTATTAACCCACCTGCTGTATTCACCAGACCTTGCTCCTTCAGATTACCACTTATTCTGATCGATGGCACATGCACTTTCTGAGCAGCACTTCAAAACACTTGAAGAAGTGGAAAATGGGTCTCCGAATGGTTTGCCTCAAAACACAAAAGGTTCTATTGGGACAGTATCCACAAATTACCTGAGAGATGGGGGAAATGTGTAGCTAGCTATGGAAATTACTTTGAATAAAGCACTTTTGATGTTTCTCTTGAAATTACCGTGTTTTCTTTGATTACAAAATCTGCATTATTAACTGGTACACCCAGTACATAGAAACAAACACAGGGAAGCAGCCAAAGAAATATGGGGAGACAAAGAAATATGTCACAAATGAAAGAAATGGAAGCAAGTAAATTACTGGATACAGAATTCAAAACCACAGTTATAAGGTTACTGAAGAATCTTCATGAGAGCTTCAAGGGACTTAGTGAGACTGTCAAGGATCTTAGTGAGAATTTCAAAGACATGAAAAAGGACCAATCAGAAATTAAGCATACACTAACTGAAATGAAGAATAATTTACAGGGATTCAACAGTAGAGTAGAGGATTCTGAGAATCAAATCAACAATCTGGAATATGAGGAAGCAAAAAACACCAAATCAGAAGAGCAAAAAGAAAAAATAATAAAATGAAGATAGTGCAAGTAGCCTCTGGGACAACTTCAATAACAACAACATTCTCATTATAGGGATGCCAGAAGGAGAAGAGAGAGAACAAGATATTAAAAACGTATTTGAAGAAATAATAACAGAAAACTTCCCCTACCTGGTGAAAGAAATAGACACACAAGTCCAGGAAGCACAGAAAGTCCCAATCCAGAGGAATCCAAAGAGGCCTGCACCACGACACATAATTAAAATGCCAAGTGTTAGCCCTGGCCGGCTTGGTTCGGTGGGTAGAGCGTCAGCTTAGGGATTGAAGGGTCCCAGGTTCAATTCCGGCCAAGGGCACATGCCTGGGTTGCGGGCTTGATCCCCAGTGGGGGGCATGCAGGAGGCAGCCGATCAATGATTCTCTCGCATCATTGATGATTCTATCTCTCTCCTTCTCCCTTCCTCTCTGAAATCAATAAATAAATACATTTAAAGAATAAAATAAAATAAAATGCCAAGGGTTAAAGACAAGGGGGGAATCTTAAAAGCAGCAAGAGGAAAGCAGTTAATCACCTACAAGGGAGCGCCCATATGACTGTTAGCAAATTTCTCAACAGAAACTTTGCAGGCCATAAGGGGGTGGCAAGAAATATTCAAAGTGATGTATAGCAAGGGCCTACAACCAAGATTACTTTACCCAGCAAAACTATCATTTAAAATTGAAGGTCAGATAGAGAGCTTCACAGACAAGAAAAAGCTAAAGGAGTTCATCACCACCAAACCAGTATTACATAAAATGTTGAAGGGCATTCTTTAAGAAGAGGAAGAAGCAATAGAAGAAGAAAAAGATAAACAATATGAACAATAAAATGGCAATAAATACATATCTATCAACAACTAAATTTAAAAATAAATGAATAAGAAATCTATAGAATAAAATAAACTGGTGATATAAAATAGAATCAGAGGCATGGAAACATGGAATAGACTGACGAATATCAGAGGGAAGGGCGGAAGAGATTAACAAAGGATCTTATATGCATACTAGAAGCCCAGTGCACGAAATTCATGAACTTGGGGGGGGGGCGGTCCCTCAGCCTGGCCTGTGCCCTCTTGCAGTCTGGGAGCCCTCAGGGGATGTCCAACTGACAGCTTAGGCCTGCTTGCGGGCCTAAGCCGCCTGCTGGACATCCTTAGCGCTGCCATGAGGTGGGAGAGGCTCCAACCACCGCCATTGTGCTCGCCAGCCATGAGCCTGGCTCAGGGCTTCTGGCTGAGTGGCGCTCCCCCTGAGTGGCGCTCCTGTGTTGAGTGTCTGCCCCATGGTGATCAGTGAGCATCATAGCGACTGGTAGTTTCACCGTTTGGTCAATTTGCATATTAGTCTTTTATTATATAGGATGTGCATTAACTATGGACACAGACAATAGAGTGGTGAAGACCTGGGGTGGGGTGGGAATTGGGTAGAGGGGGGCAAAAGGAAATAAAAAGGACATCTGTAAAGATTTAAAAAAATAGAATAAAAAGAATATGAATATTAATAACAAAAAAAGAAAAAGAATCTTATTCCAGAAAATACAGTGTCTATTTTGGTATTCTTCCTTCCAGGTTATGTTTAAGTATGAGTATTTTTCACTTGGTTTTTTTTTTTTTTTTTCACTTTATATAGTATCTGCTCAGGTCTTTGAAAATATGACTTTTGTATTATGCTGAATTCTATGAGTAAAGATGAGGAATTACTTATTTTTATTCTTGATGTATTTAGTACATATGGTTTAAGTTCCCTCTGCTCAACTAAGCAATTAAAAGGCTTTATATTACTCTCTTTCTTTCTTTCTTTTTTTTTTTTTGGTTAATCCTCACTCAAGGATATTTTTTCCATGATTTTTAGAGAGTGTGAAAGGAAGTGGGGGAGGAAGAGAGAGAGAAACACTGATGTGAGAGAGACACACTGATTGGCTGCCTCCCACAATGCCACGACCAGGGCTGGGGATCGAATCTGCAACCCAGGTTCATGCTCTTGATTGGGAATCGAACCTGCGACTGGTAGGTGTGTGGGCCAGGGCTATTGCTCTTTTTTTTTTTTTTTTAATTTATTTTCACTCTTGAGAGTATTACAGGTTCCTGGCACATATCTTGTTTTTCCTAATATTGTTGTTGTTGTTTTCTGACTGAAACTGCACAGTCTGTTTTAACCATACTTTCTACCCCTATTTCAATGGAGTCCCATTCTCAAGCTAATTTAAATAATAAATGAAAATGCATTAATTAAACTTACTCAATTAAAATACATTGCCGAAACCGGTTTGGCTCAGTAGATAGAGCATTGGCCTGCGGACTGAAGGGTCCAAGGTTCGATTCCGGTCAAGGGCATGTACCTGGGTTGCGGGCACATCCCCAGTAGGAGATGTGCAGGAGGTAGCTGATTGATGCTTCTCTCTCATCGATGTTTCTGACTCTCTCTCTCTCTCTCTCTCTCTCTCTCTCTCTCCCTTCCTCTCTGTAAAAAATCAATAAAATATATTTTTTAAAAAATACATTAATACAGGGCTGGGAGAAACCTAAGAAGTCATCCACTCCAACTTTTTCATTTCTGGAAAAAGAAAAGCATGGATAACTAAGAGCTGGCTACCAGTCTTCCTCATACTCACACTTGGTGAAATGTATTTATCATCTTCATCAATTTCTAATGGAACAGCAATCAGTTTTTGGAAAGCCTTCTTCATTTTCTCTCGATCTCCAACAGCAAAGTAACTGAGAATGAGGTTGAAGCCAGCCTTCAGGTTTGGTGCCATGCTCATTATGTGCTCAAACGAATTAATGGCATCAGAGTACTGGCCAGTTTTAATAAATGTAACTCCAATGTTCTGCATAATTTTAATCCTAAAGAGAAATAAACAAGGATCAGCTTTAAATCTGAACTCCTCAGTACAGTAGTCAGACACTCCACAGATAGTTCCCTTCATTTCTATTCTACTTGAGTTTTTTGCTTTGTTTTCCTAAAGCTTTACTGAGCTCATATCATAAAATTTATTTGTTTTCAGTATTTGCTTCAATGACAACTACTATATTCATACAGTTGTGGAACTACAACCATGCTCTTATTAAGTAATTTCCATCACCCTAGAAAGAAAACCTGTGCCCATCAGCTGTCACTCCCGTTATCACCTCCAGCCCTGGACAATACTAACCTCCTTTCTTTTATGAGAGGGGGGCGAGAGGGGGCGGGGGGGGGGGGAGAGAGAGAGAGAGAGAGAGAGAGAGAGAGAGAGAAACATAAGTTTATTGTTTCACTTATTTATGCATTCATTGTTTAATTCTTGTATTTGTCAACCAACTGAGCTACCCAGCCAGGGCCCTAACCTCCTTCCTTTGTCTCTGGATTTGCCTTTTTTAGATGCTGCATATAAATGGACTCATACAAATGTGACATTTTTGTGTTGATGTCTCTCAATCAGCAGAATCATTTTTTAAATTTTATTTTATTGTTTAAGGTATTACAAATAGTGCCTATGTCTCCTTTTCTTCCCTCATTGACGTCCTCCCTGGCCCCTCCTACTCCAACAATTGCCCTCACCCCCCACCCCCCAAGTGTCTTGCGTCTGTTGGTTGTGCTTATATGCATGCATACAGGTCCTTTGGTTGATCTCTTATCCCCCCAACCCTCCCCTGCCTTCCCGCTGTAGTTTGACAGTCTGTTCAATGCTTCTTTGCCTCTATCTATTTTTGTTCAACAGTGTATAATGTTCTTTATATTCCACAAATAAGTGAGATCATGTGGTATTATCTTTCACTGGCTTATTTCAGTTAGCATAATGCTCTCCAGTTCCATCTATGCTGTTGCAAATGGTTAAGAATTTCTTCTTTTTTACAGCAGCATAGTATTCCATTATGTAGATGTACCACAATTTTCTAATCCATTCTTCTGCTGACAGGCATTTAGGCTGTTTCCAAATCTTAGCTATTGTAAATTGTGCTGCTATGAACATAGGGGTGCATATATCCTTTCTGATTGGTGTTTCTGAGGTCTTGGGATATATTCCTAGAAGTGGTATTCCTGGGTCAAATGGCAGTTCCATTTTTAATTTTTTGAGGAAACGCCATACTGTTTTCCACAGTGGCTACACCAGTCTGCATTCCCACCAGCAATGAAGGAGGGTTCCTTTTTCTCCACATCCTCTCCAGCACTTGTCGTTTGCTGATTTGTTGATGATAGTCAGGTGTGAGATGGTAACTCGTTGTTTTGATTTGCATTTCTTGGATGATTAGTGACTTTGAGAATGTTTTCATGTCTCATGGCTTTCTGAATGTCCTCTTTTGAAAAGTATCTATTTAGGTCCGTTGCCCATTTTTTGATTGGACTGTTTATCTTCCTTTTGTTAAATTGTATGAGTTCCCTGTAAATGTTGGAGATTAAACTCTTATGGGAGATAACATTGGCAAATATGTTCTTTCATGCAGTGGGCTTTCTTGTTTTGTTGATGGCTTCTTTTGCTGTGCAGCAGCTTTTTATTTTGATGTAGTCCCATTTGTTTATTTTCTCTTTAGTTTCCACTGCCCTAGGAGCTGTATCAGTATATTGCTACGACAAATGTCTGCTATTTTGCTGCCTATGGCTTCTTCTAAGATTTTTATGGTTTCCCATCTTACATTCAAGTCCTTTATCCATTTTGAGATTATTTTTGTGTATGGTGTAAGTTGGTGGTGTAGTTTCATTTTTTTTGCAAGTATCTGTCCAATTTTCCCAACACCATTTATTGAAGAGACTGTCTCCATTGTATGCTCTTGTCTCCTTTGTCAAATATTAATTGAGCATACTGGCTTGTGTTGATTTCTGGTTCTCTGTTCTGTTCCACTGGTCTATATGTGTGTTCTTATGCCAGTACCAGGTAGTTTTGAGAACAGTGGCTTTGTAGTATAGCTTGATATCTGGTATTGTGATCCCTCCAACATTGTTCTTCTTTCTCAAGATTGCTGCAGCTATTCGGGGTCTTTTATTATTCCAGATGAATTTTTGGAGAATTTGTTCTAGGTCTTTGAAGTATGCCATTGGTATTTTAATGGGGATTGCGTTGAATTTACAGATTGCTTTGGGTAGTAGGGACATTTTAATGATGTTGATTCTACCAATCTATGAACATGGTGTATTCTTCCAGTTGTTCATGTCTTCCTCTATCTCTTTTTTTAGTGTCCTGAAATTTTCTGAGTACAGGTCCTTTGTCTCCTTGATTAAGTTTATTCCTAGGTATCTTAATTTTCTTGATGCAATGATAAATGGGATTGCTTTTTAAATTTCTCTTTCTTTGAGTTCATTATTAGTGTATAGAAAAGCCATAGACTTCTGGGTGTTTATTTTGTATCCTGCTACATTGCCAAATTCATTCATTCATTCATTTTAAAATATATTTTATTGATTTTTTACAGAGAGGAAGAGAGATAGTTAGAAACATCGATGAGAGAGAAACATTGATCAGCCGCCTCCTGCACACCTCCCACTGGGGATGTGCCCGCAACCAAGGTACACGCCCTTGACCAGAATCGAACCTGGGACCTTTCAGTCCGCAGGCCGACGCTCTATCCACTGAGCCAAACCAGTTACGGCTCAAATTCATTTATTAAGTCTAGTAGTTTTTTGATAGAGTCTTTGGGGTTTTCCATGTATATCATGTCATCTGTGAATAAGGACAGTTTTACTTCTTCTTTTCCAATTTGGATGCCTCTTATTTCTTCTTTTTGTCCGATAGCAATTGCTAGTACTTCCAGTACTATATCAAACAGGAGTGGTGAGAGTGGGCATCCCTGTCTTGTTCCTGTTCTTAGGGGAAATGGTTTTAGTTTTTGCCAATTGAGTATGATGTTGGCTGTGGGTCTGTCATATATGGCTTTTATTATGTTGAGGTATGATCCTTCTATTCCCACCTTGCTGAGAGTTTTTATCAAGAAAGGTTAGATTTTGTCAAATGCTTCTTCTGCATCGATGGATATGATTATATGGTTTTTATCTCTCAGTTTGTTTATGTGGTGTATCACATTTACTGATTTGCGGATATTGTACCATCCTTGCATCTCCGGAATCAATCCCACTTGGTCATGGTGTATGATCTTTCTAATGTAATGCTGGATTCAATTTGCTAGAATTTTGTCGAGGATTTTGGTGTCTATGTTCATGAGGGATATTGGACTCTAATTCTCTTTCTTTGTATTGTCTTTATCTGGTTTTAGGATTAGGGTAATGCTGGCTTCATAGAAAGAGCTTGGAAGTGCTCCCTCCTCTTGAATTTTTTGGAATAGCCTGAGGAAGATAGGTTTTATTTCTTCTTTGAATGTTCGATAAAACTCCCCTGTGAAACTGTCTTGTCCAGGGCTTTTGTTTGTTGAAGTTTTTTGATTATCAGCAGAATATTTTAAAGGTTCCTGATACTGTAGCATGTGTCAGCACTTCATTCCTTTTATATTGTCAAATAGTATTCCATAGTACGAATACACCACGTTTCATTCATCCATTGCCTATTTGATGGACATTGATTGTTCCTCTTTTGGTAATTATGAATGATGTTGTATGAACATTCACATAGGATCATATGTGACATGTTTTCACTTTCTTGGGTATGTACCTAAGAGTGGTACATACAGTACCACTGGTCATACAGTAAACCCATGTTTAACTTTTTAAGATATTGCCTAATTATATTCCAAAGTGGCTATACCATTTTAGATCACCAATGTATGGTTTCCGATTTCTCCACATCTCTTCAATAATATTATTGCCTGTCTTTTGATTATAGACATTTTAAAGGCCATGATCTCATCTTATTTCTAACTACTTTTCAACATAATCCCTCTGTTTCAACTACATTCATTCATTCATTCATTCATTCATTCATTCATTCATAATTCTCTGACCAGATCATGAACACTGATTTGCCTGATTCTTCTTATGTTGTTCCTTTTGTCTGGAATGTTTCCCCTTTTTTCCTCTTCACTTAAGTCACCTATATCAAGTACACCTCCTTCATAATGCTTTTACTGACTATTCTTGTTCTCAATAATTATTCGCTCAACTTAATTACTATATCACCTCCTTTTTGTTGTTGTTAATTTGAAGAGAGTAAAAAAGAAGGAGGGAGAAAATGAGGGAGGGAGAAAAAGAGAGAGAGAAACATCGATGTGAGGGAGACACACTGATTAATTGCCTCCTGCACAGGCTTGACTGAAGCTGGAGATGCAACCTGCAACCCAGGTATATGCCCTTGACTAGGAATGGAACTGGTAATCCCCTGGTGCTTGGGCCGATGCTCTAACCAAAGAGCACACTAGCCAGGGCACTACAGCACCTCTTGATTCCTGATTGGTAAGTACTTAATATATTCAGTCTGATATTATATCTAAATACATCTTCTAAAAAGGTCAAATTCTTGGCATCACCTGGGTTAAAAGTACTGCAAGGGCACTGTTTTATAAGCCAGATATTTACTGATGATGATAAGATATTGTGCACAATTAAAAAAATTATCATGGAAGGTGGCATTTACAAATAATTAAGTTTCACAGAGGGAGTGTACTGGGACTAGGAGAAATTATGACCAGTAAATATCCTGGAAACCTATGTTCCTACATTTATTACCAGACCATAAGGTAATTTACTATGTCTGTTCTTGAAATATTGTAGGAATAGAAAGTATCCCAATTTTCCCTCTCTAACCCTGTCTTCTCAGATTCAGAAGCAATCCCTTCCTCCCATGATTTCATTCTCAATCTACAGCACGAATGTCAGGGGGGGGGTCTGAATTTCTAGCCTTGCACTCTAGTCTGGTATGTCCTAAAGGACTAAGTTTTGATTTTGTGTTGGCAGTTAGCTGCACTTGGTGATTACCCCCCATATAGGCCAAGTAGTTTAGTTTAATTTCAATTGATCACATATTATGCCTTTAACTTGTCCTTATACAAATGCGTGCAAGAACAGACATCACATCAATCTAATACCTCTCCTGTACAAACACCTCAAAACGTTCAACCTACTGACAACAGGTCAGAAGAGTTATCTTGTTTCTGAAAATAACACAATTTTACAAAGTTATCATTATGTAAACTCACCTCATTTCTTTATGGACACTTGGAATTTGATCTAATGCCATTCGGTAGAATTTAATGGCTTTGGAATAATTTCTTTGCTTTAAATAAATATTTCCCATATTCACTTTCAATCTTCCTAATTAAAAAAAAAAGGAATATATAATATTCTATGTTTTTCATTTTTTATGATATTTTAGATAACATTAATTCATATTCTTTAAAGATCTTATCAAGTTATAAAGGTTCAGGCATTATCTAAAATTCTCCCTTGAAAAATAGTCATACTATTTTCATGTATCCACACACTAATTATGTAAGGAAATGGAACTTAAGACAGTTGGATTCCTAAAAATTACAACTAGAAAACAACTGGTTTACATTAGAAAATTGGAGTCGTGTTCTTCTAAGGATTAGACCCAATAATGCTACACACATTTTAATATCATATTCAAGAAAATGATATTAATAAACTTTAATACTGCTACCAAAGTTTACACAATGTACATGCTAGATATAAACTACAAACTCTTGGGGATGAATTATACAAGGGGAAGCACACTTGATGTGGTTGCCATAGCTCATTCTACTTGTAATGACAGAACACATTTTTTGTTTACTATTAGGTAATATACCTCATACCAACTGTATTTCCTCATTTGCATTTGTGTGGATTTTAATATAAATAGTATTTTTAAGCAGGATATCTCTATATAAATACAAATTTGTTTTAGAGCATAAGTCACTTCATTGTAAGAAACCATACAGGGAGGAAACATAAATGAACACTACAAAAGAACTATACTTACTAGACAAACTGACTATAAACACCTACCTGCATTGATAAACATCTTATTTTTCACTATAACTTGATATGTGTTTAGTGCTTCAGCATACATTTCATTAGCTGAATACTGACTGGCCAAGTTGAACAGAACCTAAGGAAGGAAAATATTGCAAAAAGATACATAATGACCATTTTGGCCCCTTTTGCCCATAATCTTTCTAGAGATTAAAGTCATATAACAAAGTTAGCTACTCATATCAAGACATCCAACCAATTAGGAAATGAAGTAGACAGAAAATCTCGCATTCCAAATGAACCAGAACATTCATATAGGTAAGGCTGATCTCTGAATTTCATATTAATTTTTTATGTATTCTTTCTATTTTAGATAGTATTTGCCATCCATTAATCTCAGGAAGACCTACAAAGAATAACTGTGTCTTCTTAATGTTGCTAGTGAGAAAAGGAATAAGCAAAATAGTGAACCAAATTCTCTTCATAAAAATAAATTAAACTTCATTTAGGAATATCTTAAACCTTTATTTGAATAGTGATTCTCTACATGCAAAATTATAATTTGTTATTAAGTTACTGTAAATTATCTCCCTAGAGGATAGGAAAAAAATGATCATTATAAATTGATCATGGAATTAAAAAATATTAGCTATAAATAGTAAACATCTAAAAATTCTTATTCAGTTTGAAATGTACTTTTTTTCCATGTGTTTGACATATATGACGACTTTTCCCACTAAAAATATACCCTTTTAAACAGCCCTATCAAGGCACTGTCTTTTCAGAATTAAAGAAATTTTACTAGAAATTAGTTTTGTTTTGTTTTTTACTACCTTCACAGAACATTGTCTTATTTGCCTCATTTGAAGTTCTTGAAATTCATAGGCCAAAAAGTCCACTTCAGAATCTCATTAAAGTAACCACACTGAACAGAGCATAAATATCAGCAGTCTTCAAGAAACAGTCATTGGCTGGTGAGCACTTACTAAGTTATTAAAAACAACTAATCAAAAAACTAAATAAAAAAAATGATCTTTGCCCTGGCCAGGTAGCTCAGTTGATTAGAATGTGGTCCCAATACACCAAGATTGCAGGTTGGATCCCCAGTCAGGGCACATACAAGAATCAACAGATACAAAAATAAATCAATATTTTGAATGGAACAAAAAAATCAATATTTTTTCTCTCTCTTTTTCAAATCAATCAATAAATAAAGTTCAAAAGAAGATCTTCACAGACTAAAGACAAGCGTGTCTCATGAACTCTTGTTTAAAAAAAGATGATCATTAATCTAATTCTAAGCATCTAAGATTCAATAAAATTTTAAAAATAAAAGGAAACAAGAAATATAGAAGATAAAAGACTTATGGAATCTACAAATCCTAGCCAAAATAATTTTACTCAACAGGTATTTCATACTTACTGAGTAAGTTAAATCCAGATTGATGTTTTCTGGAGTTGTCACCTGCTCACGCTGTCTCACCAACACTCTCTCTTTTCTTCCTGCGTCTTTTGCCTTTTCTAAGGCCTGAAATCAAGTATACACTGTGAGCATTCATTCTGAGAATGTGTGCATTTGGGAAACACCTGCATGTAGCTGGGCTGGATGCCATATCCATTCCTGGATGCCCACGGCCTGGGGAACGCTTACCACAAACTCCCCTTGACAACAAAAGAACCCAGACCATTTGTTTAAACTGGAGCTCACTATCATAAAAATCTGTGTTTATTCTGGAAAAGAAGAGGGAGTCTGAGGGACAAAACATACAGTAGCTTTGCCCCAAGTTCAGTCTCTTCATCACCATGCCTTCCACCACTTTTAGGTTTGACTATGTCTTTGATTTCCTTTTTCCCTCCCAACTCCTGAATCTTTGGGTATTTTAATTCTATCTCATGATATAGGAATTTAGATGGATTTGTTTGGTTTCTGGGATGCCCCAAATCTAGACAAATCACAAGATAACTGCTACTCAATGTTATGGCAGATGCTTAGTTTGGCTCTCTACTTAGAATGTCAGGAACCTTCTATTCCACTGAGACTACCTACAAAAAGATTAATTCAACAGGAGATTTTTGCTTTTTAGAGCTAGATTAAAAAGGCACCAGTACTATGAGCAACAAAAGTAGCTTTTCATATTAAACAATTTTTCCTAATGGTAGTCATTAACCCGATAACTAAAGTCACAGAAATTATATTTATATAGTATAACAATCAAAGTAATGTGAACAAAAGCAAATTAAAAGAAAATATTTAATAATTTTAAAAGAAGCAGAGTAGGATTCCCAAAAAACAATTGCTTCAGTGAAAACTCTAAGGCCAGTCAACAGCAAAACAAAAATATTTATCTATACATATGCTTGTATGTGTGCACATATATACACACTTCGTAAGTGTGCACATATAAAACCAGATATATACATATATACACTTCATAATCCTGAATCCTGTTAGTTTATAAACTTACCAGTTTTAAGTCTCCACAACTGTTGGCAATACAACTTTCTTCGACCAACTCATTTACTTTCTTCTCTAATTGTCTAATCTTTTCTTCTGGACTATTAAAGAAAAAAGGAGGTAATCATTCAACCTCTAATGATATATACTAAAATGTAATTTACTTTTAACGTGATTTTAAATGTGAAGAATAGATCATAGATAAGAGAAACATATAAATGGCATTAAGGAGCAAATGTACTGCTGTTTTTAAGAATTACATTATATAACGATTCAGAATAACTATAAAAATAGCTAGCATTTACTTAGCACAGTGTAATTTCACATTGAGCTACATGCTTTACTCTTATCATGGCATTTAATAATCATAATCACGTACAAGTATTATCATTATTCTTTTTACTGATAGGGAAACTAAGGTTTAGAAAGTTAAGTGCTAT
This sequence comes from Myotis nattereri, assembly GCF_964212035.1. Lineage (NCBI taxonomy): Eukaryota > Metazoa > Chordata > Mammalia > Chiroptera > Vespertilionidae > Myotis > Myotis nattereri. The sequence goes on from NC_138076.1 coordinate 110,278,911, forward strand.
GCTCGAGATCACACAGCTAGAAAGTTAGAGTGCCAGGATTTAAACCCAGTAAGGTAAATCTAGGAGCCACGCTATTGTATTATTATCCCCAAGAGAAAGCAGATCCTTTTTTCAGATGTTTGGCAAATAGAAACTTTACCTAGTGGTTAGGAAAACTGAAGCTCCCCATAAAAGAGATAATATAATAATTATTATTAACTACCAGATAGGTACTGAAGAGAAGCTTTCTAACAAGGTGAGAAGTTTTAAAAGCCTAACTCGATTAGTAGCAAACACAGTACCTCAAATCAGTTACCTTTCAAAAAATGACATTAATTTCTTTTTGCTCTTACTTTCTTCCAGCAAAATACCACAACACTCCAAATACACAACAGTGCCTAGATAAAATTTTACTATGAGTATATTGGAATACATTGTATTTATGGGATTTAAAAAAAAGAATACAGGAATAAATTTAACAGCATAGAATGTCTATAGAATCATGTTCTTCAGTGGAACCTGCCTATAAATTTCATCAGGTGGGATACAAATTTTACGAGTTTATAAAGATCTGCAAAATTCTAACTGAGCAATGAGCATAACAGATGGTGATTTGGTAAAGGTTATAATGAAGTATAGAAATCTATTTTCTGGTTGCCAACAGTTTGTTATTAAACCTGAAATATCAATGTAAAATTTTAAAGCAAAAATCTGTAAAAGAACTCTATGAAGATACTCTATATCCCTATCAAATGCCAAAAAAACTTTACTCTGTATGCACACAGTGCTATATGCAGACAATGCTGGAAACCTACCTACACAAGAGCCTGCACCCACCCTTCCTTGCACACAGGATCTACACTTGTCAATCTCATTCTGTTGGCAAATTTTTGGATCAGTCATGGGCAAGTGATGCTTTTCTGCCAATGAAAAGTGAAAACAATCTTCTTGGGGTACAGGGCCTTGGAAAGATTTTCTTTGCTTTTTAAAAGGGGCCTGAGACTGGAACTTTCTGACTCCAGCTAGGCTTTATCAATATTCTAATTCTGAAAGTTTTGAACTCTCTAATGGCACTCTTGGCATCATACGGATGGGCAGGCTCTTGAGAAAAGCCAAGAGAATCAGAGGAAAGCTGAACCAGGACTGATAAGTTAAATTAACCATCTCTAGAACTGCCCTTCCACCAGATTTCCTGTTAATAATATAATAAATGTTCTTAGTGTATATGTGTTTCTGATGTGTCTTCTGTTCTTAGCAGCTAAAAGGATTCCAGAATGATATATTTTTTTAAAAAGTTTTATTAGCAGACATGCTGTCATTAACTAGGATACAAAATAAACTGGTTTTCCTTCATTTATTTATTTATCCTTACCCGAGGGTATTTTTTCCATTGATTTTTAGGAAGGGGGAGTGACAGAGATAGAGCAACACTGATGTGAGAAAGACACATAGATTGGTTACCTCCTGCATGGGCCCTGACTTAGGGCCAGAGATTGAGCCTGCAACCCAGGTATGTGCCCTTGACCAGAATCAAACCTGAGACCCTTCAGTCCTCCAACCACTGAACAAAACTGTCTTAGGGCTAAACTGGTTTTCTGTAGAGGTTCCTTGTTAGTTGAAAATGGAAATAATGTAATTTACACAATAGCTCAAATACTGGATTTAAGAATTACAGTTTAATAACATCTACTATATAGAAATAAAACAGTATAGTGGTTAATAGTATGAGCTCTGAAAATAGTCTGGATTCAAATCTCAGTCCTGCCATTTATTAGTGCTACCAAGTCAAGATCTCTGTGGTTTATATTCTCTATAAATGATAATAATAGCTCAGTCTTCATTTATGTATTGCACTGCAAAATGCCTGGCACACACTGAGTACTCAGTAAGTGTTTGATTGTAAAACTATTTGTAAAATGTAGACATCAATGTACCTAGATACCAGTACATATATACAGCTGAATTTATACCATAGTTTTTGGCTACTTTCTAACTATTAGCACAAAAGTAAGTTAATTTAATAAAAATGAAATTTCTCAATACTGATATGACAAACTAACTTCTTGTATGTTCTCTTAATTCTTTTCTTTGAAATATTATTTTAAAATAAGCATATCTTATTACATTTACAACCCCATTTGACCTTCAAGAGAATCAATATTGGTCTCCATAAAAATTAGATAGATCTTCAAGTCAAATCTATATCTATATTATAAAAGGCCTGTGGCCCTAATGCCGTAACAACCAAAGACTGGTGTGGGTGGGCGGGGCCGCGCAATTTCGCACACTGGGCTTCTAGTCCTACATAATAAAAGCCCAGTGACCGAACGGCGGAACAACCAGAACAACTGGTTGACCAGCTGCTCTGACACGCACTGACCACCAGGGGACAGACGCTCAACGCAGGAGCTGCCCCTTAGTGGTCAGTGTGCTCCCACAGTGGGAGCGCCACTTGGCTGACTGGTATGAGTGGTGCTCCCACAGCAGGAGCAGCTACTCAGAGGGCAGGTCCACAGCCGCTTGGCTGACCAGGATGAGCAGCACTCTCACAGTGGGCCAATCCTCGCAGGCCATGCCCCGTGCACTGGGCCTCTAGTCCTATATAATAAAAGAGAAACATGCAAATTGACCATAACCCCGACACCCTTCCCATTGGCTAATCAGCCGATATGCAAATTAACTGCCAACCAAGATGGTGGCTGGCAGCCACACAGCTGAAGTGAACAGGAGGCTTGCTTGCTCCAGTGCCAGAGGAAGCCAACGTTCCCGGTCTGCTGGCCTGCTCTAAGCTACACTCTAAGAAACAATGTTTCAATTACAGAAGTTAAACAAGCTCCAGAGACCTGCTTTCAGCCAGCTTCGGCCTCAGAGCTTAGAGCTGCAGGGATGGCAAGAGAGTTTCAATTACAGAAGCCAAACAGACCCAGAACCTGCTTTCAGCCCTCAGAGCTGGAGCCGGTTCTCAGCTCCAGTGACAGCTATAGAAGGTAAATAAACCCCAGAATAAAAAAAAAAAAAGAAAAAAAGGAGAGGCTGGGAGCTTAAGTTGCCCTCCAGCCTGAAAACGGCTCTCAGGCTCTCACCCAGACTGGCCAGGCACCCAAGCGGGACCCCCACCCTGATCTGGGACACTTTCAGGGCAAACCAGCCGGCCCACACCCGTGCACCAGGCCTCTATCCTATACTACAGGTAGGGTGGGACAGCGCAAGCTGCCATCCGGGCCCCATGTGCAGCCCTGAGTAGTGGGGCATAAGCCTCGCCCCCAGCCGGGACCCCTGTGTGCCACCTGAGCCCCCAGCCGGGACCCCCCGTGCCGCCTAAGCCCCGCACTGCTAAGCCCCGCCCCCAGCCAGGACCCTATGACTATTGGAGAGCAGGAAAGTGCCGCTGGGTCCTGGGTCACTGTGGTGACCCGGCCATCAGTAAGTAGAAAAGTGCGGCCTGTAGGCAGCCCCCAGCTGCGCCTTCTCCCCGGTCGCCATGAGGATCCGGGAGCAGGAAAGCAAGCCTGGCCTGTGGGCAACCCCAAACTTTGCCTGCTCCCCAGTTGCCATGGTGATTCAGGAGCAGGAAAGCAAGCCTGGCCTGAGGGCAGTCCCAGCTGGGCCTGATCTGGGAGTAGGAAAGCAAGCCCAGCCTGTGGGCAGCCCCCAGCTGCGCCTTCTCCTTGGTCGCCATGTGGATCCAAGAGCAGGAGAGCAAGCCCGGCCTGTGGGCAGCTCCAAGCTGGGCCTGCTCCCCGGTCGCCATGGCGATCCGAGAGTAGGAAAGCCCGGCTTGCAAGCAGCACCCCCATCCTGGCCATAGCTCAAGGGAGAGTACAACATGCAGTGGAGGCCAGGAGCCTGAGAGATCAACACAGAGGGGGTCCTGCTCCAAGCCTCCATGGTGTGGCTGGAGGCAGGCCCCCAGCAGACACACACACACACACACACACACACAGTGCCTTCTCTGAGCCTCCAATGTGGCTGGGGGCAGACCCACAGTGGGGACACACACACACACACACACACACACATACAGCAACTGCTTTGAGCCTACGTGGTTGGCTGGGGGCAGGCTCTAGCAGACAGACAGACACACACACACACACACACACACACACACGGGACGCTTGCTCCGAGCCTCTGCTGCCAGACTGTGGCCATCAGTAGGACATCCACTGAGGGCTCCCGGACTGTGAGAGGGGCAGGCTGGGCTGAGGGAACCCCACCCCCCCAGTGCACGAATTTCGTGCACCGGGCCTCTTGTATCCTATCTAATAAAAGAGAAACATGGTAATTAGCCATACCTCCGCTACCCTTCCCATTGGCTAATTAGGGCGCTTTGCAAATTAACTGCCAGCCAAGATGGCGGCCGGCAGCCAGGCAGCTTGAAGCAAACATAAGGCTTGCTTGCTCCAGTGACGGGAGGAAGCCAGGTTCCCCGCCTGCCGCTGCCGGCTTCTGAGCTTGCAGTTTGAAACATTGTTACAAATATAGAAGCTAAACAAAACCCCAGAAACCTGCTTTCAGCCAGCTGGCATCTCAGAGCTGGAGTTGAAACAGTGTTTCAATTATAGAACCCAAACAAACCAGATACCTGCTTTCAGCAGCTGAGGCCTAAGAGCTGGAGCCAAGCTTCAGAGCTAAAGCTGGCCCAGAATAAAAAGAAAAAGAAGAAAAGGAGCGGTTGGGAGCTTCAGTCACCCGCCAGCCTGAAAACAGCCATCAGCCCCTCACCCAGACTGGCCAGGCACCCCAGTGAGGACCCCCACCCTGAAGGGGGTGTGACCAGTTGCAAACAGCCATCATCCCCTCATCCAGGCTGGCCAGGCACCCAAGCGGGACCCCCACCCTGATCCAGGACACCCTTCAGGGCAAACCAACCGGCCCCGACCCGTGCACCAGACCTCTATCCTATATAGTAAAAGGGTAATATGCCTCCCAGCACTGGGATCAGCGGAGCCGCGAGGGATCCCGTACTGGGATCAGCGTGACAGGGGGCAGCGCCCAAATCCCCTGATAACCCTGCGGCTCTGTGTGTGAGAGGGGGCGGGGCCACAATCTCCCTATCCGCCCTGCTCTGTTCGTGACAGGGGAAGGCGCCCCTACCCCCTGATCAGCCCTGCTCTGTGCCTGATAGGGGGGAGCTCCCCAACCCCCGATCGCCCTACGGCTCTGTGTGTGACAGTGGCGGCGCCCCAACCCCCTGATCTACCCTGCTCTGTGGGTGATAGAGGCCGGTGCCCCAACCGCCCCCCACGGGCCCTGCTCTGTGTGTGACGGGGTAGAGCCATAACCTCCCCATCGGCCCTGCCCAGAGTGTGACAGGGTGCGGCGCCCCAACCCCCTGATCCACCCTGCTCTGTGTGTGACAGGGGGCGGTGCCCCAACTCCCCTATTGGCCCTACTCTGTGAGTGACGGGGGGAGCTCCTCAACCCCCTGATCGGCCCTGCTCTGTGCATGACAGGGGGTGGTGCCGCAACCTCCCCATCGACCCTGCCTTGAGTGTGACAGGGGGCGGTGCCCCAACCCCCCAATCGGCCCTACCCTGAGCGTGACTGAGGGTGGCATCGCAACCTCCCGATCCGCTCTGCTCTGTGCATGACAGGGGGCGGTGCCCCAACTCCCCAATTGGCCCTGCCATGAGCCCGACCAGGGGCTGCACCTAGGGATTGGCCTGCCCTCTGCCACCCGGGAGCAGGCCTAAGCCAGCAGTTCGTTATCTCCCGAGGGGTCCCAGACTGCGAGAGGGCACAGGCCGGGCTGAGGGACCCCCCTCCCCTCTGAGTGCACAAACTTTTGTGCACCGGGCCTCTAGTATATATATAAAAGCCTAAACGACTATTAAGGTGGAATGACCGAATGACCAATCACTATGACACACACTGACCACCAGGGGACAGACACTCCATACAAGAGCTGCTCCCTGATGGTCATTGCACTCCCACATCTGAAGTGCCACTCTGCTGACCAACGGGTGCCAGACACAGGGCTCACAGTGGCCGCTGCAGCCCAGAGACCACAGCAGAGTGGCAGCGAGCCTACTGAAGAGTGGTGGCAGCAGGTGCAGCGGGGCCGGGATGAGTAGGAGCAGCAGGAAGGAACGGCAGGCAGTGTTGGACTGCTGGTTTCAGCCTGATCCCTGCAGGCTATGCCGAGGGATCTCACTGGTGCACAAATCTGTGGACCAGGCCTCTAGTAATATAATAAAACTATACAGGATACACATGGCTATTTTTATTAGGTTTGATTCTTTTCCTAATTCCAAGAACTAGGGATGATATTGTAATTACTATTTTGGTGACACAAACTTTTAAAATACTTACTTGGAAAAATTAAAAGGTGCAACAATAAAACAACAGCATAAGGACTTACGTACCTATCTTCGTTCTTGGTTTCCAAAGGAGGAGCAGGGCCCCTTGACTGACCAAGGGGGTCAAATGCAGAACCTGAGACACAATTCAAGAGTTCATATTTAATCTGCGACCCAGCATAACTGAAGAAAATATGAAATCTTGCACATGTTATTTAATAATTTATTAAAAGACTCAGATTACCTTTTTATTAAATAGGCAGGACATTCGTTATATCTACATAAACATCTACACTAATAAAAGAGAAAAATGGTAATTGGCGTACGGCGATACCTTTTTCATTGGCTAATCAGGGCTATATGGAAATTAACTGCCAACTAAGATTGGCAGTTAACTGCCAACAAGATGGAGGTTAATTTGCATATGTAGGAACAATGCAGGGAGGCGAAAGGGAAAGCAGGAAGAAGCCCCCTGCCACTGACAGTGATCGGAAACCCAGGGGGGAGCTAAGAGCTGGGGGGCAGGGCAAAGGCGGCCCTGGGGCCGCCTTTGCCCTGCCCCCCAGCCATGATCGGAGAATCAGGCGCCTTTGCCGCCCTGGCCAGTGATAGCAGGAAGTAGGGGTGGAGCCAGTGATGGGAGCTGGGCACGGTCGAAGCTGGCAGTCCCGGGAGCTAGGGGTCCCTTGCCTGGGCCTAAAGCGAAGCCCACAATCGCGGCGCCCCCCCGCTGCCACTGCAGGTGCCCGCTGCCTGGGCCGGACGCCTAGGCCAGAGGCGTTAGGCCTGGGCAGGGGCGGAGCCTGCAACCGCGGGGAGCTGGGGGTCCCCTGCCCAGGCCTGACACCTCTGCCGGAGGCCTCAGGCCTGGTCAAGGGGCCGATCCGGTGATTGCTGATCAGAGGGTGATGAGGGTCAACTCCTCTGGCCGAGGCATCAGGCCTGGGTGGGGGGGCTGAGCCGGGGATTGGGGGGATATGATGGTCCCCTTGCCCAGGCCTGAAGCCTGGGTCAGAGGCGTCAGGCTTGGGCGGGGGGTGGAGCAAGCGATCAGAGGGAGATGGGGGTCCCCTGCCCAGGCATGATTCCTGGGCTAGAGGCCTCAGGCCTGGGCGGGGGCCAGAGCCAGTGATCGGGGGGGAGATGGGGGTCCCCTGTCCAAGCCTAACACCTCTGGCGGAGGCATCAGGCCTGGGCAAGGGGCCGATCAGGCGATCGAAGGGTGATGGGGGTCAACGCCTGAGGGCTCCCAGTATGGGAGAGGGGGCAGGCTGGGCTGAGGGACACTCCCCCCCGCCACCCAGTGCACGAATTTCGTGCACCGGGCCCCTAGTTTGTATATAAAGAAATTGGTGAGATTTTTAACATACATAAAACTATGTAAACTTGTGTGTTAACATAAAAAAAACAAAAATGAGATGCTCTCTCAGTATTTACTCATCTCCCGCAATAATCTATTCCCATTATGAACTCTAAATTATCAATCATGTGAATAATAACTTGGCATTGGCTTTTTAATTGTCCTTATTTATATAATAAACATTAATTTTTATCCTAATAATTTTAAAATCATTTATCATATATTTAAATACCATTTTAACTTTTAATTTTTAAAAATGAGCTCTAATTTATAAAAAATAAAAAGAAATTTTAATGTACAATTTGACAAATTACATGCCAGTGCAACTACCACCCCAATTGTGATGCAGAGTATTTTCATCACCTCTTTCCTTTCTTATGGTACTTAAAATAATTACGCACCTTATAATCGATGGAATGTTAGATTTAAAATGGTAACAATATTTACACATACAAAAACAGTAAAAAATATTAAAAGATCTGAAAAAAAGTTAATAGAGACAAACCTCTCAAAGCTGCTTTGGTAAAACCAGCTGCTCTCACTGCTGTCATAGGTCTAGTAACTCCATCCTTAAAAGAATAGGAATAATTTAAAAGTACTTACAGTTCTGCAAATGACACATAACTGCAATTTTTATTTTTGTGAATCCTCACTGGAGGATATTTTTTCCATTGATTTTAGAGAGAGCAGAAGGGAGAAGGAAGGGGGAGAGAGGAGAGAGAGAAAAATATTGATGTGAGGGACCTACATCAATTGGTTGCCTCCTGCACTCGCCCTGCATCTCCGGGGTGGGGAACCTGCAACCCAGGGATATGTCCTTGACTGAAATCGAGCTTGAGACCCATCGGTTCACAGGCTGATGCTCTAACCATTGAACCATGCCACCAGGGCTAACTGCAATTTTTAATTCTGTACTTCTGCTCCTCTATGTCAACTCTGTCTCTACTTTCATTTTCCCCTATAAATGTTTTTCTTTTTCTTATCTTTTCCTTTTTGGGGGGGGGGGAGGGGGCGTTAATCCTCATCCAAGGATATTTTTCTATTGATTTTTAGGGAGAGTGGAAGGGAGGGAGAGAGACAGAGAGAGAGAAACATCGATGTTCACATTGATTGGTTGCCTCCCTCTAGCGCTAGGCAGGGACCAAGCCTGCAACCGGAATCAAGGTACGTGCCCTTGCCCTGACCGGTTTGGCTCAGTGGATAGAGCATCGCCCTGCGGGCTGAAGGGTCCCGGGTTCGATTCCGGCCAAGGGCATGTACCCTGGTTGCAGGTACATCCCCAGTCGGGGGTATGCAAGAGGCAGCTGATCGATGTTTCTCTCTCATCAATGTTTCTAACTCTCTATCCCCTTCCCTTCCTCTCTGTGAAAAATCAATAAAATATATTAAAAAAAAAAAAGTACGTGCCCTTGACCATACTCGAACCTGGTACCTTTCAGTCCTCGGGCTGATGCTCTATCCACTGAGCCAAACCGGCTAGGGCTCCCTTATAAATTTATAATTCCTAGATTTAACTGGGCTTACTCCATTTGAAAGAGAAAAAAAAACACCTCATAGATTTTTATATAGCACCTTATATAGCCTATTAGCTGGCTATTCCCCTACTTTTGGTTGGTATCCTCCATGCCCATGAGAGAAACCAAAGATATGGTTGTAAATGACAGCACAGGAAAAATGGGTCCCGGGGTACACCATACAATCTAACCATCAGTTCATGTCTACTCCCCAGTAGAATTTCATCTGAGACCTCAGTAAGTCCAGAGACTCTGCCTCCAAAGATTTCAAACAGTCCAATCTGTAGCCCACACTTTAAAGAATCAGGGTAATTATATCAGTAATATCTCCTTTAACATATTAAATAATATAATAAAGAAAAGAAAATGTTGGTAATATTCTAAGTCACAAGAGAGGCCCCAAATGAACAACCACACGACGGAGATACCTGGATAGCCCCTGTCACTGGTCTTCCCATTGATGATGTCAGGGATGTCTTGGACTAGTAAACAGAAAACTAAGTTAAAACAATTTTTAAAAATCTACACTTAATTTTATAAATGAAATTATACAAGTTTTTCATAACTTTTCCTTCATTCTATTGGCAAATGAACTTAAATATAATTTTTTCCATGTATCATCTGAGGACATAGGGTCAAACTGTAAAACTCTAAAGCAGGCATCAGCAAACAACAACCCTCAGCCTTTGTAAATAAAGTTTCATTGAAACACAGCCACACCTATCTGTGGATGTTCCTGCACTAGGAATTCAGACTCGATACTTGCAACAGACTGTCTGACCTGGAAAGCCTAAACTGCCTGGCCATTCACAGAATATGTTTGCTGTCTCCTGTTCTGAAACATCACCAAAAACCAAGTTTATGGGTAATACATGTATAGGCTGATTAATAAAACCATGCTTCATAAGACACACAGTTATATTACATACTAGGGGCCCAGTGCACAAATTCGTGCACCTTGAAAGGGAACTGTGGGCCACGAGGCTGCTGTGGGCAGGTCTCGGCCCATCCTCCGTGCCCCCACCTGGCCCCTCCCATTGCAGCCTCTGGTCCACTGTCTGCTGATGATTGGGGCTGGTGCCAGCAGCGGGTGCGAGCAGTGGCTGCTGCCCCAATCACCCCTCAGGAGCAGGGGGAGGTGGAGAAGCCCTCAGGGGTGATGGGGGCCAGCAGCTGCTGCTCGCACCTGCTGATGGCGCCAAGCGATCAGGACTGGTGCTGGGCACCAGCAGCGGGTGCGAGCGGCAGCTCCGGCGCCAGCTGTGGGTGCGAGCGGGGCTGTTGCCGGCAGCAGGTGTGAACGCCGGGCAGGACCATGGTGTGCAGGAGCAAAGAATTTTCATTAACCACCAGAGGCTTGCACCAATGACAGCGACCGGCATCCCGCCTTGGTCTGGCACCCCTGCTCACCTGCTCCACCATCCCACTGCGGCCGATGCCCACTATGTTCTGCGCTCTGCCACCTGCTGCTGACGCCCGCCATATTCTGTGTGTACCCCCTGGTGGTCAGCGCATGTCATAGCAACCGGTTATTCGGTTGTTTGGTTGTTCCACTGTTTGGTCTATTTGCATATTAGGGTTTTATAGATAAGGCTACTTTTTTCATTCATATAAAGGGACAGTATGAAGGCAACTGCCCTGGACCTCAGTTCTGAAATCATTTTTCTGACCTCTAAGAAATATTATCATAAGGACTGGGAAATGATATCCCACCTCGTTTTCTCATTCCTCTATTATTTCATGTAAGCTAAAACATCAAAATTTGGGCAATATATAAAAGATTTTCCCTTATGGATTTTTTATATAGCATCCTTCCTCCAAAAATCTCAAATAAGAACAAGGCCCAAATATATGCCTTTGAAAATTTTCTTAAATTTTACTTTTTAATGCATTAATTAGTAAGTTTTTTAAAATTACAAACATTTATTATATAACTTCAAATAAAATGTATGAATGGAATACACATGAGACTTGGTCATATTATATAAAAAAATGAAAGGAAGTGGATCAACAAACACAAGGTTTACAAATAGAAAGGTAATAAAATATTTTCTGATATATTTACAATCAAAAGGACTAGAATATTTAAAGCTGTTAAATAAGATTTTTACAATGTTTGCAACTATTCAAAATAGAAACTATATCTGGTTCATGGACTGAAAAATAGCTCAAATTGCTTAGAACTGCCTAAAATGAATTTATGTACACAAAAAAGCATCTTAATATTTTCAGCTTAAGAAAACCTACCCCATATCCAGTAGCTACAGGTCTTATAACTGCTGTGCTTGGTATTTTAGCAGTTATCTTGGGGAGAGGGGAAAGAAACATAGTTAATAGAATTCAGATTAAGCTACATAATAGAAAAGTGGAAAAGAAGTGTAAAATATAGATTTATCAATCGAGAAATGTTAACATAATATTTAGAATAATTACCTTTTAAATTATCCTACATATTAAGGAGCTTAGGAATTTTAGATATGAAGTAGGAGACTTATTCTGGAATTCATTTTACAGGAGAAAGGGAACTTGAGAATGACCTGAAGTGCCAATAGGAATGATCAGTTTTCATGGTTGCTCCCATCATTCATCATGCATTCTTATTACTGCCAGCCACTAAGTCTAACTATAGACAGGATTTGAAGTCAGAGAATCTGGGTTCAAACCTCAGCTCTTCCTTCTACTAACTGAGTTTATTTAATCTCTTTGAATCTAAAATTTCTCATCTTTGAAATAAGGATACAAGGTATGTATGTTGATCACAATACTATAGTTGGAATCAAACAGGACCATGTAGGTGAAACTGACCTAAACATGTCAGTTGTTAGGCATATTGTTTAACGTATTTGTTGTTTTTTTGTTAATCTTCGCCTGAGGAATTTTTTCCATTGATTTTTAGGGAGAGTGGAAGAGAGAGGGAAAGACAGAGAAAGAAACATTGATGTGAGAGAAACACATTGATTGGTGGCCTCCTGCATGAACCCTGACCAGGGACTGGGTGGGAGAGGAGCCTGCAACCAAAGTATGTGCCCTTGACGGGAACTGAACCCAGGACCCTTTGGTCTGCAGGCTGATGCTCTATCCATTGAGCCAAACCAGCTAGGGCTGTTTGCAATAGTTGATTAAAACATCAATAGATAAGTTCTACTTCTTGCTATGATGGGCTACTGTTTTAAATAACATTGCCACTAAGAATTAAAAAGCTGAGTACAAAAATATTTTTGTAAAATATCAGTTTAAATACATTAGAGAATCATTAAGGCAGTGAAGAATTGCAAGTCTCCAGTTGAGGAAAGGGGAAGGCTGGAGAGGTGAGCCAGCATTAGGTTCTGCTTTTCTCCTATAGCAGTGGTTCTCAACCTTCTGGCCCTTTAAATACAGTTCCTTATGTTGTGACCCAACCATAAAATTATTTTCGTTGCTACTTCATAACTGTAATGTTGCTACTGTTATGAATCATAATGTAAATATCTGATATGCAGGATGGTCTTAGGTGACTCCTGTGAAAGGGTCCTTCGACCCCCAAAGGGGTCGCGACCCACAGGTTGAGTACCACTGTCCTATAGGCATCTGCTTGTTCCAAAGACATGGCTGAGAAGCTGTGCATAGCTTTTTGTAGACTCACAGGCCTGAGGAGATAAACATTGGAGTTGGGAGCCTGCCAAGGTGGCTGTCCTTGTAATTCTCCCAGCTTTAGACTGTGATCTCAAAAGGCTAAGACTGAAAAGTAAGTTAGAAGTATAACAACCCTTGTAAGGACTAAAGTCCAATTTAGGATCATCTCAAACTCAAATGGATAAGGGCGATCCAGGATTTCTAGTATCTCTAAGGCCATAAGCAAGAGTAAATTCTCTCTACTGAAAGATGAGATCACTTTTGGCTGTGTTATCCAGTAGAACTTTTCTGCACTGATGGAAACATTCCATGCCTGCCCTGTCTGATGAGATAGCTACTAGCCACATGTTGCTGCTGAACATTTGAAAAGTGGCTGGCGTAACAAGGATCTGAATTTTTAAGTTGTATTTAATTTTAAATAATTTAAATGTAACTTGCCACATGTGGCCAGTGTTTATCATACTGGACAGCACAGACATATGGTCTTAAATTAACTCTCAAATGTTTCATTTACACTGTCTGGCATTCAATCAAAAATAACTAGACATAAATGAGGCAAAACTACCTAACCAAAAGCCAAGAAAAACAAAAGAATGAAAAGAACCCAGAAGGTGATACATATAATGAAAATATCAGACACAAATTTTAACATAAATATGCTTAATATGTCCACTGAGATAAAACACAAGATCGATAATTTCAGCAGAGAATGGGAAAGTATAAAAAAAGAATAGAAATTCTAGAACTGAAAAATAACTGAAAATAATATAAAATTCTAGCATTGTCCAGGAAACAGTAAAATACTAATTTATACCAGACTTTAATAAGTTAAAGATGAGTATTATAATCTTTAGGAAAACACTAAAAGAATTTTTATAGATGTAAACTCCCAAGATAACAATGGGGGAAAATGGAAATAAAAAACAAACAAAAGCAGACAAGAAAGAAAATGAAACATAAAAAAGGCAGAAAATTTGAAAAGTAAATAGTAACACAACAAATTGAAGCCAAGCCAGTAATTTCATTACATGCAAATGGACTAAATAATTCACCAAAAAAAATATGGTTATCAGACTGTATTTTAAAAGCAAAACTCAATCACATGCTGCTAATAAATAAAAGCATATGGAAAGGTTGGAAGTTAAAGACTAGGAAAGACATATCATGAAAACACTAGACAAAAGGAAGGTGGTATAGCTATATCAGTATACTAATAACTGACAAAGTAGACAAACAGAATTACTAGAGATAGAAAGACATCTCATAGCAATAAAAGGCTCAATTTACCATGAAAATATAACATTTCTAAATATTTTTACTCCAAATATATAAAGCAAAAAACTAAAAAAAATCCATAATCATAATATAAAATTTGACCATATCTTTCTCATTAACAAAACCCTTTCCCCCCAAATCAGTAAAAATATAAGACACTAAAAACACACACACACACACACACACACACACACACACAAAAGAAACAAACACACACACATTAAAAACTTGATTAATTTTAGAAGAAGCTGAAAAGGATAGAGTCTCCGGACTTTTTTCTATGAGAACAAACTGAAGGAAAGAAAGTTGTGTTTTTTTTTCCAACTACTTACAAATAACTAAATCTGTTTTTTTGGGTGTGTTTTTTTTTTTAAGCATTGGTCAGATCTCTTCAGATAAAGTAGAGCCTACCCTGTCTCTTCCTTTATTCACCTACACCCTCATGTGTCATACCTTTCCTCCCATATCTCAAGGTCAGTCTTAACTGTACATACCCTTTAATATTCAACTGCAAATTTATCCTAAGTAGCCTCTTCTGATTGTCCCAGTGACAAATAACCTTTCTTTATGGTCCCATAACAATTTATACTCTTTCTTACAGAACTTTCTATATTTCACTTATCAACCTGTTTGTTTTCAACTACAAAAGAGAGTTGGCAGATTCCATACACTGTGCAAGTTAGATGTCTATGCTTTGCATGACATACACAAAAATTTTAATAATACTGAAAAATATCACTCTAGCAATTCATATGCTGATGGAATATAATTAATGGAGGATCATTAATCCAAGAGAAGAGTAATTTGTAAATTAAGCCCCAATTTTTTGAAGGATAAATATTTATGTAACTTTAAAAATTACAAATATTTTTAAACAATGAGTGATTTAGGTAAACATATTCCAAATCTTACATAAATAAAATTTATATCCTCAAAAGCATAAAAAATTTTTGATCTAAAATATAATTATAAAACATTGCTAAAAGAAATGAAAGGTAAGACAAATAAATGCAAAACATCCCATGTTCATGGATTCAAAAATTTACTATTGTTAAGATGTCTATAGCACCAAAAGCAATCTACAAATTCAATCCAATCCCTACCAAAATCCCAATGCTATTTTTTAAAGAAATAAAAAAATTTATTTGAAATCTCAAGGGATCCTGAATAGCCAAAAGAATTTTAAAAAAGAAGAACAAAATTAGGAAACTCATTCTTCCTGATTTCAAAACAGATTACAAAGCTATGGTAACAAAAATAGGGAGGTACTGGTGTAAAAACAGAATAGACCAATGAATCAGAATAAATGGCCCAGAAAAAAACCCTTGTGTATATGGTCAAATTATCTTCAACAAGGGTGCCATGACCAAACAATGAGGAAAGGTCAGTCTTTCCAACAGTGGGAAAACTGGATATACACATGCAAAAGAATAAAGTTAGACCTTTAAAAGGCATAAACATAAGACCTAAAACTATAAAACTCCTAGAAGAAAACATAGGGGAAGAGTTTAATGATATTGGACTTAGCAATGATTTCTTGGATATGACAACAAAAGCACAGGCAACAAAAGCAAAAATAAACAAATAGAAATATATAATACAACAAATTTTGTGCATCAAAGGACATAATCAACACATTGAAAAGGCCTACAGAGTGGATAATATATTTGCAAATCATTAATCTGGTAAGGGGTTGATATCCAGAATATATAAAGAACTCTTAGAACACAATAACAAAAAATCAAATAACGTACTTAAAAATGAGCAAAGACATTGACTAGACATTTTTTCAAAGATGATATACAAATGACCAACAAGCATATGAAAAGATACTCAACATCATTAATCATCAGAGAAATGCAAATCAAAACCACAATGAGAATCACCTCAGACCTATTAAAATTGCTACTCTCAGAAAAATAGAAAATAATATGTGTTGGCAAGGATGTAGAGAAATTAGAATGCTTGTACACTGTTACTGGGACTGTAAAATGGAGCAGTCACTATGGAAAAGGGTGAGGAAGTTCCTAAAAACATTAAAAATAGAACTATATGTTCTAGCAATTCTACCTCTGGGTATTTATCTAAAGGATTGAAAACAGAGTCTTGAAATATGTGCACAGCCATGTTCACAGCAGCATACTAGATGTACCAGTTAGTAATGCAGATTTTTTTTCAATAGATGGAGTTACACATATATTGATATTTATGTGATTTGATATGTATGCTATTTTGTTGTGTTGACAGCAAGCTTCAAAACTTCATATGTCAAATTTGCTGAAGGTGTTAACATTATATTTTTACGTTTAAAAATGTCGAATTTCATGGCAAAAAAAGAGCATTTGCGGGAAGTTTTAATTCATTACTTTATTTTGAAGAAAAAGTTATTGTATACTTCAGGAAGCTTATGGTGAACATGCTCTATCTCAGATACTTGTGAGTGCTTCATGATAACGCACAATCCCACACTTCAAAACCAGTTAAAGACACGATAAAAGATCTTGCCTGGGAAGTATTAACCCACCCGCTGTATTCACCAGACCTTGCTACTTCAGATTATCACTTGTTCCGATCAATGGCACACGCACTTTCTGAGCAGCACTTCAAAACACACACAAAAGTGGAAAATTGGGTCTCTGAATGGTTTGCCTCAAAACAAGAAAAGTTCTATTGGGATGGTATTCACAAATTACCTGAAAGATGGGGGAAATGTGTAGCTAGCTATGGACATTACTTTGAATAAAGCACTTTTGATGTTTCTCTTGAAATTACCATGTTTTCTTTGATTACAAAATCCGCATTAGTAACCGGTACACCTGGTATTCACAATAGCTAAGAAGTGGAAGCAACCCAAGTGTCCACAGAACAACATGTCGTCTCTCCACACAGTGGACTATTACTCAGTCTTAAAAAGGAAGGAAATCCTTTCACATGGGTGAACCTTGAGAACATTATACTAAGTGAAATAAGCCAGTAACAAAAAGACAAATACTGTATGATTCCACATATATGATGTATCAAAAAGTAGTCAACTTTATAGAAACAGAAAGTAGAAGGGCGGTGCCAGGGACGGGGAAAGAAAATGGGGAAGTTGTTTAATGGGAACAGAGTTTCAGTTTGGGAAGATGAAAAGGTTCTGAAGATCAGTTTCATAACAATGAGAATAAATATATTTAACAATAACTGAACTGTACACTCAAAAATGGTTAAGATGGTAAATTGTATTATGTGTTTTTTATCACAATAAAAGTAATTTACTTACTGGAGGTCTTCTGCCATGATTGGTTCTCACAGCTTGCTGAAAAGCTGTGTCATTCTCCAATTCCTAAAATGAAAAGAAAATTTAACATTCAACATGAAGTGAGAATTTTTTTTTTAATGTTGAACCTCTGCCCAGCCAGAGTGGTTCAATTGGTTGGAGCATCGTCAATCCACCAAAAGGCTGCCAGTTCAATTGCTGGTCAGAATACATACCTGGGTTGTAGGTTCAATCCCCGGTCAGGGTGTGTACAAAGGCAACTGATCAATGTTTCTCTCTCACATCGATGTTTCTCTCTAAGCATGTACTCAGGTGAGGATTCAAACAACAACAAAAAGTTGAACCTCTTCTGTTTGGTATTCATGATCCTCTCTAATTCATCTTACCCATCTGTTGATGTCCAGGTAGGGACTCATAGTATGAAGGAAAACCCCTATTCTGTAAAACTACTGTTTGGAATTCTCTGCTATTCTTCGGATGGCCTCTTGTTCTGAAAAAGTAACTCTGCTTTCTAGCCTGCTTGAATAGTGGGGGAGATAAACTTAGCTGTCTGACCTTGTAGGCCAGAGACTAGATACACCCAATGCCATGCCAGGTGCATTTTTTAATTGGATAGAACTGTATAGTTTTCAAGGCCACCGCCAGCAAGCACACAAAGGGCTGGCTCGTCTATAAAAAGGGAAGTTCTGCTTGTAGCTGTGCTTAGATTTGGATTCATTTCCCTGAGCCCACCACGGTGAATAAAGTGTAACTCCAAACTCTCAGAGCGTTGTTTGGTTCTGGTCCGGTTTTTTCTGTAACATAATTGGTTCCCTGACATTTCGGGAAGACCGGGGAACCACCCATCGTGGCCTTTTGGCCTCCGGTGTGGACTGGATTTGAGGACCGGGGGAGCCGGATAGGCCCCCCAGGAGGCGCCGCTCTGCTGATTTACCAGAATTGAACCAGGGGAACTTCGGGGACTCCCGGACCTCAGCCCAGGACCCGGCCGGCATCTGGAGAGCGTGGACGGACACTTCTGGACCTGTCTGCAGAATCTGTAAGGTAGGGGCCCCAATCCCCTACCGTCTGGCCCACTCGGAATGAGTGGAAGGGGAGCTTGATCACCTCCCGGGGAGCCATAGAGCTCCCCCAGGTTTTGGGAATCCCTCAGGAATCTGGAATCTGTCAGGAATTGGGAATCCCTCAGGAATTGGGAATCTGTTTTGAATTTGGAATTTGTTAGAATTTGTAATTTATTTGAATTTGAAATTTGGAATTTATTTGAATTTGGAAATTTGTTTAGCATTTGGGAATTTGTTTAAGCTCTGAGTGAACAGCTGTTTGTTTGTGTGTGACTAGCCAATTTGCTACCGAGAAGGGGGACTGGACGCAGTCTTAACTCCTCCGGTAGGTTCTCACCAAGACGTTGGTTGAGAATTCTGTTCTGGGACATGGGTGCCAGGAGTGCCCCCATGCCCATCTGGGGAGTTGGGCACTGTTTTATCTGCTCAGCTCCAGTCTGGGCTAGTCTACTGAGAGAGTGTGAATACGAGTGTTTGGCTGCTTATTAACTCGTCTGTATAAAGTGAAAGCTACTTTGATTTATTTTGCATTTCTGTTAATTCATCTGGCTAAACGTTTGGACTGGACCCGCGGTGGGCTGCAAGAATCTCTAGCAGTTCTCAGAGTCTTTTGCTCGCCATTACAGAAGGAATCAGCCCACTTCACTAACAAAAACTTCTGTCTATCAGTTGCTCTTACCTGGGTTGTAAATTCGCTGTATTAAATTGAAATTTTGAAATGCTAGGGTAGATTTAAAGGCTAAAATAAAGGCTGGCTAGGTTCCAAGATTGCTTAGTTCTGAGATTGCTTGTAAAAAGCAAGAGAGAACTCTTTTCAAGTTAACTATTTGCTTAGCAAATTAACAAAGTAGTAAATTTCAAAGAACTTGTTATTTATGGTTTTCCTATCTCTTTGGTAGACACAAGGGGGGGGAGGGGAGGAGGGGCTTGCAGCTCCGCAGGACGGAGAGATTTACTGGCCCTGACCCTAAGGCTGAAGTTATTATTAACTGTCTATAGACCCCGTAACCCCTGATTGTGTGTCTCGTGTGGTCTGTTGTCTTGGTCTTTGTGATTATGTGTTTTATTTGACTTATCGTTTTCAGTTATTTATTGAAATCCTCATGGAGGACAGGGAAATTGGTTGGAGAGATCAAAAGTAAAAAGGAAAGAAACGGGCCTGGGCTGAGACAAAGAAGGGGGGTGTTAGCAGTTATGTTACTGGCTGCAGACTGGTAGCAGGTGCATTATCAACTAACTTCAAGGTCACAAAAAGTAACTGTAAGCACAGTCTTTCTCTGCCCTGGTTTATTCTTTTAACCCCTCCAATGCTAAATTAAACCGATACCTGTTCTTAGTTTTGTCACAAAAGGTCTAGATATATCTTAAGAGTAAAAGTACTTTAAAATGTATTCATAAATATTAATCTAAAATTGCTGACTGCTCACTTTTGGTAATCATTAAAAGATTAAGGTTTCTAAGAATAAAGAATTCTAATACATTAAGAACAACTAAACTTCCAGGAGAAGGGCGGAGGAGAAACAGACCTGAAATCCGCAGCCGCCCTGGTAATTTAGAAGTTTAGAACTGTTTGCTAGGCAAACTCAGCCCCTAAAAGCCAGGTCAAAGAAGGGGGGGCTGGATGCCTGAGCTGCCCGCTGCCCTGAAAGAAGCAGCAGCAGCGAGAGAAGTACGGAAAGCTGTGGATAGAGCTAGCGAAAGCTCCCTGTTTGCAAATGTACTGAAAGGGTTCAGTACCTGTTGCTGCTGGAAGAGGAGGGACTAATATCCCCTTCCAGTGCACTCCCTTGGAAGAGGCCTTGTTGTTACTCTGCCACAAAGGGGACTGGTGGAAGGTCAAGGATAGCAGGGCCCTGTAACTAATAAACAGGGTTAACAAAAGGGCAAAGAAAAGAGCACTCTCCCTGGACCTGGGAGCCATCAGGACTTTGAAATTCTCCAAGAGAGGAGGACTCTGACTCAGAGACTGGCCGGAACCTCGTTAGATTAGAAAAACCGGAGGCTGCATATTGAACTTATAGACTGCAGTTTGCTGGGCAGAGGTCCAAGCCCAGTTATATAGGGGTTAAGCTACCTGTGTACAGCAAAACAACTTTCTCCTGTGGCAGAATACACTTTAAGAAAATAGAATGCATAATAGACCAGTAAGCTGGGACAAGTAAAATAGGGAAACTGAGCAGAAATCCTATCTTCCCTAAACCAATGACACTTGGGAGTAAATGCTTTGCATTTGCCTCCCTAAACAAAGGTTAAATCGTTTATGTCAATCTGATTAGTGGCATTTGTTGTCCACACCCAGGGACAAATGAAGTTAGAAAATAAGCCTTATTTTGATTAGTTATTTTACTCAGGAGGAGCCAACCCGGTCCCTCCCTGCAATATGAATGATAAAATGTATATTAAGGAATTTTAAAATTGCTCAAACCTCGCTGCATTGGGTCCAGTTCTGCATGTGTAAGAAGGGACAGAGTAAAGTTTAGTAGCAGGCCAGAAGAAGCTGGCAAGGCCATCCAAACCACCCAGCCGCTATTGGCCAGAGCCGCCTGAGGCACACCTCCTCGGACTGGCAACAGCTGACTCTTGACTAGGACAGACTGGGCTCTTTCCAACTGGGCCCCCATGAGCCGATGGTCAAAATGAAGATCGGGGGCCAGACTGGGAACTTTATGATTGATATAGCGGCACAGCACTCGGTAGTTACTCAGAAGGTAGCTCCCCTCTCAGGACAGGAAGTCACCATTATTGGAGCTACCGGTACGGTACCACAGCTGCAGACTGTTCTGCCACCCCCGCAGATGTCAGTCAGGCAGCCATCAGGTGGTTCATGAATTCCTATATTTACCAGTTGACCTGGTCCCTCTAATGGACAGAGACCTTTTAGCCAAAATGGAAGCAGAAACCACTTTTGCCCCAGATGGCTCAGCACAGCCTTGCCTAAGTGAAGAGAACTCTCCAATGATCCTGTCCTTAGCAGTGCCAAGAGAGAAAGAATGGAGACTTTATACCCCCCAGCCAAAGGCCCCCACATCTGTTCTTGTCAGGCCCCCATCAGGGGACTAGGGCAGTGTTCCTGTTATCTGCCAAAATTCCTAAGACTGTAAAAGTACTTGTTCACTGAAAAGGTGTAAATATGGATGTTTATTTGATGTTTATATGTCTACTTAGATGTAATTATTTGTAGATAAATAGAACCCCCGGTCAATTTTCTGGTGTATTCTGGAGCAGCCTATTCAGTCTTGACAGAGCCAATGAGACCAGTAACATCTAAGAAGACACCAGTTCTAAGAGCCACCGGACAAACTCCCTTTTTCTTTGGACATCAAAGAGGATTGTGGACCTCAGAAAGAACACGGTAACTCATTCATTTCTAGTCATGCCAGAATGCCTGTACCCCTTACTTGGACGTGATCTCTTACAGAAATTACAAGCCATCCATAAGCTTGTTCGAGATGCCCTGCCAGTGCCACCTCGGACTCTGTACATCCTTTCTAGCCTGGGGACTCGGTGTGGGTAAAGAAGTTCATGACCCCAGGACTCACCCCAACTTGAAAAGGACTATACCTGCAGAAAATTGTATAAGAGACTCAGATGATGCCTGCATCTTCATAGACATGGCTTCAGAAAGACAAGGACAATTTTACCTTATATAGAAAGGTCAAAGAGTGGACTTTAGTCACCTCCCTAAAATGTTTGTATAGCCCTGCCATATCTCATGGTTAGTAGTGGAGGATTTAGCTGCCTGAAGCGGCCATGCTGCCAATATTATGTTTCATTGTATTAATATGTTGTATTAACCTTTGATTCTCTTACAGGTTTGAATGTAGCTGTATCTGCCAAAAGGGCAGGTGCCCAACTGGGCAAAGAAGAATACCCATCAGGTTTTGGTCTCTATTAAGAGACAGTTAACAGTTGGCAGCCTGTATACTGTCTTTCAGGCCTGTGTGACCATGCCCATGTCAGGGGTGGTACAAACCTCAACTGTAGGAAACTGGGGAAGGCCTGTTTGGAACAGAAGGAAGTAGTAAAGAGGTAAATAGTAGCCCTCTGTTACAGGAATTACAGACCCTGTGAAGTCCTGTGACATGTGAGACCCTGTAAGGAAATAGAGCTCCGTTAGTCCGTTCTGAGAAAACAAATCAAGTGAGGGGAGCCCTACCATAGGGGGAGCTATAACTATCTATTTGAATGTAGACATATTGTAAATTTCTTCTTGCCATTTGAAGACAGTTATATTACTCTAAAGAGTCCATGAAAAGGAACTGGCAAGGAAAATCAGGAAATCTTGGAGCATATCAGGTATGTTTTTCTCCTTATATAATTCCTCTGAAATTTGGCAATGCTTAATAAATCATGGCAATACATTTCTTTGCATAGATTCAATAAAACTGGTTCCTAATAGTGGTTTTATTAACGGAAAACTTTGACTGGAGTATCATGTATTAAAGAGACCTGTCTGAACTCTAAAGACTTGAAGTCAATAAAAGTGCCACAGGAAAAGCCTGGTATCCTTCTTGGGAGCCCTGAAGATGGCTGGCGCTGGAGCGTCAGGCCCATGCCCTACCATCACTGGCAGTTGGTCAGAGTAGAAGGGGAGCAATAAGGACGCCTCTGTGTCCCTGCGGAACCCCCACTCACTCTCGGTTGCAACGAGTAGGAGGGCTACTGAGATGGGCCTTAAAGCCTAGAGCGTGGGCTCAGGTGGAGTTGCTACAGGTGAGGGATTCACCTAACTCAGCAGATACTACAGGCAGGCCTGATGGCAACTAGATGGCTTGGCTTCCTGGCCCTACGGGGCACATTAAGATTCAACCATGAGATTCCAGCAAAGGTAGTCAGTTACCATTCTTCTTGTGTTTATGCAAACATCAGGCCAAATTGAATACAGTAGATAAATTAGTCTTGATTTGGCTTTTTGATAACCATGGAGGAGTTTTAAGGAGAAAAATCCAATTTCAATAGAGGTTGTTAAAACTGAAATGTTTTCCTTCCCTTCCACCGGACCATTTGTTATAGTTTGTCTCTGCCAGATCACAAGCCCAGCTACTTCTGTGCCCAGGACAGCAAGGAGCCTGACTGGAAGGTGATCTCTGACCAGACACACCCGCTGCAGATCACCCTCAAGAAGACAACAGACCTGGCTAATCAACCTGCTCCAAAGGATTCAGAGAACACCCTGCTGAATTCTTCCTTACACTTTGTTTCTTATCTTCTCTTGAAGGCAAAATGCTCTGGTATTTCTGGATAATCATTGTTTTTTTATCTTTCTAGTAATTCTCATTTTATCTTTTTATGAGGAACCCAAGGCTAGTCCCAGGAGGAGAACTCTTCTGCCCTTGCTGGAATACAGAAGCACCATAAAATTACTGCTTCCTACATAAAAAAGAAACAAGATGAATAAAACAGAAGTTATCTAAGACCTGGGCTGCATGGGGCGGGGGGGGGGGGGGGGGGGATCTGGAAATAGCTCCTTCCATTGACAGGACAACTGTTAATGCTACTCATGGCCATAATCCTAGGACCATGTCTTCTAATTCTGTTAACTTGCTTTATCTCATCCGTCTAGATATCTTTAAACTTCAAATGGTCCTACAAGCCAGAAGAATTCCCTACAAACCTCTCCAAGAGGAAGAAATGGGATGTTACCCCTTGGACGTCACCCTTTTTCAGCAGGAAGTAGTAAAAGATCGGTCAACGCCACTGTTCACCTTAACATCCCGTGGTGGTTGTACCACAAGGCTAAAAAGCTTGTGGAACAAGTGGGGGGAATGTGAAGGAAAACCCCTATTCTGTAAAACTACTGTTTGGAATTCTCTGCTATTCTTCGGATGGCCTCTTGTTCTGAAAAAGTAACTTTGCTTTCTAGCCTGCTTGAATAGTGGGGGAGATAAACTTAGCTGTCTGACCTTGTAGGCCAGAGACTAGATACACCCAATGCCATGCCAGGTGCATTTTTTAATTGGATAGAACTGTATAGTTTTCAAGGCCACCGCCAGCAAGCACACAAAGGGCTGGCTCTTCTATAAAAAGGGAAGTTCTGCTTGTAGCTGTGCTTAGATTTGGATTCATTTCCCTGAGCCCACCGCGGTGAATAAAGTGTAACTCCAAACTCTCAGAGCGTTGTTTGGTTCTGGTCCGGTTTTTTCTGTAACAATAGTCTCCAGCTTCAAATATCCCTCCTTCCCACTGTCCACAATATTAAGGCTCCTTCCTCTGCTAGAAAGATGAGTACTGATAATGTTGTTCAATTGTAAGAACACTTTATTGGACACGTGGCATCATTATGTCTAGTTAAACATCAAGTTTACAAGGATATGGCCTTTCTCCTGTTTCTTTCCTCCAAGTAGGAAAGAAAAGCAGGAACAGAGAATTTCATCTCTCTCTTCTCCCCTCTCTTCTTTCATATGTGGGGCCATGACTTAGAGGAACTTGCCTGAGAAAGCCTTGGGAGAGAAAAGGAAATATTCTCTAAAAGCAATGAGGCAAACACTTTCTCTTGTTCCAGTTTTGTTTGCTCAAGTGAAAATGACTTCACTCTGGAGCAGTGAAGTTTGAGAAATGGAGGGCTCCATGGAGTCCAACCTACAAGGTCATTTGGAATCAGAACCTCAGTTGAAATAAAATGTTATTATGCTGTATCGGTGAAGATATTGCTTTGGCATATGTCTGAGATTTGCTGCCTGTGGATTCCTCTAAGATTTTTATGGTTTCCCTTCTTATGTTTAAGTCCTTTATCCATTTAGAGTTTATTTTTGTGTATGGTATAAGTTGGTGGTCTAGTTTCACTTTTTTGCATGTATCTGTCCAATATTCCCAACACCATTTATTGAAGAGGCTGTCTTGACTCCATTGTATGTTCTTGCCTCCTTTGTCAAATATTAATTGAGCATAGTGGTTTGGGTTGATTTCTGGGTTCTCTATTCTATTCCATTGGTCTATATGTCTGTTCTTATGCCAGTACCAGGCAGTTTTGAGAATAGTGGCTTTGTAATACAGCTTGATATCTGGTATTGAGATCCCTCCTACTTTGTTCTTCTTTCTCAGGATTGCTGCAGCCATTCGGGTCTTTTTTTATTCCAGATGAATTTTTGGAGAGTTCGTTCTAGGTTGTGGTACATCTACACAATGGAATACTACGCTGCAGTAAAAAAGAAGGAATTCTTACCATTTCCAGGTCCAGGATGGAACTGGAGAGCATTATGCTAAGCGAAATAAGCCAGTCAGAGAAAGATAAATATCATATGATCTCACTCATTTATGGAATATAATGAACAACATAAACTAATGAACAAAAACAGATCCAGAGACAAAGAAGCATCGATCAGACTGTCAAACCTCAGAGGGAAGGTAGGGGAGAGGGTGGGGGTAAGGGGGAGAGATCAACCAAAGGACTTGTATGCAGGGGGTTGAGGGCATACACTCAGTGGGGGTGGGGGGGAGGGCAATGGGCGGATAAGAACACATATGTAATACCTTAATCAATAAAGGAAAAAAATGGTATTATGTTTTGCTGATTCCTGACCTGTACTCACATTCTCTCTTAGGAAATTTGAAGAAAGGAACAACTGTCAAGAGCAAAATATGAGTGTTTCTGGGTTCCTTGGACAAAATGCCATTTTAGACTCCTGAAGGGAATCTTACCAACAAATAGTCTAATCAGCCTTTACTTCCTATTCCTTTGCCAACACCACTCTGGCTCTAATGCTTCATACACAACTTATGCACAATTCTTGTAAGAGCCTCTGATTTATTTCAATCTATAGTAGTCCCCCTTTTCTGCAGTTTTGCTTTCTGTCATTTCAGTTATCCAAGGTCAACCACGGACTGAAAACATGAATCATTCCTTTGTCCAGGGTATCCACACTGTATATGCTCCCCTCCTGTTAATCACTTAGGAGCCATCTAAGTTATCAGATTGACGTAGTACCTAGGTGCTTTTGTTCAAGTAACACTTATTTTACTCAATAATGTCTCATTCACCTCTCTTCATGTCATCATGAAGGCATTTTATCATCTTACATAATCACAAGAAGGGTAAGTACAGTAAAATAAAATATTTTGAGTGAGAGAGACTACATTTGAGGGAGGTCATGGTTTGACTCCTGGTCAGGGCATATGGTCAGGTTGTGGGCTCGATCCCCAGTGTGGGGTGTGCAGGAGGCAGCTGATCAATGGTTCTCTCTCATCATCGATGTTTCTTTCTCTCTCTCCCTCTTCCATCCTCTCTGAAATCAATAAAGAGATATATTCATAAAAACAAAAACAAAAACAAAACTACCCCGAGAAGTAGCCATGCAGCACTGTAAGGGACATCAAAGGAACACAACTAAAATATCTGAACTCTAGCAGTGGTTCTCAACCTTCCTAATGCCTCGACCCTTTAATACAGTTCCTCATGTTGTGGTGACCCCCAACCATAAAATTATTTTTGTTGCTACTTCATAACTATAATTTTGCTACTGTTATGAATCGTAATGTAAATATCTGATATGCAGGATGTATTTTCATTGTTCGTGACCCACAGGTTGAGAACCGCTGAAAAGGAAATCCCCTTGCTGATAGGGCTGCAAAGGAGGCTGCCAAGTCAGATACCTCTATTATGGCCCTAATTCTATATATTTTCCTCTGACATCAAACCAAGTTATGCCCCTGATGAAAACACCTCGGCAGAAGGGCAAAGTTTTCCCCTAAACAATGAAGGATGGTGGATCAGAGATAAAAAATCTGCTGTTCCCAACTAAGGATCAATGGAAAATTATAAAATCCTTTCATGATTTTCTCCATCTAGGTTAAGATGCCACCTATTCTTTAATGTAAAAAATCTTCATTGGGAGGGGCCTATCTTAAGCCATAAAAGAAGTCACTCAAGCCTGTGTTCTCTTTTCAGTTAACAAGCCAGGGCATAAAATAAAGTCCAGCACCCCACCACCATCTTCTTAAGCACATGCAGAGAAGGGGTACCTTCCCAGAAGAAGATTGGCAAATAGATTTTATACAAATGCCTCCCTCCCAGGATATCTGCTATCTCCTAGTATTCATAAACACTTTTACTTGATGGGTAGAGGCCTTTCCCATCCTGACTGAAAAGGCAGTGGAGGTAACCAGAGTCCTCCTTAAGGAAATCATTCCAAGGTTTAGACTGCCCCGAAGCCTCCAAAGTGACAAACATTTTTATTTTACTGTATGATCACCTGGGTCCTTCCTTTGTGGCCAAAATCACCCAACAAACAGCCAAAGCCCTAGACATTAACCTCCATTTACATAGTTCATAAAGGCCTGTCTTCAGAAAAGGTAGAAAAGGCTAAGCCTACCTTAAAGAAAATCCTAGCAAAATTATGCCAGGGGTACAGAGGAGCTCCCAAGTCAAACTTAGAACTAAGCCCTTTTAATATGTTATACAGGAGGCCCTTCCTAATCTCTGACATATATTTTGACCCAGAAGTCTAGGAGCAACTTAAATATATCATCAACCTCATGAGAAAAATAAGACTTTTCTTTTTTTTGGAGTGGGGGGAGGGAGTCCAGCAGCCTTACTCTGTACCTAGTTAATTAGTATCCCTAATGCACATTCCTGTTAGCCTACACAGTAGGTCCTCTGGTTACGCCGGAGACTACGGCGCGACATAATGTGATTTTCGTCGTAAGTCGGAACCCACCTACATAAGCAACTACGTCACTCACGTGAAGCACATACACAGCAGTAATGAAGTGAAACAGTAAAAAAAAATGTTAAAGAAAGATAACAATTCCTGACCTTTGCTTGTGGTAAATAAATAATAAAAAACATAAAGCACATATGTACATACGTCAAAATGACGGAACTTTTTTGGCGATGTAACCACAAAACGACGTATGTCGAATCCGATGTAACCCGAGGACTGCCTGTAGTCTAGTCACAGCCCCTTCCCATAATTATCAGATCTTGCAAGACCTGTTTACCTAAATACTCACATTTTACAGAGGCCATAAACCATGAACAATACACAACCCCCGGAGGGGGTTATCAGTGCTGGTGCCAGGCAGGCCTTTAGGTGTGGTCTCACGGCCCCCATCCCAACACACGGGGCTTTTTGCAAAGCCCACAAAAGGTCCGGAAGTCTGATCCTTATTTGGGAGACAAAGAAACAAAAGGGTATAAAGAGAAAGCTTCCTCCATATTGGCTCGCTCAGGATCTGGAAATAGGCTCCCTTGAGTCACGGTACTAGTACATCTGGAAATAAATGGGTTTTTCCTGTATCTCTGGCTACTCCTATGTATTTTTCGGTCACCTGGTAAATTCTGTAACAAATCTAGGATAGGCGCAACAGGCTCTCCAAAAATAAGGCAATTAAATCTTTCCATCCCCAGGAACACATCCTCTCATAGGCCCAATATATCTCATGGGACTGGGTCCTTCTTAAGACTTGGAAAGAAAGCTCCCCAGGGGACCAGTTAACTCCAAAATGGAAAGATCTTGCTTGCCACCCCCACCGCAGTCAAGCTACCTGGTATATAATCCTGGACACATTTATGTAGAATAAAACTTTCTTTCCTGAACCTCTGCAGGAATGCCAGAAGGACAACCACACCTGTGAACCCCCGGAGGACTTACGAAACAACCCAAAGAAGTCTCCTTGACCTATAAGTAAATGATCCACCACATGGCCACTGAGATTTTAAGTCTTTTTCTTTGCTTAGGGTTTCTGTTGCCCTCATTCTTTTCCTCACTTGTCCATCAGTAAACATCCCACTTAGCAACTATATCCCTTGCTCTTAAAATGGTAATTCTAGCCCTACTTGTTTTACTTCCCCCATTACCCTACAGCAGTGGTTCTCAACCTTCCTAATGCCTCGACCCTTTAATACAGTTCCTCATGTTGTGGTGACCCCCAACCATAAAATTATTTTTGTTGCTACTTCATAACTGTAATTTTGCTACTGTTATGAATCGTAATGTAAATATCTGATATGCAGGATGTATTTTCATTGTTACAAATTGAACTTAAGTAAAGCATAGTGATTAATCACAAAAACAATATGTAATTATGTATGTGTTTTCCAATGGTCTTAGGCAACCCCTGTGAAAGGGTCGTTTGACCCCCAAAGGGGTCACGATCCACAGGTTGAGAACCGCTGCCCTACAGGGATTAAAGACAAAACTCTCCTGTCAACCTTACAAATATCATCACTTTAGGAAACAATCTTTCTGTCTGTTGGATCTGCCATCCCCACCCTCAGATCAACACAATAAGCCTTGAGTATATCCCTGTAATGACAAGCCCAGATCCCTATTCTCCTTTCAGGTTCCCCAAAGCACTTTGGAAAATCTTACCCTCTGGAGGTTCATCTCAGTATCACAAAGAACCCTTTTGGCAGTGTTCACCTCACTCTGCCTTATAATCACACCCAGAGAAAATGACCATATACTTTTACTTCTTCTTCCCTCAACATTACTTGCGTCCCCTGCAATACACGCACCAATAAGCCCACGCTAAGTCGAATATTTCCTGGGGTTTCAACACCCCTGCTATCTTTCCCAAGACCTTTGATACCTCACAATCCTGACATCCTAACATCACCCACTGGTGCCCTGCCTCCCACAAAATTTTTGATAGAAAGAAAATACAACCTCCTTCTGGAAGATGCACTTACTGAGAGGAATTTGTAACCCAGGCTTAAAAACTAATTTATCACATTCCTTGAGCTTGGAAGGCCCTTTGGGGCCCAGAGATGACAAACTAACAGAAGGGCCACTTTCACTGTCCTGTAGTGTAAGTGGCCCTTCTGTTAGTTTGTCATCTCTAGGCCCCTAGGGGCCTTACTCCCTGGCTAAACTACACATCACCTGGGAGAGCTTGTGCACCCCCAGGATATGTCTTTCTTTGTGAACATCTTAAACACCAACTCCCCTATGACAGACAACCCCAAGGAACTTTTACTACTCCCATTCCTGGCCTTGGACCTACCCCTGCAGAGACAATTCCCAATTCAAGGGACAATGCACTCTGGTCTTATAAGGGCCTATAGGAGCGGGAATAACTGTTCACAATATAACCTCCCCAACAAGAGCCAAAAGAGTCATAAGCCTAAGCATAACAGGCATAGGAGTGACACTCGGCATAGCCACCCCTTGGAGAGGATTCAGCTATCACGAGGTAACCTTACACAATCTAACTCAGGCCCTAAAAGACTTTGCTAGCGACACAGGGGAGGCCCTACAGCAATTTAGGAATCCTTAGATTCTCTAGCTAATGTAGTTCTAGACAACAAACTTGCCCTAGACTACCTTAACCAAACAGGGAGGCATCTGTGAAGTCATTAACAAAACCTGCTGTATATAAGTAAACAAATCAGGTCAGATTGAATGTAATATCCAAAAAATCTACGAACGGGCGTCTTAGCTTCACAGGTATAATTAAGGAACAGATCTTGATGTCTTTTGGAACACTTCTTTCACCTGAGTATTTCTACTCCTTGGTCCTTAAGTAACTATTCTTTTTTATTATTATTTGGTCCACGCCTTTTTAATCTTCTTGTTAAATTTATAATCTTCTAGATTATAACAGTTTCATGTAAAAATGATTATAATCCAAGAATTCCAGACCATACTTCAACATCCAGGGGATATAGGGCTTGGGCCCTTAGATCAGGCAGGAAGAGATCTTCAATCCCAGGCTAGGCAGGGTCTATACCAGCCGTGGGCAAACTACGGCCCGCGGGCTGGATCCGGCCCGTTTGAAATGAATAAAACTAAAAAAAAAAAAAAGACCGTACCCTTTTATGTAATGATGTTTCCTTTGAATTTATATTAATTCACACAAACACTCCATCCATGCTTTTGTTCCGGCCCTCCGGTCCAGTTTAAGAACCCATTGTGGCCCTCGAGTCAAAAAGTTTGCCCACCCCTGGTCTATACCAAATCTCAGCCTGAAGCAACTACAGAAGAAACACCAACCCTTCATCTTCCCACATGATTATGGGATTGAAATCTCTCAGGGGGAATGTATGAGTCAGAAAATTTAGATTAGGGAACAAAGGCCTCAAGGTCTATCCCTCCCCTTTTCCGTCCTGGATGTGACTTTTGCTGACCACCTGTTCCCCGCGTCCCCCTCCCAATTTCCTGTATTCAAGATAAACAAAAAACATTCTCAAGCAGATTCTGCAGCCTTATCGACAGACAAATGATCAACAGGTCATTATAATACCATTAGAATAAATTTACATTGCAGTTTTAGGACTACTCCTCTTCCTGAATCACCATGACAGTTCCAAGAGGACCAAAAAGAAATCATTATCCAGAGGGGAAGGACAAGCTGCATCAGCAGTCACCCCACCAGCATCAGAAGCTGAAGTACAACCTATGCCACCCTCGCCCGCATTTATAAAAACCTTCTACCCAGACCTCATTGGGGTATCTAGTCCTTTGAGTTCACCAGTACTCCCTTCTCAAGTGAGTACTTTTAATAAATTTACTGTGCTTTACTGAATCTCAAATTCTTTCTTGTGTGGTGACAAGGATCTGGACCCAACTATGAAGTTGCAGCCTCCCTGGTGCCCTCCGGCATGACATTCACATAACTTTTATTACAGTATATTGTTATAATTATTCTATTTTATTATTAGTTATTGTTGGTAATCTGTTACTGTGCCTAATGTATAATTAAACTTTACCATAATATGTATGCATAGGAAAAAAACATAGTATTTATAGGATTCAGTACCATTGCCAGTTTCAGGCATCCTGGGAGACTTGGAAAGTGCCTTCTGTGGATACATTTCACAAAAATATACTTGGTTATTAAAAAATAAATACAGGCCTGGACTGTGTGCTCAGTGGTTAGAGCACTGGCCCATGCAAAGAAGGGTCTTGGGTTCAATTCCCAGTCAAGGACACATTCCTGGGTTGTAGGTTCGATCCCCTGCCCCAGTTGGGGTGGTGCATGCAGGAGGTAACCAATCTATGTGTCTCTCACATCAATGTTTCTCTCTCTCTCTCTCTTTCTCTCTCTCTCTCTCTCTCTCTCTCTCTCTCTCCCTCCCCCCTCACTTCCACTCACTCTAAAAATCAATGGAAAAAATATCCTAGTGTGAGGATTAACAAAAAAATAAATAAATACAAAAATAAATAAATAAATACAAATAATACATTAAAAATAGAGTCAATATCAATTCACTTTTTAAAACTACGCAGACAATTAAATAAAATTTTTGTATAACCAGGAGTTAATACTGTGTACGTTAAAAATTTTATGTACAAGCATCCTTCTTTAATTTTTACTTAAAATAATCTTTATAACCTTGCATATCAGCTACATAAAATTAAATACACAATTCTTGGTTACTTATAGAAACTCAGCAACTTTCACATGAAGTATATAACCAAAGGCAACCTTTACCATAATTGATTATAGTATTTCAGCAGATTTTTTGGAAAAGGAAGTCTTCTAGTATTCCTAAACTGTAGGGAACGGCTATAGGGTTAAGCCTTGGACTGACCTGTTGGCAAAGCCACAAACAAGTCCCAGCTTAGAGGGCACAGCCCTCTTAGCATAATTAGGCTTGACCTTATGACACTCCCTAGATCTTATCTGGGTAGCTAATGGGCTGAGGTTAGATGTAGCAAGTGAAACTCACAAGAACACTGTAACTATGGTGACCACTACCTTGTTTACCTCTGGCTATAAAATAAAGGCTCAGTTTGCTGTCTGGATCTCTCTCTGTGGCCTCAGCCAGGCACAGGAAGATCCACCTAGACCAGTGGTCCGCAAACTGTGGCCCCTTGAGTGTGGCTCTTCCACAAAATACCACATGCGGGCGCGCACATACAGTGCGATTGAAACTTCGTGGCCACACTCAAGGGGCCAAAGAGCCGCATGGGGCTCGTGAGCCGCAGTTTGCCGACCACTGACCTAGACCCAGCTTATTCTCTTTGTCTGTCTTTTCTTCATCCTTCACCACCCCCACTCAGGCTTGCCGAACCCTTGGCTGAGCTGGCTCAGCACACTATACTATTAGTAAAATTTGATTAATC
Organism: Myotis nattereri; assembly: GCF_964212035.1. NCBI lineage: Eukaryota > Metazoa > Chordata > Mammalia > Chiroptera > Vespertilionidae > Myotis > Myotis nattereri. The sequence goes on from NC_138076.1 coordinate 110,312,281, forward strand.
AGTTCAATGAATTCTGACACACTAACAATTGTCAACAAATTCTCCAATTACAAACACAACTTTTGTAATTTGTTCTTTTTCATTAACAACTTGCAAAATCTATGGAATATTTAAATAACTGTTTCAAGTAATTCAGTTATATATTAAACTTGTTATTATTCCAATTAAGTAAGAGAAAAGAAAACCATGGGTAAAGTAAAGCAAGTATTATTTTTATTTTACTATATGATTTATTTTTGTTTCTTATATTCTGAATATTCACTCCAAATGAAATAATGAAGCCACACTGTGATGACCTAAGGATTTAGGAAGATTCTCTGGTGCTTTAAAAACGATCATATTCATGAACTATCTACATTCCATTTTTTGGACTCTATCCTAGAAAATGTTTGATCAAAATACAGAAAATTATTTATGCATAAAATTGTTCATTGCATTGTTGTTATTTATAGTAGCAGAAAACTGGAAATAAATATCCTATGATCAAAAACAGTTATAAACAACTGTACATCTTCAGTATTATGTAGCCATTAATATTACATTTACTTCAGTTTTTGCTATCATGAGATGCCCACAATGTAGCTATATGTAAAAAAAGCAAACAGAAAAGTAAATGCTAGTTCAATTCAAACATGCTAAGACTCTATGTATGAAGGAAAAACAAAGCAAACATTAAATGTAGTTAGTTCTGAATAATATAACTATGGGTAATTTTGTTTTTCAATAATAAACATGTATATTTTTATACATATAATTTATTTTCTTTATTGATATTAGATAGAGGAATGGAGAGAGACAGAGAGAGAGAGAGAAACATCCATGTCAGAGAGAACTATTGATCAGTTGTCTCCCATACCCACCCTGACCAGGGAATCGAACCCACAACCTTTTGGTATATGGGACCACACTCCAACCAACTGAGCCACACTGGTCAAGGCTATACATATTACTTTTATAACTGGAATAAAAGAGGAGATATCAGTGGTTTTCATAATTTATACTAATATAGGAAAATGCCTATGTTTTCATGCAAATTTTTAAAAAGGAGTCTATAAAATCCTGTGTGTGTGTGTGTGTGTGTGTGTTTGTATGTTGGGAGAAAAACACCTATGTAGTAAAAGACAAGGAATACAGCAAAACATCAGGTGATATGTCAGGATTTATGTCATTCATTTTTTTCTCCAATCTTCTGTATTTTTCAAATTTTCTACAATGATCAGTATCTCCTATATTTTTGTTTCATATAGAGTAAGTAAATGGTTTCTATTTTCTTTCTAGGTCTCAAATTCATAGACTACCATTTTTCTCTAGAGGAAAATATAATTTGAAAATGACTATATGAAAAACTTCAGTAGAATAGAATGAGATTTCCTAAATTAGTTAAAAGTCCTATAAATGCTAATATTTGATTTTTATACACTAACAAGCAAATTAGCTCCCACATCCTTCATCCTTTTTTCACACACTAATTCAAGATGAGTTTATAAAAAGGTTTTTTGTTTTTTCTCTCTTACAATTTGGAAACTATAACTCAAAATGATGTAAAAAGATTTTAAATATTCATTTTAGTACTAATTTCACTTTTTAAATAACTACACCATAAAATATTAAGTAGATATAGATTTGTTGACATGAGGTAGATATTAATAAAAGAGAAAATCCAGGTTACAAAACAGCACAGAGTATGACACCATTTTATCCCAAACTATAAAGAGATATACACATATTTGCGTAAGAAAATGGAGAGACAAGCACTATAAGTTAGTTAATGCTTATCTCTGGGTGGAGACAGGTTCTATGATTTTAACTTTTCTCTATACCTATTTCTATTTCCTAATTTTTCTAGAAAATATTTACGTAATTTAATTAAAAGAATTAAAGTAACTCTACATGACATTTCAAATTTAGAAAATTAAAAACAACTGATTTTAGCTACTTCAAGTGATCTAAGTATTTTTAACTCACACCTTCAGATAATTAGCACTGAAGAATACAGTATGTGCCAATCATCCTAGTTTGTTTCCATAACATTTCTCATGATTTCCCCCTCTGCCACTATTATTATTATTGAAGGAAGTTAGCAGAGTCTTCAGTAAAAGCACTTTTCTAACCTTTTAAACAGCTTACTTAATTTAAAGTTTTCATGAACCAGTTGCTTAACAAAAACCAATGTAAAAAAACATAGATTTTTTTTTTTTACCTCGGTATCATAGGTTGGATTGTAGTCATTGTAACCAGAATAAAGGTCATCTTCATCTGTCTCTGGGGCCAGGTGTACATTCTGCATCATCTGTACCTAGGAAAAATCAGCAGTGTAAATATGCTCTTGGGATAAGAAATAATTCTTAATTGAAATAAAGAATAACTATTTAAAAACTTTTCTGGTCAAATTTACTTCTACACATTTTTTCAGCCTTAAAACTTTTTTCATGTCAAATTCTTAAAACTATTAGTAGGTGTCAAAACGTTCATTCATTGCCCTTATTTCACATTCATTCCAAACCTATCCATCAAAGGACAGTGACAAGCACTGGAGAGGGATATATCATCGTCCTGATTTTCAAGGAGCTTAGTATCAAGGGCAGAAAAAGGGGTATGTAATAGTCAATGACAGTGCCAGGCTGGAACCACTGCACAGCCACCAGAATAGCTAAATTGAAAAGGTCAGCAAAGAGATGGAGCAACTGGAATACTCATTGTTGGTGGGAGTATAAACTGTACAATTTTGGAAAAAAAAGCCTGGCAGTTTCATAAAATTAACATTTATCTCTTACGACCCAGCAATTTCATCCCAAAGTTTTTACCCAGGAGAAATGAAAACATGTCCACAAAGAGATTTGTATAACAATGCTCACAGGAGCTTTACTGATGGTAGGCCACAATTAGAACTAGATCCGATACCCATCAATACAATGGAGAAGCAAAATGTGGTATATTTATGCAGTGAAAAACTATTCAGCATTAAAAAAATAATTCAGGCTCTCTGCTCCTCCTGTTGGTCAGACAGCCTCTACTCCTGTGCTGTGCCAGCAGGCACAACCCTGACACACGATGGTGAAGGCCGGAGTGAACGGATTTGGCCGCATTGGGTGCCTGGTCACCAGGGCTGCTTTTAACTCTGGCAAAGTGGATACTGTCGCCATCAATGACCCCTTCAATAACCTCAACTACATGGTCTACATGTTCCAGTAGGATTCTACTCATGGCAAGTTCAAAGGCACAGTCAAGGCTGAGAACGGGAAGCTTGTCATCAACGAGAAGCGAGATCCCGCCAACATCAAATGGGATGATGCTGGTGCCGAGTATGTTGTGGAGTCCACCGGTGTCTTCACTACCATGGAGAAGGCTGGGGCTCACTTGAAGGGCGGAGCCAAGAGGGTCATCATCTCTTCCCCTTCTGCGGATGCCCCCATGTTTGTGATGGGTGTGAACCATGACAAGTGTGACAACTCCCTCAAGATTGTCAGCAATGCGTCCTGCACCACCAAATGCTTGGCCCCCTGGCCAAGGTCACCCAAACAACTTTGGCATCATGGAGGGACTCATGACCACAGTCCATGCCATCACTGTCACCCAGAAGACCATGGATGGCCCCTCTGGGAAGCTGTGGCATGATGGCCGAGGGGCTGCCCAGAACATCATCCCTGCTTCTACTGGCGCTGCCAAGGCTGTGGGCAAGGTCATCCCTGAGCTGAATGGGAAGCTCACTGGCATGGCCTTCCGTGTCTCCACCCCTAGTGTGTCGGTTGTGGATCTGACCTGCCGCCTGGAGAAAGCTGCCAAATACGATGATATCAAGAAGGAAGTGAAGCAGGCATCAGAGGGCCCCTCAAAGGCATCCTGGGCTGTACTGAGGACCAGGTTGTCTCCTGCGACTTTAACAGTGATACCCACTCCTCCACCTTTGATGCTGGGGCTGGCATTGCCCTCAATGACCACTTTGTCAAGCTCATTTCCTGGTATGACAATGAATATGGCTACAGCAACAGGGTGGTGGACCTTATGGTCCACATGGCCTCCAAGGAGTTAAGAGTCCCCTGGACCACCAGCCCCAGCAAGAGGAAGAGAGGCCCTCAGCTGCTGGGGAGTCCTTGCCCCAGACCGGTCCCCCAACACACTGAGAATCTCCTAACCACTGTTTCCATCCCAGACGCCCTGGAGAAGGGGAGGGGCATAGGGAGCCCTACTTTGTTGTGCACCATCAATAAAGTTCACTGTACCCAGCCAAAAATAATAATAATAATAATAATAATAATAATAGTAATTCATTGAGCACTAGCCAGTTTGGCTCAGTGGTGAGAGTGTTGGCTCTATGACTAAAAGGGTCTCGGGTTCAATTTTGGTCAAGGACATGTGCCTCAGTTGCGGGCTCTATCCCCAGCCCGGGTCAGGGCATGTGGGGGAGGCAACCAATCCAGGTGTTTCTCTCTCAGTCTCTCTCCCCCTCCCTTCCATCAATGTTTCTCTCTCAGTCTCTCTCCCCCTCCCTTCCACTCTCTCTAAAAATCAATGGAGAAAATATCCTCAGGTGAGCATTAACAAAATAATAATAATAATTCATTGGGATTACATATACAGCAATATGGAAGTTCTCCAACTTCAGATCAAATACAGATTGCTACTCCCCCTTACCAGAGTTTCTGGCTCAGTAAGTCCTGGGTGGGAGTCATCAGCACCCCTTTAGCCCCTGAGAATGTACGTTTCTAACCAGTTCCCAATGCTCCTGACACTACTGGTCTGAGGACCACACTTTGAGGACTGCTGTGCTGAACAAGAACTGCCTGATTATGAGCCCTGTTTAAGTTAATTTGGCTTATACGTACATCATAAAAACAACAACTTTTAGAACCAGAGCTCCATCCTTTCTGCTGGGTTGCAGCCAGATTGAAAAGTTTATAGCGAGTGAACGCACACACTTGAAAGATGTGTAAAGTCAAGCCGGAAATCGTAAAAGAAGTATCCATACACGGCAAACAGGTAGGGGTGGCAGAACAAAGGTAACAACTCTGGCTTGCTGGATTCTCCAAGCTATTTCAAAAAGAAGAACATGCATAGCATAAGCCTCGCCAAAGACTGGAAGTGTTGAAATGACCTGGGTGGGGGATGCCCCTCAACGTAAAACCGAATGCCAGCAAAACCTTTGTGTGAAATGTGAAGGGTATTGGTTTTCATGATATTCTGCTGACTATGCTGGACAATCTGCTTCCAACACGCCCACTGTAGTTCCTATTAAAGCTCACAGCCAGGAAATCGACCGACCCTGTAGAGACAGTGGGATTTTAGGCCTAGAAGGGATTTGGGGAAAACAGCACTTCCGGTCTTTGGCTGTTTTCACCTTTGGGAGAGTGAGAACATCTTGCTGCGTGCTTGTGCACCTCACGAATTCCACCTTTCCTGGGACCACTTTTCGCAAGCTTTACACGACACAGACATTAAAGGGGTGTGCTCACGGTGCCAGCTTTCCTGACTCAGGCGTGACTATGACTTGGGACAGGCGGCCACACAAACTTGATGGCAAAGGGCGCCCGCGTTCCCGGCGGACAGGCGGGCCCTGGAGGGAGGTGCCGCTCGGCAGGCAGAGGCCACAGGCGGCCCCCACAAGCCAGCCCCCGAGTCCCCGAGGAGGCGGGGAGCCCGCGCCGGCTCCCGAGGCGCCCCTGCCCCCGGCTCTTCTCCTACCTCGTGATGAGGGGAGCAGGGCGACCGTGAGTGGAGTCCGGGCGACGCGGAGTTTTGGAGAATCAAAGACCCTGCGCAGGCTGAGCTCGGAGCCTGGTCGTTGCCAAGCGCGTATCCAAGGAAGCCGCTCCCACAGTCCTCCGCGCCAGGGCCCGGGCCGGGAGGAGAGGAGCGCGCGGTAGGCGGTTCCGGAACGGAGAAAGGGGCGGAGCCTGAGAGGCTGAGGTCAAAGAGGACGGAGGCGGGGTCACAAGTGGAGGGGTACCGCGGAGGGGGCCCTGGAGGGCGGCCTCTAGTGAGAAGGAGAGGAAGCCAAAATCTTGTCAATCCTTCTGAAATCAGCCAGAAAACAGAATAGTAAAGAATGACACTAAGTAACTATGAACTACCAGCCACTACTCTTAATATGTGAGCCTTTGCGTCCCGTTTTCCGGGTGATCACCGACATTTGGTCACCCTATAAAATTACTCTCCAGAGACATCTATGGGTCTGGGAGGGCTCAGCTTCTCTTCCCTTTTCTTTTGTTTGCATTACCTGTTCCCACAACCACCCTGTGCACACCTTCATCAGAGCCCTTCACGTACTCCTTAAAAGGCAGGAGTGAAACTGTCCCAAGCACCTAGAACCAACTTCAGAGTAAAGCTGAAGAAATGCAAAATGAATGAGATTAAATTCATAATTGCTTAATAAAATTAAAATGGAGGGAGGGCAGGGGGAGTCTAAAGACACAGTAATTAATGAGTTTTAAACATTAAGTACATGTTGGGATACAATTCTCCACGAGTGTCTCTTGCTTTTGTTCTAGACTATTGTATTGGTTAATTTAATGTCAGCTGGACTAGTTAATAGTACCTAGTTTTCTTTCAAACACCTGTCTAGATGGTGCTGTAAGGATATTTTGTTAGGTGTGATTGATTAGCAGTTAGAACAGTAGACTCTGAGTAAAGCAGATTACCCTCCATACTGTGGGTGGGCCTCATCCAATCAGTTGAAGGACTTCAGAGTAAAGACTGATCTCTGAAAGGAAAAAGGAATGCTGCCTCCAGATTTGAATGGCACCATCAGCTCTTCCCTGGCTCTCCAGTCTACCCTGTCAATTTTGGACGTGGCAACCCCACAATTGCATGAGCCAATTCCTTAAAATAAAATCCCATCCCCCCGCCCCCCCCCCCCAACTATTTTTTCAAGGCTGTTTGCATAGGGACAAGCTTTGGAATATTGAGGTAGTTGTCTCCTTCCAATGAAGAAGGCAGGTTTGTGGCTATCCAGTATATTAAAGACAATCTCCCTCTGGGGCAAAGGCTGGGCATTTAGGCTTATTATTCATTATAAAAGATTGAGGTTTTCTAAGTTTGTGGCTCCTCAGTTGTGACACAAACCCATTGTATGTGCAGTAGCCCCATGGGACTTGGGAGGCAGGGGGAACTGAAGGGAATAGAATATTCAGGCTCCTGGCTGTGACCCAGTACTTTCTACCATCGTTCATGAAACTGTTAGCTTGGAAATAGGATAAAATCATACACAGTTCTTGATAGTATCTATCTACAGTGACTAGCTCAACACAGATGTTCACTAGATATTTTTAAATTAATTAATGAACACTGTAGAGCCCTTCACATCACTGCACTTCAATATATAGAAACAATGTTTGTTAATCTCTTTAGGTCTCCAGACTATAAATTTCTAACACCCTCAAAAATATTTTTTTATTGGAAACAAATTCAAGTTTCTTTAAGCTTGGTTACTCTTTAAGTGTGATGCAATTCCTTGCTCAAGAAGTGGTTAATCTCTCCTTCAGTTTATTTCATTTGTATTATTTTTTATCCTTATCTGAGGATATATTTTATTTATTTGAAAGAGAGAGACATAGAGAGAGAGAAACATTGATCTATTGCCTCCTGTATGCTCCCAAACCAGGGATAAAATCCACAACCTTTGGTGTACGGATGGCACTCCAATAACTGAGTCACCCGGCCAGGGCTCTGTCATTTTAAATATTGTAAGACAGATGCTGTTTATGGAGCACACCCTAAATCGCCAGACAAAATGTTAGGACCACATAGCTGATATTACTAAGACATACCATATGCTCCACAGGGAACAGAGATTTCTGTCTTTTTTGTTCTAAACTCTCCCCAGTGCCTAGAAAACTTCCTGAAACTAGGTGGCTTTCAATAATTATTTATTGAACAAAATGTCAGGGCATGTAATTCATCACGGGTAGAGGTGGTGGTGAATGGAAGCAAGGAAGAAACACGAACCCCAGTTTGGCATAAGCTGGAGCCGTTTATTAACATGGAGAACCCAGAGGAGAAGCAGGTTTGGGAGAGAAAATACATTTAGTTTTAAACATATTGGGTTTCAGACACCCATAAAATAGGCAAATAGAGGTGTTGAGTAGGTGATTGCATAGAAGGATGTAAAGCTGAGAAGTGATTCCACCTGCAGACAGGCATTTGGGATTCACTGGTCCCTAAAATCGATGGCCTCGAAGCCTGGGGGAGTGTGAACTTGCTGCAGGAGAGCAGGATGTAGAGGCACAAAGAAAGTGAGCCCAGAACCAAGCCTTAGGAACCAGGGGGCTTTAGGAAAGGTGAGACCAGACTGCTGACTGGAGTGACGAGCTCTGGGTGGTGACCAAGGAAAACAGGGTTGTGAGAGGGTGTGGATGTAGACCTGACAGCCTCTGGGAGGGTTTGGGCACTTGGGTCTAACAGAATTCTGTTATAGCCTGAAAGAGGGCTTTAGTGGTTCTGGCAGGAGATGCAATATTCCCTCAGTTCATGGTCAGCTATTGACAATAGCTTTAGGTTATCTGCAGGGGCTGGTGCCAGGGGCTAGTGAGCACTCACCCTGTGGACATTTATTCCGTGGTGGAAGATGGGCATGTTCTGTCTGCTTTTCTACACTGGGGTTTAGGATCAGTATTCTCTTAAGGTCTCACTTGTTTGTCGTTCATCGGTAATTTAATCTAGCCTGCCACCTCTCTGTCCCCCTAGCCTTCTTTCTGCCAAGGGCCATTTGGATATTTATACCAGTAATATCACTAGAGGCCCAGTGCACAAAATCCGTGCACCTGGGGAGTTGTCCCTCAGCTCGGCCTTCACCCCCTCACAGTCCAGGACCCCTCAGGGGATGCCCACCTGCTCACAGGGAGCGGGCCTAAGCCAGCAGTCAGACATCCCTCTCGCAATCTGGGACCCCTCGCTCCTTACCACCCTCCTGCTTGCTGCTCCTTACCACTCGGCTCGCTGCTCCTTAGCACTGCTGCGGAGGCTGGAGAGGCTCCTGCCACCATAGGTGCACTCGCCAGCCGTGAGCCCAACTTCTGTCTGAGCAGCGTTCCCCCTGTGAGAGCACACTGACCACCAGAGGGCAGCTCCTGCATTGAGTGTCTGCCCCCTGGTGGTCAGTGCACATCATAGCAACTGGTCGTTCTAGTTGGTCAGCCTTAACGGTCGCTTATGCTTTTATTATATAGATTCTCAGACCATACAAATTTATAAACTTAAAAATTAGCCTACTATATTTGGTCAAGCATTTTATTAACTCACCCCTAATGCCTTGGCAGGGCCAGACCAAATGATTTTGCGGGCCAGGGCCAGGGCCAGGCCTTCCCCACCCATGTCCTCGCACCTGGAGGGTCTAGGTAACCATGTTCTCTTTCCTGTCTGGTTACCATAACACCCTAACTTTCCCCACTGCTTCCTTTCTACTTATCCATCTTCCACCCGACATCTTCCATCTTGTTCCCACTCCATCTGTTCTTTATGCTGTATACAAAGTAATTATCCTTAAGTGAAAATCTGATCACATTATTCTCTGCTCAGAAGCTTGTGGTGTCCTCTCTCTCTACTCTGCCCTGACCTCTGGACAAACTAAACTCTGTAATGTAGCTCATAAGGCCCTTCACAGTCCCAGTCCCAGTGCTTAGCATTCTTTGTTGCTGCCAAGAAAAAAAAATTCTTGCCAACTTAAGCAGGAAAGAAATATATATATATATATATATATATATATATATATATATATATATATATTATACTAGAGGCCTGGTGCACAAAAATTTGTGCACTCAGAGGGGGAAGGGGGTCTCTCAGCCTGGCCTGTGCCCTCTGGCAGTCTGGGACCCCTCGGGAGATAATGACCTGCTGACTTAGGCCTGCTCCCAGGTGGCAGAGGGCAGGCCAATTCCTAGGTGCAGCCCCTGGGCGGGCTCAGAGCAGGGCCGATTGGGGAGTTGGGGCACCGCCCCCTGTCATGCACAGAGCAGGGTCGATCAGGGGGTTGGAGAGCTCCCCCATGTCACGCACAGAGCAGGGCCCATCAGGGGGTTGAGGAGCTCCCTTCTATCACTCACAGAGTAGGGCCAATAGGGGAGTTGGGGCACCGCCCCCTGTCACACACAGAGCAGGGCGGATCAGGGGGTTGGGGAGCCGCCCTCTATCACCCACAGAGCAGGGCCGAACAGGTGGTTGAGGCACCGCCACTGTCACACTCAGGGCAGGGCCGATGGGGAGGTTATGGCTCTACCCCATCACACACAGACAGGGCCCATGGGGGGGGGGGGCGGGGGTTGGAGCGCCACACCCTGTCACACACAGAGCAGGGCCGATCAGGGGGTTGGGGCGCCGCCACTGTCACACTCAGGGCAGGGCCTGTGAGGGTGGGGGGGGGGGGCGCCACACCCTGTCACACACAGAGCAGGGCCAATCAGGGGGTTGGGGCGCCGCCACTGTCACACTCAGGGCAGGGCCTGTGAGGGTGGGGGGGGGGGGGGCGCCACACCCTGTCACACACAGAGCAGGGCCGATCAGGGGGTTTGGGCGCCGCACCCTGTCACGCACAGAGCAGGGCCCATCAGGGGGTTGGGGAGCTCCCCCATGTCATGCACAGAGCAGGGCCGATCAGGGGGTTGAGGAGCTCCCCCCTGTCACTCACAGAGTAGGGCCGATAGGGGAGTTGGGGCACTTCCCCCTGTCACACTCAGGGCAGGGCGGATCAGGGGGTTGGGGAGCCGCCCTCTATCACCCACAAAGCAGGGCCGATCAGGGGGTTGGGGCACCGCCACTGTCATACTCAGGACAGGGCCGATGGGGAGATTATGGCTCTACCCCATCACACACAGAGCAGGGCCCGTGGGGGAGTGAGGATTGGGGCGCCAACCTCTATCACCCACAGAGCAGGGTCGATCAGGTGGTTGGGGAGCTGCCCCCTATCAGGCACAGAGCAGGGCTGATCAGGGAGTTGGGGCGCCATCCCCTGTCAGGAACAGAGCAGGGCCGATAGGGAGGTTGTGGCCCCGTCCTCTGTCACACACAGAGCCGCAGGGTGATCAGGGGGTTTGGGCGCTGCCCCCTATCACGCTGATCCCGGTGCTGGGAAGCATATTAGCCTTTTACTATATAGGATAGAGGCCTGGTGCATGGGTGGGGCTGGCTGGTTTGCCCTGAAGGGTGTCCTAGATCAGGGTGGGGGTCCCCACTGGGGTGCCTAGCCAGTCTGGGTGAGGGGATGATGGCTGTTTGCAGCTGGTCACACCCCCTTCAGGGTGGGGGTCCCCACTGGGGTGCCTGGCCTGTCTGGGTGAGGGGCTGAGGGCTGTTTTCAGGCTGGGACTGAAGCTCCCAACTGCTCCTTTTTTTCTTTTTCTTTTTTTATTCTGGGCCAGCTTAACTCTGAGGCTTGGCTCCAGCTCTGAGGCCTCAGCTGCTGAAAACAGGTATCTGGTTTGTTTCAGTTCTATAATCAAAACTCTGTATCAACTCCAGCTCTGAGATCCCAGCTCTCTGAAAGCTGGTTTCTGGGGTTTTGTTTAGCTTCTATATTTGTTACAATGTTTTTTAAACTGCAAGCTCAGAGGCCGGCAAGGCAGGCGGGGAATGTTGCAGTCCTTCGGAACTGAAGCAAGCAAGCCTCATGTTCAGTTTAAGCTGCCTGGCTGCCGGCCGTCATCCTGGCTGGCAGTTAATTTGCATATCTCGCTGATTAGCCAATGGGAAGGGTAGCGGTCATACGCCAATTACCATGTTTCTCTTTTATTAGATAGGAGATATATATATATATATATATATATATATATATGTATATATATATACATATATATACATATATATATATACATACATATATATATACATATATATACATATATATACATACATATATATATATATATATATATATATAGAGAGAGAGAGAGAGAGAGAGAGAGAGAGATCAGGTAACTGAAAATTGTCAGAAAGTCTAGGGAAGAAGGCTTGGGAAAAATAACAGAGGTTAGGGAAGTAAGGCACAGCCAAAGTTGTACGACACAGGAACAATCTGCCTAATTTATGGAGACCTACCTTCCCATTTGCTCAGGACTCAGGGAAATCCCATCATGTGATATTTTCACTTGTACAACGGGGAAAATCCCAGGCTAACCAGGACAGTTGGTCACTCTACTTAGTCTGCTGCTGTAGGCATCTGCCATCTTGATACCTTGATACCTGCCATTCACTTGTCACCTGCCATCTTGACATTAGACATGTGCTTCGCTAAAATTTCCCCACCATTCTGGGGATCCTCCTAAAGTACAAAGGCTGTTAAGCTGTTGAACAGCCAAAAATACAAGTGGTGTTTATGACCCCTCCCCTCCTTTGCCCTCCTCACCTGCTTATTTTGCCCCAGCCATGCTTCTTTCAAGCCCCTGGAAGGCATCATGGCCTCACTCATCCCTCAGCCTTCATGTGTGCTATTCTCTCTTTCAGAAATGTCTTTCCTTCTGTTCTCTTAGTCTGGCCACCCCTTTCTATAGAAGGCTTTCCCTAATTCCTGGCACATTAGTTTACTAGACCTGCCAAAGCAAAATACCACAGACTAGGTGGCTCAAACAACAGAAATTTATTTTCTCAGTTCTGGGGGTTGGAAGTCTGAGATCAAGGTGTTGGCAAGATTGATTTCCTCAGAGGCCTCTCTCCATGGTTTGCAGATGGCCCCTCTCTTACTGCCTCTTCACATATTCATCCCTCTGTAACTGGAAACCCTAGTGTCTATCTGTGTCTCCTAATCTTCTCTTCTCATAAGGACAACAGTCAGATTGAATAAGGCCCACCCTAAGAGCCTCATTTTAATTCAATCACCTCTGTAAAGCCCCATCTCCAAATATAGTCACATTCTGAAGTACTGGAGGTTAGGGCTTCAACATATGAATTTCGGAGACTATGATTCAGTTCATGACACTGGTTTATGTTAGGTCCTGAGAATTCCTATAGCATGTTGATCTTCCACTATCAGAGCATGTAGCACAATTTTATAGTTAGTATCTATTCATACAAGTTTACCCAAGTAGACCACATGGATTCCTACCCCAGCATGGCAAAACTTGGCTTATCTAATAAGCAATTTATTAGGCACTGTGATAACCTTTTGGTACTGGACACAACATGGTACCAAGAGAACTTGTTTTTCCTAGGTCCATGGTGCTTAGGTGTAGTTTTTATTTTTATGAGCCAAAAGTAGAGACAAGGTTGTATCATTTTTTAGCATTTATTTCATATTGCCAGCAATATGGAGTGAGCAGTGTGTTTCATGCCCTGGAAAAATACCTGCTCTCCCTTTTTCTGTCAGTTGGCTGATTATATAGGGGTTAGGGAAAATAGTCACGTGCAGCTGGGAGTATAAGAGGGGGAGGGGAGTATAGGGTCTGCAGTCTGCCTCCAGGAGTCAAAGTCCAATAACAAGGTGGCTAATCCTATATAATAATAGACAAACATGGTAATTGACCATACCTTTGCTATGCTTCCCATTGGCTAATCAGCGCGGTATGCAAATTAACCACCAACAAAGATGGCGGCTAATTTGCATACTGCAGGCAGGGTGGGACAGCGCCATCCCGCCTGCCCTGCCGCCATCCGGGCCTGCTATCTGCGACCCGGGGCGGCGGGCGTCCCGTGTGCGACCTGACCTGGGGCAGCCAGGCAGTGCAGCAGCGATCCGCCGGCCTGCCTGGGCGTCTCATGTGCAACCCGACCTGGGGCAGCCGGGTGGGGCAGTGAAGGCTTGAAGGTGGCTCCGGCCGGAGAGAAGGCCTGGGTCCCGGGTGCCGGAGGAAAACCGGAGCTGGCAGCCAGGGGAAGGGAAAGCCTATTGCATGAATCTTTTCGTGCAACAGACCTCTAATCTATATATATAAAAGGCTAATATGCTAAGTGTCCCTCCTACCATCCGACTGGTTGCTATGACACACACTGACCACCAGTGCTCAATGCAGGAGCTGCCATGATGTGCACTGGTCATTTATAAACAAACGGCACCATGAACCTGGCACCGACAAACCAACAATCGGCTTCCCCCAAGTGGGACACAGGCCCCCCACCAGGCCGGAGCGACACCCCACCAAATCACAGCCAATGCTGCTGAGACCCCATGGTGCAAAATGCAGCCCACAGCCCAGCCTAGCCCAGAAATGGTGGCTGTGGGCACCAGGTAATGATGTCACATAGCAATACCCAGCTCCCTCTCCCTAGCAATGACTAGACTCCTTGCAGTTTCTTCAGCCCAGGAACACAGGTGGAAACATTTTACACTTTAACCAAATGTCTGTGAAGCATTTTCCCGAGCCTCATCTCATTTGATCCTCACAGAAATCCTGGAGTAGGTAGATAGGAGACTTGGCGGAATCCTATTTTATTTTCATTAGCCAGAAAATGGAGATTTAGAAAGCTTAGAAACTTGACCCAGCTGAAAAGAAGTAAGAAATGGTGGACCTTGAAAATGACTTCAGGTTTTCTCACTAAGCAGAATATAGTCAAACACTGCTACAGTTAAATATTTTACCCTTTGTTCTCCCTGTGTGATCTACAATAATAATGTGCTTCATGTTGATATTTACTGTTGTGTTGCTGGCAATTACCTGAAAGAGAAGTTGGGGTGCTTCACTGGGCTAGAAAAAGTTTAGCTAAATCAGAAAGCAGGTCTAATTAAGCAAGTTCATTCTATATCTATAAAAGGCTAAGTTGACTTGTGCATGTGCAATACATATAAAGCTCTTGCTGGTGCCAATCACGTGTGCTTTTCGATCTGTCATTGTCTCATTGTCAGTAGTGAATTTGGTTGACACTTCTATTATAGAGAAAGGGCAAATAGCGATATTAAAATATTTCTTCTAATTAATTTCCTTTCAATGTGCACAAATTCATGCACTGGGCCACGAGTCTTCTATGATATTAAAAACAGCACAGTCCATTCCTGGGACCAGAGAATGGTCAGCATTCCTAAGGCAAACTCCCAGAGGGGGTCAGGTTCTGGGCACAGCAGCTAAGTTAAAATGTGTTCTGTCTTTTCAAAATGTATTTTCTCTTCTGAGTAATAACACATCAGGGCTTCAAGGACACCTTATCTTTTATAGCCGTTTTTCTTCTTGGAACACATCCTCCAGTTTCCCAGGGTCTGTAAGAAAAATCTCTTATCTACAGTTAATAAGGTGAATAATCATTAAACAACTATGGTTTGGTTACAGGCACCTCTTGCCAACACTAGAGAGGTGTTACCGGACAGGACACCCTGTGAGCCAGTGGGAGAGGACTGTCCCCAACCTTGATCCTTGTTTTCTTATATAAATGAGTTTATACGAGAGACCTTGACTGTGCTGTGAAAAGCCAATCTATTAAAGCAATTTAAGCACACACCTTTATTGAAAAAGCAAAGCAGGAAACCTATACATCTGGCTCATGAAGCACAGATGGGCTCTCAGCTAATCTGAAGAGCAAGTTGGGTGGGGTCTGAGGTGTTAATATACCCTCCTGTCTGTAGGTCTCAAAATTCCTCTGCTGACTATTTTGGTGCAGATTCATCCTCAAGGTCCCTTTTTTCACTCTGTTGTGGCCTTCCCAGAATTCATGAGCAGCACGTAGCAACTTTATTTTGCCAAGTCTTGAGACTGCTGGATTCTCTGCTTAGGGAGTAAAACTGCCTTGTTCCCCCCTTTCCCCTTTCTCCCTCCCTTTCTGCATTCTAGCATTAGGGAGTTTTTTTTTAAAAAACCACTTGCTCTATGTTCTTGGCTGGGGAAGATATGGTTTGTTAGTTACAAGTTGGCTGCAAATTGCCCATGCTGTTTGGCCCTGTTTTAACTTTCCTGTCTCAGTTTCCCTATTCCTCCTGCCCTGGAACCCTGAAGCAGTTCTGTTCCTATCACTTCCAATTATTCTGCCCAGAAAAATGGCATGAAATGCAGCAATTGCCTGTTAAATATTTAAAATTATCAAGTCCTTTTTTAACCCTAAAACTTAAAAGCAAATGAGCCTGAAAATGCAGAGTGAAATTTTGTTTACCTTGTCTTTCAAATAACTGAGACCCATTCTTTCCTGGGACTAATGACATGACCTGTGAAACTTACAATCCTTTTAAAAAATATTTTTATTGATTTTAGAGAGGAAAGAAGAGGGAGAAAGAGATAGAAATATGAATGATGAGAGAATCATTATTTGGCTGCCTCCTGCAAGCCTCACACTAGGGATCAAGCCTGCACCCCCGGCATGTGCCCTGACCTCTTGGTTCATAGGTTGACACTCAACCACTGCTGGCCTGGCTTATAATCCTTTTTATACTTATTAGGAAGATAATCACCACTCAGTGTCTTGAAAATAGGATCACTGAAGTTCCTGACCCTCTTTTTCTGTTCCTGTTAGTGCGACATGGCAGCAAATCATGCTCTTACCTGGGTGTTTTTTCAGGAGCTCTCTTTGTGTTGAAATGTACAAGACAAAGAATGATTAGACCTAATTTTGCATATTCTACATCAAATATACTGGACTCTTTCCCTTCAAAGCTGCCTGAGTGAGATTCAGATCCCTGAATGTAAAAAACACTGTTTTCCAACTGGCACAGATCAAGTCCAGAGAAATCATGCTCATGGCCTTTGGAAAGAATTATTAGACCCTAAATTGTGGATAGACAGTGTACTCACTGGTTAGCCAAAGTCTCACACTTTGTTGTCAGGCTGGCAAGATTCTTTACTTGCAAGTTACAAATTAACTTTAGCCTGCCAATAACTCCAATCTGATCTAAAATAAATGGACATTGGACCACATGATGGTCCTACTTCTGTTCACACCACAAAAACCAGTCATTAACAAGTTGAAATGAATATGTAATGTGTAAGGAGGCATGAGGTATTTCAAGTTGTGCCCACACTCTCACATGCCCCTTTGTTTATTTCATGTGGTAGTATGTGAAATAAACAAAGCACAGTTTAAATTATAATTTATAACTAGGGAGTACTCACTAAAGTCCAACCATTACTAGGTGTACCAGTTAATAATGCGGATTTTTTTTCAATAGATGGAAAAAAATATCAATATCAATATCAACACATATGTTGATATATATATGCGATTTGATATGTATGCTATTTTCTTGTATTGACAGCAAGCTTCAAAACTTCATATGTCAAATTTGCTGAAGGTGTTAACATCATAGATATTTTTATGCTTAAAAATGTCGAATTTCATGGCAAAAAAAAGAGCATTTGCGGGAAGTTTTAATTCATTACTTTATTTTGAAGAAAAAGCTATCGTATACTTCGGGAAGCTTATGGTGAACATGCTCCATCTCAAGATACTTGTGAGCGCTGGTTTAAACGCTTTAAAAGTGACGATTTCGATGTGAAAGACAAAGAATGTCCAGGCCAACCGAAAAAGTTTGAAGACCAACAATTACAAGCATTATTGGATGAAGATGCATGTCAAACTCAGAAACAACTTGCAGAAAGATTAAATGTTGCTCAGCAAACTATTTCTGATCACTTACAAGCAATGGGAAAGATTTTATTGGAAGGAAAATGGGTGCCACATCAGCTGAATGAAAGACAAATGGAAAACCGAAAAGTCATCAGTAAAATGTTGCTTCAGTGGCACGAAAGAAAGTCTTTTTTTGTATCGAATTGTGACTGGCGATGAAAAGTGGATGTACTTTGAGAATCCCAAATGCACAAAATCATGGGTTGATCCAGGTCAACCATCAACATTGACTGCAAGGCCAAATCGCTTCAGAAAGAAGACAATGCTCTGCGTTTGGTGGGATCAGGAAGGTGTGATGTATTATGAGCTTCTAAAACGAGGTGAAACCATTAATACCAATCACTACAGACAACAAGTAATCAATTTGAACCATGCGTTGATTGTGAAACAACCAGAATGTGCCAGAAGACACGGCAAAGTAATTTTGCTTCATGATAATGCACCATCACACACTTCAAAACCAGTTAAAGACACGTTAAAAACCAGTTAAAGATCTTGCCTGGGAAGTATTAACCCACCCACTGTATTCACCAGACCTTGTTCCTTCAGATTACCACTTGTTCCAATCGATGGCACACACACTTTCTGAGCAGCACTTCAATGCATACGGAGAAGTGGAAAATTGGGTCTCTGAATGGTTTGCCTCAAAACAAGAAAAGTTCTATTGAGACGGTATCCACAAATTACCTGAAAGATGGGGGAAATGTGTAGCTAGCTGTGGACATTACTTTGAATAAAGCACTTTTGATGTTTCTCTTGAAATTATCATGTTTTCTTTGATTACAAAATCTGCATTAGTAACCGGTACACCTGTTAATTTTACAGTATATTAATTGCCAAAGAGTAGTTGGTCAAGATAAATAACGACTAAGTATTATCATGACTTTTAAAGAATGAAAAAGGCAAGCTGTTGGCCTTAAAGTAACTCAACTGAAAGGTACACATAAAAATAAAATCAATGACGTTGGTTACAAAATCATGCATATGTGCTAGTCACGCAGTCAGTACAAAGCATTCAGTTGCTTTTCCCTTTAATTTCTCTTTTGAATCTTTTTTTTTTTTTTGTCCTGGGTTATTTTTGCCACTTTAAATCAAGTTCTAAAATGCCACAATCATGCTCCTAACCTTATTACTACCAAAGGTTCTTAATGTATACAACAAAGAAAAGCCTAATAATTGAATTGACTTATGCAAATGTCTAGAATTTACTCACATATGTATCATGACTCTTCAATTTTTTAAAATTTTCCATCCCAAATGATTGTTTTTTAGTAAAAAACATGCCCCAGTTAACTGGGGATTTCAAAGGGATTTCTAATTATTATGTTGCGTTTACCACTTCCTAAGTATAAGTAAAATTTCAGTTTCTACTCTCATCAGTGTTGCCATGAATTTGCAAGCATTTACATAATCTGCATTCAAAGCTGTTCACATGTTGGACCTCATCTGCCATTCTAACTTTATTTTCTTTGGTTAAGGAGAAATAAGACCCTGAGAATAAAGATGAAGCACTGAGCACAGGTTTACTCTCAAGCCAGGACCCTGATCCAGGTCAGGAATGAGATGCTGGAAACTTGAGTCTCTGTCAGGAAAGCAGAATCTCTGAATTTTGAGAGCTGTTGGGGCCAATGAACTGGCTAGGTGTTGTGTGAGTAAATTTCTGTCTTTTGTCAGAGGGCAGTTTTGTCAGAGGGAAGTGACACGCTCATTTCAAAATAATGGTATCTCTTTTTTTTTAATTTTATTTTTATTTATTTATTTATTTATTTATTTAAATTTATTGCTTAAAGTATTACAAAGGGTATTACATATGTGTCCATTTTATCCCCCAGCCCTAGACAGTCCCCTAGCCTCCCCTATCCCCCAGTTTCTTATGTCCATTGGTTATGCTTATATGCATGCATACAAGTCCTTTAGTTGATCTCTTACCCCCCTATCTCCTGCCCCCCAACCCTCCCCGGCCTTCCCGCTGCAGTTTGACAATCTGTTTGAGGCAGCTCTGCCTCTGTATCTATTATTGTTCAAAAGTTTATAATGGTCTCTATTATCCATGAATGAGTGAGATCATGTGGTATTTTTCCTTCATTGACTGGCTTATTTCACTTAGCATAATGCTCTCCAGTTCCATCCATGACGTTGCAAATGGTAAGAGTTCCTTCCTTTTTAGAGCAGCATAGTATTCCATCGTGTAGATGTACCACAGTTTTCTAATCCATTCATCTACTGATGGGCACTTAGGCTGCTTCCAGATCTTAGCTATGGTGAATTGTGCTGCTATGAACATAGGGGTGCATATATCCTTTCTGATTGGTGTTTCTGGTTTCTTGGGATATATTCCTAGAAGTGGGATCACAGGGTCAAATGGGAGTTCCATTTTCAGTTTTTTGAGGAAACTCCATACTGTCTTCCATAGTGGCTGCACCAGTCTGCATTCCCACCAGCAGTGCACGAAGGTTCATTTTTCTCTACATCCTCACCAGCACTAGTCATTGGTTGATTTGTTGATGATAGGCATTCTGACAGGTGTGAGATGGTACTACATTGTGGTTTTGATTTGCATCTCTCAGATGATTAGTGACTTTGAGCATGTTTTTATATGGTAGTATGGACATTTTAATGATGTTGATTCTACTAATCTATGAACACAGTATATTCTCTCACTTGTGTATATCTTCCTCTATCTCTTTTTTCAGTGTCCTGTAGTTTCCAAGTACAGGCCTTTTGCCTCCTTAGTTAAGTTTATTCCTAAGTATCTTTTTTTATTGTTGTTGCAATGGTAAATGGGATTATTCTTTTTAGTTTCTCTTTCTGTGAGTTCATTATTGGTATATAAAAAAGCCATAGATTTCTGGGTGTTAATTTTATATCCTGCTGAATTCATTTATTAAATTTAGTAGGTTTTTTTTATGGAGTCTTTAAGGTTTTCTATGTACAATATCATGTCATCTGTGATAGTGACAGTTTTACTTCTTGTTTTCCAATTTGGTTGCCTTTTGTTTCTTCTTCTTGTCTGATTGCTATGGCTAGCACTTCCAGTTCTATGTTGAACAGGAGTGGTGGAAGTGGGCATATCTCTCTTGCTCCTGTTCTTAAGGGGTAATGGTTTTAGTTTTTGCCCCTTGAGTATGATGTTCGCTGCAGGTTTGTCATATATGGCTTTTATTATGTTGAGGTATGACCCCTCTACTCCAACTTTGCTGAGAGTTTTTATCAAAAAATGGGTGTTGGATTTTGTCAAATGCTTTTTCTGTATCAATTGATATGATCATGTGACTTTTGTCTTGCAATCTCTTAATGTGCTGTATCACATTTATTGATTTGCGAATATTGTTCCAGCCTTGCATCCCTGTAATAAATCCCACTTGGTCATGGAGTATGATCTTTGAAATATATTGCTAGATCAATTTGCTAGAATTTTGTTGAGGATTTTAGCATATATGTTTTTCAGGGATATTGGCCTGTAATTCTCTTTCTTTGTAGTGTCTTTATCTGGTTTTGAGATTAGGGTAATGCTGGCTTCATAGAAAGAGCTGGAAATGTTCTTTTTTCTTGGTATTTTTGGATATATAGGGTGTCCCAAAATTCACGCAAGATTTGAATTTTGCGTGAGCATTAACAACAACAACAACAACAACAACAACAAAAAATAAAAGCCTAATTTTACTTGGTTTATTGAATCAGATTCTAATATCTGTTGCCCTTTGATTTCAATCCCTTCAATTTGATAAGCATTACCAAGTACCAATTATGGCCCAGGAGCAGGGATAATGAAGACCAATGAAGACCACGACTTTGCGTATGTGCCAGCAAAGCTGTGGAGGCCATTTCCCCGATGTGTTATTCCATACATAACCCTATACTGTATCCTTTATGAATCAATAAAAAAATTACAATTTTTAATTATAAACCTGTGTTTTCTAGCAAAATTAAACCTTGTGTGAATTTTGGGACACTCTATAGTTTGAGGAGGATAGGTGTTAACTCTGCTTTTAAACTTTATTTATTTATTTATTTTTAAATATATATCTTTTTTTATTGATTTCAGAGAGGAAGGGTGAGTGAGAGAGATAGAAACATCAATGAGAGAGAAGCATTGATTGGCTGCCTCCTGCATACCTTCTACTGGGGATTATGCCTGCTGCCTGGGCATGTGCCCTTGAGCAGAACCAAACCCGGGACCCTTCTGTCCACAGGCCAATGCTCTATCCACTGAGCAAAACCAGCTAGGGTGGTGTTAGTTCTTCTTTGAATGTTTGGTAAAACTCCCCTGTGAAGCCGTCCAGACCAGGGCTTTTATTTGTTAGAAGTTTTTTTTTGTTTTTGTTTGTTTGTTTGTTTTTGTTGTTGTTGTTGTTGCTGGGTTTTTTGTTTGTTTGTTTGTTTTGTTTTTACTTTTTCAATTTCATCAGTAGCTATTGGCCTCATCAGGTTTTCTGATTCTTCCTGATTAAGTTTTAGAAGATTGTATTTTTCTAGTAATATGTCCATTTTGTCCATGTTGTCCTGTTTGTTGGAATAAAGTCGTTCATAGTATTTTTTTACGATTCTTTGTATTTCTGTTGGGTTAGTTGCTACTTCTCTTTCATTTCTGATTTCATTTATTTTATTCCTCTCTCTTGCTTCTTGGTGAGTCTGGCTAGAGGTTCATCAATCTAGTTTATCCTAACAAAGAATCAGCTCTTAATTTTATTGATCTTTTTTTGTGTGTCTATGTAATTTATTTTCACTCTGATTTTTATTCTTCTCCTTCCTTCTGCTTACTCTGGGCTTTTCTTGTTGCTCTCTTTCTAATTCTTTAAGTTGTAGGATTAGATAATTAGATACCTTATGAAACGTTTTCTCATTTTTTGAGGTAGGCCTGTAATGCTATGAACTTTCCTCTCAGGATTGCTTTCACTGTGTTCCATATATTTTGGATTGTTGTGTTTTCATTGTCATTTGTTTCCAGGATGTTTATTTTTTTATTTCTTCTTTGATGTCTTTGGTAACTCAATCCTTGTTTAATAGCTTGGTATTTAGCCTCCATGTGTTTGATTGTTTTTATTGTAGTTAATTTCTAATTCTATGCCATTGTGATCTGAGAAGATGCTTGATATGATTTCAATCTTTTTGAATTTGTAGAGACCTAGCCTGTGTCCTAACATGTGGTCTGTCTTTGAAAGTGTTCCACTTGAGAAGCAGGTATATTCTGTAGCTTTGGGGTGAAATGTTCTCAAGATGTCAATTAGTTCCATCTGATCTAGTGAGTCATTTAGGATTACTGTTTTCTTGTTTATTTTTTGTCTAGAAGACTTATCCAATGATGTCAATGGGGTATTAAAGTCCCCTATTATTTATTGTAATTCTCAGTTTTTTATGTATTTGGATGCTCCTGTGTTGGGTGCATATATGTTTACCAGAATTATATCTTCTTGTTGTATTGCTCCGTTTAGTATTATGAAGTGACCTTCAGTATCTCTTCTTATGACCTTCACTTTGAGGTTTATTTTGTCAGGTATAAGTATTTCTACCCCAGCTTTTTTTTCCATTGTCATTTGCCTGAAGAATTTTTTTCCATTGCTTCACTTTCAACCTGTGTGAATCCTTTGTTCTAAGGTGGGTCTCTTGTAGACAGCATATATATGGGTCATGTTTTCTTATTCATTCAGCTACCCTATGTCTTTTGATTGGCACATTTAATCCATTTATGTTTAATGTTATTATATTGATAGGTATTTGTTGCCATTTTATTCTTTACACCTGTCTTCCTCCCTCTCTTTCTATTTCTTCTTCTTACAGCAGTCCCTTTAGAATGTCTTGCATTGCTGGTTTGGTGGTAATCAATTCCTTTCGTCTTATTTTGTCTGTGAAGCTTCTGGTTTTACCATCAATTTTGAATGATAGCCTTGCTGGATAGAGTAGTCTTGGATTCAGTCCCTTGCTTTTCATTACTTTGTACACTTCATGCCACTCCCTTCTGTTCTGATGTGCCTCTGTTGAGAAATTAGCTGATAGTCTAATGGGAGCTCCCTTGTAGGTAACTTTCTGTTTCTCTTGCAGCCTTTAAGATTCTCTCTTTGTCTATAACTTTTGCCATTTTAATTATGATGTGTCTTGGTATGGGTCTTTTTGGGTTCATCTTGTTTGGGACTATCTGTGCTTCCTAAACTTGTGTGACTTTTTTCTTCCCCAAGTCAGGGAAGTTTTCTTCAAACAGGTTTTTTATTCCTTGCTCAACCTCTTCTCCTTCTGGAACCCTTATTATCCAGATGCTGCCTTATTTCATGTTGTCCCAAAGCTCCCTTAAACTCTCATCCTGCTTTAAAATCTTTTTCCCAATTGCAGTTCTGATTGGGTGTTTTTTTCTACCCTGTCTTCTAACTAACTTATTCGGTCCACAGCTTCTTCTAGTCTATTGTTGAAACCTTCCAGGGTGTTTTTATTGCATCTATTTCATTCTTCATTTCCTCTTGATTCCTTTTTTTATTTTATTGATTTTTTACAGAGAGGAAGGGAGAGGGATAGAAAGTCAGAAATATCGATGAGAGAGAAACATTGATCAGCTGCCTCCTGCACACTCCCCACTGGGGATGCACCCGCAACGAAGGTACATGCCCTTGACCGGAATCGAACCTGGGACCCCTGAGTCTGCAGGCTGATGCTCTATCCACTGAGCCAAACTGGTTAGGGCTCCTCTTGATTCTTATTCATGTTAGTGTATTTCTCATTCAGCTCCTTATAATTCTCATTGAGTTGCTTATAATTCTGTCAGATGTTTGAACATCCTTATAACCATTACCCTAAATTCTTTCTCTGACAATTACTTGCCTCCATTTCATTTAGTTGTTTTTCTGGTGATGCTTCCTTTTCTTTCCTTGGGGGATTACTTCTTTGTCTCCCCATTTTTGCTGTCCCATTGTATTTGTTCCTATGTCTTAGATCAAACTGCTACGCCACCCAGATTTTTGGGGGGTGGTCCTATGTGGTAGGTGTTTTGTGGGACCCAGATCTCCTGAGCTGGCTGTTCTAGGAAAGTCCCCTATTGAGTTATTTGGGTTCTCCTGATGTATTGGGTCTTAAATGTTATTTTCCCATTCATTGATGGAATTTCCTCACAGGTTGTCTTGACTATATGGCTCACCCCGACCTTGTTGTGCAAGTTCTTGTGGATGTGCTTGTGGTCCTGGTTCCTGTGGTGAGGGGTCATCTGTGAGTTCCCACTGGTGGGCAGCTCATTGTGCAGTCTCAGAGACTGTAGCTGGGATGGTGTTGTGACTCTGCAACTTAATGCAGGGGTCCCAGAGCCCACTGTGTGGGTCCCTTGTGAAGTCCTGCTGTCATGTGGCTCACTGTGTGGGTCTGGGGTGGTGTATAGGGCCAATCTGGGTGGCAGTGAGGCTGCACTCCTACATGCTGCTCCTCCCTAAGAATGGCATGGTTTTTGTGCTAGAGCGGTGCCTGCCTAGGGAGTGCAGTGGTGGTAGCAGGGGCTCTTTGCCTAGGAGAGCTTGATCTGCCAGCCCCTGAGACTCCTACAAGATTTAAGTGTCCCTTACTCACACATACACACCACACACGTGCACATACTCCCCTCTTGCTCCGTTACTCATTCACACTCTTTCCCTCACTCTCATCCTGTAGGCTGTCATGTTGCATCTTCCTACATTCCAGTCAATATCATGTAATTCTTATGAAAATAACCAATTTAACTTAATAAATAAGCATATTTATGCTTAGTGCAAATTACACTTAATAATTCAACTTTTCTCTCCAAGTTCATCTTACCAAATTTACAAATCAAGGAATCTTTATAGAAGCATAGAGTTGTGTCCTCTATGCAAAAGATGACAATAAACAAAGACTATGACTTCATCCCACAAGCAAAATAACTATTTTTAAGTTTAATTTGAAAAGACACTATTAAGAAAAGGCAGTGATACTGCTATATTGTTTTTCAGCCTACTGCCTGATTTCTGCCAAGTTTTGTTGATGTCTGTACTTCTCAGATACACCCCGAGGTTTGTGCCATTATGCCAGGAGTATGCAAGAAAATAGTAAATTTTTCTGAAGCACTCATTCCACTGGAATTTGTCTTGAGAGAAAATTTTAGATAATTGAAATTGGTAAATAATGTCAAATATTACTTTATATGAACACATTTTATATGAATATATTACAGAGTAGAATGTAAATTCTTACACATTTTTAATAAAACACTCTAAACTCCAATGCAATGTTGTTTGGAGGACTTAGGTGTCCTCTGTGACCAGAGGAAGGAAATGTGTTCACCCTCTTCTGCCATTGGAGTTTTGTTGGGAAAGAAATGAGACATGAAAAACATGGGTCCTGGAAAGCTGAGCTTCCTAAGAGTTCAGGGTTTAGGGTCCTCCCCGCAACACTACCTCTGAGTCATTGTGTGACTTAGGGAAAATCTCTTCCTTCTCTGGGACTGTGTCTTGTCACCTGTAAAAGGAGGCGTGGCCTGGGCCCCTTCCAGCTTTACCTACTTCTGAGGCTTAAATCTTATCCAAATTCTCATTTGTCAGAGGATGATTCTCCCACAGCTCCCATGGCTTGCCAATTCTGACGTTCACATGAAAGGAATTTTAACTATTGTTAAGTTTAAATTCGTGAGTATTAATGTGTATTAATGTTGAGGTTCCAAAGTAAGTTTCCCCTTTCCACACATCTCTCACTTGAAAAACCAGAAGAGTGCCCTAGATTTTAGGTAATAAATCTGTATTTAGTGTGGAGGGAGATGGCTGATTAAAACTGGCGAGTGGTACAGAGGAAAGAAAGGAACGTGGAGGAACACTAATAAATGTTCAAACGCCTTTTATGGATGGAAACTGGTAAAAAGCAGCCTGTGGTACATTGTAACTGCTGCCCTGGTGCTTGGAGCAGACCAGGACCATGTGAAAGGTTTTCTTGGAGAAACAGCACACTTTTGCCCTTTTATGAGCCTCACACACAGCACTACTGTTCCAGCCACAGCTTTTATGGTGCTCCAAAGCTGACTTTGAAAGGGATGTTTGTGCGGTTTACGTGCAAAGTAAACTTCATTGCTTTGGCTTTTATTTTCCTTGCTTAGAAAAAGCCTTGTTCCCCAGTAGAACATGTCAGTTTTTTCTACTTGCCTGACTCTATAATTAAATCAGCTTCATAATAACAGATGTGAATTTAGCATTTGAACCTGAAAGGAGGATCAGTGAAGGCTGGAATGTGGTTTGGAAAAAAACCCAGTAACTCTTTTCCCATCCAAAGTAAATGCCAACTCATGCATCATCTGAAATAAAAACAACAAACAAAACAAGAATGCTCAAATAACTAAAACATTTAGACTATTGTTCAAAGATATTTGATAACACAGTGGAATTAAATACACTATACTGTCAGCATTCAATATTTTTATTGAGCTGTGTCAGCTATATATAGTGTCTAACAGAAACATATTCATTCATTTGTAGGAGTTTCACAAATAGATACCACATTCCTGGCAGAAAGAAGAGTATACATGTATAAGCTGCATTGTCTAAAGTGGTAATCATTAGCCACAGATAACTATTTGAAATGAAATTTAAATTAATTCAAATAAAAATCCAGTTCCTTAGTCTCATTAGAGACCTTCGAAGTGCTCCATAGCCACATGTGCCTGGTAACTATTGTGGTGGAAAGGATACATATAGAACATTTCCATCACCACAGAAACTTCTACTGGGCAGGGCCAGGAGGGTGGAGAGAATATTGAAATCATTTGACAGCACCATTAAAAACAACTTTGAATAAACTGCATTTGTTTGTAAGCCCCAAAGCATGGGTCAAAGAAACATTAGTGACTTTTTAGTATTTTTTAAAGATATGTGAGGTAAACTTTTCTGAATATCTAACCTATATAATAAAAGGCTAATATGCAAATTGTCCCCTCAGGAGTTTGACCGGAAGACTGGGAGTTCAATCGCTTGCTATGATGTACGCTGACCACCAGGGGGCGATGTGGAACGAAAGATGGGCCCCGGCTGGCAGCCAGCAGCTGGGGAAAGGAAGGCCCCAATCAGCCTGATCGCTGGCCAGGCCTAGGGACCCTACCTTTGCACGAATTTTGTGCATCAGGCCTTTAGTGATAATATAATACAGAATGTTGCACCTATTTGCATGTGCTCGTCAAAATTTTCCTTATGAAGAATCTGATGTCACTTCACTAAAACATTGTTAATCTTCCCTTTCATTTGGCTCCTGATTCGGGAAAGTGGAAGTGGTTTGGGAAGATGGGAGGTTTTTATCTTTTTGTGGTGGTTTGTATATAAAATTGTTGAGCTGTGCCAAAAGTCAAGGGGATTCTTCTTATTCCCCCCATCACAAATGTGTCTCTATCCAGTAATGACTTTGAAAGGCCATCTGAGTACTTCCTCTAAAACCCCAATAAAGTCAAGGGTCACTCAGGGTGAAGGTTTTAATTGGCCTGTTTGCTGAAGTAAAAATACATGTCTGTTAATTTAGCCTCTCACTTTCTCTCTTGGTTTTATAAATTGAGGCTCTCCAGCCATCACCTATCCTCTTTCTCATCCTCCTGGTACTCCCAGAATACTAAGCCTAGACAAAGATAAAATCCGTAAGTGACATCTTCTCTAAATGAATTTAGAAATCACTGGGGAGGAAGCCATAGTAATTACAATGGTTATGAAATTCTAAGTTTCTGACAAGGAGCTACCATCTATCTGGACATAGTTATAGTCAAGCACGTGAATTTTCCTAGACAATATTATACTCATCACAGCATCTATCACATATAGTTGAATAGATTGAGCACTGCACAAGGGGGACACATCTAAGGAAATGTTATGCACATGATAGATATCATAGATGTTATAGATCTGTATAATTATTTGAACATTCAAAATCATTGATTTCAAAAAACATCTTCCCCCACCATCATCCTCAATCTCCTTAACCTGTGTTATTTCCTACATAGAACTTATCATGACCTGAATTTTCATTTCTTTATATATTATGCCATTTTTGTCTTTTTGTTTATTTTCTGTTTTTCACTAGAATATAAATTCCATAAGACTAGACGTCTTTATCTGACTTGTTTACCACTTTGTCCCAAATGTCTAGAACTGAGCTAATACAATAGCCACTAGATACATGTAGCTTTCCTATCTGATAATAGAGGAACATGGTAATTAACCGTAATTTCGCTACCCTTCCCATTGGCTAATCAGGGTGATATGCAAATTAACTGCCAACCAAGATGGCGGCCGTCAGCCAGGCAGCTGAAGCGAACAGGAGGCTTGCTTGCTCCAGTGAAGGAGGGAGCCAAGGTTCCCCGCCTGCCGCCGCCCAGCTCTGAGCTGCACTCTAAGAAACAATGCTGCAATTATAGAAGCTAAACAATCCCCAGAAACCTGCTTTCAGCTGTCAGAGCTGGAGTGAGCAGGACTGCAACAGTGTTACAATTATAGAACCCAAACAAACCCAGATACCTGCTTTCAGCAGCCGAGGTCTCAGAGCTGGAGCTGAACCTCAGAGCTAAAGCCGGCTCTCAGCTCCAGTGACAGCCATAGAAGGTAAACAAATCCCAGAATTAAAAAAAAGAAAAAGATAAAAAGGAGAGGTTGGGAGCTTCAGTCACCTGCTAGCCTGAAAATGGCCCTCAGCCCCTCAACAAGACTGGCAGGCACACCAGTGGGGACCCTCACCCTGAAGGGGGTGTGACCAACTGCAAACAGCCATCATCCCCTCATGCAGGCTGGCCAGGCACCCAAGCGGGACCCCCACCCTGATCCAGGACACCCTACAGGGCAAGCCAGCCGGCCCCCACCCATGCACCAAGCCTCTATCCTATATAGTAAAAGGGTAATATGCCTCCCAGCACCGGGATCAGCGGAGCCACGAGGCCTCCTGGCCCCGGGATCAGCAGAGCAGCGAGGCCTCCCTGCCCTGTGTCAAGCGGAGCTGTGAGGCCTCCCAGCACTGGGATCAGCAGAGCCGTGAGGCCTCCTGGCTTCTGGAGCAGCGTGACAGGGGCAGCGCCCAAACCCCCTGATCACACTGCGGCTCTGTGTGTGACAGGGGGCAGGGCCACAACCTCCCTATCGGCCCTGCTCTGTTCCTGACAGGGGAAGGCACCCCAACCCCCTGATCGACCCTGCTCTGTGCCTGATAGGGGTGAGCTCCCCAATCCCCTGATTGGCCTGCTCTGTGTGTGACAGGGTGCGACACTCCAACCCCCCCATGGGCTCTGCTCTGTGTGTGACGGGGTGGAGCCGCAACCTCCCCATCAGCCCTGCCCTGAGTGTGACACGGGGGAGTGCCCCAACCCCCTGATCCGCCCTGCTCTGTGTGTGACAGGAGGCAGTGCCCCAACTCCCCTATTGGCCCTCTCTGTGTGAGACCGGGGGGAGCTCCCCAACCCCCTGATCGGTCCTGCTCTGTGTGTGACAGGGTACGGAGCCCCAACGCCCCTGATGGGCCCTGCTCTGTGCGTGACAGGGGGTAGCACCACAACCTCCCCATCAACCCTGCCTTGAGTGTGACAGGGGGCAGCGCCCCAACCCCTAATCGGCCCTACCCTGAGCGTGACTGGGGGTAGCATCGCAACCTCCCGATCCGCCCTGCTCTGTGCATGACAGGGGGTGGCGCCCCAACTCCCCAATCGGCCCTGCTCTAAGCCTGTCCAGGGACTGCACCTAGGGATTGGGCCTGACCTCTGCCACCCGGGAGCAGGCCTAAGCCAGCAGGTCGTTATCTCCCGAGGGATCCCAGACTGTGAGAGGGCACAAGTGGGGCTGAGGGACAGCCCCCACCCCCGCCAGTGCACAAATTTTTGTGCACCGGCCCTCTAGTTTAATATAAGTTAGCAATAACTAAAATGAAATATAATGAAAGTTGGTTTCGTCAGCCACATTAGCTGTACTTCCAGTGTCAATAGCTACATGTAACTAGTGGCTACCATAGTTGGTGCAGTTGGATGGTACAGACGGTGGTACTTTCTGTACCACCACAGAAAGTTCTGCTAGACAGTGCTGACTCAGAATAGTGGCTGGTGCATAAGCAAGTGCTTAGTAAATATTTAATGAATGAGGTTAAATCAATGTAAGTTGTTGGACTTCCCTCTTTGAGCCTCTTGTTTTCTTACCTGTAAGATGAGGGAAACAACAATTAAAAGATTGTGAGAATTAAATGAGATGACAAAGGGAAATAACCTCATACTAGAAGAATGTGAATGATCATTGTGGTAATTCAACTTACCCGGGCTTCCTGGAACCCTGGGTACAAATGTGATTATGAAAATAGGAAGAACTCACATTTCATGGGCTCTTGCCCTTCTGTAAATAATTCACAAGTTCCTGAGCCAGCAGAGTCCCTTACTGGCCACTTCTGCCAGGGACTAGCCTGACAATGTTCATAATGGGGTCATGGATCTGTCTCCAGAAGTACTGATATTCACAATTAAAAAGAAAAGTCTATAAGTTAGAACAAAACAAAACAGATTTGTGGACTAAATTTAACGAACATCAAAGTGTTTATGACTTTCTAGGAGCTGACAGAGACCTAAATCAATGCTTGATTATCCAGTTTTTTTTAAAAAAATATATATTTTTATTGATTTCAGAGAGGAAGGGAGACAGACAGAGAGATAGAAATGTCAATGATGAGAATCACTGATCAGCTGCCTCCTGCATGCCCACACTGGGGATCAAGCCTGCAACCCAGGCATGAGCGCGTAACTGGAATTGAACCTGGGACCCTTCAGTCCACAGGCCGACACTCTACCCAGTGAGCCAAACCTGCTAGGGCTGATTATCTAGTCTTCATGGAGACTTGCATCTTCCAAACCAACTGGAAGGCTAATCTCTCTTCTGAAGCCCTACTTTTTTCAACTTTGCCATGTAGGCACCAAAGCTTAGTAGTAGGTAACTCTGTGCTCTGTAAATTATTTAAGAGCATACTCTGTCGACTTCTGCCTGTAGCTTTTCTTGCCAAGACTTAGCCATATGGGGTGGGGGCGAGGGGTGGTGGTCATGGAAAGAGATTGGTCACCATGCTGAGTTCTTTGTGCCTCTGTCCTTACTGCAGGGACTCTCATACTAACCTCCTTGATGTCCTCTTTTACCTCTGCAAATTATTCACAGAAATAGATACTTACAGAGTACAGTACAGATCCAGTCAGTTCATCAGACACAGCCAGACCAATAGACTTCACTTATAGTTGATCTCACCTGGACCTCCTCTGCACTGACTGGCTAGCTAGTCCCTTGGCCAAGGACCCCATCCTTACCCACAAACAGCTTCTTGGAAGGATAGAAGTGGACAGCTGTCCTGTATTCAGATCGTTGTCTTGGGCTCCACTCCAAGGTATATTGATTTATCGAGGTGGAGAGGCAGGCTGGATGCTGGTTCAAAGTCTTCACTTTGTCTACAAGGTCTTGACACTTTGATTTCAACTCTTCTGCCCAGCTCTGCTTCCTTTAGGCTGGCACTCTCTTTTCCTTCAAGCACTTATGAAAAGAAGGTTTGTGGCAATCTGTGTCAAAAGCAAGCCTCAGGACTTGAGGTCTTATCTTCTGCAGGTATTCTAGTTTTCCACCATTCATAGGAATTTTTGTTGATAGGTTGTTTTATTCCATAGAAAAAATAATTCAGGAATTTACATTTTATTTAAATGATTAATATTCAATTTATTAAACTTACAATATTAGTCCTGGCTGGTGTGGCTCTGTTGTGTCATCCAGTGCACCAAAATGTTGCCAGTTCGATTCTCCATCAAGAGTATATGCCCAAATTATAGGCTCAATCCCTGGTAGGGGTGTGCAGGAGGCAGCCGAGCAATTTTAGCTCTCACGTTGATGTTTCTCTCTCTCTCTCCCTCTCCCTTCTTCTCTTTCTAAAAATCAATTAACTATTCTTTAAAAATATATAAAAAATAAACTTGCAATATTAGAATTCTTCCTTAGATTTTGAAGATCAGATTGCTTTTCTTTAAAAAAAATCACAGATTTTAGCAATCACTTTTAAGAGGCCTTTTATTTTACTAAGTTACTTAAATACCTTCCCTACATTTATACATTTACTGTAAAGCAGTCTTGGAATGATGTTGTTTGGCGCTCGCCAGTGTGATTAAGTGGTTAGAGCATCAGCCGGCCTACCGAAGGGTCGCAGGTTCAATTCCCAGTCAAGAGCATGGTCAGGGGGCTAACTGCAGGCAAACAATCGATGTATCTCTTTTATATTGATGTTTCTCTCTCTCTTTTCTTTCTTTTTTATTGATTAAGGTATTACAAATGTGTCTTTATCCCCCCATTGTCCCCTCATCCCCCCAGTCCTGCCCTCACCCTCACCGTTGTCTGGGTCCATCGCTTATGCTTATATGCATGCATACAAGTCCTTTGGTTGATCTCTCCCCTTACCCCCAACCTCCCCTACCTTCCCTCTGAGGTTTGAGCATCTGATCGATGCTTCTCTGTCTCTAGATATGTTTTTGTTCATCGGTTTATGTTGTTCATTATAATCCACAAATGAGTGAGGTCATCTGATATTTATCTTTCTCTGACTGACTTATTTCACTTAGCATAATGCTCTCCAGCTCCACCCATGCTGTTGCAAATGGTAGAAGTTCCTTCCTTTTTACAGCAGCATAGTATTCCATTATGTAGATGTGACAATGTTTTTTAATCCACTCATCTGCTGATGGGCACTTAGGCTGATTACAAATCTTAGCTATCGTAAATGGTGCTGCTATGAACATGGGGTGCATATATCCTTTCTGATTGGTGTTTCTAGTTTCTTGGAATATATTCCTAGAAGTGGGATCATTGGGTCAAATGGAAGTTCCATTTTTAGTTTTTTGAGGAAACTCCATACTGTTCTCCACAGTGGCTGCACCAGTCTGCATTCCCACCAGCAGTGCACGAGGGTTCCTTTTTCTCCACATCCTCGCCAGCATTTGTCATTTGTTGATTTGTTGATGATAGCCATTCTGACAGGTGTGAGATGGTACCTCATTGTCATTTTGATTTGCATTTCTCAGATGATTAGTGACTTTGAGCATGTTTTCATATGTCTCTTGGCCTTCCTTATGTCCTCTTCCAAAAAGTATCTATTTAAGTCCGTTGCCAATTTTTTGATTGGGTTGTTTATCTTCCTTTTGTTAAGTAGTATGAGTTCCCTGTAAATGTTGGAGATTAAACCCTTTATCAGAGATGTTGTTGGCAAATATGTTCTCCCATGCAGTGGGCTTTCTTGTTTTGTTGATGGTTTCTTTTACTGTGCAGAAGCTTTTTATTTTGATGTAGTCCCATTTTTTTTTTTTATTTTCTCTTTAGTTTCCATTGCCCTAGGAGCTGTGTTGGTGAAGATATTGCTTTGGCATATATCTGAGATTTTGCTGCCTGTGAATTCCTCTAATATTTTTATGGTTTCCGCTCTTATGTTTAAGTCCTTTATCCATGTAGAGTTTATTTTAGTGTATAGTGTAAGTTGGCGGTCTAGTTTCATTTTTTTGCATGTGTCTGACCGAATTTCCCAGCACCATTTATTGAAGAGACTGTCTTGACTCCATTGTATGTTCTTGCGTCCTTTGTCAAATATTGATTGAGCATAGTGGTTTGGGTCGATTTCTGGGTTCTCTATTCTATTCCATTGGTCTATATGTCTCTTCTTGTGCCAGTACCAGACACTTTTGAGAACAATGGCTTTGTAATACATCTTGATATCTGGTATTGAGATCCCTCCTACTTTATTCTTCTTTCTCAGGATCACTGCAGCTATATGGTTTTTATTTTTTATTTTATTTTTTTTTAAATTCCAGATGAATTTTTGGAGAGTTCTTTCTAGATCTGTGAAATATGGGGAGTGCATTGAATTTATAGATTGCTTTGGGCAGTATGGACATTTTAATGATGTTGATTCTACCAATCCACGGTATGTTCTTCCATCTGTTTATGTCTTCCTCTATCTCTTTTTTCAACGTCTTGTAGTTTTCTGAGTAGAGGTCTTTTACTTCCTTAGTTAAGTTTATACCTAGGTATCTTAATTTTTTGTGTGCAATGGTAAATGGGATTTTTAAAAAATCTCTCTTTCTGTAAGTTCACTATTGGTGTATAAAAATGCCATAGATTTCTTGGCATTATTTTGTATCCTGCTACTTTGCCAAATTAATTTATTAAGCCTAATAATTTTTTGATGGAGTCTTTAGGGTTTTCTATGTACAGTATCATGTCATCTGCAAATAATGACAATTTTACTTCTTTTTTTCCAATTTGGATGCGTTTTATTTCTTCTTCTTGTCTGATCACTTTGACTAGCACTTCCAGTACTGTATTGAACAGGAGTGGTGAAAGCAGGCATCCCTTGTTCCTGTTCTTAAGAGAAATGGTTTTAATTTTTGCCCATTGAATATGATGTTGGCTGTAGGTTTGTCATATAAGGTTTTGATTATGTTGAGGTATGATCCTTCTATTCCCACTTTGCTGAGAGTTTTTATCAGAAAAGGGTGTTTAACTTTGTCAAATGCCTTTTCTGCATCAATTGATATGATTATGTGATTTTTATCTCTCAATTTGTTTATGTGATGTATCATGTTTATTGATTTATGGATATTGTTCCAGCCTTGCATCCCTGGAATAAATCCCACTTGGTCATGGTGTATGATCTTTCTAATGTAATGCTGGATCTGGTTTGCTAGAATTTTGTTGAGGATTTTAGCATCTATGTTCATGAGGTATATTGGCCTGTAATTATCTTTCTTTGTAGTGCTTTTATCTGGTTTTGGGATTAGGGCAATGCTGGCGTCATAGAAAGAGCTTGGAAGTGTGCCTTCCTCTTGAATTTTTTGAAATAGTCTGAGGAGGATAGGTTTTAGTTCTTCTATGAATGTTCGGTGAAACTCCCCTGTGAAGCCATCAGGCCAGGGCTTTTGTTTGCTGGAAGCTTTTTGATTACTGTTTCAATTTCTCAGTAGTTATCAGCCTATTCAGGTTTTTTAATTCTTTGTGATTAAGTTTTGGAAGCTTGTATTATTCTAGAAATGTGTCCATTTCATCGAGGTTATCCAGTTTTTTGGAGTAGAGTTATTTGTAGTATTTTTTTTTTTTTTTTACAATCCTTTGTATATCAGTGGGGTCAATTGTTACTTCACCTCTTTCATTTCTGATTTTGTTTATCTGGGTCCTCTTTGTTTCTTGAAGAGCCTGGCTAGAGGTTCATCAATCTTGTTTATCCTTTCAAAGAACTAGCTCTTGGTTTCATTGATCTTTTGTATTTTTTTTTTTGGTCTCTATGTCATTTATTTCTGCCCTGATCTTTATTATTTCCTTCCTTCTGGATCAGCGGTTCTCAACCCGTGGGTTGCGAACAATGAAAATACATCCTGCATATCAGATATTTACATTACGATTCATAACAGTAGCAAAATTACAGTTATGAAGTAGCAATGAAAATAATTTTATGGTTGGGGGTCACCACAACATAAGGAACTGTATTAAAGGGTTGCGGCATTAGGAAGGTTGAGAACCACTGTTCTGGATACTGTGGGCTTTTCTTGTTGCTCTCTTTCTAATTCTTTAAGTTGCAGGGTTACATAATTTATTACCAGTTTTTCTTGTTTTTTTTTTTTTTTTTTTTTTTTTTTTTTTTTTTTTTTTGAGGTAGGCTTGTAGAGCTATGAATTTCCCTCTCAGGACTGCTTTCATTGTGTCCCATAGATTTTGGATTGTTGTGTTTTCATTGTCATGTGTTTCCAGGATGCTTTTTATTTCTTCTTTGATCTCTTTGGTAACCCTCATTATTTAGTAGCATGCTATTTAGCCTCCAAGTGTTTGATTTTTTTTCATTGTTTTTATTGTAGCTGATTTCTAGTTTTATGCCATTGTGATCTGAGAAGATGCTTGTTATGATTTATATCCTCTTGAATTTGAAGAGACTTTGCCTGTATCCTAATATGTGGTCTATCTTTGAAAATGTCCCGTGTGCACTGGAGAAGAATGTATATTCTGTAGCTCTATGGTGAAATATTCTGAAGATGTCAATTAAGTCCATCTGATATAATGAACAACATAAACTGATGAACAAGGACAGATCCAGAGATGGAGAGGCATTGATTGGACTGTCAGGCCTTGGAGGGAAGGTAGGGGAGGGTGGGGTTAAGGGAGAGAGATCAACCAAGTGACTTATATGCAAGCATATAGGCCAAACCAATGGACATGGACAACAGGGGGGTGATGGCATGAGCGGGGGGATAGGGGCTAACATGGGAATAAGGACACATATGTAATATCTTAATCAATAAAAATATATATATATAAAAATTAAGTCCATCTGATCTAGTGAGTGATTTAGGATTTCTGTTTCTTTGCTGATTTTCTGTTTAGAGGATTTATCCAGTGGTGTCAGTGGAGTATTAAAGTCCCATTCTATG
The DNA here is from genome assembly GCF_964212035.1 of Myotis nattereri. Lineage (NCBI taxonomy): Eukaryota > Metazoa > Chordata > Mammalia > Chiroptera > Vespertilionidae > Myotis > Myotis nattereri. The sequence goes on from NC_138076.1 coordinate 110,349,137, forward strand.
ACTGTATTGCTATCGACCTCTCCGTTGATAGCTTCCAGAAGTTGTTTTATGTATTTTGGTGCTCCTGTATTGGGTGCATATATGTTTACCAGAGTTATATCTTCTTGTTGAATTGCTCCCTTTAGTGTTATGTAGTGGCCTTTCTTATCTCTTGTTGTGGCCTTTACTTTGACATCTATTTTGTCAGATATAAGTATCGCAACCCCAGCTTTTTTCTCATTTCCATTTGCCTGAAATTTTTTTTGTTCATCCCTTCACTCTCAGTCTGTGTGAATCCTTTGTTCTGAAGTGGGTCTCTTGCAGGTAGCAAATATATGTGTCATGTTTTCTTATCCATTCAGCTACCCTATGTCTTTTGATTGAAGCACTTAATACATTTATGTTTAATGTTATTATTGATAAGTACTTGTTTGTTGTCATTTGTATACTTAATGTTTGTGTTTCTTCTTGCCCGTCTGTTTCTTCTTTTTACAGCAGTCCCTTTAGCATTTCTTGCATTTCTAGCTTGGTGGTGATAAACTCTCTTAGCCCTGTTTTTGTCTGTGAAGCTCCTGATTTGACCTTCAATTTTGAATCATAGCCTTGCTGGGTATAGTATTCTTGGATTCAGTCCCTTGCTTTGCATCACTTTGTATATTTCATTCCATTCCCTTCTTGCCCCGTGTGTTTCTGTTGAGAAATCAGTTGATATTCTAATAGGAGATCCCTTGTAGGTAACTTTCTGTCTCTCTATGGCAGCCTTTAAGATTCTTACTTTGTTGTTGGTGTTTGCCAATTTAATTATGATGTGTCTTGGTGTTGGTCTTTTGGGGTTCATCTTGTTTGGGACTCTATGTGCTTCTTGGACTTGCATAGTTTTTTTCTTCCCAATATCAGGGAAGTTTTCTGTCATTAATTCTTCAAACAGGTTTTCTATTCCTTGCTTCTCTTCCTCTCCTTCTGGTACTCCTATTATGTGAATGTTGTTTCATTTTGTGTTGTCCCAAAGCTCCCTTAGGCTCTCCTCTTGCTTTTTAAATTTTCTTTCCAGTTGCTGCTGTGTTTGTGTGTTTTTTCCTACCTTGTCTTCTAATTCACTGATGTGGTCCTCAGCCTCTTTTAGTCTACTTTTTAAGCCTTCCATTGTGTCCTTTATTGCAGCTATGTTGTTCTTTATTTCCTCTTGGTTCCTTTTCATGTTGGTGACATTCTCATTCAGCTCCTTATAATTCTCATTGAGTTGTGTGTATTTGTCATCCAGCCATATGAGTATCCTAATAACCATTACTCTGAATCCTTTCTCTGACATATTACTAGTCTCAATTTCATTTAACTCCTTTTCTGGTGATTCCTCTTTTTCCTTCCTTTGGGCATTGCTTCCCATGTTTTGCTGTAACATTTTAATTGTAGATCTGACTGCTTTGTCGGATCGTGCAGGTTTGGGGATGGTGCTACTGGTATGATCTCTCAGGTCTCCTGGGCTTGGTAATCTAGAGTAGATCCCTACTTGAGCTATTTGGGTTTTCTTGATGTAGGCCTTTGAGTTGGAAAGGCGCAACTGAGGAATAACTGTATTTGATTTCCTTTTTGGGTATTTCAACTGTTGGACTTAAAAATTCCCCAAATGCCAAATTATTCTAAAGTCATTCTAATGTTCTCTCAGATGTTCCAAGACCATGCAAAAAGTAGGAAGAATTCATCTTAAAAATTGTTTAAATCAGTCCTAGCCATTTTGGCTTAGTGGATAGAGTGTTAATGCATGAACTGAAGAGTCCCAGGCTCAATTGATAGTGCTGATCCTAGGCTATTTCAGGGAGCAGAGCTAGAAAAGACCTTTTTTTTTTTTTTAAATAAAAGAAACTGCCAAATTCTTTTCCCAGGTGACTCTTCCTTTTGCATTCTTACCAGAAATAATATGAGAATTCAATTGTTCCACATCCTTACCAACACAAGGTGATTTTAATATTAATCCTACCCGGTGTGTAGTGGTATCTCATTGTGATTTTAATTCACATTTTCTGATTACTAGTTATGTTTACCATCTTTTCATTGCTTACTGACCATTAATATATCTTCTTTGGTGAACTGTCTCTTCAAATCTTTTGCCCACTTTTTAATCGGTCGTTTCTCCCTTTTTTGAGTTGCAAGACTTCTCTGTATGTCCTGAACACAAGCTTTTAACTACATATGTGTTTTGCCAATATTTTCTCCCAGTGTGTGGTTGGTATTTTTATTTTTCTTAACAGTGTCTTTTGAAGAGCATCTTGGGCACATGTAGAAATCCTCTGTACTATAATCCTCAAAACTGTTTCTTATTGATAGATATTCATCATGTTTTCAATATTTTTCTATTAAAAACTATGCTGAAATGAACAGCTTAGCCTATCTTGGTGTCTACTTGTGAGTATTTCTGTAGGACTGGAATCAGAAAGCCAAAGGGTACATACATTTAAAATTTTGATGTTTCAAGCACTGTGGGAAGGAGAGGATAGTAGGGGGTCACCTTATTGCAGACAAACAAGTTAATGGGCCATAGTTTTGTGGAAGTTGACAGAAGACATGAGACTCATGGGATAGAGGTAAACAACCTTATTAGTAGTACTCACAGCAATAGTAATAGCCAGGATATCTGCATATTTATATACATTTGGTTTTGGAGCCCCCAGTTCCCACAGGGTTAGTTACATAGAGGGCCATTTGCAATGGGCCAAGGACCAGCACGTTTTAAAGCAAAGAGCCACTGGGCCAGAATGGCTCAGTTGGGCATCGACCTATGAACCAGGAGGTCACTGTTCAATTTAGTCAAGGCACATGCCCTGGTTGTGGGCTCAATCCCCAGTGTGGGGTGTGCAAGAGGCAGCTTATCAATGAGTCTCTCTTATCATTGGTGTTTCTGTCTATCTCTCCTTCCCCCTTCTGCTCTGATCAATAAAAATATATTACAACAAATACATCCTATCTCATAAAAGAGAAACATGCTAATTAGCATACAACCGCTACCCTTCCCATTGGCTAATCAGGGCGATATGCAAATTAACTGCCAGCAAAGATGGCGGCCGACAGCCAGGCAGCTTGAAACTAACATGAGGCTTGCTTGCTTCAGTGACGGAGAAACCAACGTTCCCCGCCTGCCTTGCCGGCCTCTGAGTCTGCAGTTTGAAACATTGTAACAAATATAGAAGCTAAACAAAACCCCAGAAACCTGCTTTCAGTGAGCTGGGATCTCAGAGCTGGAGTTATACATTGTTTCGATTATAGAACCCAAACAAACCAGATACCTGCTTTCAGCAGCAGAGGCCTCAGAGCTGGAGCCAGAGCTAAAGCTGGCCCAGAATAAAAGAAAAAAAGAAAAAAAGGAGCAGTTGGGACCTTCAGTCACCCACCAGCCTGAAAACAGCCCTCAGCCCCTCACCCAGACTGGCCAGGCACCCCAGTGGGGACCCCCACCCTGAAGGGTGTGTGACCAGCTGCAAACAGCCATCATCCCCTCATCCAGGCTGGCCAAGCACCCCAGTGGGGACCCCCACCCTGAAGGGTGTGTGACCAGCTGCAAACAGCCATCATCCTCTCACCCAGGCTGGCCAGGCACCCCAGTGAGGACCCCCATCCTGATCCAGGACACCCTTCAGGGCAAACCAGCCAGCCCCACCCATGCACCAGGCCTCTATCCTATATAGTAAAAGGGTAATATGCCTCCCAGCACCGGAATCAGCAGAGCAGCGAGGCCTCCCCGCACCGGGATCAGCGGAGCCGAGAGGCCTCCTGGCACCGGGATCAGGGTGACAGGGGGCAGCGCCCAAACCCCCTGATTGCCCTGCGGCTCTGTGTGTGACAGGGGGCGGGGCCACAATTTCCCTATCTGCCCTGCTCTGTTTGTGACATGGGAAGGCGCCCCAACCTCCTGATCAGCCCTGCTCTGTGCCTGATACGGGGGAGCACCCCAACCCCCTGATTGCCCTGCGGCTCTGTATGTGACAGGGTGCGGCACCCCAACCCCCTGATCGGCCCTGCTTTGTGTGTGACAGGGTGCGGAACCCCAACGCCCCCCCCTTCCCCAAGGGCCCTGCTCTGTGTGTGACAGGGTAGAGCCATAACCTCCCCATCGGCCCTGCCCTGAGTGTGAGAGTGGCGGCGCCCCAACCCCCTGATGGGCCCTGCTCTGTGTGTGACAGGGGGGAGCTCCCCAACCCCCTGATGGGCCCTGCTCTGTGTGTGACTGGGGGGAGCTCCCCAACCCCCCTGATGAGCCCTGCTCTGTGCATGACAGGGTAAGGAGCCCCAACCCCCTTGATGAGCCCTGCTCTGTGCGTGACAGGGGGCAGCGCCCCAACTCCCTAATTGGCCCTGCTCTGTGTGTGACAGGGGGTGGCGCTGCAACCTCCCCATTGACCCTGCCTTGAGTGTGACATGGGGCGGTGCCCCAACCCCCCAATCAGCCCTATCCTGAGCGTGACTGAGGGTGGCATCACAACCTCCCAATCCGCCCTGCTCTGTGCATGACAGGGGGTGGCGCCCCAACTCCCCAATCGGCCCTGCTCTGAGCCTGACCAGGGGCTGCACCTAGGGATTGGGCCTGCCCTCTGTCACCCAGGAGCAGGCCTAAGCCAGCAGGGCGTTATCTCCCGAGGGGTCCCAGACTGAGAGAGGGCATAGGCCAGGCTGAGGGACCCTCCCCCCCGCCCACCCCCCAGTGCACAAATTTTTGTGCACTGGGCCTCTAGTTACAAAATAAAACAACAACAACAAAAGAGATTTTCACTGATAATCTCTTATAAAAAAATTAAAGAGCCATCACTGTAGTGAGCAGCAAAATAGCCAGTCTCTTTCTACCCCAAGAGTAGTCATAATCATCCTGCGGGTGCCTTGACCCCTTTAGCTGCCTGTGTGAATAGCTACAGAAACTGCTCAGTATCAGCAGATGGATAAATCTTGGCATCTGACACTCAGCAGGAACGTGCAGGGATGCTCAGGCCTCATGGTGACAGCTCTTCCAACAATATACTGTAATATTTCTCTCCAGAATGCCTATTGAAGTTTATGCCTGCCTTCAAGTGTGTAGAAAAGAGTCTTGGTTGCCAATATGGGAATATCATCAATCTTTGTAATTTTGGTGTTTTTTTTTTAATCTTTGTAATTTTAACCAATTTGATGGGTGAAGGATAACCTATGTTTGTTGTGTCCTTTTCGTTTATCTTTTCTTGAGTTGAGCACCTTTTCAAATGTTTATTGATAATTTGTGAAGTGGATCTTCAAAGCTTAGCCTCCCCTCTGACATCGCTCTTTCCATGTTTCTGCCTGGGGAAAACAAATAAAGGAAAAGCTCCATTTGTTATGAGTCTGCTGGTGTTGGATGTGTTTCCACTAGAGCAATCGCCTTGAATGGGATGACTGCGGCACCTCCCAGAACTGTGTGCTGTGTAGACATACACTGCTGTCATGTGATGTGTGATGGATGCCCTTTATTTTTGGTCTGTTTGCTCCTGGGTTCCAAAAAGGGTCATGCACACTGACTTTAGGGTGAGGGTGGAAAACTGAAAAAATAAACAATGAATTACTGAACTCCGCGTGTCTGGTCCCCGTGCTTCCCACTGGCATTCCCTCCAGTGGGTTTTGGGGGGACAGCTCTGCCCACGCCCCTACGCACGGGGCGGGGGGCGGGAGGGGGGAGGAGGGGAGAAAAGGGGGAGGGGGGCAAGGCTCCGTCCCGGGCCTCTCCCTGCCTCGCCCTTTGCGGGGGGCCGAGGCGCGCGTCAGCCCTGGCCCCGCCCTAGCCAATCCGCAGCCAATTGGAACCAATCTGGGCTGCGCGACTCCGAGCGCAGCCAATAGGAGTGGGTCATCGCCCGTCTGGCGTGGGGCCCCGCATAGCCGCGAGCCCGAAGTTGGAGCCGGCTACTCCGACCCTCAGTGCCTCCAGGCCAGCCCGGCTCCGGCATGGCGACCTCGGCGGCCGGTCCCGTGCTCATCGTTGGCAGGTAAGCGGCGCCCGCGGGGCCCGCGGGGAAGTGCGGCGGAGCACGGTGCTGACGCATGGCGGGTCGGAAAGCTGACGGAGCAGGCTGCGCGCAGTAGGGGACTCGCCGGGTGTGCTGCCCGCCGGCGAGCGAGCTCCAGTGAATGTGCCAGTCGTTCCGTGTGGGCAACACGAAGTCCGGCTGCAGAACTGAGCGGTTAACCACTCCCATAATGGAAGAGAAAACCGAGCTTGAGCAGTTTAGGGACCCAGGGCCACAGCCAGTAAGGGACCGAGATGGGACGAGCCCAGTCGGGAGTGTCCAATGCTCGCGGGGCGTGGGAGCGGGTTCTGGTCCCCACCGTGCCACTGGGTGGGAACACGTGCTTGGCGAACACATCTGGCATGCCTAATTCTTGGGGGAAATGAGCCCTTTTCAGTTTGCTAAGGTGAGTCAGCCTAACAGCCTAAATTCCATCCAAATTGTTACGGTTGGTGCTCCCATCCCTTTTATATTTCCTGTTACTATTATTTAAAAGTGCATTTATGTGTATCTTACCATTGATAAGCTCTCATAGTAGTCTACCCATATGTGGATACTATCCGCATGTGATACCTGCTATTGATAGTTAGAAGCACCTTTTTTGGGGTGGCTTTGTGAACCTCTATACTACTAAGGTGTTCGCCTACCCTATTCCCCCCCCCCCCCCCCATCAGTTTTACAGCCTATTAAAGGAAGGAGTCAGGATGCCTTTTGTCACCTTTCTTTTGCTCACAGATCAGTGGCATTAACTGTGCCCTTGTCCTTTCCAGGCACATGGGTATGTGTGGCTGCCTAGTAAAGGAATAATAATAATAAAAAAATGTATATAAGTGCACTTTGCACCAGGTAAAGTAACTCTGCTTGCCTTGCATTTTTGATGTCCAGGGCTGGAGTGTTGTATGTTTCCCACTCTGCCTTGGAGTAGTGTTCTGTCTGCACCTAATCAAGGGGGAAGGGGTACAGTTTGGAGTAGGAGCTGCACTTGGGAAGTCAGAATTAGGGGGCGGGGGTGGGGGATGGCAAACTATAATGACCACAGGACATAGCACAGGATAGAAATTCCTATCTATTCACACACTCTCAGCACCTCACAGACACTCATCTCTGCTTCTAGGGTAGCATTGCTTTCCTGCCCTTCATCCTTTTCTCTCCCCTCCCTTTCCTCACTCCCTCTTTCTTTCTCTTTCTCTCCCAGTCCCATAGGTAATTCCAAAAACATCCATTTAAATTCCCTAAAACCTGGTTGAGTTTCATTCTTGGATTTCAACAGACTGAAAACTAACATATTTCAATTTCAGAAACCTGTTGGGCCATTGTTTTTCCGTCAATACCAGACTCCCTCTTAAAAGTACTTGCTAGAAATAGAGTCTCTCTTTAATTCCTCTCCAGTGATCTTTTCATAAAGGCCACTCTTCCTTAGGGCCACTTAGCTTTTCTGTGAACCCCAAGGCAAGTCCCTTCAGAATGGTGGGTTTGAGAGAGTAAGTGTGCATTTGAAAAAATAAGAAAGGAGTGTAGGTCTGTGGGAACATAAAGAGGGAAAATCTGATAATGACAACTTCAAAAAATTGAAGTAGAAATGGGTATCCTAAAGACAAATTTGCATTTGGGGGGAGTCTTCAGGCATTCGTTTCTGTTGGCTTTTCACATCTACAGAGAAACGTATTCCTGTATATAACTGAATAACTGAAGTTTATTAAACAGAAACCTCATGTTGATTAGAGTTAGGAGGGACAGTAGGGGTTAATGGTTGCTTGTGGGTTCCCAGGAGTTGGCATTCTGCTATTGGTGGGCCCTATAGGGGAATGTGGGCAATACAGGCCATAAAACCTATTACAGTAAAAACAAATCAACTTTGCCTTTAATGCCTGTTATATGGACTATAACTAATTTCTCCCCAATTTTTTATTATGAAAATTCTCAAACACACAGAAAAGTTGAAAGTATAGAAAAAAGAATACCCGCACACCCATCTGTTTTCAAAAATTGTTAAAATTTTGTTATTTTGTTATATTTGCTTTATCTGTGCTCAATTTACTAACCAATTCTGAATATTAGATGGTTAGTTTTAAATTTTTTGCTAATATAAATTTTTTGCCAACATGAAGCATTGTCAGTCTTTTTAATCTCTGCCGTTTTGATCTATATCTTATTTGCTGTTATTAGACTAAAGCAGTAAATCTATTTTCAAGTTAGTTTTTGCCTATTCATATAATTTTTTCAGGCTTTTCCCCTCTTGTGTTTGTTACAGTTATTTTTTACTTCTGGGTTTTTATATATACATACTAGAGGCCCAGTGCACGAAATTTGTGCATAGGGGTGGGGGTGGGGTGTCCCTCATCCCAGCCTGCACCCGCTCACAATCCGGGACCTCTCGAGGATGTCTGACTGCCAGTTTAGGGATCGAGCCTAAACAGGCAGTTGGACATCCCTTTTGCAATCCAGGACTGCTGGCTCCTAACTGCTCGCCTGCCTGCCTGCCTGATCGCCCCTAGCCCCTCTGCCTGCCAGCCTGATGCCTGCCTGATCTCCCCTAACCGCCTCTGCCTCTGCCCCCGCTGCTGTGGCTTCGTCCAGAAGGACATCTGGAATGACGTCCGGAAGGTCGTTTGGCTGTCTGGTCTAATTAGCATATTACGCTTTTTTTATTATAGCTATATTATAAATATTATTTCCTCTTGGATATTTGTCTCATGTTGATTTTTTTTTTGCCATAAACAATGTTATTAAGATTAGTTAGTTTATTTGACAAACACTATTCAAACATGAGGATCTTTGTGTCTTGGAGTATTGTAAAAAATATCTTTGATGGAAAGGTTGGAAACTAGTGTTTTAGTGTAAATATCCTCCTCCTCCCACTGCATGTATAGATGACTATAGATCTCTTGGAGATGTGACTGACTTCTGTATGATTTTAGCATAGTAGAATAGCTGGGGGTGGAACTAGGCTTCCTGATATAAATTAACTATTGATTGAATTATAAGTGAATGAATTATAATACTAGGTAATTGTTTAAGTGACCACTGCCCTTTAGAAATATGTGAGCCACATATGCAAGCCACATACATAATTAAATTTTCTCTTGTTATCTTAAAAAAGTAAAAAGGTGAAATTAATTTTAATAATCTATTTAATTAGCATAATATTTCCAAAGTATTATTTCAACATCTAATTTATATAAAATAATATTACTGAAATAGTTTACTTTTTTTTGGTATTGTCTTCAAAATCTAGTGTGTATTTTATACTTACAGTGCATATCACTTCAGACTGGTGTTGACTTTAAACAGATAGCTAAATATTTCTCCAACAAAATGGGTTTTTCAGGATAACAAAGATTTGCACTTTGGGACATGTGGTCTTCTGGCAAACCTCAGGCAAATCCTGAGAACAAAGGGGAAGAACCCTGTTTTATAGAGGAAGCGAAGTTTGGAGAGCTGTGATAAAGAGTTCTTCCTGTTGGATTCCACCATCTTGGAGCATGAGAGCACCCCATTTGGCCTCCTGGCTTCTATCTATCTATCTATCTATCTATCTATTTATTTATTTATTTATTTATTAATTAATTAATTATGGTTAATCTTCACCCGAGGATATTTTTCCATTGATTTTCAGGGAGAGTGTGGAAGAGGGGAGGAAGAGAGAGAAACATTGATGTGAGAGAAAAACATTGATTGATTACCTCCTGCACGAGCCCTGACCAGGGCCCAGGCTGGAGAGGAGGCTGCAACCAAGGTACATGCCCTTGACCGGAATTGAACCTGGGACCCTTAGACTGACATGCTAGCCACTGAGCAAAACTGGCTAGGGCCTGACTTCATTTTAAATGGGGTTTTTGTCTATGAATTATTTTATTAGCCACTTTCCAAGTGCTTAGTAGCCCCATTTTGCTGGTGGCTACTGTTCTGGACATTCGGGTTTAAATAATGATGAAACCTTTGTTAATCAAGAAAGCAGATTTTGAGAAAGCTGCCTTCTCCTGCTTTTAGTGGCTCCCATTGTAATGCAGACTCATTTGAGAGGTGCTTAGACTTATTTTGAAAAACAAGTCAAGTAGTGGGAGGAGGTTTACCTCGAATCTGTTATGTTCTCCTTTATGGAAAGTCTTTTCTGTAAAAGCAGCTGTAGCTCTTTGGGCTTTTATAAAAATACCAATTGAAGCACCTCTCCCTTCTACCATTGTTCAGCCTGCTAGCTCTTCCTGTTCCCCATGCCTGGCATTTGCAGTTCCCTTTTCCTCTACACCAGTTCTCAGTTTCACTGTGTGGTGGACACAGGATGTCAGAGGACCCAATCGATTGAGGGTCTGATGCTAAGGTTGCTTTAGAGCAGCGGTTCTCAACCTGTGGGTCGCGACCCCTTTGGGGGTCGAACGACCCTTTCACAGGGGTCGCCTAAGACCATCGGAAAACACATATATAATTACATATTGTTTTTGTGATTAATCACTATGCTTTAATTATGTTCAATTTGTAACAATGAAAATACACCCTGCATATCAGATATTTACATTACTATTCATAACAGTAGCAAAATTACAGTTATGAAGTAGCAACGAAAATAATTTTATGGTTGGGGGTCACCACAACATGAGGAGCTGTATTAACGGGTCGCGGCATTAGGGAGGTTGAGAACCACTGCTCTAGAGGTTAAGTGGAGCTCTCATCCCTGAGGGAGTCAGGGTCAGGTGCCTGATCACTGTGTGGGCGAAGGCTTTTACATGTATGGATGAGTCATTTTTTAAGGGTATGATATTTTCTTAAACAACAAAGTGGCAAAGAACGAATTATTTTTTTAAGAACTATGACCTGTCTTAATACAATAAAGTGCAGAAATCATATGCATACAGCTCAATGATTATCACAGAGTAAACACACCACTGTAAACCCCACTGTGAAATAATTCTTCTTTCTAGACTTAGGCTGCAGTAAGGGCTTCTTTTACAATTAAATAAGTCCCTGTATGTTTCAGACATTATGAGAAGGACAATAGAAGGAATGTTTAAGGTCAATGGCTGGTCAGTTGGGATGACCAGCATGAATGTTAATTGGCCTTCTAACTGACCACCTTGCAGCTCTAGAGTGAGTGAGTGTGTGTTTGTGTTTGAAGAAGGAAAAGATGTCTCCATGCATGGACTATCTCTTTCAAACTCTGGATTTCTTTTTCTTCAAATGGTCTAGACCAGTGGTTCTCAACCTTCCTAATGCCACGACCCTTTAATACAGTTCCTCATGTTGTGGTGACCCGCAACCATAAAATTATTTTCGTTGCTACTTCATAACTGTAATTTTGCTACTGTTATGAATCGTAATGTAAATATCTGATATGCAGGATGTATTTTCATTGTTACAAATTGAACATAATTAAAGCATAGTGATTAATCACAAAAACAATATGTAATTATATATGTGTTTTCCGATGGTCTTAGGCGACCCCTGTGAAAGGGTCGTTCGACCCCCAAAGGGGTTGCGACCCACAGGTTGAGAACCACTGGTCTAGACAGATCTGTCCAATAGAACCGTCTGCAAAGACTGAGTGCTCTCATATACCCTTGCTGTCCAAGATGGTAGGCACTATCACCTGTGGCTGTTGAGTACTTTAAATGTGCTTAGTATTTTGGATAAATTGAGTTTTAAAATGCACTTAATTTTAATTAATTTAAATACCTACATGTGGCTAGAGTCTACCATATTGGACAATGTAGGTCTAGAGCACAGAGCGTTTCATAAAAAATTTATAGGAACTGATATATAATTTCTACTCCAGAAATTGAGTAGAGATTATTTCAGTTGCTTTCACTTTTTTCCCCTATACGGTTTCACATAAGATACCTTATAAGAAGACAGTAGCCCCTCTCAATGACCCTTTGTATGCATTAAAGGCTTAGCTCAAGTGAGCAATCTGTGAGAGCTTTGAAGCTTGGATAGCACTTCTGTGGCAATTGCAGGATTTTTCCTTAATGGGAGATGTGCTAAACTCTTTGCTTCAATCACTTGGGCCCGAAAGCTATGACAGAAGCTATAGGGATTGTAACTATCTCTAGTGTGAAGCCCTTTCTGTGCTCAGAACCTGAACTACAGATTAGCTGAATAAGCAGGAAGTGGGAGGGGATAGAGTCTGGAGAATGCTTTTTGGAGCCGCCCTGTGACTGCTATTCTAGCCTCCCTTCCCCAAAGTGGCTCATATAATTACTTCAGTGAAATAACACTATGACTGAGACAAGCTTGCCCTACTGTCTCTTCAGGCTACCTGCATACTAGTAAGTTAGCTGGTTACTGTTTCTTGAAAGGTGGCAAAGGACGTGAGACTGCAGGGTCAGAGACAAAGGACTTTATTAATCACAGCAGAGCAGGCCGCGTGAACATTTATACTTGGGATGGTTCCCTTCTCCCCGAGTCCCTGGAGGTGAAGTGGAGGGGCTGGTGGACAGCTGCAGATTCATTGAGTATGTTCCAGGAGAGGGACATTGAACTTGGGGAAGCCACTGTTTTTTATAGTAAGAGGTAAGCCAGCTTGCTCTTTGTCCTTGAGGGATATATTTCCTCTTCTCTCAGCATTGTTCTGCAAACATAACTCTGAGAAATGATCTGGGTCCTGGCAGTTACTTATTGAAGAACATGAATCATTTGTAAAATTTTCCATTCTGGAATTTGCTGAATGTAACCCTGTAATGTCATTTAACACGTTCCTCTGGCCCTTTATTTTCAATAAATCTGAAGCAGTGGGCAGAACGTAGTGGTAAGGACTCAAGAGTCAGACTGCTGGAGTTCATTTCAGCTCTAGCACTTACAGCATGTATCATCTTAACCCACCCGTGCCTCAGTTTTTCTTTGTATAAAATGGAAATAATAATAGTACTGACTTTGGAGGATTGTTGTAAAGATTAACAGAGGTGGGACACATAACATTTTTAATGTTGCCTGGCACCTAATACATGGTCTAACGCCAGTGGTAATAGCAGTTATTTATTTATTTAAGAGACAGGGGAAATTCTACCTATTCTTCAGGATAAGTGAAATGGTCAGATGGAGGATCCCTTAGGAGGCCTGTCTCATCCACGACATCCTGTCACCTCCCAACTCTAACTTTTTGTTTCAGTGTGTAAGTGCCTGTTAACTACCTGTCCGGTGGTACTCCATGCACATTAATGCTGGGCTGGAATTGAGGATTCAGGAGCTCCTACGTGGACAGAGACAACATTTAGAATCAATGCAGCTATCGAAATGTGTATTTTTAAAAATAACTTTATTGTTGAGAGTATTACAATGTCCCCCCAATGTCCCGCCTTATTCCTCCCCATGGCCCTCCTCCACCCAGATCCTGCTCCACTCCAGACCTTTACCACCCTGGTGTCTTTGGGTAATGCATGCATATAAGTTCTTTAGTTAATCTCTTCCCACTCCCTCCTTCCCCCTTCCCTCTGAGATTGGTCACTCTGTTCCATGTTTCCATGCCCCTACTTATATTTTATTCATCAGTTTATTTTGTTCATTAGATTTCTTGTTCATTTATTTTGATTTTTAGATTCAATTGTTGATAGATATGTATCTTTTGCCATTTTATTGATCATATTTTTGGTCTTTTTTTTCTTCTTAAAGAAGATCCTTCAACATTTCATATAATATTATTTTGATGGTAATGAATTTTGTCTGTGAAGCTCTTTATCTGACCTTTAATTCTAAATGAGAGCTTTGCTGGGTAGAGTAATCTTGGTTGTAGGTCATTGCTATTCATCACTTTGAATATTTCTTGCCACCCCCTTCTGGCTTGCAAAGTTTCTGTTGAGAAGTCAGCTGACAGTCGTATAGGAGCTCCCTTATAGGTAACTGCTTTTCTCTTGTCTTTAACCTTTGGCATTTTAATTATTATGTGTCTTCTTTGGACTTCTTGTTTGGGACTCTCTGCACTTCCTGGACTTGTAAGTCTATTTCTTTCACCAGGTAGGGGAAGTTTTCTGTCATTATTTCTTCAAATAGTCTTTCAATTTCTTGCTCCCTCTCTTCTCCTTTTGGAACCCCCATGATGCAAATGTTGGTATGCTTGATTTTGTCCCAGATGCTCCTTACACTATCTTCACTTTTTGGATTTTTTTTTTGCTCTTCTGATTGGGTGTCTTTTTGCTTCCTCTTAGTCCAAATTGTTGATTTGATTCTCAGCATCCTCTATTTGACTGCTGATTCCCTGTAAATTATTCTTCATTTCAGTTAGTGTATCTTTCATTTCTGACTGGTCTTTTTTCATGTCTTTGATGTTCTCACTGAGATCCGTGAAATTCTCACTAAGTGCCTTGGACCTCTCATTAAGATCCTTGAGCATCCTTATAACCATTGTTGTTTTTTGTTAATCTTCACCTGAGGATAGTTTTCCATTGATTTTTAGGTAGCGTGGAAGAGAGAGGGAAAGACAGAGAGTAACATCAATGTGAGAGAAACACATCGATTGGTTGCCTCCTGCAGGGCCTGGGCCTGGGAGGAGCCTGCAACCAAGGTATGTGCCCTTGACCGGAATTGAACCTGGGATGCTTTGTTCTGCAGGCTGATGCTCTATCCAGTGAGCCAAATCAGCTAGGGCTAACCGTTGTTTTGAACTCTTTATCTAGTAGTTTGCTTGCTTCCATTTCATGTAGTTATTTTTCTGGAGGTTTCTTCTGTTCGTTCATTTGTGGTAATTGTTTTTTTGTCTCCCCATTTTGGTTGCTTCCCTGTGTTTGTTTCTATGTATTAGGTTGAGCTGCTATGTCTCATGGAATTGGTAGAGTGGCCTCATGTAGTAGGTGTCCTGTAGGGCCCAGTGGCTCAGCCTCCTCAGTCACCTGAGCTGGGCACTCTAGGTGTACCCCTGTGTGGGCTGTGTGTACGGTCCTGTTGTAGTTGAGCCTTGATTGCTGTTGACATCACTGGGAGGAATCGACCTCCAGGCCAATTGGCTGTGAGGACCTGCTTCAACTGCAGCAAAAGAATTGCTGTGCCAGAGATACCCCTATGGAGCAGGACTTGCTTCAGTGGGGCTTTGGTGCTCACTGAGTCTGCCCCTGAGTGCGTTGCTCTTGGATGTGGTAAAGTTATAACCTGGTGTTGTCTGAAGTTCTCCACTGGGTGTACTGGCTCTGGGGCCTCCTGGGAGGTACACAGTCAGTCACTGCCTGTGCTCTGTTGGGGCCACCCAGCATGAGCTCCAGAGTGATCTCCAGATGGGTGCTACTTGTGTTGGACTTGGAGGTACTCAGGAGAGGCCAAGCTGTGAACCTTGGTAAACTACTGCTAGTGCCGGGCCGGGGCCACTTATTGAGAGGTACGGGGTACATTGAGTCCAGCTGCTGGTTCTTTGAGAGATCTTAGGAAAGTCTGAAGTTTGAGCCAGAATAGGTTATTCAAATGGAAAAGACACTGTGAAGAGTTTGGGTGGGGTTGCAAATTGGGTGGAGCAGGATCTCAGGGAATCATCAGGGCAGGGTAAACAGCAGTGGTTCTCAACCTTCCTAATGCCGCGACCCTCATGTTGTGGTGACCCCCAACCATAAAATTATTTTTGTTGCTACTTTATAACTGTAATTTTGCTACTGTTATGAATCGTAATGTAAATATCTGATATGCAGGATGTATTTTCATTGTTACAAATTGAACATAATTAAAGCATAGTGATTAATCACAAAAACAATATGTAATTATATATGTGTTTTCCAATGGTCTTAGGCGACCCCTGTGAAAGGGTCGTTCGACCCCCAAAGGGGTTGCGACCCACAGGTTGAGAACCACTGGTAAACAGTGATAGAGACTCAGATATGGTGCCCGCTAGTCAGCTCTGTGCTGAGGAGGTCCTAGCACTTTTGTCTGTTTTGTCCTCATGACAGATAATTTAGTTCCTCCCATATGTCCCTGGATCCTTTCAAGCTGCTTCCCCAGCGCTGGAGCTCAGAGGGAGTGAGTCCGAGTAAGTTCATGCACAGGCCCTTTAAGAGGAACTGCCTGGGACTCTAGCAGCCTCTGTGTCACTCAGCCACAATCCTCGCTTGTTTTTATAGCCCAAAGTTATGGGCTCTTCTCTTCTTGGCACTGGAACCCTGAGGTGGGGTTCTGGTGTGGGGCTGGAACCCTTTGCTCCTCACAGGAGGCCTCCTTAGCCAAGATATCCCTACTGATTAAAAACAGGCCACATGCCCTAGCCTGTTTGGCTCAGTGGATAGAGTGTGTCAGCCTGTGGACTGAAGGGTCCCAAGTTTGATTCTGATTAAGGGCACATGCCTGGGTTCCGGGCTTGATCCCCAGTAGGGGGCATGCAGGAGGCAGCGAATCAGTGGTTCTCTCTTATCATTGATGTTTCTATCTCTCTCTCCCTCTCCCTTCCTCTCTGAAATAAAAAAAAATATATTAAAAAAAATAAAATAAAAACAGCCACATGTGGGTGTTGGACCAGCCTGTTCCATGCCTCCACCCCTCCTACCAGTCAGTGCGCTTTCTTCTTTAATTCTCTAGTTGTAGGGCTTACATTCAGCCAGATTTCAGGCAGTTCTGAATGATGGTTCTGTATTTTAGTTGTAATTTTGATGTGGTTGTGGGAGGATGTGAGTACTGGTATTTACCTACTTTAAAATGTGTAATTTCAAGATATTAAATATTTTAAGAATAGGATGCTTATCATTTGAAAAAACTATTCTGGGTTAGGAATAAAAAACTGTTCAATTACAAATTAACTGAGAGCCTCTCCTGATTTTCTATCCCTTTAGTGGCCTCATTGGGCGAAGCTGGGCTATGTTGTTTGCCAGTGGAGGCTTCAGGGTGAAACTGTTTGATATTGAGCAACAGCAGATAACAAACGCCCTGGAAAACATCAGGTGAGTCAGCTGGCACGTTGGTAGGAATATTGACTCTGTTGCTCTCAGTGGGTCTTATTTATCACACTCTTAAGGCTATCATCATCTGTGACTTCACTCTTTCACTTCAGTTATAGTGCCATTGAGCTGGTAAAGCCAGGCCTATAATGGTAGAATCGTCAACTAATAAGAGCAGAGGTCCTCAAACTTTTTAAACAGGGGGCCAGTTCACTGTCCCTCAGACATCCCACACATGTGCACCGCAGGCCCGGGATGAGTCAGCTGCTAAGCAGGACAGACAGCGGCGGCAAAAACACCCGGCGGCCGGATAAATGTTTTCGGCGGGCCGCATGTGGCCCGCAGGCCGTAGTTTGAGGACGCCTGAATAAGAGGTTCATATTGTGAGGAAAGGACTCTTAGGGTTGTAAAGATGTATAATGGGAGTAAGGGAACTCAATGTGGATCTCAGGCTTCCAGCCTGAATAAACCTGTAAACTTTTGCTGTGTCCCACAGGGCTGCAGGCCTGGGTATCCTTCCTTCTCTCTGGGTCAGCGAGCTGGTTTATACCATGTGAGAGCCACAGCTGCATGGGCAGTACATCTTAGGAACAGAGGTTCTGAGGTTTGTTTTGATCTATTGATCTAATGACTGCAGGACACAGTTTAACTGTGATAATTCTAGTAGTTAAAGTTGTGAGAGTAGATAAGCTTACCAGATGCTGAGAGGTGAATTTTAGGCATAACCATAGGGGGCAGAAGAAGAATAGGAGCCAAACGAGAAAGGACGAGAATTAGGAGGTTCCAAATAGAAGAATCAAGCTAATGCAGTGTGCCAGATGGCAAGGCCCCACCTGAGATGATGGTCACTGAACACAATTTGACATCTCAGATGTTGTTTTATTCAGGTGATTATTATCTGTCTTTGGGGCTATCCATGGATATGTAACTTGAATTTGCCCCTTTTTTGGTAACAGAAATATTATTTATCATTTACTTTCTGAAAAGACTAATATATAGGGTATGCTATCAGGCTATAGGCATCAAGAAAAATATAGGTATTGCCCTAACTGGTTTGGCTCAGTGGATAGAGCGTCGGCCTGTGGACTGTAAGATACCAGGTTCGATTCCGGCCAAGGGCACGTGCCTGGATTGCAGGCTTGATCCCCAGTGGGGGCCATGCAGAAGGCAGCCAATCAGTGATTATCTCTCATCATTGATGTTTCTATCTCTTCCTCCCTCTTCCTTCCTCTCTTAAATCAATAAAAAAAATATTAAAAAAATAAAAAAGAAAAAAAGAAAAATATAGGTATCAAATACAAATATTTGAGCCTAATTCTGTTGTATAACAGATTAAGAAACTGAAATCCAGAGAAGTCAGATTGCTTGTTACATATAGTGACATGTAGCCAATGTCAAGATAAAATGTCAATCTAAAAAAACCCAAAAACCCCAAAATGAAACAACTATATAGCTACCCCCTGGCACCAGTGCTTTATTCTGTACTGCTATGGAAGGAAGAGGAATTGACATAAATACCCACTACATTCCAGGCATGTGCTATTCACTAAGGATACACAGAGGAACAGAACAGATACAGTCCTTTCCACCATGAAGCTTATAGTCTAGTAATCTTACCATATTAATTCTCATAGTAAACCCTGTGAATTAGATATTATTGCCATTATTTTATGAGAAAAGTTTGGTCTATAAATGGTCAGTAACCTGCTCACAGACCCAGTAAGACACAAGATTCTAGCCCTGGGCTATGTACATGTTAAGGGCGGGTCTGAGCTCTTCAGCATCTATTTATACTATTTGCTTTATAGAGATCCTACAAATACTACTTTTAATATAATATGTAATGTATGCAACCAAGTAGATCATTTATGCTACTTTATGAAGAATATAATAAATTATCTAACTTGAGATCTAGAATATTATCAATACCCTGTGTGCATCTCATGGGTTTCACTCCCCTGCCTTTTCACCAGAAGCAACAAATATCCTTTATTTTGTATTTACTATTAACTTGCCTTAAAAATAGTTATATATATAACCAAACAATATATGGTTTACTTTTGCTCATTTTTGTGCTTTATAAAAATATTTTTGAGATTCATCCATGTTATTGCTTATAGCTATAGTACATCTGTTTTCATCTTCTATAATAATAAAAGTGTAATATGCTAATTAGACCAGACAGCTGAATGACTTTCCAGACGTCATTCCGGACATCCTTCTGGATGAAGTTCTGGCGGCGGGGGCCGAGACAGAGGCGGTTAGGGGTGATCAGGTAGGCAGGCGAGCAGTTAGGGGCAATAAGGCAGGCAGGAGAGCGGTTAGGGGCAATCAAGCAGGCATGCAGAGTGGTTAGGGACAATCAGGCAGGCAGGCAGAGGGGTTCGGGGCAATCAGGAGGCAGGCAAAGGAGTTAGGGGCGATCAGGCAGGCGAGCGGTTAGGGACGATCAGGCAGGCAGAATGGTTAGGGGTGATCAGGCAGGCAGGCGATCGGTTAGGGATGATCAGGCAGTCAGGCAGAGATGGTTAGGGGCAATCAGGCAGGTAGGCGAGCAGTCAGGGGTGATCAGGCAGGCAGAGTGGTTAGGGGCGATCAGGCAGGCAGGCGAGCAGTTAGGGGCAATCAGGCAGGCAGGTGAGTGGTTAGGGACGATGAGGCAGGCAAAGGGGTTAGGGTCGATCAGACAGGCAGGCAGGAGAGTGGTTAGTAGCCAGCGGTGCCAAATTGTGAGAGGGATATCTGGATGCTGGATTAGGCCTGATACCTCAAGGGGTCCTGGATTGTGAGAGGGTGTAGGCTGGACCTAGGGACCCTCCTCCCCCCTGCATGAATTTCGTGCACTGGGCCTCTAGTTGCTATATAATACTCTACTGTGTCACTTTGCTATAATTTATTTATCTTTTTCCTTTTGATGAACATTAGAGTTGTTTTCAGTTTGGGGAGTATGTCCAGTGCATAAGTGCTTGAGTGTCTACAGGATACATATTGAAGAGTGAGATTGCTGGGGTTTTTTTCCTTCTGGGATTATGATTATATGTATATT
The DNA here is from genome assembly GCF_964212035.1 of Myotis nattereri. Taxonomy (NCBI): domain Eukaryota; kingdom Metazoa; phylum Chordata; class Mammalia; order Chiroptera; family Vespertilionidae; genus Myotis; species Myotis nattereri. Next base: position 110,368,987 of record NC_138076.1, read on the forward strand.
GAACCAACTCATTCATATCTTTTAACCTCTCTCTCGCTCTCTTTTTTTGTCTTTGTCTTATACTGACTCCCCCGCCCCTTTTTTATTGAATTTATTGAGGTGATATTAGTTTGGAATATTATACAGGTGCACAATTTCACAACACATTTTAACCTCTCTTTTATATATTCTTTCTCCCTATCTCTTTGGAATATATTCTTGTTACACTTTTTTTTAATCTTTATTTTTGTTAATCCTTACCTGAGCGTATTTTTCCATTGATTTTTAGAGAGAATGGAAGTGATGGGGAGGGACAGAGTGAGAAATATCAATGTGAGAGAGACACATCAATTGGTTGCTTCCCACACATGCCATGACCAGGGCTGGGGATCGAGCCTACCATCGAGGTATGTGCCCTTGACCAGAATCAAACCCAGGATCCTTCAGTCTGCAGGCTGACACTCTATCCACTGAGCCAGACTGGCTAGGGCATGGTTACAATTTTTAGATCTTTCTTCTAGTTTACTAATTCTAGTTTTAGCTGTGTCTGATCTGCTGTTTAAACCAATTGAGTTATTTCAATAATTAACTTTTCATTTTAAAAGTTCTATTTGGTTCTTTTCCAAATATACCTATTCATTTTTAATAGTTTCTCATTGTTTGCTCATTCTTTATGGTGCCACTTTTTATTTTTATTTATTTACTTATTATTTTTTAATTGATTTCAGAGAGGAAGGGAGAGGGAGAGAGAGATGGAAACATCAATGACGAGAGAGAATCATTGATCAGCTGCCTCCTGCACACCCCCTACTGGGGATGGAGTCTGCAACCCAGGCATGTGCCTTGACCAGAATTGAGCCCTGACCTCCTGGTTCATAGGTCGATGGTCAACCACTGAGCCCTCTGGGCATGGTACCACTTGTAAATCTTTGAGTATTTAATATACATTGCTTTATATTATGTTAGCTTAGATCAGGAACCTCAGAATCAGGTCCTGAGATGAGAGTTCTTGGGCCCGGGTTGATTAAGGAAATGCTCCCAGGAGAAGCCAGTTTGGTAGTGAGGGGACATGATAAGGAAGACAAAGAAACCAACTGAGGGCATGATTTCAGAAATACAGGCTCATCAAGATTCCAGGGAAGTTCTGGAGCATGAAGTACTCTGTAAAGTCTGTCATCCCTGAAGGCAAGAGAGGTTAGCTTTCATATTCCCTTATCCATCATTGTCTAACAGCTGTCCTTGGTTGGTGTGAGCTCCCAGGCACTTCCACTTCTCTGGTCTGGGTCCAATCTACTGAAAGGTTGCTGGTTTGATCCTGGTCAGGGCACATGCTGGGGTTGTGGGCTCCATCCCTGGCAGGGGGCCTGCAGGAAGTAGCCAATAGATGTTTGCTCTCATGTTGATGTTTTTCTCTCTCTATCCTCTCCTTTCCACTCTCTCCAAAAATTAATAAAAAAATCTTTAAACAGTCATTGGGGGAATTTTAAATAAAATAATATTTTCCTGATTGACATATTCCTATTTTCTTTTTATTTTATTTTAAAAAATCTTTTTTGTTGAAAGTATTACATATGTCCCTCTTTCCCCCGATTGACCTCTTCCAGCCCACCCCCCAACCTTGCCCCAGGCCTTTACCACCCTATTGTCTGTGTCCAGGGGTTATGCATATATGCATACAAGTTCTTTGGTTGATCTCTTCCCACCAATCCACCCTCCCCCACCTTCCTTCTGAAATTCGTCAATCTGTTCCATGCTTCTATGTCTCTGAATCTATTTTGTTCATCAGTTTATTTTGTTTATTAGATTTTACATATGAGTGAGATCATGTGATTCTTATCTTTCTCTGACTGGCTTATTTGGCTTAGCACAATATTCTCCAGGTCCATCCATGCTGTTGCAAATGGTAAGAGTTCTTTTTTTTTTTTACAGTTGTGTAGTATTCCATTGTGTAAATGTACCATAGCTTTTTTATCCACTCATCTGTTAGTGGGCATTTGGGCTGTTAACAAATCTTAGCTATTGTAAATTGCAGTGGTATGAACATAGGGGTGCATATATTTTTTTTCTGATTGGTGTTTTGGTTTTCTCAGGATATATTCCTAGAAGTGGGATTATTGGGTCAAATGGGAGTGCCATTTTTAATTTTTTTGAGGAAACTCCATACTGTTTTCCACAGTGGCTGCACCAATCTGCATTCCTACCAGCAGTGTACTAGGGTTCACTTTTTTTCACATGATCACCAAAACTTGTCTTTTGTTGATTTTTTTTATGATAGCCATTTTGACAGGTGTAAGGTGATACCTCATTGTCGTTTTGATTTGCATCACTTGGAAGATAAGTGACTTTGAGCATGTTTTCATATGTCTCTTGGACTTCTGTATATCCACTTTGGAGAAGTATCTATTTAGGTTCTTTGCCCTATTTTTAATTGGATTGTTTATCTCCCTTTTGTTAAGTGGTATGAGTTCCCTATAAATTTTGGAAATTAACCCCTTATTGGATGTACCATCATTGGCATGTTCTCCCATGCTGTGGGCTCTTTTGTCATTTTGCTAGTGATTTCTTTTGCTGTGCAGAAGCTTTTTATTTTGATGTAGTTCCTTTGGTTTATTTTTTCTTATTTCCTCTGCCCAAGGAGATGTATCTTATCTAATAAAGAGGGAATATACAAATTGCCTGTCATACCATAGCAGTCAAGATGGCTGTGCCCACAGTGGAGGCAGGGATTCCGTAACATAAGATGGCTGCGCCCACAGTAGAGGCCGAGTTCCCGTAATGGGCTTTAACGAGCAATCAGCACGGACCTGAGGCTGCGTGGTGCTGGGCTGGGGCAGGGGACCTGAGGCGGCGCACCCCGCCTGGCGGGGCTTGACAGGGGACCTCAGGCCATGTCCCCTGCCCACTGGGGCTTGACGGGAGACCTCAGGGCGCACCCCCCCCCCCCCCGACTGGCGGAGCTTGACGGGGGACCTCAGTCTGTGCCCCCTGCCTGGCAGGGCTTGACGGGGGACCTGAGGCCACAACCCCTGCTCTGGTGCCAGGCCGGGGGACCTGAGGCCACGGCCCCCCTACCTGGCGGGGCTTGATGGGCGTGGGGCCAGCCAAGTCTGGATCTAGCCCAATGGGGACAGGGCTGGCTGGGTCTGGGTCTTGCATGATTTCGAGGCACACGTGGGTGGGCGGGGACTTGACTCTGGTTCCTGTGGCGCACCCCAGACTCTGATAGGAGGAAGATTTTTTTATATACATTTTACTAATTTTCTGTCATCTCTGACACTTCTATTATAGAGAAAGGACAAATAGCAATATTAAAATATTTCCTCTAATTAATTCCCTTTTAATGTGCATGAATTTCATGCACCGGGTCACTAGTCTATAACATTGCTATGAGAAATGTCTGAGATTTTGCTGCCTATGGTTTCTTCTAGGACTTTTATGGTTTAAGTCTTATCCATTTTGAATTTATTCTTGTGTAAGTTAAGATATGTTCCTTCTATTCTTGTGTATGGTTGTCTAGTTTCATTTTTTTTTGTATGTATCTGTCCAATTTTGCCAACACCATACTAGTATTGAAGAGATTCTTTTGACTCCATTGTATGCTCTTGTCTCCTTTGTCAAATGTTAATTGATCATAATGGCTTGGGTTGATTTCTGGGTTCTCCGTTCAGTTCCATTGATCTATATGCCTGTTCTTGTGCCAGTACCAGGCTGTTTTGAGTATAGTGGCTTTGTAGTATAATTTGAACTCTGGTATTATGATTCCTCCAACTTTGTTCTTTCTCAGAATTGCTGCAGCTATTTGGGGTCTTGTTTGGTTCCATGTAAATTTTTGGAGCATTCGTTCTAGATCTGTGAAATATGCTGTTGGTATTTTAATTGGGATTGCATTGAATCTATAAATTATCTTGGGTAGTATGGACATTTTAATGATGTTGATTCTACCAATCCATGAAAACAGTATATTCTTCCACTTTATTATATCTTCCTCTCTCTCTTTTTTCAATGTCTGGTAGTTTTCGGAGTAGTAGTCTTTTACCTCCTTGGTTAAGTTTGTTCCTAAGTATCTTAACTTTTTTGTTGCAATGGTAAATGGGATTGTTTTTTTAGTTTCTCTTTCTGTGAGTTCATTATTGGTGTATACATATGCCATCGATTTCTGGGTGTTAATTTTGTATCTTGCTACAATGCCAAATTCATTGGTCAGCATCATATCATCTGCGAATAATGAGTTTTATTTCCTTCTTTCCAATTTGAATGCCTTTTATTTCTTCTTGTCTGATCACTCTGGTGAGGGCTTTCTGTATTATTTTGAATAAGAGTGGTGAAAGTGGCCATCCCTGTCTTATTCCTGTTCTTAAGGGAAATGGTTTTAGTTTTTGCCCATTGAGTATGATGTTGGCTGTAGGTTTGTCACGTATGGTTTTTATTGTTGAGATATCCTCCCTAGAGTTCCACTTTGCTCAGAGTTTTTATCAAAAAAAGGGTGTTCTGCCCCAGCTGGTTTGGCTCAGTGGATAGAGCGTTGGCCTGCAGACTAAAGGGTCTCAGGTTCGATTCTGGTCAAGGGCACATGTGTGGGTTGTGGGCTCGATCCCCAGTAGGGGGCGTGCAAGAGGCAGCTGATCAATGATTCTCTCTCATCATTGATGTTTCTATCTTTCCCTCTCCTTTCCTCTCTGAATTCAATAAAAAATATATTTTTTAAAAAAGGGTGTTGATTTTGTCAAATGCTTTTTCTGCATCCATTGATATGATGATGTGAATTTTATATTGCAGTTTGTTTATGTAATGTATCATGTTTATTGATTAGTGAATATTATACCAGCCTTGTATCCCTGGGATAAATCCCACTTGGTCATGGTGTATTATCTTTTTAATGTATTGCTGGATCCGATTTGCTAAAATTTTGTTGAGGATTTTAGCGTCTATGTTCATCAGGGACATTGGCTTGTAATTCTATTTCTTAGTAGTGTCTTTATCTAGTTTTGGGATGAGGGTAATGCTGGCCTCATAATAAAGAGCTTGGAAGTGTTCCTTCCTCTTGAATTTTTTTGAAATAGTTTGAGGAGGATGGGTGTTAGTTTTATTTTGAATGTTTGGTAAAACTACCCCGGGAAGCGGTCCAGACCAGGGCTTTTGTTTGCTGGAAGTTTTTTATTTTTTTAAATTATTTTTAAATTATTTTTAAAATTTTTTTTATTATTGCTTCAGTTTTATCAGTAGTTATCGGCTCTTTCAGGTTTTCTAATTCTTCCTGATTGAGTTTTGGAAGATTGTATTTTTTCTGGGAATATGTCCATTTTGTCCAGGTTGTCCAGTTTATTGGACTCTACCCATTCATAGTATTTCTTTATGATCCTTTGTATTTATGTTGGGTCAGTTGTTACTTCACCTGTTTCATTTCTGATTTTGTTTATTGGGTCCTCACTCTTTGTTTCTTGATGAGTCTGGCTGGAGAATCATCAATCTTGTTTATCCTTCAAAGAACCAGCTCTTGGTTTTATTGGTCTTTCATATATATATTTTTTGTCTTTATGTAATTTATTTCTGCTCTGCTCTTTATTATTTCCTTCCTTCTACTTACTCTGGGATTTTCTTGTTGTACTCTTTCTAATTCTTTAAGTTGTAGGGTTAGATACCTTATTAAAAGTTTTTCTTGGTTTTTGAGGTAGGTCTGCAGTACTATGAACTTCCCTCTCGGAATTGCTTTCACTGTGTCCCATAGCTTTTGGATTGTTGTGTGTTCATTGTAATTTGTTTCTAGGATGTTTTTGATTTCTTCTTTGATCTGTTTGGTAACCCAATCATTGTTTAATAGCATGCTAGTTAGCCTTCATGAGTTAGAATGTTTCTTGTTGTTTTTATTGTAGTTGATTTTAATTTCATGCCTTTGTGATCTGAGAAGATGCTTGATATGATTTCAATCTTCTTGAATTTGTAGAGATTTAGCCTGTGTCCTTAGATGTGAAAATGTCCCATATGCACTTGAGAAGAATGTATATTCTGTAGCTTTGGGGTGAAATGTTCTCAAGATGTCAGTTAATTCCATCTGATCTAGTGAGTCATTTAGGATCACTATTTCCTTGTTGATCTTTTGTGTAGAAGATCTATCCAGTGATGGCAGTAGAGTATTCAATTTCTCTAATGTGATTGTGTCGCTATTGATCTTTCCCATGATATCTTCCAGAAATTTTTTATATATTTGAATGCTCCTGTATTGGATGCATATATGTTCAACAGAGTTATATCCTGTTGTATCAGTCCCTTTAGCATTATGAAATGGCCTTCACTTTGAAGTCTATTTTGTCTTATATGAGTATTGCTACCCTAGCTTTCTTTTCATTTCCATTTGCCTGAAAAATTTTTTTTCCATTCCTTCACTTTCATTCTGTGTGAGTCCTTTGTTCTGAGGTGCATTTTTTTGTTTGTTTTGTTTTTTTGAGGTGGGTTTCTCGTAGACAGCATATATACGCATCATGTCTTCTTATCCATTCAGCTACCCTATGTCTTTTGATTGGAGTATTTAAGCCATTTACATTTAAGGTACTCACATTGATAGGTACTTACGTGTTGCCACTTTTATTTTTATTATTTTTATATATTTTTATTGATTTCAAAGAGGAGGGGAGAGGAAGAGAGAGATAGAAACATCAATAATGAGAGAGAATCATTGATTGGCTGCCTCCTGCATGCTCCCTACTGGGGATTAAGCCCTCAACCCAGGCATGTGCCCTTGACTGGGATTGAACCTGGGACCCTTCAGTCTGCAGGCTGATGCTCTGTCCACTGAGCCAAACTGTCTAGGGCACCATTTTTATTTTTTATGACTGCGTTCTTTTCTTTTTTTCTATTTCTTCTTACAATAGTCCCTTAAGCATTTCTTGCAGTGCTGGTTTGGTGTTAATAAACTCTTTTAGCCATTTTTTACCTTTGATTTTGAATTGTAGCCTTGTTGGATAGAGTAGTCTTGGGTTCAGTTCCTTCATTTTCATTACCTTGTGTACTTCAAGCCATTCCCTTCTGGCCTGAAGTGGTTTTATTGAGAAGTTAGCTGACAGTCTAATGGGAGCTCCCTTGTAGGTCTCTCTTACAGCCTTTAAGATTCTTAAAGGCTCGGTGTGGGTCTTTTGTTGTTCACTTGGCTTGGACTCTCTGTGTTTACTGAACTTGAGTGAATTTTTCCTTCACCAGGTTAGGGAAATGTTCTACCATCATTTCTCCAAACAGGTTCTTTGTTCCTTGTTTGGATTCTTCTCCTTTTGTTACCTCTATGATGTGAATGTTGTTACATTTCATGTTGTTCCAAAGCCCAATTATATTCTTCTGCTCTTTAATTTTTTTTTTCCATTTGCTGCTCTGAATGGTGTGTTTTCTACCTTGTCTTCTGATTCACTGATTTGGTCCTCAGCTTCTTCCAGTCAACTCTTGAATCCTCCCAGGGTGTTTTGTTGTTGTTGTTTTTTCATACTCAACTGAGGATATTTTTCCATTGATTTTTAGAGAGTGGAAGAGAGAGGGAACAATAGATAGAAATATCGATGTGAGCGAAACACATAGATTGGTTGCCTCCTGCATGAGTCCCGACCAGGGCCCCTGGCTGGGGAAGAGCCTGCAACAGAGGTATGTGCCCTTGCCTGGAATGGAACCTGGCACCCTTTGGTCTACATGCTGACACTCTATCTACTGAACAAAACTGGCTAGGGCCCAGGGTGTTCTTTATTTCAGCTATATCTTTCCTTATCTCTGACTGATTATTATTTATTCTTTCAACATCTCTTTCCATGTTGGTGTAGCTCTCATTAATTCCCTTAATATTCTCATTAATTTTCTTATAATTGTTATTTAGTTGCTTGTAGTTCTCACTGAATTATTGGAGTACTCTTATTACCAATACTCTGAATTATTTACCTGAAAAATTGCTTGCCTTCATTTAATTTAGTTTCTTTTCTGGAGATTCCTCTTTTTCTTTCATTTGGGGGTTGTTTCTCTGTCTGCCTATTTATCTGTCCCTTTGATTTGTTTCTGTGTATTAACTCAAACTGCTCTGCCTTCCAGACTTTGCGGGGTCTTATATAGTAGGTGTTTTGTGGGTCCCAGTGGTGCAGTCTCTTATATCTCCTGAGCTGGCTGCTCTAGGAAAGCCTCTTACTTGTGTTATTTGGGTCCTCCTGTTGTAGTTTGGTGTATAAGGTTATTGTCCCATTCGAGGATGGAGTCTCCTCTCAGCCTGGTTGACTATGTGGCTCACCCCAACCATGTTGTGTGAGCTGTTGTGGAGGTACTGACTGAACAGAACAAAATATAAAAACAGGAAACAGAAGAAAATCAAAAACATACACAAGACTCCTGCAGCACCAACAAAAGCAACTACCAGAGAAGAGAGAATTATGAAAGAGAAAAGAGTGCAAGAATGATAGAAAAAAGAAAAGAAAGAGAAAATATGAAGGGAAGACAAAACACAACACTCTAACAAAAGCACAAACAAAAAAACAAGAAAAGGGGTGGCAGAATATGTAGATGCAGAACTAAAATAAAGAAAATAGGAATGGAGAGTTAGAGGAATAGAGGAAGGAAAGGAGTTTAAAGTAAAAGAGGGAGAAGAAAAGTGAAGAGACAAAAATAATTTGTGAAGGGAAATAGAGGAGAAAGCAGATAGATCTAAAATAAAAGAACAAAAAAGATGAAAAAGCAGGAGAAAAAAGAGAAAGAAAAGAAAAAAATTGAGTAGGAAAAGAGAAGAGGAAAGTTAGATATATGAATAAAACAACAGAGATTAGAATAATAACAAATCAATAAAGCAGTGTTAACATAAAAACTTTCAAACCCGTAAAGAATTTTTGTGAGTTTGAGCCAAACTGTCCACAATTGCCTAGAAGCAGTATCTCAACAGATTGGGATAGTGCTCCAGAGAATGGCAGTTTCTCATCTATTTTTATACATTGCAGTCAAAGGAAGAGATGTAGGTGGGTTACATGAAACCCACTGGTGATAGATTAGAGAGGTGGGAGAAAGCAAAGTGGGGAAACCCCTGAGATTAGATAAAAAGTAAAATGATAAACACATACTTCGGTGGGTGCAGGATAGTTAACAGTTAACAATTAACGCGATAACAATAACAATGGGGGAGAACCAAGATGGTGGCATAGGTTAACGCTGGAGTTTGTTGCCTTGAACAACTACTTCAAAAGTGAAACTAAAAGACAGAACGGACATCACCCAGAACCACAGGAACGCTGGCTGAGTGGAAGTCCTACAACTAGGAGGAAAGAGAAATGCATAAGGACACTCAGAGGAGGCGCAGTGCTGAAGTCAAATTCTGAGGTGCGGAGGGCGCGGAGCGGGCTGGCGGCGGAGGGCGCGGTTGGCGTTTTCAATCGGGAGGGAGTTGCAGACTTTGAGCTCCAGATCCGGGCGAGTCTTTAGGTACCCAGACTCAAACGGGAGAAGCGGGACTGTCTGGCTTCGGTCAGAGCGAGTGCAGCTTACTCTCCGAGGTTTGCAGCGGTTGCTGGGACTCAGAGAGGCAGAGCCCCTGGGGACAGGACTGAGAGCCACCATAACTGCTCTATCCGGCTCACCCTGTTGATCCTGTGCGACCCGCCCTGCCCAAGCCCTGCACAGCGGCATTTGCCGGATAGCCTCAGGCAAAGGCTAGATTAGCACCTCCCTAGAGGACAGAAGTTCTCTCACCGCAGACACAGCTGATTCTCATAGCCACTTTGCCTGGAGGTCAAACCCTCCCTGGTATTAGCTACAACAATCAAGGTTTAACTATAAGACTGCGCACAAAGACCACTAGGGGGTGCACCAAGGAACCTAACAAAATGCGGAGACAAAGAAACAGGACAAAATTGTCAATGGAAGATATAGAGTTCAGAACCACACTTTTAAGGTCTCTCAAGAACTGTTTAGAAGCCGCCGATAAACTTAATGAGATCTACAAGAAATCTAATGAGACCCTCGATGTTATGATAAAGAACCAACTAGAAATTAAGCATACACGGACTGAAATAACGAATATTATACAGACTCCCAACAGCAGACCAGAGGAGCGCAAGAATCACGTCAAAGATTTGAAATGCGAGGAAGCAAAAAACACCCAACTGGAGGGGCGGAATGAAAAAAGAATCCAAAAATGCGAGGATAGTGTAAGGAGCCTCTGGGACAGCTTCAAGCATACCAACATCAGAATTATAGGGGTGCCAGAAGATGAGAGAGAGCAAGATATTGAAAACCTATTTGAAGAAATAATGACAGAAAACTTCCCCCACCTGGTGAAAGAAATGGACTTACAGGTCCAAGAAGCGCGGAGAACCCCAAACAAAAGGAATCCAAAGAGGACCACACCAAGACACATCATAATTAAAATGCCAAGAGCAAAAGACAAAGAGAGAATCTTAAAAAAAGCAAGAGAAAGAAACTCAGTTACCTACAAGGGAATACCCATACAACTGTCAGCTGATTTCTCAACAGAAACTTTGCGGGCCAGAAGGGGATGGCAAGAAATATTCAAAGTGATGAATAGCAAGAACCTACAACCAAGATTACTTTATCCAGCAAAGCTATCATTCAGAATTGAAGGTCAGATAAAGAGCTTCACAGATAAGGAAAAGCTAAAGGAGTTCATCACCACCAAACCAGGATTATATGAAATGCTGAAAGGTATCCTTTAAGAAGAGGAAGAAGAAGAAAAAGGTAAAGATACAAATTATGAGCAACAAATATGCATCTATCAACAAGTGAATCTAAGAATCAAGTGAATAAATAATCTGATGAACAGAATGAACTGGTGATTATAATAGAATCAGGGACATAGAAAGGGAATGGACTGACTATTCTTGGGGGGGACAGGGGTGTGGGAGATGCGGGAAGAGACTGGACAAAAATCGTGTACCTATGGATGAGGACAGTGGGTGGGGAGTGAGGGTGGAGGGTGGGGCGGGAACTGGGAGGAGGGGAGTTATGGGGGGGGGAAAAAGAGAAACAAATGTAATAATCTGAACAATAAAGATTTAATTAAAAAAAAACAACAAAAAAGAAAACAATAACAATGAAGGAATTTGTGGTATCTGTCCTGGCACCTAGGCTGTACCCCAAGGGGTCCAGAAAAAGGGAAGTTACAAGTTACCCAGAGATTTCAAGGATATGTTACCATAGATGCAAAAAGACAGATAGGCCCAGTTAAGGTAAAGGTTTACTTTATCAGTGAAGATGCCAACCTAGGAGATAACTATCCACCATAACTACTTTTCGTTAAAGTTTAATTTCAGACCATCCTTTGTGGTTACTTTAGGTCTTTGAGTTTGCAAGACTGCCATGCAGGCCTTCCCTGAGCTTGTTAGGTTAGCATGTGCCCCCTTTGGTCTATAGTAGATATAGAAGATAAATTTTAAAAGCGGGAAAAAAAAGAAAGAAAAAAAAACACCCCCAAAATAAAAGAAGTGCCCGGCTAGTGTGGCTCAGTGTTTGAGCTTCGACCTATACCAGGAGGTCCCGGTTCAATTCCCAGTCAGGGCACATGTCCTGGTTGCTGACTTGATCACCAGTAGGGGGCTTGCAGGAGGCAGCCAATTAATAATTCTCTCTCATCATTGATGTTTCTCCCCCTCTCCCTCTCCCTTCATGTCTGAAATCATTAAAAATATATTTTTTTTAAAAAAGGAGAAAAAAGAGAGGAAAAAAGAGAAAAAAAGAAAAAAAGGGAGGAAAATAAAGTAACAAAACTGAAGAGCATTTGTTTCTGGCAAGTTTAGTGCCCCCTGGGAGCTCTCTTTGGATCCTACTCTTCCGTTCTGTCTGCCAGTTCTGGGCTTCCTGTTAGGCACTTAGGTAGTAACCACTTGCAGGTACTATGTTTTGGCTTTCAGTTACCTGCTTGTAGCTACAAGTGATCCATTGATCCACCGTTTGTGTCTGCTTCCACAGGCCTTGGCTGCAAACAGGAGGGGCCAGTCTGCCTTCTAAAGTAGGTTTTTTAGCAGCATGGGGCCCAGACCTGGGTCAGTAAATTTCCCCTGCTCTGCCTTTGTCCCCCTTTGCTTGCTAGCCAGGTGTCAATCTTAATCACCCAAAAGTCTGTTTCTGAAAGGGCTTTAGGTGGGGGTAGATGTTATTTAGCTTTTAGAGAATATGGTGGGTGTGTTTCCCTGCCCCAGAGCTACTTCTCTACAAGTGGCTCAAAATATTACTCTGCCCTTGGCTGGACAGAGATCCTTGTATGGAGACCAATGGGATCCGCGTGAAACCTGGAGTTTTTTTTGTTTTTTTTGGCAAGAAAAACAATTTTAAATAGAATATTGTTATATGCAATAAATATTAATATAATATTTCAAGAAAAATGATTTTAAGTATAATAATGTTACATGCAATAAAGGTTACTATTTCAGGAAAAATTATTTTACCCCATATAATAGGCTAATATGCAAATTGACTGAATGGCGCAACAACCGGTCACTATGATGCGCACTGATCACCAGAGGGCAGACTCTCAATGTAGGAGCTGCCCCCTGGTGGTCAGCGTGCTCCCATAGTGGGAACACTGCTCAGCCAGAAGCCTGACTTATGGCTGGCAAGTGCAGCGGCGGTGGCAAGAGCCTCTCCTGTCTCCCTGGAAGCGCTAAGGATGTCCGACTGATTGCTTAGGCGGTGAGCGGGCCTAAGCCGTCAGTTGGACATCCCCTGAGGGCTCCCGGACTATAAAAGGGTGCAGGCTGGGCTGAGGGAACCCCCCTCCCCAAGTGCATGAATTTCGTGCACTGGGCCTCTAGTCTATAATAATATTACATACAGTAAAAATTAATATTTCAAGAATAAGGATTTTAAATGTAATATTACCAAAACTGTACTAACATAGTATAATATCACAAAAGTTGTAGGAAATATTAAAAATCTGCAAATACCAGGATTATTTCTATTATAATTAAAGTATTTTTTATCTCTGGTTGTATTTTGGTTCATCAGTTTAGGTTGTTCATTATATTTCACAAATGAGTGAGATCATCTGATATTTATCTTTCTCTGACTGGCTTATTTTGCTTAGCATAATGCTTTCCAGGGCTATTCATGCTGTTGCAAATGATAAGAGTTTCTACTTTTTTGAAAATATTTTATTGATTTTTTACAGAGAGGAAGGGAGAGGGATAGAGAGTTAGAAACATCGATGAGAGAGAAACATCGATCAGCTGCCTCCTGCACACCCCTAACTGGGGATGTGCCCGCAACTAAGTACATGCCCTTGACCGGAATCGAACCTGGGACCCTTCAGTCCGCAGGCCGACGCTCTATCCACTGAGCCAAACCGGTTAGGGCAGTTTATTTTTTTTAACAGCAGCATAGTATTCCATTGTATAGATGAACCACAGGTTTTTAATCCAGTCATCTGCTGATGGGCACTTAGGCTGTTTCTAAATCTTAGTTATTGTGAATTGTGCTGCTATGAACATTGGGTGCATATATCCTTTCTGATTGGTGTTTCTGATTTCTTGGGATATATTCCTATAAGTGGATTTATTGGGTCAAATGGGAGCTCCATTTTTAATTTTTTGAAGAAACTCCATACTGTTTTCCACAGTGGCTGCACCAGTCTGCATTCCCACCAGCAGTGCAAGAGGGTTCCTTTTTCTCCACATCCTCACCAGCACATGCTGTTTGTTGATTTGTTCATGACAGCCATTCTGACAGGTTTGAGATGGTACCTCATTGTTGTTTTAATTTGCATCTCTCAGATGATTAGTGACTTTCAGCATGTTTTCATATGTCTCTTGGCCTTCTGTAGGTCCTCTTTTGAAAAGTGTGTATTGAAGTCCTTTGCCCATTTTTTGATTGGATTGTTTATCTTCCTTTTGTTAAATTGTATGAGTTCCCTGTAAATGTTGGAGATTAAGCCCTTATCGGAGATGTCGTTGGCAAATATGTTCTCCCATGCAGTGGGCTTTCTTGTTGTTTTGTTGATGGTTTCTTTTACTGTGCAGAAGCTTTTTATGTTGATGTAGTCACATTTGTTTATTTTCTCTTTAATTTCCACTTCCCTAGGAGCTGTATCGGTAAAGATATTGCTATGACAAATGTCTGCTATTTTGCTGCCTATGGTTTTTTCTAAGATTTTTATGGTTTCCCATCTTACATTTAAGTCCTTTATACATTTTGAGTTTATTTTTGTGTATGGTGTATTTTGGTGGTCTAGTTTCATTTTTTTGCAAGTATCTGTCCAATTTTCCCAACACCATTTATTGAAGAGACTGTCTTGACTCCACTGTATGCTCTTGCCTCCTTTGTCAAACATTAATTGAGCATAATGGCTTGTGTAGATTTCTAGGTTCTCTGGTCTGTTCCACTGGACTATATGTCTCTTCTTGTGCCAGTACCAGGCAGTTTTGAGAACAGTGGCTTTGTAGTATAGCTTGATATCTAGTATGGTGGTCCCTCTAACATTGTTCTTCTTTTCTCAAGATTGCTGCAGCTATTCAGGGTACTTTTCTATTCCAGATTAATTTTTGGAGAGTTTGTTCTAGGTCTTTGAAGTATGCTGTTGGTATTTTAATGGTGATTGCATTGAATTTATAGATTGCTTTGGGTAGTATGGGCATTTTAATAATGTGATTCTATCCATCCATGAACATGGTATATTCTTTCATTTGTTCATGTCTTCCTCTATCTCTTTTTCACCATCCTGAAATTTTCTGAGGAGAGGTCCTGTATCTCCTTGGTTAAGTTTATTCCTAAGTATCTTATTTTTTTTGTTGCAATGGTAAATGGGATTTTTTAAAAAAATTTCTCTTTCTTTGAGTTCATTATTGGTGTATAGAAAAGCTATAAGCTTCTGGGTGTTCATTTTTTCTCTTGCTACATTGCCGAATTCATTTATTAAGTCTGGCAGTTTTTTGATGGAGTCTTTTGGGTTTTCTATGTACAATATCATGTCATCTGAGAATAATGACAGTTTTACTTCTTTTACAATTTGAATGCCTTTTATTTCTTCTTTTCTGATCACTATGGCTTTTATTCCCAGTACTTGGGTCATGTTTTCTTATCCATTAAGCCACCCTGTGTCTTTTGATTAGAGCATTTAATCCATTTATGTTTAAGGTTATTATTGATATGTACTTGTTTGTTGCCATTTTATTTTATTTTATTTTATTTTTTTAAAAATATATTTTATTGATTTTTTTTATAGAGAGGAAGGGAGAGAGAGAGAGAGAGTCAGAAACATCGATCAGCCGCCTCCTGCACATCCCCAACCGGGGACGCGCCCGCGACCCAGGTACATGCCCTTGACCGGAATCGAACCTGGGACAGTCCGCAGGCCGACGCTCTATCCACTGAGCCAAACCGGTTTCGGCATGTTGCCATTTTAATTCTTTATGCCTGCATTCCTTGTTTCCTTTCTATTTCTTCTTTTTACAACAGTCCTTTTAGCATTTCTTGAATTGCTGGCTTGGTGGTAATAAATTTCCTCAGCCTATTTTTTGTCTGCGAAGCTTCTGATTTCACCATCAATTTTGAATGATGCCTTGCTGGGTAGAGTATTCTTGGGTTAGGTCCCTTGCTTTGCATCACTTTGTATACTTCATTCCATTCCCTTCTTGCTTGATGTGTTTCTGTTGAGAAATCAGTTGATAATCTAATGGGAGGTCACTTGTCGGTATTCTCTGTCTCTCTCTTGAAGCCCTTAAGATTCTTTCTTTGTTTTTACCGTTTGCCATTGTAATTATGACATGTTTTGGTGTGGGTCTTTTGGGGTTCATCATGTTTGGGACTCTTTGTGCTTGTGTGACTTTTTTCTTCCTCAAGTCAGGGAAGTTTTCTGTCATTATTTCTTCAAATAGGTTTTCTATTCTTTGTTCTTCTTCTTGTCTTTCTGACACCCCTATTATGCATATGTTGCCTCATTTCATGTTGTCCCAAAGCTCCCTTAAACTCTCCTCCTGCTTTTTAAATTTTTTTTCCAATAGCTGTTCAGGTTGGGGTTTTTTTCCACCCTGTCTTCTAACTCACTCATTTGAGCCTCTGCTTCTTCTAGTCTACTGTTGAAACCTTCTATTGTGTTCTTTATTACATCTATGTTATTCTTCATTTCCTCTTGATTCTTACATATGTTGGTGAATTTCTCATCTGGATGGTTGAGCATCTTTATAACCATTACTCTGAATTCTTTCTCTGTCATATTGCTTGCCTCTATTTTGTTTAGTTTCTTTTCTGTCAATTCCTCTTTTTCTTTCCTTTGGGGATTGTTTCTTTGTCTCCCCATTTTGCTGTCTCTTTCTGGCTCTGGGCACCCTGCTTGGGGTCTGAGAGGTAGAAGCCCCTAGTGGTCCAGTGATCTGGGACTTGTTAACCAGGAGGATGGGTCTGCATTGGGTCTCAAACATTTATTGACTCTGCTCTGAGTTGTATCCTCTTCTGTTGTCTGATTCAGATGTTTGTGGTTGAGGGTGGGCTGGGGGTGAGGGGAGGGTGCGTGCACACATCCTCTGATCCTCAGTGTATGACTCCCTGTGAGTCCCCAGAGCTCTCTGGCCTGCAGTTCAGTTTGTGTCCCTGGATCCTGTAGCAGGGTGGCGCCCCAGAACCCTCTAGCAGTGAACTTGTTGCAGAGTTCTGTGACCCATGGGTGGGTGCACTGGGTTGCACTGACTGCTCTGTCCTAGGGCCAGTATTGGGACAGTCGCCTGGTGGCTCTGTGTCACTGTGGCATTCCTGACCTGAGCCTGGGATTGGTGTGTCACTGGGCAGCTCCTGGTTGCTATGGCACTGCTGACCTGGGGCTGGGTGTTGGGTCATCACTGGGCAGCTCTATGTCACTGTTGCACCGCTGACCTGGGTCCAGGATTGGGGCTTCATTGGGCAGCTCTGTGTCACTACAGCAGCGCTGTCCTGGAACCAGGTTTGGATTGGTTGCTGGGCAGCTCTGAGTTGCTAGGGCAGCGCTGACCTGATTCCAGGGTTGGGGTGTCACTAGGGGCCCTGTCGCTACAGCAGCCCTGTTAGCATTGGATCCTAGAGTGCTGGGTCCTGGTGCAGGGGTGAAGAGGCACATGCAGAGGTCGCTCTGGCAAGCACTCACTGCAGACGTCTGGGAGCCTGCGGGGAGGTATTGCTCCACTCACTGCCAGGGCCCAGTGGTGGTCCCACTTGGGTCATGGATGGCAAGCTGCTCCCTGCACCGTCGGGGGTGGTGTCTGAGGCCAGTCTGAGTGTTGGTGTGGTTGCACTTCTGGCCTCCACTGCTCCCCTCTCTAAGATGGTATGGGTTCCATGACAAAGCCCCACTGGCCTGGGAGTGCCCGTGGCAATAGCAGGGGCTCCCTGTCTAGGAGAGCCCGATCTGCCGAGACTCCTGTGAGATCTAACTGTCCCTCACTCACCCACCCACACACCATACACGTCCACATATGCCTCTCTCGCTCCTTTACTCACTCACACTCTTTTCCTCCCTGAGGTCCTGCCGGCCACCATTTTGGGATCCTCTCATTTCATCTTTTATTTCATAGAGCCAATTCCAACTCAGTTGTGACCAAGAAAAAAACTGTAAAATATCTAACTGAAAAGTTCTTTGTTCTGTATCTTGGGGGGGGGGGGTATTTATATTTTAGACCTTCTTTTTTAGGTATATCATTAAAGGTTTTGGCCACTTTTGAAGTCCTTTCAGGCATTAGGAGTACATGGGGAAATTGTGGGTAGGTTTTTCCCCCCATTTTTTAAAGGCCAGATTAAAGGTATTCTTGTTACTCTGCTACTTTGCTTGATGAAAAGCTAGTGTTTCTTTATTTTTTTAAAAATCCTTACCTGTGGATATGTTTTCACTGATTTTTAGA
Source organism: Myotis nattereri (assembly GCF_964212035.1). NCBI lineage: Eukaryota > Metazoa > Chordata > Mammalia > Chiroptera > Vespertilionidae > Myotis > Myotis nattereri. The sequence goes on from NC_138076.1 coordinate 110,386,779, forward strand.
GAGAGAAGAAGGAGAGAGAGAAAAAAAATCGATGTGAGAGAGAAACATCAGTCGGTTGCCTCCCATATGCTCCGTGACCAGGGATGAACCCGAAACCTAGATATGTGCCCTGACCAGGAATCAAACCCACAGCCTTTTGGTGCACAGGATGACACTCCAACCCATTGAGCCACCCAACCAGGGCTGAAAACCTAGTGTTTCTTAATGTTATTGGTGCCAATTAGATTGAACTTTTAGATATCAGTTTGTAAGACTTTTAAACCAAAAATTCCAAAATAATTTATTTTTTAAACAGAGCATATTTAATATACAACTTCAGATAATTTCTTACTATTATCTGACTTATTATAGAAAAAGCAAATGTACTGAATTCTTATGTATCTAAGACTTAGAGTGCACACAGTTCTTTCCTCAATAGCAGAGACTGAATCTTTACAACTCATTCAGATTTAAGTTGAGTTAATGTAAATATGCAGAACTGGTTGTACCTCTTTGGCTGAAAGTAGGGAATCTCAGGGTATCTTATAACTGACTTCCTCTTTCTTCTCAAGTTATTGTGTGCAAAGTGCTTCAGGAAAATTAGGTTGAGGAGTGTCATGTTGCCTTCCTAGGGAGTACTAAATTTTTGGTCTTGTGCCACCTGCTTTCCCTTTTTAAATCAAAAGATTTTCAAAGTGCCTTTCCTGTACAGAGAGACTGTTTAAGAGAATTGAGTTCAAGCCTTATTTTTGTAATTATTTTGATTAGTAATGTGAAGTCTGAGTTTCAGAATTTTCTCAGCCAGGAAAGAATTATTGCTGCTGCTTTCAGTCAGTAAACTGTGTCAACCTCAGGTTAACAATAACATTAGCTCATGTCAACAGCAACACTGTATTGGCTATAGTCCTTACATGTTCAGGAACCAAAGATTAAAATGTTCCTGACCATATATTTGGCATAAGGTATAAGGAGAACCTTTGTTAACAAATATAAACAGCCTGTCTTCCTGATTGGGTCCTTTTATGACACTCTTCATTCATTACACTAGGTTGTGAGCTTCATGAGGACTCTCAAGTACCCCTCGTTATTCAGATGTTATGTGATCTCTGTGAGAGCCATATGGGCACAGAGAGCCATGTGGGCACAGAAATAGCAAGGTGCAAGTTTCTTGTCCATAGAGCCTGGAACATCATGGGCACTAGCTCAGAAATTGTTTTAACTGAGTAATCGGAACCTTTTCTTGAATCTCAAAAGGCAGTTCTTCATAGTCTTTTTCCTGCCATCAGTTCCATCCTTGTAGTTTGGTTCACTTCCCATATTCAGATTCTCCTGAACATTCTGTAGTAGAAAATAAAATGTTGAAATTCATTACCTCTGCATGAAAATTCTGTGTAACAACTGTTAAATCTTAAATGAATAGAAATGGTGCATCTTGATTTTGAACTTGTAAAAATGAACTTAAACTGGATGAGGTTGATTTTTTTAAAATTAATAAAACATTAGAAGATTTAAGAAATTATTATCACAACTCATACCATGCCCAGAGATCTCAGTCAATTAAAAAATTAAAATTAAAAAGCTGTCATCCAAGACTGTTCTTTTCCTACCAGGATTAGCAAAATGAGTAACTTAAAACTTAATATTTTTATCAATGGGAGAAAAAAAGGGGATATATGTAATACTTTCAACAATAAAGATTAAAAACATACACACACAAAAAAACTTAACATATTTAATTTTTAAAAATCTTCACCTGAGGATTTTTTGTTTTTGTTTTTTGTTTTTTTTTTTTGTTTTTTGTTTGTTAATCCTAATCTAAGGATATTTTTCCATTGGTTTTTAGAGAGTGGAAGGGATGGGGAGAGACAGAGAGAGAGAAACATCAGTGTGAAAGAGACACATTGATTGGTTGTCTCCCACATGCTCCCCTACCAACTGGGGCCGGGGATGGAGCCTGCAACCGAGGTACATGCCCTGGACCAGAATCGAACCTGTGACCCTTCAGTCCGAAGGCTGATGCTCTATCCACTGAGGGTAAGGATATGTTTTTTAACTGATTTTTTTTTTTTTTTTTTTTTTTTTTATAGAGAGAGAAGAAGGGAGAGAGAGAGAGAGAGAAACATGTATGTGAGAGAGAAACATTGATAGGCCACCTTCTGTATGTATCCTGAGTGGGAATCAAACTTGCAACTTTTTTGTATATGAAACAAAGCTTCAGGCAACTGAGCCACCTGGCCAGGGCAAACTTAACATATTCAAATCTCAGAACAGAAAGGTAGTTGACCTTGGAAAAGCTCATTGGCAGATGCTTCACTACTTGGTTTTTGTTTTGCATTATATTTGCTGGGCACATACTAGGTCTTAATTAAGAATTTGAGAGGATGAATATATTTTAAGAAGAAAAAAATCAAGTAAGCAAAGTTTTATATGGACCCATAGATGAGGAGTGTTTTACTTCGTATGATTTCGATCCAGTCTCCTTGCCACATAGTGATGGGGACAGTCTTGCCCTCGAGGGACCAGGACTCCCTGGTGTGGGCCATGAACAAGCTGCCTTGTCGGGCTGGAGTCTGTATCAGAAATCACACTCTTTTGGTAAACCTACTCTCCTCAGTGTCTTTACTGCCACCTCTCTACCAGCTGAAGATTGTTGTTGTGGTACTCAATCCACCTAAAAATGAATCTGCTTTCTAAATAGATATGGATTTAATAAACCACCAGAAGTGACCTCTGAAATGAGGTGGCTGCCCTGGACTCCGTCTCCTGAGTAACTGAACTGCTTGTCCCTGAACTTGGTGTTCCCAGTAACGGCCTCGGGGCTTGTTTATAACTTGCTACCCTGATCTCTGCACACTTGCTGAAACTTCTTGATCTCAGCTTTGATCTGGATGCCCCTAGACTGGTCTGTTCTGGTTTGAAACTGACTTTCAGTTTTCCCACATACCATGGGCTGGAATAACTGAGGATAATAGATCACAGAATGGCCACACACTGCTCCTATTCCTGTGCTTATCCCCTTTTGCCCTGTGATTTTGCTGCTCCCACTCCCTGACTCCAGGCTCTGCCAGGGACTTCGCTGCTCCCACTCCCGCCCTCCATCCTCCATCCTGTCAGTCAGCTCAGCCTAGCCAGTAGAGATAGGGGACCCAGCTGTCATCCAGCACTAGCTAACTCCGACTGCTAGACAGATGAATAAAGACATCTTAGACTACGCATGTCAAACTTGTGGCCCAAGGGCCGCATGTGGCCCACAATGAATATTTTTGCGGCCCAGCCAATATAACGTTATGCAAGAAACATTTTACTAAAAATTTTGTGACTTAATTTTTACATTATTTTGTTATACATAATTATTAATAACGAACTACAACGTTCGCTAATGACTGATTACTATAATCATGTTGCATTCATTTCCCTTATGCACCTTATGCACAGGCACATAAATTTCTCTCCACTAATACCAGCAGCAAATATTTTAGCAGCCGATTGTCACGCCATTAGTCTTGGACTGACTTGTTTGGTGTGTGCAACAAGAAATATTTTGCTTTCGGAGAATAAGAAAAATAAGTTTATTTGCGTTACGCTTATTAATTTGTGCAGTTATTTTTTGCATTATGCTTATTATGTGCAGTTAATCAGTGTCTGGTAAGTTAATGTTCAAGAAAAAATATTAATTTTTATTAAAACGTTCTATTATTTTATGGTAACAATTACTCATTTATTTCAGCCCTTTGTATTCAGCATATCTCTATGGAAATAAACCTACATTTCTATGAAAATTGAAGCTTTTGTTTTTTTGCGGCCCACATAAACTTAAACCTTGTTTATTTGGCCCGTGTTAGCCTTTGAGTTTGACATGCTTGGCTTAGACCAGTAGCCCCCAACCAACTGACTGCAGCCCTCAACTTACTGCAGCCATGCAAGTGAGCCTACTTGAGCCTTGCCCAAAATTCTTAATCCCTATGATTGTGATAATAGATGGTAGAGAACTGATATACTGGCCTTGGCCAGATTCCTGTGGTTAGGTTGCTATCTCTACTGACTCTAGGGTCTGGGGGTTTTTGGTTCTGTCTTGCTACAGCTGTCCTGTTACTGTGGGAATTCCACTTCTGTAGGAAGTGAGGCAGAACTGTCCATTCCAATCCTTGGCATGCCATAAATAAAGTTTTATTGGAGCATAGCCATGCCCACTGTTTACATATTGTCTGTGGGTTGCTTTCACTCTGCAGGAGTAGTTGTGACAGAGACTGTATGACCCGCAAAACCTAAAATATTTACTATCTACCCCCATGCCCTGGGAGGGAAACAGATATGTGATGTATGAATAATAGGAGATTCCAGGAGAAGTTGAATAGTTCTAGCCAAGTTGACAGTGAACACTTTACTATTAGGTGAAATTTAAAAGGGTGAAATTTGAACATAGACTTTGTTGGTAAAATTTCAAGGCTGGGGATAATACATGTCAGGTGGAAAATAAATTGTTTCTATAAATTGACCATATGTGGTTAGAAAATAATTAAAAATTTGCTACAATTACCAAAAAATGTATGCAATCTAGGTAGAAATATAAGAAAAATGTATAAGACATTCAAGGGGACTTTTTTCAGTTTTATTGAAAGACAAAAAGCAAGACTCATCTAAATGATAACTATACCCTGTTCCTGGGCAGAAAACTTTTATTTTATTTTCACAGAGATAGTGAAAATAAAGTGGTAGAAGAAATGGGCCCAGGAAACAAGTTGCAGAGGCAAAAGGAGGGGCCCTTGGAGCTTAGGAGAGAGAAGGGTAAAGGTAATACCTGAGAGTGGAGGGAAGGAGGGGGAGAGGAAAGCATGAGCATGCTCGCAGGAGAGAGAGTGCAGAAAACTTTTAGTGGGTTAATCGAAGCACTCCTGGAAGTAGGGTGTAGGGAAGCGGCATTGACTGAACCTACTGGACTGCAAAGTCAAGAAATCCTCCCCATGGGCCAAGGGTTCAGCTGGGTCATTCAACCTGGCTTATCTGTGTGTTCACAGGTCATGCTGTCACTTGGCTATCATCAGGACAGTTCAAATGATGGCTTCATTTCCGTTATTTATTTTTCTCCAACAGAAATAGCTTTGTTTATCTGATTTGTGAAAGTTATATAGTTTAATTGCACATTAAAAATATTGGCACATCAGGACGCTTTGACTGTCTTTGGATGGCAGAATAAAGAGTGACTGTTGAACATTTTGAGGGTACACACTTATATCATGATCCTACGTGCTTGGGCATGTAGACACATACACGTTAACAGTGAAGGTAGGCTGTGAAGCTTACTTGGTGTGAAGGGTGTGGACTCACAGTCATGTGGATTGTCTCCCTTTGAGGTTTCCAACAATGACAGATAGGAAATCAAAGTCCACTTTTATTAATTGGGCTAATGCCTGATTCTCCAGTGAAAGCATTGCTGAAGTTGACTGATGTGAGGCCTAAGCAGGCCCTTTTGAGTTATCTGCCCCCCTCCCCAAATCCCAATGGTACCACCAACTTGAAGGGAAGAGAACATCTGAGAGCCTCGGAAAGGAGAGGGGAGAAAGCAGGGACAGTGACTGCCTGGGAGTGGGGGGCTCTGGGTCCAGGCAGCCAGAGCCTCAGCCATCCTGGGGGACAAATGGAGGGATTTTTTTTTCTATGGCATGTTTAAATTTATATGTAGGGTAGGACAAAAGTTGGTTTACAGTTGTAAGTATGAAAAACACAGAGTTTATTCTTATATTATTATATTATTATTTATTGTATTTCCCTAAAACAACTATAAAACTACTTTTCCCATCTTGTACTTCACTGAGAGGTTTTCAGATTCAGATATTTGAGGGGCTCGGCTGGTAACCATGTGAATAGCCCTTGGGAAACTGGAAGCAGTCACGATTTTAAAAATATTGTGCTGTCACACAGCGTATGGGGCTCTCCTTTAAATAAAATTTTGGTGTTCTTTCCCCCCATTTCAAAAACATTAAAAAATGATAAAAATGAAATGAATGAATGAGAGAAAAGTGTTCACGTGATACTTCACAGCAGGAGGTGTGCTGCACTGTTGGATGTTTTTCTGAATTTTCACACTCCAGGGACTTTACTTGGGATTTTGTGGAGCATGAACTTAATCCACGCGTGTGTAGTGAGAGTGTGATTGGAGCTCTGGGGTACTCAGACAGTCTGGGTGGGCTGGGTATCAGCGAGAGAGCCAGGTCAGGGGACTGGGAGCAGCAGTAGCATCACCGACCAGATAGGTGACACACACGGGTCACCCCACGCACAAGATCCTGGCCTTCTGTTTTCCTAATTGGTTTCTGCTGAAGTGGGAAGAAATACAGGCACAGAGTACCACTCTGTCAGGGACTGGAAGAAGAGAGATTGCAAAATTATAGATAGCACATTAATGCCACTCTGAAAAAGCTAAAGGCCTAGATAGTTATATTTTTAAAATTCTCATTAAAGAAATACATACATAAAGACAATTATTACTACCAAGTTTATAACTCAGACCTGCAGACTCCTGTCCCACATCTTCCTACATGTAGACTTCATACCTGATCTGGAAACGTATCCTGTTTGGGATATATTTTTGTATTATTTCTTTGATTAATTTCCTCCCTACCCCCCTACCCTACCTCCCCCTTCTTTCCCCGTTCTCTCCTAGGCCAAGGGTTCAGTTGGGTCATTCAGCCTGACTTATCTGTGTGTTCACAGATCATGCTGTTACTTAGTTGTCATCAGGACAGTTCAAATGGCTTCACTTCAGTTATTTATTTTTCTTCCTAAGCAGAACTCTTACTAGGCAGATGTTGGACCACATAGAAAAGTCTTAATTTTTCTATCTTCTATTAGCCATCTCAGTCTTTTTGTTCTTCCTCAGATATTTCCACAGATTGACTTTCCAGCCCTTTCATTTAAATTTTCATTTGAACTACCATGTATTTCATTTGCGGTTTCTATCTTTGTATGTTTCTTTCTTTATCTTATTACTGAGTCCTAGATGTAATATATTCTCCAATTTTTCTGGGGATATTACAGTTTTTTTTTTTTACTCTCTTTCATTTCTTGCATTGTTTTGGTTTCTTCATAGTTCCATACTGAATTTTGTTTTTGTGTTTGTCTCTACCTTTAACATTAGAGGCTGTCTAGTGATGGGTGAAGGTATATTGTACTTAAGAAAGAGACACTGACAAGCTCAATGGGATTTGTGTGCGTGATCAGGCTAACAGCCCCTGGGTATCTTTTCAGAATAGTGGGCAGGGGTCCAGCTTTCTCACGGAGATTCCTGTGTCTCTTCTTGACACACTGTCTCCAGAAGTGGACCTGCTGCTCTCCACCCACATTCTTGTTGCTCATCTAAGGAAAGTGCCTGAAGGGGTATGTATGCTTGTGGGGGTTCTCACCATTCAGTGTGTATACTTGATCTCAACTCCATGTTTCAATAGGGTGTCATGCCTGCCCCTCATGTGTCTGGTGTGTTCTAGTTGAGTTTCTGCAAGAGTGGGGAGGGGAGGGACTCATGGGCTCCAGGCATCTCACTTGTATCACATTTGGTGTCTGTAAACCCTCACCTTTGCCAGGTCCTTTGGGAGACACTTTGACTTCCTTCCCACAGGATTTTTCCTTTCTCCATCTACACTAATTAAAGAGAAACATGCAAATTGGTGTCACTCTGCTACACTCACCAGCCAATTGGATGAGTATGCAAATTAACCCAACAAAGATGGCAGTTAACTTGCATACATAGCCGCCCAGTGTCCTGGGTCCCGGGAACGTCATCGGCACCCAGGTCACTCCAAGGTAGGCCCCGTGTGGGCCCTGAGCAGCGTAGGAAGGGCCTGAGCCAGGGGGCTCCTGGGCAGGAGCGGAGCCGGCCATCGGAGCTGCAGGGGCCCCTGCCCAAGCCTAAAGTCTTGGACAGAGGTGTCAGGCCTGGGCGGGGGGTGGAGCCTGCTATCAGAAGGAGATGGGGTCCCCTGCCCAGGCCTGACGCCTGGGCCAGAGGCATCAGGCCTGGGTAGGGGGCCAAGCCGGCAATCGGTGTGAACTACAGAGGAAGCACCTTTTCTGACTGCTCATTGGTTAAGCTCCCTGTATGCCACTGGTAATATTCTTAGTAACTTGGGTAATAAGAATCCAAAAAGGTGATCTAGGGTTTTTCACCACACTCCTGGAGAAAAAAACAAAGGTCCGCTGCTGGAGGGCTAAGAAATGTCATATCCTGCCCTAGCCGGTTTGGCTCAGTGGATAATGCCTTGGCCAGCCGACCGCAGGGTCTGGGTTCAATTCTAACCAAGGGCATGTACCTAGGTTGCAGGCTCCTCCCTGGCCGGGGCCCAGGTCAGGGCTCATGCAGGAGGCAACCAATCAAAGTGTTCCTCTCACGTTGATGTTTCTCTCTGTCTTTCCCTTTCTCTTCCACATTCTCTAAAATTCAATGGAAACATATCCTCAGGTGAGGATAAAAAAAATAATAAAGAAATGTCATATCCTATGAAAGACACATCTTGAAAATGCCTAAAGAAAGTTGTAATTTTTTCATGGTGAAGGGACTGGAGTCCGTGTTGATGAAAAAACCTTGCTGGCTGCGGTGACTGGCAGTGGTGCAGCAGCGAGGTGATGGGGCTGGTGCCTTCCCCTGATCAGCCCGGTCACCTCCCACAAAGGGAGGCCAGACTGCGGCTTAGGCCTGCTCCCCAAGGGGAGCAGGGAGCGGGCCTAAGCCGTCAGTAGGACATCCCCTGAGGGCTCCCAGTATGTGAGAGGGGGCAGGCTGGGCTGAGGGACCCCCCCCCCCCAGTGCACGAATTTCATGTACTGGGCCCCTAGTATGTAAATAATCAGCTTTGTTCACTCCACTGGTCATTCACCTTACCTCTCTTGCATTATTTCCCATCTTCCAAAAAAAAAAATTCAATCTTTATTTATTACTAGGGGCCCAGTGCATGAATTCGTGCACCTTGAAAGGAACTGTGGGCTGCGAGGCTGCTATGGGCACAGGGGCGGGTCTTGGCCCATCTTACATGACCCCACCTGGCCCCTCCTGCTATGGGGTCCCCTCCACCCCCTGTCTGCCTGCAGCCTCGCTCCCACCGCTGCCGCTCCCACGCGCTGACAGCACTGGCCCCACTTGCACCTGCTGATGGCGTGGAGTGATTTGGGCCGGCGCCAGCACCAGCAACCGGTGCAAGGGAGCCATTGCCAGCAGTGGGTGTGAGAGGCAGCTGTTGGTCTTGATCACCCCTCAGGAGCAGTGGGAGGTGGAGAAGCCCTGAGGGGCGATCGGGGCCGGCAGCCGCCGCTCACAGCTGCTGAGGGCGTCAAATGATCAGAGCCAGCACCAGGCGCTGGCAGCAGGTGTGAGCGGCGGGTCTGGTGCCAGCACCAGGTGCAAGCATCTGATGGGAGCAAAGAATTTTCAGTAACCGCCAGAGGCTTATCCCAATGACAGCAACCAGCGCCCCACCTTGGTCTGGTGCCCCTGCTCACCTCCACCATCCCGCCATGGCTGATGTCCACCATATTCTGTGTGCACCCCCTGGTGGTCAGCACACATCATAGCAATTGGTTGTTCAGTTGTTTGATTGTTCCCCTGTTTGGTCTATTTGCATATTAGGTTTTAACATATATAGATGTATCTTGATATCTTTCACCTGTGGGCCCATATTTTTATTTTAAAAATTTTATTGAGGTATAATTGACATCTGGCATATTATTTTCAGGTGCACAATATAATGATTTGATATTTGTATATATTGTGAAATAATCACCACAGTAAGTCTAGTTAGGACTATTCCTTTAGTCTGGTTTTACTGAGATTTCTGGAGGGAGAAAAAATAAATATTGTGTTTTATTCACCATTTGTAATTGGAAGTCCAAGGTCTATATTGTTACATAAATTAATTAAAACAAATCTAGCTAAAAAGATTTTTCCCCCAAAAAATCTACAAGCTGTTCCCTAAATCAACATATTTCTGAATTGTAGTTCGTATGGAGTTTTGTGCTTGCTTGACTTCTACCCTCTCTTACCTACTAGAAGATTCAAGTTTAAACAAAATTTAATGCCAGTTAAAGTAGCCACTCCTTTAATAAAGAAAACATAAAAAGAAAAAATATCTTTTTAATTTTTAATTGTGGTAAACAACATGTGACCAGTTTACTGTCCTTGCTATTTTTAAGTGTATAGTTCAGTGATATCAAGTACATTCACATTGTTATGCAACCATCAGCACCATCCGTTTCCAAAACTGTCCATCTTTCAAAATTAAAATGCCATACCCATAAACAACAAATCCCCATTCTCCGTACAACCTCCATTCTACTTTCTGTCTATGAATTTGACTCCTCTAGGGACCTCATAAAGTGGTACCACACACTACTTGTCTTTTTGTGACGGGCTTATTTCTCAGCATAATGTGTTCAAAATTCATTCATGTTGTAGCATGTGTTAGGATTTCTTTTGAAGGCTAAATAATATTCCATTGTATGTTTATACCACATTTTGTTTATCCATTCATCCACTGATGGACATTTAGGCTGCTTGGCTACTGTGAACAATGCTCCTATGAATCTGGACGTACAAATATCTCTTAAAGGCCCTGCTTTCATTCTGTTATATATATATCCCCAAAAGTGGGATTGCTGGATGATATGGTAATTCCATTTCTAATTTTTTGAGGAAGTACCGTACCATTTTCTACAGCAGCTACATCATTTTACAATCCCACTAATAGTGCACAAGAGTTCCACTTTATCTTTTTAACTTACTGAATGCTCCTTTTCAATAAAACTTCAAAAATAGAAATATAAAAAATCACCCATATCCTACCCGACACTAATCATTAACATTTTCTTTTCTCTAATTGTAAGTAAAAATTTAATTTTGCTGAAGGATGCAAGTATTATTTTGAGTTCTAATGCTAGGCTGACCTCTAGAGGTTGCACTGATGTGCGACAGCCACTTAGCAACACGCTTTGAACCAGAAGGTTCTTCACTGTTAACAGTGTAGGGGGTTTGAGTCAGCACGGAGGGACCTGAGAGTATTATGCTAAGTGAAATAAACCAGTCAGAGAAAGACAAGTATCACATGATCTCACTGATATGTAGAATCCAATGAACAAAATATAAACTGTTGAACAAAAAAGATCCAGAGACATAGAAGCATGGAACAGACTGTCGAACCTCAAGGGGAAGGTGGGGGAAGGTTGGGTGGGTGGGAAGAAATCAACCAAAGAACTTGTATGCTTATATGCATAACCCATGGACACAGACAATAGTGTGGTGAAGGACTGGGGTGGGGGACAAGGGTGGGCTAGAAGGGGCCAATGGGGGGAGAAGGGGGACATATGTAATACTTTTAACAGTAAAGATTTTTTAAAAAATGTTAATTAAACAATAACAACAAAAAACAGTGTAAGGCTGAACACTGTGACATACATGAAGCTACTGAAAGCTGGTAGGGAGTTATATCATTTTTCTAGGTTTTTATCTACATCTTCTGTAAACCTTGAGGCAGAAGTTCTTTCAGAATACTCCATGAAAAATATTGCAACTAGTCTAACTGGGACAAAACCTTGCCAAATGGCTGGGTTTGATTGTGGCATATAGCTTTGCGGAAGTTTGTTTGAGTGTGTCTGAAAGCTCTTCCCAGCCTTTAATCTGCCTTCCCCTCAGGACCTGGTGTGCCGCCATCCAGTGGGTTAAAGTACGCCACATCTGTCGCCTCTGCCTGTTTCCGCCCCCGAGGGAAAAGGGCCTCGAGGTCCAATCACTTAGGTAGATTCTTCATATGAGTCTAATTTTTGGGAGTCCGTTGGTTGTGGCTGTTGCAGTGCTGGCTTTCTGTCCCCACATGGCTTCCTCCTTCTCTGCTGCAAAGGGATGTCCCAAGGAAGGTCTAAAAACAGTAGGTCATCAAAGGAACAAGAGGCTCCTTTGTCCTGGCATTGATTTGATCTCATGTGACTCAGGACATTTGGAAGAAAGTCCAAAAGTTTGCCTGTTGAAGCTTAAAGAAGTTGCCTTTGAGCACATGAGCTACTCAGGGCAAAATGGTTAATGATTATGTTATTGGGCTTTGGCATTAAAAACCCTATCGAGTTCAGCAGAAAAGTTTTGTGAGGTTGGAGGCCAAAGGAACTTTAATGTTTTTTTATTATTTATTTTTAAAACTTTTACATTTAACAAATGACCAGAAGCAAATATGTCAGGATTGGTTGTTGTTAAATCTTGATTGTAGAAATATGGGGATGTTTATTATTCTTTCTCTAATTTTTTAATTTCTCAAAATAAGTTTTGAAAAGAAAATAGTCCTAGAAAAGAAACAGAGTACTCCGTTAAATTTATTTCCTGTTCCTCTGTGATAGCAAATACTTATCAATTTAATTGAAGTGATTTTTTTGTGTGTGTGGATGTTTGTTTGGCGGCCACAAACAGTCTGGCCACTTGTATTCTGGTTATATTCATGGGCAACGTAGCTAACTTATACCAATGCCATTGATTCCCAGGCTTAGCCGTTGCTTCAGGTCTAATTTACATAAATCATATAGTTCAAAACTGAGCAGTTTAGATGTGTTGACATTTCCTTTAGCGCAAAGGTCCATTGACTCTCCAAGCAAAGTAGGTGCTAGGCGCTTTCAGGTTGTCAAGGATGAAAGTACTCAGATTATATCTGTCGATGAGGATCAATTGTGAGACTGAGGGAGTAAGGAATACAGGAATCCATCACTGCCACAGAAGTGGGACATGGTTCAGGAACACCTGAGCCTCTAATTGCCATATAGCAGCTTTGGTAACTCACAGCAATTCTAGGGCAGGAAGGTAGTTTCATAGTAGGTCCTTGTCTCAGGACTTGCATTTCTAAGGTCCACCATTGTGACTCTACCACTGGCTTTTCATCTGTTGCTCATCCTGCCCTTGACCAGTCTACTTTCTAGGTCTTCATTTCAAATTGTCCAAGGATGAACCGATTGGTTGTCCACATGCTATTAGCACAGGATCCCACTGGGCTGCCCTCTGGAGCCAGACTGCAGGTTCACCTGTGCACAGCTGCCTTTGGTTCAGCTTCCCATCTTGGCCCAGTCCAGAAAGTCACAGTATTGGTTCACATGGGACACAGCCTGTTGGTAATGAAATCCTGAAAGGAGATGGCATGTTTGCTAGGTACACTGGGGCTTCCTGAAGGGAACACACGAGCCTGTAGTCTAAGTTCAAGCTCAGCAGGTTGGAACTCAGGTGTTAGCAGCATTCATGAGGGAGGAAGCGCATACAAGCTTTTCTCTTTCTAGTCTCTTCAATATTGAGTACCTAGAATCTTCATATTTTTTTTTAAAATATATTTTATTGATTTTTCACAGAGAGGAAGGGAGAGAGACAGAAAGTTAGAAACATCGATGAGAGAGAAACATCGATCAGCTGCCTCCCGCACATCTCCCACTGGGGATGTGCCCGCAACCCAGGTACATGCCCTTGACCGGAATCGAACCCGGGACCTTTCAGTCCGCAGGCCGACGCTCTATCCACTGAGCCAAACCGGTTTCGGCGAATCTTCAGATTTTAAGGCAATAAATTGTGCCAAATAGTACTATAAATAAATTCCACCAAACAGGATTTTCTTTTTTAAATGAGAGAGCCATCATAGTTTTGGAGGAAGAGTCAGGAAGAGGAAGAGGTTCCTATTAATATGTTTAACAGAAAGAGTCTGAAGATGGTTTTCATCCCATCCTGCTTCCTGCAGCTTGATGTCCATGGGCAAATCTGTAACTAACTTGGGCCTTGATTTCTGTGTTACCAAAGTGAACAAGTTAGGCTAAATAAAAAAAGAAACATTATTTGTGTTTTGATGCATTTCATTGAAATATCTATAGCTGTTTTTAAGGTTAAGTTTATTGGATTCAGGTAATATATACACTGAGTGTCCAGATTATTATGACTACCTGACGTTTGTAGGCAAATTAGCTATAATTTCGCGCTGAAGTTGCTAGAGGGCCAGACCATTATAAATAGGGAAACAGGTTGTTTACCACAACAGTAGAAGTGATTTTTTTCTGAAGATATAGGTAAACAATGTGATTTAAGCCTTTGAATGTCGGATATATTTGCACGTGAGTGGCCAGATTATTATGACCACCCCATCAGTACTTTGTTGGGCCACCTTTTGCCTTCAATACTGCGGCGATTCTCTAGGCATTGACTCCACGAAATGTTGAAAGGTGATGTGAGGAATCTGACACCATGCCTGATGAATAGCACTGTCCAGTTCTGTGAGATTTGATGGTTGTGGAGCCAGCTGCCTGATGGCTCTTTTAACTTCGTCCCACACATGCTCAATTGGATTGAGATCTGGTGATTGTGGGTGCCACCTAAGCAAGGTAAAGTCTCCCTCATGTTCTTGAAACCACTCCTGCACAATACGAGCACCGTGGCATGGAGCATTTTCTTGTTGGAAGAAGCCATCTCCATTGAGATACACCATCAACATGATAGGATGAACTTGAACAGCAATGATACTTAGGTATGTTGTGCTATTCAGATGTTGTTCCACATGATTAAAGGGCCCAAATCATGCCAGGAAAACATGCCTGAAACCATAACACTGCCCCCACCAGCTTGAAGGGTTGTACTCATGCATGTGGGGTGCATGCTTTCATGCTGTTTCTGCCAAATTCTCACTCTGCTACTTGCATGATGCAACTGGAAACAAGATTCATCGGACCACATGACTTTTTCCCAATGCTCGACTGTCCAATCCTTGTGTTCCCGTGTGAATTGGAGACGTTTTATCTTGGTAACTGTAGACAGCAAAGGTGTTCGAACAGGCCTTCGGCTTCCGTATCCCATACGATGCAGTGTATGGCTAATCTGCCTACAAACGTCACGTGGTCATAATAATCTGGCAACTCATAATAATATGTATGCCATGTTCAAAGGCTGTTAAATCGCATTGTTTACCCATATCTTCAGAAAAAAATCACTTCTACTGTCGTGGTAAACAACCTGTTTCCCTGTTTATAATGGTCTGGCCCTCTAGCAACTTCAGTGCGAAATTATAGCTAATTTGCCTACAAACGCTAGGTCGTCATAATAATCTGGCCACTAGGTGTATATATTTCCAAATGGGCAAAACTGGGAAACAAAAGAGCAGGCATTAGCAGTAATAATCCTAATACCAGTAATGTTTTTGTTCCTCTAAATGTGAACAAGAACTGTAACGAAATCACTTAATAATTATATGAATTTATTTGTATAGTGGAGCTCGTATTCACATTGAATAACATTATCATTACAAAATTGAAGGCAGTGAGTATTTTCCTTTTCTCATGAAATATAAAATATTCCAAGTATCTAGGAATATTATACTTTAAAGAAACAGTCTAGAGATTAGTTTCTGGCAATATGGCAAAGCAAATATCCTGAAAATCCTTTCAGCTTGAAATACTTAAAAATATGGAGTAGATGTATATAGTTCATAGTTTCTTTATAATGCGTAGCTGAACTGGTAAGAAAGTAGCATAAATTCTGAGAGACCAGTCAGACGGCAGGAGTCCCAAGGGATGTGTGAAAACTACAACTGCTCTAAGAGTATTTTCCTATCTTGCTAATCTAGACCTTTGGTTCTAATAGCAAACCTTAGTCTGTAGATGATGGGGGATCAAATTGGAGATCTCAAATGAAGCTGGTATTCAAAGGACTACATTGTTAGTGAAATGGAGAACTAGGAAGAATATAACTCACTTATAAGTGGAGGCTCTGACTTTGACTCTGGGTGGAGAGGAGAAAGAGTTTCTCTGAGAGTTTATACATAAACTAGTGGCCTGGTGCATGGATTTGTGCACTGGTGAGGTCCCTCGGCCTGGCCTGCGGGGATTGGACCGAAACTGGCTCTCCGACATCCCCTGAGGGATCCCGGATTGCGAGAGGGCTGTTCTTGGGTGACACACTCTGGAATCAGGCTCCCTCCTCTCTGGTTCCAGGTGTGTCACCCGAGAACTGCAGCTGCCCAGTCACTGCAGCTCGACAGCTCCTGTGTTGAGCACCTTCCCCCTGGTGGTCAGTGCGCGTCATAGCTACCAGTTGGGCCGGTCACTTGGGCTTTTATATATATAGATCAGCCCTCTTAGAGTTTTGAAACCCAAATTCATACTACCTGTGTGGTCTTAAAAACTCCATGCCAAGAATTCAGATTGGTCCCTTGGTTATTAGTGTCTCCAAGTGCTTGTTAGAAGCAAAATACATTCTGTCTCCAGAATAATGTACCTTTAACCCAAGACTAAAAGAATTCCCACAGGTAGAGTTCAGCTCACAATCAAAAATCACAAAACACAGGAGAGACCAGGTATTATGAGCATAGTGAATTGACCTGAAGTCGGATTTGAAGATACTATTTAGCATGTAATTCAGGAGTTGAAGTGATGGAACATGTAAAGTAGCTCACTAGAGGTCTGAAAGATTTAGAGAGACTAGGGAAAGGAGCAATTTATGAAGACATAACGATTGAGAGTTTATGTCAGCTACAGACATGGATCCTCATTTTGGAAGAAACAAGTGTTCCAAGGAGCATAAATACAAAGGGTGTCTATCCCTAGATGAGTCATAGTGAAATTATAAAAACACCAAGGAACACAAGAAAAGTCTGAAAAGCAGCCAGAGAGAGAAAAGACAGACTGCCTATAAAGGAACTACAGATTGACAACAGCCAGTGGAATTCAGAACATGACAGAATAATAACTGCCAAGCACAGAGCCAGTCATACTAAGCAGATTCTTTCTGTTCTGTAAGCATAATTTTAGATAGTAATTTTATAGGAAATTTATATGTATTTCGTATTATATTTCTTTTATACTTTAAAAAAAAAACCAGGTATGATAGGCAGAATAATGGCTCCCCAAAGATGTCCAGGTCCTAATCCTGGAACCTGTGAATATGTCACCTTACATGAAAAGAGGCTTTGCAAATATAATAAAATTAAGAATATCAAAATAGGGAGATTATCTCTGGGTGTCCCAATGTGATCACAAAGATCCTTGTGGGAGAAAGAGGGAGGCAGGAGACTCAAAGAAGGAGGTCTGATGATAGATGTAGAGGTTGGAATGAAGGTAGAAGAGGGCCATGAAGCCAAGGAAAGCAGGTGGCTTGTAGGGTCTGGAAAAGGCAAGGAATAGATGCACCTCCAGAGCCTCCCAGAGGAACACAGCCCCACCAACACTTTGATATTTGTTTACCTGAGATTTCTGACCTCCAAACTGTAAGATGGTAAGTGTGTGTTGTTGAAGCCACTGAGTTGTGGTAGTTTGTTACAGGAGTGATGGGAAACAAATACAACAGCTTTATTGAGACATCATTTATCAACTTGTTTAAAGTGTACTATTAAACATTTATTTGTTTTAAAATAGACTTTTTATAGAGAGGGAGGGAAAGAGAGAAAGAGAGAGAGAGAGAGAGAAAGAGAGAGAGAGAGAGAAAGGAAGGAAAAGAAAAACATTGATGTGAGAGAGACACATGGATCGCACCCCGATCGGGGATCGAACCTGCAACCCAGGTATGTGCCCTGACCAGGAATTGAATCTGCAGCCTTCTGTTGTACCGGACAACTCTCCAACCAACTGAGCCACACCAACTAGGGCTTACATGGTTTTTAGTATATGTATAGTATTGTATAATTGTAAAAACTTTTGAAAGATGCTTCAAAAAATGTGAAATTGAAAAGAAATGATCTTTGAATCATATGGAGCTCTCCTCACTGTGGTAATTTGAATAAAAAATGCAGCTGTGTTCTGGGATTTGCTGGATGATACTGATGTGTGATCCCAGAAACCCTAGGACAGTGATGGCGAACCTATGACACACGTGTTAGGGGTGACACGCGAACTCATTTTTTTGGTTGATTTTTCTTTGTTAAATGGCATTTAAATATATAAAATAAATATAAAAAATATACATCTTTGTTTTACTATGGTTTCAAATATAAAAAAAATTTCTATATGTGACATGGCACCAGAGTTAAGATAGGGTTTTTCAAAATGCTGACACGCCGAGCTCAAAAGGTTCGCCATCACTGCCCTAGGACTTGGAAACCCGTGCTTTCCCTTTGTGTCTCAGTAGGGTAACCTTTTCTTATGACTCTTTTTGCTGCATTTCCCTTGACGGTGTATAAAATATGTATTTGCTGGCACTTAAACCAGTTCTTTTTTGTTGTTGTTGTTAATCCTCACCTGAAGATATTTTGAGAGAGGGAGGGAGGGAGGGAGGGAGGGAGAGAGAGAGAGAGAGAGAGAGAGAGAGAGAGAGAGAGAGAGAGAGAGAGATGTTGATGTAAGAGACACATCGATTGACTGGTTGCCCCCTGAATGTAACCTGACCGGGGTGGAGAATGAACCCACAACCCAGGAATGTGCCCTTGATTGGAAATTGAACCTGAGACCCTTTGGTGCTCGGGCCAACATTCTAATCACTGAGCAACACCGTCCAGGGTGGCTCTTCCTTGATTTTAGGTATCAAACTGATAAATCTTAAATTTTGAATCTGTCACCATGACTCCGTACAATACTCTGTACAACTAATACCAGTATAAACTGCTTGAATTGGCTCAATAGCCACAACTGAAAAAATGACAACACACATGCACACAGAGAGCTGATCTGAAGTCAAATCTGAAGACACTATTTTGCATGTAATTCAGGAGATGAAGTGATGTGTTCTTGGGCTGAAGGACTTTGACAGCTTTAAGGTAAAAAACATGACATGAAATCATGTAAAAATTATTTGACTCACTGGCAGAAAAATTCCCAAGATTCTTTGGAAAGCATGAATGGTGCTCCTTAAGCAACTGTGTGTGTGCGCTTGTGTCTGTGTCTGTTTGTGTATGCACTCTACCTTGTTTATTTAACCCATCATGAATTTTCAGCAGGACTGACTACATAATTTGTGAGGCCAGTGCAAATGTGGGCCTTTGGCTCAATATTTATTAAGAGTTTTATGGTGCTGACAGCAGAGCATTATATCCAGCACAGGGCCCTTCTGAGCACAGTTCCTACACCAGGAAGCCAGATGGTCCTGATTAGAACATACCTTCTTTCAAACCTTCTCCCCAGGGACTGAGGGTAAGGATGAAGAACTCCTGCTTTCCAGTTTCACCTCCCGTCAGCCTTGTTTCATCCTTTCTGAAAAAAATTTTTAATTGTAAAATACTGGAAATTTACTAGCATAGTAATTTTAAGTGTGCAGTACAGTGATATTAAATACATTCATATTATTGTGCATCTCCATAACTCTTTTCATCTTGCAAAACTGAAACTCTACCCATTAAACAATAATTCTCCCCTCCAGCACTGGCAACTACCCTTCTACTTTGTGTCTCTATGGGACCTCAAATAAGTGGAATAATACAGTATTTGTCTTTTTGTGACTGGCTTATTTCATTTAACATAATATCCTAGAGGTTCATCCATGTTGTGACATGTGACAGGATTTCCTTCCTTTTGAAAGTTCAATAATGTTCCATTGTATGGATGCACCACACTTAGTTTATTTATTCATCTGTCTATGGATATTTGGGTTGTTTCTATCTTCTTAAAATTAATTTTTAGAGAGAGAGGAAAGGGTGGGGGTGAGGAGAGGGGGGAGAGAGAGAGAGAGAGAGAGAAAGAAAGAAAAAGAGAAGACATTGATTTGTTGTTCCACTTATTTATACATTCACTGGTTGCTTCTTGTATGTGTCCTGACCAGGAATTGAACCCATAACCTTGGCATATGGGGACAATCCTCTAACCAACTGAGCTACCCGTCCAGGGCCTTGTTTCTAACTTTTTACTATTGCAAACAGTGCCTTTATGAACATGAGTGTACAAATATCTGTTGAGTCCCTGCTTTCAATTTTTTTGGTTGTGTATCAAGAAATGAAATGCTGGATCATGTGCTAGCTGTATTTTTAACTTTTTGAATAACCACCAAACTGCTTGCCACATGTTTTACATTCCTACCAATAGTGCACCTGGTTCCAATTTGTCCACATCCTCACTAACGCTTGGTTTATTTTCTCTTCTTTTGTTAGTAGCCATACTAATGGGTGTGAAGTGACCTATCCTTGTGGTTTTGATTGATATTTCCCTACTGATGAGGGATGTTGACCTTTTTGTTTTAAAATTTGTTTTTGAATACTCACAGTGAATACACTTTCCTTTTTTTAAGGAAAGACATGAAGTTGCTGGAGCAGTCAAGTTCTCTGAAAGGTTCACTGAGCGCAGAACAGCAGCTGTTCCTCATCACTGGTTGCTCAAATATTCAAGAAGCAGTAGAGGGCGCCATACACATTCAGGTGAGTTAAGGGCCTGTGCTCAATTCCATAAGGGCTTCCTACCTCCTTGGAAGAACAGGGGAGGACACAAGGCAGTTACAAGTATGGACCTCTTGTCCTGGTGGGATGGCTCAGCTGGTTGGAGTGTCATCCCGTACACCAAAAGGTTATGGGTTAGATTCCCAGTCAGGGCACATACCTAAGTTGCCAGTTTGATCCCTGGGAGTCAGCTGATGGATTGTTTTTCTATCTCTGCATTTCTCTCTTTATCAAATCAATTAAAAAACCATATACTCGTGTGAGAATTAAAAAAAAGTGTGGACCTCTTGTAACATGAAGGTCAGAATTATGATGACTTTTTTGTTGTTGTTAATCTTCATCCAAGGATACTTTTTCCATTGAGATTTTAGAGAAAGTGGAAGGGCGGGAGGGAGGGAGGGAGGGCGGAGAGAGAGAGAGAGAGAGAGAGAGAGAGAGAGAGAGAGAGAGAGAGGTATTGGTTGCCTCCCACACATACCCTGACTGGGGCTGTGGATTGAACTGCAACCCAGGTATAAGTCCTTGACTGGGAATCGAACCCACGACCCTTGGGTGCGCAGACCAATGCTCTAACCATCCTTCCATACTGGCCAGGGCAAAATTATGATTTTTGTGATAGGAAATGTTATCATCAGAACATCTTATGGGCTTTAAACTACTGGGATGATGATCTTTCAGAGGTGTTAGGATTTTGAGCAAAAATAGATTTTCTGGACAGTTTTATCTTTCTATTGAATGAGAGAGTATATTCCATTTTTTAAAATAATTTTTTTTCAATTACAGTTTACATTCAATATTATATTGTATTAGTTTTAGGTATATAACGTAGCTGAGAATTTGGGAACAAACCCAGCAGTTTGAGCACACGTGTTTTATGGTCAGCTGCTGCCTTGAGATTCAGGTCAAGTACACGAAATCTTAGAATCTCGACTTCGTGGCTCTAAAATTTCTCTGGTTCATTTAACAAATGTGTATCAGTCAGAACATAAGCAGGGGCCTATTTTTCAATTCTTTACCTTTTTCTATTATTTTCATCCCTATTTTATGTGGTGAAAGTTGTGTAGCATTGAAGAGGGATCAGATAGATGCTTCTTTAACTAGCCTTCACATGCCACCTGTTTCACCCTTACTGCGGTGGTGGCAGGCCTGTACAAGGATTTGCTTCTAGAGAGAGCATGGAAGCTTTCTAGCATGGCCAGCACAGAGGCTCTTCACACATGCTTAAGGAAGTGTGTGCTTTTTATGCTGACGTTGCTGGAGGAGGAGACACAATTTATGTCGAACAATCCTCCCCAAACACAGACATGTGGGAGCTGCCTGCATGGAGGCAGTGGTTGAGAACACACACTTTAAGTCAGGCAACTTTGTACTGAACAGCTGTGTGACTTTGGCAAGTTTCTTAATGAGCCCACTTCCTCACCTGTGAAATGGGCATCATACCCCATGCACTGGGTGATTGTGAAGGAACCACAATGTCTAAGGGGACCCCAATGTAAGGCAAGGCTCCGTTTTTCCAGTGAGAAGATTAAAACAATCCTTTTTGGGGTCCATTTGATATGTAATATTTACATGGTGGAAATAAATATTATAATTACCCATGTATGTGATATGAAATATGAACATGTGAACATGTTTTCCAGAGCACATCTTTGCTTTCCTCTGAGATGCTTTAAAAAATCCATATATGATGATGGCACTGGAAGTTTTATTTTCACTCAGCTACGAATTTTCAGACCTATAGGTGTTTTTTTCTCCCTGCAGTAGTATGCTTGAGATTTGTGGTCCCACAACGTAACAACTTGCTGTGTTCCTTTTTCTAAAAAAGTGATCTTTATAAAGCTTACTTACAAATTTTGCAGCCCAGGAAATAGTAAAGTTATGTCCCAGGAGTCATTAATACGCTGATGTTAAATTTCTTTGTTTTCTGGTCTGATTTTAAAAACTAGATTCTGTCAGATGGTTTCTACACTACCATGTTGAATTAGTTTAGGTTAATGCTTCTTCCCCAAACAGTATATTATTTTTCAAAAAATGGAGAACCTCCACAATATAACTTTAAAATGACTTGAATATAAAGCTGGTACTTTTATGGAAAAGTTTTGGGGAAATATTCCAACTTATGCATGTAAAGTGCTTAGCACAGTACTTGGCACATAGAAAATGCTTAATAAATTTATAAAATAAACTATCTTATAATGTAGCCATTTGTGTACAATTTTGGCAATAAACAAATGATATGGGATAATGTATGTTGCTCTCTGTGTAGCAGGTACTGAAAACTGCTCTTCAAGGCCAGTCTGTGTTGTATGGATTAAATGGATGTATTTACATGGCATTTACTTGTTGAGCAGGATCTATTGTGCACAATTCTTGAGTCAGGCAGTGTAGGGAGAGGATACTAGAGAAAGATGATGTAAGTTGTACTAGGTTTAATTCCTGTAAGAGATTATGTTCTTCATAAATTGTTTAAAATTTTTTTGAAATTATATTTTTAACTTTGTGAAAGAACAAAAGAAATGGTTTGTACTTCTTGTACCACAAAGAATAATGGGAAGGAAGCAGTTTGGACCATGAGGATTGGGAAGGGTTAATGAAGGTGGTGTTGGAGCCCACCTTGGCCTTTGACAGTGGATTTTTGGGGCTGAGGCCAGGACAGAGGTGGGGGCAGTGTCTCAGAGAGAGGTGAGGAGAGGACTTGAGGTACCTGTGGGTGTGGTCCAGTACGTGAGTAGAATGGCAGCTGAAAAGGTGAGGAAAGGCTAGAGGTTAAGTGTAGCTAGCCTGTTGGGGAATACTAAGTGCCAACCTGAAGAGTTACTGAGATGTTATAAGTTAATATATGTAAAGTGCTTGCCATATAACAGCAGTATTTAAGTGTTCTCTTCAAGAAATGAGGAGTTATTTTTTAAATTTTAATTTTAAATTAAATCTTTATTGTTGAAAGTATTACATATGTCCCCTATTTCCCCCCATTGGCCCATTCTAACCTGCCCCTATCCCCCGTCCTAGGCTTTCACCACCCTATTGTCTGTGTCCATGGGTTATGCAAATATGCATACCAGTTCTTTGGTTGATTACTTCCCACCTTTCCCCACTTTCCCTCTGAGATGCCCCAATCTATTCTATGCTTCTGTGTCTCTGGATCTATTTTTTGTCCATCAGTTTATTTTGTTCGTTAGATTCCACATATGAGTGAGGTCATGTGATACTTGTCTTTCTCTGACTGACTTATTTCACTTAGCATAATATTCTCCAGGCCCCTCCATGCTGTCTCAAACGGTAAGAGATCCTTCTTTTTTTTACAGCTGCATAGTATTCCATGGTATAAATGTACCACAGCTTTTTTATCCACTCGTCTACTGATGGGCACTTAGGCTGTTTCCAAATCTTAGCTATTGTAAATTGTGCTGCCATGAACATAGGGGTGCATACATTCTTTCTGATTGGTGTTTGTGATTTCTTAGGATATATTCCTAGAATTGGGATCACTGGATCAAATGGCAGTTCCATGTTTAATTTTTTCATGAAACTCCTTACTGCTTTTTATAATGGCTGCACCAGTCTGCATTCCCACCAGCAGTGTGCTAGGGTTCCCTTTTCTCCACATCCTCACCAGCACTTGTCATTTGTTGATTTGTTGATGGTAGCCATTATGACAGGTGTGAGGTGATATCTCATTGTCATTTTAATTTCCATCTCTCTGATGATCAGTGACTTTGAGGATTTTTTCATATGTCTCTTGCCCTTCTGTATGTCTGCTTTGAGAAGTGTCTATGTAGGTCCTTTGCCCTTTTTTTAACTGGATTGTTTGTCATCCTTTTGTTAAGTTGTATGAGTTCTGTATGTATTTTGGAAATTAACACCATATTGGATGTATCTTTGGCAACTATGTTCTCCCATACAGTGGGCTTTCTTGTCATTTTGCTGATGATTTCTTTTGCTGTGCAGAAGCTTTTTATTTGTACGTAGTCCCCTTTGTTTATTTTCGCCTTAGTTTCCTTTGCCCTAGGAGATGTATCTGTAGCATGGTTTCTTCTAGGATTCTTATGGTTTCATGACTTGCATTTAGGTCTTTTATCCCTTTTGATTTAATTCTTGTGTATGGTGTAAGTTGGTGGGCTAGTTTCATTTTTTTAAATGTATCTGTCCAATTTTCCTAATACTATTTATTGAAGAGACTATCTTGACTTCATTGTATGCTCTTGCCTCCTTTATCAAATAATTGAGCATAATGGCTTGGGTCGATTTCTGGGTTCTCTGTTCTGTTCCATTCATCTATATGCCTTTCTTGCACCAGTACCAGGCTGTTTTGATTACAGTGGCTTTCTGGTATAACTTGAACTCTGGTATTGTGATTCCTCCAACTTTATTCTTCTTTCTTAAGAGTGCTGTGGCTATTTAGGGTCTTTGTTGGTTCCATATAAATTTTTGGAGTAATTGTTCTAGGTCTGTGAAATATGGCATCGGTATTTTAATAGGAACTGCATTGAATCTATAGATTGCTTTGGGTAGTATGATGTTGATTTTACCAATCCATGAACACGGTATATTCTTCTACTTGATTATATCTTCCTCTATCTCTTTCTTTGATGTCCTGTAGTTTTTGGAGTACTAGTCTTTTACCTCCTTGGTTTATTCATAGGTATCTTAATTTTTTGTTGTAATGGTAAATGAGATTGTTTAGTTTCTTTTTCTGAGAATTCATTATTGGTGTATAAAAAAGCCCTTGATTTCTGGGTGTTAATTTTGTATCCTGCTACATTGCCAAATTCATTTATTAAATCTAGTAGTTTTTTGGTGGAATCTTTAGGGTTTTCTATGTACAATATCATGTCATCTGCGAATAATGACAGTTTTACTTCCTCCTTTCCAATTTGGATGCTTTTTATTTCTTCTTCTTGTCTGATCACTATGATAAGACATGGGAAAGCAGAAATCTCAGTCTTGTTCCTGTTCTTAGATGAAATGGTTTTAGTTTTTGCCCATTGAGTATGATGTTGGCTGTAGGTTTGTCATATATGGTCCTTATTATGTTGAGATATCAGGGAAGGAGTTTAAAAGGAGAGTGAAAATAATCAGAATAAAAAATGGGTAAGGGAAAAAAAATTGAGATTTCATTTTTGTCTGATGCCTTGACTGATTTTCTTGGGCATGTTTACACATTTCTTTATATGACATGCAGCAAATTTGATTTTCCAAATTTTGCAACTAATGCATATTAATTTCACCTTGCTTACCAAACAAATAAGCAAATAAAATTCCCAAATCAAAGCCTGCTTAATGCTATAGCATGTGTTTGTTAAATTTTATTAGGTTTCTAACAATTCAGGACTGTTAAAAATACGTTTTAACGAAAAATAAAGTTTAGGAAAATACTGATTAGGTCCACTATTCAAAAAATGTTTTAATAGTTTTGTGTGTTTGTACTTCTTTCCATTGCTTCTATTTATTTTCTGTTTTTCTCTAACATAGTTGACATTTTACTGTTTAAGTAGTATTTTGTATCAAGGTTTTTATTTAAAACTTAGAATATTTCTGCCCTAACTGGGTTGGCTCAGTGGATAGAGCACCGGCCTGCGGACTCAAGGGTCCCAGGTTCGATTCTGGTCAAGGGCATGTACCTTGGTTGCGAGCACATTCCCAGTAGGGCAGTGTGCAGGAGGCAGCTGATCGATGTTTCTCTCTCATCGATGTTTCTCTCTATCCCTCTCCCTTCCTCTCTGTAAAAAAATCAATAAAATATATTTAAAAAAAATAAATAAAACTTAAAATATTTCTTATAGCATGATTTGCCCAAGATTTTGTCAGATAGAAGAAGTATAATTTTTAGACAGAAAACAGTCGTTATGTATATCATGTGATGTTTAACCTAAGAATGATATTAAAGCTGAAGGATCAAAAGGCCATGGCCACCTGTCTTGCATCTACTCACCAGGCCTTGTTAAGCTTCCTCATCTTAGTGTCCAGAGACTTCTTCACAGCTGTACCTTCTTGTCAACTCTTGGAACTCCTTTTTACGATTTATAAATTAATCTAGGCTCTTTGGACATATTTTTTAAAGGCAAATAAAAGTATCATTACTTTAGGGAATTGTTCAAAAGCAGGAGGCAGAGCTTGTGAGTTAACAAGCGAATAAAACCACATTGTTGCTACTGTTCTCTAATGACAGACAACCCAATTATAGATGTTGCTGTGTCCCCAAGGGTGAAAGTCCCAGAAATGTGAGTGTAAATCTCTATGGTGGATTTTTTTTCTACCCAAACCCCAGTGGGCAGGAGCATGGGTCAGAGTTTCCTAATTCTGTGCTGAACGGTGGGAGTGTGCAAGAATGAAACCTGAATTGCTAGAACTTAGTGCAATTTAGAGATCAAATCTTGCCTGGCAAGAAAAGCTACTATTCTGGAAAAATAACTTTATCCTGAAAAGCCTTTCTAAAGCATTGACTCTTAAAGAGCATTAAGGCTCATTAGCTATGGTACAAAGGCTTTATCTAATCTCTGGAATTTAAGACTTGAGACTGAGGTAGCTCGTAGGAACCTTGGAATGAGTTATAGAATTATGAAGTTTAACTGGAATTTCCTAACACAAAAATCAAGACAATAGCTGAAATCTAGAAGTAAAAATTATATTATCCATGCAGATTATCAGAATTTGCATTTGCACTTTATCTTTAAAATTTTGAAAATGCTAGTCATTTTGATAAGGACTTTCAGACTCTGTTAGTAATTACAAGAAACAGTGTTTATTAATATTTATTTATTTATTATTATTTTTATTTCAGAGAGGAAGGGAGAGGGAGAAAGAGAGAGATCAAAACATCAACGATGAGAGAGAATTATTGATTGGCTACCTCCTGCACACACCCCCATTGAGGATCCAGCCCACAACCTAGGCATATGCCCTGACTGGGAATTTTGACCTCCTGGTTCATGGGAATACTAATGTTTTTAGATTTTACGTTTTATTTATTTATTTATTTATTTATTTATTTATTTATTTATTTATTTATTTTTAATCCTCACCTGAGGATATTTTTCATTGATTTTTTTGTTTGTTTTAGAGAGAGTGGAAGGGAGAGGAAGAGACACAGAAAGAGAAACATTGGTGTGAGAGAGACACATTGGTTGCCTCCTGTGCAGGCCCGGATAGAGCCTGCAACCGAGGTATGTGTCCTCGGCTGTAATCAAAGCTGTGACCCTTCAGTCCGCAGGCCAAGGCTGAGCAACTGGCTAGGGCTAGACTTTACATTTTAGTCTTTATATTTCCTTAAAGGATGGGAGTTTTGTGGAATTTTGTTTTGGTTCACTGAGGCTCAGAGTAATCCTTTTGGTAGGATGTAGGTATGGGTGGAGGTGAGGGATGTAGTAGCAAAGGGCATGTGGGATGCCAGCCTTGAGAATATATAGGAGTGTGCACTGAAAATTGAATTTCAATTTTCCTGTTTTATGTGTTTAAAAAAAATTCTAAAATCAAATTTGCTAAGGTATAATTTACATACAATAAAATTCACCGATTTTAGTGTTTAGTTCTAAGTGTTTTGACAAATGCATACAATCCAGGCACCACCGTGATCACTTTCAAGCTTTACAACATTCCCATTATCCTCTGTGTGCCCTCAGTCCCCCTTGCAATTAAAGTCCTCTCCTGCTTCCCCAGGCCCTGACTACTCCCAGTCTGTTTTTGTCCCCATAGTTTTTCCTTTTTTGTAATGTTACATAATATGGAATTATGCCATATGCAGTCTTTGAGTTTGACTTCTTTCACAGAGTTAAATGAATTTTAGGTGCATATATGTTGTGGTTATCAGTGATTTGTTTCTTTCTTAATGAGGAGTATTCCACAGTTTGTCTTATCCATTCACCATTTGAAGAACATTTGGGTTGTTACCAATTTTTAGCAATTATGAATAAAGCTGGTGTAAACATTTGTGTTCACATTTTTATAAATGAACATTTATTTTTATTTCTTTTGGGTAAATGCCTAGGAGTGGAATTGCTCAGCATATAATAAGCATATGTTTATCTTTGTAAGAAATTAGAGCCACTGTTTTCCAAAGTGGCTCTAGCATTTGCATTCTCGTTTGCAATGTATGAGAGAGTCAGTTGTTGTGCATACTGGTATTAGGGTGGTTTTTTCCCCTCATTCTCATATATACTTATCGGCATCTTATTGTGGCTTTCATTTGCATTTCAATAATGACACTGATATATTTTCCCCTTTATTTGCCATTCATATAATCTTCGTTGGTGTAGTGTCTGTTTAAAACTTTTGCTTATTAAAAAAATTGGGTGGTTGTGTTTCTTATTATTGAATTTTGAGATTTCCTTATGTATATATTCTGGACAAAAACCATTTATCAGTTATGTGTTTTGTAAACATTTTCTCCCAATATTTTTGTTTTCTTCTAAGGATATGTCTATTTTGTCTAGGTTGTCCTTTTTGTTGAAATAGAGTTGTTCATAGTATTTTTTCATAATTGTGTGTATTTCTGTGGGATCGATTGTTATTTCACCTCTTTCATTTCTGATTTTGTTTATTGGAGTCCTCTCTCTTTGCTTTTTGGTGAGCCAGCCCAGAGGTTCTTCAATCTTGTTTATTTTTTCCACCACGAGCTTTCCAAAACCAGCTCTTGGTTTTGTTGATCTTTTGTATTGTTTTTTGGTCTCTATTTTGTTTATCTCTGCTCTTATCTTTATTATTTCCTTACTTCTGCTTACACTGGGCTTTTTTTGTTGCTCTCTTTCTAACTCTTTGAGTTGTAGGGTAGGTAATTTATTACCATTGTTTCTTGTTTTTTTGTGGTAGGCTTGTAGAGCTATGAATTTCCTTCTCAAGACTGCTTGAAAGCAGTGTCCCATAGATTTTGGATTGTTGTATTTTCATTGTCATTTGTTGCCATGATGCTTTTTATTTCTTCTTTGATCTCTCTGGTAACCCAGTCATTGTTTAATAGCATGCTATTTAGCCTCCAGGTGTTTGATTTTTTTTTAATTGTAGTTGATTTCCAGTTTTATGCCATTGTGATCTGAGAAGATGCTTGATATGATTTCTATCTTGTTGAATTTGAAGAGACTTTGCATGTGACCCAATATATGGTCTGTCTTTGAAAATGACCCATGTGCACTTGAGAAGAATGTATATTCTGTGGCTTTGGGGTGAAATGTTCTGAAGATGTCAATTAATTCCATCTGATTTAGTGAGTCATTTAGGATTGATGTTTCTTTGCTGAATTTTTGTTTAGAGGATTTGTCCAATGGTGATAGTGGGGTGTTAAAGTCCCCTACTATGACTGTATTGCTGTCAATCTCTCCCTTGATATCCTCCAGAAGGTTTTTTTTATGTATTTGGTTGCTCCTGTATTTGGTGCATATATGTTTACCAGAGTCATTTCTTCTTGTTGGATTGCTCCCTTTATTATTATGAAGTGGCCTTCCTTATCTCTTGTTATGCCCTTCACTTTGAGATCTAATTTGTCAGATGTAAGTATTGCTACCCCAGCTTTTTTTTCATTTCCATTCACCTGAAAAACCTTTTTCCATACCTTCACCATCAGTCTGTGTGAGTCTTTTTTTCTGAGGTGGGTTTCCTGTAGACAGCAGATATGTAGGTCATGTTTTCTTATCCACTCAGCTACCCTATGTCTTTTGATTGGGGCATTTAATCCATTTACATTTAAAGTTATTATTGATATGTACTTATTTGTCGCCATTTTTATTCTTTACGCCTGTGTTCCTTCTTCATTTCCTATTTCTTCTTTTTACAGCAGACCCTTTTAGCATTTCTTGCATTGCTGGTTTGGTGGTAATAAACTCCCTAAGTCCTTTTTTGTCCGTGAAGCTCCTGTTTCACCCTCAATTTTGATTGATAGCCTTGCTAGGTACAGTATTCTTGGATTCAGACCCTTCCTTTGCATGACTTTGTATATTTCATTCCATTCCATTCTTGCCTGATGTGTTTCTGTTGAGAAATCAGTCGCCAGTCTGATGGGGGATCCTTTGTAGGTAACTTTCTGTCTCTCTCTGGCCGCTTTTAAGATTCTTACTTTGTCGTTGGTGTTTGCCAATTTAATTATAATGTGCCTTGGCATCGGTCTTTTGGGCTTCATTTTGTTTGGGACTCTGTGAGCTTCTTGTATTTGTGTGAGTTTTTTCTTCCCTATATCAGGGAAGTTTTCTGTCATTATTTCTTCATACAGGTTTTCTGTTCCTTGCTCAGTTTCCTCTCTTTCTGGCACCCCTATTATGTGGATGTTGTTTCATGTCATGTTGTCCCAAAGTTCCCTTAGGCTCTCCTCCTGTTTTTTAAGTTTTTTTTTTTCTAGATGCTGCTCTGCTTGGGTATTTTTTCCTACCTTGTGTTCTAGCTCACTGATGCGGTCCTCTGCTTCTTTTAGTCTAATGCTGATGCTTTCTATTGAGTTCCTTATAGCAGCAATGTCATTTTTCATTTTTTCTTGGTTCTTCTTCATTTCCTCTTGGTTTTTATACATATTGTTGAATTTGTCTTCCATTCTTTTCAGCGACCTTATGACCATTTCTCTGAATTCTTTCTCTGAAAGGTTGCTTGTCTCCATTTTGTTTACTTCCTTTTCTGGTGATGCCTCCTTTTCTTTCATATGTGGGCTTTTTCTTTGTCTCCCCAGGATCTCTCTTCTTCGGGTGTCTGGTTTTGTAGCTCTCTCTATCCTTTTTGTAGCCGAAATCTGACCTTTCCGTGAGGAGTGCAGAGCTCATCCAAGTCTGCGTATTCACGCTGCTAGAGATCCGGTGTTTCTGGGTTCGCAGCTGTTCCCTGGGTGGTGTTGTTGTAGATTCCCAGGATGTATAGTTTTCCAATAACAGCCACTCTCCCCTTTAAGATGGCACGGGCTCCGCGGCAGAGCTGATCTCTCCGGGAGAGATTTCAGCAGCAGTGGAGGTTTCCTGGTAAGGGGAGCCCAGTTCGGCAGTCCCCAACAGTCCCTTGGAGTATAGCTGTCCTTCACCCCCAAATATACACTCCCCGTACGTCCACACGCTCTCCTTTCGTTCTCTCCTTCTCACACTATCTTGCAGTCTGCCTTCCCATCGGCAGCCATCTTGTGTCCTATTTTTGTTTTCTTGATAGTAACTTTTGAAAAGCAGCAGTTTTTAATTTTCATAGAGTCCATTTGGATTATGCTTTTTTCTGTTCTGTCTTTGGAATCTTTATTTAACCCAAGGTCACAAAGATTTTTCTAGGGGCTTTCTTTGTTTTATATTTTACATGTATGTCTATGATCAATTTTGAATTGCTTTTAGTACAGGGTAAAAGATCATTCAGTTGTTTTTATGTCAATTTTTGGAAAAGACTATCATTTTTCTATTGAATTGCCTTTGAACTTTGTTTAAAAGTCAGTTGACTATATATATGAGAGATTATTTCTGAACTCTGTTCTATTCCACTGATGTATAGGTCTGTGACACTTTGCCAGTGTGAATTCTTCAAATTTGTTCTTTTTCAAATTATTTTGGCTAGTCTTAGTCATTTTGCTTTACATTTTAGAATTAGCTTGTCAATTTCTAAAAAACAATAATCCTGCAGAGATCATAGGATTGTATAAATATATACACCAACTTGGAAGAGAATTGACATCTTGACAAAATTGAATTTTCCAATCCATGAACACAGTGCATCTCTACACTTAGTCTTTAAAAAATCTGTCTCATTGTGTTTTGTGGTTTTCAGCAAATAGGTCTTACACATGTTTTGTTAGATTTATACATAAATAGACATGGTACTTTAACTAACAATTTTTCAACTTCCAATTATTCATTGCTAGTATGTAGTAATATAGTTAATTTTTATATATTGATCTTATATCATGTGACCTTGCTAAACTTACTCATTAGTTCTAGTAGCTCTTTTGTAGATTCTTCAGGATTTTCTGTGTAGACAGTTGTATTTGTGAGTAGAGTTTTATTTTTTCTTTATATTTTACTGATATCTGTTATTAGCCTTATTTCTTTCCTTCTGCTTACAGTGGATTTAATTTATACTTCTCTTTCTAGTTAAGATAGAACCTTAGATAGCTGGTCTGAAACCTATATTTTCTAATGTAAGCATTTAATGCAATACATTTCTTCTGCTTTAGTTGTATGCCAATTTGTTATTTTCTGTATGACTTAAAGTTATTTGTTTCTCTTCTTCCTTGCTGTCTTCATCTGTGTTTCATTGATTTTTTTTGTTTTTGTAGTGACATGCTTTGATTTTTTTTTCTTATTTTCTTGTATGCATCTTCTTTATAGGTATTTGCTTTGTGGGATTACATAAAATATCTTATAGAAATCTATTTTAAACTGCGACAACTTGGCCCTGGCTGATGTGACTCAGTTGGTTGGGCATCGTCCCATGCACCTGGCAGTTGCTGGTTTGATTCCCGGTCAGGGCACATGCCTGGGTTGTAGGCTGGACCCCCAATAGGGGTGTGCAGGAGGCAACTGATCAATGTTATGTTCTCATGTCGATGTTTCTCTTTCTCTTTCCCTTACCCTTCCTCTCTCTCTAAAAGTCAATTTAAAAAACTCTTAAAAAAAACAAGAAAAAAAAAACTGTAGCAACAACTTACTTTAACTGCATAGAACAACTTTATTCCTGTACACTTCCCTTTATGTTATCAATGTCCCAAATTATATGAGCAGTTATAATTATTTTTTATGCTTTCATCTTATAAATTGTACATCAGAATTAAAAATGATGTAGGCACCCCCAGTTGCAGTATTATAGGTTTCTGAATTTGTATATTTACCTTTACCAGAAAGCTATATATTTTTATATGCATTCCCGTTGCTATTTGGCATTTTTACTTGAAGGACTTTCTTTAGCAGTTCTTGTAAGGGAGGTCAATTGGTGATGAAGTCCCTCAGCTTTTGTTTATCTGGAAAGTTCTTTATTTCTCCATTTTTATAGGACAGCTTTTCCAGTTATAGTATTTTTGGTTGGCAGCTTTTTCTTTTAGCACTTTAAATATTTCTTCCCTCGGTTTTCTAGCCTGTATGCTGAGAAATCTGTTCTTGATCTTATAGAAGCTCCCTTTCACATGATTGGTACTTTTCTCTTGCTACTTTCAAGTTCTTTCTTTGTCTTTGACTTTTGACAGTTTGATTATAATGTGTGTAGGCCTCTTTGGGTTAATGCTAGTTGTAGTCTTTTAAGCTTCTTGAATTTGAATATACATTACCTTCCCCAGATTTATGAAGTTTCTGGTCATTACTTCTTTACATAAGCTTTTTGTCCCATTCTCTCTTCTCCTAAAATATTCCATAATGCATATATTGATTCACATATGGTGTCCCATAATTCCTTTAACTTTCTTTACTTTTCTTTGTTCTTTTTTCTTTTTATTCCTCTGACTTAATAATTTCAAATGACTTGTCTTCAAGTTTGCTGACTTTTTCTCCTGCTTGGTCAAGTCTGTTGATCCTCTCTAGTGAATTTTCAATTCAGTTATTGTATTCATCAGCTCCTGAATTTGTTTCTGTCTCTTCATTGATATTCTCATTTTGTTCATGCATTGTTTCCCTGATTTTGTTCAGTTGTCTGTGTTTTCTTATATCACATTGAACTTACTGAGATGATAATTTTGAATTCATAGCTTTTCATTTCTTTAAGGGCCAATTTCTGGAAATTAATTTTATTTCTTTAAATAAAATTGGTCCATGTTTCCTTGTTTCTTTATGTGCCTTGCTATTTTTGATTGTTATTTGTGCACTAAAAATAAAACTAGGCTCCTCTCCCAGTCCTTATGGACTGGCTTCAGATAGGGGAAAACTTTCTCTGATCAGCCTAGGTAGTGATTCTTAGGGTTGTTATTGGTAGTATTGGTCCTTTTATGGGGATGTGTCTTCTCTGGTCCTATGCATGTAATTTCACAGTTAGAGAGGTTTGTTGATTTCATTTTCAGGAGACTATCATCTCTTGTTCATCTAGTGGTTGTCTGTTAGTACTGCAGGTTCTCTGATACCAAGTAAGCTGCTGAACTCCTTTTATTCTCAGTAGTTCCTAAGCATTCAAAATATGCCAGTTCCTCATCAATGCTGAGTCAGGTAAGAAGGAACCAGTTCCTTAGGCAGTCCCCCAAAAGGTGGGATATTGGATATGAATTCTACTCTTCTCTTTCTCTCCCAGGGGAGAAGCCATGAGTTGGATGTGTTTTCCTGATTAACTGAGCTTTACTGGCTTAGGGGAAGGGCTATTGCAGATGAAATACAGTAGCTTTTCTTACTCATTTAGGGGTACTTGTTCTTGGCTTTGTGTTCACCCGGGGTACTTACTCACCTGGGGTTATTGCGAATTCCTCGCTGGTTTCTGGATTTGCCATAAAGGCTTTTTGGACTGTATATTGTTAAGTTTTTGTCTCTGTTGGGGATTGAGGTCTGGGGCTTCCTATTTTATTATCTTGATGATATCCCTTTATAAGTTTTATAACAAAAGAATGAGATATTGGTATCAGAAGGCACCATATTCTATAGCTCTAAATGAATTCATTTGTCTACATCCAGCTGCCATGCTCTTTCTCTGCAGAGATTCCTAAGCCAGTGGAATGCAGTCAATGAAAATCAAGTATCATTTAGAAAACAATGATCTTTGCTATTAAAAATGAAACTTGGTTGATAAGTCCCTCTATATAAGTGGTTCTCAACCTGTGGGTCGCGACCCCTTTGGGGGTCGAATGACCCTTTCACAGGGGTCGCCTAAGACCATTGGAAAACACATATATAATTACAAATTGTTTTTTTGATTAATCACTATGCTTTAATTATGTTCAATTTGTAACAATGAAAATACATCCTGCATATCAGATATTTACATTACGATTCATAACAGTAGCAAAATTACAGTTATGAAGTAGCAACAAAAATAATTTTATGGTTGGGGGTCACCACAACATGAGGAGCTGTACTAAAGGGTTGCGGCATTAGGAAGATTGAGAACCACTGCTCTATATCATATTTTGAGTTACCTTTTCAATGGAAGTTTCATTAAAATGGGAATTAAAATTATCAGCCTCTTGGTGATGCATTACTAGGTGACATTGTAAATCCCTATGGCAACCTATGAAGACAATTCGATTGTAAGCCTGCTAGTATTTGGTATATAGATCTTTAAAATGTTTATTAAATTGATAAGTGAAAAAAGATACTTCATTATCCAAATTTGTAACAACAAACATGTCATTGTCCAACATTGACATTCTTAATTTGGTTTCTAAAATCACTGTAAAACTGAATGAGTGACCATACTTTCTCTTAAGCTTAAAGAAAGTAGAAACTCAAATCTCTGTTTAAAAGGACACTGCACAGCTCTTTGGAAAGATGGGATGATATAATAAAAAATGGAGAATTGACATAATATTTATTATATGTACTATAGATAGAAACAGAAACGTAAATATCTGTCTACCTATCTATTCATCTATATCTAAACCTATCTTTTCATAGATAGAAATGTAATTGTCCCTTTGCTTTAGAAGTTGTAGGCTGTTAAATTAATGCCCAAAGTCAAAATAAGCAAATGTCTAATATAAACATTTATATTGTATGGAGTACAATAAATGGAATATAAAATACCAACTAAAGAAATAATTTTTTGAGCCACTTGGCCTGGAGGTCAAACCCTCCCTGGTATTAGCTAAAACAATCAAGGCTTAACTACAAGACTGCGCACAAAGACCACTAGGGGGTGCACCAAGAAAGCATAACAAAATGCGGAGACAAAGAAACAGGACAAAATTGTCAATGGAAGATATAGAGTTTAGAACCACACTTTTAAGGTCTCTCAAGAACTGTTTAGAAGCCGCCGATAAACTTAATGAGATCTACAAAGAAAACTAATGAGACCCTCGATGTTATGTTGGGGAACCAACTAGAAATTAAGCATACACGGACTGAAATAACGAATATTATACAGACTCCCGACAGCAGACCAGAGGAGCGCAAGAATCAAGTCAATGATTTGAAATGCGAGGAAGCAAAAAACACCCAACTGGAGGGGCGGAATGAAAAAAGAATCCAAAAATGCGAGGATAGTGTAAGGAGCCTTTGGGACAGCTTCAAGCGTACCAACATCAGAATTATAGGGGTGCCAGAAGATGAGAGAGAGCAAGATATTGAAAACCTATTTGAAGAAATAATGACAGAAAACTTCCCCCACCTGGTGAAAGAAATGGACTTACAGGTCCAAGAAGTGTGGAGAACCCCAAACAAAAGGAATCCAAAGAGGACCACACCAAGACACATCATAATTAAAATGCCAAGAGCAAAAGACAAAGAATCTTAAAAACAGCAAGAGAAAGAAACTCAGTTACCTACAAGGGAATACCTATACGACTGTCAGCTGATTTCTCTACAGAAACTTCGCAGGCCAGAAGGGAGTGGCAAGAAATATTCAAAGTGATGAATACCAAGAACCTACAACCAAGATTACTTTATCCAGCAAAGCTATCATTCAGAATTGAAGGTCAGATAAAGAGCTTCACAGATAAGGAAAAGCTAAAGGAGTTCATCACCACCAAACCAGGATTATATGAAATGCTGAAAGGTATCCTTTAAGAAGAGGAAGAGGAAGAAAAAGGTAAAGATACAAATTATGAGCAACAAATATGCATCTATCAACAAGTGAATCTAAGAATCAAGTGACTAAATAATCTGATGAACAGAATGAACTAGTGATTATAATAGAATCAGGGACATAGAAAGGGAATGGACTGACTATTCTTGGGGGGGGAAAGGGGTGTGGGAGATGCGGGAAGAGACTGGACAAAAATCGTGCACCTATGGATGAGGACAGTGGGTGGGGAGTGAGGGCGGAGGGTGGGGCGGGAACTGGGAGGAGGGGAGTTATGGGGGGGGGGAAAAAGAGAAACAAATGTAATAATCTGAACAATAAAGATTTAATTAAAAAAAAAATGTTCGACCAAACAGCAGGCTAATGTTTAAGTTGATAATTTTGTATGGCCTTCCAGTGATAAAAAAAAAAAAATAAAAAATAATTTTTTGATGTTATCATTCCGTTAAAAACATAAGTCCACTTAAAAGTAGCCATGGCATGCATATCTAGTGCTTTGAAAATAGTAAATACTTTAGCAATCAGAATCCTAGCCTCTAGTTATTTTCCCCAAAGTGTTTTCACTTTTTGCTTTGGTGGTGGGTGGCCATTATTTATTAAGAACATCAGCTACCACATGTGATGCAGAACAGGTCATAGAGGCCTCCTTTTGTAAGAGATATAATAAAACACATATGAGGGAATATGTCAGGGAGCTTATATTAATAAAAATAAGGAACACCTGGGGCAGAACTCCATGGGTAAAAGTCCAGGGACCCCAGCATTCAGGACTTAGTGCTATGGAAAGCATTCCATGGTTGTTTTTGTCTTGTAGCTCTCGGCCCTCCTCCTACTGGCCCAGTGACACAGGCACCCTGGGATTCATATCTGCTGACTCTAAACCTCCATGGTTATGTTTATTTTCATTTGAAAGTCAATATTCAGAGACTTGTTGCCCAGTATATCTGTTTGAACACGGGGGTGGGGAGGAGCAGTGGGAGAAATCAAAAGCTTCTTTGAAGCTGGTGACTTTCACCTTTTAGGAGTTGGGTTGTTTAGGAGTTGCTGTGTCAGTCCCTGTTGCCTGGGGAGAGCTTCCTATCGCTCAGAAGCCCTGGGTATTAGCCAGCATCAGATTGCACATTGTGTGAAGGAATGCGTCTTGGACTCTTGAGTGGCTGTTCCTGTTGTTTTGGCGGAGGAGGCAGCTACTGTCTGTTCCTTCTGTCTAATGATAAATGTTGTAAGTGAGGGTGGAAGGAATGATGTGCTTGCTTGTGTTAGCATTTGCAAAGTGTGTGCTTGGACCAGGATGAGGTTCTGATGGCCTTCCTGGACAATGCCTGTTAGCCTTACATCTTTCACACTTACTGAGAAAGTTTACACAAGCCTTTACTTAATAGGGTCTCTTCCTGCTATTTACTAATACCTTACATGGACTTGTCCTGGGCTTTTTACATTTTCTTGCTTTGTTTACAAGTTTAAATGAATAACTACCTACCTGTTGTGCCACATAAGTTGGTAGGTGATGGGTGGGACTCTTACCCCTCCAAGGGTCCTGGGTTTTCTCTCTCGACTCTACGCATTGCCCCGAGCAAGCTCTAGAACACCTGGGGACCCCAAGGCCAGCATGGATCTTCTTTCCTCTTGGCCAGCGATCACTGCTAATAGTAAGTGCTGTGTGCCAACCCCTTACCATTTACTAGATCCTGTGCCCTGTACTTTATCCATAATGGTCCTGTTCATACCCAGAATGACTCTGAGAGGTGGGTACTATTATCTGTTATTTATTCTTACCTTGTTCCTCTCATTCTCCCCCGTACCTCCATCATTGTAATCTCTCCCCCCCCCCCCAGGTAGTTGGGGTTGTTTTATTTACTGGTGTCCCCAGCACCTAAGCAGTGTCTGGCACATAGCATGAACTTGGTGTTAACATTTGCTGAGCACTGAGTGGAAGATGTGCTTACAGATGAGACATTAATGACCTTGCTGAAGACTCCACAGGCAGTAAGTGGTAAAGATAGCACTTGATTCAGGTCCTTTGTAACCTTCATGCTCTACAACCCTTCCACGGGAAGGAGGGACACAAGGGAGTGCAGGGGGGCTGGCATATGGGGAGAGCCTCTTCCTGGTACCCCATGCCATTCATTTTGGCCTCTGCCTTCTCCTTGTCTGGATCTTTGCCCTTCCCCATTCCCTTAGCCCACTGTAGGCCATTC
Source organism: Myotis nattereri (assembly GCF_964212035.1). Taxonomy (NCBI): domain Eukaryota; kingdom Metazoa; phylum Chordata; class Mammalia; order Chiroptera; family Vespertilionidae; genus Myotis; species Myotis nattereri. The sequence goes on from NC_138076.1 coordinate 110,425,867, forward strand.
TGTCAGCTAGACAGAAATTTCTACTTTGCTATATTGGAAGTAGGTGCAGTGAAAGGACTTAGCTGCCTCCTGCCTCTTTTATTGTGGACCTGGGAGAAGGGACACTGAGCTTTGGCCTGAAGGAGGAGGCTTAATAGCTGTCTCATTGCACAAAGACCCAGGTTGTGAGAAGCTGGAGAAGACAGGTGTAGTAAGCTGGCTTGGCCCTAATGCAAGGTGGCCTTATCCTTGATCTTTCAGGAGTTGAATAAGAAAACTGCCCCAAAATTGAGAGGATTAAGATTGCCAACCCACCCCTTCTTTTTACTGAGAGTAAAGGAGGTTAGGGCAAGACTAGGCAGGAATCTGCTGGATGAGGGGAAAGGCAGGAGAGGATTCCTCCAGATCTTTTGGGGCTAGGGTGTTGGCTGTGAGGAACTTGGGAGGGGAGAGGAGGGTTTTTGTGTTTCCTGTGGGCACCGCTGAGCAGCAGCTCCTCGTGGTCTAAACAAGGGGGTCAAGAATGCTACTTATTTCTTCCCAAGTGTCTCCCTCATTCTTTCCTCTAGCTAACCCTTGAAAGTTGGTTTGGCTGTGGGAAAATATTGTGAATGACAGTCACTTTACATGCATGGCATTCCATGCAGGGATTTTTCATATTGTCAAATATGGACAGGGCTAGCTTTTGGTAAGTGTTTTGATTGCAGTGCAAGACTTTTCATGTTTTTAGCTTTATTAATTCGTCACTTGGGGAACATGGCTATCTCTTCATAACTCAGAAATTAGAAGAAAGATTACATCCCATTTCCTGAGCACAACCTGGGGAGGGAGCAGGGCAGGCTGCCCTGTGAGGCTACTTGCTGTCAAGACCAATGTGGGACTTGAAATATGCTCCGAGATAACTAGTGAGAAACCTTAAAGTTACTATTATGGCTGAAAGTGTAATAAAATATGGAAAATATACCTTAAAACTCCCACTGTTGTGTGCACTTCAATGGAGCAGTTTTCAGTAGTTGTAGTTGAGGTCTAACTGCTGTTCTTTATAGAATTCATGACCATATATCCACGCTTCTCTGCTTGTACCTAGATATTTTTATTAAATGCCTGCTAGCTCTCTAATCATAAGTAGGGAATCCCTTTTTTTAGAGATTAAGAAATGGAAGCTGATGCCCAGCCAGTGTGGCTCAGTGGTTGTGTCGAGCTATGAACCAGGAGGTCATGGTTCGATTTCCGGTCAGGGAACATGCCTGGGTTGTGGGCTCGATCCCCAGTGGGGGCATGTAAGAGGCAGCCATACAGACCAATGGAACAGAACAGAGAACCCAGGAATCGACCCAAGCCATTATGCTCAATTAATATTTGACAAAGGAGGCAAGAGCATACAATGGAATCAAGACAGTCTCTTCAGTAAATGGTGCTGGGAAAATTGGACAGACACATGCAAAAAAAAAAAAAATGAAAGTAGACCACCAACTTACACCATACACAAAAATAAGCTCAAAATGGGAAAGGACTTAAACATAAGATGGGAAACTTTCATTAACATCTTAGAACAGGGGTCCTCAAACTACGGCCTGTGGGCCACATGCAAATACAAATATTGTATTTGTTCCCGTTTTGTTTTTTTACTTCAGAATAAGATATGTGCAGTGTGCATAGGAATTTGTTCTTAGTTTTTTTTTAAACTATAGTCCGGCCCTCCAACGGTCTGAGGGACAGTGGACTGGCCCCCTGTTTAAAAACTTTGAGGACCCCTGTCTTAGAAGAATCCATACGCAGCAAAATATCAGACTTATGTTGCAGCAATATCTTTACCGGTAGAGCTCCTAGAGCAATGGAAAATAAGGAGAAAATAAATAAATTGGACTACATCAAAATAAAAAGTTTCTGCACAGCAAAAGAAACCATCAACAAAACAAGAAAGCACACTGCATGGGAGAACCTATTTGCCAATGTTCTCTCTGATAAGGGCCTAATCTCCAAAATTTATAGGGAATTCATACATCGTAACAAAAGGAAGATAAACAATCCAATAAAAAAATGGGCAAAGGGCTTAGACACTTTTTGAAAGTGGACATACAGAAGGCCAAGAGACATATGAAAACATGCTCAAAGTCACTAATCATCCAAGAGATGCAAATCGAAATGACAATGAGATACCATCTCATACCTGTCAGAATGGCTGTCATCAACAAATCGACAAAAGACAAGTGATGGCTAGGATGTGGAGAAAAAGGAACCCTCGTGCACTGCTTGTGGGAATGCAGACTGGTGCAGCCACTGTGGAAAACAGTATGGAATTTCCTCAAAAAATTAAAAATGGAATTGGCACTTTACCCACTAATTCCACTTCTAGGAATATATCCAAAGAAATCAGAAACACCAGTCAGAAAGGACATATGCACCCCTATGTTCATAGCAGCACAATTTACAATACCTAAGATTTGGAAATAGCCTAAGTGCCCATCAGCTGATGAGTGGATTAGAAAACTGTGGCACATCTACACAATGAAATACTATCCTATATAATAAAAGAGAAACATGCAAATTAACTGTCCCTCTGCTATTCTCAAGCCACGCCCACAATCCACACCCACAAGCCAATCAGGAGCAAGTATGCAAATTAACCCAACTAAGATGGCAGTGGCTACGGAGCTGGAGTGAGCAGGAGGCTTGGGTTTGCCCCAGTGATGGAGGAAGCCAAGCTTCCTGCCTGCCCTGGCCAGACCTGGACTCCGCTCAAGGCTACAAAGTTTCAATTATAGGAGATAAATAAATCCCAGGAAAAAAAAAGAGAGAAAAAGGAGAGGCTGGGAGCTTGGGTCGCTGGAGGACGTGGCCAGCCTGAAAACAGCCATTAGCCCCTCACCCAGACTAGCCAGGCACCCCATAGGGACCCCCACCCTGAAGGGGGTGTGGCCAGCCTGAAAACAGCCATCAGTCCCTCACCCAGGCTGGCCAGGCACCCCAGTGAAGCCCCCACCATGAAGGGGGTTTGAGCAGCCTGCAAATAGCCATCAGCCCCTCACCCAGGCTGGCCAGGCACCCCCACCCTGATCCAGGACACCCTGCAGGGCAAACCAGTCAGCCCCCACCCGTGCACCAGGCCTCTATTCTATATAATAAAAGGGTAATATGCAAATTGACCCTAACAGCAGAAAGACTGGGAATGACTGGTCACTATGACACACACTGACCACCAGGGGGCAGATGCTCAATGCAGGTGCTGCCCCCTGGTGGTCAGTGCGCTCCCACAGGGGGAGCTCTGCTCAGCTACAAGCCAGGCTGATGGCTGCCAGCACAGCGCTGGTGGCGGGAGCCTCCCCCGCCTCCTCAGCAGCGCTAAGGATGTCCGACTGCAGCTTAGGCCTGCTCCCTGCTGGCAAGTGGACATCCCCTGAGGGCTCCCAGGCTGCCAGAGAGATGTTTGACTGCCAGCTTAGGCCCGCTCCCCCGGGGAGTGGGCCTAAGCCAGCAGGTGGACATCCCCCGAGGGGTCCCAGACTGCGAGAGGGCACAGGCCGGGCTGAGGGACCCCCTCGAGTGCACAAATTTTTGTGGACTGGGCCTCTAGTGCTGTTATAAAATAGAAGGAACTCTTACCATTCGCAACAGCATGGATATCCCTGGAGAGCATTATGCTAAGTGAAATAAGCCAGCAGGAGAAAGATAAATATCACATGATTTCATTCATATGTGGAATATAATGAACAATGTAAACTGATGAACAAAAACAGATCCAGAGATAGAGAAGCATTGAAAAGACTGTTAAACTTCACAGGGAAGGGAGAGGGAGTGGAGAGGGTAAGAAATCAACCAGAGGACTTGTATGCATGCATATAAGCATAACCAATGGACACAGACACTAGGGAGGTGAGGGCATGTGCGGGGAGTGGGAGTGGGGATGACGGGGAGAGGTCAGTGGGGAAAAAGGAGGCATATGTAATACTCTATGTAACTCTTGAAACAATAAAGAATTCAAAAAAATTACCCTGTTACTTATATCTAATTAGCTTGATATGTTTTGGGTACTTTCCTGAGATGTTGGAATAAGTGAGAGTCATTGTCTTATTATATAAACCAGGGGTGGGCAAACTTTTTGACTCGAGGGCCACAATGTGTTCTTAAACTGGACCGGAGGGCCGGAACAAAAGCATGGAACTAATATAAATTTTGTGTGAACTAATATAAATTCAAAGTAAACATCATTACATAAAAGGGTACGGTCTTTTTTTTTTTTTAGTTTTATTCATTTCAAATGGGCCGCCCACGGGCCGTAGTTTGCCCACAGCTGATATAAACAGTGATAAAAATGAGAAATGAAAAACGAGTTATCTTGAGTCCTGCTACCCTCACCAATTACACATCTTTATCTTTTCTGTTGTCTTCTGATACTTACAGAATTTTATGTATAATTTTATATTGTGCTTCCCCACCCCCTCCTTACTCTCAAGGGTTTTATTCTACATTATGTTTATATTTCTGTAATAGAAACCCAGGGTACATACCTTGGACTTAGGCTTGGTCCCTATCCTGTGTGGTCTCCCACCCCGCCTTCTCAGGCTGGGTCCTGGGAAGTTCTGCCCACCTGACAGAATGGCCTGCACTGGCTAAGGGAATGGGGAAGGGCAGAACTCCAGACACGGAGAAGGCAGAGGTGACAAGGCCTCCCCAATGCTCCTCGGGCTTAGGTCAGTTCAGAGGCCTCAGTTTGTGATCCAAGGGCTGAATCTGGCCACATACAGTTTAAAAATTTTTATGTGTGTGTTTGAATGACTCACTGATGTTTTTAAACATTTTTACATAAAATGTAAATTCTAGCAGCTCTTTAGAATCAGATTTCCCAGCCACAGTGAGCTGGTCTGGCAACGATGACTCTGCCTGGGTTACCATCACTCCCTTACGTTTTCTTAATACTGAGGCCAAAAGGCTATTGCCTCATGTCATGGTTCTTACATGGTTGGTCTTAGAATGGAGAGGATAGTGAAATATTTCTTGTGTTTGTATCTCAATTAAAAATTGGAAAACAGAAATCAGACTGAAAACTGAATTCTATATCACCTCGCTTATCTCCCTTGTTACTTCAGCCGGGGAAGCCCTTGACTTTGCTCCCCTGCCCCTCCTGTCCAGGCCTACATCTTGACCCCGAAAGTCCTAACATTTTGCCAGCAAGAAGAGGCACAGAAGTGAGTCCAAAGAGGGGTCTGTCTCCCAGATGCTGAGAACTCAGCTGGCTTCCACTCCTTGCCCACTTCCCTCTGTCACCTCCTCCGCTCTCTGCCCCACCCCATCAATGTCCCAGATGTCATGGGATGCGTCCTTTCCCCTAGGCAACCCAAGATCCAGTTGAGTACTGACTGAGAACTGGGAGCATTGCATAGAGCCCAGCCCCATGGCAGAGCTCAGCTTCTCCTCACCGAGGGCCACCCACGTGACCCTGTGCCTTGCCTTGGAGGCCCCACCCTGTCCCTAGCCTCCTCAGAATTCCCTTTTTAGAGGGGAAGGCAGTGGCAGGAGAAGCTTTGACCCTAACTAGTTACCACTTGCCCCCACGAATGGCCAGCAGTTTTGGGGATAATGATAGGAACTACCTGATAAGGGTCTACTGAGTAAATGGCTAACGCAGGTAACCAGTAGTGTGATGTTAGCTGTGATTGTCCTTGTTATGGTAGGGCAGTGGGAAGGACTGCTGTAAACTTAGCTTCCTAATACAAGCACTACTGCCAGTGTTGGGTTTTCTTTCTCTTCTCATGTGTATGTTTTGTTTGTTTAGTGCATGGCTGTCACTAAAAGAAACAATTATTTCATATGTGTTCCATGTGTATTTAAGTGAAAATATCATTGTTCTAGCACTGCTAAACATTTGTTTTGATATTTCTTACTCTTTTTTTTTCTTTTTTCTTTTTTTGAGAGAGAGAGAGAAACATCAATGTGAGAGGGGAACATTGACTGGCTGCCTCCTGCACACCTCCTACAGGGGATGGAGCCCCAACCTGGGCATGTGCCCTGATTGGGAATCGAATCCACAATTGAACCAGCAACCTTTCTGTGCATAGAATGACGCCCAGCCAACTGAGCCACACCTGCAGCGCTGGTTTGATATTTCAACACAAGGACCTCTTTGATACCTGAAACAGCTTCCGTATGGAAGGCAATTTTGTTTAGGATATTTCCTTAAAGAGGGACTGTTGCGCTAGAAGCTATGTACTCTTATTTTTAAAAATGGATTTAGATCTTGTTGACTTTCCAGAGGGTGTGTATGTAATGGTTTCATGGTCGGTGTTTTGAGACTCTGAAAGAAATGAAGTTTGGGGTTCAGTGTAGCTGTTCTCTTCTTGTCTATTAGTATGTGAACAATGAGTTGGTTTTTGGTGTCTTTCCCTGGAGAAAGAGAAAATCCTCAGCGGCCTGATGATGTCACTGTTCTTGTGTCGAGCACCCTGGAGGCTGGTGCATCCCACCCCAGGCTGAGTGATCCTGGCTGTCCCCTACCTTGGCTCGTCATCACTCACAGTGGCTGCCTGTGTGCTATGGGGGGACACTGCTGCTACTTGGCACAGGTTGGTGCTCCAGACTCTGCTCAACTTGCTGCCAGGGCTGAGCCTGTGGTGTTCTGGGCATGGTCAAGTTTTCCAGGGCCAGGAGGGGTCCTCATGTTTCTCCTGAAGCTGCTCTATTCTCACGTGCTGCTTCTGTGACATGGAGACATGGGCTGCCTAATGGGAATGCTTGATGCTCTCAAGATATTTGTGAGAGGAGAGATCCTGTTATGTAGGGAAGATAGATTTAGCTCTAACCTCCTCCAGGTACCATGCTGTTGATAGCCTTCTTGAGAACCATTAGGTGTAAAAGATTGAATTCAGTCTTAAACTTCTATAATGTGTACGTATTGTGACTGTCCCCTCAAAATCCATTCCACCTCTGTTATGAGATAGCATTTGGCATAAAGGAATGGTCTCAGATGTAGGAGTGGCCTTAACTGTCTAATCAACCAGGGGAGTCCCACTACCTTGCCAGCAAGGGAGTCAGGCATCAGGCCCAGCTGACAAGAGCACAGCTCTCCAGCAGGTGATGGTGCCAGATTGAGGGAGTGGCTCCAGTAAGACTGAAAAGTGCCCTGGGATGGGGCTCTTTTTCCTGAGAAACCCACAGGAAGAAGTTAAACACTGTCATACTTGGCTGTGAGGACAAGGGATACACAGCCATCTTGCCACCAGCCTGAGGCTGAAACAGATACGAGAAGGAATGTATAGCTAAGAGGTTTCAGCCATGTTAATTGAACCCTGTTCCTCCTTTGGATTTTCTGTGATGTGAGACAATCTGTTTCTTTATTGTTCAGGGCATTTCAAATTATTATTATCATTATTTTTAATCCTCACCTGAGGATATGTTTATTGATTTTGGAGAGAGGAAAAGAGAGAGAGGGAGGGGTAACGGGAGGAAAGGGGAGGGGAGGGAAGGGGAGGGGAGAGAAAAACATTGATGTGAGAGAGAAGTATCAATTGGTTGCTTCCAGTATGCACCCAGACCAGGGATTGAACCCACCACCTAGGTATGTGCCCTGACCAGGAATTGAACCTGCAACCTTTTGGTGTATGGGGTGATGCTCCAACTAACTGAGCCACCTGGCCAGGGCTTGAATTATTTTTGATTACTCGTAGCTGAAAGCATTCTGACTGGTAAATATGATAATTACTTGCTGACCCCGACTTGAACTTCTGAAAGGCTTCCTGGTAGTTGTACACTCTTACTGTAGGTTTAGTTGTGAGAAACTGCTTGTTTGTCTGCAGATTCATATACGGAACTTCAGAGTAAATTTGTATTTACAAAGGACTGCAGGGCTCGAATTTGAATTATAGGAATTAAGAAATTGAAAAGAAAGCACCTAAATTTAAACATCTTTTTTTCCTGGATACCTTTATGCACAGCTAATGTCCTGAAGGAAGTGCATATACATTTTAAGACCCCTACAAGTTATTTTAGGTATGAGACCCGAAAAAGCTTCAGAAAGTAAGTTAGTGTCAGACACTGAGCACTTCTTGAGGAAATTCTGACAGGAGTGGAATTACAAAAGTGAAGCTTATAATAAGCACTCTCTCATTTTCTTATTTCATATTCTAGAAACTGGGGATAGAGTTCTCTGACTCATAGCACTACAGACTATGTAGACTGGAAAATAAGGTAAAAGGAGAAGATAGTGTTTTTGTCTCTAAAAAGAAACCTGATGAGCCAGCTTCTCATTTGTCTAGTTGATCAGCCAGTGGAGTGATTCTTAAAGTGGTCACTGATTTATGCTGGTGACTGTTGAAGGCACAACTGCAACACAAGTGTGTTTGGAAGGGATAGCTGAACCAGAGTGTTCACTGCTTACAAAACTGGAAATTTCCAGACATCTTTAACACCTTTTCAAATTCAAATGTTATATATTCCATTGTAGGAAACTTCAGAATAAAAGAGAGCTCCTGTAAAGGTATTAGTGTTTATCTTTCTAAGTATTTTTAAATGTAGACCTTTAGCATTTTAAGTAAAGTATTGTAGTCATACAAAAAGATATTCAGAATAGTATAATGAAGACCCACTTATACCCATACAGTTTAAGGACATAACTACGAAAGCTCCCTTGTGTAGCTGTCCTTTGCCCACAAGGTATCAGTATATGAAATTTGTCACTTATATTTTCTAAGTGTGTCTTCTACATGTGTACGTTAGCTGTACACATATGTAGTATTTGCACTGTCTGGTTTATACCATGTGGTTTTTAACTTTAAAATGTTATACTATAAGAGTTCTCCTGCGTTTTTACATTTATGTTTTTGAGGTTAATCCGTTTTGATACATATGTAACTCTAGTTCTTTCATTTTTATTGCCCGTGGTTAATATAAATATTCCACAATTTGTGTAGTCATGCCCCTGCCAGTGGCTGTGTAAATATTGTAAGTAATGTTGAATTATAAAGAATGTTATATTGAATATTCTTGTACCTCTCTTCTTATATTGATATTATAACTAGGGTATGCAGTTAAGCATAGATCTTCTGCCTTGTATAGCAGGTGCAACATCAATTTCACACACACATACACACACACACACTTTGCCGAAGTACAGTCATGCACTGCTTAATGATGGGAATATGTTCTGAGAAATGTGTGGTTAGGTGATTTCACCTTTGTGTGAACATCATAGAGTGCACTTACACAAAACCGAATGGTGCAGCCCTACTACACACCCAGGCTGTATGGTACAGCCTATTGCTCCTGTGGTACAAGCCTGTACAGCATGTTACTGTACTGAGTACTGTAGGCAATCGTAACACAGTGGTAAGTATTTATATATGTAAACATTTAAACCTAGAAATAGTACAGTAAAATACGACATACTGTACTTTTACATGCTGGCAGCACAGTAGGTCTGTTTACACCAGCATCATCACAAACATGTGAGTAATGTGTTGTACTACGATGTTAAGATAGTTATGATGTCTCTAGGTCAGTGATTTTCAGCTGCTGTGCTGCAAGAATTTTTAAAACATGCAATACCTGACTGTTTAGTCAGGGGCACTGACCTATTTTCCCTTATATTGTCAAAGAAAAAAATGACAATGGCCAACACAACAATAGCTGTCTAGTGTGAATAAATCAAAATTATACCATTTTTTTGGTCATTTTGGCAAAAAGTATAATATGTTTTTTGGTATGCCACAGAATTTCAATAATTAGTTTATGTGCACCATAAGATGAAAAAGGTTGAAAATTGCTGCTCTAGGTGATAGGAATTTTTCAGCTCCATTATAATCTTAAGGGACCACTGTTATACATGCGGTCTGTTGTTGATGGGAACATCATTATGTGGAGAATAGTTATATACTAGTTAATTTTCTCATCAGAAATACTTGAGAGATATTTAACTTTTTGCCAGTCTGATTTGTGTGCAGTGTTTTAATTTCCACTTCCCTGATTATTTGAGAGGTTGGATATCTGAGCGTCTATCATTTCCTCCTCTTCCTCATTTTTGTGGGAAGTGCCTGTCATACACTTTTTCCATTTAAACAAAATCCTTTAACTTTACTGAATTGCAGCAATTATTTTAAAATTTTAGGAACCAAATCTTTTGTTTTAATATTTACTCACAATTTGCAACTGTCTTGCTTTGTTTTATGGTGTCCTTTTATGCACTTATATTTTAAAAAATTTTTCAGTGCAAATTTACCATTCTCTTCCTTAAGAAATCTTACGCTTTTTAGGTCTTGTTTAAGAAGCCTCCTTCCACCGACCCCCGCTTCTGTTTGTAGATTGGGGCATCTGGAGGGCTGCTTGGCGATGCCTGTAAGAAGGCATGTCATTTCATTTCTGTCAGCATAGAGCTCTTCTCCCAGATCCAAAAGTGATGCTTTCTGCCTTGCTTAGGACTTTTACTTTCATAAGGGAGGAAACAAAGCCTAACTCCACATTTCTCCTGAGAGGGTTCTATGCCCAACCCTAGAAAACCTTTGACATCACTGTGTTTTGGTTCATTGCTTGAATAACTCCATGCTTGTTTATTCAGAGAAACATCAAATGACTTGCCCAGAAACATGCAGCTGGTCACTGGGGGGTAGGGAGTAGCTACGGGTTGCAGTGACTCCAGTTTAGTTTTTTGTTTAGTCCTAAGCTGTTTCCTGCTGTAAAACTGTGTTTATCTGGCCTTTAGGTCACTTCTGGATATGCTTAGTGAACAGTTGGGCTATTTAAAAGTTTGATCTCCCTTAAGACATAGGTATTGTCCAGCCTTAAAATGTGCACAAAAGACTGCTAAAGAAATTTCTCTGCTCTGCATGAACTATGTGTTGTTGATGTATCTTTTCAAAAGTAACAGCAAATTGAATGTGTTGTAAACATTTAAAAATTTTTAATTGATTAAGGGTTTTCTATAAAGGGAATTCCTGGTCAGAAAACATGATCAAAGTTGCTTAGAAAAAGGTAAGGAGGTTTTCTTTCAGGGCTACCTTGAAGGCAGCTATGAGGAGGACATTTTGTTCTGAAGAATTGTTTTTATATTCTTGACAGTCATAAAGGCTTTATAAGCCTGAAGTGGAATCTGAAGCCAAAGTGACAAATTAACATTAAATTAAAACACTTCTGTGAGGCCAATAAATGAACAAAATCTGAAAGCACATGGCAGATTGGGAGAACATCCATAGTAGTAAAAACAAAAATGTTTTAAAAAGGTGAATATACAAACTACCAGGAATCAAGACAGATATAAGAAATCCTGTGTTAAAATGGTCAGATATTATGAATTGCTGAATCACACACAAAAATATATACAAAGCCCAGCCAGTGTGTCTCAATGGTTGAGTGTCAACCCATGAACCAGGAGGTCATAGTTTGATTCCCAGTCAGGGCACATGCCTGGGTTGCGGGCTCGATCCCCAGTAGGAGGCGTGCAGGAGGCAGCTGATCAATGATATTTCTCTCTCATTGATGTTTCTATCTAAACTTCTCCCTTCCTCTTTTTCTAAAAATCAATAAAAGCATTAAATATATATATATATATGCAAAGGCAAAGTAAAATGTGAAAGCCTAAGTCTCTTTTCCCTATCAAATTGGAAATTCAGATTGATAAAGCAGTATGGTGAGTATATGTTTATTCACTCTGGGTGGATTTGGGGGGTTAGTAATAATTTCTTAGGGCTGTCATAACAATTCACCCCAAACTTAGTGACTTAAAACAACAGATTTATTCACTCACAGTTCTGGAGACTAGAAGTCTGACCTCAGGTGTCAGTAGGGCCACTCTTCCTCTGAAGGCCACCACACTACCTCTTCCAGCTTCTAGTGGTGGCTGCCACCCTGTGGCTGCATCACTCCACTCTCTGCCTTCATCATCATGTGGCCTTCTTCCCTGTGTGTCTCCTCTGTCTCTGTTCAAATATCCCTTTCCTTTCCATTATAAGAACACTGGCTGTTGGATTTAGAGTCCACACTTATTGTGTCACCTCATCTTAAGTTGGCTACAACTGCAAAGATCCCATTTCCAAATAGGGTCACATCCATAGGTACCAGAGATAAGGATTTCAGCGTATCTTTTTCAGGGGCACAGTTCAACCCACAGCACCCCATTTGTTTTATTTATGCAACCATTGACGTCCTCCAACCTGTTCCCACACCCTCCCCCGGCCTTTATCGCACTATTGTCTGGGTCCATGGGTTATGCATCTTACCTAATAATAGACAAACATGCAAATTGACCGTACTTTCGCTACGCCTTAAGCCACACCCACCAGCCAATCAGAGCGACTATATGCAAATTAACCCAACCAAGATGGCGGCCGGCAGCCACAGAGCTGGAGCGAGCAGGAGGCTTGCTTGCTCCAGTGATGGAGGAAGACAGCCTGCCGCAGCCTGCTCTGAGCTACATTCAAAGCAACAAAGTTTCAATTATAGAAGGTAAATAAACCCCAGATACCTGCTTTCAGCTGGCTGTGGCCATGGAGCTGGAGCGAGCAGGAGGCTTGCTTGCTCCAGTGATGGAGGAAGCCAGCCTGCCGCTGGCTCTGAGCTCCACTCAAAAGCAACAAAGTTTCAATTATAGAAGGTACATAAACCCCAGATACCTGCTTTCAGCAGGCAATGGCCACGGAGCTGGAGCGAGCAGGAGGCTTGCTTGCCTCTGCGATGGAAGAAGCCAAGCTTCCCTGCGGCTGCTGCCTCCTCTCAAGGCAACAAAGTTTCAATTATAGAAGGTAAATAAACCCCAGATACCTGCTTCCAGTCGCCATGGCCATGGAGCTGGAGCAAATAAAAAAAAAAAAGAAAAGGCTGGGAGCTTCAGTTGCCAGGGGGCTTGGTCAGTCCGAAAACAGCCATCAGCCCCTCACCCAGGCTGGCCAGGCACCCCAGCAGGACCCCCACCCTGATCCAGGACACCCTGCAGGGCAAACCAGTCAGCCCCCACCCATGCACCAGGCCTCTATTCTATATAATAAAAGGGTAATATGCAAATTGACCCTAACAGTAGAAAGACTGGGAATGACTGGTCACTATGACACACACTGAACACCAGGGGGCAGACGCTCAATGCAGGAGCTGCCCCCTGGTGGTCAATGCGCTCCCACAGTGGGAGCTCTGCTCAGCCACAAGCCAGGCTGATGGCTGCCAGCACAGCGGTGATGGTGGGAGCCTCTCCCGCCTCCTCAGCAGCGCTAAGGATATCCGACTGCAGCTTAGGTCTGCTCCCTGCTGGCAAGTGGACATCCCCCGAGGGCTGCCGGGCTTCCAGAGGGATATCTGACTGCCAGCTTGTGAACATCCTCTGAGGGTCCCAGACTGCAAGAGGGCATAGGCTAGGCTGAGGGACCCACCCAAGTGCACAAATTTTTGTGCACTGGGCCTCTAGTATATGCATATAAGGTAATATCTTGGTTAATCTCTTCCTAACCTCCCTGCCCCGTCCCCGTCCCCCCCCCCCCCCCCCGTTTGCTCTGACATTCATGTCTGTTGCATGCTTCAATGTCTCTGGGTCTATTTTGTTTGTCAGTTTATTTTGTTTATTAGATTTCACATATCAGTGAGATCATGCGATACTTGTCTTTCTCTGACTGGCTTATTTCACTTATCATAATACTCTCCAGCTCCCTCTATGCATGTCTCAAAGGGTAAGAGATCCTTCTTTTTTACAGTTGCATAGTATTCCATTGTGTAAATACCACAGCTTTTTTATCCACTTGTCTACTGATGGGCACTTGGGCTGTTTCCAGATCTTTGTTACTATAAACAGCGCTGGTATGAACATAGGGGCGCATATTTTCTTTCTGATGAGTGTTTCAGCCATCTTAGGATATATTCCTAGAAGTGGGATCACTAGGTCAAATGGGAGTTCCATTTTTAATTTTTTAGGAAACTCCAAACTTTCTATAGTGGTTGTACCAGTCTGCATTTCCACAAACCGGGAACAAGGGTACCTTTTTCTCCACATCCTCGCCAGCACTTGTTGTTTGATTTATTGATGATAGCCATTCTGACAGGTGTGAGGTGGTATCACATTGTTGTTTTTTAATTTGCACCTCTCTGATGATTAGTGACATTGAGCATTTTTTCATATGTCTCTTAGCCATTTGAATGTTCTCTTTGGAGAAGAGTCTATTCAGGTCTTTTGCCCATTTCTTAATTGGATTGTTTGTCTTCCTGTTGTTGAGTTGTATGAGTACTTTACATATTTTGGAAATCAAACCCTTATTTTATCATTGGCAAATATGTTCTCCCATGCAGTGGGTTCTCTTGTCATTTTGTTGATGGTTTCTTTTGCTGTGCAGAAGCTTTTTATTTTGATGTGGTACCATTTGTTTATTTTCTCCTTAGTTTCCTTTGCCCTAGGACAGTGATGGCAAACCTTTTGAGCTCGGCGTGTCAGCATTTTGAAAAACCCTAACTTAACTCTGGTGCCGTGTCACATATAGAAATTTTTTGATATTTGCAACCATAGTAAAACAAAGACTTATATTTTTGATATTTATTTTATATATTTAAATGCCATTTAACAAAGAAAAATCAACCAAAAAAATGAGTTTGCATGTCACCTCTGACACACGTGTCATAGGTTCGCCATCACTGCCCTAGGAGATGTATCGGTAAACATATTGCTATGAGAGATGTCTGAGATTTTGCTTCCTATGGTTTCTTTGAAGATTTTTATGGTTTCACGACTTACATTTAAATCTTTTATACATTTTGAGTTTATTCTTGTGTATGGTGTAAGTTAGTAGTCCAGTTTCATTTTTTTTGCATGAACCTGACCAGTTTTCCCAACACCAGTTTGTGAAGAGACTGTCTTTACTCTATTGTATGCTCTTGCCTCCAATGTCAAGTATTAATTGAGCATAATGGCCTGGGTCAATTTCTGGATTTTCTGTTCTGTTTCATTGATCTATATGCCTGTTCTTATGCCAATACCAGGCTTCTTTGAATACAGTGGTTTTGTAATATAACTTGATACCTGGTATTGTAATTCCTCCTGCTTTGTTCCTTATCAAGATTGTTGCAGCTATTTGTGGTCTTTTTTGGTTCCATATAAATTTTTGGAGTATTTTCTCTAGATCTGTGAAATATGCCATTGGTATTTTAATTGGGATTGCATTGAATCTATAGATTGCTTTGGGTAGTATGGACATTTTAATGATGTTAATTCTACCAATCCATGAACATGGTATATTCTTCCCCTTGTTTATATCTTCCTCTATCCCTTTTTTCTAAATCCTAGTTTTCCAAGTACAGGTGTTTTACCTCCTTGGTTAAGTTTATTCCTAAGTATCTTAATTTTGTTCGTTGCACTGGTAAATGGGATTGGTCTCTTTTGTTGTTGTGGTTAGTTTGTTGGTTTTGATTTTTTTTAGTTTCTCTTTCTGAGAGATCATTTTTGGTATATAAAATGCCATTGATGTCTGGGTATTATTTTTGTATCCTGCTATATTGCCAAATTAATTTATTAAATCTAATAGTTTTTTGGTGGAGTCCTTAGGGTTTTCTATATACAATATTATGCCATCTGCAAATAATGATAATTTTACTTCTTCCTTTCTAATTTGGATGTCTTTTATTTTTTCTCTTGTGTGATCGCTGTGGCTAAGTTTTCCAATACTGTGTTGAATAATACTGGTGAAAGTGGACATCCCTATCTTGTTCCTGTTTGTAGGGGGAATGCATTTTGCCATTGAGTATGATATTGGCTCTAGGTTTGTCATATATTGACTTTATTATAGAGGATTGGCAACTATGTTCATGAGGGATATTGGCCTGTAATTCTTTTTCATTGTGTTGTCTTTATCTGGTTTTGGTATTAGGGTGATGCTGGCTTCATAGAATGAACTTGGAAGTGTTGCTTCCTCTTGAATTTTTTGGAATAGTCTGAGGAGGATAGGTTTTAGTTCTTCCTTGAATGTTTGGGTGTGATCCCTGTATTCCTACTTTGCTGAGAGTTTTTTTTTTTTTTTTTTTTATCAAAAATGGGTGTTGGATTTTGTTGAATGCTTTTTTCAGCTTCCGTTGATATGATCATGTGATTTTTGTCTTTTCATTCGTTTATGTGATGTATCACATTTATTGACTTGCGGATAATGTACCAGCCTAGCATCCTTGGAATAAATACCCACTTGGTCATGGTGTATGATTTTTCTAATATTGCTGGATTTCATTTGCTAATTTTTGTTGAGGATTTTAGCATCTGTGTTCATCAGGGATATTGGTCTCTGATAATCTTTCTTTGTAGTGTCTTTATCTGATTTTGGGGATTAAGTAATGCTGGCTCCATAGCAAGAGCTTACAAGTGTTCCTTCCTCTTGAATTTTTTGGATAGTCTGAGGAAGATAGGTTGTAATTCTTTGAATCTTTGGTAAAACTCCCCTGTGAAGCCATCTGGAACAGGGCTTTTGTTTGTTGGAAGTTTTTTTGATTACTTCTTTAATTTCATTGGTAATTATAGGCCTATTCAGGTTTTTTGATTCTTCCTGAGTGAGTTTTGGAAGATTGTATTTTTCTAGGAATATGTCCATTTCGTCTACGTTGTCCAGTTTGTTGGCATAGAGTTGTTCGTAGTATTCTTTTTTTACAATCCTTTGTATGTCTGTGGGGTTGCCTGTTACTTCACCTCTTCCATTTCTGATTTTGTTAATTTGGGTCCTCTCTCTTAGTTTTTTGGTGAGCCTGGCTAGAGGTTCATCAATCTTGTTTATTCTTTCAAAGAACCAGCTCTTGGTTTTATTGAACTTTTGTGTATTTTTTTGGACTCTATGTCATTTATTTTTGCTTTAATCTTTATTATTTCCTTCCTTCTACTTACTCTGGGCTTTTCTTGTTGCTCTCTTTCTAATTCTTTAAATTTCAGGGTTAGATAATTTATAGCCATTTTTTTCTTGTTTTTTAGGTAGGCCTGTAGAGCTATGAACTTTCCTCATAACTGCTTTCACTGTGTCCCATAGATTTTGGGTTGTTGTGTTTTCATTGTCATGTGTTTCCAGGATGCTTTTTATTTCTTCCTTGATCTCTTTGGTAACCCAATCATTGTTTAATAGCATGCTATTTAGTCTCCAAATGCTTGATTTTTTCCATTGTTTTTATTGTATTTGATTTCTAATTCTATGCCATTGTGATCTGAGAAGAAGCTTGGTATGATTTCTATCTTCTCAAATTTAAAGAGACTTTGTCCCAATATGTGGTCTATCTTTTAGAATATCCCGTGTGCACTTGAGAAGAATATGTAATCTGTTGCTTTCGGATGAAATGTTCTAAAGATGTCAATTAATTCCATCTGTTCTAGCGAGTCATTTAGCACTGCTGTTTCTTTGATGATTATTATTTTTTTATTTTGTTTTATTGCTTAAAGTATTACAAAGAGTAGTACATATGTCTCCTTTTTTTCCCTCCTTGACCTTCCCCCGGCCTCCCCTACCCACCAGTGTCTTGTGTCCATTGGTTATGCTTATATGCATGCACACAAGTCCTTCGGTTGATCTCTTACCCCCCTCCCCCACCCTCCCCAGCCTTCATGCTGTAGTTTGACAGTCTGTTTGATGCTTCTCTGCCTCTGTATCTATTTTTGCTCATCAGTTTATAATGGTCTTTATTATCCATAAATGAGTGAGATCATGTGGTATTTTTCTTTCATTGACTGGCTTAATTCACTTAGCATAATGCTCTCCAGTTCCATCCATGCTGTCGCAAATGGTAAGAATTCCTACTTTTTTACAGCAGCATAGTATTCCACTGTGTAGATGTACCACAGTTTCCTAACCCATTCATCTGTTGATGGGTAATTAGACTGTTTCCAAATCTTAGCTATGGTAAATTCTGCTGCTGCGAACATAGGGATGCATATATCCTTTCTGATTGGTGTTTCTGGTTTCTTGGGATATATTCCTAGAAGTGGGATCACTGGGTCAAATGGGAGTTCCATTTTTAACGTTTTGAGGAAACTCCATACTGTCTTCCATAGTGGCTGCACCAGTCTGCATTCCCACCAGCAGTGCACGAGTGTTCCTTTTTCTCCATATCCTCTCCAGCACTTGTTATTTGTTGATTTGTTGATGATAGCCATTCTGACAGGTGTGAGATGGTACCTCATTGTTGTTTTGATTTGCATCTCTCAGATGATTAGTGACTTTGAGCATGTTTTCATATGTCTCTTGGCTTTCTGATTGTCCTCTTTTGAAAAGTGTCTATTTAGGTCCTTTGCCCATTTTTTGATTGGATTGTTTATCTTTTGTTAAGTTGTATGAGTTCCTTATAAATTTTGGAGATTTAACCCTTATTGGAGATAACATTGGCAAATATGTTCTCCCATGCAGTGGGCTTTCTTGCTGTTTTGTTGATGGTTTCTTTTGCTGTGCAGAAGCTTTTTATTTTGATGTAGTCCCATTTGTTTATTTTCTCTTTAGTTTCCAATACCCTAGGAGCTGTATCGGTGAAGAAATTGCTACGGCATATGGCTGAGATTTTGTTGCCGTTGGTTTACTCTAGTATTTTTATGGATTCCCACCTTACATTTAAGCCCTTTATCCATTTTGAGTTTATTTTTGTGTATGGTATAAGTTGGTGGTCTAGTTTTATTTTTTTGCATCTATCTGTCCAATTTTCCCAACACCATTTATTGAAGAGACTGTCTTGACTCCATTGTATGTTCTTGCCTTCTTTGTCAAATATTAATTGAGCATATTGGTTTGGATTGATTTCTGGGTTCTCTGTTCTATTCGATTGATCTATATGTCTGTTCTTGTGCCAGTACCAGGCAGTTTTGAGAACAGTGGCTTTGTAATACATTTTTATATCTGGTATTGAGATCCCACCTACTTTGTTCTTCTTTATCAGGATTGCTGCAGCTATTTGGGGTCTCTTTTTATTCCAGATGAATTTTTGGAGAGTTTGTTCTAGGTCTGTGAAATATGCCATTGGTATTTTAATGGGGAGTGTGTTGACTTTATAGATTGCTTTGGGTAGTAAGGACATTTTAATGATGTTGATTCTACCAGTCCATGAACATGGTATGTTCTTCCATCTGTTTATATCTTCCTCTATCTCTTTTTCCAACGTCCTGTAGTTTTCTGAGTAGAAGTCTTTTACCTCTTTAGTTAGGTTCATTCCTAGGTATCTTAATTTTTTTGTGTGTGTGATGGTAAATGGGATTGCTTTTTTAGTCTGTCTTTCTGTAAGTTTACTATTGGTGTTTAGAAATGCCATAGATTTCTTGGCGTTAATTTTGTATCTTGCTACATTGCCAAGTTCATTTATTAAGTCTAATAGTTTTTTGATAGAGTCTTTAGGGTTTTTTATGTACAATATCGTGTCATCTGGTAATGAGTACAGTTTTACTTCTTCTTTTCCAATTTGGATGCCTTTTATTTCTTCTTCTTGTCTAATCGCAATGGCTAATACTTCCAGTACTCTGTTGAACAGGAGTGGTGAGAGTGGGCATCCCTGTCTTGTTCCTGTTCTTAGGGGAAATAGTTTTAGTTTTTGCCCATTGCGTATGATGTTGGCTGTGGGTTTGTCGTATATGGCTTTTATTATCTTGAGGTATGATCCTTCTATTCCCACCTTGCTGAGAGTTTTTATCAAAAATGGGTGTTGGATTTTGTCAAATGCTTTTTCTGCATCAATTGATATGACTATGTGGTTTTTATCTCTCAATTTGTTTATGTGATGTATCACGTTTATTGATTTGCGGATATTGTACCATTCTTGCATCCCTGGGATAAATCCTACTTGGTCATGGTGTATGATCTTTCTTATGTACTGCTGGATCTGATTTGCTAGGATTTTGTTGAGGATTGGCATCTATGTTCATGAGGGATATTGGCCTGTAATTCTCTTTCATTGTGTTGTCTTTATCTGGTTTTGGTATTAGGGTGATGCTGGCTTCATAGAATGAACTTGGAAGTGTTGCTTCCTCTTGAATTTTTTGGAATAGTCTGAGGAGGATAGGTTTTAGTTCTTCTATGAATGTTTGGTAAAACTCCCCTGTGAAGCCGTCAGGCCCCGGGCTTTTGTTTGCTGGAAGCTTTTTGATGACTGCTTCAATTTCTTCCATAGTTATTGACCTATTGAGATTTTTACAATCTTCCTGATTGAGTTTTGGAAGGTTGTATTTCTCTAGGAATATGTCCATTTCCTCCAGGTTGTCCAGTTTGTTGGAGTAGAGTTGTTCATAGTGTTTTTTAACAATCCTTTGTATTTCTGTGGGGTGTATTGTTATTTCTCCTCTTTCTGATTTTGTTTATTGGGGTCCTTCTTGGTGAGCCTGGCTAGAGGTTCATCAATCTTGTTTATCCTTTCAAAGAACCAGCTCTTGGTTTTGTTGATCATTTGTATTGTTTTTTTGGTCTCTATGTCGTTTATCTCTGCTCTGATCATTACTTTTCCTTCCTTCTGCTTACACTGGACTTTTCTTGTTGCTCTCTGTCTAACTCTTTGAGTTGTAAGGTTAGGTAATTTACTACCATTGTTTCTTTTTTTTTTTGCAGTAGGCTTGTAGAGCTATGAACTTCCCTCTCAAGACTGCTTTCGCTGCGTCCCATAGGTTTTGGATTGTTGTGTTTTCATTGTCGTTTGTTGCCATGATGTTTTTTATTTCTTCTTTGATCTCTCTGGTAACTCAGTCATTGTTTAATAGCATGCTATTTAGCCTCCAGGTGTTTGATTTTTTTTTTAATTGTAGTTGATTCCCAGTTTTATGCCATTGTGATCTGAGAAGATGCTTGATATGATTTCTATCTTGTTGAATTTGAAGAGACTTTGCGTGTGACCCAATATATGGTCTGTCTTTGAAAATGACCCATGTGCACTTGAGAAGAAGGTATATTCTGTGGCTTTGGGGTGAAATGTTCTGAAGATGTCAATTAATTCTATCTGATCTAGTGAGTCATTTAGGATTGATGTTTCTTTGCTGAGTTTTTGTTTAGAGGATTTGTCCATTTGTGATAGTGGGATATTAAAGTCCCCTACTATGACTGTATTGCTGTCATTCTCTCCCTTGATATCCTCCAGAAGGTTTTTTTATGTATTTGGGTCCTCCTGTATTTGGTGCATATATGTTTACCAGATTCATTTTTTCTTGTTTGATTGCTCCCTTTATTATTATGCAGTGGCCTTCCTTATCTCTTATGTCCTTCACTTTGAGATCTAATTTGTCAGATATAAGTATTGCTACCCAGCTTTTTTTTTTTTTTTTCATTTCCATTCACCTGAAAAACCTTTTTCCATCCCTTCACCATCAGTCTGTGTGCTTCGTTTTTTCTGAGGTGGGTTTCTTGTAGACAGCAGATATACGGTTCATGTTTTCTTGTCCACTCAGTTACCCTATGCCTTTTGATTGGGGCATTTAACCCTTTTACATTTAAATTATTATTGATAGGTACTTGTTTGTCGCTATTTTTATTCTTTACGCCTGTGTTCTTTTTCGTTTCCTATTTCTTCTTTTTACAGCAAACCCTTTAGCATTTCTTGTATTGCTGGTTTGGTGGTAATAAACTCCCTTAGTTCTTTTTTGTCTGTGAAACTCCTGATTTCACCTCAATTTTGATTAATAACCTTGCTGAGTACAGTATTCTTGGATTCAGACCCTTGCTTTGCATGACTTTGTATATTTCATTCCATTCCCTTCTTGCCTGATGTGTTTCTGTTGAGAAATCAGTCGCCAGTCTGATGGGGGATCCTTTGTAGGTAACTTTCTGTCTCTCTCTGGCCGCTTTTAAGATTCTTACTTTGTCGTTGGTGTTTGCCAATTTAATTATAATGTGCCTTGGCATCGGTCTTTTGGGCTTCATTTTGTTTGGGACTCTGTGAGCTTCTTGTATTTGTGTGAGTTTTTTCTTCCCTATATCAGGGAAGTTTTCTGTCATTATTTCTTCAAACAGGTTTTCTGTTCCTTGCTCAGTTTCCTCTCCTTCTGGCACCCCTATTATGTGGATGTTGTTTCGTGTCATGTTGTCTCAATGTTCCCTTAGGCTCTCCTGTTTTTTAAGTTTTTTTTTTCTAGATGCTGCTCTGCGTGGGTATTTTTTCCTACCTTGTGTTCTAGCTCACTGATGCGGTCCTCTGCTCCTTCTAGTCTACTGTTGATGCTTTCCTTTGAGTTCTTTATAGCAGTGATGTCATTTTCATTTCCTCTTGGTTCTTCTTCATTTCCTCTTGGTTTTTACACATATTGTTGAATTTGTCTTCCATTCTTTTCATCCACCTTATGACCATTTCTTTGAATTCTTTCTCTGACAGGTTGCTTGCCTCCATTTTGTTTACTTCCTTTTCTGGTGATGCCCGTTTTTCTTTTATATGTGGGCTGTTTTTTTGTCTCCCCATGATCTCTCTTTTCCGGGTGTCTGGTGATGTAGTTCTCTCTCTCCTTATCCCAGGCGAAGTCTGACCTTTCCGTGAGTGGGTGCAAAGCTCCTCCCAATTCGCGTGCTCGCGCCGCTTGAGGACTGTTGTTCCCGGGTTCGCAGTTGTTCGCTGGGTGCCGTTGTTGTAGATTCCTGGGATTTTCAGGCTTCCGACAACATCCACTCTCCCCTTCAAGTTTGCTGATTATTTGTTTAGAGGGTTTATCCAGTGGTGTTAATGGGGTAGTAAGGTCCCCTACTATGATTGTATTACTGTTGATTTCTCCCTTGATATCATCCAAATTTTTTTTTGTGTATTTGGGCGCTCCTGTATTGGATGCATATATGTTTACCAGAGTTATTTCCTCTTGTTGAATTGCTCCCTTTACTATTATGAAGTGGCCTTCCTTATCTCTTGTTATGGCCTTCAATTTGAGGTCTATTTTGTCAGAAATAAGTATTGCTACCCCAGCTTTTTTGTCATTTCCATTTGCCTGAAAAAATTTTTTCCATCCTGTCACTACCAGTCTTTGTGCCTCCTTTGTTCTGAGGTGGGTCTCTTTAGACAGCAAATATATGGTTCATGTTTTCTTATCCATTTAGCTACCTATTGTTTTTGATTGGAGCGTTTAGTCCATTTACATATCTGGTTATTATTGATAGGCACTTGTTTGTAGCCATTTTTATTCTTTATGCCTGTGTTCCTTCTTTTATTTCTGTTTCTTCTTTTTACAGTAGTCCCTTTAGCATTTCTTGGATGGCTGGCTTGGTGGTAATAAACTCTCTTAGTGTTTTGTTGTCTGTGAAACTCCTGATTTCACCTTCAGTTTTGAATGATAGCCTTAATGGGTATAGTATTCTTAGATTTAGTCCCTTGCTTTGCATCACTTTGTATATTTCATTCCATTCCCTTCTGGCCTGATGTGTTTCTGTTGAGAAATCAGTTGATAGTCTAATAGGAGATCCCTTATAGGTAACGTTCTGTCTCTCTCTGGCAGCCTTTAAGAATCTTACTTTGTTGTTGGTGTTTGCTAATTTAATTATGATGTACTTGATGTGGGTCTTTTTGGGTTCATCTTGTTTGGAACTTTGTGAGCTTCTTGTACTTGTGTGAGTTTTTTCTTCCCAATATCAGGGTAGTTTTCTGTCATTATTTCTTCAAACAGGTTTTCTATTCTTTGCTCATCTTCCTCTCATTCTCGCACCTCTATTATGCAGATGTTTTGTTTCGTGTTGTCACATAGCTCGCTTAAGCTCTCCTCCTGTTTTATAAGTTTATTTTCCAGTTGCTGCTCTCCTTGGGTGTTTCTTCCTACCTTTTCTTCTTGCTCACTGATGTGATCCTCAGCTTCTTCTAGTCTACTATTGATGCTTTCTATTGTGTTCTTTATAGCAGCTATGTCATTCTTCCTTTCTCCTTGGTATATATATATATATATATATACATACATATATGTATATATATATATATATATATATATATATATATATATTTGATTTTTTACAGAGAGGAAGGGAGAGGGACAGAGAGTTAGAAACATCGATGAGAGAGAAACATTGATCAGCTGCCTCCTGCACACCTCCCACTGGGGATGTGCCAGCAACCAAGGTACATGCCCTTGACTGGAATCAAACCTGGGACCTTTCAGTCCACAGGCCGACGCTCTAGCCACTGAGCCAAACCGGTCAGGGCTCTCCTTGGTTCTTCTTCATTTACTCTTGATTCTTACACATGTTGTTGAATTTGTCTTCCATCCTTTTCAGTGTCCTTATGACCATTGTTCTGAATTCTTTCTCTGACAAATTGCTTGCCTCCATTTCATTTACATTTTTCCCCCAGTGATTCCTCCTTTTCTTTTGTATGGGGGCTGTTTCTTTGTGTCCCCATTTTCACTCCTCTCAGGTGTCTGGTTATGTGGCTCACTCTCTGCCACATTGACCAAAAGGTACAAAATACAACTGAAAAAGACATGACACCGAGGGAACAAAACATGAATGTATTCATGACACCCGTCACCTCAAAAAAAGTTGACCACCAGGAAACCAAGATGGCGGCATAGGTAAACTCCGGAAATTGCTGCCTCGCACAACCACTTCAAAAATACAACTAAAAGACAAAACGGACATCATCCAGAACCACAGGAAGGTTGGCTAAGTGGAAATTCTACAACTAGAAGGAAAGAGAAAAGCACACTGAGACTCAGAGGAGTTGCAGAAGTAAAGAGCAGTGGCACTAAGGTGCACGCGGAAAGGGCTGGCAACAGAGGACGCCGGTGTCTTTTTCAATCCAGAGGGAGTCTCAAGCTCCCAACTGCTCTGAAATCCAGTTCCAGGCGAGTCTCTGGGGACCCAGAGAAACTGGACTGTCTGGCAGCGGGTGGAAATCGAGGGCAGCTTTCTCTCAGAGCTGCTTGCAGCAATTACCGCGGGACACTGAGATGGGACACTGAGACCTGGGGCCTCTTAGGGCAGTGCTGAGGATCAGCCATAGCTGTTTGCTCTGACCTGTTGATTCCCTGAGACCCCGCCCCACGCAAGCTGCTAGCAGAGGCTTTTGCATATGAATGGGCTGGCCCTTTGAGATCTAAAATTACCTAACAAACTGCAGCTGGTTCCAAGGTACCCAGAATATCCAAAAGAAGGCCCAAGGCCCCACAGCAGCTTGCACTGCTTCACGGCTGGGCCTCATATGAGCACCTCCAAACCCCAAACAAGGAAGAGTAACCTGCAGATCTCTCCGTAGCTCCTGCTGGGTAGCCTCAGGCAGAGGCTAAATTAGCACCTCCTTAGAGATCCAAGAGCCCGGGACCATCCAGATTACAACTCCTCAGATCCATAAGGGACACACTCAGGGAGCAGACTCAGTGAGCACCAAAGCCCCACTGAAGCAAGTTTTGCCCCAGAAGGGTGTCTCCAGCACAGAAGTTCTCCCACTGTAGACACAGCTGATTCTCACAGCCAATTGGCCTGGAGGTCAATTCCTCCCAGTGATACCAACAACAATTAAGGCTTAACTACAACAAGGCTGTGTACACAGCCTACAAAGGGGTGCATCAAGAGTGTCCACCTCAGGTAACTGGGGAGGCTGAGCCACTGGGCCCTATAGGACACCTAGCACACAAAGCCACTCTATCAACACAGGGAAGCAGCCAAAATGTGGAGACAAAGAAACAGATCACAAATGACAGAGAGTGAGCACCAAAGCCCCATCGAAGCAAGTCTAGCCCCAGAGGGGTGTCTCCAGCACAGAAGTTCTCCCACTGCAGACACAGCTGATTCTCACAGCCAGTTGGCCTGGAGGTCAATTCCTCACAGTGATAACTACAACAATCAAGGCTTAATTACAACAAGACTGTGCACAAAGCTCACAAGGGGGTGCACCAAGAGTGTCTACCTCAGGTAATTGGGACACTTAGCACAGAAAGGCACTCTATCGACACAGCGAAGCATAAAAAATGCCGAGACAAAGAAATAGGACACAAAGAACAGAATTGGAGGAAAGCAAACTGCTGGATATAGAGTTCAAAACCACACTTTTAAGGTCTTTAAAGAACTGTCTAGAAGCCACCGATAAACTTAATAAGGCCCTCGAAAAGACTGGTGAGACTGCCGATAAATGTAGTGAGATCTTCAAGAAGACTGGTGAGGCCGCCGATAAATGTAATGAGATTCTCAAGAAATCTAATGAGACCCTCGATGTTGTGATAAAGGACCAACTAGAAATTAAGCATACACTGACTGAAATAAAGAATATTATACAGACTCCCAACAGCAGACCAGAGGATTGCAAGAATCAAGTCAAAGATTTGAAATACGAAGAAGCAAAAACACCCAACCAGAAAAGCAAAATGAAAAAAGAATCCAAAAATACGAAGATAGTGTAAGGAGCCTCTGGGACAGCTTCAAGCGTACCAACATCTGAATTATAGGGGTGCCAGAAGAAGAGAGAGAGCAAGATATTGAAAACCTCTTTGAAGAAATAATGACAGAAAACTTTCCCTACCTGGTGAAAGAAATAGACTTACAAGTCCAGGAAGCACAGAGAACCCCAAACAAAAGGAATCTAAAGAGTACCACACCAAGACACATCATAATTAAAATGCCAAGAGCAAAAGACAAAGAGAGAATCCTAAAAGCAGCAGGAGAAAGAAAATCAGTTACCTACAAGGGAGTACCCATATGACTGTCAGCTGATTTCTCAACAGAAACTTTGCAGGCCAGAAGGGAGTGGCAAGAAATATTCAAAGTGATGAATACCAAGAACCTACAACCAAGACTACTTTATCCAGCAAAGCTATCATTCAGAAGTGAAGGCCAGATAAAGAGCATAACAGATAAGAAAAAGCTAAAGGAGTTCATCACCACCAAACCAGTATTATATGAAATGCTGAAAGGTATTCTTTAAGAAGAGGAAGAAGAAAAAGGTAAAGCTACAAATTACGAACAACAAATACACATCTATCAACAAGTGAATCTAAAAATCAAGGGAATAAATAATCTGATGAACAGTATGACCTGGCAATTGTAATAGAATCAGGGACATAGAATGGGAATGGACTGACTATTCTTGGGGGTGGGGAAAGGGGTGTGGAGTGAGGGAAGAGATTGGACAAAAATCGTACACCTATGGATGAGGACAGTGGGTGGGGAGTGAGGGCGGAGGGTAGGGTGGGAACTGGGTGGAGGGGAGTTATGGTGGGAAAAAAGAGCAACTAATGAAATAATCTGAATAAAGATTTGATAAAAAATAAAAAAGAAATTAGGTAAAAACTAAGGAAATCTTAATAAAGTATGGACATAAGTCAATAATAACAAAAAAAACAAATGACAGAAATGGAGGAAAGCAAACGGCTGGATATAGAGTTCAAAGCCACAGTTATAAGGTTTTTCAAAAATTTTCTAGAAACTGCCAATAAATTTAGTGAGACCCTCGAGGATATGAAAAAGGACCAACTAGAAATTAAGCATACACTAACTGAAATAAAGAATAATATACAGAGATCCAACAGCAGACAAGAGTTTCCCAAGAATCAAGTCAAAGATTTGAAATACGAAGAAGCAAGAAATGCCCAATAGGAAAAGCAAAAAGAAAAAAGAATCCAAAAATATGAAGATAGTGTAAGGAGCGTTTGGGACAACTTCATGCATACCAACATCCGGATTATAGGGGTGCCAGAAGGAGAGAGAGAGCAAGATATTGAAAACCTATTTGAAGAAATAATGACAGAAAACTTCCCCTACCTGGTGAAAGAAATAGACTTACAAGTCCAGGAAGCACAAAGAACCCCAAACAAAAGGAATCTAAAGAGGACCACACCAAGACACATCATAATTAAAATGCCAAGGGCAAAAGACAAAGAGAGAATCTTAAAAGCAGCAAGAGAAAGACAGTCAGTTACCTACAAGGGAGTACCCATACGACTGTCAGCTGATTTCTCAACAGAAACTTTGCAGGCCAGAAGGGAGTGACAAAAAATATTCAAAGTGATGAATGCCAAGAACCTGCAACCAAGATTTCTTTATCCAGCAAAGCTATCATTCAGAATTGAAGGCCAGATAAAGAGCTTCACTGATAAGAAAAAACTAAAGGAGTTCATCACCACCAAACCAGCATTATATGAAATGCTGAAAGGTATTCTTTAAGAAGAGGAAGAAGAAAAAGGTAAAGAGAAAAATTATGAACAACAAATACATATCTATCAACAAGTGAATCTACAAATCAAGTGAATAAAATATCTGATGATCAGAGTAAACTGGTGAATATAATAGAATCAGGGGCATAGAAAGGGAGTGGACTGACAATTCTCAGGGGGGAAAGGGATGTGGGGTCTGTGGGAAGAGACTGGACAAAAATCGTACACTTATGGATGAGGACAGTGGGGGGAGGGGTATGGGCCGAGGGTGGGGTGGGAACTGGGTGGAGGGGAGCTATGTGGGCAAAAAAGAGGAACAACTGTAATAATCTGAACAATAAAGTTTTATTTTTTTAAAAAAAGTTGACCACCAGAGAAAAGTGAGTTATGGGAGAGAATAGAGTGCAAAAATAATATTGAGAAAAGAAAAAAGGTAAGAGAGAAAGAAACAGAAGAAAAAAGAAGGGGAAATAATACACGTATTTTGGGAGAAAACTCCACAAAACCAACAACTAAACCAAAAAATGCAAACAACAAACACCCAGAAAAAAACGAGGGGAGCTGAATCAGAAGAGGCAGAGCTTATTTCCATAAGGTAAGGTAAAGGAATTGAATGAATGGGGGAATGGCCACGATTCAGCATAGAGAAGGTAGAAAGAGAATGAGTGTATAAGAAGAAAAGTAAACAAAATACTCAATTAAAAATAATAATTAAAAAATATATATGTATTAAGAAATATATATATAACACACACATATATATAAAAGAATAAAAAATTTCCCCCTTTCTTTAATCTATCTATATATTCATCTATTTTTGCAAAAAGAGAATAGAGTAGAGAGCAGATAGGCCTGAGTTTGATGAGTGAAACTAATTAAGCTATTAGTAGAAGAACAGAACAAGCAAGGAGGGGAAAAACAGCATAAAATAAAAATCAAAAACACAAAAACAAACTAAAAGACAATCAAACAAAAAAGAACAACAAGAAAAAAAATTTGCTGATGAAGTAAAAGAAAAGAGAAAGGTGCATGGACTTAGAGCAGGAAAGAGGAAATTCGATATATGAGTAAGCCAACAGAGACTACTATAATAGTAATGCATCAATAAAGCAGATAAAGAAGATCAATTTTTAATAAGGAGTAAAAGGAACAGAGAGCCAAACCCTAAAAAGGAACAGGAGAAGAGAAACAGGATGAAAAAGGAGGAGGTGAGGAAGAAAGTGTTGGCATAAAGGAAAAAATGAGATAGAGTAAAATAATGATAAAAAAAGAAAAAACAGAATGTAGAACACTTTCCGTCCATGGATTGTCTCACCAGCTGTGGTTAATTCTCCAATTCTGGGTGGATGTTATTAAATTCAGCTGTTTCTTTCCTTCTATCTGCTCTGTGGTGAGAAGGCGCCAGACCTGTCCACCTTTTCAGCTGCCATTTTTTACCTATTTTTTTTTCTTTTAGGTATTTTCTTTTCTATTTTACGAGAGGGAAAATAGGAATTACTCACCCAGCATCTGTTTCTGTTTCTCAGAGCCTCAGTTACAGTGAAAAAGTGCATGACAGTTTTTTAAATTGAGGTATAATTGATATATAAGTATTATAGATATTATGTTAGTGTTAGGTGTACAACATAATGATTTGGTATTTGTATATATTGTGAAATGATCATCACAGAATGTCTAGTTAACATCCATCACCACACAGTTACAAAATTTTTTTTTTGCAATGAGTACTTATGCTTTTTCACACTTAAGGTCAATTTAACCGACCTTGGCTGTATTTCTTATTATGAAGGTTTTGTGAATGCACATTTCCTGCAACTATTAGAAAAACATTATTTGCCTGTTGCTGTAGGAAGGAAGAAACTCAGTATGCTCTTTACCAGAATTAGGTGAATTGCCAAACTTGAGGTTCCATCTGGCCTTACCTCGAAACGAGAGACCTGGCTTACAGGCCTACATACGGCCAAGTGGGTGAAACTTGTGGTCTCTTTTTGAAAATATGGTCAAGAGTGAAACAACTACTTAGTTTTTGTTTTAAATGTAGACTGAAAATGGCTTATATTGGTATGTAATGGCACCCAAGTAACTGAGGCTGCTCAGAAAATATTCATTTTGGCAAGTCAATGAAAATAGCACTCTTCATTAACAGGCCTGGCTGGATTCCAGAACCCTCTTCTGGGCAATGGTCAAACCTGTCATAGTTTATTTTGTTGCTCTGTTTTCACGCAACAGATTTGGCCTTTGCTTTTACTGTATGAGTGCTGAAAGTGTGTCCTAAAATCCACCTACTCAAGAGAATCTGTGTCATGATTCTTGAGAGATTTCCACTGGCACCACCATATACTTGTTTACCCAAGCCAGAAGCCCGGGATCCATTCTCTTCTGGACTGCCTACTCCCAGATCCCCCACGTCAAATAAATGATTTCACTCTTTGGAATAGTCATGGAATCCATCTGTTCTTCTTTTTCTCTTTTGCCATTGCTTTAGATTCTTTCTAAATGGCCATTACTGATCAGTATTCCTCCATTTCAAACCCTCATTCATTTCTTACCATTGACAAGATATAATCTTTGCCCCTTGACATGGTCCCTAAGACCTCTGTGTTGTGTCCCCTACTTATCTCTTGCCTCATCTCTTCCACTTACTATCTCACCAAACTGAGCTCTTCGAAGGCCCACAGGCACAACTGTGCTCTGGGAAAGATCCTGTTCTGATTATATGATAGATGTGAAGCCTTTCTCTGAGGTCTTCTTAAATGATTCCTTTCTTTCATCTCTCTCCTCCCCTGCTCCAAGCAGAATCTATCAGATTTTATCCTATTGCTGAACCATTTACATGATCTTATTATGGAATAAATTATGCTACATTGTGGTGATTTGTTTATTTGTGTATTTCTCTACTTAGTTGTGAGCTGTTTGAAGTCAGGACCATGTCAGCTTGATGTCATGCCAACATTTGCCCTAATCCTCAAACCTATTGTCTAAAGAAGGATTGGTATCTGGAGCCACCATTTTATTAAGAAAGATGATAAAAATTTACTATGTGCTATGTATAAAAATAAACACAAAATAAATATTGGATGAATTAAATAAACATTTTTAAAATTATAAAATGTTCGAGAAGATAGTATAGGTCCTGTAACATTGAGAAAGGAGGGCCTTCATGGACCCAGAGGAACAAATGCTGGATTTGTAAAAATTAAATCTCTGTAGGACAAGAGATACTGTGAACAAAATCAAAAGATAAGTAGCAGACCCGGAAGAAAAATATTTGCAATGTCCAAATCATATTGAAAGAAATGTAACTCAGTAAGAAAGACAAAGAGTCTTGTCTGTGGGCCTCTCATAGTGGACCCATGCCAGAGGAAGTTGCAGCCTCAAACCATTGCCCAGCCTCCTTACCCTTGGGCTGTGAGCACTGAAGGGGGGTACAGTAAAAAAAAAAAAAAAAAGACAAAGAATCAATCAATAATAAAATGGGCAAAGGCGATTCATAGAAGCAAACCAAATAGTCAATACATATATAAAAGATGATAAAGCTTATTAGAATTCAGAGAAATAAAACAATAAAACAATAGCTGACTCTGGAATCAAGGCAGTGACTACCCTTGGGAAGGCACCCTTGCAGTGAGGAGGGGGCTTCTGGACTGCCAGAAAGGATTTGTATGCTGGTTACACAGTGTGTTCACTTTGTGAAAACTCATATGGCTGCACACTTATCATGTGTACAATATGCTACTCTTCAATAGATTACTGAACTCTTGAGAAAAGACCAGCTGCTTATTATTTTTGCCTCCGAGATTGGCAGTGATGAAAAAGATAGCATCCAATGCTGCTAAGTTCTACATTGTCTAGCTCCTTTCTTACCCACTCATCTGAGTGTGGTTATGTAATTCAGTTGTCACAGCCTGGAGTTCATTTTAGGCTCCCCCACATCCTGGTTGATTTTTTTAAAAGTTGCATAATATAACATGTAGACTGGTTTCTTTCCTTTAGCAAAAGGTGTTTAAGTTTTATTCACATTATTATGTGAATCAGCCGCTTTTTTTTTTTTTTAATTAATACTCACCTGAGGATATTTTTTTCCATTGATTTTTTAGAGAGAGTAGAAGGAAAGAAAGGAGGTGGGTGGGGGAGGGAAGGAGAAAGTAAGGTGGAGGGAGAGAGAGAAACATGGTTGTGAGAGAGACACATCAATTGGTTGCCTCCCGCATTCACCCCGATCAGGCCAGGAATCAAACCTGCAAAGATACATGCCCTTGACTAGGAATGGAACCCGTGACCCTTCGGTGCCTGGGATGTCACTCTAACCATTGAGAAACACTGGCCAGGGCTATATTTGGGTGACTTTTAATAAAGAGGCTGTAAGCACGGACCATATAGGTTTTTGTATGCACATACATTTTTATTTCTATTAGCTATGGAGTAAGATTTTGCCTATATGTTTAACTTTATAAGAAACTGCAGAACTGTTTCCCAAAGTGACTATGCCATTTTCTATTCCCACCAGACCTGTCAGAGTTCCTGTTGTTCTGCCTCCTGGTCAGAAGTTGCTGTTGTCTTTTTTCTTTTCCATTCTAATCAGAATGCAGTGGTGTATCATTGAGGTTTTAATTTGCACTTGTCTGATTACTGACAGTGTTGAGGATCTTTTCACATGATTGTCTACCATCCATAACTTTTTTGATGAAGTATCTATTTAAATCTTTAGCCTATTTTTTTTTAAGAAACAGGGATGTAGGTTGCTTGTCTCACTGTTTGGCATTGAGACTTCTTTATGTATTCTGGATATGTTCTTTGTCAGAAATATGATTTGCAAATGTTTTAGTGGACTGGACACAGCTGAGGAAAGAATCTCTGATCTAGAGGCTATATCAATAGAATCTTTGAAAACTGAACAGCAAAGAGAACAAAGACTAAAAGGAAAAATATAGAACAAAATACCCAAGGACTGTCGGACAACTACAAAGGTGTAACATACATCTAATGGGAACACCAGGACAGGAGAGAAAGTAGAAATCCTTGAAACAATAATGACTGAGAATTCCCCCAAATTAACCTAGACACCAATCCACAGACCCAGGAAGACCAGAGGACACTAAGCAGAATAAATGAGAAAAATAAAAATAAATAAATAAAACCCACAACCCCTCGCCCCCTGCACCTTGGCATACCATTTATAGAAAATCAAAGATAAAGAAACAATCCTGGAAGAAGCCAGCGCGACCCCCCTCCCCACCCCCCCAATAAAACTTACCCATAGAGCAGCAAAGATAAGAATTATATCTTATCTCTCAGAAGCCATGGAAGCAGGAAGAGAGTGGAGTGAAATATGTAAACAACAACAACACACACATGCACACACACACACACACACACACACACCCCCAAACCCCACCAACTTAAAATTCTGTACCCTCCAAAACTATCCTTCAAAAAATGAAGGCGGAAAAATAATGAAGGAGAAATAAACTCAGATAAACAAAAATTGAGGAACTTTGTTGCTAGTAGACCTGTCTTATAAGAAATGTTAAAAGATATTCTTTAGAGAGAGAGGTCAGAAACTCAGATCTACATAAAGGCAGCAAGAAAGAAAGCCTAAAGAAAAATGAACAAGTGAAGGTAAATAAAAAACTTTATTTTTCTTATTCTTAATTGATATAACAGATGACAGTTCAAAATAATAGCAACAATGTATTTGATTATATATGCTTATGCATATGTCATATATATTGGGTGTGGATGCTTATATATAAATGAAATTAATGGCTGTAATGATGCAAGGGACAGGAAGAAAGAATTGGGATTATTTTGTTATTATAGGTACTAACACTACCTATAAATTTGTATCCTGTTACTTGAAAGTGGACTTCAAGTAGTTGTAAATTTATATAGCAAACTCTAGGGACAACTATTGAAAAAAATTTAGAAAGTATAACTGATATGCTAAGAAAGGAGAGAAAATGGAATCATATAAAATGCTCAATTAAAATCACAAAGGCAGAAAAAAGGGGAACACAAAAATAGGGACAAGGGCAACAAATAGAAAATAGTAATTAATGTGGGAGATATTAATCCAAATTATGTTAATACTTCCTTTTCATGTTAATGATCTAAATGCACCAATTAAAAGACATATTGTCAGAGTGGATCACAAAACAAGATTACAGTATATTGTATATAAGAAACCCACTTTAATATAAAGGCACATATAGATGAAAAATAAATGGATGTAGGAAAATGCTAACACTAATAAAAGGAAAACAGGAGAGCTATATTTAATTTCAGATAGTAGGCTTCACAACAAGGGACGTTATCAAGGATAAAGAAGGGCATTACATAATGATAAAGAAGAGATAATGATAAAGAAAACATACTAGTTCTCAGTATGTATACACTTAACAACAGAAAGTCAAACTATATGGGGCAAAAAATGATAGAATTGCAAGGAGAAATAGATGAATCTACAATCATAGTTGGAAACTTCACACCCCTTTATCAGAAATGGAGACATCCAGCAGCCAGAAAATTAATAAAGACACAATTGAATTTAACAGCACTATCAACCAACTGAATATATTTGACAACTGTGTAATTCTTCATCCAACAACAGTAGAATATACTTTTTCAAGCTCAGATAGAACACATTTATCAAGGTAGATCATATTCTGGGCCATAAAACACACTTTAACAAATGTAAAAGAATAGAAATTATGCATTGTCTGCTCTCAGACCACAATGAAATTAAACTAGAAATCAGTAACATAAAGCTAACTGGGAAATTCCCACATATGTGAAGAATAAGCAACACACTTCTGAATAACACATGGATCCAAGAAGAAATCTCAGAGAAATGTAAAAATATTCTGAATTAAATAAAAATGAAGACACAACTTATTGAAATTTGTGGGATGCAGTGCTTAGAGCAGTCGTGGGCAAACTACGGCCCGTGAATAAAACTGAAAAAAGAAAAGACCGTACCCTTTTATGTAATGATGTTTACTTTGAATTTATATTAGTTCACACAAACACTCCATCCATGCTTTTGTTCCGGCCCTCCGGTCCAATTTAAGAACCCATTGTGGCCCTCGAGTCAAAAAGTTTGCCCACCCCTGGCTTAAAGGGAAATTCATAGCCTTGAATGCATATATGAGAAAAGAAGAAAGATCTAAAATCAATAATGTAAGTTTCTACTTTAGGAAACTAGCAAAGGAAGACCAAGTTAAATCCAAAGTAAGCAGAAGAAAAGAAGTAATAAGAATTAGTGCATAAATCAATGAAATTGAAAACAGGAAATCCATATGCTAATATGAGAGCTCAGCTATTCATTTAGATGGATGATTTGTTTTATACAGAATTACCCCGTATTTGTGGAGGGAAGACTTTTAGGTTTTCCAGTCCATCATATTTCCACAAGTCTCCATCAGTTTTATGGGAGAAATTTTTATTAGCATACACACTATATTCTTTTAACTGAAAAAAAAAAAAAAAAAAGCTGCCCAATCACCTTTTTTTTCAGGATTATATATGTTTACTTTTTTAAAAAATAGCTGTTGTGGTACCTATTGGGGAAATCTGATGAGGAGCTATTTTTAGCTGAATTC
Organism: Myotis nattereri; assembly: GCF_964212035.1. Taxonomy (NCBI): domain Eukaryota; kingdom Metazoa; phylum Chordata; class Mammalia; order Chiroptera; family Vespertilionidae; genus Myotis; species Myotis nattereri. Next base: position 110,461,420 of record NC_138076.1, read on the forward strand.
TATTGAAGGCCAAAGGTCACTTTTTAATAAACAAACACGAGACAAACCGATAAACAAGCAAACAAATATATATATATATATATATATATATATATATATATATATATATAGTGTGTGTGTGTGTGTGTGTGTGTGAGTGTGTGTATCTGGTATATATTTATATTAACTACTAGAGGCCCAGTGTACGAAATTCGTGCACTCTGCGGGGGGTTGGTGTGTTGGTGTCCCTCAGCCAGGCCTGTGCCCTCTCACAGTCTGGGAGCCCTTGGGAGATGTCTGACTGATGGCTTAAGCCCACTCCCCTTGGGGAGAAGGCCTAAGCCATCAGTCACACATCCTTAGAGCTGCCACAGAGGTGGAAGAAACTCCCTCACTGCTGCTGCACTCTCCAGCCATGAGCCCAGCTTCTGGTTGAGCGGTGCTCCTTTGTGAGAGTGCACTGACCACCAGGGGGCAGCTCCTGCATTGAGCGTCTGCCCCCTGGCGGTCAGTGTACATCATAGCGACCAATCATTCCACTGTTCAGTCAATTAGCATATTACCCTTTTATTACATAGGATCTTTCTAAATTTACCCTTTTTTTCTGAGTGAGAGGTAAAATATCAGAACTGCTATTCAACAGAGCTGTTTCTGAGCATCTCTCTACCAGTTTTACATGGCCTGATAATGCAGGTCATTGAAGTAGGTATCGCACCACACCTTACCTTGACTTTGATACTTCCTAGGAAACTTCATGCTTGTGGGGTGGAGAGGACTCATTTAAGGACCAAGGGGTGACAGAACATGCCTTTTTATATAGTGTCTGGCAAGGAGCACACTGCGTGGTGACTTTTTGAAAGTTTAATAGAATAAGAAGAGGCAAGCATAATACTCCCAATAATTTATATATGACCCCATGAGTGTACTCATATTAGCACATGCCAGAGTTACATGAGAAGTTGAGGATTAGGTTATTCAAGTGTTTGTATTAAGCAAATATTGATACAGAAAAGATCACATAAGGACCATTACAGAAAAAGCAACTTGATTCTATTTTTAAAAAGAAAACAAATTTAAAATAAAATAAAAATGAATGTTTATTATTATAAACTAGAGGCCCGGTGCATAAAAATTTGTGCACTCGGGGGCGGGGAAGGGGAGGTCCCTCACCCCGGCTTGTGCCCTCTCGCAGCCTGGGACCCCTCGGGAGATAATGCCCTGCTGGCTTAGGCCTGCTCCCGGGTGGCAGAGGGCAGGCCCAGTCCCTAGGTGCAGCCCCTGGTCGGGCTCAGAGCAGGGCTGATTGGGGAGTTGGGGTGCCGCCCCCAATCATGCACAGAGCAGGGCGGATTGGGAGGTTGCGATACCACCCTCAGTCATGCTCAGGGTAGGGCCAATTGGGGGGTTGGGGCACCGCCCCCTGTCACACTCAAGGCAGGGTCGATGGGGAGGTTGCGGCGCCACCCCCTGTCACGCACAGAGCCGGGTCAATCAGGGGGTTGGGGTGCTGCCCCCTGTCACGCACAGAGCAGGGCCCATCAGGGGGGTTGGGGCTCCATACCCTGTCATGCACAGAGCAGGGTCGATCAGGGGGTTGGGGACCTCCCCCCTGTCATGCACAGAGTAGGGCCCATCAGGGGGTTGAGGAGCTCCCCCCTGTCACTCACAGAGTAGGGCCGATAGGGGAGTTGGGGCACTGCCCCCTGTCACACACAGAGCAGGGCGGATCAGGGGGTTGGGGCGCCACCCTCTATCACCCACAGAGCAGGGCCAATCAGGGGGTTGGGGCACTGCCACTCTCACACTCACTCAGGGCAGGGCTGATGGGGAGGTTATGGCTCTATCCCGTCACACACAGAGCAGGGCCAATCAGGGGGTTTGGGTGCTGCCCCCTATCATGCTGATCCCGGCGCCGGGAGGCCTCGCGGCTCTGCTGATCCCGGTCCTGGGAGGCATATTACCCTTTTACTATATAGCATAGAGACCTGGTGCACGGGTGGGGGCCGGCTGGTTTGCCCTGAAGGGTGTCCTGGATCAGGGTGGGGGTCCCCACTGGGGTGCCTGGCCAGCCTGGGTGAGGGGATGATGGCTGTTTGCAACTGGTCACACACCCTTCAGGGTGGGGGTCCCCACTGGGCCTGGCCAGTCTAGGTGAGGGGCTGAAGGCTGTTTTCAGGCTGTCGGGTGACTGAAGCTCCCAACCGCTCCTTTTTTGCTTTTCTTTTTTTTTATTCTGGGCCAGCTTTAGCTCTGGCTCCAGCTCTGAGGCCTCTGCTGCTGGGAAAGCGGAAACCCTCGGGCCCAGACTTGTTTGTGTTCTATAATCGAAACTCTGTATCAACTCCAGCTCTGAGATTCCAGTTCGCTGGAAGCAGGTTTCTGGGGTTTTGTTTAGGTTCTATATTTGTAACTATGTTTCAAACTGCCCGCTCAGAGGCCGGCAAGGCAGGTGGGGAACGTTGGAGTCCACCGTCACTGAAGCAAGCAAGCCTCATTCATGTTCGCTTTAAGCTGCCTGGCTGCCGGCCACCATCTTGGCTGGCAGTTAATTTGCATATCTCGCTGATTAGCCAATGGGAAGGGTAGCGGTCGTACGCCAATTACCATGTTTCTCTTTTATTAGATAGGATAGTAATTATAAAAGATTGTGATTCTTTCTTGGCTGGGTAGATCAGTTGGTTAGGTGATCGTCCTGATACTCCAAGGTTGCAGGTTCAATCTCTGGTCAAGGCATATACAAGAAGCAGCCAGTGGATGTATAAACAAGTGGAACAACAAGTCAGTCTCTCTCTCTCTCTCTCTCTCTCTCTCTCTCTCTCTCTCTCTCTCGCTCTCTCTCTTTAAAATCAGTACAAAATAATTTTAAAGATAGCAATTCTCCTCAGCGACATAGGTAAGGAAGAGATTAGTGGATAAGAAGGAATCGGGAAGAGGCAAACATAACGTCTGATGTCAAAACTAAATGAAACAAATGTTGTATTTAAAAGATTATCATTTATATTTTTAGATAATAAAAATGGCTTAATTTCTTCTAAAAAAGTTATAAACTTCCTATCCGAAGTTTGTAAGTCCAGCTGTGTTGAAAACCTCTGTTCTTAAATAAAATAATTTTCGCTGAAACCGGTTTGGCTCAGTTGATAGAGCATCGGCCTGCGGACTGAAGGGTCCCAGGTTCGATTCCGGTCAAGGGCATGTACCTGGGTTGTGGGCACATCCCCAGTGGGAGATGTGCAGGAGGCGGCTGATCGATGTTTCTCTCTCATCGATGTTTCTGACTCTCTATCTCTCTCCCTTCCTCTCTGTAAAAAATCAATAAAATATATATATAAAAAAAAATTAAAAAAAAGATAATACCTCAAATGTCATGATTTAAAAAAAAAATAAAATAAAATAAAATAATTTTCTTTACTGTAAACATCTTGTACCAGCAACTAGAAAGAGTGTATCACCTTAAAGTGAGAAAAATTGCCTTTTAGAAGACTAACACAAACTTTTTAAAATTATGTTGCACTTATGCAACTGTGCACATAAATGGTTTAACTTTTTGGTTTCTCTGTGGACAGATGGAGTCAAAATACTGGTAGGTATCGCTTTGATGATCCTATTCCTCTTCAAAATGCTATATAATTATTTTATAGTCCAACATACATACATGGTTGCAAGCTAAACTAGTTTTAGGATACTATTAAACAAATATATTTTCAAAAATTTAAAACATTTTCATAAAACTGATTCTTATGCAACAAAATATATTGAATGCAAATTGTTTTACTCATAGCAATAACAAAGTATTTTGGCTAAAAATATTCAGTTAAATTATTCTCAACAAGAGGAATATATTTTAATTTCCATGTTTTTTTCCCCTTGAACCTCACTAACAGACTCTCTCTCCCCCAGTTATCTGCTGCTTTGAGAATTACTGTATTATAAACAGAGAGGTCACAGATAGAAATGCATTACACTTGTATCCAATATAAAGCCAAAAAATTACATAAAAAATAACTTATGGAGTTCTCTTAGTGTCTCGTCTGTCAACTGGAATTTAAAGATATTCCTTACCAATAATAAGTGCTCTTAGTGATTAATGTAATGTGATGTGATGGCTTTCACATCAACATTTATTTTAAGTTTTTCTTCTCAAAAATTCATTCCTTGTGGCTTACTTAAATTTTGTTTCAAGCTATTCCCAGCACTTTGTTTTTTTAAAAATATTTAGAAATCAGTTCCATTTAAAAAAATATATTTTATTGATTTTTTTACACAGAGGAAGGGAGAGGGATAGAGAGTTAGAAACATCGATGAGAGAGAAACATCGATCAGCTGCCTCCTGCACACCCCCTACTGGGGATGTACCTGCAACTGAGGTACATGCCCTTGACTGAAATCGAACCTGGGACCATTCAGTCCGCAGGCCGACGCTCTATGCACTGAGCCAAACCGGTTAGGGCTTCCAGCACTTTGTTAAATAAAAAACTTTGTATTTAAAAATCTTACTTTTTTTCTTATGAGAAATATTATTTGGATATGCCATAAAATTATATGCTATTTGCAGGAGTAACTGCAGTATTTTTAATTGTATAATTTTTTTCACATCAAGTATTGTAACCTTATTCTAAATAAGTGATTTTATAAAAAGTACAAATAAAAATCATTGGAATGAAGATGGAATAGGAACCTCATTAGGACAGCAGTTGATGAGTGTGTTACCCTGAGAAAAGACTGCTATTTAATGCAAACCACAACAATCCTGCTAGCCTTAACACCTCAGCCCCAGGAAGTAATGTCTCTATTCTGGTCTATACTGATTTTTACTTTGGCAAATTCTCTCTTGATTGGGTATAACTTGTTCTGTATTGTTGTAGAACTCTGTTTAGAATTATTATATGAGGGTGTTGTTTTTTTTTAAAAAAAAACACACACCCTTAATTTTGATATTTAAGGGGGAAAAATGAGCCTCGGGTCAGGGCATAGAGTAGTTTATTGCCTGTGATATTGAAACCTTATTTATACTTGTTTTCCTTTCTTTTTCCTTAACAAATACTATTTCTTCTAGAGCAAGATTTTCCTCTTTTTTGTAGTTATGATGTTCACCTCTTGAGAAGTATAATCATAGTAGTCTTATTAATCTGATAGATTTTAAAGATTGTGCTCTTGGAAGAAATAGTGATGAGGGACTGCTGGTGATGATGAGCCAGATTGAAGCCAGAGGGTTAATTAGTGCTACCAGACAGACTGTATTATGTGGAGCACTTCCATCTTCAACTTGAGAAAGAATTGCCCTCTGCCATGATTACAACAGGATTTGAGTTCATCTTTTTTTCCTTGCCATGTCTTTCTCCCTGAAATCAGCTAATAGAATTTCTTTGCATGTAAAATACCTTTGGTACTAACGTCTTCCAATTTAAGTTTTTTTTTTTCTTTCTGGGAAGCACACTGAAGATTGTTTCCAGATATATTGCATGAGCAAATGTAGATTTTTCTAGCAACAGGATGCCTATCTAAAATTCCTGAGTGGATTTAAAAAAAATCAATGAAATTTCATTTTCCCCATGAAAATATTTGTTTTGGAAAACACATATTGTTGCACAGCAAGTGGGTAAAACTCAGACCTGAGTTCTCATGCAGCACTTCCTTTCTGGGAGTGATCCAGGGCTGATTTGCTGTGGCCCTGCTCCTTCCCTAAAACAGCCCTAATGAGTTGAGTGCTGTCATAAGTAAGCTTTATTACTAATAAAACAAGGATCTTTATAAAACACTAGGGGCCTAGTGAGTGATGACCGGTGCCATCAGGGTATGCGAGCGGCGGCTGCCCCCCCAATTGCCCCTCAGGAGCGGGGGGAGGGGTGAGTGGAGGAGCCCCCAGGGGTGATCAGGGCCTGCAGCCGCTGCTCGCACTCACTGATGGCACTGAGTGATCAGGACTGGCAGTGGGTGCGAGCGGGGCTGGCACCAGCAGCAGGTGTGAGCGCTGGGCAGGACCACGGTGCAGGAGCAAAGAATTTTCAGTAACCACCAGAAGCTCAACCCAATGATAGCAACCGGCGTCCCACCTTGGTCTTGCACCTCCCCCCCGCCCCCCACTCACCTGCTCCACCATCCCACCGTGGCCAACACCCGCCATGTTCCGCACACGCCCCCTGGTGGTCAGCACACGTCATAGTGACTGGTTGTTTGGTTGTTCGGTTGTTCCACTGTTCGGTCTATTCGCATATTAGCCTTTTATTATATAGGATTTACTTTTAGAAATATAAGTAAGTTAGAGAGAATTAATGTTATACCTATAATACCATCATTCAGTTTCTTCCTTTCAAGATGGAAAGGGAAAAAGGAGTATTTAAACTCAACCCCACCTTTTAACCATCTGATGCTGCCTGACTTGAATGACCTCCTTTGGATGTACCAGCAGTAGTTGTGATACTTGTCACACTGTGTTTTTCTCACTGTGACCTCATCCCCAAAGTTTTGTTTTGTTTTGTTTGTCAGAATTAGAGCACCAGAGTGGTTTTGCGTGAGAATATCATCTCCCTGCACCTCAAAACAAACAAAACACAAACAAATAATAGTCATTGCCTTGAAAGTGCTGTTAGAGTTTAATTAAGCAAACTCTAGCTAATTACTTTCCCAAATGATGGAGCTTTTGCTAACACTTCACATTTGGTGGCTTTCTCTAGAAAAGACCTTGAAAGACACCATAGAGTTGAGAATGCATAGGGATGGGGTGGGGTGTTTTTACCCCATTACATTGCTGAGGTTTAGAGAGAACACTTGGCTACTTGGCTGCTAGGCTGTCAGCCGCCTCATTGTTTGATATTGTCCCTGCCTTTCCTTTCAGCCCACTTAGGAAAGAGAGAATGCCTGTAGCCTCGCTTGCTTAGCTTTGTAATCTGCCGCAAGTGATGAAAGCCCTGATTAACGGTGTGTCAGACTCCCTTTCTCAGACAAGGTGGGGGTCCCCATTAAAGATCGGAAATGAACTCCAGACTTGACATGGATGAGGGAGGTATCATAACCCTGGCTTAGCAAATTGAGCACAATTGGGATACTATTAAAAACAACAACAACTACAACAACAACAAAGCTTCAAGCCAGAGTGCCTGGAAAAAAAAAAGAAAAGAAAGAAAGAAAAACGCCTTACATAACTCACTGCAGCAGGTTTGGGTTTCCTCTGGTTCAAGTTTTCTTGCCTCTTTGATAATCAAATGATCTGAAGAAAGGCATAGAGTTTCAAGGGAGAAGCTGTATGACAGGCTCACAATAGAGCCATTCACAAGGGCCCTTTTATTAACTTACACAGTATCGCCATCGTTCTTAGTCTCTGGCTTTACTACAAGGCTCCATTTAAACTTAACCCAACTTGCAGACATAACTGATCCAGGAATTACTCAATACAACCAGCCAGATACTGTAGCCTTTTTTCCCATTTGATAAAGGGATTTAACACAATGGGCTTTACAGTTCTTAAATGACTCCATTTTCTCCGTCTTTCCGATGTGGTGCTGGTATGACCTTTTGTTCTCAAAAAAATTTCACATGGTTTGATTATATTTTTTAAAAGTATAAACAAACGCAATATTCATGCCCTACCTTTCAAGTTAAATTTTAAAATGTTGCGATGATACAGGAATAGAATTCATGTTATAATATTTACACAGCTGATTTCAAAACATTAGATATTATTGTTAACTATTAGATATTAAATTAGGCCTGAAAATATGTTCTTTATTTTTGAGGAAGGTTTTGATACAATACCTAGTAATACTTCAGCATTGCACTTCCACTTTTGCACACTTCTGGTTGTCTGCTGGTTTTTATGCTACTACTTCTATTACAGTGCTACTACACTAATCAGGGCACACTTGGTTAGTCTCTGCATGGAGAAGAGAGGACAGAGCCCCGAGGATATATTTGGTAGCATACCACACTTTGGATCCATACCTCAGAATAGTGGCTCTCAGACTTTATTAGGAACGAAAATGGACAGAATGTTTGATTAAAATGCAGATGCCTGGGTCCCACTCCCAGAGACTGATTCAGTAGGTCTGGCGGGAGCCTGAGAATCTGCATTTTAATGAGCACCGCATTGATTCTGATGCTGATACTGAGAACTACGATCCTAAACTCACCAGAGGATGTTGGGAATAGTGATATTCCTCCTGTCGGGCCTGTTGCCTCCAGGTACTCAGGGACCACCTTGGATGAAGTGGCCTCTGGTGTGATTTCCCAGAGCTGTTGGTGGCAGGCAGAGAAAGATGCCTCTAGTACTTGCAGGGTTGAAGCAGCGAGCAACCTTTTCCTGTTCTGCTTGCTTCTGAGGCAGGGATCCACCATAGGCACCCCATTCCAGGAACACGCCTCACTGGGGGCTGGTTCTGGGTATTTGACACTGTCATCTCACTTCTACCCCATCTTTGCATAATGAGAATTTCAGCATGGTTGTTATCTGCAGTATTTAATCCCAATTTACATCTCCTCTTCAACCCCTATTCAAGAAATTTTAGTTTTTAGAAACAAAGTTATATTTCCAAAGGATTTCCAATGATCTATGGGTGCTTAAAAGCCTTCGGACAATTATGGATGTAACACACTTGTTCATTTCATGAAGATGACAGATTGGGGAAAATGTGGTGATGACACCACTAATGTTCACAGCACTTTGCCTGAGATACTGCTGACTGTGTTCTGCTTGTAGACTCTCCCTTCCTATGTGATTGGAGGACTTCTTTATTATGAGAATTTTAATTTTTTAAATTTATTTTTCAATTACAGTTGACATACAGTATTATATTAGTTTCAGGTGCACAACATAGTGATTAGACATTTATATAATTTACGTGGTGATCCCCCCAATAATCTAGTACCCATCTGGCACCATACATAGTTATTATAATATTATTAACTATATTCCTAATGCTATACTTTACATCTCCATGACTAATCCGTAACTACCAATTTGTACTTCTTAATCCCTTCATCTTTTTACCCAGCCCCCCAACCACCCTTCCATCTGGCAACCATCAGTTTGTTCTCTGTATCTATGAGTCTGTTTCTGTTTTGCTTGTTTATTTATTTTGGTTATTACATTCCACATATAATTGAAATCATATGGTATTTGTCTTTTTCTGTCTGATTGCTTTCACTTAGCTTAATACCCTTATGTCCTTCTGTATTGTCACAAGTGGCAAGATTTCATTCTTTTTTATTGTTGCATAATATTCCATGGTATATATGTATTATATCTTCTTTATCATTTATTGATGGTCATCTAGGTTACTTCCATATCTTTGCTATCATAAATAATGTTTCTACATATATCTTTTTGAATTCGTATTTTATATTTCTTTGGATAAATAGCCAGACATAGAATTGGTGGGTCACAAAACTAGAGAATATAGCTTCCTGGTAGGCATCACCCAGTTTCCAGAGTTATCAAGATTTATCATATTGTTGGGTAGCTTTTTGTTTTTTCTTAAATGTTGCTTGTGGTTTTCTAATTGTTTCTGTTTTGGGATGAATAGAACTTGAGATGTTTTGCTCAGGGCCTGAGTGCAGTGGTCATGAGTAGTGATTTGCATATGTGCTCCTCAGGAATGTGTTCCAGAAGACCTGGAACTGAAGAAGAAGGTTTTTGCTCAGTTAGATGGAATCATCGGTGACGACGTTGTCCTCAGCAGCTCCACCTCATGCCTGTTGCCTTCCCAGCTGTTTGCTGGTTTAGTGCATGTGAAGCAGTGCATTGTGGCTCATCCTGTGAGTATGTCAAACCTGGATGTTGATCACATCTCCTTCTGGTTTTGGGGAGTGTTACATTTTGTTTAATCCACTAGTATTTTTTAATTGCTTTGTTGACATGTAATTCACATACCACACAATTCAAATTGTACAATTTAATGGTTTTTAGCATATTTAGAGAGTTGTGCAAGACCAGCATTTCTAAAAGAATTTTATCCAAAAATTTTTTGGATTGTATCTATGTACCTAGTGCATAGTGGGACAGAATAAGCAATCCTTACAGACTTTCACCCTCAAGTAACTCACTGTCCAACCAAGGAGAGAGAATACTAAACTAATAATTTTCCTACTGAAGAAAAAGTCTAATTAAAATAATGTGTACACTGAGTAGGATTTTATAGATCTGTCACTTGTACTGTGTGGGATAAGTTTTGCTAAAATGCAGATTTTTGAGTCTCACTTGAGATTTCAGTTCAGTACAAACCCCTCCTTCTTGGTGGTCCCGTCCACCCATCTGATGTAATTACCTGGGCATACTTACTCACTAGGAGTACAGTAGGAGGCTAGTAGGCAATGGGTTTAAAGTTGGCATCAGGCACTCAATGCGTCTTCTTGAGATTAATGTGTTAATGTGAGGATCAGAGAGAGGAGTCACGGATCCCTTGGTGGATGTTCGAGTCCCAACTGTGAGCTCAGCATTACCTTGGAGAACCCGGATGATCTGTTAGGACAGAAAAGCTAGCTTAGCTCAAGTCATCAGAAGTATGACAGTATAGGATGATGATCACATCTTTAGCACCACCAGGCCTTTGGAGGTGAAGGCTCGGGAGAAGCTATACTAAGAGGCTAGGAAGATCAGATAGAATCTAGTTGGGCTGATGAGAAGAGTGTATGAGTTTGGGAAAGAGTATAAGAAAGACCCTAGGCTAAGAACTACAATCGAGTATGCAGAATTATGAGGGGACCAGCTGAACTGGAAGAGCATATGCACTTGGGAGTCAGAGGAGAAAGTGAGAAGGCTTGGGAAGAGTTGTGTTGTGAAGAAACAGAATTGCTCTGAGGAATTGGACTGGTTCAGGTACAGAGCAGTGTGGAGATGCAGTAGAGACACTGTCTTTAGAGGGTCGACTGAAGGTGGCTCAGAGAGGGGGAAGCCAGTTCACAGAACCTGGGACAGCATTCCATGTGTGAATGGCCCCAGGAGTGGTTAGAACCTTTAGAACTGAGAGCAGGGATGTTCTTCCTACTGAGCAAGAGTAGTTTAGCGTGAGGAGGTCTGAGGTTGACACAGGGAGGTGAAGGAAAAGAGCAAGTCACAGATGCTGGCTAGATTTTATATGGGCAAAGAGGGATGACTTGAACCACTTGCAGGGCTGTGTGGTTCAGGATGTCTAGATATCCTTGTACTGAAGTATAATGGAAAGTGTGAAGAATGATTATGGAATAAGGAGACTTAGGCCCATAGGACGTAGAATAAAACCAGTCAAATACAGTTACCATTCAAATACAGGTGAATTAGCACCACGAAAACCTTAACTAAAGCACCTAAAGGCCACGTTCTATGAAGCTTGTCAGTTTTTGCTTCTGTGACATTTACATGCCCATAAAATCCCTTAAAAACCATAAACCACTTATTAGATTGTTACTCCATTGCTTCATTGCTTGAAAGCTTGCAATGTTTGACCAATGTTTTTACTTCTGAGGCAGTTTAGAAAAACAACAACTAAATCAAATTGTTCAGAAAATACCTCCTAAATCCTTTGATAAGACTTGCTCAGTGTCACTAATCATCAGGGAACTGCAAATCAAAACCAAACCACAATGACATATCACCTCACACCTGTCAGAATGGCTATCATCAAAAAGTCAACAAACCAACAAACAAGTAAAAAACAAAACAAAGAATTGAATCTATGAATAAAACATATGAAAAGTCAATAAACAAGTGCTAGTGAGGATGAGAAGAAAAGTGAATCCTCATGCATTGTTGGTGAGGTTACAAATTGGTGCAACCACTGTGGAAAAGAATATGGAGGTTCTTAAGAAAATTAAAAATAGATCTAACTTATGATCCAACAATCCCACTTTGGGGTATTTACCCGAAGAAATCCAAAATGCTAATTCAAAAAGATACATGCACCCCCATATTCATTGCAGCATTATTATTACAATAGCCAAGATATGGGAGCAACCCAAGTGTCCATTAATAGATGAATGGATAAAGAAAATATATGGAAGACAGTATGGAGTTTCCCCAAAAAGTTAAAAATGGAACTCCCATTTGACCCAGTGATCCCACTTCTAGGAATATATCCTAAGAAACCAGAAACACCAATCAGAAAGGATATATGCACCCCTATGTTCATAGCAGCACAATTTACCATAGCTAAGATTTGGAAACAGCCTAAGTGCCCATCAACAGATGAATGGATTAGGAAACTGTGGTACATCTACACAATGGAATACTATGCTGCTGTAAAAAAGAAGGCATTCTTACCATTTGCAACAGCATGGATGGAACTGGAGAGCATTATGCTAAGTAAAATAAGCCAGTCATGCTGAACCGGTTTGGCTCAGTGGATAGAGTGTTGGCCTGTGGACTCAAGGGTCCTGGGTTCGATTCCGGTCAAGGGCATGTACCTTGGTTGCGGGCAGGTCCCCACTGGGGGGCGTGCAGGAGGCAGCTGATTGATCTCTCTCATCGATGTTTCTGACTTTCTATCCCTCTCCCTTCTTCTCTGTGGAAAATCAATAAAATATATTAAAAGAAAAACACAACACTTTAAAAAAAAAAATAAGCCAGTCAATGAAAAATACCACATGATCTCACTCATTTATAGTTAATAAAGACCATTATAAACTGATGAGCAAAAATAGATACAGAGGCAGAGCAGCATCGAACAGACTGTCAAACTACAGCATGAAGGCCAGGGAGGGATGGAGGAGGGCGGGTAAGAGATCAACTGAAGGACCTGTATGCATTCATATAAGCATAACCAATGGACACAAGACATGGCGGGGTAGGGGAGGCCGGGGGAATGTCAAGGGGGGAAAAAAGGAGACATATATAATACTCTTTGCAATTCTTTAAACAATAAAACAAAATTAAAAAAAAAGAAAATGTGGTACATATATACAATGCAATATTACTCAGCCATAAAAAAGTAAAATTTTGCCATTTACAACAATGTGGATGGAAATAGAGGGTATTATGTTAAGTAAAGTATGTCTGACAAATAAGAAAGACAATATCATTTGATTCCAAAACAAATGAACAAACAAAACAGAAATAGAATTCATAGAAACAGATACTAAAGGGATGGCTGCCAGAAGGTTCGGTGTGAGGGTCTAGGTGAAAAGGGGAAGGGGAATGTAGTTCATAATATTGTGATAACTTACATGGTGACAGATGACTACCAGAATTAGTGGAGTGATCACATTGTAAGGCCTGAAAATGTTGAATCACTATATTGGACACGTGAAATTAATATAACCAGTATACCAACTATATTTAAATAAAAAATAATTGAAAAAAGACTTCTATTACATTCCATTTTAAATTACCAATGGGCGAGACCACACCTTACTCATTTTCTTCTGTTCCACCAGCCCAGTGCCTCTGACCAGGTGCTCAATCAGTGACTGTTGAATCATGACATTTCTCTCCTTCATACCATCCCAGTATTGCTGAGTTTTACTTATTTAATGACATACAAACTGCAGAGTCAAAGTCAGTCAAACCTCAGTTTAAAATTAACCTGTCATTACTTTTATAAATTATTTTAAATCCAAATGACATTAACTAAAGCAAATCAAATCACCCAGGTTAACTACCTTTGGAATTTTATCGCTTTTTCCTTCTGTGCTGGTGTCATTCACCTTTTGATCATACCAATGACCTCTGCAAAGGACAAAAAGCATCTTGGACAATTCAATCTTAGCTGGACCGGCAGTACCTACGGAACCCAGAACCTTTTTGGTTTTGTTAATCCTCACCTGAGGATATTTTTTCCATTAATTTTTAGAGAGAGCAGAAAGGGGTGGGGGAGAGAAAGAGAAAGAGGAGAGAGAGAGAGAGAGAGAGAGAGAGAGAGAGAGAGAGAGAGAGAGAGAGAAACATCGATGTGAGAGAGACACATCAATTGGTTCCCTCCTGAACATGCCCCTACTAGTGCCTGGGATTGAATCTACAACCTAAGTACGTGCTGTTGACTGAGATTCAAATGTGCGACCCTTTGGTGTGCGGGCTGATGCTCTGACCAGGGCCCATCGGTAACCTTTGAGGAGCTGCAGTTTTCTGTTACCGCTGTCCAGGCAGGAGCAGCTCAGGGTGTCAGCTTACATGCCGCTGCCCTCAGCTCGGTGCCCATCAGTGGGATCCTCTGTCTGGACAGGAAACAGGATAAAGGAAGAGGAAGCTTGTTCATGCCCTGAAAGATTGCTGTCTCCACCTTGCACAGAAGGGCCATCTGCCAGGGAGTTTTGACATCACACATGTTCTCTTGGTGGGCACCTTCCCAGTGGGCCCTCAGCACTGGTTGTGCTCTCTCAGCATCCAGGTAGTTGAAGTGGGATTTAGAGGGGAAAAGTAACAGGTGAAGCAAGAGGGAAGATACAACCATTCTCCATGATCTGACATTCTTTCTATCTGATATTTTTTTGCTGCCTTTCCCTGTCTGTCTGTCTTCCCTGTAGAGGGATAGAGGCCATTTGGGGCAATTTTTGCCAATGACTGACTGAAGGCCGAGTGTGGTGCATTCTCTCTTGGTACTTCGATTCTATGTCAGCAGCCCATCAAGACACCCCAGGTTTCCACCAATAGTTTTAGCTGCACTTTATAATTAAGTTTTCCCTTTTTCCTTCCTTACTTCAGCTGGGATGTGATGGTCCTGTGGAGCTTATGGCGCCTCATTAGTGCATCCAGTGCTCTTGGTGTTCCTCTGTGTGTTACAGATGCTCCATAGATGGAACTGCCTTGGATTGACACATGTCAGCCCACAGGATTTCAGCCCTGGATGGGAGCAGCTCCCAAAGGCACAGCTCTGGCCTAGGTACCAGTCAGGCCGGAACTGGGCTGCTGCTGGGATTCAATCAGGCTGGCCTGCACAGGTGCCTAGGGTGCTCCCGCCCAGCACTCCCTACCATGCATGCACCTTCTCTGCTGCACCTCTGAACCCACTTGTCTACATGCAGGTGGTCATTGGAACGGTCCGTTTCTGGGTTTGCTGTGTATGGAGAGTGCATGTGTCTGTGTGTCCTGCACATTGCACAGTGCTGCCTGCTCCAGCTTGCCAGCTCCCTGGTCACATGGGCTACTTTTGCTTTTTATCTCTGTGGAGGACAAACATAAATTATCAGAATACTGAGAGATGAAATCCTCTGAACCAGCTGTGAACAAGGACCCCTTCGTTTTTGTATCATGTTGTAAGAAGAAGAGGAGTTTACCTGGACAGGAGTGCCCCCGCTGTGTGGGTATGAGTGGATCTTTTGGAGAAGGGACAGCCTTCCTTTCATCTGTGAGGTTAACTTCTTTAATTGGCTGCAGAGAGAATAAATGGACTCTGTGTCTGGGCTGTGCTATCATCTGATCACATGCCTCCGGCTCTGTTCCAGATTCGGGCAAGGCTTTTCACAAGGTGAATGGAGAAAGGCTCCCTGTGCTGCTCAGCTCAACCTGAGCTCTCAGACAGCCTTGAGCCACAATCTCCTCTTGTGCCTCCAACAGGACTCAGCTCAGGAACCAGTGTGCTTAACCTTTAAAGCAGCAGTCGCCAACCGGTGGTCTGCGGACCACTGGTGGCCCATGGGGCCCGAAAGGTTGGCGACCACTGTTTTAAAGAAATCATCTCTTTTTCTTCTTTGTTTTCCCCATTTCTTGAGGGCCTACTTCTCTATCTTCCTCATAGACCAACAGCGAAGGCCTGTCCTATGTCCCTGTCAGAAAGGGAAGAACATTTCAGGAAGTAGCTATTCTTTCCTTTTTAGTGGAATCACTTATATTGTTTTTCTTTCCTCTCCCTTCCTCTCCTCACATGTGTACCATGTTAAATTTAAGGGGCACCTGCCATGATTGTCACATCCTTCTCTGAGCATGGAATAGGGATTAATTTCCTTATCATAGAAGGAGGCGCTCTGGCAAGAATGACCCCATCCAAGCCCTCAGGCACCTGAAGGTCCTTTTCCAGCAGCCTATCAACTTGAGCTTGGGGACACAGCAGAGGGCCAATCCCTATAGCTATGACTTTTATTGTGGGTGCTAGGGAATAGCTGCAGGACTCTGAACTGGAGGTGGAGTGATCAGGCTCCTGCTTTTAATTTTGTTGTTTTGTTATTTTTGTTAATCCTCACCGGAGGATATTTTTTCCATTTTTAGAGAGAGAGAAAGAGAGAGAGAAATATTGATGTGAGAGAGACACATCAATTGGTTGCCTCCCACAGGTGCCCCTACCAGGGCCAGGGATTGAACCTACACCCTCCCTTGACTGGGAATCGAACCCACAATCCTTCTATGCATGGAGTGATGCTCTAACCACTTAGCAAACTGGCCAGAGTCCTGCTTTTAATTTTTAAAAAATACTTCATTGTCATAAAATACACATAACATTTACCACCTTAATTATTTTAAGTGTTTAGTTCAGTGACATTAAGTACATTCACACTGTTGTGCAACCATCACTACCATCCATCTCAAGAACTCTTTTCATCTTGCAAAACTGAAACTCTGTCTCCATTAAACAACTTCCAGTTTTCCTCCCAAAGCCCTGGGCAGGCACCATTCTCTTTTCTGTACTTTCTGTCTCTATGGATTTGACAGCTCCACCTTACAAAGGGTCACCTGGCAATGACAGTTGAGCCTGCAGGAGGCCAGGGAAGAGAGGAGTGTCAGAACCCAGGTTGGAAGTGATGGCCTGAGCTAAGTGTATAGCAGAGGGAGTAGGTTTTTTGAGAGATGTAAAAATAACTGAGAGGACTTTTGCCACTGATGGAAAATGGGTGAGGTAAGGGAGAGGCAGGGACCAAGGATGCTTCTTGTTGTACTAGTTGAGTGTCCTTTTTTACAGAGAGGAAGGTAGAGGGATAGAGAGTTAGAAACATCGATGAGAGAGAAACATCAATCAGCTGCCTCCTGCACATCGCCTACTGGGGTTGTGCCCGCAACCCAGGTACATGCCCTTGACCGGAATCGAACCTGGGACCTTTCAGTCCGCAGGCCGACGCTCTATCCACTGAGCCAAACCAGTTCCGGCAGTCTCAGCATCTTGATGGCACTAATGCTCTAGGAGCTGACAAGCCCTCCGGGAGAGTCTGGACACAGAGGGAGTCTAAGGGTGCAGCCTGGAACACCGTCACTCAGAGAGAGCACTGGCAGGAGCAGAGCCGGCGAGAGGGACAGAGACAGGGAACTAGCAAGTTTTCGTGAAGATGCTTTTTAACTGTTGGTCTCCATCTGTGTTTGCTACATGAAGCTTAGAACACCGAAGAGACCCTGAGCCCAGCATCCCTGCTATACAGTGAGATAAAGTTCATCTGATACAGACACTGTTCCAGTTGCTATAATTCTGATTTTTAAAAAGGCCAGAGGTGAAATGTTTTTTATAAGAATTCAATGATTGAGGCAGGAGATAGTGATTCAAGTGAGGCGTTGATTTATAATTTATTTTGAAAACAGGTGCCATCATCTCTCACTTTTTAAGAGGGCTGAGCAAGTGTGACCAGGGCAGGCTAGGAGCAGAAGCCATGAAACTATAGCTGTATTTGCACTAGCCACCTCTTCTAGGCAGTGTCCTAGGAGAAATACATTTTCTTTTCCTTTTCTGTTGGAGTCATTTTAAAATGGATACTTCTTTAGTTATTTGGTAACATGAGGTCCTACCAATTTTCACCTATGTATAAAAGAAAAACCACCTACAAGCAACACCTGGGAAGGTTTACTGCAGCATGTGAGGTGTCAGGTTATGTTAAGTGGTGCTGTCTGTGGACATCTGATAATTTTCTCTGGGAATCTTCAAGAATGGTTCCTCAAAGTCAACCAAGAAAATCAGAGCCAAATATTTCGGCGCTGGGCTGGACAAGCATTTCCATCAGGACCTGCTCCTGAGGACTGGCCCTCCTGTCCTAGACTTTGAACCTAGGTCAAGGCTGCAGGGGGAAGGGGGGCGGAGGGGATGGTTCTGGGGCTGTGCAATTTAAAGGTGAGGTTTTACTGGGGAGGTTGGTGTCTGAGACTCAACATGGGCAAGTTAAGGAAACGCCAAGTTTGGGGAAGATGCTGTTAGTCATTTCTAATGGACACAGAATTGCAGGACCAACGGTGACTGTCCTGGGAAGAGGTGGCTGGGGTCGGTGTGAAGTCCGCGCAGCTGGTAGAAGTAAAATCCCCTAGAGGTCAGGGGTTTGGGAATAGCTGTAATGTATAGGATGGTGGTATGAACCTCCAAATTTTAACTCTTATGTTGGACATGATCCTTTAAACAAAACCATGTAATCCGGTGCTGGACTTCCTTCTTTTTCTCTCTCCTTTGTGAATTAATACTCTGTTTTTTGAGTTTGCTGTCATTGGGAGCTGAACCCAGGGTTCCTTTCCAGAGAGGAATCCCATCTGACCATCCGACAAAGGCGGCGAACAGGGTCTGCAGAATGATGCCCAAACTCTGGAGCTGCCTGTTGACTGTCTTCACTCCTGTCTCATAAGGTGAATCCCCCGTATTATGTTCCTCTGGTGGAGCTGGTCCCCCACCCGGAGACAGCCCCTGCGACAGTGGACAGGACCCACGCCCTGATGCAGAAGATCGGACAGTCCCCAGTCAGGGTCCTGAGGGAGGTCGATGGATTTGTCCTGAATCGCCTGCAGTATGCGGTCATCAGCGAGGCCTGGAGGCTGGTGCAGGTACGCAGGCTGCAGTGGCCAGTGGGGACAATAGTAGGGACAGTTTGAGGGAGGGTTGTAGAGGGGATGAGCGAGGGGGCAATTGGGGGTGGTTGCTAGCCAAGAGGGGAAGCAGAGTGGAAACAGCTTCCTGGGGGAAGTGGCTGCAGGGAGTCAGCGTTCAGGGCTCCTCGCTGTTTCTGGAGCCTGTCAGCTGTTTTCTCAGGTGCAGTGAAAAGGCAATGAGGATGAATCTTCATTGATGCTGTTACATGGAGTCATTTGATGTAGGACAGGATGATAGACTGCTGCTCCTATGTGTCATTGCCGCATAATTGTCTCCGGGTGACATGCTGCATTTCCCATAGACTCAGACTACTCGCCCCCAGTGTTATCTTTTAGGAGGAAAAAAATTGCATTTTGAGTACAGTCCACATGTGTCCTCTAAACAAACCCAATTTATTTCAAGAGCTTGAGAAGAAACAATTATAATCTTTACACTTGTTAGTAACAGGCTTGTCTTATGTAGAAAAAGAACATTATTTATTTTTTCACAATTAACCTCATCCTCTAATGAAAGGATTTTGCATGTCACCTAAGAAGTGGCCTCCCTGCACACACTCCCAACCACATTTGTATGGGGACATGGTGTCCCAGGACTCAAAGTGCAGGATGGGTTTGTGCTCAGGTGGGTGACAGCGCTGCCACCTGCACTGGGCCCACAGCTCCTGTCTGAGCCTTCTGCAGGCCTGTGGGTCCCAGCCTGGGACAGGGACAAAGACTCCACTCCCACAGGTCCCAATGCAGGATGCAGTGGCCCTTCTGCCTCCCTGTTTGTTATTTGGGCACAGCTCTGGAAGTTCCTCATTGACCTCACTGCCCAGTGCATTTGCCACACAACAACTGCAACTCTGTGTTCTCATTGCTTAAATCCACTTAGTGGTCGTATATCTGAAAGATAGTGCTGTGGTTCCCACCATCAAGTTTGCAGTTTTAATTTCTTAGCAATTGCAGAATGTCTTTGAATTTCATTTTGTGGTAAGATATTTGAAAGAAACAGTGAACTAAAAACACCCCTTTGGAGAGCTATTTAAAATATTTCCACTTGTCTAAAGTAGGGGAACAATATAATAGATACAAGAAAAACTCAACATTACAGTAAAACATGGCAAGAGCCACAGAGGATTCTGTTGTCCCCTTCACTGGTTGGAGAGGTGGGATGGTAGACTTATTTGTCTGCTTTGTCTGGTTTTTGTTTGTTTGTTTGTTTATTTATTTTCTTTATTGATTAAGGTATTACATATGTGTCCTAAATTCCCTCTTACCTCCCCCCACCCCCAACTGATGCCCTCACCCCCCTGGTATCTGTATCCATTGGTCAGGCTTATATGCATGCATACAAGTCCTTTGGTTGATCTCTCCCCTTTACCCCCACACTTCCCCACCTTCCCTCTGAGGTTTGACGGTCTGATAGATGCTTCTCTGTCTCTGGATCTGTTTTTGTTCATCAGTTTATGTTGTTCATTATATTCCACAAATGAGTGAGATCATGTGATATTTATCTTTCTCTGACTGGCTTATTTAGCTTAGCATAATGCTCTCCAGGTCCATCCATGCATTTACAAATGGTAGGAATTCCTTCCTTTTTACAGCAGCATAGAAGTCCATTTTTTAGATGTACCACAGTGTGTGTGTTTTTTTTTAATCTTTATTGTTCAGATTATTACAGATGTTCCTCTCCCCCCCCACCCCCCATAGCTCCCCTCCACCCGTTCCCATCCCACCCTAGGCCCTCGCCCTCCCACTATGGTCCGATCTCTTCCCTTACTCCCCACACCCACTTTCCCCTGAGAATTGTCAGTCTGCTCCATTTCCATCCCCTGATTCTATTCCACTCACCAGTTTGTTCTGTTCATCAGATTTTTTATTCATTTGATTTTTAGATTCACTTGATAGATATGTATTTGTTGCCACCTTGTTGTTCATAATTTTTTATCTTTACCTTTTTCTTCTTCTTCCTCTTCTTAAAGTATACTCTTCAGCATTTCATATACTACTGGTTTGGTGGTGATGAACTCCTTTAGCTTTTTCTTATCTGTGAAGGCCTTTATCTGACCTTCAATTCTAAATGATAGCTTTGCTGGGTAGAGTAATCTTGGTTATAGGTTTTTGCTATTCATCACTGAATCTTTCTTGCCACTCCATTCTGGCCTGCATAGTTTCTGTTGAGAAGTCAGCTGACAGTCATATGGGCACTCCCCTGTAGGTAACTAACTGTTTTTCTGTTGCTGCTTTTAAGAGTCTCTCTTTGTCTTTTGCCCTTGGCATTTTAATTATGATGTGTCTTGGTGTGGTCCTCTTTGGATTCCTCTTGTTTGAGGTTCTCTGCGCTTCCTGGACTTGTAAGTCTATTTCTTTCACCAGGCAGGGGAAGTTTTCTGTCATTATTTATTCAAATAGGTTTTCAATATCTTGCTCTTTCTCTTCTTCTGGCACCCCCATAATTCGGATGTTGGTACGCTTGAAGTTGTCCCAGAGGCTCCTTACACTATCTTCATATTTTTGGATTCTTTTTTCTTTTCTGGTTGGGCATTTTTTGCTTCTTCGTATTTCAAATCTTTGACTTGATTCTTGGGATCCTCTAGTCTACTGTTGAATCTCTGTATATTCTTTATTTCAGTCAGTGTATGCTTAATTTCTGACTGGTCCTTTTCCATTATTTTTTTTATTCATTTTTTTTTTGGCATTCTCACTAAGATCCTTAAAGTTCTCACTAAGTTCCTCAGAGGTTTCTAGAAGATTCTTGAGTAACCTTATAACTGTGGTTTTGAACTCTATATCTAGTATTTTGCTTTCATCCATTTCTTTCATTTGTGACATGTTTCTTTGTCTCTGCATTTTGGCTGCTTCCCTGTGTTTGTTTCTATGTATTAGGTAGCTGCTAAATCTCCTTGAGTTAATAGAGTGGCCTTTGTGGTAGGTGTCCTATAGGGCCCAGTGGCTCAGCCTCCCTGATCACCTGCAGTGGACACTCTTGGTGCACCCCTTTGTGGGCTGTGTGCACAGTCTTGTTGTAGTTAAGACTTGATTGCTGTTGGAATCACTGGGAGGAATTGACCTCCAGGCCAATTGGCTGTGAGGACCAGCTGTGTCTACAATGGAAGAGTTGCTGTGAAGGAGACACCCTTCTGGGCCAAGACTTGCTTCAATGGGGCTTTGGTGCTCACTGTTTCTGCCCCTTGAGTGTGTCTCTTATGGATGTGAAGAGTTGTAATCCTGTATGGTCTCACACTGACCACTGGGTCCACTGGCTCTTGAATCTCCAAGGAGGTGCAAAGTTAGCCACTGCCTGGGCGACCCAGCAGGAGCTATAGAGAGGTCTGCAGATTCCTCCTCTTTTTACGGAGTTTGGAAGTGCCCAGAGGAGGCCCAGCTGTGTAGCAAGGCAGGCTTCTGCTGCTGCTGCTTCCAGTTTGACAGGTTTTAGGCTGAGAAAGGACAGGCCATTCATATGCAAAAGCCGCTGTGCACAGCTTGGGTGGGGTTGTTAATGGGGTGGGGTGGGGTCTCAGGGAATCTCCTGGGTGGAGCAAACAGCATTGGCTGCCAGTCAGCCCTGCACCTGAGAGGTCCCAGCGCAGGAAAAATGACAGCTGCGAGCACCTCCGTCTGAAAGAAAGCTGCCCTCCCGTTCCTGTCCTAATGTCAGACAGTCCAGTTTCTCTCCATATGTGTCTGGGTCCCCCAGAGTCTCGTCTGGAACTGGAATTCAGAGCAAGCGGGCGCTTATATCTCCCTCTCGATTAAAAAAGCAGAGCACCCAGGTGCCAGCCCGTTCCACGCCTCTCCGCACCTTCTACCAGTCTCAATGTGCTTTCTTCTTTACCTCTAGTTGTAGAACTTCCACTCAGCTTTCCCGTGGTTCTGGATGATAGTTGTCTGTTTTTTAGTTGTAATTTTGATGTGGTTGTGAGAGGCAGCAAGTACAGGTGTTTACCTAGGCCGCCATCTTGAAATCTCCTCCTATCACAGTTTTTTAATCCATTCATCTGCTGATGGGCATTTAGGCTGTTTCCAAATCTTAGGTATTGTAAATTGTGCTGCTGTGAACTTAGGGGTGCATATATCCTTTCTGATTGGTGTTTCTAGTTTCTTGGGATATATTCCTAGAAGTGGGATCACTGGCTCAAATAGTTCCATTTTAGTTTTTTGAGGAAACTCCATACTGTTCTCCACAGTGGCTACACCAGTCTGCATTCCCACCGGCAGTGCACAAGGGTTCCTTTTTCTCCGCATCCTCGCCAGCACTTGTCATTTGTTGATTTGTTCTTCTTGTCTCATTTTACCCACCTTTCTTTCAACTGTCCTGTCTCCAGGGGCTAATGGCAGACAGAGTGTGGTCTGCTGGGTTTGGGGGATGATATACTTTCTGAGAAAGGGAATCTTGCATGTGTCTCTACAATGGCTGCTGTGAAATTCACATGCCTAGAGTCCCCATAGGAACTGAGTACGGAGATCCAGCAGGATACAGTGTGAATGTGACAAAATGAGAAGCTATAGAAATGAGATTAAGAAAGTGTAAATAGAACTCAAAGAATTGCCTTCAGTGGAAGTCTCAGAGGTGATTTACTTAAAAAAATTAAATTGAGCCCTAGCTGGGTAGCTCAGTTGGTGGGAATGTCCTCCCATACACCAAAAGGTTGTGGGTTTGATTCCTGATTTGGGGTGCATACAGGAGGCAACCTGATGTTTCTCTCTCTCCCTCTCCCTCCCTTCCTCCCTTCCTTCCTCTCTCTCTAAAATCAAGCAAAAATCCTCGGGTGAGGATTAAAATAAAATTTTTAAAAATAAAGTTGATTGCCCGGCCAGTGTGGCTCAGTGGTTGAGTGTTGACCTATGAACCAGGAGGTCACGGTTCAATTCCATGTCAGGGCACATGCCCGAGCTGTGGGCTCGATTCCCAGTGGGCGCACTCTCTCTCTCTCCCTTCCTCTCTGAAATCATATTTAAAAAAAATAAAGTTGATCTATAGACAGTGAGAATGAAGGCAGGTGTAGAAACGGCAGGTCTCTCTGTCCAGGTTGGGGTGAGGATGGAACCGAAGAGATGTGGGGCATCCCTAAGCTCTGCCGGGAAGACTTACTAGTACACTGATAGCGAAGTGTCTCTCTTGTGGTGGTCAGGGCTCCAGGGGAAGGAGTATGGAGGGAGGCTGGGGCTTCCAGCGTTGTGCCTGCTTTTACTATCACTGCTCAAGGGCAGTTGCTTCTTTGGCTTCCCAGATATGGAAGGGCCACTAGCACACGGGCGTGCACTTGTTCACAAAGTAGTTGCTTCCAAGGGCAAAGAAGCTGTAGGTCTCACTCCACCAGAGCAGGATTCCTCCTTTTGAGCATGTGGGCACCTCTGGGTTCTGTACCCCAGAAGAGATGTCACCCCCACCTCACTCTCCCTGGGAAGAGTGGATCAGTATTTCTGCTTATTAGGGAGGCTGGTTTAAGGATTCTTGACTTTATTGCATGAATTTCTTGAAAGAAAACCATTGCTTCTTGGGGGTCTGTTTCCACGTCAGGTACTGAGAATCAGGAAAGGTAAGAATGCCTCCTTAGAGCTGCCCCTTCATCTTTTTTTTTTTAAAAAATATATTTTATTGATTTTTTACAGAGAGGATGGGAGAGGGATAGAGAGTTAGAAACATTGATGAGAGAGGAACATCGATCAGCTGCCTCCTGCACACTCCCTACTGGGTATGTGCCCGCAACCAAGGTATATGCCCTTGACTGGAATCGAACCTGGGACCCTTGACTCTGCAGGCCGACGCTCTATCCACTGAGCCAAACCGGTTAGGGCTGCCCCTTCATCTTTGTATATCTGTACATGTGCATTGAGCCAGCCAGGGCTGGGCTTAGATGACACCCCTTTGACTCACAATTTCAGAGCCAGTTAAACTTGATTAGATTTAGGATGTTCCAAGTTAATCTCAAAACATTTAAGGTCAGCTTTATTGTAAAAAGGAGCTGAATCTGGGAAGTTTTACAGTAAAAACTGAAGATTTAAAAATATATTTTAAGTTAAAAAGATCAAAAGACCTTGCAGAGTTTATCTTTCCATGACATGCTCTTTCTGGGGTGAGTTTCATGTGTGGATACAAGACCCTGAGGCTCAGCCTGGATGTGGTAAGCAGAGTGAGCTGAGATGAGCAGGAGTTTCCCTATTCAAAGACTCACATAGGTGCCTCTGGTTCATGACTTTCTGGATTCACAAAGCATGTTGAAATTTGGCAGAACCATTTCTTTGGCCCCAGACAGGGCTGGTGGAAGTCTCAGAGATAATTCACTTAAATAAATTAAATTATCTTATTATCCTAATTCCACAGCCTGGGTGGAAAAGGTACAATGTGACTTGATTCTAGAGCTCAAAGAGGTCTTGTGTGGATAGGGGTCTGTGTGCTTCTGTCCTGACTTTTCAGGTGATGGTCAGCAATGGATCAAGAATGCCGTTCCATTGGCTGTGTAAATAGTTCTGCACAAACCTAATCCAGCCATGGATTTCCAAGGGCCCCACCCCCACATTGGGGTATGAGCTGGAGTGGGACAGCCAGGGGTCTGGCCCAAATGATGGCCTACATCCCCACCCAGCCCTGGTGGTGTCCTGATACAGGTGGCAGAGGAGCCAAGGAAGCTGCTTTGCCACTTGCTAACTCTGTTGATGTGGAGGACACTTTTGTAACTGGACAATCAATGGGTCCACACTGCCTCTCACTACTTGAGCCAATTAAGCAGAGACAGGGTTGAATCATATATGAGCATTTATTCCAATACTGCCGGCAATATGGGAGAACAGTAGGTCATCCACAAAAATCTGCTCTCTACCCCACCATAAGCCAGCTCCTTATGTTGGGTAGAAGGACACAGATTACATGGGAAGTAGGCAAAAGGGTGTGCCAAATGGGCAGTTTACAGGTAATGCAGGCTGGAGATTTGCAGAGGCCTGTGGATATGCAAAGGCCGGTGGAGTGGGGGTTGGGGGGGCGTTCAAAGGGGGGCCAGGCTTCAAAGGATTAGTGATATGCAAAGGGCTGGCAGCTCTGGTTTCTGGGACAAGGCTATTAATCTTTCCATGATAATAGGCAGCTCCTGGATGGGGAGGATGGGCTGCATTTCCAGGTGAGCTCCCAGGTCCCACGTGCAACTGCCAGCCAAGTTAGAATGTGCCTTCTTTAATCAGAAAAAGTAATCATGGTTAACAGAGCATGATTAATATTTCTTACCATTATAGCTGGTCCCCAATGTTCTATTTCTGCTGCTATCACTTTGATTGACATTCCCATGTTGGACAGCCTTGTATGCCTGGAATAAATCTCACTTGGTTTTGGTGTGTCATTCTTTTTAGACATTGCTGGATTTGATTTGCTTATGTTGAGAATTTTTTGCATCCAAGTTCAGAAGAGATACTGGTCTATAGTTTTCTTTCTTTTTTTACTATCTTTGTTTTACTTTGATATCAAGGTGCATAGATATTAAGGTGATAATGTATACAATGAGTTAGGAAGTATCTGTCCTCTTCTATTTTCTGGAAGAGATTGTAGTTTTTGCTAATTCTTCTTTGTTTGGTAGAATTCTCCAGTGAAACCCGCTAGGCTTGGAGAGTTCTTTTTCAGGAGGTTTTTAATTACAAACTCCACTTCTTTAATAGTCCTATGCCCATTCAGGTTTTCTGTTTCATCGTGGTTGATTTTGGTGGTTTGTGGTTTTTGAAAAATTGGTCTATTTCTTCTGAGTTGTTGAATTTATGAACATAAAGTTGTTGTTGGAACTCTCTTATTATCCTTTTAGTGGCTGCAGGGTCTGAAGTGATAGCCCTGGTTTCATTCCTGATGCGGGTGATTGTGTCTGCTCTCTTCATTCTTGTCAGTCTTGGTAGAGTTTTATCAATTTTGTAGATTTTTTGAAGAGGCAACTTTTTATTTCATTGACTTTCTCTGTGATTTTTCTGTTTTCAATTTTACTTACTAACTCCAGAGGGCATATTTTAATACTTGCAGCCAAGAATGAAAGAGAAATTAAGAGAGGTAGGGTCAGGGAGGCCCCTGTGCTGGCCTGTCAACTGTGGGGCTCAAGAGGGAGCTAAGCCTCAGGTTTCATTTCTAGGTCAGAAAGCAAAAGTGCCAGGAATAAGAAGCACCTTGTCTTTACTGCATCCTAGACCATGCCACACTGTCTTGTCATCACCTGTGAGCGTGTCTCTCCCCACACAGCTCTGCAGAGGCAGGCACTATCTGGGAGTAAGATGGGTGCCCAGAAATCTGAGGGAATGTGGGAGCTGGGTTCTATTGTCTCACAGGCCTCACTCCACTTTCCCTCCCAGTTGACTTCAGAATCTGGATGAAGTTGCCCTTGTCAGCTTGGATATGCCTGATGGACAAGTCTGGCTGCAGTCCAGCAGCCCAAGATTGGGTCACTGGGTGACAGGATCCTCTTGGCCAGGAATGTGACTCCATGCCGATATTCTTAAGCTAATGAGCACAGTCGGGAAGTTGTGTAGTAGTGATAAAGTCTCGTCAAGATATTAGCTGAGCTTGTACTTCCCGTAAATCCTTGTTCCATATAGGATGGGTGAGTGGAGGTGAGCAGACATGAGTCATGGGGCCAGGAACAGGTTCTCAGCCTGTTGTATGTGCTGGTGGCGATATGTGGAGAGTGCTTAGCTCAGGTCTTACTCATCCTTCTGAGCTGTGGGATCACTAAGCTGGATCTCTCTGTTCCCTGGGCTCTGAGCTGCAGAAGCTCAGTTCTTGGTTTCTCATCAGGGAAGGGTGGTCTGTGGGACCAGTTGGGACCCTTTCAGATTCCAGAACTTTGTTTTTATTTTCAGATACGAATGCCCCCAAGAGTTATGAGGAATTTTTCCAGGTAATAAAGTGGATCCCAAAGGTCATGTGGTGATATTAACAGATGAGGCTCTTGGTGGTAAATGCAGTTTCTGTTGAGTATAATTCATGAGAGTGACAGGAATCAGTACTCAACACCAGGAACCACCTGAGATCCTTTGTTCTTCAGTGACTTCAGCCTGTACAGTATTTCAGAGTTTTCAGAGCACTTTCCTTACTTTCTCAGAATTTTCAGATATTTTCCAATCATTCAGTCTTAAAACCATGCTATTTTTGCCTTCACAAATGAAGACACTAGCCTGGAAAGTTAGATTGTCTAATTCATATACCACAGACAGGCAGGGATTCAAACCTGTGCTACCTCTGTGTGTGTTTCTGTGCCTGCATTTGTAAGTGGAGATAACAATGGACCTAGGATATGATGAGGATTGGGCAAGGATATATATATATGTTTAAGGATGAGAACATGCCTGGCATATTGTTCAGTTTAGTAAATATTATGGATTATCATGGTAATATCAATAATGACAATGTTCTGAGTCCTTAAAAATAATTTTTGTGTGAAACAGCTGTCACCTGTGAGTTAGCGCTGAGCTGAAATGCTCATATCCTAGCTACACCCGTGAGGTCTGGGACTTGTGGGTGGCAGCGTGGGCCTGGGAGCTTTTTGGAAATGCAGCATCTCAAGTCCCACCCTGGACCTGCAGAATCATAGTCTGCACCTTAACAAGCTCCCCAGGAGGTTCGTGTGCACATTAAAGTTGGAGAAGTCCTGGCTCACTGCCCAGGAAGACCTTGGCCTCAAAATCTCCATGTATTATATTTCATCTGTTCTAAGATAAAACTTTTTTTTTTTTTTTTTTTTTTACATTTCAACATCTTTATTGGCAGCATTTTTCCTCCTTAATGGAACATTAAATACTAATTTAACTTTCAACTAATGGAGTCTTTTTTTAAAAAAAAATATATTTTATTGATATTTTACAGAGAGGAAGGGAGAGAGATAGAGAGTTAGAAACATCGATGAGAGAGAAACATCGACCAGCTGCCTCCTGCACACCCCCCACTGGGGATGTGTCCGCAACCCAGGTACATGCCCTTGACCGGAATCGAACCTGGGACCTTTCAGTCCTCAGGCTGACGCTCTATCCACTGAGCCAAACCGGTTTCGGCTCAACTAATGGAGTCTTAATTTCAATGAGGTACCATATATTCTACCGTCTTTTATTTGTCTTTTCTTCTTCCATGTTTTTCTGTTTCTGTATGTCTCTTGTTTCTGACTCTCTTTATCTCTGACTCAGGCCTATAATAGATAAACCTGCAGTGCTAACCAGCTTTTTTCTGTTCTGTGGAAAGGTTCTCACAGTGGCAACATCTCTGTACTTGCAAGAAGAGTCATGTAGATGGTGGGCTGGAATGTAAAGGGGAGTTAAGCCAGGGGAGTGGTCACTTTAGAGCAATGATTTTCAGTCCTAGTTTTATGACACTGAATACCTCTGGTTATTCCCAAAAGACGTGAACATTAATTTTAAAAAAAGATTTTATTCACTTTTGAATAAAACAAACACATCAGAACAAATGAATGTGAGTCTGTCACAGTCCAGAGGATATAAGTTTCTGGTCCAAACCTGAGCTGGCCTCCCCACACACTCAACACCAGCCACCTTCATCTAGCCTTTTGTTTCTGGAACAGGGATGCAAATTGTGGTCAGGTTTCCTCTTAGTCATGGGCCTGTGTGAACAAAAGTAGGTCCCTCCTGGGTATGAGGAAAAAGGGCAGTCTCCTTGTAATGAGAGGCTCCTCCTCCTGCTGCAGGGCGGGGGTGGGGGGGGGTGAGTGGGGGTGGGGTCAAGTGCACTAGTATCTTGTGTTTTTTGGCTAGGGAACGAGCAGCCTGCACATTAGGAATTGTTACCATTAAGTTAAAATGTGCAGCGAGCTCCCTTATGGAGAGGTGGTGACACAGGGGGCTTGATTGATTGGTGAACATATTTTAGGGGGGGAAGATGACCTAAAATTGCAAATTTACCACCATCACTACCTCTTACACATGCAGAGGTCATGCAGAGGTAGGTGGTCTTTGGTTCTTCTCTCCTTCCATAAACCAGGATTAGCCTCGGTCCATTTCTCCAATTTTCATTAATCCCCAGGATGTTTCCTTCTCACACATCTCCGACAATATACTGCCGCTATGGCCTGACCTTTCCTGACAGTCGGGGGAGGCCCTATTATTCCCTGATGTCATTTTCCCTTAAATATCACCCTGAGCAGGTGCCCTGTGACCCAGTAAATACATTACCTGCGAATTACTCGGACTTCTACTCTTGAAAGAAAAACAGTTCAAAATGGGACAGTGAGGATGAAAAGAAGAAAATAGAGCAGCTCAGTGACTTATTTCACAGAGTTTGGGACCAAGGAGGCAGCAGTTGTCCTGTGACTTCAGAGTCTCAACAAGAGAAAGCATGTTCAAGCAGTCCGTTACTAACAGGCAGCTGGAAGGTGGGACTGTGGTAGTTTTTCTTTGGAGAGAGATGTTAGAGACACTGTGCACTGCTTCAGGCTATGGCTATCCTGGAATGTGTCCAGGAGGAAAAAGCTGAGGCTTGAGTAGAATATTACCATACAGAGAGTGGCAACGTCTCTGTACTTGCAAGAAGAGTCATGTAGATGGTGGGCTGGAATGTAAAGGGGAGTTAAAGAAGCCAAGAGAGAAGCAAGCTCTTGCCCTCCACACCACACCCTTAGCTGTAGGAGTTTCTACATGTTATGGATTTTTAAATTTAAATGTAAGAGTTTAGGATTTTAATTCTATTAAAGAAATAATGTACAAAGTGTCAGAGTGAATCACCTGTGGTTATAAAAGACTAGCTTGCAGCAGCCTTGCCCACTGAGCTCTGGGAATCTCTGAGCACCTTCCCTTACTCTCCCCTGAGCCTCACATCCTAGAAATGAGCCACCTCTGTTTCCCTGTTGCATTCTGGGCTTGGGCCTCCCTTCAGGATCAACCTGGGCAGCTCTCCCTGCTTCACACAGGGCTCTGCAGGAAGGCAGTTGGTTCCTCTCACTTCTGGTCCCACAGCAGGTCCTAATGTGGTCTCAACTTGGGTCCTGCTGCACCCTTGCCTGCCCCGTGGTCTGTGGCTCCTTCTATTTTTGTCTCTTTTTATTTTTTGTTTCTTTGTTTGTTTTTCTTTTATTAATTTTGTTGCTATTTGTTTTTGTGTGGTTCCTTCTTTTGTGTTCTTCTGCTCAAGTTCAGATACAGTGGACAAGGAGTCTTGCAACTCCCAATCTCCACTTGCCCTTTCTCACATCCAGGACACAGCTCTGACCACTGGACAAGGGTCAGTTAAGTAGAGGCCAATCATAGGCAATGTAGAGTCAGCCATCTGGTTGGGAAAACCCAATAAATGGGACTCCAGGTATGAGACCATGCATGGGATGTGGGGCTAAGGAAGGGCAGGACTTTTCCAAGAAGGATGGTGGCTTAAGGAGGTGCACACAGCATACTGACTTCCCTCCAGGACAGTCAGTGAGGATGTGGACACTGCAGAAACCTTCTCTCTGGAAACTTGTTTTCTGCCTGGGAATCATCCATTAATTAGAATTCCTTCTAGTACAGGGGTGGGCAAACTTTTTGACTCGAGGGCCACAATGGGTTCTTAAACAGGACCGGAGGGCCGGAACAAAAGCATGGATGAACTAATATAAATTCAAAGTAAACATCATTACATAAAAGGGTCAGGTCTTTTTTTTCAATAGTTTTATTCATTTCAAACGGCCGGATCCGGCCCGCGGGCCGTAGTTTGCCCACGGCTGTTTTAGTAGCTAGTGTCTTTAAGAAGTAGACCATTTTTATAATTGTATTTATTAGTTTATGGGAGGTAACTTTCTGAGTAGCCCAATTGGCGAGAAACATAATCCTATTGATAGGAGAGATCTTGCTGACTTATTATTTTAGAGACATCTCTAGCCCCATTAATAGACAAGCATAATGAAAACATCAAACACATACTTAATTAAAAATAAAACAAGGATTCGAGAAAAATGGCGGCCAAATAGGCAGATGTGTATGCATGTTGTCCCGGAGCCAGACTGGAAATACAACTAAATCGGAGAACATCCACCTGGAATTAACAAATTAGGCACAGCTGAGGAGACAACCTACAACAAGGAAGGGCAGAAAATGCCTGGAGACCAGTAGGAAGGGTGGCAAGGGCTCGGAAGGGGTGGCCAGCCAGCAGGCAGAGAGGGAGAGGAGGAAGCTGTGTTACTGGAGCAGCAGTTCCCTCAGGAAAATTGAAGCCTGGCCCAGGCTGAGCACCAAAATTGCATCCTTTGGCGGCAGACATAACATCCAACTGTGAAAAGGAAAAGCTGCAGAGCTGCTAGCTGCCAGGGACTCTAGACCCAAGACCACAGCCTTGAAAGGCTGTGCCATGATGGGAAAGTAGTGTGGTGCTGGTGGAAGAGAAAGCTGCGGTTTTGTTGTTGTTTTTGTTTTGTCTTTGTTTTTATTCTCTAAACCCAGAACACAGGACTTTTCAATTGCAATCGCTCACCCGAGGCTTTGGTCCAGGGTGGGAGGCACGGACTTGAGATGTCTGAGGAGAGGCTGGGGAGGGAAGCAGGGCAGGGGAGTGTGGCCAGGGGTCCTGCATTGGGACGTTCGTAGGCTTTCATACCTAAGCGGCATTTCTTCCCAGAGGAGCCTTCCCCACCCAGTAGGCTCAGCCTGCCACACCCTGCATTTTGAGCTTTACAGAGTAAACAAAGGCAGAGACCAAGCTTACGTGTCTGAATATTCTCAAGGAGCCCTCAGTGACTGGATTGGAAAAAGGGCTGTCCACCCTGATATTCTGGGAACCAGACTGATAAAAACTCCAGGTTTCCAACTAACCCCATTGGTCTCCATACAAGGATCTCTGTCCAACCAAGGGCAGAGTAATATTTTGGGCCATTCACGGAGGAGTAGCTCTGGGTCAGTGAAAAACACCCATCTTGTTCCCTCAAAGTGAAACAGCACCAACTCCACCTAAAGCCCTGTCAGAAACAAACGCTTGAGTGATTAAGATTGACAGCTGGCAGACAGGCAAAGAGGGCAGATTGGCCCCCCCTGCTTGCAGCCAAGGCCTGTGGAGACAGACAAGCACAGGACCAGGTTGATCTCTTGGAGCTTCAAGCAGGGTGCTAAAAGCCAAAAGACGGTGTACGAGAATGATGAGCACCCAAGTACCTAACAGGAAGCCCAGAATTAGCAGACAGAACAGAAGAGTGGGGTCCTAAACCAGATCCCATGGGGCATTAAAATTTCATTGAAGTGAACACTACTTCACTTTTCATTTCTTTATATTTATTTTATAAAAAATTTTTATTTATATTTTTTGTAATTTTTTGCACCTTTTTCTTCCTTTCTTCTTTTTTTTTAATCCTTCCATTTTGTGTTTCTCTTTACTTTCTTTTTCTCCCCTTTTAAAAATTGATCTTCTTTATCTGCTTTATTGATGTGTTATTATTCATCTCTGTTGGTTTATTTATATACCTAATTCCCTATTCTCTGCTCCTACTCCATTTCCCTTTCTCTTATTACTCATTTTCTCTCTTCTCTTGCTCTTTTCTTCTCCTAATTTTTTTAACTTCTTTCATTTCTTAAATTTAGACCTATCTGCTCTTTCCTCTATTGGCCTCTTCAAAATAAATTTTTTCTTATTTAATTATTTTTTTCTTCTTGTCTTCTCATTTCTTCTCTCCCTCTTCTATCCTAAACTGTGGTCCTTCCCCTATGCCTACAATTCCTTAACCTTATTTTCTTTAAGCTCTGCATCTATAGATTCTGCCCTGCCCACTTTTTCTGTGTGTGTGCTTTTTGTTTTATTTGTTTTCTTATTGTGTTTTCTCCCCATGTTCTTTTTCCCCTCACTATCATTCTTGCTTTTCTTTATCTTTTCTAATTCTCTTTTCTCCAGTGGTCACTTTTATTGAGATTATAGGTGTCTGTGTACATTTGTGTTCTGTTCCTTCTGTGCCATGTCTCATTGTGTTGTATTCTGTGCTATTCAGTCAGCACCTCCACAGCGGTTGGCTTGGCTAGGTAGGGAGTGAGCCACATAATCAGACACACTGAGAGGAGACTCCATCCACGAATGAGACAATAACATTCAAGACCCAACTACATCAGAAGAACCCAAATATCTCAGATAGGGGGCCTCCCTGGATCACCCAGCCCAGGAGACCTGCACCACTGGGTCCCACAAAACATCTACTACATAAGACCAGTTAAAAAAATCGGGGTGGCATAGCAGTTTGATCTAATACATAGAAACAATTACTAAAGAACAGCAAAAATAGGAAGACAAAAAAACAACCCCAAAGTGAAAGAAAAGGACGAATCACCAGAAAAAGAACTAAATGAAATGGAGGCAAGCAGTTTGTCAGAGAAAGAATTCAGAGTAATGGTTATTCTCAAATGTCTGGATGAGAAATTCACCAACATATGTAAGAATCAAGAGGCAATGAAGAATGACATAACTGTAATAAAGAACACATGGAAGGTTTCAACTAGAAGAAGCTGAATCAGCAAGTTAGAAGACAAGGCAGAAAAAAACACCCAAGCAGAATAGTAACTGGAAAAACATTAAAAAGCAGGAGAAGAGTACAAGGGAGCTTTGGGACAACATGAAATGAAACAACATTGCATAATAGGGGTGCCAAAAGGAGAGGAAGCTGAGCAAGAAATAGAAAACTTGTTTGAAGAAGTAATGGCAGAAAACTTCCCTGATTAGGGGAAGAAAAAAGTCACACAAGTCCAAGAAGCACAGAGAGTCTCAAACAAGATGAACCCAAAAAGAATGACACCAAGAGACATTTTAATTAATTGACAAACGTCAACGACAAAGTAAAAATCTTAAAGGCTGCCAGAAAAAGACAGAGAGTTACCTATAAGGGACCTCCCATTAGACTATCAACTGATTTCCCAACAGGAACACATCAGGCCAGAAGGGAATGGAATGAAGTATACAAAATGATCAAAGCAAGGGACTGAATCCAAAAATACCCTATCGAGCAAGGCTATATCACAGACCAAAAAAAAAATGGCTAAGGGAGTTTATTACTAATAAGCCAGCAATGCAAGAAATGCTAACGGAACTGTTATAAAAAGAAGAAATAGAAAGGAAAAAAGGAACACAGGCATAAAGAATTAAAATGGCAACAAACAAGAACCTATCTGTAATAACCTTAAACATAAATGGGTTAAATGCTCCAATCAAAAGACATAGGGCAGCCAAATGGATAAGAAGACATGACCCATATGTATGTGCCATGTACAAGAGACCAACCTCAGAACAAAGGACTCACACAGACAGAAATTGAAGGGATGGGAAAAAATTTTTCAGGCAAATGAAAATGAAAAAAACACACAACTGGGGTAGCAATACTTATATCTGACAAAATAGATCTCAAATTGAAGGTCATAACAAGAGATAATAAATGCCACTTCATAATACTACAAGGATTGATACAACAAGAGGATATAACTCTGATGAACATATATGCACCCAATACAGGAGCACCAAATATATAAAAGACTTCCAGAGGATAGCAAGAGAGAGATCGACAAAAATACAGTCATACTAGGGGACTTTAATATCCCGTGGAGATCACTGGATAAATCTTCTAGACAAAAAAACAACAAAGAAACAGCAAGCCTAAACGATTCACTAGATCAGATGGAACTAATTGACATCTTCAGAACATTTCATCCCAAAGCTACAGAATATACGTTCTTCTCAAGTGCACATGGGACATTTTCAAAGATAGACTACATGTTAGGACACAGATTAAGTCTCTTCAAATTCCAGAAGATTGAAATCATGTCAATCATCTTCTCAGATTACAATGACATAAAATTAGAAATAACTACAATAAAAACAATAAAAAATTGGAAGCTATATAGATGCTGTTAAATAATGATTGGGTTACCAAAGAGATCAAAGAAGAAATAAAAACATTCTGGAAACAAATTACAATGAAGATACAACAATCAAAATCTATGAATCACAGTGAAAGCAGCCCTGATAGGGAAGTTCATAGCACTACAGGTCTACCTCAAAAAACAAGAAAAACTGGTCGTGAGTTATCTAACCCTACAACTTACAGAATTAGAAAGAGAACAACAAGAAAAGTCCAGAACAAGTAGAACAGCGGTTCTCAACATGTGGGTCGCAACCCCTTTGGGGGTTGAATGACCCTTTCACAGGGGTTGCCTAAGACCATTAGAAAACACATATATAGTTACATATTGTTTACAGTAGCAAAATTACAGTTATGAAGTAGCAACAAAAATAATTTTATGGTTGGAGGTCACCACAACATGAGGAACTGTATTAAAGGGTCGCAGCATTAGGAAGGTTGAGAACCACTGAAGTAGAAGAAAGGAAATAATAAAGATCAGAGCAGAAATAAATGACATAGAGACAAAAAGAAATTCAAAATATCAATAAAACCAAGAGCTGATTCTTCAAAAGGAAAACCAAGATTGATGAACCTCTAGTGAGGCTCACCAGGAAACAATAAGAGAGGAACCAAATAAACAAAATCAGAAATGAGATAGGTGAAGTAACAACTGACCCCACAGAAATACAAAGGATTGTAATAAAATACTATGAACCACTTTACTCCAACAAACAGGATGACCTGGACAAAATGGACATTTTTCTAGAAAAATACAACCAGTTTCCTTTCAAAACTCAATCAGGAAGAATCAGAAAACATGAATAGGCTGATAACTACTGATAAAATTGAAATAATAATAATAATAATAATAATAATAATAAACTCCTAGCAAACAAAAGACCTGATCCAGATGATTCACAGGGGAGTTTTACCAATTATTCAAAGAAAAACTAACACTAATACTCAAACTATTCCAAAAAATTTAAGAGGAAGGAACACTTCCTGCCAGGGTCTTTTCCACGTCTAGAAAGGTTCAGGAATCTGGAGAAGGGCCTGCGACGCAAATTAAATAAACGATATGAAATATAAATTTGGGAGGCATTTTGGGGGAACCAGGGGAGGCTTAACTTTAGTAACTAAACTCCCTGAATCTCCAGTCCCAGGGTTTTTTTATTAACACATTTTGCCCTATAGCAAAGCAGATGTACATATCAAAGGTAAGGTTTGGTAAACAGTAAAAGATTATCAGGTTTGGGGAACTGCCTTCAGCTGTCTGGCAGCAGTCAATAATATATGCAGATCTTCAGCCCTGCTGAAGCCCCAAGGTTCATCAACCTTTTGATGAACTTCTTGCATAATTATGACATGCTGGAATTAGCCTAAAGCATATCCCCTTTCTTTAATTTAATAATTTTAAAAAGAATGCCATTTGCAGAGCTCGGGTCCTTTTAAGATTTTAAAATTCAATGGAAAGGATAGAGTTTTATCATGTCTTTTTAAATTGCTGCCTGGCACCTATGGAATCAGTCTGCAGCAAGCTTCTTTCTGGGCCAACAGTTCTTTGAGTCCCCTTTCCAATTACTGTCCCTTGTGACATGACAGCAATGATATTCCAGTTCCGTGTGGTGGATAAATGGTGAGCAAATGCAGGTCTGACCTTCTTTGGCTTGTCCTGGGCAACCTGTAGCGACGCACAGCTGCTGACTGCTAGCATGGCAAGGCATCTTCACCATCCCCCATCTCTGGACTGTTTCTCCTCTCTTGTGAGCATGTTGCTTGGGGCCACTGCTATCTGTGGCTGGAGTTGTCTGGTCAGTTCCTCTCTTAGATCCATTGTTGCAGGAATTCACATGGGCTTGGAGGAGTTTTCTAGAAATATACAAGCATATTCTTGACCAAAGGTTAATAAAGGGACCTTTCTATAAACTAGACTTGGGATCTTTTCATTTTTTCAAACCATTTCCCTTTGGCTTATTCTGACACGGTGTGTTTCTTGCAATCAGCATTACAAGTGAAGAAATTTTAAAGTAAAAAATTTAAGTAATTAAGACTAACAGGAGATTACTCCACTATCCTCCCTTTTTTGTTTTAAATATTATTAAGAGGCTTTGGAAATCTTGCAGTGCAGTCTTGAAAGCTTTTAATTTAATTCTTTGCATAGAAATATGACTACTCTGGATTCATTGCATGTTAAGCATCTTTATTATGAGATGAACCATCAGTAAAAAATTAGTTAATGCTCCAGGAATAGTTTCCTGCCCAGTACAACTAAGTTCTCTTGAATACTCACTTATTCCAATTTGCCAATTTAAATTAGTCTGAAAAAAGGTTTATTCTTTAACTTCATTTTTCCTTGGCTGTGGACAGAAAATAACACTAACTGAATTTCTGTTACCAGTGTTTGAGTAAATTCACATAAGCTTTGTTTAAGGAGGCAAAGTTCAAATTATTTACTTTTCTTTTTGAGGCCTAATACATTGACTTTAAATTACAGTTTTCTAGACATTTGAAGGAAACCTCCCATTATTTCCTCCCAGAGTAATTTCTAGGCCACATTTAGAGAGTTTCTTTTAAAAACTTTTCTTCCTTTTTTTTTTACACCAGCATAACCTACATGGTTGCTTTTTAGTTGCTGACTGGTACCCTCATGCCTATACATTAAGTGACTCTCTACTTATGGTGACTATATTAGTGATCAGATTTAATGCTTGAATTATAACCTTCAGTTTACCCTGTAAATATTAGTGGAAGAGATTCTAAAATTTTTAAATTTCTTCTTTTTATTAAGCTGAAAATTTACTTTAAAACAGCATTCTTTTTTGCCAGTGCTCATTTGCATACACAGAGGGATTATGGGAAGTCTCAGGAACTATTTCAGAGGACTTTACTAGAATCCATTGTTTATTATTTTGGCTTCTCATATAACTGAAATCATATGAGACCTTGATTATATTTTAAAAAGCTAATTTATTAAGTAGTTAAAGTAGGCATCTTTATTGAAAAAGCAAAGTAAGCAAACATATATATTTGATTTATGAGGTATAGATGATGTCTCATCTCCCCCACCTATCTGAAGTGCAGGCTGCCAGGGCTTTTTGTCTTTTAAAATTCCACTGTTGAATGATCTGGCTTTACTTAAGAAATATTTAGCAACTTTGCCTTGCCCTCCCTTAGAGGTAGAAATCTTTATAACATTTAACATATATGTATATAAATAAAATATATTTATTAATTTATATTTGATAAAGGTTTCCACGTGATTTCACGTGATTTTTCTTTAAGAAGAGAAAATAAATTCTTGAATCACCCCAGGGCCCTTGGAGTGTTCTAAAATTATCTCTCAATTAAAGTCTTGAAATTTAACTTGGAAAGTTATATAAGACTAGTGGCCCAGTGCACAAAATTCGTGCATTAGGCGGGGTGTCCCTCTGCTCGCCCTGCACCCTTTCCAATCTGGGACCCCTCAGGAGATGTCCGACTTCCGGTTTAGGCCCGATCCCTGTCTGAACTGGCAGTCGGACATCCCTCTCACAATCAGGGACCGCTGGCTCCTAACCACTCACCTGCCTGCCTGCCTGATCACCCCTAACCACTCTGCCTGCCAGCCTGCTCACCCCCAACTGTCCCCCCTGCCAGCCTGATTGCTCCCAACTACCCCCCCTTTGCCGGCCTCATGGCCCCCAACTGCCCCCCCTGCTGGCCTCATGGCCCCCAACTTCCCTCTCCTGCCAACCTCATGGCCCCCAACTGTCCTCCCTGCCAGCCTCATGGCCCCCAACTGTCCTCCCTGGCTGGCCTCATGGCCCCCAACTGCCCTCGCTGGCTGGTCTCCCGGAAGGTCTCCTGGTTAATTAGCATATTACCCTTTTATTAGTATAGATAATCTTTGGGATATACATATATATATATATATATACCAGAGATTATGTTATATACCTTTTATAATTATTCTAAAAGATATCAGTGAAATTTAAACTGGTTTTTATATTAAAAATTTGGTAGTGACCACAGAATTAATCCTCTTTATTAATTAGACCAATAAATAACATATTTTGAACTACTAATTTCTCTTGAGAAAATACAAAAATTATTTTCTCAAAAATAAATTTCTATACTTTATGCATTTTGTTACCACAACTATATAATTTGTCCCAACTTAATTTGAACTTTAACTCTTAGAAGCCTTAAATTTTAGCTGGCAAGTTAAATACTTAGTATTTCTCAGATTAATAATAACTTCACATTTTTTAAAATGCAAGACTTTAATAGATTCAATTCTGTCTTCTAGATTTTTCATACAAGGCAAACTCAGATTAATATTTCAGCATTTTGTTATTTCAAAATACCTAGATATTTAATAAATTTTATTATTTAATTCAGTAAATTTCAAAGTTTTAAGTTGCCAATGGCTTTGGAAGCAAGCCTGGTCTATTTAGATGTAAAATAGCCACATTTTTCCTTAGAAGTTGCTGCCATGGGACAAGTTCCTTCCTTAAACAAGGAGTGAAACTAGTTTTTCCCCGGGCTATTTAGACCTTTATAATTAATATATTATCCTATATAATAAAGAGGTGATATGCAAATTAACCCTCCTGCCCCCCTTGCTGGCCTCATGGCCCCCAACTTCCCTCTCCTGCCAGCCTCATGGCCCCCAACTGTCCTCCCTGCCAGCCTCATGGCCCCCAACTGTCCTCCCTGGCTGGCCTCATGGCCCCCATCTGCCCTCGCTGGCTGGTCTTCAAGTTTTCCAGAAGTAAAGTGCAGAGGTACCGAGGCTCGCGCGTGCGGAAAGGGGCTAGCGCTAGCACCCGAGGACACGCTGTCTTTTTGAATCAGGAGGGAGTCACAAGCTCCAGACTGCTCTGAACTCTGGTTCCGGGAAGTCTCTGGGGACCCAGGACTCATACGGGGAGAAACTGGACTGTCTGGCAGCAGGCAGAACTCTGAACATGAGGGCGGCTTTCCCTCAGAGGGATGATCAGCAATTAGGCTGGTAGGGGGGCAGTGAGGAGCAACCAGGCCAGCAGGGGCGGGCAGTTAGGGGTGACCAGGCCAGTGGGCGGGGCAGTTAGGGACGATCAGGCAGCACGCAGAGGTAGTGAGGGATGATCAGGCAGGCAGGCAAGTGAGCAATTAGGAGCCAGCGGTCCAGGATTGTGAGAGGGATGTCTGACTGCCGGTTTCATTCAGTTGATTAAAAAATATCTCATCTTGTTTTAAGGTAGCTTCAAGTTTTCCAGAAGTAAAGTGCAGAGGTACCGAGGCTCGCGCGTGCGGAAAGGGGCTAGCGCTAGCACCCGAGGACACGGCTGTCTTTTTGAATCAGGAGGGAGTCACAAGCTCCCGACTGCTCTGAACTCTGGTTCCGGGAAGTCTCTGGGGACCCAGGACTCATACGGAGAGAAACTGGACTGTCTGGCAGCAGGCAGAACTCTGAACTTGAGGGCGGCTTTCCCTCAGAGGTGCTTGCAGCAATTATTGGGACACTGAGATGCGCAGCCCCTTAGGGCAGGGCTGAGGACCAGCCATAGCTGCTTGCTCCGCCCTTTGATTCCCTGAGACCCCGCCCCACCCAGGCTGCAGCAGAGGCTTTTGCATATGAATGCCCTGGCCCTTTGCAACCTGAAAATTACCTAACAAATTTTCTCTTCCCTTCTGGTTGTAGAATTTACACCCTCACAAGATGGCTGCCTATGACCAGGCCAGCTGGGGGTTAGTGAGGGATGACCAAACGACTGAATAGCAGGCTGTGTGGCACAACCAGGCTGGCAGGGGAGGGGGAGGAGGGCAATTGGGTGCGACCAGACCCGTATGGGGGTCAGTGAAGGGTGACCAGGCCAGCAGGGGGTGGCAGTTAAGGGTGACCAGGCCAGCTGAGGGGGCAGTTGGGGGTGACCAGGAGGGGGGGCAGTTAGGGGTGAGTAGGCCGGCGAGGGGGTTGCAGTTGGAGGCAACCAGGCTGGCAGGGGGGGCAGTTGGGAGCAATTAGGCTGGTAGGGGGGCAGTGAGGAGCAACCAGGCCAGCAGGGGCGGGCAGTTAGGGGTGACCAGGCCAGTGGGCGGGGCAGTAAGGGACGATCAGGCAGCATGCAGAGGTAGTGAGGGATGATCAGGCAGGCAGGCAAGTGAGCAATTAGGAGCCAGCGGTCCAGGATTGTGAGAGGGATGTCTGACTGCCGGTTTCATTCAGTTGATTAAAAAATATCTCATCTTGTTTTAAGGTAGCTTCAAGTTTTCCACCATGATAATGCTTCAGCAAGCCCCTTTGCATGCACAGTCTCTTCTTCTGGAATAATTCCTGGCAGCAGTTCTCCCCGTCACATTTCTACAACTTGATAGGTCTACCCAAAATGCCTCCAGAGGGTTCGACCCACACCCCTGGCCATCAGTGCAATGCATGGAATGGTGTCCCACACCCTGACCACATGTCTACCTCATACTTCCATCTTCTACCCCTTAGTGGCCTCTCCCAGCGCTCTGGACATTGGGTATTTCATGGCTCTGTTGCATCAGTTAAGTGTGGTGTTCAGTCAGCTATTCTCATGCCCCATACCCAAGAAAACTTATTGGCATTGGCACAAGGCCAACCAGCTCTTCAACCCTACAGCACCCTTTGAGCAACAGTGCGCACCACTTAGCAGTCTTTTCTTTTCTGCTTATTAAAATCTTGTATTTGCCTCACCTTTCCCTGGAAGGTAGTGCAGGTGGGTTGGTCAGATTGGATATTTTTGCTCTTGCTTGGAGCAAGTTTAAGTCTATATAAATTGGGAGAGAGGACTCACAATTGTGGTTAATTTCTCATGAGAAGAAGCATGAATCATCAAGATAGTTTTAATTTAACTTCAAGATGTGTAACTATAGGAGAACTGTTGAAGATGGTGGCATAGGTAAACACCGGGAAATTGCTGCCTCCCACAACAACTTCAAAAATACAATGAAAAGACAAAACGGACATCATCCAGAACTACAGGAAGACTGGCTGAGGGGAAATTCTACAACGAGAAGGGAAGAGAAAAGCACACAGACCCAGAGGAGCTGCAGAAGTAAAGTGCAGAGGTACCGAGGCTCGCGCGTGCGGAAAGGGGCTAGCGCTAGCACCCGAGGACACGGCTGTCTTTTTGAATCAGGAGGGAGTCACAAGCTCCCGACTGCTCTGAACTCTGGTTCCGGGAAGTCTCTGGGGACCCAGGACTCATACGGAGAGAAACTGGACTGTCTGGCAGCAGGCAGAACTCTGAACTTGAGGGCGGCTTTCCCTCAGAGGTGCTTGCAGCAATTATTGGGACACTGAGATGCGCAGCCCCTTAGGGCAGGGCTGAGGACCAGCCATAGCTGCTTGCTCCGCCCTTTGATTCCCTGAGACCCCGCCCCACCCAGGCTGCAGCAGAGGCTTTTGCATATGAATGCCCTGGCCCTTTGCAACCTGAAAATTACCTAACAAATTGCAGCTGGGCCAGACAGAACCAGAACTTCCAAGAGAAGGCCCAGGCCCCACAGCAGCTTGCATTGCTTCACAGCTGGGCCTCATCA
This sequence comes from Myotis nattereri, assembly GCF_964212035.1. NCBI lineage: Eukaryota > Metazoa > Chordata > Mammalia > Chiroptera > Vespertilionidae > Myotis > Myotis nattereri. The sequence continues at coordinate 110,504,368 of NC_138076.1, forward strand.
GGGCACCTCCAAACTCCAAAAAAGGAAGGGTTCTCTTCATAGCTCCTGCTGTGTAACCTCAGGCAGAGGCTAAATTAGCACCTCCTTAGATCCAAGAGCCAGTGTACCCAGTGGTCAGAGGGGGACCATCCAGATTACAACTCCTCAGATACATAAGGGACACACTCAGGGAGCAGACTCAGTGAGCACCAAAGCCCCACTGAAGCAAGTCTTGCCCCAGAAGGATGTCTTCAGCACAGAAGTTCTCCCACTGCAGACACAGCTGATTCTCACTGCCAATTGGCCTGGAGGTCAATTCCTCCCAGTGATTCCAACAGCAATCAAGTCTTAACTACAACAAGACTGTGCACACAGCCCACAAAGGGGTGCACCAAGAGTGTCCACTGCAGGTGATCAGGGAGGCTGAACCATATAGGACACCTACCACAAAGGCCACTCTATTAACTCAAGGAGATTTAGCAGCTACCTAATTCATAGAAACAAACACAGGGAAGCAGCCAAAATGCAGAGACAAAGAAACATGTCACAAATGAAAGAAATGGATGAAAGCAAAATACTAGATTTAGAGTTCAAAACCACACTTATAAGGTTACTCAAGAATCTTCTAGAAACCTCCGAGGAACTTAGTGAGAACTTCAAGGATCTTAGTGAGAATGCCAAAATAAATGAATAAAAAAAATAATGGAAAAGGACCAGTCAGAAATTAAGCATACACTGACTGAAATAAAGAATAATATACAGAGATCCAACAGCAGACAAGAGGATCCCAAGAATCAAGTCAAATATTTGAAATACAAAGAAACAAAAAATACCCAACCGAAAAAGAAAAACAAAAAAAGATTCCAAAAATATGAAGATAGTGTAAGGAGCCTCTGGGACAACTTCAAGCGTACCAACATCAGAATTATGGGGGTACCAGAAGAAGAGAGAGGGCAAGATATTGAAAACCTATTTTAAGAAATAATGACAGAAAACTTCCCCTACCTGGTGAAAGAAATAGACTTACAAGTCCAGGAAGCGCAGAGAATTCCAAACAAGAGGAATCCAAAGAGGACCACACCAAGACACATCATCATTAAAATGCCAAGAGCAAAAGACAAAGAGAGAATCTTAAAAGCAGCAAGAGAAAGACAGTCAGTTACCTACAAGGGAGTACCCATACGACTGTCAGCTGATTTCTCAACAGAAACTATGCAGGCCAGAAGAGAGTGGCAAGAAATATTCAAAGTGATGAATAGCAAGAACCTACAACCAAGATTACTTTATCCAGCAAAGCTATCATTCAGAATAGAAGGTCAGATAAAGAGCTTCACAGATAAGGAAAAACTAAAGGAGTTCATCACCACCAAACCAGCATTATATGAAATGCTGAAAGGTATTCTTTAAGAAGAGGAAGAACAAAAAGGAACTCTTACCATTTGCCACAGCATGGATGGAACTGGAGAGTGGATAAATACCACATGATCTCACTCATTTGTGGGATATAATGAAGAACATAAACTGATGAACAAGGACTGATCCAGAGACGGAGAGGCATTGATTGGACTGTCAGGCCTTGGAGGGAAGGTAGGGGAGGCTGGGGGTAAGGGGGAAAGATCAACCAAAGGATTTATATGCAAGCATATAGGCCTAACCAATGGACACGGACAATGGGGGGATGAGGGCATGAGCGGGGGGGGGGGGGGGGGAATAGGGGGTAACGTGGGGATAAGGACACATATGTAATATCTTAATTAAAAAATATATTAAAAAAATAAAGATGATTGAAAAATAATTGGACTATACAATTATGCAAACTGAATAAAAATGTGAAAATAATGCAATAACAATAATAATATAATAATGGGATTTATTTGCTGGACAGTCAGAGATCTCTGGCAAATTTCTGTTCTCTACCATCCTATTGGCTGCCAAATATTCCAAATGAATTCTTCCTCCCATAATTGTACTTTACTGGAAAAATTTGTGAAGTATTGGAGTTAGTTCTTACTTCTTTTTTAAAAATAGAACTTGTTTGTGTATCTAAAAAAAAAAAATGTGTAACTATAGTATCTCAGTGTTATTCAGAAGGACTCCAGGGCTGGGTGTTTTCCAGAAAAGAAAGTCCAGCACCCCTCACTCATACATGAGTTATTTCTATACCAGTGATTATTCTTGTCCAGCCCATCTTTAAAACATCTTTGGAGATGGGGCACTCACTCAAGGTTAAGTTTGTTCTGTCCTTGCTCTAACTAGAAATTGAGTTGGGCTCTCTTCCTGTGTAGCCCCTTCTCCTTGGCCTCTGGTTGCAGTGACACTGAACAAGTCCACTGCCTGCTTCATGCCTTTTAATGCTTCATTTCATTATCTAACATTTACCTAAGATACAACTTTGTCTGGCTTCCGTTTCCCAGTTAAGACAGTGGATTGACTCCCTACAGCTTTGGTTGGGGAGGGGTGGAAGGACTTGTACATGACCTAGGTAGCAAGGTCCTGGGGTAGCAGGTCTGTGTTCGTGGTAGTGATGGCAGTGGTGAAGTTACAGTAGTATTTTCACAGAAAAACTTGAAAATTCAGGGCCAAATGTGGCAAAAAGTAGAGTGAAACAAAATAGGAGATCAGAAGCTGAGGATGAGTAAAAAAAAGAACTGGACACAGAAATATGGAATGAAGAAACATCAGAACAGTAAATGAAAATGAGGGAATGCAAAATATGTGAATTGAGTAAGAAAACTTAATATGAGAATGGGGTTATTAGAGAGAAGGAAAAATAATTCTATATAGCTTATAATCAATACAGGAAATACGGGAGATTCATTCACAAATGTCTCACCCTTAAACTCTGCAAGACTCTCCTGTCTCCCCCTTTCTCCATGTCTATCCAAAAGATCAAGAACCACTGCACCCATCAACTTTGTGCCAGTTGTTAATCATTAGATGTGTCTTCTGTCCTTTCACCACCAACTTCTCTACCTCCTGTGACGATCGGCTTGGCTAGGCCAGATACTCATCAAACACAAGTCTAAATGTTGTTGTAGAGGTATTTTGTGGATATGATTAGTATCTATAATCTGTTTAATTAAAGAGGATTATTCACAATAATCTGGGAAAGCTTTATCCCATAAGTTGAAAGGCCTGAAGAGCAGAACCGAGGTTTCCACCATCAGCGAGTGCCTACCCCACATTTCAGACTTGCCAGTGCCTGCAATTGCAAAAGCCAATTCCTTTTTCCACATATATAACCTACTGGTTCTTTCTTTCTGGTAGGACCCTGACAGTTAATTATACTTAAAGTTTGTATCACAGTAATTTAGTACTTTATTAACCATGTTGTATTTGCTCTTTACTGGTCGGTGGTAGTCTTGTGCCATCTCCCTCCATACCTTTTCCAAAGCATGCCAGGTGCAGTGTGTGCCCCGGCCATGAGTTTGTGTTGGTTGATTGTGGTAAGTCTTAGATTTTAATTAAAGGAAGTAGAAGCTAGAAGTTTTTTCAATAAAGGGGATTCCTTACCACTTGGGCTGGGCTCTCCTGGCCTTTTGATTTTTTAAGATGTGATGCAACCAGGTTTTGAACTAATAGTGATCTAAGTCACTCTGTATAAGTTTTAGGAACCTTTTAACCACATGGGGCTTTCCTTTGTGTGACTTGAGAATTTTACCACGAAATGGAGGAACTATTGATAGCTATATAGACAAGTGTTGGTTGAACCATAGACACCATGGAGTGGGGTAGGGTTTCAAACTTTAAACAGTGTGTAGGGTACTGTTTCCAAGGAATTGTTTATCAGATCCATGGGTTCCACTCAAGCACTTACTTCTGCCCTTTATACCATCACTAGGCCCGGTGCACGAGATTCGTGCACTCTGTGAACCTGGCTTCTGGCTGAGTGGCGCTCTGGCAGTGGGAGTGCTCTTACCACCAGGGGGCAGCTCCTGCATTGAGCATCTTCCCCCTGGTGGTCAGTGTGTGTCATAGCGACTGGCCATTCCACTGTTCGGTCAATTTGCTTATTAGCTTTTTATTATATAAGACGATTATTTATTGTAATTAATCCTGATAATATTAACGCTTAGGCCACAAATAACACTAAGGGTCTGGGTATGCTGGAGTGGAAAAGTAATTTTCCTCCCACCTTTCTAAATTCTTCTGGCTAACCTAGTAATCAAGTTAACATCAGACAGGTTAATAGGAGAAAAATGACCAAATTTATTATGGATGTACATTACTTGGGTTCCACAGAATATGGGACTTGAGGACACACTGGGCAGTTAGGCTTATATGCCATTCTGGACCGAGAAGAGGGAGGCAGGGCTCTGGGACTCCAAAGGAGAAGCAGGCAACTCACAAGTAGATGAGAAAGAGCAAACTTGTGATCAACAAATTCTTGCTGGGCCATCCGGAAACCATGGGACACAGGAGGAAGTCCAATAAACAGGGTTTTGCTTGTATCCTCTCTGTCTGCCACTTATTTCACATATGCTGAAGTGAATATGCTAGGTTCCTGTCTTAAAGCAGGTTTGCCTATCTGAATTCCTTTTGGCAGGTAAAGTAGGAGGATCAAAGTTTCTGAGTCTCCTGTTTCTTAAAAATAACCAACTTGAAATCATCAATATCCCAAAAGGCATATTTTGGGGTGGCAACCTCTGCTCTGCCTCAGAGGAATGAAGCTTAACAACACAATTAAGCAACTTGAGCTTCAAAACGTGCTAACCAGCCTGGCCAGAGTGGCTCAGTTGGTTGAGCATAGTCTGTGCACCGAAAGGTTGCTGGTTCGATTGCCAGTCAGGGCACGTACCTAGGTTGTGGTTTTGATCTCCAATCACGGGAGCATGCAGAAGGCAATTGATGTTTCTCTCTCACATCAATGCTCCCCTCTCTCTCTTTCTCCCATCCTCTCTCTAAGCATGTCCTTGTGTGAAGATTAACACCCCCCCCCCAAAAAAAATATCCTAACTATGAACCTTTTTTTTTTTGTAATGATGTTTACTTTGAATTTATTTATTTATTTATTTTTTTATTGCTTAAAGTATTACAAAGGGTATTACATATGTGTCCATTTTATCCCCCCGCCCTAGACAGTCCCCTAGCCTCCCCTATCCCCCAATGTCTTATGGCCACTGGTTATGCTTATATGCATGCATACAAGTCCTTTAGTTGATCTCTTACCCCCGTACCTCCTGCCCCCCAACCCTCCCCGGCCTTCCCGCTGCAGTTTGACAATCTGTTTGAGGCAGCTCTGCCTCTGTATCTATTATTGTTCAAAAGTTTATAATGGTCTCTATTATCCATGAATGAGTGAGATCATGTGGTATGTTTCCTTCATTGACTGGCTTATTTCACTTAGCATAATGCTCTCCAGTTCCATCCATGACGTTGCAAATGGTAAGAGTTCCTTCCTTTTTAGAGCAGCATAGTATTCCATCGTGTAGATGTACCACAGTTTTCTAATCCATTCATCTACTGATGGGCACTTAGGCTGTTTCCAGATCTTAGCTATGGTGAATTGTGCTGCTATGAACATAGGGGTGCATATATCTTTTCTGATTGGTGTTTCTGGTTTCTTGGGATATATTCCTAGAAGTGGGATCACAGGGTCAAATGGGAGTTCCATTTTCAGTTTTTTAAGGAAACTCCATACTGTCTTCCATAGTGGCTGCACCAGTCTGCATTCCCACCAGCAGTGCACAAGTGTTCCTTTTTCTCCACATCCTCTCCAGCTAACTATGAACCTTTTATTCAGTGCTGAGTACAGCAGGGATGAACTTGTTTGTCTCAGTGAAGTGAAATCCTAATGAGTGAGCATCTCAGCTGAATCACTTCTGACTCTTTTTTCCTCTGGATTTAATTTCTGGATAAAAATGGAAACTTAGAGAAATCTATTTCAATAATGCAAATGTGGCTGGTATCTTCCCTGACAAAAGTCAATCTTTACCTTAACTAAAAATTATATGTCTGCTCTTATGTAACTGTGTTTAGTACTTTGGAATGTCAGACAGACCCCTTGGGCATAACCAATGGGAGACCACAAATCTTCTCTCTTTTTAAAATATGTTTTTATTTATTTTTTATAGAGAGGAAGGGAGAGAGATAAAGAATTAGAACCATCGATGAGAAACATCGATCAGCTGTCTCCTACATTCCCCCTACTGGGGACCAAGCCTGCAACCAAGGTACATGCCTGTGACTGGAATCGAACCCAGGATCCTTCAGTCCTCACTCAATGCTCTATCCACTGAGCCAAACCAATTAGGGCCATAAATTCTCTTTGTTATTGTTATCATGTTAATTGTTAACTATCCTGTACCCACCTATGTAAAAGATATATGTGTCTATCACTTTACTTTTTATCCAATCCCAGAGGGCCCCTACCACCTTTTCCTTTCTCCTGCCTTCCTAATCTATCACCAATGGATTTAATGTAACCCATTTGCATCTCTTATTTTTATAATGTATTAAATAAGGTGCAAAACTTCCATCCTCTGGAGCATTATCCCAATCCATTGAGATTTTGCTTCCTGGCAATTGTCGACAGTTTGGCTCAAATAAACTCACAAAAATTCTCTATAGATTTGAATGTTTTTTACATTGATATCACAAAAGAATGCACAGTGTGATTCTATTTTGAAGAAGATGAAAATAGATAAAAAGCACACTTTATTTTTATGAATGTAAACATAGATGGCAAATTTTAAAAGAAATGGTTATTACAAAAGTCAGATGTTTATTATTGGGAAGGATATGATCAGGAAGATGGGCACGATGGTGGTTAGAGAAGTTGTTTTGTAATTAATTATTCTTTGAACAGTATATTCATGGTTTGTGCATGTCTTTATCTCTCACACACAAAACTAGATGGAGAATTGTTCACACAAACGAAGTTCCTCCTCACACTAAACTGCGCTTGCCCCTAGTGGGTGGTTCTGTCTTCTTGGTTCTTCAGCTCCAGCTCTCCCCACCCCTTTCCAGGGTGGTCCAGACACCCACATAGACTTGAGACTGCTGGTATTTCTCTCTCAGCAGCTGGGCTGCAGGTCATAGAGGTTGAAGGTACAAATTCCCTTTCTACCTCTTGGGTGACTTTGAAGTCTGGGACTTGAGAAGTCACCTGGTTCGGAGGAGGAGGGGCAGCAGTTCCTGAGCATGGAGGGCCTGGCCCGGACTCCCCAAAGCCATCTGGAGGGCAAAGGGCTCCTCCCTATTGACCATGGAGCCATGGTGAACCTGTGATTAAACCCTGCCTCTCCCCAGACACCCTCTCCAACCAGACAGCTGGCAGCCCTTCAAGGAGAGGTAAAGGCTTTGCGCTGTAACCCAGAGTAACAGGCCACATAGGGGAGGCCACATGTCTGAGCCTGTTCTCAGGAGCTGGATGGACACTTTGAGTGGGTGTGCCCTGGAGGTAGGGGCAGAACTGACTTTCCCGCAGCCGAGCGCTTCATCCTCCTTCCCCTGGGACCTCGCGGCACTGGGAACTACCAGCTAAGGGTTGCCTGTGGAGGAGGTATCAGCACCACAGCACAGTGAGCGGCCTCTTACAGAGGCAGGAGCTATGTCTGTGCCCACAGTAGTCTATTTGTGAAAGAAACCACCCAGGAGATAGGGGCTGGAGGTTTCAGAGTCATTCTTCTGTTCTGACCAGTGAAGATTCAGGGAACACATGACAGCCTCCCCCATGTCTGTCTTCCTGACAGCTGAAATGGCCAAGGTGAAAATATCTTCAGATGGAGACTGAGCTGTCAGTGAAGGGCCTAATGATACAGATATTTCTAATGCATCCCTGTTCCTCATCGGTGAGGAACAGATCAGGTCACACCTCTGGGCAATTTGACATACAACCTAAAAGCCTAACAAAGTGCCTCTTGCTTTGCAATTCACATTTGTAAAAGATTCTAGGGCTCCACCTTTGCAAATAAACACCCTGTTCTGAGCTGCATTTCATCAAAGAATATCATTCTTTACAAACTCATTAAAAACTAAACAAGGCCAGGCTTGCAGGCAGGCACAGTCTGGAGAGCAACTTCACAGTTCTTTTGATGGCTCCAGTCTTACAGCCCCAGTTCTTAACAAACGTGCAGAAAATCCTTCTTGCCCTTTTCCACCAGTACCCCGTTCACTTTTTCCCTTTCCCTTCTTCCTCTCCCTGTTTGACAGAGCTGCAAGTGAGACATGGGTTATGGGTGGAGAAGAGAAGACAGTGGAATTGGGCACAGTATGAGAGAAGGTTGATTATAGCTGTGGAAAAAGTGAATTGGTATTTGACATTTCACAGATAGTCTCTTTTCAGAATCTGTTCCGACATCTTAGTTTCATCATGAAAAATTTCATGAAAACACGTACAGTGCTTGGAGAGTATTTTGGGATCCTGCCCCAGTTAGGATGAAAATGATGGTAAGAGAATGGTCTTTCCAGAGGACTCATCCATATGCCACCCCCTTTCTTCTTTTAGGAAGGAATAGTGTCTCCGAGCGACTTGGACCTCGTCATGTCTCACGGCCTAGGCCTCCGGTATGCATTCATTGGACCCCTGGAAACCATGCATCTCAATGCAGAAGGTAGGGGCTCAGATGGGAATTTTATGCAGTGTAGTGTTTTCATGGGTTTTGTAAACAATCAAAGGTTGTCTTTTCTTACAACTGAATAGAACTGGTATTGTGTACAGGAGATAATGGCCAGCCCTGCTCATTCACAGGTAGGGGTAGGGCAGTGGCTGTGTCCCAGGATGTAAGTGGCTGTGTCCCATGGACCTCAGGGCTCTGTGTAGAGCAGAACTCAGGTGAGGCCTGGAAGGAGAGGTGAGCAATGTTATGGAGACTTTGCCACATGTCATCCAGCCTGATAGAAGATAAAGTGGTATTTTCCTGAGGAAGATAATGAAATTATTTAGTAGCAAGAAAAAAAAAAGTAGGGAAATAACCACATGACCCTCTGCTGGACTTACCTTCTGCCTAAACATGGGCAGCTTGCAATTGTGACTTGCTCATCTGTGGGCTTCTTTCCAAAAGCTGGGGTGTCACAAGGGAGGGGCTTCTACAGGAAAAGGGGCTGGTGCTCTTGGTTAGTGGCCAGGCTAGGCCATCAGTTACCCTGGAGCCACCTCAAAGGGACTGGTAACTCTAAAAGCAAGGTCACTTGAGATGGGTGAAAAGCTTCCAAGAGTGAAACTGTCCACCAGATTTTAAGCCATTTAAGAAGAAGACATCATTTGAAAAACAAATAATAAAGCCTACACCAAATTAAAACAATGAATCAGAAAATCTGGGGAAATGTCAACTAAATAATATGATAGCTGTCTCTTGGTGTTGTAATTATAAGTAACTTTTATTACCTTTTTACTTTTCTATGTTGTAATAAATTTCTATAATTATTGTATGTTGCTTTTAAAATTTATATTATTAACTTGTAAAACTTATGCAGAAAAAGAAAAAGAATATTGTATTCAGTTCCATGGTCTACATTTAACAAAAATATCGAGAAATGGAAGCTGATCCAGTGTGTGTGTGTGTGTGTGTGTGTGTGTGCGCCGCATGTGCCTGTATTTGTCCATGACTTTTGTGGGGGTGGAATCAGAATGAAAGACTGGAAATGGCATGAAGACAGGTTTGGGGTCAGGACATGGCAGGGAGAACTTTCTGGTAAGTGGAACTGACGTAGAAGGAGAGGCCATGCTGTGGGTCGGGGAGCCTTGCTGCTGGAGGCTGGTCCTCACATGTGCGGATGTTTGAATGTTGACAGGAGTCTCACAGTGAGGTCGGAAGTTGGAGCAGATGACCTCTGGGGAGTCTGCCATAGATTTTATAATTCCACGAGGGTTTGGTAATACTTCAGTTAATTTTCACAACAGTAATTAATTAAATACAATTTCCAGTGGATAATCCCAAGCAGTTTTACCAGATGTATTACACACAGCAGGTGCACACCTGGGTCCTTGGATGGGTTAATAGGGTGTCATGCAAATGTGGTTCAATAGGTGACTTGATTCTTCCTTAACACCCAGCTGAGAGCAACTGAAGAGAGGGGACTCTCACCTAGCACCCACATGTTACTTGTGTGGTAGAATAACAGTTGAACATAGGAGGGTAATGTAAAGACACAGGCTTTATTAAAGTGAAACCAGAGTTTTGAAGTATCATTAAAATAAAGTCTTGCATAATTTTGAATGTTTTTTTGTAAACCAGAACCTTAAACGTGATGAACATATTGAAGCATTTGAAATGTATATAGACACTGCTGGATGACCACTGTGTTTTTATTTTTCTTGAGAAAAATAAGATAATTCAGGTATCAGGAGAAACTGATAGGAGAGACCTGAGAACCACTTTGACTCTCAAACAAGTAGAAACTGAAGCCAATGAAACCAGAAACTCGGGAGTCAAACAGTGTGGCGGATAGGATGGAGCCCATAACAATTTTTCCCACAAAGCAGATTTGATAAGAAAACCTAATTGGTTTAATATGATAATGGTGGACGGATGTAGTTTTCAACTTCAGAGCATTCTAAGGACCAGAGTTAGACAGTTATAAGATCAGGCTCAGAACCAGTGGAAATGATCATGATTCCTCAGTGTCACCCAGGATATATCAAGATTGGAATTGGGAGAGTTCTTTTTTCTGATGTTGTTCTCATAAAACCAGTATCTCAGGTTGAGGCTAGTTATTAGTCTTAAAAGCTACAGTTTATCTAGAAGGGGTAAAAATATTTGATGATTTGTTTTTAATCTTATAAAATAGCAGCTGAAAAACAGGAGGCCAGCATGCTTGCTTCGCCTTTTGGCTACTTTTAAAAAGTGACACCCACGAAAGACAAGCTCTCAGAAGAGTGGATCTGGTCTGTGGAGCCAGTCAGCCTGGGTCTTTAGTTGACCTATAAGCTAAATAGCCCTGTGTACTCAGTATCCCCATCTGTAAAATGGGGCAACAACAGTAACAGCCTTATAAGAGTGGTGTGAGAAGGAAACCAGATGGAGACATCTAGCTGGATGGCTGACATGAAGTCCATAATAAATGTTATATTCACACAAAGTTTTGTTTAATTCCCTATTCCAGTTTTGTTTTGTTTTAAATTCCCCCAAAGATTCACAAGTGCATTAGAGAAATACAGAACACATACAGATTAGGACATTTTTGCTGTGGAATATGAACTCTCAAGACTTTGGTTTCTTTCCATGCTAAGCTTTTAGACTAGCAGGTCAGCAAAGGCTGGTCCCTTGTACACCTACCAGCCTTTTGGGTGCCTGGGAACCTGGCAGCCCCTGGCTATCACCTTCAGTTGAGAGGAATGTTCACCATCTTGCCTCTCAAAATTTCCCTTGTTTAGATGCTGTCCTTGTTTGTTTGTTTGTTTATCTTAAATTGAGATGTCTGCTTGGTGGGTCTGGTTCATTTGAGGGGAGCTGTGATTTGCAGTGAAACAGGTGAGCTGATAGAGCTGTTCCTGGCAGTTTCTGTCCACCTGCTCCAGCAAGGCCTCCCTCAGGTGGGAATTACATAATGTCCCTGGGCTTTGGGGTCTTTTTGGTCTTCTCTGATTAAGTTTTGTCTCTTAAAGGCAGGGGAATTCATGTGAGTGTGGGTTCATAGGCTGTGGGAGAAGCACACTTCTCTGGTGTGGGTAGCAATTAGGGCTCTCCAAGAATCAACACCGAGGGCGTGTCCCAGCAGCTGCCTCCACCGTGACAGAGGCCACACAGACAGGTGCCTGCTCTGTAAATGCAGACAGAAGGGATGGCTCTCCACTGCTCCATCACCTGGGGTTGTGTCTCACCTTCAGTGCTCACAGCCAAGGAATAACAAGTCCGAAAGCAGCAAGAGAAGCTAAATCCAAACTCATGACAATCAGTTCTTTCTCCCACTTCTTAAGAAATTAGGTTCAAAGTCTTCTAAAAAGCTAAGCTCTCTGAGAGCTGTTGGAAGTACTTGGTTGACTAGAGGGCATGGAAGCATAGCAGGAAAAACATAGGGAGGCTCACTTCATAGTAATACAGAGGAGGGACGGGCTGTGGGATAGAAGGTGAAGTGGCTTTTTATTTTCATTTCCATTGAAATTGGTATTCTGGAACATTCCCGCTCATACTGCTCTATTGGAAGGGAAGATGTTGCAAAGAAGAGTAAGGTAGTGAATTTGCTGGGACACTGTAAACAATTTTGACACTAAATCACCATAAACTTGTACTTTGAGCTAGTGGGAGAGCTGTTCTGCGGTGTCAGATGCTCTATCTATGAAATGGAGGTCTGCACATGCTGGCTGTGTGGCCTCTTACCGTCTCCACAGACTCGGGGCTGCTCACCCCATGAGCCTGAGTGCATGCTATAGAAAGAGTTTTTATGTTTGTAAGACTGAAGTTTTATATTGGTTTCCTAGAAAAGTTGGAGGGGAATTATTAATTGTATTATAAAGAGTTACTGTATTTTCTATCTTAAATAAATAAATGCCCCTTTAAAGCCACAAATTTTATAAAAGGCAGGAAAAAAGAGTTCTCAAAAGCCCCTGGGAGATTCAGATAACTTCACAGGGACACAGAAAGATGAACGCTTGTTCAGAAAATGTGAAGTAATCCAGAGTGAAATACAGTCCTTGAATTGCATCTGTGGCTTTTCACTGCTCAAGGAGGACAGGGAGATAGAACTGGTTCACAGGAGGGTACTGTTGGGCTTCTGTTTCCCTGCACGTGGGTGAATCTCAGCTGCAGCCAGGCCTCCCATTTTCTTCTCATTTAATATCTTTCCAACTTATTTGATTCTTATGTCTCTGCCTCCCAGAAGGAGTAATTGTATTTGTATCTAGATTTTACCACCTTTGGTTTGAATAAATAAACACTTAAAGTGAAGAAAATATTTAACTTCCAAAGGAAATAAATGTAATGGTGGTTTTCTGTGTTCTGGAAATGCTGAGTCCTCTAAGATAGCTAGCTAGTGCCGGAACCTTTGTAGGGGTGGGGAACCTTTTTTCTGCCAAGGACCATTTGCATATTTATAATATCATTCTCAGACCATACAAAATTAACAACTTAAAAATTAGCTTGCTATATTTGGTCAAACATTTAATTAACACACTCCTAATGAGTTGGCCGGGCCAGACCAAATGATTTCACAGTTCCTGCCTGAGGGCCAGATGTTCCCCACGCCTGCTTTAGGAAGTCTTCTGGAATCCTTAATTGTCAGGTTATACTTGTGTTAAATGAAATGAGACCCTTATTTTAAAAAGGAGTGTCCACCACTTAATTGTAGGTGCTAATGTTAGAAAAGTTGTTATATTTGAATATTTTACCCTTCAAAACAATTTCTAAGAGCTAGTTTGATATGATTTTAGCACACTGAAGGAGAAGGAAAGCTATTTGAGGCAAATAAAATTGAAATTCAGTGAATTCAGGCTTTCACAATAGTGTGGGTCCACCAAAACTAAACCCCAAAGAAGTTGGTCTTTTTTTTTTTTTAAAGAATATTGTGTGGTGATGATCTTTATTTAAAACTAGAGGCCCAGTGCACAAATTCATGCACCAGTGGGGTCCCTCAGCCTGGCCTGTGGGATCAGGCCAAAACTGGCTCTCCAGCATCCCCTGAGGGGTCCCGGATTGCGAGAGGGTGCAGGCCAGGCCAAGGGATCCAACCGGTGCACGATTGGGGCCAGGGAGGGACACGGAAGGTTAGCCAGCCAGGGAGGGACCATGGTAGGGCTCCAGGGCATGTCCAGCTCACCTCGCTCCGTCCAGATTGGCCGGACCCCAGCAGCAAGCTAACCAACCGGTCAAAGCGTCTTCCCCCTGGTGGTTAGTGCACATCACAGTGAATGGTTGAGTGGCCTTAGCATATCATTAGCATATTAGGCTTTAATTGATTTAATGGACTACTGGACACTTAGCATATTATGCTTTTATTATATAGGATTAATTTAAAACTTTTTCTAGGGTGGATAAGAACCAAGCTCGGGCATCTTTGCAAATTCTGCTATTCATTTTAAATTCTGTATTACCTTTTAGCCTGACTGACCAAGCTCTGAGTGTTTCTGGTTGTGAAAGATGTTAGAATTGGGCCAAGGGTGGCACAGTGGGTGGTTCAGCCATGTCCCAAGTGGGCCCAGAGCTCAGAGACGCCTCTTCTATGCATACCCAGGGGTGGCCTCAGACTGGACTTGACCCCCTCTTTCCCACACATGCCTGCACTGGCCAAGCCCTGCTGCCCCCCAGGCAGTGGGAGGGGAGGGTGCCAGGCTCAGACGGGTCCCAGCAGGCCAGTTCCACATGCTGGGAAGCCAGGCCGCTGGACTCGCTTTCCTCTCTGCATATCTGACGCTTACGAAGAGCTTAGTTTCGGCCACACACAGCCCAGAACTGCTTCTAGGTTACCGTGCTTCTTCCTCCTCTCTCCCATGCGGATGAGCCTCTTCTTCATGGGTTTCTTCGTCAAAATCCCAGGGCCTTTATCTCAGCATCTGGGAAAGAGGTTGGGGTCCCAGGGCCAGGAAGCTGCAGGAGCAGTTGGAGAGCAGGGCGGCCGGGGTACAGAGGCAGCCTGGGCTTGGGGGACAGGGCTGTTATCCACTGGCCACACTCTGAGCCTCCATTAAAGAATCTGCTGCCTTGTAGACACCCAACTAGAAGTCAGGGAACAAGTGTGAAATGGGAAACAGATTAAAGTGAGCTGTGGCCTCTGTGGTTCTTAGAAAATGCATTCAAGCCATTTACACAAGTAACCTCATAACATTTTTGGTGAAAATAGGACTTAATAGGTTAATCAATAAATCAATGCAGGAACACTGAGGGAGGTAGAATGGCAGGCCCCAGGAGCCCCTTGCTTTTCAGGATTTTGAGATCAGAGGGAAAGCTTGACAGGTGACTGACTGTGGTGAGGACCCTTGGTCCCCAGCGCCAGCTAACCAGGTGCACTGGCCACCTCCTCCTTTTCTTCACTCACCAGAAGAAAGGAGTGCAGTTATTCTTACCCAAGGCTAGACTCTCTGAATTGATGACTTAGTTGGGAGTTCTCTAATGTTCTGGTTTTGTGTATTCTTGTGTTCATATGGATTCAGGCATGTTAAGCTACTGTGACAGATACGGCGAAAGCATGAAACATGTCCTCAAGACTTTCGGACCTATTCCAGAGTTTTCTGGGGCCACAGTTGAGAAGGTTCACCAGGTACGTGGACTGACTGCAGAGAGTTGTGCATGCTGAGTGGGAGGGAGCTCTGTGGACAGGGACATTTATTGTGCAGCTAGTATCTTTGTTTCTGGTTTTCACAGTCCCTCATCTCTAACTTCTGTCATTTTGAGAATGAGTTATTAACAGTGAATTTTTTGCATTTCTAGGGACCTCATATACAGCATACAAATATATATTGTGACATATTTATGCATTTCAGTTCTCTATTATATGTTTTGAAACTTTACTTGCTATTTTTTCATATCACTTCAAATTATTATTACTATTATTATTTTAACAATTTCTTAGTGATTTCTTCCTCAGTACTTCAGCTGTCCTTTCGTTCTTTTATTTTTCTCTTTCATGGATGCCATGTTCTTTGGAAGCTTGTTTAGACCAAGTGAATGGCCTTTTAGGCTTCCTCCACATGAATAGGAGCTCATTTTTTGAATAATAAGAATTGTATGTCACAGGATTTTAGAGATGCTTAGGTTGGGCATGGCCAAAAAAAGGTTGGGAACCACTGGGGTTAGACATATAATTTGCAAAGTGATCCCCCTGCTAAGTCTAGTAGCCACCTGACACCATACATAGTTATTATATCATTGACTGTATCCCCTATGCTGTACTTCATATCCCTGTGACTATTTTGTAACTGCCAATTTGTACTTTTAAAAAAAATCATACCCAGTGAGATGTTTACTGATTTTACAGAGAGAGGAAGGGGGGGGGAGAGAGAGAGAGAGAGAGAAAAAGAGAGAGAGAGAGAGAGAGAGAGAGAGAGAGAGAGAGAGAGAAAGAGAGAAACAGTGTTAAAGAAACATTGATCGGTTACCTCTTGTACCTGAAACCTAGGTATGTGCCCTGGCTAGGAATTGAACCTGAGATCTTCTGGTGTATGGGATAACACTTCACCTGGCCAGGGCATGTGCTTCCTTTTTTTAAAAAAGCATATTTTTATTGATTTCAGAAAAAGAAGGGAAAGGGAGAGATAGAAACATCAACAATGAGAGAGAATCATTGATTGGCTGCCTCCTGCATGCCCCACACTGGGGATTGAGCCCACAACCCGAGTATGTGCCCTGATAGGGAATCGAACCGTGTCCTCTTGGTTCATAGGTCGACGATCAACCACTGAGGCATGCTAGCTGGGCCAGGCATGAACTTCTTATCCCTTAATGATTTTCACCCATCCTCCCAAGTCCCCCTACCATCTGGCAACCATCAGTTTGTTCTCTGTATCTGTGAGTTTGTTTTTATTTTCCTTGCTTATTTTGTTTTATAGATTCCACATGTAAGTGAAATCATATAGCATTTATCTTTCTCTGTCTGACTTATTTCACTTAGCATAATAACCTCTAGATCAGGGGTGGGCAACCTTTTTGAGAGTGTGTGCCAAAACCAGCAAAATCTCTGACTCAAAATTCTTCTGCGTGCCAACCCTAATGTTTTGAGAACATGTTATGCCTACTTGATATCTCTTAAGGTGTACGTATGTGAAGAACCCTGAAGAAATAGTAAAATTAATTCAAGCGACAAAAATACAGTATATGATGATGAAAAATACATTTATTTTTTAATGTATACATGTACACTGATAGTCCGACAGAAAACTTTATGACTCCGTTTGATATTATCAGTGGGACTTTTGCTGCTGCATCACTGATGACAGAGATTTTACATCAGGTTTATATTTCATGACCTTCTGAGATATGCACGAGCTACTACTTTCATCCGTCAGGCTACTCCTATTACAAGACTTAACAAAATTCATCACTGAGAACAAAGATTCACAAGCGTATGTGGATGAAACCAAAACACTGGTCGGATCTAGGAAGGCAGGGAGAGTTAAGGCAAAGGCATAGAAATTGCTCTTCCCCTCTCTCATCAATCCATGTCTATGGTCTTTAAGATAACTTGTTATGTAAAATTATTTATTTATCTAAGATGCACCTACACTGAATTTATCTGAAAAATAAAAAAGTCGATATTAAGAAAAAAATTGTAAATGGAAGATTATAAGAGAGGGTTTCGCGTGCCAGCAAAAGTTACTGGCGTGCCATGTTTGGCACGCATGCCAGGGGTGGCCCACCCCTGCTCTAGATCCATCCACATTGTCTCAAATGGTAAGATTTCATTCTTTTTTATGGTTGAGTAGTATTCTATTGTGTATACACACACACACACACACACACACACATACCATCTCTTCTTTATCCATTTGTCATTGATGGGCACTTAGGTTGCTTCCATACTTGACTATTTTAATAATACTTCAATGAACATAAGAATGTTTTTTTGAATTAGTGTTTTGATTTCTCCAGATAAATACCCAGAAGTGGAATTGCTGGGTCATATGGTAGTTCCCTTTTTAATTTTTTGAGGAGCCTCTGTACTGATTTCCAGAGTGACTGCACCAATTTACAGTCCCACCAATAGTGCACAAGGGTTCCTTTCTCTCCAAGTCCTTGCCAACACATGTTTGTTGATTTATTGATAACCATTCTGACAGGTGTGGTTTTAATTTGCATTTCACTAATGTTGAACAGTGATGTTGAACAGCTTTTCATATGTCTGTTGGTCATCTGTATGTCTTCTCTGGAGAAATGTCTATTCAGGTCCTCTGTCCATTTTTTAATTTGATTGTTTTTTGGTGTTAAGTTGTATGAGTTCTTTATATATTTGGATACTAACCTCTTATTAGATGTATCACTGGCAAATATATTCTTTTATTCAGTAGGTTGTCTTTTTGTTTTATTGATGGTTTCTTCTGTTGTGCAAAAATGTTTTAGTTTGATGTAGTCCCATTCATTTCTTTTTTTCTTTTCTTTTTTCCTTGTTGTCTTTTCTCTTCTTTCCCTGTTCCCAGGCCATGTGTGTGAAAGTCCCAGATGATCCTGAGCACTTAGCTGCCAGAAGGCAGTGGAGGGACCAATGCCTCATGAGACTTGCCAAACTGAAAAGTCAGATGCCCTCCCAGTGAAGGTTTTTCTTGGTGTGTTTTTTTAAGATTTTAAAATTGATTTTTAGAAAGAGAGGAAGGTAGAGGGATATAGAAAGAGAAACATCCATGTGAGAGCAAAACATCAATCAGCTGCCTCTTGCACATCCCCTACCGGGGATCAAGCCCACAACTCAGACATGTTCCCTGACTGGGAATTGAACCAGCAACCTTTCGGTGCATGATATGATGCCCAGCTAACAGAGCCACACTGGCCAGGGCCCATGAAGTTTTTTATAATGCCGTCACTCCCCTCACTGAAAGTCCTAGTTGGTGGAATTATAAAGACTTAATCATATTGTTTGAAACAGTAGCAACTACAGAGGTACCATACTTAGCATGCAAGCCCTGGGCCTGGTCTCTGTTAGCAGTAATCTAGTCATTTCCGATGTGGGCGTCCAAGCAGCACTTGGGTTCTGAGGGCTGTCGATTTCCTGCCACCTGGGCAAGGCAGTCATCTCAAGATTTTCACTTTTTAGTTTTAAGTGTGATTATGCATCCTACATTTTATAGCCAATGATTATAGTTTCAAGTCATTTTAATCTGTAGCAAAAATTTTTGTAATTATTTCTAATCGCTTTCTGAGTACTCTGTGGCCCTTCATTTTTGAGACAACTAACTACCTTCATTTTGCCAATGATTATTCTGAATAAAAGTTTTTGATTCCATATAGGTGTCTTTTCTTCTGATCTTTCTGAGAAAGACAGTGTTTGATCCTGTGATTGACATGTTTTAGAGTGACCATGATGAATAAGAGGCAAATACTTCATTCTGAGTTCTTTGTCTTTTAGTCAGTAAAAATTCACCTATTTGGACCAGTGTTTCCAAAACATGTTCCACAGTGCCCTGTGGCTCTGTAGTTATCTGTATTTGGGAAACTCCATGGACTGCCTGCCCTTGGACACTCACATCTATAGGAAATTAGGGACTCCGAGTTCTATAGTAAAGATACCTGTTTAACTTCACCCAGCATCCCATTATCTTCATTGACTTGGAGTCTGTTCCTAGCACTAGCTCTCCAAATACTCTGGGAAACAGCACAAAAATTCCTCCAGCCCATAGGGCCAGCACATCGTAATAACTTTGATCACTGGATGCCTCTGTGGGGCCCCTGACAGTTCCCAGCCCAAATGATCCTGTACATTTCGATGACCAGCTTCCCAGCTTCACCCAATAGGAGATGCGTCCCTTGGAGCCAAGGCTGTGGTGGTGCTGGAACCAGCGTCCCCGATTGGGAACCATGTGGAAGTGATATTTCCAGCTAAGTGTACATATCACTCACCCATCACATGCATTTACTTACTTAATTTTATTTTATTTGTATAAAAATTAATTACAGTTGACATATAGTATTATTAATTTCAGGTGTACAGCATAGTGATTAGACACTTATATAACTTTTGAAGCAGTCAGTCCTTCTGATAAGTCTAGTACCCACCTGGCACCATACATAGTTATTACAATATTATTGACTGTATTCCCTCTGCTGTATTTTACATCCCTGTAACTATTTTTATAATTGGCAACTTGTACTTCTTATTAATCCCTTCCCCTTTTCACCCATTCTCCCCCCACACACGTTTATTTATGCAACAACATCCACTGAGCAGCTGTGATGTACCAGGCATCTCACACATGGTCATTGCCTTTCAGAAGTTTACTGTAAGAAAACCAAATGTTACAGTAAAATAGGACAGTGCTCCAGAGGGTCATATACAAAGGAAATCACAACTGCCTGCCCCTGGGTGTGCCCTGGAAGGCCCCAGTGGGCAACTTTAGAGTTGGGTCTAAGTAACGAGACAGCCTTCCTGGCTGAGGAAGCAGAGCAGGAAAGAGTGCCGGGCACCCTGGAAAAGGGGAGTGGTTCTCTGGGGCCTGAAAAAGGGAAGGCTGGAGCGGGGCCAGACCCAGATAATGGTGAAGAGCCCTGGGGGCCACCTTAATAGTCAGACCTTATGTAAAGCAATGGAGATTCTAAATGGAGTGGAGTGGTCATCAGATTTCAGAAAGTTCCTTATGACAATGGAAGGGACTGATCTGGAGGCAGAGCCCGTTATGGTCCACATGGGGGCTGGTAGGTGAGTGTGGAAATCATCCAGGTGGTAGGATCGAGTCATCGGGTGACCTGGGAAAGTGACATCGGAGCCTAGAGTATCGGCTCCAGCAACCGTGCAGAGTCTATGCCCGTTACAAGATGAGGACGTTAGGAGGGGGGCTAATGTGAGTGTCCCAGATACTAAACTTCCCAGAAGGGATAGTGTGGCAAGTCACAAAGGAGGATGTCAGCCCTGAAAGGATTTATCTGATTAAGTTGTAGATTCTCCCTAAACCCTGACTCAGTCCTTCCCTCTGTGATCTGTTGAGGGGCCATGTGTCTGGGCCACAGGCAAGCCCTTGCTTTTCCCAATAGCTTCTGGTTCCTGCTCCTCTCCCTTCAACATACTTGATTTCTCAAAGTCTCTGTACTATGCTCAGTGCTTTTAGGAGCATGTGAAGGCTACCCACAGCCCCTGGACCGAGGTTTGGGATCACTGATATGCAGATGAACTAGCCAGGAGACATGGGGTGTTGGCGGGTGTCACACAGACTTGACCTGGTGGCTTGACAGCATTGATGAGCCACTTGGGGTTCCAGAAGGAGTGGCCAAATGAGGCTATCAGGTCTAATGCTCAGGCCAGTAGGAGAGCAAGGCAGACACATCCTGGTGTCCCCTATGGTGGTATGCACTGGGAAGACAGAGTATGAACATTCATTTATATGTTTACATTCTGTTTCCCTACTTTTGCTGTAAAGTATTTTTGTGTAGGCATCGGGTCTGTTCTGAGATACATCCATTGAAGTGCTTCTCAGTTTTGCTTGCAGCCATCACAATGTGTAATGCGGCAGTTACTAAAAGGATTAGGCTGAGAGAATGCCAGAGAGCCAGTGATTTGATTTTCATCTAAGGGCTGAAAAAATTGGACTTTCCAAGCAAGAACAGCAGAGAGCATACTTGTGGCTCTGGGCAGGAGGACAGTTATGGAAATTGCTGGATAGAGTGAAGAGTGGGTCCAACAGGGAGCTAAAGGGAGGGCTAGGTATGTGAGCATGACTTCCCACAGGCCCCACGAAATCCAGTCTTAGAGATAAATTGCAAGACAAAGGAGGCCCTTCTGCTCTTCAGTTTGTCATCCCTGGGGCCTCCTTGCTTCGATGAGTTTAGCAACTGTGTAAGGTCATGTACCAGTTTTCCCATTAATGTCCTTTTTCTGTCACAGGATCCCATCCAAGACACCACACTGCATTACATTACCAAATCTCCTCCTCTCTGGCCTGTGACAGCTTCTTAGTCTTGCTTTGTTTTTCATGACCCTTAGAGTTGCAGGAGTCCCAGCCAGGTAGCTTGTAGAATATTGCCAGTGTGGGATTGTTTGGTGTTTCCTTATGGTTAGTTACACTGGGATTACGTTTTGGAAAGAATACCCCAGAAATGAAGTGACTTCTCATTCCATCCTATGAGGGGCTACGTGACTTAGCTGGGGCTGTGAGAAGGACCAAGCCCAGTTGAATGTCGCACTGACTGGTTCCTGAGTCCTTTTCTCAGAACTTAAAAGCTATCTATCTCCACCCCCTGTGTAATGCACACACAGTTTCTCTCACATTGGTCTCTGCTTCCAAATGTCTTCCCCAAAGCGCTGGTCCACATCCATATGTACAGGACCCCTGGTTTCCCTTTCTGCATGCTTCAGCTTAGCCTCTTAGTGCTCCTTCAGTACTGGAGGTGGTGCCAGCTCCAAAAGAACAGATTGTATATTGTTTCTGTGGGAGTCACAGAAAGATGTCCAAGATGGGGTTAGGGGTGGGGTCCCTGTTGTTCATGTCTGCTTCTTGCTTGGTTTGGAGGTGCATGTGTAGCTGATGAAGTACAAGGTGCTTTTCACAGGCTAATCAAGCATGCAAGACTGAAATAAAAAACAAAATGGCAGTTTTATTCATTTTCAATTGACCCATCAATCAAACATTTACGGAGCATCTACTGTGTGCTGGGCACTGTTCCAAGTGCTGGGGAGACACTAATAAACAGGCAAAAACTACCTGCCCCTATGAAGCTTATTCTGTAGTTCTAGTGGGAGACAGCAAAACATAAAGCAATCAATAGGCAAAGTATAGAAAATGACAGAAGGCTATCAGTTATGTGGCTAAAAAAAGTGTACAAAAGTTTTAATTTCTCCATATCTTTACCAGTACTTATCTTTTTTTTTTTTTTTTAATAACAGCTATTCTAACAGGTGTAAGGTGATACCTCACTTGTTTTGATTTGCATTTCCCTGATGATGAATGAAGTTGAACATCTTTTCATGTACCTGTTGGTCTTTTGTTTTTAGAGACATTCTATTCAGTTTCTCTATCCACTTTTTAATCAGATTGTTGTGTTTTGTTTTGTTTTGCTATCAAGTTGTATGAGTTCCTTATATATTTTGGATAATAATTCCTTATCAGATAGATGGTTGCAAATACTTTCTCCCACCTCACAGGTTTCCTTTTCACTCTGTTGGTTATTTCCTTTGCTGCGCAGAACTTTTTAGTTTGACATAGTCTCACTTGTTTATTTTTTGTGCTTTTAATGTCTTTATTCATGAAATCATTGCGAGGGCCTATGTTATGAAGCCATTTTAGGCATTTTACAGTCTTACATTTAAGTCCTTAATCCATTTAGAGTGGAGTTTTATGTTTATGGTGTAAGAAAAGAGTCCAATTTTATTCTTTTGCATGTGGATATCCAGTTTTCCCAATACTATTTGTTGCAGAGACTGTCATTTCCTTGTTGTATTATCTCAGCATCCTTATTGAATATCAATAAGAATGGGTATATTTCTGGGTTCTTTATTCTGTTACATTGATCTGTATGGCTTTTTGACAGTACCATACTGTTTTAAATATAAGCTTTATAATAAGTTTTGAAATCAGTAAGTATAGTACCTCCAGCTTTTTTCTTCTTTCTCAAAATTATTTTGGTCATTCAGGGTGAGTTCTTTGTGGTTTTATATCAATTTTATGATTGTTTTTCTATTTCTATGTAAAATTATTTTGGTATTTTGTTAGGGATTACATTGAATTTGTATGTCACTTTGGGTAGAATGGACATTTTAACAGCAATAAATCTTCCAATCAATAAACATAGGCTGTCTTTTCTTTCACTTGTGTCTTTAAATTTCTTTCATCAATGTTTTATAGTTTTCAGTATGCAGGTCTTTCGCTTTCTTGATTAAGTTTATTCCTAAGTATATATATATATTTTTTATGCTATTCTTAACAAGATTGTTATCTTAATGTCCTTTTTGGGTAGTTTATTGTTAGTGCATGAAAACATAACTGATTTTTACATGTTGATTTTATATTCTGCAACTTTACTGAATTTTTTTTATTAGTTCTGATAGTTTTTGTGTGGAATCTTTAGGGTTTCCTACATATAAGATCATGTCATCTGTAAAACTTATAAGATGCAGTAAGAGCAGTACTAAATATCAAGTTTATAACAATAAATGCTTCTATTAAAAAGGAAGAAATAGCTTAAACAACCTAACTTTACACCTTGAGGAGCTCAAAAAAAAAAAAAAGAAGAAACCAAGTTAGCAGATGTAAGGAAATAGATAAGAGCAGAAATAAGTGAAATTGAGAATTGAAAGACAATAGGGAAAAAAATCAATAAGATTTAGAGTAGGTTTTCTTAAAAAATTAAGTAAATTGCAACCCTTCAGCTTGATTTAAAAAAAATGAAACAAAATCAGAAATGAACGAGAGACATTAAAACTGATATGTTATATTAGTGAATTGAAGTTATACTCATTCTGCAATGCTTGTAGAGAAGTGTTTAAGAACATTTGTAATAAAGGTGCTAAGAAAAAACAATACAAAAAAATACACTGATGTCATAGAAATACAAAGGATCATAAGAGACTACTGTGAACAAATTATATGCCAACTAACTGTATAACCTACAATGAATGGATAAATTCTTGGAAACCATTGCCATCACCTACACTTCAACAGCTTTAGAACCTGTGGTCCCAGCTCCTGGGGATACAATATAAAACAAGACCATATCACTACCTTCATGGAGTTTGTGTTCTAAATGAGGCTGGCTGTGAAAAAGAATAGATAAACAAGGAACATACCAGAAAATGATAAGTGCTGATTAGAGGATGAAATTGAGTGATGGAACAGTATGTGCCCAATTTCTGCCTCATGCGGATGGTTGGGAAGGCTTTCTGAGACCTGAGTGACAAGAAGGAGACAGCCCTGTTCACTTTAGGAGGGAGCATGGGTGCAAAAAGCACAGCAGGAGTCCATGCCAGAGGGGAGGGTTCAGCAGGGGCAGGAGCAGTGGGAAGTATTGTGGGAGAAGATGGAGTGGACAAGAGGGATTGAGAGGGCGGTGGGCTGGACACAGACTTCCTAAGGTTAGGTCAGGATGTCACTTAACTGCAGTGGGAAGGCCTGGGAGTGGTGTGATCTAATTGCTTTTTATTTTGAACAGAAGCAAAATAGTGGAGAGAGCTGCTGCCCCTCTAGTCCTTGTCCAAAAGCACACAATTCAGCCCCTCCCTGAATGTCCTGTTTTGAACTGCTTTCCCTTTGCTGGAGCTTAGGGTGAGTGTAAGTGAGTGAGTCTGTGTGTGGAGCCCTTTAAGAAAATGCTTGGGTCTACAGCAGCCTTCCATCTCACCTGGACAGAGTCCCAACTGGTTTTCACAGCCAGCTATTGGGGGGGGGGGGGGCGGGCGCTCCTCTTCCTGGCACTGGTGCTGGAGGCTGGGGAGCCTGGTGTGGGGCTAGGACTCCTTGCTCCTTGTGGGATGGGGAGACTTCTGAAGCTGAGATATACTCCCAATCTCAATTGCTATATCAATTCTCAATTGCTATATGTGGTGTAGGACAACCCCATTTGGTGTCTCCATCCCTCCTACTAATCTTGATGTGGCTTCTTCTTTATATCCTTATTTATAGGAGTTCCATTTAGCTACTGTTCAGATGGTTCTTAATGATCTTTTTTCTATAATGTAGTTATAATTTTGATGTGGTTGTGGGAGGAGGTGAGCACAGGAGTTTACCTATTCCTCCATCCTAACGAGAAGTCTCATGGAATTTTCATGTATTACAAAATGTTCTTTTGATTCCTCCCATTCCCCCTGCCCCAGCCTCGACCCTGGAGGACTGAGAGAAGCAGCATGGCCCAAGGTGGAGGGTGGAGGTTGGAGGCTGCAGTAATACAGGCCAGGCCAGCCAGGTGGTATGGGGAACAGGGAGGGCCTGGTGCTCCTGTGCAGGCAGAGTCATGGTTTGGATGCTGGCATGGGGAAAGGAGGGTAAAATACCCATAGCACCTTTGCATCTAGGTTGCAGGTCAGACCTGTTTGCACTTGGAGAGGCTGAAGGTTTTGGAGGGGTCTTTTGGACTTGTAAAACAATTTCAGTTTTTATTCAAAATATATGAGATATCATTAGCCTTTATCTTACACTTGGAAAAATTGAGAGAATTATGCAGTAAAGAAGGGAAATGAAAGCTATTGAAGCTCAAATTTCAAAAATATTCAGATAAGACAGGTACACTCCAAATATTTTTCCCATTGTCCAACATTTTCAAACATTAATTTTCATACACCTCCTTACTTTATAACATACCAGGGGCCCGGTGCACGAAATTCGTGCACTGGGTGTGGGGGGAGGGGGGGAGAGTGTCCCTCAGCCCAGCCTGCCCCCTCCCACATACTGGGAGCCCTCAGGCGTTGACCCCCATCACCTTCCGATCGCCTGATCGGCCCCTTGCCCAGGCCTGACGCCTCCACCAGAGGTGTCAGGCTTGGACAGGGGACCCCCATCGCCCCCCGATCACTGGCTCTGGCCCCCTCCCAGGCCTGAGGCCTTTGGCCCAGGAATCATGCCTGGGCAGGGGACCCTCATCTCCCTCTGATCGCTTACTCCACCCCCCGCCCAAGCCTGACGCCTCTGACCCAGGCTTCAGGCCTGGGCAAGGGGACCATCATATCCCCCCAATCCCCGGCTCCGCCCCCCCAGCTCCCCGCGGTTGCAGGCTCCGCCCCTGCCCAGGCCTAACGCCTCTGGCCTAGGCGTCTGGCCCGGGCAGCGGGGACCTGCAGTGGCAGCGGGGGGTGCCGCGATCATGGGCTTCGCTTTAGGCCCAGGCAAGGGACCCCTAGCTCCTGGGACTGCCAGCTTCGACCGTGCCCAGCTCCCATCGCTGGCTCCTCCCCTACTTCCTGCTATCACTGGCCAGGGCGGCAAAGGCGCCTGATTCTCCGATCATGGCTGGGGGGCAGGGCAAAGGCGGCCCCAGGGCCGCCTTTGCCCTGCCCCCCAGCTCTTAGCTCCCCCCTGGGTTTCAGATCACTGTCAGTGGCAGGGGGCTTCTTCCTGCTTTCCCTTTCGCCTCCCTGCATTGTGCCTACATATGCAAATTAGCTGCCATCTTGTCTACACTAATAAAAGAGAAAAATGGTAATTGGCGTACGGCAATACCATTTTCATTGGCTAATCAGGGCTATATGCAAATTAGCCGCCATCTTGTTGGCAGTTAACTGCCAATCTTAGTTGGCAGTTAACTGCCAATCTTAGTTGGCAGTTAATTTGCATATAGCCCTGATTAGCCAATGAAAACGGTATCGCCGTATACCAATTACCATTTTTCTCTTTTATTAGTGTAGATATTATCACTATTAGGAATAATAGTTTATTTTAGATTTTTTCCTAAATATCAGAAGGCTCCCCAGTAGTGCCACCTATTTTATAAACTGACCTGCAGCTTTTTCTTTTTGTAAAAAATTCCAATCTATTTGAATTAAAAGAATAAATATCACATATCCAGGGCAAATGATTTTAACCCCACCAAATATAAGTGATCAGTGTTTTACAATAAAGAAACTCATAGTATTAACAGCATGTTGCTGTATTATGATCAGACTGACCAAAATATACCTTTGTATACAAATTCTAATAAGAAAGACACTTGAAAAATAGAGCAAATGCTAACAATTAGTTGTTGGGACCTGCCTAAACTTGTTATCCATTGGAAGGGTTTGGTAATCCAGTTCCTGCTCTAGAGAAAGCTAGAGCTATGGCCTCCGAGATTATAGAAAGAGAATGAAAAAAGTTACTGGAAATCCTCCAGCAAGATCTGGACTCGATCCTAGATTCATTAACCTCTCAGAGGCTAATTTCTGAGGATGAGTATGAGGCACTGGAGGACATTCCAAACCCTCTGAAGAAAAGTCGGAAGCTGTTGATTTTGGTGCAGAAAAAGGGAGAAGACGATTGTCAGCATTTCCTCAAATGTTTATTTAGTACTTTTTCAGAGTCAGCGACCACTTGGAGTTTAAGGCATGAATTTTTAAAACATGAAAATATAGAATCTCCTCAATCTACAGGGGTAAGCAAGAATTCGAAAGATCTATTTTCCCCAGGAAAGAAACAGCCTGAGAGTTCTGAGATCACAGTGTCCTTAAAAGAGAAAGAACACTTGGATGTGGAAACCTCTGAGATGTTCATGGACAAGAAAAGTAGTTATGGCAAGATGGCGTGGTCCGTAAGGGAAAACGAGAAGGCATACAACCCACCAACAACCACAATACCACATTCAGTAGAGAATGTTGAATCTGAAGTTTCAGGAACTATTGATTATTCACAGGACCAACAAAGATACGATGAGCCTGATGATTCTTTATACTTAGGAGAAGAGGGATGTCTAGAATCGGCTGTATTCTCCGAAGATGCAGAAAGCACTGTGGAAGGAGAAGACCATAACGACCTAGAGTACCTTGTCTGTGGTGGGGAAGAGGACCTTGTGTATTCAGAAACCGCAGAGTTCTCTGGTGACGAGCAGAGTTATGGTGATTCAGAACCTGGCATGCAATTGGAGGAAGAAGAGGAGGAAAGTATGGAAGAAAGAAAAAAGGTGTTTAAAGATGTCCTGTCCTATTTGAACTTGGATAGGAGCAGAAAGCTTCTGCCTGATTTTGTTAAATAGTTCTAATCGAGTATCTAAGTGGACACCCGAGACTCCAGGAGACCTAGCCTGGAATTTCCTGATGAAAGTTCAAGCATTGAATGTGACGGCTAGAGATTCAATCCTTAGACACAAGGTTCTGTGTGAGGATAGCAAAGGGGAGTTGCCAACCGGAGTAGAGAATCTGGAAATGAGGGACACACCAGCCATGAATCCCCTGGATGTGCTTTGTGCCTCTCTGCTGTGTTCAGACAGCTCTTTGCAGCATGCGGTCATGTCAAGCATGTATTGATGCTGGTTTGCTCTTCCTTTGTTCCTGCCAGATGCAGAGAACAACAAAAGCATCTTAATGCTGGGGGCTGTGAAAGGCATTGTGAAGAAGCAGCCAGCACTGTCTTCAGGAGGGCTGGCAGGGGAAACTGAAAGGTCTCTGACTCGTGCAAAGATGCCCTCCATCTCTTTTGTGCGTCTAGGAGACTGTAGCTTCTCCAAATCCAAAATCCTCAACACACTGCTCAGCCCTGCCCAACCCAAACTACACAAAATCTTCCTCCATCATGATTTGCCTGTTCTGGTGCTTCCCCGGCAGATCTCGGATGGCCTGGTGGAAATAGCATGGTGCTTTCTGGACAGTGACAGTCTAAGGCAGTGGTTCTCAACCTGTGGGTTGCGACTCCTTTGGGGGTCGAACGACCCTTTCACAGGGGTCGCCTAAGAGCATCGGAAAACACATGTATAATTACATATTGTTTTTGTGATTAATCACTATGCTTTAATTATGTTCAATTTGTAACAATGAAAATACATCCTGCATATCAGATATTTACATTACGATTCATAACAGTAGCAAAATTACAGTTATGAAGTAGCAACGAAAATAATTTTACGGTTGGGGGTCACCACAACATGGGGAACCGTATTAAAGGGTTGTGGCATTAGGAAGGTGGAGAACCACTGGTCTAAGGGAAAACCCTCCCTTTTCCCAAGAGCCTGTTGCTGTAGCCAGCCTGCATGAAGATCTGGAATGTTTTTGGACACAATTTGGTTTCTTGATGGAGGTTTCCTCAGATGTGTTTTTTTCTTCACTGACTGCCTAGGTCCGTGGTTGGCAAACTGCGGCTCGCAAGCCACATGTGGCTCTTTGGCCCCTTGAGTGTGGCTCTTCCACAAAATATCACATGCGGGCGCGCACGTACAGTGCGATTGAAACTTCGTGGCCCATGCGCGGGTCAGTATTTTGTGGAAGAGCCAGTACAGTGGGGCCTTGACTTACGAGTGTCCCGACTAACGAGTTTTTTTGAGATACCAGCTTTCTCTCGGCCGATTTTTTGCATTGAGTTGACAGAGTAATTTGAGTTAATGAGCTCCTTAACGAGCTCCGTCTCAGAACGAATTAAACTCGTAAGTCAAGGCCCCACTGTATTTTGTGGAAGAGCCACACTCAAGGGGCCAAAGAGCCGCATGTGGCTCACAAGCCATGGTTTGCAGGCCAACCACTGGCCTAGGTGAAAAGGAATGGGACCTGCTCATGTTTTTAGGAGAAGATGCCATTGAAAGATGCTACTTTATCCTCAGTCCGTAGGCCAAGGAGAGTGAAGGGGCTCAGATTTTCCAGAGGATTCTGAAGTTGAAGCCATCACAGCTACTGTTTTGGGAGGAGGAGGAAGCTGGGGAGAAAGGGAGGAACTTGAAGGGCCTCCGAGCTGCCCTCCAAGAAGTGATGTCCTCATCACTCAGATGTGTGTCTGTGGAGGACATGGCCTTCCTGGCCAGGGCGTTGGGGATCCAGATAGACCAAGACTTTGAGAACGTTCAAGGAATTCAAGTTTCACCTGGTGAAAACTTGGCTGGAACAGTTGAAGATGAGGGGCAACAAAGACACAGTTAGCCAGAAAGCTCATCTGAAATCCCCATTGAGATGCCTATGAAAGAGCCTGGAGCTGAAGGCGAGGTCACCCAGGCTCTTCAGAATTTCCACCTCATCCCAGTATTCATGCCTTATATGCAAAACCTCTGTTCGTTCCCAGCCAGAATTGGAGGCCACTTTAACTGTGTTCCTGTGAAAGCCCCTAGGGTTACAGGCTTCCGCCTTGGGTCAGAGCAAAAGTCTAAGTGGTTCCATCCTCCACCCTTTCAGATTTCAAGTGTCCATAGTCAAGATAGAAGTTTTGGGGTTTAGTACTTCCAACCCAAGAGATTTTGTTCTGTTGAAAGTTTTATGAAATTTTCGAGACCTGCTCAGGGACATCACATGGATGGACCATTTGGGAGACCACCAAGACCCATTTGGCTTGGCAGACCACAGACAACGGGAGCTTGTGCAAGGTCTGCCATATTGGTCTCCCTGGTCGGTCACTTCCACTCACAGCCAGCAGGACCAGGTGGGAAGCCACCGCCTAGGCAAGCCCACGCCTGGGGAACACAGCCGCCTGAGGCAACTGAAAAACTGATGATAACATTATCCCACACGGTGACTCCTCACTCTAGAAACTTTCAGCCAGCAGGAGTCATACACAGACCCCTAAGGCCTGCTTTTCAGCAGGGATTCAAGCTAAAGACAAGGTGGGCCTGCAAATCCAGCTGGCCAAATGGGATCCCATCCTATGTCCAACAACAGATTTTTACCCAACTCTCTGTTCCATCAGCCCACACCACCCCCAGGGCAAGCATTCCCAGCCCCAAACCCTTCTAACCTATGGCCTCTCAACCCAAACCTACCAAAACAAAACCCACTCATCCCCAGCCCTCTCAAGCTAGCTGCTCTTTATCCAAACCCACTCAACCTAAGCCCTCCCAATCTAGGCCCTAGCCCAGACCTACTCAACCCAAGTCATCAGGAATCAGTGCTTCACAGGCTAAGGCATCCTACTTGAGAGCAGGGCCCAAGAGGGGAGGGAAGCATTAAAGTACTTACTTCAGAGACCTATGAAATGTATCCTTTACGCAGGCCATTCTGATCACAGAATAGTAACCTAAAGAAGAGTAGCAGTGATGGTAAGAGACCACTATCATTAGCATTACACAGAAAAGGAGATATGCACAGCCTAATTGTTTTCATTAAACTATAAGAATTGTGTCCCTAAGAAAGAGGGAAAATATGAAAAGAATTAAGAATAGAATAAAGCGGTAAATAAATTAATTGAATCCAGTCTTGAGTTTTAGGTAATATATAACCTGAATCCAGGGAATGGGTTTATGAGGCAGCCCCACTTGGGGAAGAATGGGGTTGGCGTCTCCAATTGCAAAAGAGATAATAAATTAGGGCTCGGGTTGCCTCAGTTTTGCAAATAAAATTGCCTTAGATGTTGGCTGCTCCAGGGGTGTCTTGGTCAAAATTTTTGGTTTAATATCAGGCATTAACCAGATAACCCTGTTTGTTTAGGATAATCAGTTTGCTTGTGGTAACAGCCCCAATTTGCTTAGATGATAAAATTCTCTCATTTGACCCTTATTTATAGAAATAATGAACTATCAACCAATAAAATTATTTTTCATTAACTTAAAAAATAAAAAAAGAAACAATGAGAGAAAACTTTCCTGACTTGGGGAAGAAAAAAGTCATACCAGTTCAAGAAGCACAGAGAATCTCAAACAAGATGAACCCAAAAAGACTGACACCAAGACACTTCATAATTAAATTAGCAAACGTTAAAGAAAGAATCTTAAAGGCTGCAAGAGAGAGACAGAAAGTTACCTACAGAGGATCTCCCATTATACTATCAAATGATTTCTCAACAGAAACACATCAGGCCAGAAGGGAATGGATTGAAGTATACAAAGTGATTCAAAGCAAGGGACTGGATCCAAGAATACTCTATCCAGCAAGGCTATCATTCAAAATCAGAAGCTTCACAGACGAAAACAAAAGGCTAAGGGACTTTATTACCACCAAGCCGACAATGCAATAAATGCTAAAGGGACTGTTGTAAGAAGAAGAAAATAGGAAGGGAAGAAGGAACACAGGTATAAAGAATAAAAATGGCACCAAACAAGTACCTACCAATAATAATGCTCCAATCAAAAGACATAGGTTGGATGAATGGATAAGAAAACATGACCCATGTATATGTGCTATCTATAAGAGATCCAAAGCAATCCTGAGAGGGAAGTTCATAGCACTACAGGTTTACCTCAAAAATAAGAAAAACTTGTAATAAGTTATCTGACCCTACAACTTAAAGAATTAGAATGAGAGCAACAAGAAAAGCCCAGAGGAAGTAGACAGAAGGAAATAATAAAGATGAGAGCAGAAATAAATTACATAGAGACTTGAAAAAAAATACAAAAGACCAATTCAAAAACAATACAAAAAACCAACAGCTGTTTCTTTGCACGGATAAACAAGATTGATGAACCTCTTGCCAGACTCACCAAGAAACAAAGAGAGAGGACCCAAATAAACAAAATCAGATGTGAAACAGGTGAAGTAACAACTGACCCCACAAAAACACAAAGGATCATAAAAAAAATACTATGAACAACTCTATTCCAACAAATTTGACAAACTCGACCAAATGTACATATTCCTAGAAAGATGCAATCTTCCAAAATTCAATCAGGAAGAATCAGAAAGCCTGAATATACTGATAACTACTGATGAATAGAAGGAGTAATAAAAAAAAAAAACTTCCAGCAAGCAAAAGCCTTGGTCTGGATGGCTTCACAGGGGAGTTTTACCAAACATTAAAAGAAGAATTAACACCTACCCTTCTCAGACTCTTCCAAAAAATTCAAGAGGAAGGAATACTTCCAAGCTCTTTCTATGAAGCCAGCATTACCCTAATTACAAAACCAGATAAAGATACTACAAAGAAAGAGAATTACAAACCAATATCTCTGATGAAAATAGATGCTAAAATCTCCACCAAATTCTGGCAAATCAGATCCAGCATTACATTAGAAAGATCATACACCATGACCAAGTGGGATTTATTCCAGGGATGCAAGGCTGCTACAATATCCACAAATCAAGAAATGTGATACATCGAATAAACAAACTTAAAGATAAAAACCACATGATTATATCAATTGATGTAGAAAAAGCATTCAACAAAATCAAACACCCATTTTTGATAAAAACTCTCAGCAAGGTGGGAATAGAGGGAAAATACATCAAGATAATAAAAGCCTTATCTGACAAATCTATAAACAACATCTTCCTCGATGGACAAAAATCAAAACCATTTCCACTAAGAATAGGAACAAGACAGGGATGCCCACTTTCACCACTTGCATTCAAAATGGTATTGTAAGTCTTAGCCACAGCAATAATACAGAAAGAAGATATAAAAGGCATCCAAATTGGAAAGGAGAAAGTAAAACTGTCATTATTTGCAAATGACATGATATTGTACATAGAAAACCCTAAACACTCCACCAAAAAAACTAGATTTAATAAATGAATTCGACAACATAGCAGGATATAAAATTAACACCCAGAAATACACGGCATTTTTTAAAAATTATATTTTATTGATTTTTTTATAGAGAGGAAGGGAGAGGGATAGAGAGTTAGAAACATCAATGGGAGAGAAACATCGATCAGCTGCCTCCTGTACACCTCCTACTGGGGGTGTGCCTGCAACCAAGGTACATGCCCTTGACCGGAATCGAACCTGGGACCCTTCAGTCCGCAGGCCAACGCTGTGCACTGAGCCAAACTGGTTAGGGCAATACATGGCATTTTTATACACCAATAATGAACTCTCAGAAAAAGAAACTAAAAATATATATGTAATAATCCCATGTACCATTACAACAAAAAAATTAAGATACTTAGGAATAAACTTAACCAAGGAGGTAAAAGACCTTACTCCGAAAACTACAGGACATTGAAAAAAGAGATAGACAAAGTTATACACAAGTGGAATATACCGTGTCCATGGATTGGTAGAATCAACATCATTAAAATGGTCATACTACCCAAAGCAATCTATATATTCAATGCAATCCCTATTAAAATACCAACGGTATATTCCACAGACCTAGAACAAATATTCACAAAATTTATATGGAATCAAAAAAGACCCTGAATAGCCACAGCAATCTTGAGAAAGAAGAACAAATTTGGAGGGACCACAATACCAGAATTCAAGTTACAGTACATAGCCACTGTACTCAAAACAGCCTGGTGCTGTCCCAAGAACAGGCATATAGATCAATGGAACAGAACAGAGAACCCAGAAATTGACCCAAGCCATTATCCTCTATTAATATTTGACAAAGGAGACAAGAGTACACATTGGAGTTAAGACAGTCTCTTAAATAAATGGTGTTGGGAAAATTGAACAGATACATAAAAAGGAGGAGGAGGAGGTGGAGGAGGAGGAGGAGGGGCAGGGGGAGGAGGAGGAGGAGGAGGAGGGGCAGGGGGAGGAGGAGGAGGAGGAGGAGGAGAAAGGAGAAGAAGGAAGAAGAAGAAGAAGAAGAAGAAGAAGAAGAAGAAGAAGAAGAAGGAGGAGGAGGAGGAGGAGGAGGAGGAGGAGGAGGAGGAGGAGGAGGAGGAGGAGGAGGAGAAGAGGAAGAAGAGGAAAGAAACTAGACCATCAACTTACACCATACACAAAAATAAACTCAAAATGGATAAAAGACTTAAATGTAAGATGTGAAACCATAAAAATCCTAGAAGAAACCATTGGCAGCAAAATCTCTCATAGCAATATGTTTATGGATACATCTTCTGGACAATGGAAACTAAGGAGAAAATAAACAAATGGGACTACATCAAAATAAATCGCTTCTGCACAGCAAAAGAATCCATCAGCAAAATAAAAAGAGAGCCCACTGCATGGGAGAACATGTTTGCCAATGATACATCCAATAAAGGGTTAACCTCCAAAATTTATAGGGAACTCATACAATTTAAGAAAAGGAAGATAAACAATCCAATTAAAAAATGGGCAAAGGACCTAAATGGACAGTTCTCCAAAGTGTACGTACAGAAGGCCAAAAGCATATGAAAAAATGCCCCAAATCATTAATCAGCTGAGAGATGCAAATCAAAATGACAGTGAGGTACCACCTCACACCTGTCAGAATGACTATCATCAACAAACCAATAAATGACAAGTGCTGGCGAGGATGTAGAGAAAAGGGAACCCTAGTACACTGCTGGTGGGAATGTAGATTGGTGCAACCTCTGTGTGGGGGGTGGGGGGGCTGGGAAGGGGACATATGTAATACTTTCAACAATAAAGATTTATTAAAAAGTCAATTGTACCTTACGTATACAACCACAAATGGAAAATTAAACAGGAGATGTATTATTTGTCATAGCATCAAAAATGTAAAGTTTCTTTTTTAAAAAAAATCTTTATTTTTGAGAGTATTACAGATGTCCCCCATAGAGCTTTCCTATCTTGCCCCTGTACCCCTCCCAGTCTTCACTACCATATTGTCTGTGTTATGCAGATATGCATATGTTCTTTGGTTAATCTCTTCCCACCATCCCCCCTTCCCCCTGAGATTGGTCAGTCTGTTCCATGTTTCCATGCTTCTGGTTCTATTTTATTCATTAGATTTCTTGTTCATTTATTTTGATTTTTAGATTCAATTGTTGATAGATATGTATTTATTTCCACTGTATTGTTGTTCTTCTTCTTGTTGTTGTTGTTTTAGAGAGAGAGAGTAGAAGGGAGGAGGAGAGATAGAGAGAGAAATGTCAATGTGAGAGAGGCACATTGGTTGGTTGCCTCCCACACGTGCCCCAACCAGGACAGGGGATTGAGCCTGCAACCAAAATACATGCCCTTGACCAGAATCAAACCCAGGACCCTTCAGTCCATGGGCCTACACCAGCCGTGGGCAAACTACGGCCCGCGGGCCGGATCCGGCATGTTTGAAATGAATAAAACTAAAAAAAAAAAAGACCATACCCTTTTATGTAATGATGTTTACTTTGAATTTATATTAGTTCACACAAACACTCCATCCATGCTTTTGTTCCGGCCCTCCGGTCCAGTTTAAGAACCCATTGTGGCCCTCGAGTCAAAAAGTTTGCCCACCCCTGGCCTACACTCTATTCACTGAGCCCAACCGGCTTGGGCAGATTGTTCATATATTTTCCTTCCTTCCTTCCTTCCTTCCTTCCTTCCTTCCTTCCTTCCTTCCTTCCTTCCTTCCTTCCTTCTTTCTCTTCAAGAAGACCCTTCAACATTTCATGTAGTACTGGTTTGGTGGTGATGAACTCCTTTAGCTTTTCTTGTCTATGAAGCTCTTTATCTGACCTTCAATTCTAAATGATAACTTTGCTGGATAGAGTAATTCTAAATGATAACTTTGCTGGGTAAATCCTTGCTATTCATCACTTTGAATACTTCTCACCACTCCCTTCTGGCCTGCAAAATTTCTGCTGAGAAACCAGCTGACAGTTGTATGGGTGCTTTCTTATAGGTAACTAACTGCTTTTCTCTTGCTGTTTTTAAGATTCTCTCTTTACCTTCAACCTTTGGCACTTTAATTATGATGTGTCTTTGTGTGGGCATCTTTGGATTCATCTTGTTTGGGACTCTGCACTTCCTGGACTTCTAAGCCTATTTCTTTCTTTTAAAAAAAATATTTTATGCCCTAACTGGTTTGGCTCAGTGGATAGAGCATCGGCCTGCAGACTGAAGGGTCCCGGGTTTGATTTCAGTCAAGGGCATGTACCTTGGTTGTGGGCACATCCCCAGTAGGGAGTGTGCAGGAGGCAGCTGATCAATGTTTCTCTCTCATCTGTGTTTCTAACTCTCTATCCCTCTCCCTTCTTCTCTGTAAAAAAATAAATAAAATATTTTTTAAAATAATTTTAAAAATATTTTTATTGGTTTTTTACAGAGAAGAAGGGAGAGGGATAGAGAGTTGGAAACATCAATCAGCTGCCTCCTGCACAGCCCCTACGGGGGATGTGCCCGCAACCAAGGTACATGCCCTTGACTGGAATCGAACCTGGGACCCTTTGGTCTATCCACTCTATCCACTGAGCCAAACCGGTTAGGGCTAAGCCTATTTCTTTCACTGGGTAGGGGAAGTTTTGTCATTATTTCTTCAAATAGGTTTTCAATTTCTTGCTTCTTCTCTTCTCTGACACCCCTCTGATGTGAATGTTGGCACACTTGAAGTTGTCCCAGAAGCTCCCTACACTATCTTCATATTTTTTTTATCCTTTTTACTTTTTGCTCTTCTGATTGGATGTTTTTTGCTTCCTCATATTTCAAATTGTTTATATGATTCTTGGCATCTTCTGCTCTACTGTTGATTCTCTGTAAACTATATTTCATTTCAGTTAGTGTATCCTTCATTTCTGACTGGTCTTTTTCTTGTCTTTGATGTTCTCACTGATTTCATTGAAATTCTCTCTAAGATACTTGAAATTCTCACTAAGTTCCTTGAAGCTCTCATTAAGATCCTTGAGCATCCTTATAACCATTGTTGTTGGTTTTTAAATATATTTTTATTGATTTCAGAGAGGAGGGGAGAGGGAGAGAGAGATAGAAACATAAATGATGAGAGAGAAACAGTGATCGGCTACCTCCTGCATGCCCCGCACTGGGGATTGAGCCTGCAACCTGGGCATGTGACCTTGACTGGAATTGAACCCGGGACCCTTCAGTCTGCAGGCCAATGTTCTATCCACAGAGCCAAACCAGCCAGGGCTATAACCATTGTTTTGAACTCTGTATCTAGTACTAGAAGTTTACTTGCTTCCATTTCATTTAGTTCTTTTTCTGGAGATTTCTATTATTTTATTTGTGACATGTTTCTTTGTCTCCACATTTTTGCTCCCTCCCTGTGTTTGTTGCTATGTATTAGGTAGAGCTGCTATGTATCCTGGAATTGTTAGAGTGGCCTTGTGTAGTAGGTGTCCTGTAGGGTACAGTGGCTCAGCCTCTCCAGTCACCTGTGCTGGGCACTCTAGGTGTGCCCCTGTGTGGGCTGTGTGCACAGTCTTGTAGTTGAGCCTTGATTGCTGTTGGAGTCACTGGGAGGAATTGACCCCCAGGCCAATTGGATGTGAGGACCAGCTATGACTATAGTAGAAGAGCTGCTGTGCAGAAGACACCTCTATGGAGCAGGATGTGCTTCAGTGGGGCTTTGGTGGTCACAGAGTCTCCCCATTACATGTGTCACTCATGGATGGATGATGTTATAATCTGGCATGGTCTGAAGCTGTTCACTGGGTTCACTGGCTCTGGGACCCCTCTAGAGATGCAAAGTCAGTCACTGCCTATGCTCTCTCTGGGGCCATCCGTCAGGAGCGACAGAGTGATCTGCAGATGGCTGCTACTTGTGTTGGGCTTGGAAGTGTCCAGGAGAGGCCAAACTGTGAAATAAGTCCAGCTGGTGCTAGTGCCAGGTCTGGGGCCTCTTCTTGATAAGGTTTTGGACACGCTGATGCCAGCTGCTGCTTGTTTGAGAGATTTTAGGAAAGTCTGAAGCCTGAGGCCATTCTTATAGAAAAGCTGCTACAAACAGCTTGGGTGGGGCTGCAAATTGGGTGGGGCAGGATCTCAAGGAATCACCAGGGCAGAGTGAACAGTGTGAGCCAGGCTGATGGAAACTCAGATATGGCACCTGCCAGTCTGCTCTGTGACAAGGGAGGTCTCAGCATAGGGACAATGACCTCTGTCAGCACTTTTGTTTGGGAGAAAGCTGCCCCTGAGTTATTTCCTCATTGCCAGACAATCCAGTTCCTCCTGATATATCCATGAATCTCACAAAGTCACTCTCCTAGTGCTAGAGCTCAAAGGGAGTGAGACCAAGTAAATCTGTGTGCCAGCCCTTTAAGAGGAATTGCCTGGGACTCCCCCAGCCTCTGTGTCACTGGGCCACAATCACCACTGGTTTTTATAGCCTGAAGTTTTGGGGGCTTCTCTTCACAGCACTGGAACCTTGAGCTGAGGGGTCTAGTCTGGGGCTAGGACCCCTTGCTCCTCATGGGAGGCCTCCACAGCCTATATATCCTTCCTGGTTAAAAAAACGCCACACATGGGTGTCAGACCAGCCCATTTCATGCCTCTGCCCCATCTACAAGTCTCGGTGTGCTTTCTTCTTTACTTCTCTTGTTATAGGATTTTCATTTAACCAGATTCCAGGCTGTTCTGAATGATGGTTGTTCTGTATTTTAATTGTAATTTTAATGTGGTTGTCGGAGGTGGCGAGTACCAGTCTTGGTTCTCAAAAAGAGTGAAGTTTCTAGGAAAAGGCAAGCAAAAGGTATTAAAGACCTCTGTTGTTACAATTATAGAACATTATTGACAGCTATTAAAGAGGATTTTAGTGGCATATGGAGACATGTACCATGTTTATGTATAGAAAACTCAAGATTCTCATAATGTCAATTCTTACCAGATTGGTCTTACAGATTTGATGTCATTTCAATATTTGTGTGTGTCATGATGTGGTATGTGTAACATGATAAGTTCTTTCAAGTGTTACTGCTAAAAAGCCAAGTCACTCTCAAAAAAATGAGGCAGGATTTGACATTTATTATAAAACTTTATTGATTAAGGTGATATAGTTTTGGCATAAAGATAGCTTACTGCAATATGATAAGGGCCCAGAACCAGAGTCAAGCAGACATACACTTGATTTATGGCATGAAAGAATAACAGGAAATGAGAGAATTGGCAACCCTATGAAAAAAAGGACATTGGTCCCCTACTCCTATCATACACAAAACTGGCTAAAAGTGGGTAATACAAGTAAATGTGAAAGTAAAACAATAGTGCACTAAGAAGGGAATACAGAGTATTCTTATATCCATGATCTTGAGGGTAGAAGTGTTTCTTAAACAAGACACCAAAAATGTTAACAATAATGAAAAAGATTTAAAGATTCAAATCTTTTTTTTTTTTAAATATATTTTATTCATTTTCTACAGAGAGGAAGGGAGAGGGATAGAGAGCTAGAAACATCGATGAGAGAGAAACATCGATCAGCTGCCTCCTGCACACCCCCCACTGGGGATGTGCCTGCAACCAAGGTACATGCCCTTGACTGGAATCGAACCTGGGACCCTTGAGTCCGCAGGCCGACACTCTATCCACTGAGCCAAACCAGCTAGGGCTAAAGATTCAAATCTTGCTTGGCCAGTGTGGCTCATGGTTGAGCATCAACCTATAATCCAGGAGGTCACAATTTGATTCCTGGTCAGGGCATATGTCAAGTTTGTGGCTCAATCACCAGTGTGGGGCATGCAGGAGGGGACTAATCAATGATTCTCTCTCATCATTAATGTTTCTCTCTCTCCCTCCCCTTTCCTCTCTGAAAGCAATACAAATATATTTTAAAGATTCAAATTTTGATTACATTAACATCCCAAAATTCTATTCATCAAAAGACACCGAAAGAGAGTGAAAAATCAAGTTCCATAATGGGAGAAGAGGTTTGCAAATCAAGCAGTTGACAAAGGATTTACGCTCAGAATTATGTAACTTCTGTGAGTCATTAAAAAAGAGAATGGGGTGTGTTTCAAGATGACGGAGCAGTAAGTAGATCTTTCTCACACCTCCTCCCAGAACCAAACTGGAAATAAAACTAAATTGGGGAACATTTACCCTGAATTACCAACTTAAGAGTAGTTGAGGAGGAGACTTTTAAATAAGGAAGGGCAAATACAACCTCAAGACTGGTAGGAAGGGTGGGGTTGTGAGAGGTGCTGGCCCAGTTGCCACAAGGGGAAAGACAAAGGTAAGGAGGGACCTTTTAGCTCGGGGTGAGGGGGTGATTCTCCCTGAGAGGAATGAGGCCTGGACCCCAGGCTGGGCTCCCCAGCGCAGAGCACTAGAG
Organism: Myotis nattereri; assembly: GCF_964212035.1. Lineage (NCBI taxonomy): Eukaryota > Metazoa > Chordata > Mammalia > Chiroptera > Vespertilionidae > Myotis > Myotis nattereri. The sequence goes on from NC_138076.1 coordinate 110,545,251, forward strand.
CCAGGAACAGACATTCACACAACGACCAGAACTTCTAATCACCAGGGAGTGATGGAGACTGCTGGAGACAAAGCCACTTTTTCTTTTTTTAAGGGCCAGGGCTCAGGATATTTGTTCACAACCACTCACCCTGGGCTTTGGCAGAGGAAAGGAAGTGTGGATTGGAGTTGCTTGAGAAGAATCTGGGGTGGGAGGCATTGGGCAGAGATGTGGGAGAGTGACTACCAGGATACCTATGCTCAGTCATCCTCCCCCATACTGCAGCAGCCATTTTTCCTGAGGAGCAAGCTCTTCCCAGCAGAGGCAGTGTGGGGAAAGGTAATTACCCCACCCTCTGGGATATAGCTCATCCCACTAGAATCTTGCTTGCCCACCCTGTATCTTGACCACTGCTGAGGAGGCAGCAGCAGAGTTTAAGCCTATAGCTCATCACATGGAGTTACAGCAGACTGACCAGCCTGCCTACAAGGGGCTCGGCACTGCTGAGGTCAGGAAAATACTCTGAGACAGACACAGACATTTGGCTCTAGGACGGGGAAACACACCATCTTCCCTGAAATCTGAACAGCACCTCCCCCTCATGGGAGATCCAGAGGTCCTATCCTCCCAATTCTGCCAAAAGCCCTTTCAGTGACAGTCGGGGAGCAGGCTGGCAGATGGAAGCAGGTGGAGGTGGATCCCAAGGTGTCTTGGCACATTTGCTGACCCTCCCCTCAGCCCCATGCTGTTAAAAAGCCAACCTTGGAACGCAGATTGGCCCTCCTGTGCACAAGCCCAGCAGAGGCAGCCACAAACCATGAATCACTTGAAGCTTTGAACAGGCTGCTGAGAGCCAAATGTGGACAGCTTATGACATTGGCTAGCACCAAGGTACCTCCTAAAAGTCCCAAAACCGGCATACAAAACAGCCTCAGACAAGAGCAGAATCCAAAGGGAGATACCAGCAGGCACTAAACTCTGGCGAGACAAACTTCACATTTTTTTCTTCATTATTTCCCTTTTTATTGTGTTGTTATTATTTTTCTCTTTTTCTTTCATAATTTTATTTTTCTCTTTCCTTTTCTTGCTCATTTTTTGTTTTCTTTCTATCTTATTTTTTCCTTCTATAAATTTTTTCTTTTCATTTCTTTTTTACCATTTTTCTTTTCTTATTCTTTATTACTTTTTTCTTTCCCCTTTTTCCTTTCATATTATTTTTCTCCCCCCTTTTCTTCTCATATTTTTTTCTTGTATTATTCTTCTCTTTCCTAATTCTATTTTCTTTTGTGTTTGTTTTTGCTGTTGTTGTTGGGTTCCTTTGTATGTTTTTTTTCTTCTTTTGTTTTGTTTTGTTTTGCTCTGTCAGCACCTGTATACACACACACACACAATAAGGACAGAGTTGAGCTTCACAGTTAGCCAGCCTGAGGGGACACGAACAGGACAACAATCAAGACCAACTTACAACAGGAGAGCCCAAATAACCCACACAAGGGACATTCCTAGAGCACCCTGCTAAGGAGATCAAGGAGACTGCATCACTGGGCCCCACATGGCACTTACTACATAAGGCCACCGCACGAAGACTGGGAGTCATAGCAGTTCTATATAATACATAGAACAAACACAAGGAGACAACTAAAGTTGAGAGACAAACAACCCCCAAATGAAAGAAAGGGAAGAATCTCCAGAAAAAGAGCTAAATGAAATGGGGGCAAGCAATTTAGAGTTCGAAGTAATAGTTATAAGAATGCTCAAGAAGCGTAGTGAGAACTACAAAGAACTTAGTGGGAAATACATCATCATAAAAAGAAATGTATAAACCATGAATGAGAACCAATTGGAAATGAAGAATACCATATCTGACATAATACACTTGAAGAAATTAAAAGTAGGCTGGATGAAATAGAGGATTGAATCAGTGATTTGGAAGACAGGTAGGAAAAGACACCCAATCAGAACAATAAGAAGAAAAAAGAATTAAAATAAAAATGAGGATACTTTAAGAGAACTTTGGGAAACATGACACATAACAATATCCAACGGAATAAAAAACCCATTGGAAGAAATAATGACAACAAACTTCCCTAACCCTGTGAAGGGAAAAGTCACACAAGTTCAGGAAGCACAGGGAGTCCAAATCAAGATGAATACAAAGAGATCCACACCAAGACACATCATAATTAAAATGGCAAAGGTTAAAGACAGAATCTTAAAGTCAGCAACTGAAAGACAGTTAGTTAACTGGGAGTTTCCATAAGGCTGTCAGCTGATTTTTCCAACAGAAACACTTTAGGCTGGAAGGGGTTGGCATGACATATACAAAGTAAAATTAAAGGCAAAATAAAGACCTTGTAAGACCAAAAAAAAAAAAAAGGCTAAAAGAATTAATTTCCACAAAATCAGCATTGCAATAAATATAAAAGGGACTGCTTTAAGAAGAAGAAAGAGAGAGAGGAGAACATAAGTGTAAAGAAAAAAATGGCAATAAATAAGTACCTACAAATAGTAGCCTTAAATGTAAATGGATTAAATGCTCCAATCAAAAGACATAGGGTAACTGGATGGATAGGAAACCAGACCCATATCTACAAGAGACCCACCTTGGAACAAAAGATTCCCACAGACTGAAATTAGAGAATGGAAAAGAATATTCTATGTAAATGGAAACATAAAATAAAGCTAAAGTAGCAATACACATATCTCACAAAATAGACTTCAAAACAAAGGCCATAAAAGAGACAAAGCTCACTAAATAATACTAAAGGGATCAATTCAACAAAAGGACATAAGCGTTGTAAACATATATGCATCCAATATAGGAGTGCCTAAATATCCTATATAATAAATAGGTAATATGCAAACTGACCCTCACACCTCACCAGATGGCTGCTTATGACCTGGCCAGCAGGGGGGTTAGTGAGGGCCGATCAAACGACTGAATAAGCAGGCTGCGTGGGGCAACCAGGCTGGCAAGGGGGTTAGTGAGGGATGACCAAATGACTGAACAGCAGTTCGTGAGGGGCGACCAGGCCCAGCAGGGAGGGCAGTTGGGGGTGACCAGGCCAGCAGGGGGTGGCAGTTAGGGGTGACCAGGCCAGGAGAGGGGGCAGTAAGAGGTGACCAGGCCAGTGGGGGGGTGTGCAGTTGGGGGCAACCAGGCTGGCAGGGGGGGCAGTAAGAGGTAACCAGGCCAGCATGGGGGGCAGTTAGGAGCAGCCAGGCCGGCAGGGAGGGGGCACTTACGGGTAACCATGCCGGCAGGAGGGCCAATAAGGGGCGATCAGGCCGGCAGGCAGAGGCAGTTAGGGGTGATCAGGCTGGCAGCGGGGGCAGGTAGGGGCGATCAGGCAGGCAGGCAGGTGAGCAATTAGGAGCCAGCAGTCCTGGATTGTGAAAGGGATGTCTGACTGCTGGTTTGGGGCGGATCCCTGGGCCTAAACTGGCAGTTGGACATTCCCCGAGGGGTCCTGGGTTGGAGAGTGCAGGCTGGGCTGAGGGGACCCCCCGCCCCCGTGCACGAATTTTGTGCACTAGGCCTCTAGTATATATAAAAAACTCTTGGTGGAGTTTAAGGTAGAGATGTGCAGTAATACAGTCATAGTAGAGCACTTAACATCCCACTATCACTGCTGGGTAGATCTTCCAGACAAAAAATGAACACAAAAACAGCAACTTTAAATCACACACAAGATTAGATGGATTTAATTGATATTTACAGAACAGTTTATCCCCAAACTGCAGAACATACATTCTTCTTAAGTGCACATGGAACATTCTCTAGGGTAGACCTCATGTTAGGACACAAAATAAGTCTTAATATATACAAGAAGATTAAAATCATACTAAGCAACCTCTCAGATCACAGTGGCATGAAACTAGAAATCAACTACAATAAAAAACCAAAAAATGGCCCTAACCGGTTTGGCTCAGTGGATAGAGCGTCAACCTTCGTACTGAAGGGTCCCAGGTTCGATTCCAGTCAAGGGCATGTACGTTGGTTGCAGGCAGATCCCCAGTGGGGAGTGTGCAGGAGGCAGCTGATTGATGTTTCTCTCTCATCGATGTTTCTAACTCTCTATCCCTCTCCTTTCCTCTCTGTAAAAAATCAATAAAATATATATTAAAAACAAACAAACAAAAACAAAACCTTAAAAATGCTCAAACACATGCAGCTAAATAACGTATTACTGGACAATGAATGGGTTACCAATGAGATCAAGGAAGAAATCAGAAATTACCTGGAAATAAATGAAAATGAACACACAACAACCTCAAATCTATGGGATACAGTGAAAGCAGTCCTGAGAGGGAAATTTATTGCATTACAGGCCTACCTCAGGAAGCCAGAAAAATCTGAAATAAACAATCTAACCCTACACCTAAAAGAATTAGGAAAAGAAGAACAAGAAAAGCCCAGAGTAAGCAGAAGGAAGGAAATAATAAAGATCAGAGTATAAATAAATGACATAGAGTCTAAAAAAGCAATAAAAAAGATAAATAAAACCAAGAGTTGGATTTTTGAAAAGATAAACAAGATTGATGAATCTTTAGCTAGACTCACCAAGAAACAAAGAGGACCCAAATAAATAAAATCAGAAATTAAAGAAAAGTAACAACTGACATCACAGGAATACAAAGGATTGTAAGAAAATACTATGCACAACTATATGCCAACAAATTCACCAATATGGATGAAATGGACAAATTTCTAGAAGCATACAGTGTTCCAAAACTCAATCAGGAAGAATCAGAAAACCTGAGTAGGCTGATAATAGCTAATGAAATTGAAACAGTAATAAAACAAAAAAACCTCCCAGCAAACAAATATCCTGGACCAGATGGCTTCACAGGGGAATTTTACCAAACATTCAAAGAAAAACTAACACCTATCCCTCTCAAACTACTCAAAAATTGAAGAGGAGGGAAGACTTTCAAACTCTTATTAGAAGACCAGTAATACCCTAACTCCAAAACCAGGAAAAGACACTACAAAGAAAAAAAATTATAGGTCATTATCCTTATCCAATAAAAGAGAAACATGGTAATTAGCCATACATCTGCTACCCTTCCCATTGGCTAATCAGGGCGATATGAAAATTAACTGCCAGCCAAGATGGCAGCCAGCAGCCAGGCAGCTTGAAGCTAACATGAGGCTTGCTTGCTTCAGTGACGGAGGACTCCAACATTCCCCGCCTGCCTTGCCAGCCTCTGAGCTTGCAGTTTGAAACATTGTTACAGATATAGAAGCTAAACAAAACCCCAGAAACCTGCTTTCAGCCAGCCGGCATTTCAGAGCTGGAGTTGATATAGTGTTTCGATTATAGAACCCAAACAAACCAGATACCTGCTTTCAGCAGCAGAGGCCTCAGAGCTGGATCCAGAGCTAAAGCTGGCCCAGAATAAAAGAAAAAAGAAAAAAAGGAGCAGTTGGGAGCTTCAGTCACTCGCCAGCCTGAAAACAGCCCTCAGCCCCTCACCCAGACTGGCCAGGCACCCCAGTGGGGACCCCCACCCTGAAGGGTGTGTGACCAGCTGCAAACAGCCATCATCCCCTCACCCAGGCTGGCCAGGCACCCCAGTGGGGACCCCCACCCTGATCCAGGACACCCTTCAGGGCAAACCAGCCAGCCCCCACCCATGCACCAGGCCTCTATCCTATATAGTAAATGGGTAATATGCCTCCCAGCACTGGGATCAGCATGACAGGGGGCAGCGCCCAAACCCCCTGATCACCCTGTGGCTCTGTGTGTGACAGGGTGCGGCGCCCCAACCCCCTGATTGGCCCTGCTCTGTATGTGACAGGGTGCAGCGCCCCAACCCCCACCCCTTCCATTGGCCCTGCTCTGTGTGTGATGAGGTAGAGCCATAACCTCCCCATCGGCCCTGCCCTGAGTGTGACAGTGGCGGCACCCCAACCCCCTGATCTTCCCTGCTCTGTGTGTGACAGGGGGCGGTGCCCCAACTCCCCTATCGGCCCTACTCTGTGAGTGACAGTGGGGAGCTCCTCAACCCCCTGATCAGCCCTGATCTGTGCGTGACAGGGCGGAGCTCCCCAACCCCCTGATGGGCCCTGCTCTGTATGTGACAGGGTGCGGCGCCCCAACCCACACCCCTTCCATTGGCCCTGCTCTGTGTGTGATGAGGTAGAGCCATAACCTCCCCATCGGCCCTGCCCTGAGTGTGACAGTGGCGGCACCCCAACCCCCTGATCTTCCCTGCTCTGTGTGTGACAGGGGGCGGTGCCCCAACTCCCCTATCGGCCCTACTCTGTGAGTGACAGTGGGGAGCTCCTCAACCCCCTGATCAGCCCTGATCTGTGCGTGACAGGGCGGAGCTCCCCAACCCCCTGATGGGCCCTTCTCTGTGCGTGACAGGGGGGAGCTCCCAGCCCCCTGATCGACCCTGCTCTGTGCGTGACAGGGTATGGAGCCCCAACCCCCCTGATGGGCCCTGCTCATGAGTGACGGGGGCAGCGCCCCAACCCCTTGATTGGCCTTGCTCTGTGCATGATGGGGTGGCGCCGCAACCTCCCCATCGACTCTGCCTTGAGTGTGACAGGGGGCGGTGCCCCAACCCCCCAATCGGCCCTACCCTGAGCGTGACTGAGGGTGGATTGCAACCTCCCGATCCGCCCTGCTCTGTGCATGACAGGGGGTGGCACCCCAACTCCCCAATCGGCCCTGCTCTGAGCCCGACCAGGGGCTGCACCTAGGGATTGGGCCTGCCCTCTGCCACCCGGGAGCAGGCCTAAGCCAGCAGGTCATTATCTCCCGAGGGGTCCCAGACTGGGAGAGGGCACAGGCCAGGCTGAGGGACCCCCCTCTCTCCCCCGAGTGCACAAATTTTTGTGCACCGGACCTCTAGTTTCTGATAAACATAGATACTAAAATTCTCAACAAAATATTAACAAATCAGATCCAGCAGTACATTAAAAAGATCATACACCATGATCAAGTGGGATTTATTTTGAGATGCAAGGTTGGTACTATATCCGCAAATCAATAAGTGTGATACATCACATAAAAATGAAAGATAAAAATCATATGATCATATCAATAGATACAGAAAAAGTATTTGCTAAACCAGCACCCATTTATAATAAAAACTCTCAGTAAGGTGGGAATAGAGGGATCATACCTGAACATAATAAAGGCCATATGTGAAAAACCTATAGCCAATATCATACTCAATGGGGAAAACACTGAAAAAGTTTCACTTAAGATCAGTAACAAGACAGGGATGTCTGCTTTCACCACTCTTATTCAACAAAGTAATAAAGATCCTAGCCACAGTAATCAGACAAGAAGAAATAAAAGGCATCCAAATTAGAAAGGAGGAAGTAAAACTTTCATTATTCTCAGATGACATGATATTGTACATTGAAAACTCAAAAGAATCTACCAAAAAAATCTACTAGATTTAATAAACCATGTTGGCCAAGTAGCAGGATATAAAATTAATATCCAGAAATTGGTGGCATCTTTATACATCAGCAAAATGACAAGAGAGTCCACTGTATGGGAGAACATATTCACCAAGGATATATCTGATAAGAGGTTAATTTCCAAAATATATAAAGAATTTATACAATTCAACACCAGGAAGACAAACAATCCAATTAAAAAATGAGCAAAGGAACTGAATAGACACTTCTCCAAAGAGCACATACAGAAGGCCAATAGACATGAAAAAATGCTCAAGGTTACTAATCATCAGAGAGATGCAAATTAAAACAACAATGAGGTATCAACTCACACCTGTCAGAATGGCTATCATCAATAAATCAATAAACAACAACTGCTGGTGAGGATGTGGAGAAAAAGGAACCCTTGTACACTGTTGGTGGGAATGCAGACTGGTGCAGCCATGTGGAAACAGTATGGAATTTCCTCAATAAATTAAATACTTCTGGGTATACTAGGGGTCCAGTGCACAAATTGGTGCACCTTGAAAGGAACTGTGGGCTGTGAGGCTGCGGTGGGCACAGGGCAGGTCTCGGCTCATCTTCCGCAACCCTGCCTGGCCCCTCCCACTGTAGCCCCTGGTCCCCCCCATGCTGTGGCCCCCGGTCACCTGTCTGCTGGCAGCCTTGCTCCTGCAGCCGCTGCTCCCATGCGCTGACGGTGCCGGTCCTGCTCGCACCCGCTGACGGCACAGAGTGATTGGGGCTGATGCCAGCAGCGGTTGTGAGTGGCTGCTGCCCTGATCACCCCTCAGGAGCAGGGGGAGGTGAAGAAGCCCTCACTCAGGGTGATTGGGGCCTGTAGCCACCACTTGCATCCACTGATGGCGCCAAGCGATTGGGACCAGACCTGGGAGCCAACAGTGGGTGCAAGTGGCGGCTCCGGCGCCAGCTGTGGGTGCAAGTGGGGCTAGCACTGGCAGCAGGTGTGAGCACCAGGTGGGACTGCGGCGTGGGAGCAAAGAATTTTCAGTAACCACCAGAGGCTCAACCTGATGACAGCAACCGGCACCCTGCCTTGGTCTCGTGCCCCCACTCACCTGCCCACCATCCCACTGCAGCTGACGACCATCATGTTCTGCACACACACACACCCACTGGTGGTCAGCACACGTCATAGTGACCGGTTGTTCCACCGTCCTGTCTATTTGCATATTAGGGTTTTATATATATAGATAGCCTAATAATCTCCAAACACCAATCAGAAAGAATATATGCACCCCTATGTTCACAGCAGTGTTATTTACAATAGCTAAACTCTGGAAACAACCCAAGTGTTCATCAGTAGATGAGCGTATCAAAGAGCTGTGGTACATTTACACCATGGAATACTATGCAGCTGTTATCTTTTGTGACAGTAAGGATGGATCTGGAGATTATTATGCTAAGTGAAATAAGCCAGTCAGAGAAAGAAAAATACCGTAGGATCTCACTAATGTGTGGAATCTAATGAACAAAATAAACTGAAGAATATAATAGAACCAGAGGCATGGATACATAGAACAGACTAACAAATGTCAGAGGGGTAAAGAGTGGCACCAACAGGTTAAACTAAGGTGAAGGATTTAGCTAAAAAACATATATGCAAAGCTCATGGACACTGGTAACAGTGAGATGAGGTTCAAGGGATGGGGGAGCAGGGGCTGGGGCAGAGATAGGCAAAGTTGGGGGGAAATGGGGAACATTGGCAGTAGTGTCAACAATAAAAAATTAAAAAAGAATGGGGCAAGTTCTTCTAGTGCTATCAGTGTTCTATTTCTTGACTTGGGTGTTTACTATATAGGTATGTTTACTTTTTAGTTATTATATTAAACATGTATTTATGTTTGATGAAATGTTCTGTATGTAGGTTATATTTCACCAAAATAACAGGTTTTAAGAGTATGTCTATGGGATTGAAACACTTTTTACTATGGAAAATTTTAAATATACACAAACATAGAAATAATGTGATGAACTATGTGTGCTCTCATTCTGTGTGCACCTAACTTCAATACTTATCAATACCTGGACATGTCCTCAATCCAGTCTCACTAATTCTTCTCTCTGTGTGTCTCTGGTATAATTGGCCATCTGGACCCATTTGTTCAGATTTGCCCCTCTCTTCTCTTCCCCCCACTTCTTAGACTTGGTTGCATCAATCATCTCTGCCTCTTCGTTGCTTTTTTCCTTTGAGACTTCTCAGGTCTCTCTTCCATCCTGAAAGAAAAATTCTTTGTCTTCACCTTTTCTGTCCACATCCCTACCTTCAACTGAATTTCAAGTTTTGTATTCTAGTGTGTTGATAATCCATGCCCATTGCACTTGATCACACAAATGGACCATGAGCCCACCCTTAGACCTGGGGTGCTCCAAGTGGAGGAGCCCTGAATTCACAGCTCTTAGCTCTCTTCTCAATACCCTTTCCTAGATGAATGGTGGATTCAAGGACTCTCCCACTGACCCCTGGGTGGCTATGCTGGCTCAGTTGTGGGCCAGAGCTGCCTCATTTTGGGCCATGCGGACCAGTTGTGGGCATCTCTTTCCAGTTCTATGTTCAATAATGTCAAATTGATAGCTTGAAATTGACCATACACTACAATGTATTACATGTATGAATATCCAAAATTTGGCAAGGCTAAAAAATTAGGTGGGTTTTTGCTTTTTGTTTTTGGTGATTGTGTTGGTGCTAAACCTGCACCAGCACTCCACAGGCTGATACCAGCCTTGAAGTCATGCTCTGCTTCCTAGTCTCATTGCTGAGCAGGGTTCTCAGATGACACCATACCTTTCAGACTGCCCTGTGTTGTTCATTCCTCCCCAACCCCCCACCCATTACCAGCCACCCACTTCAATCTTTGACACCTTCCAACCCTTCCAGAAGAAATGTATAACACCCAGAGTTAATTGGATTCACTAGGGCACTATTGTTAAAAATAGTTTTTTCATATCTTAGACCGTCTAAATCAGAATCTCTGGGACAGGGCCCAGGAATTTGTATTTTAAACAGGAATCCCAGGTAACTTTGGTGAGCAGCCAGTGATCACTCTAGTCTAACCAGCCATCTGATCTCTCTCTCTCAAATCTCTACAGAGACAAGTTCTTACACCTCCCAGGTGCTTATTTGATGTGTGGGTAATCTTGACCCAGGAGGTTCTTTCTCGTGTAGAGTCAAGTCTGTGTCCTGGAGCCTCTGCCTTGGTTCGCAGTCAGTCCTGTAAACCCACCTGTGTCTGGCACGGTGCTTCTTGTCTGACAGACCTGAGAGTTTCCCTCCAGCAGGATTTTTTAATTTCCCAAATGCAATTGAAAGAGCAACTATGTTTCAAGAAAACGGTACTTGCTATCAGGAAGAAAAGAGAATTCTCCACAGCTGTGGGATGCCAGGACATGGAGCTCCTTTGAACCCTTGAGACATGTCATGTTAAACTTACCACTAAAGACTTATCCAACTGGATCCAATTCAGGTTTTGATGGTTACAGGGTTCAGAAACCTGCCAATCAGGCCATATGATCTTAGAAGGAAACAATGTATTTCTTTCTGAGTCTAGGATCTGGAAACCAGTGTCCAGGTGCCATGCTAAGAAACCGGTCTTGACGAAGTGAGAAAGTCCACCTTTCACAAGAAAGGCTTCCATAGTTTACTAGTTAACCTTTGAAAACTGAACAATTCTTCTCTTCTAGGATTGGGAAAACTGTCTCTGACATGATGTAGAAAGATATAAGCCCCCCAAACTAGGCATCCTTCCAAGGATTGGGACCACTATTTTTTTGTGTTTAATCCAAAAAGTACTTTAGAAAAAGGTTTATGCCACCCACATAGTCTCTACAGCTAAGCAAACTACTTCTTGCTGAGCACTTTGGAAAGATGCTTAGCTCTTTCAGACAGATGGTGAAATTTAATTCAATTTTACCAATAGTTGAAGATCTTCTCATGATATACATATTCTCTCTCTGTAATATATATACATGTATATAAATAGACATAAAATTATCTATACTAATAAAAGGGTAATATGCTAATTAGACTGGATAGACCAGATGTCTTTTGACACCCTTGACAAAGCCAGGGCCCTGGCGAAGCCACTCAGGATCCCGAGTGCCTGCAGCCAGCCAGAAGGAGGGAAGCCCGGGTCCCCGGTGTGGGGGCCGAGGCAGATGCAGTTAGGAGCAATCAGGCAGGGAGCTGAGCGGTTAGGGGAGACCAGGCAGGGAGCTGAGCGGTTAGGGGAGATCAGGCAGGCAGGCAATTGGTTAGGGCAGTGATGGCAAACCTATGACACGCGTGTCAGAGGTGACATGCAAACTCATTTTTTTGGTTGATTTTTCTTTGTTAAATGGCATTTAAATATCTATATATATAAAAGCTTAAGCGACCAAAGGACAAAAAAACCAGTTGACTGGTCACTGTGATGCGCACTGACCACCAGGGGGCACATGCTTAGCGCAGGAGCTGCCCCCTGGTAGCCAGTGCGCTCCCACAGCGGGAGTGCAGCTCAGCTGACCAATGGGCACCAGATGCCAGGCTCATGGCTGGTAAGCGCAACTGCGGTGGCATGAGCCTCTCCTGCCTCCACAGCAGGGCTATTATTGAGCAGCGGCAGCGGTGGCAGTCACAGCAGCCTGGGGTGAGCTGAGGATCAGGCCGAAACTGGCAGTCTGATATCCCCAAAGGGGTCCCGGATTGATAGAGGGTGCAGGCCAGGCTGAGGGACCCACTGGTGCATGAATCCATGCTCCGGGCCTCTAGTATAAAGTAAATATCAAAAATATAAGTATTTGTTTTACTATGGTTGCAAATATCAAAACATTTCTATATGTGACACGGCACCAGAGTTAAGTTAGGATTTTTCAAAATGCTGACATGCTGAGCTCAAAAGGTTCGCCATCACTGGGTTAGGGGCTACCAGGCAGGTAGGCAGGTGAGCGGTTAGGAGCCAGCGGTCCCAGATTGTGAGTAAGTCAGACATCCCCCAAGAGGCTTCCAATTGGAAAGGGTGCAGACTGCGCTGAGGGAACCCCCGCTCAGTGCAAGAATTTTGTGAACTAGGCCACTAGTCTATACGAATAATAGCCTACGGCCATCACGACCTAAATGACCAGACGGACAACCGGTCACCATGAGGGGACCCCGCCTGGATTGGGGGAATGGCCAGCCTTCAAACTGCCGGTGGCCTCTAGCCCAGGCTGGCCCAGCCCCCCAGAGGGGACCCCCACCATGATTGGGGGCACTGCTGGCCTGCAAACCACTGGCAGCTCCTCACTCAGGCCGGGGCAGCGCTGGGGCCTGGCGTGTGCAGTGCAGTCTTTTAAAAATAAAGACAGGGAAGCTTCTCGAAGTGCAGTCACGGAAGCGCAGCTCTGCGCAGGCAGACTGGGCCCACCTTCAGGCACGGGGAAAGTGGAGCCCCGGCGGGAGCAGTCCAAGCACGTGTGGCCGGGCGGCCTCAGGGGCCCTTCAGATGGACGGACCACGCTGGATGGCACCAGTGGGCTGCACAGAGGACCGCAGAGGTATGGAGCTGATAAGGCAGTGGCCCACAGGGTCAGAGAGGCTGGGGTGCCAGGTAGACCCCAGGTCCTTGGGTATTGCCGGGGGAGAATGGCCGTCCAGAGTGGGAGAAAAAGCCCTTCTTTCCGGAAGAACGCCGATGGTTTAAATGTGCATAGAGAAACTGCGGCAGTACTGACATGGCTATGTCAGTTCCCCGAGCTGCCTGTCGGTGCCCAACCGCAAGCTTCACTATGGGGCATAGGTCCAGATGTGGGCCAGGATGTGGCTGTGGCAGCCGAACTCACCCCGGGCGTCGCCTCAACATCATGACTTCACAACGTCACCCAGAAGTGGCCATCGCTGCTGGTCTGTGGGCCCGTGAGACAGCACCGTGCATGCTTGGGGCAGCGCTCTCTGTGTTTCTGTTGAAAGGACACCGTAGGTGATGGGTGCTGTTGATTCCTTAAGGTTGAAATGGGGCAGCCTGAACTTGCTTACGATGCAATCTTTTCTCCATATTTTACTGCAGTCTTCTTGGGCTCAGGGAACCGGCAGCCACTGGAGCACCAGCTTGGCCATCCCACACAGCCTTACACCACCAGGAAGCACAGAAATGCCAAAGCCCCAACGGAACCTGCTGCGAAACAGACCCCAGTTCACATTATGCCCAAATGTACTGTGAATCAAACATATGGTGATATTTATCGTCTGGTGGGTGTGTTTGAAAGGTTTGGTCAATCAGTTCTCATTTCACAAAAATAAAATGTAACTAAGTGATTATTAAGTATATACTTCGAAGGCAAACTAGTTTACCCACTTTGTGTACTTTTTGCACGTCTGTAGCACATCAAGGCTGTTTATAAAGTGTAACTTGGATGATGCGACAATATGGTTGAGGAAGGGGGTGTGGCCAGTTGTTTTTAAAAATTAGGCACCTCACAGTTTTTAAGACAAACATGTTAACCTAAAAGCTTCAGAAGGCAGGGTCAGGGGTCTTTTAAGACCTTTGTATAGGCCTAAGACATAAAAAAGCAGCTGCCTTTTAAGGATGTGGCCTGAAAGAAACCTGTTATTTTCAGTTATTACTGTCTTCAAAGTAAAATTACATTTTTGCAGCCTTTTTATGTGAGGGTTTCTTTTTCATACTTTCATTACAATCTTTGAAATAGGTGTTGTCATTATTTTAAAGCAATAGTTTTTTCCTCTCAATATCAGAGACCTAAATTTTCACACACCACAAAAATGTTTATTTGAAGTAACTTATGCATCTGGACTACAGATGGCCTAATTTAACATTACACACTTAGCTGAAGTTGCTGTGCTTCCACTTAAGAAACTCTCAGGGTGCTGGGAGGGGAGGGCAGCTGGTGGTGTACAGGCTGGCAGGGGAGCAGTTAGGGGGCGATCAGGTTGGCAAGCAGAAGAGGTTAGGGGCAATCAGGCAGGCAGGCGAGCAGTTAGGAGCCAGTGGTCCTGGATTGTGAGAGAAATGTCCAACTCGGACATCCCTTGAGAAGTCTCAAATTGGAGAGGGTGCAGGCTGGGCTGAGGGACACCCCCCCACATGCACGAGTTTCATGCACCAGGCCACTAGTATCTACACTAATAAAAGAGAAACATGCAAATTGACCATACCTTCACTATGTCTTAAGCCACGCCCACCACCCAATCAGAGTGACTATATGCACATTAATCCAACCAAGATGGCGGCCAGCAGCCATGGAGCTGGAGCAAGCAGGAGGCTTGGTTGCCCCAATGATGGAGGAAGCCAAGCTTCCCAGTCTGCCACGGTGGCTCTGAGCTCCACTCAAAGCAACAAATTTTCAATTATAGAAGGTAAATAAACCCCAGATACCTGCTTTCAGCTGGCCGAGGCCACGGAGCTGGAGCGAGCAGGAGGCTTCCCTTCCACTCGCCCTGGCCCACTCTGAGCTCCACTCAAAGCAACAAAGTTTCAATTATAGAAGGTAAATAAATTCCAGAATAAAAAAAAAAGAAAAAAAAGGAGCGGCTGGGAGCTTCCGTTGCCAGGGGGCTTGGCCAGCCTGAAAACAGCCCTCAGCCCCTCACCCAGACTGGCCAGGCACCCCAGTGGGGACCCCCCACCCTAAAAGGGGTGTGGCCAACCTGAAAACAGCCATCAGCCCCTCATCCAGGTTGGCCAGGCACTCCAGTGGGGATCCCCACCCTGAAGGGGGTGTGACCAGCCTGAAAACACCCATCAGCCCCTCACCCAGGCTGGCCAGGCACCCCAGCGGGACCTCCACTCTGATCCGGGACACCCTTTAGGGCAAACCAGCTGGCTTCCACCTATGCACCAGGCCTCTATCGTATATAATAAATGGGTAATATACAAACTGACTCTAACAGCAGAATGACTGGGAATGACTTGGTCACTATGACACACACTGACCATTAGGGGGCAGATGCTCAATGCAGGAGCTGCCCCCTAGTGGTCAGTGCACTTCCACAGGGGGAGCTCTGCTCAGCCATAAGCCAGGCTGATGGCTGCCAGTACAGCAGTGGTGGTGGGAACCTCTCCTGCCTCCTCAGCAGCACTAAGGATGTCCAACTGCAGCTTAGTCCTGCTCCCCGCTGGCAAGTGGACATCCCCTGAGGGCTGCTGGGCTGCCGGAAGGATGTCTGACTGCCAGCTTGGGCCTGATCCCCCAGGGAGCAGGCCTAAGCCAGCAGGTGGACATCCTCCGAGGGGTCCCAGACTGCAAGAGGGCATAGGCTGGGCTGAGGGACCCCCCCACCCCCCAGTGCACGAATTTTTGTGCACTGGGCCTCTAGTATAACATATTCTCTGTGTGTTTGTGTGTCTGTATCATATCTCCTATCTCTTCAACAGTTTTAGAAGTAGGTCAATAGAATCAGTTTAACTTTTGTTTTACTTTAAATAATTTTTATTTTTCAATTACAGATGACATACAATATTATATTAGTTTCAGGTGTACAATCCAGAGATTAGACATTTATATAGCTTACTAGAAGCCTGGTACACGAAATTTGTGCACAGGCGGCGGGGGGGTGGGGGTCCCCTCAGCCCAGCCTGCACCCTCTCCAATCCTGAACCCCTCGGGGGATGTCCAACTGCCGGTTTAGGCCCGATCCTGGCAATCGGACATCCATCTCACAATCCAGGACTGCTGGCACCTAACTGCTCATCTGCCTGCCAGCCTGATCACCCCTAACTGCCTCTGCCTGCCAGCCTGATAGTTCCTTACTGGCCTCCCCTGCTGGCCTGGTCACCCCTAACTGCCTCCCTTACCGGCATGGTCGCCCCTTACTGCCCCCACCCCCCCACCAGCCTGGTCGCCCCTCACTTGCCTCCCTGCTGGCCTGGTTGCCTCCAACTGCCCCCCCCCCCCGCCAGCCTGGTTGCCCCCAACTGCCCCCCTGATGGCCTGGTCGCCCCAACTGCCTCCCCTGCTGGCCTGGTCACCCCACGCAGCCTGCTGTTCAGTCATTTGGTTGTCCCTCACTAACCCCGCCTGCTCCATGCCCATGCTTTGTTGCTCCATGCAGCCTGCTGTTCGGTCATTACTGTGATGGCATCCCAGACAATTTGCATATTCCTCTATTATTAGTATAGATGAACTTATCCACTGATAATTATAGTACCTACCTGGCACCATAAATAGTTATTACAGTATTATTGATTATATTCCCTATTCTATACTTTACATCCCTGTGAATATTCTGTAACTACAAATTTGCACTTCTTAATCCCTTCACCTGTTTTGCCTATCCCCTCTACCCACTCCCACCTAGCAACCATCAAAATGTTCTCTGTATCTATGAGTCTGTTTCTGTTCTACTTCTTTGTTTTGTTTTTTTAGATTCCACATATAAGTTAAATCATATGGTGTTTGTCTTCATCTGTCTGATTTATTTCACTCAGCATACTACTCTCTAGGTCCATCCATGTTGTTGCAGACAGCAAGATTTCATTCTTTTTGTGGCTGGGTCATATTCCATTGTATACCTATATGCACACTTCTTCTTTATCCATTCATCTATTCAGAGACACTTAGGTCACTTCCATATCTTAGCTTTTGTAAATAATGCTGCAGTGAACACATGAATGTATACATCTTTCTGATTTAGTGTTTTGGGTTTCTTCAGATAACTACCCAGAAGTGGAATTGCTGGGTCCTTCTTTGTCTCTTGTATAGCCTTTGTTTTAAAGTCTATTTTGTCTGGTATAAGTATAGCTACCCTAGCTTTTTGCTTGTTTGTTTGTTTTCATTTTCATGAAATATCTTTTCTATCCCTTTACTTTCAGTCTATCTGTATCTTTTGATCTGAATTGAGTCTCTTGTAGACAGCATATGTAAGGCCTTGTTTTGTTACCCATTTAGCCTCCACATGTCTTTTTCTTTTAAATTTTAAAATTGATTTTAGAGAGACAGAGAGAGAAATATCTATGTGAGAGAGAAACATGGGTCAGCTGCCTCCCGCATGCGCCACAACTGGGGATCAAACCCACAACCTGGGTAAGTACCCAGCCTGGAATCAACACTTGGTGTATGGGACAACACTTCAATCAACTGAGCCACACTGGCCAGGGCCCTCCATATGTCTTTTGATTGGAGCATTTAATCCAATTGCATTTAAAATAATTATTGATAGATAATATATATATTACCATTTTATTATATTTTTTATTGTTTTCTTCTTCTTAAGGAAGACCCTCTAACATTTCTTGTAATACTGGTTTGGTAGTGATGAAATTTTAGCTTTTTCTTGTCTGGGAAGCTCTATATCTACCTTTTGATTCTAAATGACAGCTTTACTGGGTAGAGTTATCTTGGTTGTAGGTCCTTGCTTTTCATCATGTTGAATATGTTGTGCCAAACTCTTCTGGTGTGCAAAGTTTTTGTTGAGAAATCAGCTAATGGTCTTATGGGAACACCCTTGTAGATTACTGACTGCTTTTCTCTTGCTGATTTTAAGATTCTCTCTTTAACCTTTGGCATTTTAATTATTCTGTATCTTGGTGTGGGCCTCTTTGAGTTCATCTTGTTTGGGATTCTCTTCACTTCATGAGCTTGTATGTCTGTTTCCTTCATTAGGTTAGGAAAGTTTTCTGTAAATATTTTTTCACATAGGTTTTCAAAATCTTGCTTCCTCTCTTCTTTTTCTGGCACCTCCATAATGCAAATGTTGGTATGCTTGAATTTGTCCCAAAGACTCCTTATATTATCCTAAATTTTTTTGCTTCTTTCTTGTTTTGCTTGGGTGTTTTCTGCTTTCATATTTTCCAAATCTCTGATTTAATCATCTGCTTCATCTGCTGTACTGTTGATTCCTTGTAATGTATTCTTCATTTTAGTTATTATATCCTTTATTTCTGACCAGTTCTTTTTTATTCTTTCTATCTGTGTTTTTGTGTTTCTTTTTTTTTTAATTAAATCTTTATTGTTCAGATTACTACATTTGTTCCTCTTTTTTCCCCCCATAACTCCCCTCCTCCCAGTTCCCGCCCCACCCTCCGCCCTCACTCCCCACCCACTGTCCTCATCCATAGGTGCACGATTTTTGTCCAGTCTCTTCCCGCATCTCCCACACCCCTTTCCCCCCCAAGAATAGTCAGACCATTCCCTTTCTATGTCCCTGATTCTATTATAATCACCAGTTCATTCTGTTCATCGGATTATTTATTCACTTGATTCTTAGATTCACTTGTTGATAGATGCATATTTGTTGCTCATAATTTGTATCTTTACCTTTTTCTTCCTCTTCCTCTTCTTAAAGGATACCTTTCAGCATTTCATATAATCCTGGTTTGGTGGTGATGAACTCCTTTAGCCTTTCCTTATCTGTGAAGCTCTTTATCTGACCTTCAATTCTGAATGATAGCTTTGCTGGATAAAGTAATCTTGGTTGTAAGTTCTTGCTATTCATCACTTTGAATATTTCTTGCCACTCCCTTCTGGCCTGCAAAGTTTCTGTTGAGAAATCAGCTGACAGTCGTATGGGTATTCCCTTGTAGGTAACTGAGTTTCTTTCTCTTGCTGTTTTTAAGATTCTCTCTTTATCTTTTGCTCTTGGCATTTTAATTATGATGTGTCTTGGTGTGGTCCTCTTTGGATTCCTTTTGTTTGGGGTTCTCCGCGCTTCTTGGACCTGTAAGTCCATTTCTTTCACCAGGTGAGGGAAGTTTTCTGTCATTATTTCTTCAAATAGGTTTTCAATATCTTGCTCTCTCTCATCTTCTGGCACCCCTATAATTCTGATGTTGGTACGCCTGAAGCTGTCCCAGAGGCTCCTTACACTATCCTCGCATTTTTGGATTCTTTTTTCATTTTGCTTTTCCGGTTGGGTGTTTTTTGCTTCCTCGCATTTCAAATCATTGACTTGATTCTTGCGCTCCTCTGTTCTGCTGTCGGGAGTCTGTATAATATTCTTTATTTCAGTCAGTGTATGCTTAATTTCTAGTTGGTTCCCCAATATAACATCGAGGGTCTCATTAGTTTTCTTGTAGATCTCATTAAGTTTATCGGCGGCTTCTAAACAGTTCTTGAGAGACCTTAAAAGTGTCTTTCTGAACTCTAGATCTTCCATTGACAATTTTGTCCTGTTTCTTTGTCTCCACATTTTGTTATGCTTCCTTGGTGCACCCCCTAGTGGTCTTTGTTCGTGGCCTTATAGTTAAATCTTGATTGTTGTAGCTAATTCCAGGGAGGGTTTGACCTCCAGGCCAAGTGGCTATGAGAATCAGCTGTGTCAGCAGTGAGAGAACTTCTGTCCTCTAGGGAGGTGCTAATCAGGCGTTTGCCTGAGGCTATCCGGCAAATGCCTCTGTGCAGGGCTTGGGCGGGGCGGGTTGCACAGGATCAACAGGGTGGGCCGGAGAGAGCAGTTATGGCGGCTCTCAGTCCTGTCCCCAGGGGCTCTGCCTCTCTGAGTCCCAGCACCCGCTGCAAAGCTCAGAGAGAAAGCTGCACTCACTCTGACCGAAGCCAGGCAGTCCTGCTTCTCCCGTTTGAGTCTGGGTCCCTAAAGACTCGCCTGTATCTGGAGCTCAGAGTCTGCAACTCCCTCCCGATTGAAAACGCCAACCGCGCCCTCCGCCCCCAGCCCGCTCCGCACACTCCGCACCTCAGAATTTGACTTCAGCACTGCACCTCCTCTGAGTGTCCGTATGCGTTTCTCTTTCCTCCTAGTTGTAGGACTTCCACTCAGCCAGCGTTCCAGTGGTTCTGGGTGATGTCCGTTCCGTCTTTTAGTTTCACTTTTGAAGTGGTTGTTCAAAGCAGCAAACTCCGGCATTAACCTATGCCGCCATCTTGGTTCCTCACCTGGAAAGCTGTTTCTGTGTTTCTTATCTCTTTTTTAAGTTCTCACTAAATCCATTTACTCTTCCACTAAGTTCCCTGAGCATCGTTATATCTAGTGTTTTGAACTCTGCATCTAGTAGATTGCTTGTCTCCATTTTGTTTAGTTCTTTTTCTGGAGTTTTGTTCCGTTCTTCCATTGTGACCTATTTCTTTGTCTCCTCATTTTGGCTGCCTCCCTGTGTTTGCTTATATGTATTTGGTAGAGCTGCTATCTCACCCGGGCTTGGTAGAGTGGCCTTATTTAGTAGGTGTCCTGTAGAGTCCAGTAGCACAGCTTCCCCATTCTCTCTAGTTAAGCACTCCAGTTGTGCTTCCTCATGTGGACTTTGTACACCCACCTGTTGTAGTTGTGCCTTGATTATTGTTGGTAACTCGATGGGAGGAATTTACTCCCAGACCCATTGGCTGTGAGGACTGGCTGTGACCACAGTGGAGGATTCACAGTGCAGGGGCCGACCCCATGAAGCAGGACTTACTTCAGCAGGGTTCTGGTGCCTGCTGAATCTGTCCCTTGTAGAGGAGTTTGAGTGGTGCTTTGACATGATCTAAAACTCTCATGAACTGAAACCAGGTGTATTGGCCAAAGTCAGCTGCTACCTATACCCTGTCTAGGGCCACCTGCATGAGCTACAAAGTGATCTGCAGGTGGCTGCTACTTGTGCTGGGCATGGAGGTGCCCACAAGAAGCCAACCTGTGAACCAAGGCTAGCTGTCACTGTTGCTGGGTCTGGGGCCACTTAATGAGAGGTATGGGGCATGCTGTGGCCAGATGCTGCTTGTTTGAGAGATTTTAGGAAAATTTGAAGCATGAGCCAAGACAGGCTCTTTGTATGAAAAAGCCACTGGAAGTGGCTTGGGTTGGGTCTGCAAATTGGGTGGGATAGGGTCTCAGGGAATTACTAGGACAGGGTGAATAGTGTTGGCCGGATTTATGGAGACTCATGCAGCACCTGCCAGCGGGCTGTGTGTGGGGAGTGCCCAGAAGAGGAACAATGGTCTCTACTAGCACTTCTGTCTGGGAGGAAGCTGCCCCTCCAGCTCTTGCCGAGTGGTAGATAACTCAGTTTCTTTGTCTTATGTCCCTGATGTCCCAGCACTGGAGCTCAGAGCAAGTGAGTCCAAGTTAAGTCTGTGCATGGGTCCTTAAAGAGGAACTCTGTCTCACTTAGCCACAAGCTGAGCTGGTTTTCAGAGGTGGAAGTTATGGGGACTTTTCTTCTTGGCATTGGAACCCCTGTGCTGGGAGGCCTTGTGTGGGATAGGTACCCTTGCTTCTCATGTGGGACCTCTGCATCCCTTCTGATTTTAAACCACCACATGAGGATATGGGACCAGCCCATTCCACATCTCAGTGCTTCCTGCCAGTCTTGATATGGCGTCTTTATATTTTTAGTTATAGGACTTGTATTCAGCTAGATTTCAGGTGGTTCTGAAGGATGGTTGTTCTGTAGATTAGCTGTAAATTTGATGTGGTGGTGGGAGGTTCCAAGTACCATGTTTACCTACACCTCCCTCTTGACTGGAACTCCTTCCTCTTTATTCTACTTTACTGTGTTTTTAATTCCTAATGGAAAAAGGTTGCTGGTCTATAATAAGAGGGTGTTTGTCAAGTTGAAAAACACAATATTCTGATGGTGCCTACCATTTTCTACAAGAGAATTTGGGATTTTCAAAGCATGTAAATCAGGAATCTTTACATTGTATTTCTATAAGCACTCGTTTTTCTAGCTTAACAGAGAGCATTAGTTCCACTGTAAGGCTAGCTTTGATCCTAAACTATAGCTTTATCTCATAAGTCTTTTTCTACAATTGAAAACCCACTGGGTTATGGAAGATAATATGCATCAACATTAATAATCTTACTTCAAAAATAATATCAGAATTGCTGTGGCAACTGAGCTCTTATTTGTTGTAAACCTCATCTGGTTCTATACCACAGTATCTTTAAGGACACCCTTTATCAGATCATAGATTATAGACTGCAAAGGTCAGAATAACACCCTGTGAGGTCCAGTGCTTTAGTTTTATTACCTGTGAAATAATTCATCTTTGCCATTATTATTTCTACTTTTTCAATAGAACTAATATCTTGCACCTAGAGCTGGTATGTGGTAGAGCTGGCTGCCCTAAATAATAGCATATACCATTTGATTGAGCACCTACTATGTTCCTGACACTGATGGGCACTTTATGTACATTATCTTTGACCCAGAAAATCCTAGAAGAAAGTACTTTCATTATCAATTTTGTAAAGGAGATCAGAACCCAGACCTGTCCAGCTTCATAGCCTGTTCTTTCCCCTCTGTCATTTCCTGGATTTTCCTTCACTTTTAGGAAAAGTGTAAATGTGTTTCCATTATACAGCCTGGAGAAGAGTTAACAGCAAAGAGTTGGGGGACCTCTAAAACAGTGTCCAGTATCTCCAAGTTGTCTTCCATTTACAAATGTGTTTAACTAACTATAAGCTGGCTACTTTCTATCAGTTGAGGCCTGTCTTTTGTAAGGAATTCTTCTCTAGGAACAGATAACTCCGTAGCCTAATTCCCAGGAATCACTCTCAGGAATTCAGTATCTCTTTTGCTGTAGGTGCAACTTTCTTGCCTACGTTCCTAAAATCAAGCCTTGTCAAATAAAAAAACAGCGAGGAAGGGAAAGACTGCGGTAGTGCAAGAATTTGTCCTAATGTAGCTATTTCAAAGGTTACTTTTTATTGATGTGAGTCTTTGCTGTATAATTTTAAAAAATCACTGTTAAGGGAGAGGGAAGATGGCGGCGATATAGGCAGACGCGTCCCAGGTCGTGTCCCGGAGCAAATGGAGTCAGCAGCTGAAACTAGTAACACCCACACCGAATTGGCGAAATTGCTCAGCTGGTGAGACGGTTTGCAGCCGAGAAGAGCAGAACTCCCCAGGAAAGGTAAAAAAAAACCAGGGATTTGGGCAGGAAAGTTTGCCAGACCTCTGAACCCAGAGAGTCGGAGGGAGACCGCGCGGCAGCCGCGTCCCTTGGGACAGGCACAGCCCCTGACGGGGGAAAGGAGAACCGCGGGATTCCTGGCGCCGCCGGGGGAATTGAGAGCTCAGTGCTGTGATCACAGAGGACTGAGCCTAAAGGGGGCAGCCTGAAGAGCTGACCAGACCATGCAGTCTCGGTAAGAGAAGAAGCTTACAGAAACCAAGCCTTCCCCGTTTCCGCGGCCGGCGTTTGTTTGTTTTCACTGAATCCTGTTCATGGGACATTTCGGATACAGACACTCACCTGTGCTGAAGAGAGGGAGAGTGTGCGGAGGAGTGGAATCTGGGGAGAGACTGAGGAGAGAGGGGGAGCCGGGAGAGGTGGCAGCGAATTGAGTGCTGAGACACCCCTGAGCACAGGACTGGGGCAGCCATTCTCTCCGGAGAGTGAGACTCCTCCCCCCAGCCCCCAGGCAAGGAGCACAGCCACACCCAGATTCCACCCTGTACAAGATCAAGGATTAAAATAACCTGATCAGTCCCTGGGAGTTAACAGGGTCTGGCCTATAGAGGGATTTTCAATCCCAGCAACAACACAGCGCTGGTAACTAACTATTACGCAGCCAGCTCCGGGCAGTGAACTTCCACTGGACAGAAAGGCCCTATAGCCTCAGAGGCCAACCCCAAAACACTGCCACCCAGAGGCTGACCCACAAACTGACTCTTTGCTAAACACAAAATAAGGCAGTCTGGGAAACAAAAGCGGTCTGCTTTAAAATAAGGACTGTGGTTTACAACACAGAGGAACAGTGTATTGCAGGGAAACTCAACACTCTCCTGAATACCTGGCAGGTCTAAGGCGAGCCACACTGAAGAATAGAAGAACCAAGGGACCTTCACTACTGCAATTTTTTTTTTTCCACCTTTTAACTAAGAAACCAATTTTTTTTCTTTTTTTTTTTTCTTCTTTTTTTTTTTTCTTTTTTTTTTCTTTTCTTCTTTTTCCATCACCTGATTTTACCCTTTTAATTACTACCTTCTTATTTTTAACCAATATTACTACTGCTACCATTTTACCATTTTTTAAAGTGCCATTTTATTTTCTCTTTATTTTATTTTGGGATTAGTGTTCTCCATTCTATTTTCATCGTTATATTATTGGTTGTTTCTAGTTTGCATTCATCTCCAGGGAGCTGTTGCTGGAATTTGTTGGGATTAATGGCTGTTCTATAGGAGTATTCTCCTCATATAAAAAGTCTCTCCCCCTCTTCCACTTCATTCTCTCTTTTCGCTCTTTTTTTTTTTTTCTTTTCTTTTCTCGCTTTTATTTTCCCCCCTTCTTTTTCCAGATTTCATTTTTGCACTCCTTTTTTTTTGGTCCCTACTTTTCTTTTCTTTTTCTCTTTTATCTTTTTCTCTTTCTTCTTCCTTGTTCCCTAATTCTCTTAATTCGGTTGATCACCTTTATTTGGGGTTATTAATATCGTGAATATATTTGTGTATAGTGCCTGGTACGTGGTGCCTTGTTGTGTTGTATTTTGTGCCTTTAAATCAACGCAGCAGGTCCAAGCAACAGCAACCTCCTGAGCAACACACCCTCTGCCGAGGAACAGCAGCTGTACGTGAAACCTCGCCCCACCAGCCAGAAGAGCCACCACAGCTGTGAACAGAACCCACCAGAGGAGCTGCTGCCAACTGAAGAGCAGCTGCTACGGCAACCGCCCGAAGAGCAACCACAGATCAAGGAGTCACTGCCACCAAGGGAGCAACCACTGAACGACTCAACGTCTAGATATGTCAGTGAGATCAAACATGGGTAGACAAAGAAACCCCCAAAGGAAAGAGAAGGAGGACTCTCCAGAAAAGCAGCTAAGCAATACAGAGGCATGCAACATGACAGAAAAAGAATTCAGAATAAGGGTCCTAGAGTGCATAAACCGGATGGAGGAAAAAATCGACAACCTCTGCAAGAAGCAAGACGAAACAGATGAAAAAATCGATAACATATGGAAGAAGCTAGAAGAAACAGATGAAAAAATCAACAACTTAAGTAAGACCCAAGAAGAAATGAAGAGTGATATAGCTGCAATGAAAAACTCCATTGAAAGTATCAACAGTAGACTAGGAGAAGCGGAGGACCGAATTAGTGAATTAGAAGACAAGGAAGCAAAACACACCCAAAATGTACTGCAATTGGAGAAAAAAATTAAAAGACAGGAGGACAGCCTAAGGGAGCTTTGGGACAACATGAAACGAAACAACATACGAATAATAGGAGTACCAGAACAACAAAAGGATGAACAAGGATTAGAAAACCTATTAGAAGAAATAATATCAGAAAACTTCCCTGAGGTGGGGAAGAAAAAAGTCACACATGCCCAGAGAGTCCCAAACAAGGTGAACCCGAAAAGACCCACACCAAGACACATCATAATTACCATGGCAAATGTTCAGGACAAAGAGAAAATCTTACAGGCTGCAAGAGAGAGACGGAAAGTTACATACAAGGGCTCTCCCATTAGATTGTCAAATGATTTCTCAACAGAAACACATCAGGCCAGAAAAGAATGGACTGAAATTTACAAAGTGATGCAAAGCAAAGGACTGAATCCAAGAATACTCTATCCAGCAAGGCTATCATTCAAACTTGAAGGGGAAATAAGAAGCTTCACAGACAAAAAAAGGCTAAGGGAGTTTATCACCACCAAGCCAGCAATGCAAGGAATGCTAAAGGGACTGGTATAAAAATAAGAAATAAAAAGCTCAGAAAGAAAACAGCCACACAAAAACAGAAATGGCTACAAACAAGTACCTTTCAATAATAACTTTAAACGTAAACGGACTAAATGCTCCAAACAAAAGACATCGAGTGGCTGAATGGATAAAAAAACATGACCCATACATCTGCTGTCTACAAGAAACCCACCTCATTAGAAGGGACTCACACAGACTGAAAGTGAAAGGATGGAAAAATATCTTTCAGGCAAATGGAAAGGAAAAGAAAGCTGGGGTAGCAATACTTATATCGGACAAAATAGACCTCAAAGTGAAGGCCATAACAAGAGATAAGGAAGGCCACTTCATAATACTAAAGGGATCAATACAACAAGAAGATATAACTCTGGTAAACATATATGCACCCAATGCAGGAGCACCCAAATTCATAAAAAAACTCCTGGAAGATATCAAAGGAGAGATCGACAACAATACAATCATAGTAGGGGACTTTAATACACCACTGACAGCACTGGATAAGCCCTCTAGACAAACAATCAGCAAAGATACAGCAATCCTAAATGACTCACTAGATCAGATGGACTTAATAGACATTTTCAGAACACTCCACCCCAAAGCCAGGGAATATACATTCTACTCAAATGCTCATAAGACATATTCAAAAATAGACCATATATTGGGTCACAAGCAAAGTATCCCCAAATTCAAGAAGATTGAAATCATAAAAAGCATCTTCACAGACCACGATGGCATAATATTAGAAATAAACTACAATAAAAACAACCAAAAATACTCAAACACCTGGAAGCTGAATAGCATGCTATTAAATATTGATTGGGTTACCAATGAGATCAAAGAAGAAATTAAAAACATCCTGGAAACTAATGACAATGAAAACACAACAATCCAAAACCTATGGGACACAATGAAAGCAGTCTTGAGAGGGAAGTTTATAGCTCTACAGGCCTATCTCAAAAAACAAGAAAACATGGTAGTAAATCATCTAACTCTACAACTCAAAGAATTAGAAAGAGAGCAACAAGAAAACCCCAGAGTGAACAGAAGGAAGGAAATAATAAAGATTAGAGCAGAAATAAATGACATAGAGACCAAAAAAACAATACAGAAAATCAATGAAACCAAGAGCTGGTTCTTTGAAAGGATAAACAAGATTGACAAACCTCTAGCCAGACTCACCAAGAAGCAAAGAGAGAGGACCCAAATAAACAAAATCAGAAACGATAGAGGCGAAATAACAACAGACCCCACAGAAATACAAATGATCATTAAAAAATACTATGGACAGCTCTACTCCAACAAACTAGACAACCTGGAGGAAATGGACAAATTCCTAGAAAAATACAACATTCCAAAACTCAATCAGGAAGAATCTAAAAATCTCAACAGGCCAATAACTATGGAAGAAATTGAAGCAGTCATCAAAAAGCTTCCATCAAACAAAAGCCCAGGACCAGACGGCTTCACAGGGGAGTTTTACCAAACATTCAAGGAAGAACTAAAACCTATCCTCCTCAGACTACTACAAAAAATTCAAGAGGAAGGAACACTTCCAAGCTCATTCTATGAAGCCAGCATCACCCTAATACCAAAACCAGGTAAAGACAACACAATGAAAGAGAACTACAGGCCAATATCCCTCATGAACATAGATGCCAAAATCCTCAACAAAATCTTAGCAAATCGGATCCAGCAGTACATCAGAAAGATCATACACCATGACCAAGTAGGATTTATCCCAGGGATGCAAGGATGGTACAATATCCGCAAATCAATAAACGTGATACATCACATAAACAAACTGAAAGAAAAAAACCACATGGTCATATCAATTGATGCAGAAAAAGCATTTGACAAAATTCAACACCCATTTTTGATAAAAACTCTCAGCAAGGTGGGAGTAGAAGGATCATACCTCAACATAATAAAAGCCATATATGACAGGCCCACAGCCAACATCATACTCAATGGGCAAAAACTAACACCATTTCCCCTAAGAACAGGAACAAGACAGGGATGCCCCCTCTCACCACTCCTGTTCAACATAGTACTGGAAGTGTTAGCCATTGCAATTCGGCAAGAAGAAGAAATAAAAGGCATCCAAATTGGAAAAGAGGAAGTAAAACTGTCCTTATTTGCAGACGACATGATATTATACATACAAAACCCCAGAGACTCCATCCAAAAGCTACTAGACTTAATACATGAATTTGGCAATGTAGCAGGATACAAAATTAACCCCAAGAAATCGGAGGCATTTCTATACACCAGTAGTGAACTTTCAGAAAGCGAGATTATAAAAGCAATCCCGTTTACCATTGCACCAAAAAAATTAAGCTACCTAGGAATCAACTTAACTAAAGAGGTAAAAGACCTCTACTCAGAAAACTACAGGACGTTGAAAAAAGATATAGAGGAAGACATAAACAGATGGAAGAACATACCGTGTTCCTGGATTGGTAGAATCAACATCATTAAAATGTCCATACTACCCAAAGCAATCTATAAATTCAACGCACTTCCCATTAAAATACCAACGGCATACTTCAGAGATCTAGAACGAACTCTCCAAAAATTCATCTGGAATAAAAAAAGACCCCGAATAGCTGCAGCAATCCTGAAAAAGACCAAAGTAGGTGGGATCTCAATACCAGATATCAAGTTGTATTACAAAGCCACTGTTCTCAAAACTGCCTGGTACTGGCACAAGAATAGGCATATAGATCAATGGAATAGAATAGAGAGCCCAGAAATCGGCCCGAACCAATATGCTCAATTAATATTTGACAAAGGAGGCAAGAACATACAATGGAGCCAAGATAGTCTCTTCAATAAATGGTGTTGGGAAAATTGGACAGATATATGCAAGAAAATGAAACTAGACCACCAACTTACACCATACACAAAAATAAACTCAAAATGGATAAAGGACTTAAATGTACGACAGGAAACCATAAAAATTCTAGAAGAATCCAAAGGCAACAAAATCTCAGACATATGCCGAAGCAATTTCTTCACTGACACAGCTCCTAGGGCACTTGAAACTAAAGAGAAAATAAACAAATGGGACTTCATCAAAATAAAAAGCTTCTGCACAGCAAAAGAAACCATCAACAAAACAACAAGAAAACCCACTGTGTGGGAAAACATATTTGCCAATGTCATATCTGATAAGGGCCTAATCTCCAAAATTTATAGGGAACTCATACAACTCAACAAAAGGAAGATAAACAATCCAATCAAAAAGTGGGCAAAGGACCTAAATAGACACCTTTCAAAAGAGGACATTCAGAAAGCCAAGAGACATATGAAAACATGCTCAAAGTCACTAATCATCCGAGAGATGCAAATCAAAACAACAATGAGGTATCATCTCACACCTGTCAGACTGGCTATCATCAACAAATCAACAAACGACAAGTGCTGGAGAGGATGTGGAGAAAAAGGATCACTTGTGCACTGCTGGTGGGAATGCAGACTGGTGCAGCCACTATGGAAGACAGTATGGAGTTTCCTTAAAAAACTGAAAATGGAACTCCCATTTGACCCTGTGATCCCACTTCTAGGAATATATCCCAAGAAACCAGAAACACCAATCAGAAAGGATATATGCACCCCTATGTTCATAGCAGCACAATTCACCATAGCTAAGATCTGGAAACAGCCTAAGTGCCCATCAGTAGATGAATGGATTAGAAAACTGTGGTACATCTACACGATGGAATACTATGCTGCTGTAAAAAGGAAGGAACTCTTACCATTTGCAACGTCATGGATGGAACTGGAGAGCATTATGCTAAGTGAAATAAGCCAGTCAATGAAGGAAAAATACCACATGATCTCACTCATTCATGGATAATAGAGACCATTATAAACTTTTGAACAATAATAGATACAGAGGCAGAGCAGCCTCAAACAGATTGTCAAACTGCAGCAGGAAGGCCGGGGAGGGTTGGGGGGCAGGAGGTAGGGGGGTAAGAGATCAACTAAAGGACTTGTATGCATGCATATAAGCATAACCAATGGACATGAGACACTGGGGGATAGGGGAGGCTAGGGGACTGTCTAGGGTGGGGTGATAAAATGGACACATATGTAATACCCGTTGTAATACTTTAAGCAATAAAAAAAAAAAAATAAAAAATAAAAAATCACTGTTAAGGATAAACATTTGTGGAATTCATGTTCTTGTTCTGGGAGTTGCCCTTGTTTTATTAGGACCCTGCACTTTAGTTCCTATTGATGCAAAGATAAATTTAAAAGGCAACACTTACAACATCATGGGGGATACTATTTGGAAAGATGAAAATTCAATCACAGAATGGAAAGCACTGTTTGTCATGAGGTTACTAGGATCACAGCTTTCTTAGGGACTGGGCATCACTGTGACTATAAGTATGAACAGTGTGACTTGATGAGCAACGCTGCAAAACAAATGACTCCCACAGGTGGTATCCTACACCTTTCACTGCAGGCAAAGTGTTCCCAAAAGGTACTGGGTTTTACACAGTCCTGGGTTTACTTACATATAATTGGCACTCAACCAAATGAAAGTTTGGTAGGAACTGAGCTTGATATGACCATTCACTCTTCAAAGTTCAGTATTCCAGGGGGAAATGCATGACACCAGGGCTATGAAGAAGGAGAAGATAGTTTTTTATTACGGGGAAGTATGAAAAGCACAAAGGAAAGTGTAAATGAAAAAATAATCACAAAGTCTCACTACCCCAAATAACCAGTGTTTATATGATATGTTTCTTTCTGGTCGTGTGTGTGTGTGTGTGATTTTTATGTTCTTTTTGTAGCTTAGAATGTGTTTGAGCATATTCTTCAGTTTGCTCACGCATTCAGTCCTTCATTTATTTATCCAGATAGATATGACAAGGCTCTTCTTGCTTCTTGGACAGAGACTTAGAGGAGGGGGACACCAGAAGTGCTTGAGACGAGGCCCTATTTGGTTGGGAGACCACGAGGTGAGTGTAAAACAATGGCCCATAATCTTATCAACCTCAGACATTAGGAGGCTTGCCACAGAACACACTAGGATGGGTCAAGGCAGCCATACTCAGGGCAGCACACAAGGCTGAATCCCTCTCCCTACAAGGACACAGGTTTGTTAACCACATGACATTACCTGGACACAAACCCAACCGATGATCCACTTCCCTGAGTCATCCAAGCAGAGACTGACTTATCTAAGGAGATGGTTTAAATTATGGGCTTGCGGTGAAGTTACCAGATGGACTAGAATAAAGACCTCTTTCCAAAAGACCTTCTTATAGTTATCTAGCAGGCAGGGCTTGTTATATGATTTGTCCAGTTTTCTCACTGTTCATGCCAGCATGGCGAGATGGCCGCACACAGATGTTCAGATCATTCCGATTAAGTATAATGAGAGATAGGGTTGAAATTCAGTCTACCTTCCTTCTGTTTGTCTTCTATTTGTTCTAACCCTATTTGTTTGTTCTCCCTTCTTTTGATTTACTTGAAAATAGTTGTTAGTATTCTATTTTATCTCCATAATTGACTTTAAAGTTGAAGATCTTTGTTTTACGTATTTTAGTGGTTGCTCTAGAGATTGTGCTATATATTCTCAATTTATCAATCAAACTTTAATATTTATATCCAATGCAAGAACCTTATCACATTATAATTTCATTCACACCCCTAGCCCTTTACTTTATTGTCATACATTTTACTTCTACTTACATATAAATCGTACAATAAACACATTTTTATTATTTCTGCATTTTTTATAGACAATATACTTTTAAAGAACTTAAGAAAGATAGCCTGTTATATGTACCCATAGATTTACCATTTATGGTATTTTTCATTCTTTCTTGCAGATTCAGGTTTACATCTGGATCTTTCTTTTGAACCTGAAGACATTCCTTAAGCCCTGCATGTAATGAAGATTTCCTAGCCATTAATTGTCTTGGTGTTTGTCTCATAATGTCATTATTTTGCCTACATTTTCAAAGGAGATTTTTGCTCTGCATAGATTTCTAGGTTGCCATTTCCCCCACCCCAGCACTTTGAAGATATTTTTTAATTGTCTTATAACTTCTATTCCTCCTGTTGAGATATTAGCCATCATTATTTTTTGTCATTTCCCTGAATGTAATGGGTCTTTTTTTTGAGGGGGTGGGGGGATTAGTATTTTTTCAAAGATTTTTCCCTTTATTTTTATTTTTTAAAAGTTTAACTCTGATATGTTCTTTTGTATTTATTATCCTTGGAGTTTGCTGAGCTTCTTGCATCTTGGGTTGTCTTATATCAATTTTGGAAATAAAATGGCCATCACCTCATTAAATATGTTCTTTGCCCATCTCTCTGTCCCGTCCTTCTGGGTTCTAATTGCATCTGTGCTTCAGAAATTGGATAATTTCTAGTGACTTATTTTTAAGTTCATGGTACTTTCTTCAGCTACGTAAAGTCTTTAGTGAAGGCTATCTGGTGAAATTTTAATTTTATCACTGTACTTTTTAATTCTATAATTTTCATCTTAAAGTTTCCATTTCTCTGCAGAGATTCTCTACCTCTGCCCCTTCTTTCCATCTTTCTTGTAAATCCTTAAGCATATTTATAATATAAAAGCATATTTAATTCTTAAGGCAATTTATAAATTGCTCATCTGCTAAAGTCAACATGTAAGTTATCTACTTAATTATCTTCATTATGAACCACATTTTCTGCATGTCTTTTTTCTTTTCTTCTTTTTTTTATATTTTATTGAATTTTTACAGAGAAGAAGGGAGAAAGATAGTTAGAAACATCGATGAAAGGGAAACATCGATCAGCTGCCTCCTGAACATTTCCCTACTGGGTATGTGCCTGCAACCAAGGTACATGCCCGCAACCAAGGTACATGCCCTTGACCAGAATTGAACCAGGGACCCCTGAGTCTGCAGGCCGATGCTCTATCCGCTGAGCCAAACTGGTTAGGGTGCGTGTCTTTTTTCATTGTCTAGTGTCCTTTAAAAAAAACCTTGCTTTGGGAATTGTGAATAGTATGTTTTAGAGACTGAATTATATTATCTTCCTCTGAAATGTGTTGAGTTTTGTTCTGGAAGGCACCGAAATTACTGGTGGATCACCTCGATCCCGTGAAAGCTGGCTTTTGGCTTTTTCACTGTCCTTAGACTTAGCCTTTAGACTTGGGATGCAGTTCATACTCTTAATATGTGGTCCATCTAGTTTTTCAGGGTTTTACTGAGCCCTGTCTAACAAGTTGGACTTGAACTCAGAACACTAAGCACTTAGTACCTGTTTAGATGCAGCTCTTTGACCCCCAAGTTGCTACTTTCTGCTGGGCTCCTGGGTATATGCTCAGTTTATAAGTTACCAAGGATCTGAGGGCATTCAATATCAATTTTCTGGCTCCCCCTCTATTCATACAGTGTTCTGGGACTTTTCAATTTCTAGCTGCCATGGCAGCTCCACACTTCAACTTCTGTCTCTTCAGCCACTTTCTAAACAACGGCCTATTTTGCTTTGTTTTTAGGCAGCTGGAGAGTCTCCTCAAGGGACCAGCTGGTTAGATGTAGAGCTCCCTGGTGTGCCTCTCTTCTTTCTGGGAAGAAGTTTCTGCCGCTTATGGTGGGCTCTTGGTACCTTCAAACTGTTGGTGTTTACATTCTGACCAGAGTTTGTAATTGTTAGCAGGATGGTTAATCCAATATGAGCTATCCTCCCATGACTGAATCAGAACCCACCTGAAGAGCTCCAAAAAATCTGGACATTGAATCTTCATCTCTGACCAATCACATCAGAACTTCAGGATGTGGAATCCAAGCACCACTACTTTTTTAAAAAATCTATATTTTTTTATTGACTTCAGAGAGAAAGGGAGAAAAACAGAGAGATAGAAACATCAATGAGGAGAGAGAGGGTCATTGATCAGCTGCCTCTGCATGCCCCCTACTGGGAATCAAGCCTGCAACCCAGGCATATGTCCTGACCCGGAATTGAACCGTGACCCCCTGGTTCGTAGGCCAATGCGCAAACCCTGAGCCATGCCAGCCGGACCAAGCATCACAACTTTTACTAGTAAAGGACTCCAGGTGACTTCTGTATGTAACTAACATTACCAAAGTATGTACCAAGTTAACCTTTGAAATATTTATCAAGCCCTTTTAGCACTTTTCATTAGTTACTTTTATGTATTCTGTGGTAGCCTTATTATTTACATACAAGAAAACTGAGGCTTAGGTCATTAAGTGTTTCTTGGTCACACAGAATGTTCCAGAACCAAGATTTGAATGTAGCCAGTCTGTCTTCAGACCTAAAATGTAAACACCGTGCTTTACCATGGTGCACTGGGAAAGACAAGCTTAGAGGGGAAGACTCAGAAGTTTAGTTTTGAATGAATATTATTATACCATATTGTCATAATTTATTTTAGAATTTCCCCTATTATAGGATAGTCAGAATGTTGTCAATATTTTTACCATTATAAATTACTCTGCCTAGAATATTTTGTTCATAAAGCTAAGTAAGTCTCTATTTAGAATACATTATTAGAAGAGGGATTAGGTAGTCAATGGGAACTTTTACAAATCTTGGTATATATTGCCAAAGACCTCCAGTAAGTACATATAAGTACGTGATACATAGCTGAAGGTAATTTTTTCACTGAGAAATAATGGAATTGTTTAACATTTATCTGTATTGTTGAAAGTATTACAGATGTCCCCCCTTTCTTCCCCCCTCTTCCCAACTCCTGTCCCCTCCCAAGGCCTTCACCTCACTATTGTCTGTATTATGCATGGGTTATGCATATATGCATATTAGTTCTTTGGTCAATCTCTTCCCCTCCCCACCCCTTTCCTTCTGAGGATCCTCAGTCTGTTGTGTGCATCCATGTCTCTGCATATCTTGGCCATCTGAACTTGGAAATTTGATTTTTATTATGTCTGCCTTATCAATGACATTACATTTATTGATCCTCACACCTGCCTATTGGAATATGTATGGTCCATTTGCCTGGTGGGCTTCCTGGTAGGACGACCATGGCTGGGAAAAAAATGGAAGGGCGATGTCCCTGTCCACAGTGCACAAACATGTCTGTCCTGGAGCAGGTTCTTCTGCAACTAAGGCTGAGTCACAGCTAGTTGTCTCTTAAACCACCTAAGAATTTCCTTGCCAAGTTACCTTTTCATAATTGTCTTTCCATAATTCCTAGCCATGTTTATATGGCAGTTTGTGAGGCCTGGTGAAATAATAAGATGAGATTTAAAAATGTTACACCCTTTCTGGATTGACTAATAATGGTAAAAGGATAGAAAAAGGCAGGTGAACTGGCAGCAGGATGTGCTTCAGTCTAATTTGACTGGGGCATAATCAAGAGAGTTGTTTGATATTCTTAGTTCTTTTTAAAAAATATGTTTATGAAAGACTGATAATATGACATTTATAGACATTTTCAAAGCGTTGTTTCAGATAGAAAATACAATTTAATTAAGACAAAAATTTCAACACATACAAGTCTATAACGCAACACAGTGTGCGGTTTTGTATCTTGTTTCATTATGTGCAGGTCAGGGAAGTAACTCCTTTCACACTAAGGCAGCTGAAAATTGTATGAAATCCTTGCTTTAGGGTTGTGTCTTTAACTGCTGTGAAAGTGCCAACGATAAAATGTGTACAGATTCCTTGTGGGGGTGAGGGTTCAACTGGGAAAGTAAAGAAGGATATGACCTGGATGAAAAATGAAAGTGCACTCCAACGGAAAGCCATCAACTTTCCCCTTTGTACCAAATTCTTAAGCAGGTAGAGAGGGCTGAGGTTGCCACATGGCAGCCTAGGACTCAGTCAAACACCGAGTTGGACACTGTGTGTCCTGAAGTTCCATCATCATCCACAGGCCTATGTTTTGGTACAAAACACATTTTTAAGACCACAAAACCCCATATGTACTCCAGGATCACGCGTATATCTCAAACCCCAGAACTGCGTGTGTTGTCAAGCCTTAATACTTTTAAAAAGTACCATCTCCTGAGTAATTTCTTGGACTGGACATCCAAAAATTGTTGACAACCACTTTCTGGTCACTGCCTGCCCTTTAGATTTAATATTCAGAGCCATAGCGTTTTGCTGCAATTATCATATGTGGGGCCTGGAAATTGCAGTGATATTTACCACAATTGAGAATTTGCCTAGAAAAGACAGGGATGATCAATAAATAGAAACAAATTTTAAAACGTTTGCTGTTCTGGTTAAAATTCATGATGAATCTCAGTTTTGTTCTAGTAAATACATATCAGTGAGGAGAGGGGTGGAGAAAGGGCTCATAGACCTGGTTTTGCACTTGTGTGTGGCATGCGCACCGAGAATCCAGACCTCAGGACAGATTATCTCAAACTCCAGCCATCATGTCAAATGTGCTCTCAATGGGTCTGTGAATTTTTTTTTGTTTGATTTTTTTTGTTTGTTTGTTAATCCTCACTCTAGGATATTTTTCCATTGATTATGGGGGAGAGTGGAAGGGAAGGGAAATACAGAGAGAAACATTGATGTGAGAGAAATATATCGACTGGTTGCCTCCTACACGAGCCCCAATCTGGGCCTGGGCCAGGAAGGAGGCTGCAACCAAGGTACGTGCCCTTGACCAGAATCGAACCCGGGATCCTTTGGTCCACAAGCCAATGCTCTATGCACTGAGCCAAACCAGCTAGAGCTGAATCGGTGAATTTTTATCCTGTATGTTTCAGCATGTTTCTTAAGTAACCCCACATCAGCACTTCTGGGGAAGCAGATTTAAGGGATGTTGAGTTAATTTGGGTTTATGTTGGAGATAGGTGCACAAAACTCATCAAAAACCAGTTTGCCTTCTTTTTCTTTTCTTGGTGGGAGAGAATGTCTTCTCTGCTCTCCTTTCTGAACCCACCATTCACCTTCTAATGTGTGGCTGAACTGTCTACATCACGCATGTCTAACTCACGGCCCGCAGGCCACATGAGGCTCACAATGAATATTTTTGTAGCCCAGCCAATAAAAATTTCATAACTTAATTTTTACAATATCCTGTTATACATAATTATTAATAATGTACTACAATGTTCACTAATGACTGATTACAATAATCATGTTGCATTCATTTTCCTTATGTGCCTTACATGCAGGCACACCATTTCTCTCCACTAATAGCAGGGAAGATTTTAGCAACTGATTGCCACGTCATTAGTCTTATTCTGATTTGTTTGGTGTGCACAACAAGAAATATTTCGCTTTCGGAGAACAAGGAAAATAGGTCATTTGCGTTATGCTTATTAAATTGTGCAGTTATTCAGTGTCTGGTAAGTTAGTGTTCAAGAAAAAATGTTAATTTTTATTAAAATGTTCTATTATTTTATGGTAATGATTACTCATTTATTTCAGCCCTTTGTATTCAGCATGTCTCTATCGAAATAAACCTGTTTCTATGAAAATTGAAGCTTTTGGGGTCTTTTTGCGGCCCACATAAACTTAAACCTGGTTTATTTGGCCCTTGTTAGCCTTTGATTTTGACATGCTTGGTCTACATGGTTGGCTTGGAACATAAAATGAAAGGACTAGTGCCCATCAGGCCCTTTGCTTTTGTGGCTGCTGTCGGGACCTCCCGAGAGAGGCGGGAAAGGAGGACTCAGCTTCCAAGTCTTGAGGGCGGGCTCGCTTACCCAATTCTGTTTGTTTTGGAGAAGGCTTTGTAGTCGGGCCAACTGTTATTAATTTCTACAGTGAAGCCCAGACAATACATCAGGTGTCTCGTCTCTGTCTCCTGCCTTCATGTGCCACTTGAGCTGCTCACTGACACAGGCACATGTCCTGTCTTCATAGGGCCTGGGAGCCTGAAAAGTGATTCAAGACCCAAGTTCCTGGTCAAGTTCTCAGGTTCATTTCAGTGTGGTTAGGATTAAAAGCAGATCTGGGCAGTGGCTGTTACAGTAAAGACCACAGTGCCTTTCCTGTATGTTAGCTTTTTCTATCTTGAGTCCAACCCCACACACAGAGGAGCAGGGCTGCAGGATTATCCCTTTGTATGATGTATGAACAGAATTTCTGAGGATAGAAGTTGAGTGACTTTGCTGTTTTCGGTGCTCAGGTGTTAGGAATCTAAAATCCTTCCCAGGAGTTCTCACTCTCAGTGGAGATTCACAGTTACCATGCAGGCAGCAACTGTAGGGCCATCAGCGACCTCACCACTGAGAGGACATACATGCTGAATGGTTTGGAGGAGACAGGAGGGCGTAGTACCTGGTGATAGGGACCTCACAAGCACAGAGCAGCCTCAGAGGCTTCAGCTGTACTTTGAAGGTTGGGTGGAACAAAATGGCAGAGAAGCGGGAGGTGATCCAGGCTGGCATGTGACAGTGGCGGATACAGCTGCTGTACGTTGTACAGAGTGTGCGACAGAAGGAGAGAAGGCTGCCTGCCAGACCAAGGGTTGGGGAAGGAGTCATGGCAATACAGGATGTCCTGGTTCTAGAGTCTGGGGCCGGTCTGAGTGTCCCCATCCTTTCCCAGCTCCCAGGGGCCTGTGCGGAGATGCAGCCTGGTGTTGGGCATTCTTTCACTGTCCTTGCCTAGTGGGAACTGAATGTGAGACCCTCATTTGCAGCCTTGTTGCAGTTCAGGATCTGTGTTCGGTTGATTTGACATCCTCAGTGGCTCTGGTACCCAAGCAGGTGTGGCCCCCCTCTGCGGCGGCAGTGGGCTGCTTGCTCAGAACAGCCAGTGGCCGGGAGGAGGTGGCGAGCTGGGCTGTGAGCGCCCACAGCTGCTGCAAGTCCCCACGGTGTGACCCCAGGGCTGGGCCTTCCATATTCCAGCAGGGGCAGCTACCTCTTCTGTGCCTGGTTCTGAGCTGTGGCCTTAGGACTCATTTATAAGCCATGACTCTGTTTCTTCAAGCCTTGCTCAATACTGTAAGCTGTTGGATATGCCTAGAATAAACCTCTTCCTGCTGAAACTAGGCTGTGGTGGATTTGTTGTCTGCAGCTGAGCCCGTACCTTACCCTTTCTGGGCGGCTGTGCATGTCTTTAACGGTGGAGGACACACGAGGTCAGACATCGAGCACATTGATCCCCTGGAAAAGAGAAGTGGTTTCATTATGATTGCTTCTAATTGAATTTATGACGGAGCCGGGATTTCACAATGCTTAGCCAGAACTGCAGCTGCCTAGATGGCCTCTTAGCCGTGCAGCCAGGAACTTGTGTAGAACTATTGAAATAAGCCCCCACTCTAGTTTCTCATGGTTGGTTTGGGGCCAACACAATGATATGCTTCCCAGAAGGCAACCGCCTAAGAGAGAGGGGAAACCTCTCCATCTAATAATTAACCATATCTTTGGCATCTGAATCACCAAAGAAATAAAGCTATCCCACTGTTTGATGATCAAAGCATAGGCTAATCTGTCTGGGACTCTGGGGTACAGTTGGATTCTGAACATGGTCTGGGTGGGGGGCGGGGGGAAGTGCATCTGGCCTCCTTCCTCTGTGTGGCCCCAGAAATGAACCCCCACCCTGAGCAGGAGAAGAGAAACATACACATACACAGGTCCTGGCACATGGCCTTACTAATGTGGGAGCAATGGGCCTCACAAGGATTAACTTTCTACCCCTCTGCTTCACAGCTCCCTGTTCCCACCTCCCAGGTGGTGTAGAACTGATCATTGGTGGCGGTGTGTCTCTACGCTTAGCCTGGAAGCTCCCTGGAGTCAAGGACCACGTTTTCCTTCCTGTGTTCCACAAAATGGAAGTGTTGATAGAAGAAAAGTGAGCTGTCACGCAGCTCAGATAGCAGGAAGGAGCAAGGAAAGGAAACAGGGGGCAAATTTCATCTTAATTTTTAAAAACTCACCTTTCCCCCCTGTTTTTGTTTGTTTGCTTGCTTTTCAAACAGTGAAGTTCCATAATGGAAAAATCTACCTCACTACCAAACAGTAATTTCTCTGTTTAAGGGTTTGCACAGTGATGCCACCCATCTCTTCTGGATGTTATGGCAGGAGCCCTCCACACCCATCCAGTGAGGTCACAGTTGCTGGTGCTCTTTGTGACCCACACATCCAGAGGAGGGCAACCTCTGGAGATGCTCTTTACTCTGTGAGCTTAGCAACTGGGTTCCTAATCTCTGCTAAGCACTGCTAAAAAACAAACAAAAACTCCCTGGGAAACACCAAAGCCCCTGAAGGCCCTGAGATGGGAGCATCAGTCTTTTTTAAGACCTCAGGGTGATTCCATTGTGCAGGAAAGTTTGAGAACTCAGTCTGATGGCAAAGACTTTGCTGAGGACACCAGGATGAAATCAGAAGCTGGACCAGGACCCAGGTTCCCTCCTCTTGGGAACTACAGGTTGAAGAGGTCAGTTGGCCTCACAGAGGCCCTGGCACCTGTCATCACAGGGGACAAGCAGGCCTGTGTGCACTTTGGTCAGTGCAGGGAGGAGTTTGAGGGCTCATTCGGGGAGAGGAGGCCACCGTGAAAAGAGACCCCTTTATGGAGGCAGGTGCCAAATGTCACCACCAAGGTGTTGGAGTGTGGCCCACCTGTCAGTCACTCAGGTTCCTTCTCTGTGCATTGGGATCAGCCTACTTGCTACCAGGAAAGCATCATGCTGTCCAGTGCAGTGTGATTCCCAGATCTTCCTCTTAGGGGTAATTAAAATAATCCATGGAAGGAAAACCAATGAATTGTTTTCAAGTAATGTGCTGGAATGAGGGATTCCAGAGTTAATTATAATAAATAGTTACTGCCCTCCAGAATCAATGAGATTAGTACAAACAAACAGTAAGACAATGTGATGATTCCATTGGAAAAGTTAGCACTATGTTACATGCTGAAATAGTGGTAAAAGTGAGGGCTGGCTTAATACAGGCTTCCTGAGGTGCCACAGCACTGTGCCACACCTTGTCCTGTGTCATCTCTACCATGCCCCATGCCCCTTGCACATCTGCAGCTGAGGAAATAGCCACTCAAAGGTTACGTTAACTTGCTGAAGCTTCAGTTCATGAGGTCAAGTGGGGTTTGACCCCAGCTCCATCTCCTGCTCTCCTGCAATGGCCCCGTGAGAGAGAGAAAATAAGTTGAGGGTTCATGGAAGGTTCCAGAAGGGAGGTGAGACTGGATAGAGAAATAGGAGACACTGGGAGGAGGAGGGTCTCAGGAAGAAAGGCAGAGGGGTATGGGTGGCTATCCTGTTGACTGTGGAATCCCCGCATCTGGCCTACGGTGGGTATTGGATGCACGATGGGTGGTGAAGTGGGAAGGACTCCGCTGAGCTTGGAACACTGAGGACTGGTAAGAGGTCCTGTGCAGGGGGTTAAGCTCGGGGTGCCAGGCTCCAGATACAGCTGGAGCAGCAGGTAAGTAAGGTCACATCATCACTGACCTGCGAGGGCCTCAGTGTGCTAGCCTTATCCTAGAGGTGACCAACGCCTCGAAGGGTTTAAAGCAGAGGGCTGACAGGGCCAAATTAGTTGGCTTTATAAGTAGGTCACCCTGCAGCGGTTCTCAACCTGTGGGTCGCGAACAATGAAAATACATCCTGCATATCAGATATTTACATTACGATTCATAACAGTAGCAACATTACCGTTATGAAGTAGCAACGAAAATAATTTTATGGTTGGGGGTCACCACAACCTGAGGAACTGTATTAAAGGGTCGCGGCATTAGGAAGGTTGAGAACCACTGGATGGTCTTAAGAGAAGCGAAATGGTAGACAGGTGCCTACATAGAAGATGCCTGGGACATTATGGGCCTGAACCGAGGCAGGGACAGGGGGATGGACCAGGGAGAACATAGAGTGGGAGTTAAACAGGGAAGGGGCTTTGTCTCATCACCAATATGTCCCTAGTTATTGCACAGCCTGTCGCTCCATTCAGAGCATGGAAGAGTTGGGGCACATTTTCAGAATATGTGGCTCTAACTACACATGTGACAAGAAGATGATAGATCCATAGCAGTGCTCCATTCATTTAAAAAGTTAACCTGCAATTCTACACCTCAGTACATGTAAGGGAACTGAAAACATGCAAAAACTTGTAGACAAATGTTCATCGCAGCATTATTCATAATAGACAAAAATCAGAAACAACCCAAATGTCCATGTAATGGTGGGTACATGTCATTATATATTTGTCAACTCCACAGAATGTACACCACCAAGAGTAATACTAATTTAAACTATAGATTTCAGCAAATAGTAAGGTATCAATATTGACTCATCAATTATAACAAAGTCACCGCCCTAATGCAAGATGTCGAGGGGAAAAGTGCAGAAGGAAAGGGCATAGAGAGCTCACTGCATTTTCTGTTTAATTTTAGAGTAAACCTGAAAGTGCTCAAACAAAGTCTATAATTAAAAAAAATACTCCCTGACAAGTTATAGCCATTTAATATTTTTAGAAACAATTTGCTGCATAGAGTGGAATCTTTGTGTAAACAAAGATGCTGAGAGAAGAGCCCTGACGCCCACTATTTAGACAAAGCCAATCTTTCCATAGGAGTTTTATTTTTAATTTTTATTGCTGAGAGTATTACAGATGTCTGCCCGCCCCCCCCAGTTGCCTCCCTCCACCAAGTCCCCACCCCGACCCCAGGCCTTCACCACCCTATTTATTATCTGTGTCCATAGGTAATGCATATATGCATACAAGATCTTTCCACCCCCCTCCCCACTTCCCTCTGAGATTTGTCAGTCTGTTCCATTTTTCCACACCTCTGGTTCTATTTTATTCATCAGTTTATTTTGTTCATTTGATTCCTTGTTCATTTATCTTGATTTTTAGATTCGATTGTTGATAGATATGTATTTATTGCCATTTTATTATTCATATTTTTTATCCCTCCTCCTCCTCCTCCTCCTCCTCCTCCTCCTCCTTCTTTTTCTTCTTCAGTACCCTTCAACATTTCATGTAATACTGGTTTGGTGGTGATGAACTCCTTTAGCTTTTTCTTGTCTGTGAAGCTCTTTATCTGACCTTCAGTACTAAATGATAGCTTTTCTGGGTAGAGTAATCTCAGTTGTAGGTCCTTGCTATTCATCACTTTGAATATTTCTTGCCACTCCCTTCTGGCCTGCAAAGTTTCTGTTGAGAAATCAGCTGACAGTTGTATGGGTGCTACCTTGTAGGTAATTAACTGCTTTTTTCTTGCTGCTTTTAAGATTCTCTCTTTGTCTTTAAGCCTTGGCATTTTAATTATGATTTGTCTTGGTGTAGGGACTCTGAGTTCCTCTTGTTTGGGACTCTCGAGGCTTCCTGAACTTCATGTCTACTTCTTTCACCAGGTAAGGGAAGTTTTCTTTCATTATTTTTTTTAAGAAGTTTTCAATTTTTTGCTCTCTTTCTTCTCCCTCTGGCACCACTATGATGCAAATGTTGGTATGCTTGAAGTTGTCCTAGAGCAGGGGTGGGCAAACTTTTTGACTCGAGGGCCACAATGGGTTCTTAAACTGGACCGGAGGGCCGGAACAAAAGCATGGATGGAGTGTTTGTGTGAACTAATATAAATTCAAAGTAAACATCCTATATAATAAAAGGGTAATATGCAAATTGACCCTAACTGTGGAAGGAACGGTCACTATGACACACACTGACCACCAGGGGGCAGACACTCAATGCAAGAGCTGCCCCCTATTGGTCAGTGCACTCTCACAGGGGGAGCTCTGCTAAGCCACAAGCCACGCTGACAGCTGAGAGCACAGCAGTGGTGGTGGGAGCCTCTCCTGCCTCCTCCGCAGGGCTAAGGATGTCCAACTGGGGCTTAGGGCATCCCCCGAGGGCTCCTGGGCTGCCAGAGGGATGTCTGACTGACAGCTTAGGCCTGATCCCCCAGGGAGCGAGCTTAAGCTGGCAAGTGGACATCACCTGAGGGGTCCTGGACTGTGAGAGGGTGCAGGCTGGGCTGAGGGACCCTCCCCGCCT
Source organism: Myotis nattereri (assembly GCF_964212035.1). Classification (NCBI taxonomy): domain Eukaryota; kingdom Metazoa; phylum Chordata; class Mammalia; order Chiroptera; family Vespertilionidae; genus Myotis; species Myotis nattereri. The sequence goes on from NC_138076.1 coordinate 110,589,134, forward strand.
CGAATGCATGAATTTTCATGCATGGGGCCTCTAGTCATTACATAAAAGGGTACGGTCTTTTATTTTTTTTAGTTTTATTCATTTCAAACGGGCCAGATCTGGCCCGCGGGCCGTAGTTTGCCCACGGCTGTCCTAGAGACTCCTTACACTATCTTCATATTTTTGGATTCTTTTTTCTTTTTGCTGTTCTGATTGTTTTATTATTCCTTATATTTTAAATTGCTGATTTGATTCAAATTACAACTTCTCAATTCACTGTTCTAGTGGGAAAAAGCATGCATACTCACTTTGGTTAAAACCTGGTTCACAGTGCCCAGCCAGCATGGCTCAGTGATGGTAGAGCATCAGTCTATGAACTAGGCAGTCACAGTTCAATTCCAGTCAGGGTATATGCATGGGTTTTGGACTCAATCTCCAGTAGGGGGCATGCAGGATGTAGCCAATTAATAATTCTCTCTTATCATTGATGTTTCTATCTCTCCTCCCTTCCTCTCTGAAATCAATAAAAATATATTTTTAAAAAATAATAAAAGATTTAAAAAACTGGTTCATGGTTAGTGCTGATAGGTGCTGGCCATGTCTGCTTCTCCCTGTAACCTCATACCACAGCATTGCCAAATCAAAAGGAATAAAATTCAATTAAGACTATATACTGAATTGAATGGGAGCCTAACTTTTCTTGACATACTCTCCAATTTGGCTTTAAAACTTACCCTGGGGCCCTGGCCAGTGTGGTTCAGTTGGTTGAGCATTGTCCCATGCACCAAAGGGTCGCAGGTTCGATTTCCAGTCAGGGAAGATGCCTGGGGTTGTGGCTTGATCCCCAGTAGGGGGCATGTCCCCAGTAGGGGGTGTATAGGAGGTGACCAATTGATGATTCTGTCTCACACTGATGTTTATCTATCTCTCCCTCTCCCTTCCTCTCTCTCTAAAATATCAATAAAAACATATTCAAAATAAAAACAAACAAACAAAAACTTACTCTGGGAAAATGACAAATCTGACAGCCACTATGGCTGGGTGGCTCAGTTGGTTGTCCTGCACACCAAAAGGTTGCTCATTTGATTCCCAGTCAGGGTACATACCTGGGTTGCCAGTTTGATCCCCGGTTGGGGCAGGTATGAAAGGTAACTGATCGATGCTTCTCACTATGATGTTTATCGCTCTCTCTCCCGTTCTGTCTCCCTTCCTCTCTTTAAGCATGTCCTCGTGTGAGGAATAAAAAGAAAAAGTAGCCATGACTCAATGTTGCCCCATTATGCAACATTTTTCTAATTTAATAAATTGATCTTCCTTGTATGATCAGATAGTAACACGAAAAATATTGATCTCGGTTATAGATTATAGTTGGATCTTGGAACCTCCTTAGTACCATGTGCAGGAGGTAACACTTGTTTGTTTAACATCAGTTTAGGGCCAGTTTCCCTCACAGACTTGATGAAGTTCATCAGCTTTACTGGCTCCTGTGGACCCTCACAATGTTCTCTTTGTGTCTGTGGTTTATCACCTGCTGTTGGGGCCCAAGGAGAGAAGATCACTGGAAAGAAGATGTTGCCCAAAGATCAGCAGGCATAAGCCCTGACTTAGCAAACCCTGGGCAATGTGAAGATAAAGTTGTGGCCTCAATCCATTGGAAGAAGAAAGGCAGATGCGATTGTGTTCTCTGGAAGGCAAGGCTCTGAGTACACAGTGTCTCATGTTTTCAAAGTGGGAAAGTTTCCACAGCTAATATTTGGATGGGCCCACAGCGGTATCTTTATCCCTGAAGCTTGGACCTGCCCCGTGAGAGATAAAGGGCCCTTGCTGTGCACCTGCCGAGAGGAAGGCAGGGCTAGCCTATTCTATGCTCTTCTTGTTTTAAGCATAGTTTTGCAAAGAGAGTTCTGGAAGAAAGTGGAACATGGGTGTCTGAGTTGGGTTGTTTTGAAATATACATCTGCTCTAGAAATCCCCTGTCACCAAACCTCCACCCAGGACTGTTGACACTTCCATGCTCTGCCAAGGACAACACTGGCCAGTGGAAATGAAGTGTTTGCTGAGCCACGAACCTGAGCCACCTGGAACTTTCACTGGTAGAGAAGGTGGAGGAAATAAAAAGAAAGCACTGAGTATGTAGCCTCCTTGCAAGTAGAGCCTCAAGCCCAGGACAACAAATACTTGTAAAGGCCTCAGGACCGGGCTAAGCACCGGTGCCTCTCAGGGAGCTCCCCCACAATAGTGGGGGGCCAGAACACATGGAAATGTGGCTGGGATCCGAGATGCATGCTGTGGTGGAAGCACAATGGACAGAGATAGAACTGAGCAGGGGGTCCTGAACTGGATGCTGGGAAATGAGAGAAGCACCAAAGTGATGATCCAGTAGGACAAGAAATCACTGTATAGACAACACAGGGGCAAGCAAAAGGATTGGGGATGGGGACAACATACCAAGTCAAGGAACTAGGATAGGCAAGTGCAGGTACCACGTGACATGTGAGCATATGCATGTTTAAGCATGAATGAGTACACTTAATGATGGATTTGTGATCATACAGTGACCTGGTGATTTGATTTGCAAAGTCTTATGAAGATTTTAACACTTCCCCTATCAATAGTCATCACATTTTGCTAAAATAACTTTTTAATTGTCAATCTTATTAGATTACTAGAGGTCTGGTGCATGAAATTTGTGCACTTGTGGGTGGGGGGGGTCCCTCAGCCCAGCCTGTGCCCTCTCACAGTCCAGGAGCTCTATGGGGAGTGGGCCTAAGCCGTCAGTCAGACATCCCTAGTGCTGCCGCAGAGGTGGGAGAGGCTCCCACCACTGCCACTGTGCTCGCCAGCCTTGAGCCTGGCTTCTGGCTGAGCGGCTCCCCCCCTGTGGGAGTGCACTGACCACGGGGGACAGCTCCTGCGTTGAGCATCTGCCCCCAGTGGTTATTATGCGTCATAGCGACCGGTCATTCTGCTGTTTGGTCAATTTGCATATTAGCCTTTTATTATCCTAATATATAAAAACCCTGGGTCCTTCACGACCAGAAGCTTGACCAACCAGAAGCCAGTGCTGCAGTCAGCGCTGGGTTGCCATGGTGACCCAGCACTGACTGTGGCTGCAGGTGCAGTGACCCAGCACTGACTGCTGAGGGGGCTGCAAATCAGGCCCGGAGAGAGGCCTGATGAGAGAAGCAGGGTCTGATCTATAGCCTGTGTAGCAGCTGTTGATCAGCACTTGCCTCTCTCTCTCCTGGTGGGGCCAGCAACTGCGCCTCCATTTCTCTCCAGGCCTCCACGAGGACTGCTGATCAGCCCTGCCTTTCTGATCAGGCCCTGTTGATAGGCCCAGAGATGCTGACTGGCATAGAAACTGACCAATCAGAACCAAATCTGGGTGAAGTGTGAGGAGCAAATGGCTGCCAGGCCATCCGGAGAGGGCAGTTGGGGGTGATCAGGCTGGCAGGGGAGAGCAGTTGGGGGTGAGATCAGGTCAGCAGGGGTGGGCTGTTGGGGGCGAGATCAGGCCAGCAGGGAAGGGCAGCTGGGGGCAACCAGACCTACAGTGGAGGGCTGTTGGGGGTGAGATCAGGCTGGCAAGGGAGGGCAGTTGGGGGCGAGATCAGGCTGGCAGGGGAGGGCAGTAAGGGGTGATCAGGCAGGCAGGCAGAGAGGTTAGGGGAGATCAGGCAGAGGGTTTGGGCAATCAGGAAGGCAGACAGAGGCAGTTAGGGGCAATCAGGCAGGCAGGCAGGTGAGCGGTTAGAAGCCAGCAGTCCCAGATTGTGAGAGGGATGCCCAACTGCCAGCAGTCAGACATCCCCCAAGGGGTCCTCGATTGGAGAAGGTGCAGGCTGGGCTGACGGAACACCACCCCCCCATGCACGAATTTCGTGCACCGGGCCACTAGTATAGGATAAAAGTCATGCCTATCTTGGTCAACTTTAAGACTTGACTAAGTGGAGAGCCATATGCCATGTTCCTAGATGAAAAAAATTTATTTTTGTAAAATATAAATAACCCATACATTTTTAATGTGATCCCAATCAAAATCCCAATGTGATGCTTTTGTAATGTGATTCTAGATTAAAATTCTACCTGTACAAGTAAATGTAAGAATATTCACGCCAAAGTTTTAAATGAAGAATGATATTTTAGTCACTTTATAAAACTGCAATAATGAAACAGATGGTGGCCATGTAGGACTAGCTAAACAGTCCAAAGTAGAAAATTTGGACACAAAATTTGGGATATATGTTAATTCAGTTATTAAAATGGATTAGACCAGCAATTTTCAACATGCAATACCTGACTATTTAATCAGGGACACTGACCTATTTTCCCTATTGTCAAACAATAGCCAACATAGCAATAGCTGTCGGGTTATCCGTCCGGAATGAATCAAAATTATACCTATTTTTTGTCAGATTGGCAAAAAACATAATATTTTTTTGTGTGTGCCACAGAATTTTAGTAATTAGTTTAGGTGTGCCATGAGATGAAAACGGTTGAGCATCACTGGAGTAGACAGTTAATGGTGTTGAAATAACTGATTTGTCATTGGGAAGACAGTTCTCAGCACACACAGCAAGTCCATCTGTGAGTCTATCCACGAGCACGGTGTTCTTGCACGGCCAGTGGATGTTGCTGTGCAAAAGGCAGTGTAATGTGTCTTCTAGGTGTGGCTGTCCAGCCGCCCACTGAATGTTCGGGGAACCTATATTTTGTCAAAGAAGTCCTGTGTTGTCTATGTGGGAGTTGTGTTATCTGAGTCTCTTTTTTGAGCACATGGGGCCCACCCTCCAATGGCTGAATTTACATTTGGTGACAGTCTGGTCCTTCTCCCAGGTGAGAAAAAAAGCCAAACAAGAACCAGTTGCAAATGAAGAGTAATTTACAATGAATTTACTGGTGGGATTTTAATGGAAGATTTTGAAATGAAGGATTGCAAAGAATTTTATTCAGTACATTTAAAGATATTTTGAACAAATTCTAGTACAATTAGTTGAGTGCCTAGCAAGGAGAAAGAAAAAGACAGGAAGATCTTTTTAAAAGAAGCTGATTAAAAAATTCTGGAAGTGGAGATTGGCAATAGTTGCACAATAATGTGAGCATACCAGTAGTGCCACTGAACTTTACCCTTAAAATGGTAAGTTTTATGTTATGGATCTTTTACCACACTGGAAAATAAAAATGAGCCCTGGATAGGTGGCTCAGTTGGTTGGAGCATTGCCCTGTACACCAAATGGTTGTGGGTTTGTTTCCTGGTCAGGGCACATACCGAGGTCACAGGTTTGATCCCCAGTTGGAGCGAGTAAGAGAGGCAGCTGATCAATATTTCTCTTTCACATCTATGTTTCTTTCTCTCTCTCTCTCTCTCTCTCTCTCTCTCTCTCTCTCTCTCCCCCCCCCCCCTCAAATCAATTTTAAAAATGTCCTCAGATTAGGATTAAAAAGGGAAGGAAGAAGGAAGGAAGGAAGGAAGGAAGGAAGGAAGGAAGGAAGGAAGGAAGGAAGGAAGGAAGGAGCCAGGAGAGAAAACATGGAGGCAAACGTAGATTGTGGGGAGGGGCCTACTTCAGTCTGCCAGGACTCCCCCCACCTCCTGTGACTGCCTGGGCTGTACAGGGCTCCTGGTCCCCACTCACAGTGTCCCTGATCCTGGGCTGGCCTGGGACATGGCACTTTCAGGTCTGTTCCATGTGCTGGGAACTCAGCTTACTAGTAGTAAACACTGTTTTCTTCTTTCTCTCCTAGGTTGCTACGCCCAAGGACTTGTTTGGGTCTCTGGAAAAGCATTCTTAGACATGGGACATATCATTTGACAAAGAGACTTCTGTCTTGATGTTTACGCAATGGCATTAGTTGTCATATCTACATTTGTTGGTTAGTGGAAGTGTAGGGTCCTCAGACACCTAAGCAGTCACCATTGCCCTTGGATAGCATGAGCTAATGCCTCTCCTGTCCCCATTCTCTGGGCACCTTCAAATTGTCCCTGCTCTCCCGCACCCTCACAGTGTGTATCACAGGCATGAAAGTGACTGAGTTGTGACTCTCTCCGACTAAACGTGAAGCTTTGTGAGAGGAGAGACCAAATTGTACCATCTTCAGTACCCACATCTCCAAAATGCCCCTCACAGAGTGCCTCGGGCTCTTGCTCAGAGAGTACGTGAAGCCTGAGCCTCTCCATTGTCCTGCCTCTGAGGCTGAGCCTTTAAGTCATACACCCAGGTCACAGGTGAGCAGTGATGGACACACACCTGTTGACACACTGGTGTACACTGGAAAACAGTACAACTGCACTGAGCCCTTTCTGTTGAATCTTTGTGTCAAAAGTCCTATTACTTCCTATGACAGAGTCAGATCGTAGAATCACTGAGTCAAAAGCAGGAGGCTGTTATGGCTCCAGATGCACGTATCACATTGCTTTCCAGAGAACACCCACCTAATCCCCACCACAAGCTGTGGAAGCACCTGCCCACAGCACCTTGGCAGGCATGTTGCTCATTACGGCCTTTCTTAAACAAAGATCATTATGTCTATTCACCTACTGAGCTTCATTTCTTTCAGTTACAAGGTCAGCTTTTACTGAGAAACCCTCTCAGTGCAAAACACATGGGATCAGGACTTAAGGATTCTGAGTCCCAGTTGCTTTGTCTTCAAAAGGGGCTAAGACCAGGACACCTGCAGCTATAAGCTGGGCCACTCGGCAGGTGGGGTTTGTGAAAATGCACAGAACCTTTATGCAGAAGGGTCTTCGCCTCCATTTAGTCCAAGCTCCCTTTTCAGATGAAGAAACACTTCAGAAAGATGAGGTGACCATAAGCCAGGGCAGCAGCTTCTCTCCATCCATCCTCACAGAGCTCGGCCTCAGCCCCAGACCCAGAGTGTTCAGGAGCTCAGACAGAGGTCTGGGGTCACATGCTCACCCCTCACACTCTTGGAGATGCACTGGGACAGCTAGCCCTGGTCCCAGAGACAGGACAGACAGACCCACACCAGGAAAGCAGCCTGACTCCACCAGAACTATTGCACTGCTGGCTCAGGTGGCTGCCCCACCTCAGAGCTCCGTCCTGCCTTTCTGGTTAAAAAAGCTCTGGTTTCCTCTAATGACATCTCAATGGAGTGGTTAAGCAATTAAAGGAGTTTCTTGCAGCATTCCTGGCCTACATGTTTACCTCCTGTTTAGAATACTGGTTTATATTTAGGGTGATTCATTTACAATGGTTTCCTCTTTGCCAGCTTTCCCTCTGCCCTCCCACCTAGTTTCTTGGCCAGTTCCAACCTCTGGAAGCTTCTGGCTAGGATCAGTATGGATGGAACTGCTAAACAACAACATACACAATGGTGAGTCCTCCAAGTGTTTGTAACTTTGAGACATTTTGGTGGGTGACATTTTGAAGTTATTGTGTAACATAATTTTCTTTCTTTAACAGCAGAAGAAACAAGCACTATTTGATCCACTGAAGCTCCTGAGCAGAAGTGTTGATGGAATGAGAGTCCCAGGGGTGCGAGGGATACGCACGGCTTTTCCTGAGGCAGCAGCGAGCCCATCCCTGCAGCCAGGACAAGTGATGAGAATGAATGCTGTGAGGCGCTGAGGTGGGCTTGTGTCCTGAATGACCTACAACTCGGTTCACTAGGAAAGAAAGCATGAATGCGTGACATGACCTAAATATGTGCCCAGACCTACAGATGACCCAAGGCAGATAATTCTACCTTTTGTGCTAAGATCCCCTCTATAAATCGGGAGAGATAAGTGATATGAGTATGCACTGCCTTCCCTTCTAGAGGTGCTGGGAGAACTTGCAGAGAGTTCTCTTTACCGTGAATCTGATTATGTCCCAACGTAGTTCTTTAATTACTTCATGCAACCCAGAATCCTAGGAGAAGCTTTTAACATAAAACACAGAACTACACAGAACTACCTGAGTTCCTTCTAAACTTCAGTTTCCGCCAAACCCAGGACCCTCATGGTTGTAGATTCATAAAACTATAAGGCACTGGAGGTGACAGCCCAGTGATGACAGGTGCCTGCATCCGTTCCTGCCCTTCATCCCTTCCCTAGATGGGCCCCTCGTCCCAGCCGGCCCCCTTCCCCTCCGCCTGGTCACAGCCTCAGAATCCTCAACCAGCACCCCCATCAGCTTCCACCCACGGACTGCGAGTGGCATTTTGAATGGAAGCCTTTTGCCATCCTGATCTTGTCCAGCCCTCACCACTTATAGAAGAGCCAGAGCCCAGAGACACTGATAAAGCCAGGAGGAAACCTGGACTCACCACTACCAAGTGGCAGAGCCAGGAATGGGCCCAGGCCTCTGAATTCCAGCTCCACATCCACATCCTTTTTATTCCTTTAAGGCTAATAAGACCCACCTTTACTGAATTTATTCAACACATAGTGGTAGAGAGCCTACTAGATACCAGGAAGGCATTATACTCAGAAAACCACTGATCCCTCTTGGTTGAGCTAGACTAGAGTGATTTCATAAACCATAGGCCTTTTTTCTTTCACTCAGCATGGGCTGGATCAAAATTTAGATGATAGATAGATAGATAGATAGATAGATAGATAGATAGATGATTTGTGGCATTCTTGTCCCAAGGACTTTAGAAATATCTCTCAAAAAGAAGTTTACAAAGTTAATAATAATAAGATAATTAGTTACTACTACCCACTACCAGTTGTCTTGGATTATCTGGGGGGTTTCTGTGCTCTTTCCCCAGGTATTGTGCTGTAAGATTTTCTTTAAAGAACAAGACCATATATAGTTTTGATGGAAAAACTACTATGGGAGGAAAGTGAGCACATTGCTCTGAGTCTTACATCAACGTTTAGGAGAGAGAGAAAAATCTAATCATCATATCTCTTAGTTACATTTGAATTATCAACCAGAAACAAAATGTCAGTTGAGGGTCAGCTATACTAGTATGTCTTCCCCTGGTTATATTGTAGGAAGAATAGCATTGAACCAGGTATGAGGACACCTGAGTTCTCGTTATCTTCCTCCCTGAGGCAGCTTGTGACACCAGGTGAATCACTGTAAGATTGATGAGCCTCTCTCCTCCTTTATAACCTGCCTGCCTGGCAATGATAATCCTGTTATTAGGATTAGTAATAATAATAACTCCCACTGGCATTATGACTTGCCCTGTGAAGCACTCTTTCACAACAGCCCGAGAGGTGGGCAGGGCAGTTGTAACTACCACCAATTAAAGGTGAGAAACCCAAGGCTCAGGGAAGTGAAGTAACTCACACAAGGCCACCCATGGAAACTGGTGGCTGTGGGAGTGAGCATCCCGCTCTCTGCAGAATGCGTTCCCATAGCTTCTTTAGGGCAGCAGGGTTGAGACTGGAAACCTCTTCACTCCCAGAGTCCTGGAGGCACAGGGGTTGCTAGTTCTCCAGGCAGCTCTCAAGACCTTGGAAATATTAGGGCGGCTCTTGGCAGGTTTTCTGGCACAGAGATTAGGACAGGATGTTTTCAGTGAGCAGCTTCTCTGCTGTGTGCACAGACTTCTATGTATTTGCTGCAGTCGGCTCCACCTCTCTGCCATGCTGTCCTTAGCTATTTTCCTGTAAAAGGCACAACACACACACACACACACACACACACACACACACACAAATTTTAGTAGAATGGCCTTCCATCAAAATCCTTAGACTTGTAAACAACAGCCTCTTTAAGAATTTGGTAGATCATGTCCAGCAGACAGATTCTTGCAGCACATTGCCCAGGAGAAGACCAGAGGAAGAAACAGAAAACGCACACCATGTTGATTCGCAGTCTCTTGTGGGGCTGGCTCTGAGGGTCAGGCAGTCATGTGAGATGAGGCAAGGTGGCAGCAGGGACCACCACTGCCATCCCCGCATCCTTCCGGAGTCTGTGCTCTGAGTGAACCTGCCCCCAGTGCAGACACTCTCATTCATGTGATTACAGATGTCACTGGGAGGTCACCACCACCACCCCCAGGGCCTAGGGGCTGCTAACATCCCCAGCATATGATGAGTTCTCCGCTCCTGTCCACTCTAAAGTAGAGGCTGCAGACCTTAAAAAATAGCTGGTGAGAAGACAATCATCCATTTTAGCCTCAATAATATTTTTAAACTGAATATTAATGAAATAATATGGATAAAATAAACACTGATGAAACACTGGATTGGGAGAGAAGATACCCATCCACACTTCCCCTGGATTTCTCCTGGGGGCAGCTGCATGATACTAAAGGCATGTTTCACGTAAGTTCTCCTGGGAGACGGAGCTCCAGGAGAGGATGATGGGCAGAGGGTTATTGAAACTTGCACGGGTTTGTGCAGATATGACATGTCCGGTGTGACACTCCGTTTTTTAGATCACGCATTTCCACTACAGTGTAATTATGTTTACAAGGAGGTAGGAGAGGCTTCGTGCCCTACAATACCCAGTGCATCCAACTCAGGCAACACTTACTTCTAGCAAGATTGCTCCTTTTCACCACACATTTATTAACCCTCCTTTAAAAAATTTATTATTTATTTGTTTGTTTGTTTTGTTAATCCTCACCTGAGGATATTTTCCCATTGGTTTTTAGAAATAATGGAAGGAAGGGGGAGAGACAGAAAAAGAGAAACATCGATATGAGAGAGACACATCGATTGGTTGCCTCTAGCATGTGCCCCGACCATGGCCAGGGATTAAGCCTGCAACCTGAAGTACATGCCCTTGACCTGAGTCAAATCCAGGACCCTTCAGTCTGTGGGCCAACGCTCTATCCACTGAGCCAAACTGGCTAGAGCTAATTAACCATACTTTTAAAAAATGATGGAGAAATATCATTTCAGAAAGAGTGTACAACAGGGTCTGGAAAAGGTGTGGTGCACATGAGAAAATGTCCCTCTTTAAAGAGGAGCTCAGGCACAAGGTGAGAGGATGGGTAAGACACAAGACAGGACCTCAGTAAGAAAGCTCACAAGTGGGCCGTGTTCCTTGGGGCAGGCACCCCGCTGGGCAGCTCTGTGTCCAGCCCTGATGTGGTATCTAGAGAACCTGATCCAAGAGGAGGGGACTGGACTAAACCCTTTGTCATGCTGTTAAAAGAATGTGAGACCATCCCAGGGCTGGGCATTAAGGAAGGGTAATGCCTTTTTGTTTAAAATATTCCTGAACCACAGGTCTGAGTTTGGAAATTACTTTCTCAAGGCAGCTGTCCTGGGTGTAGGAGAGGCCTGGCAGGAGACAGAGGATGGTCTAAGCTGAGGCTGGAGATGTTTCAGGCCCAAGGTCAGGTCAAGAACACAGGGGAACTTCGGCCCCTCAAATTGTTGCAATTAGAGCAGGTCAGCAACCAGAAGTCACCCAGCAGACACAAGACATCTGGGAGAGGAAGGGCATTACCGCCAGGGCTCGTTATGGCAGGTTTGTGCTTCTAGTGGGGACTGGTGATGTCACTATTGAGTCTATCACGACCCTTTTGTAGAGTCAAGCCTGCAACCTCTTAGTGGAATGAAAAGCAAAAACACTCACACTTGTGGTTCTGATATCTGCCTAAAATCAGAGGGGCGCTGGTTAGAAATGCAGACTCCTGATGTCACCCTAGAATTACAGGCATGCCAGGGAGCTCTGCTGCAGATGGTATGGAAACCTCATTCTGGTAAAGGGAAAACTCTTGAGACCAGAGCGTGGGTACATCCCCAAACCCATGTGAGAGTGGCATTGACTTCCACACCAACACCTGGAAGGTAAAGTCTCTTGTCCGTGGAGAAAGTTGCTTTTCTTTTGGGCATCTTAAACTCTTGTTTTATGGAAGAGGAGGTAATACAGAAACTCCATTGCTTTATATTTTTTTAAAAATTGAAAACTAATTTTGTTTTGCTTTGGGGTGAAATGAAGAGTAGTAATTGGACCTTTTGTTTTCTTGGTTTTGATGGTCCATTTTTGTAAGAAAGTGAATACCAAGCAAAATACAAATGGATGTAGAAAATTCTGCCGAATTCAGCAGTATCCATAAAAATAAATACAACTCTAGAAACAGGAAAGCCCCCAGGGACACATGCCAGGCCTGCCCCAACCTCAGACACCCTTCAGGTAAAAAAAGTCCCACATTACAGAACTCAGCAAGAGCCAGCCATTATTTTGCCCAATCTCTGCTTTTACATCTTTCTCTAAAAACAGTTTTATTGAAATACAATTTACATACCAAACAATTCACCCATTTAAAGTGCACAATTCAGTGGTTTTTGGAATATTATGTTAGTAACTATTTAAATTGTGGTAAATACATATTTGACATAAAATGTGCTATTTTAACTAGTTTTATGTATACAATATCAAAGAGAAGAGCACAATTGCTGGAGCATATGGTAAGACTATGTTCAGTTTTGTAAGAAACTATCAAACTGTCTTCCAAAGTGGCTGAACCATTTTGCATTCCTGCTAGTAATGAATGAGAGTTCCTATTGCTCCATGTCCTCCCCAGCATTTGGTGTCAGTGTTCCAGATTTTGGCCATTCTAATAGTATGTAGTGGTATCTCATTGTTGTTTTGATTTGCATTTCCTGGATGGCATCTGATGAAGAGCATCTTTCATGTGCTTATTTGCATCTGTATATCTTCTTTGGTGAGGTGTCTCATAAGGTCTTTAGCTGCTGTGGGGTACAAACCCTCTGCTCTTTAGGAAGAAGATCTGTTTATATACTCTTTCCTTTGTTTTTGAGGTCCCTCCCAATGGTGGGTCACCATGCTGGGGGTGAGGTTTTGGCAAGATCAGTCTCTGCCTGCCCTACCCAGCTCTTCAGGCCCTTTTGTCCTTTATTGTGGAGCAAGTGTTCAGCTAGTTCTCAGGTTCATTGCAGGGAATTTTTCCTTATGTAGTTGTTTTTGTTGTGTCTTGTGTTTTTGTTGTATTGTGGGAAAAGGTGAGTTCCAGTTCTTTCTATGTTGCCATCTTGAATTGCCTCTTATTGTTAAATTTTAAGAGTTTTTGTATAATTTGGATAGCAGTCCTTAGTCATATTTTCTCCCAGTCTATGGCCTTTCTTTTTATTCTCCTGACAATGTCTTTCACAGAGTAAAATTTTTTATTTTAATAAAATCCAGCTTATTAGTTATTTCTTTCATAGATTGTGCCTTTAGTGTTGTATCTAAAAAGACTTCACCAAATTCTAGGTTATCTAGATTTTCTCCTATGTCATCTTCTAGGCATTTTATAGTTTAGCATTATACATTTAGGTCTGTGGTCCATTTTGAGATAGTTTTTGTGAAGGGTATAAAGTCTGTGTTTAGATTTCTTTTTTTGCATGTGGATGTTCAGTTGTTCCAATACCATTTGTTGAAAAGATTGTCATTTCTACATTTTATTGCCATTGCTCCTTTTTCAAAGATCAGTTGACTATATTTACATTGGTCTATTTCTGGGCTCTCTAGTCTGCCCACTGATCTTTTTATCTATTCTTTTGCAAATATCACACTGTCTTGATTACTATCTATAATAATAAAAACATAATATGCTAATTAGACCGGATGTCCTTCTGGACATCCTTCCGGACGAAGCTGGGGCTGCGAGGGAAGCCCGGGACCTGGGTGCCGGCAGCCGGGGGAAGGAAAGCCTACTCTTGCATGAATGTCATGCATCAGGCCTCTAGTAACTTTACTTTCTTGGGATTGCATAGCATCAGTCCTCTGAATTTTAGTCCCTGTAAACACTGTGTTTAGGTCTTTTGTCTCTCCATTTAAACTTTAGAATCAGTTTGTCGATGTCCACAAAATAACTTGCTGTAATTTTGTTTGGGATTGCATTCATTCATTGACATTTTGACAATATTGAGTCTTTTATCCATAAACATGGAACTTCTCTTCATTTATTTAGTTCTTCTTTGATTTCTTTCATCAGCATTTTGTAGTTTTCCTCACATAGATTTTGTGGATATTTTGTTAGATTCATAATTAACATATCATTTTTGCTACTATATATGGCATTTTGAAAAATTTTTAATCCCACTTGTTCATTGCTGGTATTTAGGAAAGAAATTCTTTTGTATCCTGCAAAATTTAACTTTGTATCCTGCAATCTTGCTAAATTAATTCCAGGAATTTTTTGTCCATTCAGATTTCCTACATGGATGATCATGTCATCTCTAATCAAAGACAATTTTATTTATCCCTTCCCTATCTGTTCAACACATTTATTTTTCTTATTGCATTAGTTGGGACTTTCATTTGTTGATGAAAAGCAGTGGTGAGAGGGGACATTCTTGCCTTGTTCCTGATGTTAGTGAGAAAGCTTCAAGTTTCTCATTAATAAGTCTGATGTTATCTGTAAGTTTTTTGTAGCTGTTTTTATCAAGTTAAGGAACTTCTCTATTTTTAGTTTGCTGAGGGTTTTAAATCATGAATGGGTGTGGGATTTTGGCAAATGCTTTTTCTGCATCTATTGATATGATATTACTATTTTATTTCTTTTTAGTCTATTGATGTAATGAAATTACATTAACTGATTTCATATGCTGAACTAGCCTTGAATACCTAGGATAAATCCAAATTGATTGTGGTGTATTTTTCTTTTTATACATTGTTGGATTTGATTTGCTAATACTTGTTTAAGATGTTTATATTTGTATTCATGAGAGATATTGGTCTGTAGTTTTTTCTTTTAGTGTCTATTTGATTTTGTTATTATAGTGATGTTGGCCTCATAGAATAAGTTAGGAAGTATGTCCTCTGCTTCTGTATTTTGGAAGAGATAGTAGAGCATTTGTATAATTTCTATCCTAAATGTTTGATAGAAATCATCAGTGAGCCCTCCTGGGCCTCCTGGTTCTTTATTAAATATTGAATCAATTTTGTTAATAGATATAGGCCTATTCAGATTGACTGTTTCTTCTTGTGTAAATTCTGACAGATTGTGTTTTTCAAAGAATTGGTCCATTTCATGTAGACTATCAAATTTGTGGGCACAGAGTTATTTATAGTATTCTTTTATTATCCTTTTGATGCCCTTGAGATCTTTAGTTATGTCTCATCTTTGATTTCTGATGGTTATTACTTATGATTTTAAGCAATATTGCTTATATCTAATTATTATTTTATTTTTTAAATATATTTTATTGATTTTTTACAGGGAAGAAGGAAGAGGGATAGAGAGTTAGAAACATCGATGAGAGAGATCGATCAGCTGCCTCCTGCACTCCCCGCAGTGGAGATGTGCCTGCAACCAAGGTACATGCCCTTGACCGGAATCAAACCTGGAATCCCTCAGTCCGCAGGCCGACGCTCTATCCACTGAGCCAAACCGGTTTGGCTAATTATTATTTTATTTTAATTATTAGTAATTTTTGTGTCCTCTTCTTTTTTTCTTAGTTAGCCTGGCCAGAGGCTAAATTATTTTATTGATCTTTTCAAAGAACCAGCTTTTTGTTTTATTGATTTTCTCTTCTGATTTCTTGCTTTCAATTTCATTGCTTTATGTTCAAATTTGTATTTCTTTTCTTCTGCTTACTTTGGATTTAATTGCTTTCCTTTTTCTAGATTCCTGAGAAGGAAGCTTAGGTGATTGATTTTAGGTCTTTCTTCTTTTATAACATATGCATTCAAAGCTATAAATTTTCCTCAAAGCACTGCTTTTGCAGCATCCCACAGATCTCGGTAAGTTGTGTTTATAGAATCTGTAATGATTTCCCATCTTTCTTTTCTGTTATTGGTAGTTGCCTCACAAGCTGACCTCCTCTACTCCACTGACTTTCACCTCACCCATCAGCCTCCTACCAGCAGTGTTACATCTTGGATCTTGTCATCCCTTAGACCTGTTCCACCTCTGGAATCTTCCTGTTGGCCTCTCCTGACCAGAACTTATTTAACTTCTACCTCTCCCACATGCTACACCCACTGAACTTGCTCTTCTTCCTGTTAGGAGTTCCTGTTCCTTTACCCCTCCCAATTCTCCCAGTCCCTTGTCACCCTCCTTTAAAGGTAATTACATGACTCCCTTCCCACTCAGAATTAGACACTGTAAATTAAAGACACTATGAGTTGATCATAATTACATTTAAATTATAATGAGTTAAACTTGACTGTGGAATCCAAGTAGTACTGCTTCTGTTTTTTTACAAGTCTCATAATTTTATGCTATACCATGAATACTATAAATAAGTAAAAATGAACAGTAAATGAAAGGACTATTGATTGCTAACACAATTATTCATTGAGAAGGATTTTCACTGCCAAGAACTCTGAATGGAAGTGGTTAAGTGCCTGTTGGTTGGTGAAGGAGTTTCAGGCTGAAGACCATATTGCCATGACAAACCACCAGAGAACTGTCAAAACTAATGGTAGTTTACAGAACTTGGCAGGAATTCATGAAAGCAGGACAGGAGTGGATTCAATGAACAGGATCAAATGCCAAAGAAAATTATCTGATTAAAGAATATGCTAGAGGAGAGAACCAGGATGGCGATGTAAGGTATAGACCTGTGCGTGCTGCCTCCCACAACAACATTGAAACTACCAACTATAATAGACAAACAGCTATCATTCAGAACCATGGGAAAGCTGGCCCAGTGGAAGTTCTACAACTGGAAGGGAAGAAAGAAGTTTATTGAGACTGAGTAGGATATGCAGAGGCACCAAGAACAGAGGTACGGAGTCATGCGCCAGGAGGGCTGCAACTGGATGCGTGTGTTTTTTCAATCGGAAGGGGTTACAAACTCTCGAATCCACTGAGCTTGTTTGGGGTGGGATTCTGACACCATTGCTGTTTGCTCTGCCCTGGTGAATCCCTGAGACCCCACCCTACCCAATTTACATCCCCGCCCAAGCTGTGCCAGAGACACAAAAGGAACCACCGGCGCTTTTACAGCATAACCCAACAAACTGCAGATTTCAACTCCTCGCACCTGTAAGGGACACACTCAAGAAGCAGACTCAGGTTCGGAGGATGCCGGAGCCGGACCCGGCTGGGCCGGCAATATGGAACCGCTGTACCAGCAAACACACAAGCAGGTCCACCAGATCTAGTCTCACATGGGATGCCGGGAGACGGCAGACAAGCAGTCTGTACACTTAGTAGAAAACGAAACCCAAGCAAGCATACCAGATATTCAGCCAGCTAGAAAGCCTAGAGATTTTGTCCAGCAAGGAGCCTCCCAACAAAACACAGAATGCCAAACTTCATGTTGACCAGTTAAAGTCTGATGTTCAGCACCTGCAGACGGCTCTCAGAAACTTCCAGCAGGAGGGACATCGAGAGGAGCTTCTGACTCGCACCTTTACCCCCAACATGGAATGCAGCGCCACCTGCGAGGCTGCAGTGCCCCCTGTGAGGCTGCAATGGCCTCTGTGAGGCTGCAACAGTCCCAGAGAGGCTGAAATGGTCCCAGTGAGGCTGAGATGGTCCCGGTGAGGCTGAGATGGTCCCAGTGAGGCTGAAACGGCCCCTGTGAGGCTGAGACAGTCCCAGTGAGGCTGAGACGGCCCCTGTGAGGCTGAGACGGCCCCTGTGAGGCTGAGATGGTCCCAGTGAGGCTGAAACAGTCCCTGTGAGGCTGAGATGGTCCCTGTGAGGCTGAAACGGTCCCAGTGAGGCTGAAACAGCCCTTGTGAGGCTGAGACAGCCCCAGTGAGGCTGAAACGGCCCCTGTGAGGCTGAGACAGCCCCAGTGAGGCTGAAACAGTCCCTGTGAGGCTGAAACGGTCCTGGTGAGGCTGAGACGGTCCCTGTGAGGCTGAAATGGCCCCTGTGAGGCTGAAACGGTCCAAGTGAGGCTGAAACGGCCCCTGTGAGGCTGAGACAGTCCCAGTGAGGCTGAGACGGCCCCTGTGAGGCTGAGACAGTCCCTGTGAGGCTGAAACGGTCCCAGTGAGGCTGAAACAGCCCTTGTGAAGCTGAGACGGCCCCAGTGGGGCTGAGACGGCCCCTGTGAGGCTGAGACGGTCCCTGTGAGGCTGAGATGGTCCCTGTGAGGCTGAAATGGCCCCTGTGAGGCTGAAACAGTCCCTGTGAGGCTGAAATGGCCCCTGTGAGGCTGAGACGGCCCCTGTGAGGCTGACACGGTCCCTGTGAGGCTGAGACGGCCCCTGTAAGGCTGAAACAGTCCCAGTGAGGCTGAAACAGCCCCTGTGAGGCTGAGACAGCCCCTGTGAGGCTGAGACGGCTCCAGTGAGGCTGAAACAGCCCCTGTGAGGCTGAGACGGCCCCTGTGAGGCTGAGACGGCCCCAGTGAGGCTGAGACGGCCCCAGTGAGGCTGAGACAGTCCCTATGAGGCTGAAACGGTCCCAGTGAGGCTGAGACGGCCCCTGTGAGGCTGAGACAGTCCCAGTGAGGCTGTGACAGTCCCTGTGAGGCTGAAATGGCCCCAGTGAGGCTGAGACGGCCCCTGTGAGGCTGAGACGGCCCCAGTGAGGCTGAGACGGCCCCAGTGAGGCTGAGACGGCCCCTGTGAGGCTGAGACGGCCCCAGTGAGGCTGAGACGGCCCCAGTGAGGCTGAGACAGTCCCAGTGAGGCTGAGACAGTCCCTGTGAGGCTGAATGGCCCCTGTGAGGCTGAGACAGTCCCAGTGAGGCTGAGACAGTCCCTGTGAGGCTGAATGGCCCCTGTGAGGCTGAGACGGCCCCTGTGAGGCTGAGACAGTCCCAGTGAGGCTGAGATGGTCCCAGTGAGGCTGAGACAGTCCATGCCAGGCTGTGATGGCCCCTGGGAAGCCGGCGGAACCACGCGAGCCGCCCCGACGGCTTCGTCAATGGCCTGCGAACCAGCGCGCAGCCCCAAGCACAACTATCACCCGAAGGGCAAGAGGGGTGAGAGCAGCTGTAGTGTTGCTTTCTCCTCACTTTTGGTAATAAAATCCTCATTTTAAACATAAGACATTACATGTCTCCGTACCCTTTCTGAGTAGAGCATGAACAAGTCATGAGAGACCTTTCCGAGCACAGGGACACTTTGCGGATGGAAATAGCTACATTTTCCATGTGTATGACCTTTGACCCAGCAACAAAAAGCGTACACCTATGGATGAGGACAGTGGGGGGGTAAGGGCAGAGGGTGGGGTGGGAACTGGGTGGAGGGGAGCTATCGGGGGAAAATAGGGGAACAACTGTAATAATCTGAACAATAAAGGTTTATTTTTAAAAAAAGAATATGTTAGAGGAAATAAATTTTGAAGAAGTTGGCATCAAGGATGGACATGGGCTATGCTGGCTACTCCATCCAAGGCAATGGTGCTCCAACTTTAATTCTTTAAGCTGTAGAATTCTTTCTTCAAACTGAAACAAAACCAGAACTATGATTAAAATAAAGTCAGGGATCTGGAGTCTTTTACCCAGTCCTACTGACTTTGGAAGGACTTCTTTAGAATGATCAATATGGGAGATAGTTTGAAAATCATTGGCCTGGGAAATTCACCCTCTCCTCACCCAACAACCATTGGTTGCTATCATAACTGGCCATCAAGTATGAGAATACTACTATTTATTAAAATATTTATACTGGACTACCTGAATATGTGTGGAGTTATAATATAATATGCAATAAATAATAGAATCTGGGCACACATTTCTATTTGTGACTTTTTTCTAGGAAACATTCTCAAATTCTTATCTTTCAAAGTTACTATGTGCCATTGCTTTTTTTCCCCCCTTAACTCCAGCACCCAGATACCTATGGTTAGGAGCTTTAATGTTATCCTCTTTAGTATCTCTATTAATTATTCATCTATTCCTTCAATAATTAATAACTAATTACTAATTATACTAAAGGCCCAATGCACGAAATTTATGCAAGGGGCTCAGCCCTCACAACCTCAGCTTCATCTGGAAGGTCATCTGGAAGGACGTCCAGAAGGATGTCCAGAAAGTTGTTCAGCTGTCCAGTCTAATTATTATGCTTTTATTATTATAGATATACATATGTATGCATATGGTAGGCAATTGGAAAACAAATTTGAATAAGGCATAATCTCTGCTCCCAAAAAAATTTGGTGTCTAACAGAGATTAAAATCACTAGAAGTTTGCACAGAATGTTATGGGAGCTCAGAGAAAGGGCATCTTAATTTGCCTGATGATCATGAGCAGAGGTCAAGGGATACTTACCAGAGAAATGACAGTTGACGAATTGTGAAGGTAAGATTAAGATAAAATAAAATTATTTGCAAGAGACATGGAGCAAAGACTAGATTGTGAAAAACTTTGGGCTTTTTCCTCTTGCATTTATATAACATTCTCAAACAGATAAAACTATAGAAATGGAGAACAGATAGATAATTGCTTGAGTTTAGGGCGAGGGCAACTGTAAGGGTGTAGCAAAGGGAAGTTTATTGGGTGTTAGAACTCTTCTGTATCCTGCCTGTGGTGGTGGTCACACAAATCTATTCCTGTGTTAAAATTCATAGCCCCCTTCCAAAGATTAAACTTAATGTCTGATCAAAAATTTATAACTGTTTTTGCAAAAATCATAACTAACTGGTTCAAGGTCAACCATTCAAAGCACTGGGGGAATGGAGTAATGAAACAATGTTCTTTTTCTTTTTTTTTGCTACAGTGACTTGTCAGTTTTCTAAACTATTCATTATATCATTAGTTTACAAAATATTGCCACATTTTAGTATTTACATTCCTTTTTAATTGCTCTCACAATAATGATGTATTAGAAAGTTTGACTCCCATTTAAAAATAAAACTGGTAAATTTTTATCTTTCTATACCTTATAACCTTTTGCAAAATAATATTCTAAAATGCAGATTTTTAAAGGAATAACTATAAATACTTTATATTTTCTAGAATTGTTATAGAGTGAGTTATCAGTAACTTTCAAATGCAGTCTGTTAGCTGAATATTTTTAATAAACTATAGTACAGTTATAAAAAAATAATTGGATTTTTTAATACCAATAAAAAATTTTAAACTGAAAATTTCAAAAAATAACATTTAAAATAAGTATAAAAATATCTGTTGATTGTCATCTTTTGCAGTAGTGCTGTTCTATAAAGTCACTGTAAACACTGCATTATTGCTTCTGGGGGAAATAAAGCCTTAGATTCCTTTGAGTCTCTGGTTACATTTGCATTAACAAATCAGTACTTAGCCTGTTTTATGTGTGTTTCTATTTAAAGACATCTTTAATATATATTGTTGTTTCATTAACATTGAACTCACAGCCAACAGCTCTATCGCTTGTGTCTGAAAGAAGCTCATCTAACACACAGATTTTCTCCACAGCACAGCCTCATACTTAGGAACATCAGACAATACTCAGAACTAAATGACAAAATTATCCCTTCATCCCACCCCTCCCCCCACCAAAACAAACACAACAACACAAAAGTGTGGGAAATGTGGCACTAAATTGACTTTGAAAATGATGCCCTGGTCAGCCGTGCATCTAAGGGTCTGGAGTTCCATTTACGACCCTGGGTTGCAGGTTCAATCCTGGCCCTGATTAGGGCACTCATGGGAGGCAACCTATCTCTCTCGCCCATTCTCCCTCTCTTCCACTCTCCCTAAAAATCAATGAAAAAAATATTAACCAAAAAAAAGGAAGGAAGGAAGGAAGGAAGGAAGGAAGGAAGGAAGGAAGGAAGGAAGAAAGAAAGAAAGAAAGAAAGAAAGAAAGAAAGAAAGAAAGAAAGAAAGAAAGGGATACTTATTTACAGAGTTAAAACAAACAGACAGCACATCATCTTGTTTGACCTCAGCTGGGAATGTTGGGTAATTCAAAATTTTTGCCACTCTCCACATGACCACAAATGACCATGAAAACACCGCATCAGCAAGTAGGCATATTTGCAAATTACAGAATCCACTAATAATGTGACTTGACTGTTCCTGGGACAAGATCTAACAGAAGATGTTCAAGACCTCTTCATAGACACTGTCAAACATCACTGAGAGGACGAGGAGAAAAGTTTTAAATAAATAGAGGGACACACCATGTTTTTTATTGAAAGGGTCAATATTATAAAAATGTCAGTTCTCTCCAAAGTAACAAGATGCAATACCAACATGTTTTTATGGAAATTGAAAAACTGATTCTAAAATTTATATGTTAATGCAAGGGGTTAAGAATAACCAAGATACTTGTGAATAAGAATAACCTGGGAGGATTAACTCTGCCAGTTGTGGTATTGGCACAAGGGTGGGTCAGTTCCCAACAGAACAGAAGATGGCCAGAAAAAAAGCAGTCACATATAAATGCTGGGTTTATGACCAAGACAGCATTCCGAACAAACAAAGCAGTGAGAAGATGACTTTTTTTCTATATATATATAAATGGTAATCAATTAGCTATTTATATGGAAAAATGAACTTTGACCCTTCACACCATAAGCAAAATCATTCCAATTTGACTGTAGTTTTAAATGTGAAAAGCAAAAGGACACCAAAAGTATTAGCTATAAAGAAAAAAATTAATAAATTGGGTTATTTAATATTTCTTTAATTCTTAAATTAATTTAAGCAATTTACTTAATTTAAGATTTAAATTAAGACTTTGGTTCATCAAAAGATACCATTAAGAGAGTAAAAAAGCAAGCCACAGAGAGAAGATATTTGTCACACCAATAATGCACAAAGATCTCCTACCCAGAATATATATAAAATGAATGATAAATATGGTCAATAAACATTTGGAAAAGGGTCAATCTTATTAGAATTTAGAAAATACAAATTAAAACAAAATATTGTTTTTCATTTATCACATTAGCTTAGATAAAAAAGCTTAATAATCAGGTTATGGAAAGGTATGAGGAAAAGAGCTAATAATGATCAGTTTAGAGGAAAGTCTGAGGAGGTAGGAAATTAATGCTTTTACTTAGAAGAACAATTTAAAATATTCATCAAGTTGTAAACATTTATCCTTTGAAAATAGAAATTCTGGCAGAACTTCAGAAAGATATATATATCTATGTGTGTGTGTGTGTGTGTGTTTGAATAGTTATTGAAACATCGTTTGCAATGAAAAAATAGAAACAACTTAAATACTTATCAATTTGGAAATAATTTACACTATATCCATAGAATGACAAATTATGCAGCTAAAAAAGAATGACTCATGTTCACATATAGCAGCATGGAAAATAACAATAAGCTAGTAAATTATAGTAAGTACATAGTATATATCATGCAGTCCAGTGGTGTTTTAAAAAAGAAAGAAAATAATAGATTTGCATATGTCTAGAGAAAAGTTCTGGAGGATTACACACCAGTTTAGTATGGTTATCTTTTGGGGATTAAGATTATAGAGCAAATTTACTTTTCAATTAATTTGTGTGAAGGATTGTTTTATTTTAATATAATGTACTTGTGTTATTTCCTCTACAGAAATATTTTTCAAAACTAAAATTTTAAACTAAATTGGCCAAGCTTAAAATTTTAAATTTTCAATAAGAAAAAAGAGTCAGACGAGTAATATCAATCAGGTATTAAAACCATCACTTAGAGACAAATTGTAGCAGAATGCAGTCAGGAAAGTAGAAAAGTTACTGTTTTGACACCTGAGTCACAGCTGCCCCCAAGCATCTGAAAAGACAACTGAAGCAGAAGCAAGGACAACAGGAAATTTAAAAGGCCAACATAAGGAAGCCAGATCGATAATTCAAAAATATTCTCCCAACAAAAACCATCATAGCAAAGATTTTTTAAAAAATATACTAAATGTAATCATTCATAAAAGCTGTAATTTAATCTGACAGTAAAACACAAGAAGCAATATTAGAGAGTTGGTTTAGTATATTATATATTTTAGCTTTGAAAACCATAGAAATCAGTTATCTGGTTTTTTTCCTACAAAACACCCATTTTTCCAAAGCAGTATGCATAATTTTAATTAGGATATAACTGACATTTCATCATTTTTATTTTTTTAATGTTTTTTTATTGATTTTTAGAGAACTAGAAAGGGAGAGGGGTAGAGAGATAGAAACACCGATTAGAGTGAAACTTCATCAATAGGCTGCCTCGTGCATGTCCCCCACCAGGGATTGAGCCTGCAACTGGGGCATGTACCCTGACCTGGAATTGAACCAGTGACCTCTTGGTTCATGGGTCCATGCCCCTCAACCACTGAACCACACCTGCTGAGCTATTTCATACTTTTTAAATATAAAATGAAGTCATTGAGTAAAAAAGGTTATCTGCTTTTTAAAAGTAATGAGTTTGAAGGGAAACTCCGTCATCTATATCATTACAGATATAAAGTATAATGGCTGGTTCAACATTTTAGTGCCTGACAGGAGGAATCATGATTGATAAGAGGATCAATATGAAATAATTTGATTAGAATAGCAATATCTAACTTCTGAAATGCATCCATGCTCTTTTGCAAAATCACATTAGAGTCAAGTCTGTTTATTTTCACATCTGTTATAACTTCTATTGCAAAGGAGAAATACTATTGTCTTATTTCCCAAGAGATATACACAGAGCAAATATTTTTTTCTCCAGGGAACTGGTGCAAACCAATATAAGATCTAAGTTCTTCACATAATTTATAAAACAAGAGAGGCCTTTTAAAATTTATTTTCTGAAGGCAAAGAATTTTAAAGGAGAAAAATGTTTCCCTCTGGAGCAATTCCAAGGAATCCCCAAATATTTTATTGTCAGCTGTTGTTTTTTTTAAATTGTAGAGGCAGACGGGCTCTGACAAGCCACGGAGATGAAAGCAGTGAGTATGGGTAAAGATGCTGCGATAAGAACACCCCAGACTTCGCCTTTGGAAGTATCACCATGACAGAGTCAAGGGCATTTCCCATTTAACTCAGGAAAGAACAGGTGTAAGGCAGAGGCTCTGTACTGACCTGGCTAATCTGCTTTTAGATTTGAGAACTAATCAGATTTGCATAAATGTGTCTGTTTCAGGAAAAGCAATGTAATTTCTTATAATAGCAAGATATTGAAAGCATTCAGTTTGCCTAAAATTAAAGGAATGGCTAACCAAATTTTGTTATAATCATAAAATCAAATACCATTCAGCCACTAAAAATTATACTTTAAAAATATTTCACAATATAAAAATATGCTCACCTTATAATGTTAAAAAACAAGAATAATAAAGAACTACAATGCAGGTTTAGGTCCTGATATGCACAGAAAAATGAGTAGGAGGAAATATCACAGAATGCCAACATGGACCAACTGAAGGACAGCACACATCCAGGGCACGCTTCCTATAAAAAGAAGAAGATGACAAAGGGAAGCAACAAAAGAAACAAAACTCAAGATCTCACCATTGGGTGGTAGAGAGCCATCTACCTGCCAGCTGTGCTCCCTGGGTAAGTTGTTAACCTCAATTTCCTCATATGTAAAAATCCTTTTGTTGTAAGGATTAAATGAGAGAGCATAAGTAAAGCAATTTATATTGCCTAACGAAAGAGGAGCTCAAAATGACACAATTAAAATAATAATGATGATATGATACTAGTAATTGACATTTATTAAATGCTGACTCAGGTTCAGACGCTGCATTTGGAGTATTATTTTGTTTAATCTTCAAAACCACCTTATGGAGTTAGGAACTATTATTTCCACTTTACAGAACCTGAAGGCACAGAAGTTAATGTAACTAGACTGAGCTCAACAAAATGTGGAAGTAAAGCTGCAACTGCAGACTTCACATTACACCCTCAGCTCCATGGCTCCTGAAGACCTCCTGAGCAAGGACAGGCCACTGGGTGGGAGTCTCAGCTCTGCCACAAGGTTGGCAGGAACTTGCTCGACACTTAGCTTTATTGTCTAAAATACAAGGTGTCTAGTAAAGGGGTTCAAGTGCCAAAGGCTGCAAGCTGGCACCTCCCTTTCCCTCTCCCTCCTCCTCTTTGTGCATGTGTGTGTCTCTGTGTCTGTGTCTCTGTAAGTCTGCACGTTCTGTGCCATCTACCCCTGACATTCTGTGTTAAATTAACTAACATATGAAGATAATAAATTTGATCCCCAAGGACCTGTGGTTAAGATCAAAGGGGACTTAATCCTTTAATCACACTGAAGAATTTTTCTGTGTGTGTTGTTTTTTAATTATGGTAAGAAAACAGCAACACATAAATCTTACCATCTTAACCATTTGAAAGTATATGGTTCAGTAGTGTTAAGTATATTCACAATGTTGTGCAAACAGTCTCCAGAATTTTTTCATTTTGCAAAACTGAAACTCTATACTCAGTAAATACCAACTTATTCCTCCCCTCAACCCAGCCCCTGGCAACCACCACTGTACTTTCTGTTACTATGAATTTCACCATTTTGTAAAATTTAGTGGAGTCAAGAAGATAGTGTTTGTCTTTTTGTGACTGGCTTATTTCACTTAGTATAATGTCCTCCAGATTTATCCATGTTGTATCATGTGTCAGAAAATCCTTCCTTTTCAAGATCAAATAATATTCCATTGTATTTTGGTTTTCCCTTTATCTGTCAATACACACTTGAGTTGCTTTCACCTCTTTTTTTATTGTAAACATGGGTGTGCAAATATCTCTTAGAAATCCTGCTTGAAATTCTTTTGGATAAATACCCAAAAGTAGAATTGCTGTCAAATAGTTGTTCTATTTTTAATTTTTTGAAGAACTGTTCTCCATAGTGGCTGCACCATTTTACATTCATGCCAACAGTGCACAAGGGTTTTCTGAGTTTTTAAAAGAACAGAAATTCCCTGTTATAAAAAAGTACAGTATTAACTTTCTTTCACAAGATAAATATAGTTTGATCTTCAGATTTACAAGTACCCCAAATAGGTCAAGCTCCTTAAATAATATAGCAAGAGATAGTATACGAATGCTTTAAAAGCTTTGCTCGTTCTAGAAATGACGAGCTGATATAACACTGGGAAGATATAAACATACTTATTTTGTCAATAAAGAAAAGAAAATATTAACATAAAGTAACTATTATTACTATAAAATCTATCTTAATTGGCATATTGTGAAACAAAGATACACTATTATATTTCCTTTAAAAATAGGAAGATGAGCCCTAGCCAGTGTGGCTCAGTGGTTGAGCATCGATCTATGAACCAGGAGGTCATAGTTGGATTCCTGGTCAGAGCACATGCCCGGGTTGTGGGAGGCATGCAGGAGGCAGCTGATCAATGATTCTCATCATTGATGTTTCTCTCTCTCTCTCCCTTTCTCTATGAAATCATTAAAAAAAATTATATATTTTTTAAAAGTAAGATGACAAGAATAATCACTTTTCCTTTTCTATTTGAAAGACACATGGTTCGGCTGCCTCTCGTCCTTGCCTTGACAGGGGATCAAACACAAAATCCAGGTATGTGTCCTGACCGAGAATCCAACCTGCACTGGACAGTGCTCCAACCAACTGAGCCACACCTGCCACGGCTAACCTTTTCTATTTTTAATAGAAATAAAAATCATCACCTTTTCTGTTAATCACCTTTTCTATATTTCAGAATTTTAGAATTGCTGTGTGATTTAAATTTTTTTAAAATATATAGTTCTGGATATGAGGGCAATATGTCACCCATTGATGGCCAGGGGGATTCGGCTGCTCTGGTGTCACCATTCCCACCCACTCCACCTGCATCCCCTGAAGCTGCACTCCATGAAGAGACACTCTGGCCCCATAGATATAGGAGGACTGTTCTTGGTAAAGAGCATAGGAGTAGCTGCCTTCATGCTAGAGCCTCAACACTCGTTCTCAAGATCCATCTGTAGGAGAACGTAGGGCAGTTCCAACACTCCAGACATATCCACCTGAGGAGTTGCACTTGGCAGTCTGCCTTTAAAAATTTTTTTTAAAGTACTATAGTTCTATTTTTTGTCTTATTATTTGGGCATATCATGACTTTTTGGAAAGAGAATTCAAAGGTACTAACCAAAAATATCCTATATAATAAAAGCCTAGGAGGTGTCGCGTGACGTCATCACAAGATGATCACCACAAGATGGCCGGCAGGGAAAGGCAGTAGTGGGCAACCAGGCTGGCAGGGGAGGGCAGTAGTGGGCGACCAGGCTGGCAGGGGAGGGCAGTAGTGGGTGACCAGGCTGGCAGGGGAGGGCAGTTGTGGGCAATCAGGCTGGCAGAGGAGGGCAGTTGGGGGCCATAAGGCCGGTAGGGGAAGGCAATTGGGGCCGAGATCAGGCCAGCAGGGCAGGGCAGTTGGGGGCAATCGGGCCAGCAGGGGAGCAGCTAGGTGTCAAGCAGGCAGGCAGGTGAGTGGTTAGGAACCAGCAGTTCCAGATTGTGAGAGGGATGTCCGACTGCCAGTTTAGGCTCAATCCCTGTGGGTTGCCTAAACCGGCAGTCGGACATCCCCCAAGGGGTCCCAGATTGGAGATGGTGCAGGCCAGGCTAAGGGACACACACACACACACACACACACACACAAATTTCATGCACGGGGCCTCTAGTACTAGAAATAATAAACATATTCAGTGAAATGACAGCATAAGGTGAAACTATGAACACTCTTCCTAGAGGCCCTTCATTAGAAAATACAGTAAAATTCTCTTTGTGGGATGATTGAAAATAATTGCCCACCAAACACCTGGGGAGATAAGCAATAGACACTTTAGGGCTCAGTTAACTCAGTCCTTTAGTAAAAAAAAACCCTGGCCCATGTGGTGTGGTGCACAGGTTGTGACCCTAATACGTCTAAAAAAGATTTCACGTGTCCACGTACAATATGACTGTGAGCACACAGAGGGCCTGGGAGGAAGGTCATGGCCAGCAGAGGTTACTTCACGGTGAGAGGAGGGATTAGAGGTGGTGTGGCTGGGACTGTCACTTATAATTTATGCATTTCTCTATTATTTGAACTTATACTAAACATGTTGTCTATGCAACTTTTTTAAACAATAAAGAGAAGAAAACTATGGCCCAGCCCAATAAATCAGTACAATAACACCTGATAGCCAGGTATGCAGTGGACAATTGGATGAACAGAAGAATGGCTGGAGTGAGAGTGCACAGGTGGCTGTGGGAGTGTGCTCAGGCTCACCCAGCAGGAGGTACCCCAGCTCACAGGCCAGTCAGGGGCAGGCACCCAGGCGGAGGTGGTGCTCTGGTGGGGTCTTGGTGAGTAGGAGCCAGCCATGTGGAGGAGGGGACATGTTCCACCAAAAGGAACTGATATCGGGAGAGTGTTATCATACAAACCATGAGAGAAATGCCTTTGAAAAGTAAAAAACAACCCACATCAAATACCAGAGGAAAGTAAAAATTAAGGGCAGCAAATATCCCACTGTATTTCATATCCAGGAAGAAATGGGTTGCCTTAGCAAGAGCAGTTTCCATAGAGTTGTGGGGTGGAAGTCAGACTGCAATGGGTCAGAAAGAAAATGAAAAGCAAGAAGAAGAAAACACACAAAATACTCTTTCAAGTAAAGCAAGACTGGGAGAAAGAGGCTGTGCACTAGTAGCCAAGAGCAAAAGCTATGGGCTTCTGAGAGTTCTAATCAGAGGAGATAAAAGCTAGAAGGAAGGGCCCTGGCTGGGTGGCTCAGCTGGTTGGAGTGTCACCCTATATACCAAAAGGCTGTGGGTTCAATTCCCAGTCAGCGCACATACCTGGGTTGCAGGTTCAATCCCTGGTCAAGGTGCATATGGGAGGCAGCCAATTAATGGTTCTTTCTCATATCGATGTGTTTTTTTCCTCTCCCTCTCTCTCAAAAAAAGTAATAAACATATCCTCAGGTGAGGATTTAAAAAATTTATTTTCAACTTAGATCAATGACTCAAAATGACATCATGTTTCTCAAACATACAGAGAAGCCAGGATGGTAGTTGCAGTGTTGGAGCTTCAAACTCACAACTTAAACTTCCCTGGGCAATTTTCAGCATCCATCACACAAACACTGGCCCCTGTGCTGCTGCGAGTTTGGCAGCTGTGAACGTTACTGTGACTGGGGGCTGTGTTCTTGACTCACCTACGTCATTCTGAATCACAGAGTCCTCCAACTTTTTGTTACCGTCTGGACACAGATGAGACAAACCAGAATGTGATCATGAATAAATCTACGGAAAATAGCTTTTAAGTCTGGTCAACAAGGAACGAGGGTTTTCACTGCAAAGAGGTCACTAAATACCCTGGCTTTCTCAAACAGGGCTTGCTGGAGTCTAGCTGCATTGGGCATTATCTCCAAGGTTGCAACTTGCCACCCAAGCAGACCACCGGGGAGAAGCTGGCAGAAGCAGCCAGAGCTGCTGTTTACAGTCTTTTCTGCATTAACAGCTAATGACTTGAACACTGTTTACTCCCAGTGATGGAAAGAATGAAACTGGCAGTGAGAAGATGCAGTCAGAGGCCCGGATTAATATAAATTTGCTGAAGGACAATTCTCCCTTGGCTTCTAGATTGTCAAGGCCACCCTCACTTCTAAACTGTGGAACTTGGTGCTTGGTAGTCTAAATAATCTGGACAGCTCCCAGTAGAACTTTCTAGGAGGATGGAAATGCTCTGTATCTTTGCTGCCCAAGATGGTAGCCACCAGCTGTGTGTGGGAGTTGGGCACTTGCAATGTGGTTACTGTGACTAAGGAACTGGATTTTTTATTTGATTTGATTTTAATTAATTAAAATTGAAACTTCAATAGTCATATGTGGCAAGTGGCTATGGAATTAGAGCAGATCTAGAAAATCAAAATAAGTTTTGCTTGACTGAGGAAAAATGACTATTTCCTGCAGCAGCTCATAAAAGCTCGTTTCCTCCTCAGGGTGGATCAGAGCCATGGCTCAGGTGAGGGACAGAGGTTGGTTTTCACCTAAATGAGAGTCATGCTTTCCACCTAAATGAGAGTCATGTCCCAAGCCAGTCACTGGAAATGTTATTGATTCAAAGCTTTTTGGAGTACAACATTTAAGAAATTTGCGAAAGTATAAAACAGAAAAAGATCCATGTTAAATACTAAGATGGGCTGTATTTATCAAACACTAAATGGAATCATACACCCTCCTAAAGAAGCACATTGAAGTTTTTATTTATAAGCCATGAGAATGCTACAAATAGGCGAACCTGTAGATGTGTGTCTCACCAGGAAAATGTATAATGTAATGATTAACAAGGCTGTAGCCCAAACAGCAGCAGTTCTCAACCTGTGGGTCTCGACCCCTTTGGGGGTCGAACGACCCTTTCACAGGGGTCTCCTAAGACCATTGGAAAACACATATATAATTACATATTGTTTTTGTGATTAATCACTATCTTTTTATTATGTTCAATTTGTAACAATGAAATTGGGGGTCACCACAACATAAGGAACTGTATTAAAGGGTTGTGGCATTAGGAAGGTTGAGAACCACTGCCATACAGAGTAAGCATTCGTGTGTAAATAGATACATGGTAGCCACAGTTATTTTGTTGTTCCCCCTTCATAAAGTAAAGACTGATAACAGTGTAGAGAGGCTCAGAGATAATCCCTGTGTACTGATCGTACCCTGATATTCTTAGGTTTAACATATGGAGATGGGTAAACCAGCCTTGCTAATACTTCTGATTATCCATTGCTGATGCTTTATACACACTCCATATGCTCCAGAAGAGTCTGCATAGGATAAGGGATGGCAGTTGTTCAGCAAACAGAGCATTTTACTTGAATGCAAAGAATTGCAGAGCTTAGGGAGTAAATCCTACATAATAAAGCCTAATATGCTAAGTGTCCAGTCATCTGTTCAACCAATCAAAGTGTAATATGCTAATGATATGCTAAGGCCGCTCAACCGCTTGCAATGACGTGCACTGACCACCAGGGTGCAGTCGACCGTCGACCAGTCACTATGATGTGCACTGACCACCAGGGGGCAGACGCTCCAACTGATAGGTTAGCTTGCTGCTGGGGTCGGGTAGATCAGAACTGAGCAAGATGGGCCGGACATGCAGTGGAGCCCTCCCGTGGTCTCTTCCCAGCTGGCCAACCTTCCAGATCCCTTCCCCGGGCCCAGTCGTGTATCGGTGGGGTCCCTCAGCCTGGCCTGCACCCTCTCATAATCCGGGCTGAGGGAATCCCTCCCCAGAGTGCATGAATTTCATGCACCAGGCCTCTAGTTAATATATAAAGCATTAACATTGTCCTAAATTCCAAGGCCTTTTAAGATGTATCTCTCTTCACCTTACAAAAATAGAGTAAATACTATGTTCTCTGTTTTAAGGATAATATCAGAAGCCAAACTTTCTTCTACTAGAATATTAAATCTCAAGTGTGTTTTTTAAAGGCCAAGTCAGAGCTTACCTTAAGGTTTTTCCTCCTGGAATTGTTGTGTAATGATAAAGTTTAGAAGAGATAGTCTGATAATGAAAGTGGATTAAACATATCTTGGAATAGATTGTTGAACACCTGTATTTCATAGGAAAACTCTCATCCCAACTCTGCAGTTTAAAGGTGTATGTGCAAATCGACACACACACACACACACACACACACACACACACACACACGTGTACACGTGGCCCTACCTTTTCTGAATGTTGCCTTTGGGGAGTTAGAGGGAGATAGCAAGTAAAAGTGCAGTAGCTATGAAATCTGTATGAAAATTTAAAATCTAGTATTAAAGCCATCAGTTCTTAATTTCTTCCTAAATAAAACCTCCTTTGGAAATGGCTCACGATGCGTTCATGAGTGAATCACATGAGTGTCCTTGCACCCTTCATGACCCTCTCTCAGGAAACAATGGGACACATTGAAATAAATTCTTAAAAGTTGTTTTATACCATTTTTTAGCCTTGGGATATGAAAGTTGGGAAAAGGAACAATTTTCTTTTCAACCAAATAAAACAAAAAACATTTCTGCCATCTTCCATTTTGAAATAGCCCCTGAGACTGGAACTGCGGTTTTAGGGCAGGTTAGTGTGGTCTCCCTCTGTGACTCCTTTCCAAGAGTAGTTACTATAGGCCACCTGTGCTGCTGACTATCTGCAGGAGCTTGGGAGATGCACTAGGCCTGGTGGGAGCTCAGATCTGGAAACCCCCAGAATAAGTCCCTTAGCAAGGAAGCAGACCCCTCTCCCCTCCCTGCCTCCTTCCTTCTCTCCACCACGTACTGAGCACGCCCTAGATGTAGGGATAAAAAGATGATTAAGAGCAGACCCGGTCCTTCAGGAAATGGCAGTCTAATGAGGCAGAACTAAGCAGGACTCTCACACACCTAACCAGCTACCATCTCTCTGTTGTGCAATAAATGAGACTGTGGTGATGGAACCCGGCCTGGAGCCCCTGAGCTTCTGTGCAGATCACTTCCTAGCTCCTCTTCCCAGAGCTGCTGTCAATACTGCTGCATGTTCTTCCCAATGGCCATCAGACACCGTGTTAGCACAGATGCTCAGCTCATGTTTAGCAGACTCTGGGCTTCTGCTTGGCACTGGGCTACAAAGCTGTAGACCATAGAACCTGCCCTCAGAGAGCCTACCCTGCCATGGAAAAGAGCTGATCACATGTCATCAGTAAGCAGGACAACAGGTCAAGGGCAAAGTATTCTCAAAGAAAGAGGTGAGTAGATGAAATACATACAGTGAGTGTGCTGGGGACACAGCATGTCAGACATACCCTATCAGATCCCTGAAAACTAAACTAGATAAAAGGGGATCTCCAAAAAGTTTTTAATTTGAATCCTCTTTCAGGAAGAAAAACATAGCACCAACACAAAAATAATCAGCTAAAGTCTATCTTAACTATATATTGAAATCTGAAGTTTTAAATAGAATCTAGTGGAGACCAAAAGCATCTTGCTTCTCAGAAAGAACCATAAGAAAGTGTGGGTTTGTTTGTGTGTTTTGTTTTGGTTTTAGAGTTTGTATGGAGGGATAGCTTTTGCTTGTTTGATTTTTTTTTAAATAATAATAAATAACAGTTGGCAATAGAAAACGCCAGTACTACTCTGCAGGCAAGTTCTCAAACAATCTTCAGGAGTCCTCAAAAACTGAACACAAAGTACCTTCATTGGGGAAAAGAAGAGGAGAACAACCCTCCCATCCCCTCACCCCGCCCACCAAACCTCACATTTTTTGAAAAGTCCAGCATTCAGAAGAAGCTTCATTGCCTGGCCTACATTAGCTGGTGGTAATTTGTAATTCAGGTTAAAAACAAAACAGAAGTGAACATTGTTCTGACACTTGCCCTGATAACATCCCAAGAAAACTCTAGAGCTGGCAAGAGAGAAAAGCAGATAATGGTCCGTGCTGTTATTTGAGTTTAAAAAGCACTGTGATTTTTCTTTTAAAGGGACATCTTCAGTTTCCCTGCACACGGTTTCTAACTGCAGCTCAAAATTTTCCACTAGGCTCCCCCCTGAGAACAAACACTGCTCCGCAAACAGAGCTTGATGCCACCACGCTTCCCAGCTGCCCTAGGAACGCTGCAGAGCCCCTGCCAGCTGCACCCCAGCACAGAGTTAGACCTCGGCCAGCAGATTCGTTTTATCCATTGGACTCCCGCTCCCCTATAGGAATTATTTTCTCTTTCTCCTTCGCCTGTAAAAATAGGATGAATTCCTCAGACCGGCAACCCATGTCTTTTATAAGCACAATGGCCATTCTAGGGTGATAAAAATGCTTTATATTTATCAAGTGCTTTAAAGATAACAAAATGTATATTTTGCATTTAATATTTAATCCTCTAAATAGGGCTTTGAGAAAGCTATCGTCATCCCCATTTAACTGAGCCTAAGCGTCCTTATTTATCTCCACTCCTACCTTAAATGTCAATTAAGTGACAGGAAGACTGAAAAAAAGGTATAAGTTCATAAGAACAAAGATAATGGGAAAGGAAAGTAGAAGACAGTGAGGGACAGCAAGACAGATCAACTTTTGGGTAATATAAGGATTTTTTTTACACAGAGGACAGAAAAACTTACCTACCCCACTATGTTCCCTTTCTTAGAAACCTACTAGAAGATGTACTTCAGCAAAACGAGGATATAAACCAAGAAAGGAGAAGATATGGAATCCTGAATGCAGAAACTCTGAACAGGAGTGAGGCAAAGGGCACCCAGGGGTGACAGCTGGTGGCCACCGTCTAGGACAGTGGTTCTCAACCTTCCTAATGCCGTGACCCTTTCATACAGTTCCTCATGTTGTGGTGACCCCAAATTTCATTGTTACAAATTGAACATAATTGAGGCATAGTGATTAATCACAAAAGCAATATGTAATTATATATGTGTTTTTCGATGGTCTTAGGTGACCCTTGTGAAAGGGTCGTTCGACCCCCAAAGGGGTGGCGACCCACAGGTTGAGAACTGCTGGTCTAGGACCATCTGTACTGGAGCAGCGAAGGAGGAGGACACCAAGACATAAGCAGAACAGAATGTTCAGAGCTAGGTCTGGGAGTTTGAAAAAATTATTCCTGGGCATGTTACAGGCTTGTTGGAAAAGTAGGAAAAAAATTGAATAATAGAGACATACAAAACTAAGCAAATAGAAAACACAGGCATTGTTTACTCCAGGGTGGGTGAAGGTTGGGAGAGAAAGAAAGCGTCAACATAGAACACAACTTAGTTCAGAAGTGATATGTACATGCTAAAATAACATGAGGAACCAATATTTATTTAACCAAAATATGAGCCATTATTATGTTATGAGGATGGAGGAAAGGGATATGTATGTTGGGTGGGAGCAGTGGAGATTAGTTAAGAACTAAACCTTCAAATATCATAATGAAAATGTCAACAGGTCTAAAATCCATAAATCAGTAAAAAGCATAATAAGTACATTGTTTATAAATATCGAGGCAGTTATCAGAAGAACTATAAGAAATTAAAGACATTGGTTGCCTCTGGGGCAAAGTATGGGAATAATAGAGGGGTTGGGCAGAGGGCTGAAGTATTTCCTTAAAAGCCTTTGTTCTTCTTGACTGTTTAAACTCTGTCAATTTATTATTTTGATAAAAATTTTAAAATAATATTTTCAATAGTATTTAGTTAAATTGTGTGAAATACAATTAAATCCTGTATTTTACACATTTAAATCATGGGATGTAGTTTTACCGCTATAACCAGCAAGTATTTGATCTTAAATGAGACAGACCTAGTCAATAGAACCTTCAAGCTGAAAAGAGCCATGGGCATCTCCTGTGACAGTCCTAGAGCCTGGAGATTTAATATTGGATTGAAATTCAAGGCCTCTGAGTACTTAAAAAATTACCTCTAAAGAGTGTTTTAATGACAGAGTAGAATTTAGGAAAACTTAAGAGGAAGGAAAGGTTTGTAACCTGAAATACTTGGGTAAACTGTCTGAATGGATCCCAGCCATTTGTTGACTTTCCCCTTTTACTTACCTTTATAAAAAAAAAACATCCAGTTCTGGGGAAGTCAGGAAGGTTTCTAGCTAAATTCTCTTTGTTTGTAAAATCAGCTCGTCTAAAATTGCAACATTCATCTCCTTTATTTACAGATTAGAATCCCATTCCAAACTCATACAGAATAAAATGAGATTTCAAACTTCGAACCCCACCCAAGAGCATGTGGTTATTATGAATGCCCTCAAAGGGCCTCACTATGGTCAAGTTTGTTTGTACAAGGCAATTCTATAACACAGTTCCCAGGGACCGATGCAATCCTGGGTCAAATAAAACCCAGATGACAGTCAAACATGGTTATAGGCAGTGAATGGAGAGATGTATGAAAGAATTCTTGCCTCTAAGGAATTTATAATCAAATTTAGGACAGGTAAAGTACAAAACTAACTACAGAATGGCAGGTTGGGACAAGTGCCTTAGGAGTAATGCAAAGTTCTACAGGAGTTAGGAGAGATAGCTTTCTGCTGGAATGAACACCAAGACTCTTAGGAAGGAGGGGTGGCCAGTAGATTGGCCAGCAAGTCCCACAGTGGCTCATCCCAAGATTAAGTAAAGACTTCAATCTCTTATCAGTGTTGATTGTCCCCTTCCTGTCCAATCACCTGTCGTCCATCACCCTGCCATCAATCCGTTATGCAATCAGAAGAGAGATCCTCTAGATCAGGGGTGGGTAACACCCAGCTCTCAAGCTGTATAAGGCCCACCAAATCATTTGGTCTGGCTCTGCCAAGGCATTAGTGGTGAGTTAATTAAATGTTTGACCCAATATAGCAAGCTAATTTTTAAAAAATAATTATTTATTGTTGAAAGTATTACATTGGCCCCCCTCCCCCCCCCCCCCATTAACCCCCTTCCAGCCCACCCTTTCAGGCCTTCACCACCCTATTGTCTGTGTCCATGTGTTATGCATGTATGCATATAAGTTCTTTGGTTGATTACCTCCCACCCACCCACCCTACCCTGCCTTCCCTCCGAGATTTCGCACTCTGTTCCATGCTTCCATGTCTCTTGATCCACTCCGTTCATCAGTTGATTTTGTTACTTAGATTCCACATATGAGTGAGATTATTTGATACTTGTCTTTCCCTGACTAACTTATTTCAATTAGCCTGATGCTCTCCAGGTCCCTCCATGCTGTCTCAAAGTGTAAGAGATTCTTCTTTTTTCTGCACATAGTATTCCATGGCACACATGTAACCACAACTTTTTTATCCACTTATTTACTGATGGGCACTAAGGCTGTTTCCAGATCTTAGCTACTGTAAATTGTGCTATAGCACGCTAATTTTTAAGTTGATAATTTTGTGTGGCCTGAAAATGATGCTATAAATATCCCAATGGCCCTTGGGAGAAAAAAGTCTCCCCACCTCTACTCTAGATTGAATTAGAGTCATGATCGAGTCCACTGAAAACACTGTCATTAGCTCTCAGACCTCCCATTCCCAGCATTCCCAGCACGTGGTTGCATCCAACTATCTAAAGTTGTGATATTCCTGGTTGTGGCTCCTAACACTTGCTTAAAGCAAAGCAAATAGCAGCTATTAACCACACTTTCACCATAGTCAGAAAACTCTGAGATACCACAAGATTTCAGGCAATGGCTTCTCATCATTTCAGAATACAAAAAACTAAGTTCCATGGGACTGTGTCTATCTTGTGACCACTATAACCCAGTGCTTAGGACACAGGAGGGACCTGATTAGTCTTTGTTGAGAGAGTCAATTAATTTGGTCATTTTACTTATTAACAAACTAGAAGCCTGGTGCACAAAATTCGTGCTGAGGGGTGGGGTCCCTCAACCCGGCCTGCACCCTCTTGCAATCCAGAACCCCTCGGGGAATGTCTGACTGCTGGTTTAGGCCCGATCCCATAGGAATCCCTCTCACAATCCGGGACTGCTAGCTCCTAACTGCTCGCCTGCCTGATCTCCCCTAACCACTCTACCTGCCTGCCTCGTCACCTCTAACCACTCACTTGCCTGCCTTATCGCCTCTAACCACTCTGCCTGCCTGACTGATTGCCCCTAGCCTCTGGCCTGCCTGCCTGATCACCCCTAACTGCTCACCTGCTTGCTTGATCACCCCTAACTGCCTCTGCCTAGGCCCCCACTGGAAGGTCGTTTGGCTGTCCAGTCCAATTAGTATATTACACTTTTATTATTATAGATTCGTCACAGTAGGTCACACACGGGAAGATGTGTAATCATATAACAACTTCTATGCTGTGAAAAATACACAGAATGTTGCGAGAAAAAGTTTGAAATAACTGATCTTAAGAAAGTGGTAAGCTAACATCAGCCCCATGAAAGCATTATTGTCACAAGAATGATGGTAAAAACCATGTGCATTAAATAAGAAAGAAAACACTGGGCACAACACAGGGTGAAAACAACACTGCAATGCCTTGAGGGAGTCGGAACTGACGTTATTAATAACTGGGTCACAGAAGGAAATGATCTGCCTCCGCTCTGGCAGGGACGGGGTGATTAGGAGAGCTAGGGGCAAGAGGCAAAGGAAGAGAAACTGAAGACACTTGCTTAGGGAGAAAAATGGAAACGACAAAATGTTTTCATTTCAAAGCTTTCCTCTTTCCCATAATTTTCCTGAGGTTTAGTTTGAAAACTAAAATAACTACAAACCAACACCGTGGCAGCGGTTTAGCAACGCATATGTGGAAATTTCAGAGGCAGACCAGCCTCACCTGCCACACAAGCCTCCACACACATGACACTCACCAGCGTGACATGCGGCCCAGACAGGGGGACTCGTACCCCCCTGGGACCACACTCACATCCCATGTACACTCAGGAGTCATTTAGGAGCCAGGCAACAAAGTAATGAGGCTGCTTTCATACTGGGCCACAGTGTCTACCCAGATCAGCACCTCTCTTTTTAACAACCCTGATGCAGAGTGACTTCCCAACAGTTCCAAAACTCTAATCCCCTCCCATCAGGTGAGTATTGTCCGAGAGCACGTGCAGGATACAGACCCCCGGGTCAGGGCACAAGTCTGGCCCCTCCTTTCACTAACCATAGGACACAGGGCAATTCCCTTTCTTGCTCAGAGATGTGGTCCTCTCAAGGGGTGAGGGTACAATTGCCCCTCGGACTGTGTTAGATAGTTGTGCACAAGTTCTTGATAAGCTCAAAATGTCATTAGCACATGCTCTGAAAGTAGGTCACCAAGATGTACTGAAGATGGAGGCTGTGTCCTCGCTGCTTGAGCGTTGGCTCCAGCATTGGCCCTTGTGACTTGTGGGGACCAACCGAATGTGGCAGAGCTGACTTGGGCAGCTCCAGACCTCACCTAGGGATCAGCTGGCCTGTAAACACTCAGGCTACACTGCTAAGTTCAGAGAGAGCAATGGAGGGAGGGAGGCCATCCTGGATGTCCCTGTTCCAGCACAGCTCCTGGCATAAGGAAGCTGCACAGAAGACCCCACCGGGGACGGGCAGGGGCCATCCCACTGAGTCCCACTGACCCACAGGGTCATGAGAAATAACCAGTCATTGGTTTCCTAAATCACTCAGTTTTTGGAGCAGTTTGTTACACAGCAACAAACAATGTAAATGATAACTCAGAAAGAAAAGTTGTAAAACGGTTTCCATTGTTGACCAGACTCTGTAACTTCTACTTGGCAGCTCTAAGAGGACAGTCACCTCTCAAGTGTCTAAGTGCTCCTTTGGGTTTATGATAACTCACAAGTGGGCCTTTTCTGGAGATGGGAAGAGGGAAGGAATGACCAAACAGGGCACCAGGGATTACTTAGAACTGCTAGCTTAACTCACTTTCCCATCCTTATTCCAAGTTCTATAGACATTTGACTCATTATAAAGCAAACTCAGATATTTATTCTTTTCTGCTTCTCCATTTTTCGATTAATATTATCCATTGAGATTGTCATTCAACATACTAAGGAACAGGAGAGAGAAGGGCCCTGAAGACCTGAACTAAGCCTGTGTTAACCCCAAGAAGCCGGTGAGTCCTTGTGTACAGGTGCCTTTTCCCGCTGCTCTGCCCAGCCAGCCATCACCCGCTCCTGTGTGACAGCCTAGCTTAAAAAGCTGAATTCCTTGCTTCTGTCATTCTCAGACTTTCTCTGATCCTACCTCTCTCCCATAGTTAGCCACCCACCTCGTTTTTTCCCCACTGGTCTCAGGTAATTAGCTCTTAGACATCATCTGCCAGGGCATAGTTTTACTGACAAAACACTAAGAAAATTACACCTGTGCTGTGGAATGTCAGGGTAATTTTCAAGCTCTCGTTGCTCAGACAGGGACAAGACAGAACTGGTTCTCTGTGAGCACCCAAGGACGGTTGCGAATGAGGGACGTCTCAAAGGGATGGGGTGCAGAAATAGGCTGTTCTCTTACTGTGCACAGTACATTATAGGGAGTATAATAAAGTGTCTGCTTTCCAAACAGAGAAACTACTATTTCCAAGTATAAAAATACTCCAGGAGGTACAGCCTTTTATGGTTACAATCCTTATGCTCAAATTTTGTGCTCCCTTCATCTGTGTCTCAGTCCACACTATATCTCAGTTGACAAAGGAAAGAACCATGATTAGAAACAGTTTATAACCAGCCTCATAGAAGTCAATCATCTGGGCAAAATTGGTCACATGATAAATGGAACCTGACACTACATTTCAGAGACATCAGAAAGGCTAGAAATTTAAACCAGAAAGAGTTGGTCTTCTTCAGGAGTCAATACCTGGAGAAGACATAGATGTGAACCATAATGGTGGGCATCATTATACAATGCTCATCTCTGAAGCCATGGATCTCTTAGAGAATCTACTGAATGCTACAGACACTCCTTAGAAAAATGAACACGAGCACATATAAACAATGTTTGTATACAATGTCATGGAGCTCATGAACCAAAAATCAGGCAGGCCATGGGTTCCAGATGATGAACTATCTGCACGATGACTAAGTGCCATGGACTAGCTGTGCATTTTAGACACAGCACTTCTCTGGTATTTTGATCACCCTGGACTGTAGAATGGGGATCACAACTTCCATTGCAAGGATTGTTGTGAAGCCTAAAATCAAATTGAGAAGATACCCTTGATAGCAGGTGATTTACACACAAATGCAAAAATAATGGCTGAATATGCAAGGGAAATTGGTCTGCAAGTGTGACTGCAGCTAAAGGAGTGTATGCAATATTTCCAGCAGTCACTAGTAACCACAAGTCATCACATCTGTGTAAATTTTTGTCAATCAAACAGAGATAAATGTCATACAGGAAAGGACTAGGGTTGAGGGAACCACCCCAGAAGCTCACCCAATTCTGCTGGGTCAGTTGTGAAGGTGGGTAGGTGGCCTTGCAGTCCTTCCAGGTGACTCCTGGCTGTGAGAGTGAAGTGGAATAATATTATTGGTAAACTGGACCAAAAGAAAGATGCTGAAGATAACCTGACTTTGTGAAAAACTAGAAAACAGGGCTAAGCCCATAGAACTAGGGTGTTTAATAGGGGCTTTTTCACAGCGGCAGTCAGACATAAATTCAATATCCCTGTTCTTTCTTCCATCCCCTGTAGACACCCTCCTCACCTCCAATTCGTTACATCATAGTATTGCTTTATTTTGCATTTAACCTCCTTCAGGAAGCTGTAACTCACTTTCTACTCTACATCCTCCCACTGCAAAGGCCATCACTATCCATCTAATGACTTTTGCTGACACATCTGTTGATTGGCTCTCCCTGGCTTCCCAAATGAAAACATGATGGTCTTAGGGGTAGAAACTGTGTGTAAAGTTCAACACATATTCCCAAGCACTGTGTCTGGTGTCTCCATGCACAACTGGTACTTGTGGGGTTTGTCATCAATGTTATAATTTATAATTATGCAAGAAGCCACTCTAATACAACTGGTTGCTTCCATCTCAAAGAACTTAAAGACCTGAATCACAGTTATATCATAAGATACTAGTACCAAATAAGCAAGTGCAATTGGTCATAATGAGCTCACAGCCATAATACAGTCACTGGTCTGTTCCCAGTAGGTCACCAAAAGCTAAAGAAGAAACTTCATTGGTAAAGCCATTGTGCCATGAGGAAGGCACCTCATCAGCCTCTTGATCCTGGGAGCCTGACAGACCATCTCCATGTCCACAAAACTGTCCAGTGATTGGGTCACCTCAATGCAGTCCTCATTCCTTGCTGCCTCTTGATTTACCTGCCACTAAGCCTGCTTGAAAATAGCATGTTATTCATATACTTAGCCCTTAAATCCTGTAGTATTTGGTCTGTATCTCCATTTCAACATTTTCATTCTCTGCCTTGTTATAATTGTGGGCCTTCTCTTCTGTCCCATCCCTTTCTCCCCAACAATAACTTACAGTGTTCATTTATGCCAAATAACCACATGGCCCCATCCTTCCCATCGATCTTTATAGAGACTTCAGTTACGGTCAGGCATTGCTAAGAGATGTACCTGAACAGACTGAACCCAGCCAGAGCTTGCAATCCTGCCTGGTGCTGGCCTCAAGTGAGAACCAGTGAGCAGCACCCCTCTTGCCAATGGCTCCAGGTCAGGGTTGTGTTCCTGGACGTGCATCTGTGACACAGCACACCGTCATCAACCCTGTCAGCAATCTACACTGTTGCTGACTCTGCAGAGCTCCCTGTGTACTCTTGTAAGACAGGTAAACAGACGACAGCACAGGAATGACGAGTGGCTCTGTCAGCGAAAACCCAGCAGATGGTTCTGTGTCACCAAGCACTGCCATTTGCATCGCCCTGAAGAAAACAGCTTACCTCTGAATGTTGGAGACGTGGCCATACACCCTAAATCTAACTTAAGCAAGAACAGGATGGCAAAAATCTTAGCATTAACCTAAATGTTTCTTTTAAACATTTCAAATGTGTTTATGCATACTTTTGATATTCCTGAGTTCTGAAAAAGGGAAATATTAATATTTAGGTGTTGATGGGAATGTGGGCAAAGGACTAACAAAATCTTTCCCTTCTGTGTAAATATGTGGCTTATGGTTAATTTCTGGGCTCTGTTCTCCTGGAAACAGGTAAAGATGGAATATGTAACTATGTCACTAGCCAGCATCACATGGTAGAGAAAACCTGACTGATAACTGCATTAGAACTAGGAGCATGTGAACACCTGGTATCTTTGGCTCTGGAGTGTGACCCTATGGGGACCCTGGAAGCTACATTGGTGGCTCCCGTGGGAAGGAGCCACTCTAGTACAACTGCCAATGAGGCTTGTCTCTGTCCCTGAGCCATCATCCAGGGCAGAGAGACTGGCTCCTGCTGGTGGGTGAGCAGACCTGTGGACTCCCACCCGAGAGGGAGGCTGCCACCGCCACTGTCTGGCTAACACACTCAGGCTCCTCCCTGTGCTCTTCTGAGCAGGCCAATGTTTTTATACTATTAATTATTCTGTGTCTACGGTTTATGAAGAGCTTTCACACACATTATCTCATTTGAAAACAACTCTCAGAAGTAGATGAGGTAGATGTTTTCATTTACACAGGCAGAAGCTAAGGGTTCAGAAAGGTTCATTCATTTCTTCATTTAACAAATATTTATTGGATGTGGCGGTGCCAGCACATGAAGTAGGCACTTGCTTGGGCATGTATGCATATTTGAACCCAACCTTCTGCCTCCTCACCTGTGCCATGCTCTTTCCATCACCCCACATGAGTGAAATAAACATCAATAGAAATAATGTCAGAGTCGGCAAGAATAACTCAATTCTGTAAATTTTAGGTGTTGGAGTTGACATATCTGGGGTCCATTTTATACCTCACCTCTCCACTTAGACTGAAAGTTGAGCTTCAAATAAAGAGACCTCTTCTGTCTGTCTTTCAGTATCCTTTGAAGCTCCTGGCACATGTGGAATCTTCAGCATGATCCCACAAAATATTTCTGGGTTGAATTTTTTTGTATGCCCAGGCCCAGTCACCTATTTGAGCTACTCAAGAGCTTAGTTGCTTGGATGTCTTTGGTCTGTGTTTACTGGAGAGTTGCTTTTTTTTTTTTTTTTTTTTTTTTGAGTGGATGAATAGCCAAGAGTTGTATGTGAGATCTGCTTTTGGAGCAGTGGCTGCCCTGTGACCTCAATCTTCTGAGTTGTTGATTTTCAGTTTATTAAACACTACAGGCCCAGCGGGCATGAAATCATGGGCAAGTAGCTCGCTTCCACTTGCCTCAGCTGGCTGCCCTGCCCTCTGCCGCTGGTAGTTCTCTGATGCTAGTAGCTCACGCCCCACCCGCCACGAGAGCCACAGACCTTTTATGATATAGATTTTTCTTGTTGAGAGAACAAGAGTGACGACTTCCAAGGTCTAGAAACCAGAAGTCCCCAAAGGGCTTTTAGAATGCCATTGAACCTTTTATGTATTT
Organism: Myotis nattereri; assembly: GCF_964212035.1. NCBI lineage: Eukaryota > Metazoa > Chordata > Mammalia > Chiroptera > Vespertilionidae > Myotis > Myotis nattereri. Next base: position 110,633,678 of record NC_138076.1, read on the forward strand.
CATACATTCAATGATCATTTATGAAGCACTTACTGGGCAAGGTACTGTCCCCAACCTGCCTCCCACACCTAAATATCCAGCCTCCTCTGGACTCTTGGGAGACTTGCTCAGGTGAGACCTCCTATTTCTAGAGACTGTGTATGGGGTTAGTAGGGGAGGAATAAACAGAAGAAGGGGGAATCTTTATGGAGGAAGAGAATCAACGCTACATTGAGGTCACCAATTTTCATAAAACCAACCAACCAACCTAATGGACTGTGGAAAACTAGCTATCCAAAAACTTTTCCAGTTTCCCTTTATCTTACTCTTCCAACTGTACCAGAAAGAGAAAGAGTGTGCAACAGCACATGAGTCTGTATTTGTCTGTGATGTTCTAATATCAAGTCACTGGATCTGAGAGGAAAGAAATGAGCTACTGCCTAGACACAAGAACAGGAGGAACTCAGAGTCTGGATTGCACAGGCAGTTCTATGCTGCCTTAATCCACACACAGAAATAGTTACCCTCAGTATGTGGCATAAATGGAAGAACATATACCATAGAATATAATAGAATGCAAAAACAAGGTCATCCAATACTGATAGGGAGACAAGACTGTGGAGTAAAACCCCATTAGTTCTGCTGTGCACAAACTCAAAATACTTTAACTGATAGATATTCCAAATAGATTAAAATTGTAATGTTTCACTACTTACAAAGAAAAAATTGCTAAGCAAATTATAAGAATGGAAAGCTTCTATTTGGAGGAAGTATCAAACTAGAGAACAAACTTAAAATTTTTTAGAAGCACCTATTAAGAGCAATCATTACAGAAATGTTTGAATCAATTTCCTAAGGATTTCTATTAGGCAATACATGTTTGTTTAGTCAAATTTTTCAATAGATTGTTGAAAGCAATGGCTGTAATTCTTTCTAAATGTTTTAGAAACTTTTGACTAATTCAGAATAGATGGAAAGAGAGAGGAAGAATTAGGCTAACTTGATGAGGCTTTTCTATATATTTACATTAGGAGACGAGGGCTATCTATAATAATAAAAGCATAATATGCTAATTAGACTGGACGTCCTTCCAGATGACCTTCTAGAGAAGCTGGGGCTGCGAGGGAAGCCTGGGTCCCTGGTGCCAGAGGGAAGCCGGTGCCAGCAGCCGGGGGAAGAAATGCTTACTCTTGCATGAATTTCATGCATTGGGCCTCTAGTTTCTAATAATTTATAATATTTCAAAATAAATAAAGTGACAGAACAAAAACCCAAACAACTTAATACCTGACTTTCCCACAGGAGCTGCCCCTAAAAACTGCTCTATCCTTTTCTTGGTTCACTTCACAAATGGAATTGCTTTATCCTAAGTAGTAGAAGTACAAATAGCAAAGCAGGATGAGTTGGGCAGGAATAGCTGTGACAGGAAATGTTCTCCAGAATATTAAACCACCTAAATCCTTAAACTGAAAGAGTTGCAGTTAAGGCTTAGACTCCTGACTGCTTCCAAAGGTTTCCCAGCTTCCTCTTGGCTGACCCCTCATGTGATCTTGTGAATCTTGCAAAGTCTGTCAATACTGTCTTTATGCTGCAGCCTGAGCACACAGAGAGCAAGCAGCTGGAGCAACCAGAAAGCCCGTTCCAGGTGCCCAGCGCAGGCTGATGCAACAGGGAGCCAGAAACAAAGGTGCCACCAAACCTCAAACAGCCCCATCAGCTGGGATTAGATATTGTCTCCCCAAACTCACATCGTGGCAGCATCATCAAATTATAGCCTGGTGAGACTAAAGAGAACAGGGCTAGGTACGGGAAGGTGACACCAACGTGGATTGTTACCTGCCGACTTTTTGTTGTTGAGTGAGTGAGGAATGTTGTATCAGAATGGAGTGGGGCACCTGGCTGGTGTGGCTCAGGGGTTGAGCATTGACCTATGAACCAGGAGGTCACAGTTCGATTAACAGTCAGGGCACATATCCAGGTTAATGGCTCGATCCCCAGTGGGGGGCATGCAGGAGCCAGCTGATCAATGATTCTCTATCATCATTGATGTTTCCATCTCTTTCTCCCTCTCCCTTCCACTCTGAAATCAATAAAAATATATATATTTTAAAAAATAATGGAGTCGGGCAAAGACTGAGACCTAATTATATTTCAGACACTGTGCCACACCATTGGACACTTGGTCTCATTTCAGATCCTAGCAACTTTGCGAAAGGCTTAAACATCCCCACTTTCCCCAGGAGAAAACTAAGGAGAAAGGAGGAAGAGAAAACAATAGAGTAGAAAGAGAAGGAAAGTGAGAAAGGGGCTTCCATGAACACCTACTGATAGGTTAGGACTTTCACCTGTCATCACATTTCATTTTTGCCGGTTTTTTTTAAACAAAGCACATCTTTATTGTTGAGAGTGTTATAGATGTCCCCTCCTTTTTTCTCCCATAACCATCCCCCACCCAGTTCCCGCCCCACCCCAGGCCTTCACCATCCTATTGTCTGTGTCCATGGGTTATGCATATATGCATATAAGTTCTTTGGTTAATCTCTTCCCGCCCCCTCCCCACTTCCCTCTGAGATTGGTCAGTCTGTTCCATGTTTCCATGCCTTTGGTTCTATTTTATTCATCAGTTTATTTTGTTCATTAGATTTCTTGTTCATTTATTTTTAGATTGATTTTTAGATTCAATTGTTGATAGATATGCATTGATTGCCATTTTATAGCTTATATTTTTTACCTTTAACTTCTTCTTCTTCTTCTGCTTCTTCTTCTTCTTCTTCTTCTTCTTCTTCTTCTTCTTCTTCTTCTTCTTCTTCAAGAAGACCCTTTAACATTTGTGTAATACTCCTTTGGTGGTGTTAACTCCTTTAGCTTTTTCTTGTCTGGAAAGCTCTTTATATAACCTTGAATTCTAAATGGTAGTTTTGCTGGGTAGAGTACTGGTAATCTTGGTTGTAGGTTCTTGCTATTCATCACTTTGAATATTTCTTTTACCACTCCCTTCTGGCCTACAAAGTTTCTGCTGAGAAATCAGCTGACAGTCGTATAGGTGCTCCCTTATAGGTAACTAACTGCTTTTCTCTTGCTGCTTTTAACATTCTCTCCTTGTCTTTAACCTTTGGCGTTTTAATTATGATGTGTCTTGGTATGGGACTCTGAGTTCCTCTTATTTGGGACTCTTGGGGCTTCCTGGACTTGTATGTCTACTTCTTTCTGTCATTCTTTTTTCAAATAAGCTATCAATTTCTTGCTCCCTCTCTTCTCCTTCTGGTACACCCATGATGCTAATGTTGGTATACTTGAAGTTGTCCCAGAGGCTCCTTACACTATCTTTATATTTTTGGATTCTTTTTGCTGTTCTGATTGGGTGTTTTTGCTTCCTTGTATCTCAAATCCTCGATTTGATTCTCTACATTCCCCACTCTACTGTTAATCCCCTGTAAATTATTGTTTATTTCAGTTAGTGTATGCTTCATTTCTGACTGGTCCTTTTTTTAAGTTGTTACTGTTTCACTAAGTTCCTTGAAATTTTCATTAAGTTCCTTGAGCATCCTTATAACCATAGCTTTGAACTCTATCTGGTAGTTTGCTTGTTTTCATTTCACTTATTTCTTTTCCTGGATATTTCTTCTGTTATTTCATTTGCGATATGTTTCTTTGTCTCTGCATTTTGGCTGTTTCCCTGTGTTTGCTTCTGTGTATTAGGTAGATCTGCTATGTCTCCCAGACTTGGTAGAGTAGCCTTGTGTAGTAGGTATTCTGTAGGGCCCAGTGGCTCAGCCTTCCCAGTCACCTGAGCTGGGAAATCTGGGTGTGCCTCTGTGTGGGTTGTGTGCATTTTACTATTGTAGTTGAGCCTTGGTTTATGTTGGTGTCACTGGGAGGGATTGACCCCCAGGCCAATTAGTTGCGAGAACCAGCTGCAACTACAGTGGAAGAGCTGCTGGGCAGGAGCCAACCCTATGGAGCAAGACTTGCTTCAGTGGGACTTGGATGCTCACTGAATCTTTCCCTTGAGTGTTTCACTTGTGGAGGTGGTAGGGTTGTAATCTGGAGTGGTTGAAGCTGATCCCCAGGTGTACTGGCTCTAGGGTCTCCCAGAAGGTACAAAGTCAGTCTCTGCTTGTGCCCTGCCTGGGGCCACCCAGTGAGAGTTACAAAGCAGTCTGCAGATGGCTGCTACTTGTGTTGAGCTTGGAGGTGCCCAGGAGAGGGCAAGCTGTGAACCAGGGCAGGCTGCTTGCTACTGCCAGGCTTGGGGCCACTTATTGAGAGGTATGGGGCATGCTGATGCCAGCTGCTACTTGTTTGAGAGATCTTAGGAAAGTCCAAAGCATGAAGCAAGAGAGGTCAGTTGTATGGAAAAGGCACTGGAAATTGTTTGGATGAACCTGCAAGTAGGGAGGGGCAGGGTCTCAGGGAATCATCAGAGTAGGAAAAAAAGTGTGACCCAGACTGATGGAGATTTACAGTAGATATGGCCCAGCCTGTCAGTTTTGTGGCAGGGAGGGCTCAGAACTAGAACACTAGTCTCTGCCAGCACTTTTGATTGGGAGAAAGCTGCCCCATCCAGCTCTCACCCTGATTCTAAGAATAATAGCTCCTCCCTGAATATCCCAGTTTTCATTCAAGCTGCTGCCCCAGTACTGGAGTTCAGAGGGAGTCTAAGTAAATCTGTATGTGGGCCCTTTAAGAGGAACTGCTTGGGAAGCCTCTGGGTCACTCAGCCACAATTCCCACTGGTTTTTAGAGCCAGAATTTGAGGTAACTTCTCTTCTCAGCAATTGAATCCTGGGCTGGGAGGCCTGGTGTGGGGCAGAGACCCCTTGCTCCTCAGGGAAACCTCCGCAGCCAAGATATCCCTCCTGGTTTTAAACCGCCACAAGTGGGTGTGGGACCAACCTGTTCAGCATTTCCACCCTGCATGTCTGCCCCTCCTAGTTGCAGGAATTCTGTTCAGCTAGAGTTTAGGTGGTTCTGAATGATAGTTGTTCTGTATTTTAGTTATAAATTTTGATGTGGCCGTGGGAGGTGGCGAGTACCACATTTACCTACGCCTCCATCTTAACTGGAAGTCCTCATCTTTGCCTCTTGAAGGTGACAACTTAACCCATCCAGGACCGGTCAACAAGTAGAAGCTGGGGCCATGGTTGTCATTAGGGATAACACAGGTGGGATGGCAGAGAGCCCTCGGAATGCTGGCAACCATCTAGCAGATCATGCCACAGCCACACAGGAAAGCAGAGGGGAGGGGAGGAGTTGGCTTCCAGGAGGGAGCATTCAAGAGGGTAGCCTTAGCCCAGCCGTGGGCAAACTACGGCCCGCGGGCCGGATCCGGCCTGTTTGAAATGAATAAAACTATTGAAATAAAAGACCGTACCCTTTTTTGTAATGATGTTTACTTTGAATTTATATTAGTTCACACAAACACTCCATCGATGCTTTTGTTCCGGCCCTCCGGTCCAGTTTAAGAACCCATTGTGGCCCTCGAGTCAAAAAGTTTGCCCACCCCTGCCTTAGCCTGTAAGGAATTAAAGAAAGCTAGTCTGAATTTTACCTCTGGCACTGACCAGCTGGGAGGCCTCATAAGTCACAACTGCCTCCCTATAAAATGAGGACAGTATTCCCTGCCCTTGTGGGACTGTTGAAGGGCAGAGATAATGACTGACTCATGGTATTTATTAATAAATGGTGAGAACATTATTTTTGGGGGGATGAAATAGGTGAAGAAGGTTAAAAGGTACAAATTTCCAGTTATAAAATAAGTAAGTCCTGGGATGTAATGTACAGCCAGTTGATTATAGGTAACAATACTGTATTGCATACTTGAAAGTTGCTAAGAAAGTAAATCTTGAAAATTCTCATTACAAGAAAAAAATATTTGTAACTATGTGTGGTGATAAATGTTATCTAGACTTAGTGTGGTGATCATTTCACAATATATACAAATATCAAATCATTATGTTGTACACCTGAACTAATATATTGTTAGATGTCAATTATATCTCAATAAAAAAGAAAATTATTATTATCCTTGAAGTATGGTTGGATCTGTCCAGGAAGCAGAGAAGAGAAGGTATTCCTGATGTGGGAGCTTCTCAGGAAGGATTTAAGGAAGCAGGAAAGCAGAGGGATCTGGAACCCTTAGTCACCCAGGTCCTCCCTCCCTCTCCCCAGGTGGGGCCTTTCTTCCCCTCATTTTCTCTAATCTCACCCAGCACTCAGAGTGCTGTCTCTGAAACAAAACACAAAATCCGCTGAAAGTGTGTTTGATGCAAGTTGAATTAGGGACCTCAGAGCCAAGTACTGCTGTTCCCAAATGAACTAAACCTGTGTGGAAGCAACACACTGCGAACAGTTTAAACTGCAGGGGTCCTCAAACTTTTTAAACAGGGGGCCAGTTCACTGTCCCTCAGACCGTTGGAGGGCCGGACTATAGTTTAAAAAAAAAAAACTATGAACAAATTCCTATGCACACTGCACATATCTTATTTTGAAGTAAAAAAACAAAACGGGAACAAATACAATATTTGTATTTGCATGTGGCCCACGGGCCGTAGTTTGAGGACCCCTGGTTTAAAGGAAGTCTCAAGTTAAGTGCCTTTCCTAGGGAAGGACCCTGATCTTGGTCATTGTCAAGAGAGGTAGAAAGTAAGTGATTAGAAACATTCACCTGGAAACTAATAGGGAGAGAGGGGAGTAGACTTAAAAACGCTTTTTTAAAAAATATATTTTATTGATTTTTTACAGAGAGGAAGGGAGATAGAGAGTTAGAAACATTGATGAGAGAGAAACATTGATCAGCTGCCTCCTGCACACCCCCAACTGGTACATGCACACAACCAAGGTACATGCCCTTGACCAGAATCGAACCCGGGACCCTTCAGTCCGCAAGCTGACACTCTATCCACTGAGCCAAACCAGTTAGGGTGAAACACTGTCTATTTTTAATTGACTATCACAATTCATGCTAGTTTACTCATGTTGCATTCTAATACACTATGCTAAATTCCTTAACTCCTTTCTCTATGCCCTCAACTAAAAAAATTTTTGTTGGTAAAACATTTATGTTGAAACTATATCATGAGACTTACAATTTGGAGAAGGATCAAGGAAAAAAGTAAACAATAAAACAAAATACAGTCCATTGCTCTACAAAGATGCATTTTAGTTAATTTGACACCTTATCGGTAGGTGATTTCTTCTTTTCCAGAAGATGCACTCACAGAACAATGTCTTCAATACGGTCTTTGTTATTTTTTTAAAAAGGAGCAAGAAAGTCATAACCTTGAATATCCTCAGTCTCTTTTAGTTTATTTTTTTTTTTTGCTTTTATTTTTCTTATAATAAATGCATCACAGATTCATTGGGGGGGATTGAAATTGCTTGTAAAATAACTTAAAACTGATAAAAAACATTCAATTGTTAACATTTTTGTAGCAGTTTCTTTTTATTTGCATATCACAAAATTAGGATCTTAACAAGTCTCTTCTTTTTAAAAAAAAAAAAAGCGGTTTTTTTATATATCTTATTGATTTTTTTACAGAGAGGAAGGGAGAGGGATAGAGAGTTAGAAACATCAATGAGAGAGAACCATTGATCAGCTGCCTCCTGCACACCCCCTACTGGGGATGTGCCCACAACCAAGGTACATGCCCTTGACCAGATTCGAACCTGGGACCCTTCAGTCCGGAGGCCGACACTCTATCCACTGAGCCAAACCGGTCAGGGCAACAAGTTTCTTCTTTATTCAGAAACCCCCGCTTTGTTTTTGTCCTTGGCTCAATTGTGGTACTTGTTGCTCTGGCCACCCTTTCATGGTCCTCACAGGAATTGCACTTGCTATGGACTGACGGGTCCCAAAGCTTTGCATGTGGCAGGAATCATCAGCTAGGAAGCAGAATGAACCCACCAGTCATGGTTAATTTTATGTGTCAACTTGGCTGGACTGGGCTGGTTCCTCTAGGCCAGTGGTCGGCAAACTGTGGCTCAAGAGCCACATGCGGCTTTTGACCCCTTGAGTTTCAATCGCACTGTACGTGTGCGCCCGCACGTGGTATTTTGTGGAAGAGCCACACTCAAAGGACCGCAGTTTGCCGACCACTGCCTAGGCCAGGCGTGGGCAAACTACGGCCCGCGGGCCAGATCCGGCCCGTTTGAAATGAATAAAACTATTCAAAAAAAAGACCGTACCCTTTTATGTAATGATGTTTACTTTGAATTTATATTAGTTCACACAAACACTCCATCCATGCTTTTGTTCCGGCCCTCCGGTCCAGTTTAAGAACCCATTGTGGCCCTCGAGTCAAAAAGTTTGCCCACCCCTGGCCTAGGCTAAACACGAGTCTAGTTGTTGCTGTGAAGGTATTTTTAACATGTGCTTATGAGTTAAAACAGTAGACTGAGTAAAGCATATTATTTTCCATAATGTGGGTGGGCCTCATCCAATCAGTTGAAGGCCTTATGAGAAAAAAACCAATGTTCCTCAAGAAGAAGGGAATGCCCACCAGCATGGCTCAGTGGTTGAGCATTGACCTATGAACCAAGAGGTCATGATTTGATTCCTGGTCAGGGCTGTAGGCTTGATCCCCAGTATGGGATGTTCAGGAGGCAGCCAATCAAGATTTTATCTCATCACTGATGTTTCTATCTCTCTTTCCCTCTCCCTTCATCTCTGAAGTCAATAAAGATATTTAAAAAAAAAAAAAAAAAAAGAGGGACCTCTGTATCTAACCCAACCGTGTCTTTAAGAAGAAGTGAGAGGAGGAGGAGGAAGAGGAGGAAGTTGTGCTAGTAGATGGCCTTTGGACTCGAGCTGCAACATAAACTCTTCCCTGGATATCCAACCTAATGGCTAACCCTGCAGATTTTGGATCGGCCAACCATAGCAGAAATAGAAAATGGCCAATTAGAGACAGTTCCTTAAAATGTCCCAGTCTCTCTCTCTCTCTCTCTCTCTCTCTCTCTCTCTCTCTCTCTCTCTCCCCCCCCCCCCCCTTTCCCCTCTACTGGCTCTGTTTCTCTGGATACTCTATACCCACCCATCAGCTGCATCATTACTCTCTCCCTCTTTTCTGGGCTAGCCTTCCCCTCTTCATTCTCCTCTTTTCTCTCCCATTACTGGCTCCCATTCCTCTTTTCTGTAAGGCTCACTGTTTAGACTCCCACCTTCTCTCCCACCATGTCCTTCTTAGAGAACTCACTCTCTCAATCAGCAACTGTGTACTGACTTGACACCTCTTGAAGTTAATTGGTTTTCTCTGTCAATTATACAGAAGCAGGGGCGTGGCTTGTTCATAGGGTGGTGGTCCTAGGTGGGGGGAGGGACAAAGATAAGTAAGGTATGAGTTCTGTCCTGAAATGTCTTAACCAATTAAGAAAATAATGGCAGGCAAGGTAAAGCAATTATGTATACAACTATAACAGGGGGCGAGGGAGAACGGACTTGCAGAGTAAGAAAGCAGGGACCAGGGTGAGCAGAAGAAGGAAAGATCCTCTAGGAGCACTTGGAAAGAAGCAAGGACCAGGGAAGGATCGTGGACAAGCAAGTCCATGACAGTGGGAAATGATTCTGAGCACAGCTGGGAAAAGTGCAGGACCTGGACAACACTGAGTAGACAGGAGTGAGGGGTAAATCCAGTCAGACACAAGACTGGACTCCCAGATTGAGAGTTCAATAGACATACAGTCATGTTCCACCTATGACATTTTGCTAACATCCCATGGTCAGGGTTTCCAAACATCACTCAAGTCAGCTTCCTTGACCAACATCTCTTTTTGACAGTAGACAAGAAATGTGATTCTCTTCTAGATCATTTGGGATCAAAACCAAATGTCTGACTCAGCTTTTCCTCTCCTCAGTGGTGACTGTGTCACTGGTGTTTCTCAGGATCGGAAAGCCACTTAGTCCAACCCATATCTAGACAGCACCTGGTTGAGGGTCATTCAGCCTTTAGTAGACTCTTCCCCTGATAGGAACTCACTGCTTGTTCTGTCTGCAGTTGTGTCTTCTGTTGAGATATTAAATTAATACTCAAAAAGTTAAAAGTTAGAAAAGTAGGGGGGTGTAAGTGGCTCAATAGCTGCCAGCTCATACTAGGTGGGGCCTGGCAGCTTAGAAAGGAGGGAAGAAGCAGATCCCTCACTGAGACACCAAACTTCTATTGATGGCACCCAAAATGACAATGGCTGTTGGGCAGTCACATCACACTAACTCACAATGAATGTGGATTCATTAAAATTGCCAGATTCGAGTCACCTAAGGGTGTGGCTCTCCCTCTCCTCATTTCACAACCAGTCTAAATTCCTCTTCCTGACTGATAGTCTCCCAACTCTGGCCCTGCCTGACCACTCTGTCCATCTAGTCCCCAAAGCAAGCCCGGTTCCAGCCAGGCCAGCCAGTCTCCCCTGTCATGTGGGCATACCACATTAATCCCATTAATCCCTGCCACACACCTCAGAATTCATCAATAACCAAATGAATTTCATGTCACCAATCACAACCAAGACTACAAAAAGTGTCCACCAACAGATGAATGGATAAGCATTATGTGGTATTGATATGTCACATTTTATTCATCCATTAAAAGGAATGAAGTACTGACACATGTTACAACATGGATGAACTTTGAAAACCTCATGATAAATGAAAGAAGTCAGACAAAAAAGGCCACATATGTATGACCCTGTTTATAAAAATATGCAGAATAGGCAAATCCATAGAGGCAGAAAGCAGAATAGTAGTCAGGGGCTGGGAAATGGAGAGTGACTGTTTAATGGGTACTGGGTTTCCTTTTGGGGTGATGAAAATGTTCTAGAACTAAATAGTAGTAATGGCTACACAACTGTGAATATACCAAACAACTTTGTACAGTGTACAATTTAAAATGGTTAAATAGGTGAGCTTACCAGTATGTTATATGTATTTTTTTACTATCATTAAAAATCAAAAAGCAAAGAACATCCATAATTAACATGTTTCTAAGTATGGTTCTCAGACCACCCATATCAGCAATACTCAAGATACTACTTAATAAAAATGACAGTTCCTGGGCTCCCCTGAGCAAGACGCACGAAACTCACTTTCCAGCAATCTGTGCAGTGTTGCGTTAGCCTTTCAAAGCATCTCACATGACCTTTGCACACAGATTTGAAAATCAAACTACAAAACTTAAGACAGGAGCTGTTTCCTTCATTTGCCCAGGCTAACATAAGCCTGCTCAATGCAGGATTTTTTGTTGAGCAGAGACAAAATGTTCATCTTTACGTCAGGGGAGCACATGGTTCTCTCTCTTTCCACATGTCCAGGACTATGTTGGTTACAAGGAAGTGTCGCTGTGCTGTGTTTGCCACTCGACTGTTGGTCACTCTGTGAGTGTGTATCACTGCTAATAGGGGAGGGGTGGAATCTCCTTCATTCTTTATGAAAGGGCACTGAGAATTTATAGATTTCCAAAAGGAAATCTTATCATCATTCCTTCAAACCTCCTGGTATGGCAACGGGAAATCCACACTTCACACATTTTGTGCTGATTAAATGTATGGACTCAGAAATCATCCTTCAGATGCATAGGGAGGATACCAATCAAAATAATTTTAGGTCACCAATCAGAACCAGGTCAGCAGAAGTCTTGATTTGGAATTATGTGATGGTGTAAGTGGACAGTAGGGTTATAATAATCTCCTGAAAGTTTTTCATGTTTGGCACACAAAGTCAACAAAGCAGTCAACAGTCTAGATGCCTTTGGATGTCATTAGCATAAAATGTTTAATTAACTTTTCAGTTTTCAAATGAAGATCTCAGCATATCAGTAACTCTCACATAGTCCATATTTAATTTCTGCTGCAACAGGACCATCTGATGAGAAGTGAACACTGAATAATGGGACTAAGTGTTAAGAAATGTGTGATAAAATAAAAAGCCAGCACTGTGGGGCTAGTATTGATAACCTGAACAGGAAAAGAGATATTTTTGCAATTTTTAGATGGTTCCCTTTTTGGACAGCTGAGCAAATGCAACATATTCACTGTGGCTACTTTGGTTCAAAGTTCTTTTCTGAACTGGTTCTACAACAATTTCCATTGGTCCCGAATGCCAGTGCTCAAGACAGTGTTGTATGGCACCAGCTGGAGGCATGAAAACATGGGCAGTCCTGCTTCAGGAGCAAAAGTTGTTTCTAGGATTATCTGCTATGCCGGCTGGGTTTTGCCAATCAATATGCAGCTACTCATGAGCATCACCTACTATGTGCAAAGCATTTTACCTGGTGCTGTGGGAATGCAAAGAAAGGCTTCAACTGTTTATAATCCCCAGATAAGTATATAGTCTGCATTTAAAATGCTCTTATTTTACTATGCACACAGATATGCCTGGCTGGAGTGTCTGTTTGGGAGGAGTGATGGCGAGAAGACAGGGAAGATGCCATATTGTGGCTGGGGAGAGGGGAGGGGGAGCCAGAAGAGAACCAGTCAACCTTGAAGTCTGGCCAAACATTCAAGGCACAGGACACATTAAGGCAGTAAGTCTGTCAAATGAAAAAGCCTAAAGCAGGTGTTTGTCTCTCCACCCCTACCTGCAAGACCATTGCAGGTGCCACTTGAAAGTGTTCTGAACTGACCTGACTCAGGGTAGTTGGCTGAGAACCTATTCTCTAATAAAACATTTCAGAAGGTGGGTCTTTATGAAGTCTGGGTTTTTCTTTCACGACCTTAAAGAGACATGTTAAGAACCACCACTAATCCTGTTGCATGAGAGAATATGACCTAACAAGTAGCATATGGTTTAGGTGAGGACATTTTAAATTACCAACCAATTCTGTGGGAGAGGCAAGTTACACATCTCTTGTCAGGATGGCTCTGAATCTGTCAAGCCCGGTACCTAAATAGCTTCCCACATTTCCACCCCACCAGCCCCTGCACCAGCCCCTCTGCCCACCCTAGGCACCAGAGCCCTGTCTGTAAAAGGGCCAGGGTCTCCACGTGGTGGCCAGTGCGCTGAGGGAGGTCCACTCTGCTTCCCCTAGGATGGCTTCAAAGGATGGAGGTAACACATACAAATAATCCCTTTAACTCCTCTAAGTGGCCGTTAACTGAGAGAAAAACAGTCACTGTGCCTCCAGGCTGCTCTCTAGGAGAGGGCCTTGTGAGAGTAGCGGTGGTCTGCAAGAGGGCGGCAATGTACAGAAAACAAGGACGATGTTGTCCTGGCAAAACACAGCCTGCCCTTGATCCTGATCCCAAAGAGTCCTGGGTTGGAAGCCTCGCCACAGGCGGTGGGCCCACTCCCCTAAGCCCTCTCCCCAGGGCATCTGGGTTCTGGGTGAGCAGCCACCCAGCGGGAAACACGGGCCACCTCACCCCAGGGACCAGGCCTGGCTGACCTTCTGTCTCGCGCCCCCTAGGGAGGACCTGTCCTACAACCCCTGCTCCCCGACGGAGGGGAAAGCGAGGGTCCTGCCCTCCCCGTGCACTCGGCTCCCCGCAACGGAGGAGCCCCGTCCAGTGCCCCGCGCTCCCTCCAACCCGTCCTCACTCCCTGCACCCCCAGGGAGGCCTGTCCTGCGCCCCGAGCCCGGGGCGGGCCCGTGCTGGCCACCGCACGCTCGCCTCTCCGTGCGCCCGGGAGCGTCAGGGCAGAGGCGGGGTGGGGCGCGGTTAAAAGGCGCCGAGGTGGGGGCCCTGCTGACTGCGGCTGCAGACACCGCCGGCCGCCCGCTCGCCCTGCCGCAGCGAGGGCGCCGCTGCGTGCGCAGAGCCCCGACACAGGTAAGCGGGGCTGGGTGCGGGGTGACCGCGGAGTAGCAGCGCCCCCGCCCCCGCCTCCGGAGAAGCCCAGAGGGGTGTCGGCAGCCTGTTGCCCGCCTCCTCCTGTCGCCCTGGCTGGCGACCACCCCAGGGGGGCCCTGTGGCCTCCAAGTGGGTGCCCGCGCGGGTTGCCCGGGGAGACCTTATCAGCCCGGATCCGCATCCTGCGTCCCCTGCGAGCCCGAAGAAGCAGGACGGACTGGTTTGGCTTCTACTCCGGATAGTTCCCCTTGGCCTGCACAACAGGTTTATGAATGCATCACACCGTGTATCTGAGGGGCGGGCTGGGGACCGGTGCCCCTTTCCCCGCTTCCTTGCTGCGTTTGGGCTTGTCTTCGTGTTCACGGGTAACTGACAAAGTCCCATGGAATCTGGGGGACAGGGAAGCCAGGAAGCTCGTGGCTAGACCTTAAGTCCCAGGTAGAACTGACCCGTATGACTGTGTGATGTGCGCCCAGAAACTTGTGAACAGCAGATGACAATAATACAATTACCGGACAGCAGTAATTGTCACTGGTGACACCTTTCAGTTAAAAGGTGGAGGCACCAGAAGGTACTTCCTGTCAGGGGAAGAACAGTCAGTCCAGTGCCACTGTCATTGCTGCCTTTTTGACTGGGCTGCCCCCTTCCTGGAGAGCAGGACCTCGTCCGAGGTGAGTGTGGTGGGAATGCAGCTTTGGACCAGGAGGGGCTGGGGACCTGCGGCCCCTGCAGGGACCTTCCGTGCCCCCTGGGTGGAACCTCGCTGTGCATTTAATGCTTGCTTGAATTTAAGCACACACCATTGTTCTCTTCCTCGATGGAATTTATGCCATACAAGTGTCTTCTTGCTCTGGTCTAGCAGATCTAACTAGTGTTCTAGAAGGAAATGTCCTGCCCCAGTGCAGCTTCCTTAGAATACAGCATGCTGCTCAGAACTGCCCCTGTGGAGAGCTTTGTCTGTTGTTTGGATTTGGCTGCCACTTTGGGGATGTTGTTTGAATTATGCCAAGGAGAGCAGAGGGGGTTATGGAACCAGAATATCAACACTCCAGCCTGTAACATAACTGGGGGGTTGTCCAAAACTCGAAAGACCCTCATCCATCCAACTGCCTCACTGGTGGTTTTATTATAAAACAAAATCTGCTCCAAGATTGTTCTCTTTTTCTTACATGTTTTTTCTGCTGAATTATAAGAGCATTAGGGAGGCACAACTATAGAGGGTGACAGGAAAATTCTAACTTGCAAATCCTCACTCACCATGCAGTTTTGACACAGTCTGATCAGTCCAGGAGCTGTGAGTGGTTTGTACTCATTAGCAAAAATGTTAAGTAGAATAAAATTGTGGAAGATTAATAGTCTATCCAAGCTTCTTGGTCCATGAGGGCATGACCCCTGCCATGGCAGCATTGTCATATGTGAAGGTTTCTGTTTTACTTGTTTGATTCATTAGAATGGATGGGTCCCCGAATGGTCTTTTTTGTTTTATTCCCAGGGTCACTTTACTCTGTTTGGACTTAAATGTTTGGAAAGCACACAGGTTTACTTGAATGAACAGAGACTGCTTAATAGAATTTTTTTTTAACTCTTTGAATTCTTAAATGAATTAAGAAATACAGGTAATTCTATGAACTGTTCATTTTTATATTTAGACCCCAAAAACAGAAAAACATTTTCATTTTTATTGAATTAATTTTGAAGAAGTATATAAATCCTAAATCCATTGTTTCACTGACCATTAGTTTGAAAGGACAGTTGATGAAGTTTTGAGTCATTAAACTTAAAAACCATCTATCAGCTTGTCCATTTGGAAGATTTAAAATTTCAAGAGACAAAATATAGATTCTTCTAGATTAAGAAAAGAGTTTGAGATTTTTTTTTTTTAGACTACATACTAATTTTGAGGGAGGGAGAAGAGAGCATATCCAATTCTCAAACTCTCTTTACTTTTTTTTTTTTTTTAATGTTCAGGGGATGAACTTGAGGTTTTGGTTTGGTGGTAGTATCATTATTATTTTGGTAGGAAAAAGAAACTACACTAAAGATTTTATTTTTATTATTTTATTGAGAATTTGAACTACAGAACATCAGTAAATTGGTAGTATCCAGACTTTCCTCATAACAATTCTGGGGATAAAGAAAAACTACCCACAAATGTCATGTGGTAGACATGTGGGAGGAGTTAAAGGAATATGGCCACATCAACTATTTTTTCCTCACCTACATCCAGAAGCTGCACAAAGATTTATACTCATGTCGTTACATTGCTTCTAGGCAATCACATGATGTAGAAGAAGAAAACTTGAGCTCCGAGGAGGGAACCTTGCGCTGGTTCTCCTCGGATGATAGGCTGGGAGGCCTGGGAGTCAGGCTCAGTTGTGTCATCACTGCCTTTATCAATTCAAACTTCTCAACTCTCCAAACTAAGGTGGAAATCATGAGAAACGTGTTCTATTCTAAGTCTGTCAATATTTGCTGAATGACTTGAAAAGGTCATCCAAAGAGGATAGAACTATCCAAAAAGATTCTTTGCACCTCATGGTGTGTGCCGAGGTTAACACTTATGTTCAGGGCTTTAGTTTTGGTTCTGTCAGTGAAACTAAAGTGCCATTATTAAGCAAACTAGTTACGATTAAATTCTTAAATAAGAAATTTAGAAACAATCAAGAAATTCCATTATTGAAGTAGAATGCTATAGATTAAAATTCTTTGAATTGTAAAAAGGAAGAATAGCCTGTCTTCATAATACCGTGTGTATCATCAGAAGTAAGGTCAATGATTTACTTTTTTCAGAGGTAAATATTTGGGACTGGAGCTTTAGTACTGAGAATGCACTGTGGATGGTTAGATATACCACAAACCTGGATACAATCCACCTTTGTATGTCTGAGTGGGACCACATTCTCATACATTGAAGACCATAGAAGCTAAGCATATCCATTCTTTCCTTAAAAGAGAGCCAGAAAGGGACCAGTTAAACCTCTCTGGATTACAGAGAGAGGGTTAATATTTTACTTTTTACTGAAAAAGCTGCTCCCAGTGGCTTCCGCCAGCCTGCCTGAAGCCTAAAAGGAAAGAGGTATTTTGTTCATTGGTACCAATGGGAAAGGGTTCCGATGAGTATAGATAGTTTGGAAAGCAGTTCTCAAAAAGTACTGGTCCTTCAAATGTCCTCTAACCACACTGTTTATGACAGCTCACCCCAGGCTACGTGTTTACAGGGGAGAGGCTGAGAGCCAGTAGTTCCTCTCCTCCCCCAGTCAGGGTGCGCCTCACCCACCGAGGAGTCCGATCAGCAGGGGCAAGTGCAACCAGGGCCTCCTTTCAAATCTGCTGAATCTTCTGCCCTCTCTCAGTCCCCCGGGGAGTGGGCAGAGTGTCATGGGAGTAGCCAGGCCTTACCCGTGACTGCAGCATTGTGTCAGGAAGTTTGGGACAGACCATACCCCTGGTCTTCCTCCTAATACTTGTGAGAGGAGCTCTCCTCCTGCTCTTAGCGTTCACTGGGAGTATGGTGTGCAGGACAGATGCCCTGGCTTCTTGGGAAGCCCCTCAGCAACAATAGGGACTAAACAAAAGAATGGAAAGGGAAGCTTTCTCTGTAGGAAACTCTGGTGCATGTTCACTGAGTGTTCTTCCTGGGGAACAAGGAGGGCAGCAGAGTGATGGAGGCTGTGGAAAACAGCTCTTCCTTTCCAGTCATTTCCATCATGTGATAGGTAATAGTAGGGCCTTGGTTGATCCTGTAGGAAGGTACTACCAATTAGGTGATTTGTTTTAGCCCAGTTAATTGTCTTGAGTGACCAGGAGGTTAGACACGCATACGTGGGTTTAGTCACTCACTTTTTTAGTGCTCTAGACATCTCATTTTTTTTCCTTCCTTTAAAAGTGCAGGTAAATTGCTGATTCAAACTCAAAAAGAGTTGTATAATAGATTATTTTCTGTTCAGCTTTGCTACTTTGAGAGCGTGTGATTTGGGGACAAGAGAAGTAAAAAAGAAATAAAGCTATTGCTGTCACTATTGCTCCTGTTTTTTAAGGAGAAGCCCCAAGGAGTGAAAATCAAGGATCCTGCTTCTAGAAAGTAGGACCATATTCTTGTGAGGAAATTGTGACCTCCTGACCTCAGCCCCTGGCCTTAGCCTTTCCAAATTCATTAGACAGCTTGATTGGTTTGCTTCCTTGTAGGGCAGGTAATGGGTGACACCAGGTGTGCCATTCATTGTTCAGGCAGGTGATAGAGAATTCAGACACAAATAGCCTTTCCTTTTTTATAACTGCAGGGGAGTTTAAATTCTGTGCACTTTGGAGATCTTGAGAAAATGTGAACTTTTCTTTGGTAAATCAAAGATTTGCTGATTGGGTACTTAACTAACCAAACCTCAGGGGGAAGTGTTTCCTAGTTAGAGAAGATCTCATTTTATAAACAAACAGGACTGACCTCCTAGACCTAGGGGAACATCTGTTGTAAAATATGTTGAAACATCAAGATATATTTTTCTGCACTTCCCACCACCCATCACATCCTGAAAGGCTTCCAGAATAGAACAGCAAGAACTAGGAAAATGTATTATAATAACTTTCATGGGAGACTAAAAATTAATTGTACAATTCGTATTGTCTAAAATTAGTCTTTTAAATCAAAGTTTAATTTAATGTGGGCATTGACTATCTCTTAGGCCATGAGATAAGTGGTATGTAAAAGCAGGATTTAATTGTAGAACCTGAGATCACCCCTCCCAAGTGAGCCCACTGCATTACCCCGGCCATGCTTACACAGCCTCTGATTGAATGTTTTAAGGAAAAGAAGCCACAGCTTCAAAGAGTTTGTACTTAAAGAGTTGTACCTATTTCATTTTTCTCAGCTTTTTCTTTTAAAAAAAAAATCCTATATCTTGACTATTGTAAATAATGCTGCAATGAACATAGGAGGGCATATATCTTTTCAAATTGGATTTCTTCAGATAAATACTTTGAAGTGGAATTGCTGGGTCATAAGGTAGTTCTATTTTTATTTTTTTGATTAATCCTCACCTGGGGATATTTTTTTCCATTGATTTTTAGAGAAAGTGGAAGGTGGAGAGAGAGAAAGAGAGATTGATGTGAGAGAGACACATTGATCAGTTGCCTCCTGCATATGTCCTGACTGAAGCCAGAATCGGGCCTGCAACCCAGGTACATGCCCTTGACTGGGAATCGAACCTGCACCTTTGGTCTGTGGGCTGATGCTCTAACCACTGGGAAAACTGACCAAGGTAAGGTATTTCAATTTTTAATTTACAAGAGCCAAGGTATAGAAAGAACCTAAGTGTCTATTGACAGATGAATGAATAAAGAAGATATATACATATATATATATATATATTATAGAATATGTATCATATTCTATATATTATATATATATATATATTTCATTTTTTCTCAGTCATAAAAAAATTAAATCTTACCATTTGCAACAACATGGATGTACCTAGAGGATATTTATGCTAAGTAAAGTCAGACAGAGAAAGACAAATATCATATGATTTCATTTATATATGGAATCTAAAGAACAAAATAAATGAACAAACAAGATGGAAATAGATTCACAGATACAGAGACCAGACTAATGGTTGCCAGAGTGGGGAGCGGTTGAGGGGGCAAGTGAAATAGGTGAAGGGGAATAAGAGGTAACCAACTTCCAGTTATAAAATAAATGTCATAAGGTTGTAAAGTACAGCATAAGGAATATAGTCAATAATATTGTAATAACTATGTATGATGCCAGATGGGTACTAGACTAAAAAGTGAGAGGATCACTTTTTAAATTATATAAATGTCTAACCACTATGCTGTCCACCTGAAACTAATATGAAATAATATTGAATGTCAACTGTAATTGAAAAAGAAAAAAAAATCCTGGCTTTCTGTTCATTCTATCTTGGATTCAATTCTTAGTCCTAGATCCTCCTGTTGCCTTGTGACTGAGAGCTATCTTCCAGCTAAACTGCTCTAGCTCCCCTCAGTGTCCCCTCCTGAGAGAGTTTTTCCAGGCTCTGCCACCTGGCCACACTCCAGCAGGTCATCAGCCTGCCAGTGTCTTTCTTTTCTTTTTATTTTTCGTGTACAAGACACTTTTTTTCAGTCAACAAGCAGCTTCTGGAGCATACTATGAATCTCGTTGTCAAAAAGCGCTATGTTGGAAGA
Organism: Myotis nattereri; assembly: GCF_964212035.1. NCBI lineage: Eukaryota > Metazoa > Chordata > Mammalia > Chiroptera > Vespertilionidae > Myotis > Myotis nattereri. The sequence continues at coordinate 110,653,619 of NC_138076.1, forward strand.
ATCCACCACCATAACAAACTTCACCTTAGAGTTGGTTACATAGCCATATACCTTGTAGTCCTCTGTGGGGTACAACAGGCCCAGGTAGAGCTCCCTTTGGTCCACCAGGGCCTTCCCCATTGCAGAGATCTTCTCATCCACCACGTCCAGGGATGTGTGTACCATGTAGTGGAACTTCAGCTCGTTCTCTGTAGGGACACTCCTTGGCTACCACCACCATGCACACTGCCATCTTGGGAGGCCCCCTGCCAGTGTCTTTCTTGATGTGATATGAACAAACACAACACTTCAGGTGTGGGCTCCCAGAGAGCAGGCATGCTAATCTCCTCCTCTAGCCTAACCTTGAGCTTGAGTTTTTTTCTAGGAAGCCTTATTGTATGGCATGAATATCCTGCTTATAAGGATATTCCTTCTGAGGGATAAAATATTCCTTAAATAAAAAGTTAGGGTGTAGTTATTAAATGGACTATGGAAAGACAGTTAACTTGCTGATGGCATGAGAGGTGTCTGAAAAACATCATTTTAACACTAAGATGTGTCTGTGCCATTGCCATCATCATGGTGACTGTTAGCAAACTCATGGCAGGTGAGGGAGTCAGCCTGGGAAGAATACTGACTGCAGTTCAAGAAAGTCTAAGATGGATTGACAGAAGGACTTTGGTGACTCCCTCCTCCCCTAAAAGAGTGTGAAAAAAATTGTATAGGTGGGTTTTTCTGAGGAGAGGGCCTTTCACTTTCAGAAGACTCTCAAAGTGTTCATTACTCATCACTTTATTTTCAAGGAGATTGCTGACCAACTTTTTAGTCTTGTGTGGTAACGTGGAAGACATCTGTTTGAATTGTATCAAAAGTTTCTGCAAGAAGTCCTTTTCTCCCAGAACATTAAATCTGGGAGCTAAGAGGGAGTGAGGCTCGTTGTTGCAGTGGCACGAGTCCTTCACCACAACTGTTGGTGTGGTGGTACCTGCTGGGAAGGGAAGGCCATCATCAGCCTGGTTACAAGGAAGAACAAGTGAGCACCTTTTATGAAAGTTATGATTCTCTTTTAGAAGAGGGTCTTTCTGGAGAAAACAAGATGGCAGCATAGGTAAACACCTGAAATTGCTGCCTCGCACAACCACTTCAAAAATACAACTACAGTATCATCACCTCCAGAATGCGTTTTAAAACTATGTATTGACTATATTCTTCTCCATATGCATTGCAATAGTGATTTTCAGTAATGTGGAGGAGTGATTTCTACCTTTGAACACACAGCATTCTTCTTTTGGAAAAGAGAAGGCTGGAAAAGAACCTACTGGTTTCTCCAGCTCAACCACATACATGGGAAGAGGGGGAAAGGGAATGTCCATTGAGCCTTTTCTAGGTAATAGGCAATATTCTAGGCACATTAGTTGGAGCATTTTCTCTGGTAAGAATCACTGCCTCAGTTTTACAAGAAGGAAACTGAGATTCCCAGATGCTAAATAACATATTCAAGGCCATACAATTAATGAGTGGTGGAGCCAAGATTCCAGCCCTGTGTGACTTCAAAGTCCATATTCTTTCCATTACACTATACTGGTGAGAAATCTCAGGAGCTCAGTTTAAGCACAATGGGTTATGACTCTGAGCAAAGAAAGCCATAGTTATGGTCCCTGATCCCAGCGAGATCTGGTCCAATGAGACAGGAAGAAGCCACTTTCTCAAAAAAAAAAAAAAATACAACTAAAAGACAAAACGGACATCATCCAGAACCACAGTAAGGCTGGCTGAGTGGAAATTCTACAACTAGAAGGAAAGAGAAAAGCATACTGGGACTCAGAGGAGGTGCGGAAGTAAAGTGCAGAGGTACAGCAAGGAAAGGGCTGGAAACTGAGGACATGATTGTCTTTTTCAGTTGGGAGGGAGACATAAGTTCCCGATGTCTGAACTCCAGTTCCGGGCGAGTCTCTGGGAACCCAGACTCATACCGGGAGAAACTGGACTGTCTGGCATTAGGTGGAACTCGAGGTTGGCTTTCTCTCAGAGGTGCTTGCAGTGATTACCGCAGGACCCTGAGACCTGGGGCCTCTTAGGGCAGGGCTGAGGATCAGCCATAGCTGTTTGCTCCACCCTGTTGATTCCCTGAGACCCCGCCCAACCCAAGCTGTGCCTAGAGGCTTTTGCATATGAATGGCCTGGCCCTTTGCAATCTAAAATTACCTAACAAACTGCAGCTGGGTCAGAGAGACCCAGACCATCCAAAAGAAAGCCCAAGGCCCCACAACAGCTTGCAATGCTTCACAGCTGGGCCTCATCTGGGCACCTCCAAACCCCAAACAAAGAAGAGGAATCTGCAGATCTCTCCATAGCTCCTGCTGGGTAGTCTCAGGCAGAGGCTAGATAAGCACCTCCTTAGAGATCCAAGAGCCAGTGTGGGACCATCCAGATTACAACTCCTCAGATCCATAAGGGACACACTCAGGGGGCAGACTCAGTGAGCACCAAAGCCCCACTGAAGCAAGTCTTGCCCCAGAAGGGTGTCTCCAGCACAGAAGTTCTCCCACTGTAGACACAGCTGATTCTCACAGCCAATTGTCCTGGAGGTCAATTCCTCCAAGTGATACCTACAACAATCAAGGCTTAACTACAACAAGACTGTGCACAAAGCCCACAAAGGGGTGCACCAAGAGTGTTCACCTCAGGTAATTGGGGAGGCTGAGCCACTGGGCCCTATAGGACACCTAGCACAGAAAGCCACTCTATCAACACAGGGAAGCAGCCAAAATGCAGAGACAAAGAAACATGTCACAAATGGCAGAAATGGAGGAAAGCAAACTACTGGATATAGAGTTCAAAACCACACTTCTAAAGTTTTTCAAGAATTTTCTAGAAACCGCTGATAAATTTAGTGAGACCCTGGATAAATCTAGTGAGACCCTCAAGGATATGAAAAAGGACCAAATAGAAATTAAGCATACATTGACTGAAATAAAGAATATTATACAGAGATCCAACAGCAGACTAGAGGATCTCAAGAATCAAGTCAAAGATTTGAAATATGAAAAAGCAAAAAAAACCCAACCAGAAAATCAAAAAGAAAAAAGAATCCAAAAATATGATGACAGTGTAAGGAGCCTCTGGGACAACTTCAAGCATACCAACATCCAAATTATGGGGGTGCCAGAAGGAACAGAGAGAGAGAGCGAGATATTGAAAACCTATTTGAAGAAATAATGACAGAAAACTTCCCCTACCTAGTAAAAGAAATAGACTTACAAGTCCAGGAAGTGCAGAGAACCCCAAACAAAAGGAATCCAAAGAGGACCACGCCAAGACACATCATAATTAAAATGCCAAGAGCAAAATACAAAGAGAGAATCTTAAAAGCAGCAAGAGAAAAACAATCAGTTACCTACAAGGGAGTACCCATACGACTGTCAGCTAATTTCTCAATAGAAACTATGCAGGCCAGAAGGGAATGGCAAGAAATATTCAAAGCGATGAATAGCAAGAACCTGCAATCAAGATTACTTTACCCAGCAAAGCTATCATTCAGAATTGAAGGTCAGCTAAAGAGCTTCACAGATAAGAAAAAGCTAAAGGAGTTCATCACCACCAAACCAGTATTATATGAAATGCTAAAAGGTATCCTTTAAGAAGAGGAAGAAGAAGAATGGGGTAAAGATAAAAATTATGAACAACAAATACATATCTATCAACAAGTGAATCTAAAAATCAAGTGAATAAATAATCTGATGAACAGAATAAACTGGTGAATATAATAGAATCAGGGGCATAGAAAGGGAGTGGACTGACAGTTCTTGGGGGGATAGGGGTGTGGGGGGTGCGGAAAGAGACTGGAAAAAATTGTACACCTATGGATGAGGACAGTGGGAGGCGGCGGTAAGGGCAGAAGGTGGGGTGGGAACCGGATGGAGGGGAGCTATGGGGGGAAAAAAGAGGAACAACTGTAATAATCTGAACAATAAAGATTTAATATTTTTAAAAAAGAAAAAATAAGAGGGTCTTTCTATAGGTATGGTATTAGGTTTTCTAGGAGCCCACAATGATGGCAGAATGATATTCAGGATAGAAATAAATATAAATATATTGTGTAAATAAACCAGTAAGTATTTATTTTCTTACTTTCCCTTCTTAGTTTGTAGGGTAAACCAGATTATTTCATTCCAATGCATAATTTTTTTTTCTTCGATAAACCATTTAATCACTAAAACCTTCTATGGGCCCTCTGTGCTCTCTGGGCAATTAGAAACACAGTGATTTCATGGGAACTGGAGAAGGAATTTGAATTACCTGTATTCATGTTAAACAGTGACCTATTATATAACCTGAAGTCAATTGAATGGAGATGATATTAAATCCCCTCAAAAGTTATCTCTGGTAAGAAAAATAAATAAATAAATAAACCACCACAATAACAAACAACAAACAAAAACCTTTGAATGTCTTTAGACTGGGCATTCTTCCCCAGAAAACCTCCTACCAGCAGTTTAGGGGTTGAAATTATAGCTATCACAACACACTCTAAGCAAAAATTGCTTCAGTCTGTAATATTACTACTATTGTATACATTCAAAGGAATTTTCTGCTAATTTCCTTTTGTCTTTTTAGGAATAAACCAATACAATGGATTGGGGTACCCTGCACACTTTCATCGGGGGTGTGAACAAACACTCCACCAGCATCGGGAAGGTGTGGATCACCGTCATCTTCATCTTCCGTGTCATGATCCTTGTGGTGGCCGCTCAGGAAGTGTGGGGAGATGAACAGGAAGACTTTGTGTGCAACACTCTGCAGCCAGGATGCAGAAACGTGTGCTATGACCACTTCTTCCCCGTGTCCCACATCCGGCTGTGGGCCCTGCAGCTCATCTTCGTCTCCACCCCTGCCCTGCTTGTGGCCATGCACGTTGCCTACTACCGGCAGGAGGCCGCCCGCAAATTCAGACGAGGAGAGAAGAGAAATGAATTCAAAGACTTGGAAGACATTAAAAAGCAGAAGGTTCGGATCGAGGGAGCCCTTTGGTGGACGTACACCAGCAGCATATTTTTCCGAATCATCTTCGAAGCCTCCTTCATGTATGTGTTTTACTTCCTATACAATGGGTACCACCTGCCCTGGGTGCTGAAATGTGGGGTTGATCCTTGCCCCAATCTCGTTGACTGCTTCATCTCCAGACCTACGGAGAAAACCGTGTTCACCATTTTTATGATCTCTGCCTCGGTGATTTGCATGCTACTCAATGTGGCCGAGTTGTGCTACCTGCTGCTAAAAGTGTGTTTCAGGAAATCAAAAAGAGCCCAGACACAAAGAAACCACCCCAGTCATGCCCTAAAGGAGAGTAAGCAAAATGAAATGAATGAGCTGATTTCAGATAGTGGTCAAAATGCAACCACTGGTTTTCCAAGTTAGACATTTCAAAGTTCAATGTAGCCAGCTCCTAACAAAACTGGTGTCTTCTCCTAAGGACCCTCTCTCTAGGCTAGAGACTTTGTGTTTATAAATGGCTTTCATAATACATAGGTACTTGAGTTAATGTTTTATAGAATAATTGTGCCATTAATATGCAACATGATCACATATGTGGTCCATCTCTGAAAACTAAGACAGGTTGACAACCATACCTTGAAGCTTCTTTCACATGTCTGTTTTAAGTGGACCATCTGACATAGTGGGTATTTCCTGAAACTTTAAGATTGTAACTTTTGTTGATAATGTTAATCTAGAAATGGATACTTTTATTAGTAAAAGATATTTTTATAGGATTAAGTGTTTTAGTACTGACTTTGAATTTATATATTTTTATAATGACTAGTCTTCTTTACCTGGAAAAACATGCATTGCTAGTTTTAGAATTATACTTTAAGTATTTAAATTTTGAACTTACTGTATCTTGTTGTAAATCATATTTTGCATTGTCTACTGACAAGTTTATAAACTATAATGATTCTCTGGAAAGTGTTCATTGTATAATATATTTTTACGGCTTTGTGAATGTAGACAGAGCTGTATGGAGGTCGGAAGCTTTTTAAAACTAGTCCATTTGCAGTAGTTGTGAACAGCTCCCCTCAATAAAGATGAGCCCCACTGCTTAAGAGTTCCTATGCATTCTCGGTTTCTGTTCTGTTCAGGGCGCCATGATGTCATCCCCAGTGGTATGATGAATGGGTTGGGGCACTCTTGCTGGGGTAGCTGCTGGTTCTGTGGGTACAGTGTCCCTGAAGTTCACTGAGAACTCTTGCTTCCTCACATCAAATGAACAGAGACCAAGTTCAGCAGCCCACTCAGCCCTCCACTTGGAGACGAGTTTGCAGCTTTAGCACATGGAGGATGTCCTCTGGGTCAGTGCAACCTCGATAGAGAGGACAGGAAAGTTTTCAGGTGTTCAGCAGCAACCTAACAAAGCTTGCCTCAACAGACTCATTACCTGAGTCCTTCAGTCCATGATGACTGAGAAAAATATCCACAGCTTTACCCCCATAGACAGGGAGACCTTCCTCCTAAGGATTTCCCGGCTGAACACAGATGCCTTTTGTGTGGGTGTTGGTGAGTCAGTCACAGACTGCTCACTCAGGACTAATAATATACACATGCAACTGACATAGTTAGCATACACTATGCATAAGGACACCTAATGGATAATGAATATACATGAGGGCCTGACACAGACCCAGATTCTATAACACTAAAAAATCTAGTCAGCACTGGTAATTCCCGATTGTCCTATAATGTTGTTGTTTTTAAATAGCTATTTGAATGGGTACATGAACAGGAAGCCCATGAACAGGAAGGAGGGAACTATCAAGGCAGATAAAACAGCTTTGGTAGCAGGCCCAATCTGAATGGAAAAGGGACTACTTTTCCACCTTGCTCTTGGGACTCCTGGACCCCTCATGACTGCCCCTCTGGTCCTTCTCTCTGCTCTTTAACCTGCCTAAGCACACCTTCCCCCTGGAGCTCTCACCGCACCATCCCTTCAAGGACTGAGAGTATGGCACACTCGCTGCCAGCACTCTGTCCACCTGCTTCTCACCGCGGTCCCCACTGAAACCAAGCATTATCAGCATAATGATGCTCTGAGCACAAACCTAATGGCTTCTTCTCAGTTGTCTCAATTGTTTTTAATCCTCACCCAGGGTATGTTTATTGATTTTGAGAGAGGAAGGGGGAAATGAGAGAGAGAGAGAGAGAGAGAGAGAGAGAGAGAGAGAGAGAGAGAGAGAGAGATTGCCTCTGGGAACCAAGGTATGTGCCTGATCAAAAACCAAACCCATAACCTTTTGTTACACAGGACGACGCTCCAACCAACTGAGCCATTTGGCCTGGGTTCAGTTGTTATAATTTTAAAACTCTTTGAGATATTTTTCTAGATTCCAAGACACTGCCCAACTTAACCTTGGATCTCCACTTCCAGCTTGGGCTCCTGCACTGCCTTCTCCCCCTCTCCCAGTCCCTTGTGTGAAGACCTTTCCTTTCCTCACCCGACACTCTTCCTGATGAGGTATCATTCCCACTGTACAAATGCGGACACTGAGGGTCAGAGAGGTTAGGTAACTTGCCCAAGGTCCATACCGAATAAGTAGCAGAGCCAAGGTTCAAACCAGGTCCCACTGTGTCAAAGTCAGTGGCTTAAGTACTGTATTACACTGACTCCCACAGCTTGACTGCACGTGTAATGTGTACCATTAGAAACCTCCCACACCTATTATCCAGCTCCAACACGCATCTTTTTATGCCTATTCGCTTTTCCCACCTCACCTGCCCCTCCCCAAGCCTGGATTATCAAATTCCAGACATTGTATCTGCAAATATTTCAGTATGGGTCTTCTACGAGTCTAGACTAACCTTTTAAAACAAAAACACAATGCCACATCCCACTAAAAAATCCAGTCAGTGTTTATAATTCTCCCATTGTCCTATAAATGTTCCTTCTTTTTTAGAATTAAACTTGTTATTATGATATAATTATAGATTCATATGTCAGTATAAGAAATAATACAGAAGTTTCAGGTGCTCTTTGCACAGTTTCCCCCAATGGTAACATCTTGTAAAACTATAGTACAATATTTCAACCAGGATATTGACATTGATACAGTCATGATACAGAACATTCCATCACCATAAGAACCCCTCATGTTGCACTTTCCCTCCTAACCATTTCCTCCGAGCCCATCCTTGACCACCACATACCTCCTCAACTCCGGGCAGCTGCTGGTCTGCTCATCACTTCTATCATTTTATGGATTGGATTTTCCCCCTCCGTATACCAATGGTTTGTTTCGTTTTATTACTGAGTAATATTCATGATATGGGTGTACCACCATTTGTTTAACCATTCAAAGACATGAGGCTGTTTCTAGTTCAGGGCATACACAAAAAAATATGAACATTCATGTAAAGGTTTCTCTGTCAACACAAGTCTTCATTTCTCTGTGATAAATATTCAGGAATTTGATTGTTGGGCACATTTTACTTTTTAAGAAACTGCCAAGCTGTTTTCCAGAGTAGCTGTGCCATCATATATTCCTACCAGCATGTCTGAGGGACCCAGTTTTTCCTCGTCCTTGCCAGCACTGGGTGTTGTCACTATTTTTTATTTTAGCCATTTTGTTAGATGTGTTTAATTTGCATCTCCCTAATGGCTAAAGAGGTTGAACATCATTTCATATGTTTATTTGCCATTTCTATATTCTCTTCGTGTCTTTTGCCATTTTCTAATTGGATTGTTTTTCTATTGTTGAGTTTTGAGAATTTTTTATATATTCTAGATACTAGTCCCTGGACAGAGATATTTGGTTTGTAACCCCCACCCCCACCCCCGCCCACACACATGCACACACACACTTTGTAGCTTTTTTATCATCTTCTTAACAGGGTCATTTGCAGAGCAATAGTTTTTCATTTTAATGAAGTCCAATTTATCAATTTTTTTATGAATCACAGTTTTGGTATCAAGTCTAAGAATTCTTTGCCTAGCCATAGGTCCTGAAGATTTTCTCGTACATTTTTCCCTAAAAGCAGTATAGTTTTACACTTAAATCTGTGGTCTATTTTGTGTTAATTTTTGTAAAAGGCCTGAGACTTTTGAGGTTTATTCATTTATTTGGCCGGTAGATGTTCAGCATCATTTGATAAAAATACTTTTTCCTCCAGTGAATTGCTTTTGCACCTTTGCCAAAAATCAATTAGGCACATTTGTATGGGGCAATTTTGGGGTTCTCTGGTCCAGTCCATTGATCTGTGTCTATCCTTCCACCAACACTAAATAGCCTTGATTAATGTACTATATAAGTCTTGAAATCTGTGAGAGTGATTTCTCCCACTTTATTATTTTTTAAAAATATAGTTTATTGATTTTTTTACAGAGAGTAAGGGAGAGGGATAGAGAATTAAAAACATCAATGAGAGAGAAACATCGGTCAGCTGTCTCCTGCACACTCCCTACTGCCCTTGGCCAGAATCGAACCTGGGACCCTTGAGTCCACAGGTAGACGCTCTATCCACTGAGCAAAACCGGTTAGGGCCCACTTTATTATTTTTATAAATTGTTGAAGCTATTCCAATTCCTTTGCCTTTCCGTATACATTTAGAATAATCTTATCTATATTTACAAAAATATTGATGGGTTTAATATAAGAGTAACATTAAATCTATATATCAATTTGGGGAGAACTGACATCTTTACAATGTCAAATCTTCCTATCCATATACACAGAATACTTATTTATTTATACCTTCTTTGATTTCTTTTATCAGCATTGTGTAGTTTTTAGTGTATAAGTCATAAAAGTTTTGTTAAATTTACTTCTACATATTTTCTTTTCTCTGAGTGATTGTAAGTAGTATTGTATTTTAATTCTATAAAATACACTGTCCACATATGCATTGCTAGTATATGGACATATGTGTTATTTTGTTTGCTTATTTGCTTATGTCCTGTGATCTTGCCGAACTCACTTATTGGTTCTAGATTTTTGTAGATTCCTTGAGATTTTCTGCATAACAACCTTTTCTGCGAACAGGGATAGTTGTAGCTCTTCCTTTATGACTTTTCTTGCCACATTGCACTAACTAGAACTTCTGGCACTAAACTGTGTTAAATAGAAATAGTAAACACTGAATTCCTGATCTTGTTTCCTATTTAAGGGGAAAAGATTCAATCTTTCACCATTAAGTGTAATGCTAACCATAGGTTTTTTGTGGATGCTCTTTATCAAGTTGAGAAAGTTCTCCTCTCTTCCTGTTTTTCTGAGAGTTTCATCATGCATGGGTGTTGAATTTTATGGGGAAAAAAAAAGTTTAGCGTTGATATGATCATGTGACTTTTTTTTTTTAGTCCCTTAATATGGTGGTGAAAACCACTGATTGGTTTTCAAATATGAAACCAGGTTGCATTCCTGGAATAAACTTGGTCACAACATATACTTCTTTTTATATATTACTGAATTCCATTTTTTAATATTTTATTAAAGAATTTTTACATCTACATTCCTGGGGATATCGGTGTGTAGATTTCCTTTCTTGTATTATCTTTGTCTGGTTTGGGTATCAGGATAATACCAGAATCACAAAATGAATTGTGAAGTGCTCTTACCTCTTCTATTTTCTTTTCTTTTTTAATTAAATTTAGTGGGGGAAGGAAACTGGTCAATAACATTATATAAATTTCAGGTGTACACTTTATGATAGAACATCTCTATACTTTATTGTGAGCTCGCCACCCAAAGTCTAGTCTCCTCCTGCCACCATATATTTTACCCTTTTTACCCTATTCATTCACCCCCACTGCCTTCCATTCTGGTAATCACCATTCTATTGTTTGTATCTTTGAATGTGTTGTTTATTTGTTTTGTATTTTCTAGAACAGAACATGTGAAATAGATGGTAATCTTTCTTTAAACATTTGATAGAACCTCCCAGTGAAACTATTTGGGCCTAAATGTTCCTTGAGGTTTTCTTTTTCACAAATTCAAAACCCTTAATAGTTATAAGGCTATTGAAATTACCTATTTCATATTGGGTGAGTTATGGTAGGTTCTGTTTCTTGAGGAAGTGATCCATTTCATCTAAATTGCAAATTAGTGTAAGTTTGTAATATTTCCTTATTATCCTTTGGATGTCTTCAGGGTCTGTAGTCTTCTCTCTTTTTTTGCCTTTGTCAGTCTTCCTAGAAGGTCATAAATTTTATTAATCACTTCAGGGAATCAGCTCTTGTTTCATTAATTTCTTCTATTCTTTTTCTGTTTTCAACTTAATTGATTTCTGTTCTTACCTTATTATGTTCTTCCTTCTGTTTTCTTTGGGTTTATTTTTCACTTCTTTTTCTAGATTCTTTTTTTTTTAAATATATTTTATTGATTTTTTACAGAGAGGAAGGGAGAGAGATAGAGAGTTAGAAACATCGATGAGAGAGAGAAACATCGATCAGCTGCCTCCTGCACACCTCCCACTGGGGATGTGCACGCAACCAAGGTACATGCCCTTGACCGGAATCGAACCTGGGACCCTTCAGTCTGCAGGCTGACGCTCCATCCACTGAGCCAAACCGGTTTCGGCTTTTTCTAGATTCTTGAAGTGGGAACTTAGATTATTGATTAAAGTCTTTTCCTCTTTTCTAATGTATGCATTCAGTGCTATACATACCTATATCAGCATGCCTGTAGCTATGTTCCACAAATTTTGACATGTTCCTTTTCTTACTTTCATTCAATCCAATGGTTTATTTAGAAGTGTGTTTTAGTTTCCAAGTGTTTGGAGATTTTCCTGTTATTGATTTCTTTTTTTTTTAATTAAATCTTTATCATTGAAATTATTACATTCTCCTTCCTCCCCCCCTATTGACCTCTACTTTGATTCTATTGTGATCAGAGAGCACACTCTTTATTATTTCAACTATTTTAAATGTGTTGAAGTGTTCTTATGGCCCATGTATTAAGCATGTCTTTTTATTCTGCTGCATTGACATGTGTGGCCTTACTAACCCTGGGGGAACTGGTCCTCCTGTGGCTAATTCCTGGAGATAACAAATGACTAATCTGTGAGTACACCTTTCATGTGCACAAAACCAATCCAAAACCCACACCCCAACCACTCCTTTGTCAGGCTTTCATTGGGGCATCACATTCTGGGCCACTATCCACCTGCCCTAATCACCCCAAGGCCAGGTACCAGACTACTTGCTAAAGTGTTTCAAGCTAGCCAATGGAAGCCTCTTTACCCTGTCTTGCCTTGCCTTTCCCAGACACAATAAAGAGTTTTGCCCACATTTTCCTCTCACTCCTGTCTCCTGACTAACCCAGGTGCTTCTCTGTGTGACTTAGTCTGATGTGCTGTATCTCCTTCTAGAGAACTATGAATAAAAACATCTTCCTTCATGACAATCATGTCCACATTTGCATCTCTTTACCTGATTAAAACAAATCCTATGTATATTTTTTAGTAGCTCAGAATATGGTCTATTTTGGTATAAGCTCCATGGGCACTTGAAAGGAATATATATTCTGTTGTCAGAAATGTCAATTAGATCCCATTGGTTGACGGTTGCTGATTTTCTGTCTAGTTGTTGGGTCCATTGTTGCGTGAGAGGTGTTAAAGTATCCAGCTACAATTGTGAATATGTCTATTTCTCCTTTCAGTTCTATCTTTGCATCACGTATTTCTCAGTTCTTTTCTTTAGTGCATACACATTTTGGATTGCTATGTCTTCTTTTTATCATAATGATACGATGCCCTTCTGTCTGGTAGTTTTGTTTGCTCCAAAGAATACTTTATCTGATATCAGTATAGCGATTACTGCTTTCCTTTTATTAATGTTTGCATGCATTTTCCACCCTTTTACTTATAACTTATGTAATTATATTTGAAATGAATTGCTTGTAGACAGTATATGTGGGTCATGTTTTATAATCCATTCTGTCAATCAGTTTTTTGGTTGGTGTATTTGAACCCTTTACATCCCTTAAGGCTTCAGTCTGCCATTTTATTTTTTGCTTCCTGCTTATTATTTCTGTTTTCTTTTTCCTGCCTTCATATGGTTTGCTTAAATATTTTTTAGAATGCCATTTTTATGCATCTAGAATTTTTGTGTTCATCTAGTGTTAACTTTTCTAGTGTTTGCTCTAGATATTACATTATATGTACACAACTTATCATTGTCTGCTAATATTCTCATCTTACTAGTTTGGGTGAAATATAGAAACATTACCTCTCTTTACATTTCTTTATCCTCTTCTATTTACAATTGTCTTAAATATTTCTTCTATGTAATTTAGAACCACATCAGTGTTATTTTTGTTTCAACTGTCAAACATAATTTAGAAAATTCAAGAAAATAAGAAAAGCCTGTATTTACACATTTTTGCTTACCATGTCCCTTCCTTCTTTCCTTTCTCCCTCCCTCCCTTCCTCCCTTCCTTTCAAAGTACCTTTTCTAACCATTTCTTCTCATGTATAGAATTGGAGTGTCATTCCATACACCAAAGAAAAAAAGGTTTTAGGTTCGATTCCTGGTCAGGGCACACACCTAGGTTGTGGATTCAGTTCCTGGTCTGGGCTAGTATGGGAGGTAACCGATCAATGTTTCTCTCTCACATTGATATTTCACATTGATATTTCTTTTTTTCTCTCTCTCTCTCTCTCTCCCTCTCTCTCCACTCTTCCTATCTTTCAAAAATCAATTAAAACAAAACATATTCTCAGATGAGGATTTAAAAAAGAAAGAAAGAAACAGTGTTTTTTAAAAATAAAAATATTGTGTCACTTCTCTGGCATCCATGATTTATGATAAGAAATTCCCTACAATTTTGAATTGTTTTCCCTATAGGGATGGTTTTCTTCTGTTTTCCTCTGGCTGCTTTCAATATATAGAGAGAGACCTCATGGCGGCGGGCCGTGGTGCAGTGCTGGGGCTGAGCTACAGCGAGTGTAGTGGGCTCCTGCCCAGGGTAGGGGGTAGGATCGTAGGTGCGACCAGAGCGCGGGAGTGCGCGGCCCCTGGGACGAGGGCTGGGTCTGAGACCGAGCCTTTCCTCAGCCAGGCGGGTGACACTGACTACTGGCCGGTGCCCGGCACCCCAGGGTTACTGGGGGATCCGAAGTCCGAGGATCCGGAGGGCCTGGACTGGGAGAAAGTGCAGCCCATCACGGCGTGTCTGCGGCCCCTGCGGCTCTCAGAGTGGCCCTGCTGTGCTACAGCAGCCTCCTCAGCTACCTGGACCCCTCACCGTGGCTGGCGTCCTTCCGGACACCGGGCAGTTCTTCGATATCGGAGACAGCAGCTCCGGCCTCATCCAGACGGTGCTCATCTCCAGTGACATGGTGTTGGCACCTGTGTGTGGCTACCTGGGTGACAGGTACAATCAGAAGTATCTCGTGTGTGGGGGCATTGCCTTCTGGTCCCGGGAGACACTGGGGTCGCCCTTCATCCCCAGAGAGCAATTCCGGCTGCTCCTCCTGAGCCTGGTGGGGGTCGGGGAAGCCAGTTCTCCACCGTCGCGCCCACCCTCATCGCTGACCTCTCCCTGGCCGACCAGCGGAGTCGGATGCTCAGTGTGTTCTACTTTGCCATCCCAGTGGGCAGTGGTCTGGGTTACATTGCAGGCTCCAAAGTGAAGGATGTGGCTGGGGACTGGCACTGGGCGCTGAGGGTGACACCAGGTCTAGGAGGGGTGGCGGTGCTGCTGCTGTTCCACTACTGAACCCCACCTCGTGGCGGGCGGATCTGAGGGCTCGGGCTAGAAACCCCAGCTTCATCCTGTCCTCCCCTGGCTTCACTGCTGTGGCCTTTGTCACGGGCTCCCTGGCGCTCTGGGCTCCTGCATTCCTGCTGCGTTCCCGTGTGGTCTTGGGGGAGACCCCGCCCTGTCTTCCTGGAGGCTCTTGCTCTTCGCCTGACAGCCTCATTCTGAGGCTCATCACCTGCCTGACTGGAGTCCTGGGTGTGGGCTGGGCGTGGAGATCAGCCGCTGCCTCTGCCACTCCAACCCCCGGGCTGACCCGCTGGTCTGTGCCGCTGGCCTCCTGGGCTCTGCCCCTTCCTCTTCCTGCCCGTGGCTTGTGCCCATGGGAGCATCTTGGCCACTTACGTTTTCATCTTTATCGGGGAGACACTGTTGTCCATGAACTGGCCATTGTGGCTGACATTCTGCTGTATGTGGTGATCTACGAGTCGCTCCAGATTGTGCTGGCCCACCTGCTGGGTGATGCCGGGAGCCCTTGCCTCATCGGCCTGATGTCCAACCGCCTCTGCTGGAACTGGCCCCCCTCCTTCTTGTCCGAGTCTGGGCCCTGCAGTTCTCGCTCATGCTCTGCGCCTTTGTCGGGGCCCTGGGCGGTGCGGCCTTCCTGGGCACCACCATCTTCACTGAGGGAGACCCAGCTGCATGTGCAGGGTCTGTTGCATGAGGCCGGCCCGAAGATGACCGCAACGTGGTGCCCCAGCGAGGCCGCCCCACCCGGGTCCCTGTGTCCAGTGTGCTCATCTGAAGGGCCGTGGCTCACCTACCTGCACACCTGCCACAGCTGGCCTCAGGCCACCCCAGCAGGCACCGGCCCGAAGCCTCGGCCTGGCCCAGCTTCTGAGAGGAGCCTTGGGCATGTTCCAGCTCCCACACTACACGGGCAGCCAAGGCCAGGCAGTGGGGTGCAGGAGGGATCCCCTCCACTGGAGCAGCCCCAGGGGCTCGGTGCTATTTGTACTGAATAAAATTGTAGCCAGACCCTCCCCTGCCTCCAAATCTATAATAATAAAAGTGTAATATGCTAATTAGACCGATGTCCTTCCTTCCGGACAAAGCTGCAGTGGGCAGGGGGCCACAGCAGAGGCAACAGAGGCAGCAGAGGCCCCTGGCTGCAGTGGTGGTGGTGGTGGGCCCAGGCCAGGACCAAGGCCCATGCACAAATTTCGTGCATCGGGCCTCAAATATATATATATCCTCAACCAAGGATATTTTTCCCATTGCTTCTCGGAAAGAGGATGATGGAATGGAGGGAGGGGGAGGGGGAGGAAGGGAGGCAAGGAGAGAGAGAGAGGGAGAGAGAGAGGGGAAGAGAGGGGAAGAGAGAGAGAGAGAGAGAGAGAGAGAGAGAGAGAGAGAGAGAAAGAGAGGCATTGATGTGAGAGAAACACATTAATTGGTTGCCTCCTGCATATGCCCCAATCAGGGGTGGGGAGCGAACTTGCAGCCCAGGTATGTATCCTTGACCAGTTATCGAACCCAAGACCCTTTAGCACATGGAACGACACTCTAAGCACTTAGCAACACTGGTGACCAAGGCAAAATTTTATTTTACTTTACTTTTCCCAAGTTTAATTATGCTGTGTTCTTGGCATGCTTACTTTGAGTTTGTCCAATGTGGGCTTAACTTCTTCAACCTGTAGATTTATATCTCTAGCTAAATTTGGAAAGCTTTCAGCCATGATTTTTTTTTGAGTACTTTTTAAGTCCTGCCCTTGTTCTCGTCTCCTTCTGGGATTCCAATGACACAAATATTTGGGCTTCTGTTGTAGAAATAGAGGTCCCTGTTTTCCGATCTATATTCTCTCTCTTGTTCAGATCAAGTGGGTTTTATTTCTTTAGCCTACCAATTATTTCCTCTCTTTCACCCATCTACTGTTCAGCCCACCCACTGAGCATTTTATTTTGGTTATTATATATTTTAGTACCAAGATTTTCATTTGGTTCTTGTTTATACTTTCTATTTCTTGCTCAGATTGTCTATTTTTTCATTGTTTCAAACATGCTTGTAATTGCTCATTGAAGTATTTTTCTTATGACATTTAAAATCTTTGTCAGATTATTTTAATATTTCTGTCATTGTGGCTTTAGTATATATTGGTTTGTTTGCTGTTTTCATTCAGTTTGAAATCTTCTTGGTATGACAAGGGATTTCTGATTGGAACCTGCATATTTCAGGTAGTATATTATGAGACACTGAATCTCACGTAAGCCGTGTGTTTTAGCTTGCTTTCTCTGACACCATTCCAGAACAGAAGAGGGTGGGTATCACCTTGTTACTGTCAGGGGAAGGTAAAAGTTCAGGTTTTTCACTTGGCCTCTGTTGACATATGAGATGAGGAGAGCTTCTTGTGGCTGCTGGGCAGGGGAGGGAGCTTTAGCTCCCATGGGGTATTCACTGATACCTAGTGGGTAGGGGTGGCCTGATTACTAGTGGGCAATGATGAAAGTCCTGACTCTCCACCAGGCCTCCACTGACACGAACCCAGGAGAGAGGGAAAGGTGCCAGGTAGAGGTGGGGTGCAGGCTCCTGACTTGGTCTCCACTGACACCACAGGGCAGAGGTTCTCAACCTGTGGGTCGCGACCCCTTTGGGGGTCGAACGACCCTTTCACAGGGGTTGCCAAAACCATCAGAAAACACATATATAATTACATATTGTTTTTGTGATTAATCACTATGCTTTAATTATGTTCAATTTTTAACAATGAAAATACATCCTGCATATCAGATCATCTACATATAAAAGGGTAATATGCAAATTGACCCTGACAGCAGAACTACTGGGAATGACTGGTCACTATGACACACACTGATCACCAGGGGGCAGACGCTCAATGCAGGAGCTGCCCTCTGGTGGTCAGGGCACTCTCACATGGGAGGAGCTCTGCTCAGCCACAAGCCAGGCTGACGGCTGCCAGCACAGCGGTGATGGTGGGAGCCTCTCCTGCCTCCTCAGCAGTGCTAAGGATGTCCGACTGCAGCTTGGGCCTGCTCCCCGCCAGCAAGTGGACATCCCCCGAGGGCTCCCGGGCTGCCAGAGGGATGTCTGACTGCCAGCTTAGGCCTGATCCTCTGGGGAGCAGGCCTAAGCCAGCAGGTGGACATCCCCCAAGGGGTCCCAGGCTGCGAGAGGGCACAGGCCGGGCTGAGGGACCGCCCCCCCCTCCCCCAGTGCACAAATTTTTGTGCACTGGGCCTCTAGTTTCCATACATGAGGAACTGTATTAAAGGGTTGCGGCATTAGGAAGGTTGAGAACCACTGCCACAGGGTATAGAGTCTTGTTACCATCCAGTGGGGTGAAAGTCTCAGCTTTATCTTTACCTTCTCTGACATCACCTCATGAAAATCTCACTAAGGCATGTCACCAATGGTCATTGGTGCCAATTTAATGCCAACAAGAATCTGCAATTTGAGGTGCAGTGAAGAAGAAAACTTTCTTCAGTGTAAAACAGCTCAAATGTGATACAGCACAGCTGCAGGACAGCTCTGGGGCCAGGCCCCTCTCAGGCTACATGACTCTACTCCGCTCCTTGATGAACTGCTCTGCTCCATACCTTGCATTGTGCTGGTCTGCTCCACTGCAGGATGGTCTGCTTCACTTTGCTGTGCTCCACTCTGCACCCGTCTGACCCAGTCTGCTTCACTCTGCTCTGGTAGAAAGGGAAGGTGCTCTCCCCAAGCCAGAGGGGAGATGGCTTAAATGGACAGAAGTCCCACTAAGGAACCTCGTGTGCTGCTGATGGGAATGCAGACTGGTACAGCCACTGTGGAAAACAGTATGGAGTTTCCTCAAAAAATTAAAAATGAAACTCCCATTTGACCCAATGATCCCACTTCTAGGAATATAGCTCAAGAAATCAGAAACACCAATCAGAAAGGACATATGCACCCCATGGTCATAGCAGCACAATTTACAATAGCCACGATTTGGAAACAGCCTAAGTGCCCATCAGCAGATGAATGGATTAAAAATAATGTGGTACATCTATACAATGGAATACTACGCTGCTGTAAAAAAGAAAGAACTCTTACCATTCACAACAGCATGGATGGACATGGAGAGCATTATGCTAAGTGAAATAAGCCAGTCAGAGAAAGATAAGTATCACATGATCTCACTCATTTGTGGAATATAATGAACAACATAAACTGATGAACAAAAATAGATTCAAAGACAGAGAATCATCAAACAGACTGTCCAACTTCAGAGGGGAAGGCAGGGAAGGGAGAAAGGGGGTAAGAAATCAACCAAAGGACTTATATGCATGCATGTAAGCATAACCAATGGACACAGACACTAGGAGGGTGAGGGCATGTGCTGGGGTGTGGGGGTGGCTAGGGAGAGGTCAATGGAGGGGAAAGGAGACATATGTAATACTATATGTAATACTTTAAACAATAAAGAATTAAAAAAAAAAAAAAGAAGTCCCACCCTTGGTTCCTGATTGGTCTGTCCTCATGCAAATGAGGATGCCAAATCTTCATAGTTTGATTGGCTCAAAAGACACTGCCCTAATTGGTCTGCTCTGATTGGTCAGAGCTGCAATGCTCTGGTTGGATGGGGAAGCCTCAGTCCTATTGGCTGAAGTAGGATTCCAGGAACTCTTTTCTAAGGGCTGACACAGATGGCAGAAACACAGTGCAGGCAGGCAGTTCAGCAGAGAGGTAGGAAGTTCAGTGTAGGCTTTTCCCTGATGTGCAGTTTAGCATGAGAGACCCCTGTGAAGAAATGGCTGTAGGCCTCTGCTTTATAAATTTGAGCCCAGTTAGCCACCAGGAGCCCTTCTTAGTGATGCTCCCCGCTCCTCAGGGTTCACAGGTTGTCTAGGCTCCCACTTTGCTATTGTTGAGTGGAGGCATATTTTTTCTATTATGTTTAACTGGTGTAGAGCAGTTATTATCTAAAACTTTTCTGAGTTGCTAGGCTTCCCTTTTCCTGGTCCTTTGACTAGAGACAGCAGGCTTTTCTCGTGTTGTTTGAGTTTTTTTGTTTTTGTCTGGACCCATTGCTTTTTTGGATTACTGCCTTCTTCAGTTTGGTATTTACGAGGCAAAAACAACAGGCAACCATTCCCCCACCAAAGGTCCCTACCTGGTCTACCTTCTTCTCTCCAACTTTCAGACTTCTTATGTTTGTTTTTATATAATTTCCAGGATTTTAGTTGTACTTAGCCAGAAGTATAGGGAAAAGTACATCAAGCAGTTTCTCAGAGTAAAAATTTCCTTTCTTTTTAAATAGTAGTTTGAATAGAAATCAGTGAAATCCATATATTGTAATTGGTCTCTTAAATCTCTTTAATCTATTGGTTTCCTTCCACTTCTTTTTCTTTTTTTGCAATTTTCTTTTTTTCTCTCAGAATCTGGGTCATTTGTCTCCCAGTTTCTCACAGCCTAGACTTTGCTGATTGCATATTTCTGGTGTTACTTAATATGTTCTTCCATCCTTTTTATTTTCTATAAACTGATAGATAGTATGACATTTAGCATGTATGCTCAAATTTCTCACTGTTTCCCGAGGGCTGCTCACTTATCCCTACCTCTAGGCTCTTTCCTGCCTGGAATGTCCCCTCTGCCTGCCCCTCCTCCAGCCTGTTCTTCTAGACTAGTCCAAAGTCTTCATTCCAAAAGCTCCCTCTGCTTCACCCCAGGCAGAACCTCTTCCTCCTCACCTCCCCCTCCAGGGTCACTCTGTGGGCATTTGTGCTTGAGTGATCTCCTCACTTCTCCACTAGGATGGGGGCTCCTGGACAAAGGACAGCCAGTCCCCTTTACTCCCAAAACATATCCCTTCCCATAGTGAGCATCAATAAACATATGTGGAATTAATTTGAATCTTGAATATTAATCCTTTTTGTGAGCAACTTCCCTAACTGCCAGCACTGCTGTTGCCATGGTTTCTCTTACCCACTGGAGTACTTAGGTGAATGCTGATGGAAGAACTGAGCGTGGCCAGCCAAGGCCTTTTGAGGTCATTCTAAGAGGGGAAAAGGTTGAAGTGACAGAATGCCTTGAAACTATTCAAATGGCCCTAGCCGGTTTGGCTCAGTGGATGGAGCATCGGCCTGCGGACTGAGGGGTCTTGGGTTTGATTCCAGCAAGAGGCACATGCCCGGGTTGCAGGCTTGTTCCCTGGTGTGGGGCATGCAGGAGGCAGCCTATTGATGGTTCTCTCTCATCACTGATGTTTCTATCTCTCTCTCCCTCTCCTTTCCTCTCTGAAATCAATAAAAATGTATTTTTTTAAAATAAGAAACTATTCAGATGTCAGAGTGCAGTGGGAAAAACTCACCAAGATGAGGAATTAAATTGATTGTAAAACTATGGCCACGAAACTTTCTAAAGATAAAACTATAAACCTCAGAGATTCCATCATTAAACAACCTCAGAAACATAAAGGTACTTTTTCACCTAAGTTGTTTCTGGGTATGATTTATTAGACAGGTACTAAAATAATTTATTTCTAGTTTTTCTACTAAAATAACTTTTATATTTATAGATTCAGGATTAATGTGGTATTTTAAATTATAGTTAGCACAAAGCTATAAGTAATTATTTCTTTGTATGTTGTTACCCTTACTAATCTCTTGGTAAGAGATTAGTATCCTATTCAAAACATATTACTACTGCCGAAACCGGTTTGGCTCAGTGGATAGAGCGTCAGCCTGCGGACCGAAAGGTCCCGGGTTCGATTCCGGTCAAGGGCATGTACCTGGGTTGCGGGCACATCCCCAGTGGGGGATGTGCAGGAGGCAGCTGATCGATGTTTCTCTCTCATCGATGTTTCTAACTATCTATCTCTCTCCCTTCCTCTCTGTAAAAAAATCAATAAAATATATTTAAAAAAAAAAAACATATTACTACAACTTAAGACAGTCTCTTTTGACTGGTTATCAATGTTCAGAGAATGGGAGGCATACTGGAGAGAGAATTGAGTGTTTCTGCTTGAACTTCAGCCCTGAAAAAGACTTATGAATGATCTAGATCAGGGGTGGGCAAACTTTTTGACTCGAGGGCCACAATGGGTTCTTAAACTGGACCGGAGGGCCGGAACAAAAGCATGGATGGAGTGTTTGTGTGAACTAATACAAATTCAAAGTAAACATCATTACATAAAAGGGTTCGGTCTTTTTTTTTTTTTTAGTTTCATTCATTTCAAACGGGCCGGATCCGGCCCACGGGCAGTAGTTTGCCCACGGCTGACTAGATTCTGATCATAAAAGGAGCTTCCGAATGGATTTAGCATTAAGACCAAAGAGATGCTCTAGCCTACTTACCAGATACTTGGAACTTGAAATTGTCAAATTGTCATATTGTGCCTCCTCCCCATCCACCACAGGTATAATCCTAGCAAAAGATGGACACCCCTCCAACTGAAGTTAACATTAATAGGGTCAACATGTTAAGTCTCCCCTGAAACACATCTGTCAAAATAGTGCTAATAGCACAGTTATAAAATCATAAGGACCAAATTAATATAAACTACAGACCATAGTTTCCCAAACCTATTAAATCAGACTCTCTGATCCCACAGCCCAAGAATCTGTACCAAGAATCTGTATTTTTAACAGACTTCTGAGTTGGTTTTTATACAGCCAGCTTTGTTTCAGGTTCCTGTGGAGCAGGCAAACTTGTCAAATTTCAGCGTGCCCAGGAATCACTTGGTGAAATCATAAAGTGCTCGTCCCAAAACCCACTTCAAAGGGTCTAATTCAGTCACCTGGAAGGGGAGTGGAGAACCTGCATTCAGACATTCCCTCCCGTTAGCCTCAAGCTGGTCTTCAGAAACAGGTACTTGGCATTTCAAGCAGGCTCCTTGAAAATAGCTGTATCTCTGAAATATTTCCTCTCAGGAAATGCATCTGTAAAAGTCTTTCACGTTCAGTAACAGGAAAATAAAAATGGTTATATTAACACTACATGTTGATTCACCTCTCTTCAGCCCTATGGACTCAAAACATGAGTTTGTCCTTTCAGCAACTTGTCCTACATGGGGAAGGGGCTGGGCTTAGTCAATCACACCCTTCCCTCCCTGTGGTGGCCCTGTTCTGCCCAGCCCTTGCCTCTGCTGTCCACAAAGGGCAACCTCCATGGTCAGTCAGCCTGGTCTCCAGACTTCAGATAAGCGGTTCTCTCTAACACTCTGAAGTCACTCATCACTCTCCTCACAAATAAAACCACATTAAAGACTTCTGATAAATTCTTTTCAGGATCTGCTTTCTGTCTTTATCCTACTTACTTTATCCATTTCTGCTTCCTTTGGTGCCACAGGCCTCACTCCTTTCTCTGCCAGTTCCTTTGCTTTGTTTTTCTGTGGCTATCTTCTTTCTCCTTTCTTTCAAAATGTTCTCCCTTATCTTCTCTGATACAGACAAAAGGTCAGAAGCCAAGCCCATCACAAGGTGAGGACCCAGTGTCCCCATTTGCTCTGTATCAGAGTGGCTGTACCTCCTGGACTGACAGAGAGTCTTGGGCACAGATACAAGGCGAGCCCAGGGCAGAGGATGGAGGTAGGTAGATTTCTGGCTCTTGCTATTTCTTCCTCCAAGTCTTACTTCTTCCTTCATGCAAAGTGAATCTCTTTAAATTGGAGATCCTAACTTCTCAAGCACCTCCTGCAAGCCTGGTGCCAAACTAGACATTGTACATAGTGGAAGTACTGACCCTCATCTTACGGAGAGAGAACAGACTCTGAGGAAAAGAGCAAAGCCTCAAATTCAGGACCCTCTGCCCTGTTACACTGCCTCAGAGTGATAGAGAAATGGAAGGATGTGAACACCAAGTCTCAGGTCTTCTTGACAGCATTTGCCTCATTTTCTGCCCTCAGACACTAAACCCAGGGCCTAGACTTGGTGGAAGGAAGGTGGGAAGAAGGTAAACAAAGGCAAGAGTAAAAGTGACCTGTGTGGTTTGACATGAATAAAAGCAGTAGCTTATTATTGTTAGTAACATAACCATTGGATAAAAATGATGCTCAAAAGTCCTATCTTTAAAAGTTGAAAGTATAAACATCTACAAATGTTGGAAGTACTATGATATTTTGTTGAGAATTATTATATTGGAAGTGGGAAAGGGAAACTTCAAGAATAGGTCTTACTGATGTGTTGCCAGATATCAAAGTCACCTGGACAAATCTTTTAACTCAGTTTATCAGTCTCTTTAAATTTAAGATATATATATATATTCTTTAAAAAGTCTTTCCTAAGTAAACTGAAAGCTATCATTTTTTTTGTTTGTTTGCTGGAAAATTTTACAAAACATCTGGAGAAAGAAGTTAGTACTGACCTCTAACCCAGGGTTCAGGAAACTTCCCCCACATACTTCTCTCCCTCATCTTGATTTCCCCTCTTTTATTCCTGACAATTATGATTTGTTTCTATCTCTTTTTCCTTGATTAGTCTTGCTAGAAATGTTATGGACTGAATTGTGTCGTCCCCTCTCCTCCCCCCGCCAATTCATATATTGAAGCCCTAATCCCCAAGGTGATGATATTTGGAGATGGGGCCTCTGGGAGGTAATTAAGTTTAGATGAGATCATGGGGATGGGACCCTCATGATTGGATTAGTACCCTTAAAAGAAGAGACACCAGAGAGCTTTTCATCTCTCTCTGCCATGCCAGGCCACAGCAAGAAGGTAGCCATCTGCAAGCCAAGAAGAGAGTCCTCACCATGATCCTGGACCCTGATCTTAAACTTCTAGTCTCCATAACTGTGAGAAAAAAATGTCTGTCATTTAAACCACTCAGGATATGGTATTTTGTTATAGCTGCTCAAACTGACAAAGATAAGGAATATATACATTTAATTAATATTTTCAAAGATCTAAGCTTTGACCTCATTTGATTTTCTCTATTATTTGTCTTCTGGCTCATTGTATTATTTCCTTACTATACATATATTGAGCTTCATTTGTTGTTGTTTTTTCAAGCTTCTTAAGGTAGAAGTGTAAATAATCAATTTTAAACTTTTCTTCTTTTTCTAGTATATATACTTAAAGCAAAAATTTGCTTTTCCACACTGCTTCAGGAGCATCCTACAAATTTTGATGTTTCTGTTTTTATTTCCATTTATTTTAAATGTCTCTTACGATTTTTCTCTTTTATCCACAGATTATTTGTTGTTTCATTTACAGGTATTTGGATTGATGTCTTCTTCATAAAATGACATTTTTGCCACTTGAAATGTCTCTTTAATTCTGGTAATCTTGTTTGGAAGTATAATTTGTATCTGTAATAGTCTAGTCACTCTAGCTTTCCTATGATTTGAGCTTCCATAGTATGTATTTTTTCCACCCTTTACTCTTTTAACCTACCTGTGAGTCTGCATCTAATGAGTGGTTTTTTTCCTCCTTATTATGGGTCTTATTCTCTTGTTTCTTCATGTGTCTTATAATTTTTTTCACTCAGTGCTGGACATTGAATATGAGAGAATCACCAGGGCTGTATTGTTTTTTGTGTGAGTGTGTGTGATTTTCTGAGTGGGTATAAGTCTTTTTCTCTGAAAGGTGGCTAGAATGAGTACTTGATCATTCAGATTTCATCAAGTATCAATTTGATCTGAGACTTACCAGTAGTGTTAATAAAATTGAGTGTACCTCTGCTATCTAATAAAAACAAGGAAATTCCACTTTGCCCTTCAGTCCAACTTCGATTACCTACACCCCCACTGTGGAGTAGTTAGTCTCTTTGATTTTGTCAGTGTTTGAACTAGGAAGGAGGTTGAGACATAGCCATCATGTAGTTTTGGCTCACCTTGCCTTCAGCTCCAGCACCTCTCCAAAATTCAACCACTGTAAAATTGTGCAATTCTCTGTTTTTCAGCCTTGCCTACACTGCCACTTTTGCAGTAAAATTGGGGGCAGGGTGGTAGTGATTGTTGAGCCAAACAATTTATTTTTCATTTGAGGCATTTTAAAATTCCAATCGATGTGGCAACCCATAGTATTATTAGGATTTTGGCTGATTCTTCCTTAACTCTATAAAGTCTCTTCATTTATAGGAGGCCTGCTTCTCTATCTTCCCAAGCACTTCCCTCCAGATATGGAAGTAGCTGTGGCTCTCTGATCACCATTGCTCCCTGTAATTTAGTTCATTGAAGTTTATTCTGTTCACAGTTCTTTGATAATTGTTGTGGAAAAGTATGGTTTTCCCTTTTAGCAGGTTTTTTGTTATGGTTACTGTAGGAATAATGATGTTTTACATCCTATATCCTAAGTGGACACAGAAGCCATAGTGTTGTTTGTAACAACAAAGAATTAGAAACAACCCAAATGGCTATCAATAAAGAATTTTTTATTAAATTACATAATTATATAAAGGAATACTATAAACTGTGTGAAAGAATGAGGAAGCTCATTATTACTTGTACAAAATGTTTCTCATGCTATATTAAGTGAGAAAAGCACAGTATAGGACAATATACACAATGCTTTACCTTTTGTGTAAAAGAGGAAAGAAAAGTCATCTATATTCATATAGATTTGAGTCACACAGATTCAATCACATTCATATATACAAAGAAATTCTTAAAATACACAAAAGAAATTGATAAAAATGGTCACCTCATTGTTTTTTTAAATTTCTTGTTTCTTAAGACTTAGTTTCCATATCTATAGAATAGGTTGAAAAATACTTTTCTTATAAAATTATACGATGAAATAAACAAAAGTATTTGGCACATTTCAAGATATCAAGTAGTGTGGGTAAATAATTAACACAGTGACCTTTGCTTTGGGTTACACCTAGAGATGCCTTCATTTATGCTTTTTGTGTTATTGTGTGTCAGTTACACAATCTAAATTAGTCATTTAAGCATGATACTTCTACAACAGTCTATATTTTTTTTTTCCTTTGGTAAATTTTAAGTAAGAACTTTGTCTTTCCAAGGCCTACTGACCTAATAATCTAGTATGCAAAGTCATGTAGCCTGTGAGAAAAAAAATGAATGTTTCCCACCAGATGGTGATTGAGATGATGATACCATGATCCTCCAGATTGACAAATACAATCTCCACCAACATTGCACAATACGTACAGGAGCCCCCATATCACAAAAGAGTAGTCCAAAACCATCACTTATTTATTTCAAAGCAATAAGGAAAAAATAAAAGGCATTATATTTACTGCCTCCTCTTTCCCAAAGCACAATTATCCAATCTATACTTTTGACTTTAAAGTCTCTATCTGGTTCTTTAAATTAAAAAAATATATATTAAAGTCTCCATTTGGTCCATTAAAACGGCTGATCCATGACTTTTGAGCACAGATCATACTAGATAGCAAACCAATATATATATTAGGCAAGTAATCTTATAAAGGTGCTAAAAGACCTACTAGAATGCTGCTATTGCTTCTTATGCACCCCATGAATCCAACGTCCTCAGATCACAGAGGAGCACTGGGGAATGGAAGTCTAATGGAAGGAGGTCCTTCTCTAGGATGAATTAAGACTATTAAGCAGCCTAACCATCAATAAATTCCACCAGCTTGCAGTTTCTGGGATCACTGGGCTGTGAGCTCAAAAAAGGCACAGCAGAGCAAAGGGCTGCTCTTTGAGCCTCCATGTCTGACCTCTCAGTAACAGCACCATTTCACCTGAGGCCATTGTGATATGCCCTGGGAATGGAATAGAACAGTGGCTTTCTGACCTTTTGTGATGGAGATCTGCAGAAAGAAGTACACTTTACCTTGGGTTCAGCACACAAATGAGTATGAAAAACACACACACAAAACAAACATTTCAAAAAACATTACTTAACCCTTACTAAGAACAATGCTTTCTGACATTTTCTATTTTATTATATTTCATTTGGTTTGGAGCAGGGGGAGGATAGAAATTTATGTCCCAGTCTACTAATGAGGTCAGGACAAGCAACACTAGAAAAAAATATTTTCCATTTTTATCCCACTATCTTCCACGGATGTGTATTTTACAAAGCGAGTCTGCCCAGTGCCATCTACTGTACTCCCAGGGTATTGCAAGTGAGTTTTTTGTTTGTTTTGTGGGGTTTTGTTTTTCCTGGCAAAGAGATTTATTTAAGGGTAAGATTAGATCAGAGAATTCTCCACACCAATATGTATTTCTTCCTTCAAAGCAAAAACATCCCTGAAACAGTTTAAGGAGAAGTTTAGATGAATAGCAAACACACAAGCTCAGTTCTGATGTCTGAGACTTCATATCCAAGTCAGAGAACATCCATCTGACCGGAGCCTCAGAAGCAAAACTAACCTTGTACTTGGTGGTTTCCAGAGAATGACAAAGTTAAATTCAGAACATTCTAGACTAGCATGTCATGAGAAGCTGCTGTCGTCTGTCAAATACTATAACCTGGGAATCATTGCTTGTTAAACTTACGTCTGTAATTTTTTTTTTTTTTTTACTAAAGCAGCTCAAAATATGGATGTTTACTATTCTCCAACTTATTTTGAAAGTTCTTCAAGATGACATATAGCACAATATTGTTGTAACACAAGCTAAAATGTAGAAATCTCTTTTGTAATTTGTGAAGGATACAGTTTCCATTTTGACAAGCCACCATAGCTTACAAAATTTAATTTTTATGTTCAGTGGAAGTGAATTTTCCCTACCAGTTTGCCTAGGGAGTTACAGCTTTGCATTCATTTCTGGTTGAAAAGTGCTTTTGATACAAACACATTCATAAAAAACTTTGTAATTTCTTCACAATCTCCTTAAATGGTCGTAAAAGAGCATATACAGTAAAGTCAAGGAAATAGACTTACTTTACCCTTGGCTTGCAACTGAGACATGTCCAGCAACTCGAATTTCCCCAAAATATTTTATGTGTGAATATAAAATTAGAATGGGGAAAATGGAAAGCCTTGTAACAGTTTTAGTCGTGATTCAAAAGGTGGGCTTTTAATGAGATGTCTTTAATTCAAAAGTGAAGAGGACAATTAAATTGTTGAAGTCTAAGGGTTGTTGTTGTTGTTGTTGTTTAACTCTGTGACTGTAACACTTGTGTGTGTTTTTTCCCTAAATGATTTGACATTAACAATTTTCAGAACCCATAAGTGAGGATGTGGGTCAATAATGCAGAGAGAAATCATAGTGAAATGCTGTTTTCCTGTCAAAATAATCACAAAAATTAAAAATGGTCATACGTAGGCCACTCCTGCTTTATTCATCATGGGTAAGCTGTTATTAATTACTCAGAGATGCCAGGGGCTCATTCTACCTTGTTTCCCACTGCTCTTTTTTTAAATCAATTATATTTATCTGATTAATAGTACAACAGCAAAGTCAAGAAGGTGAGTGTAGACCAATTGCTAATGATGTTAATAACTAACAGCTAAGAGAGATTCAAAGGACCTAACTTGCTCTAAAACTGCCAAGTGTTTGAACAGGTCCTCCATTCTCTCACAAGTCTCTTCTTGTCTTGAGACATTTTATGCTCTCACCTACATATGATTCGTGAGTCAGATATGTAACTAAGACATTTTTATGTACACATAGAGCACCCTTCCTGGGGGAATGCAAGGGGTTGCCTATTATGTAGCTAAAAAGCAATCATTCATTCAAATATGTTAAATTGTATTTGTCTCCCACTGACTTCTTGCACCATAGCAACTTCTTTCTTTTCAGTTTATTTATAACAGAACTATCAAATTAAAATACCAAATAGCTTATAACTTGACAACTGCATCACTTTAAATATCCGCATGAAGGTTCAGCTCACTTATAAACACCTGGGATTTACCTGCTTGCTACTATGAATGTACATGAAAATAGTAGTCAGACGTACCTCTGACACTCTGAAGTGACCAGGTGTGGCTGTAACAGATCCTCGTCAGTTAATCATCAATAGTCATTTGATAAGTGTGCGATCTCTCCTGGGAATTAACAATCCTCGGTCAGTTTCATTCACTACCTTCCCAGGAGACACCAGAATTGGGTTTTTTGTTTTGTTTTGCTTTTTACCGTAAAGCCAAGTCAAAAACTCTAAGTTGTTCAGTGCCTACAAGTTAATGAGACAAAGGTGTGCCAATCAGGCAGCAGGCAGCCCTGAGCACCCCAGTGTTGTGGTGCTGGGACTGCTGGAAGGAACACAGCAGAGCTGGGCAGTGCTTCCTCTAGAGCAGCGGTTCTCAACCTGTGGGTCGCGACCCCTTTGGCGGTCGAACGACCCTTTCACAGGGGTTGCTTAAGACCATCCTGCATATCAGACACTTACATTACGATTCATAACAGTAGCAACATTACAGTTATGAAGTAGCAACGAAAATAATTTTATGGTTGGGTTACAACATGAGGAACTGTATTTTAAAGGGCCAGAAGGTTGAGAACCACTGCTCTAGAGGCTGTATGTTAAAAGATGAACATGCGTGAAAACAAAATGACAAAATTAAGGCAAATTCTCAATGTTTATATTTAATAAATACTGCCTTTAACCAAAACAGTGCTCCTCACAAGAATAATTATAAGATTTATAAAAATATTAATTTGTGCTGTAATTTGTGTAATTGTGTATATGTCTAAGTTTATTTGGAGATAACTTCAAATTTCCAAGCTTGAGACCCTTTTTCTATTTACCTCTTTCTCCTCTACTCTTGAGGACACACACACACACACACACACACACACACACACATACACACAAGATTTTCTGCCCTAGAAGAATCTAAATCTGGTTAGGAAGAAAACACCAGCACAGAAAAACAGAAACACACACAACAAAATAAAACCAAGTGCTGAATTGTAGAGCTGCATTTCCTAAAATACAGAGTGGCTAAATATACAATTAGCCAATAACACATACTAATTATGAAAATCGGGAGGATAAGTCAGAGGAAACAAGAAAAGGGCAGCTGAACAGCACCCTGCAATCACAGTGAAGACATTAAGTCCTACGGTGAGATTTGTCAATGGGGAAAGTGAGTCAACTTTCCATTTGCAAACCATCTTCATCAGCTGGGTCCCTACAGTAGTTCTGGACCCTCCCTTCACTCCAACCCACCAGGACTCTAACAGACTCCTGAACAGTCCTGTCTTGAAACCTAAAGGGAGGGCCCCTTAGCTAGCCCCTGCCCCCCAGTCCATGTAGCCACGTCTCACTGGTGTGCTCAAACCAACGTGCCTGAACTCCACCCGGCTTGGCCTTGTCATTCCTAACCAGTCGAATCAGCAAATCTCTTGGATGGGCCAAGCAGGGCTGAGCAGCTGTGGGGCTTTGTCTCTTCATGAAATACACCCTTAAAGACTAAGACTTAAAGCTGGAAGGCGGGTGGTGACCTCAGGACACGGCTCCTGTGCACCAGTACAAGGCCGGCTCGAGCTGGCCCACGGCGATGGGTGCCAGTTTTACAAAGAAAAGTCAAAATCCTCAAGCTCATGGTGACAATGATGGAAATTCATTCCTGAGACCAGATCTGCCCAGTCAGGATGAATCATCGTCATCTTTTGCTTAACACAGAACTGGACTCAAGTAAAGGCAAGTCAGCTGTGTCTCCACTCTGGTGCTCTGTGCAGGGACAGGGTTCCACTGAGGCCAGGCCCAACGTCCCCAACATGGTCTGCTCTTGCAACTTCAGTTCTCCATCCACTTGCTTTGTGAATATCCACTCTCTGTCACCTGTGTCTCCAGACGTCAAAATACCCAACCAGATGTGAACCGTGCTGCCTTACTCCTTCCGAGGTCAGTCTTTAGGAAGAACCAGCTGCGCCCATCTTCTCCAGAAGCTCTGGCACTGGGCCCTTTAGTGAGGCATGTGTAGGGTCAGGAAGGTCATAGGCTTCACTCACTCTCTTTCCTTCCTTGCGGAACAATCTGGGCTTCCCCCACCCCAAACTGAGTCACCTCCTTGCGATTTCTCACCTGTGGGAGGAGGAAGCAGCAGGGCGCAGGAGGGACAGCTCTCCTGGGCCCTTGGCAAAGCCTGGCTTGACCCCCACTTGCCCGCCCGACTCCCACCCTGGGCATATTGTTGAAAGTGACCAAATGAAATGGAGAAACCAAGGAGGCGGTTGTCAAGCTCATCTGCGAGGTTTTGGGGAGAAAGAAGTGGAGACTTGGCCGGACCTGGCGATGCCACCTCCTCACCCTCTGTCCCCAGATTCCTTAAGAGGGAACCTGCCCCGGGGCAACTCCGCAGGGACCAGCACCCTCTGTGGCCTGAACTTAAACCTTCACATGACTGGTTAGCCCTAGCCGGTTTGGCTCATTGGATAGAGTGTGGGTGTGCAGACCCAAGGGTCCCAGGTTCGGTTCAGTTCGGTTCGGTTCGGTCAAGGACATGTACCTCCGTTGCAGGCTCCTCCCCAGCCAGGGCCCTGGTCAGGGCGCCAGCGGGAGGCAACCAATCAATGTGTTTCTGTCTGTCTTTCCCTCTCTCTTCCACTCTCTAAAATCAATGGAACATATCCTCAGGTGAGGATCAAAAAACTAAATAAATCTTCACATGGTTGGGAATGCCTGTTGCTCCAATAATAATTTTTTTAACTTAAAGCCCAGCTTCAAATATACTCCTGAGAGAGACCCAGTAGAAATAACAACAGCAAGAACTATCCTTTGACCCCACCCCCTAAATGCCGGCAGCCAAACCCCGGAGTTCCGCATCCTCCCTAGGTTCTGACCCCGACTCCAACCGGGGATGGGGCGCGTGGGGGGAGGCCTGGGGAGCTGGGGACACTGGGGTCCTGGGGCCCCAGGGTCCCCGGGGCTTCGGGAGACTAGGGGGCATTCAGGAACCCGAGGGAGCTCTGGAACCCGGAGTCGGGTACGCCCCGCCCGAGCGCTGGGGGGCCGGGCGGCGAGGAGCCGCCCCCTCCGGGACTTTGTCCCGAGTTCGCGAGGAGGCGGGGTGCCCGGCGCGGTTAAAAGGCGCCGCTGGAGCCACAGGTGCGCAGACCCGAGGCGCCCGAGTTCTCCTCCTCGGCTCTCAACCCGGCGGCGGCGCCCTGTGGGCAGCGAGCGAGGAGGCGGCCGGGCCAGGACCCCTCAGGACCCCTCGGGACCACCCAGGCCCCGCCCAGGACCCACGCGAGCGCCCCCGCCGCCACCAGACCCCTCGCGCGCTCCCTCGGCTGCGGGTGAGCCAGACCCGCCAGAGCCCCCGGGTCACCAGTGAGCCCGGCGCCGGGCTCGTGGCGTCTCGCACCGGGAGCTGCGGGACTCGGCGGGGAGGGGACCCGGGGCGGATTGGGGACCTGGGACGCCCGGGGACTGTGGGACCCGGAGAAGGTAGGTCCCCGGGTACGTCGCTCTGGGACCCATCGCGGAGAAGTGACCCGGGACGGCGGGGGCAGCGGGGATCCGGATCGGGTCCCCGGGCGGACTCCGCACGCACTGAGGCCCCCGCATGGTCCTTGTCCCCGGCAGTCCCGACAGCGGATCTGGGCGGCAGGCAGGCGTCCAGAGAGAATTGGTTGAGAGGGAAAGTCTTCCACCGAGTTCCGAAATTGGAGTCGGGCCATGGCGGGGAGGGGACGTGGTGACCCCAGCACGGGACCGATCGTGTGCCAGGGAGGAGGGGGCCCGGGCCGCGTATTCCAAAGCGCTGTTGTTGGTCGTCGTTGGTAAGGTTCCTGGGGAAGTCTAACCTAACGCCATCGGCCATCGGCCATCGGGAGTGTGTCAGTACCGAAGTCTCTGCTTAGAAGGAAGGCTGGCTTCCATTTGTTGAGCGGGAGTGCTCCCTGGAGGAGGTGATCCGTACAAAGCGGGCGCTCCCATCAGTCTGCGGCCAGGAGCCAGGACTCTGGGCCCAGCCCTGTGAGCAGGGCACCGCAGCCTAAACCTGAGACACGGTTTCCTCGTTCCTCTTTGCTGAACAATCGGAGAGCCTTCACTTCCAGGTGGCATTGTCCAGCTGGAAGGTCGCATGGGGCTGAGAAGTGTTCCTTCAGGCAGTGGCACAAACCCGCTGCTCCGGGAGGAGGGACACAAGCCTCATCAACGTCTCCCGCCTCTGACAATTGGACACGTATGACCATTTAGTGGGGACTCCATCTCAGACGAGTGGCAACAGACATTTCCCTGCTTGCTCTTTGAGTCAGTTTCAAAACTCAGGTGCTAAGGCACAATTAGACACCTGTGAGAAAGGCGGGCCACTCTGTGGAGGCAGCTGGTCAGGTCTGTCAGGAAAAAATGAGGGATTGAGAAGAAATTAAGGTAAAGAACTGCATTTACCTTTTCTGAGCATCGTTCCTTCCCTAAAGAACAGAAGCCTCCCCTGCCAGAGTTCCAAGCAATGGCAGGGCGGTGTGGGCCAGGTCAGGAAGGGCAGGACAGCGGCTCCCCAGTGGTTTCATCCTGCATTAGTCCATCTTGACCTGTTACCCATGTCCCACTTGTGGGTTACAATTTTATTTGCTCCTTTTCCTGAAAGGATCTACAAACAGGTAGTTGCAGCTATAACAACAATAAGGACTCACTGTAGTTTTCTCAGCTGATGGTGGTTGGACTGGTTTATAGAAGAATGTGGGGTCTGTGTTTGGTACTTTGGAAGAGGACAAAGGCATAAGCCCCCATGCCCCCCCCCATTTTTAGCCAGATGGACAACTTATTTCTGTAAGTGTCCTGTTTCCACTTAGTGCAGTGAAGAATTGGACTGTCGAATTCCATAGTTTGATTAGACTATGAATTTTGGTTTTGCTGTCAGACAGGACTAAACTGTCCACCCCTAGGAGGACCTCCAGACAGTCTGTATTTAAAGGGTCAGATCTGAACCCCGAGTGAACCACTGTGTGTTTTTTTTTTCCAGTGTTGTTTGTCTTTTTTAAGCTAAGTACAGCTAAATGTTTTTGAAGTGCATTTCAAGGTTTGTGTCCATGATTGGTCTCTACGCCTCACCTGCCTGATCTGACCAAGGTGGCATTGAATGGCTTTGGCCATACCTTGGTGACCCACCTGAGATGAGGCTAAGTGATGAGCCTGCTTAGGAAGTCCATGGGGAGACAGGAACCAACTTGCTCAAAATGAGGAGCGCATTATGCTTTTAAGTAAGAGAAGGGGAGGGTTCACTGCCAGCGTAGAAAGGGTGGACACAGATCGCCCAGCAGGAGTGTGGGGAAGTGGAATCTTGTTAGAAGAGGGGCTGATTGAGACAGATGGGGTGTAACTATGAACAAATGAAGACGGTTCATACTTTGGGATGAAGAGAAGGCCACTGGCTCGTGGCAGATTGACCCACGGGCTTCAAGTGTCTTTTCATTAAGAGGTGCATACCCCACCGAGTTTTCTGAACTTCAGTATTCAGTACAGTAGCGTCGCCCTGTGGGGCATCACTAGGGAATCATTGTCATTTTGTTTCATTTATTGTCATCTTTTTTTCATAATGTGCCTCTCTAGAAACACAGGTAGCTATCAGTTTAGCATGATGGTGAGGCCCACCAGTCCATACTCAAAACATTCACAAACATCTATGCACATAGTGGCTTTTCTCCATGGGCAGAAAGTTTCCAACCTATTCTTTTTCATATAGAAAAAGGAAGTGAGACCCTTAGTGAAATTTTAACATGCGGTACCTCAAATGTCAACTTCACCATTGGTAACAGACATTTCACTGCTACATCCCAAGTCCATGACAATTCATTGAAATAGTTTAAGGAAAATGGCTCTGTAGGGAGACATGGCCTGCTGACCTTTACAGCAAGGTTGGTGGGGCTCAGTCAGCACTAATTATGCCTCTAAGTTAGGAGCACTTTTTTATTATGTGCTAAAGATTGGGTGAGTTACTCAGGTGAATAAGCATAAGCTGCCCTTTATGGAGAATGCATAAACACAAGTTCAAGGTGGTTTGGGAACCATCCTTTTAATCCTATGGCAACTTAAGTTGGTTTGGTTTTCACCTTTTGGGTGAGGTTCGATAAGGGTTGGTGTTTGCTCAGAAAGAGACTTAAGGGTGCTTACTTACCCAGAGAACTCTCCCCGATTCTGTCCTGATGAGTCATTCCTCTATTGTGTTCGTCTTGTCTTTTCCAGAGCAAACTGCCCTCAGAGGATGGATTGGAGCACTTTGCAGACTATTCTGGGGGGTGTCAATAAACACTCCACCAGCATTGGGAAGATCTGGCTCACCGTCCTCTTCATTTTTCGCATCATGATCCTGGTTGTGGCTGCAAAGGAAGTGTGGGGAGATGAGCAGGCGGACTTCATCTGCAACACTCTGCAGCCTGGGTGCAAAAATGTGTGCTACGACCACTACTTCCCCATCTCCCACATCCGTCTCTGGGCCCTGCAGCTCATCTTCGTGTCCACACCAGCTCTCCTGGTGGCCATGCATGTGGCCTACCACAGGCATGAGAAGAAAAGGAAGTTCATTAAGGGAGAGATAAAGAGTGAATATAAAGACATCGAAGAGATCAAAAACCAGAAGGTCCGAATTGAAGGGTCACTGTGGTGGACCTATACCAGCAGCATCTTCTTCCGGGTCATCTTTGAAGCTGTCTTCATGTATGTCTTCTACATCATGTACGACGGGTTCTCCATGCAGCGTCTGGTGAAATGTAATGCCTGGCCTTGTCCCAATACTGTGGACTGCTTTGTTTCCAGGCCCACAGAAAAGACTGTCTTCACAGTGTTCATGATTGCAGTGTCTGGAATTTGCATACTGCTGAATGTCACTGAATTGTGTTATTTGCTAATCAGATATTGTTCTGGAAAGTCAAAAAAACCAGTTTAAAACATAACAACTATTAGATAAAAAATAGACAGCAGGAAAAGAATGAGGCAATCAGTGCTTAGTTGTCAAGGCCGAGTCACCAGCATTTCCCAAGGTCAAGATTTTTATCTTAAATGCATCCGTTTGAAACTTCTGTAGCTCTCACACAAAACTCCAAATGCACTCTTCTCTCCTAAACTTCAAAAACAAAGACTCGATCCTATGCCTGTATTGATTTTTACTCAGATTAGTTCCAATGAAACCCTGTGCGGGTAGGGGTTTTTCGTGCAAGGTGATTTCGTATTATGAAGAAAGAATATTGGCCTTTGTTTCTATTTCTTTGAGGAAAGGAGAGAAACACCAGGTCCTAAAGAGAATGCTGAGAAGAGTGGGTTGCTCCTCTTATGGTTCCTTTTGTGATTTTCCCATTAGTTAAAGGTAAACATAGATAACCTTGGTTCTTTTATTCACTTTGGAAGTTCTAGTCTCTAACGATGGACAAGGTTACCTGATGCTTTAAACTGTCATACTCTTTTTTAAGTGAACACTTGAAAATACGTTCTTTTGATCTATAGGACATTCTGAAAACCATCATATGTTCCTCCTATTTCAAAGGCTCTGATAATGATATGTAAATGGTATGTAATTAGATACTATCATTGCATTTAAAATGTGGCCTCTCAGTTATGAGTAATTTGCAGGGTCACTGTATTAACTGTGGTATGTAATCCACAAAAGCATTACGACCTCTCTCACATGAAATAAACTAGAAGTTCTTAGTGATGGTTTGACAGCCAATGGCCTCATTTTACAACTTTAGGTGTAATTTTGGAGGAGAAATATAGACAATGTATCACCAACTGCCACCAACTACAGGCTGGCTCAAGAGACCCTGTCTATCCTTTCAACATTTGCCTTTTCCATGACTGGTAAAGGGTGGGACACTGATTTAAAACAGTTGCTTGGAACTATTTTGTTGCCACAGTACAAAACAAAATGGGGGGGGGGGTTCTATTTTTAAAGAACAGATGGCAAGACTAGACCAGTGATGGTGAACCTATGACACGCGTGTCAGAGGTGACACGCGAACTCATTTTTTTGGTTGATTTTTCTTTGTTAAATGGCATTTAAATATATATAAAATAAATATCAAAAACATAAGTCTTTGTTTTACTATGGTTGCAAATATCAAAAAATTTCTATATGTGACACGGCACCAGAGTTAAGTTAGGGTTTTTCAAAATGCTGACACGCCGAGCTCAAAAGGTTTGCCATCACTGGACTAGACTCTAAATTCTGGTGATTAAAATATGAGTTCATCTATTTTAAAAGTTTGTTTGCTTTCCTCTTCAGCTTCCAATTTTTTAAAAGTGAAAATAGAATTAATAGACATTTTAAAACATAGACACTATGGTTTAGATATATTTAGCAGTTCTCTAGGACACATTGAACCTTAGTATTATTATCATGATGGTTGACCTGGTTTCCAAAAAATTGTACTCAACATTCTTCAATGAGGGTAAACATTTTTCTTTTGCCAAGAATAGCATTGTAAAAATATTTTTGTAATAAACAATAGCTTTAAGTACATGCTTGTAACTAAATAATTTTATAATGTCTCAAATATTTAAAATCTTAAAATATAAATTCATATAATAGTTATTTAAAATTTATTACAGTTTTTAATATAATAGCACTTTTTAATGTCATCTATAGTCAATTTTGTATAAGGAGTTTCATGTTATAAGCATAATGACACCAAAAAGGTAAGTTTCCAGGTTGTCTGTTCACCATCCTCAGATCTTCTCCCAGTTACAGAAAAGCTCTGTCACTAGAAAGCTTGGAAGGGAGAAGAAGATGATTTGTGCCCAACCGCCTGCTGACCACAACAGGTTTTTTACACACTCACAGTGTGGTGTGCAGATTGGGTTTGTAGCTTGGAGGATGCTGGGCTGGGTTCACAGAACCAATGTGGCTCCTAGAATCCTGGGAACTGACACTTTATGTTTTTTTATTTTTATTTTTTTAAGTTTTATTGCTTAAAGTATTACAAAGGGTATTACATATGTGTCCTTTTTTTTCCCCCGCCCTTGACAATCCCCTGGCCTCCCCTACCCCCCAGTGTCTTATGTCCATTGGTTATGTATATATGCATGCATACAAGTCCTTCGGTTGATCTCTTACCCCACTCCCTCTTGCCCCCCAACCCTTTCCGGCCTTCCCGCTGCAGTTTGACAATCTGTTTGAGGCAGCTCTGCCTCTGTATCTATTATTGTTCATAAGTTTATAATGGTCTTTATTATCCATGAATGAGTGAGGTCATGTGGTATTTTTCCTTCATTGACTGGCTTATTTCACTTAGCATAATGCTCTCTGGAACTGACACTTTAAAACGATATTCATGCTAAAGGTTGGCTGACGCATGAGAAAAATTCTATCAGATGTCTTTTCTGCAAAATTGTCTTTCTGTGTGTTTGTATGTAATCAAAGCTAATCTTAGAAACTCCTTTTTACTCCTTGGTACCCACTTTCATGGGAAATAAAACCAACTGTTCAGCTGTCCCTTTGTGGGTGTCCCTCAGGCACTCTCCCCAAGACAGCAGTGCCAGCCCTGTCCTTAGTCCAAGGCCTTCAAGGCATTCTATACATCAATAATTATGAGTATTTCTATGGAAAACCACACATTTTTAAATTAATTTAAAAGAATCAAAACCAGCCAACTTTCATCCAGGTGATAGAAGAACAGTAAGAAGTAGCCCCTGCCTTCCAAGGCACTCTGCACACAGCCTGTTAAAACACACATGGATTTTAAATAGGTGTGTTCACTCTTACAATCCATGAAAACTATTACTTTCAAGGTCTTAAAGACTGGGCCAGATAATTATAGAGGACTTCTAAACACTTTTGAGGACTTAAAAAGAGATCTGGCCACAGGCCTAAAAATTAGAGCTTGAACTCTGAAAATAGTAATCCTAAATATATATTTCAAATCACTAATTTAAAAAGGAAGAGCTATGTAGTTTGTTTTTTAAGATTCCACCAAAGGACTCTATCAGGTTAGCTGTGTCGAGCCTGGGGCCTCATGCAGGCCAGCCCTCTGGAGGCCTCCAGCACAGCTGAGCATTGTGAGTTTAGGACATGGGTAAGGCCCCACTGCTAATTCTGTCTTGTACAAGGTATATTAATAATGGGAATTGTGATCTCAAACAACTCTTCTGTATATGTGCAACTGTCAAAAGGTGGATCACAATTGTTATGAGTGGATCAGGGACAACTCAGAGGACAAATGTATTCTCCAGGGTGGCCTGCGCCTGAGTTGCCAATCATTGCTATCACTGACCTAATGGTCAACTGCAGACTAGCAGGTACTGCGCGTGAGGGTCTACCATGGATAGAGCAACTCCCTCATTTCTCCAGCCTTTAGTTTCCTAAGGTTAATGGCAATCAGGTAAGAATTTGTGCAGAATCCCTCTACATAGAAAATTGTTGAGTAAAAAATTGCCATCTATTCATTAGATCTCAAGTTGGAAAGATGTTGGATGGCATTTCAGATAGAAATGACTCAAGCAAAGCTTGATACACTGGGAACTTGAAAAAAATGCACACTTACATCAAGCCTGAAATACAGGCGAGAAGACACTAGCCACATAGATGGGAGAGGAATAATTGAGTGCCCATGTAACAGCGAAAAAGCTCAGGTGGTGACAGCTATAACACTCTGAAATTACAGAAATATCAATAGGCTACTACAGAAAGCTTTGGTTCACCTAGTTAGGTACCTTCCATACACAGTACCAAAAACTTTTTCTCTCAACCCTCCAGATAGGACTACTCCTATGGAATGGACCAGAGAGATAAGCTCAGGCAGAGACCATCATGCTGAAAGGTCAATCACAGATGTTGCTATCACACGAAGGGTGTCAACTGGACTTCTAGAATTTCCGTAGTGCATTTCTCGTTCCTGCAGCTTGTAACTGGCATCATAGGGACTCCCCGTCTTCCCTGTGCTGATGGGGTTAAGGAAGTCTTCCCTAACTGTGAGATGCCTGCCCCTCCATTCCTACACAGCTCTAATTACTCATTTGCTCAACCAATATCTATTGAGTACAACTGAATGCCAGCAAATAGTAGGCACCAGAACTGTAACAAAGCAAAACGTTGGTCTTCATGTTGAAGGAGGTAGACTATACAGGCACACCCTTAGGTTATATATGCTGCAGACGTGCAATGGAGAAAAACAAACCAGCAGAAGGGAACTAGGATTTTCCAGGGGTGATGGCAATTGCTATTTACTATTGGGTGCTTAGGAAGGGCCGCTCTGCCAAAAGCCCTGACGGAAACGAGGAAGCAGAACAAATGGTGTCTTAGGAAAAGTTGTACAGTGAGAGAGAAAGGCCAGACACCACAGTCAAGGGGACAGCAAGAGGAATGGGGCTAAAGAGGGACCGGCAGTGCAGATGGACTCATGAGAGCTGTGTTGAAATGTCCAGCACCTATTCTGCTTTCTGCTGGACCCAAGTACGTTTCTTTTAAATAGCTGGGAAAAGATCAAGCTCTGACACAGCATTAATACTAAGCTGAGCTTAGTTAGCTTTCTAACAGCCTCATCACCTTTCCTCATTTTCAATTAAAAGGCCACCAGTGTGATTATGTAATGATAGAACTGATATATAAACATTTTTGCGCTAAAAAGTAAATACAAAAGCATATAAAGGCAAAACTGGAAGTCCCATTTCTTGCCCCTATTCTAAAGCATCAGCATGAACACCCCAGTGTCTATCCTTCCAGTCTTTTCTATGCCATCACAGGTACTTACATGCACTCATACAGAACCGCTTTGGTTTGCATTCTTACATAATTCTTTTCTGTGGTAGCTTCTCATTTAATAATATACCTTTGAGATATTTCCTGGTCGATATGTATACCTCTAACTTGCTCTTTTTAGAAAATGTATAGTATTCCATAGAATGACTGAGCCATAAGCTATGTAACCATCCCCTTGTTAGTGAACAGTTACATTGTCTCCAATTTTCAGAGTTCTCTCCTCCGCTTCTCTTCCTATAAAATCACATTTTCCCTTTGTCCTGCATGTTGCATGACATTTTCCAGTCTATTAAGGGCTTTATATTTCCTGTTGAATTTCATTGCTGATTTGGGCTCATCTGTTTGGCCCACTCAGATCTTTCTGTGCCCCATATTCAGTCCATTAGCAATTCCTTCCAACTTTATGTCATCAGTCAGTTGAAATAGCCTTTCTCTACAATCACTGAAGCCAATAAAAATGTTGACAACAGAATGCCACCAAGGATTGCCTTTGAGCTTAACATCTATGCATTTACCATCATGATGTGAGTTGAAATGCTGAAGATAAATGCACTTCTACACTTCGCTGCTTCTGGTTCACAAGTTTTCAATACAGACTACAAGCCCATACTGGAATGCTCTGTGATGGGGAGCTGCTTGCTGCTGCCACCTGCTGTCAGCAAGGGTCACTGCAGGACGCTGCCTCCTTCCAGGTCCCGCCAGCACCAGCCTCCTTAGGGCCCTCCTGCGCCTGCACTGGCACACCCTCCCCTCCACAAAGCCTCCCGCTCCATTGCTCTGGAGTTTGTGTTTCCAAATGTAGCTATCTGGCTATTGCTGCTTTGTTAGGGTAACCATGAAAATGAAAAATAAAAACACATAAACATACACTATTTCCTCTCATAAGTTAATGAGCAATATTAGCAAACTGTAATCTCATGGTTACAGTGAGAGCCTTGTCACCAGGTTCCAAGGTAGGTTTTTTCTCGGGTTTCTATAAGCACTCTGTCACCTGGATTTTGGAATCTCACTATCTAGGCCTGTAAATGCCA
Source organism: Myotis nattereri (assembly GCF_964212035.1). NCBI lineage: Eukaryota > Metazoa > Chordata > Mammalia > Chiroptera > Vespertilionidae > Myotis > Myotis nattereri. Next base: position 110,695,812 of record NC_138076.1, read on the forward strand.
CAGTTCGATGATTTCTTGGTCATCACTCATCTGTGTCGGGGGAGATGACTTTGTTTTTTTAATTAAATCTTTATTGTTCAGATTATTACAGTTGTTCCTCTTTTTTTCTCCCCATAGCTCTCCTCCACCCAGTTCCCACCCCACCCTCTGCCCTTACCCCTCCCACTGTCCTCATCCATAGGTGTACTATTTTTGACCAGTCTGCACACCCACACCCCTTTCCCCCCAAGAATTGTCAGTCCACTCCCTTTCCATGCCCCTGGTTCTATTATATTCACCAGTTTACTCTGTTCATCAGATTTTTTATTCACTTGATTTTTAGATTCACTTGTTGATAGATGTGTATTTGTTGTTCATAATTTTTATCTTTACCTTTTTCTTCTTCCTCTTCTTAAAGAATACCTTTCAGCGTTTCATATAATGCTGGTTTGGTGGTGATGAACTCCTTTAGCTTTTTCTTATCTGTGAAGCTCTTTATCTGACCTTCAATTCTGAATGATAGCTTTGCTGGGTAAAGTAATCTTGGTTGTAGGTTCTTGGCATTCATCACTTTGAATATTTCTTGCCACTCCCTTCTGGCCTGCAAAGTTTCTGTTGAGAAATCAGCTGACAGTCATATGGGTATTCCCTTGTAGGTAACTGATTGTTTTTCTCTTGCTGCTTTTAAGATTCTCTCTTTGTCTTTTGCTCTTGGCATTTTAATTATGATGTGTCTTGGTGTGGTCCTCTTTGGATTCCTTTTGTTTGGGGTTCTCTGTGCTTCCAGGACTTGTAAGTCTATTTCTTTCACCAGGTAGGGCAAGTTTTCTGTCATTATTTCTTGCATCAGGCCTCTAGTATTGACCATAAACATTAAACTAATCAGGCAAGTCTGAGCACACAGATGTCTTTCCCTGCCCCGTGAAAAAGAGTCATGTTCAAGTCTGGTCAAGTCATTGAAGGAAGAAGTAGCAGAAAGTCACTGCCTCAATCTGGTGGCACATTTGAAGTGAACTTTCCTAATTTCAAAAATATTTAGAGTGCTCTCTGTATCCCATATCAAGTAGGAAAAAGAGAAAAAGGACACACACTTCTCTGTGTAGCCCCAAACCATTATATTCCCTGTACAATACCCTACATCCACCTAGTGCAACCTCGGATTACCCAGGTGACAGCCCCAACAGTGGACAGGGACTCTGGGGCCAGGATGAAGGCCAGGTCTTCCTGGAACACAAGACCCATTTGAAGACAGGAAATGGTGGCAGCTGGCAGTCGGCATGTATATGAAGCACTTTCCAGCTGAGTGAGGCCCAAGGGTCAGGAGGAGGCTGGTTCTTTGTTCTAGTAGCCAAGACCGGGAGGAAGTTTCCTATAGGACCCACTCTCCCCGGGATTCCCTCTCTGGAGTGCTGTGGCTCCCTTCTTCCCTGCTGGTCCCTCTCCCTCCCCTCCTCCCTCAAGTCCTCTTCCTCAGCTGGATAGGATACCTCTCCTGCTGCCAGCTCTCAGGTTTGCTGAGAAAATTCATAATTTCCTGAGCTGACTTCATGTGGCACAAACTACACCCTGAGGAATGAATAGTCCAGTCTAATTCATGAGCATTAGGACTCTTAAGATAAGAGATCCCAAAGCATGTTTTGTCTTAAAAAACAAAAGCAAAAACCATGAAAAACAATTCAGACCTATTTTCACAGGAGAGCTCCACCTTCAGAATGTGGGATGATAACCCCAGGGGCCCAGGACAGCATTGGTTCTGACTCTGAGCCCTTTTAAAATTGATAGTGCGATCTAAGCAGAGGGTGTATTTAAAGTCTGGGTTGGATAAAAGGATACTTAGATCTTCTGTCATTAACTATGTCATTAAGGATGCCACCGCCCAGACTGGTATAATCCCTTAGGAAGACTGTGGAGGTTATTCTCAAGCAGCAATTTTAAAATATATTATCAACATCAATACTAATCTACTCTTTGTAAGCTTCTTTATCACTTCTGCCCAGCACCTTTACCTCTGAGAATTCAGGTAAGTCTTACCCAACCCTTTGAGTCTGCTGGAATTATTTCAGGTTCACAGATAAAGAAATTAAGTTCCGAGCAATTAAGAGACTTCCCCCACAGTTATACACTTTATAAGAAAAACCAACATTGCATAACTTTGTAAGTATTCAAACTGATTTAAAAAGATATTGGTATGAGACAGCACTTGGCAGAGTAGCTGGCACAGAGGTGACCTCCGTAGATTCATTATCCCTTCTCCAGCACATCCTGTCATCTTTATGTGATCACCCTGGCTAGTGTTGCTCAATGGTTAGAGTGTTGGCTCATGGACCAAAGGGTCATAGGTTCTATTCCAGATCAAAGGCACAGTACCTCATCGTTGCAGCCTTGATCCCCACCCCATCCCTACCCCTGACCCCGGGGCATGTGTGGGAGGCAACCAATTGATGAGTCTCTCTTATATTGAACCTCCTGGTGAGGATTAAAAACCAAAAAACAAAGTAGGAGTGATCTTCCCCAACATCACAGATGAGCAAACTAGGCTTCAAAGACCCAGAGGGCTTGTCCAAAGTAACACAACTAACAAGTGGCCAAATCAGGGTTCAAAAGACCTGGACCTTATTGTGACCTTGAAATGATAATTCGGTTTGACTATATGCCCAAGAAAGCTTTCATGTAACTGGTCAATTATCTTAAACTTCCCTAGCATTTCAACAACTGACTCACAATGTAAGTACATTCTCTGTTTTTGGAAACACTGTAGGACCAGTGACTTTAACTAGAGCTCGTTTGAGAGGGAAGTATTTTCCAAAAAGCTCCCCGCTGCAGGGTCAAAACTACATGTGTTTGAATATAAAATACTTATGCCAACACAAATAGAAGGAAGATGACCTACCATGGCACAGGCGCTCACCTCCTGCTGTCTGGAGGAGGCAGCCACGGGGACAGAGCAAGACAGGGATGGGTCCTGTGTTCTGAGCTCTACAAAGAGGGGACTGAGCTGTGCTCCTTAAATCCCCCTGGCGCCTGGGGTGTGCCCTAATTTTTGATCTCAGGCTGGTGATTCACCTCGTGGACTGGAGGCCTTAATTAATGGAGATCTGGGGTGTTGTAGGAAGTGGTGGTGACTCAGCAAGCATTTTTCCTTCACCTGAGTCAGTCCAAATCACAGCCAATGCGGGGTAGGACAGGCTTATAAAAGGGCGTGGGGCCTCATCCTCAACCACCAGTGAAGAAGCAGACGAGTCCTCAGTGAAGAAGAAATGACATGTTGGTGCCTTGAACTCAGCGTAGGAGTGATTGGGGAAGCTAAGATGACGGTGCCGGGCCCTGAGCAGATGGCAGGCATAAGACGCTCCGGTCCCTGCTGACGTAGACCAGCCACTAGGCCCTGACCTGCAGGCTGGACAAGACAACCAGGGTCCAGGCCATGTGGAGCTCAGTCAGAAATAGGCCTGGCCAGAGGCCATGAGACTCCCTGGGAAACCGGAACCTCTTGTCAACCACGTTTTGGCTGTGGCCTCAGGAGGCAGCAGAGCATCCCTGGGACCACGGCCAAGCAGTCAGAGAATGTGAGATGCAGGCGTCTCCAACCCTAAGTTCTGGAAAGAGGTTTCCCTTTTCTGTTCTGCTGCTCAAACCTCTACTGAGCATTACCAGGTGCCAATTCTCCATGAAATGCCCGAGACCAAGGTGAGGAAGACAACGGTGCTGCTGGGAAAAGCTTACATTCAGATAAAAAGTGAGACAGCAACTATAATGCAGCGGAAGACACTCCACCTGGGCCTCAGCCCTGCACTCATATTCCCACAAGAGTGCTCCTGGCTAAGTGGGATTTCAAAGTGCTCCTCCTCCTTCCTTCCCTCCCTCCCTGTTGCTCCTCTCCTCTCCTCTCCTTCATTCACCCCTTTCCATGAGAGGACAGACCTCACTCATCCATGAGTTTGGGAGATGGATTTGGCCCCTGAGTCTCAGCGCCCTCTGGTCCCTCCCATGTGGTTCTGGCCTGCTCTGGGCTGTGGGGTCTGCTGGCTGGGCAGGCTGTGCCCCTGCAGAAGAGGCCAGCAGCCAAGGAGCAGACAGCTCATCCATCAATTTTGGAAAGAGGTATCAAAAGCCACTTTAGCTTTGGCCAGTTTGGCTGTGTGGATAGAGCATCGGCCCTTGGACTCTAGGGTCCCAGGTTCAATACCGGTCAAGGGCACATACCTCATCTGCAGGCTTGATCCCTGGCCCTATTCAGGGCCCATATGGGAGGCAACCAATCGATGTGTTTCTCTCACATTGATGTTTCTCTCTGTGTCTCTCCCTCTCCTTTTCACTCTCTCTTTAAAAACAAAATCAATGGAAAAATATCCTCAGGTGGTGACAGAGAGAGAGAAAGAGAGAGAGAGAGAAGAGAGAGAGAGAGAGAGAGAGAGAGAGAGAGAGAGAGGCTACTTTATCCTGCCTCTATAAAGCTGACATTTCATTCCCGTCTGTCCTGTGTCTTATTTCTCATTTTGTTCTGAACGTGGGAGGGAGCTCAGGGGTGCCCCACGGAGCCCTACCAGAGGCCTGTGGCTGGCCTCCCTTCCACTCCGCGCCGAGTGTCTGAGGGCCTGTACCCACAGAACAAAGGAAGGAGCGGTGCTCTCGGCCTCGGGCGGCTGGGGCGAAGACACTCCACCGAGGCCTGGAGCGGCAGGAAGAATAGACCCTCACCAGGCAGAGGAGGGGCAGTGAGGCGTGCTGGGCAGGTTGACAGCCTAAGCCGAGAGTGGCCCTCCCTGGGTGCCATGTGAGGACCTCCTGGAACTCGGTGCCAGCCAGGCCTCCTCCTGGTTCCTCCCTTCATGGGACCAGACCCCCAAGTCTCCCTCAAAGACCCTCTTACTTCCCACACCCTTGCCCAGAACCGTGCTCTCTAGCTGAAGTCTACAGCCACCCTCTTCTGTCACCCACTATGGCCATGAAGGACGCTCTTGGTTTTCCTCGTTTCCTCACCCACCTCCTGTCCCATCATTTCTGGAAGACTCTGATTCTTCCTGTCCATCCGATGTGGTTGGATGCTCTCCCCGTCGTCACAGAGAGTAAGTGTCTTATGACCTCTGCCTGCCCTCATGGGTCACGGACACACAGCGACCGGCACAGCACTGCTCGCTCCCTCCGATGCAGCCCAGAGGCTCCTCTCTGCTCAGAACTTGCCCTGCTCAGGGACTTCCTGACCAGAGAGACTTGGAGACACCTCATGGCCGCACCTGAACCCCTGGCCTCACTGGCCTTCGGACAGACCTCACATGCAACCCTGGTGCTGGTTAATTCTCCTCACCTGGTCCTGCCAGGGAAAAGCGCCTAACTGTGCCTGTCACCTACAGTCCAACCTGGAACTGACAGTCTGTTCTGTCATCTAAGGCCTTGGACATCTGGTCCCAGTCCACACTGCCAAACTTGCCTTTTATTGCTTCCCTAGTGAAGTCCTTCACACAGGCCAAATGGTCTCTTCCTGGACCCAAGCACATGTCCCATTATCTTTTTTAAAATTGTGATAAAATACACATGACGTAAAATTTACCATTTTTAAGTGCGTGGTTCAGAGGTATCATGTACATTCATATTGTTGTGCTACCAATCACCTCCATCCATCTTTTCATCTTGCAAAACTGAAACCGTCCCCATTAAACATTGACTCCCTGTCCACCCTCCCCCAGCCCCTGGTAACCACCATTATACATTAAAAGAAATGTCTCTAGTCAGGCCAGTGTTGCTCAGTGGTTGAGCCTTGATCTATGAAAGAAGAGGTCATGGTTCCATTCCCAGTCAGGGCACATGTCCGGGTTGTGGGCTCAGTCGCCAGTAAGGGGTGTGCAGGAGGCAGCCGATCAATGATTCTCTCTCACCATTTATGTTTCTACCTCTCTCTCCCTCTCCCTTCTTCTCTAAAAGCAATAAAATATATTTTTTTTAAAAATATGAGAGTTTATTCAAGACATTCATCCAGGTATGGTTGATTGCCAAGATGTTGGCTCTCTCCTAAGAAAACCTGAAGAAATATTAAAATACTAGCAATAATGCTATGTAGTAAATACAAACATTGTTACTTTCAGTGGGGCAGGCTCTCGGGTGATGTGAAGGCAAGGTTCATCAATGCCCTGGGAAAACACTGGTCTGGTGTAGATTTTAAATATGTGACACTAGCTGTAAACTTGTGACTTAACAGAGGCAGGACAGTTTTGTAAGGCAAAAGTGCCCTAAAATCAAGACACTGAACTGTGTTGTTATGAAATTCAGCAGAAGATCACAGAGTTGGAGGCTTTTACAACAAAAGGGAGTCTGGCTCCTAATATCTCAAGTGCCATGTAACTTGCCTTAAGAAATGTGCCTTAAGAAATGTGTACAGAACATTTACAATCATGTCAGAAGCTATTTGAGTTACTATGACTTTTATTTACTACCATTGTCTTCTTATGAGGTAGACTGTGTTTCCAGTGTGTATCTGTGAATTAATGCTTTATAATTCAGAACAAACAGATTGCAAATTCTTCCAGTGGACAGTGATTGGCACAGACTTCAGCACAATGATTTCTTTGAGGTGAGGTGAGACTTTCTCCTCTGCACCCATACCTAGTGCGTGGCCTTGTCTGAGCAGATGTTCTGTTATGCCAGATGTCAAGATCCCCCAAAGGACATCACCAGGGAGCGCCGAGTCTGATGCAAAAGCATAGAGTCTTTATTCAAGCTGGAGGCTTGGTCCCTCTGCCCCCCCCCCACCCCCACACACCCCCACACACACCAACGCAGCGATAGGGTGTGAGAGAGCCCGGAGTTCCAAGAGAACAAAGAATTTATAGGGCTTGGGGTCTGGGGATGGGGGCACACTCTGACCACTGATTTGGCCGATTCCGGTTGGTTGAGTGAGGGCGGGGGGCTAGTGATGCAAGGGCAGGGTGCAGCTAGGGTCTGGTTACACAAAGACAGGGGGGTGGCTAGCATACTCTTGGCCTTGGGCTAGTTTCCCCCGCTTTCCCATTGGCTGAGATAAGGGCAGGCTGAGTAACTGATACATTCTGCGGCTTTTTCTTGGAAGAGGGGTTAGGGACACAGCTATCAGTCCTGTTCTGTCCTTTCAGTTCAATAACCAGTAGTTGAATTAATTTACAAAAGTACTGGTAAAAGATACGTACAACTCAGAGTAACTGAACACTGCACTGCCGGTTAGTATAGCAAGTACGTAATGGACAGTACTAGTAAACAGGCCTAGACTAGTAATTTTAAACTAAAAGGGAAAAAAATCAAGCTGGTTGTTATGCACCTTAAACTCGGGTGCTTGAAGAAAAGCACCATTGAAGATCGCGTGTCCGGGACGCCGGGGCCACTCCAGATCCAGTGCTGGAGGCCAACCCGGTGGCCCATGGGCCACTGCCGGTGCCCCTGGTGCTGGACAACGGGTCGTTTCAGGTCTACCGGGCTGGGCTTGCCCTGGGGTGGATGCAGGCCCGGAGCCGCGCCTCCAGTTCCGCGCCGCGTCCCGTAGGCAGAGCGGGGAGCGGAGGGGGAGGGGGGGGGCGGGGCTGGGGGGTGGTAAGGGCAGGGCGGGGCGGGGCCGGGATGGTCCTGTCGGCAACGCACTGGGCAGCCTTGAGCCCCTGCGTTGGATGCTGCGCTGGCCCTTCGACCGCAACGTGCCGTCAACCTGGAGCTGCAGGAGCTGCTGTTTGACTAGTGCTTCCAGCACCTGGGTGCCTCCTCACGGGGCTGTATTGATCATCCCATAGTTTAGACAGAAGCTGTGTGCAACCCACGTATTCACGACAAATGATGTCTGAGCTCCTTTTTGGGTGCTACGGGATTCCCAAGGCTGCCCATGGAATAGACAGCCTGTTCAGCTTTACCACAATAAGCCAAAGACCTTGATTTCCAGTGGGCTCATCATTTCAGCTGGATACCAGTGTACACATATCTTACCCATCTTAGAAGGGAGGTTAGATGCCAAAATTTGCAAACGCATCAATCTGGGATGAAGCCAAGCAGCTGGCTACCTCCAGCGTCTCCTGCAGCGGAAGTATCCTGGGCACCTGGCAGCTATCACACTCAGCCGCATGGGGGAGATCCTGCATGAGCACAGCTGCATCGCTGGGGATTATGTGGAAAGATTGCAGAAATGGCGGTGCCCTGACTATTACGAAAACAATGTGCACAAGATGCAGGACCGGTTTTTCACCAAACTCCTGGCAGCACTCTGACCAATGAAGGGAAGCAGGAAAGGCGGCGGCGGCAGCAGCTGCAGCGGCTTCAGCGCCCGGCAGCAGGAGGGGAAGCTGCAGCTTGATCATGAGCGGCTGGACAGACTGCAGTGCGTGCAGGAACTTCTGGAGGATGGCCAAGTGGATCCATCTCACAAAGCTCTCATGGAGCGAAACACGGACTCCCCAGAAGAGCCGCAGTCCTACATACACAAGCTCAGTTCGGTGATGGAGCAAGCTAAGCAGACAATCCTCCAATCCGAAGTCACCCTCAAGGTGGCTGTGGTGGACAGCAAGCCTGAGACCCCTGACCTAGAGCCGCTGGATCTGTCCCTGGAAGACGTGGAAAACATCGGTGATTGTGAACCCTTGTTTTCAGAGGAAACGCCAGAAGTGGAGAAGCGGGTCGGTGATAACTTGGCCGCATATCACCAGCTGTTTGTTGGGACAGAAAGAATTTGGGCTCCAGAAATTACCTCAGGAGAAATCCATCTTGCAGCCCTATGTTCCCAATAGACTTGGACCAGACACCTCTAGCACAATCACTGTCCTGTCACACTAGCCGACATGGCCCAAGATCCGAGAGGTGCCCCTCTGTTACATTCTGGACAGGTACCCAAAGGACGTTCAGGAGGTGCTGGTTAAGAACGTTTTCCTCACCAGCGGGAACTTGATGTATCCTGGGCTGAGAGTTAGAATGGAGAAGGAACTGTTGGCGATGAGCCCCTTTCAGTCATCTTTTCAGGTTCAGCTTGCCTCTAACCCCATGCTGGACGCCTGGTATGGTCCTCGTGACTGGGCCTTGGACCACCTGGGTGACGATACCATCTGGATCACCAGGAAAGAATATGAAGAGAAGGGAGGCGAGTACTTCAAGGAGCCTTCCGTTTCCAACATCGACGTCCCCGTCCACCTGCCAAAGCAGGCTTCACGCTCCTCAGAGGCCCAGGCGTCAGGCGAAGGCTCCGGGGCCAGGGGAGGCAGTGCTGGTGAGCAGGCATAACAGAGGCCTCTCTTGGATCTTGGGCCATGTCGGCTAGTGTGACAGGACAGTGACTGTGCTAGATGTGTCTGGTCCAAGTCTACTGGGAACAGTGGGCTGCAAGATGGATTTCTCCTGGGGAGAACATGAAGGGACATTGGGAGTTACCCTCTAAAACTTACTCTTCCTCTGGGGGCTTCTGTAGTGAAAAAAATTCCAGTAACCTGGTGTCTTTGTTGAACCAAGATGAGCTGTAGCACCTGCTGCCTAGAGCAGTAAATGAAGACAGTGGAGGACAGAAATGCCCTTATTTCTTACTGCATTTTAAAGCCATTTTGTTTTTTAAATGTTTAAAGTTTATATTGTCAGTGTAGATATTTTTCTACATTTATTCAGAAATTGTGTGAATGCCCAGCAGTTGGAGATCTTACACATACATGTAAAAAGATAATATTTATGTAATAAGAAGAGTTCTCCACAAAAACTTCAGGAGCTGTGAATATTTCCCTTTTCCTATTACTTCCTCTTACAAATGAGAGAAAAGGGTCCAAAGAGGGTAATCAAGTTGTATAGTGTAAGTCTATTAGGGGTCTGCTTGGTGCCCACTTCTGAATGGGCAGAAACGGGGTCTTGGTCCAGCTTTTGTTCAAAGTCTTTTTTGCTGGAAACTTTCCACCACCTGAGACCTTCCTACAAATTTTTTAAATTTTTGTCCCTGTGTGTTTTGGCTGCTTAACATTTTCTGGCCTTTCTAAAGAAAGAAGTGGAATGGAGAAGGTTACTCCTATAGCCTTTTCCGTGTTGCCAGACCTCATTCCCTGCACCTTCGCAGCTTCATTTTAGGTGGACAAATGACCCCTCTCTTTTACAGAGATTGCTTGGTGAGAGTTTTAATTCTCAAACACCCAGTAAATGAGCCCAGAAGGCCCCTGAGATGCTAGTGTCCTGTTTCAGGGTCTGTACGTTTCAGTCCCGTGGAGCCTCTAACTCTGATGCCTCTGATGAGGCCACCTCAGCACCTGTTTTGCCCAGACAATTTACCAAGGGCAAGCAGCTGGATCTCCACTCTCAGGGGCCTAGAAACTGAAGACCAGGATGGGGCAGTGGTGATTGTGGAGAAGGAAGAAAACTTGGGCCGACTCAAGATCTCCCACATGTTGCCAGTAAGCCTCTGGCCGTCCATGCTTTGGCCCACGGACCGATGAGCTGGTGATAACCATGAGCAGCTAAGAAAGGAGAGATGTGAAGAAGGCAAATGCAGCCTCCATGTGAGAGATATTTTCCTATCACATTTCCAGGACTCGAACCCCAATGTGGGGTGTGCAGGAGGCAGCCCATTAATGATTAATTGCTTTTGGGCCTGGAGTCTTCTCCCCATAGTCAGCAGTTTAAACAGCCTGAATAGCAGTGGTGAATGGTCAAGACGGCCATGGAGGTCAAGCTGTCCCTTGGTGGGCAGGTAAGCTGGGACACATCAATCAAACAGGTATTAAGTTTGTCCTGCTTAGGGTTCATGTCAACTCAGGGAACTGAGGAGGAGGTCAGAGCAGCTCTCAAGGATGGTGATCAGGGCTCCTTTCTCTGGCTAAAGTGTAATAGGGTATCCCCCTACTGCCCACTTACGCTGTCTCTGCCTCCTACCAGCACCTGTGGAAATAAACCGTTTTGCCAAAGGAACAAATAAGGTAAAAATGTATAAAAGTAAAAGTTAAAAGTAAAGTAAGTGTTAAAATATGGGTAGAAAAGGCTAACCCAAAAAATGGAGAAACCAAATTGGTAAGCAAATACAGTATGCAAAGATTATTTTATGCCTATGAATAATGGGCAGCGGTTCTCAACCTGTGGGTCGCGACCCCTTTGGTGGTCAAAAGACCCTTTCACAGGGATCGCCTAAGACCATCCTGCATATCAGATATTTACATTACGATTCATAACAGTAGCAACATTACAGTTATAAAGTAGCAACGAAAATAATTTTATGGTTGGATCACAACATGAGGAACTGTATTTAAAGGGCCAGAAGGTTGAGAACCACTGGATTAAGTGAATAAGATGAAGTCTGTCATTTCTGAACTTTGTGGTTAAATCATCACAGGAAAATCAGAAAATGATAGGACAGTATTTAAAAAAAATGTACACAGAGCCCAGCCAGCATGGACATCGACATATGAACCAGGAGGTCATGGTTCGATTCCCTGGTCAGGGCACATGCCCAGGTTGCAAGCTCAGTCCCCAGGGCTGCGTGCAGGAGGCAGCCCTTCAACAATTCCTCTCTCCTTCTCCCTTTTTTCTGAACTCAATAAAAAAATAATAAAGAAAGAAAAAGAAAAGCACCATTAAATTCTTCTCTTGCATGACCTCAGAGAAGATGACTGCATTTACTCTGGTCTGCCACATGTAGGGAAGACACAGGTATTAAACAAATATTTCTTGGACTTGCATTATGTTGACAAAGCACAGAGATTGATTCCCATTCAGTGTGGCCCTGAGAAGCAGTTCCAGAAATAACCACAGGGAGCAAGCACATCGCAGTGGCTGATAAAAGGGAGAAGAAGGGTAGAGAGGAGTCGTGCCCCCGGCACCTGCTGGAGAGGCGCCTGGCTCAGAGCAGCGAGGTGGCCATGTCCTCTTCATGGAGTGCCTCTTCTTCTTGTCTTTTCTAGAGATCTTACTGGAACACAGAAATGGCGCCTACAATTGAGATTTCAGCTCCAAACAGCTTGGCATATTTGTGTATACACCTATACATGTGTTTTCCTCTGAAATTATCCTCAACATTATATTTCTTAAAGTCAAATAAGAAGCAGGCAGTCTTGACAACTAAAAATTAAACGATGTGATAAATATCTTAGTTGTCTACCTAGAAAATACAAATCATGACAAGTGTAAAGAAATAATTTTCTTTAAAAAAAAATTTTTTTTGCCATGACTGGTTTGGCTCAGTGGATAGAGCATCAGCCTGCAGACTCAAGGGTCCCAGGTTCGATTCCAGTCAAGGGCATGTACCTTGGTTGCGGGCACATCCCCAGTGGGGAGTGTGCAGGAGGCAGCTGATGGATGTTTCTCTCTCATCGATGTTTCTAACTCTCTATCCCTCTCCCTTCCTCTCTGTAAAAAAATCAATAAAATATATTTTAAAAAATTTTTTTTATTGATTTCAGAGAGGAAGAGAGAGGGAAAGGGAGAAGTAAACATCAATGATGAGAATCATTGATTGGCTGCCTCCTGCACGCCCCCTACTGGGAATCGATCCATGACCTCCTGTTTCATAGGTTGATGCTCAACCATGCTGGCTGGGTGGAATAATTGTTTTCTTAATTTTCCTAGTCTTTACACAATATCATTACCAAACTTTTTATTGTAGTAAGATATACATAACATAAATTTTACTATTTTTGTTGTTGTACGGTTCTGGGGCATTGAGTACATTCACATTGTTCTGCAACCATTACTACCATCTGTCTCCAGACCTTTTCATCTTCTCAAACTGAAACTCTGTCCTCACTCAACACTAATCCCCATCCACCTTCCTCAGCCCTGACGCCCACCATCTAATTTCTGTTTCTGTGACTCTGACTGCTCTGGGTACTTCATATAAGTGGAATTGGTTCTTTTGTGACTGGCTTATTACTCTTAGTACAATGTCCTCAAGATTCAAGCATGTTGTAGGGTGTGTCTGAATTCCCTTTAAAAAAAAGATTGATTGATTTTAGAGAGAAGAAGGAGTAGGAGGAGAAGAAAGGAAAACATAGACTTGCTGTTCCACTCATTTATGCATTCATTGGTTGCTTCTCATATGTGCCCTGAATGGGGATTGAACCTGCAACCCTGGTGTATTGGGATAACACTAACCAACTGAGCCATTGACTAGGGCTCCCTTCCTTTTTAAGGCTGAATAATATGCCACTTACATGTTTATCCCTTCATCTAATGATGGACACTTTGGTTGTTTCCACGTTTAATCAATGTGAATAATGCTGCTATGAACATGGGTGTGCAAATATCTGTTCACATTGAGATCTCTTTCTTTCAGAAAAAGCAGGGAAAATGGGACAATTCACACTTTCTTGAGTTATTGTGATTCAAAAGTGCCCTAAACCTATATTTTTTGTTTGGAAAAGTAGATATCATGATTAATAAGGAGCCTGAAATTTTTGAATTGAATATATTAGGTTATTTTCCCCCTAACAACGTAAGAGAAGTAAAACAAAAAAATACTGACTCTTTAAAGAGTTGCTGTGCTGTATAAGATGATGATTTAAAATGCTTTTTAAAATAAGTCATCTCCCCCTCACACACAGATGAGTGATGACCAAGAAATCATCGAACTGTGGCATTTACAGGCCTAGATGGTGAGAGTCCAAAATCCAGGTGACAGAGTGCCTATAAAAACCCGAGAAAAAAATCTACCTTGGAACCTGGTGACAAGCCACTCACTGTAACCAGGAGATTATAGCAGTTTGCTAATATTGCTCATTATACCACTTTCGAGAGGAAGCAGTGTATGTTTTTGTGTTTTTATTTTCCATTTTCATGGTTACCCTAACAGAACAACAATAGCCAGATAGCTACATTTGGAAACACAAACTCCAGAGCAATGGAGCGGGAGGCTTTGTGGAGGGGAGGGTGTGCCAGTGCAGGCGCAGGAGGGCCCCAAAGAGGCTGGTGCTGGCGGGGCCCTGCCATCCTGAGGGAGCCCAGAGACCTGGGAGCAGGCAGCACCTGCAGTGCCCCTTGCTGACAGCAGGTGGCAGCAGTGAGCAGCTCCCCATCATTCTGGGTTCTACTCTGGCCCTTAGATCTGAGAAACTGGTTTCCCAGTCATATGAACAAGTGGCATATAGCCCTGGATGGGTTACCCAGCTTCTCAAAGAAACGGAAGAGGCCAAACTAACCACTAGTCTCCGGTCTTTTCCTAGCAAAAGTCTGCCAACTTTCATGATATAGCTTTGTATTCCTGAAGACCCCCAGTAGAAACTATATCAATGGCATAGAAAAGACTGGAAGGAAATACCCTGGGGTTTCATGCTGATACTTCCGAGCGGGGCTGAGAAATGGGACTCCCACTTTTGACTTTATATGCTTCTGTATTTGCTTTTTAACGCAAATCATTTTAATTCTATATATTAAAGAAAAGTGAAAGATAATGGTAATATTCTATTTCCATTTATCACCCCAGAAATACAATAAAGAGACTGAAAGTATTATGAACTTTTAGTTTTTTTGTGATAAAAAATATAAACAGGCCAGCTGGCGTGGCTCAGTGGTTGAGCATAACTCAACCAGGAGGTCACGGTTCAATTCCCAGTCAGGGCTTATGCCTGGGTTGTGGGCTCGATCCCCAGTGTGATTCTCTTTTTCATCATTGATGTTTCTCTCTCTCTCTCCCTCTCCCTTCCTCTCTAAAAATCCATTAAGATTTTTTAAAAATATATAAACAGAAACTACTCCTATGCTTCTCATAGACAATAAAAAATATTTGAAGACCTTCTCCAGTAATATTTCTCAATTAAAAGTGAACAAACCATAGTCTACAAAACTACCACCTGGACAGGTAAACTCTCCAGGGCAGGCAGACTGCTAATCTGAACAGATCTCAGTCCTGATGAAAGCAGCCCATGGAAACTGCTCCATGGGGATTTTAGAGCAACCAGGCACTCCAGTTTTGCCCCATTCCTCAATAAATCACCACTCATAAAGAGAGCTCTGAGCTCATTTTCAGCTTTTAGAATGGCCAACAGAGTTCAATCCCCTAATAACTATGAAAGACCCCTGCGGGCCAGGCCGGTGCTGGACCCTGCAGAGTGAAGCAATGCAGAGGGGCCTTAGGTGAGCCAGTCGAGCTGGCAGAGTCACAGCAGGTCCCTCCTGGATCTTGGCCTGTGTCGCAGGTTCCTTGTCAGCATGGATGGACCTGGAGAGTATTATGCTGAGCGAAATAAGGCAGTCAGAAAAAGGTAAGTATCAGATAATATCACTCATATGTGAAATCTAATGAACCAAATAGACTGATGATCAAAAATAGACCCAGAGTCATAGAAGCATGAACAGACTGTTAAAACTCAGAGGGAAGGCAAGGAAGGGAGGGTGGGAAGAGATCAACCAAGGACCTTGTATGCATATATTCCTGGCCCATGGACACAGACAAAGGGGTGGTGAGGTCCTGGGGCAGGGGGTGGGAGTAGACTGGAGGGGGTCAATGGGGGGAAAAATGAGACATATGTAATACTTTCAACAATAAAGAATTATAATAAAAATTTAAAAAATAAAATTGGATTTTATTCTTATACTGGAGGCCTGGTACATGAATTTGTGCATGGGTGGGATCCGGCCGCCCATCTCAATGGGGGCCAATTGGGGCCAGGTGGGTGGGGAGTAGGGGCCGTGGAAGGTTGGCTGGCCAGACCGGCCCCCAATCGGGGTGGGGGGGCGATTGGGGCCCGGGCTGGCCGGGGGGAGGGGCCATAGAAGGTTGGGGGCCGATCAGGGCCCTGATTGGGCTGGTTGGCCGCCGCAGTGTGCATCATAGTGAACGGTTGTTCCAGTTGTTTTGGTCATTCTATTCACTCCGTCGTTCTGGTCACTTGGCTTTTATATATATAGATGCCATGAAGAGGCCAGTATTGTGCAGTTGACCACAGTCTACTTGGCCCACTTAGAGCCTGGGTAGGATGTAAAATTAGATTCACTTGCCTGAAAATCCATCATTTAAACAGAAATTAAATTCTGCAATTGTGCCTATGGGATTTCTGCAGGTGAATGTTCTAATTTCAATTCTTGTGGAAAATGAAAGCTCATCTTACACAGTGTTGCTCCCCCCACAGAGGGATCCATGGCCCTGAAGTGGGGCTCCTTCTCCCTCCCACTGAGAAATGAGAAAGGTCGCTCTGTATTCAACCCGTCATTGTAAACATCCAAATGTCAATAGAAAGAAATTGCCCTTCCCTTTGGGCCAGATTCCAGATATTATTTTTTCTAACCTGTTAATTATTTGGAAATGTCACTGAAATGATTCCCCTCTCAATTTAATAGATTTTCTTTAAATCCCTAAGCTTATTTTTGAACTCAAATGTCTTACCTATTAACTTTACACACATTATTTTTAATCTGCAGTATACAAGACATTTATTTTCTTCCATCCCTGTGTTTAGGAGCCCAGGCATCCAGTTAGTGTTACACATTCTGTAATACTTAATATCACTACATTCACAGTACCCAAATCCATTTTTTAAATTCTAAATAATATTTATAGACTCACTTATTTATTTATTTTTTAAAAAATATATATTTTTATTAATTTCATGGAGGATGGAAGAGGGAGAGAGAGAGAGAGAAACATCAATGATAAGAGAGAATCATTGATTGTCTGCCTCCTGCACACTCCTCACTGGGGATCTAGCCTGCAACCTGGGCATGTGCCCTTGACAGGAATTAAACCTGGGACCCTTGAGTCCACAGGTCGACGCTCTATCCACTGAGCCAAATCGACTAGGGCTCACTCACTGTTTTAAAAAACACCTTTATTTTACTGATATATTCTTTTTCTCCCCATGAAATTGACAGGAAAAAGAGACCTTAAGTTTAAAAAGAAAAGGAAAAGAGAAAGCCAGACTATTCTGATATTCCCTGGCTTTCTTTAATCTTTAAGTAAGTGATCATAGATTTTTCATTTAAGAACACCTAGAATAAGAACTATGAATACAATTCAGACATCCTTTTAGGAAATTAACCTAACAAAATTAGATATCTTTTCAGTTTAAGCTTTTCTCTCTCCTATTAACACTTCCTTTGATTCTTTAGTATTACTGAATAAAATCCTTCTTCTGAAATTTTTTCTTTTAAACTTTTTCTTCAGATATTTGTAACATTAATTTATGAGAGTATGGCAAGATTTCAAAGGGTAAAAGTTTTTGCAAATACATTTACAATACATTCCTGCCTTTGCCTCACCCCACCCCCACGGATAGTCTAAGTACCTTTAAAATATAAGTTGTAAACATTAAAGTCAGAGAATGTACTTCTCTGACTAATTTTATATTATACCACAAAAGCTTAGGTTTATTCATGCAAATATTTCTTATTGTCCAGAAGATTTTTCCCCCCTTTGCATTATAGAATGTCCTAACAAAACTTTTTATGGTCAGTTAGGAATTAAAATAATACTAACAGTAGTGAACTCTTTCTAGTACTATATTTGAAGATGTTTGGTACATAAATGTTAACTTAGATCATAATATTTACAAAACTCTTACTAAAATGATATGTTTGTGCTATAACAGTATCTTTCTTAGACTAAATTGTTACTGAAAATAACCATTTTATAAGATAAGTAATAAAAAGTGTCCTTAAATTTAAATCGCTAGTTCTGTGGTTGGTTAATTGTTTTTATTGATAGAATCACTGAGTGGATTTTCAGAATAACAATTTTTATTATTTTAGATATAATGAGCAAACATTGTGTGCCTACACAAGAAACTTGAGACAGGACTGCAGTGGCTGTTCTGTCTTTTCACAGGTGCTTACTGACTTACAATCATGTTTCCCAGGGTTCTTCCAGCAGTGCTACCACTTCTCGCGTGTCATGAAGAAATAATTTTGGACATGTTTGCCTCATCTGCCCCTCAAGTCTTCCTTCATCCCCGATCCTGCTCAGCTCTGATGCATTTAGGGAGCTGGAGTTTATCGCTCTTGGGGAAGACTTTTCTGTATGTAATTACAAGAATTGCATGTTGCGTCTGCTTTAATGACATTTGGCAATGCCCATCATGTGTCTCATTCCAAGTCCTGGTCAGAAATGCACTTCCCACATAAACAATTCCTGCTTTATAAGTACACTCTGGGGTGATTTTCAAGGATACAGTATAACAACAACAACAAAAAAGACTGGCCTCAGTCCTTTGATGGCTCTAAGGTAATAGCACATTCAAAATCAATCCCCACAACACAAGTTGAAGAGTTCCCACATTTCAGACCCTCAGTGCAAAATCTGTTCTGATGGATGTTTTGGAAAGAGCCTAGGTTCTATGGACAGGGAGGTCCTAGCCAGCCTGGCCCAGGTGGCACCTGAGCTGGGCATTTCGATAGCTCTTAGGAGGTCAGTGGCCCTGGGCTCATGGGTGATGGAGGGATGGGAGGAGGGCCCATACACAGCCCCGAATCCCTGGCCATGGCCAGGCCCCCAAGGGTGGGAGGACTGTAGGCTGGCATAGCCAGGGTCGAGATGCACCCCCAAATGGCTGGTAGACAAGTTGTCTGCCACTCAGAGTCGGATAAAGAATGCTCTGTAATTCACATGGTCTCTGGAATTAGAAGGTGTGCGCTCAGTGGGGACCCATAACACTTCTGTAAGGTAGACAGCCTCACGCTTGCGTCCAGGTGCAGAAACCAGGGACACAGACAAGGGTCTGAATTCTGTACCTCTCCTTCCCAGCCATGTGACTTTAGAAGTTATTTTATCTCTTTGACTTTACAAATGAGTTTTCTCATCCGAAAAGTGAAAATGGAGTTGTGAGGACTAATAAGAAGGGATGGAAAATGCTCTGCAGAGTGCCAGACCCAAAGTAGCATTAATAAAATAATCCACAGGCTGACCAAATGTCCTCGTACCTACACATTTTCACCGTGTACCTTTATTATTTATTATTTTTTCATTTCATGTTTATTATCAGTGCATCAATATAGAACATTTTATAATGATTAGTGACATGTGGAAACCAAGTTTTTCCAGCACCATGTGCTAGTAAGTTCTTGTAAGTTTCAATTTCCCCCAAAAAACATAACTAACACAATTTTAGGAGATGGTGATACCATCAGCATAATTCACTCAAATTACAGACATGTCAATACTTAAAATCATACACATGTAAAAAACTTCATAACAGTAAACTACAAAATTCACTCTGGAAATGTAAGCTGTTTTTTCAAATTGTGACTTTAAGATTTTTTTAATGTTAAAAAATATGGTGAGGAGTGTGTTGAGAGAGGCAGAAAATAAAGTGCTTCTGGTTAATGGATTCAGCATGTCTGAGCAAGGATATGTTATAAATAGAAGTCTTTCACACAATGAACACACGAGCAGTTCTTGCATCCATTGCACCTACAGGACAGGCGTCTCCTTGAAGAATGCTCATTTATACAGGATCTTCTGTAAGATAGAGTTGGCTGCCTCCAAGGATTCCTCTTTGACTAGAACAATATCAGCCAGTCACAAAAGGAAAAATACTGTATGATTCCACTTATGAGGCACCAGAGCAGTCAAACTCATAGGGACAGATAGTAGACGATGGTTGGGCAGGATTGAGAACTGTTAACTAGGAAGAGTTTTAGTTTTGCAAGATGAAATTTCTGGAGATGGATGCTGGTGATGGTTGCACAACCGTGTAAATATACTTAGAGCAACTAAATTGTACCCTTAAAATGGTGAAAATGGTAAATTTTATATTGTGTGTATTTTACCCCAATTAGAAATATATATATTTTTTTTACACACACACACACACACAACACACACACACACACACACACATATAAGCAAAAGAAAAGTTTTAAATACACATATTAAAGGACTCAACACCTGTGTACAGCTTGATGAATTTGAAAACACCCACGTAAGCAAAACCCAGAGCAAGAAATTGAACATTTCTTCACCCCAAAGACCCCTCTTCTTTTCTATGCCCACCCTTCTTTCTGTTGTCATTACTCACTCTAAAATTGTTCCTGTGGAAATGATGGAGACCATTGGGAGGCAGAAGTGAGGGAAAATGAGGAAGGAAGGAGTTTGTGTTTTGCTAGACCTGTGATGGAATTTCAGAACCAAGCCCTGGGCTGCAGAGGATGAAAAGTGGTCCCAATGCAGGAGTATAAATGGAGAAGGATTTTTGTGCCTTTGAGGACAGTTGATCCAGTACAGGGGTGGGAAATGTCCATCCCTTGGGCCGTATAAGGCCCGCAAAATCATTTGGTCTGGCCCTGCCAAGGTATTAGGGGTGAGTTAATTAAATGTTGATCAAATATAGCAGGCTATTTTTTTATCTGTCCATATTTTACACTTTAATACAAATTTCAAAACGTAAAGTAGAACAATATTCTCTATGTTCAAATCCATTTAATTTTATCTGAAACACAATATTTATAAAATAAACAGCTTCTGCAACAAAATCATTAGGAGAGTTGTTTTTTAAAATTATTTTTTAACTAGAGGCTCAGTGCACAAAATTCATGCACGGGGCTGGGTGGGAGGGGGAGATCCCCTCAGCCCAGCCTGCACCCTCTCCAATCCGGGACCACTCAAGGGATGTCTGAATGCCGGTTTAGGCCCTATCCCCGGGATCGGCCCTAAACTGGCAGTCGGACATCCCTCTCACAATCTGGGATCGCTGGCTCCTAACTGCTCAGTTGCCTGCCTGCCTGATCACCACTAACTGCCCCCCCCCCCCGCCAGCCTGGTTGCCCCATGCAGCCTGCTGTTCAGTTGTTTGGTCATCCCTCACTAACCCCCCTGCCGGCCTGGTCACCCCACACAGCCTGCTGTTCAGTCATTTGGTCATCCCTCACGAAACCCCATGCCGGACGGGTCATCCCACACAGCCTGCTGGTCGTTACTGTTACTGTGACAGTGTTCCAGACAATTTGCATATTCCTCTATTATTAGTATAGATCAGTGATGGTGAACCTATGACACGTGTGTCAGACATGACACATGAACTCATTTTTTTTGGTTGATTTTTCTTTGTTAAATGGCATTTAAATATATAAAATAAATATCAAAAATATAAGTCTTTGTTTTACTATGGTTGCAAATATCAAAAAAGTTTCTATATGTGACATGGCACCAGAGTTAAGTTAGGGTTTTTCAAAATGCTGACACGCCAAACTCAAAAGGTTCGCCATCACTGGTATAGATGGTTATAGTGGAGCCAATTTTCCTCATAAAGTACCTATTGGGACTTAGCACACTATTTAGGCTGCTTGAATACAACCAAGAATGTGGTATTAATATTATAATAAATATTATATATTGACTCAGTCAAATATTCAAGATAAAAGGACTGACTATTGACTTAACCCTAAACCAAAAATATGTCTGGCATGGAGGATGCCATGATGAATGAGACAGCATTAAGTCACGCTCCATTAGGAAACACATTCTTCCTCCACTTAACATCATTGCCCACGCACTTTTACCTTACTAGTTCCAGAAATGCACTTCACATAAGCACTCTCCCATCTGGTCTTACAATCTTTACACACAAAAATTGCCATATTTTGGATCCAAAAATGGAAAATAAAGAGGAAGAGTCTTTTATTCCTAGAAAAGCTTGTGACTTTGTATAGGAAATGCAAAAGGCCTGTTTAACCTCATTCACAGCTGTTCTCAAGGTAACTACATTAATTCAGTGTCTCATCTGTGAAGGATTACTCTGGGATTCTTCTCCCTGCAGTCTCTCACACTATCTCTGTTTTGTTTTCTTCTCTTCTCTTCTCTTCTCTTCTCTTCTCTTCTCTTCTCTTCTCTTCTCTTTCCTTCTCTCTCTCTCTCTCTCTCTCTCTCTCTCTCTCTCTCTCTCTCTCTCTCTCTCTCTTTTTTGTTAACCCTCATCTGAGGATATTTTTCCATTGATGTATAGAAAAAGTGGAAGGAGAGGGAGAGGGAGAGAAACATCAATGTGAGAAAGACACATCGATTGGTTGCCTCCTGAGCACACCCCAACCAGGGTGGGGTACTGAGCCTTTAACAGAGGTACGGAGGTACTTGCCCTTGACTGGAATAGAACCCTTCAGTCCGTGGGCCCATGCTCTATCCATTGAGCCAAAACAAAATTCTGATCACATATTTCACTGATTGCAACCCTTCTTTGTCTCACATTTCCAATTAATAATGATTGCCAGACTTTTGGTTAGCACATGCTTAAAGCTGACACCCTACTTCAAAAAGCTACAAAACATGGAGGCCATGTAAAATACAGGTTTTCAGAACTTCCTCTCCTTCATCAAATAAAAGGAGGAAGCGGGAAGATTTTGTTCTTGTTGCCCCAGAAATGGAAAAGCGGAAAGAGAGGAAGGGGCCAGTCAGAGGGCTGAGGAGGGGAAGACAAATTTTTCCCGGAAGTTGGGTTTCCTTGAGAGGGTGGGCACCTCCCTGGGCCTGCTTGCTCTGCCCAGGACTAGAGGCATCTTCCTCCCCCAACTTGTCCTGCTGCCAGAGTTTCTCCTGCTTGTCCTCTTTCAACCCTGGCCTTGGTGGTGACTTCTGCTGCTGCTGGCTTTCCTCTGTGGGACCCGAAAGCTCCTTCCTCTCCTTGTCCTTCTCATCCTTCCCATCCTTCCACAGCTGGACCAAGCCCCTGAGGCTCAGCACTAGTGAATAGTAGTCCCAGGCTGGTAGGGGTACTGTGGGGCCTCTACAGCCCCAAGGAGAGCAGCTGTGCAGGCTGAGAAGGCCCAGTGAGCACTGTACAGACCTGAGCACAGGTAGGCTCACCTGCACACCTGCCTCCTAGGTGTTGGCCTTGCACAGCTGCAAGCCCAGGCTGGGGTTCATCTGGTAGAGAATGGCCTTAAGCTGTGCCCTCTTGTAAGGGTCAGTGCAGTAGGCCCAGGCATTCGTGGGCACCACCAGCCCCGTCCTGGCCAGGAAAGTGGGGGCACCAGTGTTTTGCTTCCAGTCAGGCTGTTGGTGGTCAGAGAGTCCAGGCTGGCCCAAAGGCAATGTGTTCCCATAGTGTGTTCCCTGGTACAGGCCCTGGGGACTTGGACAAAGTGCTCTATCTGCTGTCCAGGCTTAGCGCAATATCCTGATTTAGTTTGCATCTGTCCTTGTTCTGTCTTCCGCCTTCATTTGCCCCTTTTTTCTTGTGTTCAAGTTGATTCAGGTTCATCCCTATCTTTTCCACTTATTTCAGATTCTGGTGGGTGATGTGTGTATTACCCTAATTCCATGGTCGGCAAACTGCGGCTCTTTGGCCCCTTGAGTGTGGCTCTTCCTAAGCCTTAGGAGTACCCTAATTAAGTTAATAACAATGTACCTACCTATATAGCTTAAGTTTAAAAAATTTGGCTCTCAAAAGAAATTTCAATCATTGTACTGTTGATATTTGGCTCTGTTGACTAATGAGTTTTCCGACCACTGCCCTAGTTGAAGGGAGTGGTGGGAGGAGAGCTACCTACCTACAGAGGCCTAATTACCACCTGATTCAAATTGCTCTTCTCCATCTTTTCAATTCACTGCTCCTGAATCTTTATTTCAAAGCTGTTTTTCATTGCTGACTTATTCACACTCATGCTATAGTTAGCCACTCATTTATTTATTCCAATAGTAATGTACCATTTTAGAGATCCTGTTTTAAAGCATATAATAAAACAAATACAAGGAGTAAATTATTTGAACAACCTTATACTAGAAGAGTGTAAGGAAGAAAATACATTTCTATGGCAGGGCACAGGGACCATAAAGTTATGGAAGGGGAGGGATGTATATAGTGAGAGAAAATATATTTCAGAGGGTTGTATGACATGCCCCCCACCGTCCGCCAAAAACATGTGAGGGTAAGCAAATTGTTCTGATTTAGAGGGTAAATGCAGATTTAATAGCAGGATAGTATCTAACATCAAACCCACTTGAATTAAAACCTGGGCCTTGTTACCAGGCAAGTTACTTAACTGATTGTTTCCCCTTATGACAGTACTGTTAGGGTCGTCGAAGGAGGAACACATGAGGCCAAAAGGGGTGAAGAATTATGAATTTATTAGGTCATCTAGAAACCCAGAGGGGCTGAGCCCCCAAATGGCGCCAGCACCCAAAGACGGGGAGTCAGAAGTTTTTAAAGGACTCTAGGTGGGCTTTTTCTGGGCGGAGAATTCTCTGTGCAGGCCTGGATTCCAGGAAACTCTGGAGGGGAGAGATAATGGTCTTAGCAAGTGGAACGTGATCTAAGCAAGCGGAGTGCCCATTGTGAAGTGGCCTAAAGGTCAGTTCCCAGGGGAGGGGGGATCAGACCTAACAAGTATCTGTACTAACCAATTTATAGGATTATTGTAAGATTAAAATGTACTATTGCTTGTGAAGCACAAAGCAGACTCACGTGTTCAATAAGCGCAACTATTGTTAGATAAGGATCCCAGACCTGTGTTCTTTGCTGTTCAGACCTAGGTGATCATAAGCTTTGGTATTTCTCTGTATTAGTCAGCTGAGGGTTATGATCAAACTGAAATGATACCTACAGAAGCAAGTAGAGCCCACCTTTTTTCTTTTTTTAAATCTTTATTGTTTAGCCCTAGCCGATTTGGCTCAGTGGGTAGAGCATTGGCCTGCAGACCAAAGAGTCCCAGGTTTGATTCTGGTCAAGGGCACATACCCTGGTTGCAAGCTCCTCCCCGGCCCGGGCCCTGGTCCGGGCATGTGCAGGAGGCAACCAATCGATGTGTTTCTCTCACATCGATGTTTCTCTCTGTCTTTCCCTCTCTCTCCCACTCACCTTAAAAATCAATAGGAAAAAAAAATCTTTATTGTTTAAAGTATTACAGATGCCCCCCCCCCCTTGATTCCTTCTAGCCACACCTGCCCGCCCCCCAGCCCCCACCCCAGGCCTTCACCACACTATTGTCTGTGCCCATGGGTTATGCATATATGCATACAAGTTCTTTGGTTAATCTCTTGCCAACCAACCACCCTCCCCCGCCTTGCCTCTGGGATTCCACACTCTGTTCCATGCTTCCATGTCTCTGGAAACACTGTGTTCCTCAGTTTATTTTGTTACTTGGATTCCACATATGAGTGAGATCATGTGATACTTGTCTTTCTCTGACTGGCTTACTTTGTTTAGCATCATACTCTCCGGGTCCCTCCATGCTGTCTCAAAGGGTAAGAGATCCTTCTTTTTTACCGATGCATAGCATTCCATGGTGTAAATGTACCACAGCTTTTTTACCCACTCATCTGCTGATGGGCAGTTGGAGCCCACCCTTCTTCTAATCCAAGGCTGCTTCTGCTGCTTACAGCTCAAGAGCCTTCCAGAAGCAGCAGGGCCCAAGGGCAGCTCCCACCTCCAGAACCCAGTAGAAGGCTTTCCAGGCCATAAACAAACCGGAAGTAAGCCTTGTGGGCATGTCAGACCCTGTGCATGATGAGGACAGGGTCCTGCCTTCCGGGGAAGTTTGAAGGGGACGACAGGCTCACACAGGGTGGTCAGTACCCCAAGACTGTAAGGGCTCTAGGGCATCCTGCAGAGCTGACACCACAGAAGAGTTACGGTGGGTTCCCCATTTCTCAGGCAGGGAGACAGGCTCAGAGTTCTTGAACCTGCTATCTAAGAGCATCACAGGACTAGAGCTGAAGTCCCCTGGCTTCACCTGTCAGCCCGCCCACTCCACAGGGAGCAGGAGACCGAAACGGTCATCCTCCAAGGGCCACACCGGGTTTCCAAGGTTGGCGGCTGCGGCCGGAACAGAGGCCTGTCAGAGACAGAGGCCGAGAGCCCCAGCGCGAGACAAGCTCAGCTACGGGATCGGGACCGAGTCGCGGAGCGCTCACGGGCGGCCCTGGGGAGGCTCCGGAGAGGCCCCGCCTACACAGCCCCAGACCGACTCCCGTGCAGTCCCGCCAGGCCCCGCGGCTCGCCAGCCGAGTCGGGGGCGGGGCCTGCCGGGCTTCCGGGCGGCGCGCGCGGCGGACGGCGTCGTGACGTCATCGGGAGGCGTGTGGCCGCTTGGCTTTGGCGCGAGCAGTTGAAAGCCCGGCGGGGACCGGCTGCGGGCGCTCGAGAGGAGGCCGCCGCCGGGAGAGCCTGCGGAGTCCGAGGAGCGGCGTCTGGGGAGGCGGTCAGTGCTGCGGGGGGACGCGAGCGGCCACCGGCGGTCGCTGCCAGCCCCGCGCGGGTGGGGACGATGGACCGGCCTCTCGCTCGGCCCCGCTCCGGGGACTCGGCCGCGCCGCCCGCTCGGGGGCGGGCTCTGGGCCGCAGCGGGGCCCCGACTGAAACCTCCTGGCGCTCCGGCTCCTTTCCTGGCCGCTTCCGACTCGGTGTCCGCTCCACTGCCCCCAGCTGGTGCTTGTGGATGGCGGCGTCCTGATTCCCATTGGCGTTTACCTCTAATGGGAGCCCTCGCAACACGTGACTAGTGAACGTAAATCATGTCAAAAATGCTGTTTTTGAGTTGCACTTGCAGCATTTCCAGAGCTTGACGTGGCTGGGGGCACTGTGTTGGGCAGCTCACACACACAATGCTCCCACCATCGCAGCGAGTCCCTTGCCGCCCCAGAAGATGGGACCGAGATCAGTCAGTGTGAGTCCCCGAAGGACCGCACCCGTGAAGTGTGTTCTGTTCTCTTTTACAGACTCGTTTTCCAGGTGTCGGAGTAATATCGTCAAGAAAAATGCCTATTGGGTGCAAAGAGAGGCCAACCTTTTTTGAAATTTTTGAGACGCGATGCAGCCAAGCAGGTACTGACAGATTTTATATAAATTGATCAATTGCAATGAGCAATGTTTTCAGAAAAAATATGTAAATACGCATGCTTGGGAAGAATCCAATACTTCACGTTTTTGTTTACACTATAAACTTCTTTATGGAACCGTAAGTCCAGTTAAGAGAATGAACATTTACAGTTACCAAATGATGAGAAACTGTACTTTCTTACTATTTAATCCTGGTGATTAAAGAGGAGACTGGCCCCTTGGTTGGCAGTAGACGAACTTTAGAAGAGCTAATAGAGTTAAGAGCTATCTCCTTGTAACTTTTGTAAACTTGTTATACCTTGCTACAGATTCATAAAAGAACAAATGATCCTGTTTAATTAATATGCTTTAACAAAAGTCATCCACAATCCAAATCTCAAGCATCCTTTTCATTGTTATGATCTTGACTGGCTCATGAATTTTTCTGTGTCTCTAATTAAAACCAAAATGAGATTTTTATTTTTCTTACAGATTTAGGACCAATAAGCATTAATTGGTTTGAAGAACTTTCTTCAGAAGCTCCCCCATATAATTCTGAAACTGTAGAAGAATCTGAATATAAATCCAGCAGTTATGAACCAAACCCATTTAAAACACCACAGAGGAAACCTTATCATCAGTTGGCTTCTACTCCAGTAATATTCAAAGAGCAAGGTCTAACTCTGCCACTGTATCAGTCTCCCTTAAAAGAATTAGATATGGACAGATTGGATTTAGGTAAGTAGTAAGTTGTAGACTAGAGAAAAATATGAAGTAGGAAATCAGACAAACCTTTATTAAAAATCTCCGCTGTCATTACCTGTGTCATTTTGGTCAAATCAACCTCTCTGGCTGCACTTTCCCCACTTAAAAAATGGAGATGATGAAAAAAATATCTGATGATAAGTTTGGATTAAATAATTCTTTTTCACTCAATAAATCCCTTTTCCTCCCTCCTTTGATGAATATATCCTGCCTATTGAGATTTACTAAATTGTATATTACCTATACTAAAACAACAACACTGGGACTTAATATTAATTAAACTATATTCCTGCAGGCTGTCAAAGAGGACAGAGATGATTTTTATCAATATGCTATAAATCCCTTGATTTGATAGTAGTTTCCCTGGACTATGTGCCAGATATTTCCAATCAAATATTGGTCATTTAAATATTTGTTATTTAAGTAACATCTCTTCCCTCTCTTTAGAGTATTATTTGCTAGTAAGGGGAATAACAGTACACAAATAAATTATAGTCTAAGGTTGAAAGTGGTACATGGCAAAAGAAGTACAAAAAGTACAATGAGAGTTGAGAAGAAAGAACATAAATAGTATTGGGGGAATTAGGAAATGATTCATTTGAATTAAACCTTGAAGGGTGGGTAAGATTCAGGAACTCGAAAATGGAAGAAAGTGATAGTGTTCTAGGTAGAGGGGAAAACATGAGGAAGAATATGCAGTTACGAGAATAGCAAGTAATTCAGATCATTTGGGGTGTTGAATCTGACGGACCAATAACAGCCTAAGGCTGAAAAGAGCAGATTAGAGGCATTTGATAGGTTGTAAAACAGAATCACATGCAAATTTGATCATGCTACTTCCTGCTTCAAACGTTGGATTACCTCACTTTTTGTTGTTGTTAATCCTCACTTCAGGATAGTTTTCCCATTAATTTTTATTTACTTACTTATTTTTTTAGAGAGAGTGGAAGGGAGGGTGGAGACAGAGAAACATCGATGTGAGAGAGACACATCTATTGGTTGCCTTTCACACATGCTCCTACCAGGGCTGGTGATTGAACCTGCAACCCAGGAATATGCCCTTGACCGGAATTGAACACAGGACCCTTCAGTCTTAGGCTGACGCTCTAACCGCTGAGCCCAATGAGCTAGGGTGAATTACCTCCCTTTTGCCCTCATAATAAAATCCAGACCCCTTAATATGATTACAAGGTCCTTTATCAGTCTTGTATGGGAAAAATATCTAAATTAATATACTGGTGTAGCACATGTTGAGGAGCTTGTATACAGTACTATGTTGTGGGCATAATGAAAGGAGCAGCCATAGGTCTTAATGTGGTCAAGAAAAGCTCTAAACTAGTTGATACTGAATTTATTAAAACTTGAAAGATACACCTAAAGCCAGTGGTTTATTCTCTAGATGTAATCTGGAATTGGTCTATCCTTAACCAGGGAAGGATAGGGATGAATTAATACAGCCACTCGACTCACTGCAAGAAGCTAACATTTTTAAAGTTATAGTGAATACATAATTCAGTTGACTAGTCTCAAGACATTTTGCTTTTCAGTTTACTTTAAATTCATTATTGAAACGTAAGACTTAAGCTGTTTCTAACCTACTTTGTTTGAACATGTAGTGTATTATTTTTTTTAAAAGTTATCCCTGAAGTTCTATGAGGAACTGTGCTTCTCAGCAGTCCTTCATTTTGCATAAAATATGAGTTTATCTTACCATTACTCAGCTTATTTATGAGAGTGTCAAGTTTTTTGGGAAATTTTTATTTTGGTATGTACTTGGTTCATTTTTATTTATTTTTTGCTTTTATGCTTTTTTTTAAATATTTTTTTTATTGATTAAGATATTACATATGTGTCCTTGTCCCCACGTTACCCTCTACCCCCCCCCCCCCCCCACCCTATGCCCTCACCCCCCCGTTGTCCGTGTCCATTGGCCGGGCCTATATGCTTGCATGTAAGTCCTTTGGTTGATCTTTCCCCCTTACCCCCACCTTCCCCTACCTTCCCTCCAAGGCCCGACAGTCCAATCAATGCCTCTCCGTCTCTGGATCAGTCCTTGTTCATCAGTTTATGTTGTTCATTATACTCCACAAATGAGTGAGATCATGTGGTATTTATCCGCTCTCCAGTTCCATCCATGCTGTGGCAAATGGTAAGAGTTCCTTTTTGTTCTTCCTCTTCTTAAAGAATACCTTTCAGCATTTCATATAATGCTGGTTTGGAGGTGATGAACTCCTTTAGCTTTTTCTTATCCGTGAAGCTCTTTATCTGACCTTCTATTCTGAATGATAGATTTGCTGGATAAAGTAATCTTGGTTGCAGGTTCTTGCTATTCATCACTTTGAATATTTCTTGCCACTCTCTTCTGGCCTGCATGGTTTCTGTTGAGAAATCAGCTGACAGTCGTATGGGTACTCCCTTGTAGGTAACTGACTGTCTTTCTCTTGCTGCTTTTAAGATTCTCTCTTTGTCTTTTGCTCTTGGCATTTTAATTATGATGTGTCTTGGTGTGGTCCTCTTTGGATTCCTTTTGTTTGGGGTTCTCTGCGCTTCCTGGACTTGTAAGTCTATTTCTTTCACCAGGTAGGGGAAGTTTCTGTCATTATTTCTTCAAATAGGTTTTCAATATCTTGCCCTCTCTCTCCTTCTGGCACCCCTATAATTCTGATGTTGGTACGCTTGAAGTTGTCCCAGAGGCTCCTTACACTATCTTCGTATTTTTGGAATCTCTTTTCTTTTTTCTTTTTCGGTTGGGTATTTTTTGTTTCTTTGTATTTCAAATCTTTGACTTGATTCTTGGGATCCTCTTGTCTGCTGTTGGATCTCTGTAAATTATTCTTTATTTCAGTCAGTGTATGCTTAATTTCTAGTTGGTCCTTTTTCATGTCCTCCAGGGTCTCACTATACTTATTGAGGGACTTACTAAATTTATTGGCGGTTTCCATAAAATTCTTGAAAAACCTTATAAACGTGGCCTTGAACTCTATATCCAGTCGTTTGCTTTCCTCCATTTCTGCCATATGTGACCTGTTTCTTTGTCTCCGCATTTTGGCTGCTTCCCTGTGTTGATAGAGTGGCTTTGTGTGCTAGGTGTCCTGTAGGGCCCAGTGTCTCAGCCTCCCCAGTTACCTGAGGTGGACACTCTTGTTGCACCCCCTTGTGGGCTTTGTGCACAGTCTTGTTGTAGTTATGCCTTGGTTGTTGTAGGATCACTGGGAGGAATTGACCTCCAGGCCAATTGGCAGTGAGAATCAGCTGTGTCTGCAGTGGGAGAACTTCTGTGCTGGAGACACCCTTCTGGGGCAAGACTTGCTTCAGTGGGGTTTTGGTGCTCACTGAGTCTGCACCCTGAGTGTGTCCCTTATGGATCTGAGGAGTTGTGATCTGGATGGTCCCCCTCTGACCACTGGGTACAGTGGCTCTTGGATCTAAGGAGGTGCTAATTTAGCCTCTGCCTGAGGTTACCCAGCAGGAGCTATGAAGAGAACTGCAGATTCCCCTTTTTTGGATTTTGGAGGTGCCCTGATGAGGCTCAGCTGTGAAGCAATGCAAGCCGCTGTGGGGCCTTGGGCCTTCTCTTGGAAGTTCTGGGTCTGTCTGGCCCGGCTGCAGTTACGTAATTATGAGGTTGCAAAGGGCCGGGGCATTCATATGGAAAAGCCTCTGCCGCAGCCTGGGTGGGGCAGGGTCTCAAGGAATCAAAGGGCGGAGCAAGCAGCTATGGTGAAGCCTCAGCCCCGCCCTAAGGAGTCGCGCGTCTCAGTGTCCCGGTAATGGCTGCAAGCACCTCTGAGGGAAAGCCGCCCTCAAGTTCGCCCGCTGCCAGACAGTCCAGTTTCTCCCCGTATGAGTCCTGGGTCCCCAGAGACTTCCCGGAACCGGAGTTCAGAGCTGTCAGGAGCTTGTGACTCCCTCCAGATTCAAAAAGACAGCTGCGTCCTCAGGTGCCAGCCCCTTTCCGCGCGCGCGAGCCCCAGTACCTCTGCACTTTACTTCCGCAGCTCCTCTGGCTCTCAGTGTGCTTTTCTTTCCTTCTAGTTGTAGAATTTACACTCAGCCAGCCTTCCTGTAGTTCTGGATGATGTCTGTTTTGTGTTCCTAGAAGATTTTTCAATTGTTGTGGGAGGTAGCAATTTCCCGGTGTTTATCTATGCCGCCATCTTAGTTTCTCTGCTTTTATGCTTTATAGTTGCATTTTTATTGCTGAGCCAGTATTGATACTTTATTAACTAAAGTTCTTTGTTTATATTAGGGTTTCTTTGTACATGTCTTTGGATTTTGACAAGTTTATAATGTCTTGTATACACCATTACAGTGTCATTCAGAATAGTTTCACTGCCCTAAAAATCCCCTACGCTCTAATTCACCACCACCACCCTCCCACAAGCCCCCTGAACCCTTGGTAACCACTGATCTTTTTACTGTCTGTGGTTTTGCCTTTTCCAGAATGTCAT
This sequence comes from Myotis nattereri, assembly GCF_964212035.1. Lineage (NCBI taxonomy): Eukaryota > Metazoa > Chordata > Mammalia > Chiroptera > Vespertilionidae > Myotis > Myotis nattereri. Next base: position 110,727,637 of record NC_138076.1, read on the forward strand.
ATATGTAGTTGGAATCATACAGTATGTAGCCTTTTCAGATTGGCTTCTTTCACTTAGCAATATAAGATTTCTCTATGTCTATGGCCTGACAGCTCATTTATTTATCACTGAATGATGCTCTGTTTCATGGATGTACCAGTTGGCTTATTCATTCACCAATTGAAGGATATCTTAGTCACTTCCAAGTTTTCGCAATTATGAATAAAGCGGCTATAAACATTCATGTGCAGTATTTCTTGTGTGGACCTAAGTTTTAAACTCATTTGAGTATTTACCAAAGAGCGCATTTGTCTGGATCCTTTGTTAGAATTGTATTTAGTTTTGGCCCTAGCTGGTTGGCTCAGTGGATAGAGCGTTGGCCTGTGGATTGAAGGGTACCAGGTTCAGTTCCAGTCAAGGAAACATGCCTGGGTTGCAGGCTCAATCCCCAGTAGGGGGTGTGCAGGAGGCAGCCGATCAATGATTCTCATTGATGTTTCTATTTCCCCCTCTTCCTCTCCAAAATCAATAAAAATGTATTTAAAAAAAAAAGAATTATAGCCCTAATAAGTTTGGCTCAATGGATAGAGCGTCAGCCTGCGGACTGAAAGGTCCCAGGTTCGAGTCCGGTCAAGGGCATGTACCTTGGTTGCAGGCACATCCCCAGTAGGGGGTTTGCAGGAAGCAGCTGATCGATGTTTCTCTCTCATCGATGTTTCTGACTCTATCCTTCTCCCTTCCTCTGTAAAAAATCAATAAAATATATTTTAAAAAAAAGAATTATGTTTAGTTTTGTAAGAAACTGAAAACTCTTCCAAAGTGGCTGTACCATTTTGCATTTCTACCAGCAATGAATGAGAGTTCTCTTACTCCACATCCTCACCAGCATTTGGTGTTCTCTGTTTTCTATTTTCATTCTAATAGGTATGTAGTAGTATCTCCTTTGGTTATTTTTTTTTTAAGTCCATTTTTTTTTTTCTGATTAGGACCTTTTTAAAGTGAATAGGGAAAAGGTGAAATTTCAAAATACAGGTTTAGCTACTTTTTAACATCTTTTTTTTTTTAATATATTTTATTGATTTTTTACAGAGAGGAAGGGAGAGAGATAGAGAGCCAGAAACATCGATGAGAGAGAAACATTGATCAGCTGCCTCCCGCACATCTCCCACCGGGGACATGCCCGCAACCCAGGCACATGCCCCTGATCGGAATCGAACCCGGGACCCCTCAGCCCGCAGGCCGACGCTCTATCCACTGAGCCAAACCGGTTTCGGCTACTTTTTAACATCTTTAAAACTTTCATAGGAGAAGGAGGTGGGATATTTTGTTGAAGTGGGGTTTTTAACTTATACATTTGGCTTGTTAGTGATTATATCTACTCCCTTTTACTTGAAAAATGAGAATATAGTGCAATGTTTTGTGTATACTACTACAGATAGTTTTTAGTTTGGTCTTTGCTTAGTTTATTAACACTGATATGGCTTATTTTCCCCACAGCTTCTCTAAGTTAGAGATTGTAGGATCAGTTAAAGCAACTATTTTTAAAAGCAACTTTTATTAAGAGTAATAATAAGTGCTTTAAGTGCCCAATTTGTTATATAAAAAGTAGGAACGTTAAAAGACTGTAGATTGCATTTGATAGAGTGATATACAGCTTTGAAAACCCCGTCTGACCAGTATTGTCTGAGAATGTAGATGTGGTCAACAGGAATGAAAGCATTATGTGTTGCTATCTATAACCCACTTTTCTAATGCTTGCTAATTCACTCAGCTAGTATTGGTGTAGTGACTACAACATATCAGGCAATTATTGTGGTTGCTAAGGATGCTGTTATAAGTAAGACAAGATCTCTACCTCAGGGAACTCATAGTCTAACGGGGGAAACGGGAACAGTGTATGATAAACTCTGCAGGGAACGCATAGGAGGGCACTCACTTAGTCTCACCTTAGGGATGACTAAAGTTTTCTGGAGAATGTAGTTTCAAAATGGGAGCCTGAAAGAGGATGTTCCAGGTCAAGAGAAATAAAGAGAGAAAGAAACAGTTTGTGCAAAGGCCTAGGCTCAGAGACCATTGCAGGATATGCAGGTGGTTGTGTGCAGCTGAAAAGAGTATGAAAAATGTCATCATAGAAATTAAAACATTAGATCGTGAAGGCCTTTGTTATGAAGTTTGAACTTGATATTGAGAACAGGTCTTGAAAGGTTTTCTTCAGAAAAGTCATATGGTCAGATTTAGTACTTTGGTGATTTTCAGTAAAAGTCTTTTCAATACCCTTATCATCCATGATAACTGAGTACTGTCTGTAACTTAGTAATAGGACAGTGATGGCGAACCTTTTGAGCTCGGCATGTCAGCATTTTGAAAAACCCTAACTTAACTCTGGTGCCACATATAGAAATTTTTTGATATTTGCAACCATAGTAAAACAAAGATTTACATTTTCAACATTTATTTTATATATTTAAATGCTATTTAACAAAGAAAAATCAACCAAAAAAATGAGTTCGCGTGTCACTTCTGACACGTGTGTCATAGGTTTGCCATCACTGTAATAGGACATAGCACATTCCACTTTGTCTTCTATTGGTGCACATTTCAAAATATTTCCCACTATATTCTGAACTCCTTGAGGTTAAAGCTGTATCTCGATTGCATTATTCAAAATGCCTTATGTGTATTATACTTTTAATAAGGTTGTTGCAATGGGGGCAGACATCCGTTTGGGGAGGAATCGGCAAACTTAGATGCCAATTCAGACTGAATTCCCCATACGTTCTCCTTTCCGGCATAGACGAGACTGTTTTTAAATACTTCCAGAGAATGAAAATTCACAATATAGAGCATATATATCCTCACTGAATTATTGTACTCTTTCAGGAAAGCATATTACCAATAGTAAATATAAAAGTTGTTGCACAATGAAGGCTAAAATGGATCAAGCAAATGATGTTATCATCCCACCTCTAAATTCTTGCCTTAGTGAAAGGTATGATGAAGCTATTATATTAAAATACTTAAATGAAGCATTGACCTACATATGATATTTGTTTTTATAGAAATGCATCTAATTTTCACACATATTTTGGCTGAGAACTTGATAGAGGATCTTATATTTTTAAATAACCTCCTTTTAGGTTGAGTTCTTTACTATAATAATTTCAACATTAGGAACATTTACTTTGTTTTTCGTATCATGTTGAATTCACTGATTTTTCTATACTATGAAATTTTTAAGTAAAAATACTGGTGATAAAAACAATGCCTTTGAAATACCAGTTTAAATTATTTGCATACTTTGAATCACTGAAGAGAATATGATGCTATTATTGATTCATTTTACATAATTTTTAACTCAAAATATATAATTCCTGGCAGCTGAAATTTATGAGTACTTTATATATTTGAATGGCATTTGAAACAAGTTAGTGTTTATTTAATTCTTCATGAAAGGTTACATTTTTAAAAAAGTAATATAAAATATTATAAAGTGGTATAATTTTAATAATTGATATGCTGGGAGTCCTTATTTTTTCAATAAGATTAATATTTTTTTTTTGCCATTTCTGTTATCTCTTAAATAATCTGAGGGATTTGCTTTGTTTTGTTTTAGTCCTGGTATTCTACGGTGTACACGTGTGACACCACAAAGAGAAAAGTCAGGTATGATTAAAACCAAGGCTTTTTACTTTTTAAATATTCTAAATTTTAATAAAAATAAAACTTAGTAATTTTTTCCTTGTTTTACCCCCAGTGCTATGTGGAAGTTTATTTCATACACCAAAGCTTATGAAGGTAAATATTCTGCCCAGTTTATTTTTGTTATGTAGTGACAACAGTGATATACCTTTGCCCTGAAATTTACAGATCTGCACCTACGATCTCACAGAGGCATTCAATAAATGATAAACGGGAAAAAAATAAATGAATGAAAAATATTCTTAAAAAATATTCATCAGTGTCTTTCTGTGAAATAAACTATTTTCTTTATTTCCAGGGTCAGACACGGAAACATATTTCCGAAAGTCTAGGAGCTGAGGTGGACCCTGATATGTCTTGGTCAAGTTCTTTAGCCACACCACCAACCCTTAGTGCTACTGTGCTCATAGGTAATTCTATCAAATGTTTTTATAAGAAGGTAGATGATGTTGATATATCATTATCTCTAATGCTGTTAAAAAGAAAATATGAAAAAATAATTAAATAGTAATTAGATTAGATAATCCTGCCTTTAATAAATGTATTAGTTCAAAATAGTTTTATTCTGTTTAGTGCAGACCGTTATAAATCAGAAGTACATTAGATGGTATTCTATAGGATTCAGGTTAATTTATATGCAAACCAGGAATTTTTTTTTTATTTTAGCAAAAATGCATTCCATTTTGATTCATCTTTAGCTGGAAATTTAACTTTGCTTTGTTGTTGCTCAGATGCAATAATACAGGTAAAATCATGTTGAAAATTAAAAAGTGTTTAACATTTAACATGCCTTTAAGCTGTGTTATTGTCTAAATAAATGCTAAAGTCTACACTCATTAGCTTTCAAGTCATGACCCCACAGTTTCATCTGATTCTTCAAGCCTTTGCAGACAGTATTACCTTAAAGTCAGTATCACCAAACCATAATTCCCTACCACCTTGTGAATGGTACTAAGAAAGTGAGTAATATAGCTTAATCACTCTGTTGCTTGAACTTTGTAAACACTATACTTGAATCAATTCTGTTTCAAATGTGTCATTTAATTCAATAATGTATGTGTCTTTTGATGTCTGTCCAAAAAATATGTAAGTTTTTGTATGAACTTTAGTGTATGATGTACAATATGATATAGATCAATTGAATTTTTTCTTTTACAGTCAGAGATGAAGAAGCATCTTCAGCTGTATTTCCTAATGATACTACTGATGTACGTAAATATGACAAATTGATTATGCTGTTGCAATTGTTTATTTTAGAATGCCTTGAAAAATTATTTATATTGCATTTTTTTATTCCTTAATTTATGATTTATCTAAACCTTTAAGAAAGTCTCTAAACCTATTTCTATATGTGATTTTCTTTGACTTCCTATAAGAAACTCTGCTGTCTCTCTGTTTAAGAAGAAATTGGATATTTATGGATAGTAAGAGTTTATGTATTAGTAATTTTAAAATGTAACTTTTGCCCGGCTGGTGTGGTGTGTTGCTCAGTGGTTGAGCATTGACCTATGAACCATAGGGTCACAGTTCAATTCCTGGTCAGGGCACATGCCTGGGTGGTGGACTCAATCCCCAGTGCGGGGGCGGAGGGGAGGGGAGAGGAGATGTAGGAGGCAGCCAGCTAATGATTCTCATCATTGATGTTTCTATTTCTCTTTTCCTTTCCCTTCCTCTCTGAAATCAATAAAAATATTAAATATGTATATAAAAAACTTTTATAGATTTTGAAAAGCTATTTTTCTGACCACGATGAAAGTTTGAAGGAAAATGATAGGTTTATCCCTTCCGGGCCAAACAATGAAATAAAAAGTCAGAGAGAAGCTAAAAGTTATGGTAAGTTTTTATGTTTATTTGTTTTTAATTGACATCATTGAAGCATTGTTCCTCTTAAAGAAACAACATATTCTTCTCTCTTGATGACTAAAGGTATTGAGGGAGAAACTAACTTGATTTACATGAAATCGTTAAAGCATCATGTTAAGACGACTATTCAAGATACAGTTTTGACACAAAAACAAAACAAAACCCATTACTCAAAACTCAGAAAGATGAAGATTAATACTTATAAGTAACAAAATGTGAAAGCCTTGTTTTCTAGTTAGAGAGTAACTGTGGTTGCAGATACACCAAAATTACCTAATCATGTCATTGCGATATTGCATTTTTCTTAGTAAAATTACGTAATCATGTCATTGCAATATTGCGTTTTTCTTAGTAAAATTACGTAATCATGTCATTGCAATATTGCATTTTTCTTAGTATGTGTGTATGTCTGTATAAATGTGTATGAATGGATATCTGTGTGAGTGTGTAAAATCAGATTCTGCTGTCGGTTGTTGTAGGGCTACAAAATTAGTTTGGACCATCTGGTTTGATAAATCTTAGAATATTAAACTGTGTGTATATATAGTAGGATTGGGTGAATTTTAGTTAGGTAAAGCTGGTAAAGAAAGGTTATTGGTGATCGGAATATGAATTAAAGTCTGAGACATCGGAATTAGTCTTTATCAGAAGAACAGGAGAAGGGTGGGTGCTCTCCCCAAAATAGCAAGTACTCAGGAAAACCACTTAAAGGTTCAATTATGTGTTACACAGTACAGACTACTTCTATGAAAAAAGTTGTGACAATCAGATAAATTATATGTTTGTATTATAAAATGCTATTAATATGCTTCTGTTTTAAATTTTAACAGGATTGGGGGATCCACTGGGTAAAGTAAGTGGCTGCAAAGACCATTTTGGAAAGTCAGTGCCAAATGTCCCAGAAGATGAAGTACATGAAAAGGTTGGAGATATTTCTGAAGAAGATAGTTTTTCATTATGCGTTTCTAAATATAAAAAAAGAAATCTACAAAAAATAAAAAATGGCAAGACTAGGAAAAATATTTTCAGTGAAACAAAAAACGATGAATGTGAAGAAACTAAAAAACAAATAAAAGATAATAAACAGTCGTTTATATCCAAAATGGAACCAAATGACAGTGATCCATTAGATTCAAAATTAAGGAGTCAGAAGCACTTTGGGAATGGAAGTGGCAGAATCTCTGAGGAGGCTGTACAGTCTCCAGTCTTTGAATGGTCTCAGCTAACTCTCTCAGGTATAAATGGAACCCAAATTGGGAAAATATTGCAAAATTCTTCTTGTGACCAAAATAACTCTGAAAAAGATCTCATAAGTACAGAGAAAGAATGTACCAACTTTATTCCTTTAGAAAATTCTTTGCCACATATTTCAAGTGTACCAAAGACAGAGAAGATATTAAAGGAGGAAACAGTGGTGAATAAGAAAGATAAAGGACAGTGTCCTGAATTGCATGAAGATTCCACTCTTGTGGTAAAACACTCAGTATCTGAAACTTCCCTAATAGCTTCTCCTCTTCAGGGTATCAAAAAGTCTCGAGTCAGGATAAGAGAATCACCTGAAGAGACACCGAGTGCAGTTTTCTCAAATAACATGACTGATCTAAACTTTAAAGAAGATCCTGAAGCCTCTGAAGGTAGATTGGAAATAAGTACTATATTTTCCCAGAAAGAGAGTTCGTTATGTACAAGTTCAGTTAATAATGGAAGCCATCCAGTCACTATCAAACATACTTCTGTAGCTTTGAAGAATACAGGTTTAATATCCACTTTGAGAAAGAAAACGAAAAAGTTTATTTATACTATAAATGATGAAACATCTTATCAAGGACTAAAAATGCAGAACGATCAAGAATCAGGACTAACTAACTATTCTGCCCAATTTGAAGAAAACACTTTTGAAGCACCATCTACAGTTTTAAATGCTGATTCAGGTACCCTTTTGTGTGTTTGTGTGAATAATAGATACAGTTACATGGATGCTGATAAGTTCTCTTATTTGAATATGTGAATTTCTTTAATCTTTTTTTTTTTTAAATCCTAATCTGAGGATATGGTATCATTGATTTTAGAGAGAGAGGAAAGAGAAACATTGATGTGAGAGAGAAGCATCAATTGGTTATCTCCTGTATGCACCTGACTGGAGATCAAACCCACAACCTGGTTATGTGCCCTGACCAGGAATCAAACTCACAACCTTTCAGCGTAGGGACAATGCTCCAACCAACTAAGCCAGGGCTCTTTCATCTTTTTAAAAAGCATACTGCCTGTTTTCCTTCTGTAGTTTTTTAAAATCTCTATATCTTGTGCAGTTGACCCTGAACAGCACAGAAGTTAGAGGTGCCAATCCCCATGCAGTTGGAAATTTGAGTATAACTTTTTACTTCCCCAAAACGCAGTCATCCTTGATATCTGCAAGGAGAGTGGGAGGGGTTATGGGGAGGGGGGACAAGGAAAGGGGTGCTGTGGAGGCGCAGGGGCTGGTTCCAGGATACCAAAATCTTCAGATTCTCAAGTCAGTTCCTTATTATGAAATGGTATAGAACAATGCATACACTCAGCCCTCTGCATCTGTGGATTCCCAACCACAGATTGAAAATATAGTTTTCCATCCATAGTTTGTTATTACCTGTGGATGCAAAACCCAGAGATATGGAAGACCAATGGTATGTTTATTGAAAAAAAAATTCATATATAGGTGGACCTGCTCAGTTCAAACCTGTGTTGTTCACATGTCAACTGTATTCAATATCAGACAGTGTCAATATATATTATTTTTTTCATTGACATTTTTATCATTGTTATAAATTTTCTATCTTAAACATTGTTTAGGCCTTTGATACCAATGTTTAAAACCATTTCATCAAACTTGGATCTGTTTTCATGGTATGTCTATAATCATCACTCTTGAGACAGAACATCCTATATAATAAAAGCCTGGGTGGCGTCACACCCTTGCGTGATGCCCTCGCTCAGTGACGTCGCCACAAGATGGCCGCCATAAGATGGCCATGCGCACAGTGGAGGTGTGGCCCAGCAGCCACTCTGTGCAGTGAGGCCTGGGGGTCTCACAGCTCTGTGCTGTGTGGAGGAGGCTGGTCCCAGTGTCTTCGCCACCTCACGAGGAGGTGGTGGGTCCTGGTGGAGGAGGCGGGTCATGGCAGGGGAGGACAATTGGGGGCGATCAGGCCCCAGCAAGGGAGGGCAATTGGGGGCCATCAGGCCGGCAGGGAGGGCAGTTGTGGGCAATCAGGCTGGCAGGCGAGGGCAGTTAGGGGCGATCAGGCCGGCAGGGGAGCAGTTAGGGGGCGAATAGGCTGGCAGGCAGAAGTGGTTAGGGGCAATCAGGCAGGCAGGCAGGCGAGTGGTTAGGAGCCAATGGTCCTGGATTGTGAGAGGGATGTCCACCTGCAGGCAGTCGGACATCCCCTGAGGAGTCCCAGATTGAAGAGGGTGTATGTTGGGTTGAGGGACACTCCCACGCCCCCTGCACGTATTTCGTGCACCGGGCCTTTAGTGTGATTTATAAGCATCAAGAGGTTTACTGCATAATTTCTGCTTTAATTTCCAGTGTTTATTATATGCAAATTGGACAATTCTGTAAAAATGCTCTATTATGTATTTTCACTAAAGCAACTAAAAAATAGAAAAAATGCTAAGTTGAATAAAGTAGTGATTTTTTAAAAATCTTTATTCAGATTATTACAGATGTTCCTCTTCCCCCCCACCCCCCATAGCTCCCCTCCATCCGGTTCCCACCCCACCCCAGGCCCTCGCCCCCCGGCACTGTCCTCGTCCATAAGTGTAAGATCTTTGTCCAGTCTCTTTACTCACGCCCCACACCCCTTTACCCCAGAGAATTGTCAGTCTTTTCCCTTTCAATGCTCCCAATTCTCTTACAGTCACCAGTTTATTCTGTTCATCAGATTTCTTATTCATTTGATTTTTAGATTCACTTGTTGATAGATAGGTATTTGTTGTCACTTTGTTCATAATTTTTTATCTTTACCTTTTCTTTTCCTCTTCTTAAGGAATATCCTTCAGCATTTCATATAATACTGGTGATGAACTCCTTTAGCTTTTTCTTATCTGTGAAGCTCTTTATCTGACCTTCAATTCTAAATGATAGCTTTGCTGGGTAGAGTAATCTTGGTTATAGGTTCTTGCTATTCATCACTTTGAATATTTCTTGCCACTCCCTTCTGACCTGCATAGTTTCTGTTGAGAAATCAGCTGACAGTTGTATGGGTACTCCCTTGTAGTAACTGTTTTTCTCTTGCTGCTTTTAAGATTCTCTCTTTGTCTTTTGTCCTTGGCATTTTAATTATGATGTGTCATAGTGTGGTCCTGTTTGGATTCCTCTTGTTTTGGGGTTCTCTGCGCTTTCTGACTTGTAAGTCTATTTCTTTCACCAGGTAGGGGAAGTTTTCTGTCATTATTTCTTCAAATAGGATTTCAATATCTTGCTCTCTCTCTCTTCTGGCACCCTCATAATTTGGATGTTGATACGCTTGAAGTTGTCCCAGAGGCTCCTTACACTATCTTCATATTTTTGGATTCTTTTTTCTTTTTGCTTTTCCGGTTGGGTGTTTTTTGCTTCTTTGTATTTCAAATCTTTGACTTGATTCTTGGGATACTCTATCTACTGTTTAATCTCTGTATATTATTCTTTATTTCAGTCAGTGTATACTTAATTTCTGACTGGTCCTTTTCCTTTTTTTTTTTTTTTTTTGGCATTTTCACTAAGATCCTTGAAGGTCTCACTAAGTTCCTCAGAAGTTTCTAGAAGATTCTTGAGTAACTTTATAACTGTGGTTTTGAACTCTATATCCAGTATTTTGCTTTCTTCCATTTCTTTCATTTGTGACATGTTTCTTTGTCTCCGCATTTTGGCTGCTTCCCTGTGTTTGTTTCTATGTATTGGGTAGCTGCTAAGTCTTCTTGAGTTGATAGAGTGGCCTTGTTTGGTAGGTGTCCTATAGGGCCCAGTGGATAAACCTCCCCAGTCACCTGAGGTGGACACTCTTCGTGCACCCCTTTGTGGGCTGTGTGCACAGTCTTGTAGTTAAGCCTTGATTGCTGTTGGTATCACTGGGAGGAATTGACCTCCAGGCCAATTGGCTGTGAGGACCAGCTGTGTCTACAATGGAAGAGCTGCTGTGCAGGAGATACCCTTATGGGGCAGGACTTGCTTCAGTGGAGCTTTGGTGCTCACCGAGTCTGCCCCTTGAGTGTGTCACTTATGGATGTGAAGAGTTGTAATCTGGTATGTTCTCACATTGACCACTGGATACACTGACTCTTGGATCTCCAAGGAAGTGCAAAGTCAGCCACTTCCTGAGGCCACCCAGCAGGAGCTACAGAGAGATCTGCAGATTCCTCCTCTTTGTATCGAGTTTGGAAGGGCCCAGACAGGGCCCAGCTGTGAAGCAAGGTGCTGGTGCAGGTTCTTGGGCCTTCTTTTGATAGTTTTTGGGCTCCCTGACCCAGCTGCTACCTGTTTGACAGGTTTTAGCCTGAGAAAGGACAGGTCATTCATATGCAAAAGCCTCAGCTTGGGTGGGGTTGTAAATTGGGTGGGGCAAGGTCTCAGGGAATTCCCAAGGCGCAGCAAACAGTAATGGTGGCCAGTCAGTCTGCACCAGAGAGGTCCCATCGCAGGAAAAATGACCCCTGCGAACACCTTCGTCTGGAAGGAAGCCACCCTCGCTTTCCTGCCCTGATGCCAGACAGTCCAGTTTCTCCCCATATGTGGCTGGGTCCCCCAGAGTCTCGCCTGGAACTGGAGTTCAGAGCAAGTGGGCGCTTATATTTCCCTCCCCACTAAAAAAGTAGTGCACCGGGTGCCACCCTGTTCCACACCTCTACACCTCCTACCAGTCTCAATGTGCTTTCTTCTTTATCTCTCTGGTTGTAGTACTTCCACTCAGCCAGCTTTCCCATGATTCTAGATCAGGGGTGGGCAAACTTTTTGACTCGAGGGCCACAATGGGTTCTTAAACTGGACCGGATGGCCAGAACAAAAGCATGGATGGAGTGTTTGTGTGAACTAATATAAATTCACAGTAAACATCATTACATAAAAGGGTACGGTCTTTTTTTTTTTTTTTTTATTCATTTCAAACGGGCCGGATCCGGCCCGTGGGCCATAGTTTGCCCACGGCTGTTCTAGATGGTAGTTGTTCTGTCTTTTAGTTGTAATTTGGATGTGGTTGTGAGAGGCAGCAAGTACAGGTGTTTACCTATGCTGCCATCTTGGTTCCTCTCGTGATCTTTATTTTTATTGCTACATAATTTCCTCAAATATGTAGGGATTGCTGAGATTTATTGCCATATCTCTATGCATCCAGAGTGTGTACAGTAAAACTAGTTTTTTATTTCAGCAACAATTCATTTAATCAGTGGCTAAACTCTGTTTAAAAGCCAGTTTTAGTTTCATATGAGAAGATTTTACTGGGTTGGAATATCTCAGCAAGTAATAGGTTTGGTAGAACTGGAGTACAGAGGAACTGCTTGATATTTGGGTTAATTTTTATTTAAAAAGCCTTTAATGCTTTATATATGAGAATTAAAACCAATGAAACAGCAAATATATAGTAGTGATCAGTAATGAATGAAAATGAGATCAATAATTTTGACTTGTTAATAGGAAATTCAGAGGGCCTTTAATATTAACTGAACAGCCCAGCTAGTGTTGCTCAGTGGTTGAGCATCGGCCTGTAAATCAGGGGGTCACAGTTCAAGGCCTGGTCAGGGAACATGCCTGAATTGTGGGCTTAATCCCCAGTGGGGGACTTGCAGGAGGCAGCCAATCAATGATTCTCTCTAATCATTGAGATTTCTCTCTCTCTCCCTCTCCCTTCCTCACTAAATCAATAAAATCAATATATTTTAAAAAACAAAATTAACTGAAAGAGCAGTTTAACTCATTTGCCTTTATAATTGAGACTGTGTCATCTTTCAGACCCTTCATATACAGAACTTGGTTTTAAAAATTGACTTTTTGGTCCAGCCAATGTGACTCAGTGGTTAAGTATCAACCTATGAACCAGGAGGTCAGGTTCGATTTCTAGTCAGGGCACATGCCCAGGTTTCACCCTTCAATGCCACATTTAGAAATGGAATGTAGTGGTATTCACAGGCTCAATCCCCAGTGAGGGTCATACAGAAAGCAGTTGATCTATGATTCTCTCTCATCATTTATGTTTCTATCTCTTCCTCTCCCTTCCTCTCTGAAATCAATTTTTAAAGTTATTTTTAAAATTTTACTTTTAGTATGTTTTTCAATATGAAAGACTGAATTAATTCTGGTCCTTGCTTTTCCATCTTCTATTACACCAATATTAACAATGAATATTTCTACAATTTTATTTTCCAATAAAATTACTTTAAATTTTACTTGTGAAGCTACCTGCTTTTTGAAACTATGTGCTCATTTTGATTGAGTTTATATATATTACAAGAAATAGTAGCTCCTATTTATCTTTAGTTGGAAAATGTAATAACTTCAAATAGAGACTATTTATAATTCTGTTTTAAATCTGACATTTATTGCTTTCCATGTAATTCTTATTTTAGATACTACCTTTTTAACTTTGTAGAAAATATTTAATGAATGTGATTGATGGTACTTTAATTTCATTTTGTCACTTTGTCTCGTTATGCATAGGTTTATTGCATTCTGTGGGAAAAAACTGTTTACAGAATGATTCTGAAGAACCAACTTTGTCTTTAACCAGCTCTTTTGGGAGAATTCTGAGAAAATGTTCTAATAATGAAAGCAGTTCTTCTAATAACGAAATAATATCTCACGATCTTGATTATAAAGAAGCAAAAATTAATAAAGAAAAGCTGCAGTCATTTATAACCACAGAAACTGATCATCTGTCATGCTTACAGGAAAAATATTGTGAAGAAGATCCAGAACACCAAATTTTAGACATAAAAGAAAAGGTCTTACCTGCAACCTTTCACTCTGCAATGCCACATTCAGAAATGGAATGTAGTGGTATTCACTTTCAATCCCAGGAAAGCATTTTATATGACCTTGGTAACACCAGCATTTTAACTTCTGGCTCCAAGGATCCTCCATCAAACCCAGTTGTGATTTCTAGAGGAAAAGAATCATATAAAGCATCAGAGAAAGTAAAATTTAAGAATTGTGAACCTGGTTTTAATTTAACAAAAAATATTCCCATGGATAATCAAGAAATATGTGTTTTAAATGAAAATTCTAAAAAAGTGGAGCTGTTGTCACCTGAAAAATACACAATACTAGCATCACCTTCTCTGAAGGTACAATTAAACCAAACTACAAATCTAACAGTAACCCAAAATGTCCAAGAAAAGGCTACTTCAATTTCAAAAATAACTGTCAATTCAAACTCTGAAGAACTTTTCCAAGACAATAAGAAGGATTTTGCCTTTGAAATAATTGATGAGTGGAATATTCCTTTGTTAGAAAATAATGAGGAACTTCAAGAGGCAGACATCAGTTGTGTCAGAGAACCTATTCTCAAGCACTCTATCATGGTAGTAGATACAGGCACCAATGACAAACAAGTAGCCAAAGCATCAATTACAAAAGATTTTGATTCATCAAATGTAGTCCATGATCTTACAGAGAACAGAAAAAGGGTAATGCAGAAAATGATTCTAGGTGAAGATTCAAAGGCAGACATGTCCTTAGATACAGATAAGAAATCAAACCAAAATAATGATTATATGGACACATGGGCAGAACTTTCAGATCCCATTTCAAGTCACAGTTTTGGACATGGCTTCAGAACAGCTTCTAATAAAGACATAAAACTCTCTGAATACAACATTAAGAAAAGTAAAGTGTTCTTCAAAGATATTGAAGAACATTTTACTACTACCTTAGCCTGTATAGAAATTGTAAATACCTCATTGTTAGAAAATCAAAAGAAACTAAGCAAACCTCACCCACTTGATGGCCAATCAACTGATACTGCGTCTGGGTGTGAGCACAGTAGTGCACTTGCGTCGGATAGTGAAAATAGTCACACAACTCCTCCAACTTCGTCTTTGAAGCAAGATTTTAATTCAAACCATAACTTAACACCTAGCCAAACGGCAGAAATTACAGAACTTTCTACTATATTGGAAGAATCAGGAAGTCAGTTTGAATTTACACAGTTTAGAAAACCAAGCCCCATGATGCAGAATAATCCACTTGAAATACCTGAAAACCAGATATCTGCCTTGCATACCACTTCTGAGGAATGGGAAGGTGTTGATCCTCTCATGGATAGCACCAGGAAGTTGGAAGATAAGCAAAAGTCTGCTTGCTCATTACAAACAAGCTGTAACAAAAATGCCGCTGGATATTCAACCGATAAAAATGAAGTGGAGTTTAGAGGCTTTTACTCTGCTCGTGGCACAAAACTGAATGTTTCTAGTGAAGCACTGCAAAGAGCTGTGAGGCTGTTCAGTGACATTGAGAATATTAGTGAGGAAACCTCTGCAGAAGTAGATCCAAGAAGTTTCTCTTCAAGTAAATGTAATGATACTATTGTTTCAGTGTTTCAGATGGAAAATTGTAACGATAAAAATTTTAATGAAAAAAACAATAAATACCAACTAATACAACAAAATAATATTGAGATGGCTGCTGGCATCTTTGTTGAAGAAAATTCTGAAGACCAGAAGAAAAATACAGCAAGTGAAGATAAATCTATTGGTGCCTGTAGAAATATTTGTAATTTAGGAGAATCTGATAGCCATGATTTAAATAAAAATGATACAGTTTGTCTTCACAAAGATGAAAATGGCTTGCCATGTGTTATTGATCAGCACAGCATACATCTAAAATCATCTGGCCAGTTTATGAATGGAGGAAACACTCAAGTAAAAGAAGGTGTATCAGATTTAACTTGTTTGGAAGTTGTGAAAGCTGAAGAAATATGTCATGTTGATACGTCAAATAAACAACAGTTAACTGCTAGTAAGATGGAGCAAAACATAAAAGATTTTGACATTTTCGATATATCCTTTAAGACTGCAAGTGGGAAAAATGTCAGAGTCTCCAAAGATTCATTAAATAAAGCTATGAATTTCTTTTATCAAAAATGTGCAGAAGATGAATTGAATAACTTTTCAGATGCCTTGAATTCTGAATTACTTTCTGGAATAAATGTCAACAAAATAGATATTTCAAGTTATGAGGCCACAGATATGGTTAAAGACAAAACATTGAAAGAAAGTGACTCAGTTTGTATTGAAAATCAATTACTGACTCTCCAAACAGAACCAGAATGTGAAATCAAAAAGATCAAAGAACCCACTATGTTGGGTTTTCATACAGCTAGTGGGAAAAAGGTAAAAATTGTGAAGGACTATCTGGACAAAGTGAAAAATCTTTTTGATGAGAAAAAGCAAGATAGTGAAACCACTAATTGCAGTCATCAAAGGGTAAAGATGCTGAAGGACAGAGAAGAATGTAAAGTAGGGTTTCCATTAGCATGTGAGACTGTTGAAATAACAACTGCTCCAAAGTGTGAAGAAATGCAGAATTCTTTAACGGAGGAAAAACCTGTTTCTAATGAGTTTGCCATGCTACCCAGGCTCTTAAGTGATAATTTATACAGGCAAACTGGAAATTTCAAAATGTCAAATAGTGTTGCTCTAAAAATTCAAAATGTAGAAAAAGAAACAGCAAAAAGTCTTACAACTTGTTACAGAAATCAGTTCACTTGTTCAGCCATTAAAAATTCTGCTGTAGCATTTTGCACAGGACATGGTAGAAAATTTTCTGTGAATCAGGCTTCACTACTTGAAGGAGAATTGGATGATCAACCAGAAGAAATAAATGCTGCCAAAGTTACATGTTTAAAAGACAATCCTGAGGATTATGTAGAAAATCCTTCGTGTGGATATCACTCAAACAGTATAATAATTGAAAATGACAAAAATCATCTCTCTGAAAAACAAGATTCAACTTATTTAAGTAACAGTAGCATGTCTAATAGCAATTCAGATCACTCTGATTTTTGTCATTCCAATGAGATATATGATAAATTAGAATCGCTCTCAAAGAAAAGGGATAATTTTGGTATTGAGCCAATAGTGAAGAATGCCAAAGAAAAAAAAACAACTAATTTTTCTGAAGTAATAGCCACCATAAGAGAAGCAAACTCATACCCACAAACTGAAAATGAAGATACTTGTGTTCATAAATTTGTGACTAACTCTTCACCATACAAAAATAAGAAAACAGACATGGAAGTGGCCGTATCTAATTCAAATAATTTTGAGATACAGTCTCCTGCGTTTAGTACAGCAAGTGGTCAAATGGTGTCTGTTTCAGATGGAATGAAAGTGAGAGAAAGATTTGCAGACAACTGCACCAAGGTCATTAGGATAAACACAGAGAATAAATCAGGCACTGGCCATACGAAAACTTTGACAGGTTATCATGAGGTGGTGGGTGATTCGGAGGATTTTATTTTACCTAACTCTCTGGATAGGGAAGAGCATAGCATGCGTTCGTATAAGGTTTTTACTGGCATTCAGAGTGAACAAATTCTACAACATAGCCAACGTATGTCTAGATCAGAGACCGTTTCTGAAATGTTACCTTGCCAGAGTAATTTGAAAGCTTCTGCTACTTGTAAATTTAATACGGTCTCTAATGCTTGTGGGATTTTTAGCACAGCAAGTGGAAAATGTGTACAAGTGTCAGATGCTGCCTTACAGAAGACCAGATGCATCTTTTCTAAGCTAGAAGAGAGTGCCGAGCAGCTCTTTTCCAAAGTATCATTTGAATCTAATGAAGAACATTCAGACAGGCTCACAAGAGAAGAAAATACTATGATACATATCCCCCCAAATTTGCCATCACCTGCTTTCTCTGGATTTAGTACAGCAAGTGGAAAACAGGTTCCAGTTTCAGAGAGTTCCTTAAACAAAGTTAAGGGGATGTTGGAGGACTTTGATTCACTCAGAAGTGAATATGGTCTTCAGAATTCACCTACATCTGGACAAGTTGTGTCAAAACTACCTCTCTCCTGTATTGATAAGAGAACTCCAAAATACTCTGCAAGCTGCAAAATGGAAAAAGCCTGCAATAAAGAATTTAAATTATCAAATAACTGTAACGTTAGAAGTGGTTTTTCAGAAAATACTCCCTCTCTTGAAACTTTGCCATGTCTCTCTCCGTTTAAGCAGGATGAACAACCATTGGTATTAGGGAGCAAAGTATCACTTGTTGGAAGCAGTCATATTTTGGGACAAGAACAAGCTTTACCTAAAAATATAAAAATAGACATTATGAAACCTGAAACTTATCCTAATCTTCCCATGACAACAAATACAGAAATTTGTTCTACTTACTCCAAAGATCCAGAAAACTATTTTGAAACAGAAGCAGTGGAGATTGCCAAAGCTTTTATGGAAGATGGTGATCTGACAGATTCTGAACTGCTAAGTCATCCCGACCACTTTTTTCTTACCTGCCAAAACAAGGAAATGGCTTTGTTAAATTCAAGAATTGGAAAAAGAAGAGGAGATGCACTTTTCTTGATTGGTAAGTATCTGTTTTTCCCTTTTGGCTTCTCAATCACTTTTAAAATTAAGTCTTTATTAGTCCTGGTGTCCTAGCTTATAGCAATTAGGGTATTATACACTAAACATGTTTTTCCAGACTTTTAAGTGTAGTTTGGGGAGATGTGACTTCACTCTTGATATCTCTGAGTTTGTATACTAATAAATTGTGTTTTGAAGTTCTTAGTATATTTTTAGACATTATTAATATAGTTATAATGGAGAAATTACTGTTAGAAGTTTGAATTTCTCTAGAAAATTTGAAGCTTTTTAAAAATGTTTTTATTGATTTCAGAGAGGGAGAGAGAGATAGAAACATCAGTGATGAGAAAGAATTATTGATCTGCTGCCTTCTGCACACTCCCTACTGAGGATTGAGCCTGCAACCCGAGCATGTGCCTTTTACTGGAATCGAACCTGGGACCCTTCAGTTTGCAGGCCGATGCTCTATCCTCTGAGTCAAACTGGCTAGGGCTGAAACTCTTATCTTCATGTTATAACAGCTTTTATAATACAACTTATTAACTGTTTTTATAAATAAAGATAGCATAGGTTCAGATTCTGGCTATTATTAACTTAAAAGATTGGTTTGCAATCTCTCATAGTGTCCCGTGAGAGAGCAAACTGGCCTTGAACCATTGTCTGGTGTCTGCCCACTTAGGCTGTAAGCATTGAAATGTGTTGCACAGTGGGGCGGGGGGGGGGGGGGGGAGTGGGGGGGGAGACTGGTTTCTAGTTATAGGTGTTAGCTTGCTTTTTTTTTTTTAAATCTAGGAAGTGTTCTAAAATCAGTATTCTGGTCTTAGTGCCATTTGGACTATATTCTAACTTCTAACAAGTTAGTTTACTAGGATAATTAGATGTGATTTTTTTTCTGTTAGTATCTCTGATTGGGAATAATATTAAGTAATTTAATCTCGATCATTTTAAGTAGTTGATCTTCAATAACTAGCTCCTTTAAAAAAAAACTATAGATTCAGAATAGTTATCACAAGTCTTCTTGTCCAGTATCTTCATACAGAGAGTGACACTGAAGCCAGTCAGTTCATTCTTCCCCTTGGTGCCTTTTGACCCTAAGTTATCCTGGTGGATACAGATTTGCTTAATCAAGTGTTATCCAGGCCTCATTCTATACCAAGTTTATTTTATGGGCAGAGTGTTAAGTTTCTAATACTTACCTTGAACTATTGCTCTTGTCTAATGCAGGATGCTGAAGTGCAGAGATGATTAAAGATACTCATAATTCTTTCATGGAAAATAATGGGCTTTATTTATTGGAACCCATTTTGTTCATGTGTATACTGAAATGGGTTGGCCTTCAGCACAGGAGAAAAAACAACTTTTAATAAATATTCTCAACAGCATCACTGTTTAATTTCCCTTACCTCTGTCATATATTTATATGCAAATATATACAGCTTAATCACCTTCTGGTTATTTGACTAATACAGGTCCCTGCTAAACAATTAAATCACATTATAATCTAACATTTGGTAAAGCCCTGAATGGATATTGTTACTTATTAAATTCTACAAATTCATTTCCTTTAATAAAGCATCAAAAAGCAAAGCACCTGTTACCACATATTATCCATATGGCATGAAGATGCATATCTAGAATTGTGGTTTAATTTTACTTTCAGCATTTGTAGAATTTTTAATAAGAAGTATTACTTCTAATATTTTAATGTAATTTTGGTAATTTAAAAAATATTTTCTCCTCCTCACTAACTCTAATTCAGTGACCTATGTAATAAATTCCTCTTGAGTTTAATGCAGGAAAAAGACATTTATTTGAAGAGATTTTGTTTATCTTTATTGCCAGTAAATCTAGAATTACATTCAGTTCTAGTTTATTAAAAAGTGGTTTATCTGTGGTATTGGGTAATGTCTGTTTATCCCTTGACCCAATTAAATAGTGGTATTTTAAATGGTCAAAAATAATAGAAATTAAGTTGATATTGAAAAATGAATATTCTCTTTCAAAATAGAATGGTCGCTATTTAAATTATAATTATGTATTTTTTGCTGAACATATTGTAAGAGTCAGTACTTTAGCTTTTAAAAATGGGCTATAGGCTTTTTTATTTGCTTTTGAAAACCTGTATGGAAATTTTTTTTAGGAGAGCCCCCAATCAAAAGGAACTTGTTAAATGAATTTGATGGGATAATTGAAAATCAAGAAAAATCCTTAAAGGCTTCAAAAAGCACTCCAGATGGTAAAATTTGTTTTTTATCCATATTTTCCCCCTCTATAGTACTACCCATAATATTCATAATAGTTATTTTTTCAGCTCCTTTGATTATATAGATAAGTAGACAAGACCTTACAGTTTGTTTGTTAAACTTATATCTTGTCTTACTTATGTGAGCTTTTCCTTCATAATACCTGGTATAAGGCAGAGGTTCTTTGTAATTGGGAAATGTGTAATTATTATAAAATAATGACTTTTTAATTTAAAAAAAAGCTATAAAATTTAGTTTAAACTTCAGTGACTATGCAAATTATATCTTCAGTCTTTAACCTGTCCTGGACTCCAGACTTAGTTATTCATTTGTCGATTTATCACTTTTCTGCTGGTTTTGCTAATAATGCATCTCAGTTAATATGATCAGTGCTAAACCCCTGATACCATCCATGCCCCAGACCTGCTCTTTCTGTTATCTTTCCTTTCTCACTGCCATTCTGCCAGCAGATCACATAAAAGCCTTATGTCATCTTTTACCTTTATTTCCTCATACTTCATATCCAACCCATTAACAAGGCCTATAGGTTCTACCTTCAAAATATAATAAGAATCTGATCATTTCTTCTCACCTCTACCCCTGCAATCTTTATCCAAGCCACTATCATAGCTTCTAACCCTTCTCCCTGTTTTTGCCATTTCCTTTCCTCTAGCCTATTTGCAACACAACAGCCAGAATCACTCTTGTAACACAGAGGTCAGATTCTGTCACTTGACTGCTAAAAACTTTTTATGGCTTACTATCTCATTTATATGGAAATTCAAAGTTTTTACCATGAAATGCTTGAAAATAAATAAAACATATGTAACTATTGCTCACTATATACTTGGTTCCTGGTTTAGAAAGGAAGAACTGAGATTGTGCGGGAGAAATATGTTAAACTCTGGCGGCTTCGTTCTGAAACACATGGGTAAATCTCACAAGAGGCAGGAACACTTTGGAATATTCTAAATCATGTGTCATTTACTGATAGAGATGTGAAAGTTATCATTAAAACAGAGTGTTTTAAATGTCCATAAAACTATATTATTTCTGTTGTTCTTTTCTTCCTCCTAACTTAATGGTTCTCAAACTTTAGTCTGTATAAGAATTCTAAACAGAGTTGAAAACAAAAACCGTGATTACTATTCTTTATGAGAAATAGAAATAATTTCTAGGATAATTTTTACCATACTGAGTTATTACATGATAAATTGTCTTTAGAACCTGTGTAAGATGTGACTTCTTTCTACTCTCTAGGTATTAAAAGAATGGTATTAGGTAGTATGCATATAGGAAAATCTTGTCCTTCTAAAACCATTGTTTTTGACATAGTGCTACAAGAAGTAAATGGAAAAACATGCATATAATTGTAACAATGATACTGTTGCATAAAGTATTATTATATTTGGGGGATTATCTTAAGCCAGTATATACTCAGTACTTATTTGACCATCATATCTTATTTTTTATTTTTAATGATTTTTTTCTCAGCACGATAATCATTCACAATTTGCTAGTGAATGATTCTTTTCCTTCTAATTTTTTATTATGAACATTTTTACATGCAAAAATGTTGAGAGTATACCCATTTAGTCAGCACCTATATTCAACAGTATTACTATTTTTGCTTTTTGTTTTATCTAATTACATATAATATGTGGACATATATAGTAATAGATCTATGAGGATATGTTTGTGTTAAAACACTTGAGCGTTGCCCAGCTGCAGTGGCTCAATGGTTGAGTGTCACCCTATAAACCAGGAGGTCACGGTTCCTGGTTGGGGCACATGCCTGGGTTGTGGACTTGAATCCCAGTATGGGGCATGCAGGAGGCAGCCGATCAATGATTCTCTCTCATCATTGATGTTTCTATTTCTCTCTCCCTCTCCCTTCCTCTCTGATATCAATAAAAATATTTTTTTTTTTAAAAACACACACACAAAAAAAAACCAAAAAACTTTTGGGTTTTAGTTTTAGATCTGATATTTCATAATGGTATAACCACAGAGCCATCATTGTTAGGTTAGGTGGCTCAGGAGGCGGTGTAGGAAATAAAGAGAGCTGAGTTAATCAGAAAAGAAAGAAAGGAAAGGTTTTATTCTGCATTCCTGGGCGACCCATGAACCCCAAAGACAGGGCATGTGGATCCGTGCCAACATGGAGGGGGGCGCTTTTTTTATACTGAAGTTGGGTGAGGGGCGGGGACATGAACTGAGGTATTCAGTTGAGGAAGTTTCCGCTGCAGGGGGTCAGCAGGGTATTCAGGAAGGAGTCAGTATCTGTGTGGGGGTCGTGTTGATTCAGGGAGAAGCCGGTATCTTGTGTCTGGCATGCTGATCTGTTAGAAATGCCAGGGAGGGTCCTTTATCTCAGCACACGTCTGCATGTATCCGATCCTGAGCCCTCTTCGACCTAACAATCATCACCAAAGAAAGTTGCCTAATATCTGATAAAATCTAATCTACAGTGGTCTTTTTAGCTTTTTTATAGTTAATTTTATTTTTCATAGAGTAGCACTTTTAAATGACCAAGCCAGTTGTTTTGTAGACTGTCCCACATTCTGGATTTGTTTGTTTGCTTGTAGTATCATTTAGCTTTTTGTTCTATTCCCTATTTGGATCAAAGACTTAATTAGGATCTGGTTATGCATTTTTGGCAAGAATGCCTCATAGAAGTTCTGTGTACATGTTTGCATCAGGGGCACACTGTGTCAGACGGTTTGATCACTTGGTTAAGATGTTAACCACCAAATCACTTCATTAAAATGGTCTATTTTCCCATTTGCAACTAGCAGGTAATCTGTGGGATGATCTTTTGGGCTGTGAAAATATCTAGTTTACCACTCTTTCACTCACAATTTCAACATCAATTGATAATATTCACTTGAATCAATTATTTAATTAGATGTTAGAAAATAGTGTTTTCCAAATTATGTTATTCCTTATACATTTAGTAGCTGGGATTCTTCAACAAGGAAGAGCTTTTCCTTAACAACTGGGGAGGAACTATAGTTCTTCCTAAAAAGGCTGGGTAAAAGCTCAATTCTTTCCTTTTAATTATCATCTTTTCAGAGTAGGTAGTAGTTAGTGTAATAATCACTGCTAATGGTAGAAAATGAATTTTTTTCTCTGTTGAATAAAATTGATTTTTATTTATAGTGCATGTACAAAGTCTAAAAGTAAAATATATTACACATAATGTATATTTTCCCAAAGAAAACCACTTTTTTATTTAAATCATCCCAAATTTAAAAGTGGAAACCTCTTTAAAGTATATCACAAGGGTTTGTTTATTTTTTTAACATGCCTTGATTAACCTTTGAGCACTTTTGTGCTTTTTATCATAAAAAGATTTCCTAGGGTGTTCTTGTATTCCCTGCCCTACTTCTAGAATCACTGTTTTTCCAATGAGCCTTTCATGGTTAATAGTTTTTAAAAAACAAAATTGGGGTTCTAACTAGTCTCGCTGCTGGGGTCATTTTTTTAATGCTACAATTCTTGGTTCATAATAACATTGCCATAGTTACTTATCCTGCAGTGGTGGTTCTCAAATTTTTTGGTCTGGAGACCTTTTTATACTCTTAAAAATTATTGAAGATCCCAAAGAAGGTCTGTGCATGTCAATTACATTTATTTATATTTATCATATTAGAATTAAAACTGAAATTTTTTAATTTTTGTACATTGTGCATTGGTCATTTTTGAAAATATTAGTTCACTTAGTTATGCTGTTCTTCCAAATATTGGCATATTTTTTATAGAATATTAAACAATTGCTTTTTGTCACCACTGATATGTGAAAAGTTTTAAGTATTTGGAAGCTGTCAGGCTAACAGAGCCAGATAAAAGCCTTCCAAAATTCTAATTTTGTTTAAAAGCTTACATTTTACCACTGGAAACAAATACTGCCACTTGTTTTCCTTGTAGTGACAAGTTCATTTCACTCATTTCAAAAAATATCTCCTGAATATCCAAGTCTGGATAACTAATTGTTTTGGTTATTCTTTTAAGTAACAATGGAACTGTGTGAAAATTTACATAAGTACATTCTTTGAGACAATCATCGCACTAAAGTCTGCAATAGGACACACGAGCAATGCAGATGTCATAATTACTCAAAATGTCAACACAATGAAAAAAGACGGGGGTGGGAGTGGTGGTGGGGGGTTAATCGGGAAAAAGGAGACATATGTAATACTTTAACAAACAAAAAAAATATATATGACTTTATTATTATTATCATTATTATTATTAATAAGGTAGCTTTGACAGCTTAGATTCCCTAATAGAGTTACGGGTATCCCTCCCCCAGGGATCACCCTTCGGGATCCACTGTCTTACAGTATATACATAATAGTTTCAAATTTACCATACATACACACAGCACACATACATACACTCATTATCCTTTCTTACAAGGTATCAGTATATATATGTTTGTAATATGTTTTATTGATTTCAGAAAGGAAGGGAGAGGGAGAAAGAGAAACATCAATGTTGAGAGAGAATTATTGATTGTCTGCCTCTTGCATGCCCCATACTGGGGACTGAGCCAGTAACCCGGTCATGTGCCCTTGACCAGAATCAAAGCAGGGACTCTTCAGTCCACTCTCTGACACTCTGTCAACTGAGCCAAACCGGCTAGGGCAAGGTATCAGTATATTATACACTGTTTAATACCTTCTTTGTTTGTCGGTGTTGTTTACTTTAGACCATATCTAGACATCATTCCTAATGAATATGTAGAGATTTTCCTCGTTCTTTTCATGATTACATAGTACTTGTGATCACATGGCTCTATCTACAAATTCTAGTTTTTTCGACTGCTCCCCTTCCAAAGGACTACTTGGAGATATAAGAAGTACAAGTTACATACTGAGAATAATATCTAAAGTTTAGCTTCTAAACCTTTACAAGACTAAATCTTAAATTAGATATTTTCATTGACTAACAATTTTGAGTTACAATTAACATTGGCTGACTGAATTTATACTGATTTATTTTATATGTTTGTACTGTGAGTTATTTAGAAAACAGTCATCAGTGTGAATCAGACATTTCTTTTGGTAGTTATTTACTGAGCATGCATTATACGCATTGAAAATGTTAAAGTCTATAATTATATCAAAATTTATGTGTAAATATTTAAAAGTGTGTAATAAATAAACATAGTAAATAAAATATCCTCTGAGACTTTCATTAATAACTAATGTAAAATGCGTTTTCATTGAAACATAATGTAAAATAATATTTTTCTAGGCACAATAAAAGATAGAAGATTGTTTATGCATCACATTTCTTTAGAGCCAATTACCTGCGGACCCTTATGGTAAGACATGTTTAAATTTTTTTAAGTTCTAATACAGTGTAGGGAAAGTATGGGTATTTTTTTTTTCATAAATATTTCTAAAATTAATGGCACTAACATGCATATAGGAGTTAATCCTTCCCTCTTGAAGCCTGCATCAGGGTTAAATCATTGTGTACTTGGGTCATGCTTTATAGTGCTATCCATATATGAGCTCATTTTTTAATCATAACTTTATAAAGTAGTCAAACAGATTTTATTCCCATTTTATGGATGAGGTACTGAGGTTGAATGGAGTTAAGGAAATTACTCAACATTAATTATAAAAAAGATGGAATATATGGAAAATATTTTATCTCTCTTCTTAAAACCCTTCTAAAATTACTAAGATTTAAAAATATATATATATCTTTATTGATTTCAGAGAAAAAGGGGGAGGGAGAGAGAGAAACATCAATGATGAGAGTGAATCATTGATTGGCTGCCTCCTGCATGCCCCCTACTGGAGATTGAGACGCAACCCTGGCACATGCCCTGACCAGGAATCGAAGCCTGACATCCTGGTTCATAGGCCAATGCTCAACCACTGAGCCACAGCAGCCAGGCTAAGATATTTTTTTAATGTATAAATCCACAAGGATAATAATAAGAAGAAACAATAAAATTTTGGAAGCCAAAAAGCATAAAAGACTTAGGAAGCATAGAACGCCAGAAACTGACATTAGAGTCAGCAGAGAAACTAGCTACTTACTCAATTCAGTTTCCCCTAAAGAACATGAGAGGCCCTGACCAGTTTGGCTCAGTGGATAGAGCATCGGCCTGTGGACTGAAAGGTCCCAGGTTTGATTCCAGTCAAGGGCATGTACCTTGCTTGCAGGCATATCCCCAGTAGGAGGCAGCTGATCGGTGTTTCTCTCTCATTGATGTTTCTAACTCTCTATTCCTCTTCCTTCCTCTCTGTAAAAAAAAATCAAAATATATTTAAAAATATGTTATAAAAAAAAAAAAAAGAACATGAGAGGAACTTAGGTTGACAGCAACATGTACTTTTGAAGGTGGAGCAGAAAATAGGAAAATTCATTGGAAATCTGTTTTAAGAAGCATCTATATCGCCCTAACCGGCTTGGCTCAGTGGATAGAGCATCAGCCTGCGGACTCAAGGGTCCCAGGTTCGATTCCAGTCAAGGGCATGTACCTTGGTTGCGGGCACATCCCCAGTGGGGAGTGTCCAGGAGGCAACTGATAGATGTTTTTCTCTCATTGATGTTTCTAACTCTCTATCCCTCTCCCTTCCTCTCTGTAAAAAATCAATAAAATATATTTTAAAAGAAAAAAAAAGCTCTTTCTATATCCCTTCCTCCATTGCAGATAGACAGTTATCCCTCTTCCATAAGGTTATTCTCAGGAAAAGAGGAACTGAAGGGATTCTGAATTGGGGATGGAGTGGGGGAGGGTACTGAACACAGAGATTAAGTAAAACCCTATATATTGAGTGGTGAGAAAATTCATTATAAAAAAGATGGAATATATGGAAAATATTTTATCTCTCTTCTTAAAACCCTTCCAAAATTACTAAGATTTTTTAAAAATATATTTTTATTGATTTCAGAGAGGAAGGGAGATGGGGGGAGAGAGAGAAACATCAGTGATAAGAGAGAGAGCCTCCTTCCCATACTTGGCTTCCATTGCTGGCAGCCAGGCCTCCAGTTAGAAGACTGGAAGATTTTTTTCTGGGGAATATGACCAGTTCAGTAGAAAAACCCAAAATACTGACAGTTGTGGGTACTCATGTGAAACAGCATAGCCAGATCACCAGACAGTGAAGTCAACAATGGGCAATCCCATAGCATACACCTTCCTGTTGACTTTTCAGTGCCTCACTCTGAAATAAGAACAGCTACTCAAGGAACACCTGTCATTGGAAGAAAGCCTCTATGAAAGATAGTGTCCAAAGTACAAAAATAAACAAAGCAAAAGAAAATAAAAGAAAGAGACAGGAAGGAACTTAGAGAATATAGATTGTGCAAGGAGAAGAAAACTTTAAAAATATTAGTATTATTAGGAAAGAGAACATATAACATCCTTAAAATGTGTACAAAAGAGCTCTTAGAAATTAAAAATATGATAGCACAAACGAGTTAACTCAGTAAAAGTAATAGAAGATCAAAATTATGAACACTCCCAGAATGTAGAACAAAAAGAGAAAGAGATGAAAAGGAATGAAAAGATAATCAGAAAAGTCTGAAAATTTGGAGTTTGAAAAAGAAGGAATAGGAAAAAATATGAGAGTAATTTCAAAGAAAAAGTTTATCAGTACTGAAGGACGAGTTTCCTTGATTAAAAGCAGTGGTTCTCAACCTTCCTAATGCCGCGACCCAGTTCCTCATGTTGTGGTGACCCCCATCCATAAAATTATTTTTGTTGCTACTTCATAACTGTAATTTTGCTACTGTTATGAATCGTAATGTAAATATCTGATATGCAGGATGTATTTTCATTATTACAAATTGAACATAATTAAAGCATAGTGATTAATCACAAAAACAATATGTAATTATATATGTGTTTTCCGATGGCCTTAGGCGACCCCTGTGAAAGGGTCATTCGACCCCCAGTGGGGTCGCGACCCACAGGTTGAGAACCGCTTATTAAAAGGGTCCTCAGTACAATGAAGATAACATTCAGCAGACTAACAATGATAAGCAATGTTGTCTTTCCTTCTATTTGTTGTATCTGGGGGGAGTGGGAGATAAATAAAGAGTCCTCAGAGTGAGCACATGAATAAAAAGGAACCACAATGATGGGGCATTGTTGTGAAATTTTAGAACACTAGGGGCAAAGAGGAACCTTAAATTTTCCAGAGGGCAAAAAAAATTAGGTTTCAAACAAAGCTTTAAGAGTCATATGGTATAAGTCCTCTCATCATTAATAATGGAAGCTAGAAGATTATGGATTATATGATGTATAATACAGAGCAATGCCTTTAAAATTCCAAGAGGAAATGATTTCCACTCCAGAATTTTATCACTGACCAAAGTATCAAATAAGTGTGAGCATAGACTTTTTTTCAGATGCTAATTACCAGAAGGTTTATCTCCATAGCATTTACTACCATGTGACATATTGTCTCTTTCCCTCCACTAGAATCTAAACTCTATAATTTTGTTTTGTTCGTCACTCTGTCCTCCAGCCAGACAGTGCCTGGCACATAGTAGGACCTCATTACATATTTGTGTATAGATGAATGGATAGCTAAATTAGTTCCAGGGGTTTAAGATTGGGTAAAAGGAAGTATGGGGTTTTCAACAAGATATCAAATATTAGGAAGAATGTATATGCTAGGGAAGATGATAAATTTAGTCCTATGCAGTTCAAAGTGTGGGAATAACATCTAGGGGAAAGTTGGACATAAGTGACAGGTTAATATTTTTTTTGTTAGGTAGATGGTAATTTAAGCAATAGATATAATCACCTTGCCTAGGAAAGAAATCCAACTTTGGAGGCAGGAAAGAAGAGTCGGAAAGAATAAAAAAACAGCAAAAAAAGAGAGAAACAAATAAAGGGACAATAGGGTAGATATTAGTGGTAAGAATTTTAAGAGGGGAAAAGTCAACTGTCACAGCTGCCAAAAGTCTAGTAGAATGAGTGTACACATATAGCAATATTTTTTTGGCATTTGGAGGGTTATGAATAACTTTATTGAGAACAATTTTTATAGAGTAGTGGAAGAAATGAGAATTCAGTGAATAGAAATCGAGGATTACCTATTTAGGAAGGTTGGCCACAAGGGGTAAGTAACAGTATGAACTTGAAGGGGAGACAAGGCTGAGGAAAAAATGTCTTGGCGAGACTGGTCAGGGTTTTCTAGCTAAATGAAAGGAACCCTAAAAAAAAAAAAAGATATCAACAGGTGATAGAGAAAGAAATGAAGTAGGTGGAATAATAACTGAAAAAATGGGACTCCTGAAAGACAGTTATTAGTTGGGGTTAGGAGTACAGGTGAAAGTGTTAGCCACAAGAAGACGGATAGCTCTTTCTCTGGTTAAAGAGGTGAGTAAGGAGATAACCTAGAGGAGAGAGTCACAAGGATCTGTGTTTGACAGACTGTTCCTATTATGGGAAGTACGTGGTAAAGTCAAAGACTGGCGTCCTTGTATGAGAAGTTGTAATGGACTTGACAGTGGTATTGTTTTGGGTGGTAACCATGATGAAATGTAAAACAGCAGAATAGTATCACCATGTAGCAATAAGGGTCTCCCCCAAAATGCATATTCCATAATTTTTATGTGTGTGTGTGTTTACTGGTAACTAATCAAGCAAATGTTTTCTTCCCATTATAGCACAACTAAGGAAAGGCAAAAAATACAGACTCCAAATTTTACTGAACCTGGTCAAGAATTTCTGTCCAAATCTCATTTTTATGAACAGCCAACTTTGGAAAAATCTTCAAGCAATTTATCAATTTCAGGACAGCCATTTTATAAAGTTCCTGCCACACAAAATAAAAAAAGGAGATACTCAGTTACTACAGGCAAACCAGTGAAAGTTTTTGTCCCACCTTTTAAAACTAAATCACATTTTCACAGAGATAATCAGTGTCTTGGCAGCAATACTGATTTGGAAGAAAACAAACAAAAACAAGAAAACCTAGGTGAACATGGCTCTGGTGGTAGTAAAAATAATATTAATAACAGTGAAATTCATCAGCCCAACAAAGATAACTCCAATCAAGTAGCAACTATAATCTCCACAAAGTGTGAAAAAGAACCTTTAGGTATTTTGTAAAAATTTGTGTTGACATAATTTTGCCTTTCAGTTAGATATTTCTTAGATTAAATAATGCTTTGAGGATTTCCCCCCTTTGTAATGATTAATAATTTCAAGACTTTCTTTAATGCCTTAGATTTTTCCAAGTCCAGAGATGAGGTTTAAATTACTCTAATATTGTCTTTCAAAAGTAACTACTTGTGGACTTTCTTGTTTTTAAAAAAGTAATTAGACACACACCTAGGATTGCTATTACTGGAATATATTTTTTCCCAGGCTACTTAATTTCTTCTAAATCTTAAATAAATAAATAAATAAATAAATAAATAAATAAATAAATAAAAATAGATGTATTTCTATTCTTTAGAAGTTGAAACTTTTTTCATGCCTGAAGATTTAAAATTAGAGCTAATTGATAATGTATAATTTTATAAAGAAAGGGTTGTGCTTTTTAAATTTTATACTCAAATACTATTTTTTGCTAATTATTTCTCAATAGATTGCATTGCAAATCTTCAGAATGCCAGAGATGTACAGGATATGCGTATTAAAAAGAAACATGGCCAACAAATTTTTCCACAGCCAGGAAGTCTGTATCTTGTAAAAACATCCACTGTGCCTAGAATCTCTCTGAAAGTAGCAGTAGAAGGCCAAGTTCCCTCTGCATGTTCCCATAAACAGGTATGCTTTTGTTGACAATGCTAATAGCTTTTATAGCAACTTGTAATTTTATTTTATTAACTGGTATCTCCAAATTGCCCTTTTTAAAGGAAGAACCAATTGAAATCATCATGTTCCTATCCACCTACAGGGGCAGCCTCCTTCTCCTCTATTGCCTTAATCCTACAAAGTGATCTAGACTTCAGAATTAGTATTCCTCTTCCCCTTTCAAAACGTAGTTTATTACTATAAGTGCTCTTGGCTAGGTGTTAGAGGAAAGTAGTCTCATTGAATTTAAATTGTGAATAACTCATAATCCTGAACTCACTAAGGGTTATTCACAGTTTTAAAAGAGGATTCTTATTAAGCTACTAGAGGCCCAATGCACAAAATTTATGCAAGAGGCCTTTCTTCCCCCGGCTGCCAGCACTGGCTTCCCTCCGGCTGCCAACAGGCACCCAGGACCCTGGCTTCCCTTGCAGCCCTGGTTTTGTCTGGAAGGTCGTTCAGAAGGATGTCCAGTCTAATTAGCATATTATGCTTTTATTATAATAGATTACTGTCTAGTTAGCATTTTAGGCACTGGAAAAGTGAAAATGATATTGGTAATATTAATAGATAACATTTATTGAGCATTTTCTATGTGTTAGGCACTCTTTTAAGCTCTGTGCCTACTGGTTTCACAAGCACCTAAAAGAAAGGCACCATTATTTTGTTCATCATTTTACAAATGAAAGAACTGAAGCACAGAGAAGGTTAAGTAACTGCCCCCAAAGTCACTTAACTAAGCAAGTAGAAGAGCCACAATTCCAAAGCAAGGAGTCTGACTCCAGAGTCAAGTCTGAATGAAGGAAATGATACTCTGGGATCAGGCCTCTGTGGTGAAAGTGAGCACCTTGAAATAGGCCAGGCCTTTGTAGAAATCTGACCTCCTGAGGTCAGACTCCCTGAAATACACTTTTTACTGTTCTCTCCCTTCTAAATTTTTGAACTTAAGAGATTTTGTAAAACATTGTTACTTTTTTTACCCCCACAATGACTCCAATGGCAGATATAGCAAGAGGCATATACACAGGGGAATGAAAAAGGTGCAACAGACTCGAATTGGGGGGGAGGTGGGGGTCATTTCTAGTACATCAGCATTTTAACTTCTAGTAAATAAGTTAAACCTTTTTTATAGTGAATATTTTAATATTTAAATGAAAATTTTGAGTAAATTCAGTTTCAGTTTGTTACAATTGTTTCTATTCTGTGAAACATGCTTTTTTGTTTGATTTTGTTTTTCATTATCAAATTTTTCTATTATTTCTTTTGTGCAGCTGTATATGTATGGCGTCTCTAAACATTGCCTAACAATTAATAGTAAAAATGCAGAGTCTTTTCAGTTTCACACTCAGGATTATTTTGGTAAGGAAGCCTCATGGGCTGGAAAAGGCACACAGCTGGCTGACGGTGGATGGCTTATACCCTCCAATGATGGGAAGGCTGGAAAAGAAGAATTTTATAGGTATTCTGTGCAAAAAGAGGTGTTAACTTTTATATATTCTGTAATCATTTTTCCTCACAAGCTCTTCTTTTTTCTCTTTCCTTATCTCTCTTGAACTTAAAAAGTTGGCTAGGAGTAAAATTTTTATACATCAAATCATTTTATTTTATTTACTTATTTTTTTAATCCTCACCTGAGGACATTTTTCCATTGATTTTTAGAGAGAGTGGAAGAGAGAGGGAAAGACAGACAGAAATATCAAATGTGAGAGAAGCACATTGATTGGTTGCCTCCTGCACATGCCCTGACCAGGGCCTAGGCTGGGGAAGAGTGTGCAACCCCAGTACATGCCCTTGACCGGAATCGAACCCAGGACCCTTTGGTCTGCAGGCTGATGCTCTATCCACTGAGCCAAACCAGCTAGAGTTACATCAGATCATTTTAAATGCATTATGGTTCAATTGACATTTTGGTGAAATCTTTTAAAAAGTGAATTATGGTTTGTCTTAGCATTTAATGAATTGGTTTTCTTAAATTGTGACATTTTCCTTATACATTTACAAAATAAAGACTGATAACAAAAGTTAAATTTGAATTGGCCTTATCGTAGACCCACACACATGTACACTTGTGTCATATTCTCTTTCACTGTGTATTTCAATAAATATGAAATAAAATTACTAAAAATTAAACATAAGTACTTAAATATCAGTAATGCCAAAAATTAATAAACATTACTGCCCTAACACAATTTAGAAACTATATAACTTATTATGATTCCAATGTTTATATAAACATAATTTAAAGTTTTTGCTATCAGAGATGTATTACCTTAAGCCAATGGAAAGATATGAAAAACCTTTCTATAGTGCCCTTACTATTTTAAAAAAATTTTAATTCTCAGTCGAGGATATGTTTATTGATTTTAGAGAGGTGACGGGGGAGAAAGAGAGAGAGAGAGAACCATCGATGTGAGAGAGAACATTAATTGGTTGCCTTTTGTACGTGTCCAGACCAAGGATTGAGCCCGCAACCAAGGTTTGTGCCCTGACTAGGAATCAAACTCACAGCCTTTGGTACACAAGATGACGCTCCAACCAATTGAGCCACTCTGGCCAGGGCCCCTTGTTCTTTAATATCTCTATAAATCTTTCCAAAATTTATGCTTTTGGGAAAGTGATAAAACATTTTTCTTAAGTTTTTGTTATGTATCTTGTTAGGTAATTGGAATATATTTTGTTATGTGTTTTATTTTAATTTATTAAATTGATTGGTGTGACATTGGTCAACATAAACGTATAGGCTTCAGGTGTGGGTTTCTATGTTACAAGATCTGTATATTGCATCATGTGGCCACCACCCCAAAGTCAAATCTTCTCCTGTCACCATATATGAGGATCCCCTTTTCCCCGCACTCACCTCCCTCTTGCAATCACCACACTACTGCTTGTGTTTACAAGTTTCAGCTTTATGTCTAACATATGAGTGAAATCATATAGTTCTTAGCAGAGAGAGAAGCACCAGGACTAGAGAAGGAAGTTCTTAATGTGATTTCTAAAAACAGTCTCTTTAATAAGAAAAATAATCTCAAATATGATTATTTTAAGTTAAGGATTTCATTTTCCAGTTGAAATAATTGTATTGACTAATATGTTTAGTGACTTTTTATTAGTATACTAGAGGCCGGATGCACAAAATTCATGCAAGAGTAGGCCTTTCTGCCCTAGTTGGTTTGGCTTGGTGGATAGAGCACCGCCCTGCGGACTGAAAGGTCCCAGGTTCAATTCTGGTCAAGGGCATGTACCTTGGTTGCGGGCACATCCCCAGTAGGGGGTGTGCAGGAGGCAGCTGATCGATGTTTCTCTCTCTCATTGATGTTTCTAACTCTCTATCCCTCTCCCTTCCTCTCTGTAAAATATCAATAAAATATTTTTTTAAAAAAAAGAGTAGGCCTTCCTTTCCCCGGTTGACCAGAAGGTCATCCGGTCTAATTAGCATGTTACTCTTTTATTATTATAGGTATTGATACAGATCAAATCATTTTCTAAAATTATATTGCTATTGATTATATATTAACTCATAAAAATTTATTAAATGATCTTATATAGATTTTTGCCAAGAATAGTCATGGTTACTGGATTTCATATTATCTTATGTGGAGTTTTGTTTTTTTTGCTATTTTATTCTGCCTTTCTTTGTTCAGGGCTCTGTGTGACACCCCAGGTGTGGATCCAAAGCTTATATCTAGAGGTTGGGTCTATAATCACTATAGATGGATTATATGGAAACTGGCAGCTATGGAATTTGCATTTCCTAAGGAATTTGCTAATAGATGCCTAAGCCCAGAAAGGGTACTTCTTCAACTAAAATACAGGCAAGTTTAAAGCATTACATTATGTAATCACATCTTGGATACAGTTCAGACTTCTGTGCAGTCTGTGATTTCATGTCGTAGTGCAGGGGTGGGGAACCATTTTTCTGCCAAGGGCCATTTGGATATAACATCATTTGCAGGCCATACAAAATTATCAACTTAAAAATTAACCTGCTATAGTTTGGTCAGACATTGAATTAACTCACCCCTAATGCCTTGGCAGGGCCAGACCAAATGATTTCAAGGGCCTTATATGGCCTGTGGGCTGGACATTCCCCACTTGTGTGGTAGCGGAACACAAGCCAGCTGGCAGTGGCAGTTGCCATCCCATACTGCTGGTCAGTTGTATGGAGTAATTAGTTCTCTTGTCATCCCCCAGGCCCCACTTAAGAGAAATCACACATTTATACACCTCTTGCTTCCCTCTTCCTCCACCCCCTCCATAACTTCTCAGAATATGAATTACCAATTTGATCCACTTTTCGGGGATTGCTAATTAATAAAGCATCTTTCCATTTGGGGGGTTTTAATATTTAATTCATATTTTAATGGCATAAAACTTAATATATTGCTAGCTACCGAATTTTAAATTCTCTTCTGTCTTAGTATTTTTTCAATAAAGGTATTAAATTTTTATTTTCATCTAGAGGCCCGGTGCACGGACCGGTCAGGTCCCTCAGCCTGGCCTGCGCCCTCTTGCAATCCAGGAGCCCTCAGGGGATGTAGTAGTGCACTAAGCTGCAGGTGGCTCCTGCTCATCCCAGTCCCACTGGGCCTGTCCCCGCCCCCGCCACTCAGTAGCACTGCTGCAGCTGCATTTGGCAGTCATGAGCCCAGCCCCACTGTGCCTGCCCCCGCCACTCAGTAGCACTGCTGCAGCTGCACTCGGCAGTCATGAGCCCAGCCCCACTGCGCCTGCCCCCGCCACTCAGTAGCACTGCTGCAGCTGCACTCGGCAATCATGACCCCAGCGTCTAAAGCCCATCGGTCAGCTGAACGGCGCTCCCCCTATGGGAGCACACTGACCACCAGGGGGCAGCTCCTTTGTTGAGCGTCTGCCCCCTGGTGGTCAGTGCACATCATAGCGACCAGTCAACTGGTCGTTCAGTTGCTTAGGCTTTTATATATATAGATTATCCATTGACTGTTTTTACATCGAAATTGTACTCACAATTCCTAAAATAATGCATTTTCTTTTTAGATATGATATGGAAATTGATAAAAGTCGAAGATCCGCTATAAAAAAGATAATGGAAAGGGATGACACAGCTGCAAAAACACTTGTTCTCTGTGTTTCTGAAATACTTTCACCAACCACAAGTCTAACTGAAACTTCTAACAGTAAAACTAGTGGTGTGGATACCAGCAAAACAGCTATTGTGGAACTGACAGATGGATGGTATGCTGTGAAGGCCCAGCTGGACCCTCCCCTCTCAGCTCTCGTACAGAAAGGTAGACTGGCTGTCGGTCAGAAGATCATCACTCATGGAGCAGAACTGGTGGGCTCTCCTGATGCCTGTGCACCTCTTGAAGCCCCAGAATCTCTTATGCTAAAGGTAAGTTACATTAATGCACTTTCTTAATAAAAATCACTCATGGTCCTGCCATGGTTACTGAATTTGGGGAGTGAGAGGTACCTCTTTTTACTGCATTCTAAAGGTAAAGAAATTTCTCTCAGGTATTCTGCTCCCTAAAGGTTTTATAAGGTTGTGAAAAATCCACCTGCCTGTTTTTTCTGAGGGAGCTTTCATCTCTGACCTCATACTTGATGATGGGGAACAGTGATTAGCTTCATTTCAACCATCAGCAGATTTTCCCTTTCTGAGAGATTCTTTGCCTTTGTATTCAGTATATAGCACCTATCCTCCTGTTTTTGTGGTTCTTTCTCTTTATTTTTGTGTGTGTGTGTGTTTTTTTCAAGTCTTTTATTTTAAACTTCATATTTGCCATTTGCTTTACTGTCTGTTTCTTTTCTTTGTTTTTTTTTTAAATTAAATCTTTATTGTTCAGATTATTACAGTTGTTCCTCTTTTTTCCCCCCATAGCTCCCCTCCACCCGGTTCCCACCCCACCCTCTGCCCTTACCCCCGCCACCCACTGTTCTCATCCATAGGTGCACGATTTTTGTCCAGACTCTTCCCACACCCCCCACACCCCTTTTCCCCCCAAGAATAGTTAGTCCACTCCCTTTCTATGCCCCTGATTCTATTATATTCACCAGTTTAGTCTGTTCATCAAATTATTTATTCACTTGATTTTTAGATTCACTTGTTGATAGATGTGTATTTGTTGTTCATAATTTGTATCTTTACCTTTTTGTTCTTCTTCCTCTTCTTAAAGGATACCTTTCAGCATTTCATATAATACTCGTTTGGTGGTGATGAACCCCTTTAGCTTTTTCTTATCTGTGAAGCTCTTTATCTGACCTTCAATTCTGAATGATAGCTTTGCTGAGTAAAGTAATCCTGGTTGTAGGTACTTGCTATTCATCATTTTGAATATTTCTTGCCACTCCCTTCTGGCTTGCATAGTTTCTGTTGAGAAATCAGCTGACAGTCGTATGGGTACTCCCTTGTAGGTAACTAACTATTTTTCTCTTGCTGTTTTTAAGATTCTCTCTCTGTCTTTTGCTCTTGGCATTTTAATTATGATGTGTCTTGGTGTGGTCCTCTTTAGATTCCTTTTGTTTGTGGTCCTCTGTGCTTCCTGGACTTTAAGTCTATTTCTTTCACCAGGTAGGGGAAGTTTTCTGTCATCATTTCTTCAAATAGGTTTTCAATATCTCTCTCTCTTCTTCTGGCACCCCCATAATTTGGATGTTGGTATGCTTGAAGCTGTCTCAGAGGCTCCTTACACTATCTTCATATTTTTGGATTCTTTTTTTTTTGTTTTTCCGGTTGGGTGTTTTTTGCTTCTTCATATTTCAAATCGTTGACTTGATTCTTGTGATCCTCTAGTCTGCTGTTGGAACTCTGCATAATAGCCTTTATTTCAGTCAGTGTATGCTTAATTTTTAGTTGGTCCTTTTTCATAACCTCGAGGGTCTCACCAGATTTCTTGAGGGTCTCACTAAATTTATCGGCAGTCTCACTAGATTTCTTGAGGGTCTCACTACATTTATCGGCAGTTTCTAGAAAATTCTTGAAAAACCTTAGAAATGTAGTTTTGAACTCTATATCCAGTAGTTTGCTTTCCTCCATTTCTGCCATTTGTGACCTGTTTCTTTGTCTCCACATATTTTATGCTTCCCTGTGTTGATATAGTGGCTTTGTGTGCTAGGTGTCCTATAGGGCCCAGTGGCTCAGCCTCCCCAATTACCTGAGGTGGGCACTCTTGGTGCACCCCTTTGTGGGCTTTGTGCACAGTCTTGTTGTAGTCAAGCCTTGATTGTTGTAGGATCACTGGGAGGAATTGACCTCCAGGACAATTGGCTGTGAGAATCAGCTGTGTCTGCAGTGGGAGAATTTCTGAGCTGGAGACACTCTTCTGGGGCAAGACTTGCTTCAGTGGGGCTTAGGTGCTCACTGAGTCTGCCCCCTGAGTGTGTCCCTTATCGATCTGAGTATTGTAATCTGGATGGTCCCACTCTGATGACTGGGTACACTAGCTCTTGGATCTCTAAGGAGGTGCTAATCTAGCCTCTGCCTGAGGCTACCCAGCAGGAGCTATGGAGAGATTCCTCTTCTTTTTTGGGGGTTTGAGGTGCCCAGATGAGGCCCAGCTGTGAAGCAATGCAAGCTGCTGTGGGGCCTTGGACCTTCTTTTGGAAGTTCCGGGTCTCTGATTCAGCTGCAGTTTGTTAGGTAATTTTCAGATTGCAAAGGGCCAGGCCTTTCATATGCAAAAGCCTCTGCACACAGCTTGGGTGGGGCGGGTCTCAGGGGATCAACAGGGCAGAGCAAGCAGCTATGGCTGCTCCCCAGTCCTGCCCTAAGAGGCCCCACGTCTCAGTGTCCCAGTAATCGCTGCAAGCACCTCTGAGAGAAAGCCGCCCTCGAGTTCCGCCCGATGCCAGACAGTCCAGTTTCTCCCCGTATGAGTCTGGGTCCCCAGAGACTCACCCGGAACTCGAGTTCAGAGCAGTCGGGAGCTTGTGTCTCCCTCCCGATTGAAAAAGACAACTGTGTCCTCAGCCGCCAGCCTTTTCCACGTGTGCCGCGTCCTCAGCTGCCAGCGCTTTCAGCGTGCACCTCCGTACCTCCGCACTTTACTTCCGCACCTCCTCTGAGTCTCAGTGCTTTTCTCTTCTAGTTGTAGAATTTTCACTCAGCCAACCTCCCTGTGGTTCTGAATGATGTCCATTTTGTCTTTTAGTTGTATTTTTGAAGTGGTTGTGCGAGGCAGCAATTTCCGGTGTTTACCTATGCCGCCATCTTGGTTTCTCTTGGTTCTTTCTCTTTAAATAAATGATCAAAATCTGAGAAAGAAAAAAAAAAATCAGTCATTGTTTCAGTTAAGTTTTAAAAAGGTTTTTTTACATTTGGAATTTTAAATATACTTACACCTGTGAAGGATATTCTGTTTCTTGAAAATATACTGATAATCTCAGTATAAAGAGGCAGATTCCTCAGACACACTTATCCTAACATATCCCCGTCATTAAGTGGCACATGACTTTATAAGATTCATGACCCCAAAAAATATTCACTGATGCAACCCTGCCTGACCCCCTATTCATTCCCCACAAAGGCAACCTCTGCAAATCCCTTTGGCTGTTCCTTTGCTTATATGCTATGTTATCTTCTTTCCTTCAGTTTAGACCTTTATTAGCTTCTTGCTGTGAAAGAGGGTGAAATCTGTGTTCAATGTTTACATTATAATGACTATGAAAAATATTTTTTGCAACTGAGCATATAAATATACTATAATTACATTTTATTTCTTTTTTAAAATATATTTTTATTGATTTCAGAGAGGAAGACGGAGGAGAGAGAGAAACATCAATGATGAGAGAGAATCATTGTTTGACTGCCTCCTGCATGCTTTCACAGGGGATTGAGCCCACAACTCTACTGGGAATCAAAACGTGACCTCCTAGTTCATAGGTCAATGCTCAACCACTGAGCCATGCAGGCCAGGTTACACTTACTTTCTTTATAGCTTACTGCTTTCCCTGGAGTTACTATCTTGCTTTTTTGTTTTGATTTTGTTCTTCTTAATTTTCTGTGTCCTTAATACCAACTCATTCCCACACAGGAGCTATGTAAAACTCATCTCAATGTGTTAAAATACCTTTATTGGTTCCATTTATTTTTCTTGATGATTCTTGAACCTCTCCATATTCCTTCTTTATCCTGAAGTGGTTATTTTCCATATATGCTGCACAGGACCTCTTTCTGTGTCAGTAGCCCTGTTTTCTGGATTTTGTATCTTCCTATGTTTATTCTTTGGTCTTAAGTACACACAGCCTCCAGAGACTTTTTGAGAAAGGGAGCATGCAGCTCTTTTGATCATATTGTAAGGTTGACCGAATATAGAATTTGCAGATGAAATAATTTCTTCAGAATTTTGAAGACATTTTCACAATTACCTTCTTGCTTCTAGTACAGCTTCTGCTATGTTCAGTGCTATTCTTATTCCCAGTCCTTCACTATGGGATCTGTTTTCAAGACATTTTCAACATCATTTGTCTCCAGTATTTTGAAATTTCAAATAATGTACTTTGGTATCAGCCTTACTTTGTAATTATTGTCCTGGGTACACAGTAGTAATCAGTCTATGAACATATGTCCTTCATTGAGTTCTGAGAAATTTTCCTGAAGTAGTTCTTTTTTTAAAATATGTTTTTATTTATTTTAGAGAGAGAGGAAGGGAGAGGGAGAGAAAGATGGAAACATCGATGAGAAACATCAGTCGGCTTCCTCCTGCTCGCCCCCTCCTGGGGATCGAGCCTACAACCCAGGCATGTATCCTGACCAGGAATGGAACTGATGCCCTCTTGGTGCATGGGATGATGCTCAATCCACTGAGCCACAACAACCAGGCTTACTGTAGTTCTTTGATAATTTCTTCCCTTCTACTTTTCTCTCCATTTTTTAAAAATCCTGATATTTAGGCACTAGACCTCTTAGGTTGGTCCTCTCATTTTCTTGATTTTTCTGCTATCTCCCCACCCCCCAAGTTCTAGTTTTTAATTTTACCTTTTAATCCCTAAAGTCAATTTGTGCCTTTTGGCATAATATTTAATTTTTAAGAGACTTTTATTATTCCCTAAGTGTGTTTTCTTTTTTTATGACACCTGGTTTTAGTTTCATAGTTTTAGTATCTTTTCATCTTTCTGAAGTTGTTGATTAATATCTTGATTTATGTTAGTTTTTTCTGATTCCTGCCTTTTTTTTTCCTTTGACAACCTCTTCTTGTTTGGGTCTCATGTTGGATACTTTCCTCAACTGGTGATTGTTAGCTATTCTTTCCTCTTCAAGAAAGGGGTTCTAATGAGCTGATTAGAAGCTCTCTGAGAAGTGGGGCTTGTGAACTTACAGAGTGGTAAGGCAAGAGATTTTATTTTCTTTTTTTCATTAGGAGACCTTCAAATATCAGTGACTGTTCTGAGAGCTGAATAAAGTAAGAAAGCTAGCAAGGGGATTCCTTTTCAGCATAAGGATTTTCATTGCATTTTTGTTTTCAATATAGCCTCTCACCTGCACCCTGGCTACTTCTGCCTGGTGATCCAGAGTCTAGAATATGTGTGGTTCAGCCTTTCCAGAAAGTAAGCTCTTCTGGGTTCTTTTTGAATCCTGATGAGGGAAGAACAGTTATCTTGTTGCTTGGTATCTGAGGTCTTAATTACCTTCATACAAAATCTCAACCATTCCTCCTGTTTTCAGCACCTGC
The DNA here is from genome assembly GCF_964212035.1 of Myotis nattereri. Taxonomy (NCBI): domain Eukaryota; kingdom Metazoa; phylum Chordata; class Mammalia; order Chiroptera; family Vespertilionidae; genus Myotis; species Myotis nattereri. The sequence goes on from NC_138076.1 coordinate 110,769,396, forward strand.
CTGCAGAGGTACCTGTTGCCTTCAGTTTCCTTATTTTATTTCATATTGGCTTCATAACAAAATGTTTGCTATCTGAGTAACCTTGAGTAGGTTATGTAATTTCCCTTATACTTCAGTTTTGTCGCCTGTAAAATGGGAATAAGTCTTAGGGTTGTTATGAAGATTAAATGTTAATATATGTAAAGCACTAACACTCTGTGTCAGCACCACCGTAAATGCCCTATGAATGTTTGCTATTTTTGTGAACTGTAATTATTCTTGAACTGCTTTGTTATTTACCATTTGTCCAACAAATTTTTAACTTCCAAAATTTTGGTAATTATTTCATCAACTGTCCTCTTGAGTTCTCTTTGTCCTTGTATTGTTTTTTTTAGAGAGCCTAAATAAGTATATTTTAATCCATCATTTTTCCATTGAAATCTGTTTCATTAATTTCCTAATACAGGCATAATTCAGAGATATTGTGTGTTCAGTTCCAGACCACCTCAATAAAGCATTTATCTCAATAAAGCAAGCCACATGAATATTTTGGTTTCCCAGTGCATATAAAAGCTGTGCTTACACTATACTGTAGTTTAGTGATTTTCAACCTCTTTCATATCATGGCACACAAACTAATTACTAAAAATTTTCAGCATACCAAAATATATATTACATTTTTTGCCAACCTGATAAGAAAATAGGTATAATTTTGATTCATTCACACCAGATGGTTATTGTGTTGGCTGTTTTCATTTCTTTATTTGACACTCTAAGGAAAAAGAGGTCAGTGCCCCTGACTAAGTGGTCAGGTATTGCATGTTTTAAAAATTCTTGCAGCACATCAGTGTGCCTGTTGGGGCCGTGGCACACTGGTTGAAAATCACTGCTGTGGTCTATTCTGTGTGAATAACATTGTCTGAAAAACAATGTACATACCTCAATTAAAACTACATTATTACTTAAAAATGTTGACCATCATCTGAGCCTTCAGCAAGTCTTTTTGCTGGTGGAGGGTCTTGCCTCAACACTGATGGCTGCTGACTGATCAAGTGGTAGTTGCTGAAGATTGGATGAATGTGACAATTTCTTTTTGTTTTTTAATATCTCAAGAAAAACTATTGTAAATATGATAATGTTATATGCAGTAAGCACCAATTATTCAAGAAAAATGATCTTACATATAATAATATTATATGCAATAAACATTAATATTTTAAGAATAAGAGGATTTTAAGTATAATAATATTACCAAAACTATACTAATATAGTATGATATCACAAAAGTTGTAGGAAATATTAAAGATATATTACTTCTATTATAATCCATTATATTTTCCCCCCTCTGGCTCTATTTTTGCTCATCAGTTTATGTTGTTCATTATATTCCACAAATGAATGAGATCATATATTTATCTTTCTCTGACTGGCTTATTTCGCTTAGCATGATGCTCTCCAGGTCCATCCATGCTGTTGCAAATGATAAGAGTTCCTTCTTTTTTACTGAAGCGTAGTATTCCATTGTGTAGATGTACCACAGTTTTCTAATCCACTCATCTGCTGATTGGCATTTAGGCTGTTTCCAAATCTTAGCTATTGTAAATTGTGCCGCTATGAACATAGGGGTGCATATATCCTTTCTTATTGGTGTTTCTGATTTCTTGGGATATATTCCTAGAAGTGGGATTATTGGGTCAAATGGGAGTTCCATTTTTAATTTTTTGAGGAAACTCCATACTTTTGTGAATGATCCATGTGCACTTGAGAAGAATGTATATTCTGCTCTGTTGGGGTGAAATGTTCTGTAACTGTCTATTAAATCCATCTGAGCCAGCATGTCCTTTAAGTCTCTGTTTCCTTGATAAGTTTTTGTCTGGAAGATCTGTCCAGGGAAGTCAGAGGGGTGTTAAAGTCCCCTACTATGACTGTATTATTGTTGATCTCTCTGTTAAAGTCCTCTAGAAGTTTTTTTATATATTTAGATGCACCTATATTGGGTGCATAAATGTTTACCAGGGTTATATTCTCTTGTTGGATCGATCCCTTTAGTATTATGTAATGACCTTTGTTGTCTCTTGTGATGGCCTTCATTTTGAAGTCTATTTTGTCAGATATGAGTATTGCTACTACAGCTTTCTTTTCCTTTTCATTTGCATGGAAAAAATTTTTCCAGCCCTTCAATTTCATCCTGTGTGTGTCTTTTATTTTCAGGTGGGTCTCTTGTAGATAGCATATAGTTGGGTCATGTTTTTGTATCCATTCAGCTACCCTACCTTTTGATTAGAGCATTTAATCCATTTACATTTAGGTTTATTATTGAGAGGTACTTATTTATAGCCATTTTAATTCTGTATGGCTAGGTTTCTCTCTCTGTTTCTTCTTCTCTTACAGCAATCCCTTTAGCATTTCTTGTAATGCTGGCTTGGTGGTGATGAACTCCTTTAGCCTTTTTTTTTTTTTGTCTGGGAAGCTCTTTATTTGACCAAATATTTTGAATTATAGCCTTGCTAGATATAGTAATCTTGGTCTCAGGTCCTTGATTTCCATTACCTTGAATACTTCATGCCATTCCCTTCTGGCCTGTAGAGTTTCTGATGAGAAATCAGGTGCCAGCCTTATGGGAACTTCTTTGTAGGTAACAGTTTTCTTTTCTCTTGCTGCCTTTAAGATTCTCTCTTTGTCTTTAATTTTTGGCATTTTAATTATGATGTGTCTGGGCATGGGCCTATTTGGGTTTTTCTTGTTTGAGGTTCTCTGTGCCTCCTGAACTTATGTGACTTTTTCCTTTACCAGGTTAGGGAAGTTTTCTACCATTATTTCTTCAAACACCTTCTCTATTCCTTTCTCCCTTTCTGCCTCTTCTGGCACACCTACTGTTCTAATATTGTTACTTTTCACTTTGTCCCACAGCTCCCTTAAGCTGTCCTCCTGTTTTTTAATTGTTTTTTCTTTTTGGTTCTCTAATTGAGTGATATTTTCAACTCTGTTTTCTAATTCACTGATTTGATCCTCAGTTTCCACCAGTCTGCTGTGTATTCCTTCCAATGTGTTCTTTATTTGTGTTATGTCATTCTTAATCTAAGACTGATCTTTTTTCATAGTTACTATATCTTTTTTCATGCTGTTGAGCAGTTTTATCATCATTACTCTGAACCCTTTCAGATAAATTTTTTATCTCTGCTTCATTTATCTCTTCTTCTGGAGAATTCTCTAGTTCTTTCATTTGGGGGTTGTTTCTTTGTTTCCTCATTTCGGTTGTCTTTTTGGGTTTGTGACTATGTATTAGGTAGATCCTCTACACCTCTCAATCTCTAGCGCAGGACAGTGTTAAACACTGTTTCTGACTAATTGGATCAGGCAAAGACTCAAAGCCTCCAGAGACACTCTGTCTACAGACTAATAGGATTCCAACTTGAATTGCCCCCAGGCAATCATCCTCAGGTGTGGTGAGTTTTTTCAATAGGGTGGGGCAGTTGCTTCTGCCTGGAGGCTAATTGTTACATAGGGTGTGTTGACTGTCTTCCCCCCAGGCAAGGCAGATGTCTGTGTGGGAAAGATGTCCTCCACTGTGAGGGAATGACTCATCCCAGGAAACTTGGGGTGACTGCCTTCTGAGCTCTATCCTCCAAGTCCTGAGTCCCCAGTCCTGGGTTCTGCTCTCACAGCTCCAGCCTACTTCACTCTCCCTCTGCCAGAGCACAAGGTGAATAGCTCTACAGGGAATTTTTGTGCGTTGGCCCTTTAAGAGGGTGCCCGAACTTTCAGCTGCCACTCCCTGGCAGACAGCACCCCACTGCTTTTCACAGCTAGATGTTATGTGGGTACCTTCCTCAGATTTGTTGCTCTCTGCTTGGAAGCCCAGCTTCGGGATTAGATCCCAGAGTTCTTAGTGGCACCACACACTCCCCGCCCCCCCCCCCCCCCCAGCTGAGATATCTCTCTGGGACTTCAGTTGCCGTCTGTGGGTGCCCAGCTAGCCCTTTCATGCCTCCACCCTTCCTACCAGTCTCTATGTGGTGTCCACCTTTGGTTCTTGCATATCAGGGTTCTCCTGTGAGTTTTTCATTGATTATTCAGGAAGTCTTTTCGTATTTCAGTTGTAATTCCCAACAATTTCTTAAAATAGGACAACAATGAAGTTTGCCACATGGATTGGCTTTTCCTTTCGCAAGCAGTTTCTCAGATATCACAGATTACCATAACATACATAATAAAAATGAAAAGGTTTGAAATACTGTGAGAATTACCAAAATGTGACAGAGACACGAAGTGAGCAAGTGCTGTTGGAAAAAATGGCCCCGACACACTTGATGCAGGATTGCCACCAACCCTCAGTTTGTAAAATACACAGTATCTGTGAGGTGTAATAAATCATAGTGCAATGAAACAACGTATTCCTGTAGTCATACTTACATAACATTAGGACTCCGTGGCACTATAAATAATTTTGGGGAAAAACAGCTTTATTGAAGTATAATTCACACACTTTGCAATTCACCCGCTGAAAGTGACAATTCTCTGATTTAAGTCTAGTCACAGAGTTGTGCAACCATCACCACAATCAGTTTTAGAGCATTTTCATCACCAGCCTACTCATCTGTTGGCAGTGCCCATCCTCAGCTTTCAAACACCCACAGGTCTTCCTCAACCTAAAAAGGGGGGAAAAAAGCCTCCCTTAACTCTGCTGTGCACTCTCTGGACATTGTGCAATAGGTTTCCCTCATTCCATTACTAATCTCTCTCTTTAAAAGAATTTCTTTAACTTTAAAATTATAGTTGACATTCAATGTTATATTATTGTTAGGTGTACAGAACAGTGGTCAGACAATCATGAACTTCACAAAGTGTTCCCCCCGATATTTCCAGTGCTCACCTGGCACCATACATAGTTATTATGTTATTATTGACTGTATTCCTTATGCTGTATTTTATACCACTACAGTGGGGCCTTGACTTACGAGTTTAATTCGTTCCGTGATGGAGCTCGTAACTCAAATTACTCGTATGTCAAATCAAAAAGTGAACGAGTGAGACACGTGATGCTGGGCTGATGAGGCGTTCACTGTGACGTTGCTGCGCCAACTAGTGGTGGGGTATCTGAAGCTGGCTCATAACCCAAATTTTAGCTCGCAACTCAAAGCAAAAAATCGGCCGAGAGACGGCTCATATCTCAAAAAACTTGTTAGTCGGGACACTGGTAAGTCAAGGCCCCACTGTATAACTATTTTGTAACTACCAATTTGTACCTCTTAATCCCTTCCCTTTTTTCAGCCAACTTCCCTCCCCTCTGGCGACCATCAATTTGTTCTTTGTATCTATGAGTCTGTTTTGTGAACAATTTTTTAAAAGATACTATATTTTGAAAGTATTTTTACTTTCATAAAATTTTTCCCTTATTCACTTTCTTATTTACCTTCATGACACTTTATAAAGTATTAGAGGCCTGGTGCACAGATTCATGTACATTGAAAGGAAATTAATTAGAAGAAATATTTTAGAGGCCAGAAAGGGACCATGGGAGGTTGTCTCCAGGGCGTGTCTGGCCCATCTTGCCCAGTCCCGATAGGAGCCAATTGGAGCTGGCCAGCTGGGGAGGGACCACAGGAGGTTGGCTGGCCAGGGAGGGACCGTGGGAGGGCTCCAGGGTGTGTCTGGCCTGTCTCGCCCATTCCTGATCAGCTGGACCCCAGCAGCAAGCTAACCTACTGGTTGGAGTGTCTATCCCCTGGTGGTCAGTGTGCCTCATAGCACCTGGTCGAATGGTTGAATAAACAGACACTTAGTATATTAGGCTTTTATTATATAGGATAATAAAGCAATCCTAAAAGAATGAAAATATTATGAAATATGAAATAGAACGGAATATTATTTAACCTGTAAATTGATGTATTCCTTAATTTGTCTAGATTTCTGCAAACAGTACCCGGCCTGCTTGCTGGTATGCCAAGCTTGGATTCTCTCCAGACCCTAGACCTTTTCCTCTCCCCTTGTCATCACTTTTCAGTGATGGAGGAAATGTTGGCTGTGTTGATGTAGTTATTCAAAGAGCATACCCTATGCAGGTATGACATATTCTTGAAACTTACTCTGTATTTCTCTTTTGAGAAAGTTAATTTGAATGATTCCTCCTTACCATGTATTTCCGTTTTGTGTATTATTACAGTGGATGGAGAAGACATCGTCTGGATTATACATATTTCGCAATGAAAGAGAAGAAGAAAAGGAAGCAGCAAAATATGCGGAGGCTCAACAAAGGAAACTAGAAGCCTTATTCACTAAAATTCAAGCAGAATTTGAAGAGCATGAAGGTAAAGTGAGTTGTATATTACAAGTTTATTTATATGAAAAGTGTTTTTAGTAGAGTTTTTGGAGGCTTCTAATTTAAATTTTATAATTAGGTGAATTGTCTTTATTTTAAGTAATAGATTTTTTTTTCTAATTCTGAATCAACTTTTTTCTGTTTTAAAAAAATATTATTACATAGATGTATGGATAAGCATTGAACTGACCCCAAATTATTACATTTTTATTCAACACACTGAGCTTTTAAATACTTGTAATTGTCATTAGACAATAATGCATGACATACCCACAGCACTATTCAGAAATCTTAAATAAACTCCCTCTTAAGCTTCAGTACTAAAGCATTTATAGTCCCTTTTTTGGCATTAGAGAAAAAATAGCAGTGAGGGAAAAAACTATCAAATTATTTTTCCCTAGATAAATCCTGTATGATATTACTTATATGAGAAGTATAAAAAAGGCAGACTTGTAAAAAAAGGAGAGTATAATGGTTGTTACCGGGGATGGGGTGGGGCAATAATACTGATGGTGTTTAAGGTACAAACTTATAAGGAGTAAATAAGCCAGAGATCTAGTGCACAGTATCTATAATAATAAAAGCATAATATGCTAATTAGACTGGACGTCCTTTTGGACAACCTTCTGGTCAACGCCGGGACTACAAGGGAAGCCTGAGTCCTGGGTGCCAGAGGGAAGCCGGTGCCAGCAGCCCAGGGAAGGAAGGCCTACTCTTGCACGAATTTCGTGCATCAGGCCTCTAATAGTGCATATAAAGAACATGTGGCTCATGAGCCGCGGTTTGCTGACCATGGCCCTAAGCCATTATCATTCTTTTTTTTCAGTGTCCTTATCTTTACTATATAACTTTTGCGTTTCTTGTTATTGTAGTTGTTGGGCTTTACATTATTATACTTGGAGTTAGAACTTGTTTTCCCTGTGGCATCAATTTTAATTGTAAAAATCATAGTGTTTTTGCTTATAGGACAGGAAATTTACTTTTTTACTACCTTTTTTATTGCTGTAACTTTATGTTCTGCTTTTCTTCATAATTTTCTATATTATTTAACATCATATTATATATAAATCTCAAAAAAAGTAGACTCAAAATTTTATGTGCTTAACATATTACTAGCTCATGCTGTTTTCATGATTAAGTAAATCATGAAATTATTTATAATTTACAAATTACTCTAATCAAGTAAACTCTTTGATAATTTTTAAACCATGAATACAGTAGCTGTGCATTTTCCTAGAAAACTTTTAGCAGATAAAAAGGTATTTTTTAATCTCCCTTCTTTGTGTGTTTTTTGCTTGGTTATATTGTTTTCAGCACTGTGAACTTTGTGGTTTAGCTAATTAGTAATACTTTTTTTTCCTAGAAAATATAACAAAACAATGTACACCATCACATCCACTAACCAGACAACAAGTCTGTGCTCTGCAGGATGGTGCAGAGCTCTATGAAGCAGTAAGGACTGTGCCAGACCCCAGTTACCTTGAGGTAAGAGAGGAAGAGGGCATACAGTAAGCCTTAAGGTGAAAGATGTGGGCACTCTCTGGCCATCATGGGAAGCAGGGTGTTGAAATGCTATTTCTGAAAGAGGAAATATGCATATTCGGGATTTGCAGTGAGGAGCCAAACCACAGTATCAAATAGAAGATAGGAATGTTATCTTCAATTCTGTATCAAATAGAAGATAGGAGTGGTAAATACTATTATATATTAAACTAGAGGCCCAGTGCACAACATTCATGCACTGTGGGGGGGTCCGCAGTCCGGGACCCCTTGGGGGATAGCCGGCAGTCAGACATCCCTCTCGCAGTCCGGGACCCCTTGCTCCTTACCACCTGCCTGCAGAGGCTCCCACCACCACTGCTGAGCTCGCCAGCTGTGAGCCCGGCTTCTGGTTGAGCAGTGCTCCCCCTGTGGGAGCTCACTGACCACCAGGGGGGCAGTTCCCTGTGTTAAGAGTCTGCCCCCTGATGGTCAGTGCGCCTCATAGCAAACAGTTGTTCTGCTGTTTGGTCGATTTGCATATTAGCTATTTATTATATAGGATAAATGTGGCTTAAAATACACACAAAACTTGTTTACTTTTAAGATGAAACAAATATCTTAGTTTCCATGTTCTCAGCTCTTCTCAAATCCTTCCCAAAGTCTATTTTATAATTCTCTATTTCAAGGGTACTTAAATGGACAAGTGCAGAAGCACTGAACTGTGTTAGAAATACCATAGGCTTTAGAATCATGGCTCTGCCATTTATTAGCCAAGCAAATTAGGCATAAAATAGTTATAAAATGGTCATAAAATAAGTTGTTTTAGGATCAAATTAGGTAATATGTAAAAGTGTATTGTTATTAAAGTTTCTTATAAATGTTAGTTGCTGTTAGAACATCATTTCATATATTAAGGTAAGATACCTCCTAAATTTTTAGACACCAGGTATCTAATTAATGCAAGGGTTAGTTTGCTAGATAGGAAGGAGATGAGAAATTTTAGAAAAACTATTTTTGTTTATTGATTAATCTCATTTATTTGATGACAATAAATCTTGTATATAGCTTTAAGTTTCTTAAATAACGGGACTACAAAATAAACAATATTCCACTAGAAGAGTAAGCAGTGCTATTCTGAATAGAATTCCCTCGCATTCCCAAAAGGTACAACTCAAATTCTCCCGATGAAAAGTGAGTTCGGTTTGAAAGCCTGTGAGTGTACTTGCTACAAGTTTGTAAATTAAGGCTTTATTTTTCTTTCCTGAAACATTATTTGTGTCTATCACTTATATTATTATATATGTTGAAGCCTTTGCTTTCTCTGAGTTATCATGAAGATAGTTTTAATTTCATCTCAAATTTTAATGAAATATTTATTAGGCTGGTATCCTTTTATAGAATCTATTAGAGGCCCGGTGCACAAAAATTTGTTCATTCAGGGGGGAGGGGGGATCCCTCAGCCCGGCCTGTGCCCTCTCGCAGTCTGGGACCCCTCAGGGGATGACCACCTGCTGGGTTAGGCCTGCTACCCTGGGGGGATTGGGCCTAAGCTGGCAATCAGACATCCCTCTGGCAGCCCGGCAACCCTCAGGGGATGTCCACTTGCCAGCAGGGAGCAGGCCTAAACTGCATTCGGACATCCTTAGCACTGCTGAGGAGGCAGGAGATGCTCCCACCACCACCGCTGTACTGGTAGCCATCAGCCTAGCTTGTGGCTGAGCAGAGCTCCTCCCATGTGAGAGCGCCCTGACCACCAGAGGGCAGCTCCTGCATTGAACATCTGCCCCTTGGTGATCAGTATGTGTCATAGTGACCAGTCATTCCCAGTCCTTCTGATGTTAGGGTCAGTTTGCATATCCCTTTTACTATATAGGATAGAGGCCTGGTGCACGGGTGGGGGCCGGCTGGTTTGCCCTGAAGGGTGTCCTGGATCAGGGTGGGGGTCCCGCTTGGGTGCCTGGCCAGCCTGGATGAGGGGATGATGGCTGTTTGCAGCTGGTCACAGCCCCTTCAGGGTGGGGGTCCCCATTGGGGTGCCTGGCCAGTCTGGGTGAGGGGCTGAGGGCCGTTTTCAGGCTGGCGGGTGACTGAAGCTCCCAACCTCTCCTTTTTTTTTGTTTTAATTCTGGGATTTATTTACCTTCTATAACTGTCACTGGAGCTGTGAGCCGGCTTTAGCTTTGAGGCTCGGCTCCAGCTCTGAGACCTCGGCTGCTGAAAGCAGGTATCTGGGTTTGTTTGGCTTCTATAATTGAAACACTGTTGCAGCTCTAGCTCTTAGGCCCAGCTGGCTGAAAGCAGATTTCTGGGCTTTGTTTAGCTTCTATAATTGCAACATTGTTTCTTAGAGTATATGTAGTTCAGAGGCCGGCAGCAGCAGGCGGGGAACCTTGGCTTCCTCCATCACTGGAGCAAGCAAGCCTCCTGTTCGCTTCAGCTGCCTGGCTGCTGGCCACCATCTTGGTTGGCAGTTAATTTGCATATCACCCTGATTAGCCAATGGGAAGCGTGTCGGAGGTACGGTTAATTACCATGTTTGGTAATAAAAGGGTAATATGCTAATTAGAACGGGAGACCTTCCAGACATCCTTCTGGACAAAGCTATGGTGGCGGGGCCAAGGTAGAGGTGGTTAGGGGCGATCAGGCCAAGAGGGGAGGGCAGTTGGGGGTGATCAGGCCAGTGGAGGGGGGAGGCAGTTGGGGGCCAGCAGGCCAGCAGAGGGACAGTTAGGGGCAAGCAGGCCAGCAGGGGGTGGCAATTGAGGGCGATCAGGCTGGCGGGGGGGCAGTTGGGGGTGAGCCGGCTGGTGGGGGGACAGTTGGGGGTGAGCAGGCCAGCGGGGGTGGGCCAGTTGGGGGCGAGAAGGCCAGTTGGGGGGGGAGTTGGGGGCAAGCAGGCCAGCAGGCAGAGTGGTTAGGGGTGATCAGGCAGGCAGGCAGGTGAGGAGCCAGCGGTCCCGGATTGTGAGAAGGATATCCCAGATTGGAGAGGGTGCAGGCCGAGCTGAGGGACACACACACACACACACACACACACACACACACACACACCTGTGCATGAATTTCGTGCACCAGGCCACTAGTTTATTTATAAGGAGGAAGTAATGAGCAGAATAAGAGTTGGAAGACTAAGTTCTAGACCTAGCCCTGATCTTTGTAACTGGACAAGTGATTTATCTCTTAGCGTTTTCTACCTTCTATCAAAGGGATGACTGAGAGGGGCTTATCTATAAGGTTCTGATTTTATGATTCTGAGGTTTCACTCAGATCAAGTTATCACTGTAATTCTTAGAGGGAAAAATAGGCATCATTTTATAAAATACCCTGTCAAAAGGATTTGTTTTCTGTGACAATGCTAATGTTGTGGGACTTTGGAAATCACAGATTTATTTTTAATTCATGTTTTAAACATTCTCTTCATTTTTAGCCCCTTTGCAGGGTACAGAGAGTTCAAGTGTCCCTTCCCCATGTAGACCAAATTAATATTCGTAAGGCAGTAGTAGTCTAGTGTGTTATGTGTTGGATTCCGTTTCCTGTTTTATTTTATTTTATTTTTCATTCATTCATTCATTCATTCATTCATTCATTCTTGTTACACTGGGTGAGATTCCCAAGAAATACAGACAGCAGTTTGGTGAAGTGATTGAAGAAAAGTGTGGAGGCAGCGAGAAGTGCTTGTAGCGCGTGTTTTGTTTTTTAATCGACTTAGAGAGAGATACTGATTTGTTGTTCCACCTATTTAGGCATTCATTGGTTTATTCTTGTATGTGCCCTGACCAGAGCTTGATCCTTCAACCTTGGCACATTGTGACCATACTGTAACCAACTGAGCTGGCCAGGGCTAGGACGTGTCTGTTTTAAGTTGTATCTACTGTTTCAGGGAGTTCATGAAATTATACTATGGGAGCTAAGAATGAGGGTTCTTGAGTTAACCCTACCTATGTGCCTTTGCAGTTATTTATTCTCTGCACCTCAGTTTCATCACCTACAACATGGAAACAATAACAGTACCTACCTCATAGGGTTATTATACGGATTAAATAAATTAATACATTTATCACACATAGATCCATTTCTCAAATAGAGTGAGCCTTTGCATGTTAGCCATTTATAATGTCATCCATATTGATAGATATGATTGTTAGAGTACATTTATAAATAGGGGGAATTTGTCACAAAGATAAGTAAACAGTTTAAGACACCAGAACATATTTGTTATGTGATGAGTACATTAATCTCAATTTTTATATTGTCACACTCTTAAAGTGAACTCAACTCTGTTGTATTTTACCCCCATTTAAAGAGATTCATTTACAATAGATGAGGTGTTTTGTTTGTTTTTTATTCCAACCTTATCTGCCTTCATATATTAAATAATCACAGGGTTATATTAGTGACGAGCAGTTAAGAGCCTTGAATAATCACAGACAGATGTTGAATGATAAGAAGCAAGCACAGATCCAGTTGGAATTCCGGAAGGCTGTGGAATCTGCTGAGAAAGAAGAGCAAATGTTATCAAGGGACGTTACAACTGTGTGGAAGTTGCGTATCATAGGCTATGAGAAAAAAGAGAAAGATTCTGGTCAGTATGTAAATTACTTGTTTTTATTAGTTTTAAGTTAAAGTATTATATTAATAAAGTGATTTCAAGTGCTAGATAAAGTGTAAAGTTAGTGCATAGAGGAGCAAAAATTATGTATCGATGCTCACAAAATGATGATGGAATCCTTAGATATTAGTTATCAGTATCCTTTTTTTTTTTAAGGTAGAAAATTTTATTTTTAATTTAGTATAAATTTTTAACAAAGTTACATATGCCCCAAAGCTTTTATGTGTTTCTCTACTTGACAATAATCTCCAAGGGAGCCAACAAGGCTCCAGACTTCCAGACTTGGCTTCCACTCACATGGAAACCTACATAACCCACCTTACCCCTCCTTGCAAACCAAGAAAGAAAACTACAGGAACAAATGCCTGGCCAGCAGCTTTACAATTCCTAGTGGAACCGGATTCTGGGGCAGATCAGTAAAGGGTGGGAGCGTTCACAGTGAGAAGCTGTGGTCCCCAGGCCCATAGACTGAAACCCAGCTCCTTTCCCTTCCATCCCCTACTTTCTTTTTCTTTGTCAATCTCTACTCTTTACTGTCTCTCTCTTTTTGGCTATTTCCTCCACCCTCACATCTCTTTGTTTTCACATCCTCCAAAGTGGCCCCCAAAAGACAGCTGTGGTTTTCAGTCCTTTTGTAACTGTTAAAAGTTCCAAAATATCAAAATCAAAGAGCTACTCCTTAGCAAGCGGAAGTGAATGTTTTCACTAGCTGTATGGTTCTTCGTAACTTGTGACCAAATTTTTCTACCAAGCAGAAGTGAAGGAGCCTGCATCCACTGGGTCCAGTCCTAAGGCGGCCTCTGGGTTAGAGGAGAGTCAGGCAGGACAAAGGGGGCACTGTAGGTCTCACCTTCACCCCCAGAAGATCCTGGGCCTCCCTGGTCTCCACAGATGCTGGAATCTGGTCCGGGTCCCTCTTTTAGGCTGAGCTAGGGAACAAAAAAGGAGATTTCCCAGAGTCAAGTTACCAAACTTAGTGTGACAGTTGCTTTAGTGTCTAATTCTAAATAAAGTGTTCTGGCTGGTCCATTGGGAAAAGACCAAATCCTTTTGGGGAATCAGTGACAGGGAAGGGCTTTTAGGCCTTCCAGTCCACCTGCTTGGATCACTGGTTTTTTCTGTCCTGAGTAAAATTCATTTGTTATCTTACAGTTCTGTAGATCAGAAGTCTGGAAGGAACTGATGGGGTTCTCTGCTCAGTGTCTCATGAGGCTGAAATCCAGGTGTCAGCTGGCTGCATTATCTCATGTTCCGGTTCCTCTTCCAAGCTCACTACAGTTCTTAGCAGAATGCATTCCCTGTTTCTTGTACTGCCTGTCACCAGAGGACACTCTGCTTTAGCAGCCTCCTGCATTCTTTCTCACGTGGTGGCCTTCTCCATTGTCAGACCAGTAACAGTGCATTGTGTCCTTCTCATGCTTGACTCTGTGATTTTGTTCCCCTTCAGTATTCCTTTTTAAACAAGAATTTAATGATTATCAGTTTTTTCATTTAGTCTTTTTCCTCTTTATCTGAATAGTTATATTAAGTATCTGGCGTCCATCATCAGATTTATATTCCCTGCTAACAGAGGGAAAGAGATATAGAATCTATCATCTTGCAACATCAAAATCTAAACCTAAATCTGGAAGAGCTAATATACAGTTAACAGCAACCAAAAACACTCAATTTCAGCAAATACCAGTAAGTACTTCTTATTATAATTTTTCAATTTTGATAAATGCATATGAGTTTATAGAATCTTTACATGCTGATTTTTTTTTCTTATAGGCTTCAGATGAAATCCTGTTCAAAGTTTATCAGCCGAGGGATCCCCTTTCCTTCAGCCAATTACTAAATCCAGGCTTCCAACCACATTGTTCTGAGGTGGACCTAGTAGGATTGGTAGTTTCTGTTGTGAAAAATATAGGTAATGTACAGTGTTTTTAGTTGTAGCTTTTTATTGATGCTTTTGAAAAACATCTTTTAAAATTTGTCTTAGGATTAATTGGAACTACAGATCAGCAAATTTGATGACTAGTGACTTGAAAGTTAGGCCTGTTTTAACCTCACTTCTTTATTTTTGTTTTAATTGATTTCAGAGAGGAAGGGAGAGGGAGAGATAGAAACATCAGTGGTGAGAGATAATCATTGATTGGCTGCCTCCTGCATGCCCCCTACTGGGGATGGAGCCTGCAACCGGGGCATGTGCCCTTGACCGGAATCAAACCGGAGCCTTCAGTCAGCAGGCTGACCTCTATCCACTGAGCTAAACTGGCTAGGGCTTAACCTCAATTCTTAATGAAAAGCATTTCTACAGTATTACAAGGAAAGAACTTACATCCCATTCTGTGCTACTTAATTTTAAAGAAATTGCCAGAAAATTTTCTGCAGCATTTTAGTGATTACTATTAGACAAATAAATTATAATTTCCTGTGCGGTTAACTGAGCATTCAAGCCTGTCTCCAGCTTTGGTTTTGGGTGTGTTTTTTTCCTTTGCAGTATCTCTCATTATCCCTAATGATATCCATTGTTCTAAAAATTACTTTTTTTAATATAGCTATTCCAACTTTTTTACCGTTAGTGTTAGTTTGCATTGTATATATCTTTTTCCATTCCTTTATTTTTTACCTATTGATGTCTTTATATTCAAAGTGTATTTCTGATAAACAGTATGGTTGGGTCTTGCTTTCTTATCCAATCTGACAGTCTCTATCTTTGTCTAATCTGGTCATCTTTAGTGTGATTATTGGTAAGGTTAGATTAAAATTTACCATCTTGCTGGCTGTTTTCTGTTTGTCCCATTATTTCTCATGTTGGAGGGCAATTCTCATGGTATTTTTACATATGTAGTAGTATTGTCTCAGACTATCTTTTCAAGACTGTATAGCAAAGAGGCCTGGAAGGACAGAGGGCGGATTTCCTTCCTGCACAGGAAGTCTGATCTCTTTTCCTATGAGTTTTTGTTTCTGTTTCTGTTTTTTGTTTTTGAGATTCCACATATAAGTGAGGTCATACAGTATTGGTCTTACTCTCTCGACTTATTTCACTTTTCAGAATGCCCTCAAGGTCCATCTGTATTGTTGCAGATGGCAGGATTTTCTTTAGTATACACCACATATTTTTTTATTCTTTTTTTGTATCTGTTCACCCTTCAGCAGACACATAGGTTGTTTCCCTGTCTTGGCTGCTGTGACTAATGTTGCAATGAACATAGGGGTTATAGGTATCTCTTTAGCATAGTGATTTTATTTCCTTCTGGTATATACCCAGAAATGAAAATGGTGGATCTTATGGTATTTTTATTTTTAATTTTTTGAGGAATAAATACTTTTTTTATGTTTGTTAATTGATTTTAGAGAGAGGGGGAGGAAGAGGGATAGAAAGATAGAAACATCAACGACCGAGAGAAACATCAACATATATAGGCTGCCTCCTGCACATCCCCTGCTGGGGATGGAGCTTGCAATTGCAGCCAGGACATGTACCCTGACCAGGAATTGAACTGGCAACCTCCTGGTACATGGGTCAGTGCTCAACCACTGATTCACACTGGGCCAGGCAAGAAATAAATGATTTTAAATGACAAAGAAATACCTTTGCAGTGTCAGATTCCATTTTTACTACTCCCAACATCTCAGCCAAGTTCATCTATATTTTATCCCTTAATTATGACATTGCACACTCCTCTTTCCTTACCTCTTTCCATATGTCCTATCTACAAAGCCGTACTCTTATCTCCCTAAGTACTATGAAGTGTCAGGGACCAGCTAAGCTCTGAGTTTATGCACAGAGTCTTCTATTTATTAACTAGAGGCCCTGTGCATGAAATTCATGCATGGGTGGGAGGGAGTGTCCCTCAGCCCGCCCTGCACCCTCTCCAATCTGGGACCCCTCAGGGAATGTCTGACTGCTGGATCGGGCCTAAACCGGCATTTGGACATCCCTCTCACAATCCGGGACCACTGGCTCCTAACTGCTCTCCCCTGCCAGCCTGATCGCCCCTAACTGCTCTCCCCTGCTGGCCTGATTGCCCCCTAACTGCTCCTCTGCCAGCCTGATCGCCCCCTAACTGCTCCCCTGCCGGCCTGATCGCCCCCTAATGCTCCCCTGCCAGCCTGATCGGCCCTAACCGCCTCTGCCTCAGCCCCCGCCACCATGGATGTATGTTCTTAATTAAGCTCATTAGCATGAATCAGTTTTGAAGGATTTAGAAACTGTCTTCTTTTATTTCAGTTTTGTTTTCTTATGGGCCATGTTCTTTACTGTGTTCTTTTCTCCTTTTGTTAAAAAAAAAAATACCTTTATTGATTTCAGAGAGGAAGGGAGAGGGAGAGAGAGATAGAAACATCAATAAGGAGAGAGAATCATTGATTGACTGCCTCCTACACGCCCCACATTGGGGATCGAGCCCGCAACCCGGGCATGTGCCCTGACCAGGAATTGAGCCTGGGACCCTTCAGTCCACAGGCCGATGCTCTATCCACTGAGCCAAACCAGCTAGGGCTCTTTTCTCCTTTTTTAAAATGGGTTTTGTTTGGTTAATTGTGTTTTGGTGCTTTGTGGGTTTTCTTTGCCTGTAGTATGTTAATATGCTACATTTTTTTCATAGTATTTCATTTCATCTTGATCAGACTTGGTGACATTTGCCACACATTCCACACGTTCTGTTGTAAATGTTGGGTGAGTAGCAATGAACAAAACAGGCAAAAATCCCTGCCTTTGTGGAGCTTACGTTACAGGGGGTTGGGGAGGGAGATCACAAATAAAATAAATAAGTAGCATTTCTATTTTTCTTAGTAAGTGCTAAGCTCTTACTGGGGTAGTATCAGGGGGCAGGAAAGAGAAATGTGGCTTTAGATAGGGAGGTGAGGAAAGACCTCACTGCAAAGTTAACAGTTGAGTGAGACTTGAAGAAACAGAGGGAGGGAGGCATGTGGACCTCTTGGGTAGAAACAGTCCAGGCATAAGAAATGGTCATGATAAAATCTGATGCTTTGAAGCATTGGCAGAGGCCAGGGAGTGAGTACTCACAGGTGGGATAGAGGCATTGAAGGACCAGACTGTGTGGTGGTCCTTGTATGGAATTCAACTTTATTTCTCAAAGTGATAGGAGGAGTGTCACCACCTGACTAGGTTTTCAGGGGATTACCTGGCCTGCTGTATTGAGAATAGACTCTAGGGTGCATGAGGGTACAAACAGGGGAAACAGCTGGAAGCTATTGAAGAATTGAGGCAAGAGATGATGTTAACAGTTTAGACCAGACAAAAGCAATGGGAGTGGTCAGAAGTAGTCAGATTCTGGTTATATATATTTTTAAATATGTTTTTATTGAATTTTAGAGAGAGAATAAGAGAGAGGGAAAAGGGAGAGAGATAGAAACATCGATCTGCCACCTCCTGCACGATCCCCCCATCACTACCAGGGATCAAGCCCACAACCCAGGCATGTGCCCTGACCAGGAATCAAACCAGTGACCTCTTGGTGCATGGGATGGCGTTTAACCACTGAACCACACTGGCTGGTCTGGTTGTATTTTGAAGGTAGAGGGACACTATGGGGTTGAAGAGAGGAGTCAGTGCCAAGGTTTTTGGTCTAAGCACCTGGAAAAAAGGAGTTGTCTTTCACTGAGAGGGGAAGACTGCAAGGAAAAGCAGGTCTGTGGGGAAGGGCAGAGCTCAGTGGACAGTTTTAGGTGCTTAATCTAGGTAGAGAGTTCTACTTGACAGCTGGATACAGGAGTCTGTTCAGGGGAATGATCTTGGCTGAGAGTATAAATTGGGAAGTCAACATCCAGGTGGCATTTAATGCTGTGAAACTGGCCGAGTTGTGAGAGGAGATAGAGAAGTGATTCATGCACTCTGATGCCTTGAAGCAGAGGACATGGAAAGGGGCCAGTAAGAGAGACAAGAGGAGTGGGAGGGATCCTCAGAGTAAACTATGTGGAAGCCCTGAGAAAAGGAGGATTTCTGACAGGTGAGCATGAGTGACCGTCTGCTGGCATTTGGTAGCATAGAAAGTGAGGTTAGGGCTGAGCATTGATTATTGGCTTTAACACATGGAGGAGTCTTTTGGTGAGTGGTGGAAAAGACTGAATGAAGTGGGGCAAGAAGACAGGAGAGCAATAGCAAGAGTGAATGTGGGCATTTCAGAGACACCATGCTTAAAGCGAAGAAGACATATGGAGCAATAGCTAGAAGGGAAATTGGGAATAAGAGAGTATTTATGTTTTCAGATGAAAGTGCTGAGAGCATACTGATGAGATACTGTCTGTGTATGAGAGGCTCCCATATAGATAGGCCAGTTGTGGAGCACAGTCCTTTAGTTGCCACGTTGGGATGGTACCTTGGGGGAATATGGGGAGATCGGCCTCAGCTGGTAGCAGAGACAGTTCTCCATAGTTGGAGGAAAAGGGGTGAAGTAATGTGTGCTTGAAGTGGAAGAGGTGATGTATAAGTCAACTCATGGCAGCTCTCCTCTGTTTGCCTCTGTGTCCTCACTGAAGTAGGGAACAAAGTCACCACTGGCAGTCAGAATGGAGGAAAAGGTATGAAATCATCCTTCAAGAAAATGGCAGAGGGGATATACTGGGTGGATACTTTTGCTGCCAGGGCCCACAGGAGTCCATGTTCATGAATATGAAATGGAACTGTTCATCATGGTTGGTGTGGTATTTTTTCAACCATGTTGGCTGTCATGGTGGAGGCATGAAGTAGGTAGAAAGTGGGATTTAACCAAACTTGTAGAATAGGCAGGTGAATACTACAAAGCAAGAGGGAAAAGAATTTGTGAGTGTATGCAAAGGGTGGAGTTTTAAATAATTGACCCTGGACTTTATGCACGACACAGAGGTAAGAGGGACAGTGTGACCTCTGCTTGTGGAGAAAAAATTAAATGAGGAAACTACACTGTAAGTTTATTTTTATATTTTACGTTTTCTAAATGTTGTGGGGTTTTTTTACCCTACCATTTTTTAAAATTTATGTTACCTTTCATTTTATTTTTATTATTGGTTAAAGTATTACAGGTCTCCTTTTTCCCCGACTGACGCCTCCTTCTAAATGTTTTTTAATAAGCATGTATTACTTTTGTAATTGGGGGGAAACATGATATTTTAAAGAAGGACATTTGGGAAAAGGACAGTACTGTAATCAAGTTTTGAACATAGAGGCAAATTCTAAAATTAGAAAATGGAACGTGCTTGGGAAACTTAAGATTAAAATATATTAAATCAGTCTGATAAATTTGAAAAGTGAAAGGGATAATTCATTTCCAACAGGATAAACGAATCATTATCTGAGAACGGCAGTTCTTTTCATTCCTATTATTTATAAGGGAAATGTAATTCTCAAGGCAGCAGAAACAAGACACTGTAAATAGTAGTAAGACTGAATGTTTAGTGCCTAGACTTTCCTAGCCTCAGTCCTATCCTGGCTTATGTAATTGTCCCTTTACGCTTTGTGCACTGAAAAAAAATTTAAGTATATTTTTTTATTTATTTCTGAAAGGAAGGAGGAGAGAGATAAAAACATCATCTATCAGCTGCCTCCTGCACACCCCCTACTGGGGGTCAAGCCTGAAACCCTGGCATGTGCTCTCGCCCGGGAATTGAACTGTGACCTCCTGGTTCATCGGTTGACGCTCAAGCACTTGCAACACCGGCCAGGCAACACTGAAAATTTTTTAACTCTTTATTTTGAACTAATTTTAGACCTTCAGAAAAATTGCAAAAATAATAGTTTCCAAATATCCCTCAGCCAGTTTTCCGTACTGTTACCATCTTGCATAACCATAGTACAGTTATTAGAATCAGGAAGTAAACATTGGTACAATATTATTGCCTAAACTTTAGATTTATTTGAAGTTTTTACTCTACTTTCCATTTTCTATCCCAGATCCCACTTTTATTTAATCATTATTTCTCCTTAGTTTTCTCTAGTACATTTCCTCATGATCTTGACACTTTTGAATGGACTGATCAATTATTTTGTAGCATTTCCCTCAATTTGGATTTGTCTGATGTCTTCTCATGGTTGAAGTTATACATTTTTGACAGAGTTACCATGGAAATTATATATTTTTTTCTTCTCTACATCGTATCAAGGGGTCAGTGATATTGGTATTTTTTATTGCTGGTAATAGCAACAACCTTAATTGGTTCAGACGGTGTCTGCTGGGTTTCTTACCTGTAAATAACTGACTTTCCCTTTGTCTATAATAATAAAAGTGTAATATGCCATTTAGACCCGGCATCCTTCCAGAAGAAACGGGGCTACAAGGGAAGCCTGAGTCCTGAGTGCCAGAGGGAAGCTGGTGCCGGAATCCGGGGGAAGGAAGGACAGTGTGATCTAGATATGAAACCTCTGCCTTTATGACAAATTTCGTGCATCAGGCCTCTAGTAGTTAATAAATATCTTGGAGGAGGTTCACATCCTACTTTACCGCAAACTTTCACCCATTCATTTAGCATCCTTCAGTTGATTTTTGTTTGCAGCAGTTTGTTACTGTGGTATTTGCCTAATGGTGGTTTTCTTTTTTTCTTTTTTCCTTCTACATTCATTGGAATTCTACTGTGAGGAAGAGCTGCCCTCTCCCCCATTTATTTATTTCATTTATATCAGTATGGACTTATGAAGTTATTTTATTCTTATGGGTTAAAATTCAGTACCTTTATCACTCCTGTTGTTTAAGTTTGGGCCATTAGGAGTTTTTTCAGGTTGATTCCTGTATTTTTTGAGCACTTCCTTCCTTTGTTTGGCATCATAAGATGTTCCAGGCTCACCTTATAAGTTCCCTGCCCCAGTTTGGGAATCAGCTAAAGTGAGTCCTCATTTAATGTCAGTAGGTTTGGCAAATTTAAGCAAAAAACATAGCAAAACCAGTTTTACCACAAGCCTGTTGATACAAACAAGAGTTAAGTTCCTATAGCATCTCATCAACGTTACAATGAAACAATGTTGAACAAAATGACCTTATTTGAGGACCTGTTGTACCTCCCCAAGAGAACCTTGGATCCTCTTTCTTTCTTTCTTTCTTTTTTTTTCCTGAGAAAATGGTATTTAGAACCAAAATCTAATTGCTAGATGTGCTCCTTACTACAGTGGCATCATTGCTTGTATGCCCTTTCAAGCGTAAAGAGCTAAGAAATATGTTTATGTTCCAACTTGGATTTCCTTGTAACTGGTTCGTTCTGTCTGTTTGGGGGATAAATGAAAAATATGTGGAATATCATTGTCCTCCACGGAGTCAGAACTTCACAGAAAGACAAACCAGGGAAGTGTCACTCCCCCCTCATCCCTGCTGACCCAGTGCTGGTCCTTTTTCCCCCCACCTATACCCAATCCCTGTAGTTTCTGGTTTATCTTCCTGTATGTTTTGTACAAATGGTCAGATACCTGTATATTTGCTTATATTTTACTAGAGGCCCGGTGCACAAAAATTTGTGCACTTGGGGAGGTGGGGAGTCCCTCAGCCCGGCCTGTGCCCTCTCGCAGTCTGGGACCCCTCGGGAGATAATGACCTGCTGGCTTAGGCCTGCTCCCGGGTGGCAGAGGGCAGGCCCAATCCCTAGGTGCACCCCCTGGTTGGGCTCAGAGCAGGGCCGATTGGGGAGTTGGGGCACCGCCCCCTGTCATGCACAGAGCAGGGCGGATCGGGAGGTTGCGATGCCACCCTCAGTCACGCTCAGGGTAGGGCCGATTGGGGGATTGGGGCACCGCCCTCTGTCACACTCAAGGCAGGGTCGATGGGGAGGTTGCGGCGCCACCCCCTGTCATGCACAGAGCAGGGCCAATCAGGGGGTTGGGGCGCTGCCCACTGTCACTCACAGAGCAGGGTCCATCAGGGGGGTTGGGGCTCCGTACCCTGTCACGCACAGAGCAGGGCCCATCAGGGGGTTGGGGAGCTCCCCCCTGTTATGCACAGAGCAGGGCCAATTGGGGTTGAGGAGCTCCCCCCTGTCACTCACAAGTAGGGTCAATAGGGGAGTTGGGGCACTGCCCCCTGTCACACACAGAGCAGGGCGGATCAGGGGGTTGGGGGCGCCGCACCCTGTCACACTCAGGGCAGGGCCGATGGGGAGATTATGGCTCTACCCCGTCACACACAGAGCAGGGCCCATGGGGGGCGGTTGGGGCGCCGCCCTCTATCACCCACAGAGCAGGGCCGATCAGGGCCGATCAGGGGGTTGGGGCGCCGCCACTGTCACACTCAGGGCAGGGCTGATGGGGAGGTTATGGCTCTACCCCGTCACACACAGAGCAGAGCCCATGGGGGGGTTGGGGCATCGCAGCCTGTCACACACAGAGCCGCAGGGCGATCTGGGGGTTGGGGAGCTCCCCCCTATCAGGCACAGAGCAGGGCTGATCAGGGGATTGGGGTGCCTTCCCCTGTCACGAACAGAACAGGGCGGATAGGGAGGTTGTGGCCCCGCCCCCTGTCACACACAGAGCCGCAGGGCGATCAGGGGGTTTGGGTACTGCCCCCTGTCTCGCTGATCCCGGTGCCGGGAGGACTCGTGGCTCCACTGATCCCGGTGCTGGGAGGCATATTACCCTTTTACTATATAGGATAGAGGCCTGGTGCACGGTGGGGGCCGGCTGGTTTGCCCTGAAAGGTGTCCTGGATCAGGGTGGGGGTCCCCACTGGGGTTCCTGGCCAACCTGGGTGAGGGGCTGATGGCTGTTTGCAGCTGGTCACACACCCTTCAGGGTGGGGGTCCCCACTGGGGTGCCTGGCCAGTCTGGGTGAGGAGCTGAAGGCTGTTTTCAGGCTGGCGGGTGACTGAAGCTCCCAACCGCTCCTTTTTTTCTTTTTTTTTAATTCTGGGCCAGCTTTAGCTCTGAGGCTTGGCTCCGGCTCTTAGGCCTCCGCTGCTGAAAGCAGGTGTCTGGTTTGTTTGGGTTCTATAATCGAAACACTGTTTCAACTCCAGCTCTGAGATGCCGGCTGGCTGAAAGCAGGTTTCTGGGGTTTTGTTTAGCTTCTATATTTGTAACAATGTTTCAAACTGCAAGCTCAGAGGCTGGCAGCGGCAGGCAGGGAACATTGGAGTCCTCCGTCACTAAAGCAAGCAAGCCTCATGTTCACCTCAAACTGCCTGGCTGCCGGCCACCATCTTGGCTAGCAGTTAATTTGCATATCACCCTGATTAGCCAATGGGAAGGGTAGCGGAGGTACGGCTAATTACCATGTTTCTCTTTTATTAGATAGGATTCTTTCTTTTAGGAGATATCTCTAGCCTTTCTTTATAGCCCTAGTCTTTCTTTAGTGCTTTTCTTTTTCGCCTAACAGTATGTTTGGAAATCACTGATAGAGATCTTCCTTTTCCTGTTGTCAGCTGCATAGTACTCCATTGTAAGGATGTGCCATGGTTTACCTAATCACTCTCCGGGCATGAGCTACGATAGGTTGCTATTAGTACTTTATAGTTACAAACAGTGCTTCAATGAGTAACCTCATACATGCGTTTTCATCAACCTTTTTCACGTGTATTTTACTATCATTGGAAGTAGAGAACTAGAAGTGGTATTGCCAGGTGAAAGGTGTGCGTATGTCGCTTTACTAGGTATTCCCCAGTTTTTCTCCAGAGGGTTCCCATCAGCTATATACCAGACGCCTGCTTCCTATGGCCTCAGGAACAGAATGTGTTGTCACTCTGGCATTGAAATTTTAACACTATAAGAAACAGGTCATTTTGGAAATCCTGAGCTTTCTCTAAATTTAGTTAGTTGTTTTTACCATTAGCATACCAAAATAAGTGGCCATATTAGAGGTTCCTTGCATTTTTTAATTTATCTCACACATATAATGAAATGGGGTTGTTTTGTTTGTTCTCATTTTAGGTCTTGCTCCTTTGGTCTATTTGTCTGATGAATGCCATAACTTACTAGCAATCAAGTTTTGGATAGATCTTAATGAAGACCTAATTAAACCTCACATGTTAATTGCTGCGAGCAATCTCCAGTGGCGACCAGAATCCAAATCAGAAATTCCTACTTTATATGCTGGAGATTTTTCCATGTTTTCTGCCAATCCAAAGGAGAGCCATTTTCAAGAGACATTCCACAAAATGAAAAATACTATTGAGGTAAAATTCGTTTTGAGCATTACCACACTTTTTGGTATTTTCCAAATAGTTTGAGAGTCAAATATCAAAGGAGTGGCAGTGTTTCTAAAAATTGGATGTTGAGATATAATGTCAGGTGAGGTTTTTAGCATACGTTAATTGCTCAGAACCTGAGGAACTGAGGAGAGATGGTAAGAAGGATGTTCAAGCTACAGACCATGTGTAGGCAAACTGGAAATTGGTGAGAATAACATGTAGTTCATATTAGCTGGTAGTATAATTAGTTAATAATATGTGGGTTTCAAATTTACATTTTAAATTCCATACCTAGTATTTTATACAATTTATATCTGCTTTTATGATGAAATAAGCCCAAGTAGAAGAATACTAAAATTATTTACCTTGGACCATACACATTTTTGCTGTGATCTATTTATACATCACATTAGCTAAAGTTTATTGAAGTGCTCACTGTGTGTCAGGCCTTTTTCTAAGCCTCACATGATGAGGTAGGGGACTTTTTCCATTTTTCTTATGAGAAATAGAGGTTAAGTCACACAGCCGAGTTGGTAGAACCAGGATTCATATTTAAGCCACCTGAATACAGAATGCAACTATTAACTACTATGCAGTGCTACCTCCCAATAAAATTTTGGATTTTATAAATTCCTAACTATTAAATAATATATAAAAGATAAGCCTCTTAGTCCTATAGTTTAATGTTTGAAATGTGTTATTCAAAATTGATATAAATCACATTTTAGAAGTATTAGAGTAGTTAGCTGTGTATAGTAAGTTTGTGTAATATTTACCTAAAAACTTAATACATACAGTGAAGATAACATCTGATTTATTTGTTTTCTAAGTTGGGGGGCGGGGAGGAGTTGAGGTATGAAGTTACTTCATTACTTCGCTCTCATACAGAGAACCTACTGTTTACATCCCAGCTTTCTCTGAGACCATTCAAGGACAGTTCAGAGATACCTTTTATTTACTTTTATTTGAAAGTTTTACAAAATACTTTAATGAATTAGGTTAAACCATATGAACTTGCTGATACTTGACCATTTGTGACTTCTGAAACAACATGTTATTTCAGTTAATCCTTGGAATAGACGTGAAACGGTTCTCTTATTTTACTCCTAATCTGAGGACTGCTCTGTAGATGTTGGATGATTTATAGCTATTAGTGGTAAATAGAGGTAGAACTTGAGTCCCAGTCTTCCAATTCCTGAATCATAGTATATCTTGCTAATTAAACTACATGGCTGGGAATGGTTCTTATCTCTCTCCTTCCCTGATGCATATAGACACTCTCCCCCTTCCCTCCAACAATTGAGCTCTGCTGAAGCACTGATGTTGGTTCTGCATTTTTGCATTAGCATAGTTTGACAGTTGCTATCAAATTTGGGATGTCTCATTCTTTCTTTCTGGTCTGAATATTTTAGTTCTGGCTTTAAAGGTAATACTTTCTAAAAACATGAATAGATGAGTTTACATTTTATAAAACAGCTTTTTCAATTTATTTTTAGAATATTGATAGATTTTGCAACGATGCAGAAAACAAGCTTATGCATATGCTTAATGCAAAGGATCCCAAGTTTTCCACTCCAACCAAAGACTGTACTTCAGAGCCACACACTGTTCAGACAGTCCATGGTAGAGGAAATACATTTCTGGTAAGTTAATGTAAATTTAAGGAATTTTGTAAATATATATGAAGATATTCAGGTATACATCTAGTAAACATGAAAAAATTGAATTAAACTTAATTAGAAAGTGTGATTAATTGTTATGTGACTTTTATAGGTATAGGTTATCTGGAAATTATATTTTATTTATTGAAGACAGAATGTAACACTCTTTGGGGACAAATTTTACAGTTTCTTTAATTTTAGTATTTCAGGTACATGTGGTAGAAAAGACTTTTTTGCCAGTACCTTTGTACCAGGAGGGCTATCCTATGTAATAAAAGCATAGTATGCAAATTGTCCCCTCAACTGGGAGTTCATCCAGGAGTTCGACCAGGGGGTGGGGCCAGCCGGGGGAAGGAAGGGCCCTGGCAGCGTCAGGCAGCCAGGGGGAGGGAGTACCCAGTTGGCAGCCTCTAGGGACCCTACCAGTGCACAAATTTTGTG
Organism: Myotis nattereri; assembly: GCF_964212035.1. Taxonomy (NCBI): domain Eukaryota; kingdom Metazoa; phylum Chordata; class Mammalia; order Chiroptera; family Vespertilionidae; genus Myotis; species Myotis nattereri. The sequence continues at coordinate 110,795,971 of NC_138076.1, forward strand.
CACTGGGACCTCTGGTTCTATATAATAGGGTTGTTTTTAAAGTCAGTTTTATTTAACTCTTTAAATCACAATAAATGACTAATTCTTAAGTAGCTAACACTTGGTAAATGTATTTATATTAATTCATTACCTTTACAACAGTCCTCTGAGATACAAATTATTATGGTCACCATTTTACAGATGAGGGAACTATGGCATAGAGAGGTTAAGCACTTGCCTGAAGTCACAAAACCAGAAAAGTAGGTATTAGAACTCAGGCGGTGTTGTGTTCTTAAAATGGTTTTGAAATGCTTATTTTTGTTTAACCTGTTAATACTAAAAAAGATTAAAGCAGAAGTTATGTCCCCTACTGTCTTTTTTGTCTTTCATTATGATTAGCCTTCATTCATCTTTTCATGTCATTTTTATATCCTCTTGTGTGAAATTATTTCCTTCTGAGGGAATAAGAATGACTCATGATGATGAACAAAAATAGATACAGAGGCAGAGCAGCATCAAACAGACTGTCAAACTACAGCGGGAAGGCCAGGGAGGGTTGGGGGGCAGAAGGGGGTGGTAAGAGATCAACCGAAGGACTTGTATGCATGCATATAAGCATAACCAATGGACACAAGACACTGGGGGGTAGGAGAGGCCGGGGGAATATCAAGGGGGGGGGGGGGGGAGAGACATATATAATACTCTTTGTAATACTTTAAGCAATTAAAATTTAATATTTTTTTAAAAAAAAATTTAAAAAAATGACTCATGAAATCATCTGCCCTATTAGACATTACAAGAGTGAGAATGTGTGTGTTATTTGTGTGTTTAAATATTTTTAATAAAAAGCTAATTTGATTTTACTTTATATATGAGCACATAATTATATATGCCTCTTTTTCATTTGTTTTTTATTAGATGTCTTCTCCCAATAGAGAGATGAACTATCAAAGTTCTTTATCACTTTGTAAGCCAAAAGGGAAGTCTGTTTCCACACCTGTATCAGCCCAAATGACTTCAAAGTCTTGTAAAGGGGAGAAAGAGGCTGATGACCAAAAAAACTGCAAAAGGAGACGAGCCTTGGACTTCTTGAGTAGACTGCCTTTACCTCCACCTGTTAGTCCCATTTGTACATTTGTTTCTCCAGCCGCACAGAAGGCATTTCAGCCACCACGAAGTTGTGGCACCAAATATGAAACACCTATAAAGAAAAAAGAATTGAGTTCTCCTCAGATAACTCCACTTAAAAAATTTAATGACATTTCTGTTTTGGAAAGCGATTCAATAGCTGACGAAGAACTTGCATTGATAAATACCCAGACCCTTTTGTCTTGTTCAGCAGGAAAAAAACAACTTGTATCAATGGGTGAGTCCACTGGGACTGCTCCCACCTGTTCAAGATACGATCTCGAACGGAAAAGGCACCATTTTACCCCTATGGTCACAGAACAGAATTCCCACGTCAGTACTGGAGAAACAGGAGACTCTATTCAAGACACAAGTACAATACAAGATACATCTAAGGGACTGCAAAGGCAACAGAACCGAAAACGACAAAAATTAGTTACTGACTCTTAACCTTTCCAGTTTGTAACACACATGCAGTTTCAAAGCACACACCCATACCTGCAAAATGAGAAGAGATATGGTTCCAAATCTACCTCAGTACTCATATATCCCAGGAATGCTCTTTGCCTGCTTCTATGTTGGTATACTTTTATTTCAGTTATAGACCTTAAAATTGTTTATATATTTATTAACTAATCAAGGAAAAAACCTTTCTGATGGGATTTGCTCACAAGTATTTTACAGATGAACTATACATACCCTTTTTCTTTAGATTGTGTCCTTAATTAAATGAAACTAGGTTTCTCAGTAGAGTTATTTTGACTCACATAATTCCTTTAACTTTCGTTCCTACTTTAGTTTCTTTCGTGTATGTGTGTTTTTAGAGGTAACCCACTATGAATCACTTTTCCTTAATGCACGTGTTAGTTGTACTACAGTTCTTTCCTGATCAAAAATCGGACTAAGATATGACTGGTGCTTGCTTTTGACCAAATTGTTTATTCTTACGTCAGTGTAACTACAAGAAAAATAGGACCCCCAGTATAATTAATTCCTTTATATGATCCCAATGTAATCTCTGAAATTAAATTACTTCAATTAAAAATTCAAATACATTAATTCAGAAGTAGATTTCATAGTGTTAATTTTGTCTTTCAAATCAACCCTGCTCTACCTGCCTTCACAGGAAGTGCTAATGCTCCCTTTACCCCTGTGTTCTCTCAGCACCCCCTCTGGGCAGAAGGTAACAGTTCAATTCAAGATGATATTCTCATTTTTTACTTTCTTATGTTTAATAGAGAAGAGAAAAAGCAGTTCTAACTACAAACTTATAGTATGGAGAAGCTCTCTAATAGGGTCTCTCAGTGTCTTAAAATGTATATCTAACATATGTAAGTATGTATATATGTGTATATACATATATATACACATACACATGTATATACTAGTATATATTTTTAAATTACAGTGTACATTCAGTATTATTCTTTATTAGTTCCAGGTGTACAGCATAGTGGGTAATGTTTTCATATCTATTTATAAACATATTTCAAAGCCAAGGATAAATTATTTTATGAAGCAGTTTGTTTCTATAACTATGATCCATAATTTTCTCTCCTCTAAAAATTAACATGACAAGTAGTCCATTCCACTAGTCTTTTTAACTTGTGCTCTGCCCATCTTATTAGTGTGATTTAAGTTTTGTTTGTAAAATAATTTGGTCTTCACATGCTAATCATTTTCCTGGTGATCCATTCTAGGAACAGGGAATAAAACTTGAGTCTCAGGAACAGACAGAATTATAATAATTTAACCATTTTTTTAGCCTGGAAAAATTTAACTGCTATTACCTCCTCCATTTTTCATTACCACGTAGACTACTTGTCAGAGAGAGATTTAATGCACATCCTCCCTTTCATAAATTGTAAATAATGTGGCTAAGCTATACGAGAAAAGTATGAAGCTTGAGAATATGTGGCTATTATCCCCCCAAAAGTGACAATTTGATGATGACAACGTCAACAGTGTACCCTGCATAAGAGATAAATAATAAAAGCAATTTGTGTTACCTATTCAACACTCAGTGAGAGCCTCTTGTGTATATAAAGTCCTACACCTGTTCAATGAATGATGTAAACATTAACACACGAAATAATACATGTCAGTGTTGAGGGTTCGAAAAAGTATATAAATCAGAGAGAGAGAAAAATAGATCACTTCTAGCTGGGATATGTAAAGTTGATGGCATTTAATTATTTTTATGTTTCCATACCAAGTATTTTAGGCATCATATGGGAGATTGGGGTGGGGCGGGGTAAAAGAGGCAGATAGACCAGGAAACTATTCTTCTGAACTCTGTAAAAGCTCCGGATCTGTAACCTGGAGCCAATTCTCCATAGCGGTCACTTTAGGTCTAGTAGCCTAAAAGTCCTAATAAGAGAGCCAGACAAATCGGGAGGGCTTGAATTCTGACCCTTTTGGATTCTTTGGAATCGAAGGTAATTCCAGTTTGGGTTCTCTGACACTCCTTCCTTTTACTAACCTAAATGACTCAAGCCCTCCTGATTGAGTGAATTCAGCAATAATCAGATCGACTAGACCAGCGGTTCTCAACCTGTGGGTCGAGACCCCTTTGGGGGTCGAACGACCCTTTCACAGGGGTTGCCGAAGACCATCGGAAAACACATATATAATTACATATTGGTTTTGTGATTAATCACTATGCTTTAATTATGTTCAATTTGTAACAATGAAAATACATCCTGCATATCAGATATTTACATTACGATTCATAACAGTAGCAAAATTAGTTATGAAGTAGCAACGAAAATAATTTTATGGTTGGGGGTCACCACAACATGAGGAACTGTATTAAAGGGTCGTGGCATTAGGAAGGTTGAGAACCACTGGACTAGACACTCAGGATTACCTGGGCCCTGGACTGCAGCATTATGTGAATTATCATGATTATTAGAGGATTATTGTGGAACATGCTTGCTTGGACTCATCGAACTTATTAAAACTATAATAATACCTTAGATCTATTCAAATTCACTAAACTTTAGTTTCATCAGCCAAACTTGGGAGATACTAATTTTTAAAATGTTAATGAATAATTACAGATGTATTGATGGTAGTCATCAAGATGTTGAGATTTCAATAGAGTCAGATAATGGAATGTCAAAGTAAAATAGTCTTTCTAAAGTGCATAGATAAAATTATTTATGTAAGCAAGTAAATAAGGTTTTTTCTTTTATATCCATTTATTAAAGAAGATTGGTAAATAAGTTTATGATATAGAAATATTGGTTTTTCTTTAACCCTCACCTGAGGATTTTTCCCCCCATCGATTTTTAGAGTGAAAAGGACGGTGGGTAGGGGGTGGAGACGATGAGAGACATGTTGATTGGTTGCCTCCTGCACATGCTCCAACTGGGGTTGGGGGTTAAATCTGCAACTGGGGTACATGCTCTTGGTCAGGAATTGAACTCAAGACTCTTCGGTCCTTGGGCTGACGCTCTAACTACTGAGCAAAACTGGCCAGAGTGAAAAATTGTATCTTAATATGGTAGAATTCTGTGGGATTTCGGTAATTAAATTTTTTATATTGTTGAACAAAAAAAGGCTTAGATTCAATGACAAATCCATATAAAGCAATACCATATACTATAATTTTTAATAACCATAAAAGCACCATTATATAAGACATTTAAAATACTTCACAGAACATTAGCAAGAAGCCGTTAGCCAACAAGAAATAAAGCATACAACCTACATGTTCTTATCTACTTTGGGTCTCACACAAAATCCGATTCCTCTATTCAGATTTAATTTGGATTCACAAATTCATTATTGATTTGAGGGACATTCCAGAGTTGTGGTAGAACTTCATTGTCTTGATGTCATATAAAACACCAGCATTGCTCATCTTATCCCTCTGTAACCTGTATCCTGGGATGCTTAATTCCTTGTACCCCCAAACATTGGGGCTGCCTACTAATTACACTTATAAGCAAAATTTTAAAAGTTGCTTAATGATTCATCTTAAAAATTGATGTTTTATAAAGGAGGTTTGTTTTATTTATACTATTAGCACAACAGCCAAAAGTTATTCAGGTTTAATCCTGTTCAATAGAGTGGTAGTTAAAACACAAAACTAAAATTGTGACTTCAAATAATGACACTGATTTTCCTCAGTAGCTGGTATAACTATTAAGAAGGATTTGACAGACATTTTTAACAATGACACGTCATTAGAATAAAGGAATAATTTCCCAAAGTGTCTACTTTGAAGGACAGTATTCCTTTAGGTGTATACTTTGTAGTATATTCATTTTAAAGGAAAATCAATATCATCATTACAGCCATATATTTCACATTTTTGGATACATAGATTTAAAAAGTAGCAATGTTACTAAAATTATTCCTGCCTCTCACTTCTCCCATCTTTCCAACTTTCCTGATGGAGATGAATTCCTGAAAAAATAGATTACTTCAGAGAAAGTGGTACTGAAGCTTATTATATATACTGTAAACACTTTATTTATGAACCTATGTGACTAATTGATTACATTCTTGGGTATGTTTCTCAGGTTTCATCTTCAAATTAATTTTTTCCTAGAAAGAGTGACTCGGTCTAACCAAACCTGCAGAACTCCCAGCATCAGGCCATGCATAGAGCATCACTAACAAATGCCTGTTGAAGATGAATATGATGACTTCTGCTCAAAAACGTTCAGGTTCGACTATTTACACTGGAATTACAGCTCTGACTAAAACTGAACAAAGAATAAATACCAAAAATCGAAGTAAAAACTGATTTAGGAAAACTCTGCCTGTAAGATCAGCCTCTAATATCCATGGTGATAACCGCCTCTTCTGTTAAAGGGGCTCTCGTGTGTAAAGCCCCCAGGAGCCCTCCGGTTTGGAAACTCTGCGTAGGTATTCCAGTATCCTGCCCCATTGGAAGGCGATGCACCGCTCCTGTCCTGGCTTCTGTTCACTCTGCTTGGTTTTTCTGCACGAAGCACACTATGAAAGGTAACACCGTGCTCATACCGTTCTTTCATTCGGTGTATTTTTTCTCTTGGGACTCCATGAATGTTTTTTCTACATGGGAAAACATGCAAACATATAGTTAAGGCCATATATCAAAATGAATTGCTTGTATTTTACAAGTCCTGTATTATTACATAGGTATGCACTCTATCCTCAGGGTTTAACTGTGACAAAAGCATAACATCTTGTTATGCAGACCTCTTTCAGGTTCCACTCCTGTTCTTCATGCTGCCCTGCACACCCCTAAACCACCCTGAGGCCTGTAGAAAGCTAATGCATCAGAAATGCTTTGTTTCTGGAAATCTCCATTCTGTGCTTTAAGACACAATAGAACACCAGGAGATCTTTTCATGGTAGATTTGCCTGTTAAGCATGAATATATCGATTTATGTGGGTCAGTCCTGGACATTTCTAGATGCTTATTAAAACAATCTTAAATCCTAGTGGGCGTGAGAATCAACTGGGGATATAAGTCAAAATGTAATTCCCAGAGATTCCAACTATGGAAAGGGAGCCATGAGCTAGGATTTTTAACATCCAGCTCAGGTGGTTGTGGTTCACAAACACACTTTGGAAACACTGTATCTCCTTTTAACCATAAGATGAACTAGCCTTATTCCTAAAAAGTAAATTGTTTTCACTGGTTACTTAAATCATTGACATTATCAAGTAACACAGATAATATCAGAACCCATGCATTCAATCAACAAGTTAGTATTATTTGGACATTTATTGCTTATAAATTAGAAGCAGCATCTGGACCACAAATGAACCACAGACTTTTCAGCATCTAAAGGTATTTATTTAGCCTAAATGCAAAAACACCACTGACATGTGCAATCCCATGCAGAAGAAAGTGCTTTTAAATGTTCATTAATGAAGAAGCATTTTAGCCGAATATTAAATGTATTCTTTTGAAGAACTGAATCCAAGCCAAGATATAGCATTATATTAGAAAACTGACCCAAAATTACAGTCTTCACATTAATAGTTCCCAAGTCATCAGTTTCTAAGAATTACCATTTCTGGCCTGAAAACTACCATGTCCATTTCCAGCCTGAAAAGATTCTTTTGTTCGGTCTGAAATACCTGAAAACAGCAGGACACATAATGAGGAGCTAGAAAAACACAGAAGTACCTGGCTAACTCTTGCACGTTGAATTTCCAGCGAGTCTCGGGTTCTCGGAATATAACTTCATAGTTATTTTCAAGTGCCTAATTTTTCAAAAGCACATAAAACATTGAACACACGGTATGTTTGCATGGGAATGTTTATACTGGCAATAAACATTCACTGCATATCTTTTATAAAATTTCTTTTGTTTTACCAGTAAGCCAGTGCCTTAGTTTATCTTAATAAATATAGTTGGTTCATGGCCATGCTTAGCCACTCTCAGGTTGTATTACAGTTCCCAGTGATAAATTTTGGTCCATTTTATCTACAACATAGGAAAATTATGAAGGTTATTTGTTTTAGACATTTTTAAAAATAGCTGAACTAGCTTAAAACTTCCTGTCCATAAGCAATGACCTCAATGGCTTCTCAGAGTCCCTTATAGGATTATCATAGATTTATGTCTGTCAAATGCCTTGTCCTATTCCTCATGCCTTGGTTAGAAAATGGTAGTGCCATAGAAGCAGAGCTTATGAAATAAAAGTGATTTCCCCCATCCTTTACATACTCTTTCTTCCAAAAGTAGTTCAGTGTGGCTCAGTACACTGTCCCCATTTCCTTGTTAGAAAACTTATAGTTTACCAAAATAAAAATAAAAAATAAAAAACTTACAGTTTACATATAAACACCCAAATATCCTTTGAATTCACAAATTCACTACTATGTTTTTATCTCAAACTGAACTCTCAATAATAAAAGTTCAATGAAAAGAGCTAAGTAAAAAGATGTCCTCTTCATTCTTGAGATGAACACTTCTAATTAGGAAAGAAGTCAAGCATCATATATGGAAAATATCTAATTTCTAGGTCTTATTAATAGCTGTGGATGGCTGAAAAAGATTGTACATAACCAGAAAATAAAAAGTAACGTGACTTCCCTTAAGTGACCTTCCGTTCCCCCTAACTCGTGGTTTTGAGTTGTGCCTTAATTAACTTCACTCTTCATATCCCTGTTCATTTCTCTCCCAAGTGGACTCTTGATCCATGAACTGAAGTGACCACAAAGTTAATGTTCATTCCCTCCTGTTTTCACCAAAGTCCCACCCTCGGGGCCTACATGAAGTTGATGAGAATATAGTTAGAGAAAAGCACACCTGTATATAAGCTATTTTGCCCAAAATGTAAAAAGAGGCCTAAAAATAGACTGCTATGAGCCCAGTTTGGGAGCTATTCATGACAAAAACAGACATTCAGCTGTCTCCTTCCTGTCCCCTGATTGTGTCTGGATCTTTTCTCCTTCCTACACCCAATAGGGAATGAAAATTCACTAGCCTAAGAGATGACATGTCTGAAAACAGTTCAGACTCTTCAAAATTAAAGAAAAATGTGCACACTGTATTCATCTTACTGTTTTTTCCTATTCTAACAATTAAGAGCTGAATGGTTATATTTGCATGCTAGTGTCTTAACAGGATTACAGTATTAATCTTAAATCTGTTTTTAAACTAAAAACTCTGTGGCCCTGAAACTCCCTTGCAGCAACACTATCTAGTACTGAACTCTCCGGCTAGTGAAAAACAGACTGTCCTCTAATAAAACCTGTAACTCTGTTAGTCCAGTTTCTCTGTAAGTTTCCACGGGTGCTCCATGTGGACCTTCCTTTAGGAAAACAAACGAGACAGAAAAGCTATAAAAAATTCTGATCCAGGACTATTTACAACTTGTACCCCAAGGTGATAATAGCATGTCAGCAAATTTGAGCCACTGAACAGCAGAGGAACACAAAAATAACTGCTTTACCTGCTCTGTGAGAGACTGTTAATACATATGAGATCGTGGTAGATCAGAAAATGAGAAAAGAACAAAAGTTTCAACTTTCTCACAAAATGTCCATAACTGAAAATTCAGAATGATACTTCTTCCTACCATGACTGCATAGGGCTTCATTTCCCAGGCGTGGAGGTTGGTATTATCAATAATAATGGGGGATATGCCATTCCTCATTGCTTTTCTTGCTGCAACACAATGTTATACAACAGTGAACAACATGCAACAGTCAGAGAGAAAGGGTGAGCATACCCATATCTTGTCATTTTATTACAGCATGTCCTCATCACACAAAGTTAATGCCGCCTATTTCAGGACCCATTATCAATCATTTTCTCTTTCCTGGAATCTAGGAAGGTTTGCATTCTGTTTGGGCGGAGGGGAGAATGGCAATTAAATGTATCATTCTGCAGCAGCTACAATCTACTAGTAAGTGCACAATAGGATTTCTCAGGAGTCTGAAAAAGAATTGGTCACCTCTTTTCTGGTTCCATTCATGAGCCTCCTCTAGGAAGTCTGGATTGAACTCATAGGTGCCATCTTCCCTGAAGAAAAAGTCATCCGTGCTGAAAATCAGGGCCCTGGGAAAGTCGTGTTGCAATTGTCTGGAAAGTGGGGAAGAAGAGATTGTTTTATGGCCTTGCATTATTGTAATAGAAAATCATCTCCTTCTGGTTCTAACATTTAGCAATTTGTAATTATGAGACCACCAGGTTTTGAATTGTTGAAATTCAATTTAAAAACAGAGATGCTTATTATCTCTAGAAGGCCCTGCTCCTATCAAAGAAGCCGGAGTGGGCTAAGAGGCAACTGTGAGCGTTGCCTAACTCTGGACACTAAGACGTGCTGTCACTGCCACTGACTTCTGCAGCAACCAGGACTGAGAGCGAGAACTGGGAGCTGACAGTGTGATGGCAGTCTGTCCTTACGGGCCCAGTTCCTGCCGCTGTTCCTCTGGGAGGTGCCAGTGCCCTTTTCCTCTCCCTTAAACTCTGTCCTGTCCTGGGTCCCATCTCCTGGAACTCTGTTCTCTCTAAGGACCCATCTCAGAAACTAATTCTTGCTCAAGTATGAAATGTAGATAAAAGTGATGGGTGTGTACTACCCCTACTAGGTAGCATTTTTACATTTTTTAAAATATATTGTTATTGATTTCAGAGAGGAAGGGAGAGGGGAAGAGAGATAGAAACATCAATGATGAGAGAGAATCACTGATTAGCTGCCTCCTGCACACCCCACATGGGATCAAGCCCGCAACCCGGGCTTGTGCCTGATTGAGAATCCAACTGTGACCTCCTGGTTCATAGGTTGTTGCTCAACCACTGAGCCGTGCCAGCTGGGCCATATTTACATTTTAACAGTGACCCAAACCAAATGAAAACACAAAGGAGAAGGAAAGAGATAGGCTTAACATTCCCCACATCTTCCTAAATCTCTGTCACTCACTCTAAATATGAAAATATCAGAAAAAAATAAAAACTACCATGGAGTCCCCCCTTTAAAGCAAAAAAACAAAAAAAGCATATTATGCACAAAATAACAAGATGTTTTCACTTAAACATCTTTCTTAGGGGAGAAGATGGATATTATGCTAGGTAGTAAGTGGGTAAATCCCTGAGCTTCCTCATCTGTAAAAATCAAGGGTAATGGCACCTATCTTGCTCAGTGATGACAAGCTTACCTTATAATAGACAAACATGTAAAATAACTGTCCCTCCACTAAGCTCACCAGCCAATCAGGAGAGTATGCAAAATACCCAACAAAGATGGTGGTTAATTTGCATACATAGGCGCAAAGCGGCGGGGCGAAGACTGAAGGCTCCAGCCGGAGGAAGGCCTGGGTCCCAGGTGCCGGAGGAAAACCAGTGCCGGCAGCCAGGGGAAGGGAAGGCCTATTGCACGAATCTCTTCGTGCAACAGGCCTCGAGTCTATATAATAAAAGCCTAAGCGACCTTTATGGCAGAATGACCAGAACAATTGGTCACTATAACATGCACTGACCACCAGGGGGCAGACGCTCAACACAGGAGCTGCCCCCTAGTGGTCAGTGCGCTCCCACAGAGGGAGTGCCGCTCAGCCAGAAGACGGGCTCAGGCTGGCTAGCTCAGCAGCGGTGGCAGGAGCCTCTCCCGCCTCCGCAGCAGCGATGAGGAGAAGCAAGCGAAGTGGTAAGGAGCAGCGAGTAGGTGGGCAGTAAGGAGTGAGGGGTTCCCAGACTACGAGAGGGATGTTGACTGCCGGCTTAGGCCCGCTCCCCAGCAGACATTCCCTGAGGGGTCCCAGATTGCGAGAGGGCGCAGGGACCACCCCCTCCTGCATGAATTTCGTGCATAAGGCCTGTAGTGATCTAATAACATGGGAAAGCTCCTAGGGCAGTGGTCGGGAAACTGCGGCCCCTCGAGTGTGGCTCATCCACAAAATACCACGTGCGGGCGCGCACGTACTGTGCGACTGAAACTTCGTGGCCACACTCAAGGGGCCAAAGAGCCGCATGTGGCTCGCGAGCCGCAGTTTGCTGACCACTGACCTAGGGCAACCCCTGACAACAGTGAATGTGTTTCTTTCCATTATCCCTACAACACTCGCGAGCCTAATTCTAACTTCAAGACAAATTCAGCCTGACCAGTGTGGCTCAGTGGTTGAGTGTCGACCTATGAACTCTTTTTCTCGTTTGTTCATCTCCATCAAGAAAAATCATCTCTGGCCAAGAAAGAACAGCATGAATGTGAGGCACTGGGACCGCAGAGAGTGAGCACCTACATCACTGGGAAAGACTTGGGTTCAGGTGTTGCCTCTGCCCCTTCTGGTCATGTGACCTATCTCTCTAAGTTTCTGTTTTCTTAACTGAAAACTACAGATTAAACAGAGCTTCTAACCCAGCCAACATGGCTCAGTGGTTGAGCGGCAACCTATGAACCACAAGGTCACAGTTGGATTCCCAGTCAGGGCACATGCCCAGGTTGCAGGCTTGATCCCCAGTGTTGGGTGTGCAGGAGGCAGCCAATCAATGATTCTCTCATCATTGATGTTTTGATCTCTCACTCCCTCTCCCTTCCTGAAATCAATAAAAAAATATATAGTTTTTTAAATCTATTAAGGAAAAAAAAAAAGAAACAGGAATCTGGCTGTCTCTCTTGATAGCCTTGTGGGAAAAGGTGGACCAGAAGATAATATATTTTATTTTATTTTTTTTAAATATATTTTATTGATTTTTTACAGAGAGGAAGGGAGAGGGAGAGTTAGAAACATCAATGAGAGAGAAACATCGATCAGCTGCGTCCTGCACACCCCCTACTGGGGATGTGCCCACAACCAAGTTACATGCCCTTGACCGGAATCGAACCTGGGACCCTTCAGTCCGCAGGCCAATGCTCTGTCCACTGAGCCAAACCAGTCAGGGCAAGATCATATATTTTAATACCCAAAGAATATTAGATAATTATCCAACTCATTAAACATTTATTGAGCACTTGGCATGTGCCAAGTATTATGTAAAGTGTTAAGGTACAAAAGTAAAATAAAGTAACTGCTTTTAAGGAGTTCACAGCCCAGCCAAGGAGCCAGACCCTGCCTACTGGCCTGACGCAGTGCAATGAGCTGGACACCTGAGTCCTACAAGCACTTAGGGTGGGGAGCCAGTTCTGACAGGAAAGCACCGTCAAGGAAACTGTTGCCTCTCAGGGAAGGAACTAAGAGGAGGAAGCTCCTGATAGAGGGCGTGTTATGAGCAAGAGGCAGGAAAATGAGAACAAAGATACTGTGCTTAAAAGTGCAAATTTTTTTCTTAAATAATAACATTTTTTAAAAGTGGAAATCGTATTTGAAACACTTTTCAATTCTGAGTACTACACAATCTATAGAGGGAGTTGGCAAGCTGGAGTGTGTCCAGAGAGGAGTGTCCAGGCCAATTTGAGGTCTGAAAACCATGGAAACTGTCAGATGAGCAAAGATCGCAAAGGAGTGTTAGGGAAAACAGATGATACAAGTAGAACATATGGTCACCCCCAGACCCTGGGAAGTCTGTGTGGAAAGGGAATGAACTTGTTCTGCGGGTTAGCGTTTGGGTCGGGCTTAGCTGGGCAGTTCCGCTGATCCTGCCTGGGACCGCTCCTGCAGCGCAGGCCTCATGCAGTCCGGGGTGCTGGCTGCTCGCTGCCTGTTACCCACATGGTCTCTCATCCTCACCCAGGTTCGCCCAGGCCTCTTCACTCATTCCAAGCGGGCGAAAATGGAAGCTGCCAGGCATCCACCACATGCTATCCTCCAAAGCAAGTCATTGCCGACCCTCACTACAGGACAGGACACAGAGAGTAGAAAAGGCAGCAAAAGAGGCAGCAATTTCAAATCTACCACAGATATTGAAAGTGATATCAAAGAGAGGTACAAAGAGGATTTGATGAAAGAAATTCACACTTTTCCATATAATGTTTTTTATTTTACTTTAAAGATATTCAAACTAAAAACCCCAAATCATAAGTCCTAACTTGAACCTCTAATGCAAGCAACTGTTATAAAGACACAACAGAAACAGTCTAAGGACAGCAGTGAATGCATGTTCAGGTATGTGTATTTTATATTTGTGAACACTTTACAGTTTCTAAGTTATTTTCATCAATATTATCTTGTCTATTAATGAGAGCTACGTTCAAAGGTTAAATAATAGTGTATAACTTATTTTCCTTATCTTTTGTGTGCTAATTAAGCAACTATGGATATGGGTTCTAAGATTTTTGTTTTTCTCTTTGGTCCCAGATTTAAGCCCTTATAAATCTGGTTTCATTTGTTTTCCTAAATCTGCCACTCACACAGTTTGTTTTGGTTTTTTATCATTTTCAGATTTGAAAGCAGTCTTATTGACTCTTGTTTTCCTCTTTTTTTATGGCTTATGTAAGCTATTGTAAGTAAATATTCTGATGTTTCCTTTAAAAAAAACTTTAAGACACAATTCACATCTTATTTGAATTCTATTCTTTTCTAGAAAACAAAAACAAATCACAACAGAGAAACTACTCTCCTCCTAGATTGCAAAGCTTTATTTAAAAGTAAAATTGCTCAAGACCATGTCTCACCATTTCCTAAGACATATCTGACTGTAGCCTACAGTCCTCCTAACAAGCAGCTCCTTTACAGCTCTAATGGAACTGGGGGTGCGGTGATCTTCCTGAATGATTACTCCTTCAAAAACATGTCCTATCTTCACCTGAGTGTTCAATTAGCATTGATAGCCACCATAGCATCTTGAATGTGCAAGACAACAGAAGCTCTCCTAATAAATAAAGACCTTATTAAATAGACAATCTTCTCAGACTTGAGTGGAAGTAACACCATTCCATCCACTTCAGAAGTGGTAAGGACAGTGCCCCAGGTCCAGCTCTTTGTTGTGGTGGATCAGGAGCCTCATGCAGGGGGGAAACTGAGAAAATGGAAATACAATAAAAGGAGGGAAAAGGAAAGAAAATTACTTCCACAGAACCTTCACCTCCCCAGTTCCCCGCTAAATTTACTTAAAATCGCTACTATGGAAGAAACTCAGGTACAACCATGATTTCACAACTTATCATTTCTTTCATGATTAGTGACATTGAGGATCTTTTCATATGTCTATTGGCCATCTGTGTGTACTCTTTGTTGAACTATCTATTTGGATCCTTTATCCATTTTTAATTGAATTATTTGGGGGGGGGGGGGGTTGGTGTTAAGTTGTATAAGTTCTTCATAAATTTTGGATATTAACCCCTTATCAGATGTATCATTGGCAAATATGTTCACCCATTCAGCAGGCTGTCTTTTCATTTTGCTGATGGTTTTCTGTACTGTGCAAAAACTTTTTGTTCTGATATAATCCCACTTGTTTATATTTTCTTTTGTTCCCCATGCCCAAGGAGATATATGAGAAAAATTATTACTAAAAAATGTCCGAGATTTTACTGCCGTGTTTTCTTCTAGGAGTTTTATGGTATCAAATCTAACATTTAAGTTTTCAATCCAGTTTGAGTTTATTCTTTGTATGGTGGAAGTTAGTGATCTAGTTTCAATTTTTTGCCTATATCTGTCCAATTTTCCCAACACCATTTATTGAATAGACTATCTTTCCCTCCATTGTATGTTCTCAACTCCTTTGTCAAATATTAATTGATCATATAGGCATGGGTTTATTTCTGGGCTCTCTATTCTGTTCCATTGATCTACAATTGGTTTTTATGCCAGTACCATGCTGTTCTGATTACTTTAGCTTTGTAGTGTAGTTTGATATCAGGTAGCATGATTCCTCCAACTTTGTTTTTCTTTCTCAAGATTACTGTGGCTATTCAGGGTTTTCTGTGGTTCCATACAAATTTGTGGATTATTTATTCTAATTCTCCCATGTATTTTTTTTAATATATTTTTATTGGTTTCAGAGAGGAAGGGAGAGGGGAGAGAAAGATAGAAACATCCTATATAATAAAAGCCTAGTATGCAAATTATCCCCTCAAAGGGGAATCAACTGGGCGTTTGACCAGGGGGCGGGGCCAGCGGCAGCGGTGGCAGCCGGGAGAAGTGAGGCCCCCCACCCCAGCCAGTGGCCACAGTGGCAGGTGGCCAGAGGAAGGGAGGCCCCCATGGCCGACAGCAGCGGCAGGCAGCTAAAAGAAGGGAGGCCCCCCCAGCCCACGACGGCGGCAGTGGCAGCAGTTGGCCAGGGGAAGGGAGGCACCCCGGCTGGCAGCCGGCAGCCGGCAGCCGCTAGGGACCCTACATGTGCACGAATTCTGTGCACTAGGCCTCTAGTCAATGGTGAGGGAGAATCACTGATGAGCTGCCTCCTGCACTCTCCCTCCTCCCCCCAGGGATCAAGCCTGCAACCTGAGCATGTGGCCTTGACTGGAATAGAGCCTGAGAGCTTCAGTCCGCAGGCCAATGCTCTATCCACTGAGCTAAACCAGCAAGGGCTTCACATGTATTTTTTTTTTTAATGCTTCTTCTTCTTTTCTTTTTTAAAATATATTTTATTGATTTTTTACAGAGAGGAATGGAGAGGGATAGAGAGTTAGAAACATCGATGAGAGAGAAACATCGATCAGCTGCCTCCTGCACACCCACCACTGGGGATGTGCCCGCAACCAAGGTACATGCACTTGACCGGAATCGAACCTGGGACCCTTGAATCCACAGACCAACGCTCTATCCACTGAGCCAAACCAGTTAGGGCTTCACATGTATTTTTGTTGTTGTTGTTAATCCTCACCTGAGGATATTTTTTTCCATTGATTTTTTTTTTTTTTTTTTTTTTTTTTAGAGAGAGAGTGGAAGGGAGGAGGAGAGACAGAAGGAGATAAACATCTATGTGAGAGAGACACATTGATTGGCTGCCCTGACCGGGGATCAAACTTGTAACCCAGGTACGTGCCCTTGACCAGAATCAAACCTGAGACCCTTCAGTCTGTAGGCCAATGCTCTAACTACTGAGAAAACCAGCCAAACCAGCCAGGGCTCACATGTACTTTTGAAGAACCATTTGAAAGTAAGTAGAGACATCATGACACTTTGTTCCTAAATTCTTTGTTAAGTGTCTCCTAAGAATAAGAACATTCTCCTACATGGAGGGATAGAGGCATGAAACAGGCTGATCCTACACCCACTTTGGCATTTTTTTAATTGAGGGGGATATTTCCACTGTGGAAGCTCCCTGTGAGAAGCAAGGGGCTCCAGTCCCACACCAGACCCCTAGCCAAGGGCTGCAGAGCTGGGAAGATAAGTCCCCATAACTATGGGCTGTAAAAAACAGCAGGGATTGTGGCTGAGTGATGGAGGTTGCTGGAGACCCAGCAGTTCCTCTTAAAAAGCCGGTGTATGGACTTACTTGGACTTGATCCCTCTGGGCTCTAGTGCTGGGATGGTGGCTTTGGGGGACCCAGGGATGTACAGGGAGGAACTGGACTGTCTGGCATCAGGGCAGGAACTCTGGGGCAGCTTTCTCCCAGACAAGGGTGCTCATAGGGGTCATTATTACTGTGCTGGGACCTCCCCCATTCCAGGACCAACTGGCAGCCATTTTTGAGTTTCCATCAGCCAGGCCCACACTGTTTGCTCTACTCAGGTGATTCCCTGAGACCCCGCCCCATCCAGTTTTCAGCCCCACCCAAGCTGTCTGCAGTGATTTTTGCATATGAATGGCCTGTCCTGGCTCAGGCTTCAGACTTTTCAAATAAGCAGTAGCTGGCTTCAGGATGCCCCAAACCTATCAATAAAAGGTCCAAGACCCAGCACTAGCACCTGCCTGCCTTGCTTCACAGCTGAGCCTCGCATAGGCACTTCCAAGCCTAATACAAGTAGCAACCATCTGCAGATCCCTCTGTAGCTCCTGCGGGGTGGCCCTACACAGTGACTGACTTTGCACCTCCCAGGAAGCCACAGAGCCAGTGCACCTGGTGGACAGCTTCAGGCCATACCAAATTACAAGTCTACACATCCACAAGGAACAAACCCAAGAGGCAGACTCAGTGAGCATCAAAGTCCCACTGAAGCAAGTCCTGCTCCATAGGGGTGTCTCCTGCACAGCATCTCTTCCACTGTAGTTGCTGTAGTCCAATTCCTTCCAGTGATGCCAATAACAATCAAGTCTCAATTATAAGACGACTGTGCACACAGCCCACACAGGGGTACACCTAGAAGACCCACCCCAGGTAACTGAAGAGGCTGAGCCACTGGGCCCTACAGGACACCTACTACAGAAGGCCACTCTACAAATTCCAGGAGAATAGCTCTACCTAATACATGGAAACAAATATAGGGAAGCAGCCAAAATGCAGAGACAAAGAAACATGTCACAGATGAAAGAAATGGAAGCAAGCAAACTACTAGATACAGATTTCAAAACAATGATTATAAGGTTGCTCAAGGATCTTAATGAGAGCTTCAAGGGACTTAGTGAGACTTACAGGTATCTTAGAATTTCAAAGACATGAAAAAGGACCAATCAGAAATTAAGCATACACTAATTGAAATAAAGAAAAATTTATAGGAATTCAACAATAGAGTAGAGGATTAACAAAAAAGAAAGAAAAAGAACCTGAGGTGTTGAAGAATCAAGAGACCTAGGCTAGTTCATATGCTAATCAATAAAATCAATAATAAAATAATATTTAATAAATAATTAAGATAAAATAACAATATTTAAAATGAATCTGCTCATGGATTTAAAAAGTTTCCTAGTATATGTCCAACTGAGAATGAAGCTAGGAAAGCCTTTTTGTATAGCAAATGACATTTACTTTGTTGTTTAATAAATGCTTTGTCCATAACCTGCATCTATCCCGCCAAGTTATTGAACAAAACTATTTCAACTGTAAAGAGTTATTTTTATGGGCAGATCTCCTGGCATAGGAACCCACAATGGCCCCCTTGGCGACTGAGCAGGAGGAAGAAGTAGGGGTTGCTGTGAAAGAGTTGACTGGGCAGAAAGTGCTCTGGGGGCCCGCACACGGGGTCATCAGCACTACAGATACACAGCACAGAGAGGAAGGGAGAGGAATAGAGAGTTAGAAACATCGATCAGCTGCCTCCTGCACACCCTCCGCTGGTGATGTGCCCGCAACCAAGGTACATGCCCTTGACCGGAATCAGAACTGGGACCTTTCAGTCTGCAGGCTGACGCTCTATCCACTGAGCCAAACCAGTCAGGGCCTATATAATGTTTTTAAAAACGTCCATTTCGCCCAGAGAAACCAAGATGGAGGCATAGGTAAACACCGGAAATTGCTGCCTCGCACAACCACTTCAAAAATACAACTAAAAGACAAAACAGACATCACCCAGAACCACAGGAAGGCTGGCTGAGTGGAAATTCTACAACTAGAAAGAAAGAGAAAAGCACTGAGACTCAGAGGAGGTGCGGAAATAAAGTGCAGAGGTACGGAGGTGCGCGGAAAGGGCTGGCAACTGAGGACATGGTTGTCTTTTTCAATTGGGAGAGAGTCTCAAGGTCCCGACTGTTCTGAACACCAGTTCCGGGCAAGTCTCTGGGGACCCAGACTCATATGGGGAGAAACTGGACTGTCTGGCATCAGTCGGAACTCGAAGGCGGTTTTCTCTCAGAGGTGCTTGCAGTGATTACCGGGACACTGAGATGTGCGGCCTCTGAGGGTAGGACTGAGGAGCAGCCATAGCTGCTTGCTCCGCTCTGTTGATCCCCTGAGACCCTGCCCCACCCAAGCTGTGCACAGAGGCTTTTGCATATGAAAGGCCTGGCCCTTGGCAATCTGAAAATTACCTAACAAACTGCAGCTGAATCAGAGAGACCCAGAACTTCCAAAAGAAGGTCCAAGACCCCACAGCAGCTTGCATTGCTTCACAGCTGGGCCTCATCTGGGCACCTCCAAACCCCAAACAAAGAGGAGGAATCTGCAGATCTCTCCATAGCTCCTCCTGGGTAGCCTCAAGCAGAGGCTAAGTTAGCAACTCCTTAGAGATCCAAGAGCCAGTGTACCCAGTGGTCAGAGTGGGACCATCCAGATTACAACTCCTTAGATCCAAAAGGTACACAATCAAGGGGCAGACTCAGTGAGCACCAAAGCCCCACTGAAGCAAGTCTTGCCCCAGAAGGGTGTCTCCAGCACAGAAGTTCTCCCACTGTAGACACAGCTGATTCTCACAGCCAATTGGTCTGGAGGTGAATTCCTCCAAGTGATACCTACAATAATCAAGGCATAACTACAACAAGAGTCTGCACAAAGCCCACAAAGGGGTGCACCAAGACTGCCCACCTCAGGTAATTGGGGAGGCTGAGCCACTGGGTCCTATAGGACAGCTAGCACACAAAGCCACTCTATCAACACAGGGGAACATAAAAAATGCGGAGACAAAGAAACAGGTCACAAATGACAGAAATGGAGGAAAGCAAACTACTGGATATAGAGTTCAAAACCACACTTCTAAGGTTTTTCAAGAATTTTCTAGAAACCGCCGATTAATTTAGTGAGACCCTCAAGAAATCTAGTGAGACCCTCGAGGTTATGAAAAAGGACCAACTAGAAATTAAGCATACACTGACTGAAATAAAGAATATTATGCAGAGTTCCAACAGCAGACTAGAGGATCGCAAGAATCAAGTCAAAGATTTGAAATACGAAGAAGCAAAAAACACCCAACCGGAAAAAAAGAAAAAAGAAAAAAGAATCCAAAAATGTGAAGATAGTGTAAGGAGCCTCTGAGACAACTTCAAGCGTACCAACATCCGAATTATGGGGGTGCCAGAAGAAGAGAGAGAGATATTGAAAACCTATTTGAAGAAATAATGACAGAAAACTTCCCCTACCTGGTGAAAGAAATAGACTTACAAGTCCAGGAAGTGCTGAGAACCCCAAACAAAAGGAATCCAAAGAGGACCACACCAAGACACATCATAATTAAAATGCCAAGAGCAAAAGACAAAGAGAGAATCTTAAAAGCAGCAAGGGAAAAAAAGTCAGTTACATACAAAGGAGTACCCATACGACTGTCAGCTGATTTCTCAACAGAAACTTTGCAGGCCAGAAGGGAGTGGCAAGAAATATTCAAAGTGATGAATAGCAAGAACCTACAACCAGGATTACTTTACCCAGCAAAGCTATCATTCAGAATTGAAGGTCAGCTAAAGAGCTTCACAGATAAGGAAAAGCTAAAGGAGTTCATCACCACCAAACCAGTATTATATGAAATGCTGAAAGGTATCTTTTAAGAAGAGGAAGAAGAAGAAAAAGGTAAAGATACAAATTATGAACAACAAATACACATCTATCAACAAGTGAATCTAAAAATCAAGTGAATAAATAATCTGATGAACAGAATAAACTGGTGAATACAATAGAATCAGGGGCATAGAAAGGGAGTGGACTGACTATTCTTGGGGGATGGGAAGGGGTGTGGGGGGTGCGGGAAGAGACTGGACAAAAATCGTGCACCTATGGATGAGGACAGTGGGGGGGGGGGGGGTAAGGGCGGAGGGTGGGGTGGGAACCGAGTGGAGGGGAGCTATGGGGACAAAAAAGAGGAACAACTGTCATAATCTGAACAATAAAGATTTAATTTAAAAAAAGTTATTTTCATATTTAAAAAGTTAACAATTTGTTGCAGAAACATGAGAAAATAAGTCAAGGGGGAAAGTTCATAATCCTTCTCTCTAAAGTCAACAACTATTGATCAACAGATGTCTATCTTTCACACATTAGTCTATGGGGATATGTACGCCCCTTTCTTTGACCAAAATAGAGGATTTGTGTGTGTATGTATTTATAATATATAAATGTCATATATACTAGTTTATACATATATATGAAAAATAGATATAGATAGCTTTGTTACAGGATTTTTTAACATACACATCTGTTTCCATTAATGACAGCATGACTTATAAGCCATAGTGTCATTAATTTTTTTTTAATGTCTACACTGGCTCACATTTTTTTCTATTATATAAAGAAACTCTGTAAGGTACATTCTTGTCTTCCTGTGCTTGTCCAATTTTTGCCTTCAGATGAATTCCTGGAAGTAGGACTTATAGGTCAATGATAATAACCTATTCTGAAATGTTTCTTTTTAAATATGTTTTTATTGATTTATAGCGAGGGGAAGGAAAAGGGTACATAGAAACGTCATTGATTGGCTGCCTGTTGCACTCCCCCAACTGAGGATCAAGCCCGAAACCCGGGCAATGTACCCTGACCAGGAATCGAACCAGCAACCTCTCGGCTCATGGGTCAACACTCAACCATTAAGCCACACCAGCTGGGCTGAATGTTTTTTAAATGAAATAGAGATGCTAGAACAAACTTAGAGGGCATCCTAATTTGTTAGTACTCCAATGTAATGAAAAAAATTTTAAACCACATAAAACTCCAACTTTTTTTTAATGTCGCCAAATAATTTAAATAGATGGTTTCCACGCTCCCTTCAAAACAAATAGGTGAAAAACATAGAAATCCAACATTGATTTGGAAGACAAGACATATCCTAATTTCAAAAACATTTTTATTTCTTTAATCAAATGAAAATTAAAAGTTAAGCAGAAAAAGATGGACCTGTATTTTTATTCTTCTGATTCAAGAAATACATGTTTATTATAGAAAATACATAAAATAAAGAAATCATGAAATTCCCAGAATCCAACTATACATAAGATAGCCTCAGTTTTACCATTCTCTATACGTGTATTTTTTTAAAAAAAAAACAATTTGGCTTCGTGAGAACATCTCTCTGCTGCCATATAATAATAATAAAGATGGGAGAAACCAAGATGGCGGCATAGGTTAACGCCGGAGATTGCTGCCTCGAACAACCACTTCAGAGATATAACTAATGGACAGAACGGACATCATCCAGAACCACAGGAAGGCTGGCTGAGTGGAAATTCTACAACTAGGAGGAAAGAGAATATCATACCCAGACTCAGAGGAGGCGCAGTGCTGAAATGAAATTCTCAGGTGCAGAGTGCTCGTGGAGCGGGCTGGCGGCGGAGGGCGCGGTTGTTGTTTTCAATCGGGAGGGAGCTTCAGACTCTGAGCTCCAGAGCCGGGCCAGTCTCTAGGGACCCAGACTCAAACGAGAGAAGCGGGACTGTCTGGCTTCGGTCAGAACTCGAAGGCAGCTTTCTCTCCGAGGTTTGCAGCGGTTGCTGGGACTCTGAGAGGCAGAGCCTCTGTGGACTGGACTCAGCGCAGCCATAACTGCTTGTTCCACCCGCCTTGTAGATCCCCAGGGACCCGCCCTGCACAAGCCCTGAGCAGAGCCATTTGCCAGATAGCCTCAGGCAAAGGCTAGATTAGCACCGCCCTAGAGATCCAGCACAGAAGCTCTCCCACTGCAGACACAGCTGACTCTCATAGCCAGTTAGCCTGGAGGTCAAATCACCCCTGGTATTGCCGACAATCAAGGCTTAACTACAACAAGACTGCCCACAAAGACCACTAGGGGGTGCACCAAGAAAAGATAAAAAAATGCGGAGACAAACAAACAGGACACAAATGTCAGAAATGGAAGATATAGAGCTCAAAACCACACTTTTAAGGTCTCTCAAGAACTGTCTAGAAGCTGCCGATAAACTTAGTAAGGCCCTCGAAAAGACTGGTGAGACCGCCGATAAATGTAGTGAGATCCTCAAGAAATCTAATGAGACCCTCGATGTTGTGATAAAGAACCAACTAGAAATTAAGCATACACTGACTGAAATAAAGAATATTATACAGACACCCAACAGCAGACCAGAGGAGCGCAAGAATCAAGTCAAAGATTTGAAATGCGAAGAAGCAAAAAACACCCAACCGGAAAAGCAAAATGAAAAAAGAATCCGAAAATACGAAGATAGCGTAAGGAGCCTTTGGGACAACTTCAAGTGTACCAACATCAGAATTATAGGGGTGCCAGAAGAAGAGAGAGAGCAAGATATTGAAAACCTATTTGAAGAAATAATGACAGAAAACTTCCCCCACCTGGTGAAAGAAATAGACTTACAGGTCCAGGAAGCGCAGAGAACCCCAAACAAAAGGAATCCAAAGAGGACCACACCAAGACACATCATCATTAAAATGCCAAGAGCAGCCGAAACCGGTTTGGCTCGGTGGATAGAGCGTCGGCCTGCGGACTGAAAGGTCCCGGGTTCGATTCCCGTCAAGGGCATGTGCCTGGGTTGCGGGCACATCCCCAGTGGGAGATGTGCAAGGAGGCAGCTGATCGATGTTTCTCTCTCATCGATGTTTCTAATTCTCTATCTCTCTCCCTTCCTCTCTGTAAAAAATCAATTAAAAAAAATATATTTAAAAAAAAAATGCCAAGAGCAAAAGACAAAGAGAGAATCTTAAAAGCAGCAAGAGAAAGAAACCCAGTTACCTACAAGGGAATACCCAGACGACTGTCAGCTGATTTCTCAACAGAAACCATGCAGGCCAGGAGGGAGTGGCAAGAAATATTCAAAATGATGAATGCCAAGAACCTACAACCAAGATTACTTTATCCAGCAAAGCTATCATTCAGAACTAAAGGTCAGATAAAGAGCTTCACAGATAAGGAAAAGCTAAAGGAGTTCATCACCACCAAACCAGTATTATATGAAATGCTGAAAGGTATCCTTTAAGAAGAGGAAGAAGAAGAAAAAGGTAAAGATACATATTATGAACAAGAAATATGCATCTATCAACAAGTGAATCTAAGAATCAAGTGAATAAATAATCTGGTGATCATAATAGAATCAGGGACATAGAAAGGGAATGGACTGACTATTCTTGGGGGGAAAGGGGTGTGGGAGATGCGGGAAGAGACTGGACAAATATCGTGCACCTATGGAAGAGGACAGTGGGTGGGGAGTGAGGGCGGAGGGTGGGGCGGGAACTGGGAGGAGGGGAGTTATGGGGGAAAAAAAGAGGAACAAATAATCTGAACAATAAAGATTTAATTTAAAAAAAAAATAGATACAGAGGCAGAGCTGCCTCGAACAGACGGTGAAACTACAGCAGGAAGGCCGGGAAGGGTGGGAGGGCAGGAGGGGGGTGGGTAAGAGATCAACCAAAGGACTTGTATGCATGCATATAAGCATAACCAATGGACATAAGACACTGGGGGGTAGGGGAGGCCAGGGGATTGTCATGGGCGGGGGGGAAAAAAAGGAGACATATGTAATACTTTTTGTAATACTTTAAGCAATAAAAAAAATAATAATAAATAAATAAATAAATAAAAATAAAAAAACAATTTGGTATTCTCCTTTTCTCCTCCACTGCCCCCACCCCCACCCCCCAAAAAAGTAGGCAAGGCAACTCCCCGAGGGCGGCAGCCTGTGACATCCATCACCCCATTTCACCTCACTGCACGCCTCCCTTAGCTATTGAGCTGTCGCCTATTTCCTTGTTTACGTCCCAGATTTCTGTATAAATGCATAACCCAACCCAAGGCTGTGCCAAAGGAACCCCAGAACTGCCAACACCCAGAGGAACAGGAGAACTCGCAGAGCTGCTTCCATCTTCACTTTAAAGTTTAACAAGTTCTCAAAGACATTTAATCTTCACAAGAGCTCTCTGAAGTAGGCAGAGCAGATATCCTCTCTTAACCTGACAGGAAACCGGGGTAAAGAGCAGTTGAGTAAAGGTCACAGCTAGTGACTGGCAAAACTTAGATTTGAAGCCATAAATGGACTCCAAAGTCAGAGCTCTTCACCTAGCAATTATTAACAAACTAAGTCTGGCAACTAGAACGGAGTCAGAAGGATCTTCAATAAATCATCTAACCTAATCCTCTCTTCTTATTCACATATAAGGAAAATAAGTCCCAGAGAGGTTAGGTGATTGCCTAAAGTCACCAGCTATTTCCTAAGGAACAGGATCAGGCACAGACTCCCAGACCAGTGCTCCCACCAGTTGTCCCTAAAGAAATGGCCTTCAATAAGCTGGTGTCTCATCCAGTGTCTTCTGATAAGCCAGACTTCACCCAGGAATTTAAATCCCAAAAGTGTAGAATGTTAGAGCAAGAAGGGACCTTAAAGGCCACTGAGGCCAAGGCACTCACTTTACAGATGAGGAAGGTGAGGCCCAAAACTCACAGCTTCTGATGGTCAAATCTATGTACCTCCACACATCATATGACTTCCCTCTGAACAATTATAAACATAATATGGACAAAGACATTACTTCCTTCTTTAACAGTGTGTGATAGCCCACAGATCAGCAAAGCCAAAGTGAAACTAAACAGGATTTGAATCCAGAAGTTACTTCCTTATTAACAGAGGTCAATCCCCCTGCCCGCCCACCCCACCCCCCTTAAAAATGTATCACAAAATAACCCCACTCTGCACCCTCCACCTCTCCATCCAGAGAGAAACCTACTGAAATAGGTTTTAGTTAAGGGTACTAACAGCCTTTTGGAAGTCAGCCATCGCATTAATCTGTGAAAATGTAGCAATATTGTTTTGCTAAAGGCTTCTACTCCACAAATGAGCTGGGAATCTTAACTACAACTGGCAACACATCACCAGGGCTGTCACAGTTCCCTGACCCTCCTCCCATCCGAACCATCTCCTGAATGTATGCTCCCTGGTTCTTCTTTGGCCTCATCTCTCTAAGGAAATGGAAAGCTCTCTGAGGACAAGGGACCACTTCTTCCACTGAAAACATACACTGCGCTTGGCAGAGCAAGACATGGCCCCTGCCTTCAAAAAAAACTTACACAAGGATAAACAGAACCATGTGCAAAACCCAGCGCAGTCACAGAGGTGTAACAGGAAGCCCAGAAGGCGAGATGCTACTGGTGGGTGGGTGGCTGAGTCCTAAAGGGCTAGCATCATGGGGCAGTGGGAGGTGGCGGGCAGGACAGGCAGCGAGAGAACCCAGCAACGTTGCTGGAAGCTCAGGTGCAGCAGGGAGTGGTGGGGCTGAGGCTGGCCTGGTGGGCCTAGCGAGCTGGCAGCAGGCGACAAGCCCTCGTAGTCCGAGCTGACCTGGCACTCCGGCCTCCTACGCAATTCGCGGGTGAACTCATTAGGGCGCCCATCGCGTGGCGCTGTCACCAGGGTCTGCGGGCCGCGCCAGCACCCTCCCGCGCACCTGAGCGCCTCCGCAGCGGCCCCAGCCACGCAGCTGCCCAACCTGCTCGGTTCCCAGCGCGCCGCCCGCCCCCGCCCTGGGCCCTACCCCTGCCCGCGCCTCTCCGCCGGGGCAAGACGCCCCTGGACGCGGCGGCGGTGCCTGCGCGCGGTGGGCGGCCCCGCGGCTTGCTCTGCCGTCGCCCCCAGGTTTGCCTGACGAGGAACCCGGCGGGCCTCCTGCCCCAAGGCCAAGGCGGCGCAGGTCCTCCTCGGCCTCCGGCAGCGGCGGCCAGGGCCGTGCCACCTGGGGCTGGCGCGGGTCGCAGCGCCAAGACCGTGCCCGAGGAGCCCGGCGCGGCACCCACGGCGCGGCCGGGCTCCGCACAGCCGGGCTGGGCCAGGCGCGGGCCGGGCAGGTGGCGTTACCTGGCCAGCGTGGTTTTCCCCGAGCCCGGGAGGCCTCGCAGGAGGTAGAGGTGTTTCCTAAAGCTGTGGCGGCGCGGGGGTGTCCCACGCGGGGGCGGCGGGGCTGGCGCCCGTGTCTGCGACTGCTGGAGGCTCAGCCTCCCAAAGGATTCGAGAAAACTCTCCTCCATGGGGCCGGGGCTGCAGCGAGGACCCCGGGTTCCCTGTCCTGAAGTCCCGGCCTTGGCCAAAGCTGTTGTTTTTGTGGCGCTCCGGCCATGTGATAGATGGAGGGGCGGCGCTGGCAGCCCAGCCCCTCCTCCCCGCCCGCCGAGCTGCGCTGCAGGGGAGGGGGCGTCCCCACCTGGAAGCTGACAGCCGGGAAAGGCGGGCTCGCCGGGCCGCCCACTGCCCTGCGCGGCCAGAGAGGGCTGCCCGGGACGCTGGGGCACTGACGGCCGCCTGGAAGCCAGGCCCTCACCCGCCCCACCCACGACGGCCTGGACTTTGAAAGTGAAATAATTTTAGTTGTTGAACGTGGACAGGGTTTTGAATAGTAAAGGCCACTGTCTTCCCCAATTGTGAGCAGCAACAGTGTCCCAAAGGCTAACACCACCCTCCCAGGCCTGTATTTTTTTTTTAATCCTTTATCACCTTGCCAAAAGTATTCTTAGAAAGCTTTATTGTCTCTACATAACTTTAAGTATCTTCTTATAAAGAGGACCCCTTAAAACTCAGATTGACCTGTGCACAGTCGCATAACCTAGGCCCTGGGAGAAGGAAGGGCTGCTATCAGGCAGGTACATGTTTTGCTGTCCCCTGACAGACGTGGCCTCTCTGGGACCCATTTTAGAGCCTCCCCGGCAACTTCTCCCCTGCCCCCCCACCCCCACCCCCGCCCCAAACAAGGAGCACTCTACTGAAACCATTTATACAGAAGCACCCAGAATTAAGTTCCAGTTCAAGGAACTGCTGAGCACCAGTGGGTTGGTCACCAATGTGGATAAAAAGGCCACATGCTAACTTGACTAACTCAGGAAAGTGTACATAGTGGCCTAGCAAACTCTAAGACCTAAGGTAACCACAGAGGATGGTCTGAAATGAAAACTTTAACTAAAAGTAGTATGGTGAGTAGTCACCTCCTAGGCGGTATCTTCCCTGACAAGGTCAGTCTTTACCTTAACTGAGCCTATTATCTTTAGTAATTTGTAACTTCCCATTTTTTCCAGGCCCCTCAGGGCACGACCAGATGCCCTAGGCCAGTGGTCGGCAAACTCAGTAGTCTACAGAGCCAAATATCAACAGTACAACGATTGAAATTTCTTTTGAGAACCAAATTCTTTAAACTTAAACTATATAGGTAGGTACATTGTTATTAACTTAATTAGGGCACTCCTAAACTGGCCGTTGCTAAAAACGTCCTCAATCTGATTGAGGTACGTTCGCTGAGGTCGACCCCTTCCAACTCTCCCATCCACACTCGTCTTGTATACTTGTTTCGTCTGTCTCCTTTCCGAAAACCAACTTCTGTGCATGGGAAGTTTCAATCGCACTGTATGTTCGCGCCCGCACGTGGTATTTTGTGGAAGAGCACACTCAAGGGGCCAAAGAGCCGCATGTGGCTCATGAGCAGCCTTTTGCCGGTTTGCCGACCACTGCCATAGGCTCCAGGACAGATACCACTACTTCCTTCATTGTTATTGTTATCATGTTAATTGTTAACTGTTAACTATCCTGCACTCACCTAAGTAAATGAAGTAGTGTCTATCATTTTACTTTTTATCCAATCCCAGAGGTTACCCCACCCCGCCTCCCACACCCCCGATTTGCTTTCTCCCAAATCCCTAATCTATCACCAATGGATTTCACGTAACACACTTACGTCTCCTCCTTTGATTGTAATGTATAAAACAAGGTGGAGAACTGCCATTCTCCAGATGGAGCATTATCCCAATCCGTTGATTGTCGACAGTTTGGCTCAAATAAACTCACAGAAATTCTTTACAGGTTTCAATATTTTTATGTTAACACCACAAAGGATGGTCTGAAATTAAAACTTGAATTAAAGCCAAGACCGGTTTGGCTCAGTGGATAGAGCGTTGGCCTGTGGACTGAAGGGTCCCAGGTTCGATTCCGGTCAAGGGCATGTACCTGGGTTGCCGGCATGTCCCTGGTGGGGGATGTGCAGGAGGTGGCTGATCGATGTTTCTCTCTCATCGATGTTTCTCTCTATCTCTCTCCCTTCCTCTCTGTAAAAAAATCAATAAAGTGTATTTTAAAAAAATAAATAAATAAATAAAAATAAAACTTGAATTAAAAAGCTGTTTATAGTGGGTAGTTATGTCCTAGGCCAGTATCTTCCTTTACAAAGATAAATTCGATCTTTACTGAGCCTATTGTCTTTTTGCATCTAAAATAACATACCTGTGAAATGTCAGGGTAACTTGTAACTTCCCTTTTTCTGGACCCCTCAGGGCACAACCAAATATGCCAGGGCGCCAGGGCAGAAACCACAAATTCCTTCATTGTTATTATGTTATTGACTGTTAACTGTCCTCTGCCCACCTAAGTAAAAGAATTATGTGTCTTATTTTACTTTTTTTAAATAATATATTTTATTGATTTTTCACAGAGAGGAAGGGAGAAAGAGAGTTAGAAACATCGATGAGAGAGAAACATCGATCAGCTGCCTCCTGCACATCTTCCACTGGGGATGTGCCCGAAACCAAGGTACATGCCCTTGACCGGAATCGAACCTGGGACCTTTCAGTCTGCAGGCCGACACTCTATCCACTGAGCCAAACCGGTTTCAGCTTATTTTACTTTTTTAATCAACCCCAGAGGTTTCCCGATTTGCTTTCTCCCGCCTCCCTAATCTATCACAAGTGGATTTCATGTAACCCACTTACATCTCCTTCTTTGATTGTAATGTACAAAACAAGGTGAAAAGCTGCTATTCTCCTGCGCATTATCACAATACATTGAGATTCTGCTTCCTGGCAATTGTTGACAGTTTGGCTCAAATAAACTCACAAAAATTCTTTACAGGTTTGAATGTTGTTTTTTGTTTGTGCTTTTTACGTAACACCTTAGTACTCTCCAGTATTGCACATTCAAAACTGACAGTGGCCCTAGCTGGTTTGCCTCAGTGGATAGAGCGTCAGCCTGTGGACTGAAGGATCCCGGGTTTTATTCCGGTCAAGGGCACATGCCCTGGTTGTGGGCTCATCCCCAGTAGGGGGCATGTAGGAGGCAGCCGATCAATGATTCTCTCTCATCATTGATGTTTTGATCTCTCTCTCCCTCTCCCTTCCTCTCTGAAATCAATAAGAATATATATATATATTTTTTTAAAATGACAGTGATTCTATCTTTGAACCAAATTTCAAGATGGACAGACTGAAAGATGATATTAAATATTAACACCATCCACCTTTGGCTGTAATAATTATCAAAAATACATTCTATCTCTGGCAGCTAAGGTATAAAACTTTTCAAAAGGAATTATGGCCCTAACCAGTTTGGCTCAGTGGATAGAGCATCAGCCTGTGGACTCAAGGGTCCCAGGTTCGATTCTGGTCAAGGACATGTACCTTGGTTGCGGCACATCCCCAGTGGGGAGTGTGCAGGAGGCAGCTGATCGATGTTTCTAACTCTCTGTCCCTCTCCCTTCCTCTCTCTGTAAAAAAACAAATCAATAAAATATATTTTTTAAAAAAAAGGAATTATGAAGAAAAGCAATTTCCTTCTAAAACAAAATCCAGAGACTTCACAGTAAGCCTTGGAAGGGACTCTCCAAGTAGGGAGAGAGCACTGTACTGAGAATTTCCCCTTCCCCTTGGGATTTCCCTAGGAGGAGGGGCTGCTCTCATTTGAAAATCCCTTCCCAGCATTGGGGGAAGGATACTTTGTGATTCTTCTTAGCACTGGGGAATTTCAAAAGCTTCTCTAAATAGTAGAGGAAGCCATATGGAACAGAATTACAGGGTGGTGCAAAAGCATGCTCACAGTTGTGAGTGCTGAGACACAGGCTTTATTCTCGTGTTATCATTCATTATTGTGTGGCCACACACTAAACCTGACAAGCTCAGAGGCCTGCATGGCGGCCTTAAAAACTCAGACACCTGGAGGGATAAGGACACATATGTAATACCTTAATCAATAAAGAAAGAAAGAAAAAAACCTCAGACACCTAAAGTAAACACATAGGATGGTCTGAAATTAAAACTTTTTAACTAAAAGCAGGTAGTCATGTCCTACGCTAGAATCTTCCCTGATAGAAGTCAATCTTAATTAAACCTGTTTATTGTCTTTTTTAATCTAACATAACATACCTTTGGAATATCAGAGTAACTCCCCTTTTTAACATCTCTCAGGGCTGTCCTAGCTGTTTTGGCTCAATGGATAGAGCATAGGTCTTCGGACTGAAGGGTCCCAGGTTCGATTCCAGTCAAGGGCACATGCCTGGGTTGTGGGCTTGATCTCCAGTAGGAGCATGCAAGAGGCAACCAATCAATGATTCTCTCTCATCATTGATGTTTCTATCTCTCTCTCCCTCTCCCTTCCCCTCAATTAAAAAAAAAAAAAAAAAAAAAAAGATCTCTCAGGGCACAGCCAGTACACCAGAGCAGAGACCACAAGTCCTCTCTTTGTTAAAGTTACAGTGTTAATTGTTGACTGTTAACTATCCTGTACCCACCTATGTAAAAGATGTATGTGTCTATCATTTTATCATTTTTCTTTTTATCTAGTCCCAGAGATTCTGCTCCCTACTTTTCTTTCTCCCACTTCCCTAATCAATTACCAATGGATTTCATGTAACCCACTTATGTCTTCTTTTTTTAAAAAAAGAACATATTTATTACGTGTATTCTGAGCATTGTATCTTTAAGTCAGTCTATAGCCCAAGTGTGCCCATAAAGCCATGTACTCCGAGACTTCTATATGGTTTCCCAGAACTCCCTTAGTTTACTCACCACCTATAGCAGGACTTCACTCTGTTTCATATATCCACTTGAACATGATACCTGAGGTGTTTACTGTTCTGTACCAGGATCAGATCTCTATATTCAGCGCTCAACCCCATTCCTGCTATCTCTGCCACCCTCCCCTTGCCCTCTGCACTGGCTTCCTTCCTGCAGGAGATTGGCACTTTGGACAGCTCAGCATCAATTCAATGGCATGCTGGGAGTTGGTGGAGTTCAACAGGGTGTGGGCAAACCATAGGCACAGAATTGCAGTCCCTGGAGAAGGACATCAAATCTAACCATGGAGTGTGTCAGATCTTTTCCTGCCCTGGACCAGGTTTGGAGAATCAAAGGATTCCCAGGTAATAGGCCAGTGACTATTTTAGAAGTGCAATGTGTTGGGGGTGTCCGAGATGTCCTAGAAATTCTGTTTAAAATAGAGCATGGAGCCCTAGCTGGTTTGGCTCAGTGGACAGAGCATTGGCCTGCGGACTGGAGGGTCCCAGGTTCGATTCCAGTCAAGGGCACATGCTCAGGTTGCGGGCTGGATCCCCACTAGGGGCCATGCAGGAGGCAGCCAATCAATGATTCTCTCTCATCATTGATGTTTCTGTCTCTATCTCCCTCTCCCTTCCTCTCTGAAATCAATAAAAATATTTTAAAATAGAGCATGGAAAAATAAGGTAATTCACACCCAAGATGGGGCATGGCAGCAAGTACACTGGTAAGTTTCAATGGGCTCTAACTCTGGCCCCTGCACAATGATACCTATTTCTCTGAGGCCCAGGTAGGACTCTATACCAGGCTGCAATGTCCTGCAGGATAAAAATTCCAGGCGCTGGCCAGTGTGGCTTAGTTTGGGTTCCAGTCCCCATCAGGGCACATTCCTAGGTTGCAGGTTCAATCCCCCATCAGGGCACATAAGGGAGATGCCTGCCTGGTCAATGTTTCTCTCTCACATCAATGTTTCTCTCTCTCTCTCTCTCATTCTCTTGCTCCTCCTCTCTCTAAAAATCAATAAGAGCATATCCTTGGGTGAGGATTAATTTTTAAAAATCCCAGGCACGGCCTAACCAGTTTTGCTCAGTGGATAGAGCATCGGCCTGCGGAATGAAGGGTCCTGGGTTCGATTCCAGTCAAGGGCATGTACCTTGGTTGTGGGCACATCCCCAGTAGGGAGTGTGCAAGAGGCAGCTGATCAATGTTTCTATCTCATTGATGTTTCTAACTATCCCTCTCCCTTCCTCTCTGTAAAAAATCAATAAAATATTTTTTTAAAAATCCCAGGCACAAGGGGCTTGGGAGGTCTTTCACAGGTGTATTCAGGGGGTTATTGCTAGCTGATAACAATGAGGAATCACTGTGACCTTCTGCCGTCAGACATAAAACAAGCACTAAAATTTCAAAACCCTTTGGGTTTTTTATTTCAGAGAGGAAGAGATATAGAAACATCGATGATGAGAGAGAATCATTGATCAGCTGTCTTCTGCATGCCCCACAGTATGTGCCCTGACCTGGAATCAAACTGTGGCACTGTGCAGAGGTGTCAGAGCGGGAAGAGAGAGGCAGTGAACCGTGACCTCCTGGTTCATAGATCGATGCTCAACCATTAAGCAACACTGGTCGGGCTTCTCTTTTGATTGTAATTGAAAAGGAAAATGGGGGTGGGGGGGATCTTGCAACCTAGTTCAGTATCTGGTTAAAACTGTAGTCTTACTTCCCCACTCTGACTGACTTGGGCGGAGCTGCAGAGCCTAACCCCAGGGCCCTGCCACAGCTGACTTGGGTGGAGCCGCGGGGACTCTCAGGGGCCCACCACAGGAGGAGATGCATAGGTCAGAGCCTCCCCACGAGTTCAGTTCAGGCTTTGGATCCGGAATTCCCCTGGACTAGCAGGTCTGCAAAATAAAGGTTAAACTTTCCTCCCTCAGAGTGCCGGCTGATAGTTCTGCCACAACATTTGGCGGGTTGGCTGAGAAACATCAGTTGAGCTGGCTCTTAGGCCACTGCTGACAAGAGCAGACTTCGGGACACTCGCTTTGGGCTCTGGGACCCAAGGAAGGTGCGCCAATGGCACATTTGCTGGTTCCTGAACTCACGGGACCCAGAGGGACCATGGCAACTCCACGCTCTGGCAGACACAAAAGAGTCAGGAAACACCTTTCTGGGACTTCCCGGGATGGAAGTCAAAATCAGACGTCTGAAACTAAGTTTTTCCCCAGGGAAATGGGTCTGAGTTCTGGCCTGTCCTATGGGACAGAAGAGGTAGCTGGCCCCGACCTAGGTAATTATTTACCTCAGGACAGCGCAGATCATCTGGAGGAACAGCTTCTAGACGGTATTCTCCATTTCTGGGACCTCCTGGGAGGGAAGTAAAAACTCAGACTGGCTAAGGGTCCGAGTCTGGCCTGCCTTTGAAAAAAAGGTAAAAAAGAAGCATTCCTAGGCAGTTTTCTACTGCCTCTGTTCAGGGACTTGTTCTGTATCTCTGCAATTGAAACTGATTTGGTGAATGCAGGGTATTCTGTGGTATAAATGTGGCACACACCAGTGTAAAAGTGTTTACTTACTGCTGGGGTTTTATGTTTGTTTGTTTCTGTTAAACAAAAACAAAAAAACAAAAACCTTCTAAACTTCTCTTGCATTTCCATGATTCAAAGTTTTTAGTGGGAAATGTTATCTGTCTTTATTATTTAAACTAGAGGCCCAGTGCACAAAAATTTGTGCACTCAGGGGGGTCCCTCAGCCCGGCCTGTGCCCTCCTTCAGTCTGGGACCCCTCGGAGGATGTCCACCTGCTGGCTTAGGCCCACTCCCTGGGGGATCAGGCCCAAGCTGGCAGTCAGACATCCCTCTGGCAGCCCAGCAGCCCTCGGGGGATGTCCACTTACCAGCAGGGAGCAGACCTAAGCTGCAGTCGGGCATCCTTAGTGCTGCTGAGGAGGCACTAAGCCTGGCAGTGTTGGGAAGGAACATGAACCCTTCTAAGACTCTTAACTGAAACAGGTTACTGGGTGTCCAAAAGGAAGGCTCAAATCTGTCAGGGAAGTCAAATACTTAGGTTTCCGAATTACCCAAGGGAAATGAAGACTAGGGACTGAAAGAAAACAGGCAGCATGAGCCATACCAGTCCCAGGACCCAGCGACAGGTTCAGGAATTCCTAGGGGCAGCAGGGTTCTGTTGAATTTAGATCCTAGGATTCTCAGATCTAGCTAAGTCCCTCTATGAAGCCTTAAAAGAAGAAGAAAAGGCATCCATTAACTGGGGTCCTGAACAGGAAAAAGTCTTTGCGACCATAAAGACAAAGGTCACCGAGGCGCCAGTCCTAGGGCTCCCAGATGTGACACAGGACTTTAATCTTTTCATTCACCAGAACAATAGGGTAGCCCTGGGAGTTCTGACTCAGGAGTTGGAACCCTGGCAAAGGCCAGTAGCCCACCTCTCCAAACAAATTGACCCGGTTGCCTCTGGGTGGCCTCCATGCCTCAGGGCCCTTGCAGCCATGGCCTTATTAGTCAAAGAGGCAGACAAGTTCACTCTGGGACAGAACTTAAATGTTAAAGTGCCTCATGCTGTTGTCACCCTAATGCAGCAGTTCTCAACCTGTGGGTTGCCACCACTTTGGGGGTCGAACGACTCTTTCACAGGGGTCACCTAAGACCATCAGAAAACACATATATAATTACATATTGTTTTTGTGATTAATCACTATGGCTTTAATTATGTTCAATTTGTAACAATGAAAATACATCCTGCATATCAGATATTTACATTACGATTCATAACAGTAGCAAAATTACAGTTATGAAGTAGCAACGAAAATAATTTTATGGTTGGGGGTCACCACAACATGAGGAACTGTATTAAAGGGTCGAGGCATTAGGAAGGTTGAGAACCACTGCCCTAATGGAAGCTAATGGGCAGCATTGGCTGACTCATGCTCAGATGACTCAATACCAAGGGCTCCTATGTGAAAATAGATGAATAAGATTAGAAGCAGTAAGAACTCTTAATCCTGCCACTTTCCTACCCATCGCAGAGGAAACCCCTGAGCATGACTGTCTAGAAGTCCTAGAGGAGGTTTACTCCAGCTGGCCAGATCTAACAGATAGGCCTCTACAGAATCCGGACTTAGTATTGTTCACAGATGGCAGTAGCTTCCTAGATGAAGAAAAAAGATGAGCTGGGTATGCAGTGGTATCAAACTTTGAGATAATAGAGGCAGAGGCCTTGCCTGGAGGATGGTCTGCGCATGAAGCAGGGGGTCCCGCGGGGGTGAGGCCGACGGAGCCCTAACGAAGCATGCCCGACTCCGGAGACCAGGTTCAGTGACACAGATCTAAGTTTATTGTGTAAGTGCAGCAGTATATATAACATTCTGGACCAATCAGAAGTTTACACTATCCTTAGGGCAGCCAATAGTAGGAAAGATCAATGTACTGTGTAGTGGCTCTAGGAGGTTTGCTCAGGCGGGCGCTGCCACTTCCCGATGTGCTGAGGAAGCTTGTATAGGCGGAGTGTGCTCACGCCATTGCACCTGCCACTGCACTGAGATAAATCTCCTGAGCTCTTCCCACATGCACAGAGGGCAGAACTTTGGGCCCTAGTCAGAGCCTTAAATCTCAGTAAGGATAAGTGCGCCAACATCTACACTGACTCACGCTATGCCTTCCTACCCTGCATATCCATGGGGCCATATACAAGGAAAGGATGCTCCTGACGGCTGGAGGAAAAGGAATAAAAAATCAGAATGAGATCTTGAAGTTATTAGAAGCAGTCTGGGAGCCTAAGGAAGTAGCAGTCATCCATTGTAGAGGACACCAAAAAGGAAAAGACTCTGTGTCAGAAGGGAACTGTCACGCAGACACAGCAGCAAGGCTAGCTGCTTAAGGAGCAGGCAGCGCTATCACAGATCATGCTGGTTCCTGAATTACCCGAACCTCCGAAATACACCCCTCAAAAAGAAGAATGGGCCCAAAGAGAAGGGGGTAAAAGGATGAAGGAAGGTTGGTGGATATTCCCAGATCATAGGGTCTATGTTCCAGAACAGTTAGCTCATAGAGTAGTCCTCCAGAACTTCAGTTTTTGTCTGCACCTTTTCAGGCTGGGTTGAGGCATATCCTACCTGCACAGAGAAGGTGAGAGAAGTCACTAAGGCATTACTGAAGGACATAAGTATGTGGTATGGAATGCCATTAACCATAGGGTCAGATAATGGCCCACCCTTTGTAGGTGAGGTAGTACAGCAGGTAGCTAAGGCCTTAGGAATTAAGTGGAACTTACATACAGCCTACAGGCCCCAGAGTTCAGGGAAAGTAGAATGCATGAACTGGACTCTCAAGCAGGCTATGGCTAAGCTATGCCAAGAGACGAACTTACCCTGGACAGATATCTTACCACTTGTGCTCCTGTGGGTGCACTGTGCCCTGAGAGCCAGGGTAGGGTTCTCTCCATTTGAAATTCTATATGGCAGACCCCCTCCCTTAATTCGGCCAAAGGGAGATTTGGGGGAAATAAAGAACTTAGAAATTCAGAAACAACTACAAGGACTTGGGAAAACTATCCTTCAAGTCCATAGATGGGTTACTGAATGATTGCCCATCTCTCTAGGAACAGCTGTGTACCCTCACAAGCCTGGGGACCAGGTTTGGGTGAAAGATTGGAAAAAGGAACTCCTTGAGCCAATCTGGAAGGGACCTTATCCAGTCGTACTAGCCAACCCCTCAGCTTTCAAAGTTGCAGGACTGAACACCTGGAACCACCACTCCCAGGTAAAAAGCAGCCCATCAGCTGGACAATCAGCATCCAGAGTGGAAGGGGACCTCTCACCTGAACCACCCCCTGTGGATCATCTTCAAGAAGACGGTAGATCTGGCTGACCCGACCTGAATCTCCTTATCCCCTCCTATCTGGATAATTATTGTTTTTGTTTTTTTCTAACAGTTTTATTCTGTCTTCATACAAGTGTCACCGGAACCCCAGACTGGTACCAGGAGGAGAACTTCTCTGCCCTTGCTACTCAGACGACCCCCTTGGGGAAGATAATGAAGACTCCAGATACTGAACCCCCTTTTTTGTCACCCTCCTTCAGCAGGAAGTAGCTAGCGTGGTCGTCGACCTTATCCCCAATTCCTGAGTCTTTTGTAATCCCCAAGGCTAAGAATAGCTTGTGGAACTAGAGGGGGGAATGAAAGGGAAAATGGGGGGGGGGGCGGGGGGGCTTGCAACCTAGTTCAGTATCTGGTTAAAATTGTAGTCTTACTTCCCCACTCTGACTGACTTGGGTGGAGCTGCAGAGCCTAACCCCAGTGCTCCGCACTTAGGCGGAGCTTCGGGGACCCTCAGGGGCCCACCACAGGAGGAGATACATAGGTCAGAGCCTCCCCACGAGTTCAGTTCAGGCGTTGGATCCGGAATTCCCCTAGACTAGCAGGTCTGCGAAAAAAAGGTTAAACTTTCCTCCCTCAGAGTGCTGGCTGATCCTTCTCCCGTGCATTCTGCCACAACATAATGTATAAAATAAGATGCAAAAGTTCCATTCTCTGGAGCATTTTCTCAATCTGTTGAGACTTTGCTTTCTGGCAATTGTGGACAGTTTGGCTCAAGTAAATTCACAAAAGTTCTCTACAGGTTTGAATGTTTCTTACATTGACAATTGTATTTTCTATACAAACAACTGTAAACTTATGCTCCACCCTCTTACATGAATCATAAAAACAGTGACACTTATAATGTATGTATCCTATCATACTTCTTACCAGAATGCTTTTGCCCAACCTCAATCAAATACTACCTTTTTCATTCTAGACTTTGACTGTCTAGGACAGCGATGACGAACCTTTTGAGCTCGGCGTGTCAGCATTTTGAAAAACCCTAACTTAACTCTGGTGCCTTGTCACATATAGAAATTTTTTGATATTTGCAACCATAGTAAAACAAAGATGTATATTTTTGATATTTATTTTATATATTAAATGCCATTTAACAAAGAAAAATCAACCAAAAAAAATGAGTTCGCGTGTCACCTCTGACACATGTGTCATAGGTTTGCCATCACTGGTCTAGGACTAGACCCATTTGAAATGTGGCTAGTGCAAATTGAGATTAAAATACACACTAAATTTTGGCCCTTGCTTCGCTGCCCCACTATCTGGCCCATTGGACCCATGACAGGCCAACTCAACTACCAACAAATCTGCCCAGTTCTCATGCATGTCTGGTTCCTCCAGCATCACCACTTTGTAGAAAGTGCTTCAACAGTTCCAGCTGGAGGTGGAACTCAACCCTTGAAGGTTTCCCAGGCTACTGCAGATTTGAAACAGTTCTGTCTGAAGAATGCTCAACATGACCCCCTGCTGACTGGAGTGTCTTTAAGTCTCAATCCCTTCAGACCCCAGAAGGTCTATTCCTTTTTGCAGTGAAATGAATCTTTGAAGGCATTCCGAACTACTTTTCTTGAACCAGTGAATATTCAAAGAGAGCTAAATTTGAAGCCTGTACAAAAAGTTTACCCTATAACATGTGCCATACTGTTAGGGGCAGAAATAGAATATTGGGGACTAGCTATGGTTATGGAAAATATCAATCATGCCCTGTAAACCATGATTGCCTTATATTGGTTAAAGAAAGGACATTCTAACTTGTCTGAGAGTTGTAAGCCCCCCAGACCTGGGAATCAACCTTGGAATGTGGTCCATTTTCATTCAAGAACTGCCTATTATCATGGAAAGATTAACAACCTTGTTGCCCAAACAATGGAGTCCCACCCCAGCCTGATTAGCCTGCTTCCCCAAGCCTGTAATCTCTACTTCCTCATGTAATCCTTGTCCTACCCTATATAAGCAACTGGTTTATGGGGGAAGGGAGGGCTGCAGAGCAGATTTTTGTGGATGACCTGCTGCTCTCTCATACTGTCAGCATTATTGTATGATTGTACGCTCATGTATGATTCAAATCTGTCTTTGCTTAATTGACTCAAGTAGTGACAGGCAACCGGGACTCATTGGTTGTCCAGTTTCAATACCACTTCTAGGAATATATCCTAAGAAACCCGAAACACCAATCATAAAGAATGTTTGCCCCACTATGTTCATAGCAGCACAATTTGCAATAGCTAAGATCTGGAAACAGCCCAAGTTCCCATAAGTAGATGAGTGGGTAAAAAAGCTGTGGGACATTTATACAATGGAATACTATGCAGCAGTAAAAAAAGATCTCTTACCGTTTGAGACAGCATGGAGGGACCTGGAGAGTATTGTGCTAAACAAAATAAGCCAGTCATAGAAAGACAGGTATCACATGATCTCACTCATATGTGGAATCTAATGAACAAAATAGATCCAGAGACCTAGAACAGATTGCAGAATATCAGGGGCAGGGGGGGCCGGGGGGTGTTGGGAAGAGATCAACCAAAGAACTGTATGCATATATGCATATCCCATGGACACAGACAATAGGGTAATGAAGGCCTAAGGTGGAGGGTGGGGGAGGGCGTTGGGGGAGGGGGCTGGGGTGGGGGAAACATATGTAATACTTTCAAAACAAAGATTTTTTTTAAAACCACCAAAAAAAACCCCAAACAAACAAACCCCAAAGACCCAAAGGTTAAAGAAACCTGCACAGAATCAGGCAGCTGCCCTTCAGGGAAGCCTACAGGTGTACTCAGTGGAGAAGATGAGACAGGGTGGGGAGGAGTGGGATAGAGTGGGATAAGATGGGTGAGGCTCCCTGTCTGAAAACAGACTTATATTTATCAGATACAAATTGAAATAGGAATTTTTAGGATTGAAATAGGCAGATTTAGGGAAATGCTAGAATTGGGGGTCCATGAAAAAATACAGGGCTATAGAGTTGCAAAAGGATACATTTCCATAAGACAAGGGAGAGTGAGAGAAATTACATTTCCATAAGACAAGGGAGCAGCAACAGTTACATTTCCATAATACAAGGGAGAGGCAGCAGTTACATTTCCATAAGACAAGGAAACTGGGAGTAGCAAAAAGGTCTATATTTACAAAACAAAGAAGGAAGAAGAAAGTCCAGAGTCCAGAGAACAATGAGGGAGGAGGGTCACACATGTCCTGTGTGATGTTTGACCTTTGAGCTCAGGAGTTATTATAGTAACCAATTCAAAAGGGAATACTGACCAATCAGAAGGGATATCAGGACATAGGGATGTGCAGCCTTTATAAACAGTGGAAACAGATAGTTGGCGGGACTCTTTCCTCCTCCCCACATGGGAGTCTGTACTTGTTCTTCAATAAATTTCCACCTTTGCTATACCATCTTTTATCCGTGGATTTATTCTTCGACTCCGATGGACAAAGAGTCCGGGGAACCATCCTGCCCAGAGTAACACGGCACTTTCCAGTCCAAAAATCCAGTATCAGAATTCTCATATTTGAAGTTTGTTAAGTACAAACTAAACTAAAACATAATTTTAAAAAGGAGTCTGTTGTATAGTGCAAGTCCCACAATCCCTAACCAAAATCCTTGAGGTCAGATGTGTTTCAGAATTCATAAAGTGTGTTTAGTTGTTTGTATAATCTTACTAGTAAACTCAGTGGGGGCTGGGGCCAGTCCCAGTAATTAAACATTAATATTTCTGCAGTGAAATCTATGCATAGTCATACAAAGTGGGATAAATGAGTAAAATTAACCTGTCTGCTGGATCAAGTTTTGCTCACAATTTAGTCTTAATGACAAACAAAATAAAATCAACTTTTGGTTTTCAGAGCCTTTTGGATTTCAGAACTCTAGAAATGGAATCAAGGGCCCATATTTGGATATAGGGCCTAGCCTTCTATCATAATCCAATTTTTAAAATGCGATACTCAAGTTTTCTGTGCCTTATTTTCTTTTATAAAACAAATTAGAGTATGCAAACATCTTCAAAATTAGGTAATAAAATGTTTGTTACCTCTTTTGTTCAGTATTTTATTATTGAGATTGAAAGGGCGAGGGCTATGCCCTCCATCTTACCCTGGATCCTCCATTTTTGGGCAGCAGCCTTAGCCATGTGCTCGGCAAGGAGCTTCTTCCCGGAAGCCCAAGCCTCTGCTAGCCACACCCAGGATTTCTTTAAACTAACCAATGACAATCAAGGGACGTGTGCGCCATAGATATGACCACATTCTGGGTAACAAGACACCAACTTGCACCCGGCCAATCGGCAGGACCCACAGTCCTCTCTCCTCCCCTTACTCCAACCCCCCTATTAAACCCCTCTTCCCACAGGGGCTTGGGCGCTCTCTCAGCCACTTGCCACTGCATCGGCATGTGTGGCTGACAGGGAGCCCAAGCTAGCTTGAATAAAGACTCTCTGCTTTTGCATCGGACTTGGCTGGCTCCCTGATGGTCTATTGGGGATCCTGAAATCTGGGCATAACAGAGATAACTAATTGCTAGAAATAATACTTTGGGTTGGCACTTTAAGAAATATGCCTCTGATTTATCTTCATAGAAAAGAAACAGCATGTGGCCAGGAGGCTGCTGCTGAATTTCCCCAGAGCAAACCGAATGTGGGGGTGGGGAGAGAGGATGAGAGCTGTGCATGAGGCTGACAGCACCTGTCCTAAGAAGATTCTTCTAGACCAGTGGTTCTCAACCTGTGGGTCACGACCCCTTTGGGGGTCTAACAACCCTTTCACAGGGGTCGCCTAAGACCATCAGAAAACACATATATAATTACATATTGTTTTTGTGATTAATCACTATGCTTTAATTATGTTCAATTTGTAACAATGAAATTGGGGGTCACCAGAACATGAGGAACTGTATTAAAGGGTCGTGGTATTAGGAAGGTTGAGAACCACTGCCCTAGACAAAGGGAAGTGGAGGCAACTAGAGAAGGCCCCAGCCCATTTTTAAAAATAACCCAATGGGAGACAGCAAGATCTAGGTGACCTATTAGGAAATAGGTGATCAAATAGTACTCAGCCAATGAGGAACTGGAAGAGGGTCTAAATAAATAGGCTATGTTTCTTGCTCTATTCATGATCCTGTACAATGGATGCCTGTTCTTGAGAGTGTTATTAAAAGTCTCATTTTCGCCATGCTTCTGTTTCCCAGTCCGTCATTTAAAATCTGGACGTGTGAGCCATTTCTCACACACTGAGCACTCTTTCTTGATTAGGGTCTTCAACAGCAAACAAACACAAGCCCAGACAAAATGATGATGGTTTTTTTGATCAGTTTTCCAGACAGTTTCCCTATTTATACCACTCTGCTGGTATCTAGGGCTCTACAGTGTCCCCACCATCCCCACATCCTGCTTGGTCCTGCCTCATTCAAAAGCCTGTCTCCCTGATGTTGCCCAACCTCCTGTCTCTAAATCAAAACCTGTGGATCAGCTATTTACAT
Organism: Myotis nattereri; assembly: GCF_964212035.1. Taxonomy (NCBI): domain Eukaryota; kingdom Metazoa; phylum Chordata; class Mammalia; order Chiroptera; family Vespertilionidae; genus Myotis; species Myotis nattereri. The sequence goes on from NC_138076.1 coordinate 110,839,271, forward strand.
GATGAAGTCAATAATCAATACACTAATTCATGCAAATGTATTAACAGGCCTATTGAGTCTTAAACTTGCTCTCCATGATAAAACAATTTCTATTTTGCCAGGGGCATTTAAAAAACAATGCTTGCCCTGACTGGTTTGTTCAGTGGTTGGAGCCTCGGGCCAGAGGACCAAAAGGTTGCAGGTTTGATTCTGGTCAAGAGCATGCACCCTGGTTGCAGGTTCTATCCCCAGACAAGGCAACCAGTTGATGTGTCTCTCTCACATTGATGTTGCGCTCTCTCTCTCTCTCTCTCTCTCTCTCTCTCTCTCTCTCTCTATATATATATATATATATATATATATATATATTAGAGGCCCTGTGCATGAAATTCGTGCACTGGGCTGGGGGTAGGGGGGGCGTCCCTCAGCCCAGCCTGCACCCTCTCTAATCTGGGACCCCTCGGGGGATGTCTGACTGTTGGACATCTCTCTCACAATCTGGGACTGCTGGCTCCCAACCACTCACCTGCCTGCCTGCCTGATTGTCCCTAACCACTTCTGCCTGCCAGCCTGATCACCCCCTAACCACTCCCCTGTCAGCCTGATCGACACCTAACTGTTCCCCTGCCGGCCCAGTCACCCCCAACTGCCCTCCCCTGCTGACCCGATCACCCCTAACTGCCCTCCCCTGCTGGCCTGGTCACCCCTAACTGCCCACACCTGCCAGTCATCTTGTGGCTGTGGGCGCTGCCATCTTTGAGGGAATGGTAGTAAATTAGCATATTCCCTCCTTATTGGCTGTGGGTGCCACCATCTTTGCGACGGTGTGAGGGTCAATTAGCATATTCCCTCTATTAGATAGAATATGTATATATCTAGATATAGATATTTATATCTATATCTATCTCTATCTCTATCTATCTCTGTGCACCCCACCTCCTCCTTCCCTTTTACTCTCTAAAAACCAATGGAAAAAATATTCTTGGGTGAGGATTAAAAAAACAACAATGCTTAAACCCAAGGAGATATTTAGGAGAAGGAAATTAAACTTAAGACCCTCTTATTTCTCAGGCTCTATGCTAAGTACTTTGAACAAGTTATTTCATTTCATCCCTATGACAGGTTGGCATCATAAACCTATTTTTTTACAGGTGAAGAAATCAAGGCTGTGAGAAGAAATCGAGGTTGTGAGAGAGTAATTTAAGATTATCAGTCATCAGTAGCTTCAAGATCGGAACCCAGCCTCTTTAAAAGGAGTGAGGATTTTGAAATAGACAAGAATGTGGCTCCCAGAGCCAACTACTTTCTCCTGCTATTTCCCTTTCTAACCTTCTATTTGCCCCTTGAAGCCCACTGATGAGTACATTATGTCAAACACTAAACAGGGAGGTCCGTTTTCATTATAATTATTAAAAAAAACCTGTATATACCACAACACTCATAAATTTCCCCAACATGACAAGATTAATAATATGGGATGACTACTCTGTGAAGAGAAGACCAGGTTTACAGAGAGCATTTTAGCAGGGATGTGGACAATGAACATAAAAATCACAAGTATGGTCCAGAAAGTGTCCTTGACACAAAACATCCAAATTTGGCAGATAGGAAAGTCTCCTGAATGGCCCACAGCCAAATGGTTGTTACTGTACTGGTGTCACACTGGGACCACCTCTGGGGGGAAGGGAAAACTCTCCCTTCCTAACTTGGGTCCTAATGTAAACCCCATGAGGGCAGGAATGTTTTTACCACTAGATCCTCAAAGCCTCTTATCTCTTCCCACATGTTATGTTGTGGGAGGCCACCTACTGTCTTCACTAGCAGAGAGGTGTGGACAAGGAACCCGGAAGGCTGGGGACCCCTGAAGGCTTGCCAAAGGTCAGGGCTGTGCACTCCTGTTAGTCCAGACAATGTAGCTGAAGCAACTTCCCCATTTAGTATTATGTAAATCCTTGCTGATGGGCCAGTCTGCCTGTTACTGGAAATTGCCTGCCTAAGGGCCATGGGTGTATCCCAAACCAATAAAAGGTTGGCGAGGCCTGAGCACCAGTGGAAGTCCTTCCTCTTGAGTTGGACTTGCCCTCCTGGTCCCCCAATATTTCCAAATTATTATTTCTTGTCTTGTCTCTTTCATTTGCGTGCGGACCTCTTCCAGATCCTGAACCCTGAATCACACGGGACATGGGGGGAACAAACATTACACAGTATGTATCCCCCATTTTCTAGTGGTCCTTCAAATCTCTAAACACTTCCCTCAAATCTTTACTCTGTCTCCTTTTCCTTTAGGCAGAACAGGTTTAAAACAAACAAAAATATTTTTACTGGGTATATGTGTATTTCTCATTCTGAAAGGGAAACAGACTACTCTTAGAAATGAGTTAAAATGAAGAGAGAAAACATATGGTAAATGCATTCAATTCTTATCAAATGCAGACACATACATAGCAGCTGTTTCTTTCATGATTTACACATTGGAAAAAATGTAGAGTGTGTTTAGTCTCATGTCAGCTTGATGTCAAGTTTAAAATATAACACGAGTTTGTCTACATGTTTTACCTCTTTTCTTAGCAATTCCTTTAACACTTAAATATAACCCATTTCCTTAATTGTTAGCCCTCATCACATGTCAGTCAGAGCAGTGGTGAACTCCTCATGTATTTTCTAACCAATGAAGTTGGAAAATAAAGTTGGTAGCAACACTCTAAGTTTTGTTGTATTCCACAAGAAGATCTACACTTAAAGGAAATAAACACATCACATGTGCATTAACACACAGGGTTGATATGCTTTAATACTACATGTTTTATATTTATTCTGTAATCGTGGTTCTATGAACCATTACAACCAAATAATGTCAAAACCCACTTCCTTCTGATCATATAGAGATCTCTGGAATAAGTTTTACACTACTTAAAGTTCAAGGAATTCTCATTTCTTAATGAATCCTCTTTTCTTTTCTAGAAATTATAATTTAAAAACATATAAAATGATTAATATTTGACATTGGGGTGAAGTTTGCACTGTCATTTAACTCATGTAGAGACACTTCCATGATGACCAAAGAAACATAACCTCAAGTATCAATTTAAACATTTAAAGTATTGGTGTGTGTGTGTGTGTGTGTATGTTTAGGTAGCAATAGATTGCTATGAGGAATAAGGACAAATAAGAAGTTTAGAAAAAATATATTTGGTTATACTAACTGGGCATATAAAACAATCTGCCCAGCTGGCGTGGCTCAGTGGTTGAGTGTCGACCTATGAACCAGGAGGTCACAGGTTTGATTCCCCATCAGGGCATATGTGGGTTGTAGGCTTAGTGTGAGGTGTGCTGGAGGCAGCCAATCAATGATTCTCTTCATTGATGTTTCTATCTCTCTCTCTCCCTCTCCCTTCCTCTCTGAAATCAATAAAAATATTTAAAACAATCTACTTTTCCCATAGCAGTGTACTTACTATCCTGAACTATATAATTCTATAATATTTCACTAAATCTTAATTTTACTATTTACCTCAAAATATATCCCTAGCATTGTCTCTGAGCACATTTAAATCATCATCATTACCCCAGCCACACTCTCCCTATTTCGTTATATAGAGGACTGGCTTTTCTAGCCTGTCCTCCTCTAGCCACTTGGAAAACTAAAGCCTGTCAGAATAGTCATGTCTCTGACTATGGACCAACAGAGCACCAATAATGAGGCACTTCCAAATCTGTTGGGGAGCACACGAGATTTGGTTGGAAAGTTTGTAAGGAGGATATTCCGAGAAAAGGGAAGTGTGCAGAAGGCCGCTCACACTGTTTATCGGAATTCCGATTTAGGGGAGTGCCAAAGGCAGCACCCCTAATTATTCCTGGACCTTTCCAAATAAGTCTGTGCATGTGCAGACACCTGGGTGTTTACTGGAATCCTTATGCTTAATCTTTGGGTGTCCTTGCTTAAAGGACATTGTAGACACATGTGTCCTTCTAAGATTACTTACCCTACTGATTGTATCTAAAAGATAAACTTTATCTCAAACTGCTGTTACAATAAAAGCCTAATGAGGCAGGCGATCGAGGCTGTCTGGTTTCTTCAGTCAGGCAGTCCCTTAGCCCTCTCTTTCACAGCAAACATTGTGTTAAGTAATCCATTCATCTGTCGCTCAAGATCTGCTGGTCAGCCCTGGCATAAATCAAGTAAAAGGAACCTAATTCGTGGTTGTACCTCTGTCATATCAGGATCAGACTAAAGGTTGGACAGGAGAAAAAGTTTCTCCTAAATGGCCACCTTGGTCACTCAGTGGGCCCTTATACTAACTTACACCACATGAAGTTAGGGAATTAAATGCAACTTTCTCTTTGGGACTAACTGAAAGACACGTGCATCTATTACCCACCCATGCACATATAGTCTTTGTCTAATTTAACATAAGAGATGTGGCCCTTCATGTTACATTTGATAAATAGGTTTTCTGCAAATTTTCAAAGAAACCAGTTAGAGAAGTTCTTCTTTAAAAGCCATAAAATTATACCTTTACTGACGTCTTCCATTGCAAATTGTTCATTGTCAGTGTCTTCCAGTCAAGGGGAACCACACAGTCATCAGGCAATAAAGATTATGTGGAAGAAAAAAAAGGGGGGAACAAATTATCTCTACTGTCACACAGATTTATACCTTAAATGAGAAAGTATACAAACATGGTATCTGGACCACCATAATGGTAAAGGCCTAGTTTTGAAGATATTTTAGCTAAAGCAGAAATTAGTTTGTCTCAGACCTCTATCCTCTATTACTAAACACTATCCAGACTCAATGAAAATGTTTATGTGAATCTATATGTAAAACAATGTGTATCATAGTTCATGTTCTCATTAAATAGAACTATAAATATATAACTATAACTAACTATATAAAAACTGGTACTGTCACAGTGCATAAATTTTAGGTAGTTGTCCTTTCCTGTGACATGTATAAACCATTGTAACGATAGCAAATTTACTCTTGCAAATTGCGCCTTCCACATAACAGTGTCTGGGGGGTAAATCCTCATAAACAATTAGGATGCTCATAAATAAGTCCATACCAAACCACACAAAATATTTTTCCTATACTCGCATATCTCTAGCTACATTGGTAGTTTGGTTTCCTCAGGTTTATGTATGGCTCTACTATATAATCCTACTGTGTCTACAGAACTCCTAATACTTAATTTGTTTGAGTTCCCTGCCTTATTTACAAGGCCACTGGCCATAGAGAGATGAGTGCTTAGCTTGCCCAACCTAGCCACACATACCATTCTACAGTCTTCACTTAGTTTTCTCCTCTCCTTTTTAAAGAACATGCCATTCCTAATGTGAATTTTTTTTCATTTTTCTTTTAAGCCACATTTATATAAACACTGCTTATAATTCACTTCTACAAATAAGCCATCCCAGACAAAATCATAACCCCATATTCTCTTCCACATCCCTTTAGCACTGCTAACCTCACTCATAAAATATTCATAAGCCTGTCATTTATATTTTCTATGTGCAATAATTTTGTTTTGTATTAGTCTTGTCTCCCCATTTAGAAGGTAATCTATTTGATGAATGAGGTCTGTTTCTTCTAAAAAGCTTTCCAAAGCTTAATTAATGGATGCTTGATCATTATGTTAATTATAACGGTATTGTACATTCAAGGAAGGAGAAGCTTTAGCATCTTTATGCTTTCTGGTACTGATCTAAGGCAGTGATTATTAATCTTTTTTGGGTCATGGGCCCCGCTGAGAAACTGATAAAATCTGTGGACTTTCTCCCAGAAAAATGGCACAAAATTACACAAAAATTGTTGCATACAATTTCTGAGTATGAGCCTTGGACTTGGATCCCTTACCTAAAATGACTTCAATTATCTTTTAAAATCCCCCAAAGCAACAAATGCATTTTATTTTTTTAAACTGGTGTGTTTCTTTGGTACACCGTGGAGGATAGAAAATTGCAGCAAACAGTTAAGATGCGATTATTCACAAAGTTTACAAAAACTATAAATGTGGTGCTAGAACTCAAAGGCAGGCTGATAATGGGGAACCCCTGGCCCTGAGACTTAGTCCATCATGGGTCTGAGCTGTGAAGACCACCTTTGTCCAGAATAGCAGAAGTTTGGGGGCAAAGTAATAAACTCTGGAAGACAAGCTGATGCAGAGACATGGCCCAGGCACCCTGGTGGGAGCAGAAGAGAAAGAATGTTGTAAGACACAGAACTGCAGGGCTTGGAGTTATGATCTCTCACCTCTTACAACTTCTAGTCTCAAGGAAGGAGACACATGTAATTGCATGAAATCACTAATACCTGCAATGGACGTACAGATAAGGCCATGCTGGCATATGTGTTCCATTTCTTCTTCTTTTTTAAAAATTTATTTCATTTTTTCCATCATCATTTATTTTTTCTATACCCTTTTCCACCTCCACTGCCCTCCTCCCATGTGTTCCATTTCTTTTTTAAGACCTTTAGCATCTTAAATATGCTTATTATTTAGGATAAATTTACTTAAAATTTTACTTAGAATATTAAAAAATCATATTTTCACTTCTTTTATTTACAGGTGGATTTTTCATTTACAAAAAACAATCTTAAGAGCCTGAAGGAACCTTTCAAATCATCAGTCAGAACCCTTTTTAATCAACTTTTCAATGCCCTTCTCGGTCTTTAAAAATTAAATTTAACTATTGCAGATGATATTTTTTCATCATTTAATCTTTACCATGACCTTCTTTACTATTCTCATATCTATATGCCATATGATGACTAAGAAAGAAAAGGGCATGTACCAAACAAGGGAAATGTAGAATGTAGAAAGTTAAAAAAAACAACAACAAAAAGCAATCTGTCTTTATTTGTTACATAATCACTGTTTTCCCACCTCCTCCTTCACCCTTCCTAGTTTCTATTTAAATTGAGAGTTCAAGTATTCTACCTGCTCAAAGACATTTAAGACTATTGGTCACAGAGGTGGGGACAGGGGATACAATTCTGAAGATCAAACACCACTTGCTATGGGTCCTCCACTTCCACTCCTGAAAAGCATCACCAGATCAATTAACCAAATGAAACCACTAACACAAAGTAGAAACACCTGAAAAATTAGTTGTATATGTTAAACTGGACTTTCTATTTGTAGCAAATAAGCACAATTTTCCTACTAGAACTCCAAGAGATCCACAAAGCCTTAGTAGTTGAAAGACAGCTCAAGTGAATCAAGGTCAGTGTTTGTTGAATCTTGGTTTTCCTCAGTTTGTAAGAACTGTAATAGCTTAGGTTCTTCCCATGGGTTCAATTTTTCACCAAACCTTTTATTTAAAAAGTGAAGGTCAGAAATCATCCTAAAAGATTACAAAGTATCATATCAGATGGGCTACTTAATATTTCTGGAGAAGTAAAACCTGTGTCATTTAGCATATTGTCTACTCTTGTCTGAGATTTTAAAGTTAAAAATGGTATCTTCCTTGTAAAAGATATCTTCCAAAAGCTGGATGTAGACTGTAGCATAGGAGAAGGAACAAGGTTTTTGAAAAATATACATAGTGCCTTACTTAGTCTTAGCAGGTAATGAGAGTCAAATTTTCCGCCAACATTTAGAGGGGGATCTTTGATAATATCAGAGTAAAACCAGGAGAGAGGATGATCAAAGGTCATATGGTATTATTCATTCTTCTCTTCATTATTTATTTCTGAAATTCTATCATTTCGTCTTCCAAAATAAATTTTAGCCCATAGCTAAATGTTAACAAGTCACATGTCTCCCTTTCTTTTACATTGATATGACCCTGTCTCAGTAAATTAAAGTTTGGTACCAAATTGAAAATCCTTTTTTGGCCGCCTCTACTTATTCTTTGTTGAATATAAGACACTCATTGGGATATGCCCAGTTTAAGTAAGCAGCTTCCAGAGATACTTGTTTCTGTTTCTATGACTGAATCTGTGTTCTCAGCTGGAGGTGACAAACCTTCATTTTCTATCAATAGCTTCTCCTCTTTTGATGTTTCTGGACTGCTTTCTGGTCCCCGTGCTGCTTCAGAAATGGAGATCAACTGAATCAATTGGCCCCTGCCAGCTTTTGCCATCTATCTTTCTTTGGTCTCTGTTCACAGATAAATTATGAAGTCCCTCAGGCCAGCTACTAGAACAGTGGTTCTCAAACTTCTTAATGCCGCGACCCTTTAATACAGTTCCTCATGTTGTGGTGACCCCAACCATAAAATTATTTTTGTTGCTACTTCATAACTGTAATTTTGCTACTGTTATGAATCGTAATGTAAATATCTGATATGCAGGATGCATTTTCATTGTTACAAATTGAACATAATTAAAGAATAGTGATTAACCACAAAAACAATATGTAATTATATATGTGTTTTCCGATGGTCTTAGCTATGAAAGGGTCGTTCAACCCGCAAAGGGGTCACGACCCACAGGTTGAGAACCTCTGTACTAGAATAAGGTTGTCCATCAGAGCTCAGCTGTAATATTTCATCAGATAAATTACTTGAGGGGAAAAAAGCCCAATTGTTTTTAGTTGTATTTACTCCTTGTTCTTTTCCTAAAACTTTATCTGAAGTTCTAGATCCATACCAACAGCACAGAATTGTTTCTTTAAGAAGACTTTTACCTACCATCTCTTTCTTTTGCATAGATGAGCTTGGAGTTTCATCAGTTTGGTCTTGATGAACACAAAAGAGCCCACACCAAAAAGCATCATAATTAAAATGGCAAAGTTTAAAGACAAAGAATCTTAAAGGCATTAAGAGAGAGATAGTAAGTTACCTATAAAGGAGTTTGCATATGGCCATCAGCTGATTTCTCAACAGAAACACTACTGGCCAGAAGAAAATGGTTTGAAGAATTCAAAGTGATGAAAAGCAAAGACATGTATCTGAGACTACCCTATCCAGCAAGGCTACATTCAAAATTGAAGGTGAAATAAAGAGCTTCCCAGACAAAAGAAGGCTAAAGAAGTTCATTACCACCAAACCAGCATGGCAAGAAATGTTAAAGAGAATGCTATAAGAAGAAAGAAAGAACATAGGCATAAAAAATGGCAATAAATAAGCACCTATCATTAATAAGCTTAAATGTAAATGGAGTAAATGCTCCCATCAAAAGGGATAGGGTAGCTTAATGGTTAGAAAATATTCATTGACTAAGGGATAGATGGGCAGCAATATAATCATAGTATGGGACTTTAATTCTCCACTAACATCACTGGATAGATCTTCCAGACAAAAAATCAACAAGGAAATAAATGACACTCTCAATAGGATGAATTTAATTGATATTTACAGAACACTCCATCCCAAAGCAGCAGAATAAACATTCTCAAGTTCACATGAAACATTCTCAAAGATAGACCACATGTTAGGACATAAACTAATTTCTTAATAAATTAAAAAAGATTGAAATCATTATGCATCATCTTGGTCAAAATGGCATGAAACTAGAAATCAACTACAAAAAAAACACACCCTCAAAATCATTCAAACATATGGAGGCTAAATAGCAAATTATTAAACAATGAATGGGCTACCAGGGAAACAGAAAAAAATGAATATACAACAACCCCAAATCTATGGGACACTGTGAAAACAGACCTGAGAGGGTTGTTCATAGCATTACAGGACTATCTCAAGAGGCAAGAAAAATCTAATAAACACCTAGAAGAACTAGAAAAAGAAGAACTAGAAAAGCCTACAAAAAGTAGAAGGAAGAAAATAATACAGACCAGAGAGAAAATGAATGACATAGAGACTAAAAAAAAAAAAAAAGTACGAAAGATCAATGAAAGCAACAGCTGGTTCTTTGAAAAGATAAACAAGATTGATGAACCTGTAGCCAGACTCATAAAAACAAAGAGAGAGGGCTCAAATAAATAAAGTCAGAAATGAATGAGATGAAGTAACAACAAACATCACAGAAATACAAAGGTTTGCAAGAAAATACTATGAACAACTATATGCCAACAAACTAGACAACCTGAGTGAAAAGGACAAATTTCTAGAAACATACAATCATTCAAAACTCAATCAGGAAGAATGGGAAAACCTAAATAGACCAATAACAGCTAATGAAATCGAAGCAGTAATAAAATAAAAAAACTTCCAACAAACAAAATCCTGGATGAGATGGCTTCACAGGCAAACTTTACCAAACATTCAAAGAAGAATTAACACCTATCCTTCTCAAACTATTCTAAAAACTTTAAGAAGGAAGACTTCCAAGCTCTTTTTACAAGGCCAGTATTATCCTAATTCTAAAACTAGATAAAGACCCTAGACAGAAAAAAAATTACAGGCCAATAATCCTGATGAACCTAGATGCTAAAATCCTCAACAAAATATTAGCAAATCAAATATAGCAACATATTAAAAAAAAATAATACACCATGACCTAGTGGGATTTATTAATGAATACAAGGTTGGTACAATATTTGCAAAGCAATGAATGTGATACATCACATTGACAAAATGAAAATCACTTGATCATATCAATAGATGCAGAAGAAGCATTTGATAAAATCCAACACCAATTTATGATAAAAACCTCTCAGCAAAGTGGGAATAGAGGAATTATATCTCAACATATTAAAGGCCATATATGAAAACCTTACAGCCACCATCATACTCAATGGGCAATAATTAAAAGTTGTTTCATTTAAGATCAGGAACAAGCCAGGGATGTCAGCTTTCACCACTCTTATTCAACACAGCGGAGACAAGAAGAGGAAATAATAGGCATCCAAATTGGAAAGGAGGAAGTAAAATTGTCATTATTCGCAGTTGACACAATATTGTGTACAGAAAACTCTAAGGATCCACCAAAAAACTATTAGGTCTAATAAATGAATTTGGCAATATAGCAGGATACAAAATCAATGTCCAGAAATTGGTGGCATTATTATACAGCAATAATGGACTATCAGAAAGAAAAACTAAGAAACCAACCCTAATTACTATTACAACAAAAAAGATACAATACCTAGGAAAAAACTTAATGAAGAAGGTAAAAGAGCTATACTCAGGAACCTATAGGACATTGAAGAAAAAAATAGAGGAAGACACAAACAAGTGGAAGCATATGCCATATTCATGACTTGGATGAATTAACATAATTTTAAAATGTCCACACTACCCAAAGCAATCTATAAATTCAACACAATTCCCATTAAAATACCAGTGGCACTCAACCAGTGTGGCTCAGTGGTTGAGCACTGACCTATGAAACAGGAAGTCATGTTTAAATTCTTGGTCAGGTAACATAACCGGGTTGTGGGCTTCATTCCCAATAGGCAGCCTGAAGGAGGCAGCAGATCAATGATTCTCTCTCCCTTCCTCTCTGAAATCAATAAAAATATATTTTATAATATCAATGGCATATTTCACAGATCTAGGGAAAATATTGCAAAAATTTATATGGAACCAAAAAAGACCCTGAGTAGCCGCAGCAATCTTAAGAAAGAAGAACAAAGTTGGAGGGATCACAATACTGGATATCAAAGTACACTACAAAGCCACTGTAATCAAAACAGCCCGTTAAAGGTATATGGATCAAGGAAACAGTATATAGAATCCAGAAATCAACTCTCACCTCTATGGACAATTAACAATTGACAAAGGAGGCAAGAGCATACAATGGAGTAAAGACAATTTACTCAATAAATGGTGTTGGGAAAATTAGACAGGTACATGGAAAAAAATGAAACTAGACCACCAACTTACGCCATACACAGAATAAACTAAGAATGGATAGAAGACTTAAATGTAAGTCATGAAACCATAAAAATTCTAGAAGAAAACATAGGCAGCAAAATCTTGGACAACTTGTGTAACAATATTTTTGCTTCTATATCTCCTAGGGTAAGAGAAACAAAGGATAAAATAAACCATTGAGACTACATCAAATTAAAATGCACAACAAAAGAAACCATCAACAAAATGAACAGGGAACACATTGTATGGGAGAACATATTCGCCACTGATACATCTGATAAGGGGTTATTTCCAAAATATATAAAGAACTTATACAACTCAACACCAGGAAGACAAACAACCCAATTTAAAAATGGTAACAGACCTGAAGAGACACTTTTCCAAACAGGACATACAAATGGCAAATAGATAAATAAAAAATGCTCAACAAAACTAATCATCAGAGAGATGCAAATTAAAACTACAATGAGGTATCACCTCACATCGGCCAGAAATGGCTACCATTAATAAATCAACAAACAAACCTGTACAGGCAAGGATGTGGGGAAAAGAAAATCCTGGTGCTGTGCTGGGGTCCAACCCCAGCAGGTCCAGGGGTCCCCAAAGGTGTGGACGGAGTTGGCGAAGAATAAATGACACAGAGACAGTGTTCAGTTGATCAGCAGCCTAGCCAGGATCTCTAGCCAAGTTCTGGTCAGGATCTCCAGCGAAGTTCTGGTTAGGATCTCCAGCCAGGTTCTGTGTCCATGTTCTCTTGCTAGGTTCTCCAGCCAGGTTCTATAGCCATGTTCCCTCGCTAGGTTCTCTAGCCAGGTTCTGTCCAGGTTCTCCAGCCAGGTTCTGTAGCCATGTTCCCTCGCTAGGTTCTCCAGCCAGGTTCAGTCACCAGGTTCTAGTCAGGTTCTCTTGCCATGTTCTATCCAGGTTCTGCAGCCAGGTTCTGTCTCTAGGTTCTTCAGCCAGGTTCTGTCTCTAGGTTCTGTGGCCAGTTTCTGTCCAGGATCTTTTGCCATGTTCTCTCCAGCGAAGTTCTTCTGTCTCTAGGTTCTGTGTAGGTTCTGTGTCTAGGTTCTGTGTCCTGCTGTCTTGTTACATCTGTATTTATACCAGTTGACTCCAATCCTATCAATCTCTATTCCAAAGGTTAGGGCGTTTCTTATCTCCATTCCAGGGAGTAAAGATTATGTAGCTTAAGCATGATTGTTCATAGTTAAAGTGATTAATTACCTGCCTGGCACTTAGTTAAGGGGTTTTATTCCCTCCCTAACTTCAGGGGGAAATCCCTACCTGGGGAAACAACCTTTCTCAGAGAGGTGACCTTGGTTAAAACACATAGTACCAAGAAGGTGAGCAAACATATTAAGAACAGTATGCCATATATGCCAGGTCCCTTGAAACAGCAAGGATGGACCGGCTCCCGGCAAATTCCCCCATTTTTATTTTTTAAAAGTAGGCATTAAAAAGAAAAACCCCAAATGCTCTCTTGTATCCATTTTAAGAGTAGGATTGGTGCTTTCCGCTATTACCTGAGTCCTGATCTATCACCCCAGGGAGAGCTTAACAATCGTACACTTTCCCGGGGTGGAAAGGCTACAGTGGGGTTAAGGATAAGGCTCCTTGGGCCTACCTCCTCCCATGCCTTTACATTTACCATTCCTTCCTCAGAAAAGCATGGACATACTTCTTGTATAAAACGTTCTGTCTGACTGGGAGTAACCTTAATTCCTCTACTAGCAAGCATATGTGTTAAAAGATCAATACAGAATCTTATTTCTTTAGACTCAGTATGGCACATCTTCTTAATCTAAAGATCAATACAGAGTCTTCTTTCTTTGGACTCAGTATGGCACATCTTCTCAATCTAAGTTCTGTACTAACCACCTTCTTACCCTACTTATCCTCTATAGGGGGGTCTGCAGTACCCTGGTGGAGTCCTATCTGTCCCAAGTGTGGGGTTCTCAATGTGGGGAGGGGCTTACCTAGGGGAATCCTGTTCCAGGGGTTCCCAAAGGTGTGGACGGAGTCGGCGAAGAATATCCACCCTCTTCCTACGGTGGAGTCCTATCCATCCTGAGTGTGGGGCTTACCTAGGGGTCCCTGTTCGGGCGCCAGATGCTGGGGTCCAACCCCAGCAGGTCCAGGGGTCCCCTAAGGTGTGGATGGAGTCGGCGAAGAAGGAATGACATGGAGACAGAGTTTAGTTGATCAGCAGCCTAGCCAGGATCTCTAGCCAAGTTCTGGTCAGGATCTCCAGCCATGTTCTGTGTCCATGTTCTCTTGCTAGGTTCTCCAGCCAGGTTCTCCAGGTTCTCCAGCCAGGTTCTGTAGCCATGTTCCCTTGCTAGGTTCTCTAGCCAGGTTCTGTCCAGGTTCTCCAGCCAGGTTCAGTCACCAGGTTCTAGTCAGGTTCTCTTGCCATGTTCTATCCAGGTTCTGCAGCCAGGTTCTGTCTCTAGGTTCTTCAGCCAGGTTCTGTCTCTAGGTTCTGTGGCCAGTTTCTGTCCAGGATCTTTTGCCATGTTCTCTCCAGCGAAGTTCTTCTGTCTCTAGGTTCTGTGTAGGTTCTGTGTCTAGGTTCTGTGTCCTGCTGTCTTGTTACATCTGTATTTATACCAGTTGATTCCAATCCTATCAATCTCTATTCAAAAGGTTAGGGTGTTTCTTATCTCCATTCCAGGGAGTAAAGATTATGTAGCTTAAGCATGATTGTTCATAGTTAAAGTGATTAATTACCTGCCTGGCACTTAGTTAAGGGGTTTTATTCCCTCCCTAACTTCAGGGGGAAATCCCTACCTGGGGAAACAACCTTTCTCAGAGAGGTGACCTTGGTTAAAACACATAGTGCCAAGAAGGTGAGCAAACATATTAAGAACAGTATGCCATATATGCCAGGTCCCTTGAAACAGCAAGGATGGACCGGCTCCCGGCAGTACCGTGTTGGTGAGAATTCAGACTGGTGCAGCCACTGTGGAAGAATATGGAGTTTCCTCAAAAAATTAAAAATGGAACTGCACTCTGGGACCCCACTCTGGGAATATATCATAAGAATCATGAAATACCAATCAGAAAGAATATGTGCAACCCTATGTTCATAGCAGCATTATATACAAAAACCAATATCTGGAAACAGCCCAAGTGCCCATAAGAGATGAGTGGATAAAAGAGCTGAGGTACATTTGTGCAGTGGAATACTACATGACTGTAAAAAAGAAGGATCTCTTATCCTTTGTGACAGTATGGATGGACCTTGAGATTATTATGGTATGCCCATTACTTGGAATCAAGCCTGCAATCTGGGCATGTGCCCTGACTGGAAATCGAACCGTGACCTCCTAGTTCATAGGTCGATGTTCAACCACTGAGTCATGCCGATCGGGAAAATATAAACCTGTTTATACATGCAATGGGTAGTTATTATAGTTACAACTAAAGTTTATGTAAGATTAATTTAAAATTTTTAAAGTAGAACAGAGGAACCAAGATGGTGGCATAGGTAAAACCTGTACTTGCATCTTCTCACAACCACATCAAAATTACAACAAAAACACAGAATAACCATTATTCAGAACCACCTGAAATCTGGCTTAATGGAAGTCCTACAACTAGAGAAGAAGAAAGCACATTGAAACTGGTAGAAGGGGTGGAGGCGCAGAACAGGCTGGTCCCTTACCCACATGTGGTGGTTTAAAATCAGGAGAGATACCTTGGCTGAGGAGGCCTCTTATGAGGAAAAAGGGGTCCGGCCCCGCATCAGAACCATCAGCCCAGAGTTCCAGTGCCAGGAAAGATGTCCCAGTAACTTCAGGCTGTAAAAACCAGCAGGGATTGTGGCTGAGTGACATGGAGGCAGCCGGAAACCGAGGCAGTGCCTCTTAAAGCAGTGGTTCTCAACCTTCCTAATGCCGTGACCCTTTAATACAGTTCCTCATGTTGTGGTGACCCCCAACCATAACATTATTTTCGTTGCTACTTCGTAACTGTAATTTTGCTACTGTTATGAATAGTGATGTAAATATCTGATATGCAGGATGTATTTAGGTGACCCCTGTGAAAGGGTCATTCGACCCCCAAAGGGGTCGCGACCCACAAGTTGAGAACCACTGTCTTAAAGGGCCATGCACAGACTTACTTGGACTCACTCCTTCTGAGCTACAGAACTGGGACAACAGCTTGAAAGGATCTACAGACATACATGGAGGAACTAAATTGTCTGGCATTAGGGCAAGAACTGGGGGACAGCTTTCTCCTAGACAAAAGTGCTGGCAGAGGTCATTGTTCCTTTGCTGAGACCTCCCCTCCCACAGGGCTGACTAGCAGATGCCAAATCTGAGTCTCCATCAACCTGGCCCACACTGTTCGCCCTGCCTTGGTGATTCCCTAAGATATGGTCCACTCAATTTGCAGTTCCATCCAAGCTTTCTGGAGTAGCTTTCCCTTATGAATGGTCTGTCCTGGCTCAGGATTCAGACTTTCCTCTCAAACAAATAGCAATTGGACTCCACATGCCCCATACCTCTTGATAAGTGGCTCCAAGCCTGGCAGTAGCAGCAGCATACCAAGTTTCACAGCTTGGCCTTTTCTTGGCACCTCCAAGACCAGCACAAGTATCAGCCATCTGCAGATTGCTCTGTAGCTTGTGCTGGGTAGCCCCAGACACAGTTCACCCAGTGGACAGCTTCAGATCATGCCAGATTACAACTCTACCACATCCATGAGTGACACACATTCCAGGAGTGGACTCAGAGAGTACCAAAGCCCCACTGAAGCAAGTTCTGCTCCATAGGGGTGTCTCCTGCACAGTAGTAGCTCTTCCACTGTAGTTGCAGCTGGTCCTCATAGCCAATTGGCCTGGGGGTCAATTCTTTCCAGGGATGCCGACAGCAATCAAGGCTCAACTACAAAAACACAGTGCACACAGCCCACACAGGTGCACACCTAGAGTGTCCAGCTCAGGTGATTGAGGAGGCTGAGCCACTGGGCCCTACAGGACACCTACTACACAAGGACACTCTACCAATTCCAGGAGACATAGCAGCTCTACCTAATATATAGAAACAAACACAGGGAAGCAGCCAATATGCGGAGACAAAGAAATGTGTCACCAATGAAAGAACAGAAGAGTCTCCAGAAAAAGAACTAAATAAAATGGAAGCAAGCAAACTACTAAATACAAAGTTCAAAACAATGGTTATAAAAATGCTCAAGAAAGTTAAGGAGACGTTCAAGGACCTCAGTGAGAACATCAAAGATATGAAAAAGAACCAGTCAGAAATGAAGGATATATTAACTGAAATGAAGAATAATTTATAGGGAATCAACAGTAGAGAGAATCAAATTGGTGATTTAGAATATGAGGAAGCAAAAACACCCAGTCATAAGAGAAAAAAGAAAAAAGAATCCAAAAATATGAAGGAGCCTCTGGGACAATTTCAAGCTTACCAACATTTGCATCATGGGGGTTCTGGAAGAAGAGAGGAAGCAGAATCTCAACGGACTGGGATACTGCTCCAGAGAATGGTGATTTTTCACTTTGTTTAATACCTTACATCAAAAGAGGAGATGTAAATGAGTTACATGAAATCCACTGGTAATAGATTAGAGACGCAGGAGAGAGCAAAGTGGGATGGGGGGAGACCTCTGGGATTGAATAAAAAGTAAAATGATAGACACATTACTTAGGCAGGTACAGGATAGTTAATAGTCAACAATTAACATGATAACAATAACAATGAAGGAATTTTTGGTTGTGCCCCAGGGGTTGGGGAAAAAGCGTAGTTACAAGTTACTCTGACATTTCATAGGTATGTTAACTTAGATGCAAAAGACAATAGGCTCAGTTAAGGTAAAAATTGACCTTGTCAAGGAAAATACCAGCCTAGGACATGACTACCAACCCTAACTGCTTTTAGTTAAAGTTTTAATTTCACACCATCCTTTGCGGTTACTTTAGGTCTTTAAGTTTGCCAGGCCGACATGCAGGCCTTCCCTGAGCTTGTCAGGTTAGCATGTGGCCTTTTTTGTTCTGCCCACTCATGGATTGGTGAGGGAAGAGGGAATACCTGCCTGCCAGCAAAATCAGCCAAATCAACCCTAGCAATCAATGTGGTGACAGATGCTGCAACCAGATCACTCTCACATCCTCTTCTATCATTCTTGATCTCTTTTCTCTTTCCTACTTCTCTCTTCCTTTGTGGTTGTTGTAGGGTATTGTGTATATTTTTGTTTTGTTCCCTTTGTTTCTGGTTTTGTTGTAATTTGTTCTGTTCAGTCAGCTCCTCCACAACAGCTTGCATGCCATGTTCAAGGGTGAGCTTCACAGTAAACCAGCCTGAGATGGGATTCCAACCATGAATGGGACAACACTCAAGGCCCAATTACAACAGGAGAACCCAAATAACTCAAACAAGAGGCATTCCTAGAGCACCCAGCTCAGGAGATCTAAGAGACTGCACCACTGGGTCCCACAAAACACCTACTACATAAAACCACCCCAAGAAGACTGGTAGCTATAGCAGTTTGATCTAATGCATACAAGCAAATACAAAGGGACAGAAAACATGGGAGACAAAGAAACAACCCCCAAATGACAGAAAAGGAGACATCATCAGAAAAGGAACAAAATGAAATAGAGGCAAACAATTTGTCAGATAAAGAATTCAAAGTAATGGTTAAAAGGGTGCTCAAACAGGTTAGTGAAAACTACACCAGCATAAAAAAAGAAGATAGAAACCATGAATATGAATTAAGGGGACATGAAGAAGAAACAGCTGAAATAAAAAAATACCCTGGAAGGAGTCAACAATAGACTAGAAGAAGCAGAAGGCCAAATCAACAAATTAAAAGAGAAGGTAGGGCCCAGCTGCTGTGGCTCAGTGTTTGAGACCTACAAACCAGGAGGTCACAGTTCGATTCCCAGTCAGGGCATATGCCCCGGTTGTGGGCTTGATCCCTGATCCTGCAGGAGGCAGCTGATCAATGATTCTCTCTCATCATTGATGTTTCTATCTCTCTCTTCCTTTCCCTTCCTCTATGAAATAAATAAAAAATATTTTTAAAAAAGAGAGAAGGTAGGAAAAAACACCTATTCAGAGTAGCAATTAGGAAAAAAATAAAAAGCAGAAGGAGAGTTTAAGTGGGCTTTGGGAAAACATGAAATGCACCATAGGGGTACAAGAAGGAGAAGAAGCTGTGCAAGAAATAGAGAACCTGTTTGAAGAAATGACAGAAAATTTCCCTAAAGCAAGGAAAAAGCAACTGAAGTTCAGGAAACATAGAGAGTCCCAATGAAGATGAACTCCAAAAGATGCACACCTAGATACATAATTAAATGGCAAACATTAAAGACACAGAAAAAATCTCAAAGACTGCAAGAGAGAGACAGAAAATTACCTACAATGGCACTCCCATTAGATTATAAGCTGATTTCTCAATAGAAACACTCAAATCAGAAGGGAGTGGCATGAAGTATACAAAGTAATAAAAAGCAAGGGACTGAATACAGGACTATTCTAACTGCAAGGGTATTATTCAAAATTGAAGGTTAAATAAAGAGCTTTGCAGGCCAAAAAGGCTAAAAGAGTTTATTACCAAACAACCACTGCAAGAAATGTTACAGGGACTGTGGTAAGAAGAAGAAATAGAGACACAGAGAGAGGAACACAGGCATAAAAATGCCAACATGTAAGTATCCTATATAATAAAGCAGTAATATGCAAATTGACCCTCACACCATAACACCTTCACAAGTTGGTGGCGCACACAGCGGGGTCGGGGCCAGTGGCCACTCTGTGAGGCTTCTGCTGGGTTTCCGGCAGCCCTGCGGGGGCACAGGGGTCCCGGTGGCCACTTCATGTAACTTCTGCCGGGGTTTCTGCAGCCCTGCATGTGTGCTGAGGGGGCGGGGCCTGGCAGCTGCTGCACACAGCCCAGAGGCAGGGCATCGGGGCAGCACTCCAGGACTCAGGGCCATCCTGCAGTGCACCGGCCATGCAGGGTGGGACTCTGGGACTTGGGGTGGTCCCATGGTGCAGGGGGGTTTGAGGGGAAGGGGTCCTGGGTCTCGTGCAATTTTGCATGATGGGTCACTAGTCCATCAATAATAACCTTAAATGTAAATGGCTTAAATGCTCCAATAAAAATACATAAGGTAGTTTACTGGATAAGAAAACGTTACCCATATATATGCTGTCTGCAAGAGAGTCATCTCAAATCAAAAGAATCACACAGGATGAAAGTGAAGAGATGGAAAATTATTTTGAGAACATTATACCACCTTTGAAACCCTGGAATAAATCCCACTTGGTCGTGGTGTATGATCTTTTTAATGCATTGCTGGATCTGATTTGCTAATATGTTGTTGAAGATTTTAGCATTCATGTTTATCAGGAATATTGGCCTGTAATTTTCTTTCTTTGTAGTGTCCTTATCTGTTTTTGGAATTGGGATAATACTGGCCTCATAAGAAGAGCTTGGAAGTCTCCTGTCCTCTTTTATTTTTTGAAATACTTTAAGGAGAATAGATGTTAGTTTTTCTTTGAATGGTTGGTAAAACTCGCCTGTAAATCCATTGGTCCAGGACTCTTGTTTGCTGGGAGTTTTTAAATTACTGCTTCATTTTCATTCATCTTTATTAGCGTGTTCAGGTTTTCTGATTCATCCTGATTGAGTTTTGGAAGTTTATATGTTTCCAGGAACTTTTCCATTTCACCCAGGTTGTTGGCATATAGTTATTCAAAGTATTTTCTTATAATTCGTTGTAATTCTGTTGTTTCAGTTGTTACTTCAATTCTTTCATTTATGATTTTATTTGTTTGAGTCCTCTCCTTTGTTTGATGAGTCTGGCTAAAGGTTCATCAATCTTGTTTATCTTTTCAAAGAACCAGCTCTTGATTTCATTGATCTTTTGTAGTTTTTAAAATCTCTACGTCATTTATTTTGCTCTTTATTATTTCCTTCCTTCTACTTCCTGTGGGCTTTTCTTATTGTTCTTTTTCTAATATTCTTTTAGTTGTAGGACTAGATTGTTTACTTGAGATTTTTCTTATTTTTTTAAGGTAGGCTTGTAATCCTATGAACTTTCCTCTCAAGACTGACTTCGCCGTGTCCCATAGATTTTGCATTGTTGTGTGCTCATTTTCATTTGTTTCCAGGAAGTTTTTGATTTCTTCCTTGATTTCATTGGGAATCCATTCATTTTTTAATAACATACTATTTAGCCTCCATGTGTTCGAATGTTTTTGGGGTTTTTTTGTGTAGTTTATTTCTAGTTTTATGCTCTTGTGAACCAAGAAGATACTTGACAGGATTTCAATCTTCTTGAACTTGTAAAGACTTGATTTGTGTCCTAAAATGTTATCTATCTTTGAGAATGACCCATATGCACTTGAGAAGAATGTATATTCTACAGCTTTGGGATGAAATGTTCTGTACTAGTAAATATCAATTAAATCTAGTGCGTCATTTAAGGTCATTGTTTCCCTGTTGATTTTTTGTCTGGAATACTTATCCAGTGACGTCAGTGATGTGTTAAAGTCCCCTCATATGACTGTATTGCTACCTATCTCTCCCTTTAAGATCTCCTGGAGCTTGTTAAATATACGTAGGTACTCCTATATTGGATGCATATATGTTATATCCTCTTGTTGGAGTGACTTTCTATGTCTCTTGTTAAGGTCTGTTTTGAAGTCTATTTTGTCATATATGAGTATTGATACTCTAGCTTTTTTTCTTTTCCATTTGCATGGAAAAATTTTTTCCATCCCTTCACTCTCATCCTGTGTGACTCTTTTGTTCTGAGGTGGGTCTCTTGTAGAGAATATATATATATATATATATATAAATTTTTTCTTATCCATTCAGCTACCATATATCTTTTTTTTTTTTTATCTTCACTTGAGGATATTTTTTCCATTGATTTTCAGAATAGAAAGGAGGGGTAGGGGAGAGAAACATCAATGTGAGAAACACTGATTGGTTGACTCCCACATGCACCCTGACTGGGACTGGGAAGGAACCTGCAACTCAGGTACATGCTCTTGACTGAGAATCAAACCTGTGACTCTTTGGTGAGCAGGCCAATGCTCTAACCAATGAGCCACAGCCATCATGGCCTTCCAGTGTATTCTTGATGTCAGATACAGTATTCTTCATTTGTGACTGTTCCTTATTCATAGTTTATATGTCCTTTTTCATGCTGATGTAGTTCCCACTAAGTTCCTTGAGCATCCTTACAATGATTACTCTGAACTCTGTGTCTGATAAATTGTTCGCCTCCATCTCATTTAGCTCTTTTTCTGGAGATTCTTCCTTTTATTTGGGGGTTCTTTGTCTGCCCATTTTAGTTGTCTCTTTGTGTTTGTTTCTATGTATACTGCTATAACTCCCAGTCATTGTAGGGTGAACTTTTGTAGTATATGTCCTGTGGAACCCAGTGGTGCAGTCTCCTTGAACTTCTGAGCTGGATGCTCTAGGAGTGACTCTTTGTAGCTTATTTTGGCTCTCGTGTTGCAATTGGATCTTGATTGTTGTTCTCTTCATGGGTGGGATCTCCTCTCAGGCTGGCTGACTGCGAGTCTCAATCCCAACCACATCCTGCCAGCTGTTGTACAGGTGTTGACAGGAAAAAAACAAAACAGGAAACAAACAAGAACATACCAAAGAACCTGACAACAACAGCGTAAACAACCACAAAAGAAGAGAGAATTAGGAAAAAGAAAAGAGACCAAGAATAATAAATGAAAACGGAAAAAAATAACCATAAAATAAAAATAATACTAGAAGAGAAAACGAGAAAAAAAAAAGACTCTGAGAGGAAAGTAGGTAGAGAAGAGAAAAAAATAAGAATAGGTAAAGGAAACTGGTAAAAAAGAAAAGAAAAAATTATGAAAAGGTAAAAAGAAGAGAAAGAGCAGTAAAACGAAAGAAAAGATTAAGAGAAGGAAAGAGGCAAATAAGAGATGTGAAACAATAGAGCAAAGAGAAAAAAATAATAATACCAAAGCAAGAAAAAGTAAAGAATATAGTGGGAAAAAAAACCAACAACAGAAAACAATCAAGTGAAGTTTGTCTCGGCAGATTTTAGCTCTTATGTTGCCTGAGGCTAACAGTTTTGTATTCTGATTTCCAGCCTACCTGGGGATACTTTCGTGCTAGCCAATGTCAGTAACTGTCCACGTTTGGCTCTTGGCACTCTTTTGAAAGCTTCAAGCAGTTCACAGCTTGTGGCTGCCTCAACTGCGCTTGCCTGCTCACATGAGGGGCCAAGCTGAGCTCCTATGCCACTTAAAAAAATTTTACAGAATAGTTTATTGATTTGAGAGAGAGAGGAAGGGAGAGTGAGAGATAGAAACATTGATGAGAGGGAAACATTGATCGGCTGCCTCTTGCACGTCCTCTACTGAGGTACAAGCCTGCAACTCTGGGCATGTTCCCTGAGAATTGAACTGGCTACCTCTTGTTACATGGGACAGTGCTCTATCAACTGAGCCACACCAGCCCGGGCCTAGGCTGATTTTTATTAGCCTGGGGCCCAAGGTGATTCAGAAAGCAGTCATACATCAGGGACAATGGTGGATGTGTTCCAGGACTATACCCCTGGTGTCGGCTGGGAGGACCTTTTAGGTAGACCAGTGGAATCTATCAGAAACCAAGAGTTTCCTTCAGTTCTCCCATGGGAGGGGAGCACCAGCCAGGTTCCTGGGAATGTGGGAGGAATGTCCCCACCCCAAAGCCAGCCACTAATGCTCCCTGAGAGTGCTGTCCTTGAGATCTCTGCTTCCTTGGAAAGAATCAAAATGCAAGGTGGGGCATGCTGGATTCCAGAGGATGGGGTGAGCTATATCTCAGGGGGTAGGCTTCTGCTGTTGGGAGGGGCTTGTGCCTCTTAGGAAAAATGGCTGCTGTGATATTAGGGGCATGACTCATCATAGGTATCCTGGCAACAGCCCTCCCTGAGATTCCTCCCAATTCCTTCCACCCATGTCTCCTCAGGGGACTCCAGTCTGCACCACCCTCCCTCCATCAAAACCCAGGGTGAGCGTCTGGGAAAGAAAATCCTGTATGGCAGCCTTTACAAAAAGTTGCTTTACAAAAAGTGGCTCAGCTCCTTGACTGATAGAAGCTCTGCTGCTGGTTGCTGTGTGGGAGGCTGTTCCACTCCTGGTTGTCTGGGCTGGAGAGCCCTGCCTATGGTCAAAGCCTCTCTCCTCTCTGGGGGAAGCCTCCTTGCCCTTATCCCACTGCTCCTGGGAGTTGGGTCAGGGCCTCTTACATCCCTGCCCCTCCGACCAGGCTGGAGGTGGCCTCTGCCCTTCCCTGCTTAAAAGTCTCCTCTTCAGCCAGTCTTCAGCTGGTACTTCAGGGTGAATATTCCCTATCTTAGTTTTTTCTTTTTTTAAAAATATGGTTTTATTGATTTTAGAGAAAGAGGAAGGAAGAGGGAGAGAAAGGGAAACATTGATCTGCTGCCTCCTGCACAGCCCTACTGGAAATCAAGCCTGCAACCTAGGCATGTATCCTGACCTGGAATCAAACCGGTGATCTCTTGGTGCATGGGTCAATGCTCAACCACTGAGCAACACTGGCCGGACCCCCATCTTAGTTTTAATTCCAGTTAGATTAGGGAAGAGGTAGGTGGAAGATCCACCGCCATCTTCCAATCTCTGTGAGATGTGCTTTAATAGAAGATTGACTATGATCCAGATCCTGTGCTGGATGCTCTTTTCCTCCAGACACAAATATAGGAATAGTTCACTTAACAGTAATTTCCTTACAAACTTTGGAGTATGACTAGTATCTCAAAAGCAACAGTTTTCTGATTTGCTAAAGTAGATGTCACAGACTCTGTACCTTTCAAAGCCTCTGCCTTTGAGGCAATTAATTTTTTGTACAAACTTCTAATAAGGCCATTTTAATGGTTTTCTTTCCACCAATACTTTAGCAGCCCACTGTATGGGGGAACATATTCACCAATGATACATTTGATAAGAAGTTCATTTCCAAAATACATAAAGAACTCATACACCTCAATAAAATGAAGACAAACAATCCAATTTAAAAATGGGCAATGGACCTGAATAGACACTTCTCCAAAGAGGACATACAGATAGATAGCCAAGAGACACATGAAAAAATTGCTTAACGTCACTAATCATGAGAGATGCAAATTAAAACTACAGTGAGATATCACCTCACGCCTGCCAGAATGGCTACTATCAACAAACTAATAAATGACAAGTGCTGGCGAGGATATGGAGACTAGGGAACCCTAGTACACTGCTGTTGGGAAATCAGACTGGTGCAGCCACTAAGGAAAAGAGTATGGAGTTTGCTCAAAAAATTAAAAATGGAACTGCTTTTTGGCCCAGCAATCCCACTTCTGGGAATATATCTTAAGAATCTCGAAGCACCAATCAGAAAGAATATATGCACCACTATGTTCATAGCAGTGATATTTACAATAGCCAAGATCTGGAAACAGCCCACGTGCACATCTGTAGATGAGTGGATAAAAAGCTGTGGTAGGGAGAACCAAGATGGCGGCATAGGTTAACGCCGGAGTTTGCTGCTTTGAACAACTACTTCAAAAGTGAAACTAAAAGACGGAACGGACATCACCCAAAACCACTGGAACGCTGGCTGAATGGAAGTCCTACAACTAGGAGGAAAGAGAAACGCATAGGGACACTCAGAGGAGGCGCAGCGCTGAAGTCAAATTCTGAGGTGCGGAGTGCGCGGAGCGGGCTGGCGGCGGAGGGCGCGGTTGGCGTTTTCAATCGGGAGGGAGTCGCAGACTCTGAGCTCCAGATCCGGGCGAGTCTTTAGGGACCCAGACTCAAACGGGAGAAGCGGGTCTGTCTGGCTTCAGTCAGAGCGAGTGCAGCTTTCTCTCCGAGCTTTGCAGCCGTTGCTGGGACTCAGAGAGGCAGAGCCCCTGGGGACAGGACTGAGAGCAGCCATAACTGCTCTCTCTGGCCCACCCTGTTGATCCCGTGCGACCCACCCGCCCCGCCCAAGCCCTGCACAGAGGCATTTGCCAGATAGTCTCAGGCAAACGCCAGATTAGCACCTCCCTAGAGGACAAAAGTTCTCTCACTGCAGACACAGCTGATTTTCACAGCCACTTGGCCTGGAGGTCAAATCCCCCCTAGTATTAGCTACAACAATCAAGGCTTAACTACAAGACTGCGCACAAAGACCACTAGGGGATGCACCAAGAAAGCATAACAAAATGCGGAGACAAAGAAACAGGACAAAATTGTCAATGGAAGATCTAGAGTTCAGAACCACACTTTTAAGGTCTCTCAAGAACTGTCTAGAAGCCGCCGATAAACTTAATGAGATCCTCGAGAAATCTAATGAGACCCTCGATGTTGTGATAAAGAACCAACTAGAAATTAAGCATACACCGACTGAAATAAAGAATACTATACAGACTCCCAACAGCAGACCAGAGGAGCGCAAGAATCAAGTCAAAGATTTGAAATGCAAAGAAGCAAAAAACACCCAACCAGAAAAGCAAAATGAAAAAAGAATCCGAAAATACGAAGATAGTGTAAGGAGCCTCTGGGACAGCTTCAAGCGTACCAACAGCAGAATTATAGGGGTGCCAGAAGATGAGAGAGAGCAAGATATTGAAAACCTATTTGAAGAAATAATGACAGAAAACTTCCCCTACCTGGTGAAAGAAATAGACTTACAGGTCCAAGAAGCGCGGAGAACCCCAAACAAAAGGAATCCAAAGAGGACCACACCAAGACACATCATAATTAAAATGCCAAGAGCAAAAGATAAAGAGAGAATCTTAAAAACAGCAAGAGAAAGACAGTCAGTTACCTACAAGGGAGTACCCATACGACTGTCAGCTGATTTCTCAACAGAAACTTTGCAGACCAGAAGGGAGTGGCAAGAAATATTCAAAGTGATGAATAGCAAGAACCTGCAACCAAGATTACTTTATCCAGCAAAGCTATCATTCAGAACTGAAGGTCAGATAAAGAGCTTCACAGATAAGGAAAAGCTAAAGGAGTTCATCACCACCAAACCAGGATTATATGAAATGCTGAAAGGTATCCTTTAAGAAGAGGAAGAGGAAGAAAAAGGTAAAGATACAAATTATGAACAACAAATATGCATCTATCAACAAGTGAATCTAAGAATCAAGTGAATAAATAATCCGATGAACAGAATGAACTGGTGATTATAATAGAATCAGGGACATAGAAAGGGAATGGACTGACTATTCTTGGGGGGGAAAGGGGTGTGGGAGATGCGGGAAGAGACTGGACAAAAATCGTGCACCTATGGATGAGGACAGTGGGTGGGGAGTGAGGGCGGATGGTGGGGCGGGAACTGGGAGGAGGGGAGTTATGGGGGGAAAAAAGAGGAACAAATGTAATAATCTGAACAATAAAGATTTAATTAAAAAATTAAAAAATTAAAAAAAAGCTGTGGTATAGCCCACTCCTCAAAGGGAATTGATGAATATGGCAGGGGGGAAAAAAGCTGTGGTATATTTACACAGTGGAATACTACAAAGCTATAAAAAAAAAGGATCTCTTATTCTTTGAGACAGCATGGATGGACTTGGAGATTATTATGCTAAGTGAAATAAGCCAGTCAGAGAAAGACAAATATCACATGATCTCACTCATATGTGGAATCTAAAGAAAATAAACTAACAAAATAGGTCCAGAGACATGGAAGCATGGAACAGACTGACAGATCTCAGAGGGAAGGATGAATGGGGTGGTGGTGGTGGCGGTGGGGAGCCGGAAAGATACAAACCACAGACTTTATATGCATATATTCATAGCCCATGGACACAGACAATAGTGCAGTGAAGGGCTGAGGTGGGGCAAGAGGCAGGTGGAGGGGGCAACAGAGGGAAAAGGGACATCTGTAATACTCAATAAAAATTTTTGAAAAGCCTATGCATCTCACATGCATGCATGTGTATATATGGTTTTTTCCACATGGACACCAAAGGGGCTAAAGGATGCATACCAAATTGTTAACCCTGTCTGGAAAGTAGAGTGTGAAGGGTACTGGGAATATAAAGAACTGTTACTTTTGCTTCACCTCCTTCTGTATGAATATTTTAGGTTATGCTTGAATTATTTATATGTATATTTTACATCCAGGTTTGTGTACCCAAAGTCAGTGCAATGCAAGCACAACAGATCATCTCCACATTGTGTACCTATCAGTCACACTCGATTGAGTTCTGTCTTCTTGCCAATTATAAAAGCTGCACATTAACCACTTCTTAAGAGGACCCTGGCGCATATACCAATAGTGAAGTTGTGATCCAGACTCTACTCCCTTTGTGATGTGCTGGCTGCATTCCTGGACCTCACCAGTGCCTTCATTTGTTCCTTCAGTATTATCTTCCAAAGGAGAAACACACAAAAAAAATGGAATCTGTTGTGGGTCCAAGTCTATGGTCATAAAGGTCAGACAAGTCTATTGTTTTGTAGACCTCTGGCTACTCTTTTTTTTTTTTTTTTTTTTTAAGAGATGGTTCACAACATATTTTCTGTCTTCTAGGCAGCCTACAACTTGACTTCTTTGATTCAGCATTTATTTATCTATTCTGTGCATCATTTTGTTGTACATGTAGAACTGTGTTAAATTTAAGTTGTGTAAGTACAGTGCATTCATGTTTTAAACTGGTACATGATCTTGGTCCTCCTTAGGCTTTATCTTCAGCCAATAACCCCATCATCATTCACCAAAACAGTTTACAAAGTATCACATAACTTGTCATTTCTGTGTGACTATCTGAAGAACTCAGGATGCCTAGCATTGCTGAGTTGGGAAAGTCTCTTGTCCAGGTTTCTTATTAAAAGTTAATTATAGTCAAATAAGTGACTTAAACTGAGCCTATTTTCAATCATGCTTTATGCTACTTTTAGTTTATAAATTAAGAAGGAAATCAACTTTCTTATAACTGTCTGAGACTATCCATGAATTTCTCTTGGCAACTGCCAAGGATTCAGACTTACTGATGAATTATCAAAACACTACAAGCTAATACTATTTTTTAATTTTTTATTTTTTTTATTTTTATTTTTTATTTTTTATTTGGTCTTTTGTTTTGTTTTGTTTTGTTTTGTTTTTCAAGCTAATACTATTCACCATAAATGCATACTAGGAAGATGAGTCCTGAGTCCTAGATGCTAGTCCTAGTTCTTCCATTAAATTTAGGTGGTAAATTATTTAAACTCTTCGGGCCTCCGTTTCCTCATCTATGAAATGTAAGATTTGAGCTAGATGCCCTATAAATCCCTTTCAGTCCTAACACTCCTTTTTTTTTTAAACATATTAAATATTCTGCCAAATAGAAACCAGTATACATTCAGTATTTTTTGCAGAATCCAGAGTATATCATAAATAGCATCTTATTAATATTCATAGTAATAAAAAGGTATTCTCTTTATATGTAATATTTGAGCTATAAATTGGGACAGCAACTTGGAAAAGGTCACAAAACTGGCCTAATGAGAACAATGACTAATTTTTGACAGTGGTTGCAGTATTCTATTACACTATACTTAGTTGCTACTTTTGTTATACTCAAAAAGCAATGTGTTTTAATCCATCTCATCCCCATCAGCCAATTTGCTCTTGAATGTACTCAAAGTTCCCCTGCTCAATTCCTTTCTCCTTTCTTCTTCCTTCCTTCCTTCCCTTCCTCCCTCCCTTCCTTTTTTTTTCTTTCCTTTCCTTTCCTTTTTCTTCTCTCTCTCTCTCTCTCTCTCTCTCTCTCTCTCTCTCTCTTTTAAAGTTGATTTCAGAGAGGGAGAAGAAGAGAGAGACAGAAATGATGATGAGAGAGAATCATTGATTGACTGCCTCCTGCCTGCCCCCTACTGGGAATAGAGCCTGAAACCCGGGCATGTGTCCTTGACTAGAATTGAACCCAGGACCTTGCAGTCTGCAGGCTGACGCTCTATCCACTGAGCCAAACCAGCTAGGGCCCCTGCTCAATTTCTTACTGCTGTAAATCTCCATATAATTCTCTTCCCTCTTCAATTCTAACATCAGAATAATTACCAATGGCTCTTGGTCCTTGAAATCAATGAATAAAATAAGTTTCCCAAGTTCTCTAAAGACTTCGCTTGAATGCCTCTTTTGCATTTTCCCACTCCTGGCTTCCCTGTGCAAAACATCTTGCCCTCACTGTGGAACCTGAGCCTTATCACTAACCTGTCTAACCAGAATCTCAACCAAGTATACTTGCTTAAGTTATCAGACTTGTCCTTAAAACCATCAGACACAGAGACACATGTACTGTTAATTCAACATGTACAAGTCAGAGGTCACACTCTATTCCGTGTATCCAGGAAGGAGGGGGAGAAGGGTAAATTCAACCTCCAATCAGTTCCTGACAACAGTAAAGGTGAGGGAGGCACTATCACCTACCAGACACTTTTATCTCACAGTCTTTCCAGGACTCTACATATCCCAGAAAAGAATCAGGAGAAAACTGGAGTAGCCTCATGGTTTCCTATGCATGTAAAAACTGCCATGCATGATTCTCAGAAGTAAAAGGGCTAAAATAATCAGTCAGTATACTTTTGTAGCCACTCAGTTTGTTAAAACACTTAAATTCTTCTGTACCATTTGGCACCCTAAGCCCCCTCCTAATTCATAGCCCAGTCCCTTCTCAAGGGCCCACATTGACCCATCAACTAATGAAATGACTGGTATCCAAAAGGGCCTATAGGTTTTATCTCTAGCACAGTAACCCAGCCTCAATTTTGACTGGTTAGTGGCCATGCAATCAATGCCCCAAACATCATGCCTCCTAGACATTGCCATTGCATCCCCTTCAGGGACTCCTTTCTCCTACCCCCCACTACACCCTCACTGCACCACGGGCAAGTCTGTGCTTTTCCTGCCTTTCCCACTGGCCCTGGAAAAACAAAAGTGAGTCTTGGTAAGGAACAGAGCTGGCACTAGACACCACAGCAATCAGCCTGCCTGTTCCTTCATGTCTTCTCTGGCAGAGCTGGTCTGGCACACAGTGGGAGATAAGATGCCAGTGGTAGTGTCACCGGCACCCCAGCATGCAAAATTTGGTGCCTGAACAAAGGTGTTGACTACTCACCAATGACTGCACCAGGGTTGTCTTCATGTGGCCTTTTGTGGGAATTGCAGCTTCCCTGGGATTTTGACCTAGACAGCCCGAGAGAGAGATGTGCCAGCTGGCACATGCACATGCAACCTAGTAACCTCTGGGTTTTCACCACCCTCCTGACATATCAGACCTTTATCCCTAGTAAAGAAAATTGTTGATTGTGCCAAAAGACATGCCCTCAAATTTCAACTGCATATTCAAGAGCCATCTTGCAATGACCCTTCACTCAGAATATATTTCCAATGATAAGAACTCTTGAATTTTTCAGCTACCTTAAGAATATGGGTTCTAATAGTGCCTTTAAACTCTTATTGCCCAAGATTTGATAGGCCAGCCTATGTTAGTATAGTAGGGTGTGGTAATAAGTCTATATAAATGGAAGTGGACTTCTGCTAATCATAGACAAATAAGGCCTTTTTTAATCAAGAAAAAGGGAAGCTTGATCAAATAACATACTTGGTGACCTTGCACCCATGACAGATGGGTGCAGTTCAGGCCCTCCAGAATTCAGAGAGAGGACTATAACGTGAGTTCAGGAGAACCCCATCTTCTCCTGATAAATGCTGCTGCTTTTAGTTTGGGAACAAAAACAAAGACAAGGGTAAGGGGAACACCGGTTCTACCAGGACAAAGGTGGCCTCACACACTAACGCGTAGACGGCTCATCACTGTACTGGTCTTTAATTTTAGTCAATCCAGACAAGCCCCATGCTCCAAAATGTTTTGTTTCTTATAGCCTATGTATTGGACAGCTAAAATGACCCAGCTGATTCTTTGTCACACAATCTGGAAAACCAGGCAAAAACAAAGGTCACTCTATCCTGAGAGATGTTCCACCCCAAGCCCTTTGTAACCTGCTGGTCATGATTGACACTCAAATAATCAAATTTGATTAACCAAGAGATGGTTAAACATAATCTACACTTGACCAAGGTCAGAGCCACCTTGAGGTGACTCCCACAGAACAAAATGCTGGAGAAGGAGACACTATCAGAATGGTCAGGACCTTATCAGTACAGTAAGCCCCACAGATGCTTTATTCCTCGTCAAACCAGTGATGGATAGGCTGCCTCAGGATGCTCAAGGTATTCAACAAACATGATAAAATGTTTGGTGGCCCTCCAACTAACTGATAAGATGTCCGAAGATTTTCTATCACTATCCTTGCTGTCAATATGTCCCATTCCAAACAGTGCTACTTAAAGTGTTATCCATGCAGTTTGCTGCTAGTCTACAACAGTAGTACAATAATTGAGGGTTTTAAAAAACCTTTATAGTAATCTAACAGAGTAATTTTTATATCTGTTGAATTTAATGACAAAATATTTTACTTGTACTTAAATTTTTTTTCCTAGTAACTCACTTTTTTATACTTTACTAAGGCATCAGGCTGTGATGGAATGAAAAAAATTTAAACTTACTTCATCACAGTTTAAAAAGTGCCTATAAAAAATCAATGTGACTATGACAGATTTTTGCTGACTCTTTGTTGATCCCCTGTATCTGCAAGACAAATCATATTTCATTAACATTGTGTATTCAGGCTCCTTGATTTGGACCCTGACTTGTCCTCATTACTGTGCTTGGCAATGCTTCAAATGCAAATGGTTACAGATAGTAAGACCACTGACTGGAGCCTGTAGCAGGTAGAGTTTCTAAGCCTTAGAACCATGTAACAGAACAATATTCAACCAAGTTCATTTGATGATCGAACTCAGCGGTTCTCAACCTGTGGGTCACGACCCCTCTGGCGGTTGAACAACCCTTTCACAGGAGTCGCCTAAGACCATCCTGCATATCAGATATTTACATTACGATTCATAACAGTAGCAACATTAGTTATGAAGTAGCAACAAAAATAATTTTATGGTTGGGTCACAACATGAGGAACTGTATTTAAAGGGCCAGAAGGTTGAGAACCACTGATCTAACTGGTTTTATTAAATGTTTCATTAATCAGGCAGCATCCTATCTAGTAGCTAGAAAGACACTCTGATGAATTGTACAAAATGGAAGGTTTTCATAGGTCTAAAGAGGGTGGGACTAAGAAGTTAATAAAGTGTATTATGGATTATTTCAGCCAGGGGACAGGTTTTATGAAACAGAACCTAGCACTGGCCAGGGAACTCCAGACTCATTGGTTTAAAATTCCACTCCTGGGAAGGGCAGTAACTGCAATCAAGTTAGGTATTGAGTCTCGGTGGGGCTTAGCATAGTGACCATTTTGGGTCTATTGTTTCTGTTTAACAACCAAGTAGCCTTGGACAAGTAGCCTAGTCCATCTAATCCAGCAAATTCTATACATTTTGTTTTCTGTGTCATCATATGGGAAAGATTGAGAAGCACTGATGTCTAAAGCTATCTCCCACTACGTACATAAAAAATTTTATGTTTTTTTTTTAATTAAATCTTTATTGTTCAGATTATTACATTTGTTCCTCTTTTTCCCCCCCATAACTCCCCTCCTCCCAGTTCCAGCCCCACCCTCCACCCTCTCTCCCCACCCACTGTCCTCATCCATAGGTGCACGATTTTTGTCCAGTCTCTTCCCGCATCTCCCACACCCTTTCCCCCCCCCCCCCCCAAGAATAGTCAGTCCATTCCCTTTCTATGTCCGATTCTATTATAATCACCAGTTCATTCTGTTCATCAGATTATTTATTCACTTGATTCTTAGATTCACTTGTTGATAGATGCATATTTGTTGTTCATAATTTGTATCTTTACCTTTTTCTTCCTCTTCCTCTTCTTAAAGGATACCTTTCAGCATTTCATATAATCCTGGTTTGGTGGTGATGAACTCCTTTAGCTTTTCCTTATCTGTGAAGCTCTTTATCTGACCTTCAGTTCTGAATGATAGCTTTGCTGGATAAAGTAATCTTGGTTGTAGGTTCTTGGTATTCATCACTTTGAATATTTCTTGCCACTCCCTTCTGGTCTGCAAAGTTTCTGTTGAGAAATCAGCTGACAGTCGTATGGGTACTCCCTTGTAGGTAACTGACTGTCTTTCTCTTGCTGTTTTTAAGATTCTCTCTTTATCTTTTGCTCTTGGCATTTTAATTATGATGTGTCTTGGTGTGGTCCTCTTTGGATTCCTTTTGTTTGGGGTTCTCCGCGCTTCTTGGACCTGTAAGTCTATTTCTTTCACCAGGTAGGGGAAGTTTTCTGTCATTATTTCTTCAAATAGGTTTTCAATATCTTGCTCTCTCTCATCTTCTGGCACCCCTATAATTCTGCTGTTGGTACGCTTGAAGCTGTCCCAGAGGCTCCTTACACTATCTTCGTATTTTCGGATTCTTTTTTCATTTTGCTTTTCTGGTTGGGTGTTTTTTGCTTCTTTGCATTTCAAATCTTTGACTTGATTCTTGCGCTCCTCTGGTCTGCTGTTGGGAGTCTGTATAGTATTCTTTATTTCAGTCGGTGTATGCTTAATTTCTAGTTGGTTCTTTATCACAACATCGAGGGTCTCATTAGATTTCTCGAGGATCTCATTAAGTTTATCGGCGGCTTCTAGACAGTTCTTGAGAGACCTTAAAAGTGTGGTTCTGAACTCTAGATCTTCCATTGACAATTTTGTCCTGTTTCTTTGTCTCCGCATTTTGTTATGCTTTCTTGGTGCATCCCCTAGTGGTCTTTGTGCGCAGTCTTGTAGTTAAGCCTTGATTGTTGTAGCTAATACTAGGGGGGATTTGACCTCCAGGCCAAGTGGCTGTGAAAATCAGCTGTGTCTGCAGTGAGAGAACTTTTGTCCTCTAGGGAGGTGCTAATCTGGCGTTTGCCTGAGACTATCTGGCAAATGCCTCTGTGCAGGGCTTGGGCGGGGCGGGTGGGTCGCACGGGATCAACAGGGTGGGCCAGAGAGAGCAGTTATGGCTGCTCTCAGTCCTGTCCCCAGGGGCTCTGCCTCCCTGAGTCCCAGCAACCGCTGCAAAGCTTGGAGAGAAAGCTGCACTCGCTCCGACCGAAGCCAGACAGTCCCGCTTCTCCCGTTTGAGTCAGGGTCCCTAAAGACTCGCCCATATCTGGAGCTCAGAGTCTGCGACTCCCTCCCGATTGAAAACACCAACCGCGCCCTCAGCCACCAGCCCGCTCTGCATGCACTCCGCACCTCAGTATTTGACTTCAGCACTGCGCCTCCTCTGAGTGTCCGTATGCGTTTCTCTTTCCTCCTAGTTGTAGGACTTCCACTCAGCCAGCGTTCCTGTGGTTCTGGGTGATGTCCGTTCCGTCTTTTAGTTTCACTTTTGAAGTGGTTGTTCAAGGCAGCAAACTCCGGCGTTAACCTATGCCGCCATCTTGGTTCTCCCAAAATTTTATGTTTTAATGACAATGAAAAGCCTGCCTTCCCACCCATACCCAAATTTGTATTTCCTACCCAGACAGCTCCCCTGAACTCTAAACACAATACATATTCCACATATTTATTTGGATATCTGGAAGGCATCTCACACTTAGCATGTCTAAAACTGAACACTTATTAACCTTCCACAATACATTACATCTTGGCAATTACATCTTTCTCTTTCATAACCATTTTTTTTTTATACCTATTCAGCAAATCCTGTCAGTTCTGGCTTCAACTACTTCTCATCACCTCCACCTTACCCCCTGATTGAAGTCACAATCATTTCTCTCTGGGATTATTGTAAGAGCTACCTAACTAGCTCCTGCTTCCATTTTTGCCTCTCTAAAACTGATTCTTAGGATAGCCGTCAGAAATGGCTGGTGTAACTTAAAATACACATCAGATCATGTCATTGGTTGCTCAGAACTCTCCAGTAGCTTCTCATCTCAAGCAGAGTAAAGGCCTATATTCCCTCAATAATTTACAAGGCCCATATTATCTGGTTCCTTTGCCCTCTTTGTTCTCTCCTACTACTTTGCTTTTTGCTCACTTGGCTCCAGACAAGCTGACCTCCTGCTATTCCTTCTCCACACCAAGCACAGGACCACCTCATCAGGGCCCTCACTTGTAGGATCCTATCTGGAATACTCTTCCTTCACTGCTCTCTTTGCTAATTTGCTCCCGTTCTTCGAGTCTCTGCTCAGATGTTACCTTGCTTCAACTTTCTCCAAAGCACTTACCAACTGGCCTACTAGACACTTATCAGTTTAGGGTTTGCTTCCCTACAGTGACTGTGGGAGGGTAGAAGGTCTATCTAGTTTCTGCACTGCTGTATAATTACCTACAACAATGGCATATAGTAGGCACTCATGAAATACTGTTGAGTAGATACATAGCATGTATGAGTAAATGCATTACTGTTTCCTGCCTTTGATCCTTTTTAGCTGATGTTGCTTACAGGCCCTTCTCTCATATTGTCCCTTGCTAAATCCCACTTTTAGGCTAGGTTTAAACTCCTCCAGGAAGCCTTCACTGAACCTTGTCCTCCACATTTCCATTCATTAATTGAACAGTGGAAAACATTTTACTACCTCTTCTCATTCCTGATTCACATTTCTCAACAACAGTCCTCCAATCAGGAAACACCATTCTACCCCTAGTACCTACAAGCTTCCACCTGTATTTTCCTTCTGCCCCAATCACTTCTACTACATATCTGCATAGATTGTCCCAAGAGTCAAGATATGCCTGATGTACCTGGGAAAACAAAGCATTCTCATGTGCACTAGGCAGAAGCTTGGATGTTTTACATACTTTCCATGTTCTCATGACTGCCAAATGCTAGAAGGCTTCTTCCTGACCTTATTCAAGGTCAATCCCAATTTGTGCCCATCAGGAATTTCACACCATTCTTGGCCTCTGAGAATGCCAATCCTCTACTCTGTACCTTGGCCAGGCACTCACAACCTGAGACAAATAGTCACACAGGTCTGATTGATGTGGCTCAGTGGTTGAGTGTCAACCAATATACCAGGAGGTCACAGTTCAATTCCTGGTCAGGGCACAAGTGTGGCTTGTGGGCTCAATTCCCAGTAGGCCACATGCAAAAGGCAGCCACTCAATGATTCTTTCTCATCATTGATGTTTTTATCTCTCTCTCCCTCTCCCTTCCTCTATATGCAATCAATTAAAAAATATCAAAAAATAAAAGTCACACAGTAAATGGTAAAAATTTTCCCAAGCTTATTGTATTGCAGTAGAACTGCTCTTCCCTCTGGGACTGATCCCTAGGTGGGGTCCTTGGGGGTGGGACCCCACAGAGGTAAGGGGTTGCCATTATGATGAGGGCAAAACAAATACCACCAACAAGCGGCACGGCTGTATTGTCTTAAAGAAGCACTGAAGGTTAAGTTTGGGAGATCATAGAGGTAAAAAAAATCTTGCGATTCTGTGCCATCTACTAGAAAATAGTAGAAAGACCTCTTCAGAGAAAGCTACATGCCTAGGCAAAGGAGAATAGCAAATACCACGAATCACCATGGTAATGAGGATGATCAGAAAGAAAATAAAAACCCCCAGAAAGCAAGCAGGAACACATGGAGATATGTGATACAAACGACAAAGATTTCAAGATGGCAGTTCTGAAAATACTCAATGAGATGTGAGAAAATACAGACAGGCAATTCAATGCACTTAGAAAATAAGTCAGTGAACAAAACAAGTACATTACCAAAAAGACTGAAACATTAAAAAGAACCAATCAGAAATCCTGTAAATGAAGCATGCAATTAAGGAAATTAAGGTAGACTCAAAGTAAAATGGTGTAAAATTATTCTCCAAGCAAATAAAGCCTGCATAAAGATGTGGTACACATACATAATGGAATACTACTCAGCCATAAATAAGGATGAAATGGCGCCATTTGCAACATAGATGGACCTTGAGAACATTATGCTAAGTGAAATAAGTCAGTCAGAAAAAGCTAAGGACCATGATTTCACTCATATGTGGGAAATAAAATTGAAAATTGTGAACACAAACAGCAGTGTGGTGGTTGCCAAAGGGAAGGGGTGAAGGGAAAAGGGTGTCCTGATATGTGGAGGAGATTTGACTTTGGATGGTGGCCTCATGGTAAAACATACAGACCTTGTAAAATAGAAACCCACACCTGAAACCTCTATGTTCATGTTGACCAATGTCACCCCAATAAATTTCATTTTTTAAAAAGTGTTATGAGATTTGCAATTGTCACATCAAGCCTCTAATTCTAGTTCTAGTTCCCTTACTATTTCCACCACATCTGTAGTTACTTCCTCCACTGAAATCTTTACCCTTTCAGTTATTCCCTGAGAACTGGAATAAACTTCTTTCACAAACTCTTGCTAATGTTGGTATATTAACCTCTTTCTATAAATCATTAATGTTCTTAATGGCATCTAGAAAGGTGAATCTTTTCAGAAAGTTTTCAAATTTACTTTGCCCAGATCCATCAGAGGAATCCCTATTTACGGCAGCAATTGTCTTACAAAATGTATTTTTTAAAAATTGCTGACTCTATTACAGCTGTCTCCTAAAATGTATTTCTTAAATAGTAAGACTTTAAAGTCAAAACCATTCCTTGGTCCAGGGGCTGCATAATGAATATTATGCTAGCAGGAATGAAAACATTAGTTTAACTGTACATCTCTATCAAAGCTATTGAATGATCAGGTCCCTTGTCAACGAGTAGTAATATTTTGAAAGAAATCTTGTTTTTCCTGAGCAGATCTCAATAGTCTGCTTAAAATATTCAGTAGGCCATATTGTAAACAATGTGTTGTCATCCAGGCTTTTAAAAAATATAGAGAGAGCACAGGCAGAGTAGATTTTGCATAATTCTTAGGGTCCCTAAGATGGTCAGAATGGAAGCACTGAATTCTACTTAAAAGTCACCAGCTGGTCCTGGCAGGAAAGTTAGCCTGCACTTTGAGCTTTGAAGCCAGACACTGATTTCACCTCTCTAGCTATCAATGTCCTAAATGGCATCTTCTCACAGTATAAGAAATCTGTTGGAAGTGTAACCACCTTCATTATTTTAGCTACATTGAAAATCTGTTGTTGAGTGTAAACCACCTTCCTTATCTTCACTACATCTTATGGACAGTTAGGATATGCACCTGCTGCTTCATCTTGAACTTTTCTGTTATGGAGACTGTGTCTTTCTGCAACCTCATGAACCAATCTCTGGTGGCTTCAAGCTTTTTTTCTGCAGCTTCCTCACCTCTCCCAACCTTTTCAGAATTTAAGTATTAGGGTTTTGTCTGAAGAGAATGGTGTGGCTAGCTTCTATCCACACCACTAAAACTTTCACTGTATCAGCAATAAGGCCTTTTTGCTTTATCATTCATGTGTTCACTGGAGTAGCACTTTTTAATTTCAAGAACTTTTTCTTTGATTTACAACTTGGCTGTTTGGTATAAAAGGCCTACCTTTCAGACTATCTTGGCTTTCAACATGCCTTCCTCACAAAGCTAAACACTTTATAGCTTTTGATTTAAAGTTAGAGATACCCAACTGTTAATTTCACTTGAAGACTTAAAGGCCATTACAGGATTATCAACTGGCCTAATTTCAATACTGTTGAAAGCCTAAAGAAAGGAAGAGAGACAGAGGAATGGCTGGTTGGTGGGGCAGTCAGAAGACTCATATTTATCAATTGTTTGTGTTCTTATATGGGTGCGATTTGTGGTGGCCCCAAACAATAACAATATTAATACTGGAGATCAGTGATAACAGATCATCATAACAAAAATAATGAAAAAGTTTGAAATATTGCAAAATTTACTAAAATGTGACACAAAGATACCAGGTCAGCAAATGCTGCTGGGAAAGGCACTGGTAAATTTGTTCAACGCAGGGTTTCTACAAACCTTCAATTTGTAAAACAAACGCACAAAAACAAAAAAACAACAACACAGTTTCTGCAAAGACCAATAAAGCAAACCACAATAAAACGAGGTTTATGCCTTTATACAAATTAATAACAGAAAAGTACATGAGCACACATAACATGTAATTTGGACCTCACCAAACCAGGTATGTCCAAAAAGACTTCCTTGAAGAGCTCGAAATTGAAGAATGAGTATGGAAGGGATGTGTGCACATTAAATTTTCCAGCAAGAGAAAACAGATAGCACATTCAAGGAATGAGAAGTGCCCATTAGGGCTGGAATACAGAAAGTAAGAACAGTAATAAACATGAGGTTGAATCAAAACATAGAAGCTACCATCAACCAGGGCCTTAAATATCATGTTATGGTTTTTGCTCTTTATCCAAACAGCAATGGGAAGCTTGTGGAAGGTTTTTCGCACGATTACAAAGATTATTCAGGCATGGAGGAGGCAATAAGGGCTTCTAAGGTGCTGATAATGTTCTAGTTCTTGACCAGGGTTCTGGTTACATAGATATGTTCACATTGTAAAAATTTGTTGCGCTCTTTAAGCACTTTCCTATGTGTACTTTATACTCAGTTTTGTTAGAATGTGGAGATAAAGGGCTAGAACAGAACTAGTACTGATGTGGGAACACCAGTCTCAGTTAAAGATAATTCAAACTAGAAAGATGGCAGTCAAAAACAGAGATAGACTCAAAAGATATTTAAGTAGAAAAATCAACAGACCCCAGTTGATGGATTAAATATGAATGGAGAAAGGAGGCATCGAAGATGACACCCAAGATTCTGGCTTGCAGAAATAGATGGATGGGAGAGACTGAAAATGGTGGTGGAGTAAGTGCATGCTGCACAGACAGGATCCCAGGACCAAACCGGAATCACAACTAAAACAGAAAAACTTCCTAAATATTCAATGGAAGACTTGATAAAGAGAACCCTGATAACTGAGGACGGAAAGTAGAGACCACATAGAGACTGGTAGGAGGAGCAGAAGCGTGAAAAAGCTGGCCGGGCTCCCACAGACAGCAACTGAAATTCTGGAGAGATATCTCAGCTGTGGGGGGTTGCCACTGAGAACTCTGAGGTCTAATCCCCAAGCTGGCACCCCAGCAGAGAGCACCAGAACTGAAAAGGGTACCTAAACAACATCTGGCTGGGAAAAGGAGCAGGGTTGCTATCTACGAGAGAGACGGCTGGAAATGCAGACACCCACTTAAGAGGCCAATGCACAAAATTTCCTGTGGTGCCACTCACTTCCCTAACCTGGTGCTTCAGCAGAGGGAGGGCAGAGTGGACTGGAGCTGTGCAGAAGTTAGGATAGGGCACTCCAATGTGGAGGTCATCTTTCTCATGCAGGCAATTGCTATCTAGGCGGTTTTGCCTGGAGGAAGAAAGCTGAACCACCATATTGGAAAACACCTTGCCACATAGTGCAGAGTATCTGAGAATAACAATTAGCTTCAGGGAGAAGCAATTGCACCACCCTGTTGAAACACTTTCACCACACCTGTTGGTGATTGCCTGAGGGCAATTCAAGACAGAATCCTATCACTTTGTAGGCAGATACAGTCTCTGGAGGCTTTGACTCTTTGCCTGATTTAGTAAATCAGTAACAGCGCTTGGCACTGACCTGAACTAGAGATTGAGAGGCATAGCAAATCTACCTAGTACACAGTCACAAACCCAAACAGGCAGCCAAAATAAGGAGACAAAGACACGACCCACAAATGAAAGAACAAAAGAATTCTCCAAAAGAAGAGATAAATGAAATTAAGAAATTTATCTGATATAGAGTTAGGAATAATGATGGTAAAGATGCTCAACCTCATGAGAAAAGATATAGTAACTACGAAAAAAGAAATAAAGAATGACATAGCACAAATGAAGAACACACTGGAAGGAATACATGAATTAGAAGACAGGGTTGAAAAAATCACTTATCAGAGAACCAAAAAAGAAAAATACAATTAAAAAACAGGAAGACAGCTGTGAAACGTACCAATATTAGCATAGCAGGTGTGCCAGGAGAGGCAGAAAGGGATAGAGCAGTGGTTCTCAACCTTGGCTGCACATTAGAATCACCTGGGAAGATTAGGATTTTAAAGATTCCCAGGTGATTCTGATGTGCAACCAAGGTTGAGAACCACTGGGATAGAGTATGTGTTTGAAGAAATAATGGCAGAAAAATTCCTTAACCTAATAAAGGAAAAAGTTACACAAGCTCAGGAGGCACAGAGAGCCCCAAGCAAGAAGAACCCAAACAGGCCCACACCCAGACACATCATAATTGAAATGCCAAAAATTAAAGACAAAGAGAGAATCTTAAAGGCAGCAAGAGGAGAGCAAACTATTACCTACAAAGGCGCTCCCCTAAGGCTGACACCTGATTTCTCATTAGAAACTCTACAGGCCAGAGGGGATGGGATGAAGTACTTAAGGTAATGGAAAGTAAGGCTCTGAAACCAAGATTACTACATCCAGCAAGACTATTATTCAAAATAGATGGTCAAATAAAGAGCTTCCCAAACAAAACACACACACACACACACACACACACACACACACACGCACAAAACTAAAGGAGTACATCACCACCAAGCCAGCATTACAAGAAATATTAAAGGGACTGCTATATAAGAAGAAACAGAGAGAGAAACTTAGGCATACAGATTTAAAATGGTAATATATAAGTACCTATAAAAAATAACCTTAAATGTAAATGGATTAAATGATCCAATCAAAGACATAGGGCAGCTGAATGGATACAAAAACATGACCCAAGTATATGCTGTCTACAAGAGACCCACCTCAGAACAAAACACTCACACAAGATGAAAGTGAAGGGCTGGAAAAAATTTTTCCATGCAAATGGAAAAGAAAAAAAGCTCGAGTAGCAATACTCTTACCTGACAAAATAGACTTCAAAATGAAGGCCGTCACAAGAGACAACAAAGGTCACTACATAATACTAAAGGGATTGATCCAACAAGAGGATATAACCCTGGTAAACATACATGCAACAAGAGGATATAACCCTGGTAAACATACATGCACCCAATATAGGAGCACCTAAATATATAAAAAAAAACTTCTACAGGACTTTAATGGAGAGATTGACAACAATATGGTCATAATAGGGGACTTTAACACCTGCTGACTTCACTGGATAGATCTTCCAGACAAAAATTTAACAGTTAGAGGACATATTAGATCAGATGGATTTAATTGACATTTATACAACATTTTACCACAAAGCAACAGAATATACATTCTTCTCAAGTGCACATAGATCATTCTCAAAGATAGACCACATGTTAGGACACAAAACAAGTCTCTACAAGTTCAAGAAGATTGAAATCATATTAAGCATCTTCTCAGTTCACAGTGGAATGAAATGAGAAATCAACTACAGTAAAAACACCCCAAAACATTCAAACACATAGAGATTAAATAAACAATGAGTGGGCTTAATAAAGAAATCAAGAAAGAAATAGAAAACTTCCTGGAAACAAATAAAAATGATCACACAACAACCCAAAATCTGGGACACAGAAAAAGCAGTCCTGAGAGGGAAGTTCATAGCACTACAGGACTACCTCAAAAACAAGAAAAGTTAATAATACACTATGTAACCCTACAACTTAAATAACTATAAAGAGAACAGTAACAAAACCCAGATTAAGTTGAAGGAAGGAGATAATAATGATTAGAGCAGAAATAAATGACATAGAGACTAAAAACAAAACAAAACAAAACAAAAATCAATGAAACCAAAAGTTGATTCTTTAAAAGGATAAACAAAATTGATGAACTGTTAAACAGACTCATCAATAAACAAAGAGAGAGGACCCAAATAAATAAAATCAGAAACGAAAGCCATGGTAATAACTGACAACACAGAAATACAAAGGATAGTAAGAAAATACTATGAACAACTACATGCCAACAAGCTGGACAATGTGGATGAAATGGAAAAATTCCTAGAAAAATACAATCTCCCAAAACTGAATCAGGAAGAATCAGAAAACCTGAATAGGTCAATAACAACGGATGAAATAGAAGCAGTAATCAAAAAACTCCCAGCAAACAAAAGCCGGGGTCTAGATGGCTTCATAGGGAAATTTTACCAAACATTCAAAGAACTAATACCTACATTCCTCAAACTACTCCAAAAAATCCAAGATTACGGAACACTTCCAAGTTCTTTTTATGAGGCCAGCATTACCCTACACCCAAAACCAGATAAAGTCACTACAAAGAGAATTACAGGCCAATATCCCTGATGAACATAGATGCTAATATCCTCAATAAAATTTTAGCAAATCAGATCCAGCAATATATTAAAAAGATCATACACCATGACCAAGTGGGATTTATTCCAGGAATGCAAGGCTGGTACAATATTTGCAAATCGATAAACAGGATACATCACATAATCAAATTGAAAGACAAAAATCACATGATCATATCAGTAGATGCAGAGAAAGCATTCAACAAAATCCAACACCAATTTCTGATAAAAACTCTCAGCAAAGTGGGAATAGAGCAAACATATCAACATGATAAAGGTCATATATGACAAACATACAGTGAACATCATATTCAATGGGTAAAAACTAAAATCATTTCCCCTAAGAACAGCAACAAGACAAGGATGTCCACTTTCACCACTCTTATTCAACACTAGTGCCCCAGTGCACGGATTCGTGCACATTGAAAGGAAATTAATTAGAAGGTGGCCGGTGGGGTGGGACTGGGTGAGATGGGCCGTACATACCCTGGAGCCAATCTCCCGTGGTCCTCCCTGGCCAGCTGCACCTGGGGCGGCACTGCAACTTGAAGGGCGTCTGCAGAGTGAGTGGGGTCCATCCAGCAGGTGGGGTCCCTTGGCCTGGCCTGCAGGGATTAGGCCAAAACCAACTCTCTGACATCCCCCGAGGGGTCCCAGATTGTGAGAGGGAGGTTCTTGGGTGACGCACCCCAGAATCGGGCTCCCTCCTCTCTAGTTCCAGGATGTGTCACTGGGAACCGCTGCTGCTAAGTCAATCACCGCAGCTTGGCAGCTCCTGCATTGAGCATCTGCCCCCTGGTGGTCATTGCACATCATAGCTACCGGTCGGACAGTCGCTTAGC
The DNA here is from genome assembly GCF_964212035.1 of Myotis nattereri. Lineage (NCBI taxonomy): Eukaryota > Metazoa > Chordata > Mammalia > Chiroptera > Vespertilionidae > Myotis > Myotis nattereri. The sequence continues at coordinate 110,884,029 of NC_138076.1, forward strand.
CTTTTATATATATAAACTAGAGGCCCGGTGCACAAAAATTTGTGCACTCGGGAGGGAGGGGGGGTCCCTCAGCCCAGCCTGTGCCCTCTCGCAGTCTGGGACCCCTCGGGAGATAACGACCTGCTGGCTTAGGCCTGCTCCCGGGTGGCAGAGAGCAGGCCCAATCCCTAGGTGCAGCCCCTGTTCAGGCTCAGAGCAGGGCCAATTGGGGAGTTGGGGCGCCGCCCCGTCATGCACAGAGCAGGGCGGATTGGGAGGTTGCGATGCCACCCTCAGTCACGCTCAGGGTAGGGCCGATTGGGGTGTTGGGGCACCGCCCTCTGTCACACTCAAGGCAGGGTCGATGGGGAGGTTGCGGCGCCACCCCATCACGCACAGAGCAGGGCCCATCAGGGGGGTTGGGGCTCCGTACCCTGTCACGCACAGAGGAGGGCCCATCAGGAGGGTTGGGGCTCCGTACCCTGTCACGCACAGAGCAGGGCCCATCAGGGGGTTGAGGAGCTCCCCCGTCACTCACAGAGTAGGGCCGATAGGGGAGTTGGGGCACCGCCCCCTGTCACACACAGAGCAGGGCGGATCAGGGGGTTGGGGCGCCGCCACTGTCACACTCAGGGCAGGGCCGATGGGGAGGTTATGGCTCTATCCCGTCACACACAGAGCAGGGCCGATCAGGGGGTTGGGGCGCTGCCCCGTCACACACAGAGCAGGGCCGATCAGGGGGTTGGGGCGCCGCACCCTGTCACACACAGAGCCGCAGGGCAATCAGGGGGTTTGGGCACTGCCCCCTGTTACACTGATCCTGGTGCTGGGAGGCATATTACCCTTTCACTATATAGGATAGAGGCCTGGTGCACAGGTGGGTGCCGGCTGGTTTGCCCTGAAGGGTGTCCTGGATCAGGGTGGGGGTCCCCACTGGGGTGCCTGGCCAGTCTGGCTGAGGGGCTGAGGGCTGTTTTCAGGCTGGCGGGTGACTGAAACTCCCAACCGCTCCTTTTTTTCTTTTCTTTTTTTTTTTATTCTGGGCCAGCTTTAGCTTTGAGGCTTGGCTCCAGCTCTTAGGCCTCCGCTGCTGAAAGCAGGTTTCTGGCCTTTGTTTACCTTCTGTATTTGAAACAATGTTGCGATCCTGCTGGCTGAAGCCCGGGGGACTAAAGCAGGTTTCTGGGGTTTTGTTTAGCTTCTATATTTGTAACATAGTTGCTTAGAGTTGTAGCTCAGAGGCCGGCAGCGGCAGGCGGGGAATGTTGGAGTCCTCTGTCACTGAAGCAAGCAAGCCTCATGTTAGTTTCAAGCTGCCTGGCTGCCGGCCGCCATTTTGGCTGGCAGTTAATTTGCATATCTCGCTGATTAGCCAATGGGAAGGGTAGCAGTCGTACGCTAATTACCATGTTTCTCTTTTATTAGATAGGATAGTACTGTAAGTCCTAGCCACAGCGATCTGACAAGAAGAAATAAAAGGCATCCAAATTGAGAAGGAGGAAGTAAAGTTCTCATTATTTGCAGATGACATATTATACATAGAAAACCCTAGAGTCCACCAAAAAACTACTATATTTAAGAAATGAATTTGGCAATGTAGCAGGATACAAAATCAACATCTAAAACTTGACAGCTGTTTCACAGATCTAGAACCAATACTCCAAAAATGTATAGGGAACCAAAAAAAAGACCCCCAAATAGCTGCAGCAATCTTGAGAAAGAAGAACAAAGTTGGAGGGATCACAATACCAGATACCAAATTATAATATAAAACCACTGTACTCAAAACAGACTGGTACTGGTACAAGAACAGGCATATAGATCAATGGAACAGAACAGAGAACACAAAAATCGACCCAAGCCATTACGCTCAATTAATATTTCACAAAGGAGGCAAAAGCATACATTGGAGCAGAGACCGTCTCTACAATAAATGGTGTTTGGAACATTGGACAGATACACGCAAAAAAAAAAAAAAAAAAAAAGAAACTAGACCAACTTACACCACACACAAAAATATACTCATCTATCTAATAATAGGATAATATGCAAATTTTTCAGGATGCTGTCACGTAATGACCGAACAGCAGGGACCTGAGGCTGCATGGCACCTGGCCAGGGCAGAGGACCTGAGGCTGCACCACTGCCGGGTGGGGCTTGACAGGGACCTCAGGCCATGCCCCCTGCCCCAGCGCTGGGCCGGGGAACACAGGCTGTGCCCCCCGCACGATGGGATTTGACGGGGGACCTCAGGCCGTGCCCCCCACTTGGCAGGGCTTGACAGGGGACCTCAGGCTGCTCCCACTGCCCTTGCAACGGCCAGGGGTCCTGAGGCTGTGCCCCTCGCCCGGCAGGGCTTGACGGGGGACCAGGACTATGCCCCCCACCCAGCGCAGGGCCGGGGGTCCTTAGGCTGTGCCCCCTGCCTGGTGCTGGGCTGAGGGACCTGAGGCTGCACCCCCCGCCCTGAGAGGCTTTACGGGGGACCTGAGACTGCACCCCCTATCTGGTGCTGGGCGGGGGACCTGAGGCTATGCGCCCCTGCCTGGAGGGGCTTGACGGGGCCCGGCCGGTTCTGGGTCTTGCCCAGTGGGGGTGGGGCTAGCTGGGTCTGAGTCTCCTGCAATTTTGAAGTGTGTGCTGGTGAGCGGAGACTTGACTCTGGATCCCACGGCCCACCCCAGACTCTGACAGAAGATAGATTTTCATATACATTTTACTAATTTTCTTTCATCTCTGACACTTCTATTGTAGAGAAAGGGCAAATAGCAATATTAAAATATTTCCTCTAATTAATTCCCTTTTAATGTGCACAAATTTTGTGTACTGAGACACTAGTAATAGATAAAAGACTTAAATGTAAGGTGTGAAACCATAAAAATCCTAAAAGAAACGATGGGCAGCAAAATCTCAGACATCTTGCATAGCAATATGTTTACAGATACATCTCCTAGGGCAAAGGAAATTAAGAAGAAAATAAACAAATGGGACTACATAAAAATAAAAAGCTTCTGCACAGCAAAAGAAACCAACAAAATGAAAACGGAGCCCACTGTATGGTAGAACATATTTGGCAATGATACATCTGTTAAAGGGTTAACATCCAAAATATATACAACTTAACAAAAGGAAGACAACCCAAATAAAAAATGGGCAAAGGACTTAGACATTTTCCAAAGATGGCAAAGAGACATATGAAAAAATGCTCAAAGTCACTGCTCATCAGAGAGATGCAAGTTAAAATGATGAGGTGTCACCTCACACCTGTCAGAATGGCTATTATCAACAAATGACAGTGCTATTAAGGATGTAGAGAAAAGGAATCCCAGTACACTGCTGGTGAGAATGCAGACTGGTGCAGCCATTATGGAAAACAATATGTAGCTTCCTCAAAAAATTAAGTATGGAACTGCCATTTGATCTAGTGATCCCACTTCTAGGAATATATCCTAAGAAACCCAAAACACCAATCAGAAAGAATGTATGCACCCGTGTTCATAGCAGCCTAATTTACAATAGCTAAGATCTGCAAACAGCCCAAGTGCCCATCAGTAGAGGAGTGGATAAAAAAGCTATGGGACATGTATACCATGGAATACTGTCTATACCAATGATGGCGAACCTATGACATGTGTGTCAGAGGTGACATGCGCACTCATTTTTTTGGTTGATTTTTCTTTGTTAAATGGCATTTAACTATTTAAAATAAATATCAAAAATATAAGTGTTTTATTATGGTTGCAAATATCAAAAAATTTCTTTATGTGAGACGGCACCAGAGTTAAGTTAGGGTTTTTCAAAATGCTGACACGCCGAGCTCAAAAGGTTCGCCATCACTGATCTATACTAACAAAAGCCTAGGCGATCTTTGTGCCCTCGTGCGTGACATCGTCACAAGATGGCCACCACGAGATGGCTGCACGCACCAAAGAGGTGGTGCCCAGCAGCTGCTCCATGCAGTGAAGCCTGGGGGGTCCCATGGCTCTGCACAGCGTGGAGGAAGTGGGTCACAGCAGGGGAGGACAGTTGTGGGTGATCAGGCTGGCAGGGGAGGGCAGTTGTGGGCAATCGGGCTGGCAGGGGAGAGCAGTTGGGGGTGATCAGGCTGAAAGGGGAGGGAAGTTGGGGTGACTGGGCTGGCAGAGGAGCAGTTAGGTGTCAATCAGGCCAGCAGGGGAGTGGTTAGGGGGCAATCAGGGTGGCAGGCAGAAGTAGTTAGGCAGGCAAGCAGCTAGGAGCCAGTGGTCCCGGATTGTGAGAGGGATGTCTGACTGCCGGTTTGGGCAGTCAGACATCTCCCGAGGGATCCCATATTGGAGAGGGTGCAGGCTGGGATGAGGGACACCCCGCCCCTGTGCATGAATTTTGTGCACTGGGCCTCTAGTCCTATATAATAAAAGCCTGATATGCTAAGTGTCTGGTCAGCCATTTAACCAAAGCATATTATGCTAAGGCTGTTCATCCACTTGCTATGATGTGCACTGACCACCAGGGGGCAGATATTTGACCGTTTGACCAGTTGCTATGACATGCATTGATCCACCAGGGGACAGATGCTCTGACCAGTAGGTTAGCTTACTACTGGAGTCTGGCCGATTGGGACTGAGCTAGATGGGCCGGACACGTCCTGGAGCCCTCATCTGGTCCCTCCTCAGCTGGCCAACCTACCGCATCCCTTCCCAGCCCCAATCATGCACTGGTGGGGTCCCTTGGCCTGGCCTGTGCCCTCTCGCAATCCGGGACCTCTTAGGAGATGTTTGAGAGCCGGTTTCGGCCTGATCCTGCAGACCAGGCTGAATTCATGCACCAGGCCTCTATAAAAAAGAAGGATCTCTTACTCTTTCAGAGAGCACAGAGGGACCTGGAGAGCATCATGCTAATTAAAGTAAGTTAGTCAAAAGACAGGTATCACATGATCTCACTCATATATGGAATCTAATTAACAAAATAAAACTGATGAACAGAGTGGATCCAGAGACATGGAAGCATGCAACAGAGAGCGGAATCTCTAAGGGAAGGCGGGGAGGGTGGGAGGTAATCAACCAAAGACCTTGCATGCATATATGCATAAGCCCATGGACACAGACAGTGGAGTGGTGAGGGCCTGGTGTGGAGCTGGGGGTTGGCTGGAGGGAGTCAATGTGGGGAAAAAAGGGGACATATTACTTTCAACAGTAAAGATTTAAAGTAAAATAAAAATGAACAGATGGATGGTAGATCCACTTGCTGTGCAAGAAAATCCTGGAGATCCAGGAATAAGACAGAAGATCACAGTTCAATTTTTCAGGCTTGAAAGTAGAAATGGCAGGTGGTCAATTAAATTATAAAGAGTGGAGTTCAGAGGACAGGTCTAAGAAGAAAATACACTTGGGGTCAATAATGTTAACAGAGTGAGTATAAAATCCTTCAGCTAGTATTTAGTGAATTCCTACAGTATATTTTTTTAACTTATTTTTTAAAATCTTTTTCAATTACAGTTTACATTCAATATCATTTTGTTAGTATCAGTAATACAGCATAGTTGTTAGATAATCACATACTTTACAAAGTGTTCCCTTGATATTTCCAGTATCAAGTGGCACCATAGTTATTCCAGTATATTTTCTACAGTGTACTTTACATTCCCATAAATTTTTTAACTACCAATGTGTACTTCTCAATTCCTTCACACTTTCCACTCAGTCCCAACACTCCTCCCCTCTGCCAATCCTTAATCTTTTTCCTGTATCTAGGAGTCTGTTTTGTTTGTTCATTTATATTGTCCTTTAGATCCACATATAAGTGAAATTAAATGGTATTTATTTCTCTGAATGACTTATTTCACTTAGCGCAATACCTTCTAGCTTCATCAATGTTGTCACAAACGGTAAGACTTCATTTTTTTAATGACTTTATTATTCATATTTTTGAATAATTTTCTTCTACTTCTTAAAGACCCTTTAACATTTCTTGTAACTTTGGTTTGGTGGCAATGAACTCCTGTAGCTTTTTCTTGTCTAGGAAGCTCTTTATCAGTTCTTCTATTCTAAATGATAGCTTTTCTGGATAATCTTGATTGTAGGTTCTTGCTTTTTATCACTTTGAATACTTCCTGCCAATCCCTTCTAGCATGCAAAGTTTCTGTTAAGAAATCAGCTGACAGTCTTCTGGGAGCTTCCTAAGTAGGTTACTAACTGCTTTTCTCTTGCTGCTTTAGAGATTCTCCCTCTTTTTAAAATTTATCTTTATTGTTGAAAGTATTATAGATGTCCCATTTTTTGAGTTTCTTTATATTTAACCTTTGGCATTTTTTAAAAAGAATAGTTTGACTTTTAGAGAGGAGAGGGAGAGAACAGTATCAATGTGAGAGTGGAACATATATGGGGTGCCTCCTACATTCCCCCACCAAAGATTGAGCCTGCAACCTGGGCATGTGCCCTTGAACGGGAATCAAACTGGCAAATCTTCTGGTGCACAGGACAATGACCAACTGAGTCACATCAGCTGGGGTTAACCTTTGGCATTTTATTTATGACATGTCTGGTGTAGGCCTCTTTGGGTTCATCTTGTTTGGGATACTCTGCATTTACTGGAGTTGTATATTTCTTTCTTTCACCAGGTTGGGGAAGTTTCTCTTATTTTCTTTTTTTAAAGGTTTTCAATTTCTGTCTTCTTCTGGCACTTCCATGATGCGAGTGTTGGTACACTCGAAGTTGTCCCAGGGGCTCCTTATACTATCATTTTTTTCTGTTCTAATTGGGTGTTTTCTGCTTCCTTATATTCCAAATATTGTCTCTCTACCCCTCCATCCCTTCCATGCTCTCTAAAAATCAATGGAGGGGAAAAAAAAATCAATGGAAAAAATATCTTCGAGTGAGGATTAATAAAACAAAACAAAAATAAATAAATAATAAAAATAAAAGGTCAGAATATACTATGAGTAAGAAAAAAACACAAGTATTTCTTTTTATTTTATTTTTTGTTGTTAATCCTCACCTGAAGATATTTTTCCACTGATTTTTAGAGAGTGGAAGGGAGAGGGAGAGAGAGAAAAAACATCAATGGGAGAGAGACACATGAAACGGTTGCCTCCTACATGCACCCTGACCAGGGCCAAGGGTCGAGCCTGCAACCAAGGTACGTGCCCCTGACCAGAATCAAACCCGGGACCCTTTAGTCTGCAGGCCAATGTTCTATCCACTGAGCCAAACAAGTTAGGGAAGTATTTCTTATATATTTAAGGTGCTTAAGGAAAAATACTAAAGTTTTATGAAAAGTCAGTTTTGAGTATGAACTATAAAATTGTTCAACACTATTTACAGAATAGATAAAATTTGTTTAAAATTTAAATGTAGAAAACATTCTAGTTCCTATTCATGCATGTGTCTTCATTATAACCGAAGGTATCACAACAAAAGATTATAAAAACGTTTAAAATACAATTTTACATAATTTTTATTTACACTTTAGAATTTAAACAACTGCTGGGAACATCTTCTGTGGGGCAATGTAGTCTTTTTTTTTTTTTTAATCTAAACTTTAAACTTCAAGAAAAGTTCATTAATGTTTTTTAAGGGCAAGCAACAAATGTATTAGCTGAAAATAGCCACCTTATTGATTGTATGTGACACATACTTGATTGTGTGAGCCTAGAGAGCCTCCCCACCTCTGTTTCTCCTCTGAGGGAGGAAGTCTTTGTGTGCTTTTGTGCACCGGTTCCACTGAATTCATTACAATAGAGATAGACATTTGATATTCGTAACGATCCAACATCTGAGCAATCTTCTTTCGAGACACACCGTGTTTATTCCTCCTAACAAAAAAGAAAAAGATTTTAATTCTTTTTAAAGAATTTATAGGCTTAGAGAGTAAGTTGCTTTAGAGTAAGAGTACCAACTCTAAATTTTATTTAGCAAATAAATATTAGAAGATACATCTCATTTACCTGCATTTTATACCAAAAAATTTATATTGGTTCTCTCAAAAACTTCAACAGTATTTTTAAAAGGTTTAAAGATACCATAAATCAGAGCAAAATGTTAGTTATACCTTCATGACACAGAACTACTGATTCACTAACCACTGAATTAATCTCCCTTCTTTTAAAAAAATAAAATAAAATATTATGAAAGTCAGTTTTCTTTTTGATATATATTTTTAATTGATTTCAGAGAGGAAAGGAGAGGGAGAGAGAGAGAAATATCAACAATGAGACAGAACTATTCACTGGCTGCCTCCTGCACGCCCCACACTGGGGATCAAGCCCACAAATTGGGCATGTGCCCCAACTGGGAATTGAACCGTGACCTCCTGGCTCATAGGTTGACACTCAACCAATGAGCAACACCTGCCAGGCGAGAGAGTCAGTTTTGAGAATTATAGAATTGAGTGGATCTGTAGGACTTACAAAAATCCACATCAAATATTTATCACTTTTTAAAACTTATTTTAGGACATGTCCTATGTTTGTATTTTATGTACTTTTCTGTGAATTTACTTATGAAAACAAGAAGCAGTTTAAAAATTATTCTTGACCCTCAAAGAACTTTTTATAATTTATCCTCGTAGTTTTCTATAACTTGACTTGGACATGGCAAAACACACAGAAATGTATTACACATTTAATGCTATAGTTCTAGATTTACTAATTCACTTTTCCCAGAAAAAGGACACAGAAGGAATGTTTATTTTCAAAAATAGTGGTGCTTATGTTAAAGATAAGAAGACAAGCAAAAGAAAGAGAAGAGAGAAGACTAAAAAGAGACCTCAGGTTGGAAATTGGCAAGATAACCAATTTTTTAAAAATATATTTTATTGATTTTTGACAGAGAGGAAGGGAGAGGGATAGAGAGCTAGAAACATCGATGAGAGAGAGAAACATTGATCAGCTGCTTCCTGCACATCTCCTACTGGGGATGTGCCTGCAACCAAGATACATGTCCTTGACCGAAATCAAACCTGGGACCTTTCAGTTTGCAGGCCGACGCTCTATCCACTGAGCCAAACCGGTTAGGGCAGCAAGATAACAAATTTGATGATTCAATCAATTTTATACAAAAAAGCAAACTATACCAGACATCAGTTAAACTGATTTTAGTTTGTAAATTCAATTTATATTAAGAATTATAATAAATTTCAACAGTCCCTTAAATGAAAAAAAAGTCTAATTGTATTTCATCAACTCATTTGTTCATCATAACCCAGATGTCTTTATTATTTAAACTTCTCTTTTACCTGAGGTGCAATACACACAGAGCAAGTAAATAATACCATATATTAGTAAATCTATCTGTTTATTTATTTATATATAAACACATGGCATATAGGTCAGAAAGGGAAAATAAGGTAATCAAAGGAATGAAAGACAAGGGGGAAATAATTAAATTAGTTGGATACCACACAGAATAGCACTTAAAGCTGGAAGAGGGCAAACTGAGGTGTGACAAATAAAAATGATTTTAAAAAAAAGGGAGGTGATGGTTGCACAACTCTGAATATACTGAAAACTACTAAACTGTACACTTTTAATGGGTAAATTGTAATCTATGTGAATGTTATCTCAAAGTTGTTATCAAAAGGGAGGGAGGGGTGTGAAAGTGAAGGAAAAAAGTCACAGTCAGGAAAATCAGTACTGTGAGGAGAAAGGGATAAAAGGTCAACACAAACAGAAGAGCAGGGTTGAAAGTAATACAAGTCCACAATTCCTCAACACAAATTCTGAAACATAAAATGCTCTGAAAACTCAGGGTTTTGTTGACTCATAGCAGCAAAACATAACCAGACCTGTACTCATTTGGCAGCACGATCTTCTTGAACTGACAATAGATTATGTAGTGTTTCTTAACTATTTAGACTGCTTGGTCATGATTTGCCATAGATATAGTAAGATACTGGATTATGACGAACTGCCCAAACTCTGCTAGGGGGTGTTTTGACTAGGTGTTTTGACATCACTATCTATATTACCTTTCTAACACCCCACTACCCCCAAGTCTGATTTCCAAAACACATTGATTCCAAGAATCTTGGTTATGGGATTATAGAGCTGTAGTAGTAAAGATGAAAAGAGGGAGCAAGATGAAAGTACCAGATAAAAATGTTATGGGACCTAAAATGGGAAGGCAACGAAGTTGGAAGGAATATGCAGAGAAGTGGCCTAGCTCAAAACCAGAGAGAAAGTTCTAATTTTTTCCTCAAACATACTTAACAACTACAACAAAAAGTTAATAAAATTTAACAAGCAAGGTGTCTTAAAAACACTGAATTAAAGTCAATGTTGCTCTTAACAGAAAGTAAGTAGTGGTTCCTAATCATAAGCAGTAAAGACATGACAAGCAAAGCTAGTGGACACTGATCATGTAAAGGAGAAAAGAAAGAAAAAAGAAAAATATTCAAAATAAATGAGTGTCTTACTTTTCTAATTCTTCAGGATCAAATTTCCACCAAGTTTCAGGTTCATGAAACTCTACTCTGTATCCTTTTCCTATGGCCTACACAGAGGAAAGGAAGAAAACACAAACCCAGAGAATACTTCTTATAAGGTAAAAAGAAGGCAGATACAAATTTCATTTAGATAATACTTCTAAATTTGCTCCACCAAGAAAAATTTTACTTTTAAAATAATATGGTTTACAAAAATTTTAAGACCACTTAACTGGTAAAATTCCAATTACTATCTTCAAGTCCAGGCAAAACTAACAAGATAATTATATTCCTTAATAAGCACCATTCCCACATTTTTAAAATTAAGTAAACATTCATATTTCTTTAGAAAACAAGGACAATGTTTTAATAATAAAGATCAAAGTAACCAAAATTTCAGAATATAAAAAAAATTAATAAGAATAAAATATAAAAATGCTCTCATATTTCATATTTACCATTTCCACATATGGTTTCATTTCCCAAGCCTGTGTATTAGTGTTGTCTATTATAACTGGAGATCTCCCCTGATTGATAGCTTGTTTAGCTGAAATAAAAAATGAATTTAAAAAACAAAAATAAAAACAAAGAACTATTAGGGTTAAAATACACAAATAAAACTTAAACTTTCATTACTAAGAAATTTTCTACATCTCTATACTGAAAAACAAACCTATGCAATCTCTTTAGTGCCATGGAAAAAAGGACTCTGCTAGATTAAAAGGAATTACGAGACACAATCACATGCCCTGTGTATTCTCCAGACCAGATATTGGTTTTGACTAACTGTAAAGGACATTTTTGGGAAAATACTTTGTGCTTATACCTAGTGAAGAGTTTAGTCTAGAACTAACTTTCATTTATAGGAAATACAAGAATAAGTTACATTTGAATATGGTCTGAATATGGAAAGAGGTGAACATTTATTGACATGGAAAGATGGAGATTTGTTAACTGGAAATGGCAAGTTGCAAGTTAATATGCAAGTATGATCTTACTTTGGTCAACATATAAAGATCTGAGAAGAGTTGCTAGGATATCAAAAGTAGCATTCTATAGGTTGTAAGAATATTTGCCATTTTATGCTTATCTGTATTTTCCAATGTTTTACAATTATAAATAATGCTTTTGGAGTATCGGGATGACATTCTAACTAACTGAGCTATCCAGCCAGGGTACAAATAATGCTTTTAAAAAAATGCTATGGATTTATTATTCCTTAGCAGCAAAACTTTATATACCAACTAACCAGTTGGTATATATACTAACAGTTCAATGGACCTTGTGGTTATTTTTTTAAATTATTATTTTTACTTTTCAATTACAGTTGACATACAATATTAGTTCATGTATATACCCCAGTGATTAGAAATAGACATTACAGAACTTACTAAGTGATCACCTCGATAAATCTTGTATCCATCTGACACTAGACATAGTTATTATAATATCCCATCAAATAGACAAACATGGTAATTGACCGTACCTTTGCTACGCCTCCCATCGGCCAATCAGCAAAATATGCAAATTAACTGCCAACAAAGATGGCGGCTAATTTGCATACCACAGGCAGGGCGGGTCAGCGCCATCCGGCCTGCCCTGCTGCCATCCAGGCCTGCTATCTGTGACCCAGGGCGGCGGGCGTCCCATGTGCGACCCGACCCGGGGCAGCTGGGTGGTGCAGCAGCAATTAGCCGGCCCGCCCAGGCGTCCTGTGTGCGACCCAACCCAGGGTGGCCAGGCGGGGCAGCAGTGATCCGCCGGCCCGCCTGGGCGTCCCGTGTGCAACCTGACCCAGGGCAGCAGGGCGGGACAGCATGGCTCCTCTGTCACCCCAGCTTCCTCATCACAGCTCCCTGGGGGGCCTAAGCCTTTAGTCGGACATCCCCCGAGGGCTCCCTGGCTGCCAGAAGGATGTCTGACTGCAAGCTTAGGCCTGATCCCCCGGGGAGTGGGCCTAAGTTGACAGGTGGACATCCTCCAAGGGGTCCTGGACTGCAAATGGACTGAGGGGGACCCCCACTCCCCGAGTGCACAAATTTTTGTGCACTGGGCCTCTAGTTTACTATAATCTCCATGCTGTACTTTACACCCCCATGACTATTCTCTAACAACCAATTTGTACTTCTTACCTTGACCTTTTTCACCTATCCCTAAATCCTTCCCATCTGGCAACCATTCAAAATGTTCAATTTCTGTTCTGCTTGTTTGTTTATTATTATTATTCTTCTTTTTTTGAGTCAAGTCCAGGAAGCGCACAAAGTCCCAAACAAGATGAACCCAAAGAGGCACACAGAACAAAAGAAACAAAAAAAGAGGCACACACCAAGACACATCATAATTAAAATGCAAAAGGCAAAAGACAAAGTGAGAATCTTAAAAGCAGCAAGAGAAAAGCAGTTAGTTAACTACAAGGGAGTTCCCATAAGATTGTCAGTTGATTTCTCAACAGAAACTTTGCAGGTCAGAAGGGAGTGGCAAGAAATTTTCACAGTAATAAAAGGACCTACAACCAAGATTATTCTACCCAGCAAAACTGGTTAATATTTCTTAGGACTATGATTCAAACTGGGAGCTGAAATTTTAAAATTTATGTCTTTTAAAAAGTATGTCTCCCAAAAGGAACACTTGTGCACTGCTGGTGGGATTGCAGACTGGTGCAGCCACTATGGAAGACAGTATGGAGTTTCCTTAAAAAACTGAAAATGGAACTCCCATTTGACCCTGTGATCCCACTTCTAGGAATATATCCCAAGGAACCAGAAACACCAATCAGAAAGGAAATATGCACCCCTATGTTCATAGCAGCACAATTCACCATAGCTAAGATCTGGAAACAGCCTAAGTGCCCATCAGTAGATGAATGGATTAGAAAACTGTGGTACATCTACACGATGGAATACTATGCTGCTCTAAAAAGGAAGGAACTCTTACCATTTGCAACGTCATGGATGGAACTGGAGAGCATTATGCTAAGTGAAATAAGCCAGTCAATGAAGGAAAAATACCACATAATCTCACTCATTCATGGATAATAGAGACCATTATAAACTTTTGAATAATAATAGATACAGAGGCAGAGCTGCCTCAAACAGATTGTCAAACTGCAGCGGGAAGGCCGGGGAGGGTTGGGGGGCAGGAGGTAGGGGGGTAAGAGATCAACTAAAGGACTTGTATGCATGCATATAAGCATAACCAATGGACATAAGACACTGGGGGATAGGGGAGGCTAGGGGACTGTTTAGGCCGGGGGGATAAAATGGACACATATGTAATACCCTTTGTAATATTTTAAGCAATAAATTAAAAAAAAAATAGTATGTCTCCCTATCCCTACACCATCTCTTCTACTATGAGGTGAAAATCACTGCCACAGTGAACCACTGTTATGACAGAAGTATATAACTCATAAGTGTAAACAGACAAGAAATATAATTAAGAACTCATAATAAAATTTAAAAGGCTGAGGCAAAATGTAAAGATAGAGAAGTTTTCTTGGGAGTTAGTAAGTTCTACATAATGAAAACATTTATACAGAGGTCTAGGGCAGGCAGAATTCTAAAGGTTAGTTAGTTAAGTAGTAATGACTATGGTTGAGTACATATTTGGAAGAAGATATCTCTAAATACCAATAGAAATTTAGAATTTGGGTCATATTAAATAGGACACCAAGATGCTACCCACCTACCCACTGCTCTATCCCCAATCATAAAGTGACCAAATCTTTCATTAAAAACAAAACAAAAAATAACACCCAAAAAAACCATGGGCCTCAATCCACAATCCATGAAATTAAATTTCTGAGCTACATGGACTCTAAGATCCTCTGCAGGGAGAATAATCTGTGATGATAAATCTAAGATGTGCTTCAAATGAGCTGCTGGTGCCCTAGTTGGTCACACCGCTCTCTAGGCTCTGCAAAGCAAGGGAGGTGAATTAGATGAAAAACAAAAAACAAACAAAAAATTAAAGTAACTCTCTTAATGTCTGATTGTTAGGCCTACTCTTCCAAGGTGTTAAGTTCCAGAAGAAGAGTTTATCAACAAATTAATGGGAAGATCATCCTCTTTCCTAAATCATCATCATCCAATACCACATTGCAGGGCCACTGCACTTCAGGAAAATAGAGCTCCTAAAGAAACAATGTATGAATACCTAAATAATAAGTGTCATTTTCTTAAACAAATTAACTATCATATTCTAAGAAAGAGAATATTGATACCTTGGAGATGTTTTCAATTTATAAGCAGTGTAAGATGAATTTAGATTCTTCTAATGAAGATGAGACAGACAGACATTCTCAGAATATGGCCTAGCCTTTAAAGGATGCAATAAATATTTGTTGAAAAGAGAAATTCTACCCTAAATAAAATAAGTCCTGCTTTAATTTCAAAATGTCTAATTGCTAGTTCTCAATTTTCTACCTAAAAAAGGTAGAAATTACTTTTAAAAAGTCAGTATTTATTATACTAACAAAACCAGTAGATTATCTGGAAATCACTGTTTTGTTCAGCAGTATAATTCATGTGGCATGAACCTTATAATGAAAATTTTAGACTAGTTCTGCAAACAGAAAAAATGTCCCACACAAACAAACTTCCCAGTCTACCAAAGGTATACAGCTCTGCCCACTGCCTATATTCATTCTACTTACCAACTATTCTCATTCCCCTAACTTTAGGCCAATAACACCACACATTTTGGGGAATTGCAATATCAACATTATTTTATTTGGGCAATAATATCCTATGGCAATTTTTTAGAAATTAAAAAATATTATTTTTTTTGAGATTTTTATGCCACTAATATATTTGGAAATATCCTACAATGTCATAAAACCAATAGTAGGAAATAGTCTTAAAAATCAAACTTCTCTGACATTTACTAATAAATTTCCCTATGAAACCATGGACTGCAACAGAGTGAAACATTTTAATAAAAAATATCCTCCCTGCCGAAACCGGTTTGGCTCAGTGGATAGAGCGTCGGCCTGCGGACTGAAGGGCCCCAGGTTCGATTCAGGTCAAGGGCATGTACCTTGGTTGCGGGCACATCCCCAGTGGGAGATGTGCAGGAGGCAGCTGATCGATGTTTCTCTCTCATTGATGTTTCTAGCTCTCTGTCTCTCTCCCTTCTTCTATGTGGAAAATCAATAAAAACTATATTAAAAAAAAAAATCCGCCCTGAAATTTCTTATTTTGAAAATTAAGAAAAAAAAACATTTATCCTGCCCTAGCTGGTTTTGCTCAGTGGATAGAGTGTCAGTCTGCGGTCTGAAGGATCTTGGGTTTGATTCCAGTCAAGGGTACATGCCTGGGTTGCAGGTTTGATCCCAGAAGGTGTGCAGGAGGTAGCTGATCAATGCTTCTCTCTCATCAGTGATGCTTCTATCTCATCTCTCTCTCCCTCTCCCTTCCTCTCTGAAATCAATAATAATAATAATAATAATAATAATAATAATAATAGTAATAGCATTTATCCTGCTTTCCTGTACATACTGTACTTTAGGGTGACCCTAGTTCAGGGGTGGGCAAACTTTTTGACTTGAGGGCCACAATGGGTTCTTAAACTGGACCAGAGGGCCGGAACAAAAGCATGGATGGAGTGTTTGTGTGAACTAATATAAATACAAAGTAAACATCATTACATAAAAGGGTACGGTCTTTTTTTTCAATAGTTTTATTCATTTCAAACTGGCCGGATCCAGCCCGCGGGCTGTAGTTTGCCCACGGCTGCCCTAGTTGCTAGTTCCAGTTGAGAGGAAGCTTCCATTACATAAGAATTCTAGCTACTAAACACGGAAGGAACACTAGACCTAGAAAAACCACCATTTTGCAACCCTAATGAAAGAACTAATTCAGAAAACATTTCATTGTTGGATAACCCATTAGATATAAGTTTGACAGAGAACTTGGTAATGGAGGGAACAGGTTGTCCCTTTGAAGCTACTTGTAAAAACAGAAAAAAAGCCTTTCTTTTTCCTTGTTGTAGCCTTCCACAATTTATGAGAAGCACCTGTTAAACCCCAAGATTGTTAGCTCCTCTGATTCAACTAGACCCTCTGTACAAACTGCAAGACAAGTTACTTTCAAGGCTACATTCTTGCATACCCCTCTTCCCTGATATTTTTGCAACTCAAGGATAATTTGCACTGAGAATTCTTTAGTTAGTAGAAAGTTCCCTTCCCCCTCCTCTTCAAACAAGCCTCTTTTGAATCTTCATAACTTTTACTCTAAGCATGTTTTACAGGCTTAGGAAAAATACTGAAAAGACACCACCCTAGTCCATCTGCCGACTGTCTCAGCCCTAAATCCTCCTCCCTTCCTTGTCACCTAGCAACAAGAGCCATTACTCTTTATAAGAGTAATGGCAGCTGTTTACCTGCCCTTGTATTGGTTAGCAATGCACTGGCCCTTTCCCTTCCGGGTAAGTAAATAAACTTTCTGCATCTATCTCTTCTTTTAGTAGTGAATTCTTTCACATCACCACCTGCCAAAACGTTAACACTGATCATTCTTAGCATCACTAAAAATGAGATAACCAGACTTTGCTTACCCCCTGCAAAAAAAGTTGAATATAAGTAATCCTCTTTTTTGTGTTTTGTTAATCCTCACCCAAGGATATTTTCCAATTGATTTTTAGAGGGTGGAAGGGAGGGGGAGAAACAGAGAGAGAGAAACACCTATGTGAGAGAGACACATCGATCAATTGCATCCTGCACACACTTAACTTCTATTTGAAGCAATATAGAGGAAAGAGAAACAAGTTAAATAGTTACCATATGTGTGGACGAAAAAGGGGCCACAAACGAAACCTGACAAGTTCAGGGGAGGCCTGCATAGCAGCCTTACAAACTCAAGAGACCTAAAGCAACCATATAGGATGGTCTGAAATTAAAACTTCCTAACTAAAAGCAAGTCATGGTAGGCAGTCATATCCTAGGATGGTATCTTCCTTGACAAAGGTCAATCTTTACCTTAATTGAGCCAGTTTATTGTCTCTTTGCACCTACAATAACATGCCTTTGGAAAGTCAGAATAATCCCCCCTCTCCCAGAACCCTCAGGGCATAATCTCCCACCAGAGCACCAGATCACAGAACCCCTTTGTTATATTATTTTCCCACATACCATCTCTATGTGCTGTAAATGTTAATTGTTAACCATCCTATACCCACCAATGTAAAAGAAGTGTGATGTCTGTTTTACTGTTTACCCAATCTCAGAGATTTCCCCACTTCGCTTTATCCCAACTCCCTAATCTATGAGCAGTGGATTTCATGTAACCCCATACATCTTCCCCTTTGATGGTGATGTATAAAATAAGTAGTAAATATGCTATTTTTCTGGAGCATTTTCTCAAAGTTGAGATTTTGCTTCCTGGCAATTGTAGTCAGTTTGGCTCAAATAAACATAAAAATTCTTACAAGTTTGGACATTTCTTACATCGACAGAAGGAAGCAAATAGACACCTACAGGATATGGAATATTCTAAAGGACAAACAACCAAATGTCATCAACAAATTAATGGTATAAGGGTTAAAAGAGGAGAAAATGCTACACATTAACAATTAAAACAAACAAAACCAAATGTACTGCAAGGACCTTGTTTGGATCCTGATTCACACAAAACAACTGTAAGTACAAACAGTTGTTAAGACAATAGGGGAAATTGGATTACAGACTGGATATTACATGATGTCAAGGAATTGTATGGGGTTTTTTTAGGTGTGATGATGGTACCATATTTAAATAACATTAAGTAAGAAGGTGGTTAATTTGAAATGCATAAAGTATAATGTCTAGAATTATTTCAAAATGCTTTAGTAATTAGAAAAGGTGAGGAGTGAAAACAAAAATAAAGTCAATATAGCAACTGATATGGTAACTGATAATTCTGAGTGATGAGTATATGGGATTCATTGTAGTCTCCTGACTCTAGGTTTACATTTTCTCTTAATAAAATGAATTTGTTTAATTATCAATGCATTCTTCATCTATTAAAAAATAAATTAACTTATACTATATGCATTTATTTACAAGGTTCTAGACCAAGTTTTCAATCTGACTGCAACATAGAATGCCTGAGTAACTTTCAAAAAAATACCAATGCTTATATCCACTCTAGACCAACTAAACCAGAATCTCTGGGGCTAACTCAGGCATAGGTGTTTTGTTTTTTTTCATGAGGGGTGGGGGGTGGGGAGGGGGGAAAGAGGGAGAAATGAAAGAGAGAGAGAGAGACCAATCATTAACAATTAAAACATAAAACTGGACAGGGGATCTAACCCACAACCTAGGTACATGGCCCTGATCAGGAATCGAACCTGCAACTTTCTGGTGTACAAGATGACACTCTAACCAACTGAGCGACCTGATCTGGGTCAGACATAGATTTTTTTAAAAAGGTCCCAAAGTAATTAAAATGTGCAGCCAAGATTAAGAACCATTATTCCATGGTGAAAAGAAATTGACCCATGTGTTTCTAAAAAATGTATTAAATAGATTTTTCATGGAGTAATATCAATGAAAAAAACTTCTAATATTCACAGCATTATATTAAGCCTTAAAAAATAACATTACTCTTAGGGAAATAACTTTTTGAAATACATAACTATAGTATCAGTTCTCTGAATTTATTTAAGAGATATAAAATAAAGCCTACCAAAATATCCCACCCTTTATTTTACCAGTTTATATTGGTACACTATTTAGTTTACAAAATATTTTACCTAAAGTCTCTGATTTTCACAACAACCTTTCAAGTATCACTGCTTCTAGTAGATGAAAAAATTGGGTCTCAAGATGTTCAAATGGCTTATGAAAGTCATTCAGCTGGCAGAAGTCAAGTCAGGAATATATAAATGCAGCTCCGGCTGTTTTTGGCTCAGTGGATAGAGCGTCAGCCTGCGGACTGAAGGGTCCTGGGTTCGATTCTGGTCAAGGGCACATGTCCGGGTTGTGGGCTTGATCCCCAGTAGGGGGGATGCAGGAAGCAGCCAATCAATAATTCTCTCTCATCATTAATGTTTCTATATCTCTCCCTCTCCTTTCCTCTCTGAAATCAATAAAAATATATTTTTTAAAAAAATCCAGGTCCTCTGACTCCTAGTCAAATATTCTATCACAGGAGACTTGGGCCCAAACAAACCTCTGTTCTGGTTCCAGTCATGGGCATCATCAAGTTGGTTAACATTATACCTGTACCCATCTTGATTGTGAAAATAGTCATCAGTGCTGAACACAATGCCATCACGACTCTGCCCAAGCAGAATTCTGTTAATAAAAGAAATCATAAAGTGCCATTTATAAAATCTATAGCCATGAGCAAAGCTTAGTAAATGAATTTTAGGTACATACCTGTAAGTATATTGCAAACAGAATAGCACAGGAGCTGAACCTTCAAAACCTTGCAGATTTCAAATATCATTTCACACTTAAATGTACAGTCATATCCAGTTCCAAAAACTTTTTAAAGCAGCATTTATATTAAAACTTTTTAAAAATAGTCTTTCAACCAATCCCAAAATTATGTCAACTACTGTCCATATTTTTACTTTAGTGAATGTGTATTTGGTGTCTAAAATTGCCTAAATATAGTGCAGCACATAAACTAAAGGGCAAGTAAGCCTAAGCAAGCAATTCACTTGTGGAAAACTGTATTTAAACCAGGATAGCTCTGATAAATTTATTTCCATGAAGCACAAATGTAAAACCAACAAGTAGGATTCAGAAATAGCTTGAGGCTTAATGTTGTGAAACAACCAGTGATCCTCCACAGTATAATCAAACTTCAGTTTTTTAAGACATTAAATTACTAAATGAAATAACACTAAATAAAAGAATACACTCAGAACAAGGCAACCAAGCTTTATTCTCACAATATGATTATGTTAAATTTTCAAGTAGCGAGATTAATAAGCATTCAAGAGTGTCAGAGAGGCCCAGCCAGTGTGGTGCAGTGGTTTGAGCACTGGCCTATTCAACTGGAGGTCACATGCCCGGGCTGTGGGCTTGATCCCCAGTAGGCGACATGCAGGAGGCAGCCAATCAATGATTCTCCCTCATCATTGATGTTTCTATAGCTCTCACCCTCTCTCTTCCTCTCTGAAATCATAAATATATATATACACGTGTGTGTGTGTGTGTGTGCATATATATATATATATATATATATATATATATATATATACATATATATATTACAATGTCTGTATCAATTCAAATATACCTGATGTCATACCAAACACTTTAACAAAAATAAATTATTTAAGAATATGAGTATTTTCAAAATTCTTATAGTCAGATTCCATGAGAAATCTTACAAGTTAAGTCAGATACTAAAATGAATTCTCAGAGTGTCAACATTTAGAACTCTGAAAAATCAAGTATCCAATAAAATTTAAAAAAACTCAGACACAGGCCTGCTGGCCACCTGATATGTATATTTTCTAAACAGCTATTGTTTTGAGAATCTATTATGGACCAAGCATTATATATATATATGAATATATGATCTTACCTAATTCTCACAACAGCCTTGGTGATTTTATATTAAACAAATCAGAAACAAAAATAATTTCAGAAATCAGGCCACCAGAGTTACATAAATAGAGGTGGAAGCGCCAAAACCATTTGGCCCACAATGATCTCTGGCTCCTGATAGTCATACCCTTGTATAATCCCCTCCTCCAATATAGGTTGCAGTCAGGGACTAGAGTTTCTAATGGAATATGGCAGAGGTGATTCCAAAATGGCAGAGTAAGTGGAAGCTCCACTGACACTCTCCCATGACCAAACTGGAAATACAACTAAAATACAGAAGAACCAACCTGAAAAATCAACTGAGGACTAGCTGGAGAGAACCCTGATAACCAAGCATGGAAGGTGGAGGCTGCATAGAGACTGGTAGGAAGTGCGGAGGTGCAAAAGGGCTGGCTGGGCTCCCACAGGCAGCAGCTGAAGTTCTGGAGGGATAGACCCCACTGAGAACTCTGGGGTCTAAACCCCAAGCTGGGCTCCCCAGCCCAGAGCACAAGAACTGAGGAAGGTGCCCACGTAACATCTGGCTATGAAAAGCAACAGGGTTGATGTCAGCCAGGGAGAGAGAGAGCTGTAAATGCAGACAACCTCTTAAAGGGTCAACGCACAAAATTCTGTGTGGAGCCACGCACCTTGGACTATGGTTGAGAGAGGACAGAGTGGACTGGAGCTGTGTCAGTAGAGTCCAGGGTTGGGGGCTTTGGGGTTGGAGCTCTGAAGGCAGCCACCCAGGTTTCTTGTGCTGAGTCATGCCCTCATGTTGCGGAGGACGTATTTCTCCAAGGGACATTTGCAATCCAGATGATTTTTACTGGGAAGGAAGGCAGTTATCCCAGACCGTTGGAAGACCTCTCACCCCTCCCACTGGTTGATAGCCTCAGGCTAATCAAGGCTGATAACAATCAGACTGCTGGCAGAGAAGAATCTCTAGAGGCTTTGAGTCTTTACCTGATCTCCTTCTGGGCCCAGGGCTAGGAAAAGCAGGCAGTGGTGCACATCTTGGTCCTTTCTAAAGGCACCCAGCCACAGCAGAGGGAGCCACAAGCTGTGGATTGCTGTTCCAAATGGTACTCAAGAACAGTCTCAGTGTCTGACATTGTTCTGCATTAGCGATTGGAAGTAATATCATATCTACCTAATACACAGACATGAACACAAACAGACAGCCCAAATGGGGAAATAAACAAAAACACCTGAAACAAAAGAACAAGAGAATTCTCCAAAAGAAAAGCTAAATGAAATGAATAAATTTATTAGACAGAGTTCAGAATAATGATAGCAAAGATGCTCTACAGCATGAGAAAAGATACAGTAATTATGAAGAATAGTACAGCACTAATAAAGAACACGGTGGAAGGAATACACAGCAGATTAGGGGAAGCTGAGGATTGGATCAGTGAATTAGAAGACATGGTAGAAAAAAATAAATCAGAGAACCAAAAAGAAAAAAACAATTAAAAAACAAGAGGACAGATTAAGGGAAATGTGGGACAACTTGATATGAAACAATATTTACAAAATAGGAGTGCCAGAAGGAGAAGAAAGTGAGCAAAAGATAGAAAATATGTTTGAAGAAATAATGGCAGAAAATTTCCCTAACCTGATGAAGGAAAGTCCCAAGCAAGAAGAACCCAAACATGCCCACTCCCAGACACATCATAATTAAAATGCCAAAATTTCAAGACAAAGAGAGAAGCTTAAAGCAAGAGAAAAGCAAACTGTTACCTACAAAGGAGCTCTCATAAGGCTGACACCTGATTTCTCATCAAAAACTATAGGCCAGAAGGGAATGGCATGAAGTACTCAAGGTAATGGAAAGCAAAGATCTGAAACCAAGATTACTATATCCAGCAATGCTACCATTCAAAATAGATAGTTAAAAAAAAGAGCTTCCCAGACAAATAAAAAGCCTAAGGAGTTTTTCACCACCACACCAGCACTGCAAGATATGCTAAAGGGACTGCTGTAATAAGAAAAAAGAGAGATAAAAATAGGCATAAAAATTAAAATGGTAATAAATAAGTACCTATCAACAATAACTGTAAACATAAATAGGTTAAATGCTCCAATCAAAAGACATAGGGTAGCTGCCTAGACACAAAAACATGACCCAAATAAATATGTTGTCTACAAGAGACCCACCTCAGAACAAAAACTCACACAGGATGACAGTGAAGGAATGGGGAAAAAGTTTCATGATGAAAATGAAAACAAAAACCACACACACACACACATACACGCGGGTTAGCAATACTCATTATCTGACAAAATAGACTTCATAATGAAGGCCATAACAAGAGATAAAAGGTCACTATATAATACTAGAGGGATTGATCCAAGAAGAGAATATAATCCTGGTAAACATATATGCACCCAATATAAGAGCACATCCTATATAATAAAAGCCTAATATGCTAAGTGTCTGGTCTAGTTGTCCGTTCAACCAATCAAAATGTAATATGCTAATGATATTCTAAGGCCATTCAACTGCTCGCTATAAAGTACACTGACCACCAAGGGCAGAAAGTCAACTGGTCGACCAGTCACTATGATATGCACTGACCACCAGGGGGCAGAAAGTCGACCGGTCACTATAACATGCATTGACCAGCACTGACCACTCAACACAGGAGCTGCCCCCTAGTGGTCAGTGAGCTACCACAGGGGGAGCGCTGCTCAGCCAGAAGCTAGGTTCACGGCTGGTGAGCACAGCTGCCATGGCGGGAGCCACTCCCAACTCCACAGCAGCAGGCGCAGCGGACCGGGATTAGTGTGAGTGGTACCCGGCCCCGATTCAGGTTCCTCCCTGGCTGCCTGCCGCTTGGCACACTGCTACATTCCCCAAGGGGTCCCGTACTGCGAGAGGGTGCAGGCTGGGCTGAGGAACTCCCACTCCAGTGTATGAATTTTGTGCACTGGGCCTCTAGTAAATATATTAAAAAAACCTCTACAGCAGTGGTCACCAAACGGTGGTCCGCAGACCACTGGTGGTCTGTGAGGTCCGAAAGGTTGGCGGCCTCTGCTCTACAGGACTTTAAGGGAGATATTGACAGCAATACAATCATAGTAGGGGACTTTAACACCCTGCTGACTTCACTGGATAGATCTTCCAGACATAAAATTAACAAAGAAACAGTACCTCTAAAGGACACACTGAATCAGATGGATTTAATTGTCATTTATAGAACATTTCACCCCAAAGCTGCAGGTTATACATCCTTTTCAAGTGCACATGGGTCATTCTCAAAGATAGACCACATGTTAGAAAAAAATATGTCTCTACAAGTTCAAAAATTGAAATCATATCAAGCATCTTCTCAGATCAAAATGGAATTAGAAATCAACTACAGTAAAAACACTAAAAAACATTCAAACACATGGAGGCTAAACAGCATGTTATTAAACAATGAATGGGTTACCAATGAGATCAAGAAAGAAATAAAAAAACTTCCTGTAAACAAATGAAAATAAACACGCAACTACCCAAAACCTAAGGGGCACAGCAAAAGGAGTACTGAGAGGGAAGTTTGTAGCACTATAGGCCTACCTCAAAAAAACAAACAAGAAGCTCGGAAAATGGCGGAGGTATAAGCGGACGTGTCCTGTGCCTTGTCCTGGAGCAGATAAGGGTGAGCAGCTGAAACGGGTAACATTCAGCCCGAATAGGTAGAGGATTTTCAGCTGAGAGATTGTCTGCAGCTAGGAAAGACTGAGAACCCCCCAGGGAAAAAAAAGGAAGGTTGGAGACTGCGGCTGAAGCCTCTCCTGGTGCGCCAGCTAAGCAGCGGAGACTGCGCCATCTTGGGTGGTTGTTGCCGGCATCCAGAGACCAGCTACTAACCTGGAAACAAGGGATCTCAAGCAGCGTGACTGCGTGAACTCAGACGAGCACTGCTTCTTCTCACGGAAAGGTTGGACATCCCCTAAAGGTGCGGTTTGCAGTTCGGGTTGGAGGGAGGACCGAGCTCGTGCGCACAGGGTGGAATCTGCGCCCCACAGAGTCCGCAGCCGTTGGGACCAGTGTGACCCGCGAGTGGGGAAGGGGCCCCACAGGGCTGCTGGCAGAAGGGAACGCGAAAAATGAGCCCATAGCTGGACTGGATGTAAAGGAGTAGCCTTGGACTTTGCCAATCTGCTGGCTGCTTGGTGCCAGGGGCGAGTGGGCGCGCGGAGACTGCTCGCGGAGACTGTGCACAGACCTGGAAGATGGAGGCTTGCGAATTCGCACAACTATCAGGCCCTTGTTACAGTTCCCCTTAGATCCGTGCATTTGATTATTAAACCCAGCGCATGGGATTCCCCAGTTGGGGTCATTCGCAGAGCCTGTAGGGGAAAGTTCTTTTTGGGGAGCCTGGGAAACAGCGGACAGTGGCAAGGAACCAGCTCTGGGCAGTGGTCTTTCCCGAATCAGTTCCAAATACCATAGAGGACAAAACCCTACTGATAGAGAGGACTTAGAGCCTCGGAGGTAAATCCAGACACACTGCCACCCAGAGGCAGAGCCACGAACTGTCTCTTTTGCGATCACAAATAAAGGCAGTCTGGTAAAAAAATACAACCTGCCTTAAAATCAGGTCTGTGGTTTACTGCACGGAGGGACAGTGTATCGCAGGGAAGTTCAACACTCCCCTGAATGCCTGGCAGGACTGAGGCGTGCCAAAAAGAAGAGTGGAAGATCTGAAGCACCTTCACTTCTGAAAAAAACAAACAAACAAAAAAACAACAAAAAACAAGTAATAAACTACTTAACCCTACAACTTAAAGAATTAGACAAAGAACAAGAAAAGCCCAGAGTAAGTAAAAGGAAGGAAATAATAAAGATTAGAGCAGAAATAAATGACATAGAGACTAAAAGAACAATACCAAAAAAAAAAAAAAAATCAATGAAACCAAGAGCTGGTTCTTTAAAAATATAAATAAGATTGATGACCCGTTAGACAGACGCATCAAGAAACAAAGAGGACCCAAATAAATAAAATCGGAGACAAAACCGTGAAGTAACAACTGACAACCCAGAAGTACAAAGAGTTGTAAGAAAATACTATGAACAATTATATGACAACAAGCTGGACAATGTGGATGAAATGGAAAAATTCCTAGAAAAATACAATCTCCTAAAACTGAATCAGGAAGAATCAGAAAACCAGAATAGGTCAGTAACAGCTGATGAAATAGAAGTAGTAATTAAAAAAAAAAAAATCCAATCAAACAAAAGCCCAGGTCTGGAAGAATTCACAGGGAGCTTTTACCATACCTTCAAAGAACAATTAACATATATCCTCCTCAAAGTATTCCAAAAACACAAAAGAAAGGAACATTTCCAACCTGCTTTAATGAGGCCAGCATTACCCTAATTCCAAAACTAGATAAGACACTATAAAGAAAGAAAATTACAGGCTAATATCCCTGATGAACATAGAGGCTAAAATACTCAACAAAATATTAGCAAATCAGATCCAGCAATATATTAAAAAGATCATACACCATGAATAAGTGGACGTTATTCCAGGGATACAAGGCTGGTACAATATTCACAAATCAATAAATGTGATACAGCACATAAACAAATTAAAAGACAAAAATTCATGATCTTATAAATAGATGCAGAAAAAGCATTCGACAAATTCCAACACCTCTTTTTAGAAACTCTCAGCAAAGTGGAATAGAGGGATCATATCTCAACATCATAAAGGCCATATATGACAACCTACAGGGAACATCATACTCAATGGGCAAAAACTAACACCATTTCCCCAAAGAACAGGAACAAGAAAGGGATGTCCGCTTTCGTCACGCTTATTCAACATAGTACTGGGAGTCCTAGCCACAGCGAACAAAAAAGAAGAAGAAATAAAAGGCATCCAAATTGGAAAGGAGGAAGTAAAACTCTCACTATTCGCAGATGACATCATACTGTACATAGAAAATCCCTAAAGACTCCACTAAAAAACTACTAGATTTAATAAATGAACTTGATAATGTAGATGGGTAACAAATCAATATCCAAAAATCAATGACTTTTTTATATACCAATAATTAATTCTCTGAAAGAGAAGGTAAACAACCCCAATTACCATTTCAACAAAAAATTAAGATACTTAGGAATAGACTTTCACCAAAGAGGTAAAAGATTTGTACTCAGAAAACTACAGGATATTGAGAAAAGAGACAGAGGAAGATATAAACAAGTGGAAGAATATACCGTGTTCATGGATTGGGAGAATTAACATAATTAAAATATCCAAACTATCCTAGGTAATCTACAGACTCAATGCAATCCCTATTAAAATAGCAACAGCATATTTCACAGATCTAGAACCAATACTCCAAAAATGTATACTGAACCAAAATAGACCTCGAATAACTGCAGCAATCTTGAGAAAGAACAAACTTAGAGGGATCACAATACCAGATATCAAATTATACTACAAAACCACTGTACTCAAAACAGCCTGGTACTGGCACAAGAACAGGCATATAGATCAATGGAACAGAACAGAGAACCCAGAAATCGACCCAAGCCATTACGCTCAATTAATATTTGACAAAGGAGGCAAGAACACACATTGGAGCAGAGACAGTCTCTTCAATAAATGGTGTTGGGAACATTGGACAGATACACGCAAAAAAAAAAAAAGAAAAGAAACTAGACCACCAACTTACACCATACACAAGAATAAACTCACAATGTATATTAAGACTTAAATATTAGGCACGAAACCATAAAAATCCTAGAAGAAACCATAGGCAGCAAAATCTCAGACATCTCGCGTAGCAATATGTTTACAGATACACATCCTAGGGCCGTGGTCAGCAAACCAGGGCATGCGGCGCTCTGGCCCCTTGAGTGTGGCTCTTCCACAAAATACCGACTTCTGCGCATGGGCCACGAAGTTTCAATCGCATTGTACGTGCGCGCCCGCACATGGTATTTTGTGGAAGAGCCACACTCAAGGGGCCAAAGAGCCGCGGTTTGCCAAGCCACAGTTTGCCGACCACTGCCTAGAGCAGTGATGGCAAACTTTTTGAGCTCGACGTGTCAGCATTTTTAAAAACCCTAACTTAACTCTGGTGCTGTGTCACATATAGAAATTTTTTGATATTTGCAACCATAGTAAAACAAAGATTTATATTTTTGATATTTATTTAATATATTTAAATGCCATTTAACAAAGAAAAATCAATCAAAAAAATGAGTTCGCGTGTCACCTGACACGTGTGTCAAAGGTTCGCCATCACTAGTCTAGGGCAAAGGAAATTAAGGAGAAAATAAACAAATGGGACTACATAAAAATAAAAAGCCACTGCACAGCAAAAGAAACCATCAACAAAATGAAAAGGGAGCCCACTGTATGGGAGAACATATTTGGCAATGATACATCTGATAAAGGGTTAACATCCAAAATATATAAGGAACTCGTACAACTTAACAAAAGGAGACAACCCAAAATAAAAAATGGGCAAAGGACCTAAATAGACACTTCTCCAAAGATGGCCAAGAGACATATGAAAAAATGCTCAGTCACTGATCAGAGAGATGCAAATTAAAATGACAAGTATCACCTCACACCTGTCAGAATGACTGCCATCAACAAATCAACAAATGACAAGTGCCGTCAAGGATGTGGAGAAAAGGGAACCCTAGTACATGGCTGGGGGGAATACAGACTGGTACAGTCATTATGGAAAACAGTATGGAGTTTCCTCAAAAAATTAAATATGGAACTGCCATTTCACCCAGTGATCCCACTTCTAGGAATACATCATAAGGGACTCGAAACACCAATCAGAAAGAATGTATGCACTCCTATGTTCATAGAAGAACAATTTACAATAGCTAAGATCTGCAAACAGCCCAAGTGCCCATCAGTAGAAGGGTTGATAAAAAAGCTGTGGTACATTTACACCATGGAATACTATGCAGTCATAAAAAAGGTTCTCTTACCCTTTGAGACAGCATGGAGGGACCTGGAGAGTATTATGCTAAGCGAAATAAGCCAGTCAGAAAAAGACCAGTATCACATAATCTCACTTATATGTGTAATCTAATGAACAAAATAAACTGATGAACAAAATAGATTTAGAGACATAGAAGCATTGAACAGACTGTGGAATCTCAGAGGGAAGATGGGGTGGGGATGGGTGGGTAGGAAGAGATCAAACAAAAAACTTGTATGCATATATGCATAATCCATGGACACAGACAATAGGTTGCTGAAGGCCTGGGGGGGGGGATGAGGGCAGGATAGAAGGTGTTACTAGGGGAAGAAGGGGGACATATGTAATACTTTCAACAATAAAGATTTAATTAAAAAAATATGGCAGAGGTGATGAAATTTTGCTTCTGAGTTTAGGTTACTGGAAAAAAGTAGCTTCTGTCTTGGGCTCAGGGATGGCTCAGTTTCCCTCAACAAGTTGTGAATCGGTCTAAGTAGCAAAGAACTGAGGGAGTCTGTGGTCTACCGCCAGCAACTTAGGTCCTCAATCCAAAAGCTCAAGAAAAACCAAGTGTTGTCAACAACCCCGTGAGAAACCTTCCAAGCAGATCCTCCCCAAGACAAAGCCTTCAGATCAGAACACAGCCCTAGCCAACATCTTGATCACAGGATGTTAGAGACCTTGAACCAGAGGCACCCAGATAATTGCACACAGATTCCTGTCCTTCAGAAACTGAGAGACAATACATGTTTGTTGCTTTAACAACTCAGTTTTAGGGTAATTTGTTACACAGCCATGGATAACTAATGCACTATGTGCTTATACTTTTTCATTTAAGAAACAATGCTGTTCCTTAAACTCTGTTTTGGGAACCTTATTCCCCAAATGGTCTACTAGGATACCTAATTTTCATGGTTTAGTTATGAAATTTCTAAGAACTGTATATTATTTTCTTAAATACATCCATGTGCATTTAAAACTATAAGTGACTTTCCAGAAAAATCTGAGTAAAAACTGACACTTCATGAACCTTTTACCTCCTTATGTACTGAGTGGCCTTGCATACCCATAGCCCAAGACAACTTTACTTGGGCAGTTCACTCTCTGCACACTCCTTGAATTAAGAATAGAAACCTACATAAGGAAAGGTAAATCTTTCCTCTGGAGTTTAAACCAAGCTCTCCCTCAAAAGCAGGGGGTGGGGTGGGGGGGGGGGGGGGGGAGGAACATCCTCCCATCTCTCTTTAAACTACGATATAGTAGTTTCCCATGCTGCTGTAACAAAACACCACATACTTAGTGGCTTAAAACAATACAGATTTATTCTTATCTTACAGTTCTGAAGGTCCAAAGTCTAAAATCACTTTCCCTGGCTAAAATAAAGGGGTGGCAGGCTGGTGTTCCTCCTTGAGGCCCTAAAAGAGAATCTGTCTCCTTGCCCTACCCAGCTTCTAAAGAACACCTAAGTATCTTGGATCACAGTCCCTTCTTTCATCTTCAAAGCCAGCAGTGTAGCATCTTCTCTCCTCCCAAGTACGTCAATTATCTTTTATATCTGATCAACTCCAGACATTTTGCTAATAATGAAATGGCCTATTTATGAAAATACACTTTCTCATTGGTGAAATCAGTAGAGTGTAAAAGTGGGTAAAGATTAGCCCAGCTGGTGTGGCTCAGTGGTTGAGTGTTGACCCATGAACCAAGAGGTCACTGGTTCAATTCCTGGTCAGGGTACATAACCAGGTTGCAGGCTCCATCCCCAACAGGAGGGTGTGCAGGAGGCAGCCAATCAAATGATTCTCCCGCATCATTGATGTTCCTATATCTCTATCACTCCCCCTTCTTCTCTCTCTAAAAATCAATAAAAAAATTTTTTAAGAAAATGTGGGTTAGCTAAAATATTTTAGATTTACCCCTCCTCCTTGCATGAACAGGGTATAAGAAGCTTGCAAAATCTATAGCCAACACTACGGGAATAGCACTCAATGTTTGATCCCTAAACCGTCCTTTGTCATCCACTTAGTTAGGATTCTATTTTGGCTGTTGCCAACTACAGTAGTAATAAAATTATACCTCTAGAATATTGTTGAAATTGCCTCAAATGAACCTTTCATCAAAGTGTTGTTTGCCTAAATGGACAAAGAGCTGGCACTTTAGCTTACTCATAAATATTTAAAGTCTGTACTTGTGTCAGAATTTAACCCAAGACTGATTTCATTAAAATGTATTAGTAAAGTTGTGGATAAACAAACAACTAAGCCTCAGCCACTTTTAACCAAGTGGCTTAGGTCAATTATCAACAAATAGAAAGGTATTGTGCAGCTTATGTTAAATGCAAAGAGTGGTAATGGCAAATACTGAGTTCAGAAAAAAAATTACTGAGGGCTGAGCTAAGCCAAAACTTCAAAAAGTGAACATTTAAAGAGAACCTTTGAATAATGAAAGTCCTGAGAACAATGAATGGAGAAGTATTATGTCTCTTGCAATGGAGGGCAGGTATCAGTTCAATGCAAATAGATATGAAGATGGAGAAGTGGGTAAAGACTAAATTAAAGAAGGAGCTTGAATAATTCCCCAAAGAATTTGAATTTTATCTACCTACACTAATTACCACATATCAATATGAAACACTACTCTTTTAATTTAATGCTCCAAATCAACTCAACTCTGATCTACCAAATTGATCAAGGGACCTTTCTTTCTTCAATACTCATTTTGAAAGCTAACTCGTTTATAAAGCCACTAGAAGCCTGGTGCACAGATTCGTGCACTGGTGTGGTCCCTTGGTGTAGCCTGTGGGGACTGGACTGAAACCGGCAGTCCAACGCCACCTGTCGCCGCTCGGTAGGCTCGCTGGGGCTCCGCTGTGGTCTCCAGGCTGCAGCGGCCAGCTGTGAGCCCTGTCTCTGGCGCCCATAGGTCAGCTGAGTGGCGCTCCCGCTGCGGGAGTGCACTGACCACCAGGGGGCAGCATCTGCGTTGTGTCTGCCCTCTGGTGGCCAGTGCATGTCACAGAGACCAGTTGACTGGTCATTCAGGCGTTCAGTCACTTAGACTTTTATATATATAGAATAGGTTCCTCACCAGAGAGTATGTGACTTTATATCCAATACCAAACAAACAATCCTGCTTTATTAAAAAACTAGTGGCCCGGTGCACGAAATTTGTGCATGGGGTTGGAGAAGTGGGGAGGAAAGGTTCCCCTCAGCCCAGCCTGCAGCCTCTCCAATCGGGGACCCCTTGGGGGATGTCTGATTGCTGGACACCCCTCTAGCAATATGGGTTCACTGGCTCCTTACCGCTCACCTGCCTGTCTGCCTGATTGCCCCTACCTGCCTTTGCCTGCCTGCCTGAATGCCCCTAACCCCTCTGCCTGCCTGCCTGATCGCCCCTAACTGCCTCTGCCTGCCTGATCGCCCCCAACTGTCCGCCCCTGCCAGTCTGATCGCCCCCAACTGCCGGCCCCTGCCAGTCTGATCTTGACCCCAACTGCTCTCCCCTGCAGCCTTATTGCCTCTAACTGCCTCTGCCTGCCTGATCACCCCTAACTGCCCTCCCCTGCTGGCCTGATCTTGCCCCCAATGGCCCTCCCCTGCTGGTCTGATCTCACCCCCAACTGCCTTCCCCTCCTGGCCTGATCTCGCCCCCAACTGCCCTCCCCTGCTGGCCTGATCGCCCCTAACTGCCTCTGCTACTGCCCTCAATACCATGGCTTTGTCCGGAAGGAAGTCAGACGTCCAGAAGATGGCTGGTTGACCCAATCTAATTAGCATATTACCCTTTTATTAGTATAGATCAGGGGTGGGCAAACTTTTTGACTCGAGGGCCACAATGGGTTCTTAAACTCGACCGGAGGGCTGGAACAAAAGCATGGATGGAGTGTTTGTGTGAACTAATATAAATTCAAAGTAAACATCATTACATAAAAGGGTACGGTCTTTTTTTTTTTTTTAGTTTTATTCATTTCAAACAGGCCGGATCCCGCCCGCGGGCCGTAGTTTGCCCATGGCTGGTATAGATTGTTGACCTAAAGAGATATTCCTGGTTCTTTAACCAAGCTCCTCCAAGTCAGGAGTCACACACAGGGCTATTCAGGCATCAGATACTAAAGGAGTAGGGAAGAAACACTATCATTGATATCCCTAGCTTGTTCTTTTACCAGTTTTAGGAAATTCTCCCAAGTCCCTTAAGTTGAATTTATTCTCTTTAGCCTCTGCTTATTCTATAAAATGAAAAGAATACAACCCATCTCAAGATTTTTATATATGAAAGTACTCTGCAAATTGTAAATTGTGACACAAATGGTAATTTCTATTATAACTTCCATTCTTATAACATACGTACCTAATCCCTTAAAAATATACATACTAAAATATTATCAATTTTATCACCTCCCACTACAACCATCTCCCTGAAATTATAATGAATTACCACTATTTTACTCATCTTCAGTTTCAACATACTCCAATATGTTGTCCCAAACCTAATCTTTCTTATGTTTATTCTAAATCTTAGTCAGCTGTCCCTAGCTAGAAGATCCCTTGATCAAATTTCCAAATTTCAACGAGTACTTTTTTCTATTATATTCTAAATCTAGAAAAGTGCCCATATTTGTGACTTCACTTCTAATTTCTATCCTTTCCAAAGAACTGTAATTTCATCTTCACAAAATCTTCACTAAAGAGGAATCAAAAAGTAAAAGACCTAAAATAAACTTAAAATTTACTTACAATGATCACAGCTTACAATCTAGTTTGAAATGTCTATATCATAAATTTAATCTTATTCTAATTTCTTGCTTCTAAAGAAACTTTTGTTTAGACTGCTCAGGTTTGTCTTTCAAGTAAATATAAAATATTTACAAAATGGTTTCTTGGAATTCTTTATCTTCCCCCGAAGATACCACATAAACTTTTTCTCCTTCTCTGGCATAAACATTCCATCATCTTGTATTGTAAAGAATTTGTATTGTATTTCTTTGTGTTATTTTTCACAACTGCAAAAATGTATTTGTGTGCAACAATATTCTTTTTAAAAAATGTACACAAAAACATGAATTTGAAATATTTTTTTGTCAGATAAAACATCACCAGTTCTAACTCCATTAATTCAGACAGGGGTGGGCAAAAGTAGATTTACAGCTGTATGAGAAAGTTTATTCTTGTATTATTATTTATTAATTGTTGTATTATTTTTCCATACAAACAATTGTAAACCTTCTTTGCCCAATCCTGTATATTGCTCACTTCAAACTCCTTAAATCCAAAGAAACGAACAAAAAAAAGGGTTCTCTCTGCCAGTCAATGGTATGAACAGAGCACAGTGCTTGAAACATGCTCAAAATTACTTTCCTTGGGTCATCTCATTTGCTTCTCAAGTATCACTCATCCTATTAACAGACAGCAAAACCTGTCCATGGTCATAAAGTGAAACAGCTGAGTCAAAGCCCAACTCTTTTTAAATAGCGGACTTAAAAGTAAAGGCCAGCACAGTTCTCAAATAGCATTTGCTTTCACCACTGTCATAATTAGACATGGATTTTTCGTTATTATTAAAATATAATGGTGTATTTATTATTAAAGACCTTTGCAAATTAATATAGATATGCCAATTCGTCCTTCCTCTATCAGAAAATATCTTTTAAAAATATTTACACTGTCAGATGCCACTTTCATGAATAACA
Source organism: Myotis nattereri (assembly GCF_964212035.1). NCBI lineage: Eukaryota > Metazoa > Chordata > Mammalia > Chiroptera > Vespertilionidae > Myotis > Myotis nattereri. The sequence goes on from NC_138076.1 coordinate 110,918,570, forward strand.
AAAATTTTCTATTAGAAACAAAACCATTTGTCAGTAATTATCACTACTATCATTTATGATTTTAAAGTAATGAACTGCCAAGTATTCAGTTGGTATCCTTTACTTACCGAGATAATGTTGTTTTCCCAGAACCAGGCAAGCCTCTTAAAAGAATAAGTAACTTCTGTAATTTATTTAACTTTTCCTCTTGAAACTGCTGGTTCATAAACCTGTCTGTTCTATTATGCTTGCCCATCAAAGGATCTTTCCAGCATCCTTCACTGGTTTCACAGAAACCATTATTCACATACCCATCTTGTACAGTGTAGCCATTTCCATAGGGAAGATCACTAATGACATTCTCACTATAGTCAGTATATTCATTGTTTTGATCAAAAGTCAAACAATTCCAATTAATGTGACAATTATTTACATAACATCCATTTCGAATCTGGGGACCATCTTGGGCATGGAAAATATTTGATAGACTTGGTGGAGCATTGAATCTTTGAATATTTAAATAGTTAAAACTGGGAAGAGGAGGACCTCGGGGTACTATAAAAGAATGCACTGATTGCCATTCAGGCCTGAAGGAAGTAAAGGACACATCACAAAATGTAGGTATTTCTTGTCCACGACAAGAATATTTGCCTGGCTCATTCCCCATGTACTGTTGATAACCACAATGTGACTGAAGAGCATTAGTAAAATCTCTTTTCTTTTCTTCTTCATATTTGATCAGACCATTATCATGGCCTTGGTAATATGAAATATATTGTTCCTCAGAGGGTTCAGGTTCCTTACAACTGCCTTCCAAATCATCTTTTTCATTTTCAAGCTCTTCAATTTCTTTGTAAAACTGGAATAACTCATTATCAATCTCTGATTTTTTGCAGTTAAATTTCTGTTTCTCTTCTTGTCCTCCTTTGCCATCTATTCCATTGATAGTGTCTGCTTGATTCTTCCTTTCCTTACATTTCTTTTCCTGAGTGGGTTTGTAAATGGGTCCTATAAATGCTTTACTTGTGCTATATATCTCATCATCTGTGGATACCAATGGAGGACTTGCAGCCTGTAAAACTTGTGAATCAATGGATTCAACAGCTGGTCTATCAGCAGGCCTCTCATTATGCACAGGTTTCAGCAAATCTGTAGTTTTGGCATTGTCCTCCTGAGGAGAACTATGACCTCTGACATCAATAATGGTCAAAGGGATCCAATCTTTTCCAACTTTATCTTGGACTCTGTGAAAATCAGAACTACCATGATGGGGGAAAACAAAAGACTCTTGGGTTAACTTCAATTTTTTATGGCATGGTTCACTTGTTAGATCTTCCCCATATCCCAAGGATTTAGCTTCAATTTCACCATAAGGCATCTGAGGAGCACATAAATCATACAATTAATAGCTAATATTTAAAAAATTCTAAACAAAAGTTTCTTTGGAAACAAGAAAATAGAAAAAGGCACTTAAGTTTGTGATAATAAATGGTAACACTTTCCCAAAATACAAAAATTATAAGTTTGTAATTTTATAGTCAGTTACTGTTTAAGTATTGTTATAATTTGAGAGGTGTCTGATTGAAGGTAAGTGAATGTCGTTTAAAAAAAGAAATACCTCTCCTTTAGTCTAAATGACACATTTCTGAACTTAGAGAACTTAAAAAACTTTGTAAGTTTGGAAAGTTGAATAAACAATATACATTTTGATGATATGATATCATTTAAAAGAAAAAAAACTACTTTAGCTGCACTGAAAATGAGGCAAATACAAACTTCATTTTTGTTTAGCGAAGAAGTTCTGGCAACTCCCCACATCAAAGCGCTCCTCTTTTCTGGATGGTTGGTCCATCTCGAAGATAAACTGCTTCCCTTGACATTTCTGAGGGGACCCCAATACGAAGAAAAAGGCAAAAAGGCGAACAGAGAACAGTACCCAGAAGACTGAGGCTCGAGAAAGACACAACTGTAAAGAACGCCGAACTCCACAGCCCTAATTCGGCCACCTCTCGGCTTCCTGTTTCCTCATTAGAAAGGTCAGAAGAGTCCCAGGAAGAGATGGGGGTGGTGGTAACGGAGCGCAGCCTTGCACACAACCTGCGCCCCACAGCCTCCCCGGGAGGCCGGGCAAAAGTGCGTCACTGCTTTCTCGGTCCCAACGGAAACAAGTTCGGGTTCTGCCGAGAATCCGTGTACAGTACCGCTAACGGAAGGGCCTGACCAAGTGCCGGCCGGGAACCCACGTCGCCGACGTCAGAAGGAAGAAACTGAAAAAGTCACCCCCCCGCCCCCTCCCCCCCCATACACACACACTTGAAATTGGCTGTTTACTCACCTTCCCGGACAGCTCCGCATTGACCTTCGCCTCCCAATGAAACCGTATTCTGGAAAGACAGGGGCTTCTCGGACGCTAAAGAAACGCGGGAACACGGCCCTAAAGCAAAGGCCTGGAAGACTGAAAGCCCAGCCCAGAACTACGAGCCACACACAGCAGCGCACAAATGGCGGCCACCTCACAGTGACCCAGAAGAAATCGCGGGCTCGCGCAGGGCATTGTTGGAATTGAAGTCCAGCGTCACACCGGGCTGCGCGTCTCTGCGGACGACTGGTCTCCCAGACTCCATTGCGCCATGAACCCGTTGATTTTGCAACAAACTTAACCCGGAACTGGTTCCTAGAGTGGGGAAGTTACTGTACTTAAAACTCCAACTTTAGCCAAAAAAGATGGTGTCGTGCTGTGGGATTCACCCTTAAAGGAATGGAGAACGTGAGTGTCTGCACCCCAAAAATATACGTAAGCGGCCCTCTCTGCTTTTAAGGCTTTTTAAAAAGAATCAGGTTTTTCAAATAAAACTCAGCGTTTGGTATCGCAAAGTAGAGCTGCCCTTGTTTCCACGAAAACCATTCAGTAATTGTAGTCTGTTCTTCCACCGAAGGAGAACATCGCTGCAGCAGAGCCTTGACAACTGATAAAAACGCTTATGATAAAATCATGTAGTGTCATATATCTGTTTTGTTTTGGGAGATAATGACCAATTACTGAGCTTTCCCATTTAAAAGTCAATACAATATGGGGAAAGGCGCTTAGAACAGCGCCTGGTAAAAAGAAAGGCTATGTGTTTATTAAATTAGAAATAAATACCGGCCTTGCTTAAAGCGTCCTCCCGGTGTGCCAGGGTTACAGGTTAGATCACACCCGCCCCACCTGCGGCAGGGCACATATAAGAAGCGACCAACGAGTGCATACATAAGTGGAACAACAAATTGTAGCCCCCCCCCCCCCCCCCCCCGCCACTTCCCTCCCTCTCTCTCAAATCAATCAATAAAAAGTAATAGTTAAAAAAAAAGATACGAACTGAACAACTGGTAATGTTCAGCGCAGGGTCCCCTCTCCCTAGACCCCCACCCTGCCCAGCATTCTTTCCTATTCCTGCCAGGGTAACTGCTAATCTCTTCATAGTTAAATAAATCTTAGTTGTCATAGTGTTTTAATTTATAAATATAATATTTAAAATCACAGTACAGATTGGGGAAAAGGACACATATGTAAAACTTTAAACAATAAAAAAAAAAATCACAGTACGGAATGCTTGCATTTGATTATTTAACAGCCTTATGAACAAGAGGGCTCAGCAAAGCATTGCATTCCCTTACAAAGAAAGACTCTTCCTCAAAAAACAAGTTTCCACATTGACAGTCATTTGACATTTCCTCCTGAGTAGAATCCAGTTATGCATCATCCCTCGAAACAGCCACATAAATGAAGTGGGTCATTCTTTGGATATTACATCCAGAGGCACAGGATGTCTGTCTATCCGTTGTAAGGTGATAATAATCTCTATCACTTGATCAAGGTGTTATCCAGTTTCTCCACTGTATGTTTTCCTCCTTGGAACTAATCAGTAATCTGTGAGGAGATACTTTGAGACCAAGCAAATATCTTGCTCCTACTCAAACTCTACCTTATGGTTCAGCCTCCATTGATGATTCTTGCTGCAACCAATATTTACCAGGAAGGTTACAAAATATTGATTTTTTTTCTAACTCATTCAAATCCTTCACATTTATTGGTCCTAATGCTACAGGGTGGCCCATAAGTCACTTATACCTGCCCAGGATTGAGCCTGCAACTGAGGTATGTGCCCTTGACTGGAATCAAACCTGGAACCTTTCAGTCCTTGGGCAGCCACTCTATTCACTGAGCCAAACTTGCCAGGGTGACTAATTTTGTTTGTTTCAAATTTTGAAAATTTGTTCCCTGGAAATTTATTGTGGAAAAATTCATGACGGAGCAATGCGTAAAAATCATTGAATTTTTATTTTGAAAATTAACACCCCATTGTTCTAACACAGAGAGCATAATACATGAGCTATTTCCATGTCAGGAATCCATCCACAAAACCAGCAATACGTTGCTTAGTTCAACATTTCCAGCAACAAGTGTCTATTAGTGACTTGCCACGCCAGGAGGTCACATTCAGTACGTGCGCAGGAAAATATTGAGCGTGTGTAGCAGAGCATTCAGGAAGAACCAGGAATGTCCCCTGGAAGATTCTTGAGAACTTGGAACCTTATGGACTTTGTTGCAGTGCATGCAAACAAATTTACACATGTACCCATGCAAGGTACAATTGGTACATGAATTAAAGTCTAGGACTATCCAGCAGCTTAAGGACAACATTCAGGAAGAAATTCAAGTGTTGGAGCCTGACATGTTAAGAGCCCTCATGGAAAATACCATAGAGCCCATGCTAGCAAAGCAAAAGATGGAGGTCATTTATGTGACATAATTTTTCATACATAGTTTTAAAAATTCCCATTTTCTGTACTTTATATTATTTTAAAAGTAGAAAAAACGAACAAAAAAATTATTAAATTTTAAGTTGTAAAGCAATTTATGGGCCACCCTGTATACGAATCCTTCTTATTTGTTTCTTTACTATCATTATGAATTCATGTATCTCTTAAAATGTTATAATCCATTGCTATCTGTATTTATTTTTAAACTCATTTTAGGACAGTTTTTGATTCACAGAAAAATTGAGTAGATAATACAGAGAGTTCCAACATAACCCCCCTCCAAACATGCGTACACATCACAGTTTCCCCTATTAATAACCTCTTAAATTATTATGATATACTGTTACAATTAATGAACCAATATTAATACATTAATATCAACGACAGTCCCTAGTTATTCAGATTTCCTTAGTTTTTTTTCAGATTTTTAAAAATTTTAAATCTTTATTGTTAAGAGTATTACTGATGTGCCTCTTCTCCCATTGCTCACCTCCACCTGGTTCCTGCCCCACCCCAGGCCTTCCCCACCCTACTGTCTGTGTCCATAGGTAAGATCTTTGGTTAATCTCTTCCCACCCTCCCACTCCCCTCTGAGATTTGTCAATCTATTCCATGTATTCATGCCTCTGATTCTATTTTATTCACCACTTTATTTTGTTCATTAGATTCCTTGTTCATTTATTTTAATTTTTAGATTCAATTGTTGATAGGTATGTATTTATTGCCATTTTATTGTTCATATTATTTATCTTTTCCCCTTCCTCTTCCTTCTCCTTTGTTTTTCCTCCTCCTCCTCCTCCTCCTCCTCCCCTTATTCCGCCTCCTCCTCCTCCTCCTTCTTCTTTTTCTCCTTCTTCTTCTAGAATAACCTTCAACATTTCATGTAATACTGGTTTGGTGGTGATGGACTCCTTTAGCTTTTTCTTGTTTGTGAAGCCCTAACCTTCAATTCTAAATGAGAGCTTTGCTGGGTAGAGTAATCTTGATTATAGCTCCTTGCTATTCATCACTTTGAATATTTCTTGCCATTCCCTTCTTACCTGCAAAATTTCTGTTGAGAAATCAGCTGACAGTCATATGGGCACTCCCTTGTAGGTAACTTAACTGCTTTTCTCTTGCAGCTTTTAAGATTCTCTTTGTCTTTAACCTGTGGCATTTTAATTATGATGTGTCTTGGTGGGCCTCTTTGGGTTCCTCTATTTTGGGAGTCTCTGTACTTCCTAGACTTGTAAGTCTATTTCTTTCATGAGGTAGGGGAAGTTTTCTGTTATTATTTCTTAAAATAGGTTTTCATTATCTTTTTAAAATTTTTTTCCCTTTATTGATTAAGATATTACAAATGTGTCCTTATCTCCCCAATGTCCCCTCATCCCCCCAATCCTGCCCTCACCCTCACCCTCAACCCCTGTTGTCCACATCCATCGCTTATGCTTATATGCATGCATACAAGTCCTTTGGTTGATCTCTCCCCCTTACCCCCACCCTCCCCTACCTTCCCTCTGAGTTTTGAGCATCTGATCGATGCTTCTCTGTCTCTACATCTGTTTTTGTTCATCGGTTTATGTTGTTCATTATAATCCACAAATGAGTGAGAGCATGTGATATTTATCTTTCTCTGACTTATTTCACTTAGCATAATGCTCTCCAGCTCCATCCATGCTGTTGCAAATGGTAGGAGTTCCTTCCTTTTTACAGCAGCATAGTATTCCATTGTGTAGATGTGCCAAAGTTTTTTAATCCATTCATCTGCTGATGGGCACTTAGGCTGATTCCAAATCTTAGCTATTGTAAATTGTGCTGCTATGAACATAGGGATGCATATATTCTTTCTGATTGGTGTTTCTGGTTTCTTGGGATATATTCCTAGAAGTGGGATCACTGGGTCAATGGAAGTTCCATTTTTAGTTTTTTGAGGAAACTCCATACTGTTCTCCACAATGGCTGCACCAGTTTGCATTCCCACCAGCAGTGAACGAGGGTTCCTTTTTCTTCACGTCCTCGCCAGCATTTGTCATTTGTTGATTTGTTGATGATAGCCATTCTGACAGGTATGAGATGATACCTCATTGTCGTTTTGATTTGCATCTCTTGGATGATTAGTGACTCTGAGCATGTTTTCATATGTCTCTCAGCCTTATGTATGTCCTCTTTCAAAAAATCTCTATTTAGGTCCATTGCCCATTTTTTGATTGGGTTGTTTATCTTCCTTTTGTTAAGTTGTATGAGTTCCCTATAAATGTTGGAGATTAAACCTTTATCAGAGATATCATTGGCAAATATGTTCTCCCATGCAGTGGGTTTTCTTGTCGTTTTGTTGATGGTTTCTTTTGCTGTGCAGAAGCTTTTTATTTTGATATAGTCCCAATTTGTTTATTTTCCCTTTAGTTTCCATTGCCCTAGGAGCTGTGTCAGTGAAGAAATTCCTTCGGCATATATCTGAGATTTTGCTACCTTTGGATTCCTCTAATATTTTTATGGTTTCCTGTCTTACCTTTGCGTCCTTTATCCATTTTGAGTTTATTTTTGTATATAGTGTAAATTGGTGGTCTAGTTTCATTTTTTTGCATGTGTCTGACCAAATTTCCCAGCACCATTTATTGAAGAGACTGTCGTGACTCCATTGTATGTTCTTGCCTCCTTTGTCAAATATTAATTGAGCATAGTGATTTGGGTCAATTTCTGGGTTCTCTATTCTATTCCATTGGTCTATATGTCTGTTCTTGTGCCAGTACCAGGCAGTTTTGAGAACAGTGGCTTTGTAATAACAGCTTGATATCTGGTATTGAGATCCCTCCTACTTTGTTCTTCTTTCTCAGGATCGCAGCAGCTATTCGTTGTTGTTTTTTTTTGTTGTTATTTTTTTATTTTTTATTCCAGATGAATTTTTAGAGAGTTCTTTCTATATCTGTGAAATATGCTGTTGGTATTTTAATGGGGAGTGCATTGAATCTATAGATTGCTTTGGGTAGTATGGACATTTTGATGATGTTGATTCTACAAATCCAAGAACATGGTATGTTCTTCCATCTGTTTATGTCTTCCTCTCTTTTTTTTTTTCAATGCCCTGTAGTTTTCTGGATAGACGTCTTTTACCTCCTTAGTTAAGTTTATTCCTAGGTATCTTAATTTTTTTGGTGCAATGGTAAATGGGATTTTTTTTAAAATTTCTCTCTCTGTAAGTTCATTATTGGTGTATAGAAATGCCATAGATTTCTTGGCGTTAATTTTGTATCCTGCTACATTGACAAATTCATTTGTTAGGTCTAATAATTTTTTTTAATATAGTTTATTGATTTTTTACAGAGAGGAAGGGAGAGAGACAGAGAGCTAGAAACATCGATGAGAGAGAAACATTGATCAGCTGCCTCCTGCACATCTCCCACTGGGGATGTACCCGCAACCCAGGCACATGCCCCCGATTGGAATCGAACCCAGGACCCTTCAGTCCTCAGGCCAACACTCTATCCACTGAGCTAAACCGGTTTCGGCAGGTCTAATAATTTTTTGATGGAGTCTTTAGGGTTTTCTATGTACAGTATCACGTCATCTGCGAATAAGGACAATTTTACTTCTTCTTTTCCAATTTGGATGCCTTTTATTTCTTCTTCTTGTCTTATCACAATAGCTAGTACTTCCAGTACTCTGTCGAACAGGAGTGTTGAGAGTGGGCATCTCTGTCTTGTTCCTGTTCTTAGGGGAAATGGTTTTAGTTTTTGCCAATTGAGTATGATGTTGGCTGTAGGTTTGTCATAATATGGCTTTTATTATGTTGAGATATGATCCTTCTATTTCCCCCTTGCTGAGAGTTTTTATCAAGAAAGGGTGTTGGCCCTAACTGGTTTGGCTTGGTGGATAGAGTATCGGTCTTTGGACCGGCACCTCCCATAATGTGAATGTTGGTATGCTTGAAGTTGTCCCAGAGGCTCCTTACACTATCTTCATATTTTTTTTTTAATTCTTTTTTCTTTTTGCTCTTCTGATTGGGTGTTTATTGCTTCCTCATATTCAAAATCATTGATTTGATTCTCGGAATCCTCCACTCTACTGTTGAATTCCTGTAAATTTTTCTTTATTTCAGTTAATGTATGCTTAATTTCTGACTGGTTCTTTTTCATGTCTTTGACATTCTCACTAAGATACTTAAAAGTGTCACTAAGTCTTTTTTTTTTGTCTAAAGTTTTACTCTAAGTCTTGAAGCTCTCTTTGAGTCCCTTGAAGTTCTCATTAAGATCCTTGAGTAACCTTATAACCATGGTTGTTGTTGCTTTTGTTTGTTTGTTTTTATTTTTAACTATGGTTTTGAACTCTGTATCCAGTAGTTTGCTTGCTTCCATTTCTTTCATTTGTGACATGTTTCTTTGTCTCTACATTTTGGCTGCTTCCCTGTGTTTGTTTCTATGTATTAGGTAGACCTGCTATGTCTCCTGGAATTGGTAGAGTGGCTTAGTGTAGTAGGTGTCCTATAGGGCCCGGTGGCTCAGACCCTCCAATTACCTGAGCTGGGTCCTCGAGGTGTGCCCCTGTGTGGGCTGTGAGCACAGTCTTGTTGTAGTTGAGACTTGATTGCTGTTGACCTCCAGGCCAATTGGCTGTGAGGGCCAGCTGCAACTACAGCAGAAGAGCTACTATGCAGGAGACACCCCTCTGGAGCAGGACTTGCTTCAGTGGGGCTTCGGTGCTCACTGAGTCTGCCTCTTGAGTGTGTTGCTTGTGGATGTGTAGAGTTGTAATCTGGTATGGTCTGAAGCTGTCCACTGGGTGCACTGGCTCTGGGGCCTCCAGGGAAGTGCAAAGTCAGCCACTTCGTGGGGCCACCCAGCAGGAGCTACAGAGCCATCTGCTGATGGCTGCTATTTGTATTGGGCTTAGACTCACAGTGGTTCTCAACCTTGGCTGCACATTAGAATCACCTGGGAATCTTTTTAAAATCCTGATTTCTGGGCCTCATCCTCTGGAAATTCTGTTTCTTTGTTACTAATGTTGTGGCCCCACCCCATAACAAAGAAACAGAATTTCCAGAGGATGAGGTCCAGAAATCAGGATTTTAAAAAGATTCTCAGGTGATTCTAATGTGCAGCCAAGGTTGAGAACCACTGGCTTAGAGGTTCTCAGTCAAGGCCCAGCTGTGAAGCAAGGCAGGCTGGTGCTAGTGCCAGGTCTTGGGCCTTTTATTGATAGGTTTGGGGCATGCTGACACCAACTGCAGCTTGTTTGAGAGATTTTAGCAAAGTCTGAAGCCTGAGCCAGGACAAGCCATTCATATGGAAAAGCTGCTGCAAACAGTTTGGATGGGTCTGCAAATTGGATGGGGCAGGGTCTTAAGAAATCACCAGGGCAGAGCAAACAATGTGAGCGAGGCTGATGGAGACTTGGATATGGCTGCCAGTCAGCCCTGTGACAGAGGAGGTCCCAACACAGGAACAGTGATCCCTTGGAGCACCCCCTGTCTGGGAGAAAGCCACCCCTGAGTTCCTGTCTCCTATGCTAGACAATCCAGTTCCTCCCTGTATGTGTCTGGGTTCCCCAAAGCCGCCCAAAGTGCTGGAGCTCAGAGGGATTAAGTCAGAGCAAGTTCGTGTACTTGCCTTTTAAAAGGAACTCTGGGGTCTCTAGCAGCCTCCATCAGTGTCACTCAGCCACTATCCCATGCTGGTTTTTACAGCCTGTAGTTATGGGGATTTCTTTTCCCAGCTCTGGAATCCTGGGCTGGGGATGTGGTGTGCGCTTGGGACCCCTTGCTCCTCACAGGTGGCCTCTGCAGAGACGATCTCCCTCCTGATTAATAAAAAGGCACACATGGGTATCAGACTAAATCATTCTGCGCTTCTTCCCCTCCTACCAGTCTCAATGTGCTTTCTTCTTTTCTTCTCTAGTTGCAGGACTTCCACTCAGCCAGCTTTCAGGAGGGTCTGAATAATGGTTGTTCTATATTTTAGTTGTAATTTTGATGTAATTGTGAGAGGCTGTGAGTAAAGGTGTTTACCTACGCCACCATCTTGGTTCTCTCACCAGATTTTCTTATTTTTTCCTAATATCCTGTCTGTTCCAGGATCCCAAATTACAGCTAGTTATTTCTCCTAAGGCTCCTCTTGGCTGTGACAGTTTTTCTCAGACTCTACTTTTTTTTGATGATCTTGGTGATTTTATTTTTTATAATTTAGAGAGTGAGAGGGAGGGGGAGAGAGAGAAACATTGATGTGAGAGATACTCATCAGTTGATTGCCTCCCACACGTGCCCCTCCCACACGTGCCCCTCCCACACGTGCCCCAACAGGCCAGGGATTGAACCTGCAACCCAGGTACTGGGAATCAAACCTGTGACCCTTCAGTGTGCAGACTGATGCTGTAATCCCTGAGCCAGACTGGCCAGGGCGACCTTGACAATTTTGAGGAAAACTGCTCAGGTATCTTGTAGGATACCATCCTATTAGAATTTATGTGATGCTTTTCTCATGATTAGACTGTTGTTATGGTTTTTGAGAGGAAGACCACAGAGACAAGTGTCATTTTCTCATTACTACAAGAGTACATACTACCAACATAATTTGTCATTGTTTATATTGAACTTGATCACCCACTAAAGTTTTTGTTGCCAGGTTTCTCCACTGTAAGTACTCTTTTTTTTTTTTTAAATATTGCCTGTTTTTTAAAAATATATTTTATTGATTTTTTTCACAGAGAAGAAGGGAGAGGGATATAGAGTTAGAAACATCGATGAGAGAGATTGATCAGTTGCCTCCTGCACGCTCCCCAGTGGGGATGTGCCCACAACCAAGATACATGCCCTTGACCAGAATCGAACCTAGGACCCTTCAGTCCGCAGGCCGATGCTCTGTCCACTGAGCCAAACCGGTTCGGCTGTAAGTACTCTTTTTACCCCTTTTCCTACTACACTCCTTGGAAGGAAGTCACTGTGCACAGTACATACTTCTGGAATGGGCTGCCTCAAGCAAGTCACTGTTCCCACTGCAGCCATAAATATTCCACTTACTGGCAGGGTTCCTGAGGAAAGTGAACCTGGCTCACAGTAGGGCCACATTATGCTAACTGGTTTATGATGATTGTGATTGCTTCCTGTGAGCTAGTCTCATAACCTTTAAGTGAAGCCCTGGTGACGAGTCAGGACTTACACTTCTCTGCCCCTTGTATGCTGCTGGGGAACAGTGAGTGCTCAACAAATGCTCAGGAAATGGAAAGGAATTAGTGATAATGCTGAGCATGTGTACAGGCACTGCTCTGAGGATGCCCTGAGACTCCTCAGCCCTACTGCAATCTTGGGGGGTAGGTACTATTGTTCCCTCCATTTTACAGAAAGGGAAATTGAGACAGAAAAAGAATACGTTCCAGAATCCCAGAGCTGGTACGTCTCACAAGGGCACCAGAGCCTGAAAATTTGGCTCTTTTCACTACCACCTAGAAATAGAGATGCAGGAGAGTTGGACAAAGAACATGTCTCACCTGTCTTCATCTGTTACTTTCAGGTAGGCCATGCTTTCCAGGGGAACTTGGTGGGGGTGGTCCAAGGCAGCTGCAGTGTCCAGTTACAGCAGTGTGAATTACATGCTCCAGCCTGGACAGGCCAAGGATTCAGCATATTCTCTGGCCCAGCCTTTCCTGTTCACTGCTCCTGTATCAGTGACCCTGGGCTCTGGGTGACCCTGGCCCCTCTGCTGGCTGTCCTCAACACAGGTGAGTCAACAACAAGATCAGTGAAATAGCGATTATGATATCGGGGTGCATGCTGTATGCTGGGATCCATTGCCCCTACCCATTAGACCTCTGCACACATACAGTTAAAAGTTTTCAGATAAGGATACTGGGGCTCAGAGAGGATCAATCATTTGATCAAGAGCAAGTTGTCAGTAAATGTTATGTCCTGGTATGCGCCCAGTCCTTGGCCTTCATCACTGGTGGGGCAGCGCTCTGAAGGAAGGCTAGGAGGAGGAACACACCACTGGCCTCCCTCTTCTGAGTTTCTCGTGCTCCCTCATCTGCAGGCCCCACTCTCTCCACCACCCACGTGAGGCCACCTTTTGCACATAGCCTTCCCCTATCCAGGTTCTCAGGACCCACACATTGTCTGTGATCCCCTCGTCCTGTACCTTCTTTCTCGCCCTGGAATCACATGAAAACCTGAGTGGTCCAGTAGGCCCTAATAGCTGTCGATTTTCTTGGTGATTTGTCTGCCTCTTGGCCTCATGTGAAACAAGCACTGGCAGTTAGCTGTATCAGGTGAAAGATACACACACACACTAGTGGCCTGGTGCATGAAATTTGTGCACATTAAAAGGGAATTAATTAGAGGAAATCTACACTAATAAAAGAGAAATATGCAAATTGTTGTCACTCCGCTACGCCCACCAGCCAATCAGAACAATTATGCAAATCAACACAACAAAGATGGTGGTTAATTTGCATACACAGGCACAGGGCGAAGACTGAAGGTTCAGGCCAGAGTGAAGACTGAAGACTGAAGACTGAAGAGGCTTGGCTTCTCCGCTGCGGCCGGACCAAAGGCCTGGGTCCCGGGTGCCAGAGGAAAACCTGTGCCAGCAGCCAAGGGAAGGAAGGCTTATTGCGCGAATCTTCATGCAACAGGCTTCGAGTATTTTAATATTGCTATTTGCCCTTTCTCTAAATAGAAGTGTGAGAGATGAAAGGAAATTAGTAAAATGTATATAAAAATAATATATAAATTTATTAATAAACAATAACAAAAGGATATAACAACAACAGAGGCATGATATAAAAACAACAAAAACATGATATAAAAACAACAGTGATGTAAACAATGACAGGTAAAGTGATTAAACTTATTCTAATATCTCCCTGTACACCACATTAAAAGTGAAAACACTTTCAGAGTGCTTGAGTAATTTCTCTTGTGATGAAGTATTTAGAACTTTAACCTCACATGCTCTTCGAACTCGAGAGAAAGCAACATATAACTGACCATGTGCGAAAACGGGGTCAGGTAGGAATATGCCTACTCTGTCTAGAGTTTGTCCTTGTGATTTATTAATAGTCATCACAAATGCTGGCATCACGGGGAACTGTCATCGAATTAATTTAAATGGGAGGTCAGTGTCAGATGGGGACAAATTAATTCTTGGAATCAAAACAACCTCTCCCTCTGCACATCCTGTTAATACTTCAGCTTCAATGTTAGGTCATAATCTTTTGATAATAAGTCTAGTACCATTACAAAGACCCCATTTACTATTAAGATTTCTCAATAGCATGATGATTGCACCCACTTTCAATTTTAATTTATGACATGGCATTCCTGAAGGAGTAATACTATTAAGAAATTCGATGGGAAATTTTTCCTTTTCAGCATCATATGTGGAATCAATGGAATCATCACTCAAATATGTGTGAAAATCTCCATCGAGTATATCCAAAATTTTTTCATTTAATTTTTGAACGTGCTCATTTTTTGGACAAAGAATTGCATGTTTAGATATATTTTAATATTATCTATAGATATAGTATTTCCAAAGGTAGCTTCAATAATAGATCCATTACAAATCTTTTCACAGGGGATTTCAATAATAACCATCCTAAATGAAAACTGCTATCGTTTGCCATCTCCAAGTTTTACTAACCATCCACTATAAGCAGAATCCTCTAATCTCATATTTGTTGTAAGAGACAACTTTCTGAAACATCCCCAAACATTGCAGTACTTTAAACTCATTTGTACTATGGCCGGTCGCATAGCATGCGGTACAATACTGAGACACTGTCGAAAATCTCCTACAAGAAAGAGAACTTTCCCACCAAATACAATATTCAAATTCATAAGTTCTCTTAGTAATCTGTCTATGGCGTTTTATAGCATGACTGGATGCCATGGTGCATTCATCAATAATGAGAAGTTGGGCCTTTTTAATAGTTTTAGCAACTTCACTGTTTATATCGAGTCTAGAAATTGAAGTTTCACTTAATGGAATTGGTAATTTATATTGGGAATGAAAGGTGCTTCCACTGAGAAGTAAATTTGCAGCAATTCCTGTAGACACTGTGGGTAAAACAGTACCACCACGACCTCTAATATAATGTATTAAAACTTTATACAGATATGCAGGTGAATAGGATTCCTAGCTGGCAGACCCCTGACAGCAAACTGGCCACCTGTCGATTCCATGAGCAATGGGGCTCCCTCCGCCCTCCTGTCAGGGTCCGGGGTACAGATGAATGGGGTACCTGGCTGGCAGGCCACTGACAGCAAGCTATCCAATAGCAGATTCTGTGAGGAATGGGGCTCCCTCCTCCCTCCTGTCAGGGTCTGGTTTGAAGGCCCGCCATGCCCCCTGTTGGGCCAGACCCAGAGTTCTATCACACTGTGGCAACCCAGGACTGACTGCTGCTGGGCACTCCTGGAGCTCTGAGGGTGGGTTCTCCCTCAGGCTTCGCGGGAAACAGCTTGGGGAGGGCGCAGCTGTTGCCGCAGTGACCCAGGACTCAGTGCCTCTACGCTCTGAGGGCGGGTTCCTGCGTCAAACCTTGCCCTCGCTGGAAACAGCTCGGGGAGGGCACAGTCATTGCCAAGGCGACAGCTGCAGGACTGACTTCCTTCCGGTTGGTTGAGCCTTGGTTGGTCGTGATGAGTGTTACACCCAGGGTTTTTATATAAATAGATATTTCCATCTTTCACATATTCATTTAAAGTATAAATTTTATAGGAAAGGCAGTCCCAGAAAGCATGTCCCCTCCACCCTAAGAGACTCCTGGTCCCACCTACCCCCAGCTTTCTCTCTATCTCCCCAGGATGTTTCTCCTGAGTGCCTGGCCTGCCCCTCTGGCCATTTCTGTGGTGTATCTGGCCTTGCTGCCGCCTCTGGACCCTGCTCCCCTGGCTACTTCTGTCTGGCAGGAGTCACCTCCCCAACCCCAACAGGTAATGGGCCTCAGGACAGAAGTGCCCCTGAACTGGCCAGATGTCAGAGGTAGGTGGACATTGTAATGATGGGAGGTTACCAGCTGTGGGGCATTTTGAGGACAGAGGGGAAGTGTGTGAGCAACGGGGTTTTGGAGATGGTCCTTAGCCAGAGTGTGTAGGAACCTGACTGCTGTTCCTGGACAGCTGGCCTCTCATCCTCATACAGCTCTTCTCAGTGTGGCTCACTGTCCTCTGTACTGTGGTCATTGGCTCTTGTCACACCTGCAGCTCCAAACCCTCCCCAGTCCCACCCAACCTCCAGAATCAGATCCCCACCGGCCTAAAGATGGGAACATGATAGATTTTCAGGGAGGTGGGCAGGGAGGACCATGGTTTCTGGAAACTAGCCCGTGGGTCCCAAATGGTACCCTAAGGGCCACCCAAAGGTGAGCTGAGTGTGGCCCTTATTTTCCAGGGGACTGGAGAGGTAGGGTGCATGGCCAGGCTGACAGGGCAGACCCTCTACACTCGCAGCAAAGTGCAGAGACGTGTCAGGGTCCTGGCTCCCTCTAGTGACCACTGGCCTTGTCCTAGGAGCTCTGCTGCAGCTTCAGTCAGGGCCCTTAAAACTCCTCTTCTCAAATACTTTCATTTGTCCAGAAGACATCCGAGACAACAGTCCAGTTCTCAAATGGAAGACTAAGTTCCAGGGCGGTGGGTGGAGAGCCACATCCCCAGTGCAGGATGAGAAGAAGGAGGGGACAGAGGAGCTACTCAGTCAGATCAAGCCACCAAAAGCAGAACTAGCCTGTCTTGGTTCAATACAGCCACACATGAAAGCAATGAATCTAAATCTGTTTTATCCTTGAACAAGAGTTATATTTTTGAACAAGCAATGAGGAAATGTCAGATAACCAGGCTTTGAATCAGGGAAAGCACAGAGAGATGCTGGACAGGCATGTCAGGTACTGTTTCAGGATGTCATCCCCAGTAACACTGGATCATTATTTCTGAGGTTTGAATAAAATAACACATGTGTAAAGCAAAGTGTTTTGTTGTTGTTGTTTTTTAAATCTGGATGCTGCTATACAAACGTTAGTTATTGGCATAATTTCTAAAACCCTCGAATCCCTGACCCAAACTGAAATCCACATTTGGTCTTTGTGGCACCACACAAGTCTCCCCAGATTCCAGCATGCACTGCTATGACAGGACCTGCACCCCTCAGCTTCCTTTCTCTCCTCAGACCACTTGGAGCAGGGGAGGTCGGGGGGGCCCTGCCCCTAAGGTCACTTCTGTCCCAGGGGCACCAGCCTCCCCCAGCCTTGCCCTGCTGGCTCCTACAGTAACCGGACTGGCCAAGCCTCCTGTTTCACCTGCCCTGCTGGCTACTACTGCCCTGAAACTGTCACCACCTACAGTGGGCACCCACACCCCTCTTGCTTCTATTGGCCCAGAGGTGAGTGCCTGGGCTGCAGCTCCCAGGGCTGAGGCTGGCAATGGGGGGGGGGGGGGGGTGGCATGGGTACTCCAGGCTCAGCTGGGGGCTTGGTGCTTGCTCATTCAGTGGCAGGGCTGCTTTACAAACTGTCATGACAACTGTGAAGCACATGGTGTCCTTTTCTTCTGAGGCTCTCCCACCACTCACTCCATAGTAAGTGACCTTCACCGGGGCCGAGCCCAAACAGCCTGTTGTGAGCACCAAATTTCATACAATTCTTGTTTTATCTTCAAAATTTATGAGAATTTCACTTGCTATTCTAGCATATTCACATTGGCTGAAAAGTAAAGATTTTAAATTACATTGCACATTTGGGGCTTGATGCCTTTCAGTAAAGTTGACCACCAGGAAGTGAGTTTTGCCTATTCTGCGGCTTTATGGACACCAGGCCCAGGGCCATTCAGGCTGGGAAGTCCTGTGTAAGCCATTGGTGAGGTGGTAGTTCTTGTGGCTGAGGTCAGGAGTTTGCCAGCACAGGCCCTGCCAGAGGGCGCCAGAGTGACCAGCTGGGCTGTGTCCTGCCCCAGATTTGGGCCCAGCTGGACTACAACAGGCTGAGTGCCCATCTTTGGACTTTGTTTCTCAGGTGCCAAGTACACCACCCAGTTCCCCGGCCCTCGGGGCTACTACAACCCAGACCCACTGACCCAGAGTCTGGATGGCAGCCTGCCCTGCTCCCCAGGCCACTACTGCAGCAGGAGAATCTGACTCAGGCCTGTGTGTCCTGTGCTGCAGGTGCATTTCCCAAAGTGCATTAAGATGCCGTCACCCACCCCTGCCCCCAAACATGGGTGACCTGGGCCGTCTCCTGGGAGAAATGGGCCTGAGTCCTGGCTGACCTCTGCCTTTGACCCCAGCATCACTGCCTGCTCTTTCCCCATCACCTAGCCAGCCATCCCAGCCAGCCCTACTTGCTGGTGTCCACCCCAGTCTGGTTCTGCATGTCAGCAGCATGGACTCCCTGCTCCTTTGACCTGGACAACTACACCAGCACCTGTGTCCACCTATGGCCATAAGAGGGAAGTGCCCAGCTGGCTCCTCCTGCCTGGAAGGTAGCCCAGAGCCCACACCCTGCCCACCAGGCTTTTTCTGTGCCACCTCTGGTAAGGACTCTAAGCCCTCTCCAGCTGCCGGGGTCCAACCCCAGCGGGTCCAGGGGTTCCCAAAGGCGTAGACGGAGTTGGCGAAGAAGGAGTGACACGGAGACAGCGTTCAGTTGATCAGCAGCCTAGCCAGGATCTCCAGCCAAGTTCTGGTCTGGATCTGCAGCGAAGTTCTGTTTAGGATCTCCAGCCAGGTTCTGTGTCCATGGTCTCTTGCTAGGTTCTCCAGCCAGGTTCTCCAGGTTCTCCAGCCAGGTTCTGTAGCCATGTTCCCTCGCTAGGTTCTCCAGCCAGGTTCTGTAGCCATGTTCCCTCGCTAGGTTCTCCAGCCAGGTTCAGTCACCAGGTTCTAGTCAGGTTCTCTTGCCAATTTCTGTAGTCAGGTTCAGTCCAGGATCTTTTGCCATGTTCTCTCGCTAGGTTCTGTCTCTAGGTTCTGAGGCCAGTTTCTGTCCAGGATCTTTTGCCATGTTCTCTCCAGCGAAGTTTTTCTGTCTCTAGAGAATGTTCTGTGTAGGTTCTGTGCCTAGGTTCTGTCTCTCTGTCTCTTGCTGTCTTGTTACATCTGTATTTATACCAGTTGATTCAATCCTATCAATCTCTATTACAAAGGTTAGGGCGTTTCTTATCTCCATTCCAGGGAGTAAAGATTATGTAGCTTAAGCATGATTGTTCATAGTTAAAGTGATTACTTACCCGCCTGGCACTTAGTTAAGAGGTTTTATTCCCTCCCTAACTTCAGGGGAAAATCCCTACCTGGGGAAACAACCTTTCTCAGAGACCTTGGTTAAAACACATAGTGCCAAGAAGGTGAGCAAACATATTAAGAACAGTATGCCATATATGCCAGGTCCCTTGAAACAGCAAGCATGGACCGGCTCCCGGCATCCAGCCACTGTACTGTGAACCTCAGTGAGAGAACTGGTATGAGCCCCATCCTGCCCTCACAAGCTGAGTGACTGCAGGCTTACAGCCACCATTTCCTCTGTAAAGTGAGAATTGATGTCTGTACCTGCTTGAAGCGGGGGAGGGTGTGCTTGCTCACTGACTGGCAGCTGGCAGCGCTGTGCTATGTAAACAGCCACTGTTGCCTTCATGGTTGAATGGAAGCACAGGTGAGTCACCACAGATTAACTCAGGGAGCAAGAAAGATCTCTCTAAGGAGGGAAGGGCTCAGTGACTCTTAGCTCATCCTCTCTCACTGCCCCCATGTCTAAGTGACCTGAGCACCGATGTGGCCGGACACTCCCTGTGACCCACCCAGACATGAACTAGACTCTTCCTGTCCCTGAGACACTCTAGACCCCCTTTCTGACTGCAGAGTGCAGTGAGGTCAGACCCCAGCCAAGTCAGCTGAACTTGTGCTCAGATCTCAGCTCTGCCACCTGCTGACTAGCTCTGAGATGGGAGTGGTCCTCTCATATGTCACAGGTTGGGAGGAGGAGAGGCCCAGTCCACCTGAGGCCTGGCATCCTCAGAGATCTGGCACTATGTGACCCCACCTGCCCGAAGGACCAACTCTCCTCAAAATGAACTTACCCTGCCCCAGATCAACCCCAATCTGGCTCTGCTATCCTCTTCAGGTCTCTCCACACCCAGTGGGCCCTGTCAGGCCGGCTACTTCTGTGCAGAAAGAGCAACATCCCCAACTCCAGAGGACAGGCTAACAGGGGCCTCCTGAACCCCAGGAACCTTCTGCCATAAGTCTCCTCAGGCTCCACCCCCAGTCTGCCTTGCCCTCCCATCCTGGTCCAGGAACAGCCCTATTCCTCTAGAATAGGTTTGCATCGAGACCCTGGGGTGATTGGGAGGAAGCCAGAGGGGAAGGAGGTGCCACAGGTGCCAGGCTGAGAGGTGCTGCATTAGGGCCAGGACCAAAATGCACTGGGTGCTTGCTGTGGTTTGAGTTGTTTGGTGTAGACAGCTGAGAGATGATGGCAGTGACCTTGTCGCTCTGGGGATTCATTAGCTCTTGGAGTTAAGAGCCCTGATGAGCCCCTCCAGTTACAGGGAGGGCTGGTCTGGGGTCTCTTCACCTGTTGCATGTTTTGAAGGGGCGGGCCTCAGGGAGGTTGAGCAGAGGTGGGCCCTATAGGCAGAGCCATTATGGCCCCATCCATCTCTGAGGCTGGGTCCAAACCTGCTGCCCACGAAGAGCCCACTCCCCAGACCTGTGGCCTCCCTGTGTCCTCAGCCTCGGCGTCACACAGACCCATTCTGTGTCCCACTGGCACCTTCTCCAGCCTCCCAAAGCAGACTGTGCCCTCTGCATGCCAGGCCTGCCCACATGGCTTCTCCTGCAAGGAGACTGGTCTTTAGGCCCCCAGCGGACAGTGCCCAGCAGGTGAGAGGCAGTGAAGATATGGGGGTGTGGGCAAAGGAACACAGCTCTCTGGGCACTGGGCCCTGGGGATGGCCATTGAGGGTCCTTGTGGCATTTCTCACTCTTGGGCATTTTATTACTGTGATGCCAGTGTGAGGGCTATCCAGGACTTCAGCCTGCACCCTTGCCCTCAAGGCTATTACTGCCCCCTGGGCACAGCCATGGCCACACAGCACAGCTGCCCAAAGGCCAGATACGGTCCTCAGAAGGAACTGAGGAGCATCACTGAATGCCAGCTGTGCCCTGATGGGAAATTCTGTGCACTTGCAGGACTCAAGGCACCAACAGGTATGTCTTGGAGGGCAGGCAAGGCCATAGGCAGCTGGTAGGCTTGACTGGTGGGTCCCAGTCCAGGCTGAGGAAGAGATGCTTCAGGGAGAAAGTATACAGACCTGAATGATTGGTCGAGATGAGAGAAGAGCAGCATGGGCTTGGCCTCTGAGTCAGAAAATCCAGGGCAGAGTTTTCACAGCCTTCTGACGTAAGGCCCTTATGTCAGAAACACAGTGTCCCTATCCCAGAAAGTCAGGAATCGTGGGTTTGGCCTGGATGTCTGACTTCTGTAGGAGCTCCAGTCCCAGCCTATGCCCACCTGGCACCTGGTCTGGGGAAGGGAACAGAACCCCAGAAGGATGTCAAGATTGCTTGGAAGGTGGCTCTGCTCTGTTAGCTACCCACCAATCTGGCCAGTACCCTGCCATCCTGGGTGGGCAAAGAGTTTGTTTCTTCTGATGTACAGGGAACAGTGACTACAGAGTGAGGAGCTGGCTCCACTCCAGGGTCTGGAACCAGACAGCAGCGAGGGGTGGGGGTAGAGGAGGGGTGGGAGGGACAGAGCCCTGCCTGTCACGGTGGAGCCCCCCCCCCCACTGACCTTCAGGCCACTGGCAGACATGCAGGGTCAGGCCATGCTGAGTGCAGGATGCCAGGACTTAACTGCTTTGCAGACAAAGTCACTGGAAGGACATCAGTGTCCAGACCTGACAACATTATCTCCTCCCATGCTACCCCTGAGCAGGACTAGGCTGACCATCCTGGGGGTGAGGCTGGAGGGTGGGAGACTCTGAGGTGGGAGGAATCAGGAGTGAGAGGCTAGGAAGGGTCCCTGGCTTAAGCTTTGAGTCCGTCCACTGTCCACAGCTGCGTGCCCCTCATCAACACTTTGCAGCTGAGGCCCTTGTGTTTGACCCACATTTTTCCAGTGTTTCCTGCACTGGGGGGACTGTCCCTGCCACCCCCATGGAGTGGCTCTTTGGGACATCCTGCCCCCCTGGGTACTTCTATTGTCTGGGATTGCTGACCTCCCTCCATGTCCTCCTGGCTTCTACACTTCCTGCACCCATGCAAGAAAATGTCACAGACCTGTGGATCTCCCCCATTTCCTCAAACAAAGGCCTGGCCTATATTTGCAGTCAGTAACCCTGTTTACATTCTCTGCGCAGGAGCCCCTGCAATAAAGAGGCCAGGCCCCCATGCCAGACCCTAGCCCACCACACAGCACCTTCCCTTCTCTGGCCTCCTTCTGCCCCCACCTCCCCTGCCTCTTAGGTTCTAATATTAGCCTTGCCCACCCCTTCACAGGTTCTACTGTGAAGCCCTGCCCCCCAGGCACCTATGGCAGGTGCCTGGCCTGAGCAGCCTGACTGGATGTCAAGCCTGTTATGGGGGCAAGTTCTGCCCTTGGGCCAATGCTACAGAGGCAGGCAGACAGTGCTGGGAGGGTTTTTTTCTGTTCTAGAGGATGGCATTGAAGGTACTGGTACACTCCAGTTGGATACTGAATCCTGGTCCCATTTCCTGAGCCCATGACTGGGAGGTGGAGAACAGTCAGGACCCTCTAGTCTAGCCACTCACTGGTCAACAAGAGAGACAGATGAATCTGTTTTCTCAGGGACACCTAGGGCACCTGTTCTCGGTCACCGTGCTCTCGGGCTCTTGGACTTGGCAGTCAGAACACCTTGGCCCAGCAGTTAACATTGCAGTGGCTTCTGTCTACTCCACCCATTGTCCATCCTGGGTGGGACCTCCAGGGGCCCTGGAATTTGCCCAGGCTGAGGGCAAATTCCAGGCCAGACCCGAGGAAGCTCATGGTAAGGGTCATGGTAAAGTGCTCCTTGGCCAGACCACATATTCGAGTTGCCTAGTACATACTGATGCTGGGGTTTGGGAAGGGCCAGTCGATGAAATCAAAATATTTGGGGTAGGAACCAGCCCAGATTTGGTCAACATATTAACCTCTCCAAGTGATTTTCAGGTGTAGCTGAGGGATCATTCAAGGGTTTTCATCTTCTGAGGGTCAAGTCCTCTTTGAAATCCAGAAACCAAAGGACAAAATCCAATGATCAAGTCCAACCCCTGTCTCTGGCAGAAGGGAAACTGAGGCTTGGGAAGAGGGCCCACTTTGTGTAAAGACACATAGTCAGCAGACAGGCTGGGTGCTCAGATCCTCACCGCCAGCTCCAGCAGTTGCATATGCTCAGCAATAGCCCAGAACCAGCCAGCTCCCATCCTCCGTGACCAAACAGCACCGTTGGCCAGCCACTTGGGGCAGGGCCCATGTGGGTGGTGGGGGACAGGAGAGAAGACACAGCGAGGCAGCTCCAGAAACCAGAAGAACGTTAGTCCTTGAGACAGCACAGGGAGGTCTCCAAAGGCCTCTGAGGCAAGAGCTGAAGGGGGGGGGGGTCACTGGTCAAGCCCTTGCCCCTAGATTACAGGGTTTGCGCCTTCCATGGGAGCCTTGCCTTCCTCAGGTACTCCTTCCAGGTGCCACTGCCCAGGTCAGGAGAAGCTCCCTCTGACTTCTTCCCTTCGGTGACAGCAACATGGGCTGCAGTGGAGGGTAGGTGCAGAAGGTGTGGCCTCAATAGGGACACCTCACAGGTGTGCCTCCGGAGCTAGCTGCCCAATTCCCCTGTGCCCAGAGCTTGTACCAGGGGCACAGAAGGGATTGCTTGAGCACCCACTCCTCACCCTGGGCTTCCCAAAGGCAGGGGTAATTTGTCTCTTGGTTTCAGAGGCAGCTGGCCCATGTCCTCAGGGCCACTACTGCCCCAGGGGCTCAGCCATGCCCCAGCCCTGCCCACGTGGCACCTTCAGTGCACACATTAAGCTTGGCTCAGAGGTAGGGAGACTCCAGCCCAGGGATAAGGCTGGGTGTGGGGAGGGCCCTATTTAGATTAATCCCCAAAACCAAAGGTTGCCATAGGGATTGGAGAACAGGGTACCTTCAGGTCTTGACTCAAAGTTACTTTCATAGGGAGGCCTTCCCTAGCCCCAGCTTAACAAAGTGCTTTACTTCTTGGCCTTAGGTATTTTCTGTATTCCCCACTAACACATAAAACTAGGCAGTTTGTCTTTTTACTCACTTCTCTAAAGTCAGAATGGTGCCTGGCACATAGCAGGCTCCCAGCACGTGTTACTGAACACTCGCATAACTAGTGCAAGCTAAATTTGGAGCCTTGGAGGGAGCAGCAAACCCCTTGCAGTGGGTGCACTTGGGGACTGTGGGGAGCACAGGGAGGGTGTGGGTGTGGGTGGGGCAGAGGGAGCTAGGAGTCAGCTTTGCAGTGCCCGGTGCTTCTATCTGGGAGAGATGAGAGTGAAAGGAGGATTCTGAGCAGTAGAAGTAATGAGACACTCATTCCCCTCATTTTCTGTGACTTACATTCATCTATAATTTATAAAGGCCACCATGGGATGCACAAAATCCTATTGAAATTGCCAGGTTCCAAAAGCAGCTTTAATATCTGGTTCTGTTCAAAGCTCCTCCAAATGATGGCTTGCACTGCACTTCTGAATGCTCCTCCTACTAGAAATAGTCCCCGAACTCCTGGCTTGTGGAGGGCCACAGGAACCCCAAACTGGGGTGCTCTGTCCTCCACACCCTTGTCTGGAGGCAGATCAGGGTAACAGGCATCCCCTAGTGTTGCCAGTTAAACTACAGACGGACATGGAAGCAAAGAGAAAAAAGAAGGCAAGACGAACAATGTGTTTCGGAGTGTTTGGAGGGTCAAATCCTGGTTACCAGGAGCCCATTCGCTGTTGCAGTGTGTGTGCCCCCTCCCTGAAGAATGAGCAAGCAGGGTTCAGTGAGGCCTGTCAGAGGTGTTGTAGATGGAGGGGCAGGAGCTAGGGTGAGATTTTCTCTGGCCTGGGGTCCTTTTCGTTCATCTTGTGTGGCCCCTGCATCCCTGTCCTAGAGGGAGCTGGGGCCAGCACCTTAATGGGGATTCTCCTACAGACTGCAGGCTCACCATGCCTGCCAGGCCACTACTGCCGCTCCCTTGGCCTCACCAGCCCTTCTGGGCTCTGCAGCCCGGGCTTCCTCTGCCTCGTTGGGGCCCGTGTCCCTGGTGGCTCACTGGGAGACCAGACCGGTGGCCCATGCCCTTCAGGTACCTCAGGGGGCTGATCTGAGGAGGAGCCTGAAGAGGTGGGCATGAGCAAGCTCCAGGGCTGCCACCTGGACAAGGGCCATAGGAGGTTTCCAGAGGTCCCCTGGGCCCTGCAGGAACTGGGTTGAGCATGAGGCCACTCAGAGTGCCAGGAAGTAGAGCATCTTGTGGCCTTGATCTGTCTGGTTTTCTTCCCTTTCAGGACACTTTTGCCCCCGGCACTGTTACCCCCAGGCCCTGCCCAGCAGGCACCCACAACAACCTGGCTGTCCAAGGCCACTGTGAGGCTTTTCCTGAGGGGTGAGTGCCGTGAGCCCTTTGGAACCACATGTCCAACTGGGCACACATTTGCTTTTCTGCTATTGCAGGTGATGCTCACTAAGACTCCTTTCCATCTGAGTTTTCTGTGATTTTGAGAAGACACAGAAGAATTTCTACAACTTCCCCCAGCTGTCCTTCTTTATGTCTCTCAACCTCTGTGTTGGGTGTCACTGAGTCACACCCAATTTCAAACCCGATCTCTTTTGCTACCATTTAAGTCTTTTAGCCTCCTCAACACACCCTTCACTAGTGCTTGACCTGCAGCAGAGCTGTGTCCCCAGCCTGAACTAATCCTGAGGCCAGAGATGAAGGGTGAGCCTAGCACCCATTTCCTCCCCACTCCTCTGAGTCCTCTCCTCTCTATGCATCTCCCTGCAGCTTCTTCTGCCCAGCGAACACCTCCTCTGTGGTGGGAATGAGTGTCCAGCCAGCCACTACTGCCCTACCTCCACCTCCTTTGCTTCTCAGTTCCCTTGTCCCAGGGGCACCTACAAGCCACAGAGAGGGTGTGTCCAGCAGTCAGACTGCACCCGCCGCCAGCCAGGTAAGGGGGCAGGGACACACCCCTGCCCCAGCCACATTAGGCCCTACCCTCCCTGGCCAGCAAGGGCAGGACTCTGGCCTGGCTCAGATGGGGGTGCTTTAGCCACAGCCCACAGTGCAAATCAGATTAGCCCACATTTGCTGGTGGGGGAGGTGCCACCATCCCTGCACCCCCCTGAAAATCCCTAGAGACCCTGCCTTTTCCTCTCCCCTGCAGGCTCCTACTGTCTACTGCCTGGGTTGGCAGCAGTGTCTGGGCCCTGCAGTGCAGGGTTCCACTGCACTTGGGGATCGTGTGACTCAAATCCCATGGATGGGATCACAGGAGACCTCTGCCCTCCAGGCCACTTCTGTCCCCAGGCCAGCCCCAGGCCTACTCCGTGCCCCCCGGGTGAGTCACCAACTGGTGAACACCAGCAGTGCAGATTCTGTTCTGGGCTCCTGAGAGGGGAAGTGGAAGCCCAGACTTGAGAGTCCTAGGGGGACTCAGAATAAATGCCCAGCGTCCACCCTACACCCTAATAGTGTGAGGCTGGGGGTGGTAACAGTGTGTGTGTGTGTCGGGGGCGGGGGGAGGACAGACGGCAGAGGCACAGCGGGGAGTGAGTGATGCTGGCAGAAGAGAAGGGGAATGACATGTACCTCAGCTGTCAGCTGAGTCTAGGCTCCAGCACATCTGGTGACAGGATGGCCTAGGAGGCCAGGGAACCTTAGAGTCACTGATGTGTGGGGCTGAGTGGGCAGAGCAGGATCACAGCTTTGCCATCCGAGATGGGGTACCATGGGTCTACATCTGGGAGGCCTTCTGGAGGTGGCCACAGTGTGTGGACCTGCAGGCTCTCTCCTGCCCATCCCTGGAGACATATTGCTGGATGACTGCCAGCCCTGCCTGGCTGGCTGGTTCTGCTTCTGGGCCGGCCTGAGCACTCTGGAGGCTGTATGTGAAGGAGGCTGGTTCTGCCCCAGGGCCTTGGTCTCAGGACACAGTCCACATAGGGGGGCCCTCCTGTGGGACTACCAGTGGGCTGGACTGGAGGGAAACATACCCCTTGTAACCTGGACTGTCTGTGGGAAGGACAGAAATACCATGTGTTAGCAAGGCAGGTGCCTCTGGGGCCAAGAGTTCAGAAAGGGAGACAGACATGCTTGGGACAAGGTGAGAGGAAGGGAAGAAAAAGAAATATTTGAAAAGCCAGACAAAGATGGATAAACCGGTCTTTGGGGGAGGGAATAAATGTATTCTCAGGCCACACACTCTGAGGCACAGGAAGGGTCCTTACCCTTCCTGTGAGACCTGGGCCCAAGGATGAAGGGTGAGCTTTGAGTGAGAACACCAAAGGTCAGACTCCAAGGACAAGGGTGCATTTGAGCTCCCCTGAGCAGAACCACCATAATTCTGTCTTCTGGGGCCTCATTTTCTCAACTATAAACTGAGAACGCAATGACCTAGGAGTGTGATCCACCACAGGCACCATGAACCACACTAACCAGAGGGAGATAGAAGGGGTCATCCGGGCTCTGGCTGAGAGGAGATGGAGAGTCTCCCAGGAGGAAACAACTGTGTCCTTGGCTTTTCCAGGCACTCTCTGCCCCACTGGGCACTCCTGTCCCCAGGGCAGCCTGGAACCCCAGCTCTGCCCTCTGGGGCAGTATCAGGATGAACCTGGACAGATTCTCTGCAAGACATGCCCAGCTGGAAAGTGAGGAGCTGTCACTGGGACTGAGTGCTTCCTATATCTGGGTGACATCTGACTTTTATTTATTATTTTTTTTATTATTTTGTTTTATTGCTTAAAGTATTACAAAGGGTATTACATATGTCTCTTTTTTTCTCTCCCCTTGACCTTCCCCTGGCCTCCCCTACCCCCCAGTGTCTTGTGTCCATTGGTCATGCTTATATGCATGCATACAAGTCCTTCGGTTGATCTCTTACCCCCTCCCCCTCCCGCCCCCCAACCCTCCCTGTCCTTCCCGCTGTAGTTTGACAGTCTGTTTGATGCTGCTCTGCCTCTGTATCTATTTTTGTTTATAATGGTCTTTATTATCCATAAATGAGTGAGATCATGTGGTATATTTCTTATATTGACTGGCTTATTTCACTTAGCATAATGCTCTCCAGTTCCATCCATGCTGTTGCAAATGGTAAGAATTCCTTCTTTTTTACAGCAGTGTAGTATTCCATTGTGTAGATGTACCACACATCTGACTTTTCTTGTTGTCCCCCCACTGAAGCCAGAGGGGTTCAGACATGTTGCAGGGATCAATAACTGTAGCACTACAGGCCCCCACTGCCCTGCGGAGTCCAGTGTAACAAACATTCTCATGCCAACACAGGGGTGTTGGGAGGCCGCGGGCATCATTCCCAAGACTCAGTGAGACAAGAAGCTGCTCTTCACCTTGGCACCTATTTCCTCTCACCTTAGATGGTCCTGTGAGGGTGTTGCTTCTGCTCAAATCCTCCATGTCCCAGGAGCTTCCTTTGTCTGGTGGAGCCTCTTTCTGGAAAGCCTGGGGATGTAGGGGCAGCGACTCATTCCTGACCACCACTGGCTATGTCCACAGGTTCTGTCCCTTCGGGATCCAGGGACCAGGAGCCAGGTCGATTTGGCCAGTGGACTGTCCTGCTGGCTACTACTGCCCTTTGGGTACCCAGACCCCCACGCTGCACCCGTGTCCCAGGGGCACCTTCCGAGAGAAGCCTGGTGCACACAGTGCTGAGGATTGCTGGCCCTGTCCCACAGGACAGGTCTGCTCAGACTCAGGTGACAATAGCCTTCTCTGGGATTTGGCAAGATCCTTAACTGATTTGTTTGTTTTGCAGGTGGACATCCTAGGTCCCCTCACATATAGAGGACACTGCTTGAGGCATGGGCATGTGAGCATCAACAAAAATGACCTGGCCCCAACCCCAGGAGTTCACAGCGGGAAAGAGGGTGAAAAGACAGACCATGAAGGCTCCAGCCAGGCACACTCTGATTTCCAGCAGATTGGGGGTGAGGGGCATTCTGCTGGCCTAGGAAGTGGGGTGGAAGCTTCTTGGAGCACTTGCTGCAGCCTTCAAAGGAACCCAGCCTTGTTCAGGAAGCAGGGGCTCTGTCTAGAGCAGTGGTTCTCAACCTTCCTAATGCCGCGACCCTTTAATACAGTTCCTCATGTTGTGGTGACCCCCAATTTCATTGTTACAGATTGAACATAATTAAAGCATAGTGATTAATCACAAAAACAATATGTAATTATATATGTTTTTCAATGGTCTTAGGTGGCCCTGTGAAAGAGTCGTTTGACCCCAAAGGGGTGGCAACCCACAGGTTGAGAACCGCTGGTCTAGAGCTTCCAGGGCAGGACTGCAGAGGACCCTGTCAGGAAAGAGCCGAAGGATAAGAGGGTAAACACAGCAGTGACCATGCAGAGTGAGGAAGGGGAGGGAGTGTGATGTGCATTTGCCAGCTTTAGTTGTCTAGTCCATATCTATAGAAATCACCTAGAACAAGATACACCTGGGCGGGAAGTGGACAGTGCATGATGCTGGGGAGCAGAAGAAAGAAGGTGTGAACTCCCCCAATGGTCTCCAGGCCCCCAAGGAACACAGTGTATTACACCAGAATAAGTTTGGGGTGTGAGTCACTAGCCAGGGTAGCAGAGCCTCCCATGACTCAACTATCACAGTGTGGCCTGTATTTCTAGATTCTTAAACCAATGCTGCTTTGCTTCGGCTCTGCATGATCCATGGGTTGTGCTAGACAAGCCTTTGGATAAATGTTTTTATTGATTATTTTAGAGAGAGTGAGGAAAGGAGAGGGATAGAGAAATAGAAACATTGATGAGAGAGAAACATCCATTGGCTGTCCCCTGTACGCCCCCTACTGGGGATCAAGCTCACAACCTGGGCATGTGCCCTAACGGGGAATCAAACCACAACCTCCTGGTTCATGGGTCAACGCTCAACCACTGAGCCACACCAGCAGGGCCAGAGGGGGAAGGAAGGAGAGGAGGGATAGAAACAGAGAGAAACATAATTGTGAGAGAGACACATCGATTGGTTGCCTCCCGCAGGGGCCGGGACAAACCTGCAACTGAGGTGCGTGCCCTGGGCTGGAATCAAACCCATGACCCTTCAGTCCGTGAGCCAAACCAGCCAGGGCCAGACAGGCCTTTTAATTCATTTATCCTCACCACAGGGCTACTCTTTTATAGATGAAAAGTTTGAGTTCAGAAAGGCCTTCTACACAGCTGCATAGGTAGTGAGCTGGAGAGTCAGGAGGGGACACCCAGTCTGGCTCCAGAGTCCTGTGCCCTGAGCTCCATGTCACACTGTGCCTTCAAGCTTGGGCACAGTGTGAGACACTTTCACACTCCCTTTCTCCGTTCCTTCTCATTTAAAGCCAGGCTCACTGTCTCCACCCCACTGCACAGGGGCTGGGAAAAGCTTCCCAGATGGGCCATGCACAGCAGGTTATTACTGTCTTCCTGGCTAGACCTCAGCCACCCCCACATCTTTCCAGTGCCCCTGTGGCTTCTACTGTCCTGAAGGATCTTCGCAGCCAAGGGCCTGTGAGAGTGAAACATTCTAGCCTCAGGAGGCAAAGGGGTTCTGTGAACTCAGCCCTGCCGAATTCTACTGTGAAACCTCCAGCACAGGTGAGCTCCCTGGGGCTGAGCACAAGGCCCCCATGGGGTGCTGGGTCCTCTGCAGAAACAGTGCCACCTTTTCAGAGAGAGAGGGGAGGAACCACCCTGAGGAGGTGGTTCCTGAGGGTGACACAAGAACCCTGGTGTTCCCATATGCACTTATTTGGATTTGGTTTCAGAGTGTATCTTAGGAGTTCTTTGTTTTTTTAAATATATTTTATTGATTTTTTACAGAGAGGAAGGGAGAGGATAGAGAGCCAGAAACATTGATGAGAGAGAAACATCAATCAGCTGTCTCCTGCACACTCCCCACTGGGGATGTGCCCGCAACCAAGGTACACGCCCTTGACCAGAATCGAACCTGGGACCCTTGAGTCCGCAGGCTGATGCTCTATCCACTGAGCCAAACCAGTTAGGGCAATCTTAGGAATTCTTAAGCCAGAAGCATGGTTGTCATGATCAGTGTCATGATCCACATGTAGCCCTTGACAACTGAGCAGAGTGGAGGGTGGGGACTCTGAAACAGGCCAGGTACAAAGGAAAGGCATGTCGGGATTCAGCCAGGAAGGGGCTGCACGTGACTCATCAGGATACCAGTGCCCAGGGTGGTGGCCCTAGGGCCCTGGGATGTAGTTAGCTGTGGCCCCACTCAGTTTCCCCAAGGTATATGCTGTAGGTGTGATGGCTTTAGCTATCTCCACTGTCCCAGCAGAGAGGCCTGAGCAGGCGGGTCTATAGGCCACAGGTGAACCCAGGGGTGGTGGCCCCAGTGTGACCAGCGTGAACAAGTGCCACATCCTAGAGAAGGGAGCTTTATGCTCAATAGCCAGGGCCCCTGGAGGGCCACAGAGGTTTCCTGGACATTGTACCTTCTACTGCAATGGCAGGTGGTCAGCCACGGAGGTCCCCTCCCTGGCAACATGCCTAGAAATTAGATGAAGAATAAAGCACCTGAGGGCTGACCCAGGGAAGGTTCAGAGCCTAAATGCTCAGGTAGGGCTCCCATCGCCAGATCAGTCTGACCCTGCCGTTGTCCCCTAGGCTCCACAGCCACTGGCCCCAGTCTGTGACTCCAGGGATACTTCGGTCCCATTGGCTCCCACTCAGCCATCGCCTACCCATGCTGTCGGGGGACATTCAGGCCTAGGTGGGTGGATGGGGAGGCTGCTGCTGAGCTGGACTGTGAGCTGTGCCCCTCAAGTTAGTGGACTCCGCACCATGGGCTCTCAGGAAGCCTAGGCTGAAGGCTAAGGAAGGAATGAGGGAAAGCAAACAGGTCCATGAGGGAATAAGTTCAATAGCTGGTCAAGGAAAGGAAAGTCAGGTCCACATGGGTCAGAGCCCAGGGACCTCCACATGCACCTCTAGGGCCCAGGACAAGACCAATTCTGTGTGCTCTTCAGGGACTAGGTGTTGCTGGAGAGAGAGAGCACTGCCCTGATCAAGGCAGCTTCACATCTCTTCAGGGGTGGGGAATATCTGGCCCTCGTATAAGGCCCTTGAAATCATTTGGTCTGGCCCTGCCAAGGCATTAGGGGTAAGTTAATTAAATGCTTGACCAAATATAGCAGGCTAATTTTTAAGTGGATAATTTTGTATGGCCCTTGAATGATAACATAAATATCCAAATGGCTCTTGGCAGAAAAAAAGTTCCCCACCCCTGATCATTCTGCCCCTCACTCCCCATCACACCAGCACCCTGCACTAGTCTGAGAACCTGGCAGAGGGGAGGGGGCATAGGCCAAGAGAGGCAGGGCTGGTGCTAGAGCAGGAGGGAGGTGAAATGGTCCCTCTGCCCCTTGAATCTGCTTCTTTAGGGATGTTTTTCTTACTGGAAGGGCTGTCCCGGCCCTTGGGGTTCTGCCATGCCTCCCACTACTGCGTAGGGCAGGGGTGGGCAAACTTTTTGACTCGAGGGCCACAATGGGTTCTTAAACTGGACCGGAGGGCCGGAACAAAAGCATGGATGGAGTGTTTGTGTGAACTAATACATGTTAACACTGCTGCTGGTGAAGGAGCGGAGGGGAGAGCAAGAGAACCCTCCGCTCTTTCGGCTTCGCGGGCCAGATAGAACAGCCGAACGGGCCGGATCCGACCCGCGGACCGTAGTTTGCCCACGGCTGGCGTAGGAGGAGCAGTGCCTCCCGCCCCATCAAACAAAAGGTAGGTGACACTGGGCACGGTAACCCAGACAGCAGTCCACCCTGTAGCACCCATGTGTTATGGGACCACAAAGGAGGCTGGAGACATAAACAGATGGAAGAATATACCGTGTTCATGGATTGGTAGAATCAACATCATCAAAATGTTCATACTACCCAAAGCAATTTATAGATTCAATGCAATCTCCATTAAATTACCAACGGCAGAGAAAAAATCCAGAATACCAGAAACTAAGATGGCGGCATAGATAAACACCGGGAGATTGCCGCCTCCCACAACAATTGAAAAATACCACAAAGGACAGAGCAGACATCATCCAGAACAACAGGAAGGCTGGCTGAGTGTAAATTCTACAACTAGAAGGAAAGAAAAGCACGCTGAGAGCCAGAGGAGCTGCGGAGGTGAAGTGCAGAGGTACTGCGGTTCGCGCACGCGGAAAGGGGGTGGCACCTGAGGACGCGGCTGTCTTTTTGAATCACAAGCTCCCGCCTGCTCTGAACTCCGGTTCCGGCAAGTCTCTGGGGACCCAGGACTCATACAGGGAGAAGCTGGTCTGTCGGGTAGCGGGCGAACTTGAGGGCGGCTTTCCCTAAGCGGTGCTTGCAGCCGTTACCGGGACACTGAGACGCGCGACTCTGGGAGAATCAGCCATAGCTACTTTCTCCGCCCTTTGATTCCTTGAGACCCCGCCCCACCCAGGCTGTGGCAGAGGCTTTTGCATGTGAATGTACCTAACTGCAGCCGAGCCAGGCAGACCTGGAACTTCCAAGAGAAGGCCCAAGGCCCCGCAGCGGCTTGCATTGCTTCACAGCTGAGCCTCTTCGTGGCTCCTGCTGTGTGGCCTCAGGCAGAGGCTGAATTAGCACCTCCTTAGATCCAGGAGCTACTGTACCCAGTGGTCAGAGGGGGACCATCCAGATCACAACTCCTCAGATCCATAAGGGACACACTCAGGGAGCAGACTCAGTGAGCACCAAAGTCCCACTGAAGCAAGTCTTGCCCCAGAAGGGTGTCTTCAGCACAGAAGTTCTCCCACTGCAGACACAGCTGATTCTCACAGCCAATTGCCCTGGAGGTCAATTCCTCCCAGTGATCCTACAACAACCAAGGCACCAAGAGTGCACCAAGAGTGTCCACCCCAGGTAACTGGGGAGGCTGAGCCACTGGGCCCTACAGGACACCTGGCGCGCAGGGCCACTCTATCAACACAGGGAAGCAGCCAAAATGCGGAGACAAAGAAACAGGCCACAAATGGCAGAAATGGAGGAAAGCAAATGACTGGATATAGAGTTCAAGGCCACGTTTATAAGGTTTTTCAAGAATTTTATGGAAACCGCCGATAAATTTAATGAATCCCTCAATAAGTATAGTGAGACCATGGAGGACATGAAAAAGGACCAACTAGAAATTAAGCATACACTGACTGAAATAAAGAATAATTTACAGAGATCCAACAGCAGACAAGAGGATCCCAAGAATCAAGTCAAAGATTTGAAGTACAAAGAAACAAAAAATACCCAACCAAAAAAGAAAAAAGAAAAGAGATTCCAAAAATATGAAGATAGTGTAAGGAACCTCTGGGACAACTTCAAGCGTACCAACATCAGAATTATAGGGGTACCAGAAGGAGAGAGAGGGCAAGATATTGAAAACCTTTTTGAAGAAATAATGACAGAAAACTTCCCCTACCTGGTGAAAGAAATGGACTTACAAGTCCAGGAAGCGCAGAGAACCCCAAACAAAAGGAATCCAAAGAGGACCACACCAAGACACATCATAATTAAAATGCCAAGAGCAAAAGATAAAGAGAGAATCTTAAAAGCAGCAAGAGAAAGAAACTCAGTTACCTACAAGGGAATACCCATACAACTGTCAGCTGATTTCTCAACAGAAACTTTGCAGGCCAGAAGGGAGTGGCAAGAAATATTCAAAGTGATGAATACGAAGAACCTACAACCAAGATTACTTTATCCAGCAAAGCTATCATTCAGAACGGAAGGTCAGATAAAGAGCTTCACAGATAAGAAAAAGCTAAAGGAGTTCATCACCACCAAACCAGGATTATATGAAATGCTGAAAGGTATTCTTTAAGAAGAGGAAGAGGAAGAAAAAGGTAAAGATACAAATTATGAACAACAAATATGCATCTATCAACAAGTGAATCTAAGAATCAAGTGAATAAATAATCTGATGAACAGAATGAACTGTTGATTATAATAGAACCAGGGACATAGAAAGGGAATGGACTGACTATTCTTGGGGGGGAAAGGGGTGTGGGAGATGCGGGAAGAGACTGGACAAAAATCGTGCACCTATGGATGAGGACAGTGGGTGGGGAGTGAGGGCGGATGGTGGGGCGGGAACTGGGAGGAGGGGAGTTATGGGGGGGGGAAAAGAGGAACAAATGTAATAATCTGAACAATAAAGATTTAATTAAAAAAAGAAAAAAAAAGAAAAAAAAAGAAAAAAAAAGAAGAAGAAGAGGAAGAAGAAAAAGGAACTCTTACCATTTGCCACAGCATGGATGGAACTGGAGAGCGGATAAATACCACAGGATCTCACTCATTTGTGGACTATAATGAACAACATAAACTGATGAACAAGGACTGATCCAGAGATGGAGAGGCATTGATTGGACTGTCGGGCCTTGGAGGGAAGGTAGGGGAGGGTGGGGGTAAGGGGGAAAGATCAACCAAAGGACTTATATGCAAGCATATAGGCCTAATCAATGGACATGGACAACGGGGGAGTGAGGGCATGAGCAGGGTGGGGGTGAGAGGGTACACATATGTAATATCTTAATCAATAAAAAATATATTAAAAAAAATTACCAACGGCATATTTCACAAATCTAGAACGAACGTTCCAAAAATTCATCTGGAATAAAAAAAGACCCCGAATAGCTGCAGCAATCCTGAGAAAGAACAAAGTAGGTGGGATCTCAATACCAGATATCAAACTGTATTACAAAGCCACTGTTCTTAAAACAGCTTGGTACTGGCACAAGAACAGACATATAGATCAATGGAATAGAATAGAGACCCCAGAAATCGACCCAAACCACTATGCCCAATTAATATTCGACAAAGGAGGCAAGAGCATACAATGGAGTCAAGACAGTCTTTTCAATAAATGGTGTTGGGAAAATTGGACAGATACATGCAAAAGGATGAAACTAGATCACCAACTCACACCATACACAAAAATAAACTCAAAATGGATAAAAGACTTAAACGTAAGACGGGAAACCATAAAAATACTAGAGGAATCCACAGGCAGCGAAATTGCAAACATGTGCCGAAGAAATTTCTTTTCTGATAATGCTCCTAGGGCAATGGAAACTAAAGAGAAAATAAACAAATGGGACTACATCAAAATAAAAAGCTTTTGCACAGCAAAGGAAACCATCAACCAAACAACAAGAAGACCCACTACATGAGAGAACATATTTGCCAATGATACCACCGATAAGGGTTTAATTTCCAACATTTACAGGGACCTCATGAAACTTAACAAAAGGAAGATAAACAATCCAATAAAAAAATGGGCAAAGGACTTAGACACTTTTTGAAAGTGGACATACAGAAGGCCAAGAGACATATGAAAACATGCTCAAAGTCACTAATCATCCAAGAGATGCAAATCGAAATGACAATGAGATACCATCTCATACCTGTCAGAATGGCTGTCATCAACAAATCGACAAAAGACAAGTGATGGCTAGGATGTGGAGAAAAAGGAACCCTCGTGCACTGCTTGTGGGAATGCAGACTGGTGCAGCCACTGTGGAAAACAGTATGGAATTTCCTCAAAAAATTAAAAATGGAATTGGCACTTTACCCACTAATTCCACTTCTAGGAATATATCCCAAGAAACCAGAAACGCCAATCAGAAAGGATATATGCACCCCTATGTTCATAGCAGCACAATTCACCATAGCTAAGATTTGGAAACAGCCTAAGTGCCCATCAGCAGATGAGTGGATTAGAAAACTGTGGTACATATACACAATGGAATACTATGCTGCGGTAAAAAAAAGGAACTCTTGCCTTTTGCAACAGCATGGATGGAGCTGGAGAGCATGATGCTAAGTGAAATAAGCCAGTCAGAGAAAGATAAATACCACATGATCTCACTCATTTGTGGATTATAGAGAACAACATAGACTGATGAAAAGGGACAGACCCAAAGACTGAGAAACAGCGATCAGGCTATCAATCCCCAGAAGGAAAGTAGGGGAGGGCGGGGGTAAGGGGAAGAGATCAACCGAAGGACTTGTATACATGTATATAAGCCAAACCAATGGACATGGACAACAGGGGGATGGGAGCATGAGTTTGTGTGTGTGTGGGGAGGTTGGGGGTTAATGGGGGGGATGTGGACACATTTGTAATACCTTAACTAATAATAAAAAAAAAAAAAAGGAGGCTGGAGTCCCGAGGGGCTGATGGGCTGTCCCACCAGGGTTGAAGTGACCTGAAAGCAGGACCCTCCCACTTGCATGTCTCCAGGGCCTGGCACAGGGCCCAGTGATAGCTTATTACAATGATTCTGGTATGTATCTTTTCCACATTTAACATCTCCAAAATCAGCAGCATCTTATAAGCCAGCGGTTCTCAACCTGTGGGTCGCGACCCCTTTGGGGGTCGAACGACCCTTTCACAGGGGTCGCCTAAGACCATCGGAAAACACATATATAATTACATATTGTTTTTGTGATTAATCACTATGCTTTAATTTTGTTCAATCTGTAACAATGAAATTGGGGGTCACCACAACATGAGGAACTGTATTAAAGGGTCGCGGCATTAGGAAGGTTGAGAACCACTGTTATAAGCCATGGCATCTGTCAATCATAACAGTGATTTTTCCTTTGAAATCATTCACCTTTCAGTAGATGACATCTTGGGTTTGATGACATGTATCTGTCACAGCAGGTAGCACTCACAGAGTCTTTACTCAGATTGCACACACTGACTCAGCATCCCCATAGCAGCCCCATTGTAAACAAGAAGACATCAAGGGGCATGTAGGCTAATGGACTTTCTCAAGGTCACGTAGTGAGAAATCAACCTCATTATACTGTAGGGCAGGGTGGTGGAGAGTCAGCTGGGTAGATGGACACACAGACAAGTGTTGATGGGCATTGGTGTGTTAGTTGATTGGCTCTGACTCTCATTTTGTTACTGACTTGGCTGTATAATCTCAGACATGCGTGCCCTTGCCCTCTTGTCCCTGGCTTCCCTTTTAGAGCAGAGACTGCCCCTTCCTCTGGAAGTCACTGATTCCACAAAAAAGAGACCCGGCCAGGAGATAAGGAAAAAAGAGGAGGGGGTACTGGGTCAATGTTATGATTTAAGAAGAAACATCTCCCAGGTCTTATTTGGCACAGTTAAAAGCACATATTAACAGAGAAATTTTGCATGTTTTGTTATTTGCAATGTAGCCTCATTTTACATCAATGCCATGTCTTCCCTGCTAAGTGCCAACCTCAGTCTTTTCAACCTGAGGCCTTAACTTGAAGTTTTTCTTTCTTCTTTCTGGCTGCACAGGTTGAGGCTCCAGAACTTTCTGGGAATGACATCTGCCCCCATGGCCTCTTCTGCTCCAGGGGAAAGGGTGCCCCAGTGCCATGCCAGCCTGGGTTTTACTCCTCAGTCCCAGGCCTGGCCAGAGAGGACCAGTGCCAGCCGTGCTCCCAGGGCACTACTGCAACAGCCCTGGGATGTTCCACACCCTGGAAGCAGGGCTCTGCCGTGCAGGGTGAGGGGACCTGCGATGGCCTGAGAAAGGAGGAGGGTCCTTAGTCAGGCTGCCAGGGCACCATGTCATAGATTAATCCTAAGCATTCAGGGTCTCTCCCAGATGCTCTGGGGAGCCCAGTCCAGCAGGACTGCATTCCCCAGGCATGTGGGCACCCCATGTGCCATCCCTTAGATACAGAGCTGAACTGAACATACCCTTACAGGCCCCCCCCGCCCAGCACTGACCTTCCCAGTCCAAGGAACTCTGGGTGTGCCGGCCAGCCTGTGGTTCCATTTGGCCCCAGGGTGGCCTTCACAGCTTCCATGGCCCCCACATACTCTGCCAACAGCCATCCCAGACTCCTGCTAGGTGCATTTTGCCTTGTTGTTGAAAGGGATGGAGACTGGCCACAGACACCAGTAAGCTTGGCCAAATTCTGTGTGAAGCCCCATCTGCTCAGGGGCCCTGAGGACGGAGAAGGTATGAAGGGTGCTGTGCTTATTCTGGAAGACATTGCCACTTCTAGATTGCCTTCTTGAGCCCCTACTACTTAGTTTCCTATTGAAGGGGCCAGAAGTAAGTTGAGAGTTGAGAGCCTTTCATCACAGGGACAGGTAATGAAGGACTAGTTCTCAGGGGCACAGTGACATTGGGCCACAATGGATGGGGTACCTCAGGGCTCAGTATAGATGAAACCTCTCATTCCCTGGGCTGGGTTCCATCCTGGAACTTCATGCTGGTGGCGAGGCCAATGACCTTCCTATTAAATGAGGCTGATCATGCTGTGGAAGGAGGACAGGGGAAAAGTTGCTGAGGGATCTGCGCCCCCCTGAGGACAGTGCTACTATCCTCCCTCACATGATCAGTCTTGTGTCTATACCTTCCTACTCACCTCAAGTTCCCAGTGGGTGTCCAGAAGGTGAGCGTATATGAGTCTTGGAGGGAAGACACAGGCATGAGAAACAGGACATCCCAGTCAGTCCCTACCCAGATTCTGGGCAGCCACAGCCTGTCTACACAGTGAGACCAGGAACCTGTCAGAGCCCCACCCCAGGTGCAGATTCTCTCCCTTAGCCCTACAGACTCTAAGTAATGACCCTGCAACCTCAGTGTTGACACCCCTATACAGGCACATGTGCGTACACCATGTACACACCTCAGCTGCCCTGACAGAT
The DNA here is from genome assembly GCF_964212035.1 of Myotis nattereri. NCBI lineage: Eukaryota > Metazoa > Chordata > Mammalia > Chiroptera > Vespertilionidae > Myotis > Myotis nattereri. The sequence continues at coordinate 110,958,195 of NC_138076.1, forward strand.
CTCCCACAGAGGCCCACCCTCCAGTAGCCTAGACTCTGAGCCCTCCTTGCCTCCTCCCTCCACCCCCTCCTTGCCCTCCAGCTGTGCCCTCTGCAATCCTCAGGGCTGCCCTGACATTTGTGCCATAAATAATGGAAGGTGTGGGGTGCAGGGAGCAGCTGTGTGGCCAGATGCTCAATGCTCACTCACTCCGGCCTTCCCTGCAGGTCACTACTGTCCAAAAGGGACATCCTCTGCTCTTTTCTGCCCAGAGGGAACCCTGACCCTCCGGGAAGGTGACTTCTGCCTCAGAGCCTGCTAGCCCTGCCCTGCAGGGAAGTATTGCCCTGGTGAGGGCAATGGGCAGCCTGAGGGTAGGTACCAGCACCAAGCAGAGCTGTATCCTGCCCCCCCTGCACGACTTCCCTAGGTCTGCCCTCACAGGCCACAGCGCAGTCCTAGTCTGGCCTCCTGCCACTCCCTACCTGGAACTCTGCTCCTCTCACCCTCCCTCCCCTAAAAGGCCTCACCATGAAGGTGTGACCTGAACAAGTCGCATGTCATCTGGGGCCTCAGTCTCCCCCTGTAAGATGGGATGATGACAGTACTCACCTCCCTACTTGCTATGGAGAATGCAGACTGAGAACAGCACCTGGTGCCCAGGAAGGGCCCCCAACTGCCCTTCTGGTTTTGGTCTTCACCCTAGATTCCATGCAGAGCCTGCTTAGACCAAGGACACCAGCTGTTCAGGAATTCCTTGTTTTCCTTTTTCCTTCTTCCTACTTTAATTTCCACGACTCTCTGGGGTTAGGGGACAATAGGCAAGGAGCAGAAGAGGGCAAGATAGGGGCCTCCCACAGTGCAGGCAGCTGCCCTAAAAGTCTATGTCTTTCTACATCCAAGGACCTGCTCAGCTAGTACTACTGTGAAGGGGGAGCTGCCAGCCCCACTCCCAGGAGAAACTCTGCCTTCCCCATCAATGGACTCTGTCCCCTTGGCCACCACTGCCCGAAGGGGACTCTGCATCCTGTGCCCTGGCCCCTGGGGACAATGAGGAGCAGCCCAGGTGAGGCTCTGCCAGGTGCTTCCCCTACTCCCAGCTGTGGGCCCCTCCTTTTTCCAAATCTGCCCCAGTCCCTGGGAACAGACACAAATAGCACTGGAGGAGCCTCTGTTGGTCAGGGCTTCTGGGGTTCCCATTGGGGGGGTGTCTTTGGGGCCCACAAACTGTCTAATGCTGGGCTCTGCCCACAAACGCCAGCTGTGCTGCTGGGCAACCCGAGGCAGAGACACCTTGAGGGCAGTGTTATTCTGGAACTGGGGTACAACAGTGAGTTAGAAAGTGAAAAGGTTCCATCTTTGGGGCTGAAATCCAATGTGAGGACAAAGAGCCTGTGCCCTTCTACTCCCTATTCAGGTGGCATCTCCCAGGGGAGCTGTGAGTCCTGTCCAGCCGGCTCCTTCTGCCCCAGCCTGGGCCTCAGCTCTCCCACTGGCTCATGTGTGGTGGGCTCCAAATGCCCCATGGACTCCAAGGCCTCTAGCCCCATGACTCTCCCCTGCCCTGAGGTACCTCTCCAGGAGGTGGGGGAGGGAGTCCAGTCCCCAAGGCCCTCCAACTGTGAGCCTCAGGCTGGATCTCAGTGCCCCACAGGAGAAACCTTACCATCCCCATCTCCTGGCCCTGACTCTTTCCCCAACAGCCCTACCCAGCCTCCTGGCCTCTTGTACTCCAGTCACCAAGATCTGAACAGGCCAGAAGGCAGGACAACATCCCGGGCCTCCTGAGCCCCTGAGCACCTCAACCACACCCAGCCTGGCTCTCAGAAGTGCCACTTTGTGTTCAATACCCAGGGTCACTTCTGCCAACCAGGGTCTGCTTGGCCTGTCCCATGCCACCGAGGGGAGTACCAGCCATCCCTGGGCTCTGACACCTGCCTCCCATGTTCACCTGGCTTTCACTGCCCCCATCCTGGCTCCAGAGTGCCCAGGCTCTGCCCAGCACACACCTACTGCCTAGCCGGTATGCCCAGGGTCCCTCTTCTTTCTCCCCAACACACCCCTCTTATTTTCTTTCATTCAAACTCCATAGAGTACCTACTGCATGCCAGGCACTATGCTCACACTGGGAACATCAATAATATATAGCATGCTCACAGCCTTCAAGCTCCCCTTGCCTCCCCGCAAGTCTGGCTCAGCCTGCCCCACCCTGTTTCTCTTCTCTTCATCTTCTCTGAATCATGGTCAATGCCCTGGTCTTCCCTACACTCAGCCTAGGCAGGGTGAACTGCAGCAGAGGTGATAGCACGCAGGTGTTGTCACTATGCCAGTCTGGGTTGATAATCTGGGAATCGCTCCCTGTGCACCACATGAAACAGGGCTCTGCAGTGGTCTCACTGTGAACACAAGTTTGTTGTCCATGAGTCTGAGTCCAGTCATCCTGAAAACACTGGGCATGAGCTCACACTCACACACAAACTCGCACATGCACACTCACATACAGATTCACATACATGCACACGCTATACACAGGTACATGCAAATCCACACACAGAAATGTACACACATATATGTGGTCCCTAAGTGGCCTAGCAGACAAATAAATGTCCACAAATAGGTGTTAATAGTCTTTGTCATGGCTTAGGAGTTGTACATGTATTACCTTTGCACATATTTGATCCACAGGTGATGGTTCTCCCCAGGACTATGGTATGAAAGATATATGTGCCCCTTTTATTTTATTTTATTTTATTTTATTTTATTTTATTTTATTTTATTTTATTTTATTTACTAGAGGCCTGTTGCACGAAGAGATTCGTGCAATAGGCCTTCCCTTCTCCTTGCTGCCAGCACCGGTTTTCCTCCGGCACCCGGGACCCAGGCCTTCGCTCTGGCTAGAGCCGCCTTCAGTCTTCACTCCACCACTTCGTGACTATATATGCAAATTAACCGCCATCTTTGTTGGGTTAATTTGCTTACTCTCCTGATTGGCTGATGAGCATAGCAGAGGGATGGTTCATTTACATGTTTGTCTATTATTAGGTAAGATTTTTCAATCCTCACCCGAGGATATGTCCACTGATTTGAGAGCGAGAGAGAGAGAGAGAGAGAGAGAGAGAGAGAGAGAGAGAGAAAGAAACATCAATCAGTTGCCTCCTATATACACCCCAACTGGGGATCAAACCCACAGCCTAGGTATGTGCCCTGACTGGGAATCGAACATGTGACCTTTCAGTATACAAGACAATACTCCAACCAACTGAGCCACACCAGCCAGGGCTATGTGCCCCTTTTAAATGAGTGGCCTTTCTCCTCAGAATACTCAGGATATTCCAACTTCAAAGATCCTGGCTGTCCTGGCCAGGTGGCTCAGTTGGTTGGAGCATCATCCTATACACCAAAAGGTTGCGGGTTCGATTCCCAGTCAAGACACATTCCTAAGTTGTTGGTTTGATTCCTGGTCAGGGTGAGTGCAGGAGGCAACCAATCAATGTTTCTCTCTCTCCACCTTCCTCTATGTCTAAAAAATCAAGAAACATATCTTTGGGTGAAGATTTAAAGAAAGAGTCTGGACTGTTGCCCCCTCCACCCGCCGTGGTTACTTATGTGTTGTACTGGACATATGGCCACTCTTTGGGAAGCACTGTTCCCCTGGGTTCCCAGGCCCCTTCTTGCTAAGGTGCTGAGGTTCTGACTCTCACTCTCAACCCTCTCTCACTAAATTCGCACCTTTCAGCCTCTTAATCCTGGTCATATTTTCCCCCCGCAGTAGATCCAGCTACTTCCTTTAAACCTTTTACCTGTCGAAGGACTTCTTCCCTTACTTTTCATTGAAGATATACACACTGGTGTACACCTGGCACTTACCAACACACCCCATGTGCACCAGGAAACGCTCAGGCTCCCAGGAGGATGAGAACTGTGGGTGGGATGCGGAGTGGGAATTGGAGGAGGAGGCACAGGCACATCCTGTCCAACCAGGCAGGGCAGCAGGGTGACTCCCAGGTGAGATGCACTCAACATGCTTCCAACTCAGCCTGAGAGCTGGCAGTATAGGCGCCTCATTGAGCCCATTGGCTACATAAATAACCCCTCTTCCAAAATAGCTTCACTGCTGTCTGAAAATCCCCCACCAGGGAGTTACTCTTTTGTAAAAGGATGATGATCCTAGGGAGACAGACTGAATCACCACCATTTTATCACTCCATCATCTCTGAGAAAGCAACACGAAAAACTCACACCATCCAGGGCAGCAGGGACAGAAACCCTTTGTGGATTAACCTGTCCAGACAGGTCCGGGCACTGATGTGACCCCAGCCCTTGGCTGTCCATCTTCTCTAGTTGCTCCCCTCCTACAGGAATGTGGTCCCCTCTGCCATGTCCTCCAGGAACCTTCAATCCCCAGGACACCGTGGGCCTCCAGGAAGAGGGTGACTGCTCTGTGTGTACCCCTGGCCACTACTGCAGGTCAGTAACAGCCCAGTCACTCAGTTCTGGCCACTGCAGTCAGACTGCGCCCTCTAGGGGAGAAGCCCAACAGCCCTTGGCCTGTGGGTGAGGGGCTGGCTGTATTACCACAGCCCCACCAGCCATATAGGCCTGAGCAGAGAGAGAGAAGCCTGACAATGAAGTAAAGAGAGCCAGGACAGTTAGCACAGACCTAGATTTCAACAAACTGAGGGAGGATTAGTATGAAATGAAAATATTTCTGTTCAGTCTCAGCCTAAACACACAGGGTAAGTTCTTAAGGGCAAAATTCTTTTTGCTTTTAGGTGATGCCAGTGTTCTGCACATACACTCAGAGGAAAAGATGGACCATTCTTTCTTCCTCCTCTGTTTTGGAATTTTCTACAATATTCATAGCTTTTGTAATGGGTTGGGCTAGAGAGACAATACACAGTACCTTTAAATAGCACCATCAGAGAGCAGGCCTTGAGGCACCCAAATTCCTCCTGAATGCCCCGCACCCTCTCAGTGTGTGTTTTGTGCCTGTCTTCCACATCTGGCAGAGGGGACATTCTTTTTTTTATTTTTTATTTTATTGATTTTTTACAGAGAGGAAGGAAGAGGGACAGAGAGTTAGAAACATTGATCAGCTGCCTCCTGCACACTCCCTACTGGGTATGTGCCCACAACCAAGGTTGCGGAATCGAACCTGGGACCCTTGAGTCCACAGGTCGATGCTCTATCCACTGAGCCAAACCGGTTAGGGCAAGAGGGGACATTCTTGAGGAAGCAGAAGTCACTGGGAGCATGCTGTACTTGGGATTCAGGGATTCACAACCTCCAGGACTGAGTGGGACCCTCCAGCTTCCATCCTTTCTTAAAGACAGGCCCAGGGCCCAAGTCCCCAGAGTAGCCAGACAAAAGGAAAGCACGTTGGGGACTCTAGTTCAGGGAAAGCTCCCAACACTTGCTTAAGGCACATGAGACTACAATTTCCTAAGACTGAGAATAGGGTCATCAACAGAAGAGTTGCTTCACTTTTCCTGCAGAGGTGAACCTGCTTCAAAGCAGAATCTTTTCTACTTAAAACGTGATAGCAGAGGGTTCCTCAGATTCTCCTAGAGGTTCATCTCCCAATCTTAGGAAGTTCACCCTTAGGTATAGCCTGCTTTCCTCTGCTGCAGAACTGGAGATCAGATTGGTGGCCCTCAGAGCCCAGGCCCAGCAGGCCCCAGACATTCCCCGAGGCAGTGAAGGAAGCAGGTGGAAAGCTGGTTCCCTCTCCCCTCATTCCCACAGTGAGGACAGCAGGACTCATGAGCTCTTCTGGAGGGGTGTGTCCTGCTGTTGGAAGCCCCAAGTACCGCTCTTTATCCACTGAGCTCCACAAACTCAGGGGAAAGAAGTCTAGGAGTCTACCTTTTGCTAAAGGGCACATAGGCACATGGGCCTCATGCCTCTTTACCACTAGGTAAAGTGTCTTATCTTGTTTTCTTGTGTACATGGGTATACTGCTGCATTCTCCTGGGGCCCAGGTCCAAGGTACTTTACACTGTGGGTAATAGTGAGATCATCTGGGGCCCAGGCCCAGATCAGCCCTCCATCCTGTTCTTCTCATTCTTTTCTGCTCTCCTTGGCTGTTAGAGGCGGACAGGTATGGGTGAAATGTCCTCCTGGCTATTTCTGCCCACCTGGGACTGCTGGACTGCCGACACTAGGTCCCATGGACTCTCAGACCCTGTGTCCCCAGGGACAGTTGTGTGCCAAGCCATGCCTGCCAGTAAACAGCTGGTTTCTTGCCCTTGGGGTGTGAAAGAGGCAGAGAGCAAGGCTGTTTAACTGCCACTGAGGCAAAACAGACTCTAAAAATAGCTGACTCACAGTGCTGTACATCTAATATGTATATGAATATGCACGTGTGTGTGATTATATACATGACATGAATGTAATATGAATATATATCTACTGCAATAAGATAGTTACTGATTTGACAAACACAAAAGCAGGTGGGGCCAAGACTGGCATCCAGACCTCTCAACTTCTGGACCAGAAGAGTCCCCAGGCCTCCTGAATACATGTCCCCACAGTGGGGCAGCCTCCCTGCCTTCCACAGGGCCCAACATGACCCCATGTGTTTCAGGTTTTTACTGCCCACCTCACACTGTGGCAACTGCCCTTAGGGCCAAGCAGCAAAAGGACTGTGAACCTTGCCCCCCTGGGCGCTGGTGCAAAGCTAGTGAGACATCCGTACTGCGGTCTGAAGGGTTCTGGTCCTGACAAAGGCATTGGGGGAGGCCCTTTGAGCAGGAGGAGGAGGATGGAAAGAGAGCACAATCCTTGCTCTCCAGGAGATCCAGCCATCCACCTCTCCCCTGCTGGCCACTACTGCCCTGGAAGGAGGGAGACCCACACAGGAGCCCCCCAGGCCCGCCCAGAGCACACCTACCTGGCAGAAGAAGGAGGCTAGAGTTGAGCAGCGTGCCACCCTTGCCCTGCTGGGTACCACTGCCCATTCCCAGGTGAGATGCTGCCTCCAGGCCAAATGCTGAGGGCTTTGAAGAGGAGAGGCCTATGCAGCATCCCTTATTTGGCTGATGCTTTTCCCCCAGGCCTCTCTTCCTTTGAAGGCCACCTGTGTCCTCCAGGTGGTCAGGGTGCCTTTCTTTGTCCACTGGGTACCTTTTGGACAGAACCAGGGGCAGCATCACGGGAAGACTGTGAGTTCTGTCCCCCTGGTTACTACTGCCCAGAGACTGAGCTGAGAGGCCATGCAAACGTGTTTGCAATCACATGCAGAGCTGGATCTGAGTGCCCTGCAGGTGAGCCTGCCAGCCCTTCCCCTCCAGGAGTGCCCTTATCCTGTCCCCATGCCCTCACCCCTGAGACTTAGCACCAAGCACATCACATAGTCTCTCAAGGCTCACCTAGTCTTTGGTTGGGTCTCTGCCACCTTGATCTCCCCAAGGTCAAGGTGCCTCGCTCTGCCCCATCTCCCTCAGGTAGTGTGGCTGAGGTCATATGCAGGGCTGGCTCCTACTGTGGGTCCCAGACTGGGGTCCCCCCACTCTGCTCTGGAGGCTATGTCTGCCCTGTTGGTTCCTCCACCTACACCGGCCCAGGGCAGCTGTAAGTACCCTCCCCTATCTGGGTGAGTCAGAGAACCCCCTCATCTCAGCCTCCAGGCTCTCCAGACAGGAGTCAACCACTCAGTGTCCCAAAGGATTTAGGGCCAGAAACCAGTATGGGGTGCAACTTGCTTTGGCTTCCCAGCTCCTGCTTCTGTCCAGGGAGGAGGACAAGGAAGCAAATTGCACTGAAAGGTCCTTTAGCAGTCTGCAGGGCAATCCTGTGTTGGGCAGCCAGATTTAGCAAATAAAAATATAGGAAATCCAGTTACATTTGAATTTCAACAAGTACATGTTTAGTATACATGTGGCCATGCAAGATTCGGGAGTACTTATACTCTGTTTATTCGTTGTTAATTACTTATTGATTATCTGAAATTCCACTATGACTGGGTATTGTGGACTTCATCTGGTGACTCCAAGCCTATGTCCAGCACTCCTGACTGTGTCCCCCATCCCTAGACAATCAGATCCAGGCTACATATCCCTTTGCCCAGTTGAGGTGGGCAGTGAGCACAGGCCTGGACTCTGTTTGATGGCCTGGCCACCTGAGTATGGCTCAGCCTCCTCCAGGAAGGCATCCTGACCTGCTTAGGCCCCATCAGATGCAAGGCAATCCAGGGCCCCATCTGGGATAATACTAGAAATTTGCACCACCCCCCACCAGCTTAAGGACAAAGCCTAGGAATATCAGAGGACCCTCCTAGTGCAATGAGACACACACAGACCCCATCAGCATTAAAGGGATCTGGGGGGCTGTGACTCTGTGCAGCTGTGTGTTTCCCTACTATGGCTGAGGTCATATGCAGGGCTGGCTCCTACTGTGGGTCCCAGACTGGGCAGTACCCATCCACATGTGTGCCCTGGGGGCTCTGAGGCCCTGAACCAAAGTGACCTCAGAGTCTACAAGGACACTTGCTGCCGACTCTGTGATGCGGGCACCTACCACAGTCAGACCCTGAATGCCCTGCCCTGCCAGTCCTGGCCCCCTGGATTCAGCTGCCAACAGGGTGAGTTTGGGGGCCTGGGCCTCGAGGCAGGAATGGCCAGAGCCTGGTGAGGAGAGTAGATGCAGCAGGCAGAGAGGGACCTAACTGCAGAGTCCCAGGAGCATGCCAAGAAGCATGCCAGGTGGGTCAGCCACCTGATAGAAAAAGACTCAAGAATGAGGGGAGAACAGCAGAGAAGGAGGGTACGGAGCAGGTAGGTGCCACATCTGTCTGGATGTGAGGGTTAAAGACCTGTGACTTACAGGCCATGTACCTACCATGCAAGTTAGTATTTGGAGCCAGTAGCCCAGGTCTTCTTGAAAATAGGACAACTGCTACCTAGTGGTCAGCAGTGCTGGCTACGCTGCCCACGTCTGCTGAGATGGAAGTGTGCTCTGAGGAGCAGGCTGGGGTGGGGTAGGGTACAGAGCCTCTGCTGTCCTCCCTACAATCCAGAATCTCCCCTGTATTTGCTTTGCTGTTCCCCCACCCCTCACCCCCTTCTCCCAACATGCTTATTCTCACTCTCACAGATGCTCCCCACTGCCACCAGAGTCCATGGCTCAGAATTTCACTCCACTTCCCTGCAGGGACAGAGCAGTACTACAGCCAGCCATGCCCCGTAGGGCACTATTGTCCTTCAGGGACTCTCAGCCCCAGGCCTTGCCCTGCAGGAACCTTCAGAAACAGCAGCTGGGCTGGAGAGCTGGAGAATGCCTGCCATGCCCTGCTGGCACCTTCAGTGCCCAGCCTGGCCAGACTGGTTGCCTTCTCTGTGGGAACTCTGCTTTCTCTCCCCCTAGTGAGTGTCACCCATTCCCGCCTCCCCCAACTAGGTAACTACCCTTGTGTCCAGATACAGGGTCCCAATACACCATCTCTCCTGGGCCCTGCAGCTTTGAGAGTCAGCAGTGTAGGGCTTTGGAGAAAGACCTCATTGTTGAAAGTAGTTGTTTACAAGTGAGAGAATGGACTTTCCTGTGACTCCACTGTCCCAGTGTGTGTGTGTGTGTGTGTGTGTGTGTGTGTGTGTCCTTTATTGAAAGATCACTCATGTCTATCATCAATTGAGCATCCTATATACACATAGGTCTGTTTGGGAATCTCTGTTCTGTTGCACTGGTCTTTTTTATTTTTAACTTTTTTTTTTAATTGATTTTTTTTACAGAGAGGAAAGGAGAGAGATAGAGAGTCAGAAACATCGATGAGAGAGAAACATCGATCAGCTGCCTCCTGCACATCTCCTACTGGGGATGTGCCCACAACCTAGGTACATGCCCTTGCCCGGAATCGAACCTGGGACCTTTCAGTCCGCAGGCTGACGCTCTATTCACTGAGCCAAACCGGCTTCGGCTGCACTGGTCTTTTATTCTGTCCTTGTATAAACATCATTGTGTCCTAATCACTTTAGCTTTAAAATACATTTTAATATAGTAGTCTATGTCTTCAAACTTTGTTCTTTTTTTCAAGATTGTCTTGGCTATTTGTAGCCTTGAATTTCAATATAATCAGATCCACAAAAACACTTGCTGGAATTTCTATAGGATTGCATAGAAACAACAGATCCTTTGGGAGAGAAATGACATCTTTATCATATTGAGTCCTCTAATTCTTGAACGTGGCTTAACTTTCCTCTTACTTAGGTCTTTTTATTTTTTTTAAGTAATGATTTTTGTTTTATTATATTTTCTAGGTAGAGCCCTTGTACATATCTCATTAGCTTTGTTATTAGATATTTGATGTATTTTAATATTATTATAAAAGTTATGAAGGATTTAAAATTTCATTTTATAATGCTTTGTTTGCCTAAAATGTCTTTTTAAAGCTTTATTCTTGAAGCATATTTTAACTAAGCAGAAAATTGTAGCTTGACAGTTACTTTCTTACAGCATTTTGAAAACATACTTCCATTGCCTCTGGCTTCCATTATTTCTTTTGGGAAGTCTCATGTTTGCTCTTTGGAGGTAAATGTCCTTTTTCTCTGGCACTTTTAAGAGTTTGTCTTTGTCTTTGGTTTCGAGTAATACAACTAAAGTTTTCTGCCTGTACTTTTTGTTTGTATTTATCCTATTTGATTTTCTTTAGCACTTCTTGAATCTGTGGTTTGATGTTTCATCAATTTTGTGAGATTCTCGGCCATTATATTATAAAATTTTTGTTGTACCCTATTCTCTTTCTCCTTTTCTTTTTGGGTCTCCAATTACACACATGTTACATATACTAGAAGCCGGGTGGATGGATTTGTGCACTAGTGGGGTCTCTCAGCCTGGCCTGCGGGGATTGGGCTGAAACCAGCCCAGTCCTGATAGGGGCTGATTGGGGCCAGCTGGCCAGGGAGGGACCAAGGGAGGTTGGCTGGCCATGGAGGGATTGCGGGAGGGCTCCAGGGTGTGTCCAGCCTATCTCACCCAGTCCCGATGAGCCGGGACTCCCATCCTGAAGTTCTATATGTAGGACTAATCCCTCCAGATTTCCTTTCTGTCCAGAATCTTTTTTCCAACTTCTCAATTAAGTTCTTTACTCCTCCAAATAGTTGTTTTCTATATATATTATTTTGCTTCTCTGGTTGTAACTCATCAGAAAATTGGCCTGAAATAAGTGAGTCTGCCATTGCCAAAGGTAGAAAAAAAGTCTTGTAAGAATATACACTTTTGTAAACAGCCTTTTCCACTTTGGGGATGAGGTGGATAATTTTTTTAGTTAATTTATTTTAAAGGTAATCTCACAAATGCTAACCTCCAATTATTGTTGTTAGTGCCACAAAGGCACTTTGGAATATACTGATAGGTATAATAGAAAGAAAGCAAAAATATATAACAAATTGGCAGAAGTGCCAAGTGCTACCAGGAAGGAAATCTATATGGTTCAAAATAGAAAGAAATTGCTTCTGCATGGCAGGATCAGGAAAACTTATAGAAAACGTTGTATTTAAGCAGGAATGAGGATGAGTAAAATCTTGTTGGGTTAAGATGGTGGGAGGAAGATAGTCTCTAAATGATGCTTTTTATATAGATCTGTTCTTAATTCCATAGTCATCAATGCCAGACCAACAGTTCAGACTTTTGTTCAAAGTATTCTTTAGCAACAGAACACTTTTTCAAAAGAGGTCTTATTTAAGGAATTAATATAAAACATGTAAAAGCAAAGTGGTTCAGATTGAACCAAGAGTGAGGTCTCATAACTACTTCCACTTAGTCACTCATATACCCAGGAAATGCCCAATACACCTCTGTGGTACTACAGAGCTCCAAAAACCAAGTTTGAAGTCCAGTGCTCTGGACAACAAGGAGACATGGAAGACTCCTAGATTGTGGTCATACCTAGGGTTTTGGCAGGGAGCTGGTCCAGATAAGCCAAAGAACATTCTAGAATACAGAACATTAGAGAGGGCTTGACCATCTAGAACCTGACCGGTGGGAGAATATTCTCTGTCACTTTAGTATTGAGTAAGTCCCTTCCTTCTGTACAGTGGAAATAATTACCTCTCTTATTAATGGTCCCTGAATTCTTTTGGGAAGTGAATATGACCATGTTAGGAAAAAAAAAGTGAACTTTCAATCAATTCATTCAAATAATTCTGCTGCAGTTCCACTGGTCACTATCCACTGGGTATGAGCGGTTACCTGCACCAAACTGACAAGGGCTAAACTTCACATGAGTGGTTTTTCTTTTTTTCCCCCCATGTACAGACACAAATGCCATCATGTCCGGAACTGCAATGGACCCTACTCCACTAGGAGGTCCCAATCACACCTCTCTCCCAGCTCCCTCTCCCAGAAAAGCATCTACCTGGACGCTTGTCTCCCAAATAAAACTTGAACTTCCCCTCCCACTACTTTCTTCTCTGCTGAGGATCTCTGTTTTCCCAGCTCTTCCCCTCCAGTCCAGTCCATCCTTCAAGCTTCTGGAGAGGCCTCAGTCTCTGTAGAGCTCTCTCCTCTTGTCCCCTGGAGACAGAGGCCCATCCTCCAGGACTGGCCCTACATGGCTTTGTTTAATCGTGAACAGGAACCACACCTTTCACAAGGCATCAACTTTTTCACCTACCTCAATAGTTCTTGGCCCAGGCTATACCTTAAAGCCCTCAAGGGACTTTTTAAAAGGTAGATGCCTTGCCTCACCTCAGAGATTTTTACTTAATTGGTCTAAAGGGGAACTGGACATTAATGCTTTTTAAAAGCTTCCCAGGCAGCACACTCGGAGGTCCCGGATCTGTCTCTTGCTTCAACAGTGTTTGGACGGAATAGACCCAGGGACGCCCCTTCTTCCAGCCTCTGTCCACTCTCCTGTGTCTCATCCACTCACCACCTTTAGGACCACCTCTGGGAACAGCCAACACACCGGGTTTTTTCTACCTTAACTCCTTATTGCCAAACAACCATGAGCTCCCAAATTCGTCAGAATTACTCCACTGAGGTGAAGGCTGCGGTCAATCGCCTGGCCAACCTGCATCTGCGGGCCTCCTACACCTACCTCTCTCTGGGCTACTATTTCGACCCAACGATGTGGCTCTGGAGGGCGTGGGCCACTTCTCCCGTGAGTTGGTGGAGAAGAAGTGCGAGGGTGCTGAGCATCTCTTAAAGTTGCAAAACATGCTTGGCAGCCGCATTCTCTTCTAGGACGTGCAGAAACCTTCCCAGGATGAGTGGGGCAAAGTTCCGGACGCCATGGAAGCCGCCCTGGCCTTGGAGAAGAACCTGAACCAGGCCCTTTTGGAGCTGCCTGCCCTGGGTTCTACCCGTGCAGACCCTCATCTCTGTGACTTCCTGAAGAACCACTTCCTGGGTGAAGAGGTGAAACTCATCAAGAAGATGGGAGACCACCTGACTAACATCCACAGGCTGGCCACCCCTCAGGCTGGGCTGGGCGAGTATCTCTTCGAGAAGCTCACCCTCAAGCACGACTAGGAGCCTTTGGAGCCCAGAGGCCTTTCCGAGGCCCCCCCTGCATCCCCGCTCCCGAAGCCACCCCCCACCCCCCCTCCCACCCCCCCACCTCCATCCCCCGCCCGGCATCTCTGGCTTTTACCTGAGCCTCTTCCCAAAACTACTAGCCATTCCTTTAACCACCCTGGAGCCCTCTCCCATGCATTGGACCAAATGAGACAATAAAGCTTTTGGCAGCAAAAAAATAAAAATAAAAATAAAAGCTTCCCAGATGAATCTAATGCAAAGTCAAAGTTGAGAATCACTGACTTAGAAGATCTTTTTTTTTTCAAATTAAATCTTTATTGTTCAGATTATTACATTTATTCCTCTTTCCCCCCCCCCCATAACTCCCCTCCTCCCAGTTCCCACCCCACCCTCCGCCCTCACTCCCCACCCACTGTCCTCATCCATAGGTGCACGATTTTTGTTCAGTCTCTTCCCGCATCCCCCACACCCCTTTCCCTCCCAAGAATAGTCAGTCCATTCCCTTTCTATGTCTCTGAATCTATTATAATCACCACTTCATTCTGTTCATCAGATTATTTATTCACTTGATGTTTAGATTCACTTGTTGATAGATGCATATTTGTTGTTCATAATTTGTATCTTTACCTTTTTCTTCTTCTTCCTCTTCTTAAAGGATACCTTTCAGCATTTCATATAATACTGGTTTGATGGTGATGAACTCCTTTAGCTTTTCCTTATCTGTGAAGCTCATTATCTGACTTTCAATTCTGAATGATAACTTTGCTGGATAAAGTATTCTTGGCTGTAGGTTCTTGGCATTCATCACTTTGAATATTTCTTGCCACTCCCTTCTGGCCTGCAAAGTTTCTGTTGAGAAGTCAGCTGACAGTCGTATGGGTACTCCCTTATAGGTAACTGACTTTCTTTCTCTTGCTGCTTTTAAGATTTTATCTTGTCTTTTGCTCTTGGTATTTTAATTATGATGTGTCTTGGTGTGGTCCCCTTTGGATTCCTTTTGTTTAGGGTTCTCTGAGCTTCCTGGACTTGTAAGTCTATTTCTTTCACCAGGTAGGGGAAGTTTTCTGTCATTATTTCTTCAAATAGGTTTTCAATATCTTGCTCTCTCTCTTCTTCTGGCACCCCTATAATTCAGATGTTGGTATGCTTGAAGCTGTCCCAGAGGCTCCTTACACTATCTTCGTATTTTTGGATTCTTTTTTCATTTTGCTTTTCCGGTTGGGTGTTTTTTGCTTCTTCGCATTTCAAATCTTTGACTTGATTCTTGCAATCCTCTGGTCTGCTGTTAGGAGTCTGTATAATATTCTTTATTTCAGTCAGTGTATGCTTAATTTCTAGTTGGTCCTTTATCACAACATCGAGGGTCTCACTAGATTTCTTGAGGATCTCACTACATTTATTGGCGGTTTCTAGAAAGTTCTTGAAAAACCTTAAAAGTGTGGTTTTGAACTCTATATCCAGTAGTTTGCTTTCCTCCATTTCTGTCATTTGTGTCCTGTTTCTTTGTCTCGGCATTTTTTATGCTTCCCTGTGTTGATAAAGTGGTTTTCTGTGCTAAGTGTCCTCTAGGGCCCGGTGGCTCAGCCTCCCCAATTACCTGAGGTAGACACTCTTGGTGAACCCCCTTGTGGTCTTTGTGCACAGTCTTGTTGTAGTTAAGCCTTGATTGTTGTAGGTAACACTGTGAGGATTTGACCTCCAGGCCAATTGGCTGTGAGAATCAGCTGTGTCTACAGTGGGAGAACTTCTGTGCTGAAGACACCCTTATGGGGCAAGACTTGCTTCAGTGGGGCTTTGGTGCTCACTGAGTCTGCCCCCTGAGTGTGTCCCTTATGGATCTGCAGAGTTATAATTGGATGGTCCCACTCTGACCACTGGGTACACTGGCTCTTGGATCTAAGGAGGTGCTAATCTAGCCTCTGCCTGAGGCTACCCTGCAGAAGCCAGCTGTAAAGCAATGCAAGTTGCCCTGGGGCCTTGGGCAGCTGCAGTTTGTTAAGTAATTTTCAGATCACACAGGGCCAGGCCTTTCATATGCAAAAGCCTCCATGCACAGCTTGGGCGGGGCGGAGCCCCAGGGGATCAACTGGCTGCTCTCAGTCCTGTCCTCAGAGGCCCCGGCAATTGCTGCGAGTGTGTCTGAGAGAAAGCTGCCTTTGAGTTCCGACTGATGCCAGACAGTCCCGTTTCTCCCGTATGAGTCTGGGTCCCCAGAGACTCGCCAGGAACTGGAGCTCAGAGCCTGAGACTCCCTCCTGATTGAAAAAGACAATCGTGACCTCAGCCGCCAGCCCTCTCCACATGCACCTCCGCACCTTTATATTTTGCTTCCACACTGCACCTCCTCTGAGTCTCAGTATGCTTTTCTCTTTCCTTCTAGTTATAGAATTTCCACTCAGCCAGCCTTCCTGTGGTTCTGGATGATGTCCGTTCCATCTTTTAGTTGTATTTTTGAAGTGGTTGTGTGAAGCAGCAATCTCCGGTTTTTATCTATGCCGCCATCTTCTGAAACTATTGATATTGTGTGTTTTTCCGACTTAGAAGATCTTATTCAATTCCCTCAAAGACCCTAAGGCCAGTGGTTTGGTAAAGGTGTCTGCATCACAAACTCCTTGTGGACAGGGATGGAGAGTTGAATTCTGTCTCTGGCTCACTGTCAGGGGCCTGTGACAGGTGACCGGACCAATCTGTGTCCAGGTTCCTCCCACTGCACATGTAGTGGCCTGTACAGGGTCTTCCAGAAGTCAGATGGGTCCTACGCCAGAGAGGGGCCTGGAGAATGATGAGAGCAAGAGCAACAAGGACTGTCAGCCCCAGATACCCATCACCCTGCAACTGCAGTAAGAAAGACCTGAGGGGAGTGAGAACAGGTAGCATGTGTGGAGTCCTCTGTGTGCCAGGCACTTTCCCTGAGCTGTTTGGTTAATGTTCGGTCCTTTGTGCCAAGAGTTCATGTCCTGACAAGACACAGGCCCTTTCTTATAGAGCCAGAGTCATGGTATTGTGCAGAATGGTGGAGTGATTAGGCCATTCACTGTTTCCTGCCATGTTCCCATCTCTTGTTTGAATCAAGGAACATTTTGTGGAAGCTTACAGCAGTCAGGGTAGCTCTGGGGGCCTCAAGGTGAGCATCAATGGGCAAATGGTGCCCCTGGAGCATTGTAAAACCAGGGGCTAGAGCACAGCATTCCTCCCCAGGCACACAGCCCTGGTGGCAGCAGGCTCTGAGTTTTCCCACCACAGTCAGCTCTGTATCTGGTTTCTTTTTAAATTCTAGCAATGTCTTTAGAGCCACCTTATCCAGCTATCCATGTGGCACAGAAAACTCTGACATGCTGTGGTCTTTCTGACCTCTTCACTGTCCTGCCCTTATAATCTTACTTCAGAACCAGTCTCACCATCACCTTTTATAGGAAGCCTTCCCTGACTAGCTCCCACCTTCATTCCAGCTGATCCTCCCTCACTTCCTAGGAAGTGATCTTAGCTGCTGTGTATTGGTAAAGGTGTCTATAGGTTTATAGGTCCCCCTTACCCACAAGCCTAACCCTCATCTTAGCACATTGACTAGATGGCCTCTCAGAGGAGCCTGGTTCCCCAGAGGCCCTGCCCCTGAATGTTCTCTGATGCAGAGCCAGCCCTCACGCCAGCCTCCAGGACCTATTAAGGTACAGATTGTCGAGCTCTGCTCACCTGGAGATGTTCGTCTGGCTGCCCCCGGCAAGTGTGTGTCCCCCAGCAGCACGCCTGCTCCTCCTTCTATCACCTGGTGGGCAGGGAGCTCAGCACTGAACTGGGCATGTGAGTGACAAAAAGCCACTCAGAACAGAATGAAGTCACCATCTCCAGACAGGTCCTGACCATCCTCAGAGGCCCATCCAGTGGGTGTTGGTAGGACCCCACCATAATGGGAACCAAAGCTGAGTGCAAGCTCCTTCCAGAAGGAGCCCCCTGTGTAGATTTCCATTCTATGGGCTAGAGGAAGGACAGGAAGGAAGATGGAAGTGCCATTCATGTCAATGTTAACCATCCAGTTTGATGCCAAAAGGGACCTTAGAAAGCATCAACCCAGGAATATAAAACCATTCATCATAGTCACAGAAATTGTAAGCCTCTAGTCCTAGCACAGACCTCCAGCCAAAGGACAGGGCCATCTCTTGGCCATCTCAGTGTTGGCTGTGGCTGTCTTCACGGCCTAAAAGTTTTGTGGAGATGGGAGTGGGAGAGGACCAGGGCCTGCTTGTTGGCTCACCCTGTTTGTCTGTCTGTCAGAAGGTCCTGGGTAGCTGTGTCTGCTTGCTACTGAAAGGACGGGGACTAGACAGCAGATTTGGGGTGATAGGGGAATACTTCTAAGTTGTTTTGTTATGTAGGATATTTGCAAGTAGAGAGAAGGAGGGGCAAAGGATGACCCAATACAGGGGCCTGAGGTGAGACAGGGGTGTTTTCTGAAGATGAGGAGGGGCCCAGGGTGCAGGAGGCCACCTGGGCACGTTGTAGTGAGAAAGGAGAAATGTCCAGAGGAAGGCTGACCAGGCTATGCTGACGGATCAGTCTGGGTTTTTGTTCATCCATCTCTGAAGCTTCCCTGTCCCTCCTCCCCTTCCTGGGCACATATGTTGTGCTGTGTGTTCTCAGGAGGTAGTGAGCACTCTAGGCCCAGAGCAGGTCTTCCACAGGAGTGCCCCAATCCATCTGGCCCAGTGTGGTCCCCATGGCATCTTTGGCTTTGTCATCTCCAGGGAAGACATACTTGGCTCTTTCCTCAGTAAGAGGAGATCCCAGCAGTCAGATTGCATGCAGCCCAGGCTTGCTCAGAGAGGGTGGGATGGGTGAGGGGTGTGGTTGCACTCTTCCAGGAAGAGCTTGGGATAGGGAGCTTTGGGGGAAACCTCTAGCTTTGCCTCAGGAGCTGAGCACCTGGCCATGTGGAAAGGCCATGTGGGAAAGCAAGAGCCGAGGAAGGGCCAACACTGATCCTAAATGGAAAGGAAGACAGGATAGGGTCAATATGTGGTGTGGTGTCCCCCATATAGGCCCAGGTCCTCCATATTTCCTTCCCCAAACTCTCCAGGATCACCTGTGCCCAGCCCCCAGCTACAAAGGCATTATCCAACTGCAGGCCCAGAGCACCCTATCTCCCAGGACCCCAGCATTCATCTCCAGATTCTAAACCCAGTGATCTGCCTGGTAGAAGGATACATGATTCTTTTCCAGCTTCTTATTCTTCCCCACAGTGAGTGATGCCTCTCATACCTTACTTCCAGCCTGGGCTCTCATCCCTCCCTTGTCTGGCCGTCCAGTGAGGTTTCATACAGATCATGCCTTCAAAGTAGCCAGTTCCAGGCCTGTGCCCTCCCTCTGGTCTCCACATGATAGGTCACTTCACCATAGACCTCAATCTCACATCTTGGAATAGCTCCAACATTCCGTGACCTCTCCCTTCAGCCCATGGCTGTGTTAGACCTCTGTGCCTGGTGGGGGCCGGGGAGAGAAGAGGGAACTCACTGAGGTGACCTCTGACCTGGGTTCCAGTCTCCCTGCAGGCCTGCTCTGTGCCAGGCAGCCGTCCTGCCAGGGCCTAAAGCCTTAACAAGACCAGACCCTCAGCCACCCAGCAGGCCCCTCCCTCTAGGACACCTTGATTTATAAGGATAGTTCCCCTCCCTTTGAGTCCCTCTCCTTGGACCTCATAGGATAAGCCTGAGTCCTCTCCACAAGATGGCCTTCACTGACAGTGGAGGGCCTCCTGCCCCTCCCCTGCCCTCTCCTCCCCCCCCCCCCCCCGCTGCCCTGCCCTCCTGCACCCAGGCTCAGGTCCACCTTAGCTCTAACCATAACCATAACCCCCTTCTCCACACAGTGGGGGAGGTGAGCAGGGCATGGGGGCTGTGTAGGACAAGGAGCTGACACCTGTGTACAGGAAAGGCCATGCCACACCTGCCTGTGTTTCTATCAGCAGCCCCCTCCACCCCCTTAGCTGTTCACTCTCAGCATGTATTGTGTCACCTGCCAGGGATACAGAGTTGAGTAGGTCCCACCTCCAAAGGTGCCAGGGAATCTGTCTGTGTTTATCCAAAGGGGCATCAGGGCCTGGTGGCCCTGCTCAGAGCAAGCCATCATGTAGTGTGCTCCCTCTGTAGGCTGAGGGAAGACAGATCTTGTCCTGGAACCAAGGTTATCAATGACCTATTACATACATGGAAGGATAAAATGTCACTTCATTAGAAACATCTGATGGAAACTGAGGACATGATACTAAGCTCCCTGCATGTGGGCCACCCAGACTGCAGCTTGGGGACCCCCTGGGACCCAGCCCAACTCCAGCTCATTCCCCAGATCACTCAGCTAGTCACTACCCTGAGTACCAAAGACAGCACCTATTCAGTAGCAACCCCCGACTGGGACTCTGGGGCGTTCAGGAAACTTGGCCACCTGGTTCGAGAGACTCACCTCAACTTCTCCAGGTAAATGCAGTGGGGCTGCCTGGGAGCTCTGAGGGGCTGGCTGGGTTCTTGAGTTTAGGTCACATGGAAGGAAGGGAATCTGCAGATCATGAGCAAGTGTGGCCTCCTGAGTGCTTGGGTGGGAGGAATGGGGCTTACAGGCAGCTTTCCTAGGACCATTTACCTGTGTGTGGGGAGAAGCCACCTAGACTTGCCTGGTGCTAGCAGCCACCTCTCCCATATTCTGGCCTTTACCCCCAGGTTTGCCCACCAGTTCCTAGATCCAGGCACGTACATGTTTCAAGACAACGGGTTGCCCGAGAGCATGATTGTGGTGCTGGTGAAAAAAAAAGGGGGTGGCCTGTGGCCCAGGCTGAGCCCCCATACAGCCCTCCTCCCCATATGAGCTTGCCAGGCACAACATCCTCAGGCACAAGCTGTCAAACCTCGGTCCCAACTGGACAGCAATCACAGGTATGGACTGGGTCAGAGAAGCCAGGACCCAGCCTCCTCTGTGACTTTGGCACTGTCCCAGAGATGACATGTGCACAAGAATGAACTTGTCCTTCAACCTGGGCTTTGTTGCCAGGCAAAGAAAATTGGACTTCCTTCCCAGGGGTGATCTTCCTCAGCCTCCCTTCCCCTCATTCTTGGGACCTGCCCTGATTCAGAGTCCCTGCTCCGTGAATAGGATCCCTCCATGGTGAACAGGACCCCAGGTGGAATCACAGGGTTGCAGAGATGCCTATTCTCACCTCTGTGGGTTTCCCCATCTTCTTTCCTTCTGGTCTTCATTCTGAACTGAGCTCTTCAGGCTGAGCCCCAGGCAGAGGGACAATCATGGCCCCTGCCCAGTGGGCCAAGAGAAGGCAGCCCTTTAGTGGCTGAGGCACAAAGCTACCTGGGCACAGGGCAGCCAGCACACCACATGGAGTAGGCCTGGTGCTGGAACATGCAGGGGAGGGCCAAGCAGCAGTGTCCTAGAGGGGCCTTCACATGAAGGGTGCAAGGTGGAGCAGGACCTTATTTTATAGGGGGCTATGAGGCAGCAGAACACGGAGACCAAGGACACGGAGGCAAATGCAAAACAGCAATCTAGGGCCCAGCAGCCTGGGGAGGTTCTAAGTGGATACCATGTGGCCCCCATCCCTCTCCCCACCTTGTGCAGGGGTGCTGCTAGCTGTTGGCTTGGCAACCACACTGCTGATGCATCTGGGCCTGAAGCTAAGACCCTCGCTGGCCCAGGCCTGCCTTATGAGAGCTCCAAGGCCTCAATGGAGGGGCCTGGGGAAGCCTCATGTGCCCACTGAGTATGTACCAATCAGGGACAGGTGAGTCCTCTTATGTCCCTCACACCTCTCCCAGCCCTGCCCCAGCCATGAGCCCGGTGCCTTCCTGGGCTGATCTGGGTTTGTCTCTGGCACTCGAAGCCATGCAAGCCTTGTGCCGCCTATGCACTGAGGCTGGTGCTTCTTTCCAGCTCTCCATTCCATGAAGGCCAGGGTCCTTGTGGCTCTGGAGAAGGAGCTGATTCCCAGGAGAAAGCCATTATCCAGGTTATAAGTACCACACTGGGGTGAAGCACATCCCTTCTCTGTCCACCTGCCCTATACCCCCTCCTAACCCAGGTACATGCTCTGGGCTACATCTCATATTTCTACAGTATTGACAGTCTGAGGGGCACTCATGCTGTCCATGTGGTCCTCACAATAGCACCTATAGGTGGATGTTTCCAGGTGTGCACTGCCCCCATTTCATAGACAAAGAAACTGAGGCTCAGGGAATGAGTGGATTGTCCAGGGTTCCCTTGTGGTCAAGGCTGAAGAGAGGGTGCTGCTAGATTTGAAGGAAGAATTGTGCAGGTCAGGAGTTTTGGGGGACCAAAGGGCTGCCAAGTCCTGGCTACCTGGCCCTTGCTTACCATGGGGCAGAACGAGGACTGCCCAAGGGTCCCTTTATGGGATTACTCCCTGACCTGTTAGTTCCTCCTCACACCTGGAGAACCAGGGACCCAGACCTCCCCGCCCCACCTGGCCGCCAGCATCCACTGTGAGCAGGAAGCGAGTGCAGAGTGGCATGGAGAAGGGGCCCATGGTGCGGAGACTCTTCACTTGCTGGGGGGAACAGTTGGGCTGCCTCAATTCAGGCAACATCAGATAAAGGGACAGAGGAAGGACCCAGTAGTTTTTGTTGGTTGGGGTCACACAGCTTAGCAGTGGCCTTCATTGTTTTTTGTTTTGTTTTGTTTTTAAAGAAGTAAAATTAATATTTATCAAGTTTCTACTATGTGCCAAGTAAAGGTTCTTAACTGAGAGCTGCGGGGATCCCAAGAAGTGAGCCGAATGGGCAGGGGCCTCGGAGGAGGCAGTGAAGGTGGTGGTCATGAGCATGGTCATGGGTTCAAACTAGCACTGGAGTCTTACTAGCGATATGAACTTGCACACAGGCGTCCTCACACCACACACACACACACTCACACACTCACACACCAACCAGGGTGGGCCTTGGCATGGGGCTGAGGGGCCAGTCATTGCTTTCTTGGTGAAGGCTCCAAACAGGGCGGACAGGGCCTTCCCAGGGGGCAGAGAAGATTGACTGAGTTTAGATCAAGTCGGCCCTTCCTACCATGTGTCACCTTGGTGGGTTATGGGCATGTGCTGAGCTTATGCAGTGAGGACATAGGGAGGGGCTACAGAGAATCAGGGATGGATGTCAGCACTTTAACCCCTAAATGCAGCCTCCTTTCAGGCCCAGAGCTGGGGGCTAGGAGCCCAGTGCTGGGGGCCCTCGCAGGAGGAGGTGGGCTAGGCAGGCCTTCCTGAGGTGCTGGGACAGGGTTCTTTTGGGGAGGACTAGTCCTTTAGGGGAGGGTGAAGAGCCCTTCACTGCAGGATGTGTTCCAGCACAGGTGGAAGAGAGGATATTGATGGAGGGAGGTCCCAGTTCTTCTGAAAAGCTGCCCTCCGATATACCCTCCCCCCCCCCCCCCCGCACCTGGCTGGCTCAGGGGATGGACCCCACTTTGGCCACAGACAGAGAACAGAAAGGCAAAACAGACTCTGCATAGGCAGGGGCCCTGGGTGTTGCTCAGAATGAGCCACATTACTTTGCCAGTGCTAATGGGGCTCCCCTTCTCCCCCCAACACCTGGCCTACGAAAGGGTGGCATGGGGGTTGCAGTGGACACCCACTGAACCTCACACTCATGTTCCTGCAGGGCCAGGCTCACTGAACATAGGGCAGCATGAGGCCTCACCCCCTTCCTTCCTTCTTCCTCAAGACACAGCTCCCCAGAGGAAGGCCTTCTTTCCTTCATAGATCCTTCTAGAAGAGCAGAGTTTGATGGAGAAGGTCAAGGGGTGTAAGACCTGATTCAAAGTTACCTGCTCTCCTGGTGCCAGTCTGAGCCACATTCCGGCCTGAAGGCTGGAGGAGACAACTCAGCCAAACAGGCTCCTAGTGAGTGCCTGCTGGCTATGAGCATAGTGGGGAGCACTGTGGAACACCCCTCAAAGAAGCTCATCGTGGGGGACAGGAGTCCACAGAACAGTTGGGCAAGAGCTACCATGGGGAAGCACAAGACAGTGATGGGAAAGTGGGGACAGCGAAACAAATTCAGGTGGAAGGAAGGAATAGAAGTCAGACACAGCCTGGAAGACCCAGCAAACAGCCTCATCAGGTGGCTGATGGGCCATCAAGACAGGGAGACCCCCCTCAGAAAGGCAGAGTGATGCCAGGACCCAGGACAGGACAGTCAGAGGCTGCAGGGGCCCCTGTCTGTCACACTCCCACAGAGGAGGCTGCTTTCTCTGCAGCCACTGCTACTTCCTCTCCCACATCCACCAAGCCTGATCCCACCTTTCGTCTCCAGTGCTATCCCTACCCCTGAGCATCCTGAGTGTGCTTCCTCCTGCAGGCAGCACTCCCACCCTCAGAGCTCTCACCGCCCCCCCCCCCAACCCAGGGCCCTGCCCATTCCACCATCTCCCTCCAAGGCCTCTCCCACAGGGAGGCCACTCCCTGCCAGGACCCTGGAAGACTTCAGCATCCAAACACTCTCAAACAAGCTCGAAGACCAGAGTGGCCCAGCTGAGCAAGCACGGGAGCGATGCACTGGCCTTCTACAGGGGAGCCAGCCAGCAGCTCTGGGGACCCACAGTGAGACATCCCCACGGCCCCAGAGGTCAGCCACACCCCTCCTGGAAACTGCCCAAGACAAGAAGGACACTCATAACTGAGTGAGTGACACAGCCTTGGCTCTTCCAGGACCTTCTAAGTATCCTGACTTCTAGCACCCTGACTAAGACAGGGTCCAAAGCTGCCACCAGGACAGACACCAGACAGCATAAAGAATCTGGGGCCACACCACAGTTTCTCCCAGGGAGTGCTGGCAGCGTCCTTCAGGTGAGAGGCAGGTGCAGGGGTGGGGCTGTGTAGGCAGGTGGAAAGTCATTATATTAACTCTAAATTTGAGGAGCACCTAGCTATGCATCTCAGGATTACCTTCTCACTTTGTGCTCAGTGCCCCGTGCCATAATGTTGACCCTGATCACAGATGGTCCCGGGCCCAGGCAGAGATACTGTTTGCTAGGAAGAGAGGAAGACTCAGGTAACACACGGCAGAGCAAAGTCCCCCCTCAGCTCTCCTGCCAGCACATCCACCCTCAGGTCTTAGGGCTGGTCACGTGTGGGATGTGAGTGGCCAGAACTCTAAGGCTGTTGACAGTCTCCCTAGTTTATACCTTTGATTTTGTTTTTCTAAAGGACTCCTCATAAAAGTTCCGTAGGCACAGAAGAGTCTACAGACAGGAAGCAAAAGTCTACACTGGAGCAGCTGCCTAGAGGAAAGAGAGATTTGGAAGTGGGTTCTGGGATAGGAGGCAAAGACAGAATAAAGGGCGAGAGGCACACAGGCTTCACAACTGGGGAACAGTGAATGGATATCAGGCCAGGTGTCTGTGGTCAAATGACATGAATGTGTCTGAGGTTGTTCAATGTTTTCTTTCCCAGGCTGCACCCCCAGTGTCTCTCCCCTAAGCTTTCAGCTGGAGCTTGACCGAGTGATTATGGCCCTGGCATCTGCACTTTCTCATGCACATGAGCCACCAGCTGGGACCAGCAGGAAGGTGAAAAGCCCCCAGGCAACAGAGCCCACCTGTGTAGAGTAGCTCTGCCTGACCCATGGAAACTCATTAGGTGCGCCCACACACATGCACTCACACACACTTACCCATATGCATACACACTCATGTGCATGTACACACAACCACACACAAATGCACAACACTCACATGCATATACACACTATACACATGCAATATGCCACATACTCAGGACAAATAGACACTCTCATATACACTTGTGTGCAGTGCATACAATAGGCACTCACAAACACAGATACTCAAACAAACCTGAGCATATTTACACTCACACACTGACATATGTGCATACACATGTACATACATCACATAGTCACATATCACACACACATACACCCAGGGTTCTGCGGGTGACTCTGCACTCTGGTCACAAACCCCGGTGCATGGTCTGTGCTCAAAGGTTAGCCTTTAGTTTCAGCTCTCAATCACCTCCAAGAGATCGTGGAGACAAACTCCCCAGTGTGCCTGTGATCTGGCCTCTCATATGGAGCTCAGGGGGAGCACCAGGCACAGATCCTGCCCTAAATGCAGCATATCAAAGGAAAGGTGGACACAGAGGGCATGGCACCCCCAGTGCAAAAAGGCAGAATTCATGGCCATGGCACATGTCCCCTGGATGTCTGAAGGTATTAAAAGGGAGGCCACAACCCATATCGGGTCTTAACTACTACAGGGCAGAAACTTGGAGTCCCCAAGAGGACCAGGTAATCAGGCACCAGGCCATACAGAGATGGGGACTCACAACTCAGATCAGTTCACATGCCCAGGTTGATTTAGCAGCACTACCCTTGTCCACCACATCCTTTCCAGGGCCCAGAATTGAAGGAAAGTTACAAGAATATCTGTTCTTTCAAGGCCTCTGGTCAGGTTGGTGAACAGCCTCTCTCCGCCTGTCAACAAGACCCTCAACTGGCGAATGATGTGCTCCCGAAGCCCCTGGCCCTGCCCTCATATGAGGAACCAAAGTGCAAGGCGAGACGGACAGGCATCGCACTGAAGTTTTCACACAGCAGCTGTGTTCTTAGGGTGCAGCCCTTAGGTCCCTCGAACTGGTAATCTTATTTCGCATAACAAGAATCTGATTTAAAGCCTTTACCCACTTAAATCCAGCTCAAGTTTTCAGGGGCTCTCTGCTCACAGTAACTATCATGGCCACACTGGGTTGCCAAGTCAGTCATTAGAACTCATGTCATTTATTGGGGTTGGTCCCACCTGTTTATTCTTCTCCCAAGTCAACCTGAGGCTGAGATGAAGTTGTTTGCTTATGTTGACTTGATTTCTGTCCACATGTTGTGAGCTTGCTGGTCTCAGCCCATTAATAACCAATGTTGTGGCGGGACCAGCCCTTGTGGTTCTTATCATCACTACATGATGCCCTCAGCAATAAACATCAGGAAACTTTGAAAAGATAAAGGTGTATTACTTATAGGACCTGAAAATTACGGAGCACATCTGGGGCCACACAGCTAGGTGGTGGGCAGTCCTTCTTCCAGAAACATCTCTCATATTGGTTTTCTTACTGATGGTGACTAGAAAGCATATCCAAATAATTCAAGTCTCCTGAAGGCAAAGGGAGGAGGATCTAGACTCTCTTGCTAAAGTCCCAGGGCCTGGAGGATTAAGACTTCAGAAAGAAGGATAACACAGGGAAGGGCAGGTTTGGATTTCAGAGGTCTGGATCTAGCCTGGACTCTGCCCTGAACATTGTAAATCTTGAGTAAACACTTTGTAGCCAGTGGCTCAAGCTACAACCTGAGGATGTTTGTTGCTGCCTTTGATGCCAGGCTGAGGAGTTAGAAAAGACAAACGATTATAATAAAAGGCTCTAGAGCAGTGGTTCTCAACCTTCTGGCCCTTTAAATACAGTTCCTCATGTTGTGACCCAACCATAAAATTATTTTCCTTGCTACTTCATAACTGTAATGTTGCCACTGTTATGAATCATAATGTAAATATCTAATATGCAGGATGGTCTTAGGCGACCCCTATGAAAGGGTTGTTCAGCCGCCAAAGGGGTCGCGACCCACAGGTTGAGAACCGCTGCTCTAGAGGCTTAACTAAGCCTGTGAGGATCAGGAAAGGTTGGTGGCATAGTTTCATTTGAGAAAGGCTTTATGAAGGTTGGGAAGGGCAGTCAGTGTGGCGGGGAGCAGCACTGATGGAGACATGGAGCTATGGCTCAGAAACAGGCCAGTCCCAGGGGCCCCACTGCTCCAGGGGACGTCCAGCCCTCTCATTTCAAGGTGCAGAAATGAGATCCTGAATTGAGCTGCCCAAAGGGCATCTGAACAGCACAGCAATGTACTGACCAGGGTCTGAGCAGGAAGTTAATGGGATATTCTAGATGGAAATCTGTGGAGGGTGTAATAAGAGATGGCATATAAAGGCGTGGCAGGTACCTATAACCATATAGGTTAGCACAGTTCCCTGGGCCACCACCTCTGCCCTCCTAAGCCTGGAGGACAGACAACAGTTACTGGACCACGGAAGAAGCACCACGCAGAGAGGCCCTGACCAGTGCAGCCTTCTGGAGGTGCTCACAGTCAGCCAGATGTAAGGAAGGAAAAGTTTCTTTTCCTCTACCCATCTGGACAGGGTCCTGTAATGAGACTGACAAAGACTGATCAATAAGAGAAAAACCAACAGAACCTGGAGCCTCAGGGACGAGGTGCTCAGAGGAGTGGTTAGAACAGGGGGCATACAGCACCTTCACTAAAGGACACATTTTTAGAGATGTGACAAGATGAATAAAAAGGATGTTGAGTGTCGAGAGTGGCAAATGGTGAAAAGGAAACAATGGTCGATGAAGGCTAGTTTTAGCAAGGTCTTCATGTAAATTCCCTGGTAGTGTCTGGACTGATATGGATCTAGTGTCACCTCAGGTGATTAACTTCTGTTCTCCTTGGTGAAGGGGTGACACCTTGAAATGCTATGTCCTGTTTTTAGACAAATAGGGGGAAGCAGAGAGCTATTCTTGTATCTGTTTCTTCTCATTGTCTTTAGCTCAAAATAATCCATACAGCATATTTGGGGTGTCAGGGAGGCTGTGTGGGTGGTTAGTCCAGCTTCAGGGAATCTGAGGGTTTGTCACTTTTACCATATCATGAGTATCGAATCCTTCTCCAATCTCAGGCACCTCAGGGAGAAGTTAAAAGTGGCCAATGTATTTTTTAATGTTTTTATTGACTTGAGAGAGGAAGGGGGGGGGGGGAGAGAGAGAGAGAGAGAGAGAGAGAGAGAGAGAGAGAGAGAGAAGAGAGAAGAGAGAAGAGAGAAGAGAGAAACATTGATGTGAGAGAGAAACATTGATGGGCTGCCTTCTGCACGCCCTACTAGGGATGCAGCCCTGTGTCCTGACCAGGCAACCTCTTGGTACATGGAACAACACTCAACCAACTGAGCTACACCAGCCACGGAGCCAATGTCTTTTTTATTCTGGTTGTGGGGTTTTGGGATGTGCTACTGGGCAGCAGAGACCTTAAAGGATCATTCCTCTTATTCCCAGCCTCTAGCAGGGCCAGGGACCTGGACAGCTCCCTGCCCCCCCCTCCCCACCCCACCCCTCCCAGGATGACAGCAAAGGAGGAACCATGAGCCCAGATTCTGGACATCAGCACATACACCGAGGCTTTCCTGGGCTGCAGGTAGGAAGGAGCCAGCTCTGAGGCCAAAGCCCCCTTCACAGCAGGAGCGCTGGGCCACCTGCTCTCATTGCTGCCTCTGAGGGTGCTGTGCAATATTTGGAGGGCAGGTAAAAGCCTGTGAAGTTTTAAAAGAATCTCTAAAACAAGGGGGGGGGGGACCCAAAGGAAAGCACCAACAGACATGATTCCATAATAACACAAAACAGGATTCTCTAGGTCAGAAATTTACCCCTAACCTATTTTCCCCTATTAGAACAATGTGTAAATGGCTCTAAGAGTAAAATTATATGAAAAACATTTAAAGAAGCAGAGAAATGTTACTTAAACTAATATATATATATATATATTTGATTTCAGAGAGAGGAAAGGAGAGGGGGAGAGAGATAGAAACATCAATGATGAGAGAGAATCATTGATTGGCTGCCTCCTGCATGCCCCCTACTGGGGATTGAGCCCACAACAAGGGCATGTGCCCTGACCGGGAATTGAACCATGACTTACTGGTTCATAGGTCAATGCTCAATCACTGAGCCACACCAGCCAGGCATAAATGCCCTTTTTACCTACTTAAAACATTTAACTAAAGTCCTAAGTAATTGTGAGGATTAAAGAGATCCACATTCTCATATCCAGCTGGTTAAAGGTAAAAAGTTAAAACCTTTTTGGAAAACTATCTGGCAACTTTGCATCAAAAGCCTCTAAAATATTCATTCCATTTGCCTCAATATCTCCAACTCCAAGAATCTAAGGAACATAATTTTAAATACAGGCAAACAGGAAGAAACATTTTCCTTGTAATTTTTTTTTATGATATAAAAGTAAATGGGGGAAAAGTAAGTGGAGATGACCTAAATTTCTAAAAATATGTTACTTGAATTATCAGAGAGCCCTATCTATACAATAAAAGGGTAATATGCTAATTAGATCAGGTCAACCAGACATCTTCCAGATGTCTGACTTCCTTCCAGACAAAGTTACAGTGGTGAGGGCCGAGGCAGAGGCAGTTAGGGGCGATCAGGCAGGCAGGCAGGCAGGCGAGCGGTTAGGAGCCAGCGATCCCAGATTGTGAGAAGGATCTCTGGGCCTAAACCGGCAGTTGGACATCCCCTGAGGGGTCCCAGATTGGAGAGAGTGCAGGACAGGCGGAGGGACAATCCCCCACTCCGTGTATGAATGTTGTGCACCAGGCCTCTAGTCATGAAATATTAATGTCTCTCCTAAAAGTGATGTAGAGAATTTTTAATGCCATTAAAATAAAAGACAAAGATGGAGAATTGCATGCATGACAGGATGTCATCTGTGAGTACATGCAATTTCTTACAAAGGGAACAACAGAGATAGAGGGGGCCATAAAAGCAGGAGTGAGACTAGCTTGTGGAATAGAGGGAGAAACTGAAATGATTATTGGGCATATCAGTTAGCTTTGCTGCAGGATAAACAGCAGACAACAATAAGCCTGTTTTCGCCTGTTCTGGGGGCTCAGTTGATCTGTCCTGACTCTCTCCAGCAGTTCTGGTTGTCTGGGGTTTGCCTGTGCCCCAGCTCTGGTTTGGACTTGCCTGTGACACTATATAGGGACAACTGTGCTCTGAGTCCCTCCTCCCCCTCCCAGGGCCAGTGAACTAGCCTGGCCATATCCTTCTCATAGTGGTGGCAGAATTGCAAAAGACCTCTTGAAGCCCAGGCTAAGGACTGGCATAGGGTGGCATCTGCTTGTCCTAAAAGCCAAAGCAAGTCAGATAGTGGAGCCCAGTGGCAAAGGGTGAGAAAAAAAGCCCTCTCCACTCCCTCACTCCCCCAAGGGAGGGCCCTGCCTGTAAGAAAACAGAGCAAGGCACAAGCACAAAGGGGAGAATGGGGACCTTGGGGATCTACCTCAGGGGCCATGACAATATTAGCAATATTACCACACTCGTTCAAAAATTGATGTTCCCAGACTAGTTAGAACAAGAACAGAATTGTTTCCTCATGACTCAGCTCACTTGATTTAGTAAGTTAGCAGCTTGACTATAGTGAGTCCATTTTATTTCCTCACTCTCATCCTCAAGAGACATAGATGAATCAGAGGAAGGAGATCTCGCCCTGTCCCTTTCCACCAGTGTTTACAGGAGAGGGGTTAGGTGAGGGAGAAGGGCATTCAGATGTTACAAACCTAGTGCCCTACTCCAGAAACTGACATCACTTCAGCAGGGTGTCCCAGAGGCTGGTGTAATGGTAAACTACACACCTAATACAGGCACCAGTAGAAATATGTATGCAAAAAAGCACATACTTGTCTGGATACTGCCAGACCAGACTTAAAATGTCTACATCTGTATTTCTTCACTTCTCCCTTACATTTGCCATCTGTTTGCCTCTCCAAGCTCAATCCCACATAATTCCCTCACAAATTGCTATAAACTCACCACAGCTTGGTCCATTTGCAATCCACTAATCTCATCACTCTTCTCTTTTTTACTTCTAGATTTCTCTTTTTCTCCATAATGTTCCTAGTCTTGCCTTATGGGTTATAGTTCTTCTTTTGTCTTCATCACGACTTAAACATGCTTATATGACAGTTGTGCTCAAATCTCACTGCACTCTCTAGTCTCCCGGGTGTATTTTCGCTGTCTGTTGGCCCTCATGCTGTTGGATTTCCCTCTGTTTTGTGTTTTTGTCTATGAGTTGTGCCCAGTGGGGTTGTCCTCTGCATGAGCATGCAGGTGCCCTGTGGAGCAATTGTGGTTATCTCTGCTCACATACGGTGGGGTACATTGGCTTCTGTGTCTCTCATCTGGGTGGAGGGTTCTGGCCTCTTGCAGTGGTTGCACAGCCTCATGGTTCCAATTTCTCCTGTCAATTTTATTCCATCCTCAAGCCTGAGCAAGATGCCTGCTAAGAGCTTCAAGAGGCTTTTTGCAATTCTGCCACCACTATGAGAAGGACATGGCCAAGCTAGCATTCCAATTAAGGGAAGGGACAGCCACCTCCTGGGTTCAGACTTGATTCAGGCAGCACTGGACCAGTTCCCCCACCATGGATTGCCTTGTGACCTCAACACCTCCCCAAGTTGGGAATTAAGGCCTCAGATGCCAACCGCGTGCCATGTACCTTCAGCTCCCGCCTACCCCTGACTCATCTATTCATCTCTGGCTTTGGGAGAGTCCCCATTCAAACATGGCTCTGCACTTGTATTTGTATTTTACATGGTATTTCATTTATGGAGCAAGAGGTAGCCTTTCTGTGACAGCTGAGTCCACCATGCAGTCAGACAGTGTATGAATTCATGGGGCCTAAATCAACGTGCTCAAAAGCAAACCCATAGCACCCATGGTGTCTTACCAACTCCAGGATGCTTCTGTCCTTCTGCTTCACAGCCCATAGCACACAGCTTTCATCTTCATGGTCACTTGTTGACACGATGGCTGCTAGAAAGGTGGGAAGGTAAAAGGGCACAGGCCAATCATATCAGCTCTTTTTCAAAGAAGTTTCCAGAATTCATTTCTTCAATAATTTTTTGTATATCTCATTGGCCAAAATTAGTCACATGATCATCTCTAACTATAAAAGAATCTGAGAAGAACAGTTTTTTAGCTGTGTACAGTAACTCTCCCAACAAATTGAGGGTTCTCTTAATAAGAAAGTCTCAACTAAAAAAAGAAAAGAAAAGAAAGTCTCAGCCATAATAGCCAAGACCAGCACATAAGGCGCTTCATGGCCTGCTTTCCCCAGCTCCTACACCACCTCCATTTTTCCAGCATAATCTCCTTCCATTTTCCTTAACAAATTACATGTATCACCAAGCTGAGCTTTGACTACTTCCCATAGAAACCTGACACTCCCCTCAGGTAACGCTTGTCACTCATACTTCCTTGTTCCATGCCTGCCATTCTTGATAGACTGGAAACCCTATGGAAGTTTATGAGTCCCAGAACCGGCCAATGGCTTGACACATGCTGGATGCTCAATGAATCTTTGCTTATGAGATTAATGGATGGGTAGATGGACTAAAAGCTGATGAATGTTCCCAATGCTCTCTCATATCTCTGTGTTTTCACACGTGCTTTCCCTGTGCCTAGCATGCCTTTCTAACATTGTCCACCAGCTAATTACTATTCATCTGTTAAGATTCAGCTTTGATGTCCCCTCTTCCAGCAAGGTCTCCCTAACCATACCTGTCTGGCTTAGATGACCTGCTCCTGCAGTCTCTACGGTAGCCTTCACTGTGCAGGATTGTGTGTCTGGGTTTACTTGTCTTTAGGCTCTGAGCTCTTTGAGAGCAGATCTGACTTCAGCTCTTGTCCAGTGCTGATCCCACTTTCTATGGTGAAGCAAGAGCTCTGTGAATTTTTAATGAAATTAGCATAAAACTGAAAATAATGAAGGCCACATGTCCCTTGCTTCTAGAGAAAGATATGGCAGGTAGAAGACACTTTGGATGAGCTGAATGAGGAGTTCTTCCAGCTCACTGCTCATGCCATAGAACTCCAGAGAGAAGAGGACAAGCCACGCCTACCATCTCCAAGTGAGGGCAGTACATTCATGGTAAGCCCAACAGACCACCATCTCAGCTCCTGAGCTGTCCACAGTGTGGTGCCCAGGGAGTCACAGCCCCTTCAATAGAAAGGGTAGGGACCAGAACAACCAGTTCTGACCAGAAAGCTCACAAGTCAAAGTCCTGTTTTGCCTGCTTGGTTTGGCAAATGGGTCTAGAGACAGGGAAGCACACTCAGTCAGCTTGGGCTTGCAGGTGTCTAAGCAAATTGATGGCCTAGAAAGATTGAGGAAGGACATGAAAAGGGAACAATAAAAACAGCTCTTGTAGATGCAGCCTGATTAATAGTGCCTCGTTCTGGAATAAGGAGTTGTCCATGAGAAGCATCTCCCATCTGGATTGCTCCCCATCTTCACTCAGGTCTCTGGAGGTATCGACATAAGGAAGGTTGGAGGGGAAAAAGGCAAGAGATAAAAGTAATCATTATGTCGTGTCTGCAGCTGGTTGATGGGCCTCAGTTTGCCAGTTTGATTTTTTAAAATACTGCATTAAAGTACTATTTCTCTTGGCCTGAGGGGTTGCTGTTTTGTGTGTGTGTGTGTGTGTGTGGCCCCCTGACCCTTGAACCTGAGCCCAGTGCCCCCTCATCTCACCCTCATTCCCACCCTGCTGAGGCGGGTGCCACTCTGGGTGGTAGAGGGCAGGGTGGGCACCACCTACTCTAGGCTTCCTAGAATGGGCAAGTGCCAGGATGCTCATGTCTCAAAGGAGCCCCCTCTTCAGGACTAGAGAGGCCATCTGCTGCAGTTACTCTTGGAGTGGGAGCCCAGGCAGGGCGGGGGACAGGGATTGCTGTACTGCTCCCTGAATTCAGAGTTCCATGAGAACACCATGTGTGCCCGGGTCCTGATGTTAGGGGGGAAGGACTGGAAAATCAGTTAGTTTTGACTAAACTGACCTCTCTCTTAAGACAAAAATGACAAGAAAGATATCTGTGCCACAAAACAATGGTGGGAAATACATAGATGCCCTTCCCAGCAGGGTTGCAGGAGCTGTGTCTCCTGAGGTTCAAAGGGTCCCTGAACCCCTAAACCCCCGAGGCTGATCCTCCTGGTGAAATCCAAGTGCAGGTGCCAGCCTCCCCTGTGTTCTAGTCTCAACACACCCAGCATTCCTTCCCTGAGCTTTATGGCAGTTCTACTGTGGAAGAACCAGGTGCAGACAGAGACCTATCATCGGATGTATCAAGGGACTCAGATGACAGTGATTTGGTGACAATAAAGTAACAGGAAAACTTCATGCTTAAAGAGACATTATGTAAATATCCTTGCTATTAAGGAAGGAAAACACAGGATGAGTTAAGGGGCTATAAAATGTAAGAAGATTTAATTATTCAATAATTGCTTCAAATTATTAAACATGATGATTGAGCAATGATATAATTAGTTGTTGTTTTGCATTAATGTGGCAACATAAAATTAGGGAACACAATGTCTTTATTAATGACTCATGAGGTCAGTCCCTGGAGTAACTTGCTGGCATCTTCGCTAGTGTTCTGATGGGTATTGTTGCCCAAGTGTTCTGATGGGTAGAGACTGTCAGAGTGACAACAGTTATGCCAGGGTCATATGGTGGGTCCAGGTAGAGTGAGCTCAGAACTTTCTTGGGGTCACCTCTCCTCTTTGCATTTGTGTTCTTTTCAGGTGATTCCCAGCATCTTCCCTTCTGTGTGGCAGGAAGACAGACCTAACCCAGTGGAGGCAGGTGGCCCAGACAGAGGGCATCCAGGAATCTGGGTCCTAAAGAGCGACCAGGCCCTGATGCTAAAGGTGAGGAGGGCCCAGCTAGCTCAGAGAATTGAAGACCTGGTGTGGGAATTGTCCCTGCTCTTACAGGTGGCAGATCGGCACATGTGCCTGGGGAGACATTGAGTCACACAGGATGTTGCGGTGACCATCTGTAGGAATGCCTTCTTCACAGAGAACATGACCAGGTGAATCTGCTCACTCCTGGTAGGAAGGAGTGGGTGTCCGAGAGGCTGCCGGGGCCAGGAGTGTGTGCACCGGTCTCTGTGACACACTCAGACTTTTTTTAAAGCCTGGGCCTTGGTTTATGCTGATTTTTGTCTGTGGTCCTTTGAAGTGAAAATAAAATCACACAAGTTGAGAAAATCAATATGCATTCCTATCACTGCGTCTGTACCTCAATCACAGTCATGATGGGGCCACCTCGGTTCATGGGAAACTGTGTGGGGAAAAACATCACAGAACTGAGTGGAAGCCTGGTGAACAAAGTAGGATGGAGGAAGGCACTCAGAGATAAGGGAGAGCGAGCTCCAGGGCTAGAGGCCTTGGAATAACTTCAAGGAAGGGCTACAACCCAAGCCTTGTGGGGTGTGAAACAAGCATGGTTGGAAAGGGGCAAGGTTAGTTAGGTGGGTGGAAAGAGGCAAGAGCAGGCAAGGTATTGGCCAAAAATTCAGGGCAGAATCCTGAATTTAGGAAGAGGAAACCACGGGAGGAAGTAGGGGTGTGAGTGTCTTGAAGCCCCAGGGAAGCCTGGCTCCAGTGTCTCCCCTCTTTTCCCCAGTTAGAGCTCCTTGACCCATGGCCAGGCTACAGAATCTTTTTCACCTCTTCTAATGGCCAGTATAGAGTCAAGACACCCAGCCCTCACAGTAGCCAGATCGAGCCACACCTGGACTCTGACATCTTGTCAGCTTGGTGGAAGTGTATAGGCCCCTCCATGGAGCTGTGCTCCAGGAATGAAGCAGGGGGTCTCAAGCAGTTATTTGCACAGGGCCTGGAGGAGCAGGCCTTCCCTGCTTCTCATTGGGTCTTAGTGTGGCCAACCCTGTCATACTTCCCACACTTCAGAAGCTGCCACTGCAGTAGGGGTTATAAGTCTCCAAGGTCTCTTCTACCCATGAGATCTTACAATCAGAGCTCCAGGCCATTGAGGAGGGACAAGCTGCACAGAGGCCACAGTCCTCACTAGGGCACAAAAGTGAGAAGAGTTGGTCTGCTCAACGCCAGCTGGTGTTTGCTTTTTTGGCTGGTAGAACCTTTTCCGAAATGTTCATCACTGTTCTCTACAGAGGTGAGTGGCCACTGTTCTTTTTAGTAGCAGTAAGTCCCTGGGCCAGGACAGAAGGAAGGCCACTCCCCACTCCAGGCAAAAAAAAAAAAAAAAAAAAAAAAGCACCTACTCCCTCCCCACCCCCCAACCCAGCGTCCAGGCAGCTCTCTGTGTATCCAAATTGCTTCCGAGTGGCCTCTGGGAGGGGTCATGCCTGTGGTCTGAAGGATCAGCCTGGAAAGAGCCAGCTGGAGTAGGCGCCTGTTCACCCCGACCTGAGCCCCGGGCCACTTCTTGAGAGTCCTAAATCAACTATAAGAGTAGCTAGTAGATGTAGAGCTCAACCTTCATTCAGAGGGAACCGTGGAGGGGGAGTGGCTGGCCAGAGATCCTGCACCAAGAGAAGAGTGACTCCTGAAAAGCTCAGAGGGGGAAGTGGGCTCAGCACATAACTAACACCATGTGCTTATAGAGGGCCAGAGCATTGGCATTTATAACAAGTTCCAGGATGGATGCCAGGATGCCGGTCTGTGGACATCAGCTTGAGTCCAAGGTCATTCGCCCTGGTAAGGAAGATGGATGTTATTTTAAGATCATTAACCATAATAATGATTAATATAGTCTGGGGTAATGAATTCCGTTTGTTTCTGAGCATGAGCTGCTACTGGACACCCTAATCCAGTATAAGCTGTGTGTATGGACCTGGGCACAGGAGAGCCCGTGACTCAGCTTTGACTCTATATAGCGCCCAACAGCCTGCACAGTGCTCAGCCCATGGCAGCCACCCATGTAAGTGTTCCCACTCCCTCTTAGTAAGTGCTTTCTAAATACCACCGCCTGGGCTAGGAGCTTTAGATATGTGATCTTGTTCAACTCTACAGAAATACTACCTTTTCTGTTCAGAGAGTAGAAACGCACTCCTAAGTAACAGGGTTTCTATTCAGACCTAGGATTCCTATTCTGTCTAACAACAAAACCCATGTTCTTAAGCACTACAATGCAGTCATTCCCAGCGACAGGCTCACTTGGATGATGCTAAATTCTACACGCAATTTGTAATGAGCAGCCCAGCAGGTGCCAGAGTTCTATAAGAAGTCATCTTTGACTTGGTTGGGTCGTGGTTCCCATACAACTTCCACAGAAACCAAGGGTCCACCCTGGGCTGCTGTCAGAGAGGTACAAGGATTTATCTTCACATCCTAAGTATAATTTCTTAACTATTTCTGATACAGAAAATAAATTCAAAGCTGTAACAGCCAACATATAAATCATTGGAAATCACAAAGTTTTAACTTCAGCTGCTAGGTTAGTGTGTTTGAATGTAGCCTCTGAAATAAGTCTTCTGCCCATTCTAATTATAAAATATTCTGTAATTGCAAAGCAAAACACTTTGGGAATGTGTAATAGTTGATCCACATGAATATGGATTTTTCTCGATAATAGCCACCAAAAAATATAAATGAAACATTGGCATGAATCTCAGCAAACACCACCCACGCCTCCTGTTTAAAATGTTTGTATCTGGCAGAAGAGCCTCCTTGTTCTCATTGGCGACTTTATAGTAAGTTACTTTCATGAACTTGAACCCACAAGATAACTTACAGTACTAAGAGGTGACCTTTTTTTCTACTTCATACGCTGCCTCCTACTTAGCTTTTGTTGGCAGTAAGACACTCCTTCTTAGAGTGAACCTTTGGGTCCTGACTGAGCCCCAGGTATGGGGCTGGCTCTGCAGTGACCCCCCATGTCCCTCAGGGTGAAGCCCTGGGCCTCAGCTAGTTTAGTAAAGAAGGCCTATCATTTTCCCTGCATTGGTAGTGTCTCTGGGGAAAACCCTTCAGCATTTCCGTGTCTGGAGGAGCTCCCTGCCTGCGCCTCCCTTACTACAAAGGAGGGACAGTCCCAAAACTCAGCAGGGCCTGGGTCATAGCCCTTTCTCATCCCGCCCTGCATTCCTTTCTCCCAGTGCTTTTGACAACATTAACTCTTAGCTCTCATGTGCCAAGGACAGTCGAGCCTCCAAGCCTGCCCTCCAATCACTGCTAAGGTATCAGGAAGGTCAGGGGACTGAAGCAGAGCCATCCCTGGGGTGGGCAATCCTGGCAGCCCAAAGGGAAAGGACTTTGTGGCTTTACAAAGGGAAAGGACCTGTTACAGAGAGAAGCAGGAAGGGCCTGTGCTGTGAAAGATGCTTATGCTCCAACCTAGGCAAGGTGTTTGCATTTCACACACAAATGAGCCTGGGACAAATGGGAATTCCCCTCAGGGTCCCAGGACTGTGGCTCCTTCTCCTACAAGGCAGAGCTGCAGCCTGCATTGGACCCCAGCTCACTATTGGCTTTGTCACCTCCTGACTGAGCAGCAAGGAGCAAGTGACTTAACCTCTCTGCACCTGTTTCCCATCAGTAAGACAAGGGTGATTCCCAACGCTTGTGCTGTTCAGAATTAGAAATACTATGCATTGAGCTTGCTGTGCGCAGCTGGCATTCTATAAATGGCAAGCTGGTTGGTTTACCATTTTCATTTTGAGGAGGCTCTGAAATTGTGGAAAGTGAGGGGTCCTACCCCTAATATGAAAGGCGGGCAGAGATCCTGAGCTGACTTCAAGTGCCAGGATGAGCCCTCTCTTACCTTTTTTTCCACACCTGAGAGCTCAAGAGAATTTGGATTCTATTTCCAAGCTCTTTCTGGGATGAGGATGAGGGCGAGTGCCAACCTTCCACAGATCGCTGCCCGTCTCTGGCCAAAAGGAAGACTAGCAAAGTCAAAGGACAATTTTGCCTTAATTTAGCCTCATCCTGGAGACAAGTCCTCTCTCTTGGGGAGGATATAAACGTACAATTCTTAGGGCCCAGGAGCTTGTCCCCACCTTATAGGCAGTGGGGAAAATGGTTCAACCCAGCTCTACCACTTACTTGCAGGGTGACTCTGGACATGTTACATAAACTTAAGTTTTGCTTTCTCACCTCTGAGATATGGACACTGATGGGATCTACCTTATAGACTGGAGGTGAGGACTACGTGAGATATGCAAAGCTTGGCATGCAGAAAGTGCCAACAAATGTTGACTGTTACTATTTTATTTTGGTGCATAATAAGAATTCAGTTGGATAACCATTTTATTGAGATCATGCCACATATAATAAGGCATTCTTCTAGACTCTGCAAACCACAGGCTGACATGAATGCAGTAACTACAACACTCAGTAGGCTGCAGTGACTTTTTTTTTTAAGTGCATGAGACACAGGAGAGAAGAGTCCAAGAGGAAATCAGGAAAACCTTTGTAACAAATTGACACTGAAGCTGAATCTTGAAGTTGGGATTCTGCAGTTGGAGATGGTGGAAGGAGATGGAATTTTCCAGGCAGAGAGCAGGGCCTGGAGGCTGGGAAGGAAGCATGTTCGAGAACCATGGTTTGGTGCAGGATGGGACACATGGGGGTGTGCTGAGCACAGCAGGACCTGCATCCAAGGAGCTGCTTTGAAGCTGGGTTTTGCTCCTTACTGGGGGATCTTTGGTGAGTCATTCAATATCTGACCTTCTGACTCC
Source organism: Myotis nattereri (assembly GCF_964212035.1). Lineage (NCBI taxonomy): Eukaryota > Metazoa > Chordata > Mammalia > Chiroptera > Vespertilionidae > Myotis > Myotis nattereri. Next base: position 110,997,994 of record NC_138076.1, read on the forward strand.
ACAGATGTACAATGGGCGATATAACACACCCAACTCATGGGTTATTGCAAAGACTGAATGCTTAGCTGTGTCTAAGAAGCACTGCAGAAACTATAGAGCATTATGCAAGTATCAGTAATCTCTGTTGTGGGCCCTCCCAGGCAATGGAGGAAGCAGGGTCACCTTCTGGGCTCGGTTGCAACATGAAAAGAGAAGAGAAACTGCCTGGGCTGATGGGCTGGGAGCATTTCCTGCTGCTGCTGGGTGCTGCCATCCATTGCTGTCACCCTGAACTCTGGTGCCAAACTTGAGGCAGAGCCAGAACGCACTGAGCTTGCAATCTAAATTTCCAGGCTGGTTTAGAGTTCTCGGTATCTGAACACACTTGTCTAGAAGATAGCAATACCCTGAAAGAAACTTGGGTCACGTGCTTTGGAGACAGGTGGAGTTCAAGTTTGGTTTCTCCTTGTCCTTGGAACATATTCTTTAAAAAATAAGGAAAAGAAAAAAGCTTTTAGCAAAAGAATATGCCAGAGGAGCACAGACTTTCTTTGATCTTCACAGGTTGGGATTGAAACAGGGAAGGCTCCAGAAGGTTGGTGGCTTCAATGAAGTCGATTGCTGATTCAGAATTAAAACCTGGGTCTGTCAAATAACTCTTTCCCAAACCCTTAAGTCCCAATTACATGGATTCCAGTGTTGAAACATCAATGATTATTATCAATTAATAGTAGAAAAAAAAGCATAGGATTTGAAGCTAAGAGACTTGAATTCAAAGACCTGGTTCTTCTACTCGCTGGTCCATAATTTTCACCTCATCCTTGATAGGAAGCCCCTGTCTTCTCTTTAGAAAAAAAAATGGGGATGATCATATCTATGGCACTAAATTGTGGACAATTTGTGATAATATATGTGAATGCATAGTAAATAAAAGCCTGGTCCATGATGGATATTAAATTAAAGCATGGATACTAAATAACTTGGGCAGCAGCTTTTTTATTTTAAATAAGTAACCAGCGAGTGTATATCAATTGCTAGGTGCTCTGGGGAAACAAAGGAGAAACATCAGTCTCCAACTCTGGCTGAAATGTATTATTGGTGTTCTATCAGAAAAGACACTAACAAGGAAAAAAAAAATTAATCCTCATGAGTGGGTCCTGATTGGTCAGGAAATGTCTTCTCTAAGCCCACAGTGACTCTCACCACCAGATGGCACTCACATATGAATAAGAACATTGGCTAGGACTACACTCAGCTTTTCTGAAGAGGCAAAGTTGGAGGATGATAGCAGAACACTGAACAGTGAGAAGCAGGAGCTGTCCCTATCAGGCTTGTTCTTTCTGCTGAAGGAATGTACAATCTAACAAAGAACACTAAAACAGACATACAAAATTAAGAGGGAAATGTATAAAAACTGCAGGACTCCCCGTAACCAAGTGGAAGTTCCAATTAAGATAAGAGCTGTTGGGAGGCTTCATAGAATGTGGGACTAGAGAGTGGGGGTCTTATTATAAGGGATCTAAAGCAAAGGGCAAAGGAGTGTATCCTTAATGCAGCAGCAAGGTGTCCCCTCGAGTTCTAGGCAAGGCAGTGACTGATGAAAATTACATTGTGGGAAAATAGCACTAGACCGGAAGCAATAAGGGTGTGTGTGTGTGTGTGTGTGTGTGTGTGTGTGTGTGTGTGTGTGTGTGTTGGAGGTAAGAAAAGATGGAGGGAATGGTGAGATGAAGGACAGGTGCTTAGGGAGTGGCAAAGGGGTGCAGGGAGCAAGGGAAGTGACTGCCACTTCCACCTGCACTGTCAGCCCTCTGGAAGCACAATGCCATACACACAGTATGCATGCACAGTGCCCAGTTGGGAACTTCATGTCCCAGTCCTCTTACAGTAGCTGGATCCATGTGGGTGAGTCTGGGCCTCCCAGAGTGTGCTGGCATAACTGCCCATTGCACCTTCCTAAGAGATTGTCCAACTCTCTTCCTCCTTCCCCCAACTGGGTGTAGTCACCCAGGGTGAGGCCATGGCAGAACCCCAGCCTGGTTCCAGGAGGACTGTGAGGAAATCCCTTCAACTCCCACCCAACCTCTTGTCCTCCCCCAGAAATCAACTTCAGTTGTACTAAGCCAGAGAAACTTTGGGGTTTAGCAAAGCGAATAGCAAGGTTTTGATAAATCTGTTGAATTAACGTAAATTTAACTGAATTCTAGGAGTTGTAACTAGCAAGGGCTAAAGCTTTAGTCTTCCTAGGAGCTTCTCAGCCTATATGTTTCAATAAAATATGAAGTTGGAAGCCTCCAGAGTCCCAACCATGACCACGGGGGTTGCCAAGTGTGGGTGGGTGTGGCCTCCTCAAATAGTTTTCTTTTTTTTAATCCTCACCTGAGGATATGTTTATTGATTTTAGAGAGAGGGGAAGGGGAGGAGGGGGAGAGAGAGAGAGATGAATTAGTTGCCTCCCGTACTTGCCCCAACAGAGGATCAAACTCACAACCTTTTTTTGTGTGTGTATGGCATGACACTCCAACCAACTGAGCCACCTAGCTGGGGCTATAATTTTCTTAAGGGTTGGTCTGTAAGACTTTTTACAAGGTTCTTAATTGCCAATTTCACTTTGAAGTATCTAAAGGCCAAGGGCAAAGTCTTCTGAGATATTTCTCTACCCAGCTTCTTTCATGATTCCTAGTCACCCATGAATTCTAATCCTGAATGAATAGTGATGATTGAGCAAGACACTCCCACATGCCAAAAAGATTCCTGGGAAGTTATAGAAATAAGAGAAAAATCTTTTTATCCCTGTCCACAAAAAGAATCAAGGTTTCATGGCCCTGGAGGTCCTTCAAAAGGTCCAGATTAATGAGAAGTCAGAACACCATGTTCAGCCCTTTAAAGAAAAATCATCTATGCTCATTCGTGTTAAACCAACCTTCCTTCCCAACCTTTTTTTTTCTAGCTTTTTACCCAAAATCAACACAGTAGGGCATTCTTGTGCAGTGACATCCAAAGTAAATGGTTCTTGCTTGAGTTCTTTGGCAGGAAGGGGACAGGAAGAAAGCATTGTAGACATAGAGGAGCAGAAACACAACAAATCCCAGAAATGAGGAAGAGTTTATAAATACCAGAATCATTTTAAAGGAGATTAGCATCAGGCCTAATGAAAATCAGGAACTTTGGCTAATGGCACCCAGCACAATTCTGGTGCAAAGTCAGCTCTTAATAAATACTAGTTTCCTGCATTCTATCTTGACACTTTCAGGTGAGGGTTTGTGAGGTGAAGAGATTCCATGGCAGTCTGGCAGAAATGAGTGTTCTCCTAAAACTTGGTTAGAAGAATCCTTGAAGCCCTAGAGGTCCTCTAATACACCCTTCATTTTATAGCTGAAGAAGCCAAGCCCCAGTGGAGGAAGGGACTTCCCTGAGCTCATAGTTTGTGAGTCAGAGGAGAAGAGCCTGAAGCACTGATCTCCTGATTGGGCTTTCCAAGACTTGGAGAAGCAGGACCCAGGGCCTGGTGGTGGAATGGCCACATGAGACAATGGACAAAGCCAACTTTGCAGCCAGGTCCTCCTACATGCTGCCGCCTCCTCTTCCTTTGGCAGGTCCCTTTATTTCTCTGGCCCTAAGCTTCCCATCTGTAAAGTGGTCATGTTAACATGATGGTGCTGAGAACTCAGGTGGATGAATGGAACACAAAGCACCTGGCTCATTCTGGGGCACATTGCCAGTTAGGAGGAAGAGGACGAACATGGAAAAGGTAATAGATAGACACAGACAATGCCCATCTGGGAATCTGAGCACCCACTTGATGTTGCAGATGACTTTTAGAGCCCCAAGTCAATGTCCAGGTGAGCTTGTCCTGGTTTTATGTGAACATTCTGGTTCCTTCTACTGCTCAAATGAAACTCTTGAGCCACTGAGGAAGGAAGATTTGTGTTATCCCTCAGAACTCTCCAGTATTTCCCCCTCCTATGAAAGTAGAAATGCCAAGTTAAAGATTGTTATGCAAAGTAGGGAGAGAATCCAGTCAGTCTTTCAAGGGCTCCAAACTTCAGCTCCTCAGGCAGAAACGGGTCTTTTCCATTAACACCCAAGAGTGACCCAACTTCCCTCTGAACATCTTCACCCATCTGGGCTTCAGCATTGCTGACCAGATGAAGTCCCTGGTGCAGCTGGTTCTGGGCTCTACGAAAAGATTAAAAAAAGTAGAAACAATGTTCCTAACTCAGATACACACACAGCAAAACTCTTACACTAAAACAAGAGCACTTGGTCTCTTACTTCCCATGGCCACACATGGAGCTGCTGTTTCCTGGACTGCTCTATGCGTGTCCCATTTTTCCTTCTTGGTGTCATTCACTCCATTCAGCCCAGCATGCACAGAGTAGACAGTGCGGTGAGCAAGAGATGCCTGAAGAAACAGACCACACAGGTCTGGACTTGGGGGAAAGCTGTGCCACTCTGGGCATTTTCACATTCATTCTGCACCAATACCCCCTAAGTATGTTCATATCCCCATTTTAAAGCAAAGGAAATGAGTTTTAGAGAAGCTGTCATCTACCATAGCCAACAAGCTGCAGAACGGAATTTGGACCCAAGACCCTGGGGTCTCCTGGTTCTCCCATACTCGTTCACCCTGAATGACTCAGATGACATAAAAAACAGTAGAGTTACAAAGCTGGGCTCAAAACAGAGGCATTGGCGAGCTTGGAAATGGTTTGATCGCTATTCCTAGGAGGCAATGGCAAGAATACTTACTATTTACTGGTGGCAGTTACCCAAGCACTAGATTCTAAGCATTTTATGTGCAGAATCTCATTTAATCCCTTTTGTACTCAGATAAGGCAGTCATTACTATCCCAGTATTATATCTGGGAAGACAGGTTTAGAAGACAAGCAGCCCATGATCTCACAGCAAGATGCCTGATGGAGCTGGTACTGAAACCTGGGTGTGGAGAATGTGGAAGCTTGTGCTCTGACCTGTGGGCGTGGCAGCAGCTGAGGGGAGGGCATCCTCACACTCCTATAAAGCATGGGTACAGATATGCGGTATATATAGCCTACGATCATGCAGACATGTTCATTAATACAACAGTGCAGCCTCTCAGTCCAGTCACCACTGATTAGGAGAAAAATCCATGACTACTGACAACTTATCCAATTATCTTGGTGATTATAATAGGGCTTTTTGGAAATTGGGCTGATTTAAATTGCCTAAAATCCTTAGGATTGCCAAAGTAGAACAACTTTTTATTTTTTATTTTTTTATTGATTAAATTATTACATATGTGTCCTTATCCCCACATTACCCCCAACCCTCCTCTCATGCACTCACCCCCTGTTGTCTATGTCCATTGGTTAGGCCTATAAGCTTGCATATAAGTCCTTTGGCTGATCTCTCCCCTTTACCCCACCCTTCCCTATCTTCCTTCCGAAGTTTGACAGTCTGATTGATGCTTCTCTGTCTCTGGATCTGTTTTTGTTTATCAGTTTATGTTGTTCATTATATTCCACAAATGGGTGAGATCATGTGATATTTATCTTGCTCTGACTGGCTTATTTCACTTAGCATCATGCTCTCCAGCTCCATTCATGCTCTTGCAACTGTAAGAACTCTTTCTTTTTTTACCGCTGCATAGTATTCCGTTGTGTAGATGTACCACAGTTTTCTAATCCAGTCATCTACTGATGGGCACTGAGGCTGTTTCCAAATCTTAGCTATGGTGAATTGTGCTGCTAAGAACACAAGGGTGCATATATCCTTTCTGATGGGTTTTTCTGGTTTCTTGGGATATATTCCAAGAAGTGGGATCACTGGGTCAAATGGGAGTTACATTTTAAGTTTTTGAGGAAACTCCATACTGTTCTCCACAGTGGCTGCACCTGTCTGCATTCCCACCAGCAGTGCACGAGGGTTCCTTTTTCTCCACATCCTCGCCAACACTTGTCCTTTGTTGATTTGTTGATGATAGCCATTCTGACAGGTGTGAGATGGTACCGCATTGTTGTATTCATTTGCATCTCTCAGATGATTAGTGACTTTGAACATGTTTTCATATGTCTTTTGGCCTTTCTTCTGTCTTCTTTCGAAAAGTATCTATTTAGGTCCATTGCCCAATTTTTGATTGGGTTGTTTATCTTCCTTTTGTTAAGTTGTATGAGTTCCCTGTAAATGTTGGAGATTAAACCCTTATCGGTGATAACATTTGCAAATATGTTCTCCCATGCAGTGGGCTTTCTTGTTGTTTTGTTGATGGTTTCCTTTGCTGTGCAAAAGCTTTTTATTTTGATGTAGTCCCATTTGTTTATTTTCTCTTTAGTGTCCATTGCCCTAGGAGCTGTATCAGTGAAGAAATTGCTTCGGCATATGTCTGAGATTTTGCTGCCTGTGGATCCTCTAGTATTTTTATGGTTTCCTGTCTTATATTTAAGTCCTTTATCCATTTTGAGTTTATTTTTGTGTATGGTGTAAGTTCGTGGTCTAGTTTCATTTTTTTGCATGTATCTGTCCAGTTTACCCAACAGCATTTATTGAAGAGGCTGTCTTGACTCCATTGTATGTTCACGCCTCCTTTGTTGAATATTAATTGAGCATAGTGGTTAGGGTCGACTTCTGGGTTCTCTATTCTATTCCATTGGTCTGTATGTCTGTTCTTGTGCCAGTACCAGGCAGTTTTGAGAACAGTGGCTTTGTAATACAGCTTGATATCTGGTATTGAGATCCCACCTACTTTGTTCTTCTTTCTCAGGATTACTGCAGCTATTCGGGGTCTATTTTTACTCCAGATGAATTTTTGGAAAGTTCATTCTAGGTCTGTGAAATATGCCGTTGGTATTTTAATGGGGAGTGCATTGAATCTATAGCTTGCTTTGGGTAGTTTGGACATCTTGATGATGTTGATTCTACCAATCCATGAAAATGGTATGTTCTTCCATCTGTTTATGTCTTCCTCTAGCTCCTTTTTCAGTGTCCTGTAGTTTTCCGCGTATAGGTCTTTTACCTTCTTACTCAAGTTTATTCCTAGGTATCTTAATTTTTTTGGTGTGATGGTAAATGGGATTGCTTTTTTAGTCTCTCTTTCTGTAAGTTCATTATTAGGTGTATAGAAATGCCATAGATTTCTTGGTGTTAATTTTGTATCCTGCTACATTGCCGAATTCATTTATTAAGTCTAATAATCTTTGGATGGAGTCTTTAGGGTTTTCTATGTACAGTATCATGTCATCTGCAAATAAGGACAGTTTTACTACTTCTTTTCCAATTTGGATTCCTTTTATTTCTTCTTCTTGTTTGATCGCAATGGCTAGTACTTCCAGTACTATGTCGAACAGGAGTGTTGAGAGTGGGCATCCCTGTCTTATTCCTGTTCTTAGGGGAAATGGTTTTAGTTTTTGCCCATTGAGTATGATGTTGGCTGTGGTTTTGTCACTTATGGCTTTTATTATGTTGAGGTATGATCCTTCTATTCCCACCTTGCTGAGAGTTTTTTTTGTCAAAAATGGCTGTTGGATTTTGTCAAATGCTTTTTCTGCGTCAATTGATATGACTATGTGATTTTTATCCCTCAATTTGTATATGTGATGTATCACGTTTATTGATTTGCTGATATTGTACCATCCTTGCATCCCTGGGATACATCTTACTTGGTCATGGTGTATGATCTTTCTGATGTCCTGCTGGATCCGATTTGCTAGAATTTTGTTGAGGATTTTGGCATCTATGTTCATGAGGGATATTGGCCTTTTATTCTCTCTCATGGTGTTGTCTTTATCTGGTTTATGGTATTAGGGTGATGCTGGCTTCATAGAATGTGCTTGGAAGTGTTCCTTCCTCTTGAATTTTTTGGAATAGTCTGAGGATAGGTTTAGTTCTTCCTTGAATGTTTGGTAAAACTCCCTTGTGAAGCTGTCTGGCCCTGGGCTTTTGTTTGCTGGAAGCTTTTTGATGACTGCTTCAATTTCTTCCATAGTTATTGGCCTATTGAGATTTTTAGAATCTTCCTGATTGAGTTTTGAAAGGTTTTATTTTTCTAGGAATATGTCCATTCCCTCCAGGTTGTTTAGTTTGTTAGAATAGAGTTGTCCATAGAATTTTTTTAAACAATCTTTTCTATTTCTTTGGGGTCTGTTGTTATTTCACCTTTTTCAGTTCTGATTTTGTTCATTTTGGTCCTCTCTCTTTGCTTCTTGGTGAGCCTGGCTAGAGGTTCATTAATCTTGTTTATCCTCTCAAAGAACCAGCTCTTGGTTTCATTGATCTGTCTATATATATATATATATATATATATATATATATATATATATATATTCCTATGTCATTCATTTCTGCTCTGATCTTTATTATCTCCTTCCTTCTGCTCACTCTGGGCTTTTCTTTTTGTTCTCTTTCTAATTCTTTGAGTTGTAGAGTTAGGTTATTTATTATCATTTTGTCTTGTTTTTTTTTGAGGTAGGCTTGTAGAGCTATAAACTTCCCCCTGGGGACTACTTCCATTGTGTCCCATAGATTTTGGATTGTTGTGTTTTTATTGTCCTTAGTTTCCAGGATGTTTTTAATTTTTTTCTTTGATCTCTTTGGTAACCCAATCATTGTTTAATAGCATGCTTTTCACCTTCCAAGTGTTTGAATTTTTTGGATTGTTTTTATTGTAGTTTATTTCTAATATTATGCCATTGTGGTCTGAGAATATGCTTGATATGATTTCAATCTTCTTGAATTTAGGAAGACTTTGCTTGTGACCCAATATGTGGTCAATTTTTGAAAATGTCCCATGTGCATTTCAGAAGAACATATATTCCATGGCTTTGGGGTGAAATGTTCTGAAGATGTCAATTAAGTCCATTTGATCTAGTGAGTTGTTTAGGATTGCTGTTTTTTTGCTGATTTTTTGTGTAGAGGATTTATCCAGTGATGTCAGTGGTGTATTAAAGTCCCCGACTGGGACGGCCCTGGTGAGGTTGAGACGGCCCCAGTGAGGTTGAATTGGCCCCGGTGAGGTTGAGGCAGCCCCTGTGAGGCTGAAACGGCCCCCATGAGGCTTGGACGGCCCCTGTGAGGCTGAAATGGCCCCTGTGAGACTGAGAGGGCCCCTGGGAAGCTGAGAAAAATACCACATGAACTCACTCATTTATAGATAATAAGAAACATTATAGACTGATGAACAAAAATGGATACAGAGGCAGAGCAGCATTGAGCAGAATGTCAAACTACAGTGGGAACCCTGGGGAGGGTTGGGGGGAGTAGGAGATCAACCGAAGGACTTATATACATGCATATGAGAATAACTGATGGACACAAGACACTGGAGGGTGGGGGAAGCTGGGGAAATGTCAAGGGGGAGAAAAAAGGAGACCTGTGTAATACTCTTTGTAATACTTTAAGAAATAAAATAAATAAATAAAATAAGGTCCCCTACTATGATTGTATTGTTGTTGATCTCTCCCTTGATATCTTCCAGGAGTGTTTTTATATATTTGGGTGCTCCTGCATTGGGTGCATATATGTTTATCTGGGTTATATCCTCTTGTTGTATCGATCCCTTTAGTACAGGGGTGGGCAAACTTTTTGACTCGAGGGCCACAATGGGTTCTTAAACTGGACTGGAGGGCTGGAACAAAAGCATGGATGGAGTGTTTGTGTGAACTAATATAAATTCAAAGTAAACATCATTGATTCTTACTTAAGTTGTTGATTTTTTCCTCCATCCGATTTATGAACTGTATGATCCTTATTCTGAATTCTTTCTCTGACATATTGCATACCTCTGTTTCACTTAGCTGCTTTTCTGGCGAGTCCTCCTTTTCTTTCCTTTGGGGTTTTTTTGTTTACCCATTTTTGGTCTCACCGACTGATCTAGGTGTCGAGTTGTGCAGGGGCTGCTCCTTGGGTGGCAGTGGCTTCTTGGGCTGCAGTTGCTCCTCGGGTGGTCGCGGAAGTGGCTGCTCCTCAGTTGGCAGCAGCTTCTCTGGTGGGTGCATTTTGCAGCAGTGGTGTCTCCTCTGGCTGGTGGGAGAGGCTGCTCACACAGCTACTGTTCCTTGGACAGGGGTGGCTGATCATGAAGCTGCTGATCCTCAGATGGGGGTGGGCTGAGCACGGCTGCTGCTCCTTGGACGGGGGTGGGCTGTTCATGTGGCTTCTGCTCCTTCGGGGGTGGACTGCTCACGTGGTTGCTGCTCCTTGTATCAGGGCTGGCTGCACGCTGCTGCTGTTTCTCAGATGGGGTGGGCTGCTTGTGAGGCTGCTGCTTCTTGGACAGGAGCAGGTTGCTTACAGGGCTACTACTCCTCATACAGGTGCGGGCTGCTGGCGCAGTTACTGCTCCTTGGATGGGGGACGGGCTTCTTGCATGGAGAGTAATTGGAACTGAGAACAAGCCTAAACAAAGCACTTAATTCCCAAAACCCTTTGTACATAAGCTGGTGGGTGAGGAAAAACTGACCCATTGGCACAAGCCATTGAAAAGAGGTTGGTCTACTTTAGCACTAAGGGAAAAGTTCCCCTGAGAATTCAGAACTCCAGGCCTTCTCTTTATAGAGGTGGAAGTTGAGTTGACATCACCCTAGCATCTCCCAGCCACATAAAATTGGCTGCAAAACAGATCTGTAAGGACTTTTACAATGAAGCCACAGGAGATTATCATGAATGAAGAATGCCCTACTAAATGCAAGCTAGTAATCAAACTGACAAAATTCATGAGGAAACAGCCCACCGTTAGCAAAAGTTCACAAACGGAATGGGCGGCAAAATTCAAGCTGTAACTATTTAAGATGATAAAATGGCCATATGAAAGGAATGGAAAAGAATGCTGAACCCTATAAAAATACAAAGCAATGAATCAAATTATTTAAAAAGAGCAAGCTCCTATTTAAAAATAAAGCATGGGGCCGAGACCGGTTTGGCTCAGTGGATAGAGCGTCGGCCTGCGGACTGAAGGGTCCTGGGTTCGATTCCGGTCGGGGGCATGTGCCTGGGTTGCGGGCACATCCCCAGTGGGAAATGTGCACGAGGCAGCTGATCGATGTTTCTCTCTCATCGATGTTTCTAACTCTCTGTCTCTCTCCCTTCCTCTCTGTGAAAGATCAATAAAATATTAAAAAAAAAATAAAGCATGGGGAGGGGTTGAAAACTACAACTTGGACTTTCAGAAATGAAAACTATACTATTTTAATTGCAAGCTCCACAAAAAGGTGAAATAACAGAATATACACAGTACAAGAGAGATTTGGTAGAACTGACTGGTGCATCTGAAATAAAGAGATCAAACTTGTGCACGGGAACTCAGAGATATGGAAACCAGCAGAAAAGTCATCACACTAACAGGTGTTTCAGGAGAAAATAGGCAGATATGAGCAGATAATTATTTACATCTTCAAATTCAAGAAGTTGAAGTCCCAAAAGGTATAAATCAATAGAAATCCAGAGTGGAGAAAAGAGGAAGCCCATTTTGAATTGCAACTGACACACTTTAAAATCAACACAGACCATGTTATGGATCAGATGTATCTCCTTTTTCATGCAATAAAGATGAATTTCCTTTCTGTCTTCCATGGGACATAGTTTGAGAGTAGCACAGCTAGCAAGGAGTGGGGAATTTGAGTGAAGGGAAGCTTCCTTAAGGCAGAAAACTGGGAAAGGAGAGGTAGAAAAGGAAAGTGAGAGGGTGAGGCCTAGTGGAGGGAAGATGTTAGAGGAAAGGATCTGGCTTCTCTGAGTGCAGGAAGACCTTCTCTGAAGGAGCTACTGAGGCTGGTGTAAGGAAAGAATTAATGCCATGTATCGGGTAGGGACACACTAAGGGAAAGGAGTATGGTTTAATGAAAATTCTGAGTGAGTTTTCATTAGCATTTACCAAATCTTTACTACTGGGAAAGTGGCTTTTGTCTATATCAGCGGTTCTCAACCTGTGGGTCACGACCCCTTTGGGGGTCGAACAATCCTTTCACAGGGGTCGCCTAAGACCATCGGAAAACACATATATAATTACATATTGTCTTTGTGATTAATCATTATGCTTTATGTTCAATTTGTAACAATGAAAATACATCCTGCATATCAGATATTTACATCACGATTCGTAACAGTAGCAAAATTACAGTTATGAAGTAGCAACGAAAATAATTTTATTGTTGGGGGTCACCACAACATGAAGAACTGCATTAGGAAGGTTGAGAACCACTGGTCTATGCCATAATCACTATGTTCCTATTTTGGTTACTGATGGTCTTTATTCCTACCTTTCCGTAGGGAGAGGCTGGATGATTGCCCCACCCTCACTTTGCACCCCCATTTCACATTGGAGAAAATGTAGCTGTTTTCAATTAAGCTTTATTATCATTCAAATCAACCAGCAAGATTTTCCACAGAAAGGACTATTTGTCATCATTGTGTCGTTTCTCTTGTTTGGGCCATGAACACAGGGGTTATTCTCACATTCAAATTTATCCACACACTACCAAACTTTTTTCACTTTTCCCCCCGCAAAGTTTGCCAGTCTTAGGCAACTATTTGGTTAAGAAGTGGTTTGCATTGAGAAGTAATAAAGATTCATATTTCTGGAATAAAGTATTAGAAAGTTATATTTAAATTTGTCCTAGTTATTATCTCAGAGGAATATAAACATATTTTAGAGCTGAAAAGGATCTTGGACATGATTGTTACATAATCACTCAACTGGTGCAGCCTTTTTTAATCCTCTTTAAAAGACCCCTAGTGCAGCCTAGCCAGTTTGGTTCAGTGAATAGAGCATCGGCCTGGGGACTGAAGGGTCCCTTGTTAGATTCCAGGAAGGGCACATGCCCAGACTGTGGGCTTGATCCCCAGTAGGGGGCATGCAGAAAGTAGCCAATCAATGATTCTCTCTCATTATTGATGTTTCTATCTCCCTCTCCCTCTCCCTTCCTCTCTGAAATCAATAAAAATATTTGAAGAAAATAAAAAAGAAAACACCCCTAGAGCAGATCATCAGTAATGGTTTGGAAAGCCCTTTTGACATTCTCAAATATCAAATACACCTTCCTTTTATGACTGTGGAAATACTATACTGAAAATCTGGAGTTCAACAAAATGAATCAAAAAAATATTCTACTCACTCAAGGCTTTGACTTTATACATTCTGCTCCAATATCCATTTAACAAAAGTATTAAGTGTATATTTCAATGCTGGGGCTGACCAGCAGACCCTGAGTGATGGATGGATAGATTACTCTGACACACGTTTCTGTGAAAGAGAAGGCTAAGGGGCTTGTTTGGCATTAGGCAACAAAACAGCCCTGATTGCCTGCCTGGTTAGCTTTTAATTGTAACAACAGCTTGAACTAAATTTAATATCTAGAAAAAATCAGCAGGGTAAGTTTCCTTGAGAAGGCACATGCTTCTACAAGGTCAGGTCTTTAAAGACTAAACATAGAGATTCTAGCAAAACACCCAGGGGATCAGACTTGTTTGGAAAAGTCAAGGTAAGGGCTGCCGCCTTCAGCAAGGTATTCCCAGAGCCCCCCGACCTTTTGGAGAATCCTCCTTACAGACACTCTAACCAAGTCCTGTGCTTCCCCACATTTCAAAGCATCTCTAGCTTTGGTCCTAATGTATACAAACCAAGGCTATAAATATGCCATTGTCCTTGTTCTTTAATCATGTTTAAATGACTGCACATATGTTTGTTCTCATTTCTATCACAAGGATTTCAATAAGACAAAGCATTTCTTTCTGAAATCAATAAACAAATTGTTAAGATCACTTTCACATATAAAGGAACTACTGCCATTTTGACCCATAAATCTCTTAAGATAGTACATATTACCAATAAAGCCTTTTATGCATCTTATATTAACTTATGTTTAATATCCCTAGCTGGTTTGGCTCAGTGGATAGAGCATCGGCCTAAGTACTGAAGGATCCCGGGTTCGATTCCAGTCAAGAGTACATGCCTGGGTTTGGGGTTGGATCCCCAGTAGGGGGTGTGCAGGAGGTGGCCAATCAATGATTCTTTCTCATCATTGATGTTTCTATCTCTCTCTCCCTCTCCCTTCCTCTCTGAAATCAATAAAAATATAAAAAATAATAAAGTAAGTTTAATAGAGGCTTCTATTCTATAAAAGACAATAATAGCCACCTTGATGAGTGCTTACTACAAACCACAACCTGTACTAATACATTTCTGGGAGGTATGTTAGCCCCATTCTACAGGTGAGGAAATTAAAGTTGTGGAAGGGTCTCCTGGGCAAATGGCTGGGACCCCGACTCTATACCACCTCTTCATAAAGCATGGAAAATATTGTTCTAATCTCTGTGTCTTAATCATTCAAGGCTGGAAAGAGTTAATATACAGAAAAATACAAAGGATCTAGAAAGTATTTGAGACTCCTGCCCATCTCACTGCACACTGGAGTATTTCATTGAGATAAGGATTATGCTTGAGATATCTCACCCTTTCTGTCTAGTGAGCAGAGTCTCTTGGGCATTTCTCTCACACACCTGAGTTCTGCATGGGTCTACAGGATTGAACTGAGAGGGGTAATTGTGGACCATCAGAACACGCAAGAAGAAAGTGCTGAAAATTGGAGACTGCTATTGCTTAAGTCAAGCCTAAAAGCCAGGAAGCATTTCCCCTATGGGGAAATCCACCAATTCTATCCTGTTCCCTCAACAAAGGATAATTGCAGTTATTAAGCTGACTTAAAGGCTGGGCAGTCTGTACAGGATTTCTACACAATTTCCTCCCCTGCAGGTTGACAGCAACCTGAGTCAACTCAGATGTCAAGATAGGCTGATATGAATAGTTTTCTACTTACAGGCCATTCCTTGGGTTTGAAGCTCTTTTTATTAAACTTTAGAGTAGAGCAATGCACAAAAGAGTCTTTTCTGCTGTGGATTTAAGTGGGTGAGACTGGGGAGGAAAAACACTTCTGGTAAGTAATTATTCTGGAACACTATGCAAATGTCTCACCTCCTGAGCCCTGAAGTGGGATGGAATGGGGAAGCAACGTGAATGTGACTGTCATCTAGAGGTGAGGTGTTGAAAGAGGCCTGATGGGGAGAGGAGAGGGAGGGGTTCCTGACAAATGCCTCTGTGGTTTGTGCTGACGTGTATACCTGGAGTGGGTGCAGGTGTGCCCAAGGGTAAATTCTAGGGAGCATACCTCTGTGGGTTGTTTGTTAAGGTGGACTTTCCCTGTGCCTAAACTAGTGAGTTCTAATAAAGCAGCTTTTATTATTTCTTAGGGTCAATGCTCAGTGATTTGGAACTGAATAGGTAGATAGCAAACACTCCAGTCAGTCTCTGAAAACTCATGCCTTTGGCCACCAGAGTGGACAGCTGGGTTCCCAGGGCTGTCACTCAGTGGACTCACTGCTGACATGGCCCACTGGTTCCACTTAATGGGGTTGGTTGACACCCTTTCTGTGCTGCTACATATTGCTTACTATCAGTCCTGAGTACCACCCCATTGTCCCTACAGAGGGGAGGATGGGCCCACATCAGCACCATCTACCAACTGACAAGCCATTGCCTCTGATGTTCCAGTCCCTCCTGTCCCCTAGACTGTGCCCCCACCCATCCTGCCCTGCTGCTCACCCCTGACCTCCTCACCCATGGAGCCTTGTTCTTGAGCAATGTCTGCCCCAGACTAAGCACTCTTGTTCCTCCCAAGACATCCATCCCACCTTTGATAGTCCTGGTCTCCCCTGGCCTGGTCCTGGTGTCCTGGCATTTTTCCTTCTTAGGGTGGACAAGCAGACTTTCTTCTAGACCAGTGGTTCTCAACCTTCCTAATGCCACGACCCTTTAATACAGTTCCTCATGTTGTGGTGAACCCCAATTTCATTGTTACAAATTGAACATAATTAAAGCATAGTGATTAATCACAAAAGCAATATGTAATTATATATGTGTTTTCCGATGGTCTTAGGTGACCCCTGTGAAAGGGTCGTTTGACCCCCAAAGGGGTGGCGACCCACAGGTTGAGAGCTGCTGTTCTAGACACTCATGAAGCCCAAACAACAAAAACAGTTTCAGATCCCCTGAGACTGTTATGCACATTGTGCCATTTTTCCTCCCAGTGCACAATGGCAGGGACACTGTGTCTAGGTTTATTCTAGGTGCTCCAACTCAGTCAAGGAGAGATATTTGGACAAACTTTTCAACCCATGCTTCACTTGTGCTCACTATCCTGGTTTCTACATCATCAAAACAAAACTCAAAACACAGTAACCAGGCTTGCTTACCCCAAAAACCTGCATTGAACAACAATGGGGTTCAAAATGCTCTGAACTGAGGAGAGTAAAGAATTCTGTCCCTCAACTTTCCCAGGCCTCGAAGGTGACAGGCTTACTACTTCTGACAAACTCACACCCTCCCAGAAATATTTCCTTTTAAAAAACTTATTACGATATAGTTAACTAATGGCTTAGAAAGTTTCCCTGGAGAACCCTTCACTGTAGAAGACACTGATGATGCAAGCAGAGCTGGCAAGAAGAAAATGGGCCAGCTGGTGATCCCAGCCAAGTGAAGGCTCCGTAAGTCACACATAAAGTAAATGCAATGACAGCTCTAATGAGATTAGTCAACAACAAAAACTTTGAACTATCTAAGAAGAAGACATTTCAAATGTGGCTGTATATGCACTGTCTTTAAGGATGAATGGAACCCTACCTGTTATCTTGACATGATCACTGATTAAATACCTGAGTGTACTATCCTATCTAATAATAGACAAACATGGTAATTAACTGTACCTCCAACATGCTTCCCATTGGCTAATCAGGGCCATATGCAAATTAACTGCCAACCAGGATGGTGGCCGCCAGCCAGGCAGCTTGAAACTAACATGAGGCTTGCTTGCTTCAGTGATGGAGGACTCCAACATTCCCCACCTGCCGCCACCCGGCTCCTGAAACAACAGCTCCAAAAGATACAATGTTTCAATTATAGAAGCTAAAAGATGGCGGTTAATTTGCATATACCAGCTGCGAGCGAAGACTGAGGACAACATGGAGGCCAAGCGGTACAGAAGGGAGCCAAGTAGAGGCCGCGAGGACAGAAATGGAGCCAAGGCTGCAGGGGTGGGAGGCGGAGGTGGGAGGGCAAGCCCAGCCGCAGCGGCTGCGAGCGGGAGGGGCAGTGGCTTGGAGGGGAAGGGGCAGTGGCTGGGAGCGGGAGGGAAAGCCTAGCCACAGTGGCTTGGAGTGGGAGGGGCAGCATCTGGGAGCAGGAGGGCAAGCCCAGCCCCAGCCACTGGGATCGGGAGGGCAAGCCCAGCCCCAGCCACTGGGATCGGGAGGGCAAGCCCAGCCCCAGCCACTGGGATCGGAAGGGCAAGCCCAGCCCCAGCCACTGGGATCGGGAGGGCAAGCCAAGCCCCAGGGGATGGGTGCAGGAGGGCAAGCCCAGCCCCAGCCACTGGGATCGGGAGGGCAAGCCAAGCCCCAGGGGATGGGTGCAGGAGGGCAAGCCCAGCCCCAGCCACTGGGATCGGGAGGGCAAGCCCAGCCCCAGCCACTGGGATCAGAAGGGCAAGCCCAGCCCCAGGGGATGGGTGCGGGAGGGCAAGCCCAGCCCCAGGGGATGGGTGTGGGAGGGCAAGCCCAGCCCCAGCCACTGGGATTGGAAGGGCAAGCCCAGCCCCAGCCACTGGGATCGGGAGGGCAAGCCCAGCCCCAGCCACTGGGATCGGAAGGGCAAGCCCAGCCCCAGGGGATGGGTGCGGGAGGGCAAGCCCAGCCCCAGGGGATGGGTGTGGGAGGGCAAGCCCAGCCCCAACCACTGGGATCGGGAGGGCAAGCCCAGCCCCAGGGGATGGGTGCGGGAGGGCAAGCCCAGCCTCAGCCACTGGGATCGGGAGGGCAAGCCCAGCCCCAGGGGATGGGTGCGGGAGGGCAAGCCCAGCCTCAGCCACTGGGATCAGGAGGGCAAGCCCAACCACTGTGGCTGGGAGCATAAGGAGCAGCGGCTGGGATCGGGAGGGCAAGCCCAGCTGCAGCAGCTGGGAGCAGGAGGGGCAGCAGCTTGGAGGGGAAGGGGCAGTGGCAGGGAGCAGGAGGGCAAGACCAGCTGCAGGGGCTTGAAGCGGGAGCGTCGCCTGCCTCAGCGAGTTTCGCTCCCTTCTCTGCTTTGCTCCAGCTGCACGAAGCCCTATTCTTGCAGGAATATTCCTGCAATGGGCCTCTAGTCCTATCTAATAATAGACAAAGATTGAAATTAACCATAACTCCGCTACATCTCCCATTGGCTAATCAGCAACATATGCAAATTAACTGCCAACAAAGATGGCGGCTAATTTGCATACTGCAGGCAGATCCCACTGCACCACCCAAGGCAAGATCCTGGCCTGCTGTGTGTTGGGCGGGGTGGGCGGGGTGGCCGGGCGAGCGGCAGCATGTCCGAGTTGCTGTCCGCCCCAGCACAGGATCTGGGACTGCTGTGTCTTGGGCGGGGTGGGCGGGGTGGGCAGGGCAAGCGGCAGCGTGATCTGTGAGAGGGCACAGGTTGGGCTGAGGGACCCCCCTTCCCTGCCAGTGCACAAATGTTTGTGCACAGGCCTTCTAGTTACTAATAATATTTAAAATTGTATGTTGGGGGCATGCAGGAGACAGCCAATCAATGATTTCCTCTCATCATTGATGTTTCTATCTCTATCTCTCTCTTCCTTCCTCTCAAAAATCAATAAAAATATATTTTAAAAAATAAAATTATAAGTCACTTTATATTTATCTTATTTAATTTTACTTTATGTGTTTATAACATACTTACCCATCACTAATCCTATCTAATAATAGAGAAACATGGTAATTAACCGTAACTTCGCTACCCTTCCCATTGGCTAATCAGCAAGATATGCAAATTAATCACCAGCCAAGATGGCAGTTAACTGCCAACAAAGATGGCGGCTAATTTGCATACTGCAGGCAGGGTGGGACAGTGCCATTCCGCCTGCCCTGCTGCCATCCGGGCCTGCTATTTGCGACCCTGGTGGCAGGCGGCCCGTATGGGAACAGACCCAGGGCTGGCAGTGGAACCTGGTGATCGACCACTGGCCACGCCCACACAAGGCTCTCCAGCGGGGATCCCCAGACAGGTGCTAATGCACTGATCTGTCACTGGCCACGCCCACAAACAGCCCTCCAGTGGGGATCCCGGCCTATAGGTGCTAATGCACAGATCTGCCACTGGCCACGCCCACAAATGGCCCTCAGGGGGGAATCCCAGGCTGACAGGTGCTAATGCACTGATTTGCCAAAATGCACACCCGGGCAGCCTTTGCCCTGCACAAACTATGCAGCCGGGAGAGGGGAGTGGGGCCTCTGGGAGCAGGGCGGGAACTTCCTGGGGTTGGCGTCAGGCAGCTCAGAGCAGACTGTGAACTATCCCCGCTGGTAGCTGCTTGCTCATTCACTTACTCACTCATTCATTCACTCATTCACTCACTCATTATTCACTCACTCAGCAAACCCTCTCAGGTCCATGGCACCAGGCCAGGCACTGAAGTTGAAGCAGGATAAGACAGAGCTATGTCCTCAAGATGTCAGTAATTCAGTAGGGCGAGGCAGGCACGTGAACGAGGCAGTTGTACGCACAGATGCAGTGTACTGGGTTCTGTGAGGGCTGTAACTAACACCGACTTTGTTCTGTTGATAAATTGGGGCCTTGGGAGCCAGGCTGCCCAAGCCTGTAGGCCTGTGCCTAGGCCAGGAGTGGTCAGTGTCCCGGAACATGACAGAGGGTGCAGGTCGGGCTGAGGGGTCTGGCCCCACTCCTCACCCTCACCCTCAAGTGCACAAATTTTTGTGCACCGGGCTACTAGTTAATTAATAATACACATACATTGTGGTCTGTGAACAAAACTTTGGTACACTGATAATGGTGTGAAATTAAAAGGTTTTAGGAGGGAAATAAAAGGTGTTAGATGAGCACAGGTTCAGGTCACAGGGAGCCTGTTTGGTTCATAAACCCTTGAAGTTAAAAATTGTCATCACTCCAACATTACCCTGTACTTATGTTCACTGGCTCTTCAAAACCTGCATCGCAATGCTTCCACCAGCATCAAAATAATTAAAAACAGCTTTTGAAGGATCAAAGCCCAATTATAAACAGTGGGAAGCAGACTGGTATGCTAACCTCTCTTTTTTGTAACTGACATTTAAGTAGCCTGCTAAGCCTACCGGCTGAGTTAGCTGCACAGCCTCCTTTTATATTCAAATCTGTAACAGCCTTAACAGAATCTCTTGGCGTATCACTCAAAAGAAGAGTTTCATACCAAGTGAGCTGAATCAGAAGTTCATAGTGCTCTAGTCGGCAGCACGTATACGAAAATTGGAAAGATAGAGATATTAAAATGGCCTCTGTGCAAGGACGACATGCAAATTCAGCTAGGGCCAATTTGTATTTCTTTTGTGCTCAGTCTTTTTCCTATATCAAAGTTTGGGTACATTTCATTGATTTAAAAGAGTTCTTTAACCCAAATAAACAAAATCAGAAATGAAAGAGGCAAAATAACAACATACCCCACAGAAATAAAAAGGATTGTTAAAAAATATTATGGACAACTCGATTCTAACAAACTAGACAACCTGGAGGAAATGGACATATTCCTAGAAAAATAAAACCTTCCAAAACTCAATCAGGAAGAATCTAAAAATCTCAACAGGCCAATAACTATGGAAGAAATTGAAGCAGTCATCAAAAACTTCCAGCAAACAAACACCCAGGGCCAGATGGCTTCACAGGGGAGTTTTACCAAACATTCAAGGAAGAACTAAAACCTATCCTCCTCAGACTATTCCAAAAAATTCAAGAGGAAGGAACACTTCCAAGCACATTCTATGAAGCCAGCATCACCCTAATACCAAAACCAGATAAAGACAACACAGTGAAAGAGAATAACAGGCCAATATCCCTCATGAACATAGATGCCAAAATCCTCAACAAAATTCTAGCAAATCGGATCCAGCAGGACATCAGAAAGACCATGGCCAAGTAGGATGTATCCCAGGGATGCAAGGATGGTACAATTTCTGCAAATCAATAAACGTGATACATCTCATAAACAAATTGAGGGATAAAAATAACATAGTCCTATCAATTGACGCAGAAAAAGCATTTGACAAAATCCAACAGCCATTTCTTGATAAAAACTCTCAGCAAAGTGGGAATAGAAGGATCATACCTCAACATAAGAAAAGCCATATATGACAAACCCACAGTCAACATCATACTCAATGGGCAAAAACTAAAACCATTTCCCCTAAGAACAGGAATAAGACAGGGATGCCCACTCTCAACACTCCTGTTTGACATAGTACTGGAAGTACTAGCCATTGCGATCAAACAAGAAGAAGAAATAAAAGGAATCCAAATTAGAAAAGAAGAAGTAAAACTGTCCTTATTTGCAGATGACATGATACTGTACATAGAAAACCCTAAAGACTCCATCCAAAGATTATTAGACTTAATAAATGAATTCGGCAATGTAGCAGGATACAAAATTAACACCAAGAAATCTATGGCATGTCTATACACCAATAATGAACTTACAGAAAGAGAGACTAAAAAAGCAATCCCATTTACCATCACACCAAAAAAATTAAGATACCTAGGAATAAACTTGAGTAAGAAGGTAAAAGACCTATACGCGGAAAACTACAGGACACTGAAAAAGGAGCTAGAGGAAGACATAAACAGATGGAAGAACATACCATTTTCATGGATTGGTAGAATCAACATCATCAAGATGTCCATACTACCCAAAGCAATCTATAGATTCAATGCACTCCCTATTAAAATACCAACGGCATATTTCACAGATCTAGAATGAACTTTCCAAAAATTCATCTGGAGTAAAAAAAAGACCCCAAATAGCTGCAGTAATCCTGAGAAAGAAGAACAAAGTAGGTGGGATCTCAATACCAGATATCAAGCTGTATTACAAAGCCACTGTTCTCAAAACTGCCTGGTACTGGCACAAGAACAGACATACAGACCAATGGAATAGAATAGAGAACCCAGAAGTCGACCCTAACCACTATGCTCAATTAATATTCAACAAAGGAGGCGTGAACATACAATGGAGCCAAGACAGCCTCTTCAATAAATGGTGTTGGGAAAACTGGACAGACACATGCAAAAAAATGAAACTAGACCACGAACTTACACCATACACAAAAATAAACTCAAAATGGATAAAGGACTTAAATATAAGACAGGAAACCATAAAAATACTAGAGGATCCACAGGCAGCAAAATCTCAGACATATGCCGAAGCAATTTCTTCACTGATACAGCTCCTAGGGCAATGGAAACTAAAGAGAAAATAAACAAATGGGACTACATCAAAATAAAAAGCTTTTGCACAGCAAAGGAAACCATCAACAAAACAACAAGAAAGCCCACTGCATGGGAGAACATATTTGCAAATGTTATCACCGATAAGGGTTTAATCTCCAACATTTACAGGGAACTCATACAACTTAACAAAAGGAAGATAAACAACCCAATCAAAAATTGGGCAATGGACCTAAATAGATACTTTTCGAAAGAAGACAGAAGAAAGGCCAAAAGACATATGAAAACATGTTCAAAGTCACTAATCATCTGAGAGATGCAAATCAATACAACAATGCGGTACTACCTCACACCTGTCAGAATGGCTATCATCAACAAATCAACAAAGGACAAGTGCTGGTGAGGATGTGGAGAAAAAGGAACCCTCGTGCACTGCTGGTGGGAATGCAGACTGGTGCAGCCACTGTGGAAGACAGTATGGAGTTTCCTCAAAAAGTTAAAAATGTAACTCCCATTTGACCCAGTAATCCCACTTCTAGGAATATATCCCAAGAAACTAGAAACACCAATTAGAAAGGATATATGCACCCCTACGTTCATAGCAGCACAATTCACCATAGCTAAGATTTGGAAACAGCCTAAGTGCCCATCAGCAGATTAGTGGATTAAAAAACTGTGGTACATCTACACAATGGAATACTATGCAGTGGTAAAAAAAGAAAGAGTTCTTACATTTGAAATAGCATGAATGGAACTGGAGAGCATGATGCTAAGTGAAATAAGCCAGTCAGAGCAAGATAAATATCACATGATCTCACCCATTTGTGGAATATAATGAACAACATAAACTGATGAACAAAAACAGATCCAGAAACAGAGAAGCATCAATCAGAGCATCAAACCTCAGAGGGAAGGTAGGGGAAGATGGGGGTAAGGGGAAGAGATCAACCAAAGGATTTATATGCTAGCATATAGGCCTAACCAATGGACACAGACAACAGGGGGGTGAGGGCATAATTGGGGTGATAGGGGGTAATGTGGGGATAAGGACACATATGTAATAACTTAATCAATAAAAAATTTAAAAAATAAATAAATAAAGGAGTTCATTATCCCTGACCTGTGTTGTTCAGTGGTTAGAGCATGAACCTGAGCACCGAAGGGACACAGGTTCAATTCCCAGGTCAAGGGCAGGTACCTGGGTTGTGGGCTCACTCCCAGTCCCAGTGGGGGCACGTGCTGGAAGCAACCAATCTATGTGTCTCTCTCACATTGATTTTTCTCTCTCTCCCCTATCCTCCCTTCCACTATCTTTGAAAAAGCAGTGGAAAAAATATACTCTGGTGAGGATTGACAAAAATAAAAAATAAAAAACAATAATAAAAGAGTTCGTTAGATATGAATAATTTTAATACTTTCTCTTTCTATATTGTGTATATATTTTCATTTGTTTGATATTAGAAGTTTTTACATTTTTATAAACAAATCTATTGATGTTTTCTTTTGTGCTTTCTTCCATTACTTCCCTATCTCAAGATTACCATATTTCCTTTTTTTATTAACATATTTTTATTAATTTCAGAGATGAAGAGAGAGGGAGAGAGTGATAGAAACATCAATGATGAGAGAGAATCATTGATTGGCTACCTCCTGCACACCCCGCACTGGGGATCAAGCCCACAACCTGGGCATATGTCCTGACCAGAAATTGAAGCATGACCTCCTGGTTCATAGATTGATGCTCAACCAGTGAGCTATGTCGGTCGGACACCATATTTCCTTTTTTGTTGCTGTTGTTTCTTTGTTTGTATACGGTATGAGGTAGGAATGTAATTTCATTTTTTATATATAATATCATTCCTCCACTAATTTGTAATACCTACAATATCTTACATCAATTTCTCATGTAGAGAGAACCAAGATGGTGGCATAGGTTAACGCCAGAGATTGCTGCCTTGAACAACCAAATCAAAACACACCTAAAAGACGGAACGGACATCATCCAGAACCACAGGAAGGCTGGCTGAGTGGAAATTCTACAACTAGGAGGAAAGAGAATATCATACCCAGACTCAGAGGAGGCGCAGTGCGGAAGTGAAATACTCAGGTAGGGAGTGCGCGCGGAGCGGGCTGGCGGCAGAGGGCACGGTTGGTGCTTTCAATCGGGAGGGAGTCTCAGATTCTGAGCTCCAGATCTGGGCGAGTCTCTAGGGACCCAGACTCAAATGGGAGAAGCGGGACTGTCTGGCTTCAGTCGGAACTCGAAGGCAGCTTTCTCTCCGAGGTTTGCAGCGGTTGCTGGGACTCTGTGAGGCAGAGCCCCTAGGGACGGAACTGAGGGCCGCCATAACTGCTCTCTCTGGCCCACCCTGTTGATCCCGAGCCCGAGCGACCCACCTGCCCCGCCAAAGCCCTGCACAGAGCCATTTGCCAGATAGCCTCAGGCAAAGGCTAGATTAGCACCTCCCTAGAGACAGAAGTTTCCCCACTGCAGACACAGCTGATTCTCACAGCCAGCTGGCCTGGAGGTCAAATCCCCCTAGTATTAACTACAACAATCAAGGCTTAACTACAGGAGGACTGCACACAAAGACCACTAGGGGGTGCACCAAGAAAGCATAAAAAATGCGGAGACAAAGAAACAGGACAAAACTGTCAATGGAGGATATTCAGTTCAGAACCACATTTTTAAGGTCTCTCAAGAACTGTCTAGAAGCTGTTGATAAACTTAATGAGATCCTCAACAAATCTAATGAGACCCTTGATGTTATGATAAAGAACCAACTGAAAATTAAACATACACGGACTGAAATAACGAATATTATACAGACTTCCAACAGCAGACCAGAGGACCGCAAGAATCAAGGCAAAGATTTGAAATGCGAAGAAGCTAAAAACACCCAACTGGAAAAGCAAAATGAAAAAAGAATCTGAAAATACGAAGATAGTGTAAGGAGCCTCTGGGACAGCTTCAAGCGTACCAACATCAGAATTATAGGGGTGCCAGAAGATGAGAGAGAGCAAGATATTGAAGACCTATTTGAAGAAATAATGACAGAAAACTTCCCCCACCTGGTGAAAGAAATAGACTTACAAGTCCAGGAAGCACGGAGAACCCCAAACAAAAGGAATCCAAAGAGGACCACACCAAGACACATCATAATTAAAATGCCAAGAGCAAAAGACAAAGAGAGACTCTTTTTTAAAAAAAAATATATTTTATTGATTTTTACAGAGAGGAAGGGAGAGAGATAGAGAGTTGGAAACATCGATGAGGAGACGGAAGATGGCGGCGGTATAGGCAGATGCGTCCCAGGTCGTGTCCCAGAGCAAATGGAGTGAGCAGCTGAAACTAGTAACATCCACCCCGAATTGGCGAAATTGCTCAGCTGGTGAGACGGTTTGCAGCCGGGAAGAGCAGAACTCCCCTGGAAAGCAGATCCAAGCAACAGCAAACTCCTGAGCACCACACGCTCTGCTGAGGAACAGCAGCTGTACGTGAAACCTCGCCCCACCAGCCAGAAGAGCCACCACAGCTGTGAACAGCACACACCAGAGGAGCTGCTGCCAACTGAAGAGCAGCTGCTACCACAACCGCCCGAAGAGCAACCACAGACCAAGGAGTCACTGCCACCAAGGGAGCAACCACTGAACGACTCAACGTCTAGATATGTCAGTGAGATCAAACATGGGTAGACAAAGAAACCCCCAAAGGAAAGAGAAGGAGGATTCTCCAGAAAAGCAGCTAAGTAATACAGAGGCATGCAACATGACAGAAAAAGAATTCAGAATAAGGATCCTAGAGTGCATAAACCGGATGGAGGAAAAAATCGACAACCTCTGCAAGAAGCAAGAAGAAACAGATGAAAAAATCGATAACATATGGAAGAAGCTAGAAGAAACAGATGAAAAAATCAACAACTTAAGTAAGACCCAAGAAGAAATGAAGAGTGATATAGCTGCAATGAAAAACTCCATTGAAAGTATCAACAGTAGACTAGGAGAAGCGGAGGACCGAATTAGTGAATTAGAAGACAAGGAAGCAAAACACACCCAAAATGTACTGCAATTGGAGAAAAAAATTAAAAGACAGGAGGAGAGCCTAAGGGAGCTTTGGGACAACATGAAACGAAACAACATATGAATAATAGGGGTACCAGAACAACAGAAGGATGAACAAGGATTAGAAAACCTATTAGAAGAAATAATATCAGAAAACTTCCCTGAGGTGGGGAAGAAAAAAGTCACACAAGCCCAGAGAGTCCCAAACAAGGTGGACCCGAAAAGACCCACACCAAGACACATCATAATTACCATGGCAAATGTTCAGGACAAAGAGAGAATCTTACAGGCTGCAAGAGAGAGACGGAAAGTTACATACAAGGGATCTCCCATTAGATTGTCAAACGATTTCTCAACAGAAACACATCAGGCCAGAAAAGAATGGACAGAAATTTACAAAGTGATGCAAAGCAAAGGACTGAATCCAAGAATACTCTATCCAGCAAGGCTATCATTCAAACTAGAAGGGGAAATAAGAAGCTTCACAGACAAAAAAAGGCTAAGGGAGTTTATCACCACCAAGCCAGCAATGCAAGGAATGCTAAAGGGACTGGTATAAAAATAAGAAATAAAAAGCTCAGAAAGAAAACAGCCACACAAAAACAGAAATGGCTACAAACAAGTACCTTTCAATAATAACTTTAAACGTAAACGGACTAAATGCTCCAAACAAAAGACATCGAGTGGCTGAATGGATAAAAAAACATGACCCAAAAATCTGCTGTGTACAAGAAACCCACCTCATTAGAAGGGACTCACACAGACTGAGAGTGAAAGGATGGAAAAATATCTTTCAGACAAATGGAAAGGAAAAGAAAGCTGGGGTAGCAATACTTATATCAGACAAAATAGACCTCAAAGTGAAGGCCATAACAAGAGATAAGGAAGGCCACTTCATAATACTAAAGGGATCAATACAACAAGAACATATAACCCTGGTAAACATATATGCACCCAATGCAGGAGCACCCAAATTCATAAAAAAAACTCCTGGAAGATATCAAAGGAGAGATCGACAACAATACAATCATAGTAGGGGACTTTAATACACCACTGACAACACTGGATAAGCCCTCTAGACAAACAATCAGCAAAGATACAGCAATCCTAAATCACTCACTAGATCAGATGGACTTAATAGACATCTTCAGAACACTTCACCCCAAAGCCAGGGAATATACATTCTACTCAAATGCTCATAAGACATATTCAAAAATAGACCATATATTGGGTCACAAGCAAAGTATCCCCAAATTCAAGAAGATTGAAATCATAAAAAGCGTCTTCGCAGACCACGATGGCATAATATTAGAAATAAACTACAATAAAAACAACCCAAAATACTCAAACACCTGGAAGCTGAATAGCATGCTATTAAATATTGATTGGGTTACCAATGAAATCAAAGAAGAAATTCGAAACATCCTGGAAACTAATGACAATGAAAACACAACAATCCAAAACCTATGGGACACAATGAAAGCAGTCCTGAGAGGGAAGTTTATAGCTCTACAGGCCTATCTCAAAAAACAAGAAAAAATGGTAGTAAATCATCTAACTCTACAACTCAAAGAATTAGAAAGAGAGCAACAAGAAAACCCCAGAGTGAGCAGAAGGAAGGAGATAATAAAGATTAGAGCAGAAATAAATGACATAGAGACCAAAAAAACAATACAGAAAATCAATGAAACCAAGAGCTGGTTCTTTGAAAGGATAAACAAGATTGACAAACCTCTAGCCAGACTCACCAAGAAGCAAAGAGAGAGGACCCAAATAAACAAAATCAGAAACGATAGAGGCGAAATAACAACAGACCCCACAGAAATACAAATGATTGTTAAAAAATACTATGGACAGCTCTATTCCAACAAACTAGACAACCTGGAGGAAATGGACAAATTCCTAGAAAAATACAACATTCCAAAATTCAATCAGGAAGAATCTAAAAATCTCAACAGCCAATAACTATGGAAGAAATTGAAGCAGTCATCAAAAAGCTTCCAGCAAACAAAAGCCCAGGACCAGACGGCTTCACAGGGGAGTTTTACCAAACATTCAAGGAAGAACTAAAACCTATCCTCCTCAGACTACTACAAAAAATTCAAGAGGAAGGAACACTTCCAAGCTCATTCTATGAAGCCAGCATCACCCTAATACCAAAACCAGGTAAAGACAACACAATGAAAGAGAATAACAGGCCAATATCTCTCATGAACATAGATGCCAAAATCCTCAACAAAATCTTAGCAAATCGGATCCAGCAGTACATCAGAAAGACCATACACCATGACCAAGTAGGATTTATCCCAGGGATGCAAGGATGGTACAATATCCACAAATCAATAAACGTGATACATCATATAAACAAATTGAAAGAAAAAAACCACATGGTCATATCAATTGATGCAGAAAAAGCATTTGACAAAATTCAACACCCATTTTTGATAAAAACTCTCAGCAAGGTGGGAGTAGAAGGATCATACCTCAACATAATAAAAGCCATATATGACAGGCCCACAGCCAACATCATACTCAATGGACAAAAACTAACACCATTTCCCCTAAGAACAGGAACAAGACAGGGATGCCCCCTCTCACCACTCCTGTTCAACATAGTACTGGAAGTATTAGCCATTGCAATTAGACAAGAAGAAGAAATAAAAGGCATCCAAATTGGAAAAGAGGAAGTAAAACTGTCCTTATTTGCAGACGACATGATATTATACATACAAAACCCTAGAGACACCATAAAAAAACTACTAGACTTAATACATGAATTTGGCAATGTAGCAGGATACAAAATTAACCCCAAGAAATCTGAGGCATTTCTATACACCAATAGTGAACTTTCAGAAAGAGAGATTATAAAGACAATCCCGTTTACCATCGCACCAAAAAAATTAAGCTACCTAGGAATAAACTTAACTAAAGAGGTAAAAGACCTCTACTCAGAAAACTACTGGAAGTTCAAAAAAGATATAGAGGAAGACATAAACAGATGGAAGAACATACCGTGTTCATGGATTGGTAGAATCAACATCATTAAAATGTCCATACTACCCAAAGCAATCTATAAATTCAACACACTTCCCATTAAAATACCAATGGCATACTTCAGAGATCTAGAACGAACTCTCCAAAAATTCATCTGGAATAAAAAAAGACCCCGAATTGCTGCAGCAATCCTGAAAAAGACCAAAGTAGGTGGGATCTCAATACCAGATATCAAGTTGTATTACAAAGCCACTGTTCTCAAAACTGCCTGGTACTGGCACAAGAATAGGCATATAGATCAATGGAATAGAATTGAGAGCCCAGAAATTGGCCCGAACCAATATGCTCAATTAATATTTGACAAAGGAGGCAAGAACATACAATGGAGCCAAGATAGTCTCTTCAATAAATGGTGTTGGGAAAATTGGACAGATATATGCAAGAAAATGAAACTAGACCACCAACTTACACCATACAAAAATAAACTCAAAATGGATAAAGGACTTAAATGTATGACAGGAAACCATAAAAATTCTAGAAGAATCCAAAGGCAACAAAATCTCAGACATATGCCGAAGCAATTTCTTCACTGATACAGCTCCTAGGGCACTTGAAACTAAAAAGAAAATGAACAAATGGGACTACATCAAAATAAAAAGCTTCTGCACAGCAAAAGAAACCATCAACAAAACAACGAGAAAACCCACTGTGTGGGAAAACATATTTGCCAATGTCATATCTGATAAGGGCCTAATCTCCAAAATTTATAGGGAACTCATACAACTTAACAAAAGGAAGATAAACAATCCAATCAAAAAATGGGCAAAGGACCTAAATAGACACCTTTCAAAAGAGGATATTCAGAAAGCCAAGAGACATATGAAAACATGCTCAAAGTCACTAATCATCCGAGAGATGCAAATCAAAACAACAATGAGGTACCATCTCACACCTGTCAGACTGGCTATCATCAACAAATCAACAAACGACAAGTGCTGGAGAGGATGTGGAGAAAAAGGAACACTTGTGCACTGCTGGTGGGAATGCAGACTGGTGCAGCCACTATGGAAGACAGTATGGAGTTTCCTTAAAAAACTGAAAATGGAACTCCCATTTGACCCTGTGATCCCACTTCTAGGAATATATCCCAAGAAACCAGAAACACCAATTAGAAAGGATATATGCACCCCTATGTTCATAGCAGCACAATTCACCATAGCTAAGATCTGGAAACAGCCTAAGTGCCCATCAGTAGATGAATGGATTAGAAAACTGTGGTACATCTACATGATGGAATACTATGCTGCTCTAAAAAGGAAGGAACTCTTACCATTTGCAACGTCATGGATGGAACTGGAGAGCATTATGCTAAGTGAAATAAGCCAGTCAATGAAGGAAAAATACCACATGATCTCACTCATTCATGGATAGTAGAGACCATTATAAACTTTTGAACAATAATAGATACAGAGGCAGAGCTGCCTCAAACAGATTGTCAAACTGCAGCGGGAAGGCCGGGGAGGGTTGGGGGGCAGGAGGTAGGGGGGTAAGAGATCAACGAAAGGACTTGTATGCATGTATATAAGCATAACCAATGGACATAAGACACTGGGGGATAGGGGAGGCTAGGGGACTGTCTAGGGCGGGGGGATAAAATGGACACATATGTAATACCCTTTGTAATACTTTAAGCAATAAATTAAAACAAAAAAAGAAACATCGATGAGAGAGAAACATTGATCAGCTGCCTCCTGCACATCTCCTACTGGGGATGTGCCCGCAACCCAGGTACATGCCCTTGACCGGAATCAAACCCGGGACCCCCCAGTCCGCAAGCCGACGCTCTATCCACTGAGCCAAACCGGTTTCAGCGAATCTTAAGAGCAGCAAGAGAAAGAAACACAGTTACCTACAAGGGAGTACCCATACGACTGTCAGCTGATTTCTCAACATAAACTTTGCAGGCCAGAAGGGAATGGCAGGAAATATTCAAAGTGATGAATACCAAGAACCTACAACCAAGATTACTTTATCCAGCAAAGCTATCATTCAGAACTGAAGGTCAGATAAAGAGCTTCACAGATAAGGAAAAGCTAAAGGAGTTCATCACCACCAAACCAGTATTATATGAAATGCTGAACGGTATCCTTTAAGAAGAGGAAGAAGAAGAAAAAGGTAAAGATACAAATTATGAACAACAAACATGCATCTATCAACAAGTGAATCTAAGAATCAAGTGAATAAATAATCTGGTGATCATAATAGAATCAGGGACATAGAAAGGGAATGGACTGACTATTCTTGGGGGGGAAAGGGGTGTGGGAGATGCGGGAAGAGACTGGACAAAAATCGTGCACCTATGGATGAGGACAGTGGGTGGGAGTGAGGGCGGAGGGTGGGGCGGGAACTGGGAGGAGGGGAGTTATGGGGGGAAAAAAGAGGAACAAATGTAATAATCTGAACAATAAATATTTAATTAAGAAAAAAATAAAAATAAAGCTCTATTTCCTCATAGGTAAAAAAAAAATTCTCATGTAAACATGTATTTGATTTCTATTCCATTTGTTTATTTTTTATTCAATACCACTGTGCTATAAGTACTATACCTGCATGATAATTTTTCACTGGAATTGCATTGAACCTAGAGATTTATTTCTGTAGAATTTATATCTCTTTAATATTGCTTTTTACAATCATAAAACCTGGTCCATTTCTCTATTTACTTGGATCTTCGGTGTCTTTCAATAATATTTTATAACTGACTTCATAAAATTCTTGCACATTTTTGTTCATTTTAATTTGAAGTATCTTGTAGTTTGTGTGTTGTTTTTTTACACAAAGAAAGGTATTAAAGATTTTCTCATATAGAAAAACTTTAAAATAATCACTCTCAAAAGGGTGTCTTGGCCAGAAATATTTTTACCCATTAAAAACAATTTTAGATAAAAGGGAGCTCCACTTATTTTTGCTAGTTGTTTACTACCTTCTGTTACTATAAATGCTACCCTCTATTAATATACATGCATTTTTTCCAGGCCATTTTTTTGTATGTGGTAGCTCATGATGCATGTGGTAGGCAGTACTAACAGAACTAGAGAAGTCAATTGTCATTCATAACACCTGTAAGGGCTGAGTAAATCATAACACATCGTAAGGGCTCAGTAAATGTTTGCTGAATTTGTTGAATACAGGTGGGTTTTCCCCCCCACATATTTATAAGAAAATAACATTATAAATGCATTTTAATTAATGAAAGAGAAGGCAAGTCCAATCTGGACCACTTACATGATAACCATGGTTAGAATCCAGTTTGAGCTGGGCTGGAGAAAGAAGCAGGCTCAGGCCACTGAGAGGCAATCTGGTTAGGTGCCATCACCCTCAAATACTATCCAAGGACAGGGCTCTGGCCCTTTAGAGCAGGCAGCACTGTGGCCAGTCCCAGGTCCTTTGCCTAGATGTAGCCACTGTCATCAGTTAGGGTATATCTTTCCAGAACAAGGATATGTGTGTTTATACATTTGTACAGTCAAGAACATGGAGTACCACCGGGGCGGATGAGTGTCTGCTTTCCACAGGTAGCATTACTTATCCTAGGTGCTTTCGCTCACAATGCCTTGGAGATCTTCCAGTGAGTACATGCAGGTCCAACTCTTTGTAACTGCTGGATGGTGTGCCACAGACTGGAAGGATTGTAACTTGTTTAACTCTTCCTGAACTAGGTTGTTGCAAATGTTTTAGAATTGCGTTGTAAAAGCATTATTTCAAGATACATTTGAAAGGTATTTAATGGCATTTAAGGTTCTGTGCGTGCCCTTCATCTGCCTCTGAAGTCTTGCCCCCTGGATATGTACCTTTCCCCAAATACTGAACTCCAGGCAAACTTGTCTAACACAAATGTCTGGCCCTCAAAACCTTTATGCATATCAATCCCTCCATTCAGAAGGCCCACTTTTCCTCTTTCCGTCTTTCTAAATTTGCCATCTTATATGCCTACTCTTCTGTAAAAACTTCCCTCTTCCCTGATCTCCCAGCCTATAATAATCTCTTTTTACCTAAATATCTATTACATTCTGTACCATTCATTTAATATTTGTACACTCTCTTGTATTAAATTTCATGAGATTAATAATTTGATGACTCCAACTGGAAGCTGATGTCAGAGAAATTCTCTTGCCTTGGCTCTATTTTCTTTCCTCTCCAGGCATCCTTTCCTCAAAATTCCAACAAATTTGTCCATATTATTCCCCTGCTTACAGACTAATGATGATAGTGATAGAGCTGTTATCCTTAACAACTCCCTCATAAGTGACATCACCTACCTTCCTCAGATTAAGTAGTAACAACAAGGAGTGTCTTATAAATTGATTCCTGACTTTCCTCAGGAATGATGCAGATTCAAGCATTTTCATACTAGTACACTTGCCAAAATAGAGGGAAAGAGTCAACCATACTCATCATAAAACTAAATTCTTCTTTTTTAAAATCCTCACCCAAGGATATTTATTTCCATCCATTTGTTGTTGTTGTTAATCTTCACACAAGGATAGTTTTTGCCATTGATTCTTAGAGAGAATGGAAGGGACAGGGAGAGACCGAGAGAGATAAACTTTGATATGCGAAAGACACATCCATTGATTGCCTCCTGCAAGCGCCCCAACCAGGGCCAAGGATCGAGCCTGCAACTGAGGTGTGTGTCCTTGACCGGAATCAAACCAGTGACCCTCCAGTTAGAGCATCACCCTTGATGCTCTAACAGGTCCAAACCAGTCAGGGCTAAATTCTCCTTTTTAAGGATGATCATGCCAATTACCATGCCATAAAATGAATTAGAGAATCGTGGAATTATCTAAAGAGATCCTCCAAGACCATTCAGGAAAGTAACTCCACTTAAACAGTTGCTCAGCTGTGTTTTAATTTAAAAGTTACATCATAGGCTCAATATATTGGCCTGCACAGGCTTCCCCGTTATATTCCCAATAAAACAGAAGTAACTCAGTTTCTGCTGCTGCTATAATTAACACTTCAAAAAGAAGAGAACTTCTTTCGATCATCCTTTCTGGTCCCTTGCTCCCCAAGTGAGGGGATTACTTGAGGAAACAATCTTCTGTGTAAATCACACATCTGACCTTGAATATGCAATTTTCCTACCTATATTAGAATCCATATTTACACAGCCCTTTTAAAAAACATATTTCTATTGATTTCTGAGAGGAAAGGAGAGAGAAAGAGAGATAGAAACATCAATGATGAAATAGAATCATTTATCAGCTGCCTCCTGTACGCCCCTTCCTGGGAATCAAGCCCACAACCTGGGCATGTGTACTTGGCTGGGAATTGAACTTGGGACCCTTCAGTCCCCAGGCCAATGTTCTATCCACTGAGCCAAACCAGCTAGGGCTACACAGCCTTTATGAGAACACAGATGAAAATTCTATTTTAAAGATCTGATGAGCTCATAAGGAAACTACAAAGTTTAATTCCAAGTAAATACAGGGTGTCCCCCCAAAATTTGTACACACTTTAACAGCTGGTAGCTATTAAATGAAAATAAAATGTATTTTAATAAACAGTGCCTTTATAATTATTCAAAGTGTGTGTAAAAATTTTGGGGAACAAAAAACAATAAATAAATAAATTTTGGGGAACACCCTATATATTTTGGGAGCACTGTCTCCCTTTTGATGCCCAGTGTTTTATCTAGTTTGGGAGGTGCTATCCTTCTAAACTGGGAGGATGAATTTTGTAGTTCATTATATACAAACACATTTTTCCTGGGAGAAATTTTCCAAGACTTTCTTATGCATCTCCCTGTCTCTAGAGTTAATGAGTTTTTCCAGGTTTCCAAGAAAAGAATCCTACATTTTCCCTGTGAAGAAGTATATTACAGTCCTCCCTCCTCTTGTCCTACTTCTGTTGTCTTCAATCCAGTCAAGTACATAGACTGTGGGCAATACTCCTTGTGTGACTATGAGATGGGAAATAAGTTTGCTTAGATATAATTGCCAGTTCAACCTGGAATCCCTTCTTGCCACCTCTTCTTATGATACTGCTCATTAAGTCTCCCATGATGTCGCAGTGCTACTACCTGTGCCAGCAGTCAGATCACCTATACCAGCACTCTGAAGGTGAGCAGCAGTAAAAAGAGATCCTCTCCCAAGTTCTTAAAGAGTCTGTGCTATTCTTGGAGTGTGAAGAAGGAAAAGGGCTGTGCAAATAGTTTCTAGCGCTTCAAAGGAAGGCTTCTTGCTTGTCATAAAGCTCATCAACTCTCGTAAAACTTTCTGGGACACTGAAACCGGTTTGGCTCAGTGGCTAGAGCATCGGCCTGCGGACTGAAGGGTCCCAGGTTCGATTCCGGTCAAGGGCATGTACCTGGGTTGCGGGCACATCCCCCATGGGGGGCGAGCAGGAGGCAGCTGATCGATGTTTCTCTCTCATCGATGTTTCTAACTCTCTATCTCTCTCCCTTCCTCTCTGTAAAAAATCAATAAAATATATTTTAAAAAAACAACTTTCTGGGAAACTTTACAGAGGTTGAACAAATCTTTCTTTGCCTTTTATCCAGAGTCAGAAAAATGACAAAGAGGTACATAGCAGAAATAACTCCAGGTTGCAGGCCTGGAGCTGGTCCTTGGATGTCACTCACTTTCTCGGTGACACTGTGGAAGCTTGGTATCCCCATTGAATTTCTGTTTGCCCATCTACAAAGTGCTTGTAGAAACTGTAACAGTGTGAGTTCAACCAGAGAAACAAAATCAGTAGGAGATAGATAATAAGAGACCGATAGCGAAGAATTGGCTTACAAAATTGTGGAGGCTGGCAGGGCAAGTCTGAAGGCTGTCAGGAAGGGAGGCTGGATGGAACACCAGGCCGTGCAATAAGGCCTCTGTCCACAGGCAGAATTCACCTTTAGGAGCCTCAACTCTGCTCTTCAGGCCTTCAAGGTTTTTCAATACCCAGACAATATCCCTTGATTACAGACTTTAATCACATCTTTAAAATACCTCACAACAACACTTAGATGAGTGTTTGATTGTAACTGGGGGCTGCAGCCTCGCCAAGTGGACACAACAAACTGATTGACCCTCACATGAATGTTTGTCCTTGCCAAGTCCTAGACAGGTAGAATAATGCATTCCCATGTTTATTGCAGCATTATTAACAATAGCCAAGATATGGAAGCAATGATGAATGGATAAAAAATAAGTGGTACATATATACATAAAATGGAATATCATTTAGCCATAAAAATAATGAAATCTTGCCATCTGCAACAACATGGATGGACCTAGAGGATATTATGCAAGTAAAAAAGACAGAGAAAGACAAATGCATCCAGAGAACAGATTGGTGGTTGCAAGAGGCAGGGGGAGGGGCTTGGAAGAAATGAGTGAACTTTTTTGTGTGGTTTAAATAAACTATATAAAAATATTTTTTAAAAAGACATTTTTCTCTTAAAGGGGCTGGGTGACAAGCATTCAGGTATTGCTAGACTTCAGTAACCTCACAGTTTAGGGATTAATTTTTGCTTCCTGATTTTTAAGACCAGGATGTTCATAGGTACTTGTTATAAATGGGCTTTAGTGACCATTCACAATGTATTCACAAGATAAAGGAAATTATAAAATGTCCAAAATTAATGAATGAAAGAATGCTTTGGGAAGTTGCAGGCATGTCATAATGGCCTGTACTTTAATCATAGGTGCTAACATGGGTCATTCTCAAAGATAGACCACATGTTAGGACACAAACTAAGTCTCTACAAGTTCAAGAAGATTGAAATCATATCAAGCATCTTCTCAGATCACAATGGCATGAAATTAGAAATCAACTACAGTAAAGACACTCTAAAACATTTAAATATGTGGAGGCTAAATAGCATGTTATTAAACAATAAATGGGTTAACAATGAGATCAAGGAAGAAATTAAACCTTCCTGGAAACAAATGAAAATGAACACAAAAATAACCCAAAATCAATGAGACTCGGTGAAAGCAGTCCTGAGGGGGACTACAGGCCTACTTCACTACAGGCCTACTTCAAAAGACAAGAAAAACTTCTAATAAATTATCTAACTCTACAACTTAAAGAATTAGGCAGAGAACAATAATAAAATCCAAGAGTAAGTAGAATAAAGGAAATAATAAAGATCAGAGTGGAAATAAATGGCATAGAGACTAAAAAAGAAATACAAAAGGTCAATGAAACCAAGAGCTGGTTCTTTGAAAAGATAAACAAGATTGATAAAGCTGGACAACTTGGACAATATAGACATATTCCTAGAAAAACACAATCTGCCAAAACTACTGATGAAATTGAAGCAGTAATAAAAACAAACAAACCAAGAACCAGCAAACAAAAGCCCTGGTCTGGATAGTTTCACAGAAGAGTTTTACCAAGCATTCAAAGAACAACTAACACCTCTCCTCCTCAAACTATTCCAAAAAATCCAAAGGAAGGAACACTTCCAAGCTCTTTTTACCAGGCCAGCATTAGCCTAATCCCAAAACCAGATAAAGAAACTACAAAGTAAGAGAATTACAAGTCAATACCCTAATGAATATAGATGCTAAATTCCTCAACAAAATATTAGCAAATAAGATCCAGCAATACATAAAAAAGATCATACATCATAACCAAGTGGGATTCATTCCAGGGATGCAAGGCTGGAACAATATTTGCAAATCCATGAATGTGACACATCACATAAACAAATTGAAAGACAAAAATCACATGATCATATCAATGGACACAGAAAAAACATTTGACAAAATCCAACACCCTTTTTTGATAAAAACTCTCAACAAAGTGGGGATAGAGGGATTAATCCTCAACATAATAAAAGCCATATATGACAAACCTACAGCCAACATCATACTCAAGGATCAAAAACTAAAACCACTTCCCCTAAGAACAGAAACGAGACAAGAATGTCTACTTCACCACTCTTAGCCACAGGAATCAGACAAGAACAAAAAATAATAGGCATCCAAATTGGAAAGGTGCCTGAGCAACAGATGAATGATTACTCTGACACATGTTTCTGTGGAAGAGAGGGCTAAGGGTCTGCTTGGCTATAGGAACCAAACAGCCCCATTTGCCTGCCTCCTTAGGCTTTTATTGTAACAATTTTATTGAACTAACATTAACTTCTAGATACTATCAGCAGGGTAAATATCCTTGAGAAGACACATGCGTCTACAGTGTCCTTTAAGCAAGGACGTCTGAAGACTAAGCATAAAGATTTCAGTAAAACACCCAGGGACCCAGACTTGTTTAGAAAAGTCAAGGCAGGGGTGGCCACCTTTGGCCAGCTTCCCCTGGAAACCCCCGCCCTTTCAGAGATTCCTCCTTACAAACTTTCCAACCAAGTCCTGTGCTTCCCCACAGAAAGGTGGAAGTAAAGCAGTCATTATTCACAGATGAAATGATATTGTACACAGAAAACCCTGAAGACTCCACCAAAAAACTACTAGATTTAATAAATGGATTTGACAACAAAATACAAAATTAACACCCAAAAATCAATGGCATTTTATACACCAATAATGAACTCTCAGAAAGAGAAATTAAACAAATAATCCCATTTACCACTGCAGCAAAAAAAATTAAGATACTTAGGAATAAAGTTAACGAAGGAGGTAAAAGACCTGTACTCAGAAAACTATAGGACATTGAAAAAAGAAATAGAGGAAGATATACACAAGTGAAAGAATATACTGTGTTCATGGATTGGTCATGGAATCAACATCATTAAAATGCCAATACTATCCAAAGCAATCTATAAATTCAGTGCAATCCCTATTAAAATATCAATGGTATATTTCACAGATCTAGAACAAACACTCCAAAAATTTAGATGGAACCAAAAAAGACCCCAAATAGCCACAGAATTTTTTTTTAGTTTTTTACTTTTAACATATCTTTATTGTTGAAAGTATTTACAGATGTCTCCCCCCATTTTTCCCTCTACCTGCCCTCCTAGGCCTTCACCACACTATTGTATATATGGGTTATGCATGTGTGAATATAAGTTCCCTGGTTAATCTCTCCCCATACCACCCCCCACCTCCACCTTCCCTCTGTATCATATGATACTTGTCTTTTGCTGACTGACTTATTTTGCTTAGCATCATACTCTCCAGGTCCCTTCATGCTATCTCAAAGGGTAACAGATCCTTTCTTTTTACTGCTGCATAGTATTCCATGGTGTAAATGTATCACCGCTTTTTCATCCACTCACCTACTGATGAGCATGTGGACTATTTCCAGATCTTAGCTGTTGTAAATTGTGCTGCTATAAACATAGGGGTGCATATATTCTTCCTGACTGGTGCTTTGGGTTTCTTAGGATATATTCCTAGAAGTGGAATCATTGGGTCAAATGGAAGCTCCATTTTTAATTTTTCGGGTAAACTCCATACTGTTTTCCACAGTGGCCAAAAGCAATCTTGAGAAAGAAGAACAAAGTTGGAAGGATCACAATACCAGATATCAAGTTATATTACAAAGGCATTGTTCTCAACACAGCCTGTTACTGGCACAAGAACAGGAATATAGACCAAGAACAGAGAACCAAGAAATTGGCTCAAGCCATTATGCTCAATTAATATTTGACAAAGGAGGCAAGAGCATACAATGGAACAGAGACAGTCTTCAATAAATGGTGTTGGGAAAATTGGACAGGTACAGGCAAAAAAATGAAACTAGACCACCAACTTACACCATACACAAGAATAAACTAAAAATGGATAAAAGACTTAGATGTGAGTCTTGAAACTATAAAAATATTAGAAGAAACTATAGGCAGCAAAATTTCAGACATCTCTGGTAGCAATATATTTGCTGATACATGTTCTAGGGCAAGGAAGACTAAGGAGAAAATAAACAAATGGAAATACATCAAACTAAAAAGCTTCTGCACAGCAAAAGAAACCATCAACAAAATAAAAAGGCAGCCCACTGTATGGTAGAACATATTTGGCAATGATACATCTGATAAGGAGTTAATTTCCAAAATATATAAGGAACTCAATACACCTGAACAAAAGGCAGATAAACAATCCAATTTTAAAAATGGGCAAAAACCTAAATAGACACTTCTCCAAAGAGGAAATACAGATGACCAAGAGACATGAAAAATATGCTCAAAGTCACTGATTATCAGAGAGATGCAAATTAAAATGACAATGAGGTATCACCTCACACCTATCAGAATGGCTACCATTAACAAATCAACAAATGACAGTGGTGGTGAGGATATGGATAAAAGGGAACCTAGTATACTTCTGGTAGGAATGTAGACTGGTGCAGCTACTGTGGAAAACAGTATGGAGTTTACCCGAAAAATTAAAAATGGAACTGCCATTTGATCCAGTGATTCCACTTCTAGGAATATATCCTAAGAAACCTGAAACACCAGTCAGAAAGATGAATATCACATGATCTCACTCATATGTGGAATCTAATGAACAAAACAAACTGATGAACAAAATAGATCCAAAGACATAGAAGCATGGAATAGACTGAGGAATCTCAGAGGGAAGTTGAGATTGGTGGGTGGGTGGGAAGAGATTAACTAGGAAACACATGCATATGTGCATAGTCCATGGACACAGACAATAGTGTGGTGAAGGCCTGGTGGGGGAAAGGGTCAATGTGGAAAAAAAAGTTAGGGGACATCTGTAATGTTTTCAACAATAAAGATAATTTTTTTTTTTAATTATAGGATTGAAGTATAGACAAGGATATGCAAATTACTAAAGGGAAGTTGTCAAGCTCAAAGGCCTTCATGGTACTTCAAATTATATACAGAAAAACACTGGAATTCCCAAGCCTTGAGCTGTTCATGAAAAAATAACCTATACGGTTTCCAGAACACTGAGTTTAATTCAGAAACCATTTTATAGATGTTTATTCTTTCATAGGAAGAGGAGATATAGGGAAGGAGAGAAGTCACCTGTGGTGTAGCACAGACACAATGAATTCTCTCTAATAAGAAAGCAAAGAGCCTGTTACCCTGTACATTCTTAGTTAAGTCAGATAATCATAGGTTTGGCCACTGGATGAGTCATATTATGAATTTCATAATCACCATGTAATTGACACAGACCACTCAACGGGTCCTTTTCCCTTGGAATCCAGTTAATTGCTGGAATTAAATAGACTGACATTGTCTGGGGAAAATGGCTCCACCTTGGCTATAAGTAGGAGCTTTCTGGGAATTAGCACTCTGCCTCACCAAGCTGCCCAAGTGGAAACGAGCAGATTGCCCTTAAGGAGGCAAAGGTTCTCTCTCCAAGTGGGAACCCAGCAAAGGTAAAGGAGAAGGTGTTTAATGCCCAGACTGTTACAAGAAGTAATTAACTGATGACGCTGTGTGTCTCCCCTACACAAACACCAGAATTTATTAAACCTTCATGCAGCTCAGGCACATTCACTTAAGCTTGGACTCTGGGGCCAAAAGGACCATTCAATTAAATCAAAAGATCAAATATAACAAAGTAATATCTGTGTATTTCTATGTATTCCCTAAGTAATTTCATCTGGTTCCATGGCTTTAATTATATACTACCTAAAAATTGATGACTCTAAAATGTATATTTAAGTTCTAACCACTCCTCTGGGAAGAAATTAGAATATCTAGTTGCCTGCATGCTGGCTACTCATTAAAATGTTTTTTAAAACTGTATTTTTAGCAGAAGTAACTTGGCCCCTCTGACTTCCTAGGAAAACAGAATCAAATCACTTCCTTGCAGCCTCTCAAATGCAGTGGGGCCTTGACTTATGAGTGTCCCGACTAACGAGTTTTTCGAGATACGAGCGGTCTCTCGGCTGATTTTTTGCTTTGAGTTGCGAGCTAAAATTTGGGTTACGAGCCAGCGTCAGATACCCCACCGCTAGTTGGCGCAGCAAACATCACAGTGAACGCCACAACATCAGCCCAGCATCGCGTGTCTCACTCATTCACTTTATGATGCGACATACGAGTAATTTGAGTTACGAGCTCCGTCACGGAACGAATTAAACTCGTAAGTCAAGGCCCCACTGTATTCATAACCGGAGTCTATGCTCAGTGCTTCTCTCACCTGGAACTGAGTGTTCATTGTGTGCCCCCATTTACCCCACAACACACTACTACTACCCAGACACCCCGAGGTGAGAAAAATGGCTATAGAGCAAATCACAAGGAAATCTCATTTTAAGATAGTACTTATTAAACTGTAGCAGTGCGTGATAATATCTGGTTATGATAACATCAATAGCTCTTTCATATACCAGGGGTCCTCAAACTTTTTAAACAGGGGGCCAGTTCACTGTCCCTCAGACCGTTGGAGGGCCAGACTATAGTTTTAAAAAAAACTATGAACAAATTCCTATGCACACTGCACATATCTTATTTTGAAGTAAAAAAAACAAAACAGGAACAAATACAATATTTGTATTTGCATGTGGCCCGTGGGCCGTAGTTTGAGGACCCCTGAATAAACCCTGTCCTAAAAGGCCATCAAGCATATAGGTCTCCCTTAGATGGCAAACGAATAACTGAGAACTGGCTTTCATGTTGGATTTCCATATGTTAGAAGTTCTCTGTGTGGTTTTCTGGGCTGATGAATGTAAGGAGCATGTATTAGCTCAGGATTCTCCAGAGACAGAGAACCAATAAAATGTTTAAGTAGAGAGAGATTTATTTTAAGGAATTAGGGTTTATGGATGAGGATTAAGGTTATATTTTAAAGGAATTGTAGAGCTGGCAAATCCAAGATTTGCAGAGCAGGCTGGCAGGCAGGAGACCCAGGGAAGACTTAATGTTGCAGCTGGAGCCCAAAGGCAGTCTAGTCTGGAGGCAGAATTCCCTCTTCCCTGCGGGACACAGCTTGTTTTCTTACAAGTCTTTCAGCTGATTGGATGAGGCCCACCCACATTAAGTCTATTGATTTAAACATTAATCACATTTCAAAAAAAATTCCTTCACAACATCTAGACTGGTGTTTGACCAAAGACTGGGTATTATGTCCTAGGGCAGTGGTCAGCAAACTACAGTTTGCCTGGTCCTAGGGGAATTACCACATAAAGTGTCAACAGCAAGTTCCAGAATTTTCTAGAAGCTGAAAGGTCATCTCAGAAGATGGCATGACTGAACTGAGACCAGCTTTTTTGCTTCCCTGTGGCATGCTTCTCATTGCTTGCTGAAGTGAAGTTGATTCTGCTCCTGGGCAGAGGATCTGGTTCCCAACCAGTGGCAGGTCCATCCCCTGGGAAAGGTGGCTCCTCTAGTCTAAAGCAACTACAGCT
Organism: Myotis nattereri; assembly: GCF_964212035.1. Lineage (NCBI taxonomy): Eukaryota > Metazoa > Chordata > Mammalia > Chiroptera > Vespertilionidae > Myotis > Myotis nattereri. The sequence continues at coordinate 111,041,595 of NC_138076.1, forward strand.
AGTTCTTCCTGCTCATGTAGAGAAGATAAGAAGAGGAGAAAGATGCCTCTAAGTCACCATATAGGTGCTGATAAACTTCCCTAGGCGTTCAGTGAGGAGAGGTGTCTGGTATTGGAGATCCCAACAGCTGTCACCTAGATTAGTGGGATTTTCAGTTAAGCTTTCACCACAGGAGCAATGCCATTGTCACTGCAGATGACCCAACTCTTAAACACTCCTTATGCTAGCACCAACACCACATAACTCATCATAGAGGAGTAGAGAACAATCAACAAAGCCTCTCAATTTGCTGAACTGAATTGAAAAATGTTCTGAAGAGATCATGGGGTCTGGAAACTGGAAACCGACAACCTGCATGTGAGCCGCGTTCTGCTGGTCTTTGTTCCCTCTGCTAACCCAGAACCCTGGTGTCTACAGAGTCCTCCAGCAGCTCTGGGATGCCAGGAGAGGTCAAGTCTCCCTCTGTCTCTTCCTCTGCTCCTGGCCACAGTCCACTGCTAACTAACTCCCCATCCATCAGACACCAAGCTCACCACTTCCTGCAAGTTCCTGAGGCTTTGCCACTGTCAAGGCATAGAGCCTGCAGGTGTCCAAACCTTGGCATTTATGGAGATCTATGAAAGGCTTCTGAGCTCTTACCATCAGTCCTCTCTCTTCCATGGGCCAGAGATTCATCCATGAGCTGGGCTATGAGACAAATCAGAAGACAACACTCTGCAACTGTCCTTCTAATTCCTGATTTTTATTCTGGACTGACCTGTGCATACCTGGCTCCTACTTCCCTGCAAGGAAGCTCCTCCACCCCACCTCCTTCCTTTTGCTCTTCCCTGCCAGTTAGCCAGCCATGCCCAGTCATATCCTGATGTTAGACCCCATTTAGGCTCAAGCTGGAAGCCCTGTCATTCTTGCAATGTATTCCTCTGTCCTTGTGTAAACATAAACACATTAGTTACATTAAAAAAAATATGGAAATAATTTGAAATGTGGTTAGTTTGGCATCATCACAATTCAATATGATTTTGTAGAATAAATCTACATCCCTGTTTATGAAAAGCGCTGTACAAATGTCAATAATACTGCCCTGACTGGTTTGGCTCAGTGGATAGAGCGTCGGCCTATGGACTGAGGGGGTCCCAGGTTCGATTCCGGTCAAGGGCATGTGCCTTGGTTGTGGGCACATCCCCAGTGGGGGGTGTGCAGGAGGCAGCTGATAGATGTTTCTCTCTCAACGATGTTTCTGATTCTCTATCTCTCTCCCTTCCTCTCTGTGAGAAATCAATAAAATATATAAAAAATTTAAAAAAAGTAATACTGACACATAATCAGAAGCCAGCACATGGCTGGGACAATCAATTTGCTATTGATGGATGTACTTAGGGTTGTGTCTTTCACAGTGTAATTGGCTTGTGCTGACTCACATATACTCACACATCCCTTTTTGCTGTGAACCAAGTGGCCCTTTTTCTGAGGGTGGCTACAAGACATTTGCTCTTTAGTCCACAGATTTGAGCTACAAGAGCAAAGCTCCCATTCTAATTAAATGCAATAGGACTACCACATAAGTACTTATAAAGGAAGGTATAAGTTCTCAGACCATAAAGTGTCAGAATCAAAGGGATCTTTAAAAATCTTGATGTGTGTATGTGTTTACACAAGGCATGACAGGGCTTCCAGCTGGAGCCTCCTGAACGGTGTCCAACATCAGGGCCCTTGATCTTGGCTACACATTTGTACACCGGAAGTAGTTCCATCTCAGCTCACACCATTCACGGAGTTCCTCTGTGTTGGTCCAGGCATCAGTATAGCAGCTTGAAGACCAAGCTGGTCCAGTGGTTCTTAAGCCCGTAAGTTATAAGAATCACCGGGGGAAGGGAAAGCTTTATAAAATAAACTTCCAGGCCCTGGCCAGGTGACTCAGTTGGTTGGAGCATTGGTCTATACACCAAAAAGGTTGTGAGTTTGATTGCCAATCAGGGCACATACCTAGGTTTAGGGTTGGATGCGTGGTTGGGGCACATGTGGGAAGCAACTAATCGATGTTTCTCTCTTACATGGATGTTTTTTTCTATCTTTCCCCTTCCTCTCTCTCTCAAAAACCAAAAACAATTTAAAAAATAAACTTTTAGGACTTACCACAGATTTATTTGTGTGTAGAGCCAAGGAATTTTTAAAAATCTCCCAGGAGATTGTGATCAGGCAGGCTTGGGAACCACCAGTTAACAGAGATGTTACAAGTCTTGCCCCAGCAAATACGGTTAGCAAACAAGAAAACCAGAAGCTCAGGTCTACAGAGTCCCCATTCAACATTACTTATGAATAAATTATTAACTATTAAAATTAATATTAAAATTAAGTCTCTCAAGCTGGAAAGAAACATCTATTTTTATGTTTTATAAGAAATTTAAAGCATTTTTTTTTCTATTTCATCAGGACCTCCTTACATCTAGAAATAAACTCCAGCTGCAAAATGAAAAATTTTCAGTAAGTTATATGAAAAACTTTCCTATTTGCAAGAATCAATCACTAAAATCAAGGGTGATGAAGGGAGATTGTGGAATCTCCTTTTTAAATATTTTAGAAATATTCTTTCATTTCTCCAAGAGAATTGAGACATGGAGGTACCTACTATGTGCCAGTCAGCATGGCCATGTCTTTGAGAGACCCAAAGGAAAAGTATAAGACCTGGCATCAAAGAGCATATTTCCTTAGTGAGGAGGAAACAAGTGATAGGAAGCAATCAGGTGCTGTAAGGCCAAGACTGTGAACAACTTTACCCTTTGGAATGCCTCACAGGAGAAGCACGTCTCAAAAGGCTGAATCTGATGTTCTCAATCCCAGCCAGCCCTAGGAGCAGGAAAACTTTCACAATTTGTCTTTTCTTATAATCTCGTACTACACTGTTTCTTTGTGTGAATCAGTCCTGGAGTTTTTTGGTTGTTTCTTTTCTCTTACTGGTGGGTATGGTTTTTTTTCTGATTTGTTTATTCGGGGTTTGTCTTTTACCCAAGTTTTCCTTGGCTCCATCAGAAATGAAGTCTTTGGCATGCAGTTGTGAAGCCCACAGGGATTCTATCCATCTTGGTGCCGGAGTGATTCCAGGTGGCCTTGATCGTACCTGAGCTTGATATGGTTGTAGAATGTGCTCCCTCTGCTGGTTCTCTCTAAAACTGAAAATTGGTTTAAAGATGGCATTGTATTCCCACAGACTCTTCTCAGATTCAAGAATGTGACCTCTGCACAGTGATAACAATTTTCTGGCTGAAAAGCTATTTGTTAAAAAAAAAAAAATCTTACTCCCACACTCATTCAAGCTGAGACAAATCCTGCTCACGTGGCTTTTGGGAGAGACTGGCACAGCAAAAAGAGAAAATCTGAGTGTGTTTTTATTTCCATGTCTGACTTCGCAATGAGAAGATCAGGAGAGCTTAGGTCAATGTCCCCAGTGTCCCCAATGTACCTGCTGGACTGACCCCCAAGGCATCTAGGAGAAGTGGTATTTCCAGAGTTAGCAAACAAAAATATCCAGTTAAATTTGCATTTCAGCTAAATAATACATTTTTTTAGTACAAGTATGTCCCATGCAATATTTGAGACATACTAGAAAATTATTCATTGTTTAGCTGAAATGCAACTCTAATGGGAGCCCTGTATTTTACCTGGCAGCCCTTAGAGGGAGGAAAGAGAGATGAGGTGAAGGGAAAGATCAGTCCAGAGTGTGAGAAGACTCTTGCCTGAATACTGCTCAAATGGAGTAGTAGTTGGAAGCTGGTGCAATTGAGCCACTACAACTGAGACAACAACCAGCCCCACTGAGGCCCTGATTCCCAGGCTGTAATCATGCAGGAGGCTTCTTGTGCTTCAAAGTAATGGGTGGCTTTATTTCCTAAGGGCATACTCTGGCAGCCACAATAAGATTATGAGATTGAAGTTGACCTTTATGAAGACCTTGTCTCTTAGGAATATTCTTCCATTCCATAGCTCCTTTTCCCCACATAGCTCTTAGAACGGCTCAGTTCACCCTGGAAACACAGGATAAATATATATTTATTAGAGGCCCAGTGCATGAGATTCATGCACTCGGGGAGTAGAAGGGGAGGGGTCCCTCAGCCTGGCCTGCACCCTCTTGCAGTCCGGGAGCCATTGGGGGATGTCTGACTGACAGCTTAGGCCTGCTCCCTGTCGGACATCCTGTGGAGGTGGGAGAGGCTTCTGCCACCGCCACTGCACTCACCATGAGCCCAGATCAGGGCTTCTCGCTGAGCGGCGCTCCTTCTGTGGGAGCACACTGACCACCAGGGGCGGCTCCTGTGTTGAGCGTCTGCCCCCTGGTGGTCAGTGCATATCATGTGACCGTTTGTTCCACCATTTGGTCAATTTGCATATTAGCCTTTTATTATATAGGATTGGGGTATGGAGAGTGGAGAATTCTATAAACTTCTCCCACTTAGACTGTGACTATTTAACTTACTAGTAGGTGACAATCATTTTCCCTTCCCCTGGTTTCCTTTCAAATGCACTTGACACAACAAATCAATGATATCTGAACTAACAGTTGCTTACAGACTAGACATGCTCAGGGGTGCTAAAGTATAAATGACAAAAGCATCAAGCCGCCTCATTGACAAGCTGCTCAGTGATAGGAACCTAAATATGATAATTTGGTTCAAGTCTCATGTTGGAATGGCTGCAATCCCACAACTTCACAGAGTCAGGAGGGCTCTTGCCTTTTGCTAGAGAAACTCTCATCTTCCCCAAAATGTTGTTTCTATTATGCTACTGTCATTCTCAAGGGCTCCCAAGACCTAGGGTAAGGCCCAGTGTCTGCACAGTTCCACCCTGACAGCTAGACCTCCTGCCCATCCCTGAGAGAGCCTGTCCTCTCTGGCTATCAGGTCCCTTGTTCTCCCTGAAACACCACCATTGTCATTCCTATCAGCTGTGTCTTTGTAGGAGCCAGTACCTTCTTCTTCCTCCTCCTCTCTACTTCTTTCAGGTTACCTAGCCTTCAAACTCCACCTGCACTTAACCCACCTCAAGAAACTCCCATCACCCCATTGCACAAAGCTCCCACTTCCTTTGGCACCTCTGGAACCCTGGTGTCTGCCCCACCCAGTGCTGGACCATGTTCGGCCTTTGACATGTCCTATGTTAATACTGGAGGCCCGGTGCATGAAAATTCTTGCACTCTGGGGCGGTCCCTCAGCCCAGGCTGCGCCCTCTCACAGTCTGGGAACCCTCAGGGGATGTCTGAATGAGCGGGCCTAAGCGACAGTCTGGCCTCCCTCTGCAGGAGGCAACCAGCGAGCTGATCAGGGGATGGCACCAGCAGCAAGCAGCCAGCCCTGCTCTGACCCCACCCCCCCACCCCCATCGCCATCCCTCCCTCTTCCCACTGGCACATGCCTTGGCTGGCCTGGTGCCACCTGCTCACCAGCCCCACCCCCTGCCAACTGGTTGTTCCTCCTTCAGTCGATTTGCATATTATGCTTTTATTATATAAGATTCTAACTGGGTGACGTAGCTGAGATTCTTAACTGGGTTGAGAGCTCCTTCAGAAGAAAGACCTGGTAAGGTGCTACACATCTACACACGCTTCCAAAACATATTTCAGGGATAAATATTTGAGTGTCTGCTTTGGACTCCCTGACTGAATAATGTGAGAGTTGATGACCAAGAGAATGTCACCTCACTCACCAGGAGAGAAAAATTCCTGCAAAGTTAACTGAGCATATTTGTGTGAATAATATCCTGAATGTCATGCAAGTTATATGTCATATATGTTATATATGTCACTAACGAAGGTCATTCAAGTGAGGAAAAATATAAGATTAAAAAACAAAAATCATTAAAATAAAATAAATTTAAAAACTTCAGAATGCAGTCAATTTTTTTCAATCACCTATTAAAAAAGAAAGTGTAATTTTCTAAAAAACAATTTTATTACCCAAAATGAGTCACAGAGAATGGACTCTGTGGTAAGCTAACATTTTTGGGAGTTGTATTGACATAAGTAGAAAACAGGTTCGTACTTGCCCCTGTGCTCTGGTGTGCCCCCTGTGGGTCTTTACCTACTCTGAGAGCAGCACCAGCTGCTCTGGTTAAGAGCCCCAGGCAGGGCCATCACCACAGTACATGTGCTATGTCTGAAAGCAGGTTGTCCTCTCTGCAGGATGTTCCTACCCTAGTCCCAGGATGTCTTCTATATGAGGCAATGAGGAAACAGTGCAGAAATGTGCTGGGCTGCTTTGTTTTTGTTTTTTTCGTTCTGACTCCAACTCCAGGCAAGTTGTTGGGGGGAGAAACACTGCCTAACCATAGCCAGGCCCGACAAGTGGACACAGGTGTGTGGAGACTGCCCATTTGTGTGGGAGAGGAATTTAGGAGAGGAAGAAGACAGTGGGCAGAGGGACCTGCTGAGCCAGATGTGAGGCCAGAAGGAGACCTTCCTCTTCTCATTGTCACCTGGACCCTCTTCCTTCTCTGTATCTAGCCCTCAAACTCCACATCCTAGGTGTCCTCACATTCCTACCTATGAGGTGGCTGGTGGAGGTCCCTTTACCGAGGACTCTGCAGCATGGGGCCTTTCAAGGCACCAACAGCGTTAGACACCAGGCCCTGAATCAACCCCTCTTTCTACCTCTCTCCCATCTTTCATGGGGGTGCAAAGGGGAAGGAGAAAATCTTAATTAACTAGTTCTAAGGAATAAAAGTGTTGCCATATCTCCCATCTTTCCTTCTTACTCTTAAAGCACTTAGAGCCTATAACATTTAGTGTTAATTCTTTTCTTTCTGTCTTGGATCACTTATTGTTTATTCATCAATTTTCTCCCTCCAATGGATCAAGTGTAACTTCCTTGAGATCAGAGAATGATACAATTTTAGTACCACTTCTCCTCACCACCTCTTATGTCCAGTACAGTTTCAAGTTCATTAAGTGAATTAACATTAAGTGCATTAAAATGAGCCAGGAATATGACAGCCTGTCCCAAATACATAATATTTGTTGATCAGAACAGTTCTAGAAGAAACTTTTGGCATAAATAGGTTTCTTTTGAAAGACAGGAAAACCCAACCTCATGCAGATGTCACTACTAGAGTATGAGGACTGAGGAGGTGTCCTAGATTTTATGGGCTGCTCAAGAGAGGTAATTAGAATTGGGTGGAGCTCAGTGTCCATTGCCTAGAACTGCTCAGTGACAGCCCCTGGAGCCAAAAAGAGGTGAGACTGTGTGTCTCCAGGGAGATCCAGTTCATAGTTCTATCAGGTGAGGACTACTCCAGTTGCGCATCACAGACACCTGGAGGCCATTCCCTCAAGGAATAATGGGATGCCCGTACTCTGGGGCAGAATGACTGGTGACAGCAAAACAATAACTCTGGAGTCAGGGTGGGTGTGTGAGAGTGACTCCATTTGTCCTTTTTGGTAGAGGTTGCACTCCAGGACACCTGATGCTGCCGGAGGCTGCCACATGTGCCACAGTAGCGATGGCTAGGACTGGTACCCTGCAGGATTTTAGAGGTACTAGAGAATCGGACAAGGTTCTATTTTGTCCGGTTTGGTCATAACTAACACTGTTCTGAACTTCACATTAACAAGAATAATTCTTCTCCAAGGGAAGTGGTTACAATTTTCTAATGTTTAACCTATGCCGTCACAACTGCATGAGCCCACCTCTCCCCAATCAAATCAGCATGACTGGGGATTTGCTCTTCAGCTTGGACTGGACACGGGGTCTGGTGCATCTCTGCCAGCATCCTGCTTGTCTGCTCCACACCTGTCCAAAACGCAGGCAGACACTGGAACAGCGGCCCTGCACGAACCTGGGCAGCAGGTGCAGCCGCTGGCTGGGGAGATAGGCTTTAAATTCTGTCATTCTGGAAAGAAAAGAAGAAAGGGAGGGAGGGAAGGAAGAAGGGAGGCTGGAAGTGTGTGTGGTTCCTGGGAGAGGAAGCGCTCGGTCCCCGCAGGGGCGGGTGGGGACGCGCAGCTTACAACTTCAGTTCTGGCTCCAGCAACCTAGTCCGAGTCCTCAGAACCGACAGCCCCCCAGGCCGGCGCGGAATCCCTCACGTCTCCTCTCCATTCTCTCCCTCTCACCCAAATGGTTTCCAACTCCAAATTCCTATCTGGATCCTGCAAAGTAATTCAGCTGCTCCCCAGAGGCTCTTGGTTGTCCCCCAATCCCCTCGGAGACGCACCTGTGCGTAAGACCCGAGAGCAGCCTTCCGTTTCTAAAGGCCCCTTAGAGCACAGTTGTCGCCAGAACGGCCTTGTGTGCGCTGTGCTGATGGTGCACTGTATCTGTATCAGTTCCTTCACTGGTAAGCAAGTCGCAGTCTCACTTTCAGGCGGCGGCAGACGTGGGTTCCCGAAGACAGAAAAAGGGCGGGGCGAGCGGCATTTAAGGCGCCGCCACCTCCCAGCCAGCGCTGCACCTCCGCCGCCGCCGCCGCCGCCGGACCAGACCCTCTCCGCCCTCCCACGCGCGCCAGCCGCGACCGGGATTCCACCGCGTCATGGGCCAGGTGCGTGCAACCCGACCCCGGGCCGGTCGGTCGAGAGCTGCGGGGATATGGAGGCCACCAGCACCTTTCGCTCTTTGGCCTCCGCGCCGCTCCTCTCCCCGCCCTGCCCCAAGCCCTCAGTCGAAGCTGGAGCCCCCAGCGGACTCCGGGAGGGGCCGGCGTTCGAGGGCAGCCCCTATCCCAAGGGTAGCACTTGGCTGGGCTTATACGAACGCACCGTAGTGCAGTGCGTAAGGCGCGCCCTGCCTGGGGCGGTACCCCAGCATGCTCCTGCCAACACAAGAAACGGGGAACAGTGGGCGCCCTCCACCCAATAAATGGTGGGACGATGAGCACCCTCTACCCAAGAAATGGGGAACAAGGTCCCAGAAGACCCCATGGCTCCTTGGAGAGGTGTTCTTTTTGGGTGGGAAATCACATCCCACCTTCCCCTCCACCAAGGAGGGGTTACCCCAGCAGCCCTCCACACAGGAGGAGAGAGAAGAGAGGGCCAGGGAGCTGCTGTTTGAAGGTGGGGGAACCTCCCTACAATCCTGCTCCTTCCTCTCCCCAGGGGAGGGGATGACAGTGGGGATGGTGGTCCCCAACCCCCAGGGGAAGTCAGAAAATCCAATGGGGCTAATACTGCACCTCTGCTTCTCCTTCAGAAAACACCCCGAATTTACTCTGTGGAGCTCAATGGAGCCAAAGACATGAAGCAAACAGACAAGGGGGATGGCAAGGATAAGTACAGGGGCCTGCAGGATAACTGCTTGGAACTCAGAAAGAATCAGCGCCAAGAGCATCTGACAAAAGAAATTGATCTGGTCAGTGGATTGGGCCCTGAAGGCAAAGGGGCCCCCTGAGTGCTGCCCTTCCCCCTAAGAAGCTTATCGGGACCTTGTCCCTATACCCTTCCTTTTCCAAAAGAAAAAGCATTCTGAAGGGTTTGAATTTCCTCGTAAGATTTATTTATTTATTTATTTTTATTTTTTTATTTTTTTAGTAGAAAGAGAAAGGCAGGATAATATCTGCCCAGGGGCCAAGCCTCTGCAGAGTACCTGCATTCTGACTGTCAGCATTCCCAGGTGGGACTCCGGGAAGCCTCTGGGATTCCAGTCCCCACAGGCTTGGCCCACACTGCTCTCCTTTCAGTGAAATATAAGTTAACCATTTGCCAGTTTCTAGCTATAAAGTGAAACCATTTGAGATTTACTAGCTTTGGGGGCATATATGCTCCATGAGAAGGTGATAAGACTGTTGGGCTTGGAATCAGATGACTTTACACCCCATTGAAGTTCTATGTGTAACTGGCTTCACTGAATTTGCATGGGTCTGTGATGGGGGAAAGTGAGAAAAGACTAAGAGTATTTTATAATTAAAGTGCTTTATGGAAGCTCAATATTATTACAATTGAAGAAGGACTTTGGCCACCGTGGAAAAGGACAGCCTCAGAACTGAAATATGACATTCGTCTCGGGACCATCAAAGGGGAAGCTTCTACACTTAAGTTCATTGCAGACTCTAAAGTTCTATGATTGAACAGACAGTAGTGGTATAAGTTCCTGGGGGCTAGAGAGCCAGTGGTTAAATATGCAGGAATTTGACAAGCTGACCAACATATCGACATTGCATTAGTAGCTTGAAATTTGGCTGTGGTGAGAAATGATCAGATACTATACATCAGGGCTTTCTGTTTCTCCTGGAGAGCTTGTGAAACTTTGAGCAGCATACTAGGCATTTGTCTGTATATATCCTGATAGACATTTAAGAATACAGCCCTGCAATTGTACTGACCTAAACTCAAATCCCACTCTGACTGAAACTCAGTTTCCTATTTTGAAAAAAAAATGAAAATGAAAAATGGTGCCTACCCCATAAGCTTGTTAAGAGTTCAGTGAAATACAGCAGGAGGAAGACTGAGAACAGCACCAGATAATAGACAGTCATTCTATTTGCCTATGTTTCTCTAGAATTCAGGATTGAAAACTTATCTAGTCTTCCTTAAAATTGCCATGTATAACATGAAAACATATCCATTCTGTCATTTGCCTATTTATTAGGATGAGAATCTCTCTTCTTGAGCAGTTTGTGAAGATGTGTAATACTGAAAAATAATTTCCATGGGATTAGCCAGTGTTCTTCTGCTTCCCAAGAATCCTGTAATTTGGGCAATGTGCCTGGATGCTCTTGCACCCTGACCTGTCCAGCAAATCAGAACCTTGATGAGAGCCAAAGCACTCTTGGCTTTTGAATAAACCCAAACCCAGCCCAGGGTGCTGCCCTGTGCTATTCCAGTTCTGGCCAGCAGAGGGGCCCCAGCCCCCAGCCTTTCTGCATTCTCATCCCCAGAACCAAGGCTAAAGGGAGGAGGAGGACAGGTGCTCTGCCTCCCAGTGCAGCCTGTTAAAAACCAGGTCTATCTATGCACACAGTGGCTCTACTCATCCATTCCCTGTTCCTTGTACCTGCCCAGAACTTAGCACACAGTGCATAGAACTGTATCTTAACCCTTTGAATCCTTGGCAATGTCATCTTCAATTGACATGAAAGAATGAGCAAAGCAAATTCTGGATGAGGAAAGGAAAAAAAATTGTAAAGTCTTAATCTTTTAACATGACGCTTTTTGCATGTACTTAAGAGAAGTGGTGGCTCTAGTCCCAATCACAAGTATAAATCTTTGTTCTGGACAGTCAGGGTGTAAAGACTCTGTCCTGTGTCTGAGGGAAGCTGCTGGTGGGTAGAAGTCTTTAAAACAGAGTTATTGGCCCTCAATGTCAATGACGGCCAGGTTGAGAAATGCTGCTTGAGTCTAATGATCCTGGGCCAAAATTAGTGAGTCTGGACCATAATGGCATTATATGACAGGTTTTTAAAGTGCGGGGTTTCTGTAATCAGTGACCTATCTGAGTCTCAAGTACCTGAATAAGGACAGTCATGCTTCCCTCTCCCAGAGACTACCTCCCAGCAAGGGCTGCATGGATCCCAAGTTGTCAGGGCATGTGAAATGGGGCTACTTGGTGATGCTGGTCACCTTCCATTCATGTCTGAGTTAGCACCTGGACACCAGGTAGGTTCAGACTTGCATGTGCTGGAACTTAGACTGAGGTGGAATGCATTGCTTTGTTCATAAAAAACAATGTGGTAAATAGCAAGTTAAGTCTGAACTCTTCCCGGGGTGGCCAGAAAGCCTCCTGAATCGGGTCAAGCCTCTCCTGCAGCAGGACCCTTCTGTCCCTCTCTGCAATGGCCACCTGGTACCCAGGGCTCTGTCTCTTACTCCCACACTTTCTGGCCCCTCTCCCAGCTCCCATGGGGCTTGTCAGAGTTTCCAGCTTGAGTTTTTTGGAATTACCTAATTCACTCTGTTCTTCTTTTCATGGACTTCAGGATGACCACAAGCTCAGCAATAAGGAATTGGAAACTAAATATCATACAAATATTGTTACGGTAAGTCATGAGGGAACTCAAATCAGGAGAAGCAGCCCTGTCACAATAAAGAAAAAGGGTGTGTGGGAAGTTGAGGGCACCATTAGGATGCGTGACTTATGGCACTGATGTTGAGATGCCCTGGTGAGTGGACAGAAGGGGGCTGGCCTCAGGAGCTGGCCTTCTGAACCGAGGCCCTGGTCAAGCTCCTTGGCTGAGCTGTATGCTGACTCTACAGTTCTTTTGACTGTGACTGCAGAAAGCTATGGCCTCCCCCCAAAGGTTCAGATGCTTGCTCATTGTCATGGCCAGTTATTTTTAATCCTGGTGTACAGGAAGTATGACGGCCTTATCAAAGAATGGGGAGACCCAGTGTTAAGAAGCCAAGGTCTGGGGTGACAGCCTTAGACCCTGTTTGTCCTCCTCCTCTTCTGAGAAGGACTGAGTGGTCCCTGGTGGCTCCCAACTCTCCCATCACAGAGGCACTGCTTCCTTCTATGAATTCACATTCAACTTATATTTCAAAAGCTTTGGTGGCTTGACATCAGGATATTTGGCTGCATCTGTTTAAGTCAACAAAAATACTCATTGTGTGTGATGTACTGGGCCAGCAGTGAGAGGAGCAGAGAGGAACAGGCACCCCTATCATAAGGAGTTAGCAGCTCAGAGAGGAAGCCAGATGTGTAGAAAAGTATCATATCATCCACTCTGTTCCACTTAGAGGGCAACCAAGGGATCTATACCACAGGCTGAGAGATGTTTTTAATTCTGACCAGTGGAAGTGTTTGAATTAGGACGTAGGCTGATGTCTTGGATTTAAGTTGCCAGAGTACCCAGGGAGCAGGAAGGACAGAGTGCATGGAGTTGATGGCAGGGAGGTAAGGTAGAAAATCAGGTGGGAGAGAGATCATTTTAGTGGAACTGTCCAGCAGTTTCATATTAAACTAAGGAATAAAGACAATATTAGTTGTATAAAGAGTATAATTTCTATGGAAAAATAGAGGCCTCAGTAGGCAAAAGCTTGTCCAAGATGTATGCACATCACAGAAAAATGTATTCAAGAAAGCATCACAGTCAGACTTCATTGAAAGTTGAAAATATAGAGCAAGACAATGGGTGGAAAAGCTTGTCACAGGAACATTTAAATGGAAATGTACTTTCCCAACTGGAAAAAGTTTTCTACCATCTTCCCACTGGTTGCCAAGAGATTGCGGAAGTAGAAGTGCGAATGATAGATTTTGCTCATGTTTTCCCTAGCAACACAATAGATGAGGGATATGTTTATGGACTGAAGAATTTAATTACTGTACTTCAGAGTATTTTGGACAATTGAATCCTTTGCTGCAGTCTTTTTAAGGGGTGGGGCAATCATTGTGAAGAGCAGCAGTCAGTATCTCTGCACTTGTAATGCTATGTAAACAATTTGTATTGTGAGTTGGCATTTTATTTGTCTTTACACTTTTGGTGGAAGGGTTAACTTTTTTTTTTTAAATGTATTTTATTGATTTTTCACAGAGAGGAAGGGAGAGGAATAGAGAGTTAGAAACATCGATGAGAGAGAAACATCGATCAGCTGCCTCCTGCACACTCCCTACTGGGGATGTGCCCGCAACCAAGGTACATGCCCTTCACCGGAATCGAACCTGGGACCCTTGAGTACACAGGCTGACGCTCTATCCACTAAGCCAAACCAGTTAGGGCAGGGTTAACTTTTTTATAACCTTACTCAGGAAAACTAATTATTTGTTCATTAGAAAACTATGAAGAATAAAGAAACTTTGGAATGTTAAAAAAAAAAAAAAGAGTATAATTTCTAAACAAGGAAACAACTTGGTAAGATTGGTTTTCAAACGGTAATTCTGGGAGAAGACAAATATATATATATATATATATATATATATATATATATTAGAGGTCCAGTGCACAGATTTGTGCACATTGAAAGGAAATTAATTAGAAAGTGGCCGGCAGGGCAGGACTGTGTGAGATGGGCCAGACACACCCCATAGCCAACCTCCTGCAGTCCCTCCCTGGCCGGCTGCACTTGGGGCGATGCCGGGGCTCAAAGGGTGTCTGCAGAGTGAGTGGGGTCCCTCTAGCAGGTGGGGGTCCCTCGGCCTGGCCTGCGGGGATCGGGCCAAAACCTGCAGTCCGACATCCCCCCGAGGGGTCCTGGAGTGCCAGAGGGCACTCTGCAAAGTTGCTGTTGCTCAGCAGCTCCTGCATTGAGTGTCTGCCCTCTGGTGGTCATTGCACATCATAGCTACCAGCTGGCCAGCCGGTTGCTTAGGCTTTTATATATATAGATTTTTTTCTTTTTTCACACATTTCATTTTTAAGTGGGAGATGGGAGGGTCTAGAAGAAATGCAGGACTATGAGAAGAGCATGTGAACTATGCAGCAGCAGTAAGATGGGAGGGGGAAGGGTGCAGAAGAGACACTGAGGTTTTTTTAAACAAAACCTTAATCCAGCAGGAAAAGGAGATGTGAGCAGGAGGTCTGGTTGAGGGCTGGACCCCAGGGGTGGGGGTGAGAGATTAGAGAAGGCAGTAGGAGGAAGGGGTGATAGTGAGTCTGAGGTTCTGGAAAAGGCATTGCAAATGGGGGGGTGATGGTATCCAGTTGCTGATTACAAATCCAGGTATTTAACAACTGTTTGAGCCTCTGCGACAGAAAAAGCAGTAGATCTTATAAAGGACACACAAATGAACACGGATAGGGTCCTTACCTTTAACTGGCTTACAACATGATTAGGGAGAGAAGGTATGTAAAAGACTTTCTCTATAAAAGGTAGTTTGGGGGGGAACCCTACAGATGATAGTTCAGTATTTCAAGTCTCTGTGCACCTGTGGGTGGAGGACTGCTGGCTAGAAGTGACTGGCCATGTGGGCCTCAGGCTGGTAGGACTTGTAACTCTAAAGATGAACAAGAACTTAGTACTCAGGGCCAATATCTAGAAAAGCACCAGACTTAAGCATGAAAAATTAGCCATGTACTATATCGCAGTTCCAGAAGAGAGAGTATTTCCTGGATGTTACTGCATTGCCCTTAACCTTGATGACTAGCTTCTATATTTCAAATCAGATTGCTGCTATCTCTGGGTAAATCTCTAAGAAACAGAACCTCCTTAGCAGACAGAATATAACTGCTCTGGGTCCAGATGCTGGTTGAGTCCTGATGACTTAACCATCATTTGCCTCAAATTCCACATCTATAAGATGAGGATAATAATAGTTCCTTCTTCAGAGGGTTATTTTGAAAAATAAAATGAGTAAATATATGGAAAATACTGCCTGGCTGACATTAAGCATTCCTTTTAAAACAAGAAAACAACTTGGTAAGATTTTTTTTCAAAAGGCAATTCTGAGAGAAGACAAGGTGGGGGTGGAGGTGAGGTGTCACCCACTTTTCCCAGGCCTTCTCTGAGCATGGTAACCCCTCTCCACAACCTGCTGAAGTATAATATCCAACCCAAGGTAGGAGAAATGTCTAATTCTGTTTGGGTTTTTTTGTTTCTTTGTTTGTTTTTATTGTTTTCATTTTAATTTTTTCAAATACAGTTGATATTCAATATTATAATAGTTTCAGGTGTACAGCATAGTGACTAGACATTTAATAACTTACAACGTGATTTCCCCCAATAAGTCTAGTACCCATCTGGCACAATACATAGTTATTACAAAATTATTAACTATAGTCTCTATCTTATACTTTACCTCCCTGTGACTATTTTGAAACTGCCAATTTGAACTTCATAATTCTATTTATTTTTGTTCAACTTTCTCAGGGTCTCTCCAGCACCCAAGCTGCTGAGCTCCTGGCTCGAGATGGGCCCAACGCCCTCTCCCCTCCCAAGGAAACTCCGGAGATTATCAAATTCCTGAAGCAGATGGTGGGAGGCTTCTCCATCCTTCTGTGGGCGGGAGCCATTCTGTGCTGGATTGCATATGGAATTCAGTACTCTAGCGATAAGTCATCATCCCTAGACAATGTAAGGCACTGGGGTCTCCTGCCTGGTTTTACTGAGTAACAGGGAAGAACAGATTAATAAAAGTGAGGCCTTTCAGGGGCAGAGCCCTGGGTGGAATCAGGAGTCTCCGCTGACCAATCGCTGCATAGGGTTGGCAAAATCAATCATTTTCCCAGCTGTAAAACAGAAATTACATCTGACTACCTGATGTTTCAGATGCAGTATGAGCATAATTTTAAAAAGAGAGAGAGACATTGTAAGTTCCTAAGTGAAATCTATCTATCTATCTATCTATCTATCTATCTATCTATATATCTATCTCTCTATATATAAAGAGAGATAGATATATAGATAGATAGATAGATAGATATGTATATATATATGAAGTATTTGTGGATTCTCTTTCCTAAAAGCTAATTCTCTCCCTTAAAAATGTTTTAAAAATATATTTTATTGGTTTCAGAGAGGAAGGGAGAGGGAGAGAGAGATAGAAACATCAATGATGAGAGAGAAAAACATGATCAGCTGCCTCCTGCATGCTCCCTCCTGGCAACCCTGGCATGTGGTTCATAGGTCGATGCTCAACCACTGAGCCACACTGGCTGGGTTAATTCATTCTTTTTAACATAGAGAACATGTGTGCGTGCTAACAACTAAGCAACAAAACCACACTGGCCAATGTGAGGCTGAGAGAAAGAAGCCAGATGCAAAGGGCCACATACCATATGATTCCATTGGTATAAAATGCCCAGAACAGGCACATCCTGAAGACAAAGCAGATCAGTGACTGCTAGGGCTAGGGGCGGGGGCAGGGAGACTGCCACTGGGCACAAGAGGTCTTATTGGGAGTACAGAAATGCTCTATAACTGGATTGTGGCAATTGTTGCAACTTCAATAAGCAACTGTGTAAATGTTTTAAAAATCATTGAATTATAGACTTAAAATGGATGTGTTTTGTGGCCTGTAAATTACACCAGGACACAACTGCCATCTCTCTGGCCTTCCCATGAAGAGCTCTAGCCCTAGGAACTGACTCACTCTGTGGCTGGCTTTTCTGACCAATGCCTCTCCTCCTGACCCAGGTGTACTTGGGCACCGTGCTCGCGCTGGTTGTCATATTAACAGGAATCTTTGCTTACTACCAAGAAGCCAAGAGCACCAACATCATGGCCAGCTTCAGTAAGATGATTCCACAGGTGAGTAGCAGCTGTCCTGCTTCCATTTCTGCATGACTTCAGGTGAGGAGAATGAGGCCTTGGAGGCACAGGGTCCGTGGTCAGGCTCAGGCTCATCCTTTTCTGTCTGAGAGGTCTTGGGCAAGTGACCTAATCTCTATGAACCCCCACTTCCTCACTGAGATAATCAGTTAGGTAAGAAACAGGAAAATGCATAGTCAAGAGTATAGTAAGATGGAAACATTAGTCATTGCACAGTATCTTCTATTATTGCTTGGAAGTGTTGGCGAACTGTTGAGACAAAAGTCATTCAGGTGGTCTGGTAGCCAAGGACATCAACCCATGAGTTTTTATTTGTGACCATCTTGGCTGCCACTGCTGAGCTTCACTGCATGTTGCCCCAGAATGCACTCAATGTGGGGCATCCACACTCCTCTGTCCCTACAAGGGCCCCTGGTAGGTGTCCTCTAGGGAGACTGTGCACCACTGTCAGCACAGTGGGAAAACCACATTGTCCTTGGGCCCCAGAGCTGCCAGCTAGAGAGGACTCTGGGGAGCTTTTGTGCTAATGGTGGAGGAGACCCACTTCCTCCAGCATTAAAGTTTTCCTGAGCTGAGCAAGATTATTAAGCCCTTTGATTCAACCTTTAGGATTCTTCCCTGACATCGAAGCCAGGAGTACTCATTCCTTTCAGTCAGACCCAGGGCTGTCCCTTTGCTATATCTGCCCACAATACATTTTCTGTGTCTAAGAATATCTCTAGGAGCTCCTCCTCAGGGAAAAAAATAGTTCTTAGGGTCTTCAGGCCCAAGACAAAGTCTTTTGTTTCATCTTTTGCCATTTTGAGTTTTGATGTCTGAGTTTTGGTAAGTGGTGGATGGAGAAGCATCAGCATCATTCCTCGATCTAAGGCATCTACCACATTTTCTTTTGTAGCAAGCGCTTGTCATTCGAGATTCAGAGAAGAAGATAATTCCTGCAGAGCAGCTGGTGGTGGGAGACATAGTGGAGATTAAAGGAGGAGACCAGATCCCTGCAGACATCAGGCTGCTGTTTGCCCAGGGATGCAAGGTAAGTGTCACAGGTGCCCAGGGATCAGGCTGCTAACTGGCTGGCATTCTGTGGTCCTTCCAGTTCTTGGCGTAACTGGAGCAGGGGACACAGTGTCTCATCTTGAATATTTTGTTGTTTTCTTTTTGAGTGTGTGTTAAACTTCACCTGAGTATATTTTTTCCATTGATTCTCAGAAAGAGTAAGGGAGGGAGAGAAAGAGAGAAAGATCAATGCGAGAGAGACACATCGATTGGTTGCCTCCCACACATGCCCCAACCAGGTAAGTGCCCTTGACTGGAATCGAGCCCATGACCCTTTGGTGCATGGGCAGATGCTCTAACCACTGAGTAACACAGGTCAGGGCTCATCTTGAACTTCTTCACAATTTCTTCTAGGTTGACAACTCATCTCTCACTGGGGAGTCTGAGCCGCAGTCCCGCTCCTGTGAGTTCACCCATGATGACCCCCTGGAGACAAAGAACATTGGCTTCTATTCGACAACCTGTCTGGAAGGTAAGTCTTGTCAGCTCTCAGGACCGCCCACACCACTGGGTCCCTTTGGGCTCTATGTTTGTATCTCTTTTCATCTCTTGTACAAAGCTTGTCCAAGAGAAAACCTAGAATTGCAGGGCCTAGAGAACTGATGTTGGCCTTTGTAATGTCATGTGTTAATTGATCACGTAAGCCACCAGATGAGGAGTCTGTGGTCCTCTCCCAGCTGAGGACTCATGAAATAAAATATCCACTTCACCTGTAGGCACAGCAACTGGCATGGTCATCAACACGGGTGACCGCACCATCATTGGTCAGATCGCCTCACTGGCTTCAGGAGTTGGGAATGAGAAGACACCCATCGCCATCGAGATCAAGCACTTCGTTCACATTGTGGCAGGAGTGGCCATCTCCATCGGCGTCCTTTTCTTCATCATTGCGGTGTCCATGAAATACCGTGTCCTGGACTCCATCATCTTTCTCATTGGCATCATTGTGGCCAATGTACCTGAGGGCCTCCTGGCCACTGTCACCGTGAGTCCATGCTGCTAGGTGGCCTGCCCCATGCCACCCTGTTAATACATGCCACCCTGTTATGCTGGGGGAGGTCCCACTCCTCCGGCTCAGAGCAATACTCCCTCCCAGTCAGAGACAACCAGGAGACATTCTGAATGGAATGATTCTTAGAGGGACAGAGGAATTATGAGGTTGTTCATATTTGAATGCACTGTCCTTGAAAACTTTGCATTTTCGTTTAGGAGAACTATCTGCGAATCACATATGTAACTTTGCTCCTTAAGATCTAGATAAGGCTTGAACCATCATTCACAGATTTTTGAGCAGCCAGATGTCTTTCTCACATTTCCACAATTTCCTTGGCAGTTTCTACACCTGAGGAATTTAGGCACTTTGTTTACCTAAATTCACTTCCCTTAGACACACAGAGACACACAAACTCCTTCTCTTTTTTTCTGCAGAGAAATACAGCCCTTTCCTGGACCTTCCCCAAAATTCAGCTTTGGGTCTCCCTTGGTAGGACCCATCCAATTAATCCTTAAACAACGCCGCCCCCCCCCCCAAGTCTCTGTTATGGAGGCCCTGTGGGGGAGAGGGGGGGTCTTGTGGTTCCAGTTAACATATAAAGGCAGCCTCAGATCACTGGCCTGCTGCTATCCTCAGCAAAGATGGACAGAAGTTTCTGAACTCCATGTCCCTTCTGACTCCAGCAGGTAGTAATTTGAAGAAATTGAGCCCCAAAACCCTTTGAGATCTTGGGGCTTAAAAGAGAGAGCTAAGAACCTTTAAAATCTGGACCTCTTAAAATGAAATACAAACACTTCTTGATTCATCAAAGCAACAAGCAAGCCTTTGGGACAAGCTCTTTGGCACAAACCTTATGCATTCACTCTTTTGTCCGACAGGAGCTGGGTGACCAAAGCACCCTCTGTAATTACCCATGAGTATGGGCCATATCAACCTTGCTTGGTTTTGTCACCTGTGAATTCCTCAGGATTTCTTTAAGGTGTAAAAGGACAAAAGAAATATCCCATATTTAATAATAAAAAAAAAGTATCATGACATATAGGATTTATCAGGTACTGCCTGAAACTAATCCAGCCTTAGCTACTTTTATGTTATTGTACCTGCATTCAAATGGATTTTTCTCTTCTCTCTTCTGTCAGGTGACTCTGTCACTGACAGCAAAACGGATGGCTAAGAAGAACTGCCTGGTGAAGAACCTGGAGGCAGTGGAGACGCTAGGTTCCACCTCCATCATTTGCTCAGACAAGACGGGGACTCTGACCCAGAACAGGATGACCGTGGCCCATCTGTGGTTTGACAATCAGATCTTTATGGCTGACACCAGTGAAGACCAGTTGAGTAAGTCTTCTGGAGCATCAGTTTGGCTCAAAGCTGTGGACTTGAGAAGAAGGGCACGGCCAGTGTGGCAGAGTTGGCGTGCAGTCTCAAAATTCTGTGAACAGTATGGTTTGTGGAGAGGGGGCCCAGCACCCTTAGCATCCCCTGTGCTTTCTGTTTTCCAGAGCAAACCTTTGATCAAAGCTCTGGAACCTGGGCCTCATTATCAAAGATAATTGCACTGTGTAACCGAGCAGAGTTCAGACCAGGACAGGAAAGAGTCCCCATCATGAAGGTAAAGTGTCTGCATCACTGTCTTAAACCACAGCCAGTTTGAAGTCACTTTCCCTGTTCTAATTTGGTGCTAGATTTAATCTCTCCAACACAGGAAAGCTTGTACTAGTAAGAGCAAGCGTGGCTTCCAAGACCTGCAAAAGATTTTGTTCATTCTAACTAGCTTTGCAACATCACAAAGACATCTGCAGGCCTCAGGTTGATCTCAGTCCTTTGGAAATTTTGTCTTATTCCAGAAAATGAATGTGTCCTTAAGTTATTTTCCTAACTTCTTGATCAGATAAGTAGATATAATCAAAATTTTTATTGTATAAATGTCATTCACTGAAGTTTAAAATATAATTGGATGGGAATGAAGAACTCATCTTAAAACATTCTTCTTGGCTGCAGGCGCTCTAAGGGTCCTACAATATTGGAATATGCAACAAACTAACTCCTTTTGTTCCCTTCCTTTCCTTTCTCTCTCCTTCCTCCCTTTCTCTCTTCTTCAACCTCCTAGTGAGTCACTGAACCTGTCCCCTTGGCTTTTCTCTATGTCATTTTTTTCATTGACCCTTTCTTGTATTTTTTTTTAAAAATTTTCTTTATTGATTAAGATATTACATATGTGTCCTTATCCCCCCATTGCCCCCACCCCCACTCATGCCCCCCCCCCCCCGTGTCTGTGTCCATTGGTTAGGCTTATATGCATGCATACAAGTCCTTTGGTTATCTCTCCCTTACCCTCACCTTCCCCTACCGTCTTGTATTTCTTGTTTTTCTTTCTCTATCAGCTAGCTCATCAATTCTCTTTTTAGCCAATCTCTTCTCTGTCTTTCAAATCCTTATGTCCAGTTCTAATTTCTCATCCCAAGTCATGGATCTCCAGCTAGCTGTGTGTTGGTTTTGCACTTGGAAGTTTTGACTGTTAGACTCTCAACAAAACTATACTACTTGTCACCTTCTACCTGCACCCAACCTGGCTCCAAATCAAGATCTTATCCCAATTTTTCTCTTTTTCTGTGACATCACCATTTAACTTGTCATCTGAGCCAAAACTTTTAGATGTCATCTTTACTTTCTCCTCACCAAGTCCTATCATTCTTGCTTCAAAAATTCTATAATTTTCCCGGCCAGAGTGGCTCAGTGGTTGAGCATCGACTTATGAACCAGAAGGTTGAGGTTCGATTCTCAGTCAGGACACATGCCTGGGGTTGCAGGCTCAATTCCCAGTAGGGGGTGTGAAGGAAACAGCCAATCAATGATTCTCTCTCATTGATGTTTCTATCTCTCTCTCCCTCCCCCGCCTCTCTGAAATCAATAAAGGTATGTTTTTTTAAAAGTCTATATAATAAAAGACTAATATGCAAATTGACCAAATGGCAGAACAACCGGTCCTATGATGCACACTGACCACCAGGAGGCAGACACTCAATGCAGGAGCTGTCCCCTGGTGGTCAGTGCACTCCCACAGGGGGAGTGCCACTCAGCCAGAAGCTGGGTTCATGGCTGGTGAGCACAGTGGCAGTGGTGGCAGCCTCTCCCACTTCTGTGGCAGCGCTAAGGATGTCTGACTGCCAGCTTAGGCCTGCTTCCCCTTGGACATCCCCCGAGGGCTCCCGGACTGTGAGAGGGTGCAGGCCAGGCTGAGGGACCCCCCCTAAGTGAACAAATTCCATGCACTGGGCCTCTAGTATATCTATAATTTTACATCTCTATTATCACCAATTACTTGTATCAAAATAACTGGCTTACCTAACTCGAGTTTATCCCTCCTCCAGTCTTTCTTGCATGGCACTAATTTTCCTTAAAAACTACATTAGATGAAATACATCACCTAACTTTGCTCAAAAACTTCCTTTGCTTCTGTTTTCTGCTTCTTGAACCTAGACTTCGGCTTGCATTTAAGGGCCCTCCATGTCCATCTCTACTCCCAGCATCTAGGACAGAAGTCTTCCACTTCTCACCTTCATTCATGGCATTCTGGCTTCTGTAAGGCTTTCTTCTCCTCTCTTTGTAACCGTCTTTCAAGATCTAATTCATAACTGCTGTTTTTCATGAAACCTTTCAGCTCTCAGAGCTCTAACTTTGAGCTTTGCTAATGCCAGTAGGAGGCATGATTCACTTTAACATTTTTTACCATGGTCTTAACTCGGTCACAATTGTGTGTTATCATTTTGTCTGTCCAGCTAGTTCAGCAGTTCTCAACCTGTGGGTCGCAACCCCTTTGGGGGTCGAACGACCCTTTCACAGGGGTCGCCTAAGACCATCGGAAAACACACATATAATTACATATTGCTTTTGTGATTAATCACTATGCTTTAATTATGTTCAATTTGTAACAATGAAAATACATCCTGCATATCAGATATTTACATTATGATTCATAACAGTAGCAAAATTACAGTTATGAAATAACAACGAAAATAATTTTATGGTTGGGGGTCACCACAACATGAGGAACTGTATTAAAGGGTCGCAGCATTAGGAAGGTTGAGAACCACTGAGCTAGTTGGTTCATTGAAAATAATCCCCAAAGAACCAGATTATGTGCTACAAATATTTATTTTTAACTCTTTTGATTCTCAGAGAGTTGTGGTTGGAGATGCCTCAGAAACTGCTCTTTTGAAATTCTCAGAGGTGGTTTTGGGTGATGTGATGGAAATTAGAAAAAGAAACCACAAAGTAGCAGAAATCCCTTTTAACTCAACCAACAAATTTCAGGTGAGTTGTTCCTCACAACTGAATTTCTGTTATCAGGAGAACGACATTTCTACATGTAAGTACTCTTAGGTTAGTACGAATTTTGAATGATACTTGACTTTAAAAATAGTCCTCTGAGATGGATGGCCTGGGTGTCTAGTAAACCCAGAACAGGTTTTCTCTTGCTGGCCTCCTTCCTCTGCCTGAGGCAGATAGAGAAAAAGAATGTTGTCAGCCCGGCTTCTCCTACCTAGAACAATCTATCTCTATTACAGGCACATTCACTCACATCCTCACTCATTTACACATGCCCCTGTGGGGTGACTTGCACAAATGAGGAGCAACAGCCAGAGCCCAAAGGGTAAATGAAAGGTGGAGGAAGGGATAGAGCTAACTGTGTACTCAGTCTGTGTCAGGTGCTTCATATACATTGTCCCATTGATCCTCACAGTAAGCATATGAAATGGGACTAATTAATCCCAGTTTATGGGTAAGGAAACAGACTCTGAGTGTCTTAATGTCACCAAGCTCATTCCAGCATCCAAGTGGCACAACCAATTTTCACACATCTGTTTGACTCCTGAGCACATGCTTTTTCTACCATACAAGTCAGAGGCAGAACAGTTTTTGCTCAGGCCATATGAGGAAGCCTTGCCTTTATGAAACCAGTGAGGAGACTCTCTGATGACCAGCCAATGGCTTTCCAGGCCTGTCCCATAGGGATCTTCTTTCCACTCATTTCTCAGGAAGAAAATGGCTGTCCTTGCCTAGTTGTCTCCCTCATTTTAGGGGTGGCCAACCACCAAACATCCCCATCCTTCCTTTGTTTGGAAAAATGACAGTGTGTAGCCCAAGGTCCTGCTGCCAATGGGCTTTCCAATAGACTCCAGAACTGAGCATAGGCATTATGATTTTGCCTTGCATTAACAATAAAGTGTATAAATAAGATAGCCATGTTTGTGTCAAAGTTTCTGGTGATTAGCCTACTATTTTGTTTGGATGGGAAAAAAAACTGTTGCAAACATCTTTGTGGATAATGGGCCAATGAAGAATTGCAGTTAGCCAAACAGACAACCAACAAAAGTGTGAGATGTCAAATATTAAAGCAAGGAAATCAGATCTCTCGTTCAAACCTTTACTGAAAATAGAATGAATCACAATCCTAAAATAATAATAGTAATCTTGTGTGCTAATTTCCACATGTATTAAATCACTCAATTTTCACCACAGCTCTGTAAGGTAGAGAGTGAGGCACAGAACTTTATCACACAGCTCTTGAGGGCTGAGCCAGGACTCACACAGACCCTGCAAAAAGTCTTTACTGGAGTAGATGAACTTCATCTACTCCAGTAAAGACTTCCTTCAGCATGTAAGAAATGAGAAAAAGCAGATCCCATGAGGCTCATGTACTAAAAGTGGAAGGAGAAAATGGGCTAACCAGAGTTGGGACTAGAAAGAAGAGAGCGCTTGTGTGTGTTCCTGCTGACAAGGCCAAAACACCTCTTTGGATGTTGTTGGTGCCATTTGAACTTTATACTTGAGCAAAAATTAACCATGAACAATGAGAAGTAGATGTTGTGACCTTGGAAAATTGTGAGGTTTCTGTCATCTGCAGGAAACAAAGTAGAAAGTCCACATCTTATTGGCCTTAGAACAGCAATTCGCCAAACTGAGGCTGGTCCATGAAGAGATTTTCAGTAGTTTGTGACAAATTGGATTTTTAGACAATATTTTATAAAGCTTTATGTAAAGAGGAATGTGTTTCATTTAAACAATTATCCTTTACATCCTACGTGATCAGGGTGGGGCCTCGCACCTGCCAGCCTGAATCAAACGCCAGCTCAGCCACCTGTTAGTGTGTGACCTTGCATGAGTCATTTAACCTTTCTGCACCTGAGTTTCCTGTATTGTAAATGGTGATAAGAACACCCACAGCCTTATGGCAGTTTTGAGAATTACTTTACTATGTGAGCACTTAGGACAGCACACATAAGTGTTTATTATTCCTACTTTTTTTAAAAAAATATATTTTATTGATTTTTTGCAGAGAGGAGGAGAGAGGAATAGAGAGCTAGAAACATCATGAGAGAGAAACATCGATCAGCTGCCTCTTGCACGCCCCCTACTGGGGATGTGCCTGCAACCAAGGCACATGCCCTTGACCAGAACGGAACCTGGGACCCCCGCGTCCGCAGTCCACGCTCTATCCACTGAGCCAAACTGGCTAGGGCAGTATTCCTACTTTTTAAATGTTGAAATGCTCTACCTTTGAGAAAACGATGGTGATAGTAGATGGGAAGTTTGCTCTTGGTTTGGTTTTGGTTTTGATTGGTTAGTTGCTTTTTAATGTCTTTACATGACCATAAATTTAAAAAGCTGGCAAATTATGCTTGCCCTCTATTTTTTTTTATTGTACTCATCTCTGATATCTGAAAGTCTAATAATCAACTGATAGACCCAAAATAGTAGCATATTTCTCATAAACTTACTCATTCTCTCTCAAATACTCCAGCTTCTTGAAATTCCTTTTGAGGGCTTAAGAGTGCCTGGTATATAATAAGGACTACGTAAGATTTAGCCATTTATTATTATACACTTTTTCACACTTTTCCCAATTATCTTATTAGGATGAGTACAGAAGAAGAATTACTAGTTCAAGGGCATTGGTGTTAGAATTGTGATACCTGTTACTTAACTTTTCTCCTGAAAGCCTGGACGTGAGCCTGCCCACTTCCACACACCCACCATTTTCTCTCATATCCAGGTAGTAAAAACTGGATCAGTGTAGAGAGGATGAGGCACAGGAAGGCCTGCTGCTCTCATGCCTGCCTGAGCTCAGAATAGCTCAGAGGAGGTAGAGATGGGAGATGATACGAGGTGGCTTACAGCCCCTAACCCCCACAGGCACCCCATGCAGATCTTGTTCAAGGTAGAAGATGTCATAAGCTGACAGCCCCTCTAAAGCTAGGCTGTGACTAGATGGCTGAGTCCAGATGTCTTGCATATCACTTAGCCAGAAAATGAAAAGGAGAGAACCCACCTGTAAAATTCCTCTTTACATTTCAAGGATAAGTAACCCAATGAGAGAAAAAGTTGCTTTTCATTTTGTCATGTTGCTAATTAAAAGGTCAGTACAATTCAGGCCCTCAGTAATAGAGACAGTGTCATGATTTACTAGCATGCTGTACTTATGTCCACTTTCTTCCCTCCCAGCTCTCCATACATAAGACAGATGACCCTATTGACAAGCGCTTCCTCATGGTGATGAAAGGGGCCCCTGAGAAGGTCTTAGAGAAGTGCAGCACTATCATGGTCAATGGCCAGGAGCAGCCTCTGAACAACAGTACAGCTGAGGCCTTCTACACTGCATACATGGAACTGGGAGGTCTAGGGGAGCGTGTTCTGGGTAAGCTCTTCGTGGCAGAACCTTTATGTGTCACCTGTTCAGTGCAAGACTCTGTGCTGCATCAGGGCACAAGATGAGACAGGTTGGCCATCCAGCAGAGTAGCTGTGGCCTCCACAGGGCTCACAAGAAGAAGAATGGTATACAGATTAAGAGCATATCACATGATGGCAGCAAGGAGGGTGGGGTTGCTGCCAGGCAGGAAAATCTAGGAAGGTTCTATGGAAGGATTCCATTTAAACCAGGCCTTGAATGACAATATTTGAAGGGAAGGAGGGGATAGGTTTCACGGTGGAGGGAACAACATAGGCCAAAGCCCAGAGGTAGAAACAACGGTGGCGAGGTAGGGCCGGGGTGGTGAGCATTGTCAGGAACTGGTCAATGTGGAGTGTTGCAGGACTGAGGAGATTATGTCATCATGGGAGGTAGGGCTGGAAAGATAGACTGGAGGTCAAGGTTTGGAGTGCCTTATGTGGGTGAGGAACTGGGTTTCATTTGGCAGTCAGGACAGAGCCACTGGAGGCTTTGCAGCAAATAAACTGTTCAGAGTCAGTGTTTTCTAAAGGATCATGCTTGGCGGCATCAGGGAGCAGACAGGCCTGGGTCTCAGGAGGAGGGGGCTGCTCTCGTTCAGGTGACAGAGGATAGAAATTTGATCCAGGGCAATGGGAACATGAAGGAGATGTCAGTTACCAGAGACTTTTTTAGAGGAAGAATTGGTAAGATTTATCAACTTATTGGAGGAGAAAAGTAAGTTTTTAAAAATGTTGAATTATTTTACTTAGTGATTATGGGCAAATATTACCAGTAACAGAAATAGGGGATATTAGAGGTAGAAGGAACTATAGAAATACATTGTGGCAGGAACCTAATTGTGGTCACTTCAGTGATATCACAAAGTCCTATGGAGGCCACAGCTACTCTGCTGGATGGCCAACCTGTCTCATCTTGTTATGAGAATCATGGGCTGACAGAGTGGCACCTCTGAACTACAGGATGATAAATTCAAGGTAACAAGTTCATGGTCAATGATAAGGCTTAATAGACATAATGAAGGTTATTGCCAGTAGAGCAGAAATCTAAAGGATATTGAGTTTGTAAAACATATAAATGAAATTATCTGCTTGAAGTATTATCAAATAGCTCACATTAGCAAGTCGCCTTTTCAGGGCAAGACTGATACTTATCTAATTCGGGTCGTTCTAAGAACCTTACATTTGACCTCTCAGAGCCTGTGCTTTACTGAAACGTGTGGGCCATGCAGTGGGCCAGGATGAGGATAAATTCAATGTGAAAGCTGGTGAGAAAGTCACATAACCTTGGAAGTCCCACCAGACACAGGAATCCCTTCACCTCAACCTGTGAGAGCCAAATACCGACTGAGCCAGATACTGTCCAAGCCACTACTATTGGCCTTTCTCCCGATTAAAGACTGAACTTCGTACCATTCCCCTGATCCACAGACCCTTTCCCCCATTTGTGCAGTAGCACATGCTGTTTTTTCTTCCTAATTGGTCTTCCCACCCCCAAGTCCTCCCTAATGCCTCTCTCAAGAGTCAGCTCACATACGACCTTCTTGGTGAAGTCTTCCTTGACTCCCCAGGTGGCTGGAGTGTAGCTCTCGTCAATAACACTCACCATGCTCCATTATGCTTATTTCTTTATGTCTCTGTCCCCACACTCAACTGGGATATCTTCAGAAGTAAAGGCTGTCCATTCTTGATTTTCATAACCCTAGAACTGTGGTCGGCAAACCACAGCTCGCGAGCCATATGCGGCTCTTTGGCCCATTGAGTGTGGCTCTTCCACAAAACACCACGTGCAGGCATGCACATACAGTTCAATTGAAACTTCGTGGCCCATGTGCAGAAGTCGGTATTTTGTGGAAGAGCCACACTCAAGGGGCCAAAGAGCCGCATGTGACTCGCGAGCTGCGGTTTGCCGAGCCACAGTTTGCCGACCACTGCGAGAACCTAATGGGCAAATGAATTTTTTTGGATGAGCTATATCTTTGCTTAAAACATGCATTATGAAATTGAAAGAATGAATTCTGATAGAGTCTATTGGTAAAAGAATAAAGGACTGAGAGTGTATGAAAATGTCCTTCCTTTTCTCATGTCATTCCATGGGAGACACTGACTTCCAAATCCACACCCATTCCAGGTTTCTGTCATCTCTACCTGCCAGCAGACGAGTTTCCAGAAACCTATTCATTTGATGTCGATGCCATGAACTTTCCCATGTCCGATCTCTGTTTTGTGGGGCTCTTGTCAATGATTGATCCCCCTCGGTCCACTGTCCCGGATGCAATCACCAAATGCCGGAGTGCGGGGATCAAGGTGGGAGTTATCTTCCTGACTTAAGAAGTCTTCCATGGCCCTGGCTGGTGAGGGTCTTGGGTTCAATTCCCGATCAAGGGTACATGGGTTGCAGGTTTGACCCCTAGCCATTGGGGCATGTGCGGAAGGCAACCAATTGATCCCTCTTTTGCACCGATATTTCTCTTTCTCTCTCTGTCTCTCTTTTTCTCTCGCTTCCACTCTCTCTAAAAATCAATGGAAAAATATCCTTGGGTGAGAATTAACAAAACTAAACAAAAGAAGTCCTCCATGTATGTTGTGTCCCTTTCTAAGGACATTTGTCAGAAGAGATAGTATTTAGGTCTCTTCAAGTAAATACCATAATCCCCCCACCCCCCGCCTTTTTTTGGAGAAAGAGGAAGGGGAAGGGAGAGGGAGAGGGAGAAGGAAAGAGAGAAAGAGACAGACAGAGAGAGAGAGAGAGAGAGAGAGAGAGAGAGAGAGAGAAACACCTATTGGTTGCTTCCCACAGCATCCCAACCAGAAATTGAACCAGCAAACTGTGTATGTGACCTGATCCGAAATCAAACCCGGGACCTTTCAGTGCATGGGATGACAACCAGCTAAGCCACACTGCCCAAGGCTTTAATTCCTTTTTAAAAATCTCTACTTTCACTACATTAATTTTTCAGTAACTGCAAATAAAAGCAAAATGATTATGTCTGTGTGAAATAAAGCACAATCATAACTGCAGTGAGAAGAAAGCTAACTCCCTGTGCCATGAAGTAGCCATATTTTGCCCTATGATACTTAGACAATAAAAGATTCTATTATAAACTCTTGAGGTTCAGCCTCAGCAATCCAGTTGCCTTCATGATATCGAAACCAAAATCTTCATTCCACTACCATGTTAATATCAAGATTGTTGAAGCCACATGAGGCTATCCCAGGTAGACAGCTACCAGACCTTTCACAAATACAGCAAAATCAAAGGGAAAGGGCTTCCTGTAATCAGAGGAGAAATTCAAGAAGCTTAGAAGCAACAATAGATCCAGTGGGATCAGTGTGTCTTTCACAGGCAGTTGTTTCTTTGATCTAAGATCAAGAACTATCCGTAAGAGCAGACCACAGTCAATGCTAACCATATTCTACTAAATCATGGTAGAGCAGGTGATACGGAACTGCCCCTACTCTGGCCAGGTAGTTCCTCATTATTCCCATGCCTTTTTCCATGTTTGTGTTGTAGGTTATTATGGTTACAGGAGATCATCCAATTACAGCCAAAGCTATTGCCAAGAGTGTAGGTATCATTTCAGCCAACAGTGAGACTGTGGAAGACATTGCAAAACGCCTCAACATTGCTGTGGAGCAAGTTAACAAACAGTAAGTAAGCATAGAACCAGTGTTGCAGAAACTCAACTTCAGTGGGACACTGTGTTATTTAGAGAAAATCCCCTTTTTGCCAAACACTCTCTCAGGGTGATGCTAGGCTGGCTTCCTCTATAACTCATATATTCATTCATTCACTCATAATTTTATTGAGTACCTACTGTGTACCACAAAAATTACCCTTGTGTGAAATTTCGAAACCCAGTAAAGTAGATCTAAAATCTTATGTGCCTAATTTAGAGTGAGAAAATCTGAAACAAAGGGTTGATATGAAATTACTTGCCAGTGATCCAGTTGTATAATCTGGAATATTAAGAACCCT
The DNA here is from genome assembly GCF_964212035.1 of Myotis nattereri. NCBI lineage: Eukaryota > Metazoa > Chordata > Mammalia > Chiroptera > Vespertilionidae > Myotis > Myotis nattereri. Next base: position 111,072,472 of record NC_138076.1, read on the forward strand.
CTGGGTTTTGTGCTTTTTTTTTTTTTTTTTTTGAAAGTAAATATAAAGATAGTTTCCTAAGGAAAGACTCAGTTTTTCTTTGTGTTAATTCTTTCCACAACCAATTGTTGAGTGTCAGTTATGTACCAGGCACCTTGGAAGAAACTGGAACTGTAGAAACAAACAGACGACATTATTCCCATCCTGAGGGAGCTTTCTTTCTTTCCATCTACTTGGAGGGACAGAAAACTCAAAATGGATTGTTATGATGAGGACAATGAAGGAGACACACTGGACTGAGGAGCTAGCAGTGTGGGATGAGTTAGCTGATAATTTAAATAACTAAAGATTCCAGGTTACACTGGGAAAATAAATGTCATTGGCTTTATTATACTTTCACGCATGTTGGGGGAAACAGGGAAAGACCAGTGAACCAATTCTGGTTTACCCAAGTATTCATGCCTTTTAGGAATACACAGCTGTCGGGTAATAAATTATCACCAGGCCAACAAATTACTAATTAAAACAACCAAACAGAATTACAACCTTTGGGCACTACAACAGTATGTGAAGGCTAAGTGTCTTCTCCTTTGTGGAAATAACATTCATCTATGAAAACAGGGTTAGAGCTTTTGTTTATTTGTTTTGTTTTTTAAAATAATAGGGTTATACATTTTCATACAAGTCACGCACTGAACAAGAAAGTGGGGTGGATACTTTTGTGAATGTTTTTTTTAAAAATATATTTTATTGATTTTTCACAGAGAGGAAGGGAGAGAGATAGAGAGTTAGAAACATCGATGAGAGAGAAACATCGATCAGCTGCCTCCTGCACATCTCCCACTAGGGATGTGCCCACAACCAAGGTACATGCCCTTGACCGGAATCGAACCTGGGACCTTTCATTCCACAGGCTGACGCTCTATCCACTGAGCCAAACCGGTTTCAGCATGAATGTTTTTAATTTATCCACTTTATCAGCTCTAGCTTCATGCTCAGATAATGACTTTCCCAGCTGGAGGGGGGAGGAACCACTCTTTCCTTCTTATCTTACTTTTATATTTTCTTACCAGAATTTAGGAAGATTTGTGATTTAAGTCAAGTGCTAGAATTCCAGTTTTTAGCACCAGCGTGAAAAAACAGACCTACAGAAAAAAGCTCAAAACTTAAAAAATGTAAAGAAAAAGGCATGCAGTGTTTTGTACAGAGTATTTGAGCTGAGTTTTGAAGACTGAAAAGTGGAGTGTTAGTGAAGGAAAGATGAGGCAGCAAGAACTGTGCAAGCCTTTGGGCTGTGGAGAGCCTGTGGGCTTAGAACTGAAACATAGCGGACATGATATGAGGCTCAACAGCACAGGCTGCACCTGGCCGTGCCAGCTTCACCTGGGGTCTGCTCTAAGCTTAATGAAAAGAAAGCCTCTAAGAATTTTAACAGGGAACAACACAGTCAGATCTGAAAAATCAGTGTTTTTAGAACCTTCCTTTTAGAGTAGCAGACAATAGTTTTCCTCAAAGAAGACCTCAATATATTTTTTCCAACCTAGCTCATTGCATAGTAGTTACTCTATAAATCTGAAATAAACAACAACAGGAATTGTTACCCTTGTTTTGGCATAAGCTGAATTCTAGGATCCAAAACATATAAACAGGCGGTGTTTTTTTATCCTCCATTTCCTTGTTAAGTAAAACATTGCCCAGGAAGTTCCACTTCTCACCCATTCCTATCAGGAAAAGGCTACTTGGTTATTCCCTATGGGGGGGGGGGGGGGGAAATGGACTTCTTTTTTAGCCTCAGTTTACCATCTTGAAATGGAGACCAAAGTGTCCCCAGTATTCAAAATGCCTGTCATCCCACTCAAGTATTGGATATCAAGGACATTGGATTCCCCAGTGAAATCAAAGAGGCTTTAGTCCACATCCTGCCCAGAAGGGTGTTTCAGCCAAAGATCTGACCTTTGGCTTCATCCAGTTCCTTCTGACCTTTCTAGGGATGCTAAAGCTGCGGTGGTGACTGGCATGGAGCTGAAGGACATGAGTGAGGACCAGTTGGATGAGGTTTTAACCAGCTACCCAGAGATTGTTTTTGCCCGAACATCCCCCCAGCAGAAGCTGATTATTGTGGAGGGCTGCCAGAGGCAGGTGGGTGGGCAGCAGTGCTCAAAGGACCTCCCAGTCCCTCACCGTCCGAACTGCAGGGCTAAGATTCAGATCCCAGGTCAAGGCTTGGTGCCTTTTCAACCTCTAGATATAGTCCTTGCCTGTCCTCGTCATCCCACATTGCCGCATCTCGGGTTGACCCTCTGCCCTCCTTAGATTCCCTCCCACACGCAGCTGCACACTCTCCAAAGGGCTTTCTGACAGTGAAGCATCTGGTACTATGGTCGATGTGGGTACAGAGAGATTTAAAATTTAAGACAGAGAACAAAAATGTAAAGACATAAAATATAAAATATACAGTTATCCCTCAGTATCCTCAGAGGATTAGTTCCAGGACATCACTCCCCCAACTCCCCGCCCCCCCCCCCCCCCACACACACACACAAAACCAAAACCCATGAATGCTCAAGTTCCTTATGTAAAATGGAGTGTTATTTGCATTTAACCTATATTTACCTATAAATGACATTTTCACATTACCTACATTTGAACAGAGGCTATATCAGGGTGTGCCCCATATCACTTCCATCAGCATAGTGTTCAGCATGTGGCAAAGTCAGATTTCACTTTTTGGAACTTTCTGGGGTTTATTTTTTTCTGAATATTTTTTAGCCTCAGTTGAATCTTCAGATGGGAAACCTGTGGATATGGAGCACCAATGGTATCCCTCTTGCCTGCCACACACATTGATTTTAATTATTTAAATACATCTTGTTTGGAGCTCATTATCTGTCATCTGGAATTTCACATCTTTATCTTTTCCCCAAATCCCAAACCAGGCCCTTTGTCTCCATTCCAGTTGGCCTCCATCCTGAAGACAAAAGAAAAACAATGTTCTTGCCTGGGACCCCATAGTCCTGTTCATTCCCATTTTCTCATTGTGTCCCTGTGCCTAGGATGCAGTTGTTGCTGTGACTGGTGATGGAGTGAATGACTCTCCAGCTCTAAAGAAGGCAGATATTGGGATTGCCATGGGGATAGCAGGTTCAGATGCTGCCAAAAATGCAGCTGACATGGTCTTGCTGGATGACAACTTCGCATCCATAGTCACCGGGGTGGAGGAAGGTGCGTAGTCTTCCTCCAAGTGGTCTTCCTGAAAACTGGGGTCACTGGGAGAAGAGCCAGTCCTGTAAGGAGAAACATCTTTGCCTAGGTCGCCTGATCTTTGACAACCTCAAGAAGACCATCGCGTACACCCTGACCAAGAACATCGCTGAACTGTGCCCCTTTCTGATCTACATCATTGTTGGGGTGCCCCTGCCCTTAGGCACCATCACCATCTTGTTCATCGACTTGGGCACAGACATTGTAAGTAGCACTACAGGGAATAGGGTCTGATAACTAACCCAGGTCATGTAAACTTCAGAGTCATTGCCTCAAGGGCAAGGAGATAAACTAAACTTTGCCATGAAGGAGCTGAAGCTCTGCATTTCTAATGAGCTCTTCTGTGTGCCAATCTGTCAAATGTTTGGAAATTAACAACACTTCACTTCATATAACAGCTTTTCAAACATGAGTTCTTCACCCTCCAAAAACATATGCCATCCGTCAGGGTCAGCTCTCTTTTCTTTTGAGAAGATGCAGCTGTCACCAAGATAGTTCCTGTGTTGCTGGGGACCCAATGGCTAAAGTGATAACCCATAGCAGCCCCTTATTAAGTAAAAGGATCTGTGATCTGGAGGCCCCTCATCTCAACACAATAAGAAGCCACCATTATAAAGTCTCACATTGACCTACAATGCTGTCACCTAAACCCTCCCCTCTACTAGCTTGCATCTGTGTAAGGAATCTTTGTGACATTATGCACGTGTCTCTGGCTTACACAGGCAAAGGAGGAAAGGCAACAGGGAGCAGTCTGAGTTCCAAGTGAGGAGCGCAGTCCTGCAAATTGCCTCCTTGCCCTCTCTTGCTTTACACAACCTCCACATTGCAGGGAGACGAGATAGCTCTACCTCAGAGGGGAAATGGGATCGTCAAGGTTACAGTCAGATCATTTTCAGGCCCTTTAGATTTGCTCATTTCTCTCCACTGCAGCGGTTCTTCCAGTGTGGCCCAGGGAACTTACTAGAAATGCAGTCTCTGGCCCTAGCCAGGACCTTGTGGATCAGAAAGTCTGTGGGAAGTGGGGAGGGGCAGTGGAGCCACGATCTTTCTTTTAACAGACCCTCCAGGATGGAGGACCTGGGAGAGAATCACCATGATCCAGGGAAGGGGACAGTAGGAGAAACCTGCCCCAGAGGGGCAAAGATACTTATAACTTGCATTGTATAGAACTGCCAGCACATGGTGATGATGGAAAGCAGATTTATTTTTAAAGCCGACTGTTCTTAAATTCTCTGCAGACAATGTACTCACCGCCCCCACCCCCACCCCTTGCCTTCATCCTGAATAGATCAGTTCCATAGCCCATGGCCACCTTCCACCATCCTCCCTGCCACCATCCCCAGGCCTCAGACTACACCCCTACTGACATCCTGTGGGTAGAGCACAGTGTAGGAGTGGGCCTCAAGACTCTCCCCTCCAGGTTCCGTCCATCGCCTTAGCTTATGAGAAAGCTGAAAGTGACATTATGAATAGGAAGCCTCGCCACAAGAAGAAGGATCGACTGGTGAACAAGCCGCTTGCCGTCTACTCTTATCTGCACATAGGTATGATGAGGGCATGTCCTGTCACCCAGGGGACTACCCAGTCACAGTCAGAAGCTGTGCTTTTCCTTGTGGGGTGTGGTTGGGGTGGAAGGAGGAACCATGAGAAGAATGAGGACAGGGCAGTTCTGAAGTCATTGTGGAACCTACGCCTTACTCTCATTCCCTCAGGTATCATGCAGTCCCTGGGAGCTTTTCTTGTGTATTTCACCGTGTATGCACAGGAGGGCTTTAGACCCAGCACCCTCATTAACCTCCGGGTGGAATGGGAGAAGGACTCTGTGAACAACTTGGAAGATAGCTATGGACAAGAATGGGTAAGGAGGGGTTCTGCCTTCTCTGTCCTCCTGCTCCTCCCCTCCTGACGCTGCCCTGCTCAGGCTGACACAGAACTTAGGTTTCCCTGGATGGCTGTAGTGACACAAAGAAGGTGAACGTTTTCTAAGTTAACAGGGCTTCTGGGCCCTGAGGTGACATTGCTGTGGCCTTTGCTGGGACTCATCTCTTGTCTTGAATTTGATGCCTAGAGTTCACTTTTTAGGGAAAAGTAGCCAGTCCAACAATGCCCACAGTTGGGCCAAATCAATTAAGTTAGCATCTTTTCCTGCTTGCCTGTTAGAAAATAAACAAAAAACAACTATGTTTCTTTCCGAACACAAGGAGGTGATCCGCTCTCAATCTCAGGGAGGTCGGGAGAGTAGAGCTTCACAGAACTGCATGGAAATCTCTCTGAAGCTTTCCCTGTGGGGTATCAAGGTCTCTCTCTCTCTCTCTCTCTCTCTCTCTCTCTCTCTCTCTCTCTCTCATTGACAGACGCGTTACCAGAGGAAATACCTAGAATGGACAGGCTACACAGCTTTCTTTATTGGCATCATGGTCCAGCAAATAGCCGATCTGATCATCAGGAAAACCCGGAGGAATTCCATCTTCCAGCAGGGTCTCTTCAGGTACTACCTGTATCCCACCTCACCTCCTGGATGATGAGGCAGCATACCATGAGAGGCATTGACTCTGCTGGTGCTGGGTATGTGGTCTTGGGCCAAAGGCATTCAGAATCTTCATGCTTTAATGTTTCTTGCAGAAATAAAGTCATCTGGGTGGGGATTGCCTCCCAGATTATCATCGCTCTGATCCTTTCCTATGGCCTCGGAAGCATCACAGCCCTGAATTTCACCATGCTCCGGTGAGTTCCTTCAACAGTGGGGAGGAAAAGGCCAGTCCTGCTCCGAGCTGTCACAGCCTAAATAAACATTAGGACTTGGGGAAAGTGGGGAGGTTCCCCTCAGTCTTTCAAAAGAGACAAAACGGAGCAGTTCCATATTAGTCAGAGGCTTTGAACTGCTAGTTTTCCCGAAGAGGAAATGCGTTTCCCACTCCTCACCATCCCATCTCTACCCTCATCCAACAGGTCACCTCAAAGGCAGATGCTACTTCTAGTGGTCACAATCCAGGTTAAATAAGAAACTTTCCAGTTTCATGTTGTGTGACCCAATGGATCTGTTCTTTCCAAGGAGGCAGGGGCTGGGCCCTCTCTTCAGTGCATTCAAGTTCACCTCCCTCTTCTGCTTCTAGGCCTCAGTACTGGTTTGTGGCTGTGCCTCACGCCATTCTCATCTGGGTGTACGATGAGGTGCGGAAACTTTTGATCAGACTCTACCCTGGAAGTAAGTTGTGGGATGATCTTTGAGACTCTGCCTATCCACTTCCACAGACTATCCATTTATAACTCACTTTCTACCTCTGCAGGCTGGTGGGATAAGAACATGTATTATTAAGACCACCTACTTCCCAAGCCTCCCACCAGAACACCAGGACATTCCTCTCCATCTCCTGGCCACATCCGGGACATCATCAGAATACATTCAGGAGAAGCCAGAAAACTGTAGGAAAGACACTACCAGATGTTTATACTGTAAAGCAGAGATTTGACTATTTATATATGATTTTCATTTATATATACACCTCCTTATATAAAAGAATGTGAATTTCAAGGTAATGTATGTGGAAAACTGATGTATTTATATGTATACTAGAGGCCCGGTGCACGGATTCATGTACATTGAAAGGAAATTAATTAGAAGAAATATTTTAGAGGCTGGGGAGGGACTGCAGGAGGTTGGCTCCAGGGCATGCCCAGCCCATCTCGTCCAGTCCCAATTGGCCAGTCCCCAGCAGCAAGCTAACCTACCAGTCAGAGCATCTGCCCCCTGGTGGTCAGTGTGCATCCTAGCGACTGGTCAAACAGTTGAACAGTCGGACACTTAGCATATTAGGCTTTTATTATATAGGATAAAGCTCACTCCCATGAAATAGTCTTAGGTAATCCAGAAATCTGCTGGGGTCTCTCTGCTCCCTAAACTCTCATAGGATTGCTCGGACCTCCATTCCATACCATCTTAAAACTTCAATGACCTCCCAAAGATTTCTCTGAATTCCCAGAGAACTTATATTTTCATACCTACCTTGCTCAAAAGAGGCCAGTGCAGCTGAAGGTTTGCAAGATATGGAAGTGATGGTAGGTTTACATCACAAAAACATGGACAACCTCAGTTGTGACTCTGAGATGTCCTTCTTAAAGGTTCGCAGCCACCTAGCTGCATCACCTCAACCATCCTTGGTGTTCTCCCTCCTACCAGTGTGACCGCCCCCACTCCATCCCATGCTGCCCTCCACCCCTACCACCAACTACTCCAAAACGGAACTTCAAGTTCATTTTGCATATCCTGTTCCAGATGCTCTCCTGACTCAAAGGTATTTTTATTTCCCAGGATTCATTCTCAAGTAGAGAACTATTATTGTTTAAAACAGTAATATTTATTTCTTGTAAAACAGTTGCAAAGCACCCTCCAGCACTCATTTTATATCTCTCATGTTTCATGCCTTAACTTAGATTTATTCAGGTGAGACACACACATCCATGTTAATAGCCCCAGAAAGACTTCATTTTTAAGTAAAAGGTATTTTATAAAACCAGGTCTCATTGTGGTGTTCCAATTAATTGGAGCTTTTTTGGAATGCAGAGTATAGTTCATACCCATAAACGAGATGATATTTCAAGGGTTTTTTTTGTTTGTTTCTTTCAGTCATTTTACTTTTCTATGGAAGGTCTGAAAATACAGGATTTTTTCAACTCTCCCCTCACCAGCATCACCACCCTGTAGGCTGGGTCTCTGATGGGCCCACATTTTAAAGTCAGGATTTCTATGAGAGAATACAGCTTTCCCATAGGGAGGATAGGGATCATAGTGTTCATGGCCTTTCCATCAATGGCACACCCAGCACAAACTGGACAGAGTTCCTTTTTCATTCAGTGGCCTCTGCCCTGTCACCTCTCCTCCATTACTTATTCAGACAAAGACATTTTGCTGCAGGTGGGTCTAGGTCAGATCTCTGGACAGGGAAAGGGCAACTTAGAGCTACAGTTCTCTACCATATTCTCAGGGTCACATTTAGAAGCATGAAAGAGGTCAGGGGCCAGCATGGTAACTTTATGTAAATAGATTATAATGTGCATATTGTATGTGTATCTTTAAGTTAAAATAATATTGCCATCCTCCAGGTTTTTAATCTCTATTTTCAGCCACAGTTATTGCACAGTTAACCTGGAACTAATCTTTTTTTTTTTTTAATTTTATTTTATTGATTTTTTACAGAGAGGAAGGGAGAGAGATAGAGAGTTAGAAACATCGATGAGAGAGGAACATCGATCAGCTGCCTCCTACACATCTCCTACTGGGGATGTGCCCGCAACCCAGGTACATGCCCTTGACCGGAATCGAACCCGGGACCCTTCAGTCGGCAAGCCGACGCTCTATCCACTGAGCCAAACCGGTTTCGGCTGGAACTAATCTTTTATCAGTAGTTCCAGTGAACTGGAAACCCTTCCAGGTGGCATACAGCGGTTCTCAACCTGTGGGTCGCGACCCCTTTGGCGGTCGAACAACCCTTTCACAGGGATCGCCTAAGACCATCCTGCATATCAGATATTTACATTATGATTCATAACAGTAGCAACATTACAGTTATGAAGTAGCAACAAAAATAATTTTATGGTTGGGTCACAACATGAGGAACTGTATTTAAAGGGCCAGAAAGTTGAGAACCACTGCGAGTCTCATTCCAGTCTTGGCAAGGCAGCTAACGCCAGCATGTGAAGCACTTGACTCATGTGTGTGTGTGTGTGTGTGTGTGTGTGTGTGTGTGCGTGCGTGTGTGTGTGAGCGCGCACACATCTTTACCTTGAGAAACAGACTCTTCTGGAGGTGTTTGTAAGGGAGGTTACCTGCTGAGATTCAAACTGGGATGTGTTCAGATCATCCCCCTGGAAAGGCCACCCCTTCCCTGACAAACTATGTTATTATCAAGAAGAGGGAAGAGAAGGTAATAAGGCAAGGACTTTTAAAATATAACATCTGAATGCACACATGCGCTTCCTTCTGACTCTACACTTACAAAGATTGTCAAATCTCCACATTCATTCACTCTGCCATCATTTCACTAGCACAGTTTAATTCTCTTAACAGAATAATAACAATAACTGATATTTAATGCCCATTGTGTCCTTGGCACTGTGATAACCTCCTAAAAGCATCTCCTTAATGCTTGTGTGAAAAATAACACAAATGGATCCATTTCAAAATGGAGTCAGAGCTGCCATCTCAGAGGAACTGCCTCACATGTCTTACTCCTCAAACTTTTTAATGTTTAACTGAACAAAATAACTTTTTCACTGGGCCTAAAGCAGCACTGTCTTCCAAACAAGTGTTTGCAAAGTTGACAGAAAAGTAGACATTCTGAGTACAAGACTGAAAGTTAAAGACATTATTTATAACTAGAGACCCAGTGCATGAAATTCATGCACTGGTATGGTCCCTAGTGGCTGCCGGCTGCTGGCCCAGGCCTCCCACCCTTCCCCCAGCCAGTCCCACCCCATGGTCGAACTCCTGGATGAACTCCCAGTCTAGGGGACAATTTGCATACTACACTTTTATTATATAGGATTAGCACCACCATGTATAGCTAAAGAATAATTTAGCTTATGTTCACCTGTAGAAATCCTATCTTAACAAATTAACACCAATAGAAGTTCCTTCCTCCTATTCATGTAATTATTCTCCTTCCCATTCTCATAAAAACCCTTGCCTTCACCCCTAATCAGAATACCATTTGGGTTTCTGTCTGAATCAGCACTTCCCAAATAACTATTCTTTTGGATCTCAAATAACCGCTTGTTGCCTCTCCCTTTAGCCTTTCATTTTCAGGTTAACACTCACAACCCCATCAGTTAGTAGTCTCAGTCTTGTATTACAAATAGGGAAGCAGACTTAGAAGTTAGGTGACTTGCCCAGCACTGTGGATTTCTTCTCCTCCGCTAAGTGGCTCAACTGTAGAATCTATAGGGTGGTGTGGGGATAATTTGTACTCCCATGGAAAACTATACACTATCCAGAGCTCATCCTTCAAGGATGCTTTTAGCTCTAAGGTTAAAATAGTCCTTGTCTACAGATAAGCAAATGATCTCGCCTGGTAAGAGCTGCTTCTCCTTCTTCTGAAAAAAACAGTCCTGTTCCCTTTACACAGTAACATTTCTAGAATCCAGATAAATGCCTTGTGCTTTTCTCCTTTGAACTGGATCTAACACCTGCCTAGTTTCATCACCTAAAGAGTCAGCTAACTACATTCTTTAACATTTGTATATTTTACATACGTAGGAGAGTCATGAGTTTACCTTTTCTTTGAAAATTGTCCTTTCACACTGAAAAGAGAAGAAATCCACCTTTCACTCCTTTTAGGGGCACTCTTAGTCTTGGTGTGTGGCAGAATGCACGGGAGAAGGATCAGCCGGCACTCTGAGGGAGGAAAGTTTAACCTTCATTTCGCAGATCTGCTAGTCCAGGGGAATTCTGGATCCAAAGCCTGAACTGAACTCGTGGGGAGGCTCTTACCTATGTATCTCCTCCTGTGGTGGGCCCCTGAGGGTCCCCACAGCTCCACCCAAGTCAGCTGTGGCAGGGCCCTGGGATTAGGCTCTGCAGCTCTGCCCAAGTCAGTCAGAGTGGGGAAGTAAGACTACAGTTTTAACCAGATACTGAACTAGGTTGCAAGCCTCCCCATTTTCCTTTTCATTGGCACAGTTAAACATTGGCCAGCTCCAGCGGCCTATACGTGAAACTGTGCTACTGACTCCCACTTGGCTCATTCAGCAGCCTGGCTGCATCCACAGACTGTCTTCTGGCTCTCCCTTTTGCTTTATTGATGCTGCAGTGGATACAGAACATGTGGTTTATATACACAATGTGCATTACCCACGCACACAGAATTAGCTTTAAGTCACAGAGCCCAGAATCAGACCCAATCAATCTGACTCCAAAGTCTGTGCTCTTAACTACTATGTGATACTGTCTCTCACAAATGCCCGTGAAATGCAAAACTATTTATTTTAGTCTCTTCTACTTGAAGAGAGCATACTCTCCAAGACTTTTCATCGTGATTCTTATGTATTAACATAAAAAAGAAAACCTCAAAAGTACTTTAATGGTCTTACACAATTTTTAAAATTCCATTTTGTTTTATAGCATCTGTGGGAATTAAATGGGGACATAGGTTTACTGCTACACTTTCATTCTGTAGGAGGGTCACTGAGGCTCTGAGAAGTGCGGTCTGGATAATAAAGCACTGACTCCTCATACTTCACCTTGACCGACCTCTGAAAGACGATTTTGAGTTCAACCAAAGAGCAGAGCTGGCAAAATTATGACTAATGGAGAGCTCACTTTCCATGTCTCACTCCTGCAATAACATGCTGATGCAGTCTGGCCATGAGATTTCAGAATACATTGTCATGGGAAGGCTGTCCCTATTCCTTTACACTATTCATCTTTACAAATATAGGCTGCCCCCACTACAGCCCAAATTCTTTCCACTCATTAACCTCACCAGGAACTTGGAAGGTCACAGTTCACTTAAGAATAGGGTTAGCCCAGCCTGTGTGACTCAGTGGTTGAACATCGACCTACGAACCAGGAGATCACAGATCGATTCCCTGTCAAGGCTCAATCCCCAGTGGGGGCCATGCAGGAAGTAGCCAATCAATGATTCTCTCTCATCATTGATGTTTCTCTCTCTCCCTCTCTCTTCCTCTCTGAAATCAGTAGAAAAATATATATTTTTTAAAAGCTGGAAAGAGTAAAACAGAAAGTCTGAGCAAGTAGGGAGTCAGTGAGCTTCCAGCTTTATTCATGGATCTCACTGTATGTTAGGCACTGTGGGAATCCTCTGCATGTGTTATCTCAGTGAACTCCAAGAGCAGCTCTATGATGCAGGGACTATTATCATGACCATTTTGCATAAAAGGAAAAAGAGAGTCAGAAAGGGAACGTTATTTACCAAGGTCACATAGGTAAGAAGTGTCCATAGAGCCATGTTTGTCCAACCTAAGCCTTTCCACTTTATCGCCCTGCCCCTTTGGTATGCAGGCCTACATCCTTTTTCATCTCCTTGGTAAACAGCATCCTGGGTAGGAGAGTCCCAGGGCATGTGCATAGTATTTCCTTAATCTGGAGCTAACAACAACAACAAATGAAACTCTTTGACCCACTGCTACCAAAGCAGTTGGAGCATGTCATTCCCCTGGTTCATAAAATCCAAAGTTTTAGCAAAGACCAAAGTGCTGTACATGATATGCCTTTGCCCACCACTCCAGCTTCATTTTGACCCACTGTCAGAAACACCCACCACCACTACCAGAAAGAGTACCAGTAACACATTTCAGGGGTCAAATTTTTTAAAAATACATATTTTTTTATTGATTTCAGAAAGGAAGAGAGAGAGGGAGAGAGATAGAAACATCAGTGATGAGAGAGAATCATTGATTGACTGCCTCCTGCAGTCAATCCCACTGGGGAGTGAGCCTGCAACCCAGGCATGTGCCCTTAATGGAAATTGAACCCGGGATCCTTCACTCAGCAGGCTGATGCTCTATTCACTGAGCCAAAACAGCTAGGATGCAGGGGCTATCTTTAAGAAAATTCAAGCGATCGAAGATGGCAGCCAGCAGGACAGCAGTGAGGGAATGTGAGTGACTGAGGGAGCGAAAGGGGAATGTGTGGATGTGTGTGTAGTGTGTGTGATTGAGGGAGGGACAGTTAGACACTACAGGACATTCAGGAGCTGGCAGACCAGACTCTCCTAGACAGAGAGCACCTGCTATTGCTGAAATCACTCCCAGGGTGGTCGGCTTGACAGAAACCATGCCATCTTGAAGGGAAGAGCTGCTGTGACCAGGATCCCAGCCTCACCAGCACCCAGACTAGACTCAGATACTATCCCAGACCCTACAGGCACTCTAGCCAAAGACTTGCTATCTCAGCTCCAGACTCATGAACACCAGGACTCCAGCCTCACCAGATTCCAATACCTGTGGATCCTGGAGTGTGCTTCCCTCCCGCCAGCCCACCACATAGTTCCCAAGCATCCCACTGGTGAGTCTCAAACTGTGTCCCCTCCCCCCCAATCCACCAAGCCTGTGGCATCACCCTGGCCCTGCAGTCCTGCAGGCAAGCTTCTGACAAAGTTCCCTGCCCTCCAAGCCTGCGACATAACCCCAGCCCTGTGGTCCTGCAGGTGACTTTCTGGCTGACCTCCCTGCCTCCAAGACGATGGACTCGGCTCCTGCCCCACACATCCCACAGGCAAGCCTCTGTCTGCATCCTCTGCCTACCAAGCCCGCAGTGTGGGCTCTGGACCCAGCATGTCCCACCAGCAAGCCTGGAACTGCATTTTCTAGCAGCCAAGACAGCGGCACCAGCCCAGCCCTACCGTCCTGCAGGCGAGCTTCTGACTAAGTTCCCTGCCTGCCAAGCCCCGTGCATCCCGCAGGTGAGTTTCTGGCTGAGCTCCCTGCTTCCAAGACTGCAGTGTGGGCCTCAGATCCAGCGCATCCAGCTGGCAAGCCTGGGACTATGCTCCCTGTCAGCCAAGACAGCAGCATTGGCCCGGCCCTGCACTTCCCACAGGCAAGCCTCTGACTGCATTCCCTGACCAAGACCAAGGCATCAGCCCAGGCCCTGCGCATCCAGCCAGTGAGCCTCGGACTGGTGTTAGCAAGAATTGGGAGACAAAGCAACAATCCAAAGGAAAGAAAAGGAGGAATGGGCAGAAAAAAACTAAATGAAACAGAGGCATGCAATATGTCAGAAAAAGAATTCAGAGTAATGATCATACAGTTCATAAACCAGATAGATGAGAAAATCAACAACTTATGTAAGAATCAGGAGAAAATAAAAAATGATATAGCTACAATAAAAAACATGATGGAAGGTTTCAACAGTAGACTAGAAGAAGCAGAGGGCCAAATTAATGAATTAGAAGATAGGACAGCAAAACATCCAATCTGAACAACTATTGGAGAAAGAAATTAGAAAGCAGGTGAAGAGCCTAAGGGAACTTTGGGACAACATGAAACAAAGTAACATATGTATAATAGGGGTGCCAGAATGGCAAGAAGAGGAGCAAGGATTAGAAAACCTATTTGAAGAAATAATGACAGAAAATTTCCCTGATTTGGAGAAAAAAAGTCACACAAGCACAGAGTCCCGAACAAGATGAACCCAAAAAGATCCACACCAAGACACATTGTAATTTCAATAGCAAATGTTAATGACAAAGAAAGAATCTTAAGGGCTGCAAGAAAGAGCGAGCAAGTGACCTACAAAGAAACTCCCATTAGACTATTAAATGATTTTTCAACAGAAACACATCAGGCCAGAAGGGAATGTAATGAAGTATACAACCCGTTGCAAAGCAAGGGAATCCAAGAATCCAAGAATACTCTATCCAGCAAGGCTGTCATTCAAAATTGAAGAGGAAATCAGGAGCTTCCCAGACAAAAAAGGGCTAAGGCAGCAGTTCTCAACCTGTGGGTCATGACTCCTTTGGTGGTCAAATGACCCTTTCACAGGGGTCGCCTAAAACCATCCTGCATATCAGATATTTACATTACAATTCATAACAGTAGCAACATTACAGTTATGAAGTAGCAACAAAAATAATTTTATGGTTGGGTCACAACATGAGGAACTGTATTTAAAGGGCCAGAAGGTTGAGAACCACTTGGCTAAGGGAATTTATCACTACCAAGCCAGCAACACAAGAAATGCTAAAGGGACTGTTGTAAAAAGAAGAAATAGAAAGGCAAGAAGGAACACAGGTACAAAGAATAAAAATGGCTACAAACAAGTACCTATCAATAATAACCTTAACTGTAAATGGATTAAATGCTCCACAATCAAAAGATATTGAGTGGCTGAGTGGATAAGAAAACATGACCCATACATATGCTGTCTACAAGAGACCACCCTCAGAACAAGGGACTCACACAGACTGAAAGTGAATGGATGGAAAAATATCTTTCAGGCAAATGGAAATGGAAGAGAAAGCTGGAGTAGCAATACTTATATCTGAAAAAATAAATCTCAAAGTGAAGCCCATACAAGAGATAAGGAGAGCCACTTTATAATACTAAAGGGATCAATACAACAAGAGGATATAACTCTGGTAAACATATGCTCCCAATGCAGGAGCACCCAAATACATAAAAACACTTCTGGAAGCTATCAAAGGAGAGATTGACAGCAACACAATCATAGTAGGGGACTTTAATACCCCACTGACATCACAGGATAATTCCTCTAGAAAAAAATCAGCAGAGAAACAGCAATCCTAAATGACTCACTAGATCAGATGGACTTGACACCTTTAGAAAATTTCACCCCCAAGCTACAAAATATACATTCTTCTCCAGTGCACATGGGACATTCTCAAAGATAGACCACATATTGGGACACAGGCAAAGTCTCTCCAAATTCAAGAAGATTGAAATCATATCAAGCATCTTCTCAGATCACAATGGTATAACATTAGAAATCAACTACAATAAAAACAATCAAAAAAATTCAAACACTTAGAGGTTAAATAGCATGCTATTAAACAATGATTGGGTTACCAAAGAGATCAAAGAAGAAATTAAAAACATCCTGGAAACACAACAATCCAAATCTATGGGACAGACACAGTGAAAGCAGCCCTGAGAGGTAAGTTCATAGCACTACAGGCCTACCTCAAAAAACAAGAAAAAGTTGTAATAAATTATCTAACTCTACAACTTAAAGAATTAGAAAGAAAGCAGCAAGAAAAGCCCCAGAGTGAGCATAAGGAAGGAAATAATAAAGATCAGAGTAGAAATAAATGACATAGAGACAAAAAAACCCAAAAAACGAAAAACAAACAAAACATTATACAATACAAAAGATCAATAAAACCAAGGGCTGGTTCTTTAAAAGGATAAACAAGATTGATGAACCTCTATCCAGACTCACCAAGAAGCAAAGAGAAAGGACCCAAATAAACAAAATCAGAAGTGACAGAGGCGAAATAACAACAGACCCCAGAGAAATACAAAAGATTGTAAAAAAAAAAAAATACTATGAACAATTCTATTTCAACAAACTGGAAAACTCAGAATAAATGGACATATTCTGAGAAAAATATGACCTTCCAAAACTCAATCAGGAAGAATAAAAATCTGAATAGGCCAATAACTATGGAGGAAATTGAAGCAGTCATCAAAAAACATCCATCAAACCAAGGCCCTGGACCAGATGGCTTCACAGGGGAATTTTACCAAACATTCAAGGATGAACTAAAACCTATCCTCCTCAAACTATTCCAAAAAATTCAAGAGGAAGGAAGACTTCCAAGCTCTTTCTATGAAGCCAGCATTATCCTAATCCCAAAACCAGATAAAGAAACTACAAAGAAAGAGAATTACAGGCCAATATCTCTGATGAACATGGATGCTAAAATCCTCAACAAAGTCCTAGCAAACCAGATCCAGCAATACATTAGAAAGATCATACACCATGACAAAGTGGGATTTATTCCGGGAATGCAAGGGTGGTACAATATCCGCAAATCAATAAACGTAATACATCACATAAACAAACTGAAAAATAAAAATCACATAGTCCTATCAATCAATGCAGAAAAAGCATTTTATAAAATCCAACATCCTTTCTTGCTAAAAATGCTCAGCTAAGTGGGAATAGAGGGATCATACCTCAACATAATAAAAACCTTATATGACAAACCTACAGCCAATATCATACTCAATGGGCAAAAACTAAAACCATTTCCCCTACGAACAGGAAAAAGACAAGGTTGCCCACTCTCATCACTCCTGTTTGGCATAGTACTTGAAGTGCTAGCCATAGCAATTAGACAAGAAGAAGAAATAAAGGGCATTAAGTTGGAAAAGAAGAAGTAAAACTGTCATTATTCACAGATGACATGATATTGTCCATAGAAAACCCTAAAGACTCCATCAAAAAACTGTTAGACTTAAAAACTGAATTTGGTAATGTAGCAGGGTACAAAATTAACACCCAGAAATCTGTGGCTATTTTATACACCAATAATGAACTTACAGAAAGAGAAATTCAAAAAAGAATCCCATTTACCATTGCAACAAAAAAAAAAAATTAAGATACCTAGGAATAAACTTAACTGAGGAGGAAAAAGACCTGTACTTGGAAAACTACAGGCTGTTGAAAAAAGAGATAGAGGAGGACATAAACAAATGGAAGAATATACCATGTTCATGGATTGGAAGAATCAACATCATCAAAATGTCCATACTACCCAAAGCAATCTATATATTCAATGAAATCCCCATTAAAATGCCAATGGCATATTTCACAGACATAGAACAAACTCTCCAAAAATTAATATGGAATAAAAAAAAAAAAGACCCCGAATAGCTGCAGCAATCCTGAGAAAGAAAAACAAAGGAGGAGGGATCTCAATACCAGATATCAAGCTATACTACAAAGCCACTGTTCTCAAAACTGCCTGCTACTGGCACAAGAACAAACATATAGACCAATGGAACAGAACAGAGAACCCAGAAATTGACCCAAGCCATTATGCTCAATTAATATTTGACAAAGGAGGCAAGAACATACAATGGAGTCTAGACAGTCTCTTCAATAAATGCTGTTGGAAAAATTGGACAGATACATGTAAAAAAATGAAATTTGAGCACCAACTTACATAAAAATAAACTCAAAATGGACAAAGGACTTAAACGTAAGATGGGAAACCATAAAAACCTTAGAGCAAACCACAGGCAGCAAAATATCAGACATTTGTTGTAGCCATATCTTCACTGATACAGCTCCTAGGGCAATGGAAATTAAAGAGAAAATAAACAAATGGGACTACATCAAAATAAAAAGCTTCTGCACAGCTAAAGAAACCATCAACAAAACAACCACAACCACTGCGTGGGGGAACATATTTGCCAATGTTATCTCCGATAAAAGTTTAATCTCCAAAATATACAGGGAACTCATACAACGTAACAAAAGGAAGATAAACAACCCAATCAAAAAAAATGGGCAAAGGACCTAAATAGACACTTTTTGAAAGAGGACATACAGAAGGCCAAGAGACATATGAAAACATGCTCAAAGTCACTAATTATCCAAGAGATGCAAATCAAAATGACAATGAAGTACCATCTCACACCTGTCAGAATGGCTATCACCAACAAATCAACAAATGACAAGTGCTGGAGAGCATGTGGAGAAAAAGGAACCCTCGTGCATTGCCGGTGGGAATGCAGACTGGTGTAGTCACTGTGGAAAAAAGTATGGAGTTTCCTCAAAAATTAAAAATAGAACTCCCATTTGACCCAGTAGTCTCACTTCTAGAAATATATCCCAAGAAATCAGAAACATCTATCAGGCCGAAACCGGTTTGGCTCAGTGGATAGAGTGTTGCCCTGCGGACTGAAGGGTCCCAGGTTCGATTTCGGTCAAGGGCATGTGCCTTGGTTGCGAGCACATCTCTGGTGGGAGATGTGCAGGAGGCAGCTGATCGATGTTTCTCTCTCATCGATGTTTCTAACTCTCTATCTCTCTCCCTTCCTCTCTGTAAAAAATCAATAAAATATATTTAAAAAGAAACATCTATCAGAAAGGACATATGCACCCCTATGTTCATAGCAGCACAATTTACAATAGCTAAGATTTAGAAACAGCCTAAGTGCCCATCAGTAGACAAATGGATTAAAAAATGGTGGTATATCTACACAATGGAATACTACACTGCTGTAAAAAAAGAAGGAACTCTTACCATTTGCAATAG
Organism: Myotis nattereri; assembly: GCF_964212035.1. NCBI lineage: Eukaryota > Metazoa > Chordata > Mammalia > Chiroptera > Vespertilionidae > Myotis > Myotis nattereri. The sequence continues at coordinate 111,091,458 of NC_138076.1, forward strand.
CATGGATGGATCTGGAGAGCATTATGCTAAGCAAAATAAGCCAACTGGAGAAACATAAATACCACATGATCTCACTCATTTGTGAACAATATAAACCGATGAACAAAAATAGATCCAGAGACAGAGAAGCATCTAACTGACTGTCAAACCTTAGAGGGCAGGCAAGGGGGGTTGGGGTGGGGAAAGAGATCAACCAAAGGACTTGTATGCAGGCATATAAGCATTACCAAGGGAAACAGTCACTAGGGGGTGAGGGCATGTGCTGGGGGCGGGGGAGTGACTGGAGAGAGGTCAATGGAGGGAAAAAATAATATTGTAATAGCTATGTATGGGCCAGGGGGGATATTTGAAATATTAGGGGGACTAGTCTGCAAAGTATATGATTGTCTAATCACTATGTTGTGCACCTGAAACTGATACAGAATAATATTGAATGTGAACTATAATGGAAGTAAATAAAATTCAATCTGGAGTTATTTACAATAGCCAATATTTGGAAGCATCTCAAGTGCCCATCAGTAGATGAGTGGGGGGAAAGCTGTGGTACATTTACACAATAGAACACTACTCATCTGTACAAAATAAGGAAACCTTATCTTTGCAACAGCTTGGATGGATCCAGGCATATTATGCTAAGTGAAATAAGCCAGTCAGAGAAATACAAGTACCATATAATTTCACTTATATGTGGAATCTAATGAACAAAATAAACAAACAAAATAGAAAAAAGACAGACACAAAGAACAGACTGATAACTGTCAGAGGGGAAAGTGGATGGAAGGCTGGGTGAAAAGGGCGAAGAGATTAAGCAAAGTAATCAGAGTCATAGACACAGACAACAACAGTATGGGTGATTACCAGAGGGAAAGGGGATGGGAGGAGATAGAAAAGAGTAATGGGGAAATAAATGGTGATGGAAGGAGATGTGACTTGGTGTGGTGAACACACAATATGATAGTATACATATGATGTGTTATAGAATTACCTAGCTGAAACCTATATACTTTTATTAACCAATGTCACCCTAATAAATTCAATAAAAATTTTAATGCATCTGTCTTAAAAAGCAATTAAAGACTAATAGGAAAGAGTATATGTGGGTGCTAATATGGATGGCGCAGACAACTACAGAGCTGTGAAGAGTGTTGAGTGCTGGTGAGAATCCATCCCTGGGTTGAGCCAGGGTGGGGTGAGGGGAAGATTTGAAGGTGGCAGGCACTAAGGATTTGAGAGCAGGTTTATGTGTAAACACAAAGGTGAAATATGACATTGAATATGTTGTTTTCGCTAAAATGAGGTAGGGCAGTGAATATTGGAAGGCCGACAAATATTGTTTTCCAGAAAAGTCCTATCAATTCAGATGTGAGTTTATTTGACTTTACAATGAAAGGTGAGGTGGTGGGAGGAGATAAGAGGAGAACCTTCAGAAGGGAGAAGAAGGCTGAGCATTGAATTTTCCCCATGACTGACTGTGATGGGTGATCCAAGTGATGGTGTGACCCCTGCCATCCCCTCACTACCATTCTTCTGTAATTCTCAAATCCTCCTTTGCCTTTAATTCCCAAATCTTCCTTAATTTACTTCATCTTCTCCCTGAAGCCATCATCTAAATTGATGCCATCTCTGTTAGAATCATAACCAGGGTTCGTGAACTTCATTTAATTGCATATCTGACTAGAATGGGGAAGTAAAAATGCCATTTAGAACAAAAATGGCAGCCAGAGAACAACACAAGACACTGTATAAGACCCAAGAAGTGACTCTGCTACTCGAACGTTGCAGGAAATGTTTTTTATTCTTTCACAGCATCTGCAAGGAGACATGGAGAGTTTTCTCTCCATAAGAAAAGGCAGGTCAGAGTTTGGAAAGATAAAAAACACAGGGCTGCAAGTATGTACCTACCCATGCCTCTGGCCAGGTGCCTTGTGAAGAGCTCCTGAGGAAAGGCCCATTGGGCAGGAATGCCTTACAGTCCACATCATAGATGTACAACCAGTGACTATGAGAGTCTAAACCAGGGGTGGGCAAACTTTTTGACTCGAGGGCCACAATGGGTTCTTAAACTGGACCGGAGGGCCGGAACAAAAGCATGGATGGAGTGTTTGTGTGAACTAATATAAATTCAAAGTAAACATCATTACATAAAAGGGTACGGTCTTTTTTTTTTAGTTTTATTCATTTCAAACGGGCTGGATCCGGCCCGCGGGCCGTAGTTTGCCCACGGCTGGAACCAACAAGCTGTATTTTTCTATTCAAAGTTAACCCCAAATGCACTTCCCTTTGTCTGCCTCACCACAGAATGGATACAGAGTACAGGCTTGAACTGACGCTTCAACACCCCCCGACCTCCATCCCTCATAGATTTCCTAATCCTAATAACTTGCCTCAATGCAAACAAATAAAATCACTGAAAACATGGGTGCTCTTTCTGCCTTGGTGTCTTCAGCTTTGTGTTCCCCAAAGAAGAAAACCTGATGTAGACAACAGTGCATATATGTCTTGGAATGGCAGCAACGAGAGAAATGTACAGGAATCCCTGAGGAGTCAGAAGTCCTAACCTCAACATTAGGACTCAGTTCCCTTCAGGTCATTTCTCCAACTTTTAGGACCCCAGAGATCTTCTTGGGATTCTTTCTCAAGAAGGGACACTGCAGCCTAGCTAGTGTGGCTCAGTGGTTGAGCCTCAACCTATGGACCAGAAAGTTAAGGTTTGATTCCCGGTTGGGGCACATGCCCAAATTTGGGGACTCTGTCCCCAGGAGGGGGCATGAAGCAGGCAGCCAATCAATGATTCTCTCTCATCATTGATGTTTCTATCTCTTTCTCCCTCTCCTGTCCTCTCTGAAATACACACACACACACACACACACACACACACACGTATATATATAATTTTTTTTTAAAGAAGGGACACTGCAATCTCCATTCTGTCCCCTAACTCTTCATAACAGTTATGAAGTTTGCTGATCCCCACAAAAGGCCCGCAAATCTGTCTTGGAGTGGCACTTGTCATGTCTAAAAGATCTAAAATTTTATATCCCTGTAGTCCATCTTTGCTATAATTCCCCAAAGTAGAGTATTCTGGAAGTGGATGTGGGAATTGGTGCAGTAAATTGTGGAAGCATGGTCCGGAAATCAGAATACCACATCTCTAGCTCTTCCCAAGAAAGTCAGAGAGCGTCTGAGCCTTGGTTCCCCATCCTAAATGAGGAGGACCGAGTCAGTGATTTCCAAAGGTCCTTCCTGCTTCACTGCCCTGCAATTATTTTCAGAAAAAAAGCTGGAGTCACTTCTTGAAAAAGTTGGTTATTTTGCCTCCTCATACTTTTTCTCTACACAACTCTGATAGTCAGTGACAGGGAAGAAAGGTCAGAGTCAAGGTAGCAGAGGACCTTAAAACTACCTTCAAAAATGAAGGAAAGAACCAAATTGCAAATGTCATTTGTTATGGGTCTGGCGCCACCTGGTGCATTTTGAGCAAAGTCAAGCTGGTTGGTGCAATGTTAGTGTGTTCTCCCTTCTGCCGTTTTTTGTTCCGATTTCTCGTGAGTACATGCCACTACATTTATGCAGAAACATCCTGTGTATGAGACTCTGCAAATGCTGTATAATAAATTATTTTGTTGCCAGAGAAAATGGGTCCTTGCAGTATCACAAGACAAGAATTTCAAAGGGCATACATGTGGGAGTTTAAGCATAGTGGCAAGATTTATTGGAGTGAAAAGAAATAATATGCCCTTGGGGATGTAGAGAGGGCAGGCTTTAGGAGCAAATGCCCCCAAATCCTTGCTAATTCTCCATACATTTTCTTGATCTCAGGAACAAGCAGGCTTTCTTTCAAACTGTCCAACCTTCTTCCTAATTCTTCCAGTTTGTGCTGGGCCTTTCCCCTCCACCCCAACCCCATCCAATCCCTTTCCTCTGTCGTCCTGGGGTTTTGTGCCCTTATCCTATCTATCCGTTTTCCAGATTTTCCTCGGCTAGACTCCTAAACTTTATGTCACCATTTTGGCTCCTACTGTGCATGCCTCAAAGTTTTGCTTCATCATCTGGCTTCTCCTGCACAAGTGCTGAGGAAAGGTATTTCCCCTACTGTTTTACCCCTCCCCTTGGTAATCCCGGCTATCAGGGGGGATGTTTCCCAGGGAGATTGGAAAACCAGGTCTTCCTGCCTGCTCCAGAATTAAGTCCCTTCAGGAGAGGATGGGCTGTCCCCTGGGGAGGCTGTGAAGCTGCCCCTTCTGAGTTAATCAGGCTTAATGTCTGATTCCATTTGCTCCCATCCTTTGTTAATAACTATCTACTTACTGTAATGATTTTAATGACAACCTGATACTTTTAACGAGTATAGAAGAAAAATGGTAAGTTAAAGGTTTTATTGAAACAAAAGCAGAATCAATGTTAAAATATACTTAATCCTTTTTTAGACAGACTTTTTTTCAGTTTTATTGGAGTATAATTGACAAAATTGTAAGATATTTAAAGTATACAATGTGATGATAAATAATATTGTATTCCTAAGAAAAATCCCATAATAAACGGACCCTTATATTCTTTTTCTCATACTTCAAGGGGAGAAAATAAACATTTAAAATAAATTTCCTGTATAGAGAAATTTAAGAATTTTAATGCCTATAGTGCGGTGAATATAGTCTCTACTGTTTGGCTCTTTGGAATTCATTTAAGTTTTCTTTATATCAACACACTGATATATCAACACTATTTTGCAAATGTTTCATGACCCTTTAAAAGGGTACATTTTCTTGCCCTGAGCAGTTTGGTGCAGTGATTAGAGCATTTAGCCCATACTGAAGAGTTGCAGGTTCGATTCTCTGCCCTATAGGGGCTCCTGTGGGAGGCAACCAATTGATATATCTCTTTCACATTAATGTTTTTCTCTCTCTCTCTGCCTCCCTCCTTCTCTCCCTTCTCCCCTCCCTTCTACTGTTTATAAAAATAAAAGCAATGGAAAAAACATACTCAGGTGAGGATTAACAACACACACAAAAAGTAAAAAGGTACATTCCCTCTATGGAGATGGTAGAGTTTGAAATATATCTACTTATAAATGTGTACTTTCTTGTTAATATTATCCATATCTCATATGGATTCTCTATATTGTTACTTATCCCCATGATTGAATGGCATGGTATATAGTATATCCACATGAGGTTATGAAAGGAGTTCTTATGCATGACTTTATATCCCTGGCCACTAGCACAATACATTGAACATAATAGGCACTTACTTATTAAATGAATAAACTATTTGGGGCTGTAAAGTGGGACGAAATGCAATTGTTCCCAGTTCTCCATTCAAATAAGAAATGAAATTTTACTCTTTTCGCTTTCTCACTATTGGACTTGTAGCTGTAATTACAGCACTTCTTCCTGAAGATACACTTCTCCCTGACACTTAAGTTCCTGTGGCAGGTTCCACTCAGGCCTTCTGTTGGTAGAAAACTATCAACGAAATGAAAAGACAATCCACTGAACGAGAGAACTGAATCCACTGAATATTCTCTAATACATCCGATAAGGAATTAATATCCAAAATTTAAAAATAACATAAAATTCAACATGAAAAAACCCCACTCTTATTAAAAAATGGGCAAAGGACCTGAATAGACACTTCTCCAAAGAGGACATACAGATGGCTAATCTATACTAATAAAAGGGAAATATGCTAATTAGACCAGGTTGACCGGCCATCTTCCAGACGTCCAACTTCCTTCCAGACAAAGCCATGGTGGTGGGGGCTGAGGCAGAGTCAGTTAGGGGTGAACAGGCCAGCAGGAGAGGGCAGTTGGGAGCAACCAGGCCAGCAAGGGAGGGCAGTTGGGAGTGAACAGGCTGGCAGGGGAGGGCAGTTAGGGGTGATCAGGCAGGCAGACAGAAGTGGTTAGAGGCAATTAGGCAGGCAGGCAGAGAGGTTAGGGGCGATCAGGAAAGCAGGCAGGTGAGCGGTTAGGAGCCAGCAGTCCCAGATTGTGAGAGGAATGTCCGACTGCCGGTTTAGGCCCAATCCCTGTTGTGTCCCGGCAGTTGAACATCCCCCAAAGGGGTCCCTGATTGGAGAGGGTACAGGCTGGTCTGAGGGAGCCCCCCACCCCGATGCATGAATTTTATGCACTGGGCCTCTAGTAGACATATAAAAAGATGCTCACAAAGAAATGCAAATGAAAACCACAATGAGATATCACCTCACATCTGCCAGAATGGCTATCATCAATAAATCAACACACAAGTGTTGGTGAGGATGTGGAGAAAAGGGAACCCTTGTGCACGGTTGGTGGGAATGCAGATTGGTGCAGCCACTGTGGAAAGCAGTTTGGAGTTACTTCAAGAAATTAAAAATGAAACTGCCTTGTCACCCAATGATTCCACTTCTGGGAATTTGTCCAAAGAAACCCAAAATACTAATTCAAAAGAATATATGAATTCCTATGTTCATTGCAGCATTATTTACAATAGCCAGGATACAGAACAGGGGTAGGCAAACTTTTTGACTCGAGGGCCACAATGGGTTCTTAAACTGGACCGGAGGGCCAGAACAAAAGCATGGATGGAGTGTTTGTGTGAACTAATATAAATTCAAAGTAAACATCATTACATAAAAGGGTACGGTCCTTTTTTTTTTTTTTTTTTTTAGTTTTATTCATTTCAAACAGGCCGGATCCGGCCCGCAGGCCGTAGTTTGCCCACGGCTGATATAGAAGCAGCTCAAGTGACCATCAGTAAATGAGTGAACTAAAACAGCTATGGTTCATTTACTTTGTTTTTTAGATTCCACATATAAGTGAAATCATATAGTAGATGTCTTTCTCAGTGTGGTATTTCACTTAGCATAATACCCTCTAGATCTGTCCACAAATTGAAAATCTTTTTGTTTTAATAATTGAATTTATTGGGATGATATCAGTTCATAAAACCATATAGATTTCAAGTGTACAACTCAATAAAATGTTATCTTCCTACTGCATCATGTACCTATTGCCCCAAGCAAAGTTTCTTTCCATCCCCATTTCCCCCCCTTTGCCCACCTCCCCATAGCCCACACCCCCTCTCCCACTGTCTATCACCACACTATTGTCTATATCTATGTATTGTATATATGTTTTTTGGCTAATCCCATCACCTTCTTTCATCCAGTGCCCCCAACCTTCTCCCTCTGACAGCCTTCAGTCTGTACCATATATCCATGCCTCTGTTTCTATTTTGTTCATCAGTTTATTTTCTTATTAGATTCCACATATAAGTGAGATCACATGGTATTTGTCTTCTCTGACTGGCTTATTTCACTTAATATAATAGTCCACCCAAGCTGTCACAAAAGGTAAGTTTTCAGTCATTATTTTTTCAAATTGCTTCTCAATCCCTTGCTCTCTCTCTTCTCCTTCTGGTACCCCTATGATGAGGATGTTCTTACACTAAACTATCCTCATTTTTAAAAGATGTTTTTAAAATATGTTTTTATTGATTTCAGAGAAATGAAGGGAGAGAGATAAGGATAGAAACATCAATGATGACAGAGACTCTTCGATCTGCTGCCTCCTGCATGCCATCTAATGGGGATTGAGCCGTTATATGCACTGACTGGGAATCAAACTGTGAGCCATACCAGCCAGGCTATCCTCATTCTTTTACATTCTTTTGTTGTTGTTGTTGCTCTGATTGGGTATATTTTTCTACCTTGTTTTTCAAATCACTGATTTATAATTGATCCTTTGCTTCATCCAACCTACTATTTATTCTTTCCAGTGTACTCTTGAAGTCAGATCATTGTATTTCTGACTGATCCTTTTTTATGGTTTCTATGTTTTTTTTTTATCTTTATTGTTGAAAGTATTACACAGATCCCCATTCTTCAACATTAACCTCTTCCAGCCCACTCCCATCATCCCCAGGCCCTCACCACCCCATTGTCTGTGTCTATGAGTTATGCAAATATGCATACAAGTTCATTGGTTGAGCTCTTCCCACCCATCTTCCTCTGATTTTCCTTTGAGGTTCAAGTCTGTTCAGGCTTCTATGCCTCTGGGTCTATTTTTGTTCATCAGTTTATTTGGTTCATTAGATTCCACATATGAGTGAGATCATCAGATACTTACCTTTCTCTGACTGGCTTATTTTGCTCAGCATAATACTCTCCAGGTCCATCCATGTTGTCTCAAAGGGTAAGATCTCTTTCTCTTTTATTGCTGTGTAGTGTGTTCCATTGTGTAAATAAATGTGCCACAGTTTTGTTTTGTTTTTATCCACTCATCTGCTGATGGGCACTTGTGCTGCCTCCAAATCTTAGCTATTATAAATTACGCTGCTATGAACATAGGGGTACATGTATTCTTTCTGAAGACTGTTTCAGGTTTCTTAGGCTATATTCCTAAAAGTGGGATCACTGGGTCAAATGGGAGTTCCATTTTTAATTTTTGAGGAAAGACCATACTCTATTCCATAATGGCTGCACCAGTGTGCATTCCCACCAGCAGTGTACTAAGGTCCACTTTTCTCCACAACCTCGTCAACATTTGTCATTTGTTGATTTATTGATGATAGCCATTCTGACAGGTGTGAGGTGATATCTCATTGTCGTTTTGATTTGCATCTCTCAGATGATTAGTGACTTTGAGCATTTTTTCATGTCTCTTGGTCACCTGTATGTCCCCTTTGGAGAAGTGTCTATTTAGGTTCTTGCACATTTTTTAATTGGATTATTTGTCTTCCTTTTATTAACTTATTAAGTGTTCCTTCCTTTTGTTTTTTTTTGGAATAGTTTGAGGAAGATACATGTTAGTTCTTTTTTGAATATTTGGTAAAACTCCTCTGTGAAGCCATCAGGACCAAGGCTTTTGTTTGCTGTTTATTATTATTACTACTGCTTCAATTTCATCAGTAGTTATTGACCTATTCAGGTTTTCTGATTCTTCATGATTAAGTTTTGGAAGGTTGTATTTTTCTAGGAATATGTCCATTTCGCATAGGTTGTCCAGTTTGTTGGAATATAGTTGTTCATAGTATTTTTTTATGATCCTTTGTATTTCTGTGGGGTAAGTTCTTACTTCACCTCTCTTGTTTTGGATTTTGTTTATTTAGATCCTCATACTTTGTTTCTTGGTGAGTCTGGCTAGAGATTCATTAATCTTTTTTATCCTTTTGAAGTACCAGCTTTTGGTTTTATTGATCTTCCCTTTTTTTTTTTTTTTTTTTTTTTGTCTGTCATTTATTGCCACTCTGATCTTTATTATTTCCTTCCTTCTACTTTCTTTTGGCTTTTTTTGTTGCTCTATTTCTGATTCCTTAGGTTGTAGTGTTAGATAACTAATTACCAGGTTTTCTTTTTTTCTTGTCTCTTTTTTTTTTTTTTTTTTTTGAGGTAGGCCTGTAGTGCTATGAACTTACTTCTCAGGACTGTTTTCACTGTGTCACATAGATTTTGGATTGCTGTGTGTTCATCTTAATTTGTTTCTAAGATGTTTCTTATTTCTTCTTTTATCTCTTTGGCAACCTACTTATTTTTTAATAGCATATTATCTGGCCTCCATGTGTTTGATAGTTTTTTAGAGTTTTTATTGTAGCTGATTTCTAATTTCACGCCATTGTGGTCTGAGAAGATGCTTTATACTTCAACCTTCTTGAATTTGTAGATATTTAGCATGTGTCCTAATATGTGGTCTATCTTTGAAAATGTCCCATGTGCACTTGAGAAGAATGTATATTCCATTTTCTGAATATGCCAACTAGTTCCATCTGATCTAGAGTGTCATTTAGGATCGCTGTTTCCTTGTTTATTTTTTGTCTAGAAGATTTATCCAGTAATATCAATAGAGTATTAAAGTCTCCTACTATTATTGTATTGCTGTCAATCTCTCCCTTGACATCCTCCAAAAGTTTTTTTTAATATATTTTGATGCTTCTGTATTGAGTGTATATATGTTTACCAGAGAGTTATATAGCCTCTTATTGTATCGATCCCTTTACTAGTAGTATTATGTAGTGGCCTTCCTTATCTCTTGTTATGGCCTTCACTTTGAGATCTATTGCTACCCCAGCTATTTTTCGCTTTCATTTGCCTGAAGAATTTTTTCCATCCCTTCACTTTCAGCCTGTGTTAGTCCTTTGTTCTGAGGTGGATCTCTTGTAGACAGCATATATATGGATAATCTTTTCTTAACCATTCAGCCACCCTATGTCTTTTGATTGGAGCATTTAATCCATTTACATTTAAGGTTATTATTAATAGGTACTTGTTTGTTGCCATTTTTATTCTTTATGCCCTCTCTTTCTATTTCTTCTTCTTACAGCAGTCCCTTTAGCATTTGTTGCATTGCTGGTTTGGTGGTAATAAACTCCATTAGTCTTTTTGTGTCTGAAAAGCTTCTGATTTCACCTTTAATTTTCAATGATAGCCTTGCTGGATAGAATATTCTTGAATTCAGAATCTTTATTTTTATCACTTTGTATGCTTCATGCCATTCCCTTCTGGCTTGAAGTGTTTCTACTGAGAAATCAATTGACAGTCTAATGGGAGATCCCTTGTAGGTAACTTTAGTCTCTCTCTTGGAAATTCTTTCTTTGTCTTTTACATTCGCCAATTTAATTATGGTGTGTGTTGGTTTGGGGTTTTTTTTTTGGGGGGGGGTCATTTTGATTGGGACGCTCTATGTTTCCTAGACTTTTGTGACTTTTTCTTCCCCAAGTCAGGGATGTTTTCTGTCATTATTTCTCCAAACAGCTTTTCTATTCCTTGCTCAGCTTCTACTACTTTTGGTACCCCTATTGTGCAGATGTTGTTTTGTTTCATGTTGTCCTAAAGTTCCCTTAAACTCTCCGGCTTTTTAAATTTTTTTCCAATTGCTGCTCTGCTTGGGTGTTATTTCTACCTTGTCTTCTAACTCTCTGATTCCATCCTCAGCATCTTCTAATCTACTGTTGAAACCTTCCCTGTTGTTCTTTATTGCAGATATGTCATTCTTCATTTCCTCTTGAGCCTTACTCATGTTGGTGTATTTCTCATTCAGCTCCTTATAATTCTCATTGAGTTGCTTGTAATTCTCATTCAGATGTTTGAGCATCTTTATAACCATCATTCTGAATTCTTTCTCTGACAAATTACTTGTCTCTATTTTATTTAGTTTCTTTTCTGGTGATTTCCCCTTTTCTTTCATTTGGGGGTTGTTTCTTTGTCTCCTCATTTTTGCTGTTCCTTTGGATTTGTTTCTATGTATTAGATAAAACTGCTATTCCACCCAGAATTTTTGGATTGGTCTTATGTAGTAGTTGGTTTGTGGGACCTAGTGGTGCAGTCTCTCAGATCTCCTGCCTGGTGTTCTAGGAATGCCTCCTACTTGAGATATTTGGGTTCTCCTGTTGTAGTTGGATCTTGAATGTATTGTCCCATTTGTGGATGGAGTCTCCTCTTGAAATGTCTGATTATGTGGCTCACTCCCTACCACATCATGCCAGCCATTGTGGAGGTGCTGACAGAACAGCACAAAATACCAGACAAAACATGACACAGAAGGAACACAAGAAGAATGTATACAAGACTCCTGTAGCCCCAACAAAAGTGAACAGTAGAAAAAAAGTGAGTTAGGAAAAAGAGAGAAAGAATGATTGGAAAAAAAGGAAAGAAAAAATATGGGGAGAAAAACACAACAAAACCAACAAATAAACAAAAAAAACCCAAAAAACCCACACACAAAAGAAAATCCAGAAAAGGGGTGCAGAATCTGTAGATGCAGAGCTTAAATAAAGAAAATAAGGTTAAAGAATTAGAGGAATAGGGGAATGACCATGGTTTAGAATAAAGGGAGGAGAAAAGAAATAAGAAGACAAGGGAACAAATAAAATTTGAAAAGGAGAATAGAGGAGAGAGCAGATAGATCTAAATTTAGGAAGTGAAACAAGTTAAGAAATTAGGAGAAGAAGAAAAGAGAAAGAGAAGAGTGAAAAAAATTAAAAATTTGAGTAGTGAGAAGAAAAGAGAAAGGGAAATTGAGTAGGAGCAGGGAAGAGGAAATTAGATATATGAACAAAACAACAGACTAGATTTTAGTCACTAGAATAATAACAAATCAGTAAAGCAGATAGATAATAAAGATCAATTTTTTAAAAGGGGAGAAAGAAAAGAAAGAGATAAACTAAAAAGGAGAATGGAGAGGAAAAATGGGAGGAAAACAAAATAAGAGGGGAAGAAAACAGTGCAATCCAATCCAGTCACCGAGGTTCTCCTTGAGACTGTTCAGACCCATAAACTTGGCCTCTGCCTTTGTTTCCTCTGAAAAGCTCAAAGTGCAGGGTGTGGCCGGCTGTATCATCTAGGGTGTGTTTTGTTTGTGTTTTTTTCCTTTATCTGCCCTCTGGGTAGCTCCTCCCAAGGAAAATAGCCATTTGGGAAGTGTATGAATGACCCAGTGCAGGATTCCTGGCTACTGCTTTTCCAAGTCTCCCTCCCCTGCTTCCCACCACTGCCTGTTCTCAGGCACCAAGTCCGCACCTCCCTCTCTGTGCCAATGCCTCGGGTGTGTAGTTGCAAATGGAAACTCCTGTGCTCTGGGTTTAGAGATAATAAAATAAATAAAATTAAATAAAATAAAGGCAATCGAAACTACAGCTCTCTCTCCCAATGGCTCTGGTGTGCTGGGTCTCTAGACTCTGCTGCTGTCAGCAGTCCTGCTACCTTTTGCAAGTGCTCGGATGGTATGGGCGCTGCAAGTCATGTTGCCATAGGTTGCGCTTCAGTGGCTTGGGAAGCACTGCTGGTCGTGTCTTCCCAGCCATGGGCAGGTGTGTGCATCCCTGCCTGTGCTTCTGGAACGGTTGTCCCTGTAGTTCAGTTCCCTCCTCTCCGGGCTCCCCACCTCTCATGATCTCACCCTTCCTATTGGTTTCCAGGTGCCTTCAGTTTTTCTTTGTTATAAGTCACCTCATTAGCCCTACCACAGTTGGAAATTCCAGGTGAATGGTCTCCAATTTAGTTGTATTTCCAGCCTGGCCCTGTCTCAAGGTGCATGACAGGTCTGCCTATTTGGCCACCATTTTCTCCTCTCCTCTATGACATTTTTCATGCTGTTGTAGTTCTCAGAAAGTTTCTTGAGCATCCTTATAACCATTACTTTGAACTCTATATAAGATATATTGTTTGCCTCCATTTCATTTAGCTCTTTTTCATTTAGCTCTTTATTCTCTTATTCTTTCATTTGGAGCCTGTTTGTTTGTCTCCCCATTTTGGCTGCCTCTTTGTATTTGTTTCTATGTATTAGAGAGATCTGCTATGACTCCCCATCTTTGTGGGGGGGCCTTGTGTAATAGGTGCCGGTGCTCTTGTTCCAGCATCAAGAAGGGTTCAGGAACCTGGAGAAAGCACTGTGTGTAAATTAATAGAGTGTCCACAGATGAAACATAATTTTGAAAAGCATATTGGGGAGTCAGAGAAGACTTAGCTAACAGAACTAAGTCAGTGATGGCGAACCTTTTGAGCTCTGTGTGTCAGCATTTTGAAAAACCCTAACTTGACTCTGGTGCCATGTCACATATAGAAATTTTTTGATATTTGCAACCATAGTAAAACAAAGACTTATATTTTTGATATTTATTTTATACTAGAGGCCAGTTGCACAAACATTTGTGCACTCGGGGGGGTTGGGGGGTCCCCTCAGCCCGGCCTGTGCCCTCTCGCAGTCTGGCACCCCTCGGGGGATGGCCGCCTGCTGGCTTAGGCCTGCTCCCCGAGGGATTGGGCCTAAGCTGGCAATCAGACATCCCTCTGGCAGCCCAGCAGCCCTCGGGGGATGTCCACTTGCCAGTGGGTAGCAGACCTAAGCTGCAGTCGGACATCCTTAGTGCTGCTGAGGAGGTGAGAGAGGCTCCCACCACCACCACTGTACTGGCAGCCATCAGCCTGGCTGTGGCTGAGCAGAGCTCCCCCATGTGGGAGTGCACTGACCACCAGAGGGCAGCTCCTGCATTGAGCATCTGCCCCCTGGTGGTCAGTGTGTGTCATAGTGACCAGGCATTCCCAGTCTTTCTGCTGTTAGGGTCAGTTTGCATATTACCCTTTTATTATATAAGATAGAGGCCTGGTGCACGGGTGGGGGCCAGCTGGTTTGCCCTGAAGGGTGTCCTGGATCAGGGTAGGGGTCCCGCTTGGGTACCTGGCCAGCCTGGGTGAGGGGCTGAGGGCTGTTTTCAGACTGTCCACACCTCCTTCAGGGTGGAGGGTCCTGCTGGGGTCCCTGGCCAGTCTGGGTGAGGGTCTGATGGCTGTTTGCAGGCTGGCCAAGCCCCTCAGCAGGGACCCTCACCCCATGAGGATGTGGCCATCCTGGGTGAGGGGCTGATGGCTGTGTGCAGCTGGTCACACCTCCTTCAGGGTGGGGGTCCCCACTGGGGTGCCTGGTCAGTCTGGGTGAGGGGCTGAGGGCCGTTTTCAGGCTGGCCTGCGACTGAAGCTCCCAGCCTCTCCTTTTTTTCTTTTTTTTCTTTTTATTCTGGGATTTATTTACCTTCTATAATTGAAACTCTGTTGCCATCACTGGCGCTCCCAGCTCTGAGGCTGCGGCTGGCTGAAAGCAGGTATTTGGGGTTTGTTTAGCTTCTATAATTGAAACTTTGTTGCTTTCAGAGCTGTTGCTTTCAGAGCTTAGAGCAGGCCTTGGCAGGAGGGGAACCTTGGCTTCTTCCATCACTGGAACAAGCAAACTAACTTCCTGCTCACTTCAGCTGCGTGGCTGCCGGCCGCCATCTTTGTTGGCAGTTAATTTGCATATCTTGCTGATTAGCCAATGGAAAGCATAGCAGAAGTATGGTTAATTACTCTTTTTGTCTTTTATTAGATAGGATATTTAAATGCTATTTAACAAAGAAAAATCAACCAAAAAAATGAGGTGACATGCGTGTCATAGGTTCGCCATCACTGAACTAAGTTCTCCTTGTCTCAGGACCCCTTGCTTTTTATTCACACAAATTGTCCGAATGCAAGGTGGAGATATACACATCAAACGGTAAGGTTTTGTATACACAATCCATTGTCAGATTGGGGGAATTTTGCCTACGGCTGTTCAGATGTTTGGCCAGTAGGAGGCAATAACATGTAGATTGAGATGCCCTTAGCTGTCTGGCAGCAAGCAATTAATTTATGCATCCTTTTCAGGTTTGGGGGAATACCCTCAGCCATCTCCAGATGATTCAGCCCTGCTGACATGCTGGAATTGGCTTCCGGCAATAGGTACCTTATGGGATCCAGTCATGCAATCGCCTTGATTACCTGAGCTGGGTGTTCTAGGAATGTCCCTTGTATGGTGGATTATGTAGGCCCTGATGTTATAATTGAATCTTAATTGCTATTGGCCCATTCATGCATGGGATCAACCCTCAGACTGGCTGACTGTGAGGCTCAAACTCACCATGGAGTGTAAGCTGCTCTGCAGGTGCTGACCACACAAAGCAGAATTCACCTCAGCAGGATTTGGTGGCTGCCATGATCTCTCTCTGGATATGCTGTTTGTTAAGCTTATTGGATCCTGTCCTGGTGTTGTCTGTAGCTGGCCACTTGGTGTGTTGGTTCTGGGCCTCATTGGTGCAGGCCAATGTCAGACACCATCTGTGTCAGGCCCTCAGCAACCTTTTTGGAGCAATAAGCCATCCATAATTTGTGGCTTCCTCTGCTGGACTTGGGTGTGCATAGGAAGAGCTAAGCTTTTCACCAAGGCCAGCTTTTCCCAGCACCAGGCCAGGGGGAAGGTCAGGAAAAGTCCCAAAGAACCCCAAGATCTGCCTCTGCCTGCCTTCACCTGCTGGCTACCTGTTAGGCTCAATCACTGAAAAAGCCTCTAGCCCTGGCTGGTATGGCTCAGTTGGTAGGAGTGTCATCCCATACACCAAAATATTTGCTTCCTGGTCAGGACACATACTCAGATTTCAACCCCTGGTCAGGGCATGTGCAGGAGGCAACTGGTCAATATTTCATTGTCAAATCAATGTTTCTCTCTCACTCACTCCCTCTCCCTTCTTCTCTAAAATAAATAAAAGCATGTCCTCGGGTGAGGTTTAAAAATACGTACATACATACATACATATGTACATACATACATACAATGATCCTCTGGTGGAATCAGGAGGATGGGGCTAATGGATCTCCCATGAAGAGGAGGTGCCAGTCGGGCTTCAGGGAAGGTGGTGGGTATGGTCCTCTCCCCAGAGCCACACGACTTAATCTATTCTGTATTTTTCCCCAAACTTGGTAAGGTGGAGCCACTAGGAGTCAGACAAGTGGGACCTCTGGATCCCAGAGGTTGGGTCTGTTGGAAGTTGGGAGGGTGGTTCTATTCGATCTCCCATGAGGGCGAAGCACCAGTCATGTTCACAGAAAGTGGGCAGAACAGCCCCCACCCCAAAGCCAGAAAACTCAGTCACTGACACTCCCTGAGTCTGCCCTGACCTCTACACCCAGGCCAAGGCAACTGATTCCTCAGCAAGACCTAAGCTCTGCATGGTGGAGCAAGAGGGAATCTAGAGGGTGGGGCAATTGTTTCCCCCAGGCTGAGGCCACATAGAGTAGGTTGCTCCATCCAACAAAAATGGTCTCTGTGGTATGGAAGAATGACTCAGAACAGGATTCCTGGTGGCTGTCCCCCCAGCTCCCTCCCCAGAAGCACAAACCCAGACTCTCCTCTGGCAACTCTAGAACTCTCTGGCCTTCCTCCTACCCTAGAGCCCAGGATGAGTGGCTGCAAACAAAATTGTATGCATTGGCCCTTTAAGAGGTGCCTGTGTCTTTAGTAGACTCTGTCTCACCCTGGCATTTTAGAAACCCTGCTGTTTTTTACAGCCAGATGTTATGTGGGTGCCTCTTCCCAGCTCTGGCACTCTAGACTGGGGGTCCCAGCTTGGGGTTTAGGCCCCACCTTCTCAGGGGAAATCCTCAGCAGCTGAGATAGCTCATGGTACCTCAGCCACTGCCCATGGGAGCAGAGACAGGCCTTTTCACATCTCCACTCTTCCTAACAGTCTTTTTTTTCCCCATAAGGCAAATCGTTTATTCTTTTTAAATGTTAGACTATTTTACAAACTACTAAATCTAAGAGAACCTAAATACATTCATATTTTTAAAAATATGTCATCTATATTGTACCAACACAAGCTGATTCAACTTGCAGAAACCTATAAAAATTAGGACCAACCCTGTTGATCTGGAGGTTAAGTTCTTAAAGTGCTTCAGTTCTGAAACTTATTGCAGAGGAAGAACTACAGGTGGTTCCATGAGAGACACATGTCTGTACTTTGAAGTCTTGTACTTCTCCCTAATTGCTTGCTGAGGTCGATGGGGTATATCAAGGCATGCTTTATGTAGCTAACTCAGGCAAGGCACAATTTCACTTAATGAATAGCCTATAAATACAGCAAAGGTTTCTGGCCAGATGCTTGTTCACAGTATAGTTGGCCAGGCAATAAGCTGCTGCAGCTATCAATGAAGGAAGCTATTTCAAGAATGGGTCAGCTTCAGTAATGAATTTGAGTGGGAAGATGATCTCCCAAAACCCAAAACTACTGAAGTTATTAGAAAAGGCGCAATTACCAAATACACAACAGAGGAGGAAAAAGAAGATGGATGACACTGACGTATGTTCAGAATTGGAGAACAGGACCACAGGGTTGATATGAAGGCCACTGAGCCCTATAAAAAAGTTATCAGTCATAGAGGATATTATGGGGATGGATTAAATGTCATTGTTGTGTTTGCTGTCTGTTTTATGCCTGAAAGTTGTCAACCTAATTATAGATACCTGATGGACAACCTCTTTAAGTATGTTATTGGTACTTTGGAACTGTTAGTAGTAGAAAATTACATGCTAGTTTATTTAACTGGTGCAACAACTTGAAGGAAAATGCCCAGTCTGGGATGGCTCAGGAAATGCTATCAGCAAATTGATAGAAGGTTATGGAAAAACCCCAAATCTTTAATTATCATACATCCCTCGTGGTTTATCAGAACACGTCTGGCTGTTACAAGACCATTTATTAGCTCTAAATTCAGCCAAAAAATTAGATACATCTTTAATTTGGCAGAACTAGTGGAACTTGTCCCTTTGGAATATATTGGCATACCAGAATGCATAAAACAAGTTGATCAGGAGCTTAATGGAAAACAAGATGAACCCAAAAGTGAACAGTAAGTTTGGCATCTAGTGCAAACAAGACTGAAGAATGTGCTGATGAAGCAATGATCTTTTTTTTTTTGCATTTATAATGCATTTATTGGCCCTGATTTTTATGTAACCTGTTACAAAATCGACTTGACTTTTCCTCAATGGACTTTTGCATAAGGGACTGTTCACTGCTGTTTTGGTTTTCAAATCTCTTGAATTTAGCTCTTAACTAGCTGATGATATTGTAATCATTTTATATTTTATATTGCTAAAAGGAGAGAACCACACTTCATATAAAGTGGTTTTTTGCATTGGTTTATTGAAAAAAAGACTGTCTTTAACCTTTGGCATTTTAATTATGATATGTCTTGGAGTGGGCCTCTTTGGGTACATCTTGATTGGGACTCTGTGCTTCCTGAACTGGTGTGACTTTTTCCTTCACCAGGTTAGGGAAGTTTTCAGCCATTATTTCTTTAACATGTTATCTATCTTTTGCTCGCTCTTTTCTCCTTCTGGTACCCCTATGATGTGGATGTTGTTACACTTGATGTCCCAGAGGTTGCTGAGACTTTCCTTACTTTTGTAAATTCTCTTTTAAATTAAATTTTATTTTTTATGCTCTGCTTGGGTGCTGCTTACTGTTATCTTGTTCTCTAAATTGCTGACTCAATCCTCTGCTTCATCTTACCTGCTGCTGATTTTTTCTAGAGTATTCTTCACTTCAGATATTGTATTCTACCTTTCTAACTGGTCCTTTTTTATGGTTTCTATGTCTTTTAAAAACAATTTTATTATTATTTCAGAGAGGAAGGGAGGGGGAGACAGAGAGAGGAACATCAATGATGAGAGAGTATCACTGACTGGTTGCCTCCTGCACACCCTCTACTGGGGATGTGCCCTGACCAGGAATCAAACAGTGTCCTCCTGGTTCTTAGATCAACACTCAACCAGTGAGCCACACTGGCGGGGCTCTATATCTTTTTTAATACTTACTATCTCTTTGTTTAAGTTCTTTCTTAGATCATCCATTCTTCTCCTAAGTTCGTTGAGTATTCTTATAGTCATTGTTTTAAATCCCACATTCAGTATTTTGGTTGCTTCCATTTCATTTGATTCTTTTTCTGGGGATTTCTCTTTTTATTTCATTTGGGGCATAGTTCTTTGTCTCCCCATTTTGTCTCTGTGTATTAGGTAAATCTGCTATGACTCACACAAACTTGTTATGAGGGCTTTATGATGAAGGTGTCTTGTTGAGCTCAGTAGCACAATCTTCCAGATCACCTGAGATCCATGCTCCAGGAATGTTTCTTCTCAGTCATGTGCACCCTCCTGTTGTACTTGAGTCTTGAATTCTGTTGGCCCTTTCATGAATGGAGTTAACCCTTCAAGCTGGCAGGCTATACGAGTAAACCTTAATCACTGTATATGAGACTTTGAGCAGGGGCTGCCCCCTGAGACAAAGTTGTTCCCAGCAGGATCTGGTGCCTGTTAGAATCCGCCTTTGGATGTGCCACTTGTGTGGCTGGTTGGGTCTGAAGCCCACGACAGGCTGTGTTGGTTCTGGGTCCACTTGAGCAGGGTTCAGGTACAGGTTGATGTCAGATGTTGTATGTAACCACCCTTGGGCTACCTGTCTGGAGCTACCACACTTTTCATCATTTATGGATATGTCTACTGGGCCTGAGTGCACATGGTAAAGGTCAGTCTGTGTATAAGGATTTGCTTCCTCCAGGTTAGAGCTGGGGGCAGATCTGTAAAAGGACTGAGGCTTCCTGAGGTCCACTTCCACCTGTCAGTGATTCCCCCTCCCCCTGAGGTTCCCTGATCTTTCTCTAGAGTCTTCTGAAAAAAGACCATAGAGTGGGCCCAGACTGGCTGTTCCCACAGACTCTGCCACAGGGGGTGAGTTCAACAGGACAAGGCAACTGGGGTCGGGAGGAGAGGGCTAGTGGGTCCCCTCCTTGGGGGTCACATGATCAGGTACTCAATGAGGTGAAAGTGGCTCCTACTCCAGAGTCAAACCACTCAGTCTCTACCAGAGTCCCCAACTCTAGCTCCTCAGGAGGCGTATGCCACAGATTCAGGTTAGGTGCAGCCAGGAGCAATTTCAGCTAAGCAGAGCCACCAGGCTCAAGGGGACAGATCCAAACAGTCTCCCACTGGAGGTGGTGCCCACAAGCCTGTAGGAAGGGTGCAGGCACTTCTTCCCCTTCCCAGGGTTGCACAAGTTGAGCTCACAGAGGAATGAGGTGTTGCCTCACATACACACATGATGTAGCCACACAATCCAGCACCCACCCATCTGTTTCCTGGACGAAAGCTTCCCCAGAAGACACGCTTTAAAAGTTCCAGATCTGAATGGCACTCTGGCCCCCTTGCACGTCTGAACTCAGCAGGATCGAGCCAGGCAAGGGATTCAACAGGTGGTGTGGCGAGGGGAACTGGCTGTGAGCTCGAGGTGGGGGAGACAGCCCTCTTTACAAAGCCACACTGTGTAGGTCTCCACGAAGAGCCTCCCCAGAAGAAGAGGGGCCAAAGTGCTACTGATGGGTGCATCCAGGAGACCCCTCAGCAGGACCAAGCATGGCAGAATGGCCTCACTGGCAGTCAGGAACCTGGTAGTGCACTCTCCAGGCTGGTGCTATAACAACAGGAGTGCTCATCCCTGGGAGATGGTGTCTGGATCTCCCAGGTGGACTAAATCCCCACTGATTATCATGACCAGATGCTATGTGGGCTCCCCTTCCCATCTCTGTTGCTGTGGGTTGGGGATACCTGCTTGGGGTTGAGGCCCCACACTCCTGGAAGAAGGAAGTTTTGCAGCTGCTATATCCTTCCCACTTTTCAGCTGCTACCCATAGTTAAGTACTTAGTTATATTTTAGTTCAGCTAGACCTTAGTTGGTTATTCAGGTTTATTGCTCTATAATTTAGTTGTAAATCTGGTTTGGGGCCAGGAACAGGTAAGTGTAATTTCCACCTACTCTGCAGCCATCTTGGAATCCCCCCAAAATTGCAAATCTTAATGAAAATACCTTAGTAAAATTAAACACCTTTAGACAATAAGAGACATCATGAACAAAGTGAAGGGAAAAAGTCACAGCCTAGAAAAGGATATTTGTAATGGGAATCTAGAATAAAGAATTCCTACAATCAATTAGAAACAAACCAAAAGAAAAAAAAAAAGATATGAAAGCCTAAATGACCAATAAACATGAAAAGATATATGCCTCATTAGTCATTAGAGAAATGCTAATTAAAGCTTCAAGGAGATATCATGGTATAGCTAATCAGTTAGCAAAAAAAATAAGACAGCTGCTAATCTAAGTATTTGCATAGAAGGTGGAAGTGAACAGGTAGGCTAAAAGGTAAAGAAATTTATCTTGTATACCTTTCGGTGCAGGCAATATCTCCCCAGGTAATCTAGAATATACACCTTCCTTCAGCTGGGCTTGGGATTTGCATTATGCTATTAGATCAGTGGTTCTCAACCTTGGCTGCACATTAGAATCACCTGGGAATCTTTTTAAAATCCTGATTTCTGGGCCTCATCCTCTGGAAATTCTGTTTCTTTGTTATGGGGTAAGGCCACATTAGTAACAAAGAAACAATTTCTGGAGGATGAGGCCCAGAAATCAGGGTTTTAAAAAGATTCCCAGGTGATTCTAATGTGCAGCCAAGGTTGAGAATCACTGTATTAGAGTAATCTAGGAAAACAGAAGCTAAAAATTAAAGTGATCTTAAATTCATAGTGGCTTAGGGACACCTAAAGGAAGCAAAAACAAATCTGGAGAAATATATCATTAATACAGGCCTCACAGGATTCCCAGAGATTAACACTTCTAAATATGGGTTTATAATCTATACTAATAAAAGGGTAATATGCTAATTAGACCAGACATATTTCAGACATCCATCCTGACAAAGCCAGGGGCGTGGCCAGCCTGCAAACGGCCATCGGCCCCTCGCCCAGGCCTGTCCCGACCCCAGCAGGGACCCTCACCCCAGTGGGGGCGTGGCCAGCCTGCAAAAGCTCTCAGCCCCTTGCCCAGGTCAGCCACGCCCCCCAGCAGAGACCCTCACCCCAATGGGGGTTTGGTCAGCCTGCAAATGGCCCTCAGCCCCTCATCCAGGCTGGCCACGCCCCCCAGTGAGGACCCTCACCCTGATCAGGAGTGTGGCCAGCCTTCAAACCACCCCAACCCCTCGCCCAGGCCATCACCGCCCCCGATGGGGGTGTGACTGGCCTACAAACCCCTGGTGGCCCCTCACCCAGGCTGGCCCTGCCCCTCAGTGGGGACTCCTGCAACCCAATTGGGGGTGTGGCTGGCCTGTAACCTGCCCAGGCCTCTCGCCCAGGCCAGCCCCACGCCCCCAAGGGGACCCCCACCCTTATCCAGGACCCCCTTCAGGGCAGACCAGCCAGCCCCCACCCATGCACCAGGCCTCTATCTACACTAATAAAAGACAAAGATGCTAATTGACCATACCTTTTCTATGCCCAAGCCATGCCCACTAGCCAATCAGAGTGACTATATGCAAATTAACCCAACCAAGTTGGCGGCCAGCAGCCAGGGAGCTGGAGCAAGCAGGAGGCTTGGTTACCCTGGCAATGGAGGAAGCCAAGGTTCCAGCCTGCCCTGGCTGACTGTGGCCTCCGCAAAAGGCAACTAAGTTTCAATTATAGAAGCTAAATAAATCCCAGATACCTGCTTCCAGCCAGCCTCCACTGGGAGCTTGGGTGGCTGGGGGCTGTGGCCAGCCTGCAAACAGCCCTCAGCCCCTCACCCAGGCTGGCCAGGGACCCCAGCAGGACCCCCACCCTGATCCGGGACACCCTTCAGGGCAAACCAGCCAGCCCCCACCCGTACACCAGGCCTCTATCCTATATAATAAAAGGGTAATATGCAAATTGACCATAAAAGCAGAGCGACTGGGAATCACTGGTTACTATGACACACACTGACCACCAGGGGGCAGATGCTCAATGCAGGAGCTGCCCCCTGGTAGTATGGGTGCTCCCACAGGGGGAGCTCTGCTCAGCCACAAGCCAGGCTGATGGCTGCCCATACAGCAGTGGTGGCGGGAGCCTCTCCCGCCTCCTCAGCAGCACTAAGGATGTCTGTCTGCAGTTAGGCCTGCTCCCCGCTGGCAAGTGGACATCCCCTGAGGGCTCCCGGGCTGCCAGAGGGATGTCTGACTGCCAGCTTAGGCCCAATCCCCCAGGGAGCAGGCCTAAGCCAGCAGGTAGTCATTCCCCAAGGGGTCCCAGACGGCAAGAGGGCACAGGCTGGGCTTAGGGACCCTCCCTAAGCCAGCAGGTAGTCATTCCCCAAGGGGTCCCAGACTACAAGAGGGCACAGGCTGGGCTGAAGGTCCCTCCCGAGTACCCTCCAGGCCTCTAGTGTATACTTATAAAAGGGTAATATGCTAATTAGACCAGATGTCCTTCCAGACAAAGCCATGTTGGTGGGGCCAAGGCAGAGGCAGTTAGGGGGATCAGGCCAGCAGGGGAGAGCAGTTAGGGGCTATCAGGCTGACAGGGGAGAGCAGTTAGGGATCAGGCCAGTAGGCAGGCAAGCGGTTAGGAGCCAGCAGTCCCAGATTGCGAGAGTGAGTCCAACTGCCGGCAGTCGGACATCCCCTGTCAGCAGTCGGATATCCCCTGAGGGATCCTGAATTGGAGAGGGTACAGGCCGGGCTGAGGGACAACCTCCTTCCCCTGTGTATGAATTTAGTTGCACTGGGCCTCTAGTACAAAATTATAAAAACACAAGGAGCCTTAACCAGTTTGGCTCAGTGGATAGAGCGTCGGCCTACAGACTGAAGGGTCCCAGAATTGATTCCGGTCAATGGCATGTACCTTGGTTGCAGGCACATCCCCAGTAGGGGGTGTTCAGTAGGCAGCTGATTGATGTTTCTCTCTCATTGATGTTTCTAACTCTCCCTCTCCCTTCCTCTCTGTAAAAAATCAATGAAATATATTTTTAAAAAACACAAGGAAACAAATCATCATGAATGAAGTTTAGAAAAAATAAGTTGCAGCACTGGCAGGTGTTGCACAGTGGTTATAGCATCAGCCCACGCACCAAAGGGTCACGGGTTTGATTCCCAGTCAAGGGTTGCAGGTTCGATCCTGATCAGGGCACAGGAGGCAACCAATGGATGTGTCTCTCTCACATCGATGTTTCTCTCTCTGTCTCTCCCTTCCTTTTTCTAAAACTCAATAAAAACATATCCTGGGTAAGGATTAAAAACATGAGAAAGGAACACACTATCCAAAATATCAGAAAATTTTGGAAATTAAAAAAGTCCATCTAGAATTGGATAAAATAATCACTGAAATTTTAAAACTCAATGGTCATGTTAAATAACAGTTGAGATTCAGCTGAAGAGAGAACTGATTACCTGGGAGATATATATATGGAAAAGAAATGACAGAGAGAGAGAGAGAGAGAGAGAAAGAGAGAGAGAGAGAGAGAGAGAGAGAGAAATAGAAACTATGAAAGAGAGGTTAAGAGAAATAAAGGGTAGAGGTCCTATTTACTGTCTAATAGGAGTTCCAGAAGAAATAAAAAGGAAAAGGTAATATTCAAAGATAAATGGCTGGCCCTAGTCAATTTGGCTTGGTCGATAGAGCATCAGCCTGTGGATGAAGGGTCCCAGGTTCAATTCCATTCAAGGGCACATGCCTGGGTTGCAGGCTCAATCCCCAGTGGGGGGTATGCAGGAGGCAGCCAATTAATGCTTCTCTCTCATCATTGATGTTTCTATCTCTCTCTCCCTCTTCCTTCTTCTCTGAAATCAATAAAAATATACATTTTTTATAAAAGATAAATGGTTGAAAAATTTCCAGACCAAAAAAAACAAGAATGTTCAGACTGAGGAAATGCATCAATTCCAAGCAGAGTAAATAAATATCTACACCTTGAGATTATAATGAATATATAGAATGTCAAAGAAAAACAACTTACCTATATAGAATGACAACTAGATTTACCACAAAGTTTTCAATAGCAACAACAGAAGTCATAAATTTGTATTATATTATCTCCAAAATCTGAGAAAAAATACCAGTTAACCTAGAATTGTATGTTACTAATTAATCTTTCTAGATGAAGATGAGATAAAAATATCATATATATATATATATATATATATATATATATATATATATATATATGGAATAAAGGATTGGCCAACATGTGAGTAAATGGCCAAACAGACCCAATAAAACCAGGTTAGCTGGATACAAGGAGGAATAGTTAAAGGATTGGCCAACATGTGAGTAAATGGCCAAACAGACCTAATAAAAACAGATTATATGGATAAAATTAAATCATCTCTTAAACTTGTTGGAAGGTACATGAGTTCATTTTATTTTTTATTCCCTTTTGTGCAGCTAACAAATTTTATGATAATTTTTTATCCTCACCAAGGATATGTTTATTGATTTGAGAGAGAGAGGAAGGGGGGGAGAGAGAGAGAGAGAGAGAGAGAGAGAGAGAGAGAGAGAGAGAGAGGAAGGGAGATGGTTGTTTCCTATATGCACCCTGACTGGGAATTAAATCCGAAATTTTTTGGTGTATAGGACGACACTCCAAGCAACTGAGCCACTTATCCAGGGCATAATTTTTAAATAGTGCAGGGAAGAGTGTTCCAGGCAAAGATCTTGAGGTTGACCTATTTACAGAACTGAAAAATGCCAATGTACCTGGAACATAGTGAGATGTGGTGCAACACGAAGCTTGAGAGGCCTTGGAGGCCATTTCAAGGATCTGTCACAGTCAGTGGGAAACCACTAAAGGACTCCAGACAAAAGATTTAAATCATCTAAATTACATGTTAAGATGATAATTATGGCTTCTCTTTTTTGAGAGGACCCAGTAAGTATTAAGACCTGACATATGGGGTCTAAATATTTACCATTGTATTTCTTACTGGTCCTGATTTATCCAAGATTTATTTAACTTCTGGAATTACCAAGGGCATACTTCTCTCCAGCACAATTGATGATATTCAGAGATGACTCCTCTGTACTAGATCACATTAGATGCATATCATGACCCAAGAAGAATCCCTATGCAATTAGACTGTCATTAATCCAATTGCAGTACTGATATCCTAGTGTAAAAGGAGATTATGGCTACTTGCTAGAACAGTAGTGACTGTAGGGAGAAACATGAGGGTTTCCAGGAGTAGTTGGTGGTTCAAAGGCTGAGCCATGAAGGATGAGGAGAATACAAGTCGATAAAAAGGAAGGAGTGGGCATTCTAGATAGGAGAACAGGGAAAACTACTCACAACACTGTAGACGATTTCAGCATGTTACAGGGGAACATTGGCTCAATTAGTACTCTGAGTTTCATTATGGATTAGTAGCAGAAACGATTGGGTGGGTGGCATGGGGATGGGCTAAGGAAGCGATACTTTTACCTGAGGGCAACAAAGTATAAAGATTTTTTTATCAAGGGTGAGCTTCTGAACTTCTGTTTATATTTCAAAAAAATGTTGTAGGGAAAATAAGGAATATCTGCAGGCTTTTATTAATGACTGAAAGTTCCCTGCCATCATCTCCAGGTGCTTCCTCTGTGATCCACCTGCCACATTGCCACCAGATGACTCCATCCTTTGGTCACACACTTAGCAAGCATTCTGCAGCTTGAAGGGTAAAGTCCAAACTCTTTAGCCCAATATTCAAGACTGTCCAAAATTCCATCCCAACATACCTCTCCAAAAATCTCACTTTAAGGAAATTAATACTCTGGCCAAATGATCTCTAAATTTTAAGAGGCCACTGCATCTCCTTCCTACTTTCTCTTGCTTATACTGTTCCTTTTCACTGGAATGCCTCCTTCCCTCTGTTTACTCCTGTAAGTCCCACCTAAGTTTTAAGGTCTAATGCAAACCCTCTGTCCTCTAAGAAGGCTTTTTATAACATATTGACATCATCTTTCCAGAGTGCAGTGATTTTTATTGTCTCTACCTTCTAACACTAGCTATGTAACACTAGCTATATAACAAAATTACCACAAGCTACCTTAGCAGAAGTTACTGTTTTAGGTAGAGGTTATAAACCTGTTCCTTATAAATTCTTTGCTTCCCCAACCACTCCCAGCTCAACAACTGTTAGTAATGATGACCACCCCTTAGTTTGAAGTACTTAATTGAATTTCCCCCACCAGTAGCCACTGATAGTTCTCCATTGAGGCTACTAGTAGTCAAGCCCTCAAATCCTTAGCAGATGATTCAAATACGGAATTAAAATACTTTTTTTTCACAGGTTTAGACTTTCTGGCCTTGATAACTAGTGAAGGGGGAATCCCTTCAATATAAGGATTGATTACTGCCTGTGAGGTCCACACGGTGTAAGTAATAATACGTGAAATCTGGACTTCAATGCACTGAATGCTCAGGGGGTGACGCTTTTGGTAGAGGTTTGAAAGTAAATGGTGCTTGAAAACCTGGCGTCCTTCCTTGATATGAAGCCTCTGGGGTCAAACTAAAAACAGTCAGCCTTCCCCGCACGCACGTGCAGGGCCGCAGGCGAGGGTCAACTGGGGGGAAGGGGGGGCGGGCTTTAATATCTTAGCCTGCTGATTGGCTACCTGCAGAGATTGCCTTCGATGATTGATCGCTGGCGCGAGGGACGCTGGGAGTGGCACGCGGTACTTTCCTCGGGTCTAGAAGGCAGCAATGGCGGCAGAATCTTCGACAGCTCGGCTCACCCTGCCTTCCTGTCAGCAGATGGGAAGGAAGGGTCGGCCCTGGGTAGCTGCTGAGATTCAGTGCACTCGGTGTGACAGAATGGTGACCAAAGCTTCCGGTAAGGATCCCGGGGGTGGGCCTCGTGGGCTGCCTTCGTCCTGGGCTGCGGACATGGAGACGGCGAGGCCGGCGAGGGTGGGAGCAGCGGGCCGGCGGGGGCCTGGGGCTGACGTGGAAACGGTCGCACAGCATCACCCTCCCGTCGCTCTCGCTCACCGAGGGGCGGGTCTCGGGTCTCGGGTCGCGTAGACGCCCGAGGTCGGTTGAGGGGGCGTGGCGCCTGCCCCCCCCCCCCCGCACCTCCCCCTACCCCGGGGCCCCCGAGGCCTCCCCGCTTCTCCTGGAGACGGACCGCGTGAGTTCTCGCCCCCCTACCCGTTCGAAAACGTCCCAGGCTCACCAGAGAGTCATGTAAGAATTTCACCTGTTGCCTTGTGGTCAGGAAGTAATGAAATTTGAATTTTTTGTGTAGTTTTAGTTGTAGAAGTGACAAGTAGACCACTATGAAATGTTCCTGAATTAAAGAGATATTAGAGATTTTATTTTTGGGTGGGGTGGAGGGGGGGTGATTTTATTGCTGTTAGCCGCGAATTGTTCCTTTATTCATCTTGTGTTTTCTGTACGACAAGGGAAGAAATACACCGCCCTCCTGTTGATCAAATTTTTTTGTATACAAGATATTTATTTTATATATATTAGACTTTATTTTAGAGGACTTTTAGGTTCACATTGATCTGCTAATTTAGATTCTACTCAAGTGAAACAGGTTCACGTTATTTTAATGTAATTTGAAATGCTAGAGTTCTCTGACAGGGATGAGTTGTTGAATTTCAACTCCTGGAGCTGCTGAAAATTCTTGTTGTTTCCCGGTGTAACTGTTTAATGTTTGTACTTTCAAAGTGAGTCATTCCATGGGCTTTCTTAGTCCCTCCTAGATGGACTCAGTTTGTGTAGAGAAAGTCGGTGAGTTTGTGTTTCCTGGTGGAGACCATCCTTCTGCTAATTTGGGTTTTGATCATGACTGTTATGTGGAAAATAGCCATTGTTTGAAGGAAATAACTATTAAAAAATAAAGTTTTAAAACATGACCTTATAAAATCACTGGTCCTTCCATGCATTTGTGTTACAGTGCTTAGAAATACTCAGTTGGAAAGGTGGTGGTTATGCATCTAGAATTGTGAAAGTGCTTCCCCTTTGTAAGCAGTAATACACCACAAGTTATTTTGACTTGTACAGTAAACTGAATTTTATAAAGACAAACAGTTAAACAGTTTTGATTTCTTTGGTAATATTTCTGAAATTTAAATAGAGCTTTAAACATTAGTTTGGTTGTTGGCTTCAAAACTAAAGCTTTTTTAAAATCAAAAGCATGCAGTTATTAATCAGCAAGAACACTAATATTTTTGCTGGTAAAAGATGACTGATTTTATCTAGTTCCTTTTTCCTTTTTGTCTTGCAAAGTCTTTTAAAATGACATATTTTTGAAGTTACATAGCTAAAAATATGCCTAATGTGATAAACTTCAAATTCTGCTTAGCAATAAAAGCTTGATAATAGGTTTTCAATTAAGATTATGGTATTTCCCTTATAAAAGCTATTTTTGTGAAAATGATCTTTATGTGGGTTGTGTGTGTGATAGTAATAGCATCTGACTTCTGTCCTTGTCCTTGCCAGTGTCTTAGATCATTGTAAGAGTGGGGTCCTGCCAGCGTTTCATATCTGCCCTCCCTGTCCACTTCACAGGATGGCAAATATAAATTACTAGAGGGCAGTATGATCAAGTAGAAAGAACATTGCATTGGAAACATAAATAGGCTGGAGTCTGGATTATACCATTTAATGAGCCACCCACCAAAATGTTTCTCCATCTCCAGGTTGCATATAACATTCCCAGCCTACTTAGCGATGATGTTTACACAGAGGCAATGAAGTATGTCAGAGCACTTTGTATGATTATAAGATATGGCAAATTGAAAGTATCATAGGTACCAAACACTATCTTAAATTAATGCAAAAAATATTATGTAACTACCTGGCTTTTCTTCTGTTTCTCCCTCCTTCTGACTTGTATATGTTCTCCTGAATTTTGTTTAGTAAGTCATCCATTACTAACTTTGTGATCTTCCTATGTGAGAGAATCCCTTTAACTTTCCACTCTAACTAATGCTGCACAATGTTAACAAACTGTAGAAAAATTAATGCATAATTTCATCAATAGGTCACCACCATGAGTTTCAGTGTGGACATGCTTTATGTGAACTGTGTTTAATAACTGAAGAATATAGCAAAATTATATGCCCTGCTTGTGAGGTAAGTTTTACCATCTTTCCTATTGAATACATTAAAACCTAATGTTAAAGGTAAAAATGTTAGCAAAATAAAACATATTTCTGATTAGAAACTTTTTAATTGCATTTTTACTACTGAATCTTTAAGCCAAGAAGCCTAACAAAATACAAAGCTTTTCCCAACCATTTTATAATTGTTCAAAGTGATCAAGAAGAATACCCAGTTAAGGTCATACATTAATCAGCATACATATTTTGACTCTGAGGAGAATTCTGTGAAAAATTGGTTCTCACCCTAGCCGATTTAGGTCAGTGGATAAGAGCATCAGCCCATGAACTGAAGGGTCCCGGGTTCGATTCTGGTCAAGGGCACATACCTTGGTTGTAGGTCCCCTGGCCCTGGTTGGGATGCATGCAGGAGGCAACCAGTTGTGTGTCTCTCACATCAATGTTTCTCTCAGTCTCACCCTTTCCCCTTCCACTCTCTCTAAAAAATCAGTGGAAAAATATCCTCGGGTGAGGATTATAAAAAAAAAAAGAAAATTCTATTTATTTTAATTTTAGTGAAGTATTCAAATCTGTACCCTTTTTTCCCCACATCAAAACTATTCAAATTTTGAACACCACCTGCCCCTCAATCTTTGTGTGTCATCAAATTTATATTTGTAGAGATGCCATAGTATAAAAAGAAAAACAAAACAGTGGCCTAAAGTTAATGTTTACTTCAGAAGCATTAAAAATAGTACAGTTGCACTAGAACTAAAACTATGGACCCATAATAATGAGAACAGGTCAAGGAATTAAATTAAATTTTTTTTAATATATTTTATTGATTTTTTACAAAGAGGAAGGGAGAGAGATAGAGAGTTAGAAACATCAATGAGAGAGAAACATCGATCAGCTGCCTCCTGCACATCTCCTACTGGGGATGTGCCTGCAACCCAGGTACATGCCCTTGACCAGAATCGAACCCAGGACCCTTTAGTCCGCAGACCGACGCTCTATCCACTGAGCCAAACCGGTTCGGCTAAAATAAAATTTAATGAACATTGTTTCCATTTGCTACACATACAAATGGAACTTGTTTTATATAGTTTAGTATGTTTCAGGAAAGTTGTCTTAATCTCTAAATTCTTAATGTTCCACTTGAGAGATCAGATGATGAGGGTTTGTATTTATTGTTTTCTGTAGCAGTGTGGCAAACAATTACTCTGGAGGCCGAAGAGGTGGAATACAATCCTAGTTCTGTGACACTAACCCAGGGGTGGGCAAACTTTTTGACTCAAGGGCCACAATGGGTTCTTAAACTGGACCTGAGGGCCAGAACAAAAGCATGGATGGAGTGTTTGTGTGAACTAATATAAATTCTAAGTAAACATCATTACATAAAAGGGTACGGTCTTTTTTTTTTTTTAGTTTTATTCATTTCAAATGGGCCATAGTTTGCCCACGGCTGCACAAGCTTCCTTATTTGTCTGATGGAAATAATACCTGCTTTATCTCATAGGATTGTCAGAGTCAAATTTGAAGTATGTAAAAGTTCTCTACAAGCTTCAAGACCATTAAAATAAGTGTTCTAGTCAACCCTTGGTTATTTAGGTGTGGATCAACTGGTTTGCAGGTTAAACATGGTAAAAATACATATATACATCCTATCTAATAAAAGAGAAACATGGTAATTGGCGTACGACCGCTACCCTTCCCATTGGCTAATCAGCGAGATATGCAAATTAACTGCCAGCCAAGATGGCGGCCGGCAGCCAGGCAGCTTGAAACTAACATGAGGCTTGCTTACTTCAGTGACAGAGGACTCCAACGTTCCCGCCTACCTTGCTGGCCTCTGAGCCTGCAGTCTGAAACATTGTAACAAATATAGAAGATAAACAAAACCCCAGAAACCAGCTTTCAGTGAGCCAGGATCTCAGAGCTGGAGTTGATACAGTGTCTCGATTATAGAACCCAGCAGAGGCCTCAGAGCTGGAGCCAGAGCTAAAGCTGGCCCAGAATAAAAAAAAAAAAAAAAATGAGCAATTGGGAGCTTCAGTCACCTGCAAGCCTGAAAACAGCCCTTAGCCCCTCACCCAGGCTGGTCAGGCACCCCAGTGGGGACCCCCAACCTGAAGGGTGTGTGACCAGCTGCAAACAGCCATCATCCCCTCACCCAGACTGGCCAGGCACCCCAGTGGGGACCCCCACCCTGGTCCAGGACACCCTTTAGGGCAAACCAGCCAGCCCCACCCATGCACCAGGCCTCTATCCTATATAGTAAAAGGGTAATATGCCTCCCAGCACCAGGATCAGCGGAGCAGAGAGGCCTCCCGGCACCGGAATCAGCGTGACGGGGCAGCGCCCAAACCCCCTGATGGCCCTGCGGCTCTGTGTGTGACAGGGGGCGGGGCCACAACCTCTCTATCCGCCCTGCTCTGTTCGTGACAGGGGAAGGTGCCCCAACCTTCTGATCAACCCTGCTCTGTGCCTGATAGGGGGGAGCTCCCGAACCCCCTGATCGCCCTGCGGCTCTGTGTGTGACAGGGTGCAGCGCCCTAACGCCCTGATTGCCCTGCGGCTCTGTGTGTGACAGGGTGCGGAGCCCCAACCCCCAACCCCCACAGGCCCTGCTCTGTGTGTGACGGGGTAGAGCCATAACCTCCCAATCGGTCCTGCCCTGAGTGTGAGAGTGGCGGCGCCCCAACCCCCTGATCGGCCCTGCTCTGTGGGTGACAGGGGGGAGCTCCTCAACCTCCTGATGGGCCCTGCTCTGTGCATGACAGGGGGGAGCTCCCCAACCCCCTGATGGGCCCTGCTCTGTGCGTGACAGGGGGGAGCTCCCCAACTCCCTGATCGACCCTGCTCTGTGTGTGACGGGGGAGCTCCTCAACCCCCTGATGGGCCCTGCTCTGTGCGTGACAGGGGGGAGCTCCCCAACCCCCTGATGGGCCCTGCTCTGTGCATGACAGGGGGCAGCACCCCAACCCCCTGATCTGCCCTGCTCTGTGCGTGACAGGGGGTGGCGCCGCAACCTCCCCATCAACCCTGCCTTGAGTGTGACAGGGGGTGGTGCCCCAACCCCCCAATTGGCCCTACCCTGAGCGTGACTGAGGGTGGCATTGCAACCTCCCAATCCACCCTGCTCTGTGCATGACAGGGAGCGGCGCCCCAACTCCCCAATCGGCCCTGCTCTGAGCCCGACCAGGGGCTACACCTAGGGATTGGGCCTGCCCTCTGCCACCTGGGAGCAGGCCTAAGCCAGCGGGTTGTTATCTCCTGAGGGGTCCCAGACTGCGAGAGGGCACAGGCCAGGCTGAGGAACCCCTCCTCCCCCCCGAGTGCACAAATTTTTGTGCACTGGGCCTCTAGTATGTATATAAATTTGTGAAATTTTAATTGTAGCAGAAACATGTACATATTAGAAGATGTCTGTTTTAGAATTATATACTTTTACAAATTAAGGCCTTCATTGTGGGAAATTATTTTTTTTATTTTGTTTTGTTAATCCTCAGCAGAGGATATTTTTACCATTGATCTTTAGAAAAAGTGGAAAGAAGAAGAGAAAGGGAGAGGGATGGAGGGGGGGAGAGAGAGAGAGAGAGAGAGAGAGAGAGAGAGAGAGAGAGAGAGAGAAAGAAACATTGATGTGAGAGAGACAAATGGATTGGTCGCCTTCCAAGGGCACCCCACCTGGGGCCGGAGTTTGAACCTGCAATCCAGGTACACTCCCTTGAGCAGTAATTGAACCTGCAACCGTTTGTTGCTTGGGCCAACGCTGTAACTACTGAGCAACAACAGCCAAGACAATTGTGGGAAATTCTTATTCCCTTTCCTTTCTTGACAGTAGGTTCCTATGTGGTTGGCTACAAAGCTAAGACAAGGGGTGAGGGGATCTAGCTCTTGTAGTTGTTAAGGAAGATCCCTGACCCATTCCATCTTGTGATGGGAAAAGAGTAAGGGAAAGGGAAGAAGCAGGCAGCCAGAACTGTTTCTGCCCATATCCATTCTGTTCTAATATTTAAACACAGTCAAATTTTTATTATAATAACTTTTTCCCGTTTTTGGCAAATGATTTCATGTTTAATGGTTTTAAAACATTATACTGTATTATTTTGGATAACATCTATACAAATGTTTATAGTGTGTTTACAAATACTGGTTTTGATTTTAAGGTCGTGATAAATCTATTTGGTATCATTCTGACTAGTTCTGACTCTGTCTTTGGGAGACATGTGATTTGTGTCATCCTTCCGTTCTTTCTCCCCCTTCCTGGTGCTATTAGTAAGGGACTATATTCAGATTCTTCAGATGCACTAAACCTGAATGCTATTTAAAGGAGTCCTTCAAGAAACCTTCCTGAAATTGTTACCACTCTTATTAGTTTTTAAAGTTTAGATTTTTGTTGATGTCTAGTATTTATATGGAATAAGAGAGAATGGGAGAATCTAGTCTAAATTAATGAGAGTGTGAATATATAGAATACTTAAGGAGTATAGTTTATTTCTTTTAACTTACGTATGTACCCTAAAAAAGTATGTGCCCTATAAAGATTTAAGTAGCTGTATTTACATTAGACTTATATTTATAATTTACCTGTAATGTTTAAGGTAATGTTATTTATTTCAAACTTAAGCCTAAAATGATTTCATTCAGGATTAAGGGTATGCATTTGTCTTTATTTCTGAGTTTGGTTGAATACTATTTATCTACCATTCTTTATCTTTTATAGTTGTATAGGGTTTTTTACTATCCCTTCTGTGCTTTTGATTGATATTAATGGTTAATAACTAGAGGCCTGGTGCATGAAAATTCATGCACTGGAGAGGGGTCCCTCAGCCCGGCCTGCCCCCTCTCACAGTCTGGGAGCCCTTAGGGGCGGGAGGTGGCCCGGCGATCAGGGAAAGGCAACGCTCCCATCACACCTCTGCTGCTGCCACTGCCGGCAGTGCAAGCCTCTGCCAGCCCTGGTTACCTGAGCCTTGGGCGGCCCTGGGTGGCTGGGCAGCCACCATCCGAGGCTTGCCTATCCCTCAGGCATTGGCTGGGTAGCCACCATCCAAGGCTTGCCTGTGCCTCGGGCATCAGCTGGGCAGCCGCCATTTGAGGCTTGCCTGCACTTCGGGCCAGCCCTGGGCAGCTGGGCAGCCACCATCCAAGGCTTGCCTGTGCCTCAGGCTGGCCCTGGGTGGCTGGGGGGCTGGGGACTGGGGGACTCTGGAGGCAGTTGCATGGAGCGGCCAGACCCGCCTGGGGGTGGGCCTGGCTGTGCTGTGTGCCTGCCACCCTGGCGGGGCTGAGAGGGCTGAGTGCTGTCATCTTGTGGCTGTGGGCACCACCATCTTTGAGGGCATGGCAGTCAATTAGCATATTCCCTCTATTGGCTGTGGGTGCCGCATCTTGTGAGGGTGTAGCGGTCAATTAGCATATTCCCTCTTTAATAGTTAGGAGATCCATCCTATAATTTTGCACAGCAAGGTGGCAGATTTTGTTTCAAATAGGATCATACTTAGGCATCATTCCAGAAATACCGGCATTTTATTTACCTTTCAGACCTGAGTCCAAAAATATGTTGTGCACAAAGAAACATAGTTTATCCAATCAACAGATAATCCTATCTAATAATAGACAAAGATTGAAATTAACCATACCTCCGCTACACTTCCCATTGGCTAATCAGCGAGATATGCAAATTAACCACCAACAAAGATGGTGGCCGGCAGCCACAGCCATGCAGCTGAAGTGAGCAGTAGGCTTGCTTGCTCCAGTTATGGAGGAAGCCAAGCTTCCTCCCCGCTGCCGCTGCAGCCAGGCTCTGAGCTCCACTCTAAGCAACAAAGTTGCAATTATAGAAGCTAAACAAACCCCAGATACCTGCTTTCAGCAGGCTGTGGCCTCAGAGCTGGAGCAGCAACAAAGTTTCAATTATAGAAGGTAAATAAATCCCAGAATAAAAAAAAAAAAGGAGAGTCTGGGAGCTTCAGTTGCCGGCAAGCTTGGCCAGCCTGAAAACTCTCAGCCCCTCATCCAGACTGACCAGGCACCCCAGTGGGGACCCCCACCCTAAAGGGGGCAAGCCTGAAAACAGCCATCAGCCCCTCATCCAGGCTGGCCAGGCACCCCAATGGGGACGCCCACCCTGAAGGGGATGTGACCAGCTGCAAACAGCCATCAGCCCCTCACCCAGGCACCCAAGTGGGACCCCCACCCTGATCCGGGACCCCCACCCTGATCCGGGACACCCTTCAGGGAAAACCAGCCGCCCCCCACCCGTGCACCAGGCCTCTATCCTATATAGTAAAAGGGTAATATGCAAATTGACCATAACAGCAGAAAGACTGGGAATCACTGGTTACTATGACACACACTGACCACCAGGGGGCAGACGCTCAATGCAGGAGCTGCCCTCTGGTGGTCAGTGAGCTCCCACAGGGGGAGCTCTGCTCAGCCACAAGCCAGGCTGATGGCTGCCAGTACAGCGGTGGTGATGGGAGCCTCTCCTGCCTCCTCAGCAGCACTAAGCATGTCCGACTGCAGTTTAGGCCTGCTCCCCGCTGGCAAGTGGACATCCCCCGAGGGCTGCCGGGCTGCCAGAGGGATGTCTGATTGCCAGCTTAGGCCCAATCCCCCGGGGAGTGGGCCTAAGCCAGCAGGTAGACATCCCCCGAGGGGTCCCAGACTGCAGGAGGGCACAGGCCGGGCTGAGGAAATCCCCTCCCCCCCACCAAGTACACAAATTTTTGTGCACCGGGCCTCTAGTCCTATATAATAAAAGCCTTAGGTGGTGTCACACCCTCCCGCAATGCCCTCACGTGACATCGCCACAAAATGGCTGCCACAAGATGGCTGCACGCACAGCAGAGGTGGGGCCCAGCGGCTGCTCCGCTCAATGAGGCCTGTGCTCTGCGCAGCGCAGAGTAGGCGGGGCCCGGCGGAGGAGGCGGGTCGCAGGAGAGGAGGGCAGTTGTGGGGGGGAGCGGGGGTTAAGCCGGCAGGGGGTGGCAGTTGTGAGCGATCAGACCGGGAGGGGAAGGCAATTGTGGGCCATCGGGCCTTCAGGGGAGAGCAGTTGTGGGCAACCGGGCCGGCAGGGGAGGGCAGTTGTGGGTGATCGGGCTGGCAGGGGAGTGCAGTTGTGGGTGATCAGGCTGGCAGGGGAGCAGTTAGGTGTCGATCAGGCCGGCAAGGGAGTGTTTAGGTGGCAATCAGGCTGGCAGTCGGACATCGCCCGAGGGGTCCCAGATTAGAGAGGGTGCAGGCCAGGTTGAGGGACACACACACACACACACACACACACACACAGCCCGTGCACGAATTTTGTGCACCGGGTCTCTAATATATATTAAAATTCCATGGAGATTGGAAATGTTAATAATATACTAATTGAAAATGTAAACTGGAAGAAAATATAGGTACTAGTAATTTAATCTTAGGAGGGGAAGCCTTGTTAACCCTTTTCGGTCCAACATGGAGGCTCCAACTCGACAGGCCAGGCGCTAGGAGCAGGTCCAATGTCGAGGCTGAGACACTGCAAACCGGTTCAACATTCAATCCCGTCAATTAATTTGGACCAGACTGTTTGAATTCCAAAAATAAAATTGGACCGCGAAGGGTTAAACTTATCACTGAAATCAGAATCCAAAGAAGAAATGCTGGTTAAATTTGACCACAATTTTTTATTTATAAGTAACAAAACAAACAAAAACAACAGCATAAAAATAAACATAAATGACAAGCTGGGTTGGGGAGAGGAAGAATGCTTTGATTATATATATTACATGTTAAGAATCTTTGTACAGTTTTAACTGAAATCTTTTAAAGCAGTGTACAGATGGGCCTTGATTTATGAGTGTCCTGACGAGTTTTTCGAGATTATGAGCTATCTCTTGGCCGATTTTTTGCTTTGAGTTGTGAGCTAAAATTCGGGTTACGAGCCAGCTTCAGATACCCCACCGCTAGTTGGCGCAGCGAACGTCACAGTGAACGCCACAACATCAGCCCAGCATCATGTGTCTCACTCGTTCACTGTTGATTTGACATACGAGTAATTTGAGTTACGAGCTCCGTCACGGATGGAACGGATTAAACTTGTAAGTCAAGGCCCCACTGTATTTAATTTATATATTTTTAATTTTGGAAGAATTGTCCTGTATCAAATCTGTTGATGCTCTTCTTTCTGTGCCAATAATGCTCTCAAAAACATGGTAAATGTTCCTAAAATCTACCGGACTTTCTGTAAGAAGTGTGGCAAGCATCGACCTCATAAGGAACCAGTATAGGAAGGGAAAGGATTCTGTTTGCACAGGGAAAGCAGTGTTATAACAAGAAGCAGAGTGGCTGTGGAGGGAAGATTAAGCTAATTTTCTGCAAAAAGGCTAAAACTGCAAAGAATATTGTGCTAATGTTTGAATACATTGAGTCCATTCTAAGAGAATGCTGGCTATTACCAGTAAGAGATGCAGGCATTTGGAGGAGGAAATAATGGCAGCTGAATAGGCAGACCTGTAGTGCATCTCATCCCAGGGCCAGACTGGAAATACAACAAAATTGGAGAACATTCACATGGAATTACCAACTGAGCTCCAGTGAGGAGGAGACATATCAAGGAAGGACGGAAAACACCTGGAAACCTGTAAGAAAGGTGAGGTCATGAGAGGAGCTGAATCAGCTCCCAGGGGCAACAGGCCTGCGTGCCAGGAGGAAGAAGGGAACTCCTGGCTAAAGGAGTCTGTTTTCTCAGAAGATAGAGGCCTGGAACCCAAGCTGGGCTCCATAGCCCTGAGCAACAGAGCCGAGACCCGAGGCTCACATAACATCCAGCCGTGAAAGGTGGCAGGGCTGCTGGCCACTTCAGAGCCTGGAGCCCATAGACCAGAGCTGGTTGGAAAGAAAGCTGCAGTTTTGACTTTTTTCTTTTCTTTTCTTTTCTTTTTTCTTTTTTCTTTTTTCTTTTCTTTTCTCTCTAAACCCAGAGCCCAGGAATTTTCATTTTTGACTATTCATCTGAGGCTTTGGTCCAGGGAGGGAGATGTGGACTCGAGGTGCCTAAGAAGAGGCTGAGTTAGGAAGTTTTGTGGGGAGACTTGGTAAAATAGCAGCCAGTGATAACCGGAATGGTGAGCCGAGGTGTTTTTCCCAGGTCGTGTCTCACGATGCTGAAGAATGAGCTACGTGGACCAGAAGATTTAAGCAAAGTGTGGAAAATTTATTACAAGCAGATTCAGACTCCCCGCAAAGGGGAGGGGCACTCAAGAATGGGTTGCCTGTTTTAGCCTTGTAATCCAGAGGTATATGTTTGCTACAAGCCTGCTCTATGTCTACCTGTGTCGTCATCTGATTGATTCCCTCAATTGTTTTTGCCCAGCAACAGACCTAAACTTTCCCTGTTTCTATGTGTTCTTTCTCTGTTCCTATGCTGAACTTTTCCTGTTTCTATGTGTTCGTACATTTTGTTTACTGCAGGCCCTCCCTTGGTTTCCCATGTCTCCTGCTTTGAGTCCAGAAACATTTTATTATTTCTGCTTGGTTGGTTCCTGTGGTTAGGCTGCTCTAACTGTCATGTCTGCCCCTGCCTATATTTCACCTGCCTTTGTCTTCCACTGGACCCCTGCCCTGTCTTCCTGCGTTTCAATCTAACTCCTCTCACCAGGAGCATTTGGTTGTAGGCCCCCAACCGAAACAGCCATTTTTCCTGAGCGGAGCTAACCACTCCCAGAAGCCACAGAGCAAGTAAAGAAACAAAACAGCCTGCCCCACCCACAGGAGCGTTGCATGCCACACCCTGCATTTTGATCTTGTCAGAGGAAACAAAAGCAGAGGCCAAGCTTAAGGGTTTGAACAGTCTCAAGGAGCCTTGTGATTAAGATTGACAGCTGGTTAGCAGGCAAAGGTGGGCAGAGGTAGAGTCTGGGGAATCAGGGGAAGTTTGCTGACCCAGCCCTGGGCCCCTTGATGCTAACAAACCTACTTTAGAGGGTAGATTGGTCCTTCCTGTTTGCAGCCAAGGCCTGTGGAGACAGACACAAGCGGTGGATTGGTGGATCATTTGGAGCTTTAAGCAGATTGCTGAAAGTCAAAAGACAGTGCCTGATAGTGATTAGCACCTAAATACCTAACAGAAAGCCAAGAATTGGCAGACAGAACAGAAGAGTGGTATCCAAAGCAAGCTCCCATGGGGCATTAAACTCAGCTGAAACTAACTCCTCTTCATTTTTTTTTCTTTCTCTCTATTTTTCCTTTTTTCTTTTTTTAGTTTTCTCTTCTTTTCCCTTTTTAAATTTATCTTCTTTATCTGCTTTATTGGTTTGTTATTATTCTTATCTCTGTTGTTTCATTCATATATCTAATTTTCCTCTTCCCGTTTTCTACTCAATTTTTTTCACTAAATATTTTTTTTTCTCTTTTCTTTTTCTCCTGCTTCCTCATCTTTTTTCTTTTTCTTATTTTAGGTCTATCTGCTTTCTCCTATATTTTCCTTTTCAAAGTTTTTTCTTATCTTTTCTCCATCCTTTATTTTAAACTGTTGTCCTTTCCCTAGTCCTTGTTAGGTTAGGTGGCTCAGGAGGCGGAGAAGGAAATAAAGAGAGTTGATCAGAAAAGGAAGGAAGGAAAGTTTATTCTGCATCCCGGGAGACTCACGCACCCCCAAGGACAGGGCATGTGGATTCACGCCAACAGGGAGGGGGGCGCTTTTTTAATACTGCGGTTGAGTGAGGGGCGGGGACATGAGCTGAGGTATTCAGTTGAGGAAGTTTCAGCTGCAGGGGGTCAGCCAGGTATTCAGGAATGAGTCAGTATCTGTGTGGGGGTCGTTGTGGATTCAGGGAGAAGCCAGTATCTGTGTTTGGCACGCTGATCTGTTAGAAATGCCAGGGGTAGTCCATTATCTCGTCACATGTCTCCATGTATCCGATCCTGGGCTCTCTCCGACCTAACAGCCCTTGGATTCTTTATTCTTGTTTTCTTAATTTCATCTCTCCAACTACATATTCTGCCCTCTCCCTGCCCCTTTACTTACTATTTCTGGTTTGTGCTTTTTTGTCTGTTTATTTGTTTTTTTTATCCCTGTATCTTTCTCTTTTTTTTCTATCATTCTTGCTCTCTTTTCTCTTTCCTAATTCTTTTCTGGTGGTTGCTTTTGTTAGTGCTATAGGGGTCTTGTGTATGTTCTTGTTTTGTTTCTTCTATTTCATGTT
The DNA here is from genome assembly GCF_964212035.1 of Myotis nattereri. NCBI lineage: Eukaryota > Metazoa > Chordata > Mammalia > Chiroptera > Vespertilionidae > Myotis > Myotis nattereri. Next base: position 111,132,837 of record NC_138076.1, read on the forward strand.
TTGTATTGTTGTATTTTGTTCTGTGCGGTCAGCACCTCCACAACATTTCTCATGATATGGTTGGGTAAGCCACATGGCCACCCAGTCTGAGAGAAGACTCCATCCACAAATGGGACAATAACATTCAAGACCCAACTATAACAGGAGAACCCAAATAACTCAAGTAAGGGTCTTTCCTAGAGCACCCAGCTCAGGACATCTAAGGGACTGCACCAGTGGGTCCCACAAAACACCTTCTATATAATACCACCCCCCAAAATCTGGGAGGCATAGCAGTTTGATCTAATACATAGAAACAAATACAAAGGGACAGCAAAAATGGGGAGACAACCCCAGAATGAAAGAAAAGGAGGAATTGCCATAAAAGGAATTAAATGAAATGGAGGCAAGCAATTTGTCAAATAAAGAATACAGAATAATGCTAATAAGGGTGCTCAAACAATTCAGTGAGAATTATAAGCAACTTAATGAGAATCATAAATTAATGAGAATATTTAGGGACTTAATGAGAGCTACACCAACTTGAAAAGAGAGGTTGAAAGAATAAATAAGAATCAATTGGAAATGAGGACCAACATAGCTGAAATAAAGAATACCCCAGAAGAATACAACAGTAGACTAGAAGAAGCTGAGGACCAAATCAGTGAATTAGAAGACAAGGTATAAAAACATTCATTCAGATCAGCAAATGGAAAAAAAATTAAAAACAGGAGAAGAATTTAATGGAGCTTTGGGACAACATGAAACATAACAACATTTGCATCATATGAGTGCCGGATGGAGAAGAATCCAAGAAATGAATAGAGAACCTGTTTGGAGAAATAATGGCAGAAAATTCCCCTAACATGTTGAAGGAAAAAGTCACTGAAGTTCAGGAAATGCAGAGAGTCCCACCCAAGATGAACCCTGAAAGACCCTAGGCACATATGAATTAAAATAGCAAATATTAAAGACAAGGAATCTTAAAGGCTGCAAGATAGAAACATAAATTACCTACAAGGGAGCTCCCATTAGACTGTCAGCTAACTTCTCAATAGAAACACTTCAGGCCAGAAGGAAATGGCATGAAGTATACAAGGTAATGAAAAACAAAAGACTGAACCCAGGACTACTTTATCTGGCAAGGTATAATTCAAAATTGAAGGTGAAATAAAGAGCTCTGCAGACAAAAAAAAAAAGGCTAAAAGAATATATTACCACCAAGCCAGCACAGTAAGAAATGTTCAAGGGACAATTGTAAGAAGAAATAGAGAAGAAGATAGGCATAAAGAGTAAGAATGGAAATAAGTACCTATCAATAATCTACACTAATCAAGGACAAAGATGCTAATTGACTGTACCTTTGATATGCCAAAGCCACGCCCAACAGCCAATCGGAGCGACCATATGCAAATTAACCCAACCAAGATGGCGCCCAGCAGCCACAGAGCTGAAGCAAGCAGGAGGCTTGGTTGCCCTGGCGATGGAGGAAGCCAAGCATCCCGCCTGCCCTGGCCGGCTGTGGCCTCCACAAAAGGCAACAAAGTTTCAATTATAGAAGCTAAATAAATCCCAGATACCTGCTTCTAGCCAGCCTCTACTGGGAGCTTGAGTGGCTGGAGGCCGTGGCCAGCCTGCAAATAGCCATCAGCCCCTCACCCAGGCTGGCCAGGCACCCCAGCAGGGAACCCTACCCTGAAGGGGCTGTGGCAAGCCTGCAAACAGCCATCAGCCCCTCACTAAGGATGGCCACATCCTCATGGGGTGAGGGTCCCTGCTGAGGGGCTTGGCCAGCCTGCAAACAGCCATCAGACCCTCACCCAGACTGGACAGGGACCCCAGCAGGACCCTCCACCCTTAAGGAGGTGTGGACAGTCTGAAAACAGCCTTCAGCCCCTCACCCAGGCTGGCCAGGCACCCCAGCAGGATCCCCTACCCTGAAGGGGCTGTAGCCAGCCTGCAAACAGCCATCATCCCCTCACCCAGGATGGCCAGGCACCCCAGCGGGGACCCCCCTGTCCCTGACGGAGGTGTGGCCAGTCTGAAAATGGCCCTCAGCCCCTCATCCAGGCTGGCCAGGCACCTACCCTGATCCAGGACACCCTTCAGGGAAAACCAGCTGGCCCCCACCCGTGCACCAGGCCTCTATCCTATATAATAAAAGGGTAATATGCAAATTGACCCTAACAGCAGAGCGACTGGGAATCACTGGTTACTATGACACACACTGACCACCAGGGGGCAGATTCTCAATGCAGGAGCTGCCCTCTGGTGGTCAGTGTGCTCCCACAGGGGGAACTCTGCTCAGCCACAAGCCAGGCTGACGGCTGCCAATACAGCAGTGGTGGTGGGAGCCTCTCCCACCTCCTCAGCAGTGCTAAGGATGTCTGACTGCAGTTTAGGCCTGCTCCCCGCTGGCAAGTGGACATCCCCCGAGGGCTGCCGGGCTGCCAGAGGGATGTCTGACTGCCAGCTTAGGCCCAATTCCCCAGGGAGCAGGCCTAAGCCAGCAGGTGATCATTCCCCAAGGGGTTCCAGACTGCGAGAGGGCACAGGCCAGGCTGAGGGCCCTCCCGAGTGCACAAATTTTTGTGCACCGGGCCTCTAGTAACCTTAAATATAAATGGCTTAAATACTCCAATCAAAGGTTATAGGGTACCTGAGTGGCTAAAAAAACATAACCCATATGTATACTGTCTACAGAGACCAACCTCAGTTAAAGGATTCGCACAGACTGAAATTGAAAGGATGGAAAAAAACTTTTCCAGGCAAATGAAAATGGAAAAGAATGCTGGGGTAGCAATACTCATCTTACAAAATAGACCTCAACATGAAGGCCATAACAAGAGATAATGAAGGCCACTTCATAATACTAAAGAAATCAATAAAACAAGAGGATATAACTCTGGTAAACATATGTACCTAATACAGGAGCATCCAAATACATAAAAAAAACTTCTGGAGAATATCAAGGGAGAGAGTGACAGCAATACTATCATAGTAGGGGACTTTAATACCCTATGGACATCACTGGATAGACCTTCTAGACAAAAAATTAACAAGGAGGCAGCGATCCTAAACAATATGCTAGATCAAATGAAATTGACATTTTCAGAGCTTTTCACCCCAAAGCTACAGAATATACATTCTTCTCAAGTGCACATGGGACATTTTCAAAGATAGACCACATGTTAGGACACAGGCCAAATCTCTACAAGTTCAAGAAGATTGAAATCATATCAAGCATCTTCTTAAATCACAATGGCATGGAATGAGAAATTAACTGTAATAAAAACACTCAAAAATTCTCAAACACATGGAGGCTAAATAGCATGCTATTAAACAATGAATAGGTTACCAAAAAGATCAAAGAAGAAATAAAAAACATCCTGGAAACAAATGAAAATGAACTCACTACAACCCAAACTCTGTGGGACAAAGTGAAAGCCATCCTGAGAGGGAAGTTCATAGCACTACAAGCCTATCTCAAAACAAAAAACAAAAAACAAACAAAAAAACCAAACAAGAAAAACTCTTAATAAGTTATCTAATTCTACAATTTAAAAAAATAGAAAGAGAACAATAAGAAAAACCCAAGTAAGTAGAAGGAGGGAAATACTAAAGATCAGATGGAAATAAATGACATAGAGACTAAAAAATATGTATTTATATATATATATATATATATAGATATATACTAGAGGCCCGTTGCACGAAGATTCGCGTAATAGGCCTTCCTTCCCCTTGCTGCCGGCACTGGTTTTCCTCCAGCACCCAAGACCCAGGCCTTTGGTTCGGCCACAGCAGCGAGGCTTGGCTTCTCTGCTCCGGCCACAGCAGCGAGGCTTGGCTTCTCTGCTGTGGCTGCAGTGAGGCTTGGCTTCTCCACTCCGGCTGCAGCGGAGAAGCCAAGCCTCTTCAGTCTTCAGTCGTCTTCAGTCTTCGCTCTGTGCCTGCATATGCAAATTAACTGCTATCATTGTTGGGTTAATTTGCATAGTTGCTCTGATTGGCTGGTGGGCATAGCAGAGTGACACCAATTTGCATGCTTCTTTTTTATTAGTGTAGATAAAAGGTCAATAAAACTAAGAGCTGGTTCTTTCAAAAGATAAACAAGATTGATGAACGTCTAGGCAGACTCATCAAGAAACAGAGAGAGGACTCAAACAAAATCAGAAACAAAAGAATTGAAGTAACAACAGACCCCACAGAAACACAAAAGATCATAAAAAGTACTATGAATGACTATATTGCAATAAACTGGGCAACCAGGGTGAAATGGACATATTCCTAGAAAAATACAATCTTCCAAGACTCAGGAAGAATCAGAAAACCTGAATAGGCTGATAACTACTGATGAAATTGAAGCAGTAATAAAAAAAAAACTTCCAGCAAACAAAAGCCCTGGTCTGGAAGGCTTCATAGGGGATGCTTACCAAACATTTAAAGAATTAGCATCTTTCCACCTCAAACTCTTCCAAAAAATTCAAGAGGAAGAAATACTTCCAACCTCTTTCTATGAGGCCAGAATTACCCTAATTCTAAAACCAGATAAAGACAATGCCAAGAAAATTACAGGCCAATATCCCTGATAAGCATAGATGCTAAAATCTTCAACAAAATTTTAGCAAATCTGATCCAGCAATATATTAAAAAGATCATACACCATGACCAGTTGTGATTTATTCCGGGGCTGCAAGGCTGGTACAATATTTGCAAATCAATAAATGTGATATATCACATAAATTGAAAGGCAAAAATTGCATGATCAGATCAATAGATGCATAAAAAGCATTTGACAAAAAACGGCACCCATATTTGATAAAAACTCTCAGCAAAGTGGGAATAGAGGGAGTATATGTCAACATGATAAAGGCCATATATGACAAATCTACAGCAAACATCATACTCAATGGGAAAAAACTAAAACCATTTCCACTGAGAACAGGAACAAGACAGGGATGCCCGCTTTCACCCCTCTTATTCAACACTAGAGGCCCAGTGCACGAATTCGTGCACCAGTGGGGTCCTTCGGCCTGGCCTGTGGGTCTGGGCCGAAACTGGCTCTCCAATATCCCCTTAGGGGTCCTGGATTGCAGGCCAGGTTAAGATACCCCGCCAGTGCACAACTGGGGCTTGGGAGGGATGTGGGAGGTTGGATAGTTAGGGAGGGACTGCAGGAGGGCTCCAGGGTGTGTTCAGCCTGTCTTGCTCAGTCCTGATTGGCCAGACCCTAGCAGTAAGCTAACCTACCAGTTGGAGGTCTGCCCCCTGATGGTCATAGCAAGTGGTTGAGCGGCCTTAGCATATCATTAACATATTATGCGTTTATTGGTTGAACAGCCAACCGGACACTTAGCATATTAGGCTTTTATTATATAGGACTAGAGGTCCAGTGCACAAAATTTGTGTACGGGGGGGGGGGGCAGGTGTCCCCTCAGCCCAGCCTGTACCCTCTCCAATCCGGACCCCCTGGGGGAAGGACATCCCTCTCACAATCTGGGACTTCTGGCTTCTAACTGCTCACTTGCCTGCCTGCCTTATTACCCCTAACTGCCCCCCATGCCAGCCTGATCACCCCTAACTGCTTCTGCCTACCGGCCTGATTGCCCCTAACTGCCCCCCCCCCGCCAGCCTGGTTGCCCCCAACTGCCCCCCCGCCGGCCTGGTCGCCCCCAACTGCCCCCCCCCCCGCCAACCTGGTCTCCCCCAACTGCCCCCCCTGCTGGCCTGGTCACCCCACACAGCCTGCTGTCATTTGGTCGTCCCTCACTAACCCCCCTGCCAGCCTGGTTGGTCCACACAACCTCCTATTCAGTCGTTTGGTCATCCCTCACTAACCCCCCTGCTGGCCTGGTCACTGCACACAGCCTGCTGTTCAGTCGTTTGGTTGTCCCTCACTAACCCCCCTGCTGGCCTTGTTGCCCCATGCAGCCTGCTGTTCGGTCATTACTGTTACTGTGATGGCGTCCTGGACAGTCTGCATATTCCTCTATTATTAGTATAGATTGTACTGGAAGTTCCAGGCACAGCAATCAGACAAGAAGAAATAAAAGGCATCCAAATTGGAAAGGAGGAAGTAAAACTATTATTATTTGCAGGTGACATGATATTGTACCTAAAAAACACTGAAGACTCCATCAGAAAACTACTAGATGTAATAAATGAATTCGGCAAGGTAGTAGGATACAAAATTAACACCTAGAAATCCTTGGCATTTTTATATACCAATAATGAACTCTCAGAGAGACTAAAAATCCCATTTACCATTGCAATAAAAAATTTAACATACTTAGGAATAAACTCAGCCAAGGAAGTAATAAACCTGTGCTTGGAAAACTACAGGACGTTGAAAAAAGATGTAGAGGAAGATATAATCAAGTGGAAGAATATACCATGTACATGGATTGGTAGAATCAACATCATTAAAATGTCGATACTTCCCAAAGCAATCTATAGATTCAATGCAGTCCTTTATAATAAAAGCCTAATATGCTAAGTGTCCAGTCGTCCAGTCATCCGTTCAACCAATCAAAGTGTAATATGCTAATGATATGCTAAGGCCACTCAACCATTCGCTATGAATGGCACTGACCACCAGGGTGAAGACAGTTGACCAGTCGCTGTGATGTGCACTAACCACCAGGGGGCAGACACTCTGACCAGTAGGTTAGCTTGATGCTGGGGTCCAGCCGATCGGGACTGAGTGAGGCAGGCCAGACATGCCCTGGAGCCCTCCCACGGTCCGGTTCCTCCCTGGCTGGCCAACCTCCTGCCCAGCCCTGATCATGCACCGGTGGGGTTCCTCGGCCTAGCCTGCACCCTCTCGCAATCCGGGACCCCTCAGGGGATGTGAGAGAGCCAGTTTCAGCCCAATCCTGCAGGCCAGGCTGAGGAACCCCATTGGTGCATGAATTCGTGCACCGGGCCTCTAGTCCCTAATAAAAGACCAACAGCATATTTTACAGTTCTAGAACAAACACTCCAAAAATGTATATGGAACCAAATATGACCCCAAATAGGTGCAACAATCTTGAGAAAGAACAGAGTTGGAGGAACCACATTACCAGATATCAAGTTATACTACAGTACTCAGAAAAGCCTGTGACTGGCATAAGAATAGGCATATAGATCAATGGAACAGAACAGAGAACCCTGAAATCAACCCAAATCATTATGTTTAATATTTGACAAAGGAGGCAAGAGAATACAGTGGAGTCAAGACAGTCTCTTCAGTAAATGGTGTTTGGAAAATTGGACAGGTATATGCAAGAAAATGAAACTAGATAACCAACTTACACCATACATAAGAATAAACTCAAAATGTATAAAAGACTTAAATGTAAGTTGTGCAACCATAAAAATCCTAGAAGAAACCATAGACATAAAAATCTTAGACAGCTCTCGTAGCAATATGTTTACGGATACATACCTCGGAGCAAAGGAAACTAAGGAGAAAAACAAATGGGAGTACATAAAAATAAGCTTCTGCACAGCAAAAGAAGCCATTAACAAAATGAAAAGGGAGCACACTGGGAGAACATATTTGGAAATGACACAATAATGGGTTAATTTCCAAAATATATAGGAACTCATACAACTTAATAAAAGGAAGACAATCCAATTAAAAAATGGGCAAAGGACCTAAATAGACACTTCTCCAAAGTGGACATACAGATGGCCAAGATACATATGAAAAAATGTTCAAAGTCACTAATCATTGGAGAGATGCAAATTAAACAACAGTGAGATATCGCCTCATACCTGTCAGAATGGCTACCATCAACAAATCATCAAATGACAATTGTTGGTGATGATGTGGAGAAAAGGGAACCCCGTACACTGATGGTGGGAATGCAGACTAGTTCAGCACTGTAAAACAGTATGGAGTTTCCTCAAAAAATTGAAAATGGAATTCTCATTTGACACAGTGATCCCACTTCGAGAAATATATTTTAAGAAACAAACATCAGAAAGAATATATGCATCCCTATGTTCATAGCACAATTTATGATAGCCAGAATTTGGAAACAGCCCAAGTGCCCATTAGCAGATAAGTAGATAAGAAAGCTGTGGTCCATTTACACAATGGAATAATATGCAGCTGTAAAAAATAAAGAACTCTTACCATTTGCAATAGCATGGATGGACCTGGAAAGTATTATGCTGAGCGAAATAAGTCAATCAGAGAAAAGTAAGTATCACATGATCTCATTCATATGTGGAATCTCATGAACAAAATAAACTGATGAACAAAATAGATTCAGAGACATAGAAGCATGGAATAGACTATGGAACCTCTAAGGGAAGGTGGGGGAGAGTGGTTGGGTGGGAAGACATCAACCAGAGAACTTGTATGCATATATGCATAACCCCTGGAGACAGACAATAGGGTGGTGAAGGCCTGGGGCAGGATGGCGGGGGCAGGTAGAATAGGTCAATGGGGGAAAAGTGGGGACATATGTAATACTTTCAGCAATAAAGATTTTTTTAAAAACTAAAGAGATGCAAGCATTTTGAACTGGGAGGAGATAAGAGTGATCCAGTTCAAAGCTTCATATTTTGTTTTATTGTCTATATATATAAAAGCCTAAGTGACCGAATGACCGGTCATTATGATGCACACTCACCACCAGGGGGCATATGCTCAACGCAGGAGTTGCCCCCTGGTGGTCCATGTGCTCCCACAGTGGGAGCGCCACTCAGCTGACCGACCCGGCCCAGCGACCCACCAGCCCAATGGCAGCCACTCACTCCCTCAGTAGTCCTGCAGGTCCAGTCTCTGGAGAACGGGCCAGGCACCAATGGACCAGTGCCACCAGGACGATCCTGACAGTGCTATTGGCCTCCTGGAAGTCGGCCTCCAGCACTGCGGCCACTTCCCTTCCCTAGATGCTCTGTAAGGAAGAAACAATATAAAAGCGGCCACCAGGTGGCTCCTGACAACCAGCGTGAATGTCAGCAGGACAGGATCCCAGGTTGGCAAGGGCGTCTCACCGCCTGCCCAGAGGGCCAATCGTGTCCCCTGACCCCATCCCCACCCCCTTGGTGCCCCACTGTTTACGAATTTGTGCACTGGGCCTCTAGTGTGACAATAAAATCTTGAGGGTATGTTTCTTTAAAATATAAATCTGTTGATAATCACACTAACCTCTTACTATGAAATGTCAAGTCAAAAGGAAATAAATGAGGAGGCAAATAGAAATTAAGGTTTTAGCCTTCAGTTTTGGGAAGAGGATTTCTTAAAAATAACATTTGGTTCAATGTGATTTGTTACAGGTAACACTTTCCCCCTAATTAATAATGTATCATACTTAAAATCTTGACAGACCATCATCTTCCACACCAAAGATGTGTATTTAAATTTGAGACCACATAACATTAAGTCATCTGCTTTCTCTTAGCAACATTAACTTATTCTCATGAGAGTCTCCTGCGTTACTTTTAATGCCTACATAATAAACAATTGTACACAATTGGTGTGATTCTTATCTATTCATTGTAAACATTTAGGTGGTTTTCACAATTTTTCTCTATATATTTACATAGTTCTTCAAACCTACCCCTACCAAAAATATTCCATTAGCAAGTTCTGTTAATCTCTAGCTTCAAGATAAAGCCATGTTTTAATTTGTCATATTTGTTTTAATGTTTGGCAGTTTGATGGGCAAAAATGGATATCTCCTTGTCTTAAATTGCAATTCCCTGACTATTAGTGTGAAATTGAGTAACTTTCAGACATCTTCAGTAGACTCTTTGAGAGAATTTGCATATTTCCCTTTTGACTTGTATTTTCATAACTTGTAGAAACACTTTATGTGATAGGGATGTTAACACTGTCCTGTGTTTTTAACTATTTTCTCCCAGTCTTTCACTTAAATTTTTTATTACATTGAGCCTTTCAGAAATGTTTCCCTCTTTAGCCTTTTTCCCCCTCCTTCATGGTTTCTGGTTTTCTTTGATTAGACAAACCTTCCCATCTCAGAGTTATATATATATTTTAATACTTATATCATGCTTTTTAAAAGGTTTGTACTTGATCTTTTTAACTATTCATATATGCTGTAAAGTAGGTATAAACTTTATTCTTCAGAATGATGAATTGACTTTCCCAGAATAATTATTGAATACTCCCTCTTCTGTTTAATTGAAGTGTTATTTGTATTCTGTATTAAGTTCCCATGTATATATGGATCTATTTTAGGACTCTTGTTTTCTATTGTGCCAGCACCCTAGTGTTTCAATTATAGTAGCTTTATTCTCTGGTGGGATAAATCTCTCCCAAATGGTATGTTAAAATTATAATTCTTACATAATGTATTTTCCATGTGAACTTGAGAATTCTATCTATATTAGTTGTAGTTTAGGATATTAAATCTTTGTTTCCAGGAACCTGATATCATCCTCCATTTATTCAGTTCTTGTTTTATAATCCCCAATAAGTTACTTGGTTTTCTTTTCTTAGAGCTTATATTTTTCTTATTAAACTAGAGGCCTGATGGACAAAATGTGTGCAAGAGTAGGAACTTCCTTCTCCCGGCTGCTGGTACTGGCTTCCCTCCGGCCACCAGCAGGCACCTGGGACCTGGGCTTCCCTCACAGCTTCGGCTTCGTCTGGAAGGATGTCCGGTCTAATTAACATATTGTGCTTTTATTATTATAGATTTATCTTAAGTTTAAATTTTTGAACATACCTTAACATATCATTGTAAAATTTTTACAGTAAGTTTTTTTTTAATCCTCACTCATTTTTTCCATTGATTTTTTAGAGATTGTGGAATGGAGGGAGGCAAGGGGGAGAGAGAGAGAGAAAGAGAAACACCGATGTGAGAGAGACACACATCAATTGGTTGCCTCCTGCAGGTGCCCCAACCAGGGCCAGAGACTAAGCTGCAACCCAGGTACATGCCCTTCACTGGGAATCAAACCCATGACCCTTTGGTGCACAGGCCAACACTCTAACCACTGAGCAACACCAGCCAGGGCTACAGTAAAATCTTAAAGTATTGTTGCAAGTATTTCTTTAGAATTGTGATAAAATGAAGTGTTTTAGTTAATTTAATGTTCTGTTTAACTCATAATTGCCAAATTACTGATGTGTTTACTGATTAAAATAGGGTAAAAACATACACACACACACACACACACACACACACAACTTTTTTCTTTGATTTAATGTGGTTTCAAGGATCTTTAAGGCTATTATCAAATTTATCTGTGAATGGCACATTGGTTGGTTGAATTCTGCATAAACAGAAATTATTGACTGACTTTCTGTTTTTGTTTTCCTTATTTTGTCCTAAGGTTGCTACATCTATAAAAACTAGAAAAGGATACTATCCAATAGATGGATATGTTAAAGAAGGTTCTTTTATGGACAAACTGCAGCCTAAAAAGTATGTTCTATGTGCACGTATTTTAGTATTTAAAGTTCTCTTTAGTATTTAAAATTACTCTTTCAGAAATACATATTTCTGAAAGAGTAATTTTAGCAATACTAAAATATCATTTTTAGATCATTGTTTCTAACACATTGCTTATAAAGTGCTATTTAAGTTTATAATTTGTCTTAGCTGTTAATTAAATGGAGAATCCAGCTCCTAAGGAAGCAGTATTAGTTTGTCCTTATTTAAAGTGGGGGGGGAAAAAAGCCCTAATCGGTTTGGCTCAGTAGATGGAGCATCGGTCTGCGGACTAAAGGGTCCCAGGTTCGATTCCGGTCAAGGGCATGTACCTTGGTTGCGGGCACATCCCCAGTAGGAGGTGTGCAGGAGGCAGCTGATCGATGTTTCTCTCTCATCGATGTTTCTAACTCTTAACTCTCTATCCCTCGCCCTTCCTCTCTGTAAAAAATCAATAAAATATAAAAAAAAAAAAGTGGAAAAAAAAGGAAAGCAAGATTACCATGTCAAGTCAAGGATAGCTGAGAGTATGATTCTAGCAGAAGCTGTTGGTGCTGGGTGAGAATAAGACATGGAGAAAGAGTAAGAACTTCTCTGTTGACTGTTGAGAGGAGCAACAGTACAATACAGTGGAGGATTTAGGGAAGAGATAGATTGAGAGGTGATTTATATGAGGACTAGAGGCCTGGTGCACGAATTCATGCACCAGTGAGGTCCCTCAGCCTGGCCTGCGGGATTGGGCTAAAATTGGCTCTCTGGCATCCCCCGAGGGGTCCCGGATTGCGAGAGGGCGCAGGCCGGGCTGAGAGACCCCACCGGTGCACAATCAGGGCTGGGGAAGGAGGTGACCGGTGGTGGCGGTGGGGCAACTGGGGGTCTGGGCTGGCCGGCAAGTGGGCCGGTGGTGTTGGCAGGGGATGGGACTGGCAAGCAGGCAGCACCAGGCCGGCCAAGGCAGGTGCCAGCGGGGGCCCCCCTGATCACTCCACCGGTTGCCCCACATATCGGCCCTGATCACCGGCCAGGCCTAGGGACCCTACCCATGCACGAATATTGTGCACTGGGCCTCTAGTAGTTGCATATTTTAAATAGAAGCATCCCTTGATATCTAATATATTTTCTTTATGATTTATCTTTACTATTTTGTAATAGGAATTGAATATGGACTACTCAGGGCTAATCCACTCATATTTTTAAGAACATGGATGTTCACTTTTCAAAGTAATTGAATGTTTAAAAATTATTTAGTCTATTTCTCTTTATAAGATTAACATTAAACATCATAGTTTCTTCTATAAATAGTTATAGGTTTTGAGTAACTTATTCAGCAAACACAGTGCTTACTGTGTGCTAGCCAATATGAGGATATAAAGGTAAAAATAGATGAGAAATGGAACTTTTTCCTTGAAAATTAACTTATGTAGTAAATTCATTACCTTTTTGTAAATTATCCAGGGCTATGTAAGTACATTTTTAATAGCTGGCATTTATGTGTATAAGTACTAACTATAATTGAGTTTAAGACAGTTCAATGATTATCAACATCTCTACTAAAAAATATCAGGTAAGGAGAGGTGGTTAGGAAATTAAAGCACAGTTTATGCTGTAAGCTATTATTTTTAGAAATTTGTTAAGGAATTGAATTCTCTATTAAAATTAAGTTTTATATGAAAGTGTATTTAGTCATGGTTTCCTCTCTTTGCTTATCATAGATGATTGAGAACCCAATGTGTGTGTTCTTACAAGTCATCACATGAATTATTTTTTATAGAGAGTAAACATCAGAATAGAAAGTTAAAACTGTTTTATTAATGTGTATTTAAAATAATGTACTTGACATTTTTCAGGATAAAGAATTGTTCTCAGGACTTTAAAAAGACTGCTGATCAGCTAACTATTGGTTTAGAACACATTGGTTCACCATCCACACACAGGACTGTTTTGAATTCATCAGCTGTAATGGCGGTATGAAAAATGTTATTTTGTGAAGTAAGATGAAGCCAGACATTTTTACTTTGTCTCTGGTAGCTTAAATTTCCTCTCCTCTCAAGGTCCCTATAATTACAGATTCTTTTAGAAAGCTTAAAGGTAAGAGATAAACACACTCATTACTTGAACCTCTTGTTTTATTCCAAACTGTGCTTGAACAGATTCACTTTTATTCCCAAGGCAGCTCATGCTACCTTTGACACTTACCTATATGTAGTGTTCTGTTAGTGTTCTTGATACTTACCTATATGTAGCTTCTTCCCTTTAAAACCTAGTTATTGAATTCAGATTCTGTGAAATGTATATAAAGTACACGTTTCTAAATTCTAAGTGTGATTTTTTCCAATTATTTTAATGGCATCCAAAAGGCCTATGGCATTTGTTATTGATGATGATGATGATGATGATGATGATGATGATGATGATGATGTTGGAAGATTCAATTTTACCCGTTACTACACCTGATAACTTTAGTGTATTTTTTAAATTTAAGACTAGAAAAAAGAACAAACTCCAAAATGCTGTTGAATGAAGTATTGTTCTTTTGTTACAGAGACCTTTTTTTCTAATCCTCACCAGAGGATATGTTTTTATTGATTTGAGAGAGGGGGAAAGAAGAGGGGAGAGAGAAAGAAACATTGAGATCAGTTGCCTACCACACGCACCCTGACTGGGGGTCAAACCCACAACCTTTGGTGTATGGGACAATGCTCCAACCAACTGAGCCACCTAGACAAGGCTGTTAAGGAGATTTTTGGTGGGCTGGTGGATGAGAGAGAGCACTTAATCTTGCTATCTTTTACTTCAAGTTTAAATGTTAACATAACCAAATTATATTTTCCTTAAATTGTTCATTTTTACATGTGTACATTTATTGCCATGATAAATTTTTCAAGATAGTTTTAAACTTCAAAATGGTTACAGGACATAATCTTAGTTTTTCAAAAAGTTATCTTTAAAAAATCTGGAATGCTATAGCTGAAACTCTAAAATGCTTACTTACTGGGTAAGTAAGATGAACAGTGTTATTTTTCTTGATTGCAGATTTCTTTGGTAGGTCTATGTTGCTTTTGTAACCAAAATAGTAGCCTGATGTTTTTGTGACTAATATATCTAAGTATCTATTTTTATATTTGTATACGGTCCCCCTTCCTCTTTTTAGGAGACTAAAACTACAGAAGAAATTGATGAAGCACTAAAGATAGCAGGCAATAATTTTGAACAATTAAGTATTGCTGTAAAAGTAAGCATTTTGAATGATTAAATTCTATCAATTATTAGGGCATAGTCTCTTTAAATATGTATACTTGCATATACTAAGACTGAAGTTAGAGATTATTAAGCATGATAATCTAGTGACAGAGAAATACACAGAAGACTGGGAAACTCCCATGGCCTGCTGGGATTGGTCATGCAGCATTGTGTTAGCAGCCCACTAATGAAGAAGCTCTATCGAGGAACCATGATTTCTTATCTCTGAGCATTGCAGATCATCTTTCTAACATGCTCATTACTTGGCTGTATACCCTTACATAAAGAGTCTTTCTTTCTTTTCTCCCTTACCCCATTCCCCAAAAGAGAGGCTCATTCATTTGGTAACAAAGAACAAGAAACAACAAATCTACAGCCAAGGCACTGAAAAGATTATAGCTGATATGGGAGTTAAGGCTTCAACATATGAACTTGGGAAGGGGGTGTGGTTCATAACAGTCTGTCCTCTGCTCCACTCCCCCAGGCTTATGTCCTTCTCACATGCAAAATACATTCATTCACCCACCCAACGTAGTCTTAACCTATTCCAGTGTCAGCTCTAAATCCAAAATCTCATCTAATTTTCTTCTAAATGAAGTATGAGTTGAACTCAAGGGCCAAATTCCTCTTTAACAGTGAATCTGTGAAACTAGGGAGTAAATTATTTGCTTCTAAAATAATTGGTTGGACAAGAATAGGATAGACATTCCCATTCCAAAAGGGAGAAATTTGAAGTAAAAAAAGGGGTCACAGATCTCAAGGAACACTTCTTTGTTTAAAAATGCAGTTTGTAGAATAGTCAATATTTTAAAAATACTTGGATTAAAATGTTACTTTTTTAATTTAAGGAAAGGTTCCAGAGAGAAATTCAGCTATTTAAAATTACATATTTCCTGTAATGACAAAACAGGATAAGAAACAAGTTTAGAAAACTTAGTGTATTTTCTAGGCCATTTTGTCAGTTTGTCAGTATCCAGTGCCAACAAAGATGTGAGAGGTACCAGGATTTGAAGTTTATCATCTGATCTTCTCTTGTGTTGTTATTTTGAAAAGTCCATAAAGTGCCTTTTATTTTCAGAATTATTTTGAACAGTACAATTTCTACAAAATAAAAATACCAAATTAGGTCTTTGTATTATGTTCTTCCTAGATGCTTGAACACATACACAATCAAACACAAGAGGAAACAGTCAGTCTTTTAAAGGATCTGGAGAAACAGTTTGATCAACTTTTTACTTCTCTTGATTCCAGGTAATAACTTAAAAATATAGACTTAATAAAACTAAAGTTTTAACATTAACTTGTCATTTTATTTTTTATATGGATTCAAGTAATGAGTAATTTTTAAACAAGTTTGGAAGGTAGTAGTTGGTCTCTACAGGCTGATGATTACAACTTCAAAATGAAGAACAATTTGTACATTTTTTAATTATTTGGGCAATTTGTCTTCTGGTTCCAAAGCTAACTGTTAAAATAAACAAGCTTCTTTCTTAAAGCAGCACAGGAAACTATTTGCAAAATTTGTTACAGAATTCAGCTTACATGGGAAAATGCAAACATTTTCTTATACATAGTTCCATAATTTTTTCATGTGTTTATTTGCAACAGAACAAATAATGCTTTCATGCTTTCTAATATTTGTTTCTAAACAAATATACAGTTATGTATCCATCACTTTTTTAAAAACTCTGATTTATGTGATCTTCAATAATCTAATTCACATTTTAAATTTGAAGAAACAGGATCATAAAAGTTGTGACGTGCAAAGAAATATATTAGTAATGATGTTGTCCTTTAGACTTAGTTCCTTCTTTAAAAATCTCATTAGGATGCCTAGAACACTATCAATGAATCAGTTGATATTCTTTGGTGATATTCTTCCATGTTGATGTTATGTCACATCTGGTCTTTAATTATAACATTTAAGTGGTAGGTCCTATGCATGCATTTATTTTACCGATTTTATAGTGGTAAAATATACATAACAAAGTTTACCATTTGAACCATTTTAAGTGTACAGTTTAGTGGCATATGGTAATTTCAAGTTTAAATTTCTGAGGAAACACCATGTTATTTTCTACTTTGGCTACACATTTTAGATTTCCACCAGCAGTGTACATGGTTTCAATTTCTCTATATCCTTACCAACAGAGTTATTTTCTATGGTGTTTTGTTGTTTTTTTGTAATCACGTTCTGATGGATATAAAGTTGTGTCTCATTGTGATTTTTATTTGCATTTTCCTA
Source organism: Myotis nattereri (assembly GCF_964212035.1). Taxonomy (NCBI): domain Eukaryota; kingdom Metazoa; phylum Chordata; class Mammalia; order Chiroptera; family Vespertilionidae; genus Myotis; species Myotis nattereri. Next base: position 111,149,703 of record NC_138076.1, read on the forward strand.
ATGACTGCTGTTGCTGAGTATCTTTTCATGTGCTTATTTCTACAAAATGCAAATTTCTACAAATTGGCCATTTGTGTACTGTTTTGGGAGAATGTCTACTCAAGTCCTTTGCCCATTTTTAAATTTTTTTATTATTTTTATTCACATCCCCCACCTCCTCCCCTTTGGCAGCCATCAGCTTATTCTCTATATCTATGAGTCTCTTTTGTTTTGATTATTCATTTAGGGATTTTTTAGATTCTACATATAAGTGATGTCATATGGTATTTATCATCCTCTAACTTACTTCACTTAGCATAATACCTTTAGTTCTATCCATGTTGTCACAAATGCCAAGATTTCATTCTTTTTCTGACTGAATAATATTTAATTTGTACACAAATTTTTATTTATTCATCTATCAATCGATGCCTAGGTTGTTTTCATATCTTGGCTATCACTAGTAATGCTGCAGTGAGCATGGTGCATATATCTTTTCAAATTAAGTGTTTTTGTTTTCTTTGGATAAATACTCAAAAGTAGAATTGTTGGATCATATGACAGTTCTATATATTTTTAAATTTATCTTTATTGTTGAAAGTATTACAGATCCCCCTTTTTTTCCCATTGTCCCCCTCCCCCTTTTCCCATCCCTCCCCTAGGCCTTCACCACACTATTGTCTGTGTTCATGGGCTATGCATAGATGCATATAAGTTCTTCGGTTAATCTCTCCCCACCCACCACCCACCCCCACTTTCCCTCTGAGATTCGCCAGTCTGTTCTACGCTTCTATATCTCTGGATCTATTTTGTTAATCAGTTTTATTTTGTTCACTAGATTTCATGTATGAGTGAGATCATGTGATATTTGATAACTCTATTTTTAATTTTTTAAAAATATATTTTATTGATTTTTTACAGAGAGGAAGGGAGATTGTTAGAAACATCGATGAGAGAGAAACATCGATCAGCTGCCTCCTGCACACCTCCTACTGGGGATGTGCCTGCAACCAAGGTACATGCCCTTGACCGGAGTCGAACATGGGACCTTTCAGTCCACAGGCCGACACTCTATCCACTGAGCCAAACCAGTCAGGGCTCTATTTTTAATTTTTGAGGAATCTCCATACTGTTTTCCACAGTGAGTGGGTGCACTAATTTACAAGCCTACTAACAGTGTACAAGAGCTCCTTTTTCTCCACATCCTTACCAACACTTGTTGTTTATTGATTTTTTTTTAATATAGCCATTCTGACAGGCATGAGGTGATAATCTCATTGTGCTTTTAATTTGCATTTCACTGATGATTAGTGATGTTGAGCATTTTTTCATATGTCTGTTGGCCATCTGTATATCTTCGTGGGAGAAATATCTATTCTGGTCCTCTGTCCAGTTTTTAATTGAAATGTTTGTCTTTTTGGTGTTAAGTTGTATGAGTGCCCTTTTTTAAAAATATGTTTTTATTGACTTTAAAGAAAAGAAAGGAGAGGGAGAGAGAGAGATAGAAACATCAATGATGAGAGAGAATAATTGATCAGTGGTCTCTTGCTTGCCCCCTCCTGGGGCTCGAACCCAAAACCCCGGGCATGTGCCCCAACTGGGAATGTACCTGTGACCTCCTGCTTCAGAGGTCAATGCTCAACCACTGAGCCATACCAGCCAGGCTGAGTGCCCATATTTGAGTGGGATTATTTATTTTGTTGTTGGATTGTAGGAGTTCTTTATATATTATTGATACTAATCTTTTATCAGATATATCATTTTCAGATATTTTTTCCCTTCTTACAGGTTACCTTTTTACTCTCTTGATCACATTGTTTGATCCACAAAAGTTACTGATAAAGTCCAATTAGTTTTTCTTTTGTTGCCTATGCTTTTGTTGTCATATGCAAGAAATCATTGCCAGATCTAATATGTAAAGCTTTTCCCCTATGTTTTCTTCTAAGAGTATTGTAGTGTTAGTTCTTACATTTAGGTCTTTGATTCATTTTGAGTTAATCTTTGCATGTGACATGAGGAAAGGGTCCAACTTCATTTTTTTCCATGTGGATATTCAGTTTTCCCGGCATCATTTATTGAAAAGATGGTCTTTTCTCTATTGAATAGTCTTGGCACACTTGTCAAAACTCAGTTGACCATATAGGTGAAGGATTATTTCTGTACTCTTTATTGTATTCCATTGGTCTGTCTCTCCTTATTCTAGTAAAGACACTGTTTTGATTCTGTAGCTTTGTACAAAGTTTTGAAATCAGGATGTGTGAGCCCTCCAACTTTGTTCTTTTTTCAAGATTATTTTGACAATTTGGGGTTCTTTGAGGTTCCATGTGACTATTAAGATGGGTTTTTCTATTCTAGATTAAATATCACTGAGATTTTTATAGGAATTGTATTGAATTATAGGATGCTTTGGGTGGTGTTGACAAAATTCAGTCTTTCATTCCATTAACATAGGATGTTTCTCGTTTTATTTTTGTCTTTATTTCAGCAGTGTTGTATTGTTTACAAGTATACAGGTATGTTGACTCCTTATTAGTTAAATAAGTATATTCTTCTTTTTTATTCTATTTTAAAGGAATCATTTTCTTTTTTTTAAAATCCTCAGCTAAAGATATGTTGATTGATTTTTAGAGAGAGAGGAAGGGAGAGAGAGAATGTGGGAGAGATGTGAGAAACATCGATTGGCTGCCTTCCATACACATCCTGACCGGGAATTGAACCTGCAACCTTTGGTGTATGGGACGATGGGCAGGAATCATTTCCTTAATTTCCTTTTCACATTGTGAATAGAAAAAAAAGCATCTGATTTGTTTGTTGATTTTTATCCTACATCTTTGCTGAATTCCTCTATTAGCCCTACTAGTATTTTTATGGCATCTTTAGTGTTTTCTCCATATAAGATTATGTCATCTGCAAAAAGATAATTTTACTTCTTTTCCAATTTGGGTGCCTTTATTTCTTTTTGTTGCCTAATTTCTGTGGTTAGAACTTACAATCATATATTAAAGAACAGTGGCAAAAGCATGTATCCTAATCTTGTTCCTCATCTTAGAAGAAAAGTTGTCATCTTATTTCTCTTATCTTAGTTTATATTTAACTGTGGAGTCTTTATTATGTTGATGTAGTTTTTCTCAATTCCTAGTTTATTAAATATTTTTATATCATGAAAGTGTGTTGAAATATGTCACATCCTTTTTCTACATCATTTGAGAGGATTATGGGGTGGGGCGGGGGGAGGAGTTCCATTAATGTTATACATAATATTAATTGATTTTTGTTTATTGAACCATCATCGCATTCCAGGAATAAATCCCTTTTGGTTATGACGTGTTACCCTTTTAACATGCTGCTGAGTTCATTGCTAGAATATAGCTTGAGGGTTCTGTAGTTTTCTTTTTTGTATTGTCTTCATTCAGCTTTAATAAATGCTAGACTCATAGAATGAGTTAGGAAGTATTTCTGCTCCTTCAGTTTTAGTGGTTTGAGGAGGATTGGTATTTTTCATTAAATATTTGGTAAAATTCACCAGTGAAAGCCAGTTTAGTCCAGGGCTTTTCTTTATTGGGAGGTATTTGATTGCCAATTCAATCTTCTTGTTATTGGTCTGTTCAGATTTTCTGTTTCTTTCAGATTCAGTCTTAGTAAATGGTGTGCTTCTAAGAATTTGTTCATTTCATCTAGGTCAGTGGTCGGCAAACCGCTGCTTGCGAGCCACGTGCGGCTCTTTGGAAGCCCCTTGAATGTGGCTCCTCCACAAAATACCACATGTGGGCGCACACGTACAGTGCGGTTGAAACTTTGTGGCCCATGCGCAGAAGTTTTTTTTCGGCCTGGGCGAGTCTATTTTGAAGAAGTGGCATTAGAATTGGGGGGTGTTGTTCGGTGGGGCGACGGGGAGATGCTGCATAGGCGGGCCGCGGGATACCCACGCAGGGGTGGTACATTGTTTTGAGGTACGTTCGCTGAGGTCCACCCCTTCCAACTCTCCCATCCACACTCGTCTATCTGAAACAAGTATACAAGACGAGTGTGGATGGGAGAGTTGGAAGGGGTGGACCTCAGCGAACGTACCTCAATCAGATTGAGGACGTTTTTAGCAAAGGCCAGCTTAGGAGTACCCTAATTAAGTTAATAACAATGTACCTACCTATATAGTTTAAGTTTAAAAAATTTGGCTCTCAAAAGAAATTTCTATCGTTGTACTGTTGATATTTGGCTCTGTTGACTAATGAGTTTGCCGACCGCTTATCTAGGTTATCCAATTTTTTGGTATACAGTTATTCATAGTATTCTCTCTAATCCTCTTCATTTCTGTAAAATTGGTAATTGTGTGCACATTTTTTTCTGATTTTAGTAATTTGACTCTTCTCTTTTTTTCTTAATGTACCTACAGAGTTGTCAATTTTTTTTAAAAAATTTAACTTTTGGTTTCATTGATTTTTCCCCCCCAATTCTCTATTTCTTTATCTCTACTCTAATCTTTATTAGTCCTTCCTTCTGCTAGCTTTGGAATTCATTTGTTCTTTTTCTGTTTCCTAAGGTGTAAAGCTAGGTTATTGGTTTGCCATCTCTTTTTAAATATATTTACAGTATATATTTTCCCTTTAGTTCTGCTTTTAGTGCATCCCATAAATTTTTATATTTTGGGTTTTTTTTGTTTTCACTTATCTCATTTTATACTCTCTGTTGGGTACAGTGTTCTCTATATATCTGTTAGGTCTAATTGGTTTGTAATGTTGTTTAAATAGTCTATATCGCCGAAACCGGTTTGGCTCAGTGGATAGAGCGTCGGCCTGCGGACTCAGGGGTCCCAGGTTCGATTCCGGTCAGGGGCATGTACCTGGGTTGCGGGCATATCCCCAGTGGGAGATGTGCAGGAGGCAGCTGATCGATGTTTCTCTCTCATCGATGTTTCTAACTCTCTATCTCTCTCCCTTCCTCTCTGTAAAAAATCAATAAAATATATTTTAAAAAAATAAATAAATAGTCTATATCCTTATTGATATTCTGTATGGTTTTTCTTTCTATTATTGGAAGTAGAATATTGAAGTCTCACCCATGATTGTAGAGCTCTCTATTTCTTCCTTTAATTCTGTCTCTTTTTTTCCCCCATATACTTTGGAGCTCTTATATTTGGTGCATACATGTGTTATAATTGTTATATCTTCCTGGTGAATTGACTCTTTTGACAGTATAATAAACATTTTCTTTGTTTCTTCTAACAATTTTTTACCTAAAGTCTCTTTTGCCTGATATCAGTATAGCCACCCTAGCTTACCTTTATTTGCTATATTTGTGGAATATCTTTTTTTTTCCTTTCACTTTTAATTATGTATGTCTTTTTAAAAAATCTTTCAATGATGTTTATTTCAGTGAAGTTTCAACAAAATTTGAAATGTCACATCTTTTAAAAAAAGATTTTGGTGTATTCACTCTGCTGGTGTTGTAAGCATATTCTTAGCATAGCTGTTGGGTAAATCCAGCATTGATTATAGCCCATGTATTTACCTTTACCTGAGATGTTTCTTTTTTGTATGGCTTCAAGTTATTATTTAGCCTCCTTTAATTTTAACCTGAAAGCTTTCTTTAACATTTCTCATACAACAGGTATATTGGTAATGACTGCTGTTAGTTTTTGTTTACCTGGGAATATTTTAATTACTCCCTCAATTTTTAAAGTATAACTTTGCCAGCTATAGAATTCTCAGTTGGCAGTTTTTTCCTTTCAACACTCTTAGTATGTCATCCCACTGCAAGAGTCCATGGCCAGCGTGGCTTTCACGGGTTCAAAGGCTTGGAGGAAGAGCTGACGCACAAATGATACACAAGACGAAATATTATTTTTAACTAGGGGCCCGGTGCACGAAATTCGTGCAGTGGGTGTGTGGGGGGGGGGGAGGGAGAGTGTCCCTCAGCCCAGCCTGCCCCCTCTCACATACTGGGAGCCCTCAGGCGTTGACCCCCATCACCCTCCGATCGCCTGATTGGCCCCTTGCCCAGGCCTGACGCCTCTGCCAGAGGTGTCAGGCTTGGACAGGGGACCCCCATCTCCCCCCGATCACTGGCTCTGGCCCCCGCCCAGGCCTGAGGCCTCTGGCCCAGGAATCATGCCTGGGCAGGGGACCCCCATCTCCCTCTGATCGCTTGCTCCACCCCCCGCCCAAGCCTGACGCCTCTGACCCAGGCTTCAGGCCTGGGCAAGGGGACCATCATATCCCCCCAATCCCCGGCTCCGCCCCCCACCCAGGCCTGATGCCTCGGCCAGAGGAGTTGACCCTCATCACTCTCCAATCACCAATCACCGGATCGGCCCCTTGACCAGGCCTGAGGCCTCCAGCAGAGGTGTCAGGCCTGGGCAGGGGACCCCCAGCTCCCCGCGGTTGCAGGCTCCGCCCCTGCCCAGGCCTAACGCCTCTGGCCTAGGCGTCCGGCCCAGGCAGCGGGGACCTGCAGTGGCAGCGGGGGGCGCCGCGATCATGGGCTTCGCTTTAGGCCCAGGCAAGGGACCCCTAGCTCCTGGGACTGCCAGCTTCGACCGTGCCCAGCTCCCATCGCTGGCTCCACCCCTACTTCCTGCTATCACTGGCCAGGGCGGCAAAGGCGCCTGATTCTCTGATCATGGCTAGGGGGCAGGGCAAAGGTGGCCCCAGGGCCGCCTTTGCCCTGCCCCCCAGCTCTTAGCTACCCCCTGGGTTTCAGATCACTGTCAGTGGCAAGGGGCTTCTTCCTGCTTTCCCTTTTGCCTCCCTGCATTGTGCCTACATATGCAAATTAGCCGCCATCTTGTTGGCAGTTAACTGCCAATCTTAGTTGGCAGTTAATTTGCATATAGCCCTGATTAGCCAGTGAAAATGGTATCGCCGTACGCCAATTACCATTTTTCTCTTTTATTAGTGTAGATACGGGGGGGGGGGGGAGAACTCAACCATAGCAGTCAAGTTCTCTCCTGTTGCTCTGTTCCCAGCTGCTTTTATTTGCTAGAATACACAATTACCTTTAGGAATGCAAACAGACATATCAATGGTAATGTTTAGTAAACAGTAAGATTGTCAGGTTTTGGGGGAGTTTGCTTTAGGCCATTGAGTCAGCAGCAGGTAATAAAATGTAGATATTCACCCTGTGAATATCAAAAGGAGTCCTGGTCAGCCTTCTGCCAGACTCCTCACATTTATATCAATTACTGTTGATCTTGGTCTCTAGCATCCCACTGTCTTCTGACTTCCAAGGTTTCTACTTAGAAATCAGCTGATGATCTTAGTGAGGATCTCTTGTACAGGACAATTTGCATTTCTATGGCTGCTGTCAAGATTCTCTATTTGTCTTACAGCAGTTGAATTACATTGTGTCTCAGTGTGGGGTCTTCTGGGTTTATTCTGCTTAAATTTCTTTGAATTCTTGAATTTCTAAATTCATGTATTTTATCTAATTTTGGAAGCTTTTAAGCAATTATTTCTTTAAATAATCTCTCTGTACCCATTTCTCTTTTCTCCTTTTGGGACTTCCATAACGTATATGTTGGTAATCTTGAAAGGTGTCCCTGAAGGTCCCTTAGACTCTGTTTACTTCTCTTCATTCATTTTTCTTTCTGCTTCTCAAACTTGATAATTTCAGTTGCTTTATCTTCATATTTACTGATTCTTATTCCTGGTTAAATCTGCAGTTGAACTCTTGTAGTCAATTTTTCATTTCAATTATTGTAATTTTAAGTGCCAGATTTTATGTTTGGTTCCTCTTTGTAATTTCTATCTCTATTGATATTCACATTTTGATCCTTCATTGTTTTCCTGATTACCTTTGCATGCCTGTGGTTTTCTTTTGAAAATTTGGCACAGTCACCTCTCCCAATTATTGCAAACTGGCTCTTTGCTGGGCCTGCCGTTCATTGAGTACCCTTGGGATTAGCATGAGATGATGGTTTATGAAAGTCTCAGGTATTTTCTGAGAACTCTTGCCTGGGTCTGAGTGTGACTTTTTATTATCCTTCTGCATACATAGCTGCTTTTTAAAAAAAATCTTTATTGTTGAAAGTACTACATATTGTCCCGCTTTTCCCCCCACATGGTTGCTTTTAAATGTCTAAATTTCCCAAGGAGTCAACTTCTCTGAACCTCAGATAGTCTATTGTATCTCTTTTCCTGTAATCTCTTGCCCAGGCATCTACAGCTATAGTCATCCTGCAGGGGGCCCACTGCTTCTCATTGCCCGAGCTCCAAGTTAGGTGAAACAGACTAGTTCTTCTGGTAGTCCCCAGACATATTAGAAAATTGCAAATAAAGTCTGCTTTGCTCCCTCTGGTTTGAGGGAAGGAATTGCAAACTATACTTCTGCCTTCAGACCAAAAGCATAGCTGAAGAGGGGGCTAGACAAGGACAAGTAAAAACACCATGACATGTCCTACTGTTTTGAGTGACTTTTTGTTAATTGGGCATTTGCTTTGTTGCTGTATACCTTTATTGGTTTTCCAGAATTCCTGTAAATTTATTTTACTAATTTTTGCATGCTTTTTGACATCTCTGTTGGGGAACGAGGGCTTAAAGTTTCCTAATCTGCCACTTTGCTGACATCACTACATAGGCATGAATTTTTAGGAACCATACTAAACTTGTTAAATGACAATTTTTCCCCTAAAGACATCAATTTCAAATACTATATATAAAATTACTAAAGGTTTTTGTAATGCCTCTTTACCTTCAGAATCTATATTACATTCTTGTTACTCTTCAGTGTGGCAAGCTATCCTTTTCTGAGGCCAGATTTGGTTTTGAGAAAATAATCAAAATACATTTGTTTGATGAATAAAATGAATAAGTTAAACACTACAGTTCTTGGTACAAAAATTTTAATTGCCATAATAAGGTAGTTCTACCATAGGCCCAGAAAATTTTTTGACTGAGGTACAAGTAACGAAATAATAAATAGATAACCTTACTAAGTGATTACTTTGAAGAGTATAGTTAATTGATACCTCAGTTATGGTTTGGTGAAACCTATTTTAAAATATTGTATGTGTCTACTGAAGGAAATTTTAAATTGTGCATGTAGATCCTACTGAGAAATGAATATAAATGTGTCTTTGCACTGGCACCAGTGACTACAAGATAGCGAGGATTTCTATTTTAAGGGGAATCATGAGTCTGTCTTAACCTTGTAATTCTGTGACAGCTGTATTTGCCATATAACTATAACCTACAAAATTTACTTTTTCTCTAGTTATACATACATAGCTTTCAACTGTAATACATTTCAGTTCAATTTAATGCCTTATTTAACCATGTTAAGTTCATAAATTAGTAAAATTACTCTATAATACTATTTAGTTACTATAACTCACGTTCATATAAATGTTTGTGAATTGTGCAAGTAACTTTGGGATCTTACACGAAGGAAAAAGAACTTGTGTGAAGAAGTAGCAAGAAAAACAAATGATTATTTATCAAACGTAATAATGGCTAAAACCTGCATTGAAGAGAGAAAAAATGATTTGAATGCAGCTATGAAGATAGCAAGAGAGTTAAAGTCAGCACCTTCTCTAAGGACTTATTGTGACCTGAATCAGGTAATTTTAATAGTTCATGATGTGAATTTTTTTTATTTTATTCTTCAATTACAGTTTATATTCAGTATTTTGTATTAGCTTTACATGCACAGCATAGTGATTAGATGATCATATATTTTACAAAGTGGTCCCCTGATATTTCAAGTATTCATCTGACACTGTTAATAGTTATTACAATATTATTAACTATATTCCCTATGCTGTACTTTACATCACCATGACTATTTTGTAACTACCAATTTCCACTTCTTAAATCCTTCACCATTTTCACCCAGTACCCCAACTCACATCTCCTCTGGCAGTCATCAGTCAATTCTCTGTATCTTTGAGTCTCTATATTTTATTTTTTTCTTTTGATTTCATATATAAGTGACATCATATGGTACTTATATTTCTCGGATTGACTGACTTCACTTAGTATTATACCCTTTAGGTTCATCCACGCTATCACAGATGGTAAGATCTCATTCTTTTTTATGGCTGAGTAATATTTGATTGATGAATAAATTAAGTTAAACACACTACAATTTTTGGTACAAAAATTTTAATTGCCATAATAAGGTAGTTCCGCCATAGGCCTCTGGCAATCATCCTCTATCGAATATTCTATAGCTTTTTATACTTCACTTAACATAATACCCTCTAGATCCATCTAGATCAGCCGTGGGCAAACTACGGCCTGCGGGCCGGATCCGGCCCATTTGAAATGAATAAAACTAAAAAAAAAAAAAAAAAGACCGTACCCTTTTATGTAATGATGTTTACTTTGAATTTATATTAGTTCACACAAACACTCCATCCATGCTTTTGTTCTGGCCCTCCGGTCCAGTTTAAGAACCATTGTGGCCCTCGAGTCAAAAAGTTTGCCCACCCCTGATCTAGACTGTCACAAATCATAAGATTTTATTCTTTCTTACAGCTGAGTAATATTCTATTGTATATGTGTATGGCAGCTTTTTTTATCTACTCATCTATTGTTGAGCACTTAGGTTGCTTCCATATTTTGGCTATCCTAGCTAATAATAGACAAACATGGTAATTAACTGTAGCTCTGACACACTTCCCATTGACTAATCAGGGCGATATGCAAATTAACTGCCAACCAAGATGGTGGCCGGCAGCCAGGCAGCTGAAGCGAACAGGAGGCTTGCTTGCTCCAGTGAAGGAGGAAGCCAAGGTTCCCCGCCTGCCATTGCTGGGCTCTCAGCTTGCACTGTAAGCAGCTATGTTGCAATTATAGAAGTTAAACAAAACCCAGAAACCTGCTTTCGGCCAGCCAGGCTTCAGCCAGCAGGACCGCAACAGTGTTTCAATTATAGAACAAACCCAGATCCCTGCTTTCAGCAGCCGAGGTCTCAGAGCTGCAGCCGGGCCTCAGAGCTAAAGCCAGCTCTCAGCTCCAGTGACAGCCATAGAAGGTAAATAAATCCCAGAATTAAAAAGAAAAAAGATAAAAAGGAGAAGTTGGGAGCTTCAGTTGCCTGCCAGCCTGAAAACGGCCCTCAGCCCCTCACCCAGACTGGCCAGGCACCCCAGTGGGGACCCCCGCCCTGAAGCAACAAGATGGTGGCTAATTTGCATACTGAAGGCAGGCGACAGCGGGCAAGGCTGTCCATGGTCCGGGACCCGGATCTGTGACCTGGCGGGCGGGGGACAGTGCTTGAGGCTGTCCGCAGGACCAAGACACAGATCTGTGACCATGCCAGGAGGGGGGCAGTGCTTGAGGCTGTCCGCAGTCCCGGGACCCGGATCCGTGACCCTTCCTGGCGGGGCAGCAGCTCGCACAGGGGCAGATCGGCCGGGGTTGGGCAGGGCTTCCACCCAGCCCAGTCACTCTGTGCAGGTGAGCAGCGCAGAGAGCCTCTGGACAGGGGAGGCAGGCCGGCGGAGGGCAGCCTGTACTCCCCACATGGCGGTGGTGACAGCTGTGAACACGCCAAGCGGAGCCTGCAGGCTGAGCTGAAGTAGCGCCTGCAGGCCATCAGCGCCCAGGAGTGGCTGCTTAAGATCCGCCTCCTGGCCCAGAAGGTGCAGGATCGCAGGGACAGCCACCGTGGCTGGCCAGACTGACGTCCTCCTGGCCGCACCACGGGGGTTTGCGGATCTGCAAAGCCAGAGGCCTCCGGTGTGCACATCCCCGCCTGGCATGCGAACATCCCCCAGCACACTGTCACCCTCCCGCGCCTGCAACAGTTGCAAACCAAGGCGTGCACAAGTTCCCCCCGCCTCTCCACCGCACTTCCATCAACCCAGCATGCCTAACACCCCCACAGGATGTGCACACATCCCCTCTGATGCGCTCACGTCCTTTGGAGAGTGTCTGGGTGTTCTGGGTGCTGAGGGTGGGCGCCTGTGAGATGACAGTGAGAGGGCGGAGTGGTGATGCCCTGTTCCCACAGAGGCCAGTGCAGCTACGAGATCATCTCTAGGGGGTTAATGCAGGTGCTGAGGCAGGAACAGGTGCAGATAGACACACCTGGTGGGCGCAGGTGGCCCTCACTGAGGTGCCTTCGGTCAGCGTTCAAGATCAAGAACCCAGAAGTGGAGAGGAATTCCGTCCTCTCAGTGAAACAGTGGGATAGTCGGGGCGACTGTAGAGGAGGAATGTGCACTTTGGGTGCCAGCACCTATGAGCGAAGGCTGCCCTGACTGAGCCTCGCTTGCTTGGGGCCTAGCGCACTCCTGCCAGGCAGCGGGTGACAGGACGTGCTTTTCCAAATTAATGAGAGAAAACGTCGATTCTCCTGCTGCCCATGAAGGTGGAAAGTGAAGTGGGGAGACATGTGGGGAGTGAGCGAGGTTCCCTGTCTGGGGGTTCCAAATCTGCTGTTGGTTCCTTTCACTGCTGACTAGAGATATACAAGGTGTCCCCCCAAAATGTATACACACTTTGAATACCTACTAATTCCAATGGTTTTAACACATTGTTTGCAGGTAGTTTTTATCGCACGCTAACAGGTGGCGCGGGCCATTTTTGCTAATTTTTTGCGCAAATGGCAACGTTCAGTAAAATTACAATAACTTTAGTTTATGTATTTATACGTTACCCGCATTCTACTGCTAGTCTATAAAAACATATTAATACGTGTCCCGCGCTCTATTACACTGGTAGAATGTATAAATACGTAAAATGTATAAATACGTTTCCCGCATACAATGTGTTAAGCATAAGAAAGAAACAACAATGGAGCTGTTATCTGTTAAAAGTGTGGGCACAAACAGGTAGTTGGACATTCCCTGAGGGGTCTCAGATTGGAGAGGGTCAAGGCCAGACTGAGGGGCCCTTCCCCCGCCCCCCAAGCCCCAGTGCACGAATTTCATGCACCGGGCTACTAGTTATAAATAACACTGCAGTGAACATAGGGATGCACATATTCTTTCAAATTAGTGTTTTGTGTTTCTTTAGATATATACCCAGAAGTGGGATTGCTGCGTCATAAGGTAGCTTGATTTTTAATTTTTTGAGGAATCTCCATACTGTTTACATAGTGGCTGCACCAGTCTGCATTCCCACCAGGAACAGTGCATGAGGGTTCCCTTTTTTCACATCCTCACCAACACTTGTTTGTTGATTTATGGATGATAGTCATTCTGACAGGTATGAAGTAATACCTCATTGTGGTTTTAATTTGCATTTCTCTGATGATTAGTGATGTTGAGCATTTTTTCATATATCTGTTGGCCATCTGCATGTCCTCTTTGAAGAAGTGTCTATTCAGGATCTCTACCCATTTTTTAATTGGATTGTTTGATGTTTTTTGGTGTTGGGTTGTATGAGTCCTTTATAGATTTTGGATATTAACGTCTTTTCAGATGTGTCATTGGCGAGTATGTTCTCCCATTCAGTAGGCTGTCTTTTGGTTTTGTTGACGGTATTCTTTGCTGTGCACTTTTTTTTTTTAGTTTGATGTAGTTTCATTTGTTTTTTCTTTTGTTTCCCTTGCTCAAAGAGATATATCAGAAAAATATTGCTAAGAGAAATGTCAGAGATTTTACTGCCTGTGTTTCTTTTTAGGAGTTTTATGACTCCAGAGTCTTATATTTATTTAAGTCTTTCATCCATTTTGAGTTTATTCTTATATATGTTGTTAAAAGTGGTCTAGTTTAATTTTTTCATGTGCTTGTCCAATTTTCTCAACACTGTTTATTGAATAGAGACTGTCTTTATCCCATTGTATGTTCTTGCCTCCTTTGTCAAATATTAATTGACCATATAGGTGTGGGTTTATTTTTGAGTTCTCTGTTCTGTTCCATTGATCTGTGTGTCTGTTTTTATGCCAGTATCATACTGTTTTGATTCTAGAGCCTGGTAGTATAGTTTCAAATATCAGGTAGCATGATACCTCTGACTTTGTTGTTCTTTCCCAAGATTGCTGTGATTTGGTGTGAATTATTTCTGAGGTAGCTTATTTTACATGTTTTCAAATATAATATTTAAGAATTAACAATCTGTATTTCAGATTATCTTAATTAGCATTGGCATCAATTTAGAATTATTCATTTTTGAGTTCTAAAATAAACATTAATAAATTTGTTTAGCCTTTTATTTTTATCAATTAGGTAAATCATATAGTAAGGTTTTATAACATACAGCGTGAGAACAAGTAGGATGACATTGAGTTGAATGTTGATGTTTCTAGGATATTTGAATAAACAATCATGACAAATAAGGGTACCAAACTAAATAACAATTCTTTTTACATTCAATATATTTATCACTGTCAACTCTTAACTTAAAAATTTAATTCAAGATTCCATTCTGGTTTTTTCCTTCCCCTCTTGCCTCCCCAGATGTGCAGATGAAGAAACAAGATGCCTCAGCTATGTCCTGTTATCTAATCATGTGCCCAGGTGATAGAGTTGGGCAAAAATGTAGAAACGTGTTTCTTATGAGATCATGGGGCAAGAATAGAATTAACCATCAATCCTCTTTGCTAATTTCTCCCTTTCTCCCTTAGGGAAAAGATCATACTCTATTTTTGAATCCTTAGGGCCTCATTTCCCATAGATGATCAGATGTTTGGATTGAACTGAGGTATAAAATAGTAGCCATTGGTTTCTGCCTCAAAAGTCTCTAACCTTAAATGAAAGATTTTACCACTGTCTTAGTAGGCCAGGCCTCCTTCCAATTGTAGTTCTAAAACAATAATAGTTATTTCCTGTGTATTACATGTGAGTCATTAGGAAGTTAAAAAAAAAAAGTGGTAAGATTTGGTCGTTACTCTCGTTAGCCTCATTAGGAAGATGAAAAAAAGAGAGAGAAACACTTGATAACAACAATGCAGATGCAAAATGAATCTGGTCAGAATTTTCTCTGGCCATGTAGCTATATCTCATTTGTTAACCAGTGTCTTTTGTTGTTATTATCTGTTAATAAATATCTCCAAAAGTTTTAAATTTCTTTTAGGGGAAAAAGTCATAAACACTTATTTGCATTCCTTCCTTCAAATCCTTAAAATCAAATCTTGAACACATTAATTAGTGAAATACCTAAAGGATATACCTTTTCTTCTAAAATCTTACTCAGCTTCAACAATATTAAAAGAAAATTTACATATGAGTGGTACGTCTCCTTTTTTATTTATTTTTTATTGATTAAGGTATTGCATATGTGTCCTCCCATTGCACCCCAACCCCCCCCCCCCGCTCATGCCCTCACCCCCTGGTGTCTGTGTCCATTGGTTATGCTTATGTGCATGCATACAAGTCCTTTGGTTGATCTCTCCCCCTTACCCCCACCCTCCCCTACCTTCAGAAACTAGAAACACCAATCAGAAAGCACATATGCACCCCTATGTTCATAGCAGCACAATTCACCATAGCTAAGATTTGGAAACAGCCTAAGTGCCCATCAGCAGATGAGTGGATTAAAAACTGTGGTACATCTACACAATGTAAAACTACGCTGCTGTAAAAAGGAAGGATCTCCTACCATTTGCAACAGCATGGATGGAGCTGGAGAGCATTATGCTAAGCAAAATAAGGCAGTCAGAGAAAGATAAATATCACATGATCTCACTCATTTATGGATTATAATGAACAACATAAACTGATAAACAAAAACAGATCTCTTTTTTTAATCTTTATTGTTGAAAGTATTACATAACTTCCCCTTCTACCCCCATTGACCTCTTTATGCCTGCTCCCACCCCCCTACCCTGATGCCCTCACCATCCCATTGTCTGTGTCCTCAGGTTATGCATATATGCATACAAGTTCACTGGTTGATCTCTTCCCACCCATCCTCCCCTGCCTTCCCTCTGAGGTTTGACAGTCTGTTCCATGCTTCTATGTTTCTGGGTCTATTTTTGTCTAATGAACAAAATAGACGCTTTTATTTTTATTCTAGATTATTCGCGCCTTGAAGTTAACCTTTGAGAATGAATTGCCACAAGTTAGTGCTCTAAAACTAAGGAAATCTCCGAGGTAAGTAAGTTATAATTTAGGAGAACCTAACAAGTATAAAAACATATTAGAGCCTAGATTTATTAAAATAGCAAGCAATTATAAATTGAAAATTTGGGTCACAAATGTTTTCCAACTTAGCAAGCAAGTAAAAATAAGTGTAATTTATGATAAGTAAGAAAGTTATTTAAATGTTCTGTCATTAAGAATTTTTTATGTCAGCAACTGATTTTTGTTTAGAGAAAGTAATAAATGTGTTTTAGGATATTTACTTACATGCTAGTATTTATTGTAGGTTGAATATGAGTTGCAGTGAGATCATCTCTGTGTTCAACAGTATGATAAAGATTGACTTTGAGGACTCAACAAAGTAAGTATTTATAAGAATGACAACATACTATTAATAACAGCCTAAGAGACAGGAAAATTGATGCTTACTATAATATATATGACTCAAAAGTTGAAAAATAATAAAGGGCAGAATAGCTTCAATCAGTTATATTCTACATAAAATATTTAAGAGTAAAGAGATCTAGGAGGGATCAGTATTCATTGGTATGTGTGCCAAAGTTATTTCTAGAGATTCATTTGTTCAGCCAACATTGAACATTAATTTTATGCTAGGCATAACCTTAGATGTTGAGATATATGTCAGAAAAGTTACAATAAGTAGAGGATGACACATGTGAACAACAAAGTGCATAATTGTTATGATGGTAATATATGCAAAATTTAATGAAGAAGCAAAGGAAGAAAGTGGTCAGTTCTGGGGATAACAAGGGACCTGGAAAAAGGAGATTTTATTTGCCCTTATCCATGACAAATGAGTAGCAGTGGATCTTAGCAGAAAGACATGTGTGCAGTGAAATAACATACAACATTCAGGGAACTGCATTTGGCAGAGGGAACATAGAGGCTAAATTCTAAAAATTTTGTATGCTGTACAGAGGTGTTTGAATTTCATTTTCTAGACCCATGCTGTCCATTGTAGTAGCCATTAACCACATGTGGCCATTTACATATAAGCATAAATTCATTAAAACTGAATAAACTGAGAAATTCAGTTCCTTAGTTACTATACACATTTCAAGTCTCAGTAGCCACATTGGACAGCACAACACATTTTCATGATCACAGAAAGTTCTGTTGGATAACACAGCTATAGACAAACCACAAAAAGATACTCAGCCTGAAAGTAAAATAATTAGGTTACATTTTTAAACATTAATTCTGTGGTCATACAGAGTATTATTTGGAAGAGTATGAGGCTGGAGGCTGAAGGATCAGTTGGACTATTTTATCAATATCAGCAAATGATGAGAAATCAAAAGTAGGTAATAACACTGGAGAGTGATAGATATAACAAATGCTAAGTAGGGAAAATTGATAAAACTTTGTAATTGAGTGTGAGAAGTAAGGAAGAGGGAAGCATCCTGGGTGATTTACAGGTCTGGCTTTGGTGATTAAGTTGATGGATTGTGGTGTTACTCACCAAGACTGGGAATGCAAGGAGAAAAGTTGGGAGATAGAAGAGTTGTTGAGTAAGTGCTGTTTACCAGGTATTAGGGAAAAATGTCCAGATGGCCGTTGGTTAAATGTGCTGAACCTTTAAGATGTGGTCTTGGACTTGATTCAGGGTTTAGGAGTAGTCAGAATATACTGGTAGATGACTTATAAACACCAAAAGAAAAGAAGTTCATTCACTTGTAGGTGGTGTGTCTTGAGGGAAATCATCCCCCAAGGAGCATCACATTTATTGCTGTAGGGAACTAAGCAGAGTGCAGCCCATGGTCTTGTAAGCCCAGGAATAGATGTGAGCCATTCCACACTAAGCCAGAGGAACTCAGAGACATCAAGTTCACAAAACTGAAATAGAGTCAGAATGCCAATGTATCAATTTAATGCTGGCATTCTTCTCCAATATCCAGATAGACACAAGAAGCCAAATTGTCAGAAGTTGCTTTGCTTGCAGTCTTGTTTGGAATAAAGGGAATAAGATTAATTAAATGGCCTAACAGCATTAGGCCTAGATAACTCTTTGTCACCACAGGGAAGAGCTTCCCAGAGAACTTTGGCTCAAGTCATCCTCCTCGATAGGGAGCC
Source organism: Myotis nattereri (assembly GCF_964212035.1). Taxonomy (NCBI): domain Eukaryota; kingdom Metazoa; phylum Chordata; class Mammalia; order Chiroptera; family Vespertilionidae; genus Myotis; species Myotis nattereri. Next base: position 111,167,743 of record NC_138076.1, read on the forward strand.
CTGCTCCATATTTGCTTCTGTGACTTTACTTTTGTGCTTCCATAGATAATCACTTTTTCAGTCATGTCTTTTATAGACATTTTCATAACTTAAATATGGTTACTATCAAATATTTTAAATATCAAAAGTTATTCTGTCTCTTAAAGAGTTTGTTTATCTTGTCTTGATTTTAAATTTAACTCAATAGTCTTTTAAAAATTTTCCTAGTTTTTAGGGAAGTTTCACTATAAACCCTGCATCTACTGATTACAAGTGGTAATTAAACAATGGGTTGCCCAGTGAAAGCAGGTATTGAAGTAGGTCAAGGACAGTAACCTGGAAAAGGAGGAAATTTTAGGACATACAAAGAGTAACCTGAAAAACAAACAAACAAAACAACATGAAAACTGAAAAGGAGCAGGCAGAGGCTGAAAGACAAAACAAGAGAAGAGTGTTCTAGAAGTCAAAGGAGGGGTTTACGTATGAGACTGGAGTTGGTTAATTATTGAATGTCTTAGTAAGGTCAGATAAAAGTTACTATAAAAAGAAATGTTTGGATTGCAAAGCTGTGCACGTATATGCATCCTCAGCAGGTGCTTGGACCTTTATTCCACATGTACTTATTTTATGTGGGTTAAATGCACACCCATTGTTGAAAGAGACAGATAAGATTTATCATTACTGAATCCATCTGGCTTTGTTGGTTCTTATTTCTAAAACTAGTGGCCCAGTGCATGAAATTCGTGCATGTTGGGGGGTTTGTCCCTAAGCTCGGCCTGCACCCTCTCCAATCTGGGACCCCTCGGGGGATGTCCGACTGCCAGTTTAGGGGGATCGGATTTAAACCGGCAGTCGGACATCCCTCTAGCAATCTGGGACTGCTGGCTCCTAACCACTCACCTGCCTGCCTGCCTGATTGCCCCTAACCACTCTGCCTGCCAGCCTGATTGCCCACAGGTGCCCTCCCCTGCCAACCTAATTGCTCCAACTGCCCTCCCCTGCTGACCTGCTCGCCCCCAACTGCCCCCCCTGCTGGCCTGCTTGCCCCCATCTGCCCCCCCTGCCAGCCTGATCTTGCCCCCAACTGCCCTCCCCTGCAGGCCTGATCGCCCCTAACCACCTCTGCCTCGGCCCCACCACCATTGCTTTGTCCAGAAGGACGTCCGGAAGGTCTCCAGGAAGGTTTCCTGGTCTCATTAGCATATTACCCTTTTATTAGTATAGATGCTTCCTAAATGCTGATCTGTGACCAAGTTAAATCCATCATGGGTTAACTAAAATACAAGCTTTTGAGATCCAATCTTATCTTTTTGATAAAATTTCTATACTTATAAACTTCATGGCCTAAATCTGTGTAGCTAAATGAAGAAGATAGAAAAATACGCAGTAAATGGAATAAATAATCAGCTGTGAGTTAGTGAATAGTCATATTCAAAGCCTTACCCAAAGGATTCAGACTAATGGTGATTTCTAGACAAGGTAGAGGTTTCTAACAATTTGCTTAGGATCATACCCTTCACTGTTTCCTACACTTTATTTTTTTTCTTATTTATTGTCTAAAATTTTACATATGTCTTCTTTTTCCCCAATTGACCCCCTTCCCACCCTCCCAGCCATTCCCACCCCGGGCAAGCCCCCACTACCCCAGTGTCTATGTCCATTGGTCATGCTAGTATGCATGCATACAAGTCCTTTGGGTGCTCTCTCACCCCCCTCCCCTGCCATTTGTCTCTGGATCTATTCAAATTATGTTGATCATTATATCCCACATATGAGTGAGATCATGTGATATTTATCTTTCTCCGACTGGCTTATTTCATTTAGCATAATGCTCTCCAGTTCCATCCATGCTGTTGTAAATGGTAAAAGTTCCTTTGTTTTTACTATTATAGCGGCATAGTATTCCATTGTGTAGATGTACGACAGTTTTTTATTTTTTTTATTAAATATATTTTATTGATTTTTTACGGAGAGGGAGAGGGATAGAGAGCCAGAAACATCGATGAGAGAGAAACATCGATCAGCTGCCTCCTGCACGCCCCCCACTGGGGATGTGCCCGCAACCAAGGTACATGCCCTTGACCGGAATCGAACCTGGGACCCTTCAGTCCGCAGGCTGACGCTCTATCCACTGAGCCAAACCGGTTAGGGCAGATATACGACAGTTTTTTAATCCACTCATCTGCTGATGGGCACTTAGGCTGTTTCCAAATCTTAGCTATTGTAAATTGTGCTGCTATGAACATAGGGGTGCATATATGCTTTCTGATGGGTGTTTCTGGTTTCTTGGGATATAGTTCTAGAAATGGGATTACTGGGTCAAATGGGAGTTCCATTTTTAACTTTTGTGGAAGACAGTGTGTAGTTTCCTACACTTTATTTTTAAGCCAGTGAATTAAAAGAAGAAATACTCTTAACATAATTTAAAACCAAACACCTAAGCAAAAGCAAAATGACTTCTTTTGAAAACGTATATCCACTGCTCTTTTAGGATCAGATCATTGTGGTGTGACTATCAAGCCCTTTCTTCAGCGTCCCATTGATTACACTTCTTGTTGCTCTTTTCCAACCCTGGGATGGGAATGGGCCATAGTTTGTTTTTGTTTTGTTTTGTTTGTTTTTTGGGGGGTGGGTGGGGGGGTGGGTTGGTAATAGAAATGTTCTAAATTTAGATTGTGGTGATGGTTGCACAACTCTGTGAATTTAGTAAAATTTAATGAATTTTCTTTTGTGTCAATTATATTGCAAGAAAGCTGTTTAAAAGTGTCCTGAGCACCTGTGTAACTTTACCCCTTTGTGTGTGTCACAAGTGTTAACTGTCCTATGGAAAGGAAATGGCTTGAGGGTGGACATAGAGACTTTATTAAGTGATCTAAAGTAGATGTATACTTCTGTTTTCAACAGATACCCCCAAGAAAATGAAATTGGCCAGAATCTTGAAAAGAAATATAATCACGAAAAGAAATTTTCTTGTCGTGATACATTCCCATCGCCAGCAAAGAAAAAGGTTGACATGCCTGTCCTAACTAATGAACCTCTACCACCTCCTTTGCAACCCAAAACTGATGATGTGCATTTGGAAGCAAAAAACTTTCAGCCACAGAAAGAGGTTGTTGCAACAACATCTCCTAAAGGAATTGCTGCTCTACCCCAGATGGGATCTAGCCCTGATGTGATCATTGAAGAAATTATTGAAGAAAACCTGGAAAGTGAGTGACAGTACAAAAGCAAGGAAAAAATAGATCGTGTCTGTAATTAGAAACAAAGTTAGTACCTTTTGTCCCTGTGCTTCACAGAAAGGAATTGCTATTAGCTTACACTGCTCCCCTACCATCACGTTTTCTAAAGTAGGATAATTTTTATTTTTAGTGCAGTAATATAGGTAAACTCAGATATAAATTTGATATTTGATTTAAGTAGGGCATTTGACTATTTAATGTTCCACATATAAACCTTGTATAAAAGATGAAAATATAAATGAAATTTATAGAAACAATCTCATGACTTTGTCCTTAAATTTAAGAACAGACTTTCTTAAATCTTAGATATAATCTGTTCTAAAAATGAACTATCATGAATGTGATAGGATCTCTTTTGTAACATTTAAATTTATCGTAATGATTTGATTAAATTTCCAGTGTTGGTGTTCTCACCACTAACATGACAGTAAGATACTACTGTGTGTAGTTACACTCCCAGTCTTCTTGAGGATCATTTTTAAGACCCACTTGATTCTTTTCCACACACATTAGTTTCACTGATGGACTCTCCAGAATGACACTTGCATACAGAAAAAAGACATAAAGGACATGCTGCTTTCTCAGTTCTAACGTATAATCATCTCTGATACCTCAGTGAGTTAAGAAGCCTCTCATGACATTATCTACTGATGCAAGGAGTCTTGCCTTTCCAGTATTTGGTCCATTCAGGTACAGCTTTTTAAACAATAGTATACCATTGTCAACTTAAAATTAGTATAATTGCCTTTATTTTCTCTTTTGATGAAGCATGCCTCACTGATGATCTAATGGGGACACCTAGCTATCCAAACAAGCTTCTTCAGAAAAAATCATCTCCTTTTGGGTCAAAAGCAGGTACTTTAACAACTCTGAACTTGATGTTGTGGAGTTTACTGTATGTATAGTAATTCTTATGTAGTGTGAGGCCATGAGTAAAATGAATTTTAATGATAACTAAAACTTACTTTTCAATGTTAAAAGTTTTGGTGGTTATTGGCAAACATGTTTCTGAAATATATCATATTTCTCTAGCTGTCTTCCCAGTTACACATATCCCTTTACCCCATCCTCAATATAGCTATATTTTGTGATTTGTATTAGATAACGATCCATTATTGGGTATCTCTAATTCCAGTCCTCCTAGAGGTTGTTTTTTAAACATTTTTACTAGATAAAACATCGACATTTTTCAAAAATTAAATATATGTATTCAAATACCCTGTGAAACTTTTCTTCGAACCCATTCCATCCTGTTCATCTCTCCCTTTCAGAGTATCTTTATGCATATACAAACAGATATACACATATTATTTTTCTAACTCTATTTTTTTGTGTTTTTTTTACACAAAGCAAAGCATACCTATTAATACCTATAAGAAAGGAATTAAAACAGAATGGTGTTCTTAACATTATACTCCAGAGATCTTATCAGTAGCAACATTTGGCTTAATTACTGTTATATACAAGAAATCCCTCACTGTCTTTTACTCTGCCACATCCCTGCCTCCATCAAAACACACTCATCTTCCCCTAAATCAGTGGTTCTCAGCCTTCCTAATGCCGCGACCCTTTAGTACAGTTCCTCATGTTGTGGTGACTCCCAACCATAAAATTATTTTCGTTGCTACTTCATAGCGATAATTTTGCTACTGTTATGACTCGTAATGTAAATATCTGATATGCAGGATGTATTTAGGCAACCCCTGTGAAATGGTCGTTCGACCCCCAAAGGGTCGCGACCCACAGGTTGAGAACCGCTGCAAATGTTGCTCAATATGTTGACTTTGCCCAGACATTTTTTTTCACCCCATTCTAGCCTGATAAGATTTTGGATTCAGAGGGGTTATGAACTAATTATTAGTTCTTTGGGTATAGTATAGATTAAACAGGGCTTGGGAGGCTAAAGTGGAAACCTAATCATTATCAATGGGGTTCTAAGTTCCAAATATGTTCATAAATAAATTCTGAAGTTTTGTTGTAATAAAAAGGAGTTAAAACATACAACTGACATTAGAATCTACCAGGTGAACTGCAATTCTGCTTACTTAACATTTTTACAAGTAAAATATTTGCAGTTCAGATAGATAAAGAATTATTTGTCAAAGGTGTGAATATTTGTTTTAGCTGTCTAATTACTATTTTGGGTTTGGACTCTTGTGGGACCCAAGTGTTCTAGAATTTGCAGTGCCACAAAGCACTTATTATTTGTTTAGAGGATATTGCATTCAGTTTTTGTGAATTATTTTCCTAACTTATGGTTTATTAATGTGGTTTGAATGTTCTTATCCAGGTTCTCCAGAGCTAGTTTTTGTAAGTCATGTAATACATCCTTGCCACTTCTATATTCGGAAGTATTCACAAATAAATGATGCAACAGTATTGGAAAAGATGGTCAATCAGTTTTGCAATAAGAGTTTACACCTTGATCCGTCAGACATTTTGGAGCTAGGTAATGAAATATTACTCCAAGTTAAAATGTCAGGTTTATGTAAATATAATATTTGGCCAGCCCAGATAAATGTGTAATATAGATTTGTACTCAAAGCATGAAAGTTTTGGAATTATTTAACATAAGTTGTGTCCTGACGGGTTTGGCTCAGTGGATAGAGCGTCGGCCTGCAGACTGAAGGGTCCCAGGTTTGATTCCAGTCAAAGGCATGTATCTTGGTTGCGGGCACATCCCAGTAGGGGGCATGCAGGAGGCAGCTGATTGATGTTTCTCTCTTATCGATGTTTCTGACTCTCTATCCCTCTCCCATCCTCTCTGTGAAAAATAAATAAAATATATATTTTTTTAAAAATAAATAATATAAGTTAAATTTTGTTTAGGTAAGTTAGCTAAATATTAAAATTGACTGCTGAGTGAGATATACACAAAAACTCTGTTACGGAGCAAAATGAGTTTTGTTTAAATGATAAAACTCAGGGCAGGGCAGTTAAGTAGTTTGCCCCCTTGTCTCCAGGGGAAACTGTTCCTCTAAGATAATTCCTTGTAGTGTGATGACAGTCCCTTGACATCCACACGTGAATGTTGAGGATGTTATTGAATGCTTCATGAGATGCAGGAGAACAGCAGCATCCATTTCTTAGGACCTCATGGAGGTAGTTGGGAAACTTCATTGTTCTATCCTAATTCTAAGGGTATGTGTAATTTGCCATAATTAAGCTTTCCTTACAAATATTTTCCTGCCCTAGCTGGTTTGGCTCAGTGGATAGAGCATTGGCCTGGGGACTGAAGGGTCCCAGGTTCAACTCTGGTCAAGGGCATATGCCCGGGTTGCGGGCTTGATCCTCACTAGGGACATGCAGGAAGCAGCCAATCAATGATTCTCTCTCATCATTGATGTTTCTATCTATCTGTCTCTCTGTCCCCCCTTCCTCTCTGAAATCAATAAAGATATATTTTAAAAAAACAAATATTTTCCTTATAATTTGATTTCACTCTGTAATAAGAGAAAGCTATGATTTGCTTGACTTAGTATTATCTGTTTAGCCTTATATAGTAGTTCTTTAAAAGTGTAATTAACTCCCAGCTCATCTTTGTAGCTTAACAATATTAGAAGCCTAGGATTATCATACACTTTTGACAAAAATTAATTTTAAAACAAAAAATAACAAATTATGAGTATCTAAGAGGAGGGAAGTATAGTATGAAACTTAATTTTTATAGTGCAAATAATTCTCCAAAATTTAGTATGTGCACAAAAGACCTCAGCTTCCATTCAGAAAATGTTCTAAGAAAGCCAAAAAGCCATCCTTTGTTTTAAGAATAATTATCATTTCAAGGTAAGTACACATGATTTAAATACTCATTTATATTTTGAGAAGGGGAGTAATGTGATATGATACTTTAGAAGGCTGTTCCCTTTTCCTACCTGTTCTTCATTATATATAACAACAAATGGCTTTTAACAGGGTTTTTTTCTTATCTGTTGCAAGAAAGAATGGTTTAATATATGTAGCTTAAAACTAAGAATATTGGTTATGTGGTATATAAACATAAGAGAAGGTCCACAACAATCTGAAGGCCAAACAAATGTTTTGGTAGAGCTTAAAATTTTAAAGGGCCACCTTGATGTGCCTCTCAACTATCCTGTTTTTATTAGAGGGGATTATTCAACAGCCCTCTGTATATAATCAGTGATCAAGTACTACCAAATTTTTCTGTGATGCATAACTTAGTTTTTAAGAGAATGGGCTCTGAGTTTACTTGCATTCTCCTCCTACCTCTTCTAAGTAGCCATGTGGCTTGGGCTAGCTTTTCAACCTCTTTGCCTGGTTTCCTCATCTATGTGATGGAAGTACCATCTCCACAGGTTTGTTGAGGGAATAAGTGAGTTCAAACATAAAATACTAAGAACATTGCTGAGCTCATAGTAAGCATTCAAATTCAGGTCTCTTTCTTTCTTGCTCTCTGCCCTCCCAGTTATTAATTTGTAATTCATCTGATCTCTCTGCTATTAGGTCCTTGATTCATCTTCCCCTTCTCTCAGTTCCACTGTGTATTAATTTAATTTTGGCATTTCACACTCTGCCTTTCATTGTTTCTTTATTCTCCCGATAACCAAGAGAAGGTAATTGATTCTTTTTTATGTTACCAAAATATTTTACAGATTTCAGTATGTGTATATCTGTACATACATGTGTGTACATGCACAAGGGTAGAAGGTCTTTATTGTTATAAGTACAATGTATTAGAGTCATTTATTTGCCCGTGTTTCATGAGTGTCTTCTTTTGTTGTGGTTGCTAATCCTCACCCGAGGATATTTTCTTCCATTGCTTTTCAGAGAGAGTGTGGAAGGGAAGGGGGAGGGGAGGGGAGGGAGAGAAAAAGAAACATCACTGTTAGAGAGACACATCAGTTGCCTTCAACACACACCCCGACCAACTGGGGGCAGGGAGCAAACCCGAAACACAGGTATGTGTCCTTGACCGGAAATCGTATTTGAGACTCTTTGGTGCGTGCTAACGCTCTAACCACTTAACAACATTAGACAGGGCCTTTCTTGAGTGTCTTGATGGCAGCATGCTCTCATTCATCTTTGTTATAGTTCATGAAACATAGGTCCTTAAAAAGTGCTGAGTATTTTTTGTTTTTATCTCCCCATTTAGTTCAAAAGATTCTGTATAATAGAAACTGTCATATTATACCAGTGATGACGAACCTTTTGAGCTCGACGTGTCAGCATTTTGAAAAACCCTAACTTAACTCTGGTGCCATGTCATATATAGAAATTTTTTGATATTTGCAACCATAGTAAAACAAAGACTTATTTTTGACATTTATTTTATATATTTAAATGCCATTTAACGAAGAAAAATCAACCAAAAAAATGAGTTCGCTTGTCACCTCTGACACACGTGTCATAGGTTCGCCATCACTGTACTATACTACCTTCACCCTTCTCATAGCTCTTGACACAGTACTATAGTATGAGTAGATAAGTTAATTAAGACTTCTTAGTAGTTGAACTAATGTACACATTTGTAAATTAGAGCTTAGTAGGTATTCTTTCTCCCTTAACATTGATAATGATTTGTCTCCCTCATTATTTAGGTGCAACAGTATTTGTCAGCAGTATTGGAAATGGAATGTGGTGTCGAGGAATTATCACTGAATTAATTCCAATAGAAAATGAAAACATTAGAAAACATTGTAGTGCAACTAAATTTTCAGTCAGTGAAGTTGCACTAATACAGATATTCATGGTGGATTTTGGAAATTCTGAAGTCCTAATTGTTGCAGGGTATGATACTTTATAATTATTGTGTGTTCCTGGCCTGCTTGGAAACATTTGTGATTGGGGAGAGGGTCGACACTAAAGAATAAAGGAAATTGGGAAAGGGTAGAGAGGAATAATTTATATTTCTTCATTTTCAAGGCATATACTTTCTAAGTTTCCTCTATAATTTATCTTACTAACTAAATTAGTACAGTATTATCATTTATCAGTGTTACTGGATGGGAAACTTGGAAAAGGAGCTTTTTGATGTATCCAAACTTAAGTACTCTTCTTTGGTGCTTCAAAGCAGGGGAATTATGCATAAAAATAGTTCCTTTTTAGCTGCAAAATGATTGTGAGCAAAAATTTTAATCAGTTTTCTATAATTTTATTAATGCATGTTAAAGTGGTATAGTGTCTAGCTCATTCTAGATATTCAAAAATGTTTTTTCCCTCAGTGTTCTAGGAAAATTAAACAAACTGAAAGTCTGTAGTAAGGAACAGTATTAACTACTGCATGATCACTAGTTACTTAATGGTCATAGCTTTATAAATAAATAGATTTCTCCTCGGGGGCATCGTTATCCCCTTAAGTTTAAGTAGATATATGAAAGACAATTCAGGTAAAGGCAACTGAGAGTTAATTATATAGGTAGCAACAGTGTCTGTACTTAAAAGCCAGATTAAATCTACATTGTAAGGAAGTATGAACTAGAATATAACTTTCTAGAAGATTTAACCTAAGGAGAGTATCCTTAGAAATGCATAACTTTTACGGGGGAAAGCAAGTTTGGGTTTGAAGCATTATTTTCAAAAAATGTTACCGGAATTCTTCCTAGAGTTGGTGATACCCATGTGAAATCAGAACACATTGCTGAGCAACATATAGTACTAAGTGACTTATGTCTGGTCCTAAGGAAGTCTGAACCATATATTGAAGGGCTGCTGAAAGACTTCCAGCCATTAGCACAGCCATGCTCATTGAAGGACATTGTTCCACAGAATTCAGTAAGTAAAACTGACTAAAGTATTCCAGTTTTAGCTAGGTATTGCCAGTCAGATTGCTGAGTGTAGGTTTAAGACACCAATTCTAATAAATACATTTTACATAATAATCTGATAGTGCCAATGAAAAAGGAGACGAACTTCACTTTCCACAACTGGAAATGTTCTTAGTGGGAAATTGAGTGGAATAAGCATATATGAACATAGTGATAGGTGAAATATCCAAGTAAACCACTAAGTTTTGGAGTCAAATAAGTGTGGAGAGATAAAATATGTGGTGGTTTGTATTTCTGTACATTTCTTCACTGTTTCCATGGCACTTTGTTCATTACTCTATATATTGCATTCTGCTTTGTATTATTTATTAATATCTGCATATTCCCCAGCAACATTGCAAACTCCTAGGAGATAAGGATGCATGTCAGGTTGTTATATTATTATGAAAGAAGTCTGTGTCTTTGCTCATCATTGTACTCCAGGCATGTAACAGATCATAACACATAGTAGACATTTAGCAGATATTTGAAAGAATGAATAAAAAACTAGGAGGAAACATAAAAATAATAGGCTGGTGTTTTCCTCAGAGTGGTAAAATTGTTCTTTTTTAAGTCTTTTATTCTGAGTAGGCTTTACCTTTATGCTCATAAAATCTTAGGAAAATGTTTTAATTTTTTTTTCAAGGAATGTGTACTTTTGATCCTTAAAATTTACTTTACGTTTAGCTACTTAAAATTTCAAAAATCAACTTAAAAAACCTTTTTCCAATGGGTGAATATTTTTCTTTATTATTTAAGTAGTGTATACTTCACATATTGCTAGTAATGAGAACTAAGGTAACTGATGATTAGAAATACCTTGATTCTATTGCATGGCTTTCATTATACTTCAAAAATTGTCTTTTGAATTTTCTTCATTTAAGTGGAAAATTCATATATAATACTGGGTTTTTTTGAAATATTTATAATCTTCATACTAATATTCAGACATGAAACTAAGTCCTGAAGTGCAGTAGCTATGGAACCTTGAGACAATATTTATAAATCAAAGTATGACCCACACTCCATGCATCCCTAAGACTGTCCTTAGGTTTGTGGCCCCAGCTACTACTTAATATCTGTGGTTGGCTCAGTGCCTCTGCTCAGATTTTCAGACTTTGGTTGGTTTAAAGCTAAATTCAGAATATTTTAACATTAGAGCTAATTATAATTATGAAGTACATTATAATTTAACTTTTTACACAGAATGAAGCTTGGGGAGAAGAAGCTAAAGTAGAATTTTTGAAAATGGTAAATAACAAGGCTGTTTTAATGAAAGTTTTTAGAGAAGAAGATGGTGTGCTTATTGTAGATCTGCAAAAACCACCAACAAATAAAATAAGCAGTGATATGCCTGTGTCTCTTAGAGATGCATTAGTATTTATGGAACTGGCCAGGTAAGTAATTTATTAAACCTTAAATATTTTTTGAGATAATAGCTATAAATTGGAATAGCAGATTTTACCTTTAAAACTATGGGCCCAAAGTAAACTCAACATACTCTGTAAGACAGCGGTTCTCAACCTGTGGGTCGCAACCCCTTTGGGGGTCGAATGACCCTTTCATAGGGGTTGCCTAAGACCATCAGAAAACACATATATAATTACATATTGTTTTTGTGATTAATCACTATGCTTTAATTATGTTCAATTTGTAACAATGAAAATACATCCTGCATATCAGATATTTACATTACGATTCATAACAGTAGCAAAATTACAGTTATGAAGTAGCAACGAAAATAATTTTATGGTTGGGGGTCACCACAACATGAGGAACTGTATTAAAGGGTCGTGGCATTAGGAAGGTTGAGAACCACTGCTGTAAGAGGTAAAAATATTGCTGTCAAGTTTTCTAATTACAAATTGTGAAAACTACATTCAGATCATTTGATTTATGGAAATAGAGAAAGTCAGGTACCTCAAAGTAGAAACTATTTGTAGTCACTGAACATTTTTTATACTCTTGATAAGATCACAAGCAACTACACTAGGATTTCAAGAATTGTAGTTTGACAGTTCCTTACTTCAATATTCTAACCACTCAGTATTTAATATATGGCTCTAGAATGGGTACTATAACTTCCTTTCCTTCTTCATCTCTGATGAACCAAGATGACCAAGTTACCACAGAGATAGTGGAAGATACTTTCTGTCCTGAGTGATTATACAACTCTAGAAGTGAACCAAGTCGGTTCCATTCTGAAAAAATAAGAGTAGAGTCTGGGAGCCAGAAGGAGGAGACATGGAGAGCACACAACTGTCCTCATTGACTGCTACCACAGAGTGGTTACCAGTTCAATGAGTAGAGCTTACAGATCCAGCTCGAAAATGCTCCAACACCAATTTGAAGGTTAATTATTGAGTTTTGAGACTTGACTTTTTTTTTTAATCCCCACCAAAGGATATTTTTTCCATTGATCTGTAGAGAAAGTGGAATAGCGATGGGCAGGGAAAGGAGAGGTGAGAGAGGCACATCAGTTGATTGCCTGCCTCCCGACCAGGGAAGAGATCAAATCTGCAACCCAGGTATGTGCCCTTGACTGGGAATCGAACCCGCAACCCTTTGGTGTGTGATCCAACATTCTAACCACTGACCAACACTGGCCAGGGTTTGACATCTTATTTAACCTGGTTTGATAATCCGAGACAATACCAAGAAGTGTTACAAGTTAGAAGAGAGCAATTGGAAAGGGAATATTCTTGGTAGATAAATCAATATATGTGCAAGTCCTTTCTTCAGATCAAGTAACTGAGAAGAGACTTCAAGAAAATGGCTCCTGCTTATGTTTTTAATTATTCTTTTAATTAGGTTTAGATCGCACTCACCAAGAAGTCTTTCTGAAAAAAATATGATTTTACACTATCATCCACCTATTTTACCTAAAGAAATGACAGATGTTTCAGTTATGGTTTGTCATATAAATAGTCCTACCGATTTCTATCTTCAGTTGGTAAGTATATAATGTTCCTTTGAGACAAAATATGTTTGCAAATTTTAAGTAGAAATGTATAACAGAAATGAGTGCATAGTGTGAATTTTAGAGCAAATAAAATGTTATGAACCTACTATAAATTTAAGTTTCTTTGTGGCTGCAACTTTGGATAACAAATGCATGTGACTTAGTAAATTAAAGGAGAAAATTAGTGATATGTGGAGGAAAGAGACAGTAAAGGATGTATAATGTATAAATTTTTCTTGCTACCATCTGAAATCTACATTTGACCCTTGAACAACATGAAATGCTTACCCTCAACCCTCCTCCATGCAATAAAAAATCCGTGTATAACTTGACTCTCCCAAAACTCTATTAATAAAAAACCTACTGTTAATCAGAAACCTTACCAATAACATAGCCAGTTACCATATTTTGTATGTTTTGTGTGTTATATACTGTATTCTTATAATAAAATAAGCTAGAAAAAATAAAATGTTATTAAGAAAGTCATAAGGGCCGAAACCGGTTTGGCTCAGTGGATAGAGCGTCGGCCTGAGGACTGAAGGGTCCCAGGTTCGATTCCGGTCAGGGGCATGTACCTGGGTTGCGGGCATATCCCCAGTAGGGGATGTGCAGGAGGCAGCTGATCGATGTTTCTCTCTCATCAATGTTTCTAACTCTCTATCTCTCTCCCTTCCTCTCTGTAAAAAATCAATAAAATATATTAAAAAAAAAAAAGAAAGTCATAAGGAAGAGAAAATACATTTAACAATATTTATTGAAAAAAAATCCACATATAAGTGGATGCATGCAGTTCAAACCCATTTGTTCAAGAGTCAACTGTAGGAAAACACATAGAGCTGACAAATCAAAATAAAATGATAAAACCTGTTTCTGATCATGTATACCTGAAAATTTATGAATTAATATTAGGTAATTTTCAGAATTTGAACACCAAAATAGTTTCAGATTAAAGACATTTCATATTAAATTTTGGATGTGTGACTGGTGGGTTTAGGTAACTACCAACAATGAGTTCATTGTTATTGATCTCTTTACATCAGTGCTTTATATGCATTAACTCATTGTAAGTGCCCTAATGCTATGTGTGAATTAACTCATTAATCTTCACAACAACCCTATGAGAAAGATGCCATTATCTTCCTTTAGATGTGGAGCCTAACCAGAGGGATGAAGCGACTTGCCTTAGGTCACACAGCTACAAAGAATAGAGTCAGGATTGAACTGGGCAGTGCAGCTTCATTCAGAATTTGTCACCTCAAACATTTCACCACGCTATACCACCTCCCCATAGGAGTTGTGGAAATCTCCCTATATGGCACTAAGTAGAACTTACATGTATTTCTTCTGTTGAATTTTACTTAATGTCTTTAAATTGAGGTAAAACATATATAACAATATTTAGCAGTTTAAGTATATAGCTCAGTGCCATTAAGTATATTCCCTATGTTGTTGAGCCATTACCACCATTCCTCTCCAGAACTTCTTCATCTTCTCAAATAGAAGCTCCATTCCCATTAAACAGTAACTCCCCATTCCACTCCACCAGTGTCTAATAACCTGTTCTACTTTCTCTCTGTGAATTACCTATTCTAGATACCTATAAGTGGGAAACAAACACTAGTTTTCCTTTCGTGTGCCTTATTATACTTAGTATGTTGTTTCAATGTTGTAGCATGTATCAGAATTTCATTCCTTTTTATAGCTGACTAATATCCATTGTATATATATACCACTCTTGTTTATCCATCTGTTGATAAACACTTGGATTGTTTTAACCTTTTGGCTATTTTGAATAATGCTATTGTGAACATGGGTCTGTTTGAGTCTCTCCTAGGTAGATAACGAGGAGTCCAGTTGCTGGTTTACAGTATAATCTGTTTTAATTTTTTTCAATAATATTTTTGTATTAATTTCAGGTATACAGCACACTGGTTAGACAATCATGTACTTTTCAAAGTGGTTCCCCAATATATTCTAGTACCCACCTGGCACCATACATAATTTACATCCCTGTGACTATTTTGTAACTACCAATTTGTACTTCTTAATCTTTTCACCTTTTTCACTCTGTCCCCCAGCCCTGCTGCCCTCTGGTAATCATTAGTCTGTTCTCTGTATCTATGAATCTGAATCTAGTATTTTTTTTTTTCATTTATATAGTTTAGATTCCACATGTAAGTTAAATCATATGGTACTTGTCTTTCTCTGACTGATTTGCTTAACATAATACCGTCTAGGTCAGCGTTTCTCAACCTGTGGGTCGCGACCCCTTTGGCGGTCAAATGACCATTTCACAGGAGTCGCCTAAGACCATCCTGCATATCAGATATTTACATTACGATTCATAACAGTAGCAACATTACAGTTATGAAGTAGCAACGAAAATAATTTTATGGTTGGGTCACAACATGAGGAACTGTATTTAAAGGGTCATAAGGTTGAGAACCACTGCTCTAGGTCCATCCATGCAGTTGAAAATTGTAAGAGTACATTCTTTTTTATGGTCAAGTAATATTCCATTGTATATATGTATGACAGCTTTTTTATCCTCTGATCTATTGATGGGCACTTGGGTTGCTGCAGTGAACATAGGGGTGTACATATTCTTTCAAAATAGTGTTTTGGTTTCTTCAGCTATATACCGAGAAATGGGATTGCTGGGTCATAAGGTAGTTTGATTTTTAATTTTTAAAAAGTTAGAGAACCAAGATGGCAGCATAGGTTAACGCCGGAGTTTGCTGCTTTGAACAACTACTTCAAAAGTGAAACCAAAAAAACGGAAGGGACATCACCCAGAACCACAGGAACGCTGGCTGAGTGGAAGTCCTACAACTAGGAGGAAAGAGAAACGCATACGGACACTCAGAGGAGGCACAGTGCTGAAGTCAAATTCTGAGGTGCGGAGTGCGCGGGCTGTCGGCGGAGGGCGCGGTTGGCGTTTTCAATCGGGAGGGAGTCGCAGACTCTGAGCTCCAGATACAGGCGAGTCTTTAGGGACCCAGACTCAAATGGGAGAAGCGGGACTGTCTGGCTTCGGTCAGAGCGAGTGCAGCTTTCTCTCCGAGGTTTGCAGCCATTGCTGGGACTCAGAGAGGCAGAGCCCCTGGGGACAGGACTGAGAGCCGCCATAACTGCTCTGTCCGGCCCACCCTGTTGATCCTGTGCGACCGGCCCCGCCCAAGCCCTGCATAGAGGCATTTGCCGGATAGCCTCAGGCAAAGGCTAGATTAGCACCTCCCTAGAGGACAGAAGTTCTCTCACTGCTGACACAGCTGATTCTCATAGCCACTTGGCCTGGAGGTCAAACCCTCCCTGGAATTAGCTACAACAATCAAGATTTATCTATAAGACTGCGAACAAAGACCACTAGGGGGTGCACCAAGGAAGCATAACAAAATGCGGAGACAAAGAAACAGGACAAAATTGTCAATGGAAGATATAGAGTTCAGAACCACACTTTTAAGGTCTCTTAAGAACTCTCTAGAAGCCGCCGATAAATGTAGTGAGATCCTCAAGAAAACTAATGAGACTCTCGATGTTATGATAAAGAACCAACTAGAAATTAAGCATACACGGACTGAAATAACGAATATTATACAGACTCCCGACAGCAGACCAGAGGAGCGCAAGAATCAAGTCAATGATTTGAAATGCGAGGAAGCAAAAAACATCCAACCGGAAAAGCAAAATGAAAAAAGAATCCAAAAATGCAAGGATAGTGTAAGGAGCCTCTGGGACAGCTTCAAGCGTACCAACATCAGAATTATAGGGGTGCCAGAAGATGAGAGAGAGCAAGATATTAAAAACCGATTTGAAGAAATAATGACAGAAAACTTCCCCCACCTGGTGAAAGAAATGGACTTACAGGTCCAAGAAGCGCGGAGAACCCCAAACAAAAGGAATCCAAAGAGGACCACACCAAGACACATCATAATTAAAATGCCAAGAGCAAAAGATAAAGAGAGAATCTTAAAAACAGCAAGAGAAAGAAACTCAGTTACCTACAAGGGAATACCCATACGACTGTCAGCTGATTTCTCAACAGAAACTTTGCAGGCCAGAAGGGAGTGGCAAGAAATATTCAAAGTGATGATGAATAGCAAGAACCTACAACCAAGATTACTTTATCCAGCAAAGCTATCATTCAGAATTGAAGGTCAGATAAAGAGCTTCACAGATAAGGAAAAGCTAAAGGAGTTCATCACCACCAAACCAGGATTATATGAAATGCTGAAAGGTATCCTTTAAGAAGAGGAAGAGGAAGAAAAAGGTAAAGATACAAATTATGAACAACAAATATGCATCTATCAACAAGTGAATCTAAGAATCAAGTGAATAAATAATCTGATGAACAGAATGAACTGTTGATTATAATAGAATCAGGGACATAGAAAGGGAATGGACTGACTATTCTTGGGGGGGAAAGGGGTGTGGGAGATGCGGGAAGAGACTGGACAAAAATCGTGCACCTATGGATGAGGACAGTGGGTGGGGAGTGAGGGCGGAGGGTGGGGCAGGAACTGGGAGGAGGGGAGTTATGGGGGGGGGGGGCGGAAAGAGGAACAAATGTAATAATCTGAACAATAAAGATTTAATTAAAAAATAAATAAATAAAAAGTTAAACAGTATGGATCATCCATACTGTTTTCCATAATGGCTGCACCAGTCTGAATTCCCACCTATAACAGCGCACAAAGGTTCCCTTTTTTCCACATCCTCGCTAACACTTGTTTGTTGGTTTATGGATGATAGCCATTCTAACAGATATGAGGTGATATCTCATTGTGCTTTTAATTTGCATTTCTCTGATGATTAGTGATATTGAACATCTTTTCATATGTCGGCCATCTGTTTGTCCTCTTTGAAGAAGTTGTCTATTCAGGTCCTCTGCCAACTTTTAAATAGGATTGTTTTGTTACAGAGAACCAGAATAAATCAAGCAATGCTCAGAGAGTTTGGAGTCACACTTTATTCACCGTGGTGGGCTTAGAGAAAATGAATTCAAATTCTAAGCAGAGCTACAAGCATAACTTCCCTTTTTATTAAAGAGCCAGCCCTATGTGTGCTTAGTGGTTATCTCACTGGTGGCCTTGGAAACTATACAGTTCTATCCAATTAAAAAATACACCTTGCATGGCATTGAGAGTATGGGCATATCTAGTCTCTGGCTTACAAGGTCAGACAGCTAAGTTTATCTTCCTCATTATTCAAGCAGGCTAGAAAGCAAAGTTATTTTTTTAGAATAAGAGGCCGTCTAAAGAATAGCAGAGAATTCCAAACAGTAGTTTTACAAAATAGGGGTTAGCCTTCTCAGTTTGGGGGTTTTTTTGGTGTTGGGTTGTATGAGTCCTTTATAGATTTTGGATATTAACCCTTTATCAGATGTGCCATTGGCGAATATGTTCTCCCATTCAGTAGGCGGTCTTTTTGTTTTGTTGATAGTATCCTTTACTGTGCAAAAACTTTTTAGTTTGATGTAGTTTCATTTGTTTTGTTTTTTCTTTTGCTTCCCTTGGTCAAGGAGATATATCAGAAAAATATTGCTAAGAGAAATGTCAAGAGATTATACTGCCTGTGTTTCCTTTTAGGAGTCTCGTGACTTCGAGTCTTTAAGTCTTTCATCCATTTTGAGTTTAATCTTATATATGTTGTTAGAAGTGGCCTAGTTTAATTAAACACCTAGTTTAAATTTTTTTTCATATGCCTGTTCAATTGTCCCAACACCATTTATTTAGTAGACTGTCTTTACCCCATTGTATTTTCTTGACTTCCTTTGTCAAATACTAACTGACCATCTAGGTATGGGTTTATTTTTGAGTTCTCTGTTCTATTCCATTAATCTATGTGTCTGTTTTTATGCCGGTATCATGATGTTTTGATTACTAGAGCCTTGTAGTATAGTTTGATATTAGGTAGCTTTATACCTCCAACTTTGTTCCTCTTTATTAAGATTGCTGAGGCTATTCAGGATCTTTTGTGGTTCCATATAAATTTTTGTATTATTTGTTCTAGTTCTGTTGGTATTTTGATAGGAATTGCGTTGAATCTATAGATTGTTTTAGGTAAAATGGACATTTAAAAAAATATATTTTTATTGATTTTAGAGAGAAGAAGTGAGAAGAATAGAGAGATAGAAACATTTGTGGGAGAGAAACATCAATTAGCTGCCTCCTGCATTCCCCCCACTGGGGATGAGCCCACAACCCAGGCATATGCTCTGACTGATAATTGACCCATAACCTCCTGGTCCATGGACTGACACTCCACCACTGAGCCACACTGGCCAGGCTGGACATTTTAATGATGTTAATTTTTTATATCCATGAACATGGTATATGCTCCACTTATTTGTATACTCTTCAGTTTCTTCCTTTAGTTTATAAATTTGAAAGTACTGGCTTTTTACCTCCTTGATTAAATTAACACCTAGGTATTTTTAAATTTATTAAATTTATTGGGGTGACATTGGTTAATAGGATCAGATAGGTTTCAAGTGTACATTCTGTGTATTGCACTGTGTGCTCACCACCTAAAGTCAAACCATCTTCCCGTCATCATATATTAGGCCCCCCCAATCCCCTTCCTTCTGGCAACCACCACACTGCTGTTTGTGTCCAAGAGTTTGTTTTATATCCCACATGTGAGGGAAATGATATGGTTCTTAGCTTTATCTGACTGACTTTTGTCAACATAATATTCTCAATGTCCATCCATGTTGCAAATGGCAGTATTTCATCTTTTTAAAAAACTGAGTAGTATTCCATTGTGTATATGTACCACATCTTCTTTATCCAATCCTCTATCAAAGGACACTTTGGTTGTCTCCAAGTCTTGGACATTGTGAATAATGCTGCAATGAACATAGGGGTATAAATATACTAGAGGCCCGATGCATGAAATTCATGCAAGAGTAGGCCCTCCTTCCCCTGACTGCCAGCACTGGCTTCCCTCTGGCACCCAGGACCCGGTTTTCCTCCGGCCGCTGGCAGGCATCCGGGACCCGGGCTTGCCTTGCAGCCCCGGCTTCATCCAGAATATTGTCTGGAAGGATGTCCGGTCTAATTAGCATATTACGCTTCTATTATAGATTAGTGGCCCGGTGCATGAAAATTCGTGCACTGGGGGGGTCCCTCAGCCTGGCCTGCCCCCTCTCACAGTCTAGGAGCCCTGAGGGGATGTCCTACTCCCAGTTGGGAGTGGGCCTAAGTCGCAGTCTGGCCTCCCTCTGTGGGAGGCAACTGGGCTGATCAGGGGAAGACACTGCCCCCATCACCCCATCACTGATGCTGCCTCTGGCCTCCCTCTGGGGGAGGCGACCAGGCTGATCAGGGGAAGGCGCCACTCCCATCACCCTACTGCTGCTGCCACTGCCGGCCCCTGCAGCTGCCTGAGCCCCAGTCCTCGCAGCCTCCAGGGCTCATGACTGCCTGAGCCCCCAACCTTGCAGCCACTGTGGCTTTGTCCAGATGGACATCTGGAAGATGTCTGCTTATTAGTATAGACTAGAGGCCTGGTGCATGAAATTCATGCATGGGGAGGGGGGAGTCCCCTCAGCCCAGCCTGTACCCTCTCCAATCCAGGACCCCTCGGATGGTGTTTGACTGATGGTTTAAACTGGAAGTTGGACATCCCTCTTGCAAACCAGGACATCTAGCTCCTAACTGCTCACCTGCCTGCCTGCCCTAACCACTCTGCCTGCCTGCCTGATCCCCCTAACTGCTCTCCCCTGCCAGCCTGATTGCCCTAACTGCTCTCCCCTGCTGGCCTGATGGCCCCTAACTGCCTCTGCCTCAGCCCCGCCACCGTGGCTTTGTCCGGAAGGACGTCTGGAAGACGCCCAGTCTAATTAGCATATCACCCTTTTATTAGTATAGATATCTTTGCAAATACATGTTTTTTGAGTTTTTCAGGTATATATCCAGGGGCTGGATTGCTGGGTCCTATGGTAACTCCATTCTTTTTATTGATATTTACAGAGAGGAAGTGAGAGAAAGACAGAGACAGACAGAAAAATTGGTAGGTTGCCTCCTGCACATGCCCCAACTGGGGATTGAACCCATAACCTGGAATCTAACCAGCCATCTTTTGGTGTATGGGATGATGTTCCAACCAACTGACCACACCAGCCAGGGCTGATAACCCTATTCTTAATTCTTTGATGAACTGCCAGACTGTCTTCTATAGTGGCTATACCAGTCTACATTCCCACCAGCAGTGAATGAGGGTTCCCTTTTCTCCACAACCTCTCTAACACTAGTTATTACTTGTCTTGTTGATAACAGCCCTTCTAATAGGTATGAGGTGGTATCTCATTGTAGTTTTGATATGCATTTCCATAATTGCTAGTGAGGTTGAACATCTCTTCATATATCTGTTGGTCATTTGTATGTCTTCTTGGGAGAGGTGTCTGTTCAGGTTCTCTGCCCATCTTTTAATTGGATTGTTTGTT
Source organism: Myotis nattereri (assembly GCF_964212035.1). Taxonomy (NCBI): domain Eukaryota; kingdom Metazoa; phylum Chordata; class Mammalia; order Chiroptera; family Vespertilionidae; genus Myotis; species Myotis nattereri. The sequence goes on from NC_138076.1 coordinate 111,189,136, forward strand.
TGGTAAATGTTGAATTTTTTTAGTTCTTTTTATATATGGGATATTAAACCTTTGTTGTAGCTTTTGTTTGTAAATATCATCTCCCGTTTGGTCGGTTGCCTCTTTGCTTTGTTGTCAGGTTCCTTTGCTATGCAAAAGCTTTTTAGTTTGATATAATCCCATTCATCTATTTTTGCCTTCTCTTGCCTTTGAGGTCAGGTTCATCAAGTCTTCTCTATGAACAAGATCTATAAGTTTAGTACCTATGTTTTCTGTGTAATTTATTGTTTCAGATAATATATTTAGATATTTGATCCACTTTGAATTAATTTTTGTACAAGTTGACAAACTGTAATCTAGTTTCATTTTTTACATGTGGCTTTTCAATTTTCCTAGCAGCATTTATTGAAGAGGCTTTCTTTACTGCATTGTGTGTTTCTGGCTCCTTTGTCAAAAATTATCTGCCCATATACATGTTCCTTTATATCTGGTCTCTCAATTCTGTTTCATTGATCTTTGTGTCTGTTTTTCTGCCAATAACATTTTTTGATTATCGTAGCTCTGTAGTATAATTTGAAGTCAGGTAGTATGATACCTCCATGTGTTCCAGTTTCCTTCCTGAAGATTTTTTTTAATTAAATCTTTATTGTTCAGATTATTACAGTTCCTCTTTTTTCCCCCATAGCTCCCCTGCACCCGATTCCCACCCCAACCTCTGCCGTTACCCACCTTCCCCCACTGTTCTCATCCATAGGTGTACGATTTTTGTCCAGTCTATTCCTGTATCCCCCATACCCCTTCCTCCCCCCCCCCCGAGAATTGTCAGTCCACTCCCTTTTTATGCCCCTGATTCTGTTATATTCACCAGTTTATTCTGTTCATCAGATTTTTTATTCACTTGATTTTTAGATTCACTTGTTGATAGATATGTACTTGTTGTTCATAATTTTTATCTTTACCTTTTTCTTCTTCTTCTTCTTAAAGAATACCTTTCAGCATTTCATCTAATACTGGTTTGGTGGTGATGAACTCCTTTAGCTTTTTCTTATCTGTGAAGCTCTTTCTCTGACCTTCAATTATGAATGATAGCTTTGCTGGGTAAAGTAATCTTGGTTGTAGGTTTTTGCTATTCATCACTTTGAATATTTCTTGCCACTCCCTTCTGGCCTGCATAGTTTCTGTTGAGAAATCAGCTGACAATCTTATGAGTACTCCCTTGTAGGTAACTAACTGTTTTTCTCTTGCTGCTTTTAAGATTCTCTCTTTGTCTTTTGCTCTTGGCATTTTAATGATGATGTGTCTTGGTGTGGTCCTCTTTGGATTCCTTTTGTTTGGGGTTCTCTGCACTTCCTGGACTTGTAAGTCTATTTCTTTCACCAGGTAGGGGAAGTTTTCTGTCATTATTTCTTCAAATAAGTTTTCAATATCTTGCTCTCTCTCTTCTTCTTGCACCCCTATAATTCGGATGTTGGTGCGCTTGAAGTTGTCCCAGAGGCTCCTTACACTATCTTGATATTTTTGGATTCTTTTTTCTTTTTGCTTTTTCAGTTGGGTGTTTTTTACTTCACATATTTCAAATCTTTGACTTGATTCTTGCAATCCTCTAGTCTGCTATTGGATCTCTGTATAATATTCTTTATTTCAGTGTATGCTTAATTTCTATTTGGTCCTTTTTCATATCCTCGAGGGTCTCACTAGATTTTTTGAGGATCTCACTAGATTTCTTGAGGGTCTCACTAAATTTATCGGCGGTTTCTAGAAAATTCTTGAAAAACCTTATAACCATGGTTTTGAACTCTATATCCAGTAGTTTGCTTTCCTCCATTTCCACCTGTTTCTTTGTCTCCACATTTTTTATGCTTCCCTGTGTTGATAGAGTGACTTTCTGTGTTAGGTGTCCTATAGGGCCCAGTGGCTCAGCCTCCCCAATTACCTGAGGTGGACACTCTTGGTGCACCCCTTTGTGGGCTGTGTGCACAGTCTTGTTGTAGTTAAGTCTTGACTGTAGTTGGTATCACTGGGAGGAATTGACCTCCAGGCCAATTGGCTGTGAGAATCAGCTGTATCTATGGTGGGAGAACTTCTGTGCTGGAGACACTCTTCTGGGGCAAGACTTGCTTCAATAGGACTTTGGTGCTCACTGAGTCTGTCCCTTATGGATCTGAGGCGTTGTAATCTGGATGGTCCCACTCTGACCAATGGGTACACTGGCATTTGGATCTCTAAGGAGGTGCTAATTTAGCCTCTGCCTGAGGCTACCCAGCAGGAGCTATGGAGAGATCTGCAGATTCCCCTTCTTTGTTTGGGATTTGGAGGTGCCCAGATGAGGCCCAGCTGTGAAGCAATGCAAGCTTCTGTGGGGCCTTGGGCCTTCTTTTGGAAGTTCTGGGTCTCTCTGACCCAGCTGCAGTTTGTTAGGTAATTTTAGATTGCAAAGGGCCAGGTCATTCATATGCAAAAGCCTCCACGCACAGCTTGGGTGAGGCAGGGTCTCAGGGAATCAACAGCGCGGGGCAAACAGCTATGGCTGATCCTTAGCCCTGCCCTAAGAGGTCCCGGGTCTCAGTGTCCTGCGGTAATCGCTGCAAGCACCTCTGAGCAAAAGCTGCCCTCGAGTTCTCCCTGCTGCCAGACAGTTCATTTTCTCCCTGTATGAGTCGTGTTCCCCAGAGACTAGCCTGGAACTGGAGTTCAGAGTGGGAGCATGTGTCTCCCTCCGGATTGAAAAAGACATCCGCGTCCTCAGTTGCCAGCCCTTTCCACGTGCACCTCCATACCTCTGCACTTTACTTCCACACCTCCTCTGAGTATGAGTCTCAGTGTGCTTTTCTCTTTCCTTCTAGTTGTAGAATTTCCACTCAGCCAGCCTTCCTGTGGTTCTGAATGATGTCCGTTTTGTCTTTTAGTTGTATTTTTGAAGTGGTTGTGCGAGGCAGCAATTTCTGGTGTTTACCTATGCCGCCATCTTGGTTTTCTCCCGAAGATTTTTCATTTAAAAGAAAACTATAGAATTTATTTATTTATTTAACAAACTAGTAGCCCGGTGCACGAAATCCCTGCACATTAAAAGGGAATCAATTGCCCTAACTGGTTTGGCTCAGTGGATAGAGCATAGGCTGCGGACTCAAGGGTCCCAGGTTCAATTCCAGTCAAGGGCATGTACCTCGGTTGCGGGCACATCCCCAGTAGGGAGTGTGCAGGAGGCAGCTGATCAATGTTTCTCTCTCATCGATGTTTCTGGCTCTCTATCCCTCTCCCTTCCTCTCTGTAAAAAATCAATAAAATATATTTTTTTAAAAAGGGAATTAATTAGAGATATTTTAATATTGCTATTTGCCTTTTCTCTATAATAGAAGTGTGAGAGATGAAAGGAAATTAGTAAAATGTATATGAAAATAATATATAAATTTATTAATAAATAAACAGTAACAAAAGGATATAACAACAGAGGCATGATATAAAAACAACAAAAACATGGTATAAAAACAACAAAAACATGATATGAAAACAACAAAAACATGATATAAAAAGTGATGCAAACAATGACTGATAAAATGATTAAACTTATTCTAATTCTCCCTGTACACCACATTAAGAGTGAAAACACTTTCAGAGTGCTTAACTAATTTCCCTTGTGATGAAGTACTTAGAACTTTAACTGTAACATCACATGCTCTTCAAACTCAAGAGAAAGCAACATATAACTGACCATGTGCAAAAATGGGTTCAGGTAGGAATATGCCTACTTTGTCTAGTGTTTGTCCTTGTGATTTATTAATAGTCATCACAAATGCTGGCATCATGGGAAACCGTCGTCGAATCACTTTAAATGGGAGGCCAGTGTCAGATGGGGCCAATCAATTCTTGGAATCAGAGCAGCCTCTCCTTCTGCAGATCCTGTTAATACTTCAGCTTCGATAATGTTAGGTCGTAATCTTTTGATAATAAAGCTGGTACCATTACAAAGACCCCATTTACTACTAAGATTTCTCAGTAGCATGATGATTGCACCCACTTTCAATTTTAATTTATGACACGGCATTCCCAAAGGAGTAATACTATTAAGAAATTTGATGGGAAAATTTTCCTTTTCAGCATCGTCTGTGGAATCAATGGAATCATCATTCAAATATGTGGGAAAATCTCCATTGAGTATATCCAACTTTTCTTCATTTAATTTTGAACATGCTCATTTTTTGGACAAAGAATTGCACATTTAGATATATTTTTATTATTATCTATAGCAGTGGTTCTCAACCTTGGCTGCACATTAGAATCACCTGCGAATCTTTTTAAAATCCTGATTCCTGGGCCTCATCCTCCGGAAATTGTTTCTTTGTTATGGGGTGGGGCCACAACATCAATAACAAAGAAACAGAATTAAAACTTGTGGGGAGCCGATACAGTGTTTTGGACAGGTTCAAGCCTTGGACTGATGAGAGGGCACAGTCCTCTCATTGCCATGTTCAAGTCCCAGCTTGGAGGGCAAGGCCCTCTCAGCACAATTATAGCCAACAGCTGTAGTTGTAAGCTTGAACCTATGGTCCGAACACGTGGCCCCACGTGCCTGAGTAATGTAGGCTCTATAGAGTTCAGGTGCATGTAGTTGAGTAGGATTGAAACCCAGAAGAATATTGTCAACATCTTGGTCACGCCCTTACTTTGCCTCGTAGCATCTGCTATAAAATAAAGGCATGACTGTGAGTGTGGTCGCTGTCTCTCAGAGAATCAGTGTCCCACCAAGACCCGGCTTTCATTCTCTTGTCTGTCTTTTCTAAGCCTTTCAGCCACCCCCACTCAGGTTCACCCCGTACTGGCACGGCACACTTTAGAAAGATATGCCTCCATGCTCCCAGGGTGGGTTCCTGCCTCAAACCCCACCCTTATAGGAAACAGCTCTGGGAAATAGCTCAGGAGAGGGCGCAGTCATTGCCAAGACAATCCCTGCAGGACTGACTTCCTTTCGCTTGGTCGCGGCGGTTGTGGTAATGATGAACACCACCCATGGTTTTATATAAGTAGATAGCTACTTGTTTGTTGCCATTTTTATGCTTTATGCCTGTGTTCCTCCCTCTCTTTGTATTTCTTCTTCTTACACCAGTCCCTTTAGCATTTGTTGCATTGCTGGTTTGGTGGTAATAAACTCCTTTAGCCTTTTATTGTCTGCAAAGCTCTTGACTTCAACTTCAATTTTGAATGCTATCCTGCTGGATAGAGTAGTCTTGGATTTAGTCCCTTGTTTTTCATCACTTTGTATACTTCATGCCGCTCCCTTCTGGCCTGAAGTGTTTCTGATGAGAAATCAGAATGGGAGATCCCTTGTAGGTAACTTTCTGTCTCTCTCTCTTTTGCAACCTTTAAAATTCTTTCTTGTCTTTAAGGTTAACGTTTGCCATTTTAATTATGATGTGTTTTGGTGTAGGTCTTTTGGAGTTCATATTGTTTGGGACTCTCTGTGCTTCCTAGAATTATGTAACTTTTTTCTTCCCCAAGTCAGGGAAGTTTTCTGGCATTATTTCTTCAATCAGGTTTCCTTGCTCAGCTTCTTCTCCTTCTGGTACCCCTATTATGAGGATGGTGCTTCATTTCATGTTGTCCCAGAGCTCCCTTAAATTCTCTACCTGCTTTTAAATTCTTTCCCAATTGCTGCTCTGATTGGGTGTTTTTTCCTACCTTATCTTCTAACTCACTGATTTGGTCCTTAGCTTCCTCTAGTCTACTGTTGAATCCTTCCAGGGTGTTCTTTATTACAGGTATGTCATTCTTCATTTCCTCTTGATTCTCATTCATACTGGTGTATTTCTTGTTCAGCTCCTTATAATTCTCATTGAGTTGCTTGTACATGGAGTTTGTTGAGTGTATTAATTTCCTAGGGCTGCTATAACAAAATACCACAGACTGGAAGGTTTAAACAAAACAAAGTTATTTTTCTGAGAATTCTAAAGTCTAGTCTAAGATCAGGCTGTTGGCAAGGAAAATCTGTTTCATGTCTCTACTCTAAATTTTGGTGGTTTGTTGGCAATCTTTAGCACTTATTGACTTCTGCTGCATCATCACAGTCTCTTTGCCTTTTTCATATGGCATTCTTTCTGTGTACTTGTCTGTCGCAATATTTTTAAAAGGACACCAGTCATATTGAATTAAGTCTTACAGAGTAGGGCAACATGGCGGCCAGCAGGACAGGAATGAGGGAGACAGTGTGAGTAAGGGACCTAGAGGGGAAGAGTTTAAGAAGGAGTGTTGATAATCCTTGGATGTGGTGTGTGTGTGTGTGTGTGTGTGTGTGTGTGGGTGTGAGAGAGAGAGAGAGATGAGAGAGAGAGAGAGAGAGAGAGAGAGAGAGAGAGAGAGAGTTCTCACAGGAATCTTGGGGGCTGGCAATCAGGTTCTGGAGAAAGAGCCCATGCTACCACCACAGACACTTACTGGGTGGGCGTAGCTCTGACATGGAAACCATGTCTTCATGAAGGGGGGAGCAGCGGTGACTAGGAGCACAGCCTCACCACCACCCAGACTGGCCATGGACACCAACCTCGACCCTCTCAGCCATGCCAACGGAACCTCACAAGAGACCCCCGCAGTGAGTCGCATACCACCCCTGCTGTGGTGTCCAGGTTGCAGACTCACATGCCACCCTAGCCAAGGACCCCATGACCATACAGTGAGATACATATCAGTGGGACCTCATAGGCAACCCTCGACGTGGGATCCAGGACACCACATCCACAACTGCTTGCATGACGAGGTCAGAGGTGAGTCACATAGCTAGACAACCTGTGAGGAGATGCCATCTACAAAAGGGACAATAACATTCAAGACCCAACTACAGCAGGAGACACAAAAAACTCAAGTATGGAGTTTTCCTAGAACACCCAGCTCAGGAGATCTGAGAGACTGCACCACTAGGTCCCACAAAACACCTACTACATAGAACCATCCTTAAAATTTTGGGTGGCATAGCAGTTTGATCTAAGCTATAGAAAAAAATACAAAGGGACAGCAAAATGGGGAGACAAACAATCACCAAAGGAAAGCAAAAAGGAATCACCATCAAAGGAAATAAATGAAATGGAGGCAAGTAATCTGTCTGATAAAGAATTCAAAGTAATGGTTATAAGGATGCCCAAACATCTGAGTGAGAATTACAAGCAACTCAATGAGAATTATAAGGAGCTGAACAAGAAATACACCAGTATGAATGAGAATCAAGAGGAAATGAAGAATGACATACCTGTAATAAAGAACACCCTGGAAGGATTCAACAGCAGACTAGAGGAAGCTAAGGACCAAATCAGTGAGTTAGAAGATAAGGTAGGAAAAAACACCCAATCAGAGCAGCAATTGGGAAAGAATTTAAAAGCAGGTAGAGAATTTAAGGGAGCTCTGGGACAACATGAAATGAAGCACCATCCTCATAATAGGGGTACCAGAAGGAGAAGAAGCTGAGCAAGGAAACCTGATTGAAGAAATAATGCCAGAAAACTTCCCTGACTTGGGGAAGAAAAAAGTTACATAATTCTAGGAAGCACAGAGAGTCCCAAACAATATGAACTCCAAAAGACCTACACCAAAACACATCATAATTAAAATGGCAAACGTTAACCTTAAAGACAAGAAAGAATTTTAAAGGTTGCGAGAGAGAGAGAGACAGAAAGTTACCTACAAGGGATCTCCCATTAGACTATCAGCTGATTTCTCATCAGAAACACTTCAGGCCAGAAGGGAGCGGCATGAAGTATACAAAGTGATGAAAAACAAGGGACTAAATCCAAGATTACTCTATCCAGCAAGGATAGCATTCAAAATTGAAGTTGAAGTCAAGAGCTTTGCAGACAAAAAAAGGCGAAAGGAGTTTATTACCACCAAACCAGCAATGCAACAAATGCTAAAGGGACTGGTGTAAGAAGAAGAAATACAAAGAGAGGGAGGAACACAGGCATAAAGCATAAAAATGGCAACAAACAGGTAGCTATAAATAATAACCTTAAATGTAAGTGGATTAAAAGCTCTAATCAAAAGACATAGGGTAGCTGAATGGATAAGAAAACATGACCCATACATATGCTGTCTACCTCAGAATAAAGGACTCACACAGACTGAAAGTGAAGGGATGAAAAAAATTATTCAGGCAAATGGAAGTGTAAAAAATCCGGGGTCGTAATACTCATAGCTGGCAAAATAGTCTTCAAAGTGAAGGCCATAACAAAAGATAATGAAGCCCACTTCATAATACTAAAGGGGTCAATGCAACAAAAGGATATAAGCTTGGTAAACATATATGCACTCAATACAGGAGCATCCAAATACATAAAAAAACTTCTGGAAGATATCAAGGGAGAGATCGACAGCAATACCATCATCATAGGGGTCTTTACTTCCCCATTGACATCACTGGCTAGATCTTCTAGACCACTGGTCAGCAAACTCATTAGCAGAGTCAAATATCAACAGTACAATGATTGAAATTTCTTTTGAGAGCCAAATTTTTTAAACTTAAACTATATAGGTAGGTACATTGTTATTAACTTAATTAGGGTACTCCTAAGGCTTAGGAAGAGCCACACTCAAGGGGCCAAAGAGCTGCATGTGGCTCGCGAATGACAGTTTGCCGACCACAGTTCTAGACAAAAAATAAATAAGGAAACAGTGATCCTAAACAACACACTAGATCAGAAGGAATTAATTGATATTTTCAGAACATTTCACCTCAAAACTACAGAATATACATTCTCAAGTGCACATGGGACATTTTCAAAGATAGACCACATGTTAGGACACAGGCCAAGTCTCTGCAAGTTCAAGAAGATTGAAACCATATCAAGCATCTTCTTAGGTCACAGTGGCATAAAATTAGAAATCAACTACAATAAAAACAATCAGACACATGGAGGCTAAATAGCATGCTACTAAACAATGAATGAGTCACCAAAGAGCTCAAAGAAGAAATAAAAAACATCCTGGAAACAACTGACAACAAAAACACAATAATCCAAAATATATGGGACACAGTGAAAGCAATCCTGAGAGGGAAGTTCATGGTACTACAGGCCTACTTCAAAAAAAAAAAAAAAAAGCAATATGTTATCTAACCAAACAAATTAAAGAATTAGAAAGAGAACAACAAAAAATTAAGTAGAAGGAAGTAATAAAGTTCAGAGTGTAAATAAATGACAGGGACTAAAAAACAATACAAGCCCTATCTGGTTTGGCTCAGTGGATAGAGCGTTGTCCTGCAGACTGAAGGATCCCAGGTTCAAGTACAGTCAAGGGCACATTGTCGGGTTGTGGGATCAATCCCCATTGGGGGTAGTGCAGGAGGCAGCTAATCAATGATTCTCTCATCATTGATGTTTCTATCTCTCCCTCTCCCTTCCTCTCTGAATTCAATAAAAATATTTTTTTAAAAAAGAAAGAATACAAAAATCAGTAAAACTAAGATCTGGTTCTTTGTAAGGATAAACAAGATTGATGAACCTCTAGCCAGACTCACCAAAAAACAAAGAGAGTTGACCCAAATAAACAAATTTAGAAAAGAAAGAGATAAAGTAACAACTGACCCCACGGAAATACAAAGGATCATAGAAAAGTACTGTGGACAACTTATTCCAACAAGCTGGACAACCTTGAGGAAATGGGCATATTCCTAGAAAAATACGGTGTTCCAAAACTCAATCAGGAAGAATCAGAAAACCTGAATAGGCTAATAACTACTGATGAAATGTAAGCAGTAATAAAAATTTAAAAAAATCAAACCCCAACTTCGAGCAAACAAAAGCCCTAGTCTAAACTGCTTCACGGGGGAGTTTTACAAACATTCAAAGAACAACTAACACCTGTCCTCTTCAAACTATTTCAAAAAATTCAAGAGGAAGGAACACTTCCAAACTCTTTCTATGAGGCCAGCATTACCTTAATTCCAAAACCAGATAAGACACTACAAAGAAAGAGAATTACAGACCAATATTCCTGGTGAGCATAGATGCTAAAATCCTCAAGAAGATTTTAGCAAATTGGATCCAGCACACATTAAAAGGATCATACACCATGACCAAGTGCGATTTATTCCAGGGATGCAAGGCTGATACAATATTTGCAAATCAAGAAACGTGATATAGCACATAAACAGATTGCAAGACAAAAATCACATGATCATATCAATAGATGCAGAAAAGGCATTTGACAAAATCCAACACCCTTTTTGATAAAAACTCTCAGCAAAGTGGGAATTGAGGGATCATACTTCAACACAATAAAAGCCCTATATGACAAACCTACAGCCAACATTATACTCAGTGGGCAAAAACTAAAACCATTTTTACTAAGAACAGGAACAAGACAGGGATGCGACTTTCACCACGTCTGTTTGACATACTACTGGAAGTGCTAGTCATAACGATCAGACAAGAAGAAGAAATAAAAGGCATCCAAATGGAAAGAAAGAAATAAAACTATCCTTATTTGGAGATGACATGCTATTGTACATAGAAAACACTAAAGACTCCATCGAAATACTACTAAATTTATTAAATGAATTTGGCAATGTGGCAGGATATAAAATTAATACCCATAACCCCCTAGCATTTTTTTTTTATTGATTTCAGAGAGGAAGGTAGAGGGAGAAATAGAAACATCAGTGATAAGAGAGAATCATTGATCGGCTGCCTCCCACACGTCCCACACTGAGGATCGAGCCTGCAACCCAGGCATGTGCCCTTGACGAGTATCGAACCCAGGACCCTTCAGTCCACAGGTCAAGCCTCTATCCACCAAGCCAAACCAGCTAGGGCTCTAGCATTTTTATACACCAATAATGAACTCTCAGAAATAGAAACTAAAGAAATAATCCCATTTACCATTGCAACAAAAAAATTAAGATACTTAGGAATAAACAAGGAGGTAAAAGACTGGTACTCAGAAAACTACAGGATGTTAAAAAAAAAAACAGAGAGAGAGAGAGAGAGAGAGAGAGAGAGAGAGAGAGAGAGAGAGAGAGAGATACACAAGTGGAAGAATATACTGTGTCTATGGATTGGTAGAATCAACATCATTAAAATGTCCATACTACCCAAAGCAATCTATAGATTCATCACCATCCCTATTAAAATACCAGCATATTTCACAGACCTAGAATTGACTCTCCAAAAATTTATATGGAACAAGAAAAGACCTCAAATAGCCACAGTAATCTTGAGAAAGAACAACAAAGTTAGAGAGATCACAATACCAGATATCAAGTTATACTACAAATCCACTGTACTCAAAAGAGCCTGGTACTGGCACAAGAGCAGGCATATAAACCAATGGAACAGAACAGAGAACCCAAAAATCAACCCAAGCTATTGTTCTCAATTAATATTTGACAAAAGCGGCAAGAACATAGAGTGGAGTCAAGAGTCTTTTCAATAAATAATGTTGAGAAAATGGAACAGATACATGCAAAAAAATGAAACTAAACCACAAACTTACACTATACACAAGAATAAACTAAAAATGGATAAAAGACTTAAGTGTAGGACATGAAACCATAAAAATCTTAGAAGAAACCATGGGCAGCAAAATCTCAGACATCTCTCATAGCAGTATGTTTACCGATACATATCCTAGGACAATGGAAACTAAGGAGAAAATAAACAAATAGGACTACATCAAAATAAAAAGATTCTGCACAGCAAAATAAACCATAAACAAAGTATCGAGAGAGTCCACTACATGGGAGAACATATTTGCCACTGATATAGCCGATAAGGTTTTATATATATACTAGAGGCCTGGTGCACGAATTCGGGCACCAGTGGGGTCCCTCAGCCTGGCCAGCGGGATCAGGCCAAGACCAGCTCTCCGACATCCCCCGAGGGGTCCCGGATTGCAAAAGGGCGCAGGCCAGGCTGAGGGACCCCACTGGTGCATGATTGGGGCTGGGGAGGGATGCAGGAGGTTGGCCAGCCAGGGAAGGACTGTGGGAGGGCTCCAGGGCATATCCAGCCTGTCTCACTCAGTCCCGACTGGACCCCAGCAGCAAGCTCACATACTGGTCGGAACATATGCCCCCTGGTGGTTAGTGCATGAGATAGCGACTGGCCAACTGGTCGACTGTCTGCCCCTGGTGGTCAGTGCATGTCATAGCAAGCAGTTGAGCAGCTTTGGCATATCTTTAGCATATTATGCTTTGATTGGTTGAACGGACGATTGGATAACTGGACACTTAGCATATTAGGCTTTTATTATATAGGATATATGTATTATTTTTAAATATATCTTTATTGTTTTCAGAGATGAAGGAAGAAGGGAGAGAGAAACAGAAACATCAATGATGAGAGAATCATTGATTGGCTGCCTTACTCTCCCCCTACTGGGGATCAAGCCCACAACCTGGGCATGTGCCCTTGACTGGAATCGAACCTGGGACCCTTCAGTCCGCAGGCCGACGCTCATCTACTGAGCCAAACTAGCTAGGGCCTGATAAGGCTTTAATATTCAAAATTTATAGGGAATTTATACAGCTTAACCAAAGGAAAATAAACAATTCAATTAAAAAATGGGCAAAGGACCTAAATAGACACTTCATAAAGAAGGCCAAAAGGCATATGAAAAAATGCTCAAAGTCACAAATCATCTGAGAGATGAAAATAGAAACAGTACTACCTCACACCTATCAGAATGGCTGTCTTCAACAAATCAACAAATGACAAGTTTTGGTGAGTATGTGGAGAAAAGGGAACCCTAGTACACTGCTGGTGGGAATGCAGACTGGTACAACCATTATGGAAAACAGTATGAAGTTTCCTCAGAAAATTAAAAACAGAACTCCATTTGACCCAGTGATCCCAAGAAATCAGAAATACCAGTCAGAAAGAATATATGCACCCCTATGTTCATAGCAGCGCAATTTACAATAGCTAAGATTTGGAAACAGCATCAGCAGGTGAGTGGATTAAAAAATGTGGTATATCTACACTGGAATACTACACAGCTGTAAAAAAAAGAAAGAACTCTTAACCATTTGCAACAGCATAGATGGACCTGCAGAGCATTATGCTAAGCGAAATAAGCCAGTCAGACAAAGATAAGTATCACATGATCTCACTCATATGTAGAATCTAATGGACAAAATAGACTGATGGACAAAATAGATCCAGAAACATAGAAGCATTGAACAGACTGTGAAAGCTCAGAGGGAAGGCAGGGGAGGGTGAGTGGGTGGGAAGAGATCAACCAATGAACTTATATGCATAACCCCTGGACACAGAAAGTAGGTTGGTGAAGGCCTGGGGTGAGGATGGGAGCAGTCTTGGAGAGGTCAATGGGGGATAAAGGAGGTATATGTAATACTTTCAAAAATAAAGATTTTAAAAATATTTTAAGTCCAACACAATACCTTATTTTAACTTGATAACCTCTGTAAAAAAAACAACACAAAAAAACCTGCCTCCAAATAAATAGGTGTCTGTGGTCACATTCACATTCTGAAGTATGGGAGGTTAGAGCACCAACATATTTTGAGAGGAAGAAACAATTAAACTCATAACAGTCCACCCTCAGCTCTGTTAAAAATTAATTTTCTTCCCACATGCAAAATACTTTGACCTCATCCCTACATTCCAAAAAGTCGTTTAATCATTCCAGCATCAACTCAACTGAAAGCCCCAAATCTTCTCATCTAAATCAGGTATAGGAAAGAATTGGGTATCATTAAAACTAAGGCAAAAAAAATTTTTTATCTCTGAATCTGAGACCAGCCAAGTCCAAAACCTGGCAGGGAAAGTTTTGTTAGATTCTTATGACTTGAAAATAATTTTCTTTTGCTAGATTCTCTGTCCTTTAATCCCACTGGGGTGGTGGTCTTGTCCCCTCAGCCCTGACAGCAGCCTCATCCATTGGGTCCTTGTCTCACTCTCTGGAACCCAGGAGGAGGCCCCACCCCCAGAACAAAGGAAGACTGCCTCTCAGTCCTATGCCTTCTGGGCCTGTGGTGGCAGTGGCAGACACACCAGTCTCTGAACTTCAGGGTCATTCTTCCAGTTTCTTGAAAGATAACCCACATTCATGGCCAATAGCTTTATCAGCTATTGGTTCTCTTATGTTTTACAGTTCCTCCTTCATTTTATCTCTGTCATTTCACATTTTATTAGAATGAGCAAGGATAAAGCAGGCTGTACTTCAGCACTTTGCTTAAAGTTCTCCTCAGTTAAATATCCAAGTTCTACTTTCTATCCAACAGAATATAATTCAGTCCCATTCTCTATCACTTTATAACAAGAATTGCCTTTCCTCTTGTTTTCAATAATATGTTCCTCACTTCTAAGATCTCACCAGAAACACCGTTAATGTTCATATTTCTACCAACAGTCTTTTCAAGGTAATCTGTACTTTTTCATTCAATCACCTTAGAACTCCTCTTCTTCTACCCATTACCCAATTCCAAAGCCACTCCCACATTTTAGGTATTTGTTACATTCACACCCTACTTTCCAGAACCAAAATCTGCATTCATTTCTTAGGACTGTCATAATAGAATTCCACAAGTTAAGTGACTTAAACAACAAATTTATTGTCTCACAGTTCGGATCTAGAAGTCAAGATCAATTTATCAGTAGGGTTGGTTTCTTCTGAGACCTGTGAGTGAGAATCTTTTCCATTCCCTTCTACTAGCTTATGGTGGTTCACTAGAAACTTTTGGTGCTCCATGACTTTTGCTTCACCCCAGTCTCTGTCTTCATCTTCACATGCAGTCTCCTGTGTGTTTGTCTCTCTGCCCAAATGTACTCCTCTTAATAGGGACATCAATCATATTGGATTAAGTCCTACCATGTGACCTTATTTTAACTTGATTATCTCTGTGAAAGACCCTATTTATCTCTAAATAAAGTCATATTCTGAGCTACAGGGTTATGACTCTAACATATCTTTTTTGGAGAGGCACAATTCAACCCATAAAATAGAGCTGCTTAGATTTGTAATTCATGTCTTCCATCAAATTTGGAAAGTTTGGTGCATTATTTCTTCAAAAAATCTTCTACTTCTTTCTCTCTTCTCCATCTGGGACTCCCATATTGTGTATATTGTGTGTTTAATAGTGTACCATAGGTCCCTTAGTCTCTTGTTCACTTCATTGCACTTTCTTACTGTTCCTCCCTGAATGATTTCAATTGTCCTATCTTTATATTCATTGATTCTTTCTTATGCTTGCTCAGATCTGTTCTTGAACCTTCTAGTATATTTTTTATTTCAGTTGTACTATTTTGCTGCATAATTTCTGTTTTATTCCTTTATATAGTTTCTGCCGTTTTGTTGGTATTTTAATGTTGGTTCTTTATTGTTTTCCTGTTGTTGTTTTTTCTAGTTGTTCAGGTTTTCCTTTAACTCTTTGAGCATACTTAAGACATTTGTTCTTAAGTCTAGTAAGTCCACTATCTGGGCTTCTTCAGTGACATTTTTTATCTGTTTATTTTGTGTGTATTCTGAAAATCAGATTCCCCCAGGTTTGCTGGATTTTTTTTTTAAATTGTTGAAGACTGTAGTTGTTGGTTTGAGACTTTTCGGAACTATTTTTTGCAAAGATTATTCCTTGTGTGTGATCACTGAGATCTCTGTTCAGCAAATGGTTTGCAGAGATTTTTTAACACGAAGAATTTGATGTTTGCTTGGTTGCTGTAAACCTTTGGCTGTTTTTCAGAGCTCTGATAAAGTTTGTTCCAATAATTTCTAGATTTTTCAATGTTTCTATGGAAGCATGATAGCTTGGAGCTTCCTAGTTTGCTATCTTGCTGATTGTCATCCTCTATTGAATTTTCCAGTGTTCACTTTTGATCACCTGTTAATGGAAGAATATGAGTAATAGGTACTTAAATATAAAAGATCAAAGTGTTTAAAGTAGTTTTAAAGCAACTTAAATGAAATGATAAAAGCGAGATTCAGAAAATTTCCACTTGCGTTTTTACACTCAAAAGAGCGAAAACTTTTTTTTTTTTTCCTAATTGAGGTGGATTTTTTAACCTTAAGAATTGATATTTGGAAAAATAATCAAATGTTTATCTTTTTGTTTTGTTTTAAGAACTATGTTTTAGGTACTATAGGAAATTTAGGCACTGTAGTTCCTAAAAGAGCTATAAGAGATCTAAAACTTATCTAAAAGAGCTATAAGAGATCTAAAACTTTGGCCTGCGGGGATTGGGCCAAAACCAGCTCTCCTTAAATGACTACACTCCACTCTCCTCCTAAAGATAACCAAATAGTCCATTTAATAATAGAAAGCTCTATTTTATTCAATAATGCTGCCATTTCACAAACCCTACTGAAATTATTAATTTAAATATTTTATCAATTCACTTAAAAACCATTAGATGGAATAGTTGATAGGAAACTGGACACAATGCCAAAGTTGCACTACATGAATTACTTTATGACCACTGTACAATGCAGGAATTAGAATCATCACTCCAATCCATATGTGAATCTTAGCATATTCATAAACTTTAGTTATGATATATTCTAGCCAAAAAGCATTGGCTTTGATCCATCACACCTGTAGATAAAATTTTCATCTTTTAGGAAATTCAGGGAAGACACCCAACTCAGTGAACAAATAAATTAAATAACAGCATGACGACATAAACACATAAATCCAAAAGGTGGGACAGTCTACAGAAAAAGTAGCAGATTCTTCAATAAGACAGGGTCATTTTTAAAAGAATACACCAGACGTAACAAGATAACCAGATATGTGTAATCTTGGATTGGATACTAGTTTTGGTCGGTTGGAGAAATCTAAATTGGAAGTACTAATAAGAACACTTACTAAAATAGGAAAAGTGAGAGTTGATTTTTTAAAATGCAGGTTGTCAAATTGTATGTATGGTATGAGCTCATTTTTTGTAAAAAACAAAGGCATGGAAAGTGTCTGAAAATATCTAGAAGGATCTACATTTAAGATATCTGGAGGAATGTGATTAAAATTTTTTATGTCTATGCTAGTTTTATATGCTTCTTCTGAAATAAGTTATTTCAAATTTAAATTATATAACATGATTTCTATCTAATTTCAATTCTGACATTTCTTAATTTTATAAGGCATTTTTATAATATATACAACATTAAAAATTTAAGTTTCTATGAAACTGTAATATTTTAATCCCTTTATTTCTTAGATAGAGAGCCTGGATTTTTTATTTCTATTAAAGACAATTGAAGATTTCTATAAAAGTGAAGATGGGGAAAATCTAGAAATTCTCTGTCCAGTTCAAGATCAAGCATGTGTAGCCAAATTTGAAGATGGAGTTTGGTACCGGGCAAAAGTCATTGGTAGGCAATTTTGTACACTATTTCTACAAGGAAATGTTATGCTTAAGAACTGATATCATTTGAGTAGGTATAAATTGAATCTTGGGAGTGATATTATTTGATCTATAATTTTTATCTGTCATCTGTCTTTAGAAAGCTAGTGATAATGTTGGGAGATGAATCTCTGAGAGGCTCCTTAGATTTCATTTGATTTGACCATTTTTTTGTTTTCTAATGTCTGCTTTATTTAAGATGTTAAAAAGTGCTTAAATGACTACACTCCACTCTCCTCCTAATAGGCAAATACTTTTAACTCAGCCATTTCTTTTGATATCTACCTGTTATTTCTTTTCAATAACATGTAGTACTTTGTTGATATTTTCTTACATGTTACTTATTTTGTTAGATAAGTTTTAGATCTCTTATAGCTCTTTTGTCCCCTCACAGTTGTCTTACAGTTTTTACTTAAATTAATATTTTATGTGACTATTTTCATTGGTAAACCATAAAATATACTTTGTTTAATTCTGAGTTAATAATTGCATCAACTTTTTACTTTTTCTTTTAATTTTTTGGCTACATCTGCCTGATACTTCAAAACAGTTTTCCACATTTTTAGACTTTCAGATAATATTAGCTTTATTTAATTAATTAATTTATTTATTTTAATCCTCACCTGAGGATAATTTTTCCATTGCTCTTTAGAGAGGGAAGAAGAGGATGGGGGGAGAGAGAGAGAAAATCGATGTGAGAGAGAGACATCGATTGGTTGCCTCCTGCATATGCCCCAACTGGGATTGGGGATCGAACCTGCAAGCCAGGTACATGCCCTTGGCCGGAAACCAAACCCATGACCCTTCGGGTATGGGGGCCAACACTCTAATCACAGAGCAACACTGGCCAGAGCAGTTTTTTTAAAAATTTATTTATTTGTTATTTTATAATCTATATATATAAAAGCCTAAGTGACCTGCTAACTGACCAGTAGCTATGACACCCACTGACCACCAGAGGGCAGATGCTCAATGCAGGAGCTGAAACCATGGGCATGGAAACATGAAACAGACTGATGAATCTGAGAGGAAGGAGGGGTTTAGGGAGGGAAGAGATTAACCAAAGATCTTATATGCACACTAGAGGCCTGGTGCGGGGTCCCTTGGCCTGGCCTGCGGGGATTGGGCCAAAACCAGCTCTCCGATATCCACCGAGGGGTCCCGGATTGTGAGAGGGGGCAGGCCAGGCCCAGGGACCCCACTGGTGCACGAATCTGTGCACCAGGCCTCTAGTTAATATAATATTTTTATCTTTATTGCTGAATGTATTACATATGTCCCCTTATTTTCCCCATTGACCCCTTCTAGCCTGCCCCTGCCCCTCACCCCAGGTCTTCACCACACCACTGTCTGTGTCCATGGGTTATGCATATATATGCATACAAGTTCTTTATTTCATCTCTTCCCACTCCCTGACTTCCCTCTAGATTTGACAGTCTGTTCCATGTTTCTATGTCTCTGAGTCTATTTTTTTTATCAGTTTATTTTGTTCATTGGATTACACATATGAGTGAGTTCATGTGATACTTGTCTTTCTCTGACTGGCTTATTTCACTTAGTTTAGTATCTTCCAGGTCCTTCCATACTGTTTCAAAGGGTAAGAGACCCTTCTTTTTTACTGCTGCATAGTATTACATGGTGTAGATGTACCATAGCTTCTTTATCCACTCATCTACTGATGGGCACTAGGGCTGTTTCCAAATCTTAGCTATTGTAAATAGCACTGCTATGAACATAGGGGTGCATATGTTCTTTCTGATTGGTGTTTCAGGCTTCTTAAGGTATAGTCCTAGAAGTGGGATCACTGGGTCAAATGGCAGTTCTGTTTTTAATTTTTTTTTTTCTGTTTTTAATTTTTAGAGGAAACTCCACACTGATTTCCCTTGTGGCTGTACCAGTTTGCATTCCCACCAGCAGTGTATTAGGCTTCCTTTTTCTCCACATCCTCCCCAGCACTTCTTGTTTGTTAATTAATTGATAGCAGCAATTTTGACAGGTGTGAGGTGGTACCTCATTGTTTTAATTTGCATCTCTCTAATGATTAGTAATGTTGAGCATTTTTTCATATGTCTCTTGGCCATTTGTATGACTGCTTTGGAGAAGTGTCTGTTTAGGTCTTCTGCCCATTTTTTTTTATTGGGTTATTTGTTTTCCTTTTGTTGATTTCTATGAGTTCACTATATATTTTGGATATTAACCCCTTATTAGATGTATCACTGACAAATATGTTCTCCCATATTGTGGGTTCCCTTTTCATTTTGATGCTGATTTCTTTAGGTGTGCAGGTGCTTTTTTTTTTTAAATGTAGTCCCATTTGTTTATTTTTTCTTTTCTCTGGTATTATATCAGTGAAAATTTTGCTATGTGAGATGTCTGATATTTTGCTACCTATGTTTTCTACAAGGATATTTATGGTTTCACGACTTACATTTAAATCTTTTATCCATGTTGAGTTTATTCTCTTTTTTTTTCAATATATTTTATTGATTTTTTACAGAGAGGAAGGGAGAGAGAGAGAGTTAGAAACATCGATGGGAGAGAAACATCGATCAGCTGCCTCCTGCACATCTCCCACTGGGGATGTGCCCACAACCCAGGTACATGCCCTTGACCGGAATCGAACCCGGGACCCCTCAGTCCGCAGGCCGACGCTCTATCCACTGAGCCAAACCGGTTTCGGCTGTTGAGTTTATTCTTATGTTTGGTTTAAGTTGGTGGTCTAGTTTCATTTTTTACATGTACCTGTTCAGTTCCAACACCATTTATTCAAGAGACTGTCTTGAATCCATTGTATATTCTTGCCTCCTTTATCGAAGATTAATTGAGCATAACAGCTTGAGTCGATTTCTAGGGTCTCTATTCTGTTCCATTGATCTATTTGTCTGTTCTTGAGCCAATACCAGGCTGTTTGTAGTATAGCTTGATATCTGGTTTTGTGATCCCTCCAATTTTGTTCTTCTTTCGATTGCTGTGGCTTTTCGGGGTCTTTTTTGTTTCCATATAAATTTTGGAGTGTTTGTCCTAGATCTGTGAAATATGCTATTTGTATTTTAATAGGGCTTTCATTGAATCTATATATTGCTTTGGGTAGTGTGGACATTTGAATGATGTTGATTCTATCAGTCCGTGACATAGTATATTCTTCCATGTGTTTATATAGTCTTCTTTCTCTTTTTTCCATGTTCTATATTTTTTAGTACAAGTCTTATATTTAGTTTTTAACTGTGAAAACATTCTTCTGTCTTCTGCTCCAATTAGAATGCTTGTCCCTTAGGTTTACTGCACTTTTGTTATCCTGGGAATTTATTTCCCTTGGTCATACACTTCACTGTTCTCTGTATGGGATCCATTGTTTCTTGGATCTGAGGTTTACCTCTTCGGTTTACTCTCTTATTTTGGTGGAGCATCTTCTGATTGTTTCGTCAGAGAAAATAAATGATAGGTAAATTTTGAGACCTTTCATGTCTCCTGACTCACCTCTCATGCGATTAATAATTTGGGTAAAAAATTGTTTAAATTCCAACCTTTATCTTTTTATTTTGTTTAAAACGGCATCTTCCTTCAGAGACTTGAGGAATGGTAAGGTTCTAATGGTAGTGGTACAGTTGAGAATATTCTTCTAGATTAGGGATGGGGAGTGTTGGGCCCTTATGCCATATAAGGCCCGTGAAATGATTTGGTCTGGCCCGAACATGGCATTATGGGTGAATTAGTTAAATGTTTGATAAAATATAGCAGGCTAATTTTTAAGTTGATAATTTTGTGTGGCCTGTGAATGATGTTATAAATATCCAAATGGCCATTGGAAGAAAAAAGGTTCCCCACCCCTGTTCTACATAAAGATTCCAGTGGAAGTGGGGACAGGTTCCCTGACCTTCTTACCTTTTAGAGACAAGTGCCCTCCCAGTCACCTCAGTTATGGAAGGGCTTAAGTTGTTTGACGTGTTATCTTGAGTGCTTGTGTTGTTCTACCTTTTCCACTTCTGTTAAGGAGCAAAGAAAGCCTGTATTTTTCCCATATTGAAAGCATATATAGTATCAGTCCTTAAATTTGAAAATGATGGCAACAAGGTTAGTAGCACTGTATACATGTTCTGAGAAAAGCTAAAGTCAACTGTGTATTGTGAGTTTTTCTAAGAAAGGTCAGTTGTGTTTGATCTGTTTTTTTAGTATGTTTTCGTTAATTTTCAGAGAGAGGAAGGGAGAGGGAAAGAGAGAGAGGAAGAGAGAAACATCAAAGATGAGAGAGAATTATCAATAGGCTGCCTCCTGCATGCCTCTTACTGGGGATAGAGCCTGAACCTGGGCAAGTGCCCTGACTGGGAATCGAACCATAACCTCCTGTTTCATGGGTTGACCCTCAGCCACTTAGCTATACCAGCCAGGTTGTATTGGTCTTTATTCAAACTTCATTGTATTTGAATATTTAGAGGTTTCTTTGGTATCCTTTAAAATATAGAGACTAGATTGACATAGAAGTCTGTCTCCACTTGCTTTTACACAATATCCTGAAAATAAATTTTGAAAATTCCATAGTTACATATTATATGAATGAATCCTTAGTTTTTTATTATTAAATTTTTTGCCTTGTTTGATGACCTGTGTTGATAATCAACACTTATTAAGTGCTTGCTTTATGCTTGGTGCTCTGTAAAATGTTTTAAATAGGTAAATTCTCAAAAAAAAAGTTGAACAAGATTTGATTGTTTGATATACACATTTTACAGATGAAATAATGGGGGTTGGAGAGAAAAATTAACTTGCTCAGGGTAATACCTTGGAGATTTTAATTAGCTTGCTTAGAGTCACATGCCCATCAGTGACTGAGCTATAGTTCTAACCAAGACAGTTAATTCAAAGTCTAATTCTTAACTTTTAGGCTATAATCATGAGCACTTGATAGCTATTTTATTATGCTTATTTTGGTTGTTCCTTCAATATCTTTTTTTTTTAATATTTTTTATTGATTAAGATATTGCATATGTGTACCCTCTACCCGCCCCCCCCCCCCGCTCATCCCCTCACCCCCCTGTTGTCCGTGTCCATTGGTTAGTCCTATATGCTTGCATATAAGTCCTTTGGTTGATCCTTCCCCCTTGCCCCCACCCTCCCCTACCTTCCCTCCAAGGCCCGACAGTCCAATCAAAGCCTCTCCGTCTCTGGATCAGTCCTTGTTCATCAGTTTATGTTGTTCATTATATTCCACAAATAAGTGAGATCTTGTGGTATTTATCCGCTCTCCAGTTCCATCCATGCTGTGGCAAATGGTAAGAGTTCCTTTTTCTTCTTCCTCTTCTTAAAGAATACCTTTCAGCATTTCATATAATGCTGGTTTGGTGGTGATGAACTCCTTTAGCTTTTTTTTATCCGTGAAGCTCTTTATCTGACCTTCCATTCTGAATGATAGCTTTGCTGGATAAAGTAATCTTGGTTGCAGGCTCTTGCTATTCATCTCTTTGAATATTTCTTGCCACTCTCTTCTGGCCTGCATGGTTTCTGTTGAGAAATCAGCTGACAGTCGGATGGGTACTCCCTTGTAGGTAACTGAGTTTCTTTCTCTTGCTGCTTTTAAGATTCTCTCTTTGTCTTTTGCTCCTGGCATTTTAATTATGATGTGTCTTGGTGTGGTCCTCTTTGGATTCCTTTTGTTTGGGGTTCTCTGCACTTCTTGGACTTGTAGGTCCATTTCTTTCACCAGGTGGGGGAAGTTTTCTGTCATTATTTCTTCAAAAAGGTTTTCAATATCTTGCCCTCTCTCTCCTTCTGGTACCCCTATGATTCTGATGTTGGTACGCTTGAAGTTGTCCCAGAGGTTCCTTACACTATCTTCATACTTTTTGAATCTCTTTTCTTTTTTCTTTTTCGTTTGGGTATTTTTTGTTTCTTTGTATTTCAAATCTTTGACTTGATTCTTGGGATCCTCTTGTCTGCTGTTGGATCTCTGTAAAATATTCTTTATTTCAGTCAGTGTATGCTTAATTTCTAGTTGGTCCTTTTTCATGACCTCCATGGTCTCACTATACTCCTTGAGGCATTCATTAAATTTATTGGCGGTTTCCATAAAATTCTTGAAAAACCTTATAAACGTGGCCTTGAACTCTATATCCAGTCGTCTGTCCTCCTCCGTTTCTGACAATTGTGACCTGTTTCTCTGTCTCCGCATTTTGGCTGCTTCCCTGTGTTGATAGAGTGGCCCTGCGCGCCAGGTGTCCTGTAGGGCCCAGTGGCTCAGCCTCCCCAGTTACCTGGGGTGGACACTCTTGGTGCACTCTTGGTGCCTTGGTTGATGTAGGATCACTGGGAGGAATTGACCTCCAGGCCAATTGGCTGTGGGAAGCAGCTGTGTCTGAAGTGGGAGAATGGTCCCCCTCTGACCACTGGGTACAGTGGCTCCTGGATCTAAGGAGGTGCTAATTCAGCCCCTGCCTGAGGCCTCACAGCCGGGCCATGAAGAGGCTCAGCTGTGAAGCAATGCAAGCCGCTGCGGGGCCTTGGGCCTTCTCTTGGAAGTTCCGGGTCTGGCTGGCCTGGCTGCAGTTAGGTAATTATCAGGTTGCAAAGGGCCGGGGCATTCACATGCAAAAGCCTCTGCCGCAGCCTGGGTGGGGTGGGGTCTCAGGGAGGCAAAAGGCCGGAGAAAGAAGTAATGGCTGATTCTCCGCGCCCGGAGTCGCGCGTCTCAGTGTCCCGGTAACGGCTGCAAGCACCTCTGAGGGAAATCTGCCCTCAAGTTCGCCCGCTGCCGCCTGAGAGAGCAGCCTCTCCCCGTATGTGTCCTGGGTCCCCAGAGACTTCCCAGAACCGGAGATCAGAGCAGTTGGGAGCTTGTGATTCAAAAAGACATCCGCGTCCTCAGGTGCCACCCCCTTTCCGCGCGCGCGAGCCACCGCCGTACCTCTGCACTCAGCCTCCGCAGCTCCTCTGGCTCTCAGCGTGCCCTTCCCTTCTTCCAGCTGTAGAAATTACACTCAGCCAGCCTTCCTGTTTTTCTGGACGATGTTTGCTCCGTTCTTTGGGATAATTTTCAATTGCTGTGGGAGGCGACTATTTCCCGGTGTTTATCCATGCCGCCATCTTAGTTTCTCCTCGTTCCTTCAGTATCTTATTTCTTAGTCACCAAGTCTGAACAACTATGGATTATGGTTGATTTTTTTAAGTTCACATATTAGAAATATTTTTTTACATTTTAACAAATATTAAGTTTGTATGTTTGTTAAGAAGACCGGAGAAAAAACAAGCAATGCTTAGAGAAATGGAGTTACACTTTTATTATTATTATTATGCACAGGCCCAGAGAAAAATGTCTTTCAAATTCTGAGCAAAAACATGGAGGAAGCTTTCCCTGTTGATACTTTTTCCAGTTCTTTGTCTCCCAAATTTGGAATGAGACTTCCAGACCTTCTGAGAAAGAAGGTCTGTGTGCTGGGAAGGGGCCATGAGACCATATCTCAAGGCCTGGCTTGTGCCAGCACTGACAGCTCTGTCTGGGGCATCATTTATGGACTCTCTGGAATGGGAGTAGTCTTATTTTCTCTATTATTTAAGCAAGCAGGTGTTTATAGAAGCCAAAATAACAGGGTTAAAATTTCAAACAGCAGTTTTTATATAAGATGGAGGTTACTATGCTTCATGTTGAACATAAAAGTATTCTAATCTGCCTTGGTCAGGGTGACTCGGTTGGAGTGTCATCCTGTACACCAGGTGGTGGCATGTTGGATTCCCAGGTTGTGGGTTCAATCCCTGACTAGGGCAAGTATGGGAGGCAATCAGTAAATGTTTCTCTCTCACATCTCTCCCCCTCTCCCCCACCCTCTTTCCCTCTCTCCTCCTTTCCCTTTTCTCCCTCTCCCTTCCTCCCTCTCTCCTTTTCTCTCACTAAAATCAATTTTTAAAAATTTTTAAGTATTAGTTGACTTTAAATCACTCTAAATTTTGCTAGATAGATTTTTCTTTCCAAGTTTGTGATTTCTAATTTCATAATTTTTGAAGGATTGCCTGGACATCGTGAAGTTGAAGTTAAATATGTGGACTTTGGCAATACTGCAAAAATAACACTTAAAGAAATGCGTAAAATAAAGGATGAATTTCTGAATCCCCCAGAGAAGGTAATTTATTTCTTGTGAATCATAGGTTTAGAATATTAGCACACATATGAAAGTATTTTTAAAAGTCATTTCACCATAGAAATGTTCTGGTAACATTTTTGTCTATACATAAATTCTGTTACATGACTATAGAGATGTTCTAGTTGCTATCCTATATAATAAAAGGGCAATATGCAAATTGACCCTAACAGCAGAACGACTGGGAATGACTGGTCACTATGACACACACTGACCACCAGGGGGCAGACGCTCAATGCAGGAGCTGCCCCCTGATGGTCAGTGCGCTCCCACAGGGGGAGCTCGGCTCAGCCACAGCCAGGCTGATGGCTGCCAGCACAGCATTGGTGGCAAGAGCCTCTCCCACCTCCTCAGCAGCACTAACGATGTCCGACTGCAGCTTAGACCTGCTCCCCGCTGGAAAGTGGACATCCCCCAAGGCCTCCTGGGTTGCCAGAGGGATGTCTGACTGCCAGCTTAGGCCTGATCCTCCAGGGAGCGGGCCTAAGACAGCAGGTAGACATCCCCCGAGGGGTCCCAGACTGCAGGAGGGCACAGGCCTGGCTGAGGGAATCCCCCCAAGTGCACAGATTTTTGTGCACCAGGCCTCTAGTTTAAGAAATAATGTGTATCTTAGCAAATAAGCATTCATTATAAACAAATGTGTATATATATTTGTGTCTTTATAAGAATTTTCTGGTCTGCAGCGTGTAATGTTATTTTGAAATATCTATATAATGTGGGAAGAGTATGTGTTAAAAAAAAGCTCATTACAGAAGTATTTTTACTGTGATCCCATTTATGTTTAAGTGTATCTAACATGTGCAAGAGAAAGAGAGATGTCTACAAGAATGAAGAAGAAAACAATGTAGCCTTCTTTATCCTCTGAATTGCTGTTGGCAGTATTTTTCATTTTAAAATGGGTAGGAAGTTATAGGAAGAGGTTAAAAATATAGATAAGCAAAATGAGGGGAATCACTCAGAATTATTCAATATTTTTTAATATATACTTTATTGATATTTTTTACAGAGAGGAAGGGAGAGGGATAGAGAGTTAGAAACATTGATGAGAGAGAAACATCAATCAGCTGCCTCCTGCACACCCCCTACTGGGGATGTGCCCGCAACCAAGGTGCATGCTTTTAACTGGAATTAAACCTGGGACCCTTCAGTCTGCAGACCGACGCTCTATCCACTGAGCCAAACCAGTTAGGGCTTATTCAATATTTTTAAAGTACTTCCATAATATGCATCGTCTCTGTTTTTAACAATTATAGGATTATGCTGTATACAGTCCTATAGCCTGCTTTTCTCATTTAATAATGTAGCATAAGCTTCTTGTAATTCTTTTGATGGATGTTTGTTATTCCAGTATCCTGTTGATTCCAATTATTTGCATTTATAAAATACTGCCATAGGCATCTTCCATATTTATTTATTTTCTGAATATGTATTAAATTCAAACACAAAGTTTAGTTTGAACACACATAAACTTTAATTCTAAAATAACTAGAAATTAAGTTTACTTTCTTAATGGTGCAATTTTGTTTGACACAGGCAATTAAATGTAAGCTGGCCTATATTGAACCATGTAAAGGGACATTGCAGTGGTCCAAAAAAGCTAAAGAAAAATTTGAAGAAAAAACTCAAGATAAATTTATGACATGTTCAGTCATTAGTAAGCTATTTTCATTTTTATATTTTGCTCTGTGATCATACATAATTTTAAATAAGAATAACATTCACCAGATCTTATAATAAATTCAGTGTGTCATCAACAAGAGTAGTGAAGATGACTTTTATTGAAATTAGGTAAAATGGAGTAGTGTCTTCCATGCTCTAGAGCAAGCATGTCAAACTCGCCACCTGGGCTGCATGTGGCCCACAACGAACATTTTTGCAGCCCAGCCAATATAACAGTATGTAAGAAACGTTTTAATAAAAATTTCATAACTTAATTTTTACAATATCCTGATATATAAAATTATTAATAATGAACTACAATGTTCTCTCATGACTCATTACTATAATCATGTTGCATTCATTTCCCTTACGCACCTAACACACAGGTGCACCATTTCTCTCCACTAATACTAACAGTGAATATTTTAGCAGCCAATTGCCACATCATTAGTCTTATACTGACTTGTTTGGTGTGCACAACAGGAAATATTTCACTTTTGGAGAAAAAGAAAAATAGGTTTATTTGTGTTATGCTTATTAATTTGTGCAGTTATTCAATGTCTGGTAAGTTAATGTTCAAGAAAAAATAATTTTTATTAAAATTTTGTTATTTGATGTTAATGATTACTCATTTATTTCAGCCCTTTGTATTCAGCATGTCTTTATAGAAATAAACCTACATTTCTATGAAAATTGAAGCTTTTGTTTTTTTGCAGTCTACATAAACTTAAAACTTGTTTATTTGGCCCATGTTAGCCTTTGAGTTTGACATACTTGCAGTCTAGAGTTTTAAATCAGTACATGAGGTTAAAATTACTATTAACGATCAAGTCACCCTTAACACAGCCTCTTGAAAGCCCTAAAGCTAGGAATTAGCTTCTCTTATTTCTGTTCGCATTTTTGCCAGGACTGTGTCCCTGATTTTGCAATAATGGAGGTCAGTGTTTAATTTGCAGGAAAGTGAGGGGAGGGAAGGCATAACTGGTAAATAGTTTTTGTTTTCATTTCATTTGACTTGAGTAAATTGAACAATAGACTCTCAGTGTATTTTGAAAAAAGTTACTTCTTTTTTGGCATTGTTTGGGTCCAAGACATAGGCTGACACTAGCCAACAATTTTGTAACCCAACAAATTGTGAAAATCAAAACTTCAATGGCACAACCTGATCTGAATCAACATGAGGAGATATATATATAATTTCTGCCTCCTTTACAATGAATAGTCACACAGTCAGTCCTTGCTTAACATGGTCATCACACAGTCAGTCCTTGCTTAACGTGGTCAATGGGTTCTGAGACCTTAAGCAAAATAACATGTAACGAAACCATTTTTACCATAGGCTAATTGATATAAACGAGTTTAGTTCCTAGGCATCTCATCAATGTTAATAACAAAATGACATAATTTGAGGACCTGCATATATTCCACTTCAGGATAATAATGTTTGTTTGTGGGATGCTGTCTCAGAATCTACTGGGGGTATTATAAAATATGCAACTTTTCTCAATTTGAAGAAATCTGAAACATGTCTCATTCCAAGGGGCTTGGATAGGGGGATTGGGAATCTTAATTATCTGAGACTTTATATGTTCCAAAGCTATGATCGACATCGGCTTTGTTGGTTTTAATGAGTACTAGTGTAGGATACACAAGACCATGTTTGCTTAGGGTTGATTTATGGGCCTTTAAGGGTAATTTTTACTATGTCATTTTTTTTCTTTTCTTTTTTTTTTAAATCCTCACCTGAGGATATTTTTCCCATTGATTTCCAGACAGAATGTAAGGGAGGGAGGAGGGGAAAAGAGAGATGGAAGGGAGGAAGGAAGGGGAGAGAGAGTGAAACATTGACATGAGGGATACACATCAATTGGTTGCCTCCTGCACGAGCCCCTACTGGGGCTAGGGAACCTGAAACCGAGGTATGTGCCCTTGCCTGGGAATCAAACCCATGACCCTTTGGTCTGAGGGCCAATGCTCTAACCAGGGGTCCTCAAACTACGGTCCGCGGGCCACATGCAGCCCACCGAAAACATTTATCCAGCCCACTGGGCGTTTTTTGCCACCGCTATGTGCATAGGAATTTGTTCATAGTTTTTTTTTTAAACTATAGTCTGGTCCTCCAACGGTCTGAGGGACAGTGAACTGGCCCCCTGTTTAAAAAGTTTGAGGACCCCTGCAACCACTGAGCAAACCAGCCAGGGCTATATCCATTTTTTTTCACTTTTCTCATACTACCATTAAATGAACCCAACCATTGTCAGATTATTAGCCTGTTTTACAATTAGGAAACTGAAGCTTAGAGATCAAGTGCTCAAGGTCACATAGCCTAGAAATGATGACATATGTGATCATTTATTCACTTTTATATAAGAAATTTTTTTCTGAAGAAATAGTTCCATAAAAGAGGATTATGATTATAAAAATTGAATCTTTAGTTTATAGAATTTTTATATCTGGCTTCTCTGATATGAGCAGTAAATTAAGGGCCTCTTAGACCTTGAGTAACCTCCACCGATTTTGAGCTTTACCCTAGATAATTATGCTTCCCAACTTTCCTTTTGATATTTATTCTGTTGATTTTGAGCTCTTCCCATGAATGTCCCCTCCTGTGGACAGCCCATCAAGACTGGGCTCCCTGCCCTAACCGGTTTGGCTCAGTGGATAGAGTGCCAGCCTGTAGACTGAAAGGTCCTAGGTTCGATTCCGGTCAGGGGCATGTGCCTTGGTTGTGGGCACATCCCCAGTGGGAAGTGTGCAGGAGGCAGTTGATTGATGTTTCTCTCTCATCGATGTTTCTAACTCTCTATCCCTCTCCCTTCCTCTCTGTATAAAATCATTAAAATATATTTAAAAAAAAAAAAAAGACTGGGCTCCCTGGGTTTTTTTCTTGACTCCTCTTTTCTCTTATTTGTTATACCAACAGAATCCAAACACTAGTCCCACCATAGTTATTAACCTTGATCAGCGGTTCTCAACCTGTGAGTCGCGACCCCTTTGGCGGTCAAACGACCCTTTCACAGGGGTCGCCTAAGACCATCCTGCATATCAGATATTTACATTA
This sequence comes from Myotis nattereri, assembly GCF_964212035.1. Lineage (NCBI taxonomy): Eukaryota > Metazoa > Chordata > Mammalia > Chiroptera > Vespertilionidae > Myotis > Myotis nattereri. The sequence goes on from NC_138076.1 coordinate 111,219,291, forward strand.
CGATTCATAACAGTAGCAACATTACAGTTATGAAGTAGCAATGAAAATAATTTTATGGTTGGGTCACAACATGAGGAACTGTATTTAAAGGGTCAGAAAGTTGAGAACCACTGATCTAGATCATAGTTACTAACCAAAAGGCCCTGCTCAACCTTAAATAGTTTTCCCCACTAACCTGCACAATGATGAGATTAAGAGGTCAAGACATTTATAATAAAGTGAACTACCACAGATGAGAATGAGAGCTTCCCATTAATATGCATTGCTACCTTATAAAGCAAGGGACATTTGAATTGGAAATAGGAGCAGAGCAGGGAGGTGGTAAAGGTACAGAACACAAGGAAAGCTGGCCCTGTTGGAATAAAGAACTTGATACATGGGAAGCAGGAAATCAGATAACTGAAAGGAACATAAGAGACAAAGTAAGGAGGTCAAAGTTTATTGAGGCTCTCAGCCTTTTGTTTCTAGATAATATACCTGGTCTATTGAAAAGTAGTTATAAATGATTTCAGGTTCTTGAAAAACATTTTCTAGTATGTATTCTTATTAGTAGATGATATAGGATGTTATTGTTGGTAACAGTTTATCTTTTTATTTGGAATCCTCATTCTGACTAACAGGTACCAGCCACTAATGTATGGAAGGTGCAGGCATAAACTGATCTCCATGCTTAGAAGTATGTGTTGCCTAAAGAAATTCCTCTATCATTTATTCAGATACTCATTGAGCAGATTCTCTATGCTGTGTCCCATAAATAAGTAAATAGGCACATGAGATATAAACTTTACCCTCAGCTAACTCCTAGTTTAGTTTAAGAAATAGATCTAATAAATAATCAACCAATTTGTTTTCTAAAAGAAATTTAGATGGTTTCTCCTAAAATCCAGTTGATTAAGGGATGGGAAAAAATTCTACTTAAGGGTTCTAGCTTGAGTTTTTGTTATTTTTAACTTTGTGCAATTTTTATAAAAACCATAAACCTTTGCAAATAATCACTGACCTAAATTAATTTTTATTCATTTTTTTGTCCTCTGGAACTTGATTGAATCTGATAAAACAGTGTAAAAACATACACAAAACAATTTTTCAATGAATATATGTCAATTTATATTTTTCTGAATCTAAAAGTTTTAAACTGTTTTTGGTTCATTATAGAACACCACACAGTAGCATAAAATGAACATTTTATTATTTTGTATATGCTATGGATGATATTGGCAATTCTTTTATGTCTGCAAAATGATACTTTTACCCTTAGAGACTTTGACATTATTCAGCAAGAAACCTCATGTACACAAAATGAAAAAAGTTTCCAGTTTTTTTAATTGCTTCATTTAGTATATTTTACAACATATTTCTTTCTTTCCCTAAACGAGTCTTAATGGTTTTATAGGAATTCTGGAAGATAACATGCTCTTGGTTGAGCTTTTTGATTCTCTTGGTGCTCCTGGAATGACTCCTATTAGTATTAATGACCAGCTAATCAAAGAGGGCCTAGCATCTTATGAAGTAGGGTAAGTACACCTGTAAACTTTTATTTTTAGTTCATATGTAACACTTTATTCACAAGAAGGAAAACTGGCATGTCATTCCCCTTTGGGTATCTACTTGGGCCATAGGTGGGATTTTTTCCCCTGTTGTTAGGTTGGGAACAAAATTGAAGTCATTGGTCTAATAGGGACTAGAGTGGCTTTTCCCTCCAACCCTAAGGAATCCTGAAACCACGAGAATGGCTCCTAGAGATTGAAGGTACATTTTAGAAAAGGATATTGGCACCTTATTTCTAGATTGAACGTCTACTTGGAAAGCCTCTTGTACCTGTTTGAGAAGAGAATTAGGAAGAGAGAAGGCAGGATACAGAATAAGCATACTGGTAGAGTACCCCACATTTCCATTTGGAGAAATGTGAATTTTCCTGGGTTCAAGCAGATACTTTGAAAGAGAAGCAGGTTTGAGCCATTGTGCTGATACTCAGGGCAGGACAATGGTTGAGATGACACTAGAAGCAGAAGGACAGAGTGGTGGTGAGGAAGAGATTGGGAGGGTTTGGAATCAAGACAAAGCAATTCTTCCACAATAGGGACTTATGCAGTGGGGTGGCTCTTGACGGATTTTCTGAAGAACTCCCACATATAACCCTTAAGAAAGCCAATATTTGATAACACCCAGAGAAGGGAAAGCCAGAGAAGCTGTGACACTCAGCAGAAGCCTGCAGTCATGTGCTCAGTGTGTGGTCTTGCTTCCCCTCCCAACCCTAACACTAGAAGAGCTAGTAGCAAAAGAGAGAGGGCCTGTCCTTTTTCCAGTATATACTGAGTGGCCAGATTATTATAACCACCTGATGTTTGTAGGCAAATTAACTATAATTTCACGCTTAAGTTGCTAGAGGGCCAGACCATTATAAATAGGGAAGCAGGTTGTTTACCACGACAGTAGAAGTGATTTTTTTTCTGAAGATATGGGTAAACAACGTGATTTAACAGCCTTTGAACGTGGGATATATTTGAACCCGAGTGGCCAGATTATTATGACCACCCCATCAGTACTTCGTTGGGCCACCTTTTGCCTTCAGTACTGCAGTGATTCTTCTTGGCATTGACTCCACGAGATGTTGAAAGGTGATGCGAGGAATCTGACACCAGGCCTGATGAACAGCACTGTCCAGTTCTGTGAGATTTGATGGGTGTGGAAGCAGCTGCCTGATGGCTCTTTTAACTTTGTCCCACACATGCTCAATTGGATTGAGATCTGGTGATTGTGGGGGCCACCTAAGCAAGGTAAAGTCTCCCTCATGTTCTTGAAACCAGTCCTGCACAATACGAGCACCGTGGCATGGCACATTGTCTTGTTGGAAGAAGCCATCTCCATTGGGATACGCCATCAACATGTTAGGATGAACTTGAACAGCAACGATACTTAGGTATGTTGTGCTATTCAGACGTTGTTCCACACGAATTAAAGGACCCAAATCATGCCAGGAAAATATGCCCCAAACCATAACACTGCCCCCACCAGCTTGAAGAGTTGTACTCATGCATCTGGGGTGCATGCTTTCATGCTGTTTCCGCCAAATTCTCACTCTGCCATCTGCATGATGCAACTGGAAACGTGATTCATCGGACCACATGACTTTTTTCCAATGCTCGACTGTCCAATCCTTGTGTTCCTGTGCAAATTGGAGACATTTTATCTTGGTGACTGCAGACAGCAAAGGTGTTCGAACAGGCCTTCGGCTTCCATATCCCATACGATGCAGTGTACGGCTAATTTGCCTACAAACGTCAGGTGGTCATAATAATCTGGCCACTCACGTTCAAATATATCCCACGTTCGAAGGCTGTTAAATTGCGTTGTTTACCCATATCTTCAGGAAAAAAATCACTTCTGTCGTGGTAAACAACCTGCTTCCCTATTTATAATGGTCTGGCCCTCTAGCAACTTAAGCGTTAAATTATAACTAATTTGCCTACAAACATCCGGGGGTCATAGTAATCTGGCCACTCAGTGTAAGTCCTAAGTGAGGAGGAGACAGAGGTGAAAGGAAACTCTTAAATATATTAGACTGAGTTTTGTTAGTCAAAGTTATTGAAATATAACATATACAATAAAAATTCACCCCTTTTAAGGTGCATAGTTATGGATTTTGATAAATATGTATGTATCATTTAAATATCTTACAATGTCATATATCAGTTGTGCCTCAGTAAAGATGAAATTTAAAAAAAAATTGTCCATCTTGTCATAAAGTATGGTTAACACACAGTAGAAGATAACATGTATGTGTCAAACTGAGAACATGCCCTCAAATTATTCATTAATATTAAATTGTTACATGGACGTATGTCAAATAATCAAATTACTTCTTCTGTTGTAGCCAAAAGTTAGAGGTACAGTTCTTTCTTGGCCATTAGAACCTGGTATTTCTTTGAGTTATTCTGTCGGCTAGTGCTCAGAGTTCATATCAGATAAGGACTGAAAACTGTCCATTAGATTTTGCAGCAAAAATCGGTCATCTTGGTTAGCTAAATCTCAAACTTATGGTGAAAGGAATTAACTTTTTCCTTTATAGAAATAGAAAATGGCATCTAATTATCTGTGGTTTGAGTCTGAACTAATGGGATATATCAAACATTCTAAACTCTTTATTTAATAATTTTGCTCCTTAACACCCTTTAATAGCATTTGTTTTCCACTTGCATTTTAAATGGCAAACATTGATACTTTTTAGTCGAGGGGAAATATTCAATTTATCAAAAAACTGAAAATTCTTGGTGAGTACAAAATATCAGTGGGAAATGGTGAAATTATGAGCAAAGTTGGTACTTTTTAAAAATCCTCACCAACGACATGCTTTTATTGATCTTAGAGAGAGAGGATGGGAGAGATTGGTTGATGTGCCCCGATGCGGTTCAAACCCACAACTTGGGTATGTGCCCTGACCGAGAATCAAACCCATGACCTTTCTGTGTAGGGGAAGACACTCCAACCAACTGAGCCACACCAGCCAGGGCCAAAGTTGGCATTTTCTTTTTACCTTTTAGGGAGAGGAGAGGGAGAAACATCGATTGGCTCTCTCCCATATGTACCTCAACTGACAAACATTGATCAGCTGCCTTCCAAACGCACCCCAACTGGTGACTGAAACCCAGGCATGTGTCCTGACTAAGAATCGAGCTGGTGATCCCCCACCCCGACACCCAGGATGAGTCACACCAGCAAGGGCAAAAGTTGGTATTTTAAGCTGTGTTTTTAAGATAGAAAGTTTGGCTTTTAGGTTTTTCTTTTTGTGCTTACTTTGGTGGTAGTTAATAACTTCTTTTTTAAGACTAAAATTGCTATTTAATATATCAAAACTGGGAAACAGTGAGTCACAGCTAAAACCCATTCATCTCTATAAGCAAATGCAAACATATTTTATGAACTATTTTTTTGCTAATGGGTTTTGTTATTTTTCAGGTACACCATCAAAGATAATTCCAAAAAGCATACTGAAGTGTGGGATCCTTCTCCAGAAGAAATTATTTCAAATGAAGTAAACAACTTAAATTCTGTGACAGCAAAATCTCTACCTAATGAGAATCTTCAGTCACTTTACAATAAGGAACTGCCTGTGCATATTTGTAATGTAATATCTCCTGAGAAGATTTATGTTCAGTGGTTATTAACAGAAAACTTACTTAATAGGTATATGATATAAGGGAAACATATATTGCATATGATTTTATTCTCTTTTCTATATTTTATTTCAAAGATCTAGAAGTCATAAATGTAGAATTTTAAAAATAGCTATATTATTTCAGCTAAATAGTCTACTTTTTACTAGTTAAAAGTGTACAGTTATTATCTTTACTGGCTAACTTCACTATATTAGAATGTATTCATTCCACAAATCCTTATTGAGCACCAATTATTTGACAGCCAGTGTTCTAAGTGTTGGGTTACAGTGGTAAAAACACGGACAAGTCTTTGCTTTATAGAGCTTAAATTCTAGTAGAGGGAGAAACAGTGAACAAATAAAATATTGAGTGTAGCAGATGGTGATAAAGACAATTTTTAAAAAAGCATTTGGGGAGGAAGATAATTTTAGAATGATCAAGGAAGACCTCACAGAGACAGTGACATTTGAAATGGATCATAAAGGAGGAAAGGGAAGTAAACCATGAAGATATCTGGGGGAAGTTCATGTCAGGCAGAGGGAAGAGCTAGTTCAAACACCCTACAGTGGAAATAGTCTGGGTAATCAAGGAAGAAAGAGATTCAGTTGGGCTGGAGTAGACATGTGGTCAGAGAATTGTATGTTGTCAGAAAAGATTTAGAAAGTTAAAATATTTTTTCTTTACGTAGTTTAGAAGAAAAGATGGTAGCTGCTTATGAAAACTCACAATGGGAACCTATTAAATGGGAAAATGATATGCACTGTGCTGTTAAGATTCCAGATAACAATCAGTGGCGAAGAGGCCAGATCATCAGAATGGTTACAGACACATTGGTAGAGGTAAATGCAGAGTTAAAAATATAGTCATGAAAGTACACCCATTTTGTATTTTTATCCTGGATTTATTTAATTCATTTTTTATGAAGCTTTTCATTTGCAAAACAAATTTTTATGTATTATCTTTCCATAGACTTAAAGTTATTGTTTTCATAGGTCTTGCTGTATGACGTGGGTGTTGAACTAGTAGTGAATATTAACTGTTTAAGAGAACTTCAAGAAAACCTAAAGACAATGGGAAGATTATGTTTGGAATGCTCTCTTGTTGATATAAGGTAGTTTTTAGCTGAGTAAATTTTCTCATTAATGAATGTGATTTTAAGTATATTTCCTTTGGGATGGGTTCCGGTCAGCTTTAATTATGCTAATATATTCTTAAATTTTCATAAAATCTAGTTAATTTTAAGGTTTTAAAGAAGAGGGAAAGATAAAAATTTGAAGCACATGTATTTTTGTGGTATTAAGGAAGTAGAGATAGATGAGTATGACAGATATCTCCATAAAATTCAAAGTGTTAAATTAAAAAAAAAAAAACTTGAGGAACAAAGACATATAGAAATAAAATGTTGCCAAAACCGGTTTGGCTCAGTGGATAGAGCGTCGGCTTGCAGACTGAAAGGTCCCAGGTTCGATTCCGGTCAAGGGCATGTACCTGGGGTGCGGGCACATCCCCAGTAGGAGATGTGCAGGAGGCAGCTGATGGATGTTTCTCTCTCATCGATGTTTCTAAATCTCTATCTCCCTTCTTCTCTGTAAAAAATCAATAAAATATATAAAAAAAGAAATAAAATGTATTTCATAAGCATAGGATTACATTGGAAAGCTAAAAATGGGTAAATTACCAAAAAGAGTGACTTTGAGAGGATTCTGGGAAAATGGCATGGTATAGTTTTTGAGTCTACTAGAATTCTACCATAAACACAGAGCAAAACTAAAAACTGTACAGTCAACACCTGAAACAAAAATAGGCAACAAGGCTTCACCTATGAGTCCCCAAATACAAGTAGATGTGGCACACAGAAACCAACCGGTATGACGTCAGCAGTAGTGTGGGAGCATGTGGAGGGAAAGTTGACTGGCTGCCAACAGCTCTGAGAAAAGGAATTGGGAAGAGCGTTTCACTGAGGCAGACAGGCCAGTATGAGAACAGCAACCCAAACAGAGAAGGGAGTAGTGCAGGAAACTTTGTAGTTAAACGCGAGAGACCTGTAATGTGCCAGTCCTGTGGTGCTGGAGCCTTCCTAGCTGTGTAAGCTCTCAGCCATCTCAGCTCCCTTCTATGACCCTACAACTGAGGAAAGACAACTGGGAAAAAGAGCCTGATTTGAGGAAGACAGAAATGGGGCAAAGAAAAGATACAGATAAAAGCAGGGCAGAGGAGTAGAGGAATATCAAGTATGAGGCCCCATTTTCTGTCACTTTGGGAAAGCAATACAACAGAACCAGGAAGCTAGAAAAGCAATATGAATCGCCCCTTTCTCCTAAGCACAGGAGATTTTTACTTAAAACATGATCAAAAGCAAGAGTTACAGTTGAATTCCATGCAAATTATTATGAGAAAAAAGAATAAGGGCCAGTTGCTCAGTGGTTAGAGCATCTGCCTGCACACCAAAGGGTTGCTGGTTCTATTCCTTGTCAAGGGCATGTACCTGGGTTACAGGTTCAATCCCTGGCCCTGGTTGGGGCATGTGTGGGAGGCAACAATCAGTGTGTTCCTCACATTGATGTTTCTCTCTCTCCCTCTCCCTCTCTCCCCTCCCTTCCTCCCTTCCACTCTCTCTAAAAATCAATGGGGAAAAAAATCCTCAGGTGAGGATTAACCAAAAAAAGGAATAAGGAGCCAAAAATGACATGCTTACAACATAATAAACTATAATCTTGACATTTCAGAATGAATTAAAACTTTTTGAAAATGATAGACACTGTGAAGAACAACATAAAACAATTAGAAAAACTCAGAAATAAGATACAGAAAAAGGATGATTTGGGGTGGTGAAGGCCTGGGGGAGGTGAGGTGGAGGTGGGTTAGACGAGGTCAATGGGGGAAAAGGAGGACATGTAATATTTTCAACAATAAAGATTTTTAAAAAGAAAAAGGATGATTTGAAAAAGATAACACTCAGGAAAGAATTTGAAAATAAAAGAAAATTCTATCAAAAATGTAGACTAAACTAGAGAAAACACAAATACACAATAAACAATGCCTTAGATAAATACAAGATAAGGACAGATTTTTGAAATTAAAAAAAAAATCAAAAGGATTCAAAAGAAAACAAAAGATACCTAAATTGACCAAAAAGAAAAAGACTCAACATATATGTAATAGGAATTTCAAAGAAGAAAACTAAAAGAAATAGAACCAAATGCTAAAAACCCAATTCAAGAAAGTGTTTCTAAAACAAAAGACAAAACTATATATTGAAAGGGAAATCAAGAATGTCAACATTGAGAGATTATCTAGTAAAATGATTGAACTTTTAAGAGAAGTAAAATCACACTGTCATCACCAACACTTTGTGTCAGAGATAATGCAGTAACATTTTTTAAATACTCAAAGTGGCAGGCTATGAGTTTTATGTCCAGCCAAACTGACCTTCAAGACAAAGACTACAGACAAACTTATATGAACACTCAGGAGTGTTGTTCCTGAGGAATCTGTAAGAGAACAAGCTTTAGGTAAAAAGACATGAGAGATTTTGAAATAAGGACTGTTGGTGAACATTACATTTACTTTACCTCAGAACTATGATTAAATGATAATTATTAGGGAAACAGTATAGCATGCAAAGTAAATATGACAATTTCAAAAATGAGGGGAGAAAGTAGAGTACCTATGAAAACTTGAATAAACTTTCTGTTTGTCTTATTGGTATTAACTAGGAGTAAGTACTTCAAATAAAATGTTGGGGGAAAACAAAAAGAGGTTACTAACAATATTGATTTTATATTGGAACTATATTACTATGTTATATAAACAAATCAGTAAAATGGTAAGAAAAATGAAATTCACTATCTGTACATAGCATGGCCTAGACTTTCAGAGAGGAACTTCTTCAAAAACACTTAAAACACAGTAAGTTGACTATACATTCTTACCAGAATATAACCTAAGGACAAAAAAGTCTCCTCCTTACCCCAATCATCAGTTGTTTTCATTAATCTCAAAGTGGGTTGTAGTGTTGTGGAATCTACTGTGCATGTATTGTGGGGTAAGTCAAAATAGTAATTACATACATATCATTAAGAACTGGTGTGGTATACAGATGATAAAGGTGTAAGACTAAGGTTAACTTACCTTGTACTCCTGATTTTGAATTATAAATATCAACAGAAACTCTTGAGGTGTTTTCATTGTTAAAAACAAACAAACAAACAAAAACACCTTTTTTTAGCCTTGTAACATGAAGGCCCAAGTCATAATGAGCTATGCTGGTATGCAAATTGAGGCCTCCAAATGCCATTTCCCTCAACAGAAATTGATGCTCTTTGGGAAAATGTTCAATTCTAGGTCTGGGGCAGGAAATGTACAATATGAGCCTAGAATATCTTTTTTATATATATATTGTATTGATTTTTTACAGAGAGGAAGGGCGAGGGATAGAGAGTTAGAAACATCGATGAGAGAGAAACATCGATCAGCTGCCTCCTGCACATCTCCTACTGGGGATGTGCCCGCACCCCAGGTACATGCCCTTGACCGGAATTGAACCTGGGACCTTTCAGTCCGCAGGCCGACGCTCTATCCACTGAGCCAAACCGGTTTCGGCCAATATGAGCCTAGAATATCTTGCCACAGCAAAAAGCAAGAAAGCTGTAAAGAATTATTAGGATTATAACAAAAGAATTCAGCCAACCTGAATAACTTCCACTGACCAAAGATGGGACAGTTTGAACATCAGTAGGATAATGGTAATTGGTAAAGCATTTGATATGTTTAAATCCCTAAGTATAAAGTGATTTAAAAAAACAAAACAAAAACTCACTGCTTACTTTTAGAGGATTTTAGGGAATCACTTCATTATTCCAAAAAGTGGTGAATAGGGGAAATGAGGTTTTGTCTTGCTTTTCCTATATGCTCTACAGTTCAATTTATAAAGTTTTTTTTATAAATATTCCAATTAACAAAGGAAGAGTGACATCATTAGAATGGCATCATTTTATAACCCAAATAAACACAGAAGGGAATCTAGATGACAGGTATCAGTTGTACTATCACAAAAAGAGAATCAGACATTGTATACTTCCTGATAGAAGTACACAGTATCACCTATGAATAGTGTTGCTGGGGGGAAAAAATACAAGCCTGAATCTGATCAAGAGTCTAGACCTCACTATGAATTGAAAGGAAATATAAGGAACATGTTAAACACTGTGGCAATGGAAGCAGCTAAGTTCAGACCATGGAAACTACCAGACAGATAACTCAGTTTCTTCAACAGAAAGTTGCAAGGGAAAGAGATGAAAGGGGAAATAATACATATCAGCCATTCATGATATATGGACTTTGTTCACCAATTCAGTCTTTTTGGAAACATCAGAAAAAAATGACCACCATCTGAATGGTTTATATTAAAGAACTAGAGGCCTGGTGCGCGAAATTTGTGCACTCAGGACGGGGAAGTGGGGTGTCCCCGGAGCCCTTGGGGGATGTCTGACTGATGGCTTAGGCCCACTCCAGGCCTAAGCTGTCAGTTGGACATCCTTAGTGCTGACACAGAGGCAGGAGAGGCTCCCGCCGCAGCTGCTGCACTCGCCAGCCATGAGCCTGGCTTCTGGCTGAACAGCGCTCCCCCTGTGGGAGCGCACTGACCACCAGGGGGCAGCTCCTGCATTGAGTGTCTGCCTCCTGGTGGTCAGTGTGCATCATAGCAATCGGTCATTCTGCCGTTTGGTTAATTTGCATATTAGCCTTTTATTATATAGGATTATTAAGTGTTTTAGATGAGATAATACTGTGATTATGTTTGTTTAAAAATACTATCTTTTGGAAATACAAACTAAAATATTTTCAAATAAAATGTTATGTCTGAGACTTGGTTAAAAATAATCAGGGATTGGGGTATGTAGAAGTATAAATGAAATAAAATTGGTCATGTATTTATAGTTGTTGAAGCTGAGTAATAGATACATCAGATTTTTTATATTCTCTCTGCTTTTGAATATGTTTGAAAATTACCAAAATAACTTTTTAAAGGTGAATTCACCAGATTTTAAATAAAATATTCAGATAATCTTCAGGTATAAAGAAAAATCTATAAATAAGATATAGCTTAAAGGGATATAGCAAAATACAGTCTGTTCTGAACAAATAATTAAAGAGGAAATATTTGGTAAAACTCAATATGGCTCTTCATAAATCTCAATGTTGACCTGAATCTTATGGTTTTCCCAGGCTAGAAAGGAGTCACAGGAGCACTTAGCATGTGTCTAATTATCCTCAGACTTCTTTCTGAACAGTAAAGAAGTGGCAAATTCCTGATTCTTGGAGACCTTCCTTCTTAGATAAATCTATGGCAATAAAGCCATAGTGTCTTTGTAACAAGAATTATAGAATCTTAGGCTTGGAATCCAACTTAGAGGTGTCATGACAGTAATTTCTTTTATACCTGTCCTAGTACATGTACATTCAAGACCTGCTTGAAAACCTCCAGTGTTATAGAGTGTATTTACCCTCAAGGAAACTTGTCTATTAGGCAGCTCCAGTTGCTAATATCTCCTTACACTGCATTGCAGTTGGTCTCCTCATGTCTTCCACACATCCTCATTTTGTCTCACAAACAAACCTCTTGATTCTTCTACCATCAGATATGGAAAGGTCGATACCACATTCCACTAAGACTACTAATATTTTTTTTCTTCCAGGCTACTAGTTTTGTCAAATAATCCTAAAATAACATGATTTTTAGATTTTTCCTGCTTCTCCAAATGTTTTTTGGTTTAAATTAGAAGAATTATTTCAGATACATTCTGAGCAATTCTCACTAAAACTATGAATGTGATTCTTTTCATTACATTTGGTTAGTGTAGTGTATTTAAATATGTATTTTGTGGAGGTGAGTTAGTTTGAATTTCTTAAGCAGTTTTCATTGAACCTGCATAGACCTTGTGAATATTAGTAAAAATCCCAGTGGTGTGAATTGTAACTCCATTTTACTTTCAGTTTTATAATGATAGTATAGAAGCTTCAAGTACATCAGTCTCTATTTGTTGACTCGATCAGAATTATCATGCCCCATCTCCCCCGAAGGAGGAGATATCGCCAACTGAAACAAGTCAGCATTTACACCCAAAGACCCAGCACTGAGCTGGAGGGCAAGATAGGCTTTGATGTCTTTACATGGGCTTTCCACATAGAGGGGCTTCATAGGCGTGACACTTGCTCTTATTTGCGGGAACTATTAGGAAACTATAGCTTTCTATACACTTAAATCATTCATTTATTTTTTTTCACCAAAATATAGTTTTACATTTATTCCTTTCAGATTTCATCTAATTGGTTTCAAAATTCAAATATTGTTTTTTAACATCTAGGCTGTCCTTTCTAATTCATTATCTGTAAATTTGAAAGCATATCTCTATGTCAGGTTGTAGTTTGCAGTTTGTGGGCCAGATCCAAGTAATGTACATCATGTATTTGGCCTACAGAAAGTTTTTAAACTTTTAAACTATCAACGTTTTCTTAAAAAAACAGGTACCACTTAAATATTTGGATTTCTAGCTCCTGTTGACAGAAATCAGAATACCTAGTTACTGAAATAACAATGTTGCCAAAAACTAATTGGCCTTCCTTCCAGAGGTTAAAAAGTCATTAGCTATTGCTAGGTAACTACTATTCACCATGGAGTAGCAGATCCATCTGTAATTAAAGCCTGTGGGGGGATCATTTTCTTGGTGCTTTGGTATACTACCTGCAGTTAACCATCATGCAGAGAAGCTCATAATTTGGGATTATATCATTTTCTCCCTAATTTGAAGCAAATCCATCTAGCCGTTTGCTATTACTTGGCTGAAAGATATAGATATAGATATAGATATAGATATAGATATAGATATAGATATAGATATAGATATAGATATAGACACATACACACCCGTGTGTGTGTGTGTGTGTGGTGTACATTTTCCAGATATGCGCACAAATAGGAATAGTACAAATCTGTTTAAAAATAAAGCTAAAGATCCCAAGACCCTTTCAATGTTATTATAAAAACCTAATGGACCATTTAAAGTTACTGGTTTATCCAACCTCTTTTTATCTTACCCACAAGGAACTATCTCATCATTAGAATAGAGGGATGAACAAAAGGCTATGAAATGGGGAAGAAAATAACACAAAGCCATGTTTAAATTAATTTCTTACTACATATGCAGTTGATTCAAATACATATGTACCTGGTGGTTATTTTATTTTTCTGTGTCCTATGCTGTTACAAAACAAGTTGTCCTTTTTTGTTTTAGACCAACTGGTGGGAGTGACAAGTGGACAGCGACAGCTTGTGACTGTCTTTCACTGTACCTAACTGGAGCTGTAGCAACTATAATCTTACAGGTGTGCAGTGGGGTTCCAATAGATATGCACTGATTATTTCATTGATGTTTTTTACAATTCCATGTATTTTCTTGTTGACAAAATAACAGTGAGCTTTTTTTTTTTTTTTTCAAACTTGGTCTTATAATACCTGTTTGGTAAGAGATGTAACATAAATAATCATATGAATGAATCAAAGCATTTACTATTCTTGAGTTGATAATTTGCATGCTACAAAACAATTTATGCTAGAGTATATTTCTGAAGCCTTTTGATATTCATTCAAACTGGAAACTTTAGTTGGGCTTCTAATGAAGTCAGGTAAACTATTTCATAAAAAGTGTGTATGTGAGTATGGATTTGAGAAGAGGGTATATATATATATATGTATACATATATACATATATATATGATATATCATTTTAGAACATTAAAAAATACTCATTGCCTCCTTTACATTTTCTAATACCTTTTATCACATTAATAATCAGAATTTTCATATATAAGTAATTTTCCCATGTTACTTTTGTTTCTGTGTGTACTTTCTTCATTTTTACGATTTATATGAAACAGAATATGTTTTGTAGTTCTTTTTCTTTTTATAGTAAAAAAAGCCACAACTGGAAAAATATATTTCAATCTATAATTTGCAGAGTTTTGGAGAATAGAGAGCTTATAACTGATGGTGTAACGCTCCCCTCCCCCTCTCTGGGGTGGAAAAAAAAAGTACTTGCCTGGGAATTTTCTTTTTGGCTTGGAGAATGTGGAGGAAATGCCTGTGAAAAGTATATTTTGTAGCTCTGGCCAGCATTGCCCAGTGGTTAGAGTGTCGGCCCATGCACTAAAGGGTCTCGGGTTTGATTCCTGGTCAAGGACATGTACCTGGGTTGCATAGTCCATCTGTCTCCTCTCTCTCCTCTCTTTCTTCTCTCTCCTTTCTCTTTCTCTCTCTTTTTTTTCCCTCCCTCTCCCTCCCTCCCTCCCTCCCTCCCTCTCCCTTCCTCTCCCTTTGTCTCCTTCTTCCTCTCCTCCCTCTCTCTTCCCCCCTCCTCCTCTCCCTCTATTCGTTGCCCCCTCGCCCCCTCTCCTGACCTCCATCTCTCCCTCTCCTCTTCCTTCCTCCCTCCCTCCCACTCTTTCTGCTTAGAGGGCTTCCCTAAATGTAGAAACATATCCTTAGGAGAGGATTAACAACAACAACAAAAAGTATATTGTGTAGATTTCATTTTTGTGTCTCATACTTACTCTGCTCTTAAACCACTAGGAAAACAACACGACATGGCCATTACCTGTGAAAATTTTTTGCAGAAATGAAAAAGGAGAGCGTGTTGATGTCTCTAAATATTTGATTAAAAAGGGCTTGGCCTTGAGAGAAAGGAGGTATGGACTTTCTTTTTTTTTTTACATCAGTTTGTGATGAAGGCTTCTTATTTACCTGTATGCTTTCCTGTCTGTGTGCTTTCAAACCTAAATTGCATCTCGTTTGCTCTTTTAAATGATAAACTAAACCTAAGGAGCCAGCTCAGAAACAGATTCCTTCATGATTGCCAGTTCCTTTATTCAATCCCATCAGCTCTTGCATATTTAAACCCCTCTTTAAACTGACATGTTTGCTTCTCTACTTTTCCCTTTGCTTTGGCATTTACACTCCAACCTAAAGGAAAGGAGATGAGGGGATGGTATAGTCGGTACCAGATCTGTACCCTTTGGCTTCATGTGCTTAGGCAGAAATGTTTAAGCTTTATGTTGACAATTCTGGTATACACCAAAAATGTGTTTTTGTGAAACAGAAATGGGTAACAGAAATGTAATTGAACAATATTTACATTTAAAGATCTTTTCAGGCACATCTTTCGCGGTTTAAGTACTTTTGGTCCATGGGGAGAATGAACATGATATTGCAATAGCCCTAGCTTCCTTTACTCTCTCTCCTTCTAAATGTATAGGTCTATGGAAATTATTGACATACTACAGGCCTGGTGCATGAAATTAATGTACGGGGTGGGGCGGGAAGGTTCCCTTAGCCCAGCCTGCATCCTCTCGCAATCCAGGACCCCTTGGGGAATGTCTGACTGCCAGTTTAGGCCCAGTTGCCCCTAACCACTCACCTGCTTGTCTGATTGCCCCTAACCACTCTGCCTCGGCCCCCGCTATGGCAGCTTCATCTGGAAGGACATCCAGAATGACATCCAGAAGGTTGTTCAGCTGTCCAGTCTAATTAGCATATTACAGTTTTATTATTATAGATGTTCCAAGTAGCCACTTTGTATTATGCATGGCCAAATCTCTTTTTTTTAATACTACACTAGAGGCTCAGCGCGTGAAATAGCATGAGACCCAGACCCGGTGCACCATGGGACCCAGCGTCAAGTCCTGCTGGTGCCACGGGACCCATCAATGCACCTCCTGGTGACCAGTCTTTGGTTGTTATGGTGTTACGACCACTGGGTTTTTATTATATAGATTATTACATGTTCTCTTATTTGGACCCCAGTCCTGATGAAATGGAAGGAGAATGAAAAATCAGAAATGGAATGGGTCATAAGGTGGTTAGCCATGCCTGCTAGATGCTAACCTAATGCTGGACAGTGGCCTGCGGCTGCCCCTGCATCTTTAGTCCCATGTGTGTCTCTTTTGGTTCACTGACTTTCCAGGGGTCCTCAAACTACGGCCCGCAGGCCACATGCGAAAACATTTATCCGGCCCGCCAGGTGTTTTTGCCGCCGCTGCCTGTCCTGCTTAGCAGCCGACTCATCCCTGACCCGCAGTGCACATGTGTGGAATGTCTGAGGGACAGTGAACTGGCCCCCTGTTTAAAAAGTTTGAGGACCTCTGCGACTAAAGCAATTCCTAATAAAGAAATGTTAAAGTGAACAATGCTGGGCAAGCTAATAGCACTAATAGATAGCATCTGCTTTTATGGAACTGAAACTACCAGCTGTCTCAAGGCTGAGAACTATAAGAGAGCTGTGGAAGGTGTGAAATTATGTAACTTTATCAATGCTTATTTCCTTTTAAAAAATACAGGAAAATAGATGAAACAAAAATTTGCTATAATTCTGCTAAAATAAGAAATGCTAGTATTTCCTAGGATTCTTTTTTGTAGGCATACTTTTTTTATAATTGTAAAGGAATAACAGGAAATTTAAAAAATGGAGTGTATATAGCATATTACCATTAACATTTAATCTGAATAGTACTATATTTTTAAGAGACTCATATTATCTTTGTGTTATTTTATGAATGTTGATAACTTGCCAGGTGTATATGTGAACTAAATTAGAATCAACGTGATTGTATTTCCCATTGACATCTAGTTGACTTATACTTAAGATGTACCAATGAGATTTGAAGAGAGAATAGCATGGAATATGAGATTATAAAGCATTTAAGTGAAATCAGTCCTTTTTTATTATGCTTATTCATAATTTAAAGTAATTTTCATTATAAATTATGTTCCATTTCATGTAATAAATTAGACTAGACTACAGCAAATATTATATTAGAAGGATTCTGTTTATATTATTTTCTCCAGAACTTTTTATTGCTCATGTTTAGATGTATTCTTTTTTGAATGTTACAGAATTAATAAATTAGATAATAGCCATTCATTATCTGAGAAGTCTCTGGAAATCCCCCTGAAACAAGAAGATTCAATGGTTACTAAGTGTATTAAAATTAACTCTGACCCTGACAAAAAAGCTGCTGATATTATCAATGAACACAGGGTGTCTGCATTTAAGGAGAACATTCTAGAAGCAAGAACCCCTGGATGCTATAAACCACCAGTTATTCCCAACATGAAAGTATTTGAGGCAGTAGTCAGTTGCATTGGTGATGATGGAACAGTATTTGTGGTGCCTAAGTCGTCAGGTAAGATCTTTTATGTTATGTAGGATTCATCAGTATAAGTCCTAGCTAGTAAGACAGACATGGATTTAAATACTTTGGACAATATTTAACCTCTTCCAACCTCATTTTCACTGGGGTTTTATGAGGGTTAAATGAAATAATGAATGCAAAGTGTTTTTCACAATGCCTAGCACATAACCAATTATTGAGACATTGGGAATAGACATTAAGCTTAAGATAAACATGGGGATGGTTCCAGGTTCCACAGATTTTTTTTAAAAAAATAAATCTTTATTGTTCAGATTATGACAGTTGTTCTTCTTCCCCCCCCCCCCCCATCGCTCCCCTCCACCCGGTTCCCACTCCACCCGCTGCCCTTAACCTCCACCCCCTCATCCTCATCCATAGGTGTATGATTTTTGTCCAGTCTCTTCACGCACCTCCCACACCACTTTCCCCCCCGAGAATTGTCAGTCCACTCCCTTTCTATGCCCCTGTTTCTATTATATTCACTAGTTTATTCTGTTCATCAGATTATTTATTCACTTGATTTTTAGATTCTCTTGTTGATAGCTGTGTATTTGTTGTTCATAATTTGTAACTTTACCTTTTTCTTCCTCTTCCTATTCTTAAAGGATACCTTTCAGCATTTCATATAATACTGGTTTGGTGGTGATGAACTCCTTTAGCTTTTTCTTATCTGTGAAGCACTTTATCTGACCTTCAGTTCTGAATGATAGCTTTGCTGAATAAAGTAATCTTGGTTGTAGGTTCTTGGTATTCATCACTTTGAATATTTCTTGCCACTCCCTTCTGGCCTGCATAGTTTCTGTTGAGAAATCAGCTGACAATCTTATGGGTACTCCCTTGTAGATAACTGAGTGTCTTTCTCTTGCTGCTTTTAAGATTCTCTCTTTGTCTTTTGCTCTTGGCATTTTATTTTTTATTTATTTTTATTTTTTATATTTTTTTTGCTCTTGGCATTTTAATTATGATGTGTCTTGATGTGGTCCTCTTTGGATTCCTTTTGTTTGGGGTTCTCTGCGCTTCCTGGACTTGTAAGTCTATTTCTTTCACCAGGTAGGGGAAGTTTTCTGTCATTATTTCTTCAAATAGGTTTTCAGTATCTTGCTCTCTCTTCTTCTGGCACCTCCATAATTTGGATATTGGTATGCTTGAAGTTGTCCCAGAGGCTCCTTACACTATCTTCATATTTTTGGATTATTTTTTCTTTTTGCTTTTCCAGTTGGGTATTTTTTGCTTCTTCGTATTTCAAATCTTTGACTTGATTCTTGCAATCCTCTAGTCTGCTGTTGGATCTTTGTATATTATTCTTTATTTCAATCAGCGTACGCTTAATTTCTGACTGGTCCTTTTTCATATCCTCCAGGGTCTCACTAAATTTATCAGCAATTTCTAGAAAATTCTTGAAAAACCTTGTAATCATTGTTTTGAACTCTATATCCAGTAGTTTGCTTTCCTCCATTTCTATCATTTGTGACCTGTTTCTTTGTCTCCGCATTTTTTATGCTTCCCTGTGTTGATAGAGTGGCTTTGTGTGCTAGGTATCCTATAGGGCCCAGTGGTTCACCCCCCCCCCCCCAATTACCTGAGGTGGACACTCTTGGTGCACCCCTTTGTGGGCTGTGTGCACAGTCTTATTGTAGTTAAGCTTTGATTGTTGTTGGTATCACTGGGAGGAATTGACCTCCAGGCCAATTGGCACTGAGAATCAGCTGTGTCTGCAGTGGGAGAACTTCTGTGCTGGAGACACCCTTCTGGGGCAAGACTTGCTTTAGTGGGGCTTTGGTGCTCACTGAGTCTGCCCCCTGAGTGTGTCCCTTATGGATCTGAGGAGTTGTAATCTGGATGGTCCCACTCTGACCAATGGGTACACGGGCTCTTGGACCTCTAAGGAGGTGCTAATTTAGCCTCTGCCTGAGGACACCCAGCAGGAGCTACAGAGAGATATGCAGATTCCCCTTCTTTGTTTGGGATTTGGAGGTGCCCAGATGAGGCCCAGTTGTGAAGCAGTGCAAGCTGCTATGGGGCCTTAGGCCTTCTTTCGGATGTTCTGGGTCTCTCTGACCCAGCTGCAGTTTGTTAGGTAATTTTAGATTGCAAAGGGCCAGGTCATTCATATGCAAAAGCCTCCACGCACAGCTTGGGTGGGACGGGGTCTCGGAATCAACAGGGTGGAGCAAACAGCTGTGGCTGCTCCTCAGCCCTGCCCTAAGAGGTCCCGGGTCTCAGTGTCCCGCAGTAATTGCTGCTAGCACCTCTGAGATAAAGCCGCCCTTGAGTTCCGCCCGATGCCAGACAGTCCATTTTCTCCCAGTGTGAGTCTGGGTCCCCAGAGACTCGCCTAGAACTGGAGTTCAGAGCAGTCGGAGCTTGTGTCTCCCTCCCGATTGAAAAAGACAGGCGCATCCTCAGTTGCCAGCCCTTTACACGCACATGTGCGCCTCTGTACCTCTGAACTTTATTTCTGCACCTCCTCTGAGTCTCAGTATGCTTTTCTCTTTCCTTCTAGTTGTAGAATTTCCACTCAGCCAGCCTTCCTGTAGTTCTGGATGATGTCCATTTTGTCTTTTAATTGTAGTTTTGACATGATTGTGCGAGGCAGCAATTTCAGGTGTTAAACTATATGCCGCCATCTTGGTTTCTCTTCCACACATCTTAAGGGGGGGTAATTCTTTTAAAAGGTACCTATGCAAGTTTGGAGGCTCTCTAAGAAAAAAAGAATATAAAATTTTATATTCATTTAGAATGTAAAAAGAAATTACCACAAATGACTAGAGATTCAGGGCCCTTTGAGAATGAATATTCAGGCTTTTCTGAGATCTCCTTAAGCTTATGTATAAGTTCTTCCTTTCTACAACCTGGTCATGTCCAAAATACTCTATAACTCCCAACAACTCTAGTATGACTTAATCTCTTTTAGTTCCATAGTAAGTCTACCTATGGATAAGATGATGGTGGCTATGGATAAGGTGATGGTGGCTATGAATTTCTTTAAATTTTTGTTTCATTTGTTGATCTCCTAAATATTATTTTTTAATTTGGAAAACCAAATAAATCTGTGTAGTTGGCTATTCTAGAGCCAAG
Source organism: Myotis nattereri (assembly GCF_964212035.1). Lineage (NCBI taxonomy): Eukaryota > Metazoa > Chordata > Mammalia > Chiroptera > Vespertilionidae > Myotis > Myotis nattereri. The sequence goes on from NC_138076.1 coordinate 111,239,771, forward strand.
AAACCCTTCTAGAAGATGTGAACAATGTTTGAGACCTCTAGCACTAGAAGTTAATCCAGACATGTGTAAATAGTCATAGTTCAAACTGCTTGACTATAATGTGCCAGGCAGTGTACTACATACTTTATATGTATTGCCCCACAATCCTAATAATGCAGATAAGCACTATTACACCCAGTTCACAGAAGAACAAACAGATTTTGAGGGTAAAGGAACTACCCAAGATCACTCAACTAAAGTGGTAGAATTATTTAAGGAAACTAATTTCAGAGCCTGTGTTCTATGCTATCAGTTATGGGGATATGTATTTACTCTGGAAATAATGGGTCAGTTAGCAATAAGTAGCATTAGAATTTTAATTTTATATCCCAGCATTCTGCTGTATCTTAGCATCAAGTAGCACATAACTATGTTCTATTTCACTTAGATGTGCTAACAAAATAACACCATAAAGTAGTTCCTTTATATTACACTCTCTGGTACATAGCTAGAGTTTTTCAGGGTTCTTGCACTCCCAGAAGAATGCTTACGCTTACGACTAGAGACCAGAATAATTCTTTACATGCTGTTAGTCAGTTGTATGTTTTGAAACATATAGAAGCTACTGACTAGAAGCTTTAATTGGATTTTTATTAAAGCTCTAATATATGCGACTGATTTTTAATTCTTTATAATATTATCTAAATGATAAAATTATTAAAGGTTAGTGATGACTTCATTTGAAAGTGGTAAAAATTTTCCTAAGTACTTTCTATTTTTAATAATTTCTTCAGAATTTGAGCTAATAAAAATGATGAATGAAATTCAAAGTAATTTAAAATGCCTTGGTCTTTTGGAGCCTTATTTCTGGAAAAAGGGAGAAGCCTGTGCAGTAAGAGGATCAGATACTATGTGGTATAGAGGCAAGGTAATTGAAGTCGTTGGCGGCACTATCAGGGTAAGTTTGATATTCTTTTGTGACTATTTTCAAGCTTAAATGCTGTAACATTAAGTGTTCTTTTAAATCTAAATACATGAAAGTTTGATAAAAACATTTTTTAATGAGTTCAATCCCGTAGGAAGACTGGTCAATGTATTACATATTTATTTGTCATAAGAATTTTTGTTTTTATTATTTGTTCGTTTTTTATTTTCTTCTGTGTGTTTTTTTTTAAGTATAATTATTAACGTGAATAACCAAAAAATATTTCCAGGTAGAGATTTGGCCACTAGTACTTTAATGGTACCACTTATTTGTCATTGGAAGCTCTGTATACATGATGTCAAGTAAAAACAACTTGCTTTCCAGTACATTACATATTTCCTTAGCAAATTCATTTACAGCCCAGTTAATTTGCCCTATCAGGATAATGGTTACTTTCAGAATACTGAGATACAGTATTTGAATTTCACACAACAGATTTAGAAAGAGCTGTATACTTTGAAAAAAAATGTGTATATAAAAAGACACATAAGAATACTTACATTTTAATAATGTATTTACAAAGTAAAGCAACTAAATCATGAGCCTTTCAGCACTTTAAAATTTCAATTTTAGGAGGGGAAGAAAATTTCTTTTTTACTTTCACGGGGCTTATTATCTATTTTATGATGATACCTAACAATTACATAGCACTTCTGATTTTATAAGGTTCTTTCACATATGTGCATCCATGTTTGTAGATATAGGTTATTTCCATTTTACTAATAGGAAAATTGAAATTTAGCATCTGATTTCTAAATTTCTGATCTAAATCTTGTGCTTTTTCTACTGGACTACAAGCTTTAAATGGTTTCAATAGAAATAAAGTGGTTTCAAATTTGGGGTGAGTATTTAAGCATATGAATACTTACAGATTCATGTATTTATATGTACATGAGTTCATTTTCACATACATTTGAATTGTTTAGATAACCCCTTTTTAATACAAAAGTGAACTGAAATTCACTTTTACTAATTTATTATAATTCATGAATTTTACATATATGGAATCCAAATAAATAAGATGGTGGTAAATTTATTTTTTCTGTTTTTAAAATTTATTTCAAAGTATTTTAATACTTTAATCATCACTTTTATTTTTCTGTGGTCGTTTTACATTTCAAGTATACACAATACACTTTCATTCCTTAACCTGATATCTTTCAAAGTTTAACCTATGATCGGCATTAAGAAATAAACATTACACCCTGGCTGGTGTTGTCAGGTGTCAGCCTGTGCACTGAAAGGGCATGAGTTTGATTCCCAGTCACAGGTACTTAACTGGGTTGCAGATTCCATCCCCGTCCCAGTAGCGGCACAACCAGTCTGTGTGTCTCTCTCACATTGATGTTTCTTTCTCTCCTTCCCTCTGTCTCCCTCATTGCCTTCCACTCTCTCTTAAAATCAATGGAAAAAATATCCTCAGGTGAGAATTAACAACAAAAGAAGAAGAAATAAACATTACATGAAACCATACTCACTCTAACTACATGTAATATACTCATATTTTTATTCAACTTTATTTCATTTTTTAAAAAAAACTTTAATTACAGTTGACATGCAATATTATATTAGTTTCAGGTGTATTACATAGCGATAAGATATTTATATAATTTACAAAGTGTTCTCCCTGATAAGTCTAGTACCCGCATGGCACCATACCTAATTATTACAATACTAGAGGCCCAGTGCATGAAATTCATGCATGGGTGCGGTCCCTAGGCCTGGCTGGCGATCAAAGCCCGAGCGTCTGGTGTGGAAGGGCAGGTCCCAGCTGACCACTGGGCCCTGGGTGGCACCCGGGTCCCTGGACCCCCGCGCGCCCCCCCCCTCCACCTGTGTCACAGCACCCGAGTCCCCACGTGGAGATGCGGTGAGCGCGGCTGGATGCCGCGGGTGCCTCTGGGCCACCCAGCAGTGCCACGCAGCAACCAAGCAGGCAGCGCGCTCTCCCAGCTGGCCTTGCATACTGGCTCCTGCGCGAACCCACCGGAAGTCCAGCTGGCCCCTGTGGTCCCAGTGGCTGCAGCCTGGCCCCCCAGAAGAGGCCATGCGGGTGAGGGGTGAGCTCCTCGCAGACGCCTGGCACCTGAGCGCGGGGGCTTCCCTGGTGTGCCAGCCCTGGCATCCTGGGGGAGGGTAACGGGGAGTGAGAGTGAGCTCAGTGGACACCCCGCATTCTCATCGCACCTCTGTCCCCAGGTAGCCAGCGAGAGGTCACAGTGCATCACTGACACCCCCCCCCCCCCCCGCCATGTTCCGCACTGCCCCCTGGTAATCAGTGCATGTCATAGCAAGCAGTCAAACTCCCAGTCTCCCTGTCAAACAACCGCCTGAGGGGATGATTTGCATATTAGGACAATTTGCAATATAGGATTACTGACTGTATTTCCTATGCTGTACTTTACATCTCTGTGATGTCTTTTTTTAAATGCTGATTGCCAAGACAACCCAAGAAGGAAGCATTGCATAGAAAGTTTCCCAAACTGTGAAATTGTTTGAGAAATACTGAGAATTTGAGAAATACTCCTTTATTAAATGTAATATAGTACTTCTAAAATATTTAGGGGGGAAGACAAAACAAAATTTAAAAATTATTCTGAAAAATTGATTATTCTCAAGGAATTTGTAAATGTAGTAGGAACCAGTTTAAGAAAACAAAAAACAGCCCTAGCTGGTTTGGCTCAGTGGATGGAATGTCAGCCTGCAGACTAAAAGAGTCCCGGGTTCGATTCCTGTCAAGGACACATGCCCAGTGGGGGGCCTGCAGGAGGCAGCCAATCAATGATTCGCTCTCATCATTGATGTTTCTCTCTCTCCCTCTCCCTTCCTCTCTGAGATCAATAAAAACATATTTTTTTTAAAAAAAAACAACAACTCTGGTTTATGTGTAAGAGAAAAATTTAGACAATAATATCCTGTGGGATGAGGAGATATGATGTTGCTTTTTTCTGATTTTTCAAGTCCAGATTTAGATATCTTTTTAATATATCTTTTTAAAAAAGAACAATAGCAGTTTCTTCTGTCCCTTGGCTTTAATACTAAATTTTAAATATAAACTGCATTTGTCCTGTTTCAGGTACAATATTTAGATCATGGACTCACTGAGAAGATCCCACAATGCCATCTCTACCCTATTTTGCTATATCCTGACACACCCCAGTTTTGTATTCCTTGTCAGCTCTATCATACCATACCTGTGAGTAAACAGTAATTGGTAGCATGATTAATTTTTAAATATTGTTTTTTATTAACAATAATTTTCTAGAAATTAGCTTGTAATTTGAAATCTCTTTCAGTTGTAACAAAAATAATAAAATACTTAATATGACAGCTAAAGGGACTTCATGAAGAAAACTACAGAATTATACTGAAGGACATAAAAACATCTGAATAAATGAAGAGACATGATATCTTCATAGATGGGAAGGCATAAGCATGTAAAAATGTCTTATTCCTTCATCAAATAAAATTTTAATAGATTTGAAGCTGGAAGTCAGATAAAGGAATGTATATTAATTATCTTTTGCTATATAAAACTAAGCTGAAACTTGTGATCTAAATTAACAGTAAACTTTTAAAAAATCTCATATAGTTTCTGTGGTCAGGGATTAGGAGTAGTTTAGCTGGGTGGTTTGGCTCAGGGTTCCTGGTGGTTCTGTAGTCAAGATGTCACTAGAGGTGCCATCGTTCCAGGGACTGACAGGTACAGGGTCCACTTCCACGTGGCTCACAGGCATGGTGTTAGCAGAAAGCAAGAAGCTCCCGTTCCTTGCTCTTAACATGTGAAAAATAACAATCACTGCTCTGTAATAAACACATCTTGTAGGCATTATAATACATATTGTACAAGCACCACATTGGTATATTGGCCTTTTCAAAAGCATATTTCTAAAGCATAAAATGCTTTAAAAGAGTATGATGGTCAAAGCTCAGACAAATACTAGTTTCCTAAGATCATTTCTATCATACACCCATGATATTCTCTGAAAACTGCTTATATATTTTGTACTACTCTCTAATGGTATGTGTTTATTGCTACTTTTGATGTATCTTCATTTACTTCATGAATTATTTTGTGAAAGTGTGAAAAATCAGTTTATTTCTCCCAAATAGGTTGGTAGTGTCTGGCAACCAGATGCAATAGAACTCCTTCAGGAACTGCTTTCAAAGAGAGAGGTGGAAATTCACATTATGGTAATTGTACTTAAAGCATATATCGATTTAAATTATTTACCATAAGGTGTTACATGTAACATCATTTGAGGGCTCTTTTTATGTTGAACGATGTTCCTATGTGAATGTAAATTACTCATTAATATAAAGAAGTTACTACTTTGGTTTCTGAGAACTTTTATAAGCATTAGAATCGGTAATTTGGAAGATTCCATATTAACAACTTATTTTGATAACGGGGAGCAGTATCAAAGAATGAGAGGCATTTAAATATACACATGGTAGTTTTCAGGACAGTGCTACTCATGGGACACTGTGCTAGGTACAGGTAAAACCCTATGCTCAAAGACCTTCTCCAGTCAGGGAAACAGCTAGACACCAGACCTAAGCCCAGGAGCTGTATACTACAGAGTCACTTGGCTGATAAAATGAGCAAGTACATAGGGACTTAGTGATGTTGAGAACTGAGGTAGCCCTTGAAGAAAAGATAAGAAAGTTCTCCTGACCAGGGAAATGGAATCCACCATGAAGCATAGAGAGACAAATGGACATGGCACATTTTTAAGAAGGAGTATAACTGTTTGGCTAGAAGAATAGAGGTTTCATGAGAAAAAGTAGTGGTGAATAGGATTTAAGAAAGGTAGAGGTCAGTCGGTGGGGCCCCATCAGAGGTTTCTAAGCAGTGAGGTAAGAAGATTAATCTGCAGCTATGCTTAAGGATTCCAGTAGAAATATACAAAACTGTAAGGAGAGTATTTCTGTATGAAATCTATAATGATAGGATGATAAAGACTTAAGAATAGCCACAGACCCGCTTGAATGAGAAAGTAGAGAAGCTTTTAGTGTTGCTTGTGTTAGTACCCAGAGCCCCTCTGGTTACTTATAGGCTCTGTGGGACTTGAGTTTATCAAGGTAGCTTTCTTTGCTACTTAGTTTAACACAGGAGAACAACTTGTAATACAGTAAGTCCTCACTTCACATCATTAATAAGTTCTGTGACTTTAAGCAAAATGAAGAGTTAAGTTTCTAGGCATCTTATTAATGTTTTAACTAAAGGACCTGCTGTATACCAAATATTGCTCAGTTTCTCTGAAACCATGGATTTGCATGCCCTGCAGCCCTTATTGCCTATCAAACCTTCCCTAGGCCCAGAGGTACAACTATGAACTGAATAGTCAGAAATTTCTGCCTTCATGGAGTTTCCATTTTAGTGGTGGGAAACAAAATTAAAAACATCTATATATATAAAGAGCCAGGGTCCGTAATGACTGTAGGCTCTACCTAACACCGGAAGTCAGTGCTGGGTTGCCGTGGCGACCCAACACTGACTACAGTGGGTGCCAGAGCAGTGACCCAGCACTGACTGCCGAGGGGGCTGCAGATTAGGCCTGGAGAGAGGCCTGCAGAGAGAGAAACAGGGTCTGATCTGCAGCCTCAGTGGCAGCTGTTGATCAGCCATTGCCTCTCTTTCTCTCTGGCTTCGCCAGCAGCCGCACCTGTTTCTCTCTGGGCCTCCGAGGGGCTGCTGATCAGCCCTGCCTCTTTGATCAGGCCCAGAGATAGGCCCAGAGACACTGACTGGCATAGAAACCAACCAGTCAGAACCAAATCTGGGTGAAATGCCAGGAGCCAATGGCTGCCTAGGAGGCAGAGCTTTTGACACTGACTGGCATAGAAACCACCAATCAGAACCTAATCTGGGTGAAGTACGAGGAGCCAATAGCTGCCTAGGAGGCGGAGCTTTTGACGCTGACTGGCATAGAAACCAACCAATCAGAACCTAATCTGGATGAACTATGAAGGCAGAACCTAAGGTGGTGGCTGAGGAGGGGTTATAGGGGCAACAGCTATTTGGTTTAAGGTATAAGAAAGTGGTTCAATTTTTTAATGACTGCTTTGGCAGTATAGTGCATATGGCTGGCTATCAGTCCAGATATAGAGATTATGTGTTTTTGTCTGCCAAGAGCATCTCCTCCTGATGAAAAAGGCTTTTCCTCCCCATTTAAGTAATCCTATCCTATATAATCTATCTATACTAATAAAAGGGTAATATGCTAATTAGACCGGGTCAACCAGCCATCTTCCAGACGTCTGACTTCCTTCCGGACAAAGCCATGGTGGTGAGGGGCGAGGCAGAGACAGTTAGGGGTGAATAGGCTGGCAGGGGAGGGCAGTTGGGAGTGAGTTCAGGCCAGCAGGGGAGGGTAGTTGGGGGCAACCAGGCTGGCAGGGGAGGGCAGTTGGGGGCAAGATCAGGCCAGCAGGGAAGGGCATTTGGGGGCAACCAGACCGGCAGGGGAGGGCAGCTGGGGGCAATCAGTCCAGCAGGGGAGGGCACTTGGGGGCGAGATCAGGTCGGCAGGGGAGGGCAGTTAGGGGTGATCATGCAGGCAGAGGCAGTTGTGGGAGAGATCAGGCTGACAGGGGAGGACAGTTGGGGGCGATCAGGCAGGCAGGCAGAGGCATTTAGGGGCAATCAGGCAGGCATGCAGAGAGGTTAGTGGCGATCAGGCAAGCAGGCAGAGGGGTTAGGGGCAATCAGACAGGCAGGCAGAGACAGTTAGGGGCAATCAGGCAGGCAGGCAGGTGAGCAGTTAGGAACCAGCAATCCCAGATTGTGAGAGGGATTTCCGACTGTGGGATCGGGCCTAAACAGGTGGTCAGACATCCCCCAAGGGGTCCTTGATTGGAGAGGGTGCAGGCTGGGCTGAGGGATTCCCCTCCGCCCCCCCCCCCGCCCCCCGTGCACGAATTTTGTGCACCAGGCCACTAGTCTATAATAATAAAAGGGTAATATGCTAATTATCCCAGACATCATTCCAGATGCCCTTCCTGATGAAGCTGGGGCCTGGGGAAAGCCAGCCCAGGTCCCAGGTGCCTGCTGGCAGTCAGAGGAGGGAAACCTGGGTCCTGGGTGCCAGAGGGAAGCCAGTGCTGGCAGCCGGGGGCAGGAAGGCCTACTCTTGCACGAATTTTCGTGCATCAGGCCTCTAGTAAAATATAAGGTATGTTAGGTAGTGACAAGTGCTGGGGAGAAAAATAAAGCAAGAAAGGATGACAGAGGTGAGGCCAGGGAGGAAGTCACATTTTTAAATATTGTGGTCAGGGAAGACATCACTGCAAAGGTAAAACTCAAGTAAAGACTTCAGAATGAGCACAAGCTATGTGGATGCTGGGAGAATAGTGCAAAGGGCTCCAAGACAAAACCACGCCGAGAGTGTTCAAGGACAGCCAAGGATCCTCTGTGGCTGGAACAGGAGGAATAAGAAAGAGAAGAAGTGGAGACAGGAGGAGACTTGTGAGACCTCTGCTGTCAGGCTGACCTGGGGAGCCATTTGAAGTTTTGAGTAAGGGAGTGACATGCTCTGATCTTATATTCTAGTGTTTTCACTCTGCCCTGATAGAAACTGGATAGTAGAAAAAGATAGAAGCAGGGAGTTCTGCTGGCAGGCAATTATAGAAACTCAGTAGAGACCTGACTTTGGACTTAGGTGGTAAATGGGACAGATCAGCTGGTGAGTATGTGTCTGCTCAGTACCTGATCACAGTCCAGGGATTAAAGAGCCATTATCATGACTCCTTCTAGACTGCTATTAATCTCTTCCATTTCTGCCATTCTTGAAATTTTAACTAAACTTCACTTTTTTACACCTGAAAATAACTTTTCTTTCTCCTTCTACTTGGTATAGTTATTGGTATCATCTAAAAATGAGGGGTAGTAAATTATATGTAGCAAATTATTTTCCAGTAAATAAGTATAAAACACTCTACCTTATTGACATGTGAATATATTTTACAAAAACCAAAATAATATAATTACTGCCTCATAACTTTCCAAAATGCCATTAAGAAAATGTTATGACATTAGTCAAACTGGTAATACTGTGATTTTCAGAAATCTAATTTCATTCTTGCTGACTACAAAATTGTAATCTTCAAACAGACTTTATTTTTATAGTAATAATCTTTTTATTTAATTTAAATAGGAATTGCCTGAAAATCCATGGGGGAAATTATCTGTGCATCTCTATTTTGATGGAATGTCACTTTCTTATTTTATGGCACACCATAAGTACTGTACTTTTGAACATTCTGAGGAGATATTAAAAGAAGTAAGTATACTATTTTTCTATAAAAATCTAAATTATAGAAAAACAAATTCTGGTTAAAATGTTGTATATTGTCTTATACCTTAAGTCTTTAATATGGTTCTACATGTCTGATATGTTGAGAGAATAGAGAATTTGTAAAATTTTTATTGAGGAAGCAATATACTATATCATGCTTTATATTGTCCTACAAAAGACTAATTGCATTAAGATTCATTTAATGTTTCTGTACCTTCAGACCTAGTGAGAAGCCCATATGTTATGTTAGCCAATGTTGTTTAAATATAGAGATGTAAGTAATAAAATCTTAATAGAATTCACTGCTAGAAGAGGACTCTCTCCCAGATAAAATATTTTTCCTTTTATTTGGCATTATAACATTTCCCCCATTTTCCTGAATACAGGAAACTCAAAGCCAGATTTTAAGGTTAGCTTCAATAAGTAGCCCAGTCCAAAAAAGCATCCAAAAATATGAAGATAGTATAAGGAGCCTCTAGGACAACTTCAGGCATACCGACATCCAAATTATGGGGGTGCCAGAAAGAAGAGAAAGCAAGATACTGAAAACCTATTTGAAGAAATAATGACAGAAAACTTCCCCTACCTGGTGAAAGAAATAGACTTACAAGTCCAGGAAGCGCAGAGAACCCCAAACAAAAGGAATCCAAAGAGGACCACACCAAGACACATCATAATTAAAATGCCAAGAGCAAAAGACAAGAGAGAATCTTAAAAGCAGCAAGAGAAAAACAGTTAGTTACCTACAAGGGAGTACCCATACGACTGTCAGCTGATTTCTCAACAGAAACTTTGCAGGCCAGAAGGGAGTGGCAAGAAATATTCAAAGTGATGAATACCAAGAACCTACAACCAAGATTACTTTACCCAGCAAAGCTATCATTCAGAATTGAAGGTCAGAGAAAGAGCTTCACAGATAAGAAAAAGCTAAAGGAGTTCATCACCACCAAACCAGTATTAGATGAAATGCTGAAAGGTATCTTTTAAGAAGAGGAAGAAGAAGAAAAAGGTAAAGATACAAATTATGAACAACAAATACACAGCTATCAAGAGAATCTAAAAATCAAGTGAATAAATAATCTGATGAACAGAATAAACTGGTGAATATAATTGAAACAGGGGCATAGAAAGGGAGTGGACTGACTATTCTCAGGGGGGAAAGGAGTGTGGGGGCTGCGGGAAGAGACTGGACAAAAATCATACACCTATGGCTGAGACGGGGCGGGGTTTAGAAAGATTATCTAGTCTCTTTCAGTATTACTCTTCAGTGCTATCATTTAAAAGGAAAGGTAATAGCTCCCACTCTCTTACAATAAACTAAATACAGTTGACATATTTTATATGTTAGCATAATTTTGAGGGTTTTTACTGTTGCAGTATTCAGATTACACCAAACATTACATTTTCCCATAGTTAACCTGAAATAATGAAATGAATGCCAACAAGGGCAAGCATCCAGTTTTTATGGAGATGAAATATGAAAGTGCCTAAAAATGATGTTACATAGTTAAAGATAGTTTTTATTCATTAACAATATTGTATTTCAGAAACCAACAGATTACAGTAAAAAGTATGAGGATGAAAGATGGGAAATAAGGTTTGAGGTAAGTTTCAATCCAAATATTCTGGAAACTTTGGATACTTTATCAGTATAAAGGATTTGATACAAAATCAGGAAGTAAGCATTTTCTTTTATATCAGCTTCATTGAGGCATAATTTACATACCATAAATTTGAACTTTTTAAAGTGTACAATTCAATGGGTTTTTAGTATGTTCAGAGAGCTGCATTCACAGAGTGCAATCATCATGACTATTAATTCCACACTTCATCACCTGAAAAAGAAACCTCACCAACAGCAGTCACTTCCCATTCTCCCCTTCCCCAGTCAGTCTCCTGGAGACCATGAATGTCCTGTCTCTGGATTTGCCTATACTGGACATTTCTCATAAATGGAATCACACAATACAAAGCCCTTTGTGGTTGGCTTCTTTCTTTCTGCATAATGTTTTCAAGCTTCACTCATGTTGGAGTATGTGTCCTTTTTATGTCTGAATAATATTTCATTGTATGGATAAACCACATTTTGTTTACCCATTAATCTGTTGATGGACACTAGGGTTATTTCTACCTTTTTGCAATTGTGAGTAAAACTACGGTGAACATTTGTGTACAAGATTTTTGGTGGACATCTGTTTTCACTTCTCCTGGGTATGAACGTAGGATTGGAATTACTAAGACATCTGGTGACTTTGTTTACCATTTTAAGGAACTCTATGAGACTGTTTTCTTAAGGGACTGTACCATTTTCTTTTTGTACTGGGAACGTATAAGAGTTCATTTTTCCATATCCTTACCAACACTTGCTGCCTGACTTTTTTCCTAGCCATCTTGGGATAGGTGTGAAGTATGGTATCTCATTGTGGTTTTCATTTGCATTTACCTGATGATCAATGATGGTGAGCATTTTTTTGTGTGCTCTTTGGCCAAATTTGTATATTTCTATTAAGATCCTCAGCTTAGGATTTTATGCCAAAACCAAAGACAGCAAAAACAAAATTAAACAAGTGGGACTATGTCAAACTAAAAAGGATCTGCACAGCAAAAGAAATAATCAAAAATGAAAAAGCAGTCTACTGAATGGAAGAAAATGTTCACAGATCATATATTTGCCAAGGCGCTAATATTCAAAATATATAAAGAAGTTAGGGAGAAACCAAGATGGCGGCATAGGTAAACACCGAAATTGCTGCCTCCCACAACAACTTCAAAAATACAACAAAAAGACAAAATGGACATCATCCAGAACCACAGGAAGGCTGGCTGAGTGGAAATTCTACAACTAGAAGGAAAGAGAAAAGCACACTGAGAGTCAGGAGCTGCGGAAGTAAAGTGCAGAGGTATGGAGACTCGAGCGCGTGTGCACACGCAGAAAGGGGCTGGTACCTGAGGACGCGGCTGTCTTTTTGAATCGGGAGGGAGTCACAAACCCCCGACTACTCTGAACTCCAGTTCCGGGAAGTCTCTGGGGACCCAGGACTCATATGGGGAGAAACTGGACTGTCTGGCAGCAGGCAGAACTCGGAACTTGAGGGCGGCTTTCCCTCAGAGGTGCTTGCAGCAATTACCGGGACACTGCGACGCACGGCCCCTTAGGGCAGGGCTGAGAATCCACCATAGCTGCTTGCTCCGCCCTTTGATTCCCTGAGACCCCACCCCACCCAGGCTGCGGCAGAGGCTTTTGCATATGAATGACCTGGCCCTTTGCAACCTGAAAATTACCTAACAAACTGCAGCTGGGCCAGACAGACCCAGAACTTCCAAGAGAAGGCCCAAGACCCCACAGAAGCTTGCATTGCTTCACAGCTGGGCCTCATCTGGGCACCTCCAAACTCCAAAAAAGGAAGGGGAATCTGCAGTTCTCTTCGTAGCTCCTGCTGGGTAGCCTCAGGAAGAGGCTAAATTAGCACCTCCTTAGATCCAAGAGCCAGTGTACCCAGTGGTCAGAGTGGGACCATCCAGATTACAACTCCTCAGATCCATAAGGGACACACTCAGGGGGCAGACTCAGTGAGCACCAAAGCCCCACTGAAGCAAGTCTTGCCCCAGAAGGGTGTCTTCAGCACAGTTCTCCCACTGCAGACACAGCTGATTCTCACTGCCAATTGGCCTGGAGGTCAATTCCTCCCAGTGATCCTACAACAATCAAGGCCTAACTACAGCAAGACTGTGCACAAAGCCCACAAGGGGGTGCACCAAGAGTGTCCACCTCAGGTAACTGGGGAGGGTGAGCCACTGGGCCCTACAGGACACCTAGTACACAAAACAGCTCTACCAACACAGGGAAGCATAAAAAATGCGGAGACAAACAGATCACAAATGATAGAAATGGAGGAAAGCAAACGAGTGGATATAGAGTTCAAGACCACGTTTATAAGGTTTTCCAAGAATTTTATGGAAACCGCTGATTAATTTAGTGAGACCCTGGAGGATATGAAAAAAGACCAACTAGAAATTAAGCATACACTGACTGAAATAAAGAATAATATACAGAGATCCAACAGCAGACAAGAGGATCCCAAGAATCAAGTCAAATATTTGAAATACGAAGAAACAAAAAATACCCAACCGAAAAAGAAAAAAGAATCCAAAAATATGAAGATAGTGTAAGGAGCCTCTAGGACAACTTCAAGCGTACCAACTTCAGAATTATAGGGGTACCAGAATAAGACAGAGGGCAAGATATTGAAAACCTATTTGAAGAAATAATGACAGAAAACTTCCCCTACCTGGTGAAAGAAATAGACTTACAAGTCCAGGAAGCGCAGAGAACCCCAAACAAAAGGAATCCAAAGAGGACCACACCAAGACACATCATAATTAAAATGCCAAGAGCAAAAGACAAGAGAGAATCTTAAAAGCAGCAAGAGAAAAACAGTTAGTTACCTACAAGGGAGTACCCATACGACTGTCAGCTGATTTCTCAACAGAAACCATGCAGGCCAGAAGGGAGTGGCAAGAAATATTCAAAGTGATGAACAGCAAGAACCTACAACCAAGATTACTTTATCCAGCAAAGCTATCATTCAAAATTGAAGGTCATATAAAGAGCTTCACAGATAAGAAAAAGCTAAAGGAGTTCATCACCACCAAACCAGCATTATATGAAATGCTGAAAGGTATTCTTTAAGAAGAGGAAGAAGAAAAAGGAACTCTTACCATTTACCACAGCATGGATGGAACTGGAGAGCATTATGCTAAGTGAAATAAGCCAGTCAGAGAAGGATAAACACCACATGATCTCACTCATTTGTGGAATATAATGAACAACATAAACTGATGAACAAGGACTGATCCAGAGACAGAGAGGCATTGACTGAACTGTCAGGCCTTGGAGGAAGGTAGGGGAGGGTGGGGGTAAGGGGGAGAGATCAACCAAAGGACTTATGTGCAAGCATATAGGCCTAACCAATGGACACAGACAAAGGGGGGGTTGAGGGCATGAGTGGGGGGCGGGGGGGTAGGGGGTAACGGGATAAGGACACATATGTAATATCTTAATCAATAAAATATATATATGTAAAGAAGTTAGACAACTCAATAGCAAAAAAAAAAAATTAAATGGGCAGCCCTGACCAGTGTTGCTCAGTGATAAGGGCATTGGCCCAGGCACCGGAGGGTCATTGGTTTGATTCCTGGTCAAGGGCACATACCAGCATTGCAGGTTCGATCCCAGACCTGGTCAGGGCATGTGTGGGAGGCAGCCAATCAATGTGTTTTTCTCACATGGTGCTTCTCTCTTCTTTCCCTCTCCCTTCCTCCCACTCTTTTAAAAAGCAATGAAAAAAATACCTTCTGGTGAGGATTAATAACAAAACAAGAAAATAATGGGCAGAGGATCTGAATAGACATTTTTCAAAAAAATACATACAAATGGTCAACAGGTATATGAAAAGATCCTCAACATCACTAATGATAAGGGAAATGCAAATCAAAACCCTAATGAGATATCACCTCACACTTTTTAGAATGGCTGTTACCGAAAAGAGACAAGTGTTGGTAAGGATGCGGAAAAAAGGAAATCCTTTTGTACTGTTGATAGGACTGCAAATTGGTGCAGCCACTATGGATAACAGTATGGAGGTTCCTCAAAACTTTAAAAATACAACTACCTGATGATCCAGCAATCCCCTCTGGGTATATATCTAAAGGAAACAAAATCACTGTCTTGAAAAGATAACTTCACCCCTACATTCACTGCAATATTATTTACAATAGCCAAGACATGGAAACAGCCTGATTATCCATTGATAGATGATTGGATAAAGAAAATGTGATATATCTATGTCTATAAGTACATAGATATACACACACACTATGGAGTATTATTCAGACATAAAAAGGAAACCCTGCCATTTGTGACAACATGGATGGACCTTGAAGTCATTATACTATGAAATAAGTCAGAGAAAGACAAATGCCATTTGATCTCTTATATGAGGAATCTAAAGAAGCTGAGCTCACAGATACAGTGAAAAGATTAGTGGTTGCCAGAGGTGGGGGGGGGCGCTAAAGGTGGGGAAAATTGGTGAAGATGGTCAGAAGGTACAAACTTCAGTTATAAGATAATTAAGTCCTGGGGATGTAATGCACAGCATAGTGACTGTAGTTAACAATGCTATATTGTATATTTGATAGTTGCTAAGGGAATAAATCTTAAATTTTCTCATCAGAAGAAAAACAGGTTTTCTAACTATGTGAGGCAATTAGCTAGACTTATTGTGGTGATCATTTTATAGTGTGTACCTATATGAAATCATTATGTTGTTCACGTTGAACTAATACAAGTTTATATATCAGTTATATCTTGTGCCACGCCAGCACGGCCAAGGGTAAACCTGAGGGAGGGCGGTGAAGGATTTAGAAAAAACAGACAAAGAGAATATAGCTGGGGCTGGGTGGATCTTCCATTCCTGGATAAGGATAGAGAAAGATCCCTCCTGTAAGCTGAGGCTTTATTTTATAGTCAGAGACAAAAAAGGTTGTGGTCAACATAGTTACAATGTTCTTGTGGGTTTCACTTGTTTTGGCAGCACTTGCTGCACCTCCCACAGCCCGTCAGCTACCCAGGAAAGATCTAGGGAGGGTCATAAGGTCAAGCTTAATTATGCTAAGAGGGCTGTGCCCTCCAAGCTGGGACTTGTTTGTGGCTCTGCCACAGGTCAATACAAGGCTTAACCCTATAGCCCAGTGGTTCTCAACCTTCCTAATGCCATGACCCTTTAATACAGTTCCTCATGTTGTGGTGACCCCCAACCATAAAATTATTTTCATTGCTACTTCATAGCTGTAATTTTGCTACTGTTATGAATTGTAATGTAAATATCTGATATGCAGGATGTATTTTCATTGTTACAAATTGAACATAATTAAAGCATAGTGATTAGTCACAAAAACAATATGTAATTATATATGTGTTTTCCGATGGTCTTAGGCGACCCCTGTGGAAGGGTCGTTTGACCCCCATAGGGGTCGAGACCCACAGGTTGAGAACCGCTGCTATAGCTGCTCCCTACAATATCTCAGTAAAACTGGGGGAAAATAGAAAGTAAAAATAAAGAAAAATGGAAAAAAGATGTTCTCTGCCCCTTTTTAGCCAGTTTTTAGCTAGTGACCTCTGGTTTACCCACCCTATAATATCCTGTTTTTATTATTGTAAGAGTTGTTTATGCCAAAACCGGTTTGGCTCAGTGGATAGAGCGTCGGCCTGCGGACTGAAAGGTCCCAGGTTCGATTCCGGTCAAGGGCATGTACCTGGGTTGCGGGCGTATCCCCAGTAGGAGATGTGCAGAAGGCAGCTGATCGATGTTTCTCTCTCATCGATGTTTCTAACTCTCTATCTCTCTCCCTTCCTCTCTGTAAAAAATCAATAAAATATATTTTAAAAAAATAAAGAAAGAAAGAAAAAAAGAGTTCTTTATATATTCTGTATACAAGTCCCTGATCAGATTTGCAAATATTTTCTCCCATTCTGTGGGAGAAATTTTCACTTTCTGGGTTGTATTCTTAGAAGCACCTGAATTTTTAATTGTAATGAGTCCAATTTATATGGTTTTTATTTTGTCACTTGAGCTTTTTGGTGAGGGAAGTAAGAGTTATAAGTAAAAGTTTTCTCATTTATAAGTAGAACTTCATTCCTATTATAAAAATACCCCATAAGCTTGTTGTAAAGTGATTTGTAATCAGTCAGTAAATTTAACAGTGGGGAAGTCACTTTTTGCTTAACTCTACTGATTCAGATATGTTTTATTTTGCCACTAGTTTGGAAATATTAAATACTAATAAATTAATCTACAAATTTGAATGTGATGACTTTAGTTCTTATGCTAATTACTATATGAAAAAACTTTCTAAAAGAAAAACTTCCCACATTTTTATATTTGTAACTTTCTATTATTCCTTATGCTTGTATAGAGCTTAAAAAAGAGCACTAATTTTTATGATATTTACAAATCATTTTGGATTTCCTATATTACTTTAGTTTTTATTATAAAATTAGAGGCCTGGTACATGAAATTTGTGCATGGGGGCGTGGTCCCTCAGCCTGGCCTGCACCCTCTCCAATCTAAGACTCCTCAGGGGATGTCCGACTGCCAGTTTAGGCCCAATCCCTGTCGGACATCCCTCTCACAACTGGCAGTCAGACACCCCTCTCCTAACCGGCAGTCAGACATCCCTCTCACAATCCGGGACCACTGGCTCCTAACCTCTCGCCTGCCTGCCTGAGCACCCCTAACCACCTCTGCCTGCCTGCCTGAGCACCTCTAACCACCTCTGCCTGCCTGCCTAATTGTCCCCTAACTGTTCCCCTGACAGCCTGATCACCCCCTAACTGCTCCCCTGACAGCCTGATTGCCCCTAACCACCTCTGCCTCAGCCCCCACCACCATGGCTTTGTCCGGAAGATGTCTGGTCTAATTAACATATTACTCTCTTATTGGTATAGATACATACTTATACTAAAAATAAATGCTATGTTAATTTGAAAAGGAAAGAAGTCCAAACACCCCAGTCATACTAGACAGTGGTATTACTGTTAACTATTTGTCAACCATCTTTCCAGAACATTTTGTATGTGCAAATATGTATACATAAATAAACATTCATGTAGTGTTTTTTCATACAAAATTTTTTAAATTGAGGGGGCAAGAGAATTCTAAAGATCTTTCATTTATTCATCACATTTTGGTCCTGCTATCTGATGAAACCATTTTGTGGTTTGCATGTATCAGAGAGCTTGCTTTCTGCCAATTGTGTAAGTTACATTGTCCTGAATTTTGATAGTGTAATGGATTTCTGAGTAGTCGTTCTGAATTTGAATTTATTTGTGGTGTTTAGGAATTGCTTTTGTCTGAAACAGAGACCCCTATTTTACCACCATATTTGCCTTCATCTCTGCCTCCCCCAGAAGAACTCTATGCTGTTCAAGTGAAGCACGTGGTCTCACCTAATGAGGTATGTAATTTAATTTACATGATTAGTTGTTAAAAACATAACATGCAATCTTGGTCTTAAACTCTAGGATTGTTCATGTTTCCATCTTACTGACTTTAAATAATTGAAACTTGGTGACCTCTAGTTTGCCCATCCTGTAATGTCCTGTTCAGACATTTGTTTACATTTAATAAGGCAAGTATTTCTTAAGCACTGGCTTGTTTTCCCAGTGTTGCCATAGTTATATTTATATCAAGTATTTAGATTTTTAAACTGGACCTATTTCCACCTATGAAATCTTAGACATCTCACTCCCCTGTCCTCTTCATTACATGAAGTCTAGACACTTTTCACACTGCTTTGTATTTTTCCATACCAGTGATCACCTTCTAATGCCCTCTCCACTTTCTTACTTTTCCATACTAGAATGTCACTCCACAAAGACAGGGATTTTTGTCTGTTTTGGTCACCAGTGTGTCCCCCAAACCTAGAATACTGCATGATAAATAGTAGGCACTCAATAAATATGAAAACGTCCTTGGCCAACAAAAAAGCAAGCAATGACAGTGCAGTAGTGCAGAGTCCCTTCAGCCAGTTTACACAGTAAACCTTTCCTTCAATGGCAAGGAAAGGATTTGCTCTATAGTTTATTCAGAGAGCATAGGGGTGTACAATTACTATTGGTTTTAATAATTTTTTTGGTATTATTTATTGCTGCATAACAGATTACCCCAAATTTAGGAGCTTAAAACAACACACAGGAGAGTCAGGAATCAAGAGCATCTTAATTCAGTACTCGCTCAGGATCTCTCAAGGTCACAAGATGTTGGGGTTAGGGAGGGCGTTGCAGGATTCACTCAAAAAAACTCACATGATGCTGCCTGGGGGACTCAGTACCTTGCCCTGTGGGCCTCTCCCTTGGCCTACGTGGCTGAAAACCTCCCTGAGAGAGCAGTCAAGGACAGCACCATCAAGACAGAGGTCTCATATCTTCTATAATCTGATCTTGGAAGTCACATACCCTCTGTCATGTCCTTTTGGTCACAAAGTTCAGCTCTGGTATGATGTGGGAGAGGAACTTTGCAAGGGATCACTGGGGCCACCTTTGGAGATTATCTACTGCAGTGATTTCATCTGTAGAAATGAATACTAAAAGAAGTTTTCTCCTTCCCTTCTCCCCACTTAGGTGTACATTTGCCTTGATTCTGTAGAAAATTGTAATCTCTGTAACCAGCATAGTGACACAGATGACAGTGGAGTCAGCTGGGAATCTGAGTCTGAAAGCCTCAATGAAGCTCTGCGGAGGTTCAATACTAATGTGGAGACCTTCCCACCTCTGACAGACTTCAGAACAGGTAGCCCACACTTTCTGAGTACAATGGGATTCTTAGTTTTGTTTGAATGGGCTGGTGAGGTTGGTGATTTCTAATGTTACCACACTCCCTGGATGTGCTGATCTCTGAATCAAGATGCTGTAGATGACCTTTCCCATTTTCTAAGTGACCTAAGAGGTTAATACTCCCTCGGGCACTTTCATTTTCCAGAACTTGAGCTCATTGGAATTGCACGAAGATGTTTTGTCTAAGCTTAAGGTTTTGCCACTAGCTCAAATTGTGAGAGTTGTTATTCAGACCCAAATGGCAGTCATTTTTATTGCAAGCCACCTAAACTGGTGATTTTAGAGTGGGGGCCTGGGAGCTCAGATTGTGTCCTGTCCTCTCAGAATATGTCAAACCCTGCTCTCTCTTTTAAAAAAACAAACAAAACAAAACATATTTTTATTAATTTCAGAGAGAGGAAGGGAAAGGGAGAGAGATAGAAACATCAATGATGAGAATCACTGATCAGCTGCCTCCTGCACGTCCTCCACTGGGGATCAAGCCCGCAATCCACGCATGTGCCCTGATGGGGAATTGAACTGTGACCTCCTGGTTCATAGGTCGACGTTCAACCACTGAGCCATGCCAGCTGGCTCTGCTCTATTTTTTTCTTTTTAACTTATTCTTACCCGTATTCATTAAGTATATGTGATTCTCCTGTGAAGAATAGTACACTGCTTACTTGTGTCAATGGTTCCTGAGTGCTGTGTGGCATCTCTGCATTTCTGTCCGTATGCGATACAGAGTTGTACTTACTCTGGGTGTTTTGTACATACAGAGGATATGCTAAAGCAAAGGAAGACATCTGCCTTCATCAGTTGTGACTCATATTTGACTGATAAACAGCCCTTGGAATTCCCTCTGCCTGCAATGTTCTTCCCCAGAATGTGAGTTAGGTCTCTGCCTAACTCACCCTCTATTGCAAGTCTTTCCTGACTGCCTGTATTGTGGCACTGCCCACCACCTTCCCTGCCCCATTATACTCCATGCCTTCTACTCTCCTTTGTTAAGTAGGGACTCCTAGTACTGCAGTGACCAGCAATTAGGGCACCTTGCACAAATATTTGTGGAATGAAAGAGTAAATTCATTATGATTTTTTTTTTCTTGTTGTAAACTCAGATTTAAAGTCTGGAAGAAACAGTTCTTCCTCATTGTTTTTATCTCAAGGGAAGTCACACAATCTGTGTGATGTGATGATTCATGGAGCTGTACACATGTTTGTACATTCTTCTGTAGGCCCTTTATTCTTTACTAGAGGCCCGGTGCACAAAAATTTGTGCACTCCAGGGGAAGGGGGGGTCCCTCAGCCTGGCCTGTGCCCTCTCGCAGTCTGGGACCCCTCGGGAGATAACACCCTGCTGGCTTAGGCCTGCTCCCGGGTGGCAGAGGGCAGGCCCAATCCCTAGGTGCAGCCCCTGGTCAGGTTCAGAGCAGGGCCGATTGGGGAGTTGGGGTGCCGCCCCCTGTCATGCACAGAGCAGGGTGGATTGGGAGGTTGCAATGCCACCCTCAGTCACGCTCAGGGTAGGGCCGATTGGGGGGTTGGGGCACCGGACCCAGTCACACTCAAGGCAGGGTCAATGGGGAGGTTGTGGCGCCACCCCCTGTCACGCACAGAGCAGGGCCAATCTGGGGGTTGGGGCACTGCCCCCTGTCACACACAGAGCAGAGCCCATCAGGGGGGTTGGGGCTCCTTACCCTGTCACGCACAGAGCAGGGTCGATCAGGGGGTTGGGGAGCTCCCCCCTGTCACGCACAGAGCAGGGCCCATCAGAGGGGTTGGGGAGCTCCCCCCTGTCACGCACAGAGCAGGGCCCATCAGGGGGTTGGGGAGCTCCCCCCTGTCACTCACAGAGTAGTGCCAATAGGGGAGTTGGGGCACCGCCCCGTCACCCACAGAGCAGGGTCGATCAGGGGGTTGGGGTGCCGCACCCTGTCACACACAGAGCCGCAGGGCAATTGGGGTTGGGGAGCTCCCCCGAATCAGGCACAGAGCAGGGCTGATCAGGAGGTTGGGGCACCTTCCCCTGTCACAAACAGAGCAGGGCAGATAGGGAGGTTGTGGCCCCGCCCCCTGTCACACACAGACCCATAGGGCGATCAGGGGGTTTGGGCACTGCCCCCTGTCACGCTGATTCCGGTGCCGGGAGGCCTCTCTGCTCCGCTGATCCAGGTGCTGGGAGGCATAATACCCTTTTACTATATAGGATAGAGGCCTGGTGCATGGGTGGGGCTGGCTGGTTTGCCCTGAAGGGTGTTCTGGATCAGGGTGGGGGTCCCCACTGGGGTGCCTGGCCAGCCTGGGTGAGGGGATGATGGCTGTTTGCAGGTGGTCACACACCCTTCAGGGTGGGGGTCCCCACTGGGGTGCTTGGCCAGTCTGGGTGAGGGGCTGAGGGCTGAAGCTCTTAACTGCTCCTTTTTTTCTTTTTTTTTAATTCTGGGCCAGCTTTAGCTCTGGCTCCAGCTCTTAGGCCTCTGCTGCTAAAAGCAGGTATCTGGTTTGTTTAGGTTCTATAATCGAAACAATGTATAACTCCAGCTCTGAGATCCTGGCTCGCTGAAAGCAGGTTTCTGGGGTTTTGTTTAGCTTCTATATTTGTTACAATGTTTCAAACTGCAGGCTCAGAGGCCGGCAAGGCAGGCGGGGAACGTTGGTTTCCTCCGTCACTGAATCAAGCAAGCCTCATGTTAGTTTCAAGCTGCTGGGCTGCCGGCCGCCATCTTGGCTGGCAGTTAATTTGCATATCTTGCTGATTAGCCAATGGGAATGGTAGCGGTCATATGCTAATTACCATGTTTCTCTTTTACTAGATAGGATTATGCACATATACCAGTTGATTTATAAGCAAGTGCCTATTAAAAATGTACATTTAAGTAAGGAATTTATGTTGAAGGAGTTGCTTTATAGATTTAAAATAGGACAACTAAGTAGGGTTTTTTCAGTGATTTTTGAGAAGTAACCTTAACAATATTTATGAAGCTGGAAATGTTAATGGTTGGAAGGGACTGTTGACCAAGATTCAGTCAGTTGTATACTATACAGACAGCTCTATAGATGAGATTCTTACTGTTCTATTGCTAACCTCTATATATTCAAATTATTTACAATTCTGATAAAAAATATTTAAAAAACCTCAACATTAGAGGCATTTAAATACCACCTGGCCCCAACTACTTCCCTCTGTGGAAATTTTGTGGAAGATCTATTTATATAAAAACCCTGGGTGTAACATCACAACCGAGGCTCGACCAACCAGAAGGAAGTCAGTCCTGCAGGGGTCGTCTTGGAAACGGCTACACCCTCCCCGAGCTGTTTCCCGCGAGGGCCATGAGGTTTTAAGCAGGAACCCGCCCTTGGAGCGTAGACACACTGAGTCCTGGGTGCTTTTAACCACAGCTGCGCCCTCCCCAAGCTGTTTCCAGTAAGGGCGAGGTTTGAGGCAAGGAACCGGCTTTCGGAACGTGGACTTACTGAATCCTGGGTCGCGTTGCCAATGGCTGCGCCCTCCCTGAGCTGTTTCCTGGGAGGGTGAGATTTGAGGCAGCAACTGGCCCTCGGAGCATGGAGGCATATCTTTATAAAGTTTTAGTACGTTATATTAGAGGCCGTGGTAGTACTGTTTTACCCACAGCGTCTACAGGATTGCTGCAAATTTACTTCTCGGTGGAAGCACCTTTCATTCCCAATATAAATTACCCATTCCACTAAGTGAAATTTCAATTTCTAGACTCGATATAAACAGTGAAGTTGCTACAACTATTAAAAAGGCCCAACTTCTCATTATTGATGAATGCACCATGGCATCCAGTCATGCTATAAATGCCATAGACAGATTACTAAGAGAAATTTGAATGTTGTATTTGGTGGGAAGGTTCTTCTTGGAGGGGATTTTCGACAAAGTCTCAGTATTGTACTGCATGCTATGCGACCAGCCATTGTACAAACAAGTTTAAAGTACTGCAGTGTTTGGGGATGTTTCAGAAAGTTGTCTCTTACAACACATATGAGATCAGAGGATTCTGCTTATAGTGAATGGTTAGTAAAACTTGGAGATGGTAAGCTTGATAGCAGTTTTCATTTAAGAATGGATATTATTGAAATCCCCTGTGAAATGATTTGTAATGGATCTATTATTGAAGCTACCTTTGGAAATACTATATATATAGATAATATTAAAAATATAGCCAAACGTGCAATTCTTTGTCCAAAAAATGAGCATGTTAAAAAAGTAAATGAAGAAATTTTGGATATACTTGATGGAGATTTTCACACATATTTGAATGATGATTCCATTGATTCCACAGATGATGCTGAAAAGGAAAATTTTCCCATCAAATTTCTTAATAGTATTACTCCTTTGGGAATGCCATGTCATAAATTAAAATTGAAAGTGGGTGCAATCATCATGCTATTGAGAAATCTTAGTAGTAAATGGGGTCTTTGTAATGGTACCAGATTTATTATCAAAAGATTACAACCTAACATTATCGAAACTGAAGTATTAACAGGGTCTGCAGAGGGAGTGGTTGTTCTGATTCCAAGAATAGATTGGCCTCATCTGACACTGGCCTCCCATTTAAATTGATTCAACAACAATTTCCCATGATGCCAGCATTTGTGATGACTATTAATAAATCACAAGGACAAACTCTAGACAGAGTAGGCATATTCCTACCTGAACCCGTTTTTGCACATGGTCAGTTATATGTTGCTTTCTCTCGAGTTCAAAGAGCATGTGATATTAAAGTTAAAGTTCTAAATACTTCAGCACAAGGGAAATTAATCAAGCACTCTGAAAGTGTTTTCACTCTTAATGTGGTATACAGGGAGATATTAGAATAACTTTAATCACTTTATCAGTCATTGTTTGCATCACTGTTTTTATATCATGTTTTTGTTGTTTTTATATCATGTTTTTGTTTTCATATCATGTTTTTGTTGTTTTTATATCATGCCTCTGTTGTTATATCCTTTTGTTACTGTTTATTAATTTATATATTATTTTCATATACATTTTACTAATTTCCTTTCATCTCTCACACTTCTATTATAGAGAAAGGGCAAATAGCAATATTAAAATATTTCTGCTAATTAATTCCCTTTTAATGTGCACGAATTTTGTGCACTGGGCTAGTAGTAATATGATAAAGAAAGGGAGGGCTGGAAGTAGAGCAAGATAGGTACCCAGTGTATTCTGTCTGCTGTGAAGCACATACTATTATAGTCATTGTTCCTCAACTTTACTCAGGCCTGGCATGCATTAGCACATTTTTTACTGAGCAAAGGTTTATACCAGGTACATGGTGGGAATGTGTGAGAACTAGTGGGGAAGCAGAGAAGGAACATGTAAACAAATCCACTATGAGAAGAACAGCTCATATTAAAGCTGTGGCCTGATGCTATTGGGTCAGAGAAACCATGCTAGAAGTTGGCTTTATGAAGTCATGTTGGAGTGATTTTTGAAAGAACAGATGTTTATCATAAAAAGAAGTGCATAATTCTGAAGCTGTGAGAGAAAGGTTTAGAAACATGGAGTTTAGGAGATTAAAAATGTCGACAGAGTAAGTGGATGCGGCACGGACACACTCCCAGGCACTAACTGGAATTATAACTAAACTACAGAAAAACTTGCTGAAAAAATCAACAGAAGACTTGCTGGAGAGAACCCTGATACCTGCATACCGAAAGTGGAGACCGCATAGAGACTCGTAGGAGGGGCAGAGGCATGAAAGGGCTGGCCAGCCACCCACAGACAGCAACTGAAGTTCCAAAGAAATATCTCAGTGGTGGGGGGTTGCCACTGAGAACTCTGGGATCTAATACCCAAGCTGGGCCCCCCAACAGAGAGCACCAGAACCCACATAACATCTGGCTGTGAAAAGCAGTGGAGTTGCTATCCGCCAGGGAGCAACAGCTGGAAATTCAGGCATTGTCTTAAAGGGCCAATGCACAAAATTCCCTGTAGAGACACCGACCTTTGTGCTCTAGGGAGGGCAGAGTGGACTGGAGCTGTATGAGCAGAAGCCAGGATGGGGACTCAGGGGTTAGAGCTCAGAAGGCAGACACCCCCAGTTTTCTGTGCTGAGTCATTCCCTCATGCAACAGAGGGCATCTTTCCCACATGTACATTTGCCTCACCTGGGAGGGGGCGAAGACAGTTGATCCACCTTATTGGAAAACACCTTGCCCTGAGGCCACTTAGACTAAAAATAACAATTAGCCTCCAGGCAGAAGGAACTGCCCCACCCTGTTGAAACAAAACTATCACCACACCTGAAGATAATTGCCTGGGGCCATTCAAGTCAGAATCCTATCAGTCTGTAGACAGAAGGGGTCTCCTGAGGCTGTGAGTCTTTGCCTGATACAGTTAGTCAGAATCAGCATTTGATGCTGTTCTGCACTAGAGATTGAGAGGCGTAGAGGAACTACTTAATACACAGTCACAAACCCAAACAGATAGCCAAAATAAGGAGACAAAGAAACAAACTCCAAATGAAAGAGCAAGAGAATTCTCCAGAAGAAGAGATAAGTGAAGCAGAGATAAGAAATTTATCTGAAACCGAGTTCAAAATAATGATGGTAAAGATGCTCAACAGCATGAGAAAATATATAATAACTATGAAAAAAGAACAGTTGGAAAAAAGAATGACGTCGCACAAATAAAGAACACATTGGAAGGAACCCACAGCAGATTAACAGAAGCTGAAAATCAGTGAATTAGAAAACAGGGTTGAAAAAAATCACTCAATCAGAGAACCAAAAAATAAAACACACACACACACACACCAATTTTAAAAAAGGAGGACAGCTTAAGGCAGCTGTGGGACATCATGAAACATAACAATTTTTGAATAGCAGGTGTGCCAGAGAGGCAGAAAGGGAGGAAGGGATAGAGAACGTGTTTGAAGAAATAATAGCAGAAAATTTCCCTAACCTGATAAAGGAAAAAGGTACACAAGTTCAGGAAGCACAGAGAATCCCATGGACCAAAGAGGTCCATGCCCAGACATATCATAATTAAATGCCAAAATTTCAGGACAAAGAGAGAATCTTAAAGGCAGCAAGAGAAAAGCAAACTGTTACCTACAAAGAACCTTCCATAAGGCTGACACCTGATTTCTCATCCGAAACTCTACAGGCTGGGACGGCCCCTGTGAGGCTGAGACGGCCCGTGGGAAGCCGAGAAAAATACCACATGATCTCACTCATTTATGGATAATAAGGACCATTATAAACTGATGAACAAAAATAGATACAAAGGCAGAGCAGCATTGAACAGACTGTCAAACTACGGTGGGAAGCCTGGGGAGGGTTGGGGGGGTAAGAGATTAACCAAAGGACTTGTATGCATGCATATAAGAATAACCAATGGACACAAGACACTGGGGGGTAGGGGAGGCTGGAGAATGTCAAGGGAGGGGGGAAGGAGACATGTGTAATACTCTTTGTAATACTTTAAGAAATAAAACAAAATTAAATATAAAAAATAATAAAAAAATAAAAACCACTCAACTGCTGCCAAAAAAAAAGCCACTTCATTCTAAAAAAAACCCAAAAAACCTGTGGTGCATTTTTATCATGGAATATTATGCAGCTGTAAAAAAGAAGTATCTCTTACTCTTTGAGACAGCATGGAGGGACCTGGAGAGTATGATGCTAAGTGAAATAGTCAGAGAAAGACAAGTATCACATGATCTCACTCATATGTGGAATCTAAGTAACAAAGTTAACTGATGAAAAGAGTGGATCCAGAGACATGGAAGCATGGAACAGTGTGTGGAATCTCAGAGGGGAGGTGGAGGAGGGTGGGTGGGTGGAAGGTAATCAACCAAAGACCTTGTATGCATATATGCATAACACATGAACACAGACAATAGGGTGCTGAAGGCCTGGGGCAGGGGCAGGCTGGCGGGGGTCAATGGGGGGAAAAGGGGGACATATGTAATACTTGTAACAATAAAGATTTAAAAAATAAATAAATAAATAAAGGCCTATCTCTGGCCAGGTGGTTCCTTTGGTTGTAGCATTGTCCCATACACCAAAAGGTTTCAGGTTCCATTCCCAGTCAGTGCACATACCTAGGTTGTGGGTTTTATAGAGAAGTTGGTAGAGGCACAAATTTGAAAGCAGGAATAGCAGAAACTGTCTTATTATCTTTTGCAGAAAATGATGGTCCAAATGAAACAGGATTTGGGGAATATAGAGGTGGGGACTGTGGAAAGGTGACATAAGCCCTGGGCAACAGCAGGACTAGGAACCATAAGCATGGGAGAATGCCTTTCTTCAAAGTTTATAAAGTCTAAACAGAAAAGAGCACAAGCCAACATACAGCTAATTGTTGAGTGTTTAATTCCGAATAATGGATATACGGTGATTGCATTTTCTTAGTACTTTACTGTGTTTTGAAAAAAAAAATTGACAAAATAAAGGGCAATGTGATTTTTCCCTTGTTCTGTCTTTCCAGAAATGCCTTGCCTTGCGGAATATGATGATGGCTTATGGTATAGAGCAAAGATTGTTTCCATTAAAGAATTTAATCCTCTAGCCATCCTGGTTCAATTTGTGGATTACGGATCAACTGAAAAGCTGACGATAAACAGGTTTTAAAAAGTCAACTTATTTGAATTAGGATTCTTAGTTTCCTTTTTTTCTTTGTTTTATTATTTTTGTTTTGTTTTAAATAATTATTGGGAAGATTTTGCCTCTTAAAGAAAATACCTTAAAGCTGTTCAGATACTGGGATTTTTTTTTAATTTTTTTGTTGTTGTGGTAAAATAAACTTATCATTTTAGCCATTTTAAAGTATACAATTAATTGTCATTAAGTACATTCACAGTGTTGTGCCACCATTACCACCATCCACTTCTCAGGACTTTTTCATAAATCCCAAACAAAATCTGTAGCCATTGAACAGTAACATTCCATTCCCATTCCCACAGCTCCTGGTATCGTATATTCTACCTCATACAAGTCTAATCATACGATATTTGTTTTTTAGTATCTTAGTTTACTTAGAGTAATGTTTTCAGAGTTCATCCAATTATTGCATGTATCAGAATTTCATTATTTTTGTGGGTAACATACCATTGTATGTATAGACCACATTTTGTTCATTTCATCTGTTGGATACTTGGTTGTTTTCATCTATTGGCTGTTGTGATTAATGCTGCACTGAACATTACAAGTAGCTGTTGGAGTTCCTGTTTTCAGTTATATAAATTGCTGGGCCATACAGTAATTCTGTTTGACTTTTTGATAAAATGATATAGCTGCCAAACTTCCATAACTGCTGTATCATTTTACATTCCCACTAGAAATGTATAAGGGTTCCAATTTCTCCACATCCTAGCCATTCCCTATTTTCTGGGGGGTTTGTTGTTGTTTGTAATATCTTTTTAAATTGTGGTAAAATACAGGTGTCACAAAATTTGCCATCTTAACCAATTTTAAATGTATACTTAAGTAGTATTAATCATACTTACATTGTGCAACCAATCTCCAGAAATGTTTTCATTTTGCAAAACTGAAACTCTGTAACCATTAAATAGAAATTCCCATCCCCCTTTACCCAGCCTCTGGCAACCACCATTCTCCTGCCTGTATGAATTTGACTATTGTAGATATCTAATATAAATATTGATTTTTGTGACTAGCATATTTCACTGAGCATAATGTTCTCAGGGTTCATCTAAGTTGAAGCATGTGTCAGAATTTTGTTCCTTTTCAATGCTAAATTGTATGTATAATACTACATTGTATGTATCCATTCATCCATCAGTGGTACTTAGGTTGATTCTACCTTTTGGTTATTGTGAATAATGCTGCTATAGGAGTACAGATAACTTTTAGGACTCTGCTTTCAGTTCTTTGGGGTATGTACCCAGAAGTGCAATTGCTAGGTCATATGCTCATTCTATTTTTAGTATTTGGAGAAACCACCAAACTGTTTTCCGTAACAGCTGTATCATTTAAAATTCCCACTGAGTGTCCCAAGGGTTCCAGTTTCTCTTCACATCCTCCCCAACACTTTTTTGTGTGATAGTTAGTGGTCATCCTAATGGGTGTGAGGTGGTATGGCATTAGTGGCTTTGATTTGCACTTCCCTAATGATTAGTGATGCTGAGAATCTTTTCGTGTGTGTTGGCCATTTATATATCTTCATTGAAGAAATGTCTATTTTTAAATATATGTTTACTCTCATTCTTTCTGTAAATTGCCTTTTTCACTGTTGTGCCCTTTGCAGGTTTTTTGGGTTTTGGTTTTTTTTCGTTAATCCTCACCCAAGGATATTTTTTCCATTGATCTTTAGAGTGGAAGGGAGGGACAAAGGAAGGGAAAGAAAGAGAGAAACATCGATGTAAGACACAGGAATTGTTTGCCTCCTGCATATGCCCTGACCAGTCTAGGATGAAACCTGCAACCCAGATATGTCCCCTTCACCAGGAATCGAACCTGCGACCCTCTGGTGCACGGGTTGACACTCTAACCACTTAGCAACACTGGCCAGGGCTCCTTTGCAGTTTTTAATTTGATGTAGTCCTTTTTTTCCCCTCATTGCCTGTGCTTTTAGTGTCATATCCAAGAAATCATTGCAAAATCCAACTTCCTGTTTTATAGTTTTAGCTATTAGAGAATTTTAATTGTAACATTCTAAACATTTTAAGAATTTCTTTTGTGACAGACTACGTCAGATTCCTCTTCACCTTATGCAGTACCCAGCCCGAGCCATAAAGGTTCTATTGGCAGGATTTAAACCTCCCTTAAAAGATTCAGGAAAGACAAGAATACCATATTGTCCCAAATGGAGCATGGAAGCTTTGTGGGCTATGATAGACTGTCTTCAAGGAAAACAACTTTATGCTTCTTCCATGGTAAATATCTGTCTTAATTTGCCAAAATCCTTTTCAAGCTATTTCTAGGGTCCCTATTAACTTTCTAAAGTGCTTTCTATCTGTTCAACTCTGGTTGCAAAAATGCTTTAATTAAGGTATATAAAGCTGTAAATACTATTGGATTAATTTTAAGACTTACTAAAATGTCTTAGTGATGTTATGACTAAGATAAAAGTGATCAAGTCTGTATAATCAAGGACCTGATGAGTCAATAAGGAAAACATGCAAACCACTAATTAATGAGGCAGAATGAAGTAAGTCCTATAAGATAAGCTAACTTTGGGGCGGGGGCAGTATAAGAAGCAGAAATAATGGGGATATGCTATTGAGCTCCTCCTTAGTAGGCACTCCAGTACTTACATTGAAAAAGTAGGTCAGGGAAGTGACATTCACACTGCATCCTAGCAGATGAGTAGGAAAGACCAGAGGGGGATTCTGATCAATCATAGAAAGGCTTGAATTTTACTAATATCATAACTATACTAATTTTGGATTATGTGATGCAGTAGAAGCTATATCAAAATAAAAAACTTAAGGTGGTGGTTGGTGTAAATGTGCTTTCTTCTTTAGAGGTCAGCATGTCATAAAGGGCAGCCCACAGGCAGGATCCAGCCTGCACGCATGTTTTATATAGTGCTGTCTTAAAACTGGAAAATTTTACCCCCCTCCCCCAAAAAAGTCTATACTTCTGACTTCTAAGTATTATAAAGTAAAGGAACCCTAGCTCTCCCTTCCGAATGGCAGTCAGAGGTGCAGCAACAACCCTTTTAGATGGAAGCATTCTCTTCAATTCATCCCAACCCTCACATTGTTGTTTCACCCAAACTTCTGATTTGAGGACCCAAGATTTTGGGATTCCTGATGTTTTGGTCGTGACAAGAATGAGGGTTTAATGAAACAGTGCTGTGAACTAGAACGTGTTTTTAAAAAAAAAAAAAAAAAAAACAACAACAAAAAAACAAACAAAAAAAACCTGTATGTATCCAGCTCCTATCTGTGTAGAATGGTGTAAATAGCTTGTACAGTTTCTCTCAAGAAACCCTTGAAAGAAACAGGGCAAGTAAGTATTCTTAGAGATACATATTTATTCACCTCTGTCAAAGTTAGGTCAGTTTCTACATAGAAATATAATGCTTAATGTGTAGAATGTAAATAAATTTTAACAAGAGTAGTAGGGTTTTTTAAGCCTGTTGGCTCAATCTAGGAAAAGTTTGTGGAGGAGTTTCATTTTAAATAAACGGGAAGGATGAAAAAAAAAATATGATTAGTAGGAAACCATTATATGCCTTTTAAAAGTACAGAGCATAAATCATAAATAAGCTTGAGAATGTCTTTTCCTCCCTGCCAGACGTAGGAGGGGAAAGGCAGCAAAGACATTATTGTGCTTTCTTGACAACTGCTTCTTAATTTTAGGCTCGGGCACCAGAACAAATAGTGACACTGTATGAAGATGAACAGTATCCAGTTCATATGTCATTAGTAGAAATGGGGCTCGCAGAGCGAGATGAATGATGTAAGTGTGACTTGTTTACCTGTATAGTTGGCATAAAGTAGGTGACTAGTATAGACAAAATTAAGGCTAAGTTGCCCATAAAGGCACCTTTAGACTTTTCTTGATTTCTCAAAGGAATGGCAACAGAGCTCAGTAAGAGCTTTGTCTTTATCCATTCACATAAAGTAACAAGTGATTCAGGAACTAGACTTGAACATTAACATTAAGCAAAGGTTTAAATAATACACATTTTGTTTTTCAGGTATACAGCCCAGGAGAACGTTTTCTGTTGTATGTAGACCATTTCAGGCTTGTTTTTCTTTACTTGTTCTGCAATAATGGTGGCTCCCTATTTTCCCCCTACCATGTTGAATTGTTATTGTTTGGAAAATAGTTAATAAATATTTGCTTTCAAAAATTTTGTATTCCTATAATTTTGAAATATTTTAGACCCATGGGGAAAAGACATTTTAGTTCCGTTTATAATTAATGTATATTAGAAAAGATATTATCAGTACAGTTGTAGGCACATGTAGTGCCCCTTCCCCATTCTCTTCCCTGTAGAGGTGAACACTACTATGAATTGGGTGTTTATCATTCTTATATAGATCTTTATAATTTTTTACTGTCTATGAATGCATCCCTAAACAAAGTGTTACTCTGTATATTTTTAAATGTGTGCAGTGCCACACAATTACCGTTACTTTCCTATTTTATTTCCGTTGTTTATCCGTATTGGTATATTTTATTCACTTTATTATGTCCATCTGTGTACACAATTTATTCTGTTGCTAGATATTTTTAAGTTGTTACCAGTTTTTTCTCAGTTACAAGTATTCTTCTGTAGGAGCCCTTGTGTACATGTGGGTGGTTTTCTAGTGTATTAGTAGTACAAGGTCATGGATAATTGCTTTCCAAAAGGGGGTTTTACAAGTTTACTCCATCATGAGTTCTTTGCCAACACATGCTGTGGCCAGACAATTATTTGCAGTGTATGGTACAAGTATAAAAAGGTAGCCCATTATAGTCACTTGTTTATTTGTTCATATCCTTTGTCCATTTTTCTATTGAATTGTTTGTAATTATCTTACTGATTTGTAGGATTCTTTATGCATTCTGGATATTGAATCCTTTGTCAAGTATATGTATCTTTTCTGAGTTTGTGGCTTATTACTATTTTTTGTGGCATTTAAGAAAATATTTTTATTGATTTGAGAAGGGAGAGGGAGCAAGAGATAGAAACATCAATGATGAGAGAGAATCATTGATTGGCTGCCTCCTGCATGCCCTCTACTGGGGATGTAGCCCACAACCCGGGCATGTGCTCTTACGGGAAATCAAACGGTGACCTCCTGGTTCATAGGTCAACGTTCAACCACTGACCCACACTGGCCTGGCTTTGGAATCTTTCTGTCACTTTTTTGTGGCTTTCTATGTCTTATTTAAAAATCCTTCTCCCCCTGACCCATGTGCTCAGTGGTTAGAGCATTGGCCAGCACACCAAAGGGTCACGAGTTCAATTCCTGGGTTGCAGGTTTTATCCCCAGTCAGGGTGCATGTGGGAGCCAACCAATGGATGTGTCTCTCTCAAATCGATGTTTCCCTTTCTTTCTCCTCCGCCACTTCCACTCTCTCTAAAAAATCAATGGAAAAAATATCCTCACATGAAGGATTAACAAACAAAAACAAAACAATTCTTCTCTATCCTGAGGTAATATATCTTTTATTTTCTTTGAAAAGTTTTTACCTTCATATTAATTTCTTAAATCACCTGAAATTAATACATTAAGCTTTGAAAAAAAAAAAGTCATTGCAGCCCTGGGCAAGTTGCTCAGTTGGTTGGAATGTCATCCCCACCTGAGCACCAGGCCTCTATCCTATATAGTAAAAGGGTAATATGCCTCCCAGCACCGGGATCAGCGTGGCAGGGGGCAGCGCCCAAACCCCCTGATCGCCCTGCAGCTCTGTGTGTAACGGGGGCGGGGCCACAACCTCCCTATCCGCCCTGCTCTGTTCATGACAGGGGAAGGCGCCCCAACCCCCTGATCAGCCCTGCTCTGTGCCTGATAGGGGGGAGTTCCCCAACCCCCTGATCGCCCTGCGGCTCTGTGTGTGACAGGCTGCAGTGCCCAACCCCCTGATTGACCCTGCTCTGTGTGTGACAGGGTGCGGCGCCCCAACCCCCACCCCCACGGGCCCTGCTCTGTGTGTGACGGGGTAGAGCCATAACCTCCCCATCGGCCCTGCCCTGAGTGTGACAGTGGCGGCGCCCCAACCCCCCTGATGGGCCCTGCTCTGTGTGTGACAGGGGGCGGTGCCCCAACCCCCTGATCCGCCCTGCTCTGTGTGTGACAGGGGATGGTGCCCCAACTCCCCTATCGGCCCTGCTCTGTGTGTGACGGGGGAGCTCCCCAACCCCCTGATCAACCCTGTTCTGTGCGTGACAGGGTACGGAGCCCCAATCCCCCCCATGGGCCCTGCTCTGTGAGTGACAGGGGGCAGCACCCCAACCCCCTGATTGGCCCTGCTCTGTGCGTGATAGGGGTGGTGCGGCAACCTCCCCATCGACCCTGCCTTGAGTGTGACAGGGGCCGGTGCCCCAACCCCCAAATCGGCCCTACCCTGAGCATTACTGAGGGTGGCATTGCAACCTCCCAATCCACCCTGCTCTGTGCATGACAGGGGGCAGCGCCTCAACTCCCCAATCGGCCCTGCTCTGAGCCTGACCAGGGGCTGCACCTAGGGATTGGGCCTGCCCTCTGCCACCTGGGAGCAGGCCTAAGCCAGCAGGTTGTTATGTCCCGAGGGGTCCCAGACTGCGAGAGGGCACAGGCCGGGCTGAGGGACCGCCCCTCCCCCCAGAGTGCACAAATTTTTGTGCGCCAGGCCTCTAGTATATATATAAAAGGCCAGCGACTGGAATGGCAGAACGACCAGTGGCTATGACGTGCACTGTGGCAGCCAACCAGCCTGATCCAGGCCCCAATTAGCCCCCAACACTCCAATCGGGCGGGGCTGGCTGCCAATTGCCTGCAGCCCCTCCCCCACACTGGCCCGATGGGCCCCCATCAGGGCAGGCGGGCCGGACCCCACCCGTGCACAAATTCGTGCACCAGGCCTCTAGTAGGTCATAACATACAGGCACCTGTAGCCAATCAGCTATGCCCCCTCCAGTCTCAAGTGTTACATTTTGACCAGTTACAGTGTAACTGCTCATTATAACTGCTTTCTCTTCAGTTCATCTATACTCAAAGAATGAACTTTTACCTATTTTATTTTCTCATTTCGTTATAATTAAAGAACCTCTGTAACAGATAAAATGCTTTAATTTTTGTACTAATTATACCTAGTAATATTCTGACTAGTAAAATGCTTACTCGTGTAGATTTTCTGTACAAGTCCTTGTTCTGTGGCTAATGTTGTGGAAACGCTATGCAATATTGTGTATCTTGTACTTTTTTTAAAAAAATCCTCACCTGAGGATATATATGATTTTTTTAGAGAAGAAGGGAGAGAGAGAAACTTTGATGTGAGAAACATCAATAGGTTGCTTCCCATATGCACCCCAACCAGGGATCAAACCCACAATCTAGGTATGTGCCCTGACTGGGAATCGAACTCACAACCTTTTTAGTGTATGGGATGATGCTCCAACCAACTGCGCCACCCAGATGGGCATACTTGTTTTTTTTTATAAGGATCTCCAACCAATAAAAGCACCTACTTATTTTTAAAGTTTATACAGTTTATAACAATAATAGTCTTTCCTTAGGTGTTAACAGAGTAGGAGAATTAAAAATGAAAGCTGTCCTTGTACATTTCAAACGTTATGAAAAGCTACAAATTTTATTTTATATTCAAACAATCTTTTTCATTTATATATACACACACACACTACATATATATAAATTAAACCAAAAAATCCACAAGAAATGTACATTTTTAACAAGAAATCAAGTTAGTGTTATTTCATGATTACTCACACCCCCAGGATTATTACAATTTTGTATCTATTAGAACATTACCATCCTTGTCTTTAACTCTTACTCGACCAGATGTGTATTTTGTTTCTTGATGACCATTTGCATAGACAGTTTTAACAGTGCCATCTGGATACTCCCGTCTCTTGAACTGGGCAGTGTGTAGTTCTCTCTGGCCATTATTAAACTCTATGATTTTTCTGCCATCTCTGTAAATTTAAAATAGAATTTAATTTTGTATCCCTTTCTCTGCACAAAATCTTCTTTGCAAATTCTTCCAGTATTCCTGCTATAGGGGGATAATTCCAGTTATCAGATTAGCACTTAAATGTATCCATAAAAAGCTTTTTTAAAATGATGCATTCACCACAAAATGCTTAGGTTTGTTTTGTTTTTTAATTAACATGTATTCTGCCTTTAAGAAAACTAGGCACTGTATTAAAATACGGCTTTCAGTTTTGACATTATTCTTTACATAAAGTTAAAAGCCACCTGAGTGTTTGTTTGCATCAGGCCAAAGAAGGAAAAGGGCATGATCAGACCTGAAGCCAGTGATGAAGCAGAGTAAGGAAAATAGTTAATACCAAGTTGACTGCTTGACTGTGTGTCTGGGACATTCACACAGGGATATGAGTACAGAGGAAAAAAAAAAAATTGGCCAGGAGTTAATACCTGAAGACAGAGAGAGGAGTCCAAGGAGTTTTCATAAACATTCAAAGTGTAATATACACATAAGATTTTCCCCCAGTTTAGGAACAAATTGCTATTTACTTAACACCAGATAAAGAATTCATGTTTCTACTTTTTTTTTTGGGGGGGGGGGGCAAGTTTATATCATAGAATTCAAGTTCAATGCATCTATGTGTTAGTTGTATTCATTCAGGTTAATGGGTGCTTAACTATCACTCTAGGTCCTGAAGTCTAGGAGAAGAAGGTTGACAGACCTTCACCGTGGTTTGAATTAAAATGGTGATACATGATACTCATTATACTGAGAAGTCAGTTAAAGAAGTTTCTAACTTCTAGAAACAGGACATTCAAGGGTGTTGACTTTAAAGAATGGGGTCAGGGTGGCCAGAGGAGAAAAGTGCTTACAAGGTGACAAGAAGGTCATGAAAATGAAGATATAAGTGAAAGGAGAAAGTCTGGCTTAAACACGGTGGCCATTGTTGGATCATCCTTAAAACTGTCAGGGCAGCTTTTCCTTCTGGGTCTCATTCACTGTTTTCAAATTTCACCAAATTTATTTATAAACAACTAATTGCCATTCTTCTTTCCTAAAGTGCTGTATAGACTCTTTTTACGTCTCGAGGATTGGTTTATATAATAGGATGTTTCTCTCAAACTAGTTCTAACTCCAAAAGGCTAAGAACACTTCTCATCTGCTCTCTATGTGTCTTTGCTCACTTCTAAACTCACTGAAATTGTCAGCGATTTACACAAATGTTTAAAGATTTTATTTATTTACTAGAGGCCTGGTGAATGACATTTGTGCACTGGGGGAGGGAGGTCCCCTCAGCCCAGCCTGCACCCTCTCACAGTCCGGGACCCCTCGGGGGATGTCCGCCTACAGGCATAGATCCCCCAAGGGGTCCTTAGCGCTGCTGCGGAGGTGGGAGAAGCTCCTACCACCACCACTGGCCATGAGCCCGGCTTCTGGCTGAGCGGTGCTCCCCCTGTGGGAATGCACTGAGCACCAGGGGGCAGCTCCTGAGTTGACCATCTGCCCCCTGGTGGTCAATGTGTGTCATAGTGACCCGTCGTTCTGCCTTTCAGTCGATTTGCATATTAGGGTTTTATTATATAGGATTGTTAATCCTCACCCAAGGGTATTTTTTCCACTGCTTTTCAGAGAGAGTGAAAAGAAAGGTTTGGGGTAGCCGAAACTGGTTTGGCTCAGTGGATAGAGCGTCGGCCTGCGGACTGAGGGGTCCTGGGTTCGATTCCAGTCAGGGGCATGTGCCTTGGTTGCGGGCAGATTCCCAGTGGGAGATGGGCAGGAGACAGCTGATTGATGTTTCTCGTTGATGTTTCTAACTCTCTATCTCTCTCCCTTCCTCTCTGTAAAAAATCAATAAAATATATTTAAAAAAAAAAAAAAGAAAGGTTTGGGGTAATGGGGGAGAGAAAAACATCAATGTGAGACACTTTGGTTGCTTCCCACACACACCCCAACCAGGGACAGGGAGAGAATCCACAACTCAGGTATGTGCCCTTGACTGGGAATTGAACCCCAGACGCTTCTGTGCGTAGGCCGACACTCTAACCACTGGGAAACATTTGCCATGACAAAATGTCTTAAGATTTTAAAAATTCAACTGGTAATAAAAGTTGAACCATGCAAACTAGAAAAATCTAGAAACAAATTTAACAGGTATCATACCGTTGTACTCTGACAATTGTACCATCTGGGAAAATGCTTTCTTCTTGTCCATCAGCAAATAAATTTTTGATAGTCTGGTCAGGAAACGTGATTTCTTTTCTTCCATCTGGAAAGTGTTTTTCTGTTTTAAAAAGGTTACTATAAATATTTTATTTTTAAAGGAAGGGCATAATTTAATAAGGAGAGGGCAGGGCAAGTTTTTACCTATTTGTCCACTTGAGAAATGCAAGACTTCTAGTCCTTCAGGGTAAGTGGTGTGAGTGGTCTGGGCGGCTGCATAGTAGTAGATCTGTAAAGACACAGAGTCACTATGCCTTTTCTTCAGAGATGTGTACACTACAGATAAAACAAGCCCTGAGGAAACCTACCACTCTCTCATCTGGCATGACCTGCTTTACATCACCATTGAAGAAAGTGACAGTGACAGTCTTTCCATCTGCACTCACTTCTTTTCGAGTTCCATTTGGAAACAATATAACACAGCACCCATCCTTATAAACCTTCTCTATCTACAAAAAAGGAAAACATTATTAATATAAGATGTCCTCCTGAGACCATGTGACAAAATAGCCCTCATTCTCTTCCTAATTGCCTACTTTGAAATTTTTTCATAAAAATACTAACTTTCCTTTTGAGAGAATGTTTTTCAACTCATAATCAACTTCACTTATCAACACATCACCATCTTTATTTCCCTTATTCCCTCAAACAAACTTCTTGGTGGAGCTTTTTAAAGTAAACTGCAGATACCACCTATAATCACTTCAATAAATACCAGTAATGAAAGGATTTTTATTAACATACTAAAACCATTATCACCCCTAACAAACTACCATTCCTTCACCATATAACCATCTACACTGTTTTCCCTAAATTCACAAAGGCTTTTTATAGTTCATTTGAATCAGGATCAAAACCAGGTCCACACACTTAGTTGATATGTCTTAAATCTCAACAGTCACACTTATGCCAATTGTTGAAGGAACTGCATCACTGAACAGGTAAAATTTCCCACGTTCCAGATTTGGCTGCTTTCCCAAGATGGTATATCTAACATGTTTCTCTTTGCCCCTGTATTTCCTAAAAAACTAGGAGCTAGATAGAGGCACGATTAACTTCTAGTTGAATTATTCTGACATGAATACTTTGTAGGTGCTGCTGTGAGCTTTCTATGGCCACAGCACTAACTGGGTCGCATCAGTCAGGTCTGGCATGAAGCCCATCAGCCTTTCACCTAGGGTTTCAGAAGTCACTGGTGACTGCTGCCTAGATCCTTTCCTTCATCAGAGGTGGAAATCTGATGATTCCTTAATTTTCTCACTCCCTTCCCATTTATTAGCTGGAATTCTTCTACAACATAAAGGCTTTCCTCATCAACAGTTTGTTTCTCTAAGCAGAGTTTGTACAGGAAAAGTCTACCTAGTACCTTTTGAATTGTTCTTTGTCCTTCTCTCATTCCTCAAGACTAGCAATGAACTCTGGCCTTAAGATTAACTTCAATTAAAATGAATCAGATTAGAGTATTTGGAAAAGTTTTCCATAAAGCTGAGTAAAAATTCCCTT
This sequence comes from Myotis nattereri, assembly GCF_964212035.1. Classification (NCBI taxonomy): domain Eukaryota; kingdom Metazoa; phylum Chordata; class Mammalia; order Chiroptera; family Vespertilionidae; genus Myotis; species Myotis nattereri. The sequence goes on from NC_138076.1 coordinate 111,279,723, forward strand.
ATCACCTCCCCAGTAACAAGCTCTGTTTATATCCTTTCCCTTCTCATTCTCTCTTCAAGTTGGAACACCCAGCCAGGCAGCAGCTTGCATGCTCACAACCTTTCCTAGGCACAGGGAGAAAACTGCAGGCTGACAATGGAAAGAGGCACCTGGTCCAGGACACATTCAGGAAAGGCTGCAGGGAGGCTGAAGCTTTTAGCTGTGTACTGAGGGAGAATAAAGGGTTTGGACAAAGGGACTCCATTCTTCCTTTTGCTGCATTTCTAAACTAGAAATGGCAACTAATGCATATTCTATATTCAGCATTTTTTAAAATATATATTTTTATTGATTACAGAGAGGGAGGGAGTGATAGAAACATCAATGATGAGAAACATCAATGATGAGAGAGAATAGGAAAGAATCATCGATCAGCTGCCTCCTGCATGCCCCCTACTGGGGATCAAACTGCAACCCTGGGCATGTGCCCTAACTGGGAATTGAAGTAACCTCCTGGTTCACAGGTTGACACTCAACCACTGAGCCACACCTGCCGGACTATATTGAGCATTTTTAGAGAAGTCCAAAGATTCAAGCTGAGGTCATGCCCCAAGGTATTAACATTTTTAAGCTCTATAAACAGTCTTAAAGATCAATTATTTTAGAATCTAAGTGTTTCAACTCTATTTTAACCCATGTTTATTTTTTATAATATTTTTAAAATTCTAACCTTTCCATCAGGATGACTGATTTCTCCCTGAATTTCTTCTTTTTCCTCTTTTTCATCCTCCTCTTTATATTCAGGATCTGGGAAATCCACTGAGTCAATAGGCTCCCTGGGTGTGGCAGTCTGTAAGGATAAGAGGCTCTCAGCTGTCTTGTAGGACAGCGGTTGCCAACCTTTCGGATCTCCCGGACCACCGGTTGGCGACCACTGCTGTAGGACATGTAATAACATTTCAAGCAGCTAAAACTGAAACATACTTCAAAAAGCTAGATTCTACTATTATAGGATCTATGACCGGTGTTTGGTGTTATATAGAAAACATGTGCAATGTTAAGTAAAAAGCCTCCTTTATAAGTCATTTAGAAACTTATGTCAGTTAACTAATTGACTTTAAGCCTGAGTCATGTTTGAATATATAAAAATATATTTACTTGTCCCTTATCCAAACTGCATAAGTCACGAGAAGGCACAGACTTGGATCTCCGAGATGGATTGCCTGTTAGAATATAATTCAGAGTTTTAATATTTAATTGAAAGTTTTAAATTAACATTATACTTAAACACTTACTTAGTTCATATCCTTCTTTTGTGAAGTGCTGTTACTCATTAATTAAGGAAGTCTGAATATTTTTCTTTACTAATTCACAGGAGTTCATTACATAAGTTGAAATATTTATTCAGGTACTGAAGTCCTGAGTGACCAAGAAAGACAAAGACAGTATCTGTTCTCTGAGAGTTTATAATCAGAGGAAGTCATAGGTACTTAACTAGCCTCACAGGCCCACAGGTATTGTGGAGACAACCATGAGGACTTCAGGTAGAGACTAGGTCTGAGGAACAGGTAATAGAATAAGACACAATAGAATTTGGCTTGAAAAATTAACTGATTATCAAATCTAGACCAAACAGCTATAATCTATAAATTTTTTAGATCATGATCAACAAACCAATCATATACTATACTAGAGGCCCAATGCATGAAAATTTGTGCAAGAGTAAGCCTTCCTTCCCCCGGCTGCTGGCAGTGGCTTCCCTCCTCCGGCCACCGGCAGGCACCCGGGACCCAGGCTGCTGCTTTCTGGCGCCGGCTTCGTCCAGAAGGACATCCGGAATGACAACTGGAAGGATGTTTGGTCTAATTAGCATATTGCCCTTTTATTATTATAGCTTTGCAATATGTTATAAAATAAGCATATACACACACTACTGCCATCCTACCACAAACTAAGGTTAACTTTTAAAAATATATTAAAGTTCTAATATGTTCTTCCTATATGCCAACAGGCCATTGTAAGTATTCACAAATTTGAAGAGTTTTGAGTAAGTGACAGATTCTGACTTACATGTTAAAAACTAGAATGTATGCTGGAAGCTCTGGGGAGAACAGACTAGAGAAGACTAGAGGTACAGTCCAGAGAAGAGGCTGGTAGGAATGTGAGAGGGCTTGTGTGGCATCCACTTTGTTTCACAGGTCTCAAATTGCCAAATGTTAGCAATTCGATATGGTTCAACCTACTTAATTCAGATAATACCAACATCAGAAGGATTACTTTAGGGATTGATGGAAGTGGGAGGTAAGGATAAAAGAAAAAAGGAATGAAGAAGTACAAATAGGTTTTTAGCTTGAGCAAACAGGTAAGGTTCTGGGGACAGGAGGAGTGCTCTTCAGATAGGATAAAAAAACTTACTCCACCTGACAGGTGCAAAGTAAACTATACAGTTTGAGCTCTGTGCTACACCATTTCTAAATTTTACACCCACTTTCCATAGAAAAGACTAATATCCCCATTTTATAGGAGAGGAAATCAAAGTTGAGAGAGAGTTAAAGTGCTTGTCAACTAATAAAACACTCCAACTAATCAAGCTACACCGGCCTGCACAGTTCAAACCCAAGTTTAAAGGACAACATTATTTTCAATTCACATTTGAAAATCCACTTATATGGAGAGCAGAATTAAGTTGTACATGGATGTTTTACTCCACAAGTGGTTGGCCCATAACTCTGTCAACTGAATAGAAATAATACAGTTAGAAGAGGAGAGGGACTAAGGTTTAAAAGAGTATAAAGAAAGCCAATGAGAGCGGTCAGGTTCCATTAGGCTAATATTTGAATAACTGGTATTTCCAAAGAAGAAAGGGAGAAGAGGGCAGACTGCTTATTTAATTTAAAGAAATTAGTTAATATTTAATTTTAAAAAATAATAGCTGAGTATTTCTCAAACCTAGGGAAGGACTTGGAGCTACAAGTCTACAAAGCTAGCACCATACAATCTCAAGCAAAAAAACTTCTCCAAGACACATAATGAAACTGTCAAAAATCAATGATAATGAAAAACTCCTAGAAACAGCAAGGGGGGAAAAATAACCTATGTGGGAACCCCTTAGGCCAGCAGCAGATTTCTCAGTAGAAACTCAAAAGGCAGCCCTGGCTGGTGTAGCTTAGTTAGTTGGGAGTGTAGTCCCATACACCAAAAGGTGGCAGGTTCGATTTCCAGTAAGGGCACATATCCAGGTTGCAGGTTCAATCATTGGTTAGGGTATGTGCAGGAGGCAACCAACTGAAGTTTCTCTCTTTCTCTCTCTCTCTCTCTCCCCTTCCCTCACTCCCTCCCCTCTACTCTTCCTCTCTCTAAACTCCTATATCAGCGGTTCTCAACCTGTGGGTTGCGACCCCTTTGGGGGTCGAACAACCCTTTCACAGGGGTCGCCTAAGACCATTGGAAAACACATATATAATTACATATTGTTTTTGTGATTAATCACTATGCTTTAATTATGTTCAATTTGTAACAATGAAAATACATCCTGCATATCAGATATTTACATTACGATTCATAACAGTAGCAAAATTATAGTTATGAAGTAGCAATGAAAATAATTTTATGGTTGGGGATCACCACAACATGAACTGTATTAAAGGGTGGCAGCATTAGGAAGGTTGAGAACCACTGACTTATTGTATAAAGATTAAAGGAAAAGTATTAAAAATAACTATAGTTAGTAAAATTCAATAACAAATACACAGCATAAAAGAGGTAAACTGTAATACCAAAACACAAAGGGAGGAGTAAAAGGGTGGACCCTTTATTGGAGCCTTTTAAAGGAGAAGGAAGCACAGTTGCTATCAGGACAAAACAAACTATCTCAGTATTATGTAAGCTTCATGGTAACCACAAGCAAAAATCTAGAGTAGTTCCATGAAACAACAAAAAAAGGAAAAACAGTATATATGATGGAAAAATCACTGATTTCAAAGATAAGCAGAAACAATGTAAATACAAAACAATTAGAAAGCAATCAATAAGATGGCAGTAAGTCCTTATATATCAACTAGAGGTCCGGTGCACAAATTCGTGCATGGGTGGGGACCCTCAGCCTGGCTGGCGATCAGGGCAAATCGGGGCCACGGGAGGTTGGCTGGCCGGGGAAAGGGGCTGCGGGAGGTTGGCCAGCGGGAGGAGGGGCCTGGGGGAGGTTGGCCAGCTAGTGGAGATTGGCTGTGATACTGACCACCAGGGGGCAGCTCCTGCATTGAGTGTCTGCCCCTTGGTGGTCAGTGCACGTCATAACGATTGGTCAACTGGTCATTGGGTGGCTTGGGCTTTTATATATATATATATACTAGAGGCCCGGTGCACAAAATTTGTGCGGTGGGGGTGGAGGGGATGGTGCGGTGTCCCTCAGCCTGGCCTGCACCCTCTCCAATCCAGGACCCCTCAGGGGATGTCTGAATGCCAGCAATCGGACATCTCTCTTGCAAACCGGGACCGCTGACTCCTAACCACTCACCTGCCTGCCTGCCTGATCACCCCTAACTGCCTCTGCCTGCTGGCCTGATTGCCCCTAACTGCTCTCTCCTGTGGCCTGATTACCCCTAACCGCCTCTGCCTCAGCCCCCACCACCGTGGCTTTGTCCGGAAGGACGTCCTGACGACATCCGGTCTATCTGGTCTAATTAGCATATTACCCATTTATTAGGATAGACTGGAAACCCATTGCACAAGATTCGTGCACTGGGTGGGGGGGTCCCTCAGACTGGCCTGCACCCTCTTGCAGTCCGGGATCCCTTGGGGGATGTCTGCCTGCCAGCTTATGCCCAGTCTCCTGGGGATCAGGCCTAAGCTGGCAGTCAGACATCCCTCTCGCAGTCCGGGGCTCTTGCAGTCCGGGACCCCTCACTCCTTACCACCCGACGGCTGCACTCACCAGCCATGAGCCCGGCCTCTGGCTGAGCTCAGCACACTCCCTGTGGGAGCGCACTGAGCACCAGGGGGCAGCTCCTGCATTGAGTGTCTGCCCCCTGGTGGTCAGTGCGCATCACAGTGATGAGCTGTTCTGCCATTCGGTCGATTTGCATATTAGACTTTTATTATATAGGATAATCAACTAATGTAAATGGATCAGAGTCACCAATCAAAAGGCACAGAATTGCCCTGACCAGTATGGCTCAGTGGATAGAGCGTCGGCCTGTGGACTGAAGGGTCCCGGGTTCGATTCCAGTCAAGGGCATGTACCTTGGTTGCGGGCACATCCCCAGTAGGGGGGTGTACAGGAGGCAGCTGATCGATGTTTCTCTCTCATCGATGTTTCTAACTCTCTGTCCCTCTCCCTTCCTCTCTGTAAAAATCAATAAAATATATTTTTTTTAAAAAAGGCACAGAATAGCTAGATGGGATTTAAAAAGCCATTAAGCCCGGTTGATGTGGCTCAGTGGTTGAGCAACCACCTAAGAACCAGGAGGTCACAGTTTAATTCCTGGTCAGGGTACATGCCTGGGTTGCAGGCTTGATCCCCAGTAGGAGGTGTGCAGGAGGTGGCCGATCAATGATTCTCTCTCATCATTGATGTTTCTATCTCTCTCTCCCTTTCCCTTCTTCTCTGAAATCAATTTTACATATATATATATATATATATATACATATACATACATACATATATATATATATATATATATATATATGTAAAAGCAAAAACGGTGCGGTGCCCCAACTCCCCTATCGGCCCTACTCTGTGAGTGACAGGGTGGAGCTCCTCAACCACCTGATGGGCCCTTCTCTGTGCGTGACAGGGGGGAGCTCCCAAACCCCCTGATGGGCCCTGCTCTGTGTGTGACAAGGGGGAGCTCCCCAACCCCCTGACCGACCCTGCTCTGTGCATGACAGGGTACGGAGCCCCAACCCCCGATGGGCCCTGCTCTGTGAGTGACAGGGGGCAGTGCCCCAACCCCGTGACTGGCCCTGCTCTATGCGTGACGGGGTGGCGCCGCAACCTCCCAATCAACCCTGCCTTGAGTGTGACAGGGGGCGGTGCCCCAACCCCCCAATTGGCCCTACCCTGAGAGTGACTGAAGGTGGCATCACAACCTCCCGATCCGCCCTGCTCTGTGCATGATGGGGCGGCGCCCCAACTCCCCAATCGGCCCTGCTCTGAGCCCGACCAGGGGCTGCACCTAGGGATTGGGCCTGCCCTCTGCCACCCGGGAGCAGGCCTAAGCCAGCAGATCATTATCTCCCGAAGGGTCCCAGACTGCGAGAGGGCACAGGCCGGGCTGAGGGACCTCCCCTTCCCCCCGAGTGCACAAATTTTTGTGCACCGGGCCTCTAGTCTATATATATAAAAGCCCAGCGACCGAATGGTGGAATGACCAGTCAACCAGTTGTTATGACATGCACTGACCACCATGGGGCAGACGCTCAACGCAGGAGCTGCCTCCAGGTGGTCAGTGCGCTCCCACAGTGGGAGCACCACTTGGCTGACCACAATGAGCGGTGCTCCCACAGCGGGCCGATCCCCATAGCCACGCCCCACAAGTGCACTAATCTGTGCACCAGGCCTCTAGTGACAAATAAAGAAGAAAATCCTGCCATTTGCAAATAACATGGATTAACCTTGAGGGTATTGAGCTAAGTCAGAGAAAGACACTTATATGTGGAATCTGAAAAAAAGCAAACTCAGCCAGCTGGTGTAGCTCAGTGAACCAGGAGGCCATGGTTCAATTCCCAGTTAGGGCACATGCCCAGGTTGCAAGCTCGATCCCCAGTGGGGAACGCGTAGGAGGCAGCCAATCAACAATTCTCATCATTGATGTTTCTATCTTTCTCCCTCTCCCTTCCTCTCTCTGAAATCAATAAAAACAGTTTTAAAAAAAGAGAGAGAGAGAGAGAGAGAGTGATTCATGCTTAGAGGCACTGGCTGGCTACTTTAAAAACAAACAAAAAAACAAGCAACCTCATAAAAACAGAATGAAAGGTGGTTACCAGGGACTGGAAGGTTGGTATATAGGAGAAATGTTAGTGAAGGATACAAATTTGCAACAAATAGTAAAATAAGTCCTAGGGCTCTAATGCAAAGTATACTGAATATAGACAAAAACCGGTACTGTAAACCTCAAACTTACTAAGAGACCAGATTTTAATTATTCCAACCTCTAAAAAGAAATGATAAGTATGTGATGGTGATAAAGGTGCTAATTATTGCTACACTGGAAATCATAATATATAAATGTATCAAATCAACATGCTGTACACATTAAATTCATACAGAGAAACTCATGTGATCAAGGCTTTATGAGGAGTGACTTCAGAGGAATGGTGGTATGAGTGATCCCCTTGCTTCTCCCCTTGAAACTTTAAAAAGTTTATCAACTAACTCAGCAAAGGATTCCCTGCTCGACATAGAGGCAGGCCTGAGAGACCCGGGGATTGAAGCATCTAAAGGTGGACAAGTGGGAACAAATGGGGAGGTACAAAAGGAGAAAAAGCTCAGATAGCCACGGTTGCAGCCCTGCAGCCAGGAACACATGGCCATCTCGGCCACAAGAGGGGAGGAAGCCAGTACTAACAGGTGCTTCCTTCGGTTGGGAGGAACAGAGAGTCTCAGTGGGCACTCCAGGAGGGCAAGCAGTGCAAAAAGCAGCTGGGAGACTGGGGCGAGGACACAGTGCAGGGATTCTGCCATGGATGTCCACTGTCGGGCAGTTGGTGTTTCAGATAAAGAAATGGTGCCACAGAGCCCTGCCGCCACTTGGATTCCCAAAACTCGCTTCCCATCACCCTTGATGTCTGGCTGGGAAACAGATTATCTGCAAGCCAAGAGCTACTGCAGCAGAATCCGTGATTCCCTCTGTGATTGATCCCCAGCTGGGGAGCAGGGGTGAGGAGAGAACACCATGTGAGGTCCGGGGGTCACCATTACAGTGAGGGCAAAACAAACCCCACACCCAACAGTAGCTTTTGAAGTCACCTGAAGTATTTCACAGAGGTAAAAAAAAAAATCTTGTGATTCAGTGCCACCTACTAGAAAATAGTAGAAAGACCTCTTCAGAGAAAGCTGCTAGAGAAGGGCCAATAAAACATAGATGCCTAGACAAAGGAGACCAGCAAATACCATGAATAACCAAGGTAGCAAGGCAGCTCAGAAAGAAAAAATCTCCAGAAAGCAAACTGGAATACATAGAAATATGTGATATAAATGACAGAAAATTAAACAAGATTGCAGTCCTGAAAATACTTAACAAGATGCACAAAAATACAGACAAGCAATTTAATGCACTCAGAAAACAAATTAATGAACGAGTATTTTACAAAACAGATTGAAACATTAAAAAAGAACCAACCAGAAGTCCTGGAAATGAAGCGTTCAATTAAGGAGAATAGGAGTAAACTACAGATCATAGGAAACAGAGCCGACCAGATGGAAAAAAGAATTAGTGATACCGAAGATAGGAATCACAGAGGGAAAAAGAGAGAGACTTGAGTATAAAAAAAAATAAAAAAAGGAAGAACGCTACAAGAACTATCTGACTCCATCAGAAAAAGCAATATAAAATATGACGCAAAAATAAATAAATAGAAATAATAGTCATACCAGAGGAAGAGGAGAGGGAAAAGGAAATTGAGAAATTATTCACACAAATAATGGATGAGAACTTTCCAAACCTATGAAAACAACTAGATCCTTGAATCCAAGAAGCAACAAAACATCTAATTAACTCAATCCAAAAAGGCACATTTTATTAAAACTGTCAAAAATTAATGGCAAAGAAAAAATTCTCAAGCACCCAGGGAAAAGAAGTGACCTACAAAGGAAAACCAATCCAATTGTTTTTGTACTTCCCAGCAGAAATTCTCTAAGTCAAAAGAAAGTAGAACCAAATATTCAAACGACTGAGAGAAATTACCAGCAAGAATAATATATCCAGCAAAGTTATCCTTTAAATATGAAGAAGAAATAAAGGCTTTTCCACACATAGAGAAGCTGAGGAAATTTATCACCAGAAAACCTCCATTGCAAGAAATACTCAAGAACAGCGGTTCTCAACCTGTGGGTCGTGACCTCTTTGGCAGTCAAATGACCCTTTCACAGAGGTCACCTAAGACCATCCTGACAGAACTCAGACACAGAACCTACGCAGAACCTAGAGACAGAAGAACTTCGCTGGAGAGAACATGGCAAAAGATCCTGGACAGAAACTGGCCACAGAACCTAGAGACAGAACCTAGTGAGAGAACCTGGCTGAAGAACCTAGAGACAGAACCTGGCTATAGAACCTGGATAGAACATGGCAAGAGAACCTGACTAGAACCTGGTGACTGAACCTGGCTGGAGAACCTGGACAGAACCTGGCTGGAGAATCTAGCGAGGGAACATGGCTACAGAACCTGGCTACAGAACCTGACAATAGAACCAGGCAGGAGAACCTCTCTATGCTGATCAACAGAACCTGGCTGGAGAACCCAACTATGCTGATCAACTGAAAAAAAAAAAAAAAAAAAAAGACCATCCTGCATATCAGATATTTACATTACGATTCATAACAGTAGCAACATTACAGTTATGAAGTAGCAACAAAAATAATTTTATGGTTGGGTCACAACATGAGGAACTGTATTTAAAAGGCCAGAAGGTTGAGAACCACTGCTCAAGAGGGATTATTCTACCTGAAACAAAGAGCATAAGAGCACAACACTATGAGTAAGATCACAAAAAATCTTACAGCATAAACAGGAATAATTTGTAACAACAAAAACATAAAAGGAGGGTAAAGGTGGGTAAAAGTCTGAACAGGCTGAAGATGGAGATCAAATGCACTCAAAAGAAAAAAATACTGTATATACACAACTTCCTTTTTCATAAAACTTATGGGAAATACACATAAAAAAAAATTAAGCCATAACTCAAAAAATAAAAATAAAAAAGAGGGAACAGAGGAAAGAAATATGGAATACCACCAAACAAAAACTATAAACAGAAACACAAAGGAAAAGAACCAACATAGGCACAGAGCTACCAGAAAATAAAGGATAAAATGGCGATAGGAAATCCTCAGAAATCAATAATTACCATAAATGTAAATAGACTGAATTCACCAATAAAGAGGCACAGAGTAGCAAACTGGATCAAAAAACAAAACCCAACCACATGCTGCCTTCAAGAGACACATCTAAGCTGCAAAGACAAAGGTAGATTCAAAGAGACATGGTAGAAAAATTATTCTCCAAGCAAATAACATCCACAAGTGCAGTCATACACCTATCTGACAAAATAGATTTCAAGATAACAAAGATAAACAAGAGTAAAAGATGGACATTTTAGAATAATAAATGGCACACTAAATCAAGAAGATATAACACTTCTTAATATATAGGCACCAAATCACTGAAATGTGTAAAGCAACTACTCACAGAACTAAAGGAAGAAACAAATCAAAACACAATCATAGTTGGGGACGTTAATACTCCATTGACAGTTCTAGATAGATCACCCAAACAAAAAATCAATAAAGAAATACTGGGAGAGGAACAAAGAAAGAGGTATAGGTGAACATTGGTACTCACCTCTCCCACAACAACATCAAAATTACAACTAACATACAGAACCATCATTCAGAACTGCCTGAAATCTGGCTGGATGGAAGTCCTACAGCTAGAGAAGAAAGAAAGGAAGTACATCGAGACTGGCAGGAGTGGAGTTGTGGAACAGGCTGGTCCAACACCCGAAAGTGGCATTTTTTAATCAGGAGGGATATCTCCATTGTGGAGGCCTCTCATGAGGAGCAAGGGATCCCAGCCCCACACCAGACCTCCAGCCCAAGATTCCAGAGCTGGGAAGAGAAGTCCCCATAACTTCAGGATGTAAAACCCAGCAGGGACCGTGGCTGAGTGACACAGAGGCTGTTGGAGTCCCAGCAGTTCCTCTTAAAGGGCCAGTGCACAGACTTACTCGGACTCGATCCCTCTGAGCTCCAGCACTGGAGAAGCAGCAAGGGGGAAATCCAGGAACACACAAGGAAGAACTGGATTGTCTGGCACAGGAGCAAAAACTCGGGGGCATCTTTCTCCCAGACAGGGGTACTTATGACGGTCGTTGTTCCTATGTTGAGACCCCCTCCCATTGCAGAGCTGATGGCAGCCATGGCTAAGTTTCCATTAGATTGGCTCACACTGTTTGTCCCACCCTGATTGGTCTCAGGTGATTCCCTGAGACCCCACCCTATTCAATTTGCAGCCCTACCCAAGCTGTTTGCAGCATCTTTTCCATATGAATGGCCTGTTCTGGCTCAGGCTTCAGATGTTCCTAAAATCTCTCAAATAAGCAGCAACTGGTGTCAGCATGCCCCATACCTATCAATAATAGGTCCAATCAACAATAAAGATTTTTTAAAATAAATAAAAGGCCCAAGACCCGGGACTAGCACCACCCTGCCTTGCTTCACAGGTGGACCTTGACTGGGCACTTCCAAACCTAATACAAGTAGCAGCCACCTACAGATGGCCCCAGACAGTGCTTGACTTTGCACCTCCCGGTAGGTCCCAGGCCAGTGCACCCAGTGGACAACTTTAGACCATACCATATTACAACTTTACACATCCACAAACAACATACTCAAGGGGCAGACTCAGAGCCCCACTTGAAGCAAGTCCTGCTCCACAGAAGTGTCTCCTGCACAGCAGCTCTTTCACTGTAGTTGCAACTGGTCCTCACAGCCAATTGGCCTAGAGGTCAATTCCTTCCAGTGACACAACAGCAAGTCTCAACTACATAACTGTGTACACAGCCCACACAGGTGCACCCCTAGAGTGCCCAGCTCAGATGACTGGGATGCTGAGCCACTGGGCCCTACAGGACACCTACTACAGAAGGCCACTCTAACAATTCCAAGAGACATTGCAGCTCTACCTAACAAATAGAAACAAACACAGGGAAGCAGCCAAAATGCAGAGACAAAGAAACGTCACAAATGAAAGAACAGAAGAAATCTCCAGAAAGAAAACTAAATAAAATGGAAGCAAGCAAACTATTACATACAGAGTTCAAAACAATGGTTATAAGGTTGCTCAAGGATCTTGAGAGCTTCAAGGACCTTAGTGAGACTTTCAAGGATCTTAGTGAGAATTTCAAAAACCTTAGTGAGAACAAAGACATGAAAAAGGACCAGTCATAAATTAAGCATACACTAACTAAAATAAAGAATAATTTACAGGGCCCTCGCTGGTTTTTCTCAGTGGGTAGAGCGTCAGCCCATGGACTAAACAGTCCCAGGTTTGATTCTAGCCAAGGGCACGTAGCTTGGTTGCCGACTCCTTCCTGGCCCTGGTTGGAGCACATGTGGGAGGCAACCAATCAATGTGTCTCTCTCATATGGATATTTCTCTCTGTCTCTCCCCCTCCCTTCCACTCTCTCTAAAAATCAATGGAAAAATATCCTTGGGTGAGGTTTAACCAAAAAATAAAAAAAAATTTTAAAAGAGTAATTTATAGGGATTCAATAATAAGAGTAATCCGAGAATCAAATCAATGATTTTGAACATAAGGAAGCAAAAAACACCCAATCATAAGAGCAAAAAGAAAAAAGAATCAGAAAATATGAAGATAGTGTAAAGAACGTCTGGGACAACTTCCAGTGTACCAATATTTGCATTATGGGGGTGCCAGAAGGAGAAGAGAAAAAGCAAGATATTGAAAACCTATTTGAAGAAATAATGACAGGAAACTTCCCCTACCTGGTGAAAGAAATAGACTTACAAGTCCAGGAAGCTCAGAGTCCCAAAGAAAAGGAACCCAAAGAGGCCCACACCAAGACATAATTAAAATGACAAGGGTTAAAGACAAAGAGAATCTTAAAAGCTATAAGAGAAAAGCAATTAGTTACCTACAAGGGAGTACCCATATGACTGTCAGCTGATTTCTCAACAGAATCTTTGCAGGCCTGAAGGGAGTAGCAAGAAATATTCAAAGTGATGAATAGCAAGGACCTACAACCAAGATTACTCTACCCAGCAAAGCTATCATTTGAATTGAAGGTCAGATAAAGAGCTTCAGAAACAAGGAAAAGTTAAAGGAGTTCATCACCACCAAACCACTAATACATGAAATGTTGAAGGGTATTCTTTAAGAAGAGGAAGAGGAGGATAAAGTAGAGGAGGAGGAGGAGGAGGAGGGGGAAGAAGAAGAAGAAAGATATAAACAAAATGGCAATACTTATCTATCAACTACTGAATCTAAAAATCAAAATAAATGAACAAGGAATCTAATGAATAAAATAAACTGATGAATAAAACAGAACCAGAGGTGTGGAAACATGAAACAGACTGACGAATCACAGAGGGAAGGGAGGAATGGGAAGAGATTAACCAAAGAACTTATATGCATATATGCATTACCTATGGACACAGACAACAGGGGGGTGAAGGCCTAGGGCAGGGGCAGAACCTGGTGGAGGGGGACAATGGGGAGGGGGCGGGAGAAGGACATCTTTAATACTCTCAAGAATGAGTATTTTAAAATTTTTAAAAAGAAATATTGGCATTAAATGACACACTAAACCAAATGGACAAAATTGACATTTACAGAGCCTTTGATCCAAGAACATCAAATTATACATTCTTTTCCAGTACACAAGGAACATTCTCAAAGAGAGCCCATATGTTGGGTCACACAAGTAGCCTCAACAAATTCAAGACTGAAATTATATCAAGCATATTCTCTGATCATGATGCCTTAAAAATTAGAAATCAACTGCAAAAAGGACGTAAAGAAACCCACAAATATGTGGAGATTAAACAATATACTACTAAAAATTGACTGGATCAAAGAAGAAATAAAGGTAAGTCAAAAGATGTAGAGAGACAAATGAGAATGACAATACAACATATCAAAACTTCTGGGATGCAGTGAAAGCAGTAGTCATTATAGGCCTGTCTCAAGAAACAAGAGAAATCCCAAGAAATCCCACAACCTAACTTCCAATTCTCTCTCTAAAAATCAATGGAGGGGACAAATCCTCAGGTGAGTATTAACAACAACAACAAAAACCTCCCCAAAAATAAAAGTTCAGGACTAGATGGTTTCACCAATGCATTCTACCAAACATTCAAAGAGATTTAAAACTTATCCTTCTCAAACTCTTCCAAAACATTGAAGAAGAGGCAATACTTCCTAACACATCTCATTAGTATATTTTTATTTTTTAAATTGATTTTGAGAGAGGGAGGGAGAAGGATAGAGAGGCATCGATGTGAGAGTGAAACATCGATCTGCTGCCTCCTGCATGCCACGCCTTCCACTGGGGATCAAACCTGCACCCTGGGCATGTGCCCAGACAGGGAATCAAACTGGCAACCTTTTGGTGCATGGGACGATACCCAACCAATTGAGCCACACTGGCTAGAGTCCTAAAACATTTAATGAGGCCAACATAAGCCTGAAACCCAAACCTGGCAAGGATAATACACACAAAAAGAAAACAATGGACCACTATCTCTGATGAATACAGATGCAAAAATCCTAAACAAAATACTACCAAACTGAATACAACTATGCATCAAAAAAAAAATAATACATCACAATCAAGAGGGGGTTTATTCCAGGGGCACAAGGATGGTTCATCATACATAAATCAATCAATATAATACACCACATTAACAAAAGAAAAGATAAAAATCATGTGATCTTATCAATAGATGCAGAAAATGCATTTGATAAGATACAAAATCCATTTATGACTAAAACATTCAATAAAATAGGAATAGTAGGAAAGTACCTCAACATAGTAAAGGCTATATATGATAAACCCTCAGCCAATATTATACTCAATGGCAGAAAACTGAAAGCTTTTCCTCTAAAATCAGGAACAAGACAAGGATGCCCACTCTTACCACTCTTACTCGACATAGTGCCTAGCCAGAGCAATAAGGCAAGAGAAAGAAAGAAAAGCATCCAAATTGGGAACGCAGAAGTGAAAATGTCACTTTTTGCAGATGTCATGATTCTGTACACAGAAAACCCTAAAGACTCTACAAAAAAAAAAAAAACTATTAGAAACAATAAACAAATACAGTAAGTTGAAGGATACTAAATAAAAGTAAAAAATGCCAATGCTGACTTGGCTGGTATTTCCCAGGGGTTAGAGTGTCATCTGGCACACCAAAGGGTCTTTGGTTTGCTTTCTGATCAAGGGCACATACCTGGGTTGCAGGTTCGATCCCTAGGTCCAGTTAGGGTGTGTGTGGGAAACAACCAATCAATGTGTCTCTCTCACATCAATGTTTCTCTCTCTCTCTTCCACTCTCTAAAAATCAATGGAAAAAATAACTTCAGGTGAGGAAAAATATAAAATCCAATGCCTTCCTATATACTAACAACAAAATGTTAGAAAAAGAAATGAAAAAAAATTCCCTTTGCAATTGCAACCAAAAGAATAAATTACCTAGGAATAAACTTAACAAAGGACATGAAAGACCTATATACTAAAAACTACAAAGCATTATTAAAGAAGATTGAAAAGTACAACAAAATGGAAAAATATCCCATGTTCATGGATTGGAAGAATCAACATAGTTAAAATGTCTATATTACCCAAAGCAATATACAAATTTAATGCAATCCCCATCAAAATCTCATTGGTTGTTCCATGCACCGATGTCATTTTTTAAAGGAATAGAACAAACTCATCAAATTTGTATGGATTCACAAAAGATCCTGAATAGCCAAAGCAATCCTGAGACAAAAGAATGAAGCCAGAAGTATCACACTACCTGACTTTAAATTATACTTCAGAGCTACGACAATTAAAACAGCATGGTATTGGCAGAAAAACAGATACACGGATCAATGAAACAGAATTGAGAACCCAGATATAAAACCACACGTATATGGGCAGATAATTTCCAGCAAAGGAGCCAGAAACACACAATGGAATAAAGAAAGCCTCTTCAATAAATGATGCTGGGAAAATTGGAAAGCCACATGCAAAAGAATGAAACATTACAGTTTGTCAGCATGTACAAAAATCAATTCAAAATGGATCAAAGACCTAAATATAAGATCTGGAACAATAAATAACATAGAAGTAAACATAGGTACTAAACTTATGGACAGTGGTCATAGAGAACATTTTATAAACTTGACCCGAAAAGCAAGGGAAGGCAAAAATAAATGAATGGGACTATATCAAACTAAAAAACTTCTGCACAACAAAAGAATCCGACAACAAAACCAAGAGACAGCCAACAGAATGGAAGATTATATTTGCAAACAAAAGCTCTGATAAAGAACAGCATGGATGGAACTGGAGAGCATTATGCTAAGTGAAATAAGCCAGTCAATGAAAGAAAAATACCACATGATCTCACTCATTTGTGGATAATAAAGACTATTATAAACTGATGAACAAAAATAGATACAGAAGCAGGGCAGCATCGAACAGACTGTCAAACTACAGCGGGAAGGCTGGGGAGGGTTGGGGGGCGGGGGGGGGGGGTAAGAGATCAACCGAAGGACTTGTATGCATGCATATAAACATAACTAACGGACATAAGACACTGGGGGGTAGGGGAGGCCAGGGGAATGTCAAGGGGGGAGGGGGGAAGGAGACATATGTAATACTCTTTGTAATACTTTAAGCAATAAAACAAAATTAAAAAAAAAAAGCTCTGACAAAGGTTTAATATCCAAAATATGTAAAGAACTCATAAAACTCAACACCAAACAAACTATCCAATTAAAAGATAGGCAGAGGACCTGACCAGACACCTCTCCCAAGAAGACACATGGAACAGCCAATAGACATATGAAAAGATGTTCAACCTCACTGGCAATTAGGGATATGCAAATCAAAACTACACCTGTTAGAATGGCTATTATCAACAAGTATGAACAAATGTTGGCGAGGTGGTGGAGAAAGGGGAACCCTCATGCACTGCTGGTAGGAATGTAGACTGGTACAGCCACTATAGAAAACAGTGTGGTGATTCCTCAAGTAATTAAGAATAGAGTTACCACCATAGGACCCAGCAATCCCTCTCCTGGGTATATATCCAAAAAACTCGAAAACATGTATTCACAAAGATATATATATAAGTGTGGGGTGTGTGTGTGTGTGTGTGTGTGTGTGTGTGTATAACTCTATGTTCATTATTCATAGTGGCCAAGACATGGAGACAACCAAAGTGTCCTTTGGTAGAGTACTGGATAAAGAAGACGTGATACATATATACAATGAAATACTACTCAGCCATAAGATGAAATACTGCCATTTGCAACAACAGGGATGGATCTTGAGAATATGCTAATGACATAAGTCAGTCAGAAAAAGCTAAGAACCATATGATTTCATTCATATGTGAGATATAAAACTGAAACTTGTGGACACAAACAGCAGTGTGGTAGCTGTCAGAGGGAAGAGGGGAGGCAAATAGGGGCAATGAATGGTGCCTAATATATGGTGATGGAAAATGACTTGACTTTGGATTGTGGGGACACAATGCAATATGTAGATCTTATGTCATAGAAATCTATACCTGAAACCACCCCAATAAATTTAATTTTTTAAAAAAAGGCTTTCTGCAGCCCTATTCATACTACTGACACACTGGATGAAACATGAATGCCCATCAACAGGAAAACCTGACTGGCAAATACAAGTGGATTCTATATAGCTATTATAATCAATAAACTACAGTTTATATATATTAATGTGGTAAGTCTTAAAATATGGAGAGAGAAAAACAAATTGCAGAGGAATACATAAAGTACAAAATCAATACTATATTGATTTATGGACACAATATAGTAAAAGAATGAGAAACCAGTACGAGAATGCTGTCAAGGTGGAAATTAAGGGGGGAGTAGGATACACAGGAGGCTTCGATTAAAATTATGGTATTTTATTTCTTAAGGTAGATTAATTTTCTATTTTTTAAATTCCTGAAATGTCTTCTAAAAAGATCATGTAGCTTCTTACCTTGTGTGGGAAAATTATTTTTCTTGTATTTCTCTAGCTGGGTTCCTGAAGAATTTTGACTCTTTTGAATTTGAACTGATGAATTCTACAGTAGGAGATAATTATATAATTGAATATAAAATTAGTGCTAGTCTACATATTAGTACAATGAATTAAACTAACAGAACTCAGCTTGCAATGAGAATGTTTTAAGTTTGTTCAATTACATTGTTTTGATTTATCACTAGAGACCAGAGTGAATACACACACACAGGTACACACATACACACACACACACACACACACACACACACACACACCACCTCTGTAAATATATTCATTTCTCAAGTTAAGGGCATAACAGACAATGTAAAACGAAACAGTCTTCTGTGACTGTTACCAGGCTAGCCAGAGGAGAGAGTAGGAGCTCATGGTTACCCCATCAGCAAAACCCCCTTATCTCAGCCTCTCCAGTTAACATTTCCCTCACTGCTTTGCTCTAACTGAGCCCTAGGTCCCACTGAGATGAATGCTCACCACTGTCCCTTGTAGAGATGGAGGTTTCTCGCTCTCAGAGCTCACAACCCTAGATTTGGAGGTAGTAGGTGTCCTCCTTGCTCCCCATCACTGCTTCCAACCAAATTTCTTTCTCTCCTCCCTACCCACCCCCACCAAGCTCTGAGTCTCATGGCTGTATACTCACCCCACCATGTACCCCTCCTTGCCTTTTCTGACCTACTCTCCCTCCAATCTCAGCCACGCACTCCCACGGGCAAACTCTAGAACTAGTCATTATCACTATTTGCAATGATCAATAACTGTTCAATTTCAAAGCATTTGAATCCAGAATGTGAGATATTCTACAAAATAACTAGCCTGGTCTATTAAAAAAGCCAATGCTATTTAGTGTTCAAGTATATATATGGGTGATATGCCATGATTTCTACAACTACCTTCACATGGTCCAGCAAAAAACACAATATGCAAACCTTAACAGTGGTTCAATCTAGGTGAGTAGTCAGGTGTTCATGGGACTGTGTTTTCAAATGCCTCTATCTGGGAAACTTCCATAATGAAATGTTTAGGGAAGAAGGGAGAATTCCACTTCCTGGCTACAGCCCACAGGGTCCTACAAGTCATTGATCCATGTGTTCAATGTCCCTCACAACCTGGTAGCCTATGCCCTTCTTAAGCAAGTTCATGGGTCATTGCATACTGTTAACTTCTAAGCACCTCTCTCTGCTTTGTGGTATTCCCCCTGATGACCACACCTCTCCTAAAACATAACTTTCCACCAACTGACACCAAAAAAAAAAAAAAAGAAAAAGAAAAAAATAATGCAAGCCATTCTCACTGGAAACAATGATCTCTAACATACATGGGCCCACAATGCAGCCCAGGACTCAGACTATACTTCCCAGTCCCTTGGCTTTCCTGTCTCTTTGACAACTATTTTACACTTTCTCCCATGTTCTCTGCCCTCACCCTCAGCAGAGTATCATGCTTCCCACTTTACTGAGAAAGTTAAAGCATCAGAAGGGAACTTCCTACCAAGAGGCACCAGACATCTAGCCCTAGGTCCAGACCCTTAGACCTTCTGTTATTGAAGTCGAACTGCCCGTGCTCCTGGCCAAAACCAGCCCCTCCACTCATTCATTCCCTAAATCCCATGTCCCATACTTATGATCACTGCATCATTTCCCTCTCTACTGAAACCAACTCTACCAATATACAAACACCTGTTAATTTCCCATCTTAAAAACAAAACAATTTCCCCTACAGCCACTACCCCGTTTTTACATTTACTGCAAAACTTTTCCACACAGATCTCATATTCTTTCTGAAACTTCTCCCCATTCTCTCTTATCCAGTCAGGCTTTTATCTCTGACACATCTCTACTTGGTAAATCCAAGGACCAACCTTCAGTCCTCAACTTACTGAGCAGCAGCCTTTGATGCCTGTAGGCCACACTGTACCCCTTGAGGGCCTTTCTCAACTTGGCTCTCAGAACACCACATGGACCTCCTTTCCTTCCTACTCCATGGTTATTTGTCCTCCCTGCCTCCCAGCTTCTTACTCTGCTCAGTATTTGGACCTCTTCACTTTCAGCCTCAGTCATCTCAGCCCAAGGCTTTACCATACATTCTGATGACCCCAAACTTCTACCTCCAACCTGACTTCTCCTGATATATGCATAACTGTCTAGTAAACATTACTGATGCTCATTGGCATTTCAAACTCACCTTGTCTGCACCTGAGCAATGTGTTGTCTTCTTATGTACTTTAATAACAAATTGAAATTCTTACATTAAGCAAAAAAACTACACTAAACGGGGAAGCCATTCCTAACTACTTTCTTGCTGCCACACCCCATATACAGTTCTCAATAAATCCCGTCCACTCCTCAACCCCTCCAATGCCACTCCCCCAGTCTAAGCCACTATCATCTCATCTCTAGTCTGAATTACTGCAATAGTCCCCCTTGATGTTCCTGACTGGGCCCATAGTTTGCCACCCCCTCAGTCTATTCTTAAGTCTACAGTAAAGTGAGCTAAGTGTTGGGGAACTCAGAGATGCAATATGGCTCCAGCAGCAAAGGCCTCTGGGAAATGTTGGACTCTATTTAACCCTCAGTAGCCTGAGGCTTGGCTGACTACCCAGAAAGCCAAATGCCATCCAAAGATAAACATCATGTCCCCAGGAAGGAGGTTAATGAGTGTATAGAGTGTGATAATTGCCTGATGTTATTATGTTAACTTAAAAACACATTGTTCTTGCTGGTGGTCTATGCAACTACCCACCATATGGTTTTACTTTTAATCCCCTATAAAAAAAAAAAAGAGACCCTGTCCTAGAAGGAAGTGGATTCTTCCAGGCAGGCCACTACTGGGAGCAGCTACCTTACCCATGTATGTAAGTTTCTATTAAAGCTCTTATGATTTTGAATAAGGTTACCTGTCAGTTCTTTAGAATCAATCCTGAATTTAGATTTTTGATGCTTTCCCCAAACACTAAGATAAGGGGTTAGGCCACCCTTTCAATCAAAGCTCTGCAAGAGCTCCCACTGCACTCAGGGAAAAAGCCCAAGTGTTTATAGAACCTATTAAGGCCTAATGAAATCTGCACCTACCACCCTTCGTCATATCTCTAGTTTCATCCCCTACTATTCTCCCCACTTTCTCTGCTCCAGCTTTACAGTAAGTGCTCACTTAACATCTTTGATATGTTCTGTGACTTTAAGTGAAATGACATGTAATGAGAACAATTTTATCAGGCTGATATGATATAAGTAAGAGTTAAGTTCCTACAGCATCAATCTTATAATGAAATGACACTATTCGAGGACCTGCAGTACCAGCCTTTGGCATTGCTCAACCTCAGGCCCTCCAAGCAGACAGTCTCCAGGTCCAGGTCTCCTGTGCCTGCTCTGTTTCTCACCCAGGTCCCTCTTCAGCCATTATTCAAATGTTGCTTTCTCTGTAAGGCCTTCCCTGGCCATCCTACATATAACTGCAACACCCCATACAGTTATCCCCTCTCCTTGCTTTTTCTCCTTCATTTCCACCACTATGTCACATTCCATATATTTTATTTATCTATCTTATTTATAGTCTTTCTCCTGCCACTAGAATATTAAGTTTCAAGAGGGCAAGGACATTTGCCTGTTTTGTTCACTGCTTTATCTGCAGTGCCTAAAAGCAGTGCCTGGCAAACCAGAGTTGTAAACAGAGATGAATGAAACAACAACTTGATTTAAAAGGGTCACACGCATGTGACTCTCTGCAAACACTTCCCTTGGCCTGTTTTAACTGACACTGTCTGCCTACTGCTTATAATAATCCCCTTATAAGAATTATACAAATGAATTTGAAAACTATCTCTATAGCAATGCTCAAAATTATTTTTTTAACTATGGTTAAATATATATGGCATAATATTTACCATCTTTTTGTTGTTGTTAATCCTCATTGGAGGATATTTTTTCCATTGATTTTTAGAGAATGGAAGGGAGGCAGAAGGGAGAGAGAAAGAAAGAAAGGAGAGATAGAGAGAAATATCAATATGAGAGAGACACATCCAGTGGTTGCCTCCCACAAGTGCCCTGACTGGGACCTGGGATCAAACCTGCAATCCAGGTACACACCTTTGACCGGGAATTGAACCCTCGACCCTTTGGTGCACGGAACAATGCTCCAGCCACTGAGTCACACCAGACAGGGCGATAGTTACCATCTTAACCATGTTAAAGTGCACAGGTCAGTGGTATTAAGTACATTCACACTGTCTTGCAACCATCACCACCATTCATTCACAGAACTCTCTTCAACTTGCAAAACTGAAACGCTGTTCCTATTAAACACTAACCCCTCACTCTCTCCCAGCAGCCCTGGAAACTGCCCTTGTACTTTCTGTCGGTAGGAATCTGACTGCTCAAATATTTAACTTCTCCCCCTAACTTGACAAGGCCAACTGGTCTCCAAACCTACCATGGACCCCTCTTTCTTCATGGTAGTCCTGCACTGACCCATCTTGATGCTGCCCTCAGCGGCTTCCACTTTCTTCCAAGCATCGAGTCGGAATCTCTCCATCACTTTTATTTCTTCCCGGAGGTCTGTGTTCTCTTTGACCAACATTTCTATCTGGCTTCTAAGACGGCCATGTGTACTTGACCATTTTGCTTCCTTTCTTTTCAAATCTTCCTGTAAATCTGTTACCTGCTGTTTCAAAGCCTGCCAACCCCACACCCCCCAAAAAAAGCATTAGTAGAATTAAAACAATGCAAGAAAAAATACAGACTAGCTAACCTCGTACAGAGAACAGAAAAGAGAAGGCTCCGTTAATCACATTTCAATAAAACTGGGATTTTCAGGAAAGGGAATAGGGGTTCAGGCTAGAGCCTCACTTCATACCATCAGCAAAATTAATTCCAGGAATCAGGAGGAGGCGGCAGACACCACTTAAGAGTTCACTGAAATAATGTGGCCTTGAGATAATAAAGATACAAATTTGGGTCAGTGGATAGAGCGTCGGCCTACACAGACTGAATGGTCCCGGGTTTGGTTCCGGTCAAGGGCACATGCCCAGGTTATAGGCTCAATCCCTAGTAGGGGGCATGCAGGAGGCAGCTGACTGATGATTCTCTCTCATCACTGATGTTTCTATCTCTTTCTCTGACTCTCCCTTCCTCTCTAAAATCAATAAAAATATATTTTTAAAAAAGATATTAATTGAAATAGAAGAGATAAATGGGGGTTATCTGTTGAAGAAAAAATAAATAGGAATTAATTACTAACTGAAGGAAGATAGATGAGGTAAAGGGAAGAAAAAAGATTCAAATTCAAAACTACCAAACTGAAAACTGATCCTATTGGGAATTTATAAGAAACAGGTTTTAAGAAAATGAGTTGTTTTAGATGGATTAAATGATACAAGTGAAGAAACTCCTGGAAATGTCTAGAAGCTATCTGCAACTGTATAAAGAGAAATAAAGATCAACGTCAGAACTAAGGAGAGATAGTCAGCTAGCTACATGGAATACGTAGGTGCAACTCATAGGAAGTGACTTGAAGCTGAGGAAAGGAGTATGGACAGAAGCAGGAAGCATTCCCTACCACCCACCTGAGAACCTGTTCAGATATGAGACTGAAGGCAGTGAGAATCCTAACTCACTAACACACACCTCATTAACACACATGGACAATCTGACATCCATCCATGCTCATATAAACTTCACAATAGCCAATAAAGTGCTGCTCCAGTGAATACATGAATGATAAGAAAATGAAACAGCCTATTGCTGACATGAAGAAAGTTATAGTGGTCTGGATAGAAGATCAAACCAGCCACAACATTCCCTCAAAGCCTAATCCAAGCAAGACTCTTAACTCTTCAATTCTGTGAAGGCTGAGAGAGGCAAGGAAGCTTAGAAGAAAAGTCTGAAGCTACGAGAGGTTGGTTCATGAAGTTGAAGGAAATAAGCCATGTCCATAACATAAAAGTTCAAGGTGAAGTAGCAAGTGCTGATCTAGAAGCCGCAGCAAGTTATCCAGAAGATCTAGCTAAGATAATTAATGAAGGTGGTTACACTCAATAACAGATTTTCAATGTAGACAAAACAGCCTTATATTGGAAGAAAATGCCATCTAGACTTTCATAGCTAGCGAGGAGAAGTCAATGCCCAGCTTCAAACCTTCCAAGGACAGGCTGACTCTCGTTAGGGGCTAATGCAGCTGGTGACTTTAAGTTGAAACCACTGTCCACTTACCATTCTGATAATCCTAAGGCCCTTAACAATTATGCAAAATCTACTCTGCCTGTGCTCTATAAGTGGAACAATAAAGTCTGGATGACAGCATATCTGTTTACAACATAGTTTACCGATTATTTTAAGCCCACTGTTGAGACTACTGTTCAGATAAAAAGATTCTTTTCAAAACATTACTGTTCATTGACAATGCATTTGGTCACCCAAGAGCTCTGATGGAGATGTACAAGAGTAATGTTGTTTTCATGCCTGCTAACAACATCCATTCTGCAGCCCCTGGATCAAGGAGTAATTTTGACTTTCAAGTCTTACTAATTAAGAAACACATTTCATAAGGCTATAGCTGCCATAGATAGTGATTCCTCTGACGGGTCTAGGCCAGCGGTCGGCAAACTGCGGCTCACAAGCCACATGCTGCTCTTTGGTCCCTTGAGTGTGGCTCTTCCACAAAATACCGACTTCTGCGTATGGGCCACGAAGTTTCAATCGCACTGTACATGCGCGCCCGCACGTGGTATTTTGTGGAAGAGCCACACTCAAGGGGCCAAAGAGCCGCATGTGGCTCGCGAGCCGCAGTTTGCCAACCACTGGTCTAGGCAAACTATAAATTGAAAACCTTCTAGAAAGGATTCACCTTTCTAAATGCCATTACAAACATTCATGATTCATGGGAAGAGATCAAAACATTAACAAGAATTTGGAAGAAATTGATTCCAACCCTCATGGATGATTTTGAGGGGGTCAAGACTTCAGTGGAGGAAGTAACTGTAGATATGGAAATAGCAAGAGAACTAGAATTAGAAGTGGAGCCTAGATGTGACTGAATTGCTACAAATTCATGGTAAAACTTTAACAGATGAGGAGCAAAGAGAGTAGTTTCTTGAGATGGAATCTACTCTTGGTGAAGAAACTGTGAAAATGACAACAAAGGATTTAGAATATTATATCAACTTAGTTGATAAAGCAGTGACAGGGTTTGAAAGAATGGATTTCAATTTTGAAAGAAGTTTTACTGTGGGTAAAATGCTATCAAACAGCATCGCATGCTAAAGGTAAATCATTTGTGAAAGAATCAGTCAACACAGTAAACTTCATTGTTGTCTTATTTTAAGAAATTGCCACAGCCACCTCAAACTCCAGCAACCACCACACTGATCAGTCAGCTGCCATAAACACTGAGGCAAGAAGCTCTACCAGCAAAAAGATAATGGTTCACCGAAGGCTGGTTAGCATTTGGGGCAATAATGTTATTCTCTAATTAAGGTATGTACATAGTTTTTTAGACATAATGCTAGACTATAATATAGTGTAAACATAACTTTTATATGCAAAGGAAAACCAAAATATTCATGGGATTTGCAATATTCACTTTATCGAGGTGGTCTAGAACCAAATCCACATTGTCTCTGAATACGTTTATACCATCTCTTTAATCTTTTAATGACTTAATAAGTGAAAGCATATCAATAAATATATATTTGTTTTTTATTTAAGTATATATCTGTTTTTAAAGTATGTAACTGCATTGTAGAGGCAGAAAGGATAAATATGGGAAACTATGAATGAGCCATAGTTTAAGAAAAACAAGGAACTGTACCCACAACCAAAAGAAATAATGAACACCCATGGTTACACATAATATCAAGTCTTTTGAAAAGGTTCCAATATTTAACACTAACAAAGCAGAAAGAAAGTTCAAAAAAAGGTTGCAAAATTATGAAATTGTCTAATGTCTTAAAGAGAAAAGCTAACTCACCAACTCCCCAGGAAATGAGGCCTCTACATCAACACTGTCCAGAACTTTATGTAATGATGGATGTGTCCTGGACCTGCACTGGGCAATGTGATAGCTACCAGTCACATAACAGCTACTGAGCACTTGAAATGTGACTAACGTCACTGAAAAACTGAATTTTTAGTTTTATTGAAAAACTAAGTTTTTCATTTTATTTAATTTCATTTAACTTAAAGAGCCACATGTGGCTAATGACTAGCAGACTGCAAAGAACAGGCTTAGAGAATAAGAGGATAAATTGTTTGCAGGAAAGGCACCAGATCATAATAAAGTAAAAACTATGTGTTATTCTCATCAAAGTAAGTAGAACTAAAATAAAGCTCATTTGCTATGGTTTGAATCACACTGGAAGAAGAAATCTCAGCTATGACAGGGGGGAAAGTGGGGGGAATCAAGTTTATAATCTTGGGTGGTCTAAGAAGGGTGGTGTTGTTATTTGCCTTATGGGTCTCTTAAGATTTTTATAACATAGCAAGCTATCCAAGTATCACTCTACTCCTGGGAAACTCAGGAACAATAAATATGAAATGACAAGCCCATTACGCAGATATTTTAGAATAGATTATGGTTTTAAATTTAGTGAAAAATTTTCTGATAGCTGAATTTGATTTTAACTACTGTTTAAAGTATTTGAAGTGGCCCAGGCCTGAAAGCTCAGTTCATTAGGGTGTCGTCCCAATATGCCAAGATTGAAGGTTCAATCTCTGGTCAGGGCACATACAAGAAGCAACCAATGAATACCTAAATAAGTGGAACAACAACTTGATATATGTCTCTCACTCAAATTAGTAAATTAAAAATATTTTAATAAAGTATTTTGAAGTATTCACAAAACCTCATGATAAATTTGTATTATTATAGATTATAAAAATAATCTATAATCTAGATCAGGGGTCCTCACACTTTTTAAACAGGGGGCCGGTTCACTGTCCCTCAGACCATTGGAGGGCCGGACTATAGTTTAAAAAAACTATGAACAGGAAAACCAAGATGGGGGCAAAGGTTAACACCAGAGTTTGGTGCCTCGAACAACCACTTCAAAAATACAACTAAAAGATGGAACGGACATCATCCAGAACCACAGGAAGGCTGGCTGAGTGGAAGTTCTACAACTAGGAGGAAAGAGAATAGCATACCGAGACTCAGAGGAGGCGCAGTGCTGAAGTCAAATACTAAGGTGCGGAGTGCGTGCGGAGAGGGCTGGCGGCTGAGGGCGCGGTTGTCTGTTTCAATCGGGAGGGAGTCTCAGACTCTGAGCTCCAGATCCGGGCGAGTCTCTAGGGACCCAGACTCAAACGGGAGAAGTGGGACTGTCTGGCTTCGGTCAGAACTCGAAGGCAGCTTTCTCTCTGAGGTATGCAGCGGTTGCTGGGACTCTGAGAGGCAGAGTCCCCGGGGACGGGACTGAGAGCAGCCATAACTGCTCACTCAGCCCGCCCACCCTGTTGATCCCCTGGGACACGTCCCCTGCCCAAGCCCAGCACAGAGCCATTTGCCAGATAGCCTCAGGCAAAGGCTAGATTAGCACCGCCCTAGAGGACAGAAGTTCTCTCACTGCAGACACAGCTGATTCTCACAGCCACTTGGCCTGGAGGACAAATCCCCTCTAGTATTACTTACAACAATCAAGGCTTAACTACAACAAGACTGCACACAAAGACCACTAGGGGGTGCACCAAGAAAACATAAAAAAAATGCAGAGACAAAGAAACAGGACGCAAATGTCAGAAATGGAAGATATAGAGCTCAAAACCACACTTTTAAGGTCTTTCAAGAATTTTCTAAAAACTGCCGATAAATGTAGTGAGATCCTCAAGAAATCTAATGAGACCCTCGATGTTGTGATAAAGAACCAACTAGAAATTAAGCATACACTGACTGAAATAAAGAATATTATACAGACTCCCAACAGCAGACCAGAGGAGCGCAAGACTCAAGTCAAAGATTTGAAATGCGAAGAAGCAAAAAACACCCAACCGGAAAAGCAAAATGAAAAAAGAATCCAAAAATACGAAGATAGTGTAAGGAGCCTCTGGGACAGCTTCAAGTGTACCAACATCAGAATTATAGGGGTGCCAGAAGAAGAGAGAGAGCAAGATACTGAAAACCTATTTGAAGAAATAATGACAGAAAACTTCCCCTACCTGGTGAAAGAAATAGACTTACAGGTCCAAGAAGCACAGGTTGCCTAAGATTCCTTCATGCTTTTATTCAGGGCTAACTCTCCTATTGCAAATGTCATGAGAGCTCTAACATCTCCCACAGGTTAGAGGAACTTGTATATTTCCACTGCCTCTAACAAGGACACATCTGTCACCCAGTGTTGGGCTGGAATAAGCCACATTGTAACAACACAGAAAATGGGTTCAATCTTGTATCATTACAGGCAGAAGAAGGTATTTGGCAAATTGTTATATATTGTTTATGTACTGTACAAGTAACTTATTCTTGAATAACAAATTTTGCTATAATGTATAAATTGCTATATGTGAATTAAAAAATGTTTTCAGAATATTGATTTGTTGCCAACAATATCTAAAAGCTCTGTGTATTATGACTATGGTCTCTGAAATTGCTGCCCTGCACAAACACTTGCTTTTCCCTTTGTTCTCCTCCCATAAATTGAGGACATTAACAAGTGAAAAAAAAAAAAATCTCAGGGTGACTCTGCGACAGGTACTTGCCAAAAGCCCGGGCGGCTCGCACAAAAGGAATCCAAAGAGGACCACACCAAGACACATCATAATTAAAATGCCAAGAGCAAAAGACAAAGAGAGAATCTTAAAAGCAGCAAGAGAAAGAAACTCAGTTACCTACAAGGGAATACCCATACAACTGTCAGCTGATTTCTCAACAGAAACTTTGCAGACCAGAAGGGAGTGGCAAGAAATATTCAAAGTGATGAATACCAAGAACCTACAACCAAGATTACTTTATCCAGCAAAGCTATCATTCAGAATTGAAGGTCAGATAAAGAGCTTCACAGATAAGAAAAAGCTAAAGGAGTTCACCACCACCAAACCAGTATTATATGAAACGCTGAAAGGTATTCTTTAAGAAGAGGAAGAAGAAGAGAAAGGTAAAGATACAAATTATGAACAACAAATATGCATCTACCAACAAGTGACTCTAAGAATCAAGTGAATAAATAATCTGATGAACAGAATGAACTGTTGATTATAATAGAATCAGGGACATAGATAGGGAATGGACTGACTATTCTTGGCGGGGGGGAAAGGGTGTGGGAGATGTGGGAAGAGACTGGACAAAACTCGTGCACCTATGGATGAGGACAGTGGGTGGGGAGTGAGGGCGGAGGATGGGGCGGGAACTGGGAGGAGGGGAGTTATGGGGGGAAAAAAGAGGAACAAATGTAATAATCTGAACAATAAAGATTTCAAACATGCATCTATCAACAAGTGAATCTAAGAATCAAGTGAACAAATAATCTGGTGATCATAATAGAATCAGGGACATAGAAAGGGAATGGACTGACTATTCTTGGGGGGGAAAGGGGTGTGGGAGATGCGGGAAGAGACTGGACAAAAATCGTGCACCTATGGATGAGGGCAGTGGATGGGGAGTGAGGGCGGAGGGTGGGGCGGGAACTGGGAGGAGGGGAGTTATGGGGGGAAAAAAGAGGAACAAATGTAATAATCTGAACAATAAAGACTTAATTAAAAACAAAAAACAAAACAACAACTGCCGAAACCGGTTTGGCTCAGTGGATAGAGCGTCGGCCTGCAGACTGAAGGGCCCCAGGTTCGATTCCAGTCAAGTGCATGTACCTGGGTTGCGGGTACATCCCCGGTGGGAGATGTGCAGGAGGCGGCTGATCGATGTTTCTCTCTCATCGATGTTTCTAACTCTCTATCTCTCTCCCTTCCTCTCTGTAAAAAAAATCAATAAAATATATTTTTTAAAAAAAACCTTTTTAAAAAAAATTAAAAAACAAACAAACTATGAACAAATTCCTATGCACACTGCACATATCTTATTTTGAAGTAAAAAAACAAAACGGGAACAAATACAATATTTGTATTTGCATGTGGCCTGCGGGCCGTAGTTTGAGGACCCCTGATCTAGATTATATAGATTTTAAAAAGAAATTCAAACAAGTTTAATATCAATTTTTAATCTAAAGAGCAAAATAACTCTATAATAATAAAAGAATAATATGCTAATTAGACCAGACAGCCAAACGATCTTCCAGACGTCATTCCGGATGTCCTTCCAGACGAAGCGGCGGCAGTGGGGGCCAAGGCAGAGGTGGCTAGGGGTGATCAGGCAGGCAGGTGAGCAGTTAGGGGCGATCAGGCAGGCAGAGTGATTAGGGGTGATCAGGCAGGCAGACAGAGTGGTTAGAGGTGATCAGGCAGGCAGAGTGGTTAGGGGTGATCAGGCAGGCAGGTAGAGTGGTTAGGGGAGATCAGGCAGGCAGGCAGAGTGGTTAGGGGCGTTCAGGCAGGCAGGCAGAGTGGTTAGGGGTGATCAGGCAGGCAGGCAGAGTGGTTAGGGACGATCAGGCAGGCAGGCAGAGTGGTTAGGGGTGATCAGGCAGGCAGGCAGAGTGGATAGGGGTGATCAGGCAGGCAGGCAGGGAGGTGAGCAGTTATAAGCCATGGTCCCGGATTGTGAGTCAGACATCCCCCGAGGGGTCCCAGATTGTGAGAGAGTGCACACCCTTCCCCCACCCCTGTGCACAAATTCTGTGCCCCGGGCCTCTAGTTCTTAATAATTGCTAGTAGAATTAAAACTTGAAATGATATTTATGAAGAGATAATCTGGCAATATCTATGAATGTACATACCACCCCTCTTTAACCTAGAAATTCACTTCCAGGAATTTACCCTACAGATATAGTTGAGTATGTAAGATATATGGGGGCAAGGATGAATTTGTTTTGTTCACTCCTATATTCCCAGCACATGCCTTCTATATCACAGGTATTCAATAACCACGTGCTAAATGACTAACTCGAAGAATGATTGTGAAGTGCTTGTGTACAAGGTCATTCAAGACAATACTCTTAATAGAGAGAAAAAACAGAAACAACATAAATGTTTAGTTAAGTAAATTATGGCACATCCATATAATGCAATTCTATTCAATGGTAAAATAAAGAACGAGAATGTTCTTTATGTTAAGATACAAATGATTTCAATATACTTCCATTAATTTTTTTAAACTTAGCAATATATATGCATTTGCTTAGAATTCCTCCAGAAAGATACAAGAGATTGGTGACATTGGTTGTATCAAAAGAGGAAAATTGAGTGCCTCAGCAAGGGTGAGAGAGAGATTTCACTGTAGATACTTTTTTGAAATAATAAATTTAATAGATTGTTAAAGTCTATCAGATTTAATAAACCAAGCATCAACCAAAAGATGGAATGTGTTAC
Organism: Myotis nattereri; assembly: GCF_964212035.1. Lineage (NCBI taxonomy): Eukaryota > Metazoa > Chordata > Mammalia > Chiroptera > Vespertilionidae > Myotis > Myotis nattereri. Next base: position 111,311,113 of record NC_138076.1, read on the forward strand.
TCCCCACAAAAGTAAAAATATCGGATTAAAGACCCTAATCAACATGGCATGTGATAACTTAAGCTATAGGTGTGCAGAAAAGATTGTTCAAAGATGGTATACTACAGAAAGAAAGAAATCAAAAGACAGAGCTCTAAAATACTGGTATTTAAAATATGGACATGCATGGACACAGACAATAGGGTGCTGAAGGCCTGGGGCAGGAAGGTGGGGGCAGGCTGGAGGGAGTCAATGGAGGAAAAAAGGGGACATATATAATACTTACAATAATAAAGAATTATATATCTATAATAATAAAAGCATAATATGCTAATTAGACTGGACAGCCAAACAACCTTCCAAACATCATTCCAGACGAAGCTGTAGTGGCGGGGGGCAAGGCAGAGGCAGTTAGGGGCAATAAGGCAGGCAGGCAGGTGAGCAGTTAGGAGGCAGCAGTCGCAGATTGCAAGAGGGTGCAGGCCAGGCTGAGGGGACCCCCCCCCCCCGCAATGCATTAATTTTGTGCACCGTACCTCTAGTATTATAATAATAATAAAAAAAATATGGACATGGAAGATGAGTTTGCACTTTATGCATAAGCAAGAGATAGACATTTAAATTTTTTCTCTTGGTAAATTAAGTTTTTCTTTTAATGAAGTCCAATATATCCATTTTTTTCTTTTATACTTATTTCTTTGTCTTCTCTTGGAAGTGTTTGCCTATGCCACTGTCATGAATATATTCACTTCCATTATTTTTCTATGGTTTAGCTAGAAGTGCATTAGTTCTTTTTAAGTACTACATTCCTCTGATCATGTCCATTTCTGACTTTGAAATAAAAAGGACTGATAATTTGGCCTATCAGTTTATAAGTTTTAAAAATAAACACCTATTCAGTATATGGGCCTTAAATTACTAAAAATGAACAAAACTTAACAGTATTTGTTGTGTGGTAAGTCAAACAAATTAACACAACATTACAACAATGAACTTCCAACTCCTGGCTTATTAATTCATTCATGTCATTTGTATACTCTTTCTGTTTGTTTGGAAACCTTTAATAAGAGAATATTTTACTCTTTAAAAGCCAGACTACAAAAGATGTTCCTGATGCAGTGTCTCAGATAGATAATTTGTTGAGTCAATAGATGACTAATAAATTGATACCCAATATCTCTCTGACATATCAAATAATCCTAAGAGTCTTACAAAACTGAAATCTTTACTAATTTGTATGAGTATATAAGTATTGGTATACCTGTATTTCTTCACGTTCCTTTTTATCTGGAAAAGTTCTTGCAACTGTAGTATACTTTTCAAAAACTTTGCGTTTATTTTGTAGCTTCCTCATTTCCTCCTTCTTAAACTCTTTTATTCGAGTCAGTTCATTTGCTTTCTGTTGTTCAAAGTCTGTGATTTCTTTCCTAAAATGATCAAACCATGTTATTTAAGGAGATTATCTAAAGGGACCAACCATCTCAGTAAATATAATAATCCACATGTGGCACCAAAATGAAACACCAGGAACAGCCTGGTAATGAGGAGCTGGAATCTTGGTGAATCCATTTTCAATCCATAGTACCCTTCCGACAAGCACCTACTGGACACCTGCTATCAATCAAGTACACTGGAGGAACCATGGTGGAATAACTAAACATCCTTACTCCTGTGAAGCCTCTTATATCTGATAGGAGACAGAAAATAGAATAAGTAAGTAAAATATATGGAACACTAGAGGCCTGGTGCACGAAATTCGTCACAGGTATGGTCCCTAGGCCTGGCCTGCAATCAGGGCCATCTTCCCCAGCTGCCAGCAGCCTGCCCCGCTCCCCACTGCCATCTACCTCCAGTTCCCTGTTCACCATTGGGAGATCAGAGCCTGCCTGCCGGCCAGGGGGAGGGACCAAGAGGTTGGCCGTTCCCGCCCGCTCACAAGCCCCGTATCCCGCCGCCAGTCACCCTCTGTGTATGGGGCGACTGGCGGGCCCAGAGCCTTGGCCTGGAGCCACCGACATCTGCCACCACCCATCCCTAGTTCCCCGTTCGCCATTGGGTGATGGGAGCCTGCTGGCCAGGGGGAGGGACCAAGAGGTTGGCCGCTAGACCCCAATTGGGCAATCGGGGCCTGCGGGCTGGAGGCAGCTTCTGCATTAAGCGTCTGCCCCCTGGTGGTCAGTATGCATTACAGCCACTGGTTGTTCCGCTGTTTGGTCGATTTGCATATTACCCTTTTATTATATAGGACTAGAGGCATGAAATTCATGCACGGGGGGGCGGTGTTCCTCAGCCCAGCCTGCACCCTCTCCAATCTGGGACCTCTCAGGGGATATCCGACTGCCGGTTTAGGCCTGATCCCGCAGTTGGACATCCCTCTCACAATCCGGGACTGCTGGCTCCTAACCACTCGCCTGCCTGCCTGCCTGATTGCCACTAACCACTTCTGCTTGCCAGCCTGATCGCTTCTTAACCGCTCTCCTGCCGGCTGATTGCCCCCAACTGCCCTTCCCTGCCGGCCTGATCACCCTCAACTGCCCTACCCTGCCAGCCCGATCACCCAAAACTGCCCTCCCCTGCCTGTCTGATCATCCCCAACTGCCCTCCCCTGCCTGTCTGATCACCCCCAACTGCCCTGCCCTGCCGGCCTGATCACCCACAACTGCCCTCCCCTGCCACAACCTGCCTCCTCCGCATGAGGCGGCAGAGACGCCAGGACCAGCCTCCTCCATGCCACGCAGTGCCGCGGGACCCCCAGGCCCCACCGCATGAAGCAGCCACCAGGCCCCGCCTCCTCTGTGCGCGTGGCCATCTTGTGACGGCCATCTTGTGATGACATGAGGGCATGACGCCGCCTAGACTATTATTAGTATAGATTAGGAGTGGCAAGGAAAAAAAATAAGCAAGGAATGAGGTTAGATAATATCAGGGTAGGAGATTAAAATTATAGATGGGGTCATCTTGCTGAGATAATATTTGAAGTAAAACCTAAAGAAAGTGAGAATACCTATAAGGTTATTTGGACAAAGCAGTTCAAACAGAGGGAACACCACATGCAAAAACCAGCTAAGCTGCCAATGTGGCTAAAACAGTGAGCAGGAGACAGAAAAAAAAGGGGGGGGGGGGGCGATTAACTAAGTTCTTACAGACCACTTGAGAAATTTGGTATTTAGCTGAGAAGAATGTTGATTTAGCTGAGGGACTGTCACAGCCCAGTTTCATTGTTCATGATGTGTTAAGAGCATAGGAAGAGTGACATCAGCAAGAGAGTGGAATAGGAGGTCCCTGGCTCACATCCCTCCACACGAACAACAATCCAACAGCCATTCATGAGCATAAGTGATTTTGTAGAAGCTCTAGGATTCAGGTAGGAGGTTGGGAAAACCTGGTGAAGCCGTAAGATCAAGGACAGCCACTGAGAGAAGGCAAGCCCATACCCCAGTGGAAGACTTGCAAAACATGGTCCTGGCTGCAGAATGAAAACAGCTTAGATCCCCTATGGACTCAGCCCCAGCTCCATCCGCCAAGGGACTTGTGAAGAGCAACACCCATCTGTGCCTCTGATAACAGGCCCACACATCTCAGACCCAATTATAGATCCTAAAACAACCCTGTTACCTGGCCCCAAACTGCTATACTATAGTTGCAGACAGTTCTGCTCACCCAGAGACCCAACAGAAAGATGCACAGGAACCTGGGAGGAGCCACACTCATCCTTACCCCTGGCAACATATTCCCTGCCTGCAGATTCAACAGTGGACCCAGAAGTAGCCCCATGACCTAGCTCCAGCCCCGATTGACTACGGACCCAAAAGCAATCCTGTCCAACCAGGGATCTAGCATGAACCATATCCATCTGCACCCCTGGTAACAGACCTGCCAACAATAGACCCCACAGGTTACCCAGAAGCAGCCACCTGATTTGGCTACAACTCCACTCAACTGTGATTCTGGAAGCAGACTCATCAGGGGTCTAGCAGAAGGTTAAAAACCTGCCAAAATCAAGTATTAAAAACAGGAAAGGACATTTGCTCTTTCAAATGCAAAGACAACAACAAAAGGTTACATTGATCATGAAGAATGAGGTCAACATGACATCACCAAAAGAAACTAATAAGGCTTAACAAACTGGTCCAAAAGAAATAGAGATCTACAAAGAATTCAAAATAATTGTTTTAAGGAAGCTCAGCAAGCTACATTAGAACACAGATAAATAAACCATCAGAATTAGGAAAACAATACATGAAACAAAACAAGAAGTTCAACAAGGAGAAATTGTATAAAAGTACCAAACAGAAATTGTCAAGCTGAGAAGACAATGGATGAAGTAAAAAAAAAAAAAGTAATAGAAACTTTCAACAGCAGACTCAATCAAGCAGAAGAAAGAATTTCTGAACTGGGAGACAGATATTTGGAAGTTATAGTCAGAGGAGAAAGGAGAATATAACCAAGGACATAAAGAAGAGGTCACGTCAAGACTGGTAGAAAGTGTGGAGTAAAGAGGGATGGCTGGGCACCTAACAGGCAGCAGCTGAAGTTCTGGAGAGAGATCTCACATGGGGGGAAAGGCAATTTCCACTGAGAAGTCTGGGGTTTAAACCCCAAGCTGGGCTCCCCAGTCCAGAGTAACTGAACCGGGAAAGATGCCCACATAACATCTTGCTGTGAAAACACTACAGGTTCTATATGGGAGGAAGAGAGGGCAAAAATATGCAGGCATCCTCTTAAAGGGCCAACAAAATAAATTTCATTTGCAGCCACTCAACTTGGGCTCCAGCAGAGGGTGGGCAGAGTGAACTAAAGCTGTGTGAGGAGAGTCTGGGGTTGGTGGCTCTGGGAAGAGAGCTGAGAGGACAGCCGCCAGATCCCTGTGCTGAGTTATTTCCCCATACTGCAGAAACCAGCTTTCACAGACAGAGCTTACTCATCAATGCAACTTTAGTCTGGTGGGGAGTGGGAAAGCAATTGTCCCACCCATTAGAAATCCTCTTACCCCACCCTATGGAGTTTACATGCTGCTAAGCTCTATAGCCTGAGACTCACTAAATGACTGACACTAATAATCAACCAGAGCAAAAGCTGATCTCTATGTGCTTCAAGTCTTTGCGTGACCTGCTTCTGTAGCTGGAGCTAGAAAAAGCAGACCTTGGCGCACAGCTTGGACCTTTCCACATGCATATAGATTGCTGATAGCTCCGAAAAAGATTTTCAGGGCCAGTCACAAACACCATCTGACATTGGCCTACACCAGAAACCCTCCAAAAAGGCCCAAAACCAATAAACCCAGTGGCCAGCTTTCTTAGAGCAGGATCTAATAAGCTTCACAAGCAGTATATCAAAAGGGAGATATTAGCAGGCTCCAAACCCTGCTGAGGTTAAGTCTGCTGTGTGACAAGCACTGACACAGCACCCTGCACGCTATTAGGTTAAGCCTTACCGTCATCCAGCCTGAGGGGCAAGCCCATGCACACATGAGACAAAAGTAATTAACACTCAATTACAACTGGAGGGCAAACACAATGTGCACAAGGGACATTAGAGCACCCAGGTCAGGTAATCAGAGAGACTGCACCACTGGGTCCCACAGGTCAACTACTACATAAAGCCACCTAACCAAGACTGGGAGCCATACCAGATCTACTAATACATAGAAACAAACTCAAATAGGGAGCCAAAATGAAGAGGCAAAAAAAACCCAACAACTCTCAAATGAAAGAATAAGAGAACTCTCCAGAAGAAGAGATAAATGAAACAGAGATTAGAAATTTGTCTGATATAGAGTTCAGAATAATGATGGTAAAAATGCTCAACAGCATGAGAAAAGGTATAGTAACTATGAAAACAGAAATAAAGAATGACATAGCACAAATAAAGAAGACATTGGGGAATACACATATTAGGGGAAACTGTGGGTTGAATCAGTGAATTAGAAGACAGGGTTGAAAAAAATCAATCAGAGAACCAAAAAGAAAAAACAATTAAAAAACAGGAGGACAGCTTAAGGGAGCTGTGGGACAACGTGAAACGTAACAATATTCGTATATCAGGTATGCCAGAAGATGTTTCTTTCCCACTCCCTTTCTCTCTGAAATCAATAAAGATACATTTAAAAAAAAATTTTTTTTAAATCCAAGAGGAAGGAACACTTCCAAGCTCTTTATATGAGGCCAACATTATCCTAATTCCAAAATCAGATAAAGACACTACAAAGAAAGAATTACAGGCCAATAACCCAGATGAACATAGATGCTAAAATCCTCAACAAAGTATTAGCAAATCAGATCCAGCTATATATTTAAAAGATCAGCCCTAGCCGGTTTGGCTCAGTATCTAAAGCATCGGCCTGCGGACCAAAGGGTCCCAGGTTCAATTCCAGTCAAGGGCACGTACCTTGGTTGCAGGCTCCTCCCTAGCCTGGGTCCTGGTTAGGGATCGTGTTGGAGGCCACCAATCGATGTGTTTCTCTCACATCAATGTTTCTCTGTCTCTCTCTCTCTTCTACTCTCCCTAAATAACAATGAAAAAATATCCTCGGATGAAGAGTAACAAAGAAAAAAAAAAGTACATACACACACACACACGTAGATAACATACATATATACACACACATTAAAAAGATCATACACCATGACCAAGTGGGATTGATTCCAGCGATGCAAGGCTGGTACAATATTCGCAAATCAATAAACATGATACATCACATAAACAAATTGAAAGACAAAAATCGCATGATCATATCAATAGACACAGAAAACACATTTGACAAAATCCAACCCCATTTTTGATAAAAACTCTCAGCAAAGTTGGAATAGAGGGAACATATCTCACCATGATAAAGGCCATATATGACAAACCTACAGCGAACATCATACTTAACGGGCAAAAACTAAAACCTTTTCTCCTAAATACAGGAACAAGACAGGGATGTCCACTTTCACCACTCTTATTCACGCAGTACTGGAAGTCCTAGCACAGCGATCAGACAATAAGAAGAAATAAAAGGCATCTAGCCCTAGCAGGTTTGGCTCAGTGGATAGAGCGTCAGCCTGCGGACAGAAGGGTCCTGGGTTTGATTCTGGTCAAGGGCACATGCCTGGGTTGTGAGCTCAATCCCCAGTAGGGGTCTTGCAGGATGCAGCCAATCAATGATTCACTCTCATCATTGATGTTTCTATTTCTCTATCCCTCTCCCTTTCTCTCCAAAATCAATAAAAATATATTAAAAACAAAAAAGGCATCCAAATTTGGAAAGGAGGAAGTAAAACGCTCATTATTGGCAGATGACATGATATTGTACACAGAAAACCCTAAAGACTCCACCAAAAAACTTTTGGATTTAATAAATGAATTTGGCAATGTAGCAGGATACAAAATCAACACCCAAAAATCGATGGCTTTTTTATACACCAATAATGAATTCTCAGAAAGAGAAACTAAACAAACAATCCCACTTACCATTGAAACAAAAAAATTAAGATACTTAGGAATAAACCTAACCAAGGAGGTAAAAGACTTGTACTTGGAAAACTACAGGACGTTGACTAAAGAGATAGAAAAAGATATAAACAATTGGAAGAATACACCATATTCATGGATTGATAGAATCCACATCATTAAAATGTCCATACTATCCAAGGCAATCTACTACAGATTCAATGTGATCCCTATTAAAATACTAATGGCATGTTTCACAGATCTAGAACAAAAATTTATATGAAACCAAAAAAGACCTCAAAGGCTGCAGCATTCTTGAAAAGAAGAGCAAAGTTGGAGGACTCTCAATACCAGATTTCAAGTGATACTACAAAGCCAACATAATCAAAACAGCCTGGTACTAGCACAAGAACAGGCATATAGGTCAATGGAACAGAACAGAGAACACAGAAATTGACCCAAGTTATTACAATCAATTAATATTTCACTAAGGAGTCAAGAGCATACAATGCAGTCAAGACAGTCTCTTCAATAAATGGTGTTGGGAAAACTGGACAGATACATGCAAAAAAAATGAAATTAGACCACCAACTTACACTATATACAAGAATAAACTCAAAATGGATAAAAGACTTAAATGTAAGTCGTGAAACCATAAAATCCTAGAAGAAACCATAGGCAGCAAAATCTCAGACATCTCTCATAGCAATATGCTTATAGATACATCTCCTAGGGCAGTGGTCGGCAAACTCATTAGTCAACAGAGCCAAATATCAACAGTACAACGATTGAAATTTCCTTTGAGAGCCAAATTTTTTAAACTTAAACTATATAGGTAGGTACATTGTTATTAACTTAACTAGAGGCCTGGTGCACGAAATTCGTGCACGGGGGAAGTGGGTGCCTCAGCCCGGCCTGCACCCTCTAGCAATCCGGGACCCCTCAGGGGATGTCTGACTACCAGTTTAGGCCCGATCCCAGCCTAAAAAGGCAGTCAGACATCCCTCTCGCAATCCGGGATCGCTGGCTCCTAACCGCTCGCCTGCCTGCCTCATTGCCCCTACCTGCTCACCTGCCTGATCACCCCTAACCACCCGCCTGCCTGCCTGATCTCCCCTAACCACTCTGCTTGCTTGCCTGATTGCCCCTAACTGCCTCTGCCTGCCTGATCACCCCTAACCACCTGCCTGCCCCTAACCACTCTGCCTGCTTGCCTGATTGCCCCTAACCACTCTGCCTGCCTGCCTGATTGCCCCTAACCACTCACCTGCCTGCCTGATCGCCCCTACCTGCTCGCCTGCCTGCCTGCCTAATCACCCCTAACCCCTCTGCCTGCCTGCCTGCCTGATCGCCCCTAACCACTCTGCCTGCCTGATCACTCCTAACCCATCTGCCTGCCTGCCTCATCACCCCTAACTGCCTCTGCCTGCCTGCCTGATCGCCCCAACTGCCTCTGCCTCGGCCCCCGCCACCATGGCTTCATCCAGAAGGACGTCCGGAAGGTCATTAGGCTGTCCGGTCTAATTAGCATATTATGCTTTTATTATTATAGATTAGGGTACTCCTAAGGCTTAGGAAGAGCCACACTCAAGGGGCCAAAGAGCCGCATGTGGCTCGCAAGCTGCAGTTTGCCGACCACGGTCCTAGGGCAAAGGAAACTAAGGAAAAAATAAACAAATGGGATTGCATCCAAATAAAAAGCTTCTGCACAGCAAAAGAAACCACCAACAACAAAAATAAGAGCCCACAGTATGGGAGAACAGATTTGGCAATGATATATCTGATAAAGGGTTAATATTCAAAATATATAAGGAATCATACAACTTAACAAAAGGAAGACAAACCATCCAATTAAAAAAGGAGCAAAGGTACTAAATAAATACTTCTCCAAAGTGGATGTACACACAGCCAAGAGACATATGAGAAAATATTCAAAGTCACTGATCATCAGAGAGATGCAAATTAAAATGAAACTGAGGTATCAACTCACACCTGTCAGAATGGCTATATCAACAAATGACAAGTGCTGGAGAGGATGTGAAAGAAAGGGAAACCTAGTGCACTGCTGGTGGGAATGCAGACTGGTGCAGCCATTATGGAAAATAGTATGGAGTTTCCTCAAAAAATTAAAAATGCAACTGCCATTTGATGCATTGATCCCACTTCTAGGAATATATCCTAAGAGACCCGAAACACCAATCAGAATGAAGGTATGCATCCCTATGTTCGTAGCAGCACAATTTACAATAGCTAAGATCTGGAAACAGCCCAAGTGCCCATCAGAAGATGAATGGATAAAAAAAAAAAGTGGTACATGTATACCATGGAATACTATGCAGCTGTAAAAAAGAAGGATCTCTTACCCTTTGAGAGAGCATGGAGGGACCTGGAGAGTATTGTGCTAAGTGAAATAAGCCAGTCAGAAAAAGACAAGTATCACATTATTTCACTCATACCAGGTATGTGGAATCTAATGAACAAAATAAACTGATGAACAAAATAGATCCAGAGACATAGAAGCATAGAACAGACTGCGGAATCTCAGAGGCAAAGCGGGGGAGGATGGGTGGTTGGGAAGTGATCAACCAAAGAACTTGTAGGCATATATATATATATGCATAACCCATGGACACAGACAATAGGGTGGTGAAGGCCAGGGGACAAGGGCGGGCTATAAGGGGGAGAAGTGGGGACATATGTAATACTTTCAACAATAAAGATTTTTTTACAAAAACTTAAAAAAAAAGAAAAAAGATATAAGTATCATAAATGAAAGAGAAGATATTCCAAAGATGCCTCAGAAAAAAGAAAAAAAAAGATCGTATTGTGAGCAATTATAATCCCAGATAAAATGGATAACCTAAATGAAATGGATAAATTTCTAGAAACATGCAACCTGCCAAAACTGAATCTAGAAGAAATAGAAAATCTGAACAGATCAATAACAAACAGACTGCATCGGCAAAAATCTCCCAACAAAGAAAAGTCCAGGACCAGAAGGCTTCACATATAAAATTCTACCAAACATTCAAACAATTAATACCAATTCTTAAACTCTTCCAAAGAAGAAAAAAGGAACACTTCCAAATTCATTTTATGAGGCTATATCACTGATACCAAAGCCAAAGATACCACTAGAAAACTATAGGCCAATACAAACATAGATGTAAAAATCCTCAATGAAAGACTAGAAAACCAAATTCAACAACAGCTCATTAAAAGGATTATACAGGATGACCAAGTCAGATGCATCCCCTGAATGCAAAGTTGGTTCAGCATATGCAAACCAATTTATCTGATCTAAACTGGTGCAGCCACTGTGGAAACCAGTATGGTGGTTCCTTGCCTTGGCCAGCATGCTCAGTAGTTAAGAGCAACAGCCTGCACACCGACGGGTCCCAGTTCTATTCCAGGTCAAGGGCACGTACCTGGGTGCGGGTTCACTCCCTGTCCCCCATCAGGGCACATGTGGAAGGCAGTCAGTAGCAACCAGTAGATATGTCTCTCTCACATTGATGTCTCTCTCTCTCTCTCGCTCTCTCTCTCTCTCTCTCTCTCTCTCCCCCCCCCCCCACCTACCTTGCACCCTGTCTAAAAAATAAATGGAAAAAGAAAATTAATTACCATATGATCCAGCAATTCCACCCTGGATATATATCCAAAATAATTAAAATCAGAAACTTGAGCAGATATCTGTACACCAATGATAATAGCATTATTCACAATAACCAGAAGGTAGAAAGAACTCAAATGTCCAGAAGCAAAAAACACTAAGAGTTGTCAGCAACCACTAGAAGAGAGGAGAAAAAGCATGGTTCTGCTGACAACTTGACTTTGAATTCCTAAGCATTCAGAAGCGTGAGAAAATAAATTCCTGCTGTTTTAAGCCACCCAGTGTGTATGAACTTTGTTATAGCAGCCCTAGGAAATTAATACACTGGCTAATGTAATACTTGAATTCATTACCCCAAACTGCTTTTCAAATTTCAATTTAAAATTTCATCACCAAGAGAATACCCTTTTAACATATCTTTGACCAGGAGTCATTTAATTTACTAAAAAAATTTACATGTGGTACAGATTTCATTTCCATTTATACTGTTAGATTGATAAAGATTGTTTCCAGTATTTTAGATAAGATCTTAAAGATATCAATTGAATCACTGTATATTTTTTCCCAAATTATAGATGCAAACATACCTGAGTTTTTCTAAGGCACTTTCTCGTTCACTGCGAAGTTTAGCTAAACATGTGTTCTCAGCTTTAAATTTTTCTATTTCCATTTCCAATTCAATAATTTTCTCTCTCAAAACTTCGGATCGAGCACTGTCACCTATAAAATAGGCCATAAACAGTGAATTTCACAATTGGTCTTCAGCAGCAAAGACACTAGCTAGCTATTAACACTAAGAGCCAAAAATATGGTAAATACCTCCATTAAAATGCATTAGAAATAATATTTCAAGTAACAAAATTTTTCTAAATTTAATTGGCCTAACCTTCCAGATAAAACCAATCTAAATTTAAGAATCAAATTATTCTACCTCAAGAGTTTCAATCTGGCAATGAATTAACATTATATTTAAAAGGAAACCATTGGAACAAATTTTTTAAAGGCCAGTATATAGAAATAGCTTAAGAACACAAATAAGTCACAAAATATCTAAAGCACTAATTGATACCAAAAAGCAAAGTTGGTATCACTAATTGATACCACTAATCAAAGAAATACAACACCTGTCAGACTGGCTATCATCAACAAATCAACAAACGACAAGTGCTGGAGAGGATGTGGAGAAAAAGGAACACTTGTGCACTGCTGGTGGGAATGCAAACTGGTGCAGCCACTATGGAAGACAGTATGGAGTTTCCTCAAAAAACTGAAAATGGAACTCCCATTTGACCCTGTGATCCCACTTCTAGGAGTATATCCCAAGAAACCAGAAACACCAATCAGAAAGGATATATGCACCCCTATGTTCATAGCAGCACAATTCACCATAGCTAAGATCTGGAAACAGCCTAAGTGCCCATCTGTAGATGAATGGATTAGAAAACTGTGGTACATCTACACGATGGAATACTATGCTGCTATAAAAAAGAAGGAACTCTTACCATTTGCAACAGCATGGATGGAACTGGAGAGCATTATGCTAAGTGAAATAAGCCAGTCAATGAAGGAAAAATACCACATGATGTCACTCATTTCTGGATAATAAAGACCATTATAAACTTATGAACAAAAATAGATACAGAGGCAGAGCTGCCTCGAACAGACTGTTAAACTACAGCAGGAAGGCCGGGGAGGGTGGGAAGGCAGGTGGGGAAGCTTAAATTTGAAAAATCTGAAACCACAATTCATTCAAACCTCTTATACTAGTGACTATTGCATTATTTAGATCCACAAATCAAATTTTAACAAATCACCTATCATTAGACTTTACTGAGCAACCAGAAAAGTTAGGATTTTAAGCATTCTGACAACATACTGATCAAATAAATGTTAAACTTGTAACATTCTGCTACATATTTTATAATGCTCTGACTTACCAGGGGGTTGGTCTTGAATGTTTAACTTGGGTTCATTTCCCACGTGTGAATCTGACTTTGATTTTGGTTTTGGTTTCAAAGAAGGGAAGAATTTCATCATCAGATCTGATGGAGGAGGACTTGTGCCTCTGCTGAATTGGTTCAAGTCTCCCTTCTTGATAGGTGCAACTTTCCTTTTTATTGTTTTGTCCATTATACATATCTCACTCTTATTAGGGTAGATTGTCTGGGGAGTTCCATAAACGGCTTCATTCCCAAGCATAACATCATTTTTAAATGAATTCTCTTCAAGATCCGTCCAAGTTCTTTCATCATCAAAGTCAATTTTACTCACAGTTACAGATGAGGGTCTTCTTGAGGACTCAGAAATTTTATTTTTCAAGCTTTCTGTTATGATAGACTCATCACCACTATAATCTTTATCAGACAAATCCAAATCCACATCTCTCCTTTTTTCTTCTTCTTGAGTCCCAGTGTTCCTGAAAGGTCCCTTACCTTCACAGACTTGTGGACTATCTTCTCTGCTACTCAAACCCCTTTCACTATTCTCAGTTGATGGTTTTATGATAATGCCCAGTTGTTCCTCAGAGTCTGTGCTACTGTCAGTGTTCATTACACCATCATTGCTTGCATTCCATCTCATCTGATTTTCAGAAGTGCTCATTTGGAACACTTTCTTACTGACTTTACAAGACGGTGTCCCCAATCCCTCAGGTAAAAACACTGAATTAATTTCTTTGGGTGCAACCTCACACTCACCCTCATTTTCACATTCAATATGGTCTAGATGCTCATTTTTGTAACACTGACTAATGGGACCCAGTGTCATCATCTTTTGCTGCTGCACAGCTTTGACAGGAGTAGAAGACAGCCGATGATCTTTGCAGATCTGTTGGTCCCTCTCTAAGATCTTCAATACAAACGAGGAATTGCTGGAAAATGATATTTCATCAGCCGCTTGTTCTAAAAACAAAAATTCATCTAATTCCAAAATTTCCTTTTCTTTTTCTCGTTCCCAATTCTCTAACTTTTTCTGAAGAGAAATGTCAAGAGAAGATTCTGACTCTTTCAAGGTCTCACTTACTGAGCTCTTAGAAGCCTTGCAGCCAACCAGCCCTGTCAAAAGGGGAAGGCTATCTTTAACTTGTGTGTTATTCCAAACTTTGCAACCAATATCACAAGGTTTTGAACACTCGGGTTCATTTTCTTTATTATTAGATTCTAATTTTTTTTCTAACTTGATCTGTTCTCTAAATTGCCCATCACATTTCTCCCCCGCCAGTACTTTCAATCCTGATGGAAAGAGACCTTTCCTATTATTACTCTTAAGCACTTTTGTCTTCTGACTTAGTGTGACAGAACCACTGTTGGTTCTAGCTTTATTGTTCTTTTTAACAGGAGGGTTCTCTGTACATAGTTCTTTATTTATAAGAGCAGTTTTCCGCTGGAATTGCTGTCTGTCTATTTTAAACATAGGTTGGTCCTCTGAAATGCTCTGACTAGTCACTAGTTTACTGTCCTTCCCTTTCTGAAACTTAGATTTAGCATTAGTAAATCTAGCTAAACCTTCTCCTCGTTTTAAGAATGGTTGTTTTGGTTTTTCTTTGATTAGCAATGATCCTTCTGCTTCCTACAATAAAGAAGAAAATTTTAATTAATTCTGGTATATTTAAAGCAAATTAAACAAATCTCTAGTCTTAGATAATTTAATCAAATGCTAACCCTCAGCTGTTTCTGTTTCAGTTCTTGTTCTTCCAACTGAATTTGTTCTTCCAAGTAATCTTCAAATGTCTGTTTCCTTTCTCTAATAGCAGCTTTAATAGGCCTAATCAGAAAAATAAAGTTATTTAACATGCAAATTATGACGTGATGAATATTTTACACTTAGTGTGCCTGAAACGGACTCTGGACTGCACTGAAAACTAACCTTCTTCAAAGTCATAAACCCCCTCCTTAAAAAATATTTTTTCAAGTTGAAAAGGAAAATTTTATTTTCTAGAAATATATGTTTAAAAAATTCCCCGAAGAAAATGCTATTCTCTCATTTCTCTATCTTCTTCCTCTTCTTCAACACCTGATATAAAGGACATTATTTACACTTTATTATATCTTCACCCAGGTCTCCCGACAAGGCTCCATCTATGTATTATTCTGTGTTTGCAAGCTGTATTTTCATATAGCCATCTACAGATACAGGTAGATGTACTCCATTCCCCACTTAAGTTTCAACCATTACTGGCTTTCCTGTTAATTCCCTGAGGAAAGGTTTGGGATTGAGGGGCAAACTCATCTCAACAACAAGCAAATGTTGCAGGCTACTTGCCACGAACCAGCTGTCATCCATCCCTCTTGAATGGAACACCTCCCCTTTAAAAATTTAATGAAAGCATCCCCCAAAATACAGAAATATACAATACTCTACATGATTTGAAAAAAAAACCTTCTGAAGTCCATCTGTGGACCTCAGATTAACTTTTGAAGTAACATATTCATTACATAACTTTAAAATATATTTCAAAAATAGTTAATTATAGCCTTAGCTGGTTTGGCTCGGTGAATAGAGCATTGACCTGTGGACTGAAAGCTCCCAGGTTCAATTATGGTCAAGGGCATGTAACTTGGTTGCAGGGTCCTCCCTGGCCGGGGCCCTGTTCTGCGCACGTGCAGGAGGCAACCAATTGATGTGTTTCTCTCACATCAGTGTTTCTGTCTTTCCCTCTCTCTTCCTCTGTCTCTAAAAATCAATGGAAAAATATCCTCAAATGAGGGTTTAAAAAAAATAGTTCATTATATACACATTTTTTAATTTTAAAAGATCATTAACAATGTGCCCCGGCTGGTTGCTCAGCGGTTAAGCATCAGCCTGCCAACCAAAGGGTCGAGGGTTCGATTCCAGTGAAGGGCATGTACCTCAGTTGCAGGTTTAATCCCCAGGCTCAGTTGGGTTTCATGTAGGAGGCAACCAATCAGTGTGTCTCACATCACTGTTTCTCTCCTCCCCACCTCCCTCCTTCCCACTTTGTCTGAAAATCAATGGAAAAAATATCCTTGGATGAGGATAAACCAAAAAAAAGTCATTTGCCCCCTGGCCAGTGTGGTTCGGTTGGTTGGAGCATTGTCGCATATACCAAAATGTGGCAGTTCAGTTACCAGTCAGGGCACATACCCAGGCTGTGGGTTCAATCCCCAGTTGGGTTGCATATGGGAGGCAGCTGATCGATGTTTCTCTCTCACATTGATGTTTCTCTCTCTCTCTCTCTCTCTCTCTCTCTCTCTCTCTCTCTCTCTCTCTCTCTCCCATCCTCTAAAATCAATAAAAATAAACATTTTTTAAAGTAATCTGCCGATCAATAACATATCAAAAGATTTCAAATATTTAAGAAAATAATAAACAACTTCAATATTGGTATTTTATCCATGTCATAAAGTTTTTAAATTCTATCACAAGACTTACACAATTTTAATTTATGTGACATCAATGTGAGACACCAATATTTAACATGTTTTACCCCTAACTATTTGAGAGAAAATTTTATCCAGATATTTGTTAGATGAGAAAACTTTGCTCAGTTCTTCCAATAGAATGTCAAAACCACTTAAACTGATAAATCTCCCCAACTTCTTTCTGTTGCTGACAGTATGTGATAAGTCGTATCTTCAACCTTACATGTACTGGTAAAAGCATCTTCAAGCAAAAACAAGAACACCATGGATCTTTCAAAAAAAGAAAGTGCTCAATAATAATGGTTGGCTATTATATTAAACTAGAGGCCCGGTACACAAGTTCATGCACCAGTGGGGTCCCTCAGCCTGGCCT
This sequence comes from Myotis nattereri, assembly GCF_964212035.1. Classification (NCBI taxonomy): domain Eukaryota; kingdom Metazoa; phylum Chordata; class Mammalia; order Chiroptera; family Vespertilionidae; genus Myotis; species Myotis nattereri. Next base: position 111,327,890 of record NC_138076.1, read on the forward strand.
GCAGGATTGGGCCAAAACCAGCTCTCTGACATCCCCTGAGGGATCCCGAATTGCGAGAGGGCGCAGACCAGGCTGAGGGACCCCACCAGTGCACGATCGGGGCCAGGGAGGGACGCAGGAGGTTGGCCAGCTGAGGAGGGACCGCGGGAGGGCTCCAGGGCATGTCCGGCCCATCTCACTCAGTCCCAATCAGCCAGACCCCAGCAGCAAGCTAACACAGCAAGGTCAGAGTGCCTGCCCCCTGGTAGTCAGTGCACATCATTGCAACTGGTCGACTGGTTGACTATCTGGCCCCTGGTGGTCAATGCATGTCATAGCAAGCAGTGGAGCGGCCTTAGCATATCTTTAGCATATTATGCTTTGATTGGTTGAACAGATGACCAGACGACCAGACACTTAGCATATTAGGCTTTTATTATTTAGGATTATCACATGTCTTATTCCTTTTAATGTGGGTAATACCTTTCTTCATTATTAACCACTTCTGAGGAATCACCAAATTTTTTTAAGTTCACAGCGTTCCCTTCCTGAATCTGGTTTGTCATTTTCTCCCAACATGGTAAAGTATCTTCACCTAAGATAAAAATTAGGAACAATTCAGTTTTTTTAAAAAGCATATTAATGTCTTAAAAGTTGAGAATTTTACAAGTTGCTAAGCTTAGAAAACATTGGTTAAAAGTAGGGTATGCCAAAGAGTTCAGAATTCTCAAGGATTTCTTTAATATGATAAAGAAAAACTACAAAACCCTGCCTGGCTGATGTGGCATAGTGGATTGAGTGTCATCCCGTTCACCAAGAGGTTGCTGGTTCAATTCCCAGTCAGGGCACATGCCCCAGTTGCAGGCTCCATACCCAATAGGAGCCATGCAGGAAGTGGCCGATCAATGTTTCCCTCTCATCAATGTTCTATTTCTCCTTTTCCCTTCCTCTCTCTCTCTAAAATCAATAAACAATGGACACGGACAACGGGGGGGTGAGGGCATGAATGGGGGGGTAGGGGATAACGTGGGGATAAGGACACATATGTAGTATCTTAATCAATAAAAATATATTTTAAAAGGAAGAAAGAAAAAAAGAAAAAGAAAAACTACATTAAAACACAATATTCTTTTTTTTAATTGATTTTTAGAAAGAGAGGGAGGAGAGATAGAAACATTGCTTTTACTTTTAAAAAAATACCTTTAAAAGGCATTTTGGGATAATATGGGGAATTCTAAAATAGATTTGAATATTACAAAATTATTGTTAATGTTCCTGGGTATAATAATAGTATTATGGTAATATAAAAGATTGTCCTAATTTTTACTTGATGCATGCTGAAATATTTGAAATGTTATAATGTCTACATATTATTTGCAATGAAATGACTCAGCAAAACTATATATAGATGTAGATGAATAGATACATATATCCACACACATACAAAGTGTGTGTATACATATATATATGTACATATATCTATATGTATATAGATATATGTATATATATATGTATACATACACACACACACACACAAAGTAAATATTGGCAAATTATTAACTGCTAAATCTAGGTGGTAGGTATACTGGTAATCATTGCAGTGGTCTTTCAAGTTTTCTAGATGTTTGAAATTTTCCAAAATAAAAGATTAGAGGGTATACTGTATTGTGTAATTCCATATCAAGGAATTACCCTAAATTAGGAATAAAATATTATGCACAATACTAAGCAGTAAGAATAGATATTTTTTGTCATATTATATTTACCATAACTTAACTCAAAAGAATATATTCTTGAAAATTGGATATTAAATTTAAAATACTGAAAATGACTCAGTATTTCACAAAGAACATTACATACTGATATTTTACTTAACTATTATAATGATGAAGTAATTAAAATTATGGTTACAAAGATTACAGAATATACCATAAGCATTTTCTATGTTGAGTGGGAAAGAACACAATTTACTATACAATATTCTATAATTACAAAATGTGAAGTGGGGACCAGAAAAAAAGACTAGTGCCCTGGCCAGTGTTGCTCAATGTCTGTTAGAGTGTCGGCCCACACATCAAAGGGCTGAGGGTTCAATTCCCAGTCAAGGGCACATATCTGAGTTTTGGGTTCATTGGCTCCTTCCCCATCCCCTGGTCGGGCATGTGTGGGAGTCAACCAATCAATGTGCCTCTCTCACACTGACGTTTCTCTCTCTCTACCTCCCTCCCTCCCTCTCTCCCTCCCTCCCTCCCTCCCTTCCTCCCACCCTCCCTCTTTCTTCCTCTCCATCTCACTCTCCCCTTCCCTTCCACTCTCTCTGAGAAGCAATGGAAAAAATATCATCTAGTGAGGATTAACAAAAAAAAGGGGGGGGCAGAAAAAAATACATCAGAAATCACATGAGAACTCCATGAGTTTAGACCATCAGACACTGAGTGCTAGTTCTATGGCAAGAATGTGCTGGATACTAGGAATATAGAGGAATGGTGAAGACAAACCAAGTGTCTGGGTTAAAGGGGATTTTTTTATGAGTAATAAATCCCATCATCAACTTTTTTCTTGCATATTACATCTTCTGTCAAGTGACCGCACCACCACATACATTTTAAATCAACCTCAACCTATTTCTAAGCTCTCAAAGAAAAATGGTTCAACAGAACTTGGCTGCCATGCAAGTTTTGAAGTCAGCATGAGTACTGAGATTGTTCTTGGACAGTCACAAATTCTGTGTCCAACTCTTCATCCAATTCAGGCTCAGTGGCTATGCAGCATGTAGGATCTCACATTTTTCTCCAAGGGCACAGGAGAAAAATTCATAAAGGACTCTTCTTGTTTTATGGCAACCTGGTAAACATTCTTGCTTAAGTGAAGAGAGAAATATAAGTAACTCACCTTTAAGATAGTTATGGTTTTCTTCATTCAAATCATTTTTTTTCACAAGTGCTTCTTGATATTGTGCCTCATAAAACAAACTGGGAGAAGCACCACTTTTTGAAGTTAAGACAAAATCTTGATGAGTAGTTCTATAGAAGTTGTTTTGTTCATTGGACAAAGTGTTGGAAGTGTATGTTTTTTCTTGGGTTTGATTCTGGTAGATATATGATGGTAAGAAGGGTTTGGGTTTCTCTATGGTGGCTGAACTTCCTGGAGAACTGTACTTCTGGCTCTGATCATCAGGCAGCAGAGTTAAACCTTGCAATTAAAAAAATCAACAAACTGATGTCTCTCTTTAACATTTTCACTTCTGCCCGTCAGTGATCCCACCACAAAGTTTTCTCCAAAGTGATAAAGTATTTTTTCCTCCTTATTAGGAAAATGTGTTTAACAAAACCATAAAAACTTAAAAGTCCAAAGTGACCCTCAAATCATTTTAATTGAGAACATGTTTACACTATGATTCACGTGCAGACAGTGTATACAAGGCAAAGCTGCAGCACAGCCTAACTCTATAAGGCACCACTCATGCGCCAAATGTGAGAAGCACTCCTGGTGTCCTCAGCTCTGCAGTCCAATGACAAACACAGTTAGACAGCTTCAATGCAGATAGTTACAAATGATCTGAACTGTTCCCTAATGGTCATGTTCTGTGTTACAGCATATATAAGTATCTTCCCTTCAGATTACCGTTGACGTTTTGGTGTCCTCAGGAAAGGAATTATGGGTGATTTTTCTGTTTTGTACTTTTCTGTAGTTTAAATTTCCTGTAGTATTCTTCTCCTGTTTTGTTTCTTAAGTCTGTGCTTTTGAAATAACCCAATAAACAGAGAGAAGATTCCCCATGTACATTTATCTCTTGGAGGTTAGGTGACAATACTAGCCATACTAGCCATCCTGCCTTGCTGTACCAGCCCCTTGACATCCTGCTACTGCCCCTCTATTCTCCTTTTGTCTCAATTAAATTTAGAATGAGCACAGGATGGAAAATGTTTCATAAAAGAACCATGCCACTTATCTACCTTACTCCTAGCCCACAAATAAAACTGGATGTCAGGTAGATCCTTATTAAATATCAGGTTCAACTTCCTTCCTTTATAACAATACTCTCTACATTTACATATTCTTGATTCTTAATGGTCATCCCACTTCAATCTGAACATATCACTGATAAAAGAGCAGTATCCCAAAGCAGCAATTCTCAAAGTGTGGTCTATAAACCCTGGAGGTCTCCATGACTCTTTCAGGGCATCAGGCACCAGGTCAAACCATTTTTATAAAGTACTAGAGACTCAGTGCATGAAAATTCATGCACTGGATGGGGGGTCCCTCAGCCCGGCCTGCCCCCTCTCACAGTCCGGGAACCCTCAGGGGCGGGAGGCGACCCAGCGATCAGGGGAAGGCGACGCCCCATCACACCTCTGCTGCTGCCACTGCCGGCAGCACAAGCCTCGGCCAGCCCTAGTTACCTGAGCCTCAGGCGGCCCAGCCATCCAAGGCTTGCCGGCACCTCTGGCCGGCCCTGGGCTGCTGGAAGGCTGAGGGGACTGGGGACTCCAGAGGCAGGCACCCCGGCGGGGCTGAGGAGACTGGGCGCCGCCATCTTGTGGCTGTGGGCACCATCTTTGAGGGCGGGGCAGTCAATTAGCATATTCCCTCCTTATTGGCTGTGGGTACTGCCATCTTTGAGGGCGGGGCAGTCAATTAGCATATTCCCTCCTTATTGGCTATGGGCGCCACCATCTTTGCGATGGTGTGAGGGTCAATTAGCATATTCCCTCTTTATTAGATAGGATTATGCAAGTATTTGCATGTTTCACTGTGCTGACATAGGCACTGACGGTGCAAAAGCAAAGTGGGAACTCCTGGTGGCTTCGCTCAAAAGCAGAACCTTGGGATATAACTATACCAGCAGTCAGTGTATTAGTCATCACCATGCACTCACAGTTTTTTTCAAAAAGGTTTTTCTTAAGAATTCACACAGACTAAGCCTCCTTAAACAGATGAGAATGCTCTTCAAAAAAAAATTTTTTTTAGCCTCTTCTAAATAAATTCAAGGTTTCTCTTCAGGCACTCCCAAAACAGTTCTGCTCTGCACATGCAATTGATATTCACCAGCGAAAGCAAAGGGTTCCTGGAAAGCAAAGAAATCTACTCTGTGCCTGGGTGAAGAACCGAGCCCTATATGAACCAGACCCTGGCAGTAGTTCGAGAAGCCATATTCTTTTTGCTGTTGTTAATCCTTACCTGATGATGTTTTTTCCATTGATTTTTAGAGATCGTGGGAGGGAGGGAAAAACATTGATGTGAGAGAGAGACACTGATTGGTTGCCTCCCACACACTCCTGGATTGGGGCCAGGGATTAAACCCATAACCCAGGTACATGCCCTTGACCAAGAATCAAACCCAAAACCCTTCAGTACATGGGCTAAGACACTAACAAACTCTAAAATCCAATTTTTTATGAGCAACACAGGCCAGGGGAGGGAGCTATATTCTTTATTAGTGTGTGATCCCTTGATGCATCCAGCTCTCCCGTTTCTCCTTTCCCTCTAGTTGGTTTTCAGTAAACTCCTTCTTTTGCATGTTTTACTTCCTCTCTTGATTTCTATCTTGGAGGAGGGGCAGCAAGAATCCAGTCACTGGTGACATCCAAAATCACTAAACCACTCGTCTCATCCCTACCACTCCCATCACTCCCCGAGTCCCAGCCAGTCACACCCCACACACTCATTTGCCAATGTCTTATCTTCTTTATATTCTCAATGCCCATGCAACCTCTGAACACAATAGGCACTGTCCTGAATCAGTGAAGTATGGCTCTTCAAAGGTAGCACCAAGGAGACACACATTGCTCCAGACCACTGGTTTTCAAACTGTGGGACACAATCCATTAGTCGTTTTATCATCAGATGCAACAGGTCAGGACTGGCTTTTTTTTTTTTTTTTTTTTTTTTACATAGAATAGAATAAATAAAATAGAAAAGATTCTTGCTACATGCCAGGCTCACTAATAAAGACTGATTTATAAAATTTCTTTGAAATTATGAGTCGTGATTTAAAATGTTTTTGTTACTATGAAGAATGATCAACAAACTTTCAAAACCACTGCTCCAGACACATGTTAACAGACTTTTCCCCTGATAAGCACATCATGTTATTCACTGATTGAACATAGAACAAAAGAATTCTGTCATCTGCTAAACAAAATATATTTCTGGTATGGTTCTTTAGCTGAATAGAGTGGCTTCTACACATATTTACCTCTATGATACAGAGCAGTTATTGTAAACCAGCAGCCCTAGACCAACTTTGGCTCTAGATCTTTTATTCTACTAGGTCTTTTTAAAATTTTATTTCATAAATAAATGAATATTTTTAAGGACACATATGCTCCAGAACGGTACAGCTTTCACTTGTCCCAATTATATTACACCACCACTGTTTCAGGTATCTGCACAGTCTCTAAAGAAACTGGAGTTTGCAACATATGAAAGAGAATAGTAGAAATAACCTGTCAAACAATTCAAGATAAGAAATATGTATAACCGCCAATCATTGTACTAATTGGAGACCCCATGTAAGCAAAAAATACCTGGGAGTGTGTGCTGCCCAGACACCATAGTGAGCAGCTTCTCTTGCTCTTCCATGAGTCTTTGCAGTTGTTCCAACTGTTGCCTCTTCAGTTGTTCCTGCTTCTTCTGCTGCACCTCTTTCAGCTTTTTAAACATAAAATTAACTTATTAAATTAATGACTTTACATTTTTTATGAACCTTCACTCCTTACCTTTATCTTAATCCCTCCCATCTCCCTTTTTATATCTTCCCTAATAAAGAATATCAAAAAATTTTTAAAAAAAAGAGTTTCAAAGAGGGATCCCTAAGTAACTAAATCTGCCACCAAAACTCTAAAATCCAATTTTTTATGATGGAAACCATATTGACTCTCTCAACTAAGAAACAGAAAAAGTCATATAAATCCTTTGATTCTTAAAATAGGATAGGTAATCAGAACATTTATGATCAAACATTTTCCCCTAGCCCTGGCCAGTTTGGCTCAGTGGATAGAGTGTCGGCCTGCAGACTGAAGGGTCCCAGGTTCGATTCCGGTCAAGGGCACGTACCTTGGTTGCAGGCACATCCCCAGTAGTGGGTGTGCAGGAGGCAGCTAATCGATGTTTCTCTCTCATCGATGTTTCTGACTCTCTATTCCCTCTCCCTTCCTCTCTGTAAAAAAATCAATAAAATATATTTTTAAAAAAAAAGAAACATTTTCCCCTAATATTTGATCAACAAATTCTAATTTAGTTTTTACCAAATGAGGTAGAAACTTGAAGATATTATCTGAAATGTTATATTTGTCTTACATATTAAACATACTTTAATGTTTTACATTAGACAAAGGCAAAATTTGGTATTTTGAGCATTTCACACTAAAGGGGAAGAAGCAAGAGAACCTGAAACTGGTGACTTTCATCATAGACAAAAACCTGCAATAACACATATACATATTAGGCCAAGTCCTATTGTACCTGTTCAAGCTTTTTAAAAAGTGGGTCTTTATAAGCCACTTCTTTGCATTCACTTGCAAGATCTGAGATAAAGTCACTTTTGTTATCTTCCCAGTGTCCAGGAGCATCCTGACATGCTACTGATTGTGGTCCCTTTTTAGGCAGAGGAAAGACTGCGTGTGTTTCAGATTTATCTGACTGAAATATGTGTGGGCTGTTAGACTCCAACTTCTGTTCTTCATGAAGTGAATCTTCTTTACTTATAAAGTTCAAGCTATTTGAAAAATCAGTGGCTTTAACAGGAAAGCTGGTGGAAATGTTCACATTTGCTCGCTTATCTTCATCTGCTTCCAAAATAGGAAATCCATGATTTAATATGACTCCAGCCCGAGAAGGATTGGTCATCCACTGGGTTAGGAAGTTCTGCCTACTGTTCAACTCTGAAGAAGTTGGCATCAGGAACATTTTAGTCCAATTTTCTACTGTATTTAAATAATGTAAAAACTAGAAAAACTATTATTTTCCAATACCTGTAGAAGACAGCCAACAAAAATTATTAAAGATATTCTACCCACACCTTGACCCAGCACAAAAAAACATACTGAATATTTCATACGCAAAAGACTTTAGCAAAGCTCTTGGCATTAAACTACATGTTTTTTAAAGTATCTTAAATATCCAAGTTCAGTAGATAAAAACTGAAGTTTCCTTCTCATCTAATCATTCTGATGACTTTATACAAATGCTAAATCACGTGACCTAAAACTATGGAAGCTAAGCCACCTTTCAGTGGTTCTCAACCTGTGGGTCGCGAACAATGAAAATACATCCTGCATATCAGATATTTACATTACGATTCATAATAGTAGCAAAATTACAGTTATGAAGTAGCAACAAAAATAATTTTATGGTTGGGGGTCACCACAACATGAGGAACTGTATTAAAGGGTCGCGGCATTAGGAAGGTTGAGAACCACTAAGTTATTCGATTACCAAAGGAAAAAAAGCCACTCTCAATATAAAACACCCACATTAAACACTTTCATGCTTCTAGCCCTAGTACAACATTGCTTCTTTGCCCAACTGGGGAACCCATGCTCTCCCAAATTCCAGGACAAAAGTCACCATCCTCCATGGCTTTACCTGGCCGGGTTTTCTAATGCCCCTTACTCCTACATCATACTAACCACATACTGACTAGATGTGGTATCTGTATGCCTAGGGGTCACTAGATAAGGGTATCTGTATGCCTAGGGGTCTCTGTCATTACTATTTTGGCATTCATCCCACTATTAGTAGTATTTTGCTTTTGTGTTCATAATCTACCCAGCTATGAGTTCCTTAAAGATATCTGTATATTCACCACTGCCTAACACCATCCATTCCAGGCAGAGAGGAGAAACTTGATGTTTGCCAAAATTAATTTAAATTAAATCACAACTAAGGTTAAATTAATGAAAATAAATTCAGTAAAGGACCAGAGGCCCGGTGCACGAAATTTATGCATGGGTAGGGTCCATAGGCCTGGCCGGTGATCAGGGTCAATCAGAGCCCACAGCTACCAGCCAGGGCCTTCCTTCATTCCATGCTGCCCCCTGGTGGTCAGCACACGTCAGAGCGAGTGATCAAACTCCCAGTCTCCTGGTCAAACTCCTCAGGGAACACTTCATATATTAGCCTTTTATATATATACTAGAGGCCCAGTACACAAAAATTTGTGCACTCGGGAGGAAGGGGGGTCCCTCAGCCTGGCCTGTGCCCTCTTGCAGTCTGGGACCCCTTGGGAAATAACGCCCTGCTGGCTTAGGCCTGCTCCCAGGTGGCAGAGGGCAGGCCCAATCCCTAGGTGCAGCGCCTGGTCGGGCTCAGAGCAGGGCCGATTGGGGAGTTGGGGCACCGCCCCATCATGCACAGAGCAGGGTGGATTGGGAGGTTGCAATGCCACCCTCAGTCACGCTCAGGGTAGGGCCGATTGGGGGGTTGGGCACCGCCCCTTGTCACACTCAAGGCAGGGTCGATGGGGAGGTTGCGGCGCCACCCCCTGTCACGCACAGAGCAGGGCCCATCAGGGGGGGTGGGGAGCGCCCCCGTCACGCACAGAGCAGGGTCGATCAGGGGGTTGGGGAGCTCCCCCCTGTCACGCACAGAGCAGGGCCCATCAGGGGGTTGGGGAGCTCCCACCTGTCATGCACAGAGCAGGGCCCATCAGGGGGTTGAGGAGCTCCCCCCTGTCACCCACAGAGTAGGGCCGATAGGGGAGTTGGGGCACCACCCCGTCACCCACAGAGCAGGGCCGATCAGGGGGTTGGGGCGCGGCCACTGTTACACTCAGGGCAGGGCCGATGGGGAGGTTATGGCTCTACCCCATCACACACAGAGCAGGGCCCATGGGGGGGGGGGGCGCCGCCCTCTATCACCCACAGAGCAGGGCCGATCAGGGGGTTGGGGCGCCGCCACTCTCACACTCAGGGCAGGGCCGATGGGGAGGTTATGGCTCTCTACCCTGTCACACACAGAGCAGGGCCCGTGGGGGGTGGGGGGATGGAGGCGCCGCAACCTGTAACACACAGAGCAGGGCGGATCAGGGGGTGGGGGCATCGCCCTCTATCACCCACAGAGCAGAGCCGATCAGGGGGTTGGGGCACTGCCACTGTCACACTCAGGGCAGGGCCGATGGGGATGTTATGGCTCTACCCTGTCACACACAGAGCAGGGCCCATGTGTGTGTGTGTGGGGGGGGGAGAGGGGGGGGTTTGGGGCACCGCACCCTGTCACACACAGAGCCGCAGGGTGATCAGGGGGTTGGGGAGCTCCCCCGTATCAGGCACAGAGCATGGCTGATCAGGAGGTTGGGGCGCTTTCCCCTGACACGAACAGAGCAGGGCAGATAGGGAGGTTGTGGCCCCACCCCCTGTCACACACAGAGCGGCAGGGCAATCAGGGGGTTTGGGTGCTGCCCCCTGTCACGCTAATCCCGGTGCCGGGAGGCCTCTCAGCTCCGCTGATCCCGGTGCTGGGAGGCCTCGCGGCTCCGCTGATCCCGGTGCTGGGAGGCATATTACCCTTTTACTATATAGGATAGAGGCCTGGTGCATGGGTGGGGCTGGCTGGTTTGCCCTGAAGGGTGTCCTGGATCAGGGTGGGGGTCCCCACTGGGGTGACTGGCCAGCCTGGGTGAGGGGATGATGGCTGTTTGCAGCTGGTCACACACCCTTCAAGGTGGGGGTCCCGACTGGGGTGCCTGGCCAGCCTGGGTGAGGGGATGATGGATATTTGCAGCTGGTCACATACCCTTCAGGGTGGAGGTCCCCACTGGGGTGCCTGGCCAGTCTGGGTGAGGGGCTGAAAGCTGAAGCTCCCAACTGCTCCGTTTTTTCTATTCTGGGCCAGCTTTAGCTCTGGCTCCAGCTCTTAGGCCTCTGCTGCTGAAAGCAGGTATCTGGTTTGTTTGGGTTCTATAATCGAAACAATGTATAACTCCAGCTCTGAAATCCTGGCTCACTGAAAGCAGGTTTCTGGGGTTTTGTTTAGCTTCTATATTTGTTACAATGTTTCAAACTGCAGGCTCAGAGGCCGGCAAGGCAGGCGGGGAACATTTGGTTTCCTCCGTCACTGAAGCAAGCAAGCCTCATGTTAGTTTCAAGCTGCCTGGCTGCCGGCCGCCATCTTGGCTGGCAGTTAATTTGCATATCTTGCTGATCAGCCAATGGGAAGGGTAGCGGTCGTACGCTAATTACCATGTTTCTCTTTTATTAGACAGGATAGAAGGTTATTTGTGTTCATTCAATGTTCAACAATAAAAAAAGCCCAGCTGGTGTGTCTCAGTGGTTGAATGTCAACCTATGAACCTGATGGTCAGTTTGATTCCCAGTCAGGGCATATGCCCAGGTTGTGGGTTTGATCCCAAGCAGGGGGCGTGCAGGAGGCAGTTGATCAATGATTCTCTCTCATCATTATGTTCCTTTTTTGTTTCAAGAAAAACTATTTTAAATATAGTGTTACATGCAATAAACATTAATATTTCAAGAAAAACAATTTTAAATATAATAATATTACATGAATAAACATTAATATTTCAAAAAAAATATTTTAAATATAATATTACCAAAACTGTACTAACATAGTATAATATCACAAAAGTTGTAGGAAATATTAAAAATCATTGATGCTTCTATCTCCCTCTCCCTTCCTCTCTGAAATCAATAAAAATATATATTTTTGAAAAACAGTAAGAATAACATTGGTTCATACCATAGGACAGCTACTCTATCTGAATCCTACTCTGAAATAACCAATTTCCTAACATAAGCTGTTCCTCCTTTGTATGTCTGATTTTTCTTAACAGCATTCATTTTCTTACTGTGTGCCAGATACTGTTTTAGGATGGTTATATAGCAGTTAATAAGTCAGTCTAATCTAGTGGTGAAAATACACACATAAAAATTAACTATACAGGGAAACCAAGATGGCGGCATAGGTAAACACTGGAAATTGCTGCCTCCCACAACAAATTCAAAAATACAACAAAAAGACAAAACAGACACCATCCAGAACTACAGGAAGGCTGGCTGAGTGGAAATTCTACAACTACAAGGAGAGAGAAAAGCACACTGAGACTCAGAGGAGCTGCGGAGGTGGAGTGCAGAGGTACAGAGGCGCACGCAGCAAGGGCTGGAGACTGAGGACGCGGCTGTCTTTTTGAATCGGGAGGGAGCCACAAGCCCCCGACTGCTCTGAACTCCAGTTCTGGGTGAGTGTCTGGGGACCTAAACTCATACGGAGAGAAACTAGACTGTCTGGCAGCGGGCAGAACTCGGAACTCAAGGGCAGCTTTCTCTCAGGTGCTTGCAGCGATTACCGGGACACTCAGACACGGGGCCCCTTAGGGCAGAGCTGAGGATCAGCCATAGCTACTTGCTCCGCCCTTTTGATTCCGAGACCACTCCCCACCCAAGCTGCAGCAGAGGCTTTTGCAAATGAATGACCTGGCCCTTTGCAATATGAAAATTATCTAACAAACTGCAGCTAGACCAGACAGACCCAGAACTTCCAAGAGAAAACCCAAGGCCCCACAGCAGCTTGCATTGCTTCACAGCTGGGCCTCATTTGGGCACCTCCAAACCCCAAACAAGGAAGGGGAATCTGCAGATCTCTTCATAGCTCCTGCTGGGTAGCCTCAGGAAGAGGCTAAATTAGCACCTCCTTAGATCCAAGAGCCAGTGTACCCAGTGGTCAGAGTGGGACCATTCAGATTACAACTCCACAGATCCATAAAGGACACACTCAGGGGGCAGACTCAGTGAGCACCAAAGCCCCACTGAAACAAGTCTTGCCCCAGAAGGGTGTCTCCAGCACAGAAGTTCTCCCACTGCAGACACAGCTGATTCTCACAGCCAATTGGCCTGGAGGTCAATTCCTCCAAGTGATACCTTCAACAATCAAGGCTTAACTACAACAAGACTGTGCACAAAGCTCACAAAGGGGTGAACCAAGAGTGTCCACATCAGGTAACTGGGGAGGCTGAGCCACTGGGCCCTATAGGACACCAAGCACAGAAAGCCACTCTACCAACACAGGGAAACATAAAAAATGTGGAGACAAATGACAGAAATGGAGGAAAGCAAACAACTGGATATAGAGTTCAAAACCACACTTTTAAGATTTTTCAAGAACTTTCTAGAAACCGCCGATAAATGTAATGAAATCCTCAAGAAATCTAGTGAGACCCTCGAGGTTACAATAAAGGACCAACTAGAAATTAAGCATACACTGACTGAAATAAAGGATATTATGCAGAGTTCCAATAGCAGACTAGAGGATCCCAAGAATGAAGTCAAAGATTTGAAATACGAAGAAACAAAAAACACCCAACCGGAAAAGCAAAATGAAAAAAGAATCCAAAAATACGAAGATAGTGTAAGGAGCCTCTGGGACAGCTTCAAGCACACCAACATCAGAATTATAGGGGTGCCAGGAGATGAGAGAGAGTAAGATACTGAAAACTTATTCGAAGAAATAATGACAGAAAACTTCCCCTACCTGGTGAAAGAAATAGACTTACAAGTCCAGGAAGTGCAGAGAACCCCAAACAAAAGGAATCCAATGAGGACCACACACACCAAGACACATCATAATTAAAATGCCAAGAGCAAAAGACAAGAGAAAATCTTAAAAGCAGCAAGAGAAAGACAGTCAGTTACCTACAAGGGAGTACCCATACGACTGTCAGCAGATTTCTCAGCAGAAACTATGCAGGCCAGAAGGGAGTGGCAAGAAATATTCAAAGTGATGAATACCAAGAACCTACAACCAAGATTACTTTATCCAGCAAAGCTATCATTCAGAATTGAAGGTCAGATAAAGAACTTCACAGATATGAAAAAGCTAAAGGAGTTCATCACCACCAAACCAGGATTATATGAAATGCTGAAAGGTATTCTTTAAGAAGAGGAAGAAGAAGGAAAAGGTAAAGATACAAATTATGAACAACAAATACACATCTATCAACAAGTGAATCTAAAAATCAAGGGAATAAATAATCTGATGAACAGAAAAAAAATTAACTATACAATATATTAAATAGTAATAAGTATTAAAGAGAAAAATAAAAGCCATGTGGAGGAAGGAGAGTGCACATTTAGATAGTGTGAACAGGATAAAATTAAGGATCTGGCAGAAGAGAAGGAGTGTGTGGTGCAGTTATAAGGGACAAAGTAAGGCCCAGCCACCTGGATTTTAGAACCTTCATCTGCAAGATGCCCCACCAATGCCCATTCCTCCAAAATCCCACCAATTTTCACAGTCCCATCACCACTATCCACCTTGAATTCTCTAGGATTAATCTCTTTATGTGTTGAAACCTATTTACAACAGTTATCATAAGAAGGCTCTGAATCCCAGGCCGCCCTTTATCTCATAAACTAATCTCCACACACATGCTTTATTCTGTCTCCATCTCCCAAGCATCTCCAATGCTAAAACACTCACTATCCACAACCAGTAAAATCTCCTATTATCCTTACTTCTTCTCTGACCTTCCTGAGAACATGTCTCCCTATGATGCCCATACCCTAATACCATAGACCTGGAAGTAGATAATGTGTTTTCCTTTTTGTAATTTTTTGTTTTTAGCTTATACTCCCTTTCTCCACCATAAAAACACCCAATTCCGACCCTCCTTTTGACCCTACCATCTTCCAGTAATTCCTCAAAATGACTAACATAAAGGCAAAGTGGAGAGGCACAAACTATATGATCTCTAGGCCTTTAAGGAAACAATGGAGTTGTTCCTTTGGCCACATACATGCAAACCTACAAGAAAGATGATATTGTACACATCAAGGTAATGGGCACTGTTCAAAAGGAATGCCCCAACTCTGGCCAGTGTGCACAGTGGTTAGAGCATCTGCTCACGTACCAAAGAGTCACGATTTGATTCCTGGTCTAGAACATGTACATGGGTTGCAGGTATAATCCCAGCCCCATGTATAGGAGGTAAGCAATCAATGTGTCCCTCTCACATCAATGTCTGTATGTCTGTCTGTTTCTCTCTTTTTTTTCTCTCTCAGTCTCTTTCTCCCTCCTCCCCTCCCTCCCTTCCACTCTCTCTAAACATCAATGGAAAAAATATCCTTGGGTGAGGATTAATAAAAAAAAAAGAGAGAGAACGAGAGAAAGCAATTGATGTATGTATTTGGCATATTAAGCACTCTAAGAGCTTAGATAGCTTCTGAAACATGTGAAGGAAAATGATCAGAAAAAGAAGGAATCTAAAGAGATAGGTACCTGGATTCAAATGAAGTGCCAGCCTGCTCCACCCAGAGCAAGAGCAGCACACTTTGTGAGAACCAATGAAAACGAGCTTGAGCTGCTAGAACCTACTCCCTATGAATCTATGGCATGAAAAGTGTAAATATGAAAGACCACTGTACTATTAAGAAGGAAAAAAGAAGCCCAATACACCAAGGTTGTGGATTTAAGCTCCAGTCATGGCACATACAAAAAGCAACCAATAAATGCATAAATAAGTAAAACAACAAATCAATGGTTCTCTTTTTCTTTCTCTCTCTCCACTCTTCCTTTCCTCTCTCCTCACCATTGTTGTTTCTGTCTCTCGCTCCCTCTCTCTTCCTCTCTGAAATCAATAAAAACTTTTTTTTTTAAAGAGATGTAAAAACTGTAATGTCCTTGAAGCCAAGTGAATGAAGAAAGTGTTTCGGAGAATCAAAATGGCCATGTAGATAAATGCTGGTACTTGCCACCTACCACAACATCAAAATTACAACTAAAATCAGATCAACCATCATACAGAACCACCTGAAATCTGGCTGAATGGAAGTCCTACAACTAGAGAAGTAAAAAAAAAAAAAAAAAAAAAAGCAGTGTGACTGGTAGGAGGGACAGAAGTGCGGAATAGGCTGGTCCAACACCCACATGGGGCGTTATTTTGAGAAGGATATTGTGGCTGCAAAGGCCTCCCGTGAGGAACAAGGGGTCCGAGCCGCACAGCAGACCCCAAGAACAGGGTTCCAAAACTGGGAAGAAAAGTCCCCATAACTTCAAGCTGTAAAAACCAGCAGGGACTGTACCTGAGTGACACAAAGGTTGCAGGAGACCCACGCAGTTTCTATTAAAGGGCTGGAGCATGAACTTACTCAGATTTAATCCCTCTGGGCTCCAGCGCTGGAGGGGGTACTTTAAAGGAACCTGGGACACTCGGGGAGGAACAGGATAGTCTGGCATTAGAGTAAGAACTCAGGGGTGGCTTTCTCCTAGACATGGGTGCTCATATGGGTCACTGTTTCTGTGCTAGGACCTCACCATTGCAGAGCTAACTGGCAGCCATATCTGAGTTTCAATTGGCTTAGCCCACACTATTTGCTCTACCCTGAGGATTCCCTGAGAAACTGCCCCATCCAATTTGCAGCTCCAACCAAGCTGTTTGCGGTGGCTTTTCCATGTGAATGGCCTGTCCTGGCTTAGGCTTCAGGCTAACCTAAAATCTCTTAAACGAGCAGCAATTGATGTAAGCATACCCCATACCTATCAATAACAGGCCCAAGGGTTGGGAGTTATGGGGTTGGAGCTAGGAGGGCAGCCATCCAAGTTTCCTGTTCTTAGTAATTCCTTCATTATACTGAGGATATCTATCTCCCTGGGACAATTGTTATCCTGGTGGTTTTTGCCTGGAGGGGAAGCAGTTGCCCCCCACCCCCCATGTTGGAAGAACCTCCCACTCCACCCTGTGGTAGATAGCCTGAGGCTGATCAGTGCTAATAACAATCAGACTGAAGGCAGAGGAGGATCTCTGGAGCCTCTGAGACTTTGCCTGATCTCTTTGTGGGCACAAGACTAGGAAAATCAGACTCTGGTGCACATCTTGGTTCTGTCCAAAGACAACAAACCCCAGCAGAGGGAGCCAAAAGCTGTGGATTGCTGATAGCTCCAAACAGTACTGAGGGCCAGTCACAAATAACCTCTGACACTGTCCTGCACTAGAGACTGGAAGTTGTAGCAGATGAACCTAATACATAGACACAAACCCAAACAGGCAGTCAAAATAGGGAGAGCCCTGGGTTGTTTTGCTCAGTGGATAGAGCATCGGCCTGCAGACTGAAGGGTCCCTCTTTGATTCCCAATCAGGACATATGCCTGGGTTGCAGGCTCAATCCCCAGTAGGGGGAGTGCAGGAGGCAGCGATCGATGATTTTCATCATTGATGTTTCTATCTCTCTCGCCCTCTCCCTTCCACTCTGAAATTAATAAAAATATTTTTTTAATGGGGAGAAAAAAAAAAACCAAAACAGAAATGAAAGAACAAGTGAATTCCCCAGAAGATCTAAATGAAATGGAGATAAGAAATTTACAGACATAGAGTTCAGAATAATGATGGCAAAGATATAAACAGCATGAGAAAAGATATAGTAAATATGAAGAATGGCATGGCCCTAATAAAGAACATGGTGGAAGGAATACACAGCAGATTAGGAGAAGCCGAGGATCACATCAGTGAATTAGAAGACAGGGCAGAAAAAAATCACCTAACCAGAAAACCAAAAAGAAAAAACAATTAAAAGACAGGAAAAGAGCTTAAGGAAGCTTAAGAGACAACATGAAATGTAACAATATTCACATAATACATATGCCAGAAGGGGAAGAAAGTAAGCAAGGGAGTAAAAAAAAAAAACAGAGGAAGAAAAAGAAAGAAAGTGAGCAAGGGGTAGCGAATGTGTTTGAAGAAATAATGGCAGAAAACTTCCCTACCCTGGTGAAGGAAAAAGTTACACAAGTCAGGAGGCACAAGCAAGAAGAACCCAAACAGGCCCATGCCCCAACACATCATAATTAAAATGACAAAAATTAAAGACAAAGAGAGAATTTTAAAGGCAGCAAGAGAAAAGCAAATTGTTACCTCCAAAGGATTTCCCATAAAGCTGTCATCTGATATCTCATCAGAAACTCTACATGCCAGAAGAGAAAGGCATGAAGTATTCAAGGTAATGAAAAGCAAGTATCTGAAACTAAGATTACTAGATGAAGCAAGGCTATCATTTCAATATAGATGGTGAAATGAAGAGATTCCCAAACAAAAAAGACTAAAGCACTTTGTCACCACTAAATAAGCATTGCAATAAATGCTAAAGAGATTGCTATACTAAGAAGAAATGGAGAAACAGGCATACAGAATTAAAATGGCAATAATGTAAATGAATTAAATGCTCCTATCAAAAGGCATAGAGTAGCAGAATGGATAGAAAAACATAATCCAATTATATGCTGTCTACAAGACACCCATCTCAAAACAAAAGACTCACACAAAATTAAAGTGAACGAATGGAAAAAATTATCCATGCAAATGGAAAACACAAAAAGGCTGGGATAGCAATATTCATATCTAACAAAATATGAAGAACTGAAGGCCATTACAAAAGACAACAAAGGTCATTACATAATATTAAAGGAATCCTATTAATAAAAGGCTAATATGCAAACTGTCCCCTCGGGAGTTTGACCAACCCTGAATTCAACAGCTTGCTATGACGTGCACTGACCACCAGGGGGCGGTGCCACAGCCGGGGGAAGGAAGGCCCCAGCTGGCCCTAATCACCGGCCAGGCCTAGGGACCCTACCTGTGCACGAATTTCATGTACTGGGCCCCCAGTCAATCCAATAAGAGGATATAATCATGGTACACATATATGCACATAATACAGGAGCACTTATATATATTTAATAACTTCTAGAGGAATATAAGGGAATGACTGACATTGGTACAGTTTTATTAGGGAACTTGAGCACCCCGCTGACTTCCAAACAAAAAATTAACAAGGAAACAGTGACTCTAAAGGACACACTGGATCAGATGGGTTTAATTGACATTTATAGAACATTTCACCCCAAAGCTGCAGAATATACATTCTTCTCAAGTGCACATGGATCGTTCACAAAGATAGATCACATGTTAGGATACAAAACAAGTCTCTACAAGTTCAAGAAGATTGAAATCATATCAAGCATCTTCTCAAATAATAAATGAGTGAAATTAGAAATCAACTACAGTAAAAACAATCAAAATCACTCAAACACATGGAGGCTAAATAGCATGTTATTAAACAATGAATGAGTTACCAATGAGATCAAGAAAGAAGTCAAAAACTTCCTGGAAACAAACAAAAATGAACACACAACTACCCAAAATCTCTGGGACACAGCAAAAGGAAGTTCATAACATTACAGGCCTACCTCAAAAAAAACAAAACAAGAAAAACTAAAAATAAACTATTTAACCCTACAACTTAAAGAATTAGGAAGAGAACAAGAAAAGCCCAGAGTTAGTAGAAAGAAGGAAATAATAAAGATCAGAGCAGAAATAAATGACATAGAGACTAAAAGAACAATACAAAAAAATAAATAAATAAACCAAGAGCTGTTTCTTTGAAAACACAAACAACATTGTTGAACCAGACTTATCAAGAAACAAGATAGTGGACCCAAATAAATAAAATCAAAAACTAAAGCATTTAGGCTGTTTCCAAATTTTAGCTATTGTAAATTGCGCTACTATGAACATAGGGATACATATAACCTTTCTGATTGGTGTTTCTGTTTTCTTGGGCTATATTCCTAGGGTATGCATGCATATAAGCATAACCAACAGATGCAAGTCACTGGGGACAGGGGGACGAAAGCAAGTGCTGGGGGGAGGGGGGATAGGGGAGGCCGGGGAGAGGTCAATGGGGGAAAAAAAGAGACACATGTACTACTATTTGTAATATCTTAAAAAAAAATTTTTTTTTTAAAAACTAAAGCAGTGAAGTAACAACAGACACCACAGAAATACAAAGGATTGTAAGAAAACCCTATGAACAACTATATACCAACAAGCTGGACAATGTGAAGGAAATAAAAAAATCCCCCCCCCCCCCGACAAAAAATATACAATCTATCAGAACTGAATCAGGAAGAATCAAAAAACCTGAATAGACCAGTAACAACTGATGAAATAGAAGCAGTAATCAAAAAAATCTCAGCAAAAAAAGCCCTGGTCCAGATGGCTTCACAGGGGAGTTTTACCAAACCTTCAAAGGGCAACTTACACCTATCCTGCTCAAACTATACCAAAAATTCCAAAAGGAAGAAACACTTCCAAGCTCTGTTTATGAGGCCAACATTATCCTAATTTCAAAACCAGATAAAGACACTACAAGAAAGAGAACTATGGGCCAATATCCATAATGAACATGGTTGTTAAAATCCTCAACAAAGTATTAGCAAATTGAATCCAGCAATATATTAAAAAGAACATACACCATGACCAAGTGGGATTTACTACAGGGTTGCAAGGCAAGTACAGTATTTGCAAATCAATACACATGATACATATCACATAAAAAGATTGAAAGACAAAATGATATGATCATATCAATTGATGCAGAAAAAGTATTCAACAAAATCCAACACCCATCTTACCTAATAATAGACAAACATGCAAATTGACCATACCTTCGCTATGCCCACCAGTCAATAGGATGAGTATGCAAATTAACCAAACAAAGATGGCGGTTAATTTGCATAAGTAGGCGCCCAGCAGCAATCAGAGCCTGCAATCAGAGCTGAGGGGTCCCCTGCCCAGGCCTAATGCCTTAAGGAGTTAGGGCAGGGGCGGAGCCGGCGATGGCGGGGAGCAGGGGCAGAATCCAGCAATGGTGGATCTGCCACAGGCGTTAGGCCTGGACAGGGACGGAGCTGGCGATGGCGGGGAGCAGGGAGGGAGCCGGCGATGGCAGGGAGGTAGGGGTCCCCTGCCCAGGCCTAATGCCTCTGCCACAGGCGTTAGGCCTGGGCAGGGGCGGAGCTGGCAATGGCAGGGAGCGGGGGCTGAGCCGGGGATGGCGATGAGCTGGGGATCCCCTGCCCAGGCCTAACGCCTCAGTTAGAGGCGTTAGGCCTGGGCAGTGGCGGAGCCAGCGATGGCAATAGTGGGGAGCAGGGGCGGAGCCAGCGATGGCGGGGAGCAGGGAGGAAGCCAGCGATGATGGGGAGCAGGGGCAGAGCCAGTGATTATGGGAAGCAGGGGTGGATCTGATGATTGCAGTAGCTGGGGGTACCCTGCCCAGGCCTAATGCCTCTACCACAGGTGTTAGGCCTGGGCAGGGGCAGAGCGGACGATTGCAGGAGCTGGGGGTCCTCTGCCCAGGCCTAATGACTGGGCCAAAGGCGTTAGGCCTGGGCAGGGGCCAAGCTGGCAATTGGTGTGAACTACAGAGGAAATACTTTTTCTGACTGCTCATTGGCTAAGCTCCCTGTATGCCACTGGTAATATTCTTAGTAACTTGGGTAATAAGAACCCAATAAGTGGGGGGGAGGGGGGGTAGATGGGGGTTTAATGGAGGGAATGAGGACACATTTGTAATACATTAACTAATAAAGAATTTAAAAAAGAAAGAAAGAAAGAACCCAATAAGGTGATCTAGGGTATTTTACCACACTCCTGGAGAAAAAAAGGAAGGTCCGCTGCTGGAGGGTTAAGAAATGTCATATCCTGCCCTAGCCGGTTTTGCTCAGTAGATAATGCCTCGGCCTGCCCACGGCAGGGTCTGGGTTCAATTCTGACTAAGGGCATGTACCTAGGTTGCAGGCTCCTCCCTGGCCCAGGCCCAGGTCAGGGTTCATGCAGGAAGCAACCAATCAAAGTGTTCCTCTCATTTTGATGTTTCTCTCTGTCTTTCCCTTTCTCTTCCACATTCTCTAAAAATCAATGGAAATATATCCTCACGTGAGGATAAAAAAAGAAAGAAATGTCATATCCTATGAAAGACACATCTTGAAAATGCCTAAAAAAAGCTGTCATTTTTTCATGGCGAAGGGACTGGAGTCCGTGTTGATGAAAACACCTTAGTGGCTGTGGTGACTGGCAGTGGCTGCAACAGCAGGGTGATGGGGCTTCCCCTGATCAGTCCAGTCGCCTCCCACAAAGGGAGGCCAGACTGTGGCTTAGGCCCGCTCCCCAAGGGGAGCAGGGAGCGGGCCTAAGTCGTCAGTAGGACATCCCTAAGGGCTCCCAGTATATGATAGGGGACAGGCTGGGCTGAGGGACTCCCCTCCAGTGCACAAATTTTTGTGCACTGGGCCTCTAGTTTTTTTTATAAAAACTCTCAGCAAAGTGGGAATAGAGGGATCATACCTCAAGATAATAAAGGCCATATATGACAAACCTACAGCGAACATCATACTGAATGGGCAAAAACTAAAACCATTTCCCCTAAGAGCACGGACAAGACAGAAATGTCAGTTATCACCACTATTATTCAATAGTGCTGGAAGTCCTAGCCACAGTGATCAAACAAGAATAAAAGGCATCCAAATTGGAAAGGAGGAAGTGAAACTCTCATTATTTGCAGATGACATGATATTGTACACAGAAAACCCTAAAGGCCCCACCAAAAAAATACTGGATTTAATAAAGGAATGCAGCCATGTAGCAGGATACAAAATCAATATCCACAGAGAAGGATAAGTACCACATGATCTCACTCATTTGAGAAATAGAATGAACAACGTAAACTGATGAAGAAAAATAGATCCAGAGTCATAGAAACATGGAACAGATGGTCAAACGTCAGAGGGAAGGCAGGGGTGTGTGTGTTGGGGGGGGGGGGGGCGGGGGGGGAGGGGTTAGGGTTAAGAGATCAACCAAAGGACTTGTATGCAGCATATAAGCATAACCACTGGACACAGAGAGTGAGGACATGTGCTGGGGGGTGGGAGCAGCGGTGGAGAGATAGATCAATGGGGGGAAAAGGAGACGTATGTAATACTTTCAACAATAAAGAATTTAAATTTTTTTTTAAATCCCAGCTCATGGAAGGATGCAGAAAAAAAAAAAAGCAAAGCATCAACACCCAGAAATTGATGGCATTTTTTACACAATAATGAATTCTCAGAAAGAGAAACTAAATAAACAATCCCATTTACCATTGAAACAAAAAAATTAAGATACTTAGAAATAAACTTAACCAGAGGTAAAAGATTTGTACTCGGAAAGCTACAATACATTGAAAAAAGAGACAGAGGAAGATATAAATAAGTGGAAGAATCTACCATGTTCATGGATTGGTACAATTAATATCATTAAAATGTCCATACCACCCAAAGCAATTTACAGATTCAATGCATCCTTATTAAAATAACAACAGCATAGTTCACAGATCTAGAACAAACACTCCAAAAATGCATATGAAACCAAAAAAGGCCCCGAATAGCTAAAGCAATCATGAAAAAGCAGAACAAAGTTGTAGGGATCACAATACCTGATATAAAGTTATACTACAAAGCTACTGCACTCAAAACAGCCTGGTACTGGCACAAGAACAGGATCAATGGAACAGAACAGAGACCCCAGAAATCAACCCAAGTCATTATGCTCAATTATATATTTGTCAAAGGAGGCAAGAACATACAGTTGAGGCAAGACACTCTCTTCAATAAGTGGTGTTGGTAAAATTGAAAAGATACATGCAAAAAAATGAAACTAGACCACACAAGAATGAACTCAAAATGTATATGACTTCAATTTAAATGTAAGGCATGAAACCATAAAAATCCTAGAAGAAACCATAGGCAGCAAAATCTCACACATATCTCATAGCAATATGTTTATGGATACATCTCCTAGGGCAGTGGTTGGCAAATTCATTAGTCAACAGAGCCAAATATCAACAGTACAATGATTGAAATTTCTTTTGAGAGCCAAATTTTTTAAACTTAAACTATATAGGTAGGTACATTGTTATTAACTTAATTAGGGTACTCCTAAGGCTTAGGAAGAGCCATGCTCAAGGGGCCAAAGAGCCGCATGTGGCTCGCGAGCGGCAGTTTGCCGACCATGGTCCTAGGGCAAAGGAAACCAAGGAGAAAATTAAGAAATGGGACTACATCAAAATAAAAAGCTTCTGCACAGCAAAAGAAACCATCAACAAAACAAAAAGGGAGCCCACTGTATGGGAGAGCATTTTTGGCAATGATACATCTGATAAAAGAACTCATACAATTTAACAAAAGGAAGGCAAACAACCCAATTAAAAAATGGGCAACGAATCTAAACAGACACTTCTCCAAAGCTGACATACAGATGGCCAAGAGTCATATGAAAAAATGCTCAAAGTCACTGATCATCAGAGATATACAAATTAAAATGAAAATGAGTTATTACCTCATACCTGTCAGAATGGCTATCATCAACAAATCAGCAAATGACAAGTGCTGAGGAGGATATAGAGAAAAGGGAAACCTAGTGCACTGCTGGTGGGAATGCAGACTGGTATAGCCATTATAGAAAACAGTATGGAGTTTCCTCAAAAAATTAAAAATGGAACTTCCATTTGATGCAGTGATCCCAATTCTAGGAATATATCCTAAGAGACCCGAAACACCGATCAGAATGAAGGTATGCATCCCTATGTTCATAGCAGCACAATTTACAATAGCTAATATCTGGAAACAGCCCAGTTGTCAACAGTAGATGAGTGGATAAAAAAGATGTAGTACATTTATACCATGGAATACTATACAGCAGTAAAAAGAAGGGTCTCTTACCCTTTGAGTTAACATGGCTGGACCTGGAGAGTATTATACTAAGCAAAATAAGCCAGTCAGAGATAGACAAGTATCACATGATCTCACTCATATGTGGAATCTAATGAACAGAATAAACTGATAAACAAAATAAATCCAGAGACATAGAAGCATAGAACAGACTGTGGAATCTCAAAGGGAAGGCAGGGGTGGATGGGTCGGTGAGAAGAGATCAACCGAAGAACTTGTCTGCATCTATCCTATATATAAAAGGCTAATATGCAAATAGACCAAACAGCAGAACAATAGAACAACCAGTCGTTATGATGTGAGCTGACCACCAGGGGGCATGCACAGAACATGGCGGGCATCGGCAGCAGGCGGCAGAGCATGGAACATGTCAGGTGTTGGTCACAGCAGGATGATGGAGCAGGTGAGAGGGGGCGCCAGACCATGGCGGGGTGCTGGTCGCTGTCATCAGGGCAAGCCTCTGGTGGTTACTGAAAATTCTCTGCTCCCACACGCCGCAGTCCCGCCCAGTGCTCGCACATGCTGCTGGTGCTGGCCCCAATCGCACCCGCTGCCGCTCACACCCGCTGCCAGCCCCAATCACTAAGCGCCATCAGCGGGTACGAGCAGTGGCTCCCGGCTCCGATTGCCCCTCAGGGCTTTTCCACCTCCCCCTGTTCCTAAGGGGTGATCGGGGCCAGCAGCCCCCTCTCACACCTGCTGCCAGAGCCAGCCCCACTCATACCTGCAGCTGGTGCCAGAGCCACCACTCACACCCACTGCTGCCCAGCGCGGGTCCCAATCGCCCCTGAGGGCTTCTCCACCTCCCCCTGCTCCTGAGGGGCAATTGGGGCAGTAGCCGCCACTCGCACCTGCTGATGGCACTGGCCCAGCTTGCACCCGCTGCTGGCACTGGCCCCAGTCACTCTGCGCCATTAAAAGGTGCAAGCGGGGCTGGCACAGTCAGCATGTGGGAGTGGCAACAGCAGGAGTGGGGCTGCTGGCAGACAGGGGACTGGGGGCCACGGCAGAATGGGCAGGCCAAAACCCACCCCTGTGCCCACTGCAGCCTGGCAGCCCAGTTTCTTTCAAGGTGCAAGAATTCGTGCACTGGGCCACTAGTCCTATCTAATAAAAGAGAAACATGGTAATTAGCCATACATCCGCTACCCTTCCCATTGGCTAATCAGGGCGATATGCAAATTAACTGCCAATTAAGATGGCGGTTAACCGCCAACAAAGATGGCGGTTAATTTGCATATGTAGGCACAATGCTGGGAGGCGAAAGGGAAAGGACGGAAGAAGCCCTCTGCCACTGACGGTGATCAGAAACCCAGGGGGGAGCTAAGAGCCGGGGGCAGGGAACCCGGTGCCTTTGCCGCCAGGCCAGTGATAGCGGGAAGCAGGGGTGGAGCCAGCAGTGGGAGCTGGGCAGGAGCGGAGCCGGCAGTCCGGGGAGCTGGGGGTACCTGCCCAGGCCTAAGGCCTTGGCCAGAGGCGTTAGATCTAGGCAGGGGCAGAGCCTGCAACCGTGGGGTGCTGGGGGTCCCCTGCCCAGGCCTAACGCCTTGGCCAGAGACATTAGGCCTGGGCAGGGGCAGAGCCTGCAATTGCCGGGAGCTGGGGGTCCCCTGCTCAGGCCTAAGGCCTTGGCCAGAGGCGTTAGGCCTGGGCAGGGGCGGAGCCTGCAACCGCGGGGAGCTGGGGGGTCCCCTGCCCAGGCCTAACGCCTTGGCCAGAGACATTAGGCCTGGGCAGGGGCGGAGCCTGCAACGGGGGAGCCTGCAACGGGGGAGCAGGGGTCCCCTGCCCAGGCCTAACCCTTGGTCAGAGGCATTAGGTCTAGGCAGGGGTAGAGCGGGAGATCGCGGGGAGCTGGGGGTCTCCTGCCCAGGACTAATGCCTCCACCAGAGGCCTTAGGTCTTCGCAGGGGTGGTGCCAGAGATCCTGGGTAGCAGGGGCGGAGCCGGGGATGGTGGGAGCTGGGGGTCCCCTGCCCAGGCCTGACACCTCTGCCGGAGGCCTCAGGCCAGGGCAAGGGGCCGATCCGGCGATTGGAGGGTGATGAGGGTCAACTCCTCTGGCCGAGGCATCAGGCCTGGGAGGGGGCGGAGCCAGCAATCAGAGGGGGCTGGGAGTCCCCTGCCCAGGCCTGACACCTCTGCCGGAGGCCTCAGGCCTGGGCAAGGGGCTGATCCAGCGATTGGAGGGTGATGAGGGTCGACTCCTCTGGCCAAGGCATCAGGCTGGGTGGGGGGCGGAGCCGGTGATTGGGGGGATATGAGGGTCTCCTGCCCAAGCCTGAAGCCTGGGTCAGAGGCGTCAGGCTTGGGCAGGGGGTGGAGCAAGCGATCAGAGGGAGATGGGGGTCCCCTGCCCAGGCCTGATGCCTGGACCAGAGGCATCAGGCCTGGGCGGGGGCCAGAGCCAGTGATGGGGGGAGATGGGGGTCCCCTGTCCAAGCCTGACACCTCTGGCGGAGGTGTCAGGCCTGGGCAAGGGGCCAATCAGGCGATCAGAGTGTGATGTGGGTCGACGCCTCTGGCCAAGGTGTCAGGCCTGGGCAAGGGTGGAGCCCATGATCGGGGGAGATGGGGTTCCCCTTCCCAGGTCTGAAGCCTGGGCCAGAGGCATCAAGCCTGGGGTGGGGGTGGGTGGGGTGCCAAGCCGCAGATTGGTGTAAACTACAGAGGAAGCACCTTTTCTGACCGCTCACTGGTTAAGCTCCCTGTATGCCACTGGTAATATTCTTAATAACTTGGGTTATAAGAATCCAAAACGGTGATCTAGGGTTTTTCACTACACTCCTGGTGAAAAAAACGAAGGTCCGCTGCTGGAGGGCTAAGAAATGTCATATCCTGCCCTAGCCACTTTGGCTCAGTGGATAATGCCTTGGCCTGCCGATGGCAGGGTCTGGGTTCAATTCTGACCAAGGGCATGTATCTAGGTTGCAGGCTCCTCCCTGGCCAGGGCCCAGGTCAGGGCTCATGCAGGTGGCAACCAAAGTGGTCCTCTCATTTTGATGTTTCTCTCTGTCTTTCCCTTTCTCTTTCACATTCTCTAAAAATCAATGGAAACATATCCTCAGGTGAGGATAAAAAAAT
Organism: Myotis nattereri; assembly: GCF_964212035.1. NCBI lineage: Eukaryota > Metazoa > Chordata > Mammalia > Chiroptera > Vespertilionidae > Myotis > Myotis nattereri. The sequence continues at coordinate 111,355,502 of NC_138076.1, forward strand.
AATAAAGAAATTATTATTATATGAAAGACACATCTTGAAAATGCCTAAAAAAAGTTGTCATTTTTTCATGGTGACAGGACTGGAGTCTGTGTTGATGAAAAAACCTTGCTGGCTGCAGTGACTGGCAGTAGCTGCAGCAGCAGGGTTATGGGGCTGGTTCCTTCCCCTGATCAGCACAGTCACCTCCCACAAAGGGAGACCAGACAGCAGTTTAGGCCCGCTCCCCAAGGGGAGCAGGGAGCGGGCCTAAGCTGTCAATAGGACATCCCCTGAGGGCTCCCAGTATGTAACAGGGGGCAGGTTGGGATGAGGGACACTCCCCCCCCAGTGCACGAATTTCGTGCACCGGGCCCCTAGTACATATATAAAAGCCTAAGCGACCAAACAACCAGTCAATCAGTTGCTATGATGCGCACTGACCACCAGGGGACAGACGCTCAACACAGGAGCTGCCCCTTGGTGGTCAGTGCACTCCCACAGCAGGAGTGCCGCTCAGCTGACCGACCCATCCCGGTGGCCCACCGGCCCAGAGGCAGCTACTCACTCCCTCAGTAGTCCTACAGGTTCAATCTCCCTCAGTAGTCCTGCTGGCACCGACGGACCAGCACCTCGCCCACGATCCCAACAGCACTGCCAGCCTCCTGGAAGTTGGCCTCGGGCACCATGCCACTTCCCTTCCCTAGACGCTCTGCATGGAAGAAACGATATAAAAGCTGCCGCCAAGTGGCTCCCGACAACTGGTGCAAACATCAGCAGGACAGATCTGTATCCTGGGCCGGCAAGGGCATACCACCGCCCACCTGGAGGGCCGATCGCGTCCCGGCCTCCCCAACCCTCCTCGGAACGAGTGCTAGACACAGGGCTCACAGCTGGCAAGAGCTGCGGTGGTGGCATGAGCCTTTCCCGATCAAGACTGACTGAGCGCGAGCTCCGCAGCAGGCGCAGTGGGGCCAGGATGAGTGGGAGCAGCCGGCAGGAGCAGCAGGCAGCATTGGACTGCTGGTTTCGGCCTAATCCCTGCAGGCCACGCCAAGGGACCCCACCTGTGCACAAATTCGTGCACCAGGCCTCTAGTATATACATAACCATGAACGCAGACAATAGGGTGGTGAAGGCCTGGGTTGGAGGACAGGAGTGGGCTAGAAGGTATCAATGAGGGGAAAAGGGGGACATATGTAATACCTTCAATAATAAAGATTTAATGTAAAAAGTATAATAAAAAAGTGAACCTTAAAAAAATAAATAAGAGTTCCAAGACCCGACATTAGCACTAGCCTGCCTTGCTTCACAGCTTGGCCTCTCCTGGGCACTTCTAAGCCCAATACAAGTAGCAATCATCTGCAGATCGCTCTATGGCTCCTTCCCGGTAACCCGAGGCAGTGGCTGACTTTGTAACTCTTGGGAGGCCCCAGAGCCAGTGCACCCAGTGGACAGCTTCAGACCTTACCATATTACAACTCTACACATCCACAAGCGACACTCAAGGGGCAGACTCAGTGAGCACCAAATCCTCACTTGAAGCAAGTCCTGCTCCATAGGGGGGTTACTTGCACAGCAGCTCTCCCACTGTATTTGCAGCTGGTCCTCACAGCCAATTGGCCTAGAGGTCAATTCCTCCCAGTGACACCAACAGCAATCAAGTCTCAACTATAAGACTGTGCCCACAGCCCACACAGCTGCACACCTAGAGTGCCCAGCTCAGGTAACTGGGAGGCTGAGCCACTGGGCCCTACAGGACACCTAATATACAAGGCCACTCTACCAATCCAGGAGACATTGCAGCTCTACCTAATACAATGAAACAAACATAAGGAAGCAGCCAAAATGCAGAGACAAAGAAACACGTCACAAATGAAAGAACAGAAGAAATCTCCAGAAAGAAAACTAAATAAAATGGATGCAAGCAAACTACTAGATACAACGTTCAAAACAATGGTTATTAAGATTGCTCAAGATCTTAATGAGAGCTTCAGTGATCTTAATGTGAATTTCAAAAATCTTAGTGAGACCATCAAAGAAATGAAAAAGACCAGTCATAAAGTAAGCATACACTAACTAAAATAAAGAATAATTTACAGGAATTCAACAATAGAGTAGAGGATTCTGAAAATTAAATCAACAATATGAAATATAAAGAAGCAAAAAACACCTATGCAAAAGAGTAAAAAGAAAAAAGAATCCAAAAATATGAAGATAGTGTAGGGAGCCTCTGAGACAACTTGAAGCATACCAACATTTACATCATGGGGGTGCTGAAAAGAGACGAGAGGGAGCAAGAAATTGAAAACCTATTTGAAGAAATAATAACAGAAATTTTCCCCAACCCGGCGAAAGAAATAAACTTCCAAGTCCAAGAAGCACAGCAAGTCCCAAACAAGAGAAACCGAAAGAGGACCACACCAAAACACATCATCATTAAAATGCCAAAGATTAAAGACAAAGAGAGAATCTTAAAAGCTGCAAGAGAAAAGCAGTTAGTTACTTACAAAGGAATGCCCATATGACTGTCAGCTGATTTCTCAACAGAAACTTTGCAAGCCATAAGGGAGTGGCAAGAAATATTTAAACTGAGGGCCTACAACCAAGATTACTCTATCCAGCAAAGCTATCATTTAGAATTGATGTCAGATAAAGAGCTTCACAGATAAGAAAAAGCTAAAGAAGTTCATCACCACCAAAACAGTATTTCATTAAATGTTGAAGGGTATTCCTTAAGAAGAGGAGGAAGAACAGGAAGAAAAAGAACCAAAATATCAACAATAAAATAGTAATAAATACATATCTACCAACAATTGAATCTAAAAATCAAAATAAACGAACAAGAAATCTAATGGACAAAATAAACTGATGAATAAAACAGAACCAGAGGCATGAAACAGATTGACAAATCTCCGAAAGAAAGGGGACATGGCTGGGGGAAGGAGGTGTGTCGGGGAATAAACCAAAGATCTTATATGCATACTAGAGGCCCAGTGCACAGATTTGTACACACTGAAAGAAAATTAATTAGAAGAAATATTTTAGAGGTTAGGGAGGGAAAGCGGGAGGTTGGCTCCAGGGCCAGTCCAGCCCGTCTTGCCCAGTTCCGATCAATTGGCCAGACCCCAGCAGCAAGTTAACCTACCAGTTGGAGTGTCTGCCCCCTCGTGGTAAGTGCATGTCATAGCAACCAGTTGAAATGGTTGGACACTTAGCATATTAGGCTTTTATATATAGACTGGAGGCCTGGTGCACAAAAATTTGTGCACTTGGGGGGAAGGGGGGTCCCTCAGCCAGGCCTGTGCCCTCTCGCAGTCTGGGACCCCTCGGGAGATAACGACCTGCTGGCTTAGGCCTGCTCCCGGGTGGCAGAGGGCAGGCCTAATCCCTAGGTGCAGCCCCTGATCTGGCTCAGAGCAGGGCCGAATGGGGAGTTAGGGCGCCGCCCCCTGTCATGCACAGAGCAGGGCAATCAGGAGGCTGTGATGCCACCCTCAGTCACGCTCAGGATAGGGCCGATTGGGGGATTGGGGCACCATCCACTGTCACACTCAACGCAGGGTCGATGGGGATGTTGCGGCACCACCCCCTGTCACGCACAGAGCAGGGCCAATAAGAGGGTTGGGGCATTGCCCCGTCACTCACAGAGCAGGGCCCATCAGGGGGGTTGGGGCTCTGTACCCTGTCACGCACAGAGCAGGGCCCAACAGGGGGTTGGGGCGACGCCCTCTATCACCTACAGAGGAGGGCTGATCAGGGGGTTGGGGCGCCGCCACTCTCACACTCAGGGCAGGGCCAATGGGGAGGTTATGGCTCTACCCCATCACACACAGAGCAGGGCCCATGGGGAAGGGGGGTTGGGGCACCGCACCCTGTCACACACAGAGCAGAAGGGCGATCAGGGAGTTTGGGCACTGCCCCATCACGCTGACCCCGGTGCCGGGAGGCCTCGCGACTCCGCCGACCCGGTGCTGGGAGGCATATTACCCTTTTACTATATAGGATAGAGGTCTGGTGCATGGGTGGGGGACGGCTGGTTTGCCCTGAAGGGTGTCCTGGATCAGGGTGGGGGTCCCCACTGGGGTGCCTGGCCAGCCTGGGTGAGGGGATGATGGCTGTTTGCAGCTGGTCACACACCCTTCAGGGTGGGGGTCCCAACTGGGGTGCCTGGACAGCCTGGGTGAGGGGATGATGGCTGTTTGTAGCTGGTCACACACCCTTCAGGGTGGGTGTCCCCACTGGGGTGCCTGGCCAGTCTGGGTGAGGGGCTGAGGGCTGTTTTCAGGCTGGGGGTGACTGAAGCTCCCAACCGCTCCTTTATTCCTTTTTTTTTTTTATTCTGGGCCAACTTTAGCTTTGAGGCTTGCCTCCAGCTCTTAGGCCTCCGCTGCTGAAAGTAGGTTTCTGGCCTTTGCTTACAATGTTGCGATCCTGCTGGCTGAAGCCCGGCAGACTAAAGCAGGTTTCTAGGGTTTTGTTTAGCTTCTATATTTGTTAAATAGTTGCTTAGAGTTGCAGCTCAGAGGCCTGCAGCGGCAGGCAGGGAGGTTGGAGTCGTCCATCACTGAAGCAAGCAAGCCTCATGTTAGTTTCAAGCTGCCTAGCTGCCGGCCGCCATCTTGGCTGGCAGTTAATTTGCATTTCACCCTGATTAGCCAATGGGAAGGGTAGCGGTCGTACGCCAATTACCATGTTTCTCTTTTATTAGATAGGACTAGAGGGCCGGTGCACAAAAATTTGTGCACTCGTGGAGGAAGAGGGGGTCCCTCAGCCCGGCCTGTGCCCTCTCGCAGTCTGGGACCCCCCCGGGAGATAATGACCTGCTGGCTTAGGCCTGCTCCCGGGTGGCAGAGGGCAGGCCTAATCCCTAGGTGAAGCCCCTGGTTGGGCTCAGAGCAGGGCCAATTGGGGAGTTGGGGCGCCGCCCCCTCTCATGCACAGAGCAGGGTGATCGGGAGGTTGTGATGCCGCCCTCAGTCACGCTCAGGGTAGGACCGATTGGGGGGTTGGGGCACCGTCCCCTGTCACACTCAAGGCAGGGTCGATGGGCAGGCTGTGGCGCCACCCCGTCACGCACAGAGCAGGGCCAATCAGGGGGTTGGAGCACTGCCCCCCGTCACTCACAGAGCAGGGCCCATCAGGGGGGTTGGGGCTCTGTACCCTGTCACGCACAGAGCAGGGCCAATCAGGGGTTTGGGGCGCTGATCCCTGTCACGCACAGAGCAGGGCCCATCAGGGGTTTGGGGCGCCGCCCTCTATCACCCACAGAGCAGGGCCGATCAGGGGGTTGGGGCGCCGCCACTCTCTCACAAAGGGCAGGGCCGATGGGGAGGTTATGGCTCTACCTCGTCAAACACAGAGCAGGGCCCGTGGGGGGTGGGGGGCAGTTGGAGCGCCACACCCCGTCACACACAGAGCCGCAGGGCGATCAGGGGGTTGGGGAACTCCCCCCTATAAGGCACAGAGCAGGGCTGATCAGGGGGTTGAGGCGTCTTCCCCTGTCACGAACAGAGTAGGGCGGATAGGGAGGTTGTGGCCCCACCCCCTGTCACAAACAGAGCCGCAGGGCGATCAGGGGGTTTGGGCGCTGCCCCCTGTCACGCTGATCCCAGTGCTGGGAGGCATATTACCCTTTTACTATATAGGTTAGAGGCCTGGTGCACGGTTGGGTGCTGGCTTGTTTGCCCTGAAGGGTGTCCTGGATCAGGGTGGGGGTCCCCACTGGGGTGCCTGGCCAGTCTTGGTGAGGGGCTGAGGGCTGTTTTCAGGCTGGGGGTGACTGAAGCTCCCAACCGCTCTTTTTTTTCTTAGGCCTCCGCTGCTGAAAGTAGGTTTCTGGCCTTTGCTTACAATGTTGCGATCCTGCTGGCTGAAGCCGGGGGACTAAAGCAAGTTTCTGGAGTTTTGTTTAGCTTCTATATTTGTTACATAATTGCTTAGAGTTGCAGCTCAAAGGCCTGCAGCGGCAGGCAGGGAACGTTGGAGTCCTCCATCACTGAAGCAAGCAAGCCTCATGTTAGTTTCAAGCTGCCTGGCTGCTGGCTGCCATCTTGGCTGGCAGTTAATTTGCATATCACCCTGATTACCCAAAGGGAAGGGTAGCGGTCGTATGCCAATTACCATGTTTCTCTTTTATTAGATAGGACTAGAGGGCCAGTGCACAAAAATTTGTGCACTAGGGGGGAAGGGGGGGTCCCTCAGCCCGGCCTGTGCCCTCTCACAGTCTGGGACCCCCCGGGAGATAATGACCTGCTGGCTTAGGCCTGCTCCCGGGTGGCAGAGGGCAGGCCTAATCTCTAGGTGCAGCCCATGGTCGGGCTCAGAGCAGGGTGATTGGGGAGTCGGGGCGCCGCCGCTTGTCATGCATAGAGCAGGGCAAATTGGGAGGTTGCGAGCCACCCTCAGTCACGCTCAGGGTAGGGCCAATTCGGGGGTTGGGGCACTGCCCCCTGTCACACTCAAGGCAGGGTCGATGGGGAGGTTGAGGCGCCACCCCGTCACAAACAGAGCAAGGCCAATCAGGGGGTTGGGGAGCTGCCTCCTGTCACACACAGAGCAGGACCCATCAGGGTGTTGGGGAGCTCCCCCCTGTCACACAAAGAGCAGGGTCGATCAGGGCGTTGGGGAGCTCCCCCCTGTCACGCACAGAGCAGGGCCCATCAGGGGTTTGGGGAAATCCCCCCTGTCACTCACAGAGCATGGCCCATCAGGAGTTTGAGGAGCTCCCCCCTGTCACTCACAGAGTAGGGCCGATAGGGGAGTTGGGGCACCGCCCCCTGTCACACACAGAGCAGGGCTGATCAGGGGGTTGGGGCACCACCCTCTATCACCCACAGAGCAGGGCTGATCAGGGGGTTGGGGCGCCGCCACTCTCATACTCAGGGCAGGGCCGATGGGGAGGTTATGGCTCTACCACATCACACACAGAGCAGGGCCCGTGGGGGGTGGGGCGCCGCCCTCTATCACCCACAGAGCAGGGCCGATCAGGGGGTTGGGGCGCCGCCACTCTCACACTCAGGGCAGGGCCGATGGGGAGTTTATGGCTCTACCCCGTCACACACAGAGCAGGGCCCGTGGGGGACGGGGGGCGGTTGGGGCGCCACACCCCGTTACACACAGAGCAGGGCCCGTGGGGTGGGGGTGTGGGGGTGCCCCACCCTGCAACACACAGAGCCCCAGGGCGATCAGGGGGTTGGGGAGCTCCCACCTATCAAGCACAGAGCAGGGCTGATCAGGGGGTTGGGGCGCCTTCCCCTCTCAGGAACAGAGCAGGGCCGATAGGGAGGTTGTGGCCCCGCCATCTGTCACACACAGAGCCGCAAGGCGATCAGGGGGTTTGGGCACTGCCCCCTGTCACGCTGATCCCAGTGCCTGGAGGCCTCGCGGCTCTGCTGGTCCTGGTGCTGGGAGGCATATTACTCTTTTACTATATAGAATAGAGGCCTGGTGCATGGGTGGAGGCTGGCTGGTTTGCCCTGAAGGGTGTCCTGGATCAGGGTGAGGTTCCCCACTGGGGTGCCTGGCTAGCCTGGATGAGGGGATGATGGCTGTTTGCAGCTGGTCACACACCCTTCAGGGTGGGGGTCCCAACTGGGGTCCCTGGACAGCCTGGATGAGGAGATGATGGCTGTTTGCAGCTGGTCACACACCCTTCAGGGTGGGTGTCCCCACTGAGGTGCCTGGCCAGTCTGGGTGAGGGGCTGAGGGCTGTTTTCAGGCTCACGGGTGACTGAAGCTCACAACTGCTCCTTTTTTTCTTTTTATTCTGGGCCAGCTTTAGCTCTGGCTTCAGCTCTGAGTCCTCTCTCTGCTGCTGAAAGCAGGTGTCTGGTTTGTTTGGGTTCTATAATCGAAACAGTGTATAACTCCAGCTCTGAGATCCCGGCGGGCTGAAAGCTGGCTTCTGCGGTTTTGTTTAGCTTCTATATTTATTACAATGTTTCTTAAACTGCAAGCTCAGAGGCCGGCAAGGCAGGCGGGAACATTGGAGTCCTCCGTCACTGAAGCAAGCAAGCCTCATGTTAGTTTCAAGCTGCCTGGCTGCCGGCCGCCATCTTGGCTGGCAGTTAATTTGCATATCTTGCTGATTAGCCAATGGGAAGGGTAGCGGTCGTACGCCAATTGCCATGTTTCTCTTTTATTAGCTAGGACTAGAAGCCTGGTGCACAAAATTCCTGCAGTTGGGGGGGGGGGGTGGTCTCTCAGCCTGGCCTGTGCCCTCTCACAGTCCAGAGGCCCTTGGGTACGTCCAGAGGGATCAGGCCTAAGCTGGCAGTCAGACATCCCTCTCACAGTCCGGGGCTCTGGCAGTCCAGGATCCTTTACTCCTTATTGCCCGCCTGCAGTAGAGGTGGGAGAGGCTCCAGCCACCGCCACTGTGCTCGCCAGCCATGAGGCTGGCTTCTGGCTGAGCAGCACTCCCCCGGTGGAAGTGCACTGACCACCAGGGGGCAGCTCCTGTGTTGAGCGTCTGCCCCTCTGGTGGTCAGTGTGTGTCATAGCAACTGGTCGTTCCACTGTTTTGTCGATTTGCATATTAGCCTTTTATTATATAGGATATGCATTACCTATGGACATAGAAAACAAGGTGGTGAAGACCTGGGGCAGGGCGGGAACCTGGTGGAGGGGGACAATGGGAGGAATAAAGGGGGATATCTGTAATACTCTCAACAATAAAGTTTTTTTTTAAAGTGTTTCAAGGAATAAAGGGCTATGTTAATGCTGCTAATTGATGAAAGGCGAGAACTAAGAACTGACCTTAAAATTTAGCAAAGCAAAGGTCATAACTTGAAAGCAGCTGAGGAGAGGTGGCAAAAGTTTGAATGGAGGGGCTACATGAAAGAGTAAGAAACTGGAGACAGTGAGTATAGTTCTTTCCAGGAGTTTCGTTATAAAGAGAAGAAAATAAATAGCATAGCAGCTAAACAGGGAAGCAAGGAGAAGAGAGAGATTTTTTAAGACAGATGAAATAGCCCTGGCATGTGTAGCTCAGTTGGTTGGAGCATCATTCAGTACAGCAAAATGCGGCGGGTTTGATTCCTGGTCAGGACACATACCTAGGTTGCGGGTTGGATCCCCAGTAGGGGCATGTACTGGAGGCAGCCAATTGATGTTTCTCTCTCTCTCTTTCTCTCTCTGTCTCTCTCTGTGTCTCTGTTCTCTCTCTCTCTCTTTCTCTCTCTCTCTCTCTCTCTCTCAAAAATCAATAAAAATATATCCCCGGGAGAGGATTAAAAAAAAGAAGAAGAAATAAAAACATGTTTGTAGGCTGATGAGGATGGAGAGAGGGGAGACCTCCCATAGCCATGTCTTTGAGAGGAGAGCTGAGCGATCTAGTACCAAAGTGGAATTTTTCAGACCTAATTCCAGACTTTATCAATGTAATACAACAAAAAGTATATAAACCAAAGGCAAACAAACATGTATTTAGCTTCATACCTAGTGTCTGAAAAACATATACAAAAGATATAAACAGGAAAATAGAGAGACCCAAATATTAAAATGTGCTCATCCTCATTCAACTGACTAGAAATTGAAACAGTTACAACATACTATTTTTCAAATACTCTGTTGGCAAAGACTAAAACCTGATAACACCCAGCATAGAAAAGAGAAACTCTTTCATAAAGTATTACCTAGGAAGGTAAACTGGTACAACCTTTTGAAGGGCAATTTGACAATATCTATCCAAACTGTAAATGCACAGAAACTTTGACTCAGTCCCTATTCGGACGCCAAAAAAAAAAAAAGAAACGTTGACTCAGCAATTTCACATCTAGGCATTTTGTGCTATATTAGCACAAGTTCACACTTGTAATAAACTAAAATTAACTTAAATGTCCATTAACAGGGGCCCAGCTAATTATGGTATTCAGATTAAGTAGTCATTAAGGAGAATAAGTAAGTTCGTTAAGTGCTGACATAGAAGTACTGAATATAACCAACAGAATATATATTAATTGACAAAAGCAAAATGGAGAGCAGTGCATGAGAGAGAGAAAATACAATTACATAGTCCTGTGTAGTCCAATATGGTAGCCATGTGTCACATAAAGCTACTGAGCACTTGAACTGTGGCTAATGTAGCTGAAGAACTAAAACACAGAGGGTGTCAAAAATGTGGATTTAATGGATTTTTTTTAATGAGACTGCAGGTTCCATTGTCGCTTCATTGCACTGTATGACTCACAATGAAAATACCTGTGCTCCCAAATGTGATGAAGAGTATTTGTGTCAGTCTGTGAACATGAAACAAATGATCCAGGAGACTTGCACAGCCATGTAGTAAATGAACATGCATGTAAATTAATATACTTAAGTGCGAGTTAACAATGGACAACACGGACAGTATAGCTTCTTGAGCAAAATTACCTTTGACAGATGTAAAAACTTCTTTGTACGTCAAGTATGTGGTTTTCCTAGAACAGGCAATGTTCAATGTTAATATGCTATTGAACATATTAAAATTTTCCTCATGTTTGTGATGAGTATGGGAAAATCTTTTCAATTATCCTAGAATATTACAAACATTTAAATTCACATGTATCTGAAGGGGTTTATTTATGTCAATACTGTGAATATTCAGCAGGCAAACTGAAGATCTTAAAATTCATCCGGACTGCAAACATTCATCTGACTTACTTCATAAGTGTAATGACTACTTGATGAGGTTTGGAAATGGAGAAATTACTAAGTCCATGAGACAACTATATCATTCTGTTTAACTAACATAACGTTAATGTAAAGTCATAAATATGACTTTTTTGGAGATGTCAAAAAAAGGAAATGGATTCCATTAAATCCATATTTTTGACACCCTCCGTTTTCTGAAGCAGGGAAAAGTGGACAGACTCAATTAATACAAAACCACGCTCAGACCGTGAGAAGGTACCGGCTGGTCGAGGAGGTGACGGTGTATTAGGCCTCCAAAATGCACCTCCTCGAAAGCCACGATTCCACAGCAGAGCTCCCCGGAGTGATGGAGACCGGCCCTTGCGGAGGACAGAAAGCAACGTCACGGCACCCTCGCGCCGCAAGCAGACCGAGTCTCTGCGCCTAACAGCAGCTTAGAGCGTGGCCAAGACCTCCGCAGTGAGAAACGGAGGCTCCCCACGAAACGCCGTTAACCTGGAACAGACGTTGGCCACGCCCCGCGGCCCCCGGCCCGATGCGGATCCTCCCGCGCGCCGCAGACCCTCTCAGGTGCGGAGCGTCGAAACCCCCAGCTCCCCCGCTCCCTAAGCCCACGTACTACCTCTCCGAAGTCCCCGGGCCGCTCAGTCCGCTCAAGCCAAAGCCGGAGTCGCCGCAGCATTTACGAAAGAGCCGCCACAATCACCGCCTCCGAGGGAGCCCCGCCCCTGAACCAAGGGCTCCTGGGAAATGTAGTGCCCACCGGACGCTCTACGCCTGTCTTCGGGCACCACTAGGCTCACGCAAACTACTATTCCCAGCGACGTCACAGCGGGGGATGTTACCTAGGGGATTCGGGCGGGCATCTTCCTCCCCGGGCAGCAGGGAGGGCGGAGCCCCCGTATGGAAAACTGTTTCTTGAGTAAACTCCGCCATAGACCGGAAGACACTCCCCTTTGAAAACTGGGAGCACGCCTAGAGAGAAGAACCCCTCCAGTGTGGAGGCCTAGCGGAGCACCCAGCAACGCTTGTAGTCGGGGTGTGGGAGGAGAGGCCTTTTGCTTACCGTTGGCCTGTTTGAGAGGTTTGACTTTTCTGTTTTCTGCTTTGGTTGAGTGTGACTCAGTAAAGGGAAAAAATTGGCCACACAATTTTTAAAAATCACTTTTTAGTTTTCAGTTATAGTTGACATATTAGTTTCAGGTGGACATTCCAGTAATTAAACATTATATAACTGATTAAATGATCATCCTGATCTCATTGTAATCTGACACTATACATAGTTATTAGAATACTAGAGGCCTGGAGCACAAAAATGTGTGCACTCAGGGGGGTCCCTCAGCCTGGCCTGTGTCCTCTCCAAGTCTGGGAACCCTCGGAGGATGTCCACCTGCTGGCTTAGGCCCGCTCCCTGGGGGATCAGGACCAAGCTGGCAGTCAGACATCCCTCTGGCAGCCCAGGAGCCCTCGAGGGATGTCCACTTACCAGCAGGGAGCAGGCCTAAGCTACAGTCGGACATCCTTAGCGCTGCTGAGGAGGTGGGAGAGGCTCCCACAACCACCGCTGTGCTGGCAGCCATCAGCCTGGCTTGTGGCTGAGCAGAGCTCCCCCTGTGGGAGTGCACTGACCACCAGGGGACAGCTCCTGCATTGAGCGTCTGCCCCCTGGTGGTCAGTGTATGTCATAGTGACCAGTGATTCCCAGTCGTTCTGCTGTTAGGGTCAATTTGCATATTACCCTTTTATTATATAGGATAGAGGCCTGGTACAGGAGTGGGGGCCGGCTGGTTTGCCCTGAAGGGTGTCCCAAATCAGGTTGGGGGTCCCGCTGGGGTACCTGGCCAGCCTGGGTGAGGGGCTGATGGGTGTTTGCAGGCTGGCCACACCCCCTTTAGGGTGGGAGGGTTCCCACTGGGGTGCCTGGACAGTCTGGGTGAGGGGCTGAGGGCCGTTTTCAGGCTGGCAAAGCCCCCCAGTGACAGAAGCTCCCAGCCTCTCCTTTTTTTCTTTTTTCTTTTTATTCTGGGATTTATTTACCTTCTATAATTGAAACTTTGTAGCCTTGAGTGGAGCTCAGAGCTGGCCAAGGTGGGCGGGAAGCTTGGTTTCCTCCATTGCCAGGGGCAACCCAAGCCTCCTGCTGGCTCCAGATCTGTGGCCACGGCCGGCTGAAAGCAGGTATCTGGGGTTTATCTATCTTCTATAATTGAAACTTCGTTGCCTTGAGTGGAGCTCAAAGCTGGCCACGGCAGGCGAGAAGCTTGGCTTCCTCCATCACTGGAGCAACCAAGCCTCCTGCTTGCTCCAGCTCCGTGGCTGCCGGCCGCCATCTTGGTTGGGTTAATTTGCATATAGTCACTCTGATTGGCTGGTGGGCAAGGCTTAAGGCATAGCGAAGGTAGGTCAATTTGCATGTTTGTCTTTTATTAGTGTAGACTAGAGGCCTGGTGCACAAAAATTTGTGCACTCGGGGGGGGGGGGTCCCTCAGCCTGGCCTGTGCCCTCTTGCAGTCTGGGACCCCTTGGGAGATAACGACCTGCTGGCTTAGGCCTGCTCCCAGGTGGCAGAGGACAGGCCCAATCCCTAGGTGCAGGCCCTGGTTGGGCTCAGAGCAGGGCCGACTGGGGAGTTGGGGCGCCTTCCCCTGTCATGCACAGAGCAGGGCTGATTGGGAGGTTGCGATGCCACCCTCAGTCATGCTCAGGGTAGGGCCGATTGGGGGGTTTGGGCGCTGCCCCCTGTCACGCTGATCCCGGTGCCGGGAGGCCTCTCAGCTCCACTGATCCCAGTGCTGGGAGGCATATTACCCTTTTACTATATAGGATAGAGGCCTGGTGCATGGGTGGAGCTGACTGGTTTGCCCTGAAGGGTGTCCTGGATCAGGGTGGGGGTCCCCACTGGGGTGCCTGGCCAGCCTGGGTGAGGGGATGATGGCTGTTTGCAGCTGGTCACACACCCTTCAGGGTTGGGGTCCCCACTGGGGTGCCTGGCCAGTCTGGGTGAGGGGCTGAGGGCTGTTTTCAGGCCAACTGAAGCTCCCAACTGCTCCTTTTTTTCTTTTTTCTTTTTTTATTCTGGGCCAGCGTTAGCTCTGGCTCCAGCTCTTAGGCTTCTGCTGCTGAAAGAAGGTATCTGGTTTGTTTAGGTTCTATAATCGAAACATTGTATAACTCCAGCTCTGAGATCCCGGGCTCGCTGAAAGCAGGTTTCTGGGGATTTGTTTAGCTTCTATATTTGTTACAATGTTTCTTAAACTGCAGGCTCAGAGGCCAGCAAAGCAGGCGGGGAACGTTGGTTTCCTCCGTCACTGAAGCAAGCAAGCCTCATGTTAGTTTCAAGCTGCCTGGCTGCCGGCCGCCATCTTGGCTGGCCGTTAATTTGCGTATCTTGCTGATTAGCCAATGGGAAGGGTAGCGGTCGTACACCAATTACCATGTTTCTCTTTTATTAGATAGGATAATTGACTATATTTCCTATGTTGTACATTATTATCCCATGGCTGTTCTGTAACAACCAATTTGTACTTCTCAATCCCTTTGTGGTAGGCAGTTAGACAGACATGAACAGTGGAAGGACGATGGGCCAAACAGAAGGTCACCAGGGTAGAAAGCCCTAGCAATGGGCAAAACTGGGAAACCTGGGACCTTGCCCCCAGGGTGACCTTTCCTCCCCCAGTACAGTATATCACTGATCCTGTGGTTTGGACCCTCCCCTGACCTTTCCTCCCCTGGCATGTTGCTAGTCATACTGTTACCATAGTTAGCTAATTTCTGATGGGAAAGAATGCAAAAGAAGAGTCAGATATGTTAAGCATATTCAGCTGGGAAACAGAGGCCTGTTTGCTTCACCAGGAATCTACATCTTGACACCCCAAGGAATCACAGTATTGTCCCTCCAAGGGGTTACACCCCACCCTCCCACCCCCCAGTACAGGATTGGGAAGGGGGGGCAGGGGAGCAGGGAGAGATAAGATCATGCTCAATAAAGTCAAAATGGTGCAGTGGAAGGTACTTAACCGTAGAGGTGTTAATATAAAAACATTCAAACCTGTAAAGATTTTTTGTGAGTTTATTTGAGCCAAACTGTCGACAATTTCTGGGAAGCCGAATCTCAAAGGATTAGGAAAATGCTCCAGAGCAGCGGTTGCCAACCAGTGGTCCACGGAGCACTAGTGGTCTGTGAGGTCCAAAAGGTTGACAACCGCTGCTCCAGAGAATGGTGTTTTTTCAGCTTGTTTTATACCTTACATCAAAGGAGAAGTGGGTTACTTGAAATCCATTAGTGATAGATTAGGGAGGCAGGAGAAAGGGAAGGGGGGAATATCTGGGATTGGATAAAAAGTAAAATAATAGACAATTACTTAGGTGGGTACAGGATAGTTAACAGTCAACAATTAACATGATAACAATAGCAATGAAGCAATTTATGGTTTCCTGTCCTGGTGCCCAGGTGCATGTGGTTGTGTTCCAGGGGTGGGGGTGGGGGTTGAAGGGAAGGTATATTTCATAGATATGTTATGATGCAAAAAGACAATAGGCTCAGTTAAGGTAAAAATTGACCTCCTCAGGGAAAATACTGGCCTAGGACATGGCTACCCATCATAACTGCTTTTGTTATATTGTAAATCAGCGAGCTAAACAGAGGATGCCTTAATCAATCAGTAAACTGAATTAATTTGGAGTCTTTTATTACACTAGCAGTCTCATAGGAGTTGTCTCTCAAAGTCTGAGCAAAGCAACATGGAGGAAACTTTCCCTTTATACCCTCTCCTTTGTCTCCCAAATATGGAGCTTCCAGACCCTTTGTAGGCTTTTCAAAGAGCTCTGTGTAGATGTTTGTTGCAAGAAGCATGTAACCTTGAGCACAGCACAACTCAGTAGCCTTGAGCATTTCAGATAACTGGAGGGCACCAGGCATGGCAGTAGCTAGGGCCGGCAGCAGAGCGGCTTGCAAGGTCAGAAAGTTGAGCTTATTTTCCCTATTATTCAAGCAAGCAAGTGTGTTTACAGAAGCCAAGAATAGCAGGGTTAATTCACAGAACAAAGGACTATCTGTGTTTATTGGAAATTTTCAAACAGCAGTTTTTCCCAGCATAGAGGTTACAGGGACAAGATAAATTGCCTATACTTCATTCCCCACTGGTTTTATGTTCATGAGTCAAATCATTGACTCTTGTGGGTCACTGTTGGGGAGGGGGTTATATCGACCCCTGAGGACCATGAGCTTGATAGAATTAATTCTTTGTTGAATAAAGTTAGTAAACCAGTTTATAAGATAGGGGCCACGAATGAGGGCCAGGAGTAATAATGAAGTCTGTGGTAAGGAATATATCCCCTAGTCTAGTTTAGTTATATTGGTAAGAATTTCTCTAGTAATTCTATTTTTGAGTTCCTAAATCTACTTTTGGGACAGCCTATGGGGATTGTTAACATTGTTAACCTATTCAGTTTGGAAGTCTCCTTTAATCCTATAAAGAAAATTAAAAACACGACACATGTGAAACTTTTATCTTTAGAGAGTCGAAGAGTCCCGGACTCTCTATTCTGCCTGTGCGGCCTTAAGCCGGGTATGATGAAGCCACATCAGGATCCCATCAACCTTGACTGCCGTGGGGATGGTCAAGATGACGGTGTGTGGTCCTTTTTAGGTAGGAGTCAGTCCTTGGGTGGTAAATTTATTTACCTAAACAGCATCACCGGGTTGGAAGGGATGAACCAGATCAGAAGTTGGTACAGGGAGGGCATCTCTGACAAGCTTCTGGACTTCTTTCTGGGTGGACTGTAAAGCCTGTAAGGACTTGAGTAAAGATTGGTTATGGATGTCAGCTTTTATTTCTTCTCTAAATTTTGGGGGTATTGGAGGGGGTCTCCCAAACATAATTTTATGTGGGGAAAACCCCACTTGGTATGGAGTGCACCTTGCCCTGAGTAGGGCAAAGGGGAGTAAGGTGGCCCAATTTTCATCAGTTTCTGAGGACCTCTTTTAGGGTCCTATTTATGCATTCTACCTGCCCAGAACTTTGGGGCTGGTAGGCACAATGTAGTTTCCAATTAATACTTAATGCCTTTGCTAAGTCCTGTGAAATTTTGGCTACAAAAGTGGGTCCATTGTCTGATCCTAAAGTTACAGGTAAGCCAAATCTGGGGACTATTTCCTGGAGTAACATTTTAGCTACAATGGTGGCAGTTTCTGTCCTAGTCAGGTAAGCTTCAACCCATCCTGAGAAGGTGTCTACAAAAACTAGGAGAAATTTATACCCTGCGGCAGATATTTATACCCTGCTGCCGTGGGCCTGAATTCTGTGAAGTCTATTTCCCAGTGTTCCCCCGGGGACTTTTCCCAGTGCCCGGATTCCTGCCGGGGGGTCTTTTATCCTGTTTGGCATTTACTTGAGTGCCAGAGACCCAATTCCAGCATGACAGCAGGGCTGTATCTGGGAATGGCTGAAGGCATTTCCCCAAACCTGAAAAGGGATTATTGCTTGGCTGACAGACAGCTAAAAGGCATCTTAATCTACATGTTATTGCCTCCTACTGGCCAAACACCTGAACAGCCGTAGGCTGATTCCCCCATTCTGACAATGTTTCTGTATACCCTTTGAAGTGTATATCTGCCTCTCCTCAGGACAAGTTGTGTTAATAAAAAGCATGGGGTCCTGGGGACAAGGAGAACCTAAGGCCTTAGACTTAAGACCTTAGAACTTAGCTCCTTTAGCTAAGCTCCTCCGACCCCCAAATGCCTTTCAAAATTATATTTCGTCTCTGGATTCTAATTTAAAATCTATGCACAGCCTTCTCCAGATTCCTGAACCCTTTTTGATGCTGGGACAAGAACCCTGGCACTTGAGCACAAGTAATGCATCAGGAAACAATGCTGTCTATTATACTATCTCGGTTGGATATTAGTTTCTATCCCTTAGGATTTCTGTAAGCTTGGTATGGCCTAGGTGGGTGAACTGGTGTAACTGGTTAACTATTATCCGACCTAGAGCCTCGGGAACCAAAAGTCGGCAGTCCGGTAAAGTCCACTATCCTTCTGGGTTTCTGGACGCCTGCCTCTGTGTGGTTAGTTTCTCCTCCTTCTTCGTGTAGGCTGGTGAGGTGGGTAGGTCAGGGTCTGGAAGAGTCACTAAAATCTGTAAGGGCCCCACTGGTTTTAGGGCAGCCTCCCGGGCCGCTTCATCTGCGGCCCGGTTCCCTCTTGCTTCTAGAGAGTCCCTTTCTGGTGCCCCTTACAGTGGACTAATGCCACCACCTTGGGTAGCCAGATGGCTTCTAGTAGAACCAGAATTTCTTCCTTATTTTTGATGTCCTTCCCAACTGAAGTTAAAAGTCCCCTTTCCTTGTAAATAACACTGTATATGTGAGCCATTGCAAATGCGTACTTGCTATCAGTATAGATCGTTACTTATTTTACTCTTGCCCACCAGAGAGCCTGAATAAGGGCAAT
The DNA here is from genome assembly GCF_964212035.1 of Myotis nattereri. Lineage (NCBI taxonomy): Eukaryota > Metazoa > Chordata > Mammalia > Chiroptera > Vespertilionidae > Myotis > Myotis nattereri. The sequence continues at coordinate 111,373,563 of NC_138076.1, forward strand.
TAACTTGGCCTTCTGGGCTGACGTCCTGCGAGTGAGTAACCCCACCCTGCAAGGCTCAGAGACAGAAACCTTTTGCTTTTCATTTCCTGTTTTTATCTTTCCCCCTCTCCCTCTCCCTTTCTGCATTAATCATTTACTCTGTCCTTGGCAGGGGGAGATAAGGACCTTTTATTTACAGTCAAGCAATAAACTAGCTAGTGGTTCTTAGTTTAAATCTCCCTGAGAATTTTTTTTTAATATATTTTATTGATTTTTCACAGAGAGGAAGGGAGAGAGATAGAGAGTTAGAAACATCGATGAGAGAGAAACATCGTTCAGCTGCCTCCTGCACATCCCCCACTGGGGAAGTGCCTGCAACCCAGGTACATGCCCTCGACCGGAATCGAACCCGGGACCCTTCAGTCCGCAGGCCGATGCTCTATCCGCTGAGCCAAACCGGCCTTGGCTCCCTGAGAATTTTATGACTCTTTACAACTCTTTTGCAAATAGTTAACTTTAGAGCTTGTTTCTTTCTCTCACTTGTCCTTACAAGTAGTCTTGGAATTAGCCAGCCTTTGTTTTAAACTTCTCTGGGTTGCAGTCTTTACAAATATTATACCTTTAAATTAACCTTAAAAATCTTAAAATTTTAACTCAGTATAGAAAATCATAAATCAGGGAAGCAAATTAAATTCTACTTTACAGACAGAAATCTCCCTAGCTAAGAGTTTCTGGCAAGCTAATACTCTAAAAGAGAGCGAGGACGATTACCAAGAATAAGGATTCTTGGCAGCTGCTAGAATGACATCCTGCAATTTCTTTTACGGTTTAGCCCTACTATATAACTGGGCTTCCCCTAAAGCGGGACTTGCCCTATCTTTAAACAAATTAAACAATAAAGAGACAAAACATTAACAAATACTCTCATGTTTGCAGCCAGACAGCACAATTCCTCTCAGTTAAGAGACACAGGACAACACAAAGTAGCTTTCGCTTTAACATTCTCATACTCACATTTATATACCTTCAGCAGACATTCACTTGGAAGTTAAACAGTTAACCAAATTCCTGCCTAACTCCCCTAACAGAAACAAATGTGGGGGCCCTCCCTGAACCCACACCCCAAGAACAAGATTCTCAACCAGAGAAGGTATGCTGCATCCAGTCCTTCTTCTCGGTAATAAAATGACCAGTCAGCCCTAACCAGTTTGGCTCAGTGGATAGAGCGTCGACCTGCAGACTGAAGGATCCCAGGTTCAGTTCCAGTCAAGGGCATGTACCTTGGTTGCAGGAACATCCCCAGTAGGGGTGTACAAGAGGCAGCTGATCGATGTTTCTCTCTCATCGATGTTCCTAACTCTCTATCCCTCTCCCTTCCTCTCTGTAAAAAATCAATAAAATATATTTTTTTAAAAAAGAAACTGTTCTTTAAATAAAATAAAATGACTGATCATACAAGCAAGAAAGTGAACTCGAATTTACTTCATCGAATTAACTTACCTCCGAAGGCATTTCTAGTGGCTCCAAAAAGATGCAGGGGCATGTCAGGTGTCTCCCGACTGGCTGTTAAGGCCACCAAGAAGTGTCTCTGGGGCCCTGGAACTTCTTCAGGTGGCACCTCCCTACAGATTTTCTGGGGCTTGGCAACCAGGCTGGGGGAGGCCATCTGCCCTAGGCATCGGAGACCAAGTGCCAGTAGGCACTTATTTCTTATCTTGCTGGGGCCTTCAAATGTTATATTGTAAATCAGCGAGCTAAACAGAGGACGCCTTCATCAATCAATCAGTAAGCCGAATTAATTTGGAGTCTTTTATTATGCTAGCGGTCTCAGAGGAGCTGTCTCTCAAAGTCTGAGCAAAGCAACATGGAGTAAACTTTCCCTTTATACCCTCTAGATCAGGGGTGGGCAAACTTTTTGACTCGAGGGCCACAATGGGTTCTTAAACTGGACCGGAGGGCCAGAACAAAAGCATGGATGGAGTGTTTGTGTGAACTAATATAAATTCAAAGTAAACATCATTACATAAAAGGGTACGATCTTTTTTTTTTTTTTTTTTTTTAGTTTTATTCATTTCGAACGGGCCGAGGGCATGCTCTAGATCCTTTGTCTGCCAAATATGGAGTGTCCAGACCCTTTGCAGGCTTTTTAAAGAGCTCTATGTAGATGTTCGTTGCCAGAAGCTTGTAACCTTGAGCACAGCACAACTCAGTAGCCTTGAGCATAGTACATTTCAGATAACTGGACTGCACCAGGCATGGGAGTAGCTAGGGCTGGCAGTGGAGCAGCTTGTAAGGTCAGATAGTTGAACTTATTTTCCCTATTATTCAAGCAAGCAAACATGTTTACAGAAGCCAAGAATAGCAGGGTTAATTCACAGAACAAAGGACTATCTGTGTTTAGTGGAAATTTTCTCTTTTTTTTTTTCTATGTTTTTAAATTAAATCTTTATTGTTCAGATTATTACAGTTGTTCCTCTTTTTCCCCCCCATAGCCCCCTCAACCCTGTTCCCACCCCACCCTCTGCCCTTACCCCCCCCCCCACTGTCCTCATCCATAGGTATACGATATTTGTCCAATCTCTTCCTCACCCCCACATCCCTTCCCCCCCCCAGAATAGTCAGTCCATTCCTTTCTATGCCCCTGATTCTATTATATTCACCAGTTTATTCTGTTCATCAGATTATTTATTCACTTGAGTTTTAGATTCACTTGTTGATAGATGTGTATTTGTTGTTCACAATTTTTATCTTTACCTTTTTCTTCTTCTTCCTCTTCTTAAAGGATAACTTTCAGCATTTCATATAATACTGGTTTGGTGGTGATGAACTCCTTTAGCTTTTTCTTTTTCTTATCTGTGAAGCTCTTTATCTGACCCTCAATTCTGAATGATAGCTTTGCTGGATAAAGTAATCTTGGTTGTAGGTTCCTGCTATTCATCACTTTGAATATTTCTTGCCATTCCCTTCTGGCCTGCAAAGTTTCTGTTGAGAAATCAGCTGACAGTCATATGGGTATTCCCTTGTAGGTAACTGACTGTTTTTCTCTTGCTGCTTTTAAGATTCTCTCTTTGTCTTTTGCTCTTGGCATTTTAATGATGATGTGTCTTGGTGTGGTCCTCTTTGGATTCCTTTTGTTATGGGGTTCTCTGAGCTTCCTGGACTTGTAAGTCTATTACTTTCACCAGGTAGGGGAAGTTTTCTGTCATTATTTCTTCAAATAGGTTTTCAATATCTTGCTCTCTCTAAACTTCTGGCACCCCTATAATTCGGATGTTGGTACACTTGAAGTTGTCCCAGAGGCTCCTTACATTATCTTCATATTTTTGAATTCTTTTTTCTTTTTGCTTTTCCATTTGGGTGTTTTTTGCTTCTTCATATTTTAAAACTTTGACTTGATTCTTGCAATCCTCTAGTCTGCTGTTGGAACTCTGTATAATGTTCTTTATTTCAGTCAGTGAATGCTTAATTTCTAGTTGGTCCTTTTTCATAACCTCAAAGGTCTCACTAGATTTCTTGAGGGTTTCACTACATTTATCAGCGGTTTCTAGAAAATTCTTGAAAAACCTTATAACCATGGTTTTGAACTCTATATCCAGTAGTTTGCTTTCCTCCATTTCTGTCATTTGGGACCTGTTTCTTTGTCTCCACATTTTTTATGCTTCCCTGTGTTGATAGAGTGGCTTTCTGAGCTAGGTGTCCTATAGGGCCCAGTGGCTGAGCCTCCCCAATTACCTGAGGTGGAAACTCTTGGTGCACCCCTTTATGGGCTTTGTGCACAGTCTTGTTGTAGTTAAGCCTCAATTGTTGTAGGTATCACTGGGAGGAATTGACCTCCAGGCCAATTGGCTGTGAGAATCAGCTGTGTCTGCAGTGGGAGAACTTCTGTGCTGGAGACACCCTTATGGGGCAAGACTTGCTTCAGTGGGGCTTTGGTGTTCACTGAGTCTGTCCCTGAGTGTGTCCCTTATGGATCTGAGGAGTTGTAATCTGGATGGTCGCACTCTCACCACTGGGTACAATGGCTCTTGGATCTCTTGGAGGTGCTAATTTAGCCTCTTCCTGAGGCTACCCAGCAGGAGGCCAGCTGTGAAGCAATGCAAGCTGCTGTGGGGCCTTGGGCCTTCTTTTGGAAGTTCTGGGTTTCTCTGATCCAGCTGCAGTTTGTTAGGTAATTTTAGATTGCAAAGGGCCAGACCTTTCATATGCAAAAGCCTCTGCACACAGCATTGGTGGGGCAGGGTCTCAGGGGATCAATAGGGCAGCGCAAACAGCTATGGCTGCTTCTCAGTCCTGCCCTAAGAAGCTCCACTTCTCAGTGTCCCAGTAATCGCTGCAAGCACCTCTGAGAGAAAGCCGCCCTCGAGTTCCGACCAATGCCAGACAGTCCAGTTTCTCCTGTATGAGTCTGGGTCCCCAGAGACTTTCCCGGAACCGGAGTTCAGAGCATCGGGAGCTTGAGACTCCCTCCCGGCTGAAAAAGACAACCGTGTCCCCAGTTGCCAGCCTCTTCCACATGCGCCACTTCCTCAGCTGCCAGCCCCTTCCACGTGCGCCGCGTCCTCCGCTGCCAGCCCTTTCCACGTGCGCCTCCGTACCTCTGCACTTTACTTCCGCACCTCCTCTGAATCTCAGTGTGCTTTTCTCTTTTCTTCTAGTTGTAGAATTTCCACTCAGCCAGCCTTCCTGTGGTTCTGGATGATGTCCGTTTTGTCTTTTAGTTGTATTTTTGAATTGGTTGTGCCAGGCAGCAATTTCCGGTGTTTACCTATGCCGCCATCTTGGTTTCTCTTGGAAAATTTCAAACAGAGGTTTTTCCCAGCATAGAGGTTACGGGGACAAGATGAATTGCCTATACTTCACTTTTAGTTGAAGTTTTAATTTCAGACCATCCTTCAGGTCTTTAAGTTTGCAAGACTGCCATGCAGGCCTTCCCTGAGTTTGTCAGGATAGCATGTGGCCTTTTTTTTTTTTTTTTTCCATTCACAGAGGATTGTCAGTCTAACCTAGGAAAGACTATTGGCTAGGGAGTGCAAGCCTGTGAAAACTTGAGAAGCTAATTGGTTATTTTGAAAAAGCTCCTGATTAAAACCCAGGGGAACAAAGAGCACTCTCGCTCTCACTCTCACTTGCTCTGTTGCTCTTTCTCTCTCATGGGCCCCTGTATTCTCACCTACCTGGGAAATTGCGACCATTGGGGTCTAGTGGCCACCTGGGGCCCAAGAAAGATTGTGTGGGCTCCAAAACAATGTGAAGCAAAAGCTCTGGACAGTGGCTTTTATTTTGACCCTGCTGAAGACACAGTTGGACTTTTTCCATGGCGAGGCAGAGAGAGATGAGACATTGGAAACCTACCTAAAACAATGTAAGTTAGACCCCCATAAAGGAAGAACAAACAAAGCAGCCAGATAATAGCCCTTAAGCATAAAGCCCCAGGACCATGAGGTTCTGACCCCCATCAAATACATCTACATCTCAGTTGTGTTTCAGCTCCAGGTCCAGAAAAGCAGCAAAACCAGACAAGCTCCCCCATGGCTGACATCAGGATTAGCTACATTGACTAATGATCCCCTTCCTAGGTGCTGACCAATCAGTGGAGACCATAACCCTGAAAGAACACAAGGAAAGCAGATGAATATTCTATTGAGATCCTCTCCTGGGGCCTCCCCTTAATCCCACCCTTTAAAGCCTTTAGGAAAGAGGACTCAGTGCTCTCTCCCTCCTGGAACAAGCAGGTGCCTTTCCTCTCTTCTTCTTCTTTCCCTAGGCCAATTACTTGTACCTTTCTCTCTCCTAACCTCCAAGGACCCCTCTTTTGCCTCTGTAACATGTTTCCTGAACCCATTTCTTCTACCTCTATGACTTTCTAAATAAACTTACTCTTATAGTTTGAATCCTGACTCTGATTTATTTCTTAACCAGAATTCAAGTATAGAGGTTGCTAAACCAAGGTCTGGTCTGCCTCAACCAGTCTAACACCTGGTGCCATTTCACCACCAAAACCTTCACCTTTAAAAAAAAAAATATATATATATATATATATATATATATATATATATATATATATATATATATTATTGATTTTTTTACAGAGAGGAAGGAAGAAGGATAGAGAGTTAAAAACATCGATGAGAGAGAAACACCAATCAGCTGCCTTCTGCACACCCCCCACTGGGGATGTGCCCGCAACCAAGGTACATGCCCTTGACTAGAATCGAACCTGGGACCCTTCAGTCCGCAGGCTGACACTCTATCCACTGAGCCAAACCGGTTATGGCCACCTTCACCTTTTTAACCCATCCCCTCAACCCCACTCCCATCTAGCAAAATTCTCTGTATCTATTAGTCTGTAATGTAAGAACAGAGGAAGGCCTCTCCTTTTCTTCATTGTGGCCTTCCACAATTTATGAGAAGCACCTGGTAATTAAACCCCAATATTGTTAGCTCTGTTAGGGACTGAAGGGAGACATAGAATAGTAGAGACTAGCTATAGTTATAAAAAACTAGAGTCCCAGCAAATGAAAACTCATGAACTTGGGGTGGGGGGGTCCCTCAACCCAGCCTGTGCCCTCTTGCAATTTGGGACCCCTCGGGGGATGTCCACCTGCCAGCTTAGGCCTGCTCCCCCATTTAGTCGGACATTCTTAGCGCTGCCGTGGAGGTGGGAAAGGCTCCTGCCACTGCCGCTGCGCTGGCCAGCCATGAGCCAGCTTCTGGCTGAGCGGTTCTCCCCCTGTGGAAGCACACTGACCACCAGGGGGCAGCTCTTGTGTTGAGCATCTGCCCCATGGTGGTCCGTGCGTGTCATAGCGACCAGGTGCTCCCAGTTGTTATGCTGTTAGGGTCAATTTGCATATTACCCTTTTAGTATATAGGATAATACCCATGCTCTGTTAACTGTGATTGTTTTGTTCTGATTAAAGAAAGCACATTCTAACCTAGCTGGGAGTTAACCTGGAAATGCAGCCCATCCTCCACATCCAAGAGCTTCCTATTATCATGGAAAGATTAACAACCTTGTTGCAGAAACCAGAGGCACCAGCCCTTTGCAAACTCCCAGCCCTTTGCAAACCCCCAGCCTGAAGTGCCTTTAATCTGTAATCATTATACCCATTTTGATTCCTTTCACCTACATCCCTATGCCTGCATAACCATTTTTATTTTTGTTTACCCATTCTTATTCCTTTTGCTTACTTCCATGTCAGGACCAGGAGGTTCTGACCCACATCAAATACATCTAGGCCTCAGTTGTGTTTCAGTTCCAAGTCCAAAAAAGCAGCAAAACCAGACAAGCGACCCCATGGCTGACATCAGTTGGACTTTTTTCATGGCAAGACAGAGAGAGATGGGACATTGGAAACCCATGACCCTCTGCCCTGGTGCGACCAATCAGTGGATACCACAACCCTGATGTCTTTGTCCTTCTACCCCATATAAGCAGCTGGCTTATGGGGAGGTGCAGAGCAGACTTTTGTGGATGATCTGCTGCTCTCCCATGCTGCCAGCATTATTAGAATAAATGCTCATACATGATTCAGTCCTGTCTCTGCTTAATTGGCTCAAGTAGTGACAGGCAACCTAGATCCATCTGTTGTCCGGTTTCAGCTCCTCTGATTCAAACAGCCCCTCTGTTCAAACTGCAAGACAAAATAAGCTACTCTCAAGGCTACATTCTTGCATCCCCCTCCTCCCTTCTGTTTTCACAACTCAGGGATAATTGGCATCAAGGAGTCTCTGGTTAGTAGAAAGTTCCTTCCCCCATCCTATTCAAACAAGCCTATTTTGAACTCCTCATAACTTTTGCTCTAAGCATGTTTTACAGGTTTTGGGAAAATACTGATAAGACACCTCCCTAGGACATCTGCTGGACTGTCTCCTGGAAAGCAAACAAGCTGTAACTTTTCAAGACAGCCCCTGGTATCTCCTCAACTTAAACACAACTGCCCCTTCCTTCCTTGTTGCATGGCAACAGTCACTGCTTAAAAGACCAGGCCATCCTTTGTTGCCTTCCCTGTATTCACTAGCAATACTTGGCCCTTTCCTCTTTTGGGAAGTAAAATAAACTCCCTCTCTGCATCTCTTCTTTAAGTTGTGAATTCTTTCACAGCCTGTGTCACCAGCCAAATCCTAACATTTTTCTGTTCTGCTTGTTCATTTATTTTGGTTTTTAGATTTAATTATTGATATATGTTTATTGCCATTTTTCTCCTTCTTTTCCTCCTCCTTCTTCTTCTTCTTCTTCTTCTTCTTCTTCTTCTTCTTCTTCTTCTTCTTCTTCTTCTTCTTCTTCTTCCTTCATCCTTTTTTCCTCCTCCTCCTAGAATATCCTTCAACATTTCATGTAATACTGATTTGGTGGTGGTAACTCCTTTAGCTTTCTCTTATCTGTGAAGTTCTTTATCTGACCTTCAATTCTAAATGATAGCTTTGCTGGATAGAGTAATCTTGGTTGTAGGTCCTTGCTATTCATCACTTTGAATGTTTCTTGCCACTCCTTATGGCCTATAAAGTTTCTGTTGAAAAATCAGCTGACAGTCATATGGGCACTCCTTTGTAGGTAACTAACTGCTTTTCTCTTGCAGCTTTTAAGATTCTCTCTCTGTCTTTAACCATTGGCATTATTCCTAGAGGCCTGGTGCATGAAATTCATGCACAGCGGGGGAGGGGGTCCTTCAGCCCAACCTGCACCCACTCTAATCCAGGAGCCGTCAGGGGATGTCCTACTGATGCCTTAGGCCCACTCCTCATGGTTCTCTGCCCTCTGTGGGGCCTGGCTGCTTTGCCCCGCTATCCTCAATCTGCGGGGCCTGGGGGCTTCACCGCTGCTGAGCCACCATGCTCTGCTGTCCACTCTCTGTCTCTAACTGCTGGGCCTGGGGGCTTCGCTGCCACCTTGGAGATGAAGCCATCACACCCTGCTGTCAGCTCTCTGTCAGCTCGGCCTGGGGGCTTCACTGCTGCCTCTACCCCAAGGAAGCCGCCATGCCCTGCTGTCCACTCTCTGTCTGCCAGGCATGGGGGCTTTGTCACCACCGCTTTGCAAAGAAGCCACCATGCCCTGCTGTCTGCTCTCTGTCTCTTTCTGCTGGGCCTGATTGCCCCTAACTGCTCCCCTACCAGCTGTCTGCTCTCTGTCTCTTTCTGCTCTCTGTCTCTTGCCACCACCACCACATGAACAGAGCCGCCACACCCTGCTGTCCACTCTCTGTCTGCCAGGCATGGGGGGCTTTGTGGCTACCACAGTGCAAAGCTACCATGAGGTTAATTTGCATACTCACTCCTGATTGGCTGGTGGGTGTCACAAAGGTACATTCAATTTGCATCTTTCTCTTTTATTAGTGTAGATTTTTTAAGAAGTCATAAACAGCATTTATTGCCTTGGTATATCACACTGGTCTTGTTGCTGTTCCTTCACATTAACTGGTTTTCAGTCTTCCTCCTCTTTCTGCAGTGTCTACACAGTGCATTCTAGAACAGCTCACAGCAGCAATATGCTTATTCCACATCTCTAACACCATTCATTCTCAGGCTTAAAGTTCTGGTCCACACACCCTTCCGTGTAGGAAGTTCAATGCTTGCGAAAGAATTTGTAATAAATCAGGTCTCCCAGGATGGCTCCAGTAATATAACAATGGAAAGCAGAAACTTGTTAGTTGTCATTTGTCTGGACATTAACCAGAGAATCTTTTGGCTTTTGCTCAAGTTTTCATTTGTGTTTACCAGTCTATTCTTGGTATGTTCCAACTGGTCACTTTGCTCCCCCAGCTCTTCTATAATTTCTGAGCCAATCTGGTCAGTCTCTGTGGCAATCTGATGAGAATGCTCAATACTCTGGGTGGCCTGGTTCAGGCTGTCAGTGCCTTGCAAAAGCAACACCCTCTTAGACTGTAGCTGATTCATGTTCTTATTCTCTACAGTGTATGTGCCATATTTCATGTCTCCTCAGCCCCCATATGTGGCTGTCAAAGGTGTGCTTCTCACTTCCCAGTGGAGTTTGGCAAGTTCCTTCCAGTAGTTTCAAAGCTTAGACATCATAGGGTAATGAAAAGATAGAGGTGCATAATGTAGTTCCATCTCTGCCAGTATTTCATTTGCTTCCTGTTGCTTCTCATCAAAATCTCTGACCAATTTATTCTTCTCTTCTGTTCCCCCAGTCCCCAAGAGCCACTCCAGCACCCCTCATAGGTCTTCAGGGAGGCTGCAGAAGATCTCCTGCAGTTTCTCAAAATGCTCCAAGAAGGCGGCGGAGGTGGCCATGGTGCAGGCCTTGCTCCAGCAGCAGCTGCCTAGATTCTGGGATCTGGGGCCTGCTCCTACCCCTGTGGTCAGCTGCCCAGGTCTGCAGGCATCAGAGCAACCAACACCATGGCTTCCCAGTTGTTAATTAGGATGTGTCTTGGTGTGGACCTCTTTGGTTCCTGTTGTTTGGGATTATCTGTGCTTCCTGGACTTGTCTATTTCTTTCATCAGGTAGGGGAAGATTTCTGTCATTATTTCTTCAAATAGGTTTTCAATTTTTTGCTCCCTCTCTTCTTTTTCTGGCACCCCTATTATGCAAATGTTGGTATGCTTCAAGTTGTCCCAGATGCTCTTTATACTATCTTCATATTTTTGGATTCTTTTTTCTTTTTGCTCTTCTGATTGGGTGTTTTATGATTCCTTATATCAGGGGTCCTCAAACTATGGCCCGCGGGCCACATGCAAATACAAATATTGTATTTGTTCCCATTTTGTTTTTTTACTTCAAAATAAGGTATGTGCAGTGTGCATAGGAATTTGTTCATAGTTTTTCTTTAAACTATAGTCCGGCTCTCCAACGGTCTGAGGGACAGTGAACTGGCCCCCTGTTTAAAAAGTGTGAGGACCCCTGCCTTATATTCTAAACTAGAGGCCCGGTGCACGAGATTCATGCACTCTGGGGGGGGGAGGGGACCCTTAGCCTGGCCTGTGCCCTCTCACAGTCCGGGACCCCTGAGGGGATGTCCACCTGCTGGCAGTCAGACATCCATTTGCAGACGGCGCTCTTGCAGTCCAGGACCCCTTGCTCCTTACCACCCACCTACAGTGGAGGTGAGAGAGGCTCCCACCACCGCCGCTGGTGCCAGCTGTGAACCCGGCTCTGGCTGAGTGGCGCTCCCCCTGGGGAAGCACACTGACCACCAGGGAGCAGCTCCTGCATTGAGCATCTGCCCCCTGGTGGTCAGTGAACATCATAGCGACTGGTTGTTAGGCTATTCAGTCAATTTGCATATTACACTTTTATTGTATAGGATTGCTGATTTGATTCTTGGCATCATCTACTCTACTGCTGATTCCTTATAAATATTCTTCATTCCAGTTATTATATCCTTCATTTCTGACTGGTTCCTTTTTATGGTTTTTATGTTCTTTTTCATGTTGTTGAAGTTGTCACTAAGTTTTTTGAGCATCCTTAAAACTGTTATTTTGAACTCTGTATCTGGTAGGTTGTCTCCATTTCATTTAGTTCTTTTCCTGGAAATTTTTCCTGTTCTGTCATTTGGGACATGTTCCTTTGTGCATTTGACTGCTTCCCTATGTTTGTTTCTATGTATTAGGTAGAGCTGCAACATCTCTTGGACTTGGTAGGATGACCTTGTGTAGTAGGTGTCCTATAGAGCCCAGTGGCACAGCCTCCCCAGTCACTCGAGCTGGGTGCTCCAGGTGTGCTCCTGTGTGGGCTGTGTGCACTGTCCTCTTGTAGTTGAGCCTTGATTGCTGTTGGCATCACTTGGGGGATTGAACCTGTTATGCCCAGATTTCAAAATCCCCTAAGACAGACCACTAGGGAGCCAAGTCCGATGCAAAAGCAAAGAGTCTTTATTCAAGCTAGCTTGGTCCCTCTGCCTCCACTGGTGCAGTGGCAGGATGCGAGAGAGCCCCGAGTCCCAAGAGAACAAAGAATTTATAGGGCTTGGGGAGGGGGGTGGAGGCACTTGGTTGATTCCGGTTGGTTGAGTGAGGGCCGGGGGCTAGTTTCCCTTGCTTTCCCATTGGCTGAGATAAGGGCAGGCTGAGTAACTGATATATTCTGTGGCTTTCCTGGGAGAGGAGTTAGGGACACAGCTATCAGTTCCGTTCTGTCCCTTCAAACCCCATGCCAGTTGGCTGTGAGGACCAGCTGCAACTATAGCAGAGATGCTGCTGTGCAAGAGACACCCCTCTGGAGCACCACTTGCTTCGGTGAGGCTTTGGTGCTCACCAAGTCTGCCCCCTAAGTTTGTCGCTTGTGGAGGTGGTAGGGTTGTAATCTGGCGTCTGCAGCTGTCCATTGGATACCCTGACTCCCAGGAAGAGCTAAGTCAGTCACTAGGCACAAGCTACAGAGTGATCTGCAGATGGCTGGGGTCAGAGGTGTCCAGGAAAGGCCAAGCTGCGAACCAAGGCTGGCTGCCACTGGTAACTACTCAGGCTCACTCCCTCTGAGCTTGTGAAGTAGATATTCTGTAGTGGTGGGGCAGCAACTTGAAAGGAACCAGAATCATATGGAGAGGAACTGCTGGTCTGGCTGAAGGGCAGGAGCTTGGGGGTAACTCTGCCGGATAAAAGTGCTGGCAGAGGCCATTATTCCTTTTCTGAGACCTGACTCCTCCCAGAGCCAGCAGACAGGCCATATCTGAGTCTTCATTAACCTGCTCACACTGTTCACCCTGCCCTGAAACCCCACTGCACCCAACTTTCAGGCCTACTCAAGCCGTTTCAAGTGGCTTTTTCATATACACAAATGGCCTCTCTTGCCTCATGCTTGTCATAAGTTTTCCCTCCATGTCCCGCGTGGTTCAGGGTTCGGGTCTGGAAGTCGAGCCGCACACAAATGAAAAAGAAAAGACAGGAGATAATTTGGGAATATTGCGGGACCAGGCGAGCAAGTCCAACTCAAGGAGAAGGACTTCCACTGTGCTCAGGCCTCACAAAGCTTTTTATAGTGAGAGGTAAACAAGGTAGTGGTTACCATAGTTACACAGTTCTTGTGAGTTTCACTTGTTTTGACCATGGTTACACTTCCTGCACTTCCTCAGCCCATTAGCTTCCCAGATAAGATCTAGGGAGTGTTATAAGGTCAAGCCTAATTATGCTAAGAGGACTGTGCCCTCTAAGCTGGGACTTGTTTGTGGCTTTGCCAACAGGTCAGTCCGAGGCTTAACCCTATATTAGTTTCCCACAATGCTTCAGACTTTTCTAAAATATCTGAAACATTCAGCATCTGGCCTCCAAGTACCTCAAACCTCTTGCTAAGTGGCCACACTATTTTTTTTTTATTGAATTTATTGGGATGACACTGGGTAACAGATTTCAGGTGCACAATTCCACAACACAGCAGCTGTACATTGTCTTAGGCCACACTACTTCTTTTTTAAAATTAAATTAAAAATTTTTATTCATTGATTTGAAAGAGGGAGGAGGGAGATAGATAGATAGATAGAGAAACATGGATTTGTTGTTCCACTTATTTATGCATTAGTTAGTTGTTTCTTGTATATGCCCTGACTGGGGATTTAATCCAAAACCTTGGTTTATCAGGACAATGTTCTAACCACCTGAGACACCCAGCTAGGACCTGTTGATGTTTTCTACAAACCAACTTTTGATTTAGTTGATTGTTTTTCTGTTCTCTGTTTCATATATCTCTGCTCTAATAATTATCTGTTCTTTTTGCTGTCTTTGGATTTAGTTTGCTCTTCTATTTTAGTTTTGTTGTTGTTAATCCTCACCCAAGCATATTTTTTCTATTGATTTTTTTTAGGGAGTAGAAGGGGAGGGAGGGGGAAGGGAGGAGAGAGAGAGAAAATAGAGAGAGAGAGAGATCAATGTGAGAGAGACACATCGATTGGTTGCCTCCTGCAAGTACCCCTACGGGGCCAGTGATCAAACCTGCAACTGACATATGTGCCCTTGGCCCTTTGGTGCATAGGCCAATGTTCTAATCACTGAGCAACACCAACCAGCCTTTTTTTTTAGTTCTTAAAGTGTAAAGTTAAGTTGTGATTTGGGAATCTTCCTTTTTTTAAACAAAGGCATTTAGAGCTATAAATTTCCCTCTGAACACTTTCACTGCATCCTATAAGTTTTTGTTTTCATTCATTTCAAAGTATTTTCTAATTACACTTGTGAATTCTTCTTTGACCCATAAGATTTTTAAGTGTGTTTTAATTTTCACATATTGCTATTTTTCCAGTTTTTCTTCTGTTAACTGATTTCTAGCTTTATTCCATTGAGGTCAGAGGAGATACTTTGTATGATTTCAATTATCTTTTTTTTTTTTTATCATTTCATTCCTTTTTTTTCCCTTTTTTTTTTTTTGGTTAATCTTCACCCGAGGATATTTTTCCATTGATTTTTAGGGAGCGTGGAAGAGAGAGGGAAAGACAGAGAGAAACATCGAGGTGAGAGAAACACATCGATTGGTTGCCTCTGACCAGGGCCAGGGCCCGAGAAGCCTGCAAATAAGGAACGTGCCCTTGACTGGGATCAAACCTGGAACTCTTTGGTCTGCAGGCCAACCCTCTATCCACTGAACAAAACTGGCTGGGCTGATTTCAATTATCTTAAATTTACTGCAAATTGCTTTGTGACCTAACATATGAAGTATGTTGGAATATGTTCCATGTGCATTTAAAAAATATGTATTCTATTGTTATTGTGTGAAATGTTCTACATATGTGTTTTATGTCTCATTGGTTTACATGACCTATTTCCTTATTATTCTTCCTAGTTTTTCAATCAACTATTGAAAGTGGGTTCTGAAGTCTCCAACTATTATTGTAGAACAATATATTTCTCCGTTCATTTTTATCAATTTTTGCTTCATATATTTTGGGGCTCTTTTGTAACAATTTTTAAAATTTGTTTTTATTGAACTTAGAGAGAGAGGAAGGGTGAGGGACAGAGAGATAAAAACATCAATGAAGACAGAGAAATAGCGATCAGACTATCAATCCCCAGAGGGAAAGTAGGGGAGGAAGGGGGTAAGGGGGAGAGATCAACCAAAGGACTTGTATGCATGCATATAAGCCAAACCAATGGACACAGACAACAGGGGGATGAGAGCATGAGTGGGGGGAGGGGGCGGGGAGGTTGGGGGTTAATGGGAAATGAGGACACATTTGTAATACCTTAACCAATAAAGAAATTAAAAAAAAAAACATTAATGAGATTAATTGGCTGCCTCCTGCACACTCCTACTGGGGATCAAGCCCATGTGCCCTGACCAGGAATTGAATCAGTGACCTCTTGGTTTATGGGTCGATGCTAAACCACTGAACCACACCGGCAGAATCTTTGTAACAATTTTTTATTTAAAAATCTATTTTGTCTGATATTAGAATAGTCTTCTCTGCTGTCTTTTGGTTGTTATTTGCATGGAATGTCTTTTTTCCATCCTTTCACATTCAACCTAAATGTGTATTTGGACCAAAGGTGAATTTCTTCTAGATAATATATAGATGGATCATGGTATTTTTAAATGAAAGGAAGAGTAACATTCTCTCACTTTAAATAAAAAGCTAGAAATTTAATTAAGCTGAGCAAGGAAGACATGTCAAAAGTTGAGATAGGCTAAAAGCTAGGTCTTTTATGCCAAACAGTTAGCCAAGTTGTGAATGCAAAGGAAAAGTTGTTGAAGGATATTAAAAGTGCTACTCCTGTGAACACACAAATGATAAGCAAAATAGCCTTATTGCTGATAAGGAGAAAGTTTTAGTGGTCTGGATAGAAGTTCAAAGTAGCTACAACATTGAAAGAAGTTCTACTGTTGGTAAAATTCTATCAATTAGCATCACATGCTACAGAGAAATTGTTCATGAAAGGAAGAATCAATCCATGCAGCAAACTTCATTGGTGTCTTATATAATAAAGAGCTAATATGCAAATAGTTGTCGCACCTTCATGCCATCACGCTGTAACAGCTCAGACACTCAACACTGGGGAGAGAGGAATGGGGACCAGCCAGGCTGCAGCCCGGGAGAGGGACAAGTCACCTGCCCTGCAGTCCCAGGCGCCGGCGGCCTCACCTGTGCCTGTAGCCTGGGAGAGGGACAAGCCTCCAGCCCCATGATCCTGGGCGCCTGCTGCTGCAGCCAGCCCAGGCAAAGCTGGCCCGGGTTCTGGGTGCCTGCGGCCAGCCAGAGGGAGGAAAGCCCGGGTCCTAGGTGCCTGCAACCGGCCAGAGGAGGGAATCTTGGGTCCTGGGTGCGGGGTGAGGCAGAGGCGGTTAGGGGCGATGAGGCCAGCAGGGGAGCAGTTAGGGGTGATCAGGCTGGTAGGGGAGCAGTTAGGGGCAATCAGGCAGGCAGAGGTGGTTAGGGGCAATCAGGCAGGCAGGCAGGCAAGCTGTTAGAAGCCAGCGGTCCTAGATTGCGAGAGGTAGTCGAACATCCCCCAAGGGGTCCCGGATTGGAGAGGGTGCAGGCTGGGTTGAGGGACCCCCTCCCCCGTGCATAAATTTCATGCACCAGGCTTCTATCTATATATAAAAAAGGGAATATGCTAATTAGCTGAGCATCATGACCGCTCAGGAGGAGCTGAGAGCGCAGATGGGCAGGAGGGGACTGCATGCCGTCCCCACCCGAGTGGCCGCAGGGAGGCTGGAGCTGGGGGCGGGCTGGAGTGGAGACACAAAACACAGGAGCACCTGCTGCACCCCAGCGGACACAACACTGCGGCCAGCCAGCGCTATGAGGGTCAGGCATGGGTCCCGGCCCCATCTCGCACAGCGGGAGGCGGGGCGCCTCCTCACATGATTTCAATTGCACGCTAGGCCTCTAGTCCTATCTAATAAAAGAGAAACATGGTAATTAGCATACGACCGCTACCCTTCCCATTGGCTAATCAGGGCAATATGCAAATTAACTGCCAGCCAAGATGGCGGCCAGCAGCCAGGCAGCTTGAAACTAACATGAGGCTTGCTTGCTTCAGTGACGGAGGACTCCAACGTTCCCTGCCTGCCGCTGCAGGCCTCTGAGCTGCAACTCTAAGCAACTATGTTACAAATATAGAAGCTAAACAAAACCCCAGAAACCTGCTTTGGTCCGCCAGGCTTCAGCCAGCAGGACTGCAACATTGTTTCAAATACAGCAGGTAAACAAAGGCCAGAAACCTGCTTTCAGCAGCAGAGGCCTAAGAGCTGGAGCCAAGCCTCAAAGCTAAAGCTGGCCCAAAAGAAAAAAGAAAAAAAAAAGAAAAAAAGGAGCGGTTGGGCGCTTCAGTCACCCGCCAGCCTGAAAACAGCCCTCAGCCCCTCACCCAGACTGGCCAGGCACCCCAGTGGGGACCCCCACCCTGAAGGGTGTGTGACCAGCGGAAAACAGCCACCATCCCCTCACCCAGGCTGGCCAGGCACCCCAGTGGGGGCCCCCACCCTGATCCAGGACACCCTTCAGAGCAAACCAGCCTGCACCCACCCGTGCACCAGGCCTCTATCCTATATAGTAAAAGGGTAATATGCCTCCCAGCACCGGGATCAGTGTGACAGGGGGGAGCGCCCAAACCCCCTGATCGCCCTGCGGCTCTGTGTGTGACAGGGGGCGGGGCCACAACCTCCCTATCTGCCCTGCTCTGTTCGTGACAGGGGAAGGCGCCCCAACCCCCTGATCAGCCCTGCTCTGTGCCTGATAGGTGGGAGCTCCCCAACCCCCTGATCGCCCTGCGGCTCTGTGTGTGACAGGATGCGGCGCCCCAACCCCCTGATTGGCCCTGCTCTGTGTGTGACAGGGGGCAGCGCCCCAACCCCCTGATCGGCCCTGCTCTGTGGGTGATAGAGGGCGGCACCCCAACCCCACCCCACGGGCCCTGCTCTGTGTGTGATGGGGTAGAGCCATAACCTCCCCATCGGCCCTGCCCTGAGTGTGACAGTGACGGCCCCCCAACCCCCTAATCCACCCTGCTCTGTGTGTGACAGGGGGCAGTGTCCCAACTCCCTATCGGCCCTACTCTGTGCGTGACAGGGGGGAGCTCCCCAACCCCCTGATGGGCCCTGCTCTGTGCGTGACAGGGGGCAGTGCCCCAACCCCCTTGATTGGCCCTGCTCTGTGCGTGACAGGGGGTGGCACCGCAACCTCCCCATCGACCCTGCCTTGAGTGTGACAGGGCCGGTGCCCCAACTCCCCAATCAGCCCTACCCTGAGCGTGACTGAGGGTGGCATCGCAACCTCCTGATCCGCCCTGCTCTGTGCATGACAGGGGGCGGCGCCCCAACTCCCCAATCGGCCCTGCCCTGAGCCCGACCAGAGGCTGCATGTAGGGATTGGGCCTGCCCTCTGCCACCCGGGAGCAGGCCTAAGCCAGCAGGTCGTTATCTCCCGAGGGGTCCCAGACTGCGAGAGAGCACAGGCCGGGCTGAGGGACCCCTCCCTCCCCACCGAGTGCATAAATTTTTGTGCACCAGGCCTCTAGTATATATATAAAAGCCAAGCGACCAGAATGACTGGTCGCTATGATGTGCACTGGGGCAAGCCAACCCGCCTGATGGGGGCAGGGCCAACTGGCCAACCTCCTGCAGCCCTTCCCCCAGCTAGCTGGTCCCGATTGGGGAGGACCGGCAGGACCCGACCCATGCACGAATTTGTGCACTGGGCCTCTAGTTTTAAGATATTGACATAGCCACCCCAACTTTCAGCAGCTACCACTCTGAGCAATCAGCAGCCATAAGTATTGAGACAAGACCCTTCACAACCAGATTACACTCACCTACGGCTCAGATGACAGTAAGCATTTTTTTAATAATATATATTTTTTTACAAATTTACAAACATTTTTTAGCAAAAGTTAAAAATTTTAAATTTTTAAAATAAATTTACATTTTTTAGTGAAAGTGGTTTTTAATTAAGTTATGTACTTTTAAAAAAAGACATAATGCTATTGCACACTTAATAGATTAGAGTATTATAATGAACTCCAGGGGGTCACCGCTTGGGGTGTTCTAGTCAAGAACAAGCAGTGGTCATCTTTTTGTTGTTGATAATCCTCACCCAAAAATATTTTTTTCTATTGATTTTTTAAAATATATTTTTATTGATTTCAGAGGAAGGGAGAGGGAGAAGTAGAAACATCAACGATGAGAGAGAATCATCAATCCACTGCCCCCTACAAGCCCCCCCCCACTGGGGATTGAGCCCACAAACCAGGTATGTGCTCCACCCCAGAATTGAACCTCAACCTCCTGGGTCATAGGTTGACACTCAACCTCTGAGCTACACTGGCCAGGCATCCATTAATTTTTTTAGAGGAGAAAGGAGACATGGAGAAAGAAACTTCGGGCCTACAACCCAGGTACCTGCCCTTGAGCAGGAACTGAATCTGTGACACTGAACCGAGACCCTCTGGTATGCAGGCCCACACTCTAACCATTGAACCAAATGAGCTAGGATGAGGTGTGATCGTCCTGAGGTAGTTTTATTTACTTGCAGCAAGTAAAGGAGACAGGGAATTCATACCCAAACCTCTGTCTTACAGAAAGGAGGCTTAGTTGTTGCTTATATACAATATTCAGTTAATTATACACTTTCTCCTTGGCAGTTGGTTAAACTTATTGTTGGGCTCCTCGTCAAGATCATCCCTTTACAGCTGCATCTGCAAAATATTGTGCTACATGTTAACATTAGCAAGAATAGCACTGTCAGAACCACCCAGTTCTGAGACCCTTGTCCTATTAATAATATAGTGTAACACAACTTTTATATGCACTGGGAAACCAAAAAATTCATGTGACTGGCTCTACTGTTGCGACAGGCCAGTAAACCAGGACACGTGGAATGAGGAAACTGAGATGGTTAAACAAACTGACAGAGCAATTTACAGCAGATACAGACGGTCACCTCCCTAGAAATAACATCTAGGCCTCAGTTGTATTTCGGCTCAAAAAAGCAGCAAAATCAGGTGGGTGACACCAGGATCAGCTTTGATGACTGACCAACTAGTGAAGACCACAGCCCTGAAGGAGCACACCTAGAAAACTGATTAACATTCTGCTGAAAACCTCCCCTGAGACCTCCCCTATGATTCCTACCTTAGAGAAAGAGATTAAGTCTCAAGACAAAGGACCCAGCCTGTGATCTCCCTTTGGGAAGCAGCGCCCTCCCCCCATTCCTTTTCCCTTTTCTTCCCGACAGGCAGGCATCTCCTAATGCCAATGGTCGGCAAACTGCGGCTCGCGAGCCACATGCGGCTCTTTGGACTCTTGAGTGTGGCTCTTCCACAAAATACCAACTTCTGCACATGGGCCACGAAGTTCCAATCGCACTGTATGTGCGCGCCCACACGTGGTATTTTGTGGAAGAGCCACACTCAAGGGGCCAAAGAGCCACATGTGGCTCACAAGCCACAGTTTGCCGGCCACTGTCCTAGGGAAAAGGAAACTAAGGAGAAAATAAGTAAATGGGACTAAATCAAAATAAAAAGCTTCTGCACAGCAAAAATATCCAACAAAATGAAAAAGGAGCCCACTGTATGAGAGAACATACATCTGACAAAGGTTTAATATCCAAAATATATAATGAATTCATAAAACATAACAAAAGGAAGACAAACAATTCAATTTAAAAAATGGTCAAAGGACCTATATAGACACTTCTCCAAAGAGGACATATAGATGGTCAAGAGACATATGAAAAATGCTCAAAGTCATTGATTATCAGAGAGATGCAAGGACCTCACCAGGCTTGCAACCAGGGAAGCAATGGTCAGCGACCCCTTCTGGCTAACTAACCTCTGAACCTGATCCCAAGGCTCCTTTTTCTCTCTCTTTCCAGAGAACTAGGGCAGCCCAGCCTAGGCCCTTCTGTTCCTTCTTCTATGCTAAGCCCTTTCTTGTTTTACTGGCCCCAGCTTTAATAAATGTTCCACTTGTAATCACCTAGACTCGTGCTGTGAAATTTTTACTGCACAATATCAAGATCCCACACACTACCACTGGCCCTAGGCGCACCCACCAAAGGCCAGGCTCCCTTTCTGGTAACACTGTGATACTGGTGTTAATGTGGTGGTCCAGAACCCACCCTGCAATATCACTGACATATGCCAGTAGTCGGGTATAGATTCATAACCTTTCTACATCTTTTCTCTTCTCATTTTCTTCATATCTGGACATTTTATTCTTTCCCATCACTTCACCCGCTACTCAATGAATCTCCAGCCCTTACTTCTCTGGAAGAGCAGTGTTGGGGGCCAGATGTAAGCTGGCAAGGTCCTTGCACCTGCAGGGGCTAGCAAGGCTGGGACCCTTACCCACACAGTTTTCCCAGACTTGTTTGGATGGCGATTATCAGTAGAATGGGAGTAACATTTGTAGAATGAGAACAGCCTTTCATAGCTTGCCAAGAAGTCTGTAACTATTTACTGAGATATGCTGTACTGAGAACTTGTCCTTCTGCTGTATCTCTCCCTTAGAGATTAAGAGGAACAAAGAATACATTCCTCTTGACAGACCTCTGATTCAGTGTGTTGTGTATAAATAGGATTGTATAGCTAATAAACTCGCTTCAGTTCATCAAGAGAACTGGGGTCCTCCCGACCCCGCTTTCCTGTCTTTCTTTCTTTTCTCAATTCCCACCTCCCTGCCTCAGCCCGGCTCAACCCTGTCAGGCTGGCCCTGACAGATCTGGCGCCCGAACAGGGACTGAGGAACTGGGAAAAAGAAGGTGAGGAACTCCGTCGGGCTTGGAGAGACGACGTGAGGATCTCCTCCGGATAAAGAGTGCACTCGTTAAGGTAACGGAGGAGCAATTTTTTGATAATCGGGAGTAAAGCATGGGGCAATTAGAATTTAGAGAAAATGCCCTTTATGGGCAAATGTTAAAGTTTATGTTCAATAGTAGAAGAACTAAGGTTAATGACAAGCAAGTAGAA
This sequence comes from Myotis nattereri, assembly GCF_964212035.1. Taxonomy (NCBI): domain Eukaryota; kingdom Metazoa; phylum Chordata; class Mammalia; order Chiroptera; family Vespertilionidae; genus Myotis; species Myotis nattereri. The sequence goes on from NC_138076.1 coordinate 111,395,397, forward strand.
AATTTTTTAAAATTCATTCAGGAGGTCTGCATTTCCTTATCCAAATTAATACGGGATTGTTTAGATCCCAGGCATGACCATAATCAACCGTCTCTTAAGCCAGAAAAAAAGGAGAAGCAGCGTGATAGCACAAAACAGGGGTCTAAAAAAGACAGAATATTAAAAAGAAATAATGTAACTTTTAAAGACAATTTAACTCCTCAAGATGAGGAGGATTTTGAGGAAGCTGCTGCTCTTTGTCATGATGATAATACAGGTATTGTTCAGGAAAAAGAGGAGGAAGAATGTTTTTCTGCTGGAACTGAAGAGGGTAGTGATATAGAAGATGTGTTGGAATCCTTTTTAGAAACATTAAAGCTTCTTGGCAAGAAAAAGAGAAGCCGCGGGGGCTGTTCCCGCCGCTCTCCGCTGCCTTATGCAGCACCAGCTCCACTTTCCCCTCTTCAGATGGCCTTGCAGGAGGCACGAAAGTGTGGTGAGGAATTGGGCATTCATGCCTTCCCTGTTATGGAACAGGTGAACCCTCACACGGGACAGCGTGAGCGTGTTTATGACCCGCTTCCTTTTAAAACCTTAAAAGAGTTAAAAACAGCCTGTGCTCAGTATGGGCCCACTTCCCCTTATACTTTAACCATCTTGGAAACTATGGCCTCAGAGGCTCTCCCACCTAATGATTGGAGAGCTATTGCCAAGGCTTGTTTATCAGGAGGGGCTTATCTCGTGTGGAAATCAGAATATGATGAAAAGGCTAAGGAACAAGCTTCTCGTAATCGAGCGGCCCAGATTAATATTTCTTATGAAATGCTGGTAGGTGAAGGAGTCTATGCTGATACCCACAATCAAATTCAATACCCCCAGGAAGCTTATGGACAGATTAATGGAGCTGGGATCAGAGCCTGGAAAAAGTTACCCACCTCTGGTCAGAAAACAGAGGAGCTCTCAAAACTTATTCAAGGGCCAGATGAAAAGTATCAGGATTTTGTCTCTTGGCTATTACAAGCTGTTGGCCGAGTAGTGGTGGATGGAGAGGCTGGCATGTTAATAGTTAAACAGTTGGCATATGAAAACGCCAACACTGCCTGTCAAGCTGCACTGCGGCCCTATCAAAGACAGGGGACTCTCTCAGATTATATCCGCATTTGCGCAGATATTGGTCCCTCATATATACAAGGAGTTGCCATTGCGGCTGCATTAAAGGGAACCACCATTGAAGGAATTCTTCAGCAACAATTTAGCACAGGGAAAAGTCAAACATACAAGTGTTACACTTGTGGAGGAATAGGACACATAGCAAAACAGTGTCCTTCTAATAAAGGGGTTAATAAAGGAAATGGCAGAGGTCCCAAACAACCTGGACTATGCCCTAAATGTAAAAAAGGAAAACATTGGGCAAATGAGTGTAAATCTAAGACAGATATCCAGGGAAATTCTTTGCCTCAACACCAGTAGGGAAACTACCAAAAGGGACCAGCCCAGACACAGCAAATAACAGAGGCATTGTCTATTTACCCTCCTGTCCTTATGCCGTCTCAAGGCCAGCAGGCTGCACAGCACCCAGCCCGCCCCAGAGAGCAAAATAGATACAAGAGCTATTCCGAGCAGCCCCCGGGAGTGCCGGGCTGGACCTTGGATCCATAGGATAAGACATTTTGTCTGCCCTGGGTGCTGCCATTGCCTACTGAAATAAACAAAATATCATTAGATTTAAAACCTCCCATATAAAAGAGAAATGATGATTTCCTTGCATTTCTGATATAGCTACAGCAAATGCCACCGGATCCGAAATTTAAAAATGCATCTGGTATTTCTGTGCACGTGTAAAGAGAAAACTGGCTTGGAACTAAGGCGCGCATTGTCCGATTTTGGACATTTAGATAGAGTTTCAAGCTAAAATCTCTTTACAAATATACAAAATAAAACCCAAGACTGATTATTTCCTAAGTAAGATGGCAAAATTTAACCCAAAGGAAAAAAGATCCTGGCTATATTCTAGCAGCAGGATTGGCATTTCCATAATAAAGAACAGTTTTTAAATACTAATAAAGAATATTAAAAGGTTAATTTCAAGGCCAAAAAGGAAAGTCAGTAAAATTATCTCTGTTACAAAAATTTGCTAAAGAATGTGCCTTAAAATAATAAATTGAATTTAAATCTCAAGAATTGTTAAAATATATTAATTATAAAAATCTAAGTAGCCCAGGTAAAAGACGGCTACGCCCTTTAATTAAGGCTGGCTTCCCAAAGCAGTTTCTAATAGAGGAAGGGCTAGCCTCCCTTCCCCCAACAGAGCAGGTAGGCCAAAAATTTCCTGCCAGTGACAACTTTAAAAAAGAGGCTTGCTTCTCAGTTTCCCATCCTTAATAGAAAGAATGTAACTAATTTGTATTTTAATAGTTACCTGTTTTCAGTGAATGGCACCCCAAGGCTTAGGAGTTTACTAAATTAAATTAAATATTCTAAAATAACAAAATGCTAAAATATTAATCTAAATGTCCCTCACAAAAAATCTAGAGGATAGAATTAAATCTATTGATTATGTCATGTATTTTTGAAGTTTATTCTTAAAAATGTTACTGATTAAGAAATACTAAATATTTAACTTGCCAGCTAAGAGTCTAAAGTTCTGGTTACATAAATTGGGAGAAATCATATAATTATAATAAAATTTCAACATTTATCTAATTGAAAAAAGAGGATAAATTCTATAATCCCAACCAAAATTTTTAAATACTAAGATCAGTTTTAATTTAATTGATATCTCTTAATAATTATAAAAGGTATATAATCTTTAAATTATATATACACATATATAGTTAATAGTTTTTTAAGTTAGATTTCAAAACTATAATCAAGGAATGACTTTAGGCCATTTCATGGGCCCTGAAATGTTTTCAAAAGTTTATTCTCTTTTCTTAAATGATTTTTTAATAAAGCCAATTTAATATACTTGAAATCACATAGAAAGCTTTATAAAATAAATATTAATAAATATATATTTTAAGTTTTTGCCTCTAAGAAAGGGCAAAACAAGTTATCTTATTTAATATTTCTTAAAATACAGCAGTAGAATTTTAAGATATAATTTAAAATAACAAAAGCTCATTAATAATTTTTAATATTTTACAACAGCATATTAACATTTATTCCAAACAAGCTTACAAACTAATTGTTTGGCAGGAATTTAATAGAACATAAAAGGATTTTATCCCTTCCACTGTGTGGAAGGCCCCCTGGGAAGGCATTTAAGCATTCTATATTGACCTCTCTTGCCCTTTTTGCCAAGGGGGTCCCTCTTCCAATTGCCTACAACTGTTACCTAAGCTCTCTGTTCATACTGAGGTTGAAGCCTCATGGTGGCTGGTACCATGGATCTGTCTCTTGCCCAATGGCGTAAGCTGGGCCCTCTTTGGAGAAGAAATCTGGGTTCCTCATGATCAATGCCGGGGCCCCGCCAGCAGGCGAGGGGATCCAAAGGCAGTTACTGGGCATGGAGGCCACAGGGGCATACGCTATCAAGGAGACCGAACTAAACCTCACATCACCCTGCTTGGCCCCGGAGGATGGCTGGTTAGTCAACGACGGGTAAGACCCCTCTGGGAGGGGCAACCTAAGACAGGCACAGTCGCAGGTGGCCTCAGGGGAGAACTTAGGGGTCAACAGAGGTGGGGCAGAGATCCTCACCACCCCAACTATGCAGGGGCTTGAACACTCGCCCCTTCTGAGGGAGGTCTCCTGCCCCCATGGCTGCTGCGCTTCCCATGCCAAGCTCAGATCGGGACCCAGGTAACAGAAAAAGACTTAGCCCAGCTGAGACTGATATCCAGATAACAGAGACTTAGCTAACAGCAGCTACCCTATATATAAATCTAGCTTAACACCAGGAATGCTCAGGGCCTTCTCAAGGATACAAAATAATCCTTTCCATTAATATTTACAGTATAAACTAAGATTGTTATTAAAGTATTAAATTTAACAGTAAAATAGTAGTCAAGTTTTCAGATTAATTAAATTTTACTAATTAATATAAGTAATTATTCATAAAGTATTAGCCAAAATTTTCATTTCATGGACAAATTGCTTAACATACTATAAACCTAAAGCAGTCATATTTTTATACAAAAATTAAAATTTAAAGTTATCTAGACTGCATTATATAATTTCCAAAAACCTCCTAATATTAAAAAATAAAAAAGGAGGGATAGTGGAATAATAACCTGTTAAGTAAATGATAACCTGTTAAGTAAATGCCTTAATTGCTTTAATATTTTTACTTGAAAATTAATTTTTTCATTTATAATACTAATAGCAAGACACCCATGAAAATATACATGGTGTCAAAATAAGCCAAAGGAAAATCGTTTGGACAAAAATTAAAAGAATCCCAAGTCTAAATTATAGATATGAATCCTTTATTAATCTTTGGTCGAGAATACATTTGTATATTTTCAGAAAACAACTCCAAGACCATGTGGATTCCTGCAACAGAGAGGAATTATCAGGACTGCTCCAGCCATAGAATAGCAGTGGCACCATGAGACAACAAGAAGAGAAGCAGTCCAAAAATGAAGACGGTGAAGACACCTTATCATGCTAGCAGTCAGCAGCTGTGCGTTGCTGCAGGTTGCCCAGGACCAAACCAGAGAGGGTCGGACCTGCATTGCCACCATTTGTCCACCATCCAGAACTGAAATATTACTGCTGACATGTACACATAAAAAACTGTCAGACACTGAAACATGAACTTCGCCTAAAAAACAAAGAAGGGGGATCTGTTGGGGGCCAGATGTAAGCTGGCAAGGTCCTTGCACCTGCAGGGGCTAGCAAGGCTGGGACCCTTACCCACACAGTTTTCCCAGACTTGTTTGGATGGCGATTATCAGTAGAATGGGAGTAACATTTGTAAAATGAGAACAGCCTTTCATAGCTTACCAAGAAGTCTGTACCTATTTACTGAGATATGCTGTACTGAGAACTTGTCCTTCTGCTGTATCTCTCCCTTAGAGATTAAGAGGAACAAAGAATACATTCCTCTTGACAGACCTCCGATTCAGTGTGTTGTGTATAAATAGGATTGTATAGCTAATAAACTCGCTTCAGTTCATCGAGAGAACTGGGGTCCTCCCGACCCCGCTTTCCTGTCTTTCTTTCTTTTCTCAATTCCCACCTCCCTGCCTCAGCCCGGCTCAACCCTGTCAGGCTGGCCCTGGCAGAGCAGATTTGTATTTCTAACCACTTAGGAACACTGCCAGGAACTTCAAACTCAGGAAGTCTTAAACTAAATTCATTATCTTACCCTCCTGTTTCCCCAATTCCAAACCTTTCCAAAATTTGCTTGTTCCAAGCTTCCGGAAATCACCCTCACTTCTCAGTTAAATGGCAGCAGCATCCACACACTTTTTCCAAAATCCAACTTTGGAGTCACCACTTATTTGCTAAATCCCGCCAGAAAGATGAAACAAAAAATCCTAACCCTGGGCTGGTTCGGGAAGGAAAGCCCGCCTGCGCAGGCGCGACCTGGCCGCGGAGCCCACGGTCCGGGTGCGGGCGCGGCCGGTGGCGGCGGGGGCGGGGCTCCGGCGGCCCGGTCCGCCCTCGTCAACGCCCAGGGGAGTCTGGAGCTCGGAATCGCCCGGAGTCAGAAAGCCCAGAATCCGGAGGTACTGGGACGGCCGGGTCCTCTGGCAGGTGCGTGGGCGCCGCGGGGTAGTCTTCGTCCTGGGCGTCAGCCCGGTGCGCTCGCGGGGGCCGCCGGCGGGGACAGGACGCGGGGGCCGCCCGGCGCTCAGGCCCGGGTCTCCCGGAAGGAGCCGGTCGCGCCGGGGCCCTGCGTTTCTTGTTTCCGACGTGCCAAAGGGCTTGTCTGTCTTCTGAAAGTTGGGTTACAAAGCAAGCTTTTGCAGAAAGTCCAGGATTTTGATGGATAATCAAGGAACACCGTGAGTAATTGGGAAAGCCGTGCGTGATAGGAACATTTACTGTCAGTTGAAGTTCAAAGTCGAAAACCTGGAATTGAGTTTAATGATTCCTTCCGGGGCTGAGTGTTAAATCTGTCTCTAGAAAAGCGGGGCGCGGCCCAGTGTCCAGCCTTACGCTCTGGGTTGCAAAATGACAGACAGTAAACATGAAGATCTGTAAAATGTGGCGCTAGAATAACGGAGAAGTTCACTCCGAATGTGTGCGTGTTGCAGATCCTTTCCGTGCGCTGACTTGATCTTGTATTCAGTGAGCACCCGTTAGTTCGGGTCTATGTGCTCAGAGCTGTGACAGGCCTCTGGAGGTGGAGCAGCACCAGAGTGGGGGGCCTCTCTTCTCAGGGTTTCAATAGTCCCATTAGGAAGGTGCAGAGTTGATGCCATTTGAGTCCAAATATGCAAATAGTGTCAGAGGATATTCGTAATCCTTGGTTTTAATGGATGCGGGAGTTTTTAGTAAGCAAGCGTTTATTGAATGCCTACTGTGTGCCCTAGAGTCTAGGTAAAAATCAACAAAGCACAGCCCTCGCGTGGGATCTATTCTACTGGAGAAACTAAAAGTGTTAAGAATGGTTATGAGGATGTGTGTGACTACAGCTGCCCCCGGGGGCCATGGGGAGGCTACAGCCTGTCCTGGATCAGAGCTAAGGGTTTCAGGGAGGCTCCCAACTGCACCCACAGTTTCTGGATAAAGTGGCCAGAATTTGTGAGAGAGAGGCTGAAAGTTTCCCAGGACTTAAATATAAAAGTCCATGGTTTCACTATCACATAATGTTAATTTTTAATTAGAAATTAATGCATATATATATATATATATATATATATATATATATATACATATATATATCCTCAACCAAGGATATTAATCCTCACCCGAAGGTATTCTTTCTATTGATTTTTGTTTTGTTTTGTTTTGTTTTGTTTTAGAAAGAGTGGAAGGGAGGGAGAGAGAGAAGCATCAATGTGAGAGAGACAAATCAACTGGTTGCCTCCCACAGGAACCCCAACTGGGGCAGGGATTGAACCTGCAACCCAGGTATGTGCTGTTGACTGGGTACTGAACCCTCAATCCTTCCATGCGTGGGCTGACGCTCCAGCCACTGAGCCAAACCACACTGGCCAGGGCACTTCTATATATTCTTTATTTATTGATTGATTTAAGGGGGGGAGAGAGAGAGAGAGAGAGAGAGAGAGAGAGAGAGAGAGAGAGACAGAGAGAGAGACACATCAGTTTGTTGTTTCACCTATTCATGCATTCACTGGTTGATTCTTGTATGTGCCTCGACCTGGGATCGAACTTGCAACCTAGGTGGGCCAGGAAGATGCTCTAACCAGCTGAGCTACCCAGCCAGGGCAATGCTTCTATATTTGATCTGTGACTAAAATCTGTCATGTTTTCCTTAAAATGTATATTATGCCTGGCCCATGTGGCTCAGTGGTTGAGCATCGACCTATGAACCAGGAAGTCGTAGTTCAGTTCCCGGTCAGGTCACATGCCGGGGTTGAGGGCTTGATCCTGTGAGGGGGGCAGGAAGGGGGGTTTAAAGGAAGAGGGGGGTTCATGCCGGATCAATAATTCTCTCTCATCATTGATGTTCTCTCTCTCTCTCCCTCTCCCTTCCTCTCTGAAATCAATAAAAATATATATTTTTAAAAATCACATGTCTTAAAAAAATGTATATTACGAATCTATACCAAAGGATTTTTGGGTGTCATAATATCAGCCATAAAGGCTAGAAATTATTCTAAAACCAATATACATATTGCAAACTGAAGTAGTATCCAACTTTTGTGATTATAATATGATTACAATATCTTTTAAAAAAAAATAATGCCCAACTTTTCCACAGTTTGCATGTAGAACAATTCTAAAGTCACTATCATTTATATTCACTGAAAAGAAAATCCTTAAAAGTTATGACTTGAAACTTCTTTTCTCTACAGGATGACTGTGGGAGTCTTTGCAAATTGTACTTTATGTTTGAAAGTAAAGCACTTACCTGGTCAACAGAAGAGAAAGCTACAAACTGACATTAAGGAAAATGGTGGAAAGGTTTCCTTTTTATTAAATCCACAGGTAAAATATCCTAAGAATTCTTCTGTGATAGACCACTGTGCCTGAGGGGGTGCAGGTCATGGTGAGAAAAATAAGTAGAGAAACTGGCAGCAGGGAAGCCAGTGGAGGCAGGGGAAGTGACAGCTCCCACAGGGAATCGGCTGGAGAGAGGCAGAGGAGGGAAGACCACCCCATTCCATCTTCTCCTACTCCTGTGAGCCGTATAGGACAATCCTCTATGCCATGTGAATCTAATATCATTAGAGCACAGCTGAGGACACCAAAAAAGTAACATCAGACCAGCCAAATCTGTTCTCAAAGGAGAATGTGCAGCATTTGCCAAAAGCACTCTAGTCACTCACCAGTTTGTCAGCACTGGAGTGACACCTGTATGGGTGGTTCTTATAGGACAGAAAAAAACCCATCTTTGTACTGCTTATTTAAAGGTGGAAGGAAGCTACCTTTTCTCTTGAAATGAACTGTAGGACTGACAATTTAGATACAGAATTTCACAGCTAGATGAAATCTTGAAAATAACTAAGGTTACCCTGCTCTGTTTTAACCACCTCATCATAAGAACTAAACATTGAAATTCAAAGTTGTTAGGTGCCAGGCCTACAAGTACAGGCCCTGCCCGGTGCAGGCTCTTCCCTCTCGGTGGGCTGATGGGACTGCCGCTTCCTGGACCACAGCCCTGGGCTTGCCAGTGGAAGGAGCTGGGTTTGTTTTGTGAAGCACAGGCAACTCTAGCTGGATGCTGGGTACTTCTCTGGCATTTGGTAGTTTATCTGTGAATGTCAGATACAGAATGGCCCTCTTTTCCTCCAGGTTAGCCACTGACCTGTCTTAGGATTTCTGTGGATGATGAATTAATGCATGCCTTTTATATCCTTTCAGTTTAGAGAATGCCAACACAGGTTCTCACTTTTAGAATTTCTCATATACAGGACTGCAACCTTTTCAGTAGTTGTTTTGCCAGTGTCTATAAACATTTGAAATGTGCATACCAGCTATTATAATGGAGATAGCACAATATGTAATGATGAGGAATGATCTCCAAAATAAATTGTCAAGTGGAAAAGCAGTATATTTAGTATGCTGCCATCTGTGGCTACAAAGAGGGCTGTGTACTTGTATGCATGTTGTCTACATAGATTAGCTCAGGTTCCTCTGGACAGGAACCTGGAGAAATGGTGAGGAATAAATTAACTTAATATTATAATTTTACTTTTTAGATATTTTACAATTTGCATAAACTACTTATTTTAAAATAAGTGAATAAAATTGCAAATTAACAAAATAATAATGAATACCCTTTAAACCTCTTATTCCACCCTTAAGGAAAAAACAAAGCTGTACAAGAAGTGTACATGAAGATATTCAACACAGCATTTTTTTAGAGTGAAAATTTGGAAAAAACTCTGGGATTGGTTAATCAATTATGGTACATCCATATCCATAATCTTTAATAATTGTTTAAAAATTTTAATGTAACAAGAAATTTTATTACTTACAAGAGTTTTGGAAATCTGAGAAAAATTGTTGCAAATTACCTTCAAACAAGACTTTTCAAGGGTGAAAATTACAGATACAAAGTAATTTAAGTTTTGTTTCTACTAATGCATAATGAATTGATTATTTTTTCTTAGTGTACACATATAATCTTAGACAATGCTGATGTTCTCAGTCAGTACCAACTGAAGTCTATCCAAAAGAACCATATCCAGATTGTAAACCTGGATTTTATATGGGAATCTATCAAAGAAGGGAGACTCTTGGACGTAAAGAATTACAATCCTAACAAGTCACTGGACACCACACTACCTCCTTATCAAGAGACAAGCAGTTCTGGTAAGTATTTCATATCAAACATTTTGGTTTGTCAAAGATATTACAGACAAAGTATGGCCCAGAAATACTACCTAAAAATTAGGCTTGTTGTTTTCTCAGAAAATGGGCAGCAACATAGCAAAGGACAAAGATTACTTTAGCAAAGTAGATTTGTCAATATTCAGTCTAGTGTTGTCAGAATCAGTATGACTACAAAAAACAATGGTAGTTTCACCCTGGCCGGGTAGCTCAGTTGGTTAGAGTGTCATCCTGATATGCCAAGATTGTGGGTTTGATTCCAGTCAGGACGCATACAAGAATCAACTAATGAATGCATAACTAAGTGGAGCAACAAATCTTTCTCTCTCCCTTGCCTCCTCCCACCATTTCCCCTCCTCTCTTTCTATAGAAATTAATAAAATAAAAAATTTAAAAAACATACAGATAGTCTAAGAAAACTTGATGTGTAATTTTAACTGGGAGGAGGAGGAATCTTTGTGTTAAAAAGTTATCACAGCTTAACGACTGGACATTTTATGACCAGAATTTGGCTAAAGAAGATTTTTTCAAAAGATAATTTCTCCAAAAGTAGCATATCTCTGCCCTAACCGATTTGGCTCAGTGGATAGAGCATCAGCCAGCGGACTCATGGGTCCCAGGTTCGATTCTGGTCAAGGGCATGTACCTTGGTTGCGGGCACATCCCCAGAAGGGAGTGTGTAGGAGGCAGCTGATCGATGTTTCTCTCTCATCGATGTTTCTAACTCTCTATTCCTCTCCCTCCCTCTCTGTAAAAAATCAATAAAATATATTTTTAAAAAATTTTAAAAAATCATCATTCTCCCCTTAAAAAAAAACCCCAAAAAACAAAAGTAGCATATCTCCTTTATTGTTTTAAAAATATTTTTATTGATTTCAGAGAAAGAAAGAGAGATACATCAATGATGAGAGAGAATCATTGATCAGCTGCCTCCTGTATGCCTCACACTGGGGATTGAGCCTGCAACTGGGGCATGTGCCTTGACCAAGAATTGAACTATGACCTTCAGGTTCACAGGTTGACACTCAACCACTGAGCCATGCTGTGGGCTTATTAGCTCATTTTAATAAGTCTTTGAGTAGTTAACAAGTGTTTTGTTTGTTTTAATTCTAGAAGTGAAAACAGACAAGCTAAGTCTGGACAATGCCACAGAGACAGAAAACATCGTGAAACTTACTAAGTAATCTACTTTTGGTCATTAAAACTAGACAGAGTTTTTATAAACCTCAAGCACGGTATTAAAATGCTTTTAGTATATCAGTATTTTTGGTAGTATTTTAATTTATGTTGCTTATTTAACTCTTTATTAAGTTTTTATTTAATATTTTTTACTTCAGTTGGTATAGTGATAATTATTTTATCTTCTCAGTATTATATGAGACTGGATGTAATTGTGACATTGATTTGTAAAAAGAAAAATCACTGGAGATAAGATTTGGGCAGTCTGCTCACTCTGTTACCTTACTGAATAGCCTTTAGAAACACTTTGTTAATCTCTACCTGATATTTTAAAAATATAATAACAATCTTCCCAAATGGAGTATGCGAGTCTACATGGCTTCTTAAAGCGTACCCAAGACTACAGTATCAATTAGGCATCACATTTTGCCTTATTTTACTTATTAATAGTAGGTCTAAAAGAGAGAACAAGTATCAAAATAAAAAGTACAGATTAATAAAATAAAGGGGACTTGACTGTAGTGCAGAAGGTGAGGGCCTGTCTGCAGTGATATGGTGTCTCAGGGTACATTGCAGAGTGAACGCAGGCTGCCTGTCTGTGAGGGGATGTGCTTTCTCCAACACGTTGGCCTGTTTCTTTTATACCTATGCTTTATACCACACCCTACTATCCAATATAGACACACAATACTTAGCATCAGAGCTCTAGAATTATGTAAAGGACCTTTTGATTCCACAAGACCTTTTGACCATTTTTAGAATTTGTAAGGAGGCATTAGGGACTTATAATGCATTTTGAATGTAGGTAGGGGAGGTACAAGAAAAATTCTAGGAAAAGCCTATGTAGTCTAAAAGTAGATTTTAATATTAAAATTTTACTTATACACATTTCAGGTTTTATACAGAGAATGTTGAAATTCCTCATTTTCCTCAAGATTTTGAAGTTGCAAAATATAATATCTTGGAAAAAGTAAGAGTTTGATTTCTATTTTGGAAAAAAAGCTGTCTGAATGTCATGTGATTATTCTTTCTGTTTGATAATTTTCTTGTTTTGAAAAATTGTGCATATCCTGAATAATATTTCTTAATAAATGAGTTGCTTTTTAATAATCAAGAAAATTTTTACATTTAAAATGTAATGGCCTTTGCTGAGTATCTCCAGTGAGTTAGAATGTCATCTCTGTATGCCAGCTTTGGGAGTTTGATCCCTCCCGGTCATGCAAGAAACAACCAGTGAATGCATAAACGGATGGAACAACAAATCGATGTTTCACACTTGCTCTCACTCTCTCTCACTCTCTCTCCCTTCCACTCTCTCTAAAAATTAATTTAAAAAATGTAATGTTTAATTTTTTAGTGTAAAAGTAATTGCTCATAATTACTGATTAAGTAACTCATGCTCATAATAAAAATGTAAACAGTACGAAATGTTAATATGATATTAAAAATAAAGGTCCTGCCCGGGCTGATGTGGCTCAGTCGGAGTGTCGTCCTGTACACCAAGTGGTGGTAGCTTCAATTCCTGATCAGGGCACATACCCAGGGTGTGTATAGGAGGCAACGGATCATGTTTCTCTCTTACATCAATGTTTTTTTTTCCTTCTCTCTCTCTCTCTCCCTCCCTTCCTCTTTTTAAGATCAATTAAAAGAAATAAAATAAAAGTCCTTCTTGTTTTTAATAGTTTCTTATATTTTAAGAGTAGATTTGATACAAGTATTTACACCATCTTGAATTTCCATTACTTTTCATTTAAAAGAAAAACATGCCCTGGCCAGTTTGGCTCAGTGGATAGACTATAGGGTTGGCCCTTGAACTGAAGGGCCCTGGGTTTGATTCTGATCAAGGGCACATACCTCGGTTGAAGGCTTAAACCCCGGCCTGGTTCAGGCGCATGCAGGAGGCAAGCAACCGATGTGTCTCTCTCACATCAATGTTTCTCTCTTTCTCCCCCACCTTTCCACTGTCTCTCAAAATCAATGGAAAAATATCCTTGGATGAGGATTAAAAAATATAAGTAAATAAAAGAAAAACAAAATACTTTTTTCCAACATCACACAAATGCAAATTAACTTTGGCATTCAAAATGATACTCCATTTGTATTTTTAGGTATTATAATACAACATAACTTAAAAATAACATTCCCTCTGTAATAAAGAAGATCTGAAAAGTGGTACTATTTAAACATATACAGATATATCTATAGTAAAAATATGAGAGGGAAAAATACTGAAATATTAATAGTGATAATATATCTGTAGTATGATTTCAGGTGATTTTTATTTTTATTTAGTACTTTCTGTATTTTCTACATTACATTTCCAAATGAGCATATATTACTTTTATAATCAAACTTTTTAAAAAAAAATCCTCATCTGAGGATACATTTTATTGATTTTAGAGAGAGAAAGAAAATGAGATAGAGAGAGAAACATCTATGGGTTGTCCATCATACACACCCCAACCGGGTATCTAGCCTGCAACTCAGGCATGTGCCTTGACCAGGAATCAAACCTGCAATCTTTTGGTGCACGAGGGGGTGGGGATGGGGGATGGGAAGGGATGCTCCAACCAACTGAACCAGCGAGCCAGGGCTAATCAACCTTTTAAAACGGCGTGTGCAGTTTGTTGTTTAATGAATGCAATTTATGAAAGACTAAGCTCTTTTTCCAGATGGGGACAGAGGGAGGTCGAGAAATTGCAGTGGTGGAATTGCAGTGCTCCCAGGACCCCGGATACCCAGCCTTCCTCATAGTCGCACACTTCCTCCCAGACGGTGGCACTGAGGTAATGATCTTTATATCGATTCCCATGTGTTTATCCACCCTTGTTCATAACTAGCTCCCTTAACATTGGCCAGTGAGCCAGCCGACCTGTTCATATTTTTCATTTTGCCTATAAATAGGTTTGAAAAGTGGAAACGTGTTCCCTTTTGGAAAGTGTCAGGTGAGGAGAGCAAGATGAACCCAGTGCCCCTTGACCAGAGCAGCACAGGGGGCTCATCAGAGGAAGATCCTGTGTGGGGTTCTTGCTCCTGTTCTGAATCACTTACAGAAACTTCACTAGTGTGTATACCTCTCAAAGCAACTCATTCACACACCTCATTATGCACCTACTTGTACCAAGCAGTCTGCTAGAGGCTGGAACCAAAAGATAAAAAATACTCATACCTGTCCTCAGAAATCACCAGCTGGGAGGAAATATCACATTCATGACTTTAATCCACTGTGACGGTGAAATGTCTATGAACTGTTGTGGGCTCTGAGGGGCAAGGAAGGCTTTGCAGAGACCAACCCAAAACAGTATGAAACAAAAATGAAATCAGAACTAATACCTAAAGTTCAAAGAAAGTGCTACAAAACCATCAAGCTATCTTCTATCTAGACATTCTGCTTATAGACAAGAAACAGCAGGGTGCACAGGTGTGGCTCAGTAGGGGAGTGGTCCCAGGAGCAGTTCACTCAGGCTATGGACACACTCACTTTGTTCCCATGCCAGGGTCAGTTCTAGGCAAGGAAGGAGGCTCACATCAGGTGGGTGCAGGTCCACCGAACTTCGAAGCCCACCCACAGGAGTCCAGGCTTCTTACAAGGCGCTGGGGTCAAGATGCCCTTAAGGGAGGTGACTGTTGTTGGAGTCCCTGCTCCCAGGGAAGCCCAAGGTGCAGGTTTCCCACCTTCTGTTTATGGTTCATTCATTGACCTCCCAGTTCCAATGCAATTGATTAATGACAGGTTACTATTACCCAGGCAATTTTGCCTAATATTACACACCACCCTTTTCAGGTTTCCATGGGAATAGCTAGAAACTTTAATCCAAGGTCAGATGTGTTCAAGAAGAGGAAAAGTTTTCGTTAACCTTTTACCCCAAAATGTGGACTATATTTGGTGGAGGATTTAGTTGTGTGGGTAAAAACTAAGTAAAAATCAAGTTCAAAAACCATGATAGATATGTTACCTTTTTTTTTTTTTTTCACTGAGAAAGCAAATGAGGCTGCTGCCTAGGCCAGCCTGCCCTTCCTGCTCTCTATACGGAGAGCTGTTGCTGGGTGCCTTCCTCTCTTCTGAGTCTACTTGGCAAGTCTGTTCACCTTGACAGAAATGAGCCTCACTTAACCAGCAGAGAAGGAGCTGTTCCAGAAGAGACTCTTGTAGCTCACTCTTTTCCTTTGTCAAACCCTTTTGATGGAAAATAACTTAACCTCTACCTTCTTAAATGAAGTAGCTTGAACATGACATGCTTCTTTTTGCCATGTTTGAGAGGCGTCCTATAGCCACCAGTCCAAGAGGAGGTTTATACATGTCATGACTCCCTTGACAGTAGCAGGGATCTAATGCTTTGTTTATGTTCCTGGTACATAGTCTGGGTCCAATAAAGATTGATGCTGAGTTACTGTATCCTCATATCCTAATACTTTGCCACATACTCTATTCACAGCCTAGAAAGCAGTTCTCTGTAAAGCAAACCTCTGAAGATGCAAGTGAGTACTATGAAAATTACCTTGAAGAACTGAAGAAACAAGGATTCCTACTAAGGGAATTGTTTACCCCTGAAGCCACCCAATTAGCATCTGAAAAATTGCAAGCAGTAAGATTGGTTTATCCATGTTATTTTGTGTTATTGATTAATAATTTTTAAGAAAAATGTTTCTTTCTGGCAAATAAAAAACTGGCAGGAGAGAAGAGTGGGAGTTAGGAAAAGGAACAGTGAACCCACAGAAAGGCATGGAAGCTGACATAGAAGTGAGTTCCAGGATAAGCCCCAAAACATATGGCTTATTTCAGCAATAAATCATCACAGATTTCAAAAGATTTCATTATAACCTAGGCCAGTGGTCGGCAAACTCATTAGTCAACAGAGCCAAATATCAACAGTACAACTATTGAAATTTCTTTTGAGAGCCAAGTTTTTTAAACTTAAACTATATAGGTAGGTACATTGTTATTAACTTAATTAGGGTACTCCTAAGCTGGCCTTTGCTAAAAACGGCCTCAATCTGATTGAGGAACGTTCGCTGAGGTCGACCCCTTCCAACTCTCCCATCCACACTCGTCTTGTATACTTGTTTCGTCTATCTCAGTGATGGCAAACCTATAACACGCGTGTCAGAGGTGACATGCAGACTCATTTTTTTGGTTGATTTTTCTTTGTTAAATGGCATTTAAATATGTAAAATAAATATAAAAAATACTAGAGGCCCGGTGCACAAAAATTTGTGCACTCGGGGAGAAGGGGGGTCCCTCAGCCCGGCCTGTGCCCTCTCGCAGTCCGGGACTCCTCGGGAGATAACGACCTGCTGGCTTAGGCCTGCTCCCGGGTGGCAGAGGGCAGGCCCAATCCCTACATGCAGCCCCTGGTCGGGCTCAGAGCAGGGCCAATGGGGTAGTTGGGGCGCCGCCCCCTGTCATGCACAGAGCAGGGCGGATCAGGAGGTTGCGATGCCACCCTCAGTCACGCTCAGGGTAGGGCCGATTGGGGGATTGGGGCACCGCCCCTTGTCACACTCAAGGCAGGGTCGATGGGCAGGTTGCGGCGCCACCCCCGTCACACACAGAGCAGGGCCAATCAGGGGGTTGGGGCGCTGCCCCCTGTCACAGAGCAGGGCCCATCAGGGGGGTTTGGGCTCTGTACCCTGTCACGCACAAAGCAGGGTCAATCAGGGGAATGGGGAGCTCCCCCTTGTCACGCACAGACCAGGGCCCATCAGGGGGTTGGGGAGCTCCCCCCTGTCACTCACAGAGTAGGGCCCAATAGGAGAGTTGGGGCACCACCCCCTGTCACACTCAGAGCAGGGTGGATCAGGGGGTTGGGGCGCCGCCACTGTCACACTCAGGGCAGGGCCGATGGGGAGGTTATGGCTCTACCCCGTCACACACACAGCAGGGCCCGTGGGGTGGGGGTTGGGGTGCCGCCCTCTATCACCCACAGAGCAGGGCCGATTAGGGGGTTGGGGCACCGCCACTCTCACACTCAGGGCAGGGCCACTGGGGAGGTTATGGCTCTACCCTGTCATACAGAGCAGGGCCGATCAGGGGGTTGGGGCGCTGCCCCCTGTCATACACAGAGCAGGGCCGATCAGGGGTTGGGGCGCCGCACCCTGTCACACACAGAGCCACAGGGCGATCGGGGGGTTGGGGAGCTTCCCCCTATCAGGCACAGAGCAGGGCTGATCAGGGGGTTGGGGCGCCTTCCCCTGTCACGAACAGAGCAGGGCGGATAGGGAGGTTGTGGCCCCGCCCCCTGTCACACACAGAGCCGCAGGGCGATCAGGGGGTTTGGGCGCTGCCCCCGTCACGCTGATCCCGGTGCCGGGAGGACTCGCGGCTCCGCTGATCCCGGTGCTGGGAGGCATATTACCCTTTTACTATATAGGATAGAGGCCTGTTGCACGGGTGGGTGCCAGCTGGTTTGCCCTGAAGGGTGTCCTGGATCAGGGTGGGGGTCCCCACTGGGATGCCTGGCCAGCCTGGATGAGGGGATGATGGCTGTTTTCCGCTGGTCACACACCCTTCAGGGTGGGGGTCCCCACTGGGGTGCCTGGCCAGCCTGGGTGAGGGGATGATGGCTGTTTGCAGCTGGTCACACACCCTTCAGGGTGGGGGTCCCCACTGGGGTGCCTGGCCAGTCTGGGTGAGGGGCTGAGGGCTGTTTTCAGGCTGGCGAGTGACTGAAGCTCCCAACCGCTCCTTTTTTTCTTTTTTTTTCTTTTTTATTTTGGGCCAGCTTTAGCTTTGAGGCTTGGCTCCAGCTCTTAGGCCTCCGCTGCTGAAAGCAGGTTTCTGGCCTTTGTTTACCTGCTGTATTTGAAACAATGTTGTGATCCTGCTGGCTGAGGGCCGGCGGACTAAAGCAGGTTTCTGGGTTTTTGTTTAGCTTCTATATTTGTAACATAGTTGCTTAGAGTTGCAGCTCAGAGGCCTGCAGCGGCAGGCGGGGAACATTGGAGTCCTCCATCACTGAAGCAAGCAAGCCTCATGTTAGTTTCAAGCTGCCTGGCTGCTGGCCGCCATCTTGGCTGGCAATTAATTTGCATATTGCCCTGATTAGCCTATGGGAAGGGTAGCGGTCGTACACTAATTACCATGTTTCTCTTTTATTAGATAGGATAAGTCTTTGTTTTACTATGGTTGCAAATATCAAAAAATTTCTATATGTGACATGGCACCAGAGTTAAGTTAGGGTTTTTCAAAATGCTGACACGCCGAGCTCAAAAGGTTCGCCATCACTGGTCTATCTCCTTTCGTTCATCCTCTCTGTATGTCCAGACCATCTCAACATACCTTTTTCAATCCTCAACACTACTTCTTTCACTCCACAACATTCCCTAAAATTAACTTAATAAATTTACTTAAAGTAACTTAATAAACTTTACTTAAAGTTTTAAGTCTTAGTTAAACTATAGGTAAGTTGAATAAAACTTGATATCATACTTAATAATGATATTATTTATTGATAAAATTAAATTCCTTACAATATCCATAAAATTAAATCATGACAAGGACTGACAAACACTAATGTGAACAGTGGCCTTGCATCTCCTTGGAAAGGTTGGGTAAGTCAGGTTTGTATGTTGTTGTTTTTAATTTTAGGCACGATTCCAGGTTCTCATCAATAAGACGACTTCTCAATTTACTCTTGATAAGGTTCACGCTTGAAAATGATTGTTCGCATAAATATGTAGACCCGAATAAGGAAAGAACAGCAAACGCTAGTTGTTTCAGTTGATTATGTGAGTCAGGAATACGATTCCAGGTGTTAAAAATCAACATCTCTTCCTTCTCCAGGTCTTTCAAAGCAGACCACTTGTGCTGTGAACTAAGTTCACATTTGTTTTTCTCCAATATTTCTATATCAGCACAAAGACGTTCAAATTTCGAGCTCCACAGTTCTTTGTTTTTTAAATCCAGCAATTGCATTTCAAAGTTACCAATGTCAATATTAAAGGGAGAAAAATTTAATTCTGTTACAGTAGCATTGAGAGGTTTTTAACAAAGGCTAACGTCGCTTTGCTGTTTCTGAATTCCTGAAACCTGTTGAGAAAAGCTTCCCTCATATTTAAAAGTGCTATTTTGAAATAGCAAATGTCAATATCAGAATAATTTTCTTGGCGATGTTTCAACAGGCTTGGAACATGGGCCACGAAGTTTCAATCACACTGTACGTGCGAGCCCGCACGTGGTATTTTGTGGAAGAGCCACACTCAAGGGGCAAAAGAGCCGCATGTGGCTCGCGAACGCGGTTTGCCAACCACTGACCTAGGCCAAGAGTCAGGGGCCTTAACCCTTAATACCACTTAACTTCTAATTCCACTGGCAGGCCTATAGTTGGTAGGGTGAAGAAAAAGGCAAAAGGAAAAATAATATGGGACTAAAAGAGAGAAGGGGGACAGAGAAAGGGTATAGGGAGGAGGTGGAGGGAGAGCTGAGCAGAAAAATGAGGCCTGAGTATTAACAGTTACTTGAGTGCGGGTGGCTCTCCTTGGCTATAATTATTTCTTCTCATGACTCTAATCATCTCCATTAAAAATAAACCTACCCATGAAAACTTTCTGTTGGTATTGTTTTGCTGTTTGTTGCAGTTGCTTTTGGAGGAGGTAATACATTCAAGCACTCTGAGCCAAGAGGTGAGCGATTTAGTGGAGATGATTTGGGCAGAGGCTCTCGGCCACCTGGAGCACACGCTCCTGGAGTCCATGAGCAGGATCAGTCTTAACGATGTAAGTCATGCATATCCTTGAAACAGAGCCTCTAACCCAGGGGTGGGCAAACTTTTTGACTCGAGGGCCACAATGGGTTCTTAAACTGGACCGGAGGGCCAGAACAAAAGCATGGATGGAGTGTTTGAACTAATATAAATTCAAAGTAAACATCATTACATAAAAGGGTACGGTCTTTTTTTTTTTTTTAGTTTTATTCATTTCAAACAGGCCGGATCCGGCCCACAGGCCGTAGTTTGCCCACGGCTGCCTAACCTGACAAACCTGCTTTCCTGGTTTCTTTGCTTTAATGGTACCACTTCTGTTTGAGCACTGGTTCAGTTGTTTTTTGATGCATTCCTCTTCTTTTTTCTTATGCTGGAGTAGAGGACAACGAGAACACTGAGAGGAGATGAGCTTTTAAGAAAACCAAACAGCCCCACCGATGTGACTCAGTGGTTGAGCATCGACCTATGAACCAGGAGGTCATGGTTCGATTCCCAGTCAGGGCACACACCCGGGTTGCAGGCTCTATCCCCAGTGGGGGCATGCAGGAGGCAGCCAATCAATGACTCTCTCTCATCATTAATGTTTCTGTTTTTCCCTCTCCTTTCATCTCTGAAATCAATAAAAATATTTTTAAAAAATAAAGGAGCCCTTACCAGTTTGGCTCAGTGGCTAGAGCGTCGGCCTGTGGACTGAAGAGTCACAGGTTTGTTTCCTGTCAAGGGCATGTACCTTGGTTGCGGGCACATTCCCAGTAGGGGGTGTGCAGGAGGCAGCTGATGGATGTTTCTCTCTCATGGATGTTTCTAACTCTCTATCCCTCTCCCTTCCTCTCTGTAAAAAATCAATAAAATATATTTTAAACAAAAAAAAAAAGAAAAAAGAAAGGAAAACCAGACATTCCCACATGTAAAATGTCAGACATGAGAGCGGATCAAAGATTGGCTCATTAGGAAGCCTGTTCCTCTGGGTCAAGAGACTTAGAGCAGGCCTGAGAGACGTGGGTCCTTCCTTAGATACTCAGACCCTAATATCCTCTGTAGTACCTGCTTCAGAACCTTGTGCCTCTGACCATCCGAGGGAAAGGCAGGCAGGTTCCTAGCCCTTCAGAACTTGCTCTTCTTAATTATATGCTATTGAAAAGCAAATGAAAGAAAATGTTCCCAGTGGTCCAACTTGTGCAACTACATTGTCATATTTAAATAATACAGACAATTCCTCTGTGGAATTAAATGAATTTATTTCAGGGCAAAAAAACAATAAAAAGGTCTCTTGGGATAAATTCCAAAAAGTACTTGCGTAATTTGAAACATGTTTTGGTGGGTTTTGCTCCTGGTTTGATTCTGACATCTTTCTAAATGTCTTATGTTAAAAGCAAGTTTCCTACTATTACATGAGTATTCTTCTCTCTGTGGACATAGATATAAATATATATACATATATTAGATATTGAAGACTCTGGTTCTTTCCTTTAGTTAAGCTGAGCCCAGTTTTGGAAAACTCCTCGTGGCATTATCATCATAACCAAGATACATCTCCAGTAAACTTTTCATTTGTTTTATGACCCATACCCAGAAAACTAACTATTGCAACATATCTAACAATGGTTTTAGCTATTTTTATACATTTCTTCACTTTCTCTGTGATTATCAAGATCTAATTTTAATAAGCATATGTCATCTTCCTTTTAAAGGTAAGCAAGGCAGAGGGAATTCTCCTCCTAGTAAAGGCAGCACTGAAAAGTGGAGAGACTGAAGAACAATTGCAAAAGATGATGAGTGACTTCTACAGATTAATACCTCACAGAGGTATAGCTACTGAAAAAGTTAGCCTGAGACTATTAGCCAAGAAAGAGGACCTCTGCCAGGTAAATCTCTGGAATATACAATTCCATTTAAAATATATTGGGGGAGCCCAGGTGGAGTGGCTCAGTTGATTGGAGGGCATTGAAATGTTGCCGGTTCAATTCTGGATCAGGACACGCACCTGGGTTGCAAGGTCAATCCCTGGTTGGGGCACATAGAGAAGGCAACTGATTGATGTTTCTCTCTCACATCAATGTGTTCTCTCTCTCTCTCTCTCTCTCTCTCTCTCTCTCTCTCTCTCTCTCTCTCTCTCTCTTAATGTCTCTGAACATGTCCTCGGGTGAGGATTAAAAAAATAAATAGAGAGAACCAAGATGGCGGCATAGGTAAACACCTGTAGTTGCTGCCTCCCACAACCACATCAAAATTACAACTAAAAGACAGAACAACTATCATCCAGAACCACAGGAAAGCTGGCTGAGTGGAAGTTCTACAACTAGAGAAGTAAAGAAGAAAGTGCATTGAGACTGGTAGGAGGTGCAGAGGCCCAGAATGGGCTGGCACCCAGGTACACTGCTTTTTTTATCGGGAGGGAGATACAAGCTCCTGCTTGCTCTGAACTTCAGTTCTGGGTGAGACTCTGGGGGACACAGACACATACAGGGAGAAACTGGACTGTCTGGCATCGGGGAAGGAACACAGGGGCGGCTTTCTCTCAGAGGTGCTCACAGTGGTCATTGTTCCTGCGTTGGGACCTCTCCAGTGCAAGGCTGACTGGCAGCCATTGCTGTTTGCTATGCCCTGGTGATTCCCTGAGACCCCTCCCCACCCAACTTACAACCCCAACCAAGCTGTGTGCAGAGGCTTTTGCATATGAATGGCCTGTCCTTTCTCAGCCTAAAACCTGTCAAACAGGAAGCAGCCTGCCTTGCTTCATAGCTGTGCCTCATCTGGCACTTCCAAACCTGATACAAAGAGGAGGAATCTTCAGCTCTCTCTGTAACTCCTGCTGGGTGGTCCCAGGAAGTAGATGACTTTGCACCTCCTTGGAGATCCAAGAGCCAGTGTACCCAGTGGTCAGTGTGAGACCATACCAGATTACAACTCTTCACATCCATAAGAGACACACTCAAGGGGCAGACTCAGTGAGCACCAAAGCCCCACTGAAGCCCCATAAGGTGTCTCCTGCACAGCAGCTCTTCCATTGTAGACACAGCTGGTCATCACAGCCAATTGGTCTGGAGGTCAATTCCTCCCAGTGACACCAATAGCAGTCAAGGCTCAACTACAACAAGTCTGTGCACCCAGTCCACAAAGGTGTGCAATAAGAGTGTCCACGTCAGGTGATTGGGGAGGTTGAGCCACTGGGCTCTATAGGACACCTACCACACAAGGCCACTCTATCAACTCAAGGAGACTTAGCAGCTACCCAATACATAGAAACAAACACAGGGAAGCAGCCAAAATGCAGAGACAAAGAAAGATGTCACAAAGGAAAGAAATGGAAGAAAACAAAATACTGGCTATAGAATTCAAAACCACAGTTATAAGGTTATTCAAGAATCTTCTAGAAACTTCTGAGGAACTTAGTGAGACCTTCAAGGATCTTAGTGAGTATACCAAAAAAATGGAAAAGGACCAGTCAGAAATTAAGTATACACTGACTGAAATAAAGAATAAATATACAGAGATTAAACAATAGACTAGTGGATCCCAAGAATCAACTCAAAGATTTGAAATATGAAGAAGCAAAAAACACCCACCAGAAAAGCAAAAAGAAAAAATAATCCAAAAACATGAAGACAGTGTAAGGAGCCTCTGGGGCAACTTCAAGCGTACCAACATCCAAATTATGGGGGTGCCAGAAGAAGAGAGAGAGCAAGATACTTAAAACCTATTTGAAGAAATAATGACAGAAAACTTCCCCTACCTGGTGAAAGTAATAGACTTACAAGTCCAGGAAGTACAGAGAACCCCAAACAAGAGGAATCCAAAGAGGACCACACCAAGACATATCATAATTAAAATGCCAAGGGCAATAGACAAAGAGAGAATCTTAAGAGCAGCAAGAGAAAAACAGTTACATACAAGGGAATACCCATATGACTGTCAGAGGATTTCTCAACAGAAACTATGCAGGCCAGAATGGAGTGGCAATAAATATTCAAAGTGATGAATAGCAAGAACCTACAACCAAGATTACACTACCCAGCTAAGCTATCATTTAGAATTGAAGGTCAGATAAAGAGCTTCACAGACAAGAAAAAGCTAAAGGAATTCCTCACCACCAAACCAGTATTATATGAAACTAGAGGCCCAGTGCATGAAAATTCATGCACTGGAGGGTGGGTCCCTCAGCCCAGCCTGCCCCGTCTCACAGTCCACGAGCCCTCAGGGGCGGGAGGCAACCCAGCAATCAGGAGAAGGCGATGCCCCCATCACACCTCTGCTGCTGCCATTGCCAGCAGCGCAAGCCTCAGCTGACCTGGTTACCAGGGCCTCGGGTGGCCCTGGGCAGCTGGACAGCTGCCATCTGAGGCTTGCCTGCACCTTGGGCCCACCCTGGGTTGCTGGGCAGCCAACATCCAAGACTTGCTGGGGCCTCGGGCCAGCCCTAGGCAGCTGGGCAACCGACATTGAGGCTTTCCTTTGCCTCAGGCTGGCCCTGGGTGGCTGGGGGGCTAAGGGCAGGTCTGGCCGCACTGTGCACCTGCTGCCCACCTGGCTGGGCTGAAAGGACTGTGGGACTCCAGCAGGGCTGAGGGGACTAGGCGTTGCCATCTTGTGGCTGTGGGCGCCTCCATCTTTGTGATGGCATGACGGTCAATTTGCATATTCCCTCTTTATTAGATAGGATGCTGAAGGGTATTCTTTAAGAATAGGAAGAAGAAAAAGGTAAAGATAAAAAGTTATGAACAACAAAATGACAACAAATACATGTCTATCAACAAGTGAATCTAAATATCAAATGAATAAAAAATCTGATGAATAAACTGGTGACTGTAATAGAATCAGGGGCATGAAAAGGGAGCGGACTGCAAATTTTTGGGGGGAAAGGCATATGGGGGTGCGGGAAGAGATTGGACAAAGATCTTACACCTATGGACGAGGACTTTGGGGAGCGGACGAGGGCCTGGGGTGAAGTGGGAACCAGGTGGAGGGGAGCTATGGGGGGAAAAAGAGGATAATCTGTAATAATCTGAACTGAACAATAAAGATTTAAAAAATAATAATAAAATAAAAATAAATAAATAAATAAAATACATTGGGATAGGTGTTTTCAAATCTGATGAATAAGTTAACACTGAATCATAGAAGTTATCTATAGAGTTTGCTCAAAAATAAATTGCTGAGCCATTTTAGAATGCATTGGGTCCTTGGGGGAGTTTTTGTGAACCACATTTCCAAACTGTAATGTATTGGAATAGTAGTACAGTTGTAAATATGTTTAGAATTGCTACCCTGTAAAATAGTTTTTCACATAAGGAGATGAGTTAGGATTCTTTCTGCAAAAAAACAAAGTTGAAACTGACTTGAAAAAATGAGGACATTTATCATCCCGTATAACAAGGGGTCCAGATGTAGGGAGGCTGCTGGTCCAGTTCACTTCAAAGTTACACCATACGCAAAAATAAACTCAAAGTGGATAAAAGACTTAAATGAAAGATGGGAAACAATAAAAATACTAGAGGCCTGGTGCATGAAATTTGTGCATGGATAGGGTTTCTAGGCCTGGCTGGCGATCAGGGCCAATCAGAGCCTTTCGGCTGCCCGCCAGGGCCTTCCTTCATTCCACACTGCCCCCTGGTGGTCAGCGCACATCATAGCAAGCGATGGAACTCCCGGTCGAACTCTCGAGGGGACACTTTGCAAATTAGCCTTTTATATATACAAATTAGAGGAATCCACAGGCAGCAAAATCTCAGACATATGCCAACGCAATATCTTCACTGATACAGCTCCTAGGGCAATGGAAACTAAAAAGAAAATAAACAAATGGGACTACATTAAAATAAAAAGCAAAAGAAACCATCCACAAAGCAACAAGAAAGCCCACTGCAGGGGAGAACATATTTGCAAATGTTATCTCCATTAGGGGCTTAATCTCCAACATTTACAGGGAATTCACACAACTTAACGAAAGGAAGATTAAACAACCCAATCAAAAGGGCAATGGACCTAAATAGATACTTTTCGAAAGAAGACAGAAGGAAAGCCAAGAGACATGAAAACAGGCTCAAAGTCACAAATCATCCGAGAGATGCAAATCAAAATGACAATGAGGTACCATCTCACACCTGTCAGAATGGCTATCATCAACAAATCAGCAAATGACAAGTGCTGGAGAGGATGCAGAGAAAAGGGAACCCTCATGCATTGCTGGTGGGAATGCAGACTGGTGCAGCCACTGTGGAGAACAGTATGGAGTTTCCTCAAAAAACTAAAAAAGGAACTCCCATTTGACCCAGTGATGCCACTTCCAGGAATATATCCCAAGAAACTAGAAACACCAATCAGAAAGGATATATGCACCCCTATGTTTATAGCAACACAATTTACCATAGCTAAGATTTGGAAACAGCCTAAGTGCCCATCAGCAGATGAGTGGATTAAAAAACTGTGGTACTTCTACACAATGGAATACTACACTACTATAAAAAGGAAGGAACTCCTACCATTTGCAACAGCATGGATGGAGCTGGAGAGCATTATGCTAAGTGAAATAAGCCAGTCAGAGAAAGATAAATGTCACATGATCTCACTCATTTGGGGATTATAATGGACAACATAAACTAATGAACAAAAACAGATTCAGAGACAGTGAAGCATTGATCAGATGCTCAAACCTCAGAGGGAAGGTAGGGGAGGGTGGAGGTAAAGGAGAGAGATCACCCAAAGGACCTGTATGCATGCATATAAGCATAATCAATGCACACAGACACCAGGGAGTGGGGGTGAGGGCATGAATGGGACTGGGGTGGGGAGGCAATGGGGGAATAAGAACACATATGTAATACTTTAATCAATAAAGAAAAAAAATCCCTAAAAAAATATGCCACCTATTGTACAGGCAGATTTTAATCAAGAGCTTTGGTCCTAATCGGTTTGGCTCAATAGATAGAGCATCGACATGCAGAGTAAAGGGTCTTGGGTTCAATTCTGGTCAATGGCACATTACCTCTGTTGCAAGCTCGCTCCCGGCCCTAGTTGGGGCATGTGCAGGAGGCAACCGATCAATATGTCTCTCTCACATAGATGTTTCTCTCTGTCTCTCCCCCTCCCTTCCACTCTCTGAAAATCAATGGAAAAATATCCTCAGGTCTCGGGTGAGGATTAACAAAAATAAATAAATAAATAGCTTTGGATAATAGTCCTGGCTGCTGTGGCTCAGTGGTAAGAGCATTGGCTCACACACTAAAGGGTCTCAGGTTCGATTCCCAATCGAGGACACATACCTTGGTTGTATGTTCATCCCTGCCCCAGTCAGGGCATGTGTGGGCGGCAACCAATTGATGTGTTTCTCTCACATTGATGTTTCTCTCTCTCTTTCTCTCTCTCTCTCTCTCTCTCTCTCTCTCTCTCTCTCTCTCCCCCCCCTCCTCTCTCTCTCTCTCTCCCCCCTCCCTCCCTCATCCTCTCTCTCTCCCCCCTCCCTCCCTCATCCTCTCTCTCCTCTCCTTTCCTTCCACTCTCTCTAAAAAATAATAAATAAATAAATGAATAAATGGAAAAAAATATCCTCAGGTGAGGATTAACAAACAAAAAGGTTTGGAGAATAAAGGTTATTTTCCAATCTTTTTGAGAAAGTGTAATGTGATATAGATATTTGCATATTTGGTAATTCTAACATCTGTGTATCATTTTTATCCACAGCTAATAAGAGACATGGTTAATGTCTGTGAAACTAATCTGTCCAAACCCAACCCGCCATTTCTGGCCAAATACCGAGCTTTGAGATGCAAGATTGAACATGTGGAACAGAACTCGGAGGAATTTTTAAGAGTTAGAGAAGAGGTATTGCAAAATAATTGCAGGTAAGCATAAGGAAACGTGTGTGGATCTGTTCTTCTGTAATGCTTTTTCAGATATGGATACAAAGCCGATTGCCACAATTACCTAGATACATTAATTCTCAGTAATAAGATAACTGTGTTGTGATGACCAATTACTTTTGTATGTGTTTATAATAGGCAGTATGCTATGCTTGAAAACACTCCCTACTATTCTGCTCGGATTTCAAAGTTACCCAATCTTGATGAGAATTAAATTTTAAAAATTTAAATCAAAAGGGTATTTAAGTTTGTGTTTGAAGGGTGTTACATAAGAAAATGCACCTAAATTAAGATTTTAAAATACAAAAAAATATGTGTATGTTCATAGCAGCACATGAATCATAAATGCTACAAATTAGATCTCATGTAGGTTTTGCTGTGGTTAGGAGTTGGTTTTCCAGCACTCCACTAGAACCAGACCTAGCCTGCCTCCCTGTGGATGGATTCAAACCTATCTCAAAATATGTTCTGTCTTCCTTGGGTGATCATCTTCAAATTCCA
The DNA here is from genome assembly GCF_964212035.1 of Myotis nattereri. Lineage (NCBI taxonomy): Eukaryota > Metazoa > Chordata > Mammalia > Chiroptera > Vespertilionidae > Myotis > Myotis nattereri. Next base: position 111,423,532 of record NC_138076.1, read on the forward strand.
TTCCCAAGACCACTTCCCACCCACTAAGATGGTTATATTTTTAAAAGTGGAAAATTATACGTGTTGGTGAGGATGTGGAGAAATCGGAGCCCTCACACATTGCTTGTGGAATGTAAAGTGGTGCAGCTGCAATTTGGTGATTCTCAAAAAATTAAACACAGAATGATCGTTTGCCTCAGTAAGTTCACTCCTCCTTATAGACCCAAAAGAACTGAAAACAAGTACTTAAACAGATACTGTGCATGAATGTTCATAGCAGCACTATTCAAAAGCCCAAAGGTTATTTCCAAAATTATGGTATATACATATAATGGAATATTATTCAGCCATGAAAAGGAATGAAGCACTTGGACATGCTGCAACACAGATGCACCTTGAAAACATTTTGTTGAGTGAAAGAAGCCAAACATGGAGTCAAAGGGAAAGAAGAGCTACGTTCTTAGGAGCTGAGGAGGGGGGTGTAGTTCAGTCATCTAATGTGAGTCAAGCAAGTCCTTAGAGATCTCACCTGCTGCCCCCAAGTATTTATACAACAAAGGTGGGCCTCTTCCTAGGGAAAGATTTTGCTGCTGGGAAAAATTAGATTTCTCCATTTCATTTCACTAATAATGATTTTTTAAATAAATTTTTGTTGTTCTAAAATTTATATTCTTTGTTGAAAATTTAGAGACTATATAAAAATATGAAGAGCTCTGGCTGGTGTGGCTCAGTGGTAGAGTGTTGCCTGCACACCAAAGGGTCGTGGGTTCCATTCCCAGTCAAGGGCACCTACCTGGGTTGCAGGTTATCCCCACCCCAGTCAGGGCATGTGCTGGAGATAACCAATTGATGTGTCTCTCTCAAACTGATATTCTCTCTCTCTCTCTCTCTCTCTCTTTCTCTCTCTCTCTCTCTCTCTCTCTCCCCCCGCTTCCCTCCCGTTCATTCTCTAAAAATCAATGAAAAAAATGTCATCGGATGAGGATTAACAACAAGAAACATGAAGAGAATGAAAGATCACTCCAAATCTTCCCACCCAGAGATAACCCAGAGATTATATAACCACTGTAAATACTTTGGTGTTGTAGAACATATTCCAAGTTGAATTATTGATTCTTCTCTTCACCCAGTAGTGTACTAGTAGGCCAGCTCTCCGAATAAAAGTCCTGATTTATAATATTTGCTGATTTCTGTGGTGTAAATACTCCTACCATAGCTCATATCAAGCTACTGACCTGACACCACTGAGTGTGGAGCTGGGAAGACGTGCTCAGTAAGCTTTCATAACCCCTTGGTACCTACAACTCTTTCCCTCAGTAGTACCCCCAGTCTTTCCTCTTGTTTCCCCACTTTAGCCACCCACCCTGAGCCACTAATGATTCTCTCTGGCTCATCCCCACATCACATGTTCTGTCTGTTCTGCTTCCAAATATCTGGTTAAAATCCACTGGTTTTCTTTTACAATGCTGCCATCTTTAGTGCAGAACACTGTTATCTCGTTTATACCAACACCCTTCCTGATGTTCTTGCCACTCCTGCTCTATCCAATATGTTTTCCTACAATGAGCAGTTAGATCTTTAAAATATGTACTACACCAGTGGTTCTCAACCTTCCTAATGCCGCGACCCTTTAATATAGTTCCTCATGTTGTGGTGACCCCCAACCATAAAATTATTTTTGCTGCTACTTCCTAACTGTAATTTTGCTACTGTAAACAATATGTAATTATATATGTGTTTTCCGATGGTCTTAGGCGACCCTGTGAAAGGGTCGTTCGATCCCCAAAGGGGTCGCGACCCACAGGTTGAGAACCGCTGTACTACACCATCTTCCAATACATGTCACTTCCAAAGAGAGGCCTTTCTTGACCACCTCTCTCTGAACCTGGTTGGTTTGTTGTTTTTTAATCCTCATCTGGAGATATTTATTCCATTGATTTTTTTTTAGAGAGAGTAGGAGGGGGGAGAGAGAGAGAAATATCAATGTGAGAGAGACACATCGATTGATTGCCTCCCACACTTGCCCCAACTGGGGCGGAGATGAACATGCAACCAAGGTTGGTGCCCTTGACTGGGAATTGAACCCTCAACCCTTCTGTCCTCAGACCGACACTCTAACCAGTGAACAACTGGCCAGGGCCTGGTTATTTCTTTTTTTTTTTTTTAATATATTTTTATTGATTTCAGAGAGGAAGGGAGAGAAAGAGTTAGAAACATCAATGATGAGAGAGCATCATCGATCGGCTGCCTCCTGCACGCCTCCCACAGGGGATCCAGCCCGCAACCAGGGCATGTGCCCTTGACCAGAATCGAACCTGGGACCTTTCGGTTCGCAGGCTGACGCTCTATCCACTGAGCCAAACCGGCTAGGGCCCTGGTTATTTCTTTAGTAGCACTTAAAATCAGGCATTTGTTAACTTGTTGATTTTTATCTTTCATTAGAATGTAATCTCCATGAAGCCCTAGAGACCATGTTATCTTATTTCCAGTGCCTGGCAGGATACTTGGCACAGAGTCTAATCATTGAATGCATGAGTGAATGAATGAGCATATATATGATAATATTTTGGATCATACTATGCATATAGTTTTATAATCTATTAAAATTTATATTTTACTATAAGTTTTACTTCATAGCTTTATTTATTTTTGAGTGTGATTTTTTTTTTAATGGCTGGAATGGCTGCATAATATTTTGAAAATAAAATGTGTTATGATTCATTGCATCCGACATTGGGGCTGTTTTGTGGTTTCTGCTGATAATGATTTTTCGCTATGTTTTTCTTCTAATTCTTACAGTAAAAGCCCAGTGGACATCCTGCAGATATTTAGAGTTGGCAGAGTGAATGAAACCACAGAGTTTTTGAGCCAGCTTGGCAACGTGAAGCCCTTGTTGCATGGCTCTCCTGTGAGAAGTTTTGTGGGAATCCTGTCCCGGTAAGAGTGCACCATCTTCACTTACCAAGCTTTTCAGCCTCACAAATGTGAAGTGTCTTACATTTTTTTTACAAGCAAAATTTTTTAAAATATATTTTTATTGATTTTAGAGAGGGAGAGAGAGGTAGAAACATCCTATATAATAAAAGCCTAATATGCAAATTGCCCCTAAACTGGAAGTTTGACCAGGGGGTGGGGCCAGCCTGCCAACCACCTGTGTCCCCTCCCTCTGACTGGCCCCGCCCCCGATCGCCTCCCCCCCAATCAGGGACAGGGCCGGTGGGCCAACCTCCCATGTCCCCTCCCCCTGGCCGGCCCGGCCCAATTTGCTCCAATCGTGGCCGGTTGGCCAGACCCCAATTGTGCACAGATTTGTGCATCGGCCTCTAGTTAATAATAAGAGAGAATTTTTTAAAAAATATATTTTATTGATTTTTTACAGAGAGGAAGGGAGAGGGATAGAGAGTTAGAAACATCCATGAGAGAGAAACATCGATCAGCTGCCTCCTGCACACTCCCCACTGGGGATGTGCCCGCAACCAAGGTACATGCCCTTGGCCGGAATCGAACCTGGGACCCTTGAGTTCGCAAGCTGATACTCTATCCACTGAGCCAAACCAGTCAGGGCAAGAGAGAATTATTGATCGGTTGCCTCCTACATGCCCCCTACTGTGGATTGAACCCCTGCATGTGCCCTGACCAAGAATGGAACTGTGATCTCCGGGTTCATAGGTCGATGAACTAAGCCACAGTGGTCGGTCTCAATTTTTTTATATATGACATGGGTCTTGTCAGTTAATATCAGCCAGCTAACTATTCCAGAGGAAATTGAACACTTTAAGTTATAAGTACCTGGCATATAATTTAAATAATGTGTTTATTATTATATCTACTTTAAGTGCAATGTATGGATATGAATTGCTTCTTGAAGACAGTATCATTAAAGAAAGGTGATTATCAGCCCTGACTGGGTAGCTCAGTTGCTTACAGTGTCGTCCTAATATATGCCCATGTTGTGGATTTGATCCCCATAGGGCACATACTAGAATCAACCCATGAATAACTGGAACAACAAATCCTTCTCTTCTCTTCTCTTCTCTCCTCTCCTCTCCTCTCCTCTCCTCTCCTCTCTTCTTCTCTCCTCTCCTCTCCTCTCCTCTCCTCTCCTCTCCTCTCCTCTCCTCTCCTCTCCTCTCCTCTCCTCTCCTCTCTTCTTCTCTCCTCTCCTCTCCTCTCCTCTCCTCTCTTCTTCTCTCCTCTCCTCTCCTCTCCTCTCCTCTCCTCTCCTCTCCTCTCCTCTCCTCTCCTCTCCTCTCCTCTCCTCTCTTCTTCTCTCCTCTCCTCTCCTCTCCTCTCCTCTCCTCTCCTCTCTTCTTCTCTCCTCTCCTCTCCTCTCCTCTCCTCTCCTCTCCTCTCCTCTCCTCTCCTCTCCTCTCCTCTCCTCTCCTCTCCTCTCCTCTCTTCTTCTCTCCTCTCCTCTCCTCTCCTCTCCTCTCCTCTCCTCTCCTCTTCTCTTTCCCCCTCTCTCTCTAAAGTTCAATAAATAAAAATTTAAAAGATAAAGGTGATTATCTATTTTATGAGTTTTCCATGTGTATCTAATCTAAAGATAGTCCAAAATTTAAAGAGAAAGATTTAATTAGAGTGTCCAGATACTATTTAACACCACTATGGTTTTCTGTTTGTTTGAATAAATACTTAATATTGAAGCTTAAATGAAGTCATAGGAAGCAGAGGAAAATATAATTTAATCTGGATCCTTAATTAAATACGTAATAAGAAACTTAAAAAGAAACATACAAGATCCATCAGGAAAAAACTTTCCACAACTGTTGAGGGATCCAGAAGACACTTGCACTTATCAGAAGGATGCCAATTTTTCTTGAATTAACCTGTAAAATTAATGGTATCACAGTAAAAGTCCTAACAAGATTTTCTTAAAAGAAATAAAAAGCTGATTCTACAGCACACATTTTTCTAAAAATTTGACATTGCCAGGGTTGAAAACAAGTAATGAGGGAGGATTAACTAGTCTATACATTAAAAATACATTATAAAACTATATTAATTAAAATGTGAGGTGGTGCCTAAATAGATGAATGAACAGAATAAAGAGTCCACAAATACACAAAAGCAGAGTATTTAGTGTATGATAAAAGTAGGTTTTATTTGTGTGGAAGAAAATCATTTCTTCAATGCTATATATTGGGATAAATGGATAACCACCTGGAAAAAAAAATAGAAAATTGGACCCTTATCTCATTTCTCACTTAAATAAACTCCACATAGAGTAAAGATTTAAATATTAAAAATAAAACTGTAAAGGTACTAAATGAAAAACAGGAGAATATAAAAAAATAATAATCTTAGAGTGGGAATGGCTTTTCTAAGGAGGACTAAAACCCAAAGCCATTTTACAAAATTAATTCCCCCTCATAATACAAAATTCAAACAGAAGGTATTTGTATACTAAAAAGCAGACATCTCCTTTTCCCACGTTCCCAGAGATAAACGTGAACAATCTGAATGCCCACAAGTCCAATAGTAACTACAATGACCTTGAGCAGGGGAAAAGTGCAGTTGGTGCTGGGCTTAAACATTGTCTGGCTGAGCACTGAGGGGGTTGGGCCTGAAGGATGCTGAGCCTAGGGACAGGGAAAATGGCCAGCAAATCAGGGCTGCTCAAGACAGTGATGAGAACCATTCACCAGTGAACAGGCCATCGCCTGGGTCATTTTCATGGCACCTGGAACTCCTTCTATGGGGTTACTTTGAAAATGTATTTTTTTCATTTCATGCTATTTATTTGTTGTCTTTTAATTGGTGTTTTTAATTTTTATTGTATTTTTTATTTAAAAAATAATATTTTAATAAAAATTAATATTTTTTCTTGAACATTAACTTATCAGACACTGAATAACTGCAAAAATTAATAAGCGTAATGCAAATAAACCTATTTTTCTTGTTCTCCGAAAGTGAAATATTTCCTATTGCGCACACCAAACAAGTCAGTCCAACACTAATGATGTGGCAACCGGCTGCTAAAATATTCACTGCTAGTATTAGTGGAGAGAAATGGTGTACCTGCCCATAAGACATGTAAGGGAAATGAATGCAACACGATTATAGTAATCAATCATTAGCAAACGTTGTAGTTTGTTATTAATAATTATGTATAACAGGATATTGTAAAAAATTAAGTTATGAAATGTTTTTTTGAAATTTTTTTGTATTTTATTCTTTTTCATCTTTATTTTTGAAAGTATTAAACATGTCTCCACCCCCCCCAATTGACCTCTTCTAGCCCACATCCACCCCCAAGCCCCCCCCCGGCCTTCACCCCTCTATTGTCTGTGTCCATGGGTTATGCATATATGCATACAAGGTATTTAGTTGATCTCTTCCAACCCACCCTCCCTCCCCCACCTTCCCTCTGAGATTCCACAGTCTGTTTCATGCTGCTATGTCTCTGGATCTATTTTGTTTCTCCATTGATTTTATTCCTTAGACTAGAGGCCCGGTGCACAAAAATTTGTGCACTGGGGGGTAGAGGGAGGTCGTCCCTCAGCCCAGCCTGTGCCCTCTCGCAGTCTGGGACCCCTCGGGAGATAACGACCTGCTGGCAGAGGGCAGGCCCAATCCCTAAGTGCAGCCCCTGGTCGGGCTCAGAGCAGGGCCGACTGGGGAGTTGGGGCGCTGCCCCCTGTCATGCACAGAGCAGGGCGGATCGGGAGGTTGCGATGCCACCCTCAGTCACGCTCAAGGTCGGGCCGATTGGGGGGTTGGGACACCACCCCCTGTCACACTCAAGGCAGGGTCGATGGGGAGGTTGCGGCGCCACCCCCTGTCATGCACAGAGCAGGGCCCATCAGAGGGGTTGGGGCTCCGTACCCTGTCACGCACAGAGCAGGGCCCATCAGAGGGGTTGGGGCTCCGTACCCTGTCACGCACAGAGCAGGGCGGATCAGGGGGTTGGGGTGCCATCCTCTATCATCCACAGAGCAGGGCCAATAAGGGGGTTGGGGCGCTGCCACTATCACACTCAGGGCAGGGCCAATGGGGAGGTTATGGCTCTACCCCATCACACACAGAGCAGGGCCTGTGGAGGGGGGATTGGGGTGCCGCCCTCTATCACCCGCAGAGCAGGGCCGATCAGGGGGTTGAGGCGCCGCCCCCTGTCACACAGAGCCGCACGGCGATCAGGGGGTTGGGGAGGTCCCCCCTATCAGGCACAGAGCAGAGCTGATCAGGTGGTTGGGGCGCCTTCCCCTGTCACGAACAGAGCAGGGCGGATAGGTAGGTTGTGGCCCCGCCCCCTGTCACACACAGAGCTGCAGGGCAATCAGGGGGTTTGGGCGCTGCTCACTGTCACACTGATCCCAGTGCCAGGAGGCCTCACGGCTCCGCTGATCCTGGTAGTGGGAGGCATATTACCCTTTTACTGTATAGGATAGAGGCCTGGTGCACGGGTGGGGGCCAGCTGGTTTGCCCTGAAGGGTGTCCTGGATCAGGGTGGGTGTCCCCACTGGGGTGCCTGGCCAGCCTGGGTGAGGGGATGATGGCTGTTTGCAGCTGGTCACACACCCTTCAGGGTGGGGGTCCCCACTGGGGTGCCTGGCCAGTCTGGGTGAGGGGCTGAGGGCTGTTTTCAGGCTGGCGGGTGACTGAAGCTCCCAACTGCTCCTTTTTTTCTTTTTCTTTTTATTCTGGGCCAGCTTTAGCTCTGGCTCCAGCTCTGAGGCCTCTGCTGCTGAAAGCAGGTATCTGGTTTGTTTGGGTTCTATAGTTGAAACGCTGTATCAACTCCAGTTCTGAGATCCTGGCAGGCTGAAAGCAGGTTTCTGGGGGTTTTGTTTAGCTTCTATATTTGTAACTATGTTTCAAACTGCAAGCTCAGAGGCCGGCAAAGCAGGTGGGGAACGTTGGTTTCCTCTGTCACTGAAGCAAGCAAGCCTCATGTTCGCTTCAAGCTGCCGGGCTGCCAGCCGCCATCTTGGCTGGCAGTTAATTTGCATATCTCGCTGATTAGCCAATGGGAAGGGTAGCGGATGTACGCTAATTACCATGTTTCTCTTTTATTAGATAGGATTCCCCATATGAGTGAGATCATGTGGTACTTGTCTTTCTCTGACTGGCTTATTTCACTTAGCATGATGTTCTCCAGGTCCCTCCAAGCTGTCTCAAAGGGTAAGAGATCCTTCTTTTCTACTGCTGCATAGTGTTCCATGGTGTAAATGTACCACAGCTTTTTTATCCACTCATCTACTGATAGGCACTTGGGCTTTTTCCAGATCTTAGCTATTGTGCTTTTGAAATGTAAATGGCCATCTTATGTGCCTGGCTCCCTTTACTCCACATTTTTTGTTTTTCTTTCTTTATTGATCAAGGTATTTTATATGTGTCCTTTTGTCCCCATTGCCCCCTCGCATCCCCCTACCCCTGATCATGCCCTCACCTACCTGGTGTCTGTGTCCATTGGTTATGCTTATATGCATGCATACAAGTCCTTTCGTTGATCTCTCTCCCTTACCTCCACCCTCCCCTACCTTCCCTCTGAGGTTTGAGCATCTGATCAATGCTTCACTGTCTCTGGATCTGTTTTTGTTCATTAGTTTATGTTGTTCATTATAATCCCCAAATGAGTGAGATCATGTGATATTTATCTTTCTCTGACTGGCTTATTTCACTTAGCATAATGCTCTCCAGCTCCATCCATGCTGTTGCAAATGGTAGGAGTTCCTTCCTTTTTATAGTAGTGTAGTATTCCATTGTGTAGATGTACCACAGTTTTTTAATCCACTCATCTGCTGATGGGCACTTAGGCTGTTTTCAAATCTTAGCTATAGTAAATTGTGCTGCTATGAACATAGGGGTGCATATATCCTTTCTGATTGGTGTTTCTGGTTTCTTTGAATATATTCCTAGAAGTGGTATTACGGGGTCAAATGGGAGTTCCATTTTTAGTTTTTTGAGGAAACGCCATACTGTTCTCCACAGTGGCTGCACCAATCTGCATTCCCATCAGCCATGCATGAGGGTTCCTTTTTCTTCAAATCCTCACCAGTACTTGTCATTCGCTGATTTGTTGATGATAGCCATTCTGACAGGTGTGAGATGGTACCTCATTGTCGTTTTGATTTGCATCTCTCTGATGATTAGTGACTTTGAGCCTGTTTTCATATGTCTCTTGGCCTTCTTTCTGTCTTCTTTCAAAAAGTATCAATATAGGACCATTGTCCATTTTTCAATTGGGTTGTTTACCTTCCTTTTGTTAAGTTGTATGAGTTCCCTGTAAATGTTGGAGATTAAACCCTTATCGGAGATAACATTGGCAAATATGTTCTCCCATTCAGTGGATTTTCTGTTGTTTTGTTAATGGTTTCTTTTGCTGTGCAGAAGCTTTTTATTTTGATGTAGTTCTATTTGTTTATTTTCTCGTTAGTTTCCATTGCCCTAGGAGTGGTATTGGTGAAGATATTGCTTTGGCATATGTCTGAGATTTTGCTGCCTGTGGATTCCTCTAATATCTTTGTGGTTTTCCGTTTTACGTTTAACTCCTTTATCCATTTTGAGTTTATTTTTGTGTATGGTGTAAGTTGGTGGTCTAGTTTCATTTTTTTTAATGTATCTGTCCAATTTTTGAAGAGACTATCTTGACTCCATTGTATGATCTTGCCTCCTTTGTCAAATATTAATTGAGCATAGTGGTTTGGATCGATTTCTGTGTTCTCTATTCTATTCCATTGGTCTATATGTTTGTTCTTTTGCCAGTACCAGGCAGTTTTGAGAACAGTGGCTTCGTAATACAGCTTGATATCTGGTATTGAGGTCCCTCCTACTTTGTTCTTCCAAAACTCAATCAGGAAGAATCAAAAAACCTGAATAGGCCGATAACTAATGACGAAATTAAAACAGTAATCAAAAAGCTTCTAGCAAACAAAAGCCTTGGACCGGATGGCTTCACAGGGGAGTTTTACCAAACATTCAAAGAAGAACTAAAACCAATCCTTCTCAGACTATTCCAAAAAATTTAAGAGGAAGCAATGCCAGTTGCTGCTGCTCAGCCTTGGGTCTTCTTTTGGAAGTTTTGGAGCTCTCTGACCAGCTGCAGTTTGTTAGATTTTATGCTGTGAAAGGAGGGCCATTCATATGCAAAAGCCACTGTGCACAGCTTGGATGGGGTTGTAAATTGGGTGGGGCTGGGACTCTGGGAATCACCAGGGTGGAGCAAACCTCAGTGGCTGCCAGTCAGCCCTGCATTGGAGAGGTTCCCACATCTCCACGATCTGTGCCCCCGCGCAGGAACAAGGATCGCTGCGAGCACCTCTGAGAGAAAGCTGCCCTCATGTTCCAGCCCATTACCAGACAGTCCAGTTTCTCCCTGTATGAGTCTGGGTCCCCAGAATGTCGCCCGGTACTGGAGTTCAGAGCAATCGGGAGCTTGTATCTCCCTCCCGATTGAAAATAAACAACAACGCACTCAGTTGCCAGCCTGTTTCACCTGTGCCTCCACACTTCCGCACCTCCTCAACACCGCACCTCCTCAACTTTGCACCTCCACACCTCTTACCAGTCTCAATGCGCTTTTTTCTTTCCTTCTAATTGTGGAACTTCCACTCAGCCAGCTTTCCTGTGGTTTTGGATGATCGATGTTTTGTCTTTTACTTGTAGTTTTGATGAGGTTGTGGGAGGCAGCAAGTACATGTTTTTACCTATGCCATCTTGGTTCTTACCCTATGTCTTTCGATTGGAGCATTTAATCCATTTACATTTAATGTTATTATTGATAAGTACTTGTTTGTCACCATTTTTATTTTTTATGTTTGTGTTCCTTCTTGCCTTCTGTTTCTTCTTTTTACAGCAGTCCCTTTAGCATTTCTTGCATTGCTGGCTTAGTGGTAATAAACTGTCTTAGCTCTTTTTTGTCTGTGAAGCTCCTGATTCCACCTTCAATTTGGAATGATAGCCTTGCTGGGTATAGTATTCTTGGTTTCAGTCCTTTGCTTTGCATCACTTTGTTTCATTCCATTCCCTTCTGGCTTGTTGTGTTTCTGGTGAGAAATCAGTTGATATTCTAATGGGAGATCCATTATAGGTAACTTTCTGTCTCTCTCTGGCAGCCTTTAAGATTCTTACTTTGTTGTTGATGTTTGCCAATTTAATTATGATGGTTCTTGGTGTTGGTCTTTTTGGGTTCATCTTCTTTGAACTCTATGTGCTTTTTGGATTTGCATGGATTTTTCTTGCCAAAATCAGGGAAGTTTTCTGTCATTATTTCTTCAAACAGGTTTTCTATTCCTTGCTCCACTTCCTCTCCTTTTGGTACTCCTATTATGTGGATGTTGTTGTGTTTCATGGTATCCCAAAGCTCCCTTAGGCTCTCCTCCTCTTGCTTTTTAAGTTTTCTTTCCAATTGCTGCTGTGTTTGTGTATTTTTTCCTACCTTGTCTTCTAATTCATTGATGCGGTCCTCAGCCTCTTCTAGTCTGCTGTTTAACCGTTCCATTGTGTTCTTTATTGCAGCTATGTTATTCTTCATTTTCTCTTGGTTCCTTTTCATGTTGGTGACATTCTCATTCAGCTTCTTGTAATTCTCATTGAGTTGTGTGTATTTTTCATCCAGCCTTTGAGCATCCTTATAACCATTACTCTGAATCCTTTCTCTGACATGTTACTTGTCTCCATCTCATTTAACTCCCTTTCTGGTGATTTCTTTTTCTTTCCTTTGGGGATTGTTTTTTTGTCTCCCCATTTTTTGCTCTAATGTTTTAATTGTTTCCATGTCTTAGATCCAACTGCTTTTGGGAGTGGTGCTACTGGTGCGATCCCTCAGGACTCCTGGGCTTGGTGATCTAGTGGAGGCCCCTACTTGAGCTATTTGGGTTCTCTTGATGTAGTTGGATCTTGAATGTTACTTTCTTATTCGTGGATGAAATCTCATCATGGATTGGCAATGTGACTCACCCTGGCTTTGTTGTGAAAGCTGTTTTGGATGTGACTGTGGTTCTGGCTCTTGTGGAAAAGGTTGTTGAGGTCTCACTGGTATGTGCTCACTGTGGGTTCCCAGTGTCCATGGCCCGGGAAGGAGTCTCGGGGCCTGAGACTCAGGTACTGTGACTTTGGCTGGTGTGGTGTGACTCTTGCTGGATTAGTGTCACTCTGCAACTCACTATGAGGGTCCTGGAGCCCATGACATTGGGGGTGGGGGGGGGTTTCTTATAGTCTGTGGTTGAGGTAGTGAGACTCTGGCCATAGTGATTTCCCTCTCTGAATCATGAGGGGGTTCAGGATCCAGCAGCTGAGGATGTGGGGATCTCGGAGACTATGATTGAAACAATGTGACCTTGTCCAGGGAGGCAAGTCCTCAGTAACTCACCAAGATGTCCAGAGGTAGGTAGCTGGGAGGGGGATGTCATGGATCCTGCTGAGGGAGCCGTGTGCCCTTGGTTGGAGAGGCACACACCTATGGGCATCTCATAGAGGGTCCAGGAGCCATCTGCAAGGAATGTATGCTCGTGGGGCCACACACTGGATTGGAGCCATTGTGGTGTGCCACCGGCCCCATGGAGGGAGAAGTCCCAGGTTCTGCTTTGGGGGATGTGCGCCTTTGGTTGAATACACATATCCAGCTGCTGCTTACAAAGGCGCCCAGGAGCTGTCTGCTGGAGCAGTGGGTTCAGGGGGTTCATGTGCTGGAGCGGCGCTACCGTGGGGACTGGATGCCAGTGGCCAGGGTTGTGCCTTGCAGTGGTTCAGAGAAGCACCTAGGGGCCGCCTGCTGGGATCATTGCAGTGGATCATTGCAACTGCAGTGACTGGAGGTCAGCAGCTAAGGAGGGGGAAGTCTGTGTTTCTGTTCCTGGAGCCTTGCGCCCTTGGTTGGATATGAGTGCACCTAGCAGAAGCTCACAGAGGCACCCGGGAGTCGCCTGCTGGGGCAGTTGCCTCAGGGGGCCTGCGTGCTGAAACCACGTGATCGCGGTGTCTTTGGGTAGGCAGCCAGGAAGGGGGAAACCCGAATTTCTACTGCCGGTGGATACAAGCAGTAGAAATTCTTGTTTGGATACAAGCGCGCCCAGCGAGGACTCAAGGAGGCACTCAGGAGCCGCCTATAGGGGCATTAGGCTCAGTAGGCTTGTGTGCTGGAAAGGCACAACTGTGGTGTCTGGAGGTCAGCAGCCAGGGAAGTCCCAATTTTTGCTGCCTTATGTCCTTGGTTGAAATTGCGTGTGCCCAGCGGGGGCTCACAAGGCACCCAGGAGCCGCCTGTTGGGGTGGTGGGGCTCAGGAGGCCTGCGTACTGGAAAGGTGTGACTGCGGTGTCCAGCAGTTGGCAGCTGTGGAGAAGGAAGACTCAGTTTTTGCTGCCGGGGCCTTGCGCCCTTGGTTGGATTTTTGCATGCCCAGCGGTTGGTCACAGAGGCACCCGGGAGCCATTTGCCAGGGTGGCATACTCAGAGGGGCCCTTGCGCTGAAGCCGCATGACTGCGGTGTCTGTGTACAGGCAGGCAGGAAAGTGGAAGACCAAATTTATGTTGCTGGGCCTGTGCACCCTTGGATACGAGCACGCCCAGTGGGGGCTCAGAGAGGCACCCATGAGCTGCCATTGGGGTGGTGGGCTCTGGAGGCTTGCACACTGGAAAGGCACAACTGTGGTGTCCAGAGGTCAGTGGCTGTGGAATAGGAAGACTCAGTTTTTGCTGCCGGGGCCTTGCATCTTTGGTTGGATTCGCACACACCCAGCTGCGGCTCACAGAGGCATCCAGGGGCCATTTGCCAGGGCGGTGCACTTAGAGGGTCCCTTGTGCTGAAGCCACATGACTGAGGTGTCTGTAGGCAGGCAGTTGGGAGGGTGGGAAGTCTGAATTTCTACTGCTGGGGCCGTGCACTCTTGTTTGGATATGAGCGCACCCAGCAGGGGCTCACAGAGGCACTCAGGAGCCACCTTTGGGGCGATGGGCTCAGGAGGCCTGCACGCTGTGTCTGGAGGTCAGCAGCTGTGGATTGAGCAGACTCAGTTTTTGCTGCTGGGGCCTTGCATCCTTGGTTGGATTCGCGCGTGCCCAGTGGTGGCCCACAGAGGCACTGGGGGCCCTTTGCCAGGGCAGCACACTCACGCACTGATAAGAGCGCACCCAGCAGGGGGGCTCACAGCGGCACCCAAGAGTACCTTGTGGGGTGGTAAGCTCAGGAAGCTGCATGCTGGGAAGGTGCAATTGAGGTGTCCGGAGTTCAGCAGCCAGGGAAGGGGAAGTCGCACTTACTGCTGCAGGAGCCATGCAGCCTTAGAGGTGGATGTCCTAGGGTCTGCAGGTCTGCGGGCGGGGCAGCAGGATTTGGGCTGGAGTGGCTGTAAGGTCATCGGCAGTTTCCAAAGCCAATCTGGGTGGTGGTGCTGATGAGTTCCTCGATGTTTTTATTATTTTCCAGCTTTATTGAGGTATGATTAACAAACACTGTATGTATTTAGGTTGTACAATGTGCTTTTAAAACATTTTTTTTTTATTAATTTCACAGAAGAAGGGAGAGGGAGAGAGAGATAGAAACATGAATGATGAGAGAGAATCATTGAGTGGCTGCTTCCTGCACACCCCCTACTGGGAATCGAGCCTGTAACCCAGGCATGTGCCCATGACTGGAATCAAACTTGGGACTGTTCATTCAGCAGGCCGATGCTCTTTTCACTGAGCCAAACCAGCCAGGGCCACAATATGATTTTTTAAAGGTATAAATCATGATTATATAATATAGGCATGCAGTATAAAATGATTACCACAATCAACTTAGTTAAAACTTCCATAGCTTGCCCTAGCCAGCTTGGCTCAGTGGATAAAGCCTGCGGACTGAAGGGTCTCAGGTTCGAGTCCAGCCAAGGACACATGCCCGGGTTATGGGCACGATCCCCAGTAGGAGGTGTGCAGGAGGCAGACGATCAATGATTCTCATCATTGATGTTTCTATCTCTCTCCTTCTCCCTTCCTCTCAGAAATCAATAAGGAAATATATTTAAAAAAAAAAAACTTCCATAGCTTACCTTTTCTTTTCTTATGTTGAGACCACAAGATCTACCATCTTAGCCAATTCAAGTATACAGTACCATATTATTAATTACTAGTGGCCCAATGCATGGATTTTGTGCACATTGAAAGGAAATTAATTAGAAGAAATATTTTAACACATTGTTTGCGGGTAGTTTTTATCACGCGCTAACAGGTGGCGTGGGCCATTTTTGCTAATTTTTTGTGCAAATGGCAACATTCAGTAAAATTACGATAACTTTAGTTTACGTATTTATACATTACCCGCATTCTACCACTAGTCTATAAAAAACGTATTAATACGTGTCCCGCGCTCTACTACACTGGTAGAACATATAAATACATAAAATGTATAAATACGTTTCCCGCTTACAATGTGTTAATATTGCTATTCACCCTTTCTCTATAATAGAAGTGTCAACCAAATTCACGATTGACAATGACAGAACAAAACACATGCTTGCGATTGGTGCCAGCGAGAGCTTTATATGTATTGTGCATGTGCGAGTCAACTTAGCCTTTTATAGATATAGAATAAACTTGCTTAATTAAACCTGCTTTCTGATTTAGCTAAACTTTTTCCAGCCCAGTGAAGAACCCCAACTTCTCTTTCAGGTAATTGTTAGCAACACAGCAGTAAATATCAACACGAAGCAGATTATTATTGTAAATCTCGCAGGGAGAACAGAGGGTGAAATATTTAACTGCAGCAGTGTTTGACTATATTCTGCGCAGTGAGAAAACCTGAAGTCATTTTCAAGGTCCACCATTTCTTTCTTCTTTTCAGTTGGGTCAAGTTTCTAAACTTTCTAAATCTTCATTTTCTGGGTAGTGAAAAGAAAATAGGATTCCATCGAGTTCCCTATCTACCTACTCAAGGATTTCTATGAGGATCAAATGAGATGAGGCATGTGAAAACGCTTCACAAACATTTGGTTAAAGTGTAAAATGTTTGCACTTGACTATAAAGCAAGTCATGTTCCTGGGCTGAAGAAACTCCAAGGAGGCTAGTCGTTGTTAGGGAGAGGAAGCCAGGTGTTGCTACATGACGTCATTACCAGGTGCCCACAGAGACCGTTTCCTGGCTGGGCTGGGCTGGGCTGGGCTTGGCTGTGGGCTGCATTTTGTGCCATTGCAACGTCAGCTGCAATTTGGTGGGGTGTCACTCTGAGGTGATGGCGGGGCCTGTGTCCCACTTGGGGGAAGCCGAATGTTGCTTTGTCGGTGCCAGGTCCACACTGCCGTTTCTCTGTAAATGGCCAGTGTGCATCATGGCAGCTCCTACATTGAGCGTCTGCCCCTGGGTGGTCAGTGTGTGTCATAGTGACCAGTTGGATGGTGAGAGGGACACTTATCATATTAGCCTTTCATATATATAGATAATACCATACTGTACATTACAAATATAAAATTTATTCATCTTATAACTGAAAGTTTGTATCCTTTGCATTGTTTTTTATTTTTTAGAGAGTGTGGAAGGGAGGGCAGGAGGGGAGAGAGAGAGAAACATCGATGTGAGAGAGGCACATCACTTGGTTGCCTTTGCACACAGTCCAACCTGGCTGAGGATGGAATCTGCAACCCAGGAATTGAACCCATGACCCTTCAGTGCTGGAGCTGATGCTTTAACCACTGAGAACATTTGCCAGAGCAGTTTGTACCCTTTGACCGAAATCTTCCCATTTCTCCCAGCCATTCTAGTCGTTGGTTCTATGAATTCGACTTTTTAAGATTCCACATATACTAGTAAGGAGGATATACAGTTTTTCTGTGTCTGGATTGCTTCCCTTAGCATAATACCCTTTAAATAGTACCTGTTTCTGCTAGAATTATGAGGCTATAATAAAAAGTTCCTTTTGCCCTGACTGGTTGGGCTCAGTGGATAGAGCGTCGGCCTGCAGACTCAAGGGTCCCAGGTTCGATTCCGGTCAAGGGCATGTACCTTGGTTGCAGGCAAATACCCAGTGGGGAGTGTGCAGGAGGCAGCTGATCGATGTTTCTCTCTCATCGATGTTTCTAACTCTCTATCCCTCTCCCTTCCTCTCTGTAAAAAATCAACAACAACAACAACAAAAATATATATATCTATAAAAAAGTTCCTTTTTTCTAGTAAACATTATAGTGCCCTTTTGTTTTTAGGGGGTTGCTTTTGCCCAAAGTAGTTGAAGATCGTGGTGTGAAAAGAACAGACATTGGAAATCTTGGGAGTGGAATATACTTCAGCAATTCACTCAGGTTAGTATTATTGTATCCTTAATCATGTTACTCATACCCATTACCAAGGAATCATTGCTGAATGCTTGCTCTGTTTTCCTCTGTCTTTCCCTAGTGAGGGATTTCTCACCCAGAAATGGGTAACTCATTTATTTATCAAACTAAAAAGCTTCTGTCTAGCAAGAGAAACTGCCAACAAAACAAAAAGTCAACCAACCAAATGGTAGAAGATATTTGCAAACAACAGTTCTGACAAGAGGTTAATCCTATATAATAAAAGAGTAACATACAAATCAACCAAACAGTGGAATGACCAGTCGCAATGATGCACACTGACCACCAGTGGGCAGACGCTTAATGCAGGAGCTGCCCCCTGGTGGTCAGTGCACTCCCACAGGGGGAGCACTACTCAGCCAGAAGCCCAGAAGCAGGGCTCATGGCTGGCAAGCACAGCGGCGGCAGTGGAAGCCTTTCCCACCTCTACGGCAGCACTAAGGATGTCCAACTGCTGCAGGGAGCGGGCCTAAGCCATCAGTTGGACATCCCCTGAGGGCTCCCGGCCTGTGAAAGGGCACAGGCTGGGCTGAGGGACCCCCTGAGTGCACGAATCTCGTGCACTGGGCCTCTAGTATTTAATATAAAGAAAGAACACATACAACTCAACAACCCCCCAAAAAACAAAACAGTCCAATTAGAAATTGGGCAGAGAACCCGAACAGACATTTCTCCCAAAAAGACATACAGATAGCCAAAAAGTATATGAAAAGATGCTCAACCTCACTAGATATTAGGGAAATGCAAATCAAAACTACAATGAGATACCACCTCACACCTGTTAAAATAACTATTATTAGCAAGACAAGTAATAACAAGTGTTGGAGAGGTTGTGGATAAAAGGGCACCCTTATTCACTGCTGGTGGGAATGTAAACTGGTACAGCCACTATGGAAAACAGTACGGAGGTTCTTCAACAAATTAAGAATAGTTACCATATGACCCTCACCACTCTTCTGGGTATCTACCTGAAAAATTTGAAAACATTTATTCGCAAACATATATGCACCACCATGGCAGCATTATTCATGGTGGCCAAGATGTGGAAACAACTGAAGTGTCCTTAGATCAGTGGTCGCCAACCTTTGGGACCTCATGGACCACTGGTTGATGACCGCTGCCTTAGATAGATGATTGGATAAAGAAGATGTGGTACATATATACAATTGAATACTACTCAGCCATTATAAGGGATGAACAACATGGGTGATCCTGTTGCAACATGTCCCGTTTGCAACAACATGGGTGATCTTGAGAATATCATAGTAAGTGAAATTGGTCAGATAGAAAAAGTCAAGAACCATATGATTTCACTCATATGTGGGCTATAAAACTGAAAACAGCAAATGAACAAACATGACAAACAAACAAAAACTCATAGACTCAGACAACAGTATAGTGGTTACCAGAGGGAAAGCAGGGTGGGATGGGAGGAAGTAGGAGAGGGTAAAGGGAGGATAAATGGTGGTGGAAGGAGACTTGACTTGGGGTGGTAAACACACTATACAGATGATGTATCATAGAATTGCACACCTGAAACCTGTATAATTTTATTAACTGCTAAATTCAATTTTAAAAATCCATGAAAACTTAAAAAAATAAGAAAGAAGCAGGTCACTAAAAGCAACCAGTTTTCTCAGTATACTGTAGAAGCATGTCTTTTGCGGTGGATAGGCAGGAAAATTACATTTGAAATCATCTTAGTGATTTTACTACCCTAAGGTACATATACCCACTTAATCCTTAAAAAGCCTCCTGATTGTCCCATTGTTATCATCTTATCACAGGTGAGAACACTCAGGGCCAGTGAGAACATCTTGCCCAGGGTCACACAGCATTTTGTCTGTCTCCAGAGCCAGGAATCTTAACTTCTACAGTACATGATCTCTCTCCTAAAAAATTTATTTTATATGAGCTCTATATACCTGGAATAACATTTCATCTTGAATATCCCTGTTAATAGTTAAATCTGTCCTCAATGTGTTTTGTGCCTGCCCTGTGTGAGGCACCAGGCTAAGTGCTTCATATATATTGTTATAAACCTCACAATTGGTATTATCATATCATTTTATGGAAAGGAAACAGATTCATGGAGATTGAGTAACTTGTCTAAGGTCACAGTGCTAGTTAAAGATGGAAGCTGGGATAAAGAATAATTATCCAGGATATTTAATTATCTAGGATATGTAAAGAGTTTCTACAAATCAATAAGAAAAAGATAAACAACCCAGTAATTCCTTAACTAATAAAGAATTTAAAGATTTAAAAAAAAATTAAAAATGTAATTCCCTTATGTCCTCTTTGGGGAAGTGTTATTCAGGTCCTCTGCCCATTTTTAAAAGATGTTTTTTAATTGATTTTTAGAGAGAGAGAAGGAGAGAGAGAGAGAGAAACTATTGATCAATTGCCTCCTGCACACCCCCTTCTGGGGATTGAGCCCAAAGCTAACCAGCAGCCTCTCAGTGCACGGGGCAGCGCTCAGCCAATGGAGCCACACCAGCTAGGGCTCCTCTGCCCATTTTTGAATTGAGTTTTAAAAATTAAAAAAATAATAAAATAAATTTGATTCAAAAATTAATTGACATTCAGTTGAATTTAATGAAGTCTTTCATGACTTTTGACAGAGTGGTTTTGGTGTAGACATATGAACAGAGCCAAACTACATTGGACTGAGAAATGGTCAGCAAACAGGCCAGTAGAAATGGTCACTGACTGTAGGATGGAGAGAAAGGGAGGAGAGAGAGGGGGCAGATGTGGAGAGGGTCTAGAAGACAAAGCTACGTCCAGGTTCCATGGGAAGGAGCTAGCATGTTTGTGGTTACAAGAAAAGAGCCCACAGAAAGGAGAGGTGTATAAGAGGAATGGGGGAAATTTTTTTTTTTAAGTGTAAGTCTTAGAGAGGAGAGAACAAATGGTCATTAAGCAATGCTTTTACATTTTGGTCTTGATCTTTGAAAAAATAGAGTTATGTCCCCAAATGTCCCAACCTATGTTCCTCATAGCAAAAATTGCTTTATTAAAGCTGCTGATTCCTAAAGAAAGTTACAAAATCCCTCATTTGGGTGTCATTGGAAATTTTTGCTTTTCCTTTTGGATTCAGAAGGCTCGTGAGAATATAGCACCTGTCTTTCCTTTTGATCAGTTCTTAGTAATACTTGGTATTTAATGTCCTTTCTGAGCTTTAGTGCAGAGAACCTATTTTTTATTTTTTTAATAGTCTATTTTTTTGTTAATCCTCACCCGGGGATATTTTTTCCATTGATTTCTAGAGAGAGTGGAAGGGAGGGGGAGAGACAGAGAGAGAAATATCGATGTGAGACACATTGATTGGTTGCCTCCCACACGCATCCCAACTGGGGCCGGGGATTGAACCTGCAACCCAAGTATGTGGTCTTGACTGGGAATCAAACCTGCGACCCTTTGGTGTGCGGGTTGACGCTCTAACCACATGTAGTTGACTTTGCATCCAATTTTTAAATAAATAAATGAATAATACAATTCTAAATGAACTTTCAGAGATATTTCAATAACAGTAAAATTTGGAACGTTCTACCAGCAAAGTCTTTCTGAAAAATCTCCTACATATGTAATAAAATGTTGTAGCCATGTTACTACAAACTGTAAATTTGTACTTACTTCCTCTCACCTGTAGTACAAGCATTAAGTACTCACGCCCAGGAGAGACGGATGGCACTAGGCTCCTGGTCATTTGTGATGTCGCCCTCGGGAAGTGCATGGACTTACACAAGAAAGATTTCTCCTTAACAGAAGCACCACCAGGTTATGACAGTGTCCATGGGGTTCCTGAAACAGCCACTGTCCCCACAGACTTCGAGGTATTTGTATCAAGAAACAAGCAGAGCGGCTCCTGTATTTACTAAATATGCTTAAGTTTAAATAATTATTGTATATCTAGTGTCTGGCTTCAATATTTTCATATTCAGTAATTAGCAAACATGAAACTCTGCTTTTATGAAAACATGTACCAATAAAGGTTATTTCCCCACCTATTTATGTTTGCTCTAGGATGATGAATTTGTTGTATATAAAACCAGTCAGGTTAAAATGAAATATATTATTAAATTTTGCATACCTGGAGATGAAGTAAAGGACTTTCATCCTTGTAATAATATTGAATTAGAGGAACACACACCTGAGGTTTCAAAGGTTGAAGGTAAGACACTGTTCTTTTTTGTGTGTGTGTGTGTGACGATCACATTTTTATTTTTTTTAATTAAATCTTTATTGTTCAGATTATTATAGTTGTTCCTCTGTTTTCCACCCATAGCTCCCCTCCACCCTGTTCCCACCCCACCCTCTGCCCTTACCCCCCACCCCCACTGTCCTCATCCATAGGTGTACAATTCTTGTACAGTCTCTTCCTGCACCCCCCACAGATTTCCCCGAGAATTGCCAGTCCACTCCCTTTATATGCCCCTGATTCTATTATATTCACCAGTTTATTCTGTTCATCAGCTTTTTATTCACTTGATTTTTAGGTTCACTTGTTGATAGATATATACTTGTTGTTCACAATTTTTATCTTTACCTTTTTCTTCTTCTTCTTCTTCTTAAAGGATACCTTTCAGCATTTCATATAATACAGGTTTGGTGGTGATGAACTTCTTTTAGCTTTTTGTTATCTGTGAAGCTCTTTATCTGACCTTCAAATTCTAAATGATAGCTTTGCTGGGTAAAGTAATGCTGGTTGTAGGTTCTTGGCATTCATCACTTTGAATATTTCTTGCCACTCCCTTCTGGCCTGCAAAGTTTCTGTTGAGAAATCAGCTGACAGTCGTTGAGTATCGACCTATGAACCAGGAGGTCATGGTTTGACTCCTGGTCAGGACACATGCCTGGGTTGTGGGCTTGCAGGGGTGTGCAGGAGGCAGCTGATCGATAATTCTCTCTCATCATTGATATTTATATCTTTCTCCCTCTCCCTTCCTCTCTGAAATCAATAAAAATATATTTTAAAAAAGTAAAAGGAAACCTTTATACATATTATTGAGGTAAAACATATGCAAGTGTTCAAGCCTTATTGAAAGCCAGAGACTCCATTGTGGAGAGAAAACATGTAAAACTCATGTATGAGACAAAGCCTATAACCAGGGCTATAATCAAAGCCTATAACCTCACTTGATGAATATACATCTTTGAGAGAAAGCACATAAATCTATGACAATGTTTATCAAACTTTAAGCCTCATAGAATATAATAGAATTCTTACTTGGGAGAAAACTTAAAAATGTATTGAGTGTGATCAGCTTTATAAAAAATGTACAACCTGTGGTCAAGACAGAATTCACATAAGTTTGAAACTATACAAATATTTCAAGACCTTTAGCAATGAACTGGATACACCAAAGAATTCCTACTGGACAGAAACATTACAAATGTAACGAAAGTGATACATTTAAATCCGTTTTCTCAATGAATTACATAAGAAAATTCATATTCTATTACTATTGAAGATTAACCAATATCAGATGTTAAATTCCTGAGAGAATTAAAAGTTAAAATTATTTACAACTCAAACTCATTAGAATGTTGTCTGTCAATAGAGCAAGAAAATTTGTGGAAAGGTATAATTATTTTGAGTTTACACAATGTTTTTATTCAATTATTTGAGGTTTCTTGGAAGGGTTACATTGTTATTGATGACTTACAGCATGAAGTTTAAAATCTGTTGATGTTATGCTTTTATTACATGCTTTTCAATTTTCACTAGGATGGCCTCAGGGTTAGGTATGAAAGAACCTACTTCATCAGGTGGGGTTATTTAGATCCACATAACTGGGTAAAATTATAACACTAATGTTAAGATACAATATGATATAAATTTGAGAGTCTGGGGATTGGCAAAGCATAAATGTAAAACTGTTATCTAAATTATAGTGCATTTTGTGTTCACAGCCTCTTCTCTAAATTTGTTGATATGACTGAGGGTCTCCATTGATGATCATAGGAAAGGATTACTCTACCAGGTTATTAGGAAATAGAGTAGGCCAGGACACTGAAAGAACGAGTTTTTCATGTTAGAATGATGGGTTACTAGGGATGGTATAAATGATAGCAAAAATGGAAGGTGAATAATGTTCTCCCTCCTTTTGGAAAGTTAACAGCTGATGCATATTGTAGGTTAAGGAAAATGTCTTATGTTTGGAAATAGAAAAAAAGTGCATTATAGGAAACAGTTTACTAAAAAGGACCAGAATAGAATGTGCTTGTGAAGGATTCAGAATTAGCCACTTAAAATGCATTTTAATGCCCTGGCCAGTTTGCTCAGTGGTTAGAGTGTTGGCCCGCCAACTGAAGGGTTGCAGGTTTGATTCCCAGTCAGGGGCATTTACCTTGACTGCAGGCTTAATCCCCAGCATGGTCGGGGTGCATGCAGGAGGCAACCTATCGATTGTGTCTCTCTCACATAGATGTTTCTCTCTGTGTGTCTCTCCCCCTCCCTTTCACTCTCTCTAAAAATCAATGGAAAAATATCCTTGGGTGAGGGTTAAAAACAAACAGAAAAAATAATGAGTCTGGGAAGAGTATATACCTCTAACCATATTTGTATTTTTGTACTACCTGATATAGTACATGAACATTTTTTCAATATACTGTATTAGGAGTTTGATTTAGTCTTCCTTGTATCAAAAGTCTAGGGAATCTCATATTTCTCACACTTTTATAGAACAAAAGTAATAGTGACTGACTAGTTCTAAAGTACAAGTCAGGGAGTGCAGCTGTCTAGAGTTAGCCTAAGCTACTCTTATTCAGAGTTTCTTAAGATCTTGATGTACTTGTGTGTATGCTTAAACATATGCCTTTCAAGTAGCGGCATGACTAGGTTTTCAAGACGACCTCTCAACATCTGTAGATTTAAAAGACAGAGTGTCTGTTGACAATGCTGCCCTCATTCTTTTCATTGGCTATTGAAAATCATAAAATGCTGTTTGTCCATTTCTCCTGAAGTATTATGTATGAAGGGGAGGAGAAGGATTAAAAATCAAGATAATAAAAATAGAGAGTTCAAGAATGGTTTTAAAAGGTAACATTAAAATTTTTAATGTTTAGATTACCAGTTACCAGACACCAAACCTTTCAGCAGCATCAAAGCTGGTCTCCAGGACACCTCTGGGAATTCAGTTCCTCTTGAGGACCTGCACATCAAGGGGAAAATAATAGACTTTGTAGCCCAGGTAAGCGCTTCGTGGTTTTACGATACTTAAGCCAAATGGATGTCAATCATAAATGAGCATTGGATTACAGTTGCATGAACTCAACAAAACATGTACATTTTTCAAATTCGTTTATTTACTGAGCACCTACTACATGCTGGGGACTGTTCTAGGCTCTGTGCATACAGCAATAAACAGTATGAAAACTCTGCCCTCGCAGAGCATACATTTCATTGGGGGACCAGGCAACAAATGTGATCAATAAATAAAATGCATGCCATGTTAGATGGTGTTAAGTGCTAGAGACAAAAATCAAAGCAGGTAGGGATGGGAGCTGTACAGGTTAGAAGGATTTCAATTTAGAAGTTGCATGGCCAAGGAAGGCCTCACTGAGATGACATATAAGCACAGATCTGTAGGAAATGAGGGACTAAAGCCTTTGGACTTCTGAGGGGTGCTCATTCCAGGCAGAGGAAGCAGCACGTGCAAAGGTCCTGAGGTAAGAGTGGATCTAATGTAATCAAGGGACACCAAAGAGTTCCACTGTGGCTGGAGCATAGTAGGAAGCATGGGTAGGAAATTGGGTCAGAGAGTTGAGTTGGGGGAAGGCAGCTCACATCAGGACACAGGACATACTATCTTCAACTCTGAGTAAAATGGAAACCTTTCAAAGATGTTTGGCAGAGGATATAATTGAGATCACACTGGCCACCTTGTTGACAATTGACTGAAGAGGACCAGTTAGAGACATCTTAGGTCAGATTCTCTGGAAAACAGACGCTTGATGGAGATTTGTTTTCAGGAAGCTTGTTGGGAAGTGCTCTCTGGAGTGACATCTGTAAGAGAACATGGGAGGCAGAGCCGGGCAGAAGGAGATGTGGACTGTGACACAGGCATACCAGAGTCCTCAGACAGTTTCAGGGGGAGCTCTGAGATGTTCTGAAATGAGGCAAGGGGCTCAGGCCTTATACCGGCCTACAGGGACCAGTCATTGGATGTGGCTGCCCCTTGTGGAGGGGTCATTCTCTTGAGTGAGGCAGTTCATCTTTGGAACAGGACATTGACTGGGGAGGGACACAGCAAGTAACACTCCCTGCAGCCTTGGTCCTGAAGGGGACGTCTGGGGGCATATCACAGTGTCAAATGTAGGTGACTATTGAGTAATTCAGTCAAGGACGATGGTGATTTGGGTCAAAATGTTAGTAGTGGGGGTGGTAAGAAATGATTGGGTCTGGCAAAGGATTAAAGGTAGAACCAATAAGATTTGCTGATGGATATGGAACATGAGAGAAAGACAGAAGTTGAACATGACATTACATGGACATAGTTTGGCCAGATGTCATGGTGAAGCTCTGAAAGTGCTTAATTTTCTAAAATAATTTATTTTCTAAGAGTTGATCTAACCATTGGCTCCTAACACAGAAGATTACATTGAATAACACTAAAGACCTCTTAGGAGAATAAGAACATCTAAGTCCAGTGTTGTGGTATTGCTGTCATTTCAGAAGGGAATCAAGTTAAATTTAATGATTGCTTTAACCTGTGAAAATGGGATGTAGTGGGGTAGGCAGAGCATGCCTCCCATATGTATACCAGTTTGCAACTATCTGACCTCTACACTGGCCCCACTCTGATCCATACTGAGGATGCTGATGCTCATGATATGATAAAGCACAAATTTGAACTGATCCTAGGGTTATATTTTTTCCTAAGATGTAAACAACTGATCATTGTTTAGACTTTGGTGCAAGTATTTTACATTTTAACAAGAGTCAAAGCTTTACATGGAAAGATTGACTTCTAACTTTGGGCAGTTGTTTGAAAGAGATTGGGTGGGAAAGAGTGAAAAGATGTTAATGGTGAATTTGAGATGGTAGAAACCTGGTGCCCCATCCCTTCCCTAAGGTAGAACCCTGTCACCAACCTGAATTCCTTGTGGAGTCCAGGTTCTTAACCACTGTGCTGTAATGCAGCTTGGTATGGACTGTAAGAAGCAAAGAATTTGGAGTTTGAAAGGCTTAGCTGTGAATCCTTGCTCATTCCTTTCTAGCACTATGACCTGGGGGAAGTTACTTAACTTCTTTGTGCCTCAGTTTCCTCATATATAAAATGGAAATAATAATATCTGTCAGTGACTATTAGATACAGGTACCCAGGGCATTTTTTTTCATATGTAGTAGAAGCAAAACAAACAGTGGCCATTTTACAAGGAGAGGTGTGTGTCCTCCATTTGTTACTGTGGATTAGACAGCTTGTACCATCTGGCATTTCAGCCTCATAAGGCTTTTCTCTTAGGGAAGTTTGCCCAAGCATGAACTCGTTATGTAGTAGTGGCTTTTTCACTAGTTTGTGATGAGACAGCTGGGCTATAGGATGACCTTGAATCTCCAGGCAGAAGCCTAGCAGCCCAGACCTTGTGTACTCAATGGCTCACATATTTGACTCCTTTTGGAATGAGTTCAGTGTTTTTGGTTTAGTTATGTAATGGTTTCATCTGAAGGAGAAAAATTAAGATGTCAAAAATTTGTACAGTATACTAGTTCACAGTCTTAGTAAAAATACTTTTGTCAATGTTATCTAAAATTACTTTTTGAATGCCTGATCATACAAAGAAGATATGCATAATAGATTTCATTCATAGTTGTTCTGCAAATGGTTCCATATGGTTTCATCAAGTTTGTGGATGTTTTTTCTTCTTTAGGTCATTGTTTTTCAGACGTACACAAATCAGAGCCCTGTATCCATTGAGGCAAAGTATATTTTTCCTTTGGATGATAAGGCAGCCGTATGTGGTTTCCAAGCGTTCATCAATGAGAAGCACATAGTGGGAGAGGTAAGGGGAGAAAATGCATTGTGGCTGCTCTTTGGTTCTAACATCAGTTTTCCATTTACCCAAATCTTCTTTATTTGCATCCCTATGGTGTGGGGCTGAGTAGCAGGCTTATAAAACAAAAGTATTCTTTGAAGAACTAAGTACTTATGCAGTTAGCCTCCACTCACAAATCCCTCCTTCATTATCTCATTTCACGCCTACCTGTCCACTCTTTATTGGTCAGTGCCTTGCAAATTGTTTGCTTGGGCACTTTTTAAAAAGTGTGATTTTATTATCAAAAATTTGAGAGAAGCACATTAGAAAATTGGAGAAGGCCTTATAGATTTTTGCAAAAACCGATCCTCTGCATCCTGCTATAAAAGTCAAATTGGGAAAACAAACAAACAAATAAATAAAGAGTCAAACTGGGCAGTGTCTCTTGCTCCATTAGTGTTTGGACAGGACAGACCCAGGGACACCCTTCTTCCAGCCTCCAAGCACCCTCCAACCTCTTTTCCAGTCACCACCTTTGGAAACATTTCAGCCATTCTCGGCCTCTGAAACCAGCCTACACCATGTTTTGAATTTAACTTCTTATTGCCAAGCAACCATGAGCTCCCAAATTCATCAGAATTAGTCTACTGAGGTGGAAGCTGCTGTCAACTGCCTGGTCAACCTGCATTTATGGGTCTCTTACACCTACCTCTCTCTGGGCTTCTAGTTCGACTCCAACGATGTGGCTCTGGAGAGCATGGGCCACTTCCTCCAGGAGTTGGCTGAGGAGAAACCTGAGCACACCAAGCGTCTCTTTAAGATCCGTAACCAGTGCCTCTACTTCGCCTCTTCCAGGACATGCAGACGCCTTCCCAAGATGAGGGGAATAAAATTCAGGATGCCATGAAAGCATGGCCATGGAGACGAACCAGAACCAGGCCCTTTGCCATGCCCTGGGTTCTAGGTTCTGTCTGCACAGACCCTCATGTCTGTGACTTCCTGGAGAACCTGGATGAGGAGGTGAAACTCATCAAAAAGATGGGCAACCATCTGACCAATCTCTGTAGGCTGGCTGGTCCCCAGGCTCGGCTGGACATATATCTCTTCTAAAAGCTCACCCTCAAAGATGATTAGGAGCCCTTGCAGCCCAGAGAACTTTGAGGGGCCACTCTGCATCTTCCTGGTGTCTGGCTTCTGCCTGAGTGTCTCCATGAAACCACTAATATCCCTATAACCACCCTGGAGCCCTCTCCCATGCCTTGAACTAAATGGAAATAATAAAGTTTTTTGCAGGAAAAAAAAGTCAAGCTCAAGTGAAGACTATTGTTCTAAATATAAAGAAAAATTGTAACAAAAGAAGTAACAGTTGATTCATTCTTTTTTTATTGTAAGGATTAGCTCACAGTTGCAGTAGTAACAAACATTTCATTAAATTTAAGATAAGTTCAATTATTATCTTTTTGTTCAAAATTAAGTCCTAAACTCTTTTTTTCACCATTGACTTACATATTTTTATCTCAACTTAAAGAGAATTCTCATTAGTTGGCCTTTTCTGATTCAAACTCTTATTAGATAAAGATGATCATTGCCCTGGTCAGTGGTTAGAGCATTGGTCCATCCACCAAAGGGTCAAAGGTTTGGTTCCCAGCCAAAGGCACTTGCCTGGGTTGCATGTTCGATCCCTGGCCCCGGTCAGGGCACATGTGGGATGCAACCAATTGATGTGTCTCCCTCACGTCTATATTTTTCTCTCTCTCTCCTCCTCCTCCTCCACCATCACCTCCTCCTCCTCCTCCTTTTTCTCCTCCTCCCCTTCCTCCTCCTCCCTCCTCTTTCCCTCTCTTCTTTTCTCCCTCTCTCCCTCCCTTCTACTCTCTCTAAAAATCAATGAAAAATATCCTTGGGTGAGGATTAACAAAACAAACAAAAAAGAATGATCATTGATGATCATTTTATATATTTCCCTTAATCTTAGACACTTAGTTTTCTCTTTTTGCATAGGTTTTAATGATGAAGTTTTCCTTAGTAAAGTCTGAAATCACTGTTCATATTATGACTGGTATAAAAATAATCTTTTCCAGATCAAAGAGAAGGAGGCTGCCCACCGAGAATACCGAGAAGCCATCAGTCAAGGCCATGGCGCTTACCTGATGGACCAGGATGCACCTGTAAGGCTGGACATTCATCCATTAGTCTAGCACATTTACTAGAAAGGGAAAAGGAGTTGAAAAATTATTTGAAATATAAAATTCATACTAGAAACTAGGATAACTTAAATTATTTTGGCTCTACACTTTCAGATACTATTAGTAAGGGGAGCTCAAGCTGATCATACCCATTGGGCTTATCTAAATAATGTAACCAAACAAATAAGAGCCATCTCTGTCATTGGGAACTGAGTTTCCCAGAAATGACAACAAAAAGAAAACATTTGAGATACATAATTTTCACCTTCTGATAAAAGAGTGTAATATAGCTCTGGCCAGTGCAGGTCAGTTGGTTGGGTGGCATCCTGTGTACTGTAAGGTTGTGGGTTTGATCCCTGGTGAGGGCACATTCACAAATCAGCCAATGAATGCATAAATAAGTGGAACAACAAATCGATGTTTCTCTCTCTTTATCTCTCTCCCTTCCTCTCTTTCTAAAATTAATAATAAATCCTGGTTGGCATAGCTCAGTGGTTGGCCAGGAGGGCACATGCCCAGGTTGGGGTTTTGATCCCCAGGAGGGGCTTGTAGGGGGTAGCCAGTTGATGATTCTCTCTCATCAATGATGTTTCTATCTCTCCCTCTCCCTTCCTCTCTGAAATCAATTAAATATATATTTTTAAAAATAATAATTTTAAAAGTGTGTAATATGTTTACGTGTTTCCTAGAACTAAGCTCACCTAGCAATTTATTCTATTTTCATCAAATCAGAACCCAGGGAGGCATTTCTGCAGGATCCTAAGATATGTCCAGGTTCTGTTCTTTCTGATTATTTGCTTTCGTAGGAATTAAATATGGAGAATCTGGAAGAAGGAACAGCTGTCATGTCCACTGGGTTTCTTTTCCTATATATAAAACGTTTTCAATGTGTGTCTGTAGATACTAGATTTCAAGCAGTCAGCTTCTAACTAGTGTCTCTTGAGTAGATATTTAGTTGTTTTTAAAAATAGGCCATAGGTTTCAGGTATCACTTCTGAGTATTGCAGATTGCCATAGTATTGTGAAAATTTGATGTTTAGTTTTAAGATTAAAATAGATTTAAGGAATAAATGATTACTTTTGACATCTAAGATTTCCATTTGCAGAATGGGGAGTAAGCAAGGAAGAGGTAATTGTTAACCAGTTACAGTCCCCTTGCTGAAGTGCATGTATAAAAAAAGCCTGGCTTCTTTTGACAGACTGCCACTGAACAGTGTGGGGTTATTGTCACAAATGGATTGGTCTGCATGTTTCCTCCTTGATATTTCCCCAGGAATATGACCCACAAAACAAAAAGTTTTCACAAAGGATATTACTTATGGGTAAAGTCTAGAGAGAACCATTGCTAACCCAAGCCTTTGGGTACCCTATAATGTATTTTGCCACCCAGTGACTATAATGTTCTCATACTATATTACATTAATAACATAATAATATATAACATATAAATATTATAAGTTATTATACAGTTTACCCTTCAACAACATGGGTTTGAACTGCACAGGGCCACTTATACATGGATTTTTTTAGTAAATATATTGAAAAAATTTGGGAGGCTTGTGACAATTTGAAAAAACTCACAGGTGAACCATGTAGCCTAGAATCATAGAAAAAAGAAAAGAAAAAGTTAGGTATATCATCCTATATAATAAAGGGGTAATATGCAAATAGACCAAATGGCAGAAAAACCCAACAACCAATCAAAGCGTAATATGCTAATGATATGGTAAGGCTGCTCAACCGCTTGCTATGATGTGCACTGACCACCAGGGGGCAGATAGTCAACTGGTCGACCAGTCGCTATGACATGCACTGACCACCAGGGGGCAGATGCTCTGATTGGTAGGTTAGCTTGCTGCTGGGGTTGGGACTGAGCAAGATGGGCTGGACACACTCTGGAGCCCTCCTGCTGTCCCTCCCCAGCCTGATCGTGCACTGGTGGGGTCCCTCAGCCTGGCCTGTGTCCTCTCGCAATCCAGGACCCTTTGGAGGATGTCGGAGAGCTGGTTTCAGCCCAGTCTCACAGGCAACTCCCCTTGGGAGGGCACCAGATGCAGGGTTTATGGCTGGCGAGTGCTGCTGCAACAGCGTGAACCTCTCCCGATTGGGACTGATTGGCTGCAAGCCCGTGGCAGGCACAAGGGGGCCGGGATGAGCGGGAGCAGCAGTTAGGAGCTACAGGTGGCATTGGACTGCGGGTTTTGGCCCAATCCCTGCAGGACACCCAGAGGGACCCCACCCATGCATGAATTTGTGCAACAGGCCTCTAGTGAATGTATAAAATATATGTAGGTAAGGAAGACAAGTGCGTGAACATCAGGACTTACGGAAGAAGTGACAGCAGGCTAACTCTACTGTTTTGTGCAAATGCCTTCGGGTTTATGATGAGGACTGCCCTTAGCTATAAAGTTGCTTACCCCTGAACCTTGAAGGGAAGAGATAAAAACCAACTGCCAGTTTTTGGTTTTACAACAGAAAAAAAAAGCCTGGATAATGAGGACACTTTTTCTGGATTAGTTTCATCACTTTGTCCCTGAAGTCAGGGAAGTACCTTGCTTCAGCGACAAAGGGGCTACCTTTTAAAGTCCTTTTGACATTGGACATTGCCCTTGGCTACCCAGAACCCCATGTGTGCAACAGGTGTCAAAGTGGTCTACTTTCCCCAAACACAAGTCTCTAAGTCATCAGGAGACATAGTACCTTTAAGGCTCATTACACATGGTCTCTATGGAAAGGATTGCCAATGTTATGGAAGAGAACCCTAATAACCACAACATCACAGAAATCTGGAAGAATTACACCACTGAAAATGCATCATTGTTATGGAAAATGCAGAGAAAGCCATCAAGCCAGAAACAATAAATTCCTCCTGGAGAAAACTGTGTCCATATGCTGTGTGGGACTTCACAGGATGTACAACAGAGCCATTCAAGGAAATCATGAAAGATTGTGGGCATGGAAAAATAAGGTGGGTGGTGCCCAGCCAGATGGACTCAGTTGGTTGAGTGTTGTCCTATGCACCGAAAGGTTGCCGGTTTGATCCCCAGTTGGGGAGTGTACGGAAGGCAGCCGATAGATGTTTCTCTCTCATATCGATGTTTCTCTCTTCCACTTCCTCTCTCTAAGTAGGGTTCCAATTATTCGTTGAGTATTTTTTACTTCTTTTATGACATGGATCCTTCTATGATACAGGCACTGAAACTAAAGCCACAGTAGAAGAAGGATTACAAAAAAAAGTGGGTGGTGAAGGGTCTCAAGATATGGATCTGGAAGAGTTGAATAGCTAGTAGACACCACACCAGAGGAATTAACAGATGACTTGATGGAGATGAGTGCTTCGGAACCAGAGCCAGATGATGAGGAAGAAGACGTAGAAGAAGCATTGCCGAAAAACAAAGTGAAATTAGACAGTCTGGCAGAAGGGTTCCAATTATTCATGAGTGCTTTTTTTTAAAATATGTTTTATTGATTTTTTACAGAGAGGAAGGGAAAGAGATAGAGAGTTAGAAACATCAATGAGAGAGAAACATCGATCAGCTGACTCCTGCACACCCCCTACTGGGGATATGCCCGCAACCAAGATACTGGGACCCTTCAGTCCGCAGGCCGACACTCTATCCACTGAGCCAAACCGGTTAGGACATAGGACATCATGAGTGCTTTTGACTTCTTTTATGACATAGATCCTTCTATGATACAGGCACTGAAACTAAAGCAACAGTAGAAGGATTGGTACTCTATGGAAACAGTTTTAGTGAAATAAAAGAAAAACAACGGATGACATAAACTTACAATATCAATAAATGCTATATAGTACTATATTATATAATTTCTTCTTATGATTTTCTTAACATTTTCTTTTCTTTTCTTTCTTTTTTTTAAAATATATTTTATTGATTTTTTACAGAGAGGAAGGGAGAGAGACAGAGAGTTAGAAACATCGATGAGAGAGAAACATCGACCAGCTGCCTCCTGCACATCCCCCACTGGGGATATGCCCGCAACCCAGGTACATGCCCCCGACCGGAATCGAACCCGGGACCCCTCAGTCCGCAGGCCGACGCTCTATCCACTGAGCCAAACCGGTCTCGGCAACATTTTCTTTTCTATAGCTTACTTTATTGTAAGAATAGGTATAACATGAAAAATAACTGTTTATGTTATCACTAGGGGCCCAGTGCACGAATTCGTGCAACTTGAAAGGAACTGTGGGCCGCCAGGCTGCGGTGGGCACAGGTGTGGGTCTCAGCCCATCCTCTGCACCCTCACCTGGCTCCTCCTGCCAAGGCCCCCAGTCCCCTGTCTGCTGACAGCCTCGCTCCCGCCGCTTCTCCCACATGCTGAAGGCGCCGGCCCCACTTGCACCCGGTGATGGTGCAGAGCAATTGGGGCCGGCACCAGCAGCAGGCGCGAGCAGGGCCAGTGCTATCAGTGGGTGAGAGTGGCAGCTGCTGCCCCAATCACCCCTCAGGAGCAGGGGTAGATGGAGAAGCCCTCAGGGATGATCAGGACTGGCAGTGCTGCTCACACTAGCTGATGGCGCCAAGCGATCGGGACCGGCGCCGGGCAATGGCAGCGGGTGCAAATGGCAGCTCCAGTGCCAGTTGTGGGTGCAAGCAGGACCAGTGCCAGCAGCAGGTGTGAGCAGCAGCTCTGGCACCAGCAGCAGGTGCAAGTGGGGCCGGTGCCAGCAGCAGGTGCGAGTGCCCAGCGGGACCACGGCGCCCCTGGGAGCGAAGTATTTTCAGTAATCACTAGAGGCTCGCCTGATGACAGCGACTGGCGCCCCACCTTGGTCTGGCACCTCTGCTCACCTGCTCCACCATCCCGCCATGGCCAATGCCTGCCATGTTCTATGCGTGCCCCCTGGTGGTCAGCACACATCATAGCAACCGGTTGTTCAGTTGTTTCGCCGTTCAGTCTATTTGCATATTAGAGTTTTATTTATATAGATTATTAGAACAGTAGTTAAGTTTTGTGGGAGTCAAAAGTTATATATGGATTTCTTTTACTGCATGTGAGTTCAGTGCCTCTAATCTCAACATTGTTTAAGGGTCAACTGTATGTGTATTATTATGTGTTAAATCTATAATAATAAAAGGGTAATATGCTAATTATTTTTTTATTTTATTTTTTTAAATATATTTTATTGATTTTTTTTACAGAGAGGAAGGGAGGGAGATAGAAAGAAACATCGATGAGAGAGAAACATCTATCAGCTGCCTCCTGCACATCTCCTACTGGGGATGTGCCTGAAACCCAGGTACATGCCCTTGACCGGAATCGAACCTGGGACCTTTCAGTCCGCAAGCCGACGCTCTATCCACTGAGCCAAACTGGTTTCGGTGGTAATATGCTAATTAGACCAGATGTCTTCTAGACATCATTCTGGATGTCCTTCCTGATGAAGCTGGGGCCAGAGGGAAGCCAGCCCGGGTCCCGGATGCCTGCAGGCAGCCCAATGGAAGCCAGCCTTGGTCCCGGGTGCCTGCCAGCAGCCAGAGGAAGGAAGCCCAGTCCAGGGTGCTGGAGGGAAGCTGGTGCCGGCATCCGGGGGAAGGAAGGCCTACTCTTGCACGAATTTTTGTGCATCAGGCCTCTAGTATGTTATATAAATACAGGGTGGGGAAAAAGTAGGTTTACAGTTGTGAGTACATGAAACAGTTTATTCTTGTATTATTTATTGCTTTAATTTTTATATAAACAACTATAAATCTACTTCTGCCCCACTCTGTATATATTATTTATTTGTTAGTATATAATAAGTACAATAACAAATATATAATGTATACTTGTTATAAATATATAATATTATATGGGATGTTGTATATAATATTATATGGACAATATAATATAGAAATATACATTATATATTATATATACAGTGTTTCCAAGTATCAGAAGGATATTATTTTATGTGTCTATATGATTTTATAGACTATCTAACTTGTTATAATGGAAGTGACATCTTTCATCCTTTTATATCCTGCGCAGAAGCAACATTGCAACCCCACATGATTAAGTGTCAGTCTCTCAAATGAACCTCAGGCTTTTATACACTTCCTTTAAGAGCAAATAGTATGAATACTTTCAACAATAGAGATTTTTTTTTAAAAAAAAAAGCAAACAGTATGGTGATTACTAAAGGGAAGGGAATGAGGGTGGGTAGAAAAAGGTAAAAGAGGTCAAATATATGGTGATGGAAGGAGACTTGAGTTTGTGTAATGAACATACAATGCAGTATTCAGATGATGTATTACAGAATTGTACACCTGAAACCTATGTAATCTATTAACCTGTGTCACCCCAATGAATTTAGTAAAATTTTTAAAAAATGAGCACTATTGAATAATAATCATCTCTTCATTGTTTATCCCCATCCTGCTAGTAGGTATAGTAGGTATCCTTGATGCCAAAATTAATAATCCATCCCTTAAATCTGTCTAATTATTAATGTTATACACTCCTCATCTAAACATGTTACATTTTCATGGCAACATGGTCAAGTAGAATGGAGGATATAGTTGGGAGGTTAAGAGGTTCTCTGTGTATCAGAAAAAATACATCTAGCCATAAATACTCATGAGGTTGTCT
Source organism: Myotis nattereri (assembly GCF_964212035.1). Taxonomy (NCBI): domain Eukaryota; kingdom Metazoa; phylum Chordata; class Mammalia; order Chiroptera; family Vespertilionidae; genus Myotis; species Myotis nattereri. Next base: position 111,459,515 of record NC_138076.1, read on the forward strand.
TTATGCAGTGATTATCGATATTCCATTGAAAGAAAGCGAAATACCTCTTTCTAAAAAATAAAGGGATAAATTTACTATAGGGGAAAAGAATTACGTGAAGGCCAAACTCAGTGAAAACTGCTCTGGCTCTGCAGCCACTGGTGGAACTGGTACTGGAGACTGGAGGTCGGAGAGACTGCCATAGTTCTTTCAGGAAGGGCAGCATGGAGGGGGTCCCTGCTCAGAGCCCTGCATGTGGGGCCTCTGGGGTGGAGAGGCCACTGGGTGATGTTCCCTAGTCCAGGCGGGTCCTGCTGCCCAGGGGCCTCCTCTCCCAAGGCTCCTTTTAGACGTCACCCTGTCCCACCACTGGGGAGTGGCTTTAAGAGTCCCCATTTAGCCCTGGCTGGTTTGGCTCAGTGGATAGAGCATCAGCCTGTGGACTGAAAGGTCCCGGGTTTGATTCCAGTCAAGGGCACGTGTCTGTCTTGTGGCTCGATCCCTGGTTGGGGGCATGTAGGAGGCAGCCGATCAATGACTCTCTCTCATCATTGATGTTTCTATCTCTCTCTCCCTCTCCCTTCCTCTCTGAAATCAATAAATATATATTTTAAAAAAAGAGTCCCCCTTTACACCACCAGTGCTTGGCTTGTAGGCTCTATTCTTGTTTTCTGTGGAAGACTCTGGCAGGTTGAAATTCTAGTAGTTCGTGTAATAGGGTTAACTAGCATAGAGTGGATATGCATTTGAGTCACAAGCTAAGTAATGTATTTCTGTCTCAGGATGTCTTTACTGTAAGTGTTGGAAACTTACCCCCCAAGGCTAAGGTTCTTATCAAAATAACCTACATCACGGAACTCAGCATCCAAGGTACTGTGGCCGTCTTCTTCATGCCCGCCACCGTCGCACCCTGGCAACAGGACAAAGCTTTGAACGAAAACACCCAGGTTCGTGTGCTTAAGATAAGATTTAAAGAACCCTTTGTATGTGTGTGTATGTGTGTGTGTGTGTGTGTGATTTATGCATAAGGAATAAAAAAATGCATATAATGCAAAGTATCCATATAATGTTTGTAAAACAAAAAGAATAAAGACAAATATGCGTAATGGGCGTATTTTTATTCTGTTTAGTCACTTTAAAAAGTTTGTGTCTATGTTATATGTTCATCGTTAAGAATTCAGAGAAGCCCACGGTATACAAATAAGTCAAAGAGGAAAATGTGTTTTTGTTTTTTTGGTTAATCCTCACCCAAGGATATTTTTCCATTGATTTTTAGAGAGAGTAGAAGAGAGAGGGAAAGACAGAGAGGAACATCGATGGTGAGAGAAACACATTGATTGGTTGCTCCTGTAGGAGCCCTGACCAGGACCCGGGCCAGGGAGGAGCCTGCCACCAAGTATGTGCCCTTGACTGGAATTGAACCTGGGACCCTTTGGTTCACAAAGAGGAAAATTCAAACCATCCTTAATTCCATCGCCAGACATAGGAGCCCAAAGCTACTGGCTAACACTTTGGTTTATATCTATTCAGACTTCCTACTCTGTGTGTATTTATAAATTGTGTGTATGTGTACATGCATGTTTGTGTGTATATATAGTTGGAAAGGTCATAAATTATCCTGATTATCAGTTACCTTTTAGAACTCACTGTCATTCCATGAACAAATGGTCAATGTCTCCCTACTGCAAAGTGAGACCAGGTCTCATTGCTGCTGTAGGTTGTGGCCTTGGTGACATTACATTCAGTTGAGTCTTACTATAAAACTTGATACTTATACATATGTGTGTGTGTGTGTGTGTTTTTAACAGGATACAGTGGAGAAGATTTGTATAAAGGAAATAGGAACACAGCAAAGGTTAGTACCTAAAATATAAAACCTGACAATTAATCATACAATGGGCATTAGTTTTTTTATGGCTTAAATTTTCATTTAAAATTATGTAAAACAAACACAGGTAGCTGTTTAATATTAAGATATTAGACTAAGACAACTTTCTCTTTGTTTTTGGTAGCTTCTCTCTGAGTATGTCTATTGAGATGCCATATGTGATTGAATTCATTTCTAGTGATACACATGAACTGAAAAAAAAGGTTAGTAAATCTTTGCTTTATTTCTTAAGGGCTCTTATTTTAACACTAGAGGCACGGTGCACAAAATTTTGTGCACTGGCAGGCGGGAGGTGGGAGGGGCATGTCCCTCAGCCCCACTTGTGCCCTCTAGCAGTCTGGGACCCCTCGGGGGATAACGACCTGCTGGCTTAGGCCCACTCCCGGGTGGCAGAGGGTAGGCCCAATCCCTGGGTGCCTGCCCCGCAGCCCCTGGTCGAGCTCAGAGCAGGGCCGATTGGGGAGTTGGGGCACCGTCCCTGTCATGCACAGAGCAGGGAGGATTGGGAGGTTGCGATGCCACCCCAGTCATGCTCAGGGTCGGGCCGATTGGGGGTTTGGGGCACCACCCCTTCACACTCAAGGCAGGGCCGATGGGGAGGTTGTGGCGCCACCCCCTGTCACACACAGAGCCGCAGATCAGGGGGTTGAGGCGCTGCCCCCTGTCACACACAGAGCCAGCTGATCAGGGGGTTGGCAGGCTGCCCCCTGACACACACAGAGCCAGCTGATCAGGGGGTTGGGGGGCTGCCCCCTGACACGCTCAGGGCAGGGCCGATTAGGGGTTGGGGTGCCGCCCCCTGTCACGCACAGAGCAGGGGCGATCTGTGGATTGCGGCACTGCCCCCTGTCACGCTGCTCCAGGGGCCAGGAGGCCTCGCGGCTCCGCTAATCCCGGTGCCGGGAGGCCTCGTGGCTCCCCTGATCCTGGGCGGTGAGGCCTTGCAGCTCAGCAGCTTTGGGGCTGTTTGGCTTCGCTCCACCGCTTGGAGCCTGCATATGCAAATTAACCGCCATCTTTGTTGGCAGTTAATTTGCATATTGCCCTGATTAGACGATGGGAAGTGTAGCAGAGGTACGGTTAATTACCCTTTTTGTCTTTTCTTAGATAGGATTAATTTTATGTTATAAAAGAAGACATGCACAAGGTCTAAAAAGTGAAATGATACTAAAGACAGCTTCTTAAAAGCAGCAGCAGTCCCAAGACAGTGAACTACTTTCATATTTTAGCTCTTTCCTGGTGGCCTCCATAGTTTTAAATAAAATGTTTTTTGCTGCTTGTTCTTGATTCATCTGTTTCAGAAAAAAATTTTTTGATTTCTTATTATGGTATATGAAAATTTAAGTCCCTTACCTCTGCACTCCCCTCACACCTCACTTTTTCTCTCCCCTTCATTCCTAAAGTTATATTACAATGTTTGGTGAAATCAAGTCAATGTTACATTATTATGACTGTTAAATGATGTTCACTATTGAACCAAGAAATGTATTATGATTATATATTCTTTTGTTTTTACCTTTTTTTAAAAAATATATATATTTTATTGATTTTTTACAGAGAATAAGGGAGAGAGATAGAGAGTTAGAAACATCGATGAGAGAGATCTATCAGCTGCCTCCTGTACGCCCCCTACTGGGGATGTGCCAACAACCAAGGTACATGCCCTTGACTGGAATCGAACCTGGGACCCTTTAGTCCGCAGGCCAACGCTCTATCCACTGAGCCAAACCGGTTCGGCTCTTTTTACCTTTTTATGTAGTATTTTCCTGGGGAAAATTGTGTCTTTCATTTGCTTAGACATCTAGGACAGTTCTTCACATATGCTAACACATAGATTAAAACTCCTCTTGAATGCTTCAGAGAATCCATTAATTTATGTCCCCTCTAACAAACATCCTGCCTCTTCTCTTCACTCCACCCAGCTTGGCTACTGTGGGGCATCTGTTATCAGAGGGCCTCCCTTGACTCTTCATTTTTGTAGGGGTTTTATCTTTATCCCCTTTCTTGTTCTGTTCTCTCTATTTGGCAGAGCACAACCTCATTTCCTTCCTGAGTAAGAGGGATGGGCATCAGTTACTATCTTTCTCTCCTTCTCCCTTCCTCTCTGAAATCAATAAAAATATATTTTTTTAAAAAGAGAAGAATGGGGGACCCTTTCCCCCTCCCCACGTGGAGAGGGGGTACTTGTTCTTTAATAAATCTTCACCTTTGCTATAAAAGAGAGAGAGAGAGAGAGAGAGAGAGAGAGAGAGAGAGAGAGAGAGAGAGAAGGATGGGCAGCAATGTCAGAAGATATCCTTATTCCATGTGCTGCTCTTGGTGAGGTGCTTAATCCTGGTTGGAAATCATCTTCTCTTAGAATATTGAAAACATTGTCTTCTAGCTCCTAATGTTACTTTTGAGAAGTTAAATGATATTTTTATCTCCCATTCTTTGCCTATAGTCTGTTATGTTGGGTTTTGTTTTTGTTTTTAATTCTGCAAGAATTCCCGATCTTTTTATCTCTGGTATTCTGAAATTCCACAATAATGTGATATTCATTCATTGTATGTAACTCATGGACTTGAGCTCTGGGAATTTTTTTTATAGTTTTAAAAAGTAAGTTGGTCCTCTCTCTTTCACCATTCTGCAATACCATTCAGTCAGATGTCCCCTGGATTGAGACCCTTATTTTCTTATGTTTTATCTCCTATTGCACATTTTATTGTCTTTTTGGGTTTTTTTCTGGATGATTTTTCTAAATTCAACTGAAATGTTTATTTTAGTTCTCAAAAATTTTTGTTTGTAGGAGCTCCTCTGTATTTATTTCTCTTTTATGGAATTTTTTTTTGTGTTTCACAGATGCATTATCATCTCTTTCATCTCTCTGAAAGCATTTATAGCTTTTTTTCCCTTCTATTTTCTGTGTTGTGTCTCCTTGCTTTTAGTTCCTTCTGGCTTTTTGTTTGTTTGGTCTACATATGTCAGGTTAGAGCAGGGGTGGAGAACCTTTTTTCTGCCAAGGGCCATTTGGATGTTTACAACATCATTCGCAGACCGTACAAAATTATCCACTTAAAAATTAGCCTGCTATATTTGGTCAAATATTTAATTAACTCACTCCTGATGCCTTGGCAGGGCCAGACCAAATGAGTTCTCAGGCCTCATATGGCCCATGGGCTGGACATTCCCCACTCCTGGGTTAGAGGCTTTTCCTCAAATGTCTGGATGATTTGTCTGTGTTCATCTTTAATTGAGACATGAGAAAGCCAGTTAGATGCTCTGAGGTGAGTGGGTGAGTGTACCAAAGGCCTGCACCAAAGGCCACTGGCAGGTGTTTAGTGGTGAGCATTGTGATGGTGTTTTAGCCATTTCTGTGGTTATTCAGAACACCTCTAGGATGTTTATAAAGTATGACAGGGAGGGCAACTAAGGGTCCTATGTTTTGGGATGCTGCCTCTCACTTCAGTGCCATTTGCAGCCCTGTATTCCTATGCTCCATTATGTCTAGGATACCCAAGTCTGGATTCCATTTGGTTGAATTTCTCTGAGTAATAAATCTCTAATTTTCTTTAGTGAGAGAAAAGGGTGCTACTTCTTGGTGCCAGCTACTTGATTTCTTAGGGTAGGGAGAGGGCCTGAAGGTTCAACAGTTTAGTACATAGCGTGTTCATGACTGCTGGTTCCTGCAGTCCCTCACCTGTGTGTAAGCTGCCCCAGGTTGCTGCAGGACCACTGAGTCCACTGCTGAGGCCATGCCCTTCCATGTCATGGAAGATGACTTCCAACCCAGGATTAAGTACCTCACCAAGGGATCAAGAGCAGCATGTAGAATAAGTATATTTTCAGATATTGCTGCCCATCACTCTTACTCAGTGGTCACTTCCTCCACTTTGGCTAGGTCACTTACTATGCCACTATCGATTTTCTATCCTCTTAAATGTATTGACATCGCTTGTCTGCTATTATCTTTGCTCTTGTTCTCAATATCCCTTTTATTGTAGGGAATTTTAGGATTGATTTTGCATTAGGAATGGAGGTAACCACATAGATATAATCCATCCTGAAGAAGTCCTTGGCATCAGATAGCTTTTGCTGTACAACAAACACAAATAAACTTTGTGTTTTAACACCACAAGCATGTGTTATTTCTCATAGTTTGTGGGATGGCTGGGCAGTTCTCTGCTGGGCTGGCTTCCCTGGAACAAGATGGTCTAGAATGGTCTCACACACATACCTGGCCTGGTGTCAGCTGGCGTGATAGCCATGTGTCTCTTGTCATCCAGCAGGTGAGCTCAGGTTCGTTTATATAGTAACAGAAGATTTCACAGTAGCAACAAAAGAGGGCAGGCTCCGTAGCACAAACAACACTTTTCAAGCCTCTGTCTGCCTCATGTATGCTGATATCCCACTGGCCAAAGCAAGTCACATGGCAAGCTCTAGACTCTAGGGCAGAGGAAGAGCTTCTGACAGGAGGAGCTGCAAATCACATTGCAAAGGGGCAAGCACACCACAGCGGAAAGACTTCGTGACCATTTTATAAGTTACCACATTGCTTTTATGACTTTAAATCTTAACATCTACATTTTTAAAGTGATTTTTGAAATTGTTTATTAATGTTTAGGAAGAGAGGAAAGGAAAGAGAAAGAGAAACATTGATGTGAGAACACAATATCAATTGTTTGCCTCCTGCACACTCCCTACAAGGGATCAAGTCTGAAACCTGGGCATGTACCCTTGACCAGGAATCAAGCCTGCAACCTCCTGGTGCATAGGATGACACCCAACCAACTGAGCCACACTGGCCAAGGCTTAAAGTAATTTTATATTGGCCCTGGCTGGGTAGCTCAGTTGGTTAGAGCATCATCCTGATATGCTAAGGTTGTGGATTTGATCTCCGTTCAGGGCACATACAAGAAACAACTAATGAATGCATAAATAAGTGGAACAACAAATAGATGTTTCTCTCTCTCTCTCTCTCTTCCTCTCTCTCTCTCTCTTACTGCCCCCATTTCCCTCTCTCTCAAATCAATCAATAAAAATATTTTTAAAAGTTTAAAGGGATTTTATTTATAAAAATATATTTTTAAAAGAAGATATAATTCTAAGATTTCTGTTGAATTTTCCATTTTGCTATTCTAAGTTATGACCGTCTGATATACTTTCTGTTCTCTCCAGAGAAGTCTAACTGAATTCACAAATCTATCATCTTTGGATCCAGGGTTTGAGATTGTTTCAAGCTTACCTAAATTTGACTATATAAACCTTAGAATATCAGGAGGATAAATGATAAGATAATGGTCACACTTCTAAAACCTACAGTTCATAATTTTAGAATTTGTTATTATATTGTTGATTCTTAGTGGAGTTGTATAACTTGTGCAAGGCTTTGCTACTTGACAGATAAGTGCATATTGATACTATAGTATTATTCCATTACTCACTTTGTTGTCATGGCTGTTTGCAGGTTACAGACTGCAAAGCTGTGATTAGCACTGTGGACGGGAGCTCCTTAGACAGCAGTGGATTTTCTCTCCACATCGGTTTGTCTGATGCATATCTCCCAAGAATGTGGGTTGAAAAACATCCAGAAAAAGAAAGCGAGGTATAGTCCTTTTTACTTAAAACTAGGAAATTATTGAAAAAATATTTCAGAATAAATTATTTAAACTTGTAAATTGTTGCTAGTCTTGAAAACTAGCATTACTAAATGAGCTCTCCCTACCCCAAGATTCTGCAACTAAAAATCCTGATGATATCAATCATGACAAACATCTGAGGTTTCGACCAAAACCCCCATGGGGCTTAGTTCCTTGTACAGATTGTAATTTTTACCTTAATCCCCAACAAAAGGAAAATCTGCCTTCACACATTACACTGATTTGCCTGTATAGTTTTTATAGCTTTTAAACATTGATACTGTAAAAACAAATACAAAATTATTTATGGTCATACAATCATTTTGTATGGCTGAGATGAAGAATCTCTTCTTATTAAAATAAAATTTGAAAGTGACATCAGCAAGATGATTGAATAAGACGTCCCTTGCATGTATTTCCCCATCAAAAATAATTTGGCATCTGTCCACCCACCCATCCTGCCTGTGTGAAAGGCTTGAGATCCAGGTCGGAGATTGTGAAATCCCAGTGCAGTCCCAGACCTGAGAAGAGTCATTATGCACCCAGGTGGCCCCACCCAGGCAGCTGACTCACTGACCTTGGTCCTAGTTGATGAAATAGAAGAAGCTCCATATCCCTGAGAAACTAGCTATGGCCTGGTTTGGCTTGGACCTGTCATCAGCACCCTCTGCCATGGGACCCAGGGGAAGTCAGGTCCATCTGTGCATCAGGTAATAGGCATATAAGACCTGGTCCCAGCTGTGGACCCTAATGTGGCCAATGAACTGGCTCTAAGCACTATCAGCTATGGGACCCCCTGGAGATAAGGCCCGCCAAACATATAAAAATCATTCATATAATTGGTCAACATATAAAAATTAGTCATACTTCTGTACACTAACATTGAACTTTCTGAAAAAGAAATAAAACAATCTATTTATAGCAGCATCAAAAACAATAAAATACTTAGGAATAAATTTAATCAAGGAGATGGAAGATCCGTACACTAAGAACTATAGATATTGATAAAATAAATTGAAGAAGACACAGATAAATAAAAAGATATCCCATGATGGAACCACAAAACACCATGAATAGCCAGAGAAATCATGAGAAAGAAGAGCAAAGCTGGAACTATCACACTTTCTGATTTCACATTATACTACAAAGCTACAATAATTATAAAGACACATAGACCATTGGAACAGAATTGAGAGCCCAGAAGTAAACCCATGCATATACAGTCAATGAATATTTGACAAGGGAGTCAAGAATACTCAATGAAGAAAGGATAGTCTTTTCAATAAATGGCTTTTGGGAAAACTAGGTATCTACATACCTTTTGAAATTGGACCCCTATCACACCATTCATAGAAGTAACTCAAAATGGATTGAAGGCTTAAATATAAGTTCTGAAACTGTGTAACTTCTAGAAGGAAACATAAGGGGAAGCTCCTTGGCATTGGTCTTACTAACAAGTTTTTGGATGACACCAAAAACACAAGCAACAAAAGCAAAAATAAACAAGTGGAACTACAAAAAAGTTTCTTCTACACAACAAAAGAAACCATCATCAAAATGAAGAGGCAGCCTATGCAATGGAATAAAATATTTGCAAACTACAGTCAAACCTCAGTTCTCCAATGTCTCTCATCTCAAACAATTCTGTTTCATGGGAAAAAATGTCTCAGTTGTTGACCAAAATTTCAGTTTTGGACCTGACAACCCTTTCATGCCTGATACCTCAGGATGGCAAAAAGTATCTCTCAGGCAACAAACAAAGGAGAGAATGCTTTTGTTGCTGGTGAACTCATTAGCACAATTTTAAAACAGAAAGAGGCCATCAAGTGCGCTAATGTAGCTAAGGGTGTGAAAGTGCTCACAAAACAACAATCGCAAGCAATTGAAGAGGTAGAAAAACTGTTGTAGATTTGGATAAATGGAAAGCAGTTAGCTGGTGACAGCATTTCAGAGGCAGTGATGTGTGAAAAAAACAAGAAAGAGTAAAACAAAGAATCACTTTGGGTCCTGGAACAGATTAATTCCATTTACATTATTTCTAATGGGGGACAATGATTTGGTTTTTGAACGAATCCGCTTCTTGAACAGATTTCCAGAATGAATTAAGTTCAAGAACCGAGGTTTCAAAAAAAAAAAAAAAAAAAGAACCGAGGTTTCACTCTATATATATCATATGAGGGGTTAATATCTAAAATATGTAAGAAACTCATACAACTCAACAGCAAAAACACTAATAATCTGATTTAAAAATAGGCAAAGGTCCCTGACCAGTTTGGCTCAGTGGATAGAGCGTCGGCCTGCGGACTGAAAGGTCCCAGGTTCGATTCCGGTCAGGGGCATGTACCTTGGTTGCGGGCACATTCCCAGTGGGGGTTGTGCAGGAGTCGGCTGAGTGATGTTTCTCCCTCATCGATGTTTCTGACTCTCTATCCCTCTGTCTTCCTCTGTAAAAAAATCAATAAAATATGTTTTTAAAAAAATAGGCGAAGGACTTGAATAGACATTTTCCCAAAGAGGACATACAGATCGCTTAATAGGTACATGAAAAAAAAAATGTACAACATTACCATTCAAAAGGGAAATGCAAGTCAAAACCACAAAGAGATATCACCTCACACCTGTTTGAATGGCTATCATCAAAGAGACAAAAGACAACAAGTGTTGGAAAGACAAGTGGAAGAAAAGGGAATTCTTGTACATTATTGGTGGGAAGGCAAATTGGTGCAGCCACTATGAAAAACAGTTGAGAGGTTCCTAAAAAATTTTAAAATAGTACTACTGTATGAAGCAATCACACTTTGGGACATAGATCCAGAGAAAATAAAATCACTACCTCAAGGAGATATCTGCACCTCAGTATTCATGGCAGCATTATTCACAATAACCAAGACATGAAAACAATCTAAGTGTCCCTTGACAGATGAATGGATAAAGAAAAAAATGAGGTAGATAGATAGGAATTATTCAACCATAAAAGAGAAGGAAATCCTGCCATTTGCAAAAACATGGATGGACCTTGGGGGTATTATGCTAAATGAAATAAGTCAAATAGAGAAAGACAAATACTATATGATCTCACTTATATATGGAATTTAAAAAAAGTTGAGCTCATAGAAACAGTTGAATGGTGGTTGCCAGGGGCTGGGGGTAGAAATGGGGAGACGTTAGCCAAACGGTACTAACTTCTAGTTATAAGTTGAACTAGAGGCCCAGTGCACAAAAATTTGGGGGTCCCTCAGCCCAGCCTGTGCCCTCTCACAGTCTGGGATCCCTCAGGGGCTGTCCACCTGCTGGCTTAGGCTCGGTCCCCAGAGGATCGGGCCTAAGCTGGCAGTCAGACATCCCTCTGGCAGCCCAGGAGTCCTCAGGGGATGTCTACTTGCCAGTGGGGAGCAGGCCTAAGCTGCAGTCGGACATCCTTAGCGCTGCTGAGGAGGCAGGAGAGGCTCCCGCCACCACTGCTGTGCTGGCAGCCGTCAGCCTGGCTTGTGGCTGAGCAGAGCTCCCCCTGTGGGAGCGCACTGACCACCAGGGGGCAGCTCCTGCATTGAGCGTCTGCAACCCTGGTGGTCAGTGTGTGTCATAGTGACCAGTGATTCCCAGTTGTTCTGCTGTTAGGGTCAACTTGCATATTACCCTTTTATTATATAGGATAAGTTCTGGGCATCTAATATACAGCATGATAACTATAGTTAGCAATACTGAATTATATACTTGAAAGTTGCCAAGAGAATAGATCTTAAATGTTTTCATTACAAAAAATATATATAGTTATATGAGGTAATGGACATGCTAACTTATCTTATTTTGGTGATCATTTCACTATATATATATGTATGAAATCATCACATTATACATCTTCATTTTGCACAGTATTATATATATCAATTGTATCTCAATAAAGCTAAGGGAAATTTATTTTAATTTTTAAAATTGATTTGAGAGAGAAAGGGAGGTGGAGAAGAGAGAGAAAGAGAGAGAGAGAGAAATATTGATTTGTTGTTCCACTTATTTATTCATTCATTGGTTGATTCTTGTATGTGCCCCGCCTGACCAGGGATGGAACCTGCAACCTTGGCTTATTGTCACGACACTTTAATCAACTGGGAAACCCGGCCAGGGCTAAGAGAAAATTTTTAAAAATTGAAATTTCCATGATAGTGGTTGTACTTTAAGTACTGGTTGATTAATAAAATAAAATATAATTATGTATATTTTAGTAATCACAGTAGTATCTATATTCCTTTTAGAATAGTACATTATATATGTGAGAAAACATGTATTTCTTATTCATTCTGCAGACAGTGTTCATACCATATAAATTTCTAGATATTAATTATATATTTATTTTTTACCTCTCAGGGGTTTATGGACTTTATGTTAGAAACTCCAGTTCTCACATTCTACTTTTTATTTGAACTCCTATTGTTGAATAAATCTTACTCTTTTTGTTTGTATAGTATCATCTTACCTGACTAAAAATGTTTTCAAATTTTACAAGAAGAACTTTTCCAATAAAAATGACACATGTTTATGCCAAATTCTGCAAACCCTAGCTTTATGTATATCTTGCTTTGTACGTTAGAGAGGTGCCTGAAATATTGGTAGCACATAACTAAATTCTCTTCCAAATGTCACAGCTGAGCATGGTAAACCAATAACCCCATTAGTCACAGAAATAAGCACAATTTAATTCATCTTTTCTGTAAACATGGGTTTTTGTACATGGGTTTTAAATTAAACACACACACACGTCTACATTAGTGTGTTTATGTCTCACCCTATGAGGCTTGTAGGATTTCTGTGCCAGCTGTTCCATGGCAAGTGGCACCTTCCCACTAGAGTCAGAGATCTGGGGAAAAGCACTGTGCCTTAGCCCAGGGGGTCTTCACTGGTTTATAGGGCGCCATTCTTTACCCTCTGTTACTGTATCCCAGTCACATGCCCATTATTTAGAGAGATTGTGTGGGTGGGTTTTTGGATCAAAATGTTGTGGTCTTTTGACTCAAAAATGCTTCCCAATTTGAACAAGCCAGACCAGTTTAAGTTATGAGAAGTGTCAATCCAGCACCTTTTTCTCCTTTTAGGCCTGCATGCTTGTTTTCCATCCAGATCTTGGCATCGCCCACCCCGACATAGCTGAGGAGAATGAAGTGATTATTTGTCTCGACTGCTCCAGTTCCATGGAAGGTGTGACATTCTTGCAAGCCAAGCAGATTGCCTTATATGCACTGTCCTTGGTGGGTGAGAAACAGAAGATAAATGTTGTCAAGTTTGGCTCAGGTGAGTGCCCTTTGACTGGAGTCCACAGTATGCTTCCTCAATATCAGCATATTCACGGGTAGAAGTGACATCTGTCAGCATCCCTGACTTCACCTTTGGAGTGTTCGCACATAGCATAACACAGTGTTCAAGAACTCCGACCCAGCCCTAACCGGTTTGGCTCAGTGGAGAGAGCGTCGGCCTGCGGACTGAAGGGTCCTAGGTTCGATTCTGGTCAAGGGCATGTACCTTGGTTGCGGGCACATCCCCAGTAGGGGGTGTGCAGGAGGCAGCTGATTGATGTTTCTAACTCTCTATCCCTCTCCCTTCCTCTCTGTAAAAAATCAATAAAATATATATATTTTAAGAACTCTGACCCAGGCCCCTGGGTTCATATCCCAGTTCTGCCACTTACTAGCTCTAGGTGTCACTTTGGGCAAGTTACTTGAACTTTTCATGCCTCTGTTTCCTCATCTGTATTTTGAGGGTAATAGTCTCTACCTCACAGTGTTGTTATAAGGAGTAAACTAATGTATGTAAAGGATTTGAAACGGCCTCATTCATAGTCAGTGCTATATAAACATAACAGTCATTATCAGCTGAACCAAACACAACACCGTTGTTGTGATGAGTATGAGGGTCCCAAGGATATGGACAGAACATTTGAAATTAGCAGAGTAGTAGAAAATTTATAAGGAATAATCTCGGCAAGCAGCAGATCAGCCTATTAGAAGACAGGTAATGCCATTTGCAGGTGGGGCGTGTCCAGGGCCATCTTAACCGCCAGAAGAAAGCACTTTTGAGATGAGAGAAGGACCACAGAGTGGAGTGAGATGATATCATGTCCTATTGGTTCTTCTCTGTTATGTAGCTGAAGGCCCAGCCCCTGCTACATGAAGGAGCCAGGGTTTGCCACTGCTGGAGGCATAGGTCATGGAAGGAGAATGTGTACCTCTGGTGGCCACACTGCCAGTGCTATAATGATACCTGCATCAGACTTTACATAAGCAATTTCTACAAGATAGTCTGCACACATAATTTGACTCAGAACCTTTTGCACAGTAAAGTGCATAGTTCGCACTAGAATTTATTACTTAAAGAAATATTGTAGTGAGTTTTTATATGTTAAAAATTATCAAATATTATTCTTTGTTAGTGGTCAATAAAGTGAATATTTAATGGTAGCACCTCACACCGATCTTATTATACAGGTTACAAGGAGTTATTTTCATTTCCAAAGTACATCACAAGCAATAGTATGCCAGCTGAGTTCATTATGGTGAGTAAAGGCATTTTCCTTTGTCTCCTGATCCTGTTTCTATCCAGTTCTAGTGGTATTGCCCTGGAGGTCACTGTCAGAACACCCCCAGTCCTTCCATTTTGTGTGTTGGTGGGCTCTTTTATTTGACTGGTAAAATCAATATGAAGTCATTGAAGAAAATTTGGAAATTAAAAAAGGTAAAAAGAAAAAAATCACTCATAGCCCCACCACCCAGGTACAACCAGCATTAACAGTTTTGCAGTGTTTTCTTCTGTCCCTTTTTTTCTTTGTTTTAAGTGGAGCAAGCTCAGAATAACCAGTCACCACTTTAGTCTAGGATGACAGGCCCAGGGGTGTTTGATGTAATAGTTCTTTGAAAACCATTAAAAAAGCAGATAATTGCCAATTAATAATATTGTAGTTACTGTGTGACATGAAATAAACTCAAAAGATGTAAATGTAGTTGTTCTACAAATGTGTAATTAGGGAAAAATACCTTTTCACTGACGATACTTCTAAACTCTCATTGAAAGACTTGTTCTGTAAATGACTAGAGTAAATAGTGAATATCCCCCAAAATGGGTAAATAATTTTTCTCATTTCTCGCAGTCTGCCTCACCTACCATGGGAAACACTGACTTCTGGAAAACACTCCGATATTTAAGTTTACTGCCCCCTTCTCGAGGGGTACGGAACATCCTCCTCATTTCTGATGGCCACCTCCAGGAGGCGAGCCTGACTCTGCGGCTTGTGAAGAGGCATGTGCAGCACACCCGGCTGTTCTCCTGCGGTGTCGGGTGAGTGGGAGGTGGTCACCGTGAAGGCCACAGTGAGAGGCAGCCTGTGAACAGGCATCTTGTTGGCCCGCACAAGGTTCTTGGCAGGTGTGACGTTGACATTGTGTATAGAGGTGTTTAGGTACAGCTGTGGAGCTCTGGGCTGTGAGCCAGACTGCCTCGGTCTCACCCCCCCAAGCTGGCCACTTATCAGCTGTGCCTTGTGCAGCTTGTTTGATCGCTATACAATGAAGGTGTTGATGCAAACACTACCTTTTTTTTCTTTATTGATTAAGGTAAATGAACTCACGTATAGAAAGCACTTAGACTACACTGGCTCATCGCAAGTCCCAAATCAATGTTAGTGTTATTTTGCATTAAGATCCAAATTTCCAACATATTGAGAAGCCCATGGTAGTTTCTGACGGGGGGGCTGAGGGAGTCTGCTGCCTCAGAGGCCCCATCTAGCTGCCCTGCTCCTCACGACACCTTTCTGTGAGGTTTTGCATTGTAAAACCCTGAGATGTACAGAGAATCTTTCTCTGGGGAGGCTAAACCTGATTGTTGGAATTAACCCCCTCCCAATTACAGTTACCTTTCCTGGTTGAACTGAGGTATATGGTGTAAATATAAGGAAAACACCAAACTAAAGGAGCTGGACTGGTGTTTGCACGGAACATGCCTGTCCTGCACCTCCCTGTGGTCTCCCCCTATCGTCACCATCCTGGCAAGTGGTCACCAGGTCTATCCTTTCCCACACTGTGCTGTCCTAAGCCCCTGGGCTTCTGCAGTGATCTGGGGTCCTCAATGCCCCTGGATGGCCCTTCTTGCCTGCACAGAGGGCTCTTCTCTCTGCCCCTCCTCAATCCCAGCTCCTAGTCCTGTTCTCTGTCATCTGAGGCCTAACAGGGCATCACATTCCAACTAGGAAATGTGTGCAACCCATAACGAACTCCTCTAGGAATTCTTCCTAACAGGACTTTACCTGAATAACTTGCACCTGTGGACACTGGGTGGCCAGCCATAAGCCTGTCACAGGGAGGGGTCTTCTTCCTGCCTTAGTCAGCACTCTATTTCATCTTCCTGGTCCCAGCAATACCTGCCTGCTCCCCACACTGTGTGTTGGGCCCCCTGTGCTGTGATCGGGTTCAGACACCGCAGTGCAGAAAGCACTGTGTCTTTGCTGAGGGTCTGTCATGGGACAGACCCAGCTCAGCTCAGGCTGCAGTACTGTGTGTGGGAGACAGACAGACAGACAGACAGCAATCCAGAACCTCAAGAGTAGATGGGGTCCTCAGTGCCAGGAATCAAAGAAAGGGGTTTTGAGGGGATGACGGTGCTGGTTGACATGACCCAAACTGAGGGAGCTGGAATTGTTACTGACTTCCTATCCAGTTTTTAGGATCTTTCTAAATGTTTCTGCCTCGTTTTATTACATACTCACTTGTGTTCAAAAATTCCAGCAAGATGCTGTGAGTTCTCCAGGAGTAGAGACCCTCCTGCCTGCCATTGTAACAAGTTGTCCTCAGAGTCCACCCACAGGAAAGGTTCCAAGTAGCCTCATTAACTGATGGAATTTATAAAAGACAGATAAACCCCAACTGAAGGAGTTTTCTAATCAGTGTTGTAATCACCACCAGTTAATTTTGAGGGTTGAAAACAAATCTGATCTTTATCATAGGCTAAAAAATATTTCAGAGATAACTTTCTTAAGCTCTTTTTCTGAAAAGTTATTGATCATTTCTTTAATATTTCAAGAGGAAACTATTTAAAGTCATTCTTCATAGGTGTAGAATTATTATCGAGAGAAATTTAATAGGACATTGTCATGTAAATGTCAGATTATCTTTGCTAGAATGAGAGTCACTTCTTTATAGCTTTTGCCATCTAGATGTGGATCAGATTTCAAGATTAGACTTTTTTAATACTTTTGCCAGTTCTTGGCCTTTGGAACCAATTCAGGTAGCTTTGACACTCCTTGAAAGGAGGTTGACCTTTGTCCGTATTCTGGTACCTTTTGGGGGGTTTTCAAAATCATTTGCTCCCTCCCTTTGGTAAATAAAGTTAAGAATTTCTGCTTTTATTCTGTTGTGAGAGAGAAATAAGCCCTCTGATGTGTGAGAGCTTAAGTTTCCCAAATCTTGTGATACTTCATACTGTCTGCCATCTATTTTATCTCCTGAACCGTAGCTAAAGAAGAGTAAATTCTTCTGCATGTAATGTCTTCTTTTGAGTTTTGAACTGTGTCAACCTTTTTAACTACATGGACTTCTAAAATGTTTCTACAATTTCTTTTAAAATAATACCTGTGAAATGTGATCAGTTCCACAGCAAATCGTCATATCTTAAGGACTCTGTCCCAGTGTGGTGCTGGACTGTTTGAATATTTTAACTCAAAATCCAAACATAGTTGGAAAAAACAGGTACGTTTCTCAAACATCTTATTTCTAGTCTTATGTTTACTTGTGGAAATGTTATCTTTGTACAGACCTATTGACAGTAAACTCTGTGTTTTCATTAATGGAAATGGGAGCTAGAAAGAGGCAAAGACATCAAGGTGTGCATCCCACCCTTGGTGACCGCTGATCTTCCACCTGGCAGGAGCACAGTGGGAGCAAAATTGGGTTATTCCCCTAGCTAATAGTTTGATTTCTTCTCTACAAAGTGTCATGGATTAATTTTTAAAAGTGAAGTATTAAACATGTTTTGATAAAGTTAAAATTTTTTCAAACTGTAAGAGAATGTTTATTTAGAAAGTCACAGAGGTAGAAGTGAGTGGCAGGAGAACTGGGCTCAGGAAACAAGCCACAGAGGCAAAAGAAGGGCCCACGGAGCTTAGGAGAAAGAGTCAAGGAAACTTGCCTTTAGGGGAGAAGTGGAACAGAGGGGAGAGGTGTGGGCATGCTCCCGGCAGGGAGAGTACCTAAAATTAATTTTTATTGTGGTAAAAGATACATAAAATTTACCATTTTAACCATATTTAAGTGTACAGCTCTGTGACGTTAAGTATATTCACAATGTTATGCAACCATCACCACTATCCATCTCCAGAACTTTTTCATCTTCCCAAACAGAATTCTGTCCCCATAAAACAACTGCTGCCCAGTCGGTGTGGCTCAGTGGTTGTGCATTGGTCCATGAACCAAGAGGTCACCAGTTGGCTTCCCGGTCAGGGCACATGCCTGGGTTGTGGGCTCAATCCCCAACAGTGGGTGTGCAGGAGGCAACCGATCGATGTTTCTATCTCTCCATCCCTCTTCCTTCCTCTCTCTCTCAAATCAATAAAAACATTAACAAACAAACAAACAAAAAACAATAAATTCTGATTCTTCCTCCCCCAGCCCCTGACAACTACCCTTGTACTATCTGTCTCTACAAAGTTGTCTATTTTAGATACTTCATATATTTGAAATCATACTGTATTTGGCCTTTCATGCCTGGCTTATTTCATTGGGCATAATGTCCTCAATATTCATCCATGTTCTAGGATGTGTCAAAATTTTCTTCCTTTTTAATGCCTGAATAACATTCATTGCCTATATCTACCACATTCTGTTTATCCATTTGTTTGTCAGTAAACATTTGGATTATTTTCACCTTTGGCTATTGTGAACCATGCTGCTATGAGTATTGGTATACAAGTATGGTTTGAGACCTTGATTTCAATTTTTTAGGTATATACCCAGAAGTGGAATTGCTGAATCATATGGTAATTTTATATTTCGTTTTTTAAGGAATTGCCACACCATTTGCACACAGTGGCTACACCATTTTACATCCTCAGCAATGTACCAGGGTTCCAATTTTTCTATATTCTGGTCAATCCTTTTTTTCCATTTTTTTGTTTTTATAATAACCATGCTAATGGGTGTGCAGTTGTATCTCACTGGGGTTTTGACATGTATTTCCCTATGACTCATGATGTTGAATATCTTTTCATGTGCTTATTAGCCATTCATGTCTCTTCTTTGGAGGATTGTCTGCTCAAGTCTTTGTAGGATTAATTTTTATAGCTGGAATCTACTCCATGCCAGAGCTGTATATTAGTAATTAACTAATGCAATAATTTTAGGATGTTATGAAGATTTAAATTATGTGTTAGTGCTGTTATTAAAAATTCTACTTAAAATCTTTTTGGAAAGTATCCTCCAGCAGGAAGGAGGAAGGAAGAAAGAGCTATAGGTCTCAAAGGATAGAATGTAAAGTTTAAGTGTTCAGTAACTATTTTCTGGATACAGCATTGAACGAGAAATAATTCTTCTTTTACAAATAGATAGAAGACCAAATGACTCGGTCACGATCCCCGAGCTGCCACTCGATCTCCGTGAAGTGGCAGCAGCTCAGTCCAGATGCACCTGAGCCCCTGCAGGGCCCGGCCCAGGTGCAAGCCTTGTTCCACAATGACCGGCTCCTGGTCTATAGCTTTATTCCTCATTGTACTCAGGTAAAGAGGCACACAATTTGTTTTACTGTGGGAAGAGCAATGTATTTTGCTAGTAATTTTTCTGTTTTTACCCCTCTCTTTCTTCCCTAAATCATAATATGCTGACAAATTTTCTCTTTCCAGGAATAAAACAGGTGGTTAACCAGGGCCCTGGAGAGCCTTTTAATTTCCCTTGAAAAGAGAGGAAATCACTGACCAAAATACTGTTCAGTAGAGCCCTAGCCAGTTTTCTCAGTGGTTAGAGCGTCAGCCTGCAGACTGAAGGGTCTTGGGTTGATTTTGGTCAAGGGCATGTACCTGGGTTGCAGGCTCAATCCTTGGCCCTGGTCGGGGCACGTGTGGGAGGCAACCAATCCACATGTCTCTCACATCCATGTTTCTCTCTCTCTCCCTCCCTTCCAATCTCTCTAAAAATCAATGGAAAAAATATCCCTGGTGAGGATTAATAAAACAAAACTCCAAAAAAGCTAATAAGGAATTTTCTTTTTCTGTTTCAGGCAACTCTATGTGCATTAATTCAAGAGAAAGAATTTTCTGCAATGGTATCAACCACTGAACTACAGAAGACAACTGGAACTGTAAGATTCCAAACTTAAACTGTAGACCCAGTGCTTGAAAGCTAATAATAATTTTGCATTTTCATATAGAATGCTCAGTGTGTTTCCTTTGTTGTTGCTGTTTTTCTATGTTGACATTTCAGTACAAAGAGGACACTTCCTGTCAGTTTCTAATGTAGCAGTTCTTCATCTGGGGTTCTTGATTTTAGATGTATCCATATGGACATGAATAACTACAATTAAATTTAGTATTTTATGCATGAAAATTTTTTAGGGAGCTTCTCATAGATGTCCATGACTCAATAAAAGTTAAGTACCACTGGACTACCTATGTTATTTTAAAATAGTAAATAACAGTAGTAGACTAAATAAAACATATTTATTGAGGCTATGTTTGTTTTTTCTACTTTTGGATTAAAAGCAAATGAACCATGGCCAGGTGCTCATTGGTTGGTTGGTTGGAGTGTTAGTCCGTACATCAAAAAGGTTGTGTGTGGTTCAATTGTGGGTCAGGGCACATACCTTGGTTTTGGGTTCTATCCCTGGTTGGGATATGTACGGGAGGAAACCAATCGATGTTTCTCTCTTACATCGATGCCACTCTCCCTCTTTCTTTCTCTTTCTCCCAAGTTGGTGAACATATCCTTGAGTGAGGATTTAAAAAATATATATATGACATTTGAATTCTTTTTTCCTTTGCTGCTTAAACAGATGATTCACAAGCTGACAGCACGAGCTCTGATCAGAGATTATGAAGATGGCATTCTCCACGAAAATGAAACGAATCATGAGGTTTGCTCTTTTCATAGCAAAAACCGTTATGTTTTGTTCATGGCTGGCTCTTTAGAAATTGACTGATCCATGGACGTGGAGAGTGAGGCTAGCTAGATGGAGGTGCATACAGTATCGAGGGCATGTATTGTCAGGTCTCAGGTGCAGGGTGCTCTGTAACTTCCTGAGAACTCTGTGGTAATTTACCCATCAGAGAAGCCAGAGGAGGGCTTCAAGGGCATCTATCACCGGAACTCTCGAGTGTGATGGTCGTATTCCCCTCTTCCTGATGAAAAGCCAGGTGCAGGATAGGTGGGCGACCTGCCTAAGGACACACAGCAAAGACAAAGCCACCTTGCTCCCTCCTGGCTGAGCTGATGAAGCCCCTGGTTGGGGATCCCTCTCAGCCAGCCTACCATCATGGCCCTGCTGGTCCCTCTAAGCCAGTGGTTCTCAACCTTCTGGCCCTTGAAATACAGTTTCTCATGTTGTGACCCAACCATAAAATTATTTTCGTTGCTACTTCATAACTGTAAATGTTGTTACTGTTATGAATCATAATGTAAATATCTGATATGCAGGATGGTCTTAGGCGACCCCTGTGAAAGGGTCATTAGACCGCCAAAGGGGTCGCGACCCACAGGTTGAGAACCACTGCTCTAAGCTCTGATCTTAAATGAGGTTAGGAGCATTAGGGCTCAGTGCCATCCCCAGAAGAAAGTACCAGTATGCCACACATGGCCCAGATTCCCTTGCAAGCAATTACAGCTTGTGATAAGTGGCCTGTGCCTTCATTGCTCTCCTTTATTGCCCTTCCATTAGCAGCCTTGAGTTTTGTTTTGCTTGCATCCCTCTTATCTCTGGGGTGACTGACCAGCTCTGCCACAGACAGTCCTGAGCAAGTCACTCCACCAGTCCACGCTGGAGAGTCTCATCTGGAAAACGGGAGACACAGACAGTCTATAAAAGATTTCAGAAGCTCAGCACACTCCAGAGTGAGAGTTCTTTGTAATCTACAAAGGGCTCTATAAATAGAATTATTCCTTCTATGACTTGGCTGCTCAGTGGAGTAGAGAACATTGTCACCAACTTGAGATATTTAGATAGGGTATTGACTCAATATTTAGTTTGAAATTCTAGTTAGGGGATGATTTGCTTTTTATAGAAAAAGTCTTTTAGATTAATTAATATTCATTTAATGAAAAATAAAACAGGACATGTTTGCATTTATTCTATCCTAGATGAAGAAGCAAATCTTAAAATCTCTAATTATTCAACTCAGTAAAGAAAACTCTCTCATAACAGAGTTTACAAGCTTTGTGGCAGTTGAGAAAAGGGTATGTATTGTTGTTAATTCGTAGTTATTTTCTTTGTGTTTACATATTAACAAAATTACTCTTAGTCTGTCACTGACAATATCCATGTCCTGGGCCTGTGACAAACAGGGAGAAGAGGGGTCGAGGGTCATCAAGCCAGGACCTCAGTGTGAGGGCACATGGTGACCTCTCTAAACGAGATACATATTTTATTATTTTTAACTAGAGGTCCGATGCACGAAATTTGTGCAAGGGGCTCGGCCCTGACAGCATGGCAGCTTGCCTTGGCCCTCACAGCCCTGGCTTCGTCCAGAAGGATGTCCAGAGGGTCGTTTGGCTGTCCGGTCTAATTAGCATGTTACACTGTTATTATTATAGATGATATAATTATTAATTAGTTACACATGTACTTTTAAGATTTACTACAATTTTGTTACTTTTTTGGCATTTCTCATCTTTTATTAATCCAAGACCTTCAAAAAATAGAAAAGGCCTAGGCTTCCCCTACCCTCTCTCTGAAAAGCCTTTCTCCTCCATAAATATAAGGCACTTAGTGCAGCACCTAAGCCTAGGAAGGGTTTAGTAAGGGGAAAGCCACTCACCCTGGCCAGTTTGGCTCAGTGGATAGAGCATCGACCTGTGGACTGAACAGTCCCAGGTTCGATTCTGGTCAAGGGCACATACCTCGGTTACGGGCTCAATCCCCAACGACCAATCAATGTGTTTCTCTCACATCGATGTTTCTCTCTCTGTGTCTCTCCCCCTCCCTTCCACTCTCTCTAAAAAAATAAAAAATAACAACCAATGGAAAAATATCCTTGGGCAAGAATTACAAATAAATAAATAAATAAATAAAAGAGGAAAGCCATTCAACTAAAAACGTCTGTCTTCTCTGCCTCTTTCTCTCTCACTTGTGGCCCAGGACACAGGATCCAATCTGACAACCACACATATTCCAAACCAAACATTCACAGGACTTTAGGATGTATAATAATCATTTCATTTGATAATAGCTGTTTTGTTTTATCTAATTGTGATTCAATATAGGATGGTAATGAGTCACCTTTTCCTAATACCCCAAATATTTTGGAACTTATTGCCAAAGAAGATGTAGATTTTCTGCCGTACATGAGTTGGCAGGAAGAGCACCCAAACGCCAGCATATCACAGGTAAATATTAATTACCACATAGATTGGTATTATGTTTTCATATTTTTATGGTAGTGAGGGGAGCCCTTTGCTAAAATAGTAATTTTATTACTTGTATGTGCAGAATATATATATACAAACATTTGTACATTTATAAAAATGCTGTTAATAACTGAGGAAGTCACCATCCTATAAAGTAAAAGGGTAATATGCAAATAGACCAAACAGCAGAACGACTGAACAACCAATCAAAGCATAATATGCTAATGATTTGCTAAGCCTGCTCACTGCTCACTATGACGTGCACTGACCACCAGGGAGCAGACAGTCAAATGGTCAACCAGTCGCTATGACATGCACTGACCACCAAGGGGAAGACAGTCGACCAGTTGATCAGTTGCTATGATGTGCACTGACCACCAGGAGGCAGATGCTCTGACTGATAGGTTAGCTTGCTGCTGGGGTCTGGCCAATTGGGACTGAGTGAGATGGGCTGGACATGCCCTGGAGCCCTCCTGTGGTCCCTCCCCAGCCCGATCATGCACCGGTGGGGTCCTTCAGCTTGGCCTGTGTCCTCTCACAATCTGGGACCCCTCAGGGGATGTCAGAGAGCCGGTTTCAGCCCAATCCCATAGGCCCCACCCCTTGGGAGGGCGCCAGACACAGGGCTCATGGCTGGCGAGTGCTGCTGCTGCAGTGTGAGCCTCTCCTGATCAGGACTGATTGGGCACGAGCCCATAGCAGGCACAGTGGGGCTGGGATGAGCGGGAGCAGCAGGTAGGAGCTGCAGGCAGCGTTGGACTTCAGGTTTCGGCCCAATCCCTTCAGGCCACCCAGAGGGACCCCACCCATGCATGAATTCGTGCACTGGGCCTCTAGTATATAAATAAAGCTATAAAGTACAAAAAAGGGAACAAGTATGGTTCTGCTTCATTCACAGACAAATAAACTGTCACACAGAAATAAACTGTTCACCACCAATGTGTCTTAAAGTTTATAGTGCTTTATACTGTGGCTTTTACAGCCAGAGATATAATAGAAATTGACAAATGTGATGTAACTAAAAATTGAAAGGCATATTCAAAAGCAAAGGAACAAGACAGTGCTTTCAGGTATCCAGGTTAGAGAAATAAAATTGACAAAAATCCTAAGACAGTGATAAACTGAGAAAAAACATTTTCACCAAAGACAGATTGATTTCCTTAATATATAAAGAACTATGAATTAAGAACAAGATCAGTCATTCCAGGGAAAAACAGGCAAAGGGTTTGATCATGAATAAGAAAATAATGTGGTTCTTAAACATAAGAGAAGATGCTCAGCCTCATTGTGGCTAAGAGAAATGCAAATTAAAACTGTAATGAGATCTAGTCTTTTATCCGTTGGGTTGACAAGATAAAAAAAAAAAGGGGGGGAGATTATTGAAAGTAGAAAACCTGCCACACAGGGTTGTTATGCAGGGTGCAGGAATTAATGCACATAGGCCAGTAGAGCAGGCCTATCTCTTGGTTGGTATTCAGTAAACATGAGCTGTCATCATCATTAGAAAGGGTGTTAAAACAGGCACCCACCCACAAGCTGAGGGCACAGGAGATCAGTACAAACTCTGTGCAGTGTAGTACAATGTCTATACAGCCCTTAAAAAGAGTGAGGTGTTGCCCAGCTGGTGTGGCTCAGTGGTTGAGCATCAACCTATGAACTAGGAGGTCACAGTTGAATTCCTGGACAGGGAACATGCCTGGGTTGCGGGCTCCATCCAGCCCCAGTACAGGGTGTGCAGGAGGCAGCTGATCGACGATTCTCTTTCAAAATTGATGTTTCTATCTCTCTCTCCCTCCCTTCCTCTCTCTGAAATCAATAAAAACATATTTTAAAAAATTAAACCAATACTCATTAAAAAAGTGAGTGTCCTCATGTGCTGTTATGGGAAAATTCCCTAAGATACATTAAGTAGGAAAAGCAAGGTGGAAAACAGTACGAATAACATGTTACTCCATATGGAAAAACAAAAATTAAAGAATGGACATTTTTTTGCTTATTTGTTCATGTCCTTATTTTAAATTTTTTGAACATTTACCCCCTCTGGGGAGAGACACTCAGAGCTGGTGACGGAACTCATTTCTAGAGCAGATCACGGGGTGACCAGGAAGTTTTGCAGGGACTTGATTGCTGTAATGCACCCTTTTGGATATTTTGAATCTTATACCATGGGCATGGATTGCCAACTCAAAAGATAAATAAATTTAAAAACAGCACACAAATTGTTGGGAGAGTGTAGTAAGGAAGGAGGTGTATTTATGCTGATCACAGTGGTAAGTTGAGCCAGGCACAGCCTCACCCATAGGCACTGTATGTGTTGACAGCATCAGCATGAGGCTGCAATGGTCATTCTGGAACTTCCATATTCCATTTCAAGGAATGTAGCTCAGGGATTGTCAAAGAACAGGAAAGGGACCATGCTGAGGGACTCTGATCCTGTACTCTCTCTGTTACTCCCACAAGGAGCCATTTGAGTGCCATGTTTTGCAAAACTCATGATGCACAACTCATAATCAACTGCATTTCTTGAACAAGACAGCCTATTGTCAAAATGGGACATTGAAAGTGTATATTTATTTTAAATATGGGTCAAACACACAAAAACAGTCTGGAGAGATATATGCCAAATGGACATTGGATATGAGAGTATCTGTGATGTTTATTTCCTTCTTTGTGTCTACCTGTTTTCTCATAGTGCGTGTTATTGTTTCTAAAATTTTTTAATTTATTTTCGAAATTGGTTCTAACTTTATTTGGGTTTTACTATAGTGTGATAATGAATTATTCCATACTAATTTTGCAAATGTTTTGGATTTTTTAAGACAGTGAAAAAATTTTTCAACTACAATTGACGTACAATATTATGTGTACAAATAGTGATTAGTCATTTATATAATTTACAAAGTGATCACCCCATAAGTCCAGTACCCATTTGACACCATACATAGTTATTATAATATTATTGACAGTATTCTCTGTGCTAAATGCTTTGGATATTAATACTTCCAGATCCAAACCTTTAGGATGAAAATTTATGTTACAAATTAAATTGATGACTTGATAGTTTATTTTAGCTACAATAATTTTTTCTGAATGAACCATCAAATTTAGCAAAAATATTCAAGCCTTTGTGACTGTCCCTCATGGTTTATTTTACTTACCAAAATGTGACACGAAAAGAATTCCATTTCGAATGATTTCAAGTTAGAGCAATAACAGGCAGTCAGAGAACAGGCCCTGGAATATTCCTGGCAAAGTAAAAGATAGAGGTTTTATAAAAATAACTTCTGATCTAAGTTTTAAAGTAAGTTTTTTTAAAAAAAATTCTTTGTTTAAAAGTATTACATATCTCTCCATTTTCCCCCATTGACCTCTCCCCAGCTACCTCTATCCCCCAGCACATGCCCTCACCCCCCCCTAGTGTCTGTGTCCATTGGTTATGCTTATATGCATGCATACAAGTCCTTTGGTTGATCTCTTACCCACTACCCTCCCCTGCCTTCCCTCTGAAGTTTGATGGTCTGTCCCATGCTTCTCTATCTCTGGATCTATTTTTGTTCATCAGTTCATGTTGTTCATTATATTCCACAACTGAATGAGATCACATGATATCACATAAAGTAAGTTATTTTTAAAATTCAGTACTTCAACTGTTGTTAGCAACAAATAGAGTATTACAAATAAAATTAGAGCCCTTCCAGTCCTATATTTCAGCATTCTCTCTCTTGAGGGCCTTCCTTGTCCCTTGTAGATGAAGGTGATTAAACATAATTAAAGATTGGGAACTTGAAGGGAGAGAGGAGCAAAGTGAATAATTTTGGTCAATCGAGAATCATGCTGGAAAGTATGACCTTATTTTTGTTAATTTAGTAAAATTGTTTCTCTCATAATCACATGGTTCAAATCCAAACTGTATAGAAGGGGAGAAAGTGAATCCTTCTAAACGTCCTCATTCTCCCAGTTCCCCTCCCCAGAGTACCCATGGTTACTGGATCCTTGTGAAATCTCTCCAGGGTAGCACATACATATATGAGCTAAATGTGAATTTTCCAACATGTGTGTACTATATACAGTGTATATACTATGCACATTGCTCTATACCTTGGAAATATATTGAAGAACAATTTCCTTATTTTTATAGCTGAATAGCATTATATCATATGGATGTGCTAGAATTTATTTAGCCAAGTCCTTTGTCAATGGACTTTAAGTTTATTTCATGCCTGTAACAAACTGTGCTACAGGAATAACCTTTATGTGTGTTATTTCCCATGTGTTGTAGTGTATTTGTAGGAGATATTTCTAAAAGCAGACTTCAAAGGACAGAGAATATGTGCATTTTAAATTTTAAATAGTGAGGAAAACTCTGCAACTGACCATGAAGGAGTAACAGGATGCAGTTAGGAAGTGGATGTATTCTCCCACCTTAAACAACATATATATATTTGATTGGAGAAAATATATGAACTGGTGGCTTTTGGATAGAGCAGAACTGTGATCCCTTAGAGAAGAAAACAAATGAATTGAGTCCTATATTGTTAGCTCACTCCCTGGAAAGAGTCCCTAGCCAATAGCCCAAGGATGTTAGATCCCAAAACAGCCTGATAGTGCCTCTGAGTGAGGGGGACAGAGTAAGTGGGGATCAGGGAGACCAAAGTGGCTAAGGTTAAGAGGTAAATTACTGGCATAGAATGGGCTCCAGGGACCTGTGGAGGGTTCCTTTCTAGTCCTTGGCTGAGGCCTGATTAGAGTATGTGGGAAGTAAAAATCGAGGCTAGCGAAAGAACCATAAGAAAGGAGAAGCTGGTAGAGCAATCATTATGAAGCTCACACAGGGTCAGAAATGGCTTGCATTGCCACAGCCTATGTGGAAAGATTTCCATACAGAGCTCCCAGAAGGCTATTGACCTAGTCAAAGTGCTTTACCAAAGGATCTAGACCAGGGGTGGGCAAACTTTTTGACTCGAGGGCCACAATGGGTTCTTAAACTGGACCAGAGGGCCGGAACAAAAGCATGGATGGAGTGTTTGTGTGAACTAATATAAATTCAAAGTAAACATCATTACATAAAAGGGTACGGTCTTTTTTTTTTTTAGTTTCATTCATTTCAAACGGGCCGGATCTGGCCTGCGGGCCGTAGTTTGCCCATGGCTGTTCTAGACTAAAGCTATTCTCATCCCACCTTTAGACTCAAAAGAATAAAATTATTTCCAAATAACTGAACTATGTACCATAACCAAGCCTAAAACAATGTAAAGGGATTTTAAAACTTTTTCAGTACCTCAACAGTGTGAAATTCACATGTCTATTGTCCATTTAAAAATTACCACGCAGTCGGAGAAGTGAAAAGATGACCTATAATGAGGAGCAAAACCCTATATAATAGCCCTAACTGGTTTGGCTCAATGGATAGAGCGTCGGCCTGCGGACTCAAGGGTCCCAGGTTCGATTCCGGTCAAGGGCATGTACCTTGGTTGCAGGCACATACCCAGTAGGGAGTGTGCAAGAGGCAGCTGATCGATGTTTCTCTCTCATCGATATTTCTAACTCTCTATCCCTCTCCCTTCCTCTCTGTAAGAAATCAATAAAATATATTTTTTAAAAGTCTATATAATAAAGAGGTAATATGCAAATTGACTGTCACACCCTCACGCAAAATTGCCGCACCCATGTGGTCACAAGATGGCCACCAGAAGATAGCCGACAGGGGAGAGCAGTTGTGGGCGAACAGGCCAGCAGGGGAGGGCAGTTGGGGGGTACTGGGCCTGCAGGGGAGCAGTTAGGCATTGATCAGGCTGGCAGGGGAGTGGTTAGGGGTGATCAGGCTGGCAGGGAAGTGGTTAGAGGTGATCAGGCTGGCAGGGGAGTGGTTAGGGGTGATCAGGCTGGCAGGCAGAAGCAGTTAGGGCAATCAGGCAGGCAGGCAGGCGAGTGGTTGGGAGCCAGCAGTCCCGGATTGTGAGAGGGATGTCCGACCTCTGGGCCTAAACCAGCAGTTGAACATTCCCCCAGGGGTCCCAGATTGGAGAGGGTTCAGGCTGGGCTGTGGGACACCACCCCCCAGTGCACAAATTTTGTGCACCGGGCCTCTAGTCAATCAATAAAAACAAACCCAGAAATTAAGGTATAATAAAGGTAGTAAACAAAGATATTAAATTAGCTATTATAAACATATTATTTTTAAATTTTTAATTAATTTCTAAATTTATTGGGGTGACATTGGTTAATAAGATGAGATAGGTTTCAAGTGTACACTTCTATTATGCAAGTTGTGTACATTCACTATGTGCCCACCACCCAAAGTCAAATAATCTTCTGTCACCATATATTAGGGCTTCTTCACTCCCAATCCCTTCACCCCTTTCTCTCTGACAATCATCACACTGCTGTTTGTTTCCACAAGTATCAGTTTTGTATCCCACATGTGAGTAAAATCATATGGTTCTTAGTTTTTTCTGACTGACTAATGTCACTGAGCATAATATTCTCAAGGTCCATCCATGTTGTTGCAAATGGCAGTATTTCATTCTCTCTTATGGCTAAGTAATATATGTACCACATCTTCTTTACCCAGTCCTTTATTGAAGGACACTTTGGTTGTCTCCATGTCTTGGCACCATGAATAATGCTGCAATGAACATAAAGGTGCATATATCTTTGCAAATACATGTTTTCAAGTTTTTTGGGTATATACCCAGGAGAGAGATTGCTGGGTCATATTGTAATTTTGTTCTTAATTTTTTTGAGGAACTGCCACACTGTTTTCCATAGTGGCTGTACAAGTCTACATTCCCACCAGCAGTCTACATTCTGTACCACCTCTCCAACACTTGCTATTACTTTTCTTGTTGATTATAGCCATTCTAATAGGTATGAGGTGGTATCTCATTGTAGTTTTGATTTGCATTTCCCTAATTGCTAGTGAGGTTGAACATCTTTTCATATGTCTATTGGCCATCTGCATGTCTTCTTGGGAGAGGTGTCCATTCAGGTTCTCTGCCCATCTTTTAATTGGATTCTTTAATGTTGAATTTTATGAGTTCTTTACATATTCTGGATATTAAACCTTTATCGGAGCTTTTGTTTGCAAATACCATCTTCCATTCTGTCAGCTGCCTCTTTGTTTTGTTGTCGGTTTCTTTTGCTGTGCAGAAGCTTTTTAGTTTCATATAGTACCATTCATTTATTTTTACCTTTACTTTCCTTGCTTTGGGATCAAGTTCATAAAATGTTCTTTACGACCATGGTCCATAAGTTTAGTACCTATGTTTTTTTTTCTATGTAATTTATTGTTTCAGATCTTATATTTAGGTCTTTGATAGATTTTGAATTAATTTTTTTATATGGGGACAAACTGTAATCTAGTTTCATTATTTTGCATGTGCTTTTCCCAGCACCATTTATTAAAGAGGCTTTCTTTACTCCATTATATGTTTCTGTCTCCTTTGTAGAAAATTACCTGCTCATATACATGTGATTTTATATCTGGGCTCTCAATTCTGTTTCATTGATCTGTGTGTCTGTTTTTCTGCCAATATCATGCTGTTTTTAATTATCATAGCTCTGAGGTATAATTTGAAGTCAGGTAGTGTGATACCTCTGGCTTCGTTGCTTTGGCTATTCAAGGTCTTTTGTGTTCCATACAAATCTGATGAGTTTTTGTTCTTTTCCTTTAAAGAATGACACTGGGATTTTGATGGGGATTGCATTAAATCTGTATCTTGCTTTGGGTAATATGGCCATTTCAACTATGTTGATTCTTTCAATCCATGAACACAGAATATCTTTCCATTTTATTGTGTCTTTTTTTTATCTCTTTTAATAATGCTTTGTAGTTTTCGGTATATAGGTCTTTCACATCCTTTGTTTATTCCTGGATATTTTATTCTTTTGGTTGCAATTGCAAAAGGTATTGTTTTTTTTCATTTCTTTTTCTGACGTTTTGTTGTTAGTATTCATGAAGGCATTGGATTTTTGTACATTGATTTTGTATCCTGCAACTTTACTGTATTTGTCTATTTCTAATAGTTTTTTGGTGGACTCTTTAGGATATTCTATATACAGAATCATGTCATCTGCAAAAAGTGACACTTTTACTTCTTCCTTCCTGATTTGGATGCATTTTATTTCTTTCTCTTGCTTATTACTCTGCCTAGGACTTCCAGAACTATGTTGACTAAGAGTGGTGAGAGTGAGTACCCTTGTCTTGTTCCTGATTTTAGAGGAAAAACTTATAGTTTTTTGCCATTGAGTATAATATTGGCTGAGGGTTTGTAATACATGGCCTTTATTATGTTGAAGTACTTTCCTTTATTCCTATTTTATTGAGTGTTTTAATAATAAGTGAATGTTGTATTTATTAAATGTTTTTTTCTCCATCTATTGATAAGATCAGAGGAATTTTATCTGTTGTTTTGTTAATGTGGTGTATTACATTGATTGATTTGTGTATGCTGAACCATCCTTATGACCCTGGAATGAATGCCACTTGATCGTGAAATATCATTTTTTTAACATGTATTGTTGAATTTGATTTGGTAGTATTTTCTTTAGGATTTTTGCATATGTATTCATCAGAAACATTGGTCTGTAGTGTGTGTGTGTGTGTGTTATCTTTGCCAGGTTTTGAATCATTCCTTTCAGAATCCAAAGCAGCGGTTCTCAACCTGTGGGTCGCGACCCCTTTGAGGGTCGAACGACCCTTTCACAGGGGTTGCCTAAGACCATCGGAAAACACATATATAATTACATATTGTTTTGTGATTAATCACTATGCTTTAATTATGTTCAATTTGTAACAATGAAATTGGGGGTCACCACAACATGAAGAACTGTATTAAAGGGTTGAGGCATTAGGAAGGTTGAGAACCACTGTTCCAAAGGAAGCTTTTCAAACATTAAAAAAAAACAAAACCAGTTAGCTATTTTTGGAATTGAACCAAATCCTTTCAGTGCACAGGACGAAGCCCAACCAATTGAGCCACACCAGCCAGGCAAAATGGATTGCTATTTACTAGTAAATGTGCTGTGGTTTTATGTAGAGCAAACAGTTTATATGTAAATTTTAAAATTCACTTTTGGTGGTTTTGTCTTGTATCATTTTTGTTTTTTGTCATGCTTAGAAATACCTTTCCTGTTCAGAGATTATGCTTTTTTAAAAAAATTCCCCTTAATTATATCTTTAAGTCATTTTATGGTTTCATGTTTGAATTTTTCACCCAATTGGAATCTATTCTGGTATAAGATAGGAAGTCTTCAACCAACATTATTCTTTTTCAGGTAGCTGCCAACTTTTTCTAACACTATCTATTGCATAATTCTTCTTTTCCTCCTATTTGACTTGAAATGCCATCTTTATCATCTACTAGATTCCCACATGTTTTAAGATCTGTTTCTGGACCAGGTGTTCTGTCCTATTGATTTGTCTAATTATTGTAATTTAACAAAATACTTTAATAAGTCAAGCCCATCACTAATGTAATTGTTCTTTTTCAGTTATCTCATTAAGAACATTTTTTTAACAGATAAACATGATTTTTTAAAATAAATCTTTTTTTTTTAAATTAAATCTTTATTGTTCAGATTATTACATTTGTTCCTCTTTTTTCCCCCCATAACTCCCCTCCTCCCAGTTCCCGCCCCACCCTCCGCCCTCACTTCCCACCCACTGTCCTCATCCATAGGTGCACGATTTTTGTCCAGTCTCTTCCCGCATCTGCCACACCCCTTTCCCCCCCAAGAATAGTCAGTCCATTCCCTTTCTATGTCCCTGATTCTATTATAATCAACAGTTCATTCTGTTCATCAGATTATTTATTCACTTGATTCTTAGATTCACTTGTTGATAGATGCATATTTGTTGTTCATAATTTGTATCTTTACCTTTTTCTTCTTCTTCCTCTTCTTAAAGGATACCTTTCAGCATTTCATATAATACTGGTTTGGTGGTGATGAACTCCTTTAGCTTTTCCTTATCTGTGAAGCTCTTTATCTGACCTTCAATTCTGAATGATAGCTTTGCTGGATAAAGTAATCTTGGTTGTAGGTTCTTGGTATTCATCACTTTGAATATTTCTTGCCACTCCCTTCTGGCCTGCAAAGTTTCTGTTGAGAAATCAGCTGACAGTCGTATGGGTATTCCCTTGTAGGTAACTGAGTTTCTTTCTCTTGCTGTTTTTAAGATTCTCTCTTTATCTTTTGCTCTTGGCATTTTAATGATGATGTGTCTTGGTGTGGTCCTCTTTGGATTCCTTTTGTTTGGGGTTCTCCGCGCTTCTTGGACCTGTAAGTCCATTTCTTTCACCAGGTGGGGGAAGTTTTTTGTCATTATTTTTTTCAAATAGGTTTTCAATATCTTGCTCTCTCTCATCTTCTGGCACCCCTATAATTCTGATGTTGGTACGCTTGAAGCTGTCCCAGAGGCTCCTTACACTATCCTCGCATTTTTGGATTCTTTTTTCATTTTTCTTTTCCGTTTGGCTGTTTTTTGCTTCCTCGCATTTCAAATCATTGACTTGATTCTTGCGCTCCTCTGTTCTGCTGTCGGGAGTCTGTATAATATTCATTATTTCAGTCCGTGTATGCTTAATTTCTAGTTGGTTCCCCAATATAACATCGAGGGTCTCATTAGTTTTCTTGTAGATCTCATTAAGTTTATCGGCGGCTTCTAAACAGTTCTTGAGAGACCTTAAAAGTGTGGTTCTGAACTCTATATCTTCCATTGACAATTTTGTCCTGTTTCTTTGTCTCCGCATTTTGTTATGCTTCCTTGGTGCACCCCCTAGTGGTCTTTGTTCGCAGTCTTATAGTTAAATCTTTGTTGTAGCTAATTCCAGGGAGGGTTTGACCTCCAGGCCAAGTGATTATGAGAATCAGCTGTGTCAGCAGTGAGAGAACTTCTGTCCTCTAGGGAGGTGCTAATCTGGCGTTTGCCTGAGGCTATCGGGCAAATGCCTCTGGCAGGGCTTGGGCGGGGCGGGTCGCACAGGATCAACAGGGTGGGCTGGAGAGAGCAGTTATGGCGGCTCTCAGTCCTGTCCCCAGGGGCTCTGCCTCTCTGAGTTCCAGCACCCGCTGCAAAGCTCGGAGAGAAAGCTGCACTCGCTCTGACCGAAGCCAGGCAGTCCTGCTTCTCCCGTTTGAGTCTGGGTCCCTAAAGACTCGCCTGTATCTGGAGCTCAGAGTCTGCGACTCCCTCCCGATTGAAAACGCCAACCGCGCCCTCCGCCGCCAGCCCGCTCTGCGCACTCCGCACCTCAGAATTTGACTTCAGCACTGCGCCTCCTCTGAGTGTCCGTATGCGTTTCTCTTTCCTCCTAGTTGTAGGACTTCCACTCAGCCAGCGTTCCAGTGGTTCTGGGTGATGTCCGTTCCGTCTTTTAGTTTCACTTTTGAAGTAGTTGTTCAAAGCAGCAAACTCCGGCGTTAACCTATGCCGCCATCTTGGTTCTCCTCTAAAATAAATCTTTATTGTTCATATTATTGCAGTAGTTTCTCTTTTTCCCCTCATAGCTCCCCTCCACCCAGTTCCCACCCCACCCTCTGCCCTTAACCCCCCCACTGTCCTTGTCCATAGGTTTACGATTTTTGTCCAGTCTCTTTCCGCAACCCCCACACTCCCTTCCCCCTGAGAATTGTCAGTCCTCTCCCTTTCTATGACCCTGATTCTATTCTAGTCACCAGTTTATTCTGTTCATCAGATTTTTTATTTACCTGATTTTTAGATTCACTTGTTGATAGATATGTATTTGCTGTCACTTTGTTGTTCATAATTTTCATCTTTACCTTTTTCTTCTTCTTCCTCTTCTTAAAGAACACCCTTCAGCATTTCATATAATACTGGTTTGGTGGTGATGAACTCCTTTAGCTTTTCTTATCTGTGAAGCTCTTTATCTGACCTTCAATTTTAAATGATAGCTTTGCTGGGTAGAGTAATCTTGGTTGTAGGTTCTTGCTATTCGTCACTTTGAATATTTCTTGCCACTCCCTTCTGGCCTGCATAGTTTCTGTTGAGAAATCAGCTGACAGCTGTATGGGTACTCCCTTGTAGGTAACTAACTTTTTTTCTCTTGCTGCTTTTAAGATTCTCTCTTTGTCTTTTGCTCTTGGCATTTTAATTATGATGTGTCTTGGTGTGGTCCTCTTTGGATTCCTTTTGTGTGGGGTTCTCTGTGCTTCCTGGACTTGTAAATCTATTTCTTTCACCAGGTAGGGGAAGTTTTCTGTCATTATTTCTTCAAATAGGTTTTCAATATCTTGCTCTCTCTCTTCTTCTGGCACCCCCATAATTTGTATGTTGGTACGCTTGAAGTTGTCCCAGAGGCTCCTTGAACTATCTTCATATTTTTGTATTCTTTTTTCCTTTTGCTTTTCTGGTTGTGTGTTTTTTGCTTCTTCGTATTTCAAATCTTTGCCTTGATTCTTGGGATCCTGTAGTCTGCTGTTGGATCTCTGTATAATATTCTTTATTTCAGTCAGTGTATGCTTAATTCCTAATTGGTCCTTTTTCATATCCTCGAGGGTCTCACTATATTTCTTGAGGTTTCTAGAAGATTCCTGAGTAGCCTTATAGCCATGGTTTTGAACTCTGTATCTAGTAGTTTGCTTTCCTCCATTTCTGTCATTTGTGACCTGTTTCTTTGTCTCCGCATTTTGGCTGCTTCCCTGTGTTGATAGAGTGGCTTTCTGTGCTAGGTGTCCTATAGGGTCCAGTGGCTCAGCCTCCCTAATTACCTGAGGTGGACACTCTTGGTGCACCCCTTTGTGGGCTGTGTGCACAGTCTTATTGTAGTTGAGCCTTGATTGCTGTTGGTATCACTGGGTGGAATTGACCTCCAGGCCAATTGGCTGTGGGGGCCAGCTATGACTACAGTGGGAGAGCTGCTATTCAGGAAACACCCTTATGGGGCAAGACTTGCTTCAGTGGGGCTTTGGTGCTCACTGAATCTGCCCCTTGAGTGTGTCACTTATGAATGTGAAAAGTTGTAATCTGTTATGGTCTCACACTAACCACTGTACACTGGCTCTTGGATCTTTAAGGAGATGCAAAGTCAGCCACTTCCTGGGGCCACCCAGCAGGAGCTACAGAGAGATTTGCAGATTCCTCCTCTTTGTTTGGGATTTGGAGGTGCCCGGATGAGGCGCAGATGTGAGGTAATGCAGGCTGCTGACAAACCTTAGGCCTTCTTTTGGAAACTCTGGGGTTCTCTGACTCAGCTACAGTTTGACAGGTTTTTAGGTGGAGAAAGGCTGGCCATTGGTATGCAAAAGCCTCTGCGCACAGCTTGGGTAGGGTTGTAAATTGAGTGGGGCGTGGTCTCAGGGAATCATGGGGCGGTGCAAACAGCAATGGTTACCCTCCCCCGGATAGGTCCTGGGTCTCTGTGTCCTGTGGTCTTGTGCAGGAACAATGAAAGTTGCAAGCACCTCTGCGAGAAAGCCGCCCTCACATTCTGGCCCGATGCGAGACAGTACAGTTTCTCTCTGTATGAGTCTGGGTCCCCAAATTCTTGCCTGGAACTGGAGTTCAGAGCAGTCAGGAGCTTGTATCTCCCTCCTGGTTGAAAACGACAACAGCATACCCAGCTGCCAGCCCCTTTTACACACGCCTCCATACCTCCACACTTCCACACCTCTGCACCTCCTACCAGATTCAGTGCGCTTTTCTCTTTCCTTCTAGTTGTAGAATTTTCACTCAGCCAGCCTTCCCATGGTTCTGGATGATATTCGTTTTGTCTTTTAGTTGTAGTTTTAATGTGATTGTGCACGGTAGCAAGTTCAGTTGTTTACCTATGCTGCCATCTTGGTTCTTTTCTTCTATTTTTAACTATTATTTTGGAATGTATGTCTTATAATATGTTCTTCAATATTAATTACTTAAATTTATACTTAAAACTTGATTGAGCTGGGAAAGAACTACTCTTTTTAAATTCCCAATTAAAAAAACGGCACACATGAGTGTGGGACCAGCCCGTTATGTGTCTTCTACCAATTTCAATGCACTTTCTTCTTTACTTCTCTAGTTGTAGGACTTCCATTCAGCCACCTTTCAGGTGATTCTGAATGATGGTTGTTCTGTATATTAGTTGTAATTTTGATGTGGTTGTGGGAGGCACCACCATCTTGATTCTTGAAAATTCTAAATAGCTCATTTACATTGGTAAAATTAGAGGCTACCCAATTCCAAAATGCCTCAAGGGCTTGTAATTCATGTAAAACTGCATTTTATTTACATGAACTTTTTAAGGAATTCTCTTTAAATTGTTTTCAAACAATAATAGTAACATAGCACCTTTCAATCCCTTTTGTTATATATTTTGTTTATATTCTGGCATAAAGGTATATTCCCTTAGTTACTTTAAAGCTTTTGAATTTTTTTCCAGTTTTCTCATTTTCTATATATTGCTGTAAAACAGTATAAAGGACTAGAAAATTTTATTTCAAATTACCAGCTTATTTTAGGGCTAGTTTACACACTGACACTGCTAATTGTAAAATCTTGGGTAAATCACTTCTATGGTCTTTAGTTTTCTCTGGTGTAAAATAAGGGGTGTTCAAAATTCTGTGATTCTGAGAACTAAGAGAGATTAAGGTCTGTAATATATTTATTGCTGGTATCCTCTCCAAATCTCATATTCCATACCTATGAGGGTGTTTCATTTAAATGATCTTGAATAGCTTTTTTTTCTTTTCAATGCTCTGGGATAAGCAATTGCTTGACTACAGGGAAGTCAGCTACTAAGAACGACATTTGCTTGATTGGTCATTTTATTCTGTTTTCCCTGACATCATAATTTTTTCTTCTGGGCAGACTCTTTTAGCATCCTCTGGATGGGACGAAGAACTGCAACTTGAATGTTTGACTAAAATAAAATGTAGATCATCTAAGCTGGAAGTTTTTAAAGGTTTTGGAGAGTGTAGCTTAGGTTTCCACATACCAGAAAAACCTTTAACACAGAATTTTGAATGTAGAGATGTAGAAAGGCCGTTGGACTTAAGTCAGGTAGATTCATTTAAACACACAGAAATTAAACCACATTTTACAAACGCCAGTTCACCTAAAGTGGCTCTTTCCAAATCCTTTGCTGCCCCTGGTTCAACCAGTTCCCTAGCTGCTTCCTCTGTTGGTTCTGCTTTCCTCTATCCTCGGAGCTCTCTTTTTGGTTCTCTTGCTAGTCCCAAACAGTTTGATCCACCTAATAATGAACAAGGCCTTAGGACAGACTGCTGCCCTGGCGTTTCCCTTGAGTGGGGTTCTCCTCCCAGCCTGCCTTCCCACAACCCGCCTTTCGGATCTTTTACTGGTTCTGCTTTCTCAGGTGTCCTATTTAGCTGCAGACAGTCTGATCTCCCTACACTGAATGAAGGCCCTGAGCTCTGTCCTTTTACTGACAGTTCCCTTGAGTTGGACTCTCCCCCTCAGCAGAATCCTTTGTTCTCTTTTCCTAGACTTCCTCCCCCTGGTCCAACCGGAGGGTCTAGCTTTCATCATCTTCCTGGTTCCTCTCCTCTTTATTTTCCAAATTCCTCAGCTCCCTTGAGCACCAGTTACAAGCAGCCAATGCATCAAATTAGCTTTGCTCCCTATGGGGCTCCTCCAACATGTTGGGCTTCTCCATTAAATATTTCTGCAAGAACTGCATCATCAGATTCTCTCCCACATACATATTTGACTGGCTTAAGTTCTTTTGAAACAGAAAGTGATGAAACACCAGGATTTTTTGCAAGTAGGCTTTTTAAAAAGGTAGAAAAATCTGATATAACAAGAAGAGACTTTCCTGCAAGCTTTCCAGTACTAAACGACGGGGATGACATAGACTGCAAAGAAAGCTGGATGAATTTTGTGCCTGGGACTGAACTCTTCAGTCTGCAAACCAAGGTATTAGTCTTATTTCACCTACATCTATTGTTGATTTGCTTCATAGTTGAGAACAGTACTGCTCAAAGTAGCTGGTCATTGAACTGTATATGACCAATCCACAGTGAGTTAAGAAGGATCTTGTGACAGAGTATATCAACACACTGCTTCCTTCATTGAGAAAATCTTGCTGAGAAATTTTTTTTAAAAAAAGGCAATTGCACAAAACAGTGTACTCTATGATGACTGTTGTTTGTCTCTCTACTTATAACCCTTCAGCCAGAATATCATGCTAATGAATGATAATATTTCTCAGCTGAAAATGAGCATCCCTGAATGGGCCAAGGGTAAGACCTTAATTTCCTAGGTTCTAGGACTGATGATCTACAAGTCACATGAATTTCCCATTGTGATGTTAAGCACAAACACTATACTAGTAAGCATACTCTAAATATTTCTGCAGAAGGTCCTGGGAATGTTACTCAGTATGTAAGATTGTGTTAGAGCATGTGTCAGGATCTAGGATTGTGCTTATTAGCTTCTCAAATGGAATGATTAAATAAATTTACCTCCTGCACAGGTACTAAGGCCCTCTCTCACATCTGTAGTTATTTCTTTTGATGTCGTTGAGTAACAGAAACAACTGGATTTTGTATAAGACTAAGTTTGAGTCCCAATGCTGCTACTTGGTGATTTGGGGCAAGTCAGATAACCTTTTTCAGCCTCAGTTTCCTTACCTATATAATGGGAATAATAATAGTATCTACATTGTATTGTGGTTTCAAGTTTAAACAAGATAATAACAGTTGCCCAGCTGCCCTAACCTGGAAAGATGTACATAAACGCAGTATAGGTAGCAGTATAGCAGCCACTGCTATCTGTGGACCCTGGAGCCAAACTGTTAGGGCTTAAATCCTGGCTGTGCCACTTCTTAGCTGTGTAACTTTGAACAAGTACCTTAACCTTTCTGTACTCCAGTGTCCTCAATCTGCAAAGTGGCTATAATAATAATACCTCCACAAAGAATGGCTGAAAAGATAAAATACCACCTAGCACCTGTTCAATACTGGTTGGGACATATTATCACTGCTGGTATTTTTCAAATTATGGCCATAGATTCTTTAACATGTGCATCTGCCTGTGATATCACCCTCCTTTCTGCTCCCTGTATGGGTTCCCCTGAGACATAGAGTCTGTCTAATCCTCACATGGAAGCTTACCTCACTCCCACAAGCATGTGATAAAGGTTAGCCTGAAAAGCAGTGGTTCTTTGCTGGGGTGAGTGGGGGACAGTGAACACAAGGAAGTAACTTGAAAGAGCATATTCAACATAAAAATTTTATATTTAGTAAAAATTTGTCAGGTTCATGATTCAGACATCATAAGGGCACATTTTTAATGTTTAACAAAGGAATCATGCTATTTAAAAGTTTGAGGAACATTGCTTTGAGAAACAATGCATTGTTAGAAGAAAAAATATATAGTACCATTTTTAAAATATCTCTACACATGTGCCTTTTTTCAGACGTTTTATAAATGCCACTAGATATTTAGTGTCTATAGTATGTACTGTGTCTCTAGTATATGAAGAACTTTGATTTTACAGTAATAAAAATTTTAGACATGTCTTAATAAACTGAATTGAAATTATTGGAAACTTACTCATCCCATAACTTCTTATGTGATGAAATTTCAAGAATGTTAGTTAAATTTGTTTTCTGACTTCATAGGATGGCTTCTGGAAACTTACACCAGCACTGGGACTTATATTAAATCTGAATACAACTATTTTGAACAGTTTTCTTGTACAAAAAGGCATTCGATCTCTAGGTAAGTCACTATTTTTCTATTCATTAAATCACATGCTCTAATTGTTATAACTTTTGTAAGCTAGTGTATTAATATAATAATTATGTAAGTTACATATGAATGGAATTATATTTGTTAATCATCAAAGGAAATAGGGGATTAGTTTCTAGTAATATCTTTACCACCAATTAGGGTATCACCTATGCAAGTTTATTAGCA